>NC_064642.1:624225809-634225809 GCF_023864345.2 Schistocerca serialis cubense | reverse complement strand
TCAGATAAGGATGAGTCCACCATTTTATGCCAGTATTGGCCATAAGTACCAATTAAAATGGCTCCAAAAGTTGTCAGTTACGTCTCACCTTGTTATGTTTTGAAGGTAGATTCCTTACACCACTTCAAGGTCTCTAGATTGCTCTCCGATAGGTATTCAAGCAGTTACCCTCCTCTTCTATTGGTGTCGCTGCTTTACCACGCCACGTTGAGAGAGTTGGTATCACAGCCAACCAGCGGTTGTTCGCTCAGCTGCCTGCCTGTTTCCTCTTTCCTGGGAAGGAGTAGTATTATCCTCGTGAGGAAGATAATCTGAGGCTACAAATTCTCTCTTGCACTTTCCTCATGCGGTTTCATTCTTATGGTCACTAAGTCCCTGAAAGAGAAGGTCCCCATCGGCAATGGATGGAATTCCTTACTCAACATAAATGCATGTTTTAGATTTCAAACTAGATTATCTCCAGTTCCCCGGAGGTCCGATAAATAGAGTTCTTGCATTAAGACGAAGTCCACTTCCTGTCTTTCCAGAAGCAGCAGCTGCCCCCTAACTGTGCTACAGGTTTATCTGCGATACGCGATACCTTCTAACAGTACCACCACTTGCAAAGTAGGTTAGAAATCAGATTAATAATGTTGCTCACGCAGAATATGTTCGCTTTATCGCGCAACAACAAAGTTATTGACGGTGGATGGTATCGTCAAAATGGAAATAATGAAGTCACTGAAAAAAGTCATTAATTTTGGCACTTATATTGACTGGATTCCCACGTAGATTTCATCCAAGTTGTTATGGCTCATCTTGTTGATTTTAGGGTGATTCCACTTTGACTGCTAGAAGGTCCAGATCTGTATTTTAGCAATATTTGAAGACCTAACAAATGCGTTTTTCAGGAAATTCTTAATGATCAAACAATCCCAGATCAGAACAATAGTATGGTAGAAATAATTTTTGACTTGGTGTTCACGATCCACATTTTTATTAAACTTATTGTAAATTCACATATACTTCTTCTTAATTGTCACATCATCAAGAAAACAGTTTTGTATCAATCTTCATATATTTAATTTCCACTTTAACCAAACACAAGACTTGACTGTTCTTTTACAAAGCGAAATAACAACTTAACTTCTGCAAAGTGAAACAAAGACTGCTCTGTGCGCATTCGCGCCAAAACGGTTACAAGCAAGTCAAAGATTATGACAGTCTCACAGAAATGAATACACACAAGAACCATATCACTGTAGTATATCGATACATTAATAAAACCAAATGTGAATATTGTCACAAAAATGTGTCTTGTTACTTCGCAGGAAAGTAGTACGATATTACTGGTATCGAGAACTGGGGTTGGAGAGCCGGATTGGTCGCGTAAATAAAGAACCATTACAACCTCCAGCAGGCAGATTGTCGCAGTTGTAGCTTCTGATATCCTAGCTCACTCTGCCGGGAATCTGCATGAATCCCACGTAAAACTTTAGCTGCTGCTCTGGCATTACGCCGAACCTGTGTTACATGCTTTGCCATACTCAGTTAAAAATTCCTGGAGTGCGACGAATTTGGCCAAATCTCTTTTGATACGCGCCCTCAGAATATCTACATTAGGTAAACGAGTTGAATACTTCAAGAATTTCACTGCCTTCATTAGTAAAAAAACTGTAGGATTCAAATCTGGCGATCGCGATCCCCCGCGAACAATCCATAGACCTGGAAACCGGTTATCGAGATAATCTCTAAAGTTTACAGTAACGTGATATGGAACACTATCTTGCCTAAACCAGATCCGTTGCTTTACGTGTAGAGGTACAGTGTCAAGTAAATGAAGCGCCTCATTTTTGACACCCTGAGTGTACATTCGTCCATCAAGCTGTTGTGGCTAGTAGTAGGGATCAATGAGACGATCATGGATGATTCTGCCGCACAAGTTAATGCTGAGCTAAAGAGAATCAGACGCGGCAAAAAAAAAAAAAAAAACGCCAAGACCATCTGTAAATAAGAATTTACTTAAAAATGCACATTTAAGTTGCGTAGCATAGCCTACGATAGCTACTAGAAACTTTTTTCGTAGTTCACAAAGCAAGGGAATTGAATTTTTGTATTGCTTCGGTTTTAGAAACACATCTTCACATTTATGACTCCCATTAAGGCATTCTTTTCTTTTCCTGCAAAGAATCTTGTGATATTTCTGGACTATCATTTACACTGGACTGAACACACAACTGCAGTTTGCGAGAGAGTGTCGGCCTTACTTCATTCACTGCACAAATGTAACAAAGGTTTTCCTTTCGAGCTGAAAATGAAGTTCGTAGACATACTAACATTCTCCATACTCGACTACGGGGATGCCATTCTCCAAGGAATATCGTATCAACGCTCACGCAGGCTGGAACTGACGATGAATGAGTCTGCACGATACATTTGTGATGGACGCTTTTTCGGCCGTATCACACCAGCCTAAGAGCGATTATCATAGCCACGTGCCGTTAAGCACAGAGACTGCCGTACTCTATGTTCACTCTATCGTCTTCTCCATCATTGCACTCCCTCTTATATGTCTTCATCTCTTGCACTACTGTCTCAACAGTACAAGAGAAATACACGTTCACAAGGAAGCAAAGATCTCTCTGTACCAGAACACAGCACTACCATGTTTTCGAAATTTATTTCCTGTATCAAAAACCCTACTTGGTACAATCTTCCACAAAAGAATTAAATTCCTTCTAAACTTCAAAAAGGCAGCTAATGGTTACGTTCTGTCACAACAGCCATCTCTGCTACGTTCTGTGCAGCTCATTTTCGTCAGTCCCCCTAATACAGAAGTTTTCGCTACCCCTTGTCGGCAGATTTCTTTGTTTGCATTCTATTATTTCCTAACAGCTACTGTCACTAGAAGTTCAATCTTCTCGTCTTCTGTTATCCGTTCCAGTCGCAGGTTCGAATCCGGCCGCGGGCATGGATGTGTGTGATGTCCTTAGATTAGTTGGGTTTAATTAGTTCTAAGTTCTAGGCGACTGATGACCTCAGAAGTTAAGTCCCATAATGCTCAGAGCCATTTGAACCAGCCATCTCTCTGTACCAGAACATAGCACTACCATGTTTTCGAAATTTATTTCCTGTATCAAGAACCCTACTTGGTACAATCTTCCACAAAAGAATTAAATTCCTTCTAAACTTAAAAAAGGCAGCTAATGGTTACGTTCTATCACAACAGCCATCTCTGCTACGATCTGTGCAGCTCATTCTCGTCACTCCCCCTACCACAGAACTTTTCGCTACCGCTTGTCGGTAGAGTTCTTTGTTTCTATTCTGTTATTTCCTAACAGCCACCGTCACTGGAAGTTCAATCTTCTCCTCTTCTGTTATCCATCCCGCTTCTAATAACACTAAACGTGGCTTCAAATGTGCTAGACTAATCTATATCATTCTCAATACTCTTTGCTGTTATTATTATCATTTTTATTAGTGTCATTTATAATTATTAGTTATTATTATTGTTGTTGTTATTATTCGAAAGCTTTGTAATATCATTGGTATGTGTTGCTCCTCCTCAGCTGTAAGAGAGGGCCTTAAGTTCATAACCAGGTCAGCTAAATAAGCAAAGATAAATAAATTTATGAACACCTTCTGTGTCTAAACTTGCCGTCTTTCACGGAAATGCGAAAATTAAGTTGTTTGATAAATATAAATAGTAATCGATCGTATTGTAATAAAGAGAGACGTCAACCAATTATAATAAAAAACTGGCGATCCTTTAATTCCAGTCTGAATTTGTTCTTATTCTCAAGTTAGCAAAAGTCTGCGTTCCTGCGATTCTGTCAGTGATGGAAAGTTTTGATATATTTCATTTAGATACAATGTGAATAGTCCGATGACACTCTCATGGGGTACGCCTACAGCTAGCTTACGTCTGAAGATATTTCCTGGTTAAAATGATGTTTAATAAACATCTAAGTTGCCGGCCGGAGTGGCCGAGCGGTTCTAGGCGCTACAGTCTAGAACCGCGCAACCGCTACGTTCGCAGCTTCGAATTCAGCCTCGGGCATGGATGTGTGTGATGTCCTTAGGTTAGTTAGGTTTACGTAGTTCTAAGTTCTAGGGGACTGATGACCTTAGAAGTTAAGTCCCATAGTGCTCAGAGCCATTTGAACCATCTCAACATGTAAGTTCGAAACCAGCATGTTAAGAATATCGTGCATTATGATGTGCGGTCCTCTACTTATTTTATTTTTCCAAACAGACATCTTTACACAAACGCCAGTACGATCACTAATCTTTGTGGCGTGACCTGCAGATAACGACGATGCAGTCTTCTGTTGATTCCAGGGAACGCTCACAACAATGCATTGTCGCCTGAAGTTGCGTGTGCCGTTGCTTAGCATTACTGTCGAGTTCGTATCGATACTTTCGTGTGTTGAATAGTTCTGTGCTGTGATTTAGTGAGGAAAAAGTCTATCAATCGTATTTGTACTGGTTATCTGTACAGTTTTGACACACCAGAAGATCAGGTGTTAAAGACTCTTACCTAGCTTGGCAGCTTTGTAAAAAGCTACGCCGCATCTTTGTGCGAGGAGGGGACTACCGTATTGCTTCACGAGGTATGGGCCTTATTTGATCTCGTAACGTGACATAATTATGTAATTACAATCTGCATAACGCAGGTGCTATTATTTGACTTTAGACGTAAAGGAGAATTACTGTTAGAGTGATGCTACGTTGCAGAATGTGATGTGAGGTCGGGATACGTGGTTAGTAACAGGATTACCTCTGATAGACAAACGCGTAGCTTGCATTTACAGCCCTGGACTTACTATTAATTTGCACGTTATTTGAAAACTCAGCTGCTTATTGGGTATGTGAAGATGTGTATGTGTTGGTTTCGTGTAGCCTTAGATAAGTAGTTTCATCTGGCCATTTACTCCTTCCCACTCTGTCCCCTCCCTCCATCCAGTTCCATCTCCTCCTCTACCTCTCTTTATCTGTCTTCTCTGCCCCCTCTCTCTGTATATCTCCTCCAGACCCTACTCTCTTTCCATCCCCTCCTGTCCTTTCTGTGTCCATTTGCTCCTACCCCACACTCTGTTTATTTGTTTTTCCCCTCTGTCCATTTGCTCCTCACCCTTCTGTCCATCTGGTCTTTGCACTCTGTTCATCTCATGCTCTCCCCTTTCAATTCCATCTCCCCCTCCATCTCCTCCTCCCTCTCGCTGTCCATCTCTTCCTCCCTCCTCTCTCTATCTGTTCTCCTTTCTCCTCTTTTGTTTCTCTGTCCAACTCTCTGTCCCCCTCCTCCACTTCTCTTTCCCTTTCTCTCATCCTCTCTCCCTGTCCATCTCCTTCTCACCCATTCTCTCTCCACACAATCAGCCCCATCCCAATAAGATGTTGGTTCTTACACCACAGTATTTCTTTCCAGATCGTAACTAATGTGTGTACCAAACATGGGGCTCAGGATAGGCTTTTTACCCGTGTCTTCAAAAGAGAGTACTCGTGTGAAAAGTATTTAACATATACTCTTGTATATCGCAATTCACACGTTTTTGTACACATATTTGAGCTTTAACTCTAGGAAATTTCGTAATGCACTTTCTTTTTCAGAAAGCTGAATGTCTATGGCGTCATATATCTAGTACTATGTGTTGTGCAATGGTTTTACTGTCCAGGTGCCTCCAGTGTTATTCGTGACTTCTGTCTGTGAAATGTATTGCGAATAAAGCTAGTAGTAAATAAATAATTAATTTCAATGTCATGCACGATGCTTCAGCTATTCACACGTCTCAGCGTTTTTTCCAAAACTACACTCCTGGAAATGGAAAAAAGAACACATTGACACCGGTGTGTCAGACCCACCATACTTGCTCCGGACACTGCGAGAGGGCTGTACAAGCAATGATCACACGCACGGCACAGCGGACACACCAGGAACCGCGGTGTTGGCCGTCGAATGGCGCTAGCTGCGCAGCATTTGTGCACCGCCGCCGTCAGTGTCAGCCAGTTTGCCGTGGCATACGGAGCTACATCGCAGTCTTTAACACTGGTAGCATGCCGCGACAGCGTGGACGTGAACCGTATGTGCAGTTGACGGACTTTGAGCGAGGGCGTATAGTGGGCATGCGGGAGGCCGGGTGGACGTACCGCCGAATTGCTCAACACGTGGGGCGCGAGGTCTCCACAGTACATTGATGTTGTCGCCAGTGGTCGGCGGAAGGTGCACGTGCCCGTCGACCTGGGACCGGACCGCAGCGACGCACGGATGCACGCCAAGACCGTAGGATCCTACGCAGTGCCGTAGGGGACCGCACCGCCACTTCCCAGCAAATTAGGGACACTGTTGCTCCTGGGGTATCGGCGAGGACCATTCGCAACCGTCTCCATGAAGCTGGGCTACGGTCCCGCACACCGTTAGGCCGTCTTCCGCTCACGCCCCAACATCGTGCAGCCCGCCTCCAGTGGTGGCGCGACAGGCGTGAATGGAGGGACGAATGGAGACGTGTCGTCTTCAGCGATGAGAGTCGCTTCTGCCTTGGTGCCAATGATGGTCGTATGCGTGTTTGGCGCCGTGCAGGTGAGCGCCACAATCAGGACTGCATACGACCGAGGCACACAGGGCCAACACCCGGCATCATGGTGTGGGGAGCGATCTCCTACACTGGCCGTACACCACTGGTGATCGTCGAGGGGACACTGAATAGTGCACGGTACATCCAAACCATCATCGAACCCATCGTTCTACCATTCCTAGACCGGCAAGGGAACTTGCTGTTCCAACAGGACAATGCACGTCCGCATGTATCCCGTGCCACCCAACGTGCTCTAGAAGGTGTAAGTCAACTACCCTGGCCAGCAAGATCTCCGGATCTGTCCCCCATTGAGCATGTTTGGGACTGGATGAAGCGTCGCCTCACGCGGTCTGCACGTCCAGCACGAACGCTGGTCCAACTGAGGCGCCAGGTGGAAATGGCATGGCAAGCCGTTCCACAGGACTACATCCAGCATCTCTACGATCGTCTCCATGGGAGAATAGCAGCCTGCATTGCTGCGAAAGGTGGATATACACTGTACTAGTGCCGACATTGTGCATGCTCTGTTGCCTGTGTCTATGTGCCTGTGGTTCTGTCAGTGTGATCATGTGATGTATCTGACCCCAGGAATGTGTCAATAAAGTTTCCCCTTCCTGGGACAATGAATTCACGGTGTTCTTATTTCAATTTCCAGGAGTGTATATACTGCACAATGTTACAATTTTGCTGATAAAGTCAGTGTTATATGTAAATACTGTCTCCAAAATCTTAATAGTAAAGAAGTAATAAATTAAAACGTTATACTTCATACAGCAGTTTTACTACACGAACAACGAAAACGTAGTAAGCGATAAACTTTTTGTCGTTTCATGTCTGTGTGGGACTTCTCAGCGAAGAAAGGTTTCGTAAAGGTTTCGTAAAATTTGCTGCAAGTGAGTAGTGTCCTCATTCTCTAGCACTGGGTGACTGAAGAATGGATACTCGCGCTTCGTGGGCTACACTTCTACTTCACACCCACTCCTTTGATAGTAGGTGCTTCTTACGGCTAGAGTGATTCTCTCCAGACAGTATCTTAGATGTGTACCGAGTTTGGTTGAAGTCTATTCAATTGTTTAGGAGGAGATGCGGAACACACGTACATACACACATATGCCTATACTTACATCCATTTTTGTAAGATCTATGAATTTTATTTACAGTATACCTGCTCTGTTTTAAATTGCATTTTATTGACTGTCTTTTATGATCCTCCGTTTGCCAAAGTTTGTATTTTTTCAGATTGTTAAGTAATGAGCAATGTTTGTCGGTACAGCTTGATTTTAGAATTACACTATAGCCAAACACGTCTCTATTTAATTCTAGGGCGCTGATGACATTGTAATGTAGCACCATACTACCTAAGTAAAGGTTGTGATACGATGTGTCTAGTTTGACGATGTCCGCGTAATCAATATAGAGATTATAACGTCATACCTCCTGACTTATTCTGAAGCGTAAATGATACAATAGCTTTCTTTATAGATTTTGTACGTCGGGAAAAAAACTTTCACAGTTATATTGGAAAATTCTATGCAGAATACGAACAAAAAAGATAAATCAAAGTGAGTAACGCAAAATAAGTTTTACCCTAAAGCGCAAGTCGAACAACGATACACAGTTACGTATACGAATGTTAATAGCAACGTTAAACTTCTACATTAAGCTAACTGGCGTCGTCTGATTTCTGTCTTAACCAGTAGGTGACAAGTGAAACGCACTTCCGTAACTACATTATTAACACTCCAGCTAACTTCAAAGAACCAGGTGCAGCAGTTAGACGTGTAAGATCCTCCATACACTACAATGACACAGGCTGATAATTCAACAAAATCTTAGAAAACTGGGAAGATGCTATTTATCTGACATACCGTAAAGATTAAAACGAATCAGTTCAGACATCGGTGACAGTGCAAAAATGAAAAACGCTAAGGGCATTACAACTGAAATACGCCTCGAAAATTGACGTCACAGCAGCCTTTACCACTACGGCACGATTCAAAACGGACTGCTAGTTCTGCATATTCCCCTTGAGCCGTTTCACGTTGCCAGAATGCCCAACACCTGTTTCCCTCTTTGATTACTCATGGATGCGTTTTGTGATCATTACTTCGTCGTGATGCTGTGATTTTCAGCTGTCTAAAATCGGAAACTGTTGCCAGCTGCACAGATCAGTATAGGGTAGATTTGGCGACAGGAAAAAAGGGGTTACTGCTCTTCTCGAATAACCAAAGCGCAGTTGTACAGTATCGTTAACTAGGAAAACGATTTGTCGCTCAACGACAAGTTCAGTACATTTCATTCTTTTCACATTACATGTCATCTTCACATTGCTAAAATTAATTATTATGTCTCTCGTGCAATTCTTTCACGCAGTTGTAGTTGTCAGTGTATCTGTAATTACGGTCGAATTTTCATGTTACATGATTCAGGAAGTAAAGGGGGGGGAGGGGAGGGACACGCCTGGCATTGGTCTGCTGAGACCTACAGAGGCGTCGCCACTGATGTGTCACATGTACTGAGGAGGCGTTCCCCTGGAAATTACTGCACAGTTAACCGATCAGCAATTTCACACCACTGCCAGCACGTTGTCACAGACTCTGATAATTTGAAGCAATTTTCAGTTGTTGCAGCCGTACAAATGTCCCGAGAGTGGAAACACATAATCAAACACTCACACACACACACACACACACACACACACACACACACACACACACACACATCCCATCTACATCTGCATCTATACACGTACGCCTCAACCCACCGTACGGTGATTGGTGGAGAATACTGCCTACCACTACCAGTCATTACGTTTCTTGTTCCACTCGAAAACAGAGGGAAAAATGGCTGCCTGTAATCCTCCGTACGAGTCTTAATTTTTCTCATATTATAATCGTGGTTCTTACTCGAAATGTATGTTGGCGTCAATAGAGTGGATCTGCAATCGGCCTCAAATGACGGTTCTCGAAATTTCCACTATGGTGGCTCACGAAAAGAGCGTCATCTTCCTCCAGGAATTCCCTTTTGAGTTCACGTAACGTCTCGATAATACTTGGGCTCTGATCAAACCTACCAGTAACAAATCTAGCAGCGCGCCCCTCAAATGCTTTGATGTCTCTCTTTAAGCCAAAGTGGTGCGGATGTCACACGCTTCAGCAATACTCAAGAGTCGTATAAAAATGATTCAAATGGCCATGTGCACTATGGGCCTTAACGTCTGAGATCATCAGTCTCCTAGGCACAGAACTACTTAAACCTAACTAACCTAAGGACATCACACACGTCCATGCCCGAGGCAGGATTCGAACCTGCGACCGTAGCGGTCGCGCGGTTCCAGACTGAAGCGCCTAGAACCGCTCGGCCACGGGCACCGGTAGAGTGTTATATGTTTTATATACTGTTCCCTTTACAGGTGAGCTACACTTTCCCACAAATCTCCCAATAAAACGAATTCGAACATTTGTCTACCCCGACACCAACCAGATGTGCTTATTCCATTTCATATGACTTTGCAACATTAAACATACATAATTAATCGATGTGGCTGTATCAAATAGCACACTACTAACGGTGTAGTCGAACGTTACAGGATTGTTTTTCCTACTCTTACTCATTAACTTACACATTTCTACATCTATAGCAAGCTGACATTCATCACACCAACTAGAATTCCCGTCAAGGTCATCTTGTATCCTCCTTCATTCACTCAACGACGACACCCTTCTGTGCGCCACAGCGTCGTCAGAAAACAGTAGTAAACTGCTGTTCACCTTGTCGTCAGATCATTTAAGTATATAGAGGTGAAGATAGGTCCTATCACACTTCCCTGTGGCACTCCTGAATATACCCTTGACTCATATGAACACTCTCCGGCGAGGACAATGACTTGGATTCTACACTGAAACGCCAAAGAAACTGAAATAGGCATGCGTATTCAAATGCAGAGATATATTTAAATAAGTATAATAAGGCGGTGAGGTCGGCACGACTATATAAGACAGCAAGAGTCTGGCAGATGTGTTAGATCGGTTACTGCTGCTACAATGGCATGTTATCAAGATTTAAGTGAGTTTCAACATGGTCTTATAGCCAGTGCACAAGGGATGGGACACAGTACCTCCGAGGTAGCGATGAAGTGGGGATTTTCCCGTACAACCATTTCACGAGTGTACCGTCAAAATCAGGAATCCGATAAAACATCACATCTCTGATATTGTGGTGGCCGGAAAAAGACCCTGCAGGAACGGAACCAACGATGACTGAAGAGAATCGTTCAACGTGACAGAAGAGTAACCCTTCCGCAAATTTCTGCAGATTGCTGGGCCATCAACAAATGTCAGCGTGCGAGCCATTCAACGAAACATCTTCGATATTGGCTTTCGGAGCCGAAGGCCCACTCGTGTACCCTCGATGACTGCGCGACACGAAGTTTTACGCTTCGCCTGGGCCCGCCAGTACCGACATTGGCCTGTTGATGACTGGAAACATGCTACCTGGTCGGAGGAGTCTCGTTTCAAATGGAATCGAGCGGATGGACGTGAACGGGTATGGAGACAACCTCATGAATCCATGGACCAAGCATGTCAGCAGGGGACTGTTCAAGCTGTTGCAGGCTATGTAATGTCGTGGGGCGCGTGCAGCTGGAATGATATGGGACCATTGATACGTCTAGATGCGACTCTGACAGTTGACACGTACGTAAGCATCCTGTCTCATTACCTGCATCCATTCATGCCCGTTGTGCATTGAGACGGACGTGGACAATTCCAGCAGGACAATGCGACACCCCAAACGTCCAAAATTGATACAAAGTCGCTCCAAGAACTCTATTCTGAGTTTAAACACTTCCACTGGTCACCAAACTCCATAGACATGAACATTATTGAGCAAATCTAGCTTGCCTTGCAACGTGCTGTTCAGAAAAGATCACCACAGCGTACTTTTACGGATTTATGGACAGGCCTGTAGGATTCATCATGTCAGTTCCCTCCAGCACTACTTCAGACATTCGTCGAGTCCACGCCACGTCGTGTTGCAGCACTTCTGCGTGGTCGTGGGGGCCCTACACGATGTTAGGCAGGTGAACCGGTTTCTTTGGCTCTGCAGCGTATTACTAAACGAGTTGAGGAGTCACTCACATCTGCGAACCTAATCCTTATGCTCGGACCATCGGCAACAGTCTGCAGTGGGGTACCGTGTCAAACGCTTTTCGGAAATCTAGGAAATATGGAATCTGGCTGTTGCCCTCTATCCATGGTAGGATATCATGTGAGAACAGGTCAAGCTGAGTTTCACGCGAGCCATACTTTTTAAATCCGTGCTGTTCTGTGACAGAATCTTTTCTGTGACAATGAAATTTACTATGTTTAAACTCAGAATGTGTTCAATAACTGTGCAGCGAACTGAAGGTAATGATATTGGTCTGTAATTGAGCGGAGCGGTTCTTTTACCTCTCTTATGTGCAGTAGGGGAATTAGGCAACTGTGTTATTAGGATAACTGTTACGTTCATATACGCTTAGAGAGCCATAAAAGAACATATAACAAAAAGAAACGGAAGGGCTTCATCTCAAAAATTCAGAATCGGCGTCTAGATGGATGATTGTGTCAGTTTCAGAACGCTCAACGTCATAAATATCAGCACTCTTGCAGAGAATGAACCAAACTGTTAGTGAATACAAATATCAGTATGTTAGAAGCGATAATGAAATCCACACAATGAAACGTGTATATCTACATGCACGTTCCTGATGTTTCCTTAAGCTTGGATGACACTATAATAGTCTTGGTAGCTAAAACGTAAATTAACAGAAAAATGTTTGCTAAAGTAATTCCCTAGTGCAAGTGACAATACCCTTCTTTTAAAATTTGAGGGTATTTAATTGCTAAAACAGTCTCACATTGGAAACTGCTTTAGTAGTCTATTTATAGTAAACGTATATAGAAACGGACGGTTAAACAAGCATAAAAGTTTATGCGAATAACTTTATAGAATGATTTTTTTGCAATTTTTATGAAGATCTAATTCAGCAATAGTGCTCCGAAACATTTATCTCAGCTTCTGTTATTCAAGTAATTAACCTCCTCCATAGTTGACTGTTCCCAACTGGTTTGCAGAATTTCGTCGTTGTCGTGCTTCCGTCAGCGGTAAGTGGCGTGAAGGTTGATAAAAATCGGATAGTGGACCAGAAACACACCTATGTTCAACAAAAAAAAGACTAAAGCGTACTAGCGTGTGGCTTACAATGACATAGAGACCTATACAAGAGCACAGGACATTCGTTTTTGTCTCGACATTTAGCCATAGAAAAGATCTGCTTCTGATGGATAGCACACAATTTGATCGATGGTCACCAACAGTCTTAACTGGTGTAAAGGTTTGGTCAAAAAATTGGACCGATGACATGCAGAATCTACATTCAACATGCTAACAAGAGACACAACTTAGATATACTCGTACGAACAGGAAACTAAGCAACAAGCAACTGTTTGGAAGTGCCAAGGCGATCTGAAAACAACACTTCGAAGAACGAAGAAAATGAGGGCATGTTTATATGCCTAAATTGGAAATGTCGTGAGCACGGATACATAGGACCGAAACACAGATAATGCTGAATGGTGCACATCAATTTCTTTTCCTCAAGTAATTGATAATATCAGGAGACTTTGTTTCCATGAGAAAGCTATGAGTTGCATATCATCGAATTGATCTTCTACTGCTCGCATTCAGTTTATTTACAGCTTAACGACTTCTTTATGTCCAGTTAAAACAAACAAATCGTGGATCAACATCTATTTTCAACACTCCCAAGAATCTCATACATCGTCCCAAAAGCAAGCTTCTGAGGTTACAATATCAGAGCGGAAAAATTGTTTCTGCAGCTGGTTAGAACACATTTGATGTGTATGTGTTTTAAAGGCAGGTATTTTGAAGAATAGTGAAAAGGTCTACACCTAATTTTTTCCTTTTAAAAGAAAAAAGAAACTTGAAATGCAGCCCTTGTAGAAGGAGTAAACTATGTAATTCAAAGAAGCGTGCGTCATCTTTGGCGACTTGAATGAGCATTATACACTAGGTAGATGAAACAGTATAAATTTGGTCATTTTCTCATTGAAATCTCAGTAGAGGAGCTTATTTTGTGTTATACGACAAAAGGACTATAAGAAAACCAACCAGATTCTACTATCGCTATTCTCTTACGAATACCTTATATTGCCGCGGACATCGCTTTTAGTGCCTTTAAAGAAGGTGTGCGATCTGATCACGCTCCACTACTGATATCTATTGGAAGTCATTTTTTTTTTCACTAAATACACTCCTGGAAATGGAAAAAAGAACACATTGACACCGGTGTGTCAGACCCACCATACTTGCTCCGGACACTGCGAGAGGGCTGTACAAGCAATGATCACACGCACGGCACAGCGGACACACCAGGAACCGCAGTGTTGGCCGTCGAATGGCGCTAGCTGCGCAGCATTTGTGCACCGCCGCCGTCAGTGTCAGCCAGTTTGCCGTGGCATACGGAGCTCCATCGCAGTCTTTAACACTGGTAGCATGCCACGACAGCGTGGACGTGAACCGTATGTGCAGTTGACGGACTTTGAGCGAGGGCGTATAGTGGGCATGCGGGAGGCCGGGTGGACGTACCGCCGAATTGCTCAACACGTGGGGCGTGAGGTCTCCACAGTACATCGATGTTGTCGCCAGTGGTCGGCGGAAGGTGCACGTGCCCGTCGACCTGGGACCGGACCGCAGCGACGCACGGATGCACGCCAAGACCGTAGGATCCTACGCAGTGCCGTAGGGGACCGCACCGCCACTTCCCAGCAAATTAGGGACACTGTTGCTCCTGGGGTATCGGCGAGGACCATTCGCAACCGTCTCCATGAAGCTGGGCTACGGTCCCGCACACCGTTAGGCCGTCTTCCGCTCACGCCCCAACATCGTGCAGCCCGCCTCCAGTGGTGTCGCGACAGGCGTGAATGGAGGGACGAATGGAGACGTGTCGTCTTCAGCGATGAGAGTCGCTTCTGCCTTGGTGCTAATGATGGTCGTATGCGTGTTTGGCGCCGTGCAGGTGAGCGCCACAATCAGGACTGCATACGACCGAGGCACACAGGGCCAACACCCGGCATCATGGTGTGGGGAGCGATCTCCTACACTGGCCGTACACCACTGGTGATCGTCGAGGGGACACTGAATAGTGCACGGTACATCCAAACCGTCATCGAACCCATCGTTCTACCATTCCTAGACCGGCAAGGGAACTTGCTGTTCCAACTGGACAATGCACGTCCGCATGTATCCCGTTCCACCCAACGTGCTCTAGAAGGTGTAAGTCAACTACCCTGGCCAGCAAGATCTCCGGATCTGTCCCCCATTGAGCATGTTTGGGACTGGATGAAGCGTCGTCTCACGCGGTCTGCACGTCCAGCACGAACGCTGGTCCAACTGAGGCGCCAGGTGGAAATGGCATGGCAAGCCGTTCCACAGGACTACATCCAGCATCTCTACGATCGTCTCCATGGGAGAATAGCAGCCTGCATTGCTGCGAAAGGTGGTTATACACTGTATTAGTGCCGACATTGTGCATGCTCTGTTGCCTGTGTCTAAGTGCCTGTGGTTCTGTCAGTGTGATCATGTGATGTATCTGACCCCAGGAATGTGTCAATAAAGTTTCCCCTTCCAGGGACAATGAATTCACGGTGTTCTTATTTCAATTTCCAGGAGTGTATGTAGGGGACTAATGAAACCTGATGGCAAAGTATATACTAAAAAAAAAAGTTAACGTCGACCTTCGTAAATTTAAAGAAACCGAAGATGCCATGTATACGGTAAAAGTAAACTTCATTAACAAGGCCACAGCCTAATCTACTCATCAAAATAAACCGTTAATCTCAGGAAAAATAAGAAAGCGAAAGTGTTTTGGTGCTTCGGTGACTGCGTATCCCTTAAAAAAACGAATTTAAGAACTAAACGGAAGGAAATAGAACATGGCTTTCTACACCATATAAAGCTGTTAGGAATATTAGACTATAAAACAAGAAAACTAGAAAGTGTTTTGGTGGGGGAGTGAAAAATGGTTCAAATGGCTTTGAGCACTATGCGACTTAACTTCTGAGGTCATCAGTCGCCTAGAACTTATAACTAATTAAACCTAACTAACCTAAGGACATCACACATATCCATGGCCGAGGCAGGATTCGAACCTGCCACAGTAGCGGTCGCTCGGCTCCAGGCTGTAGCGCCTAGCGCCTAGAACCGCGAGGGGGGGGGGGGGGGGGGGTGAAGTGACTGCGTAGACCTTAAAGAAAGGAATTTAAGTGCTGAACGGTAGGAAATAGAACAAGACTCTCTCTACTATGTAAAGCTGCTAGGAATACTAGACCATAAAACAAGAAAACTGGAAGAAACGTAGCAGTACGTATATATGTGAATCAAACCGAATAATTGGAATTATGAAAGTAATGAAGCCACTGGATTCGCCATCTTGAGGACAAATGCGGAGATACTTAGTGAAATGATGCTAACTTTGCCATCCAGGAAGAACGAAAAGAAGAAAAAGAAGATGCATTTTTGGAGACATTCATTCGGATCTGGTTTAATAAATCGATGTCTTTAGGTGAGAGTCCCACCTGTGACAATATTCGTCACTGAATGTAAGGACATAATTCTGATAGTGGAAGGCATTTTCTATCTAGTGGGATGACCAAAGTGCCGTTAACATTCCTCATCTGGAAATCGAATGTATTGTGGCCGTAAGGAAACCGAATAAGTCTTATATGGTTGCGATATCATACTGTTCAATATCTCTCGCTCTTGTTGCTGCAGGTAAGCCAATGGAAACAACGGTCACAGACGTGGCTCGAAAATGATTCTAAGCTTCATAAGGCACAGTTCGATTTATTTATGGAGGAGCATAGCCACAGTGAATGCGCAGTTTAACTACAGCTATATTTAATTGGCTTACTAAAGATTTAGTTCACTAAATATTTACTCAGCATCTCTGTGAATGTGAATATTGTCCTGCACATCGTAATGTTAACTGTGCATGTAGAAAAGATGCAACAGTACGGGTTACCAACTAATTACTCCAAAGTAGTGATGGGACGACTGACCAAGAAAAACACCATCGTCAACAACATCGAGGATTGAACCATCACTCATCTGTTCCTCCCTCACGTACATTAGTCTCTCAAATTTTTCGCGCCCACTCGATGTTCCCTCTTCTTGTTTTGCCTGCTATGCACTTACTTTGGTATTCTGCCATCTTGTATTCTTGTTACATACTCCTTCTGTATGAATGTCTGTAGTAAGGAGAAGGAGCACCGAGCAGAATTGTGATATCAAATTTATAAGCAAATTAACTAAATTGATCAATTAATCATCCTGTCGAAATCTCATAACCCCCTCCCCCCTTCGGTGACATAATTTTTTTATTCAGTCGGCACATGGGTCCCTGACACCTCTCACACAGCCCCTCCCTGTTCCTCACCTGCGCTATTGGCGGGAATTCCGAACTTTGGTCGGAATTTCTTTGTCCTGGGTTTGTGATAACGTCCAGCCCCACCACCAACGCCAGTATTGGTGGCAAAAAAAATGGTGGTGCCCTTTCTGGGACATAAACCCCCATACCTTCTGGACTGAGAATCAAAGGGCACCAGCCAACACATGGAAACTGTCTAGATGTGGGGGAGGAATGTTAGGTTAATGTACTTCTATTTATTTTGTTTCGGAAACTTAAGACCGGTCCCAATTACACGTTTACTCATAAACATTGGTCATAATTACACAGCTATATGCATAAAGCTACACAAGGAGAGCCTAAAATCACAATACAGCTCAAAAAGTAATGCCATACAACTGGTGTTATTCTGCTGGGAAAAACTAGTGGCAAACGTACTCAAACTTTGCCTTTCACCTACAAGCCGTCAAGAAGAAAGGCTGGAGAGGAAGGTATTGTCTTTATTTTTTCTGGCGGCAAGCGCGAATTGTGTTCAACTGACGAGATGCTGGTGTTGGACAGTAAGGAGTATAATAAATGTGTTACCTGTAAGCATACAGCTGAGGACTGTATCTATCGCTTTTTGACGTAAGAGTTCATTACAGATGCCTCCCAATGCATTTCTCGACAATCCCACCCCAGGTAACTGAAGCCTATACAAGCTATCACAAAAATGCTTCACTGTTCTAATTACACATCGACATTGTCGTGAAAAAAAAACAGTTCTCATAATCAATGGGTCATAATGCACACATGTACTGGGAAAATCGTCATCCCAAAACATTGCTGATGGGCAGCAGTTGAACGTGCGTCCTTCTCGATGTATGGCCGGGCACTAGCGAAATTATAGGCACTCCTACTCTACCCCATCCCTCCCCTTCTATCCTTGCCTCCCTCTCTCCACCTATGGTGGGTACACGACTTTTTCAAACAGTTAACTTCTACCGTGCAGCTTTTCTACGGCCCACACCATCCACACGAGGTCGCTGGCCACACCCGGTCTAACTTGAGGCGACGGTCCAAGCATCAACCCTTCGCCAACACAAAAGCCAACTAAACAATATAAGATAAATGAGGGGCACAACAAGCGCACCTTGTTTGTTCGTCTAAAACATAGTGGCTCCACACACGCTGCCCCCGGTCGGGGCGCAGCTGCGTCGGCGACCTCACACGTTCTGGACCATCCACACACCGCACCCGTAAGTGCTTGCTGTTCTGAATGTGAAAACGCTTCAGTGTAACAACTGTATTTTAGAAAGGAAAATCGCGATGATAACAGATGTCCTCTTTCGACTTGTTGTGTACATAGTTCTGCGTAGTCAGTGCGTACACAACTTTCCCACTAGAGCCGACCCGGCTAAGTACAACAGCAAACGTGCAGCGCTCGTCCGTCTCCGCACTACGAGATGGCGCTGCCATAGAGATGGACCAAATTCTGCCTCCGCCGATCCGCATATTAATATGTAACACACCCAATGAGATTGCTGCTAACGTGGCATTTCTATCATCTGACCTAAGGACAGAAGATAAACACGCCACAATAAGACCACGAGACATGTTGCTGACATTCGCCTTCTTCGTTTGAGAGACACGTCAAATAATCTGATGGTGTGTGTACTCATGCTCTTACAGTACGCACATCACACGACGAAAATAGGTGCAATCCATTTTCTTTGAGTTTGATGAGCAAAATCGGTATAGGTTATACATTCGATTGCAGGATACATTTCGTTTCCATTATTTTGTGTCATCCAACGAAGTGGACAAAAACTACAGCACCCCCGTCGATTACAGATGACCAGACTGCAGAGTCCTGTAAACGTCCACCTTGTGGAAAATCGGGAAAAAAACTTCCTCTATTTTGCTGCAAAAACTACCGATCACCGCAGAATGTCTCTTTTATTTCGAAACCGTTATCGGAGTAAAGAAAGAGCGAGAATTTAATCTCCTAAGAAAAAATCTCTATGTTAACCAATTTCTTTCAGCATGATGGACAAACCGCACAACCTGAGTGGGTCTGTATCGTTCAGACACGTGAAATAACATTTCACGCCATTTGGTCACATATCGGAAACTACACAATCATTTTACATTCAACAACAAGAAGCAATAATTCAAGTTTTGTACACCATGGCAGGTCCAGTTCTACCAGTGCGGTGCTATAAACAGCTGACATTTACGAAACAAATCGTGAAAGCCTGTCTTCTAATAGAACCTCCTATAACATTTTACTGCGTCTCTCTATTCCAATACATCGGAAGGAAATACTGTCTGCGTGCTTACATTTCACATTTTCACTCCATAGCTCTTGTCTACCGACCAGGCTGTAAAGTTTCTGTCATAAAGCAGAAACTTGTGTTTAGTTTCGTGAGCAGTTTGATCATCACAACCTGTTCCACGCAATCTACAAACATGTTCGGAATATACCATTATTTCTAGGTTCCACAATGAGCTATAATTCAAGTGGTTTCTAATTTCTAATGAGACGTTATGAAGTATACTGAAGAATAACAGCCGGCCGGTGTGGCCGTGCGGTTCTAGGCGCTTCAGTCTGCAACGGCGAGACCGCTACGGTCACAGGTTCGAATCCTGCTTCGGGTATGGATGTGTGTGATGTCCTTAGGTTGGTTAGGTTTAAGTAGTTCTAAGTTCTAGAGGACTGATGACCACAGATGTTGAGTCCGATAGTGCTCAGAGTCATTTGAACCATTTTTTGAAGAATAACAAAGGACTAGCGGTAGCACTTATTTTTAAACATGCAGTCATAACGAAAATATTATAAACTGTCATGATTGCACGTGAAGAGATACAGCAGTTTTCTGTTAGCTTTATGAGTAGAGTCGGTGTGTTTTGAGAGAACTATCTGCATCCAAACTTTAACCTGTTATACCACTTCTTGTAATAGAACCTCATATAAGATTTTACCACGTCTCTTTCTTCTGATATGTCGATAAACAAATACCGTCTGCGTGATTACATCGAGCGTATTGCATATAAACATATCACTGAAGATGAAGAGATAGAGAAAATATATGAAGATACTGGAAGTTTAATACAGTACTTAAAGAGAGATGAAAACCTGAGCCTCTTAGGGGACTCGAATGCAGTTGTAGGGGGAATACAAGAAAAGGTTACAGGAGAATGTGGGCTTGGGGCAAAGAATAAGGGGGGAGAAAGACTAATTGAGTTCCGTAATAAAGTTCAGCTATTAATAGCGGATACTCTGTTCAAGAATCACATGAGGAGGTGGTATACTTGGAAGAGGTCAGGTGATACGGGAATATTTCAGTTAGATTACATCATGGTCAGATAGAAGTTGTGACCGCTCAATGTCATTCAGTACGATCACGACGACACACTTCGATCGACGTTAGCACTCGTGGTGTCACTCGCCTTCATACATGGCAGTGGACGTTTGAAAATTCGTGACGCTAGCTCAATGGTTGTCAATTGATTTAAATGTTATTCCCGGCTGACTCTTCATTCAATTTCTGCCACGGGGGTGAGGAGAAACAACACATCCTGGTGATACCAGCATTATGCGTATTTAGATGTTTGATTAATCTGAATGGTTTGCAATGTTCCAGCGATTCTATTCGAACTCTATGCTGCTGTACCGACAAGGACCATTTTCGCTGATAAACATGCAAGTACAAAATGTATGTTCAGTTTCTCAATATAGTTCGTCGCACTCACACATTTTACATCCGCTGTAAGAACAATTTCATGCATTTACATTTTTGGTGTCCCACAATATTGGTTGGCTAAATATTATGACGATACGTTCTATACAACTTCCACAGATATTGTTTATCATGTAATGAAGCCAAAATCATGGATAAAATTGAAATGTAGTTTGTTTATTAATACTTTCTTTTCACTAACTAAATATGAAATATGACTCGGGATTGGACGCCTCGTGATGACTGGGTGTTGTGTGATGTCCTTAGGTTAGTTAGGTTTAAGTAGCTCCAAGTTCTAGGGGACTGATGACCATAGATGTTAAGTCCCATAGTGCTCAGAGCCATTTTGAACCATCGGGATTGGAGGTGATGATCCTATCCTTCTTTTCAATATCAGAATGGTCGATATCGTGTTCTGAATAACGCGTGTCATATAATGTCCAAATATCGGCACGACCCAGACTCTCAATTTGGCACTTAAATTCCTATTCTTCGCTCTCGAAATGTTCGATGTGATTGTCTTTCACACGCAGAGTTCAATTTAACAGTGTATGCACTGTTTTTAGTATTTTAGGTCCCCGTTAATCAATATCTGGTAGTTAATAAGCGAACTACTTTTATGCTGGCGCGTTGTTTGTATCAGTTACCCCCGCAACCGTCCAAGGATAAGATTCTCTTAATGTTACGCGCACACGCGTTTCACAATTTTATAAAATGCAGAATTACTTGAACTATAGCTTTCCGTTGTGTACAACTTTCGTGGGTTCCACAACCATAGTAGTTTCCCAAAAGTATTTTTCCCGGCTAACACAAAGATCGAATTATGTTGTCGGAATCATTTTCACTTCCCCCGACGATAAACGTCTCTGATCACTTCGTCACACGTAATGTATTTTAAACGTGCTTGAAGAATCTTTGCCTCGTGATGACTGGGTGTTGTGTGCTGTCCTTAGGTTAGTTAGGTTTAAGTAGTTCTAAGTTCTAGGGGACTGATGACCATAGCTGTTAAGTCCCATAGTGCTCAGAGCCATTTGAACCATTTTGAAGAATCTTTAAATAATTTTCTTAACGAATTTCGTAGTCGCGTACCACTTTTTCATCGACTAGCCCGATCTCGATAACAGAAGTTAGAGAGTTCAATAATGTGTTACATGTTCTTTTATATCTATTAATAAACAAACGCGCCCCTATATCTTTCTGTCCCGCTTGGTCCTTGCTTCTTTGCTTTTTATTACTTTTCATTATATTGCTTCTTAGTAATACCGTGCAGTTGTTAAAGTTTCGTATTACTTTTCCCTTTTTAATTCTTCCAAAATAACGTCTATTGATCTCCGATTTTAATTAATATGATGCTAATTGACACACCTGCCCGCGAAGTACCGTTATAAGATTCCGAAATCAGGTACTGGATTTTACAAGGCCTATCCAGGAGCAGAAATAGACTCAGATCACAATCTAGCAGTGATGAAGAGTATACTGGATTTTAAGAGTTTTATGAGGAAGAATCAACATGCAAAGAAGTGGAATACGGAATCACTAAGCAATAATGAGATACGTTTAAACTTCTCTAAGGCTATATATACAGAAATAAGGCATACTCAGTAGGCAATGCAGTTGAGAGAAATGGATACCTCTAGAAAGGGCAATCACAGAAGTTAGAAAGAAAAAACATAGGTAAAATGTAGGTAGCTGCAAAGAAACCATGGGCAACAGAAGAATTGCTTCAGTTGATCGATGAGAGAAGAAAGTGCAAAAATGTATGGGGCAATTCAGGATTACATAAATACACGTCGCTGAGGAATGAAATAAATAGGAAATGCACGTAAGCTAAGACGAAATGGCAGCATGAAAAATGCGAAGAAATCGAAAAAGAAATCATTGTTTGAGGGATTGACTCAGCATATAGGAAAGCCAAAATAACCTTCAGAAAAATTAAAAGCAAGGGTGCTAACATTAAGAGTGCAATTGAAATTCCGCTGTTAAATATAGGCGAGAGAGCTGATAGGAAAAAGGAGTACATTGAACGTCTATGACTGTCAAAATTTGTCTGATGCGATAGAAGAATAAACAGCAGTCGATTTAGGCAGCCAATAGTTTGATCATTTTCGTAAATAAAAAAGTGTTTGTTTCGTAAACAACTCATCTTACCTTCGACATTCTACATCTACATCTACGTGGATATTCTGCAAATCCTATTTAAGTGCCTGGCAGAGGGTTCATCGTACCACCTTCACAATCCTCTATTATTCCAATCTCGTATAGGACGCGGAAAGAAGGAGGACCTATATTTTTCCGTACGACCTCTGATTTCCCTTATTTTATCATAGTAATCGTTTCTCCTTATGTAGGTCGGAGCCAACATAATATTTCCGCATTCGGAGGAGAAAGTTGGTGATTGGAATTTCGTGAGATTCCGTCGCAACGAAAAACGCCTTTCTTTTAATTATGTCCAGCCCAAATCCTGTATCATTTCTGTGACATTCTCTCACATATTTCGTGATAATGCAAAACGTGATGCCCTACTATGAGCTTTTTCGATGTACTACGTCAGTTCTGTCTGGTAAGGATCCCACACCGCGCAGCAGTATTCTAAAAGAGAACGGATAAGCGTAATGTAGGCAGTCTCCTTAGTAGATCTGTTACCTTTTCTGCGTGATCTGCCAATAAAACGCAGTCTTTCGTAGGCCTTTCCCACATTTGTTCCCACATGTGTTCCTTCCAATTTAAGTTGTTCGTAATTGTAATTCCTAGGTATTTAGTTGAATTTACAGCCTTTACATTTGACTGATTTATCGTGTAACCGAAGTTTAAAGAATTACTTTTAGTACTCACATGAATGACCGCACACTTTTCGTTATTTAGGGCGCACTGCCAATTTTCGCACCATTCAGATATCTTTTCTAAACCGTTTTGCAATTTGTTTTGATCTTGTGATGACTTTATTAGTCGATAAACGACAGCGTCATCTGCAAGCAACCTACGACGGCTGCTCAGATTGTCTCCCAAATCGTTTATATAGATAAGGCACAGCAAAGAGCTTTTGTTTTACCCGACGACTTTCCGTCAAGTACTACATTGTCTTTAGTGAGGGATAGACCCTTGGTTCAGCGGTACTCCAGCTTTTACATCCCATCGGAAAAACAGATTCTGTTAAACCAATTCTAA
The DNA here is from genome assembly GCF_023864345.2 of Schistocerca serialis cubense. NCBI lineage: Eukaryota > Metazoa > Arthropoda > Insecta > Orthoptera > Acrididae > Schistocerca > Schistocerca serialis. The sequence continues at coordinate 634,201,900 of NC_064642.1, read as the reverse complement.
GCACAGTTTTTGCGCTTTCGCCACTGTTATCGCTGATGTGTGGCATGGTGCATTCCCTGGTGAAAGAGCACTTTTTTGCGTGCCAGCCTTGGTCTGTTTTCAGCCAACGCAACTTTCAGACGATCCAACAATGAAGCACAATAGAGTCCAGTTGTGGTTCTGCCTATTTCCAAGTAATTATGAGAATTATTTCTTGTGAATTTCAAAAAACCATGGCCATCACTTTACCAGCTGACAAAATGGCCCTTGCCTCCTTCGGTGGACTTTCACCAGCCTTTGACCATTGTTTTTGACTGCCGGTTTGACTCTGATGTGTAATCATGGATCCATACTTCATGAGCAGTCACAAATCGGTGCAAAAGTCTTCCGGACTGAGATTAAACACCGCCGGACTTTGAATGAAATGTTGTGCTAGATCCGCTTTTGATAGACCCATTTCTCCACGCGATAAATTCTGCACTCGTCCATTTGAGATGGCTACAGTCTCAGCAGGTTCAATAACGTTTATTTGGCGGACTTACATTACCATATCATGAATTAGGCCAGTAGTTTCCTTTGTGGTGACACTTCAGTTGGACGACAAGAACGTGCTTCGTATTCGGCGTTTGTTCAATTACGTTTAAATTCATTACTCCAAAACTAAATAGTCCTCACTGAAGGATCAGAATCAGCCTGAAATTCATCCAGTTCTGTTTTGATTTATGGGGCAGTCCAACCATTCAAAATGAAAATATTTAGTAAGAGCGCAACTCGGTTTCCTCCATTTTCAATCGCTGTCGACACATTAACCATTTCAGAAGGCTGTCAACAGTGAACTGTACGCTGTACATTAATAAAATTCCTTATACTATTCATGGAGTAATCAAGCTTACCAACCTTGAAGTTGCAACAAAAATACGCCATTTCTTCATGGAAATTCAGCAGATTTATCAAACCACCCTCGTAGATTATAGCCACTTGACGCTACTATGTCGGTTCATAAATTTGCATGTAACTATTTCAGCAGCTTACGCACGCTAAAAGTGTTCAGTAGACAAACTGGCGGCTTCCTCTGAACACTGTTATACGCACTACTTAATACGAAGTGTGGAGTTACTGTCATTCAGTTCTAGAGAACATTTATGCTACGTTTTTATTCCCTGCTGTCAAACCCCAAATGCTTATTATTCTCTGGAAGTAGACAGAATTTTCCTTTCTTACTCTACCGTTAAGTGTCTATGAAATATATTTAAACTTTTTCACATTAATTAGAAGTCGCCTACTAATTTTTTTTTCATGAGCAGTTATTATCTACACTCATTACTTACACCGCCGATACATATCTTAACCTAGGCTTTCTTGTTGTTGTGATCTGGTTTGATGCTCTTCTCTTCACTATTCTATCATGTGCAAGCTTCTTCTCAGCATAACTACTGCAAACTGTAAGGAGTGACCTATAAACTTCCGTTTGAGGGCGTTACAGCAGCGTACATGCTACGTAGCGCGATTCCGATGCGGTTATATAAGCACCAACATTCAGACAAGGGATAAGTATGGCACTTGTGTCTTTCTGTCAAGCTTTCGGTAAATACGGAATCGTGAACTACGGCGACTTTATTCCCAAATGTGTCACAACAGGACCAACATGCTGTTATTCTCTTCTTGGCTACCGAAGGACAAACACTGGTAGACATCAAACGAAGAATGAAGAAAGTGTATTGCCGAAAACCACCGTTGTGGGAAGCTGCCCCAAGTTCCATGCTGGTCACGATTCGACACAAGACGCCGATCGATCTGGGAGGTCAGTGTCATCCGTTACGGACAGCAACAACTGAGAGACACCCAGGCACCAGACGCATTGTCCTCGTCTCTCACCATATAATTATGACGGTGTCGGTCGTTTCAAAAAGGCGTTGAAGGGTCGAATATTCCTGTTGGACCACGATGTGTAGCAGGCAGTTACGGGATTCCCCACGAAGGAGGACACGGTGTTTTACCAAATGGCTTTCTTCAACTTGGTGCCTTGGTGGGATCATTGACTCAATGCTTACGGCGATTTTGCGTGATCGACATACCGATTCTGGACTGTACAGCCTTCGACCGGGAACTTTTTGGTCGCATTTAATACATCACTTCGAACCTGCTTACTCTGGTCAAGCCTTGTCTCCCTCTACAATTTCAACCCCCCCTCTTCCCCCCCCCCCCCCCCCCTCTTCACTTCCCTCTATACCAAACGGACAGCTCCTTCATATCTCAAGGCGTTTCCTTTAAACTATCGCTTTCGATCTCACAGAACGAAAAAAAAATTATTTCGATCTTCAGCAGTGTAGGAACAGCCTGATTCCATATTTTGTCACCATTTTTCGTGCCAAAAAGGCTGTTTGTTTTGCACAAAACGGAACTCGCTCTTCTGCAGTGTCGCTAGGTTGTAAATTAGAGACTGTAACTCAGCCAGACTCGACCCGCGAAATTTTGTTGGTAAAATGATCCCAGTTCAAGGCGACATATTGTACGATCAGCGTCAGTAAAACGCAGATATTCGACATCAAATTGATCCGAATTCATTACTAGTGCTAATCATAGATCGACTGCTTTACAAAATCCGGCAATAAAACTTACATGCGACATAATACCTCAAGTTTCATATATTTCGTAACGCTGTGGAGTGTGTTTCAGCAAAGGAGGAATAGGCACGAACTGCATGCAGTCGTTTGGACAACACTAGTGAGTGTTAAATTTCTACATACATGACGTGCGGGATATTGCCGTAACGTTTATTTACGTCGAAGTTACTGACAATTAAAGCGATATTTTTTCCTGCAGATGTTCCGGCGTCTTGTGAAGGTTTTCTGTTGCGGTGTTGGAGGAGAAGAACCTGAAGACGCATTCCAGGTGGAGGTGAGTCACGTCCTATTACACTGCTCATATGAGGAGAAATAAAATAGTAAGGAGTGATAAATATCAATTCGATGTTTCGAGTCTGTTGAGTAATGCCTAAGGTATGACATCTGAAGTCACTTAACGAACTGAAGTGTCAAAAAGTAAAGTAAGGCTTTACCTATGAATATCCAGACGACAAGACGCTGGGCCTGGAGACAGGAAATGATCGAGTTAGGCAACCAGTGGCAGTGTTGTAAGATGGGCAGTGTCATTAGTGAAAGTTTCTTCCGGGTCTGCCGATGGTAGAGAGCGGTGTCGATTGTCAGATTGTTTTGCGGCTTGTCGGCTACTCCGCCTACTCGCCGACCTGGGGACGTGTATAATAAGTGACTAGAATGCATCGCATGTCATCGTATTTTGAAGACTTCCTGCTGTTCTTGATTCTTATAAATAATGTACCATACCACTTACCAGTGTTTTTAGCAGACGATATTAAAATTTCTTTTAAAGGACGCAACGAAACAGATATATAACAGAAGGTCTCAGTGACAAGAAAACATGAGATAATATGTTTTTGTGGCAACTCTACAAGATATGGCTGTATAACCACGCGACTGATGTTCTCACAGAGTAACTACACGTGCGCAAAAGGTTAACGACTAACAGCTGCGAAGCCTGAAGTATTCTCAGTCGAATGAGGAAATCTCTGGTGTATGTAGACAAATCGGTGTGGCTGTCACATTCGTTTTTGCATCAATTGATTTTATGTTTTGCCAGAAATTGATAAGTGTAATAACTACTAACTGCAGTAAGTTTCACATGAAATTTGAAAGAACAGGTACTGAAATCAACATTTTCCTAAAGTATCTGTATGGTGAAGACTGTTTACCGCGTACGCGAATTTTTGAGTGGTTCAATATGACCGAAAATACTCACAACCGGGTGCCCTACAACATCAAAAACGGATAAAAATATCGAAAAAGTAAGTAATCTGATTCGATCTGAGAGTCGTTTGAGTTTTCAATCGATTGTTGAAACTGTAGGTATTGAGAAGGAATGAGTAAGGCAACTTTACATAACCACTTTAACATAAGAAAAGTGTGTGCGAAAATGGTGCCGAAAATACTCACGATCCATCAAAAAAAGCTCGCGGAACTGTTTGTACCGACGCTTTCAGTACCACTGGAAATGATCTTGATTTCTTGGAAAGAGTGATAACATGTGGTGAATCTTAGTTTTTCACTTACGCTCCATAAACAAAGCGCCAAATCATGCACTGGAAGGGCCCAACTTCACCAAGAGCGAAAAAAGTTCGAATGAGCAAATCAAGATTTAAAGCAAAGAAGGTTCTTATTTTCGATATTCATGCAATATTTCCTTGCGAAAATATTAAAGCAACCCCAATTGTTGAAGAACAAGGCATTACGACGACATAGAGGCTCATACCGCATTTTATTTTAAGAGGTTTCTAGCGAAGAACAGAATCCCAGTGATAGACTACCCACCTTATTCGCCTTACATAGCACCCATGTGCCTATTATTTATTCCCCAAGGTTTGTTTTGGTTGGCAACAGGTTCAGTCTACAAGTTAGATCATAAGACCGCAGTCGCGATGATGACGGAGTAAGATGCATAAGAAGACGGACGTCAACTGACCGCCATCATGGTGCCTACGACCAAGACATTCTCGCCAGAACCGCTGTCGGAAATTATGTAGTGACTATATTCCTGCCAAGACTGCGTGCAACGTTATTAACAAACGACGTCGTTCAGACTCAGTGAGCTGTTGATAACGGCGTCTTTGTCACTTTAAAGGCATCCTTGATCAATTCACCACGTCCAATCTCATGACCCGTTATAGCGTTTATTTAAGGCAAAACTGATTAGCATCCTCATAGTAACGCCACTAGCTCCACTCATAAGCGTCTGGCGTGAAATTTGAATAGCCATCGTCTTTCAGATGTACAAACACGCCTACGACCTTTCATATATGTCCATAATTCCTTATAAAGGTAGGAATTTTTTCTTCTGTCAGTGTATATACATATCTCTCTCTCTCTCTCTCTCTCTCTCTCTCTCTCTCTCTGCGTGTATCTGTGAGCGTGTGCGTGCGCGCGCGGATGGGTGTATGTTGGTGACTATAGTACGTACCATTCTCCTATATCAGAAAAATATAGTATTTAAACCTAAACTCACATTTAACGCATTGCTTGCAGATGTAGCTACCTTGGGCACCAACTGATAAAATTGCCCTTGACAGCTTTTAAAGATGTTGAGAAAAACTGATTTCATATGTCAATAATTCAGCGAAGTTAATGTTGAAACTTACGTTATAGCTCAATAACTTTATGCACTCGGCTGTTTAGCAACTTATATCGCTACACCAGAATTAACAGTTACTTGTGACAGAGACAGGAGCCGTTTGATCGAGGCGTAAGACGGAAAGGCGAAAAACAATTATTTGGAAGTGACAGTCAGCCACATCATCACACAGATGACTAACATTAAATAGGGATGTCTTCCGACGTTGTATGTGATTTTTTTCATCACCACAATTTTTTTTTCCTTTTTTTTTTTTTTAGGATAATAATCGTCTTTGTCGATTAACCACATTTTCCCACTATCCTACCAATAAATCCAAATGTGTCACCTGGTATTTCATACGACTGAACCTAGGTCGTTATCATACCATATGCTCACAAACTATTGCACCAAGGAGTTGCATGAGTTGACTCATTCAAGATATGACTTACTGGATTGCTGTCATAGGATACAACTTTTCAGTGATTTGTGACGTGTACAGTTTTATTTTTCTCTACGTTTGAAGTAACTTGCCAGTCAGTCTTTTACAGACACTGTAAGCTTATCAACGTCTGACTAGCTATTTGTTCAACTTTTTCCAGGCTTTGCTTCATTACAGATAACTGCACCATCTAGAATCTGTCTGAGGTGTTATTACTGTCAATTACCAGTCTGTAACTTTACAACACGAACTGCAAGGATCCCAACACTCTTCCAAGGGGCACACCCGTAGCTAGTTGTACAACTATTGCTGAATCTCCATCCAAGATAACATGCTGCATCATCGCTATCTAGAAGTCCTCCTTTTCGCAAATTTAGGTTTGCACGCTGTATATTGTTTGATCTGTTTTGCTTGCTTGACGAATGTTTTTGATATGTCTAGAAACTTTTTCCTGACAGATATTTGAAATCATGTTTACACTCCACCGGGTTATTAACAGAAAGGAGAATTAGCAAAAATTAGATTACAAACAATTAATAATCCATGTAACTGTGCCTAGAATTATTTAACGACAGTCATGAATTGTCACAAATGCTGATGATTCCATATTATAATGAAGTGCTGTAAGTAATCGTTCTGTACATTTAATGCTACAGCAGTATGACTACCCAGAACATTACATATTTCTCGAGTACTATAAGTAACTATGTAAGCTGTTCTGTGATGTATGTGATGTATAGTTACTTTGGCGTATACTGATGGTTTCTTTCTGTTCATGCAGCGGGAGGGATTAGCTGATTTACGCAGTTTGCGTTTGCGTCTGCGCGAATTCTTACACGGATTGTGGAACGTGCGCAGTCTTCCTGCAAGAGAACAACACCCTACTGGAGCTAAGGTGAGTTAAATTTGTAGTTTTTAATATTGTTTCTGTTCTCTTCTATTCTTCCTTTATTGCCCCTCTACTCCTAATTTGTACTCTCTCCCTCTCTTCCAACATTAACACTTCGTTTTGGCCTTCTTTTTCTCTACTGGTCTCTTAATTTTGATTCCTGTGCTTTAAGTACGTAATTGCAAGGTCTGACTGCAATTCAACAACAATGCTATAATTAATTATTCCTCGACTTAGGCTGGTGTATTGTAATGAAGTTAGTATCAAAAAGAAATTGCTTCACTTCTATTTTTATGAAATACACCATCTATCGAGAAAGGTCCAAGACTGATTTAATTTATGACATATAAGTGACGTTAGCGCAGGAACTACGGTGGCAGCTTGAGCTAACGGCTGTAAAGAACAAATGTCCGTTCGGCCAGTCTATTATGAGCACGCAGTGTTAATTAGTGAGTGTACCGCCATGGTGTGTCAGCACAGTTATGTCAGGCATCACAGTGGAGCAACATCTCTAAACATAATGTTCAAGTCGAAGGCATGGTGAATCAAGCGTTCAAGCCATTCTCCGAAGATAACGAAGCGAGAACGCCTGTGACAACTTGAATTAAATGCAAAGCGAAGACCATTTTTCCTGGAAAATATCGTCAGGGGTGACGAGATTTGGCGATATCAACGCGAACCTGCCACAAAAACATAAATTGAGACATTCATAAGTAATGTCAACGCTTTGTCGACTCAAGTTATCATGACATCCGTGTCGAACAAACAAGAACCCTCCTGACAGTTTAACATGGTTGCACGATGCTTCTGTGAGTTGAACTTAACTAGAATGAAACTATATGGAGGACCGAAAGCATCGACCAAGGATGTAAAAAAAGCGGAAGTGGAGCGCGAACAAGAATTTGACCTGGTTACGGCCTTTTACAACACAGGCAGGAGAAGATAATATTTAGAGAAGGATGCAGACCGCTCTGAATTGTGTGGTTAGAGATACATAGTACTGAGCCATATGTTAGAGTTTCGCCCCACACAATTCGCGTATGCAGTGCGAGAAAAAAAAACTATTCAGTGCCTGAGTTCAATCGGTTTTTAGCCTCATGTCGTCTTCGTGGCCACTGTTAAAGAGTTACACAGGAGGCTGTCGTATATTCCTCGACTCATCACTGAATACTCGTTCATTAAAATTTGTAGGTAGGTTTTCGCGGGGTGACCGGCGTCCGTCTTCAAAAGTGTCCCAGTCCAGCTCTCCCCTGAGTCAAACAGACCTATGATGGTTCGTCCTGCCGTCTTTATGTACCTGCAGTATGTCTTGTTAGATGTACACACACAGTCACAGTAACGTGACCACCGCCTATGTTCGACGTGACGTCAACGTGCAATAACCGCTCACAGATAGCAGGTAACAGCACTATCAGTGGAGGGTATATAAATCGTGTCGGAGGGACACGAAAAACAGTGCAGTCCTTCTATAAATGTAGAAACGGAGCTATTGAGCTGATGTCCAAAAGAGCATGATCTTTCGCTTTTGGGCCTAGATTGTAAACTGTTCTTCAAACCGTGCGTGACAAAATGGCGCTATCCAAAACCGGCGAAGAGGCAACTGCGGTGAATCGTCATCCACAGATGAAAGTGGTGAACAGCTACTGCGGAGATGTGTACAAGCGAATAGACAAGCAACTGTTGAGCGACTGAGAGCCCAGATGAACCAAGCGGCTACCAACAGCGTTTCCTCAACGACCATTCACCGAACATTGCTGCGTAAAGGCTTCCGCAGAAGGCGCTTGGTTCATACACCCGAGATGATTGCTTTTCATCGTCGACAAAGGCTGAAATTTTGCACCCGAGTTCCGCAAATGGAAACCTAGTGAGTGGCGACAGGTGGCCTTTTTAGATGAATCATATTTTATGCCCCATCGGACAGATCACTGTTGCCGTATACGGGACAGAACGTCTGAAAACAAGCACCATGACTGGGAGAGTGAACGTTATGGTCTCGGAAATGTTTTCGTGTGATTCCCTGGGTTATTTCCTAGTCCTGGAGGGCACAATGGACCAACTCGAGTTAGCTTCTATGCTTGGGGACCATATAACTCACTATATGCAGTTTGTTTTTCTTCGGCACGATAGCATCTACCAGCAGGACAATGTAATGAGTCACACAGCTCTCAGTGCACGCGGGTGGTTCGAGGAGCATCGGGCTGAGTTTACCGTACTCCCCTGGGCACCAAACTCCCGGATTTAAACCCAGTCGAGCATCTGTGGGACCACCTCGATCGCGCTGTTCGAGCCATAAATCCTCAACCGAGAAACCTATCACAATGGCCACGTCACTGCAGTCGTCATGACTCCATGTTCCTGTCGGTGCCTTCCACAGCCTCACTGACACTCTTCCTGCATGTCTCGCCCTGCAAAAGTTGTTTATCCAGGCTTTTGACAGGAGGGCACATTATTGTCACTGGACAGTGTATTTGGTACAGGCTACACCCACTTAGTCAGAATTGTAAGAAGAACCTCACGAGTGTCTCCTAACAATCTACTTTGTAAACAGTTAGCACCCTCGAGTATCCTACCAATGACCTGTAGTCCTCAACCTGCTTTGCCTTCGACTGAATCTGTATGACCATTCAACTTTAAACCCATACAAGTGATGGTTAAACCTTTTGTATAATGTATTAACTTTATATATACAGTGATATGGTTTATTTCTGTTCATACAGTTACAATCTTAAGGACAGGGTACTCTTGTGTACAGCTCGTAATATGTTGACAGGTGGAACTGGACGAGCTGAGGAGGAACATATGGCTCTACAGCGTCACAGAGGAAGAAATACGTTACCATGAGACATGTTACTTGGAAGGGCGTGAAGTATTACAGGGACAGTGGCAGGATTACTATCTGCCTGTAATACAAGAGGAATATAGCGATTTTGAGTCTGATGATGAAACCCCACAGTTTGAATTCCGACGCTCATCACTGTCAACTGCATTTGTGTCAAAGGTGAGCTACATCTGTATTTTATGCAACTTGTTTTTGGCTCCTGCATTGATTTCCTCTTTCTTCCCTATCTTCTGCTTGTTCCTTGCTCCCTTTTTCCCCATTACCCCTTCCTTTTGTCCTTATTATTCAACTCTTTTCTATTAGCTTGTATTTCAGTGGGGTCGATACTTAAGTAGTTGATTTTATTGCAAATCAGCAACAAACGAGTATGTGGTTTTTCCTCGATTGATGCATGTATTTACTGATGAAATACGTTGGAAGAAGAAAATACTTTGAGTCTGCTTTTATTCAACAATAGAATGTAATGAGTCGATTAGCAAAGCAGTTATAAAAGAATGGGAAATTTACCTTCGATATTACAATTCCACATTTGACAGATTCTTACCTTAGATGATATTTCCTGTTAAAGTGAAATGCTCTAAATAATCATTCTTCTCATCCAAAACTGTAACACTATAGTTATCAATTAAATATACTTCTGGCGTTCGGAATATAAGATATTTCTTGTCTAGTGTAAATAAATACGGAAACTGTTTAATGCTGTGCAGTTAGTTTGTACGTATAGTGATGATGTACTTCTACTTTTACAGTGGCAGTCAATGGCAGATCTGCGTTTGACTGTACGCGAAAACATTCAAGGATTGTGGACTATGAGCAGCCTTCCTGAAAGAGAAGAAGGCGCTTCTGGAGCAGAGGTGAGTTACAACTGCATTTTTTCATCTTGTTTCTGCTGCCTCCTTTAATTCATTCCTTCTTGCTTTTTTCTACTTCTTCCTCACTTCCATTACTCCACCATTCACTCTTCTTTTTGTACTCCTTTTTTTCATTTTCGGTCTCTTAATTTTGATTTCTTTCTGTTCAGTACAACAGTACGGAAAGAGGTACATGATTAGGTTGAAGTTCAACAAGAAACATGTTTGTAGTTATTGCTTTATTGAAGTAATTTCTCTACTTCTGCTTTTATGCAATAAAAATATCATATTATGACTTTATATCTGCTGCAGTTATCAGTGTGCATTTTGGAATATTACAATGTTACATCTGTCAGAGTGTTACTCTACCAGGTATAAACACTTAAAGGCATTCCTCGTAGAGCATTGGCTGTCCAGCACATTCACAGATCTTCGACACTGTGCCACTTCGTCTGCTGTCAACTGAGATGCAAACATAGGGAGTGTCTTCTCAGACTTGTGGTTTGCTCTAGAGTCAAATATTCACAGAGCTGGCCACTTATTTGAGTAGACACTCCCTAATAGTGTATCTCGGTTGATAGCAGACCAAGTGGCTCAGTATCGAATATCCTTGAATGTTAATGAAATTGTTGCATTGATATCTCTCAGCAGCGAGGCCGAGGTGTTTGAGGTTATCTGAGATTCTTAAAGGAGTCGTTTCAGCGTTTACGATCACTAACGCGCAAATAAAGTAACGAACATTTAGTGATGTTTCTTGCGAATCACTTCACAGTACACCTGTCAGGTGATGCAATTCAGAACTTCTTTATCTGTCTTCAGGATGCCGATGCCGCCTCCCTGTCTGACGTTGAGGCTGCCCACCCTGAGCTGCTCAGCTCCGGCGTTTGCCCGCCGACCCGTCGCCGTGTGTCTGACAGCCGGCGTCTGCTTCGCCATCGTCGGCGCCGCGACAAGCGTAGACGGTTTGGCCGACGGGACGCACGACCCAGAACGCGACGTCGCTGTAATCTGTGCCGTAGCGCTCAAATGTAATAAAATTTGGTTTTTCGATAACGTGTTGTTATTCTTTAGTACAGTGTGATGAAGATTTGAGAAAAGTCAGTGATGTAGGATGGCACATAAGTGAGACACTTTTCATTTTTTACAGTAGATGGTACTATTTAGAAGTGATGGCACTCGTGTATTACTAAAATTGTCTCACCAAGAAACTGAATGACGTATGCTCAAGCATTAAATCTGTCTGTAAGCTAATGGCACACTCTCCTGTCCTGTGCAAAATATACCCTGGTTACACAAATACACACACTGTAAAAATCTACTACAGTAATCTCCCTTCTGGAACAGCATTTGAACTTACATTCCACACACTGAAAATTGCTCATGCAATACAGCGGGATACAGCGGGATATTTAATTATGTCGACTGGTAGCTGCATATGGATCATATATTTTACTCTCTGTACGACAGTAATCTTTGAAAATACGAAGGATATGACAGCAACAGGTGCGCTTAAAGCAGCGTCACACAACATGCGCTTCAAAAGTACATACGAAAAGTAAATAAATTGACTTGGTGAACATACATGAATTGCAATAACTCTGGTTCAAAATGGCTCTGAGCACTATGGGACTTGACATCTGTGGTCATCAGTCCCCTAGAACTTAGAACTACTTAAACCTAACTAACCTAAGGACATCACACACATCCATGCCCGAGGCAGGATTCGAACCTGCGACCGTAGCAGTCCCGCGGTTCCGGACTGAGCGCCTAGAACCGCTAGACCACCGCGGCCGGCTGCAATAACTCTGAATTGATAGTGTATATTAACGTCAAAGTAACAAATTGGGTATATAGACTACGTGCAAATAACAATTCAAATGAACATGAGTCGAATACCCAGAACCCACGAAAGAGCAAGCGTGCTATACATGTCTTACAGTAAGCCATTTGGATGAACTAAAATGCAGGAGAGAATGAGAAAACAGCGCATAATGGATAAAATCGAATAGCTACGGCACACTCCTGTAACTAACTTCCAAGTCACGAAAAATAAACTACTTCTGTGCCTCTGCAATGCCTCGCACCTAAATACCAGACCACGTTCACGAGTCACCAGCAGTTCAGCTTGCAAAATAAGTTTACGAATACGAATATCAAAGGACTGAAGTATATTAAACGCTGTCTACTGACAGCCACTGAAAATATTTGAAACGGTCTCACCAAAGGACTTAAGTAGTGTCCAAGTATGGATCCAGTGCTGCTAAGTCTAGGGTAGCGTCCGAAGTTATATCCACCCAGAGTAGACCCTGGACGTATAGGGACTGATGGACACTCCTGCGAGAAATGAACACACAAAATAGCATAACTGAGCTTTGTCTATGTTACAGGATAATACTCCAACTGCACTGCAATCCATGCATAATGTCTCTTTTTGTGTTGGATCTGGCAGTTAGTATTATGTGGGATGACATTTAGAAGAAGTGAAATTTGTAGATACTTTGGCTGGGTTGGGACTGTTATGGCCTTGGATGGTAAGAATAGCCTCCCACACGTGGTAATGTAAGCAATTAAAGCAAAGTATTATAAGGGAAATATGAAAAAACTTGAATAAATTTCAAGTGTTCTGCAAGCTCACTCAATCTTTGGCGCATTCTATCCGCCATTTTAGGAGCAGATGGTTCTGTAATTCTGATCCTTGAGTTACTTCATAAAAAACTTGTAGCCTTCTAGGAAAGAGTTGAATACGTACACATACCTAGTGCTTATGCCACAATTTTCGACAACTCCGTCTGTCCGAGAACATATAGCCATTGTCACTATTTCGTATCTGGATTTTACTAGGTATTACAAAATTTTCCGTTTTTGCCATATTTTTCCATTTTTTTCGTTTTTCCATTTTTTTCGTATTTTCCACATTCTTTCCAATTTTTCCACATTTTCCTTACTCCGTATGTAAAAGTATAAATGTACGTACAAGATGGTTCAGGAAGAGTACCACAGAATTTGGGAACTGATTCTACATGTGAAAATAACCTTAAAAAGCCCAATGAACACGTCCCCGATATGGCTCGCCGCAGTGGCCAAGCGGTTCTAGGCGCTTCAGTCTGGAGCTGCGCGACCGCTACGGTCGCAGGTTCGAATCCTGCCGCGGGTGTGATGTCCTTAAGTTAGTTAGGTTTAAATAGTTCCAATTTCTAGGGGACTGATGAGTGAATGTGAAGACGAGTTGAACATTACTTACCGAAATGCTGTATAAGCGTTGCGGTGGGCAGACTAATGGTGGTACAGATGACTGATCCATCTTACAAGACTTGTGGTGGATCTCCAACAGATGGCAGCACTGTGACTTCACATCAAGGCAGCAGCTGCTAGTATACAGTGTGCAATCAGGAGACGGTGTGAATATCACGTTTGAGTGTTGCTTAATTAGTAAGTCCATTGTGACTGTGAATTCCAAAATTCCGCAAACACTCATGCCCATGCAAAATACCCAGACATGTTGTTTGTGTATGGGTACTGTAACAGTAGTGCCTTTGAGACAGCATACCAGTGACATTTTCCTGATCAGCAAACACCCCACCACAGTATATTTCCCAGGGATTTTCAAACATTTTGTGAATCCAGAATACTACTCAGTGTACACATAACATCAGAACAAGAGTCTGTTCAGTCACATGAGGAAGGCAAGACATTACAGCAATGGTACAACAGTGTACCACCACCACTACCCAGTGCGTTAGCCATCAGCTCGACATTCCACAAATGCAAGTGTGAGGGCTTGTACTCACTCCGTATGCAGCCAGTGCAACATGTGTATCCAGGGGCACAGCAAGCAGACATCAATTTTGTGAATGGTTTGTTACACACAGAGAGATCATGTAATACATTTTACTCATAGACAAGGCTACATTTACACGTAGCAGTATGATGAACACCCGCAGTTCTCATAAACGGACGAAGGAGAACCCAAATGTTGCAGAAACAAGATTCCAAGTTAGGTTCACAGTGAACGTCTGGTGTGGTATGATTGATGACCTGGTGATAGAGCCTGTGTTCCTGCCAAATTGCATGATAGCCGCAGCATATGCACATTTCGTAATAGATGACTTACCTGCAATTTTGGAAGACGTGACATTAGAGCAGCAACGGCAAATGTAACTCCAACGTGAGAGATCACCGATTCTCTGTCCCACTCAAGTACCCCAGCATCTGAATAACGAATCTCCTCAAAGGTGGATTGGCCATAGTGGACCCATTAACCAACCTGCCAGATCACCAAACCTTACCCCATTAGACTTCTGTTAATGGAGGGGGGGGAGATCAAAGGGGACGTGTATGCTATTAAGGTGCATAAAGGTGAAGAACTTGTTGCTGCCATCATCGACGCTGTTGCTCGCGCTAAAGCCCACCGAGATGTTGTTGGAGATGTAAGACAACACAACCTCCAGCGCATTCACATACATGGTGTTATAAAAAGGTATGGCCAAACTTTGAGGAAACATTCCTCTCACACAAAGAAGAAAATATGTTATGTGGACATGTGCTGGAAACGCTTACTTTCCATGTTAGAGCTCATTTTATTACTTCTCTTCAAATCACATTAATCATGGAATGGAAACACACAGCAACAGAACGTACCAGCGTGACTTCAAACACTTTGTTACAGGAAATGTTCAAAATGTCCTCCGTTACCGAGGATACATGCATCCACCCTCCGTCGCATGGAATCCCTGATGCGCTGATGCAGCCCTGGAGAATGGCGTATTGTATCACAGCCGTCCACAATACGAGCACGAAGAGTCTCTACATTTGGTACCAGGGTTGCGTAGACAATAGATTTCAAATGCCCCCATAAATGAAAGTCAAGAGGATTGAGGTCAGGAGAGCGTGGAGGCCATGGAATTGGTCCGCCTCTACCAATCCATCGGTCACCAAATCTGTTGTTGAGAAGCGTACGAACACTTCGACTGAAATGTGCAGGAGCTCCATCGTGCATGAACCACATGTTGTGTCGTACTTGTAAAGGCACATGTAGAGTATCCCGTATAAAATCATGATAACGTGCTCCACTGAGCACAGTACATACTGACGAAACTAAAATGAGCTCTAACATGGAAATTAAGCGTTTCCGGACACATGCCCACATAACACCTTTTCTTTATTTGTGTGTGAGGAAAGTTTGGCCGTACCTTTTTGTAACACCCTGTATATGCTGAGATGGTTGGGAGACTTCTTGAACGTCTCTTGTAATATGGATCAGACATCTCTCCCATCATTATTCTGTTCACCACAGCGCTAGATGGTATTTCAGTAAGTAATATCTACACTTGTCTTCATAATGATTCGTGGATGTGAGTATTCTTCAACCCACTCCAGTTTCTTAACGATCGAAGATTGGGCACAGGTTTATAGGAAGTTTTCGTTTTTTTTCCGCTTATAGAACCACCTCACAAATAATGTGACATTCCTCCCGAATCACCCAGTATATGCGCTTATTGATTATATTACCAGGTGAAGATTGCTATTTTTACCATCCAACTGTGATACAGAGACCCAATTCCCCATGCTATGTACAATCTATAAACTTCATCCAACTGCAAAGCCAGTGATGAAACAGAAATACACATGTATGGAATGCAGTAGAGGTTGGTATGAAAGTATCTGTAGCTCGTTTACATTATTTTGTGTGTGTCTTGCCTCTATGGGATGTGGGAGATCGACTATTAGGAGTCGCTCAGGACAGACTTAAGAAGTCATCCAAATGTTGATCCACCACCATTACGTCTGGAGTATTGTTAGTGTTGTATCTATCGATGTTCAGTCCTTGGTATTGTTAGAAGGTTGATACACTAGCTTTAGACCTGGTATATTGTTTGACGTGGATCCACCAGTGTCATTTCTGGGATAGAGTCTGCAGGTGGATCCAGGCGCACTAAGTCTGTGGTTAGTATCAGCAAACCTGGTATATTGTTTGGCGTGTATCCACCAGTGTCTTTTCTGGGATAGAGTCTGCAGGTGGATCCAGGCGCACTAAGTCTGTGGTTAGTATCAGAATGTGGATCCACCCCACGTTAGGTCTTAGTTGGTACCTGAATGTGTGTTAAGTCCCCTGGGAAGTGTCTGGAACAGATCCACCACGTATGTTTATAATAGGATGAAGTCAAAACTCCACTTTTAGCACTGGCTTTAGCAGCTAGTATTATGTGGGTTGAAATTTGGAAAAAGTATAGTTTGTAGATAATGTGTTTCGGATGGGGCTCTGTATCACAGTTGGAGTATATACAGGGTAAAGAAGAAAATGCCACACTTGGCGATCTGCTTGTGATTCCTCAGCTGATTGCACCACAAAACTGTACATAGGAAAACCTAGCCCCAGCAATAGATTGAATAGGAATGTAGTCTAAAAGATGAGACTCTAGCAGTGCTGTAACTATATACTGACATAACTCAGGATTGTGCCAGAGTCATCCCATTAGATGAGGAAATGCATGTTTGTTCCTTTTCACTTAAAGCAACAAACTGTGTAAAATTAACACCTCCTATAAGCGGTATCTAGCGTATTCCTTTTCGTTATTATTGGGTTTCATAGATTTCTTGAAATTATTTCAACCAGTCGCCTTTTGTTGTGTTCATTGTGTAGATACTTGCATGAGATTCAGCTGTACCTTAGCACGTATACTTTCATTTCCATCTCTAATGACTCATCACATGGGGATGGGTTTCCTAACACGAAAGAGACAATCGAGTAAAAAAATAGGCCAAAAGGAATCGAACAGACAGTTCACGAAACTGTATAGATTAGCAATAGACAGATCTCACAAATATTAAACTCTATCATCCTCAAATAAGTGCGAATGCATGTATGTGCACTATGTAGGAATAAATCAGTAGCATCTTTTTCATAGACAGTGAGAAGTTACCACTAATCACTTAATACTAAAAGAAATAACGAATAACGTGATATCATTGATGCTGATAGAAACAATTAAAATTAAGAAACGTAAGATCTATATTTAAAAATTCATCTCAACTAGTGTATTTAATCCCTACATGCTGTTTGGCACCATAGCAACTACCAGCAGGAGGTCAATGCAAGGTGACACACAACTCGCAGTGTACAGGCGTGGTTCGAAGAGCACCACGACAAGTTTACCGTCTACCCTGGCCACCGAACTCCCCCGATTTAAACCCAGTCAAGATTGTGTAGCATCATCTTGATCGGGCTGTTCGCGCCATGGAACATCAACCGAGAAACCTAGCGCAGCTGGCCGCAGCATCCCACGAAGACATTGACCCAAGTTGTCAACAAGGCATTGTGAAAGCTGGTGATGGCTTCATAATGGTTCAGATTGTTTTTGCGTGGAATGGACTGGGTATTCCGGTCCAGTTGAGCCGATCATAGACTATAAATGTTTATGTTCGGCTACTTGGAGACAATTTGGAGCCATTCATGGACTTCATGTTCCGACGTAACGATGGAATATTGTCACCGGGCCTCGGTTGTTCGCGATTGGTTTGAAGAAAATTCTTGACAATTCGAGCTAATGGTCTGGCTATCCAGTGCGCCCGTCATGATACCCATTGAACATTTGTGGGATCTCAACGAAATGCAACACTTTCGTAATCAATGGACGACTATAGAGGTAGCATAGCTCAGCATTTCTGCAGTGGACTTCCATCACTGAGTCCATGTCACGTCGGGTTGTTGCACTACACCGATAAAATGGAGGTCCGACACGATATTAGAAAGCATCCCTTCACGTTTGTCGCCTCAGCGTACCGTGGACGTAAAATGCAGGCTGTCAGTAGCAGTAAAAGTGCTTTGTAAAAGAGAAATTTCTTAGCCTCGAATATAAATTTAATTGCTAAGT
The DNA here is from genome assembly GCF_023864345.2 of Schistocerca serialis cubense. Taxonomy (NCBI): domain Eukaryota; kingdom Metazoa; phylum Arthropoda; class Insecta; order Orthoptera; family Acrididae; genus Schistocerca; species Schistocerca serialis. Next base: position 634,183,848 of record NC_064642.1, on the reverse strand, counting down.
AGACTTTTATGGTGGCGTTTGTCTGGAGTGAGGCTTGTACGGGAGTTAGATGTGAGCGATACATAGTTCAGTCAAGAAGAGAATAGAAGCTTTCGAAAAGTACTGCTCCTGGAGTATAACGAAGATTAGCTCGATAGGTATGATAAGTAACGAAGAGGTACTCAATCGAATTGGAAAGGAAAGAAATTTATGCTACTAAATAGAAAGAAGTTTGATGTGACAGGTCCTTATACAATAGTGGACTGACTACGTGGTAATAAAGGGAAGTGAGGAGGGAGGGTAAAAATTTTAGGGAAAGACCATGTCCTGTCTACAGAAGGGAAGTTGAAATGGATGTAGGCTGTAGTAGTTGCGGAGAGCTGAAAATAACAGTGCACGATTGATAGTCATGGTTCAAATGGTTCAAAGGGCTCCAAGCAGTATGCGACTTAACATCTGAGGTCATCAGTCCCCTTGACTTACAACTACTTAAACCTAACTAACCTAAGGACAGCACACAAATCCATGCTCAAGGCAGGAATCGAACTTGCGACCGTAGCAGCAGCGCGGTTCCGGACTGAAGCGCCTAGAACCGCTTCGCCACAGCGGCCGGCTGATAGTCAAGAAGAGCTGTCTTTCAGCTGAAGTACTATAGAATGCCAGCTTTGTTTTCCCTAATGACATCATCCCCCCAAATATTTCCTACCTGGAAATCAGAATATTAGACTACTTTACGTCCGGAATTTTAAGTCAGCAGGATGCCACTATCAGAAAATTATAGAGTAGGGCTGCATGTCACCAGGAGAGAGTAGGCTGACTGATGGCTTTAATCTGACAGGATGAACTGTAAAGGAAGTAGAATGCTGCAATTTTATCACGTTTGCACTCGCTGACAGTGTTGTGTTACAACTTAATACTTGCGTGTAATACCAGAACAGTATTAGATTACCGCAGTCACTATATGAGCTCCTACCTCGCAACTGAGCTCGCATTACTACTTAAAATTCTGATCGACATCCAGAAATTAATATATCATACTGAAAAGTTTCCCTTTCTATTGTATTACCTATCAATGTCCAGAAATAAATTAGAAATGTCATGGGTGGCGGCTTTCTATCCCGTTTTCTCGCAAACACCAGTAGGAAACTCAAGACCATCTGCCAGCTGGCGTATTCACGTGACTTCTCCTGATGCTGACTAATTTCAAATAAACTCAAGGAATGTTCATATATGAAAGCAATTGGTATGTAAATATCACGCACGTCGTAGTATAAACACGCTAATTAAATTGTAGGCGATGGATTTTCTCACTTCAGCTGAAAATATCTTGCAAACCTCTCTTTATCCAACGACGGTGTTGTCAAACAGTGTCAAGGCGTACGCTTGCTAAGACATGGTAGTATTTTTTTCTGTCAACTGTTGCCATTTTTGCTCCTTGAAGTAATCGAATATGATTTAAGAAGTATTTCAGCAGTTGTCAAAAATTATGAAAGAAATTTGTAGTGCAGCTCTCGCTATGTTGTATACAGAGAGTTCACGTACAGTTACTAACGTAATATAATACCGTATACTTTTAAATACCAGTAAGCCGCGGACATTGCACAGGGGTGATTAGGACCACTGTTGTAACTTGGCAGCGGCTGTCTATTGAGTCACGAGCTGTATTTTAGACGTCGTTTACGAAGTACCGTGCTGTGCCCAGCAATCAATTATTTCTAGTATGGACTGCGAATAACAGTCAGTAAAGGATTAATAGTTCAGAAATACATGCGGTAACGTTAATGTTTGTGTCGAAAGGTGTGATGAAAAGAATCATCGTGTATAACAAAGCGGGGGTTGGTAATCGAACCTGAAATGTGGGACCACGTTCTAAATCACAATCAGTTTTGCTGTAAATCAACCACCCAAATTCAAGATGAGCTGCAAGGTGGTGATCAAAAACTGGAGTATCACCTATTTTCATTCGTTCTCAACAGATAGGCATGCCGATACTGTTGTGTCATCTGAGGAAATGTTGTAGGTTAGCTACGCGTTTGAAATATCCATTTATCCGAAACCGTTGGAAGGAATTGAGGCACTTATGGCGTGAAAACGTGAAACTAGACCATGGGTAATTAAACTGATTGAACCAGATTTACCTTATCTGGGATCTAAATTACGGAATCTTCACTCTTGCACCGCCATACTGAGAAATGATAAGCAAAAAGGCCTGCTCTGTGATTACAGAAAAGACGACTGCTTTAGTATCTGAAAAGAAGCTCCGAGAAGTAACTTATCCAAACTCATAGAAAAATTATAGAAATGGTTGGACTTCAACAGATTCTGCAGCATTATTGCACAAATCCAAGTTAGTGGTTGCTGTGCTTTCCAATTGCTTGCCAGATATACCAAGTAAACTGGTAGTAAGTGAAGTTCCTATAGACCATGAAGTGCTTCTTCGAAGGAGGTAGGTGGCAGTATGTACAATTTGAAACGAACAACATTGAAGACATTAATAAAATTCCTCATAAATATAGTTAGTGTTGCAATTTGTTCCTGCATTTACTCGCCGTCTTCGTCAGATCTGTCTGAGAGCTGATAAAAACACCAAACACTTCTTTATTTCTTTTTTGTCAACGACTATCTGACTGGTTTGATGCGACCCGCAACGAATGCCTTCCCCATGCCACCCCGTTCATCTCGCAGTACCAACTACAACCTGTGTCCACAGTTGTTTGCTGGATCTTTTTCAGTCTCTGACATCCACTACAGTTTTTGCCCTCCACAACTCCCTGTAGTACTATGGAAGTTATTCCCTGATGACTTAACAGGCGTCGTATCATCCTTCTCCCTTCTTCTTGTCAGTATTTTCCCTATATTCCTTACCACGCCGATAGTGCGGAGAACCACCTTACCTTATCAGTTCCTAATCCTATCAGTTCAGCCAATTTTCAACATCCGTCTGCAGCATCACTTCTCAAACGCTTCAATTCTTCTCTTGCGGTTTTTACGTAGTCCATACAATGACATGCTCCAAATGTATTTTCTCAGAAATTTCTTTCAGTTAAGTCCTATATTTGATACTAGCAGATTACTCTTTGTCAGGACAGCCACTTTTTTGCCTGTGCTGGTCTGCTTTTCATGTCCTCCGTGCTTCGTCCGTCATGGGTTGTTTTGTTGCTAAGGTAGCAGACTTCCTTATCTTCCTCTGCTTCGTGATCACTAATTTTGATGTTAAGCTTCTCGCTATTTACATTTCTGCTTCTTCTGACTACTTTCGAATTTCTTCAGTTTACACTCAGTTCATATTCTGTTTTCATTAGACTGTTCATTCCATTCAGTAGATTCTGTAACTCTCATTCACCTTCACTGAGGACAGCAACACCGTCAGCGAATCTTATCACTGATATCCGTTCATCCTCTGTTTTAATCCCACCTTCGAACGTTTCATTTATTACCGTCATTACTTCTTCGATGTATATATTGGAAAGTAGGAGCGAAATACTGCATCCCTATCTTACACCGTTTTTAATCTGAGCAGTTCGCTCTTAGTCTTTTATTCTTATTGTTCTCCCTTGGTTCCAGTGCATATTGTATATTACCTGTCTCCCCAATAGTTTACTGCCCTTTCTCTCACATCTTCCACAATTTTACGTTGTCGGACGCTTTTTTCAGGTCGACAATTCCAATGAAAATATCTTGATTGTGCTTGTCTAGCTTCCACTAGCAAGTGCAATGATAGAACCGCTTCTCTTGTGCCCTTACCTTTCCATAATCGAAACTCGTCGTCATCTAACACATCAACTACTTTCTTTCTCACTGGGGCCTGATGGTATGACCGGATTGGTGGATTATCAGTTCTCCCTTTAGGTACCTGTAAACCGGTACCTTATGGGGACAGAATCTTGGTCTGTATCACTCATGTGCCTGATTGCACTGAGGGAATTGTGTCTCAGTGACCACATCCAGTGTCTAATGTGCTGTGCTTCTCTACTCACAACCCTTCTTCCTCGGTGTGCTCGCTGAATATATTGATATTTTTGTTAGGAATTTGTGAAGTTCACTCCATAGTCTGGCTCTGAAAGCTGTAAGTTCCATCTCCTCACAGAACACCTTCCGGGATGACAGTTTTGCTTCCTCTACAGCAAGATCCTCTAGATATTTCACTCTTTGTCCTTTTCTTTTTGCAAAGTTGAACAGTCTTCTTACCTGGTTTCTTTGCAGTTCAAGATTATTGTTCCACCAAGACTCTAGTCTTGGTGCTTGCGCAGTTTTATAAGCATGAGGCTATATGGCATTCCATTTACTATTTCCTCTTAACCTAGTGGATTTCTTATCAAGTCTTAACATAAGACAAGTGTGATTTTAGGTCTTTCCTGTACGAGTCACAGCCTGTTTGCGCAAGGACTAATGCAGTCCATGGTCTGTTTAACACCCAGTTCAACCCGAAACACAATAAAGATGTAGTCAGAGAATGATGAGTCTACCATTTTATGTCAGTATTGGCCATAAGTATCAATTAAAATAGATCCAAAAGGTAAGTCAGTTACTTCTCACCTTCTTCTGTTTTCGAGGTAGATTCCTTACCCCACTTCAAACTCTCTACATTGCTCTCCGATAGCTATTCAAGTAGTTACTCTCCCGCTGGTGTCGCCGCTTTCCCCATGCCACGTTGAGGGAATTGGTATCACAGCCAACCAGCGGTTGTTCGCTCAGCTACCTACCCGTTTCCCCTTTCCTGGTAAGGAGGAGTAGCATCCTCGTAAGGAAGGTAAGCTGAGGCTACAAATTCTCTTTTGCACCTTCCTCATGCGGTTTCATTCTGAGGGTCACTAAGTCCCTGGAAGAGAAGATCGCCATCGGCATGGGTGGAATTCCATTCTCAACATAAATGCATGTGTTAGATTACAAACCAGATTATCTCCGGTTCCTCGGAGGCCTGATAAATAGAGTTCTTGCACTAAGACGAATTCCACTTCCTGTCTTTCCAGAAGCAGCAGTTGCCCCCTAACTGTGCTACAGGTTCATCTGCGACATCTCCAGCAGGTAGATTGTCGCAGTTGTCGCTTCTGATATCCTTGATCACTCTGCCAGGAATCTGCATGAATCCCACGTAAAATTTTAATTCCTGGTCTGGCATTACCCTGAGCGTGTGTTACATGCTTTGCCATACTCAGCTGAAAATTCCTGAGGTGCCACGAATATGGTCAAATCTGTTTTTGACATGCTTCCTCAGAATGTCGACATTATGTACATGACTTGAATACATCAAGAATTCCAATGTCTTCATAAGTAAAAATCCTTAGGATTCAAATCTGGCAATCGCGCAGGCGATGTAATATATCCCCCGTGAACAATCCATAGACTTGGGAACTGGTGATCGAGATAATGTCTAACGTTTAGAGCAAAGTGAAATGGAACACAATCGTGCCTAATCCACGTCCGTTGCTTGACGTGTAGAGGTACAGTGTCAAGTAATGAAACACCTCATTTTTGACACCCTGAGTGTACGTTCGTCCATCAAGCTGCTGTGGGTAGTAGTAGGGATCAATGAGATGATCATGAATGATTCCGCCGCACAAGTTAATGCTGAACTAAAGAGAATCGGACACAGGAAAAAACAACCGCCAAGACCATGTGTAAATAAGAATGTAGTTATAAATGCACATTTAAGTTTCGTAGCATAGCCTACGATCGCTACTGGGAATTCTTTTCGTAGCTCAAAAAGCAAGGGTATTGAATTTTTGTAATGCTTCGCGTTTATTACTCCAATTAAGGAAGTCTTTTCATTTCCTGCAAAGAACATGGTGATATTTATGGACTGTCATTTACACTGGACTAAACACACAACTGCAGTTTGCAAGAGAGTGTCGGCCTTACTTCACTCACTGCATAAATATAACAAAGGTTTTCCTTTCGAGCTGAAAAGGAAGTTCGTAGACATACTAACATTCCATACTCGACTACGGGGATGCCATTCACCATGGAATATCGTATCAACACTCATGCAGGCTGGAACTGGCGATGAATGCCTGTGCACGATACATTTGTGATGGACGCTTTTTCGGCCGTATCACACCAGCCTAAAAGCGATTATCATAGCCACGTGCCGTTAAGCACAGAGACTGCCGCACTCTATGTCCACTCTATCGTCTTCTCCATCATTGCACTCCCTGTTATTTGTCTTCATCTCTTGTAGTACTGTCTCAACAGTACGACAGAAATACACGTCCACAACGAAGCAAAGATCTCTCTGTACCAGCACATAGCACTGCCATGTTTTCGAAATTTACTTCCTGTATCAGGAACCCTACTTGATACAATCTTCCTCAAAAGAACTGCATTCCTTCTAAACTTAAAAAAGGCAGCTAATGGTTACGCTCTATGACAACAGCCATCTCTGCTACGTTCTGTGCAGCTCATTCTCGTCAGTCCCCCTACCACAGAACTTTTCGCTATCTCTCGTCGGCAGAGTTCTTTGTTTGTTTTCTGTTATTTCCTGACAGCTACCGTCACTGGAAGTTCAGTCTTCTCCTCTTTTGTTATCCATCCCGCTTCTGATAACACTAAACGTGGCTTTAAATGTGCTAGACTAACCTATATCATTCTCAATATTCTTTGCTGTTATTATTATCATTTTTATTAGTATCATTTATTATTATTAGTTATTATCATTATTGTTGTTATTATTCGAAAGCTTTGTAATATCATTGGTATGTGTTGCTCCTCCTCAAACGTAAGAGAGGGCCTTAAGTTCATAACCTGGTCAGCTAAATAAGCAAAGATAACAAATTTATGAACACCTTCTGTGTCTAAACTTGCCATCTTTCACGGAAATATGAAAATCAAGTTGTTTGATAAGTATAAATAGTAATCGATCGTCATATAATAAAGAGAGATGTCAACGAATTATAAAAAAACTGACGATCGTTTAATTACAGTCTGAATTTGATATTATTCTCAAGTTAGTAAAAGTCTGCGTTCCTGCGATTCTGTCAGTGATGGAAAGTTTTGATATATTTCATTTAGGTACATTGTGAATAGTCCGATGACACTCTCATGGGGTACGCCTACAGTTATCTTACGCCTGAAGATTTTCCTGGTTAAAATGATGTTTAATAAACATCTAAGTTGCCGGCCAGAGTGGCCGAGCGCTTCTAGGCGCTACAGTCTGAAACCGCGCGACCGCTACGTTCGCGGGTTCGAAACCTGCCTCGGGCATGAATGTGTGTGATGTCCTTAGGTTAATTTGGTTTACGTAGTTCTAAGTTCGAGGGGACTGATGACCTTAGAAGTTGAGCCCCATAGTGCTCAGAGCCATTTGTACCATTTAAACATATAAGTTCGGAACCAGCATGTTAAGAATATCGTGCATTATGATGTGCGGTCCCCTACTTATTTTATTTTTCCAAACAGAAATCTTTACACAAACGCCAGTACGATCACTAAACTTTGTGGCGTGACCTGCAGATACCAGCGATGCCGTCTTCTATTGATCCCATGGAACGGTCACAACAATGCATTGTCGCCTGAAGTTGCGTTTGCCGTTGCTTAGCATTACTGTCGAGTTCGTATCGATACTTTCGTGTGCTGAATAGTTCTGTGCTGTGATTTAGTGAGGAAAAAGTCTATCAATCGTATTTCTACTTGTTATCTGTACAGTTTCGACACACCAGAAGATCAGGTGTTAAAGACTCTTACCTAGCTTGGCAGCTTTGTAAAAAGCAGAGCCGCATCTTTGTGCGAGGCGAGGACTACCGTATAGCTGGACGAGGTATGGGCCTTATTTGATCTCGTAACGTGACATAATTATGTAATTATAATCTGCGTAATGCAGATGCTATTATTTTACTTTAGACGTAAAGGAGAATTACTGTTAGACTGAAGCTACATTGCAGAATGAGACGTGAGGTCGGGATACATCTACATCTACATCTATACTCCGCGAGCCACCTTACGGTGTGTGGCGGAGGGTACTTATTGTACCACTATCTGATCCCCCCTTCCCTGTTCCATTCACGAATTGTGCGTGGGAAGAACGACTGCTTGTAAGTCTCCGTATTTGCTCTAATTTCTCGGATCTTTTCGTTGTGATCATTACGCGAGATATATGTGGGCGGTAGTAATATGTTGCCCATCTCTTCCCGGAATGTGCTCTCTCGTAATTTCGATAATAAACCTCTCCGTATTGCGTAACGCCTTTCTTGAAGTGTCCGCCACTGGAGCTTGTTCAGCATCTCCGTAACGCTCTCGCGCTGACTAAATGTCCCCATGACGAATCGCGCTGCTTTTCGCTGGATCATGTCTATCTCTTCTATTAATCCAACCTGGTAAGGGTCCCATACTGATGAGCAATACTCAAGAATCGGACGAACAAGCGTTTTGTAAGCTACTTCTTTCGTCGATGAGTCACATTTTCTTAGAATTCTTCCTATGAATCTCAACCTGGCGCCTGCTTTTCCCACTATTTGTTTTATGTGATCATTCCACTTCAGATCGCTCCGGATAGTAACTCCTAAGTATTTTACGGTCGTTACCGCTTCCAATGATTTACCACCTATGGCATAATCGTACTGGAATGGATTTCTGCCCCTACGTGGTTAGTAACAGGATTACCTCTGACAGACAAACGCGTAGCTTGCAGTTACAGTGCTGGACTTACTGCTAACTTCCAAGTTATTAAAAAACTCAGTTGCTTATTGGCTATGTGAAGATGTCTATGTGTTGGTATCGTGTAGCCTTAAATTAGATAGGTAGTTTCTTGAAATAAAATGGAGATTTGATCTAGCCCCTTTCAAAGATATCGTCCTGATATTTCATGATCGCTTAGCGAGTACATGGCGTTGCCTAGGTATGTATTTATTCCCGTCTTACATTAGTTGGCTCCTCCTTCTCTCCTCTCTCAATAAACCTCCTCCACACCCCAATCTCTTTGCATCTCTGCCTGCCCCTGCCTCTGTCCATCTTTCTCCTACCCCTCTCTCTGACTATCTGCTTCTCCCCCTCTGTCCATTTTCTCCTTCCCCCATCCAGTTCCATCTCCTTCCCCACCTCTCTTTGCTCATCTCCTCTTCCCCCTCTCTCTGTATATCTCCTCCACACCAGATTCTCTTTCCATCCCCTCCTGCCTTTTCTGTATCCATTTGCTCCTACCCCAACTCTATTTCTTTTTCCCCTACGTCCATCTGCTCCTCACCCTTCTGTCCATCTGTTCTTTCCACTCTGTTCATCTTCTGCTCTCCCCATTCAATTCCATCTCCTCCTACCCCTCTCTCTGTCCATCTCCTCCTCCCTCTCGCTGTCCACGTCTTCCTCTCTCCTCTCTCTGTCTGTCTATTCTTCTTTCTCCTCTTTCGTTTCTCTGTCCAACTCTTTGTCCCCCTCCTTTACTTCCCTTTCTCTTTCTCTCATCCTCTTTCCCTGTCCATCTTCTTCTCACCCATTCTCTCTCCACACTATCAGCCCCACCCCAATAAGATGCTGGTGGTTCTTACACCCAAGTACTTCTTTTCAGATCGTAAATAATGTGTGTACCAAATATGGCTGAAATCGTTCCAGGTGCTTAGGATAGGCTTTTTACCCGTGTCTTTAAACGTGAGTACTCGTGTGAAATGTATTTAACATATACCCTTATAAATCACAATTCACACTTATTTGAACACATATTTGAGCTTTATCGCTAGGAAATTTCGTCCTGCACTTTCTTTTTGAGGAAGCTGAATGTCTATAGCGTCATATATCTAGTACTATGTGTTGTACAATGGTTTAATTGTCCAGGTGCATTCAGTGTTATTCGTGGCTTCTCCCTGCGAAATGTATTGCGAATAAAGTTAGTAGTAAATAAGTAATTAATTTCAGTATCCTGCACGATGCGTCAATTTTTCACACATCTCAGCGTTTTTCTCCTGAACTATATATTGCACAATGTTACAATTTTGCTGATAAAGTCAGTGTTATATGTAAATACTGCCTCCAAAGTGTGTCGCCAATATAGTTAATAGTAAATAACTAATAAATTAAAACGTTATACTTCATGCAGCAGCTTTACTGCATGAACAACGAAAACGTAGTAAGCGATAAACTTTCTTTCCTTTCATCTCTTTGTGGGACTTCTCAGCGAGGTAAGGTTTCGTAAACGTTTAAAACTATGTGTAAGATTTCCTGCAAGTGAGTAGTGCCCTCATTATCTAGTAGTGGATGACTGAAGTATGGATACTCGCGTGTCGTGGACTACACTTCTACTTCACCCCCACCCCTTTAATACTAGGTGGTTCTTACCGCTAGAGGGATTCTCTCCAGACAGCAACTGAGATGTGTACCGAATTTGGTTGAAATCAGTCCAATTGCGTAGGAGGAGATGTAGAACGAACGTACATACATACATATGGCTATAGTTACATCCATTTTTGTAATATGTATGAATTTTATTTACAGTTAATATGCTCTGATTTAAATTGCATTTTATTGACTGTCTTCTATGATCCTCCGTTTGTCAAAATTTGTAGTATTTCAGATTGTTAAGTATTGAGCAGTGTTTTTCGGTAGATTTAGATTTTAGAATTACACTATAGCCAAACTCGTCTCTATTTCATTCAAGGGCGCTGATGACATAGTACTTAAGTGCCATACTACCTAAATAATGGTTGTGATACGATCTGTCTAGTTTGTCCGATGACACAATGACTGATGCGACTATGCGTCAGTCCGCGTAATCAAGATGGAGAGTATAACGTCATATCTCTGAAGCGCAAATGATACAATAGTTTTCATTACAGATTCTGTACGTCGAAAAAAAAAACCAGCTACAACTAAATTATCACAGATTGGAGAGTTAATTAATGGAGTATCAAAGAAAAAGTTTCACAGCTATAGTGGAAAATTCTATGCAGAATACGAACAAAAAAAAAATCGAGGGGAGTAACACAAGTCGAGCAACGATACACAGTTACGAATACGAATGTTAATAGCAACATGACGTTAAACTTCTACAATAACCTAACTGGAGTCGTCTGGTTTCTTACCTCCTGAACCAGTAGCTGACAAGTTCAAATGGCTCAAATGGCTCTGAGCACTATGGGACCTAACTCCTGATGTCATCAGTCCCCTAGAACGTAGAACTACTTAAACCTAACTAACCTAAGGACATCACACACATCCACGCCCGAGGCAAGATTCGAACCTGCGACCGTAGCGGTCTCGCGTTTCCTAACTGTAGCGCCTAGAACCGCTCGGCCACTCCGGCCGGCAGCTGACAAGTGAAACTCACTTCCGTAACTACATTATTAACACTCCGCTAACTTCGAAGAATCAGGTGCAGCACTCAGACATGTAAGATTCTCCATACACCGCAAAGACACAGGCTGATAATTCAACAAAATCTTAGAATCACTTCTGAGACGGAAGATGCTATTTATCTGATACACTGTAAAGATTAGAACGAATTACTTTCGACATCAGTGACAGAGCAAAAATGAAAAACGCTATGAGCATTACAACTGATATACGCAACAAAAAGTGACGTAACAGCAGCCATTACCACTAAGGCACGAACCAAAACCGACTGCTAGTACTGCATATTCCTCTTGACCCGTTTCACGTTGCCAAAATGGCCAAAATTTGTTTCCCTCTTTGATTACTAATGGATGCGTTTTCTGATCATTACTTTGTCATGATGCTGCGATTTTCAGCTGTATAACATCTGAAACTGTTGCCAGCTGCTCAGATCAGTATAGGGTAGATATGGCGACAGAACAAAAGGGTTTACTGATCTTCTCGAATAACCAAAGCGCAGTTGTACAGTATCGTTAACTAGGAAAACCATTTGTCGCTCAACTACAAGTTCTGTATATTTCGTTCTTTTCACATTACATGTCATCTTCACATTGCTAAAATTAATTAATTATGTCTCTCGTGCAATTCCTTCACGCAGTTGAAGTTGTGAGTGCATCTGTAATTACGGTCGAATTTTCTTGTTACAAGTATCTGGGCTCGACAGTAAAAGGGTGAGGGGGGAGGGGGGGGAGGGGGACGCCTGGCATTGGTATGCTGAGTCCAACAGAGGCGTCGCCACTGATGTGTCACATGTACTGCGGAGGCATTCCCCTAGGAATTACCACACAGTTAACTGATCAGCAATTTCACACCACTGTCAGCACGTTGTCACAGACACTGATAATTTGAAGCAATTTTCAGTTGTTGCAGAGCTACAAATGTCCCAAGAGTGGAAATACATATTCAGACACACACACATCCCATCTACATCTACATCTATACACATACGCCTCAACCCACCATACGGTGCTTGGCGGAGAATACCGCCTACCACTACTAGTCATTTCGTTTCTTGTTCCACTCGAAAACAGAGTGAGGGAAAAATGTCTGCCTGTAATCCCCCGTACGAGTCTTAATTTTTCTCATATTATAATCGTGGTTCTTACTCGAAATGTATGTTGGCGTCAATAGAGTGGATCTGCAATCGACCTCAACTGACGCTTCTCGAAATTTCCACTATGGTGGCTCTCGAAAAGAGCGTCGTCTTCCTCCAGGAATTCCATTTTGAGTTCACGTAGCGTCTCGATAATACTTGGGCTCTGATCAAACCTACCAGTAACAAATCTAGCAGCGCGCCCCTCAAATGCTTCGATGTCTCTCTTTAAGCCAAAGTGGTGCCGATCCCACACTCTCCAGTAATACTCAAGAGTGGTATAAAAATGGTTCAAATAGCTATGAGCACTATGGGACATCTGAGGTCATCAGTCCCATAGACTTAGAACTACTTAAACCTAACTAACCTAAGGACATCACACACGTCCATGCCCGAGGCAGGATTCAAACCTGCGACTGTAGCGGTCGCACGGTTCCAGACTGAAGCGCCTAGAACCGCTCGGCCACAGTGACCGGCTGAGTGTTATATGTTCTCTGTACCGTTCCCTTTACACGTGAGCTACACTTTCCCAGAATTCTCCCAATAAAACGAATTCGAACATTTGTCTTCCCCAACACCAACTAGATGTGCTTATTCCATTTCATATGGCTTTGCAACATTAAACATAGATAATTAATCGATGTGGTTGTATCAAATAGCACACTACTAACGGTGTAGTCGAACGTTACAGGATTGTTTTTCCTACTCTTCCTCATTAAATTACAGTTTTCTACATTTATGGCAAACTGCCATTCATCATACCAACTAGAATTTCCGTCAAAGTCATCTTGTATCCTCTTACATTCACTCAACGACGACACGATTCTTTGCTCCACAGCGTCATCAGAAAACAGTCGTAAATGGCTGTTCACCTTGCCGTCAGATCTAAATTATCTGACGGCAAGGTGAAGTATGACTATACAGAGAATAAGATCGGTCGTCTCACACTTCCCTCTGGCATTCCTGACGATGCCCTTGACTCAGATGAACACTCGCCGTCGAGGACAATGTACTGGATTCTATCCTGAAGCGCCAAAGAAACTGGTATGGGCATGCGTACACAGAGATATATTTAAATAGGTAGAATAAGGCGCTGCGGTCGGCGACAACTGTATAAGACAACAAGTGTTTGACGCATTTGTTAGATCGGTTACTGCTGCTACAATGGCAAATTATCAAGATTTAAGTGAGTTTGAACGTGGTCTTATAGTTGGCGCACAAGGAATGGGACACAGTACCGCCGAGGTAGCGATGAAGTGGGGATTTTCCCGTAAGACCATTTCACGAGTGTACCGTGAAAATCAGGAATCCCATAAAACATTAAAACTCGGATATTGTGGTGGCTGAAGAAAGACCTTGCACGAACTGGACAAAAGACGACTGAAGAGAATAAATTAAGGTGCCAAGAGTGTTACCCTACCGGAAATTGATGCAGATTTCAATGCTGGGCCGTCAACAAGTGCAAGCGTGCGAGCTATTCAACGAAACTTAAACGCCATGAGCTTTCGGAGCCTACCCTTGATGACACACAAAGCTGTACGCCTCGCTTGGGCCCGTCAGTACCGACGTTGAACTGTTGATGACTGGAAACATGTTGCCTGGTCGGACGAGTCTCATTTCAAATTGTATCGAGCGGATGGACGTCCGGGTATGGAGACAACCTCATGAATCCATGGACCAAGTATGTCAGCAGGGGACTGTTCAAGCTGTAGCAGGATCTGTAATGGTCTTGGGTGTGTGCAGCTGGAATGTTATGGGACCCCTGATACGTCTAGATGCGACTCTGACAGTTGACATGTACGTAAGTATCCTGTCTGATTGCCTGCATCCATTCATGCCCATTGTGCATTCAGACGGACTCGGACAATTCCAGCAGGACAATGCGACACCCCAAACGTCGAGAATACTACAAAGTGGTTCCAGGAGCACTCTTCTGAGTTTAAACATTCCGCTGGTCATCAAACTCCCCAGATATGAACATTATTGTGAATATCTGAGGTGCCTTGCAACGTACTGTTCAGAAGAGATCTCCACCCCATCGTACTCTTACGTATTTATAGACAGGCCTGTAGGATTCGTGGTGTCAGTTTCCTCCAGCACTACTTCAGACATTCGTCGTGTCCACGCCACGTAGCGTTGCGGCACTTCCGCGTGCTCGTTGGGGCCCTACACGATATTAGGCAGGTGTACCAGTTTCTTAGGCTCCTCAGTGTATCACTAAACGAGTTAAGGAGTCAATCATATCTCCGAACCTAATCGTTATGCTCGGTCCTTCGGTAACAGTCTGCAGTGGGGTACCCAGTCAAACGCTTTTCGGAAATCTATGAAATACGGAATCTGGCTGTTGCCCTCTATCCTTGGGTCATAGGCTGTAGCATTTCATGAGGGAAAATGGCAGGCTGAGTTTCACGCTAGCATTACTTCTTAAATCAGTGCTGACCTGTGACAGATTCTTTTCTGTGACAAAAAAATGTACTATATTCAAACTCCGAATGTGTTCAATAATTAGGCTGCGAATTGAAGTTAATGACATTGGTCTGTAATTGTGCGGATCGGTTCTTTCACCCTATAATGTACACCAGGGGACTTAGACGGCTCTGTAATTAGGATAACTGATACACTCATATGCGCTTAGAGAGACAGAAAAGAACATGTAACGAAAAGAAACGGAAAGAGACAGAAAAGGACATGTAACGAAAAGAATCGGAAGGGTTTCATCTCAGAACTTCGGGATCGGCCTCTAGATGGATGATTGTATCAGTTTCAGAACGCTCATCGTCTTAAATATCAGCGCTGTTGCAGAGAATCAACCAAACTGATAGTGTATAGAAATATCAGTATATTAGAAGTGATAACGAAAAACCACGCAATGGAACGTGTATATCTACAAGCACGTTACTGATATTTCCTTAAGCTTAGATGACACTACAATACAGTCTTGGCAAATAAAACGTGAAATAACGGAAAAATACTTGCTAAAGTAATTCCCTAGTGCAAGTGACATAACTATTCTTTTAAAATTTGATGGTGTTTTATTGTTAAAACAGTCTCACATTGGAAACAGCTTTAGTAGTCTACTTATAGTAAACGTATACAGAAACGGACGGCTGAACAAGCATAAAAGTTTTCTCGAATGACGTTATTGAATGATTTTTTTGCTATTTTAATGAAGAACTAATTCAGCAATAGTGCTCCGACACATTTGTTTCAACTTCTGTTATTCAAGTAATCAACCTCCTCCATAGGTGACTCTTCCCAACCGGTTTGCAGAATTTCGTCGTTGTCGTGCTTCCGTCAGCGATAAGTGGCGTGAGGGTTGACAAAAATCGGATAGCGTTCCAGAAACACATCTATTTTCAACATAAAAAGACTGAAGAGTACTAGCATGTGATTTATAATGTCATAGAGACCTACACAAGAGCACAGGACATTCGTTTTTGTCTCAATATTTATCTATAGAAAAGATCTGCTCCTGATAGCATACAATCTGATCGAAGGTCACCAACAGTCTCAACTGGTGTAAAGATCTTCTGGAAAAATTAAACCGATGACATGCAGAACTCACGTTCAAGACGCTAACAAGAGGCAGAACTTGGATATACTCGTACGAACAGGAAACTAAGCAAAATCAACTATTTGGGAGTGCCAAGATGAACTGAAACCAACACAAGTGGTTTGTTCGTGAAGGACTTCGAAGAACAAAGAAAATGAGGACACGTTTATTTGCCTACATTGGAAGCACGGCTACATAGGGCCGAAAAACATATAATGCTGAATGGTGCACATCAATTTGTTTGCCACAAGTAATCGATAATATCAGGAAACTTGGTTTCTTGGAGAAAGCCATGAGGTCCGTATCATCGAATTTATATTCCACTGCTCGTATTCAGTTGATTTAGAGCCAAACGACTTCTTTTTGTCCACTTACAACAAACAAATCATGGATCGGCATCTATTTTCAACACCTCAAGAATCTGATACATCGTCCCAAAAGCAAGCTTTTTATGTTACAATATCAGAGCGGAAAAAATGTTTCGGCAGCTGGTTGGAAAGCACTTGAATGTGTATGCGTTTTAAAGGCAGGTATTTTGAGAAATAGTCAAAAGATCTGCACCTAACTTCTTTCCCTTTATTGTTTTTATAAAAACTTGAAATTCAGCCCTTGTAGAAGGAATTCTTCTACGTAATTCGGAAAAGCGTTCGTCGTCTTTGGCGTCTTGATTGAGCATTTTACGCTATGTGCTCATTTTCTCATTGAAATCTCAGTGGAGGAACTTATTTTGTGTTATACGACAAAAGGTCTATAAGAACAGCTACTCCAAACCAAACAGATACTACTATCGACATTCTCTTACAAACACCTGATATGGCAGCGAACATTCCTTGGAGTGCCTTGGAGGAGGGTGTGTTATCTGACCACGCGCCAGTTCAAAAATGGTTCAAATGGCTCTGAGCACTATGGGACTTAACATCTGAGGTCATCAGTCCCCTAGAACTTAGAACCACTTAAACCTAACTAACCTAAGGACATCATACACATCCATGCACGAGGCAGGATTCGAAACTGCGACCGTAGCAGCAGCGCAGTTCCGTACTGAAGCGCCTAGAACTGCATGGCCACCGCCACACGCCAGTACTGATGTCTATTGGAAGCCATTTATTTTTCGTTTCATATATCGAGGGACTAATGAAAACTGATTGCAATGCATATACTAAAGAAAAGTTGAGGTCGATCCACATAAATTTAAAGAAAGCGAAGATGCCGCGGTATACGGTAAAACTAAACTTCGTTACCAAGCCACAGCCTAATCTATTCATCAAAATAAACCGTTAATCTCAGGAAAAATAAAAAAAGCGAAAGTGTTTTGGTGCGGCAACTACTGCGTTGACACTAAAAAAACGAATTTAAACGCCAAACAGTAGGAAATAGAACAAGACATTCTATACCATATAAAGCTGCTAGGAATATTATACTATAATACAAGAAAACTGGAAGAAAAGTAGAAGTACGTATGTATGCGAAGCAAACCGAATAGCTGGAATTATGAAAGCAATGGAGCCACTGGATTCGCCACCTTGAGGACAAATGCGGAGATACTTAGTGAAATGATGCTAACTTGTGCCATCCAGGAAGAACCAAAAGAAGAAGAAGAAGATGCGTTTTTGAAGACATTCATATGCATCTGGTTTAATAAATCGATGTCTTTAGGTGAGAGTCCCACCTGTGACCCAGATAATATTCGTTATTGAATTTTAGGAGATAATTCTGATGGAGGAAGGCTTTTCTACCTAGTGTGATTAGTAAAGTATCGTTAACGTTCCTCATCTGAAAATCGAATGCACTGCGGCCGTAAGGAAACCGAATAAGATTTATATGATTGTGATATCACGCTTTTCAATATCTCTCGCTCTTGAAGTTATAGGTAAGCCAATGGAAACAAAGGTCAGAGACTTGACTCGAAAATAATTCTAAGCTTCCTAAGACACAGTTCTATTTATTTACGGAGGAGTATAGCCAGTGTGAATAAGCAGCTTAACTACAGATATATTTAAATTGTTTGCTGATGATTTAGTTCACTAAATATTTAGTCAGCATCTCTACGAATGCGGATATTGTCCTCCGCATGATAATGTTAACTGTGCATGTAGAAAAGATGCAGCACTACGGGTTACCAATTAATCACTGCAAAGTAGTGATGGGACGACTGACCAAGAGAAACACCATCGTCAACAACATCGAGGATTGAACCATCACTGATTTGATCTGCACTCAGGTACATTAGTCTCTCAATTTTTTTCCGGACCACCCGATGTTCCCTCGTCTTGTTTAGCCTGCTCTGCAGTTACTTTGTTATTCTGCCATCTTGTATTCTTGCTACATACTCCTTCTGTATGAATGTGTGTAGTAGGGAGATGGAGCAACGAGCGGAATTTTGACATCTAATTTATATGCAAATTACTTTAATTGATCTATTAGGTGTGACCAAATCCCACCAAACCTCTTTCACCGGGTGACATAATCTTTTTCCTCAGTCGGCACAGAGGTCCTCGCCTCCTCCCCCCCCCCCCCCCCCCAAGCTCTTTCCATTCCACACCTACGCTGTTGGCGGGAATTTCGAAATTTTTTGGGAATTTCTTCGTCCCAGGCTTGTGATAACGTCCAGCCCCACCACCAACCCCGGTACTGGTTGCAAAAATAGTGGCGGCGCCCTTTCTGGGACATAAACCCCACACCTTCTGGAGGGAGAGCCCAAGGGCACCAGCCAACACATGGAAACCCTCCAGATCCGGGGGAGGAAGATTAGGTTAGTGTACTCTTATTTATTTTGATTGGGGAACTGAAGTAAAAAAAAAAATGGTTCAAATGGCTCTGAAAACTATGGGACTCATCTTCTGAGGTCATTAGTCACCTAGAACTTAGAACTAGTTAAACCTAACTAACCTAAGGACATCACATACATCCATGCCCGAGGCGGGATTCGAAGCTGCGACCGTAGCAGTCGCGCGGTTCCGGACTGAGCGCCTAGAACCGCTAGACCACCGCGGTCGGCAACTGAAGTAAAGATCGGTCCTAGTTACATATTTAATCATAATCACTCGTCATAATTACACAACTATACGCATAACGCTACACAAGGAATGCCTAAAAATCGCAATACAGTTCAAAAATTGACAAAGCCATACAATTGGCAAATACTATGGCAGACATACTCAAACTTTGCCTTTCATCTACAAGCTGTTGGGAAAAAAAGCTGGAGTGGAAGGCACTGTCTTTATTTTTTTCTGGCGGGAAGCAGGTGTTGTGTTCAACAGACGAGATGCTGGTCTTGCAGAGAAAGAAGTTTAATAAGTGTATTAAATGCAAGCATACAGCTGAGGTCTGTATCTATCGCTTTCTGACATAAGATATCACTACAGACACCTACCAATGCACTGTATGACATTCCCACTGCAGGTAATCGAAGCCAATACACTCTATCACAATTGATGGAAAATGCTTCACTGTTCATATTACACAGAACTCAAAGCTAATGAAAGACGTATTCAGACTCTGCCGTTCACTCTGTAAGCTGCAGGGAAAAGAGGCTGGAGTGGAAGGTTTCTTGGCGCGTATTGTGTTCAACTGAGGAGATGCTAATGTTGGACAGAAAGGAGTATAATAAACGTGTTACCTGTAATCAGTAAAGGAAACAAAAGAAAAATTCGGAGTAGGTTTTAAAATCCCTAGAGAAGAAATAAAAACTTTGAGGTTCGCCGATGACATTGTAATTGTGTCAGAGACAGCAAAGGACTTGGAAGAGCAGTTGAACGGAATGGTCAGTGTCTTGAAAGGTGGATATAAGATGAACATCAACAAAAGCAAAACGAGGATAATGGAATGTAGTCCAATTAAAGTACTAAAGGAGTTTTGCTATTTGGGGAGCAAAATAACTGATGATGGTCGAAGTAGACAGGATATAAAATGTAGACTGGCAATGGCAAGGAAAGCATTTCTGAAGAAGAGAAATTTGTTAACATCGAGTATAGATTTAAGTGTCAGGAAGTCGTTTCTGAAAGTATTTGTATGGAGTGTAGCCATGTATGGAAGTGAGACATGGACGATAAATAGTTTGGACAAGAAGAGAATAGAAGCTTTGGAAATGTGGTGCTACAGAAGAATGCTGAAGATTAGATGGGTAGATCACATAGCTAATGATGAAGTATTGAATAGAATTGGGGAGAAGAGGAGTTTGTGGCACAACTTGGCTAAAAGAAGGGACCGGTTAGTAGGACAAGTTCTGAGACATCAAGGGATCACAAATTTAGCATTGGAGGGCATCGTGGAGGGAAAAAATCGTAGAGGGAGACCAAGAGATGAATACACTTAGCAGATTCAGAAGGATGTAGGTTGCAGTAAGTACTGGGAGATGAAGAGGCTTGCACACGATATGGTAGCATGGAGAGCTGTATCAAACCAGTCTCAGGACTGAAGACGACAACAACAACAACCTGTAAGCATACAGCTGAGTCATGGGTAGATTTAGAAAATCAATGTAAATGTAAGAATAAATTGTTTCAAGGAGTTAATCCATTTTATATCGGTGTACAGATTGCAGGCGAGGAACCTGCTAAAAAGATGTAGTGCAGAGTGAAGTGAAATATGTTACATTTATTGTAGGAAATAGAGTCTGTATGACTTTCTGTAAAAGGAAGGGAACTGTCACGTTCTAAATAAAGGTTATTGTTACAGCCGATGTCTGCGATGGAATTTTTTTATGCCAATTGGGAACACATAAGAAATTATCCTGATGACCTACGCCTCGCCTTCCTGGTTCCTACTACGCAGCAACGAATCGACGATCTAGCATTAACATTCTATGGGAATAAGATAAACTATTCTGCTGCTGTTGTTGTGTTAGAGGAGCTTTGGTTTTATAAACCGAATTTGCAATAACTGATTGAACAATTTAGAGAAGCATAAAGAGAATTTGTATTTATGCCAAACGGTATACGATGTGCGCAGCGATATTTTGATTTCAGACAGGGTAGATATAGACCATTGTGGTACAATTATTAGAGCCTCAGTAGCTATCACACAGTCCTTCTCAGACACACAGCCGTAGGCCATCCTAGAAAATGGCCTCACGTCCAGTGAGGTCTTCCTGTGAGGGTAAAAAGAAGTATAGGCTTGTACACAAGTTGAAAAATGAGAAACCAAGGTGGCACTGTAAATGTATGTACGAACTTTGTTTACACTAACGTTGGCAGTGGCTATCTAGGCTCACGATGCACTGCTCGACAATCCCACCCCAGGTAACTGAAGCCTACAGAAGCTATCACAAAACTGCTTCACTGTTCTCATTACACATCGACATTATCGTGAAAAAATCAGTTCTCATAATCAACAGGTCGTAATGCACACATGTACTGGCGAAGATCGTTGAACGTGCGTCTTCCTCGACGTATGGCAGGGCACTAGCGAACTTATAGGTACTCCTACCCCGCCTTAGCGCTCCCCCTCTATCCCTCCCTCCCTCCCTCCACCTATGGTGGGAACACGGCCTTTTCAAATAGTCAACTTCTACCCTGCAAGTTTTCTGCAGCCTACCACCAACTGCGCGCGGTCACTGGCCGCACCCGGTCTGCCTTGAGGCGACTGTCCAGGCATCAACCCTTCGCCAACACAAAAGGATGTAAAGCAAAATTAAACAATACAAGATACACGAGGGCCACACCAAGCGCACCTTGTTTGTTCGTCTAAAATGTCGTAGCACCACACCACCACCCACACCGCCCCTGGTTGGGGCGGAACTGCGTCGGCGACTTCAGACACACTTTACCATCCACACGCCGCACCCGCAAGTGCGCTCCATTCTGGATGTGAAAACACTTCACTGTAACGGTTGTATTTAACCCCGACGGATCTCTTACAATCGAACATCTTTTATATACGAAAATCGCCGATTGTAATATATGCCCTTTTTCCACGAAAATAGGTGCAGTCCATTTTCTTTGACTCTGATTAGCAATATCGGTATACGTTTTACATTCGACTGCAGGATACATCTCGTTTCCATTATTTTGTGACATCCAACCAAGTTAACAAAAACTACAGCACCGCCGTCGATGATTAAAGGTGACCAGACTGCAGAATCCTACAAATATCCACTGTGTGTAAAATTGGGAAAAACTTCCACTATTTTTCTACGAGAACTACCGAAAACCGCAGGATGTCCCTGTTATTTCGAAACCGTCGGCGGAGTAAAGAAAAAGCGATAAATTAATCTCCAAAGAAAAAACATCTATGCTAACCAATTTCTTTCAGGTTGATCGACAAATTACACAACCTGAAACAGTCTCCAGCGTTCAGATCAGTGTCTGCAAAATGGCTCTGAGCGCTATGGGACTTAACATCTGAGGTCATCAGTCCCCTAGAACTTAGAAATACTTAAACCTAACTAACCTAAGGACATCACACAGATCCATGCCCGAGGCAGGATTCGAACCTGCGACCGTAGCGGTCACGCGGTTCCAGACTGTAGCGCCTAGAACCGTTCGGCCACTCCGGCCGTCTCAGTGTCTGCAAATACGCTGTCATGCAAGTGTGTATTACGAACATTTCACATACGTGAAACAGCATTACAGAATGTAGCCTTGTCGGAGAAAACAAAATCATTTTATGCACTCATCAAACTCCTCTCTGTCCAACACCAGCATCTCGTCTGTTGAACACCACTACTGCCAAAAGAAATGAAGGTAGTACTTTCCACTACAGCCCTCTTTCCCGCCAGCTTGTAGGTGAAGGGTAGTTCCCAGTGGTATTGTGAAATTTTTTCCCAGCAGGATAACATCAGTCGTATATAATTGTAAATTTTTGAGCTGTATTGCGATTTGAGGCACTCTTGTGTAGCGCTATGCATATAGTTGTGTAATTATAACAAATCTTTATGGTTAATTATGTAATTAGGACCAACTTATACTTCAGTTTCCCAACTAAAATAAATAAAATTTAACCTTTCTCGCCCGCATCTGGACATGTCTCCATGTGTTGGGGGTGCTTTGATCTTTCTGTCCGAAAAGACTGGAGCTAGAGTCCGTGAATGGGCACTGTCATTTTTTATTTTCCGCCAATTCCCGGGACGGCCGTGGAGTGAGACGTCATCATAGCCCTGGGAGATAAAAATTTCCACCAAGATTCGAAATTTCCGCGAACACTGTAGGCAAGAGAGGACGAGAGGGAGGGGGAGATTGGGGTTGGCGAGGGGGTGGGGTCCCACATGCCAGCTGAGGGAAACAGGTTAAATCGTCCGGGGGTGGTCGGGTGGCGACTGGTGGGGGTGAGGCTAGAACGCATATCAATTTGATATCAAAACTGCGCTCAGAGCCCCATCTTCCTAATACTTGACTACATCCTAACTGAGATTAAGCATCTTCATCTCTCTTCCCGTCAAGTGACGTGTAATCAGTTACTTCTTATAGAAATCTCATGTCCGCAAAAGTATGTTGGTACTGCCATTTTTATACTGGCTGTTCCAGGAACAATGGTCAGTATTTAGCGGTATGACAGGAACGATCATTCAAAACAAACAAGTCCAGTAAACATGGCCTCTAAATGTATACCTTATGGGTACGATCACTTGTTCAGTAGAGGAAATGGGTTTCACGTTAGCGAAGATGATCAAGTGGTCATAGCCTTTAAGGTAGGCACTTTAAAACCCATGTTTACTCTACTTTTTTTTCTTATTTTGGTCCATACAATCATCTCTCAAAATAAGTAAAGGAAAGAGCTTGCATTAGAACAAATTTGTCCCACAATATCGAAGATGAAGTAGAATCATACCTCTTAAGATATGCATTTTACAGCCTATGTTTGCTTCGAATGACCGTTCCTGTCATAGCGCTGAATATTAATTGTTCCTCCTGAAACATCATTAACAGCTTATGCGCTGTGCCTCTAACACATTTTGTAGAACGTCAGTTAATTGTGCCGCGTAGTTACTGGAATTTTCAAGCTTTCTGGTCATGTGATTGGTTTTCATATAATTACTCTCATATACGAGATAAACGAATTTTTTAAATTGCTATACGTTTCCGTACCAATGATTATTTTGAATCTAAATCAATCACACACTCTAAATGCCACTACTTTGGTTTCTGATGTGGAGATATTTACATGAAACTCAATTGATACTTCGATAAGCATGTGCAGACCACAGTGTAAGGCCGCGCGTGGTAGCCACGCGTTCTGAGGCGTCTTGTCACGGTCCGTGCGTCTCCCCCCGTCGGAGGTTCGAGTCCTCCCTCGGGCATGGGTGTGTGTGTCGTCCTTAGCGTAGGTTACTTTAAGTTACATTAAGTAGTGTGTAGGCTTAGTGACCGATGACCTAAGAAGTTTGGTCCCATAAGTCCTTACCACAAATTTCCAATTTTCACATTGTAAACAGGTTTTCCGTTCAGCTAAAATTACTTGGACGCCTAAAAGGACCTCGATGATTGAAGAGCAATGAACTTATGTTGTGTAACACTAAACTTGGATCAAATGACCAAATTTCACTGTTGAACTAAATGAACACTAAACATGTTTGGCAAAACTGCTTATAGGGATCTTGCATACAGAAAACTGCCCACTACAGTGACCAGGTACGCTAGGAGAACAGCAAATGGATCATTCAGGCGGAATGTTTACAAAAAACGCGGTTGTGCCATAATTTTCATTATCACCAAAAACATGAAGAATAAATCGTTGTTGTTGTTGTTGTGGTCTTCAGTCCTGAGACTGGTTTGATGCAGCTCTCCATGCTACTCTATCCTGTGCAAGCTTCTTCATCTCCCGGTACCTACTGCAACCTACATCCTTCTGAATCTGCTTAGTGTATTCATCTCTTGGTCTCCCTCTACGGTTTTTACCCTCCATGCTGCCCTCCAATGCTAAATTTGTGATCCCTTGATGCCTCAAAGCATGTCCTACCAACCGATCCCTTCTTCTAGTCAAGTTGTGCCACAAACTTCTCTTCTCCCCAATCCTATTCAATACCTCCTCATTAGTTACGTGATCTACCCACCTTATCTTCAGCATTCTTCTGTAGCGCCACATTTCGAAAGCTCCTATTCTCTTCTTGTCCAAACTAGTTATCGTCCATGTTTCACTTCCATACATGGCTACACTCCATACAAATACTTTCAGAAACGACTTCCTGATACTTAAATCTATACTCGATGTTAACAAATTTCTCTTCTTCAGAAACGATTTCCTTGCCATTGCCAGTCTACATTTTATATCCTCTCTACTTCGACCATCATCAGTTATTTTGCTCCCTAAATAGCAAAACTCCTTTACTACTTTAAGTGTCTCATTTCCTAATCTAATTCCCTCAGCATCACCCGATTTAATTTGACTACATTCCATTATCCTCGTTTTGCTTTTGTTGATGTCATCTTATATCCTCCTTTCAAGACACTGTCCATTCCGTTCAACTGCTCTTCCAAGTCCTTTGCTGTCTCTGACAGAATTACAATGTCATCGGCGAACCTCAAAGTTTTTACTTCTTCTCCATGAATTTTAATACCTACTCCGAATTTTTCTTTTGTTTCCTTTACTGCTTGCTCAATATAGAGATTGAATAACATCGGGGAGAGGCTACAACCCTGTCTCACTCCTTTCCCAACCACTGCTTCCCTTTCATGCCCCTCGACTCTTATAACTGCCATCTGATTTCTGTACAAATTGTAAATAGCCTTTCGCTCCCTGTATTTTATACCTGCCACCTTCAGAATTTGAAAGAGAGTATTCCAGTTAACATTGTCAAAAGCTTTCTCTAAGTCTACATATGCTAGAAACGTAGGTTTGCCTTTTCTTAATCTTTCTTCTAAGATAAGGCGTAAGGTTAGTATTGCCTCACGTGTTCCAACATTTCTACGGAATCCAAACTGATCTTCCCCGAGGTCCGCTTCTACCAGTTTTTCCATTCGTCTGTAAAGAATTCGCGTTAATATGTTGCAGCTGTGACTTATTAAACTGATAGTTCGGTAATTTTCACATCTGTCAACACCTGATTTCTTTGGGATTGGAATTATTATATTCTTCTTGAAGTCTGAGGGTATTTCGCCTGTCTCATACATCTTGCTCACCAGATGGTAGAGTTTTGTCATGACTGGCTCTCCCAAGGCCGTCAGTAGTTCTAATGGACCTTGTTTCGACTCAGGTCTTTCAGTGTTCTGTCAAACTCTTCACGCAGTATCTTATCTCCCATTTCGTCTTCATCTACATCCTCTTCCATTTCCATAATATTGTCCTCAAGTACATCGCCCTTGTATAAACCCTCTATATACTCCTTCCACCTTTCTGCCTTCCCTTCTTTGCTTAGAACTGGGTTGCCATCTGAGCTCTTGATATTCATACAAGTGGTTCTCTTCTCTCCAAAGGTCTTTTTAATTTTCCTGTAGGCAGTATCTATCTTACCCCTAGTGAGACAAGCCTCTACATCCTTACATTTGTCCTCTAGCCATGTCTGCTTAGCCATTTTGCACTTCCTGTCGATCTCATTTTTGAGACATTTGTATTCCTTTTTGCCTGCTTCATTTACTGCATTATTATATTTTCTCCTTTCATCAATTAAATTCAATATTTCTTCTGTTACCCAAGGATTTCTATTAGCCCTCGCCTTTTTACCTACTTGATCGTCTGCTGCCTTCACTACTTCATCTCTCAGAGCTACCCATCCTTCTTCTACTGTATTTCTTTCCCCCATTCCTGTCAATTGTTCCCTTATGCTCTCCCTAAAACTCTCTACAACCCCTGGTTCTTTCAGTTTATCCAGGTCCCATCTCCTTAGATTCCCACTTTTTTGCAGTTTCTTCAGTTTCAATCTGCAGTTCATAACCAATAGATTGTGGTCAGAATCCACATCTGCCCCTGGAAATGTCTTACAATTTAAAACCTGGTTCCTAAATCTCTGTCTTACCATTATATAATCTATCTGATACCCTTTAGTATCTCCAAGATTCTTCCAGGTATACAACCTTCTTTCATGATTCTTGAACCAAGTGTTAGCTATGATTAAGTTATGCTCTGTGCAAAATTCTACAAGGCGGCTTCCTCTTTCATTTCTTCCCCCCAATCCATATTCACCTACTATGTTTCCTTCTCTCCCTTTTCCTACTGACGAATTCCAGTCACCCATGACTATTAAATTTTCGTCTCCCTTCACTACCTGAATAATTTCTTTTATCTCGTCATACATTTCATCTATTTCATCATCATCTGCAGAGCTAGTTGGCATATAAATTTGTACTACTGTAGTAGGCATGGTCTTTGTGTCTATCTTGGCCACAATAATGCGTTCACTATGCTGTTTGTAGTAGCTAACCCGCACTCCTATTTTTTTATTCATTATTAAACCTACGCCTGCATTACCCCTATTTGATTTTGTATTTATAACCCTGTACTCACCTGACCAAAAGTCTTGTTCCTCCTACCACCGAACTTCACTAATTCCCACTATATCTAACTTTAACCTATCCATTTCCCTTTTAAAATTTTCTAACCTACCTGCCCGATTAAGGGATCTGACATTCCACGCTCCGATCCGTAGAACGCCAGTTTTCTTTCTCCTGATAACGACGTCCTCTTGAGTAGTCCCCGCCCGGAGATCCGAATGGGGGGCTATTTTACCTCCGGAATATTTTACCCAAGAGGACGCCATCATCATTTAATCATACAGTAAAGCTGCATGTCCTCGGGAAAAATTACGGCTGTAGTTTCCCCTTGCTTTCAGCCGTTCGCAGTACTAGCACAGCAAGGCCGTTTTGAAATGTTACTAGGCCAGATCAGTCAATCATTCAGACTGTTGCCCCTGCAACTACTGAAAAGGCTGCTGCCCCTCTTCAGGAACCACATGTTTGTCTGGCCTCTCAACAGATACCCCTCCGTTGTGGTTGCACCTACGGTACGGCCATCTGTATCGCTGAGGCACGCAAGCCTCCCCACCAACGGCAATCCATGGTTCATGGGGGGAATAAATCGTTAGACAGCTAATAAGAGGGTGGTTTGATCAGTCTCTTAAAAAAAGTGTTTGTTTCGTAAACATCTTCGATATTGTCTTCAATCAGGGATAAACCCTTGGTTCAGCGATACTCCAACTTTTATACCCCATCGGAAAAATAGATTCTGTCACACTTTGGGTATGGAACCAATTCTAAGCCCAGTTTTTGCTGTTTCGCCACTATTATCGCTGATGTGTGGCGTGGTGCATTTCCCAGCTGAAAGAGCACTTTTTTGCGTGCCAACCTTGGTCTTTTTACAGCCAACGCAAGTTTCAGACGATCCAACAATGAAGCACAATAGAGTCCAGTTGTGGTTCTGCCTATTTCCAAGTAATTATGAGAATTATTTCTTTGGAATTCCAAGAAACCGTTACCATCATCTTACCAGCTGACAAAATGGCCTTTGCCTTCTTCGATGCACTTTCACCAGCCTTTGTCCGTTGCTTTTATCTGCCGGTTTGAGTCTGCTGTGTAATTATGGATCCATGTTTCATGAAGAGTCACAAATCGGTGCAAAAGTCTTCCGAGCTGAGGTTAAACAACATCAGATATTGAATGAAATGTTGTGCTGGATACGCTTTTCGTCGATCCATTTCTCCATGCGAGAAATTCTGCACTCGTCCATTTGAGGTGGCTGCAATGTCAACAGGCTCAGGAACTTTTATTTGGCGGCCTTCCATTACCGTATCATGGATTAGGCCAGTAGTTTCCTTTGTGGTGACACTTCAGTCGGACGGCTGGACAATGCTTCGTATTCGGTGTATGTTGGACCACGTTCAAATTCATTAATCCAAAAGTAAATAGTCCAAACTGACCGAGCAAAGGCCGCCTGAACTTCATCCAGTTCTGTTTTGATGCTTCAATCCAACCCTTCAAAATGAGAATATTTAATAACAGCACGAAACTCGGTGTCCTCCATTTTCAATGGCTGCAGACACATTGAGCAATTCAGAAGGCTGTCAACGATGAACTGTACGCTGCACATTAATAAAATGTCTTGTACTATCGTGGAGTAATCAAGTTTACCAACCATGAAGTTGCAGCGAAAGTCTGCAACTTCTTAGTGGAATTTACCAGACTTACCAACCACCATCGTGGATTATAGCTAATTGAAGTTACTATTTCGGTTTATCAACTCGCATGTAATTGTCACAGCAGTTTACGGACGATAAATGTGTTCAGTTGCCAAACTGACGGCTTTCTCTGAACATTGTCTTACTCGCTACTTAATACGAAGCATGTAATTACTGTCATTCAAGTCTAGAGAGCAGTTAGGTAATAGACGTTTGATCTTTATTCGCTGAGTTAAGTGTCTTTGAAATTACAAGTCGTCGTCTAATTTTTTCTTCGGGAGCAGTTATCATCTACACTTACTACTTACATCGTCGATAAATACCTTAATCTAGGCTTTGTTGTTGTTGTGATGTTGTTTAGTGCTCTTCTCTGCACTATTCCGTCATGTGCAAGTTTCTTCTCTGCATAACTACTGCAAACTGAAAGGGGTGATCTATAAACTTCCGTTTGAGGGCATTACAGCAGCGTACATGCAACGTACCGAAACTCCGATGCGGTAGACATCAATCGGGGAACGAAGAA
The DNA here is from genome assembly GCF_023864345.2 of Schistocerca serialis cubense. Classification (NCBI taxonomy): domain Eukaryota; kingdom Metazoa; phylum Arthropoda; class Insecta; order Orthoptera; family Acrididae; genus Schistocerca; species Schistocerca serialis. The sequence goes on along the minus strand of NC_064642.1, from coordinate 634,154,348 downwards.
TTTGTATCGCTGAAAACCACCGTCATGGAATGGTGCGCCAAATTCTGTGCTAGTCAAGATCTGGGAGGTCAGCGTCATCCGTTACGGACAGCAACAACTAGGAAACACTCAGGCACCCGACACATTGTCCTGATCTCTCACCTCTTAATTACGACGATTTCGGTTGTTTCAAAAAGGCGCTGAAGGGTCGAATATTCCTGTTGGACGACGATATGTAGCAGGCAGTTACGGGCTTTTCCACGCAGCAGGGCACGGTGTCTTACCAAATGGCTGTCTTCAACCTGGTGCCTTGGTGGGATGATTGACTCAATGCTTACGGCGATTTTGCGTCATTGCCATACCGATTCTGGACTGTACAGTCTTCCAGCGGGAATTTTATGATTGCCTTTAATACATCAATCATCACTTCGAACCTGCTTACCCAAGTCTCCCTCTACAATTTTAACCCCCCCCCCCCCCCACGCTCCCCTCCTCACTTCACAATATACCAAACCGACTGTTCCTTCATCTCTCAAGGTGTTGTTCTCTAAACGATCGATCACAGATAGAAATAAATTATTTCCATTTTAAGCAGCGTAGGGACAGCCTGTTCCCACATTTAGTCACTATTTTTCGTGTTAACAAGGATATTTGTTTTGTACAAAACGAAACTCAGTCTTCTGCAGTGTCGTTAGGCTGTAAATTAGTGACTGCAACTGAGGCTGACTCGACCTGTGAAATTTTGTTCGTAAAAGTTGATCCCAGTTCAAGGCGACATATTGTACGATGAACGTTAGTAAAACGCAGATATCAAGATCGACTGCTTTATAAAATTCAGTCATAATGCTTACGTGTGACATAATACTTCAAGTTTCATATATTTCGTAACGCTGTTGAGTGTGTTTCAGCAAAGAAGGAAAATGCACGAACTACTTGCAGAAGTTAGGACAATACTAGTGAATGTTAAACGTTCCACACATATGACGTACGGGATACTGCCGTGGCGTTTATTTACGTCGAAGTTACTGACGGCGATTAAAGCGACTTTTTTTCTGCAGATGTTCCGGCGTCTTGTGAAGGTTTTCTGTTGCGGTGTTGGAGGAGAAGAACCTGAAGAGGAGAGACAGGTGGAGGTGAGTCACGTCCTGTAACACTGCTCATGTGAGGAGAAATAAAATAATAATGAACGATAGATATCAATTCGATGTTTCGAGTCTCTTGCGTAATGCCTAACGTATGGCATCTGAAGTCACTTAACGAACGGAAGTGTCGAAAAGTAAAGTAAGGCTTTACCTATGAATATCCAGAGGACGAAACGCTGGGCTTGGAGACAGGAAGTGATGGAGTTACGCACCAGTGGCAGTTTGTAAGACAGGCAATGTCAGTAGCGAATCTTTGTTCCTGGCCTGCCGATGGTAGGGAGCAGTGTCCATTGTCACATTGTTTTGCGGCTTGTCAGCTAAAGTACTACAAGACCTGGGGAAGTGTATGATAAGCGACGAGGATGCATCGCATGTCATCGTATTTTGAAGACTTCCTGCTATTCTTGAACCTTATAAATAATTTACCATACCACTTACCAATGTTTTTAGCAGACGTTATTAAAATTTTTATTAAAGGACACAGTGAAACAGATATATAACAGCAGGTCACAGTGGCAAGAAAAGATGCGAAAATATGGTTTGGTGGCAACTGTGCGAGATATGGCTGTAAATTAACGGGAATGATATTCTCACAGAGTTGATACGCATGCGCCAAAAGTGAAAGGCCAACATCTGCAAAGCGTGAAGTCGAATGAGACATCTCTGGTATGTGTAGACAAAGCAGTTTGGCTGTAGCATTCGTTTCTGTAACAGTTGATTTTATGTTTTGCCGGAAAACTGTTAAGTGCAATAACTACTAATTGTAGTACGTTTCACATGAAACTTGGAGGAACTGGTACTGAAACGAATATTTTACTAATATAAGTGTATGACGAAGACTGTTTATCACGTACGCGAATTTTTGAGTGGTTCAACACGGCCAAAAAGACTCACGCCCGGGGTTCCCTACAACATCAAAAACTGATGAAAATATGGAAAAAGTAAGTAATCTGATTCGATCTGAGAGTCATTTGAGTATTCAATCGATTGTTGAAACGGTAGTGATGACAATCTTCATTGTAGATTGACTACATTTTCCCACTATCCTACCAATAAATCCAATTGCGTCACCAGGTATTTCATACGACTGAACCTAGGTGGTTATCATACCATATGCTCACAAACTATTGCACCAAGATAATTGCATGAGTTGACTCATTCAAGAAATGCCTTACGGGATTGCTGTCATAGGATACAACTTATCAGTGATTCATGATGTGTACAGTTATATTTTTCTGTACATTTAAAGTAACTTGCCGGTCTTTTCCAGACACTGAAACCTTATCAACGTCTGACTAGCTATTTGTGCAACTTTTTCCAGACTTTACTTCATTGTAGGCAACTGCACCATCTAGAATCTGTGTGAGGTGCTATTACTGTCAACTACCAGATTGTCAGTACACAACACGAACTGTAACTGTCCGAACACACTTTATAACTGCCCACGTCGTGTTGTGCCGACTCCACTGTAGCTTCAATGGATTTTTAAGTTTGTTTTATATGCCCGACTTCTAATTTGACCACACTAGTCTCCACGGTAGAACAGTTATTGCCCGATGACGACAAGCAATACAGTTTGTTAAAGCGGAGTTCGCCGTTATTAATTATGTTTTTAGATTTAATTTTATTACTCGTACAGAGACTCAACGTTCCTTTGATTAACAGCGTGTCGTCAAAATAAGTATGAAATGCTAATGTCTTTGCAATACATAATGTCGACTATTGAGTTAAAGTTCGTACCTGTTTTGCCATTTTAGAGAAGATAAACCTTAAGCGCTTCTGCTTCTATAGTCTCAGTATCAAATGTTCACTAATTTCAATTTAGTTCCTATCTCAGTTCAGTATTTAACACAAATTATATATCAATGTCATTTCAGAGATATTACGTCGGTTCCACACAAACGGAATAACATGTAATTGTCATTTAACATCACTTTTATTAATAATCCTTTTTCTTATGACGTAAATGTTAATCAATGACGACTATCTAGGAGAAAAGAGAGATTGATCCTAATCATGAGATAATAGCTTTTAATGAGCCCGCAATCGTTCATTAAATAAAAAGTCACGTTCAAGGATGATATGCGAACAACTTTCGTTACGCCCGTTTTCACGTATCTGTCAAAACTAATCCTCTCGCCAACAATTCAAATTAACACTGACGTTAGCCCCTTTTGTCGGAACATCGAATCGTAACTAGTATGTCAAAATTTATTATAGTCTGACGTTAAACCCTTTTGTCGGAACATCGAATCGTAACTATTATGTCAAAATTTATTATAGTCCCCGAATTAATTCCTTTCAGATACGCGCACGACCGAACAGCAGAACGGAACACAAACGACTTGTTTTAACAACCGAACCACTCAATGACTTTACATTGCGAATTTGTCCGCCCAATGAACATCTCTTTGACTTTATCTTCTCTACTCTGCTTAATTCAATTATTCCTAACCACAATTTAGTCAGCTATTTAACGAAAACATCTAACAAAAAATAAAACAAATTTATCCGAACGTAAAAGATCCTCCACGGGGCATACCCATTGCTACTTCTACAACTATCGCTGAATCTCCATCCAAGATAATATGCTGCATCATCGCTATCTAGAAATCCTCCTTATAATCGCAATTTTAACTTTGTACGCCGTATAACGTTTGATCTGTTTTGCTTGCTCGATGAATAATTTTGATATGTCTAGTGATTTTTTCTTGCCAGATATATGAAGTCATGTCGTTTACACTCCATTGGGTTATTAATAGAGAGAAGAGTTGGTAAAAATTAGATTAAAAACAATTAATAATGCATATAACTGTCTCTAGAATTATTTAACGACACTCATGAATTATCACAAACGCTGATGATTTCATATTATAATCAAGTGCCGTAAGTAATCGTCCTATACATGTAATGCTACAGCAGTAAGATTGCCCAACACATTAAATATTTCTCCAATACTATAAGTAACCATGTAAGCTGTTCTTTGATGTATAGTTACTTTCGCGCAAACTGATGGTTTCTTTCTGTTCATTCAGCGGGATGGATTAGCTGATTTACGCAGTTTGCGTTTGCGTCTGCGCGAATTCTTACACGGATTGTGGAACATGCGCAGAATTCCTGCAAGAGAAGAGCACCCTACTGGAGCTAAGGTGAGTTACATTTGTATTTTTTAAATATTGTTTCTGGTTCCTTTTTTTCTTCCTTTATTGCCCCTCCTCTCCTAATTTGTACTCTCTCCCTCTCTTCCAACATTACCACTTCGTTTTGTTCTTCTTTTCAGTACTTCTCTCTTAATATTGATTCCTGTTGGTTCAGTATGTAATTGCAAGGTCTGACTGCAACTCAACAACAATTGTGTAGTTAATTATTCCCCGACTTATGCTGGTGTATTGTAATGCAGTTAGTATCAAAAAAAAATTTCTTCACTTCTACTTTTACTAAATACACCATCTATCCACAAAGGTCCAAGACTGATTTCATTTCTGACATATAAGTGACGTCAGCGCAGGAACTACGGTGGCAGCTTGAGCTAACAGCTGTAAACAACAAATGTGCGTTCGACCAGTCCGTTATGAGATCGCAGTGTTAATTAGTGAGTGTACCGCCATAGTGTGTCAGTTTTGTCAGTCATAGTAGTGGAACAACATCTCCAAACAAAATGTTCAAGACGAAGGCATAATGAACCAAGCGTTCCAGACATTCTCCGAAGACAATGAAGCGCGGGCGCCTGTGACGACTTGAATGAAATACAAAACGAAGACAATTCTTTCTATAAAATATCGTCAAGGCTGACGAGACCTGGTGTTATCAATACGAAGCTGCCACAAAAAGATAAACTGAGAAATTCACATGTAATGTCAACGTTTTGTCGACTCAAGTTTTCATGACATCCGAATCGAACAAACAAGAACCCTCCTGACAGATTCACATGGTTGTACGAAGGTTCTGTGCGTTTTACTTAACTAGAAGGAAACTATATGGAGGACTGTAAGCATGGGCCAAGAATATAAAAATAAGCGGCAGCGGAGCGCGAAGAATAATTTGACCTGGTCACGGCTTTTTACAACATAGGCAGGAGAAGATAATATATGGATAAGGATGCGTACAGCTCTGAATTGTGTGGTTAGAGATACATAGTATTGCGCCATATGTTAGAGTTTCGCCCCAGATAATTCGCGTATGCAGTGCGAGAAAAAAGAACCATTCAGTCCCTGAGTTCAATCGGTTTTTATCCTCATGTTGTCTTCGTGGCAACTGTTAAAGAGATACATAGGAGGCTGTCATATATTCCTAGACTCATCACTGAATATCTACATCTACATCCATACTGCACAAGCCACCTGACGGTGTGTGGCGGAGGATAGAGTACCTCTATCGGTTCTCCCTTCTATTCCAGACTCGTCATGTTCGTGGAAAGAAAGATTGTCGGTATGCCTCTGTGTGGGCTCTAATCGCTCTGTTTTTATCCCTATGAGCTCTTCGCGAGATATACGTAGGAGGGAGCAATATACTGCTTGACTCCTCGGTGAAGGTATGTTCTCGAAACTTCAACAAAAGCCCGTAGCTAGCTACTGAGCGTCTCTCTTGCAGAGTCTTCCACTGGAGTTTATTTATCATCTGCGTAACACTTTCGCGATTACTAAATGATCCTGTAAAGAAGCGCGCTGCTCGTTCATTAAAATTTGTAGGTAGATTTTCGCAGGGTGATCGGTGTTCGTCTTCATAAGTGTGCCAGACCAGCTCTCCCTTGAGTCAAACAGACCTACGATGATTCGTTCTCCCGTCTTTGTATACCTGTGATATATCCTGTTAGTCGTACACAGACAGTCACAGTAATGTGACCACCACCTATGTTCGACGTGACGTCAACGTGCAATAACCACTCACAGACGGCTAGTGAGAGCACTAGCAGTGGAGGGTATATAAAGCGTGTCGGAGGGACACGCAAAACAGTGCAGTCCTTCTCCAAATGTGGATACGGTGCGGTTGATATGATGTCAAAAAGAGCACGATCATTGGCTTTTGGGCCGAAGGTGGCAGCATTTCCGAAATGGCTAAGTCTCTAAACTATTCTTGTGTTGCTGTGGTTGAAGTATATAGTGCAAGGCAAAACGAACTGTCAAAAACTGGTGCCAAGGCAACTGTGGTGTGCCATGAGCCATAGATGACAGGGATGAACGATGGCTGTGGAGATGTATAGAAGCAAACAGACGTACAAATGTTGGTCAGCTAAATGCTCAGACGAACCAAGGAGCCACCAATAGTGGTTCCTCAACGATCATTCAGTGAACATTGCTGCGTATGAGCCTCCACCTAAGCCACCTTGTTAATGCACCCATGCTGACTGCTGTTCATAGACGACGAAGGCTGGAATTTCCACGCCAATTCCGCAACTATACGTCCGCTGAGTGACGACAGGTGGCCTTTTCAGATCACTCACGTTTTATTCTCTATGTTAGATGGCCATCGGCGTAAAAATTCTTAAAGCAAAGACCCAGGTACCATGAGGGAGAATTATGATCTGGGGAATGTTTTTGTGGCATTCCCTGGGTGGTCTCGTTATTGCAGAACGACCAATGGATCAACACAAGTATGCATCTACCCTTGGAGACCATATTAACTCCTACGTGCACTTTGCTTTTCGTCGGCACGATGACATGTACCAGCGATATAATGGAAGGTGTCACACAGCACGTAGGTATGTGCGGGTTCATAAAACATCAGGATGAGTTTACCATACTACCTTGGCCACCAAACATCCCGATTTAAGCCCAATGGAGCATCTGTAGGACCACACCGATCGCACTGTTCGCGCTGTGAATCCTCAACCGAGAAACCTATCACAATGGCCAGGTCACTGGAGTCGGCATGGCTCCGCGTCCATGTCGGTGCCTTCCACAGCCTCACTGACGCTCTTCCTGCATATCTCGCCCTGCAAGAGTTGTTTATCCAGGCTTTTGACAGGAGGGCGCATTATTGTCACTGGACAGTGTATTTGGTACATGCTACACCCACTTAGTATTGTAAGAAGAACCTCACGAGTGTCTCCTAGCAATCTACTTTGTAAACAGTTGGGACCTTCGAGCATCCTACCAATGTCCTGTAGTCCTCAACCTGCTTTCCCTTCGGCTGAATCTATATGACCATTCAACTTTATACCCATACAAGTGATTATTAAACCTTTTGTATAATGTACTAACTTCATATATACAGTGATCTGGTTTATTTCTATTCATACAATTACGATCGTAAGGAGAAGGTACTCTTGTCTACAGTTCGTAATATGTTGACAGGTGGAACTGGACGAGCTGAAGAGGAACATATGGCTCTACAGTGTCACAGAGGAAGAAATACGTTACCATGAGACATGTTACTTGGAAGGGCGTGAAGTATTACAGGGACAGTGGCAGGATTATCTGCCTGTAATACAAGAGGAATATAGTGATTTTGAGTCTGATGATGAAACCCCACAGTTTGAATTCCCACGCTCATCACTGTCAACTGCATATGTGTCAAAGGTGAGTTACATCTATATTTTATGCACCTTGTTTCTGGCTCCTGCAATAACTTCCTCGTTCTTGCCTATCCTCTGCTTGTTCCTTGCTCACTTGTTTTCCCATTACCCCTTCCTTTTGTTATTATTCCTCAAATCTTTTCTATTCTCTTGTATTTTTATTCGGTCAATATTTACGTACGTGATTTTATTGCAAATCAGCAACAAACGAGTATGTAGTTATTCCTCGATTGATGCATGTATTTACTGATGAAATACGTGGAAAGAAGAAATTGCTTTGAGTATGCTTTTATTCAACAACAGAATGTAATGAGTCGATTAGCAAAGCAGTTATAAAAGAACGTGAAATTTACTTTCGATATTACAATGCCACATTTGACAGCTTCCTACTTTAGATGATAGTTTATGTGAAAGTGAAATGCTCTAAATATTTTCTCATCCAAATCTGTAACAGTATAGTTATCAATTAAATATACTTCTTTTGTTAAGACTATAATATATTTCTTGTCTAGTGTAAATAAATACCGAAACTGTTTCATGCTGCGAAGTTAGTTTGTACGTATACTGACGATTTATTCTTTTACAGTGGCAGTCAGTGGCAGATCTGCGTTTGAGTGTACGCGAAAACATTCAAGGATTGTGGACTATGAGCAGTCCTCCTGTAAGAGAAGAAGGCGCTTCTGGAGCAGAGGTGAGTTACATCTGCGTTTTTTGCATCTTGTTTCTGCTGCCTTCTTTAATTCATTCCTTCTTGCTCTTTCTACTTCTTCCTCACTTCCATTTCTCCACCATTAACTCTTCTTTTTGTACTTCTTCTTTTTTCATTTTCGGTCTCTTAATTTTGATTTCTTTGTGTTCAGTACAACAGTACAGAAAGAGGTACATGATTAGACTGAAGTTCAACAAGAAACATGTTTGTTGTTATTGCTTTATTGAAGTAAATGCTTTACTTATGCTTTTATGCAATAACAATAGCATATTATGACTTTATATCTGGTGCAGTTATAAGTGTGCATTTTTGAAAGTTACAACGCTACATTTGTCAAAGTCTTACTCTACGAGCTATAAACACTGAAATGCATCCTCGTAAGGCATTGGCTGTCCAGTATATTCAAAGATCTTGGACACTGTGCCACTTCGTCTGCTATCAACTGAGATGCAATCATAAGGAGTGTCTTATCAGACATGTGGTCTGGTATAGAGTCAAATATTCACAGAGCTGACCACATACTTGAGAAGACACTCCCTAAGTTTCCAACTCGGTTGATAGCAGACCAAGTGGCAGAGTATCGAATATCCTTGAATGTTAATGAAATTGTTGCATAAATGTCTCTCAGCAGCGAAGCCGAGCTGTCTGAGGCTCTCTGAGATTCTTAAAGAAGTAGTTTCAGCATCTGCGATCACTAACGATCATAGAAAGTAACGGACATTTAGTGACGTTTCTTGCGAATCACTTCACAGTGCAGCTGTTAGATGGTGCAATTCAGAACTTCTTACTCTGTCTTCAGAATGCCGATGCCGCCTCCCTGTCGGACGTCGAGGCTGCCCACCCTGAGCTGCTCAGCTCCGGCGTTTGCCAGCCGACCCGTCGCCGTGTGTCTGACAGCCGGCGTCTGCTTCGCCATCGTCGGCGCCGCGACAAGCGTAGACGGTTTGGCCGTCGGGACGTACGACCCAGAACGCCACGTCGCTGTAATCTGTACCGTAGCGTTCAAGTGTAATAAAATTTGTTTTTCCGATAACTTGTTGTTATTATTTAGTACAGTATGATGAAGATTTGAGAAAAGTAAACACTACATCCCAGAACGGGGCTCTGATGTAGAAAAGCACATAAGTGAGTCACTTTTCATTTTTTACAGTAGATGGTACTATTGAGATGTGATAGTACTCGTGTATTACTGAAAATGTCTCACCAAGAAAGTGAATGATGTAGTTCAATCATGAAATTTGCATGTAATATTTTAAAAGGTAAAGGCACACTGCCCTGTCCTGTTGAAGATATACTGTGGTTACACAAATATACACATTGGAAAAATTTACTACTGCAATTTGCCTTCTAGAACAGTAATTGAACTTACATTCCACAAACTGAAAATTGCTCATGCAATAGACCAGAATATTTATTATTAATATATTATTAATGTCGACGGGTAGCTGCATATGGTTCAAATATTTTACTCTCTCTACGACAGACAATCTTTGAAAATACGAAGGAGATGATAGAAACAGGTGTGCTTAATGCAGTGTCACACTAACTGCGCATCAAAACTATATACGAAAAATAAATAAATGACTTGGGACAACATATATGAATGGCAATAAATAGGTACTGATAGTTTACATTGACTTTAAAGCAACTAATTGGGAACATACACTGCATGGAAACCGCAGTTCACATGAATATGAATTTAATACCCAGAAATCACGAGGGTTTTCTATACATACCTTACAGTAAGACATTTGAGTAATCTAAAACGCAGGAGAGAATAATAAAATAGCGCATAATGGATCAGATTGAGTAGCTGAGGTACACTCCTGTTACCCACCTTCCAAGTCACGAATAATAAACTACTCCTTTGCCTCTCCAATGCCTCGCACCTAAATACCAGACCACGTTCACGAGTTACCAGCAGTTTAGCTTGAAAAATAAGTTTACGAATACGAATATCAAAGGACTGAAGTATCTTAAACGTTGCCTACTAACAGCCACTGAAAATACCTGAAACCATCTCACCAAATGTCCGAAGTAGTGTCCAAATACGCATCCACTGCTGCTAAGTCCAGGGTAGCGTCCGACGTTGGATCCACCCAGAGTAGACCCTGGACTTATAGGGAGTGATGGACACTCCTGTGAGAAACGAACACACAGAATAGCATAACTGAGCTTTGTCTATATTTGTAAGCGAATAAAGTAAGCACACCATCTCCACTGCAATCCATAAACGTCTATCTCTTTTTGCGTTGACTTTGGCAGTTAGTATTATGTGGCATGACATTTAGAAGCAGTATGGTTTGTAGATACACAGTTTGGTGGTAAAAATACCAACCCACACCTGGTGAAACAAGCAATTAAAGTAATTGTGTTATAAGGGAAATATGAAAAAACTTGAAAACATTTCAAGTGTTCTGCGAGTTCACTCTGTCTTTGGCGCAGTCTCTCAGTCATTTCACGAGCAGATGGTGCTGTGATTCTGATCCTTCCTTTCCTTCATAAAAAAACTTGTGGCTTTCTAGGAAAGTGTCGAATACATCTTCATGAAAGTATACCTAGTGCTTATGCCACAAATTTCGACAACTCCGTCTGTCTGAGTACATATAGCCATTGTCACCATTTTCTATCTGGATTTTACTAGGTATTACAAAATTTTCCATTTTAGCCATATTTTTCCATTTTTTCGATTTTCCATGTATTTTTCGTATTTTCCACATTCTTTCCAACTTTTCCACATTTTCCTTACTCCGTATGTAAATGTATAAATGTACATACAGGATGATTCAGGAGGAATATCACATACTTTGGGAATTGATTCTACATGTCAAAGTAACCCGAAAAAGTTCAATGAACATCTTCCCGATTTATGATCGTAATGGAATTAGAGAGGGTTGAAGACTACACACATCCATGAGTAAATGTGAAGTCAAGTTGAACATTACATACCGAAATGCTGTATAGGCGTTGTGGTGGACAGAGTAATGGTGGGGCAGATGACTGATCCGTCTTACAGGAGGTGTGGTGGATCTCCAACAGACGGCAGCACTGTGACTTCACATCAAGGCAGCAGCTGCAAGTATACAGTGTGCAATTGTGGGTTGGATCAGTGCGCAGTCAGGAGGCCGCCTGCATATCACGCTTGGGTGTTGCTTAACGAGTAAGTCCATTGTGCCAGTGAATACCATAATTCGGCTTACACTTATGTCCATGAAAAATACCCAGACATGTTGTTTCTGTGTGGTTACTATAATGGTAGTGCCTCTGAGGCAGAATCCCAGAGACATTTCCCTGATCAACAAACACCCCATCGAAGTATATTTCCCAGGGATTTTCAAACATGTTGTGAATCAGGAATACTACCCAGTGTACACACAACATCGGAACAAGCATCTGTTCAGTCACATGAGGAAGGGAAGATATTACTGCAATGGTAGAACAGCCAACAACCACTACTACAAAGTGTATGAGCTGTCAGCTCGATATTCCACAAAAGCAAGTGTATTGTAAGTTACATTCTGAGGGCTTGTACCCATTCTGTCTGCAGCCATTGCAACATCTGCATCCAGGGACACAGTAAGCAGACATCAATTTTGTGAATGGTTGGTTACACACAGAGAGATCAGGCAATACATTTTATTTATAGATAAGGCTACATTTACGTGCAGCGGTATGATGAACACCCTCAGTTAGCGTATATGGATGATGGAGAACCCACATGACATTACAGAAACAAGATTCCAAGTTAGGTTCTCAGTGAACGTCTGGTGTAGTACGATTGATGACCTGATGATAGGACCAGTGTTTCTGCCAAACTGCTTGACAACTGGAGCATATACATATTTCTTAATAGAGGACCTACCTGCATTTTTGGAAGAAGTGGCATTAGAGCAACGATGGTAAATGTATGTTCAACACGAGAGATCGGCAGTTCACTGTACCACACAAGTCTCCCAGTATCTAACACTTCTCCTCAATGCTGGATTGGCCGTAGTGGACCCATTAACTAGAATACCAGATCACCTCATCTGACCTCATTAGACTTCTGTTTATGGCTTGGTTAAAGGGGGATTTTTATGCTCTTAAGGTGTATAATCGTTAAGAACGTGTTGCTCGCATAATCGTTGCTCTTGCCCACACTAAAGTACACCAAGATGATGTTCGATATGCAACGCTACACAATCTCCAGCGCATTCACATGTGTAGTGAGATGTGTTCAAAGTCCCCTCGGAAGAATCCAGAAGTGGAGCACCATGTATGATCTCGAGTAGCGTCGATCGACCTGCATCAGGCCCAGGAGGGTGCTGGATAGAGTGACGGTGTCCGCCTCCTTCCCCATGTGAGAAACCAACAAACAAAATACGTGTATGTTTGTAACAGGATGAAGTCATCACCCTACTTTTAGCATTGGCTTTATCAGTTAGTGTTATGAGGGTTGAAATTTGGAAGAAGTATAGTTTGTGGATACGGTGGTTCAGTTGGGACTCTGTATCACAATTGGATGGCAAAAATAGGAACCCACACCTAATAGTGTAAGGAAGAAGAGTACATACAAGGTAAAGAAAAAAAGCCACACTTGGCGATCTGCTTCGAATTCCTCATCCGAATTCAACACAGAAGTGTGTCTAGGAAAACCTAGTCCCAGCAGTAGGTTTAATAGAAATGCAGTTTAAAAGACGATGCTATAGTAGTGCTGTAACTGTGTACAGACACAACTCAGGGCTGTGCTGGAGGCATCCCATGAGAGGAGGCAATGCTGTGTGGAGCAGATATGCAGATTCGCCGATGTTCGAGTTGCGTTCAGGGCAAACGTGTTTGTTCCTTTTCACTTTAAGCATCAAACTGTATAAAATTTACACCTCCAGAGTGCGGTATCTTGTGTGTTCCTTTTTGTTATTGTTAACTTTAAAGGTTTCTTGAAATTATTACAAACAGTCGCGTTTTGTTCCGTTCTTCAAGTTTTAATTCCATTACTCGTTTCGAACCGCTTATTGACTGTCTGCAGCAGTGTGGGAGCTGTGTAACTGTGGCAACACGTACAAACGGAACATATAGGCACTGGGTGTGACGAGAATTATCACATTATGAGATCTACTTTTTTTGCAGTAGTTACAGTTATTAGTATACGTTGATTGGTTGTTGGTGCACACAGTATTCTGGAAGACGTAATAAATGCTTTCCAGTGACGTTAATTTGACTTCACTTCTTACACTTAACCACAGGTAACACGGTCCACATGCTTTACAAAACGTAAATAAACCAAGGAGTATAACTAAATTTATATCAAGGAGTTTGTGTTAGGGCAGAGATTCTCTTTGTTCAGCTCTTGTAATACACCATGGCGACACTAAGTATGTATCTATTTCACTGTTGAAAAAAATAACATATAGTTATAACACAAAACTGATATGTGATATTTAATAGTCGAGGAGCTTGGAAGATATTACATGTATAATTTTAGCATAGAACTTTCGTTTGACAATTCATTATCTTTTGTTTAAGTAACATTGATCAGCACTTATGAAATAAACATGTTCTTAAAAATAATGAAATGTTAAGCATGGTGTTTTGTGGGAGGAGAAGATTTTGTGTGTGTGTGTGTGTGTGTGTGTGTGTGTGTGTGTGTGTGTGTGTGTGTGTGTGCATGTACAGTAGAAGGAGAGAGTGTTGACTAGGTGTGCCAGTGTGGTAGAGAGAGAGAGAGAGAGAGAGGAAGAGAGGGAGGAGTGGAGGAACTTACTTAAAGTATAATGATTCTTGAAAATTTTGGAAAAATAGGTTATTTTCTAAGTCCGTTTGTTATTATCGTGGACGGAAATCTAATTGCTCCAGTAGGTCCATTTTTATTCCTTTGTCTGCAATGTGTAGAATATGGAAGTGAATATGTAAGTGAATGACTGTTTTGTGCTAGTTGGGCCGCAAAACTAGATTTACTCAAATTTTTAAACGTAGAGCATCTGTGTGATCTATGAATCGAATTTCAAAGTTAAGTCCGGTTTGTCCTGTGTGGCTGCCCTGTACGCTCACAGAACCACAAAATCAGTTACAGATGTCCGTAAGCTTAACCATAACTGGGTTTGTCAAGTGCAAACACGGGACAGGCTTTTGTACAACAACCATAGGGCGCTGTGTAGAACATGTCAAGTAAGTCAATGCGACCGTACCCAGATCAGTACTTCTACTCAAGAACACTTAATTAAAATAATTAACTGCTGTGAGGCACCACTTCTCCATCCTACACTAGCGAAGCTCTCTACTTCAATTAAACGTGCTTTGCAAAAACAATCGCCACAAAAAGCCAAAAATCGACGCTATAAAAACCTTTAAAATGAACTCAACAAAACCACTTCCAATTACAAACAAGACAATTGATTTCACAACGCTCTGGACTGTCGTGAACAGTCTGACCATGCGACAGCATACCACAGGAAAGCATCAATGTTCCACACTCCAAATTTCGCCATTTTGGAAACCATACCAAGGCGGCAGCCCAACAGTTCTTCCCTTTTGTATTAACCCGATAACAACATCAAGACAGAGGAAATCGACGAGTATCACACTCTTGATAGGTAACTACTCAGTAACAGTCGTTTCTGTCACTTTACGACGGCAGGTACACGTTATAACACTCCTCCTCAAATAATACACTTAAACAACCCAATGTCGCAGCCAGTCCTTAAAGTAACCGACAATGGCAGCATCACATAACGTTTTGATGGCGGCGTGCTGTATTGGCGTTTCCTTCTTATAACTTGAAGTAAACCGTTTCGAGTCGTCTTTCACCGATTTTAGGCATCGTTAACCTCATCACTGGCAATGGTGAATCTACATAAAAACGAGCGACCAACCACCGAGTCACCACAGCTCTCGGTTACAAATTACGCAAGCATGGACTCTGACTTTGGCCAATGCAATAACCAGAAACGGCGAACAACAACGTTAGGACTCAGCATAAAACGGCGTGCCTAGTAACACCAGACTGCAGAACTTATCACCAGACTACAGCCGAGCTATCGAAACCCACCATCGTGAACAACACCAGTTGCAGAAGTGCCCCTATACAACGCTGTGCTGGCTGTCAGGAACTGAGAGCCGGCCTAGTCGTGTACCGCACCTCGCGGCCACGGCTGACGCGCTAGCGCCGCCATACTGCAACGCTCGCACAGAATATAAAACACTCCGTGGTATATAGAGGAACTACACATAGGGCGGGAAGGGGGAGGAGACCAA
The DNA here is from genome assembly GCF_023864345.2 of Schistocerca serialis cubense. Classification (NCBI taxonomy): domain Eukaryota; kingdom Metazoa; phylum Arthropoda; class Insecta; order Orthoptera; family Acrididae; genus Schistocerca; species Schistocerca serialis. The sequence continues at coordinate 634,138,774 of NC_064642.1, read as the reverse complement.
CTGACACAACCTGCTCCTCCCCCCCCCCCCCCCCCCCACCGCCGTTTCCAACCAAAACCTGAAGGCTACCAGAGGGGTTTAGTTGTTATCTCACGGACAACGCCTACGAACCAAACGGTTTGAGCTGTGAGACATGTGCACAAAGGACCTTACCGCTCTCAGTAACCTGCAACTTTACCGTGACCGGAATAACACACCACCGGATGATGAAGGGACCCTAAAACGGAGGTAGCAATTTCTTCGAAATTTTTTCGCTGGCATCGCTCATAGCTGCAAAATACTTCAAGAAAACTGTACCGTTCTCTCTGTAGTTTAAAGTTTGTCTATTCTCACTGTAATGGGCCTCTCGATTATGGCGTGCCTTCGAATATTTCTCCAGGTCTTAGTCATACGTCACAGTTCTCTGATGTCGGTATGTGAAAACCTTACAAGTAATAAGTCCTCAGTTCTCCACAAGTTGCTCAATGGCAAATTAAGAACATAAGCGAACATTATTCGGGCCGGTTTATTGAAATGGCTCTCATGTCTTGCCGTATTAAAGAAATAGCATAACCAACTCAACGTTCCATCCCACTTTAACAGATTCTTCTAACTGTAAGCAGTAATCGCTGCCTGGAGGTTTCTGTTGACGCTTTAAACAAGGGAGGACTGGGATATTATGGCTTAGTCCTGCGATGTTTCACTCCCATATCAAAAGAAACTCCATGGAGGTGAAGCAGGTGGTGTTATCAGATACCGTCACTCGATTAGTGACAAAATTATCAAAATATATTTTTCAAAGCCTCTACAGCCGCCCCAGTAGCAGCCGTTCGACTGAATATTGGACATGTAAACCTGGAGAAGGAATCCAGAACTAAAAATATATAAACTTTTTCTTCCATAGAATGGGGCAAAGGACCTCCAATATCTACGACTAATCTTTCCATAGATTCATTGCCTGGTTGTGTCGCCATATTTACCGTCAAGATATTCTGTTCGAGTTTGCTAAAAGTACACTCCTGACATTCCGTGACAAACTCTCTTGTCCTTGTTCATCGCCGGTCAAACAAAATGTTCCTTAACCTTCTCCCTAGTGTTAAACCATCCTAGGTGCTCCCATCGGGATACTTGAAAGTAAAAGAGAAGCTACCACAGCAGCTGGGACCACAACCCGTGTCCGAGTTTCACCCGATTCTGTCAACACAAAACCCCTTTCTTCAATAAGTAGGCGTAGCTCTCCTCACCGTTGTTTACCTTATCCATAATCACATTTAACTCAGCATTCTTACTATCATAATTCTCAATTCCGTGATACAATGCGGGATACTCGGCCAACAGACCATTCATGTCACAGGGAAACTGATCATTTTCCTCCAGACATTGTTCATGCTGGTACTGGTCCAAATCCTTGATATGCCTTATCCTGAACCGAAAAGCCGATATTCGCCTCGACCATCGAGCTATACGCACAGTTCTTCTCGAACGCCCCAGCATCCAAACTAAGGGCTTCATTGCCAGTCTCGAGTTCAAAAATCATGGTGCACCAAACACGTCTTAAACTTTTCCAGGGGAAATAAGACGGTCAAGGCTTCAAGCTCTTATACAAAATACCGCAGCTCCAAGTGATTAAGGAAATTCGAATCTAAGGCAACTGGACGACGCCCTTTCTCGTATTCTTGCAGGAAGACGGCCCCTACACCTGTCTGTGACCATACAGGGCCATAAAAATCCCGTAACGAGAAGTCCGACGCTGCCATCAAAGTTTCTTTAAGAGAGAGAAAGGCAGCTTCTTTGGGATTCACGTCACTGAAATTTAACGCTCTTTTTCCTCTAAGCATTCAAGAGGGTCGCCTTCTGGGCGCACCTAAGAATAAACTTCCTAAGAAAACTCGCCTTGCCTATAAATGTTGCTACCTGCTTCAAACTGTGGGGATAGGAAACTTTATGATCCACCTAATCCCTTTCGTAACCTCTCGAAAACTATCTCAAGAATAGAAAATTCGTCTGTATTATTAATCTGCCTGATTGCACAGAGGAAATTGAGTCTCGAGAGCCACATCCAGTATGTAATGTGCTGTTCTTGTATATCCACAGTGTGCTTCTTGAATTTATTGAAATTCTTGGGAGGAATTTGTGAAGTTCGTACTGTAGTCTGGTTCTGGCAGCCGTACGTTCCACCTCCTCACAGAATAAATTCCAGGATGATGGTTTTAATTCTTCAACATAAAGACTTCATTTGGCAAGAGCCTCCAGACATTTCACCCATTGACTTTTCCTTCTTGCAAAGTTGAACAGTCTTCTTACCTGCTTTCTTTGCAATTTAAGATCATTGTTGCACCAAGATATATGTCTTGATGCTTGGACAGTTTCCTAAGAATGAGACTATGATCGCAGAAGTCACTACATTTGACATTTCCTCTCAGCCTACTGGATTTCTTATCAATGTTTTAAGTTAAGACAAGTGTGAGTTTATGATTTTTCTGTATGAGGATTCGCTCAACCCATGGCCTGTTTAATACAGAATTCAACCCGAAAGGCAATAAATATGTAGTCAGATAAGGATGAGTGCACCACTACATGCAACCGTTGGACGTAAGTGCCAATTGAAACAGACCCAGAAGTGAAGTCAGTTAGTTCTCACCTTCTTCTGTTTTCTAGGTAGATTCCTTACCCCAATTCAAGCTCTCTAGATGGCTCTCCAATAGGGGCTATTCAAGCAGTTACTTTCCTCTTCTCTTGGTGTCGCTGTTATCCCACACTTCTTTCAGGGCAATGGTATCACAGCCAACCAGCACTTGTTCACACAGCTGCAAGCAGCTGTCTACCAGTCTCCTCACTTCCTGGGAAGGAGGAGCGCTATCCTCGTTAAGGAAGGTAAGTCGAGGCTACAAATTCTCTCTTGCACCATCCTCACGCTGTCACATTCTGATGGTCACTAGGTCCCTGGAAAAAAATATAGCCATCGGCATGGATACAATTCCATTTCGACATAAATGTATGTTCTGTGGGTTTTTAAATTACTAGAGCAAAGCAGTTTACCTCAAGTTCCTCAGAGGCCTGATAAATAGGGTTCTTGGGTAAGGACAACGTCCACTTCCTGGCTTTCCACAACGTGACTCAAAGCAGCAGTTGCCACCTAACTGTGCTACAGATTGCAACTTCCAGCAGCAGATTGTCGGAATTGTTGCTCCTGATGTCCTTGATCACTCTGACTGTAACCTGCGTGAATCCTCTGTAAACTTTGAGGTCCTGCTCTGGCGTGTCTGTGAACCTGCGTTAAATGCTTTGTCTTGGTCAATTGACGATTCCTGGAGTGCGCCGAATATGACAAAACTTGTTTTGGATATGCTCCCTCATAAAACAGACATTAGGTACACGAGTTGAACGCATCAAGGATTTAATTGTCTTCAGAAGTAAAAATCCATAGGATTCAAATCTGGTGATCACGCACGCGGTGCAATATATCCCACGCGACCAATCCATAGATTAGGAAACTGGTTATCGAGATAATGGAGAAAGTTTACAGCAAACTGAGGTAGAGCACTATCGCGCCTAATTCACATTCGTTGCATGACGTCTAGAGCTACAATGTCAAGTAAATGAAGCACCTCATTTTTTACAAGCCGGGGGTACGTTTGTCCATCAACTTGCTGTTGGTAGCAACAGGCATTAGTAAGATGATCATGAATGATTCCACCGCGCAAATTAATGCTGAACTAAACAGAGTCAGACAATGTAAAAAACATATGCCAATACAATCTGTAAATAAGAATATAGTTAAAAATGCACATGTGAGTTGCGTTATTCAGTCAGCGACCGCTACTGGGAATTCTTTTCGTAGCTCGAAAAACAAGGATACTAAATTTTGTAAGGCTTTGGTGTTAGAAACACATCTTCACATTTATCACACTAATTATAGCTTTCTTTTCTTTTTCTGTAAAGGACTTGGCGATATTTGTCGACTGTCATTTATACTGGACGGAACACACAATTCAGTCCGTAAGAACGTGTCAATGTTACTTCATTCACTGCATAAATATAACAAAGGTTTTCCATTCAAATTAAAAAGAAGCTCGTAGGCACACTAACATTCCGCATACTTAACTGTGGTGGTGCCATTCTCCGAGGAATTTCGTACGAGAGCTCACGCAGGCTGGAACTGACGATGAAAGCTTCTGCATGATACATTTGTAATGGACGCTTTTTCCAACGTTAACACACCAGCCTAAGAACAATTGTCAGAGCTACACGCCGATAAACATAGAGACTGTCGTACTCTACTTACACTGTATCGTCTTCTCCGTCATTGCACTCCCTCTTATTTGACTTCATCTCTTGCACTACTGTCTCAACAGTACAACAGAAATACACGTTCACAACGAAGCTAAGATCTCTTTGTACCATCACATAGCGCTGCCATGTTTTCGAAATCATTTCCTGTATCAGGAACCCGACTTTGGTATAATCTTCCTCAAAAAATCTTCCGAACTTTAGAAGACAGCTAATGGGTCACTTCTATCACAAAAGTCACCTCTCTTACATTCTGTGTAGCTCATTCTTGTCAACCCCCCCTCCCACATAATTTTTCCTTGCCCCTTGACGACGTATTTCTGTGTTTGTATTCTGTTCTTTTCTAAGAGCCACTGTCACTGTCAATTCAATCTTCTCCCCTCCTGTTATCCATTCCCCTTCTGATAATACTAAACATGACTTCAAATCTGCTAAGTTAAACTATAAAATTCTAAATACCATTTACTGTTATTATTATTATTATCATTATTGTTATTAGTGTCAGTTATTATTTTTAATTATTATAATTATTATGATTCCAAAGGTTTTGTCATATCTTTGGTATGTCTTTCTTACAGTCAGATATAATAGAGAACCATAATTCCCTAACCTCGTCAGCTAAATACGCAAAATAAATAAATAAATTTATGAACACCCTGAATATGTCTACACGTGCCATCTTTCATGGAACTGCGGTAATGCAGTTCTTTGATAAGTACAAATAGTAATCGATCACATTGTAATAAAAAGAGATGTCAACGAATTATAATAAAAAACTGAAGATTGTTTAATGCCAGTCTCAATTTGTTCTTATTCTCCAGTTAAAAAATGTCTGCGTTTCTGAAATTCCGTCAGTGAATGAAACTTTCGATATATTTCATTTAGATACACTGCTTATAGTCCGGTGGTCTAATGATACTCTCATGTTATTGGCGTACAGTTAGCTTACGTCTGCCGCCGGAGTGGCCGTGCGGTTCTAGGCGCTACAGTCTGGAGCCGCGTGACCGCTACGGTCGCAGGTTCGAACCCTGCCTCGGGCATGGATGTGCGTGATGCCCTTAGATTAGTTAGGTTTAAGTAGTTCTAAGTTCTAGGGGACTGATGACCACAGAAGTTAAGTCCCATAGTGCTCAGAGCCATTTGAACCATTTTAGCTTACGTCTGAGGATATTTCTTGGTTATAGATGATGTTTCTTAAGTATCCAAGTTCGAGACTAGCATCTTAAGAATATCGTGGAAGATGATGTTGGGTTCCCTATTTGTTTTATTATTCCAAGCAGTCATCTTCATACATACACCAGCATGATCATCGAACATTGTGGCGTAGAATGCAGTTAACGGCGATGCTGTCTGCTGTTGATCCCAGGGAACGCTCACAATAATGCATTGTCGTCTGAACCTGCGTGAACCGTTGCTTAGCATTACTGTCGAGTTCGTATCGATACTTTCGTGCGCTGAATAATTTTGTGCTGTGAGTTAGTGAGGAAAGAGTCTATCAATTGTATTTGTACTGGTTATCTGTACAGTTTCGACACACCAGAAGATCAGGTGTTAAAGACTCTTACTTAGCTTGGCAGCTTTGTAAAAAGCTAAGCCGCATCTTTGTGCTAGGCGGAGACTACTCTATAGCCGCACAAGGTATGGGCCACCAGCTTTCTGTCAGTTCCTTATTTGTCTCTTAGCGTGGGATAAATATGTAATTACAGTCTGCATAATTCAGATGCTTTTATTTGAATTTAGATGTAAAGGAGAAATGCTGTTAGACTGAAGCTACAATGCAGAATGTGATGTGAGTTCGCGTACGTGGTTGGTAACAAGATTACCTATGAGAGATAAATGTGTAACTTGCATTTACAGTCCAGCATTTACTGCCAATTTGTCACGTTGTTCAGAAACTCAGTTGCTTGAATTTGTGTGACGTGCTTATTGTATATGTGACGGTGTGTATGTGTTGGTTTCACTTATTATTAAATTATTTGGGTAGTTTCATGGAATACAATAGAAATTTAATCTGGCCATTTCATACGTATCGTCCTGAGATTTTAAGTTTCATGGAATACAACAGAAATTTAATCAGGCCATTTTATACGAATCGTCCTGAGATTTTATAATTATTATAACTAGTGAGTACGCGGCATTGCCTGGATATGTATTTATTCCCATGTGCTGGTTTCGCTTATTGTTTAATTATATGGATAGTTTTGAGGAATAAAGTAGAGATTTAATCTGACCCATCTAAAATGTATCGCCCTGGTATTTTATAATTATAATAACTAGCGAGTACCTAGCATTGCCTGGTTACGTGTTTATTCCGAGGTTGACAGAAGCTCAATTCGCCCCTCCCTGTCCACCTCCTCTACCCCTCTCTCCATCCACCACCACCTCATCTCACTCTCTTTCCATCTGCTCTTGCCTCTCTCTGTACATCGCTCCCTCGCCTTTTCCCAACCCATTTCCTCCACCAACCTCTCTCAGTCCATCTCTTCCTACCCCTCACTCTGTCCATCTCCTCCTCTCCCCTCTCTCATCCTATCTCTTCCTACCATACACTCTGGCCAAAAAATTCGGAAATTAGTGATAAGGTCTTATGGGACCGAACTATGTAGGTGATAGGTCCCTAAGCCTACACACTACTTAATTTAACTTAAACTAACGTACACTATAGACAACACACACCCATTCCCAAGGGAGTACTCGAACCTCCGTCGGGGGGGAGCCGCGCAGACCGTGACAAGGCAGCTTAGACTGCGCGGCTACGCCGCGCGGATCACTCTGTCTATCTCTTCCTCCCCTCTCTAGGCCAATACCTTCCTACCCCTCACTCTGTCGACCTACATATTCCTAACACACTGTCCATCTCCTCCTCTCGCTGTTCATCTTCTCCTCCCTCTTCTCTCTATCCATTTCCTGCTCTTTCCTTTCTCTTTCCATCATCTACTCCCCCTCTCCATCTTCTGCTGGCACCTTGGTCCATCTCCGCTTCTTTCTTTTCTCTGATAGTCTTCTACTCTCTCCTTTCTCTGTCCATCTCCTCCTCTTCCTTTTCTCTCTCCATTTCCCTGTACACCTTTCTCTGTCCATGTCCTTCTCATCTATTCTGTCTACACATTATCTATCCCACTCCAGTAGGAAGCTGATATACCCACAGTATTTCTTCCCAGATCAGAACTAATACGTGTACCAAACATGACTGATGGTAATTATAGCCACAGTATTTCTTCTCAGATCAGAATTAATACGTGTACCAAACACGACTCAAACTGTTCCAAAGGTTTAGGATGAGCTTCTTACCATGGCAGTACCTGCGTATGCTCATATCAAATATGTTTAACACCTATTTGTACTAAACATAATTCACACGTATTTTTACACTTATTTCACACGTATCTCTAGGAAATTTCGCCCTGCACTTCCATTTTCACGCAGTTGTCATATGTACTGTGCTGTGTGCCATACAACGATATAATTGTACGGGTGTAGCCAATGGTAGACGTGTCTTCTGTCTGCGAAATGCGTTGTAAATAGAGTTAGTAGCAAAGTAATAAATTTAAAAGTCAAGCATTATGTGGCAGTTTTTCAGCATATCAGTGTTTATGTCGCCATATCTCCGGAACTGTGTGTCGTACAATGGTGTAATGGTAAATTCAGTGTTATATGTGAATACTGTCGCCAATTCAGTTAGTATTAATGGTGTAATAAATTAAAACGTCTTGCTGAATGTTGCAGTTTTATTGTGTGAACAGCGAAAGTTTTTTCTTTTCATCATTTTATTGGAGCTGTCAGTGAGAAAAAGTTCCTTAAAGGTTTGTAACAATGTGTTGCAAGACACTAGTGATCTCATTCTCAAGTACTGGATGACTAATGTATGGATACTTGGGCGTCATGAAGTACACTCATTTTTCATCTTCGTCCCTCCATCTCTTGTATAAGTACAGTCATTTCTATAATATCTACAGATTTTATTCCGCTCTGTTTTTAATTGTTAATCATGGACTGTCTTTTGTGATACTCCATATATCAAAGTAGTATTTCAAAAGTGTTAAGTATTGGGCAGCGTTTGTCGCTGCAGCTTAACTTTAGAATTACTCTATAACCAAACTCGTCATTTACGTAAACATAGAATAAGAACGGTCCTGTCACACTTCCCTCTGGCAGTCCTGACGATACCCTCGACTCACATGAACGCTCACCGCCGAGGACAGCGTACTGGATTATGTTACTTAAAGAGTTATGGAGCCATTCACATCTAGGAACCGAATACACCATATCCTCGGACCTTCGGCAACGGTCTGCAGTGGAGCACCGTGTCAAACGCTTTCCGCAAATCTAGGAATATGGAATCAGGCTGTTGCCCTCTATCCATGGCTTGTAGGATATCATGTGAGAAAAGAGTAAGCTCAGTATCACACGAGCCATGCTTTCTAAATACGTGCTGATTTCTGGGCAGAATCTTTCTGTGTCAAAGAAATTTACTGTATTCAAACTCAGAATGTGGTCAATAGTTCTGCAGCGAACTGAAGTTAAGGATATTGGTCACTCTATGACTACGCGGATCCGTTCTTTTACCTTTCTCGTATTTAGCATGGGAATTACTCTACTGTTTTGTTGAGATAATTGTTACATTCATATATATTTATAGAGCCAGAGAAGAAGCTGCAACAAAAAGAAACGGAATGGCTTCATTTCAGAACTTCAGAACTGATGGATTGATGGATGATTATATTAATTTCAGATTGCTCAACGTCATAAATATCAGCGATCTTGTAAAGTATGAACCGAATTTTTAGTTAATACAAATATCAGTCTATTAAAATTGAAAGTGAAAACCACGCAATTGGAGGTGTATGGCTACATGCACGTTCTTAACGTTTCCTTGCGCTTAAATTGCACTGTAGTACAGACTTACAAAATGAAACTTGAATTAGCAGAAAAATACAGGCCAAAGTAATGCCATGGCGTAAGTGACATTACTATTTCTTAACATGTGACTTTTTTTATTTGTTAAAAGTGTCTGACCTTGGAAACTGCTTTGGTAGTTTGTTTATAGTGAACGTATAAAGAAACACATGGCTGAACAAGCATAAATTTAACTTTGTTGAATGATTTTTTTGAGATGTTTGTGAAGATCTATTTCAGCAAGAGTGCTGCGAACCGATTGTTTCATTTTCTGTTTATCAAGTAGATAACCTCCTCTACAGATGACTGTTCCCAACTGGTTTACAAAATTTCCTCATGGTCGTGCTTCCGTCAGCGATAAGTAGCGTGAAGGTTGACAAAAATCGGATGTTGTTGTTGTTGTGGTCTTCAGTCCTGAGACTGGTTTGATGCAGCTCTCCATGCTACTCTATCCTGTGCAAGCTTTTTCATCTCCCAGTACCTACTGCAACCTACATCCTTCTGAATCTGCTTAGTGTATTCATCTCTTGGTCTCCCTCTACGATTTTTACCCTCCACGCTGCCCTCCAATACTAAATTGGTGATCCCTTGATGCCTCAGAACATGTCCTACCAACCGATCCCTTCTTCTGGTCAAGTTGTGCCACAAACTTCTCTTCTCCCCAATCCTATTCAATACTTCCTCATTAGTTATGTGATCTACCCATCTAATCTTCAGCATTCTTCTGTAGCACCACATTTCGAAAGCTTCTATTCTCTTCTTGTCCAAACTATTTATCGTCCATGTTTCACTTCCATACATGTTCCAAAAACACGTCTATGGTGTACACAAAAATATTGAAGAGTACTAGCCATTGGCTTATCATAGCGCAGAGACATGCATAAGACTGTAGGAGATCCATTTTTGCCTGAACATTGAAGTATGGGAAAGATCTGCTCCCGATGGATACAACACAATTTGATCAAAGCTCAACAGCAGGCTCAAGTGGTATAAAAATCTGCTCGAAAAATTTGATCGATGACTTACAGAATTCACATGCAATGTCGTAACAATAGACGGTTTGGAAGTGTCAAGACGAACTGAAATCGACGTAAGTGGATTGTTTGCGAAGCACTTCGAAGAACAAAAAAAAAAAAAAAAGGACATGTTTCCTCGCCTACACTAGAAATTTAGTGAGCACTGCTATATAGGAAACAGCTAATGCTGAATGGTATGCATCAGTTTGTTTGTCAAAAGTGATCGATATAAGGAAACTTGGTTTCTTTGAGAATGCCATGAGTTGCATATCATCGAATTGATATTGCCCGTATTCACCTGATTTACACCCAAACGACTTCTTTTTGTCCACTAATGAAACCAAATCATGCATAGACAGCTGTTTTCATCACCTGTAGAATATGATACACCGTCCCAAAAACAATTTTTTGAGATTACAATAAGACAGAGGAAAAATGTTTCTGCAGCTGGTTCGAACACATTTAAATGTGTATAAATTTTATAGGTGTGTAAGCTGATAAACTGTGAAACCATTTGTTTCTAAAAAGTTTTCCCTTAATTGTTTCTATAAAAACTTGAAATGCAGGCCTTGTATACGGAACTGAACTACGCAGCTCGGTTAAAACTGCGTCATCTTCGCGCTGTGTGGATGCAACAATACAAATTTGGTCATTTTCTCATAGAAATCTCGGTAGAAGGACAAGGCGACAGCCTAAACTATTTATCGAAATATGCCGTTTATCTCATGAAAAGTAAAAAAAAACCGAAAGTGTCTTGGTGCGGCAGTGAATGCGTAGCCCTTAAAACAACAAGACTGTAAACGCTAAACGGTAGGAAATGTAACATGACTTTCTGTACTACATAAAACTGCTAGCGAATGCTAGACCATAAAACAAGAAAACTGATCGAAATATGGAACTACGTTAAATAAGTGAAGTAAACAGGGTAATTAGAATTATGAAAGCAACAGAGTCAATGGTTTCGACACCTTCGGAACAAATGTGGAGATAGTAAAATGATGCTAACTTGTCCCATCCAGGAAAAAGTGGAAGGAGAAGAAAACCATGCATTTTTGAAGATATTGATATGTGTCTTAGTTTAATACACCGATGCCTTTAGGTGTGAGTCCCACCAGTGACCCATATAATATTCGTTACTGCATGTTTGATTGAGGAAGACATTTTCTATCTAGAGTGATGACCAAAGTGTCGTTAACATCTCTCATCTGGAAATCGAACGTGTTGTGGCGTAAGGAAACCCAATAAGGTTAGTACGTTTGCGAAATCACACCGTCCAATATCTCTTGCTCTTGTCGCGATAGGCCGAAGCCAATAGAAAGAACGGTCAGACAGAGACTTGGCTTGAAATTCTAAGCTTCCTAGGACGCAGTTCGATTTATAGAGGAGTATAGTCACAGTGAATGCGCACCGTAACTAAAGATATATTTAAATGGTCTACTAAAGATTTAGTTCACTAACGATATAGGCACCATCTCTGTGAATGTTGATATTGTTCTTCATATGATAAAGTTAACTTCATATGTAAAAGAAATGTAAATGTTGTGTGATTACGGCCTCCCGTCGGGTAGACCGTTCGCCGTGTGCAAGTATTTCGATTTGACGCCACATCGGCGACTTGCGTGTCGAACTTTGTATGCACATAGAAAAGATGCAACAGCACGGGTTACCAACCCGTCACTGCACAGTAGTGATGGGACGACTGACCAAGGAAAGCACCGTCGTTAACATCATCAAGGATTGAACCATCTCTAGTTTGTTCTGCTCTCAAGTATATTTGTCTTTCCAATTTTTCCCGAGCATCCGATGTTCCCTCTTCCTTGTTTTGGCTGCTTTGCAGTTACTATGGTATTCTGTCATCTTGTATTCCTGTTACATACTCCTTCCGCGTGTACCTGCACGTAACTACAACTTAACTGAGATCAAGATCTTCATCTCTCTTCCTATCAAGTAATGTGTAATCAGCTACTGCTTTTAGAAACTCTTATCTGCAGTATCTGAACATCTGATTTGCTGCGTAATAAGTAACATTCACATCCACAAAAGTAAGTTGGTACTGCCATTTTTTATTCAGGCTGCTCGACGAGGGCTGATGAGTATTCAGCGATATAGCAGGAACGATCATTCAAAGCCAAAAAGGCTAGTAAACATGGGCTCTAAGGTCTATACCTTAAGACGTACGAGCACCTGTTCGGTAGAAGAGATAAGTTTCACATTAGAGAAAATGAACAAGTGTTCATAGCCCTTAAGGTAGGCACCTTTCTTTCCTTGCTTTAGTCCATACTACCATGCTTCAAAATAGAGAAAGCAAAGAGCTTGCAGTAGAAGAGATTTGCTCCACAGTATCGAAGATCAAGAAGTGCTAACAGCTCTTAAGTTGTACATTTTATTGTCCATGTTTATTACACTTTTTTGCTTCGAATGATCATTCTTGTCATATCATTGAATATTGACCGTTCGCCCTGAGGCTTCATATACAGCTTATGCACTGTGTCTCCAACACAACTTGTAAAATGTCATTTGATTGTGCCACATAGATACTGGAATTTTTACAGCTTTCTACTCACGTCATTAGTTTTCATACAAATGGTCTCACACGTGAGATGACGGAATTTGTTAACTTCCTGTATGTTTCCTTAGTAATTATTATTTTGAAATCAATCAGATCCTCTAAATGGCACTACTTTGGTCTCTCATGTGGAGATATTCAAAATAAATTCATGTAATCCTTTCATAAGGATATGCAGCTGACTTTGTCAAATGGTCTTCCCTTCAGCTAAAATTACTTGGACGACTGAAATGGACCTCGCTGACTGAGAATCAATATTGAACTCCGTTCTGAAAGTGTACCCATTTCACTAATTGTCAATGCTGTGTAGCGTTAAACTTCGATCAAACAAACAAGTTTCACTGTTGAACTAAATGAACACTAAACACGCTTGGCAACACAGCTTATAGGGACGTTCTACACAGAATGCTGCCCACTACAGAGGCCGATAGGCCAGGAGGACAGCAAATGGTGCATTGAGACGGAATGTTCATAAAACGTAGTGTTGTCATAATTATTATTATGACCAATACCGTGGAGAATAAATCTTTAGGAAAGTAATACGAGTATGGTTTGATAAGTCTCGTAAAAAAAGTGTTCGTTTCGTAAACATCTTACCTTATCTTCGGCATTGATTTCTATGAGGGATAAACCCTTGGTTCAGCGATTCAGTCAAATTGTGAATATGGAACCAATTCCATGCCCAGTTCATGCGCTTTTGCCATTGTTATCGCTGATGTGTGGGATGGTGCAATTCCCTGTTGAGAGAGCACTTTTTTGCGTGCCAGCCTTGGTCGTTTTTCAGCTAACGCTAGTTTCAGACGACCCAAAAATGAAGCACAATAGAGTCCAGTTGTGGTTCTGCCTATTTCCTTGTAATTATGAGAATCATTCGTTGAGAATCCCAAGAAACCGTGACCTTCATCTCACCAGCTGACAAAATGGCCTTTGCCTTCTTCGGTTCATTTTCACCAGCCTTTGTCCATTGCTTTGAGTCTGGTGTTTAATCATGGATCCATGTTTCATGAACAGTCACAAATCGGTGCAAAAACCTTTTAGACTGAGATTAAACATCGCCAGACATTGAATGAAATATTGTGTTGGATGCGCTTTTGGTCGACCCATTTCTCCATACAAGAAATTCTGCACTCGTCCATTTGAGATACCTACAGTCCCAGCAGGCTCGCGAACCTTTATCCGGCAGCCTTACATTACCATATCATGGATTAGGCCAGTAGTTTCCTTTGTGGTAACACTTCAGTTGGACGGCAGGAGCGTGCTTCGTATTCGGCGTTTCTTCGATCACGTTTAAATTCATTAATCCGAAACTAAATAGTCCTCACTGATGGAGCAGAGTCCGCCTGAACTTCATCCAGTTCTGTTTCAGTTTGTGTGGCACTACAACACTTCAAAATGAAAATATTTAGTAACAGCACGAAACTCGATTTCCTCCATTTTCAATCGATGTCGTCACATTGACCAATTCAGAAGGCTGTCAACAATGAACTGTACGCTGTACATTAATACAATTCCTTATATCATCATGGAGTAATCAAGCTTGCCAAGCATGAAGTAGCAAAGAAAATGTGCCATTTCTTCATGGAAATTTAACAGACTTATCAAATAATCCTTGTAGATTACAGCCACTTGACGTTACTATTTCCGTTCATCAACTCACATGTAATTGTCACCGCAATTTACACAAGATAAAGGCTTTCAGTTGCCAAACTGATGGTTTCGTCTGAACACTGTCTTAGGCGCTACTTAATACGAAGTATGCAGTTACTGTCATTCAAGTCTAGAGAGCATTTAGGTAAGAGTCGTTCGGTTTTTATTCGCTGCAGTCAAACCTCAAATGGTTATTATTCTCTGGAAATAGACAGAATTTCCTTTCTATTTCCTTTCTTACTCTACCGTTAACTGTCTATAAAATACATTTAATTTTTTCACATTAATTACAAGTCGCCTTCTATTTTTTTTAATTTTTGTTGTTGTTGGGAACAGTTACTATCTACACTCATTACTTACATCACCGATAAATACCTTAACCTAGGCTTTGCTACTGTTGTGATCTGGTTTGATGCTCTTCTCTGCGCTATTCTGTCATGTGCAAGTTTCTTCTCTGCATAACTGTTGCATACTGTAAGGGGTGATCTTTAAACATACGTTTGAAGGCGTTACAGCAGCGCGGATGCAAAGTAGCACGACTTCGATGCCGTTATATAACACCGACATTTATATATGGCATTGGTGTGACATTTGTGTCCTTCTGACGAGCTTTCGGTAAGGAAAAGTGACTTATGGTGACGTTATTGCCAAATGTGTCACAACAGAATCAACATGCTGTTATTCTTTTATTGGTTGGCGAATGACAAACACCGGCAGACATCAATCAGAGAACGAAAACCAACGTTGTGGAATGGTGCGCCAAGTTCCGTGTTAGTCGCTATTCGACAAAAGATGCCAGAGGATCTGGGAGGTCAGTGTCATCCTTTATGGACAGTAAGAAGTGGGAGACACTCGTGCACCCGACTTATAATGCTGATCTATAAACATATAATTATCACGCTTTCGGTCATTTAAAAAAGGCCTTGAATAGTCGAAGTTAATGTCGGACGCGGATATGCAGCAGGCAGTTACTGACTTCATCACGCAGCAGGACACGGTGTTTTTTTTTAAATGGCTGTCTTAAACCTGGTGGGTTAGTGGGATGATTGCGACGATGCTCACGGCGATTTTGCGTCTTTGTCATACCGATTCTGGACTGTAAAGCCTTCGACCAAAAACTTTTTGATCACCCTTAATACATCATTTTGAATCTTCTTAACGTAGTCAAGCCTTGTCTCTGTCTACAATTTTAAACACCCCCGTGCACCCATCCTCACTTTCCACCATAACAGATCGAAAATTCTTTCATATATTAAGGTGCTTCCGTGCAGATCGAAAAGAAATATTTCGACTTTGAGCAGTGTAGGAATAACCTGTTCCCATATTTACGCATCATTTTCGTGTCAACATGGATTTCTGTTTTGCACGAAACAAAACTCGGTCTTCTGCAGTGTCGCTAGGTTGTAAATTAGTGACTGCAACTGATGCTGGCTCGACCTGCGAAATTTCGTTGGTAAAGGTTGATCGAAGTTCAAGGCGACATATTGTACGGTCAATGTTAGTAAAACGCAGATATCCGACATCAGATTGACCCGAGCTCATTATTTGTGATAATCAAAGATCGACTGCTTTATAAAATCCGGCCATAATGCTTACATGCGACATAACACGTCAAGTTTCATATATTTCGTAACGCAGTGGAGTGTGTTTCAGCAAAGAAGGAATAGGCACGAACTACTTTCAGAAGTTCGGACAAAACTAGTGAACGTTAAAGTTCCACATATATTACATGAAGGATATTGCCGTGACGTTTAATTACGTCGAAGTTACTGACAAATAAAGCGGTGTTTTTTCTGCAGATGTTCCGGCGTCTTGTGAAGGTTTTCTGTTGCGGTGTTGGAGGAGAAGAACCTAAAGACGCAGTCCAGGTGGAGGTGAGTCACGTCCTGTTACACTGCTCATATGAGGAGAAATAAAATAGTAAGGAATGATAAATATCAATTCGATGTTTCTTTAGAGTCTCTTGAGTAATGCCTCAGGTACGACATTTAAAGTCACGTAACGAACTGAAGTTGTCGAAAAGTAAAGTAAGGTTTTACCTATAAATATCCAAACAGTTATGACGAAACGCTGGTGATGGAGACAGGAAATGAGCGACTTAGGCAGCGAGCGTTAGTGTTTCAGAGTCTGATAAGTGGGACAACATCACTAACGAAACTTTGTTCCAGATCTGCAGATGATAGAGGACAGTGTCGATAGTCAGGTTGATTTTCGGCATGTCAGCTACTCCAAGGTTATACTAGACGACCTGAGGAAGTGTATGATATTTGACGAGGATGCATCGCGTGTCACCGTGTTTAGAAGACCTCCTGCTATTCTTGATTCTTGTACATAATTTACCATACCACCTACCATTATCTATCGCAGAAGATGGTAGACTTTTTACCAAAGGATACAATGAAACAGATACATAACAGGAGGTCTCAGTGACAACAAAAGATGCGAAAATATGTTTTAGTGGCGACTGTAAAAGCTATGACAGTAAAATAACGGGATTGGTGTTCTCACAGAGTAAGTACACGAGCGCCAAAGATGAACGACCAGCAGCTGTGAAGCCTTAAGCATTCTCAGTCGAATGAGGGATTTCTGGTGTATGTAGACAAATCAATGTGGCAGTGACATTCGTATGTACAGGAGTTGATATTATGTTTTCTGGAAAACTGGTAAGTATAATAACTGTCTAAAATTTCACATGAAACTTGAAGGAACTGCTACTGAAACTCACATTTTACTACAAGAATTGTAGAGTGATAACTGTTTATGATGTATGCGAGTTTTTGAGTCGTTCGCCGGCCGGAGTGGCCGAGCGGTTAAAGGCGCTACAGTTTGGAACCGCACGACCGCTACGGTCGCAGGTTCGAATCCTGCCTCGGGCATGGATGTGTGTGATGTCTTTAGGTTAGTTAGGTTTAAGTAGTTCTAAGTTCTAGGGGACTTATGACCACAGCAGTTGAGTCCCATAGTGCTCAGAGCCATTTGAACCATTTTTTGAGTCGTTCAAGCGTTTCCAAGATGGTCAAAAAGACTCTGAATATGACTCACTTCCGGGACGCCCTAAAAACCACAACAATAAAAAACAGAAGAAAACACGTAAAAGTAAGTAATATGATACGATCTGACAGTCGTTGAGTATTCAAATGGCTCAAATGGCTCTGAGCACTATGCGACTTAACTTCTGAGGTCATCAGTCGCCTAGAACTTAGAACTAATTAAACCTACTAACCTAAGGACATCACACACATCCATGCCCGAGGCATGATTCGAACCTGCGACCATAGCGGTCGCTCGGCTCCAGACTGTAGCGCCTAGAACCGCACGGCGTTGAGTATTCAATCGATTGTTGAAACTCTAGGAACTGAAAGGAAATGAGTAAGGCAGATTTACACAGTCACTTTAACATGAGAAAAGTGTATGCGATATTGGTGCCGAAAATACGATCGATCAAAAAAAGGCTCGTGTAAATGTTTGTACCAACGCTTTGAATACCGCTGGAAATGATCCTAGCTTCTTGAAAAGACTGATAACATCTAGTGAAACTTAGTTTTTCGCTTACGCTGAAGAACTCAAGCGCCAAGCCATGCACTGGAAGGATCCGACTTTACCGAGAGCGAAAATATTTCAAATGAGAAAATCAAGATTCAAAACAAAGAAGGTTCTTATTTTCGATATTCACGCAGTTGTGTATCTTCACAGTGTTCCTAAAGGTCTTACTATTAATTGACATTACTACATTGAGGTTCTTGCACAACTCCTTTAGAGCATAACAAAGCGACCCGAATTGTTGAAGAACACGACACGGGTTCTGCATCACGACGACATAGAGGCTCATACCCATTTTCTTTTAAGAGGTTTCTAACGAAGAACAGAGTCACAGTGTTAGACAACTCATCTTATTCACCTTACCTAGCACCATGCGACTTTTCTTTATTCCTCAAGGTGAAATCTGCATTAAAAGGAACAAGATTTCAGTCCAAGAAGCAGCGGAAGAAAAAGCGGCTTGCATCATCAAGGAGAACCATCACCGTTTCCATCGATGCCAAATTCGCATGGAAGTTGTAGGGATAGAGGAGGGGGTATATTGAGGGTGGCAACAACTAAATAAGTATATTTTTGAAATAAAGTGTTTTCCATCAATTGTCGCGTCATTTTACAGCCATAACCCATATGGTAGCAAATGAGAATAAAGTATGCGGACCAGCTATTAGAGAAATAAAAACAAAAGACGGAAGGAATATTATCGTAAAATTAGGGGGCGTACCATCGAAGAAACATCGTGCACAAAATTTCTAGCACTTTGGATAGATGGTAATTTAGTATGGAGAAAATCATGTTGAACTACTGAAGACGTGACTGAGTTATAAAAGTTACATCTTTAAAACAGTTACGAATGTCTGTACCACTGAAATAGTTCAATGCATCTGCTGAGCAGAAGTGCATAGTCTGTTACGGTTTGTGGGTTTTTTCTGTATCGTATTTTTCTGGATAAACGCAGGATATACGAAAAAAATCATTTACTATGAAGAAGAAGAAATTAGGACAATTGCATGATTTAAAGTTTTCGAATGCATTCTTTAATAAAGACTGAACAGCGATCGGTGTAAAATATTAAAATTTCCTAAATCAGTCTTGATCACAACAGATGTTTATTTCGGCTGGCAACAGGTTCAGTCTATGATTTAGATCATAAGGCGGTAGTCACGATGATGGCGGCCGGTGGTGGACGGAGTAAGATGCATTAGAAGACGAACGTCAACTGACCGCCATCATGGTGCCTACGACCTGAAAATGGTCTAACGTAGAGAGCAAAACCGGATGCCAACCAAAACAAACATCTATTCCGATCTGTTTTACTCGATTTTAATTTTTTATAACTGTAAGGTTATCACGCAGGGGGAGTTTTAGAGATCCTAACATTTTGATTCTCCAAGTGTTATATATACACGCTGACGAAGACAAAGCGCAACACCAAAAATTAATTAATGCAGAGTAATGAAATTTGTGAAATATATTTGTCTATGTAACATATTTAAGTGATTAAAGTTGCTAGATCACAGGTCAATGTAAGCGTGATATAAGCCACTGCAAATGTGAAACGGCGGTGTCTAGCACGCAGACAGGTTGGTTGCACGCCCTCAACTGGCATTCTTCTACTCAGCACACCGCCATCACTGACAACGAGGTAGAACCAACTGTTATCGAGAAATACAACAGACATCCACCCTGCCCTCAACGCGCTCTAGCTTGATAGCGCTGAAGTCACAAATGCCGGTGGGTTTGTGGTCAATGCAAAGCACGCCACAGGGAGTTTGGCTCGGAACTGTCCTTGAAGTGAACGATTGTTGACAGCTCTTTGTGTCACTGTGGCGTCAACTGCTATTCTGATTGGGCACCAACGGCTTTTAAAGACGTTGAGAAAAACTGATTTCGTATACAAATAATTCAGCGAAGTTAATGTTGAAACTAATGTTATAGCTCAATAAATGTATCCACTCGACTGTCTAGCTACTTATATCGCTACACCAGAATTAACAGTTGCTTGCGACAGAGATAGAAAAAAGGTTAGAACCATAGGAGGCGTTTGATCGATGGGTAAGACGGGAATCACAATTCTGTGTGGGTATTACATCGTAGTGGAAACAGTGTGGTGATGTGTGACGGAAAGGCGAAAAGCAATTCTATGGAAGTGACAATTAGCCACATCATCACACAAATGACTAAAGTTAAATAGGGATTTCTTACGACGTTGTATTAGGTGGTTCTCATCGCAAGAATTTTTTTCTTTTTTTAGTGATAACAATATTCTTTGTTCACTGACAACATTTTCCCACTATCCTACCAATAAATCCAAATGTCACACCTGGTATTTCATACGACTGTACCTAGTTGGTTATCATACCATATGCTCACAAACTATTGCACCAAGATAATTGTATGAGTTGACTGATTCAAGATATATCTTACGGGATTGTTGTCATGGAACACAACTTTTCAGTGATTTGTGACTTGTACAGGTATATTTTTCTGTACATTTAAAGAAACTTGCCAGTCTTTTTCAGACTCTGAAATCTTGTCAACGTCAGACTAGCTATTTGTGCAACTTTTTCCAGGCTTTACTTCATTATAGATAACTGACCATCTAGAATCTGTCTGAGGTGCTATTACTGTCAACTACCAGATTGTCAGTATATAACACGAACTGTAACTGACCGAACACATTCAAAGGGGCATACCCGTAGCTGCTTCTACAACTATCGCTGTATCTCCATCCAAGATAATATGCTGCATCATCGCTACCTAGAAATCCCCCTTATAATCGCAAATTTAACTTTGCACGCCGTATAACGTTTGATCTGTTTTCCTTGCTTGACGAATAATTTTGATATGTCTAGTGATTTTTTCTCGCCAGATATATGAAATCATGTCGTTAACACTCCATTAGGTTATTAACACAAAGAAGAAATAGTAAAAATTAGATTAAAAAGAATTATTAATGCATGTAACTGTCTCTAGAATTATTTAACGACACTCATGAATTGTCACAAACGCTGATGATTTCATATTATAATCAAGTTCCATAAGTAATCGTTCTATACGTTTAATGCTACAGCAATAAGACTGTCCAGAACATTAAATATTTCTCGAATACTATAAGTAACTATGTAAGCTGTTCTGTGGAGTATATTTACTTTGGCGTGTACTGATGGTTTCTTTCTGTTCACGCAGCGGGGTGGATTAGCTGATTTACGCAGTTTGCGTTTGCGTCTGCGCGAATTCTTACACGGATTGTGGAACATGCGCAGTCTTCCTGCAAGAAAAGAGCACCCCACTGGAGCTAAGGTGAGTTACATTTGTATTTTTTTAATATTGTTTCTGGTTCCTTTTTTTCTTCCTCTATTGCCCCTCCTCTCCTAATTTGTACTCTCTCCCTCTCTTTCAACATTGACACTTCGTTTTGTCCTTCTTTTTCTCTACTGGTCTCTTAATTTTGATTCCTGTGCTTTAAGTACGTCATTGCAAGGTCTGACTGTAATTCAACAACAATTGTATAATTAATTATTCCCCGACTTAGGCTGGTGTATTATAATGCAGTTAGTATCAAAAAGAAACTGCTACACTTCTGCTCTTATGAAATACACCATCTATCGAAAAAGGTCCAAGACTGATTTAATTTATGACATATAAGTGACGTCAGCGCAGGAAGTACGGTGGCAACTTGAGCTAACGGCTGTAAACAACAAATGTCCGTTCGGCCAGTCTATTATGAGCACGCAGTGTTAATTAGTGACTGTACCGCCATGGTGTGTCAGCACAGTTATGTCAGGCATCACAGTGGAGCAACATCTCTAAACAAAATGTTTAAGTCGAAGGCATGGTGAATCAAGCGTTCAAGACATTCTCCGAAGACAACTAAGCGCGGACGCCTGTGACGACTTAAATGAAATACAAAGCGAAGACCATTTTTCCCAGAAAATATTGTTAGGGGTGACGAGATTTGGCGTTATCAATGCGAACCTACCACAGAAAGATAAATTGAGATATTCACATGTAATGTCAACGCTTTGTCGATTCAGGTTATCATGACATCCGAGTCGAACAAACGAGAACCCTCCTGACAGTTTCACATGGTTGTACATAGGTTTAGTGCGTTGTACTTAACTAGAAGGAAACTATATGGATGACTGTAAGCATGGGCCAAGAATATAAAAAAAGCGGCAGCGGAGCGCGAAGAAGAATTTGACTTGGTCACGGCTTTTTACAACATAGGCAATAGAAGATAATATACAGGGAAGGATGCAGACCGCTCTGAATTGTGTGGTTAGAGATACGTTTTATTGCGCCATATGTTAAAGAGTTTCACCCCAGACAATTCGCGTATGCAGCGCGAGAAAAAAGAACCAATCAGTGCCTGAGTTCAATCTGTTTTTCGTCTCATGTTGTCTTCGTGGCCACTGTTAAAGAGTTACACAGGAGGCTGTCGTATATTCCTAGACTCATCACTGGATATTCGTTCATTAAAATTTGTAGGTAGATTTTCGCGCGGTGATCGGCGTCCGTCTTCAAAAGTGCGCCAGTCCAAATCTCCCCTGAGTCAAACAGACCTATGATGATTCGTCCTGCCGTCTTTGTATACCTGTAGTATGTCTTGTTAGATGTACACAACAGTCACAATAATGTGACCACCGCCTGTGTTCGACGTGACGTCAACGTGCAATAACCGCTCACAGATAGCAGGTAACAGCACTATCAGTGGAGGGTATATAAAGCATGTCAAGGGAACAGGCAAAACAGTGCAGTCGTTCTCCAAATGTGGAAACACAGCGATTGATCTGATGTCCAAAAGAGCATTATCATTGGCTTTTGGGCCGAAAGTGGCAGCATTTCCGAAATGGCTAAGTTTGTAAATTATTCTTGTGTTGCCGTGGTTGAAGTATACAGTGCAAGGCAAAAGGAACTGTCAAGAACTGGCGCCAAGGCAACTGTGGTGTGCCATGAGTCATAGATGACAGAGATGAACGATGGATGTGGAGATGTGTACAAGCGAATAGATGTGCAAATGTTGATCAACTAACTGCTCAGATGAACCAAGGAGCTACCAGTAATGGCTCCTCGACGATCATTCAGTGAACATTGCTGCGTATGAGCCTCCACCTAAGTCGCCTTGTTAATGCACCCATGCTGACTGCCGTTCATAAACGACGAAGGTTGGGATTTCCACGCCACTTCCGCAACTATATGTCCACTGAGTGGTGACAGGTGGCCTTTTCAGATCACTAACGTTTTATTCCCTACGTTAGATGGCCATCGACGTAAAACTTCTGAAAGCAAACACCCTGCTACCATGTTATTGTGGCATTCCCTGGGTGATCTCGTCATTGCAGAACATCCAATGGATCAACACACGTATGCATCCACCCTTGGGAACCATTTAACCCCTACTTGCAGTTTGTATTTCATCGGCACGATAACATGTACCAGCAATATAATGCAAGGTGTCACACAGCTCGTAGTATACGTGCGTGGTTCTGAGAAAACCATGGATGAGTTTACCATACTACTCTGGCCACCAAACTTCTCGATTTAAGCCCAGTCGAGCATCTGTGGGACCACATCAATCGCGCTGTTCGTGCCATGAATCCTCAACCGACAAACCTATCACAATGGCCAGGGCAATGGAGTCGGCATGGCTACGCGTCCATGTCGGTGCCTTCCACAGACTCACTGACGCTCTTCCTGCATGTCTCGTCCTGCAAAAGTTGTTTAACAGAAGGTCGCGTTATTGTCACTGGACAGATTTTTGCCACCAGTTCCACACGCTTAGTCACTACTGTAAGAAGAACCTCATTAGTATCTCCTAGCACTCTAGTTAGTAAAAAGTTTGTGTCCTGTATTATCTTACCAATGATCTGTAGTCCTCAACTGCTTTAACTTCGACTGAATCTATATGACCATTCCACTTTATACCCATATAAGTAATTATTAAACCTTTTGTATAATGTATAAACTTTATATTTACAGTGATGTGGTTTATTTCTGTTCATACTGTTATGGTCTTAAGGAGAAGGTACTCCTGTGTACAGCTCGTAATATGTTGACAGGTGGAACTGGACGAGCTGAAGAGGAACATATGGCTCTACAGTGTCACAGAGGAAGAAATACGCTACCATGAGACATGTTACTTGGAAGGGCGTGAAGTATTACAGGGACAGTGGCAGGATTACTATCTGCCTGTAATACAAGAGGAATATAGTGATTTTGAGTCTGATGATGAAACCCCACAGTTTGAATTCCGACGCTCATCACTGTCAACTGCATATGTGTCAAAGGTGAGTTACATCTATATTTTATGCACCTTGTTTCTGGCTCCTGCATTAATTTCCTCTTTCTTCCCTATGTTCTGCTTGTTCCTTGCTCCCTTTTTCCCCATTACCCCTTCCTTTTGTCCTTATTATTCAACTCTTTTTTATTAGCTTGTATTTCTGTTGGGTCGATACTTGAGTAACTGATTTTATTGCAAATCAGCAACAAACCAGTATGTAGTTATTCCTCGACTGATGCATGTATTTACTGATGAAATAGGTTGGAAGAATAAAAAATTGCTTTGAGACTGTTTTTATTCAATAATAGAATGTAATGAGTCGACTAGCAAAGCAGTTATAAAAGAATGGGAAATTTACTTTCGATATTACAATTCCACATTTGACAGATTCCTACTTTAGATGATATGTGAAAGTGAAATGCTCTAAATAATCATTCTTCTCATCCAAAACTGTAACAGTACAGTTATCAATTAAATTTACTTCTTTTGTTTACAATATATTTCTTGTCTAGTGTAAATAAATACAGAAACTATTTCATGCTGTGCAGTTAGTTTGAACATATAGTGATGCTTTACTTCTACTTTTACAGTGGCAGTCAATGGCAGACCTGCGTTTGAGTGTACGCGAGAACATTCAAGGATTGTGGACTATGAGCAGTCTTTCTGTAAGAGAAGCAGGCGCTTCTGGAGCAGAGGTGAGTTACGTCTGCATTTTTTGGATCTTGTTTCTGCTGCCTCCTTTAATTCACTCCTTTTCTGCTTCTTTCTCACTTCCATTTCTCCACCATTAACTCTTCTTTTTGTACTTCTTCTTTTTTCATTTTCGCTCTCTTAATTTTGATTTCTTTGTGTTCATTACGACAGTACAGATGTAGGTACATGATTTGAATGTAGTTCAACAAGAAACATGTTTGTCATAATTGCTTTATTGAAGTAAATGTTTTACTCCTGCATTTATGCAATAACATTAGCATATTATGAATTTATATCTTCTGCAGTTATAAGTGTGCATTTCTGGAAGTTACAACGCTACATTTGTCAAAGTCTTACTCTACGAGGTATAAACACTGAAATGCATCGTCGTAAGGCATTGGCTGTCCAGTACATTCACAGATCTTCGACACTGTGCCACTTCGTCTCCTGTCAACTGAGATGCAATCATAGGGAGTGTCTTCTCAGACTTGTGGTTTGCTCTAAAGTCAAATATTCACAGAGCTGACCACATACTAGAGGAGACACTCCCTAAGATTGTATCTCGGTTGATAGCAGACCATGTGGCAGACTATCGAATATCCTTGAATGTTACGAAATTGTTGCATAAATATCTCTCAGCAGCGAAGCCGAACTGTCTGAGACTCTCTGAGATTCATAAAGAAGTCGTTCCAGCATTTACGATCACTAACGAGCATAGAAAGTAACGAACTTTTAGTGACGTTTCTTGCGAATCACTTCACGGTACAGCTGATAGGTGGTGCAATTCAGAACTTCTTAATCTGTCTTCAGGATGCCGACGCCGCCTCCCTGTCGGACTCTGAGGCTGCCCACCCTGAGCTGCTCAGCGCCGGCGTTTGCCCGCAGACGCGTCGCCGTGTGTCTGAGAGCCGGCGTCTGCTTCGCCATCGTCGGCGCCGCGACAAGCGTAGACGGTTTTGCCGTCGGGACGCACGACCCAGAACGCGACGTCGCTGTAATCTGTACCGTAGCGTTCAAGTGTAATAAAGTTTGTTTTTTCGATAAGGTGTTGTTATTCTTTAGTACATTATCATGAAGATCTGAGAAAAGTAAACACTACAGCCCAGGACGGGGCTGTGATGTAGGAAGGCACATAAGTGAGTCACTTTTCATTTCTCACAGTAGATGGTACTATTGAGATGTGATAGTGCTCATGTATTACTGAAAATGTCTCACCAAGAAACTGAATGACGTATGCTCAAGCTTTAAATCTGCCGTAAGCTATTGGCACACTGCCCTGTCCTGTGCAAGTTATACCGTGGTTACACAAATACACACACTGTAAAAATCTGCTTCAGCAACATCCCTTCTGGAACAGCGTTTGAACTTACATTTCACAAACTGAAAATTGCTCATGCAAT
The DNA here is from genome assembly GCF_023864345.2 of Schistocerca serialis cubense. Taxonomy (NCBI): domain Eukaryota; kingdom Metazoa; phylum Arthropoda; class Insecta; order Orthoptera; family Acrididae; genus Schistocerca; species Schistocerca serialis. The sequence continues at coordinate 634,112,470 of NC_064642.1, read as the reverse complement.
AGACCGGGATAGATTGGGATATTCAACAATGTCGACTGGCAGTTGCATATGGTTCATATATTTTACTCTCTGTACGACAGTAATCTTTGAAAATACGAAGGATATGACAGCAACAGGTGTGCTTAAAGCAGTGTCACACAAAATGCGCTTCAAAATTACATACGAAAAGTAAATAAATGACTTGGTGAACATACATGAATGGCAATAACTCTGATTTGATAGTTTTTATTAACGTCAAAGTAACAAATCGAGAACATATACTGCGTGCAAACCACAGTTCACATGAACGTGAATCGAATACCCACAACTCACTAAAGAGCAAGCTTTCTATACATTCCTGACAATAAGCGATTTGAATAACCTAAAGTGCAAGAGAGAATAACAAACCAGCGCATAATGGATGGGACTGATTAACTACGGCACACTCCCACAACCAGCTTCCAAGACACGAAAAATAAACTACTTCTGTGCCTCTGCAATGCCTCGCACCTAAATACCAGACCACATTCACGAGTCACCAGCAGTTCAGCCTGCAAAATAAGTTTACGAATACGAATATCAAAGGACTGAAATATATTAAACGCTACCTATTGACAGCCACTGACAATATTTGAAACGATCTCACCAAAGGTCCGAAGTAGTGTCCAAATACGGACCCAATGGTGGTTGCTAAGTCCAGGGTAGCGTCCAAAGTTGGATCCACATAGACTAGACCTGGGAGGTATAGGAAATGGTGCACCCCTGCGAGAAACGAACACACAAAATAGCATAACTGAGCTTTGTCTCTGTTTGAAACAGGATAATGTCAATAGTCCAATTCCACTACAATCTATATACATGTGTCTCTATAGTTTGTAGATACACTGGATGTGTTTCGACTCTTACCACAGGCTAATGGTAAAAATAGCAACCCACATGTGGTAATGTAAGCAATTAAGGCGTTGCATTATAATGGAAATATGAGAAGAACTTGAATAAATTTCAGGTCCTGCAAGTCAATCAACCTATGGCGCAGTCTCTCAATCATTTTAGGAGCACATGGTGCTGTGATTCCGATTCTTCTTTTCCTTCATTCAAATACTTATAGCTTCCTAGGAAAGTGTCGAAGATATCTTCAGGAACGCCTAGTTACTGCTTATGCCAGAAATTGCGACACTCCGTCTGTATAACGACACATGGCAGCACTGTGACTTTGCGCAGAGGCAGCAGCTGCAAGCATATAGTGCGTAATCGTGGGTTGGATCAAGGAGCAGTCATGAGGCCATGTGCGTGTCATGCTTGAGTGTTGTTTAACTGAGCAAGTCCATTGTGACTGTGAATACCAAAATTCCGCATACACCCATACCCATGCATAATACGCAGACAGTTTGTTTGTGTATGGGTACCACAATGGCAGTGCCTGTGAGACTGCATACCAGAGACTTTACCCTGATCATCAAACACCCCGTGCCAGTACATTTTCTAGGGCTTTTCAAACATTTTGTGAATCTGGACTACTACCCAATGTACACATAACATTGGAACATGAGTCTGTTCAATCACTTGAGAAAGGGTAAACATTACTGCAAAGCTAAAACAGGGTCCCAACACCACTACCCAGTGTATTATCTGTCAGCTCGATAATTCAGGCCGGCCGAAGTGGCCGTGCGGTTAAAGGCGCTGCAGTCTGGAACCGCAAGACCGCTACGGTCGCAGGTTCGAATCCTGCCTCGGGCATGGATGTTTGTGATGTCCTTAGGTTAGTTAGGTTTAACTAGTTCTAAGTTCTAGGGGACTTCTGACCTCAGCAGTTGAGTCCCATAGTGCTCAGAGCCATTTGAACCATTCGATAATTCACAAATGCAAGAGTATTGTAAGTTACATTCTCAGGGCTTGTAGCCATTCTGTCTGCAGCCATTGCAACACCTGCATCCAGGGACATAGTAAGCAGACATCAATTTTGTGAATGGTTTGCTACACACTCTAGTATGATAAAAAAAATTATTATTACTATTAAATATATTTCAATTCTTTCAATTTAGATCGGTATTTCATACTAGAATGTCGTGTTCCCAGTTTGGCACAGCTTTGCCACAGGAGACACGAAAGCGGTCGAAGACGTCCGTCTTCTGGTCGGCTCCTGATCGTTGTCAGAAGGAGACTAGTTTTTGAATACGCAAAGACTTCTATTACTTGGAAAAGAACAACCCGGATTTCTTTACGTAATCAGTATGAATTTTATAATTACCTAAGGGACCTTTAACAATGAACAGTAAGAAAAAATGCATTTGCAAATGAAATCATTCATAAATGGGGCAGCTATGAATTGTATAGAAGACAAGGAGCGGCCTTCTGTACACGACCAGGATGCCGCAGTATTTTCTGCTGTAGTAAAGGCTTTTTGACATTTCTAAAAATAATATGGCCTGGAGGTTAAAAAAGAAGTATAAAGGAAAAGAATAGAATAAGAAGTCTGGTAAACACTAAATATATTCAAACAATTCTCACTAGCAAATTAGGGCTTATTTATAAACAATACAACTTACATAATTACTTTTCTAACAGTATGGTGCGATCAGATTTCAGCCTGTCCTGTGCTGTTTCCCATGTTCGCGTTTTTTGTCACAAATTACAGTCACTTTTCTCCTTCGTTGAAGACAATTCTTGCACTGTCCAACACCCCCGATAACAATAGCTTGCCGAGTTACAATTTCGAACATAAATTACTTGAATGTTATTAATTAATAATGTTGTCTGCACGCTGGCAAGACCGCTCACTCTTTTAGCTTAAAGTCGACCTCCTTTACGCTTTCACACCACAAGCAGAAGTACATTAAAATCTGAAGATCTACAAACGTTTTCTACCGTCATCTTTTATTTAGATCGAAGCGGAACGACAGTTCAGCTTCTGTTAAAATGTTTCTTTGACTGCGCAATCGATGTATTAGCGTCCGCGCTAGATGCGCATCTTTACAGTTACGTAAATTATACAAAACAAATGTCTTTCAAAGAATACTCAAAGCTTTCGTAGTACGGAAATACCAATAATATTACAACACAGAGAGATCATGCAATACAATTTATTTATAGATAAGGCTACATTTACGTGCAGCGGTATGATGAACACCCTCAGTTATCGTATATGGATGATGGAGAACCCACATGACATTTCAGAAGCAAGATTCCAAGTTAGGTTCTCAATGAACGTCTGGTGTAGTACGATTGATGACCTGATGATAGGACCAGTGTTTCTGCCAAACTGCTTGACAGCTGCAGCATATACATATTTCTTAATAGAGGACCTAGCTGCATTTTTGGAAGAAGTGGCATTAGAGCAACGATGGTAAATGTATGTTCAACACGAGAGATCACCAATTCACGGTACCACACAAGTGTCCCAGTATTTGAATAACACATACCAGTGCTTGATTGGCAATAGTGGACCCATTAACTAGCCTACCAGATCACCTGACCTGTCACATGGATAAACATGAAGAACTTGTCGCTCACATCATCGATGTTGTTGCCTGCACTAAAGCCCACCACGATGATATTCGATACGCAACACAACACAATCTCCAGCGCATTCACGTGTGTAGTGAGATGGATGGGAGACTTCTTGAACACCTCTTGTAAGATGGATCAGTCATCCGTCCCATCATCATTCTGCCCACCACAGCGCCTAGACAGCATTTCTGTAAGTAATATCTACAGTTGTCTCCATAATTATTCATGGATGTGAGTGGTCTTCAACCCGCTCCAGCTCCTTAATTATCGAAAATCGGACACAGCTTTATATGAATTTTTCCTCCAACTGCCAAAGCTGGTGATAAAACACAAACACGCACATACATGGATTGTAGTAGAAGTTATTATAAAATTACCTGTAGCTCATTTACGTTGAGTGTCTGTTTCTTGTATGAGGGGGGAGGCGGGGTCCACTGTTCGGAATAGGTCAGGACAGAGTTCAGAAGTCATCCAAAGGTGGATCCACCACCATTACTTGTGGACTATTGCTTGGGTTGGATGTATCGATGTTCAGTTCTAGGTGTTGTTGACATCTGCTATTTATAAAACTATTAATCATTGAGTTTGGAAGGTATAACACCTACAATTTTAGCACTGAAATTTCGTTTGGCATTTCATTTACCTTTTGTTTAACTAACATAGATGAACACTTAAAAAATAAACATTTATTTAAAAAAAAATATGAAATGTTAGGCAGGGAGCTATGTGGTAGGTGAGGTTTGTGTGTGTGGGGGGGGAGGGTGGGGTGCACTAGAAGGTAAGAGTGTTGAATAGGTGTGCCAATGTGGAAGCGAGAGAGAGAGATATAACGGATCTTTTACGTTGGAATAAATTTATTTTATTTTTTGTTACATGTTTTCGCTAAATAGCTGAGTAAATTGTAATTATGAAATATTTAATAAAGCAGAGTAGAAAAGATAAAGTCAAAGAGATGTTCATTGGGCGGACATTGTCGTAATGTAACGTCATTGCTTTGTTCGGTTGTTAAAACAAGTCGTTTGTGTTCCGTTCTGACAGCTACGTGAAAACGGACGTAACGAAAGTTGTTCGCATATTATCCTCGAACGTGACTTTTTATTTAATTAACGATTGCGGGCTCATTAAAAGCTATTATCTGATGATTAGGATCAATCCCTCTTTCCTCCTAGATAGTGATCATTCATTAACATTTACGTCATAAGAAAAAGGATTATTTATAAAAGTGATGTTAAATGACAATTACGTGTTATTCCGTTAGTGTGGAACCGACGTAATATCTCTGAAATGACATTGATATATAATTTGTGTTAAATACTGAACTGAGATAGGAAGTAAATTGAAATCAGTGAACATTTGATACTGAGACTACAGAAGCAGAAGCGCTTAAGGTTTCTCTTCTCTAAAATGGCAAAATAGGTACGAACTTTAACTCAATAGTCGACATTATGTATTGCAAAGACATTAGCATTTCATACTTATTTTGACGACGCGCTGTTAAACAAAGGAACGTTGAGTCTCTGTACGAGTAATAAAATTAAATCTAAAAACATAATTAATAACGGCGAACTCCGCTTTAACAAATTGTATTGCGTGTCGTCATCGGGCAACAACTGCTCAATCCTGGAGACTTGTGTGGTGAAATTAGAAGTCGGGCATATAAAACAAACTTAAAAATCCATTCAAGCTACAGTGGAGTCGGCACAACACGACGTGCCCGGCCGAAGTGGCCGTGCGGTTAAAGGCGCTGCAGTCTGGAACCGCAAGACCGCTACGGTCGCAGGTTCGAATCCTGCCTCGGGCATGGATGTTTGTGATGTCCTTAGGTTAGTTAGGTTTAGCTAGTTCTAAGTTCTAGCGGACTAATGACCTCAGCAGTTAAGTCCCATAGTGCTCAGAGCCATTTTGAACAACACGACGTGGGCAGTTATAGAGAGAGGTTTTTTTTTTTCTTTTTGTGAGTTATTTAGTTTTCTTAAGTTCAATGGTTCTTTAAAATTAAGGAAAATGGGTTATTTGCTAAGTCCGTTTGTTCATTTCTGTTGGTGTGAGATGATACACTCCTGGAAATGGAAAAAAGAACACATTGACACCGGTGTGTCAGACCCACCATACTTGCTCCGGACACTGCGAGAGGGCTGTACAAGCAATTATCACACGCACGGCACAGCGGACACACCAGGAACCGCGGTGTTGGCCGTCGAATGGCGCTAGCTGCGCAGCATTTGTGCACCGCTGCCGTCAGTGTCAGCCAGTTTGCCGTGGCATACGGAGCTCCATCGCAGTCTTTAACACTGGTAGCATGCCGCGACAGCGTGGACGTGAACCATATGTGCAGTTGACGGACTTTGAGCGAGGGCGTATAGTGGGCATGCGGGAGGCCGGGTGGACGTACCGCCGAATTGCTCAACACGTGGGGCGTGAGGTCTCCACAGTACATCGATGTTGTCGCCAGTGGTCGGCGGAAGGTGCACGTGCCCGTCGACCTGGGACCGGACCGCAGCGACGCACGGATGCACGCCAAGACCGTAGGATCCTACGCAGTGCCGTAGGGGACCGCACCGCCACTTCCCAGCAAATTAGGGTCACTGTTTCTCCTGGGGTATCAGCGAGGACCATTCGCAACCGTCTCCATGAAGCTGGGCTACGGTCCCGCACACCGTTAGGCCGTCTTCCGCTCACGCCCCAACATCGTGCAGCCCGCCTCCAGTGGTGTCGCGACAGGCGTGAATGGAGGGACGAATGGAGACGTGTCGTCTTCAGCGATGAGAGTCGCTTCTGCCTTGGTGCCAATGATGGTCGTATGCGTGTTTGGCGCCGTGCAGGTGAGCGCCACAATCAGGACTGCATACGACCGAGGCACACAGGGCCAACACCCGGCATCATGGTGTGGGGAGCGATCTCCTACACTGGCCGTACACCACTGGTGATCGTCGAGGGGACACTGAATAGTGCACGGTACATCCAAACCGTCATCGAACCCATCGTTCTACCATTCCTAGACCGGCAAGGGAACTTGCTGTTCCAACAGGACAATGCACGTCCGCATGTATCCCGTGCCACCCAACGCGCTCTAGAAGGTGTAAGTCAACTACCCTGGCCAGCAAGATCTCCGGATCTGTCCCCCATTGAACATGTTTGGGACTGGATGAAGCGTCGTCTCACGCGGTCTGCACGTCCAGCACGAACGCTGGTCCAACTGAGGCGCCAGGTGGAAATGGCATGGCAAGCCGTTCCACAGGACTACATCCAGCATCTCTACGATCGTCTCCATGGGAGAATAGCAGCCTGCATTGCTGCGAAAGGTGGATATACACTGTACTAGTGCCGACATTGTGCATGCTCTGTTGCCTGTGTCTATGTGCCTGTGGTTCTGTCAGTGTGATCATGTGATGTATCTGACCCCAGGAATGCGTCAATAAAGTTTCCCCTTCCTGGGACAATGAATTCACGGTGTTCTTATTTCAATTTCCAGGAGTGTATATTGTCATGGGCGGAAATGTAATTCTTCCAGGTGGTCCATTTTTATTCCTTTGTCTGCACTGTGTGGGATATGGGTTTTTGTCTTGACGTTTGTAACTGAATTACTTTTGTGCTTTGTGGGCTTCAAAACTAGATGTTCTTAAATATTTAAACGTAGTGCACCTGTGTGTTCTTTGTTTCGAATTTCAAAGTTTAGTCCTGTTTGCCGTATGTAGTAGCAGGAGCAGCTATCGCAGGTTAATTTATACATACCAAATGGCTCTGAGCACTATGGGACTCAACTGCTGTGGTCATCAGTCCCCTACAACTTAGAACTACTTAAACCTAACTAACCTAAGGACATCACACACATCCTTGCCCGAGGCAGGATTCGAACCTGCGACCGTAGCAGTCGCACGGTTCCGGACTGCGCGCCTAGAACCGTTATACATACCAGATTTGTGAAAAAATGGCCTGCGTGTTTTAGTGTTATGAAGTATTTTCTCTTGTGATTTGTTGGTTGTGAGGTAACTTATTTTGAAATGTTGTTTAAACAGTTTTGCAAGTTGGTATGAGTTGTTGGCGAGGAGATATTTTAGTTTCTTCTGTTATTGAGGACTGCGTTATTGATGCTGTTAGGTTGCTGTTGTCAACTCTGAATGGGTTATAGGCATTGTTGTGGGCTATTGTTTTTAAGATGTTTAATTCTTTGGTTTTTATATGATGTTCAGCATGAACTTCGTTTCCACGGTTGAGTGCTGATCAGAAAAGGGCTAATTTGGTTGATTGTCGTGTCATGAAGTGTTATTTATAATGACAACTGATGTGTAGGTTTTCTAGAAATTTGGAATTTATGATTATTCTTATGACAGGTTATGTTTACGTCAAGAAAATTAATTCCCTGTAGTGTTTGTTGCTCAACTGTAAATTGTATACTGGGATGTGTATTATTAAATATCTCAGCTAAGCCTTTTATTTCAGTGGTTGTCCCAATGTATAGCATCAAGCTGTCATCAAGATAACGTTTATAATAAATGATCCTGGTTTTCAGTATTATTTGCCTTGAAAAATTTGGTTTCTACATCATTAATATAGATGTCAGCTAGTAGGACAGCTAAGATACTGTTACCTTTATTTAAACATTAAGACGCAAGATAAACTTCTTACAGACGTAAATGACCACTCTGTTTCGTGGATGACACAAATAAAGCCAATAGAAAATAACAGTGGACTTAGTAACATCATTTGTATCCAGTGCGGCACAGTATGCACACCAGGTAATCTAGAGTAGATTGCACACTTTGCTGAGCACACTAATTCCATTCTGTACGTCAACATCTAGGTTTATCTTCGTGCAGCTGCTACGTACATGTAAGAGAAAAGATGTTCAAAGTGATAATCTTGCATTTGCAAACACTTGGCCACTCACTGGATCATACGTTGCTGGACCCTACCCAACACACTTGTGAATATTATTTTCATGTTTTCATGGAAGTGGAGGACTGGGTATTCATTGTCGACGCTGAATTGACTGATACGACAACAACAACAAAAATTAAAAACCCTTTAACACAGACGTAGTGGATTAATGTTCATACACAGATAAATATTATTCAGCCTGTTCTCTTTTAAATAACACGAGTATACCCCTTAAGGCCTCTGGTGTGCGATGCCAACAATTTAACATTACTATATGTTTATGTGTCGCAGACAATAAGGGCAGCAGGAAACTTAAATACCAGGGCTTAATTTTATCACTCAAACAACTTTAATGACTGGAGAAACATTGCTAAATATTTTCATAAAACAATTCACCCCTATTTGACCTCCATAGGGACTGAATTTCCAAAAACACCAGAAAACGTATTTTTAAAATTGTAGCCGAGAAGTCAAATGCCAATTTTCATAGATGTAAATTGAAAAATATTTTACTAGTTCTTTAATAAAATTTTATTTTCAAAAAAGCTTTCACGCGCTGTTTCACCCCTGTAGGGGTTAAATATCCAAAATACTAAATACCAGTTTTCGCGCCGGCCGGAGTGGCCGAGCGGTTCTAGGCGCTACAGTCTGGAACCGCGCGACCGCTCCGGTCGCAGGTTCCAATCCTGCCTCGGGCATGGATGTGTCTGATGTCCTTAGGTTAGTTAGGTTTAAGTAGTTATAAGTTATAGGGGACTGATGACCTCATAAGTTAAGTCCCATAGTGCTCAGAGCCATTTGAACCATTTGAACCCTACTAACAGCCGTGTACCGCAAGTCTCTTGAGGAACGGACGGTTCCAAATGATTGGAAAAGAGCACAGGTAGTTCCAGTTTTCAAGAAGAATCGTCGATCAGATGCGCAAAACTATAGGCCTATATCTCTTACATCGATCTGTTGTAGAATTTTAGAACATGTTTTTTGCTCGCGTATCATGTCATTTCTGGAACCCCAGAATCTACCCTGTAGGAATCAATATGGATTCCGGAAACAGCGATCGTGTGACACCCAACTCGCTTTATTTGTTCATGAGACCCAGAAAATATTAGATATAGGCGGGTAGATGCCATTTTCCTTGACTTCCGGAAGGTGTTCGATACAGTTTCGCACTGTCTCCTGATAAACAAAGTAAGAGCCTACGGAATATCTGACAAGCTGTGTGGCTGGATTGAAGAGTTTTTAGCAAACAGAACACAGCATGTTGTTCTCAATGGAGAGACGTCTACAGACGTTAAAGTAACCTCTGCCGTGCCACAGGGGAGTGTTATGGGACCATTGCTTTTCACAATATAAATAAATGACCTAGTAGATAGTGTCGGAAGTTCCATGCGGCTTTTCGCGGATGATGCTGTAGTAGACAGAGAAGTTGCAGCATTAGAAAATTGCAGCGAAATGCAGGAAGATATGCAGCGGATAGGCACTTGGTGCAGGGAGTGGCAACTGACCCTTAACATAGACAAATATACATAGACAGAAGGATCCTTTATTGTATGATTATATGATAGCGGGACAAACACTGGTAGCAGTTACTTCTGTAAAATATCTGGGAGTATGCGTACGGAACAATTTGAAGTGGAATGATCATATAAAATTAGTTGTTGGTAAGTCGGGTGCCAGGTTGAGATTCATTCGGAGAGTCCTTAGAAAATGTAGTCCATCAACAAAGGAGGTGGCTTACAAAACACTCGTTCGACCTATACTTGAGTATTGCTCATCAGTGTGGGATCCGTACCAGGTCGGGTTGACAGAGGAGATAGAGAAGATCCAAAGAAGAGCGGCGCGTTTCGTCACAGAGTTATTTGGTAAGCGTGATAGCGTTACGGAGATGTTTAGCAAGTTCAAGTGGCAGACTCTGCAAGAAAGGCGCTCTGCATCTCGGTGTAGCTTGCTGTCCAGGTTTCGAGAGGGTGCGTTACTGGATGAGGTATCGAATACATTGCTTCCCCCTACTTATACCTCCCGAGGAGATCACGAATGTAAAATTGGAGAGATCGAGCGCCCACGGAGGCTTTCCGGCAGTCATTCTTCCCGCGAACCATACGCGGCTGGAACAGGAAAGGGAGGTAATGACAGTGGCACGTAAAGTGCCCTCCGCCACACACCGCTGGGAGGATTGCGGAGTATAAATGTAGATGTAGATGTAGATATCGCAGGCCAGGCTAGCAATGTGCAGACTTTAACCAACCGCGTGGATAATGTGGAGATAGATGCACGGAAAAGCAAGCTCAAAAATTCGAAAAAGAATTTAATGAATGGCTAGAAGTAAAGGATCGCGAGATATCTGCAAAGAATGAAAGCGATGTAAAAACCGCTGTAGAACAAGCGACTGCGGCCCCGAGTGTAAACATTGACGCTATCGCTGCCGCACTACACGCTGAATTAACACAGATCAAATCCCGTGTGACAGCGGAGTTGCCGAATTGGCAACAGGAGGTCGTGCGGAGACTGTCTGTGTTGGAAAGCAATGTAAGCAGAGGCGGATAGATAATGAATCCCACTCCGCGTGCTGATTACTATAATAACGCAGAAGGTATGCAGGGCGCGAGTGCGCAACCGCAACCTAATGTGAATTACGGGCACGAACAATATGCGATACCGTGCAGCGCACATCACGAAGTAGTGAATGCCACAGAAAGTAGCAATCAGACGTGCAAAAAGGAGGACAATGTGATAAAACACAGGACATTCCAACCCTTCAATAGCGAAAAACGAAATGTCCACCCTGTGGTATTCATTAAGAGCTTCAGGAATGTGTTTCCCATGACATGGACGGAAAGACAAAGGATACAGTTCCAGGTCTCCATTATTCGAGGTGACGCGGCACTGTTGGCCACCGACGTGTCCAAAAAATGTCTAACGATGCAACAGTTTGAAGGTGCGTTCTTGTAAAAATTCTGGTCCGATAGCGTCCAAGAAAGACTACGCAAGGAGTTGTACAGTACAGAAATATAAAATCCTAAGGTATGAACGTTACGCACCGAGCGAGGTGGCGCAGTGGTTAGCACATTGGACTCGCATTCGGGAGGACGACGGTTCAATCCCGTCTCCGGCCATCCTGATTTAGGTTTTCCGTGATTTCCCTAAATCGTTTCAGGCAAATGCCGGGATGGTTCCTTTGAAAGGGCACGGCCGATTTCCTTCCCCATCCTTCCCTAACCCGAGCTTGCGCTTCGTCTCTAATGACCTCGTTGTCGACGGGACGTTAAACTCCACTAACCTAACCTAACGTTACGCGAATATTTTGAAAAGTATATAAACAAAACCAGCTACAGCCCATGTCCGATCGCGATATAATCAGGTTAATAAAAATTAAGTTGCCCAGTGAAATTAATAAATATTTCATCAATGTGCCGGAATATGATATACAACAATTCCTGCAAACAGTGGATTCTGTTGACTTATTGATCGAAGACATGAAAACCGAAAACAAGTGGAACTATGCAGGCCGTAATCAACAAGAAGTAGATTACAATGGCTGCAACAGCAACGGTAGTAATTCAGTACCAAATGGTAACGGGCATAGGAAAGAGCACTGGCAACAGAATCGAGGCACAAACAATGACAATGGTTATAACGGCAACGGTTATAATCGTCAAAATCGGAAGAGACGTCATGATGGACGCATGACTAGTGGATATGATGGTAACGGCAATCCGCAATGGAGGAACAACCGAAACCAGTGGCGTGGTTATAATGAATCGACTCCACAGTGGCAATAAAACAGAGCGCCACAACAGATCGCCAATCCAGGTCCATCACAGAACATGTCAGGAAGTTTCAACCGACCACCGCAAAACCAGAGCCATGCACAGTATCAAAATACACCATCGGGGAGGCAGGGCAGCCAACCCAACAGTAGCAACAACAACAACCAGAACCACAATGTGAGATTAGTGGAAGTGAGAGACAACTGTCAACCCACTAATGCCCATCTGTTAAATTAAAAACAGCCACAATACGCTCTCCGTTATTGGCTGCATATTGGTGTAGCGAGGGCACGTTCACTGATGACAGCCATAAACTTTGTTTGCTGAGATACAATGAGGGAATAAAAATAGAAAAGGAACTTGTAGACATACCGCAGAAATGTAACCGAACCGACAAAAGTGTTGTGCAGGCTATATTGCAAGCAGACATGTACGGAGCACCAACACAGATAATAGTCGATAACGGTGCGTCAACCAATGTCATGAGTGCAAATCTTTACAAGTACTTGAGTCAAAATAATAGAATACCAGTATTGCCAGTGAAGAATTGTCGTGTAACAGGTGCAATAGGTGCACAATCTCATATCGTAAAGCACCAGGTGCAAGTCGAGTTTTACGGTAGGAAATGAAGGTTCAAATGTCTCTGAACACTGTGGGACTTAACTTTTGAGGTCATCAGTCCCCTAGACTTATAACTACTTAAACCAAACTAGTCTAAGGACATCACACACATCCATGCCCGAGGCAGGATTCGAACCTGCGACCGTAGTAACAGCGCGGTTCCGGACTGAAGAGCTTAGAACCGCTCGGCCACAGTGGCCGGCTAGGAAATGAAGCAAGAAAAGCTCGTTCCTAGTAGTTAAGGGATTAGGTGTTGCTTACATCCTGGGGATGGAATTTTTACGCCAGAGGGACGCAAAATTCGACTTCTTGTGCGGTGGAGTAAGCCATATGAATGAAGGTAGACGTGTAATTTTGCCATTGTTGGGGACACGGGAAGTGCACGGTAAATATTGCCGGAGCTTTCAGTCTAGATTCGAAGGCATACAGGTAATCAATTTATATTCTGACTTAAGTACAAGACAAGCATACACTCCTGGAAATTGAAATAAGAACACAGTGAATTCATTGTCCCAGGAAGGGGAAACTTTATTGACACATTCCTGGGGTCAGATACATCACATGATCACACTGACAGACCCACAGGCACATAGACACAGGCAACAGAGCATGCACAATGTCGGCACTAGTACAGTGTATATCCACCTTTCGCAGCAATGCAGGCTGCTATTCTCCCATGGAGACGATCGTAGAGATGCTGGATGTAGTCCTGTGGAACGGCTTGCCATGCCATTTCCACCTGGCGCCTCAGTTGGACCAGCGTTCGTGCTGGACGTGCAGACCGCGTGAGACGACGCTTCATCCAGTCCCAAACATGCTCAATGGGGGACAGATCCGGAGATCTTGTTGGCCAGGGTAGTTGACTTACACCTTCTAGAGCACGTTGGGTGGCATGGGATACATGCGGACGTGCATTGTCCTGTTGGAACAGCAAGCTCCCTTGCCGGTCTAGGAATGGTAGAACGATGGGTTCGATGACGGTTTGGATGTACCGTGCGCTATTCAGTGTCCCCTCGACGATCACCAGTGGTGTACGGCCAGTGTAGGAGATCGCTCCCCACACCATGATGCCGGGTGTTGGCCCTGTGTGCCTCGGTCGTATGCAGTCCTGATTGTGGCGCTCACCTGCACGGCGCCAAACACGCATACGACCATCATCGGCACCAAGGCAGAAGCGACTCTCATCGCTGAAGACGACACGTCTCCATTCGTCCCTCCATTCACGCCTGTCGCGACACCACTGGAGGCGGGCTGCACGATGTTGGGGCGTGAGCGGAAGACGGCCTAACGGTGTGCGGGACCGTAGCCCAGCTTCATGGAGACGGTTGCGAATGGTCCTCGCTGATACCCCAGGAGCAACAGTGTCCCTAATTTGCTGGGAAGTGGCGGTGCGGTCCCCTACGGCACTGCGTAGGATCCTACGGTCTTGGCGTGCATCCGTGCGTCGCTGCGGTCCGGTCCCAGGTCGACGGGCACGTGCACCTTCCGCCGACCACTGGCGACAACATCGATGTACTGTGGAGACCTCACGCCCCACGTGTTGAGCAATTCGGCGGTACGTCCACCCGGCCTCCCGCATGCCCACTATACGCCCTCGCTCAAAGTCCGTCAACTGCACATACGGTTCACGTCCACGCTGTCGCGGCATGCTACCAGTGTTAAAGACTGCGATGGAGCTCCGTATGCCACGGCAAACTGGCTGACACTGACGGCGGCGGTGCACAAATGCTGCGCAACTAGCGCCATTCGACGGCCAACACCGCGGTTCCTGGTGTGTCCGCCGTGCCGTGCGTGTGATCATTGCTTGTACAGCCCTCTCGCAGTGTCCGGAGCAAGTATGGTGGGTCTGACACACCGGTGTCAATGTGTTCTTTTTTCCATTTCCAGGAGTGTATTATAAAGAGTTCATTACTGAAGACAGAGAGGAAAAAAGGAAACTGATAGCAATGAAGCACAACAAAACAAATCGACTCAGCTACTTACAGATTATGAGAATGTGTTTTCGGAAAAACCTGGTGTTATCGAAGGCTACACCTCTAACATCGAAGTAGCACCTCACGATACTTTCTGTCACGCAAACTACACCATCCCGTGGTCGAAGAAGGAGACAGTTGCGAAGGAAATAAGAAAAATGCTTGATTGGGGGATAATTGAACCATCTCTATCTCCGTACAGCAGTCCGCTCGTGGCAGTAGCGAATGGGGAGGCAGTATACGTCGATATTAACAAAATAATTGTACCTGTCAGAACGCGACCAGAAAACCTGGACGAACAGATACAGAAGTTTTATGGGGTTAAATGTCTGACCTCTGTCAATATGCGTTCGTCGTATTGGTAAATCCCGCTAACTAATCATCTAGAAAGTACACTGCCTTTGTGTTTGCTGGCAGAAGTTACCAATTTAAAGTTTTACCATTTGGATTAAATGTTAGTGCAGGTGTCTTCATTGCAGCACTCGATACCGTATTGGGACCAGATTTGTTGGGCCGAGTACGTTGTATGTCGATGACTTATTACTAGCTACTCCCGATTGGGAAAGCCACATGGACAAGCTGAGATGCGTACCAAAATGATTTTCTGAAGTGGGCGTAACTGCAAGCCTCGCAAAATCCAAATTTGGCAGGGAAAGAATAAAATTTCTTGGTCATGTAATATCACCTACAGGTATTGTGCCCGATCCGAAGAAAATGGCAGCAGTTGAGAACTTCCCTCCTCCTAGAACCAAGAAACAGTTAAAAGCATTTCTGGGTCTAGTGTCATTTTTCAGACGATTCATACCTGACCAGCCTTTAAATGATGATACACTGTTAAACTTGTTGAGAAAGAATACACACTGGATATGGAATGAACCGTGCCAGCAGTCATTTGAGAGCAAATACGACAAGCCCTTTTAAATGCTAATCTACTGTCACATCCTGACATGTCAAAGGAATTTTGCCTTGCTATAGACGCTTCAACTGTCGGACTAGGCGCTTGTTTATTCCACATCGATGAGGAAGGTGGAAACAAGAAAGTAAGAATAATCGGTTTCGCAAGCCGAGTGTTGTCAAGTTGTGAACGATCATTTACAGTCACAGAACTCGAAACACTAGCAGTAGTATGAGCCATGAAGAAGTTCAGATATTATGTGTACGGAAAAAATGTAAAAATTTTCTGTGATCATCAGGCCTTAAGTTTTTTGCTGACATGCAAGTTAATGCAAGACAGATTGACTAGGTGGGTGCTTGCTCTGCAGGAATATCAATTTTAAATAATTCATGTAAAAGGTTGTGACAATGCAGTACCTGATGCTTTGTCACGGTTGCCGCGAGGTCTGCCTGAGCTAACAATACTAGAACAGGCAACAGAATACAAAATTTTAGTCATGAAAGACCTTACTTGTCACAAAAAGTTCCGGCAGGCGTGCAAGCAACTGCCTAGATCCCGCCTTGAGAAAAGTCAAACAATAACTCCTAGCTTCTGGTGGAAATCAGATAGGTAGCCGTTATTCTGTGCAAAATGGGGTATTATATTACCGGAAATATGTTAACAAGGACTGGTGGTGTATTTGTGTACCGAAAGTATGTATCAGTGATTTAATCTGGCACGTGCACCTTTCGTGGGGACACGTGGGCATTGAAAAATGTAGAGCTCTTCTTGCAAGACAATGTCATGTTAGGAATATGAAAAGAGTAATTCAGAATGTTGTTAGAATATGCGTAGTTTGTCAAAAGACGAAACATACAAATCTGCCCACTGTAAGTGAGTTGCATCTTGTTGTTCCTAACAAACCATTGCGACAAGTTTCTGTTGACATTCTAGGGCACTACCCACTGGCAAAGGTGGTGTGAAATATACATTTGCCGTATGTGATGCGTTTTCCAAATTTCTAAAATTGTATCCTGTAAAAACTTCAACGGCCACACCCCTCATTCAGAAATTACGAACATATTATTTTGTTAATGTTGGAAAACCACAGATCATTGTATCCGATAATGCCACCTATTTTACTGGTCTCAAATGGAAAACATTTCTGCGAGAATAAGATATTAAGCACATTTTTGTAGCTCGATTTCATCCTGAGAGCAGTCTTGTAGAGTGTACCTTTAAAGAATTGAACAGGTTCATGAGAACTTACATTCCGAATCGCCACACCAAGTGGGTAGAATACGTTTCGACTTTTGAGGGTCTCCACTATAGGTTGCCACATTCAGCCACCGGTTATACTCCATTAGAAGTAATGTTTGGAAAGAGTGAAACCGACGGCTAGCTGTCACCATTACCGACTGTACCACGACAAGTTGTACCTCACAAACAAATTATAGCTGAGACTTTAAATAATTTAACGAGATGAGCGGATCGCCGAAAGGAGAAGCATGATAAGAAGATAAAGAAGGTAACACTGTATCAACCAGGTGAGTAGTAGGTTAAGTTTATAGTGTGTTTTTTTGTGTAACATGTAAAGACAATGAGGCACACAGGATTAGTGCGATTCAGTTTTGTAGATGTGAAGGAATAATAGTAATTTGAAAGCAATTGCCTTTTGAAAGAAAAATGAACGCAAGTTTAAGAATATTTTACAAATTTCATTTTTTAAAAATGCTTTAAAAATATTATTAAAAAAATTCAACAGCATGTAATAGCAAAAGAATTTTTCATTAGTGAGTCATGAATACTTTTGAGCTGTAGTGGTAATGAAACTTATGAAAGTCAATGCTATAGCACGTATGTTATTCCATGTATTTGTGTCTATGCCCATCCTGAAATATGATCAATCATAATTTACTATAAAACGCAAGGTGTACATCACCCAGGTACTTCGTGTGTTGTGGACAAGGTACAAAGCTAATCAGTAAACGCGATTAACGCGAAGCACTTTTAAAATATAATGCCATCTGCTAAGGCAGAGATCTGCACGAATTTATCCTGTAAACAAAAGTCACAAATCTAACACTAATCTAGGAATTTGCACGCTAGGCTTAGATTACAAAATGTGTAAAGTAATGCGAGAGGCAAAGTTTTTTAAAGTCGAGCCTGGCTGTGGAGGGCAAGTACGCAGTGAGTGGGCAGACATGACATGGGGACTTACCTCAGATGAGACGAAGGCAAGTACGACTCTGTAAGTGGAAAATGGAACGATGTAATTAGAGCGAGAGACTGGTAAAATCCAGCACAAGCCAAAATCCGGCTCAGACTAAATTAAATACATTAGTGTTTGTGAACTAATCGAAACAGTTACTTTAAGCAGTGTGAAAAACTGTGAAGGTGAAACTGTGATACGGACAATGAAGTGCTAGTACTGAACGTTCAACAGCGGTGAAGATGCCAAACGCCAGTATTACGCACGAAAAACTGTGAATTTGCTTATAAATGTGAACTGTTAACGTGAAGTGAACCCACAGTCAATATTTTTGAGACAGAATGCGAGATTGGAACGCGATGAGTGGACTGTTGGAAAACAGCGACCGCAGAAACTGCGAATGTTTGTGCTAAGCTCGTATTGGGACACTCACCCGTGCCTGCGAGTGCGGCGAAAACATAAATAATTTTATCAAAACAGAAACCGACGTGTAATGAAAACAGTGACGCATCAAAACTGCATTCACGGGAGAAGATCCATGTCATGTATTCTGCAAGACAATGCTGGCTTGACACTCGGAAACTGGCGAAAACGTAACAACAACTACCGCACTAATAAATGCTTCTTTCCCACTAGCGTAACCATCTGCAGCGGGTGGGAAATATTACGTTGTTTGCGTGTATGTTTCATGTACTACGTCGGAGATATGTAGTAGAGCTGACTCCTGCCAACAAGCGCGAGGGCGGATATCATCCCACTCCGCCACGCCCGGCCGAGGCAGAAACGCATCGCCGACGGTGCAGCCGATCAGCTGATTCTGACGTTCCACGACGGTGAGAGACACGCTGGCGTCGAGCGGACGTTGACCACTCCGCAGCCGCCGCGAGTACCGAGCACCAAACACACCAACCATCGCCGTCGCGAGCTAAACGTCGCGGCGTAGATCATCAACGACACCGCATTCAATAACGACGATATATTAATTGTTATAATGACCTCATTTCTTTGCATAGTGCAACGAAATGTTGTTCATAACGTATGCACATCCTGTACTCCAATGACACCCCAAAAAGAATTAAGTGAGAGTAACCAAAGCGGTTAGTCCGTCGTTCCGCCAAGGTTTTCCCCAGGGTTTCCCTATGGCAGCGCCAAATGGGGAGCGAACAGTTGACACCCCTGGGACTTCAAGAATTACAAAATAAATGGCTCTGAGTACTATGGAACTTCACTTCTGAGATCATCAGTCCCCTAGAACTTAGGGCTACTTAAACCTAACTAACCTAAGGACATCACACACATCCATGCCCAAGGCAGGATGCGAACCTGCGACCGCAGCGGTCGCGCGGTTCTAGACTGTAGCGCCTAGAACCGCTCGGCCACTCCGGCCGGTCAAGAACTACAGACTAACACGTAATTGTATACCTCTGAACACTGCATCAGCTGCAACCACAAAAAGAAACAGCCAAAATGAATTTACCAATGTAACATGTTGTTACGGTGCTCGCTTATTTCCAAGTCCGTATCGATCTTAGTGCCGAGTTTTCACTCCGACGGCGCTTTGGCGTTAGGCGGTTGTTTCTGTGTGTGATCGCTGGCCGGAGCTTAGCTGGAGGCGTGTGAGAAGGAAAGAGGTGGCTGCCTTGGCGTGGAGACAGTTCGGCTCGGCTGGGGTTGTTTGCATCTGGACGCCGAGTGGGGCCCGATGGGATGACCGGACCGTGATTTTACGGTTAATAGTGTGGACAGCGGCGTGGTGTGCCGTTTGACTTGATTCGCAAGGGGAGCAAAATCTCGCCTGTTGTAGTTTGTCGAGCCTGAGTTTGAAATACCTTCTATGTGCGACGGGATGTCATTTCGTCCTCCTGTCTCTCCGTCGCTGGGATTGCTATCCTCGTTTACCGTCCCATGGATGTATATCGATGGGGTACGCTGCTCTCCGTACTCTACTAGACGCTGGTGATGGAAGTGCGTCGTTCAGCGGCACGTTAGTCTGGGTGCGTTATGTTTGATCTTCAAGTGCATAGTCTTCGAGTGGCACTCCTTAGTTTGCTTTGCGCAGTTAGGTTGGAGTTTATTTTGTCTTGTGGTTCTTCCGCTTTCCGTCAACAAGGGTTAAGCTTGATTCGGCACTCCATACGACGCTTGGCATCTCAGCAGGCGGGTCGGAGCTACCTTCGCGACTAAACGGAAGCCTTTGGCCTGAGAGGTCTTGTGTTTTGCATAGTGTTCATAAATTGTTGTTTTGGTATTAAGTTGGCTGAGGTTTCTTATGGATTTCTCGGGATTTGGTCCGTTGTCCGGCCCGGGCTAGGTCTCGTTATTTTAAAGGTCGGTCCTTGTTTTGGCTTAGTACAATTTTGGTTTACTGCCTCGTGGTTCTGGTAGTACGCTGGGTCGCTGTGGTTGTGTTGCATTTTGTATGGGGCTGTGTGCTCGGAGCCGTGGAGTACCATTTGTGTGAACTGCTTCACTGGGGAGTACTGATCGGGCCATTCTTGGACCTCTGCTGCATGAAATGATTTTATTATTATTTTAAAGTATAATTATCACTTAAATTTTCGCGGGGTGACCGGCGTCCGTCTTCAATAGTGTGCCAGTCCAGCTCTCCCCTGAGTCAAACAGACCTATGATGGTTCGTCCTGCCGTCTTTATATACCTGCAGTATGTCTTGTTAGATGTACACACACAGTCACAGTAACGTGACCACCACCTATGTTCGACGTGACGTCAACGTGCACTAACCGCTCACAGATAGCAGGAACAGCACTAGCAGTGAAGGGTATATAAATCGTGTCGGAGGGACACGAAAAACAGTGCAGTCCCTCTACAAATGTAGAAACGGAGCTATTGAGCTGTTGTCCAAAAGAGCATGATCTTTCGCTTTTGGGCCTAGATTGTAAACTGTTCAGCATACCGTGCGTGGCAAAATGGCGCTATCCAAAACCGGCGAAGAGGCAACTGCGGTGACTCGTCATCCACAGATGAAAGCGGTGAGCAACTACTGCGGAGATGTGTACAAGCGAATAGACGAGCAACTGTTGAGCGACTGAGAGCCCAGATGAACCAAGCGGCTGCCAACAGCGTTTCCTCAACGACCATTCACCGAACATTGCTGCGTAAAGGCTTCCGCAGGAGGCGCTTGGTTCATACACCTGTGATGATTGCTTTTCATCGTCGACAAAGGCTGAAATGTTGCACCCGAGTTCCGCAAATGGAAACCTAGTGAGTGGTGACAGGTGGCCTTTTTAGATGAATCATATTTTATGCCCCATCGGACAGATCACTGTTGCCGTGTACGGGACAGAACGTCTGAAAACAAGCACCATGACTGGGAGATTGAACGTTATGGTCTTGGAAATGTTTTCGTGTCATTCCCTGGATTATTGCCCTGTCCTGGAGGGCACAATGGATCAACTCGAGTTAGCTTCTATGCTTGGGGACCATATAACCCACTATATGCAGTTTGTTTTTCTTCGGCACGATAGCACCTACCAGCAGGACTACGTAATGAGTCACACAGCTCTCAGTACACGTGGGTGGTTCGAGGAGCATCGGGCTGAGTTGCCCGTACTCCCCTGGCCATCAAACTTCCGGATCAAAACCCAGTCGAGAATCCGTGGGACCACCTCGATCGCGCTGCTCGAGCCATAAATACTCAACCGAGAAACCTATCACAAAGGTCACGTCACTGCAGTCGTCATGACTCCATATTCCTGTCGGTACCTTCCAGAGCCTCACTGACACTCTTGCTGCATGTCTCGCCCTGCAAAACTTGTTTATCCAGGCTTTTGGCAGGAGGGCGCATTATTGTCACTGGACAATGTATTTGGTACAGGCTACAACCCACTTAGTATTGTAAGAAGAACCTCACGAGTGTCTCCTAGCAATCTACTTTATAAACACTTAGCACCCTCGAGTATCCTACCAATGACCTGTAGTCCTTAACCTGCTTTGCCTTCGACTGAATCTATATGACCATTCAACTTTAAACCCACACAAGTGATGGTTAAACCTTTTGTATAATATATTAACTTTATATATACAGTGATCTGGTTTATTTCTGTTCATACAGTTACGATCTTAAGGAGAGGGTACTCTAGTGTACAGCTCGTAATATGTTGACAGGTGGAACTGGATGAGCTGAAGAGGAACATATGGCTCTACAGCGTCACAGAGGATGAAATACGTTACCATGAGACATGTTACTTGGAAGGGCGTGAAGTATTACAGGGACAGTGGCAGGATTACTATCTGCCTGTAATACAAGAGGAATATAGTGATTTTGAGTCTGATGATGAAACCCCACAGTTTGAATTCCGACGCTCATCACTGTCAACTGCATATGTGTCAAAGGTGAGTTACATTTATATTTTATGCACCTTGTTTCTGGCTCCTGCAATAATTTCCTCGTTCTTGCCTATCTTCTGCTTGGTCCTTGCTCACTTGTTTTCCCATTAACCCTTCCTGTTGTTATTATTCCTCAAATCTTTTCTATTCTCTTGTATTTTTATTCGGCCAATATTTACGTACTTTATTTTATTTTAAATCAACGACAAACGAGTATATAGATATTCCTCGATTGATGAATGTATTTACTGATTAAATAGGTCGGAAGAAGAAAAAATTGCTTTGAGACAGTTTTTATTCAATAGTAGAATGTAATGAGTGTATTAGCAAAGCAGTTATAAAAGCATGGGACATTTATTTTCGATATTACAATGCCACATTTGACAGCTTCCTACTTTAGATGATATTTTATGTGAAAGTGAAATGCTCTAAATAATCATTTTCTCATCCAAAACTGTAACAGTATAGTTATCAATTAAGTATACTTATTTTGTTAAGAATATGATATATTTCTTGTCTAGTGTAAATAAATACCGAAACTGTTCCATGCTGCGAAGTTAGTTTGTACGTATATTGACGATTTATTCTACTTTTACAGTGGCAGTCAATGGCAGATCTGCGTTTGAGTGTGCGCAAAAACATTCAAGGATTGTGGACTATGAGCAGTCTTTCTGTAAGAGAAGAAGGCGCTTCTGGAGTAGAGGTGAGTTACATCTGCATTTTTTGCATCTTGTTTCAGCTGCCTTCTTTAATTCATTCCTTCTTGCACTTTTCTACTTCTTCCTCACTTCCATTTCTCCACCATTAACTCTTCTAATTGCACTTCTTCTTTTTTCATTTTCGGTCTCTTAATTTTGATTTCTTTGTGTTCAGTACAACAGTGCAGAAAGAGGTACATGATTAGGCTGAAGTTCAACAAGAAACATGTTTGTGATTGTTGCTTTATTGAACTAATTTCTCTACTTCTGCTTTTATGCAATAACAATATCATATTATGACTTTATATCTGCTGCAGTTATCAGTGTGCCTTTAGGTATATTACAATGATACATTTGCCAGAATGTTACTCTACCAGGTATAGACACTTAAAGGCATTCCTCGTAGAGCATTGGCTGTCCAGCACAATCACAGATCTTCGACACTGTGCCACTTCGTCTGCTGTCAACCATGATGCAATCATAGGGAGTGCCTTCTCAGACTTGTGGTTTGCTCTAGAGTCATATATTCACATAGCTGACCACATACTTGAGGAGACACTCCCTAAGATTGTATCTCGGTTGATAGCAGACCAAGTGGCACAATATCGAAGATCCTTGAATGTTAATGAAATTGTTGCATAAATATCTCTCAGCAGCGAAGCCGAGCTGTTTGAGGTTATCTGAGATTCTTAAAGAAGACTTTTCGGTATTTACGATCACTAACTAGCAAATAAAGTAAAGAACATTTAGTGAGGTCTCTTGCGAATCACTTCACGGTACTGCTATTAGGTGGTGCAATTCAGAATTTCTTAATCTGTCTTCAGGATGCCGATGCCGACGCCGCCTCCCTGTCGGACTTTGAGGCTGCCCACCCTGAACTCCTCAGCGCCGGCGTTTGCCCGCCGACCCGTCGCCGTGTGTCTGACAGCCGGCGTCTGCTTCGCCATCGTCGGCGCCGCGACAAGCGTAGACGGTTTGGCCGACGGGACGCACGACCCAGAACGTGACGTCGCTGTAATCTGTACCGTAGCGTTCAAGTGTAATAAAACTTGTTTTTGCGATAACTTGTTGTTATTCTTTAGTACAGTATGATGAAGATTTGATAAAGTCGATACTACATCCCAAAACGGGGCTGTGATGTAGGAAGGCACATACGTGAGTCACTTTTCATTTTTTACAGTAGATGGTACTATTGAGATGTGATAGTACTCGTGTATTACTGAGAATGTCTCACCAAGAAACTGAATGACGTATGCTCAAGCATTAAATCTGCCTGTAAGCTAATGGCACACTGCCCTGGCCAGCACAAGTTATACCGTCGTTACACAAATACACACACTGAAAAAATCTACTTCAGCAATATCTCTTCTGGACCAGCATTTGAATTACATTCCACAAAATTAAAATTGCTCATGCAATATAGCGGGATAGAGCGGGATATTTAGCAATGTCGACTGGTAGCTGCATATGGTTCATATATTTTACTCTCTGTACGATAGTAATTTTTGAAAATACGAAGGATATGACAGCAACAGGTGTGCTTAAAGCAGTGTCACACAAAATACGCTTCAAAATTACACACGAAAAGTAAATAAATGATTTGGTGAACATACATGAATGGCAGTAACTCTGAATTGATAGTTTACATTAACGTCGAAGTAACAAATCGAGTATATACACTACGTGCAAACCACAATTCACATGAACATGAATCGAATTCCCAGAACCCACGAAAGAGCAAGCTTTCTATACATGCCTTACACTAAGCCATTTGAATGAACTAAAACGCAGGAGAGAATGAGTAAACAGCGCATAATGGATAAGATTGAATAGCTACGGCACACTCCTGTAACTAACTTCCAAGTCACGAATAATAAACTACTTCTGTGCCTCTGCAATGCCTCGCACCTAAATACCAGACCACGTTCACGAGTCACCAGCAGTTCAGCTTGCAAAATAAGTTTACGAAAACAAATATCAAAGGACTGAAGTATATTAAACGCTGCCTACTGACAGCCACTGAGAATATTTGAAACGGTTTCATCATAGGATTTAAGTAGTGTCCAAGTACGGATCCACTGCTGCTAAGTCTAGGGTAGCGTCCGAAGTTGGAGCCACCCAGAGTGGACCCTGGACGTACAGGGAGTGGTGGACACTCCTGCGAGAAACAAACACACAAAATAGCATAACTGAGCTTTGTCTATGTTAAAGGATAAAGTCAATAGTCCAACTGCACTGCAATCCGCGCATAATGTCTCTTTTTGTGTTGGATCTGGCAGTTAGTGTAATGTGGGATGACGTTTAGAAGAAGTGAAATTTGTAGATACTTTGGCTGGGTTGGGACTGTTATCGCCTTTGGATGGTAAAAATAGCCACCCACACCTTGTAATCTAAGCAATTAAAGCAAAGTATTATAAGGGAAATATGAAAAAACGTGAATTACTTTCAAGTGTTCTGAAAGCTCACTCTAACTTTGGCGCAGTCTCTCAGTCATTTTAGGAGCAGATGGTGCTGTAATTCTGATCCTTGATTTCCTTCATAAAAAACTTGTAGCCTTCTAGGAAAGTGTCGAATACATCTTCATGAACGTATACCTAGTGCTTATGCCACAAATTTCGACAACTCCGTCTGTCCGAGTACATACAGCCAGTGTCACCACTTCGTATCTGTATTTTACTACTAGACATAACACAATTTTTCGTTTTAGCCATGTTTTTCCACTTCTTCCGTTTTTCCATGTTTTTTCGTATTTTCTACATTCTTTCCAACTTTTCCACATTTTCCTTACTCCGTATGTAAATGTATAAATGTACATACAGGATGGTTCAGGAGGAGTATCACAGAATTTGGGATTTGATTCTACATGGGAAAGTAACCTTAAAAAGTACAATGAACATGTCCCTGATATGGTTCACCATGGTGGCCGTGCGGTTCTAGGCGCTTCAGTCTGGAACTGCGCGACCGCTACGGTCGCAGGCTCGAATCCTGCAGCGGCTGTGATGTCCTTCGGTTAGTTAGGTTTAAGTAGTTCTTAGTTCTAGGGGACTGATGACCTCAGAGCCATTTGAACCATTTTTGTTCCCGATTTATAATAGTAATGGAACTAGAGTGGGTTGAAGACTACACACAATCATGAGTGAATGTGAAGACAAGTTCAATATTACTTACCGAAATGCTGTATAAGCGTTGCGGTGGGCAGACTAATGGTGGTACAGATGACTGATCCATCTTACAAGACTTGTGGTGGATCTCCAACACATGGCAGCACTGTGACTTTACATCAAGGCAGCAGCTGCAAGCATAGAGTGTGCAATCAGGGGGCCATGTGCGTATCAGGTTTGAGTGTTGCTTAACGAGTAAGTCCATTGTGACTGTGAATTCCAAAATTCCGCAAACACTCATGCCCATGCAAAATACCCAGAAATGTTGTTTGTGTATGGGTACTATAATAGTAGTGCCTTTGAGACAGCTTACCAGAGACATTTTCCTGGTCAGCAAACACCCCATATCAGTATATTTCCCAAGGATTTTGAAACATTTTGTGAATCCAGAATACTACTCAGTGTACACATAACATCAGAACAAGAGTCTGTTCAGTCACATGAGGAAGGCAAGACATTACTGCAATGGTACAACAGTGTACCACCACCACTACCCAGTGCGTTAGCCATCAGCTCGATCTTCCACAAATGCAAGTCTGAAGGCTTGTACTTATTCCGTATGCAGCCAGTGCAACATCTGTATCCAGAGGCACAGCAAGCAGACATCAATTTTGTGAATGGTTGGCTGTACGCAGAGAGATCATGTAATACATTTTACTTATATATAAGGCTACAGTTACACGCAGCAGTGTGATGAACACCAGCAGTGCTCATATATGGACGAAGGAGAACCCACATAACATTGCACAAACAAGATTCCATGTTATGTTCACAGTGAACGTCTGGTATGGTATGATTGATGACCTGGTGACATAGCCTGTGTTCCTGCCAAATTTCATGATAGCCGCAGCATATGCACATTTCGTAATAGATGACTTACCCGCAACGATGGCAAATGTACCTCCAACATGAGAGATCACCGATTCTCAGTCCCACACGAGTACCCCAGTACCTGAATAACGAATCTCCTCAATGGTGGATTGGCCATAGTGGACCCATTAATTAGCCTGCCAGATCACCCAACCCTACCCCATTAGACTTCTGTTAATTGGGGGTTGGTGGGATTAAAGGGGGACGGGTAAGCTATTAAGGTGGATAAACGTGAAGAACTTGTCGCTGCCATCATCGACAGTGTTGCTCACATTAAAGCGCGCCAAGATCATGTTCGATATGTAAATCAACACAACCTCCAGTGCATTCACATATATGCCGAGATGGTTGGGAGACTTCCTGAAAGTATCTTGTAATATAGAGCAGACATCTGTCCGATGATTATTCTGTCCACTATAGCGTCCCCAGTGCTATATTACGAAAAGACTTAAAAAACGGTATTTATAAAGAAGAGACATTTAGAATTTGAATAATAAATGGACACTAGCCGCTCAGGCGAACATAAATTTTTCTCCGTATTATAATAATTTCTCTATGTAACTTTCGAGGGCAAAGAAATATAACAAATTGATCTAAAGAGACGACAAGATGCGCTTTTTGTTAATTTTTTAGTCGTCTTCACTTCTTCTCTTGTCTTGGTTGCGTGTAGACGGACATCTTGCAAGTGCTGGCAAATGTAAGAATATTTGTACTAATGAAGCAGATAATACATTGATTTAATATTATTGTTCACTTTTAATTTGTAAGAGGTGATTTCGGTTTCATGTCCGCCTTCCTTGAATTAATCTGCATTCAAGTAATTTACAGTTCAACAATCGCAGCGGCCGATGCAGCCAACGACGCCATTACGTGGCGATATTAACTTATAAAAAATTGGCGGAAGCGAAAAAGTCGCCCGCTATTAACATAATATTCAGTTTTCTCCACAGCCGCACGAAGTTGCAGAAATACGTAGCTTTAAGACTCTTATTTTCAGTGTCATTGCCGAGAGCCAGAGCCACAACTCTGACTACAATACAATGGTTAACGGAGGTAAGAAAAAATACTCTCGCGCGCGTGTGGGCCGCAATTGTAACTAATAACTAAAGATTTTTTGCTTTAAAATGAACTGACTAGCCGAGGAAATTAATATGAAAAGTTTATTCCATTGTTCAACTTATATGCTCATGTTTTAAGATTCAGCGAGTCTAACATTCATTATCGTAACAAATAATTTAAGATTAATATTGTTAAAAAGGAGAACTTCACAAAAGCATTTAATCGTAAATCAAAATTGAATGAAATATCATTTTTATTAAGGCCCACCACGTAAGTCGGCAACAATCAAAATAGTAATAATATATTAAATTACGACGGCCGACGGACGCGAGACCACCACAGCGCTAGGTGGCATTTCAGTAAGTAATATCTACACTTGTCTTCATACTTATTCATGGATGTGAGTATTCTTCACCCCACTCCAGTTTCTTAACGATCGAAGATCGGACACTCGCTTACACGACTTTTTCGTTTGTTTTTTTTCCACTTATAGCATCACCTCACAAATAATGTGACATTATTCCCGAATTACCCAATACATGCTCTTATTGATTGTATTACCAGGTGAAGATTGCTATTTTTACCATCCAACTGTGATTCAGAGACCCAATTCCCCATAGTATCTACGTCTATATACTTCATCCAACTGCCAAAGCCAGTGATGAAACACAAATACAGATGTATGGACTGCAGAAGAGGTTGGTACTAAAATACCTGTAGCTCATTTACATTACTTTGTATGTGTCTTTCCTCTACGGGATGTGGATGATCGACTATTAGGAGTAACTCAGGACAAAGTTCAGAAATCATCCAAATGCTGATCCACCACCATTACGTCTGGAATATTGTTAGTTTTGTATCTATTCGATGTTCAGTCCTTGGTATTGTTAGAAGGTTGATACACTAGCTTTAGACCTGGCGTATTGTTTGGCGTGGATCCACCGGTGTCTTTTCTGGGATAGAGTCTGCAGGTGGATCCAGGCGCACTAAGTCTGTGGTTAGTATCAGAATGTGGATCCACCCGACGTTAGATCTCAGTTGGTACCTGAATGTGTGTTAAGTCCCCTGGGAAGTGTCTGGAACAGATCCACCATGTATGTTTGTAATAGGATGAAGTCAAAACTTCACTTTTAGCACTGGCTTTAGCAGCTAGTATTATGTGGGTTGAAATTTGGAAGAAGTATAATTTGTAGATAATGTGTTTCGGATGGGACTCTGTATCACAGTTAGAGTATATACAGGGTAAAGAAGAAAATGCCACACTCGGCGATCTGCTTGTGATTCCTCATCTGATTGCACCACAAAATTGTACATAGGAAAACCTAGCCCCAGCAATACGTTGAATAGGAATGTACTTCAAAAGATGTGGCTCTATCAGTGCTGTAGCTATATACTGACATAACTCAGGGTTGTGCCAGAGCCATCCCATGAGATGAGGAACTGCATGTTTGTTCCTTTTCACTTAAAGCAACAAACTGTGTAAAATTTACACCTCCTGTAAGCGGTATCTAGCGCATTCCTTTTCGTTATTATTGGCTTTCATAGGTTTCTTGAAATTATTTCAACCAGTCGCCTTTTGTTGTGTTCATTGTGTAGATAATTGCATGAGATTCAGCTGTATCTTAGCACGTATACTTTCATATCCATTTCTAATGACTCATCACGTGGGGATGGGTTTCCTAACACGAAAGAGACAATAGAGCAAAAAAATACGCCAAAAGGAATCGAACAGACAGCTCACGAAACTGTATAGATTAGCAATAGACAGATCTCACAAATATTAAACTCTATCATCCTTAAATAAGTGCGAATGCATGTATGTGCACTATGTAGGAATAAATCAGTAGCATCTTTTTCATAGACAGTGAGATGTTACCACTAATCACTTAATACTAAAACAAATAACGAAAAACGTGATATCATTGATGCTGATAGAAACAATTACAATTAAGAAACGTAACATCTATATGTAAAAATTCATCTCAACTAGTGTGTTTAATCCCTACATGCTGTTTGGTTTTCCTTGGCACCATAGCAACTACCAGCAGGAGGACAATACAAGGTGACACACAACTCGCAGTGCACAGGCGTGGTTCGAAGAGCACCACGAAAAGTTTACCGTCTACCCTGGCCACCGAACTCCCCCGATTTAAACCCAGTCAAGATTGTGTAGCATCATCTTGATCGGGCTGTTCGCGCCATGGAACATCAACCGAGAAACCTAGCGCAGCTGGCCGCAGCATCCCACGAAGACATTGACCCAAGTTGTCAACAAGGCATTGTGAAAGCTGGTGATGGCTTCATAATGGTTCAGATTGTTTTTGGGTGGAATTGACTTGGTCTTCTGGTCCAGTTCAGCCGATCATAGACTATAAATGTTTATGTTCGGCTACTTGGAGACAATTTGGAGCCATTCATGGACTTCATGTTCCGACGTAACGATGGAATATTGTCACCGGGCCTCGGTTGTTCGCGATTGGTTTGAAGAAAATTCTTGACAATTCGAGCTAATGGTCTGGCTATCCAGTACGCCCGTCATGATACCCATTGAACATTTGTGGGATCTCAACGAAATGCAACACTTTCGTAATCAATGGACGACTATAAAGGTAGCATAGCTCAGCATTTCTGCAGTGGACTTCCATCACTGAGTCCATGTCACGTCGGGTTGTAGCACTACACCGACAAAATGGAGGTCCGACACGATATTAGAAAGCATCCCTTCACGTTTGTCGCCTCAGCGTACCGTGGGCGTAAAATGCAGGCTGTCAATAGCAGTAAAAATGTTTTGTAAAAGAGAAATTTCTTAGCCTCGAATATAAATTTAATTGCTAAGTAGACTTTGATGGAGTGAGCGATAAATAGTTCATTCAAGAAGAGAATAGAAGCTGGCGAAATGTATTGCTCCAGAGTATAATGAAGGTTAGATTGGTAGGTGTTATAAGTTACGAGGAGGTACCCAATCGAATTGAAAAGGAAAGAAATTTATACTACTAAATGGATTGACTACGTAGTAATAAAGAGAAGTGAGGAGGGAGGGTAAAAATTTTAGAGAAAGACCATGTCCTGTCTACAGAAAGGAAGCTCAAATGGATGTAGGCTGTAGTAGTTGCGAAGAGCTGAAGATAACCGCCCACGATTGATAGACATGGTACAAATGGTTTAAATGGCTCCAAGCAGTATGCGACTTAACATCTGAGGTCATCAGTCCCCTAGACTTACAACTACTTAAACCTAACCAACCTAAGGACAGCACACACATCCATGCGACCGTAGCAGCAGCGCGGTTCCGGACTGAAGCGCCTAGAACCGCTCGGCCACAGAGACCGACTGATAGTCAAGAAAAGCGGTCTTTCAGCTGAAGTACTATATAATGCCAGTTTTGTTTTCCAAATTGATATCATCTCCCAAAATATTTCCTATCTGGAAATCAGAATATTAGACTACATTACGTCCATAATTTTAACTCAACAGGATGCCACTATCAGTAAATCACAGAGTAGGGTTGAATGTCAGAAGGAGAGAGTTGCCCAACTGATGGCTTTAATCTGACAGGATGAACTGTAAAGGGAGTAGAATGGTGCAACTTTATCACGTTTGCACTCACTGGCAGTGTTGCGTTACAACTTAATACTTGCGTGCAATACCAGAACACTATTAGATTACCACAGTCATTGTATGAACTCTTACCTC
Organism: Schistocerca serialis cubense; assembly: GCF_023864345.2. NCBI lineage: Eukaryota > Metazoa > Arthropoda > Insecta > Orthoptera > Acrididae > Schistocerca > Schistocerca serialis. The sequence continues at coordinate 634,080,831 of NC_064642.1, read as the reverse complement.
GCAACTGAGCTCGCATTACTACTTGAAATTCTGACAGACATCCGGAAATTAATATTTCATGCTAAAAAGTTTCCCGTTCGATTGTATTACCTGTCAGTGTTCAGAAATAAATGTCATGGGTGGCACCTTTCTATCCCGTTTTCTCGCAAACACCAGTAGGAAACGCAGGGCCATCTGCCAGCTGGCGTGTTCACGTGACTTCGTCTGATGCTGACTAATTTCAAATAAACTCAAGGAATGTTCACATATGAAAGCAATTGGTATGTAAATACCACTCACCTCGTAGTATAAACATGCTAATTAAATTGTAGGTGATGGATTTTCTCACTTGAAAAACATCTCTTTATCCAACGACGGCGTCTGAATTTGCTGTCAAACAGTGTCAAGGCGCTCGCCTGCAAATACATGATAGTATTTTTCTCTGTCAACTGCTGCCATTTTTGCACCTTGAAGTAATCGAATATGGTTTAAGAAGTATTCAGCAATTGTGAAAAATTATGCAAAAAAATTGTACTGGCAGCTTTCGCTATGTTGCATACAGAGAGTTAAAGCGCAGTTACTAACGTAATATGCTAATGTGTAGTTTGAATTACTAGTATGGCGCGGACATTGCACAGGGCTGATTAGGACCACTGTTGTAATGTGGCAGCGGCTGTCTATCGAGTCACAAGCTGTATTATAGACGCCGTTAACGAGGTATCGTGCTATGCCGAGCAATCGATTATTTCTCGTAAGGACTGCAAATAACAGTCAGTAAAGGAGTAATGGTTAAGAAATACATGCGGTAACGTTTATGTTTGTGTCGAAAGTCGTGATGAAAAGAATCATCGTGTATAACGAACCGGTGGGTGATAATCGAAGCTGACATGTGCGACCACATTCTAAATCACGATTAATTTTGCTGTAAATGATCCATCCCAAATCAAGAAGAGCTGCAAGGTGGTGCTCAAAAACCGGAGTATCACTCATTTTTCATTCGTTCTCAACATATAGGCATGTCGATACTGTTGTGTCATCTGAGGAAATGTTGTAGGTTAGCTACACGTTTGAAATATCCATTTATCCGAAACTGTTGGAAGGAATTGAGGCACTTATGGCGTGAAACCGTGAAACTAGAGCATGGGTAATTAAACTAATTGAGCCAGATTTACCTTATCTGGGATCTAAATTATGGAATCTTCACTCTTGCACCGCCATATTGAGAAATGATAAGCAAAAAGGCCTGCTCTTTTTTTACAGAAAAGATGACTGCCTTAGTAAGTGAAAAGAAGCTCCGAAAAGTAACGTATCCGAACTCATAGAAAAATTATATAAATGGTTGAACTTCAACATATTCTGCAGCATCATTGGACACATCCAAGTTAGTGTTTGCTGTGATTTCCAATTGCTTGCCAAATATACCAAGTAGGCTAGCACTATGTGAAGTTCCTATAGACCATGAAGTGCTTCTTCAAAGGAGGTATGCTAATGTAGGTGGCAGTATATACACATTCAACCGAGGAATTCACGTAACATTAAAGACATAATTAAAATTTCTCATAAATATTGTTAGTGTTGCAATTTGCTCCTGCATTTACTCGCTGTCTTCGTCAGATCTGTCTGCCAGCTGACAGAAACACCAAACACTTTTTTCATTTTTTCCATGTCATCGACCATCTGACAGGTTTGATGCGGCCCGCAACGAATGCCTTTCCTATGCCATCCCTTTCATCTCGCAGTACCAATTACAACCTGTGTCCACAATGTTTTGCTCAATGTACTCCAATCTCTGACTTCCACTACAGTTTTTGCCCTCCACAACTCCCTATAGTACCATGGAAGTTATTCCCTGCTGACTTAACAGGCGACATATCATACTTTTCCCTTCTTCGTGTCAGTATTTTCCCAATATTTCTTACCTCGCCGATAATGCGGAGAACCACCAGCCAATTTTCAACATTCGTCTGCAGCATCACGTCTCAAACGCTTCAATTCTCTTCTCTTCTCATCTCTGGCGGTTTTTACATAGTCATGATTCACTAACATACAATGACGTGCTCCAAATGTATTTTCTCAGAAGTTTCTTTCAGTTAAGTCCTATATTTGATACTAGCAGATTACTCTTAATCAGGACTGCCACTTTTTTTGCCTGTGCTGGTCTGCTTTTCATGTCCTTCTTGCTTCGTCCGTCATGGGTTGTTTTGCTTTTAAGGTAGCAGAATTCCTTATCTTCATCTGCTTTGTGATCACTAATTTTGATGTTAAGCTTCTCGCTATTTTCGTTTCTGCTTCTTCTGACTACTTTCGGATTTCTTCAGTTTACACTCAGTTCATATTCTGTTTTCATTAGACTGTTCATTCCATTCAGTAGATTCTGTAACTCTCATTCACCTTCACTGAGGACAGCAACACCGTCAGCGAATCTTATCACTGATATCCGTCCATCCTCTGTTTTAATCCCACCTTCGAACGTTTCTTTTATTACCCTCATTACTTCTTCGATGTATATATTGAAAATTAGGGACGAAAGACTGCGTCTCTAGCTTACACCGTTTTTAATCCGAGCAGTTCGTTCTTAGTCCCTTATTCTTATTGTTCTCCCTTGGTTTCAGTGCATATTGTATATTACCTGTCTCCCCTCATAGCTTACTGCCCGTTTTCTTCAGAATTTCGAATATGTTGCACAATTTTACATTGTCTAACGCTATTTTCAGGTCTATCTTGAGTGTGCTTGTCTTGCTTCCATTACCAAGTGCAATGACAGAACTGCTTCTCTGGTACCTTTATAAACTCGTCGTCATCTAACTCACCAATTATTTTCTTTCTCATTGCAGCCTGATAGTATGACCGGATTGGCGGATTACCAGTTCTCCCTTTAGATGCCTGTAAACAGGTACCTCCCGGGGACAGAATCTTGGTCTATATCATTCATGTGCCTGATTGCACCGAGGAAATTGTGTCTCGTGGACCACATCCAGTGTCTAATGTGCTGTGCTTGTCTACTCACCGAGGAAGCTCGGTGTGCTCGCTGAATATGTTGATATTTTTGAGAGGAATTTGTGAAGTTCATACCATAGTCTGGTTCTGAAAGCTGTAGGTTTTACCTCCTCACAGTATATCTTCCGCGATGATAGTTTTGCTTCCTCAGCAGCAAGACTCCATTTAGCAAGAGCCTCTAGATATTTCACCCTTTGTCCGTTTCTTCTTGCAAAGTTGAACAGTCTTCATACCTGGTTTCTTTGCAGTTCAAGATTATTGTTCCACCAAGACTCACGTGCTTGCTCAGTTTTATAAGCATGAGGCTGTGATGGTAGATGGCGTTCCATTTACTATTTCCTTTCAGTCTAGTGGATTTCTTATCAAGGCTTAACTTAAGACAAGTGTGGTTTTAGGTCATTCCTGTACGAGTCCCAGCCTGTTCGCGCAAGGATGCTACAGCCTATAGTCTGTTTAACACCCAGTTCAACCCGAAACACAATAAAGATGTAGTTAGATAAGGATGAGTTCATTTTATGCCAGTAATGGCCATAAGTACCAATTAAAATGGATCCAAAAGTTATGTCAGTTACTTCTCACCTTCTTCTGTTTTGAAGGTAGATTCCTTACCCCGCTTCAAGGTCTCTAGATTGCTCTCCGATAGCTGTTCAAGTAGTTACTCTCCTCTTTTATTGGTTTCGCTGCTTTCCCATTCCACGTTGAGGGCATTGGTATCACAGCCAATCAGCGGTTGTTCGCTCAGCCATCTGCCTGTTTCCACTTTCCTGGGAAGGATGAGTAGTATCCTCGTAAGAAAGGTAAGCTGAGGCTAATAATTCTCTTTTGCACCTTCCTCATACGGTTTCATTCTGATGGTCACTACGTCGCTGGAAGAGAAGGTCGCCATCGGCATGGGTGGAATTCCATTATCAACATGAACACATGTTTTAGGTTACACACCAGATTATCTCCAGTTCCTGGATGGTCTGTTAAATAGAGTTCTTGCATTAAGACGAAGTCCACTTCCTGTCTCTCCAGAAGCAGCAATTGCCCCCTAACTGTGCTACAGTTTTATCTGCGACACCTCCAGTAGGTAGGTGATATCCTTGATCACTCTGCTAGGAATCTGTATGAATCCTACGTAAAATTTTAGCTCCTCCTCTGGCATTACCCAGAGCCTGTGATACATGCATTGCCATAGTCAGCTGAAAATTCCTGGAGTGCGAAGAATTTGGCCAAATCTGTTTGTGTTATGCTCCCTCAGAATATGGACATTAGGTACAGGAGTTGAATACACCAAGAATTTCAGTCTTCATAAGTAAAAATCGAAGAATGGGTAGTTTTGAGAGATGAAATAGTGAAGGCAGCAGAGGATCAAGTAGGTAAAAAGACGAGGGCTAATAGAAATCCTTGGGTAACAGAAGAGATACTGAATTTAATTCATGAAACGAGAAAATACAAAAATACAGTAAATGAAGCATGCAAAAACGAATACAAACGTCTCAAAAATGAGATCGACAGCAAGTGCAAAGTGGCTAAGCAGGGATGGCTGGAGGACAAATGTAAGGCTGTACAGGCGTATAATACTAGGGGTAAGATAGATACTGCCTACAGGAAAATTAAAGAGACCTTCGGAGAAAAGACAACCATTTGCATGAATGTCAAGAGCTCAGATGGAGACCCAGTCCTAAGCAAAGACGGGAAAGCAGAAAGGTGGATGGGGTATATAGAGGGTCTATACAAGGGCGATGTTCTTGAGGACAATATTATAAAAATGGAAGAGAATGTAGACGAAGATGAAGATGAAATGAGCGATATGATACTGCGCGAAGAGTTTGACAGAGCACTGAAAGACCTAAGTCGAAACAAGGCCCCGGGAGTAGGCAACATTCCATTACAACTACTCATAGCCTTGGGAGAGCCAGCCCTGACAAAACTCTACCATCTGGTGAGCAAGATGTATGAGACAGACGAAATACACTCAGACTTCAAGAAGAATATAGTAATTCCAATCCCAAAGAAATCAGTTTAATAAGCCACGGCTGCAAAATACTAACACGAATTCTTTACAGACGAATGGAAAAACTGGTAGAAGCTGACCTCAGGGAAGATCTGACTGGATTCCGTAGAAGTATTGGAACACGTGAGGCAATACTGACCCCACGTCTTATCTTAGAAAATAGATTAAGGAAAGGCAAACCTACCTTTCTATTATTTGTAAACTTAGAGAAAGATTTTGACAATGTTGAATGGAATACTCTCAAATTCTGAAGGTGGCAGGGGTAAAATACAGGGATAGAAAGGCTATTTATAATTTGTAGAGAAACGAGATGGCAGTTACAAGAGTCGAGGGGCATGAGAGGGAAGCAGTGGTTGGGAAGGGAGTGAGGCAGGGTTGTAGCCTATCCCCAATGTTATTCAGTCTGTATATTGAGCAAGCAGTAAAGGAAAGAAAAGAAAACTTCAGAGAAGGGATTCAAAAATGGTTCAAATGGCTCTGAGCACTATGCGACTTAACTTCTGAAGTCATCAGTCGCCTAGAACTTAGAACTAATTAAACCTAACTAACCTAAGGACATCACACACATCCATGCCCGAGGCAGTATTCGAACCTGCGACCGTAGCGGTCGCTCGGCTCCAGACTGTAGCGCCCAGAACCGCACGGCTACTCCGGCCGGCGTAGTAGGAATTAAAATCCATGGAGAAGAAATAAAAACTTTGAGGTATGCCGATGACATTGTAATTCTATCAGAGACTGCAAAGGACCTGGAAGAGCAGCTGAATGGAATAGACAGTGTCTTGAAAGGAGGATATAAAATGAACATCAACAAAAGCATAACGAGGATAATGGAATGGCGTCGAATTAAATCGGGTGATGCTAAGGGTATTAGATTAGGAAATGAGACACTTGAAGTAGTAAATGAGTTTTGCTATTTGGGGAGCAAATAGACTGATGTGGTCGAAGCAGAGAGGATATAAAATGTAAACTGACAATGGCAAGGAAAACGTTTCTGAAGAAGAGAAATTTGTTAACATCGAGTGTAGATTTAAGGGTCACGAAGTCTTTTCTGAAAGTATTTGTATGGAGTGTAGCCATGTGTGGAAATGAAACGTGGACGATAAATAGTTTAGACATAAAAATAATAGAAACTTTCGAAATGTGGTGCTACAGAAGAATGCTGAAGATTAGATGGGTAGATCACATAACTAATGAGGAGGTATTGACTAGAATTTTGTGGCACAACTTGACTAGAAGAAGGGATCGGTTGGTATGACATATTTTGAGGCACAAAGGTTCACAAATTTAGTATTGGAGGGCAGCGCGGAGGGTAAAAATCGTAGATGGAGACCAAGAGGTGAATACACTAAACAGATTCAGAAGGATGCAGGTTGCAGTAGGTACTGGGAGATGAAGAATCTTGCACAGGATAGAGTAGCATGGAGGGCTGCATCAAACCAGTCTCTGGACTGAAGACCACAACAACAACAAGTAAAAATCCGTAGGATTCATATCTGGCGATTGCGCAGGGGATGCATTATATCCCCCGCGTACCATCCATAGACTTTGAAACTGGTTATAGAGATAAGTCGAAAGTTTAGAGTAAAGTGAGATGGAACAACATCGTGCCTAATCCACACCCGTTGCATGACGTTTAGAGGTACAGTGTCAAGTAATGAAACACCTCATTTTTGACACCCTGTGTGTACGTTCGCCCATCAAGCTGCTGTGGGTTGTAGTAGGGATCAATGAGATGATCTTGAATGATTCCGCCGCACAAGTTAATGCAGAACTAAAGAGAATCAAACAAGGTAAAAAACAAATGCGAAGACCATCTGTAAATAAGAATGTAGTTAAAAATACACATGTAAGTTGCGTAGCATAGCCTACGATCGCTACTGGGAATTCTTTTCGTAGCTCATAAAACAGGGGTATTGAATATTTGTAATGCTTCGGTGTTAGAAAAATATATTCACGTTTATGACTCCAATTAAGGCAGTCTTTTCTTTTTCTGCAAAGAACATGGCGATACTTCTGGGCTGTCATTTACACTGAACTAAACACACAACTGCAGTTTGCAAGAGGGTGTCGTTCTTACTTCATTCACTGCATAAATGTAACAAAGGTATTCCTTTGCAGATGAAAAGGAAGCACGTAAACGTAGTAACGTTCTCCATACTCGACTACGGGGATGCCATTCTCCCAGGAATGTCGTATCAACGCTCACGCAGGCTGGAACTGCCGATGAATGCTTGTGCACTATACATTTGTGATGGACGCTTTTTCGGCCGTATCACGCCACCCTAAGAACGATTATCATAGCCACGTGCCATTAAGCACAGAGACTGTCATGCTCTAAGTCCACTCTACCGTCTTCTCCATCATTGCACTCCCTCTTATTTGTCTTCATCTCTTGCTCTACTGTCTCAACATTACAACAGAAATACACGTTCACAACGAAGAAAAGATCTCTCTGTACCAGCACATAGCGTTGCCATGTTTTCGAAATCATTTCCTGTATCAGGAACACTACTTGGTACAATCTTCCTCAATATGTCAAAGAAATTAAAGTCCTTCTAAAATTCAAAAAGGCAGCTAATGGTTAGGTTCTATCACAATAGCCATCTCTGCTACGTTCTGTGCAACACATTCTCACCAGTCCCCCTGCCACAGAACTTTTCGCTCCCCCTTGTCGGCAGAGTACTTTGTTTGTATTCTGTTATTTCCTAACAGCCACTGTAACTGTAAATTCAATCTTTTCCTCTTCTCGCTTCTGATAATACTAAACGTGGCTTCAAATGTGCTAGACTAATCTATATCATTCTCAATACTCTTTGCTGTTATTATTATCATTTTTATCAGTGTCATTTATTATAATTAGTTTTTATTAGTATTGTTGTTATTATTCGAAAGGTATTGTAATATCATTGGATGTGTTGCTCCTGTTCAGATGTAAAAGAGGGCCTTACGTCCATAACCTGATCAGCTAAATAAACAAAGGCAAATAAATTTATGAACACCTTCTGTGTCTAAACTTGACGTCCTTCACGAAAATGTGGAAAATCAAGTTGTTCGATAAGTATAAATAGTAATCGATCATATTATAATAAAAAGAGACGTCAACGAATTATAATAAAAAACTGACGATCATTTAATTCCAGTCTGAATTTGATCTTATTCTCAAGTTAGCAAAAGTCTGCGTTCCTGCAATTCCGTCAGTGATGGAAAGTTTTGATATATTTCATTTAGATACATTGTGAATAGTCCGATAGTCCGACGACACTCTTACGTCTGAAGATATTTCTTGGTTAAAATGATGTTTAATAAGCATCTAAGTTCGAAACCAACATCTTAAGAATATCGTGCATGACGATGAGCGGTTCCCTATTCATTTTATTTTTCCAAACAGACATCTTTATACAAACGCCAGTACGATCACTAAACATTATGGCGTGACCTGCAGGTAACGGTGATGCCGTCTTCTGTTGATCCCAGGGAACGGTCACAACAATGCATTGTCGCCTGAAGTTGCGTGTGCCGTTGCTTAGCATTACTGTCGAGTTCGTATCGATACTTTCGTGTGCTGAATAATTCTGTGCTGTGATTTAGTGAGGAAGAAGTCCATCAGTCGTATTTGTACTGGTTATCTGTACAGTTTCGACACACTAGAAGATCAGGTGCTAAAGACTCTTACCTAGCTTAGCAGCTTTGTAAAAAGCTAAGCCGCATCTTCGTGCGAGGCGAAGACTACCGTATAGCTGCACGAGGTATGGGCCTTATTTGAACTCGTAACGTGAGATAATTATGTAATTACAATCTGCATAATACAGGTGCTATTATTTGCCTTTAGACGTAAAGGAGAATTACTGTTAGAGTGATGCTACGTTGCAGAATGTGATGTGAGGTCGGGATACGTGGTTAGTAACAGGATTACCTCTGATAGACAAACGCGTAGCTTGTATTTACGGTACTGGACTTACTATTAATTTGCACGTTATTTGAAAACTCAGTTGTTTATTGGCTATGTGAAGATGTGTATGTGTTGATTATGTGTAGCCTTAAATTAGATAGATAGTTTCACGAATTAAAATGGAGATTTGATCTGACCCCTTTCAAAGATATCGTCCTGGTATTTCATAATCGCTTAGCGAGTACATCTATTCCCGTCTTACATTAGCTGGCTCCTCCTCTCCTCCCCCCCTCCTCTCTCAGTAAACCACCTTCACACCCCAATCTCTTTGCATCTCCTCCTGCCCCTGCCTCTGTCCATATTTCTCCTACCCCTCTCTCTGTCTATCTGCTTCTCCCCCTCTGTCCATTTGTTCCTTCCAACTCTGTCCCCTTCCCCCATCCAGTTCTACCTCCTCTTCCACCTCTCTTTGTCCATCTCCTCTTCCCCCTCTCTCAGTATATCTCCACCAGACCCCACTCTCTTTCCATCCCCTCCTGTTCTTTCTGTGTCCATTTGCTCCTACCCCACACTCTGTTTATTTGTTTTTCCCCTCTGTCCATCTGTTCCTCACCCTACTGTCCAACCGCTCTTTCCACCCTGTTCATCTAATGCTCTCCCCATTCAGTTCCATCTCCTCCTTCCCCTCTCGCTGTTTATCTCTTCCTCCCTTCTCTATCTGTCTATCTGTTCTTCTTTCTACTCTTTTTGTTTCTCTATCCAACTCTCCCTCCACCTCCTCCACTTCTCTTTCTCTTTCCCTCATTCTCTCTCCCTGTCCATCTCCTTCTCGCCTATTCTCTCTCCACATTATCAGACCCACCTCAATAAGATGCTGGTGGTTCTTACACTGCAGTATTTCTTTCTAGATAGTAACTACTGTGTGTACCAAACATGGCTGAAATCGTTCCAGAGGCTTAGGATAGGCTATTTACCCTTGTCTTTAAATGTGAGTACTCGTGTGAAATGTATTTAACATATACTCTTGTATATCACAATTCACACGTTTTTCTACATCATACATCTAGTACTACGTGTTGTACAATGGTTTAATTGTCCAGGTGAATCCAGTGTTATTCGCGGCTTCTGTCTGCAAAATGTATTGCGAATAAAGTTAGTAGTAAATAAGCAATTAATTTCAATGTCAAGCACGATGTGTCTGTTTTTCAAACATCTCAGCGTTTTTCCCCTGAACTATATATTGCACAATATTACAATTTTGCTGATAAAGTCAGTACTATTTGTAAATACTGTCTCCAAAATGAGTCGCCAATATAGTTAATAGTAAAGAAGTAATATATTAAAACGTTATGCTTCGTGTAGCCGTTTTACTGTATGAACAACGAAAACGTAGTAAGCTATAAACTTTTTACCTTTCATCTCTTTGTGGGAAACGTTTGGTAAAGGTTTGAAACTACGTGTAAAATTTCCTGCTAATGAGTAGTGGCCTCATTCTCTAGTAGTGGATGACTGAAGTATGGATACTCGCGCGTAGTGGGCTATACGTCTACTTCACCCGCACACCTTTGATAGTAGGTGGTTCTTACCGTGAGACTGACTCTCTCCAGACAGAACTGAGATGTGTACCGTGGACACAGGTACATACTTACATATGGCTATAGTTACATCCATTTTTGTAATATGTATGAATTTTATCTACAGTTAATCTGCTCTGTTTTAAATTGCATTTCATTGACTCTTTTATGATCCTCCGTTTGCCAAAGTTTGTAGTATTTCAGATTGTTAAGTATGGAGCAGTGTTTGTCGCTACAGCTTGATTTTAGAATTATAGTATAGCCAAACTAGTCTCTATTTGATTGTAGGGCGCTGATGACGTAGTAGTTTAGCGCCAAACTACCTAAATAAAGACTGTGATACGATGTGTCTAGTTTGACAAATTACGCAACGACTAGGGCGACTATGCGGCAGTCCACGTAATCAAGATGGAGATTATAACGTCATATCTCCGGACTTATTCTGATGCGTAAATGATACAACAGTTTTCATTACAGATTTTGTACGTCGGAAAAAGCTACAAATTAATAATCACAGATGGGAGAGAGAATTAATGGAGTATCAAAGAAAAAGTTTCGCAGTTATAGTGTATAAATCGAAGGGAGTAATGCAAAATGAATTTTACCCTAAGGCGCTAGTCGAACAACGATACACAGTTATGAATACGAATGTTAATGGCAACCTGACGTTAAACTTCTACAATCAGCTCACTGGAGTCGTTTGATTTCTCATCTCGTTAACCAGTAGCTGACAAGTGAAACGCACTTCCGTAACTACATTATTGGCACTCCCGCTAACTTCAAAGGATCAGGTGCAGCAATCAGACGTGTAAGATCCTCCATTCACCGCAATAACACAGGCTGATAACTCAACACAATCTTAGAATCACTTAAGAAACTGAGAAGATGCTATTTATCTGATACACTGTAAAGATTAGAACGAATTACTTTAGACAACAGTGACAGTGCAAAAATGAAAAACGCTACAAGCATTACAACTGAAAATACGCATAAAAAAGTGACGTCACAGCAGCCTTTACCACTACGGCACGAATCAAAACCGACTGCTAGTACTGCATATTCCTCTTGACGCGTTTCACGTTGCCAAAATGGCCAACACTTGTTTCCCTCTTCGATTGCTTATGGATGAGTTCTGTGACCATTACTTCGTCGTGGTGCTGTCATTTTCAGCTGTCTAACATTGAAAACTGTTGCCAGCTGCTCATGTCGGTGTAGGGTAAATATGACGACAAGACAAAAGGGTTTACTGCTCCTCTCGAATAACCAAAGCGTAGTTGTACAGTATCGTTAACTAGGATAGCCATTTGTTGCTAAACGGCAAGTTCAGCACCTTTCATTCTTTTTCGCATTACATGTAATCTTCACATCGCTGAAAGTAATTATTATGTCGCTCATGCAAGACTTTCACGCAGTTGATGTTGTCAGTGCATCTAGAAGTACGATCGAATTTATTTGCTACATGATTCAGAAGGTAAGGAGGGAAAGGGTGAGGCCTGGCATACTGAATCCATCGACGGTATCGCATGTACTGCGGAGGCATTCGTGACTTCTCCCTCGAAATTACTGTACAGTTAACTGATAAGCAATTTCACACCACTGCCAGCACGTTGTCACCGGCACCGTTCAGTTGTTGCAATAATACAAATGTCCCGAGAGTGGAGACACATACTCAAACACGCAAACACATCTGCATCTGCATCTATACACATACGGTGCAACCCACCGTACGGTGCTTGGCGGAGTATACCACGTACCACTACATTTCGTTTCCTGTTCCACTCGAAAACAGAGCCAAGGAAAAATAGCTGCCTCTAATCCTCTTTACGATTCTTAATTTTTCTCAACTTTAGAACCGATCTGCATTCGGCCTCAAATGACGGTTCTCTAAATTTCCGCTATGGTCTCTCGCGAAAAGAGCGTCTCCTTCGCCCAGAGATTCCCTTTTGAGTGCATGAAGCATCTTCGTAATACTTGGGCGCTGATCAGACCTACTAGTAACAAATCTAGCAGCACGCCCCTCAATTGCTTTTATGTCTCCCTTTAAGCCGAACTGGTGAGGATCCCACACACTCGAGCAATACTCAAGAGTGGTATATATTCTATATACCGTTTCTTTTATAGTTGAGCTACACTCCCCCCCCCCCCTTCCCCATAATTCTCTCAATAAAACGAAATCGAGCATTCGCCTTCCCCAACACCAACTTGACGTGCTCATTCCATTTCATACGGTTTTGCAACGTTAAGCATAGCTAACTAATCGATGTGACTGTGTCAAATAGCTCACTACTAACGCTGTATTGGAACGTTACAGGACTGTTTTTCCTACTCTTCCTCATTAAATTACACTTTTCTACATTTATAACAAGCTGCCATTGATCATACCATCTAGAATTTCCGTCAAACTCATCTTGTATCCTCTTACATTCACTGAACGACGTCACCTTTACGTGCGCCACAGCGTCATCAGAAAACAGTAGTAAATTGCTGTTCACCTTGCGTCAGATCATTTAAGTATATAGAGGTGAAGATAGGTCCTATCACACTTCCCTGTGGCACTCCTGAAGATACCCTCGACTCACAGGAACACACGCCGTCGAGGACGACGACTTGTATTCTACAGTGAAGCGCCAAAGAAGCTGTTATAGCCATGCGTATTCAATTAGAGGAAGAATACGGCGCCGCGGTCGGCAACGCCTATATAAGACAACAAGTGTCTGGCGCATTTGTTAGATCGGTTACTGCTGCCACAATGGCATGTTATCAAGATTTAAATGAGTTTGAAAATGGACTTATAGTCGATTCTCGAGGGATGGGACACAGTGCCTCTGAGGTAGCGATGAAGTGGGGATTTTCCCGTACGACCATTTCACGACTGTACCGCGAAAATCAGGAAAACATCAAATCTCCGATATTGTGGCGGCCGGGAAAAGACCCTGCAGGAACGAGACCTACAACGATTAAAGAGAAACGTTCAACGTGACACAAGGGTAACCCTTCCGCAAACTGCTGCAGACTTCAATGCTGCGCCGACAACAATGTAAGCATGTGAGACATTCAACGAAACATCATCGATATGAGCTTTAGGACCCGAAGGCCCACTCGTGTACACTTGATGACTCCGCTACACAAAGTTTTACGCCTCGCCTGAGCCCGTCAGAACTGACATTAGACTGTTGATGACTGAAAACATATTGCCTGGTCGAACGAGTCTCGTTTCAAATTGTATCGAGCGGATGGACGTGAACGGGTATGGAGACAACCTCATGAATCCACGGACCAAGCATGTCAGCAGGGGACTGTTCAAGCTGTTGCAGGCTCTGTAATGATGTGGGGCGTGCGCAGCTAGAGTGATATGGGACGCCTGAGACATCTAGATGCGCCTCTGACAGGTGACACGTGCGTAAGCATGCAGTCTAATCACCTGCATCCATTCATGCCCATTGTGCATTCCGAATGACTTGGGCAATTCCAGCAGGACAATGCAACACCTCAAACGTCGAGAATGCTACAAAGTGGCTCCAGGAGCACTCTTCTGAGTTTAAACATTCCGCTCGTCTTCAGACTCCCCAGACATGTACATTAAAGAGCATATATGGGTTGCCTTGCAATGTGCTGTTCAGAAAAGACCTTCACTCTTACGGATTTATGGACAGCCCTGTAGGATTCACGGTGTCAGCTCCCTCCAGCACTACTTCAAACATTAGTCGAGTCCGTGTCATGTCGTGCTGCGGCACTTCTGCGTGCTCGCGGGGGCCCTACACGTTATTAGGCATATGTACCAGTTTTTTTGGCTCTTCACCGTATTACTAAACGAGTTAAGGAATCACTCATATCTGCGAACCAAATCCTTACTCTCGAGCCTCCGGCAACAGTCTGCAGTGGGGTATCATGTCAAACGATTTTTGGAAATATACGAAATATGGAATCTGGCTGTTGTCCCCTAACCATGGGTTGTAGGATGTACGATATCATGTGAGAACAAGGCAAGCTCAGTTTCATGTGAACCATACTTTTCAAGTCCGTGCTGATCTGTGACAGAATCTTTTCTGTGACAAAGAAATTTACTACGTTCAAACTCAGAATGTGTTCAATAATTATGCAGCGAACTGAAGTTAATGATATTGGTCAGTAATTGCGCAGATAGGTTCTTTCATCTTTCTTACGTACAGTAGGGTAATTAGACGACTGCGTTATTAGGATAACTGTTACATTCATATACGCTCAGAGAGCCAGAAAAGAACATGTAAAAAAAGGAAACGGAAGGGCTTCATTCCAAACCTTCAGAATCGACCGGTAGATGGATGATTATGTTAATTTCAGAGCGCTCAACGTCATAAATACCAGCGCTCTTGCAGAGTGTGAACCAAAGTGTTACTGAATACAAATATCAGTACATCATAAGTGGTAATGAAAACCACGTAATGGAACGTGCATATCTACATGCACGTTCCTGTTGTTTCCTTACGCTTAAATGACGCTGTAATACAGTCTTGGTAAATAAAACGTGAATTAACCGAAAAATACGTGCTAAAGTAATTCCTTGATGCAAGTGACATAAACATTCTTTTAAAATTTGACGGTATTTAGTAGTTAAAACATTCTCACCTTGCAGACTGCTTTAGTGGTCTATCTATAGCAAACGAATATAGAAGCAGATTGCTGAACAAGCATAGAAGTTTTCGCGAACTACTTTATTTAATGATGTTTTTGCGATTTTTGTGAATATCTATTTCAGCAACAGTGCTTCGAACCTTTTGTTTCAACTTTTTTTTAATTAAGTAATTAACCTCCTCTACAGGTTATTGTTCCCAAATTTCGCAGAATTTCGTCGTGGTTGTGCTTCCGTCAGCGGTGACTGGCGTGAAGGTTGACAAAAATCGGATTGTGTTCCAGAGACAAATCTATGTTCAACACAAAAAGACTGAAGAGTATTAGGATGTGACTTATCTTGACATAGAGACATACATAAGTGCACAGGACATTCATTTTTGTCTCAACTTCTAGCTATAGAAAAGATATGCTTCTGACGAATAGCACGCAATTTGATCAAAGCTCATCAACAGTCTCAACTCCTGTAAAGATTTGCTCGAAAACTGGGCCGATGACATGCAGAATCCACATTCAACATGCTAACAAGAGACAGAACTTAGATATACTCGTACGAACAGTAAACTAAGCTACAATCAACTGTCTGGAATTGCCAGGACGAACGGAAACGCCCGCATCTCGTGGTCGTGCGGCAGCGTTCTCGCTTCCCACGCCCGGGTTCCCGGGTTCGATTCCCGGCGGGGTCAGGGATTTTCTCTGCCTCGTGATGGCTGGGTGTTGTGTGCTGTCCTTAGGTTAGTTAGGTTTAAGTAGTTCTAAGTTCTAGGGGACTGATGACCATAGATGTTAAGTCCCATAGTGCTCAGAGCCATTTGAACCATTTTGAACGAACGGAAACCAACACGAGTGAATTGTTCGCGAAGGACTTCAAAGAACAAAGAGAATGAGGACATGTTTATTTTCCTACATTGGAAATGTTGTGAGAACGGCTATATAGAACCGTAAAACAGATAATCCTGAATGGTACAAATCGGTTTGTTTGCCACAAGTAATTGATAATATCAGGAAACTTGGTTTCTTTGAGAAAGCCATGAGTTTCATATCATCGAATTCATGCTCCACTGCCTGTATTCAGTTGATTTACAGCCAAAGGACTTCTTTTTGTCCACTTATAACAGGGAAATCATGCATCGACAGCTATTTTCAACACCCCAAGAATCTGATACATCCTCCCAAAAGCAAGCTTTTCAGGTTACAATATCAGAAAAAAAAACGTTTCTGCAGCTGATTAGAACGCATTTAAATGTGTATGCATTTTAAAGGCTGGTATTTTGAGAAATGGTGAAAAAATCTACATCTAAAAGTTTTTCCTTTATCGTTTTTATACGAGGGTTGGAACTTATATAGTGACAAGTATTTATGCACAACCGATGCGAAAGAGTTACATGTCTGCACCTGTTACTGTCCTCCAAAGTAGTCACCAGCGTTGTGTAGAACCCGTTGCCAGCAATGTGGAACCGAGCGAGGTGGCGCAGTGGTTAGACACTGGACTCGCATTCGGAAGGACGACGGTTCAATCCCGCGTCCGGCCATCCTGATTTAGGTTTTCCGTGATTTCCCTAAATCAGTCCAGGCAAATGCCGGGATGGTTCCTCTGAAAGGGCACGGCTGACTTCCTTCCCCATCCTTCCCTAATCCGATGAGACCGATGACCACGCTGTCTGGTCTCCTTCCCCAAACCAACCAACCAACCAGCAATGTGGAAGGCGTAGTATACCGTTAGCAGACACCGTTCTGTTGATGGTGCGAATGGAGCGGTCTCCTGCCTGTCGAATCTCTGGAACAGTTCTGAAGCGAATGCCACGAAGTGGTTCCTTCATGTTCGGAATCAAATCAAAGTCACAAGGACTTAAGTCCGAGTAGTATGGTGGATGGTACAGTACTTCCCAGTCCCGTCGACCGAACAGAGCAGCCACAGCTTGGGCTGAATGCGCCCGCGCATTGTCGTGCAAAATGATGGATGGGTTGCGCAGGAAGTGTCGCCGCTTCTTTCACAAAGCTGGTCGCAGGTGATGCTCCAAAAACTAATAGTAATACTGTACATTGACGGTCTGCCGTGGAGGAACGTAATGCGTTAGGATAACATCATCACAGTCCTACACGAGAATGACCGTAATTTCAGACCGCTCCATTCGCACCATCAACAGAACAGGCTCTGCTAACGGTGTACAACAGCTTACACATCGCTGGCAACGGGTTCTACACAACGCTAGTGACTACTTTGAAGGACAGTAACAGGTGCAAACACGTAACTCTTTTGTATCGGTTGTGAATAAATAGTTGCCACTATTTAAGTTCCAACCCTCGTAAAAGCTAAAAATGCAGCCGTTGTAGAAGGAATTCAACAACGTAATTCAGAAAAGCGTCGTCATCATTGGCGATTTGAATTTGCATTATACGCTATGTGGATGAAACAATATAAATTTGGTCATTTTCCCATAGAAATCTCAGTGGAGGAAGTTATTTTGTGTCATGTGAAAAAACGTCTATAAGAACAACTGCTCCAAACCAAACATATTCTGCTATCGATATTCTTTCACTAACACCTGATGTGGTTGTGGTCACCACTTGGAGTGCCTTGGAAGAGGGTGTGTGATCTGACCACTAGCCAATACTGATGTCTATTGGAAGCCATTTTTTTCATTTAATATGTCAGCAGCTAATGAAACCTGATTGCAATGTATATACTAAAGAAAAGTTAAGGTCGATGTACACAAATTTAAAGAAAGCGAAGATATCAATGGTATATGGTAAAAGTAAACTTTATTAACAGGGCCACTAATCTATTCATCAAAATAAACCGTTAATCTCAGGAAAACTAAAAATCAGCGAAAGTGTTTAGGTGTGCCAGTGTCGGCGTAGACCTTAAAAAAACGAATTTAAGCGTTGATCGGTAGGAAACATAAAAAGACTTTCTACACTGTATAATGCTACTAGGAATACTACAACTTAAAACAAAAAAACTGGAAAAAATATACGTACGTAAATATGTGAAGCAAACCGAGTAATTGGAATTATGAAAGTTTCGGAGCCACTGCATTCGCCACCTTGAGGACAAATGCGGAGATACTAATAGAAATGATGCTAACGTGTGCCATCCAGGAGGAACCATAAGAAGAAGAAGAAGCATTTTTGAAGACATTCATACGCGTCTGGTTTGATACATCGATGTCTTTAGGTGTGAGTCCCACCTGTGACCCAGATAATATTCATTACTCATTACTGAATATTAGGACATAATTCTGATAGACGGAGTCGTTTATTTACTGGGATGAGGAAAGTGTCTTTAACATTCCTCTTCTGAAAATCAAATGCATTGTGGAAGTATGGAAACCGAATAAGATTCATATGATTCCGAAATCATACTGTTCAATATCCCTCGCTCTTGTCTCTTTAGTTCTAAGCCAATGGAAACGACGGTCAGAGACTTGGCTGGAACATAATTCTACGTTTCCTAGGACACAGTTCGATTTATTTATGGAAGGGTATAGCCACAGTGAATGTGCAGCTTAACTACAGATATATTTAAATGGTTTACTAAAGATTTAGTTCACTAAAAATTTACTCACCATCTCTGTGAATGTGAATGTTGTCCTGCATATGATAATGTTAACTGTGCATGTAGAAAAGATGCAATAGAATGGGTTATCAACTCATCACTGCAAAGCAGTGATGGGACGACTGACCAAGAAAAACACCATCGTTCACAACATCGAGGAATGAACCATCTCTGCCCTCAGGTACCTAGTCTCTCAAATTTTTCCTGATGACCCGATGTTCCCTCTTCTTGTTTTGCCTGCTCTGCAGTTACTCTGGTATTCTGTCATCTTGTATTCTTGTCACATACTCCTTCTGTATGAATGTGAGTAGTAGGAACATGGAGCACCGAGCGCAGTTTTGATATCATATTTACACGCAAATTAATTAAACTGATCAATTAACTATGCCTACGAAACCCAAACAACCCTCCCCCCCCCCACCCACTCGATGATATAATCTTTTTCCTTAGTCGGCACATGGGTCCCCACCTCATCTCCCAACTCCACCCCATTCCTCACCTACGCTATTGGCGGGAATTTCGAACTTTGGTGGGAATTTCTTTGTCCTAGGGTTGTGATAACGTCCAACCCTACCACCAACCGCAGTATTGGTGGAAAAATAAAATGGCGGTGCCCTTTCTGTGACATAAACTCCATACCTTCTGGATGGAGAGCCCAAGGGCACCAGCCAACACATGGAAACTGTCCAGATGCGGAGGAGGAAGGTTACGTTAGTGTACTTTCATTTATTTTGATTGGGAAACTCAAGTGAATATCGGTCCTAATTATGTGTTTAATCAGAAATATTGGTCATAAATACACAACTATTTGCATAGTGCTACACAAGGAGGACCTAAAATCGCAAAACAGTTCAAAAATTGACAGTGCCATACAACTGGTGTTATCCTGCTGCCAAAAATTAGTGGTAGACGTACTCTAACATTGCCTTTCAACTACAAGCTGTCAGGGAGAAAGGCTGGAGAAGAAGGCACTGCCTTTATTTTTTCTGGCGGGAAGTGGGAATTGTGTTCATGTGCTCAACTAACGAGATGCAGGTGCTGGACAGAAAGGAATTTAATAAATGTATTACCTGCACGCATACTGCTGAGGACCGTATCTATCGCTTTTTGATGTAAGAGTTCACTATAGACGAGTCCCAATGCATTTCTCGACAGACCCAGCGCAGGTAATCAAACCAATACACGCTATTACAATTGATGGAAAATGCTTCACTGTTGAAATTACATACTAATCTCAAAGCTAGTGGCAGATGTATTCAAACTCTCCCCTTCACCTACAAGCTGGCGGGAAAGGAGGCTGGAGTGGAAGGTTTTCTGGCAGGAATTGTGTTCAACTGATGAAATGCTGGTGCTGGACAGAGAAGAGTTTAGTAAGTGTATTACATGCAATCATGTAGCTGAGGACTGTACCTGTCGCTGTTTGACGTAACAGTTCGCTAAAGACACTTCCCCATGCATTGTTCGACAATCCCTCCATAGGTGACCGATGCCTATACAATCTATCACAAAAATGTCCGCCCCCGGTAGCTGAGTGGTCAGCGTGACGGAATGCTAATCCAAAGGGCCCGGGTTCGATTCCCGACTGGGTCGGAGATTTTCTCTGCTCAGGGGCTGGGTGTTGTGTTGTCCTAATCATCATCATTTCATCCCCATCGACACGCAAGTCCCCGAAGTGGCGTCAAATCGAAAGACTTGCACCAGGCGTACGGTCTACCCGACGGGAGGCCCTAGCCACACGACATTTCCATTTATATATCACAAAAATGCTTCACTGTTCTAATTCGACATCGACATTGTCGTGAAGAAAACAGGTCTCATAATCAATGGGTCATAATGCACACATTTACTGGAGAAAATCATCATGCCAAAAGATTGCTGATGGGCAGCAGTTGAATGTGCGTCCTGTACCATGTATGGCCGGGCACTAGCGAAACTATTCGCACTCCTACCCCTCCTCATCCTTCCCCCTCTATCCCTCCCTCCCTCCCTCCCTCCACCTACGGTGGGGACACAGCTTTTTCAAACGGTCAACTGCTCCCGTGCGGCTTTTCTGCGGCCCACAACCATCCATGCATGGTCACTCCCCGCACCCGGTCGGCCTTGAGGTGACTGTCAGCCTCTCGTCAACACAAAACATGTTAAAAAAACTAAACAATACAAGATAAATGACGGCCACACCAAGCACGCCTTGTTTAACGTCTAAAGCGTAGTGGCACCACTCCACCACACACGCCGCCCTGGTTGGGGCGCAGCTGACCATCCACACACCGCACCCACAACTGCTCGCCGTTCTGAATGTGAAAAAACTTCACTGTAACAATTGTATTTAACGTCGATGCACCTCTTACAATCGAGCGTCTTTCAAAAAGGAAAATCGCGATGATAATACATGCCCTCTTTCCATGAAGATAGAAGCACTCCATTTTCTTTGCGTTTGATGAGCAAAATCGGTATACGTTTTACATTCGACTGCAGGATACATCTCGTATCCATAATTTTGTGACACCCAACGAAGTGAAAAAAGAACTACAGCACCGCCGTCGATTAAAGGTGACCAGACTGCAGAGTCCTAAAAATGTCCACCGTGTGTAAAATTGGGAAAAGGCTTCCACTATTTTGCTGCGGAAACTACCAATCACCCCAGAATGTCCCTGTTATTTCGAAACCGTCATCGGAGTAAAGAAAAAGCGAGAATTTAATCTCCAAAGAAAAAACATCTATGTTAACCAATTTCTTTCAGCTTGATGGACAAATCACACAATCTAAAAGGGTCTCTAGCGTTCAGATCAGTGCCTGCAAATGAACTGTCATGCAAGTGTGTATTAGAAACATTTCAGGCACGTGAAATAACATTAAAGAATACAGCCTCTCACGCAGTTTGGTCACATGCCGAGAAAACACATTCATTTTACATTCGACAACAACAAGCTGCATACAAGTGAAGAGGACGTTGCAGTTTTGTACACTATGGTAAGTCCCGTTTTACCAGTGTGATGCTACGAACGGCTGGCGCTTACGAAACAAACCGTGAGAGCCTGTCTTGTAATAGAACGTCCTATAACATTTTACTGCATCTCTCTCTTTCAATACATCGGAAAACAAATACCGACTGTGTGCTTACATTTGACATTTTTGCTCCATACTCCCCTCTACAGACCTGTCTGTATAGTTTCTACCATACAGCACATACTTGCGTCCTAGTTTTGTAAGCAGTTTGATCATCACAACCTGTTCCACGCAATCTACTCACATGTTCAGAAAACAGTATCATCTCTAGGTTCCACAATGGGCTATAATTCATGTAGTGTCTATTTTGTAATGAGACGTTATCAAGTATACTGAAGAATAATACAGGACTTGCGGTAATACTTATTTTTAAACATGAAGTCATGACGAAAATAATAAAAACTGGCATGGTTGCACGTGAACAGATACAGCAGATTTCTATTAGTTTTATAAGCAAAATCAGTGCAGTTTTCACAGAATTATCTGCATCCAAACTTTAACCAGTTAAACCACTTCTTGTAATAGAACCTCATATAAGATTTTACCACGTCTCTCTCTTCTGATATGTCGAAAAACAAATACCGTCTGCGTGTTGACATCTAGCATATTACACAAACACATATAACTGAAGATCAAAAGACAGAGACAGTATATGAGGATTTTGGAAGGTTAATACAGTGCTTACAAGGATATGAAAACCTGATATTCTTAGGGGAGAGGAATGCAGTTGCATGGAGAATAGAAGAAAAAGTTACAGGAGAATGTGGGCTTGAGACAAAGAATGAGAGGGGAGAAAGACTTATAGAGTTTTGTAATAAAATACAGCTATCGAATACCCCATTGAAGAATCACATGAGGAGGAGGTAAATTTGGGAAAGGCTGGGTGGTATGGGAAGATTTTAGACAGATTACGTATTGGTCAGACAGAGATTCAGAAATCAGATACTGAATTGTAAGGCATCCCATGAGCAGATATAGACTAATGTCACAATGTAGTAGTGATGAGGAGTAGACTGAATTTGAAGAGATTAATTAGAAAGAATCAATATGCAAAGAAATGGAATACGGAGTAACTAAGCACTGATGAGATACACTTAACGTTCTCTAAAGCCATAGATACGTCAATAAGGAGTATCTCAGTAGGCAATGCAGTTGAAGAGGAATGGACATCTCTAGAAAGGGCAATCACAGAAGTAAGAAAGAAAAACATAGGTACAAAGAAGGTAACTGCGAAGAAACCATGGGTAACAGAAAAAGTGATTCAGTTGATTGATGAGAGAAGAAAGTTCACAAGTTCACAAATGCTCAGGGAAATTAGGGAATACAGAAATACACGTCGCTCAGGAATGAAACAAATAGGAAATGCAGGGAAGCTAAGACGAAATGCTGCACGAAAAATGTGAAGAAATCCAAAAAGAAATCATTGATGGAAGGACTTACTCAGCATATAGGAAAGTCAAAATAAACTTCAGAAAAATTAAAACCAATCGTGGTAACATTAAGAGTGCAATTGAAATTCCGCTGTTAAAAGTAGACGAGAGAGCAGATAGGTGAAAGGAGTATATTGAAGGCCTCGATGAGTGTCAAAATTTGTCTGATGTGATAGAAGAATAAACATTGTAAGTAGGCTGTTTAGGTTTTTATGTTGGTAACGCCACGTAGCGCTCTGTATGAAAATCACTGACTGTGCTGTGTGCAGTCTGTGGCTGATTGGCATTGTTGAAATATTCGATATTGTAGTGTTGGGCAGTTGGATGTGAACAGCGCGTAGCGTTGCGCAGTTGGAGGTGAGCCGTCGGCAGTGGTGGATGTGGGGAGAGAGATGGCGGAGTTGTGAGTGCGGATGATCTGGACGTGTCTCCATCAGAGACAGTAAATTTGTAAGACTGAATGTCATGAACTGATATATATATGAACATTATTAAGGTAAATACATTGTTTGTTCTCTATCAAATGGCTCTGAGCACTATGTGACGTAACTTCTGAGGTCATCAGTCGCCTAGAACTTAGAACTAATTAAACCTAACTAACCTAAGGACATCACACACATCCATGCCCGAGGCAGGATTCGAACCTGCGACCGTAGCAATCCCGCGGTTCCGGACTGAGCGCCTAGAACCGCTAGACCACCGCGGCCGGCTGTTCTCTATCAAAATCTTTCATTTGCTAAGTATGCCTATCAGTAGTTAGTGCCTTCAGTAGTTAGAATCTTTTATTTAGCTGGCAGTATTGGCGGTCGCTGTATTGCAGTAGTTCGAGTAACGAAGATTTTTGTGAGGTAAGTGATTCATGAAAGGTATAGGTTACTGTTGGTCAGGGCCATTCTTTTGTAGGGATTATTGAAAGTCAGATTGCGTTGCGCTAAAAATATTGTGTGTCAGTTTAGTGTTGACCAGAATAAGTAAAGAGCGAAGTGTCTGAGTACGTTCAGTTCTGCTCAGCTGTTTGAAAATCAAATAACGTAAGGGGTTTTCCAGCACTGTCATTTATAAAATTTTTCAACGGGGACGTTTCAACATGAGTCGATTTAGAAGAGCTATGAGATCCATATTAGAATCAGAATTTAAGAGCACTTTCAAGGACATAAGCTCAAACAATGCAGTAGGGATAGATAACATTACATCAAAATTTCTAAAATCATTGGGCTAAGTGGCAACGAAACGACTATACACGTTGGCTTTTAGAGTGTATGAGACTGACAACAGCGATAGATACAGTCCTCAGCTGTATGGCTGCAGGTAACACTCTTATTAAATTCCTCTCTGTCCGACACCAGCATCTCGTCAGTTGAGCACCATTCCTGCCAATAGAAATGAAGGGAGTAGTTTCCACTCCAGCCTTCTTTCCCGTCAGCTTGTAGGTGAAGGGTTGAGTTTGAGTACGTCTGTCACTAGTTTCGAGTGGTATTGTGATTTTTTCCCAGCAGGATAACAGCAGTTGTATGGAAGTGTCAATTTTTGAGCTGTTTTGTGATTTTAGGCACTCCTTGTGTAGCGCTATGCATACAATTGTGTAATTATGAGCAATCTTTATTATTAATTATGTAATTAGGACCAATTTATACTTCAGTTTCCCAACCAAAATAAATAAAATCTAACCTTTCTCTCCGTATCTGGACGTGTTTCCGTGTGTTGAGGAGTGCCTTTGGTCTTTCCGTCCAAAATTACTGGGGCTCGAGTCCGAGAATGGGCACCGTCATATCTTATTTCCCGCCGGTTACCGGGTTGGCGATGGGGTGGGGCGTCATCATAGCCCTGAGATATAAAAATTCCCACCAAAATTAGGAATTCACACCAAAATTCGAAATTCCCGCCAACACTGTAGGTTAGAGAGGAGGAGAAGGAGAGGGAAGGTTGGGGAGGGTGAGGGGACGGGGTCCCACCTGCCAGCTGAGGAAAACAGATTAGATGGTCCGGATGTGGGCGGGTGGGAACTGGTGGCAGGTGGGGGTAATATGCATATCAATTTGATATCAAAACTGCGCTCTGAGCCCCATCTTCCTACAACTTCACTACGACCTAACTGAGATTACGCATCTTCATCTCTCTTCACGTCAAGTGGCGTGCAATCAGTTACTTCTTATAGGAATCTCTTATCTGCAGTATCTGAATATTTGATTTACTGTTTAATAAGTAACCAATGTTAATAAATGGTTCAAATGGCTCTGAGCACTATGGGACTCAACTGCTGAGGTCATTAGTCCCCTAGAACTTAGAACTAGTTAAGCCTAACTAACCTAAGGACATCACAAACATCCATGCCCGAGGCAGGATTCGAACCTGCGACCGTAGCGGTCTTGCGGTTCCAGACTGCAGCGCCTTTAACCGCACGGCCACTTCGGCCGGCCCAATGTTAATAGCCACAAAAGTAAGGTGGTACTGCCATTTTTGTATTGGCTGTTCCAACAGGAATGGTCAGTATTTAGCGGTATGACAGGAACGATCATTCAAAAAGAAAAAGTCCAGTAAACATGGGTTCTAAAATGTATACCTTAAGGGTTACGAGCACTTCTTCAGTAGGAGAGATGGGTTTCACGTTAGCGAAGATGATCAATTGTTCATAGCCTTTAGGTAGGCACTTTTAAACCCATGTTTATTCGACTTTTTTCATTGTTTTGGTCCATACAATCATCTCTCAAAATAGAGAAAGGAAAGAGCTTGCAGCAGAATAGATTTGTTTCGCAACATGGATGATGAAGTAGAGTCATAATACCTCTTAAGATATGCATTTAGGGCCTATGTTTATTAGACTTATTTGCTTCAAATGATCGTTCCTGTCATACTGCTGAATATTAATTGTTCCTCCTAAAACATCTTAAACAGCTTATGCACTGTGTCTCTAACACACCTTGTAGAATGTCATTTAATTGTGCCGCATAGATATTGGAATTTCCATAGATTTCTACTCACGTCATTGGTTGTCATATTATGACTTTCGTATGTGAGGTAAAGTAATTTGTTAAATTGCTCTGTGTTTCCATACTAATGGTTATTTTTAATCGAAATCAATCACATACTCTAAATGCCACTACTTTGGTTTCTGATGTGGAGATATTCAAATTAAATTCATTTGATACTTCGATAAACATGAGCAGATCACATTGTAAGGCCGCACGGGGTAGCCGCGCGGTCTTGGGCGCCTTGTCACGGTCCGTACGGCTCCTCCCGTCGGAGGTTTGAGTCTTCCCTCGGGCGTTGGTGTGTGTGGTATACATAGAGTACGTTAGTTTAAGTTAGATTAAGTGGTGTGTAGGCTTAGGGGCCGATGACCTAAGTAGCTTGGTCCCATAAGACCTCACCACAAATTTCCTATTTTCATATCGTAAACTGGTCTTCCGTTCAGCTAAAATTACTTGGACGACTAAAAGGACCTCGCTGATTGGAGAGCAATAATGAACTTGGTTTCAAAACGTAAATATTTCACTAATTCATTATGCTTTGTAACAATGAACTTGGATCAAATGATCAAGTTTCACTGTTGAACTAAATGAGCGCTAAAGATGCTTGGCAACACTGCTTATAGGGATCTTGCGTACAGAATGCTGCCCACTACAGCGATCAAGTACGCTAGGAGGACAGCAAGTGGATCATTCAGGTGGAATGTTTACAAAAAACTCAGTTGGGGTCATAATTTTCATAATCACTAATACCATGGAGAATAAATCGTTAGACATCTGATACGAGGGTGGTTTGATCAATCTCGTAAAAAAAAAGTGTTTGTTTCCTTTACGCCTCCCCTTAACTTCGACATTGTCTTCAATGAGGGATAAACACTTGCTTCAGCGATACTCCAGCTTTTACATCCCATCGGAAAACTAGATTCTGTCAAACTGTGGATATGGAACCAATTCTAAGCAAAGTTTTTACGCTTTCGCCATTGTTATCGCTGATGTGTGGGATGTTGCATTCCCTGGTGAAAGAGCACTTTTTTGCGTGACAGCCGTGGTCTTTTTTCAGCCAACGCAACTTCCTGACGATCCAACAATGAAGCACAACAGAGTCCAGTTGTGGTTCTGCCTATTTCAAAGTAAGTATGAGAATTTTTTCTTGGGAATTTCAAAAAAACTTGACCATCATTTTACCAGCTGACAAAATGGCCCTTGCCTTCTTCGGTGCACTTTCACCAGCCTTTGACCATTGTTTTTGACTGCCAGTTTGACTCTGGTGTGTAATCATGGATCCATGCTTCGAGAACAGTCACAAATGGGTGCAAAAGTCTTCCAGACTGAGATTAAATATAGCCAGACTTTGAATGAAATATTGTGCTAGATCCGCTTTTGATAGACCCATTTCTCCACGCGATAAATTCTGCACTCGTCCATTTGAGGTGGCTACAGTCTCGGCAGGTTCAATAACGTTTATTTGGCGGACTTACATTACCATATCATGAATTAGGCCAGTAGTTTCCTTTGTGGTGACACTTCAGTTCATATTCGGCGTTTGTTCAATTACGTTTAAATTCATTACTCCAAAACTAAATAGTCCTCACTGATGGATCAGTATCGGCCTGAAATTCATCCAGTTCTGTTTTGATTTGTGGGGCAGTCCAACCATTCAAAACGAAAATATTTAGTAAGAGCACGAAATTCGGTTTCCTCGGTTTCCTCCATTTTCAATCGCTCTCGACACATTGACTAGTTCAGACAGCGGTCAACAATGAACTGTACGCTGTACATTAATAAAATTCCTTATATTATCATGGAGTAATCAAGCTTACCAACCCTGAAGTTGCAACAAAAATGTGCCATTTCTTCATGGAAATTCAGCAGACTTATCAAACCACCCTCGTAGATTACAACCACTTGACGTTACTATGCCGGTTCATAAATTCGCATGTAATTGTCACAGCAACTTACGCACGATAAAATTATTCAGTTGCCATACTAGCGGCTTCCTCTGAACACTGTCTCACGCACTACTTAATACAAAGTGTCATTCAGGTCTAGAGAGCATTTAGACAAGTTTTTTATTCGCTGCTGTCAAACCCCAAATGCTTATTATTCTCTGGAAGTAGACAGAATTTTCCCTTCTTACTCTACCGTTAAGTGTCTATGAAATACATGTAAACTTTTTCACATTAATTACAAGTCACCTACTAATGTTTTTTCAGGAGCATTTATTATCTACACTCATTACTTACAACGCCGATAAATATCTTAACCTAGGCTTTCATGTTGTTGTGATCTGGTTTGATGCTCTTCTCTTCACTATTCTATCATGTGCAAGCTTCTTCTCAGCATAACTACTGCAAACTGTAAGGGGTGATGTATAAACTTCCGTTTGAGGGCGTTACAGCAGCGTTCATGCAACGTAGCGCGACTCCGATGCGATTATACACTCCTGGAAATGGAAAAAAGAACACATTGACACCGGTGTGTCAGACCCACCATACTTGCTCCGGACAATGCGAGAGGGCTGTACAAGCAATGATCACACGCACGGCACAGCGGACACACCAGGAACCGCGGTGTTGGCCGTCGAATGGCGCTAGCTGCGCAGCATTTGTGCACCACCGCCGTCAGTGTCAGCCAGTTTGCCGTGGCATACGGAGCTCCATCGCAGTCTTTAACACTGGTAGCATGCCGCGACAGCGTGGACGTGAACCGTATGTGCAGTTGACGGACTTTGAGCGAGGGCGTATAGTGGGCATGCGGGAGGCCGGGTGGACGTACCGCCGAATTGCTCAACACGTGGGGCGTGAGGTCTCCACAGTACATCGATGTTGTCGCCAGTGGTCGGCGGAAGGTGCACGTGCCCGTCGACCTGGGACCGGACCGCAGCGACGCACGGATGCACGCCAAGACCGTAGGATCCTACGCAGTGCCGTAGGGGACCGCACCGCCACTTCCCAGCAAATTAGGGACACTGTTGCTCCTGGGGTATCGGCGAGGACCATTCGCAACCGTCTCCATGAAGCTGGGCTACGGTCTCGCACACCGTTAGGCCGTCTTCCGCTCACGCCCCAACATCGTGCAGACCGCCTCCAGTGGTGTCGCGACAGGCGTGAATGGAGGGACGAATGGAGACATGTCGTCTTCAGCGATGAGAGTCGCTTCTGCCTTGGTGCCAATGATGGTCGTATGCGTGTTTGGCGCCGTGCAGGTGAGTGCCACAATCAGGACTGCATACGACCGAGGCACACAGGGCCAACACCCGGCATCATGGTGTGGGGAGCGATCTCCTACACTGGCCGTACACCACTGGTGATCGTCGAGGGGACACTGAATAGTGCACGGTACATCCAAACCGTCATCGAACCCATCGTTCTACCATTCCTAGACCGGCAAGGGAACTTGCTGTTCCAACAGGACAATGCACGTCCGCATGTATCCCGTGCCACCCAACGTGCTCTAGAAGGTGTAAGTCAACTACCCTGGCCAGCAAGATCTCCGGATCTGTCCCCCATTGAGCATGTTTGGGACTGGATGAAGCGTCGTCTCACGCGGTCTGCACGTCCAGCACGAACGCTGGTCCAACTGAGGCGCCAGGTGTAAATGGCATGGCAATCCGTTCCACAGGACTACATCCAGCATCTCTACGATAGTCTCCATGGGAGAATAGCAGCCTGCATTGCTGCGAAAGGTGGATATACACTGTACTAGTGCCGACACTGTGCATGCTCTGTTGCCTGTGTCTATGTGCCTGTGGTTCTGTCAGTGTGATCATGTGATGTATCTGACCCCAGGAATGTGTCAATAAAGTTTCCCCTTCCTGGGACAATGAATTCACGGTGTTCTTATTTCAATTTCCAGGAGTGTATAAGCACCAACATACAGACAAGGGATCAGTGTGGCATTTGTGTCTTTCTGACGAGCTTTCGGTAAATGCGGAATCGTGAACTATGGCCAACTTATTCCCAAATGTGCCACAACAGGACCAACATGCAGCTATTCTCTTCTTGGCTACCGAAGGAGAAACACTTGTAGACATCAAACGGAGAACGAAGAATGTGTATCGCCGAAAACCAGCGTTGTGGAATGGTGCGCCAAGTTCTGTGCTAATCACGATTCGACACAATTCGCCGGTCGATTTGGGATTTCAGCGTTATACGTTACGGACAGCAACAACTGAGAGACACCCAGGCCCCCGACACATTGTCCTGGTCTCTCACCATATAATTATGACGGTTTCGGTCTTTTAAAATAGGCGTTGAAGGGTCGAAGATTCCTGTTGAAAGACGATGTGCAACAGGCAGTTACGGGCTTCTCCGCGCAGCAGGACACGGTCTCTTACCAAACGGCTGTCTTCAACCTGGTGCCTTGGTGGGATGATTGACTCAATGCTTACGGCGATTTTGCGTCATTGGCATACCGATTCTGCACTGTACAGCCTTAGAACTGGAACTTTATGATTGCCTTTAATATATCACTTCGGACCTGCTTACTCTATTCAAGCCTTGTCTCCCTCTACAATTTCAACCCCCCCCCCCCCCAATCCCTCCTCACTTGCCTCTATACCAAACCGACAATTCCTTCATATCTCAAGATGTTTCCTTCAAACGATCGCTTTCAGTGTCACAGATCAAAAAAAAAAAAAATTATTTCGATCTTCAGCAGTGTAGGAACAGCCTGTTCCCTTATTTAGTCACCAGTTTTCGTGTCAAAAGCGATCTTTGTTTTGCACAAAACGAAACTCGGTCTGCTGCATTGTCGCTAGGTTGTAAATTAGTGACTGCAACTGAGCCTGACTCGGCCTGTGAAATTTTGTTGGTGGAAGTTGATCCCAGTTCAAGGCGACATCTTGTACGATCAACGTGAGTAAATCGCAGATATCCGACATCAGATTGATCCGAGTTCATTGTTTGTGCTAATCAAAGATTGACTGCTTTATAAAATCCGGCCACAATGCTTACATGTGGCATAATACCTTAAGTTTCACGTATTTCGTAACGCTGTGGAGTGTGTTTCAGCAGAGAAGGAAAACGCTTGAACTACTTGTAGAGGTTTGGACAATACTAGTGAATGTTAAAGTTACACATATAAGACGTGCGGGATAATGCCGTGACGTTTATTTACGTCGAAATTGCTGACATGTAAAGCGATATTTTTTTCTGCAGATGTTCCGGCGTCTTGTGAAGGTTTTCTGTTGCGGTGTTGGGGGAGAAGAACCTAAAGACGCAGTCCAGGTGGAGGTGAGTCACGTCCTGTTACACTGCTCATGTGAGGAGAAATAAAATAGTGATGAACGATAAATAGCAGTTCGATGTTTCGAGTCTCTTGAGTAATGCCTATGGTATGGCATCTGAAGTCACTTAACGAACTTAAGTGTCGAAAAGTAAAGTAAGGCTTCACCTATGAATATCCAGACTTCGAAACGCTGGGCTTCGAGACAGGAAATGATCGAGTTAGGAAGCCAGTGGCAGTACTGCAAGACGGGCAATGTGTAGCGAAACTTTGTTCCTGGTCTGCCGATGGTAGAGAGCAGTGTCGATTGTCACATTGTTTTGCGGTTTGTCAGCTATTCCAAGACTGTACTACACGACTTGGGGAAGTGTATGATAAGTGACGAGGATGCATCGCATGTCATCGTATTTTATAGACTTCCTGCTATTCTTGATCCTTATAAATAATTTATCATACCAGTTACCAGTGATTTTAACACATGATATTAAAATTTTTATTGAAGGACACAGTGAAACAGATATATAACAGAAGGTCAGAAAAGATGGGAAAATATGGTTTGGTGGCACCTGTACGAGATATGGCTGTAAAACAACAGGACTGGTGTTCTCAAAGAGTTGATACGCATGCGACAAAGGTGAAAGGCCAATATCTGTAAAGCGTGAAGCCTTCTCAGTCAAATGAGACATCTCTGCTGTGTGGAGACAAATCAGTTTGGCTGTGGCATACGTTTTTGCAACAGTTGATTTTTATTTTGCCGGAAAACTGATCAGTGTAATAACTACTAATTGTACTAAGTTCCACATGAAACTTGGAGGAACTGGTACTGAAACCCATGTTATACTGAAATAAGTGTATGGCGAAGACTGTTTATCACGTAAATTTTTGAGTGGTTCAGTATGACCGAAACAACTCACGCCCGGGGCGCCCTACAACATCAAAAACGGATGAAAATATCGAGAAAGTAAGTAATCTGATTCAATCAACTGTTGAAACTGTAGGAATTGAGAAGAAATGAGTAAGACAAATTTACGTAACCACTTTAACATGATAAAAGTGTGTGCGAAATTGGTGCCGAAAATACAATCGATCAAAAAAAGCTCTCAAAAATGTTTGTCCCGACGCTTTGAGTACCACTGAAATGATCCTAATTTATTGGAAAGAGTGATAACGTGTGGTGAATCTTAGTTTTTCACTTACGCTGTAGAAACCAAGCGTTACACAATACACTGGAAGGATCCAACTTCACCGAGAGCGAAAAAAGTTCAAATAAGAAAATCAAGATTCAAAGCAAAGATGGTTCTTATTTTCGATATTCATGCAATTGTGTATCTTCACAGGGTTCCTAAAGGTCTTACTATTAATTAACATTACTGCATTGAGGTTCTTGCACAACTCCTTTGGAACATAACAAAGCGACCCGAATTGTTGAAGAACACGACGCGGGTTCTGCATCACGACGACATAGAGGCTCATACCCATTTAAGAGGTTTCTAACGAAGAACAGAATCCCAGTGTTAGATAACCCATCTTATTCACCTTACCTAGCACCATGCCACTTTTCTTTATTCCTCAAGGTGAAATCTGCATTAAAAGGAACAAGATTTCAGTCCAAGAAGCAGTGGAAGGAAAAGCGGCTTGCATCATCGAGGAGAACCATCACCGTTTCCATCGATGCCAAATTCGCATGGAAGTTGTAGGGATAGAGGAGGGGGTATATTGAGGGTGGCAACAACTAAATAAGTATATTTTCGAAATAAAGTGTTTTCCATCAATTGTCGCATCATTTTACAGCCATAACCTACATGGTAGCAAATGAGAATAAAGTATGCGGACTAGCTATTAGAGAAATGAAAACAAAAGACGGAAGGAATATTATCGTAAAATTAGGGGGCGTACCATCGAAGAAACATCGTGCACTAAAAATTTCTAGTACTTTACATAGATGGTGATTTAATATGGAGAAAATCATGTTGAACTACTGAAGACGTGACTGAGTTATAAAAGTTACATCTTTAAAACTCTTACGAATGTCTGTACCACTGAAATAGTTCAATGCATCTGCTGAGCAGAAGTGCATAGTCTGTTACGGTTTGTGGATTTTTTTCTGTATAGTATTTTTCTGGATAAACGCAGGATATACGAAAAAAATCATTTACTATGAAGAAGATGAAATAAGGACAATCGCAGGATTTAAAGTTTTCCAAAGGAATCTTTAATAAAGACTGAACAGCGATCGGTGTAAAATATTAAAATTTCCTAAATCAGTCTTGATCACAATAGATGTTTATTTCGGTTGGCAACAGGTTCAGTCTATAGTTCAGATCATAAGGCGATAGTCATGATGATGGCGGCCGGTGGTGGACGGAGTAAGATGCATTAGAAGGCGAACGTCAACTGACCGCCATCATGGTGCCTACGACCAGAAAATGGTCTAACGTATAGAGCAAAACCGGATGCCAACCAAAACAAACATCTATTCCGATCTGTTTCACTCGATTTTAATTTTAATAACTGTAAGGTTATCACGCAGGGGGAGTTTTACAGATCCTAAAATTTTTATTCTCCAAGTGTTATATATACACGCTGACAGAAGACAAAGCACAACACCAAAAATTAATTAATGCAGAATAATGAAATTTGTGAAATATATTTGTCTATGTAACATATTTAAGTGATTAAAGTTGCTAGATCACAGGTCAATGTAAGCATGATATAAGCCACTGCAAATTTGAAACGGCGGTGTCTAGCACGCAGACATGTCGGTTGTACCCCCATAACCGGCATTCTTCTAACCAGCACACCGCCATCACAGACACCGAAGTAGGACCAACTTTTATCGAAAAACTCAACAGACATCCACCCTGCCCTCAACGCGCTCTAGCTTGATAGCACTGAAGTCACAAATGCCGGTGGGTTTGTGGTCAATGCGAGGCACGCTACTGGGCGTCTGACTCTGAGCTGTCCTTGAAGTAACCGATTTGTAACAGTTCGTTGTGTCACTGTGGAGCCAACTGCTCTTCTGATTGCTACGGGATTTTCAGCATTATCGTAAACAATCAAGTTCTCAGAAGAGAAGTACATATCAATGTCCTATATCAGAAAAATGTAGTATTAAAACCTAAACTCATCTTCAACGCATTGCTTGCGGATATAACTATTTTGGGCACCAACTGATAAAATTGCCCTTGACAGCTTTTGAAGATGCTGAGAAATGCTGATTTCATGTGTAAATGATTCAGCAAAGTTAATGTTGAAATTTGTGTTATAGCTCAATAGCGTTACGCACTCGGCTAACTAGCGACATATATTGCTACTCCAGAACTAACAGTCACTTTCTACAGAGATAAGAAAACGGTTAGAACCATAGAAGCCATTTTATCGACGCCTAAGACGGGAATCGCACTTATATGTGGGTATTACATCGTAGTGGAAACAGTGTGGTGATGTATGACGGCCCGCATCTCGTGGTCGTGCGGTAGCGTTCTCGCTTCCCACGCCCGGGTCCCGGGTTCGATTCCCGGCGGGGTCAGGGATTTTCTCTGCCTCGTGATGGCTGGGTGTTGTGTGCTGTCCTTAGGTTAGTTAGGTTTAAGTAGTTCTAAGTTCTAGGGGACTGATGACCATAGATGTCAAGTCCCATAGTGCCCAGAGCCATTTGAACCATTTGATGTGTGACGGAAATGTGAAAAACAATTCTTTGAAAGTGACAGTTAGTCACATCATCACACAGATGACTAACATTAAATAAGGATGTCTTACGACGATGTATGTGATTCTTTTCTCATCACAAGAATTTTTTTTCCTTTTTTTTAATGATAATAATCGTCTTTGTCGATTAACTACATTTGCCCACTATCCTGCCAATAAAGCCAAATGTGTCACCTGGTATTTCATACGACTGAACCTAGGTGGTTATCATACCATATGCTCACAAACTAATGCACCAAAGATAGTTGTATGAGTTGACTGATTCAAGATATGACTTACGGGATTGCTGTCATAGGATACAACTTTTCAGTGCTTCGTGACGTGTACAGTTATATTTTACCGTACATTTAAAGTAACTTGCCAGTCTTTTCCAGACACTGAAATCTTATCAACGTCTGACTAGCTATTTGTGCAACTTTTTCCAGACTTTACTTCTTTATAGATAATTGCACCATCTAGAATCTGTCTGAGGTGTTATTACTGTCAACTACCAGATTGTCAGTATACAACACGAACTGTAACTGTCCGAGCACATTTCCACGGGGCATACCCGTAGCTACTTGTACAACTATCGCTGAATCTCCATCCAAGATAATATGCTGCATCATCGCTATCTAGAAATCCTCCTTATAATCCCAAAATTAACTTTGCACGCCGTATAACGTTTGATCTGTCTTGCTTGCTTGACGAATAATTTTGATATGTCTAGTAATTTTTTCTTACCAGATTTATGAAGTCATGTCGTTTACACTCCATTGGGTTATTAACAGAAAGAAGAATTAGTAAAAATTAGATTAAAAACAATTAATAACGCATGTAACCGTCACTAGAATTATTTAACGACACTCATGAATTGTCACAAATCCTGATGATTTCATATTATAATCAAGTGCCGTAAGTAATCGTTCTATACATTTAATGCTACAGCAATAAGACTGCCCAGAACATTAAATATTTCTCGAATACTATAAGTAACTATGTAAGCTGTTCTGTGGAGTATAGTTACTTTGGCGTATACTGATGGTTTCTTTCTGTTCATTCAGCGGGATGGATTAGCTGATTTACGCAGTTTGCGTTTGCGTCTGCGCGAATTCTTACACGGATTGTGGAACATGCGCAGTCTTCCTGCAAGAGAACAACACCCCACTGGACCTAAGGTGAGTTACATTTGTATTTTTTTAATATTGTTTCTGGTTCCCTCTTTTCTTCCTTTATTTCCCCTCTTCTCCTAATTTGTACTCTCTCCCTCTCTTCCAACGTTACCATTTCGTTTTGTTTTTCTTCTTCTGTACTGCTCTCTTAATTTTGATTCCTGTGGTTTAAGGACGTAATTGCAAGGTCTGATTGCAATTCAATCACAATTGTGTAATTAATTATTCCCCGACTTATGCTGGTGTATTATAATGCAGTTAGTATCAAAAAGAAATTGCCTCACTTCTACTTTTATGAAATACACCATCTACCCAAAAAGGTCCAAGACTGATTTAATTTCTGACATATAAGTGACGTCAGCTCAGGAACTACGGTGGCAGTTTGAGCTAACAGCTGTAAACAACAAATGTCCGTTCGACGAGTCAGTTATGAGAACGCAGTGTTAATTAGTGAGTGTACCGATAATAGTGTGTCAGTTATGTCAGCATAGCAGAGGAACATCATCTCCAAACAAAATGTTCAAGACGAAGGCATAGTGAACCAAGCGTTCAAGCCATTCTCCGAAGACAACGATGCGCGGACGCCTGTGACAACTTGAATGAAACGCAAAACGAAGACAATTTTCTTTGCGTATGCTTTGCGAGAGAAAAGAACCATTCAGTGCCTGAGTTCAATCGGTTTTTAGCCTCATGTTGTCCTCGTGGCCACTGTTAAAGAGTTACACAGGAGGCTGTCGTATATTCATAGACTCATCACTGAATACTCGTTCATTAAAATTTGTAGGTAGATTTTCGCGGGGTGACCGGCGTCCGTCTTCAAAAGTGCGCCAGTCCAGCTCTTCCCTGAGTCAAACAGACCTATGATGATTCGTCCTGCCGTCTTTGTATACCTGTGATATATTCTGTTAGTCGTACACAAACAGTCACAGCAACGTGACCACCACCTATGTTCGACGCCAACGTGTAATAACTACTCACAGACGGCAGGTGACAGGAAAAAAAAAAAGTGGTTCAAATGGCTCTGAGCACTATGGGACTTAATTTCCGAGGTCATCAGCCCCCTAGAACTTAGAACTACTTAAACCTAACTAACCTAAGGACTTCACACACATCCATGCCCGAGGCAGAATTCGAAGCTGCGACCGTAGCGGTCGAGCGGTTCCAGACTGTAGCGCCTTTAACCGCTCGGCCACTCCGGCCGGCGAACGACTGCAGCACTAGCAGTGAAGGGTACATAAAGCGTGTCGTGGGGACACGCAAAACAGTGCAGTCCTTCTCCAAATGTGGGAACGGAGCGATTGATCTGATGTCCGAAAGAGCGTGAACATTGGCAATTTGGGCCGAAAGTGGCAGCATTTCCGAAATGGCTAAGTCTCTAAACTATTCTTGTGTTGCCGTGGTTGAAGAACACAGTGCAAGGCAAAATGAACTGTCAAAAACTGGCGCCAAGGCAACTGTGGTGTGCCATGAGCCATAGATGACTGGGATGAACGATGGATGTGGAGATGTATACAAGCGAATAGACATGCAAATGTTGATCAACCAGCTGCTCAGATGAACCAAGGGTCTACCAATAGTGGTTCCTCAACGATCATTCGGTGAACATTGCTGCGTATGAGCCTCCACATAAGTCGCCTTGTTAATGCACCCATGCTAACTGTTGATCGACGGCAAAGATTGCAATTTCCACGCCAATTCCGGAACTATACGTCCAATGAGTTGAAACAGGTGGCCTTTTCAGATGAGTCACATTTTAGTCAAATGGTTCAAATGGCTCTGAGCACTATGGGACTCAACTTATGAGGTCATTAGTCCCCTAGAACCTAGAACTAGTTAAACCTAACTAACCTAAGGACACCACACACATCCATGCCCGAGGCAGGATTCGAACCTGCGACCGTAGCGGTCTCACAGTTCCAGACTGCAGCGCCTAGAACCGCACGGCCACTTCGGCCGGCCATTTTATTCCCTATCTTAGATGGTCATCGGCGTAAAACTTCTCAAAGAAAACACCCTGCTACCATGAGGGAGAATTGTGATCTGGGGAATGTTTTTGTGGCATTCCCTGGGTGATCTCGTCATCGCGGAAGGTCCAATGGATCAACACACGTATGCATCTACCCTTGGGGACCATGTTAATACCTACTTGCAGTTTGTATTTCGTCGGCACGATGACATGTACCAGCAATATAATGCAAGGTGTCACACAGCTCATAGTGTATGTGCGTGGTTCATAGACGACCAGAATGAGTTTACCGTACTACCTTGGCCACCAGACTTCCCGATTTAGGCCCAGTCGAGCATCTGTGGGACCACTTCGATCGCGCTGTTCGCGCCGTGAATCCTCAACCGAGAAACCAATCACAATGGCCACGTCACTGCAGTCGGCATGGCTCCAGGTCCCCGTCGGTATCTTCCAGAGCCTCACTGACACTCTTCCTGCATGTCTCGACCTGCAGGAGTTGTTTATCCAGGCTTTTGACAGGAGGTCGCATTATTGTCACTGGACAGTGTATTTGGCACCAGTTCCACACACTTAAGCACTACTGTAAGAAGAGCCTCATGACTATCTCCTAGCAATCTACTTTGTAAACAGTTTGCACCCTGTATTATCCTACCAATGATCTTTAGTCCCCAACTGCTTTAACTTTGACTGAATCTATATGACCATTCCACTTTATAACCATATAAGTGATTATTAAACCTTTTGTATAATGTATTAACTTTATATGTACAGTGATGTGATTTATTTCTGTTCATACGGTTATGATCTTAAGGAGAAGGTACTCTTGTGTACAGCTCGTAATATGTTGACAGGTGGAACTGGACGAGCTGAAGAGGAACATATGGCTCTACAGCGTCACAGAGGAAGAAATACGTTACCATGAGACATGTTACTTGGAAGGGCGTGAAGTATTACAGGGACAGTGGCAGGATTATCTGCCTGTAATACAAGAGGAATATAGTGATTTTGAGCCTGATGATGAAACCCCACAGTTTGAATTCCGACGCTCATCACTGTCAACTGCATATGTGTCAAAGGTGAGCTACATCTATATTTTATGCACCTTGTTTCTGGCTCCTGCATTAATTTCTTCTTTCTTGCCTATCTTCTGCTTGTTCCCTGCTCCCTTTTTCCCCATTACCCCTTCCTTTTGTCCTTATTCTTCAATTCTTTTCTATTAACTTGTATTTCTGTTGGGTCGATACTTAAGTAGTTGATTTCATTGCAAATCAGCAACAAACGAGTATGTAGTTGTTCCTCGATTGATGCATGTATTTACTGATGAAATACGTGGGAAGAAGAAAATGCTTTAAGTCTGCTTTTACTTAACAATAGAATGTAATGAGTCGATCAGCAAAGCAGTTGTAAAAGAATGGGAAATTTACCTTCGATATTACAATACCGCATTTGACAGATTTCTACTTTAGATGATATTTCATGTTAAAGTGAAATGCTCTAAATAATTATTCTTCTCATCCAAAACTTTAACAGTATAGTTATCAATTGAATATACTTCTGGTGTTCAGAATATAAGATACTTCTTGTCTAGTGTAAATAAATACGGAAATTGTTTCATGCTGTGCGTTTAGTTTGTACGTATAGTGATGATTTACTTCTACTTTTACAGTGGCAGTCAATGGCAGATCTGCGTTTGAGTGTACGCGAAAACATTCCAGGATTGTGGAATATGAGCAGTCTTCCTGTAAGAGAAGAAGGCGCTTCTGTAGCAGAGGTGAGTTACATCTGCATTTTTTTGCATCTTGTTTCTGCTGCCTCCTTTAATTCATTCCTTCTAGCTCTTTTCTACTTCTTCCTCTTTTGCATTTCTCCACCATTAACTCTTCTTCTTGTACTTCTTCTTTTTTTTCATTTTCGGTCTCTTAATTTTGATTTCTGTGTGTTCACTACAACAGTACAGAAAGAGGTACAAGATTAGATTGAAGTTCAACAAGAAACATGTTTGTCATAATTCCTTTATCGAAGTAATTGATTTACTTCTGCTTTTATGCAATAACAATATCATATTATGACTTTATATCTGCTGCAGTTATCAGTGTGCATTTAGAAATATTACAATGATACATTTGCCACAATGTTACTCTACCAGGTATAGACACTTAAAGGCATTCCTCGTAGAGCATTGGCTGTCCAGCACATTCACAGATCTTCGACACTGTGCGACTTCGTCTGCTGTCAACCATGATGCAATCATAGGGAGTGTCTTCTCAGACTTGTGGTTTGATCTAGAGTCAAATATTCATAGAGCTGACCACATACTTGAGGAGACACTCCCTAAGATTGTATCTCGGTTGATAGCAGACCATGTGGCAGACTATCGAATATCCTTGAATGTTATGAAATTGGTGCATAAATGTTTGTCTGCAGCGAAGCCGATCTGTTTAAGGTTATCTGAGATTCTTAAAGGGGTTGTTTCAGCATTTACGATCACTAACGAGCATAGAAAATAACGAACATTTACTAACGTTTCTTACGAATCACTTCACAGTACACCTGTCAGGTGATGCAATTCAGAACTTCTTAATCTGTCTTCAGGATGCCGATGCCGCCTCCCGGTCTGACGTTGAGGCTGCCCACCCTGAGCTGCTCAGCTCCGGCGTTTGCCCGCCGACCCGTCGCCGTGTGTCTGACAGCCGGCGTCTGCTTCGCCATCGTCGGCGCCGCGACAAGCGTAGACGGTTTGGCCGTCGGGACGCACGACCCAGAACGCGACGTCGCTGTAATCTGTACCGTAGCGTTCAAGTGTAATAAAGTTTGTTTTTCGATAAGATGTTGTTATTATTTAGTACATTATCATGAAGATCTGAGAAAAGTAAACACTACAGCCCAAGACGGGGCTGTGATGTAGGAAGGCACATAAGTGAGTCACTTTTCATTTCTCACGGTGGATGGTACTACTGAGATGTGATAGTACTCGTGTATCACTAAAAATGTCTCACCAAGAAACTGAATGACGTATGCTCAAGCTTTAAATCTGCCCGCAAGCTATTGGCACACTGCCCTGTCCTGTGCAAGTTATACCGTGGTTACACAAATACACTGTAAAAATCTACTACAGCAACATCCCTTCTGGAACAGCATTTGAACTTACATTCCACAAACTGAAAATTGCTCATGCAATAGACCGGGATAGATTGGGATATTCAACAATGTCGACTGGCAGTTGCATATGGTTCATATATTTTACTCTCTGTACGACAGTAATCTTTGAAAATACGAAGGATATGACAGCAACAGGTGTGCTTAAAGCAGTGTCACACATAATGCGCTTCAAAATTACATACGAAAAGTAAATAAATGACTTGGTGTACATACATGAATAGCAATAACTGTGATTTGATAGTTTTTATTAACGTCAAAGTAACAAATCGAGAACATATACTACGTGCAAACCACAGTTCACATGAACATGAATCGAATACCCACAACTCACTAAAGAGCAAGCTTTCTATACATTCCTGACAATAAGCGATTTGAATAACCTAAAGTGCAAGAGAGAATAACAAAACAGCGCATAATGGATGGGACTGATTAACTACGGCACACTCCCACAACCAGCTTCCAAGACACGAAAAATAAACTACTTCTGTGCCTCTGCAATGCCTCGCACCTAAATACCAGACCACATTCACGAGTCACCTGCAGTTCAGCCTGCAAAATAAATGTACGAATACGAATATCAAAGGACTGAAATATATTAAACGCTACCTATTGACAGCCACTGACAATATTTGAAACGATCTCACCAAAGGTCCGAAGTAGTGTCCAAATACGGACCCAATGGTGGTTGCTAAGTCCAGGGTAGCGTTCAAAGTTGGATCCACATAGACTAGACCTGGGAGGTATAGGAAATGGTGCACCCCTGCGAGAAACGAACACACGAAATAGCATAACTGAGCTTTGTCTCTGTTTGAAACAGGATAATGTCAATAGTCCAACTCCACTACAATCTATATACATGTGTCTCTATAGTTTGTAGATACACTGGATGTGTTTCGACTCTTACCACAGGCTAATGGTAAAAATAGGAACCCACATGTGGTAATGTAAGCAATTAGGGCGTTGCATTATAATGGAAATATGAGAAGAACTTGAATAAATTTCAGGTCCTGCAAGTCAATCAACCTATGGCGCAGTCTCTCAATCATTTTAGGAGCACATGGTGCTGTGATTCCGATTCTTCTTTTCCTTCATTCAAATACTTATAGCTTCCTAGGAAAGTGTCGAAGATATCTTCAGGAACGCCTAGTTACTGCTTATGCCAGAAATTGCGACACTCCGTCTGTATAACGACACATGGCAGCACTGTGACTTTGCGCAGAGGCAGCAGCTGCAAGCATATAGTGTGTAATCGTGGGTTGGATCAAGGAGCAGTCATGAGGCCATGTGCGTGTCATGCTTGAGTGTTGTTTAACTGAGCAAGTCCATTGTGACTGTGAATACCAAAATTCCGCATACACCCATACCCATGCATAATACGCAGACAGTTTGTTTGTGTATGGGTACTACAATGGCAGTGCCTGTGAGACAGCATACCAGAGACTTTACCCTGATCATCAAACACCCCGTGCCAGTACATTTTCAAGGGCTTTTCAAACATTTTGTGAATCTGGACTACTACCCAATGTACACATAACATTGGAACATGAGTCTGTTCAATCACTTGAGAAAGGGTAAACATTACTGCAAAGCTAAAACAGGGTCCCAACACCACTACCCAGTGTATTATCTGTCAGCTCGATAATTCACAAATGCAAGAGTATTGTAAGTTACATTCTCAGGGCTTGTAGCCATTCTGTCTGCAGCCATTGCAACACCTGCATCCAGGGACATAGTAAGCAGACATCAATTTTGTGAATGGTTTGCTACACACAGAGAGATCATGCAATACATTTTATTTATAGATAAGGCTACATTTACGTGCAGCGGTATGATGAACACCCTCAGTTATCGTATATGGATGATAGAGAACCCACATGACATTACATAACAAGATTCCAAGTTAGGTTCTCAATGAACGTCTGGTGTAGTACGATTGATGACCTGATGATAGGACCAGTGTTTCTGCCAAACTGCTTGACAGCTGCAGCATATACATATTTCTTAATAGAGGACCTAGCTGCATTTTTGGAAGAAGTGGCATTAGAGCAACGATGGTAAATGTATGTTCAACACGAGAGATCACCAATTCACGGTACCACACAAGTGTCCCAGTATTTGAATAATACATACCAATGCTTGATTGGCAATAGTGGACCCATTAACTAGCCTACCAGATCACCTGACCTGTCACATGGATAAACATGAAGAACTTGTCGCTCACATCATCGATGTTGTAGCCTGCACTAAAGCCCACCATAATGATATTCGATACGCAACACAACACAATCTCCAGCGCATTCACGTGTGTAGTAAGATGGATGGGAGACTTCTTGAACACCTCTTGTAAGATGGATCAGTCATCCGTCCCATCATCATTCTGCCCACCACAGCGCCTAGACAGCATTTCTGTAAGTAATATCTACAGTTGTCTCCATAATTATTCATGGATGTGAGTGTTCTTCAACCC
Organism: Schistocerca serialis cubense; assembly: GCF_023864345.2. Classification (NCBI taxonomy): domain Eukaryota; kingdom Metazoa; phylum Arthropoda; class Insecta; order Orthoptera; family Acrididae; genus Schistocerca; species Schistocerca serialis. The sequence continues at coordinate 634,037,147 of NC_064642.1, read as the reverse complement.
GCTCCAGCTCCTTAATTATCGAAAATCGGACACAGCTTTATATGAATTTTTCCTCCAACTGCCAAAGCTGGTGATAAAACACAAACACGCACATACATGGATTGTAGTAGAAGTTATTATAAAATTACCTGTAGCTCATTTACGTTGAGTGTCTGTTTCTTGTATGAGGGGGGAGGGGGGGTGGCAGGTGGGGGTTCACTGTTCGGAATGGGTCAGGACAGAGTTCAGAAGTCATCCAAAGGTGGATCCACCACCATTACTTGTGGACTATTGCTTGGGTTGGATGTATCGATGTTCAGTTCTAGGTGTTGTTGACATCTGCTATTTATAAAACTATTAATCATTGAGTTTGGAAGGTATCACACCTACAATTTTAGCACCGAAATTTCGTTTGGCGTTTCATTTACCTTTTGTTTAACTAACATAGATGAACACTTAAAAAATAAACATTTAGTTTTTAAAAAATATGAAATGTTAGGCAGGGAGCTATGTGGTAGGTAGGGTTTGTGTGTGTGTGTGGGGGGGGGGGGGGGAGGGGGGGGTGCACTAGAAGGAAAGAGTGTTGAATAGGTGTGCCAATGTGGAAGCGAAGCGAGAGAGAGATATAACGGATCTTTTACGTTGGAATAAATTTATTTTATTTTTTGTTACATGTTTTCGCTAAATAGCTGAGTAAATTGTGATTATGAAATATTTAATCAAGCAGAGTAGAAAAGATAAAGTCAAAGAGATGTTCATTGGGCGGACATTGTCGTAATGTAACGTCATTGCTTTGTTCGGTTCTTGAAACAAGTCGTTTGTGTTCCGTTCTGACAGATACGTGAAAACGGACGTAACGAAAGTTGTTCGCATATTATCCTTGAACGTGACTTTTTATTTAATTAACGATTGCGGGCTCATTAAAAGCTATTATCTCACGATTAGGATCAATCCCGCTTTTCTCGTAGATAGTGATCTTTCATTAGCATTTACGTCATAAGGAAAAGGAGTATTAATAAAAGTGATGTTAAATGACAATTGCGTGTTATTCCGTTACTTTAATATCTCTGAAATGACATTGATATATAATTTGTGTTAAATACTGAACTGAGATAGGAAGTAAATTGAAATTAGTGAATATTTGATACTGAGACTATAGAAGCAGAAGCGCTTAAGGTTTCTCTTCTCTAAAATGGCAAAATAGGTACGAACCTTAACTCAATAGTCGACATTATGTATTGCAAAGACATTAGCGTTTCATACTTATTTTGACGACGCGCTGTTAAACAAAGGAACGTTGAGTCTCTTTACGAGTAATAAAATTAAATCTAAAAACATAATTAATAACGGCGAACTCCGCTTTAACAAATTGTATTGCGTGTCGTCATCGGGCAACATCTGCTCAATCCTGGAGACTTGTGTGGTGAAATTAGAAGTCGGGCATATAAAACAAACTTAAAAATCCATTCAAGCTTTCTTCTTCATCACACCTGCCCTGGCGTACGGGACTACAAGTCCCACCGCCACACCTTCACCTGCCCATGTTAGGCAAAATTCTTCTGCCTGACTCATGTAGTACTATCACCGTCAGAGGGTGGTACGGGACTACAAGTCCCACCGCCACACCTCCAAAGTGAATTGCAGTGACGGAGTCACTGCCCTGTGGAAATTTACTGCCTCACCAACACAGTTAGACCGCAATAGACCGGTGATGCTGTATTGTAACATATCACCCCCGACTACAAGTCCATTAAAAAAAAAAAAAAAAAAAAAAAAAACCATTCAAGCTACAGTGGAGTCGGCACAACACGACGTGGGCAGTTATAGAGAGAGGTTATTTTTTTTTCTTTTTGTGAGTTATTTAGTTTTTTTAAGTTCAATGGTTCTTTAAAATTAAGGAAAATGGGTTATTTGCTAAGTCTGTTTGTTCATTTCTGTTGGTGTGAGATGATACATTGTCATGGGCGGAAATGTAATTCTTCCAGGTGGTCCATTTTTATTCCTTTGTCTGCACTGTGTGGGATATGGGTTTTTGTCTTTACGTTTGTAACTGAATTACTTTTGTGCTTTGTGGGCTTCAAAACTAGATGTTCTTAAATTTAAACGTAGTGCACCTGTGTGTTCATTGTTTCGAATTTCAAAGTTTAGTCCTGTTTGCAGTATGTAGTAGCAGGAGCAGCTATCGCAGGTTAATTTATACATACCAAATGGCTCTGAGCACTATGGGACTCAACTGCTGTGGTCATCAGTCCCCTAGAACTTAGAACTACTTAAACCTAACTAACCTAAGGACATCACACACATCCATGCCCGAGGCAGGATTCGAACCTGCGACCGTAGCAGTCGCACGGTTCCGGACTGCGCGCCTAGAACCGTTATACATACCAGATTTGTGAAAAAATGGCCTGCGTGTTTTAGTGTCATGAAGTATTTTCTCTTGTGATTTGTTGGTTGTGAGGTAACTTATTTTGAAATGTTGTTTAAACAGTTTTGCAAGTTGGTATGAGATGTTGGCGAGGAGATATTTTAGTTTCTTCTATTATTGAGGACTGCGTTATTGATGCTGTTAGGTTGCTGTTGTCAACTCTGAATGGGTTATAGGCATTGTTGTGGGCTCTTGTTTTTAAGATGTTTAATTCTTTGGTTTTTATATGATGTTCAGCATGAACTTCGTTTCCACGGTTGAGTGCTGATCAGAAAAGGGCTAATTTGGTTGATTGTCGTGTCATGAAGTGTTATTTATAATGACATCTGATGTGTAGGTTTTCTAGAAATTTGGAATTTATGATTATTCTTATGACAGGTTATGTTTACGTCAAGAAAATTAATTCCCTGTAGGGTTTGTTGCTCAACTGTAAATTGTATACTGGGATGTGTATTATTAAATATCTCAGCTAAGCCTTTTATTTCAGTGGTTGTCCCAATGTATAGCATCAAGCTGTCATCAAGATAACGTTTATAATAAATGATCCTGTGGTTTTCAGTATTATTTGCCTTGAAAAATTTGGTTTCTACATCATTAATATAGATGTCAGCTAGTAGGCCAGCTAAGATACTGTTACCTTTATTTAAACATTAAGACGTAAGATAAACTTCTTACAGACGTAAATGACCACTCTGTTTCGTGGATGACACAAATAAAGCCAATAGAAAATAACAGTGGACTTAGTAACATCATTTGTATCCAGTGCGGTACAGTATGCACACCAGGTAATCTAGAGTAGATTGCACACTTTGCTGAGCACACTAATTCCATTCTGTACGTCAACATCTAGGTTTATCTTCACGCAGCCGCTACGTACATGTAAGACAGTTCTCCACTTTAGAAAAGATGTTCAAAGTGATAATCTTGCATTTGCAAACACTTCGCCACTCACTGGATCATACGTTGCTGGACCCTACCCAACACACTTGTGAATATTATTTTCATGTTTTCATGGAAGTGGAGGACTGGGTATTCATTGTCGACGCTGAATTGACTGATACGACAACAACAACAAAAATTAAAAATCCTTTAACACAGACGTAGTGGATTAATGTTCATACAAAGATAAATATTATTCAGCCTGTTCTCTTTTAAATAACACGAGTATACCCCTTAAGGCCTCTGGTGTGCGATGCCAACAATTTAACATTACTATATGTTTATGTGTCACAGACATTAAGGGCAGCAGGAAACTTAAATACCAGGGCTTAATTTTATCACTCAAACAACTTTAATGACTGGAGAAACATTGCTAAATATTTTCATAAAACAATTCACCCCTATTTCACCTCCATAGGGACTGAATTTCCAAAAACACCAGAAAACGTATTTTTAAAATTGTAGCCGAGAAGTCAAATGCCAATTTTCATAGATGTAAATCGAAAAATATTTTACTAGTTCTTTAATAAAATTTTATTTTCAAAAAAGCTTTCACCCGCTGTTTCACCCCTGTAGGGGTTAAATATCCAAAAATGCTGAAACTCGTGTTGCTTTTTTTCCGGCTGAGATACTAAATACCAGTTTTCGTGCCGGCCGGAGTGGCCGAGGGGTTCTAGGCGCTACAGTCTGGAACCGCGCGACCGCTCCGGTCGCAGGTTCCAATCCTGCCTCGGGCATGGATGTGTGTGATGTCCTTAGGTTAGTTAGGTTTAAGTAGTTATAAGTTATAGGGGACTGATGACCTCATAAGTTAAGTCCCACAGTGCTCAGAGCCATTTGAACCATTTGAACCCTTCTAACATCCGTGTACCGCAAGTCTCTTGAGGATCGGACGGTTCCAAATGATTGGAGAAGAGCACAGGTAGTTCCAGTTTTCAAGAAGAATCGTCGATCAGATGCGCAAAACTGTAGGCCTATATCTCTGACATCGATCTGTTGTAGAATTTTAGAACATGTTTTTTGCTCGCGTATCATGTCATTTCTGGAACCCCAGAATCTACCCTGTAGGAATCAATATGGATTCCGGAAACAGCGATCGTGTGAGACCCAACTCGCTTTATTTGTTCATGAGACCCAGAAAATATTAGATATAGGCGGGTAGATGCCATTTTCCTTGACTTCCGTAAGGTGTTCGATACAGTTCCGCACTGTCTCCTGATAAACAAAGTAAGAGCCTACGGAATATCTGACAAGCTGTGTGGCTGGATTGAAGAGATTTTAGCAAACAGAAGACAGCATGTTGTTCTCAATGGAGAGACGTCTACAGACGTTAAAGTAACCTCTGCCGTGCCACAGGGGAGTGTTATGGGACCATTGCTTTTCACAATATAAATAAATGACCTAGTAGATAGTGTCGGAAGTTCCATGCGGCATTTCGCGGATGATGCTGTAGTAGACAGAGAAGTTGCAGCATTAGAAAATTGCAGCGAAATGCAGGAAGATATGCAGCGGATAGGCACCTGGTGCAGGGAGTGGCAACTGACCCTTAACATAGACAAATATACATAGAAAGAAGGATCCTTTATTGTATGATTATATGATAGCGGAACAAACACTGGTAGCAGTTACTTCTGTAAAATATCTGGGAGTATGCGTACGGAACGATTTGAAGTGGAATGATCATATAAAATTAGTTGTTGGTAAGTCGGGTGCCAGGTTGAGATTCATTCGGAGAGTCCTTAGAAAATGTAGTCCATCAACAAAGGAGGTGGCTTACAAAACACTCGTTCGACCTATACTTGAGTATTGCTCATCAGTGTGGGATCCGTACCAGGTCGGGTTGACAGAGGAAATAGAGAAGATCCAAAGAAGAGCGGCGCGTTTCGTCACAGGGTTATTTGGTAAGCGTGATAGCGTTACGGAGATGTTTAGCAAGTTCAAGTGGCAGACTCTGCAAGAGAAGCGCTCTGCATCTCGGTGTAGCTTGCTGTCCAGGTTTCGAGAGGGTGCGTTACTGGATGAGGTATCGAATACATTGCTTCCCCCTACTTATACCTCCCGAGGAGATCACGAATGTAAAATTAGAGAGATCGAGCGCCCACGGAGGCTTTCCGGCAGTCATTCTTCCCGCGAACCATACGCGGCTGGAACAGGAAAGGGAGGTAATGACAGTGGCACGTAAAGTGCCCTCCGCCACACACTGCTGGGTGGATTGCGGAGTATAAATGTAGATGTAGATGTAGATATCGCAGGCCAGGCTAGCAATGTGCAGACTTTAACCAACCGCGTGGATAATGTGGAGATAGATGCACGGAAAAGCAAGCTCAAAAATTCGAAAAAGAATTTAATGAATGGCTAGAAGTAAAGGATCGCGAGATATTTGCAAAGAATGAAAGCGATGTAAAAACCGCTGTAGAACAAGCGACTGCGGCCGCGAGTGTAAACATTGACGCTATCGCTGCCGCACTACACGCTGAATTAACACAGATCAAATCCCGTGTGACAGCGGAGTTGCCGAATTGGCAACAGGAGGTCGCGCGGAGACTGTCTGTGTTGGAAAGCAATGTAAGCAGATGCGGATAGATAATGAATCCCACTCGGCGTGCTGATTACTATAATAACGCAGAAGGTATGCAAGGCGCGAGTGCGCAACCGCAACCTAATGTGAATTACGGGCACGAACAATATGCGATACCGTGCAGCGCACATCACGAAGTAGTGAATGCCACAGAAAGTAGCAATCAGACGTGCAAAAAGGAGGACAATGTGATAAAACACAGGACATTCCAACCCTTCAATAGCGAAAAGCGAAATGTCCACCCTGTGGTATTCATTAAGAGCTTCGGGAATGTGTTTCGCATGACATGGACGGAAAGACAAAGGATACAGTTCCAGGTCTCCATTATTCGAGGTGACGCGGCACTGTTGGCCACCGACGTGTCCAAAAAATGTCTAACGATGCAACAGTTTGAAGGTGCGTTCTTGTAAAAATTCTGGTCCGATAGCGTCCAAGAAAGACTACGCAAGGAGTTGTACAGTCCAGAAATATACAATCCTAAGGTATGAACGTTACGCACCGAGCGAGGTGGCGCAGTGGTTAGCACACTGGACTCGCATTCGGGAGGACGACGGTTCAATCCCGTCTCCGGCCATCCTGATTTAGGTTTTCCGTGATTTCCCTAAATCGTTTCAGGCAAATGCCGGGATGGTTCCTTTGAAAGGGCACGGCCGATTTCCTTCCCCATCCTTCCCTAACCCGAGCTTTCGCTTCGTCTCTAATGACCTCGTTGTCGACGGGACATTAAACTCCACTAACCTAACCTAACGTTACGCGAATATTTTGAAAAGTATATAAACAAAACCAGCTACAGCCCATGTCCGATCGCGATATAATCAGGTTAATAAAAATGAAGTTGCCCAGTGAAATTAATAAATATTTCATCAATGTGCCGGAATATGATATACAACAATTCCTGCAAACAGTGGATTCTGTTGACTTAACCGAAAACAAGTGGAACTATGCAGGCCGTAATCAACAAGAAGTAGATTACAATGGCTGCAACAGCAACGGTAGTAATTCAGTACCAAATGGTAACGGGCATAGGAAAGAGCACTGGCAACAGAATCGAGGCACAAACAATGGCAATGGTTATAACGGCAACGGTTATAATCGTCAAAATCGGAAGAGACGTCGTGATGGACACATGACTAGTGGATATGATGGTAACGACAATCCGCAATGCCGGAACAACCGAAACCAGTGGCGTGGTTGTAATGAATCGACTCCACAGTGGCAACAAAACAGAGCGCCACAACAGATCGCCAATCCAGGTCCATCACAGAACATGTCAGGAAGTTTCAACCGACCACCGCAAAACCAGAGCCATGCACAGTATCAAAATACACCATCGGGGAGGCAGGGCGGCCAACCCAACAGTAGCAACAACAACAACCAGAACCACAATGTGAGATTAGTGGAAGTGAGAGACAACTGTCAACCCACTAATGCCCATCTGTTAAATTAAAAACAGCCACAATACGCTCTCCGTTATTGGCTGCATATTGGTGTAGCGAGGGCACTTTCACTGATGACAGCCATAAACTTTGTATGCTGAGATACAATGAGGGAATAAAAATAGAAAAGGAACTTGTAGACATACCGCAGAAATGTAACCGAACCGACAAAAGTGTTGTGCAGGCTATGTTGCAAGCAGACATGTACGGAGCACCAACACAGATAATAGTCGATACCGGTGCGTCAACCAATGTCATGAGTGCAAATCTTTACAAGTACTTGAGTCAAAATAATAGAATACCAGTATTGCCAGTGAAGAATTGCCGTGTAACAGGTGCAATAGGTGCACAATCTCATATCATAAAGCATCAGGTGCAAGTCGAGTTTACGGTAGGAAATGAAGGTTCAAATGTCTCTGAACACTGTGGGACTTAACTTTTGAGGTCATCAGTCCCCTACACTTATAACTACTTAAACCTAACTAGTCTAAGGACATCACACACATCCATGCCCGAGGCAGGATTCGAACCTGCGACCGTAGTAGCAGCGCGGTTCCGGACTGAAGAGCTTAGAACCGCTCGGCCACAGCGGCCGGCTAGGAAATGAAGCAAGAAAAGCTCGTTCCTAGTAGTTAAGGGATTAGGTGTTGCTTACATCCTGGGGATGGAATTTTTACGCCAGAGGGACGCAAAATTCGACTTCTTGTGCGGTGGAGTAAGCCATATGAATGAAGGTAGACGTGTAATTTTGCCATTGTTGAGGACACGGGAAGTGCACGGTAAATATTGCCGGAGCTTTCAGTCTAGATTCGAAGGCATACAGGTAATGAATTTATATTCTGACTTAAGTACAAGACAAGTATATTATAAAGAGTTCATTACTGAAGACAGAGAGGAAAAAAGGAAACTGATAGCCATGAAGCACAACAAAACAAATTGATTCAGCTACTTACAGATTATGAGAATGTGTTTTCGGAAAAACCTGGTGTTATCGAATGCTACACCTCTAACATCGAAGTGGCACCTCACGATACTTTCTGTCACGCAAACTACACCATCCCGTGGTCGAAGAAGGAGCCAGTTGCGAAGGAAATAAGAAAAATGCTTGATTGGGGGATAATTGAACCATCTCTATCTCCGTACAGCAGTCCGCTCGTGGCAGTAGCGAATGGGGAGGCAGTATACGTCGATATTAACAAAATAATTGTACCTCTCAGAACGCGACCAGAAAACCTGGACGAACAGATACAGAAGTTTTATGGGGTTAAATGTCTGACCTCTGTCAATATGCGTTCGTCGTATTGGTAAATCCCACTAACTAATCATCTAGAAAGTACACTACCTTTGTGTTTGCTGGCAGAAGTTACCAATTTAAAGTTTTACCATTTGGATTAAATGTTAGTGCAGGTGTCTTCATTGCAGCACTCGATACCGTATTGGGACCAGATTTGTTGGACCGAGTACGTTGTATGTCGATGACTTATTACTAGCTACTCCCGATTGGGAAAGCCACATGGACAAGCTGAGATGCGTACCAAAATGATTTTCTGAAGTGGGCGTAACTGCAAACCTCGCAAAATCCAAATTTGGCAGGGAAAGAATAAAATTTCTTGGTCATGTAATATCACCTACAGGTATTGTGCCCGATCCGAAGAAAATGGCAGCAGTTGAGAACTTCCCTCCTCCTAGAACCAAGAAACAGTTAAAAGCATTTCTGGGTCTAGTGTCATTTTTCAGACGATTCATACCTGACCAGCCTTTAAATGATGATACACTGTTAAACTTGTTGAGAAAGAATACACTCTGGATATGGAATGAACCGTGCCAGCAGTCATTTGAGCAAATACGACAAGCCCTTTTAAATGCTAATCTACTGTCACATCCTGACATGTCAAAGGAATTTTGCCTTGCTATAGACGCTTCAACTGTCGGACTAGGCGCTTGTTTATTCCACATCGATGAGGAAGGTGGAAACAAGAAAGCTAGAATAATCGATTTCGCAAGCCGAGTGTTGTCAAGTTGTGAACGATCATTTACAGTCACAGAACTCGAAATACTAGCAGTAGTATGAGCCATGAAGAAGTTCAGATATTATGTGTACGGAAAAAATGTAAAAATTTTCTGTGATCATCAGGCCTTAAGTTTTTTGCTGACATGCAAGTTAATGCAGGACAGATTGACTAGGTGGGTGCTTGCTCTGCAGGAATATCAATTTTAAATAATTCATGTAAAAGGTTGTGACAATGCAGTACCTGATGCTTCGTCACGGTTGCCGCGAGGTCTGCCTGAGCTAACAATACTAGAACAGGCAACAGAGTACAAAATTTTAGTCATGAAAGACCCTACTTGTCACAAAAAGTTCCGGCAGGCGTGCAAGCAACTGCCTAGATCCTGCCTTGAGAAAAGTCAAACAATAACTCCTAGCTTCTGGTGGAAATCAGATAGGTAGCCGTTATTCTGTGCAAAATGGGGTATTATATTACCGGAAATATGTTAACAAGGACTGGTGGTGTATTTGTGTACCGAAAGTATGTATCAGTGATTTAATCTGGCACGTGCACCTTTCGTGGGGACACGTGGGCATTGAAAAATGTAGAGCTCTTCTTGCAAGACAATGTCATGTTAGGAATATGAAAAGAGTAATTCAGAATGTTGTTAGAATATGTGTAGTTTGTCAAAAGACGAAACATACAAATCTGCCCACTGTAAGCGAGTTGCATCTTGTTGTTCCTAACAAACCATTGCGACAAGTTTCTGATGACATTCTAGGGCACTACCCACTGGCAAAGGTGGTGTGAAATATATATTTGCCGTATATGATGCGTTTTCCAAATTTCTAAAATTGTATCCTGTAAAAACTTCAACGGCCACACCCCTCATTCAGAAATTACGAACATATTATTTTGTTAATGTTGGAAAACCACAGATCATTGTATCCGATAATGCCACCTATTTTACTGGTCTCAAATGGAAAACATTTCTACGAGAATAAGATATTAAGCACATTTTTGTAGCTCGATTTCATCCTGAGAGCAGTCTTGTAGAGTGTACCTTTAAAGAATTGAACAGGTTCATGAGAACTTACATTCCGAATCGCCACACCAAGTGGATAGAATACGTTTCGACTGTTGAGGGTCTCCACTATAGGTTGCCACATTCAGCCACCGGCTATACTCCATTAGAAGTAACGTTTGGAAAGAGTGAAACCGACGGCTGGCTGTCACCATTACCGACTGTACGACGACAAGTTGTACCTCACAAACAAATTATAGCTGAGACTTTAAATAATTTAACGAGGTGAGCGGATCGCCGAAAGGAGAAGCATGATAAGAAGATAAAGAAGGTAACACTGTATCAACCAGGTGAGTAGTAGGTTAAGTTTATAGTGTGTTTTTTTGTGTAACATGTAAAGACAATGAGGCACACAGGATTAGTGCGATTCAGTTTTGTAGATGTGAAGGAATAATAGTAATTTGAAAGCAATTGCCTTTTGAAAGAAAAATGAACGCAAGTTTAAGAATATTTTACAAATTTCATTTTTTAAAAATGCTTTAAAAATATTATTAAAAAAATTCAACAGCATGTAACAGCAAAAGAATTTTTCATTAGTGAGTCATGAATACTTTTGAGCTGTAGTGGTAATGAAACTTATGAAAGTCAATGCTATAGCACGTATGTTATTCCATGTATTTGTGTCTATGCCCATCCTGAAATATGATCAATCATAATTTACTATAAAACGCAAGGTGCACATCACCCAGGTACCTCGTGTGTTGTGGACAGGGTACAAAGCTAATCAGTAAACGCGATTAACGCGAAGCACTTTTAAAATATAATGCTATCTGCTAAGGCAGAGATCTGCAGGAACTTATCCTGTAAACAAATGTCACAAATCTAACACTAATCTAGGAATTTGCACGCTAGGCTTAGATTACAAAATGTGTAAAATAATGCGAGAGGCAAAGTTTTTTAAAGTCGAGCCTGGCTGTGGAGGGCAAGTACGCAGTGAGTGGGCAGACATGACATAGGGACTTACCTCAGATGAGACGAAGGCAAGTACGACTCTGTAAGTGGAAAATGGAACGGTGTAATTAGAGCGAGAGACTGGTAAAATCCAGCACAAGCCAAAATCCGGCTCAGACTGAATTAAATACATTAGTGTTTGTGAACTAATCGAAACAGTTACTTTATGCAGTGTGAAAAACTGTGAAGGTGAAACTGTGATACGGACAATGAAGTGCTAGTACTGAACGTTCAACAGCGGTGAAGATGCCAAACGCCAGTATTACGCACGAAAAACTGTCAATTTGCTTATAAAAGTGAACTGTTAACGTGAAGTGAACCCACAGTCAATATTTTTGAGACAGAATGCGAGATTGGAACGCGATGAGTGGACTGTTGGAAAACAGCGACAGCAGAAACTGCGAATGTTTGTGCTAAGCTCGTATTGGGACACTCACCCGTGCCGGCGAGTGCGGCGAAAACATAAATAATTTTATCAAAACAGAAACCGACGTGTAATGAAAACAGTGACGCATCAAAACTGCATTCACGGGAGAAGATCTATGTCATGTATTCTGCAAGACAATGCTGGCTTGACACTCGGAAACTGGCGAAAACTTAACAACTGCCGCACTAATAAATGTTTCTTTCCCACTAGCGTATCCATCTGCAGCGGGTGGGAAATATTACGTTGTTTGCGTGTATGTTTCATGTACTACGTCGGAGATATGTAGCAGAGCTGACTCCTGCCAACAAGCGCGAGGGCGGATATCATCCCACTCCGCCACGCCCGGCCGAGACAGAAACGCATCGCCGACGGTGCAGCCGATCAGCTGATTCTGACGTTCCACGATGGTGAGAGACACGCTGGCGTCGAGTGGACGTTGACCTCTCCGCAGCCGCCGCGAACACCGAGCTCCGAACACACCAACCATCGCCGTCGCGAGCTAAACGTCGCGGCGTAGATCATCAACGACACCGCATTCAATAACGACGATATATTAATTGTTATAATGACCTCATTTGTTTGCATAGTGCAACGAAATGTTGTTCATAACGTATGCACATCCTGTACTCCAATGACACCCCAAAAAGAATAAAGTGAGAGTAACCAAAGCGGTTAGTCCGTCGTTCCGCCAAGGTTTTCCCCGGGGTTTCCCTATGGCAGCGCCAAATGGGGAGCAAACAGTTGACACCCCTGGGACTTCAAGAATTACAAAATAAATGGCTCTGAGTACTATGGAACTTAACTTCTGAGGTCATCAGTCCCCTAGAACTTAGGGCTACTTAAACCTAACTAACCTAAGGACATCACACACATCCATGCCCAAGGCAGGATGCGAACCTGCGACCGCAGCGGTCGCGCGGTTCTAGACTGTAGCGCCTAGAACAGCTCGGCCACTCCGGCCGGTCAAGAACTACAGACTAACACGTAATTGTATACCTCTGAACACTGCATCAGCTGCAACCACAAAAAGAAGCAGGCAAAATGAATTTACCAATGTAACATGTTGTTACGGTGCTCGCTTATTTCCAAGTCCGTATCGATCTTAGTGCCGAGTTTTCACTCAGACGCCGCTTTGGCGTTAAGCAGTTGTTTCTGTGTGTGATCGCTGGCCGGAGCTTAGCTGGAGGCGTGTGAGGAGGAAAGAGGTGGCTGCCTTGGCGTGGAGACAGTTCGGCTCGGCTGGGGTTGTTTGCGTCTGGACGCCGAGTGGGGCCCAATGGGATAACCGGACCGTGATTTTACGGTTAATAGTGTGGACAGCGGCGTGGTGTGCCGTTTAACTTGATTCGCAAGGGGAGCAAAATCTCGCCTGTTGTAGTTTGTCGAGCCTGAGTTTGAAATACCTTCTATGTGCGACGGGATGTCATTTCGTCATCCTGTCTCTCCGTCGCTGGGATTGCTATCCTCGTTTACCGTCCCATGGATGTATATCCGTACTCTACTAGACGCTGGTGATGGAAGTGCGTCGTTCAGCGGCACGTTAGTCTGGGTGCGTTATGTTTGATCTTCAAGTGCATAGTCTTCGAGTGGCACTCCTTAGTTTGCTTTGCGCAGTTAGATTGGAGTTTATTTTGTCTTGTGGTGCTTCCGCTTTCCGTCAACAAAGGTTAAGCTTGATTCGGCACTCCGTACGACGCTTGGCACCTCAGCAGGCGGGTCGGAGCTACCTTCGCGACCAAACGGAAGCCTTTGGACTGAGAGGTCTTGTGTTTTGCATATTGTTCATAAATTGTTGGTTTGGTATTAAGTTGGCTGAGTTTTCTTATGGATTTCTCGGGATTTGGTCCGTTGTCCGGCCCGGGCTAGGTCTCGTTATTTTAAAGGTCGGTCCTTGTTTTGGCTTAGTACAATTTTGGTTTACTGCCTCGTGGTTCTGGTAGTACGCCGGGTCGCTGTGGTTGTGTTGCATTTTGTATGGGGCTGTGTGCTCGGAGCCGTGGAGTACCATTTGTGTGAACTGCTTCACTGGGGAGTAATGATCGGGCCATTCTTGGTCCTCTGCTGCATGAAATGATTTTATTATTATTTTAAAGTGTAATTATCACTTAAATGATTTAATTCTTGTTGCGTTAATTGCAACTTGGGTACTGAGAAATTTAGTACTGTAATTACGGGAGATTTAATAGTGGCACATGCCCCTTTACCTGTTTCGCAATCTGTTAATTACCGAAAGACGGCTCTGAGCACTATGGGACTTAACAGCTGTGGTCATCAGTCCCCTAGAACTTAGAACTACTTAAACCTAACTAACCTAAGGACATCACACGCATCCATGCCCGAGGCAGGATTCGAACCTGCGACCGTAGCAGTCGCGCGGTTCCGGACTGCGCGCCTAGAACCGCGAGACCACCGTGGCCGGCAATTACCGAAAGACCTTAAGCTCATTGTCATATGACGTGATTTTCTTAAATTATTGTATTTTTGTCGTGTTATTGTTTTTTTTAATTTGCTGATCACTAGTGTACTGTTCAAAGTATTAAAATGTTTCAGGAAGCTATTACTTGGGTGGAACACGTGGAACCGCAACGGAGAGAGAAGTTGCGTGCCTTACGTGTACGTTGTTGGCACGGCCTGGTGTCCGTTGTTTGTTTTGGTGCACCTGAGTTAAGTATTGTGTTGCCTCCTCCCTTGCGGCCCCGTCGTGTTCTTCTCATAAACATTTCCTTCAAGGTATTTTAGTTAATTTTATGCTAGTATTATTTTAATTTCTTACATTGCTAAAATTGTGCGGCCTTCATTATGCACACTGTTTGTCGTAGCGGAGTTGATGTGCCATTGTAATTTCTTAAACTCCATTGTGTGTGCCCTTCGTGATACGTATTGTTTGTCATAATAGATTAGAGTATGGCAAAATGTGATGTGTCATAAATCATGATGTGCGTGTGTAATGGTGCAATAAATGGATGATTGTTATTTCTGTTTTTGGCGCCCTTCATGCCTCCTTTCTTGTCCCTATTGGTACGCTATCCTTGTACTTGTGTTGGTATCCCACATCACATGTCATAACATAACTGTCAAACTAATTGTATTCTATGTCCTTTTCTTTTGTACATACTATATTCGTAACCAATTGTGTACTATATTGTTATGTAAATAACTTCATCTGTATTACTTTGTGTGCAACAAACATTATTAAGTACAATGAATCAAACATACGATGTGACATATGTAGACTGTGAAAGAAAAAACTACGTGTGTGTGAAAACTGTGTACATGAAATAGGAAATATTTGTCAAAAACACGAGCATTTTTTATGACATAAATATTTCGGTGGGCAATATAGCGTCCCCAGTGAAATAAGACTTAAAAAACAGTATTTTTAAAGAAGAGACATTTAAAATTTGAATAATAAGTGGACACTAGCCGCTCAGGCGAACATACATTTTTCTCCGTATTATACATTTTTCTCCGTATTGTACATTTTTCTCCGTATTGGACATGTTTCTCCGTATTGTACATTTTTCTCCATATTGTACATTTTTCTTCATATTGTACATTTTTCTCCGTATTCGTTTCGAGGGAAAAGAAATATAACAAAATGATCTAAAGAGACAAGATATACTCTTTTGTTAATTTTTTAGCCTTCACTTCATCTCTTGTCTGGTTGCGCGTAGACGGACATCTTGCGAGTGCTGGCAAATGTAAGCATATTTGTACTAATTAAGCAGATAATATATTTATTTTATATTATTGTGCACTTTTAATTTGTAAGAGGTGATCCCGATTTCATGTCCACCTTCCTTGAATTAACCTGCATTCGAGTAATTTACAGTGCAACAATCGTAGCGGCCGATGCAGCCAACGACGCCATTACGTGGCGATAATAACGAATAAAAATTAGCGGAAGCGAAAACTCGCCCACTATTAACATATTATACATTTTTCTCCACAGCCGCCAGACGTTGCAGAAAATACGTAGCTTTAAGATTCTTATTTTCAGTACAACAGCCGAGAGCCAGAGCCAGGACTCCGACTACAATGCAATGGTTAACGGAGGTAAGAAGAAATACTCTCGCGACTGTGTGGGCCGCAGTTGTAACTAATAACTAAAGATTATTTGCTTTAAAGTGAGCTGACTAGCCGAGGAAATTAATATGAAAAGTTTATTCCATTGTTCAACTTATATACTCATGTTTTAAGATTCAGCGAGTTTAATTCCACTGAAGATTAATACTGTTAAAAAAGAGAACTTCACAAAAGCATTTAATTGTAAATCAAAATTGAATTAAATACATTTTGATTAAGGCCCACCACGTAAGTCAGCATCAATCAACATTACGCATCAATTTCTGCAGTAAATAATAAATTAAATTACGACGGCCGACGGACGCGAGAGAGGACAGGACGGTGGAGTTGAGGGAATGACCGGCTTGGCATGGTGTAGTGCTGTGTTCTTCATCCTTCTTGAATAAGTGACACCCTTTTCAAGTAAAAATATTCTGGCGACCCCCAGAACCATAATTAAATTATGTCAGTGATTTCAAAGGCAACGTATTTAATTTTCTTTCTATTGATACTATACTGATCGAGAAATAAAGTACAGCGTTGAAAGAGGTCGCAGTGTTCTACGGGCAGATATATAATTATGTTCTTTGCCGTGGTAGAGGCGTGGGGATGAGAAGGGTTCAGCGAGGGTATAGTCCCGCGTTTTCGGTCACTGCAATCAGTTGTCCGAGTACGCCAGCAAGTACGGACGTGAATATTTTCTTCACGTTTCGCTCTGAGGGAGCATAAAACGGACAATTTTTTTAAGATTTTTTCAAAAATCGTTCTTGAATCTTCTTCATTTGGTTATCGATCGATTCCTGAAAACAGTTTTCCAGTTTTGCGTTTATTTATCGTTTACACGGTGTATTTATTATAAAACAATCTACACTATATTCAATTCAGAATTAATGTTAAACAAAGAATTAGGTAATTTTAATAAAAAATAAATTCCATTTTACAAAGACCTGTATTTTTGTTTTACAGAACCCCTAGCTTTGAGACATGTAGCAGGATGAGAAATGTCTTCCAAAAGAAGACATTTCTTTTTAATTGCGACAATATGTTGTATATAATCTTACAAATGATGGTACTAGTTTTTTTGTAATATATTTTTCAACTCTTTTGTGAAGCGCTGTCCAAAAAAAAACGATTCACTTCACGGCAAACACCACAATTAACCACACGGAAGAAATGAGAAACGAACCAGACGATCAGCAACGACGATTTTGTGGGAATCTTTATGAAGCCACAGAACCAGGAAAATAGAAACATCAACATGCAGTGTGTGAACTAGTCAGAGTTGAGTTCATTCTATTACAGCTGAACTTATGAATTGGTCCATGCCAAATCTAGCAAATGAGCTAAATTTACTCTTTGAAGAAATCTGGTTCAAAAATGGTTCAAATGGCTCTGAGCACTATGGGACTTAACTTCGAAGGTCATCAGTCCCCTAGAACTTAGAACTACTTAAACCTAACTAACCTAAGGACATCACACACACATCCATGCCCGCGGCAGGATTCGAACCTGCGACCGGAGCGGTCGCGCGCTTCCAAACTGTAGCGCCTATAACCGCTCGGCCACCCTGGCCGTCCGAAGAAATCTGGAAAACAAAAGAAAATCCCAGAGGAATGGAAAGTTGGCTTGGCACATCCGCTCCACAAAAAGATAATAAACAGGATGTAAACAACTACAGATGAATCTCTTCACTGCCAGTAGCGCATAAAGTATTTTCCAAGATTTTACTAAGCAGAATAGAGACATTAGACAGTCATTTAGGTGAATATCAAGATCGTTTTAGGAAAAAAAGATCATGCTCAGAACAAATATTTAATCTCAAGCCAGTAATTCGGCACAGATAACTTAATTCAAAGGACATTGTAGTTAAGCTTGTGGATTTCAAAAAGGCTTTTGATTCTGCTGACAGAGAAACTATAGATAAAATAATTCGAGAATTTGACATAAAATATAAACTGGCAAACCTAATTCGTGAAACAGTTACAGATACAGTCTGTAACATAAAATTTGTGGGAGAAATTTCATAGCCTTTCAAAATAAAAGTAGATGTATAAATTTTAATAACTTTACGCAGTGGCCCATAAACAAAATTACTACTACACCAGAGAAGTCATCCGACTGTAGATATTTAGTGCTCCATATGCGAAGCTGGGGCAAGGTTGTCAATTATATATAAAATTTATTGTGCATTGGGTTGCACTTCTTAAATGTAGGGGAAACGATCCTGCACTACTTTATTCTTCCAGAAAGAAACAATATAAAAACAGAAGATATAAATAATAGAAAAGTTTTTCGGGAAAAAAGTCTTTTGGGAAAAAAGTGTTGAAAATGGAAGGATTCCAAGACAGAATAGCTAAAAAGACTGGTTCAGAATGGTCTGAAGACAGAAAGAAGAACTGATGAAAGAATACTGGAAGAACTGAAAATGGAACGCAATCTTCAGATGGCCTTTTTACAGTAAAAAAAAGGGGTCTTTATAATCATATAGATTAGGTTAGCTCATTTTTAGAAACTTTTAGTACAAGGACTATTCAGAAATTAGGGAACGTTTTGGCATTTAAAAAAAACTAAGAACAAGAAATACATTTTATTATATACATCTGAAAGAGCGACTGATATAGTACTTTTCCACATAGTCGCCAAACACATTGAGGCACTTATCATAGCGGTGGACAAGCTTTGAAAGACCATCGTCGTAAAATTCTGCCGCCTGAGACTTCAGCCAGTGAGTCACGCCCACCTGGAGTTCCGCATCGTCATCAAAGTGCTGCGTTGCAAGCCAGGGAAAAAAGTGGAAGTAGCTTGGTGTACGACCACGGCTGTAGGGCAGATGAGGGCACATTTCCCATTTGAATGAATTAAGGAGTTCTTTAGTGCGGTTTGCCGTGTGAAGTCGGGCACTGTCGTGCAAAAAAATTATAAAATAAAATAAAAATAAAAAAAAAAAATTCGGCGTCCGATTTCCTCGGCGTTTGTTTTGAACCGCTCTTTTAAGGCTGTGCAAAGTTTGACAGTACCGGGCAGAATTCATGGTTGCTCCACGTTCTAGAAAATCAATAAGCACACCTTGCCTATCCCAAAACACTGTCACCATCAGCTTCCTTGCTGACAAGGTTTGCAAACGTTTTCTCGGTTTTTGGGGGATCTTGTGTGCCCCTACTCCATAGACTGTAATTTTGTCTCGCAATTGACGTGTTTCACCCAAGTCTCGTCACAGGTTACGATTCGATTCAGTAATGAATCACTATGTTTGTGGTAGGCCTCCAGAAATGTCAACGTTGTCCCCATTCACTGTTCTTTATGGCGCTCTGTAAGCATTTTGGGCACCCATCGTGCACAAAATTTGTGGTTGCCTAGCTTCTAAGTGACAATTTCAAACAACAAAGTCCGTGAAACTTGTGGAAAAGAAAGCGAAAACTCCATTATTGTGAAGCGACGGTTTTCACGAATTGTATCATCAACTTCAGCGACAAGATCGTCAGTCACAATGCTCGGGCGTCCACTCTTCATTTCATCATGAACGTTGGTTCGGCCAATTTTAAACCAAGTATACCATTTCCGGACGGAACATCCACTCATTACGTTGTTTCCGTACACTTCGCATAGTTCAGGATAAATTTCTATAGGTTTCAGGTTTTTTGTCAACAAAAACCGTATCACAAACCACATCACAACTGGCTGGATTTTCGATTGCAGCGCACATTTCAAATTCGAATATCGAATAAACTAGACGCGCAGAGACGTTCCCGCTGCCGAGAAAGTATACGCGATCGGCACGCTCCTATCGGCGTCAGACGGAAACGTTCCCTACTTTCTGAATAGCCCTCGTATTATCAGTAGCGGAATGGAGTACAGAGGAGAAGAGCATTGAATTGACGGAGACAGAAGCTTTCAGGAAAGAACGGAATATAAATAGAGAGTTCTGCAGACAAGGGTTAGGGAACAGTCCTATGGGAGGAGGACTGACGAGAATAAACTGCACAGAATGTAGAAGAGATTGAGGCACTTATCATAGCGGTGGACAAGCTTTGAAAGACCATCGTCGTAAAATTCTGCCGCCTGAGACTTCAGCCAGTGAGTCACGCCCACCTGTCCTTTGAAGTCTAGAAGGAATTTAATTTCTCTGATATTTTGAGAAAATTGTTTCAAAGTCGGGTTTCTGATACAAAAAATGGTTTAGAAAAGATGGCAGTGCTATGTGATGGAATACAAAGTGGTCCATTGATCGTGACCGGGCCAAATATCTCACGAAATAAGCATCAAACGAAAAAACTACAAAGAACGAAACTTGTCTAGCTTAAAGGGGGAAACCAGATGGCGCTATGGTTGGCTCGCTAGATGGAGCTGCCATCTACATCTACATCCATACTCCGCAAGCCACCTGACGGTGTGTGGCGGAGGGTACCCTGAGTACCTCTATCGGTTCTCCCTTCTATTCCAGTCTCGTATTGCTCGTGGAAAGAAGGATTGTCGGTATGCTTCTGTGTGGGCTCTAATCTCTCTGATTTTATCCTCATGGTCTCTTCGCGAGATATACGTGGGAGGGAGCAATATACTGCTTGACTCTTCGGTGAAGGTATGTTCTCGAAACTTCAACAAAAGCCCGTACCGAGCTACTGAGCGTCTCTCCTGCAGAGTCTTCCACTGGAGTTTATCTATCATCTCCGTAACGCTTTCGCGATTACTAAATGATCCTGTAACGAAGCGCGCTGCTCTCCTTTGGATCTTCTCTATCTCTTCTATCAACCCTATCTGGTACGGATCCCACACTGCTGAGCAGTATTCAAGCAGCGGGCGAACAAGCGTACTGTAACCTACTTCCTTTGTTTTCGAATTGCCATAAGTCAAACGGTTATCAACTGCGTTTTTTTAAATAGGAACCCCCATTTTTATTACATATTCGTGTAGTTCGTAAAGAAATATGAATGTTTTAGTTGGACCACTTTTTTCGCTTTGTGATAGATGGCGCTGTAATAGTCACAAACATATCGCTCACAATTTTAGACGAACAGTTGGTACCAGGTAGCAACTAACATTCCCCATACTTGACTATGGTGACGCACTGGCGCAATGTTACGTGATAACGCGTACTTATACGTTTGGCCCGGTCACTGTCAATGGACCACCGTGTATAGAGAATTTTTTACTGTGTACAAGTATTTCTGCTGTTCTGTTCAGTTTGTAATTGATGAAGAGAAATAAGAGGGAGTACAACGACTGAGGAGACGATAGAGCAAACAGTATGATGGTCTCCATGCTTATCGGCACGTAGCATTGATAATTATTCTTAGGCTGATGTTTTGTGGTCGATACAGCTTAAGTTACAAATTAATCGTGACAAAGATTCATCATCAGCTTCCGCCGGCATGACCTTTCGTATGAAGGCCCTGGAGAATGGCGTCACCATAGTCAAGTATGGGGAACGTTAGTTTCTCTACGACCTTCTTTCTTAAGGTCGAAATGAAATACTTTCCCATATTCCTGTGGTGAGAGAAGTGACGGTGACACATACGAACAGATTACAGCTTCGTCTGCAGGCCAGTCTACATGGTAGTCCAGAATTATTCGCACGGTTTCTGACGAAGAAGAAAAGTGTCATAACTGTTGTCATAAACGTAGAAAAGTATTTCTAACACCAGAATTACAAAAATTCAAAATCCTTGTTTAGCAAATTACGAAAAGAATTACCTGTAGCGATCCCGCGTTATCCAGCGCACCTGACAGGTGGATTTTTACTTACATTCTTATCTACAGATGGTCTTGCCATTTGTTTCTAGTTGGTCTGATTCTCTTTACTTCAACTTTAACGTGTGCTGTGGTATCACTCATGATCATCTTATTGATCCCTGTTGCTGCGCACAGGGACTTGCCGAACAAGAATAACCTCGGTTTCTCAAAAATGAGATTCCTCATTAACTCGATACTGTACCTCTAGACGTCATCCAACGGAATTGGATTATGCACGTTAGTGCTCCATTTCACTTTACTCTAAAGTTTCGTCGGTATCTGGATAACTAGTTTCCAAATCTATGGATTGGTGTAACGGGATCCATTGCATCGCCTAACCGAACACTAGATTTGAATCCAATGGAGTTTCATCATTCCTTCATTTATTCAACTTCTGTACCTGATGTCGATATCTGTAAAAATACTACTCACTCCAGAAAATTTCAACAGAATATGAAAAAGCTTGTAACACAGGCTCAGGATAATGCCACAGCAGGATCTAAAATTTTACTTACAAGGGAACCTCCCCATCGCACCCCCTCAGATTTAGTTATGAGTTGGCACAGTGGATAGGCCTTGAAAAACTGAACACTGATCGATCGAGAAAACAGGAAGAAGTTGTATGGAACTATGAAAAAATTAGCAAAACATAGAAACTGAGTAGTCCATGTGCAACATATGTAATATCAAGGACAGTGCGAGCTCAGAAGCGCCGTGGTCCCGTGGTTAGCGTAACGAGCTGCGGAAGGAAAGGTCCGTGGTTCAAGTCTTACCACAAGTGAAAAATTTAACTTTCTGTTTTCAGTTTATGTGACAAACTCTTATGTTTTCATCACTTTCTTGGGAGTGATTATCACACCCACAAGAAAACCTAAATCGGGCAAGGTAGAAGAATCATTTTACCAATTCGCCAAGTGTACAAGTTATGTGGGTGGACAACATATTCCTGTCATGTGACGCACATGATGTCACCAGTGTCGTATAGAATATATCAGACGTGTTTTCCTGTGGAGGAATCGGTTGACCTATGACATTGCGATCAAATGTTTTCGGTTCCCATTGGAGAGGCACGTCCTTTCGTCAACTAATCGCACGGTTTTGCGGTGCTGTCGCAAAACACAGACACTAAACTTATTACAGTGAACAGAGACGTCAATGAACGAACGGACAGATCATAACTTTGCCAAAATAAAGAAAGTAAAATTTTCAGTCGAGGGAAAATTTGAACCAAAGACATCTCATTTCGCAGCTGCTCACGCTAACCACGGGACTACGGCGCTCCTGAGCTCACGCTCTCCTTAATATTGCCTATCATAAGCATGAACTACTCAGTATGTATATTTTGTTTATTTTTTCATAGTTCCACAGAACTTCTTCCTGTTTTCTCGATTGATCTGTGTTCAGTTTTTCAAGGCCTATCCACTGTGCCAACTTATAACTAAAACTGAGGGGGGGTGCGATGGGGATGTTCCCTTGTTAGGACTCACACATGTTACTGTCAGAGTTAAGTATATCAGGAGCGACAATGGAGTCAACCTGGATGCTGGAAGTAAGGGGACGACAGCTGCCTTAAGCATCTGCCGGAAAAAGAAGGGAGGTGGAAGTTGCCCTGATCCAAGACTCCCATTTACCAGGCCTCCCAGAACTGGAGGTAATATGATTTACGTCAGTAATTTAAAAAGCTTCAGAGCATGTATGTATTTTAAAAGTGGAGTCTCATTAAAGCCGATGGCGATCTGCTATTGCAGGAAGTTAGTGATCATCAAAATGAAACAGCGTGAGAAAGATGCAAGAAAGAATTTGTGTTGGCCCTGGAATATCTTTCGTACGAGGACAGTGCTCCTCATACTCATGAAGTGAGGGGACTGGCAGATAGCGCTTGTATCTGAAAGAACAGCTGCTGGTTGGCTGTGATGCCAATGCTCACAATCTAGTGTGGGGAAGCAGCGACGTCAGTAGGAGCAGAAAGTAACTGCTTGAGTAGTTACTGGAGTGTAATCTAGAGATATTGACTAGAGGTAAGGAATCTGCTTTGAAGATAAAAGAAGGGAAGAAGTAGTTGACATCACCCTCGTCTCAAAGGGTAGGTTCGTCAAATAATGCCATTTAGCGATGTAGCCGTTCTTATCTGACTAAGTGTACTTTATGTTTCGTATTGAAATTGGTGTGAAACAGACCATGAGCAATACGAATCGTAGGAAAACAGATTGGGACTGGTATAGGAAAGATTCAAACTCACAGTAATCTGTAGTTAAAATCTTGATAAGGAATCCCACAGATTTAGAAGAAATGGCAGATGAAGTGGCGTTTGCCATCATGGCCTCGTGATTGGGAAACTGTCCATTCATCAAGACGTGTCTCTTAGTAGAACAATCATCTTGAACTGCAAGGAAAGTAGGTAAAAAGACTGCACAAATTTGCAAGAAGGAAAGGAAAGACCTTGCCAAATATAATCTTGCTGCTGAACAAGCGAAACAATAATCGCGCAAGACATTCTGTGATGACGTGGAACGTGCAACTGTCAGAGTAACGCTATAGCATGCACTTCACAAAATCCTCGCAAGAATACCTGTAAACCTAGAAATCATACTAAAGAAGGAGGATCAAGAGTGTACAAGGACAGCACAATAGACGCTGGATGTGCCAATCAGGACTCAGTTCCCTCAGTGCACTCTGGTAGATGAATAACACAGGCCAAGAGTCTTTAGAGATTGTTAACAGGAGAACTGTTAGCTGCCAAAGAACATATTGACTTCAAGAAAACCCAGTGGACGGTGGGCTTGTTTCGACTCTTCAGTCTTCACTAGGTCCAAATGGAATTTCTCTGCCTCTTCTGCAACAAGCAGGGCAGTGCAGGCTGTTTTCTTTCCAAGGACAGGGAGAACAGATCATACCAAGTCTTAAAGACATTAGAAATGTGCACGTTAGGGAAAGCAGGTAAACTGAGGTTCACTTCATGAAAGTCCACATGAATATCAACCAGACAAGTCGTGTGAAACAGCACTACACCAACTTGTTGGGAAGTTAGACGAAGCTCTACACTTTCAGGAAACTGCTCTCTGCAAACTGAGCGTGCTTTTAGCAATACAACCTTCGAATCTACGGTGGGAGCCTCAGAAGAGCATTTCATTAAGACTACTATATTTATTTGGACTAAGACCATGCTGAGAGTACGAAAGGTAGAAGCTCATCAGGTTATAAAATAATATAATTAGTCAGTTAAGATGACTACCTTAAAATAGGAAAAAAAACAATTATAGTCTGTCACGAAAGCTAAAATCCAGTTCTACAAATAGCACACCAGAACAAATGTCGACGTAAAATTTGCTGAAACAGTAGTGAGCCAGTGTACTATGCCAACATTTACCATAACATTTAGAGCCCTATATCTACCTATGTGCCCCCTTTTATGTCATTTAATTGTGCTTCGAAAGCAACATGATTGTCTTAGACAGTGACGGAGAGAAGTGTAGCCAGTTCTCACAAATAAACGAAATTAATATTAATTTTCGATTGTAATTTTTTAAACTGTGTGTCTGTGTCCACTAGTTATTTTTGTACTGTGTCTGAAGAATTCGTCCTACAACGATTAAAAAGTAGGTGCATCATGTTTTGTTAAGTACTGCCAACGTAAATAATAACTTTCCTTTTCTTATTAAAATTACAGATTAACTACTCAACCTGGATCGGACACGTGCTCTTATAGATGAAGGAAAGTACCGGTGGTTGAAAAATGCATGGCAGCTTACTACCGACTTTAAATTCCCACTGGTTGCCGAAGGCAATAACAGCAGCTCTTTCCAATTATGGTGATTAAAGATATATGAGTGGCTTGTAACAGTAAAATTGTCGGTGGCGGATTGTGCAATGTGTGCATAATTTTTGGACTGCCTGAAGGGGGAGAAGGATACACTGCACATTGCGTAAGAAGCGTCTTTCCCGTGAATATTGTTTCTCCACGAATACACAAATCTGCTGTCCAATATTGAGCGTCATCCCATATTCGGTCAGCCTGACAATTATCTAGGTCGGATGACGAATAGTCACTTGGCCAGGGTTGCATAAATTCAGCGCATATTATTTCCAGGCCTGGTACCCCCTTGATTATCATCTTCCCGGCATACTTCGTAGGTATCATTAGTTTTAACTTTGGTAACTGGGTAGGGACCTAAATTTTTGACTTTCAACGTTAGTGTTGCCCCAGTTTGTGTTCGTTTTATTGCTACCAGGTCACTAACTTCGCACGTTGAGGCTTTCTTCCCTGTCGGTTGATACTAGCACGATTTTCTTCTTACACTATACTAAAAAAAATGGCTCTGAGCACTATGGGACTTAACATCTGAGGTTATTTGTCCCCTAGAACTTAGAACTACTTAAACCTAACTAACCTAAGGACATCACACACATCCATGCCCGAGGCAGGATTCGATCCTGCGACCGTAGCGGTCGCGTGGTTCCAGACTGAAGCGCCTAGAACCGCACGGTCACACTGGACGACTACATTTTACTGATCTGTAGCTTAGCATCTTCCTTCAGTTTACTGCGTCTCTCTTCAAATGAATTAATAATTTATTCTTCTAATAACTTTGTGATGTGAAGATCAGTCTGTGTACGTATCTTAACTTCTGCCAAAAGTTCAAATGCTGTTTCCAAATACTTCTGTGGTATGTTGAATTCAAGGCACGTTGAACTGCTGATACCACCTTATACCATTTATTAGGGCTATCAATATTAAGCTTAGCAATGATTTTGGCCAAAGTAGAATTGATCCTCTTTAACCTGTCCGTTGGGTCTAGGGAGTGTGGAGGAAAAAACCGATAACGTTATTGTTAACAGGTATTTTCGGTGTTTGTTTGGTCTCGGTTATGTCCGGTGTTTTTCTATTTTTACAAATAACCGGGTAAAAAATAACGCAATATCAATTAGCCGCTGCATCAGTGATAAAATTCTTGGTTTCTAATAAACCTTTTTAAAAAAAAATAATGTTTATTCGGATAATTTCCATTGTTTTGAAATATTGCATTATTATAGCGAATGAGAAAAGTCATAAGTGTTATTTTAATAACAATGGCGACAAAATGAGCAACAAACACATGGTATAAGAACTGGTACGCCATTGCTAAGACAGTGATGTACTTGCTGCCATGTTGCGTGGCCTATCAGATGGTGTACATGTAGTGTAAAAGATTTGTCCCATATGATATATATGGTAGTTTCTCGCTGTCATCGTTGGACATCAGTTGCGTTACAGACTGGCACTATCCCTAGCCTGGAATTCTTTTCAGAAATGCAGTAACAGTGAGGTACAATGCTCCATTTACTTTTCAGGATTAAGAATGCGAGGAGCCACAGCGAGCTTGCGTCATTGCATGAGGAGATATTAATTCGTAGTTTAAAATAAAAATAGAAAGTAGCGTATTTGCCGCCTGTATCTTCATAATATTCCTTTAGTTGACTGTAGCCCTTGAAAATTGACAAATTAATACGAAAAATAGAGTTCTTCTACCTCAGTTTTCGTTCTTAAGCACTCATTATCCGTAATACCCAACTGGTCATATGATCCTCGGTTACAACCCCTGTGGTTTGAGCAGTGTTTCAAAAACATAGAATTAATAGGAGAAAACTGGTGATTTTTTGTAATATTCAACCACTAACTACTTTTCGAGATAAGCAATGAACGGTGGACGACTAAGTTTTTTTTTTTTTATTTGTCTATTTAACTTAATATTTTGGTTCTACGTATCTTGAAATTGAAGAAGGAATTTTTTTATCTTTGTCCGATTTCCACGTTTCTTCTTCTTCCTTTTACGATTTTACATCCTTAGTTTTTTTTTCTTTTAGAATTTCCCTTTACCTTTTTCGTCCTGCTCCATTTTGTCGTTCCTCATCCGTAAATACTATTTTTTTAAATGTTGTTTGTTTTTGGTTTAAATCTTATCTGTATGTCTTTCAGGTATTTTAAATCCTCCGTTTCTTTTGCAAATCGTCCAGGATTAATTCTAGCTCTTTCATACCTCCCTGATTTCCTTTATCCATCCTAATTGTTGCTTCATGTTCCAATATCCTCTTTAATTTTCCTTTGTAATTTGGTTTGTGGTGTCCTCATAATATGGCCAAAGAAAGAGATCCTTTTCTTCTGTAAAGCATCTGTAATGGGCTCCAGGTCACTGTACACCACTTCATTTGGCATCAGTGTTTATCTCTTCTTATAATTTTTTTTACTGCCTTTCTTCGTTTTGTTCCAAATTTGATTCTCCTGTTTTATGACTCTGATATCTTAACCAGGCTTGGTGTTTGTTTACCATTGTTGTATCACACTCATTGTTCCACAAAGGCATATTTCCTTGGTTTTACTTGAGCTGCTTGTTCAGCTATTTGCTTCAGGTGGGGAACTATTTTCTCTAGATCATATGTTATTTTTATGTTCCTTCTTCGTTCGTCGTATTTCTCGTTATTTATCAATTTATGATGGTCGTGCGTTCTTTTTGCTGTGGAATTTTTTATTTGTGAGTGGGATGAATTTAATTTTTATTTCTACCGTAAAATGATCTGATCCAGTATATGTCCCTCTGAGAACTTTCATATCGTAGATTTCCCACACAAAGAGATGATCCAGTTTCCATTCTCCTTTTCTCCAGACTGAATGTTTCTGACATCAGTGGACTTCGTCGTCGTTGGGGTGTTATTACTCACTATATCTTCAATGTGTTTCTTTGTTTCATCGCTAACAGAGCTTCCAGTATCTAATTCTGGTTTTCCGCTACATGGATAACCATAAGATTAAGTGTCTGTTCTGGTTTTACTAATAGTAACTCTGCCCTTAATTGTTAACACTTCAGTTTGATCTCGCAAATCGTTTCCAACTTCCATTTCTAAATTCATTGTGTCTCTAGAAACCACACAAATATTAATATCATCAATGTCAACGATGCCTGTAAAATACCCTTGTGAAGGGACGAAGTTTTTCCCAAATCTTCTCAAGATTACATCTGTTTTTTGCAAACTTGGAGCATCCTGTCGTAAAAAATTAAGCTGACTATTACAGTCAATTAGCGCCTTCGCCTCTAAGATACTTATTCGTACACTTTCAAATTTACAATTTTTAATACTATTCTTAACAGTATTTGCCTTCATAGTCGCTTTTTGATTATTCTTCTCCGGTATTCAGATGAGACTTCATAGCTCTGTTTTTCCTTAAACTCTCTCACACTTCCAGCGCCATAAAGTAGACGTTTCAGAAGTTTCGTGCGTGAGTCGTTTCCATCCCGTCAATCACATACCGAAATAGCGAGTAGTTATCAGAATCAGTACGGCTGGTAACTTACTTCATTTCGAGAAAACATTCTTGAAGAGACTCTTGCCGTTTCTTCTTTTGTCGAGACAGTAATTGGATCTCCCTTCATTTCGCATCTAATTATTCCTGCAAAGCTTTCTTCAGTGCAGCCCACGATGTAAGACAATACTCACCCTCAACGAAAATCTTAACCAAACATTCACCTCATTTTTTTGCGAAAACAAGCACGTGCAGTCCATTCGAACTATTAAAAACACTGTTTCCTCAAAGTCCACGATCAACTCTTTAATTTTACATCCGTCACCGCCGATAAATGACTTAAGAGAACCTTCGACGTAACGAAATAACAGAGAAAATTTACATTAATCTTGTGAGTGTGGTGAGAACGGTGTTTCACTTTTATCGCTTGTTTCTAAATCGGCGTCAAAACTGCGTCGTCACTCGTTGAGTTTATTTCGGACAGAGCCCCCAAAATTTGCACGCAAAACGTTTCCGATTTTCATGAAGAACTATTTGTTAATCGCGTAGTTATTACTTTAGTACCGAACTATCAAAAGTAACAAAATAACTTAACTAACAAACCAGTCTTTTTTCCCGAATATTGTTTCTCCACGAATACACAAAAATACTGTCCAATATTCTGCTTCTCTGGCGTTTCACCAGTCCCGTCAGCAGGGAAACCCTTAAAACCCCCATCCGAATCCCATTTGCCATTCATGGAAAGGCATGTACCACGTGCGTCAAATATAGAGCTCAGGATAAAGTTGTATGTGATCACAATTAGTTTTAAACATCGGAAAGTATTACCCGACAGGTGAATAGTCTGCCTGCTGGAGGTCATTTGTAATCTCTATGGAGCAAGGAAAAATGAAGGAGCTCTGGTACCATGGGAGACCTCTAGCACCAACGAAGACGAATATGATGCACACAAGCGATTGTTGTTTTATACTAATCACAGACATGTTAATAAGGTGTCTTTTAGACAGCAATATTAGTTGGTTCTGGGAAAGGTGACGTCCCAGGTAGCGTGTAACGATTAATGAAAGTTTGTGACAATATACTGAGTTAAGTGGAACCAATCTACACTTTATTTAAGTAGAGAAGTAGTGATTTGTTCTATAGCCATTTCAGTCATAGAAGTCTACACAGAAGAAATACGTTCAATGCCGAGGAAGAACTGGGCAAAGTGTAGCTGGATCGTGACATAAATCACAAGTGTTGCAAGGTTGATTTCGGACATATACAGGGTGTTAAAAAAGGTACGGCCAAACTTTCAGGAAACATTCCTCACACACAAATAAAGAAAAGGTGTTATGTGGACATGTGTCAGGAAACGCTTAATTTCCATGTTAGAGCTCATTTTAGTTCCGTCAGTATGTACTGTACTTCCTCGATTCACCGCCAGTTGGCCCAATTGAAGGAAGGTAATGTTGACTTCGGTGCTTGTGTTGACATGCGACTCATTGCTCTACAGTACTAGCATCAAGCACATCAGTACGTAACATCAACAGGTTAGTGTTCATCACGAACGTGGTTTTACATTCAGTGCAATGTTCACAAATGCGGAGTTGGCAGGTGCACATTTGATGTATGGATTAGCACGGGGCAATAGCCGTGGCGCGGTATTTTGTATCGAGACAGATTTCCAGAACGAAGGTGTCCCGACAGGAAGACGTTCGAAGCAATTGATCAGCGTCTTAGGGAGCAGGGAACATTCCAGCCTATGACTCGCGACTGGGGAAGGCCTAGACCGACGAGGACACCTGTAATGGACGAGGCAATTCTTTGCGCAGTTGACAATAACCCTAATGTCAGCGTCAGAGAAGTTGCTGCTGTACAAGGTAACGTTGACCACGTCACTGTATGGAGAGTGCTACGGGAGAACCAGTTGTTTCCGTACCATGTACAGCGTGTGCAGGCACTATCAGCAGCTGATTGGCCTCCACGGGTACACTTCTGCGAATGATTCTTCCAACAATGTGTCAATCCGCATTTCAGTGCAAATGTTCTCTTTACGGATGAGGCTTCATTCCAAAGTGATCAAATTGTAAATTTTCACAATCAACATGTGTGGGCTGACGAAAATCCGCACGCAATTGTGCAATCACGTCATCAACACAGATTTTCTGTGAACTCTTGATTGGGCCCCATGTTCTTCCACCTACGCTCAATGGAGCACGTTATCATGAGTTAATACGGGATACTCTACCTGTGCTGCTAGAACATGTGCCTTTACAAGTACGACACAACATGTGGTTCATGCACGATGGAGCTCCTGCACATTTCAGTCGAAGTGTTCGTACGCTTCTCAACAACAGATTCGGTGACCGATGGATTGGTAGAGGCAGACCAATTCCATGGCCTCCACGCTCTCCTGACCTCAACCCTCTTGACTTTCATTTATGGGGGCATTTGAAAGCTCTTGTCTACGCAACCCCAGTACCAAATGTAGAGACTCTTCGTGCTCGTATTGTGGACGGCTGTGATACAATACGCCATTCTCCAGGGCTGCGTCAGCGCATCAGGGATTCCATGCGACGAATGGTGGATGCATGTATCCTCGCTAACGGAGGACATTTTGAACATTTCCTGTAATAAAGTGTTTGAAGTCACGATGGTACGGTCTGTTGCTGTGTGTTTCCATTCCATGATTAATGAGATTTGAAGAGAAGTGATAAAATGAGCTCTAACAGGGAAAGTAAGCGTTTCCGGACACATGTCCACGTAACATATTTTCTTTCTTTGTGTGTGAGGAATGTTTCCTGAAAGTTTGGTGGTACCTTTTTGTAACACCCTGTATATATATGAAGATGGTATCTGTTCTTTCAGACATATATAAATGAAGATGGTGTCTGCTCTTTCGGACATGTATATCACCGGCCATTTGACCATCTTCTTCTTCCGTGCAGATGCACAAACAGTGCGCGAACTCTTACGGGAATCGGCAACAAGCCGCGAGTAATGAGTATAATGGGCAGGGGCACTATGAATATAGTGTGGGTCAATAAGTTGGGAATGTGGGTCTCACGGGAGGCGTGCTAGAGATAAGTCCCTGCAGTGGCACCATCCTCTGTGTCCTCGGTGGCTCAGATGGATAGAGCGTCTGCCATGTAATCAGGAGATCACAGGTTCGAGTCACACGTTTTCAATTGACCCCGTTGACTTATATCAAAGCCTGTGTGCGGCTTGGAGTATTCATTTCATTGTGATGTTTTCACTGTTTGAGCAACGTCTATTCTGGACCTATGGTCCACGCAGCTACGCCTAATATATATATATTTAGTCAAAACATCGCCACACAAGCTAAATACAGCAGTCATCTGTTATTAAAAAAATTCCAAAAATTCCACGTGGCAATCGTATGGTTATAAGTGGGAAGTGGCAAATGAAAAACAGATTGAAAGGAAGAAATTCCATAACAAATAAGCAAAGAGAATACGTGTTGCCAAGGGCAACAGGGATCGTAAACAACAACATCGATGCGCCTAGGCCAAGAGCATCCGTTCAAACCGGTGAAACACGCAGCCGTAGACGACCCGCCAAGAGCCAGCACGCAGCCAGCGGCATCCGGGCAGCAGGCATCCGTCGACGACCGATCCATCTACACCACCGCGACGCCACACGCAATCTGCACTACCGCAACCCCAGCACGCGGTCTAAACTCCTGCGTCGACGACCGGACCATCGCCAGCACGCAGTACGACTACGGTGAGCTATACCAGTATTGCACTTCATAATTGTTTTTGTGGGTGTAGTGCGGTGGATCGGTAATACTTGTGAGATTGTGTATGCTGCTGATAACAAGGAAAATGTTGACAGAGGTTAATATGGAAATATTACTACAAAAACTGGAAGACATACAGAGACAGTGAAATGAAACGTTTTCACAAGTAACAGAACAAGGTATGAAAAATTTTCGAAGCTCGATAACATATTCGGATAAATTCTAGTGTCCGATTCCACTCGTCGACTTTCAGCATGACGTCATTAGTAAGGCAAAGACGCTACGTATAGGCAATCTATGAAAGCAACGGATCATGTTCGCAAACAAATGAATGTAGCATGCGATAAAATTACAGTCACATTCACACAGTTATTTACTTAGTCATGAATTATATAAAAACGAACTGAAGATAACGGAAATAATTAATAACAAGAATTAAAAACAAATGTTCATGTTTGGTCTGAAGTATTCTCGTAATTTATGCGACTAGAAAAGCACAGAGAACTTTTAAATCGCATTACAGTAAAGCGCATGGTGAAGTCATACTGTTACAAAATAGTTATAATTTTATTGAATCTAACGGGAGAAGCACAGAAAAGTGGGAGTTTTGGGCGAGGAGAACCCAAAATGTGTCAGAAAAACGGGAAGATTAAATGAATTAACAACATATACGAAACAGTAGCACAAAATGTGGAGAAGCGATACACTAAACTTTAAAAGAGGGTAAATTCTAGTGCACGATACCACACGTCGGCTTTGATCAATGACGTAATGTGTGATGTAAATTTTGTTTGTGCCGCAGATTGCTGTCGCTGAACGTTAAATTGTTTCTCTGGATTTACTCGTTACGCGCATGTATTAAGAAATCGATGTAGATTGTTTTGTTTTCATCTCGTAATTTGTTTTCGACATCTTTTGTTAATGAATGTGGTGATTTATAAGTAGTCGTGATTTATAAGGTCTTGATTTCTGACGCTGTTCCTTATGGATGAGTCAGTTTTTTTACTGCGAAAATTCTGCTTCAGAAAATGAGTGACAGTAAATCAACTATAAAATTTTTTCAATCATTGGGCGTCATTGCTGAATTTTGCAAGTGTTGTGTCTGTGGAAATTTATGGTTTTGACGAAGGTTGCGTCATTACGAACTTCCGACGAATTCATGAGCAAAAAAATAACATATCGAGATCCATACACAGGAGGACGTGTTTCTAAAGATCGAGGCTGAATTTAGAAGAAATTGTCATGCTAACCTACTATTTTTGCTATGAATATTCTTGCAACTATGTCATGCACGAAGCAGGGGTTTCGTGTGGCACTGTAGTCGACTGGTCTGCGGGGAATTTATAAAGTATAGGAGGGGGTTGGGGGGTGGCAGGGGTTATAGTTGAAGTAGATGAGTCACATTTTGGAAAGAGAAAGTACGAAAGGGGTTACGAGGTTGTTGGGCTTTGGGTTTTTGGAGTAGTAGTTTCTGGAGGAGATTGTGCTGATGTATTTAGGTTAGTACCAAATCGGACAAACGAAGTCTTGACATCTTTAATAGAAGAATATGTGGAAGAAGGTTCTGTAGTCATGTCGGATGGGTTTGCTTCGTACAAGGGGTTGGGTGAAAGGGGTTATCATCATTTGGTCGTGAATCACAACATTCAGTTTAAAGATTATAAGACGGGGGCATGTACTAATACTACCGAGGGGTATTGGGGGGCTGTAAAATCTGTTGTCGGGCAGGGAAAGAGAAGTATTTCTGTGTTGCAAGGCCATGTAGATGAATACTGTTGACGGAAGAGTATTCCTAAAGGTTATTGTTAATTTCTTGCATTTATGAAAGTAGTCAGCAAAATGTACAAGCCTCGTTTTGTTAGTTAGGTGTTATTGGGTCTAATACTTTTTTCTTGTTTTACGTTGCGTTTTTTTATGTTACTATATTGTGCCAGTGCTACTTTTTTGATTTCTCTGCAGGGAGGTTTTTCTGTAGTTTTAATATTTTCTGGTTACAATGGTGGGCCGAGGGGTATTGTTGTGTCTTTGCAGGAGGATTTATGTTACTGACTCGTGTTTTCATTTATTTACTATTTTAAAATTTTGCGTCTGATTGAGGGCGGGTGTTAGGGAAGAACTGATTTGGGTGGCCGACCGAGGTGGCCACGCGGTTCTAGGCGCTACAGTCTGAAACCACGCGACTATTACGGTCGCAGGTTCGAATCCCGCCTCGGGCATGGATGTGTGTGATGTCCTTAGGTTAGTTAGGTTTAAGTAGTTCTAAGTTCTAGGGGACTGATGACCTCAGATGTTTTCTTGTTACGTCCTTATTTCGTTCTTGTCAGCCTCGATCGTTGACTCCTTTGGAAGTTCATATCCGGTAAGTTTCTTTTTATGTAGCCAGTTTTATCTACATCTACATTTATACTCCGCAAGCCACCCAACGGTGTGTGGCGGAGGGCACTTAACGTGCCACTGTCATTACCTCCCTTTCCTGTTCCAGTCGCATATGGTTCGCGGGAAAAACGACTGCCGGAAAGCCTCTGTGCGCGCTCGAATCTCTCTAATTTTACGTTCGTGATCTCCTCGGGAGCTATAAGTAGGGGGAAACAATATATTCGATACCTCGTCCAGAAACGCACCCTCTCGAAACCTGGACAGCAAGCTACACCGCGATGCAGAGCGCCTCTTTTGCAGAGTCTGCCACTTGAGTTTGCTAAACATCTCCATAACGCTATCACTCTTACCAAATAACCCTGTGACGAAACACGCCTTATGTATGTTTCTGCTACACTTCTCCTATTTTTACTGTGACTCCTGGTGTACCGATTTTACTGAGCGTTCTTTGGAGCTACTGTGTCTGGTATGACTTTCGTGTAGTATCGTTATCGGTTGCGAGATTTGGTCATTTTTGCGTTTTATTTCTTTACGTGTGCAGTAACGTGTGTAAAGATTTTCATTTTTTGAAAGTCTAACTGTATTCCGTAGTTCACTAGCAAGATCTTTTTTTTAAGCAAGTTTCTGATATGTTATAAGATTTTTGCGCAACAAACAGTAACATTAGAATCGGTAACTAGAAATGAGCTCCTACATAGATTGTTTGTAGTT
Organism: Schistocerca serialis cubense; assembly: GCF_023864345.2. Taxonomy (NCBI): domain Eukaryota; kingdom Metazoa; phylum Arthropoda; class Insecta; order Orthoptera; family Acrididae; genus Schistocerca; species Schistocerca serialis. Next base: position 634,001,443 of record NC_064642.1, on the reverse strand, counting down.
ACCGATTCCAACTATTCATTATTTGGGTCTAGTGCAGCAGGGGATACAACCCGTCGGCTTTGAATAATGACGTCATTCCTTAGTCATAGATCGTAATGTCTTCACTTCGAGGCATAGATAATAAAACAGTTCTGTGTTCTAATAAGCACTATCATTAAAATAATTGAATGTAAATCTAAAAGCGATCGCTTGATATTGGGTGCATCATTAAACGTGCTGTTATGTTTCAGTTTCGTTTCTTTACTGATTGCTTAATGAAGTAAGATCAGTTTATTCTATCTCGTGAGATTTTTTTAAAAAAAAAGCCAAAAAACTCTTATTACGTACTGAATGGAGCTAGAACACTAAGAAGAATCGCTTCTCGGCTTTTGACAAGATATTGCTTAATAAAGTAGGATCAGTTTATTCTATCTCGTGAGATTTTTTTTTTTAAAAAAGCCAAAAAACTCTTATTACGTACTGAAGGGAGCTAGAACACTAAGAAGAATCGCTTCTCGGCTTTTGACAAGATATTGCTTAATAAAGTATGATCAGTTTATTCTATCTCGTGAGATTTTTTTTTAAAGCCAAAAAACTCTTATTACGTACTGAAGGGAGCTAGAACACTAAGAAGAATCGCTTCTCGGCTTTTGACAAGATATTGCTTAATAAAGTAGGATCAGTTTATTCTATCTCGTGAGATTTTTTTTTAAAAATCCAAAAAACACTTATTAGGTACTGAAGGGAGCTGCTTAATAAAGTAGGATCAGTTTATTCTATCTCGTGAGATTTATTTTTTTTAAGTCAAAAAACACTTATTACGTACTGAAGGGAGCAAGGGAGCTAGAACATTAAGAACAATCGCTTCTCGGCTTTTGACAAGATATTGCTTAATAAAGTAGGATCAGTTTATTCTATCTCGTGAGATTTTTTTTTTAAAGCCAAAAAACTCTTATTACGTACTGAAGGGAGCTAGAACACTAAGAAGAATCGCTTCTCGGCTTTTGACAAGATATTGCTTAATAAAGTAGGATCAGTTTATTCTATCTCGTGAGATTTTTTTTTAAAAAGCCAAAAAACACTTATTAGGTACTGAAGGGAGCTGCTTAATAAAGTAGGATCAGTTTATTCTATCTCGTGAGATTTTTTTTTTAAGTCAAAAAACACTTATTACGTACTGAAGGGAGCAAGGGAGCTAGAACATTAAGAACAATCGCTTCTCGGCTTTTGACAAGATATTGCTTAATAAAGTAGGATCAGTTTATTCTATCTCGTGAGATTTTTTTTTAAAAGTCAAAAAACACTTATGCTTTTGACAAGATCAATGTTTATCTCTCTCGCATTCCTTTGTTTCTCAACATTCTCCTCAGCTCTTTCATCTCTGTAATACATGCTCTCTGGCGACTTGTGACGTCATTGTTCAAAGCCCACGGGTTGTATCCCCTGCTGCACTAGTCCCCACTATTTAGATCGTTTTTGCTGTACGTGTGGAAAATATAATAATGCACTTGTAATTGCTCTCGTGTTATTATTTATTTCAGTCATCTTCAACTCTTTTAAATGAAATTCGCGAGTAAATAATAGTCGTGTTAAATGTATTATTTTATGGCATGCTGCATTCGTTTGTTTAAGAGTATGATCCGTTCGACTCATAGATTGTCCATTGCAGCATCTTTGCCTTACGTATGACGTCATTGGTCAAAGCCGACGGGTGGTATCGGACACTAGAATTTATCCCTAAAAGAAAAGAGAGTGCATATAAAAGGATATTTACAAAAAAAATGAACATTGGAATCAATAACTAGAATTGACATATGTAGGTCAATTCCAGTTACAGATTTCAACGGCTCCATAATCCATATGTAAATTTTTGCAGTTGTATGCACTGAAACGTGGTACAATTTCCACTTTTGTAACTGCTCTCTAAAACTACTGCCGTGTATAACAAAAATTGGAATCGTTAACTAGAACTGACCTAATATATTGGTCAATTCTAGTTACCGATTCCAATATTACTAATTTTAACGGTCGTTCAGAGAGCAATTAAAAATACAGAAATCATATTAGCCTACATTTTAGTGCGCACACGTTCTGAAGAAACGATGTAATTAATGAAGCATCGAATGGCTAACTAGAATTGACCTATATAGGAGGTCAGTTCTAGTTACCGATTCTAACTTTTGGGTGGTTCATAATTTTGGATATTTTTGCAGTATATCTGTGGACTATGTTTTTGTAGGATTTCTAGATTTCTTATTTGTCTCAGAACTACTACGAAAAACTAATAAATATTGTGGGTACAGTTTCCAAATTTTTCCCTTTTTCGTAGTAATGAAGATAATAATACCATACGTAGAAATTCTGTAACACTTTAGTGCACACACTTGTTGTTTAAAGATATAAATAATGAACCGTGGAATAGTTGGAGTCGGTAAGTAGAATTAACCTATGTAGGTCAGTTCCAGTTACCGATTCCAGTAATTGTTAGACATACTTTTTGTCAATTTTCGTTACTTGTGTACTCGTCCCGTTAGATTTAACAATTAGTATTAAAAGTTAACGCTAATTCATAATATTAATGAGTTCACGATGTGGTATACTGTATTGGATTTAAAAGTTCTCTGTGCTTTTCTTACTCGCATAAATTACGATAAGAATTTATTTCAGACATGTATATCTCTCTTTTTCCCTTCTTATTTCTTTTCGTTACCTTTAATTCTTGTCTGTATAATTTGTGGCCAGGTAATTAATCACGTGAACTGTGTTTGTCATTTTATCGTATGCTACATTCCTTTCAGTTGCTTTCAAAGATTGCATCTATGTAGCGTTTCTGTCTTAGGTATGAAGTCACTGCTCAAAGCCGACGAGTGGAATCAGACACTAGAATTGATCCAAAGATTCGTACAAAGTAATAGTCATGATAAATTTCAAGGGAGTATTGATGATAAGTCAGATTAAAGATACTCATGAGCAAGTAATGGAAAACCAAAACAGACTGCGAAAAGAATTAGAAACTCAAATCAAAGAGTGAGCGAGGTGGTGCAGTGGCTAACACACTCGACTCACATCCGGGACGACGACTGTTCATACCCGCGTCCGGCCATCCTGATTTAGGTTTGCAGTGATTTCCCTAAATCCCTTCAGGCAAAAGTGGGATGATTCTTTTGAAAGGGCATGGCCGATTTCCTTCCCCATCCTTCCCAAATCCAATGGGAGCGATAACCTCGCTTTTTGGTCCCTTCCCCCCAAATCAACCAATCAACCAACCTATTAGTTCAACTGAAAAATACATCTAAGGGATACTGTACCTCAGTTAGTTACGCATAATATCGCAGAAAAACCAATCAGATTAAACACACTCATGAAACGTTTGAGGTACGTTTAGGACATAAGGTAGTTCAAAGACTCAACGTGTTAAGCGAAGAAATACAGACCGAAGCCTTGAAACAATGTGACTTAGTTCGGCAAGAGATATATGAGCATATTAAAGATTTGCTTACGGACGTAGATGGCTTACGTAACTTTGCAGAAACAGTATGTAAGTTATTAAAAGATCAGATGTCAGGAGCGCAAAAGCGCATAAAAATTTTAGAACAGAGATGCAGAAACGGACATTCCATATAGTCACAAGAGATACCTTCAGGTTTGGAAGAAAAAATACTGGCATTGTTAGATCAGAAATTTAAGGAGATTTCATGCACTTTAGGAAATGGTCAGCTCTCCGGGGAAGATATCACTAATAACACCAAAGAGTTTAAAACACTATGTAACAAATTCGAAAAACTATTAAACTATATGGAAATTAATTACAGTTGGGGACCGGTATAAACTTTTATAAGCATTTCACAAAATTTGAACCAGATGGGGAGGTAAATCCTGCGAGTGTTTTCCAGGTGTTGATCACAGAAGTGGGAAGGCTCTAGAAAGACAAATTTCATTTTGAGTTATTTGCTAGAGGACGCTGGTGAGTGGGGAAAGGCTCGCTCGGAAAAGATTACATCATGGAACATTGTCAGGAAAAATTCAAGCGTATATATTGGTCTAAAACAATACAAGTGAATTTGAAGCTAGGATTATTAGACCAGAACCATTTTAACAGTTCATGGGTAGTTTCAAACAATGTATAGAATGTCATCTAACGAGATCTAAGTATTTAGATAACCCAATAGACGAAGTACATCTGGCAAATATACTGGTAAGGCGTTTACCGCAATATGAAAGAAAAGAAATTGTATACTGTATAGAGGCTGGTCTATGAATTGCTGTCCTTTGTTGAAAATCCGGATACAATGAATAATAAGCGCAATAACCCCAGTCACGGATACGAGCCATGAAAGAGGCAAGTTTAACCCTAAATACCAGAAAAAACAAGCGGTTAGTTATTGTCAGGTAAATAAATCTCAGAATAGTAAATCTAAACAAAAAAGATGGAGAGTACGAAACGTTGATACAAATAGTGGCCTAAAGGAAGGTGTTACAATACTGCAGCAGTTTTCGACAAACCAAATAACAATACCACCGGAAACGATCGAAGTCCTGGTCAAGGGGTCATGGTTCAGGTCGTGTCCAACTACGTGTAAGCCCATGTGAAAATAGTTGATTGCCTTTAGTGAGGTAACACGAAATTGGTTTCTCGTCGAAGAATACAAAGAAATAGGTATTGAGTTTACTAAGCCAATAGTTTCGAGAACGATTGACGATCAGGAAGTGAGTTTGTGCATAGATTTGGGAAGTGAAATTTCTATCGTGTCCGAGTCTTTGTTCGAAGTTTTGAAACATAAGAGAGTTTATCCAATGCTGCCGGTTACTGAGATATACGTAGAAGGAATAACTGGAAGCAAAACAAGACAAATTAAGCACTTAGTGCGTTACCGATAGCATTAAACAACTTTACGTTTACACAAACGTGATTAGTATTGCCTAATGTAAGGTATTGACAGGCTGATAATACTTAAAGTACTACTGGATTTTTCAGCACAGATATTAACATGTACTTACTAAGACCAAGTGGAGGTGGTGGTGGTAAGTTCCTGTAGAACCAAACTACTGATGTCAATGGTCCCTTGGCTTCCACACTACTTAATCTAATTTAAACTAACTTACCCTAAGGACAACCCACACACCCATGCCCGAGGGGGGACTCGAACCTCCGACGGGGGGAGCCGCGCGAACCATGGCCAGGCGCAACAGACCGCGCGGCTATATTAAGACCAAGTATTTGTAGTACCATTTAGTAGGAAGATCACTGATGATACCAAGACATAAAACATCTGCCTTGTATCAACCGGCGCTGCGATGGATTTAGAGAAGACTTTGGATACATAACGTACGCTGTAAGAACTAATTAGGACGAAAACTTATACATCTAATCTGTTAACAGAATTACGGAAAAATTATCTGTACCATATATTATTGAAGTATAGTAAAGTTTTCTCAGATAAACCTGGAGTACTTGGCAACTATGTATGTAGTTTTAAGATCAAAGATGAATGAACTTTTTTCTGTAAACCCTATCCGGTACCATTAAATGTACGACCAGATATACAAGAGGAGATTAACAAAGTGTTAGAAGTAGGAATAATAGACAGGAGTTCTAGTGTGTGCAATAACCTGTTATTTAGTAGTGCGTAAAGCAGCGGGAGAAGTACATTTAGTGTTGGAAGCACTTACTCTAAACAAGCACATGGAATCTGAAGGGGATTGACCAGTCAGTATATAAGAAATATTGGCGAAGTTTGAGCAAGCAAAGAATTTTAGCTCGATGAATCTCACATCTGGGTACTGGCATATCAGACCTATTGAAACTTCAAAGAAATCAACTGCTTTTTTGTAAGAGTCTAAGTCATACCAATCTAGAGTGTTACCCTTTGCATTAAATATCTGTGTCGGCATTCATAAGACCCTTGAATACTGCATTGCGCAAGGATTAGTTGGAAGAACTAATTATCTATGTAGATGACATACTCCCAGTGGCCAAGACGTGGGAAGAACATTTTGATTCACTGGTTACTGCATTAGAAAAGTTTTACGTTAAAAAAAATCGCTATAAGACACCGAAAGTCGATTTTTGGAAGAGAAAAACTCAAGTTTTTTGGCCACTTGATATACATAAACAGAAAAAAGTCAGATCCAGACAGGATGAGAGCCATAAAAGAATGTTCAGAACCTAAAAGCATGAAACAATTGAAAGCATTTCTGGGATTAGCAGGATTCTATGGGAAATACACTCCTGGAAATGGAAAAAAGAACACATTGACACCGGTGTGTCAGACCCACCATACTTGCTCCGGACACTGCGAGAGGGCTGTACAAGCAATGATCACACGCACGGCACAGCGGACACACCAGGAACCGCGGTGTTGGCCGTCGAATGGCGCTAGCTGCGCAGCATTTGTGCACCGCCGCCGTCAGTGTCAGCCAGTTTGCCGTGGCATACGGAGCTCCATCGCAGTCTTTAACACTGGTAGCATGCCGCGACAGCGTGGACGTGAACCGTATGTGCAGTTGACGGACTTCGAGCGAGGGCGTATAGTGGGCATGCGGGAGGCCGGGTGGACGTACCGCCGAATTGCTCAACACGTGGGGCGTGAGGTCTCCACAGTACATCGATGTTGTCGCCAGTGGTCGGCGGAAGGTGCACGTGCCCGTCGACCTGGGACCGGACCGCAGCGACGCACGGATGCACGCCAAGACCGTAGGATCCTACGCAGTGCCGTAGGGGACCGCACCGCCACTTCCCAGCAAATTAGGGACACTGTTGCTCCTGGGGTATCGGCGAGGACCATTCGCAACCGTCTCCATGAAGCTGGGCTACGGTCCCGCACACCGTTAGGCCGTCTTCCGCTCACGCCCCAACATCGTGCAGCCCGCCTCCAGTGGTGTCGCGACAGGCGTGAATGGAGGGACGAATGGAGACGTGTCGTCTTCAGCGATGAGAGTCGCTTCTGCCTTGGTGCCAATGATGGTCGTATGCGTGTTTGGCGCCGTGCAGGTGAGCGCCACAATCAGGACTGCATACGACCGAGGCACACAGGGCCAACACCCGGCATCATGGTGTGGGGAGCGATCTCCTACACTGGCCGTACACCACTGGTGATCGTCGAGGGGACACTGAATAGTGCACGGTACATCCAAACCGTCATCGAACCCATCGTTCTACCATTCCTAGACCGGCAAGGGAACTTGCTGTTCCAACAGGACCATGCACGTCCGCATGTATCCCGTGCCACCCAACGTGCTCTAGAAGGTGTAAGTCAACTACCCTGGCCAGCAACATCTCCGGATCTGTCCCCCATTGAGCGTGTTTGGGACTGGATGAAGCGTCGTCTCACGCGGTCTGCACGTCCAGCACGAACGCTGGTCCAACTGAGGCGCCAGGTGGAAATGGCATGGCAAGCCGTTCCACAGGACTACATCCAGCATCTCCACGATCGTCTCCATGGGAGAATAGCAGCCTGCATTGCTGCGAAAGGTGGATATACACTGTACTAGTGCCGACATTGTGCATGCTCTGTTGCCTGTGTCTATGTGCCTGTGGTTCTGTCAGTGTGATCATGTGATGTATCTGACCCCCGGAATGTGTCAATAAATGAATTCACGGTGTTCTTATTTCAATTTCCAGGAGTGTATATTCGAGGTCAACCTATGAACAATCCTAAGCTCTTAAACTTATTGAAGAAACAACTAAATGGATTTTGGGTAACAAAGAGTCTAAGGCCTTTAATTAGATTAAAGTAGCTCTTGTAGAGGCACCCGTTCGGAAGAACAAAAGTTTTAAGTTACGTACTGACGCTTCTGAGTATGGAATAGTGCGCTTTGTTTAAGGGAGAGTGGGACATTAGCATGGGATAGCATAACACACTATCTTTTGCAAGCCGAGATCTAACTAAACATGAGTTGAACTACACAGCAACAAAGAAAGAATTACTTGCTGTACTGTGGAGTACCGAAATATTTCAAACTCTAGTTTCGGAACCTAAAATAGCAGTGTATACTGATCACCAAGCACTAGCATTCCTTATGGAAAGCCGAATACTACATGGCTGGTTAATATGTTGGGTACTGTTCTTGCGAGAATATCAAACTGAACTTAAGTATATAAAGCGTTCGCAAAATGAAGTTCCTGACACGCTATCACACTTACCATTGGACATGAATCATTTGGTAAGAACGGAAGGTCCTGGAGTTACCTACAACATTGATTTTTTATCAGTAAGTTATACTAATAATGAAGTAAGAAACCTCGCCTTAAGAATAAAGAAGGACATCACTAACGATGCATATTTTGGGAATAAGTGGAAAACATTAGACCAATGAGGGACAATTGATCATGGTATGGTAGAATGGATTACGTACAGTAAATCATGCTTTGTTTTGGAGAGTAAAGAAAATTAGACTCAAGTGGAAACCGTGGATACCGAAATTTGTTGAACTTGATTTAATTACATTTATTCATCAAGGGTATGGACATTTTGAGGTACAAAAACTTGTTCAACATAAATGTTACTACTTTAAGAACTTAAGTAAAACAGTATTGTCTATACTACCCACATGTGAAACCTGCCAAAAAAATGAAGGAGAACAATCAAGCGATGATGAGTAAGCTGTGCCCTATAATACCTAGTCTTAATACCTAGACTTACCGATTTCTTTGGCCAATTACCAACGAGTAGGGGGGGGGGGGGTAGGAGGGGGGGATTTACATCGGACTTACATGTTTGTACTAATTGAGTGTTGGTGTAAGTATGTTAAACTCTGCTCCATTAAGCATCCCAGCACAGAGACAGTGATTAGATTTTTACAGGAATATTTGTGAGATACTGGCAAGCCACATAGTTTGTAAATAGATAATGGTACACAGTTTGAGAATAAAGCTTTTAAAGAGTTTTTAAAATGGGAAAATGATAGATACATTACCACCTGCAAAGTAACCCTTGTGAACGCGTAATGAAAGAAATCGCTAGGCTGTGTACGACCTATTGTTCAATGAGGCACACAGATTGGGCGCAATTGATCCCCAAATTCCAAGGGATAATTAATGAACTACCACATTAAACAACAGAATTGTCACATATGAAGATAATGGATAAGCCATTTATAGTAGAACCTTTATTAACATTGTTTAGTTGGCCTCAGGCTGAAATTAGAGCAATACAGGAGGTACATCAACAGGTGCAGGAAAACGTAAAAGACATTGCGGATTCGGGAGTGAAATGGTATAATACAAAGGCGCGAATACCGGAATTTACTACTGGAGATCTAGTGTAACTAATGACCATCGTATTACCTGAAACATTCACAAGACTTTTTTCCCAAGTATGTTGGTCCTTACCAACTCGAGGAGGGACCACACCCCAAAACATTAATTTCGGTAGAGCCAACAACAGGGAAAGAGAAAGGTTTATAGAATGTGGAAATGGTAAATAAGTACAAATAATGAACTACTTGACGGAAACAAAAGTCGCTCAGCTATGAATCTGAAGAACACGGCACAAGATGTGTTATGTCATGATTATCGAGGACGTAACTGATGATTTTTTTAACTTTTGTAGTAATTTGACGTGTTGTGGGTGGGTTTGAGTTTAACTCGTATAGGGGAGGTGTGGGATTTCGTGTACTACGCGTCACACACCACACACACACACACACACACACACACACATGCACATACAAAAAACACATACCACACGCCTATACACATGTACGGACTATGCACAAACAAAAATGATTTAGGGATATTCTTTTGGTAGGCTTGTCACTGATTCAAGGGGAGGGAGGAATAAGACAGGATGTCCTACAAATGAGCTTGATACAGAAATGACAAGCCAGTGCCAAGAAGGAAAAGGAGTTTTGGAAAGAGGAAAATAGATACTATAACTCGTAGTGGAAAAGCGGGAGATAGCTGGAGTTTCATGACGGATTCAGCCTTTAGATGAGGTGAAGTGAAAGGGGAGAAGTCCTGAAGTACTCAGTACAGTAGTAGAAAAGGAGGGTGAGCTACTTCAGATTAGAAGTTATGGGTAAGTAATCACCGAAGAATGGGAGTTAACGCCAGGTTCAGGTGGAACCAAGGAATGGAGGATCCCAATCACGTTATGGGTCAGTAATCCCCAAAGAATGGACCCGTCGAAGGGAAGACCCCAATCACTGTAAAGGAAAGGAGAGGTAAATCGCGCCAACGGGGCCTACGAAATAAGAGGAAAGGAGCACTGGCTCTGAGCACTAAGGGACTTAACATTTATGGTCATCAGTCCGCTATAACTTAGAACTACTTAAACCTAACTAACCTTAGGACATCACACAACACCCAGTCATCACGAGGCAGAGAAAATCCCTGACCCCGCCGGGAATCGAACCCGGGAACCCGGGCGTGGGAAGCGAGAACGCTACCGCACGACCACGAGCTGCGGACGAGGAGTACTGAAGCCCCGAAAAGATTGCCCAGATGGAGAAAGAATTGCTTAAGGGTAATATTTGCGAAGAAAAGGAATAAGGACCCTGCTTAAGGGAACACCTCCTCCAAACTGAAAAATAAATAGGGAAAGTAAAAAATTAGCTAACTCTGTAGCTTACCACGAGTATCTGACTCTCTGCGTAATCTGATGTTTGAACTTAAAATTCTATACAACAATTGCTTCCACCAAAGGCAAGAAAACAACTTAACGGAATTAATGGTTAAATAGGTGAAAGTGCTGTGAAAGAAAGCAATGTAATTATGGTTCACTCTATATCATTCTGTTGGCCAAAGTAGAGGAGGTATTAAATATACACTCCTGGAAATGGAAAAAAGAACACATTGACACCGGTGTGTCAGACCCACCATACTTGCTCCGGACACTGCGAGAGGGCTGTACAAGCAATGATCACACGCACGGCACAGCGGACACACCAGGAACCGCGGTGTTGGCCGTCGAATGGCGCTAGCTGCGCAGCATTTGTGCACCGCCGCCGTCAGTGTCAGCCAGTTTGCCGTGGCATACGGAGCTCCATCGCAGTCTTTAACACTGGTAGCATGCCGCGACAGCGTGGACGTGAACCGTATGTGCAGTTGACGGACTTTGAGCGAGGGCGTATAGTGGGCATGCGGGAGGCCGGGTGGACGTACCGCCGAATTGCTCAACACGTGGGGCGTGAGGTCTCCACAGTACATCGATGTTGTCGCCAGTGGTCGGCGGAAGGTGCACGTGCCCGTCGACCTGGGACCGGACCGCAGCGACGCACGGATGCACGCCAAGACCGTAGGATCCTACGCAGTGCCGTAGGGGACCGCACCGCCACTTCCCAGCAAATTAGGGACACTGTTGCTCCTGGGGTATCGGCGAGGACCATTCGCAACCGTCTCCATGAAGCTGGGCTACGGTCCCGCACACCGTTAGGCCGTCTTCCGCTCACGCCCCAACATCGTGCAGCCCGCCTCCAGTGGTGTCGCGACAGGCGTGAATGGAGGGACGAATGGAGACGTGTCGTCTTCAGCGATGAGAGTCGCTTCTGCCTTGGTGCCAATGATGGTCGTATGCGTGTTTGGCGCCGTGCAGGTGAGCGCCACAATCAGGACTGCATACGACCGAGGCACACAGGGCCAACACCCGGCATCATGGTGTGGGGAGCAATCTCCTACACTGGCCGTACACCACTGGTGATCGTCGAGGGGACACTGAATAGTGCACGGTACATCCAAACCGTCATCGAACCCATCGTTCTACCATTCCTAGACCGGCAAGGGAACTTGCTGTTCCAACAGGACAATGCACGTCCGCATGTATCCCGTGCCACCCAACGTGCTCTAGAAGGTGTAAGTCAACTACCCTGGCCAACAAGATCTCCGGATCTGTCCCCCATTGAGCACGTTTGGGACTGGATGAAGCATCGTCTCACGCGGTCTGCACGTCCAGCACGAACGCTGGTCCAACTGAGGCGCCAGGTGGAAATGGCATGGCAAGCCGTTCCACAGGACTACATCCAGCATCTCTACGATCGTCTCCATGGGAGAATAGCAGCCTGCATTGCTGCGAAAGGTGGATATACACCGTACTAGTGCCGACATTGTGCATGCTCTGTTGCCTGTGTCTATGTGCCTGTGGTTCTGCCAGTGTGATCATGTGATGTATCTGACCCCAGGAATGTGTCAATAAAGTTTCCCCTTCCTGGGACAATGAATATATGGTGTTCTTATTTCAATTTCTAGGAGTGTAAAACAAGAGTTAATGAAAATTCTAATTAGAGGGCATGTACAGGGGATAGGCAAAATAATGTGAGCATGGTTTGGTAATGGGATGGTTGTGTTTGACGATCAAAAATCCAGGTAAGGCACGTGTCTCACTGGACTGTGCGTGTTCAGTACAGACTAGGCATCAGTGCAGGCTGTTTACGAGTAGTGCACATCTCGTATTCGCATTCAGAGGCCACGGTCGACGTGCAGTCAAAGACCTAACAAATTTTCAAAGAGGGCAGATTGTGGGGGGCCGATGAGCTGGAGCATCAGCAACCAACACAGCCAACTTATTGAACACTTCAAGAGCAGCTGTTTCAACAACGACAGCCTACATAAAACATGGAAAGACATCATCGTGTAAACGTAACAGTGGGCTCAAATCAAAACTAAATGACATAGATCGTCGTACACTAAAACGAAGTGTGTCAAAACAACACAAAACTATGGCGGTTAAAGTGACTGCAGAGCTCAATAGCCATCTTCGAGATCCCATATCTATCGTCACTGTCCACCGAGAACTGCCTAAAGTGAATATACCGAAATCATTAGTGACGACAACCAACTCAAAGAAGCGTAAAGCATAGTGTCAGGAGCATAAATCCTGGACGGCTGATCAGTGGAAACACGTCGTATAGTCCGCCGAATCAATGTTTTCGTTATTTCCAACATCGGGCCGGATTTACGTCTCAAGAATGCCAAAAGAAGCCTACAATCCTGATTGCTTGATTCCAACGGTTAAACAAGGAGCTGGAAGTGTGAAGGTGTGGGCAGCCATATCATGGTATTCTGCTGGTCCCATCATTACTCTTAAGGGCTGTGTTACAGTCAACGTTTATGTGAACATTTTAGGTGATCAGGTGCACCCCATGATTCAAATATTGTTCCCCAATAATGATGCCATATTTTAGGACAAAAATACACCCATTCACACAGTCAGGATAGTACAATTGTGGCATGAGGAGCATGCAGCTGAACTGCAGAGTCTTCCCTGACCAGCACAGTCTCCGTACATGAACATTATCGAACTCTTTTGGATGGCGCTGGCGTGCGGACTCCAAAGCAGATTTCCCAAGTAACTACAGGTGTTCACATTATTTTGGCTATCCCCTGTATGTTTGTATTGATTGACAGTTAAGTGTATGTTCACGACATCTTTCCTCTCAGTGGTAGGATATGTAGTGACATGAGGGAATGACTTCCATGGTACTAGAGGGAGCTGTAGAGGGCAAAAACTGTAGAGGAAGACAGAGATTGGAATACGTCAAGCAAATAATTGAGGACGTAGGTTGCAAGTGCTACTCTGAGATGAAGAGGTTAGCACAGGAAAGGAATTCGTGGCGGGCCGCATCAAACCAGTCAGTAGACTGATGACCAAAAAAAAAAAAAATGTAGTGATCCATCCTATTCATTTAGCATGAACCACGTACGTCAAATATAGAGCTGTGGGAACGTATTACCCGAAAGGTGCAGAGTCTGCCTGCTGGAGAGCATTTGTAATCTTCTTGGAGGAAGGAGGAATGAAGGAGCTCTGGTACAAAGGAAGACCTCTGGTACCAAGGAAGAAGAATATTATGTATATAAGCGATTGTTGTTTTATATTATTCACAGACATGTTAATGAGATGTCCTTGAAACAGCAATATTAGTAGGTTCTGGAACTAGTGACTTCCCAGGTAACATGTAACAATTTATGAAAGTTTCTGAAAATACGGAGTTAACTGGAACCAAACTAGACTTCATTTAAGTAGAAAAGCAGTGTTATGTTGCGTAGCCACTAGAAGCATGGAAGAAAGAAGTTCAACGCCAAGGATGAATAGGGCACAGCATAGCTGCACCCTAAGATAAATCACAAGTGTTCGAAAGTTGAATCGCTACACCAATCTAACAAGGGAGTGTTAAGGTGGTGGTGTAAGGTGCAGCTGCATGGAGTAACAGGTCTAGAACAGAAGTTGCTCAAGCAGTCAAAACATCGCCACACAAGCTAAATACAGCAGTCATCAGTCGTTAAAAAACACTCCAATGTGTGTGTGTGTGTGTGTGTGTGTGTGTGTGTGTGTGTGTGTGTGTGTTTATTTTAAAATAAATCTCACATATGTTATAACGATATGTTCATCCTACTGATCCTCGTACCCCCTCTCCCCTTCCACGCGCCATCCCACCCCAGAATAAAGTCTGCATCTGATCTCGTGTGCTGACAACTTTCATAACTTATGATACAGGAATAAATTAACTGAATGTAAGAGATTTTAAGTTCGTATTTTTTCAAGAGAATCTAGCTTTATGTGTACAGTTTATTTCATGTATTATATAATTTGTTGTTTCTACCACTCTATTGCAGGGGAAACTTATACTATGAAGATATTTGACATGTTTATTCACTGTCTAAGAGAAATCGCCCTCACTGGTCATTGTTAACATTTTCTCTTCGATGGTGAAAGAGCTCAGTCAGAATATGTGATTTTTTCTGTGTTAATTGTTTCCGTATGTGTCTACTAATGTTTAGTGTAGAGAACGGTATAAAAATTATAAGAACTATCGTTTTAACTCATGTTTAGTTTTCATTTAAAGTTTTACTATGATTTGTAACATGTACATTCCACATCACATTTCATCCATTAATGGAGTTATACACTTTATTGTATTCTTATTAAGTGTTAATATGAATCATTTTGTTACTTTTGAACATTAATATGCATTAGCTAATCTCGAATTCTGACAACCTACTGTGGAGCTTGAAACATTACTTTAAAGTCAACTGAAATTTGTGTCGTTTTAGAAGGAACCCATATTTTAATAGCAGGCTCTTAAAATTTCCACTGTGATGGAGATGACATACACCGAAAAGCGAAAAAAACTGGTACACCTGCCAAATATAGTGTAGAGCCCTCGCGAACACGCAGAAGTGCCGCAGCACGACGTGCATGGACTACACTAATGTCTGAAGAAGTGCTGGAGGGAACTGACACCATGAATCTTGCAGGGCTGTCCATAAATCCGTAAGAGTACGAACGGCTGGAGATCTCTTCTGAACAGTACGTTGCAAGGCATCTCAGCTATTCTCAATAATGTTCAGGTCTGGGGAGTCTGGTGACCAGCGGAGGTGTTTAAACTCAGAGGAGTGCTCATGTAGCCACTCTGTAGCAATTCGGGACGTGTGAGGTGTCGCATTGTCCTACTGGAATTGCCCAAGACCGTTGGACTGCACAATGGACATGAATGTATGCAGGTTATCAGACAGGATACTTACGTACGTCGCAAATGTAAGAGTCGTATCTAGACGTATCAGTGGTCCCATATCACTCAATCTGCACCCGCCCTACACCATTACAGAGCCTCCACCAGCTTCAACAGTCCCATGGTGACATGGAGGGTCCATGGTTTCCTGAGGTTGTCTCGATACCCGTAAACGTTCATCAAGGGTACAGAATGGGCCTTCCGCACCGAAAGCCCACATTGTAGATGTTTCGTTGAATGGTTCGCACGCTGACACTTGTTGATGACCCAGCACTGAAATCTGCAGCAATTTGCGGAATGGTTGCACTTCTGTCACGTTGAACGATTCTCTTCAGTTGTCTATGGTCCTGGTCTTGCCGGATCTTTTTCCGGCCCCAGCGATGTCAGAGATTTGATGTTTTACCGGGTCCTGACATTCACGGTACAGTCTTGAAATGGTTGTAAGGAGATGCTGTGTCCCATCGCTAGTGCGCCGACTATAGCACCACGTACAGGACCACTTAAATCTTGATAACCTACCATTGCAGCAACAGTAAACGAACTAACAACTGCGCCAGACACTCGTTGTCTTATATAGGAGTTGCCAACCGCAGCGCCGTATTCTGCCTATTTACATATCTCTGTATTTGAATAAACGTGCCTATACCAGTTTCTTTGGCGCTTCAATGTATATCTGCAACACTTTATGAAGTCAAGTTAGTATTTAATCTCTGTGAACCTTCTAAAGGAAGGTGTTATAACGTAATGAGGTAGAAGAAGAAGAACCGCTCTTCCGTTGCCTGGAGCTTGCTAGCTTACACTCTTTTCTCATGTTTGGTAGGGAACATGTTAAGTTTCGCTCAGAATGCCAACTAGATGAGTAACTACTGTTGCTGTCTCATAAACTGCCATTTCAGATATTTCAGTTTCATCACCTAACCGAATTTTTTAAGTCAAGTTAGTACTTAATCTGAGTGAACCTTCTAAAGGAAGGTGTTGCAACGTAATGAGGTAGAAGAAGTAGAGCCGCTCTTCCGTTGCCTGGAGCTAGCTCAGAAAGCTTAACTAGATGAATAACTACTGTTGCTGTCTGATAAACTGCCATGTCATATATTTCGGTTTCGTCACATAACCGAATTTTTTCATGAGAAAAATATCCATGTGTTTATAGAATTTTATTTCAGGCTTTAAGTACGAGAGGTTGGTCATGAATTGTTAGACAGTGAACGACCGAACGCTAACCCAGGTCTCTCATTACTTCTTTCTTTAAATGAAACTAAAGCGCCTCTGAGATATTTCGTATCAATTAGTCTACAATAGTTTGCGTAATATTTTTCGTAAAAATTGTAGTAAGCTGATATGGCACGCGCCGTCTAACAAGGGCGTTGACTAATTTACTCTCTGTTCTGATGTGAAAGCAAAAGAAGGAGCATTTGAGGTGAAAAGAATTAAACATTATCTGCCTCTTTCATACTGCATTATAAAGTGTTAAGAAATATACTGGTCACCTTCTTCAACGAGGCTATCTTTTATATTAATTAATAACGATTATAAGAAGAGGGAGCCTTTGAGGTAATAAGTATTGTTATCTGCCTCTTTCGTTCTACATTCTAAAGAGATTCAGTAATATTCTAGCCCCAATCTTCAATGAGGCGGCCTTTATGCTGTCAATGAACAACAATTACAAAAGTTAAAAAAAGTATACGCCTGAGGCTATTTATTCTTTTTTGAATGGAAAGCTCTGTGAAACTGTTTCTGCTATTTCAGTGTTGTAAAAGTAACTTTATTTTTACTGAGCAGAATAACTGGTGCTCGTGGGTCAGCTTTACATAATGGCCAACCTGTAGGGTTTACCGTAGTGTTACCGTGGCGTCCATTTAGCTTCAGAATTCGTTGTGCAATCTTTTTACACCCATTTTAACGTCCTCTAATTGTTCCCTGCAGGACACACTACGAATGCGTTTATCCTGAAAAGAAGTTGGTGATGAAAGTTGTGCTACATGACACTTTCAATCTAGTCGCAAGTTTGTTTTCCTAAGATCGTGAAACAGTCTTCACAAACTTTTTGCAAAGATATTCTGTAATCGATAATCATTAGGTAATGCAAGCTCTTTGAGTTATCTCTCAGTGAAGCACTTCAACAGTAATACGTTTCGCCTCTGGTGAGTTCCGCTTACTTCCAGCCAGTGAGAGACATTTATTCTGGACGTCAAAGCGATGAAGTTAGAGCAGTTAGGAGATGGTGGCTTTAGTCTAGAAGAAATTGGGTGATGTTGTTTCTGACACAGTATTTGCACTGGCTGTTAGTGGGGAACGTTTAATACATTTAAATCGTGTGATATTCGTATTCGGGCATTTATTTTGGTAGCATTGTGCATGCTGGACTGTTGGTGACTTGTGGATGTGATCTGGTGCGAGGGACTGCAGAGACACAGAGGTAGTTTGTTTTTCGTGTTACGGAAGCTGGTTACAGGGTTGTGTTGTAATTATTCAATCTGATGCATTATGCACTGTTTTCCATTCTCTGCTGCATTTTACTGCATTGTAAGGGTCTACGGGTTGCACGCAGGCGTACGGTACGTAACATGCGCTCGCCAGCCGACCTGTCTGGAGTTCTGACAATTTGCTTGGTCAGTACACGTCTGTCCGGGCGCAGTGCGACACAGGAGTAAGCCACTGGCTGGCGTCCGCAGCGCGCCGTATTAACTAGTGTGGCCTCGGACGCAAATATGTCTCTTCTTGGCTCACCATGGAGCCTTCCGATACGACGGTAATTTGGATGTCAGACACAGTGATTATGGGTGCGCGTAGCGTGCGTGTTTTATAATCAGCCTTTGTTAGTAAAACTATTTAACTTACTTCTTCTGTTCGCATACTGCCGTACCTCAAGGACCCACCGCTTACAAATCCTGACAAACATTTCGTCTAATTATTATCCAGTGCAACAACACAAACAACCCCGTTATAGCATTTTAGACAGTTCAGATGCCTTAATGGAAGGTATGAATAGAAAGCCTTTACTTCCGTGATTTCTAGATATTTGTTTAATGTTCATGTGAAATGTGGTCCCCAGGTAGTCTATGTTCTGGATTTGTTACTTTGAAGTTAATATAAACTATCAGTTCAGAGTTATTGTCATTCATTTGCGTTCTCATAAGTCATTTATTTACTTTTCGTACGTAATTCTGATGCACACTTTGTGCGACACTGCATTAAGCACAGCTGTTGCCACCATCCCCTTCGTATGTTCAAAAATTATCAGTCGTGAAGAGATGAAGTAGATGAACCACATGCAACTACCCAAAGATATTAGAACTAAATACCCCATTCTATTGCACGAGTAATTTTCAGTTTGTGAAAACTTTCACAGGGCAGTGTTGGGATGCCTTTAGCTTTTACAATAACACACGCAGATTTCATGCCTGAACTACATGATTCAGTTGCTTTGGCGAGGCGTTTTCCAGTAATACATGAGTAGTGTCACATCTCAATAGCACCACCTACTGGAAAAAGACAAAAGTGACTCTCTTACGTGCTTTCCCACACCGGAGTCGAGCAGATGCGCAAAACTATAGGCCTATTTCTCTAACATCGATCTGTTGTAGAATTTTAGAACATGTTTTTTGCTCGCTTACCATGTCATTTCTGGAAACCCAGAATCTACTCTGCAGGAATCAACATGGATTCCGCAAACAGCGATCGTGTGAGACCCAACTCGCTTTATTTGTTCATGAGACCCAGAAAATATTAGACACAGGCTCCCAGGTTGGTGCCATTTTCCTTTACTTCCGGAAGGCGTTCGATACAGTACCGCACTGTCGCCTGATAAACAAAGTAAGAGCCCACGGAATATCAGACCGGCTGTGTAGCTGGATTGAAGAGTTTTTAGCAAACAGAAGACAGCATGTTGTTCTCAATGGAGAGATATCTACAGACGTTAAAGTAACCTCTGGCGTGCCACAGGGGAGTGTTATGGGACCATTGCTTTTCACAATATATGTAAATGGCGTAGTAGATAGTGTGGGAAGTTCTATGCAGCTTTTCGCGGATGATGCTGTAGTATACAGAGAAGTTGCAGCATTAGAAAATTGCAGCGAAATGCAGGAAGATCTGCAGCGGATAGCCACTTGGTGCAGGGAGTGGCAACTGACCCTTAGCATAGACAAATGTAATGTATTGCGAATACATAGAAAGAAGGATCATTTATTGTATGATTATATGATAGCGGAACAAACACTGGTAGCAGTTACTTCTGTAAAATATCTGGGAGTATGCGTACGGAACGATTTGAAGTGGAATGATCATATAAAATTAGTTGTTGGTAAGTCGGGTGCCAAGTTGAGATTCATTTGGAAAGTCCTTAGAAAATGTAGTCCATCAACAAAGGAGGTGGCTTACAAAACACTCGTTCGACCTATACTTGAGTATTCCTCATCAGTGTGGGATCCGTACCAGGTCGGGTTGATAGAGGAGATAGAGAAGATCCGAAGAAGAGCGGCGCGTTTCGTGACAGGGTTATTTGGTAAGCGTGATAGCGTTACGGAGATGTTTAGCAAACTCAAGTGGCAGACTCTGCAAGAGAGGCGCTCCGCATCGCGGTGTAGCTTGCTGTCCAGGTTTCGAGAGGGTGTGTTTCTGGATGAGGTATCGAATGTATTGCTTCCCTCTACTTATACCTCCCGAGGAGATCACGAATGTAAAATTAGAGAGATTCGAGCGCGCACGGAGGCTTTCCGGCACTCATTCTTCCCACGAACCATACGCGACTGGAACAGGAAAGGGAGGTAATGACAGTGGCACGTAAAGTGCCATCCGCCACACACCGTTGGGTGGCTTGCGGAGTATAAATGTAGATGTAGATGTAGAGAGTTCTGTTCTCGGACGTAGTATTTACTTTTCTGAAATGTTCATCATACTCTACTAAAGAATAAGAACAAGTTACTCCAACCCCATTTTATTACACTTGAACACTATTACGGTACAGATTACGGTGACCTTGCGTTCTGGGTCGCAGGCCCCGACGGCCAGACCGTCTGCGCTTGTCACGGCGCCGACGATGGCGAAGTAGACGTCGGCTCCCAGACACACGGCGACGGGTCGGCTGGCAAAAGCCGGTGCTGCGCAGTTCGGGGTTGAAGGCCTTAAGTCCGAAAGGAAGGCGGCAGCGGCGTCCTGGAGACAAAGCACAAAGGTCTGAATTTCACCACCTGAAAGCTGTAGTGTGAATTCGTTCACAAGAAATGGCAGAAAAATTACGATACTTTCTATGCTCGTTAGTGACCGTAAATGTTGCTACGACTCCGTTAAGAAACTCGTATATCCTAAAGTAGCTTGGCTTCGCTGCTGAGAGACATTTAAGCGGCAGATTCAATAACACTCAAGAATGTTTGGTACTTTTCCTTTTCGTCTGCTATCAACCGAGACTCAGTTGTAGGGAGTGTCTTCTCAGATATGTGGTCGGCTCATCAAGCTCATCAACCTGACAACATATCTGAGAAGACACTCCCTATGATTGCATCTCGGTTGACAGCACACGAAGGGGCACTGTGTTGAAGGTCTGTATATATACTGAAAGCTTGAACTGTAATGAAGTGAAGTATTTATGCGTTGAATCAACCGAAATCTAAGTTAAGAGAACAAAACGAAGAATCAGGACAAAATGAAGAGGGAATGGTGGGAAAAACGGAGCGAGGGAGAAGCAGAGAACAGGCAGGAACGGGGGAATTTATGGAGGAAGCAGAAAAAAAGACGCTTAAAATAAAAAGTAACTCACCTAACACAAATAAGCAGCAGACAATGATGCACGCCAGTATTCAAATTCTGGGACTTCAACACCATATTCAACATCACTATATTCCTCTTTTATTACAGGCAGATAGTATGACTCCCACTTTTGCTGCAGTATTTCACGCCGTTTCAAGTACCGTAGCATATGTTTACATGTTTCTTCCTCTGTAACTCTGTGGAGCTTTATATTCCTCTTGAGCTCACGCAGTTCCACCTGTCAACATAGAACAACCTGTTCACAAGAGTACTTTCTCCTTAAGATCGTAACTATACGAAAAGAAATAAACCATCACTGTACATATAAAGTTATTACATTATAAAATAGGTTCAAAAAATGTTCAAATGTGTGTGATATCTTATGGGACTTAACTGCTAAGGTCATCAGTCCCTAAGCTTACACACTACTTAAAGTAAATTATCCTAAGGACAAACACACACACCCATGCCCGAGGGAGGAGGACTCGAACCTCCGCCGGGACCAGCCGCACAGTCCATGACTGCAGTGCCTTTGACCCCTCGGCTAATCCCGCGCGGCAAAACAGGTTCAGAAATCACTTAAATGCATATAAAATGCCATGATCACATAGGCTCAGTCGAAGGTAAAGCAGATGATAGATTATAAATCATTGTTAGGATGCTGGAGAACACAAACAATCTACAAGCTAAAGCCTAAGGAAAAACTCGTGAGGCCCTTCCTACAATAACGCTCAAGCGTGTGGAACCTGTGGCAGGTACACTGTTCAGTCACATTAATGCCACCACCTGTCAAAAAATTCAACAACCTCATTTTCAGAGCAAGACTTGCAAAAAGTGAGTCAATGACGTTCTGGAAGGTATCGACACGGATGTCAAGCCCTGTCGTTTGAGGATCGATGGCGCGAGCAGCCCGATCGAGGTGGTCCCACAGATTCTCGCCTGCAGTTTGGTGGCCAGTGGCGTACGATAAACTCATCCTGGTCCTCTTCGAACCACTCCGTGACACGTTGCATTGTCCTACTGGAAGACGTCACTGTGCAGAGGAGAAACAAACTACATGTAGGGGTGCAGATGCTTCCCAAGGATACGAGCATACTTGTGTTGATCCATCGTGCCTTACAGAATGACTAAATCACCCATGTAGTGCCAATAGAGCACTCCCCAGACCATAACGCTTTCTCCTGGTCACACTGTGCCTGCTTTCAGACAATTCACGCCGTAGACGCCAACGGCCATCTGTCCACTGGAGCATGAAACGTGATTCATCTGATACGGCCACCTGTTGCCACTCAGTGGACGTCCAGGTGCTCCACTGGCGTGATAATTCCAGTCGTCGCCAATAAAAAGCAACCAGCACGGGTGCATGAACCATGCGCTTGCTGTGGAGGTCCACACACGCACTAATATTCGCTGAGACTGTTGGTAGCTCCTTGGTTCACAAGAGTGGTCAGTTGCTCAACAGTTGCTCGACTATTCGCCTGTACACATCTCCGCAGCCGTCGTACACTCCTGTCGTGTACCTGAGGCGCCTCGTTGCCGGTTTTGGATAGCGTCATTTTGCCATGGACGGCATACTTTAACTTCGGCGGCAAGTCGAACAGTTTACAAACTCAGCCATTTCAGAAATGCTTCCACCCTTAGCTCGAAATCCAATGATCAAGCTCTTTCGGACGTCAGATAACTAGCTCCGTTTCCGCATCTTCACTGCTTTCCGCTTCCCCACAATACGCTTTATTTACCGTCGACTGGTAGTATTGTCACCCGCCGTCTGTGAGTGGTTATTGCCGGCCGGAGTGGCCGAGCGGCTCTGGGCGCTACAGTATGGAACCGCGCGACCGCTACGATCGCAGGTTCGAATCCTGCCTCGGGCATGGATGTGTGTGATGTCCTTAGGTTAGTTAAGTTTAAGTAGTTCTAAGTTCTAGGGGACTGATGACCTCACAAGTTAAGTCCCATAGTCCTCAGAGCCATTTGAACCATTTGATTGGTTATTGCAAGTTCACGTCGAAAATAGGCGGTGGTCACATCAGTGTGGCTGGACCGTATACGACTAGTTGCAGATGTTAGACGTACACAAAGACGTGCTGCACGGATAATCACAAATTTGTTTGACTCAAGGCAGAGCTGAAAAACATGGACTGGCAGACTCTTAAAGAAAGACACCGATTAATAGGTGGAAAACTGCTCACAAATTTTAAAGAACCAGTGTTTACTGACGTGTCTGGTAATATACCACAGCGTCCTATGTATCTATTTACCAGAGACCACGAACACGACATGAGACCAAAAACAGTTGCCACTCAGGCACTGAATCAAGACATTTTCTCGCTCTCCATATGCGAATGGAACAGTAAGAGAGCCCAGCATGTGGTGCAATGCTATGTACCCCCAACAATACACTTTAAAGTGGTCTGCTTCCTTCTACATACATGACTTTCTCTTGGTAGCACACATATGTACTAAAGATCCATGACCTGGTCGGATTCTCTATGCTGCTCCGTTATCGCTGATTTTACATTTCTGATCAATGCTTCAGGTACTTTAGATAGTCTCCGCCCACTTTACTACAAGGCACAAAACATTCGTACAACCATGTCAAACTGTCTGAGAATCCTTGGTTCATCTCGTATGACCCACTTATTGCAATGTAGATTATGTTGACAAAGCATTAGCATTTGATGTTAATCTCTGCAGTTTGTCATTTTGTAGCAGGTTCGTATTGATAATACCAGGTCTCGTCACCCTTGATGATTTTTTCCGGAAGAGACCGGTCCTGGCTTTGCATTTCAGTCAAGTCGCGAAAGACGTCCACGTGTCGTTGTTTTTCCGAGAATGTCCTGAGGACTTGCTTTACAGATATTCCTCCAGTGCGATATCTAGCACAATAACGTTGACACGCAATGGCCGCGCACTCGCTAATTAACACCGCGTGCCCGCAACTGACTGGTCGGACGTAAGTCTGTTGTTTACGTTTCTTGGTTAAAGATGCCACCGTAGCAACTGGGTTGACGTCACTTACATATATCAGTCTCGGAACTTTTTGAACAGACGATGTATTTCATAAAAGTATAAGTAAAGCAATTTTTTCTTCATAATAACTTCATTAGAAAATGCCAGTATCAGCCAGGGAATAACTAATTATATGTATGTTGTTGAACTGCAGTCCTCTCACGCCCTTAAGGATTACGTACTGAACAGATAGGTAACAAAATTAAGAGATCAATTAAGAACAAGAAGGAGGACAGAAGGAAATGATAATGTTGTAAAAAAAGGAGCGAGAAAAAATGGAAAGAGCCAAGAAGGAAGCAGAAACAAGATGAATACAGTACAGACGTAGCTTACCTTAGCTCCAGAAGCACCCTCTTCTCTTGCAGAAAGACTGCACGTGTTCCACAATCCGTGTAAGAATTCGCGTACGCGCAAACGCAACCTGCGTGGATCAGCTAATCCATCCAACTGAATGAACAGAAAGGAACCATCAGTACACATACAAGGTACCTGCACATCACAAAACAGTTTCTAAAGTTATTTGTACTACTAAAGAAGTATCTAATATTCTCGGTAACTGAATTACATTTACTTTCTAGTATCCTGTTCCACTATTAAGTAAGTAGAACAATTACTTACGGCATGTGACTGTAATATGAAATGAGCAGTATTTGTATCAACTCATGAGTGGCGTTGAATAATTATGAGGACATTTAGCTTGTATTATTAATTTTTTTTAATATACTTTCCTCTGTTTCTTCCCTTTATCAGTAATCCAGTGGAGTCCAAACGAAATGCGTTCAATCATCTGGTAGAAAAAGTCAGAGGCAGTCTAATACACTCCCCAAGCAAGGAAAGCACATCAAGCGTTATACGGCATACCGAGCTAAATTTGCGACTGGATTGAGAATTTCCTGATAGCGAATATGTAACATATTATCTTGGGTGGAAATTAATCAATACTTACAGAAGTACACTACAGGACATTAACATTGCTAAACCACGAAGATGACGTGCTACAGACGCGAAATTTGACCGTCAGGAAGAAGATGCTGTGATATGCAAATGATTAGCTTTTCAGAGCATTCACACAAGGTTGGCGCCGGTGGCGACACCTACAACGTGCTGAGGTGAGGAAAGTTTCCAAACGATTTCTCATACACAAACAGCAGCTGACCGGCGTTGCCTGGTGAAACGTTGTTGTGACGCCTCGTGTAAGGAGGAGAAATGCGTACCATCACGTTTCCGACTTTGATAAAGGTCGGATTGTAGCCTATCGGGATTGTGGTTTATCGTATCGCGACACTGCTGCTCGCGTTGGTCGAGATCCAATGACTGTTAGCAGAATATGCAATCGGTGGGTTCAGGAGGGTAATACGGAACGCCGTGCCGGATCCCAACGGCCTCGTATCAATAGCAGTCGAGATGACAGGCATCTTATCCGCATGGCTGTAACGGATCGTGCAGCCACATCTCGATCCCTGAGTCAACAGATGGGGACGTTTGCAAGACAACAACCATCTGCACGAACAGTTCGACGACGTTTGCAGCAGCATGCACTATCAGCTCGGAGACCATGGCTGCGGTTACCCTTGGCGCTGCATCACACACAAGAGCGCCTGCGACGGTGTATTCAACGACGAGCCTAGGTGCACGAATGGCAAAACGTCAGTTTTTCGGATGAATCCAGGTTCTGTTTACAGCATCATGATGGTCACATCCGTGTTTGGCGACATCGCGGTGAACGCACATTGGAAGCGTGTATTCGTCATCGCCATACTGGCGTATCACCCGGCTTGGCGGTATGGGGTGCCATTGGTTACACGTCTCGGTCACCTCTTGTTCGCGTTGACGGCACTTTGAACAGTGGACGTTACATTTCAGATGTGTTACGACCCGTGGCTCTACCCTTCATTCGATCCATGCGAAACCCTACATTTCAGCAGGATAATGCACAACCGCATGTTGCAGGTCCTGTACGGGCCTTTCTGGATACAGAAAATGTTCGACTGCTGCCCTGGCCAGCACATTCTCCAGATCTCTCACCAATTGAAGACGTCTGGTCAATGGTGGCCGAGCAACTGGCTCGTCACAATACGCCAGTCACCACTCTTGATGAACTGTGGTATCGTGTTGAAGCTGCATGGGCAGCTGTACCATCACACGCCATCCAAGCTCTGTTTGACTCAATGCCCAAGCAATTCAAGGCCGTTATTAGGGCCAGAGGTGGTTGTTCTGGGTACTGATTTCTCAGGATCTATGCACCCAAAATGCGTGAAAATATAATCACAAGTCAGTTCTAGCATAATATATTTATCCAATGAATACCCATTTATCATCTGCATTTCTTCTTCGTGTAGCAATTTCAATGGCCAGTAGTGTCATTATGCTGTTGTTGTTGTTGTGGTCTTCAGTCCAAAGAATGGTTTGATGCAGCTCTCCATGCCTCTTCATATCCGAGTAACTACTGCAACCTATATCCCTCTGAATATGCTTACTGTATTCATCTCTTGGTCTCCCTCTACTATTTTTACCTCCCATGCTTCCCTCCAGCACTGAATTGGTGACCCCTTGATGTCTCAGAATGTGTCCTACCAACCGATCCCACCTTTTAGTCAGGTTGTACCACAAATTTCTCTTCTCCCCAATTCTGTTGAGTAGCTCCTCATTAGTTACCCATTTTCCACATTTTTTCTGTAGCACCACATTTTAAAAGCTCCTATTCTCTTCTTGTCTAAACTGTTTGTCGTTCATGTTTCACTTCCATACATAGCTGCAAAAATGACTTCCTGTCACTTAAATCTACACTCGATATTAACAAATTACTCTTCTTCAGAAACGCTTTCCTTGCCATAGCCAGTCTACATTTTATATCCTCCCTACTTCTTCCATCATCAGTTATTTTGCTTCCCAAATAGAAAATCTCATTTACTACCTTAAGAGTCTCATTTCCTAACTTAATTCCCTCAGTATCACCTGATTTAATTCGACTACATTCCATTAAACTCGTTTTGCTTTCGTTGATGTTCATCTTATATCCTCCTTTCAAGATCCCGTCCATTCCATTAAACTACTCTTCCAAGTCTTTTGCCGTCTCTGTCTCGGCAAACCTCAAAGTTTTTATTTCTTCTCCCTGGACTTTAATTCCTACTCCAAATGTTTCTTTACTATCCTTTATTACTTGCTCAATATGCAGACTGAACAACTTCGGGGATAGGCTACAAACCTGTTTACTCCTTTGTCAACCCCTGCTTCCCTTTCGTGCCCCACGACTCTTAACTGCTATCTTGTTTTTGCACAAATTGTAAACAGCCTTTCGCTCCCTGTATTTTAGCCCTGCCACCTTTGGAATTTGAAAGGGAATATTGCAGTCAACATTGTCAAAAGCTTTCTCTATGTCTACAAATGCTATAAACGTAAGTTTGCATTTCCTTAATTTGTCATCTGTGAGAAGTCGAAGGTTCAGTATTGCCTCGCGTGTACCTACATTTCTCCGGAATTCAAACTGGTCTTCCCCGAGGTCCGATTCTACCAATTTTTTCTTTCTTCTGTAAAGGATTCGTATTAGTATCTTTCGGCTGTGACTTATTTCGGTAATTTTCACACCTCTTAGCACCTGCTTTCTTTGGAATTGGGATTATTATATTCTTCTTGAAGTCTGGGGGTATTTTGCGTGTATCATACATCTTGCTCACCAGATGGAAGCGTTTTGTCACGGATGGCACTCCTAAGGCTATCAGTAGTTCTAATGGAATGTTGTCTACTCCTACGGTCTGATTTCGACTTAAGTCTTTCACTGCTCTGTCAAATTCTTTGCGAAGTGTCATATCTCCCTTCTCATCTTCCTCTACGTCCTCTTTTCATTTCCAGACTATTCCCCTCAAGTACATCTCGCTTGTATAGATCCTCTATACATTGTGTTACAAAAAGGTACGGCCAAGCTTTCAGGAAACGTTCCTCACACACAAATAAAGAAAAGATGTTATGTGGACATGTGTCCGTGTAATGTCTCTTGCAGCGGTCTCTCCGCGATATTTTCGGAAATATCTCGAAATATCTCTTCTTATCTTACCGATTCCTAAACTTTAATATACGATAATTATCAATGCAAAGTAGTTTCAAGCCCAATTATTCCCTGGAGCGTCCATTTACTACATGGAATAGCTTCTCTGCTATCTGTTTTATCTTATGAAAAGAATGAGGCAAGGCTTGCCGATTAGCCGTGAAAGAACGAAGATGTATATGTATGTATTGTTGAGCTAGTCGCCATCTTGATGAGATTCTGTATGAGAAGGAATTTAATACATGAACTAAACTCAAGTAAGTGTGTTCGCGTATTATTTAACTGATTATTATTGATAGTGTCTGCTTACTACGCTGTGTTGCACGGGATCAGTGGGGAACGTCTGATTTACACTGGACGAACCTGCCGTTTTGTATGCTCAAGATATCCAGTTACTTCAAATAAATAGGCTAACACGGTCTTACCAGCAGATTTTCGGTCTTCCCCATGTGATCACCGAAACTTAATAATTATTACAAATGTTTTCAGGAGATCTACTGACAATTTTCGTCGCACCGAGACTTTGAAATTGCTTCACTGCCTTATCGAATTTAAGTTAAGCTCAATTTAATCAGGATAGAACAGTATTGAACTGTGTGAATGTGATAAGCCTGCTTTGTGAATGAAAATTCCCTTAACATACGCATGTTTTTACTATCTTGATCAGTGAAGCTAAATCAGGCCGGTGTGAGAGAGGTTTTTAAATTTTTTGAATTCCACAAAAAAAATATTAAATCCGGAAACACTTAATTTCCATGTTAGAGCTCATTTTAGTTTCGTCAGTATGTACTGTACTTCCTCGATTCACCGCCAGTTGGCCCAATTGAAGGAAGGTAATGTTGACTTCGATGCTTGTGTTGAAATGCGACTCATTGCTCTACAGTAATACCATCAAGCACATCAGTACGTAGCATCAAGAGGTTAGTGTTCATCACGAACGTGGTTTAGCAGTCAGTGCAATGTTTACAAATGCGGAGTTGGCAGGTGCCCATTTGATGTATGGATTAGCACGGGGCAACAGCCGTGGCACGGTACGTTTGTATCGAAACAGATTTCCAGAACGAAGGTGTCCCGACAGGAAGACGTTCGAAGCAATTGATCGGCGTCTTAGGGAGCACGGAACATTCCAGCCTATGACTCGCGACTGGGGAAGACCTAGAACGACGAGGACAACTGCAATGGACGAGGGAATTCTTCGTGCAGTTGACGATAACCCTAATGTCAGCGTCAGAAAAGTTGCTGCTGTACAAGGTAACATTGACCACGTCACTGCATGGAGAGTGCTACGGAAGAACCACTTGTTTCCGTACCATGTACAGCGTGTGCAGGCACTATCAGCAGCTGATTGGCCTCCACGGGTACACTTCTGCCAATGGTCCATCCTACAATCTGTCAATCCTCATTTCAGTGCAAATGTTCTCTTTACGGATGAGGCTTCATTCCAACGTGATCAAATTGTAAATTTTCACAATCAACATGAGTGGGCTGACGAGAATCCGCACGCAATTGTGCAATCACTTGATCAACACAGATTTTCTGTGAACGTTTGGGCAGGCATTGTTGGTGGTGTCTTGATTGGGCCCCATGTTCTTCTTCCACCTACGCTCAATGGAGCACGTTATCATGATTTCATACGGGATACTCTACCTGTGCTGCTAGAACATGTGCCTTTACAAGTACGACACAACATGTGGTTCATGCACGATGGAGCTCCTGCACATTTCAGTCGAAGTGTTCGCACGCTTCTCAACAACAGATTCGGTGACCGATGGATTGGTAGAGGCGGACCAATTCCATGGCCTCCACGCTCTCCTGACCTCAACCCTCTTGACTTTCATTTATGGGAACATTTGAAAGCTCTTGTCTACGCAACCCCAGTACCAAATGTAGAGACTCTTCGTGCTCGTATTGTGGACGGCTGTGATACAATACGCCATTCTCCAGCGCTGCATCAGCGCATCAGGGATTCCATGCGACGGAGGGTGGATGCATGTATCCTCGCTAACGGAAGACATTTTGAACATTTCCTGTAACAAAGTGTTTGAAGTCACGCTGGTACGTTCTGTTGCTGTGTGCTTCCATTCCATGATTAATGTGATTAATGAGAAGTAATAAAATGAGCTCTAACTCTTTCGTTGTGTGTGAGGAATGTTTCCTGAATGTTTGGCCGTACCTTTTTGTAACACTCTGTATAGTCCTTCCACCTTTCTGCTTTCCCTTTTTTTTGCTTAGGATGGTTTTCCATTTGAACTGTTGATATTCATACAGGTGATTCTCTTTTCTCCAAAGGTCTGTTCAGTTTTAATGTAGGTAGTATCTATCTTATCCCTAGTGTTATATGCTTCTACATCCTTTAGTCGTTCCTGCTCAGTCATTTTGCACTTCCTGTCGATTTCGTTTTTTAGACGTTTGTATCCCATTTTGCTTGCTTTTGTTCTTGCGTTCTTACATTTTCTTCTTTCTTCGATTGAATTCAGCATATGTTGTCTTACCCAAGGATTTCTACCAGCCCTCGTCTTTTTACCTACTTGATCCTCTGATGCCTTCACGATTTCTTCTCTCAAAGCTACCCATTCTTCTTCTACTGTATTCGTTTCCTCTGTTCTTGTCAATCGTTCCCTAATGCTCCCTGTAAAACCGTCTTCAACCTCTGGTCCTGTCAGTCTATCCAGGTACAATCTCCTTAAATTCCTGCCTTATTGCAGTTTCTTCAGTTTTAATCTGCAGTTCATAACCAATAAAATGCGGTCAGAGTTCACATCTGCCACTAGAAATGTTTTACAATTTAAAACCTGGTTGGTAAATCTCTGTCTTACTATTATATAGTCTATCTGAAACTTTTCGGTGTCTCCAGGTCTCTACCACGTACACTACCGTCTCTCAAGATTCTTAAACCAAGTGTTAGCTATGACTAAATTATGCTCTGTGCAAAATTCTACCAGTCGGGTTCTTCTTTAATTCCTTTCACCCCCAGTCCATATTCAATTACTACTTTTCCTTCCTTTTCTACTATCGGATTCCAGTCCCCCATGACTACTAAATTTTCGTCTCCCTTAACTATCTGAATAACTTCTTTAATCTCATCACACATTTCCTCCATCTTCTCCTCATCTGCAGAGCTAGTTGGCATATAAACTTGTACTACTTTGTTGGGTGTGGGCTTCGTGTCTATCTTGGCTAGAATAATGCGTTCACTATGCTGTTCATAGTAGCTCATAGGCATTCCTAATTTTGTACTCATTATTAAACCTACTTCTGCATTACTCCTATTTCATAACCCTGTATTCACCTGACCAGAAGTCTTGTTCCTCCTGCCACCGAACTGCTCTAGTTCCCACTATATATAAATTATCCTATCCATTTCCCTTTTTAAATTCCCTAACCAACCTGCCCGATTAAAGGATTACATTCCACGCTCCAATCCTTAGAACGCCAGTTTTGTTTCTCCTGATAACGACGTCCTCCTGAGTAGTCCCCGCCCGGAGATCCGTATGGCGGATTATTTTACCACCGGAATATTTTACCTAAGACGATCCCTTCATCATTTAACCATACAGTAGAGCTGCATGCCCTCAGGAAAAATTACCGTTTTAGCTTCCCTTTGCTGTCAGCCATTCGCAGTACCAGCACAGCAAGGCCATTTTGGTTGATGTTAGATGGTCAGATCAATAAATCATTCAAACTGTTGCCCCTGCAACCAGTGAAGACTCTGCTGCCCCTCTTCAGCAACCACACGTTTTTCGGGCCTCTCAACAGATGCCCCTCCGTTGTGGTTGCAGCTACCGTACGGCTATCTGTATCGCTGAGGCACGCAAGCCTCGGGGGGGGGGGGGGGGGGGGGGAGTGGTTCATTGTATCCTTTTTAATAATAATTCTAGTATCGTATGTGAGAAACACGGGTAAGTGGTATGGTAAACTGTTTATGTCAGTCAAGAATAGCGGTAAGCATTCAGGACCCGGCAACATGCAGGGCATCTCCATCTCATAGCCCACACCTCCCCTTGACGTCTAATACAACCTTGGAGCAACTGACAAGCCGTAAAACAACCTGATAATCGCCGTTGTCCTCTTCTATTGGCAGGTCCTTACTACACTCTAGGACACCACCAACTGCAGCCTGCCTCGGTCACTTCCAGTCTGCAGGTTCAGCATACTGCCATAACAGTCTGGATATACGTAGGTAAAGCCTCATACAGGGTGTTCCAGAAATGTTGCGACGAACTTCTAGATGATGTGGGGCACATTATAAGGATTGAGAACTGCATAGCGACCCATGGCCACAAATGTCTGGGTTAAGCAGCAGCAGAGGTCGAAGACTGGAAAGGAAAGAACATAGTGATTCATTTGAAAATTTATTATACATAAATGAGTACGTATGGTGTATGATATGAATACAGCTCCAGTGCTACAATCGGTGTTCGAAGTTTGCTCCATCACACACCACGCATGTCTGGCGCCGAAGGTGTAATGACAGCCAGAAAGGCTGGAACACATTGGGAAGTTCGTTGATTGTAGCAGCTGCGCAGGAGATTCTTGCAACGAAATCTATTTTAGACTCCGCATGAGATATTTCATGGCTTCCCAAACAAAACAAAATCTAGGCTCGCGTGGAGGCCGGGGTACCATACCACCATGCCCAATTCATCGATTCTGGAATGAACTGATCAGATGCCTACGAACATCCAGTCCAAAATGAGCAGCCGCCTCACATGTTGCGTCTCACATTTCCTGGAACTTCTTCAGGCAAGCAGCGTTCACCTCCAGTACTCTCATGTACAGCAGCTCCCAGCGACGTGCGACGACGTTTGGGGGCATGGGTTGTATGCAATTCTCAGTCCTTACGATGTGGTCCACAGCCCCTAGAAATTTATCGCAACATTTCCGGGACACCCTCTACAACTTTTCGACATGTCAGTTCGTTAGATTACTTCAGGTAGTTCATGTCTCAAGTGTGATTCAGTAGCCCCGAAAGAAACATCGAATGAGTAATCATCATTCCTTACTATTTTATTTCTCCTCCCATGAGCACTGTAACAGGACGTGACTCACCTCCAGCTGGACTGTGACAGGTTCAATGGTCTTCTCAACCTGTCTCTCGTCTTCCCTTTCTTCTCCTGCCACACCGCAACAGAAAAACTTAAATAGACGCCGGGACATCTGCAGAGAAAACATTATGTTATGTGTCGGCACGACCATCTGTGTAAATAGATATATCCCACACGTCGTAAGTATGGTGCTTTAAAATTTACTAATGCTGTCCAGGCTTCATCCTGAGACTAGTTCGTCTGTTTTCCTTCTCTGGTCACGAAATTTCTGGAACTTCAGGTATTATGTCACATACAAGTATTATGGTCCGATTTTATAAAGCAGTCGATCTCAGATTAGAAAAAAAAAACTGAAATCGAATCAAGCTGATGTCGGAAATCTGCGTTTTACTAACTTACCTGGTCATAGACTACAATGTCGCCTTGGACTTCGATCAATTTTTACCATCAAAATTTCCCGGATCGAGACAGGTTCAGTGGCACTCACTAAGTCACAACCTAGCGACAATGCATGAGACCCAGTTTCATTCTGCGCGAAACAGAAGTTTTTTTGATACGAAAAATAGTGACTGAATATTGGAGTAGGCTGGGGCCACACTGCTGAAACTCGAAATAATTTTTCCCGATCTGTAAGACTGTAAGCGATCGGTTTACAAGAAGCATCTTAAGATATGAAGGAACTGCCAACTGCCAATTTATTATGGTTGGTAGCGATGAGGGTGGGGGGAGGGGGTTAGAGTGAGACAAGGCTTGACTAAAGTAATAAGGTCCAAGTGGATGCATCTTGCTAAGCCGGCCGCCGTGGCCGAGCGGTTCTAGGCGCTTCTGTCCGGAACCACGCTGCTGCTACGGTAGGAGGTTCGAATCCTGCTTCAGGCATGGATGTGTGTGATGTCCTTAGGTTAGTTAGGTGTGAGTAGTTCTAAGTCTAGCAGACTGATGACCTCAGATGTTAAGTCCCATAATTCTTGGAACCTTTTTTTTTTTTGTTTGCCGTAGCTATGAAAAGATTAAGCTTGCACAAGAAAGCGTAGATTAAGGAATTTATCGGCGAAGTAAGCAGTGACAGCAGGTGATAATAATAATAATTTTTGCCATAAAAATTGTAGGAGACGACCTCTAAATAATGTGAAAAAGTTTAAAGGAATTTCATGGCAAGAAAGGAAAAGTGTGTCTTTTTGCACTGAAGAATAAGTATTTGCAGTTCGACAGCAGCCAATGATGACTGAACGTCACTTACCAAAATCCTCTTTAGGCTTAAATGACGATAACTGCATACTTTGCATAAAATGGTGCGTAAGGTAGTGTTCACAGGAGGGCGACAGTTTCACGAGAAACACTTTATCAAGCGTAAATTGCTGTGACACTTACATACGAGTTGATGAACCGAAATAGTAACATCGGGCGGCTGTGATCTGTCAACTGTCTAACGATTTATTCTCAATGGTATTGGTGATAATGGAAATTGTGAAAACGCTTTGTTTTGTAAAAATACCAGTTGAATGCACCAGTAGCTGAAACTTCCTGGCAGATTAAAACAACGCACCGGACCTAGACTCAATCTCGGGACCTCTGCCTTTCGCGGGCAAGTGCTCTACCTAGTGAACTATCCAAGTACGGTTGATGACCGCCCCTGACAATTTTACTTTCGGCAGTAACTCATCTCCCGCCTTACAAACTTCACAGAAATTCTGCTTCGGAACTAGCAGGACTAGCACACCTGGAAGAAAGAATATTGACGAGCTGTGGTTCAAATGGCTCTGAGCACTATGGGACTTAACTGCTGAGGTCATCAGTCCCCTAGAACTTAGAACTACTTAAACCTAACTAACCTAAGGGCATCACACACATCTATGCCCGAGGCATGATTCGAACCTGCGACCGTAGCGGTCACGCTGTTCCAGACTGTAGCGCCTAGAACCGCTCGGCCACTCCGGCCGGCGAGGAGACATGGCTTAGCCACAGCCTGTGGGATGTTTCCAGAAGGGGCCTTTGCTTTTCGCTGGTAACTTTCAGTCTGCCAGTAAGTTTCATGTCATCACACACTCCACTGCAAAGTGGAAAATTCTTTCTGTAGACACGTGACTAAGCCATATCTTCGAAACATCCTGTCTTCCAGGAAAGCTAGCCCTGCAATTTCCGCAGGAAAACTTATGTTAAGTTTTGTAAGGTAGGAGAAGAGGTTTTTGATGGAAGTAAAGTTGTGAGGATTAGTTGGGAGGCATGCTCGGGTAGCTTAGACGGCAGAGCACTTCTCCGCTAAAGGCAAAGGTCCCGCGTCCGATTCTCGTGCCGGTACACAGTTTTAAACTGCCAGAAAGTTACATATTGACGCAGAGTCCGATGCAGGGTAAAAAATTAATTTGGAAACATCAGCCGCTGCTCTCCTCGCGTTTTGGGTCACGGCAGTGGGCAGCGTTCCGCGTGTAAGGACCTGAAGTGGTGTTGCCAAGCGCATTTCGTGCTTACTTAGGTCAATAGTGAGACTTGTTCATTGGTCCAAGATAACTGCTACACAGCATGTCGAATTAATGTTTAGGTACGTTATAATAACCAAAGTCAATATTAATCTCAAGTCAGCAAGGTCCTTCGCAGTCATCCAAGTGATTTTTGTTGAATGACAGACAGTTTGCAATATGATGATACGTTCTTGTAAAATTATGAAATGAATTTAATTTAAATATCTCCACATCAGAAACCAAAGTAATAGCATTTAAAGAATGTAGTTCAGTTCAGGTCAAAATAATCATTAGTAAAGAAATATACAGTAAGCTAACAAATTCGTTTATCTCAGTGTGAGATTAGTTAAGTTTCAACTAATTACATGAGGAAAAAGATACTAAAATTCCGATATCTATGTGCCACAAATGGTTTAAATGGCTCTGAGCACTGTGGGACTTAACTGCTGAAGTCATCAGTCCCTAGAACTTAGAACTACTTAAACCTAACTAACCTAAGGACATCACGTACATCCATGCCCAAGGCAAGATTCAAACCTGTGACCGTAGCGGTCGAGCGGTTCCTGACTGTAGCGCCTAGAACCGAATGGCCACTCTGGCTGGCCTATGTGCCACAATTAAATGACTCTTATAAGTAGTATAAGATACATAAAAATGCCGTTACCAACATAGTTTTGTGGATGTGATTGTTGGGCAGTTATTTAACAAGAAATCAAATTAACAGATAGTGCAGATAAGAGATTCCTGAAAGCAGTAGCTGACTACACATTGCGTTATAGGAAAAGACGTGAACATGACAGTCAGTGACATCCTGCTGCTAATAAGGCGAGTACACAGTTCGTTTATTACATATTTTTACGAGTTTCAAACAGGAGAAACTTCAGTGATGGATAGGAACTGTGATTGCAAATGCGAGCTGAATTGTGACCCTTCCCTCACAGCGCCAGGCAGTATTGGCTTCTGTCACACAGCTTGAGGCTGCTGCCAAGGGACATCGCTGTGGTGGTGAGGGGGGGGGGGGGGGGCGTGTCGGACGCGGGGATGCGAGAGACGTCAAGCACGTCCCACGTTTCCCCTGGGTACTGCCTGCACTGAGGTTGACCCCTCACCCGTGGTCAAATGGGAGATCATTCCAAAGTCTGGCAGGCAGGAAAAAACTTTCTGAGGGGCCGATCATAAGGTCTCCTCGGTTCGCTTGACGAACAGGTTTCGTGCGTTTTCTGTGGCTGACGAAGTCTGTGAGCCGGATGCAGTCGTCCACCCTGTTCCAGAGGAAGCTTCTCGACCCACAAGCTCTGGGCATTCACAGATGGAGGGTTTTCTGGTAGTTGGGAGCTCCAACTGTGGGCGCGTAATGGAGTCCCTTACGAACATGGCTGCCAAAGAGGGGAAGGAAACCAGTGTGCACCCCGTGTGCATACTGTGGGGAGCCATTCCGGATGTGGAAATGCTTCCGGATGCTATGAAGGGTACTGGATGCAGTCAACTGCAGGTGGTGGCCCATGTCGGACCAGTGACGCGTGTCGCTTTAGATTGGAGGAGACACTCTCTAGTTTTGGGGGACTAGTGGAAATGGCAAAGACTGCCAGTCTTGCTTGCAAGATTAAGGCAGAGCTCACCATCTGCAGCATCGTCGACAGAACCGACTGTGATCCTTTGGTGCAGAGCTGAGTGGAGGGTCTGAATCAGAGGCTCAGTCGGTTCTGTGACCGTGTAGGCTGCAGATTCCTTGACTTGCGCCATCGGGTGGTGGGTTTCCGGGTTACGCTAAATAGGTCAGGAGTCCACTACACAGGAAGCGTCTACACGGGTAGCGGGAGCTGTGTGGAAGGGACTGGGCGGTTTTTTAGGTTAGAGGGTACCAGGGAACCACAGAAGGGGCGTCCGTCTAGGGGTAGATAAAACGCAGTAAGGTAGTTGTACAAACTATCGGTATTGTAGTTGTAAATTGTTGTAGCTTTGTTGGGAAAGAACCAGAGCTCCAAACCCTAATAGAAAGCACTGAAGCTCAAATACTTATAGGTACGGGAAGCTGGCTAAAGCCGGAAATAAGTTCAGCCGAAATTTATTCAAACGACCTAACAGTGGTCAGAACGGATAGATTACATACAGTTGGTGGTGGAGTATTTATTGCTGTCAGAAGTAGTTTACATAGTAGTGAAGTTGAAGTAAATAGTTCCTGTGAAATAATATTGGTAGAGGCTATACTTGACAATCAGACTAAACTATTAATTGGATCGTTTTACCTACCTCCTGACTTTACCTACCCCCTGACACAGAAGATATAGTTCCTGAGCAGTTCAAAGAAAACTTGAGACTCATTTCAAATAGGTACCACACTCATACAACTATAGTCGGTGGTGACTTCAGTCTACCCTCGATAAGCTATAAAAATTATGCATTTAAAGCCGGCGGCAGGCATAAAACGTCATTCGAAATTGTACTATATGCTTTCCCACAACATTATTTTGAGTCCACTCAAAGCGTAAAAGGTTGCGAAAGCATACTTGACCTCTTGGAAACAAATAATCCAGGACAAATAGGGATTACCAAGACGAATACAGGGATTAGTGACCACAAGAGTGTTCCTGCTAGGCTCAATGCCTTAACACCCACAACCATCAAAGAAAAACGCAAAGTAAATCCAAAAAAGCTGATAAAAATTCCCTTAACGCCTTTTTAAGAGACAGTCTCAGTAGTAGGGTAGTGGGGTTCGTCGCGCAAGTTTGATATCAAATTGATGTGCAAATTAATTAAATCGATCAGTTAATCATCCCAGCCACTGCCCACCCCCAGCCACACCCACCCCCCCATGATTACACGTCACATGTTTTCTCAGCCAGCACGTGTGCCCCAGCCTCCTCGTACCCTCCCCCCTACCCCATCCCCCCTCCACCTACCTACCCTAGTGATGAAAATTTCGAATTACAGCGGGAATTTCGAATTTTGGCTGGAATTTCGAATTTTTATGGGAATTTCTTTGTCCCAGGGCTGTGCTGACATCCCACGCCACCCCCCACCCGTGAATTGAAAATTAAAATTGTCAGTTCCCTTTCCAGAGCTCGAACCTTCGTCCTCCTGGGCGGAAAATCCAAGTGCACAATCAAACCACCAGAGGCACTTGGAATTGACAGGAAATGAAAAATGGCTGTTCCCTTTCTGGGGATCGAACCCTGGTGCTCCTGGATGGAAAGACAAAGTGCACCCCCTATCACACGGAAACTGTCCAGATGTGGGAGAGGAAAGTTAGGTTAGCGTACTTCATTTATTTTGGTCGGGAAACTGACGCAAAGATCGATCGTAATTACGTAATTAATCACAAAGATCAGTCCTAATTACATAACTATATGCATAGCGCTACACAAGGACGGCATAAAAGCGCAATACACCGCAAAAACTGACGATACCATCAACTGGTGTTATCCTGCTACGAAATACTTTCGCAATTCCACTCGAAACTAGCAACAGACACACTCAAACTCTATCCTACACCTACAAGCTGGCGGGAAAAAGGTTGGGGTATAAGGTACTACCTTTATTCTTTTTTAGAAAATACGTTCAACTGACGAGATGCTGGTGTTGGACAGAGAGGAGTTTAAAAAGTGTATTACCTGTAAGCACGCAGTATCTATTGGTGTTTGAAGTCAGAGTTCGCTACATTCAGAATTCGCTACAGATACCTGCTCAAAAACTATCCCGCAGCCGAGATAATCGAAGGCAATACACCATACCACAACTGACGGAAAAAAAAATGTGTCACAGTTCTACTGACACTTCGAAATTGTCATGAAAAACCAGCTCCCGTAATGAATGGGTCATAATTCAGAACATGTATTGGGGAAAATCGTCGTCCTAAACGACTGCAGAGGAGGCAGTAGTTGAATGTACGTATTCCTCCATAGGCGTCCACAAACAGCCGAAAATCGAGGCCCGCTTTCTCCCTCCCTTCACCGCTCCCTCCCTCCATCCACCTACAGGGAGAACACATGCTCCTTCAAACGACCAGACGCTCTGCCGACCGCCTTATGGCGTGGGCAGGCAACTTTCCGCCCTTTGCTACAACCCTTTGCGGTCGCTGGCCGCACTCAGCTTTCCAACATCTCGCCACTGTCTTAAGGAGGTGGTCCTAGACTACACAAAACGGAACTTAAGTAGCACAACCCTGCCCATCTGGAGAACAGTCCAGATCACCAGTCAGCTTTCCACCATATGGCCACCACCTTAAGGCAACGCTCCAATGCCAACACAGTATAGTCAAGTAAACAATAGGAGATAAAAGGACAGCCGCCTCAAGTGCAATTTGTTCCTCTAAAATATACCGGCAGAACCCCCACAAGCCGCCCACTCTGGACAGAGAGCGGCTGTGTCCGGTGACCACCACAGCAGGCATGCCCCCCCCCCCCTTCCCCTCTGCCCCGTCCTGCGCAGCAGCCTGCCGTTCAGTGATGGAGAACAATTGTATTTTATGTCAATACATCTCTAATCAAGCATCTATTTAAAAAAATCAAAACACATTTGCGACCATAATAAATGTTCTCTTTCCACGAAAATAGGTAAAGTCCATCTTCTTCTAGTTTTATGAGAAAAATTGGTATAGATTTTACGTTCATTATTTTCTGACGTCCAGCAAAGTGTGCCGCCACCGATCACAAATGATCAGCAGAGACATGCCCACCATGAGTCAAATAAGGAAAAAAAACTTCCACTGTTTTGCTGCAGGTGCTACCGATCGGCACAGAATGTCCTTGTTATTTCTAAACCGTCATCGGAGTACAGAAAAAGCGAGAATTTAAACTTCAAAGAAAAAAATATTTATATTAAGCAAATTCTTCAAGCTTGTTGAACAAATTACACGACCTGAGAGCATCTCTCGCGTTCAGTGTCTGTAAATAAACTTTCATGCATGTGCCATTGGCACATATCGGGAAAAATACACATTCATTTTTACGTTTGGCAACATGAACCTATAATTTAAGTTAATGTAACTATTTTGTACACTATGACAGGGTCGCTTTTGCCATTGCGATGCTATATCACACTAGCGTTTAAGAAACAAATCGTGAGGGCCTGTCTCGCTCTGTATGGGTAGGAGATTGAAATTTCGTTAGAAGATATCGCCAAAAGGAAGAAAAAGAAACACTTGTCAAGAATCATTCCGTGTTGCCCTAGCCATCTCTTCCACCCGCCAGGCGGCACGTCATTGATATCATTTTGATAGACTAATTAATTAAATTGATCATGAGAGGCACTTTCTATGGCGAGTATTTTTTTTCGGCAGTCGGATTACAGTCGCCAAGTAGTACAACTGGGAATCCGTGGAGAGAACACGATGTTCCTTTCGAATTACGCTATTGAGAAATGACATTTTAAGCTGACCACCAAGTGATTCTACATCCCACAACATACATTTCGCATAAGTACTGCGCTATTAAAACACGGTCATAACGCCTATGTTACCGTCACCCTACATAAAAAGCAATCTTGAGTCTACAGGTACACACACGAGTCGCTGATAGTGTTACGCTTCCAGGTAGAAATGCTGTCTGCGATCTGGAATCAGGTCTATCCAATCTACCAGATACGCCAGTTGTATCTTGTAGAGACGTTTTTCAATGGTTAAAGCCACTGGTGAATCATGTTGGTGCCATTCCTGTATCTCCTATGCCAACACAGTAGCGTCTATAGTCAACTAAACAATAGGAGATTTTTTTCGAACCATCTGCTAAGGACCCCATACACCAAGAATCCCAGCGCTGTTTTTAGGCAGTCCCTCTGCATCTTGTAACTGTTCCTAAGTCTCTGCCTTGCCTTCCCTGCAGCTTAGCCCATATGATCGTCCCAATTTAAGTCTGACATGTACGGAAGTCAGAGAGCGCTATATCTAAGACCTTCTGCATCCTGTGGGGAAGCAGGAAGAGCTGAGTTAATGCGACAGGAGCGCGTTTTGACCACTCGGTGGAAATGGGAACATGTTGTCCTAGCTCCGCCACTCATGTATGATGTGTAAGGTCAGCGTCAAGTGAAGCCTGCTCCCACAACCCGACAACAGACTTGCTGTCATATATTCGTTCCCATGTGCAAGAATTGTTCTGCACCAATCAGAAGACATGCAAGTACTCCCTCAATTTCCCCGCATTTTAGCGTATTTTCTACCAATTTATACGTATTTTTGGCAATTCTATTGATTCTTTTATGTAACTTCTATGCATGCGACCATAACATAACCTCTCGTTCTGTGTTCTAAAATTGCTTGTAAATGTAGTACAGCTTCCGACACCTAGCGCAAATGCACTATTTTTCTGATAGGATGCGTAGTATGGCACTGCACTCGATTGTATCCACTCGCCTCCACCCACATTTCCACACTTGCAGTGTGTTTGCTCTGTTTTCTGTTCGTCTGTGTATGTGCTTGTGTCGCAGATGGTTCCCAGACATACAAAAAACAGATCAAACTTGCTGCAACTGTAGAATATGCGGTTGGATGTGGCTGGTTGCATTCTAGTACAGTGCTATACTACGCTGCCCGACCAGAGAAATAGTGCGTTTGTGCTAGGTGTTGGCTGCTGTACTACATGCACAAGCAATTTTGGTACACGAAACGATAAGTAATATCGTGATATCATGGACAGAATGGCATAAAAAATCGATAAAATGACGGAAAATACGAAAAAA
Organism: Schistocerca serialis cubense; assembly: GCF_023864345.2. Classification (NCBI taxonomy): domain Eukaryota; kingdom Metazoa; phylum Arthropoda; class Insecta; order Orthoptera; family Acrididae; genus Schistocerca; species Schistocerca serialis. The sequence goes on along the minus strand of NC_064642.1, from coordinate 633,959,051 downwards.
TTGCGAGAAATACGCCGAAATGCGGGGAAATTGAGGGAGTACTTGCTTGTCTTCTGATTGATGCAGAAAAATTCTTGTACATGTGAACGAGTACACGACAGCAAGATGAATGCGGGATAACGGTGAAATATAAGCAACGGGAACCGGGGATACAATCTTTTATTTTTCGTCGAGGCAACATTCTACCTTGTGCCCATTAAGGCACAAAGGTCGTTCAAAAAGATTTGCACAGTCATCGCAAATTTTTTTATTTCTTGCAGGAGGAGAATGAAATTTTTGGTGAATATACTTGGAACATTTAGCTATAAGTTGGTATAAAAAAGTATTTTATTTACAAGTGAGCGATAATGGACCGTGAAGTAGATGTCAGGTTGCGACAACGGTCGCTGATGGAGTTCCTCTTCAAGACCGGCGATGACTATGCTACATCGATTCACAGGAAGTTTCTCCCTGTTTATGGGAAGGACACAGTGGATCGCGCAGTATCCAGTGGTAGTTGCAGAGGTTTAAAGAAGGTGATTTCTCTCTACTGGACAATCCACGATGCGGTAGACCATCGACGACAGTGAGTGATGTGAATAAGGAGACCATTGATCAAATCATCCAAAATGACAAATGTGTGACGACGTGACAGCTTGCTGAAATGACTCGTTTCCCATTGGGTAGTGTGGTATCACTGGTACAGTCACTAGGATACAGAAAAATCTGTGGACGTTGGGTGGCTAGATTATTGACAAGAGAAATGAAAGCGATGAGGAAGAATGTGTGCGAGGGTCTCATGAAGACCTTTACTGAAGAGTGGAGACAGTGTTTTCATGGTGTCATTACAGTGGATGGAACATGGCTGTTTTTGTCCCAACCTGAGAGCAAAACCCAATACGTAGAGTAGCGCCATCCGGGTTCCCCTCGGAAGAAAAAATCAAGACTTTCACGAACAGCAGGCTGAAAGGTGATGGCCTCCTTCTTCTGGGATCAGTATGGTGTCATTTTCATTGACTTTTTGGATCCTGGTTCCACAATTAAGCGGCACCATTACTGTTTGTCATTTGACAAGCTGCGATGTGCCATCAAAACCCACAGATCACAGCTTCAGGGCCAGCTCATCAGACTACACCATGACAATGCCAAACCCCATACAGCCCTTATGATGCAGGAGAATATCAGGAAAATAGGTTGGAAAATTGTTCCTCATCTTCCCTACAGTCCGGACTTGGGTCCATCTGATTTTTACCTCTTTTGTCGTCTGAAGACCCACATACGCGGTAAAACATTTGTGTCAAGGGTTGGTGTAAAAGTCAATCTCCAGAATATTACCAAAGTGCATTTACATCATGGAAAGTACGTTGGGTCAGTTGCTTCAGAGCTGATGGAGGCTACATTGAGTAGGCTCAATGTATAGCTAAATGTTCCAAGTATGTTCACAAAAAATTTCATTCTCCTCCTGGAAAAAATAAAAAATTAGAGACGACTGTGCAAAACTTTTTGAACGCTCTTCGTAATAGTGACATGCGCAAGTTGACAGCTGTCTTCGATGTTTTCCTGGAAGAAAGAGAATCATCTGCCTCTAAACTTACTTTCATATGCGTTAAAGGATGACAGAGAGTGGATGGAGCGACAGGGTGAGATGGGGCTGTAACGAGGTGGGATTTAGTGGTAGACTGACGATGCATTCCAGAGAGAGAGGGTTATGTTGCTGCAGGTCATTTGATTATTTTTTTCGTTTTCTCTGTCGGGATGCATCAGTTGTGTTACATATCCTGCGTTCGACTCGCTTACAACTGCGTGTTCTGTGCGTGATATGGAGCACTGTCTAGTTTCGATCGTTAACAGCAAACCTCTCGGTCATCAGAGGACTTCCATCCTGTTTCGACACATTCCTCTAGACGAATGAAGATTTATGCGACGTACTCCATTCCCCTGCAGCATCATGGGCGTAAAGTCAAGTCTTCTGTTTCGTAACTACTGTGATTCTAAGTTAGCGACAGGTGTTTGTGAGGGACCGCAATCTCTGTGTATACATCTGCTTGACAGACGTCTTGTTCATGGAGTTAGTGGCGGAATGACGTGTAATTTCACATGTCAAACACTGCTGCTATGCGTCTGTCCCTTTCTTTGTAAGAGGCATTCCCAGTTTATTTATTTATTTACACGTCAGGTTCCGTAGGATCAAATTGAAGAGCAACTCTCCAAGGTCATGGAACGTGTCAGTACATGAAATTACAACATAAAAGTAATAGAAGATAAATATAAAAATTCATGAACCTGAAAAAAGTCAGTCCAAAAGTTTAAGTAAATGCTATCAGTAATACAAATAAGAATCAGCTTAATTTCTCAAGGAACTCCTCGACAGAATAGGAGTGACCCATGACGAAACTCTTCAGTTTCGACTTGAAAGCACGTGGCTTACTGCTAAGGTTTCTGAATTCCAGTGGCAGCTTATTGAAAATGGATGCAGCAGTATACTTCACACCTTTTTGCACTAGAGTTAAGGAAGTCCGATCTAAATGCAGGTTTGATTTCTGCCGAGTATTAACCGAGTGAAAGATGTTCATGCTTGGGAATAAACTAATATTGGTAACAAGAAACGACAATAAGGAATATACATATTGAGAGGCCAATGTCAAAATACCCAGACTCGTGAACAGAGGTCGACAAGAGGTTCGTGAAATCGCACCACTTATTGCCCGAACCGACCGTTTCTGAGCCAACTGATGCAAGCGTAGTATAATTTCTGAACCATGATCGTATGCGAATAATCGGGGCTATACATCTCTAGAAAGCTATATTGTACGTGTATCACAAGGAATCGATGTTTCAAGGAAGTAGTTTTTCATTTTGCAGTTTATCATCATAGTTTGTCGTAGAGAAACCTGCAAGGAGAATGTGTCATGCGCTGGAAATATGTTGCTTACATTGGGATAGTAACAGCGCTGCATTCCATATGACTAATAGGTCAGAAACAGCAGTGATCTAACATTATAGCGTGTTTTAATTGCAGAACATTGCAGCCTTAGGTTTGCATGTGTTTATGTTCTCTCTTACCAATACCTTCATGGTAATGACCCCAGACACTAGAACAATACTTTAGAATTGCTAGAGCAGTTGATTTACGTAAAATGCAGCAAACTCCGTCCATGTGGAGCTTCATCATGCATAAAATCCACCCATTTCTTGTTCTTAACCGTCTGTTATATCATCACAACAGTTTCATATATACTGTAGACCGATAAGGGGTGCTAACCTCCTCGACATTCGCGCATCTGGAGAAATTGTGTGCTCTTGGATGGGTGCGGGACAGCAGTTACAGCCTCGCTTCGCATTGTTCCTACATGAAACATGGAATGTAGAAGTCTACTTCTGGACAGCTGCAGGGAGCGTTGGTCAAAGACAATGCGAGGAGATCTTTCGGTCTCTTAATTTTATCCTCAGAATGCGAGAATGCCCTGTGACTCCCATCCACATAGAGAAAGATCGTAAGTTACGAACTATGATCGAAATGCTAGAGATATGTAGGTCGCTTTGGTGTATATGTTCGAGAATTAACAATGAATCAACATACTGCACAGCCGGCCGGTGTGAGCGAGCGGTTCTAGGCGCTTCAGTCTGGAACCGCGCGGCCGCTACGGTCGCAGGTTCGAATCCTGCCTCGGGCATGGATGTGTGTGATGTCCTTAGGTTAGTTAGGTTTAAGTAGTTCTAAGTTCTAGGGGACTGATGACCTCAGATGTTGGGTCCCCTAATGCTCAGAGCCATTTGAAACTTTTTTTTTTAACATACTGCACGGTCATCTAGTTACATTCGTGATGGTACTCGCAAAGTAGTGGAGGGGCTGTTTAGCGATGACACAGAAGCTGGTAAGCATGCTGCTGCGTCGTTGCCCGGTGTTCAAATTACGATAAAATTGCTAAAATTGATCGCACTATCAACTACGATACTTATTATTACAGTACATAGACGGTGCCTTTTCCATCCCAACACTCCAGATACGCTGCTGATTATCATATAATGTGATTTGCATCGTGAGATGTCTAGTTTCCTGAGGGACTCAATGGGCCAAACGTGTTAACGTCAGTTTAGAATCTGACACAGACGTCAAAGTCGTGGCGGAAAAAAAAGTATGGCAGCGTACAAAGCGTGTTACAGTAGAAAAAGTGTATCAAACAACGAAACAGGTTCCCTCTCCTGCGACTGATAACATGTAGGAGAAGGTTCTCATACAGTACAGGCGATGGTTCTCGTACAGTACAGGCGATGAAACTTAACACCGGTCTGTGCAAGCGACGTCGATCACTGACCACCTGCTCCAATGGATAAATACCTTTATATTTAATAGGATCGCCGCGTATGATCGATGCCGGCACGTAGACGGTATTCTTTTTCGATATATTGGAAGAGAGAGATGCGGTAAAAATCGATCAGATGAAATTAATGGAGCTTTTATAGTTCGTAATTTTTCTCTCTGGATGGTACAGCATAAAAATGATAGAATGTCTGGTTGATAGACGTGAATGGATCCTGAGAGGTGCGGATCTGCTTCAGTGTTGAGTCTATCTAATTTTCCCAGCAAGAAACACCACTGTAACTGTTTATACTGTCCTCGTGTTGCAGGAGCAGGCTTCTTCCTTAGACATCGTACATGGGTGGAGGATCTACGAAACATGTTCCCACTTCCACCGAGTGGTCAAAACACGCTCCTATAGCAATAACTCACCTCACTCTGTTTCTACAGAGGTTGCAGAATATGGTGGGTATTGCTCTCCGACTTCTGGGTAAAATTGCTAAAATTGATCTTGCTATCAACTGCTGTGTTATTACAGTACATCGCTCTATATCAATGGTGTCTTTCCAACCCTGACCGTCCACTCAGTATGCTGTTGATTACCGCATAATGATTGACTCACACCACTCCGTTGAGATGGAGGGAACCTTGACGGAACCCTGGATATCTGCTGCTTGTTGCCGTGGAACATGGGATTAAACGTAGAGGTCATCACCTTAATACAGTCGCTTGGAAGTGTTCCTCATTGCTACAGACTCGTCCTATTTCCATATGCTGCGATACCCTACACATGTCTTCTTTTTTTTTCTCTCCAATAAGACAACAGTAGCTCTTTTTATTTGAGCTACCTCACCCATGTTGTGAATAGCACCTTCCGGCAATGGTCAACACTGGAACAGTAATCATGTACATGACTGCAAAATAAAGGAGCAATGCTTTTCGAAACAGAGCACCGAGACATCCGCTATCCTTTCGATGGGAAGATGAGATTAACTGTAAAGGTAATCACCTCTGAATCGTTGTAAGCGTTCTACAATACTGCAAACTCATCCAGTTTCCATATGTTGCAATGTCTTCCACATTTTTGTGAATGAGAAACATTGCATCTGTGTTTTATATCTACCAGCCTGTGGTGTGGTAGCTGTATAGTTTATGCCATGTGATGTTCAGAGCCAGAGAATTGAAAGTGTTAGTGTCGGTTTGGCAGCAGCTGACATGGGTCTCTAAGTAATGGTAGAAAAAAAACGAAGTGTATGGCGGTGTACACTGATTGGATGAGCTACAACCAAAAAACAATGTATTAAACTATTTATGAAGGAGCAATACAGGAACCCTCTCATGTGACTGATAGTCTGTTGGATATGGCATCCTATGGTACAGGTGATGAAACATGACACCAGTCTGTGGAAGCGACTTTGATCATAAACCACCTGCCCCAATGAACCTGTATATTTAATAGGATCGCTACAATGTTTGGGTGATAGACATGAATGCACCCTGAGAGACGCAGATCTCCTTCGGAATACCTGTCTGAAGCTTGGAGGTGTGTTGCAAAATCTTCGTCCTTCCTCCATGCCATCTATGATGTGTAGTCTTCCTAATTTTCCCAACAAGAAACACCACCGTAACTGCTCGTACTATCTCTCCTACTACGTCGTGTTGAAGGCAAAACTTCGTTTGGCGCTTACCTTACACACTGTAGACGGTTAGCGAAGCTATGATAACGTGTTCCCATTTCCACCGAGTGGTCAAAACGCACTCCTGTCGCCTTAACTCAGCTCGTCCTGTTTCCCCACAGGATGCACAAAGTCTTAGATAGCGATCTCCGACTTCCGTACAGGCCAGACTTAAATTGGGAGGATCACATGGACTAAACTGCAGAAAGGGTGGGGCAAAAACTTATGAGCTGTTACAAGACGCAGAGGGACTGTCTAAGAACAGCGCTTGAGTTCTTCGTGTATGGGTTCCTTAGCAGATAGGTTCGAAAAAAAAAGGGGTGGCTGATTTCGAGATACGGGAGTGGCACCAGTATGATTCACCAGTGGCTGTAACCATTTTCCCTCCAAGGATTCCCAGTTGTCCTACTTGGCGACTGTAACCTGACTGCTGAAAAAAAATACTCGCCATAGAAAGTGACTCTCATGATCAATTTAATTAATTAGCCTATCAAATTGATATCAATGAAGTGCCGCCTGGCAGGTGGAAGAGATGGCCAGGGCACCACAGAATGATTCTTGACAAGTGTTTCTTTTCTTTTGTTTTGGCGTTATCTTTTAACGAAAGTTGAATCTCCCACCCACACAGGGCGAGACAGGCTCTCACGATTTATTTCGTAAACGCTAGTGTGATATAGCATAGCACTGGTAAAAGGGTCCCTGTCAAAGCGTACAAGGCAGATACATTCTCTTAAATTATAGCTTCTTGTTGTCAAGCGTAAAAATAAATGTGTTTTTTCCCAACGTGTGTGCCAATGGCGTAAAAGATTCTCTGAAATGTTTTAAAACACACGTGCACGAAAGTTTATTTACAGACACTGAACGCGAGAGACGCTCTCAGGTCATGTAATTAGTTCAAAACGCTAGAAGAATTTGCTTAATGTAGATTTTTTTTCTTTGGAGTTTAAATTCTCGCTTTTTCTTCATTCCGATGACGGTTTCGAAATGACAAGGACATTCTGCGGTTATCTGTAGTTCTCGCATCAAAATAGTCGAAGATTTTTTTTCTGATTTACACAGGGTGCGCATGTCACTGCTGATCATTTGTGATTAGTTGTGGTACACCTCACTGAACGTCAGAAAATAATGAGATACGAATGCAGTTAAATGTAAAAACGATGCCAATTTTCTTTTAAAACTAAAAGAAAATGGACTTTACCTGTTTTCGTGGAAAGAGGACATTTATTATGATCGCAAATGTGTTTTGCTTCTTTTAATAGATACTTGATTATAGATGCACTGACATCAAATACAATTGTTCTCCATCACTGAACGGCAGGCTGCTGCGGGCGATGACGCGAGGTGGTGGGGAGGGTGGGGGGGGGGGGGGCATACCTACTTTGGTGGTCACCGGACAAAGCCACACTGTGTCCGTGTCCCAGGCGGACAGTGTGTGGGGGCTCTGCCGCTATATTTCAGATGAACAAGTTGCACTTGAGGCGGCTGTCCTTTTATCTCTATTGTTTACTTGACTATACATGCTAATGTGTTGGTATTGGAGCGTTGCCTTAAGGTGGCGGCCATATGGCGGAAAGCCGAGTGTTGATCTGGACCGTTCTCCAGATGGGCGGGTTATGCTACTTAAGTTCCTTATTGTGTGGTCTAGAACCATCACCTTAAGCTGGGGTCAGATGGCGGAAAGCCAAGTGCGGCCAGTGACCGCAGAGGATGGCAGCAAAGGGCGGACAGCAACTTGTCCGCGCCACGAGGCGGTCGGCAAAGCAGCTGGTCGTTTGAAGGATCACGTGTCCTCCCCGAATGTGGATGGGGGAGGGAGGGGTGGAGGGGGGAGGGAGGAATGGGGCCTCGATTTTCGGCAGTTTGTGAACGCCTATGGAGGAGAACGCACATTCAACTACTGCCTCCTCTGCAGTCTTATAGGATGACGATTTTCCCCAGTACATGTTGTGCATTATGACCCGTTCGTTACAAGTGCTGGTTTTTTTCACGAAAATTTTGAACTATAATTAGAACTGTGACGCATTTTTTCCCATCAGTTGTAGTAGGGTGTATTGGCTTCGATTACCTGGACTGCAGGATGGCTTTTGAGCAGGCATTTGTAGCGAACTCTGACAGCAAACAACAAAGGGCGGACAGCAACTTGTCCGCGCCACGAGGCGGTCGGCAAAGCAGCTGGTCGTTTGAAGGATCACGTGTCCTCCCCGAATGTGGATGGGGGAGGGAGGGGTGTATGCTTACAGGTAATACACTTTTTAAACTCCTCTCTGTTGAACGTCAGCATCTGGTCGGTCGAACGTATTTCCCTTCAAAAACAATAAAAGTAGTACCTTATACCCCAGCCCAGCCATTTTCCTGCCAGCTTGTAGGTATAGGATAGAGTTTGAGTGTGTCTGTCGCTAGTTTCGAGTGGTATTGCGAAATTTTTTCGTTGCGGGATAACTCCAGTTCTATGGTACTGTCAGTTTTTACATTGTATTGCGCTTTTATACCGTGCTTGTGTAGCGCTATGTATATAGTTTTGTAATTAGGACTGAGCTTTGTGATTAATAATGTAATTAGGATCGATCTTTGCCTCAGTTGCCAACTAAAATAAATAAAGGACACAAACCTAACCTTCCATTCCCACATCTGGAGAGTTTCCATGTGTTAGGGGGGTGCACTTGGGCTTTCCATCCAGGAGCACCAGGGTACGAGTCCCGGAAAGGGAACAGCCATTTTTAATTTCCCTCTATTCCGTGTGCCTCTGGTGGTTTAATTGTGTTAGGGGAGTGCATTTGGGCTTTCTGCACAGGAGAATGATAGTTCGAGCCCCAGAAAGGGCACCATAATTTATAATTTCTTGTCAATTCCAAGCACCTCTGTTGGTTTAAATGTGTTAGGGGAGTGCCCTTGGGCTTTCATCCAAGGAGGACCAGGGATCGAGTCGCAGAAAGGGTAAGGCCAATTTTAATTTCCCGTCAATTCCCGGGTGGGAGGTGAGATGGGATGTCAGCACAGCCCTGGGACAAAGAAATTCCCACGAAAATTCGAAATTACCGCCTAAATTCGAAATTACCGCCGATAGGGTAGGGGGAGTGGGAGGGAGAGGAGGCGGAGGGGGCTGGGGCACACGTGCAGGCTGAGAAAACACGTGATGTCATCCAGGAGCGGGGATTGGCGTGATCGAGAGCGGGAATCGGCGGGGGTGGGTAGAGCCGGGGGTGATTAATTGACCAATTTAATTAGTTTGCATTTCAGTTTGATATCAGAATTCCGCTACAAATCCCACTACCCTACTATTAGTCTCCACTCCTTCCGATCTGATCATGTAAGCGCAGAAAAGTTGTGGAATGATTTCAAAGAGATAGTATTGACGGCAGTTGAGAGATATATACCACATAAATTAATAAGTAATGATATTGATCCCCCATGGCACACAAAACGAGTCAGATCGCTGTTATAGCAGCAACGAAAAAAGCATGCCAAATTGAAAAGAACGCAACATCCCCAAGATTCCAGAATGAGATTTTCACTCTGCAGCGGAGTATACGCTAATATGAAACTTCCTGGCAGATTAAAACTGTGTGCAGGACCGAGACTCGAACTCGGGACCTTTGCCTTTCGCGGGCAAGTGCTCTACCAACTGAGCTACCCAGGACGACTCACGCCCCGTCCTCAAAACTTTACTTCGGCCAGTAGAGCACTTGCCCCCGAAAGGCAAAGGTCCCGAGTTCGAGTCTCGGTCCTGCACACAGTTTTAATATGCCAGGAAGTTTCATTCTCAAGATTGGCCAAGTTTTGCAGAAGTTCGAAATATAGCGCGTACATCAATGTGTGATGCTTTTAATAATTTCCACAACGAAACTCTGTCTCGGAATCTGGCAGAAAACCCAAAGAGATTCTGGTCGTACATAAACCACACCCGTGGCAAGACGCAATCAATACCTTCACTGCGCGATAACAACGGTGAAGTCACTGATGACAGTGCCACTAAAGCAGAGTTATTAAACATGGTTCAAATGGCTCTGAGCACTATGGGACTCAACTGCTGTGGTCATAAGTCCCCTAGAACTTAGAACTACTTAAACCTAACTAACCTAAGGACATCACACACATCCATGCCCGAGGCAGGATTCGAACCTGCGACCGTAGCGGTTGCGCGGGTCCAGACTGACGCGCCTAGAACCGCTCGCCACACCGGTCGGCGATTAATTTATAACCCGTGTTGTGATATAATTTCTGAAGTTAATACTATCATATGCAGGACAGTAACCACATTCACACAGAGGCTGAATAAATCGTTAATAAATCATTGAAATACATTTGCAGTTAAGCTGTGTATTCACTGCGACTGTACTTCTACATAACTCGAACGAAATCCTTGGAAGCTTAGAATTATTTTCGAGCCAGTTTTCTGTTTTACCGTTCTTTTCATTGGCACAGGCCTATAGAGACAAGAGCGAGAATCTGGTTTCACCGCCGTTCACTCTAAGACAAAAGAAAACGATGCACCACGAGGGAATTATCTGAACAGGACGGAAATCGGTTTAACGTGATTTACATGCACAGCCGAACAAATTATTACAATTTCAGAAAAATTGGGTGAGTTATTCAAAAGAAAGTGCTTCACAAAAAGAACAAGTCACCTCTGGCCCCTATGTCTTGGTACTGATTGACAGAGTTGTTGGATGACCTCTTGTGGGATATCGCGCTAAATTCTGACGAATTGGCGAGTTAGATCGTCAGAATCCACAACTGGTTGGAGGGCCCTGCCGATACTGCTCCAAACTTTTTTAGATGGTGAGACATCCGGCTACCTTCCTGGCCAAGGTGGCGTTTGGCAAACACGAAGATAAGGAGCAGAAATTATCGCTGTGTGCAGGCGTGCATTATTTCGCTGAAATATTCAGTCCAGGATAGCTTGCCGTGAAGAACAGCAAAACGGGATGTAGAATATCACCGACCTGCAGCTATGCTGTAAGAGTGCTGCAGATGAACCAAACTGGCCCTACTATGAAATGAAGTAGGATTCCAGACCCAGTCACTCTTGGTAAATGTAACTCCATCTTACGTTCAGAAGTGTGGGTCAGCACTTGGTCGTTTAAATATAATAATACTTTGATGAATGTTTGTTACGCAACTATTTTCAACATCTCAGTCACGTCATCTTCATGTCTGTCACGTAAATGACAAGTATCACTCGTCTATTTATAAGACGAGGCACCAATAATCGCATCTGGTTCCTGTAGGTATCCGAACTTCACGGGCATGTGCGCTCTTCGCACATGTGATGCCAACTCAGACTTGACCTGATTGGAACGTTGAAACTGGTTCCTAATAAAACATTATCAAAATAACTGCTGTTGGTACAGTACTGTTATTCGTCACTCCTGGTTGTCGGTCCGTATGGCGAGCGACAGTAAGATTGGTACTTCCCAGTTGTCTGGAGCGTCTCCAGACATGTCTGTACTTGTCATCGGGGATTAATTCGAAGTGGGACTCATTCCTGAAGGCAATTGTACTTCAGTCAATGAGATTCCAGACCGACTGTGCCCGACACCACTGCAAATGGGCTTGTTGATGTAGAGAGGTCAATGGTAGCCGGTGTACGGTGCGCCCTGAGTTCAACCCCATTTCTGGTCACCGAGGCACCACTTGCACGTCGGATCGATGGTAATGATGAATCCGAGCCTCCGAGTGCTTCTCTGACGACTGCGCGATCCTCTCTTTTTATTGCCTCTCTAGGTCGACAGCTTTCCTCTTGACGATGTGTTTCGCCTTGGTTCATCCATTCCTGACAACACCGTCGACTAGTGACATCGCACCTAGTCAAATTTCTACCGGTCCGCCGATTACTCCAACCAGCCTCTCTGAGCCCAACCACCCGTCCTCTCTCAAATGCCCACATCTGCACATGTCTTTCACCCGCCTGCCTGCGAGACGTAGTTACTGTCCAACTGATCACACGATATCAAATTCGCGAAGACATTATGGGTATCTACTTGTCCCCTGTTTACTATCCTTTCCGTGTGCGTTGTTAAATTGCGTTGCAGCGCCACCTATTCATCCGCAGGCCGACCAGTTTTGCATTGTCCGTCGACACCTGTATAAATCTCAGTTTGTGACAAATATGTAAAATTCCATCGTGATGTGTTTTTTTCCATTCTGAATAGTGGCTTAACATTCAGTAATAAGCATTATGTGTGCCATAGGCCGGACTCACATCTAAAGACATCGTTCTTTTAAAGAAAAATGGCTCTGAGCACTATGCGACTTAACTTCTGAGGTCATCAGTCGCCTAGAACTTGGAACTAATTAAACCTAATTAACGACATCACACACATCCATGCCCGAGGCAGGATTCGAACCTGCGACCGTAGCGGTCGCTCGGTTCCAGACTGTAGCGCCTAGAACGGCACGGCCACTCCGACCGGCGTTCTTTCAAAGCAGCTGCTTACAAATGTCTTCAAAAACGCATCTTCTTCTTCTCTTTCTTCCCTCACTGGATGGCACAAGGTAGCATCATTTTATCAAGCATCTCTATATTTGTCGTTAAGGTGGCGAATCCAGTGACTCCGTTAGTTTTGTAATTCTAATTACTCTATTTGCTTCACATATTTCCGTCTTTCTACTTCTCTTCCAGTTTTCTTCTTTTATGGTCTAGCATTCGCTAGCAGTTTTGTGTATTACGGAGAGCCATGTTCTGTTGCCTATCGTTTTAGTGCTTCCTTTCGTTGTCTTTTAAAGTCCACGCATTCGCCCCCACACCAAAATACTCCCAGGTTTTTTTCTGCGATGAGCGTTTATTTTGATGAACAAATAAGGCTGTGGCCTTGTTGAGAAAGTTTACTTTTACCACACACCGCGGCATTTTCGTGCTCTTTAAATTTATGTACATAAGACTAAACATTTCATTAGTATGCATTGCAATGAAGTTCTCAACTGCACGATTGATATATCATATGAGTAAATGGTTTCCAATAGTCAACAACATTGGTGCTATGTTAAAATATCACAAGATAAACTGTCAAGAGATTCTCATAAAAGCACAGTGAAAAATAACGTTAGTATATTGCATCAGAGCTAGATCAGCTACTTTGTCAAGCCTGAGTTTGGTTCCTGCTGACTGTATCACTAGGTGGGGCTTCACACGACATAGCCTGTAAATCAATAGGAAACAGAAGGGTAAATTGACTGGGATGACAGAAAAATCTTTGAGTAGGGCACTGAAACTCATAGTAGTTCCTCTTTTTTAGGCTAAGATCAGTGCCCAGCGATTCAACATTGACTGAAATTAAGCTTAATGAGAAGCACAGATAGGCAGATACTAGAGATGTTAAAATATCACAAGATTCTCATAAAAGTACAGTGACAAATAATGTTAGTACATTGCATCAGAATATCAGGGGATTAAAAAACAAAGTAGATAAATTTCTTGTTTGTTTAGAAGATTTAGAAACTGGTGGAGTAGATGTACTAGGGCTGTCTGAACATCATATAGTCACAGATTTGGGAAAGGTAAATAAAGGTGGATATAAGCTTTCAGCACATGTAAGTAGAGACACTATGGAGAGAGGATCTACATATGTTAAAATCTGTCTTAGTGTGAAAAATTAAGAAACTAAAAGATTTAGTTTAGCGCAACATTTAGAAGCATATGCATGTGAACTTAAACTAAATATTGGTACTTTTATAATCATAGCCGTGTACAGGTCCCTATTGGGAAATTTTCAGCTATTTTTGAAAAACTTGGATTCTTTGTTTTATTATCTATCAAACAGAGGGATGCAAATTATAGTTTTTAGGGATTTCAATGTACATTTTGTGAAAGAGTCTGACAGAAAGCTTGACCTTGAAGTATTACTTGGTTCTTTCAATTTGAAGTCAGTTATTGATTTTCTTACTCAAGTGGTACAGGAAAGCAGCACACTGATAGATACTGTTTTTATAGACCAAAATAAATTTAATCAAATAAAAACCTTTGCTGTTGAAAATGATCTGTCTGATCATGACGCACAGCTAGTTATGGTGTACAACATAGCTCCATACAGTAATGCAAAATTGTCCTCCAAAATAATGTGTTCAATTAATGATTTACTAACTGAAAATTTTAGGCAAAGCTTGCAACAATTCGCGTGGCATGAGGTGTGCAGGATAACTGAAGCTAATTTAAAATTTAACCTATTTCATGGTACCTTTGAGAGTATAATCAGAATAGTTTCCCTAAGAAAACAGTGAAATGTAATTATAAGACACCATCTAAAAATCCATGGCTTACTAAAGGGATAACAATATCTTGTAAACAGAAAAGGGAAACTTATAGCTAGAAAGAGTAATGATACAAAAACAGTAAAAAATGAATAAAACTAATGCACTTTATTAAGAAAAATTATTAAAAATTCCAGAAGTATGTGCACTGTGACTGAGATTAGCACGTTTATAATAAAATTAAAACAATTTGGAATATTATTACAATGGAAACAGGGCAACTGAGAGCACAGGAAGATTGTATTTCTATCAAACTCAATGGAAAGTTTGTTAACAAAGTTCAGAAGTAGAAAAAAATTTTAATAATCATTTTTAGGTATTGTAGAGAAAAAGGATCCACCTATTCATTAGAAAATGCAAGGCAGTATATGGAAGAGTCAATACCTATGCAATTTGATAAAATTGAAATTCAACCCACCTCTCCTATTGAAATTAGGGAAATAATAAATTCACTCAAAAGTAAAAGCTCACATGGAATTGATGGCATTTCCAGCACAGTACTAATAGCTTGTTCCCAACAAATAAGTAGGGTTATCAGCCAAATATGTATAGCTCACTGAAACAGGGCATTTTCCCAGACAGACTGGAGTACACTATTGTTAAATTCTTGCATAAAAAAGGAGATAGATCTGATGCTAACAACTACCGCCCAATCTCACTTCTGACAGCTTTATCGAAAATTCCTGAAAAAGTAATGCATTCAAAAATAGCGTCACGTATTAGTAAAAATGGAGTACTAACAAAATGCCAGTTTGGTTTTGAGAAAGACTTTACACTGATAAAATATTAAATGCTTTCAATGACTGAACATCACCCATTGGGATATTTTGTGATCTCTCAAATGCTTTTGACTGTATGAATCATGAAATTCATCTAGATAAGCTTAAGTGTTGTGGTATGAGTGGCACAGTGCACAAATGGTTTAATTCATATTTAACTGGAAGAATGCAGAAGGTTGAAATTAACAGTAGAGTTCTGTAACTGGGGAGGTGTCAAGAATGGTGTTCCACATGGTTCAGTCTTGGATCGCTTATTGTTCCTAATACATATTAATAGATTGCCGCTCTATATTTATGAGGAAGCAAAGCTGGTTCCTTTTATTGATGATACAAGTGTAGTAATCACACCCAAAAAACAAAAATCAGCTGAAGAAATTGTAAATAATATCTTTCAGAAAATTATTAAGTGGTTCTCTGCAAATTGACTCTCACAAAATTTTGAGAAGACACGGTATATACAACTGGCGTAACATCATTGATAAATACAGACTTTGAACAGCAGTCTGTTGCTGAGTCAAAACATTCACAATTTCTGGGAGTGTGCAGTGACGAGAAACTGAACTGGAAGAAACACATTAATGAACTGCGGAAATGGTTAGGTTCAACTAATTCTGTCAGGTTTATTGCAAATTTTGCTGATAAACATATCAGTAAATTAGCCTACTATTCCTGTTTTCATTCACTGCTTTCATATGGCATCATATTGTGGGGTTATTCATCATTAAGAGAAAAAGCATTCATAGCACACAAAAAAATCATTGTAATCAGAATAATAGCTGGAGCCCTGCCAAGATCACCTTGCAAACATTTAAGGAACTAGGATATTCACAGTACCTTTGCAACACTTATGTTCACTTATGAAATGTGTTATCAATAACCTATCCCAATTCAAAAATAATAGCGAAATGCATAGCTACAACACTAGAAGAAAGGATGCTATTCACTACTTTGGCTTAAATCTGACTTTGGAACAGACAGGGGTGAATTATATTGCCATAAAAATCTTTCGTCATTCGCACAATAGCATTAAAAGTCTGACAGATAGCCAACTAACATTTAAAAACAAATTAAACGAATTTCTGAATGACAACTCCTTCTACTCACTAGATGAATTTTTAGATATGAAGTAGTAACTGAAATAATAATAATAATAATCAGTTATATTGGGTAAAGAAAACCTTTATTAAACTGACTCGTTCCTCATCATTACGAAATGTCGTATTCATTATCTATGAAACAAGTATTAATGTAATGTAATTTTTATTGTAATTACGTAATTATCTCACGCTACGAGACAAACAAGGAATTGACAGCAAGCAGCTCTTACCTTGTGCGGCTATGCGGCAGTCCCCCCTCGCACAAAGATGAGGCTTAGCTTTTTACAAAGCTGCCAAGCTAAGTAAGTGTCTTTAACACCTGCTCTTCTGGTGTGTCAGAACTGTACAGGTAACCAGTACAAATACAACTGATAGACTTTTTCCTCACTAATTCACAGCACAAAATTAATCAGCACACGAACGTATCGAAAAGAACTCGACAGTGATGCTAAGCAACGGCACACGCAAATTCAGGCGACAATGCATTGTTGTGACCGTTCCCTGAGATCAACAGCAGACAACATCGCCGATAACCGCAGCCCATGCCACAATGCTTGGTGATCGTGCTGGCGTTTGCTTAATGACGACTGTATGGAATAATAAAATAAATAGGAAACCGCACCTGTCTGTGCAGAGTATTCTGAAGATGCTGGTCTCGAAATTAAACAGTTAATAAACATCATTTTAACCAAGAGATATCTACCGACCTAGCACTAACAGCAGGCGTACCCAGAGAGTGTCATAGCACCATCTTACTATCCACAATACGAGTATCATGTTCGATTCCATAGTAATGATTGTGCCCCACGAGCAGTTGGACTGGTGCGTATACATGCATGAGTTAGATTGGAATATGTGCATTATAATTGTGTTCACCATGATTGCTTATAACACACTGTTGATAGCTGCATCGTCAGTTGAAATCTAGATCTTTAATGCAATAAAAAAGACGGATGACATTATGACCGATTCCGACCTCCTTTCTGTCCTGGTTCACAATATATTTCATGTAGCAAAACTTTCCGTCGTTGACGGAACCACAGGAACGTAGACGTTCGGTAAGTTGATATTAAGAATAAATTTGCCTCAGACTGCAATTAAATGAATGCTTTTAGTGTAATATAATCGATAAATATTTATACCTATCAAACTACTGCGTTCCCGCGACTCCAACAGCGAAAGAAAGTTTAAATGTACACAGGGCTTTCAGCTGATCAGTAAACACACATACCAAAAATATTACAAAACGCTGCGAATGATGATAATAATAATAGTAATAGGTACAGTAATAGCAAAAGCATTTAGAATGATATACACACATGCTCATAAATTAAGGATAATTGCAGAATGTGGTGCCACACAACATGGCACTACCCAAAACTGGCGCTAATAGCATAGGCACATAGGGAACACACACGACACAGATCTGTAAGTCCACGGTATTGGTGATACGCTGAGAAAACCGTCCCGAAACACATGTGCTACAAAACGCCACTGTTTCCTGCGCATGTACCCTGACATCAATATTGATATTATCACCATGCACACGTACACAGGCCTCACAACTGGTTGGCATACTCTGGATCAGGTGGTCGAGCAGCTGCTGGGGTATAGCCTCCCATTCTTGCGCCAGTGCCTGTCGGAGCTCCTGAAGTGTCAAAGGGGTTTGAAGACGGGCAGCGATACGTTGGCCGAGAGCATCCCAGACGTGCTCGATGGGGTTTAGATCTGGAGAACAGGCAGGCCACTCTATTCACGTGATATCTTCTGTTTCAAGGTACTCCCCCGCGATGGCAGCTCGGTGCTGCCGTGCGTTATCATCCATCAGGAGGAAGATAGGACCCACTGCACCCCCGAAAAAATGGACATACTGGTGCAAAATGATGTCCCGGTACACCTGACGTTTTACAGTTCCTCTATCAAAGACATGCAGAGAAAACCCGGGGAGAATCACTGTTCAGACTATACTTGGACTCATCCGTGAACGTAACCTGGGACCACTGTTCCAATGACACTGTTCTTGACACCAGGCTTTACGAGGTCTCCTGTGATCAGGGGTCAGTGGAATGCTCCTTGCAAGTCTCCGGGCATATAAACCATGTCTGTTCAGTCGCCTGTAGATTGTGAATCTGGAGACAACTGTTCCAGTGGCTGCGGTAAGGTCCCGAGCAAGGCTACCTGCAGTACTCCGTGGCCGTCTGCGGGCACTGATGGTGAGATATCGGTCTTCTTGTGGTGTTGTACACTGTGGACGTCCAGTACTGTAGCGCCTGGTCACGTTTCCTGTCTGCTGGAATCGTTGTCATAATCTTGAGATCATACTTTGTGGCACTCGAAGGGCCCGTGTTTCGACATGCTGTGTTTGACCAGCCCTAGTATTCTACCCGTCATAACGTCATCAACATGTGTTCTTTGAGCCATTTTCAACACACAGTCACCATTAGCAAGTCTGGAAACGTCTGCAGACTTACTCGCTGCACCGTACTCTGACATGCACCAACACACCTCTGCGTATGTGGACTGCTGCCAGCGCCACCGTGCGACGACCGCAGGTTAAATGCACCGCATGGTCATACCCCGAGGTGATTTAAACCCGCAAACCGCCCACCAGAGCGTTGTTTCACCATGTAGCAGCATTTTCCTTAATTTATGAGCATGAGTGTAGATCAGCTTAGCACTGAAGCCATCAGAAGCGGAAGGGATAACATAAGAAGAGAACACTGAATTGACAGTGACAGTGGTTTTTAGGAAAAAACAGAATATAAACAGAAAATTACGCCGACGACATTTAGGGACAAATTCTGTGGGTGGGGGACTGACGAAAATGAGCTGCGTATAATACAGGAGAGATGGCTACTGAAACAGAACGTGAACCATTGGCTGTCTTTTGAAGTCTGGAAGGACCTTAATTTCTCCCATGTTTTCAGTTAGATTGATCCAAAGTCGAGTTTCTGATACAGAACATAATTTGGAAAACATGGCAGTGCTATGTGATGGCACAGAGAGAATTTTACTTTATTGAGAACGAGTATTTCTGCTGTGCTGTTCAGTGTGTAATTGTTGAAGACAAATAAGAGGGAGTGCAATGACTGAGGAGACAACAGAGCAGACACAGGGTATCATAGTCTCTACGCTTATCGGTACGTAGCCAACATATGTGTTCGTGGGCTGGTGTGATATGGTCGAAAAAGCGTACGCCGCAAAAGTATCACAACAACATTCATCGTCAGCTCCACTCTGCGTGAGCTTTCGTACGGAGGTCCTTGGAGAAAGGCATCACCATAGTCAAATATGGAGAATGTTAGTTTCTCTATGAGCTTCTTTTTTGAGCTGGAAGGGAAATACTTCTCTATATCTCTGTAGTGAGTCAAGTGACGCTGTCACCTTCTTACAGATTGCAGTTATGTGTTCAGGACAGTCTAAATGATAGACCAGAATTATCTCCAAATTTTTTTGCAGAAGAAGAAAAGATCGTTATATTTGGTGTCATGACGGTGAGATACGTGTCTAACACCAAGATATTAAAAAAATTCAATATCCTTGTTTAGCATATTACGAAAAGAAAACCCTGTAGCGATCCCTTACGATGCAGCGCACGTGACAGGTGGATTCTTACTTGCATTCTTCTTTACAGATGATTTTCGCATTTCTTGCAACTGGTCTGATTCACTTTATTTCAGCATTAACGTGTGCGATGAAATAATTCATGATCATCTTATCGATCCCTACTGTTACCCTCAGAGACTTGCTGGACAAGCATAACCTCGGTTTGTGAAAAATGAGGTAGTTCATTTTCTTGACACTAGCTCTAGATGTCATTCAATGGGTGTGTATTGCTCAAGATAGTGCTCCATTTCACTTTACTTTCGTCGGTATCTCGAAAACCAGTTTCCAAATCTATGGATTGGTCTAGGCGGATCCACTGCATTGCCTACCCGATCACTAGGTTTGAATCCAATGGAGTTTCACCTCTGAAGACATTTAAATCCGTGATCTATTCAACTCCTGTACATAATGTCCAAATTCTAAGGGAAAGTATCCAAAACAGACTTCGCCAAATACGACTCACTCCAGAAAATTTTAACACTGTCTGGGCAAGCATGTAACTCAGGCTCAGGATAATGCCAGAGCAGGATATAAAACTTTACTTAGGATTCATACAGGTTACTGTCAGAGCGACCAAGGATATCGCAGACGACAATACCAGCAGCCTGGAGGCTGGAAGTATTGCAGATAAACCTGTAACCGAGCAAGGGGCGACAACAGCCTTGAGTCACCTTTTGGGAAGACTGGAGACGGACGTCGCCATGATTCGAGAGTCCATTTATCCGGCCTCCGGGAACTGGAGGTAATGTGATTTACACAACTAATTTAAAAAGCCGCAGAACATGTATTTATTTTAAAAGTGGAAATTCATTCAAGCCTATGGCTATCTTCCATACCAGGGACTTAGTGATCATCAGAATGAAACAGCGTGAGGAAAGTGCAAGAGGAATTTGTATTGGCCTTAGATTACCTTTCTTATGAGAACAGTGCTCCTCCTACTCATGAAGTGATGTGGGACTGGTAGATAGCGAGTTGCAAAATGAATTCCCTGTAGTGATCCTTGATTATGCAACGGACGTGAGAGGTGCATTTTTACTTACAATCTTCTTTACACGTAGCCTTGGCATTTGTTTTTAGTTTGTCCTGTTCTGTTTAATTCAGTATTAACTTGTGCCGTGGAGTCATTCATGATCATTTTATTCACCCCTATTGCTACCCACAGTGACTCGGTGGACAAACGTACCCTCGGTTTGTCAGGAACCATGAATGGGATTCATAGGGGTACTCAATCATTTATAATTGACAAACAACCTTTGGCAACTTTTATACATTGTGACCCTCACTGCGGTAATTTGCTTATGTAAACGAGCAGCGAAATTTCTAGAACTTTCAAAAACTCCCTCGAATCAGTTCATCAATTAGGAATACTGTTTTCAAAAACAAAAGCAAAAATCAAACTTATGCATGTAGCTGAAGATGCAGTTGAAGAAATGTCAGTAATTTTGCCAAGATCAAGCCTTTATGTCGTACTATATTACAATAAAGGCGGTCAAAGATGAATGAAATTTTGTAAATATACCCTTATCTTCTCCAGACACTGAGTGAACCAACAGAACAGGGATATGAAGCATCCGGTGGCCTGGTGAGTGTTTCTTGGGGCTGGTAAAACATACTTTGATTTCATAATGGGGAAACAAGGAACTGAGCTTCTACAAATCTTCAACAATAGTTTCCAAGGAGATAAAAGAACAGTCGCAGGACTTCACTCATCAACTGAATTTATAATTGAAGCCCATAACAGACTCAGGACGAATTAAACGTTTTCTTCCTTATACGAAGAATGTAATGTTAAGGTATCAGAGGGTGGCTCAGAAAAGACGTAACTTCCAAGGAACATAGCAGTTCCTAAATGGTCGACCGGAGCATGGATCCACATGAAATTATATCGCCTGAAGAACTACACAGGAAGGAGTACTTTGAAATCATTGATATGGCTTCACTATTCCGGCATGAAGGAACAGGTTTCCTAGGAAAAAGTGCTTCATTTACTTGACACTATACCTCTAGATGTCATCCAGTGAATGTAGATTATGAAAGATACTACTCCCTCTCACTTTACTCTGAAGTTTCGCCGATATTTCGATAACGAGTTTCTGAATCTGTGGATTGGTCGAGAGGGATCCATTGCATCGCCTGCCCGATCATCAGATTTGAATTCAATGGAGTTTCACGTTGAAGCCATTTAAATCCTTGATCTATTCAACTTCTGTAGGCAATGTTCATATTTTGAGGGAGCGTACCGAAAATAGATTTGGTCAAACACGACGCACTCTAGAAAATTTCAACAGCGTATGAGAAAGCATGCAACGCAGGCTCAGGATAATGCTAGAGCAAAATCTAAAGCCTTACTTAGGATTCACACAGGTTACTGTCGGAGTGATTAAGGATATCAGAGCCGGTCGGAGTGGCCGTGCGGTTCTAGGCGCTACAGTCTGGAACCGAGCGACCGCTACGGTCGCAGGTTCGAATTCTGCCTCAGGCATGGATGTGTGTGATGTCCTTAGGTTAGTTAGGCTTAAGTAGTTCTAAGTTCTAGGCGACTGATGACCTAAGAAGTTAAGTCGCATAGTGCTCAGAGCCATTTGAACCATTTTTTGAAGGATATCAGAAGCGACGACGGCGACAGATGCAGATAAAAGTGCAGTAGAGCAAGGGTGAAATGCCGCCTTGAGCCACCTTCTGTATAGACAGAAGGTAGCTGCAACACTGTAAGTAGGAAATGTCACCTTGAGTCACCTTCTGGAAAGACAGGAGGTGATCCAAGAACCCCATTTATCAGACCTCCGCGAATTGGAGAGAGCTGATTTTCGCCAGTAATCTAAAAATCTGCAGAACATGCATTTATTTTAAAAATGGAATTTCGTTCATTCCGATGGCGAGCTTCTGTTCCAAGAACTTAGTGACCATCAGAATGAAACAGCGTGAGTTAGGGTGCAAAAGGGAATTTGTGCTGGCTTCGGCTTACCTTCCTTACGAGGACAGTGCTCCTCCTTCCCAGGAAGTGAGAAGATTGGTAGACAGTGCTTGCTTCTGAACGACATCTGCTGGTTGGCTGTGATACCAACGCCCACAACCTGGTGTGGGCACGCAGCGGCACCAACGGAAGAGGAGGGTAACCGCTTGAGTAGCTACTGTAGAGAAATTTAGAAATCTTGTCAAGCCACTCGTTTTTTTACGGCGGAAAAATAGAAATTACAATTCTGAATAATTAGCATGTGTCATGAGTAAACCTCGGAATTTTAGGTTCTAAAAATCTTAAATTACGTACCTAAAATAGGTTCTATCACTTATAAAAAATAGGTTATAAAAATCTGAAAATATGTGTGCAAAGTCTGACATTTTATTGTCTAGAAAAATAAATAGATTGACAAAAATCCACATTATATTATTGTCCATGTCCATAGTTACAGTCACAGTAAATAACTAACACTTTCTCCAGATTTTCCGTTGAAAAGTTTCAGCTCTTGTCTGTTAATAGCATCTTACATGCCGAGAATGAGCGATCCACGTCAACAGATGTCACCACAGCATATTTAAATGACGGCATTAGCTGCAATGGGACCGCACACTCATGTTCTGTTGACTTATCTGATAAAGTGTCAGCCACTGTGCAGAGGGGGAACCGCTCACTCATTTCTGTTGACTTATCTGATAAGATGTCAGCCACTGTGCAGAGGGTGGCCAGTCCTAGGTTTTTTGTAGCACTGTCTGTAGTTTCTCACTAGCTTCTATACCAATAGAATCTGGGACCAAGCTGATTTTTTCTGTCACCTGTTCTATCAATCGCAGTTGCGTTTAGACTGGTTTCCCTGAACACTCTAGAGCTATAATAATAGGGACTAAAAATGCATAATGAGATTTTATGTATCAAATGTCGTTGGAAATTGTTGGGTCGTTTAGAAGTTCTAGTCTTACGTTAAATCAGTAAGTGGCTCGAAACAGCGTATCCTGACACTCTGGGATGATGATGGCAGTGAAACAGAGAATGACACGCGTAAAGCTGAAATACTAAACACATTTTTCCAAAGCTGTTTCACAGAGGAAGACCGCACTGCAGTTCCTTCTCTAAGTCCTCGCACAAACGAAAAAATGGCTGACATCGAAATAAGGTTCCAAGGAATAGAAAAGCAACTGAAATCACTCAATAGAGGAAAGTCCACTGGACCTGACGGGATACCAATACGATTCTACACAGAGTACGCGAAAGAACTTGCCCCCCCCCTTTTTAACAGCCGTGTACCGCAAGTCTCTAGAGGAACGGAAGGTTCCAAATGATTGGAAAAGAGCACAGGTAGTTCCAGTCTTCAAGAAGGGTCGTCGAGCAGATGCGCGAAACTATAGACCTATATCTCAGACGTCGACCTGTTGTAGAAATTTTAGAACATGTTTTTTGCTCGCGTATTCTGGAAACCCAGAATCTACTCTGTAGGAATCAACATGGATTCCGGAAACAGCGATCGTGTGAGACCCAACTCGCTTTATTGGTTCATGAGACCCAGAAAAAATTAGATACAGGCTCCCACGTAGATGCCATTTTCCTTGACTTCCGGAAGGCGTTCGATACAGTCCCGCACTGTCGCCTGATAAACAAAGTAAGAGCCTACGGAATATTAGACCAGCTGTGTGGCTGAATTGAAGAGATTTTAGCAAACAGAACACAGCATGTTGTTATCAATGGAGAGACGTCTACAGACGTTAAAGTAACCTCTGGCGTGCCACAGGGGAGTGTTATGGGACCATTACTTTTCACAATATATATAAATGACCTAGCAGATAGTGTCGGAAGTTCCATGCGGCTTTTCGCCGATGGTGCTGTAGTATACAGAGAAGTTGCACATTAGAAAATTGCAGCGAAATGCAGGAAGATCTGCAGCGGATAGTCACTTGGTGCAGGGAGTGGCAACTGACCCTTAACATAGACAAATGTAATGTATTGCGAATACATAGAAAGAAGGATCCTTTATTGTATGGTTATATGGTAGCGGAACAAACACTGGTAGCAGTTACTTCTGTAAAATATCTGGGAGTATGCGTGCGGAACGATTTGAAGTGGAATAATCATATAAAATAAATTGTTGGTAAGGCGGGTGCCAGGTTGAGATTCATTGGGAGAGTCCTTAGAAAATGTAGTCCATCAATAAAGGAGGTGGCTCAGAAAACACTCGTTCGACCTATACTTGAGTATTTCTCATCAGTGTGGGATCCGTACCAGGTCGGGTTGACAGAGGAGATAGAGAAGATCCAAAGAAGAGCGGCGCGTTTCGTCACAAGGTTATTTGGTTCAAAAAATGGTTCAAATGGCTCTGAGCACTATGGGACTTAACATCTGTGGTCATCAGTCCCCTATAACTTAGAACTACTTAAACCTAACTAACCTAAGGACATCACACACATCCATGCCCGAGGCAGGATTCGAACCTGCGACCGTAGCAGTCGCGCGGTTCCGGGCTGAGCGCCTAGAACCGCTAGACCACCGCGGCCGGCGGTTATTTGGTAACCGTGATAGCGTTACGGAGATGTTTAGCAAACTCAAGTGGCAGACTCTGCAAGAGAGGCGCTCTGCATCGCGGTGTAGCTTGCTGTCCAGGTTTCGAGAGGGTGCGTTCCTGGATGAAGTATCGAATATATTGCTTTCCCGTACTTATACCTCCCGAGGAGATCACGAATGTAAAATTAGAGAGATTCGAGCGCGCACGGATGCTTTCCGGCAGTCGTTCTTCCCGCGAACCATACGCGACTGGAACTGGAAAGGGAGGTAATGACAGTGGCACGTAAAGTGCCCTCCGCCACACACCATTGGGTGGCTTGCGGAGTGTAAATGTTGATGTAGATGTAGAAGATCTTTAGCCGGAGTAATGCTCACTGCCTCCTCCCGCAATTTAAGAACAATATTCTTAATGTCTTCCAACTGCTCGCTGTAATATTACACGGCCTCTAGCCACGTTCCCCAGCGAGTAAGTATAGGTTCTGGTGGAAGTGCTACGTTGGGAAGTTCCTCTCGAAATAACTGAATTCTTGCAGGTGATTTAATAAGAACCTTTTGATGGTTGAAACTAGCTTATTTACATGTGGAAATTCGAGACCTATCGTCTCAGCTGCTCGATTCGTGGCATGGGCAAGACATGTGATATGGAGCAAGGGTGGGTAAAATACTTTCAACGATTTAACAGGAGCAATCATGTATGCGGCTGCATCAGAGTAGATTACAAGTACTTTATTTTCATCTAGACAAAGTAAGCAATTGTTACCTGGTTAGTCTTTCTTAGGTCCTTGCTGCAGTTCAGATAAGGTACAGAGCGAGTGTCAGGATCTAACTTTCCAGCAATCAAATTAGCCACATATGGACCTTGTCTGTCAGATGTCTCTTCGACAGAGTTCCACATGTATGAATCACCTATATCTTCCCTTATCCTGCACAATGTATTTTCATGTAAAGTATCTATAGTTCTTTCTCAGTGTGGATTGTGATGGAATGCTGCAGGGACAGTATGCCTCTAGGAAACTTTTGAACTGGCTGTTTTCAACTGCACTAAATGGTATGTGTGCTGCAGCAATGGCTCAACACAGGTCAAGATTGAATTCGTTTTTGTTTGTTGCATTTGGTTTAGTTACAAACGTTTCTTTCAAGTTTGATTTATTTTTTACATTTACCTGGTGTTTAATCCCTGCAACATGCTGACTTCAATTCGATTTCTGTTCAGAACGTACCTAAAAATAAAAATAAATGAGAAATACTTTGTGAAAGAATTTACGTACGAAATCTACTTACCAAAATTAACCTACATGATTTGCTTAGAAACAATATTGTTGCATTCACATGTGTCTGGTCGAAGTTAACTCGGGAAAAAGTGGCGTCACTGCTCCCTGAATGGGCGAAGCAGATAAAAGGTTAACATTTTACTTACATCTTTGTTGCACACATTTTTTCTTTTGTTTTTTTTCCATACTCCGCAAGCCACCTGACGGTGTGTGGCTGAGGGTACCCTGAGCACCTCTATCGGTTCTCCCTTCTATTCCAGTCTCGTATTGTTCGTGGAAAGAAGGATTGTCGGTATGCATCTGTGTGGGCTCTAATCTCTCTGATTTTATCCTCATGGTCTCTTCGCGAGATATACGTAGGAGGGAGCAATATACTGCTTGACTCCTCGGTGAAGGTATGTTCTCGAAACTTCAACAAAAGCCCGTACCGAGCTACTGAGCGTCTCTCCTGCAGAGTCTTCCACTGGAGTTTATCTATCATCTCCGTAACGCTTTCGCGATTACTAAATGATCCTGTAACGAAGCGCGCTGCTCTCCGTTGGATCTTCTCTATCTCTTCTATCAACCCTATCTGGTACGGATCCCACACTGCTGAGCAGTATTCAAGCAGTGGGCGAACAAGCGTACTGTAACCTACTTCCTTTGTTTTCGGATTGCATTTCCTTAGGATTCTTCCAATGAATCTCAGTCTGGCATCTGCTTTACCGACGATCAACTTTATATGATCATTCCATTTTAAATCACTCCTAATGCGTACTCCCAGATAATTTATGGAATTAACTGCTTCCAGTTGCTGACCTGCTATTTTGTAGCTAAATGATAAGGGATCTGTCTTTCTATGTATTCGCAGCGCATTACACTTGTCTACATTGAGATTCAATTGCCATTCCCTGCACCATGCGTCAATTCGCTGCAGATCCTCCTGCATTTCAGTACAATTTTCCATTGTTACAACCTCTCGATACACCACAGCATCAACTGCAAAAAGCCTCAGTGAACTTCCGATGTCATCCACCAAGTCATTTATGTATGTTCTGAATAGCAACGGTCCTATGACACTCCCCTGCGGCACACCTGAAATCACTCTTACTTCGGAAGACTTCTCTCCATTGAGAATGACATGCTGCGTTCTGTTATCTAGGAACTCCTCAATCCAATCACACAATTGGTCTGATAGTCCATATGCTCTTACTTTGATCATTAAACAACTATGGGGAACTGTATCAAACGCCTTGCGGAAGTCAAGAAACACGGCATCTACCTGTGAACCCGTGTCTATGGCCCTCTGAGTCTCGTGGACGAATAGCGCGAGCTGGGTTTCACACGACCGTCTTTTTCGAAACCCATGCTGATTCCTACAGAGTAGATTTCTAGTCTCCAGAAAAGTCACTATACTCGAACATAATACGTGTTCCAAAATTCTACAACTGATCGACGTTACAGATATAGGCCTGTAGTTCTGCACATCTGTTCGACGTCCCTTCTTGAAAACGGGGATGACCTGTGCCCTTTTCATATCCTTTGGAACGCTACGCTCTTCTAGAGACCTACGGTACACCGCTGCAAGAAGGGGGGCAAGTTCCTTCGCGTACTCTGTGTAAAATCGAACTGGTATCCCATCAGGTCCAGCGGCCGTTCCTCTTTTGAGCGATTTTAGTTGTTTCTCTATCCCTCTGTCGTCTATTTCGATATCTACCATTTTGTCATCTGTGCGACAATCTAGAGAAGGAACTACAGTGCAGTCTTCCTCTGTGAAACAGCTTTGGAAAAAGACATTTAGTATTTCGGCCTTTAGTCTGTCATACTCTGTTTCAGTACCATTGCAGTGAATAACTCTTCCGTCTGCAGAGAAATCAGGAAATTCTTGTAACCACTGGCGAATCAGATACGATTTGGAGCTGGCTACTTTCGGCTTGCTTGATTTTCCACAAATACACAGTCGTTGTGAAATATTTCACCACATCCAAGCAGCACGCTTACCGACTGAATGGAGACAGAGCAGGCGTTTTAAACAGGCTGTTCCGACAGTTCAGACTACAGCGCTTTGCCTTCCATTTATAAATTTATTTGGAGAGAATATTTGTAGAAGGCTGTGCCTCTTTGTACTGTACTCCTTTTTATCTAAAGACGTGCCACTGTTAAAAACCAATAAATAATGAATCAAAAATAACCGGCGTCACAGCTTTGCGCATACACAAAGAGAAGGCGAGACTACACTTGAGTAGGGGCACGGAATCTACCTTCAAAATAGAAGAAGGGTAGAAGTAATTGACATAACTTTTGTGTCCATTTTTAATAGTTAACTATGTCAAACAATGTCTTGTAGCGATGGAGTCATCCTCATCTGAGCACACATGTACAAATATATTACGTTTCGCATTGACGATGATGTTTGGTTTGTGGGATTACGTCAAACAATGTCTTGTAGCGATGGAGTCATCCTCATCTGAGCACACATGTACAAATATATTACGTTTCGCGTTGACGATGATGTTTGGTTTGTGGAATTACGTCAAACAATGTCTTGTAGTGATGGAGTCATCCTCATCTGAGCACACATGTACAAATATATTACGTTCCGCGTTGACGATGATGTTTGGTTTGTGGGATTACGTCAAACAATGTCTTGTAGCGATGGAGTCATCCTCATCTGAGCACACATGTACAAATATATTACGTTTCGCGTTGACGATGATGTTTGGTTTGTGGGATTATGTCAAACAATGTCTTGTAGCGATGGAGTCATCCTCATCTGAGCACACATGTACAAATATATTACGTTCCACGTTGACGATGATGTTTGGTTTGTGGGATTACGTCAAACAATGTCTTGTAGCGATGGAGTCATCCTCATCTGAGCACACATGTGCAAATATATTACGTTCCGCGTTGACGATGATGTTTGGTTTGTGGGATTACGTCAAACAATGTCTTGTAGCGATGGAGTCATCCTCATCTGAGCACACATGTGCAAATATATTACGTTCCGCGTTGACGATGATGTTTGGTTTGTGGGATTATGTCAAACAATGTCTTGTAGCGATGGAGTCATCCTCATCTGAGCACACATGTGCAAATATATTACGTTCCGCGTTGACAATGATGTTTGGTTTGTGGGATTACGTCAAACAATGTCTTGTAGCGATGGAGTCATCCTCATCTGAGCACACATGTACAAATATATTACGTTCCGCGTTGACGATGATGTTTGGTTTGTGGGATTACGTCAAACAATGTCTTGTAGCGATGGAGTCATCCTCATCTGAGCACACATGTGCAAATGTATTACGTTCCGTGTTGACGATGATGTTTGGTTTGTGGGATTACGTCAAACAATGTCTTGTAGCGATGGAGTCATCCTCATCTGAGCACACATGTACAAATATATTACGTTCCGCATTGACGATGATGTTTGGTTTGTGGGATTACGTCAAACAATGTCTTGTAGCGATGGAGTCATCCTCATCTGAGCACACATGTACAAATATATTACGTTCCGCATTGACGATGATGTTTGGTTTGTGGGATTACGTCAAACAATGTCTTGTAGCGATGGAGTCATCCTCATCTGAGCACACATGTACAAATATATTACGTTCCGCGTTGACGATGATGTTTGGTTTGTGGGATTACGTCAAACAATGTCTTGTAGCGATGGAGTCATCCTCATCTGAGCACACATGTACAAATATATTACATTCCGCGTTAACGATGATGTTTGGTTTGTGGGATTACGTCAAACAATGTCTTGTAGCGATGGAGTCATCCTCATCTGAGCACACATGTACAAATATATTACGTTCCACCTTGACGTTGATGTTTGGTTTGTGGAACGCTCAACTGCGCAGTCATCAGCGCCCGTAGAAATTCCCAATCTGTACATAGTCCAGTCTAGACTCTTTCACGAATGAAGATGAAATGATGAGGACAACACAGACACCCAGTCCCTGAGCAGAGAAAATCCTCAACCCAGGACCCCGTGATCTATAGGTAGCAAGTCTAGCGACTAGACGTTTCGGACTGGAACGGGTGTTAAGACAGTCCGTGGCCTATAGAAATCCTAGGAGAAGAGACCGGAAATCATATAACAAGAACCTAAAGTGACATTAATGTGAAGATAAGACCTTGATAAAGAATCCCACGGATTTAGAGGAAATGGCAGATTAAGTGACGTCTGCCATTATAGCCTCGTGCTTAGAAAACTCTCCAAACAATCAAGACATGCGGCTTATTAAAATAATTATCTTGAACTGCAAAGAAAGCAGATAACAACACTGTTCAACTTCGCAAGAAGTCGAGGACAACGGGTGAAATATCGGGAGGCTCTTACCAAATATAATCTTGCTATTAAGCGAGAGAAACAACCGTCCCGGAACGTACGTTGTGAGGAACCACGCTACAGTATGCACTTCGTAAGCTCCTCAAAAGAATACTAATAAATCCAACAAGCACACTAAGGAAGGAGGATGGTGAGTATACAAGAACAGCGCATTAGCTCCTCAGTAATCAGTTCCCTCAGTGCACTCTGGCAGACGATTGATGCAAACAAAGGTTCAGTCCGTGTATGGTACTGGTTTACAGAAATTATGAACGGCATGAAGATTCAGAAGGCAATGGAAACCACTTCACTGAAGACAAACAGTGTGTATCCACGGAACATGTGGCCTGCAATTGAAAAAGTGTCATGACGATCACTCCAGTGGCAAAATGATTCGGGACAAGTCAGCCACTCGGATCTGCCAAAGGGGTAGGTGACGATGAGAAATAGATTAAACAACCAACGAAAGGGCAACGGTTTACGGGTCGGGGAGTGGAACATGCGAAGTTTGAAGTTGTAGGGAAGCTGGAAAATCTGAGAAGGGAGTTCTAAGCTAAATCTAGATATAGTGGGTGTAACTGAAGTGAAATGGAAAGAAGATATGGACTTGTGCTGAGATGGGTATGGGGTGATATTAACAGCAGCGGAAAATGGTATAGCGGGAGTAGGATTCGTCACAAATAGGTAGGTGGAGCAGAGAGTAAATTACTGTGAACAGTTCAGTGATAGGGTTATTTCTTCAGAATCGACAGCAAACCAGCATCGACAACAATATTTCAAGTACACAAGCCGACGTCGCAAGCAGAAAATGAAGAAATTGGGAAAGTGTGTGAGGATACTGAACGGCTATTTAAGTGCGTAATGGGAGATGAAAATGTAATAATCATAGCAGATTGGAACGCAGTTATAGGGGAAGGAGCAGAAAAAAGGGTTACAGGAGAATATTTGCTTGGTAATAGGAATGAGAGAGGAGAAAGACTAACTGAGTTCCGCAATAAATTTCAGCTAGTAATAACGAATATTCTGTTCAAGAATCACAAGAGGACGGGTAGATTTGAAAAAGGCCGGGAAGCACTGGAAGATTCCAGTTACATTACATAATGGTCAGATAGATATTCCGAAATCAGGTACTGGATTGAAGGGCGTACCCATGAGCACATATAGATCAGATCACCATTCTGAAATGATGAAGAGCAGGCTGAAGTTTAAGAGACTAGTCAGGAACGCTCAATGCACAAAGAAGTGGGATACGAAATTACTAGGGAATGAAGAGGTACGCTCGAAGTCCTCAGAGACAATAGATATTGCGATAATCAATAGTTCAGTAGCCAGTTCAGTTGAAGAGGAATGAACGTTTCTAAGAAGGGCATCACAAAAGATGTAAAGAAAAACATACTTACATGGAAAGTTATTGGGGAGAAATGATGGGTAACAGAGGAAATACTTCAACTGATGGACGAAAGAAGGAAGTACAGAAACGTTCATGCAAACTCCGAAATACAGAAATACAAGTCACTTAGTAATGAAATAAATAGGAAATGCAGGTTAGTAAAGATGAAATGGGTGCATGAAAAACGTGAAGCTATATAAAAAAGACATGATTTTCGGAAGGACTGACTCTGTATATAGAAAAGTCAAAGCAACCTTTGGTGAAATTACGAGCAAGAGCGTTATTTTTAAGAGTGTAATGGTTATTTCTCTGTCAAATGCAGAGCATGGAACGATTAGGTGGAAAGAGTACATAGAAAGCCTCTGTGTGTGGAAGGACATGCCTGATGACGCGATAAAAGAAGGAACGGGGGTCAAGAGAGAAGAGGTAGGGGATCCAGTATTAGAATTAGAATTTATAATAGCTTTGGCCGACTTAACAGCAAATAAGGCAGAAGGAATAGATAACATTCCACGTAATTTTCAAAATCGTTGGGGGACTTGGCAGGAAAACGACTATTCACGTTGGTGTATAGAATGTGTAAGAGTGGCGACATACCCTTAGACTTTCGGAAAGACAACATCCGCACAATTCCGAAGATTGCTAGAGCCGACAAGTGCGAGAGTTATAGCACACTCAGCTTAATAACTCATGCATCCAAGTTGCTGACAATAATAATGAACAGAAGAATGGAAAAGAAAATTCAGGGTCTGTAAGATTACATTCAGTTCGTCTTTTGGAACTAGAAAGGCGCCATAGACGCAGTTCCGACGTTTAGCTTCATCTACATCTATCTACATCTAGACCCATACTCCGCAAGCCACCTGTCGGTGTGTGGCGGAGGGTACTTTGAGTACCTCTATCGGTTCTCCCTTCTATTCCAGACTCGTATTGTTCGTGGAAAGAAAGATTATCGGTATGCCTCTTTGTGGGCTCTAATCTCTCTGATATTATCCTCATGATCTCTTCGCGAGATATATGTAGGAGGGAGCAATATACTGCTTGACTCTTCGGTGAAGGTATGTTCTCGAAACTTCAACAAACGCCAGTACCGAGCTACTGAGCGTCTCTCCTGCAGAGTCTTCCACTGGAGTTTATCTATCATCTCCGTAACGCTTTCGCGATTACTTAATCATCCTGTAACGAAGCGCGCTGCTCTCCGTTGGATCTTCTCTATCTCTTCTATAAACCCCATCTGGTACGGATCCCACACTGCTGAGCAACACACAAGCAGTGGGCGAACAAGTGTACTGTAATCTACTTCCTTTGTTTTCGGATTGCATTTCCTTAGGATTCTTCCAATGAATCTCAGTCTGGCATCTGCTTTACAGACGATAAATTTTATATGCTCATCCGATTTTAAATCACTCCTAATGCCTACTCCCAGATAATTCATGAAATTAACTGCTTCCAGTTGCTGACCTGCTATATTGTTGCTAAATGATAAAGGATGTTCGCAGCACATTACACTTGTCTACATTGAGATTCAATTGCCATTCTCTGCGCCATGCGTCAATGCGTTGCAGATCCTCCAACATTTCAGTACAACTTTCCATTGTTACAACCTCTCGATATACTACAGCATCATCCGCAAAAAGTCTCAGTGAACTTCCGATGTTATCCACAAGGTCATTTATATATATTGTGAAAAAAACGGTCCTACGAGACCCCCCTGCGGCACACCTGAAAACGCTCTTACTTCGGAAGACTTCTCTCCGTTGAGAATGACATGCTGCCTTCTGTTACCTAGGAACTCTTCAATCCAATCACACAATTGGTCTGATAGTCCATATGCTCTTACTTTGATCATTAAACAACTATGGGGAACTGTATCAAACGCCTTGCGGAAGTCAAGAAACACGGCATCTACCTGGGAACCTGTGTCTATGGTCCTCTGAGTCTCATGGACGAATAGTGCGAGCTGGGTTTCACACGACCGTCTTTTTCGAAACCCATGCTGATTCCTACAGAGTAGATTTCTAGTCTCCAGAAAAGTCACTATACTCGAACATAATACGTGTTCCAAAATTCTACAACTGATCGACGTTACAGATATAGGCCTGTAGTTCTGCACATCTGTTCGACGTCCCTTCTTGAAAACGGGGATGACCTGTGCCCTTTTCATATCCTTTGGAACGCTACGCTCTTCTAGAGACCTACGGTACACCGCTGCAAGAAGGGGAGCAAGTTCCTTCGCATACTCTATGTAAAATCGAATTAATGGAATTAAGACTGAAGAAAAATCAGGACACGTTCATACGATATGTCGACCTGGAAAAAGCGTTCGACAATGTAAAATGGTGCTGGATGTTAGATATTCTGAAATAATAGGTGTAAGCTATAGGGAAAGACAGATAATATAAAATATGTACAAGAACCAAGAGGGGACAATAACACTGGAAGACCAAGAACGAAGTGTTCGGATTAAAAAGTATATGAAGTGGCTCTGCAATCTTTCGCCCCCCTGTTCAATCTATCTATCAAAGAAGCAATGACGAAAATAAAAGAAAGATTCAAGAGTGTGGTTAAAATTGAAGGTGAAATAACGTCAACGATAAGATTCGCTGGTCACTTTGCCTTCCTCAGTGAAAGTGAAGAAGAGGTACAGGACCTGCTGAATGGAATTAACGCTCTAACGAGTACAGAATATGGACAGAGTAAATCGAAAAATGACGTAAAGTAATGAGAAAGAGCGGAAATGTGAACAGCGAGAAACGTAACGCAAAAATTGGTGATCACGAAGTAGACGAAGATAATGAATTCTGCTACCTTGGAAGCAAAATAATACCTGCCAGACGACGCAAGGACGACATAAAAAAGCAGACTAGGACCGACAAAAAATGGAATTCCTGCCCAAGAAAAGTCTGATATTATCAAACATAGGTCTTAATTTTACAAAAAAATTCTGAGAATGTACATTTGGAGCACAGCTTTGTACTGTAGTGAATTATGCACGGGTCGTGTGAAAACCGGAACAGCAGAGAATCAAAGAATTTGGGATGTGGTGAAACAGAAGAGTGTTGAAAATTAGGTGGACTGGCAGGATAAGGAATGAGGAGGTTTTCCGAAGAATCATAGAGAAAAGGAACATATGGAAAATACTGACAAGAAGAAGGGACAGGATGATACTGTGTGTGTTAGGTCATCTTGGAATAACATCGATGGTACTAAAAGGATCTGTAAAGGGTAAATACTATAGGGGAAGACAGAGATTTAAATATATATAACAAGTCAATGAAGGCATAGGTTGTGAATGCTGCACTGAGATGAAGAGGATGGCACAGGATAGCAATTATGGTGGCCCACACAAACCAATTACAAGAAAGATGACTCAAAAAATTTGTTTTTTATCAACTGTAAGGCACGTCTGACAGAAGACGTCGAATAAACACAGGGACAAGCTGCAAGACTAAAAATATTTGTGAGAAACTTTATTTATGTCTTTAATTTTAAGTGAGTTGCTCGCTGGCCCGTGTACATGTGTATTAGAAGAAGACTAATATTAATTCATCATCACCTAAGTCAATATTATCTCATTTGAAAGAGCACTGCTTGTTCTATAGACACTTCACTTACTACCAGCCTACGTGATGTATTTGGCGATCAACTCACAAGCACAGAAAAACAAAGATTTAGATGTGTCCACTATTGATCTGTTAAAATTCCACCATTTATATATTTTGTCTATTAGCTCCATAGCTGGGTTAGCAAAGCTGCTGCTCACATGCTAATGGGAAATCGTCTTTTCGATAATCAAAGGACAGGCCATTTTGCTTATCATTTATTAGTGTGGAGATGCATGGGTAAAGATCCCGCAGTTTAGACACTAGGTGTGGAAAATCGCGCCAATCATTTATCTCAATTTAATTATCCATGCTATAGTTTCATGTTTTCACGCTGCAAGTGCCTTGATTCTTTCCAACAGTCTCGGATAAATGGATAATCCAAAGAAGTAATTAACCTGCAACACTTCGTTACATGATGTCACAGTATCGACATGCCAGTCTCTTGAGAAGAAATGACCTGTAAGGGTAGCCGAGAGCGTTAACGCTTTACTTCCTGGACTCTGGTAGGCACGCCGGTCCCAGATCGAATCCTCCCAGCGAGGGCCGGTGTACCGGTCAGCCTAGATGTGGTTATAGGTGGTTTTCCACATCCCACTAGGTGAATACCGGGCTGGTACCCACGTTCCGCCTCAGTTAGACGGCTCGCAGACATCTGAGCACATTCGCTCTATTCCATGGCTTATACTCGATGCAGACAGTTGGGGTACACTCATTCCTTCCCAGGGGTACGGGGTGGCGGCAGGAAGGGCATCCGGCCACACCTTAAAATTAACATGACACATCTGATTAACCAGCAGACCCCGCAAATTATGCTTGGAAAGAGAGAGAGTCTCTTGAGAAGAAATGAAAACATTGATAAGATGATCTACGAGCACCATCTTGTAGCTCACTGTTGAATCGCATGGTTCATTTAGAGCAGAACTGATCGTGATTGGAATGACGTCTCGTATTTCAAGTTAGATTAACACTCTCCGATCGACAAACATGACGATTTTTTCATAACACTTTTCGACACAAACATCAACGTAACCTCATGTATCTCTTAATATTACTGCTTTACTAATTGCTATTCCCAGTCCTTACTAGAAGTAGCCGATTGCTCGGTACAGCACGATAGTTCGTCAACGGCGTCTAATACGCAGTTTGTGACGCGACTGACGGTCGCTGCCACATTCAAACAGTGGTCCTAACCCGTCCTCTGCACTTCCCGCGCCTAACTGATACTTCAAAGTTCACAATAGCAAATTACTTCAACAATAAATGTACGTGAATACTGTATAGAACATAGGGAAAACTGTCATTACATATATTTTGTATAATTTTTGACAATTGTTTAAATACTCCGTAAACCATTTTTCGTTACTTCATGGTACAAAAAAATGGCAGTAGGTGACGGAAAAAAGTACTAGCATGCAACTGGAGGCAAACGCCTTGACACTGTTTGAAAACAGATTCAGACGACGCCGCTGGGTAAAGAGATGTTTGTCAAGTCATTTTGAGCTGAAGTGAGAAAACCCGCCATCTACAATTTAGTTAGCTTGCCTATACTCCGCGGTGGCTGATGTTTACATACTACTTGCTTTCTTATACGAACTTTCCTTGCGTTTATTTGAAATTAGTCAGCATCAGCCGAAGTTGCGTGGACACGCCACATGCCAGATGTCCCTGACATTCCTACTGGCGTATGCGAGTAAACGAGATAAAATGCCGCCGCGCATGACATTTCTAATTTATTCGTGAATAGCTGATGGGTAATGCAATCGAACGGAAAACTTTTCAGAGAGCCTTGCTGCATAAAATATTAATTTCTGAATATCTGTTATAATTTTAAGTAGTAATGAGAGTTGCAATATGAAACAGAAGTTTTTGTAGTGACTCTGTTAATCTAATACAATTCTGGTGTTACATGCAAATGTTTTGTTGTAATACAGTTCTGTCAGCGAGATCAAACGTGATAAAATTCCAACATTCTACTCCCTTTGTAATTTATACTGGCAGATTAAAGGCATCAGTACGTCAACTCCCTCCCAGTAACACGCAGTTCTTCTGTATGGTTTAATGATACGGGCGTCCCATTGAGTTAAACATTCTGGAAAGGAGACATTCCAGTATTTTCATCTCCAAATGGGAGCTACTCAGAAGGATGATGTCGTCAGCAAAAACAAAACTGGAATTTTATGGTTCTTCAGTTGTAAGACATCTCTTCATGACAGACAATTTCCAGCTCTCCATAGCAACTGCAACCTACATGCATTTGAGCCTACTTTCTGTAGTCAGTGGTTGGTCTTCCATAATAATTTTTACCCTCCCCTCCTCACGTCCCTCCATTACAAAATAGTCGATTCACTGACGCCTCAGGCTCTATCCTATCAGCCTTCTTTAGTCTTTAGTACCATAAATTTCTTTCCCTTCTCATTAATTTTCAAATCTTCCACCTAATCACCATATTCGTGTAGCAGTACATTTCAAAAGCTTCTCTTGTGTTCTTGACTGAACTGTTTCTAGTCCACATCTAACTTCCGTACAAGCCTACACTCCAAGCGCCTTCAGAAAAGACTGCATAACAGTTAAATTATTTTCGAGCTTAACTAATTTATCTTTTACAAATACGTTATTCCACCTATGCCATTCTGCATCTTAACACTACATCGTCATGTCAGTTACTTATTTACCTGAATAAAAACACATTTACTACTTCTAGTGTCTCATTTATTACTTTTAGGTCTCATTTCTTAAATCAATTTGCTCAGCATCGCCTGAACTACGAGAGAATATCGATAAGTAAGCACAATAATCTTCTTACCAAAAAGGCATTTTTTTCTGAAAAATATGTTTGTATTTCACGAATTGGAATACTACCGCAGAACCACCGTGGTTGCCTGACTGGTGGGTACCTCGAGCTTATTCATTTTTAGAAAAATATGGGTAGGTTGTCATGTTCAGAAGAGTAAACCCCTGTAGACAAAACTGGCTTGCCTATTGCCAAAAATGAAGCCAGAAA
Source organism: Schistocerca serialis cubense (assembly GCF_023864345.2). NCBI lineage: Eukaryota > Metazoa > Arthropoda > Insecta > Orthoptera > Acrididae > Schistocerca > Schistocerca serialis. The sequence continues at coordinate 633,920,294 of NC_064642.1, read as the reverse complement.
ACGTTACAGAATTACAACCTGCATTGATTTCACACTGACGTTAAGTAATAGTCCTTGGTTGACATATACTGGCTTGATGCCAAGCTGTATGCAGCAAGAAATAAGAGCCACAGGCGCTCAGGTCTCCAGCATTTATATAGAACGTACAGGTTCGTAGACTGTTTTGAGATTAAGAAACTGAGCTCGAAAATCAATGTTTCAGTTTGTGCCAGGTCTTGAATGAGCAATGAGCTCGAGACACTTGTTTTTAACCCACTCATGTTTCAAAACAAACAGCTTTCCGCGGCATCGACGTTCGTGGCTCTACTTTGAAAAATCACAAACACTCCTTTGCGATGATTTCACCTGGAGCTTATCACCAGTTACAGTTCACGACTGAAGGGGAAGACCTACTTGTTACAGAAAACTGTAGACAAATATTTAATGTTACCATATTGCGTAGCGAGCGGAAAACAAAATTAATTGTAACTGTTTTAGTTATTTGATGAGTCTGATCAGTCATAACAACAGAAACTGAAGATGTATATTGACGTACCCTACATTGTACTGAACTTTTACTATATGAAGTGTGGGATCCTGCACACTCGTGCAATATTGGGTGCCTAGGAAGCTGTTTTCTCGGACAGCTAGACAACATACAAGCAAATCATATTAACGGAGTTTATTACAATAAATTGAATTGACTATACTTAACTTTGAAGCAACTGGCGACACGGGAGTAATCATTGTCCTTCGATATACAATTTCCATCCAAGCAATTGATATAATGCTCAAGGCACGTTAAACAGTTAGGATGACGACTCGTCTTATAGTGCGGGTCTTCTAGTGCCGCCAAGGCTCGCTGGAGCAGCGCTTATATTCTCTTCGGATAGGGGCAACTTCTGTCGTGATGCGGTCCTAATCAGTGTACTATTGCTTGACGTCGTCTCACAGCCTTCTCTGCTGTTACGTTTCGGGCCGACATACCGGCGCCTGGTGTTACACCGGAACATGAAGCATCTATTCTTTTACTATATGAAAGAAATTTAGGAACTAGACTTTCCTAATATGCAGGATTCTTACAACTACACAATTTCCTGCTAGCCAATTATGCAATTCTACTCATATTATTCTCACATAAAATCAAGTACACAGTCAACAAGCTGACAATGAGCACAACAAATGAGTTACTACAAATAATGTCTGTAGGAAAGCAATCCGCGACTCTGGACACAAAATGACCTTTGACCTCTTGGCTTCCAGCATGACTCATCGTGCGCCATCCCTCTCCTAAGGCGGCACGACCCATTTCTCGCTTTCCACCCCCCCCCCCCGTCACCCTCCTCCCGAACCACCCTCAATCTCACACCTAAGCAATGCCCCTTCATCTCTGTCTCTTTCCCTTTTCTAAGGCACAACCCCTTTGTCGGAAACGGGCTTATCAGAGACCTTCCAAGCCAACGTAGACACACACACACACACACACACACACACACAGAGAGAGAGAGAGAGAGAGAGAGAGAGAGAGAGATTTTGCTCTCCCAATCACAGTCCAATATTTTACTGGCCATAAAATGAAACAGCTAGTCAGTATGCACCTCAGAGATACCATCTTGTCAGCTTTTGCAGAATCCACACAGCTTCAACAACATTTGCCAAATCCATAGTTCTTAGACAGTAAAACAGACACACACATACACACAAGACTGCATTTTCCTCTCACAATCACAGCCCAGTATTTTACCAGTCATTAAATGAAATAACCAATCGAATCCCATAATTTTACTAGTCATTAAAATGAAACTTCCAATCATTATGTAGCCTATGTATGTATCTTATTCTCTGTACCCCAGCGGATACCCAAATACAACTCTAGTTCGATATTTGTACCCCATAACAAATATATGACCTCCCCTTGCACCCCACCCAGTCTCTCCTCCCGTATGTGGCGAAGAGTGCTAGAAAGGACAGCCACATGCATTTGATGTGACATCAGAGAGATTGTATTATGGTGTGTGCTTATGCTTAACCGGCAAGGTCTCAGACAAATTGAGGCTTGTGGACAGTTTCAAACTTCCACCCATCTGCACATTTACGAAATTGTTGCCAGAGAGGGGCAGTTGTATACTGGTACAACACCAAGAACAACTAGAGAAGGAATGGTCTGTAATGTTAAAGAAGGAAATGTTTGGTGCATTTAACAGTTATCTATATAGTAAATTCTCCAGGATAAGCTGCCTGGGGTAATGCGATAATTCCATGTAGGTGACTAATACCTTATACACTGAAGAGCCAAAGAAATTGCTACACATGCCTAATACGTGTAGGGCCCCCGTGAGCACGCAGAAATGCTGCAACACGACGTGGGATGGACTCGACTAATGTCTGAAGTAGTGCTGGAGGGAACTGACACCATGAACCCCGCAGGGCTATCCATAAATCTGTAAGAGTACAAGCGGACGGAGATCTCTTCTCAACAGCATGTTGCAAGGCATCCCAGATATTCTCAATAATATTCATCTCTGGAGAGTTTGGTGGGCAGCAGGAAGTGTTTAAACTCAGAAGAATGTCCCTGGAATTGTTCCTTCTGGAACTGCCCAAGTCCGTTGGAATGCACAATGGACATGAATGAATGCAGGTAACCACATAGGATGCTTACGTACGTCTCACCTGTCAGAGTCGTATCTAGACGTATCAGGGGTCCCAAATCACTCAAACTGCACACGCCCCACACCATTACACAATCTCCCTCAGCTTGAACAGTCCTCTGCTGAAATGTAGGGTTCATGGATTGTCTTCATGCCTGTACACGTCCACACTCTAGATACAATTTGAAACGAGACTTGTCCAATCAGGCAACATGTTTCGAGTCATCAGCAGTCCAATGTCAGTGTTAACGGGCCCAGGCGAGATGTAAAGCTTGTGTCGTGCCGTTATCAAGGGTCACGAGTGGGCCTTCGGCTCCGAAAGACCATATCGAAGATGTTTCGTTGAATCGTTCGAGCGCTGACACTTGTTGATGGCCCAGCATTGAAATCTGCAGCGATTTGCAGAAAGATTGCATTTCTATCACGTCGAACGATTCTCTTCAGCCGTCATTGGTCCCGTTCTTGCAAGATCTTTTTCCGGCCGCAGTGGTGTTGGAGATTTGATGTTTTATCGGATTCCTGATATTCGAGCTACACTCGTGAAATGGTCGTACGGAAAAATCCCCACTTCATCGCTACTCGGAGATGTTGTGTCCCATCGCTCGTGCGCCGGCTATAACACCACGTTCAAACTCACTTAAATCTTGATAACTTGCCATTTTGGCAGCAGTAGCCGATCTAACAAATGGACCAGACACTTGTTTTCATATATAGGCAATGCCGACGCCAGCGCCGTATTCTGCCTGTTTACACATCTCTGTATTTGAATACGCATGCCTAGACCAGTTTCTTCGGCAGTTCAATGTAGATCTGAATATAAGATGCGTTTTTGGCTTTCATTTGTAAAAAAAAAAAAAAAAAATGAAGATGTGTGATAACATCATACCACGACTTTTGTGTGCGAGAAAACTGCGGCTTGAATGTGAACTGTAATAAGACAGACAGAATAGACAGTTTAATGTGGTTGATTTCTAAATGTAGGATAAAGATTGATATTGTTCACTCCTGGGCTTGAGATTTGATATATAAATTTGTTGCATGTAAGAAATACTCCTGGGATTGTGATTTGATATATAAATTTGTTATATAAACAAATTCATACGTCAAATCATAAGCCCAGGAGTGAACAATATCAGTAACCGTCTCATCAGTTTTATAAAGAGTCCATGATATGTGTCTATGGGAAACTTTTACATCATGCTGTTAACAGACTGGAAGCTACGATTTACATCCACAGAATGAATACTTTGTTTGGCGTTGTGGAAGGCTATATAACCGTATTAAATTCCAACAAACAGTATTTATAATCGGAATGGATGCTGTGTTTGACCTTGTGGAAGACTACGTAAATGTGTTAAATGCCAACAGTGTTCCTAATGGGCTCCACTGTACAGTGTTTCGGTAGCTTCTGTCTGACATAAACTATTGGCTAGCTTACAGAACATTTGCTGCATTGTGTTTAACAGTGTTCTGCAATTTGTTTGCTCGGGTAATAGCGAAATATATTAAGGTTGACTGGTGTGTAGATAACCCTTCCAAACAAACAAGACTGAGAAAAGATTATAAATTACGTTCTATCTGCCTATAGTCTTAATTATTTACCTGTTAACTGCGTGTAAATTGTTAATACATCCCCAACAAGGAAAACCGAGCGAGGTGGCGCAGTGGTTAGCACACTGGACTCGCATTCGGGAGGACGACGGTTCAATCCCGTCTCCGGCCATCCTGAATTAGGTTTTCCGTGATTTCCCTAAATCGCTTCCGGCAAATGCCGGGATGGCTCCTTTGAAAGGGCACGGCCGATTTCCTTCCTCATCCTTCCCTTACCCGAGCTTGCGCTCCGTCTCTAATGACCTCGTTGTCGACGGGACGTTGAACACTAATCTCCTCCTCCTCCCAACAAGGAAAATATGAGTACTACATTTAAGCTGGAAAACATATTTTTCTCAATCCAAGGCATTTTTTCCAAAATACTGACAATTATAGATATTGCCGAATTAGAATTGGTTCCCATGAATCAAGTTATTTCACAGATCTGAAGAAGAAGAAGAAACAATGCATCGAACAGACTTAGACCATTGCCTATTACAGAAATTACTCCATTAAATGCAGTTAACGTATGTAAAAGAGAAAACTGGAACTGGATGACGTTACAGTATTTGGCCAAAGCAATTTCCATGAAGGAAAAATGAGTAGATGAAATTATAACAACTCTCATTTCTTATCTGTAAGTCGGTGTATTAAATTCAGATGTTATTTTAGCAAAGTGTCATATATTTTTCACGGTGTGACAGTGTCAGTTACCGTTACCAACGGAAGATTATGAACAGTTTATACTGCAAGATAAAGCCCTAGCACGGCGTCAGTGTACAGTGTGTAATTATTGTTAAATATTCTGACTGCCACGATATTTTCGATCCTTCTTCCGTGGCTGGAGCAGGAAGGCGAGAGCCCATGTGCCGCACTTCCCGTGATGACGCTGCCAGATGACCAATCAGCTTTTCCTAGTCACATTGGGCTAGTTATACCAGAGAGGCAGATCATGCACTCGATTAATGGCCCTGGCACGCGTCAAATCGATCTTGGAGAATCTGAAGTTTTCTGCATTGCCACCCCACTATATAGGACATCTGTTTCTCTTCTTTCTACACTACTGGCCATTAAAATTGCTACAACAAGAAGAAATGCAGATGATACACGGGTATTCATTGGACAAATATATTATACTAGAACTTACATGTGATTACATTTTCACGCAATTTGGGTGCATACATCCTGAGAAATCAGTACCCAGAACAACCACCTCTGGCCGTAATAACGGCCTTGATACTCCTGGGTATTGAGTCAAACAGTGCTTGGATGGCGTGTAAAGGTACAGCTGCCCATGCAGCTTCAACACGATACCACAGTTCATCAAGAGTAGTGACTGGCATATTGTGACGAGCCAGTTGCTCGACCACCATTGACCAGACGTTTTCAGTTGGTGAGAGATCTGGAGAATGTGATGGCCAGGGCAACAGTCGAACATTTTCTGTATCCAGAAAGGCCCGTACAGGACCTGAAACATGCAGTCGTGCATTATCCTGCTGAAATGTAGGGTTTAGCAGGGATCGAATGAAGGCTGGAGCCACGGGTCGTAACACATCTTAAATGTAACGTCCACTGTTCAAAGTGCCGTCAGTGCGAACAAGAGGTGACCGAGACGTGTAACCAATGGCACCCCCATACCATCACGCCGGGTGATACGCCAGCATGGCGATGACGAATATACGCTTTCAATGTGCGTTATCCGCGATGTCGCCAAACACGGATGCGACCATCGCGATGCTGTAAACAGAATCTGCATTCATCCGAAAACATGACGTTTTGCCAATCGTGCACCCAGGTTCGTCGTCGAGTACACCATCGCAGGCGCTCCTGTCTGTGATGCAGCGTCAAGGGTAACCGCAGCCATGATCTCCGAGCTGATAGTCCATGCTGCTGCAAACGTCGTCGAACTGATCATGCAGATGGTTGTGGCCTTGCAAACGTCCCCATCTGTTGACTCAGGGATCGAGACGTGGCTGCACGATCCGTTACAGCCATGCGGATAAGATGCCTGTCATCTCGACTGCTAGTGATACGAGGCCGTTGGGATCTACCACGGCGTTCCGTATTACCCTCCTGAACCCACCGATTCCATATTCTGCTAACAGTCATTGGATCTCGACCTACGCGAGCAGCAATGTCGCGATACGATAAACCGCAATCGCGATAGGCTACAATCCGACCTTTATCAAAGTCGGAAACGTGATGGTACGAATTTCTCCTCCTTACACGAGGCATCAAAACAACGTTTCACCAGGCAACGCCGGTCAACTGCTGTTTGTGTATGAGAAATCGGTTGGAAACTTTCCTCATGTCAGCACGTTGTAGGTGTCGTCACCGGCGCCAACCTTGTGTGAATGCTCTGAAAAGCTAGTCATTTGCATATCACAGCATCTTCTTCCTGTCGGTTAAATTTCGCGTCTCTAGCACCTCATCTTCGTGGTGTAGCAATTTTAATGGCCAGTAGTGTAATAAATTACTTTGGTGTCAGTTATGCCTTCATCTTATCATCGCAAATTCACGGGCTGTTCTGTGACCATTCTGTACATCATTATAATGTTCGGCTGACTCTGAAAAGTTGTTCAAAGTGTGATAGTTGAAAGCTGGCTACCCTGGTTTCTTACCTATACAATCGTGTAATGAATTAAGACGTTAAAATTACTGTTCAGTATCTTATTTCATTAAAACGTTAGTCCTCACTAAGAGTACCTCAACCTGTAAGTTAGGCCAGTAATGGCAATAACTGAGTGACATGTGTCTTGTATTGTGACAGAAACAATAGGCAGTTTTTGGATTATTCAAAGTGCTATTTTACTTTGGTACAAGTATCTAGCTACGTATACTCATCGTCAAGTGTATCTTAAACTGTAAGTTACATCAATGACGCCAGTAAGGTAGTCAGGTGTACTTATACTCTTACAGGACAAATCTTTACAGATTTTGATAAATAATGCAGACAGTTTTTTTGTTTCTTGAAAATGCTGTTTTGCTTTTGACGTAAAGATCGAATTTTCTTCTCCAAATAGAGCTCGAATTTTCCTCTGTGTGGAACCTCGACCAAAGACATTACTAATCTTGAGAGTTACTCCTTTCAAGCAAACCTAGCAAGTTGATAGAGGTTCGAACGACTGTGAAAAGATCTATGCGCGAAGCATACAACAGCCACCATCGTCGTCCCTTAGCAACAGATCTGGCAGAGAACCCGAGAAAATTCTGGTCCTATGTAAAATCGCTAGGCGGGTCAATCCAGTCTCTTGTTGACCAGTCTGATGTTGCAGTTGAAGACAGCAAAACGAAAGCTCAAGTTTTAAAGTTCTCGTTCCAGAAATCTTTTAGACAGGAGAATTGTACAAACATACCGTCATTTGACCATCAGATTGACTCCCGTATGGACTCTATGGCGTGGAGAAACAACGGAAGGATTTGAAAGCTGTTAAGTCACCAGATCCAGATGGAGCCCCAACACGGTAGTACAAAGAGAACTCTACAACATTGGTCCCTTACCTAGCTTGCATTTATCGTGAATCTCTCTCCCAGCGCGAAGTCCCAAGTGACTGGTAAAAGCGCAGGTGACTCCTGTATACAAGAAATGTAAAAGAACAGAGCCGCAAAATTATACGCCAATATCCCTGCAGAATCCTTGAAAACATTCTCAGTTCTAATACACTAAATTTTCTTAACACCGAGAAGTTTACATCCGTGAATCAGCATGGTTTTAAGAAGCATCGCCCCTCCGAAACCCAGTTTTCCCTTTTCTCGCATAATTTACTGCGAACTATGGATGAAAGGCAACAGACAGATTACATATTTTTAGATTTCCGGAAAGCATTTCACAAGGTGCCCCACTGCAGGCTGTTAACGAAGGTTCGAGTACGAGTGTATGGAATAGGTTCACAGACATGTGAGTCGATCGAAGACCTTTTAAGTTATAAAACCCTGTATGTTGTCCTCGATAGCGAATGTTCATCAGAAACAAGGGTATGCTCAGGAGTGCCCCACGGAAGTGTGATAGAAGCGCTGTTCTCTATACACACAAATGATTTGGCGCCCAGGATGGGCAGTAATATGCGGTTGTTTGGTGATGATGCTATGTGTGTCTTTTGCGCAACTACGTCATTCCAGCTCTCCAACAGCGTGGATGTGTGGATGGGATCATTTTTATGCAACATGGCGCACCTCCGCACATTGCAAATACAGTTAAGCGACTGCTGAAGCGCCATTTGGGAAATTCTACAATTATCAGCCGCCATTTCCCTACAGCCAGGCCGTCCCGATTGCCTGATCTTTGTCCTTATAACTTCTGGCTGTGGGGCTATCTGCAAGATGTGTTCAGTGTTCCGATTGCAAACTTAGCTGCATTGAAGGCCCGTTTTCTTGACCGGTGTGGCCACTTCTCAATCAAGTAGCTCCTCAATTGCCTACACAAGAGCTAAGTGCACTCCACAACACATTCTGAACGTGACCTCGGAAACACTTCGATCAGTTGTGGAACAAGCTGTTTCTCGATTTCAACTTGTTTCAGAAAACGGTCACACGGAAATTAATAGTCCGATTTGGTTTTCATTGATGCTTTTTATGCTGATTTTGGCCTCAGGACAATTAAAAACCGATTTTTCCCATCCGATGTGATATGATCTTGCTGTGGTGGTTGGGCTTACATAACTAACAGTATCACACCTGTACACCCATGCACACTGAGCAGTACAGTTTGTTTAACGTCAAACATACACCTTAAGCATTGTTATATGATTCATGTACCATTTGTAGTCGACCACTATTAAATTATGATGTTTACAGAGCCATCTATTGCTATATTTTGTAACTATATATTAGGCCCTACGTCCGTTAATCGATATTTTTGATAGGACGTTTCCTGCTACTAGGAGTCTTGTTCTTCCTGAAGGAGATGCAAAAAGAAAAAAAAACAAATACAGTCCGAACTGGTTCGTCCTCAACACTGAAGCGTCACCGGATACGGATACGGAGGGGCATGTGGTCAGCATACCGCTCTCCCGACCGTTGTCCGTTTTCTTGACCGGTGTGGCCACTTCTCAATTGGCTACACAAGAGCTAAGTGCACTCCACTTGCCAACAGTACTCGGCAGACCCTTACGCTGACCTATCCCAGCTCTAGCCAAGCCCGACAGCGCTTAACTCCGGTGATCTAACGGGGACCGTGTCACCACAGTGGCAAGGCCGTTGGCGAAGGAGTTGCGGCAGTGGTTATTGAATTGTCAGAATCCTTATGACTACCAGACGTTTGGTAATTATGCTGCCCTTTGCTATTTCTATCTACTGAATTAGCAAGTAAGTTACTGTCCATGTTTACAGCTTCTACGGTGTAGACATTATCTGCAGTATCTACAATATCTACGTTCGCTAAGAGCACTACTAAGCCTTCACTTGGTTTCGCTCTCTCTGTGACATTCGCGTCAGGAGAGGACACCTACTGTGATTATTGTGAGCGCTGTCTTGCCTTTTGTCGCTGGACCTTGTTTTTCTGAGACCGCGACGATACTAATCTACTAGGCAGATGGCGTTTCATCTCCACCTGATAATTCTGAGAGCAATGATCTTGGAAGGGTTCCGATGCTAACGAGCTGACGCTGACATGTTAAAAAAATGTTCAAATGTGTGTGAAATCTTATGGGACCCAACTGCTAAGGTCATCAGTCCCTACGCTGACTTTTAATAAGCACTATTGGAGGGGATTGATCATGAGTGGCTTGATGTTTTGACACGCGTTTCTTGCATAGACAACACATGACCGGTGTCAGCTGAGATTTCTTCATTAGTGGAGGAGGAGGAGATCAGCGTTTAAAGTCCCGATGACATCAAGGTCGTTAGTGACGGAGCACAAGCTCGAATTAGGGAAGAATGGAGAAGGAAAGCGGCCGTTCCCTTTCAAAGGAACCATCTCGGCATTTGCCTTACGCGATTTAGGGAAATCATGGAAAACCTAAACCAGGATGGCCGGTCGCGGGTATGAACCGTCGTCCTCTCGAATGCGAGTCCAGTGTGCTAACAACCGTTCGGTCGGTCTCTTCATTAGTCCCTACTTCAATCTCTGCCGACGGAAGTAATCTCCCAACGAATTTTCTTTAATATCCCTTGTACACCATTTGTTAGCTCCGAAGACGAACTCGGGAAGAACCCTTGAATCTAAACAATTACTGATACACCAGGAAACGAACACAGCCGACCAAGCGGGGTGGCAGATTGGACTCGCATCCTGGACGACGACGGTTCATATCCCCGTTTGGCCATCCACGTTTAGGTTTTCCCTGATTTCCCTAAATCGCACTGTCGCCACCAGACTGCGATATTATATTGAACTACAGAGCCGAAGAAAAATCAGTCAATCAATGCTCAACAACACTTCCTAATCAACAACTGAAACACTAGCGAATGTAAAACTTCAAAGCAACTAGTAGTCAATAATTTCCTATATAGTGCCCAGAGAAGAGACAAGGTTCAAGTCTAAAGAAAGGAAGCTGCTTGGAAGAAAACAAGATGAAGAGTCGCAGGACTGATGTTGAAGAGAGAAGATAGGCGAAAATATTTCAAGATACATCTTTCCAAATACCCATCCTATTGTAAACTAGTTGTCTGCGAAGTGCTACAAAAATATAAATACCTTCAGCATTTGCTTAAGAAGGAATATACTCGTTTCAAAGCCAATACTCCACGTTCTCCCTCTCTAAGGACGGCGCTGTCGAAGGGATGTTAAGGTCTAATCTTCCTTCAGTACTGCCGAGCACTACTGTGTTGGCTCTTACGTGACTCATCGATAATTCTATTCTCATTTATCTTTCGTCTCTATAAAACTATGAATGTTAATTTTTTTTCGATTGAAGGTTTATGCAGGTGCTAAACTTTGTTGACACATTAACTGAGGTAAAATCGTCAGAGCGGGCGTGAACTGCTGGCCTATAGAATGGCTGTCAAATTCGCACTGTTCCACGGAATATTTTTGCGACCCTGCCATGCCATCGCTACACCATAGTGTGCATAGTGATTAACTGACTAATGAGTGGGTGATCCCCACAGTTTCTCTCGTCGCTGTTTCCGTATACGTAGTAGAAGGCGTATTGCGACTTTCTCTTTAAAGTTCACTACATATCGCCGCTAACAGCACCCTAAAAGTTGCCCAATAAATTGCTTTTTTTATTGATTTATTTCATGTACTTTACCAAAAAATGATTCATTTTCTGTAAATAAGAAAGATAAGTTTATATATGTTCTGATTTTTAATTTGCACAGCTATTTAGTGTGCGGAAATTTACGGTGAAAAACATGTTTGTGTGTGTGTGGGCCGTGGGAAGGGGGGGGGGGGGGAGTCTAATGTAACGCATAAATGTTTCACCGGTGAAAGCTACGGGAACTTACCTTCGAACCCCATGCATGCAGGACCACCAGCCAGCCTATATCTTCAATAAGACAGAACATCATCCCAAGGCTACAGAACTGTGGCAAAGTGACTCGAGGACACGTAACGTTCGTTTGTGACGCCGCCCCCCCCCCCTCCCCCCACTCTTCCCACCCTCATCTACCCCAATTAACCTCACTATTGGACACACATGTGATATCACCGAGTAAGATGTATCTGCCTTGGACAAAGCTCCGAGGACGGCGGATGAGTGGTAATGGATCAACATGGTTCCCCAACACTGTCTCATGGTACCCATGCCACGCTGTGATCAGGATGGGAATGTGTGTAGCACGCTGCTAGGTAGATATGTCTCTCCTTGAATTGCTGATGAGTGTATCTGTGCAGCTTCAATGAATACCCTGTACTATCAATGAAAAAAATAAATAAAATATTCGTTTACTGTTTCCCTCTGGTATATATTTATCTTAACCTTCCGCTGCGTTACAAATTTAATGTTTCTTCTTGGAAGTCTTAGCACCAAGCTCTGAAATTTAACTATTTCCTTCTTAGCGCTCACGTGGAAGTTGTTGAACTCTTGCACAAGAGAGGGAGAGTTGATTGAAGTGTGGACACTGTATCTGGTACACACATTCGCTTTTCTTTCTGAACTCTCAGAAGAAAAATAAGTTGCTTGATTCAGCTTGTGAGTCACTGAGGTCGGCGTGTTGCTGCAGTATGATTGTGTTATCTGCTCTTTGTATTAAAATTTGTGCTTTGCGTGTTTTAGAAGCAGCTAATATGAGTGGTTTCGGTCAGACTATTGTCAGGTGTGCCTGTTCCCGGTGACGTCAGAGCCAATCTTTACGCTCCTTGTCACCAGATACGGTCTGAGACTTTGGTACCTGAATGTGAGAAATCTGTTATCCTTTATTAATGTGTTTCGATATTTATTGTTTAAGTCAGGATATTTAAAGTACTTCCTGCACTGTTGAAACTTGACTGTTTGTATTGCTGTTTGAATGCCGATATGAGATTAGAAATTTTAACTGTGCTGCAATTTTCCCATTTAACATTTCACAGTTGTTTTAAAGCTAGCCCCTCTTCAGTTTAAAATTTGACTGATGAATCTTAAACAAGAAATTTATTTCTTGGTATTTAGATAGTCTGAAGTTTAACTAGCTGTTCCTGTAATCTTAAAGAAAATTACTGTCTTTCCTATTATTTGCTTTCTTTTAAAGTTCGCTCTTGCTGTTAGTAAATACCGTTCAGTCTTGTAGTCCTTAACGAATGATGTTCGATCCCCCACTCGGCCAGTCCTTCCACGTCCTATCCTATAAGCGCTCGGGCATCACGCACGCTAGAGGATGTGTGAGCTTTTAAGCTGGTTGTGTGATAATTATCGCACTTATCGGCTCTTGCTATATTCTGATTTGCGTGGCTGATGTTTTGCCGAATGACTGATGGTATATGGCCAGTCTCTTTCATTCTGCGCACCAACGTGAATAGACTTTTGTGGCCATTAACTGCATGATTTTAGAAATTTGGATGCATTGTTATCCACTCCTTCTCTCGCCTCCGATTTTAAGTTAAATAAATGTCGTTTGACTAGGGCCTCCCGTCGGGTAGACCATTCGCCATTTCGGCGACTTGCACGTCTATGGGGATGAGATGATGATGATTAGGATAACACAGCACGCAGTCCCTGAGCGGAGAAAATCTCCGAACCAGCCGGGAATCGAACACGGGCCTTTAGGATTGACATTCTGTCGCGCTGACCAGTCAGCTACCGGGGGTGGACGACTTTCTAGATCTACATCTACATGGTTACTCTGCAATTCACACTTAAGTGCCTGGAAGAGGGTTCATCGCACCATTTTCACACTGTTTCTCTACCATTCCACTTTCGAATGGGGCGTGGGAAAAAAGGAACGCCTAAATCTTTCCGTTAGAGCTCTGATTTCTCTTATTTTATTATGATGATCATTTCTCCCTACCTAGGTGGGTATCAACATAATATTTTTGCATTCGGAGGAGAAAGCTGGTGATTGAAATTTCGTAAATAGATCTCTCCGCAAATAAAACTGCCTTTGTTTCAGTGACTGCCACCCCAGCTGGCGTATCACCCCTATTGCGCGATAACACGAAACGAGCTGCCTTTCTTTGCACTTTTTCGATGTCCTCCGTCAATCCTACCTGGTAAGGATCCCACATCGTGCAGCAGTATTCCAACAGAGGACGGACAAGTGTAATGTAGGCTGTCTCTTTAGAGGGTTTGTCGCATCTTCTAAGTGTTCTGCCGTCCGCCCCAGTAGCTGAGTGGTCAGCGTGACGGATTGCCGTCCTCTGGGCCCGGGTTCGATTCCCGGCTGGGTCGGAGATTTTCTCCGCTCAGGGACTGGCTGTTGTGTTGTGTTCATCATCATTTCATCCCCATCCGGCGTGCAGGTCGCCCAATGTGGGGCCGAATGTAATAAGACCTGCGATATGGCGGCCGGACCTGCCCCGCGAGGGGCCTCCCGGCCAATGCCGCCAAACGCTCATTTCCATTTTCCAGTGTTCTGCCAACAAAGCGCAGTCTTTGTTTCGCCTTCCTCATAATATTATCTATGCGGTCTTTCCAATTTAAGTTGCTCGTAATTGTAATTCCTAGATATTTAGTCGAATTGACAGCCCTTAGATTTGTGCGATTTATCGTATACCCAAAATTTACCCATGTGGATGACCTCGCACTCTTCTTTGTGTAGTGGCAATTGGCACTTTTCGCGCCATACAGAAATTCTCTATAGATCATTTTGTAATTGTAATTGATCGTCTGATGATTTTACTAGACGGTAAATTACAGCGTCATCTGCAAACAATCTAAGGGGGCTGCTCAGATTATCACCTAGATCATTTACGTAAATCAGGAACAGCAGAGAGCCTATGACCCTACCTTGCGGAACGCCAGATATCACTTCTGTTCTACTCGATGATTTACCGTCTATCACTACGAACTGTGACCTCTCTGAGAGGAAATCACGAATCCAGTGGCACAACTGAGACGATACTGCATATGCATGCAATTTGATTAATAGTCGCTTGTGAGGAACGGTATCAAAAGTCTTCTGGAAATCTAGGAATATGGAATCGATCTGAGATCCCTTGAATAAAGAGCTAGCTGTGTTGCACTGAACGATATTTTCTGAATCCGTGTTGGTTATGTATCATCAAGTCATTTTATTCAAGGTGATTCATAATGTTCGTGTACGGTATATGCTCCAAAACCCTACTGCAAATCGAGGTCAGTGATATGGGTCTGCCGGCCGGTGTGGCAGTGCGGTTCTAGGCGCTTCAGTCTGGAACCGCGTGACCGCTACGGTCGCAGGTTCGAATCCTGCCTCGGGCATGGATGTGTGTGATGTCCTTAGGTTAGTTAGGTTTAAGTAGTTCTAAGTTCTAGGGGACTGATGACCACAGATGTTAAGTCCCATAGTGCTCAGAGCCATTTGAACCATTTGATATGGGTCTGTGATTCAATGGGTTACTTCTATTTCCTTTCTCGAATATTGGTGTGACCTGTGCTACTTTCCAGTCTTTAGGAACAGACCATTCGTCAAGTGAACGGTTGTATATGATTGCTAAGAAAGGCGCTATTGTGTCTGCAGACTCTGAAAGGAACCTTATTGGTATACCATCTGGACCAGAAGACTTGCCTTTCTTAAGTGATTTGAGTTAGTTAGTTTAGTTAGGTTTAAGTATTTCTAAGTTCTAGGGGACTGATGACCTCAGATGTTAAGTCTCATAGTGCTCAGAGCCATTTCAACCATTTTGAGCAACACCTAAGATGTCTGCTTTTATGTCACTCATGCTAAAAGCCGTTTTGGTTTCGAATTCTGGACTATTTACTTCGTCTTCTTCCGTGAAGGAATTACGGAAAACTGTATTTAGTAACCCCGCTTTAGTGGCACCATCATCGGTAACATTTCCATCGCTATCGCTCAGTGACGGTATTGACTATTTTTTGCCACTGGTCTACTTTACATACGACCGGAATCTCTTTGGGTTTTCTAACATATTTTGAGACAATGTTTCATTGTCGAAACTATTAAAAGCATATCGCATTGAAGTCCGCACTAAATTTCGAGCTTCCCTAAAACGTAGCCAGTCTTGGGGATTTTGCGTTCTTCTGAATTTGGCATGTTTTTTTCGTTGCTTCTGCAACAGTGTTCTGACGTGTTTTGTGTTCCATGGTGGATCAGGCCCGTCTCGTATTATCTTATGCGGTATGAATCTATCTATTGCTGTCGATACTGTACTTTGAATTTGAGCCATATGTGGTCTACACTTACATAATTAGCTTGGAAGGAATGGAGACTCTCTCTCTTAGGAAGGCATCAAGCGAATTTTTATCTGCTGTTTTAAACAGATATATTATGCGTTTATTTTTAGTAGTTTTGGTTGATATGGTTTTGAGCCTCGCTACAATGACCTTGTGTTCACTAATCCCTGTATCCGTCATGACGTTCTCTATTAGATCAGGATTATTTGTGGCTAAGAGGTCAAGTGTGTTTTCGCAGCCATTTACAATTCGTATGGGCGCGTGAACTAATTGTTCAAAGTAATTCTCAGAGAAAGCATTTAGTACAATTTCGGAAGATGTTTTCTGTCTACCATCGGCTTTGAACATGTATTTTCACCAACAAATCTAGGATAGATTGAAGTCTCCACCAATTATAACTGTATGAGTGGGCTACTTATTTGTAATGAGATTCAAGTTTTCTTTGAACTGTTCAGCTATTATATCATCTGAGTCGTGGGTCGATAGAAGGAGCCAATTATTATTTTGGTACGGCTGTTGAGCATAATCTCTACCCATGGTAATTCGCAGGAACTATCTATTTCAACTTCACTACAAGATAAACTACTACCAACCATTTTAAGTTGTCCAAAGCTCTTGCAAGTCCTGATTGCAATATTGGATCGCCTGTCTCTTCCCTCTCGACTCCTTTTTCTTATTCTACTACGTCACCGGATAACTCCTGCCCGTCATAGAGGTCTCCCACGTACTCTACCTACCCGCTCTCTCCTCGGAATTTAACTGTGGAATGCCCCATTGTACTCTTAATGTCACCGCCTTTGTTTATAATTTCACCGAAGGTTGTATTGACTTTCTTATGCCGAGTCTTTGCTGAGTCAGTCATCCAGACAGTCATTTCTTTTCCGATTTCTTCACATTTTTCATACAGCCCTTGCACTTCCTATTCGTTCCACTCCTAAGTGACTTGTATTTCTGTACTCCTGAATTTTCCGGAACATTTCTTTACTTCCTTCTTGCATGGTTCAGTTGAAGTATTTCTTCTGTTGCTCATGATTTCTTCACTGTTATCTTCCTTGTACTCATATTTTCTTTCCAATTTTAATCGTACACTTGACGATAAAATATAGGAAGCATAAAAATAATGCAACAAATACATTAACATGTCAAACATTGAGCTCTGTAAGTAAACAAAGTGGCCAAGGTTGAAAAAACTTTTTTTACGAAATAGCTTGTTAAAACTTCCTGGCAGATTAAAAATGCGTGCTGGACCGAGACATTCTGGAAACATACCCCAGGCCGGGGCGATCGGCAACCGACGCAATCGCTCTGGCGGCTGAGGTCTGCGGCTCTACCCCATACAAGTACGTTGTTGGCATCATGGTTGACATCAGTGGCGCCTTTGACAACCTGTGGTGGCCTTCGCTCTTCTCCTGCTTGCGGGAGAAAGAGTGTCCAGGGTCGCTATATGGTTGCCTGAGGAGCTATTGTGAAGGGCGGGAGGTCCGGCTATCATCCCCTAGCGGCAGAGTCGGAAAAACCATAACTAAGGGATGTCCCCAGGGTTCCGTCCTAGGTCCCCTGTTCTGGGATATCCACATGGAACCACTTCTAGACAGTTTGCAACACAGTGAAGAGGTGCTAGAGGTGATAGCCTACGCAGATGACCTCCTTCTGCTGGTCGGCGGCCGGAGCCGCGAAGATATCGAACCAAAAATAGAAAGAGCTATGTCAAAATTGCAACTATGGTGTACTAATACTAAGATGTCAATTTCACCAACTAAATCAACATACTTATTGCTGAAAGGACAGCTAGTAAGAAACCCTATAGTTAGAATTGAGGGCTTACCAGTTCTCAGACGACAAGAGACTCGCTACTTGGGTGTCATCATCGATGAAAGGTGGAACTTCGGAAGGCACATTGAGTCCGTAACCCAAAAAACACTACAAGTACTCAATAACCTTACCTCCATAGGACACAAAAGATTTCACCTTCCACCACACCTAATAAAGCTGTATCACAACAGTATACTAACTTCAATAGTGGGTTACGGATCGGGAGTCTGGGCGCACAGGCTCATAAGGGTGGTGCCTGCCATGACAGTGAGAAGAGTACAAAGAAACATGCTGTTAAGATCTGTGGGGGCTTACAGAACATCCTCAGGAAGTGCCCTATTAGTAATAATGGGGCACTGTTCTCTAGATATCAAAATACGGGAACAAGCAGCTTGGTATCGGGTCAAGAAAGTGAACGACATGAAAATAGAGCTAGGGACAAGGGAGAAATACGAAGAAGGGGTTAGGACTTATGACAGGAATCTTGGGAAATGGATGAATCTGGCAGAAGAACCTTCGGATTCCTGCCAAATGCTAAAGAAAGGTTAGGCATGAGGTATTTCGAACCAACACGGGGTCTAATACATTTTCTCACTGATCATGGGCCCTACCCGACATATCTCTGTCGGTTTGGGAAAAGGGCTACACCTGAGTGTGACTATGGCGCTTTGGAGGGCACTCCCGACCATGTGGTTTACGAGTGCCCCCATTTCGATGATGTAGCAGCGACATTAAGGCAACAACTTCCAAACAACAACACATACGACCTATTAAGACACGAAGGGACTTTTGAAATTCTGAACAACTTGGCAAATGAGGTATCACGAAAAGTTCTGACTGCATACCTGAGGAACTTTCGCGACTAGAGACAATCACTGAACGCGTCTTAGTACCCTAATCCTGTACCGCCTGTGCGTGGACAGGTGGACTTTCAGTTGGAATCCGCCACGTGCAAGACTAGGGAGACCGGGGTACACCTATTCTTGACTAAGATAGCACCGGATTTGACGTAGGTTAGTACAGTAGTTAGTAGCATTGGAAGTAGATACTAAATTAGGAACCTGCAGCGACAAGCAATTTTGGCCTGCCGGTGTCAGGGGCACGCTCATCGGGATTAGCTCGATGAGCAGGGCCTTGAAGTGGGTTTATATCTAGGCTGACACACCTGTAACGCTGCAGACAGTTAGGAATTAACAAGTAGATAGGAAAATTAACAACTAGGTTGTAGCGTGTAGATTAACAATTGTAATATGCCTATTAACATGTACTGTGTCATACTGTCTGTAGCTCATAAATAAACATTGTAACACTGTAATAATAATAATAGCTGCTGATAACACATAATATTGTATTAACATTACGACCCACTAATCACTAAGATAGTGGCTTAATTTGTATAACTATTATAGATGTTATTGAATAAAGATTTTTTTTTTAAAAAAAAAAAAACATACCCCAGGCTGTGGCTAAGGCATGTCTCCGCAACATCCTTTCTTCCAATAGTGCTAGTCCTGCAAGTTTCGTAGGAGAGCTTCTGTGAAGTTTGGAAGGTAGGAGACGAGGTACTGGCGGAAGTAAAATTGTGAGGAGGGGTTCTGAGTCGTGCTTGGGTAGCTCAGTTGGTAGAGCAGCGAAAGTGGAAGGTGTGGAGTTCGAGTCTTGGTCCGGCATACAGTTTTAATCTTCCAGGAAGTTTCAAATCAACGCACATTCCACTGCAGAGTGAAAAATTTCGTTGTGGAAATATTAGCCTCTGTTATTTTTTCCTAGTTGCGTTTGTTGATACCCAACAGGAATTACTGACTGTTATGATTTTTTATACACACAGAAACATTCAAAACAGCGAACCAAGAGGGTAGTAATTACACACAGAAACATTCAAAACAGCGAACCAAGAGGGTAGTAATTTATTAGACATAATGATACGGACGAGAGAGTCACTTGATCCCAAAACCAAAAAGTGTAAACAAATATAGTGAGCAAAAGTAGATATACATAGTGGAACGTGAATATCGCGCTGGACCACCTTTTCCTGCAGTACATGCCTCATCACGGCATTGGCATCGAGCTGATTAGACATCTGATTATGATGTCCTGAGGCAGGCAGCTTCACAAATTTTGAAGAGCCACAACCAGATCACGTACAGTGTGTCAGGACGGTATCTGGCGTTTCAGCTGGTCCCACTCATTCTCTGTAGAGGACAAGTCCCGGGAGCAAGCCGGCTGTGGAAGAGTCGGAACATGACGTAGGACGTCTGCAGCAACTCGAACTATATGTGGACGTCCATTATCTTGCTGGAAAAGTGCCCCTGGTAGACACGTAGCAAAGGTCGCACATGGGGTCGAAGAGTTTAACAACATAACTCTGGCCCGTTAAGATTCCATTTCCCACAATTAGAGGGAACCGGTTGTCAGAGGCTGTGGCCCTCCAGATCATTACGCCGGCTATGCGGGTGGTGTGGCACGCGAAAGTGTGGACGGAACTGTACCGTTCACAAGGCTGCCTGCACACCCGTATGCAGTTATCATCTGTCCCCAAAACGAATCGAGGTTCATCGCCAAACACCACGTTTTGCTAGTCTGTAGCAATCCACGGCGTTCTGGCTTGGCACCGATGTAGACGGTGTCACCGGTGTCTCGGTGTTAACGGCTGTACGCCAGAAGGGAGCCTGGACTGCAAATTCGCATCCACGAGGAGTCCGGAAGTGGTTTGTGGATCAACCGGCACACATTATCTGCTTGTATCGTGGAGCGAGTCACTGTAGGATCCCTGATCACTTGCCGCACGATCATTCGATCCTCTCACCTCGTCGTCTTCCTGGTAACTCCAGAACCAACACGTCGCGCGTGTCCGCTGCCCCCAACATCGCTTCTTGACGGAACACTCCAAACTATCGATCTCGCTAGCCACATGGCATATCAACCAGCCTGTGGTTTTCATACCAACAAAAATGGTTCAAATGGCTCTGAGCACTATGGGACTTAAGATCTTAGGTCATCAGTCCCCTAGAACCTAGAACTACTTAAACCTAACTAACCTAAGGACATCACACACATCCATGCCCGAGGTAGGATTCGAACCTGCGACCGTAGCGGTCGCGCGGTTCCAGACTGAAACGCCTACAACCGCTCGGCCACTTCGACCGGCTTCATACCAACGATTAGGCCCCTGTCTAAGTGGCTTAACTGTGAGAAACGTCGTCTAACACGCATACCCAGCATTCTGCCCCTACAAACGTCTTCCTCGAATGGGGATATGATCGTCACGTGTATGAACCTTCCACTATGCGCCATTTAAATAGGACACCCTAGCCGATCACATCGGCACTGCAGGTTCTGGGGGCATGCGCATTGGCACCAAGCTTGGGTCATTTGCATATCGGATCTCACTGTACTTATGTGCAAAGTTGAGGGTTTCTACATTTCTTCCGTCTGGGTGCGCTATTTTCAATGTCCCTGAGTGCATTTCAGATTTTTCGCTATCAGTATTTACCGGACATTATTAGAAGATGATGATGAAGTCCCATACTCCTTGCAAGAGCGTATGGGAACGATGCGGGAGACCCGCACCGCCGTACTAGGCAAGGTCCTAGTGGAGGTGGTTTGCCATTGCCTTCCTCCGACCGTAATGGGGATGAATGATGATGATGAAGACGACACAACACCCAGTCATCAGGAGGCAGGTGAAAATCCCTGACCCCGCCGGGAACCGAACCCGGAACGCCGTACTCCGGAAGCGAGAACGCTAATATTTTGTGGATGTACTTCCTAAATCGTTGGATATACTTGATTTCGTCTTATAAGGATGTAATTTGACATCATTATCTCTACACAGATATCATCCATGACATATTGAAATTTTACAAAATTTACTGTTTACCCTAAAGAAATACGCTTTCTTTTACTGCATCTAACTTGTTGAACTTTTAAAAAAACTGATCACTTACCATCTATTACTCCCTCCAATGCAATGTCTGTGTGCCCCCTGCAAAACCTGCGTCTTGGGGCATTGTTTTTTTTTTCAGTCTCACTCTATCATTTGTATGCAGAATGCCAATTTTTAGAAATCTGGTGTCGATAAATTTCTGCAAATTCCCACGCCATAGCCAACAATGATCGAACATCTCAGGTCTCTGTTGTGAGGCCAGTGAACAATGCAGGATGCCGCTAGGATATCATCCATCTCATTCTTGAGGAGAGCCATCCATCACATAGTTAACAGTCTAAAAAAACCAAAAACTTAGTGATCCAGTGCAAAAGCGCAGAAGCATGCGGATGAAATATGAGGGAAACGATGAGACGAACTGAAAATTGCCAGTTGAAGCTCTAAACCAAAAACGTAGTGCTCGAGTGCAAAAGCGCAGAAGCATGCAATGAAATATGAGGGAAACGATGAGACGAACTGAAAATTGCCAGTTGAAGCTCTCTCTCTCTCTTTTTGCGACCTCGTTACAGAATGTAAGCACCTAAAATGTAGTTATTCTCAGGAATAAATATTTGATTGCAAATAATAGTCACATAGATATACTGTATCAGGATTAAATTTTTTTCTCAAATGTGCATAATTAAATTTTTTCTCAAATGTGTATACATATTTCTCTCCATCGATGCGCCCTCTATTGGTGAGCATCAGATAAAAGAGTGTTCGAAGAGAAAATTATTGTAAATGAGTAGGATTACGGAATCTCTTGCTGCTGGCTGGTAAACAACTTCGTGAATGCGAGACTATTCAGACGGATTCAAATGAATGCATTATGCGCAGACACTTGCCCGTTTCTCAGTGAAGGAGGAAGTGATTATACATTTAGATCATCCCGCGAGCGGCATCCGAGGACACACGAGGCGGAAGTGCGTAAAAGTGTTGTCTCGAAACGGCTTAGCCGTCCACACGGCTATTAGGACGCGCGCGCTCACTTGGCAGAGAGTGCTTATCTCGGAGCAGCCGGCAGAAGAGCCCACATGCGTGACGGAAGGCCCTTAACCAAAACACGTCCACACCGCATCTCAGGAAATACACGCCGAATTATAAAAATGGTTCAAATGGCTCTGAGCACTATGGGACTTAACTTCTATGGTCATCAGTCCCCTAGAACTTAGAACTACTTAAACCTAACTAACCTAAGGACATCACACAACACCCAGCCATCACGAGGCAGAGAAAATCCCTGACCCCGCCGGGAATCGAACCCGGGAACCCGGGCGTGGGAAGCGAGAACGCTACCGCACGACCACGAGATGCGGGCGCGCCGAATTATAGTTGTACTAGTGACCCGTCTCGGATCCGCACCCGTGGTCCAGGGAAAAGAGCAATTTTTTAAAAGTCTAATCAAATGACTTTGATTATTATGTTTGTTCAATTAATTGCTTTAAATGCAATGTCTTCATTTCTAAAACAAAACAGTACTCAGGAGACAAGTGGCTAGGATAGCTGACTTTCACCCAGCAGGCCCCGGTTCGATTTCCGTCATGGGAACAAATTTCACTTAAGATAATTACAGAAAGACCTGGTTCTAGTACGTATTTTCAACATAATTCGTCTTGAGTTATTTTAAAAGTCAGTTATCCACATTCTTTATTAATTAATATGAAGTAGACGTCCACGGTCGATGTTTCTTGGGTCTTTGACTAGTAATCAAAACGTCCTGGTCACGGGTTCGAACCTTGCCACTGCTTCGATTACGAATAAAAATCATCAACAGTGGCGGCCGAAGACTTCTGGCATAAGAAGTCGCCATCGTTTTGCCAACTGCTTTATTAAAGAGGGCCCTTGGAGTGGGATTTATTTATTTATTTAGCGTATGGCAAGTACAAATCACGTATGAAAAATCTAAAAGTACATAACACACAAAACAGTTACAATATCACAAACAAACATCTAGGTTAGAAATATAATCGATTGCACTGTTATTCGCATCCATGAAGTCCCTTGTTGGCCCTCAGAATGCCCTCAGAGGGCATTCTACCACGATATGGTGAATTGTCTGCCTGTCAGCGCCGCAGTCGCACTGTGGTGATGGCACTATGCTCCATTTGTACAAGGAGTCCGCACAACGGCCGTGACTCGTCCTGATCCTGTTAAGGGTACACCAGATTTTGCGGGGCAAATCAAAGCCCCGAGGCCTGTTAGATGTTCCCAATAAGGTGTTAACCTGAGGCGGTGTCTTTTCCTCCCATTCTTCTCTCCAGCGGTCCTCAAGGCCCAAGAATCAGTAATCATCAAAGACATGAGGATGAAGAACGTAATGGAACTCACTGCATTAAAGACACATAATGTCTATCCAGAGGACCTATCGCCAGTAATTGAAGAAATGTCCTCATCAGACCTCCATCGGTAAAAGATTGCGGACTAGGTCTCGATTCGTATCTCCTGGAGCGGGCTGCCAAGGAGGAGGTGACCTTGGAAAGAAGATTGAATAACCAACGAAAGAGTAACGTTCTAACAATTAAGAGACATGGAATGTCGGAAATTTGAAGGTGGTAGAGTAGCCAGAAAATCTGAAAAGGGAAATGCTAAGGCTCAATTTAGATATAGTGGGGGTCCATGAAATGAAATGGAAAGCAAACAAGGATATCTGGTCAGGTGAGTGTAGGGTACTATTAACAGCAACAGAAAATGGCATAACTGGAGTAGAATTCGTTATGCAAAAGGAAGATAGGGCAGAGTATGAGTTGCTGTGAACTGTTAATTGATAGGTCGTTCTCATCAAAATCGACACCAAACCAACACCGACATCAGTAGTTTAGATACACACAACGAAGTCACAATCAGAAGATAGGTAGATAGAAAAAAGTACGTGAGGATGCTGAACGAGTAATTCAGTATGTATAGGAACATGAATATCTAATAGTCACGAGGAATTGAAATGCGGCTGTAGGAGAAGGTGTAGAAGAAAGGGTAATGGAAGAAACTTGAGAGAGGCACATTCGTCGTTGAGGTCCCAGTCAATCACGTCTGACCACAAAGTACGGTCACTGTATTCTGCACAAATCATATCGTAACCCTTCCACATCCGCGCCTGCCCTCTGAGGACAAGCAATGGACTTCCTGCCACAAACTATGCCATCCCACATTACTGGTCAGAGACTGTCAGCAGCTGTACAAGGGAATTACCGTTCCACGGGTAGGCTGCCATTAACACCGCAACACAAACGGCTCTGTCTGGAGAGGTACCGTAACTGGGAGACATAGTAGACTGAGGAATGTCGTCTTATTGTGTTGTGTTCATCGATGAATCGCCATTCTGCACTGTTCCGATGACAGTCGTCGGCAAGTTTCTTGGCGACCTGAGGAAAGATCACATTCTTCCAACGTTCTGAAGAGGAATAGCGATGTTTCTTCTGGCGTCGAGGTTTGGGGAGCCATCGTATGACTTCAGAACATGGATAGTAGTGACTGAGGGACCTCTGACGGCACAAAGGTACGTCACGAACATCCTGCGACCTGATACGTTATGTCTTGTGCAACAGTATAATGGTGCCACCTTTCAACTGGCCAATATCGTCCACACATGGCACTTGTCTCTATGAACTGTCTGCTTGATGGTGAGCACTCCCAGGGCCAGCGAGATACCCAGATCTCTCCTCGATAGAAGATGTGGGGATGTAGGGCCAGCTCGGAGGTCAATTTCGTCTCTGTGCTAGCATCCAGGATCAGTTGGAACAGCTGTGGTCAAGCTTGCCTCGGCTTTATGATGGCCTTCCTATTGAATCGGTGCATGTCTCCAGTCCAGAGGGGGTATAACGTCATAGAGATAAGTGGACTCATACTGACATTTGATTCGACTTCGTAATCACTGAAATAACATCACATACCTCATCAACCATTCAAGTTTCATTTAGTTTCCTCCTCCCCTTCTAGGTGCTTCCCTTTTTTGGCTAGGCTGCGTATTTTCTTCTTTGAACTGACTACTCGCATTCTTGTTGAATGTGTGAGAAACGTATTGCACCATGTTTGGAGGAATACTCCTGTATGGCGAGACAGAGGAAGATGGTATGCCTCAGTACAGTAAGGACCGTTCATTTACTCAATATTTACGCTCCTCTATAAGGGATGTAATTATTTCTCAGAATATGATGCACGCACAAGTGACGTGGACATATAAAAGATATATAATAATTTTTTCATAATGTGGGGCCACAGCCATAATATATTTCTTTAAAGTCAGTACCGCCGTTAGATTGTGGTTTATTTGCAGTATTAAATTTACACTTACACAATCATGATTTCGGCTTCAAAGTGCCATTATCAAGTGTTTTGAGTGCTTTAAATTGCCTAAGATGGCATACTGTCGTATTAAAATACTCTATTAGACACATTGTCTAAGAGTCGATATTTCTGGCAGGGCCTACTGTTTTGTTTCATTACTGAGTACACCATCTTGACTGAATGACAGTTGGGTAAGTGTCAAATTTGACACTTAGCCAACAGTCATACCTGGAGATATATTCTTAGAAGTTTTCTTAGCTACTCTCAACTCATATCGGCTGAATGGAGCTACTGGAGGATGGCTGTAATCTGTTTTACGTAGAAAATTCATGAGACCGCCAGGGAAAGTCGGGGGAGCAACTCATGTCAAGAATTCTTCCAACTACACAGGATTCGTTACTGGAGAACGACTTTCTTCGAGACGTTTTAGATATCGAACTGACCTCCAGATTTCTGAAATATTGGCGGCTTTAATAAAGCTGTTACAGTAGACAGACACAATCGGGCGTACCCTGGAAACGGTGAAAGATTTCATCGGCTAATCCTTCTAACACCAGATCAAGTTAAAGTCCAAAACCAAATTAACATCAAGATGCAACGGCCTTTATCAAGACCACCCCTTGTGACGATCTCGATAAATATTGAGGGATTCTCTAGTCATAAGAGTGTTTTATTAGCAGACATGTGCTATAAGCATAAATGCGACGTATTGTTGGTGCAGGAAACACACCGGGGAGTCACCAGCCACAGACCTAAAATAGCAGGAATGGATTTGGCCATTGAAAGACCTCACGACAAGTATGGGAGTGCGATTTTCATCAGACCCGGGCTCAACGTAAAATCAGCCGCAATGACAGAAGTAAATAACATTGAAGTGCTTACCATTGGCACCCAGAAGTTCTCTGTGACGTCTGTGTACAAACCACCAGATGTGGACTTCGTTTTCCATGAACCAAACAATTTTACATATGACCATATTAATTTTGTCATGGGCGATTTCAACTGCCACAGTGAAGCATGGGGATATAATGAGACTGATGAGAATGGCGTACAGCTTGAATCCTGGGCTGACACTAATGACCTACAACTCATTCACGACCCAAAACAGCCAGCATCGTTCAACAGCAGAAGATGGAGAAGGGGATATAATCCTGACAACATCTTTGTGAGTAGGAAATTGGTAGCACAGTGCATGAAGCTTGTTGAAGAACCTATTCCAAGTACACAACACAGACCCGTCATTTGAGTTGTGAATGCCATGGTTAAACCAGAGGAGGTGCCTTTCCGTAGACGGTTTAATTTCAAAAAGGCAGACTGGCAGAAATTTAAAGAGCAATTGGACGAAGAGATTGAGAAAAATCCCTCCTCGACCAGTATGAGTATGGTAGATTTATCGATCTTGTGAAAGGGATCTCAAGGAAAAACATCCCAAGGGGTTGCCGTACCCAGTACATCCAGGGTCTGACCGGCAGCAGCAAGGTCTTACTTGACAGGTACCAAAAGCTGTTCACTCAGGACCCCTTGAGCGAAGATACGATGGAGGCTGGGGAGGAACTAATGCAGGCTATTGCTGAGGATAAGAGATCACGGTGGTTCAAACTAGTCGAGAATCTTGACATGAAACAAAACAGCAGACGTGCATGGAAATTACTCAAAAACTTAAGTGGGGATCCAACTGACCACCAGCAGAACAACAACGGGGTAACAGCAAATCAGATTGCTAGCCAACTTCTGAAGAATGGGAAAACCAAAGGGAAAAGAGAAAGGGAAAGAGTTATAACCCAAGAACAAAAAGATTACGGACTCCTCAATGCATCATTCACAGCAACCGAACTGGAAGACGCCATTCAGAGTATGAAACTGAATAAGGCCGCTGGAACTGATGACCTATAACGGAGCAGATAAAACAGTTTGGGCCCAAAGCTCGAAACTGGTTACTACAAATGATGAACACCTGTATTAAAGAGCTGAATATTCCAGAACTATGGCGGCAGGCGAGAGTGGTGGCTTTACTAAAACCTGGCAAGGAGATAAAGGACCCCAAAAGTTACAGACCAGTGTCACTTCTATGCCAGCTCTATAAGATACCGGAGCGGATGATTCTCAACTGGGTGGCAGAAACTATAGATGGAAAGCTCATAAAGGAACAAGCCGGTTGCAGACCAGGAAGATCTTGTTGTGGGCAAATACTTAATCTGACACAACACATAGAAGATGGGTTTGAAAAAAATTAATAACTGGAGCAGCCTTCATAGATCTTACTGCTGCATACGACACGGTAAACCACAGAAAGCTATTGCGCAAATTATATCACCTCACAGGGGACTGTAGGTTGACGATGGTTATTGGTAGTCTTCTGCAGAATCGAAGATTTTATGTCTCCCTAAATGGTAAGAACAGTAGATGGCGACTGCAGAAGAATGGCTTACCACAAGGAAGTGTACTTTATCCCATCCTTTATAATATGTACACTAATGACCAACCTATACCTCAAGATGAAAGACTGTTCGTATATGCTGATGACACAGCTGTGGTGGTCCATGGGTCCAATTTTGATGAAACATCTGGAAATCGCTCTAGAGCGCTTGAAGAACTGGCTCAATACTACGACGCTAATCACCTCACACCAAACCCTGACAAAACCTAAGTACGTGCTTTCCATGTGCGCAATAGAGATGCTGGAGTTGAGCTCGACGTTGCATGGCAAGGTAAGAAGCTAAAGCACTGTCCAACATCTAAATACCTTGGGGTTGTACTTGACAGAACGCTTTCCTTCAAGCAGCATTGCCAAAACACCAAGGCTAAAGTCTGCTCCAGAAATAACATCATCCGCAGGCTGACAAACTATGAATGGGGAGCTCACCCATCAGTACTGAGAACATCAGCACTTGCTCTGTGTGTTTCTGCAGCAGACTATGCAGCGCCAGTATGGGAAGCATCTGCGCATGCTAAACAGGTTGATGTAAGTGTAAATGAGACAATGCGAATCGTTACAGGCTGTCTCAGACCCACACCAACGGGTAATTTGTACCTACTTGCTGGAATTGCCCCATCCAAGATCAGAAGGCAGTTGGCAGCAGACGCTGAGAGAATAAAGAAAGAAACAGATTCTCGACACCCACTGAATGGGCACGTCACTCAGGCTCGGAGGCTTAAGTCTAGAAATAGCTTTATTGCAAGAACCAAGATCCTTGACGGTTCACAGGAAGATAATAGAGTCCGTAAATGGGAGAATGAGCAAACCGCACTGCAGATAATACCAAAAGAGCAAATGGCACCTGGAAACAAACTTCCTCACACAGTGTGGAGAACACTAAATAGGCTGAGGGCTGGTGTACCCAGATGCAAAACTAATCTGTGCAAGTGGGGACTGCTGACTAACGATGACGACGTTCTTAGCGGATGCGGAGAGGTACAAGACGAGGCACATCTGCTCATGTGCCGACTACTGCCGGAGCCATGCAACTTTAGTGACCTGCTACAAGCCAACGACAAAGCCGTAGCGGTGGCTAACTACTGGAAAAATAAAATTTGATCTGGACACGGAAAAGTAAAGTGAAGTAAGTAGTTAATCTTTTTTTAGCCACAGCTTTGGAACAACCAGAGTCCCACCAGAAAACACATGGTTTCGCTAAACAAAACATAGTTTTCCGCAAGGGCATTTTCTTCGCTCTACATCTACAGCACGCTTAAGATTGGAGTCAGGTTCCTTTGGCGTCCATTCTGGAGTTTGTTTCCCGAGTACCCCCTTTGTTTTTTTTATTATTATTTTTCAGCGAGCGTCCCTTACTATCCTTTGGCTGTTTGAATAATATGTCCCTCCCATATTTATCTAGAGGCCCAATAGTGTTTCAGTGGGGAAATTATGTGCCCAAATGGAATACCTAAATATCTCCCAAATAGAAATGTTATGAAAGTCGGAAGCACTGGAACTGCTTCTTTGGATATCGCGTGAAACGTGGAGAAGGGGAGAACTTAGGGAGAAACGAACTACGGAAGTTATTATTCCTGTATTGGAACCTGAGAAGGATCCCAAAATTAATTCCTGGTATAGACCATTTGCCTTGTCATCTGGTGGAGGAAAACTCTTGAAAGGGTTTTTAAAAAACGCCTTGAGCTATGATTGGAAACCAACAAATTACTTCCTCGGCTCGATAGGTCGAGGAAGGCTGGACAACATAATAGTTATGTGCGCTGACATTCTCTCTTCTTTCCAAGACAAGAAGTTCTTAATATCATTATTGGTTCAAATGGCTCTGAGCACTATGGGACTTAACATCTGAGGTCATCAGTCCCCTAGAACTTAGAACTACTTAAACCTAACTAACCTAAGGATATCACACACATCCATGTCCGAGGCAGGATTTGAACCTGCGGTCGTATCAGCAGCGCGATTAGGGACTGAAGCGCCTAGAATCGCTCGGCCACCGCGACCGGCTATATCATTATTCTTAAAGCTGACATCAGTTTACGATAATGTCCGAGTCTGCATCCTTTAAGAAAAGTTGAGGAAAACTGGACTTCCAGTAGGCTGATTATATGGTATTAGTGCTGTCCTCACGAAGAGAACGATATAAATCAGATATTAAAAATAATTTATGGAACCTTAGATCCTATCCACAGGCTTAACACAGGGAGCGATTCTTTGACGATAATTATACATATTTTACTTGCGGGATCTCGAAGAATTTATTCTTTCCAGTACTCAGATATTGCAGTATGCTGATGATTATGCTTATGCACATCTGGTCCCACAGAAGATTTCACAACCGGTAAAACTGACAGGGGCAGTAATATAGGTAGCCGGTTAGTTGCACGCAAACTACCTTGAAGACTCTTCTGGAAAGTCACATGTCATTTTTTTTAAGACGTCGTGTATCCCACAATGAAGGTCAGATAAGAAAAAATCCATTCCATGCTGGACCGCCAGCGAAATCTCGGAAATGTAGTTAGTTACCAGACTCACATCAAGTATACAATTAACTCTTTTCTCGCTATCATGTACATCATCTGATCATTAACCAGAGCCTGGTGGGATGCCAACCCCAATGTTTTATTTACCATATATCGGGCATTAATTAAAAGTATGATCCAATGTGGTTATACTATGTTCGGTAGTGCTAGTGTAAAGTTTATCTGTAAACTAGGTACTTTACGAGAAACTTGATTCTGCACCTGAGGTGATACAGTCGACTCCATCAAATGGTCTATCCGTAGAGGCACTAGAAATATCTCTTCATTTTGAGCGCCAATGGCTTGTCCCAGCACATAAAGGCTGGAAAAGATAGTGCTTATGGCTCATCCAGTATTTAAGAAATGTGAAATGCTACAGTCTATTCTGGATAAAAGAACATTACATCGACCTCCAGATTTCTTAGTAGTTTTGAGACAGTGATAAATTCATCTCACGCTATCAAAGCAACGAGGATACTTCTTATGTGTGAATGCCCTTGTCTCTTGTGAACATCTTCCACTCTAGTGCTCTACATGGATTTTAGTGCAAACAATGTCAGGAATCTCCTCTTGATAGCCAGTGCGTTTCTCCGCAAAAATGTAGCCAAACTCTCCACACCTCTTCATCTCAGAGTAGCACTTCCAACCTACATCCTCGGTTACTTGCTGTATGTATTCCAACCTCTGTCTGCCTCTACAACTTTTACCTTGTACTGTTCCCTATAGTACTATGGAAGTTATTCCCTCACGTCTTAATACATGTCCTATCGTCTTATCCCTTCTTCTTGTCAGTGTTTCCCATATGTTCCTCTCTTCCCCTATTCTGCAGAGAATCTCCTCATTCATTATATTATCAGTACAACTGATTTGCAACATTCTTCTGTACCACCACATCTCAAATGTTCCGATTCTCTAGTGTTCCGGTTTTCCCGCTGTCCACGCTTCACTATCGTACAAATATGTGCTCCAGACGTACATTCTCAGATATTTGAATGTTTGGTACTTCTCTTGGCCAAGAATGTCCTCTTTTCTTGTGCAAGTCTGCTTTTAATGTCCTCCTTGCTTCGTCCGTTAAGAGTTATTTTGCTGCCTTGATAGGAGAATTAGTTAACTTCGTATACTTCGTAATCCCCCATTCTGTTATTAAGTTTCTCGCTGTTCTCATTTCTACTACTTCTCATTAGTTTCGTCTTTCTTCGGTTTACTCTCAATCATTATTCTATACTCATTAGACTGTTCATACAATTCAGCAGATCCTGTAATTCTTCTTCACTTTCACTGAGGATAACAGTGCCATCAGCGACTCTTTATCATTGATATCCTTTCATCTTAAATTTTAAGCCCACTCTTCAACCTTTCTTCTTTTTCTGTCATTGCTTCTTCGATAGTATAGATTGAACAGTAGGGGCGAAAGATTACATCCTCGTCTTACATCCTTTTTAATAGGAGCACTTCGTTCTTGGTCTTCCACCCTTATTCTCTCTAGGTTCCTGTACATATTGTATATTACCCTCCTTCCCTATAGCTTATCACTGTTTTTCTCGGAATTCCTAACATCTTGCACCACTTCACACTGTCGAACGCTTTTTCTAGGTCTACAAATCCTACGATTGATTTTTCTTCTCTCTTGCTTCCATTATCAACCGCAACGCCCGGACAGCCTCTCTGGTCCCTTTACCTTCCCCAATCCCAAACTGAACGTCATCTAACAGGTACTAAAAATTTTCTTTTCCATTTTTCCGTACATTATTCTTGTCAGCAGATTGGATACATGAGCTGTTAAGCTGCTCGCTTTCATCTGCCCTTGCTATCTTCGGAGCTGTGTAGGTGATGATATATCACCGGTCTCATAGAATCTACACACTGACCTGTAGAGTCCTTTAGTCGAAACTTCCCTCAATGATTTTAGAAAGTACGATAGAATGTTACCTATCCATTCTGCCTTATTTGATCTCAGGTCTTCCAAAGCATGATTCGAACAAATCTCTTCTACTGCAAGCTCTTTGCTTCCCATTTTGAGAGGCAGTAGTATGGACTAAAACAAGAAGAAAACGATCAGAAAACATGGAACCTAAAGTGCATACATTAACAGCTATGAGTACTTGTTCGTCTTCGCTACCGTAAAACATATCTTCTACTGAAGAATATCTTCTACTGAAGAAATGCTCATAGCTCTTAAGGTGATCGTTCCTTTTATAATCCTGAATATTGACCATTCCTCCTGGGACACACAGCATACACCAATGACTCAAGAATCGCGCCACAAGATAACGCTGGGTGTGGTTCCTTGTGTCCCAGAAGGGCACAGTTCCGTCAACAGCCTCTTCTTATACATCGGAATAAGTGGCAGTCATGAAGGTCTTCAGATACTCATTAACTAAGCATGATGAAAGAGTGTTCATTATTTTTGATTTCAAGAACCATTCTGTTTGCCATAGAGAGCAGGAACTGGGGGAAACTTAGCAGTAAATTTGTTAATGACATAGTTCACGAAATAAAGGAACGTTCTCGAAGAAAGAAATATATTTATATGCTTTGGGTCAAAGTTCACGCAGGCACTTAGTCTAACGAAACAGTAGACAAGTAGAACAAGGAAGCTGCTGAATCCGGAGCTTACCTTGACATCTCGTGATCATTCACCAACTTCTGACGTTTAGTCAAAATGGATGCCTCCGTTGGGTGAGAAATGAGAAACATCGAACGTACATAAAGGAAATAACCTCCGCACACCCCTCTTACCCTTGGTTTCATAATGAGTCAGTATACGGCAGAGCTATCTCTACAATCACTTGGATGAGATTCAGTCACAGCATCGTACCTAATCACTTGTATTGCCTGCAACTAAGAAGTTCAGACATTTGAAATTGCAATAATACTGACGTTGAAGGCATTATTCAATCTTCGCTTGTTCCAAATTCCAGCGACACAGATGTGCTTAATGTCATATCTCCTGAACTACACTACTGGCCATTAAAATTGCTGCACCACGAAGATGACGTGCTACAGACGCGAAATTTAACCAACAGGAAGAAGATGCTGTGATATGCAAATGATTAGCTTTTCAGAGCATTCACACAAGCTTGGCGCCGGTGGCGACACCTACAACGTGCTGACACGAGGAAAGTTTCCAAGCGATTTCTCATACACAAACAGCAGTTGACCGGCGTTACCTGGTGAAACGTTGATGTGATGCCTCGTGTATGGAGGAGAAATGCGTACCATCACGTTTCCGACTTTGATAAAGGTCGAATTGTAGCCTATCGCGATTGCGGTTTATCGTATCGCGACATTGCTGCTCGCGTTGGTCGAGATAAAATGACTGTTAGCAGAATATGGAATCGGTGGATTCAGGAGGGTAATACGGAACGTTGTGCTGGATCCCAACGACCTCTTATCATTAGCAGTCGAGATGACAGGCATCTTATCCGCATGGCTGTAACGGACCGTGCAGCCACGTCTCGATCCCTGAGTCGACAGATGGGGACGTTTGCAAGACAACAACCATCTGCACGAACACTTGGACGACGTTTGCAGCAGCATGGACTATCAGCTCGGAGACCATGGCTGCGGTTACCCTTGACGCTGCATCACAGACAGGAGCGCCTGCGATGGTGTACTCAACGACGAACCTGGATTCACGAATGGCAAAACGTCATTTTTTCGGATGAATCCAGGTTCTGTTTACAGCATCATGATGGTCGCATTCGTGTTTCGCGACATCGCGGTGAACGCACATTGGAAGCGTGCATTCGTCATCGCCATAATGGCGTATCACCCGGCGTTATGGTATGGGGTGCCATTGGTTACACGTCTCGGTCACCTCTTGTTCGCATTGACGGCGCTTTGAACAGTGGACGTTACATTTCAGATGTGTTACGACCGTAGCTCTACCCTTCATTCGATCCCTGTTAAACCCTACATTTCAGCAGGATAATGCACGACCGCATGTTGCAAGTCCTGCACTGACTGGCCTTTCTGGATACAGAAAATGTTCGACTGCTGCCCTGGCCAGCACATTCTCCAGATGTCTCACCAATTGAAAACGTCTGGTCAATGGTGGCCGAGCAACTGGTTCGTCAAAATACGCCAGTCACTACTCTTGATTAACTGTGGTATCGTGTTGAAGCTGCATGGGCAGCTGTACCTGTACACGCCATCCAAGCTCTGTTTGACTCAATGTCCAGGTGTATCAAGGCCGTTATTACGGCCAGGGGTGGTTGTTCTGGTTAATGATTTCTCAGGATCTATGCACCCAAAATGCGTGAAAATGTAATCACACGTCAGTCCTAGTACAATATATTTGTCCAATGAATACTCTTTTATCATCTGCATTTCTTCTTGGTGTAGCAATTTTAATTGCCAGTAGAGTATGTGTCGTACAAAGATATAATTTTCTACTTACATTCAGTGGTATATGTGCATACTGTCTGTAAAATTTGTCGCGAATACAGCGAGTAATAACGAAGGTGCCTAGTGCCGTACTTTTACTGCATGAACAACGGAAAAGTAGCGATAAACATTGCCTTTCATCATTTTGTAACGGCTGTCAGCGAGAATTTTTTTGTTTGTGGGGGGGGGGGGGGGGGGGGGGGTTGAAACTATGTGTAAAGTTTGCTGCAAGGCACTTAGTGCTTTCATTCTGAAATAGTCGATGAATAAATTCTAGTAGTTCAACTCTTACTCCTTTGATAAGTATGTGGTTCTTAACCCGAGAGTGATTATCGTCTGACAGTACGGTATACATGCACCAAGTTTGGCTGGAATTGGTCCAGTGGTTTAGGAAGAGATTTGAAACAAAAACAAACACACACACACACACACACACACACACACACACACACACACACACACACACACACACATACACACATACACACACACACAGAGAGAGAGAGAGAGAGAGAGAGAGAGAAAGAAAGAGAGCGTCTGATATACATACATACAGGTGATAGGCAAAATAATGTGAACATCGGTAGTAACGAGATAATTGTGTTTAACAACGCAGGTAAGGCACGTATCGCGCTGGACTGCGTGTTCAGTAAGACCTAGGCATCAGTTGCAGATTGTTTACGAGTAGTGCACACTTCGCATTTGCATTCAGAGGCCGATGTAGACGTGCAATGAAAGACCTAATAGAGTTCCAAAGAGAGCATATTGTGGGGGCCCAGATTAGCTGGAGTATCAGTAACCAAGACATCCAACTTATTGAATGTTTCAAGATCGGCTGTTCCAACAGTCATGATAGCCTACACAAAACTTAGAAAGACATCATCGTGTAAGTGTAATAATGGGCGCAAAATAAAACTAAATGACAGAGATCGTCGTACGCTAACACGATTTGTGTCAAAACAACACAAAACTATGGCGGCTAAAGTGACTGCAGAGCTCAATGGCCGCCTTCGAAACCCCGTATCTAACGACACTGTCCGCCGAGAACTCCATAAAGCGAATTTTCATGGACGAGATGCTATACCAAAACCATTAGTGGCGACAACCAACGCAAAGAAGCGTGCAACATGGTGTCAGGAGTATATATCCTGGACGGTTGATCAGTGGAAACACATTATATGGTCTAACGAGTCAAAGGTTTCATTATTTCCTACATAGGGACTGGTTTACGTCTGGAGGACGCCAAAAGAAACCTACAATCCTGATTGTTTTATTCCAACGGTTAAGCATGGAGGTGAAAGTGTGATGGTGTGGACAGCCATATCATGGTATTCTGCTGGTCCCGTCATTACTCTCAAAGGCCGTGTTACAGTCAACGATTATGTGAGCATTTTAGGTGATCAGGTGCACCCCATGATTCAAATATTGTTGTCAACAATGATGCCATATTTCAGGACGATAATGCACCCATTCGCACAACCAGGACAGTACAATCGTGGTCTGAGGAGCATGCAACTGAACTGCAGAGTCTTCCCTGGCTATCACAGTCCCCAGACATGATCATTATCGAATCCCTGTGGGCGGTACTTGGGCACAGACTCCGGAGCAGATTTCCGTCTCCCTCGTCACTATGGGAGTTAGAAGAGGTTCTGATCGAAGAGTGGCATAACATTCCATTGGAGACAATACAATCATTATATGCCAGTATTCCTAGAAGAATCGCATCTGCATTACGGGCAAAAGGGGGTCCAACCCCTTATTAATAAACCATTCCTAAGTAAGTACAGGTGTTCACACAATTTTGCCTATCCCCTGTACATACATACATATCTATAATATGTATGGACTTCTACATCTACATGATTACTCTGCAATTCACATTTAAGTGCTTGGCAGAGGGTTCATCGAACCACAATCATTCTATCTCCCTACCATTCCACTCCCGAACAGTGCGCGGGAAAAACGAACACCTAAACCTTTCTGTTCGAGCTCTGATTTCTCTTATTTTATTTTGATGATCATTCCTACCTATGTAGGTTGGGCTCAAAAAAATATTTTCGCATTCGGAAGAGAAAGTTGGTGACTGAAATTTCGTAAATAGATCTCGCCGCGACGAAAAACGTCTTTGCTTTAATGACTTCCATCCCAACTCGCGTATCATATCTGCCACACTCTCTCCCCTATTACGTGATAATACAAAACGAGCTGCCATTTTTTGCACCCTTTCGATATCCTCCGTCAATTCCACCTGATAAGGATCCCACACCGCGCAGCAATATTCTAACAGAGGATGAACGAGTGTAGTGTAAGCTGTCTCTTTAGTGGACTTGTTGCATCTTCTAAGTGTCCTGCCAATGAAACGCAACCTTTGGCTCGCCTTCCCCACAATATTATCTTGTGGTCTTTCCAACTGAAGTTGTTCGTAATTTTAACACCCAGGTACTTAGTTGAATTGACAGCCTTGAGAATTGTACTATTTATCGAGTAATCGAATTCCAACGTATTTCTTTTGGAACTCATGTGGATCACCTCACACTTTTCGTTATTTAGCGTCGACTGCCACCTGCCACACCATACAGAAATCTTTTATAAATCGCTTTGCAACTGATACTGGTCTTCGGATGAACTTACTAGACGGTAAATTACAACATCATCTGCGAACAACCTAAGAGAACTGCTCAGAATGTCACCCAGGTCATTTATATAGATCAGGAACAGCAGAGGTCCCAGGACGCTTCCCTGAGGAATACCTGATATCACTTCAGTTTTACTCGATGATTTGCCGTCTATTACTACGAACTGCGACCTTCCGACAGGAAATCACGAATCCAGTCGCACAACTGAGACGATACCCCATAGGCCCGCAGCTTGATTAGAAGTCGACTTGTTACAGAATTAAATTCCACAGCGAAGGTGCCTCCGCAATAGTAGTCAAATCCTTCTAGAGAGATAGGGATAGTGACAAATGATGCGACCCATTTAAATCCTGTGTCTGTTGCCTTAACATACGACATAATGAACCTTTACAATCTATACATTCACTATTTTAAACTAGTTTCGTTTTTTGTGGCACTTAACCGGTTTATTCACTTCTGGTAATGAACAGCTTACTACTGCCAGTTGGTCCTTAGTTAACCTCAAATGCCCGTCAGAGTTCCCTTCTATAGCCTCTATGTGTTTCTCATAAGCGTGGCGTCTTTCTCGTCCAGTAGTGCGAAAATTATGTTACTTATCTGTCCGACAGTTTTAAATACACTTCGTTTTCTTGTCGTCTCGTACATATCCACCTGTTGTACCAGTTTCTGTAATCCTGCAGCGTTCTATATATGTCGCGTCATTTATTGGTCTAACAGGCGAAACTCTATTTATCAGACATTCAGCTCTTTCAGTATGTCCGTACATTACCGCTCTGTTAGTCTGCTGTATCTTTCTGCCTTCTGAAAACGGTGTAGAATCTACATGTGCATACATTACAATTGTCCAAGTGGTACTGCAAGTCTCAACTTGCCTAATTGTCATAACGCAGTTCTGATGATTTTCTTTTATTTTCTTTACAGAGAAAACGTTATTATCTGTGCTCTGTTGGAACTTGTATGTAGCGCTTTGACTACTAATTGTAGGAACATTCATCCTGCGGCGCCAAACCTTAAATTAAAAGTGTGGTTTTGATCTGTTTGCATGTAGCTTTATTTCTTTATTTCTCTTAATCTCTATTATACCGTCGCTCACTACTTCTAATCGTCCTCGCCACTCTCAATCTAACTTTC
This sequence comes from Schistocerca serialis cubense, assembly GCF_023864345.2. Taxonomy (NCBI): domain Eukaryota; kingdom Metazoa; phylum Arthropoda; class Insecta; order Orthoptera; family Acrididae; genus Schistocerca; species Schistocerca serialis. The sequence continues at coordinate 633,881,263 of NC_064642.1, read as the reverse complement.
TGTATCTGCCAGGTGTCACTGAATTATCGAAGAGCAATACATTGTCACCGGCCTAAAATTCCTTCTGGTTCTATTTTTAACATGTGTTCGTTACTGGTTTTCGTATTCTTTATTATCAACTCTCCCGCTATTCTGTGCACTTCCCACTCTTGCTCTTAATCTGTTCACACATTACTTGTAATCGTAACTTACCTGTGCCGACACTTTTTCCAACATCCCTGGTGCTGTAATTTCGCTTCACCGCCAATTTATGTGGCTACTGCGATTTCTGTACCTTGACAACAGGATGCTAGATATCCGCGAACAGGCGTATCACTCGCAACGAACAGTGTGAGGCGCATATACACATAAATATTACTACTGCTGAAATAATTACGCAAATCTGTGTCCAGACACTAATTTATTCAGTAACACAAATAGCCAAATTTCATTTTCTCGCTGTGTAGATAATCCTAGCCTCCGCCAATGTCCCGTTTAGAGACTAAGTCGAAATTGGTGAAAACGATCATCTTTCTCTTGGCGTAGGCTCCGGTCAGTATCGGTGCCTTGCGCTGTCACTGTGCTGCTGATCTTCCATCGGCCTCGTCGTCGACATGAGTGGTGATTCCCTCGGCGAACAGATCGATGTTCCTCAGCAGGTGAGCTGCCATGGAACTGCCGAGCTCACTGGGGCTGGAACCCCAGATCACGTAAGAAACAGATTGACCGTCCTTACGGCGGAACAGGCAACCGTAAAAATAGTTTTCCCGTCGGTCAACAGATGTCACAGGCGACGCTACAATGCTAACTAACCTGTCCATGTCGCAGAATTGGCAACGCTGTATCTTCGGTGCCGTGAATGACGCTGATTTGCGTTCGGCTAGAGCGCTCCGCGCGAAATGCATTCGTCACACTGCTGACTGTAGCTCATGATCGGCTGTGGTTTTTCCCGAGTTTTCAATCTAAGAATGTAGATTAGCTCCTGTAATTCTACAAACCAAGTTTATTTCTCACAATCACATGCGAAATGAAAGAAACGAAAAGTAACACACAAACATTTCTCACGAGTTACTGTTTAAATGCAGACTGTATTGCAGTGGCAAGTGTTTTACACTCGCCTTCCATGCCGTGTATTTCCTCTTTGCTATACAGCTCTTCTGATACGGATTGTGGTGGTAAAAAAGATCTCCACGTGCAGGTTAACACTAGAAAGTTTTCAAAATGCGCACTCGGTTATGATGCGAAATAAGGCTGGACATATTTCAGTGACAGTCATTTCAAATTTAAATTCTTTTACTTTGCATGTAACTTATCATAAATGATATAAGAGTTGCACAAAACGATGAATTTTGGATTGTTGTTGAAAGGGGGCTGCAAACGCGGTAATATACAAGTGAAAGCGTGTTTTTCGAGCATATTTTGGCGGTGTCAACTTTGAAGAGCCACAGACGGCAAACCATAATTATGTTAAAAATTTACTTTGTACAGTTTAAAGATAACCCGCAAATATTCGCAACAGACGTACGCTTTTATCTGTAACACAGTTATTACTTGGGATATCCGCACTTGCGCAGACCTGTTACTGTAAGTAGTGTTGTTTTCAAGTGAAAGCTGTGTGAGGATTATTAGCGCACAGATAAAAAAAAATTAAAATAGGCAGCGTCTATAGTTTGCATGTTATGCTCGTTCTCTTCTATTCTCCTCCCTTCATTCCAGTATAAACGCTTGTTCACAAGTATAAACGAATGGCAGTGAACATTGGCGAATTACCTATGAATAGGCTACTCGTTTGCAGCAGTGTAAACGAGGTTTTACACTCGTTCACTTCGTTCGCTCTAGTATATACCAGGATTTAGAGGGACCGATGATCTAGCAGTTAGATGACGACTATTATTCATTTATTTCACTGTTGCGATTTCAGCTCTAGAGTCATTTTCATGTACCAAGGGAATGGTCTTGTAAGGTAAAGCTTCTTAAGTTGTTTACCAAATGTTACCACACCATGCTTTGCATTTTGTTATCCATATGTTATATTGGTTTCAGTTTTCACATTGCACACAAAAATGCCTCTACACCCAAAATTACGATAGTGAAGTGAATAAACAGTTTTAAAAAGTCCAAATCGCAGCAAAGATTTCATTTAAAAATTATATGATATGATTCTTGTACAGGAAGGGCTGCCACGTTATTTCGAATATAACATCGACAAAATTTAAATAGGATCGAATGCTTATGAATCTTTATTAATTCTTACTCGTAACTAATTTATTGATTTACCTGAATTTAAAATCCACTCGCGTAACCTTTCTTTATCTCTGACGGGAAATCTGAACATTTTTAGCTCAGGATTTGTTCGTCTACTCCTTCCACAGTTGATATAGTCGTAGGTCCTCGCTATGACGACTCGATCCTCTACCACCGGTATGTCAGGAACAGCTGTACTTCACAAACGCCAAATACTGGAAAGCTGCACGCGTTCGGCCGATGTTGCCACATATTTCACAGAACGGAGTGCCATCTAGTGGTTGATTCCAGAAGTAAGGGTGTGACGCTGTTGCCGCCTGGTGGCCGTTCCCTCACAAGTGTTGCCTGCTAGACCAAGCGATCGGTCAATCTGTTTCTTACGTGATCTGGGCTGGAACTACCCATTAAACCGCATGGAGCGGCTTATATCCCTATTTGTGTACTCGTGGTAACATGAAACATTTCACTACTTGCTCCACGCGATTGCTGACGTGCAATATACCGCCTGTGATGCTGACGACCTTTGTTGTAGACCGCTCGAAATGCTAGCGGTCTCTGTCCGCCTGGCGGGAAAGCTGCCCGTGCAACCTCGGATACTAGAGGGAAGGCTAGCCTGCAGTGGAGTTGCTACCACTCGACTCGGAGTCACATTTGGTATACTCGCTTTTCTTCCGTACATCGGTTCGAACGCTGTGCTGCTCTGTGGTGGGTATTGAACACAAAAGGAGCAGTGGCGACATCTATACCACGTATCACGCACGCCAAGCGAAGGACAATGGATGCCAAACTGCGATTTCAGAAAGGAAAGAAGCACTACAGGCACTTAAGAAAGTTAGTACAGAGAAAAATTGTATTCAGCTTAAAGCGCGTTAGGCATGGGTAAAAAGACGCAACTGCTCAGAACACTGTAATACATTAAATGACCAATCCCAATAACAACAATCTGCAAACAAATTCAACGGTTCCGTAATGCTATGGATGGGCGTGTGTCCCCCTCCCACATACTGACGAACCGGCTCGCGATGGAGGAAATATTGTCCGAGATTACCCCTTCAACAGTGGAGAACGTGGTTGAAATTAACTAAGTCCAAAACGATGATCATCATCTTATGCCCCCTATCACATTGGCTCAGTTGGAAATAGCCACCAGATCACCCAAAAGTACAGCATCCGAACCGGATAATACTTGCTATCCCATCCTCAAGTTCTTGCCTACACAGATTCAAAATATATTATAATACATCTTAAACACTGTATAGGCGGATCGCAGATACGAAAACAATAGGCATCGTGTCCATTTTAAAGAAATGGAAACATGCATCACGAGTTGATTCTTATAGACAGGTATCGTTTTTATCCCGTGTATATGAAATTTTATAACGTTTGATTAAAAGGCGATTTGAATACCATGTAGAGCTTTTTGAAATAGGTGTCCAGTTTTCAACTAGGTTTTTGGCGTGAGAGCTCAGCAAATACGTTAGCGCACTTGATAATGGAAGTTCAGTTGTGTTCTACCGTGAATAAATTTTTAATGGCATTTTATACAGACGCAAGTATTGTTAGCTACCCTAGTCAAAGACTGAGAAACTAGCAGATACCACAAAGCTTCATCGCATTTCCTGTTTCAGGAAAGAGGGGGGGGGGGGGGGGGGAGGCCGAGAGCGACTAGTACGTGGCTGGCACAATGATCAGTTCTCTCCCCCTTGTTGTTTAACATTTATACCAGCGACCTCCGACTTACCTTATGAGACAGAATAAGCATTTTCCAATATGCTATCAATATGCATATTTATGGTACTGATGCTTCCTTGCAGGCCGTTAAACTGTACGTCGCTTTCGACACTGGTTACAGGAGATCGGATTAACCATTTCATCTAATAAGCCGGCAGCCAATATGTACTCACGACACAGATACAAAACGATTGAAGTCACACGACTACTTGAGTTCCAGATTCCCTTTAAAGGACGTGTTATAAATATACGCTCTCGTATAGACAATAAATTTCGATGGTCCCACCATTTAGTCCATATTAAAGGTAAATGTGAAAGATCTCTGAACACACTTCGTGCCACGAATGCGAAACACATGGGGTTTAGATACTGTAATAGCTTTACATCTGTTTGGCAAGCTAGTGCACCCTCACCTAGATTAAGTCTGTATGGTACGGCTTCCAGGCAGCTGCTGCAGGCACTCGAGTGATATCAATACAGGGCACTGCGATTGTCCATAGGAAATCTCGGCTCCACCTAGATGAACGCACTATTAGTTGAAAGAATGGAAGCACCCTTACAGTATGTAGACAATACCTCAACAGAAATTTTATACTGAAACACCTACAACGGTAGGGAAAAGTGCTGACAAACAATATCTGCAACCTTACAGTGCAACACTACACCAATGGTTACTGGATCTACAAGTCAACACCAGCACTTGTGATATTTTGTATTCTAAGCAAGTACCAGAATCTCATTAAAAGGACACGACTGCTACACTACTTTGAGGGAGAGTATGAACATATATACCGTGTACGAGACGTACGCATTAATCTGGACTACTCTGAGAACTCAGTAATCAAGAACAGCAATTTATAAAGGCTTCTCGAGCAATGGCCTGGTGCTGCGTGTGTATATACCGACGGGTCGAAATACCGGGTGGTTATAATTAAACTTTCCCTATTCAACAGGTTATATCACGGAAACCAATTACCGTACGAGTACCAAACTTGGTAGTATTAATGTCGAGGAGATGGGGAAGAGAAATAATGCAGAATCAGTTCAATTGAAACACTTTTCCTGTGCTGCTGCAGTACATCGTACCATTACATTCCAGCACCGTTACTGCTACAAAAGCTGCTCAATATGGCGCCCATCTGTGTGCAGAAGATCTGAAAGCACAGGATTGCATTCTGCACAGCATAACTAAGCATGAAAACGAATACTGGCTATCTCTCTTGATATGCTGCGCTTCAGATCAGCACATGTGTGGCAAACCCTGCCCTTCAGGTAGCCCCACAACCAGAAATCACAGGGCGTGGGATCTCGTACGAATACCATTTGAGAATGGTTCGAAGCACCTTCCGTACAGTGGACCACGGGATGTTCAACTGTCGTGACACAGCACACGCACTGCCTCACGATCGGGAATTGCACGCAGCGTTGTCTGCCATGGCAAGAGCGATTTCGTCAACCACCTGTGGTGCAGCCGGTCATCGGCTTCTTCCCGGAGCGACGCCCAGTTCTCCAGTTGATTCGACCTTCTTCTTCATACTCAGCACAGAAGGTGGAGAAATAGGACCCTTCTATAATCCTTTCAGCCGGCGATTTTCTCGAAATGCAGCTGCAGCATTACTGTTGTTTTGATAATAGAGCTCCACCAATAATGCCCTTCTCCTTTTGTCCAAGCTCATGTTGACACATAATCAAATGCACTGCGACCGGTCAGGTGTGTGACACGACACTATGACTGATTACGGCACCTGGTGGCCATAGTTGGAACTGGATGGTAGTGCTGTGACACATGGAATCATGCAGCCCATACTCTGGACGTCAATAAAAGTTTGGTACTCTTACGGCAATTAGTTTCCACGTTATAACGTACTAAATAGGGAAAGTTTAAATATAACCACCCGCTACAAGGGCTCCGTCGCCTGTGGCCATGTACACATTAAAAATAAAAAGCGTGAACTACTTCCCTTAGCGAAAGAGGCTCCAATACGCGCCGCTGAGCTCCTAGCCATAAAACAGGCAGTAAGATGCGGCATGACCACAGCAGCTACACTTATTGTAATACTTACGGATTCGCTCTCCCTATGCTAACATAAACATCAATTGGTAAACACAAATAGTTGTTGCTGTATCAGAGATGAACAACAATAGTGTGGATCAAGGGCAACGCTGAGATTGTGGGAATGAAAAACTGACCAGTTGTCTAGATTTTAGGGATGTAATGACGAATTGCATATAAGGGGAACGCATCCCAGCGGATGTTCTCATTGCTGTAGTTAGAGATGCGACCAAAAACCAAACAGAACAAGGTGTGGGAGACCGAAGATCTAAACAAGTCGACCAGCAAATACCGAAGACATAATGTTATGTTGAAAACTGGGCTCCCAAAAGCAACTCAACTAGCATATGGGATGAGAGACTGTTTTCGGGGATCATAGCCAGGTTGAAATTCAGTTATGTCTGTCATCAACAGCTTCTTTATAGACTACACCTTATACCATTGTCACATTGCGACAGTGGGGAGAATCACATCTACGTCTCAGTACAGGCAGGAATCAGACCGGTTCATTAGGGAGCTGCTCTGCCTGCATCAGTAACTTCCTTCTTCTTTTTTTCCTTCGCTTTTGTCCCACATCGGAGCCGGGCTGGCATGGTTATGAACGGCTTTTGCATGGTTAATTAAAGGTGGCCGAATACCCCTACTGTGGGCACCCTTTTACCCCTCTCCCTTTCCCCTTCGGACGAACATGTGTACCCCAACCGTCTCTGTATAGTGTTATTCCTATGAAAGTGAGCGAAAGCTTACTAAACGTTTGCGAATCGTGTAACTGAGGTTGGACTTGGGTGTCACCCAGTACTCGTTTTGTGAAATGTGGGAAACCGCCTAAAAACCTCATCGAAGCTGGCCGGCACACTGACCTTTGCCGTTAATCCACCAGGCGGATTCGATCCGGTACCGACGCACCTCCCAAACACTTTAACACGCATAGCTATCAACGCAGGTTGCATCAAGCACTTCTTTGTAAAGTGGTAATCCTATTGTTTCCCAAGCATTTCGACATTTATAAATTACTAGTGGCATTTACTTTAAAAGCTGAAATTAACCTGTAACTGTCAAGTCTGGGTATGTTGAAATGTACCTGTTAATAGCAAATATGCAATTCTGGTAAGACAGCCAAATGAAACGTACCTTTAATAGAGAAAAATCAATCCCAGCAGGTCCACCAAATGAAACATACTTATTAATGGTGTGGGATTATATAAAAGAGAGCTCTCCTTGCAGTGGAATGTTAAATGAAACGCTATCTGTCATTGTAATAAAGGTTTGCATAACGGAGATGTCAAATGCAATTTGCGTGAAAATGCTGTGAGACGAAGTGGCCACTTGGATGCACTTTAATAACTTATCTTATGTGTTGACCACACTTTTATTATTTCGAAAAACGTATTAACCTTTCGGCATTTCGTCATTTTCAAAGGCTGTAAAATGCAACACAAAACTTGTATCAGAACACATGAAAATGTCACGTTTCACCATTGATAAAAGACATAATATAATGACTAGAATATGACTTTATAACTCACCAGCGTTATGTCAATCATATAAATTTGTTCACTTTATACAACGTATCACGTCAACTTTCTCAGTCACGAGACAAGTGTAAAGGTACGTATTGAAAACCAAGTCGATTAAATCGCTAGGCGATGCTGGACATGTGGTCCACTTGTTCGTTTAGAACTGCAGTTTCATCGTTAGATCGTATAAAACAATTTCATCAGTAAACAATTCATAGAAATTCTCAAATTGTCTGAATTTCCTGTATAGGCTTCATCCATTTGCTCCCACTGGCGGAAACAACAGTGTGTGAGCGCCACCTGTAAGTGAATGCTATGCCTCATTTGGTATTACCAGACTTAGTGAATTCTTATAAAATGATATTTATCAACTTTTACTGATGCTACTAATCTATATGCTGTAAGTTGTCAAAGAAAACTGTTAACAGACAATTGGCCTCTTATCCCTTGCATCACTCAGCGTGTTCCAATGTATTATTTTCGGCCACTCAAAAGATTTGTTACAAGTGGTTTTGTAAAGAAAAACCTTTTTTTCTTTCAAAACATTGCAAAGTAAGTTCCATGAATTGTTTACTGATGAAATTGTTTTATACCAAGTAACGATGAAAGTTTAGTTACAAACAAACAAATGTACCACGTTTCCAGCGCCCCTTAGAGGTTTAGTCCATTTGATTTCCAGTTTGACCCTTGGTTTGCACCTGTCTTGTGTTTGAAATGTTGACGTGATGCAATGGATCTAATTAACGATTTTATATTATTGACATAACGCTGGTAAGCTAGAAAGCCATATTCTACTCATTCTACTATGTCTCTTATCAATGGTGAAGTGTAACATATTTTCATATATTCTGATACCAGTATTGTGTTGTATTTTATAGCCTTTGAAAGTGACTGAATGTCGAAACGCGCAATGTGTTTTTTGGAATAATAAAAGTGTGGTTTCGACTTAAGAAAAATTTTTAAAGGAATTGTGAAAGACACATGTCCTTCACATATAAGCATGGATGATACCACTGATTAGTCCCTAATCAAAGAGTGACGGAGATTACTGACTACCGAAATGATAGCAAAAGAAATTCACTTACTGCACATTTATTTTACAAGAATCTAGACACCTGGGGAAAAATTAAACATAAGAAACACCTTCGTTCCAAATTAACAAAATGGACTTGGAGCATTAAGCTGTATCGGTTATACATAATACACACCTAATTGGTCCTCATCCTACTGGGAAACGTAGTATGAAAGAAGCGTTTCTTCCAGGGATCTTGAATGAATCCCCTTTAAACAATATGGCAGAAACAATTGCTTTACTCTTGATACATGGTGAAGTGGCATTCAGACATGCACAGAAACTCGTACTTGCGTTTGGCAAGGCAACGAGCAGTACACGACAACCCAAGGTTCACTGTAATAAGCGTCTATTTCCGAATCACGAAAAAAATTAAAATGACCGAATTAACAATCATGAATATGGCTTTAAGCATCGTCTGACGTTATCGCGGCGATCCTAAAATTCACGCAGTTCCAATCTCGGTTAAATTCATATACCGAAGCGATAACACTCACCATCTTTCACAGCACCAAACACTCAACTTCTCTAGTATATTATCACGAACTATAGGGATTTGACAGATTTTCCCAATGTCCCCCCCCCCCTCACACGCGCTTGTGTGTGTGTGTGTGTGTGTGTGTGTGTGTGGTTTGCCCTTTGATATCTGATTGTTACCTTAAGGAATTGATTTTATTAATTCGTGGTGGCTGTTCTTCCGGACACAGCCAAAATAACAGACACTAGGCGGAACCCGCGGCTGTGACTCATGTTATGTAAATTGAAGGTGGAGTTGGAGAAAGGAAAGGAAAGGGAAGGAACTGTTGATGACAGCTGCGTTGTGACTTTATACGGAATCAGTGACGACGAGTAAAAATATGTGTCGGACAGGCGTTCGAAACCGGGATCTTCCCCTTACTAGGCAGTTGTGTTAACCGCTATACGACCAAGATACAATGTTCATCACAACTGCGCGGACCATCTCGCCACGCTGCCCAGCCGACTCACATTCCCACCTGGAGTCATCACCTATCTGCCGATCCCGTCCACACGCTCCATACTCGTTACTTTGAGATTCCCGCAGGAGGTCGAACGTAACTGTGCATCCGCATTGAAGATGTTAGATTCATTGCCCATCGACGCGAATCAATTATATGAATGTGCGATGTCTGTTCTTTCAGACAACACACTCAGATAACTGAATCGCCTCGATGGGCAATGAATCCAAAACCTTCAATGCGGATGCACAATTACTTCGAACTCCTATGGGAATCTCAAAGTGGCGAAGTGGCGAGCATGGAGAACATGGACGGGGCAGCGGATAGGTGGCACTAGGCGGAAGTGTGAGTCAGCTGATGAGCGTGAAGAGATAGTCTGCACAGTAGCGCTGAGTACTGTGTGCGGCTGGTGCAGTCGTTAACGCAGCTGCCTGGTCAGCAATACATCCCAGGTTCAAATCCGTCTCTGGCATATATTTTCACTCGTCACCGCTGACTTCCCATCAAATCCCAATGCAGCTGTCATCAATAGCTCCTTGCCTTTCCTTTCTCCCATTTCCACTTTCAGTTTACCTGATATTAAGGTTCAAAAATGGTACAAATGGCTCTGAGCACTATGGGACTCAACTGCTGTGGTCATAAGTCCCCTAGAACTTAGAACTACTTAAACCTAACTAACCTAAGGACATCACACACATCCATGCCCAAGGCAGGATTCGAACCTGCGACCATAGCGGTCACGCGGTTCCACACTGTAGCGCATATAACCACCCGGCCACCCCGGCCGGCTGATATTAAGGAACTGATCTATTTCTGTCCGCATTATTTTGTTTTAACTGTACGAGACGTTCTATTTTTTTGTTTTCTGTATTATTCACTGAGTAATTTCAATTTTTTTTAACTTTCTTACACATCGCATGTTTGGAGTTGCTGTATGGGTGCAACTGCAGAACGGTAAATAGAAAAATAAATAAATAAAGCATCTGGTATATTCATTTTTCTTCCAAACAGTGTATCGAACACTTTTCCGCTTTGTATAGTACGCTCACGCTCCAAGACATCTGTTACAAGTTACAAAATTTAAACCTTCAACCAATATACCATGACTTCCATCCAGTACACCTTTAGATTTTGGATGTTAAGTTGCAGAATATCGCTTAATTCTTCACAACTTACATGCTCTTTTGAAAAGTTTGCTCATCAAGTTCAATGTAAGGAGACTAAACTGGAGCATTATTGACAGATGCTCACAATCTGATATCAAGATAGTATTACACTCCAAATGGGCGATGTCTGTGGCATGATTTCTAAGGCCTGAGTAAACAGACCAGGTGTTAATGGCTCGTCTGATCTTAGTTAACTGCCTGTGTTGTCTTCTATTGAGTGTAATTTCTTGTATTCTTCAGTTCTTTGGTGCCATGTACAAGACTTTGCTGTATCTCCATTATAGGAAGTTTCATGTCAGTTTACTCTAGACACCATTGAAGTTATTTTGAAGAAATTGCACATCACTGCATTATCAATATTTCCTGTGTCTATGCAAGAAGTTTATTTTCAAACATATTTATTGAGGAAATTGTGATTAACTGATTGCATATGTTACAAAAAGTATTTAAATTTGGAGAAGTGATGAAAGTGTGAAATGATATCTCTGGATTTAAAATAGTTCGCCAAGATATATTTCCAAAACAGCATTAGACGTTCTTTAGGTTAGACGAGCTATTAACTGAATACGAATAACTGACAGCTACTGCAATTACTTAAAAGCAACTTTGAAGTAGACCATATTAGGGTAAATGTAGCTGAAAATTACAAAAATCTTTCTAGCCATAGTTAGTAATTTAGTGATCTGAACTTCCACATTTTCAAATAAAAAGATCTGTATTTTAAAGGGAAAATACAGAAAAAGAGCTGGCATTAACATTTTGCCACTATTATTAAATATTAAATTTTTATTGCCTTTTTACAAAAAGGCATAACTGAAATTCTAACTAAGCAATTAACACTAAAATTTTGCTGCAGAGTGCTATGAGGATTATAAGATCACTGAACTACAGTCATTAATTTATGTTTAAAATATTATTATGTACAAAGATATGAATTTTGCACAATCAAAATTAAGAATTCTTTCTAACATGCAATCCAATAATTTAGAATTTTATTGAAGAATATTATATTTTCAGTTTCAGTGAGACACCATGTTTTTAACAAATTTCATGCCATTAGCTGATATACTTTTTGATAAAAATAATGCAAAAAATATAAAACTAAAAAAGCAGTATAAATAAATAGTCCATATATTTCAACATGTAATAAGCCTTATCTGTATTTTAAAATCATCCATTTGCAGTAAATACACCTGCATTTATACTAACTCTCTTCTGCACTTCAATTCTTCCAGTATTTTCCTCAGTGAAATATAAAACTGCATCACACACACCTGTTTTAGCCCATTAAATAGACAGATTGTACTTTTTGAGCATTTAAACCGAATTAAATTATTTAAACTTTCATTAACGTTCTGTGTTTTCCCATTAAGACACTTGCACTGTAAATCAGGGTGTGCAAGAAACTAGAACATAGGCTTAATTGCTTTCATAACTGTTTCTGGTAATATGTGCTTAAGTAAATATGTTTCATTTCTTGTGTTTCGTTTGCATCAATCATTTTAAATGCATTTCTGATGCTGTTATGAAGATAAAATTTGTACACAACATACATCAAACTCTCTAGTTTAAGAAAAAAAATATTTTTGAAAACTAGATTTGCTGCATCCAAACCCATTACATCCTCTCTAAAGATGGAAAACTTTTAATTTCAAATGGGATACCCAAAAAACAAGAAATTCACATAGTTTAGCTGAGCACTGAATTAAATATTAGCGATGGTTCTCAGGGTAACAAAAAATCAACACTATGACATTATATAATGTGCATAGTATACCAGATTTGGCCAGACTTTTTGTGTGCACATACCAATGAGTCAAGAGCAAGAAAATGTAGGGTATGCTTTTCTCTGTCCAGGAATACAAGTCTCTAAAATGATTCACCCGTCAAAGGGGACTTTGGATTTTTTTCTGCAAAAGCTGTAGCTGCACTAGAAGCCTTAAAATATGTCAGCTCCCTTCAGGTTTCTAAGGTCCTCATTTTATCTAGTTCTGTATCGGTTTTACAATCTCTAAGACATAAGAAGTTGAATTCAGAACCCAGAAACCTTATCTTATAAAATGCTTGGCATACATACAGTGCGAAATCAAAAGGCAGACAAAACAATTCCTCAGGGTTTAATCTCATTTCAGTATTTTTCGTAATAAAGAAGTCGATATTCTTGCTAAGGAAGCCACAGCTTTCCTTGTCCACAAACTTTCGCCTTTTAATTGTACGGTCTGGCCATACAGAATGCCTTTCAGCAATGTCAAGCGACTGCAATGAATCTCAGTTTTTCAGGGGACGACATTCCAAGTTGACCCTGTTTTTGCAATATTTGCTTACCCATATCGGTGATATTCACTGTCTGCCATTTGCAGCTCAACTTTGGAAGTTTTCTGATGCACCTCCAACACATCAGAATTATCCAATCCCATTTTGTGATTGCACTAACACTAAACAAGGTGACATCAGTCACATCCTCTTTGTATGTCAAAATGGTAGAGGCACAGAAAATCTTTTTTGCAAGAATTATGATATCTGATAGTAGGGTTTCCTATGAGTGCTGTCATTCTACTTTATTTAGGTAACCTGTTCCCTTTTACACTAAAGAGCCTTTTGAATTTTTACAATTGCCAAGGTACCCTTGTAGTAATAACACAGCACTGGGAACTACATTAATCATCATTTCATGTTAATATGTATTTTATGTGAATAGTAATTTCAATTTAGGCTCTGAATATTTGTAGTTCTAGTATTCCTATTCTTTTTGTTTTATTTATTAACTTGTGGTGCCAGAAAAATTAACTCTGTCAAACTACTACGAAAAATTTTTACACAACATGTCCAACACCTCCGTTAAATGTATAAATGTGTTTTTATTTATATTGGAACACTGCACCATTGTTAACTATTTATGTAGTTACGTTGTTCTCACACCTTTTATTTTAAATTACCGAAACCTAAAATATTGTACTGTGCATGTCTATCAACAGCAGGCTTCTTAAGTTCTTTGTTATACTTGTATCATTATTATGTCATCAATTTGTGGTGTGCACTGTATGTCAATACCTTTTAGCTGGCTAAACGGTGATTAGCTGAAAAATGTTCAAATGTGTGTGAAATCTTATGGGACTTAACTGCTAAGGTCATCAGTCCCTAAGCTTACACACTACTTAACCTAAATTATCCTAGGGACAAATACACACACCCATGCCCAAGGGAGGACTTGCACCTCTGATGGGACCAGCCACACAGTCCATGACTGCAGCACCTTATACCGGATTAGCTGATGAATGACAAGTAAATAAGTACAATGATTTCTGGTAAAGGTAATAAAGAAATAATTGCTCCTTTTTGAAGTTATTCTCCCTTGAATGTGGTGAACCTTGAAACCATTACAGAATGAATTATGCAAAATAAAAACAAATTGATTATCAAAACAAGTTATGGGGGTGACATGTCAATGCATAAAATATCATAAGCATATTTAAAGGGATCCTGTAGCACCACATTTTTCATGCTCCATTACAACTTTTCGAAATTTTGGGACTATGCTACAATGTTCAGTGATAATGGTTATTGTGGAGCACATAGGAGTGTGTGATAGTTGTAGTGAATCATAAATATTTAAAATTACAAGCTTCTGGAAATGACTTTCACAGAATAATTTAAAAGTTCCTGATAGAAGTCGTTTATTGGACGACACATAGAGAAAAGCAATGCCATAGGGTATGTGTTTTCTGGTAGTGAGGCATTTAGCTTATCAGAACGCATGTTAAGGTCTTACGTAAAAAGTAATTTTAAACAACATGAATGAATTTTCTGTCGTAAACTATGTAGAACTCGCAGAATTGTGGAGTATGTTTTGGAATTGCCAGTGTGTATAGAGCATTACACTGACTCCTCCACACAAATCCTCATTTTTATCAACACAGAATAATGTCGTTTTGCATGCTTCGAAACTATGTAACACAACATTGATGGCACACAAATAGAAGACAGGAGAAACATTCCCACAGAAAAATGTTTATTTGATATTGTTACAGGGCTAGATGAAATATCTTTATTATAACATAAAAACTAAACCTAACTCATACAACTCTCTTTAATAGCACATCCAACAACAGAAGACAACATAAATGGTTCAAATGGCTCTAAGCACTATGGGACTTAACATCTGAGGTCATCAGTCCCCTAGACTTAGAAATACTTAAACTTAACTAACCTAAGGACATCACACACATCCATGCCCAAGGCAGGATTCTAACCTGTGACCGTAGCAGCAGCACGGTTCTGGACTGAAGCACCTACAGACGCTCGGCCACAGTGGCCAGTGAAGAAAACTTATATAAAACAAAGAGAAAACATAAGTCAACAATTAAACCAAAGATAATCATTAAAATAGTAATAACTTGCACGTAGCACTACAATGCACATAACAATGCACTTCACCACTCCCCTCTCAGTGTCACTGATATTTTCTGTTGAATCAGACGTGTTGTCAAGACTGGATAACAACACATCATGTAAAGGCTGCTGACAGTAAAATGGAGGTAGCCTTCAACGTCCATTGCAGCTGATCTGTGATGGCCAGTGTAGCAACTGGAATGTTGGTTGTGTCCGAATTGTGTATAGATGAATCCTCACCAGTGTAGGGTGCACATGAAGCTAGTTGGAACCTGTCAATAGTGATGGTGGTTGATGTACCCATCACATCGACTTTGAATGTCTCATCCTCCCTACTGATAACATGGTATGTGTCGGAAATGCAGGAGGAAGGTGTAGGTTATCTTTAATCAGAAAGATTCCCAACAGTCAGCAATAAAATGATATTTATTACATATAAAGCAGTAATCAGCTTTAATGATGCTTCTTCTTGTGAAATGTTCAGCATAATTAGAGGTTTGAAATTAATTCAGGTCCTCTAAAATTTTAAAGTCCTGTCACAGTGCCTCTAATTGATGCCTACATAGAGTCCAGAGTGGGCCTAAGGAGGTTAAGTCTCAGAGACGAAAGTCGAACACTGCGGCTTGTAGACTCAGTGGTAACTGGAGACTGTACACAAGTTTGCGAACTGAAGAGAATTGTCTGCCATAGCTCAGTGCTCAGGTATCCAATAAGGAATAGACCAATTGCTACCCACACACATGATGTCCATGGGTTGGCAGCTGCAGGCCCAGGCAGACCTTGGCATAGTTTGTAATGCCAACTCAAATAGTTGCTGTGCTACAAATGTTTCGAGCACCACTTATCGATTGTACTGTGGTACTATCTGGAGTTGTGAGTTCCACAACTACAGTAAGGTCTATCACACAGTTGTGAGTACCATCGCCACAGTAAGGTCCATCGCACAGAGGCTGCAGTGGCTCATATACTGCGTCATGCCATACAAAGACATGATGGCATTCCCACAGTTCATCAAAAGCAGAAGGGCAATGGATCTGTTGATCCCGTGGAGTGATGGGGCATAGTTACATGGTTTATGTAAGTAGCTTTTGTACAAAATCTGGAAGGTCAATGCAGTCGTCTGGTATGTTGGCAAATAACTGACCAGGTATTCCTATTGTCCGGCCATAAACAAGTTCTGCAATGGTGGCTTTCAGGTTTTCTGCTAGCAACACACAGAGAAGCAGGAGAACAATGGGTAACGTCTCTGTCCACCTGTGTGAGTTGTGATATTGCAGCGACACTTTCAGCTGACAGTGCCTGTGTTCAACTAAACCATTTGCTGCTGGGTGGTAAGCTGTAGTTGTAATGTAGTTCTAAGTTTTAATTTGCTTCATACCCAGTAGGACAGCAAGTGCTTTGAACAAATATAGTTCAAATGATCTTCCCTGGTCTGTTGTAATTCCTAAAGCCACATCGAAACAGGTGACGTACCCCCAGAAGAACGCGATCACGACAGTTTCGACAGTAACGTCAGCCATCGTGAACACCTCAGGCCAGAGAATAAAATCATCGATGGTCGTAAGGCAGAACGTGCATCTTTCTGGTGGTTGAAGAGGTCCTACAAGATCTAGATGGACATGTTCAAATCTATGAATCTATGATTTGGAAGAATAAATGTGCCAAGAAGTTACCTAACATACTGGCTAACTTTATTCACACATCTTGCTTGCAATATTTGTCCTGGTGTGTCCAGACAAAAGCTCACATAACCATGTTTGTAGTGGCTTCTACTCCAGGATACGACATGTTGTGTAAAGAGACGATTGACTGTTGGCAGAAGTCGTAGTCATTAATGGTCGCGGACTGGTAGTGGTGACATCACAAGACACCAGCGCAGTTGACAGTGGCAGTATAATATGGCGGAGTTGTAGGCTTGATGGTCGCACCAACAACTCTCATAGCTCACTATTTGATTATTGCGCTGTGACGAGAGCTCCAAAATAAATTGCATCAGTGATCCCTTCAATCCAAGAGAGAGTGTCAGTTGACACATTCAGTTCTCCTTCATTGTAAACAATATTGGTAGTGAACTGTCCGATGCAGTCGAGATGTTGCAGCTCCGCCACACGCTGTCGGGTGGCTTGCGGAGTATGGATGTAGATGTAGATGTAGATGCTTCCTCAGGACACTGGCAGAAAGCGTATGTTAGTGGCTTGTGATCTTTGATGAGAGCGAACTGCTGTCCCCCCAACATGTGACGAAATTTCTTAATAGCAGCATTGGCAGCTTACAGTTCGCGACCATAGGTGGACCAGTTCTTTTGAGATGGCAATAACTTTTTACTGAAAAAAGTTAAGGGTTGTCAGCGCTTGTCAACTTCCTGTTGTGGTGTAGCACCGATTGCAGTGCCAGATGCATCGACCATGAGGGCAAGAGATGCCTGCGGAAATGGGTGGGCTAACAGTGTAGCCTTTGTGATAGTAGTCTACAGCTTAGTAAATGCCAACTCAGCCTCACTGTTCCACTGAAGTTTGTCCTTCAGCTTCTGTGAACCATGTATGAATTTACTGTGGTGCTGCTGGGAGAGCATGGTTGGGAACAAGCCGACAGTAAAAACTGGTTACGCCAAGAAATTGTCGTAATTCTTTAACTTTTCTAGGCTGCAAAAATTAAGTGTAACTCCTGCTTTCTTTTGTGGTGTCCATGCGTCTTGTGTGTTGTAAGCATAGCCTAGGAACTATACTTCAGGTGTTCTGAAGACATACTTCGATGGGCTGATGAGCAGGCCTTTTTCATGTAGATGAGTGAAGATCTATTGTAACTGTAATAGGTGCTCTGCCTCTGAGTTTGAAATGACCAGGACGCCCTTGATACACACATAACACAAATCTAAGTACCATGTGACTTCATCTATGAATCATTGAAATGTTTTGGCAGTATTACAAAGTCACTTCATGATAGAAATCTGCCAAGGACAGTACTTTTACTTATGGGATGTATCGGTTAGAAAAGTGCACCGATGATGACTGCCATCAGTTGAAATCAATTTGCAATACGATAAATAAATTATGTTTCCGTGACTGGTTGCTGCATTATTTATAATTTTAAAGTCCAAAAGGTATTCAGGTAAATGTTCATAGTCCAAACAAACAGTGTGCAGATGGTTGTCTTACCAATGTCGTCTGGTGACACTGATATCTGGTAGAAAGCATGAAAGAAGTCCAATGTAGAAAATATGTAATTATCGTGGACACTGAGCGTAAAATCTTCGTTATGTGGTACTGGATATCAATCTGGAATGGTTCTGACCTTGAGCTGTCTATAGTCACCACATTAACGTCATCCATTATTATTCTTTGGGACCACATGTAGTGGCGATGACCAACTACTGCTCAATGGGCAGCAGATCCCTTGTGCAAGAATCACTGAATTTATGCTTCACTATCTTCAGTTTCTGGGGTGTCAGGTGGTGTGGTTGAGCATGAAATGGTGATGCATGTATAGTCAAAACATAGTACACCGTCGAGTGCTGTACAGGTGTTAGTTTGGGAGCCTGTTGTATGATCTGTGAGAACTGTCTGAGGATCTCTATGAATACATAATCAGCTGTAATCGTCTGTACTGCTGTGTCTTCCACACAATGCAATCGCCCTTGGCTTGCTAGGTTGGTGGTAATGTCAAGAAGTCATCGGTATTGGAGGTCAAGCAGGAATCCATAAAATGATAGAATGTCCACTCCAAGAACCATTGGCTGCGAAAAGGTCACAGTCATCACAGCTGCTAAGTGTCAGACAGGTACATGCATAGACTGACACATCATTATCTGTGTCTACCAAAACTGTAACTATGTGCCATGTTCCATTACACGCAGTCAATGGCTGTCATGTGGAGAGCCAGTGACCATCATCACTATAGCAGGCTATAGTTCAGCACCTCAGAACCATACTGTCGGTGGTACCAGCAGACTCTTGCTGATGAAGATGAGTGGCTGTGGTAGCAATGACATCGGTGAATGTTAGTCTGAATGGGTAATGCAGCAACTTGCGCAATGAGCTCAGCAAGCTGTGGTCGTAGTGTGGCGAGGGTGCTATTTCCCTGAGGCTGTGGTCACTGTTGTGACATATGCGGATGGATACATTTTTGCTAAGTCATCCGCAGTTTGCATGAGTACATCTAGATCGCTAACACACACTGTCATTATTTTCTGTGTATTCGATGGCAAGCATGACAACTAAATATTCTGCAGAATCTCTTCAGTGACTGTATTGCTTGCTAAAGCATGCAGTCAGCATAATGGCTGTGATGGGGTGCAATTGCCAAGCTCTTCAGTGAGAAGTAGCTTCTCCAATCTCTTTCATGTCTGACTTCAAGAGCCGGGTAACCAGAGTGTTCTTGATGTAATGATCAGTGCTTGGTGGGACATCAGAATGTCTTGCAACTCTCTGGCTGTATCTTTATTGAACACAGCAACTACACAACTGTACTTGTGTCATCAGCTGTTATGAGTACTGGCACAGAATGACTTTCTAGTTGCATGAACCACAGCACAGGTTTCTGTTGTTGAAACTGTGTCAGTTTCACTGTCAAGCAATTAATTACTGTGCCAGTAGACAGGTCTACATTTGGTGGTAGGTCTCAAATTGTGGAGTTCTAGTAAACTGTGAAATGGAAGATGTGCGATGCAGTTAACACGGATTTTTGTATGTAGCATAACATGGCACGACACAAAGTGATAGTGATCATCGAATTTCAAGTCATTGACCATCCAATATCACATCTGGGTCACCAGTTGTTGCAGGGCTGGATGAATTAACTTTATTACAATGTAAAAACTAAACTGTAAGTCATATTACTCCATTTAATAGGACATTCAACAGCAGAATAAAACGTATATAAAACAGAGATAAAACATAAGTCAGCGACTGCGAAAATATAATCATTAAAAATAATAATAACCTGCACATAGTGTCATACTGCGCATAACACTGCACATCAGTATTTCTGCAACAAATAAGTATGCTTCACAGGTGGTTCTCAAAGTTCACAAATATTTTTCTGAATACTTTACTTCATCAGAAGGATCTGTTGCATAGCAATATGTCAAATACATGCTTTTCTGGTTATGTTTACATAACCTAAAAGAACTGTATATTTCAACATTCTTTGTATGTGTGTAACAACTGAATTTCTAATAAGTACATTCATTTCGTTTGGATGTGTTTATGTGCTTACCAGCACTAACAAAAAGGCATCTGTATTTCATCTACAGAAGTTAGTTCCATCCAAGATTTCCCATCATAAATACTATTTCAATTGGCAGTCACTATAACTGTTCAGCCTTTTAATATAACGCGTATGTCGAGATTCTTGTAACGAAATCAGTGGGCCTGTATTGCCTTCCGTTTTTATTTTCAAGCATTTACACTTGGCGCGGCAATCGACCGCCTAATAACAGTTCTTGCGCGACCGGACGTGCAACAGTATAGGTATAGGTATAGGCTGATGAAGCTAGGGTTACAATTTTCTGTCTTGCAACAGATTTTACATGCGTGTACTCCCATTTAACAGCATTGTCGCAGCAAATCGATAAAGTGATCGGTAGACCGAAAGATTGTTCATACGCTTACCCAAACTCGAACGAAGCACTTAAGCCAGGTTCACACACAAAACTAATGTGGCGCCACAGCTTGTGGCTTTCTGTAATGGCATCGTGAACCAACATTTACAAAGGACGCAACAAACTACATAGTTACACAGCTTTCAATACAGTGTCAACTGAAATCATATGTGAGGGTATGAATTTTATAATGCAGGTTGTAGTATTAGAGCTCTGACAAAAGTTAAATAAATAGATTTCGCACAGAAATAAATCATGGCCACAAACGCATTTATAAAAGAAATGACACTCAGAGACGAAAATGCTGTATGCAGTGGCAAAATAACCAAAAGTTGCCATGTGAATATCAGCTACAGACACAGCACTTTTCCAAAATTTTAGAATCTTGCTGTATTCATAATATAGGCATTTCGAATAAGTAATTTTTAGTTCAAAAGCTGCCACATCACACTCAGGAGCCATTTTCTGCATATAACCCACAATTTATAGACTGCTTGGTCTCACAAGTCGCGAATTTTATAGACTCGCGTTTTTGGTTACGGTACATATATTAAGTTTATTTATTTATTCATCCAAAAATCTTTTAAGATTGTGGGATACGTCATTGGTTTTCTCTCTCTCTCTCTCTCTCTCTCTCTCTCATGTACACACACACACACACACACACACACAAACTGCTGCAGAAATTAAACATAGGCTGCTGTTCTTGTAGTTCCAGAAGCTGCGAAAGTGTACCTGCCGACCGCTGTTTCCACTTTTTTGGGTAATAAAATGAGAACACACTGGAATCGAACGGAGTACAGCAGCAATTGCACCACGATAACTAAGACAGACAGAATGCTTGTGTTTCGAAATAACTGCCATCAGGGAGCAGTGGTGGAAGAAAAGTGGCGCAACAAAGTAGAACCAAGTTCGACTTTTGTGGCAAGACAGAAATTGCCTCTCTTAAATTCCGCCACTGAAAACTGGTAGTTCACACATGCAACTACATTACATCTGCAGTGTGCCACTAGCTGTGGCGACACTGTTATTGCGTGTGTAAACAGCACTTTAGTGGCGGCCAGGAAAAGAATGGACGCTCATATAATACCGATTTCCAGTCACTCAAATGTCAACACAGCAAGATACGTCCTTGCTTGAGACATTGACCATTCTTTATTTTTGTTTTATATGGCGTTTATATGTTTATGATTTAGCCATCATCGAAAACAACCATGGAGGTAAGAATAACCTCCATGAAAACAACATTCGCCATAACTTTGGCTTTATATATATACACTTTGCTACTCATGAGTGTAATCTTTGGATGTTAAGTAGTTTACGTTAACATTGTTGCTGTGTGTACAGTTGAAGTGTTTGTTGTTTACAAGAAGTGTTGTCAATTTTAAAGCATAATTGAGTTATTGTTGGCAATTAATCTCATTATCCTTGAGTGAATCTTTGCACATTTGAAGCGTCTTTTCCTTCGGCCTTTACATAGCCTACTCAGTTGACCAAAATGGAAGATATATTTCAGTGGTGCAGAGAAGGTAACGCTATGCAGGTTCGTGTGTGGCTTGACGACACCGAACATGACATGAATCAAGGGTAAGGAATGTATGAACTGTTTATGGGAGTGTAGCGTCTTAATCTTTAAAATACGTCACTTAACCAGCGACCACGCCCCGTTTCCTGTCAGTGACTAGTGACGTAATATAGTCGCCCACTTCCTTCATCTGCTACCAAAAATGGCAAGAACCTACACACTGCCAAATGAAAGTTGCCCTTGTATTGCGTGGGCTGTGTCTTTAAGGAGATTATATTAGATTAGATACACCTGCATTCCTAGAAACTTAGCAAATTTCATAGAATGGAACAAGTCAGAAAGACAAGTACACATGATATATGTGTACTTGTTTGTATGACATGTTGTTGTTTCTTACACATATCCCTAGGTTTAAGACTGAGTCAATAATTTCAAACATATTTATTTACATAATTTAGCAGTACAGCACTTATCACGTGGATACATACACATAATTTAGCAGTACAGCACTTATCACATGGATACATACCAAGCATGTAGGATAATTTCTAGGCTACTAAAGCCAAGCATTGTAAGTTTTCTATGCTTTCATAGATCGCATTCGATGTTGAATATCTCAGATATCACAGAGCATTAATGTTACGTAGTATTTTTAACTTTATGTACATCAGCTGGTTCTCCTAAGAGTAACTTCACTTGATTACCACTTGGCCATTTATTTTTAGAAACAGGGATAAGGGTTTTGAATCTTCAGAAAACTATGAATATCCATAATAGGCCACAATTTCAAACACATCCCACATTCTCCGTTGTCAATTGTGAGATTAGGCTGCCCATTATGAAGAAATTGTGCGTTATTCAAGCATGTATTTGTTTTGAAGCCAACAGTAGTATTGTACCCTTGAATTTTTTGTGTCTTTTTCCCTATACATACTAAAAACCCTTAACTTCATCGAAGTGATGGTACAATTCAAATTATGTTCCAATGTTTTAAGTATACACATTACCAATACTGTAATCAGTAGATGGGTTGTTATTCTACTATAGATTGTAGCAATATATCATGCCCAGAAATCCTATATGTGTATACTATAGGAAGTTGTAGCAGTGGAATTTCAGCTATGTTCCAATCATCAAGAGGTTTTTTTTTTTTTTTTTTTTTTTTTTTTTTTTTTTTTTTTTTTTTTTTTTTTTTTTTTTAAAAACTTTGGCCATTTGTGATCCAATGTAATAAACTGACTGAGGCAGGCACTTGAATGAAAACACTAAAATGTTTCTAGAATGAAATTATCACTCTACAGCGGAGTGTGCACTGATATGGCAGATTAAAACGGTATGCCAGACTGAGACTCAAACTCAGGACCTTTGCCTTTCACTGGCAAGTGCTCTACCAACTGAGCTACCCAAGCACGACTCACGCCCCGCCCTCACAGCTTTAATTCCACCAGTACCTCGTCTCCTACCTTCCAAACTTCACAGAAGCTCTCCTGCGAACCATCAAAGCGCAAAGGTCCCGAGTTCTAGTCTCGGTCCGGCACATAGTTTTAATCTGCCAGGAAGTTTCACTAATATGTTTGTCTCCAAACTGTTGAAGCAACATCCAAAGCCATGTGTGCATGCCAAATTGTTGTTATTTAAATGTAGTGACTTATTTCACTCAGTATTGCTTGAAAATTAAAAACTTGGATTTTGCTCCTATCTATTTCGGGACCTGTTACCTAGTGAGAAAACAGACATTTAAAGTATCTTGGTGTATGTATTTTGTAATATGTCATTCCGGTATTGTGTTTTACATTGAACAAGATTTGACGGCATATCAGAATATAGTATACTAAATGTGGGAAAAATTAGTTTTTAGTACATTTTATCTGTTTGTATTGTTTTTTGTATAGGCCTAATGTCATTTGTATGCCAGTTTTTGTGAGTTGAATGATTTTCCATGTAATAGGCTACTGTCAGTCTTCAATTATTTCTAACAGTGAGGAAAATTTCACCTGCATACATCACTACATTGTCATCTACTGAAATAAACAAGAATTGTTTGCAGATTGACTAGAAATGACTGCAGTTCACGTCATACACACTAAAGAAACTAAGAAACACCCACCCCTGTTGTGATCTTCACAGTTTGTTCAAGATGGTATTTTGAGTCATTTAATCACTTTGTTTACATCAATGATGAGATTCTACATTTTTTACAATATACATCATTTGGTACCACCACATATTTGTTATTACTGGCGCAGTTGACTGTCTTATTTTGCCAGCAGGACAATTTTATTCATAACTTCATCCTGTTGTGTAGATCCCATCGAGAGGAGAAACTTCAGTAAAGGGGGCTGCTTCAAGCTGTATGTCAACAAAAGACAAGAAACTGTAACAAGTTATAGACTGTATAACAATAAACTATTTCCAAGGGACTTAATATTATTTATGCTAACACCATCTAAATTTAACCTAGTAATTTAGAAGAAAAGCCACTATGTGTATGGGAAGCGGGGAGCCAAACAAGTAACTGTTTGCTCCTCTATTCATTCCTTATCATCCTATTATTTACATCTACAGTTACATCCACACTCTGCAAACCATAGTGAGGCGTATAGCAGAGAATATTTCCCGTTGTATTGCATATTGAATTTCTTCCCAGTACATTCGTGTATGTAGCATGTGAAGAGTGCCTTGTTAAATTCCGCTGTGTGCACTGTAACTGGTATAATCTTGTCTCAGCAGCCCTTGTGGGAGCAGTATGCAGTAGCCTATATTACAACAGTAATTACACTTCATAAGTGGGCTTTTGCAAAATAGTTAGTGTCCACCTTCAAGGCTTTGCCTATTCAAATATTTTAGCATTTCTGCAATCCTCTCAGTGAGTGAAAGAAACCTGTAACCATTGTGTTATCCTTATTTGTAGTTTTATCTTTTCAGTACCGTCTATTTGATTTTTTTCACATGAATGATTTGTAGTAGGCATTTTCCTTTGTACAGTGATTGCATTTTCCTTGTGTCCTGCCAATGAACTGAAGTCTGCCACCTGCTTTCCGTATGTTATGTTGCCTTTGCCTATGTTATAATCATATTTCTCTGCACAGATTGTGACACCCAGGCATTTGTAAGACTTGCATTTTTCACTTGAAACTCATCATATGACAGTATATTTTTGCATTCTGCAAAATTGACAGTATATTTTACATTATTGTAGCTATATTTACCAGTCTTAGGACCCCATTAAAATTCTGTTAAGATCTCACTGAATATTTGTGCAACTTTTCTCAGGTTGTACTTCTTTAAAGATAACTGCATTATCTGCAAAAAGTCTGAGATTACTGTTAGCATTTTATGTCACATTATTAATATACAACATGGACTGCAAGATCTGCTGTTTGTATTAATACAGTAACTGTACTTGACTGCACTTGTATTTTTCAAAGAAAATATTTACATACATTTGTAATAAACAAGAGTAAATAATTTAGGAGTAAGAGGGAGCAGTCATTGAATGATAGAAATATTTGCAGAGCTTTCCTTACCATATTTGTAACAAATGAGTGCTGTTTATAATACTTTGCTGCTTGCCATGGACATTTGCAAACGAACGCTGGTGCCATGTACCAGTAGCTGAAAGGAATTTTCAGTCTGCAATATAGATCATTTCCGGAAGGACTGGCAAGTGAGATAGGTTTCTAATTTTGTTTTGAATTGTTAAAGTTTCTCCATTTCCTGCTTTGTGTTACACGGAGCATGTTGAGTACCATTGCACCAGACTATATGAATGTGACAGTTCATAACGTGAGAAATTAAACATTGTGTCTGGCTAGTCAGACTAAACAATATGAATGATGACAGGGGACGAGAGGTTAGAATCATGTGTATGTGTGATATCACCTATAATTTGATGAGGCCAACTCTTATTGTAAAGTAAACATTTTATTTCCAATATATATACAAAGACTTGTAAGGGGACATATTTTATCCCAGAAAAAATCCAAATGTCGTGTGATATAATGTTAATGGTTTTTTCTTTGGTCAGCTTTAATTCAATCTAATTACTGACTTAAAATTAGCAATATTCTGATTTCTTCAATTATATTTGAAACGGTTGTGAATCCAATGGTAGCAAATATGGATCAAATGAGGGATGTTTCTTGAGAGCCTTCTATATTTAAGTGCTACATACTGTGTCATTGACAGACATTCTTATGAAGGAAAACAAATAGTAGCAATTACCACATTGGTCTGTGTGCTCAAATTTTGCTATTTTTAGCATTTGTTCTCATGACACCAATGAAACAGCATTGATACTTGAATAATAAGAATCTTACATTGTTTGTGCTTTCTGTGCCCCACTTTTGATTTCACTTGTGAAATTGTTTTATAACGTTCTCCTTATACTGTAATATTTCCTACCTTTTTAACAATTGCCAAATTCCAACTTGAGCAACTTATAGTATTGCAATAATGTTGTTTGTTTTAAATTCATTTATTTGTTCTAAATTCATTTATTTGTTCACAGCTCGTAACCAAAGCTTGCTGTTAACTATATTTGTTAATTAGAGCTGTTTCTATTAATGCAGTTTATAGCGTATAATTAGCATTACTACCTGATCTAGCTTGTCACTTAGTGCCTGCAAGTGACACCCTAGAAATGGAAAGAGCTAGTGTTATTTCTGAGTTTAGTCCTACAATTTTATTAGCAGTTACAGTGACATCCAGCTCTACTAAAGCGTGTTATGGCTGTTTAAAATCAAGTGACAACATTATTTGCATTAAATTTTGAACCATAGGTTCACTGTAACTGTTTTCGGAACCAGTATTCTGGTCTGAAGAAATGAAGCGTGTACCTCCTTCTGCCAGTTGTCCAATAGAACCATGCCTAGTAAAACTCTGTGATGTACAAGTCAAACTTCAGTCTTGTAATACTTTTAATTTTTACTTCTAGAGGATGAGCTCCCATAACTTGATTGGTACCTTGATTGTGATGGTTTTGTAGAAGCCAACTGATCTCACTGGTACTGGATGGGCTTTTGTCCCACAATATGATGATGATTTGTGATGTCCTGCTTGTGCAGACAAAAAGAAAACAGGAGACAGACAATATTATTTTTTGTCTGTGTTAGTTTTAGGAAGCTAGTTTGTGGTGACAAGTGTAGCCCATGTTCTAGATTAGGTTTGAAGGCGACTTTGATTATGAGTTGGCAAAGCGGTATCAGAAACTTCAGTTAATTCATATAGTAGCACATGCTTTCATAATTAAAATAAAATCTTATGTTTTCAATATAAATGCATATAACAACAAAAATAATCAATTTTTGACAGAATAATTTACTTATATAGAGGGGGGGGGGGGGGGGAAGCACTCACCAAGTGGTGGCAGAACACACACGTAAAAGAAGGTTGTAATTAGGCAAGCTTTTGGAACCAGTGACTCCTTCTTCAGGCAAATGGGTTGAAGGGAAAGGAAGACGGCTGGGGGAAAAGGACCAGAAAGGTCTAGGAAAAGGGGTAGATTTTACGAAAGTCAGCAGAACCGCAGAAAACCTGAAAGCTAAAGGTGGAAGACAGGGTAATATGCAGGACAGAGATTACTGTTTAAACACCATGTGTGAGATAATAAGAGTGAGAAGCTAAGTGCATTGTACATAACAGTGGAGAGGGGGGGGGGGGGTGAAAAATAGACGGTTAAGACAATGAAAGATGGAGAAAACTAAAACGGAGTGAAGAAAAGAGTAGTCATTGTGTAGATATTAACGTAAAGGCCAGTTGGGTGGCGAGAACCAAGGACATTTTGTAGCACCAGTTCCCATCTGTGGAGTTTTGAGAAATGACGGAATGACTGAGTTCCAGAAGTGCTTGGCAATGGCTTATTTAGTTGCCTGGCTTAGTCGAGTGTGCTTCTGATGTTCTTTGCATCTGATGTTTACTGTCCTAGTTGTTTGGCCAATATATGACATGCCACATTGGAAAGGTGTACAGTACAGTATTGTATAAAAATATAAGTATGTGAATACTGTATTAAGATTTAAAACTGACATGCTGAATGCTGTGGAATGTGGGTGAGGATAGCCCAAGATAGGAAGCTGAGCAGTGATGCAGATCACATTTTCTGTGTACTGTAGTCTATATTCTTGTTAACTTACATACAGCTAACATAACCGCAGGAGAATGCTTCGCTTCTTGCGTGAACTGTTCTTCATAACAAGAACGTTAGTGGAATTATTTACTTTTTGTTATTTATGCTGACAATTCTTTGTATGTCGCCAACACAAACATTCAAAACAAGTTTGTAGTGTCGGTTTGCATTAAATGCAGTCTTCCTTTGCTTTTAGAGATGACCATGGCTTTAGTCCACTGCACTGGTCATCCAAGGAAGGGCACTTGAAAATAGTTGACCTACTGATACTGCGTGGAGCTCGTATTAATGCAACCAATCGAGGAGATGACACTCCTTTACACTTAGCTGCTGCACATGGTCATCGCGATATAGTTCAATTGGTAAGCACTCTTAGACATATAATATTGGCTACTGTAAAAATGGCTGTATGATGAATCTCTTAATTTTTTCTGATAGATCAAACTGTTTTTAGAAAAGAAGGAATCATGTCAATTAATTTCATATGTAGTCAGTACGTAAACCATTCCAACTAATGCTAGTAATATAGCTGTAGATAAGTAAAGCACGGTATCATTAACATTGGAGACAACTTTTTATAAGCAATTCTGTGCAAATAGGAAACAAATTATTTTTGTAACTTTCACATGCTCAGTTAATAGTGCAAAAAAAATTTATAATGTATTTGTTCCCTTTTGTTGGCGAATTATAAATTTCATTTTACTGGACCTTTTGATTGAGACCTTTTATTTGCAAATACCTTTTGTGACACTAATGGTGATACAATAGCAGTCTATCCATTAATGTTAGCCTTTATGTTTCGTTGACCTTTTTTTTTAATTGTCAGCATTTATTTGTTTTATTTTAGCAGAATTCTTATGTTTTTCCTCGCATATTAGGAATCCCACCAATAGATATAACGATATTTGAAATTTAATCACGTCTTAGTGGGGATGAAGTTTTTAATACTTGACCTCTTGTGGCGTCAGGCATTCTGCTAGGTGTTAGCATTGTTCATGCACAATATTTTGATGACATGACTCATAATTTTCGTGAGGTGCTATCTGAGAACTGCTTATTGGGTGGAATAGGTCCAGGATTTATATCTGTGACCTTCCACCTCCATGGTTGGTTCCAGGCATTCTGTCTGCAGTTCGCTTTCACTAGCAGCATCCTTAGTCATTCCTTCTTCAGTCCAGTGCACTCGTCCATGCACTGGCAATCCATTTTCAGTCTGCTGCAGTTCCAGGTGTTCCCTCTGTTGTCCGCCTCCACTAGAAACATTCTGTATTTGGTCTGTTGCACCAGGCTAAGTGGGTTGCTGGTGTATTGTCCAGTGCTTCCGTCTGCACACTGGCAGTCTAATTTCGGCCCTGCATAGTTCTAGGTATTGTCGATCTGGTGCTGTGTCTGGTATTTGTTCCCCATGTCCATCTCTTTTTGTGGAGTTTTACTGCTGACGCCATTGTATTTTCAGCAACTCCTGTACAGGATCCCAAATTCGACTGAGTTAGTACCCAGTGTCTTACAGTTCATGAGATTTTCCATCACTTTTATCTTTGTAGACTCTGTTATAACTTTGTCCCAGTATCTGGGGCTCTGTGCTAGATCCTTCATTTCATCATATTTCACGGAATGACTGAGTTCCAGAAGTGCTTGGCAATGACTGATTTAGTTGCCTTGCTTAGTTGGGTGTGCATATGATATTCTTTGCATCTGATGTTCACTGTCCTAGTTGTTTGGCCAATGTACGACATGCCACATTGGCAAGGTATATTATAAATTCCTGTTTTTTTTTTTAGTTCTACATCATCTTTTGCATTTCCCAGTAGCCTCCTTATTTTCATAGCTGGACAGAACACATACTTGATGTTATGCTTCTTGAGAATCCTGCTGTCACCTTGTCAAACCCAGATAGTTTGGCAGCAGAATTAGAGCATCTATGATCAGTGTTCTGCGAGAATAGATACATGGCAAAACAGATTCAAAAAGCTTTCAACCAGCCACTCCATCACACAATCTATTAGAAGAGCAAGATGACCCAAAGACTATGACATACCAGCCCTATATGGGATCTATTTCTTCCAAAATCAGCCAGCCAGAGCACCAGACAAGAATGTCACAGGATGCTTCTAGCAGGAGCAGGCCTTAGAGGAAGTACTTAGAAATGCACAGGACGAGAAACAGAATGCCAATATGCAGGCAAACACCCCAGACCAAAGATCTAACATATTAAGACACTGTTAGCAGGAGCAAACTGCAGACAGACTGCATGGAACCTACCAGGGGAGGGGGGGGGGGGGGGGGGCATAGGTATACATACTGGACCTGTTACACTCAACAAGCAGTCACAGGTAACACCTGAAGAAGATAACAAGTCACCACATTGTCAAAATATCGTGCCTGAATGTCGCTGATATCTAGCAGAATAGCTGACAAGCCAAAATATCGTGCCTGAATGTCGCTGATATCTAGCAGAATAGCTGACAAGCCAAGATGTCAACAGATTGCAAGGAATGTCCGAAGAGGGAAACAAGTAGAAAATGACAGACATTGATGGGCTTGAACCAATTAACTAGGGATGGTTTGTAAATCATCTGTGTGAAATGAATCATTACTTAATTTTGGTTAATATATAAGAACATGTAACACTCATTGACACTGACACAAAAATATACATTGAAAAGGTGACAAGGTTCCCAGATAGCCTAAGTTACAGTTGGCTGCACAGTAAGGAAATGTTCTTGTTCAGAAAATGGATTGAAAAGATGTATTTGATTAGACTTTATTCTTAAAGTATTTTGTGAACTCACTATGTTTTTCAGTTGGAAGGTTGCCAACCTACAGTTTAAATCTTAAGAAATTAGTAAGAACACACCAGCATCACAAGCAGTGCAGTTCTCTTGGCGATTGCAATTCCATCTTTATGTATACTTAAATGTTATGCAGGTGCATTTAACTGTGTATGAATCTCCCACACTGATTAGGTTTATTCTAGATGAAAATTTGTGCACCAGCTGTAACAGTTATTCTCATATACCATTTACTGTTAATAAAATGTCCCTCCTTTTGCCTATGCGTGCACAAAATGTGCCCTCTCAGCATTCTTAATTATACTGATTTTAGTAGGTTTCTATCATGAACAGAGCCTGCTTTACCACTAGTTAAACCAACTCACTGATGATACATACTTTTAGAATGCAACCTCTTTAGAAAGCTAATTCATTGTGTTTGTGAAAAATATGAAGCAGTGCCATGGTTCAGATTGAAATTTGAGCTGTACGTTGTCCATATATTGCCTTGAATAAGTCTTTCATTGATTGGAAGTAGGCTTTACTATATCTCCAACGAAACTGTGCCTACTGAGGCACTTTGATGTTCATACCAATCCTTGTATTCATAACTGAGTTATTGTAATATGATAATGGAAAATCTTGGATGGAATACAAACAGTGGAATCAGTAAAGACAACCATTACCCATATGTACAGAGCTCTGTGGAGGAGTGCAAGTTCAAGACCTGAGCTAGAGCTTTCAGCTTCTCCACTCCTCAACGCCTTCACTGTAGAGTGATTGGTGTTCATTGACTGCTTTATTCTGTTTGCAGTTGTAAGCAGTATGTTACTGAACGACACCGTAAATATTTAACTGAAATACAGCGTTAACTCTGAGAATGTTAATATGTTGTAAAACAGTAGTGTTGGTTTGTTACAGTTATTACGAAATAATGCAGATGTGAACTTCACAAATGAA
This sequence comes from Schistocerca serialis cubense, assembly GCF_023864345.2. Lineage (NCBI taxonomy): Eukaryota > Metazoa > Arthropoda > Insecta > Orthoptera > Acrididae > Schistocerca > Schistocerca serialis. The sequence continues at coordinate 633,849,153 of NC_064642.1, read as the reverse complement.
CATGGAAATACTCCTTTACATTATGCATGTTTTTGGGGTTACCAAGAAATTGCACAAGATCTAGTTCAGCGTGGTGCTCTTGTTTCATTGGCAAACAAGGATGGTGATACTCCACTCGACAAGGCTCGTGGATCCTTAGCAAAACGTCTCCATGGTATGTGCTTTGAAATGTTATTGTTTGCTTAAAGGCTAATACTGTTGATGCTTTTTAGAAATAAACTCTGTTAACGTTATTTTCGTGAGTAGTAATGTCATTTTGAATCTTCTCACTAGGAATGTGAAGAAGCAGTCATACTGGCTTAAACTCTACCCTATAAGAAATTTAAGGGGTCGAAGGAAGATACTGCTTTCCCTCAGTGTAGTAAGCGTTAGTCTGATCACACTGTCTGTTGTGTTTTCAAATGACAAGCTTTTTTCACATGTAGTGCTCCCTACTATACAGTTCATTTTGACTCCTTGTGTTTACGTTCTTTTTTTGAATTTAACCAAACATATAACACACAGTCACTCAAGTTACACACTTGTGGACCAGCACTTTCTTCCAGTGACCACTTCAGTGATTTACAGGGTGTCCATGAATAAAGTTCCAGTTTCAAAATGCTGTAAAAAGAAAACTGATGCTCAGAATGACATCAAATTTGAACAGCATATTATTGACGCAGGGGGAAATGTTGTGGAACAAAATTTTACCAATAGATGGTGCTGTAAGCATCTTAATGTAAATGGGCTGTGCTACAAATGACAAATGAATCACAATACAACAGCTAGGCTTTGAGTTGCACGTTACCGTATCTGTATTGTTCAGTGTGCATGATGCAAAAATTCAGCAATTAGCGGTTGTGGCCTTGTTGGTTAGGTAAGCCTGCCCACCACAGCAAGGTTGTACCACACCGTATGGGAAAAATCAGTTTTTAGTTGTCCTGAGGCCAGAAACCAGACAACAAGCAAAATCACGTCAGTTTTTAATTGGCCTGGGGCCAAAAATCACGTGAAAAGGAAAACTTCATCAGTTTCTAATTGCCGTGAGACTGGCACAAGACATGTCCAAGATGCTGTCAAGCGTTTTCTGCCACTAGTTGAAATCAAGAAACACCATGTTCCACAACACATGGGATTCATGTTCAGAATGCAGCACACAATGCTTGTCTTCAATTCAGCTATGTTCAAAACTGCTTCAGATGAACCTGTCTTTTTGAATTTTGTAATCATTTTCTTCAGACCCCTTGCAGACATTGGACCAATGACTTTTTTCATACTCTTTAGTGTCTGGAGCCTATGCAGGGCTACCAGCACACAGTCAGGGGCTTTACCAGCAGCATGCGGCATGATCTGTGTGCCGCACATCTATTGGTGTGCATGTGTGCATAGTCTGATGCTTAAAGCACCATCTCTTCCTTTTTTTTTTATCCCCCTCCCTATGACATTTCCCCCTACATCAATAACATTCTGTTCAAATTTGACGTAATTGTGAACAGTGGTTCTGTTTCTGTGGTATTTTGAAATTGGAACTTTTGTTGTGGACACCCTGTATATTTACAATCATGCCTCTTTACACAGTTTCCCAATAAAACCTGTCAGATTTAGGCCTGTATTTTAATAATTCAGTCCACTACATTTCAATTCAGAGTTTAGGCAAAATCAGAAAATTCAGTACTACCCTGATTATTCAAGCAAAAATAAAGTGTTCCTGTCTTAATTATCTGTGGATCACAGTGGACAAGTGAAGTTCAATCTTCAACCTTCATATTAGTTGGACTGGGACTTTATTGATATTATTGAAGGAGACTTTAACATGTCATTCCAGTTTAGTTGCCCATCCAAGGACTTTATGACAGCGACTTTAAGAGAAAAGCCGCCTTAACAGTGATGATAGATGTTCTCTTTCTACAATTAGAAGTCAATACGTGTATTTACAAAACACCAGTATCTTTGTTATTTTGTGTCTTAGTTTAGTTGTTTGCCGGCATTCAGGCAGTGACTTACCAAATGTAATAATGAAGGTAATAAATTTTTGACAATATAATGTAGTTGAATATGTAAAAAATCTACTCACCAAGTGGTGGCAGGAGAACGCACATATAAAAAAGGTTTTACTTATGTAAGCTTTCAGAGCCAGTGCCTCCTTCTTCTGACAGAAAGGTTGAAGGGGAAAGAAGAGGAGTGAAGGGAATGCTAAAACTAGGAGTGAAGGGAATGCTAAAACATTGTGAACAAGTTAACCCTAGGACGCCTAAGGGGGGGGGGGTTCGTTGAACCCACAATTTTTTTATGTCCCCTGCTTTTGCCCAAGTAACTTTCATACTACATATTCCCTTTGAGTTATTGTTTGTTGGCTATTTAATGAAACGTTAGTGTCAATATATTTTATAGAAAATTCCTGCTTTGAAAGAAAAAGGGTCCCCCCCCTCTTGGCTTCCATGCTATAGAAAATTTCCCTTAGTAAGATTTCGTATTTTTCATCTCTACAACAATGCACGTTAGTTTCTTGTTGGTTGGTATTCTTGATATTCACAACAATCGGTTTAGTTTCAGAGGAAACGATTTTTGATGTTAGTCAGCTGTTATTTATCTCGTAAACTTGCAGTGAGTTAGTGCAGTTCCCAACACGTAGGCCTCCAGTAACAGCAAAAACGAAACCAAGTAAAAACTTATTGATGTTTGGCAACAGTGCACCAAGATAAAGGCAGTGTTCGAGGAGAGAAGAATAAAGCTGAGATAAATGCATATTATAATTCCAGTAAAGGTGGAATTGATACCATTGATCAAATGGCGCATATGTACACCTGCAAGAGGGGAACAAAGGGATGGCCTCTGTCTGTATTTTACTCTCTCATTGACATTTGTGCTATCAATGCAACCACCATATACATCCAGCAACATCCAAGATGGAATGAAAAGAAACACAACAAACGGAAACTTCATCTTCTGCAAGCTGGGATGGAACTAGTGAAATTGCAGGTAGAAGAAAGAAGTGCCAATGCAAGAGGCTTATCTAACCAAATTGTTCAATCAATGGAGACTATTCTACAAAAGAAAATCAAAGAAGTGACAACAGAAGGATGTCAGCCTCCTGCAGGGAAAGGTCGGTGTCATATTTGTGTAAGAAAAGCTAAAACAAAGGAAGCAGAAGTACAACAATCTAAGTAAACCAAAACAGTATTGTGGGCAGTGTCATAAACATGTGTGTACACTCAGTCAGAAAAAATTGTGAAGTGTGTCTCTTGCCTTGAAGTTGAGGACTCAGAGTAGTCTATTGTATATGCTCACATCTGTATGTTGTATTGCAATATGTCAAATTTTTATTCACTCAATCCAATATTTATAACAATTTACAACATTTATAAACCGATGCCTTAGTTAAAATACATAAACCATTTTGAAAGTTGTAATTTTTCGTCAGAAAACTTATTTAATACCTGTGAGTTTGCCGAACCTCCCCCCCCCCCCCCCCCCCCCTGCCCCTTAGGCATCCAAGTTAGAAAAGAAGGCTTGGGCATCCTAGGGTTAATAGGAGTGAAAAGCTGTGAACGTATGTGACAGAGGTGAGAGAGGAATGGTGAAAAACAGACTTGTCAGAAAATGAAAGATGCTGAAAACTAAAACTAAGAGGCGTAGTTGAAGTGAGGAAATGCTGAGACAGAAGCAATTAACATACATTAAGACCAGGTGGCTGGCAAGAACCAAAGACGCGTTGTAGTGCCAGTTTCCACCTGCGTAACTCTTGAGAAACTGGTGTGTGGGGGAAGGATTCAGATGGTATGTTTGCTGAAACAGGCACTGAGTTCACGACTCATGTTGTAGAGCATACTCTGCGACCAGTTATTGTGTGTTGCCAGTATACACCTTCCGCCTATGCCCATTCATTCTAACTGACAACTTTGTGGTAGTCATGCCAATGTAAAAGGCCGAACAGTGTTTACATAACAGCTAGTGTATGATATGAGTCGTTTCACAAGGGGCTCTCCCTGTGGCAGCATATGGTTTGCCATTTACAGGGCTGGTATTGGTGGTAGTTGGAAGGTGCATAAGGCAACTCTAGGAGCGGGGTGGTAACAGGGGTAGGAGCCATAGGATAGGGAGATGGATGCAGAAGGGGCATAGGGACTGACAAGGATATTGAGGAGATTGGGAAGGCTACAAAAAGCTATTCTAGATGTGGTGGGCAAACACTCAGACATAGTGGTTTTCATTTCAGGGCATGATTTAGGAAGTCATGGGCTTGACGAAATAGGTGATTAATACATTCAAGAGCGGGGTAATACTGAGTGACGAGTGGTGTGCTCCAAAGCTATTTTCATGGAGGGATCAAAAGTACCAGGATTGGATGTGATGGCCTAGGAAATCTGCTTCTGAAGTAGGCTGTTGAGGTAATTATGTCCAGTGAAGGCTGAGGTGAGAATGGTGGTGCATTGCTGTGAAGAGTCTGCATCCAAAAAAATATGTTTACCTCGAATGCCAAAGGTGTATGGTAGGGAACATATGACACGGACTGGGTGGCAGTTGTCACAATGTGAGTACTGTTGATTGTTAGTAGGTTTAATGTGGACAGAAGTGTGTAGCTGGCCTTCAGTGAGAATGAGATCAATATCAAGGAAAGTGGCATGGGATTTAGAATAGGACCTTGTGAAATTCAATTGGGAGAAGATATTTAGAGAGTCCAGGAATTATAAAAGTCAGGCTCACCATGAGTTTATGTGGCAAAGATGTCATCAATGTACCTAAACCAGACCAGGGGCTTAATGCTTGTGGGTCCCATGGTGTCAATATGGCAAAGATGTCACCAATGTATCTAAACCAAACCAGGGGCTGAATACTTCTGGATCCCAGGAAAGCCCCCTCCATGCGACCCAAGAAAAGTTTGCCATACGAAGAAGCCATCCTGGTTCCCACGGCCATACCCCTGAGCTGTTTGTATACCTGCCCCTCAGAGGTGAAGTAATTAATGGTAAGTATAAAGTTGATTAAGGTGAGCAGAAGGATGTCATAAGTTTGGAATCAGATGGGCATTGGCTGAGGTTTGTTCCACAGCAGACCGACCGTGTACGTGGGGGGGGGGATGTTGGTATAGAGGGAGGTGACACCAGTGGTGACAAGCAAGGTGTGTGGTGGGAGTGACACTGGCACAGATTTCAGATAATCTAGGAAATGATTGGTATCTTAATATAGGAGGAAAGATTTTGTATATTGGTTTGCTGGTGCTGATCAACTAAGACAGATATACTTTCAGTAGATGCTTTGAAGCCAGCAACTATAGGAAGGCCAGAATGATTGGGTTCGTGGATCTTAGGAAGAAGGTGAAAGTGGAGGACACATGGTTTGGGTTTGTAAGAAGTTCTATGGATTGAGATGGTTGTCCTTTTGAGGCACCAGAGGTTTCAAGGAGGAAGTGCAGTCAGTTTGATTCACTGGGATGAGATCCCGATGGCAGATGCTGTATAGAGGTGTCAGACAGCTGGTGTACACCTTCACTAACATACTCCTGTCAGTCAGTTACCACTGTGATAGGTCCTTTGTCTGCTGGAAGCATAATGATCAAATCATCAGCTTTCAGGGAACACAGAGTCTGGATTCTGTAGAAGACAGGTTAGGGTCATGTTGTAGGAGCCTGAGGAATGGTTGTGAGTCAGTGCTGGATATGAAGAATTTGTGGAAGGCTTGTAAGGGATGATTTTGTGAGGTATGATGGTGGATCAAATTGGGATCGTGTTCAAAACAGTTCAAGAAGGGTTCAGTATTAGGCTTGCTGTTGGAAAAGTTTTGGGATTGGATTGCAAAGTGCTATTTCCCGAAATCTACCCCTTTTTCTAGACCTCTCCAGTCCTTTTCCCTTACCCCTCTTCCTTCCCCTTCAACTCTTCTGCCAGAAGAGGGAGCCACTGGCTCTGAAAGCTTGCATAAGTAGTCTTTTGTTGCGTGTGTGCTCCTGCCGCCACTTGGTGACTAGATTTTTTATCTGTCAAATTTCATTATATTGTCAAAAACTGATTATTTTCATTGTTACATTAGCCCATGTGGCCATCATTCCATCTTATATAACCCTCTTGACAGTCTTTGCTGTCTTCTGTCTTGATCAAACTGTTGTCTGTTTTCTACCTTCTGTGCTAGTCTCTTCATGTATTTATCTGTACCAACCAGATTAATCAACACATTCCCCCTACATCTTTTCTAGTTGTGATTTTCATGCATATAGATGGGTCCATTGTCTTTTATGTATTTGCATATAACAGTTTCATTGTTATTTATGAATTTGCCCATAACTATTTTCTTACGGTTCACTACACTGCAGGACCTTCTCCTGATTGTCTCTTGCCAATTTATTTGCAAATTTACAGTTATTTTCTCTCTGTCTCCACTTACCTTTTTGTACATAATTCTTTCATATTGTTGTGCAATTGTTTTTCGTCAAACTGTTCTGATTGACATTAATTTATTTGCCAAGCGAAGTATGTTACATTTTTTCCTATGACTTTGTCTGTTTGTCCTGTTTTTAAAACTTTGTCTGTTTTCATGACTTTCACAGGTGATTTTTTTTCTTTTCCAATCATTTTTTAAAATGATTCAGAGATATTTTCTGGCGAGAAATTTTCGCCCACTCATTACTTCTTGTTAAACATCGTCTGTTCACATGATTTTCAGTCTAATTTTTCTGGTTTTTCTGAATTTTTTCCTTGCTTTTCTTCCATTTTTCTATCTTTCTCCATCCTCTGCTTCTCTTTTAGCCAGTCCCACCATTTCTAACACTCCAAACTGTCCTCTCTTCCCATGATGAATCCCACCACATTTTACATCTGTTCCCTTCTAAAACATGCTTCTGCACTATCAAAACTAACATCCCACATTCTGTTTCTTGAAACCTGCTTGTCCCTTGGAGCTACTCCAAAAGGCCTAACATTGAAAGTGTCTCGTTCACAGTTTCAAGTACAGCAGTCCCTTGCACTTACCCAGCGAATCTGTAACCTGTATGACTCAAGTGCCAATTTCAGGGTGTATACGACCCGGGAGATCCGGGAAAAACCCGGGAATTTTTTCATCCTGGAAAAACTCAGGAATTTTTTAGAATTCTGGGATTTTTTGTTTTAGTTTTCAGTTAATTTTTTGTTATTTTGACTGGTAAGAAATAATATTCAAACAAAGGATATTACTGTATCCCGCTACTGCAGAATAACACTGCACAATAAAACAAGAACAAGACGAAAAAACTAAAATAAAACTTAAGTTACAAAGGAAATGTGAAATTGCCTCCAATGAGGGTGACGTCACAACTGTTTACATCAGATTTGTGTGAGCAGTTGCGTGTGGGCCCATGCGCATGCGCAGTTGAGTCGCGCATGTGTAGTACCTTCTCCCGCTTCTGGCTACAAAAGTGTGGCTGTTAGCTGTATAAGCAGTAGCAGCAAGATGCTACTCGGAAAAATTTTACTGTCGTGCCCAAGCTGTCATATTCACTGGGAGCGAAACGGGGTATCTGCCCCGGGCGGCAATTTCAGTCAAGCATTAATCGCCTTGCAGAACAGTGAAGTTATTCTTGTCGGTTTGCTAAAGAAATGTGGTTTTTATTAATCTTTTCCGCTAATGCAGTCAATTTATTTGTAATGAAATGTTTAATTCCACACTATTGGCTAGTTTCAACTGTTCTCTGCGTTTCAGAAGAGCATGTTTTCATCTTATTTCAAGTATGGCATATGCCATAATAAAGAACCAAAAATAAAATAATACAGTACTGCTTCACCAAGAAAATTTACGCCGGAACCTGGACGTACAACTGTGCACTTTAAACCGAAAATGCACGTTATTACAGTTCATGAAGTTCCGATGATCTTGGAATATCCTCTGATGTCTTTTTTTTTTTTTTTTTTTTTTAATGAAATAATGTAAGATCTTTTAATGTTTTACACGTATGAACATACGGACTTCTTGTGTCATCGTAGCTGCGCAAGCGCTGTGACGCCTGTTATCTGGCGCTCTCTGGCAACTGCTGAAACGAACCTCTCTCTAACAGGTCACGGGAAAATATTGCAAATGATTGATTGAAAACTGTTACTTTCAAAGTAAATTTCATTTTACGCAAAATGTGGGGTGAATTTCTTTATTCACAGAGTGTTTGACTCTCATTTAAAAATCAGCTCTTTGAGGATGACCATTTAGAAAAATTTCGAGCCCCGAAGATCAGACATTTATGTCGTTATTAAAAATTTCACTGGCACATTTGTGTGATGTATATTGAAGTGTAAAACGCGCAAAGAAGATAAACGTTGTACGTGAAAGTTCAGCTTCTCTTGCAGCTTATTAATTGTTGATACCAATATTTATGTGGAACTTTGCTTTTCTTGTAGCAACACTATGTATATTAATTTAAACCATTAACTTTTCCTATTTGTGGTATGCGCTACTTAACAGTGATAATGGTATTGGCTGACTACATCACCTGTCCTATGCTTTGAATATCCGCTGTATCGGCTGCGAGATCACATGACATGAGCTATGATTGGCTTTCAAAAGCCCATTGCAATCTCGATAAACTGAGCTACGACTGGCGTACAAAAACGCATTGCAATCTCGATAACTGATAAGTTTTACAGTTCCGAGGAAAAGGATACTGTCACTTAACACAGAAAAAGTGTATTTTCACCCGGGAAATCCAGGAATTTTTTTTTCCTTGTCCACGTATAGGTACACCCTGAATTTCCACTCCATCAGACTTCTCTCCTGCTACAAAATCCTGCAGTTATCTGCCCCTCCTAAATTACTTGTATTATCCAAGGGTCTCACTTTCAACCCTAAACCTGCATTTAATCATCCTGCTTTGGTGAAGCACTTGCTTTCCTTCACACATAAAATCAACTGGAAATATCGCTTTTCAGCCCAGTTCCAAAGCCTTTCCAACAGCAAGCCTAATATTAAACCCTCCTTGAACAGTTCCGACCACAATCCCAACTTGATCCACCACTACTACCTCAAAATCATCCTGACAAGTCTTCCAAGTATTCATTCAATTCAGTACTGATTCACAATCCTTCCTCAGGGCCCTACTACATGATCCTAACCTGTCCTCTGCATAACTCCAGGTTATGTGGTCCCTAAAAGCTGATGACTGCATCATTATCCTCCCAGCAGACAAAGGATCTGTACCACTAAGGTACTTGACCGACAGGAGAATGAGGCGTGTGACACTTTTGCACACAGCATCTGCCATCAAGATCCTATCCCTGTAATTCGAATTGACCTACACTCCCTCCTTAAAACCTCTGGCCCCTTACAAGAACTAACTTCTCAATCCATATAACTTCTTACCTACCCAAACCATGCACTCCCACCTTTTACCTTCTTCCTAAGATCCACGGACCCAATCATCCTGGCCTTCCTATAGTAGCTGGCTTCAAAGCACCCACTGAACATTTATTTGCCTTAGTTAATTGGTACCTGCAACCCATAGTACTTAGACTTCCCTCTTAGATTAAGGACACCAATCATTTCCTAGATTGTCTGGAATGTGTGCCAGTCTCGCTCCCACCACATACCTTGCTTGTCGCCACTGATGTCAACTCCCTCTAAACCAATATACCCCCAAGTACAAGGTCTTGTCTGCTGCTGAACATTTCCTCAGTCAATGTCCATCTGTCTCTAAACCTATGAAATCCTTCCTGCTCACCTTAATCAATTTTACACTTACCACTGACTACTTCACCTTTGAGGGGCAGATATACAACAACCTTTATGTAGGTCGCATGGAGTGGGCTTTCATGGGATCCAGAAGCCCTCAGCCCCTGGTTTGGTTTAGATACATAGGTGACATCTTTGCCATATGGACTCATGATGAGCCTGACCTGTTTCCTGGAATCTCTAAATATCTTATCCCAATTAAATTTCACATGATCCTGTTCTAAATCCCATGCCACTTTCCTTGATGTTGATATCATTCTCACTGAAGGCCCAGTACACACTTCTGTCCACATTAAATCTACTAACAATCAACAGTACTCACATTTTGACAACTGCCATCCAGTCCGTGTCATATGTTCCCTACCATACACCTTTGGCATTCGAGGTAAACATATTTTTTGGATGCAGACTCTTCACAGCAATGCACCACCATTCTCACATCAGCCTTCACTGGACATAATTACCTCAATAGCCTAGTTCAGAAACAGATTTCCCAGGCCATCACATCCAGTCCTAGTACTTATGATCTCTCCATAAAAATATCTTTGGAGCACATCACTTGTCACTAAATATTATCGTGCTTTTGAATGTATTAATCACCTATTTTGACAAGACTATGACTTCCTAAAATCATGCCCTGAAATGAGATCCCTTCTGTCTGAGAGCTTGTCCATCACACCTGGAATACCTTCTTGTCACTCTCCCAATCTCCAAAATGTCCTTGTCAGAGCCTATGCTCCTTCTGCACCTATCTCCCTATCCTATGTCTCCTTCCCCTGTGACTGTCCCTGCTACAAGACTTGCCTTAAACACCCTCCAACTACCACCTATACCAGCCCTGCAACTGGCAAAACGTACACTATCGAAGGGAGAGTCACTTGTGAAACAATACGTCGTATACCATCTATTATATAAACACTGTTTGGCCTTTTACATCGGCATGACTACCACCAAGTTATCAGTTAGACTAAATGGGCATAGGCAGAGGGTGCATACCGGCAACACACAGTATTCAGTTGCAGAGCATGCTCTACAACAAGACAGTCACTCGTGACCTCAGCACCTGTCTCACCACACGCGCCATCTGGATACCTCTCCCAGACACTGGTTTCTCAGAACACCGCAGATGGGAACTAGCGCTACAGCTTTTTCTTGCTTCTCGCCACCCACCTGGCCTTAATGTACATTAATTTCTTCTGTCTCAGCATTTCATCACAGTAACTAATGCTTTCTTCACTGAATTTTAGTTTTCTAAACCTTTCGTTTTCTGATTTCTGTGCTTTTCACTGACCCACTCCCACCTCTTTTGCATATAAGTACTTACGTTCTCATTACTATTAACTTCTTTTCACTCCTCTTAACCCATGCCCAGTGTTTTAGCAGTAATCTCTGCCTAGCATATTACCCTGTCTGGCACCTTTAAGTTCTCAGGTTTTCAGATTTCATCTGGTGCAGTCCCCAACAATCGGTCTTTGCTTCTCATCCCATCCGGTAATCTCTCCTGACGTGGGTTCTGGGTGACTTTTCCTAACTCTACTCCTTTTCCTAAACCTCTCCAGTCCCTTTCCCTTCACCCTTCTTCCTTCCCCTTCAGCCTTTTGCTAGAAGAAGGAGCCATGGAATCCAAAAGGTGGAATAAATAAAACCTTTTTTTATTTGTATGTTCTCTTGCAGCCACTTGGGGAGTAGATTTTTTATCTATCTGGTTACAAATGTTATATATGGGGAGATCACAACATTAATATGAAAATATGTAGCAGTTCCACTTGATAAGAAGATATAAGGGTGTGCTGAAAAGTAATGCCTTCAAATATTTTATGTGAAAACCCTTTGAAACTTTTCAAATGAAACAACTGTTATTAATATTCTACATCTTTATTCTTCATGTTGACATGTTTGTAGCCTCTTTCACAGACATATTTGTAGTCGCTATCACTAGAGGGCTCTGGAGTGTAGTGCATAACATGGCCGTATGTAATGTAACAATGTCAGTGCATGAAAAGTGTTTTGCTGTAAACGAACTTCAGATTCGAAGAGTTGGTCGACATGTAGAGCACCCTCTCCTTTAGCATGACAATGCCAGACCACACACAAGTGTTACAACATTTGCAGCAATCCATCACATTTAGTCACTGTCATTGGTTATCTTCCACACAGCCCAACTTGGCCCCATCTGATTTTCATCTGTTTCCAAAACTTAAAGAACATCGAGGACTTCATGTTGATAGCAGTGAAGCGATGTGAGCAGGGGTGAGGGGTAAGTCAACCAAGTCAAGCATTCTACGGTGGTACTATCAACAAACTGGTTTTCATTAGGAGAAATGTGTTTGTCACCAGGGTGACTATGTCGAAAAATAAATGTGTAGACATGGTCAATAAAGATGTCGAATGTTAACAGCATTTGTTTTATTTAAAAATCTGCAAGAGTTTAGACATAGAAAGGCATTAGTTTTAGCACACCCTCATAGAAGCAATAAAGCATACTTATGATTACAGGAAAATTGTATTCAGGTTGTATGTTAAGCTGGGGAATAAACTGAATTTTTAAAAATATAAATCTCCAAAACAATTTGTATCTGTTCTAGTGGTAAAAAAAAGTGTGAAGCAGCAGTTGAAGCTATTGATGTGTGGTTACAGCAGCAGCATAATAGATGTATGTGCATTTTGGGTTCCATAATTGAGAAAACAATCATTGGCAAGTGAAGGTTGGCTAAATATACCACCAACCATTAACACTGCAGCATCAGGAGGGATAGCAGATAATGGAAGTTTACTTACCATGTGTTTGTGTTAGAGTGGAAGTGGAAGTTTCAGGGAAGGTGTTGCATCACTGGTGAAGGTGTGTGTTCACATATCCTTTTTGTGAAAGTGGATTATTGAGTCCAGTTTTGCCAAACAAAACACATTCACTAGGGACAGTATATCATTACTAATGAAGGTATACCTATGTTGCCAAGAGGTAGGACTGTGCACTATGGTTGCAATAACAGAACATAGACATATTTCAAAAGTTGTATATTTTGAGCTACAATTTGAAAATGTAGTCATATTATATAAAATTTGTTTATTGCAGAAGCACTTGTATGCCTCATTTCTACTTTTTTTTAAAATAGGATGAGTTGGGAGAATTACTGTGATCTTTAATTTACTATGTTCATTATCCTGCAATTTTTCAGTTCCTTTCTCACTGCTAACTTTCACTTCATTAATTATGTTTTCAAAGTCGCCTTCAGAGTGACTGTCTGCCAGTGTTTCAGGAGGTAAACTTGATGAAGACGAACCATGTTCTGAAGGCATTAAAACATCACTCTATGTGAGGACCTTTAATTCCAAAATGTACATACAGCACTGTTCTTCATTAACTGTACAAACCTTTGTGCATGGCTCCCCTCTGCACTGTTGTGTTCTTATATCCATGTAGTCAGCATATCTTCTAGGTCTTGAGTTGCTCGCTCTACACTGCAGTGGCTCTAGCTGTGTCAAGGTTTATGATGCACAATATTAAATTTGGGCTGCTCATTATTTTGTTAACAAACTCTCAACCATTGTCTGCCTGTACACTGAGAGGTACCTAACAATGTAAAAATGTCAATAATGTTATCGCATGCCTCATCAGCTGTTTGGACTTTAGTGACCTGAGGACAATGAATTTGGTAAGATGTCCTGATAAATTATGAATTTATTGTCTCCATCTGGTTGTGATTGTAAGTCAATGAGATTAACTTGACACCTGGAGTTTAATTCTTGAAACAGCATGGGCTTCACTATGGTTCCTTTCTTGTGACATTTTGGTTTTTGTAAGTAAGGCTCACATAAGCCAAGATAAATCAAGACATCTCTAAATGTTATATTACAGTATTTTGATTTTAACCATTTTATCATTCAGTTACATCCTCCATGACGAGTCATTACATGAGCATCCTGCAGAATATCGTACAGGTCTTCATCATGAAGATAGTACTTAATTTCGCTTTCTTCAGTAACAAGTTGTATTAATTTCATTATTCCATTCAACTCAAACTCTTATGTCTCTTCAAAAACTTGTAGTTGTTGCAGTCCCTCTTTCGTCCAGATTTTAGTGATTTAACCTTGCTGATAAGTGACTTGTACTGTTATCTGTCCATGAAAACACAATTATATCCGAGGTTTCGCCTTCCACTCTAAGATGTTTGTAAAACTTCACTAATTCCACTGTAGCTGCACTGCTGTATAACATAACAATAACCAACTGATGACACATTCATGCCTGGTACCATTGTTGGACAAACCATTAATAATCTGTTACTGTACACATCCACTAAGCTGTGCCAGTGATGGTACACATTCATTAGTGGATGTGGTTTTTTCTGTTTATGGTAAGCTTTTACTAATCATTTTAGTGATGTTATATGTGCATTATGGAAGGTTTAACTTCCCTAACCGTCCACTTCCATTATAAACAAAGTAGCAAAAGACAGATTGTTACTCACTGGAAGGAAGACACATTAAGCTGCAGCCAGGCACAATTAAATGACACTTCATAAAGCTTTCAGCCACAGCCTTCATCAGTAAAAGAGAGACACATCAGTCATACGCACAAGCAAGCACATTGCATGCACACATGACCAACTCCAGTGTCTCAGGCCGGAATGCCACTAAATATATACAGTACAGTAGAAAAACTACATTTTTAAATTTTTAAGTTTGTAGATGATTTGGGGCATATGTGACGCAAAATTTAACACACAGAACAGCCACCTCTAGTGGCACCTACCTAACCTGGCTGGTCATTTAGTCAGATTATGCTTGGATGGTAGATAAGGGTAAATCATTCCAGGCTGCTTCAGCTCTGTGTCAGAGTCTAGCAGATAATTTGGTTGGCAAGTGGTGGCATTCCAGTCTCTAGGCAATCCATAACAGATACTTATAATAGTTAAGAGATCTGGAGAATGTGCTGACCATGGCAAATGTCAAACACCCTTTGTTTCGACATACAGTATGTAATCAAAAGTATCTGTACACCCCCAAAAACAAAAGTTTTTCATATTAAGTGCATTGTGCTGCCACCTACTGGAGGTACTCGATATCAGCGGCCTCAGTAATCATTAGACATGGTGAGAGAGCAGAATGGGGTGCTCCACGGAACTCAGGGACTTTGAACATGATCAGGTGATTGGCTGTCATTTGTGTCATACATCTGTATGGAGATTTCCACACTCCTAAACATCCCTAGGTGCACTGTTTCCAATGTGATAGTGAAGTGGAAACATGAAGGGACACATACAGCACAAAAGCGTACAGGCTGACCTCATCTGTTGATTAACAGACACTGCCGATAGTTGAAGAGGGTCATAATGTGTACTAGGCAGACATCTATCCTGACTATCACACAGGAATTCCAAACTGCATCAGGATCCACTGTAAGTACTATGCCAGTTAGGCGGGAGGTGAGAAAACTTGGATTTCATGGTCAAGCGGCTGCTCATAAGCCGCACCTCAAGCTGGTAAATGCCGAACAACGCCTCGCTTGGTGTAAGGAGAGTATACATCGGACGATTGAACAGTGGAAAAACATTGTGTGGAGTGATGAATCACGGTACACAATGTGGCGATCTGATGACAGGGTGTGGATATTTACATTATTTATTTGTGATTACTGGGACTTTAACTGTAATTTTGATATGCAGTTTTTTTTTTCTGCTGAAAACTTCTTTCTTCTTGATGATTGTTGTTAGAATGAGGTTTACCGTCTTATTAAAAACTTAACACATATTTTGTCAAGTTGTTTACATGGTGTAAAGAAATTCGTGTTTAAAAATATTAACCAGTGTATTAGCATCAGAATATTTCATTTGCTCCAGATTTGGCCGTGGAAAATAACCAAGACCTCAAGAAGATAAATTTCAAAGATCAAAGCTGGCTTGGACTGAAGACAAGAAGTAGTAAGTAGATTTCAATGAAATTTGGCTTGCATTAAATGTTATAAGTGATTGTCAGATCTGTTACATTTAGTCAAAATGTGCGCTATATTTCAGAAATATGTGTAGGGCATGTTGCGGATAGAAGAAATACTGTGTCAGGTCTAGAAGTTGGTAGTTCAAGCTTTTAAAGAAGTGTTCTATTTTCAAGTGTGTGTGTGTGTGTGTGTGTGTGTGTGTGTGTGTGTGTGTGTGTGGTGTTTCTTTTTGTAGTAGTAGTTCTTATATAGGTTGACTCTTACAGGGAAGACAACAGCAATGCCATTTCTTTGTTTAAATAGTGCCATTACCAGCTTCGAACTGAAAGATTCATCTTCAGACTGCTAGTTCATGTTAAGATACATTTTGCATAAGCTTTCACTCTTTGTTTTCCCAAGTGATGAAGTTTCCTTGAGGTGGTAGCATCCTACAACCAAAACAAGATGCGAGACAATGTCTGTCTAACTGTAATTGGGCCTCATGCAGCTAAAAAGACATAGTCTCACATCTTGTTTTAGTTGTAGGACACCACCACCCCGAGTAAATTCCATCGTTTGGGAAAACAAAGAGTGAAAGCTAATGTAAAATGTGTCTTAATGTGAACTAGCCGTCTGAAGAACAACATTTCAGTTTGAAACCGGTAAGGGCACTATTTAAATAAATAAATAACATTGTAAGAAGTGGCTGGTTGCTGTTGTCTCCTCCGTAAGAATCAGCCTCTATTTTATACACAGCCATGGGCTCAGAATGTCAGTTTTCGACAAAATACCAATAGTTCTTATATGTTCTGTATTAATGTATGTGTGGTATGTTGATAGTGCCTTGAGCACTGTACTACATTGTTGTGTTTTGATCATGTTTTTCTTTTCCTTTTATTTGCTGTTCTTCTGTATTCACCATATATATGTGTGTGCCCTGTGTCATGTTTATAGTGTGTTGTGCACTATACTTTATGCAGTGATATAATCAAAATGACACCCATATTTAGGGATACTAGGGAACCAGAAGAGAAACTTTATTTTACTTCAAAATATACACACACAAAAAAAGGTTTTGCATCACCTCAGTTCCGAGAGTTCCAGAACCTGTACAGAAAACTGGAATACAGATCAAAATAAACATTATTTCTGCCCTTTTTATTGCTCATGAGAAGTGGTGGTCCAGAATGCTGTACACACCGGTACCTCTAATACCCAGTAGCATGTCTTCTTGCAATGATGCATACCTGTATTCATCATGGCATACTATCCATAAGTTCATCAAGGCACTGTTGGTCCAGATTGTCCCACTCCTCAATGGCGATTCGAAGTAGATCCTTTGGAGTGGTTGATGGATACGTCGTTCATAAACAGCCCTCTTCAATCTATCACAGGCATGTTCGTGTTTGGAAAACATGCTGGCCAGTCTAGTCGAGCGATGTCATTGTCCTGAAGGAAGTCATTCACAAGAAGCACACAATGGGGGCGCGAATTGTCATCCACGAAGACGAATGCCTCGCCAGTATGCTGCCGATACGGTTGCACTATCGGTCAGAGGATGGCATTCACGTATCGTACAGCCATTATGGTGCCTTCCATGACCACCAGCGGCGTACGTCAGCCCCACATAATGCCACCCCAAAACAGCAGGGAACATCCACCTTGTTGTACTCGCTGGACAGTGTGTATAAGGCACTCAGCCTGACCGGGTTGCCTCGAATCACGTCTCCAACGTTGAAGGCATATGCGGCACAAATCGGTGAAGAGAACGTAATGCAATCCTGAGCGGTCCATTTGGCATGTTGTTGGGCCCATCTGTACCGTGCTAAATGGTATTGTGGTTGCAAAGATGGACCTCACCATGGACATTGAGAGTAAAGTTGCACATTGTGCAGCTGATTGCACACTGTTTGGGTCGTAACATGACGTCCTATGGCTGCACGAAAAGCATTATTCAACATGGTGGCGTTGCTGTTAAGGTTCTTCCAAGCCATAATTTGTACATAGCGGTGATTCACTGCAATAATACCGAGCGAGGTGGTGCAGTAGCTAGCACACTGGACTCGCATTCGGGAGGACGACGGTTCAATCCCGCGTCCGGCCATCCTGATTTAGGTTTTCCTTGATTTCCCTAAATCGCTTCAGGCAAATGCCGGGATGGTTCCTTTCAAAGGGCACGGCTGACTTCCTTCCCTGTCCTTCCCTAATCCGATGAGACCAGTGACCTCACTGTCTGGTCTCCTCCCCGAAACAACCCAACCCTCACTGCATTAATAGCCATTGGGTGGCCTGAGCGAGGCATGTCATTGACAGTTCCTGTCTCTGTATCTCCTCCATGTCTGAACAGCATCACTTTGGTTCACTTTGAGACGCCTGGACACTTCCCTTGTTGAAAGCCCTTCCTGGCACAAAGTAATGAGGACACGATCGAACCGCGGTATTGACCGTCCAGGCATGGTTGAACTACAGACAACACGACCTGTGTATCTCCTTCCTGGTGGAATGATTGGAACCGCTCTGCTGTGAGACCCCCTCCGTCTAACAGGTGCTGCTCATGCATAGTTGTTTACATCTTCGGGCAGTTTAGTGAAATCTCTGAACGGTCAAAGGGGCTGTGTCTGTGGTACAATATCCACAGTCAATGTCTATCTTCAGGAGTACTGGGAACTAGGATGATGCAAAACTTTTTTTGATGTGTGTATTTCATTCTCTACTAACATTCCTTTGTGATGCATTTTTCACTCTCAAGACTACGTAAACAGTATTGTTCATTTCACAGTATCTTTTAATTATAGTGACCAGTGTTCATGTTCTCATGCAGCAATACTTGTGTTTTATCTTTAACATTGGTACTGACATTAACTTTTACCAACAGGAGATGCTACTCTATCTCGTCACAAGGGCATCAATATTGCAGACTTGGCACTGCATACAAAAATAGCAACTTCACCATCTGGAGAGACTTGGCGTGGCCGCTGGCAGAAGAATGAAATTGTGGCAAAAATTCTAGCTATTCGAGAATGTACATCTCGAATCTCGAGAGATTTCAATGAAGAGTTTCCAAAATTACGGTATGAATATAATGCTTGAAAAAAGTTGGAAGTTTCTCCATGCCTTGGGACAAGTATTTAGTGTTATAAAGTATTAGTTACACTTTGTTATTTATTTACAGAAGTTTTGTTTTTCTTATAGGATATTCTCCCATCCAAATGTACTACCAGTAGTTGGTTGTTGCAATTCCCCACCAAACTTGGTTGTTATTAGTCAGTATATGCCTTGGGGATCCCTGTATACACTTCTTCATGAAGGTACTGGTATAGTAGTGGATACAGCACAAGCAATTCGATTTGCCTTGGATGTTGCACGAGGAATGGCATTTCTGCACAGCTTGGAACGTATTATCCCTCAGTACCATCTGAATAGTCGTCATGTTATGGTAAGTGAGCCTTTTTTCAAAAAGGAATCATTGTGATAACTCTTTCCATTTTTCCGATTACTGACAGTGGAGCAAAGATAAAAAGGCAAAAAGAGAATAAATACTCTGAAAGGAGAGTGGTAAGTAAATGTGTCTTGTTTAAAATTGGTCACTTCTACCTCATCAGACAGACATACAGTTCAGTTGTGTTCCCACTTATTCCTATTAAACACTGTATTTGTTACACATTCCCCTGTCATAACATTCGAGAAAATTTAAAAATGGGGAAACAAATGGTCAAAAGATAATAGTTCGGATGAAGAAACTGATTAAAAGTGAGAGTAAGAAACTGAGTAGTGATGGGGAATATCATATAAGAAAAAAAATATGAAATAGATAGGAAAACACACCGTACACGCTGCAAGCAGGTAGCACATATGAACTGAAAAAGCACAAAACATCGTGAATGTGTAAGACTTAAGTTTGAAAAGGTCTATTAATGAGGTCGGATATACACAGTACAGTCAAATAGTTCATTGGAGATTTCTGAGCCACTGGAGGGCTTCTTCAGCCTCCTCTGAAACAACGAGTTACACAATTTAAAATATTACCCATAGTTTGAAGTTTGCATTCCCAAGAAAAGTCATACTGTATTAGAATAGGATGGGCACTTGTAGTAAAAAGACGAGGTAAGAGAATATTTCAAGTATTAATAGAGATTCTACACAAGTAATTCATATTTTAAATGCAATGCTTAAAATTAAGTCATTAGTTCTGTTATATTTAAAATAAAACTCTGAATACTTTGTTCATTGAAACAACATTCATCACACGAGTCACACCCAGCATTTCTGCGTTACATTTATTTGGTACTTTTCTGAACAGTGTTCAAAATATCAATACAGACCACCACAGTCCTATTTAAAATGATTTAATTTGTTAGAAAAGTATGGAAGCTGTAGAGCCAACTTGTAAGAATGATTTAGGTTGTCAAATTTTCATTTTATTGTTGGAGAGACGAACAAACAATTGTGTTCAGGTTTAGAAATGGATAATATCTGTTGCATTAGCTAAGCTTAATTGATTTCAGCTGATTAGAAAATATAAATTTTCAAATTTGGCATCAAACACAATGCTTAAACATAGAAATTCAAAACAAACCCTTAGATATGATCCACATCCTCCATGCTGGCATTGCTTGACATTAAAATAAATTAAGTAAGTGTGAAAGAGGAAGAAAAGGATGTTTTAGACAAATTAAGGGTTGTAAATCTATGGACCATAAGAGCGGCTTTACTGTTATGAAAATAAAGTTCAAAAACAGAAATTCTCCAAAGGTAATGATGGGTATGAGTGTCATGAGAAGCTAGTGATTGTCAATATGCATTTCACTTCACTGACAAATAATTTTTGCAGGCATTGTATCTGTTTTCATCACCTCACAGGTCAAGGGTAGCTTATAATCTCAGAAAAACTCACCTTTTTGTTTCCTATGGAGACTTACCAAATCTTTATCAATAGTACATATTTGAAATCATGACTTAAATATGGTTATTATCTGAAAATGTTTGTTCTATATTATGTATATATTTGTAATGGAGTAATGCAGTTACATTCTCTTACATTTACAGATAGATGATGATCTGACTGCACGAATTAATATGGGTGATGCGAAGTTCTCATTTCAAGAGAAGGGTAGAGTTTACTACCCAGCTTGGATGTCTCCTGAAGGTATGTTTATTATTTTTTACATACTGTCTCTCAATAGAGCAGAGGAATGTTCTCCCTGCACTTCTTGTAAAGAGGCTAAGGTTCAAATGCTTTATTAACCCTTTAACTGCTCTGGACGTGTTAACGTGTGCACCTTTGTACCTGTCCCTCTGTGCTCTGAACGTGCTTATGCGTGCCACTAGTCCTTCTACCTGGTACTCCGAACGAACGTGTTCACACGTAGACACGTTCAGAGTACCAGGGAGAAGGACTGGTGGCACGCGTAAACACGTTCAGAGCACACAGGGACATGCACAAAGGCGTGCGCATTAACACATCCAGAGCATTTAAAGGGTTAAGTTTGTAGGGTTTTTTTTTAAGAATTTGTTACAGCTATCCCTGTATGTTTAAAAACACATTGCATTTTTCAGCACTGCAGAAGAAACCAAGTGAAAGAAACTGGGAGGCTTGTGATATGTGGAGCTATGCAATTTTACTGTGGGAGTTAGCAACCCGGGAAGTGCCATTTGCGGATTACTCACCAATGGAAGTGGGTATGAAGGTAAGATGGTTCTGACGAATGTTACTAACTTCCTTCAAATAACACAATGCAGAATTGCCAAGTACTGGATCCTACGATTTTGTTTTGTGACAAAATGTTATGTTATTGATCATAGCTATTTTGGAGGCATAACTTACAAGGGAAAAGAGAGAATTCTGTTTGGCTCTCCAGTAATTTTATGTTATCTTCAAAAATGAAACATCATAGCTTGTTCTTCTTGTGATTAGATTTTTCTGCTTGTACTTGTACTTACAGATGCTGTGTTTGTGTTCTGAGCCACGAATACTTTTTATTAAAATGAAAATAATTGCTTCTTATTTGCGGATTTAATTGACATGAATATGCTTTACAAAACCAATCTTACACCTGCTTGCTTTCATTAACAGAATAGCATGTAAAGACAGATAAAAAAACCAAACACAATACAAGTCCACAGTCAAAGTCTTCATAATGGATCTATCGTCAACATTAATAATTCTGGACATAGGATACCATAGAGGTGTCTGTGCTGCTTCGATACCCCATGTAGTGTCTTAAGCCATTCTGGAGACGATTGGATTGGCCTCTATAATCACCCTCCTGGGATACTACGGCACACTTAGAACACAGCTTACAGCCTCATTGCTATCATTCTTGATCTCTTTGCTGTGGGTATTGCCACCAGATATTGCATCCCTTCTACCCTGAACTGATTTGTCTTGTGCTGATGACAGTGTTGGGGAACCTTGAGAGTACGACTCAGGACAGTGTGACATCTCAGTGTTCATCGTGGCTGGAGACAGTACAGACTGCAAAATTTCCAGGGACAGTGTTTCCTGATTTGCTGGGTCTGCCATCTATGGAGAATGACATGGAGCAAAGACAGTGTGGAGGAGATTGCTGCATTGCCAGGGGCAGGAGCCCATGTAATGGTGTAGAGTGGAGATTGTAGGCAGGTGCAGGTACCTATTGCTGCTAGGAGGAATGAACAAAATGTTGTGTAGTTAGCCCATAGCAACTACGAAGAGCTGAAGAATTCATGTTACTGCAGCCTATGGAAGAGGTTGTAGGTTAGTGAACTCATTTGTTGTTGTTGTTGAGAGACAGCTTGTTCTAATACCTGTGGAAGTAGAAACAATTTATCACCACTTGGTACAGATGATACTCCAGATGTCTTACAGTGGTACCAGGGGCCAAATCTGGATATCCGCTGTACGAATGTGTCCACTTTGCTGTTTATGGCATGTTGCAGCATCTTAAGTGTGACCTTGGGTGTGGCCACATAGTCTAGAGATGGCAACCAAGCAGCAGTTCCACCAGGATCTTCCCAGCTATTGGCATTGATCTGAAGTTGCTAAGAAAGAATGTGAGAGATTCTTGTGTTGCAGTCTTGAATGTTTATGTCCACCTCAGAATTTGTTTGGAGGGAGTCTTGAATGTCCTTGCCCACCTCAGAATTTGTTTGGGGAATGCAGCAGAGAGGTGAATAAGTGTTGGATGATTTCAGAAGCTTGGAACTCTGCAAATAGAGCCAACACAAATAAGATCATTGCCTGTCGTGGTGGTAGAGAAGATTGCTGTGATACATTCTGGACATAATTTCATAAGGAGTCGTCATTATCAGTGGCCAGAGAGTAGAATCCATTTTGCCCTGAGACTTTCATTTATGTGCTGCCACGTTGACCAGAAGTAAAGAGGATTCTTGCAGAGTCTAGACAGGATCAGAATCCAGTGGGATTTGCGTTTTGCATATAACAATAGAACTCCCAAGAATACTTTAAGTCATGTGGCAAAATACTAACATAAATTAACTCTAGAAGAAACCGACATGGGGGAGGATCAGTTTGCATTCTGTAGAAATGTTGGTATACATGAGGCAGTGGTGATCATAAGATTTATCCTCTAAGATAGGTTGAAGAAAAGCAGACCCCGTATCCGTATTTATAACATTTGTAGATTTAGAAATAGGTTTTGTAGCTATTGACTGGAATGCACTGATTGATTTTCTGGAGGTACTTGGGATAAAATACAGAGTGTGAAAGGTTATCTAAAACTTGTACAAAAGCCATGCTGTAGCTAAAAGATTCAGTGGGCATGAAAGATTGGCTGCAGTAGAGAAGGGAGTGAGTAAGTTTTGTGGTCTAAACCCCCCCCCCCCCCCCCACCCCCTGTTATTTAATCTGTATATAGAGCAAGTTTAAAGGAAACTAAAGGTAAATGTGTTAGGGGAGTTACAGCTCATGGAGAAAAAAAATAACATTGCATAGTAAAATCCCTTTTTAATGTATCTCAGGGAACCAAACTATTTTTTCCTTAAATAGAGTGTTGAGCTCCAATATGCTAATTACTTACCCATTATCAGAATTTCGAAGTTTTTAGGCCTTGTAAAGCAGTCACATGTAAAATCACCAATTGGTGTGTCATTTTAAAGGCAGCATCCCAAATGAAGAGGAAATTGTTTATATTCAAAAGTTACTATTTTTAGTTAATGCCATAGACAAAACATGACTATACAAAAAGGGAAATTCTTAAATATTATCATTTATTTTGTGAAGTAAAAATTGAGAATTTTAGTTCACTGTTTCCTGCTAGTATAGCATATTGAAAAGAGTTGTTACTCTAACTCAGAGATAACCAAACTTTCTTCACGGTGAGTTGGATGATTGACAAAATGACAAGTGAGAGTCACATCATTACAGGCCAGAATAAAAGCTCCATGGAAAAAGACTAGAAACTAAGTTCAGCATTCTGTGTTAACAATGTGTGAATGGTAGGGATTGCACAAAAGACAAGAACAACCAACATATTTCCTTAGAGAAAAGTTAGTAAAGAATGCGAAGTTAACAAAAAATAGTTACACCAGACCTAGTGTGCACATTTCCGAATCTATCAATCTAAGCAGTAGGAAACTGTTAGTGAGATTTGTGAAACCAACATGTGGCTCTCAAGATATCTTCAATTGTTTTGTTCAGTTTTGCTGCATCCAATCAAGAGAGTTCCTTTCAAATGTTCATCACTCAACCTCATTCTGTGTGCTGACTTCACGTTCTTCATTTTTTTAAATGTTTGCTCACAGACATAAGTTGCTCTTGAATACTGATGCCATAACAACAGCAAATTTCTTCTGTTTTGGAAACTCAGCATCACATAAGCAGTGGTAAAATTCAGTTTTCCATCTCTGTTCTTCTCAACAAGTCCTTTGCTAGCAAATCAACAAGCTCCGACTGTACCTCAACTAGTATGTCACCAAGTTTACACTCAAATGGATTCTGGAACAGAAGAATGTCCCTCTTCTCACTGGTTTGATGCTACTTGCCATGAATTCCTCTCCTGTGCCAACCTCTTCATCTCAAAAGTAGAACTTGCAACCTATGTCCTCAATTATTTGCTGGATGATGTATTCCAATCTCTGTCTTACTGCACAGCTTTTTGCCCTCTACAGCTCCCTGTAGTACAATGGAAGTCCTTCCCCGATGTCTTAACAGATGTCCTATCACCCTATCCCTCCTCCGTGTCAGTGTTTTCCTCGTATTCCTTTCCTCTAATTCTGCACAGAACTTCCTCATTCCTTACCTTACCAGTCCACATAATTTTCAACATTAGTCTGTTGCACCACATCTCAAATACTTCGATTCTCATCTGTTCCAGTTTTCCCACAGTCCATGTTTCACTATCATGCAGTGCTGTGCTCCGAACGTACATTCTCAAAATTTCTTCTTCAAATTATGGCCTATTTTTGATACTAGTAGACTTCTCTTGACCAGGAATGCCCCTTTAGCCAGTGCTAGTCTGCCTTTGATGTCTTCCTTGCTCTGTCCAGGATTGGTTATTGTGCTGCCTAGGTAGTAGAATTCCTTCAGCCATCTACTTCATGGACATCAATCCCAATGTTAAGTTTCTCGCTGTTCTCATTTTTGCTACTTGTCATTACTTTCGTCCTTGTTCGATTTGCTCTCAATCCATATTCTGTACTCATTAGACTGTTCATTCCATTCAGCAGATCATGTAGTTCTTCACTTTCAGTCAGGTTAACAATGTCATCAATGAATTGTATCATTGATATCCTTCCACCTTGAATTTTAACCCCACTCCTAAACCTTTCTTTATTTCCATCATTGCTTCTTTGATGTACAGATCGAACAGTAACAGCGAAGGACTACACCCCTGCTTTACAACCTTTTTAATCTGAGCACTTCATTCTTGGTCGTCCATTCTTATTATTCCCTCTTGGCTCCTGCACACATTGCTTACCCCTGTTTTTCTCAGAGTTTTAAATATCTTCCACCATTTTATATTGTCGAACGCTTTTTCCAGGTCAATAAATCCTATGAACTTGTCTTGATTTTTCTTTAGCCTTGCTTCCATTGTCAACCACAATGTCAGAATTGCCTCTCTGGTGCCTTTACCTTTCCTAAAACCAAACTGATCATCATCTAACACATCCTCAATGTTCTTTTCCATTCTTTTGTATATTATTCCTGTCAGTAACTTGGATGCATGAACTGTTAAGCCGATTGTGTGATAATTCTCACATTTGTCAGCTCTTGCAGTCTTCGGAATTGTGTGGATTATATTTTTCTGAAAGTCAGATGGTATATTGCCACATTCATACATTCTACTCACTAATGTGAATAGTCATTTTGTTGCCACTTCCCCCCCAATGATTTTAGAAATGCTGCTAGAATGTTATCTATCCCTCCTGTATTATTTGATCTTAAGCCCTCCAGAGTTCTTTTAGATTGTGATTCCAATACTGGATCCCCTATCTCTTCTAAATCGACTCCTGTTTCTTTCTTCTATCACATCGGACAAATCTTCCCCTCATAGAAGCCTTTAAGGTACTCTTTCCACCTATTCGCTCTCTCCTCTGCATTTAACTGTGGAATTCCCGTTGCACTTTTAATGGTAGCACCCTTGCTTTTAATTTCACTGAAGGATGTTTTGACTTTCCTGTGTGCTGAGTCAGTCCTTGCAACAATCATTTCTTTTTCAATTTCTTCACATTTTTCATGCAGCCATTTCTTCTTAGCTTTTGAGCACTTCCTGTTTATATCATTCCTCAGTGACCTGTATTTATGTATTTCCAAATTTCCCTGAACATTTTTGTACTTACTTCTTTAATGAATAAAAAAATAGGAGTGCGGGTAAGCTACTACAAACAGCATAGTGAACACATTATTGTGGCCAAGATGGACACGAAGCCCATCAAGAGCTGCGTGGAAATTATTATGAGAATCGTGTTAACTTCTGCATGTGGGTGTTAAGACAGGATATTCTAAATGTTACATATATCTTGTTTAATGATGAAGCCACATTTACCAATCGTCACCAAATGATGCATTATTGGTCTGTTGGTTACGTCAAGTGGAACGTCAGCATTAATGGAGTGTAAGCATGCAATGCGAGATAGTGAACCATCAGCTCAAAGGGCCCGTTTTTCAAAGTCAGAACACTGAACACGCACAAGTATTGCAACCTACTAACAGACCATCTTCTACGGATGCTAGAAGATTTTCCTCTGCAGACTAAGAGGAATCTATGGTGCCAGCTTCATGGATGTAAAGCACTTAGTGCACGAAGTACTAAAGTATGTCATCCCATGTAGGCTTTCACGGCCGGCGTCTTCATCAGTAAACACTTCCGGGCTAAAGTGCACGAAGTACTAAAGTATGTCATCCCATGTAGGCTTTCACGGCCGGCGTCTTCATCAGTAAACACTTCCGGGCTAAGTTGCCGTAGTCGATCTGTGGAACTTCTTCTCCCTGACGTTTCGTTCTCAACTACGGAGAACATCTTCCGAGGTGAGTCGATGACTGGCTGCTAGGAGCTGGGGCCGCCGCTCATATGGAGATCATAGAGGGCGCCACCGCACGTCATGTGGCGTCGATGTGTAGCTTTCTCTGGCTATCGTCTGTTCTCTCGTTTGCAGGCAATCGATTGTCACGTAATTGATGCAACGTCGACCGCCATATCTTGTCCAATTTTAATCCTTCTTCTTTACGATTAAAATTGTATTGATGTTTGTGGATTTCAATTGCCTCTCTATAATAATGCGATGTCCTCGCTAGCATGCTTGTCTCACCAAATTTTATTTCGTGATCTCCATCCTTAAAAACATGTTCCGTTACTTCCGATTTGTCGATATGTCCCAAGCGACAGTTTCTTTTGTGCTCCGTCAACCGTGTATTGATGCTTCTTTTTGAAGTTCCTATATAAACCCTGCCACAACTAAACGGAATTATATACACCCCTGGGGTGGCTAGGGGGTGACGAGCATCTTTTGTTGATCTTAGGCATTCACTAATTTTCTTAGTAGGTCTGAAAATAGTCTCCACCTGAATCTTGGCTAGTACTTTCCCACTGCGATCCGTGATGTTATGGATGAACGGAAGAAATACTTTTCCAGCTGATGGTTGTTGCTGTCTCCTATTTTTAGGCATTTTTCTACGTGGGTGAAGTGCTCGGTTAATCTCGTTTTTCGTATAACCATTTTTCGCAAAAGCCATTTATAAATGATTTAGTCCTTCTTGTAAGTAGCCTGGTTCACAAATATTATTGGCCCAATCCACTAGTGTTTTTATGACCCCCCCCCCCCTCTTTTGCCTAGGGTGGTGGTTTGAGTTGTTATGGAGGTAGCGATCAGTATGTGTACCCTTCCTGTAGACCTTATGGCCTAAGGTCCCATCCGCCCGTTTGATAACTGATACATCCAAAAAGTTAAGTTGTCCATTCTTCTCTTTCTCCATAGTAAATTTGATCTTTGGGTTGATGCTATTTAAGTGCATCAGGAAATCATTCAAGTCTTCTTCCTCATGATTCCATATTACAAAGGTATCATCCACATACCGATACCACTTCGAGGGACTTTTTTTGTCTGACTGCAGTGCTTGATGTTCAAAATATTCCATGAATAAATTCACAATTGCGGGGCTTAGGGGGCTTCCCATGGCTACCCCATCAATCTGTTCATAAAATTCACCATTGTACTGAAAATAGGTTGAGGATAGGCAGTGTTGGAACAAGGCCACTATATCAGTAGGGAACATATCGGCTATATGAGAGAGAGCTTCGTCAACTGGAACCATAGTGAACAAAGACACTATATCAAAACTGACAAGGATGTCATTAGGACCGACAGTAATTTCCCTCAATTTCTCAATGAAGTGTAGAGAGTTATTTAATATGACTCTCAGTTTTGCCTATGTAAGGTTGTAACAAACAGGCAAGGTGTCTGGCTAGTTCTTGGGTAGGAGCTCCAATTGCACTGACTATCGGTCTCAAAGGAACATCAGGCTTATGTATCTTTGGTAATCCATATAATCTCGGAGGATAAGCCTCCGTTTTACAAAGATACTTTTTAACTTCTGTAGGAATGGAAGACTGTTTTATCAGACGATTGGTGGCATTCAGCACATTCGTTGTGGGATCCTTTTTCAACTTCTTGTATGTGCTGGGTTCCAGGAAATCACTGATCTTCTTGCGATAATCCTCAGTATTCATTAAAACAGTAACATTTCCCTTGTCAGCGGCAACTATAATAACATTCTTGTCTGCATTGATCTCCCGCAGTGCCTTCCTTTCCCCTTGAGACAGATTGCTGCTGGGTGGCTTAGCTTTACGTAATATCCTGGAGGTTTCCATCCTAATTTCATCAGCAGAATATGATGGTAACTGACGAATTCCTGCCTCTATATTAGCAATAATGTCCTCCATAGGAACCTTGGATGGAGTGATTGCAAAATTCCCTCCTTTAGACAGAACAGAAAGTTATTCCTTAGACAATTCTTTTTCCGATAAATTAATAACCGTTTGGGAATTGTTTGGAATCGGTGTTTCCTGTCGACCCTCTTGTAGACGATCAAACTTCTCCTTCTGCCTATTGGAAGACACTTCTGCACTAATCTCCATAGATCTAAATGTTAAACTGTCAACTTTGTTCCAATGACAAAACTGCATAGTATTGCTAATAAGTAAATGAAGATTTAGCAGTTGACTATCACATACTGCCAGTCCTCGTCATGTCTGATGTATCCGCTCACGTAGTAATGCCAGTTCCATACGAGAATAAATACGGTTAGCTTGTGCCGAATGAAACATTCTTCTCACTTTTAAAAACTTGGGAACTATACCGGTATCATGACAGCGTAGCAGAAAAGTGAGTGAGCAAAGTTGTTGACCTTTCTTCTTGTGTAGGTTCTCCAGTCGTCGTACCCTGGTTGACATTTCCTCCCCGTAGAGGCGTCGAATCATCCCATGTAGGCTTTCACCGCCGGCGTCTTCATGAGTAAACACTTCCGGGCTAAGTTGCCATGGTCGATCTGTAGAACATCTTCTCCCTGATGTTTCGTTCTCAACTACGGAGAACATCTTCCTAGCTGAGTCGACGACTGGCTGCTAGGAGCTGGGTCCGCCGCTTATATGGAGATCTTAGAGGGCGCCACCGCACGTCACGTGGCGTTGATGTGTAGCTATCTCTGGCTATCGTCTGTTCTCTCGATTGCAGGCAATCGATTGTCACATGATTGATGCAACATCGACCGCCATATCTTGTCCAATTTTAATCCTCCTTCTTTACGATTAAAATTGTATTTATGTTTGTGGATTTCAATTGCCTCTCTATACATACGTGTATAATAATGCGACGTCCTCGCTAGCACACTTGTCTCACCAAATTTTATTTCGTGATCTCCATCCTTAAAATCATGTTCCGCTACTTCCGATTTGTCGATATGTCCCAAGCGACAGTTTCTTTTGTGCTCCGTCAACCGTGTATTGATGCTTCTTTTTGTAGTTCCTATGTAAACCCTGCCACAACTACACTGCCTAAGGTCAACAAAAGATGCTCGTCACCGCCTAGCCACCCCAGGGGCATATAAAATTCCGTTTAATTGTGGCAGTGTTTACACATAAAATGACAATTGAGGAGCTACTTGATTGCGAAGTGGTGGCACATCAGTCACAAAAACTTTACAACAGCTGGAAGAGCAGTGTGCTGACCACATGCTCCCATCCATATCCACGCTTAAGGCTGAGGATGACATGGCAGCCGGTCGGTACAATTGGGGCTTCAAGACCTGTTTGGACAGTGTGTGTGTGTGTGTGTGTATGTGTGTGTGTGTCATAAACAAATGCAGAATAGAATCTCTAGTAGATGAGATGAAAAGTCTCCATTATTTTAAAAGATGTGAACACTAACTCATTCCCATTCTAGTTTACCCATTCAGTGAAAGTTTACGTAGCTTTCAGTTTGAATTAAAATTCACAGTGTTACCCTACTATAAATCGACTTGACATCAAAAGGGAATACAAGGCAGCTGATAAGGATAATGTGGTGGGCTGGCCCAATTCACACACAGGCTGCACTTATACAGAATTTACACATTTATTTAAGAGCATCGCCGAGCTGTAATTTATTTACTGTGCAGAAAAACTCTTTGGCTTCATAAAGTTTTCTTTGAATACAAACAGACTATTTTGACCCAAAAACAATTTTATCAAAGAATTTAAATAGTAGAAGCTTTATGAAGAGAAAGCTTACCAAATCCCAAAGCTTTTGTATCCTTTTGAACACGATTGGATTTACAGATGTTTCTGCTACTTGGACCTATTTAAACAGATTCTAACCTTGCACAGGGCGTGGCCCCCTTAGTGTATATCTTAACTCAGAACAAGTCAAATTTATGTTAAATCGAATGTGTATCAGAGCACTTATTAATATCACACAATCATAACTTTAACCATGATAATGAGCAACTTGTGATACGCACAACTGATGTAACAAATTAATAACATATCAAGTAAATTCAGTCACATTAAAAATTTACAAAATGAATCATATAATAGTTAAGCTAAAACTACCTTAGGGGCTTTACTTCTTTGCCAAATACTTCGTTCACTCATAGTAATTCATTGTTGGTCAATCGAATGTTCAGGTTACTGTATGATCAAAGGATGCATGCGTTAGCTAAAGTGAAATGACATTCTAGCAGTTCACGTTGAAGGTATAACACAGTGTAAGCACAATGTCTGAATCACTGTAGCAGCTCACAGAATATTCAAAAGGATGTGATGAAGTAAGTTTAAATACAGTTGACAAGTCAAACTGACAAGACTAACCAAATTCAAACTATAACTTCAGTCAGCATCCCCCATTCGATGAGTAATTCTGTTGCAGTACACACCAATTGAGAAGCAGAGTGCAGTCATAATACATGCTGAACAGATGATATTCCCCACATTTTTTAGACAATTGCCACAAATTGTGCTGTCCACTTTGTGCTGACCACTCTTGTGCTCTCCTGCACAAAATTTCGTCAGACACACGCAGTTGAAGCACCAGCGTCCAATAGTGTCCACATGACTCACTCGCCATTCACTGCATGCG
Organism: Schistocerca serialis cubense; assembly: GCF_023864345.2. Lineage (NCBI taxonomy): Eukaryota > Metazoa > Arthropoda > Insecta > Orthoptera > Acrididae > Schistocerca > Schistocerca serialis. The sequence goes on along the minus strand of NC_064642.1, from coordinate 633,817,529 downwards.
CCACGCCAACCTCAGGGTTCCATGTATCGAACCTTCCCCACGGAGGGGGAGGGGGTGGGGATTTTCCCTCTTGTGGTTGGCATAGCAGGAATACAAAAATGTATGAACAACCAGTACAACATGTTTAGGAAAGGTTCATCTACATTATCTTTCATATGTGACCGTATACATAGAATATTAATGAAATTAGAGAACAGATAAAGAGTGGCACATTTGTTCTTAGATTTTTCATGTTCATATGAACTGGTACTTATTAGACTGGAGCGTTAACAGCATCAGAGAAACAGCTTAAAGTCTCTTAGTCATACCTAGATAACTGACATTTGTCTCTACAAATGAAGCAATAAAAAGCTAACACATTTAATAAGTACAGCTCTGTTTGAGCTCTTGTAAAGTATGGTGTGCACCAATGATCAGTACTGCGGGTTCAATTACTCATATTATACATAAATGATCTACCCATCGTGCACAACAGCGAATTACTAAACTATTCAAATTGTTGTTTGCTGAGGACCTGTGGAATCATCGGGCACAGAATTGTTCTGGCTTCTTACATGTACTGAAAAATTACTTCTAATGTACTTGACTAAGCTTTAAGCTTTAGTAAAACTAATCTAATGTGCTTTCAAATAAACTACCAACCTGATAGAAAGCAGTGGTCCATTGTGTCTGACGGTAGTACAGCAATAGAGTTGGGCAATACAGCTGACTTCTGTCTTGGAGACATTGTATTAATCTTTTACAAAAAAATTAATAAAAAATTAATAGTAGTATTAGCAGCAGCAGGAGTAGTAGTAGTAATAAAATAATAATAATAAGAGTAATAAAAAAAATAAGAATTGAATATTTTCACAATTTGTGTTCAAGTCAACTCAAATATGCAGAGACTTGAATATGTTTTATTGTCCTCTGTACACTGAGCTTTGCAATCTGCACAGCCGTAGAAAACAGTAACAACACATTCCTTGCCAACTGGTTTGTCACATGTTGTTCACTCATATGAACTTTTCCTTTCTTTGTGAGATTTTTGCACCTGGCAGTGACAATGACTTCCACCTACATCTCATTTCTGTGTAATCTTTGGCAGTTTCCACTATGAGCTTGAGAAGGTTTCTTATTTGTTTGTAGCATTCATGCTTGCTATATCTAGAATATTGTAAAAAATATCAACAGACCATTGTCTTCACGCAATTTCATTGAATACTTGCCAGTCATATGGGCAATAATATCTACTCCTGACTTAGTTTCATTCTACAGTGACACTGTCAGGCTCTGACCTCATAACAGTCCCAGTTCGTAAATCAGGATGCAGAGAACATAATTATTAGCTTCTTTCATGAATTTCTTTGATACACTGTGTGGATCGTATCAGCATTCTTGAAAGTTACACATAGGACCTTGTGAGCTTTCTTCATGCACTCAGGCACTTCAATTCTGATTTTGTTTGTTGTACCAAGCAAGCAAACTTGTTTGGTTTTTTCCAGATGTCATGCTAGTGAAAGTGAGGTGAAGAAGTTGTTGGAAATAACATTCCTTCCTTTATTTAGATCTTTACCTATAACTTTATTCACTACAAATTCATTAAGATGTTCACAACTAGGACGAGTTTCATATTTACCAATGCATGGGAAAAGATCTAGTATATATTTGGAATGTTTACCGACAGTCATCCAGCATTTCTACTCATACTTTTCGTGTTTTGGAGCCTTGAACTGAGTGAACTGACAGCTACACATGAATGGAGCAACTGCTTATCAGAACAAATGTATGGGCCAGGAGTGTGCAGGCTCTGGCAGCTTGCTATGAATCTCTGCAATACGTCTGACATGAGAATAGACTTGTCATATTTTAGTCGCCGTGACCATATCATACTCAAAAACACGGCAGAACATCATGTTTTCCTTGAAGTGATTACACATCATCACAGACTTGTTAAAAAAAGTCCACCTGTTGCAGCATTTCTAAGAGTTGACAGGTGTTGGTTCACGTACTGCCTTTTTAGTATTATGTTGTCTCTCTTGGTCCTTTGCTCACGTACCCATGTTTTGTTCAGGATCATTTCACATTCATTTCACCTATCAATTTGCCTCGTAGACTATTTTGTTGTATGCTATTACAGTTCAGAACAATTGAGAAGGTTTCGTATTACAATAATTCTCACATATCCAGTACATAGTGATAGCTACTGAATGTGCTGACTGAATTTTGGAGTTCATTTTCCTCTTTGCCCCTACACCAGCATACACAGTTGAGGATTTACTTTGTTGATGAGTTCTACTGTAGTCTTGTATCATTCTTTTCTGTCATGTATTTTTGGTTACATTATTTGAAATTGGTTTTTCAGCGGATATGATCTGCAAGTAATAGTACATGTTAATCACAGCTACATACTACAGTTTTACAGATATTATTTTGTTTTTACACTTTGTTGTGGTTCACATGTTTTATCTCTTATTTGCACAATGATAACCAAGATATTAAGGCTAATTTCAAAAGTTTGCTTTGAGCAATAATGTAGAAATTTTTTATTTATTTTGTTTCAGATTGCTTTGGAAGGTTTACGGATCAGTATCCCACCAGGGATTTCATCACATCTAGCTAAATTGATTAGAATATGTATGAATGAAGATCCAGGGAAGAGGCCAACCTTTGATATGGTTTTGCCTATTCTTGATAAAATGAAACGATAATTGGCACATCGTCTGTTTTACAGCACATGTTCAAGTGTACACCCTATTCAGAATTACTTTGTGAACAGTGGCAGATTCTTTTCTGTCTCAGTCATTGTTGCTGGGTTGTGCTGATAAGGCATAGCATCTAACATACATTGACGACAACCATGTTAGCAAAAATTGTGTCACAAAATTACTTTAGTTACTCAAGAAGACAATACAAAATTATAGCATAGCTCCAGGTAACATAATATTCACCAAATTTGGAAGTGGATATGCAGTTGTGACACGAAAGTTTTGATAGCAGTGTTCATATACAGCTGCAATGCAGATGACTTTTATTTTGCAGCAGTTCTATTGTAACAAGGTGCCACAGTATATCACAAAGAAATTTTGAGTAGGACTGAATAGCTGTGGGCTGATACACACAATATTGTGTGTGTGTGTGTGTGTGTGTGTGTACACGGGGGGGGGGGGGGGGGGGGGGGGGGGGGAGTTAACTTTTATTCAAATTTGACACAGAGGATAGAGATATAAGAAGTGAGTGCAGTTTCTTATTTTTACATAACCGTTTCCTAAGCATAATTGCAGAAAGTGGCTTCTTTATTGGTGCTGCTTGTCAGTGATGTTTATCACTAGTCTGATAATAGTGCCTTATTGTACCATAGGTGTATGCCATTGATAGCACATTTATGAAACAAACTACCTAATTTTGCTTAGCATTTTAGAATTTATATTGCAAACACTGCCATGTATTTTTAGATCTCAGAAGGTGAGTTCTCCAATATAGAAAGTTGATATGCCTTCCACCATACACTTTTCATAGTTTCTATATGAAGTGCCTTGTTTTTGAGGATGTGTTTATATTTACATATCAATTTACCTATGTTGTATCAAGAGACTAATCAAATCTTATGATAAAGAAGGAGCATATTTTTGTTGTTTAGACTTCCATGTACAAACTGTTTACTAGTAAAGACAGTAATATCACGTATTATATTTTAAAACTGGATGTCAAAAGAAATGTGCACATTCTTGTTCTTCCCATAAGTGCCTAATTGAGTGTAACTTAGTACACACAGAAGGCTTGCCAGTAGTCTTATTTTATCATAGTTTTGTCAGTATTTTGTCATTGCTTTTTGTTTTTTTATCATATTAGAATCTCATAAGTTCTTTGTTTATTTAATAATACTCATTTCATTGGTAATGTCATTAACATTTGTCATGCACATAATTCATTTGAATATTTGGATGCACTGTCCTAGTGTCAGCATCAACACGTGATATTAAAGAATAGCAGTATTTCGGATTGTGGAAATGAGGAAAGGCAGCTGCAGGCACATGGTGCAATTTTATGAGCAGTTAATTGTGTCAAACATCAATCAGCTGCAAGTGAGTGGTTGCCTTTTCTCGATTTTGTTTGATGTTTCAGATAATAAAATTGTATGGTTACAGAATATGGACACTTACAGAACCATAAATGCTATCTTCTGTAATTTTCTTACAAAATGAGGCATCTTTTCAGTTATATTACACACAGAGTGTGAGTGTTTTTTAGTCTTGACTTATTTCATCCCCTGTGTTCCTTTTATACTTCAGTCAACAATAAGAGTCAGTAACTTATAGGTTGATATTTTCCGTAATACACAATTTCCTTCAGAAGACATGTTGCAGAAGCTGTTCTGTTGCAGTATGAGAGGTAGTCATTTCATGTGCTCCTAGAGTTTTCACTGCTGTTGTTCATTAAGCTGTATCGCACTTGAAACTGATTTATATTATTCACATTTTTTACTAAGTTTGTATTTGAGTGGGTCATTTTTCAGTCAGAATGTAGATGCCCCTGTACAGTGCTACCTAATTTGTGTTTGAAATGTAGGGTAGCACTAGGACGTTAAGTATAACATCTCTGTAAAAATGAAACTCCATTAAATCTTTAGAATACCCATTTTTTTCCTTCCTCTCCTCAGCTGTGGAAATGTGACTTCCTGAGACAAAAGGCAGTGCATGTTACTGCCTCTTATGCTGTGATATCCAGTCACTGAAACTTCTTCATGTCCTTAATACAAGAAGATACATATTTTCAGATATTTTCAATTGCATATGTGTGTGCATTCATGATAAGTAACAGATCTTAAGTACAATGTTAAACTTACATAAGAATTAAATATTGTGTTTGTTGGTACTTAGATTGTTGCACTTTGGTTTCTGTTTAAGAAGCATTACGAGCTTGTGGCTGATATTTTATTTGTCCATGAGCTGATTTGTTTCATCATTTTGTGAGAGAATGTTTAAGTAAAACAAGAGTGATTTTGTGTAACAGTAAGAAACTCGAAAATAAACCTTTTGTTTTTAGTTTCAAGTTATTTTCTGTATGCTTTTCACATTCATATTTTGTATTACATTTTAAATTTCATTTTGTGTTTCTCAAGGCTAAATCCATAGCAGTTCTGTAGTGGAATATCTTACTCATTAAAAGAGTAATTGGTTTACTGAGCATTTGTGACAAATTGAACCATGTGCTGGACTAAGACTTAAATTTGAAATGTCTTTTGTTGGATGTGGAGGATTAGATGCAGTCCAGCACATACTTAACTGATGTCAAGGATATTAATTTCAGCCCATTACACTGGTAAACACATGTTGGCTCTCTTGGGAATGTTTGCTATTTTGTTCATTTTTTCCTAAAATTACTCAGTATCTGCTGCCCACATGCTTGTGTGAAATTATATGTCAGCATTTAGGCAGCTTGCATTGATTGTGTGGAATCTCAAAACGTTGCATTGTAGCATAGCATGTGACATTTTGAAAATTCTTATTGATGGAGATATTGGTGTAGTTCTGGGTATCTTGTGAAGATTGTACGTATAATTTGTCAAATTTCGTTCCACTTTAAATGGCTATTTTTTGTATCTAATAATGTTTATTTCGTTTTAGTATTAAACTCCCTATCTTTGTGTGAATTAGCTGGAGTATTATAATCTTACTTTTGATGTTCTATTTTTATGTTGTTGTCTATAAAATATTAATTTATTAATGAAGTTAATTGCTTGAAGAGATGTCTTTATGTTTCTATTTGAAAGCACATAATGTATTACCATTGTAACATTTAACATAATTTTGAAGTGTATCATTTCATTGTTATTGTGGATATTAGTTATTACTATGGATTTGTGATGAGTATATTTCCCTCAGTATTTAAACACTAGCCAAAGCTGTACGAAAATTAGACTTATTTTGGGTGAAGAGTGTAGCATTCTGTGGAATCTTACGCTTTTTTTGGCCCCCATCTATTAATTTAAATTACCTTTGGATCTTTTTATTGACATAGCACAATAAAATAAGGGTTCACATATGACAACATGCATTACAAGTGATACTGTGGATTTCGTAGCTTACAAAGGCTCACTTTTTAGTTTTTCTCCAGAAGCCATGTTTGTTAATTTTTTTGTTACAATTTCAAAGTGGAACATCTAAGAAATAAGTAGAACTTCTGATAAATACTGATTGTGAACACAGATATTTTGTAACCAAGCTAACCTAGTGTTAGCTTTAAACTATATATTTCAGAATCATTTCCATAGTAAATACACATTTAAACTACATGTAATCTTCATTTATTTTAGTTCCTTACATTGCGTGTAGTATCTTAAAAATGGATCCAAATCCCAGAATGGGAGTTAATTCCTGTTTGTTGAGAGTAAATATTGCCGGCACAGTGTCCACGAAACTTATGTCAGATAGAATTCATAATTTCCAAGCAGTACTTCAGACTACACGGTTAAGAATGGGCAATTAGAGCTAAGTTCTGGTAGAAACTAGTTAATACTCTGTTACTTATAGTACAAACTTGTTACCCAGCCAAAATAGCAGTGTCCTCAAGAAGGCAGTTTTGTATACTTTATTTGAGAAATTTTAATTTTGCTCTATAGTATGTATTACGCTTTGTAATTTTTTACAAATTGTAAATTTATGATTCACTTCTGCTTATTTCGTAACAACATGCTATTCAGAGATGGTGTAGAGTAAAAGCCCATTGTAAAGGAGAATGGCACACCTTAAGAACTCAGTGCAGAAGATAATGAGATATAGTATATGAAAGCAAGAAAATAACTGAAGAAGAAGTAACACAGTCAAGGTTGGGCGCAGCAGGTGGGTCCTTCTCATCCTGGTGTCAGAGTGACCTAACCTTCCTTTTTAACCTTCCCCAATATAGCCCTGTCTTTTCCCTTAGGAGAGAACTATTAGCACCAAAACAAGGGTAGTGTTTGTACTCTTACTTGTGTGTATTGGCAGTACTGACATCTCTCTTAGGCCTGCCACACACATTCCAGTATACCTGTCAAGTAAACCTTCACAGGTATACTAGAAAGATATACCTGTGCAGGGTGGGGCACACACATGCTATGGTAAACCGGATGATTTTAACTCAGTCAATTGAGAAATGGGGAGCAGGCAAGAAGACGGCGCAATCGTGTTAGTCAGTTTGTTAGTGGCCATGAAGTGTAAAAAGAAGCAAAAACAAAAAATGTAGTTAAAAGAATGGCTGACAAAGAGAAATGAATACACTCATATGAGATTAGTCAAATAATTATGTTCAGATTACTGTAATTACACTCCTGGAAATGGAAAAAAGAACACATTGACACCGGTGTGTCAGACCCACCATACTTGCTCCGAACACTGCGAGAGGGCTGTACAAGCAATGATCACACGCACGGCACAGCGGACACACCAGGAACCGCGGTGTTGGCCGTCGAATGGCGCTAGCTGCGCAGCATTTGTGCACCGCCGCCGTCAGTGTCAACCAGTTTGCCGTGGCATACGGAGCTCCATCGCAGTCTTTAACACTGGTAGCATGCCGCGACAGCGTGGACGTGAACCGTATGTGCAGTTGACGGACTTTGAGCGAGGGCGTATAGTGGGCATGCGGGAGGCCGGGTGGACGTACCGCCGAATTGCTCAACACGTGGGGCGTGAGGTCTCCACAGTACATCGATGTTGTCACCAGTGGTCGGCGGAAGGTGCACGTGCCCGTCGACCTGGGACCGGACCGCACGGATGCACGCCAAGACCGTAGGATCCTACGCAGTGCCGTAGGGGACCGCACCGCCACTTCCCAGCAAATTAGGGATACTGTTGCTCCTGGGGTATCGGCGAGGACCATTCGCAACCGTCTCCATGAAGCTGGGCTACGGTCCCGCACACCGTTAGGCCGTCTTCCGCTCACGCCCCAACATCGTGCAGCCCGCCGCCAGTGGTGTCGCGACAGGCGTGAATGGAGGGACGAATGGAGACGTGTCGTCTTCAGCGATGAGAGTCGCTTCTGCCTTGGTGCCAATGATGGTTGTATGCGTGTTTGGCGCCGTGCAGGTGAGCGCCACAATCAGGACTGCATACGACCGAGGCACACAGGGCCAACACCCGGCATCATGGTGTGGGGAGCGATCTCCTACACTGGCCGTACACCACTGGTGATCGTCGAGGGGACACTGAATAGTGCACGGTACATCCAAACCGTCATCGAACCCATCGTTCTACCATTCCTAGACCGGCAAGGGAACTTGCTGTTCCAACAGGACAATGCACGTCCGCATGTATCCCGTACCACCCAATGTGCTCTAGAAGGTGTAAGTCAACTACCCTGGCCAGCAAGATCTCCGGATCTGTCCCCCATTGCGCATGTTTGGGACTGGATGAAGCGTCGTCTCACGCGGTCTGCACGTCCAGCACGAACGCTGGTCCAACTGATGCGCCAGGTGGAAATGGCATGGCAAGCCGTTCCACAGGACTACATCCAGCATCTCTACGATCGTCTCCATGGGAGAATAGCAGCCTGCATTGCTGCGAAAGGTGGATATACACTGTACTAGTGCCGACATTGTGCATGCTCTGTTGCCTGTGTCTATGTGCCTGTGGTTCTGTCAGTGTGATCATGTGATGTATCTGACCCCAGGAATGTGTCAATAAAGTTTCCCCTTCCTGGGACAATGAATTCACGGTGTTCTTATTTCAATTTCCAGGAGTGTATTTGCGGACGAATGAAGACGCCTACCAAAAACTATTGTCGCTTGTGACTCCTTTAATACAAATGAAAAATACAGTTATGAAAACTTCTATTTCTGCCCATGAAAGACTGACAGCTACTCTGAGGTTTCTTGCAATGGGTCGATGGTACGAATGTCTCAAATATTCTGCTATAATACCACCCCAAGCTCTTGGCAAAATAATTCCAGAGACATGTGACACCACCTACAATATGCTGAAATGAGTGTATCTTCAGGTATGTATAACAGATACACACTTTTTTTTTATTCTTAGAACTCTTTTTACTATTCAAAGACAAAATTTTAACTGAGGCATAATAATGAACAACTCATGAAATTAGAAAACTAATTGAAAATTTGGTAGTATTCATCAATTAAGGCCATAGAAAAATTGAAAGTACCTCAAAAATCAAATATTATCAAAGGTAGCTAAGAAAGTACATGGTGAGTGTGGAAGTGGAAGTTCTTCATAGGTTACAAATCCTACAGGCACTTTGCTGTGTAAAGTGATCATATGAAGCAGCTGCTTTAGGACTCGAGCTCGTACTTGAGCTGGGACTGCTTCAATATTCAGAGGTGTATGAACTCAATTGCACTTTAAGCATTCCCATTTCAGCTTCATATAGGAGGTTCAAATGGCTCTGAGCAGTATGGGACTTAACATCTGAGGTCATCAGTCCCCTAGAACTTACAACTACTTAAACCTTACTAACCTAAGGACATCACACAAATCCATACCCGAGGCAGGATTCAAACCTGCGACCGTAGCAGTCTCACAGTTCCAGACTGAAGCGCCTAGAGCTGCTTGGCCACAGAAGCAGGCTGTGCAGGAGGTCAATGATTCTTTTTTCAACAATCAAACGGTAATATTTTTCACTGTCCTCATTCTCATTGCAATAGATTTTCCCAATAGATCATACCTGTCATCATGGGGCAAAGACTTTTTAAAATGGTCTCTCACTGATAGCAGAACTTCATTGGCCAATTCCACACTTTTCTTTTTTTTTGCCAAATTAGGTCGTGATCTGGGAGTCTTTGGAATTTTGAGGACCCTTCTTTTTCTCTGAGGAGTCTTCAATGCTGGGTGTTTGTGGGGCAGCATCCTCAATATTATTCTGAAGGAAGCATATTATTAGACCCTAAAAGTCATTTTCCCTTGCTTTATTGTTTACATCAAGAAAAGACAAAACTATAAGATAAAAATAACACAAAACTTCTTTAAAAAATATATTAAACAAATAGTTTTACTGTAGTATTTCAAAATTCTGTTTCATATTTTCTTCATAACCCAGCTTTTTAAACAAGCATTGGTTTTGTGCTATTTTAAATGTTGTTTTTATTTTGCTTGTAAAAGGAAATTTATAAAGCCCATTGCAGTCATCATTGCTATACATCCTCAGTGTGAAAAAATACTATTAATTTGCTGTATTTTCAGTTTCCTGACTGCTGAGAAATGGAAAGTTATTCTAAAGCATTTGAAGACAGATGGAATTTCCCACATTGTCTTGGTGCCATGGATGGTATACATATAGACATAGTTCCCCCAGCAAATTCCAGATCTTTTTACTTCAACTACAAAGCCAGACACAGTATGGTACTTCTTGCAATAGTAGATGGTAACTATCGGTTCCTGTTAGTGGATTTTGGAACTAGTAGACGTGTTACTGATGGCGGCTGAAATATGGCTTCCCGGCTATTACACAAGTTGAAAATATGGTCACTATTTTTTATAAACTTAAATTTGCCATATTTCGTGACAGTACCTTTTCCATTAGACGTTTGCAAGCAAATATAAGTCTTGGCTTCAGTTGTCTAAGTATGATTCCACAATGCATCTATGTCGGCTGCAGAAAATGACGTGGTTCAGCGTGTTTCTCTCATTTTGGTGTTTCAAATACAGTTTCTTCCAATGTAGTTTCTTCTTTTCAGATAATACAAAAATAATAGTTAACATAATTTAAAATTATTTATGACTGCGACCTTCACATTGTTCTTCCGTCAACACACACAAAGAGTTAGCTTCCGTCTCGGACTGACTATAGTCAAAGACTACTCCAACGTCAAAGATATTTTACACAATCAGTTTCTTTGCTATTCTTCGATACATTTTCTAATAGTAATCAATATGCTTTTACTCTCAAAAACAGAAGTAAATTAACATATAATAAGACAAATTATAATAAATTCTGACAAAAATATAAGAAAACATTTTCAATTCAGTATCGACAAATACGGTAAAAAAATAACATCTCCCAGATCCATTACAAGGCGTTCTTCAGAATACTACATTTTATGAAAAGTTAGAGAGTAATGAGCTCAAACTTCCTAAGCCATGCAATGTTACAGAAAATTTCGAAAACGTCCCTTACATTTTTGTGACTGATGACACCTTTCCTCTAACACTTAATATTATGAAGCCTTTTCGACAAGTGCAACTAGATCCAGCTAGTAAAGAAATTTACAAATACCACATTTTGAGAGCAAGACACACTGTTGAAAATTGTTTTGGAATACTTGGATCCAGATTTCATATATTCCATACTCAAATCAATTTGGAACCAGAGAATGTAATAAAAGTGGTGATGGCAACATGTGCATTGCATAATTTTTTGATGGAACAACATCCAAGCTCTTATGCACCTCCAAACAGTACCTATTAGGAGACGTGCGATGGGACTACTGCCATTACAGGTTTGGACACCTCAGAATCATATATGACCACACTGAAACATCTGAACCACAGGAACATTACGTCTGCTGCTAAACAGCTTCAAACTTCATGAATGAAGGCAAAGTTCCATGGCAAGACAATAGGATTCATCAAAACAAAAAAATAGACTAAAAGAAGAAGTCTGGTCTTAGTAAGTTATTAATTCATACAGTTTAAAATATTTTGTATTAATTAATAAAAAATGTGGACTCTAAATATAAACTTTCTATTTGTAAGTACAAAATGTAGTTTAATTAAATTATATGAGAATTATAAACAGTCAGTACTTACTTCATCAGTCTCACATCCATCCCCATCATCCAGGTTTGACAGAGATGCACCAGGAGTATCTCGATTGCCAAGAAAATTGAACAAATCTTAAGTACCACAATTTTGATATGTAGACGTTGTCTGTTGAAGCTCCAGATTTCAGTGACATCTCCCATTTCTTCTTCTCTTTACGTACATTACTTCTTAAATTATTTATTTTTTAAACTAGATATTGCTTTGTAGCATCGGATTCTGACCCCTTTAATTTAATAACAAGTCTTTCATAAACTGCATGTTGTGGAACTCTACATTTCACCTGCCATAGGCAAGGTTCCAATCTATACGTTTCAATAAACTCTTCTATCACTGGGTTCCATTTTCGATTTGACATGTTGATCACAAGAGATGAGCACTACTGTGCATGTAATCACTAGTTAACACTGTTGTACATGTAAATACAAAGACAACTGATGCTCTCTACTCAGGGAGCTAGCCCCAGCTAATCAAAAACTTGTACAAGCGTGCTGGAGTGACACACATGCTCAGGTCGACACGCCCGTGCAGGTAGAATGAATTGAATTTTGATTCTTCTCTGGTCGCCTGCGCAGGTTGCTATGCCTGTACAGTTTGGCCTGCAACAGCTGGCACACACGCTCCTGTTTACCTGTACAGTTTTACCTGACAATTATACCAGAATGTGTGTGGTGGTCCTTAGAGGTAGGTACTAGCCAGCAATTTTGTCTCATAATTTTATAGTCTTCTCAAAGTAATTCTTCTTTAATATGAACAAGAAAGTCAAACATTTGTAGTTTCACTATCTGTATCTTCTTTTATAATCTTTTCTAGTTTTTACAAATGCTGCAGGCTTTTCATTCAGAACACAGTCCTTGTGAACACTGGTGGTTTTCTGTGCCTGTACATAGAGTGAAAATTACATTTGGCTTTCCAGAAGCTAAATTTTGTGTTTAGGAAGTCCTCTTCCTGCAAAGCAAAATAAACACCCCCCCCCCCCCCTTTTCTCTCTCTGTCTCTATCTATCCAGCCAACCCCCCCCAACTCACGTGAGTCTGTGCCTGTCCAACATTATTTGTGGGTTGCAATTTAATAAAGTCTTTGCTTATTTTGTGCCTTTGAATATTATCGTGTTATGCTAAACCAATAAATGTGCAGCTGTTTTGGTATCACTAGTTTAGGCCTGAAATGATTATATTTGAGATTGTATAATATTGCTACATAAATTAAAAGAAACCTAAAGAAGATGGTACATGAGTGGTAAAACATGTCTGGGTAACCAAAATAGAGAATAACAGTTTCTGATATGATTTTCATATGCTAGTGTTATAAAAACAAAATTTATTATATTGGTGCTAACTGAGATAATAGCATCAGCAGCCAACACAACTGAAGGAAATTAACTTTATTAACTCCAAAGATTATACATCACATAGAACATAATCTCCCAGTCAATGAATATTCGTATCTACCTCCACAATTTCATGAGACTGTGGGAGCATATATATTCTGATAAAAATTATTGTGAGATTAGCTGACTGTGTGATTGGCTGGCAGGTGGCTCCTGCCACAAATGTCATAGTCCTTTCTCGAGCACCACATGCACTCTTTGTTGCCTATTTTGTAGGTACATGCAGCAACTTGTGAACTGTGGCTGGCTGCGCACCAACAACGCTACTCCCTGCCACTGCGATCTGTCAATCACAAAGTAATTTTAATCGGAGTATAATGATTGCATTCTAATATGTAACGTCCTTACAGGCACAATACAGTTGATGTCTGTACATTGTTCCTTCAGTCAGTCTGTCAGCCACCACATCACATCCTTCGATGAACGCAAATTTGCTTTATGACTGTGTAACATTCTCTCTAAAGTGCAGAGGGATAACTGTTTATTTCATCCTCAGTTTTTAGATGCCAGCTCCATTGTGTTTTTTCAATTGTCCTGATTAACAGAGTTCAGTGTAACTGTTACACGGTCATATATCAAATTTGTGCTCATCAAAGGATGTGACTTGGTGTCTGACAGACTGACTAAAGTACAGAATTTGCCTGTGATGTTGGGCTGTGATTTTGAAATTCTGACTGTTTATATTACAAAAGAGAAATTAAAACAATTATCTTTGTTAAATAATTTTATTTTCTCTCACAAAATTTTACAATGGCTTAATACATAACATTACATTTTTGTTTCTATGATTACCCAATTGTCTATTTTGAACTTCATTTTGAAAAACAAATCAAAATCTGTTGGGTCTGTTATAAGAAGCGAAGTTGGCAGTGAGGCAGAGAGAAAATGCCCTTCTAAAATAGTGATAAATGGTAGAGCTGTTACAGAACCCAGTGACATTTGTGAATCATTCAATGAATTTTTCATAAACTGTAACAAATTTGGTGACTGTTCACCACCAAAAACAAAGCCCAATATGACAGATAGCAATTGCCCATGTTTTAAGTTTTCTCATATTTCGATCTCAGATGTCATCAAAATCATAATGTCCCTAAAAAATTCAAAATCTGTGGGGTGGGATGAGGTCCCCACTGAAATAATAAAAATAGTCCGTCACAGTATTGCATATCCACTCTCTTTCATAATCAACCAATCTTTTGATGAGGGATATTTTCCAGATCGATTAAAATATGCAGAAGTTTGGCCCATACATAAAAAAGGCAAACAAGATGAATTGGGCAACTATAGGCCAACCTCACTGTTACCAGTTTTCTCAAAAATATTTGAAAGAGCTGCATTTGATCAGATCGAAAATCACAATTCATCTAACAGCATTATCTTAGGCAATCAATATGGTTTCAGAAAAGGCCGCAGCACAATCCATGCAATAAATGAATTAGTCACAAAAGTCAGCAGATGTCTTGATGAAAGAATGTGTGTGTCAGGCATCTTTTGTGACCTGTCCAAAGCCTTCAACACAGTAAATAATGACTTGCTTCTCCAAAAATTGGCACGCTATGGTTTTCAAGGCAAATCTCTTAGCTGGATGTCATCATACCTGGCAAACAGAAAACAAAGAGTACTTATTAACATCAATGGCAAGAAATTTCTCTCTGGCTGAAAAAACACTCAATTAGGTGTTCCACAAGGTTCAATATTAGGGCCACTGCTTTTTCTGTATTATATTAATGATATGCCATGTCAGGTCCAGTCTGATACTATCCTCTATGCATATGACTCAACAGCTGTAATCTGTTGTAAAAATGAGGTAGACCTAATTTGTCATATTGAAAAAATACTTGGGGAAGTGGAGGCATGGGTCAAAAACAATAACTTGACATTAAATTTTACAAAAACAGAAATTGTTCATTTTACCACAACAATCTGCACAGTCTATAAGTAAAATAAGGTATATGGACAAAAAATTAGAGACTGCAGACTGTGTCAAATTCCTTGGCGTGTTAGTCAATAAAAACCTGTTATGGAGTCACCATGTGGACAACATACTGGGTCGACTGAATAGCCTTGTATATATTATGAATATCTTCTATAGTATTACTGATTTAGCTGTAAGAAAAACCGTATATAATGCATATTTTGTTTCAGTCATTAGGTATAGTATAATTTTCTGGGGGTCTGAAAAAACAAATTTACTTAGAGCTTTTAAACTACAAAAAAGAATCATCCGAGCAATGGTGGGAGCAAAACCAAAGCAACATTGCAAACCTTTATTTGTAAAACTAGATCTAATGAGCATTCAAAGCATATACATCTACGAAACTTTCACAAAAAGAAACCCACAACTTTTTGAGGGCAACTTCTTCTTGCATCAATATGATACTAGATATAGAACGAGCTACATGTTACCTACCCACCGTTTAAAATCATATGAAAAAACCCCATACTATATGTGCATGAAATTTGTAAATAAAATATGGAAAGATATGGATGACCCAAATGTAAAAGGTACCAAAAGAGACCTGGAAAAATATCTGAAAGATAAATGTTACTATAGTGTAGAAGATTTCATGAATGGCAACAATGCATTACAATTGTAATTAAAATACCTCTTTGAAGATGTTACACGATATATATTATTAGTTTATTGTCTATTTTTAGTATTATTATATATAGTGTAAAACTGACAGGTCACCTATGTCACAATCTTTGATTGTATAAGGCATGTTATGTGATAATAAAAATTGAATTGAATTGTTCCAGCAGAAAAAAAACCTGAGGTACACTGTAAATATACATTTAAATTATTAGATGGCATTCAGATACAAAACAACAAAACAAACCTCTGGCTACATCCAGAATACAAAAACGTAATAATAATCCACCTGAAGATAAGGATATAAGCTCTCGATATATATTATGGCAGAAAATAAAAGTGATTGACAAAGATAATTATTTTAATTTATATTTCAAAGTTCAGTGTGTAGCTGCTGAAGCTACAGAGCATGCTGAAGCTACAGAGCATCATGAGCTACTGACACCTTAGCATGTATATCACCTCCACCATAGAAAGTTATATAGTTCACTATTTCCACAAATTCTGTGCATTGCTACCTGTTTGGAACTGAGAAATTTATCCAGACAGGCCCTCCTATCTGTTGGAACACTGGCCTAGTCTGTGTCACAATAACCAGTTATTTCTGTGGAGTTTTCTTTGGCAAAACGTAGTTGCAGACCCTTATTTACCTGGAGATACCTAAGAACTCACTTTACACCCAGCCAGTGTAGGTTCTGTGTATCACTGTAGTACTGACTTGTTTACAATACATAGGATATTCAGTCTTGTCACTAGTGTGAGATACGGCAAACTTTGTATTGCTTGTCTGTAGGGTGTGTTGTCTCTTCTGTTATTTTTGGAATATGCAGGGATAAATACAAACTCTACCAAATATGGTATGATAGCGCCGGAAACTGTGAAATCAAGATTTTGCTGTGTGACATACTTTTGTTAGACAATCTGAGCACAAGACGTGATCTCTTCAGCGAATCAAAGCACATTACATGATTTGTAATCGGCCAATCAAATTTTCAATATGTGGATACACAAACAATGAAAAAAATTCAAGCATGGAACTTACCTAAAGTAATTTTCAAATTAATATACAAAGTGCACAGTACCAATCAAATTGGTGCTGCAACATATCTTTAGTGTTGAGGTCAGTTTCCTCAAAAAGCACAGAATTGTAGTCACTAGTCATGCTTGCAGCATTCTTGGAAATAATTACTCGATCACAGTACTGCCACATCAACAAACAAGTGGTGAAATATTTCTTTTCAGAAGTGGTCAACAGAAGATATACTCAGCTAGATAATCCGCGAAATGTTGCACCCAATTTTCTACAATTTCACGGCCGTTGTGTGTCCTTTTTCCCAAATTTCACCTAGTCTATTTCAACGACGACTCCTGGTCCCTCTGACTGTTGTGAATTGTTTATCACCCACTCAATAAATACAGAAGGAAGATCAGTCAGTCACTACACATGTAGACATGTTGAAATTTGTGACACGTCTCACTGTCATCAGATAACACATGGACTCCCACATGGTACAGAAGTCAGAGATTTTCCAGGCATCACATGCAAATCATCAAACCAAATACTGATCCAGACATTACACTTAAATGTGCACTACACACTGACTATGCGACTACCCTTCAGCACCATCCATTGGCGCTAGCAACAGAAAGAACCCTTGTTGGGTAAAAAATTACGTGCATATGGCACCTGGAGCATTCCATTCCTTGTGGTAGCACATTGTGCTCTGCCAACCATAAGGCTACTTTCATTAATTTATGAAAAGCTACTTCACCTAGAAAGCACTTGCGGCAATCCGTGTTGAAGACTGAATTATGGCTAAACAGGTGATACTTGCCTCTGAATGGGCCCAAATTTTATAATATGTCACAGCACTTTAACACTGGTTGGACGATAACATTTAATTTGACTCATCCCAAGAGACCACCAGAGATTTGCCGCAAGCTAGTCACAATAAGCTACAACTCTGCTAAAAAAAAGAGATTTTTGTGAAGCAGCACAATTGTAATCTAGGTTATAATTGTATTATTCATGACAAGCAAGACTACACATTTCACAACAGCACCGCATCGTATAAACAACTATGTCACCACAACCAGGTTTTTCACTTTCATGATTGTAGGTTTCATCAACTCACAAACAAACTGGTACCTTCTGAAGTAACCAAGACCTCGGATTGCGCTAAAGATTGATCTGTCATCACGACCAATTTCTTTGCTCTAACAACAACCAAACTGTTACCTTGAAACCTAACCTACACCTCTGGCTATGCTACAGATCAATCTGTTACAACAACAAAGAATATCAATGTCACTGCTTCGCTCTCAACAATTTAAGTTGTGTTTGTATGTACAAGTTGCATCATACCCTCAGAAATCATAATTAGCAAACTGCAACATATTCAGAATAAAACAACCCAATATTTCCTGCAAACAAGAATAGGAGTGTCATTGCTTCACACACAGAAATTTAAGACTTTCATCACAGTCGAACCATAGCTCTGAAAAAATAAGCTGCCAATTTTTCAAACAGCCCAAATTATACATGAAGCCATAGTTCTATTTATTTCTATGTTGTACCTATATTTTTTGTGCACGCTATGAAATAGTCATGTTCTAATTGGCTGACTAGATCATGTCTGCTGTGCTTACTGTAATTGGCTAGCTAGATCATGTGTCCTGTGCTCCTGTGATTGGCTGACAGCAGCAATTCATGCAGCTGCCTTCTTAATTTCAGTGTCTCTGAAGCTAATGGATTGTATTTCGTGGATAACTTATAAGTTTTTCAGTAATATTGCTGAACTTTATGTGAGAAACAGCATGTAAAACAAATTTGAATTATGGATTGCATTGTGTTTTAATCATGAAATATTTCACGAATCTTGTAAATATCTGCATGTAGTAAACTCTAGAGAAGGGCCTCAACTTTTCATTTATACTTGCATATTCCAAAAATCAGGATCCAATACTTCACTTATATTGTCACTTCATAATTACACTCAAGTCCAAATCCGAAAGCAAGGTCATCAGTCAAGTGCAACTGTTAGCACTGGAAGCACTTTTATTACCGACACCAACATACGGCCAGAACAGAACTGAACTCCTGGATGAAGAGGGCTTCTATTCATACAAACATCGTATATTCCAGAATATTCAAAGAAGAAATTTTGAGAATGTTCTAGAAATGGTAAATACTACATAACAAATAATTGCTGGTGGCTAGACTTGAATTGCCAGCCAGCAATGCCAACAGTTACACCACACTGTGTGCACTACTGCTTGCAGAAATGTACTTCTTATGTCTAGCTCAATCACACTTGCTTCATAATTTCTGGTTATGCTCATTTCAATACATTATGTCACTTCACCAATAACTTTCAGACACAATTTATCTTTTAGCTTTTCTTGATTTTAATTTGTTTTGCTGTGAGAAATAACATTTTCAATTTATCAACAGAGTAATATATACAGGGATCAATTCTTAACCCTTTTTAGTCCTATTTCAAACAGTATTTTATTCAACTTCAGATTCCATTATCAGCTAACCTGCTTCAAATGATACAGAAACCTATGTAAAAAACATACCTGCATTCTTCTGAGTATATCCTTGGTTCTGATGAAAATTTCAATGTCATTGTCCCAATGCAGAAATGCACTTAGCTGTATCCATCTTATACACCTCAAGATTGTTTTTAGCAGCCAAAGCAAGTAGATAAAAAACCTCACAATGGTGAGCAGTCTTCTTCATAATCAGCAGCTTTTCTTTGAACACATCTTGCCTTATTCCACATTGATTCCTCCTCCTCATTTTTCTTTCTTTTTAAATGCCTTCTTACAAGGTAAAACCCTTTTTTCTTGAGTGAGATCTACCAATGACCATGTTTTATTGTTCATCAAGCAGACCTATTCTTCATCCATCACTTCCTTCAGCAGTCTGAGAACCATTCTGACATGGAACTGGTAAAATAAACTGACATCATTCATGTCTTTCTCTCTGCACGGAATAATCTCGTTTTGTAGGTCGCTTCTGTATGCTATAACCTTGTATCAGAGTATCTGTAAATATTCTACTATCACGTATGCAGGAATCATCATCATCTGATTGAAATTCAACATCATCACTGAAACTTGTAGTAAAACTATCATCTGTGGAATTACACATTCTGTGTTTCTTCTATATTCTCTTTTGATTTCTTCTGTTTAATTCTTGTAGATGACTAAAAATACTACAGTTCCACTCTTAATGATGTATGTGTCAAGATCAATCAAACGGTGCCCTTTGATAGAGTCACAATAGCTGACAAATAGAAGATTTCTGGTCTTGGAGTCCTATATTTGGCATTTTCCCTTATGAATCAGTAGTTCGGTGACCACTGTGTCTGGTTGCTATGCAGAGGATCTTGGTTCGATTTCTGGTACTGCCAGGGATTTTTCCTTGATGACAGGACTGGAAAGGAGTGCACTCAGCCTAACAATGTCAGTCAAAGAGCCACTTGAGTGAAAAGTAGCAGTTCCAAGGACAAGAAAATCAATAACATTCAGGAGAGTGGTGTACTGACCCAATCACCTCCACATTGTAGGCCCAATGACCTCCACATCGCAGGCTTATGACGCCACTGGCAGAGGACAGCAAGGCAACTGGTTTATTCCCAGTTGCCTGTCTGGGCCAGAATTCAGGGGTAGCTCGTTAGGAATTAAAGTCTTAACTTCTGATAAAAAAAGGTTTCCTGCCTGAATATCCATCTAGTGGCTTCTTCCCTTCTTTTGCTTTTACTGATACAAGCAGCTATAGCTGCTTCCTCTGCCCAGAATTGTTTAGATAAACTAACATCAAATATCATGCACTTTGCTCTTTCCGCCAATGTTCTGTTTATACATTCTGCAAGCCCATTCTGCTGAGGAGACTAGAGAGTAGTTGTCTGATGCTTAATACCATTTTTGATCAAAAAGGTTTCAAAATCTTTGTTGCAATATGTATTCCATAGCATTGTCGGAGAGAACATTTCTTGTTTCTTTCTCTAGATCATTTTCCATTAGGTTTTTGTAAGTGTTGAAATCTCCTAATATACTGAGTGCATCTTTTAGAAAATGCTGATGCACATTTCTGGGAAAGCATCTTCCAGTGGTGCAGTGTCCACGGGACCACATTACTGTTAATCAACTGTAATGGTTGTGGAGCTCTCGAATCAGCATTATCGAATCACAGTCTGGCCTGCTTAGCTTTGAAATATGTCGTTCCATGTGGCAAATTCTTTATGACCAGCAGGAGACAAACTTACAGCCTGTATGTCCCATGTGCAGATGTCACAGGACAACAGAATTTAAATCATAAGGACACTTTAGATTAGTGCTCATTTTTGTGTGTGTTCAGTACACACACAGTATTTATCGGTGTTACTGAACACACAAACGTCTCCCCCCTGTTGTACATATCACAGCCAACATGCCAAAAATTTACTTGGCATCTGTTTTTGAGCATTGTACTAATTGACAAAAGATTAGTAGCACATTTTTGTACATATTATAAATATCTTACCTAAATTCTTTTATTTTCATCACTATTCACTATCAGACTGACATTTTCCAGACTTTCTGTGTGAAGTGTTGTCTTGCTGGTAACAGTTACAGTAGGTATCGGTGGGCATTGCACATCATACATCCTGTCACATCAAGAAGCTGTAAAATCTGAGACATAAGTTTAATCTTTTTCATATTTATGTATTATCTATTAATTTGTTACATCACACTGTCTGGCAGTGTGGCCTTATTTGTTGTAATTGAAAAATTGCAGCTTGTTATTGCCTTTCACTGTATTTTACTTGTGCACCTGTTTTCCTTGAACATGCCTTTTTCACGTGAACGCTCGCACTTGAGAGTTTTTCACGTCTTGCAAATCTTTGTTTTTGTAAGGTCTGCATTGATTTTTATTCTCGAGCTTCCAATTCCCATTATCATCAGTTTGTATACTTCAGGCAAACCAACAGATGTCAGTCTTCCCAGCCACTTGTCACTGTCATCTAATTTAATATTTCATAATTCATGAGTGGTTGACATGATTTTGTATGCATAATCTTCAACACTTTTCAAAGTAGTGATAATAAGGTTCCTTTAGTATTGCTAGTTGTCTGCTTAAACCACTGGCATCATAAGCTTGTTTGAGTTTCTCCCAGGCCTCATTAGCTGTACGTGTGCAATTTGCATCTGCACATAACTGATCAGATGGTTGGTTGGTTTAAAGGTAGGAGAAGGGACCAAACTATGAGGTCATCAGTCCCTTGTTCCCAATGAAACAATGCCACAAGTGTGAGGATAAAATGGACGAAGCATATAACACAAAACGAAAAGAAAGGAAAAGCCACAAGAACGAAGGGAAGGCAACGAACACTAAAAGGAACAAAAGAGGACAAGAAAACAACAGAGAGACACTAGAAACAGAAGAGAGTAAAACATGAAAGCAATATACAGTGGCTGCCCAACCACGAGAATAAAAAGGGAAAGCCAGCCACTCTGTAACACATTAAAACCCCCACCCTAAAAGCACTAGGGTGGACGACACAGAGGGACAAAGGACATGCGCTAAAACCTATAAAACCCACTCTCACAGATAAATCGTAAAACTAAAGCTGCTGTGGAGGCATTGATGCCCAACATCGAAGACAGGGTGCTGGGAAAGTTAAAAATCTGCAGCAGAGCAGCTAAAAGTGTGCAGTCCAGCAAGAGGAGGACAACTGTCATTTGGGAGCCACAGCAACACTGAGGTGGGTCCTTGCAATGGAGTAGGTAACCATGCGTTAGCCGCGTATGGCCAATGCGGAGCCGGCAGAGGACAACTGATTCCCTGTGAGAGGCTTGCATGGAAGACTTCCACACATTCATAGTCTCCTTAATGACATGCCATTTGTTGTGTGTGCTGTTATGCCATTCCATCTCTCAAAACCGGAAAACCCTGCGGTGTAAGACAGAACGCAGGTCAGCTTCAGAGATGCCTATCTCCAGAAGCTTTTTCGTGTCGCCTGTTTGGCCAGCATATTGGCAAGTTCGTTGCCGGGGATTCCGACGTGTCCTGGGGTTCACACAAACACCACAGAACAGCGGGACTGTTCCAGGACATAGATGGACTCCTGAATGGACGCTACCAGAGGGTGGCGAGGGTAGCACTGGTCGGTAGCTTGTAGGCTGCTCAATGAGTCAATACACAGGAGCAATGACTCGCCAGGGCATGAGCGGATGTACTCAAGAGCACGAGATATTGCCGCCAGCTCTGCAGTGAAAACACTGCAGCCAACTGACAAGGAGTGCTGCTCAATATTTCCTCCATGAACATAACCGAAGCCTACGTGACCATCAGCCACTGAGCCATCGGTGTAAACCACTTCAGAGCCCCGGAACATGTCAAGAATCAAGAGGAAGTGACAGCGGGGTTAATGGGTCCTTAGAGCCATGGAAAAAGTCCAGATGAAGCTGCAGCCGAGGCATACATCATGGAGGCATACGTGAACAGATCGCAAGTAGAGATGGTAAAGAGAAGGACTCTAGTTCGGAGAAAAGGGGCTGCACACAAACCACAATTGTTACCCCCCATCTGGGCTGCCGATGTGGTAGATGGACTGCCGCAGGCGGGAAAAGGAGACGGTAATTCAGATGCTCAGGGGAACTATGAATGTGTGCTGCGTAACTGGTGAGCAGTTGCGCATGCCTGTTCTGCAGTGAAGGGACACTGGCCTCTACCAGTACACTGGTCACCGGACTTGTCCTAAAAGCTCCTGTCGCTAATCGAACCCCACAGTGGCGCACAGGGTCGATTAAATGCAATGCTGAAGGTGCTGCCAAACCATAAATCACACTCCCATAGTCAATTCAGGATTGGA
The DNA here is from genome assembly GCF_023864345.2 of Schistocerca serialis cubense. NCBI lineage: Eukaryota > Metazoa > Arthropoda > Insecta > Orthoptera > Acrididae > Schistocerca > Schistocerca serialis. Next base: position 633,793,952 of record NC_064642.1, on the reverse strand, counting down.
CAAGGGCTCTGTAGAGCTGCAGCATACAGCGATCTGCACCCCAATTGGTGTTGCTCAGGCAGTGGAGGGCATTGAGGTGCTGTCAGCACTTCTGCTTAACCCTCCCGTTACCAAGCTTTTTCACACCTCTGTTTCACCAAGCGGGTTATTTGGACTACCCCAAAAGAGTTTTGTGTTTTATTGTAATATTTGTTCTCAGATTTCGTTACTTCCATTGAATGGATTTATTTAGTATTGAAAAACAGCTTTTCAGGTTATTAGAAGTATTTAATCAGATCACAGATACAAAGTACAAAAAATTTTTATATTTTTCACTAAATTCAGTACTCAACGAACAGAAAATTAATAATCTATGTAGCTCAACAGTCACTGCAGTAAAATAACACAAGACTTTTTTCAACTTTTCAGTCAAGCACATTTTTGCACTGCATGCACTTCACAGTAACAGTTTCTTCTCTGTGTATATTACAAATAGGTTTCTTGCACGTTACACAACAGAATCTTGTTTTCTGATTTTCGTTTCTCTTGCGGCGTTGGTAACTTGGAACACTGGGTCTGGATCACTGCTGTAGGAATTGCAATACCACAAGCTTTCAGTGCATCTTGTACATCTTTAAGGAGACTGTTGGTATCTTTTTCCTCTTTCTTCCATGTTGCCTTTGCTGAGTCCAAATGTCAGTTCAGTCGTGAAGAGTTTACATCGGCTTCGGTTATTCTTCTGACATTCAGGAAATCTTTGAGTGCACAGAATATGTGCATTCAGTGCTGCAATATCCATCATTTCCATGACGATTCTTCGTGGTCACTGCCTCGTTCCTTTAACACAGCTGTATTCTCTTGTCATTTTGTCCCCATTATCTATAGCACCTTTGGTTTTGTTGTAGTGCAGTATGATTTTGGGTTTGTGTTCACTTTCTTCACCACTCACTCGTCTCTCATTATGCTGAGTAGAGAGTAGTATTACTGCCTTTCTCTTCTTTGGAACATAGGAAACTAGGGTCAAGTCATTTGTGAAACCAAACATTGAAGAGTGAACTTCTCTCTTTCTATTCAGCAAGAATTCCTTTGGAATCTCTTTCTTATTGGAATGCAAGGTACCAACCAATGTCGTGTTTCGTTTTAGTAGTTCAGCAGCCAGTGGAAAACTGATGCAAAAATTATCAGTTGCTACACCATGACTGTTTTTCAGAAATGGTTCCATCAGATCCAAAACAACTCTCTGTCCTTGATTCACTTCCCAAGTATCGTCCACCATTCCCGAGTAAATTTGGAACTGTAATAAGTAAGATGTCTTCACATCTGCACGAATCCAAATTTTAATGACGTACTTGCCAGGCTTGCCCTTCATATAAAACCCAAAAGGGCAGTTTCCTCGGTACGTTGCTAATCGTTCATCAATAGTCATGGATTCATAAGGATACAAGTTCTTGCACAAGTTAGATTGAATTTGTCGAACACTACCCAGATGGCTTGTAGATCTTTCTTGGTTTCTTCAGTCCTCTGTGCTCTTGTGCCTCTGTTGTCAAATCACAAGAATTTCAGTATAGACAAAAATCGGTTTCTCAACGTGGCAGCGGAAAAGAATTGTTGCCGAAAGGCAACATTACCTCCCCACAGATCAGAAGCACTTGTGCAATGTCCTTGAGTTCGACCAGCTCCTATTAGAACTGTTAATACAGCGTACACTTCAGTTGCATTTATATCTCTCCACGTCGTTTTGTTCGAAGAATGAGCTGCATTCCACAAAGAAATTACTCGTTTGGCTTCCCTGTTCGTTTCTTCTACAATGATGCTTCTGATTTCCGGTGAGATAAATAATAAAAATGACTCTGTTATTGTTTTGATTGTTTTTCCATCATTCACTGGGCCAGGTGTTACGTTCAAAATGTTGCGACGTCGACGTTGCTCACCTTTTGGTGGTTCACTAGAAAATTGTAGTCCGCTTCTAGAAACAAACAAATCTCCAGTGTCTTCGTCTCCTCCTTCTTCTTCATCATCCTCTTCTTCTCCTTCTACTTGTTCACGTGAATGTGCAGTGTCTTCTGATATTTCATCATCAGCTTCATCTAATCTAATCTAATCTTCATCTGATGCTATGATATGGTCTTTGTCAAGAGGTTCCATATATCCATTAAGTTCATTAACAATGTCCCATTCCTTTTCATCATCACTGACATCAGAATTGTATAGAATTTCCATGATCTCTTCGCTAGAAAGTCCTTTGGACATCCTTACTTGGAGATGAAATACTGACTCGTGTAATGTCAGCTCAACAGTGAATGTCAAATTCAACTCAACAATAGTAACCAGCAACAATAACAAACATTGGATCTATGGAAAAACTCAACAAAGAAGATGAATGACATATATTTCCCAAAATCTTCTTTTTATACAAATAATAAAATAAGACATTTCATACAAAGCAGGGTAGTCTCAAAATCCCACCAATAAATGACTTGAATAACAATGATAAAGCCAAAAAAATTAGACAGTCGTGAGTGTCAATTCAACGTCAATTGTTTTAGTACAAAGTCATGAAACCACAAACCTGTGGCTCTTCAGATAACATTATTATAGGGAAAAAATCAACCTGGGGTAGTGAGAATACCCCGCTTGGTAATGCGAGGATTAAGCTGACGAAGATGAGGGAGCCAAGTCAATCGAGTGTCGAAAACCAGTCCTAGGAATTGATATGTCTCCTCTACAGTGAGTGGATCATCATTAAGGTAAAGTGCGGGTTCCGGACGAACGGTACAACACTGACAGAGGTTCATGGCCCACGACTTTGCATCTGAAAACTGGAAGCTGTGGGCTAGAGCCCATGACTGCGCCTTGTGGATGGCTCCCTGGAGGCACCGCTCAGCAACAACAGTACTGGAGCAGCAGTATGAAATGCAGAAGTCGTCTGCATACAAAGAAGGTGCTGCTGCTAGACCATTAATGGCCACTAAAAATAGAGAGAGACTTAATACAGAGCCCTGCAGGACTCCATTCTCCTGGATATGGATGGAACTATGGGAGTCACCAACTTGGACACAGAAAGTACAGAATGACGGGAAGTTTTGGATAAAAATTGGTAGTGGTCCCCGGAGACCCCACTCAAACAATGTAGCCAGGATATGATGTCACCAAGTCGTGTTGTATGCTTTATGTAAATCAAAAAAGACGGCAATCAGGTGTTGCCATCTGGAAAAGGCTGTTCGGGTGGCAGACTCGATGGACACAAGATTATCAGTGGTAGAGCGACCCTGGCGGAAGCCGCCCTGACATGGAGCCAGCAAGCCACGCGACGAGGGCCCAACCCAACTGCCGACATACCATACCCAGCGGCTTACAAGGAACATTGGTGAGGCTGATGGGCCGATAGCTATCCACATCAAGCGGGTTTCTACCAGGTTTGAGCACCAGAATGATGGTGCTCTCCTGCCACTGCGATGGAAAGATGCCATCGCACCAGAGCTGTTTGAAGATGATGAGAAGATGTCGCTTGTAATCCAATGAGAGATGTTTAATCATCTGGCTGTGGATGTGGTCAGGCCCAGGAGCTGTGTCGGGGCAATGTGCAAGGGCACTGAGGAGCTCCCATTCTGTAAATGGGGCGTTATAGGATTCACTGCAGCGTGTAGTGAATGGGAGAACGTTCCCTTCCAGCCGCCGTTTGAGTGTGCGAAAGGCTGGGGGGTAATTCTCTGACACAGAGGCTCAAACAAAGTGCTCGGCAATCGCGTTTGCGTCGTACATAACTCGCCATTTATGGTAACACTGGGGGCAGCTGTTGGGGCCTGGTACATGAAAAGATGTTCGACCTTTGCCCAGACTTGGGAAGGTGACATGTGGCACCCAATAGTGGAGACGTATCTTTCTCAACACTCCTTCTTCCGTTGTTTGATAAGGTAGCGAAGATGGGCGCAGAGCCATTTAAAGGCTATGAGGTGCTACAGGGAAGGGTACCGCTGTAGAGCTCGCTGACACTCTTTAATTGCTTCAGAGACTTCCGGCGACCACCAAGGGACTTCCTTACACATCGGGCACCCTAAAGAGCGAGGGATCGCGTTTTCTGCCACAGAAATAATTGTGCTAGTCACCTGCTCAACCATCAAATCAATGTTACTGTGTGGGGAAGATTCAGCGGTAACAGCAGAGGTGAAAGATCCCCAGTCCACCTGGTTCAAAGCCCATCCGGGCAGGTGTCCATGTGCCTGACACTGGGACAGTGACAGGAAGATGGGAAAGTGGGCACTACCACACAGGTCGTGATGTGCTCTCCAGTGGATAGATGGGAGAAATCCTGGGCTGCAAACTGATAAATCAATGGCCGATTAACCACCATGAGCCACACTGAAATGTGTGGCGGCCCCAGTATTTAAGAGGCAGAGGTCGAATTGCGACAGTAAAGTTTCAACATCTCTGCCTTGGCCAGTAAGCATGGTACCACCCCACAAGGGGTTATGGGCATTAAAATCTCACAGAAGTAGGAAAGGTTTAGGGAGTTGATCAATCAGTGCAGCTAATATATTCAGGGGTACTGCACCATCTGAAGGGAGATATACATTGCAGACAGTTATTTCCTGCGTCGTCCTTATTCTGACAGCCACAGCTTCAAGAGGGGTTTGAAGGGGCACATGTTCACTACAGACCGAGTTTAGGACATAAATGCAAACTCCATCTGACACTCGATTATTGTTGCTGCAGTTACTGTAATATCCCTTACAGCCGCAGAGGGCAGAGGTCCGCATTGCTGGGAACCAGGTTTCCTGGAGGGCAATGCAGATAGCAGGTATAAAGCTTAACAGTTGCCGTAGCTCAGCCAGGCGGTGGAAAAAACTGCCGCAATTCCACTGGAGGACGACATCGTGAGACTGGGAAGGCATGGAACATTCAATGAGGCAGTTTACACCTCACAAGGGAACCTCCCCATCGCACCCCCCTCAGATTTAGTTATAAGCTGGCACAGTGGATAGGCCTTGAAAAACTGAATACAGATCAATCGAGAAAACAGGAAGAAGTTGTGTGGAACTATGAAAAAAATAAGCAAAATATACAAACTGAGTAGTTCATGTGCAAGATAAGCAACATCAAGGATCGTGCAAGCTCAGGAGTGCCGTGATCCTGTGCTTAGCGTGAGCAGCTGCGGGAGAAGAGGTCCTTGGTTCAAGTCTACCCTCAAATGAAACATTTAATTTTTTTATTTTCAGACAATTATCAAAGTTCAGGCACTCACACATAATCATCTTCGCACTCCAAAATTCCAGGACATGTTCAGATTTGCTTGGACAAATGCAGGATTTGACGGTCTACACACGGAAAAGATTGAAAACGTTGAAAATGTATGTTTTGACAGAGCACAGGGAAAACTGTGCGACTGTGAAACTGTTGCATTCATTTGTTGTAGTTTATGTGAAAAACTCTTATGTTTTCATCACTTTTTTGGGAGTGATTATCACATCCACAAGAAAACCTAAATCGGGCAAGGTAGAAGAATCTTTTTACCCATTCGCTAAGTATACAAGTTAGGTGGGTCGACAACATATTCCTGTCATGTGACGCACATGCCGTCACCAGTGTCATATAGAATATATCAGATGTGTTTTCCTGTGGAGGAATCGGTTGACCTATGACCCTGAGCTCAAATGTTTTCAGTTCCCATTGGAGAGGCACGTCCTTTCGTCTACTAATCGCATGGTTTTGCGGTGCGGTCGCAAAACACAGACACTAAACTTCTTACAGTGAACAGAGACGTCAATGAACGAATGGACAGATCATACCTTAGCGAAAATAAAGAAAGTAAAATTTTCACTTGAGGGAAGACTTGAACAAAGGACCTCTTCTTCCGCAGCTGCTCACGCTAACCACAGGACCACGGCACCCATCAGCTCACATGCTCCTTGATGTTGCTTATCTTGCGCATGAACTACTTAGTTTGTATATTTTGCTTATTTTTTTCATAGTTCCACACAACTTCTTCCTGTTTTCTCGATTGATCTGTTTTCAGTTTTTCAAGGCCTATCCACTGTGCCAACTTATAACTAAATCTGAGGGGGGTGCGATGGGGAGGTTCCCTTGTCAGAGTCACCTGCTGCCACTGATTTATTGCCTGAGCAGTCTATATCCATTGTGTCTGAGGGTCTGTCTAGGTCCTCAGCAGACACCAAAATCTCCACCCCATCCTCAGCCACAGAGCATGTAGGTGGCAGTGGTGTGGGTGCCATCGCAATTTCCTTGGTCTTAGGGGTTTTCTTTTTGGATTTCTCTCACTGCTCCTTGGATTTCCCTGGCTGGGAGGACTTCACTGGCTCAGTCTCTGGGACTGAGGATGAACATGAAGCCCTACCGACCAGCTGCCCTTGGGCTCTTCAGCCACTGGCAGGTGTAGTCTTTCCCACTAGAAGAAGCCTGGGAAGGGAATGACCCTAGGGACCCCTTCCTAGCAAGATAAACCGAAGAAGACTTATGCTTCTCCGGCATAGAAGTGGGGACTGATGTCCCTGGTGGTTGGGGGGGGGGGGGGGGGGGGGGGGTGTTGCTCCCAAAGTAGCTGGTGCAGGAGCAACAGGGAGGGAAATGCCCCCGATCATCAAGGGGGCAGCTGTAGTCTTCTGGCTCTGAGAGGTGACCTGGGCTGGTGGAGCTGTTGGTGCCAGAACTGTCACAGCGGCGGCTTAAGACGATGTCATATGCACACGATGCAGGCGTTCAAATGTTCTCTTAGCCTCAGTGTAGGTCAGTCTGTTCAGAGTCTTGTACTCCATGATTTTCCTTCTTTTCTGAAGAATCCTGCAGTCAGACGAGCAAGGCGAATGGTGCTCTCCGCAGTTGACACAGATGGGAGGCGGGGCACATGGAGTATTGGTATGTGATGGGCGTCCACAATCTCTGCATGTGACGCTGGAAGTACAGTGGGAAGACATATCGCCAAACTTACAGCACTTAAAGCACCGCATCAGGGGAGGGATATAGGGCTTTACATCACACCGGTAGACCACCACCTTGACCTTCTCGGGCAATTTATCACCCTCAAAGGAAAAGATGAAGGCACCGGTGGCAACCTGATTATCCTTCTGACCTCGGTGGACACGCCGGATGAAATGTACACCTCACTGCTCTTGGTGCGCAGCTCATCACAAGACTGCAAAAGAAGGTTCTGTGAACTATGATACCCTGGACCATATTTAAGCTCTTATGGGGCGTGATGGTTACAGAAACATCCCCCAGCTTGTCACAAGTGACTAACTCCTGTGACTGGGCAGAGGATGCTGTTTTGATCAAGACTGACCCAGATCTCATTTTGGACAAGCCCTCCACCTCCCTGAACTCGTCCTCTAAATGCTCAACAAAAAACTGAGGCTTCATCGTCATGAAAGATTCCCCATCAGCCCTCGAACATACAAGGTACCAGGGTGAATAAGATCTGCTGCCATCCTTAGCCTGACGTTCCTCCCATTGTGTGGCCAGGGAGGGGAATGATTTGGGGTCGTACTTCTGTGCACTGAATTGAGCTCATGATCGCTTAGAGGCTGCTGGTGTTTCACCACCAGCAAGAGATGATGGACTACACTTCATTGCATGTCATCCGCATTGATGCCAGCCACTCTGACCAGGGGCCCTCCCACGGGCGCCACCCAGCCGCAGCAAAGGGCACCTGGCAAGATGGCCATTGCCAGGAGTCCTGATGCCCCAGGGGATGGGCATCTACCCCTTGACATAAGTGGGGAGTTAACAGCGCAGGCATCAGCAGAGCAATCCCTATGTGGTCAGGGGGATACAACCAACAGGGAACATGGCGGCCCCACCACAGCGGACTGGCTACCGTGCTGGATATCAGGTGCAAATATGTCCATGTTTATCGTCGACGCAGAAATCAACAGTGCATGGTAGAAAACGCACCCAGGAAGGTGTCCTCGCCCAAGAGATGGAGAAAGGGCAGGACTGCAATGCGATGACGAGAAAGTGGGCTAAAGATCTCAATGCACAATGGACAAAATGCACCTTGCAAGGCGCCTTTCCCCAATTGGCTTGCTCTTCGGGAAAATTTTGAAGACTGGAGGTCTAACCCTACAGGGGACCATCACATAAAGACCAAAACATGTGAAACTCCTTTTAGTCGCGTTGTCTGACAGGCAGGAATACCTCAGGCCTATTCTAACCCCCAGACTCGCAGGGGGTTAACTGATCAGATCTAGTTATAAAAGAAACTCGATTTTTCCTTGGCATCTTCTTTGGATCAGTGCTGGTACCGCACAAACAATCAAGAGCGGAACATATTCTAAATACTCTTGTTATGATAACTTCCAACTCACACCCAGTGAGCTTCCCAACGTGGAATTTAGTTTGCATGGAACCTGACATCATCTTGTGTTAAATACAGAAAAAAGTAGAATGTTCACGCAAACGATAGCTGATGCTACATTTTTTGTGGCGACTCTAAAGACAACACATTGGGACTTTTCATTGAGATTTAATCATTTATTACACGGGCAACCTTAAAACTACACTCCACACCCACAATGAGAATTTTATGTGGTTATTTGCAATAAAAGAACAGCCTTCTTTATTTTTTAAACACAGCAGAAAATGTAACTTTATTAACTCAAAACATTGTACATAATACACATCATTTTATAGTTAGTGTGCGTTATATATCCTCATGAAATTATGAGACTGCAAGACCATACTTCTGGATCCTACTAGCTAACAGCAAGTAATTACCTCTAGAAGCTGTTTCCAGCATATAATTGTTTGTCAAAACATCTTAGACAAGGTGGAAAATATTATGTCATTTATGACAAATTTCCAGGTTGTCAGCTAAGTTTTGATTTACATATTTTGTCCAAACATATATTTCGTAATTTTACTGTCTTTTGCTTATGACTTTCACTTCAAGATTGTGAATAATGCTCATGACATATCTACATCTATATCTACATCCATACTCCGCAAGCCACGTGACGGTGTGTGGCGGAGGGTGCCTTGAGTACCTCTATCGGTTCTCCCTTCTATTCCAGTCTTGCATTGTTCGTGGAAAGAAGGATTGTCGGTATGCCTCTGTGTAGGCTCTAATCTCTCTGATTTTATCCTCATGGTCTCTTCGCGAGATATACGTAGGAGGGAGCAATATACTGCTTGACTCCTCAGTGAAGGTATGTTCTCAAAACTACAACAAAAGCCCATACCGAGCTAATGAGCATCTCTCTTGCAGAGTCTTCCACTGGAGTTTATCTATAATCTCCGTAATGCTTTCACAATTACTAAATGATCCTGTAACAAAGCGCGCTGCTCTCCGTTCGATCTTCTCTATCTCTTCTATCAACCCTATCTGGTACAGATCCCACACTGCTGAGCAGTATTCAAGCAGTGGGCAAACAAGCGTACTGTAACCTACTTCCTCTGTTTTCGGATTGCATTTCCTTAGGATTGTTCCAATGAATCTCAGTCTGGCATCTGCTTTACCGACGATCAACTTTATATGATCATTCCATTTTAAATCACTCCTAATGCGTACTCCCAGATAATTTATGGAATTAACTGCTTCCAGTTGCTGGCCTGCTATATTGTAGCTAAATGATAAGGGATTGTTCTTTCTATGTATTCGCAGCACATTACACTTGTCTACACTGAGATTCAATTGCCATTCCCTGCACCATGCATCAATTCGCTGCAGAGCCTCCTGCATTTCAGTACAACTTTCCATTGTTACAACCTCTCGATATACCACAGCATCATCCGTAAAAAGCCTCAATGAACTTCCGATGTCATCAACAAGGTCATTTATGTATATTGTGAATGGCAACAGTCCTACGACACTCCCCTGCGGCACACCTAAAATCACTCTTACTTCGGAAGACTTCTCTCCATTGAGAATGGCATTCTGCGTTCTGTTATCTAGGAACTCTTCAATCCAATCACACAATTGATCTGATAGTCCATATGCTCTTACTTTGTTCATTAAACGACTGTGGGGAACTGTATCGAACACCTTGAGGAAGTCAAGAAACACGGCATCTACCTGGGAACTCGTGTCTATGGAACCAGTGTCTATGGCCCTCTGAGTCTCGTGGACGAATAGCGCGAGCTGGGTTTCACACGACCGTCTTTTTCGAAACCCGTGCTGATTCCTACAGAGTAGATTTCTAGTCTCCAGGAGGTCATTATACTCTAACATAATACGTGTTCCAAAATTCTACAACTGATCGACGTTAGAGATGTAGTTCTATAGTTCTGCACATCTGTTTGACGTCACTTCTTGAAAACGGGGATAACCTGTGCCCTTTTCCAATCCTTTGGAATGATACGCTCTTCTAGAGACCTATGGTACACCGCTGCAAGAAGGGGGGCAAGTTCCTTCGTGTATTCTGTGTAAAATCGAACTGGTATCTCATCAGGTCCAGCGGCCTTTCCTCTTTTGAGCGATTTTAATTGTTTCTCTATCCCCCTGTCGTCTATTTTGATATCTACCATTTTGTCATCTATGCAACAATCTAGAGAAGGAACTACAGTGCAGTCTTCCTCTGTGAAACAGCTTTGGAAAAAGACATTTAATATTTCGGCTTTTAGTCTGTCATCCTCTGTTTCAGTACCATTTTGGTCACAGAGTGTCTGGACATTTTGTTTTGATCCACCTACCGCTTTGACATAAGACCAAATTTTCTTAGGATTTTCTATCAAGTCAGTACATAGAACTTTACTTTCGAATTCATTGAACGCCTCTCGCATAGCCCCCTCACACTACACTTCGCTTCGCGTAATTTTTGTTTGTCTGCAAGGCTTTGGCTATGTTTATGTTTGCTGTGACGTTCCCTTTGCTTCCGCAGCAGTTTTCTAACTCGGTTGTTGTACCACAGTGGCTCTTTTCCATCTCTTACGTGGTCTAGGAGTAGCGTCTTTGATTCATAATCAAAAACGTCTTTGGTCCCGGGTTCGATCCCCGCCACTGCCTAAATTTTGATAAATAATCAGCATTGGCGGCCGAAGACTTCCGGCATAAGAAGTCAGCCTCATTCTGCCAACGGCCTTGTCAAAGAGGGCGGAGGAGCAGATAGAGGTTCATGGCACTCTCTTGTCCTAGGGGTGGGAAATTGCCCCTAAAGGCGGAAGAATCAGCAATGATCAACGACATGAGGATACAGAAGGCGATGGAAACCACTACATTAAAGACACATAACGTGTATCCACAGGACATGTGGCATGTAATTGAAGAAGTGTCATGATGATCTCTCCATTGGCAAAAGATTTCGGAATAGTCCCCCATTCGGATCTCCGGGAGGGGACTGCCAAGGGGGAGGTTACCATGAGAAAAAGATTGAATAATCATCAGAAGGATAACATTCTACGAGTCGGGGCGTGGTAGGGAAACTAGAAAATCTGAAAAGGGAAATGCAAAGGCTCAATCTAGATATAGAAGGGGTCAGTGAAGTGAAGTGGAATGAAGACAAGGATTTCTGGTCAGATGAGTATCGGGTAATATCAACAGCAGCAGAAAATGGTATAACAGATGTAGGATTCGTTATGAATAGGAAGGTAGGGCAGAGGGTGTGTTACTGTGAACAGTTCAGTGACCGGGTTGTTCTAATCAGAATCGACAGCAGACCAACACCGACAACGATAGTTCAGGTATACATGCCGACGTTGCAAGCTGAAGATGAACAGATAGAGAAAGTGTATGAAGATATTGAAAGGGTAATGCAGTATGTAAGGGGGGACGAAAATCTAATAGTCATGAGCGACTGGAATGCAGTTGTAGGGGAAGGAGTAGAAGAAAAGGTTACAGTAGAATATGGGCTTGGGACAAGGAATGAAAGAGGAGAAAGACTAATTGAGTTCTGTAACAAGTTTCAGCTAGTAATAGCGAATACCCTGTTCAAGAATCACAAGAGGAGGAGGTATACTTGGAGAAGGCCGGGAGATACGGGAAGATTTCAATTAGATTACATCATGGTCAGACAGAGATTCTGAAATCAGATACTGGATTGTAAGGCGTACCCAGGAGCAGATATAGACTCAGATCACAATATAGTAGTGATGAAGAGTAGGCTGAAGTTCAAGACATTAGTCAGGAAGAATCAATACGCAAAGAAGTGGGATACGGAAGTACTAAGAAATGACGAGATACGTTTGAAGTTCTCTAACGCTATAGATCCAGCAATACAGAATAGCGCAGTAGGCAGTACAGTTGAAGAGGAATGGACATCTCTAAAAAGGGCCATCACAGAAGTTGGGAAGGAAAACATAGGTACAAAGAAGGTAGCTGCGAAGAAACCATGGGTAACAGAAGAAATACTTCAGTTGATTGATGAAAGGAGGAAGTACAAACATGTTCCGGGAAAATCAGGAATACAGAAATACAAGTCGCTGAGGAATGAAATAAATAGGAAGTGCAGGGAAACTAAGACGAAATGGCTGCAGGAAAAATGTGAAGACATTGAAAAATATATGATTGTCAGAAGGACAGACTCAGCATACAGGAAAGTCAAAACAACCTTTGGTGACATTAAAAGCAACGGTGGTAACATTAAGAGTGCAACGGGAATTCCACTGCTAAATGCAGAGGAGAGAGCAGATAGGTGGAAAGAATACATTGAAAGCCTCTATGAGGGTGAAGATTTGTCTGATGTGATAGAAGAAGAAACAGGAGTCGATTTAGAAGAGATAGGGGATCCAGTATTAGAATCGGAATTTAAAAGAGCTTTGGAGGACTTACGATCAAATAAGGCAGAAGGGATAGATAACATTCCATCAGAATTTCTAAAATCATTGGGTGAAGTGGCAACAAAACGACTATTCATGTTGGTGTGTAGAATATATGAGTCTGGCGACATACCATCTGACTTTCGGAAAAGCATCATCCACACAATTCCGAAGACGGCAAGAGCTGACAAGTGCGAGAATTATCGCACAATCAGCTTAACAGCTCATGCATCGAAGCTGCTTACAAGAATAATATACAGAAGAAAGGAAAATAAAATTGAGAATGCGCTAGGTGACGATCAGTTTGGCTTTAGGAAAAGTAAAGGGACAAGAGAGGCAATTCTGACGTTACGGCTAATAATGGAAGCAAGGCTAAAGAAAAATCAAGACACATTCATAGGATTTGTCAACCTGGAAAAAGCGTTTGATAATATAAAATGGTGCAAGCTGTTCGAGATTATGAAAAATGTAGGGGTAAGCTATAGGGAGAGACGGGTCATATACAATATGTACAACAACCAAGACGGAATAATAAGAGTGGACGATCGAGAACGAAGTGCTAGTATTAAGAAGGGTGTAAGACAAGGCTGTAGCATTTCGCCCCTACTCTTCAATCTGTACATCGAGGAAGCAATGATGGAAATAAAAGAAAGGTTCAGGAGTGGAATTAAAATACAAGGTGAAAGGATATCAATGATACGATTCGCTGATGACATTGCTGTCCTGAGTGAAAGTGAAGAAGAATTAAATGATCTGCTGGACGGAATGAACAGTCTAATGAGTACACAGTATGGTTTGAGAGTAAACCGGAGAAAGATGAAGGTAATGAGAAGTAGTAGAAATGAGAACAGCGAGAAACTTAACATCAGGATTGATGGTCACGAAGTCAATGAAGTTAAGGAATTCTGCTACCTAGGCAGTAAAATAACCAATGACGGACGAAGCAAGGAGGACATCAAAAGCATACTCGCTATTTCTGGCCAAGAGAAGTCTACTAATATCAAATACCAGCCTTAATTTGAGGAAGAAATTTCTGAGGATGAACGTCTCGAGTACAGTATTGTATGGTCGTGAAACATGGACTGTGGGAAAACCGGAACAGAAGAGAATCGAAGCATTTGAGATGTAGTGCTATAGACGAATGTTGAAAATTAGGTGGACTGATAAGGTAAGGAATGAGGAGGTTCTACGCAGAATCGGAGAGGAAAGATATATGTGGAAAACACTGATAAGGAGAAGGGACAGGATGATAGGACATCTGCTAAGACATGAGGGAATGACTTCCATGGTACTAGAGGGAGCTGTAGAGGGCAAAAACTGTAGAGGAAGACAGAGATTGGAATACGTCAGGCAAATAATTGAGGACGTAGGTTGCAAGTGCTACTCTGAGATGAAGAGGTTAGCACAGGAAAGGAATTCGTGGCGGGCCGCATCGAACCAGTCAGTAGACTGATGAAAAAAAAACCATCTTGCTTGGCACACGCTCATCTAACGAATATTGTACGATTGTTTTGAACTTCGTCCACTGATCCTCAACAGTATCTGTACTTGAGACAAAACTTTTGTGTTGAGCCATCAGGTACTCTGAAATCTGCTTTTTGTCACTTTTGGTAAACAGAAAAACTTCCTACCTTTTTTAATATTTCTATTTACAGCTGAAATCATCGATGCAGTAACCACTTTATGATCGCTGATTCCCTGTTCTGTGTTAACTGTTTCAAATAGTTCCGGTCTGTTTGTCACCAGAAGGTCTAATATGTTATCGCCATGAGTCGGTTCTCTGTTTAACTGCTCAAGGTAGTTTTCAGATAAAGCACTTTAAAAAATTTCACTGGATTCTTAGTCCCTGTCACCCATTATGAACGTTTGAGTCTCCCAGTCTATATCCGGCAAATTAAAATCTCCACCCAGAACTATAACATGGTGGGGAAATCTACTCGAAATTATCCTTCAGGTGCTCAGCCACAACAGCTGCTGAGCCAGGGGGCCTATAGAGACATCCAATTACCATGTATGAGCCTGCTTTAACCGTGACCTTCACCCAAATTATTTCGCATTTCGGATCTCCGTCAATTTCCTTCGATACTATTGCACTTCTTATCACTATAAACACGCCTCCCCCTTCACTGTCCAGCCTGTCTCTGCGATATACATTCCAATCTGAGTTTAGAATTTCATTACTGTTTTCATCTGGTTTCAGCCAACTTTCTGTCCCTAGTACTATGTGGGCATTGTGACTGTATATTAATGAGAGCCGTTCTGGGACCTTTCTATAGACCCTCCTGCAGTTTACTATTAGCACATTAATATTGTTATTCCCTGTTGCATTTTGCCTACTCCTACCTTGCCGTGTCTCAGGAGGCGTCTTGTCGGGCCTAGGGAGGGAATTCTCTAACCTAAAAAACCCACATGTGCACTCCACACGTACTCCGCTACTCTTGTAGCCGCTTCCTGCATGTAGTGCACGCCTGACCTATTCAGGGGGACCCTACATTTCTCCACCTGATAGCAGAGGTTGAGAAATTTGCACCCCAGATCTCCACAGAATCGTCTGAGCCTCTGGTTTAAGCCTTCCACTCAGCTCCAAACCAGAGGACTGCGATCGGTTCTGGGAATGATACTACAAATAGTTAGCTCAGATTCCACCCCGCGAGCGAGGCTTTCCGCCTTCACCAACTCCGCCAACCACCTATATGAACTAAGGATGACCTCTGAACCCAGACGGCAGGAGTCATTGGTGCCGACATGAGCAATAGTTTGCAGTCGGGTGCACCCATTGCTCTCTATCGCTGCCAGCAAGGCCTCCTCCACATCTCGGATGAGACCCCCCCGGCAAGCAGACAGAGTGAACACTGACCTACTTCCCTGACCTTTCCGCTATTTCCCTAAGGGGCTCCATCACCCACCTAACGTTGGAGCTCCCAATCACTAATAAACCCCACCCCCTGTGAGCCTGCTTGGACCTTGCTGAAGGAGCGGCCACATGTCCACTCACAGGCAGAGCGGGCGATGCCACACGGCCAGCCTCCACATTGACCCTCCGCCTCGTGCGACGCAAATGCCGCTGAACCCGCCACTCCCCTTGGGGAGAGGGTGGCCCAACTGCGCCTGGTACCCATGAAGATGTCTCAACAGCAGGGACAGTGGGTGAAGCATGTAACACCTGGGGTGTACCATGCGACACACCAGACTCCCCACTGACGCTACACTCCGAGGCAGCAGCCTGAAGACGGCTGACGCCGGCCATCAACACATTCAGCTGTTCGCAAACAGTGGCCAGCTCCTCCTGCGTCAGTGCACAGCAGTCACACATCCTAACCATCCTAAGAAATCAATTTACTGTAATCGACTTTTAACTAGACTGCTAATTCACTAAAGGCGGCTGATAGTTTACTAAACTGTGGTTGCTAGACACTTCTTGTAGAAAACAATGAAAATAGCACTACCTGTCTCTGGACTGTGTTCAAAACAAACACTAGCACTACTGGCACTATGGCTGACTAAAGGGACTCTCTCTGACTGTATTCAAAACAAACACGAAATCATATGAATCATCTTTCCATCAAATTCATGCTCCACCTTTAATGACCCTAATGTTGTTGAGACATAAAACCCTAATCATCCTTACCCCCATGTGTTAAGAATGTTGAAAATTTAAGACTTAAGGGAATTTGTGAAGGGGCAGATAATGGTGGCCCCATTGTGCATTGTAATTAGTATCAAGAACCTCTCTTGAGATATTTTCTTGTTAGTAAACAAATTATGTTGATACTGCTGTGGCTTCTGTAAAGTACAATAGTTAGTAATCTGTTTCAAATTGTCAGCCAAATGTAATTCAAAGAGAGGTACAAAAGCTTTAGAACACACCAATTGCATGTTTCACAGGTGATTTTTAGCATCCAGTGATACACACACATGGCTGTTCCAACTACATCATCATTTACAATTGCTGTAGTTGCCTGGTCTGTTTAATATCCCAGAAGAATGACTAGTCAAGACAGTGTGTGCAGGAAATAAACACACTAGTGGCATCAGTATTGTACTGTAGTCGCTGAGACCTATGATGGTTAAACAAAGCATAGTGAAAATGGTGAGCTACAGGAAAATTACAGCTGACCAGTTGCATGTCTCATGGATGTTGTCTTCTTCCTTTGGACATTGCATTTTTCAGTTACATAGTTAGTTACATGTCCCATGGATCATTTTGCACGATACATCGTAGTGATGTAGAACGAGTCATTTTACATTCACATCACAAATTAATTTGTACACATGGCTACGTTTTTTCTGAAAAGAAAAAAAGAAAAATATACAGATGTTTGTTAGTAATTCCTACTCACCACCTTTTACTCATAACACAAATAGAAATTCTTTGATATGAGGAGATGTCAAGAGGAAACTTTCTCACTTTATTAACAAATTTTACTTTGCTGCCTATCAGAGATTTTATATCGCTAGGTAAGCTATCAAAAATTTTTGTTGCAGCCTTGCGTACTCCTTTTAGTCCTAAAGACAAACTTAATGTGGAGTAATGAATGTCTTTTTTCCTTCTGGTATTGTAATTATGTACCTCATTGTTTCTTTTGAACTTCAGTGGATTGTTTGCAACTAACTCATGAGGGAATAAATATACTGTGAAGCAGTAGTCAGAATGCCTGACTTCTTAAACAGATGTCTACAAGATGATTGAGGTGGAGCACCACATATTATTCTTCCTGCATGTTATTTGTGCGATGAAGACTATCTTTCTAGAAGATGAGTTACCCCAGAACATTATTCCATAGGACATTATTGAATGTACATATTCAAAATATATCAGCTTACTTGTCCTCCCAAGATTTTCAGAGGATCAACTGTGCACATTGTAAGGCTAGTGTCACATCTCTGTGTTTCGAGGAGCACAGTTAATTCCAGTTGTGCCAGGGAAATTTCAGGTCAAACATAACTCACAAAGTTAGCTCTGAAACATGGTTTCAGATGAAGCACAGTTTAAACAGTGTTTGAAAGACTTTTTGATAAGCATTCCTTCTACTCTATGGATGAATATCTTAACAGAGACTGTTAGACAAGCTTAACTAAAATGTCTGTTAGATTTCAGTTTTGACAGTACTTTGTCACAACAGTACTTTCTGACATGTCCCACACCCATGAGAATCATCAAATTTTCAGGTCTATGGAACGAAATCTGAATCTAATGTAATCTAACTAATATCTCATAATTTAAAGAAAATGTGTAACTTACACTTGGATATCTGCTGTAACCTGTCTTTGGATATACAGCAAGGGCTAACAGAATGCTTGCCATGGAAGCCTTCTATTTGTGTACTATAGATGATTAATGCACATTATCTCACAGTTATGTCTGACTGTCGGCCGCTGTGGCTGAGCGGTTCTAGGTGCTTCAGTTTGGAACTGCCTGACCGCTACGGTCACAGGTTCGAATCCTGCCTCGGGTGTGGATGTGTGTGATGTCCTTAGGTTAGTTAAGTTTAAGTAGTTCTAAGTTCTAGGGGACTGATGACCTCAGATGTTACGTCCCATAGTGCTCAGAGCCATTTGAACCACTTGACCATTATCTCTACTGTTGGAAAAAAAAAAAAAACTTCTCACATTTCTTCACATTGTAACTTCTATACTAACAACACAGTTGATCTTTAATACACCATCAACTTCAACCTAACAATGAAAAAGTTCAAATTAAGTATATGATGTTGCAAAATGAATTAGTGCATTCATCTTATGAGTATATGAATAAAATCTAGACAAATATAATTTTATGTAAATCTGTATTATTACAAAACTGGCTTAAACAGACAAAACCACACTCATATATGAAATATGTTATACCTAGCCTCTGAAATGTATAAATATACTGACCAAAAACCTACATATCACAAATGAAAAATTAACTCACAGAATCTCACTTCATGAAAATAATAAATTAACGGACCGACGTCCAGTGTAGAGTAGTTTTGTTACTTAGTGGCTATAACTTTCTCTAGAAGTGTTGCCACCAGTACTATTAGTTTTCAGTCATGATTTTTCCTTTGTGTGGGACCTCAGTCATGTAGAAATTTTCGAAATAAATTTCTGCCTTTCGACTGTAAGTTGCTATTTATTTATTTCACGCATCATTTAGGCAAGTCTCACATTTTGTGAGACTTCAATTTGCACTTGAGAATGGCTATAAAGCTGAAATCGTAACAGTGTCAAATAGAAGAAGAATAATTTACAGTCAAATGGCAGATTTCCCCCCCCCCCCCCCCCCCCACCACCACCACCACACACCCACACACACACACACACACACACACACACACACACACACACACACACACACACACACCTCCTCCAAAAAATTGTTTCATTAAGTTTTGTAGAAGATTGTGATTACCAAATAATCACTGTCTTCATTTTTAATGTTAAATTTCTTCAGGTCTCCCTACACCTGTTCTTTAACATTGATACTGAACATACACCTTGATCTGCTACTGTCTTATTCAGTTCTGTATTACATCTCTCTGCCCCATCACTGTTCTAGTTAACATGTGACAATTTTCCCATTTTGAGAAGACAGAAGGAGCAATCCATTAAAGTTGCTAAAAACATTCTAAAGCCAAGATCGCATAAATATTTCAATATTTAAAACAACTGGACTTTGCTGTCATCTTTAGGTATTATAATTTTTTTTGTTATGAATCTGTTCATTTTAAGTTGGACCTCACACCAAGTGTTTGCATATCTAAAACACACACACACACACACACACACACACACACACAGAGAGAGAGAGAGAGAGGGGGAGAGAGAGAGAGAGAGAGAGAGAGAGAGAGAGAGAGAGAGAGAGAGATGCAAACTCTTATGTCTGGACATTTCCACAGGTATTGTCTTATTCTAATTGAAAGTGAGAAGATTTAAAAGATAGGTTTCCCATAAATAGAAAAGTTGATAACTCTCACACTATTGATTTTATAGTTGACTATCCTCTTTCGAAGAGAAATGGAGTACAGAGAGTGCACCATTTTTGGTGAATGAATACTATGATTCTTATATCACTATTTTAATTACTGTGTTATTCAAATAAATACCCAAAAAGTGTTTAATTGATGTAGTTTGAGATACTGTGGGAACAGTGTGTGTCAGGGATTAATTATTTGGAAAGTGCTCTATTCAAACGGTGATTGAGAACACATGAATTATTCTTTGGCTGACCAGCCAGTTTTTCTTTGTTTTTGGGTTTATTCTCAGTTCAAGTTTTTAACAGTTCATTGTTTACTGTAGGTTGTCAACTGAGAATCTAATTATGAGATTTTTGGCTGAAATGATAGAAGCAGGCTATAAAGCGGTGACTCCAATATTACGTGAAAAAGCAGAGACTGTAAAGAATCTATTGAGTGGAACAGTGACTACGCATAGTGATGTTAAGTGAAGCCAGATAAGAACAACTTTTATGCCTACAAAAAGACTGTAGATTAGGAAACTGCAAAATGAAATTGCAGTGCAAAATGATAGAAATTTATACCAACTGATGTTAAATATGACAGACAGTTTGCTTGCTGGGCCTTAAGTGGATACTTTGGTCTAACATGTGTGAAAGTCGTTGGACCAATGAATGCAACAAATGCTTTAGTTCGAGCAAAGAATGTCATCTGAGTTCTGGTGGAAGATGAAGAAATGTCAGATCAAATATTACGACATGTATGGCTATTGCAGCTATCACTTTCTGTGAAATGGCAGTGCTGAGGTGCAGGAAGAATGATATTAATTCTGTTTTGGCAGTAGCAGAAAATGTGTGTGGTACAGTGGGACAGGCAAGTACCTCAGCAATAATACAAGTAGCTACCAACATCATCACTGTGGAGACCGTAGCTTTTGTAAACCCTCGTTGTTGCTGCTGTGGAGGCCGCGTTGCCACTGTTGTTACAGTAGTCCAAGTTTGTGAGCTCATGAAATGGCTTCTGGTGCTGAACCCCTGTAAGACAATTTCTACATGCCACTATTATACAGCTATGCCCCATGGTCAGGTAACAAGGTAGAAAAATGAAGGTTCTACAAATTAGTAACAAAGTCAAACAAATGAGTTAAAAACTTTATTTATCTTTGAGGCTTGTTGAATAATTAAGTCTGCAACACTGCCTGCAATACAACACAAAATGACCCTCAATGGCTAAGTGCAAATAATTGTAGATAAACTTTGCAGTACATAGGAAATGCAATTTACAACAAATGACATTCCCTGTCTAAGTCAGCCCCGGACGATGGTCTATAACCGAGTGGGCCAAAGCTGTGCTTCTTCTATCTTCCAAGTAGGCTTCTGTCCGTTGTCATATGGTCATTGGCAAATTGTACTCTGCCAGTAATTGGCCAAGGCAAAGTCGAAATCTTCATCCTCAGCGCCGCCTGTCTTCATCCTCAGCGCCGCCTGTGGCAATGGCAGAACTCACACAAGTGGTGAGTCTCTATGGCACTGGCACCCGCTCGCATCTTTGTGCCTGTGGTGCTATTTCCATGGCTGTTACTTGTTTGGATGACACAGCAGTAGCTATATGGCACAAGCAACAGACAAATATCAGTGAGCAGCTCTGTAATGTGGAATACAAGAGGGACACAATGCAGAAACAATTGGTGGCACTGCACAAGGAAATATAATAAAGAGGGGTATACATCAACCCAGCAAAATCAAACAGGTGGCCAGAAGGTACATGGGGGACAAAATCACAGGATATGTTGGTACCACAAGCATTTTTGGGATCAAGTCATGAGATGCACATCTTCCTTCTCACTCGCAAATGGACAGTAGCCGCAGCAGGCTGCACAGTTCCACAACAGTGCCAAAGTGTAGATGAAGCAGTTGTTACTACTTCTGTAGACACCTGCAGTGACAACTGGAGTTGTTAAGATCTAGCACTCCAGATTGATCCAGTTATTTGTGACAAATTGACCACATCCACACACAGTAAAGCTCACATTATCGTGCCATTTGTATGTGAAAGACAAGAAGGCGGAAAGCTAGTATCATATTGATTCAGGCTCGGGCTTAAGTGCACTGCCATCAAGGAAAGTATAACTGCAGCAATGGGTGCAACTCTCCACCTTACAGCAGGTAACAACTCACCCATTACAACTTATGACGCATGTAATGTGACATTGGTCCTGAGTTTCAGTAGGTAGTTCACGTGGAGGTTCATACTCACTAAGGACTGGAGATAAAGCTAAGTGGTAACTGTTACAATAGGCAGGGGAGAGGGTCATGGCCTTATCAGAATAGTAATAATCATGTTATGAGAATAGTAATAATCATATTATGAGAATCAAAACTCTCCAATTCAGCAGCAGCAGCAGGAGCACCACTGCCAGTTCTTACAATGGCTACAGTAAACCAACTGTCATCATGACTAAAAGTATCATTGTTAACAATACTAAAATGAAAACTACAACCCACGAATCAGGAAGGGCCATCAACAATGGAGGCAGAAGCAGCTCTTTACAATTTATTCTTTGTGACACCCACTTCAGTGCCATTCATCATTTCTATGTTTATAACTGACTTGAAGACAGTAGTGCGATAACATGCACGTCGATGACACCCATAGTGTGGCATGGTTCAGTAGCTTCTCCTTTGGGGAAGTGAATCACTCAGCTGCTGCACAGACAACTGGATTGAATGGAGCTACTGAGCCAAGCTGCACTAGGGTCATTGTCGACATGTGCATCATCATGCTACTGTCATCAAGTCAGTTATAAATAAAGAAATGAAAAGTGGCACTAGAGTGGTTGTCTTGATGGGGGTTTTTTGTATTTTTGGGCTGTAAATTTAATTTTAGTATTGTTAACAATGATACTTTTACTCATGGTAATAGTTGGTGTACTGTTGCCATTGTAGGAACTGGTAGTAGTGCTCCTACTGCTGCTGGGTTGGAGTTTGGATTCTCATAATGTGATTGCTTATCACACCTATCATATTGGCGAGGTAGCTAATAAATTCCATCGCCTCACCCAGTAGTTTGGTTTGTTCATAAGCCAGACACGAGATGGTCGGTCAATTACAGAAAGTATTGCATACCATGTTGCACCACATGAAGATGATAACCAGTCTATCGATGGGCACAGAGACTAGCACCCGACCATTTTTCAGGAGCTACAAAAGAATCTGAAGAGATATTACAGGTGGGAATCATACGAAGATCTGACAGCCCGTGGGCATCACCGTTACACCTAGTTAAAAAGAATGACACCTGGAGGTGCTGTGGGATTACCGCAATCTAAACGCACGAACAATTCCCCAACTGCCATCCCGTACCTAACATAATGGATTTCATGAACATTTTAGCTGGAGCTACAATTTTCAGCATGTTGGACTGCATGAAAGCTATAATTAGAGTCCTGTCACAAGGGAAGATATTCCAAAGACTGCCATAATAGAGCTTTTTGGTCTCTTCGAATACCTATACATGCCATTTGGTTTCAAGGATGCCACTCAGGTGAAGTAACAAAGGGCTTTGATCTATGTTTTGTCTACCTGTAAGACATTTTTGGTAGCTGAATTACATGAGGAACACCTCAAGTCAGTGTTTGACAGAATAAATAAAATGACGATTCAGCGCAATCTCTTTCACAATGAATTACAGTCAACTTGGGGCTGCACAAGCTACAGACAAGCAGTTGCAACAATGCCTGCACGATGGTTCAACAGCTCTTCAGCTCAAACAAGTGAAATTGCTAGATGCAAAGGACCTCACTTGGTAGTGTCTAGACGCTCATCTAGATCATTCATGCCCAGAATGCTACAAAGAGCGGTTTTTGATAGTGTTCACAACCTTGCCCATCCTAATGTACGAGGGCGGTTCAGAAAGTAACCTCCGATTGGTCACAGTGCGGGTTGTGGGGGGAGTAGCGACGCCATCTGTGCGTTCACGCACTCAACAGGTCAGTCGGCATCAAGCCGTGGTCGAGTGAACGTCGTACCTGCGCTAGTTTAGTTTTTGTGGCAGTTTGAAATGTGTGCTGCAATAGAAAACCCCGCCAAATGTGAAGTGCGTGCTCTCATAAGGTTTTTTACAGCCAAAGGATATTCTGCAGCAGCTATTCATCGTGAGCTTTGTGCCGTGTACGGACCAAGAGTTACGAGTGAAGGAGTTGTCCGTGAATGGGTACGTTTATTTAAAAGTGGACGAGAAAACGTTCATGATGAAGAGAGGAGTGGTAGACCATCATTGGTGACTGACGAACTCGTTCAGACAGTTGATGCAAAAGTTCGTGAAAATCGACGTTTCTCAATGTCGGAGTTGTCTACTGGTTTTCCACAGATTTCTAAGACTCTCTTGTACGAGATAGTGACAGCAAGATTGGGTTACCGTAAGTTCTGTGCACGATGGGTGCCCAAAATTCTTACCGACCACCACAAAACTCAAAGAATGGCGTCTGCATTAGACTTTCTGTCACGTTATGAGGACGGAGGAGAACCATTGTTAAACAGAATCGTGACCGGTGACGAAACCTGGATTAAGTACGTGAACCCTGAGACAAAAGAACAATCAAAGATGTGGGCACATTCAAATTCGCCTACCAAACCAAGAAAAGCCTCGCAAGATTTTTCTGCCAGAAAACTGATGGCAACGGTGTTTTGGGATGCCAAAGGGGTGTTGTTGGTTGAATTCATGGAACGTGGTACGACCATTAATCAAGACGTGTACTGTGAAACAATAAAAAAGTTACGATGGGCTATACAGAACAAACGCCGTGGTATGCTGACTTCCGGTATCGTTTTTTTGCACGATAACGCCCGTCCTCACTCTGCTCGCAGAACAACGGCCCTTCTTGAGTCCTTCAAGTGGGACGTTATCAACCATCCACCTTACAGCCAACACCTGGCGCCAAGTGATTATCACCTCTTCATGCATTTGAAGAAATGGCTCGGGTCACAGCGGTTTGATGACGACGAAGAGCTCAAAGATGCGGTCACAGGCTGGCTCCAGGCACAAGCGGGTGATTTTTATGCAGAAGGAATTTCAAAGCTTGTGAAGAGATACGATAAGTGCCTCAATCGCTATGGAGACTATGTAGAAAAATAGTGCAAAGATGTAGTTGTAAGATGTATATATTAAAATATTTTTATTTAACTTGGTGTATTTTTTTAAATCAACCGGAGGTTACTTTCTGAACGGCCCTCGTAAATGCCACCATTCAACTGATGATGGAGAAATTTGTATGGCTACGTACAAAAAAGATTTTTCGCCAGTGGCAAAGTATGCATAGCACATCAACAGTGCAAAGTTGGCAGCGTGCATTCAACCCAGTAGGAGACATTCCTGAGACAACAGACCATTTCTCTCACATGCATATAGACTTCATGAGTCCACTTTTGCCATCAGAAGGATATTGTTATATATCTACATCTTCAGACAGATTATTCAATGACAAGCCCTTGATGGCGTCATCGAATGAGCTCATAGGAAGTGGCAAGGACACGAGTAATTTACATAAGATGGGTCGAACGGTATAACATAAATTCCTGTACAACCCAGGAGCACCGCTCTACCAAAGGGGAGTGGGGATTCTGTGTGGGAAGCACTGAACTGGGACAGTAATTGAGAATACATGTATTATTCTTTGGGTGTCGAGTTGGATTTGCTTTATGTTTACTCTTTGTTCTAGTTTTTGACTCTTCACTGTGTGCTGTTGGTTGTCAAGTGTGAAACTAACTACTTAAGAGAGTAAATCTTGTTAACTGTAGAGTTCACATAAGTCTGAGTATATTTATGGATGAAATGATGGAAGCAGGCCCTAATTACATAGGTACATGTATCTATTTCCCTGATACAAGAGGAAATACTGTTGTTCGAGGAGAATTTAGGGGACTCACAGTGTAGAATGTTACAAAATATCATAAAAATAAGAGCTTCCTTAGGAAATTTGTAAAACTATGAGACCATAATATACTGACAGAGGAAGGAAGGAAAGAATTTTGAATAACCATTAGGAGAATTACGTAAGTAACATGCAATAATAGAAGTAGCAGTGAAACGAGGGAATGTAGGATGACAGTTTACACCTAGCATTGTAGTTCTCAGATTGATCTGATCAATTATGTTTTGAAAGTTGTCTTCTGATAGTAAGATGTTATGTAGTTGCATCTAAATTAAACAGCTTGTATTCACATGCCATATTCTATGCAAATGACAAGAGTACTGTAACAGGCAGTGTCGTTCTGTCTTTCAAAGAAGAGAACAAGAAAATATTTTACTGACATAGTGTTGTTGGAGTTGTTGTTGGATGTTTAAGGGGGACTAAACAGCGAAGGTCATCAGTTCCAGTGTTGTTGGTACAAGTCTATTCTTTTCCTTATTTTCTCTAGTCAAAATATCTAAAACCATGGTGTCATTTTACTATGTGAACTTTCTAGTTAAATACAACCTTTGTAACAACTTCTTATAACTATTTTCTGAAAATGAAGAAATGTTATACCTGCAAATACTTTTACTACTAGCAGAAATATACTCACAATTATAAAGCACCCTTCCTCTCCAATAGTGAAACAAGTGATTATACGAAAATCAGGACCAGTAGACTTAAAATCACTGGATCTTATATCAGTGAAGCATTTTTGTTTCTTAATACAGCAGATCTACAGGAGGGTAAGAGTAAATTTGCTTAATATTTTCATTTCATACCATATTTGTGTGTAACAGCAAGGTGGTGTGGATCCAGATTTCCACCTAGTATTATTATTGTGCAATAAGCAAGGTAAAATATTTGTGTGATCATTGGTAAGCCATGTTTTTTTTCTGTCACAGTAATTTATCATAAACAAATAAAATACATTAAACTTTGCATAGCTAACTAAACAAAAAGTGTGTTGAGACCTTGTTTATATTGAGTTAATTACTGATGGCAAAGTCAGTATTCAATGAATTTTTCAGCCAGTGTGTGAGGTGTGGCATCAGTCTAAAAGTTTACTATGGATTGATTTGTCTGTTATACTGACTTTCTTGATACAGGACTTGCCTTTAGAAGTGACATCTCTTTGGATTTTATAGTTGAATTAATTGTCAAATCACTACTGATAAGACAAAAGTAAGGAGTTGAACATATACAATCAAAAATTGTCATTTGTGACAAGATAGTAGTGCAAGCACAATGTTCTAACTATCCTGGAAATCAAATTACAAAACTGTCATAGTACTGGACCTGTAACAAAAAACAAAGAAGTAAGTATGTCATTCCTAAGATATATAAGGAATTATCATTTGGAAAGATAGCTGCAGTGTCAATGAAATGTATGCCACAGAGAATGAGTCATGGAAGAACCAAAAAAAGATGGCACAAAGAAGACTGACCCACTAAGATCAAACAGGTGTCACACCAAATGCCTGAAAGTGAAAATGATGATCTAGTAGCCTGAGTAACACTGGTTATAAGAGTGACTCTGTAAATGATTGTCATTAAATTTAAACTACATGTCTACCTTGTGTGTGTTGTTATTTTTTAATGGAGTCATCCTGATTAATGCAAGCAATACCAACACATTTTCAATGTGTTCTACCAAGAGGGTGGGGTGGTAGTTTATGACCACAACCAAAAATGTCGTTAATTACTGTTAACTCTTGTCACGACATACTTTTTAAACAGGCACTAATGTGCAGGTGGGCTTCAGAACCTGAAAATATTTTTCAACACACACTTAGCAAAGACCAACATCTTTTCAGTAACATGTACTACCAAGAGCAGGCAGAGAGAGGCAGAGAGAGAGAGAGAGAGAGAGAGAGAGAGAGAGAGAGAGAGAGAGAGAGAGAGAGATAGAGAGATAGAGAGAGATAACCCAAAAATTTATATAATTATGCAATTTGGTACAAGAATGCATTAAAAACTAATATTTTTTTCAAAATTATTTTCAAATATAATACATGACTAAATTACAATATTTTCAAAAGGTGGGCATAAAGTACACTACACCTTTGCTAGGTTTAATACTGGCCTCTTACACAGAAACACCAAATCACACCACGCATTTTGTCCAACTTTTTTTTTCTATTCACCATGAGAAATCAAAGGGTGGCACTGAGGGCAACAAACACCACCAAGGGGAATAGAAATAGACCTATTCGTAAGATTACCTTTTTTTTATCACGCATACGCCCCTGCTGTTCTTGCAGCGTGGGAATTTTAGATTAGCATTTCCTGATGCCGTAACCTGTAACATTTCTCATTAATGACTGTGCACACCAGAGGTGGCAAAAAATAACGTAACTGATAGAAATAACCGGTTACTGAGAAGTAACGGTTACTGCGATAACCGTTCCTCTGATTCTGGCAGTTATTTCAATAACTGTTTAGTGTCAACAGTGCCTCGCGCCATCTGTTGACCGAAGATCGTACTGCGCATTTCGAAGGCGTTCTATAGACCATGGGAATAACTGTGAGACTGCGCGCCATCTGTTGATAAGAACTGTGTACTATTTCGTGGGCCTTCGTTACTTTTAGCATAAACAATTAAATAAAGTTAATGTCCGAGCCGTGGCTGATAGGAGCTGCAGTACAGGCATTAACAAGTACGGTCGTTCCCTTAAGCCACCGCCTTACGTGTTAATTTAGCTTGGACGGGTAGTACAAGGAAAGTTACTAAGGAATTCGAGCGACTATGGAAATAACTGTCAGAGCCGGTATTCTCCTCTGGCAGTTATCGTTATTGGCTCGTAGTTCTAGTTCTCTGGTAGTTATCGGGCTACCACCACAGATAACCTGGAAGCTGGTAACGGAATAACTGTGTGTCTAGACGTTCCTGACTCGGTGACTCCAGTTAAAGGTCGTAGTTCCAGGTGATATTTCCAGAGAGGATAGTAACTGGAGCGAACAAATATTTTCGTACTGCTACGTAAATAGCCGCTGGCCATCGCGAATGACAAATAACATGTCAGAAAGTAGAACATAATACAGTGGAATATAATAATTATTATCCTCATCATTTGTCAGGAGATTGTCAAAATACGTGAATATATCACAGTAACTGCTAATATTTACAGAATTGGTACACTGACAGAATAAAACACAGTTACGTACTTTTAATAAATTTATCGTACACAGAATACCCGATCTTGATTGTTGCAACCAAGTGCTGTCAAAACCGAAATATAGCAGAATTTTTACCTAAGCTGGTCTATCAGTCTCTGTTACGATATTCATCTACAGAGTAGAAGGAGGGGTCACTGGAAGCGTCTGATTCCACCCGTCTGCTTCGACGTAAAGGTGTTGTGGTGTGTGAATGTCATTACGGCACGGTGTTTATGAGTTGGTTTGTGTGTGTGTGTGTGTGGGGGGGGGGGGGGGCTGTAGATCTAGGTTGCAGTGCCGGAATTTGCTGGTGGTAATTAATTTTTTTTTTCCTAGCTGTGATGTTTTGTGTATTTATGAAGTATTGAATGTGATTTAATTTATGTAGGGATGATTGATTTGTGGACTTCTGGGATTGTGGTTTTATTTTTCGCAGTTGTAGGTGTTGGTTTTTTGGCATCAGTAGCTGTGGTGGACCTATATAGGTCACCGGATAATGACAGATTCCCATTTTCATAATTGTGTGTGTTGATGTTTTAGTATCATCATCTGAGGTTGACCTATGTAGGTCAAGGGAAATGTCTGATTCCAATTTTCGTACTTTTAGTTGTGGGTATTGGTGTTTTGGTATGGTCACCTATAGTTGACCTATATTGTTCAAGGGAAGTGTCCGATTCCTGCAGATTTTTGTTGGTGTAGCAGAATGCTGTATTTTTTTTCTTTTTGTTCTTCATTTTGTGTTTTGGATCATGGTGTGTTTTTTTTACTAGCTTGTCCTCACCCTAAAACCCCCAACTTCCCGCAGTTGTCCCATTGGTTTGATTGTATTTTTGGTGGGAAATGTTATTGTATTATTTATATGTATCTTCGTGTTTGTTGCCATGTGTATGTAGTGACGTCATAGACACACTTAAAATAGACTTTTCCGGCATATTGATGATGGGTGGAATCAGACACTTATGTATCAAATAGTCATTCAAACACACTGTAAACCGTGCCTTATCTGAAACCAAGTTTTTAATGGTTGCTGACTTGCTGGCAGCTTATTGAAAATGCATGTTCCTGAATATTGGACCCCTTTTGGACCAAGGTAAGTAATTTTAGGTCTTTATGTAGATTGCTGTTCCCATTTCTAGTACTGATATTATGTATTAAGCTATTGGTTGGAAATACTTGTAACAAATTTTATTAAGGAATAAATATACTAGGAAGCAGTGGTTAGAATACAAAGTTCCTTGAACAGGTTCCTACATGATGTTCTTGAATTGATACCACAAACGATTTTTATTACACGCTTTTACATGCGAAAAACTTTTGCTACGTTTGATGAGTTACCACAGAATATGTTCCCTTATGAAATAATAGAATGAAAAAATGTGGTATGCCCTTCCCAACTGAATTTATTATCGAGTTGTAGTCCCAGAAATGTAACACTGTCAACCTTTTCGATCTGCATGTCTTCATATGTTATAAACATGCTGTCGCTGGAGAAATCGAGCAATTTGCAAATCTGACATAAAACTTGGATTAGCGTACTCACACTTTCCCCAATAGGACTAGCTTTTACAGCACAGGAGTAAACGAATCTATCACATTACGTATATTTTTTGTTGTATTACAAGGCTGTACACTTTATTCTATTATGTGAGCAGCACAAGAAATGAAGCTTCGAATTTAACCTACAGTACTCAGTTTACATATTACTTCATACTTAAAAACGCACGTTGTTAACATTTTACTTAAACAGTGTTTTGGCGAAGTTCCGCGTACTTTCTGTCGCAGCTGCTAAGATAATATTTCTAATAGCGACCGATAACCTACAAACATATAATTTGAAACACTAATAATCGTTCTAACATCAACTAAAATGTACCCGGAGTTAATAAGAGCTGAGGTTATGACACAATTCATACGACATTCCTGCTATTTCACACTACTCGCAGTTATACTGATAACTAAACTGATGGATTCCAACTATGTCGTTATTTAACTGTCGGAGTTATCGGTATTCGCTAGCGAAAAATAACTTGGCAGTTATTAATAACCGTTAACGATAACGGTTATCAAAGAATAACTGGACCTGTGATAACGGTTACTCCAGAATAACCGTTTGGCCCACCTCTAGTGCACACTAACTGCGGTAGTAAGTCACAAACAGATTTGTCAATGCAACATAATAATTTGCATTTTTCTTCGTTAACGTGTTAATTTTGTAGAGTAAACTAATGCAAATGTCCTCCGATATTTCTATTTTCGACGAAGTAAAACCATTACAAGATCACTACAGAAGAAACGTTTGGCGCAATATTTTTGTGCTGGGTTCTATTACACAATTATTTAATTCAAATTTGTATTCAACTACATGGACCTAAATAAGCCTGAAAGCCACATCACGTGAGAAACAAGAGGAACTATTTGGCATGTTACATACCGATAATGTGAATACGTTGTTTGGCTAAAAAACCCTGGGAGTGTTGCAGTTGGCACCACTGTAAAGGAATTACGAGAGTCGAGTTACTCCTCGGTGTTCTGCTACAGGCGTAGCTGCGTGTTCGCCGTCGCGAGTGTTTTTGTTTACGTTATTTCGTAAGTGAACGGTAACAACTCACAGAAACGCGTGAAATGACCGACAAGGAAGCCGACACACCTACTATTGTGCAGAGTAACTTGAAACTACTATTGGAACAGTCCAGTATACTCCCATTAATTGGTAAGTAAAACAGAATTTGCTTGTAATGCAGGGCATAGGAGTGGAAATTACTGTACATGTGCAGCTACCACGAGCAGAATTCATCGAGATCTGTTCAGGGCAACCACAAAAGATACATGGGAATGTTCGTGTGAATTGTTATTCTCAAATCTGTGTGTGTCAGCCCAAACAAACATGAGTTTAGCGAGCGGTGCGTTCACAACTGCTGAAGACGCAGTTGGTTGCTGTCAGTTGTTTATCTATCTTTGTGTTGTTTGTATGATGATAGATCAGTGGTCTCTTGTTTATATTACATATTTAGTGATTTTATCAGTTCATCAACGAAGACTATTCCGGAACTGGTATATGCAGCTAAAGTACCGTATCCAAATTAGTAATGAACTGGATGTGTTGCTTGCTGTTGGCCTATTCGGATTTTAGAAGCCCATTGTGGAAAGAACTTTGCCTAAACATAACAACCACAAATCCCGTTTTTCAAGACAATTACCAAGCACGCGCCACCGATACATTGCGCTGTACGAATGACGATTGCTCTGGCTGTAGGACAGTGGCAACAATAGACTTAAAAGTGAAGTTTCTCGTGTTGATTTTGCGATATTCCTTGGATCATCAGTATATCAAAATGCGCTTTTTAGATACCGGTAAATCGACTAAACACGTGTACTGATGCGCCCGTGATTTCCCAGTGATAATTAACTACCAGCGGAGATGTTTTTGTGCATATTCGATGATACGTTAATAGTATATAGTTCATGAAAACCCATCATGCTTGTGACGTTTTGCCAGCGATTAACAGCGCCTTTATTGCTCATGGAGTTAGGGAACGCTACCAGTTCTGTGCCTAGTAACGTAGATCCTAATACTTGGTTTGTTTAATGCTTCGATTAGTCATGAGCGACGCAACGGAAAACTGCAGAACTTCCGCCTCGAATGAAGGTGCATTTTGCATTCATTATAGACTGTCCTTCAGCATTATCTTGAGCTACATGCACGTTTTCCGACACTATCTACACAACTTGCACCTTTCCCCGACAGCTTTTTGTTGTAGGCAGAATAGCTTCCAGGACCTATTGTGAATAATGACCAAAGGATATTTTGTCAATCTTAGGAAGCAGTACTGAGAGTGTCAATGTTGATATTGTGAAGAGCCCTGCGCTTCTTTTAATACTCATCTTCTTTGAGTTACATTTCATGCCAGCCAGACTCACCTAACGGTTGTTAAGTTGGTCGCTCAATGAAATTAGCTGTTTCATATACTTAATGCTTCGCATTATCTACGAACACTGCGAATGATACCCAATAATGTTATTAGTATGACTGTACCACGTGAGAGTCAGTTCGCTAAATTTTTATGTTTTCACCTATTATGACGACGTTGTTACATCAGTTGCTATAGCCTTATTGGTACCATAATCCATTCGCTTGTTATTATTCACTGTAGTACTGTAACACGTGAAATGCATTTATTGCAATTTCAAGCAACTGTGGATCGGTATAAAGACATGATTATTAATCGTGATATACGCCATAAGATAGTTTACACTTCTCGAAACTAGATACAAGTGAGTTAATTCTTCACTTTAGTAACTCCATAAAACCTTATCTTTTACGTCGCACGTAGTGGTTCACTGCCCAAAAAGTTTGCCGAGTATAGTATAGTGCGCTCCCTCCGCCCCTCCCCCTGAATATTTTTGATTTAGTTACTTAAAATATCATCCTTCCCCTACCGCTCTGCATTACAATTTGTTGAACCTCTTATGTGAATCCCTTATGACTTGAAGCAATGAAGGGATACTCACGGTGGCTTCTTCGTGGTCATTGTCGCTGCCTGCAGTGGCTGAGCCAGGCTTCGTTCGAAATTATGATGGGATCGACAGAACGTTAAACATAAAAACAAAAAATAGGGAAGACTGCCGAGGAACCGTCAAGTCGGCATATCATCAAGGTGGCAAGCAAATCCTGCAATTGACCTTCACTTCCTGTCCAACCACAAATGTCATAGATCTTCAGGAAAGTTTTCATTTCCGAAACTGAGTTCATCTCACGCAGAAATTACGTATTACAATAAAGATGTAGCTTATTCTGCATAGCCTGTATGTAAGGACCCTATATGCCATCCATCCCCTAAAGAAACACCGCAGAATCATTTGACTTTAGACCGATGGTCACGAGTTGCCTTAATCAAGTTTTGAAGCCACAGACTTTCGTGACGGAAGTTGCAATACTAACACTTGGTTACACCTTTTTAACACATTAGTATTGTGCATTTGCAGCTGCACTCAGTTTTTTCGTATTTGTCTATCACGGTGTTTGAGATGCTACGACTTCCAGAGATTTCTGTATGTTTAGCAAACTTGATTCATCTTTGCTATGGCATCGTCGAACGATTTTTTATGTTTACTTTGAAGTTACTAATATTTATCAAAATTAGCGCAGTATACAGTTTTGCATTTGCGCTTTTTCTAATTAGAGACTGGTCAATAGAGTCGGAGCCGTAGTTCAGTTGAAGAAGATTCGAGGAAGTATCATTCGCCGGAAGAACTATCCCAGTATTGGTCAGCAGTGTATTACACGGTAACATGCAGAACCAATCTGCGTGCGCGGACGGGTATTTGAAGCGGACGGTTATTTGAAGCACACGAGCTTCGTGCCTTCACCATTGCACCAATCCGTCCGGTCGATTTTGCCGTGTCTGAGTTACATCTGTTTATGCTGCAGCAGTATGCAGCTTACGATGTGAGATACCAGGCAGCCATATGTAACAAGCAGCGCGAGATAATCTGCGTTATCTTAAAACATGTCATACGTGCTGGTCAAATACTGACAACCCGCAAACTATATGAAACTGTATTAGATGAGGTCCGAATAGCGATAGAAGCGGTTTTCTGAAGCAGTACTCACCTAGCTATGGGCTTGCATTCTACACATTCGAACTTCTTTTTAGTGCCACCCTTGAAATTAACTCTCTTAGTGAAGACTTGTACTGGAACTACCTGGCAGATTAAAACTGTGTGACGGACCGAGACTCGAACTCGGGACCAATGCCTTTTGCGGGCAAGTGCTCTACCAACTGAGCTACCCAAGCACGACTCACGCCCAGTCCCCACAGCTTTACTTCCGCCAGTACCTCGTCTCCTATCTTTCAAACTTTACAGAAGCTTTCCTGCGAACCATGCAGGATTAGCACTCCTGACAGAAAGGATATTGCGGAGACATGGCTTAGCCACAGCCTAGGGGATGTTTCCAGAATGAGATTTTCACTCCACAGCGGAGTGTTCGCTGATATGAAACTTATATGGTTCCGAGTTCGAGTCTCAGTCTGCACACAGTTTTAATCTGCCAGGAAGTTTCATATCAGCGCACACTCCGCTGCAGAGTGAAAATCTCATTCTGAAAACTTGTACTGTTGTTGTTCTAAGCCGAATGCAATGGCAAAGCTGTCGAAGTGTTCAGCAACGATTTCCACGCTACTTGATTCCATCATACGCTGTTTTTCTAAGAGTTAATCAACGATTCCAGGGGACAGGTGATCGTTAATGAACCCACCTTAGCCCATCAAAGAGCCCAGTATTGAAGTCGAACCGGCCATACTTCATTAATTTGAAGAGAGCACTGACTTGGATCCGAACATGGTTCTTGGATGCCGCATGACTTTCAGAATCACGTTAAAGTTGCAGCATAATGGGCAACTATGACCTTACGACCTCACATGGTACTCGAAAGGGCTCAGTTTATTCTGTGCAGCCATTCTGCACGCTCTTATTGTTCCATTGTTTGGACAACCGTACCTGAGTCTCTCAGCCGATGTAACAGTAATTCAGTCTCACAAAATACAACCTGGTGTCGATGTAGTTAAGTTTAAAATTATTAAGCCTAAGAATTACAGCTAAGGTTGACATCGTTATGGCTCAAATGGCTCTGAGCACTATGGGACTTAACATCTATGGTCATCAGTCCCCTAGAACTTAGAATTACTTAAACCTAACTAACCTAAGGACATCACACAACACCCAGCCATCACGAGGTAGAGAAAATCCCTGACCCCGCCGGGAATCGAACCCGGGAACCCGGGCGTGGGAAGCGAGAACGCTACCGCACGACCACGAGATGCGGGCGACATCGTTATGTAGCTGTGTTTGCCTATACTCATTGTCTAAGCTGTATATTGTTCAAACACCGCCTGATTCGTGACATGAACTTGAGCAAATGATGCATGTCAAACTTGGTCGGTGGACCGTTGAATGATTGTGAGTTCAGCTCGACGAGCCATAGCTGTGCTTGTTGTGTACAAACTGAGTGCATCCTTGCCAAGGGTTCGAGAGGAAATGACTTAGTTAATTTGGTACCATTATTTGGACTACACGATTCCCTGGTTTTACTTGTATTTGATCTCTTCATATGTGGTATTTTCAGCTCTTTTTACGAGACCTATCAGTGTTAAAAAGGTGCAGTTTGCTGATTGCCTTGAAGTTGAGAAGAACAATCTGTTGGTGGTAGTCCGTTTTCAAATTGTGTATCTCAGAATTTGCAACTGATCCATTTTCATGTGCTCTATGAAATCGCAAACTGTCAGAATCTTCCCCTATTTCGTCTTTGCAACTGTACTGACTTCCACTTTCAACTTTTTAAGAATCTGACATTTCTTCAATTTCACTTTTGTTACTAGTCTTAGTACATATCTTTTCTGGGTGTGCAGCTGATCGCTGGAAGACCTTGCTTGTCTTCTTTGTGCTTTTAACAAACTTCGTATGGGCAGGCTTTTAATTTTCTCTTTTGAGCACAACCTAAATATGACGTATTTCTAGTCACTGTGGTTTTAACTTAATACCAACGTTTAAGAGCAGCCAGTATAAGATAAATCAGCAATACGTTTTTCGTTAATGCAAGCATAGCCTAGAGAGAGAAACTGGATTACTCAGATAACTGATGTACGCACACAATTGTAGTGTCAGTCACTTTCCATTAGCAGTTTACTTGCACTGTAGCAAGGCGTCCGTCACAAACAAACAAAAAGAGCTTGAAGGGATTGTTAGGAGAGTCAGTAGTTGTCAACTCAATTGAAGGAAATACACAATTAAGAACGTAGCGCATTCCGGATCGCTAGCTGGCGTACCGGACGCTGCTTGGGCAGCAAAACACCGCTGGTGTAATCCGTGCTCTACGCGCAGTACTGGTCGTCACACGCTGTAGAACGGGTAGGAAATGGTTGTGGGCACGCTTCTGTTCGCTTCTCCTTACTGAGCAGCCATGGCTAAATTGGATGTAAGACTACATTTCTAAATATATCACTATAGTTACTTTGGAGCCTTCAAAATACGCGGCCCCCTTAGTATGGGAGCTGCCCGCGCTGCGGGACCCTTTGCAGGACACACACTATTATCAGAAATACGAGGCATGTTCAGAAAGCAAATGTACTAATTTTTTAAAGTATATTTGAAAAAAATTACAGAATATTATTGATACACTTGTTCACTATTTTCCTACGTGATCGCCATCCCGTTCATTGCATGTGGTGATCTGTGACGCATGGTTCTTTGTGCCCTCTTCGAAGAACTCTTCCGAAAGCTCCTTCCCCCACTTTTTAACCTTCTCCTGCCTCTGCTCGTCGGTTGAAAATTTAATTCCACTTGTGTGTGGCTTCAGGGACGTCAAAATATGA
Source organism: Schistocerca serialis cubense (assembly GCF_023864345.2). Classification (NCBI taxonomy): domain Eukaryota; kingdom Metazoa; phylum Arthropoda; class Insecta; order Orthoptera; family Acrididae; genus Schistocerca; species Schistocerca serialis. The sequence goes on along the minus strand of NC_064642.1, from coordinate 633,756,855 downwards.
TAATCATAAGGCGCCAAGTCAGGGGAATATTGGGGGGAGGGTTCAAAACATCCCAACCAAATGAGTCCAAGAGCACCTTCTTGAATAAAGCTGTTTGAGAACGGAGTTACACAACAAGTGCACTCCTGTAGTCAGCATTCTCCTCCTTGTTTTGAATGCTCCTCTTTTTCTTTTTTTTTTTCACAGTGTCGTTGTGCATTGATGCTTTCCCCCTGAGGCAGAAATTCGAGCGAAATGTTGCCTTTTCGCCGGCCGCGGTGGTCTCGCGGTTCTAGGCGCTCAGTCCGGAGCTGCGCGACTGCTACGGTCGCAGGTTCGAATCCTGCCTCGGGCATGGATGTGTGTGATGTCCTTAGGTTAGTTAGGTTTAAGTAGTTCTGAGTTCTACGGGACTGATGACCACTGATGTTAAGTCCCATAGTGCTCAGAGCCATTTGTTGCCTTTTCGATCCCAAAACCTTGATACCATGTTTTTTGCCAGAAATCATGGCTTTGAATCTGTGGGCACATGGGAAGTCAGAGATTCTATACTACACACGGCTGAGACGTGTTCAGTGCCGTGGTAAAAGGGCCACGCACCGCGCGTGTGCTGACGATGTGTCGCGCGTCAGTGCAACAGGACTCCACTCTGGGACGTCTCGCCGTGAGCGTTGTGTGATCTGATTCTGCAGATGTCTGCACCTCTGTATCCTCTCTTGGGCTGTTCGTCTTTGACGAAAGTGTCATTATTCAGTTTATGATCTGTGGCTGTATGAAGAAAGTCCACTTTAAGTATAGGAGAAGGGCGGTGCACCTGCATTCAAGAATAACGCATTTTAGCAGGAAGTAAGCTGGACCGAACTTTTCATACGGGGCCTTGCCGGTAGTAGCTGTCTTAAGAATGACGACTTCATTTTTTCAGACTCTAATTATTGTTCAATGTAGCCCAGTTTTTAGCGATACGGACCTCCCAATGTCCCGTAATTTTTTAACCCCTCCACAAAATAACAGTTGTATATTTCTATCTGTGGCGTCTGTTCTTTCAGAAACCTCCGAAAGAACAGACATCACACATACAAATATATGCGCCTTGGCGGCAAATAATGATACCTTCAGTGTGGCTGCACTCTTCGTTCGACAACTTTCGGAAATCAGGCGAGGATGCGAGCAATGAGGATAATGGACAGGGGACACTACGTTTGTAGTGTGCGTCATAAGAGAATTTGAGCTGGACGGGAAGCATGCCCGGATAGTCGGCTGTTAAGGCAACGTCTCGGTTTTTCCTATCCGGGTTGGAATCCCGGTCCGGCACAAATTTTCACTTGTCGCCATTGAATTTATTTCAGTGCGCCATTGCAGCTGATGACGGAATTTCTTTTTCGTCAATTGTATATTTCGTTAAAATCCTTTTTATTTCATTCTCTAGGTAAACAGGTTATTGGAGCTACAACCGACTGTAGTGTGAATGAGTCACTGTGCAGCGAAATACCAGGCGAACTGATGGTGAGCCAGGTGGTCCGAATTGGAAAATTTTGGAAGGGGATTTCCAATTCTGGCACTTGCATTACAATCAGTGGATATCTCTGACAAACCTTGGTCGGGACTGGGGGATGAGAAGTAATGCTAATTTAATTCTGAGACGTTATCCCCAATACAAGAAATGAAAGGCTAGTGTGTGTGGATACGTATTCGTGTGTGTGTGTGTGTGTGTGTGTGTGTGTGTGTGTGTGTGTGTGTGTCGTTGGCTTGCTCGACATTTGTAGTGCAACTTTGTCGCTGCCGATCGCAGGCGATAGCGTACACGTGTCTCGACTATGGGTGGGCAGCCGGCAGCCCGTGGAATAAATTCTTGGGAGAGGTAGCGAGGCGCTCACTTTGTATTCCGTCCGGGACACAGTTTCCGAAATTGGCGTCGAAGTTCGGCTCTCCTAGGATCTGCAGACCATGACGCTGGTCACTGAAAGTTTGCTTAATCTGCACATAAACAGTGTCATTTTGCCGCCACAGGACTTAAACGACGGGGAGAGAAACTTTTCTAGTCTGAGCGCGAAGTTATGGCCTATGTGCTCATGTGTGTGCGATGAGTGAGGGAAACAGCTTACTGTCTTGAAGGGGTGCAGGAAGAAGTGTATGATAAATGTCGCCAATTCCTGGACAAATGGACGGAGGATTATTTCTTTACTATGTACAAAGAGAAACCTGTTTGCTTCTCATGTAGTCACGCACTACCATTTGTGAGACAATATAATATGGAAAGACCCTTTTCTACTAAACAGATTGCTCAGTAACAGCTTACAGGAAATTCTGGAAATGCAAAATTAAAATACAGTATTTATTTACAGTTTAAACAAGCAACAGCACATGTTTGTCAAACCGAGAACAGTGCTTCAATTCGGTTAAAGCTAGTTTTATAGTGAGTGGAAAAATTGCCAGACCGTTAAAGCCTATCGTTGAAGAGGTGCCTGGACATTGCAGTTATACTATTTCCCGATATGTTTTATAAAAATTTCGAGCAAATAAAAATAAATTGATCTAGACGAATAGTTGTTTGCCGAATTGGTATGATGGCTGGTGACATTAAAAACAGCCTGATCGTGCAGCCACATTCGAAGCATTTGCGATAGCCTTGATTTGTCAGACAAAGCTCAGTTAGCAGTTCTGTTCGTGGTGTAGATGTGTTCTACATAACGGAAGAATTATTAGCATTAGTCATTAAAAGGAACGGTGTTTCTCTACTAATGGCGCTGCAAAATTTTGCAACAGAAATATTTAAGGCAGCTACTGTAAAACGCGGTAAGTAAAGAAACAATGTTCATGGTACGGAAATGTAAGCATTTGAAGTTGGGGAGAACGTAATGGTTGTTCCCTCAAAAACGCATGTTTTGAAGCATAGTTTGTTGGCATAGTGTGTCGAGAAAAGCGTGCCTTTAATAATACACCTTATTGTCACGGACGCTGTAGTCAAGTGACGAAGCGAGCCGTGAGCTTAAAGGTACTTGAATCAGGCCCATGCCTTATAAAGACGACGGTGTCATTAAGCAGTTTTTTTTATCCCTTTGAGTCATTCTTCTTTGGGAACAAAACGAAATCGCAAAGAGTGAGGTCGGGCGTATTTTGACGACAGCTCCTTATGAATGATGAATGTGAAGGCGCGTTGTCGTGGTGAAAAGCACTTTCTTCTTCGCTATATGGGACTGTGATGACAACCAGTTAGGCATTCGCAGAGGTAAAGGCATGGAAACAAAATTTTTAAGAAAATAGAAGCAGCCTTCATAGGATTTGTCAACATACAAAGAGCGTACGAAATTAAAATAGTGCAAGATGTTAGAAATTCTCAGAAAAACAGGTATAAACTATAGGGAAAGGCAGGTATTATATAATATGTGCCAAAACCAAGAGGTAACGATAACCAAGAGCTTCTTCCAGAAATTAAAGAATCTAGACTGGGATTAAAATTCAGGGTAAAAGGATATCAGTGATAATATCCGCTAATTACGTTTCTATTCTCTGTGAAAGCGAGGAAAAATTGCAGGACGTGTTGAATGAATGAACACTGTGATGAGTATAGAATAAGGATTGAACGCAACCCGAAAAAAGACGAAAGTAATGAGGTGTAGCAGAAATGAGAATAGCGATTAGCTGAGCATCGGTATTGATGATCGTGGAGTAGACGCAGCGAAGGATTTCCGCTACCTTGGGAGCAAGATAACCCATGATGGACCCAATAAGGAGAACATAAGAATCAAACTTGTCCAGGCAGAGAGGGTATTCCTAATCAAAGTAAGTTTACTAGTATCAAATTTCAGTCTTAATCTGTAGAAGGAATTTCTGAGATTGTACGTTCAAATGGTTCAAATGGCTCTGAGCACTATGGGACGTAACATCTATGGTCATCAGTCCCCTAGAACTTAGAACTACTTAAACCTAACTAACCTAAGGACATCACACAACACCCAGTCATCACGAGGCAGAGAAAATCCCTGACCCCGCCGGGAATCGAACCCGGGCGTGGGAAGCGAGAACGCTACCGCACGACCACGAGCTGCGGACAATTGTACGTTCTGAGCACACTGTTGTATGGTAGTGAATCATGGACTGTGGGAAACGCGGAAAAGAAGCGAATTATCGGAGATGTTGTGCTGTAGAAGAATGTTGAAAATCAGGGGAACTGGTTAGACAGGGAATGAGGAGATTCTCCACAGAATCGGCTAAGAAAGGAGCATGGTGATAACTGAGAAGAAGAAGGGACAGAATGACAGAAAATGTGTTACGGCATCTGGGAATAAATTCCATTCCAAATGATGACGCGGACAGTGTGAGCAGCAATCTGCGACTGTTCACTGACGATTCTGTAATGTTCGGAAGGGTGTCATCGTTGAGTGATTATAGGGAGGATACAAGATGACTTAGACCCAATTTCTAGTTGGTGTGATGAGTAAAGCTAGCTCCACATACAGAAAAATGTAAGTTAATGCAAAAATCAGTGAGAAAAACAATCCTGTAATGTTCGGAAACAGCATTAGTGGTATCCTGCTTGACAGTCACGGCGATTAAGTATCTAGGCGTAACGTTGAAAAGCGATATGAAATGGAAGGAGCTTTGTTTATCGTAGGAAGGCAAATAGTCGAATTCTGTTTGTTGGCTGAATTTTAGGAAGGTGCGGGTCATCTGTAAAGGAGACCGCGGAGAAAACACTAGTGCGCCCCTTTTTAGAGTACTGCTCGAGTGTCTGGGATCCCCACCAGGTCGGAATAAGGGATGAAATTCAGAGGTGGGCTCCTAGATTTGTTAGTGGTAGGCTCGAACATGCAAGTACTACGGAAATGCTTTGGGAACTCAAATGGGAATCTCTGGAGGGAAGGGGGTGTTCTTTTCCAGGAACACTACTGAGAAAATTTGAGAACTGACATTTGAAGCTGACTATTGAACTGTTCTAATGCCGTCAACGTGTTTTTGCGTAAAGACGACGAAGATAGGAGAAATTATGACTCGTACGGAAGCATACAATCATTTTTCCCTTGCTCTGTTTGCGGGCGGAACAGGAAAGGAAATGACTATTAGTGGTACAATGTATTCTCCGCCAGGCACGGTAAGGTGACTTGTGAATTACGTATGTGTTTGTACTAGAGGGAAATGTAGAGGATTAAAAATGCAGGCGAAGGCTGCGATCAGAATACATCCAACAAATAGGTTAGGACGTAGGGTGCAAATGCTATCTTGAGATGAAGAGGCTGGCACAAGTGAGGAATTCGTGGCGGCCGTATTATACCATTCAGCAAACTGATGGCAAAAAATGAAAAAAAAATGGAACAGCACGGATGTTGGCAGATATTACAGAACTGTTTAGTGACCGACACGACACGAACTTCATCATTAAAATGTTAAGTTCCACTGATACGTTCCCTTGGAGAAGCTCCTCTTCCCACCTGTGCACATAAAATCCGAACTCGCCTGAGTTCCGTCAGAGACGTAGGTGGTATTTTCATGGGTCCCCAAATGAGGAAGTTTATGCATGATGATGAATTTATGGTGAGCTTTCCACCAAATTCAAGTAATCCTGGGATGTTTCATAGATTTTGTAAATGGATTTTTTTTGTTACCATACAAAGGGAAGTACCAACGAATGGTCAAGCTTCCTTACGAGACTTACCAGACGATTAAGTGCAGAATATCACTCAAATCCGATTTTTTCCACCCACACCTAAATGTGTTAGACTCTGGCACATACTTCGGAGGAGCAGAATTGAAACACGATAATGGTGACGAAGGGAAATACAACGAACAGACTTCTGGTGATTACATCTGGTGATAAATAAGGGAATATGACACAAAATACGATACGAAGAGTAGAGAAAAAATTAATTTTTAGACTGAATAAGATTATCTCATTGAATTTTCGCTATCGCAGGCTATTTTCTAATTACATCTCCTGTTGTCAGGGCCTCTGGATTTCTATTCTGCATGAAGGCACCCGCACTTCGATGAAAATTAATTGATGTTTTACCTTCTGTTTCGTTGCCGTTGCTTTCTTCTTGGCAGGAAACATCCAGTCAGGCTCTGCTCTTTGCTGGTGCTAAAATTTCAGGACTACAGGATTTCATTGATGTCGTGATCCGCCGTATTTGTAATTAATAAATAAAGCTTTTATACAGTCAGCTTGTTTCTTTGAAGGACTACACATGTTTCTTCACAGTAACAGTAACAATGTGTCACCTAGCGCTAGAATACACAGATAAGTCCTTTAACAGCAGAAGCAGCAGCAGCAGCAGCAACAACAACAACGACGAGAATGCCAGAGACTGACATACTCGTATTAGAGTGTAGGTATACCTTCATGTATATTAGTCTTAAAGGATCGTCATTTGTTAGAAAAAAAGAATTTTTTAAAGATCGTTGGAAATTATTAATATCGCAGATAGCAGCAGAAGGCTGCTTCACTCACGACTTTGCCTCCTTCACAGTGTAATCGAAATGGTTAGCCACTTGGAATGCTACATAGAGCAACTCCTTAACGACGTTACTATATTCATAACTTGCCTTAGTGTAATTTCTTGTATACAACATTGTATTGCCATTTTAATTTACTGTAGTTAATTTGAGACATTTTCTTAAGTTTATAAAATTCTTTCTCATTTTTTAAAGAATCAGTGACTCAATAAACACCAACAGAATTATCAACTTGAAAAAAAAATTAACTTGTACCCAGTCCCTGACCGGAGAAAATCTCCGACCCAGCCGGGAATCTAACCCGGGCCCTTAAGGATTGACATTCTGTCGCGCTGACCACTCAGCTACCGGGGGCGGACGCTAAAACGGGTATCGCGCTAGACTAATCTGGAACCGGGAACGAAGTTTTTCGTGACGGCACTCATATGTAAAACATTCTCGCTATTCTTGCCGCGTCAGTTCTGGATAAAATCTCGAGCTTTCGATGATTGCCTCCATCGTCATCGTCAGGAGCAACTGATTGTCTTCACTTTTTTATAGCCCGTGGACGGCTTCTGATTGGTCGGCTTATGATTGGTCGGCGATTACGTACTGCTGTCGTTTCCTTTTTTGGGAGAACGCTGCCTTTATATCGCGTGCACCATAGTCATTCTTTCGGTACACGTTAATCACGGACCTCAGGTGGCCCTCGTCAGAAACAGTGACGGGAACGTCAAATTCCAATTTAAAAATCAGTATGTTTGCAACGGGAAACAAAACAACGCATTACTTCGATGTTAAGTGTTGTATGAAAGACGTGATGGGCAGCATTTGTTTGGTCCGACACCATCTACACATTGCAAAAACGAAATTGCAAATATCTGCCGAAAGACCATAGAAAAATGCCTGGCATATTTAACCATCACACTTGTCTACAAACGCCACACACAGACGTTTCGGGGAACAAATCCCGTCAGTCTTTTCAGGTTGACAGAAGTTTATCTAGCGATTCAAAAGCCGAACGGTTGATAACGTTTGCAGAGTCCACAGTTCAAGAGCTTCCAGTCGCAGTCTCACGCGCTCTGATGTTTGGAAAATTTCCGCTGTCTATCTCTGAAGCTCACCTGTGCAATGAGGTGCCTGACGAAAACGGTTCTTGCACTAACAAGACATTCAATCATGGCGAAGAAAACATACTTTGCCATTCACTGACCGTCCTAGCAGCTGTCCAAATTTCTACTGATACGCAGTATTTTGAAATCTCCTGTCAAGGACAACAAGGCAAGAGATAAATTAAACTCGCTGAAATGAAATGAACGCAGTCAATAGAAATCTAATCAATGAGGCTGCGATTACATTAAATGACGATGTCAGCGAAAGCCGTTAAGACAAGTTGGACCAGCATGGTAATGAATACACAGTGACAACTGAAAATTTGTGTTGTACCGGGAATCGAACTGGAATTCTCTGCTTTCCGCAAGCGGTCGCCTTAACCACTGGGGTACAGGCCTTGTCCTAATCATCATCATTTCATCCCCATCGACGCGCAAGTCGCCGAAGTGGCGTCAAATCGAAAGACTTGCACCCGACAAACGGTCTACCCGACGGGAGGCCCTAGACACACGACATTTACATTTACCGTTTTAGCGATGTATATTAACTGGGCCGGCTGGTGTGTCCGAGTGTTTCAAGGCGCTTCAGTCCGGAATTGCGCTGCTGCTACCGTCGCAGGTTCGAATTCTGCCTCGGGCATGGATGTGTGTGTTGTCCTTAGGTTAGTTAGGTTTAAGTAGTTGTAAGTGTAGGGGACTGATGACCTCAGATGTTAAGTCTCATAGTGCTCAGAGCCATTTGAACCATATTAACAGGAACAGTAGAACACGAAGGATGATGGATAACCCAGCAGCGATTGAGGAGCGCTTTGTATGGTGGTACGAGTGAGTGGGGGCCAGGGCGGTGCTGTCGTTGTTGGAGTACTCATTATTCCTCGTGTTTTACTGTCCCTGTTACCACCTATTGGTAGAATGAATATTTCACTAGACTAATTTAGGACCGTTCTGTCGAATGGACACGTAAAATTCCACTTTGTAGAAGTTTTTGTTTATTACTTAGTCATTCATGGCGATTCGCGAGGAAATAAACCAGAAAAAAGCGCACTTGACATAGTCTGACGGTACCTGCCGTCAACAAAATATGCGACACGATTCGCGAGTGCATAGGTAAAACCCGCAAACCACAGGAAACTGAGTAAAGGAAGACGGGTAGGAGAAGACCCTCCACTAAAGGGAGCCTCACTCGCACAGTATTTATCGCGCATAATATTCTGTCAACAACTGCGCGAAAGTCCCGAGTCCAAGAACGGCACGATATTATTGCGCAATATTTATGTCGGAGACGCGCCACAACTCTTTGCCGTCGTAGCGAACATGTCGGTGCTGTATGATGCGGAATTCGTATGCATAGCGGTTGCAGTCGCTACGCGCTGCAAAAAGAAAAACAAGAGGAATCTGTGGTGGGCAAAAACGTGGCTTGGAAGAAGTTCTGCACACGGCCGTATATGTTGAGAGAACTTTCAACACAGCCAGACGATTATCGGAAATTTTTGAAGATGAACGAGGAATCTTTCAACCAAATGGTGAACATTGTTGCACCTTGTGTACTCAGGAAAGATACTGTTCACACACTCCTGGGATTTCACTTCCCATAGTGCTGGATGTGATACATAAAACTGAAAAGAGTACGAGGTACATTATTGTAGAGTATTGATTGGTAGTACTGTTACATATTTCTGCAATAAATAATTCGAGCTTATGAAACGAAGAAATAAGCAGTTGCAGTGTTATTTCCACCCACTTAAAAAAAACTTATGTCGAACATGTCTACAGCTAATTATTGAATAAGTATTCACTGTGTAATCAGACTAGTCCCCTGCGTACTCTTCAACAAGTGATTCCTTTCTCCTCTGGTGTATTCTTATTCATGTGGCGTCGCCGTATCAATTGTTTACATGTCCGAAAATCACGAACTCGGTAGGAACTGCCCTATATTGCACGGTGCAGTATATTGAGCTAGCACCAATATTTTTTCAAGCTCTGCAATCTCCTTCAATACATTGCGCAAGCTGTCAGTGCCACTCTCAGACGGTCAATATTATTATTCAATACTTAGTATTGCGCAATAGCCGGCCGTGGTGGCCGAGAGGTTCTAGTCGCTACAGTCCGGAACCGCACTGCTGCTACGGTCGCAGGTTCGAATCCTGCCTCGGGCATGGATGTGTGTGCTGTCCTTAGGTTAGTTAGGTTTAAGTAGTTCTAAGTCTAGGGGACTGATGACCTCAGATGTTAAGTCCCATAGTGCTTGGAGCCATTTGATTTATTGCGCAATAAATACTGAGTGTGTGAGGACCTCTTCAGGGGAAATAAACAACAACAACAACAACAACAACAACAACATCACTCAAACTTCCGTAACGTAGGGGAGGGAATGCGACTGAAAGAAACAGCATTGACTCCCCCCTCCCACCTCCCTCTTCTCCAACTTAACGCTTGCATAGTGATAGTCTGCAGACGTGTATTCACAATCGTAGGTAATGCTGAGTGAAATACTGACACACGTCGATTTCATATTGTGTAAATTGTGAGGTTGCCAAAGTTCGTTCCGAAAGCCCATATCGATGATGTTTCGTTGAATGGTTCGCACGCTGACATTTGTGATTGCCCATCACTGAAATCGGCAGCAATTTGCGGAAGGGTTGCACTTGTTACGTTGAACGATTCTCTTCAGTGGTTGTTGGTCCTTTTCTTGCAGGATCTTTTTACTGCCGCAGTCGATGTCGGAGATTTGATGTTCTACCAGATTCCTGATATTAACGGTACTCATGAAATGGCCGTACAGGAAAATCCCCACTTCATGTTTACCTCGGAGATACTACGTCCCATCGTTCTTGCGCCAACTATAACACCACGTTCAAAATCGCTTAAATGTTGGTAACCTGCCATTGTATTAGTGGTAACCGATCTAACAAGTGCGCCAGACACTTGGTGTCTTTTATAGGCGTTACCAATCGAAGAGCCGTTTTCTGTCTGTTTACATATCGCTGTATTTGAATACGCATGTCTATACCACTTTCTTTGGCGCTTTTGTGTATAAGCCGGCATGTCAGCTATGTACATAGCTGTTATTTTAAAATTGACACACCGACTTCTACTATAGCTCTCGATACCAACATGGACATACACTGTATTGCACCACTTACTGTTCTGAAGGAGAAGATTGTGTGATGATGAAACATAGATCCGAAGATGGTAACAGATTTGCCGAAACCGGTAATCTGTACCAATAAATGATTTTAGCGATCTTGTAAGTTGAAAATTTATTCAGTGTTCAGGTTTGAGAAACTTGGAATAAGTTGATCTTATTAATCTTGTATCCACGTTCGAAAACCAATCTCTGCTGAGCAACCAAGACACGTTCCCGAAGCAGACTGGTTTGAGGCATGGAGTGTCACAGTTTACACGCTGGCGCGTCTAGTCTTGTCCCGCGCACGAATGCCGCTTGTCTACTGGTTTTCTACATGTAGTGTGTGTGTCGATCGAAAGGTATTACCTCACGCTCAGAATTTGTTGCGTAAGCAAACGACCCACTTTATGTGATCGGTTCTTGAAAGCCGCTAACGAGCCTTCCGCTGCACCCTTACCGCGATCGACCCCGATACGTTTGCACTTGCTAGTAAAATTCCCTGCATTCGCCTTTTGCTGAAACTGTGAACTGGTAATTGCGCCTAAAATGATCAATACCTGCTGTGCTGTGAACCACATTATTTTTTTATTCAACACCCACTGCGATATATGCACACCAGAAGAAAAATTATTCAAACTTGTCTCAGTTCTGCATGGCAAAGTTTGTCAAGGTATTCCACAATCAGATGAAGCTACCCGTTGATAATTATATCCCGCAGGGCTACATTGTCAGATCACAAATATCCGGACACTCTTGTGTAATGTGGAATAGACTGATGGAATGCTTGAACGGCGGATCTGCCAGTAGAAACGGGCCGGAGAGTATTGTGTTGTCAGTAAAGAAGCAGTGAGTTCAGCAAAATGGGTCGGTCAAGAGGGCTCAATGACTTCGAACGTAGATTGGTCATAGAATGTCACCCGAGTAACATATACATCACGGATATTTAAACACCTACAAAGCTTCCCACGTCGACTGTTAGTGATGTGACTGTGAAGTGGAGATGCGATGGAACGACCACAGCTAAACCAAGACCAAGCATATCTCATGTACTGATTGGACCGTATAGCATTGCAAAGGGCTACTGTAAAAAGCTGCGTGATATCAGCGGAAAATAATCACTCGTGAGTTTCAGAGTATTGCCAGCAGTCCAGTTGATGCAGTGACAGTGCGTAGTGTCACACCCCAACGACCCCCTTAAAGTCAATTAAGACAGAATATCATATTATGAAGTAGGGAATAGTTATCTTGGCAAATACGACATCTTTACCGATGAGCTAACACCAAGAAGTTTTGATAACAACAACATTATACACCACTGAGAGTTTTTGTTATGAAAAGACGAGGAAGAAACCTCAGATTTAATTAATGGACAAATATCAAAGTGATAATTGCAATTAATATCGTGAAAGCTAAGTCCAAGGTGATGTTAGTCTGAGATAACTTTTATGTGGAAGAGAGTTCTAAGCCCAACGAAGAAATTCAATGCGCCTACAATACTCTTTCACAGAAGAAGTCGCTTGCTGGCTCTCGTCCTGTAAAGACGTGCGAGAACAATTCTTGTCTTAGTTATTGAGAGTACGGAACGCGACGAGATTGTTTTGCGTTTAGAAGTGTTTCTTGCGTGACGTCATTGACGAACTTCGGAAACTGATTTTCTAAGCAGAGACAGGAACTGATAGACGCGTTTAAGCGTGCATAACGGGTTAATTGAACTTTATTGACGAAACTAGTGAATATTGGACTTGACTTTCAAATAGTTGGAACTAAAAGAAGAGTGGATAGTATATCAAAGGACTACACTCAGTCTCGAGTAGAACACAATTACACGACTTCACGAAGATAATACAATTACGCTGAAGAGTCAAGTTGTCGTAATTGTCAAGAAACTTAATTTTAATAGAACTGACTTTACCAACCAACTGCGTGTGCGTGTGGTGCGAAAGTTATGAAGTATTTAGTGGCCAAGGAACAATAAACTGTTCGTTCCAAGTGAAATATCAAGAGTGGACTACATCATTAAGTGATTTAATCAATGATAGTTAACCAACGACTGTTCAGCAGGGACAATTTAATCTGAATATCAAAATACCTACTTCATTAATTGAAAAGAGAACTTTTGAACTTTTTTTTTTTTTAACATTACGGCGTAGGTTCACTCAGACGTGATCAAAGAGTATCTGTGGATCTCGCTTTATACAGGTTCAACAACTCAATAGCAACGAGCCAACAACGTACGACAAGAGTGATATTTACAATGTTTCCTCGCAATTGGTGGTGTGTACGATACGGATGAGATAAGATTTAACAACTACTGCATACCCGGGCAATGAATTATTCAATCTTAAGGGGCTCTGGAACGCCCTATACTTGCAATGTTAAAATAACGCTTATAAATTACATCTTTCCTCACAAAGTATTTGAGGTAGGAAGTTGAACTTTTTACAGATTATTTATTGGAATATGGGCTACAACTTAACACAGGGATTTTACAAAATTTTAGTTCAGTTATTAAAGATGATTTTTTTTCAATTGTAATGAAAATTCACAACATTTTTTTGCAATTTTTTATTTATATATTCAAAAGAACAGTTTTTTGGAAAAAGGCTGTGTTAAATTATGCAGAAGGTACTGTGTAACATTTACTGAAAGTTTGAAACAAATATGTTTGGAAGATCCTTAGAAAACATGTAATTAGTATGAGAAAATAAAAGTTTTGGGAATCGAGCGACAAAGATTGGATTAACTTTTTAGTGCATTCCAGGTCCATAGGATGGATTATCTTCATCCTCTGCAAACTCCTCCTCCAGCTTCCTCTTGTTCCTCCTCCTGTTTACTCTTGCTTGTATTTCTAGACTCTTTACAGCCCTGTCTGCAGCCCGAAGGCGTTCCTTGTCTAAAGCAAGCATCGCTCGTTGTTGTGTTCGTAGATTTTGCTACCATTTTCTTCAGTTGCAGTTACTGCAACACTGTTCCAAAAGGTGGTCATGTATGAACACTTATCACATTTCAGTTGTATTTCACTAGCAAGTCCTACTTGCTTTATTATGGAGAGTTCCAGACCAACTTCACTACAATGAATACATCTTACACAGTTTGAAAAAATTCCTTTGAGAACCGACATATCAAATATTTCATTCACATCCGATTCGCCCATAAAACATTCATAGTTTTCACTCATTGAACAAAGCTTCTTCTGTGAAGTATTTTCTTTCCCACTTTGACTGCTATGGGCAGGTGTACTTGAGAGGTTAGGTTCACTCACTTGGTTATCGTCTTTATTGTTTACAGTAATAACACATACCTTTGGCTTTCCAACATTTCTCCTTTTCTTAAAAGCCTTCAGAGGATTTCTAATAACTTTACTTTTACTCATTATTATACTTCAACAAAACAAAGACTCAAGAAACAGAATTAATTACGAATATTTTCGAGATAACGACAGAGTAAATAAACATGAAACAATCGACAATCACACCAGCGATATATATTGAACCATCACAGGTTAGCCACAACACATACTTTATCTCACATCACTAAAATGTACCTGATGAACACGGACGTTAATAATAACACCATTTGACAGCAGTTTAACAGCGCCACAGTGGGTCACGCCCATGTAGAACACATTTCAAAAAAAATTTAAAAATAGTTGTAGTCTTCGGAATTGAATAAATTATATATCTATTAAAAGGTAATAGTCTGCAGATTCAGAAAACGCAAAAAAGTAAAAATTGAACTTTTCATGATTTTGAGCCTTTCCGGAGCCCCTTAAATCAGAAGAAGCATCCATCGTACGAGTTCGCATTTCTTTCTCCCGTTCACCAACGGGGGACCTACGTCATCGCGCATCGTGTCTCAACTCCACTGCGAGAGCTGTGGCAGTAGCAGCTGTACGGCGTCGGCAATATCAACACGCGGTTGGAGTGCGGGGACGCCACACACTAGGGAGTTAAAAAGGATAGGGTTACAGTGGTCGAGCAGCTCTTCATGCTACGCGTTTCTGTAGTCAGTGCAAAGCGAGGCTTGAGCTGGTCTAAAGACGGTCGCCACTGGACAGTGGATGACTGAAAACAAGTGATCTGGGATGATGAATCACGCTATACACTGCGCTAATCCGATGGAAGGGTTTGGAATTGGAGATGTCTGTAGAACGTTACCTGCCGTCATGTGTAGTACTAACAGTAAATTACGAAGTAGGTGGCGTCACTGTGTTGGAGTGTTACTTGTGGTTAGCGTGCAGCCCTTTACTGCACTCAAGAAAACGTTAATTGCGAAAGGATAGGAACAGTTCTACAGCAGTGTGTACTGCGTGCAGCAGAGGAGCAGTTCGGAAGTGATGATTGTATCAGCAAGACAATGCATCCTGCCGTAAATCAGCGTCTGTGAAGCGTTCGGTTGTGGTCAATAACATTACTTAAGTGTACTGGCCTGCTCGGATTCCCGACCTGAATTCAACCTTTGGGACGAGTTAGATCAGCAACATCGCTCTAGACCCTAGCCTCCAACATCGCTACCTTCTTCGTTTTCGGCTGTAGGAAGAATGGTCTCCCATTTCTCCACAGACGTCAGACATCCCATTGAAAGTGTCACCAGCGGAGTTCAAGCCGCCATAAAAGGGAAAGGTAGACACTTATCATGCCAATGTCCACAAATACGTGTCCGGATAGTTTTGACTAGATTGTGAAGACGCTGGTTGCCCTTCGAAAATAGTCCATGTGTCAGGCATCGCTCGCTTACATCCGCTTACAGCATCACTTCCGTAAAGTGCCACATGTATTACATTAAAAGCAAATAAAATAGGTTCATCTGGAATACGTCGTCACGTATGTGCAAAGAATCTCGTTGGACGAAAGCCACAGGAGGTTAAACTGGTCCTTCGTAAAGTCAGTAGCTTTCTGAGAACGTTCGCGGGCCGCGTGGAGTGGCCGCGCGGTTAGAGGCGCCCTGTTACAGATTGCGCGGGCCCTCCCGCCGGGCGTTCGAGTCCCCTGTCGAACGCGCGCGCGCGCCTGTGTGTGTGTGTGTGTGTGTGTGTGTGTGTGTGTTGGTCTTAGCATAACTAAGTTTAAGTAGTGTATAAGCCTAGCGACCGATGACCTCAGCAGTTAGGTCCCTTAGGAATTCACACACATTTGAACATTTTTGAATGTTCGCGAACTGGGATTTGCAAAGGCAGTTGCACTAATAGAAATTTGTTGCAAAATATAGGAAGGCAATGTATTGTTTAGACGCAGGCAGCTGTCGTCCAATATAGGAAAAAGTAATGCAACGTGCGTGAATTTAAAAGAAATACTATCAGAAATCAGTCGCTGCATCGTATCTCCAGGACTATCCATCCGGGGCGATATGAGATGGACCACATAAATCATCTTCTAAGTAAGGTAGGTGCCAGACTGACATTGCAAGAATGTCATTCACACCTTTTTTCTGTATAACCCTAGGACGTATTCACCATTCAGTCATTCTGTCACGCCTGGAACAAAACGTTGTCTACAAAAATCAGTATGGGTTCCGAAAATAGGGATATGCGAAACGCAGCTCGCCTTCTTCACACATAATACTTACATAATGTGAGGAATTGCAATTGCAACGTTGTCCACTTTACGGAACATAAAAGAAAGTGATCATTTGAAATAAATGACTTCTAGAGTCAGTCACGCCTAGCAAGTATCGGTAACAAAATTTAGAGAGATGGAATGGAACGAGTATGTTGGCTCATTCGTGCGCAGAGCAGAAGGCGGGGTGCGCATTTATTGGTAGAGCATTGGGAGACAGCAGTTGATTAATAGAGACTGCATACAAAATACTCGAATGGCCCATTCTGGAATACTGATCAGCTGTGTGGGATTCGTATCATGTTGGACGCACCCTTGCGTGACGAGGGAGTGTGTAGCAGAAATATTGAGAAATGTAAGTCGGCACAAGCTTGAAGGAAGACGAGAACTGCATGGAAAATTTCATAACCCGCCTCTTAGAGCTGAAACTATTCTTCAGCGCCCCGTATCCGTTCCGTAGAGATCGTTAGAGAAGCAAATAGCAGCTCGCACAGAGGCGTGCAAACATTTCGTTGCTCTACCAGTGTACGGACGAAAATATTCCATGACGCATTAATATGAAAATATCCAGTGTTTGATTTAAAATTCCTGCCAGTCTTTAACTGTGGCCATATATTCGTTGCCACGGGAGACCTGTCTTTTATCTGGCAATATTGGATTCGACTGGCTGCAGCAGTGCAACGATGCGACGAACGTGAGTTTGCGGGGTTCACAAGCTTGCTAACACTCGCTCCCTCCCGCCCCATTATCACAAACCCAGAATGCTTTCTAGCCTGTGACGCGGCATTGCAGTCTACGGTGCCAGTAAATTTGAATCGAAACTGGTTTGTGTTATCGGTAACGATACAATATTTTTATTAGTAACTAGTTTCGTAATGGAAAAAAATAAAAGATATTCATATGACGCTGGTATAAGTTGAAAGAGCATATGTAGACGAACATGGAAACAGAGCAGTTGTGCTCCATTTCGGCGCTCCATAAACAGAAAAAAACCATTCGGATTGGCAGGCTAGTAAAGAAGAACTGAAAAAAGACGACAGAGGCTAAGCTTGCAATACGGCAATGACGTATTGAAATGGATTCAAGGACATCGTCTAAAGACACTGGAATTAATTTAAAAATGATTCAAATACATGCTCGTAAGCTAGCGCTACAGTGGAAAGGTGGGGTTAACTGGTGCTACACGTTTATGAAGTGTCATGGACTTAGCATGCAAACCAAAACCGAAATATCTCAGAAAATGCCACAAGAGTATAAAGAGAAAATATTATATTTCCATCGTTTTATCATCCAACATCGAAAGAAAACCATTGTGGAACTAAGTCAAATAGCTAATGTGAACGAAACTCGTCTGACATTTAATGTACCGAGTAACAGTGTTGGTGCCATGAAAGGCACTGCAACTGTAACTATAAAAACAAGTTGGCATGAAAAAAATGCACTACATTGTTGTCCTTTCGTATTGTGCTGACATTACTAAGCTTGATAGAGTGACCGTTTTCAAGCTCAGAACAATGCCGAAATCTTCTGAAATACCGCCAGGTGTTGTTCACGTACATGACAAGGGCTAGATGGACGAGGCTAGTAAAGTTATTGATTGACAGAGTGTAGGAGGGAAGGAAAGGTGCTTTATTGAAGAAGTTATCCTCTTGTGCTAAATCAGTTTAGTAGTCATTTGAAAAATCGTACGAAAGAGAAACTGAGACAGGGAAATGCAGAGATTGCTGTTATTCAGGGAGGACTTATTTCACAACTGCAGCCTCATGATGTCTCGATAAAAAATTAAAGTGTATGTGTGAGAGAGGAATGGAACTATTGGATGACGGGTAAACACAACATGAATTCACACCGAAGGGAGCTTTAAAACGACCTACACTCAAACAAGTGTGTCAGTGGATAAAACAGTCGTGGTCTATAGTGAGAGAAGACCTTATTTAATCTTTCAAGAAGTGTGCCTTATGTAACACTCTCCATGGGAGTGAAGACCATGTTACATATGAAGCAGAGAACGATGATGACGAAAAGGAGGAGTAGGTGAAGGAAGAAGAAAAACGTTCAGATGATGACTTTCAGGGATTTTAAGGTCACTTCGATTTTATAGACTAAGAATTTTTTTAGTCTGGCTTTGCAATCTAATAATAAAGATGTTAAAATGTTACTTTTTAAAAAAAATGCTTAAAAATTAAGATGGGTCATATAGTACGTAGCGTAGAATAGTCCATAGCGTCTTACAGTCCGTAAAATACGGCAACAGAAAGTGAAACACCCGGAAGAGAGGAAGGAAGCCGGCCGCTGTGGCCGAGCGGTTCTAGGCGCTTCAGTCCGGAACCGCGCTGCTGCTACGGTCGCAGGTTCGAATCCTGCCTCGGGCATGGAGTGTATGATGTCCTTAGGTTAGTTAGGTTTAAGTTGTTCTAAGTCTATGGGACTGATGACCTCAGATGTTAAGTCCCATAGTGCTTAGAGCCAGAGGAAGGAAACGAAATGAAACCTCACAGGTCGAGAGAGTATGTGGTGTTAGTTCAGTGATTACAAAATCGGATCAAATTTACATAGAACTTGATGGTAAACACCTACTCAGCAGTATGATGTTGCACTCCGTCTGTCCTGGACGCATGCTCTGATTCGGTTGGGTAGGGTGTAATAAGGCCGTTGTATCTTCTCCTGACCCAAGCTGGCGTGCAACTATTGTAACTGGTGCTTCATATCCTGAACACTGACGCTGCGACGGAGTTGACGTCCTAGCTGGTCCGACACGTGTTCTAGCGGGGACGGATGTGGAGATCTTGAAAGCCACAAAAATACCTCAGCAGCACGCAGGCAGTTCATAGACACTGTGCCAAATGCGGACGAGCATTGTCGTGTTGAAAAATGGCATCACGATACCGTCGCACGAGTGGTAACGCATGAGGACGCTGGATGACTGTGTCGTGACGTGCCTTTGTGCCATCACGGTTTTCTCGCTCACTACCAGCCGTGATCTCAAGTCATACCTGATTGCTCCCCAACGCATGACGCAGTGACTGATACCGCTATGCGTCTCCAAAACACTGGAAGAATGGGACCTCTCCTGAGGTCGCCGCCATACTTCCCGACCATGGTCATCTAGGTTAGTGCAAAACAACGATTCATTGCTGCCACAATGCGACGCCATTTATCAACAATCCATGCTACCTGGTCAGGGCGCTACTCTAAACGCAGCCGTTTGTGTTGTGTTGTTAACGGCAGACTACACATGGGACAGTTATTTCCTTAGTCGGGCTGCTGCTAGTCTCCGACCAATGTTATGAGATAACACACTATGGTGTAGGGAGTCCATTACTTGTTCTCGGTTTGCAGACGCAGATGTGAGGGATTACGGTGTGCTTGGCGCACAATACGACTGTCATCCCTTGGGGTGGTCAGACGTCGTCGACTGGAATCTTGACGACAAGAACGCGTGCCCTCACTTTCCTGTGCACTCTTAACACCGGGCCACTGTCACATCCGAATGCCCTACAAATCTGAATAAAGCATGAATCGATCAGCCGGCGAAATGGAGACCCACCAAAAAATGTGAAGAGCATCGGACCATCAGTCTAATTTCTCATGCAGCTAAAGTCTTGCTGAGAGTGTTGAATAGAAGGCTATATGGCAAGCTGGATAGAGGGATTGCAGAGGAGCAGTTTGGATTTAGAAGAGGAAAAGGAACAAGAGATGCTATTGGCCTGGGGAAAGATATATGGAAAAAGGTAGAGAAATCTTTGCTGTTTTTATAGATTTAGAAGAGGCTTTTGACAGTGTTCAGTGGAACAAGCTGATGGATATTTTGAAGAGGAAAGGCGAAGATTTGAAAGAGAGACGACAGAATCTATATTTACACCAGAAAGTAAGAGTAAGGATAGGAAATGAAATGTCAGAAGAATGCAGCATTGGACGAGGTGTTAGACAAGGTTCTTGCCTTTCCCCACTGTCGTTTAACGTATACCTTGAAGAGATTATTACAAAGGTCTTAGATGGTAAAAGAGGAATATGTATTGGTGGAAAGATAATAGAATATATAAGATTTGCTGATGACATGATATTAGTGGCAGAAAGTGAGCACTCAGTGAATAATATGCTGAAAGATCTGAATGAAGCTTGTGTGGAATATGGGATGCAAATAAAGACAGCAAAAACACAGAGTATGGTCATCAGTACAAGACACAGACTGTCCAATATTAAAATAGGACAATGTACCATTAACCAAGTTAGTGCATTTAAATATCTTGGAAGCACAATAACTGAAGACTTGAGACGTCACCAGGAGGTGAAAACTCGAACTGCCATAGCGAAGGAGGCATTCAACAGAAAGAGGAGACTCTTATGTGGCAAATTAGATCAAGGTCTAAGGAAAAGGCTTGGCAAATGTTTTGTCTGGAGTGTGGCACTATATGGGGCAGAAACATGGACGCTGAGACGAGAGGATGAAAAAAGGTTAGAAGCATTTGAGATGTGAATGTGAAAGAGAATAAAGAGAGTAAGCTGGGTGGAAAGAGTGAGTAATGAAAGAGTATTGGAAACGGTTGGTGAGAGAAGAGGTCTGTTGAAGGTTGTAAGAGAAATGAAAAAGAACTAGGTGGGACATTCATTGAGAAGGGTGTGCTTGCTAGCAGATGCTTGCGAAGGATTGGTTTGTGCGAGAAGGCTGAGAGGAAGAAGGAGATACAAGATGATATACGACATAAAGGGAAGAGGAAATTATGCAGACCTGAAGAGGATGGCAAAAGGCCGGACAGCCTGGAGAACAACCATGGGAAAATCTGCCTTTTGGCAGAACACTGATGACGATGAGGAGAAGTTCGTTTCCGTTTTTGTGACAACGAATACGCCGAAGTCGTCTCTTCAGTTTCCCGAGGGTGCACAATACACTTCAGAGTTGGTCGTTTCTCCACGAGGGAGAACGTCAAACAAAATAACATCTTCAGAATGTGCTTTCCTCGCCAGTGGTCACAACCAGAGCTGGCGAGCTGAGACAGTTTCCGACTTGCGCCATGGGCCCCGCTCTGAAATTCGCCGCCAACCACAAGTACAGTCCAATCAGCGATGTCCGCTCCGCCGCCAATGAGATGGACTTCCGCGTTATGATAAGCGGCGGGCAGTGGCAGCAACGAGGGTTCATGTTTGGCGTTGGTGTACGACAGGTCTAGTATGGAGTTCCAAGGTTGCAGTTCATTGCTACAGTTCGTAGTGGAGATCAGCCTGCGAGACATAGTCTACAAGTGGAGTCGCATGTAGCCTTCGCGTAGGGACAAATGTTTACTACAGTTGGTAGGGTTCCTGCACTTAACTAGGGTTCTTGCCCTTAACTTAGGATCCATTTAGCAACTAATAATACACGAAACCCTCAGTTACCAAATTTACCTTTATTGTAATTTTAATTAATGTGGAAGCCATAAAAACACCAAACATAGAGGCAAAATGTACGCATCTAAAGGCTATTTAAAAAAGGAATACAGTCACTTAAATTTGTTTCCACAAGAGGAGAATACAACGTCCCAATTCGGACCTCGCTAACACTACATTTTACTGACATTAAATATAACAAGATAAATAATCATACATGTGACGAGAACAAATGAATTACTGTATCAATCTCTACAGATGAGAGTACGACTATATCCATGAAGGTTCGCGCCCTGGCAAGGGAGATACTTAACTTCAACATATAAGGTGATTACAGTAAGCCCTAATTCCACTCGACAAACCTAGTAACGATATAAGCGAGACAAATGTACTGAAGGAGGATAGCCGTAGTAAAAACGGCCACCATCAACCCCGTCAGGACGCGACCCCCGTGAACACGTCAGTTTCAGCTACCTGCAACATACACACAGTCATATGTAGCTTCTTAAAGACAATTAACATGAAAAGGCACAACGCGTAACACACTAATAAAATATAAACGACTACTTCACAGAATCTCGCTTCCCACGCCCGGGTTCCCGGGTTCGATTCCCGGCGGGGTCAGGGATTTTCTCTACCTCGTGATGGCTGGGTGTTGTGTGCTGTCCTTAGGTTAGTTAGGTTTAAGTAGTTCTAAGTTCTAGGGGACTTATGACCACAGCAGTTGAGTCCCATAGTGCTCAGAGCCATTTGAACCATTTGAACTTCACAGAACTAACTCCTCATTAGACAAAGCAAATAGCAGAATATTAATAACACGTAAAATACTTCTAACCTATAACAAACTAAGGTACCGCGTAATAGAATATCGTCTTGAGCTCATAGAATACTCAGTTTGACTTGCCTGTTTATAGGTCTTACAACTCAACAGTGTCAACTTAAGCAAACCCGCGAATACAAAACTCGAAATAAGACAGGAATAATGATTGAAGCCACTGACAATGTTAGGCTGCCACACAGAGAAGAGAATAGTAATTTGCAGCGGCACACAACCGACCTTACACCTCCAATTTAGTATAATCAGAATAAACAATTTTGTGTATATTAATTACTTACAGTACCATGACAACCTCGGAATGACACTTATTACCCGAGGTAGGTGCTGGTATCGAAAGGCACCTTTAGTAATACAGTGTCGAGTGTATTCACTTACTGGAAGGGTTTCAAATTTACATCCCTTTCCACATAGCTCACTGTTTACACACTTCTATAACTTCTGCAACTAAAAAAGGGCATATAAATGCACATATAACTGACACAGATTTAAGCAGAATGAAACAGTACCTTAGTATGGCGCAAATGGCTTCATTTGCTTTACACGTGGGATATCTTCACCATTCACTAATTCCGAAAAATATTCAACAACGTGTGAGAGCAAGACGTTGCCGTGGTATCAGCTATTTACTTCACATAATTTCCTGCACAGACACAAGGCAGAAGAAGCGTTTTCACATACAACAGCGGAGAGCATCACACATTTCCTCCGTCACGCCATAGACACAATTTCAATGGCCAGTAACAAGAACCTGTACATGCCCTCGCAGCAGAAAAGCCCCAACACACAACAGTGCACCACCGCGATACCAAACCCGAGGTCCCATCAAATCACTGCCGGTGTCTCTTGCTGACCCTGCACATAGCCTGCAGGCGTCGTCCCACAGGCCTCACGGTAAACCTCAAGCCACCTCCGACCCTGCGAATATCCACTCCGCCGTCTCTTTTCTCTCTCCGTTAACCACCCGACCACCAGCTTGAATCGCGGAAGGCAAAGATGGTGACCCTGTAATCGATGGCAGCGATGCCATTCTAAGTGCGAGAACACTGGCGCTAGCCGCGCCATGCCTCAACAGTGATTGACAGTGTGGCGCCCAGGCAATGTATTCAGTAACGCACGACTGCTTGATTGTATCTGTGTGCAAGCACATCCAACTAGTTGCTGTACGTATTTAGATAAGTATCGCAACGCAATAAAGTGTATATTTGTGTGTAACTAATATGTTTACACTTTCACCGTTCCTCCGTTCACCTCGGAGCTCCTAAACCTAATGCGACTTGTGCGAGCCGTTCTACCCAGACAACCCGTACACATCTCAGAATCCCAGAAGACCGTGGCCTAGACTTTACCTGCTGAGTGGGCGGCATTGAACTTTTTCTTCGGAGGAGAGGTGATGTGCCGCGCCTCCATGGATTGCTTATTTGTTTCCGGTTCGAAGTGATGAACCCATATTTCATCGTCTGTGACGATGTTCGACAAAAGATTGTCACGGTCAGCCTCGTAACGCGCAAGCAGTTTCGCACAGATGATCCTTCTTCGCTCTTTGTCGTCTTCTGCTAGGCAGCGACGAACCCAGCGGGCACACACGTTTGAATACCCGAGGCGAGCGGGTCGGCACTATCAACAGAGACGTCCAGTAGAGCAGGGAGATCTCATCGAATGGGAGCGTCCCAGCTGTGTGCTGCCATCCGGCGGACGGGGGATCGGACAGGTTGTTGCGATGATGACAGACATCTCGCCCAACGACTCACCGTGCTTTTGTTCGTTGCCAGGGCTCCATAGACATTCTGCGAGCGCCTGTGAATATCAGCGATGCTCTGAATTTCCGCCAAAACAAACTCAATGACAGCACACTGTCTGGAACGCACCTCGGTTACAAACGCCTTTGTGGGTTGGGTTGTCTGGGGAAAGAGCCCAAACAGCGAGGTCATCGGTCTCATCGGATTAGGGAAGGCCGAGGAAAGAAGTCGGCCGTGCCATTTCAAAAGAACCATCCCGGCATTTGCCTGGAGCGATGTTGGGAAATCACGGATGGCCGGACGCGGGATTGAACCGTCGTCCTCCCGAATGCGAGTCCAGTGTGCTAACCACTGCGCCACCTCGCTCAGTGCGTCTTTATGAAGGTTACGTACAGCGCCGCCACGTATGGGAACGCCATAAAACCACAGCGGCTGAATTGGGAATGTTCCACCGGGTCACACAACGAATTCCGCATTGTTTTTTCAACCGAAATTGGCAGAGAAAAAATGTGTACCTTTAACGTATCGAACGCCCCCCGTAGTACAGGTGCTTTTCTGTGTCCACCTGTGATGTCACAATGACGCGGCAGGTGGCGTCAGCTGCGGCACTGCCCGCTGCCAGCTTGGCGCAGGGCACTAATTATACTCCGGCCTGGTAGTGTGTGCCGTGGAGAGCTGGGACGGCCGACGGATGCCAAATCCGCGCGCGTGTGTCCGTCCACCTGACCATCGCTCCGGGCGCGCGAGTGGGGTAACCGGCTTGGTCACATTACACGCCGCTCTCGCGGCTCGCAAACACCAGTCTGGCCAACCTTCGTCTGCCCTCACATTCCTCGTCCACAAATTCGCGGGAATCAGCGTCAGTCAGTCACACAGTATTGGCGTGATTTGGAGGTAAATATGGCTGTCGATTTGACGTCACTCCGGCGGCTTCCTTGTACGTGTTCCTGTTTAATTTATTCACCTTCTCATTCGGCCTCGCAGAGATTGTGGCTCGCGACACGGAGGTAACGAATGAGGTGCGATGTAGAAAATGGTAAAGGTAGCCGAAAGCGCATTAGATCCCGGGGCGGTTTTGTTTCAAAATCGCCGGAAGTACCACACTTCGTGCAGAAACGAACATAAACATTTTATTCAATGAAATAACAAGGCCCGGTACTGGACCAACAGAGATCGGCAAGCCGACCAACAGAGATCGGCAAGCCGCTCCACATTTCTTGCGATCGCAAACCAGCTGCGGATGTGAACACACCCTATAGTACGGAACGATGGAGAAGAATGCCTTCTGCGCCAGAAGATCTACGAGACCGGTGAAGAAAATAAGATCAGTCATGGCAAAGCGCAGGCACAGTTCACAAGTGCCTTAACTGAGCTACAAGCAATATGAAAACGTCTTACGAAGAACGAGCTGAAACTGACATTGTTCGTCTGAAATATCTTTACCGGCGTCAAGTGCTGGCTGGAACCACAAGATGGGCCAGAACGTGGAGTAGGATTTAACCGATAAATAACTAAGTTAGTTGTGAACCAATTTTATTGATATTCCATGCAGCCAATGTTTAACATACTGAGATTATTTATGGTAGACATTCTTCAAATGACCTCCGTTTGCAGCCTCGCAAAGTCGTTCATAACAAAGGGTTCAAATGGCTCTAGGCATTATGGGGCTTAACATCTAAGGTCTTCAGTTCCCCTACACTTAGAACTTCTAACAATACCACCACTTGCAAAGTAGGCTAGAAATCAGATTAATAATGTTGCTCACGCAGCATATGTTCGCTTAAACAGCAAAGTTATTAACTGTGGATGGTATCGTCAGAATGGAAATAATGAAGTCACTGTAAAAAAGTCATTAATTTTGGCACTTATCTTGAATGGATTCCCACGTAGATTTCGTCGAAGTTGTTATGGCTCATCTTGTTGATTCTAGGGTGATTCCACTTTGACTGCTAGAAGGTCCAGATCTGTATTTTAGCAATATTTGAAGACATAACAAATGCGTTTTTCAGGAAATTCTTAATGATCAAACAATCCCATCAGAACAATGGTATGGTAAAAATAATTTTTGACTTGGTGTTCACGATCCACATTTTTATTAAACTTCTTGTAAATTCACATATACTTCTTCCTAATTGCCACATCATCAAGAAAACAGTTTTGTATCAATCTTCATATATTTAATTTCCATTTTAACCAAAAAATGACCAAATGGCTCTGAGCACTTAGAACTACTTAAACCTAACTAACCTAAGGACATCACACACATCCACGCCCGAGGCAGGATTCGAACCTGCGACCGCAGCGGTCACACGGTTCCAGACTGGAGCGCCCAGAACCGCACGGCCACTCCGGCCGGCCCACTTTAACCAAACACAAGACTTGACTGTTCTTTTACAGAGCGAAATAACAACTTAACTTCTGCAAAGTGAAACAAAGACTGCCCTGTGCGCATTCGCGCCAAAACTGTTACAAGTAAGTCAAAGATTACGACAGTCTCACAGAAATGAATACACACAATAACCATATCACTGTAATATATCGATACATCGGAGTACCTATGCATTAATAAAACCAAATGTGAATATTGTCACAAAAATATGTCTGTTACTTCGCAGAAAAGTAGTACGACATTACTGGTATCGAGAACTGGGGTTGGAGTGCCGTAATGGTCACGTAAATAAAGAACCATTACAAACTGCTTGAACCTAACTAACCTGAGGACATCACACACATCTATGCCCGAGGCAGCGTTTGAACCAGCGACCGTAGCAACAGCGCGGTCCCGGACTGAAGCGCCTAGAACAGTTCGGCCACAGCGCGTACGTAACAGTGTTGTTCACAACAGTGGTGATGATCTGAGGGGCTAATGCTCGAATTTCTGCACGGATATTCTCCTTGAGCTGCTGAAGTGTACGCGGTTTGTTCACGTACACACATTCCTTAAGATATCCTCGTAGGAAGTAATCGGGCGCCGTGAGGTCAGGGGAACATGGCGGCCTATTAACATGGGAATTTATTGAAATTATCCGCTTACCGAACAGTTGCTTCAGAAGGTTCATTGTGACTCCGGCTGTTGGTTGCCCCATCCTAATGAAACCACATTTCGATTTTCTACTGCAGGACGTAAACAATTGTCATCGTTATCAGTTTTGAAGAAGTAAGGCCAGATAACTTCCTGCGAGGTCACCCTACACCAAATCGTGCACGTGATTGGGTGCAGTTGGCGCTGATGAATTACACTTTTATTTGCCGTACACTAGAACCCACAGTTCAGTTCATTGACGAATCCATTCAGATGGAAATGAGCTTCGTCTGACATGATAAGTTGGTGAAAAAATTCATTGTTTTCTCTGGCTAATTGCTGGGTGCGAATCGCAAAATATCGGTACAGTTCGTGGTCCACGGGTTTCAGTTCCTGCACTAACTGTATTTTGTATGGAAACATCTTTTAATAATGTTTTAAAATTCTCCTTAATAGTGTTCGGGACGTCCCTAATTCCACAGAACGACTTTTTGTTGTTACTGGTTCTTCTTCTTCTTCGACACTGGCCTTGACTCTTTCGATGTTCTCTTCGCTGTGAGCCGAACGTGCTCTGTCAGTAGGCGGAAGGTTCATCACAGAACTCTTTTCCTCTAAGCGTGCCATTAGTTTCCGAACCATCGTCGCTGCAGGTCCATGTCTAACTTGGAAATAATAAACCTGTTATTTTGAAAATAAAATTCCACTATTTTTAGTCGTTCTTCCTTGGTGTGATTCATCATGCACAATCTTCAGAGCATTAGTTACGATATGCACCTGTAAAAATTTTTTTAAAAGATTTAAAAAAATAAAAAAAACGATGATGAAGAACCGTGTGCAAACATGTTAAATTCTGATATGACACTTCCTGGCAGATTTAACTGTGTGCCGGACCGAGACTCGAACTCGGGACCTTTGCCTATCGCGGGCAAGTGCTCTGCGGGTCGTGCTTGGGTAGCTCAGTTGGTTGAGCACTTGCCCGCGAACGGCAAAGTTCCCGAGTTCGAGTCTCGGTCCGGCACACAGTTTTAATCTGTCAGGAAGTTTCATATCAGCACACAATCCGCTGCAGAGTGAAAATCTCATCATGTTAAATTCTCCTCTGCCTTCCGGGCCACCCTGTATAACCACGCGACATGGCAAGGACCTAGGATTGATTGGTGTAATCCATATAAAATGTTATGGCATGCCAGTGATTGCTATTACGAGTATCGTAACTGTAGGTCGCATACGTTACAGGATGTCTCTTACATTTTTTCATTAATTAAGTAGAATGACAGTTACAAAGAATTCGACACCGGGGGGGAGGGGCATAAGGACAGAGTTTGAAAAATAAAGAAAAGGGTTTTATGTGAAGTATTGGCTACGAGAATGACTTGTGCAATATGGGTTCCGGATCTTTCGAATGCCGACGGAAAGAGAATAAAAAAAATTCGAAGTATTATTTCGATCGTTTCAAAAAATAAAAGAAACTCTAATGTGCGCCCATTTGTAATGCCGAAAAACAGGCTTCATTCGGGATGACGACGGTTTAAATCCGCTTCCGGCCATCCAGATTTAGGTTTTCCTTAATTTTTCTAAATCATTTAAGGCATATCCTTCCCCATGCTTGGGAAAATTCCGAGCTTGTGCTGCGTCGCTAATGACCTCGACGTCGATGGGACGTTCAACAGTAATCTTCCTTTCTTCATCTTCCAAAAATGTTGCAAAACGGATTATTGTCATTGATTATCTTGCGAAGGTGAATGCTACAATAGTAAAGAATTATATGGAACAAATACTTGACGACAAGGCTCCGGAGAAGAGCTACAGGTCGACGTTCTTAATAACCGTTGACACTATTGACGCCCCCGGGCGATTCAGCCTTTCTCTAACGACGCCGTGGGCCTGCAGCACAACTGAACATGATCGTACTTCTTTGGAGTTTATCACGACTGCAGTTCATGCTCTGGTTTACGGCGTGGAACCACTAGGGACCGTTCAAAACCATTCGACGATATCTGAAAGTGATCCAATGCTTTTTCAGCTCTCCCCTGGCGTGATCATGGGGGTGGGGTGCGACACTGATACATGCGTCAATAAAATGGCACAGTGTTCCTCTTATATCCCCCGTTCGGCAACAACTACGCTGTCACCAGCGCACCTTCGTTGAACACTTTGAAAATGTGCCTCTACCGAGACGACAAGTGATAGAGTCCTAGGCGCCTGCAGGCAGGCAATCCCGACGACTGACTCTGCATGTCCGTTAGCAGAGGCTAGAGCAAAGCGTAACACAATATTAGTATTCCACATCTTTGAATGTAGAACCGACACCCACCCAAGGCTCTATCTAATCCCTTGAGACTGAAAACAGTAAGCCTCGTAAGCCCACCAGCATGTGCGCGACAAAACATGGCGCAGTAAACAATGTAGTATTTACAATACACAATAGAAAATGTCCATTTTCAGTACAAAATTTGAAGTCAACATAAATATTAACTAAGTATGCACAAAATAAAGGCAAAACATTATTAATAACTATTTGAAATCGCTAGTGACTTGAAGTGTTGCTGTTACACAGTTGAACCTTCCCATTGTAGTTACTTGTTGTTGTTGTTTTAGTTTTAGTCTTCAGTCCAAGGACTGGTTTGATGCGTCTCTCTACGCTAATCTGTCCTGTGCAAGATCCATCTTCTCTGAATAACTGCTGCAACCTAAAGCCATGTGATCCCCTTGGTCTCCGTCTACAGCTTTTTACCTTCCACTCTCCCTTCGACACCAAACTTATAATTCCCTGAGGCCTCAGAAAGTGTCCTTTCAATCGATCCCTTCGTCTAGTCAAATTATGCTGTGAACTTCTTTTCTCCCCAGTTCGATTCAGTACCACCTCATTAGTTTCACGACGTATCCAAGCAATACTCGGCATTCTTCTTTGACACGACATTTGGGAAAAGCTTGTATTCTCTACTTGTCTGAACTTCTTATCGTCCACGTTTCACTTTTGCACAAGTTAACAGATTTATCTTTTTCAGAAGCATTTTTCCTTACTACAGCCAGCATTTTATATCCCCTCCATTCCAGCCAACATTAGTTAATCTGCTGCCCACATATCAAAACTCATCTACTACTGTTAGAGTCTCTTTCCTATTCTGATTCCCTCGGCGTAGCCTGATTTGATTCGACTACGTGCCGTTACCCTTGTTTTGCTTTCGTTTATGCTCCTCTTATATGTTGAACACTGTCTGGTCCGTTCCACTGCTATTACAGGTCCTTTGTCACCTCTGACAAAACTATGTCGTCAGCAAACCGCCAAGTTTTTATTTCCTCTCTCTGAGCTTCAACTCCTCCTCCAGATTTTTCTTTTCCTTTACTCCTTGCTCAGTGTACAGATTCAACGACTTACTTTTTTTAATTTTTTCCACGTTTCTGGGATGGAGAACGTATGGCTGTTGTTGCGCGATGAAATCCGCGTTTCAGCCATGGTGGATGGAATGTTATGCTGTTGGGGCTCAGTTTATTTATTCAAATGGGAACTTATTTTTCTTTTTATTGGGTTTCATTCCATTTCTTGATGAGAGTATGTTTTCTTTTCTGAATATTGTATATTATACTATATTTTATTTTCTTTTTTGGTGGGAATACTCGCACTGGTATTCGCCTTACAGCTGGAGGAGAACCACCAAAACATCAGCTAGGGCGGATCGAATATTCAGTTACAGCATAAGTTACTTTCTATTCTTGCATCTTTTTGTTCTTATTCTGGCTGTTGTTGTAGCATAGGCTACTTGCGTTATTCTATCTCTTTTGTTCTCTTTCTGGTTGATGTAACGTTTTCCTTTCTCTTTTCTTCTCTGTATTGTGGTACTGAGTTGATTATTGTGAGGTGCCTACTATCGATCACACTTCTATTTCGTGTATGATGTGTGGGACAGGTGCAGTGTGCTCCGGTATGTGCTGTTGGATGTATTTTGCTATTGTGTATGTAGGGAGTGGATACTGAAAGTGGGGATACCTGAATTTCCAATGTTTAGTCGTTAAGATGTCCTTTATTGGTCCATTTGTTGCCAGCCTTTGAGATCCGTAGTTTGCGATTTGGAATCGGCATCTTTCCGGGATTGGGATGGTGTTTGTTTTGGTGTGGACGTCTGCAGAGGTGCTGTTGGGGTTAAGTCGTCCGGTAATACAGAGGTTGCACCTGTCATGAGCCCGAATTCTGTTAGATTGAGTTTCAGAGTTTATCCAGGTTATTGCCGCGTACTCCAGCACTGGCCTGACGAAGCAACTGGATGTGAGGACTGTGACCCAAGAGGGGCGCCGTAAAATTTTCCTTCTATCAGTTTTATTAAGTTCATTCGGGCGCGCACTTTATCTACAGTGAGGGAGGTGTGCGGTTGCCAACTTTGTGCATGTTGTTGTTGTGGTCTTCAGTCCTGAGCCTGGTTTGACGCAGCTCTCCATGCTACTCTATCCTGTGCAAGCTTCTTCATCTCCCAGTACCTACTGCAGCCTACATCCTTCTGAATCTGCTTAGTGTATTCATCTCTTGGTCTCCCTCCAAGATTTTTACCCTCCACGCTGCCGTCCAATACTAAATTGGTGATCCCTCGATGTCTCAAATGGTTCAAATGGCTCTGAGCACTATGGGACTTAACATCTGTGGTCATCAGTCCCCTAGAACTTAGAACTACTTAAACCTAAC
This sequence comes from Schistocerca serialis cubense, assembly GCF_023864345.2. NCBI lineage: Eukaryota > Metazoa > Arthropoda > Insecta > Orthoptera > Acrididae > Schistocerca > Schistocerca serialis. The sequence goes on along the minus strand of NC_064642.1, from coordinate 633,725,021 downwards.
TAACCTAAGGACATCACACACATCCATGCCCGAGGCAGGATTCGAACCTGCAACCGTAGCAGTCGCGCGGCTCCGGACTGAGCGCCTAGAACCGCTAGACCACCGCGGCCGGCCCTCGATGTCTCAGAACATGTCCTACCAACCGATCCCTTCTTCTAGTCAAGTTGTGCCACAAGCTCCTCTTCTCCCCAATTCTATTCAATACCTCCTCATTAGTTATGTGATCTACCCATCTAACTTCAGCATCCTTCTGTAGCACCACATTTCAAAAGCTTCTATTCTCTTTTTGTCTAAACTATTTATCGTCCACGTTTCACTTCCATACATGGCTACACTCCATACAAATACTTTCAGAAACGACTTCCTGACAGTTAAATCTATACTCGATGTTAACAAATTCCTCTCCTTCAGAAACGCTTTCCTTGCCATTGCCAGTCTACATTTTATATCCTCTCTACTTCGACCATCATCAGTTATTTTGCTCCCCAAATAGCAAAACTCCTTTACTTCTTTAAGTGTCTCATTTCCTAATCTAATTCCCGCAGCATCACCCGACTTAATTCGACTACATGCCATTATCCTTGTTTTGCTTTTGTTGATGTTCATCTTACATCGTCCTTTCAAGACACTGTCCATTCCGTTCAACTGCTCTTCCAAGTCCTTTGCTGTCTCTGACATGGCCATGCGGTTAAAGGCGCTGCAGTCTGGAACCGCAAGACCGCTACGGTCGCAGGTTCGAATCCTGCCTCGGGCGTGGATGTTTGTGATGTCCTTAGGTTAGTTAGGTTTAACTAGTTCTAAGTTCTAGGGGACTAATGACCTCAGCAGTTGAGTCCCATAGTGCTCAGAGCCATTTTTTTGTCTCTGACAGAATTACAATGTCATCGGCGAACGTTAAAGTTTTTATTTCTTCTCCATGGATTTTAATACCTACCCCGAACTTTTCTTTTGTTTCCTTTATTGCTTGCTCAATATACAGATTAAATAACATCGGGGATAGGCTACAACCCTGTCTCACTCCCTTCCCAACCACTGCTTCCCTTTCATACCCCTCAACTCTAATAACTGCCATCTGCTTTCTGTACAAATTGTAAATAGCCTTTCGCTCGCTGTATTTTACCCCTGCCACCTTCAGAATTTGAAAGAGAGTATTCCAATCAACATTGTCAAAAGCTTTCTCTAAATCTACAAATGCTAGAAACGTAGGTTTGCCTTTCCTTAATCTTTCTTCTAAGACAAGTCTTCTAAGATAAGTCTTAGTGTATAGTCTAACGTAATTCCGAGATATGGGGCCGTGTTTTTCGGGTGGATTTCTTCGTTCCAAAGTTTTGCTTTTATAGTGTCTGGTGTCTGGTTGCGTTTTTGTCAGAGGTGTCTATGTCTGAAAAGAATGTGTTGGCTTTTAGTGGGATTTGGCTTGATTCTCCACGTACACATCCATCTTTCAAGCTCAACGATGTTGTCTGCGGCGAGAGATTGGACACTGGCTGCTGAGGTACCGGAGCACCAGTAGGCGGTATCGTCGGCGTAAAGGGCGAGGCCTTCGCACCATGTTCCGGGTTTCGGGATGCCGGCTGTGTACAGTTTATACAAGGTTGGAGATGGTACCGCACCTTGTGCCACTCCGGCCTCGGGGGTAAAGGGGGTTGATGGAGTTCCTCCTACTGTTACCTGCCCTTTCCGGTTGGATAGGATATTTTGGACTAGTTTGCAAATAAGGGGAGGGAATCCTTGCGACCAGAGTTTGTATAATAGTCCCCTGTGCCATACCTTACACTACCTCACTCCCTTCTAAACTACTGGTTCCCTTTCATGCCACCTGACGCTTGGTTTCCATACAAGTGGTGGACAAACTTTTGCTCCTACTGAATTTCAAAGAGTGTATTCTAGTCACTTAGGCACCACAAATTACGGCCGCGCGCCTACTGAGCTGTACGGAGCGAGGCATTGCAGGAAATGACAGTCGGGTGCCGCTCGCGGCAGCCGGAGAGCGTCGTTCGTAGGCGTTGTCAGTCCTCGCGACTCACAGCCATGTGATCCGATTTGCTTTCGCGGCACTGCGCGTCCATGGCCTCGGATTTATTCTGTCCGCGTTTGTCATGTCGCGTCCATTAGCATCAGCCCCTCCCCTCTCTATATCACACACACACACACACACACACACACACACACACACACACACACACATTCCCTTGCACAGTAAGAGTCACATGTGTACGGGTGACACACGATACCTGCAGGATACGGTGCATCTATCGCAGCCGTCCTGACTGCCGAGCAGTAACGTGACATTGTAATCATACGCATGACTCACCATAAATCACTCACTTTAAATGTCTCACTCTTTCACGACGCAATGCTGTTTCAAAGTCTGCATTCATTTTTTGCAAACCACTGTGAAGTGCATAGCAGTGGATACTTCCCACTGTACCACACATCAGGGTTTCTCTATATCTACATCCATACTCCGCAAGCCACCTGACGGTGTGTGGCGGAGGGTACCTTTAGTACCTCTATCGGTTCTCCGTTCTATTCCAGTCTCGTATTGTTTCTTCCTGTTCACGTACCACACCAGTCCCGCGATTGCTTTCAGCCCAGCCCGCTCAAGAAATTTGTGGAACTGAGCGAGGCGCTCGCTTTTTACTGTTCACACATTTTGTTGCACACCACATTGTGCATGTTGATGCTTGTGAAGAACTTCTTCGGCGCTTTGAACGAGAAGGTGATGGCTTCCTTGCAAGAATCGTTACTGGGGACGAAACCTGGGTTCACTTCCACCAACCGGAAACGAAGAGAGCGAGCAAGGAATGGCACCATTCCTCATCACCAGAGCCAAAGAAGTTTCGAACTGAACCATCAGCAGGGAAGGTTATGCTGACTCTTTTTTTGGGACGAAAAAGGCGTCATTTTAGAGCATTACATGCCTAGGTGGACCACTGTCACCAGTGTATCATACACAATCTCCTAAAAAATCATCTGCGGCCTGCAATCAAATCAAAGCGACGTAGATTGCTGTCAGCTGGTGTCCTTTTGCAACATGTCAATGCAAGGCCCCACACTGCCCGTAGAACAGTTGCAACAATCACAGACGTGCATTTTGAGTGTCTTCCTCATCCACTTGCTCCAAGTGATTTCCATATGTTTGGACCACTCAAAGGCACAATGGGAGAAAAGAAATTCCGTTCTGATGAAGGGGTACGCCACGCAGTGTATGAGTGGTTGCGCGGACTACCAAAAGAATCTTTTTCTAAAGGAATTTATGCACTTTGTAAGCGCTGGAGGACTTGCATTGAGCGTGGGGAGATTATGTTGAAAAGTGATACACCTTTGTACCAATTCTGCACAATAAATATTATTTAAAACAACATTTAAGGTTTTCATTTGACTCACCCTCGTACATACGAAGTCGTGTTGACAGAGGAATATCCGCCAACTATTCTGGTAAAATATTTTGAAGTAAAAATAATGTACTCAATTGAGATGGTTATGTAAAACAACTGGGCCGCTAGTTTGGTCATCACTAATACCGCACCACATTGTCACTGAGAAACTTCGTTGAAAATATGGTCCCACAGTAGCGTGCAGATTTTCAGAACAACAACAGAACAACATTCTACAAGAGCTGCATAGTGCACAGCAGTTGGTGGTGGATTTTTTAGACATCTTTCGTGAGGAAATGTACATAATTAAGCAGAATACTAGATCACAATATTTCATTACTATCACCTGTATCTGTCCTGTTCCACATTGTTATGAATAGGACATATGTTCGTGTGCCGTCTTTTCTCGAGAATCACTAATACCATCACCTCTCAAGGAATGTACGTTTCCTTCTGACACATCCTGTATAAGTTCGTAAAAAACGAGAACACGCAAAACAAGACTCTTACGATACACAGGTGATGTTGCACATGAGTCTACTCCCATAAGTGGTGGTGTGAATAAGAGCATCCAACCTCAAAAATAAAAGTGAAATACATATATTATGAAATAGTCCACCCCCTAAAACCCAGTGATCGTGGGGATGTCGCCAGGAGGAGGAGGAAAAAAGGTCTATCTCATATTATCGTTAAGTTAGCGTACTAGCATAATACATTTCCTGATCGTGATGTAAATAAAATGGCAAGTATCGGATAAGAACTCTCTCTCGTTTATCGAATTCCCCTTACAACAGGGCTTCCCAACCTTTTCAGCTGGTGGACCCCTTCTTCAGTCGGAAAAACATGGCGGACCCCTAGTATGTTCCCAATGACCCCCCCCCCCCCCCCCGAAGTATCAATAGTCTTTGGTTTAGAGATGAATGATAACAACTTGGTCAAAAATCGACTTATGAAATAGGTAGTGCACTGACAAAGCAAGTTTAACATTTAATGATGCCTGCGGCCGCATACGTGCCAGCGAGTGTTGTGATTGGTCGACAAAGCTCTATCCGCGCAGGCGTAAAAGGTTTCAGCGCATCTACCGCCGTGAGCCGGCGCACAAACGACCACCGTATTCCAGAATGAGATTTTCACTCTGCAGCGGAGTGTGCGCTGATATGAAACTTCCTGGCAGATTAAAACTGTGTGCCCGACCGAGACTCGAACTCGGGACCTTTGCCTTTCGCGGGCAAATGCTCTACCATCTGAGCTACCGAAGCACGACTCACGCCCGGTACTCACAGCTTTCTGCCAGTGCAGAGTGAAAATCTCATTCTGGAAACATCCCCCAGGCTGTGGCTAAGCCATGTCTCCGCAATATCCTTTCTTTCAGGAGTGTTAGTTCTGCAAGTATCGCAGGAGAACTTCTGTAAAGTTTGGAAAGTAGGAGACGAGCTACTGGCAGAAGTAAATCTGTGAGTACCGGGCGTGAGTCGTGCTTCGGTAGCTCAGATGGTAGAGCACTTGCCCGCGAAAGGCAAAGGTCCCGAGTTCGAGTCTCGGTCGGGCACACAGTTTTAATCTGCCAGGAAGTTTGACCTCCGTATTGTTGCGAAACAGTCGATCAGAGAAGCCGCATTCTCCGGCACTAAACTGTGTATGCGTTTTCACTTAGGAACCGCAAAGGCTGCCTGGGATTGCGACCTGAAGTAGAAGTACACACTTTTTTCACACGAAAAAAAGTGCTGAATTTGATTTTCACATTTTTATTCAATAATTTTACTCATTTTTTTTCACGATTTCATGAAGGGTGGCCACGGACCCCCTAAGAAAGAGGCGGCGGACCCCTAAGGGGTCCGCGGACCACACGTTCGGAAGCCCTGCCTTAGAACATACACTGAGGCGACAAAAGTTATGGGAGAGCGATGTACACGTGTGCAGATGGCAATAGTATCTCTTACACAAGATAAAAAAGGGCAGTGCACTGACGGAACTGAAAATTGTACTCAGGTGATTCACGTGAAAAGATTCGTGACGTAATTATGGTCGCACGACAGAATTAACGACTTTGAATGTGGTAGTTGGAGCTAGACGCATGGGACATTCCATTTAGGATATCGTTAGGGAATTCAATATTCCAAGATCCAAGTGGCAAGAGAGTGCCGAGAATACCAAATTTCAGGCATTACCTCTCACCACGGACAGCGCAGTGGGTGACGGCCTCCACTTTACGACCGAGAGCAGCGGCGTTTGCGTAGAGTTGTCAGAGCTAGCAGTCAAGCAACACTGCGCGAAATAGTCGCAGAAATCAGTGGTGGACGTACGACGAAGGCATCCGTTAGAACGGTGCGGGAAATTTGGCGTTAATAGGCTGTGGCAGCAGCTTCGACCGACGAGAGTGCCTTTGCTAACAGCACGGCATCGCCAGCAGCGCCTCTCCTGGGCTACTTACTGATCATATCGGTTGGACCCTAGACGACTGGAAAACCATGGACTGGTCAGATGAGTCACGGCATCAGCTGTTAATAACTGTTAGTTGGGTTCGAGTGTGACGCAGACCCCACGAAGCCATGGACTCAAGCTGTTAACAAGACACTGTGCAAGTTGGTGGTGGCTCTATAATGATGTGGGCTGTGGTATCATAAAATGGACTGGGTCCTCGGTTACGTTCGGCTACTTGGAGACAGTTTGCAGCCATTCATGGACTTCCCAAACAACGATGGAATTTTTATGGACGAGAATGCGCCATGTCACCTGACCACAGTTGTTTGCGATTGGTTCGAAGAACATTCTGGCCAGTTCGAGGGACTGGTTTGGCCACTCAGATCGTCCGTCATGAATCCCATCGAACATTTAGGGGCATAATCGAGAGGTCTATTTGTGCACAAAATCCTGCACTGGGAACACTTTCGCAATTATGGACGGCTATAGAGGTACCTTCGCTCAATATTTCTTCACGGGACTTCCACTAACGTGTCCGCAGCTCGTGGTCTCGCGGTCACGTTCTGGCTTCCCGAGCACGGGGTCCCGGTTTCGATTCCCGGCGGGGTCAGGGATTTTCACCTGCCTCGAGATGACTGGGTGTTTGTGTTGTCCTTATCATTTCATCATCATTCATGCGAGTGCCAAGATTGGACTGAGAAAAGGTTGGGAATTTGTACGGGCGCTGATAACCGCGAAGTTGAGCACCCCACAATCCAAACATCATCATCATCATCATCATCCAGCAACGTGTTGAGTCCACGCCACTTCGAGTTGCTGCACTACGCCGCACAGGAGAAGGTCCGACACGATATAGGGAGGTATCCTATAGCTTTTGACATAGTAAGCAAAATAAAATATTAGATATCTATTTTAAAAATCTCGGGTAGAAGCAACAACAGAATTTAGAAATCGGTTTAACTCCAACTTCTTCGAGTTTTCACAGCGGAGCCTACACTATTAGGGAGAAAGTTTGTTATACACTGCTGGCCATTAAAATTGCTACACCACGAAGATGACGTGCTACAGACGCGAAATTTAACCGACAGGAAGATGATGTTGTGATATGCAAATGATTAGCTTTTCAGAGCATTCACACAAGGTTGGCGCAGCTGGCGACACCTACAGTGTGCTGACAGGAGGAAAGTTTCCAACAGATTTCTCATACACAAACAGCAGTTGACCGGCGAAGCCTGGTGAAACGTTGTTGTGATGTCTCGTGTAAGGAGGAGAAATGCGTACCATCACGTTTCCGACTTTGATAAAGGTCGGATTGTAGACTACCGCGATTGCGATTTATCGTATCGCGACATTGCTGCTCGCGTTGGTCGAGATACAATGACTGTTATCAAAATATGGAATTGTTGAATTCAGGAGGGTAATACGGAACGCCGTGCTGGATCCCAACAGCCTCGTATCACTAGCAGTCGAGATGACAGGCACCTTATCCGCATGGCTGTAACGGATCGTGCAGCCACGTCTCGATGTCTGAGTCAACAGATGGGGACGTTTGCAAGACAACAACCATCTGCACGAACAGTTCGACGTCGTTTGCAGCAGCATGGACTACCAGCTCGGAGACCATGGCTGCGGTTACCCTTGACGCTGCATCACAGACAGGAGCGCCTGTGATGGTGTACTCAACGACGAACCTGAGTGCACGAATGGCAAAACGTCATTTTTTTGGATGGATCCAGGTTCTGTTTACAGCATCATGATGGTCGCATCCGTGTTTGGCGACATCGCCGTGAACGCACATTGGAAGCGTGTATTCGTCATTGCCATACTGGCGTATCACCCGGCGTGATGGTATGGGGTGCCATTGGTTACACGTCTCGGTCACCTCATGTTCGCACTGACCGCGCTTTGAACAGTGGACGTTACATTTCAGATGTGTTACGACCCGTGGCTCTACCCTTGATTCGATCCCTGCGAAACCCTACATTTCAGCAGGATAATGCACGACCGCATGTTGCAGGTCCTGTACGGGCCTTTCTGGATACAGAAAATGTTCGACTGCTGCCCTGGCCAGCACATTCTTCAGATCTCTCACCAACTGAAAACGTCTGGTCAATGGTGGCCGAGCAACTGGCTCGTCAGAATACGCCAGCCACTATTGTTGATGAACTGTGGTATCGTGTTGAAGCTGCATGGGCAGCTGTACCTGTAGACGCCATCCAAGCTCTGTTTGACTGGTGGTTGTTCTGGGTACTGATTTCTCAGGATCTGTGCACCCAAATTGAGTGAAAATGTAATCACATGTCAGTTCTAGTATAATATATTTGATCAATGAATACCCGTTTATCATCTGCATTTCTTCTTGGTATAGCAATTTTAATGGCCAGTAGTTTATGTCGGCGGTCTCTGGAGCGTGCAGCCGCATACCATCGACTGTCCCACCTGCTGTGCATTTACAAGACGCTGTTTGTACCTCCGTCCGTACTGTGTCTCGTACGAGTCATCATAGCAGCTACCACGATAAATCTGGCTATGTATTTGCACTGCTGCACTCTTTCGTTCTGTATAGGAGCCACGCCTTTTCCAGCTGACGCAGGAGCGATGACAACCTGCTTGGTCCACGCCCCTTATAATATCTCAAGATGTCGCGCCACGCCTAACAGCCTGGCCGAGGCGTTAATCAAGTTGTCATCCCGCCTTGCGTAAGCACTTGAGCGCCGGATGCCAGCACTGTCCATTTGAACTGTAGCTCCGATCAATTGACACGGAGAAATATCGATTGCCTCTCTCGGAAGCTGCGCCAGCATAGTTGCGTGACTCCCGGAGACTTGCTGGTATTGTTTTCGAACATCTAGTTTCACTCACACTTAGTTATCCGAAAAACGGTAACTTAAGCGGTTTCTTGCTTTGTCTTTTTAAGGTGTCACTGTATTCTTTTTCTCGTCGTTTAGTGGTCTGAAGACACTTCGCTCATTATACGTGACCTAACCGGTTGCCAGTAAGTGTCGTAAAATCATTTAGAAGCGTGTCATAAAATTGCCACTCCTACAGTTTACGAGAGAGCTGCTACCTAATTTCACACTTTTGGAAGTGAAAGGTGTCTTCTCTGACTAGGGGACCATCTGACATGATAAGAGCGGATTTTGAGATCTCTTAGGTATGTTGTAGAAGGACATGTCCTGAATACCTGGCTAACGGCTTTCGTGCGACAACACCTAGTTTCCGAGAAAATCGATGTTGGAGTTTTATGCGTACCTGCTAAACCTGTAACGTTAGCTATGTTTCGACAAAGCGTAGCGCAGCGGCTAAGGTTTATGGCTACCACACTGGCGTTTTGGGTGCAAATCTCACCCATGTTTCTGTTTTTTTCTCCCGTCGTACAGAACATCACTAAGAAGTATCTCTCGTGCAAAATTATTCAAAGAAGTCATTTTCACCTTAGTAATTTCATTAATAAGTTAATCATTACAGCTCACTTTCTTCAAATGCGTATTCCATTTCTGTTTCGTAGTTAATATTCCAAATCTTTGGAGAGCTGCAAAGACGTCTCAGCTATCGACGAAATATTAGCGGCTACGGAAGGATTCCAGATACAGACGAAAGTGCTCATCCATAATTTTGACCTCCACTATGTAATTAAAACCGATAAAACCGGCTGCCAGTACCAACTGACGCACAACAGATATTTTGCGGAACAAGGAGTAAAAACCGAAAAAAGTTAGTCGTTCCTTCACATCAAAGATACTATAACTGTGTCAGGAAAGATATTCGCCGGCCGGTGTGGCCGTGTGGTTCTAGGAGCTTCAGTCTGGAACCGCGCGACCGCTACGGTCGCAGGTTCGAATCCTGCCTCGGGCATGGATGTGTGTGATGTCCTTAGGTTAGTTAGGTTTAAGTAGTTCTAAGTTCTAGGGGACTGATGACCATAGATGTTAAGTCCCATAGTGCTCAGAGCCATTTTTTTGTGGTGCTTTGCGAATTTGTTTCGTTAGATTCTGCGGCAAATACCATCTGGAATTCCGTTCCAGCAAGCAAGCGATAGCGAGTAAGAAGATTCTGGGATCTGTGTTGTAACAAACGGAATACATAATGCTTCCCGTGCAGCTACAGGACGTCGTGTTACGAATCAAACTCCCGACGTCCATGTCGAGGTCCATCTTTGCAACCACAACACCATGGAGCGCAGTACAGATGGGCCCAACAACATGCGGGAATGGACCGCTCAGGATTGGCATCACGTTCTCGTGTTCTATGTATGTTGCATATGCCTTCAACCAGACAAACGTCGGAGACGTGTTTTTAGGCAACCCGGTCAGGCTGAACGGCTTAGACACAGTCCGGCGATGCAGCAAGGTGGAGGTTCCCTGCTGTAATGGGGTGGCATTATGTGGGGCCCACGTACGCCGCTAGTGGTCATAGAAGGCGCCGTAACGGCTGTACGGTACGTGAATGCCATTCTCCGATCTATAGTGCAACCATGTCGGCAGCATTTTGGCGAGGCATTCATCTTCATGGACGACAACCCAATCGTGCATATGTTGTAAATGACTTCCTTCAGGATAATGATATCGCTCGACTAGAGTGGCCAGCATGTTCTGCAGACATGAACCCCATCGAATATGCCTGGGATGGATTGAAAAGGGCTGTTTATGGACGACGTGACCCACCAACCACTCTGAGGGATCTACGTCGAATCACCGTTAAGGAGTGGAACAATCTGGAACAACAGTACCTTGATAAACTTGTCGTTAGCATGCCACAACGAATACAGGCAAGCATCAATACAAGCGGAAGTATTAGAGGTACTGGTGTGTACAGCAATCTGGACCATCACTTCTGAAGGTCTCGCTGTATGGTGGTACAACATGCAATGTGTGGCTTTCATGAGCAATAGAAAGGGCGGAAATGATGTTTATGTTGATCTCTATTCCAGTTTTCTGTCTAGGCTCCGGAACTCTCGGAATCGAGGTGATGCAAAACTTTTTGGTGCATGTATATTGCCTGGGTACACAGTCGACTGTAAGTCATGCGCTCAGATAATGCTGATTACCGATAAAACAAATGCTGAAGGTAATAGGGAAGAACGAAGGTTGGAAGGGAAAAATTAATGAAAGATTAAGATTTAATGTATCGCCGACTACATCGTGATGAATAATTAAATCGACCGTGTCCTTTTCGTAGGAACTGTCCTGCTCCATTTAGGTGTTTCTAGAAAACCGTGGAGAAGCTGAATCCTAGTAGCCGGACGGAAATTGGATTTCGCGAATGCGAGTTCAGTATTTGAATCAGTGTCGCCTCGATCGGTTGAAAGCAAGTTTCTCAATCAAAACACATCTGCAGTCACTGCACGTATTCGGCGGGGAGCTGAGAGTAAAGAGAACTGTTTTCCATTGATCTTTAGTGCAGGGCACTGCCTGACGTACACTCTTCCAATGTAAATGTTTGCTTATCATGACAAGTAGTATCTACGTGGCTTGTTGCCTGACACGTTTGAAGACTTCTGATCACTCCTGGATGAGGTCACACTTCCGGTGGCTCCGGGAGGGGCAGACTGGCGTGGATGACTTAGCGGTGGGGATTCTTTCATTACGTAAAAGCGACTTAGCCCCTGGTTGCCCTTGGTTGACCAGTTTGGATGCCCACTGTATGGTCAAACAAATGTGGGGAATAATATGACGAAGGTTTACCCACCTGATCCTATCTTCCTGAGATTGTCCTCGCACTAATCTGCTAATGATCCTCCAACGTTTTTAAACCTCTGAGTGACGCATCGACACGTGTACTAAGCAGATTGTTCTCTCTCAATTCCTTAGCGTCAACTGCCGTCCTGCTATCAAACGCGCGGGTGTTGCTTGTGTACCGAGCAAGGTGGCGCAATGGTCAGACATTCTGGTGGATGTCTGTTGAAATCGCCTTCCGACTATCATGATTTTGTGTTTCCGTGGTTCCCTCAATCCATTAGGGCAAATGCATTCATGGTCCCTTCCTCATCCTCTCTCAGTCCGAGCCTGTGTGTCTTCAGTAATGACCTCGTGTTCGGGGGGGCCTTAAACCCTAATCTTATTCGTCCTATCATGTACCGACGGTGCAAGGGGATTCCAACGTCACTGATAAGCAGGTGGTAGCTTTGTGCTGTAACAATACTTGCTAAACTCTCTTAGCAATTGTGTTGTAGCCGGCCGCGGTGGCTGTGCGGTTCTAGGCGCTGCAGCCCGGAACCGCTGGACTGCTGCGGTCGCAGGTTCGAATCCTGCCTCGGGCATGGATGTGTGTGATGTCCTTAGGTTTAAGTAGTTCTAAGTTCTAGGGGACTGATGACCTAAGATGTTAAGTCCCATAGTGATCAGTCATTTGAACCAATTGTGTTGTGTTTACTCGAGTTATTCATTTCCGATAAATTTTCCCTTACTAGATGCTGTGGCCAGTTTCGCTCGTATTCCAGTGCTTCTTAAATGTTTGTGTAGTGTGAGAAATGGAGAGCTGCACCATATTTTTGGTGTGCAACATCGCTTTTGTCATATGACTTGCCAACAGTAAAATAGACGTAGCAATGCGTTTTGCGCTTTTTCGCTTGGACTCGTTTACATTAGTTAATATGAGCATTCCAAAGCAAGTAGTCTCACTTGTCTTCTGTTTCATTTCTTCGTCTTTCATTTCTTTTTGTGACATTTCACGCTGTGCCATCAACCGACATATTGACATTAGGCACTGAACACCGAGAATCTACAACTCGCTAAATATCGCGTAATCTGAGTTTTCACTTGCTGACGTAAAAGAACCAGAGTTCATAATACATGTTCTCAAGGCAGCGAAACCTCTAGATCATAGCACTGAATATTACGAATTACATAATATTGCAGGGCCATTTTAAAACATCACATTTCCGACTCCGTGCCATTCGAAAACACTGCAGAAATTTACAGAGGTTCTAAAACGCGAACAGAATTTGAATATTCCTGTAAACATCCAAAAACATTTCTCAGAACATGTAAAGACATTCCTGAAATTTACAGAACATTCCCAGACAGAATCAGGTCATTTTCATATATTCTGTCCCCAAAAAATGTCCTCAGGTTTAAATCATGTAGGAGTGACAGAGACTAATGTGGTATTTTAAATTAAATCGAAGTCACTGTGTAGCACTCTGATAAATGGCCAGCGTAAAGCCATACTAATAAACAAGTCATGTATACATATCCTATGAAGAAACTTCTTCCACATTATTTGGATGAAAATCATGTAAATGATCATTGGAAAAATAAATGACAAACTGATGTCCATTGAAAAAACATCCGAAGTGACACTATTACATGAGAATAAGCACATAACAAATGACAAAGATTTATCGTATCCACCAAAAAGGCAGGTGGGTCAGCTTGACTGATGTTCCCACAGCCTTTAGGAGAATAAAACGTCCGTCAAACAACGTACAAAGTGTCATAAGAGTCTCGAATATTTTAAGAGGTTGAAACCCTCATCGAAACAAAACAAAAAAGTTGGGTATCAACATGGATCCAGAAACACATATCTTCACAGATATGAACATAGGAGGTGCTGAAAGGCATTTTGTTGCGGACGTATACTCTACCGTTGCTTTGACAGCAAATCAACAGAGTGTTTTGGTGTGTTCTCTTTCACAGTACATATTAGATTGAGATTTAAGTAGTGTGCAGTCAGCCGTGTTGCTTCCTAGTTTCAGTAGTGTTAATGTTTGTGTCCTTGCGTGGTAAACAACGCACAACTCTGGGTATGCCTGTATCATGGTTTCTTCCTACGTACAGTAATGATTTTGCTTTTGTCTTTTCTGTTATTTTGTTGTTTGTATGTACGAATGGTATAGTGCATTTATTTATTTTCCCTTTTCCACCACGTTTAACAATGGAAGCGTAGTGCTCCAAAAGTGATACTGTAGAAATGATCTCTGCTGTGGCTTAGCAAATCTGCAAGCCCATCCCTTGCCCTCTACTACGTTTAAAAGTATCCACGTCGCAGAGTACCGTTCGTTAAGCAGCTCGACAGATTTTTCTTGGGTTTGCGGGCAAGTTCTTTTGCACCCAAAAAGTAAACTCTGGAAGTCCTCACTCAGTCCGCATGCCAGAGATGGAGGAACGTGTGCTACATTTAGTGGACGGAAAACTGTAGTACAAAGCTTGAAACCGCACAGCTGATTGCAAACTACCTAATGCTCACACTAAGGAATGCCTAGGATATTGTGATACGGGAAGACATCAAACCATTGTGTTGACCGAGGGTCGGTACAACCAAACATCTGTCAGCCCCTCCTGTGAACAAGTTTTCTGAAACTATGTGTTCCCGGACCGAAGTCTACTGGACTTTTTTTTTCTTGTTTCGATATGCACTACCACATCTCAAAATGTTCGGTAAGTCTTAGGTTCCCATACCTCAATCGGTAAAAACGGAACTTTGTTATCCGTCCGTCTGTCTCCATCTCTCTGCCCCCACTGTTAAGAACACTTTTTCTCTGGGCTGGGTGGATGTATTGTGTTGAAATTTATGTCGCATACTAAGGGCTACGGTCCGTTGGCGGTGTAAAAAACTGAAGCTTCTAAGTCAATACACTCAAAAGATACAGTTATTTATATCACATATTTTGTGACTTGTCATCAAAACCTGTACGGTGCTTCCCGTTGACCTAGAACCTTGAAATTTGTCAAAAAACAAGGTGTCACAGTACAGCCAAAGAGAAAACCAGAAAATTGTGAATTTGCTGTTACATCACTAGAAAAAAATATTTTTGTCATTTGGTTCCTGACTGTCCGTCCGTTTAAACCCCTTTTTCTCGGGAACGGGTTGGTCTATCAAGTTTAAATTCATGTTACATACTATGGGCCCTTACGGTGTAATAAATGTAAGCCTCTAAGTCAGTGCAACCAAGGGATACGGACATTTATGTATCAAATTTTTCTACTAGCATAGTCACTCCTGAGAACCTATCGTGTAGGCCTACTTGCCGCTGAACTAGAATCATATAGTTTGGTAAGGAGCAAGGTTTCACAGTGCAAGTAAAAGAAAATATCAAAAAATACTTAATTTATAATTATATAACAAGAGAAAATATTTCTTTTGTCACTTGTTATCCGACTTCAAACTTGTGATTAAAACATTCTCGAAAGTCGTGGATCGCCGTGATCGATAAAAGGCAAAAATCGTTGAGATTCTCGATTCGAGGAATGGATGAACTGTCTATATAAGTAATTAAGTTTGCACGGATCCCTCAGAGTGCGAGTGCTACTCGCACCTCGTCAGTTTTTGACATCTGGTATTATCGAGTCTTTCCTCGAGAGGTTACAGTTATTATATTAAGAATATCAGATGCAGACTGGCAGTAGTAAATTTTCTTTCTGAAATTTTTTTTAACATCAGATATATAGGTTTAAATGTTAGAAAGTCTTTTCTGAAGATATTTACGTGGAGCCCCTTTTGAAGAAGTGCAACATGGACAATAAACAGTTGAGACAAGAAGAGAAGTATTCCGAATGAGGCGATACAGAACAATGCTGATGATTAGATGGGGAGATCGAGTAAGTAATGAGGAGGTGCTGAATAGAACTGGAAAAAAAAGGAATTTGTGGCACAACGTAACTAAAAGAAGGGGTGAATTGATGTGACACATTCTGACGCATCAAGGAAAGGGCAGATATTTTGTGTGTGTGTGTGGGGGGGGGGGGGAAGGGGGTAAAAATTGTCTAGGGAGACCAAAGCTCCGGTATATTAACAAGGGGAACACGGCAAATGCCATCACGCGATTTCCCAGGAACTTCACTGAGTGGAAGAGGTCACACGTGTCCCGGCTTATCCGCAGATATTCAACCGTTTCTGAAAAGATGACGGTAGTTTATTTGCCTTTCGCTGCGCGATATCCTCAGACGAGATGGTGGCTCAGTGGACAGCGTCAAGGCTTTCTAATTTTGCGCCCCGTGTTCGAAACCTGATCATTGTATTTTTATTTATCCACTCTCGTCCATAGAAGGCTGCTACACGCATGTTTATCAAATTAGGAGATGTGAAGGCGTTATATTAGTTGTAAAATTACAACTGGACTTCATAATGAGTGTATACATTTATTACATGATACATGTGTGTTTGGTAAGTTGAGGGGTTACAATCTTTTTAAATTCTCCTATTCTGATATTCTCATATCAATTCTTAGCTATATTTTATTCATATGTTTATTCTTCAGGAAGATTTGGTGCATGCATTTGGATGATACGGATCGTAGAAACATTCGAAATACAGAGACTCCGAACTCGAAAAGCTTTGCGCAAATGCAGGTTTGCTACAGTGACATTTCTTCGTACGAATGTCAACTCAGGAAAGAAACATCGTTAACAAAGCTGAAGATTCCGCGCATTGTCAACAGTTTCGCGGCAAACCTTGCACAAGGTAACACTTTTCCGAAAACTGGCGCTTGCAGTAGATTATGAATCAAGTTACAGTACAGGAATGTCACAGAGAAGAATTTCAAATAATGTTCTCATTCATTTTTTTAAATTCATATATCTGATATACAATTAGTAGACGAACAAGGAGAACGTTATATCAATATACAATGGAAAATATTCATGTAGTAATCTTCTACAGACATGGGTATACAAACGGAAAAACAAAAAGTAACAACCGGGTGTCGCACACGGGGTGCAAAAGTGAAAAGCCGCGACGTTAGCCGCTGTGCCACCATTTCGTCTGAGCATATCGGCCTGTCGAGTATCGACGGATAAGCAGATACATTTGTTGGCTTATTGTGGCTCCTCGTCCACTGGGCGATTTTTCTGGGAAATCGGATTACAGCACTTGCCGTGTTCTCCTCGCAAGCAATTTCTGGAAGATGTAGGTTGCAGTAGCTACGCAGAGATGAAGAGGTTTTGCGCAGGGTAGATTGGCATGAAGAGCTGTATCAAAGCAATCTTCGGACTGGCGACAACGAAAACAGCAACAACGTCCAGTGCATACTGAAAACGTAAGGAAAGCGAATTTCACATCATTCCTGAAGTCCTTTACTAGAGTCTCTGATCCATGAAAGCAAGGAGATAGATGTGACAGTAAGCTTGGCCGCCACAGACCTGTTGGTAATTCATGTGACTGGTGCCGCGTGGTCTAGGGTTGCCTTGTCACGGTTCGCGCCCCCTCCCCCCCCCCCCCCCCCACCCGACCACCACCACCCTCCCCTCCCGTCGTCCTTAGCGTAAGGTAGTTTAAGTTAGATTAAGTAGTGTGTAAGCTTAGGGACCGATGACCTCAGCAATTTGGTCCCTTAGAACATACCACAAATTTGCAAATGGGACTGGTTACTAAGTTCGATACAGTAGCTGCATCAGCGACGGCAGTTGCGCGTTGTACGTCTTTTGCTGGCCGCAGTTACGTCGCCAGTGTTACGTGGTGCGGCGCGGTGGCTGCGTGGGGTGCGGCGCTGATGCTGAAGATCGCTGATCACAAGCGCAGGCGGCCTCCAGCGCTGGAGGAAGGACGCCGGCAACAGGTGGCATTCCAGCCGCCGCGCATGCGCACTTGCTCCGGGATCCTCGGCAGGCATTCCCGCGTCCCTCTTCCTGCGTTAGTGGCCATATGCACGATCTTTAAAGCGAACGGCAAAAGTCGCGAGTGGTTTTGAGGGGCCACAAGGCCCGCATCAGTATTTGCAAATGCAGAATCACGGCGTTGAATGGGTAAAAAATTCTCGGTTAATTTGCTGCATCAAATCGCAATTTTTCGATGATTGCTTTCCTCATCGTCGTCAGCGGCTAACTTTGACTGTCGTAAAACTGGCTAGGCTCTCACTTGTATGCCCAGACGACGGCCTCTGATTCGTTCATTATGTCACGGAGGTAGCGCATGCTGCGGTCCCACCACCTGCGTCCACAGATCAAGGCTAGTTTACACGACGATACTAGGTTGCAGGCAACTGCGCTACCGGACACTGCGCATGCGCGCCACGCGTTTGCGCAACTCATCGGTGAAACTAAACACTTTCGGCGTGTTCCGATTTTGGCGAAACTAGTTGCACGAGTTTTGAGGTTGTGTGTGTTCGCAGAGTGTGGACAAACTGAAATACAAGTGGGGAACGGAGAATAATGTTCGTTTATGGAGGTCTATGCTTTCTATGGGTGTTTGTTGGGATTTCAATGATGCTGATTACAAAAATAAGCAACATATTGCTGCTGCTGAGACGATCACGTGCGATCAGAACACAGATAGTTTGACAATATCTGAGCTGCAGGGCAAAATTTATTGAATTAGGAGCACATATACAACTGAATTAAGAAAAATAGAAGCAAAAGTAATTCTAGATGTGGAAATGCTCTCGTTTACAAGACTAAAATCCCATCGTTTGAGTTGGCCGACTCTTTTATTTATTTATTTTTAAGGGATATTGTTGACGGGAGGGAAGGCTACAGAAATCAAGAAGCTGCATTCTTTATTAAATATTTATCTATCTAAAACGTCGCAGCAGTGCTCCCAATTGACACATGTTTGAATTTTGAAATATTGCCTGCCGGCCAGGGTGGCCGAGCGGTTCTAGGCGCTTCAGTCCGGAACCGCGCGACTGCTACGGTCGCAGGTTCGAATCCTGTCTCGGGCATGGATGTGTGTGATGTCCTTAGGTTAGTTAGGTTTAAGTAGTTCTAAGTTCTAGGGGACTGATGACCCGAGATGTTAAGTCCCATAGTGCTCAGAGCTATTTGAAATATTCCCACTGTACGGATCTCGCTTCAAGAGAGTAGTTTGCAAACCATTCTCTTCTTAATGCGGCCTGCTTAGAATAATTACTGTTGTCAATGTTAATAACTGTTACTGTTAATATTAATAATTATTGATGTTAATGAAAAAGCGTCATCAGCAACTAAAACCACATCTTACAGCATGCCAAGTGTTCTCGATTGTAATGCACGCAAGGTGATACGTAATTTCAGTTCTGGCGGTAGTAGTTCATGCATAACAGTATCTTTATTCCTCATCGCATAATTAACTCTATTTAGAAGAAATGTGAACAGTTCTGGTGACATTCTAAGATAATTAAAAGAACTTCTTGGATCTTCCGTTATAAATTATTTCAGCAAGGATGCTGAGCAAACGAGGTGTCGTCTTTTCTTCATCCAGTCACGAATCTAAAGACGTTTATTTTTTTCTTATGCAGCGATTCCACGCAACAAGCTTTAACTCCATCACAACTCGTGCGACGTGCAGCTGCCAAAACTTTCATTTCAAGAATCCACCAAATGACAAAACTGAAGTGTATACTGGTTTCGACGTGTCTACAGTCAAATATGAAACCATTTGCGTGCAACTCATTCCACGCAACGAGTGGCGCAACCCTATGTCGTCGTGTAAACTCTATAGTTCGGTGCGCGAGAAAGAATTTTCGCTTGTTTGAACGCTACCTCGTGTTTATTTTAGGGCTATAACTCGGCCACCGGTGATTTTTCGCGATTCGTGCACTTAAGGTCACGCTGATACTCAACACAGCGATCGACGACAGTCCTTATAGACTGCCCGTCGAAACGGCTGCCACACTCGCAATGAATGTTATATAAGGGGAGATCAAAAAGTTTCCGTTTGAAGGCGTTGCTGCAGCGTTTATGCAACGTAGCGCGACTTCGATGCGTGTTTATTGGTAACGACACGCAGGCAAGGGTTAATGTGGCATTCGTGTCTTTCCGACGAGCGCGCAGTAAATGGAGAAACATGAACTACGGCGACGTCATTGCTACATTCGTCCAAACAGGACCAATATGCTTTTGTTCTTTTCTTGGCTGCGATTGAGAAAGACCTGTAGATGTCCATTGAGAATGAAAAATCTGTATGGGGCAGCTTGTCTGAAGGTTACCACCGTTATGGAATTGCGCAACAAGTGCCGCTGCTTCGTGATAACGCACGTCCCCATATCGCAAATGTCGGAACGCAGACATTACGACAATTGCAGTGGGAGACACTCGAGCACCCGCCCTATAGCCCTGATCTCTCCCATGCGATTATCACTCCTTCGGTCCCTTAAAAACGGCCGTGAAGGGCCGACGATTCCTGTCGGACGAGAGTATGTACGAGGGTGAGTGAAATGAAAACCTTAAATTTGTAATAAATCGAAATTTCGCGCCGTTATCCTGTAGGTTGGTAAGCGTGCTTCAAACAGCGTGCAGAATGGCCTGTAGTTGGCAGCATAGTGCAGTTGCACACATGTAGTCGCAGTATCAGTATAAAGATGGCCGCCCCACTTGCGATTTGCACCAGGGAAGAACAGCGTTCTGTTATTCGGTTTTTGCGTAGTGAAGGAGTGAAACCTATTGAAATTCATCGACGAATGAAGGTTCAGTACGGTGATGCATGTTTGTCACAGCAACAAGTCTACGAATGGAATAGGAAGTTCGCAAATGGTGTAACTTCAGTGGAAGATCCTCCTCCTCCAGGTCAGGCACAACGAGTTGTGGCTCTACAGAACATTGCAGCAGTTGAAGCCATAGTGAAGGAAACCGCAGAGTGATACTGAATGACACTGCAGCATGTTTACAGAATAGTCATGGGTCAGCACACCACATTGTGCATGATGTGCTCCAGTTTCACAAAGTGTCTGCAAGATGGGTGCCACGGCAGCTGACTCCTGAAATGAGAGAACAACGTGTTGATGCTTGTGAAGAGCTTCTTCGGCGCTTTGAACGAGAAGGTGATGGCTTCCTTGCAAGAATCGTTACTGGGGACGAAACCTGATTCACTTCCACCAACCGGAAACGAAGAGAGCGAGCAAGGAATGGCGCCATTCCTCATCACCAAAACCAAAGAAGTTTCGAACTGAACCATCAGCAGGGAAGGTTATGCTGACTCTCTTTTGGGACGAAAAAGGCATCATTTTGGAGCATTACATGCCTAGGTGGACCACTGTCACCAGTACATCACACACAGATCTCCTAAAAAATCATCTGCGGCCTGCAATCACATCAAAGCGACGTGGATTGCTGTCAGCAGGTGTCCTTCTGTAACATGACAATGCAAGGCCCCACACTGCCCGTACTACAGTTGCAACAATCACAGACCTGCATTTTGAGTGTCTTCCTCATCCACTTGCCCCAAGTGATTTACGTATGTTTGGACCACTCAAAGACGCAATGAGAGGAAAGAAGTTCCGTTCTGGTGAAGAGGTACGCCACGCGCTGCATGAGTGGTTGCGCGGACTACCAAAAGAATTTTTTCCTAAAGGAATTTATGCACTTTGTAAGCGCTGGATGACTTGCATTGAGCGTGGGGGAGATTATGTACCACTTCTGCCCAATAAATAATATTTAAAAAAATATTTAAGGTTTTCATTTGACTCACCCTCGTAGCAGGCAGTTCCGAACGTCTTCTCGCCGGAGGACACGGTGTTTTACCAAACAGGTACCTTCAACCACGTGCATCGATGGGATGATTGCTTCAGTGCTCATCGCTATTTTGGCTAAATGGCATAAAGACTCTGGACTGCACGGCTTTCGATAGGAAAGTTTTTTTCGTCGCTTAGCGAGATTATCTTCAACGGGTCGCAACATATCTTCAGCTTCCCGGCTGGCCGGAAAACTGAACTGATTGCTTACCTGTTTAACTATCTTACTAGCTGTTGCACCGCAGAATCGTAGCTGCGCTGCGTGTTAGTCCTAATACCTTGATTGACCAGTACTGCGTATTGTTTCTTCGCCAGCGTTGACCTAATATCATGGTCAGAATAAACAATTCGAGATCGTTTATATCGGAGCCGAGTTGTTGCTTATCCGAAGTGATTCTGGCTCTGTGTACTAAGGTATTCAGCATAGCTCTCTGCTGAGCTGGATGATGAAAGCTACGCCCGTTGAGAAAAAATGCTTATGCGTCGGTTTTTCCATATACGAATGGCCGTGACGTCCATCTGCTTTCTGTTCGGCTAACACATCCGAGAAAGGCGGCTTCCTGTCCTTCTCCATATTCCCTGTAGATCTTACACTGAGGAGACAATGTCATGGGGTAGCGATATGCACATATACAGATGGCGGAAGTATAGGGTACACGAGTTATAAAAGGGCACTGATGTGCTGTCGGAGCTGTCATTGTACTAAGGTGATTCACGTGACAAGGTTTCCGACGTGATATTATAACCGCACTGCGGGAATTGACAGGCTCAAACGCGGAATGCCAGTTGGAGCTAGACGCATGGGGCACAACTATTTCGGAAAGTCTCTCCTGGTCTCACTGACCATTTCAGTTGGAAGCTAGATGACTGGAAAACCGTGGCCTGTTCAGGTGAGTCCCGATTTTAGTTGGTAAGAACTGACGTTTGGGTTAGTCTGGCGCAGATCCAACGAAGGCCAGGCCCCAATTTGTCAACAAGGCACTGTGAAAGTTGGTGGTGGTTCTATAATGGCGTGGGCGTGTTTATAAGCAATTGACTTGGTCATCTACTGCAACTGAGCCGATTATTGATTGGAAACGGTTATGTTCGGCTACTTGGAATGCACCAGCTTCATTAGGACTGCGTCAGTTGCATTGATCTCACGGTCCTCTGATGCACGTTAGCGATGTTTTGTACTTACACCAATGCCTTTAAATGTCCCCTTAACCAAAAATCCAGCGGATTCAGATCCGGGAAACGGGGAGACGACCACACCGGAACTCTTCGACCAACCTATCGCCCATGAAACGTTGTGGCGAGGTATTGTCGCCCGACCTTTAGAAGATGCGGTGGTGGTGCTCCATCGTCAATAAAGCACAGTCGCTGTCTTGCTGCAAGGGTACCGTTGGCTGATAGAGCTGGTAATTCATCGGGCAGAAGTCGGTGTTACGCAGCACCTGTTAATCTGTTGTGTGTAATGTATGGTCCAATGAGTCTGTCACCGGCTATTTTACCCATGCAGTGATACTGAAGCGGTCCTGACGCCTCACCTCTGTAATTGCTCTAGGATTTTCGTCTGCCGTACGTGCATATTGCAGTAAAGTACTATGGCATCTCTTGTGAATGTGCCTCAGCGGTATATAAAATGCCCATATCTCAACAGGTAATGGATTCTGGATACTGGTTTCCGGACGTGGTGCAGAGGGAGTTCCAGTTCGGAATAAATTTCCATTTCATTGCGGGACGAGTTTCCTTTTTAACCCTTTCCACCCTAGTGCGTCCGTTTGGACTCGTTACAAGTTTTATACGTATCTGCAATATCGACGAAAGGCCACTGGTTCCACATGGCACCATTGCGTTCTGAGCAAATGTCTCTGACCACTATGGGACTTAAGTTCTGAAGTCATCAGTCATTGCGTTCTAGATCACTAGCTGGCAGCACCAACAGGATAATGAGTATTGGGTTCATTAGGATCCATTAGAAAAAAATGCACTAAGTAAAACAAACTGAAATAATTTTTAATGTGTTGCTAGAAAAATTTACAAGTCAAAAATAATATTTTAAAAAATTTTAATGCAACATAAAATTTGGGCTGAAAAGAATTAAATTCACACACAAAAATGCAAGCGTAGTGAATCTATAGGTGCATATATTTATAAGTATTTATGAGTATACGGATTGAAGGTGGGAACTCGACTGACATGTGCAGTGTACCTACACCGCTACAGATCGCAGGCAATGCGGTAGCAATAACTGATGATACTACTCTTGAACTGTCTTGAATGTAGATCCATATTCTGAGCCTGTTACTTTCAGGAGCGAAATACACTGACGGAAAATAAAATCCCAGTACCAAGAAAGAGTTGTGCGAGAGAAACGAAAGTTGGCAGGCGTATTTCGGCATATGCGAGATTATGTCTTTTTTTCTTCTTTTTTTTCTGTCAGTCTTCTGACAAGTTTGGTGCTGCCCGCCACGAATTCCTGCCCCGTGCCAACTTCTCCATCTCACAGTAGCACACATAACCTACATCCTAATTTATTTGCTATATATATTCTCAGTTTTCCTCTACAGTGTGTATCCTATACAACTCCCTCTAGTAACATGGAAGCTACTCCTTGATGTCTTACCAAATGTCCTGTCATCCTGTTCCAACTTCTTGTCGGTGTTTCCCACGTGTTCCCTTCCTCCCCGATTCTGCGCAGAACCTCCTCACTCCTTATCTTACCAGTCCACCTAATTTTCAACATTCTGATGTAGTACCACACCTGATATGCTTCGATTCTCTTCTGTGGCTCTAGCGCATCGCACCGACACTGCAGCAGCAATTCGACCAGCAACTAGCACGACAGTGACGCCACGAACTGTGCATGGGGGCTTAATTATAAAATTAAAGTATAATAATTTTAGTAGCTGTGTGTCCGGTTACGAAGTCTCGTAACCGGTTAGCCCTGACTAGTATTAGTACGCAATCTGACTGCATGAAATAACAAAGAATGAAAGGAAATTTCCGTTAACACAATTGATTAATTAAGTCCCCTGCAACTATAAAAGCTACGAAACAACAAAGCACAAGTGTAACTGTTCTGTGTGTGGTAGTGTGGTTCAGCGTACATGTATCTGGCACGGTTCTTCCTCAATACAAGAAAGTTTAAACACCATTTACAATGAACTAATTGAAAAACCACAAATACTATAATTGCACCTAGAAACCAGAATTACAAGTCTAATAGATGAACATGAACCAGATGCTTTGTTGACTGAACCTGTGACCAAGATGCATTATTATTAAGGAAATTTGAAATAAAAATTTTTTATTACCTCCATATATATTGACGAAAAATACACTATGATCATTGCAACATCTTCCATATATGCATTACACCAACCGAACAGCATCTACTCTCTCGCCCAACAGAACAATAACGGCACACGACATGCTCTCAATTAGTACTGCTCTCGACATCCTCTCAACAAGCCCTGCCCACGGCAACCTCTGTGAACTACTACTGCCCTCGACATTCTCTGAACAACTACTGCGCCAGTGGAGGCGGCGGAATAATAAATACTCTTTGGCGCAATCTCTGGCGGTGTGACCCAGTGTAGCCACCTGTCAACTGTTACAAATCGATTATTTCAACGACAGATCCGATCCAGACGATCCGTACCGTGCATTTCACTGACCCCAAACCACCGCCGTTTGCGACTTTGGTTGTGTCAAGCAAGAATTCATTGGAGGGCGGACTGCATGTTTGTTGTGTTTTCTGATAAAAGCCGGTTCTGTTTCGATGCCAGCGATGGCCATGTCTTTGTTAGGAGGAGGCCAGTTGAGGGCCTAGACTTACTGGAGCTACACCTGGAGTTAGAGGCTGGAGTGAGATTTCGTATGGCAGGAGGAGTACTGTCTTGGTTATCCCAAGTCCCTGCACTTCAGTTTGGTGACTGGACCTGTTGTGGTGCCGCTCATGAACAACATTCCAGGGGGTGTTTTCCAACAGGATAACGCTCGATCTCAAACTGCTGTTGTAACCAAACATGCTGTACAGAATGTCGATATGTTGCCTTGGCCTGCACGATCACCAGATATGTCTCCAATCGATCATGTGAGGGGCTTTATCGGACGACTGCTCCAATGTATCCCAGAAACAGCGTTAACGTTCCTGTATTAACAGACAAAGTGCAATAGGTATGGAACTCCAGCCCACAAACTGGCGTCCCGCGACTGTACGACACAATGCATGCTCGTTTGCATGCTTGAATTCAACATTTTGGCGGTTGCAGCCGGTTATTACTGTACCATAGTTTCACATTTGCAGTTGTCTTTCTCACGCGTATGTTAACATGCGATCTTGTAATGTTAATCACCCGGACAAATGTATTCCCCAAATTTCACTACGCGACATTATTTCTTGGTGGTGGGATTTTATTTTTCTGTCAGTGTAGTTTATATAGTTAGCAGTGTCGAAGTGGCACCCTCAGCTATGGCAACACGTCACAACGGCTAAATAGCACTTCGAGTGGACAAGATATGTTTATCTATTTAAGACAATGAAACAGATTGGTGATTCCGCATTCATAATTTACATGTAGTGTACTACAAAACGGGTGAAGGCTGAAACTGTTCAGTTGTACTGAGGATAAACGAGGAGGCTGACAGATGGAGACGGTTATATTGTCACTTTGAAAAGTGTAGCAACTGTGGACACGTAATGAACTACACCAGAAGAGTTAGTATACGAAGTAAGCACCACTTAAGCGGTTTAGCTGCTCTAGCGGAGTACGTATACATAAGTTGGCTACTTGCTTGACTAGTTCGCTGCTGCTGATAGGCGCGTTTACTTTCACCCACTCAGTGGCTCCGACTTGTACGTACACGACATCGCTGGTATGAGTGCGTGCGTGTGTGTGTGTGTGTGTGTGTGTGTGTGTGTGTGTGTGTGTTAGTGCATGTTTATGGAACCTCGTCAGGACTGCTTTTCCATCATTCTGCTGTGTATGCTTATTTTTTAGCCAACGCTTTACTTCCTGCCATTAATGACATGACATGATTTTAAAGAACCAAATTGTTAGTTATTATTTTCTACCTAGCATTTACCAGTCTGCCAGGATGAATATTTCGAGAGTTGACGTCCTACTTACGGCTACAGGGCCAAAATCCAGAATTCGATACGCCCTATATGTGCACTGCACGATATCAGATTAACTAAGTGGGTAAACAGGCTTGTATATTCTGTAGAGGAACAGGTTGTCAGACTTGTTTACAATTAATTTCAGTCAGAAACTCTCTCTTTAAAAGTAGAGAATGTGAAGTAATGTTCTGCCTCTTACTGCTCTTGGAAGACTGTAAGAAACTAAGATCTTTATCTCGAATTCCAGCCTGTACCATTTTGCTTAACGCTCTGCCGTGTTTTACACGGCCTTCGTTAAATCTCAAAATACCTGGTGGGTGAAAGTTTATTACCAAAAATTTATATAAGGGCGATGAAAATTTTTCTATTCCACGGCTGTACAGTCCACAATCGGTATGCCAATCAGGGAAAATCGCCGTGAGCGTTGAGGCAGTCATCCCACCGACGCATCAGGTTGCAGGTATCGGTCAGAGCAAAAAAAAGACGCCGTGTTCGGCTGCGTGAAGAAGTCTGTAACTGCCTGCTGCAGGTCCTCGTCCGACAGAAATCTTCGACCCTTCAAGGCCTCTTTGAAGGGCCCGAAGGCGTAATAATAGCATGGGGAGAGATCAGGAGTATAGGGCGGGTGCTCTAGTGCCTCCCACTTGAATTAGCGTAACTTCTCCGTTAAGAAATTTGCGAAATGGGGACGTGCGTTACCCTTAAGCGGCGGTACCCCTTGTCGCATCTTTCTGCAACGGTGGCCTTCAACAGACATGATGCCCCATACACATTCATCATTCTGCAGTAGATGTCTACCAAGAAAACAATAACTGCACTTTGGTCCTGTTCAGACGCATTTGGTAATAACCACCAAATAGTTCACGTTCCCACATTTAGCTTCACGCATGTCGCAAAGACGCGAATGCCACACCTATCGTTCCCTACATGTCGGTGCTTCCATGCCCGCATCGGAGTCTTGCCACGTTGCTTATACGGTGCAGCAGCATCTTCAAATGGCAGCTTTTTGATTGACTCTTATACAATTTCGTGGAACAAAGGATTTATTTCTTTGCAACTGAAGAATCGTTTGAAACCAAATTGCAAGTCTTCTAGTGGGTTCAGCATAAACAGGTAACTAATCTTACTGTGATCCAGTTGGCTGACCCCGTAGTACAAGTATTTATGTCAGTCTTTGATCGTAATACCTTTTTTTTTTTAAATATTCTATTCCATAATATCTTCGATTAGTAATAATCACTTGTAAATCACCCGGAAGACACAAAGCGAATGTGCACATGCTTATAAATGTAAATATTGCTGCAAATCAGAAAAGAGTAGCCAATAACACCTACGTATGAAGTGGAAACCCCCTGTATTGTCGTAGGGCAACATGTCTATGGTAATAAAAGGATATAAAATACATCACAAAATTTGAAGCAAGGCTACCTACCTGTTGAACGAGTGTACATGATCCGTACGGTGGACCTAGCCACAGGCAGTTGGAATGAGTTTGCCAGAGGATGTCGCTCGGTGCGTACACTGTTTAATAATGCTTGTGTCGCAAAGGAAAAACGAGAATAAGGAAACTCTGTTTAACAGATGACCATCGTGGATCAGTGTCGCCCTGAGACAGTTTTACGCTATTTCTCATGTCGTAGTCTTTATGTTGTACGAAAATGCTACTGATTATCGGGACTGTCCCTTTTTGTTTTCTGTACTGATATGATACAAGACATAGCAGCCACCTGTGCTTTCCGCCAATTCTCTACGCTGGTCTACAGCTCGTTGCCTTTTCCAAAATGTTGCCTTCATAGCCAGCTGTTTACGTGAGCAGAGATGAAACTCACGGGGAGCCAATTTCGGGCTATATTCTAGGCGATCAAACATTTCCCACGTAAAACGTTGCAGGAGCATCTTCATTGCCCTTGCACAGTGCGACCGAGAATTGTCACGAAGGAGGAAGCGCATGACAGTTAGGTTATGTGGGCTGCATGACATCAGGCGAAATCTCTCACCAGGCCCTGGTTACCTTTACGTGCTCACTGTGCGCTCAGAACTGAAAAGCACGACGTGAAGCGATCGACGGACATACTGGAGACATTGCTCAACACATCTGTGCAAAGCTTCACCGGATTTTTCTTATGGTTCCCATTTCGCGCCCGATCGGACCTTTCTTTCCGAATAATCCTCGTACTTCAAACCAACCAATGTGCTGTACTTTTTCTTTTTGAATAGTTTCGAAGATGCCGATAGAAATTATATATTGGCGTGAAGTTGTCAACACTGGCTTTTTCCTTTTCCTCTGTAGAGACAGCACCACCGAATAGTTATTATTTATGGAAAGAACGCCTTTCGGAAAAGATGCGTTCCGCAAATAACTAAGTGCAATGTTACTTTAGACTTGGCAATGGAATGAAGCTGCCCTCAACCCGGAAGCTGCTTTGAACGCAGACTGATGCATTAGATGTGTTCCTGTTGGAAGTAATACTGCCCTTCGCTTGCTCTGTCCTTTGAACAGACGTACCGAGGCAGTTACAGGAGAACCTTTAGGTTCAATGTAGAATCCGAACCACGTTGCACCTTGTCTTTGTTCAGAATAAAAGACCATTGCGCGATGTACACAATGAGTGACAGAAAAAAAATTGAATCGATTGAGGATCGAGCGCTTGACCTTTCTTAAATTCGTTGTTGGCCACATCTGCAATAAACCATTGTGCCACGCCAATCAATGCAACCTCTCCATCTCAGATTATCTGTCATACCATGGCCTTAACACATGTCCCTATCATCATGTCCCTTTTTCGTGTAAATGTTATCATATGTACCTTTCTTCACGGAGAACCTTTTTATTTGTTACCATATCATTCCAACCGTGCTTCAGACGTACATTCTCAGACATTTCTTCCTCAAATTGAGGCCACTGATACTAGTAAGCTTCTTTTGGCCAGGAGTGCCATCTTTGCCCTAACCAGTGTGTGTTTTTATGGTCTTTCGTCTTTCATTCGTCATGTGTTATTTTGTTTCCAAGACAACAGAATACCTTCACTTTCGCTACTTTGGCTCCCCAGTTTTTATGTCCATTGATAACCTTATTGCCGTTTTCCTTCATTCTATTGAAAGAGTCCTGTAATTCTTCTTCACATTACTGAGCATAGCGATGTCATCAGCAAATCTTATCACTGAAACCCTTTCACCTTGAATTTTGTTCCCACTCCTGATCCTTTCTTTTACCTCTGTCATTGCTTCTTCGTTGTATAGATTGGACAATAGGAACGAAAGACTGCATCCGTGTCATACATCCAAGCACTTCTTTCGTGGCCTTCCATTCTCATTGTCCCCACTTGGTTTTTGTACATATTTGATATTACCCTTTATCCTTTTCCAGTAGCATTTTTTAGAGTTTTGAACTTTTCGCCATTTTACATTGTTGAACGCATTTTATAGGTCTGTAGATGTCTGTTATTCTTGTTAGCAGTTTTGATGCATGATCTTTCAGTCTAATTGCACGATAGTTTTCGTACTTGTTACATGCAGAATTGTATGGATGACATGTCTCCAAATGTATGGTTCCACTCGAACAGTTACAGTATTAAGAGTACAGTGGCTATAAACTAAACTAAAAAGAACTCAACAATTATTTTCAATCGGTTGGCTGTGTAATGCTATGTTCAAACTAATATATGGTTGCTGAGTAACAGCCATGTTTAAAAACTGTGGAAAGGTTTCCGACGTGGCTATTAACAGACTTGAACGAGGTGAAACGCCCTGCTAAACCCGCAGGACAGGACATAGTTTAATTGTGGAAAGGGGCCAAAATAAGCGGCTGTCAGTTACAGTCGAACATACAACTTTATTTATTTGACCAAACATTACAAGACCCAAGAAAATTAAAAAAAAAAAAAAACAACACAGCATTCATTTACCGGCTGAATGCGCCATACAATCATGCCTTATGGGCAAGACTAATTTAATTTAAAATCGGGTGAAAGCCAATAACTTAAGACTCAAACCAAAATCAGAAATTTAAAAGGCAAAAGGCCTAATCTTAAAACAGTTCTTTAATTAGGCTAAAGGCCCAAACATTCTGACACCTTAAGAGCAAAACAACTTTAACTGAAAAATCGGCTGAAGGCGCATCACTTAAGACTCACACCAAAATAAATTTTTAAAAGGCCAAGGCCTTACCTTAAAACAGTTCTGTAAATTAGGCTTAAGGCCCAAACAATCTTACGCCTTAAGGGCAAAACAACCTTAATTTAAAAATTGGCTAGAAGCCGTACAAATACAAACAACAAGAACAAATACGAAAAGGCAGTACACCCAACGACGCTCAGAAGTTTCCGAGGGTCAGCCTGGAATTCAAACAGTAACACTCGCTTAGGTGAGACATGCAATCGGCCCAACAATTCTCGATCCGACGGCAACCCGACTGACACAGTCAACGGACCCACCGACAAGATAACTTCCGCTCCGCCGGACCAGCACACAACAGGGAGTTCAATGGAACATCGTAGAAGGTATTGGCGCCCACAACCAATTATACATTGAGTTGTCAAACTATACAACATGCTGGACAGCGAAAACACGATGAGGAAAATACACTGCCTGAATTTATGTCAACGGCCAGGGCAGATAACCGGAACGTTAACGGCCACAAGGCAGAAGATTCCGCTGGTGGGTGCACTTCAATTCAAAATAACCAAGTACAGTTAAACTCCACCGGAGGGTGGTTAAAATTTGCCAACTTGAAAACACACGTTGTTGCTCGCGGGAATGTCCCAACAGCCGACAACGAAATTCAAACGACACGATGTGAACAGTCGTGACTTGCTGGTAGATTAAGTCAAAACTCTACTTTCGTGTGAGCCACGGACCCCGTAGCAATGGGAACAG
Organism: Schistocerca serialis cubense; assembly: GCF_023864345.2. NCBI lineage: Eukaryota > Metazoa > Arthropoda > Insecta > Orthoptera > Acrididae > Schistocerca > Schistocerca serialis. The sequence goes on along the minus strand of NC_064642.1, from coordinate 633,693,877 downwards.
CACCACACACTCCGACCGCGCGTGGACGCCGCCAGCTGCCTCGGCCAAACCAAGCGCCGCTGCCCCACGCCAACCGACCAACTTCCCAGGCCCGGAAACGGTGAAAGGACCAAATATACGTCGGCGATGAGACGACCAACCAACAGTCGTCCCGCTCCAATCTCCCTCCGTCGGACAGTTCGTGTGTGTCGCCAGCGGTCGGCGAGCACTGGCTGTCGGCGCCTCACCGGCGCTCCGTCCCCGACTTCACTGCTGCTGCGTCGCGACTGCACTGCTGATCCGTCTCCAACTGACTTCCAGACACACGACGACCCGGAAATACTATCGATCGCTCCAGAGATGGTACGACAGTGCATTTATCGACACGCGCTGCTGGTGCCGCTCACGGGAAAGTAAGGCAGGAAGTTAGTGACGCCAGTAAATGGGATAAGAAAACGAGGCGGCAGTACTGCAATTGAAGATGACAAACAATAAATGGCCTGAACACGAGCCGTGCACGGCTCAAGGACTGGTAGCTGGAGCTAGACGCAACGAACATTCCATGTCGGAATTATATGGAACTCAATGTTCAGAGATCGAAAGTGTTAAGACTGTGTCGAGAAACCATATTTCCAGCATTACCTCTCACCGACACAGTGACCGAGAGCCTTCACTTAACGACCGAGAGCAGCGGCGTTTGCGTAGAGTTGTCAGTGCTAACAGAAAAGCAACACTGCCCGAAATAACCTCATTAATCGACGAGGGACGTAAGAGAAACCTATCCGTTAGGACAGTGCGGCGAAATTCGGCGTTAAAGGGCTGTGGCAGCAAACGACTGACGCGAGTGTGTCTGCTGAAAACGCATCGCGCAAATATATCGGTTGGGACCTAGACGCCTGAAAAACCGTGGCCAGGTCAGATGAGTCCCGATTTCAGTTGGTAAGAGCAACTGGTAGGGTTGGAGTGTGGTGCAGACCTCGTGAAGCCGTGGACCCAAGTTGTCAACAAAACTCTGTGCAAGCTGGTGGGGGCTCCACAATGGTATGGGCTGTGTTTACTTGGAATGGACTGGGTCCTCTGGTCCGATTGAACGGATCAGTGACTGGAAATGGTTATATTCGGCTACTTAGAGAACATTTACAGCCATTCATAGGCTTCATGTTCCCAGACAACGGTGGATTTTTTTTACGGATGATGTTACCGAGCAAGAATTGTACATGATTCCATCGAACATTTATGGGACATAATCGAAAGTACAGTTTTTGCACAAAATCATGCACCGGTAACACTTCCTCAATTACGGACGGCTATGGAGGTAGCACGGCTCAATATTTCTGCTGGAGAATTCCAACGATTCGTTGAGTCCATGCCGTGAGGAGTTGCTACACTACCCCGGGCAAAAGCAGGTCCGATACGGTATTAGGATGTATCCCATGATTTTTGTTACTTCAGTGTCTGGGTTTGGTAGGCGAGGAAATGCCTACATTAGCGTGTATGTAGGACCACAAATTTTTCCACAGCAACAAAAATTGGAGTAGAGGGAAAGTGGACCGATATGAGGCTGGAGAAAAATGAGGTCCCCATAGAGATTCATAATGAAAAATTTAGTGCATAAAAGTTTTCTGCGGGTTGATATTGAAAGTTTCGCTATCGTTTTGATCGTGGATGTTGTCTCAGCATTCAGTTGGATGTGTCTGTCTTTGCTTGCCCGTTAATGAGAAACATTAGTGGCCGATTGCGTACCAGACTTAACCTTAGCCTCTTTTAAGGCAGCAGACCGTACAGATAGATAAATCATATTGTCAGATTGTTAATTATATGTTTGTTTTTCCAGTGTTATTTCACAAGATAAATGACAGTTTTATCGGTGGTCGTGACCCGGTGAACCTATTTATTTTGTAATTAACGCACGGTATGCCGGACGGCAGCGCTTGTGGAAAAAAAACTGTGTGAAAGGTACTTAACGGACTGAGTTTCTTTCTTCCCTCCCGATTGTGATCATCGCAACGGTAATCGCGTTTGGCCAGGCTCACAGTGTCCTTTACTAGACTTGCCCCTGAACCGTGCCGTTTCCTTTATGAGGGCGAATACGAACACGTCGAGTATTTGGCGTCGTTTCTAGAGTGGTCCCGTCGCTTCCCCTCAAACTACTGGTCCATTGATAGTTACTGGGAGCAATAAATTGAGTGATCAGGGTGCGAAATGACTTATTAACACTTATTGCCTTAGCATTACAAACTCTGAAAACCAATTTCTGACAGTTTCATGCAACAGCAAAAGGTTCACAGACTGTCTCCTCAGCTTTCAGTAATATGATTTACCAGTTACGTGGTCTCGATGTAGTGACAACAGCTGCCTTCACTCCTTTGTAATATCGTTCCTTCTCGTGCATGTATCTATATACAGGGTGATTATAATTAAAGTTAAACTTTCAAAGCGCTGTTGAAATAACATCACTGGTCAGAATGACGTCAAATTGCAACGGAATATTGACGGAGAAGGGGGAAAACGTATGGGGTAGAAAATATAGTTACAAAACGTAGCAATAGGTGGCGCTTAAGCATCATAATTTAATAGTGGTTGACTACAAATGGCAAATGAATCATACAACAATGCTTAAGGTGTACGTTTGACGTTAAACAAACTGCACTACTCAGTGTGCATGGGTGTTCAGGTGTGATACTGTTAGTTGCGTAAGCCCATCCACCACGGCAAGGTCATATCACTTCGGATGGGAAAAATCGGTTTTTAGTTGTCCTGAGGCCAAAAACCGCATAAAAGGATCACTCACATCGGTTTTTAGCTGTCCTGGAACGAACAACCGCATAAAAAGTATCAATCACATTGGTTTTTAATTGTCCTGCGGTCAAAAACTGCATAAAAGGATCACTCACATCGGTTTTTAGTTGTGCTGGAGCGAACAACCGCATAAAAAGTATCAATCACATCGGTTTTTAATTGTCCTGGGGTCAAAAACTGCATAAAAGGATCACTCACATCGGTTTTTAGTTGTCCTGGAGCGAACAACCGCATAAAAAGTATCAATCACATCGGTTTTTAATTGTCCTGGGAGCAAAAACTGCATAAAAGGATCAGTCACATCGGTTTTTAGTTGTCCTGGAGCGAAAAACCGCGTAGAAATTATCAATCACATCGGTTTTTAATTGTCCCGAGGCCAAAAACCGCATAAAAAGGATCTCTGAAATCGGTTCTTAGTTGTCCTGGAGCGAAAAACCGCATAAAAAGTATCAATCACATCTGTTTTTTGTTGTCCTGAGGCCAAAAACCGCATAAAAAGCATCAATCAAAATCAAATCTGATTATTAATTTCCGCGTGACTGGCGGATAACATGTTCAGTATGCTGTCCACCGTTTTCTGCAACAAGTTGAAATCGAGAAACAGCATGTTCCACAACTGATCGAAGTAGTTCCGGGGCCACGTCGAGAATGTGTTGCGCAATGCATGCTTACAAAGCAGCTAAGTTAGCTATCGGAACACTGAACACACACAGCCCCACAGGCAGAAGTCACATGGATTAAGATCAGGTGATCGGGACGCCAGGCTGTAAGGAAATGGCGGCTAATAATTCTAGAATTCCCGAAATGGGGCATCAGCAGCTGCTTAACTGGATTTTCAATGTGCGGAGGTGCGCCATCTTGCGTAAAAATGATCCCATCCACACCTCTACGCTGTTGGCGAGCTGGAATGACGTGGCTGCCCAAAAGACAGTCATAGCGCTTAACAGTGGCGGTACAGGTAACAGGACCGGAAGCACCTGTCTCTTCGAAAAAAATATGGCCCTGTGATAAATGATGCCGTAAGCCCGCACCACACAGTGACCTTTTCAGCACGAAGTGGTAGTGGGTGATTTGTGTGTGGATTTTCTGTTGCCCATATTCGACAATTCTGTGTACTGACATATCCTGTCAGATGGAAGTGGGGTTCGTCTGTTCACAAAATCTTCCACGGCCAATCATTGTCCACTTGCATACGAGCAAGAAATTCTAAAGCAAAGGTCTCTCTTGCTGGGAGGCCAACAGGAAGCATCTCGTGCACTTGGGAAATTTTGAATGGATAACAAAGAAGGATGTTTCGGAGGATTTTACGCACCGTTCTCACGGGTACGTCCAATGTTCGGGCAATTCTGCTTGCACTACACGCTTGCACACCACCACTCGTCTCCTCCTGCATTGCTGTGACCACTGCTTCCACTGACGTGGAATCAATTCGTTTCCTCCCTCTACCTAGTTGCTCTCCAAAAGAACCAGCCTTTTCGAATTTCCGAATCACTTTCTCCAGACCCACGGCAGTCATCAGACCAACGCCTTTTTTTAAACCCTTCAGTGTCCGGAACTTCTGCAGAGCGACGTGTGCACACTCGTCATTCTTGTAATACAGCTTTACAAGCAGAGCCCGATCCTGCATTGAGACAGGCATGGCGAACGTCGCAGACGCGAAAGGAGGAAAAGCCGTGTACCCGGCGTGTTTATACCAACTTCAGTGGGTCGTGCACATGACAGGTTTTTTCATTTACATATCTGACACACACAGCGCCATCTATTGATCAATTTTCAAGCTATTTTTTTTTCTTCTGCCATACGTTTTGCCCCTTCTCCGATAATATTACTTTGCAATTTGACGCCATTCTAACCAGTGGTGCTATTTCTACAGTGTTTTGAAAGTTTAATTATAATCACTCTGTATCTTCATCCGCAGCTTACGGCCCATATGGTGCTTCATCATCATCAAACTTGAACGCAATATCCATTTTTGCAATTATTACACGCAACTCGATAATTCTGCTTCTCTGAAGAACAGATCACATTGGCATTGCGTCAAAATGGCAATAATTACAATAGATATAATATCCACTGACGGATTCGTAAATTACGTTTATTATAAGAACGTAATAATGTGATTTGACAGCACATTTAGCCCTAAATTTTAAACCCTCGTAAAATTCGCGATTGCAGTATGATGTAAAACAGGGCATTTTGTACTTAATGTGAAGTTGAACATTGGAGATTTAATAATTGTAATCAACTAATGAATAACCTATAAGTTATGATTTCCTTTGAATAAATTAGGAGTAGAACCGTTTACGATTGTTTGGTGGCAATGTAACATTTACCCCATTTTAGTGATGTAGGGTTAAGATACAGAATAAGCATTAAAATTATAGTAATATAGCGACTACTAAAACCGATACTCATTGCTCGATGATAAAAACGTAGTACAGCCACGCTAGTCCACAACTTAAAAATGGTAACTTTATAAAAACTTTAGCGTGCCCAGCGCTATTTAAATGACTGAAGCCATTGACTAAGCATACAACACAGTAGCAGGCGTACCCCATAAGCAGTACAAAACAACTATTTCAAATGGCCAAAGTACAACTCACTCACGGCATTCACTAAGTTCCGCCGTAACAACTGACGCCCACCGATATGCTGGCTGCGGTAATATGTGATGTCGTAGCACCAATCAACACCTGCTTTTGTTTATTTTTATTTTAACACGCAACACCAGTTCAGGATGTTGTTGAGTAAATTGCATGTCTCTCCACATGTTACCTTCTAGTAATTTATTTACTATCTAACAGATGCACCAAGCAAAGTTTCGTTGTTGACAGCTTGGTCTAATATATACGCATGGCCCCGCCTTGTGCACGACTTCGTGGACTGCTGATGATGACGTCGCGTTGCAAGTAAAGACGCCATCAGTGCGGCAGATTACCAGCGACGATTCAGTATGATTGGAAAAGAGCACAGGTAGTCCCAGTCTTCAAGAAGGGTCGTCGAGCAGATGCGCAAAACTATAGACCTATATCTCTGACGTAGATCTGTTGTAGAATTTTAGAACATGTTTTTTGCTCGAGTATCATGTCGTTTTTGGAAACCCAGAATCTACTATGTAGGAATCAACATGGATTTCGGAAACAGCGATCGTGTGAGACCCAACTCGCTTTATTTGTTCATGAGACCCAGAAAATATTAGATACAGGCTCCCAGGTAGATGCTATTTTTCTTGACTTCCGGAAGGCTTTCGATACAGTTCCGCGCTGTCGCCTGATAAACAAAGTAAGAGCCTACGGAATATCAGACCAGCTGTGTGGCTGGATTGAAGAGTTTTTAGCAAACAGAACACAGCATGTTGTTATCAATGGAGAGACGTCTACAGACGTTAAAGTAACCTCTGGCATGCCACAGGGGAGTGTTATGGGACCATTGCTTTTCACAACATATATAAATGACCTAGTAGATAGTGTCGGAAGTCCCATGTGGCTTTTCGCGGATGATGCTGTAGTATACAGAGAAGTTGCAGCATTAGAAAATTGTAGCGAAATGCAGGAAGATCTGCAGCGGATAGGCACTTGGTGCAGGGAGTGGCAACTGACCCTTAACATAGACAAATGTAATGTATTGCGAATACATAGAAAGAAGGATCCTTTATTGTATGATTATATGATAGCGGAACAAACACTGGTAGCAGTTACTTCTGTAAAATATCTGGGAGTATGCGTGCGGAACGATTTGAAGTGGAACGATCATATAAAATTAATTGTTGGTAAGGCGGGTACCAGGTTGAGATTCATTGGGAGAGTCCTTAGAAAATGTAGTCCATCAACAAAGGAGGTGGCTTACAAAACACTCGTACGACCTATACTTGAGTATTGCTCATCAGTGTGGGATCCGTACCAGATCGGGTTGACGGAGGAGATAGAGAAGATCCAAAGAAGAGCGGCGCGTTTCGTCACAGGGTTATTTGGTAACCGTGATAGCGTTACGGAGATGTTAAACAAACTCAAGTGGCAGACTCTGCAAGAGAGGCGCTCTGCATCGCAATGTAGCTTGCTGTTCAGGTTTCGAGAGGGTGCGTTTCTGGATGAGGTATCGAATATATTACTTCCCCCTACTTACACCTACCGAGGAGATCACGAATGTAAAATTAGAGAGATTCGAGCGCGCACGGAGGCTTTCAGACAGTCGTTCTTCCCGCGAACCATACGCGACTGGAACAGGAAAGGGAGGTAATGACAGTGGCACGTAAAGTGCCCTCCGCCACACACCGTTGGGTGGCTTGCGGAGTATAAATGTAGATGTAGATGTAGATGCAACGGCCCTTACGTTACAGCGCAATGGCACTCTCCGTGTTTTCCCAGTCTAGCCACTTCCTGAACTGCATTCCTTCTCCGTAAGGATCGCCCTTTTCATTTGGATCCCAAACACAAGACGCACTATCATGATGCGCCGCCTTGGCTTCGGTACGGAGGGTTCGTGGGTTCTGATGAGCAGAATGCCTCTATTACTGAGAAATAAATTCAAAACGAGGTAATTTAAAAGTAAATAGTGAGTGCCGCCCTTTCTCGAAGAAAGAACAATTGAAAGTTTACTAAAAAGGCAGCCAATTTACCCAACTGTGTGGCGTCTAAAATGGTAAACATATACTTGTCATCAGGCCAGCTGATTTGGGACGCTTTATTACAACTGCAAAAACTTTTTCTCTACATCGTTGTTGGCCATGTGTGATTCCCACCACAGGCTCTTGTTCATTGATGTTGGAGAAAATCTGTGTTCAACAATTTATTGCTTCATAAGAAGTTAATTGACAGTGAAACAGGCAGTTGTATGAAGGCTGCGGATACTTTGCTGTTGTAATCGTCAGTGATTAAGGTTTTGGCGTGTCATCGTTATGATTGCGTTATACGGATACAGTTTCTTTCCAAATAGTTTTCAGGTACAGTCTCTTTAGGTTTATGAGACGCGTTGGAAGTGCTTTTAGTATTCTTGCTGAAGAGTGCAGAATTTTTGATCAGTTTTGGAATGTACATGCAGCGCTCGCAGAAGATATAAAAAATTGCTGTGTTTTGCACAGTTTTGTTCGTGATCGTGACAGATACAGATTTGAAGACACTTTGAGCACGGGGGGGGGGGGGGGGGGGGGGTTACGTGACATTTCAACAGCCCCGTTACAAGCGGGAAGAAATGTGAGTGACACTCACCAATCGACATCTTATCTTTAAAACGTTTGGGTCCAACGTCCGGTGGTGAAATCTTTGATTTTCTGCACTTTATCTGTGTGTGCCTCACACTCCATGTTCCATACCAATGGATGTTTATCAGCTTCAGAGATGAAATCTTCGGCAGTGACTTCTATCTCTATCTAACAGTATGACTTACACGACCGTACCATCAAGTAACAGTGGGCAGCAACATCAGAAATCGCGAGCCGACTGTTAACATACAGTGTTACCCGTTGCTTGGTCAGTTAACAGCGCCAGAGTGTGAGGTCGCGTGAAGGCCGCTATTGGAAGCAATGTTCCGCCCAAGAGCCCGCAATCCCATAAGTCGTGTACAGTGAGCAGCGGACTGACTGAATAGTGGCCATTGTGGAGGTAAACGTATGCGCGAAATCTCCTGCTGCTTGCAAGTCCGTGTATTCAAAGTTCTATACTTAAAGTATGACAGACCCTATGCGTTATAAAAGTAATGTACGTTCTGCTGTACTTCTTTCAGAAAAGGAAAGATAGATGGGACAGCAACGTCGTGCAATTTGCATAGTTTGCAAGGAAACAATTTCTTTCTGAATGTTCGGAACATAGAAAATGGTTTTCTGTCTATCGGGAACTTGGCTTCGTGACAGCATTAACTATTTTTCAAAAAGCAGTGGTTTCGAAACAAAAAAACGTACAATTAAATGCACTTTATATTATCACAGTGGTGATAATTTACCAGGCAAGTGCAGTAGCATACAAAACATCCCCCTGCCTATGAAATGTAATGTTAGTTCGTTTCTTGCATGTATTTGTGTAGTTAAACGTTGCGCAACTCTTCACCAGTTTTCTCTGCGTTTACTGGAATGTATAGTTAGTGCAGTTACAACTAACAAATGCTATATACATTGCCCAATAAACACATAATGTTCGATTTCTGCCCTTGAAAGCTACAGTACACTTCTACTTAACAGACTCTTACCACCACAGTGGTGCCCAACCGAAGACTCCAAATAATCTGCAAGTGCAGAGCCCTCGGGGAGTCTAGTTATTTTTTCAAGGTCTTTGGTTCCGCCATCGGTGGCCCAGCAGCATCACCTGCGCCACCGTGACTCTGTACGCCTGGAGGCTCCCATTTAAACCAATGTTCTGCCAGCGGAAGCCCCACCGGGAAGCGTTTCTCAGTGAAGGGGTTCTTAAAATCGAGAATCGTGTTTACGGGGCTCGACCGAAGTACACCAGTTGCGACTTATACGACGAAGTCTTTTATAATCTCGCCGGCCGGTGTGGCCGAGCGGTTCTAGGCGCTACAGTCTGGAGCCGCGCGACCGCTACGGTCGCAGGTTCGAATTCTGCCTCGGGCATGGATGTGTGTGATGTCCTTAGGTTAGTTAGGTTTAAGTAGTTCTAAGTTCTAGGGGACTGATGACCTCAGAAGTTAAGTCCCATGGGGCTCAGAGCCATTTGAACGATTTTTTTTATAATCTCAGCTGGTGATAGAGCGGCACATTTCGGAATGCAAGATGATTTGTGACGGACTGATGCAAGGTCTGTCAGTTGACCCTGAACGCAAACACATGTAACATATTCTGCTTAAATAAGAGAAGAGATCCATTACTAATGATGACAGATCACAGAAAACACTAACAACCGTAAGATCCCTGAGAGTAACCGTCCGAATCGGAGAAAAAAGAAATACGTGGCACAATTTCACGAAAAGAAGACATCTGTGGACAGGACACATCCTAAGATATCGAAGAATTGTTAGTTTGTTGATAGAAGGAACTGTAAGAGGGGGAACATTGTAGAGGGAAAGCAAGGCATATAGTCAGCAGGTTCAAGTGGATGTAGGTTGCGGTACTCAGAGATGAAGAGCCACGCACAGAGTTGTAGCGGAGCGACAGGTGAGTGGAAAAACTGGGTAGGCTACGAAAAAAAAATTAGGATTTTTGGAAATTCAGCCTCAATCGGGATGGGTACTGACGTAAGTTTCTATGAAAATAAATCATTGTTAAAGAACCACTGAAGCATTTTTGATGCTACATCTATGCAAATTGGTATTTGATTTCTCGGTTAGGAAAAAAAAGTGTTTCAATGCCTTTGAAAATTCAAACCCCAAGGTGTGAAATGAGAATGGTTCATTCGGATGGCAGACTCACTTTTTGATCAGAAGTACATTCGGTAAAGATCATGCTTCTACGCTCTTAATTAGCGTGAAGAGTTCAGATGATGTTGGAATTTGTTTTTGGGGAAGGAGACCAGACAGCGAGGTCACCGGACTCATCAGATTAGGGAAGGACGGGGAAGGAAGTCGGCCGTGCCCTTTCAAAGGAACCATCCCGGCATTTGCCTGGAGCGATTTAGGGAAATCACGGAAAACCTAAATCAGGATGGCCGGACGCGGGATTGAACCGTCGTCCTCCCGAATGCGAGTCCAGTGTGGTAACCACTGCGCCACCTCGCTCGGTTTGGAATTTGTGAACTAAATGAAAGAAAGCTATTTAATTGTCACACGACAGTTCGGCTTTGACAGAATTGCATAGAAAAATAAACGGATCTTTAATACATTATTACACACCGTCATGTTACACGCTACAGTTCGGAGCCCTCTAGCGGCAGAGGGCTGGAAATATGTAGACGTGAAGAATAAAGATGTGGAATGTTAATGACACTTGTTTTATTTAAACAGCTTTAAGAGTTTTTACGTAAGAAAATACGGTAGCATTACTTTTCAGGAAGCTCTGGTAATTTGTTGTGAGTTTGTCGCATACAGCAATGGAAAAGAGGACAAACGAGAGGATTTTGAATTCTTTAAATGCGTTTCATCTACAACCAGAGCTGCGGGGCATCGAAAATAATGTATGCAAATATCGCAGTCTGAAGAAAGGCAAGCTTTTTCCGGTGAACTCGGAAACACGTTTGATGAACCATACAAAGAATTCCGAAGTCCTCGAACCTTTGCCAAATGCGAGGTAAAAAGTTGCCTAGGAACAATAAAAGAGCAGATGGCTCTTCATCCACTTGGTTTGCAGTTGATTTTGTGTGTTTCATACTATCGCCAGACGTACCTGAAGCAGTAACTAACTATGTAAACTGTGGTGTGTGTACTGGTAAACAGTAATAAAATACAGTTGTAATCTTATTTCAGACTTCGTTTGATGAAGCCTTTCACTCCTACCAAAGCATTGCACACTTCCTATTCCGTGAGGCTTAATGATGAATAATGAAATTTGAAGGGGGTACGGTGCATTAAACTTCTGTACAAAATAACCAGTAACTAAAAATCTAGGGGTGACCACCTATCGGATTGTGTCTGGTATACACTAATTTGTATAGGTTTTAGCACCTCTCGGACTAATTGATTGTACGAGATATTCGAAATCTTGATTCGTCACTATGGCAAAATTCTGAAACCGGTGTATGGTCAAATTTTCTGAAGCGTTCCGCTTACTTAAGTAAGAAAACATCCAAAAAGCCCGAATTCTCTTGTTCTTTCTATATTTATTCTTTGTGTGATGTGAAAACAGTTAAGACACACACACACACTTTCGCTAGCCCACGTTCGCCCATTTTGTGGTAGTAGTGTGGCTCCTGTAAACACTTCTGCTCGAAAATGTATTGCCGCAAGCATTACCGGGCTATAATGACCGGTAGTTTAGCACACGTGGCTGCAATTCGTGTGGTTATTATGGGCAGTAATCAGTCTTTATGGCCCATCTCAACAAACCTTTAGAAAAAAATAAATCGGCGGTCCTGAAATTTCTGAGAACTTAACTGACAATATCCTCTGCGTGGTAGTATTCAACATTTTTAATTAATTTTTTTTACTTCGTTGAAAATTGCACAATAGCGTTGCGCAATAATGGGTACGCTTGGTCTGGTCGCTCCCTGACTCAGCGACTCGAGAAGGGGAACCGCAGTCCGACAGCCAGCGGTTAGCCGTTGCGTGCCGCACTTGCTGCGCCGTGCCGCACTTGCTGCGCCTCGAGCGACGAGTGTTGCGTAACGCACCAGCTGAAGGCTTGATGGAGCAGTGAGTATTTTGTTTCACCCAAAACGCCAGTACTTAAGCAAACCGAGATGGGTGGCGCAGTGCTTAGCACATTGGACTCGCATTTGGGAGAACGACGGTCCAAATCCGCGTCCGATCTTTCTGATTTAGGTTTTCCGTGATTTTCCTAAATCACTTAAGGCAAATGCCGGGATGGTTCCTTCGAAAAGGCGTGGCCGCTTTTCTTCTTCATCCTTCCCTAATCCGAGCTCGTACTCCAATGACCTCGTCGTCGACAGGACGTTCAATACTAATCTCCTCTTCCTACCAATTAAGCCGAGCTGGAACAGAAACTTGTACTGGTCTCGGATATTGGGATTATACAAGCACACATCCCTCAGTGGTGCTTGCGTAAGTTTCAACTAAGATACTGATGGGAGTCACAAAATTTCAAGCATAAAAAATAAGTCAGACACAACAAAAGGTATACAGTACATGAAACCCCATACAAATGTAAAATATGCTTCCTGTCCAAACAAAATTATTTGCAGTTTTCACAAATCGAAAGGACGCGCTAACACAAAAATATCGCAAATTTCTCGCCGTTTTTTCTCCTTTTGTCTGCATCTCTTGGGCTTATTTGGCGTCTCGGTTTTCTTTGTGCTTCTCCAGTGGAGAAGCGTTGAGGCTTACGTAAGCATAAGGCTACATGGCAAGTTCCAAGGATGATGATTCAGGTTTCCACATTCCATATAAGCACGAACCAGGCTCCATTTATCCTTTTCGACGACTTGTTTCCTCTGAACTTTGTAGACGCATCAGAAGAATGAGACTTTTACGCCAGCAATGTTCAGCATGGTAAAGAATATTATCACTGACAACCTTCTGGTTCGTGTGGATTAAACTCTAAGGTCCGGTGCAAATGATTCAAATGGCTCTGAGCACTATGGGACTTAACTACTGAGGTCATCAGTCCCCGAGAACTTAAAGAACTACTTAAACCTAACTAACCTAAGGATTTCACACACATCCATGCCCGAGGCTGGATTCGAACCTGCGACCGTAGCGGTCGCGTGGTTCCAGACTGTAGCGCCTAGAACCGCTCGGCCACTCCGGCCGGCTAACCGGCGCAAAGTTGACCTAAAATGTGAATTGCATCTTGAGAGTTGTTTAGTTGTTTTTCATGCGTTACGCTTCGTATTCTTTGCTTGTTTTCATACTGAATCATCCCCGGCAGTTACACAACTGTTCGATTTCTTTAAGGAACATATGAACAGAATCTGACGTTATAGTTGGGAGCAAAACGTGCTGCACCAACTAGACGTTTGTGGCTACGGTTAAATTCTGAAATTAAAAGAAACGTTCAGGAATGGAATTGGATTCTAGGATGTATGCGTATAAATTCTAAGATTTTTTTTTTTTTTTTTGTTTGATCTACAGTCTCCTGACTGGTTTTATATGGCACGCCACGACATCCTTATCATCTTAGAGTAGCACTTAAACCCAACGTTCTGGATTATTTGTTGGATATATTCTAATTTCTGCCTTCTCCTACACCTTTTATCTTCTGCAGCTCCTTCTAACACACCATCTTGCCCCTTCTTCTTGTCAGTATGGTCCTCATATTCCTTTCCTCGTCATTTCTGCAAATAACCTAATCGTTTTTTATGTTATCAGTTCACCTAATTATCAAAATACTTCTTTAGCAAAACATATAAAACCCTTCAATATCTTCTTTCCCACAGTTCACAGTTCATTACCATGCAATGCTGTGCTCCGGCCATACATTGTCAGAAATTTCTTCCTCGAGTCAAGGTCAGTGTTTGATTCTAGAATTCTTCGTTTGTCCAGGAATACCCTCTTTGCTTATCTGCTGTTGGTGACCACCTAGCTTCGCCCGTCATACGTTATTTTGTTTCCAATGTGGCAGAATTCTTTTACATTGTGGGCTTCGTGATACACCATTTTCATGGTAACTTTGGCACTAATCTCATTTCTGCGACTCGTCATTACTTTCGTCTTTGTTCGGTTTACTCTCAATCTATACTCTGTACTCATTAGACTTCATTCCATTCAGCATCTCCTGTAATTCTCCCTCGTTTTCAGTCAGAATAGCAATGTCATGAGCGAGTCCTAGCATTGATCTTCTTTCTCCATGAATTTTAATCTCAGTTTTCATTCACCACCTGCTTTTTCGATGTACACACCAGATGTGCACAAGTCTGCATCCCTGTATCACATTCTTTTAATCAGAGCACTTCGTTCTTGGTCTTCCATTCTTACTTTTCCCTCTTCGATCTTGTACGTACTGTATATTACTCGTCTTTCCCTCCGGGTTACACATATTTTTCTAACAATTTAGAATATTTTGCACCGATTTACATTGACGAATTCTGTTTTTAAATCCACAAATGCTATGAAGCTACTCTTGCTACCATTATCAACTAAACGCCAGAGCTGCCTCTCTGTACCTTTCCTGAAGCGCAACTGATCGCCACCTAGGTCCTCAAGTTCACGATGAAGGGTTGTAGCGACTTCCCCGTGCGCAGTGGTGATCTGTATCGCAGTAACACTGTGCTGGTTGTAAGACCGGTACATCGTCGGTGGCAGAGGCGATGACGCAACAGCGTGTAGGAGGAAGCTGCGGAGACGATGGTCGCTGCTGGAGCGCCGCGTCGTGACTCTGGGGACTGCGCACGTCTACATTTACATCTACGTCTATACATCGCAAGTCATCTTACGGTGTGTGGCGGAGGGTACTTTGTGTGTCACTGTCACTTCCCCCTTTTCCTATTGCAGTCGCGTGTTGTTGTTGTGATCTTCACTCCAGAGACTGGTGTGATGCAGCTCTCCATGCTACTCTATCCTGTACAAACTGCTTCATCTCCCAGTACCTACTGCAACCTACATCCGTCTGAACGTATTGTATTCATCTCTTGGTCTCCCTCTACGATTTTTACCCGCCTCGCTGCCCTCCAATACTAAATTTGTGATCCCTTGATGCCTCAGAATATGTCCTACCAATCGATCCCTTCTTCCAGTCAAGTTGTGCCACAAACTCCTCTTCACCCCAATTCTATTCAATACCTACTCATTAGTTATGTGATCTACCCATCTAATCTTCAGCATTCTTCTGTAGCACCACATTTCGGAAGCTTCTACTCTCTTCTTGTCCAAACTATTTATCGTGCACGTTTCACTTCCATACATGGCGACACTCCATACAAATACTTTCAGAAACGATGTCCTGACAAATCTATACTCGATGTTAACAAATTTCTCGTCTTCAGAAACGTTTTCCTTGCCATTGCCAGTCTACATTTTATATCCTCTCTACTTCGACCATCATCAGTTATTTTACTCCCCAAATAGCAAAACTCCTTTACTACTTTAAGTGTTTAGTTTCCTAATCTAATTCCCTCAGCATCACCCGACTTAATTCGACTACATTACATTATCCTCATTTTGCTTTTGTTGATGTTCATCTTATATCCTCCTTTCAAGACACTGTCCATTCCGTTCAACTGCTCTTCCAAGTCTTTTGCTGTCTCTGACAGAATTACAATGTCATAGGCGAACCTCAAAGTTTTTATTTCTTCTCCATGGATTTTAATACCTACACCGAATTTTTCTTTTGTTTCCTTTACTGCTTGCTCAGTATACAGATTGAATAACATCGGGGAGAGGCTACAACCCTGTTTCACTCCCTTCCCAACCACTGCTTCCCTTTCATGCCCTCGACTCTTATAACTTCCATCTGGTTTCTGTACAAATTGTAAATAGCCTTTCGCTCCATGTATTTTACCCCTGTCACTTTCAGAATTTGAAAGAGAGTATTCCACTCGCGTATGGTTCACTACAAGATCGATTGCTGGTAAGTCTCCGTGTGGGCTCGAATCTCTCGATTTTATCTGCATAGTTTTTTCGCGAGATGTACAGAAAAGGAAGGAATATATTGGTTGATTCTTCTAGGACCGTACGTTCCCTTAATTTTGACAGTAGACCATCCCATGAATCAGAACGGCTCTCTTGCAGCGTCTGCCACTGCAGTTGACTGAACATCTACGTGACGCTTTCGCGCTTGCTAAATGAATCTGGAACGAAACGCGCTGCTATTCTTTGGCTCTTCTCTGTTTTGTATATCCATCGTGTCCGGTCAGATCGTAGACTGATGAGCAGTAGATAGGAAATGGTCGAACGAGTGTTCTGTAAGCTTCTGTTGCTGATGGGCTACATTTCAAGAGTGTTGTTCCATTGAATGTCAGTGTGGCATCTGCCTACTCGCGATTAATTTTATGTGGCTCTTATGGATATTTCACAGAAATAACTGCATTAGTGATTGTCCTGCAATCGTGTAATGATGCAATAAAGAGTATTTCTGTCTGTGTATTCGTAATACTTTGCATTTGTTTGTGTTGAGGCAAATTGGCACCCACTGCACGCACCAAACGTCGATCTGTGCAGGTCTTGGTATATTTTGTTACAATTTTCTAGCTTTGCGACTTCTCCGTGAGAACACCATCATCCAAGAAAAGCGTCGTGGAACTTCCGACATTGTCTACTAGGTCTTTATATACAGGATGGTTATGGTTATAACTAAACGTTAGCTATTTGAGCCAGTGTAGACGGAAAACTATATACCGTATGAGCCCCCAACTTTATAGGAACGATGTTCAATGTGTGCTCCACAGGATTTATATTGTTAGAAGTATTAATGTCATGATTGCCGCTGGGCGCCGGTCCTGGTACAGCAACGTAGGGTTAAAACACAAGCATCAGTGTGCATTACTTTTGCAGTCAGCGTGGCTCTAGACAACATGAGCGGGGCTTTACTCGTAAAACTTTTATCAAAACAGCAGCACTGGTGCTGATGCTCTTCGCGATTATCGACGCATTAAATGAATATGGTGAGTTCCTCTTTCCGCCACGGGGG
Organism: Schistocerca serialis cubense; assembly: GCF_023864345.2. NCBI lineage: Eukaryota > Metazoa > Arthropoda > Insecta > Orthoptera > Acrididae > Schistocerca > Schistocerca serialis. The sequence goes on along the minus strand of NC_064642.1, from coordinate 633,676,980 downwards.
TTGAAGAGCATGATTCGGAAGGTTCGAATTAACTGGTGATTTGGGAATTGCTCCTGAGGGAGGCCGACAACCAACTGCCCTGCAAATTGTTGAACAAGTTACTATCGCCATGGCTCAAAATTCTGGATGCATCGTACCGTCTTCGAGCAATGACCGAGCTGTGTCCCAAAAGTTGAACAGTTGATGGTTCACCATTCGAAAAGTGCTGCGAACAAACTTCAGATTACTTACCTTCTGCCACGTGACGCAGACATTCGAGTACCAGCTTACGTTTCCTGCTAGGGTTGAACTTGAGGACACGTGGCCATGGAACTTTTCGTGGTGTGATTCTGCACACTTTACGCTCACTGGGGCAGTGACCACTAAGAATTATCGCACTGGAGGGTCTTCATCCTCAACGAACGCTCGCGAAATTCCCCGCCACAGTGAACGCGTCACGTTGTTGTGTGGCTTCACGGCACAGTTCATGATTGGTCAAATTTTCTTTGAGGCACTTGGAGCTCAAGGACCAAGGACATGCAACGTGAATGGCGCAAACTGAGATTTGCTTCGCCAACATGTGACCCCTGCTGTCCAGGAAGAGATGCTTGGGACTTTTTTGATGCGCCATGGAACTCCAGATTGTTCGTGAGGTCACTCGGTTGCCCCATAAATATATTTGGTGAAAATCGAATAATTGGCCGATCGTTCCGAACTGCGTGGCCACCAAGATCACCATATTTGAGCCCCTATGATTTCTGGCTGTGGGATGGGTTTATCAACGGGATACTAACACTTATTGGATGGTCAAGATGCGCATAGCGAGGGAGGTAAATCTTTGTCTACATGGATACTCAGCAAATCACACTCAAGTGCCTGGCAGAGGGGTCTTCGAACCATCTTCACAATAGTTCTCTATTATTCCACTTTCCGTGCGAGCTCTGATTTTCCTTATTTTATTACGATGATCGTAGGTCGGCGTCAAGAAAATATTTTCGCATTCGGAGGAGAGGTAGTAAGCATCCCACGTGATCTGTTTCGAGCAGCAGTAGAGCATAGTCTAGTATGGTTCTGTGCTGTCGTGGCCGGCCGAAGTGGCCGTGCGGTTAAAGGCGCTGCAGTCTGGAACCGCAAGACCGCTACGGTCGCAGGTTCGAATCCTGCCTCGGGCATGGATGTTTGTGATGTCCTTAGGTTAGTTAGGTTTAACTAGTTCTAAGTTCTAGGGGACTAATGACCTCAGCAGTTGAGTCCCATAGTGCTCAGAGCCATTTGAACCATTTTTTGTGCTGTCGTGGATACAGATGGTCGTCACACTGAGCAACATTTCGAACCTGGGCCGTTAACTTCGCATGCTTTTAGGAAATATTACCCTCATACGTAGAAATTAAAGTGTGTTATTTTAATGGTTTATTCGTTATTTATCTTCCGAATGTCCTTACAGATGTTTCCAAAGTTTAATTGCCCTCGTATCACTCATTTTTATGGGCTTCTGTCAGGTAGCGAAAAATCAGTTATCACCACCATGTACCGGGTGATCAAAAAGTTGGTATAAATTTGAAAACTGAATAAATCACTGAATAATATAGATAGAGAGGTACAAATTGGCACACATGCTTGGAATGACATGGGGTTTTATTAGAACCAAAAAATACAAAAGTTCAAAAAATCTCTGACAGATGGCGCTTTATTTGATCAGAATAGCAATAATTAGCATAACAAAGTAAGACAAAGCAAAGATGATGTTCTTTACAGGAAATGCTCAATATGTCCACCATCATTCCTCAACAATAGCTGTAGTCGAGGAATAATGTTGTGAACAGCACTGTAAAGCATGTTCGGAGTTATGGTGAGGCATTGGCACCGGATGTTGTCTTTCAGCATTCCTAGAGATGTCGGTCGATCACGATACACTTGCAACTTCAGGTAACCCCAAAGCCAATAATCGCACGGACTGAGGCTTGGGGACCTGGGAGGCCAAGCATGACGAAAGTGGCGGCTGAGCACAAGATCATCACCAAACGACGCGCGCAAGAGATCTTTCACGTGTCTAGCAATATGAGGAGGTTCTAATAAAATCCTATGTCATTCCAAGCATGTGTGTCAATTTTTGCCTCTCTATCTACATTATTCCGTGGTTTATTAAGTTCTCAAATTTATACTGACTTTTTGATCACCCGGTATATTGTGAAAAGTAATGGTCGTGTAACGCTTCCTCGCGCCCGCCCGATCTCACTCTTACGTCTCAAGATATCTTTCCGTTCAGAGTGACATGTTGTGACCTCTGTTCTAGAAACTCTTCAATCCAACCACGCAGCTGGTTTGATATTCCGTACGCTCGTATTCTGTTCATTATGCGGCAGTGCGGAACTGTATTGAACACCTTCCGGAAGTCAAGGAAAACGGCACGTACCTGGCCCTGTATCTACTGCTTTCACGATCTCGTGGACGAACACCTGCGTTTCACACGATCGTTGTTTCCGGAACCAATGTCGCAGAGGCGCTTTTCGGTCTCTAGGAAATGTCCTAATACGTGAGCATTAACTATGTTGCGAAAGTCCACAACACGCCGGCGTCAGGGACAGAGGCCTGTAGTTTAGTGCGTCTGCTCAACGATGCTTCTTGAAAACGGGTCCGCCGCAGCCGGCAAGGCCGCCCACATCGTTGGCGCTGAACTGCGCGTCTGACCTCCGCCTGCCACCCATTCCGCCCGCTTTACGCACTGCCCGTGTCTGCGTCCTCCAAGGGCGCAGCGAGTGCTGGGAACGCCTAGCGCTGCTTCCTCACGCCTCGACACCGAGTCCCGCTTACCACTAATAATAAACACGGTGTACTCGAATCGTGGTATACACGTTGCTTTTGTTGTTGTCGTTGTCGTCGTCGTCGTCCGTCCGGCGACAGGTTTGATGCAGCTGGCTACGCTTCTATACCCTGTGCCATGATGGTCACGGCTCCATTCCGTAGGTGCTCGCATGGCATTTGAATTTCCCGTTGGCTGCGACGAGTGACACCGCCGGAGCCACGCAGAGGGCGCGGTTGTGCCTGCTCGACCGAGGACAACGCGACACGCGCGGCTGTGGAGTCTCTTGAGCAAGTAGAGTCCAGCGAAACGCACCAACTCAGTAAAAAAATGCAACATAATTAACGTCCTAAGATCAGGGTTAAAAGTGAATTGCGTTTAAAATCTGTCTCTGGTGCACCAAAGTTACACTACTAGCCATTAAAATTGCTACACCACGAAGGTGACGTGCTGCAGACGCGAAATTTAACGGGCAGGAAGAAGATGCTGTGATATGCAAATGATTAGCTTTTCAGAGCATTCACACAAGGTTGGCGCCGGTGGCGACACCTACCACATGCTGACATGGGGAAAGTTTTCAACCGATTTCTCATACACAAACAGCAGTTGTCCCGGCGTTGTTGTGGTGCCCCGTGTAAGGAGGAGAAATGCGTACCATCACGTTTCCGACATTGATAAAGGTCGGATTGTAGCCTATCACGATTGCGGTTTATCGTCTCGCGACATTGCTACTCGTGTTGGTCGAGATCCAATGACTGTTAGCAGAATATGGAATCGGTGGGTTCAAGAGGGTAATACGGAACGCCGTGCTGGATCCCAACGGCCTCGTATCACTAGCAGTCGAGATGTCAGGCATCTTACCCAGATGGCTGTAACGGGTCGTGCAGCCACGTCTCGATCCCTGACTCAACAGATGGGGACGTTTGAAAGACAACCACTATCTGTACGAACAGTTCGACGACGTTTGCAGCAGCTTGGACTATCAGCTCGGAGACCATGGCTGCGGTTACCCTTGACGCTGCATCGCAGACAGAAGCGCCTGCGATGGTGTACTCAACGACGAACCGGGGTTGCACGAATGGCAAAACGTCATTTTTCGGATGACTCCAGGTTCTGTTTACAGCATCATGATGGTCGCATCCGTGTTTGGCGACATCGCGGTGGACGCGCATCGGAAGCGTGTATTTGTCCGCCATACTGGCGTATCACCCGGCGTGATGGTATGGGGTGCCATTGGTTACACGTCTCGGTCACCTCTTCTTCGCATAGACGGCACTTTGAACAGTGGACGTTACAATGCACGACTGCATGTTGCAGGTCCTGTACAGGTCTTTCTGGATACATAAAATGTTCGACTGCTGCCCTGGCCAGCACATTCTCCAGATCTGGCACTGAGCACTATGGGACTCAACAGCTGTGGTCATCAGTCCCCTAGAACTTAGAACTACTTAAACCTAACTAACCTAAGGACATCACACACGTCCATGCCCGAGGCAGGATTCGAACCTGCGACCGTAGCAGCCGCGCGGTCTCCAGATCTCTCACCAATTGAAAATGTCTGGTCAATGGTGGCCGAGCAACTGGCTCGTCACAATACGCCAGCCAATACTCTTGATGAACTGTGGTATCGTGTTGAAGCTGCATGGGCAGCTGTACCTGTACACGCCATCCAAGCTCTGTTTGACTCAATGCCCAGCCCTCTCAAGGCCGTTATTACGGCCAGAGGTGGTTGTTCTGGTTACTGATTTCTCAGGATCTGTGCACCCAAATTGCGTGAAAATGTAATCACATGTCAGTTGTAGTATAATATATTTGTCCAATGAATACCCGTTTATCATTTGCATTTCTTCTTGGTGTAGCAATTTTAATGGCCAGTAGTGTATTTGCCGGTCAACAGGTAGTCGTCATCGAACTGTGCATTTGACCGCGGTTAACTCTGTATATTGTAAGGCACCGTGAGGATGCAATATATTAATAGAGATGTGAATTAGTACATCGGCCGCCTAAATGCGTAAAATTTCTAGACAACCGCTGGGGAGTGACGTCAGTGTCACTTGATCTCACTTTCGTCAACTATCGCAGGTTGTCCGCAGCTCGTGGTCGTGCGGTAGCGTTCTCGCTTCCCAAGCCCGGGTTCCCGGGTTCGATTCCCGGCGGGGTCAGGGATTTTCTCTGCCTCGTGATGACTGGGTGTTGTGTGATGTCCTTAGGTTAGTTAGGTTTAAGTAGTTCTAAGTTCTAGGGGCTGATGACCATAGATGTTAAGTCCCATAGTTCTCAGAGCCATTTGAACTATCGTAGGTGTGTCTTTGGTATACCTCCCTGATAGTCCGCTTATGTTTAGCAAAATGGAAAACAAAACAGCACCAAATTTTTCGAAGTACGAGGTGGATATAGATAGTTCTCAGAATTGTCGATGCGAGGTCTTGAAAATAAAAGAACGGACGGCTGCAGCATAAAAGAAGAAATTCACAATGTCTCGTTTCGTTCATTACTTCCCTGGTTTTTTCCGTCCAGTTCGAATACCTACGCCATTTAAAAGTAAGATTTATTAAATATATGTTAATTAACACATATAATGGTCGTTTTTTATGAAAAGTTCACTCCGTCTTATTTCTAATTATGTACTGCGTAAATAAAGTCGGTTTTCATTGGGAACAAAAATTCTTAATTACAGATCTTTTATAAAATATTGTAAATCAAGATTATGTAAGTAAAACAACTACAAATTAACATTGTCTGTCTTTTTTATTCTACGGTTCACGCAAATGCTCATAGAACATGTACCTTTCTCTAAAAGTTTGAATACAGCTGGAACGGAAACGATAAATCAACTTTGGTTTTGGTTTTTTGTGTTTACTGTTCATTGCTCCCAGACATCCTTCATCCTTCGAGAGTGTCGTTCCTTTCCTTACTGGGTCTACTTCCTTCCATTTGCTGCTGACTTGTGGCTGAGATCCTGCCCTTTGTGTTGTCTGTCATGTTAGTCCGAATTGCAGTATTTTTCGTATCTTTATCAGCTTCAGTGAACTGTGTGGGTCTGGATTTGTAGCTGTTTAGTAAGCTGAAAATGTGCTCGCTTAGTCTTGTTATCCATTCGGTACATGTCCATAAGACTGTAGTCATATTTTCGTCGTTCCATCAACTAGCTGTCCTACCTCAAAACAGAGCTCTCTCTTTAATTTTAATTTGTATTCAGCATTACTGCTACTTTAGTTCCCATTATTTTCTTTAGAAGTCTTCTTCCAACTTTGTCTAATTTTTACAAAGCTCCCAGTCTCGTTAGTTGTTTCGTGTTTCTGCTGTATACACTGTCTGGTAATATCTTAATTTGTGTTCCAAAGTAAAGATTTTATAAATGTTTTTTATCCTATGGAATACCATTTTCATTTTAGTTACTCTGTTTTCTGTTGCTAGGTTTTCTTTTGTATTGTTCGTTATCCATTCTTCTAGGAATTTAAAACACTTTGTTTTAGCTGTTGTGTCCTTACGAATTCGAATTTTAATATGTTTGGGGGCATAATTGATGTTTGTCATGAACTGCGTTTTTTAATTTTTTTTCAAATACTTCAGCACTATTTTGTCTGCTTGTTTCTGTAGTTCTGTGATTTGCTCTTTGGCACAATCCAGTGCGTCTGTAATTAACGCCGTATCGTATGCAAAAGCTAGACGATCTGTGGCGATTTTATTTCGGTTTCTTCCTAGGTGAACACCCTTAGTATTAATGCATTTCCTCGATTGTGTCCCTTCTTCTCGGATGTGCGGCTGAAAACTTCTCGTACTCCTGACTTTATTTCAAAAGTTTCTGACAGTTCCCTAATAAATTTTACTTTTGATGTTATTTTTGTTGAAGTTCGTTCATTTTTGTTGATTTTAGTATAAAGTATAAATTCATTTATGATGTTGGTTAGTACAGGGCTATTACAAATGATTGAAGCGATTTCATAAATTCACTGTAGCTCCATTCATTGACATATGGTCACGACACACTACGGATACGTAGAAAAACTCATAAAGTTTTGTTCGGCTGAAGCCGCACTTCAGGTTTCTGCCGCTAGAGCGCTCGAGAGCGCAGTGAGACAAAATGGCGACAGGAGCGGAGAAAGCGTATGTCGTGCTTGACATGCACTCACATCAGTCAGTCATAACAGTGCAACGACACTTCAGGACGAAGTTCAACAAAGATCCACCAACTGCTAACTCCATTCGGCGATGGTATGCGCAGTTTAAAGCTTCTGGATGCCTCTGTAAGGGGAAATCAACGGGTCGGCCTGCAGTGAGCGAAGAAACGGTTGAACGCGTGCGGGCAAGTTTCACGCGTACCCACCGGAAGTCGACGAATAAAGCAAGCAGGGAGCTAAACGTACCACAGCCGACGGTTTGGAAAATCTTATGGAAAAGGCTAAAGCAGAAGCCTTACCGTTTACAATTGCTACAAGCCCTGACACCCGATGACAAAGTCAAACGCTTTGAATTTTCGGCGCGGTTGCAACAGCTCATGGAAGAGGATGCGTTCAGTGCGAAACTTGTTTTCAGTGATGAAGCAACATTTTTTCTTAATGGTGAAGTGAACAGACACAATGTGCGAATCTGGGCAGTAGAGAATCCTCACGCATTCGTGCATTAAATTCGCAATTCACCAAAAGTTAACGTGTTTTGTGCAATCTCACGGTTTAAAGTTTACGGGCCCTTTTTTTTCTGCGAAAAAAACGTTACAGGACACGTGTATCTGGACATGCTGGAAAATTGGCTCATGCCACAACTGGAGACCGACAGCGCCGACTTCATCTTTCAACAGGATGGTGCTCCACCGCACTTCCATCATGATGTTCGGCATTTCTTAAACAGGAGATTGGAAAACCGATGGATCGGTCGTGGTGGAGATCATGATCAGCAATTCATGTCATGGCCTCCACGCTCTCCCGACTTAACCCCATGCGATTTCTTTCTGTGGGGTTATGTGAAAGATTCAGTGTTTAAACCTCCTCTACCAAGAAACGTGCCAGAATTGCGAGCTCGCATCAACGATGCTTTCGAACTCATTGATGGGGACATGCTGCGCCGAGTGTGGGAGGAACTTGATTATCGGCTTGATGTCTGCCGAATCACTAAAGGGGCACATATCGACCATTTGTGAATGCCTAAAACAACTTTTTGAGTTTTTGTATGTGTGTGCAAAGCATTGTGAAAATATCTCAAATAATATAGTTATTGTAGAGCTGTGAAATCGCTTCAATCATTTGTAATAACCCTGTACATTTGTCAGTTGAGCCATAAGTCTTTTTCAAATTTGCAAAAGCTATCAGATTTTTCAAGTTAGTGATTTTTCCCCAATTCTGTTATTGAAGTAGCAGTATTTGAAATTTATTTATTTATTTATTTTTTGCACCAGTTGAGTAATCTATGTAACCCTTATGAGTCTTATTTTCGTGACGAGGACGACAGATCTGTTATCTCGTCCGCTAGTGTTTGCATTTACCACTGTGCAGGGGGGGGGGGGGGGGGAGGGGCTATGTGGGTGTGTGCGGGGCGGGGTTGGCAGGTGCAACAAAGGCATTTCCAGTGAGAGTAGGACAACATCAGGGATCTGCTCTCATCTCTTTGGCCTTGTCATGGATGTACTAGTCAAAGATGTCAAAAAAGAGGCATGTTGGAGCATGATGTTTGTCGATGATGTTGTAATCTGTGAACCCACCCAGGAGGCACTTCAAGACAAGCTTGAACAGTGGAGAAAAGCTCTAGAGGAAAGGGGAATGAGAATTAGCAGGGTGAAAACAGAGTATACGTATAGGATGGCAAAGATCTATATATTAACCTGCAAGGAGAACAACTGACACTGGTCAAAAAATTTAAGTGCCTAGGCTCTTACATGCCAAGTGATGGAGGACTGGAGGCCGAAATACAGCACAGGATAAATAGTGGATGGAGAACTGGAGAAAACTGAGCTGAGTACTGTGTCATAAGGTTAGCTGCAGAATGAAAGGAAAGCTTTACAAGTCTGTGGTGCGGCGTGCGATGCTCTATAGCGCAGAAACTTGCCCAATTACGAAAGCCCGAGAGAAAGAGATGGAAGTGGCGCAAATGAGAATGTTAAGGTGGATAAGAGGGGTGACACGAAAGGATAGACTAAGGAATGAATATATCAGGGGGACAATGAAAGTGAGGCCCATAGGGAAGAAGATCCAAGAAAGTTGGCTAAGATGGTATGGACATGTGCAGAGAAGAGGGGAGTACTACGTGGGGAGAACAGTTGGACCTAGAAATCGAAGGATCAAGGAGAAGAGAAAGACCGAAACTGAGATGGAAAGACAAGGTAGCAGGGGACCCACGGGAGAAAGGATGGCTCAGAGAAGAAGCATTGGATAGGCATTTATGGAAGAGAAGGATCCAGTAAAGCAACGCCGACACCACATGACGTGGGAAGAGGCTGAGATGATGATGATGATGAGGATGAGGGAGGGGGGGCTGTGCAGGGCAGGGATTGGCACGCGTAGACTTTTGGGAACTGCAGGAACACTAGAATTGCGACAGCGGGTTACGAACCCTACACTATGGCCTCTTCACGTGTCCGTTCCAGCGCGACCAGCTTTGCGGCGGCTTAGCCTGTGCTATCTCCTCCACTCCACTTCCATGGGCTCTAAGGAGCTCTCCGTCTGCTGCAACAAGCAGTTCTGCTGACGACCTTTTGGTTGCCTCTTCTTACACTTCTGCGGTCCTCCCAGTTCTCGAACTGGGGCCTCGCGTAGTGTCAACCTCTGCAGTGTTCAATAATGTCGGAAAGAAATTCCGTGCACAGTCGGTGGCGTTCCGAACGCATGGTATCAGCGTCATAAGTTCCCATACTCTTTTGGTTGTCATGTGAGTATTGTTAAACAGCGTATATGGTAAGATAGACGTATGTACTGTTCCACATGCTGAAGATAGAAAATATATAGAGACTGCGTATGTTATGACTCTCTTGCCAAAGGAACACAACAATAATAAAACTGGAAAAAAGTGTTCTAAGAAATATTGTTGAGTCACTGTTCGCCGGCCGCGGCGGTCTAGCGGTTCTAGGCGCGCAGTCCGGAACCGCGCGACTGCTACGGTCGCAGGTTCGAATCGTGCCTCGGGCATGGAAGTGTGTGATGTCCTTAGGTTAGTTAGGTTTAAGTAGTTCTAAGTTCTAGGGGACTGATGACCACAGATGTTTAGTCCCATAGTGCTCAGAACCATTTGAACCATTTTTTAGTCACTGTTCTGGGATACGATTTAACCAGCCCTTGAAGTACATTAAAATATTTTAGTCATACTCAATAGTTTTGGAAGGGGCACAGATAACACAGAAACGTTTCAAACATCTGAAATCTGATATGTTCGTTATGGGCAGCACATAGTACACCGAGGGGACAAAAGTCATGGCATACCTCCTAATATCGTGTCGAACCTCTTTTTGCCCGTAGTAATGCAGTAATTGGAAGTAGGACAAACTCAGCAAGGCGTTTGAAGTCCTCCGCAGAGATATCGAGCCATGTTGCCTCTGTAGCCGTCCCTTATTGGGAAAGTGGCGGTGTAAGTGTTTCCGGTGCATGTTTTTGTGCACGAACTGACCTCTCGATTATGTCACATAAATGTTTGATGGTATTCGTGGTGGAAGATCTGGGTGGCCAAATCATTCACCTAAATTGCCCGGCATGTTCTTCAAACCAATCGCAAACAATTTGTCCCATTGTCATCCATAAAAATTCCATCGTTGTTTGGCGGCAGATGGTCTCCAAGAAGTGAATGATTGGTTCAGGTGGACCAGAAGACCTAGTCCTTTCCATGTAAACACAACCCGCACCCTTATGAACCCACCACCAGCCTGTACAGTGGCTTGTTGACAACTTGGGTCCATGGTCTCAAAGGGGTTTGCGCCACACTCGATCCCTACCATCATCTCTTACCAACTGAAATCATCTGCCCAGGCCACGGTTTTCCAGTCGTTTTAGCGTCCAACCGCTATGGTCACGAGCCCGGGAGAGTCGCCGTAGGTGATGTCGTGATGTGATGTGATGTTAGCAAAGGCTCTCGCGTCGGTCGTCTGCCGCCATATCTCATTAACGCCAAATTTCGCCATACTGTCCTAACGTATACGTTCGTCTTACGTCCCGTGTTGATTTCTGCGGTTATTTCACGTAGTGTCGCTTGTGTGTTAGCACTGACAACTGTAAGCAAACGCTGCTGCTCGCTGTCGTTAAGTGAAGGCCATCGCCCACCGCATTGTGCGTGGTGAGAGGTAGTACCTGAAATTTGGTATTCTTGGCACACTCTCTACTCTGTGGATCTCTGAACATTGAATTCTTTAAGGATTTACGATAGGGAATGTAGTACGAGTGTAGCTCCAATCACCATTCCGCGTTCAGAGTCTCTTAATTCCTGTCGTGCGGCCGTAATCACATCGGAAACATCTTTACATGGATCACCTGAGTAGAAATGACAGCTCCGCCAAAGCACTGCCCTTTTATACCTTGTGTATGCACTACTGCTGCCATCTGTTTATGTGCATGGCACGACTTTTGTCACCTCACAGTATATGCAGCTATCAAAAAGGATCTCTTCGAAGGCTTTACAGTCCAGAATAGGTTTGCCAGTCATGCAAAATCGCCGGGACGTACATCGTTAAAGATACAAGTCTAGTAAAACACCGTGTCCTGCTGCGTGAAGTAGTACGTAATTGCCAGCTGCACATAATCTTCCGACGGGAATCGACGAACCTTCAGTGCACTTTTTAAGAGACCGAAAGCATGGTAATCGCCTGGGGAGAGATCACTTTAGCGCTGGTAATCGAATGTCTTCCACTATAATTGGCGTAACTTCTGCAGTACCACATCTGCGATATGGGGACGTGCGTTTTTACGAAGTAGCCGCACCCCCTTGGCGCACCATTCCACAATGATTGTTTCCGACAAACGTGCTTCCCCATAGGCCGGCCGCTGTGGCCGAGCGGGATCTAGGCACTTCAGTCCAGTACCGCGCTGCTGCTACGGTCGCAGGTTCGAATCCTGTCTCGGGCATGGATGTGTGTCATGTTCTTAGGTTAGTTAGGTCTAAGTAGTTCTAAGTCTAGGGGACTGATGACCTCAGATGTCAAGTCCCATAGTGCTTAGAGACATTTGAACCATTTTTTGTTGCCCCATACGTGTTTTTCATTCTTTAGTGGATGTATACCGGTATAGTCAAGAAAAGAACAGCAGCACTTTGTACCTGTTTGGAGGACGCGTTTGGTAATAACGTCGGCATTGTTCACTTTATTGATTGGCGACTCCATGTTGTCTTGTGCACTACGACCAGATAACAGGTACACTTGAAAAAAGAGACAGCATTGGTCGTATATTTTTTACTATTGCAAAATCGATTTTCTGTCACTGAGTGACCATCTTCAGTGCTATATTGTATAACTTAAATTGGGATGCACTGTTGTCACTGAGCTTACGGCAATCACATAGCTATGTGATTGCCGTAAGCTTAGTGACAACAGTGCATCCCAATTTAAGTTATACAATATAGCACTGAAGATGGTCACTCAGTGACAGAAAATCGATTTTGCAATAGTAAAAAATATACGACCAATCCTGTCTCTTTTTTCAAGTATATTGTTCACTTTTCTGCATTTACCGCACGCGCGTCGGAAAGACACGAATACCTCACTGCTCCCTTGCTTACGTATCGGTGCTTACATAGCCGCATCGGAGTCGCGCTACGTTGCGTATACGCTGGAGCAACACCGTCAGACGGAAAGTTTTTGATCGCCCCCTCATGTATAAGGCACCAGCCAGCCAGCCAGGCACTGTGCAGCGATCTCTCCCACATACATTCGCTGCTGCTGCGATCACCAACACACTTACCGCAACCGGAAATATGATCGCAGTGTTTGACCAAGTGTCCTTGTTTCTGATATTTGCGGTTTTACTTCGAATTCCGACGTCATTGGCTAAACCGCCACCACAAAGTCGAGGATCTCTTCCAACTCTAAAATCTTTACACCTCGTTCCAGTTGGCCGTATACCTTAGCAAAAAGTGGGCGTACAAATCCAGTTTGGCGGTTGCTTGCAATATGTTGTCCAAGTCGACTATCCAGACGGGGTTCGGGTGGTCTCCTCGTATCTCCCACTTGATCTCCACTCAAGTTTCCTTGCGAGTGAGATAGGGGACAATACTTCTCACAGCCGACGCGTGATCGCATTGCAGCTCGAAAGAAACCACCAACGTCCTCCACAGTAGGTTGAGATAAGACTTGAGAAGTCACCTTGTGAGTTGTCGGCAATCTGTCGGCTGATATCTGACCGTCGCAAGTTTTAATTGTTTCCAATGGCAAGGTCGTTCCGTCCACAGTCCGCGTCTTGGCTCTCGAGCGCCGGCTGTTCGCCACCTGCCAAGGAGTCCCCTCTTCATCTTCGTCACGTGCAGTTGGCGAGCTTCCTGCCGCAGCAGGTGTGCCGGTGCTGCTGGCTCCCGCTGCGTCATTCTCTGTCCCTATCATTACCTATTAACGCTTTCCTTTGATGTCAAACAGGCGTCGAGACCATCTTTATTTACAGTCTGTGGCTACCAGTTTTTCTGTGAAATGACCTGTTCCTGCAGGCGTTCTAGTTGCGCCATACTAACGTCCGTTCTATTCGTCGTCTTCTCTTATATAAATATATATATATCTGAAACACTCACAAATAAATAAAAATCGGCCAGACGCGGGTACGGCTCGCGCACTGTGGGTTCCGTACTAACTTAATTCTGTATATAGGTAGTTCTGCCATCGCGGGAATCGAAAAAAAAAATGGTGCAAATGGCTCTGAGCACTATGGGACTTCATTTCGGAGGTCATCAGTCCCCTAGAACTTAGAGCTACGTAAATCTAACTAATCTAAGGACATCATACACATCCGTGCCAGAGGCAGGATTCGAACCTGCGACCGTAGCAGCAGCGCGGTACCGGACTGTAGCGCGAAGAACTGCTCGGCCACAGCGGCCAACGCGAATCGAAAATCTCGACCATTTTTGCTTGTTATCGACATTGATACTGCGAAGATACCCGTCGGAGGGAGTCAAAGTTCTTAGAGTTTGCTTTGATTTCAATAAAATAAATGTGACATAAAGTTGTGGAGGAGGCAGGCCACCATAATTATAATAATCAGTAGTTCGCCATTGAGTTGCAGTGCTAAAAGCAAGTGTCAGTCAAGGAATGACTTCCTTGCTCACATGGCCGGCCGGAGTGGCCGAGCGGTTCTAGGCGCTACAGTCGGAACCGCGCGACCGCTACGGTCGCAGGTTGGAACCCGGCCTCGGGCATGGATGTGTGTGATGTCCTTAGGTTAGTTAGGTATAAGTAGTTCTAAGTTCTAGGGGACTGATGACGTCAGCAGTTAAGTCCCATAGTGCTCAGAGCCGTTTGAACCATTTGCTCACATGCCGCCATTCGGGATTTTTCCATCATCAGATATCCAGGAGCGATTACTGCACGGAGATACGGCGTTTCAAGTTGTGTAAAACAAACATTCGAGGAATAGTCTACGAAACACATCGTACAATCAATAAGTCGTTCCTTGTCTGATGCTTGACTTCTATCAATGACACCCAGTCAGCCTGTATGGTGAAGTACTGATTGTTTTAGTTTCAAGTTTGAAGTTCAGTCGCAATGCAGAAAGAAATATTTTTTTCGTGTAATATAACTACAAGTTAACAATTTTCGGATTTTTCCTTTACTTGTACAGTGAAACCTTGCTTCCTGCCAAATTCCTTTTTCTAGGTTAATGAGAAGTAACCTACAAGGTTTGATGAGTTTACGGGTATCAAAATAAGTGACATAAATGGCTGTTTCTTTTGTTTCCATTGACTTAAAGGTCTGAATGCTTTACACCGCCAAGGGACCATAGACCTCAGTGTGTGTGACGTGAATTTCAACGTGGAACATCGTCCAGTTCCTGAGAAGAAGGGTTTTTAGCAGTCGGACGGCTGATTGTGGTACGGAACCCTAAAAAGTAATATTACAATGTTATGAGGGGCAGTTTCAGTCAGCGAGCAATGTGGCAACCTAGTGGCGTATCGTATCGTCAGATGGGTTTTCAGTTTATTTAAGTCCTTTTAGTAGACAAAGTGAAGAAATTACGCCACCCTGGAGGCAATATAACACATGACGGGCGCCTTATGGAAGGTGTAATAAAAAGACTAGCACAAGCAGAAGAGGACATTCCTGGTCAAAAGAAGTGTGTTAGTATCAAACATCTGTCTTACTTTGAGGAAGAAATTTCTGAGAACATGTGTTAGGCACAGTATTGCGTGTAAGTGTATCGTCGACTATGAGAAAAGGGGGAAAGAACAGAATCGAAGGGTTGGAGATGTGGCACTACAGAAAGATGTTGAAAATGAGGCGGACAGATAAGAAAATCTTCATATGTGTGTGAATTCTTAAGGGACCAAACTGCTGAGATCATCGGTCCCTAGACTTGCACACTACTTAAACTGACTTATGCTAAGAACAACACACACTGCCATGTCCGAGGGAGGACTCGAACCTCCAGCCGGAGAGGCCGCGCAGTCCGTGACATGGTGCCTCAAACCGCGGAGCCACTCCGCGCGGCGGACAGATGAGAAGTGAGGTTTCCCACAAGAGCGGCGAGAAAAGGAACGTGTGGAACACATTGACAAGAAGGGATAGGATGATGCGACACGTGTTAAGACGTCAGGGAATGATATCTGTGTTATTAAAGGGTGCACTAGAGGACACAAACGTTAGGCAGATACAGAAATTAGAACACATCAGATAAATAGTTTAATATTTTGGGTGTAAGTACTACGCTGAGATGAATTTGTTGGCACAGTAAAAGTATTCGTCGCTGGCTGCATCAAACCAGTGAGAAGGCGGATGACCCATAAATAGAAAAAAATAGTACGGACAGGAGTTCTGCTGTTTCAGAAAAAGAGAGATTCGCGAGTCGTTCGAACTGTTTGCCAATGATCGGGACGCTAAACAAAATAATGTATCTTCGAACGCAAATTTCTCATTCCCTAACTTCTCTACCGCACAGGACGACCATAGATTCAAAAGTTAATCGCTGATATACATCTATACATGTAAGGAAGAGTGTCCGTTTTGTTTGTAATTAATACAAATATACGGTTTTATTCCGATCTTAATGAAATTTTGCACACTTTAAATTCAAGACAAGAGGAAGTTCACTGTCTACATAAGATTTCGTTATCTGACTTAAAACCTACAATTATGTAAAACATGAAGGGCAAAGGTTGTTACCAAAAATCTGTAAAGGTTCTTGGCCAATTTACTTTAAATTTCTACACGATACCCTAATGAACATTTGAGTGGACATTTTTTAAAATTTACACTGTACATAAATATAGATGTAAAACGTAATGTTATCACCAAACATCTCGAAAAGTGCTTAACTGATGTACTTCAAATTTCTACATCAGACGAAAAATGAAGGAAAGTAATGAAAAATTACGTGCCTAACAAACTAAATATATCGTGGTAAATTGACTGTAATTCCTATTTCGAGAATAAATCAGTGCGGCAGTATCTTGGAGATACTACCATCAAAAGTCACTAGGTCGCGAGACGAGGGAAAGCTCGAGAATTTGATAGAAACGTGATTGCTAACTCTTATTTACTGATTAGTTGCTGCTGTTACATATGCAACGGAACGAGACTTGCCGTGAAGAACCCATTGCCGAACGTAATAGAGGCCACCATCATCGCGAGGTATGGTCTAGGTGAATTCATATTCATACCTCGCATTCCATTGGTACCCAGTGCTTCAAATATTCTCTTCGATTTAAAGCGACTACAGTTTCCCATGCGTCTTGCATTAGCTGTATCAACAAGGGAGACTAAATATTAGCGAAAATCATGTACTAGGAGGTGTCTGAGCCAGAAAATTTAATTTCAACTGGTTATTCTCTTAAACCTAAACGGTTCTTGAAAACCCGTGAACAAGTGGAAACGAGGTTTATTGGTCACACGTGCCGCATTGCCCGAAGGTGGTGGCCTTGTGAAAGTTTGCAAGCGGATGAGGTTACGGGTTGGAGCACCGTAGTCTCGCAATTCATATTTCTACCAGCACCGCCTGGAAAACGGACATATTGGAGATGTCACTGATCAACGCAGGGTTGAGGTTAGGACATGAGTCGGTGTTCCAGACTGGTGTGCAAAACTTAAGAACTAACGTAACTTCCGCATTGTGTGTCACTGACAAGAGAAATAAGTCGACGAAACTTAGGCCATGCATGGAAAGAGCTGCTACAGTACAGTACAGTACAGTACAGGAGGCAACTAAATTAAATAAGCCCGCCCGGCTAGCCGCGCGGTCTAACGCGCTGCTTCCCGAGCGGGAAGGCGTACCGGTCACCGGCACGAATCCGCGCGGCGTATTAGTGTCGATGTCCGGTGAGCCGGCCAGTCTGTGGTTTTTAGGCGGTTTTCCATCTGCCTCGGCGAATGCGGACTGGTTCCCCTTATTCCGCCTCAGTTACACTATGTCGGCTATTGCTGCGCAAACACTG
Source organism: Schistocerca serialis cubense (assembly GCF_023864345.2). Taxonomy (NCBI): domain Eukaryota; kingdom Metazoa; phylum Arthropoda; class Insecta; order Orthoptera; family Acrididae; genus Schistocerca; species Schistocerca serialis. Next base: position 633,659,669 of record NC_064642.1, on the reverse strand, counting down.
TCTCCACGTAAACGTACACCATGATTACTCTATCACGAAAACATCTGGGGTTACACTCGTCTGGTATGTAGACGTTCCCGGGGTGGGTCCACTGGGGGCCGAACCGCACAATAACCCTGGGTTCGGTGTGGGGCGGCGGTGAGGTGGGTGGACTGCTGTGGCCTGTTGTGGGATTGTGTTCGACTGAGGGCTACGACAGGGCAAAGCCTCTCCGTCGTTCCTATATCCCCGGTTACAATACACAAATTAAATAAACTATGAGAGTAATAGAAATGACACTTTTATTCGAAGACAATCGCAGTGACTTAATTGTAATTATTCTCCTTGAATAAAACTGTCATTTCTGTTCTTCTCACTGCGTATTTCATTCAGTTGCCTCCTGTGCTACACTGCAGCAGTCCATGTTTAATCGAGCTGTGTTACTTAGCATTGACACACCATGCGAAAATTAATTTCGTCCTTACGTTTAGCGCACCAGTGTAGATGTGTTGCAGGGATGAAACATTGCAAACGTGACTTTGCTGAACGAGTGTCTTTTTCCAATATTTTCCACTTTTGAATATGCTGCGATTCTTCAATAACTAGACTCTCAACCGACACTTTTGATGCTTGAAAGGTTCTTGGACGTAGCCACTGATGGTGTCGTGTGAACTACACAATATTTTTCGTAATCTTCAGGTAAGACAGTCGCACCCGGAGATGAGCAGATGCCTCGTTGAAAGAACTATAGAGCATTTGCCACACCACTATGGACGCAACACTCGTGAACCTTTCAGGCAGTTATTACGTGGAGAAAGCCTCAGACAACACGGTACTTGTGTTGTGAGCTGTGGATTGGAGGTTCGTGCCACAGTGCTACAGGGACTATGTAGATTGTTATCGAAGCACTTAAACAAAGTAATTAATACGTCGTTCAACGTCCTCGAGATCACGTATCTGCAATTAGATGAGGACTGGATGGATACAACTTGTGAGTAACTTCCAGTGAAATTCTTCCAATCCATATTTGGCGCCGGCCGCGGTGGCTGAGCGGTTCTAGGCGCTTCAGTCTGGAACCGCGCGACCGGTACGGTCGCAGGTTCGAATCCTGCCTCGGGCATGGATGTGTGTGATGTCCTTAGTTAGGTTTAAGTAGATTAAGTTCTAGGGGACTGATGACCATAGATGTTAAGTTCCATTGTGCTCAGAGCCATTTTTCTAGGGGACTGATGACCTCCGATGTTGAGTCCCATAGTGCACAGAGCCATATTTGGCATACTGCAAACCAATGCTTAACAGTATTAGTTAAAAACAGTCTTGGTTGCAATTTTAGTTTTTTACTTTTCAACGACGTGTTTCGCCTTATTTAGGCATCTTCAGGTTATCTTTTCTAGATGGACGCGAGAGGCACCAAGATCTTACTTTGTTACTCGCTCCTGTGAACGGGAACGCGTTATGCAGATCTTGGTGCCTCTCGCGTCCATCTAGAAAAGATAATCTGAAGATGCCTAAATAGGGCGAAACGCGTCGTTGAAAAATAAAAAACTAAAAATTCAACCAAGACTGTTTTTAACTAATCCAGTGAAATTTTTTATCCGTTATCTGCTGACAAACAAACATTAACAATTATTTTCATTGATCGCATATGCCCTTTATTATGGTTACTGGTTTCGGCGTTAGCTACCTTCACATCAGTTTTTCCTACTCAAATACAAATTTATCTTGCCGTAAGTATATCTGTGGGTCATTATGTGCTATACAGACTAACTTATGACGAGGTACATTGTGTATTGAACAGTGGGATAAAGTGGCCTGAAGATGGCTAAGGCAGAGAACGGTAATCATAATAAATTGCATATGCGATCAGTGGCAAAATAACAGTAGTAAATGTGCCATTATTATCGTGAGCTGTCAATGTGACATTATGTCCGTCTTTGAAAAGACAAACTTTGTACTCGGCCTGAACTTGGAACGTGAGCCCTTGCGTTTCGCAAGCAACGCTCTTACCGCCTGGTCTACCTGTTCATATCTCGCAAGCTGCCTGAAAGCTTCGATCTGCCAGTATCTCTCTCTCATAACAGCGTACTCTCTACTACAGAGTGAAACCGTGTCCTGGGAATTTTACTGCTCTAATCAAATACTGTTACTAAACAAACTATATTCAAATAGGCCAGGGAAGAATGAATTTTATCCATAGTGGATCCTGTCGAACTCCGTGACTGTTCCTTTATAGGGTGTAGAAAAATATCCGCTACCAGTCACAATAAAAGGTTATTTCAAATGATTCAGATGGTTCAAATGGCTCTGGGCGTTATGGGACTTAACATCTGTGGTCATCGGTCCCCTAGGACATAGAACTACTTAAACCTAACTAACCTAATGCCATCACACACATCCACGCCCGAGGCAGGATTCGAACCCCTCGACCGTAGCAGTCGCGCGGTTCCGGACTGAGCGCCTAGTATCGCCCGTCCACCGCTGACGGCTAAAAGGTTATTTGTCACACGATCGGTTTCCTCAGGTGTTTATATATTCATGTACATGTTTATACTGTGGAGATCACTGTATAAATACAAAAAAAAAATATTTGCTGGTAACTAAACATATACAAGTGCCCGACCAGTGTCATCAGTAAATTTTTTTTGTATTTATACCGTGATTACCAGCAGTACATGAATGTATAAACACCTAATGATGGACGTAAGCCCGAAACCGGTCGTGTGACAAATAAATAACCTTGTATTGTGACTGGTAGCGGATATATTTCTAGGCCAGGGAAGATTTTGAATTTCATGGGCACTGATGAATGAGAAGCTTATTGGTTCACCTGTGACACACAGTAACAGCAGCGATTCTGCATGTCATGGACTCGATAAGTCCTTGGTAGATTTCCAAAGGTATGTGTCTACGTGTAGCTCGTATAATGGTTATAAATGTATGTGTGATAGAATATTAGAACGATGGTAACATCGACAGTTCAGTATATATTTAACAACATATTATGATGCAACAAGTGTCGTACTCATCGGATCTTATGGGAATCTCACAGTCTAAAGGCTGCATTTTGACGACGACATGTACTCATGTCAGATAGTTTTATATTCCGACAGAATGTAAGTAATGTACATTTATCTCCAATTTTTATAATTGAGCTACTTTCTTAATGAAATGTTTGCTTAATTATGTATATACACCCTGTGCTTCACTTTTGTATTTTTTGTAACTTTGCAGTGTTACTTGAAAATGGCCATAAGGCCGGCAATGCAGTAGTAACAATAAATATTTTATGCAGTCAACGGCGACTATGATGTCTATTAAGAAATATTATATGACTGTGAATCCCAACCATGAGAAGTTAATCACATATTTAATCGATGTTAGGTTTTAATGTTCGGACGACAGTGGCTCTCAGTTCTGGAAGCTGGACGGCTAGTGTCCAAGTCTAATATCCACAACGCTGTATAAAGTGACGCCTCGCTGTTGCCCACTGTCATCTGAGGATGGAGTCTGTTGGCCCGAAATCGATTATATAATACAGTTATGCAACCAACCTCGCAGCCAGAGGCCATTTTATTTATAATTGCTAATTACGGCAGCGCTCTCACTCTAGATTACGATGGATAGTCAAGATATAATGTTCACGTAGTCCACAGTTCTCCTAGTGCCTTCGATTATTACCGCATATCACGTGGAAGCCCAAGGGAATGTCCCCCCATGACACAATACTGCCTCCACCCGCCTGTGTCTGTTGCGTGATGCATGCCTTGAGCAGCCGTCAACCTTAATGGCGGCACACCCAAACACGACTACTGAACCATTGACATGATTTATCCGACCAGGCGACATGTTTCCATTGATCCACCGTCTAATCTCGATAATCCCATGCGCACTGAAATCGTAATTGTGATGATGTTAACAAGGGAACACGTAGGGGTCGTCTGCTACGAAGCCCCATGTTCAGAAATGTGCGCTGAACGCTATGTTCAGAAATTCATGTGCCTTCACCAGCATTTCATAGTGTCGTCAGTTCTGCCACTGATCGCCCTCCATCCTACTTTACGAGTACAAAGCGGGCAAGCCTGCGACCTCCACGTTCTGTGGTGAAGGGTGCACGTGAAACACCTCTTTGCTTTTCGTGATTTCCTCGTCTTTCAACGACTTTCCGTAAATGCACGCGAGTGTAGTACACGAACAGCCGACTAGCTTCGCCGTGTCCGAAATGGTCGTTCCGAGGCGCCGGACCATGACAACTGCTCTTGGTCAAAGTCGCTTATTTTAATTCATTTCTTGCTTTGTGGCACCTATCATTTCTAGAATGATTCCTCATTCGTCTCTGCTCAACTTCAGTACTTTCCTTGCTGCGCCGCGAGACCACAGTGCCACTAGGCAGTGGTCACAATATTCTCATTCGTCAGTGTGTATATGTTCATCGAGGTTCAACAGTTCCATCTTGTGAGTGGTGGTTTTCATATTGGAGTACGTCTGTATTTCTGCTATCGTCATCTTCACCAGAGAATGCTCTTGCGTACATAAAAATAATAATATAGTCCATGGTCATAGTAAGTTCTCGTCCGCGTCCATAGCTGAGTGGTCAGCATTGATGGATGACATGCGGAGGACCCAGGTTCGATTCCCGACACAGGTGGGAGGACTAGTACAGGGTGCACTCAACCTCGTAATGCCAACTGAGGAGCTACCTGACAAAACTGTGGTGGCCCCACGGTGTGGGAAGTCTGGAAACGGCCAGGTGAGCGGTATACCGATCTCACGCCCTCCATAGAGCATCTGAATGACGCCGTAAGACAGAGGATAACACAGCGGCCGGTAGACATCCCTTGGGCCTACACGGCCTCGCGAGGAGCTCGTTAATAAAATAATTTGTCCTCGCAGGCCAGTAATATGACGTACAGAGAGTGAAACTCCTGACCACACCAGTACAGAGCCGCCACCGCCATCACCAAGCAGGAAATACCAAATTTGTCGCAAAGGACTGAAAGTCCACCATACTCTATTTCCATGTGAATAAGAAGCACGCCGGTATGAAACTTCATGGCAGATTAAAACTGTGTGCCTGATCGAGACTCGAACTCGGGAACTTTGCCTTTCGTAGGCAAATGCTCTACCAGAGTGTGGACAAGTGCACGCAGATGGTAGAGCATTTGCCCGCGAAAGGCAAAGGTCTCGAGTTCGAGTCTCGGTCCGGCACACAGTTTTAATCACCACGGAGTTTCATATCAGCCCCCACACTGCTGCAGAGTGAAAATCTTATTCTGGTGAAAATCTTATTCTGGTGAAAATCTTATTCTGGTGAAAATCTTATTCTGGTGAAAATCTTATTCTGGTGAAAATCTTATTCTGGTGAAAATCTTATTCTGGTGAAAATCTTATTCTGGTGAAAATCTTATCGTGGTGAAAATCTTATTGTGGTAGAAGCACACCTTTATCCGCCACTTAATTTAATCACTAATAACAGTTCACTTGTTAAAATTATTTAATTTTTTACGAGTTTAGCGTATGGTCCACGATATGAACATCATGTAAAAGAACTTAAAATATATATATAACTGTGTGACATGAATACAACCTTAACATTGGTGCTTATTTACATAATGGTTCTAGGCCTCTTGCGCGACATTATCTCGCAACGTAAGCTGCTCCTACGTAGTATTGGGAAAGAGGTTAACGTATCACTGCATCATTTTAGTCGCTTCTAAACATCATTGCTCCAAGCTGTATATCCTCGGCACAATTTTCGTCGGGCCAAGCGTTAATATTAGTAATGAGACGCTTGAAGACTGGAATCCGGTTTCGAATGACCGGCTTGTGGGGCTCGCGTTGCTTGTGTCACATTATCTCCTCGATTTACTGTAGCGACCCACCTGAATTTTTAGCTGTCGTAGTTCCTGAAATGTTTTGCGCAGGATAGATAGGAATGGTAGAGGGCATCAAGCTTGACACTTGGCTGTTCGAGCCACCGGCAGAAACAGTTGTTCCATGTGAGTGAAAAGGTTGACAGTCATCTTTGATGCAGAGAACAAATATGTGATTGCCTCGTAGAATTTTTTCTACCCGGTGAATAATGAGAAAATCTAGGTTTGCTTCTGATATCATCTACAATAATTTGCTGCAATGTTGTATGTCTGTAGTCTAGAATTATAAATTACAAAGTCTGTGGGGACATTGTACAGTAGCACAGTAGCATGTGCTTTCTGGATTGTGGAAAAGCATAAATCTGTGACCAGATGACCAAATAGTATTTTGTTGATATTTCATATAAATTTTTATTTTATTCCTGTTAAACACCAAAATGCACAGTTGAAATAATTCGTTTGAAATTTTATGTTAAAATGTTGTGTGTTACATCCATATACACCAATTCACGTGCAACATTTGTTCTGCTCTTGTATCCAGACAATAGACTAAAAGAAAACAGCAAATAAAAAATACCTTTAGTAAACAATAAATAATGTTCTTGATTCATGTAAACAATTTACCGTAGCAGCGCTCTCACGCTGTTCGCAGAAGACAGTGATCCAGTGGAATCTATTATCATTGAATGATTATAAGGATAAGCTGAATGGCAGCACTCTTTAATCAAGGATGTATGCTAGGGAGTCTCGTTAAGAACGAGAAGAACCCATTAGTGTTTAAGGTCTGGAGATTGTCGTATGATCTACGGGTAATACTATGGGATATGATGAGAAGTTGAATGGAAACCTGAAATCCGTAGTATGAGACGATTCTGAGAAAGATCTGTGCATCTGAGATCACAGACTAAACGCTGGTACGACCTACTCTAAATGTACTGTTAAAATGTGTGAAGTACATATGAAGTAGCAATGATAGTAGACATCGAGCAATGCAAGATCGGGTTGCCAGTACTGCAGTAGGTAAGGCTTTACACATCTCACACGAGTATAATAGAAATTATACGGGGAATCTTTGTGTGGAAGGAGATGTTATTCTCACCAAACCCTGTACTATAAATTAGAGATCCGCATTTGAAGAAAGATTGTGTAGAAGTTATATCGCATCCATCATGTACGGGATGGACAAAATAAAACAGGATCGGAAAATCTTTCACGTACCTCAAGGTAGGCAACCCTAATTACTTCTTCTGCACATGGGGAGGATGCTGTAAGTGGGGTTGCCTATCTTGAGGTGCGTGAAAGGTTTTCCGGACCAGTTTTATTATACTCCCCCCCCCCCCCCCCCTCCGCCGCCAATAGGAAGAACACATTGCTTCACACCGTAAAATCGCTTGTGTAGCATATAAGTAGGTGTAAATCAAGGATACTAGAATACACCGATCAGCCAGAACTTTACGACCACCGACCTACTATCGATATAAACCCGTCCAAGCGATCGCACCCTCACCTGGCGGAGAATGAGTGCTAATCAGATACAAGCACGGTGCATTAGTATCTGTGAGCGTGCTGTCCGTGTGTAGAGCGATACCCCGGAGGCCCAGCACGAGCATTTCGACAACTGCGCGACTTCTTGGTTATTTGAGGAATGCTCTCGTGATTGTTTTCAACACGTGGTGAAACCAAGGTGAAGGCACGTCCAGACATCGTGGGAATGGACGGCCCCCCTCATTTCGGATGTCGGACATTATGGGCTGAGTAAACTAGTAAAATAGCAGGCGTAACTGGCGTAACTGACGTCAGACTTTAATGCTGGGCAGAGTACAAGTGTGTCTGAACACACAATGCACCGAATACTCCTAACGATAGACATCCGCAGCCGGCGACCCATGCCTGTCCCAGTATTAACACCACGGTATCGACAACTAAAATTGAAATGCGCACGTGTCCATCGGCATTGGACGTTGGTACAGTGGCAGAGCATTGCATGGCCTGATAAATCCCAATAATTCATCATGCCGAAGCAATCATGCCGAAGCAAGGGCGCGAGTCATACTTCCAGGGGAACAGCTCCTTGACACCACTACTGCGGGACAGAGACAAGCCGGCGGCGGTTCCATTGCGCTCTGGGGAACATTCATGTGGGCATCCATGGGTCCAATGGAGCTCGTGCAAGACACGATGACGGCCAAGGAGTATCGTACACTGGTTGCAGACCACGTACACGCGTTCATGATCATCATGTTCCTGGCGGCAGTGACATTTTTCAGCAAGATAATGGGCCATGTCAGAAGGCCAGAAGTGTGATCAAGTGGTTCGGGAAACTCAGAGACGAGTTCCGATTGATGTGCTGGTCCCCCAGCTTGCCAGATCTGAACCCAGTCTAACAGATCTGGGATGTGGTAGAACGTAGCGTCAGAGCTCATCGTCCCTCTCCTCAGAATTTGCGGGAATTAGGTGACGTGTGTGCAGATGTGGCGCCAGTTCCCCCCTGCGACCTACCAAGGCCTCATTGCTTCCATGCCACGATGCGCCGCCGCTGTTACCCGTACCAAAGGTAGACATATCGGCTATTAGGTAGGTGGTCATAATGTTCTGGATGATAAGTGTACACGGTAGGGGTCACGAAGTGTATGCACAGTAGCAAGCCGCGCTGCTGACGTCAGAGTGAACCCAACCAGCACTCAGTATCCCACAGTTGCCATAATGTGCTGTAATTGCGTTTACGAGCGAAAGCAAGGTAGTTTACAGCCGTGTAAATTTTCGTTAGTGACTGGAGACTGAGTACAGAAGTACGTAATTTTTAGAGGAAGTTTTTAAGTGAAAAATAATGGTTTGCTGCGCGATTGCCAATTATACTAACGACAGCAGACAAGTAAGTTAGTTAGATATTAAGTTTCATTTCCCAAAAACAATGAGAATAAACGAAAATCCATAAATGCTGGTAAATGTGTAGATTCGTTTTCAGTTGAAAATGCTCGTATTTGCTCCTAATGGTTTACTGATTCGGATTATGAAAGGGATCTGAAAAGTGAGCTGCTAAATATTCCTTGGAAACACAGGTTGAAGAGTGATGCTACTGTAAAGAAGTAGAAGATGTTATACATATAAATTATTACCAGCTAATAAAGAAATTAGTACTAATCAAAACTTCAACTGTGAAAACAAACATTGCTGCGAATGCAGGAAAACATGCTTACGCCGATAATTAGACATTATGGAAACAGAAATAAAAGACCTTAGGCAAAAGAATGCTGAGTTTCTGAAATTAAAACTTGTTCAGAAAGTGATTGGAGGTCTTTCTCTGACTGTCAACAAGAAGTTATAAGAGGACTGTTTACTAACTGGTCATCTGAAGATACTACAAAGGCTGCGACTTGTCGTTGCCTGCCTAAGACCACTTTGTGCCTACCACCGTCCTCCAAAGAATCAATCCTTTGATTTTGAGCCGTAATACTGCAAAATCCTGTCAGGTAGTACAAGCAAGAATGAGAAAAAATTGATAATTTAAGCGAGACCTTCTGAGAAGCAACACATTTATTATCTAGAGGAAAGTGAGTGAATACGACAACAAGGAATTTGAACAGATTGTTTTCGAGGTGGGAGAAATTTTTAAAAATTGCACCGAATACGAAGGGGAAAATGTTGCAGATTTGAAGGAAAATGATCAGCTGTTAGAGATAATTGCAGGATATGTTGCTTATGGAGTTAAACGTAAACACACGAAATTAGCACATACGTATGGTAAACTAACTGATCATGTCAATTTTTCTGGTTTCAGACAATATAAAGTGGATCTTTAATGAAGCAGACTGAGAGTTTTATGGAATTCACTTCGAAAACAGAAAGAGAATTTTACCAATTCTACGACAATTCATTGAGTGTAACTCAAAAGTTTTTGTAAGGGTGAAGAACATCGTAAGTGCAAAGTATCCGCGAATGGAGAACTTCGCTGTAATTTTTTCTTAAGGACACGCACTTTCATCAGAGTGAAAGCTATCAACAAGAAAAAAATGCAAAGGTAACAAGCGAAGTGAGAGTCAGCATACAGCAATAACAGAAAAAATGCAAAAAAGTTGTAACATAACTTACTAGAAAAGGACATGAAAACGTGTTAATACAGTTAAAGATTAAAATGGCGTTATCTGGAGTTTGTCCGTACTACAGGTCTATGTGGTCTCAGCCTGTATGAGCCTCTTCCCCCCAACCCCCCCAGAAAAAAAGCAGTGCCCTCTGAGATGATGAAAAAGGTTGACGTCTTTCGGAAACTGTACTCTAGCACTTCACCGATCATATACTCTAACTATTATGAAGCTTGATAGTAATAATAACAATAATAATAATAATAATCTAAAACGTGGTAAATCTCGATTACGTTCATATCTGTCCATGAGTTAGACACTTGGAGCGCCGTGTACCTATAAGCTTCAATGCCGTGTTGCGTGGCGAGAGGGTTCACGACCACAGCCCTATGACGCATGGCTTCCTGCTCCGGCGAGAGGACCCTCCAATTTGTGGTGCTTGCGGCGTCCAGGTCACTGTGCGCCACGTTTTATTGGATTGCGTTTTATTTTCTGACCATCGGGCCGCGGCTGACTTGCCGGCGGACCTGCCATCTCTTTTAGGCAACACTCGGACGAATGTGGCTAAAGTTTTAAAGTTCTGTGCCCTGTCAAATGTTTTTACAAAGATTTTAGGGAGAGGATTTTAATTTGCTCACTGTTTGACAAGCTCGCCCATATTTTATGTAAGTGACCAGCCAATAACAATTTCCTGTGACATTCTTGTTGCTATGTTTCCCCTTTCCCTAGGTTTTACTTTCTTATGTAGCATTTTCCTTCTTTTCCTGCTTTCTTTGAGTGTGTGCTTTAGTTTTCTTAGGTCTGTCCACATTCGTTCCTTTTAATGTGTGTCAGGGCGCTGATGACCTCGATGTTGAGCGCCCGTAAGCCCCAACACACCACCACCCCCACCACCACACCAGGGTTCACGATGACGTTACAGCTCGCAGATCGCCTGCGCGTGATTCCTACCGTATATTTTAGGTCAATTGTGTAAATATTGTGCCTAACTATTGTAGTATGCATTCTGCTTTCAGAGTGCCGCAATATGTACACAACCAATGGCAATTTCACACCACCTATTGCACATTCTGTGACTTCATGACACAGTGGAAACTGGTCGTCTGGCTGTTCCTGGTTGTCTTCGAAGGGCATCCAGAACATGCTGTTGATGAATTGCGGGCTTGGCTTTTTCCTGGACCGCTCTAGTTGTCACTGTGTTGACAGCGTCGTGGTTGTTTTGCAGCCTGACTGGCAGGGATGGAAGGTACTAGCGGACGAGGGCGGCCAGGAGACCCAAGTCCGCAAAGCGACTGGCCCGATGGCGGCGAACAAGGTAACCAGCAGAGCGCCTCAGTCCTAGCACCACCGTAGAGCCTTCTCACTTCTAGTTCTGTGCTCTCATGTCAGCGCTGTAGGGCAGTAGTGGGAGCTTCCGTTACGGAAATGGTGTGCGCTGGTGTGGGGAAGCACTCTTCTCTCGCTATCTTTCGTATTTTTCTCTGTCAAATGTTGTTCAGACTCGCTGGCAGATTAAAACAATGTGCCCGACCGGGACTGGAACCAAGAACCTTCACCTTTCGCTAGCATATACTCTACAGAGTGAGCTCTCCAGAATTACGCTACAATTATACTGAGACACCCTGCTAAACCCGCAGGACAGGACAGGTAGTTTAAGTTGTGGAAAGGGGCCAAAATAAGTGGCTGTCAGTTACACTCGAATATACAACCTTTTATTTTATCTAACATTACAAGAGCCAAGAATTTAAAAAAATTTTTTAAAAACTCCGCTTTAGTTTTGGAACTTGATTAGCGCCTGAATGCGCCGTACAATCTCATGCCTTAAGGGCAAGACCACTTTAATTTAAAAACAGCTGAAAGCCAATAACTTAAAGATCAACCAAAACCAGAAATTAAAAAGGCAAACAGTTTCTTAACTAGGCTGAAGGCCCAAAGAATGACACTTTAAGAGCAAAACAAATTAAGGGGGGTAGGACGTCAAACGGGCCGACTTGGAGCAGTAGAGGCACCACAGGACATTTTAATTTCCACTGTTTATACTTTTACAAATAAATTCATAAAACTTTGTCAGCATGACCACGAAGGATTCAGAATTCACACTCATAGCAGTGGAAGTTCGAAAACATAACGAAATAATTTTCTTTACATGTGCAATTCCATCATTTTTTTCACTTATTAATGGCAGCATTTGTTGCTATAGGTACACTTTTCTTCATAAGTAAGATAGATTCTTCGATGAATTTTGCACAGCATACAAACCATACTTAAAGGTGTATAAAACTCTAGAATTTTCCAAATCTATTAAAAAGTATGGTAAAAATTGAGGTAATTAACTATAAAATTTGTTTTTTCTAAACATGAAGTTTAAAATATAATAGCTCATTCGTTTTTTATAAATTAAATAAATTCTAGAGTTTCATACACCTGTAAGTATGGTATGTATGCTGTGCAAAATTAATTCATCGTAGGATCTCTCTAACTTATGAAGAAAAGTGTACCTATAACAACAAATGCAGCCATAAGTGAAAAAATGATGCAATTTCACATGTAAAAAAGATGATTTTGTTATGTTTTCGAACTTCCACTAAAATGGTGATGCTGACAAAGTTTTATGACTTTATTTGTAAAAGTATAGACACTGGAAATTGAAATGTCCTGTGATGCCTCTCCTGCTCCAGGTCGGCCCGTTTGACGTCCTACCTCCCTTAAATTCAAATCGGCTGAAGGCTCAACACTTAAGACTCAATAACGTTAATTTTAAAAATGCCAAAGGCTTCACGTAAAACAGTTCTTGAATTAGGCCGAAGGCCCAAACCATCTGATGCCTTAAGGGCAAAACAACCTTAATCTAAAAATCGGCTAGAAGCCATACAAGTACAAACAACAAGAACAAAAAAGAAAAGGCAGTACACTTAAGGGCGCTCAGAAGTTCCGAGGGTCGGCCTGAAATTCAAACACTAACACTTGCTTAGGTGAGACAGGCAGTCGGCCCAACCACTCTCGATCCGACGAGAACCCTAACTTCCGCTCCACCTGACCAGCACACAACAGGGAATTCAATGGAGCAACGTAGAAGGTATTGGCACCCACAACCAATTATACATTGCGCTGTCAAACTACACACCATGCTGGACAGCGACGACACGATGAGGAAAATACACTGCTTAAATTTACGTCAACAGCCAGGGCAGTTAACCTGAACGTTAACGGCCACAGAGCAGAAGATTTCGCTGGTGCACTTAAATTCAAATACCAAACACAGTGAAACTCCACCAGAGGGTGGCTAAAATTTGCCAACTTGAAAACACACGTAGTTGCTCGCAGGAATATCCCAACAGCCAACAACGAACTCCAAACGACACAATGTGAACAGTCGTGACTTGCTGGTAGATTAAGTCAGAACTCAAGTTTCATGTCCAGGATCGGTGAGCCACGAACCTCGTAGCAATGGGAACAGCACCGCACACTCAGAGACCGCATTAGAGGCCGCCAGCGGGCCCGGTTAAACCATGTGCCGCGGAGATTTCCTCGCTGCTCCACGCCAACCGACCAACTTCCCAGGCCCGGAAACGGTGGAAGGACCAAATATACGTCGGCGATGAGACGACCAACCAACGGTCGTCCCGCTCCAATCTCCCTCCGACCTTTTGCACATATCTAATGACTTCGTCCTTTCGTAACAAGTGACTACGACACCAAATACTGGTTCTTCGCAAATAAAGCTTTTCTGTTGCTCAGTACCAGTATCCATTCATTGAAATTACTCATTTGCGATTGTTCTTTCATGTTTGTAATTTTCATGAACAGTTACACAGAATGAACTCAAACGCCAGCTACAAAATTTCGGGCTTTGTTCAGAGATATTTAGTATCACAGATATGTGGTTTCCGGTAACTCGCTACAGAGCAATTCCGCTTCGTGCTCCTTACCCTCATTTATCTTTGTATACAAGGTGTTAAAACAGAGTATCCCATGTTTTGAGAGCTGGTAGTATTATCCAAAATAAGAAATAAATGTCCAGTAAAGATAGGCTCTAGAATGCATTGCTTGAGAGCTATAACCACGTCTACTGCAAGGTCTTTGCTACAACGAACGATCTGTAGAATGCAGTAAACAAACTAGAACACTTTATTCTGTGACTGTTAAACTGTAATTGGTTCGATGGTTATTCCATTTGCCAGACCATAATAGAAGATCATGTCTGTCATTTCCTGTGTGGAATAACAGGCTTCCATTACGCTGGTAAGTGCAAAGATAAAGCGATCACATAAAAGCAGTTCACGTAAGTATCAAAACACAAACTTGTTCAGTTACAACTAATGTATGCGCTGCTATTATCGTGAACTGTCGTTGCGGTTTATAATGTCAACTCTAATAGACGCTGTATCCATAAACAACAACTGTGGAGTGTGTTCTCATTTGCTTACTGCATTCCGTAGGCCGTTCGTGATCGAAAAGAACTTGTAGTAGATTTTGTTTCACAGTAACGAATATGAGGAGGTTATCATAGCTCGTAAGGTATGCTTTCAGAGGCCATGTTACCTGGCCATTTTTGTCTTGTTTTGATCCATACTATCGCATCTTAGCATATGGAATACTTTTTTGTGACCGTCTGTGCATGTACAACAGCGCAGATGTCGACTTAATGCGCTGTGCGTTTTGTTTGTTAACAGACTTCGTATATTCACGCACGGTTCTTGCTGTTGATAGTAATGTTTACTTTGCTCTGCGCCCACAAGGTTGCATTGAGTAATGGTTTGTGCTGCCTCGGATTTTGTTTTTCCGGCAGTGTTAGTTGCACGTAAACAGTAATACAAGGTATTATGGATAGGTTTACCGGCGATGAGTTAGCCGACGCCGGCCGGTGTGGCCGAGCGGTTCTAGGCGTTTCAGTCTGGAACTGCGCGACCGCTACGGTCGCAGGTTCGAATCCTGCCTCGGGCATGGATGTGTGAGATGTCCTTAGGTTAGTTAGGTTTAAGTAGTTCTAAGTTATAGGGGACTGATGACCTCATATGTTAAGTCCCATAGTGCTCAGAGCCATTTGAACCATTTTTTAGTTAGCCGACATGCCCCTCGTGTACGTTCTCACTGAATGCACTGGAAAAACAATACAACGGCGCTACACCGAGCTGTTCCTGCAGCGACAGCAACAACATTGCAGTAGTTTTGCAAATATCTGAGCGTTGTTGCATTATCTGTGTCTTGTGGTGTATGTTTTCTGATTCCACGCCACAGGATTCTTTCCCCCACTGTTGTGAAGATACAGTGACCAAAATAAATGTTGCATGTCACTGGAACATTAAGAATGAACCAATCCAGAAATACGTTTTGATGTCAGTGCATTGGTTCGTTTGTAATGTAATTCTAGCGGAAACAGTCAATGTTTCTACCATGAGGGGAAAGTGTGTACTTTCTATGGGAACTGTCACCTATAAACATTGCAGTACTAATGCTGTGTGTCGTGATGAGAGTTGTGTTGCTTCGGACAACAACAACGTACGACCAGAGGCTTCGTACGGTCACTCTAATTGAGCAGGGAATGGCACACGTGGAAATCACAGCGAATGTCTCTGTGAGTCAAAGTGGTATCTCCAAAATCTGGAACAAGTTTCTAAGGACAGGATCAGTTGAGGATCGTCACGTGTCTGGGGAAGAAAAACAGTAGCTGTGCAGAACCGATATCTGAGTATAACGGCAAGCGGAAACAGTCAACAAAATGCTACACGTCTACAGCGGCAGTTCCAAACAGCTGCTGGAGTGCGGTTTTCAACAGAAACGAAACATCCTCCACGAGCAGGGATTGTGTAGCTGAAGACCTCTCAAGGATCCTGTTGTGGGTTGGCAGGAGAGCCAACACCGGGTACTAGAGGAAGCCGAAAGGCACGCGTTTTAGCTCACGCCGGCTGGCGTGAGGTCTGGAACAGGACAAGGAAATTAGACTTTAGAAAAACGGACGTAGCTGGTGGAATACTTAACTTTAATCCATTAATGATGAGCGTCGCTCTTGACTGTACATGACTCAGTATCAATAGTAACTGGTAATAGCGCCTTGCTAGGTCGTAGCAAATGACGTAGCTGAAGGCTATACTAACTATCGTCTCGGCAAATGAGAGCGTATTTTGTCAGTGAACCATCGCTAGCAAAGTCGGTTGTACAACTGGGGCGAGTGCTAGGAAGTCTCTCTAGACCTGCCGTGTGGCGGCGCTCGGTCTGCAATCACTGATAGTGGCGACAACGCGGGTCCGACGTATACTAACGGACCGCGGCCAATTTAAAGGCTACCACCTAGCAAGTGTGGTGTCTGGCGGTGACACCACAGATCTTCCTCCTAATCGAGTTCTGTGATGGGCTCGTTTCGGATGGGCACGAAACCACTCTTTGTGGACTGGGCAGCAGCGGGACACCCGACGCTCTCTTCTGATGAGACCTGTACCAGTCTCCATCCTGACAGTACTGAATTTGTGCGTGGAAGCAACGAGGACAAAGTTTGCACCGTAACTATATCGAAGACAGCTACCTTTATCAAGGCAGTTCAGTCGTGTTTGGGGATGCAGTTGAGTATGGCAGCAGGACACCCCCTTGAGCCAATAGACACATATTCAGAGATCACTGGCCCTGCAGACCACGCGCTGCCTCCACAAACTGCCTCCATTCCTTCCAGTTTTGTGGCCGGTTCCTCCAGGTGTCTTCAATTCCCAGGGTTGCTCGATCCTTCACCAGGTCGTCCATCCAGCGCTGCCTTGGTCGACCAATGGGGCGTTTAGTGTTTGGTTTCCCTGCTAGTGCCATCTCCGCCTGTCTCCCATCTGACATACGGACTACATGGTCCACCCATTGTATTCTTTTGCTCTTTATCTTCTGTAGGATAGTTGGTTGTCGCATCAGAAGGTAGATTTCCTCCCCCTCCATTCTCCATTATCTAAAACTGCTCCCCATATCTTCCTCATTACTCTTCTTTCAAATATTAATAGTTTTTCCCTTTCTCGCTTAGTCATGCTCCATGTTTCTGAACCAATACATGGGAAAATGACGGGTGCGAAGTATCGGGACGACGTTCTCGCACGCATTGTGGCTCCATTTTGGGGATACGTGATAATGAACGACAATGCACGAGCCATTTGTCACAGGCTTGTGAACACCTTCCTAGTAGAGCACGGAATCAGTCCCCATATTTTCCAGATCTCAAGCTGCACTGAAAATGCATGGGTCATACGAAAACGAGCTCTTTGCAATCCACGTGCCCCACCAGAGACTTTACAGTGCATAGAGGCCGCTGTGGAGAAGTGAGACAATAACTCGTATACCCCTAGACAGTTTGGTAATAATTGCCTCACCGCGTTCAAAGGTGCCTCCGATTGTAATAGGAGGAGGACTAGTTGGTTCATAATCGAAGTGTTATGCAAGATGACAATTTCTATTTATCAAGTGGAAATGTTTTTATCTTCTTTATTTTTGTTTTCTAATGACTGTACCTGACAGAACAAAATCAATTTCGCTTATGTCCAGTATTGACAGTAAAGCAATATGCAACATTTATTTTGAGATACATTAAATGTGTTCGCAGTTGCGAATATGAACAACCATCAGCTGTAGAATGGAATGACAAAGAAAATTTTTGCCAGACGGGGCTCGAACCCGGATTTCCCGCTTATCGCGAGCAGTCGCCTTACCGTTTGACTATCCGTGCACGACTCACTGTCAGACCCAAACTTTCATATGTCGTCAACCATGAGTCAACAAACTGCACTTGCACACTCATTATGTATATTCCTGTACTGGTGAGACATTTTACTTGAAAGTCATTTGCTCAAAGTCGGCAGATAATTAAGGTACTGCAGTGCCTACGTTATTCTGCATTACAATGCATCGTAGTTCAGAATAACACATGCACTGCAACATCGTATTTATTTTGAGCATTGTATTTTTTTCAGAGGCAAAGGTATTTGGGGTAACAAACCGAGTAAATGGTAATGTAATTATCACTTTCTACTGATTAGATTTGATTTACGTTCATTCCAATTGATCCGTAGTGAGGTGGTCCTCCAGGATGTAGAACATGTCAGAAAAACAATAATACATAACAAATATTTACAACAAAAACAAATAAGCTACTGTACGATTCCACAGGTCGCAAGTGGAATGATCATTTTTTTAATGAACACTATATGAAAGAATCATTTTACAAACAGTAATGCACTAAATTTAAAATAAAAAAAGGTTTTTCTATTTGTAAGGTAATAAACATGTAATCGAACTACTATAATACTTACTTACAATGAACACATTACTGTACTGAAATTGTGCAGAAGTTATATTGTACTTACACACACACACACACACACACACACACACACACACTCTCTCTCTCTCTCTCTCTCTCTCTCTCTCTCTCTCTCTCTCTCTCTCTCTCTCTCTCATTTAGGCTTCTCTTAAACTGAATTTCATTGGTTGTTAAGCTTTTTATGACAGCTGGCAAGTTATTGAGAATGTGTGTTCCTGAATAATGCATACCTTTTTGTACAAGAGTCAGTGACTTTAAATCCTTTGAAGATTATTTTTATTCCTAGTATTGATTCCATGAGTTGAGCTGTTGGTTTGAAAAGTGATATATTTTTAATGAAATATTTCAAATGGTTCAAATGGCTCTGAGCACTACGGGACTTAACTGCTGAGGTCATCAGTCCCCTAGAATTTAGAACTACGTAAATCTAACTAGCCTAAGGACATCACACACATCCATGCCCGAGGCAGGATTCGAACCTGCGACCGTAGCGGTCGCGCGGTTCGAGACTAGCGCCTAGGACCGCTCGGCCACTCCGACCGGCAGTGACAAATTTCATTAAGGAATAAATATATTGGGAAGCAGTAGTAAATCCCTATTTCCTTAAACAGGCTTCTGCAGGATGTTCTTGAGTTCACACCACATATAACTCTTACTGCACGTTTTTGTGCCCGGAAAACTTTAGCTTGGCTTGACTGAGGCACTCGAGACCACGGGTTCCTTGTACCAAAATACTCATAAAATGTCCCTCAAGAACATCGGAAATTTCGGGTTCGTCCTGTATACTGTAGAAGACAGCTCAGTCAACCACAACGATACTCTTGGTGTTTCGTTCTTAAAGCTGGTTTCAGAACGACTGTTATATGCTAAATCTCACGGAGTGCAGTGCTCAAGCTCGAGTAACTGAAATTTTTGCCGATTTTAATGAAAGAGCATGATTACGGAATTATTCTTCTGTATCACTTTCCTACTATTACCGCCATGCGAAAGAAAAATTCATGAATCTGCCTTGTAGGGCCTAATCATGTATCACAACGAACTAAGTGGGACAGATGACATACACGCTGTCTTAGGCACGTAAGCGAGTATTCAGGAATGTTATCTTAGTAGTGGTTATAGTCATATACTCGTTGCTACTGAAACACCACTCTCAGAGCCTCTACACAAACGTTATTCGTACTTTACACATCGTTCCAGCCGATTCGAAGAATACTGTTTCGTTGTCGTCCCGCACATAGACAGTTAATGCCCAGTAAATGGCAACATAACCATTGTTTCTGAGCGGCTGCAGTTCCACGATGAATAGAAAGTAAAATTGCTTCAGTACTTCCTAGGAAGGACACGTCGCAGATAGTGAGGTTTTTATCTTCTAAGTTGTCGCGTTGCTATTTAAGAAAGTCACATATTTGTGCTGTTATGTCAGAGTCTGCAGGTCTCCACTGTGCATTTTAGCGGAAACACGCATTTGACTCACAATGTTAAGACAACCTTTACTTGACGTCTCCAGTTCATAGCAACGAAGTGCGGCATTTGTCGTGTACTTGCGTGGCAGATGTTTAGAAAAAGCCCTCTGTCTCTCGTTTCCGTCGTAGGTAATAGGGATTTTTTTTCTTTTTTTAGTATTAATAACAAACTAGCGAATACAGGGTGGACCAGAAGTCACGATATGAAATGTTTAATGTTGTATTGAAAAAGAAGTCTTCAAAGGCAAATAGGAGTATGAAATTACTCACTGGCCGTAGCAGAAGTCATACTTAACTGAAGAAGGTTCTTGCAAGAATGGAATAAAACAGAAACGAACATTCTTCCATATTCCTTACATATTCCAAACTCTTTGTGTGCTTACCGCCATTCTCAGAGCAGCGTTGAATTCGCTGCCATGTACGTCTGCTTGACCGGCTCAGCATTTCGGGAGTGATCTTTCTCAGCGTCCGTCTTTGGTCCAGAAAATGAATGATAAGTTAACCTCCTTTCTTCAGGTTCCGGGGATCATCTCCGCCCACCCTTCCTTTTCGATTTTGCTGGTTAAAGAAGCAGTTATGCATTTAACCGTTCAGTGACTTCATTGTATTGTCTTTGTCATATTTCTTGGATCTTCCACTGCGTGGTGTATCTGTCAAAGACATAGTTTCAAAGCCCTATCTTTCCAGTTTCCGAAGATAGCATCCGCGGGGCTTGTTTCCTGAAGCTATTAAAGAGGTTTTTCCTAATTTCATCATTTTTTTTACGCGTCCATACGCTAAGACGACTACGTTCTTCGGTGTTTACGCCAGTATCACCTTGGCAGGAAAATAGAACACGGTCACATGTCGCAGCATTCGCCAGAGCCAGAAGCAAAACAACATATGGTGTATTTTAATGGAGAGAGGCCTGCGCTGTTGTAATTTGACGCATGTGTTGTTGTAATTTGAGTTACACCTTCCAGAAGACAGGCATACTACGGGCAGGAAATATTTTCAACCTAGAACACATTTCCAGATCCATGTAACCACGAAACCGTATGGTAAGTTACATGACTACTTTCCGATCGAGGGACACTGCTCGTATTCTTTCTGGTTTCAGTTAATTTACTCAACTAATCATCTACACATCTGTCTCACTTCCCAAACTTTTTCACGCACGTTTATGTCAGTTTCTGGGGAATGCGCCGCAGTGGTTAATACAGTACGCTCAGCTTACAGTCGTGAGGATCGCGCTTCAAGCTTCGAACAGCGATATTGCTTAACGTTAACCTTTTGATTTCTAGTGGCTTCTGCCTGAAACCAATATTTCAGTAATTTGTTTTGAAGTAGCAGTGCCTTTCGCATGAAACTACCGTGCTACTGCAACACAGATGTGCAGTGCTATGCTGAGATACTTCAATCAGTGTATTACAGCAGTCACATACAGCATTAACAGTCGGCATGGGGACTGTTCTACGTTTTTGTAGGAGATTGTGACAAGTGCATTTTTTTATGTGGTGATCGTGTTGAGGAGACTATTGATAGTGAAGGTAAATGTATCGAAAGTTATTGTAATGCACATTTGAGTTTCGAAATGACATCACTGGGGCATTATGTATGTTTGATGTGCGGCGAATGTACGAGGCTCAGTCAAAAAGTAATGCTTCCTATTTTTATTTGAGATTGAAAAACCACAACATTGACGATTAATTTATGACTCCGTCGGTTACGACAGTTTTCGTCCATCTTTTGAAAAGGGCAGTATTATGAAAAGGAAAGTTGCTACTCACCAAATAGCGGAGATGCTGAGTCACAGATAGGCACAACAAAAAGACTGTTCCAGACAAAGCTTTCGGCAGTCTAAGGCAACTGTAGCCACGCAGAGTGTGTGTGTGTGTGTGTGTGTGTGTCTTGTCTATTTTTGACGAAGGCCTTACGGGCCGAAAGCTTTGTTTGGAACAGTCTTCTTGTTGTGCCTATCTGCGACTCAGCATCTCCGCTATATTGTGAGTAGCAACTTTGCTTTTCATGATATTGTTACATTCCACCCTGGATTTTCCATTGTTTGATTTTAACAAGGGCACGTATTCCAGTGTGATAAAATGCACGCTTTTTCCGAAGCCATTGACGAACGGACTTTCTCACGACCTCCCCATCTTCAGACTGAATCCCACGAGCTTCTTCCAGCGACCTGAACAGATGGTGGCAGCTGTCAGCACAGGGCTGGAAGGGGGGACGAGTTTTCACAATCTCGTCAGTAGTGTGACGACTGGTGTGTAGTTTTTGCATTGTCGTGCAAAAGAACATCATCCGCCGTAGCTTTTGTTTGTTGTACGAACTCGCTGAAGACTTACTTTAAGCTGTTTGGGCCTTTAACCTATCTGGCAGTATTTATTGTTCATTCCTCCTCCAAACACACTCTCCGTGGTCATTGGAGTCACTGGCCTGTCATTTCGCGTTTCGTCAGCTGACGGTTTTTACCCTTCAGTTTCGTTGCAGCGGCGAACCGATCGTCTAACAATGCTGATATCCACTGCTGCGTCGTTGTACATATTTTTCAGACTTTCATCAATATGAATGGGCGTTTCACCTTCTGAATTCAGGAATTCTGTCACAGAACGGAACGAACATTGGTATCGATATTTTGCAAGCCACTGCAGCACTGACATCTGTTGAGGCAGGAAGTTACTACTGCAGTGGGTTGGAGAAGCAGCTTTTTTTCACTTAAGCTTAATTTAAGGAGAAGAAAATAGGAGACATTACTTTTTGACTTACCCTCGCATTAATTTTAGGCCCATTTTTGCTCGTTATTTAAGATTATAATATTAGTCTTAGGCATTATGAGTTCTTGGAAGTTTCCATATGTGGGATTGTATTAGGAAAAAGGCGAAATTGCTTTCAAATGTTTAACGTGAAGTGAAGGGTGAATGACAACTATATGTCGTAGTGGTTCCAAAGCGAAACCACCTCAGAAACAATTGATCGTTTATCTTTTAGCAGTCTATTAATTTTAATAATGTTCCGTCGTCAGTCATGGTTTTTTTGTTTTTTGTTTTCCTAGCTTTTAGTACTACAAGTCCATTTTCAAGGAATTGGTAAATGTAACTGGCTTTACATCCACTTCAGTTTTTCACCTATCAGTAACAGAACAACATAGCTGTTAGTTTTACGCGAAAACGGTCCCAGGCGGGATTAATGAGAGAAACAAAGTATTGCAATGTATTGCCTCCGTTTGATCATATGACATTTGTATTCACATTGGTGAAAAATTTCCACATTTGCACTTACATTTTGAATATTTTAGTATGTTTAAGACAACAGTGCGTGGTTCAGATGACGTGTACTTAACCTAGTTACAGTGATATGATGACGTATTAAAGATCATATAAATTTCGTTTACACAATTTGACCAAATAAATTGAAGAAGATATTTAGAGAAGTGACAGTTAACATTTCTTACATCCATGCATATTCAACACGAGATTTGATACGTTTGCTAACATACAATTTGAGTCAAAATACTCCTTACGATTTACTGCTTCCATTTCCAAATTAGTAACTTATGCTTTTGAAACTGGTAATAGCATAGTAATTAAATTTATGCATACAAATAAAGCGAAACAACACACTGCAGAATGACCGTGAACACGATATGGTTGGTGGTTAGGGCAAGAGGATGGGCGGGGAGAGAGAGAGAGAGAGAGAGAGAGAGAGAGAGAGAGAGAGAGAGAGAGAGAGAGAGAGAGAGAGGGGGGGGGGGGTAGGGGGTTGTGGAAAGGAAAGTATATAAGAGGAGCAAAGAAGAATGAGGAATGATTCTACCGAAGCTACTGGCAGCAAACGGCGAAATCCACTGACCACTAGCACTGTTATAGCCCTGAGCCTTGGAATAAGACTCTCGAAAACAGCGAAACTGAAAGGCTTGCTACTGTCGTGAGAATATATGAAAAACTGATTGAAGAACGGTAAAACAAGTACTGAACACTTTGTTAAGATGTTCAGGCCTCCTGACAGAACATCGAAGTCGACGATTTGCCGGCTGTCTGAAACAAGACATTCGGAGATCTATGGCAGATCGGACGACAGACTTCAATGTTGGTGCAGGCACAAGTGCTTCGGAGCACACCGTCCAGCGCACGTTGTCGAACATTGAGGCCACAGCAGACTACCTCTACGTCTCCCCGTGTTAGCTCAACGACATCGACAATTACAAGTGTAGTGAGTATGGGATCATCGAGATAGGGCTGTGGATGAATGGAAACACGTCACCTGGTAAGATCAATCACGTTTCTCGTTACACCAGAGCGGTACTCGTGTAACGATTCTCCATCATCCAGGCGGGCATCTGCTCATAAGATCTCTTCTGAACAACACGTTGCAAAGCATCGTGGCCAGCGGAAGTGTTTAAACTCAGAAAATTGTTCCTGAAGCCACTCTGTAGCGATTCTGGACTTTTGGGGTGTCGCATTGTCCTGCTGCGATCGCCGAAGTCCGTCGGTATGCGCAATGGACACGAATGGATGCAGGTAAATGGAAATGAGCGTTTACCGTCATTGGCCGGGAGGCCCCTTGCGGGGCAGGTCCGGCCGCCTTGGTGCAGGTCTTGTTACATTCGACGCCACATAGGGCGACCTGCGCGCCGGATGTGGATGAAACGATGATGAAGACAGCACAACACCCAGTCCCTGAGCGGAGAAAATCCCCGACCCAGTCGGGAATCGAACCCGGGCCCGGAGGACGGCAATTGGTCACGCTGACCATTCAGCTATTGGGGCGGACAATGGATGCAGGTGATCAGACAGGATGCTTACGTACGTCAGAGTCGTATCTAGACGTATGAGGGGTCCCATATCACTCCATATCCTCATCATTACAGAGCTTCCACTAGCTTGAACTGTCCCCTGCTGACATGCAGTTTCCATGGATTCATGATGTTGTTTCCGTACCCGTATTCGTCCATCCACTCGATGCAATTTGAAACGAGACTCGTCCCACCGGGCAACATGTTTCCAGTCATTAACAGTCCAGTGTCGGTGCTGACGGGCCCAGGAGAGGCGTAGAGCTTTGTGTTGTGCATTCACCAAGGGTACACGAGTGGACCTTCGGCTCCGAAAGCCCATAACGATGATGTTTCGGTGGCTGGTTCTCACGCTGACACATTTTGATGACTAAGCATTGAAATCTGCAGCAATTTGCATAAGGGTTGCACTTATGTCACGTTGATCGATTCTCTTCAGTCGTCATTGCTCCGAGTCTTGCAGGTTCTACACTCCTGGAAATGGAAAAAAGAACACATTGACACCGTTGTGTCAGATCCACCATACTTGCTCCGGACACTGCGAGAGGGCTGTACAAGCAATGATCACACGCACGGCACAGCGGACACACCAGGAACCGCGGTGTTGGCCGTCGAATGGCGCTAGCTGCGCAGCATTTGTGCACCGCCGCCGTCAGTGTCAGCCAGTTTGCCGTGGCATACGGAGCTCCATCGCAGTCTTTAACACTGGTAGCATGCCGCGACAGCGTGGACGTGAACCGTATGTGCAGTTGACGGACTTTGAGCGAGGGCGTATAGTGGGCATGCGGGAGGCCGGGTGGACGTACCGCCGAATTGCTCAACACGTGGGGCGTGAGGTCTCCACAGTACATCGATGTTGTCGCCAGTGGTCGGCGGAAGGTGCACGTGCCCGTCGACCTGGGACCGGACCGCAGCGACGCACGGATGCACGCCAAGACCGTAGGATCCTACGCAGTGCCGTAGGGGACCGCACCGCCACTTCCCAGCAAATTAGGGACACTGTTGCTCCTGGGGTATCGGCGAGGACCCTTCGCAACCGTCTCCCGGTCCCGCACACCGTTAGGCCGTCTTCCGCTCACGCCCCAACATCGTGCAGCCCGCCTCCAGTGGTGTCGCGACAGGCGTGAATGGAGGGACGAATGGAGACGTGTCGTCTTCAGCGATGAGAGTCGCTTCTGCCTTGGTGCCAATGATGGTCGTATGCGTGTTTGGCGCCGTGCAGGTGAGCGCCACAATCAGGACTGCATACGACCGAGGCACACAGGGCCAACACCCGGCATCATGGTGTGGGGAGCGATCTCACTGGCCGTACACCACTGGTGATCGTCGAGGGGACACTGAATAGTGCACGGTACATCCAAACCGTCATCGAACCCATCGTTCTACCATTCCTAGACCGGCAAGGGAACTTGCTGTTCCAACAGGACAATGCACGTCCGCATGTATCCCGTGCCACCCAACGTGCTCTAGAAGGTGTAAGTCAACTACCCTGGCCAGCAAGATCTCCGGATCTGTCCCCCATTGAGCATGTTTGGGACTGGATGAAGCGTCGTCTCACGCGGCTGCACGTCCAGCACGAACGCTGGTCCAACTGAGGCGCCAGGTGGAAATGGCATGGCAAGCCGTTCCACAGGACTACATCCAGCATCTCTACGATCGTCTCCATGGGAGAATAGCAGCCTGCATTGCTGCGAAAGGTGGATATACACTGTACTAGTGCCGACATTGTGCATGCTCTGTTGCCTGTGTCTATGTGCCTGTGGTTCTGTCAGTGTGATCATGTGATGTATCTGACCCCAGGAATGTATCAATAAAGTTTCCCCTTCCTGGGACAATGAATTCACGGTGTTCTTATTTCAATTTCCAGGAGTGTATTTCCGGCCGCAGCCATGTAGGAGATTTGATGTTTTATCGGATTCTTGATATTCACGGTACACTCGTGAAATGGTCGTACAGGAAAATCCCCACTTCATAGTTACCTCAAGAGATGCTATGTCCCATCGCTCGTGTGCCGACTGTAACACCACGTTCAAACTCACTTAAATCTCTGTAACCTGCCATTTTAGCAGCAGTAACCGATCTAACAACTGCGCCTTACACTTGTTGTCTTAAGGCCTAGCCAGACAGAATCCGGCCTGCCGCTGCGACGGACGGCGCAGCGGTGGGCCGGGCCCGTCAGCGGCCAGGGACGCCACACAGGCAACGGCCGGCCGCAGCGGCTCTTGATGCGTCAGCTGTTACACTGTGGAAGGGGCCGAACCCCATTATTAAGCTTGCATGCGTAGCGCGATTTGCTTGGCGTTAGACGATTTGGAAGCTTCACGAGGGACACGTTACCTTTGTGCGAGTCCTTTTTTTTTTCTTTTAAGTGCAGAAATGAGTAGCTCGCACTAGCGATAGGATACGAAATGGCACCAAGAAGAGGAGATGTTGGGTGCACAACGTTAATAGCAAGAGAGAAAGCTTAGGAGAATACCATAGTCTATGTATTGATCTAGAGTCTGACGAGGATAGGTTCTTCAAGTATTTTCGTATGTCGCGAGAATGTTTCGAGGAACTGCATCGCCTGATAAAACGGTAGCACCGAGAAGTGCACAACTGGAGAAAGCCAATTGATACAAGGCACAGACTAGCCATTTGTTTGAGGTAAGTTTTACCGTTTGTAGCCTCTTTGTGCTTCAAACAGAAGTCATATAAATTATTCCATTTCATTTTTGCTGTATCATATGAAAGGTTCGACGGAAGAAAGTGCTATCTCACTACGTAGTTACGAGTGGAGTGATAAATTTATATGCAGTGTTTACGAATACAGCAAACGATAGTAACATGTAGTTCCGTATGTTTCGCTAGAGAGAACTTTCTACTTAATAGATTGTTGTCTTTCATTGTATTCATAACATCGTCGTTGAGTTTAAACAAACTTGTCTTTGGTCGTTAACTTATATATTCGTTCTATCGGCAATTTATTTTAATCTTTTCCGGATACTTGACTACAAGCGACAGTCACCAGAACATACCTTTTTCTTTTCGGTTAGGACGTTCAACCTTTTCAGAAATTGTGAATCAAGTGTGCCAGGCAATATGGACTGTTCTACAGCCCAAGTATTTACCTACTCCTACAACAGAGATGAGGAAGAAATCTGAAGGAGGATTTCTAGAACTTTGGGAGTTGGTTGGTTGGTTGGTTGGTTGGTTTGGGGAAGGAGACCAGACAGCGAGGTCATCGGTCTCATCGGATTAGGGAAGGACGGGGAAGGAAGTCGGCCGTGCCCTTTGAAAGGAACCATCCCGGCATTTGCCTGGAGCGAGTTAGGGAAATCACGGAAAACCTAAATCAGGATGGCCGGACGCGGGATTGAACCGTCGTCCTCCCGAATGCGAGTCCAGTGTCTAACCACTGCGCCACCTCGCTCGGTGAACTTTGGGAGTTTCCGAAGTGCCTTGGAAGCATAGACGGAAAGCATATCAGGTTAAAATGCGCGAAGGATAGAGGATCCCAGTTCTTCTGTTACAAACAATGCTTTTCGCTGCTTCTGCTGGCGATCGTTGATCCATACTACGAGTTTACAGTAGTTGATATTAGAAGTTATGTACGTCACAGTGACAATACTGTTTCTGAGAATTTAGCTTTCTATCAAGAGTATATCGAGGGCAAAACTATTCTATCTCCAAATCAGGATCCCGGGCGTCATACAATAAGTTGTATTCTCTAACCTCCTACGTAAGTCCTTCTGTGTCCATGATGCATGCACTATGAGCTGCAAGACAGAAACCGCCTCACGCCGCTCCTTCCAGTGTGACCACAGAGCAGTTGAGTGCGCCAACAGAGGCAAGCAGCCGCTCCGGCTTGCGGCGAATCTGTAATCTGCGACAACCCGGCGGCGGCCGGTGCGGCTGGCCGCATGCCGGTGCGTCAGAGCCGCACTCACGCCGTCACACAGACGGCCGCCATACAATAACGAGAGATTCAACAGTGCGGCCTGCCGGCTGCGGTTCAAGGCCATAGGCCGGACGGCCAGGCCGCATTCTGTCTGGCCAGGCCTTTATATAGGTGTTGGCGACCGCAGCGCCATATTCTGCCTGTTTACATATCTCTGTATTGGAATACGCACGCCTATACCACTTTCTTTTTCACTTCAGTGCATTACATGTGCGACAGTCACCTAGGCTATCATGGGACCCATAGTAGTAAGCGAAGGTACCGTGACAGCGGTGGATTACGTGAACACTGTTGCTGACTACCTCCATCCCTCTATGCTTGATGTCTTCACCGAAAGCGAATCCCATCTTCCAGAACTGTCCGAGTCACAAGACCATAACATACTGTATAGGTTTAATGAGCATGATAGTACAATGATGCTGATGTCTTGGCCATCATATTCGCCTGACCTGAAATGCTATCGGACCTCAGTTGCGTTCCCACAAACCTCTGGTGCGTAAAACTTGGGAATTGGGTGGCCTGTGCGAATTTGAACCCGGAATAAATTTTCAACTGCCAAGATCGCTAAAATCATATAAATTACCAGTTTCGGCAGCTATCTGTTGCCATCTTCGGATCTGTAAAAGATGAGTCTGAAAATGCTAGGATATAGCAACTAGCATAGTAGTATACATACTTATATCCAAGTTTTGCAACAATTCGAATAACATATCTATGCTTGCATCCTTATGCAGTGTCTTTTTTCAGTACAGTAAGTAGTGCGGTACAATGTGTCCATGTTGGCATCGTGACCTATAATGTAGTCGCCATGTCAAATGTTCAAATGTGTGTGAAATCTTATGGGACTTAACTGCTAAGCTCATCAGCCCCTAAGCTTACACACTATTTAACCTAAATTACCCTAAGGACAAATACACACACCCATGCCCGAGGGAGGACTAACCTCCGCCGGGACAGTCGCCATGTCAGTTTTAAAATAACAACCATGTTCACGCATGTTATTGCTCTCATTCACCACCACTTTACAACTGACGGTTTCCAGCGTAACCATTCTTGGTGATACAGAAGTGCATCTGATGACGCATTGGTAGTACGAATCAGTATTATTGTCCGACATTAGATTAAGGAATGGATCAACTATTCCATATAATTAGATATGCTTAAAGTGTTATCATAATATCCAAGCCATGTCAGTATCCTACACTTAAAAAAAACTGTCTGTAAAACCATGTGCTAAGTTCATAAAACAGAATTCATACATGAACCTTTTTTATCATTTTAGAAATTTTTAAAAGCATTTTATAAAAATTGTTTACCAAATTTTTCTTTATACAAAGTTACGATGTGACAATATATAACTTCTCGAAAACTCTTTATGTACATCTGATGGTCTCATATATAGACTGATTTTAATAGACCTAGGAGTAACTCGATATCTACAGGCACTGATAGCAGATGTCATCAAGAGTACAAAGTATATGTACCAACAATGGAGCTATTCAGTGTTTGTTTCACTCATAATCTCTGCTGTATTACCAACGCATTACTGAGCAGGTGGTCATAATCTTTCTGATTATCAATGTAGGTGTTACAACAGACATGGATGACGCGCTGCTGGCATTATAAAACTGTTCAGTACAGCTTATACGACATTGTAACTGAGACCCTGAGGGAGCTTAAATGGAAATTTTCCATGAAATGGCAGCATCCGTTCTCGTGATACCCTGGTTGCTTAAAGTTAGAGAAGACGGATGTACAGTTTTGCTGACGCCTTCGTGTGTATCATAAGACAAGGACGACACATACAGAGTAATACAGGCAGTAATTTTGTCCTTACTCTTTTCGCAAATGCAATAGGACAAAAACAGTTTTTAATATTGGTACGAAGTTTCCTCCACTATACACCGTGCAATGGCTTTCAGAGTTACATGTAGAAACAGATACCATGGCTCTCTTAACCCATATGACTACTGCATTTCGCCTCATACGGTAGTTAAGGTGCTGGTGGTAACAATAGGCGTTTTGTGTGTGTGTGTGTGTGTGTGTGTGTGTGTGTGTGTGTGTGTGTGTGTGTGTGTGTGTGTGAAAGAGAGAGAGAGAGAGAGAGAGAGAGAGAGAGAGAGAGAGAGAGAGAAAGTCTTTATGTACATGGACTGAGATCGTCCAGTGTTGTTTGCTATGTCATAAAAGCTAAAGGACCGTACCTTCTGGGCATGCCAGCAAGTTTCACGGAGCAGCACTGTCGTTATTCAGAGGTACACTTCAGATAAAATTCCGGCTGGCAGGCCTGGAAACCGAGCACAAGGCCGGGCGGGGTCTTAATGTTTCCGCTACCTCGCCCCTCTGGCCTTCCTCCTGCCGCGGTGACGAACGCACGGACACCGGAAACATTTTTCCGTCTCGAAATCTGAAGAAGTCAACCTTGCAGACCTGGATTCCTGTGGTCGTTTCCGTTTTTAGACAAAGGAGGAAACTCGACACACATAAGATAGCTTGTACATTTCGTGACCACGTCTTTGATACTGCGATCGTGAGAACTGTGGATATATAGCTGAAAGCGTCGGTTCGTTCCTCAGTATCAAAAGAGGCATCTATAGTTACACCACGATTCAAGACTTCAGAATTTCATGGTTGTCAGCACTTAATAAGCGCCGGCCGGGGTGGCCGAGCGGTTCTAGGTGCTACAGTCTGGAACCGCGCGACCGCTACGGTACGGTCGCAGGTTCGAATCCTGCCTCGGGCATGGGTGTGTGTGATGTCCTTAGGTTAGTTAGGTTTAAGTATTTCTACGT
Source organism: Schistocerca serialis cubense (assembly GCF_023864345.2). Classification (NCBI taxonomy): domain Eukaryota; kingdom Metazoa; phylum Arthropoda; class Insecta; order Orthoptera; family Acrididae; genus Schistocerca; species Schistocerca serialis. The sequence goes on along the minus strand of NC_064642.1, from coordinate 633,628,485 downwards.
TCTAGGGGACTGATGACCTCAGAAGTTAAGTCCCATGGTGCTCAGAGCCATTTGAACTTAATAAGCACTGAAAACAAAAAAAATATGGCGTAACATTTCGAATTTTTGGCTGACACTTTGGTGCAAGTCTTAATTGAAAACAACTTCGTCGATTTGTGACTCCCTAAACTACCAGAGTAATCCTAGCAGGGAAAGGGGACCTACATTTTAAAGCGGAATCCGGATCACGTGTCGTTCTTAGCGAATCTTCACATCACTGATGCGTGAGGGCTAGCTTAAAGGCAGACAGAAACATCGCATGTTCCAACCGATATGCGTTTCAGTGACCATCCCGGTTTAAGACACGCGCCCGAGTGTCACAAGTGATCGAATGATCTCTGTGTGTTTATAGTTTAACCACAAGGACAGGGTCTTAAGAGGTCTATTGGAGTATTGTTGCAAGGAATTAATGTGCCAAAGGAGATAACCTTCTTGGTGCGAATGTAGCGTCGAATGATTACTTTATTTTCGGTATTGTTGAAGTGTTATCCGAAGTAGTTATCTTACTAGCCCATGTTACTTTTTATGTGTTATCGCAGCTTGGTGTATTTAGCCTCACAATGCGAAGCACGTGGAGGCTAGTGGTTCCATCTTGGTTGTCCAGCTGATGTCACACGGGCATATACGAGGGTGAGTCAAATGAAAACCTTAAATTTCTAATAACAAATCGATATTTCGCGCCGTTGTCCTGTAAGTTGGTAACCACGCTACAAACAGCGCGCAGAATGGCCTGTAGGTGGCAGCATAGTGCAGACGCACACATACCGTCGCAGTATTAGTATAAAGAAGGCCGCCCAAATTGCGACTTGCACCAGGGAAGAACAGCGTTCTGTTATTCGGTTTTTGCGAAGTGAAGGTGTGAAACCTATTGAAATTCATCGACGAATGAAGGTTCGGTATGGTGATGCATGTTTGTCACAACAGCAAGTCTACGAATGGAGTAGGAAGCTCGCAAATGGTGTGACTTCAGTGGGTTCACTTCCACCAACCGGAAACGAAGAGAGCGAGAAAGGAATGGCGCCATTCCTCATCACCAAGACCAAAGAAGTTTTGAACAGAACCATCAGCAGGGAAGGTATGCTGAGTCTCTTTTGGGACGAAAAGGCGTCATTTTGGAGCATTGCATGCCTAGAGGGACCACTGTCCCCAGTGTATCATACACAGATCTCCTAAAAAATCGTCTGCATCTTGCAAGCAAATCAAAGCGACGTGGATTGCTGTCAGCAGGTGTCTTTTTGCAACATGACAGTGCAAGGCCCCACACTGCCTGTACAACAGTTGCAACGTCACAGACCTGCATTTTGAGTGACTTCCTCATCCACCATACTCACCAGACCTTGCCCTAAGTGATTTCCATATGTTTGGACCACTCAAAGACACAATGGGAGGAAAGAGTTCCGTTCTGATGAAGAGGTACGCCACTCTGTGCATGAGTGGTTGCGCGGAGTACCAAAAGAATTTTTTCTAAAAGAATTTATGCACTTTGTAAGCGCTGGAGGACTTGCATTGAGCGTGGGGGAGATTATGTTGAAAAGTGATACAACTTTGTACCATTCCTTCACAACAAATAATTAAAAAAATATATAATGTTTTCATTCGACTCACCCTCATATCTACTTTTTGAAATTGTGTCCACTGTCTTCCGACGTCCATGTAGAATAATTTTGAGACACATTGTACTGAATTAATTGGACTCTATTGCCTATCATGTATTTATCGACGGTTGAGACATTTTAAATATTTCTGAAGCTTCTGTCTCAGAGCGTAAGTGAAGTTTTTTTTTTTCTTCTTGTACAGGTTCAAGTTCTGTTGTCATTGCAGTTATTAGTTACACGGAGAAGGGAGGAAGAGGCGGCATTATATCAGAAGAGAACAATTTTCTTGTTTGCGTGAAATGATTAAAAACAATGAAAAACTAAATAGCAATGCCCAGACCAAAATTTTAATGTGCTTTCTTCAGAAAACGAATACTGAAATTTACCTCCTTCTACTCAACTGCAATGAAATAATTTTCGGCAGAACTGAACCATTTCACTGGATGTGAAACTGTCCTCAAACGTAGATCGCTTCAGTGATATTAGTAAATATAAAGTGTTGGAATGAAGTGCGGAAATTACAGGGATTTGTTTTACTGCCGAGGTAAAATAATTAATGTTCTGTATACAATAAACAGGAAATAGTTACGTGGTGTTGAAGATAAACACCGAGAGAATAGCAGTGACATGCGCTCATGAATATGTACTGCAGTAATCTGATGCAAAAACCGCCTACCTCATTCCGTAGACGGCGTGAAGAGTGGCTCTAAGTAAAAGCGCTGTGTTATGTCAGCGGCGTTACCTAACACAAATATTTTACACCAAGTTTGCGTTTTGTGATTGTAGATACTACTGAGACAAGAGTTTTATGTTACGTCTCGATGCGTCCGATTGACGTATGGTGGTGACTCTTCATAGGATGTCTTCGACATTCCCGTTCCACTCGTGGTAGACGCTGAAGACACATGAATTGTTTGTTTGCAAGTAACCAAAGTATACGTTTGCTGTGTAAAGATCCTTGTACTATAGTGACAGGGGCGCAGACCAGAAACAAGCCAGAAATATTTATTACGTAACTGTGCTATTCACGCTGTTGTGTTCATATGAAGTCAGAATTGTTGCTACAATATAGATCCGTCCTGCAGCTTAAAATTGCGTATTTGCCCTTAGTGAAACCCCCTTTAACATTGTCCCACCTTATGCCCGAAATTGGAGAATGTTGCAGGAGCTGCGGTGTCTGAAGAAAGGGAAGGGATGTGGTAGGGGTATGTGCAGTTCTTGTATAGAAAAATTAAACAACCCGTTTTCCTGGATCATTAGCATTGGTAAGTCCTGGTTTAGGGCGTTTGCTATTGCTCGCTTACAGTACACGTAACAGTAAACTGGCGAAAAGTAGCTTACACAAAATGACAAAGCGTTTTGAATAGAGTGGATAATTGGGATGTTAACAGTTGGTGTAAAACGTAACGAAGATTCTCTCCTACTATCCCAGGACGCGTATTATTAATCGAAACTTCATGAGAATTTTCTGTATATCTTACAGTTTCCACGCAGTCGTCTTCTGGAACCGCGGAGGTACTTACGAATGGCCCTGTATTTTTCCAGTGATAGCGATTTCGTCCTGTTATGCCATTTTCAAGTGGTAGCTTATTATGAAGTATGTCAGTGTTTCGTTCTTTTTAAGGGGCCACTGTCCTCGTGCCAACAGTGCTTACATATTCCATGCTGTGATAAAACTCCACTCTTCGTTATTTGTTGTCAAATGTGCCGCATGGTGGATGCACAGTGTAAATTACGTGCGCAGATGTTAAGAGTTCGATTTGAATGCGGAACCGATTTACGGTGAAAATCATTGGTTCCAATTTTGGCCATTGGGGATGAATGTAACGCTGCGGATGCAAGAAAGACTTTTATAAGTGTTTCCATATGTAATGAATTAGGAACTGGACGTGAGCAGAAAGGGTCAGACAAGTTAGAAAGGGGAAATGTTTATTAACCACCACTTGTACAATTTGTTCGATGGGTATCTGAGGCGTGGACGAGATGCTGTACAGCGCCCAATTTGCACCTGCTGGCCAAAGTTGGAACTTTCTTTTGCAGCGTATATCGCTTCCACATTAACGCATTACCATATTTACAAAGTTTTGCTGCTACACGATGAGTATAGACCACACTGCACCTCTGTGAGGAGGCATTCACAGACCCGGTGTTATAAGTGGGAAGAACAATCGTAGAAAATTACCTGACTTTATGAGATAACTCAACGAAAGATGTCTTGAATCAGACACGAACTGCATCTGTTTCCTTAGAACGGAAAATCGGAGATATCCCATCTGACCATCAGATGAGATCTCCTGGAACGACCTCCACCCCATGTTGGGCGAGCGCTATCCAGGACGAGGGTGGGCTTGCCGCGCAGTAAGGCCTCGTGAGTAGTGTGGTACGGAGAAATAACTTACGCCAGGCAGCGTCACCTACTGGACGAGCACTCCAGAAAATTACTTTGTTTCAATACCAACAAATAGCTACCATAAATCTTATTGTGCATGCAGATTTACAGTCTGGTCTAGTAGCACCGTAGTACACTTTTATAGCTTCTGTATAGCTGTATTTATAATGTCTTATCTTTACTGTGGAGTAGAAGATGAAGACGACTTAAGAAAATATTTTTAAAGCTAAAGACAAGGTCATCTAGGCAAAGCCTCTGTTTACTGTACATAGTCCTTGTCTTACGGCAACTGGTCTAAAAAAGCTTCCGCTGTGGGTTCCTGGTCACGTCGATCTGACTGGAAACGAGGGTGCTGACGCTGCTGCCAAGGCTGCAGTCGTCCTACCTCGGCCCGCGATTTCTCCATTCATTTCGATGATCTCCCCGTTACCGTCTGTCAGCAGGTGGCGTCGCTTTGGCATCACCACTGGTCTTCTTTATGGGAACAAGCACCAAGGTATTAAACCTGTCCCAGCGGCTTGGCCGACCTTCTCTCTGCCGTCTCGCCACGAGGGGATTATTTTAGCTAGGTTGCGTAGTGGGCACCGTCGTTTTAGCCGTCGCCATTTCTTGGATGGTGATCCCCCACTATTTGTGCTCGCTATTTCCTAAAACAAAATAAGACAACGTCATCTAAGTGTAACTTTTTTTGCATATATACTTGCTTGACCGGCACAGAAAACTGAATACAACAAGAAGTAACTCTGGAACTTGATATGTATACTTAGCGCTCAACCTGTTTGTGGAGACAGAACTGACCTGATATTCTGTCTGTCGTTTAAGTAGCGGCGTTTTCTCAGTATACGAGTAGAACCGGCTCCGCTGTACTCACGTTTCGGCCAATTTATTTTGTTTGAATTTGCAGCCAGACGTGCTTTTCCAGCCGCCGCAGCCGTCTATTAAATTCAGGAGTGGTGGGGGAGGGGAGGTGGGGGGGGGGGGGAAGGGGAGGAATTCGCGTGCGCCACCTGTCGGTGCATTGTGTAAACTTTCTTCCGTATGTTTTCTTATTTTAACTATTCTACGTCGTATTTTCTGAGACAAAGTGGGGACCGGCCAAGCACTTAGCTAAACGAGCGCGGGGACCTCTAAAAAGCACACTCCCGGCCGATGCACCATCCACGTACGTTAATCCGCGTCGCGGATTCGATCCAGGCCTTTCTCGCAAGTGAGCTGTGTGAGCAGGTCACAAGACAGTGATATGCTTGCGTAAAATAAGCGTCTGTATCATCATAACAGTCTTTAAATCTTTTGAATGTTGTTTCTTATCAAAAATTGTAATTGTTGTTAGCGTGGTGAAAGACGTACTGAAATGTGTAACGCTCCATGTCTGACAATATTATCGTTATCTATACTTTTCCCTAATTGCGAAGCCGAGCGACCGCTACGGTCGCAGGTTCGAATCCTGCCTCGGGCATGGATGTGTGTGATGTCCCTAGGTTAGTTGGGTTTAATTCGTTCTAAGTTCTAGGCGACTGATGATCTCAGAAGTTAAGTCGCATAGTGCTCAGAGCCATTTGTTCCTGTACACAACAGACAACTTAAGCCGTTTTGCCGCTTCAACTGCGTGACCAGCAACATGCGAAAATAATTCAAAAGAAATCGTGCGATCCATGCAGAGTGCAATACATGCTACAAATAATCATGCAACTACAAATATAAATTGAATGACCGGAAGGGGTTTGGTCAACAAGCCTTGAGCGGTGTAAAAAAATGAAAGGAACCAATAAGAACTTTTCATTTACAATATTGGTTCAAATGGCTCTGAGCACTATGGGACTTAACATCTATGGTCATCAGTCCCCTAGAACTTAAAACTATTTAAACCTAACTAACCTAAGGACGTCACACAACACCCAGTCATCACGAGGCAGAGAAAATCCCTGACCCCTCCGGGAATCGAACCCGGGAACCCGGGCGTGGGAAGCGAGAACGCTACCGCACGACCGCGAGCTGCGGACATTTACAGTATTCTGAAAGTGAAGAGTCGTACAGTGACATACTGTACTAAGACCTTTCTTTTCCTTGAACAATTTGAAAACTTAAATTATTCCACAATGTCTATAATCAAAAATCACATATCTGGTCACAACAAATATATGGATATTGTTTTCAATGTATGTGTACACAAGTCTGACAAAATCCCTCCAGTGCGCAAGCAAGCAATTACTACGTGCAGCAAAAAGGCAAATTACCAAAAATTGTCGATTAATACCAAAGTTTCCTCCGGCGCTACTAGGGGCGTTTGAAAAGTCCGAGAGATGGCACAATCGGCGCGTATCGAGGTCCTGTTTAGTTAGTAGCATCTTTGGAAAGAATGCGCACCAAGTTTCAGCCATATTGGTCTATTTCTTTGTGTTTGGCATTCGTGTGAATAAAGGAAGTCGAGTGATTGTCAAAAAATGGACGAAAAAGAATATCGTGTGGTGAGTAAACATTACTTTATGAAAGGCAAACGCCTCAGGAGACTAAAGAGAAGCTTGATAAACATTACGGTGACTGCACCTTCGATCAAAACAGTTTATAAGTGGTTTCAAAATTTTCGGAGTGGCCATATGGGCACAAGTGATGCTGAACGTTCTGGACGCCCTGTGGAGGTTACGACTCCAGAAATCATCGCTAAAATCTGTGCTAAGGTGATGGATAACAGAAGAGTTAAGGTGTGTGAGGTTGCTCGCGCTGTGGGCATCTCGAATGAACGGATACATAATATTTTGCATAACATTTAGACATGAGAAAGCTATCCGCAAGATGGGTTCCGTGATTGCTCACGCTTGGCCAAAAACGGAATCATGTGAAGTGTTGCAGGGATGGTGTGCAGCTGTTCAGGAAGATCCGCAGGACTAAGTGTTGTTTCGTCACTGTGAATGAAACATGGATACATTACTATACTCCTGAGACCGAACAACAATCTAATCAATGGGTTACCAAGGGAGAATCTGCACCGAAAAAGGCGAAGACCATTCCTTCGGCCGGACAGGTTATGGCAACTGTCTTTTGGGATTCGCAAGGGATAATCCTCATCGACTATCTGGAAAAGGGTAAAACTGTTACAGGTGCATATTATTCATCGTTACTGGATCGTTTGAAAACCGAACTGCAAGAAAAACGCCGGAGATTGGACCGCCAAAAAAGTCCTTTTCCATCACGACAGGCACCAGCACACACCTCAGCAGTTGTGGTCGCAAAATTAATGGAATAGGATTCCAACTCGTTTCACATCCCCCCTATTCTCCAGACTTGGCTCCCTCGGACTACTATTTGTTCCCCAATTTGAAGAAATGGCTGCCGGGACAAAGATTTTATTCAAACGAGGAGGTGCTTGCAGCAACTAATAGCTATATTGCAGACTTGGACAATTCCTATTATTCAGAAGGGATCGACAAATTAGAACAGCGTTGGACGAAGTGTATAATTCTAGAAGGAGGCTTGTGTCGAAAAAATAAAAAAGTTTTACCCCAAACACGTAAGTAGTTTTTATTTTTGCACGGACTTTTCAAACGCCCCTCGTACTAGCACGATCCGAGCAGGCTGCGGCCTCTTCCTGACGCGCGGCGTCTCTCCACGCCAGGCTGCGTCCTCCTCCTTCCGATTACTCTCAACAACTGTTCGCTCGCTACCACTCGCGATAACAATGTGGTGTCACCGCCAGACACCACACTTGCTAGGTGGTAGCCTTTAAATCGGCCGCGGTCCGTTAGTATACGTCGAACCCGCGTGTCGCCACTGTCAGTGATTGCAGACCGAGCGCCACCACACGGCAGGTCTAGAGAGACTTACTAGCACTCGCCCCAGTTGTACAGCCGACGTTAATAGCAATGGTTCACTGACGAATACGCTCTCATTTGCCGAGACGATAGTTAGCTTAGCCTTCAGCTACGTCATTTGCTACGACCTAGCAAGGCGCCATTACCAGTTTACATTCAGTGTTATAATGTCTAAACAAGAGCGATGTTCTCCAATTGTGGATTAAAGTTAAGTATTCCAAGTACTACGTTCTTTTCTACATAGGATAATTACTTTACCTTGTTCCAGACCTCACGCCAATCTGCGTGAGCTTAACGCGTGTCTTTCGGCTACCTCCGAGTGGCTTGGCTGTCTTGCCACGCCACTACAAACAATATCTTAGACTCAGAGTTTTTGTATGCACGCAACAGCAGAGTCAGTAGCCAACTTTCCAAAAAACTTCGAAGTCCAACTTTCACTTTTATCACCATGAACGACGCAAGTTATGTAGGGACGTACTAAGATGGATCATCGAAGATTTGAAGGAACATGTACCTGCAGAAAGTCCCATGAAGAATGGTCAATTCTAAGGGATGTGAGAGGAAATGCTGTTCGACAAAATAAATAAATAAATAAAATAAAATTCCAGGAAACATGGCTCTAACTTAAGAGCTGTGACCACTTGCTCAGTAGGAAAGGTGTGTTGAAATGTAGCGATGGTAAAAAAAGTGCTCATAGCTCGTACGATGCGCATTTTAGAGCTAATGTTTACTGGACTTTTTGCTTGGAATGATGGTATACGCTCTATCCCTGAATATTGACCCATTCCTTTTGGGACACACTGTAAATTATGATGAGTGGTAATTCACAATTTTTCGTCTCAAGAACTTGCGAAATTTTGTTATGTAAAGGCAAAAAGGAAGGCGTAGCAGCAGATAAACGCTGAAAACGTTCCTGATACTGGTTCAAATGGCTGTGAATACTATGTGACTTCTGATGTCATCAGTCCCCTAGAACTTGGAACTACTTAAACCTAACTAACCTAAGGACATCACACACATCCATGCCCGAGGCAGGATTCGAACCTGCGACCGTAGCGGTCGCGCGGTTCCAGACTGTAGCGCCTAGAACCGCTCGGCCACCCCGGCCGGCTCCTGATACTGGTATTTCATAGTATCACGTAAAAAGAGTGTGACTCATTATAAACAAAGTCTGTACAAACAGCATTTGAAGATGATGTAAATTCAACTTACATTAGTGTACTGAAGATTATCCTACCAGTGCTACATATTTCGTTACAATTCTTCAGCATAATTTCAAGTTGTAGAACGAAAGAACAACAAGCAAATAAGATCCTATATCATGGAAACTATTCCAAGTAGCGATAAAGGTTCCCCGTTCTTAGACGGGTAGGACGCACAAGCAGTACGTTGTTACCAGAACGTACTTCCGCCCGTTTGATTTTGTTGATGACGTTGTACAGTATGACTCTTCTGCAGGTAACTTCAACAACAACAACTGAAAAAAAAATTAATGGAGCAAGTTTGAAAGCAGGCCTGAGAAACAATTACACCAACGTATAGAGACGAAAAGAGTTCAAATGAACAATGGACTTGTGACGTTACACCACGCCTGTCCACTGCTTCCACTAAGAAATGAAACCCCACGAAGGCGACGTCATACCGTGTGGCTTAGGAAGCACCTGACTAGATCCTACTGCAGATGTCAATGAAGCAGTCACTCGGACGTTGGTTAATCGAAGGTGATTATAGGGATGTAAACAGTGAGGACTGTATCACAATCATAAAGGAAATGCTTCATTCCAATAAATTCTGCAGTCAACATTTTCAAAGCAAGGAATATTAAGCACTGAAATTGGATGGATGGAGAGCACTAGTTTTCAATATCATATTCACAAGTTATCAAGTGTCAGTTAAATGAAAAGTTACAGAAATGTAAACAATGGAACCGTTATAAGGAAGAGACGAGGGACAGAGAGAGATGCAAGCAGTCAGTAGCAACAGTGGAGCAAGATAGCGCGTTACCGAGCCTCTAGAGTAGATCGTAGCATCTCGCCGTGTTGTGGCGAGGGCGGCTGGCGTTTGTCCTCGAGGTGCTCTGTGTTGACCGCCTTAGGATACCGGAAAAAGTGAGTCTCAGTGATCCTCCATGGTCCTGTTTAAAAACTCGCTCCCAACAAGAAAACACCAGACTGTGAGGGTAGGCACTATTTTCTATTGCCACCTCAACGGCCGTTCCTACGAAGAGAGTTCTGAAAGAACTCTGCAGATATGTTAGGTTGCCTGGCTGCCCCTAACCGTCAGTTATCTCCCAGGAATCTATTCATTCGCCCCTGCTGTCTTTTTTTCAAATCAAGGAGATGGTCACCGTCATCTTTGTGCCAATCAGTAATAGTAGTTTGAAAGGCATTGCCTTAAAATTAGCTGGTCCGAAATAACTGCTGTATAGAGGGAATAATGTTTAACGATTTTCGTCACACTCTCGTTTCTGGGACAAACAGAAAATTGGGAGGCAGGTTTTTTATTTTAATTTATAGCTTAATTCCGTAATAAAGTAAAAGCAAGCACGAGGTCACAGAATCAATTAACAAGTTGTGATATCTAGGATAGAGGCAACCGTGAACAGCAAATCCAAATAAACTTGAGAATTAATGCGGTGTATTTGATTAAGGAACTAAAGAGTAAGACTGGGCTGGAGTAATTTCATTAAATTAAATATTTTTCAGAACAGATTTCTCTGTGTTTGGAATGTACATCTACCAACAGTTTTGACTAATATTTTCGAGAAATGGACTTTTTAACGTCACAACTACTCAGAAACTGAAAGAAGTGGAGAGAGAGAAAAGCAAACAAATGGATTGGGAAACAAATAGGAACAAGATGCCTACTCTTTTTAGAAATAGTTTTACTAGTGCCCTGATACGAAGGAACAATGCCTTATAACAGTCCCAGTAATGACCCGTGTAATTCATTAATAAACGCAGTCCAACTTTAACCAAATAATTATAAGTCTGAGCAGAACAAAAAATAATCACGTAACATAAAAATAGCAGGTATAGTATCACCATTTTAACATAAGTGAACCTGAAAATCATTTATAAGTTCCTAGTGAGGTTGAATATTCATTGGTTCACCAATACAATCTAGTAAACAATGAGAGAAACACTTTTTTCGTATTGCGTTGTGAAGCCCTGGCTAGATGAAAGGCTGTTAAAACTCGTGCGCCGTCCGTCCTACCAGAAGCTGCGTCAAAACTTATTTGCTTCCTCTCGCGGCAAACATAGAACCTGCGATACTTAAATCAGTGAAAATCTTGCCTTGTAATATGAGTAGCTCGCATGCAACTACATAATCGCCAATTATATAAAACGTCTCACCAAGCTACCAGCCTGCAATGCCGCATTCGACAACTCACCGTCGAAAACTAGAAACCATGGTAGTTTGAAATGGTCCTAAGCAGCGTGCACGCGTATCCACTGAACGTTCATTGGCGAAAAGCGCACGAAAAGGTGTGATCATTCTTTCACCAAACCTCACAGAGAGATCACTTCAAAGCCTTTGTGTAGTCGGTGCTGGTACAGAATCATCTAACTGAAAACTGAAAGCGGCTATTTAACAGGCAAATTGCACGATAGTTGCTGGATCCATTGAGATAAGACTGAAGTCCTAATGGAAGGCACGTCGACGTCATTGGAAAGTATGCATTAAAAAGGAGGAGGATGAGGAGGAGGAGGAGGAGGAGGAGGAGGAGAAGAAGAAGAAGAAGAAGAAGAAGAATACTGGTTGACATAGACCCAACCTACCTGTGTAACAGCTTGGCCTTTCACGTCGTTGCCTGCCAGCGTTACAGAAAGTCAGTATTACGTTCCAGGGATAAGATGGTTGTTGGATGATAACGCAAAGCAGTGGAAATCAAGCATCGCCAAAGAATTCTAAAATATTGAGGGAAGCCTCAAGAGAGAATGATTGACGTTGGAAAATGACCGTCACATTTTTTTGTTAAATGTGACATCGTAACGGTGGTGGAGTGGAGAGATACAGAAATTGCTGAGAAGGTTCTTTATTTATCTAAGTGAGCAGAATACAATAAATTATGACCAACTTAGTCTTGCCTCCAATTACGTAAGTTGGTTCAGCTTAGACTGAAACTAGTTCATGATTTACTTTATTCTACCATCAAAGACGGAATTGTAGGACCAGTTGGCCTTTTTTTTTTTCCCTACGCGTCTGCGCGACCTTTAGCCACAGTTACATCGGCTGTGACCGTGACTTGCCGATATGCGTGATCCTCGGTGCACATGGTAATTCTGCCATTTGTTTTTATGTCCAAACTCATTCCTGTCCTCTGACTAAGCTGTGAGCGGGAGAAGCTGTGACGGCCGGGAAGTTTCTTTATTGATCTCATTTCACGAAAAAAAACTTTACTCGCCCAGCTGTCCACATCACCATCTACTGTTATTAATGTGCTATTCTCTCACCGCCACGAATAACGAAACGTGCTTATCCGTTCTTAATTTCAGGTCCAGTCACCTTTAAAAAAAAAAAATGAAATTATTTCAGTTTTTCCGAGTACAGAAACGTAAACTCATTAAAACAAGTAGAAAATATGTAAGTATGGTTTTGTGCAAATCTTTCTGCCTACGCTTACCTTGTGCAGTCAACGTCTTTCGTTGTCTAACTGCCGCAACCAATTCTTCCCCGTAACAGTTCGTGGAAGCGTTTGCGCAGCTCTTTAAAAACGTAATCTGTCTTCTGGTTATAACCTTGCGTAGACTTCTTTTTTCATCCGCTGTTTACTGCCACGTAATTTAAAAAAAACATTTTGTAGAACCCTATTTTAAAGGCTTATAGTTTCTTCTTCCTCGGTTCTCCAGTGGTCCACGAAAATAACAATAAGCGTCAGATACCCGTTTCAAAGAACATATTGTCAAATCACTTGTCAGTAATTGATACTAGTAGGGGCCTTATGTTTCTAACTCTCTTTTTATCCACCTACTTTAGTATTTCCCTTGCTCGACCATTGTTTCCTTTCATTATCGATACTGCGTTTTTTCGAATTTAGTTTTTAAGTGGCAGGTCTTCCCATTTTGCTATCTTTACTTCTAGGTTTCTCATTTATGCTTATCCTGCATATTGTGCTTAGTGGGCTGTCTGTACTATTCAACAATTCCGAATGCGCCAGTAACGCATATGACATTTAAACATTCGTACAGATGCACAATTAATGGGATCTAATATGAGCATTCAATTGTCAAAGTTTTAAGAGGATGGGTCACTTACTGCAGATGGCGTCGACAGAGCGTATCACGAACAGACAATTCCAACTCCCACCGGAAGACTCCATATATACGAGGCCTGTTCAGAAAGTAAGCTCCGGTTGATTGCCAAATTGAAACCACAGTGAACATCAGAAATGTTTTACTTGTAACAATTAGCTACACCTTTCAGCTACTTCTCTACGTAGTCGCCGTTCTGACTTAGACTTTTGTCATAGCGTTGTACCAACTTTTCAATAGCCTCATCATAGAAGGCAGCCGCCAGTGCTTTCCGCCAATTCTCCACGCTGGCCTACACCTCGTTGTCTGTGTCAAAATGTTGTCTTCAAAGACAGCGGTTCATGTGACCAGAGATGAAACTCAGGGGGAGACAATTGCGGACTGTATTGTGGGTAATCTAACATTTCCATTTGAAAACGATGCAGGAGCATCTTCATTGCCCCTGCAGAATGCGGCTGAGAATTGTCGTGAAGACGAAACAGCACGACAGTTATGTAATGTTAGCTGCATAGCTTCAGGCGAAATTTCTCACCAGGCCCTCGTACTTGGCGGCAGACACTATTTTCTAGACATCTTTACGCACTCACTGCGAGCTCAGAAATGAGAAGAGCGACGTGATGCTAACTGGGGTTATACTAGAGACACTACCCAACACATCTGTGCAAAGCTTTATCGGATTTTCATAGTCGTTTCCATTTCGCGACCGATCGGAGCTTACTTTCTGAACGCCCCTCGTACATCGCAACTCACTGCAGTACCATGCTGGCGGGATGGATAACGAGGCAGTCCGAGAGACTCGACATCAGCACTGCTGCTCATACGAAATCACGTCAATAATACCAACAATTCCTTTGGGCGCCCCTGATTATAGACCGGATATCAGAACTACAACGGTATAGTAAGAAAATCACCAAGCATTGGGTAGAGGATCACCATGGTATCGGGGGCAATAAAATAGTCGACGCTCATACTAAGGATGCCATCCACGATGGAGCAGTGACATGTGAACATGTTCCTTACTCAGACCTTCTCCAACATGTTCGATGGCGGACCAGAAGCTTCTGGAACAATAAATGGCGCATATTGCACCAACATATAGGACGACTGTAGTCACATACACTGCCAGGCATTTCCTGTACAAAAGGGGTACTCCGTTGGTACGTACAACAGGAAGTTCTGGTCACAATGTTACATCTTCGCTTTAATCACTGACGGTTCCAACTGCATCTTGATCGGCTACAGTTGACTGAATCACCCCTACGTTATGTGGCGCGGAGGACATCGGCTGCCCACTGGGACAGCACATCACAACCAATTTGCTACAGTGCTTCGAGAACAACAGCTTTCCGCCTAATAAGGACACCACACAGAGTGGTCGATGTTCTGTCAAGAGCGACCGAGTATTCATTCAAGAATCTGTATTAAGCATGGTCGTTCTATGATATGTGAACTAACGAACCATTAAGTATCCCGGAGCGAAAATTTCGTCCAGCAGTAGATAAAATCTCTTCTTCGTTTTTAGTTACGTCAAAAGAACATACTGTAATTCTGAGTTGGTTACATTACAGTAACAAAGTTATGATTATTTAAGTCCTAGAAGTGTCATTGAAAGATGTAAAATGATGATGATATAGTCCTATGCCAAATTTCCCAAAACTCATCGCAGTGGCGGCGTTCAGTCTGGTTTGTTGTTAAAAGTTTTAACAATATGTGATTGTTTAAAATTGTGGTAGGACCTCCACAGCTATAATCGGCATGAAATTAAATCTCTCATCTGATATTTGGGGAGTCACCGTCTGACATCGATTCTAGCTGCAAAGGAAACACTATTAAATATCAGAGTTAAAGAAAACCCGTCAACGAGTACACAACCAATTTATTTGGCAGTTAATGAGTAGAATTGTAAAACAAATGATGTACTGGGTCGCGCCTAGCCAGTTACTTGTAGAAGTGGTTCTGTTACCAACATGCTTTCAGATAAACGTAAAGATGGTCCGTATTAGGCTGTAATGCGATGTTAATTTAATTGTGCGATTAGCTAATGTCGACTAAGCATCATTGTCAAGCATCTTAGTACCACCTCCTTCCTTGAACTGTGTACATTCGTTCAGCTTCAGTATCTTTTACCAAGTACATTAGTATTTAATTATAGAATCCCATGCCATACTAGGCAAAGTCCTTAAAATTTTGTATTTCTGGGGATCCACAGACTCCAGATGCTTAATAAACGTAACATGGTCCGTAGTAGGCTGTATTGCGATGTTTATATGATTGTGCGACTTGCTAATATCGACTAAGTGTCATTGTCAAGCAGCTTGGTAGCACCTCCTTTTGCAGACAGTTCTTATTGAACAGTTGACACTGAAATACGGAATCCCATGCCGTACTAGGCATCGTCTTTAAAATTTCGTATTTGTGGGAATCCCCAGCGTCAAAATGCTTAATATATATAAACATTGACCGTAGTTGCCTGTAATGCGATGTGTATTTAATCGTGCGATTAGCTAACTTCGACTAAGCTCTGTTGTCAAGCAAAATTTTAAGGACTTTGCCTTGTACGGCATGGGATTCTGTAATTAAATACCAACGTATTAGGATAAAGATGCTGAAGTTGGAACGAATGTATACGGTTCAGTAAGATTTGTCTGCAGAAGGAGGTGATGCCAAGGCGCTTGACAATGACGCTTGGTCGAAATTACCTAATCACACTTTTAAATAAACATTGCATTATAGCCTACTGCAGACCATGTTTACATTTATTAAGCATCTGGAGGCTGCGGATCCCTAGAAATGTAAAATATTAAAGTTTTCAAATGACTGTAGCACGAAAAATGGTACGTTTCCGACATGGGTTCCAGTTCAAAAGACGGCCGGTGTGGCCGTGCGGTTCTAGGCGCTACAGTCTGGAACCGCGAGACCGCTACTGTCGCAGGTTCGAATCCTGCCTCGGGCATGGATGTGTGTGATGTCCTTAAGTTAGTTAGGTTTAAGTAGTTCTAAGTTCTAGGGGACTGATGACCTCAGAAGTCCCATTGTGCTCAGAGCCATTTGAACCATTTTTTTGTGATCCACCGTTAGACACCGCGGGACCTATCTTGCAGACACTTTTGAATACCCAAGAGTGCGGATAATTGCATCCACACTTCCTTTGCTGATTGACAGATGCAGCGCCAACTGCCGAGTCGTAATGCGAATGTCCTCCCGAGTGACAACATCAGCTCGCTGCAACATGTCAGACTTGACAGCCGCGGATTGCCGGCCGTTGTGGCCAGTTGCTCGGCCACCATTGACCAGACGTTTTCAATTGGTGAGAGATCTAGAGAATGTGCTGGCCAGGTTAGCAGTCGAACATTTTCTGTATCCAGAAAGGCCCGTACAGGGCCTGCAACATGCGGTCGTGCATTATCCTGCTGAAAAGTAGGGTTTCGCAGGGATCGAATGAAAGGTAGAGCCACTGGTCGTAACACATCTGAAATGTAGCGTCCACTGTTCAAAGTGCCGTCAATGCGAACCAGAGGTGACCGAGATGTGTAACCAATAGCACCCCATACCCTCACACCGGGTGATACGCCAGTATGGCGTTGACGAATACACGCGTCCAATGTGCGTTCACCGCGATGTCGCCAAAGACGGATGTGACCATCATGATGCTGTAAACAGAACCTGGATTCATCCGAAAAAATGTTCTTCCATTAGTGCACCCAGGTTCGTCGTTGAGTACACCATCGCACGGCTCCTGTCGGTGATGCAGCGTCAAGGGTAACAGCTGCAATGGTCTCCGCGCTGATAGTCCATGCTGCTGGAAACGACGTCGAACTGTTCGTGCAGATGGTTGTTGTCTTGCAAACGTCCCCATCTGTTAACTCAGGGACCGAGACGCGGCTGCGCGATCCGTTACAGCCATACGGATAAGATGCCTGTCATCTCGACTGCTAGCGATACGAGGCCGTTGGGATCCAGTACGGCGTTCCGTACTACCCTCCTGAACCCATCGATTCCATATTCTGCTAACAGTCATTGGGTCTCGACCAACGCGAGTAGCAATGTCGCGATACGGTGAACCGCAATCGCTATAGGCTACAATCCGACCTTTATCAAAGTCGGAAACGTAAGCATTTCTCCTCCTTACACGAGGCATCACAACAACATTTCACCAGGCAACGCCGGTCAACTGCTGTTTGTGTATGAGAAATCGGTTGGAAACGTTCCTCACGTCAGCACGTTGTAGGTGTCGCCACCTGCGCCAACCTTATGTGAATGCTCTGAAAAGCTAATCATTTTCATATCACAGCGTCTTCTTCCTGTCGGTTAAATTTCGCGTCTGTAGCACGTCATCTTCGTGGTGTAACAATTTTAATGGCCGGTAGTGTATCAGATACCATAACTCTAAAGAAAATCGGTGATGACGAGTAGGCGGGGCGTCCTTGTTAGCAGAAGTACCAACGAACGGAGAGGAGTACGTAGTGCAGTATTAACGACCGTGTTGAAGTGCCGATGAACGTACAGTCGGTGGCTGTGTCGGTTTATGCGAGGACACGGTGTGGCGGGCGAGGCTAGGACGCAGCGCGCCGCTGCCGCCACAGCCTGCGGCGGCAGTGTCGGCGTTGCCCATGCGGGGAATCCCCACAGGCGCGCTGCACGCACCCAGAGCCGGCCGGACAGGCACCTGCACCCGCGCCTGTGACGCCGCCGCCCCCGCCGCCCACGCCTGCACTTGAAGAGCTGCGCCACTTTTACGCGCCGCTGCCCGCTGCGTGCCGGAAGGGGCGGGAAGAGCAGGGAGGGGAAGTGAGCCGTTTCCGGCCGTGCTACTGCTCCCAGCACAAATATGTACCGCGACAAACCGCTTCCACTTGAATATACGAGGGTTGCCTAGAAAGTAATGCATCGCATTGTCTTTCTCAGCCGAAAACAGTGCTACTAGTGCGAAACGTTACGTATGTTTTCATTTGAAGTCTCCTGAGTGAGCGCACCAAGTTTCCGTCACTTTCGACGGATCGCGTATCTGAAGGACAGTCTGAAAATGGCGTCTGTAAGTGATGTACGTTACAATCAACGTGCCGTCATTGAATTCCTCACTGCATAGAAAGACATTGTGGGGGAATATTCACAAACGCTTGCGCAAAGCCAAGAGACCATCTGCTGACGACAGAAGTACAGTTAGTCCATGGGCACGGAGGGTGAGGTCATCAAAAGGCGTTTCGGGGGAGCTCCACGATTTGCAGCGAGCCGCGCGGTGTTAGCCGAGCAGTCTAAAGCCGTCGGCACACGGACCGTGCTGTCGAACGTTAACGTGAGCGTGCCAAGTTCAACGTGCTGCTGAACGCTCAGGAACGATGCTACTTGTGCATACGGTACGTGGGCCCCAACGTGGTATACGCGATCGCAACGCACTCCTGTAGCAGTTGAGGGATATTTCTAGTTCGTAAATCACACTGTTTACTAAACGGGCGCGCGTAAAATTCCCGCGTTAGCTCTATTAAAACCCACATTTCCTTCATCGTCCATGAAAAGGAAAGTACCATGTCGAATCAATAAGGACACAGGCTTACAAAATTTCCAATTCAAACAGTGCGGTACAAATTTGAAATACTTCTCCGCATAAGATAAACATTATTTCATCATTCCCACATTTTAGTAAAACCCCAGGGTCAGTCTTACTTGATCACTGTTCCTACCCAGTAGCAGAATCTTTGCAATATGTGAATTACGAAGCGTAAAAGGAGCAAAGCACCTTTACACACGTAGCCCAAGCTGTCCTGTAGATTAAGCCAATCGGACAAAGTCACCCCTCAAAAAAAGGTGAACTTATATTTACATAACATCAAATATTATAGTATATACTTACATTAAACTAATAATAAAGTATCAGATCCTAATAAAAATGCTAATATTAGGAAAAAAAATTTGGAAGTGTTTACGACGCGAACCACCGCCGTATCAAAAACTCGTCACTGGACAGAGACGCTACTCACTACGCTAAACCAATAATACCCCTACACCTGATCATATGATCTTAGCTATTGGTAAAAAGTTAATCGTAGGTAATTATGTTACTAATTGAAATTTAATTATAACAAATTGTACCAAGATAATGCGTTTTGGGTGGATCTTCAGTGTGTCGCTGCCTTCAAATAGCCTACTCTCATAAAACGCAAGTTACAATAATTCTTTGGCTTCGAATATGATGTTTCGCATTAATTTATTGGATCGAATCACACAACTAACAACGGGTTTTCCAGTGATTCTCAATTTGCTTGTGCTCAGAAATGGCATATATACATATAGGCTTGAAATGAATGCCAGTATGGCGCCTCACAACTCTAGTACATAGCTGTGGCGATTCGTGAATGAGTCGTTCATTTTAACGACTCTAGATAAAGAATCGTAAGAATCGAATCGTGATACGGACGAATCGTCGTTCAAAAGAATCGTAAGAACGATTGCGTGTTTCCGAGTCGTGACGATCCCAAGTTCCAACGATTCATCGATTCTGAGAACGCTATGCTTCGAAGGCAACTTCCGAATCATGTCGAGACGTGCCGAATGATTACGACCTCCAGATGGCAGTCAAGTGGAGGGTGCGTGCGAACAAACGAAGCTCGGAACGAACAAAAGAAGTTCGTGGGCCGTAATATTACTCGTGAAACTGAAAACCAAGCTGACACTTGGCGGTGGCTGACGGGAATGAGCGTCAAGGCATTTCTCATTTACTATCGTTACCATCAGCCACTGCGCCGACGATAGCTTAGTTTGCGCGAGTAATACACGAACTAGTGATGACAGAAACGGTATACAGCGAGTACACAGCTCCCAATACACACGATTAAAATCAAGAAATCCAAGTATGATGAATAAATACGTACCTCTTATTTGTTGCAGATGCAATGCAAAACACACACACTTTCTTTACACACGAGCATTAGCACTTGGATTATGTATTATATTTCGCGTATCTCGAAAACGGCCCTAACGATTTGGATGAAATTTTGTATTTAGACTGATTTTTGCTTTTTGAGTTCACCTACATAGTTCCATTCTTTCGTAAAAAGTCAATTTTATAACATATATATCCTACATAGTTCCATTCGTAAAAACGCAATTTTATATTATAAAAACGCTATTTCACATGTTTTTATAACGCCATCTCGTAAAACTTTGTTAGTACGTATTGAATGTAGTTCAGCTTTTGGTTTTTATGTATATCTGTATATAGGTGGCTTTCCTAAACGTAAACATCGGGAACTGCAGACCGGTTCACGTTGCCGATCAAACGATGCACGGGTGATAGTCCTCACGCGAATATGTGCATCCATACTAGATGACAATACCACGCGAAACTCATAGGGAACCATCTGATTTCTTGTGAAGCCGTTCATTTTAATTAAATTTTCTGAGAGCTTAAAGTTCATATTTAATTAAGTAGTCGTTACATTTTTTATTGTCATTTTTTATTGAGTAATTGTTCTCTCATATCGCTATCACCGAATTATGCTACAGTATTAGTGTTCTGACTTATGGTCTCAACTATTCGTTTTATTTTATGGCACTTAAGTTGCACAAGCATATATTTATCTAAATTTACATTTATACAGCATTTCGCCCATGGAGGACGCATTGTTATTCGAGCTGCTAGCCTGTAACCCTTAAGATTAGGGCTGGATTACGACGACGAAAAGCCAGACGTTGTTTGGTTAAACCATGACCGGGAAGAAGGGACGAAGGCAGACGTGATGTGGCTCATATCTTACTATCAATGAAGAAGTTAGGTCCACACAGTTTATTCATTTATTTCGTGATCGGACCATCTCACCGACTTCTGTCAGTTTCTCTTTCCTGGCGTACTAAAATAAAGCAAAATATGCAATCAAATCAAATGTGACCTTTCGTCAATTTTAAGACATTACCCATACAAATCGAAAATGACACTTGTAAATTCATATGCATGATTACTCAGAAATAAACAATTGGTGGCGTATGTTATCACGATACAGTGGATCGTAAGAAGAATACAAACACCTTTCCTCGGAATATGCCTGAATTAAGACGATTAATGCTTGTTTGATCCATTTTATTTCTAGAATACGAAACAATCAAAGTACAAAGAATCTCTTTCGAAAATAGCTTGAGTAAAGAAAGTCTGCTGGAAAAAAAATTGTTTAGTTGCTGTATTTATGAAAATTTGAAGAATGGACAAAATCTTCAGTATAAAAACTTGAAGTTGGGATCTGGTCACAGAGGTTAATAGCAACAGTAAACCATAAACAAATAAGCAGAAAGCTGACTGTAGTACCCCCTTGTGCGCATGCGCGAGTTATCCCTATATAGTTCACATGCGCGGATTCGTATCATCCTACGTTTTTCTGTGCTCTTTCCAATTCCACAGCACCTTATATTTCACAATAAAGCTACGTTGTGCAAGACGCGACAGTTGGCTGCGACTACGACGCTGCTCCCTCCTCTTTTCCCACCCTGGCAGACGGCGACACGGCCGCAACAAGACTGGAGTCGTCGCTGTTTCCCAAGCTCAGGTCAGCGGCGGCGGATTCAAATACATAAGAAAAATAAGAATTCCGATTTTCTTGCTGTAAAAAAATACTGTATGTTAATGGAACAAAGTTACATCGGCTCCCAGAGTTAGTTTTCCGATACAGATTCTCATTTTACTTTAAACAATTGAAAAGTATCTCTTCCGGTTTTGCGTGTTTTTTTCGCTGTATATTACTTCTCTATCGACTGTGAGGAAAGTTTGCGTATCTTACAGTTTCACATCACAGCTTGATAATGAGGTGTCTATTTTTTCGATATTCGTCAAAGTTGTTCCGATACGTAATTTACAAGTAACCTATTGCATAAAATTTGAATTGCGTACAGTGAAAAATGTGATCGCTGGTTACTTTGCGTGTTGTTCACGTTAGGTCATACATCGTTGCCGATGAAAAGAAGCTAACATATCGAAATTATTTTTAAAGTTGAGATCAGAATGGTATCGATCTCCGTTTCCGAGATTTGGGCTCATATATCTCCGTGAGCGTCGCGACTAGCCGCCAGTTCTGTTGACGTGCAACGTGAATCATGTGGTCATCACACGATAGAGAATGCATTTGTTTTGTTTCGCTGACAGATTTGGACCAAATGAAACCATTTTATGTCATATATTTCTCCGGTATGAGTTACTAATATTTCTCCATATGCTCTTGACAATTTCATTTAAAATGCCACGAAATTTAGGTTTCTTAAAAGTAAAGACATGCTGCCTTCAATATATTTTGTTCTCATTCATGGGAAGAGGATAAGTTACTCACCTCTAGTATTTTCTTCTGAACCTGGACAGTGTTACCCAAGTAGAAGTAGATGCCCTAACAAAACCAACAAATGTAAAAAATTCACGTTTCTCATCGTTATGGATGACATGAACATTTAATCTTGCCAAGTTGCACTCAAAAGATGACTCCAGGATTTACAAAAGACGAATTTCAATTGTGGGCTGTGTCAGACCAGAAGGGCCTTGTAAAACAGTTGTGCACTTTTGGCACAAGTTTTTTGAGCACCATCTTCTACCAATGAATTGTAGTCAATGTGACAAATTACTTATCGCAGCATACTGTTTGCCCAATCTGCTGAGAAACACCTTCGTCAAAAACGAACACCTATTGATTACAGAAAGCTTTACAACAATCGGGTGGTGGTTTTTCACAACTGGGAGGTATCATCAAGACACCAATCTACCGTTTACTTTCAAAGTGAAGGTATTGTAAAATGTAACTTTCTCGTTGTACTTTAGATTGTTCATTTTATAATGTACTTGCCGTTTTCAATTTTTATCGTCACAAAAAAAGAGTAATGCGAAAATTGACCTGCAAGTTCATTTTCATCATTCTAATTCTACATCTGCATGGATTATACTGATTTTCATAACAGGACTGAAAAATCTGCATTAGTGGGAAAATAATGCATATTTCACTCACCTGCCAGTTTCAACTGTGCACCAATTTCTTCCCAAATTCTGTCTCTGAACAAAGTGTCCCTATATTTAGGGTTCTTCAAATCGTAAAGGCAAGGATGTTGCGAGACCAGCTCACAGAGCTTCACATCCTGTGAGTGGCTCACTTCAGTTTTCCTTGAGTGGCTCGACGTCTTTGTGGCAGCCGTACGTCTTTGTGTCGTCCGACTTCCGTCGCAACACTGCTCACTGGTGCAGTGCTGCGGCAGCTGCCGCAACAGTCGCGCGTCGCATCCCAAACTCGAACTGCGCATGTGCCAGCAGCCAACTTCTGACGTCACGTAGCGACCCGTCGCAGTCGCTAGTGTGCGTCGCGTCTTGGACAACGTACCTTAAAGCAGCTGTCAGCCCTCACACACTGCAAATTTAGCTTAACTTTTGTTTCTTCGAAATACAAAGCATAGGTATTTTGCTTTTAATTTGTCTGAGAACTTGCTTCTGCCACTAAAATTTACGTGAGAATGCGACATACTTCTAAAGTGTAGGATACAATCGTATACAGCGACATTACTTCACTGCTAATTTGCTAATTCTGTTAGGTCCACTAGTGCTGCCACCAAATGGCTGTCGCACTAGACCAATATTACAGACCCTCTCTCTAACGCCGGCCGCGGTGGCCGTGCGGTTCTAGGCGTGTCAGTCCGGAACCGCGTGACTGCTACGGTCGCAGGTTCGGCATGTCAGTATTCAAACATTTTCTGGAACCTTCTACTGTCGGACATGTCAGTATTCTGATAGAGATCAAAATTATAAATTAATTACTCTTCCTACAAATCATGAAAAATCAATTCTCTAGTATCTGCGTGCGAGTTTTAAAGCATTCTGTAACCTCTTCTAACAATCATACTGCAATGTTCCTGTACGCCGGCCGGTGTGGCCGTGCGGTTAAAGGCGCTTCATTCTGGAACCGCGTGACCGCTACGGTCGCAGGTTCGAATCCTGCCTCGGGCATGGATGTGTGTGATGTCCTTAGGTTAGTTAGGTTTAAGTAGTTCTAAGTTCTAGGGGACTGATGACCTCAGATGTTAAGTCCCATAGTGCTCAGAGCCATTTGAACCTCTCTCTAACCAATACCTTTCTTGGCGAATCACCGTGTTATACTGTCTTTAAACAAAAGCTTTTTAATTAATAATTTCAAGTTCGAGTTTTCGAATGTTATCGTGTTCAGATTCATATTAAATTTTAGTGAAGTAATGTCGCTGTATACGATTAAATCCTACTGTTTAGAAGAATGTCGTCTTCTCACGTAAATAGTAGTGACAGCGGAAAGTTCTCAGAGAAATTAAAAGCAAAATACCTACGCTTTGTATTTAGAAGAAATGAAAGTGAAGCTAAATTTACTGTGTGGGAGGGCTGTCAGCTGCGTTATGAATTACAAGGGTGATGTCGACTTGGAAAGACATCTTAGCACATGACATGAGCCAAACCACGTCTGCCTCACTGCTAGATTTTGTTACCATAAAACAGACGTCTGTAGTTAGATACGTTCAAACCACACAACCAAACTGGCATACCACGTAATTTTGCACCACCTTTCGCACAAATCGATTCCTCTTCCCTGGCATACTGAAATAAAACAATAGATGTAATCAAATCAAACGTGACCTTCCATCAATTAAGGCATTACACGTATAAATCGAGAATCACACTTGTAATGTCATATGCATGGTTATTCATAAATAAACTATTTCTGGCATATCTTATCATGACACAGTTGACAATTTCAGACATGTCCTGCCATCTGTGAGTAAGATGTAGAACTTTCTGAATTCCGTAAGAATCGTGCCATCGCAGACTAGACGGAATCGTGAAAGAATCGTGAACGAATCGTAGGAATCGATTCGCAATGTGAGATTGAAGTGTAGGAATCGAATCCGGAAAAAGATTCGTGTTGCCCAACTCTACTCTGTACTGAAGTGAGACGGCTTGCGTGTGACGTAGATGGCATTCTGCCATCTCATTGGTCAACGCTCAGACCCACGCTCAGAATATCTGACATGCCAGATATTGCTCTGCACGTTCGGAAAGAATCCCGAACGTGCTGTTCCACGCTTTGACGTCAGAAACTCGGCACGCTCAACGTTCGGATGCACGGTCCGTGTGCCGACGGCTTAAGGCGCTGCAGTCATGGACTGTGCGGCTGGTCCCGGCGGAGGTTCGAGTCCTCCCTCGGGCATGGGTGTGTGTGTGTTTGTCCTTAGGATAATTTAGGTTAGGTAGTGTGTAAGCTTAGGGACTGATGACCTTAGCAATTAAGTCCCTAAGATTTCACATACATTTCAACATTTGCGGCGATCGGAGCGACAATCCATGGCTGTTCAAATGGCTCTGAGCACTATGGGACTCAGCATCTGAGTTCGTCAGTCCCCTAGAACTCAGAACTACTTAAACTTAACTAACCTAAGGACATCACACACATCCATGCCCGAGGCAGGATTCGAACCTGCGACCGTAGCGGTCGCGCGGTTCCGGACTGAAGCGCCTAGAACCGCTCGGCCACACCGCCGGCAATCAACGGCTGTCACGTCTGACATGTTCCAGCGAGCTGATGTTGTCACTCGTGAGGACATTCGCATTACGACATTTGGCGCTGCATCTGCATCTGTCAATCAGCAAAGGAAGTGTGGATGCAATTATCCGCACTCTTGCGTGTTCAGAAGTGTCTCCAAGATAGGTCCCACGGTGTCTAACGGTGGATCACAAATCGCACGGAAAAAACATTTGTCTTGACTTGTTGCAAGGTATTGAAGTTGAGGCGGAGGTCTTCTTCTCTCGGATTGCGACAGGTGATAAAACGTGGGTTCACCGTTTTGAGCCCGAAACAAAACGACAGCCGATGGAATAGCGCCATTCCCACTCCCCACAAAAGAGAAGATTCAAAGCAACTGCTTCCGCTCGTAAGGTAAGGATCACCGTGTTCTGGGACTGTGAAGGTGTGATTCTCACCGATGTCAAGAGGCAGTACCATTAATTCAGAAGACTATGTCAAAACATTAACAAAACTCAGGACCCACTGCCGGGGACTTCGGCACCATAGCAACCCAGGAGATATTTTGCTGCAACACGATAACGCTCGGCCCCACCCAAATCTGAGGACTGCTGAACACATCGCACAACAGGGTTGGACAGTGTTACCCCATCCACCCTTCAGCCCTGACCTAGCCCCCTCGGACTTCCACTTGGGTAATTAAAGGATGCCATTCGTTGAACACATTTTGAGCATTTTGAGGACGATGAGGAGGTGATTAAAACAGCGAAGTACCGGCTCTGCCGCTAAGACAAGGATTGGTACCGACAGGGCATACACGCTTTGTTTCGTACTGGAGGAAAGCCATAGAATGAGATGAAGATTACGTGGAAGAGCAGGGTGTGTGAATAAAACACCATTCTTTCGTATGTGTAATTCTCATTACGTTCAATGAAGAATTGTAGAAGAAAAAACTGCCGTGCGTTAGTTTCTGGGCAATCCTCGTAGCATGACGTGCGACAGTTAACTGGATCGTAGTTCAGTAAAGATAAAACACTTTGCACGTTTCGCCCAGCAGGCGTCTCCAGACTCAAGCGAACACAAGTAGGTACTATTGTTGTGATATTTATTACATGTAGCATTGTAATATTTTAATGTTTTTCGTCGACAGTGTACAGCTTCGTGTACACCATTACTTGTATGTAGGGGATGAACAAAAATGTGGGAACCCCAAGAGCACGTTACCATTCCTAATACGATGTTGGAAACCCGTTGGTCATTCAAAACAGCTACCAGTCGTCTCGGAATGGACTAGTACATCTCCTGTGTGTTTTCAAGTAAAATACTGGCGAGTTCAGGTAATGATGATGTAGATGAACAGCGCTCACGTACATTTTCTGCAAAGTAGACCACAAAGGCTCAATAATATTGAGATCTGCTGACTCTAGTGGCCAATGGAGATGCGAGAATTCACCTTCGTGCTCACAGAACCAATTCTGCAAGCTGTGTGAGCAGCGACTCTGTCATCTTGGAACATTGTACCTCGAATGGACCTGTCAACGAAAATGGTCGCGTAACCCTTGGCAGTAAAGTAACTCTGAGAAGTACCCATGAGGCCCTTGGAATACCGATATGGCTGACCAAATCCCCACCATGTTTCACTCTTTGGACGTAAACTTGCCCCAAAGTTGGAAACGTGGAACAAGACTCGTCGCACCACATGGCTTTCTTCCATTCCTCCATAATCACTATTTTAACACTTCGATACCACGGTTTCTTATTACAGGCATTTGCATCACTGGTGAGTGGTGTTTGAATTCCAGCTCGCTCTGCAATTCGTTGCTTCGGGAGTTTCTTTCGTATTATTTTTGTGCTGACAGAATTCACGAGCGCGACGTTCAGTTTTGCAGTGATTTTTGTTGCCGTCGGCCTCTTATTTTTCGCCACAGTCCTCTTCAGCGACCGTCTGTCACGATCACTTAACACACAGTTTCATCCGCCTTGTGATTTAAATTCCGCTTTCTCTGTATGCTGTATAAATCTTCGATGCGGTATCTCTTGAAACACCGAACACTTAGGCTACCTTCGCTACAGAAACGCTCACCACACGAACGCCAACAATTTTCCCATATTCGGATTCACTTAGCTGCGACATAATGTTCTCACAGCTACACACAACACAGTCGCTGTCACGACTGACAGTTGCAACATATCGAGCACACTGCACAGGTGCCGCTCGTGGTCAAACACAACAGCGCAACCAGCGGACTAGCCTAGCATTCAAGCATGCATTTCACGCGGTGTTTCCATATTATTGTCGGACGCCTGTACTTTCCAAGAAGCAGAATTCATTCACTCTCTCCATTTTCTGGTCCTTTATTACAGTTTTTCTTGGGACCGGTTCTTGGCCTTTAAAAGTCACTTTTTTTATTTTTCGGTCGACATTGTTAAGTTACAGTTCTTGTCAGTTATATTTAATTTCTGTGTCAGCAACGACAAGTTGGTCATCAACACAGAATGTTGCCATTAGTTAATTTTACGATTTAAAGTTTTG
This sequence comes from Schistocerca serialis cubense, assembly GCF_023864345.2. Taxonomy (NCBI): domain Eukaryota; kingdom Metazoa; phylum Arthropoda; class Insecta; order Orthoptera; family Acrididae; genus Schistocerca; species Schistocerca serialis. Next base: position 633,600,377 of record NC_064642.1, on the reverse strand, counting down.
GATAGTTCCAAATAACTTCCGGGAATTCAGCCAGGTAACACTTTCAGCGACCGCCGATATTTCGGCGGGAGAACACCCCGCCATTTTCAAGGCAAACTGCAACGGACAGGCGGCGTTCATGCAAATTTAATACCTCGGTTCTCCGACAGAAGCAGGAAACACACACACACACACACACACACACACACACACACACACACACTGAACACTAGTGCCACCAAAGATGACCAAAGTCAGAGCTATCGATAGTGAGACTATGAATTCGCAGGTGAGGCAGCATTGACTCTGTTCCTCTGTTTTTTGACAAGGGAGAGAGCCGGATTCCAAACAGAGTTTAAACAGAAACCTCCATCCCTGTTAACGAGGTTGCTCGCTAGTTTAATCTCAACTGCCTCCCTAATGACACTGTCCCAATAGCTGGACGTGCATGCCAATATCTCGGTGTTATTATATAACATGGGGTGACCAGTATCCAAGCAATGTTCGGCAATAGCATATCTACTTGGCTGCTGTAATCGTGTGTGCCGTTTATGCTCAGTACATCTGTCCTCCACGGTCCTGATAGTTTGACCAATATATGCCATGCCGCAGCTACAAGGAATACGATATACACCCGCCTTACGAAGTCCAAGATCATCCTTAACGGAACTCAAAAGTGCTCTAATTTTAGATGGAGGTCGGAAAACACATTTCACATCGTATTTCCGTAAAATACGACCGATCTTATTGGACGTGTTCCCTACGTAAGGCAAAAAGGCAGTAGACTTAGGTGTTGACTCAGAATTATCATCAATCACCCGATGTACAGTTGGTCGATAGCGCAACGCACGTTCAATCTGTCTATCACTATAACCATTTTGACGGAATGTAACTTCAAGATGGGATTGCTCAGCTGGCAAAGTCTCAGCGTCAGAAACGACATGTGCCCTGTGTACCAAGGTACGAAGTATCCCTTCACGCTGAGCCGAATGGTGACAACTATTAGCTTGTAAGTACAAGTCGGTGTGAGTACGTTTCCTGTAGACTGCATGTCCCAATGATCCATCATCCTTCCTCCTAACCAACACGTCGAGAAAGGGAAGGCAACCATCCCCTTCCACCTCCATCGTAAAACGAATGTTCGGGTGGATCGAGTTCAGATGTTCTAGAAAGACATTCAAATTCTCCCTACCGTGAGGCCAAACAACGAAGGTATCGTCAACGTTTCTAAAGAAACAGGCGGGTTTTAAAGGCGCCGACTCCAATGCACGTTCCTCGAAGTCTTCCATAAATAAATTTGCGATCACAGGAGACAACGGACTACCCATCGCAACTCCATCTGTCTGCTCGTAATACTGGTCATTAAATAAAAAGTAAGTGGATGTCAACACATGCCTAAAGAGATTAGTTAAATCAGCACCAAACCTGGCTTCAATTAACCGCAACGAATCAGACAGAGGAACACGAGTGAAGAGAGAGACCACATCGAAACTCACTAAAATATCAGAGTCATTCAGCCTCAGTCCCTCCAAACGACGTAAAAAATCAGCTGAGTTCCTGATATGATGTTCACACCGTCCTGCTTGTGGACTCAACAGAGAAGCAAGATGCTTGGATACACGATATGTCGGAGCGCCGATGTTACTCACTATAGGACGGAAAGGAACCCCTTCCTTATGAACCTTTGGAAGGCCATATAACCTAGGGGGAACGGCACTATAGGTGTTAAGCCTCTTGATTGTGTCCTGCGACAAACCACTTTTCTTCAGGAGGCTGTTGGTCTTTCTCTCAACACTTTTCGTGTGGTCAGCATCGATTCTGCGATACGCTGAATCAGATAGTAAACGTTGCATCTTTTGTACATAATCATGTTTATTTGAAACAACGGTGGCATTGCCCTTGTCCGCAGGTAAAATAACAATACTGGGATCAACTTTGAGACAGCGTAAAGCAGCCCTCTCTGCTGCTGTTACGTTACTCTTGGGTGGACGAGCCCTAGTCAAAACACGGCATGCCTCCCTCCTAACTTCCTCTGCAGCGTCAGGAGGAAGTTTGCAAACTGCCTGTTCAATTGAACTAATAAAATCAACTACCGGCAAATTCTTCGGAGTGGGTGCAAAATTTAAACCCTACCCTAGCACGGATAAGGTTGCGTCGTCAAAAGATTTCTCTGTGAGATTTATCACAGGATGTCGAGATATAACATCCGACTCCGCGCGATGAAAACGTTCAAACTTTGCCAAATGCCGGGCAATAACGGAGTTGTACTACCAGTCAGCTTGGGTCCATGAGGCACCGTCCAACCAATCCCAAGTGAAATCAGACACTCCAGATGCAACCATTAAATGAAAACGATACAATTCTTTGGAAACAGAATCCAAACGTCGACGAGTAAAACGAATCCTTTCGCGAACAAGAGCCAAGCCAGCTGAGACTTTGCCAGCTGAGCTGTCCCATCTTGAAGTTACATTCCGTCAAAATGGTTATAGTGATAGACAGATTGAACGTGCGTTGCGCTATCGACCAACTGTACATCGGGTGATTGATGATAATTCTGAGTCAACACCTAAATCTACTGCCTTTTTGCCTTACGTAGGGAACACGTCCAATAAGATCGGTCGTATTTTACGGAAATACGATGTGAAATGTGTTTTCCGACCTCCATCTAAAATTAGAGCACTTTTGAGTTCCGTTAAGGATGATCTTGGACTTCGTAAGGCGGGTGTATATCGTATTCCTTGTAGCTGCGGCATGGCATATATTGGTCAAACTATCAGGACCGTGGAGGACAGATGTACTGAGCATAAACGGCACACACGATTACAGCAGCCAAGTAGATCTGCTATTGCCGAACATTGCTTGGATACTGGTCACCCCATGTTATATAATAACACCGAGATATTGGCATGCACGTCCAGCTATTGGGACAGTGTCATTAGGGAGGCAGTTGAGATTAAATTAGCGAGCAACCTCGTTAACAGGGATGGAGGTTTCTGTTTAAACTCTGTTTGGAATCCGGCTCTCTCCCTTGTCAAAAAACAGAGGAACAGAGTCAATGCTGCCTCACCTGCGAATTCATAGTCTCACTATCGATAGCTCTGACTTTGGTCATCTTTGGTGGCACTAGTGTTCAGTGTGTGTGTGTGTGTGTGTGTGTGTGTGTGTGTGTGTGTGTGTGTTTCCTGCTTCTGTCGGAGAACCGAGGTATTAAATTTGCATGAACGCCGCCTGTCCGTTGCAGTTTGCCTTGAAAATGGCGGGGTGTTCTCCCGCCGAAATATCGGTGGTCGCTGAAAGTGTTACCTGGCTGAATTCCCGGATGTTATTTGAAAGTTGTATACGCCAGGAGAAACTCAGGTTTTGGATAGTTTTTCGACGGTATGGGAGGCAAACTTTATCCTTGTCGTAACCTAAAATTTTCGTTACTTAAACATACTTTCTCCGGCAATGATAGTTTTGGCGACTGTACATTGTTCGATTGTGAAGATGTCGCGAACGGAATGATTATGCTGCAGTTATCTTCGGTTTGTTCGCATATAGTTTCCTTGTAAATGAGTACGGGATAGTATAAACTTCAAGCAGTGTCTTTCTCACAGAAGCCAGAACGAGTGAGATAACGTATTTTGTTGGTCAGTCTACAGTGCGAGGCAGTGAGACACGGAACTCGTGTTCCGGTGGTTGGTGGTTCAGATCCGTGTGATTTCCGTAAGTCGCTTAAGCTGAATGCCAGGATGGTTCCTATGAAAGAGCATGGCCGATTACCTCCCCCATCCTACCCAAACCTGAGCTTGTGCTTCGTCCCTAATAACTTCAGCGTCGACGGGACATTAAACCCTAAACTTCCTCTTTCCTTTGGTGGTCGTTTCACGTGTGTATCATTTTTGTAAATGATTTGTAATGAAGTTAGGTACATTTTACAATATTTATACCTTCAATACAGCATGTTCTTGTATTAATTTACCAGCTGTGTCGTTCTATGTTCCTCGGCACCTCCAAAAATTTTGGCCGGCCGAAGTGGCAGTGCGGTTAAAGGCGCTGCAGTCTGGAACCGCAAGACCGCTACGGTCGCAGGTTCGAATCCTGCCTCGGGCATGGATGTTTGTGATGTCCTTAGGTTAGTTAGGTTTAACTAGTTCTAAGTTCTAGGGAACTAATGACCTCAGCAGTTGAGTCCCATAGTGCTCAGAGCCATTTGAACCATTTTTTGAACCAAAAATGTTTCCCAAAAATTTTGGCGTGCAAACGTATTTGCGCTTCTTGAAAACGTGCAACTCACCTCGAACTCCCACAAGTTCCCCTAGCTGTAACTCACTCTCACCCACTAGTCCAGCGCTGTTAGTCACCCATGCCCATGAACTCCTAGTTGCACTTTCTCACTCACTCATTCGGCCCAGCTCATTGTCACTATTTTTTTGTGTTTGTGTGTCATTGTGTCTTATGTCACAGCCACAATTCCTTTCGTTCTTTCCTACTACTACAGTCGCTTCAAACTGTAAATGTCTCCCTCTTGCTATCTCTTAATGCTAATATCTCATTCCTTTCTTCTCACTGCTGCTGTCACTTCTCACGGTCACTATTTCTCTCTTGCGCTTTATCATTGCCATATACTCGGTCTCTAATTATCACTGGCTCTCACGCACTTTCTCCTTCTCTATATTCCTCTCCCACTGGCACTGTTCTGTCAGCTATGTTCCACCGCCACTGTGTCCCTCTCTTTCTCTCACACTGCCATTGTCTACTTCGCTCTTTCCATAACATACCACTACCTACTATCTTCCAGTATTTATTACTTTTCCGTTTCTTTGCCACTGCCACTGTCTTCCTCTCTCTCACCATAAAAAAGCACGAATACGTTCGCATGCAAAATTTTTGAGAAAAATTTTAAAGGTGCTGAGGAAGGTAGAATGAGGCAGCGGATGCCACACTTCTCAAAGAGAGTCTGTTGAATAAACAGGAACATATTCGCACTTTTTGTGATCCCATAGCATTTTTCCGTTGTATCCCTTCTTTTCTTTGCTGCAGCACGGCATGTAGCTCGTATGAAAAGATGTATTGGAAGGAAAAATTTACATAGTTTATTTACGTGAAATTGAAACAGCGTAAAACTAATTTTAGTGCAAAAAAATTTGCGTGTGCTTCAGTACAACAACACTTTGTAAACTACGTTTTCCGCTCACACTGGATTTTACATGTGTTTTTACGTGTACAATTAGGGTAACTTCGACCTGCTGTATATTGGAAATGGATAAATCTATCAAGAAAATTGTAGAGCTCGTTATAAACCGGCATCATAGGAATAAATCGTAAACATTTCAGCCATTTCCCGTGCGTAGCTGTCTTGGATTCCTCGGCTTAGTTTTTGTCGGCTTTCGTTTGGTTTCGCGAGGACCAGCCCATGAAATAATGGTGCCTGCATAAGTCCCATCAAGCCCACCGTAGACGACACAAAAGCAAAACGAATCAATCGATATGCTCTATTTAGCTAAGCATTCATACTTTGACACTGTACTTTAGGATAGTGATACTAAGACGATAATTCTGTTGGGTATACAAATGGTTCGTAGCCCAAAACACTTGACCCTACCGTCTTATCATCAATAGAACCCGAGGTACGAGCACTCGAATATCCCGTTTTTATTCGCAGTGTTACGGAACATACTAGGTACGCATGATGTAGCTTGTATACCGATGTACGCTGTCCCTTCTCCTCTTTTCGTTGGCGTTTATCCCGTCTGGTACGAGCTGTACATGCTCTTAAGTTTTGGAAAATTTATTTTATTTTGTGACCCGATGCCCTTCTTGCCACCCCTGCCGTCATTTACCTAAGAGAGACAAGGCGTGACTGCCATCTGTCGCTGATTTGTGTGAACTTCCGCTCAGTGAGTGATCTCTTTTTGACTGTTTGTATTTTGTATTTTATGAGGCGCGAATTGGGGACTAATCCAGCATTTGCCTAAACGTACGTGGGAAGCCGCTTAGCCGGCCGCTGTGGCCGTGCGGTTCTAGGCACTTCAGTCCGGAACCGAGTGACTGCTATGGTCGCAGGTTCGAATCCTGCCTCGGGCATGGATGTGTGTGGTGTCCTTAGGTTGGTTAGGTTTAAGTAGTTCTAAGTTCTAGGGGACGGATGGCCTCAAATGTTGAGTCCCATAGTGCTCAGAGCCATTTGAAGCCGCTTAAAATCTACACTCAGGCTGGCCGGTGCTCTTTAATCTGCCGCGCGGATATCATCGAGATTGGCTCACCATGTCTCGCAAGGTAGCACATGAGCGCTACGATAGACGAGCGGTTTGTTGCATTTATATTCCTAAGTTGTTAAAGTTATTCAAAAATTTTGATGAAACTTGTATTTACCGCTTATGCAAATATCCATAACAGAAATTTTTACGTTCTTGTGATAATGCAGTGTTGCAGAATTTGTCCAGCTTTTTTTTACGGCTGTTATGACGATGGTATTCCTTGGCGTCTTGGGAATATATGAACAATTTACTAACGATCATCTATCAAAAACGATAGTGAGCGGAAAGTGGATGATGAAATAAAGCAGCACTCATCCTAATGTTCTTAACAACCGAAGTTGGTGTTTAACCCTCAAAACGTTTACTGTGTCTGCAGGCCCAAGCACAAAAAAACTAATGAAAAGTATCCTCTGCCAAGGACTCCACACATACTTTGAGACTATTGGCATATATCTGTTTATACTTGGGTGACAACGGTAAACTGCAGCGCCTAAACTAAGGATCATGAAGCTGCGTTCTCGCCGACGAATGTAGTAATAAAACAAATCGCCGGTGCACTCTGGAACAATAGGGGAGCGTCGTGTGGTGTGCAGGTTCGTATTACAGACAGTTCAGACAGATGCACGTGTCTGAGCTTGGAAAAGTGTCAGTGCTGTTTACTGCAAGCACTACGAAATACAGCTGAAGTGCCACAGCGTTTACGCCTGTTTTTCAATGCATTTAGTGGTGCTCCTGTTTTTAAGAGGCAGTACTGTTATTAGGTTCCGCTAGAGCGAAGTAAGATTAGTAAAAAGCATTAACCCTTCGTCTGTGTGTATTGTATGTAATGTGTATGTTAAATATGTCTTCCTTTTTGTCGGTTTCGTGTCGAAGGAGGAAGTTCCTGGTAAGGTGATCCAGTAGTGTTCTACGGGTCACTGTACGGAGGGCGCTCAAGGTTCGCGTCGGAGAGAACAGCTGGGTCTCATTGCCATGTGCTACAATACCCTCTGTTAATAACAAAATGTTCGGAAAAGATTCAGTTATGTATAAACGTTACTTCGGTCTTGAGGAAGGACTTTCATATGTAATGATATATGTAACACGTATCAACGAATCATTAACAAAAGTGTGTCTTTTGCCTCTACAATGGCAATAAAAGAACTTACTTTTTCTTTTAAATTTACTGGAAGCTGTTTAATAGGCCACAAGTCTGTTAGTGAGTAATTTTGAAAGCAATTTCTCCATTTAGAAACTTACTGTAAAAAGGCAATCAACATTCAAAAGCTATTAGTGAGAAAATATTAAGCTGGAAACTAATACGAACTTGAAATAATATTGATGAATGTTTGTGCCTGTAATACTGAAACACCTGTACGCTTTCGCTCTAAAATCTAACCCAACTTATGAACTTTTTTTAGTTCTTACGTTGTTTCTTCAGTTTAGATGATGAGCCCTTTCTGGCTAGCAAACCATCTCGCTGCGCCTTGAGCTGCACGAATAAGTGCTGGATCCAACATTTTAGTACAGGGTCAACCCCTACTCTACCGACAAAATTTTATAGATTTTTCAGGATATTTTACTAGTAGTTTAGTACAAGGGGTACGTGGTCTACAGAGTATTTCCTTTTCGTTTGATTTTTTACCTCCCCCCCCTCCGCCCCCCTTTTAACTTGGTATCTGTATTGCTGTGAAAACATCTGCGCAAAAATAAAAATGTTGACTGTGTGCCTTGTCTGGAAGCAAACTTGTCCCTCTAAGTTCCATTAGCCGGCCGAAGTGGCCGAGCGGTTCTAGGCGCTACAGTCTGGAACCGCGCGACCACTACGGTCGCAGGTTCGAATCCTGCCTCGGGCATGGATGTGTGTGATGTCCTTAGGTTAGTTAGGTTTAAGTAGTTCTAAGTTTGAGGGGACTGATGGCCTCAGAAGTTGAGTCCCATAGTGCTCAGAGCCATTTGAACTATTTTTTATGTTCCATTAACTCAATGTACTTTCTTTGATCTTCTCACTCGAATTTGCGGTCAAGACTGCTCCTTTGTGTGTCAGGTTTGTTTCTCCAGCAGTACGAGCCGTATTGATTGCACGTTAAGTCACTGTGCACTCCGCTGTGATCTTGGTAGTCGACATTTCGAACAATACCTGTGAGGGAACAGTTCTGTATTTGTTAAGAACTGTACCGTTCACTGACTGAAAGGCGGAAGAAACTGTGACGAAGTGTTCACGTTTTGTCCGAGGCTTGTTTCATTAATCAGTGTTTTGAATCGTACGTCTTAGCGATTCCATATTACACAGAACGAAAGACAATTAGGGTGAGAAACGGAATAAACCACAATTAAATTAGTACTCTATAGCGAGACATCGGAGATCATAGGTTCCTTATGCCAAAATACTCAGAAATAATCGGAGAACAACCTCCGGAATTCCGTCAGTGGCGGTGTATATTCGACCACCAGCTACGTAAATGCATCACTAAGCAGAGTTGCGAACTCACGACTAGACATAGACATCAGGAAGGGATGAAGTTTGTGGAGTATATACCTTGCGTATCGGTGACACACAAGCTGGTGGGTGCATCGGTGGAACGGGATCTGCGCCCCTGTGGGCAGGCAACCCACAACGTCTTCCCCCGTGGCAGGTGTCATCTTGTGTCGTGCGCATCTTCTCTTTATGTCGCCTGCCAAACGTCAGTGTCAGCAGTGCCGCGTCAACAGCTCCATTCACAGTCAGGGAGATGCGGAAATCCCACACCACCCAGACCAGCTCGGGACACCACACGTCTGCATAAACACCGTGCTGCCGGTGGTCGGGCTCGTCATGTCTTCCACAGGTCTCTGTGCAGCACCCTGATGGTAAAACCTGACCTATATTTATGTATGTTAAAGGGAAAATAGGCCATATTTTTCTGGTGTGGAGTTAAGGTAAGCTGATGGGAAATTATTTTGGAATACTAACGCTTATGGTGATGCTGCGCCTAGAGTGATCCGAGCGAATCCGAACTCGATGGATGTGTAGAGTGGAATATCACGAATAAGTGATTCTGGACAAAGAGTGAGGGAGATGGCCTACACGAAGACCCAGCAGCGCATCCTGTTATGTGACACGGGAAGCTCATTGAATAGCCGTGAAACGTGAAAGGAAGAACCAGTACACTTCGCAAACAGCGAAGGGGCGAAACGCAACGAGGTGAAGACAGCTGGAAATTTACCCATCAATATGTGACTACATACATTAAAGATGATTACGTCCTATTTAGAAAAGGGCCATTACAGCATTGCAGATATCAGCACATCTAAAAAAAATGTTCAAATGTGTGTGAAATCTTATGGAACTTAACTGCTAAGGTCATCAGTCCCTAAGCTTACACACTACTTAACCTAAATTATCCTAAGGACAAACACACACACCCACGCCCGAGGGAGGACTCGAAACTCCGCCGGGACCAGCCGCACAGTCCATGATTGCAGCGCCTAAGACCGCTCGGCGAATCCCGCGCGGCAGCACATCTAATATGCGGTTGTTTTTAACATATGATTCAAATCAATTGTGTCGACAAAAATCTCATAATCGTGAAAGAAACACAAATGTGATGTGGGCACAAACGTGTCTCAACACAGTTACCAACAACCAGTAGGCAATACCACTCTGCCTTTTTCAGTTCACCAAATATACACGAGAAGACAAAGCCACCAGGTCACTGGCAGAAGTGCACTTTACCACGTCTCACTCGGAAGTGAGATAACCTTGGGTTAGATGGCACTTTCTGCTAGGGCAGCTCTTGTTCAGAAACGGTAGCCGATCACAGAGAGGCCATACCCAAAATCCATCCTCTAGGTCTGCTATTGTTTTTAATATTTTCTTATATTAATTACGGATTTTCTTTTCTCAGTCAGACTAGGATCTACCTTAAACTATTTATCTCTTGCAAACGTTAGATCATTTGTACAAAGCTATTGTATCGTTACAGTTCAGTGGTGTACAAAACTTAAGAACGTAGGTAAGTTTCGCATGATGTGTCACTGGCAAGTAACATAGCACGATGAAATTTCGACCATACGTAGAAAGAACTACTATAGTACAGGAGGTAGCGAAAGAAAAACATAATGCTACGGACCGAAATGACACTTTTGTTCAAAGACAATATTTCTGCACAGCGGATTATTATATCACACACCGTACTAAGAACCAGCTTTTCCTAATGTCCAGGGAACTATCATAAATCGTGTTGACTTCAGTGTAATTATTTTCTTTGACAAAACTGTCATTTCGGTCCGTCTCATTGCGTATTTCTTGCAATTAACTTGTATACTATGCTGTGGCAGTTCTTTCCATGTAGGTCCAAGTTTCATCAAGCCGTGTTACTTGGTGGCGACCCATCATGTAACAGTTACTTTCAACCTTAAGTTTTGCACGCCAGTGCACGTAAGTAGTGGATAGAAGTAACGAATTGCTGTTACAGGGTCACACAAATGACCACAGGATGTAGTCCTTGATGTATAGTGCGCACAACCGTAGCAGAAGGCAGCTTCCACACTGTCGGATCGACGCTCTGGAATGGTTGTGGGCCCATTTGTGTCGACAGTACTCCGGATAATGGTCTGGTGAGGCAAATGACATTACATCGCTTTCCATCGCCCGGGAACAATTAATATGATAATCCGCAATTCAGACGGAACGCCATTGCGGGCGTGGTGAGTGGTGAAATGATAATTTAACGTGGCCTCCTTTCTGCCCTTATTCCATGTCTCCAGGGGGTCGGCATGTTATGTCGGGTTTGGTAGTGTGTGGTAGTGGGCAGTCGGATGCCCTCCCTGACGCCCCCTCTTCCCCCCCCCCCCCTTCTCCTCGATTCGGAATTTTTGTCCCCATCTGTGTGTGTCTGATGTTATCTCATGTCCAAAATGTTAGAATGTTTTCTGAGTGTTCGGGAATCTTGTAACTAACGCAGGAAGTGAGTACCAGCCGGGCATTCATCTATTCGGATGTGACAAATCACCTAAAAGCCACATCAACACTGGCCGGTTCACTGCCCTAGCCGGGAGGATTAGATGGCTGTCAACCTGCCATCCTGGAGTGTTGAGTTGCATTCTGAACAGACGCCATGTGTGATGCCTTCAGACACGCGTGATTATGTAACGTGCAACCTCGACTGTTAGGTATTGGCAGCGGTCTTACCAGCAACTGTTGCATCAGACAACTCCACATTCCATATTTGAGCGGCTCGGTGCCTAGCCACATGTGGCGAGGAGCGTGTATAGCTTCTTCAAAGTAAAGCTGCTTTCCTGGTCTGAACGTTGAACCGCCGCTCGCCCATTGAATATGTATGAGACGTGACTGGACGACAGCTTGTGCGATGCCTGAAATGATCGCTACACTGATTAAATATCCTGTCACGTCGTGCCACAGCTTTGGACGAAGGTGTGTCCTTCGTGGGGCAGCCAGAACGTTGACGACAATATGGGCCGAGGTCTGCTAAGCTGCCTTTAACAGAGTAAGATGGAGAAAGTCTCCTACGATGCTTAGAACAGGTGATTTTGGAATGGAGATGACAAGTTGTTGCCTTCGTAGGAAGTAACGAAGAGTGAAAATACGCAAGGATTCAGTTTACGAACAGTTTATTTCCAGTAGTTCAATCTTATACGGAGAGGCGTCTTAAAGCGGCGTTTTATCTACATCATACTCTGAAAACCACCTAATGGTGTGTGGGGGAGGGTACTTTCATACAGCCAACTGATCCCCCTTACCTTGTTCCATTTACGAATGGCGCAGGGGAAGAATGATTGTAAGCCTATACATGGGCTCTAATTTCTCATCGTGGACACTACGCGATATGTATGTGGGAGAAAGTGATATGTTGTTAGACTCTGCCCGGAAAGTACTCTCGAAATTTCATTAGTAAACTTTCCGTGATGCACGATAACTTGTAACTAACGCAGGACAACTGCCAATGGATTTCGTTGAGCATCTCTGATCCCAGATTGATGAAGAATACTCGAGAACCGGCCGAACAAGTGCCTTGTAACGCATCCACAAATGGCTGTTTTCAGCTCAGCAATGGTTTTGGGGTTATTGCTGTACACCTTGTCTTATAGCCCCACAAAAAGGAGTCGCATGTGCTCACATCCGGAGAATATAGCGGCCAATCGAGGCTCGTGCCAGTGGCCTCTGGGTTCCCCAGAGCCAGAATGCCGTCCCCAGAGCTACTCAAGGACATCAAACAATCTCCTGCTTCTGTGGGGTCGACCTCCGTCACACAGTCACCCGTTGAGGGAGAAGAGACTTCTAGATCGCGAAATGCGGATTCTCAGTCTCCCAAATGTGCCAGTTTTGCTTACTGACGAATCCATCCGAACGAAAGTGGGCTTGGGTGCTAAACCAAACCATACGCATGCGCATACTAAATGCCATCATGCCCCACAGCCAACCGTGCAGTTTGAACGTCCTAATGCAAACCGTTCAGAAGTTATGCCGATTTTATTTCACACAGTTATATACTGAATGTGCGAGCTTACATGAATGAAACTAGTGTGTGTGAGAATGCATACAGCGACACACACAAAGAATAACGCATAAATAACGTGCCGACAGACTCTTTACACATTGATAAAAATTGTGAAAATGATCTATAGGACATCTAACTAGCGAACTAGCTGGGTAACTAGCTGATACGTAAGCGTAATTTATTTCTTTCCTGCTCCACTCGTCGTACAAGATCTTTCTCTCTATTTCAGAATTCACACAGAATGGTAGAGAACATCTAAAACGTGCCGTCATGCACTGTTTTTGAGACTATAGGTTGTTAGTAATGTCTATATTTAAGTGAAAAGCTGTAACGTCGACTGAAGATTCGTCTACTGATTTTAAAAATTTTACTAGTCATCGTTCAGACGTTGAGCGTGAGGAAGTTTAAGAAACCCTTGATATTGCCTTCCAACGCTTTTCTGTTTTTATTATTCCGCTTGTTTTGTACCCATTTAGTCTAGCACCATGAAATCAGCTTGTACATCAGAGCGGCACACTACAAAGGCGTTTCGGATTGTGCAATTTGACGTGGTAGACGCGTGCTGCCCGAACTGTTTCGAATTTTTGATTATTTGCTCTGACATGTACCCTGCTATTCAGACGCAATGACTCATCTGTTTTTTACATTTTTTTCATCGTGACTAGGCGCTAGTAGGCCGACCTTCGACAAACTCGCACGAAAACCATGTCCTCTTCCATGAACACGTATCGCGCAACTCGACGGCTCTAGAGTTCATCTCTTGATAATCCCAGACTGGGTCGCGTGTGTACAGTTGAACTCCAGAACGATGGGGTTATTGTCACGCAGCGTATTTTCAACAAACTTCATTGTCACCCATGCGCCCTTGGATTTTATTAATTACGGTTCATTACGAATTTTAACTGTTTAAATCTTCCTGCCAAATTAAAGCAGCGCGTGAAAAACTGGTATACGAACCGAGAACGGTATGTTCGCGGATAGTACTTCTATGGGAAATAAGTGAGTGAGAGAGAGAGAGAGAGGGGAGAGAGAGAGAGAGAGAGAGAGAGAGAGAGAGAGAGAGAGAGAGAGAGTTACCCTAAGAATAGCGTAGCCGTTAAAAGCACTACTTGCGAAACCAAAGATTCCGAGTTGAAGTCCATTTGCTGGATGTTCTGGTTGCACGGAGGAATGATGGTTTTCTGGGGCATTCAGTTTATGGTAAGCCCACTCATGCAGGTTTATATTTACAGTCGTTGAGCAGCGATCATCTCTGCAAACTATGAGTGTGGCACACACGGTGTCAGATCCAGATATTTTGCCTAGAGAGTTCGCTCACCTGAAGGCAGTGTTGAGGAAATTGGACTTTCTATCTAGCAGATTAACAGAGCACCATCAGTTGAAAGAAAAAAAAACAGGAGAGAACAAGATGCCGCCAAAATCTATAGCTTTCCGTTCTTGTATTGATGATATTCCGGTCTCGTAGCTGACATAGGCCGGGAGAGCGGTGTGCTGACCACATGCCCCTCCATATCCGCATCCAGTGATGCCTGCGGCTGAGATGACACGGCGGCCGGTCGGTACCGTTGCGCCTTCATAGCCTAATGTGGCGTTTAGTTTTTTTATTGTCAATATTTCGTTTAAAATAGCACGAATCATCCGTAATTTTCAGGTAAAACTGGTTTTCCGCCCTCCATCTAAGACTGCAGTCTTGCTGGGATCAGTGAGTGACAATTTATTATTGCGGAAGGCCGAAATTTGCAAAATACCTTGCTATTGTGGTACCGCTTATACAGGCCAGATCACGGGCACCGTGGAAGAAAGCTGCAGTGAACATCAAAAGTTGCACTCGCCTTTAGCATCCTAGCAGGTCCTTCGTGTCTCCACCAGGCATTCAGTGGAGTATGATAAAAAAATAATAATTCGTCGCAGCAACATCTTTTTGAGGCTCCATTATCAAAGAATTGTGGACATACGGCTGGTGGAAAACATGAGCCGTAAAAGCGGGAACCAATTCGATAATGCGTGAAACCCACGTCATTTCCTCCACGATCTTCTCTACTGAGGTACAGTTACCAGAATTCATTCACTTCGCTTGATCGTGGACTCCAGTTTCGTTGTGGAGCTTGTAGTTAATCTCATTTCTTAGGATGGCTCTTCTTTCGGGCACTCCTACCGGTCGCTAGTTTATCTATTTCGGCACGCTGTCTCTCCATACCACACCGTCACGTTCGCCTGGTCCAAGGTACAGTCTGCTGGTGTCTACAGCATGCGACCACTTCACAGCTGATTACCTGAGTTCCTGTTTCTGGTATTCGATTTTAGTGCTTTCGACTTTTGCTCGGTTCTTCATAGTTCGAGCCTCTGTCTGTTCATTTCCCTTTCCGTGCTTCCTGTTTTCTAAAGTGACTAAACCGATCGCACTTTCTCGATGATTCTTATAGTGAATTACCATCTGCAGTTACTTTTTCACAATTCCATGTGTATTATACGGACTTTCCTCTCACGTTTCAATAAATTTGTGCATCTAAAGATCGGAGTATTATTTTCCCGAAACTTGTCGTTTTACAATAAAGAAAAGTCACCACTAAAGCGGATATTTTCAATCTCACAATCTCATTTCTGTTACTCATTATATTCGCTTTACTTCTCCCAAACTGGTCATCATCGTTATCATCTTGTTGAGCTTCCCACCAATGACAAGGTCTGCCTGCAACCAAGTCTCTTCCTCTTATCCGGACTTCCCTCCACTTCCCTGTCGCTACTCTAACCCAGCCTTCCCCTGTCTTCCTTAGGCATCCGACCACTCCTTTTAACTACTTGACCACTTATTCTCTTGCCCTCCATTTCCATATTTCCATCTTTCTATGCGTCATCGTCTCATGCGTCCTCTTCACATGCCGTAACATTTTAATATTACTTCTTCAGTCATCTCTTGTAATATGTTGTCTCCGTAACACTTCAACCCCCCCCCCCCCCCCCGGTCCAAGTCGTGAGATACTGCCTATATAGGGGCGACATACAGTGGAAACCTGTGACCGACGACCGCTGCGGCAGCTGTCAAGGCTCTACCAAAGCCTTGAGGAAGTGTCGGAAAATAGACGGTCTGGACCAGCAAGCCAACAGTGGATAAATGAGGAATTTTCCCAAATGGAATATTATTTTGGAAAGAACGACGTTTGTGTCACAGTGTCTGTCTTTAGAATAATTTATCTATCCGATACAATCAAATTTGTTTCTAAAGAAATAACCGGTTTCAGCCGACGTCGGCCATCCTCAGTCCATAAAATACAGGCCTTGATTCAGTCCCACCGCGTTGTCTGCTTGCTTGTTGACAACGTAGTTTCTACGTTGGTAGGACTGGACGACAGAATGTATTTTATGAACTGAGGATGCCGATATCGGCCGAAACCGGTTATTTCGTTAGAAATAAATTTGATTATGCCGGATAATTGAATTATTGTATGGAAGAACGTACGAGTCCTGTATCTTTAGATACTGTCTCCCCCACGCCCCATCTCCTCGATCTCCCGTCTGCCTTTTCAAATAACAGCGTTATTAATTTTATTTGGAAGTGGGGTGGTACCACTGTTCCTTCGACATAATATGGCCTCCACTGACGTCAGACTTGGAGGTCATTGTCAAAAGCCGCTATAAGCTGTCTTTTATATGAGACAGGAAAAGTGCTCGCTGGTGATATATAGTGACCAGCAAGTGTAGAATGCCACACGCACTGGCGTCTGTGTGCGGAGCTTGTCCTTGGAGCGTTGCTACTTACCTCCTGGACCCCGGTGGCCTCGGTCAGGTGGCAGGCAGACAGCAGCCGTCGGCCATTGGCAGCATAGCGCAGCGCGGCGGGACAAAGAGGAAGCAGACCTAAACCCAGACCAGAGAGAGAGAGAGAGAGAGAGAGAGAGAGAGAGAGCCGTGGCTTTCTTGCTCGCGTCATACTGCAGCGAGCACGCGACGCACTTTGCCCATTGCGTAACCGACGCGCCGTCGGTGAAGTTCGTCGCGGGATAGTCGTTGGCCGGTTGTAGCTTGCCGGCTCACTTGTCTACTCGCGTGGTGTACTACTGCTGAAGTTCTCTTGCCCTGCATTTACGTTCGTCCTAATAATGCAATGCTTTCCAACCTTTCTAACACCATTGCCGCCGAATACAATCAGATATTAGGTGTAGCCCCCTCCCCAACATGTCTACCACTAGCGCCTAACTAAATTTCAGAATGAAAAAAAAGATCGTCTTTGAACACTTTCATGATACTTCCTGGCAGATTAAAACTGTGTACCGGACCGAGACGCGAACTCGGGACCTTTGCCTTTCGCAGGCAAGTGCTCTACCGTCTGAGCTACCCAAGCACGACTCACGCCTCGTCCCCACAGCTTTACTTCTCCCAGTACCCCGTCTCCTACCTTCCAAACTTTACAGAAGCTCTCCTGCGAGTTCGAGTTCTCGGTCCGGCACACAATTTTAATCTGCCAGGAAGTTTCATATCAGCGCACACTCCGCTGCAGAGTGAAAACCTCATTCTGGACTATCATGATACCTGGTCGTTGTAGGTATTTTATCAAACGACGAGCTACTGAGTCAGTGAGACAATTGGCACTGCTTATTTCTAAACTTTTTTAAAGTAGTGTGTTGAACCAATTCTCAGTGCACCATGAATGCTACCTACAAATTCTCAGAAAAGAAAGCTAACTATCCACTTTGAGGGCAGACACTTGTTACAAAACATGCTTCCCCGACCACTCCTCTCCCTAGTGACACTTGCTGGAGCCACGCCTTGGATACGAGTTTAAAATCAACTTAAAATGTTTGCTCTATACTTAGGCCTATTGTTTGTAAGTCACTTTATTGCTGGGCTCTTACTCAGAAGTGAGAGAATACTCAGAAGTGAGAGAAACTGGAAGACTTCAGACAGCCATTGCTTTTTGCCTCACCATTGCCACTAATAATGATGTGTCGACAGAAGTGCCGACACAGTGTGATTTGAGGGGACCGCAAT
The DNA here is from genome assembly GCF_023864345.2 of Schistocerca serialis cubense. Lineage (NCBI taxonomy): Eukaryota > Metazoa > Arthropoda > Insecta > Orthoptera > Acrididae > Schistocerca > Schistocerca serialis. The sequence goes on along the minus strand of NC_064642.1, from coordinate 633,582,694 downwards.
GCACGCTATAAACACACTAAGGATGGCGTGAGGTCTGAAACAGGATACGTAATGAATGCTGTAAAGAAAAGTACGTAGCTTTTGGAATACTTAACTTTAATCCATCCTTGTTGTATACATCGTTCTTGATGAGACATGCTTTATACGATAAGTATCAATTGCTATGTAAGGCTAATGGCGCCTTGCTAGGTCGTAGCCATTGACTTAGCTGAAGGCTATTCTAACTATCTGCTCGGCAAAGGAGCGAGGCTTCGTCAGTGTAGTCGCTAGCAAAGTCGGCTGTACAACTGGGGCGAGTGCTAGTCCGTCTCTCGAGACCTGCCGTGTGGTGGCGCTCGGTCTGCGATCACTAACAGTGGCGACACGCGTGTCCGACATGTACTAATGGACCGCGGCCGATTTAAAGCTACCACCTAGCAAGTGTGGTGTGTGGCGGTGACACCACAAATAATAATAATAATAATACAGTGTAGGCCATACAGCAGGGTAGGAACCAATACATAATTACTGTCATGCTGAACTGTCAGTTAGCTCTTCTATTGTTGTGAAGTGATTACTGAAACAATTTGTGGTCTAATACAAGAACTGCCTTCAACTCCGAGGACGCATTTTTAAGAGATAATTAAGAATAAGTGATGTACATGTCTCATTGTTGCTATCATAGATGCGTGGTGCAAAGTGTGTGTGTGTGTGTGTGTGTGTGTGTGTGTGTGTGTGTGTGTATAGTTGGTGGACTATGTGAGGATGATGATCATACACTCGCTTGACAAGCTGTAATCTCCAACGCATTGTTTCTCTCTTTAATGGCAGTATCTGAAAACAAATTAACTATTGGTAGTTTATGTAATCAGTATAACTAAAACTAAACTCCGTTCGAACAGGTCTCGGATGGCCCAGCGGGACCGACCGCCGCCGCGACGTCAAAATGACCACTTTAGGCTGCCAAAAATCGATTTTAACACTTATATATTAGGTCTAAACGTCCTTGTATTCTTCACCTCAGGTAACTGGTCCATCGCACTGCCGTAAAATATCCTTAGTTATGTTGCTAATAAAAGCGAGTGAGAGTCTGACAGGCAAGTTGCATTCGAAACTCTGAAGTATTATAACGTGAATTTTTTGATCATCTAATGCGAAAATCTCAATATTTATCATGGAGGTGGAAGCCACAGATGGGTTCATTAAATAGACAACGTAACAATTCTTTTTTTACCATTGTTAATACTAAATGACTTTCAAAAAAAGTTCCGTTTAGTTCCGCTTTCTGTCCTAAATATTTACACTTGTGCATTTGTTGACTATTAGTATTGTGAATTCTAGGAACTCAAACCAACGCATTGTCACACCAGACACTTTTCTTTACAGGTAGCTGGAGTGGACCAAGTCACTCGTAATTAAATATGAGGGAAATGGATCTAGTTTTAGTGTTAAAAAAGGAGAACTTTTACAAACAATCACAGTCTAAGTGTATAGAACGATTAACGACGCACATATTCAATAAATTTAGTGAATATAAACAGTCAAAAGACAGTGTGTGTAAAATTAAGTCAATTTTAAAAGTGTTTGTCTCAGTATTGCTACAAAAGTGGGAAAAAACCAAATGGAATATGCAAAGATGTACCAAATCCAATTCAGAATGGTTAAAAAACGACTTGGTCTTGCCAGCTCTAAGCACTACAACCACAAACGAAGATTTACACGTGGAAAAACCTAGAGGAAGACCTGCAAAATCTTTGTGGAAAAAAGAACAGCTGCACAAGTAGTAAACTTAGCCCTAACCACAAGCCCTCGCAGATACAAACGCATGAAACACATTCACGAAAAGCCATCATATTCTGTTATGAAGCCTTACTCACCCGAAGAAGCCTTAGCGCTCATTATTGACTCTGACATGGGAAAAGAAGATTATATTCATTGGCAAAAAGGGGCGAAATCTCTAGCCGCGAACATCTATCCACCTTATAATGTCATTGCACAAACAAAGAAGCAATGTTACCCGAATAACATAACACTCACGGAGACCGAAGTGCAAATTGCACTTAAAGATATTTTGGACCACATAATCAAAAGACTTGCTCATGTACAGCAGGATGTACTTCTGTTACACTGTAAACTCAGCGATTGAAGTTATCTACAAGTGGTGCCTTGACGGTAGTGGTGGACGTTCTATTTACAAACAATGTGTTGCCAACAACTCACTGTATGGAGATACCAACATAATTCTGTGTACTATAGTTCTATTGCAAATGTCAGAGGTCAGAACGAATGGTAAACAGGTTTTCTGGCAAAACCCGAGTCCTTTTTCGTCGAGATATAATCGCATCATTCGCCTGCTGATTGAAAAGGAGACAAAGGAATCAGTAAAACTCCATTACGAAGCAATTGAGGAACAAATATCAAGTTTGCAGCCTACAGAGGTGATCCTTGGGGATAAATCTTAAGACATTTAAACATCGTGCTGTATGTACAATGATGGAGGGAAAAACGTGTAATGTGCTCACAGACACTTCGTCAAGATAAGCATGTAATGTGTGCAAGGCAACACCCAAACAACTCAACAACCTTGACTTACTTTTGCAAAAACAATATTCTACGACTTGTTCATTTAATTTTTGGATATCTGTTTTACACTGTTACCTTAGATGTTACAAGTACTTCTTACATATATAATAAAAATTGGAACTGAAGCAGTGGCAAGCAAGAGGTGAAGAAGCCAAAGAAAATATAAAAAGAAGAAAAGAAGATATAACCACTAAATTCTATCGTGAAATGGGATTAGTGGTTGACCAGCCCAGGCAAGGAGGAGGTAACTCCAATGACGGGAATACTGCAAGAAAATTTTTTGCAGAGACCACGAAATCTGCGACTATAACAGGTCTACAGCCCGAAAGTTTACAAAGATTTGCAAACATCCTAAGCGTTTCGTCTTGCGAATTTAATGTTAATTACAGTAATTTTAAATATTATTGCCTCTAAACAGCAAAAATCTGTTTAGAAACGTACAAGTGGCACAAAATGAGTGCATCTGTGCCCAAGCTGCTAATACATGGTGCAGACATAATAAAGGAACTACCTTTGCCTGTGGGGCTCTTTCAGAAAGAATATAAAGGTTTAAGACCTTTCCATGCAAGGAAAACTTCAAGAATACATACCAATACGGATATTGCCCACTGGATGGTGTTAGCTTCAGATCCTATAATTGCGTCCAAGAGGAGGAGGCACATTAAAAAAAGAAAACCATTTCCTAAGGAGGTACTTTTCATGTTAGAAGAACCTGTTGTGAACATGCTTGAAGATAATGGAGACGAAGAAACAATGGATGATGATGATGATGATGATGATGATGACGACGGAACAATGGATGATTATGATGAGGGATACTGTCTTACTGTCTGTAAACTTTAAGCAAAATATACTAATTTTATTTTCATTCTACTTTTTCATTTTTAGCTACCTATAAATCACCTTTTAGGTTGGTAGGTACTTTGCGAATCTTGTCAAGTCTGAATACACATCAACTAAGGTCAGAAGCCTTTCTAAGTATAAATGCACATATTATTTAACATATTTGAATTTTGGCCTCCTAAAGTGGTCATTTTGCCGTGTGTGCGCCGTGTCATTGTCTGCCGATAGGCGTCACTGGATGCAGATATGGACGGCTATGCGGTCAGCACACCGCTTTCCCCCCCCCCCCCCCCCCCCCCCCCTGCGGGTCCGGGGATTAGAATAGGCCCGCGGTATTCCTGCCTGTCGTAAGAGGCGACTAAAAGGAGTCCATCCCCCTCACGGGGGTAGTTCGCGCCTGCGTCCGGAGACGGACGGTTCCACGACCTATCATCGTGGTCCTTTTGGTTTTTTCACTTCTCGTTTCTTCCTTCCTTTTGTTGGTTCCTTTCTTTGCTCTTCTCCACCTCACTGTCTTCCTTACTCTTTCCCTTGCCTTCTCATTGCCTTTTTCTCCTTGCCTTCTCATTGCCTTTTTCTCCTTGCCTTCTCATTGCCTTCTTCTCCTTGCCTTCTTATTGCCTTCTTCCCCTTGCTTTCTCATTGCCTTCTTCTCCTTGCCTTCTCTGGTCTCCACCTCGGCGTTTGAGACAGTCTGTCCTCTTTCTCCCTCTCTCTCTTCTTTTTCCTCTTCTTCCTTCCTCCCTGTGCGTGTCTGAAGGCCGACCCACGCGTTCGCACGCGTAGCCGGTGACGGGGTAACGCGTAAGTCCCCGCCCTGGGTAGACATGTAAGGCACGCGCGTACCCCCTGGTAAAGGCCAGGCCCGGGGAGGGGTGATTGCCTGAGCTGATACCTTCTGACCATGCCGATTGGTCCCTCCGTCTGTTTCTCGGGAGGTGTGACCTGAGGTGTAAACATTCACCTAAGGCGGGAGTGCCCTCTGAGAGGGTCCCCACAAGGAAGGAGCGCGCCATCGGAGACGCTGGCAATCATGGGGGATTCCTCCGCAATGGATTCTACTCCATCTCTTTCGACTTCGACCCAAAAACGGAAACGTGACCAGCCAACAGTGACAAAAGTACTACCGCCTGCCCCACAGTTCCTCGTAGTTTCTCGAACTGAGGACGGAAAGGATTTTTCCTCTGTCAACCCTTTCGTTATTCAGAAGGGCGTAGATGCCATAGCCGGATCTGTCAAATCCTGTACCAGGTTGCGTAACGGCACCTTATTACTGGAAACTGAGAATGCCTTTCAGGCACAAAAACTGCTTCGGGCCACCCTCCTGTACACGTTCCCTGTCCGGGTGGAGGCCCACCGAACTTTGAATTCGTCTCGTGGTGTGGTCTATACTGACTCCCTCGACGGATTGACTGACGAGGAGCTTCAATCATTCCTCGCTGAGCAGGGCGTGACGGCTGTCCATAGGGTCATGAAAAAGGTCAACAATGACCTTGTACCGACCCGGACAATTTTCTTGACCTTCGATAGTGTTAAGCTGCCATCGCGCATCAAGGCGGGCTACGAGGTTATTTCTGTTCGCCCCTATATCCCGACACCTACGCGCTGCTACCAGTGTCAGCGTTTCAATCACACTCGACAGTCTTGTTCCAATGCGGCTAAATGTGTCACCTGTGGCAGGGATGCCCATGAGGGTGACTGTCCACCTCCGTCTCCTCGTTGTGTGAACTGTCAGGGTGACCATGCAGCATCCTCCCGCGACTGTCCTGTCTATAAGGAAGAACGCTGTATCCAGGAAATTCGGGTCAAAGAGAAAGTGTCCACCTCGGCTGCTCGCAAGCTATTGGCTAGTAGGAAGCCCACGCTGCTCCCAGCGGGGAAATACAGTACTGTCCTCGCCTCTCCTCGGACTACCCGGGAGGTAGCAACCCAGACATGCGATCTGACCTTCAGCACCACGGTCGTCCGTTCGGCCAGTGCTAAGATCGCGCGGTCGACGTCTCCTCTTCCTCCCATCACCCCACAGACACGAGCACCTTCTTCAGCTTCTGCTAAAACGAAGACACCGAAGTCAGATGCACGGGCCTTCAAGAAGGAACCATCCCGTGCAGACTTCCTCCGTACCTCGACCTCACAGCCTTCGACCGGTACTTCCACTACACGTCCTTCCAAAAAGGCGCATAGGAAGCACAGTTCTCCTTCCCCGCCACGGCGCATTTCTTCTCTTGCGCCACCCAGCGGCTGCCGCCCCAGGCCGTCATCCGTTTCGCCTGGCCGCACCGCTGGTCGCCGTACATCTGGCCGTTCACTGGCGGAGGAAGCTCCCCCTCCCGGCCATCCTCCCGAGATGGCCGATGACCCTATAGACCCAATGGACGATGACTGTCCGCCTACTGATAGCGGCGGCAGTGCTCGCTCGAAGCCAGGCCCTAAGCGGCCTTCGAGGTGACCACTTCTCTCATCTTTCTTTTCTTACGATGGCACTTATTCACTGGAATATTCGCAGCATTCGCTCCAACCGAGAGGACTTGAAGTTGCTGCTCCGCTTGCACCGTCCGCTTGTCGTAGCCCTCCAGGAAACGAAGCTACGCCCATGCGATCAAATTGCCTTGGCACACTACACCTCTGTGCGTTTTGACCTACCCCCTGTGGTAGGTATCCCAGCTCATGGAGGGGTTATGTTGCTGGTCCGGGATGATATTTACTACGATCCCATCACGTTGCACACCGGCCTGCAGGCAGTTGCCATCCGCATTACTCTCCCCACTTTTACGTTTTCCTTTTGTACCGTTTACACTCCATCGTCATCTGCCGTTACCAGGGCAGACGTGATGCAACTTATTGCTCAGCTACCTGCACCATTTTTGTTAACTGGAGACTTCAATGCCCACCATCCCCTTTGGGGCTCTCCAGCATCCTGCCCGAGGGGCTCCTTGTTAGCAGACCTTTTCAACCAGCTCGATCTTGTCTGCCTCAATACTGGCGCCCCTACTTTTCTTTCGGACACATCTCACACCTATTCCCATTTAGACCTCTCTATATGCACTCCCCAACTTGCACGCCGGTTTGAGTGGTATGCACTTTCTGATACATATTCGAGCGACCATTTCCCGTGTGTTATCCATCTCCTGCAGCATACTCCCTCTCCGTGCTCCTCTCGTTGGACCATCTCCAAGGCAGACTGGGAGCTCTTCTCTTCCAGGGCTACCTTTCAGGATCAAACCTTCACAAGCTGCGATCGTCAGGTCGCACACCTCACGGAAGTCATTCTCGCTGCTGCTGAATATTCCATCCCTCACCCTACTTCTTCTCCACGTCGCGTACCGGTCCCCTGGTGGACCGCAGCATGTAGAGATGCTTTACGTGCTCGTCGACGTGCTTTACGCACCTTTAAGCGCCACCCTACAGTGGCGAATTGTATTAATTATAAACGATTACGTGCTCAGTGTCGTCGTATTATTAAAGAAAGCAAGAAAGCCAGCTGGGCTGCTTTCACAAGCACCTTCAACAGTTCTACCCCTTCTTCTGTTGTCTGGGGTAGCCTGCGCCGGCTATCTGGCACTAAGGTCCACTCCCCAGTTTCTGGCTTGAAGGTCGCGAATGAAGTCCTTGTGGCCCCTGAGGCTGTCTCCAATGCCTTCGGCCGCTTTTTCGCCGAGGTTTCGAGCTCCGCTCATTACCACCCTGCCTTCCTCCCCCGCAAACAGGCAGAGGAGGCTAGGCCACCTGACTTCCGCTCCTCGAATTGTGAAAGTTATAATGCCCCATTCACCATGCGGGAACTCGAAACCGCACTTGGCCGATCACGGTCCTCCGCTCCAGGGCCTGATTCTATTCATATTCAGATGCTGAAGAACCTTTCTCCTGCGGGTAAAGGTTTTCTTCTTCGTACATACAATCGCATCTGGATTGAGGGACATGTTCCCGCATGCTGGCGCGAGTCTATTGTTGTCCCGATTCCTAAGCCGGGGAAGGACAAGCACTTGCCTTCCAGTTATCGACCTATCTCGCTTACCAGCTGTGTCTGTAAAGTGATGGAGCGAATGGTTAACTCTCGATTGGTTTGGCTGCTCGAGTCTCGACGCCTACTTACCAATGTACAATGTGGATTTCGAAGGCGCCGCTCTGCTGTTGACCATCTGGTTACCTTGTCGACCTTCATTATGAATAACTTCTTGCGGAAGCGCCCGACCGCGGCTGTGTTCTTTGATTTGGAGAAGGCTTACGACACCTGTTGGAGGGCGGGCATTCTCCGCACCATGCATACATGGGGCTTTCGCGGTCGCCTCCCTCTTTTTATTCATTCCTTTTTAATGGATCGACAGTTTCGGGTACGTGTGGGTTCTGTCCTGTCCGACACCTTTCGCCAGGAGAATGGGGTGCCACAGGGCTCAGTTTTGAGCGTCGCTCTCTTCGCCATCGCGATCAATCCAATAATGGATTGCCTCCCAGCTGATGTATCAGGCTCCCTTTTCGTGGACGATTTTACCATCTATTGCAGCGCGCAGTGTGCACGTGTCCTGGAGCGCTGTCTTCAGCGTTCTCTTGACCGTCTTTACTCCTGGAGTGTCGCCAATGGCTTCCGTTTTTCTGCCGAGAAGACGGTCTGTATTAACTTCTGGCGCTACAAAGAGTTTCTCCCACCGTCCTTACGACTCGGTCCCGTTGCTCTCCCACTCGTGGAGACAATCAAATTTTTAGGCCTTACCTTTGACAGGAAACTTAGCTGGTCTCCACATGTGTCATATTTGGCCGCCCGTTGTACCCGTTCTTTAAATGTCCTCCGTGTTCTCAGTGGTATGTCGTGGGGAGCGGATCGAACCGTCCTACTTCGTCTATATCGGTCGATCGTCCGCTCCAAGCTGGATTATGGGAGCTTCGTATACTCCTCTGCACGGCCATCCATCTTACGCCGCCTCAACTCCATACAACATCGGGGTTTACGACTTGCGATCGGAGCATTTTATACCAGTCCCGTAGAGAGTCTTCATGCTGACGCTGGCGAATTGCCACTCACCTACCGGCGCGATATACTGCTTTGTCGGTATGCCTGTCGGCTACTGTCAATGCCCGACCATCCGTCTTATCGTTCCTTTTTTGACGACTCTCTTGACCTTCAATACGGGTTGTATGTCTCTGCCTTGCTACCCCCTGGAGTTCGCTTTCGTCGCCTCCTTCAACACCTTCATTTTTCACTCCCTGCAACCTTTCGAGTGGGCGAGAGCCGCACGCCACCTTGGCTCCAGGCTCAGGTCCGCGTTCACCTCGACCTCAGCTCGCTCCCAAAAGAGGTCACCCCCGGTTCGGTCTACCACTCCCGTTTTTTGGAACTTCGTTCGAAGTTCAACAACATGACTTTCATTTATACAGATGGCTCTAAGACCAATGACGGGGTCGGGTGTTCCTTTATTGTCGGGGCACAAAGTTTCCAATACCGGCTCCATGGCCATTGTTCGGTCTTCACAGCTGAGCTCTTTGCCCTCTACCAGGCTGTTCTTTACATCTGCCGCCACCGACATTCTGCTTATGTCATCTGCTCAGATTCCCTGAGCGCCATCCAGAGCCTCAGTGATCCGTACCCGGTTCACCCTTTCGTACACCGGATCCAACGCTCTCTTCAGCAGCTGGTGGACGTCGGTACGCCGGTTAGCTTTATGTGGGTTCCTGGCCATGTCGGTATCCCTGGGAACGAAGCTGCAGATGCCGCGGCCAAGGCTGCGGTCCTCCAGCCTCGGACAGCTTCTTGTTGTGTCCCTTCGTCCGATTTTAGCAGGGTCATTTGTCGGCGCGTTGTGTCGCTGTGGCATGCCGATTGGGCTGCACTTACCGACAACAAGCTTCGGGCCTTAAAACCTCTTCCCGTGGCTTGGACGTCCTCCTCACGCCCTTCTCGGCGGGAGGAGGTCGTTTTAGCAAGGTTAAGAATTGGACACTGCCGGTTCAGCCATCGCCATCTGCTGACGGCTGCGCCGGCGCCGTTCTGCCCATGTGGGCACTTGCTGACGGTTAGACACATTTTAATGTCCTGTCCTGATCTTAACACACTGCGCCTCGATCTTAACCTGCCTAATACTTTCGATGCCATTTTAGCGGATGACCCACGAGCAGCTGCTCGTGTTCTTTGTTTTATCAATTTGACACACCTCGCTAAGGACATTTGATGATGTTTTTTAATCCTATGCCTGTCAGTCTGTCTTTTATTGTGTTTTCCCTTTTAGTTGTTGTTGTCAACTTGTGCCTCGCGGTGCATTCTTAGAGTAGTCAGGGCGCTAATGACCATTGAAGTTGTGCGCCCGAAAACCACAAAAAAAAAAAAAAAAAAAAAAAAAACACCGCTTTCCCGGCCGTTGTCAGTTATCGTGATCGGAGCCACTATTTCTCAGTATGATAGCTCTTCAGTTGACCTCAGATGGGCTGAGTGCACCCGTATGCAAGAGCGTGCGTCAGACCCGGACGGTCAGCCATGCGATTGCTAGCCAAGCCCAACAGCACGTAACTTCGGTGATCTGACGGGAATCGGTGTCACCACTGCCGCGAGATCATTGTCTAATTAGTATAACACTTTCAAGAAAGGGTATTAATAGTAACTATCAGTAAAAAACTATTTAGTTTAATGACCGAAACACAATTCAGCGTTTTTGTTTTTACCATTAGGAAATTACCCCCAGGTTGGAAACCCCTGTAATAATGAATCGTCTCTGTATTGGGGAACTTAGCAGGGCGATGCTGTCGTCTTCCCCGTAGTTTCTCCAAACAGTGTCCTCAGAATCCAACAGCCAGATGTATTTGTTCGTTGACGCCGAGTTCTATAAAGTCCTAAAGGAAACTTTTTTTTTTTCTCGGACGGGCCAACTAAGGAACGTGTGCCAATTTAGTTCCAAGTTCGTTATTCTTTTCTTTTCTTCCAGTACGTCTCAACTGTTCACTGTGCAACTTCTCTCTTTCTTCTGACTACTTCAGAGCAGTTGCTTTCACTCTCCCTCCTTGGAATCCTTCGATATTCAGTATTTTCACCCTAAATATTTCTTTGTTTCTTGGGTTTTCATTTTCATCTAAATCATCTTTCACTTCGTGGATCCAACTTCTTGTTGACTTTGTATCCGCAAATATTTGGAGATCTTTGTGGTTAATCTACCGTCTTGCATTCGATGTAAATGTCCGAAAAATACCAGTTTTCATTTTTACATTTTGATGTGTGTTTGATCGTTCGATAAATATTGATATTACTTCGTAATTTACAGTCTTCCGTAATTGTTAGTAGGCCTAATATTTTCCTAATGGATCACCTTTCTAGTATTTGTAATTTATATAAATTATAGATCCGCGCTAGACATTCCTTGCATATGCCTGTTAACTATAGTTACGTCTTACGTTTTCCGATGCAACATCGACTACAACATTTAAAATACTACAGCCATCTTTAATTATTTCGTAAACATTTTTACATCTTAAAGCCTGCCTAGCGTGTCTTGATATAGCTGCAACTACGAGACTTTCCCATACGACATGAAAGGGACTAGAGTAGATGAGGTCCAACCGACCGAATAAATTCCTTGTTTTCTCCGATTCGTGTGTGGAAAAGGTTTTACATCTTGTCCGAAGTCCTGCCAAAATTACTGAGTAGGGTATATTTGTGTTTATAATACTAGCTGGTACATTCTTTTCTAAATCAATCATCAAACTAACCACGATTATCTGAAAACGCAGATTTACAATGTTGACAGCGTGTCCCTTTATCCTGCATCTATATCCACGCCCGCCAAACCATTGTGAAGCGCTTGGCAGTGGGTGCTTCCTAGTGTACCACGTAACGATTTTTCCGTTCCATTCAAGTTTGCGGCGCGGGAAGAGTGACTGATTATAAGTCTCTGTGCGCGCTATATTTAGTCTAATTATGTCTTCGTGGCCCCAGCGGGGTCTGTCGTACATACGTAGATAATACTGGGTCTTGAAAGTTTGTAAATGAGTTTAAAGTGATAATTTATGTCTTCCTTTAAGCGCCTACCAGGTCAGATTTTCCGGTATTTTTCGTGGCGCTCTCCCGTGGATCAAACAAACCTCTGACAAAGTATATTTTTAAACTGAGATTGTCTTAATTACAGCGTGGTGCGTGAAATGTCATACACTGAAAATGTTTATATAACTTTTAGTAAACAAAATAGTCCTTGTTTTCTTTTTTACATTACTCATCAGAATGTGTCTGCTCAGCTAGTGTGCAGTAAATGTTCGGTATTGCTCGCCCGGTTAGCCGATCGGTCTAACGCACAGTGGGAAGTAGCACCTGGTCCGCGGCACGAATCCGCCTGGAGGACTTGTGTCGGGGTCCGGTGATCCGGCCAGCCTGTGGATGGTTTTTAGGCGGTTTTCCATCCGCCTCGGCAAATGCGGGCTGGTTGCCCTTATTCCGCCTCAGCTACACCACGTCGGCGATTGCTGCACAAACAAGTTCTCCACGTACGCGTACACCACCATCACTCTACCACGCAAACATAGGGGTTACATTCGTCTGGTGTGATACGTTCCCTGGAGGGGAGGGGGGGGGGTGGTGTCCACAGTGGACCGAACCGCACAATAACCCTGGGTTCCGTGTGGGGCGGCGGAGGGGTAAAGTGGACTGCGGTAGTCGTCGTGGGGTTGTGGACCACTACGGCTGCGGCGGGGACGTAGCCTCTCCGTCGTTTCTAGTTCCCAGGTTAACATACAATACGTGTTCCGTATGTCCACGTTGTTGATGTAAAATTACCTCGTCTTCGAGACGAAGCTTTACATTTCCGACCTTAGAACACTGGACTAGCATTCGGGAGGACGATGGTTCAAACCCGCGTCAGGCCGTCCTGATTCAGATTTTCCGTAATTTCCTTAAATCGCTTCAGGCATATGCTGGGATGGTTCCTTTGAAAGGGCACGGCCGACTTCCTTCCCTAATCCGATGGGACCGATGACCTCGCTGTTTGCTCCCTCAGCCAGCCAACCAATGTAACTGTGCCGTTGAGAAAGATTGGCCCATTGATTCCATGTGCGGCTGATCCCGGCAGAGGTTCGAGTCCTCCCTCGGGCATGTGTGTGTGTTTGTCCTTAGAATAATTTAGGTTAAGTAGTGTGTAAGCTTAGGGACTGATGACCTTAGCAGTTAAGTCCCATAAGATTTCACACACTTGAACATTTTTTTTTGATTCCACGGCTGGAGATAGCACCCCATACACTCATCTTATCTCCATAATTTCAATCTCGGCTACAACATCATTAGTTTCTCATGCCCAAAATCCGATACTGTGCCTACTGACCCTGCCGTTCAGATGAAAGTACACCTACTCAAAGAACCATGTATTTTGAATCCTGGCACCATCATTTGCAAAAGCCAAATTCGCAAATTTTAATCTCCTTACCTTGTCATTCTCCGTCAGTTTGTGCTGGACTGTCCTTTTGCATGGGAATAATTTCACGCCAGCGAGATTCCCAGTTCGGCTCAAGCTCGCCTCTTGGATTTTCTGGGACTTTATGTCAAACTCATTCTCACAGCCTAGATGATATCTAGAATACGAACTATGTTGGTACGAAGTCGCTTTTGCTCTAAAATGCTGCCGTCAATTTTATTTTGTCATTAGTCTGCACACTGTCTGTCTGCAGGGGACCAATTTCGTACGAAAGTGAACTGGAAAACGTCTCTGCTTCACCCTTCGTTTCCGCGTAAAACAACACAGCCTTTACTCCTGTTCTGGCGTCAACCGGCCTTTGTCCACCATTTTACTCCGTCTTCTGGGGTACCAGGCACGAACTACGGCAACTCGTCACAACAATCCAACGTTGCCAACCTGAAAATGAAATATTTATTAGGCAGTATCATTTTATGACATTTCGTGCACCACCAAGTAGTTCAACCGTATGTATAAAACGGTTATCCAGTATCTGTCGGATCTCAATGTTACTCGAACTGTGTTTTTAAGTAGTGGTCAACCAGCACTACCTAGGTACCTGATTAAAATCTTTAGCACCTTTTTTCAGATAATTCTCTTTTTGTTGCTTTCATAAGCAGAATGGGTTTCGGATTGGAAGATCGTGTTGCCATACTGTTGAACACAAAGAATACAATCATCCCACATGGTACAAAGCCTTTATCTACTACGAGAAAGCCCTTGATACAGTTAACACAGTTAGATGGTGGGATATATTACAAAATACTGGTGTATCTTAACATCAAATAATTCAAAGTGTGTGCATAATCTACAAGATAACCTGGAGAAAGGAAGTCAGTTCGCGAGAACCATCTCGGAATGAGTGAGACAAGGGTGTCTTTTTATCACCCACAGCTTTTAATGTAATACATATACGACGCCGTAAAGACACAGCAGAATAAAGGAGTACGACATTACTAGCTTAACAGTTAAGTTATGAAGTCAATCCTGTTTGCAGATGACCAAAAAATCTTAGCAGACTCAGAAGATAAACTACAGAAAGCAATTTGGTCCTCGAACAAGGTAGCAAATGATTAGAGTATGACAACATTTAAAGATAAAGCTGAGATAACGGTATTTCATGTCAACGATAATTTAAGAGCAAACAAAACAATTGATGCTGATACACTTGAACAAATAAATACTTTTAAATAACTGGCTTATGAGGGCTCATATATTCCATTCAGTAATCAATAATTCAAATTGAAAAAAAAGAAAAACGGTATTTGGCAGCTACTATAAATCGCAACCTCCTCAAAAAAGGGTTTGTTTATATTTGGTATCATACAGAATACGTTTGTGGAACCTTTTCTCCTGACGGCGGGACGGTTGTTGGCGGCCCTGTTATCTTCATACAGTGTGATCAAGTCCCGTACACGTTATGTCGTTGAAGTTACCTTAGAAGCTTCCTCTTTTAAAGGCCGCAGAAAAAGTATATAGTTCCATTAGAAAACGAAACCAAAGTCGGTGTCGTAATTCAGCGACTGTAAACGATAAAAATTTCTTTAACTTCAGGAAATACGTCATACTGTCCACTATACCTTGGCGATAACCGCACCTCGCCAATTTTATTAATTCTGGATATATTTGGGATGGCCTTTCTTAGCTGTCTTTCCTTGTATACACGGAGTAACTGGTATAAGTGCAGATACTTCTGTATGTGGTACCTCAGTAAGTCCACACTTCAGTGTATTCGTTGTTTTTTCCTCTGCATCTAACAATATTCCCACACAGTCGTCACACAATTTATTACATGATGTTTTCTGCACAGTCGTAACTATACCACTAAGTGGTCTACCGCCTGCAATGTAGACTAACCGTATTGCGTCCATGCATCCACACTTCAACACCTGACGTCCTTCCCAGGGGAAAATACGCATTAATGATTTGCTCTTGCCACCTGTACCTGGAGGTATTAAGCAACCTGGAAACATACTGATCTAATAGCTATAATTATTAGTCTGTAAATGAAGTAAGTAGTTGTTCAGTACACCTATCTTAGTCACCAATAAAAATCTGCTCTTATACCAGCTTCACCCTGTATATGCAGATTGTTCCAAAGTCTGTCAGACAAACGTCTAAGGAAAGTGGATCATCTCATGGATAGCAACATTTGTTGAATAAAATGTTCTGGACACTTCCCATCGCCGTTAAGCGCCCTTCAGTATTCAACGGCCCTGGGACGACGAGATTTTATCGAAGTAGCAGGGTCTACTAACCAGACGTGCGGCATATTATTTACACCAGTAAACTGACAGTGACTTTCAATAAGAAAACTTTAGTTCAGTAGATAAGAAGCAAACTTACGAAAGTATGGTACTGCTACTTGATCATCAGTGGATAATGTGCTGCGGTTGAAAAGTTGTTGCACTACTGGCAGATTTCCGTTCTTGTTTCGGAACATACTGCTGTTTTCTCAGGTTTTGTGGAAGCTGAGAGATGAAAACCACTACGGTCTCAAGGAATGGCCCAGGAGACATATGTGTATTGATTTATAACATTTGAAAGAAGTTTTTACAAGATCACTGCGGTCAAATTGAAGGAACGTGCTTTTTATCGGGCCACAAGTCAGAAAATTATTCTACGATGAGACCTTTGAAGCTAAACTCATGAACGTCTAGTAACACGTTTGGACTTCTTTCAGAGCCCTGATTCCTGGATCTTCGAGCAACAGAATAGAACAGAATTATGTTTCTGTAATGATAAGTACAAAAATGGAGTGCAGACAATCATTAGAAGTACTTACACATTTTCTGTTGGCACCTTGTTTTTCTAGTGCAGTGCTTGGCTGCTGTTAGCGCCGAACAGCGTGAACTCTCCCATCAAGATATTCTTACCATACGACGTCGCTATCAAGAACACCGGAACCCTTCAATGATGAGCGATTATTGTTGGCTTTCGTTCAGAAAGACTGATGAGACATCTCGCAAAAGAAAAGCATCCTCATCCAATTTCCCCAAATAAACTGACATTAACATTTCTAATTATGATTAATATTTTGACTGTATACATAATGTTTCACATATTATACAGGGTGTTACAAAAAGGTACGGCCAAACTTTCAGGAAACATTCCTCACACACAAATAAAGAAAAGATGTTATGTGGACGTATGTCCGGAAACGCTTAATTTCCATGTTAGAGCTCATTTTAGTTTCGTCAGTACGTACTGTACTTCCTCGATTCACCGCCAGTTGGCCCACTTGAAGGAAGGTAATGTTGACTTCGGTGTTTGTGTTGACATGCGACTCATTGCTCTACAGTACTAGCATCAAGCACATCAGTACGTAGCATCTACAGGTTAGTTTTCATCATGAACATGGTTTTGCAGTCAGTGCAATGTTTACAAATGCGGAGTTGGCAGATGCCCATTTGATGTATGGATTAGCACGGGGCAATAGCCGTGGCGCGGTACGTTTGTATCGAGACAGATTTCCGGAACGAAGGTGTCCCGACAGGAAGACGTTCGAAGCAATTGATCGGCGTCTTAGGGAGCACGGAACATTCCAGCCTATGACTCGCGACTGGGGAAGACCTAGAACGACGAGGACACCTGCAATGGACGAGGCAATTCTTCGTGCAGTTGACGATAACCCTAATGTCAGCGTCAGAGAAGTTGCTGCTGTACAAGGTAACGTTGACCACGTCACTGTATGGAGAGTGCTACGGGAGAACCAGTTGTTTCCGTACCATGTACAGCGTGTGCAGGCACTATCAGCAGCTGATTGGCCTCAACAGGTACACTTCTGCGAATGGTTCATCCAACAATGTGTCAATCCTCATTTCAGTGCAAATGTTCTCTTTACGGATGAGGCTTCATTCCAACGTGATCATATTGTAAATTTTCACAATCAACATGTGTGGGCTGACGAGAATCCGCACGCAGTTGTGCAATCACGTCATCAACACAAATTTTCTGTGAACGTTTGGGCAGGCATTGGTGATATCTTGATTGTGCCCCATGTTCTTCCGCCTACGCTCAGTGGAGCACGTTATCACGATTTCATGCGGGATACTCTACCTGTGGTGCTAGAACATGTGCCTTTACAAGTACGACACAACATGTGGTTCATGCACGATGGAGCTCCTGCACATTTCAGTCGAACTGTTCGTACGCTTCTCAACAACAGATTCGGCGACCGATGGATTGGTAGAGGCAGACCAGTTCCATGGCCTCCACGCTCTCCTGACCTCAACCCTATTGACTTTCATTTATGGGGGCATTTGAAAGCTCTGGTCTACGCAACCCCGGTACCAAATGTAGAGGCTCTTCGTGCTCGTATTGTGAACGGCTGTGATACAATACGCCATTCTCCAGGGCTGCATCAGCGCATCAGGGATTCCATGCGACGGAGGGTGGATGCATGTATCCTCGCTAACGGAGGACATTTTGAACATTTCCTGTAACGAAGTGTTCGAAGTCACGCTGGTACGTTCTGTTGCTGTGTGTTTCCATTCCATGATTAATGTGATTTGAAGAGAAGTAATAAAATGAGCTCTAACATGGAAAGTAAGCGTTTCCGGACACATGTTCACATAACATATTTTCTTTCTTTGTGTGTGAGGAATGTTTCCTGAAAGTTTGGTTCAAATGGCTCTGAGCACTATGCGACTTAACGTCTGAGGTCATCAGTTGCCTAGAACTTAGAACTAATTAAACCTAACTAACCTAAGGACATCACACACATCCATGCCCGGGGCAGGATTCGAACCTGCGACCGTAGCGGTCGCTCGGCTCCAGACTGTAGCGCCTAGAACCGCATGTCCACTCCGGCCGGCTGAAAGTTTGGCCGTACCTTTTTGCAACACCCTGTATAATGCACGTTTTGATGTTTTCACGTGTTTGAATGATTTTCGGGTTATGTGACGATTTTATCATTATCTTTTTGTCGCAGAAATATGAGGTGATAGAGAAAATCTGGTAGTACCTCTGAATTCACCATCTTAAAATTACATGGATCCACTCGCTTATAAAGCAGATGCAGGATTTTTTTTTTAATTTGTTGACGAGTTTAATCTATTAGTGATATTGTTATGACGTTCACCTTTAGAGAAGACAAATGTTTTCATGCTTAACGTATTGTAATCCGTGATTGACTGTTTTTGTGTTGTTGCAGGTAAGTTGAACTCTGTCTGCGTGAACACCAAGGGAGATACGTAAGTAAGAGACAGCTTTCAATTTCTTGAGACCGGCAGCATGTAAGAGCCTATGGGCAGTTTAGTGTCTAGTCGGTTAATTACATACAATAAATGTACATAAAACACGGGAGAACTGCCGGATATCAGTAACGTCCTGCCACGATATTTCGGCACAGAGTCTTCTGGCCATCTTCAGGTAAGTGCCACTGTAGTAGTACTACTACAGTGGCACTTACCTGAAGATGGCCAGAAGACTCTGCGCCGAAATATCGTGGCAGGACGTTACTGATATCCGGCAGTTCTCCCGTGTTTTTATGGAACAATCAGTACGCCGGGAAAGCTTTAAACATCACGATAAATGTACAGTTTGGAAATGTAATGTTTAGCTTGTTAAAACGGCGCTGCTGCCCCAGAGTCGACTGAATTTTTACGGTTTGAGGGCACCCAACCAGCAGTTTTTCTAAATCTGCAATCGCTGTTAATATACGTCTGTCTTTCTTCAGTCTATCTTTAAAATAAGCTGCCATTAGCATTTGCTCGAGTGTTCCTGCAATTGTCTGGACGTAGAATTGGTGTTCCAACAAATCGGCTTTTACAGGCCGTGCTGTTCTTCTCTTTGTAATTCGTGTTAGTGTTTTGGAAACATGACTGCTAGATCAGTTGTTTCAATAGTATCCACGCTTGTCAGCACCTGACATTTTGAGTACTAGCGTTGCCACATTTTTCTTCGAGGTACGTCGCGTGTCTTAAATATCCCGAAAATCAGGCGGAACGTGTATTTATTGGCTCTGACAAGGATCTTAATCATTCTCACCGAATATCGTGTACTCAGAGTTTATTGTTTAGCCGTACGTCTTTCGATGCTTTTTCAAATGTGTAAGTCTGTTGTAGGTTTTGTGGCCGTTGTGTCATTGAAGGTAAAAATCTACTAGGTTATTGGCCCCACGTCATATTTCTCTTCTGTACCTTATTTTAATCTCATCCCCATATCAACTTCATCCAGTTCCTGTATCATTTACATAACTCTGTCGAGCTTATTTAGGAATTCTATAGTGCCTCTCTAGAAACTCTAGCCTCATACCGGACTCCTTGAGAACTTTGATGTTAAAGTGGCGGAGTGTCGTCGTCTTTGAGAGCTGCTTCCACAGGTGTGGAGGCGATGCGAAGAACCTTACACGTTCGGGGTCACCTTTCGCAAAAGGTCAGACGTAATTGCACGATTCCATCGAGCGTCCGTGATGGCTGTCCAGTCGGCCATTAGCGATGCCTGGAGCTTGCTGGACGACTTGTCTTTCATGTCACGCCAATTAACGAGTTTTCCGTGCAGCATCCTCACTAATTGTGATAGCAATTACGCTACTTCACTGATCCCTCTGTGTGTATTAACTTGCTAATATTGAAAGGCTGACACGAGGTCGCTGTATTCCCGTTTGGCCACCGTGTTATCAAACGACTTTTACCTGTTTCGTGCAGCGAACGTGTTGCGACACACAGCCGCTGTAGCGAAAAATTAGCTTGAATACTTGATCAACAGGTATAGAATGAAGCTGAGAAGGAAGTTACGTTGTTTAGCGCCAAAAATAACTACTACGCAACCGCAACTGTGTATTTAACAAAAGTTTTTTTTAGGATTCCTTACATCAGTGGTCTAAATCGGAAGTCTTTTGAATCACTTAAAACTGTTCCCGAGTTCGAGTCTCGGTCCGGCACACAGTTTTAATCTGCCAGGAAGTTTCAAGTGATGGACTCCCTACGTCATAATGTGTCATATTACACTCTTGATCGGAGAAAAGCAGCAGCCATATTAAGAAATTCCCGACAAATGTGTAGGTTGTCGTTAACACCACAACACAAACGGCTGCATTTGGCATGGTGCCGTGATGTGGAAGCATGGACTGCTGATATGTGGCATCTTACTGTGCTCAACGATGATGATGATTGGTTTGTGGGGCGCTCAACTTCACGGTCATCAGCGCCCGTACAAAGTTCCATGTTTACACAGGCCAATTTTTACACAATCCAATTTAGCCACTGCACGAATGATGATGATGCTGAGAACTCAAATACGCAGTCTCCGGGCAGAGAAAATCGCCAACCCGGCCTGGAATCGAACCCGAAACTTCGTGATCCAGAGACAGCAACACTAGCCACTAGACCAAGAGCTGCGGACATGTGTCCAACAATGAATCGCGATCCTGCATTTCCCCGGATGACAATCTTCGGCGAATATGGTAGCAACCTGTGGAGAGTAGTGCTGGTGATGGAATAAAGATATATCGATACCTTTCACAAAAATATCGATATGTTCCGTCGATATTTTTTTGAGGATATACCGATATGAAAATGGTAATGTCAGGTGCCGATATTCTTATTTTATATTTCATCTTTTTCGCAATTTTCGGTAAATGTTTCAAGCTGTCCTTTTGCAAATGTAGTAGAACATAATTTTACTTTCACTGTGTGAATGAGTCCAGCTACTTTCTCTCTTTCATCACGTTCAGTCTTTCTCTTTGACTTTGTGATACATAGAAGTCCGTTTGCACTGGGAGGTGGCGGTGTGAATGGAACAATGAGACTTCCGATGTGAAGAAACAGCACTCCACTTGCATTAAAAACCAATTTTTAACGCAACTAGTGTGCTATTTCTTCCCATCGGCATTCCTCAAAAACAGATGCTGAAAATGATGAACAAAAATCTAAATGACAAGATTGGTCTTTACGCTGGGCGGAGACGTGTGAGCGGAAATTATGACGTAATCGGCGCTACCAACAGAAACTGCAAAATGTAGTTTCACCACGCAGTTTTGACCCAACAGCTGCTAGGTCGATGGTGTTGACAGACGTGCAAAAACAGGGAAGTCGACGTGAAGTGTTACGGACAAATGTGATATGTGAGGGAACGGAACGACAGACCCGTCGGACACGTCTTACTGTGCCTCTTACATACATGTTGCCATTGTCAAGAAAGTGATTATCGGCAAGCGTGAACGTGCATCGGTTTCCTTTCAAATCTTGCTCGAGAGGGGACAGTCAGGCTGATGGCTTGTTGATGCACAGAGTATCAAATAATGAATCAATCCTTAAATGCACAGGCAACGGCATAGCCGCAGTGGATACACCTGTTTCCGTCGGATCACCGAAGTTAAGCGCTGTCGGGCGTGGTCGGCACTTGGATGGGTGACCATCCGGGCCGCCATGCGCTGTTGCCATTTTTCGGGGTGCACTCAGCCTCGTGATGCCAATTGAGGAGCTACTCGACCGAATAGTAGCGGCTCCGGTCGAAGAAAACCATCGTAACGACCGGGAGAGCGGTGTGCTGACCACACGCGCCCCCCCTCCCCCTATCCACAGCTTCAGCTGAGGATGACACGGCGGTCGGATGGTTCCAATGGGCAAGGTCGATATTTTTTCCATAGATATATACAGGGCGATCAAAAAGTCAATATAAACTTGAAAACTTAATAAACCACGGAATAATGTAGATAGAGAGGTAAAAATTGACACACATGCTTGAAATGAGATGGGGTTTTATTAGAAGCAAAAAAAAAAAAAAAAAAAAAAACAAAAAAAATTCACAAAATGTCCGACAGATGGCGCTGGACAGCAAAACTGCTACCGCGACGGGTGTGAGGTACGCCGATATGTTACAGAATCGCATCATCCCCAGCCTGGCTGATAAACACCTGCTGGAACGTACGATGTTTATGCAGGATGGCGCTGCACCCCATATTGCTAGACGCGTGAAAGATCTCTTGCGCACGTCGTTTGGTGATGATCGTGTGGTCAGCCGCCACTTTCGTCATGCTTGGCGTCCCAGGTCCCCAGACCTCAGTCCGTGCGATTGCTGGCTTTGGGGTTGCCTGAAGTCATAAGTATATCGTGATCGACCGACATCTCTAGGAATGCTGAAAGACAACATCCGACGCCAGTGCCTCACCATAACTCCAGACATGCTTTACAGTGCTGTTCACAACATTATTCCTCGACTACAGCTATTGTTGAGGAATGGTGGTGGACATATTGAGCATTTCCTGTAAAGAACATCATCTTTGCTTTGTCTTACTTTGTTCTGCTAATTATTGCTGTTCTGATCAGATGAAGTGCCATCTTTCGGACATTTTTTGAACTTTTTTTGTTTCTAATAAAACCCCATGTCATTCCAAGCATGTGTGTCAATTTGTACCTCTCTATCTACATTACTTCGTGACTTATTGAGTTTTCAAATTTATACTGACTTTTGATCACCTGGTAGATACTTTCTCTCGATATATCGAAATCCGACAGTGATATCTTGTTAAATATCGATGTATCGGGTTCCCCTAAGTTTTAAAACCTATGAACAGTCCTAGTGGAGGCCGAGCGGTTCTGTCTGGAACCGTCAGTCTGGAACCGCGCGACCGCTACGGTCACAGGTTCGAATCCTGCCTCGGGCTTGAATGTGTGTGATGTCCTTAGGTTAGTTAGGTTTAAGTAGTTCTAAGTTCTAATGCTCAGAGCCATTTGAACCATTTTTAGTCCTAGTGGAGAGGTCCATTCTTACAGTGCTTTGGAGAGGCACAGCGGTGTTACTCCTTGCGTCATTGTGTGGAGGACCCATCGGGTACGACTTAGTCACGGATCCGCAGCTCGTGGTCTAGGGGCTAGCGTTGCTGCCTCTGGATCACGGGGTCCCGGGTTCGATTGCCTGCCGAGTTGGGGATTTTCTCTGCCCGGGGAGTGGGTGTTTGTGTTGTCTTATTATTTGTGACAGTGGCTAGACTGGACTGTGAAAAAAAATTGGACTGTGAAAAAATTTGGACTTTGTACGGACGCTGATGACTGCGCAGTTGCCCCACAAACCAATCATCATCATCATCATCATCATCATCATCATCATCATCATCAATAAGGTCATGGCTGGTAGTGACTGAGGGAAACATGAGAGCACAACGGTTTGCCAAGGACATGCTGCATCCTCATGTGTTACATCTCATGTGATATTCTGGTGTAGCCATATTTCAACACGACAATGGTCGTCCAAACATGGCACGCGACTTTATGAGCTGTCTGCGTAGTGTTGACGCACATTGTGGCCAGCAAGATCTCCAGATCCGTCCCCGCTATAACACGTGTGGGACCTCCTCGGACGTTAACTCCTCCTCAGTGCCAGTATGCGAACGATCAGTTACAACAGCTGTGGGCCAGCTTACCTCGGAAGAGGATAGAACGGCTGTGTAACACCATTGCCAACCGAATCATTCATGCATCTAGGCCGCACCAGGTGCAACGTCATACTGATAAGCGCGGTCACACTGCCAACTTCTTCGTTGTGCATTTGACTTGATTTTGTAAGCAATGAAACAACATGACATGCTTTTTCAATCCCTGAAGTTCCATTTACTTTCCTCCTACCCTACTCGGTGCTTCGCTTTTTTCCTGGCAGTGCATTAAATATGGACCCACAATTTAAATAGTGGTGATATCAAACACGAAATTGCGAATACGATTCTACAACGGCTATACGATTTACTAGTAACATTCGAAAATTTGTGCTTGACCGGGGCTTGAACCTGGATTTCCCACTTAACGCGAGCGGTCGCCTAAACCGCTTTGACCCCCTGTGCACTACTCACTGCCAGATCCAATGTCCTGTCCTAGTATCTACGCCGGCCGCTGTGGCCGAGCGGTTATAGGCGCTTCAAAAAATGGTTCAAATGGCTCTAAGCACTATGGGACTTAACATCTGAGGTCATCAGTCCCCTATACTTAGAACTACTTAAACGTAACTAACCTAAGGACATTACACATATCTATGACCGAGGCAGGATTCGAACCTGCGACCGTAGCAGCAGCGCGGTTCCGGACTGAAGCGCCTACAACCACTCGGCCACAGCGGCCGGCTCTAGACTCTTTAGTCCGGAACCACGCGGCAGCTACGGTCGCAGGTTCGAATCCTGCCTCGGGCATGGATGTGTGCGATGTTCTTAGGTTAGTTAGGTTTAAGTAGTTCTAAGTTCTAGGGGATTGATGACGTAACAAATTACGTCCCATAGTGTCAGAGCCATTTGAACCATTTGAACCTAGTGTCTACGGCCCTTAGCGCTCGCATACAAATCGTATGAGTCTCGCACAGGGAGAGACGTTTTTGATCGTCAGATTGCCTTGCTTTGGCTTGAAATTTAGTAGGGCAGTGCCCTAATAACTGTACGAACGCTATAGAATAGACACACTGGTCTACTGTGTGAAACTGTAAATTGTTTCATGAGCTTATAACATTATTTCTACAATTAGCGTGGTATTTTAAGTAACTCCTCTTGTGTTAAGTAAAAGATTGAAAATGCGTAATCAGTCAATATCCTGCAATTCTGTTGCCATCGATGCTTTTGTTCCCATTGTCACGACGTATCGATACAAGTTTTTGGTACTGTTTTGGATATGAATTTTATAAATTAATGTGGTATTCATACGTCCCTAATTGTATATGAATAAAGAGTGATGCATCGAAAATCCGAAGACGAAAACGGGAGCCATTTAAAACGTGGAACCATCGGAGACTGTTTAACATTAAATGGACAGATGACATGCGAAATACAGAATAATGGGATATGAAAGGAGTCGATGGAAGACCAGTAGAAGGGACAGGTTAATGGAATATCCGTAACTGCTTCCGGAAATAGTTAACTTGGCATTGTAAAGAGTAGTTGGGGAGGGGCGGGCAGAGATTGCAATATGCAAAGCAGATTGTACACTGAAGAGCCAAAGAAAGTGCTACATCTGCCTAAGATCGTGTAGGGCTCCGGCAGCACACAGAAGTGCCGTAACACGACATGGCAAGGACTCCAAAATGTCTGAAGTGCTGCTGGAGGGAACTGACACCATGAATCCTGCAGGGCTGTTCATAAATCCGTAAGAGCTTCTCGGCCAGTGGAAGTGTTTAAACTCAGAAGAGTCTTCCTGGAGCCACTCTATAGCAATTCTGGACGTGTGGGGTGTCGCATTGTTCTGCTGGAATTGACCAAGTCCGTCGGAATGAACATGAACGGATGCAGGTGATCGACAGGATGCTTTCGTACGTCCCACCTATCAGAGTCGTATCTAGACGTGTCAGGGATTCCATATCACTACAATAGCACACGCCCTCACAACATTACAGAGCCTCCATCACCTTGGTCAGTCCCCTGCTGACATGCAGGGTCCATGGATTCATTAGGTTGTCTGTATAATTGTACACGCCCATCCGCTCGGTACAATTTGAAGCGAGACTCGTCCGACCAGGCAACCTGTTTCCAGTCGTCAACGGTCCAGTATCGGTGTTGACGGGCTCAGGCGAGGCGTAAAGCTTTGTGTCGTGCTGTCATCAAGGGTGCACGACTGGGCCTTCGGCTTCGAAAGCCCA
Source organism: Schistocerca serialis cubense (assembly GCF_023864345.2). Lineage (NCBI taxonomy): Eukaryota > Metazoa > Arthropoda > Insecta > Orthoptera > Acrididae > Schistocerca > Schistocerca serialis. The sequence continues at coordinate 633,557,324 of NC_064642.1, read as the reverse complement.
TATTGACGATGTTTCGTTGAATGGTTCGCACGCTACTTGTTGATGGACCAGCACTGAAACCTGTAGCAATTCGCGGAAGGTTTGCACTTCTGTCACTTTGAACGATTTTCTTCAGTCGTCGTTGGTCCCGTTCTTTTTCTGACCGCAGCGATGTCAGAGATTTGATGTTTTATCGGTGAGATTTGATGTTTTATCGGTTTCCTGATATTTACAATACACGAAATTGTAGTACGGGAAAATCTCCACTTCATCGCTACTTCGGAGATGCTGTGTCCCATCGTTCGTGCGGCGGCTATAACACCAGAAAGAGATTTTCACTCTGCAGCGGAGTGTGCGCTGATATGAAACTTCCTGGCAGATTAAAACTGTGTGCCGGACCGAGACTCCAACTCGGGACCTTTGGCTTTCGCGGGCAAGTGCTCTACCATCTGAGGCTATAACACCACTTTGGGACTCACCTAAATCTTGACAACCTGCCATTGCAGCGCTTCAGTGTAGAAGATAATGGATGTAACAGCTTCGTGGAGATGGAAACATTAGCACACAGTAGATGATGGCGTACAGCACCACATCATTCAAGATCAAAAAGTTTCTGTTTGAGCGAGTTGCTGCAGCGAATATGCAACGTAGCGCGATTCCGACGCGGGTATATAAGCATCGACATGTAGGCGAGGCATTAGTGCGCCATTCGTGTCTTTTTGACTGAGTGCGGTAAATGCGGGAACGTGAACTATTGTGCCATTATTACAAAAAGCGTCCGAACAGGATCAACGTGCTATTGCTCTTTCCTTGGCTCCCGAAGGACAAACCCAGGTAATCATCCATCACAGAGTGAAGAGTATGTGTGGAGCAGCATGCCTGTCGAAACCCCCCCCCCCCCCCCCCCCATTGTGGAATGGTGCGACAGGGGGTGCTGCTGCTTCATGATAATTCACTTCCCCCTATCGCAAATTTCGAAACGCTGAAGTTAAGCCAATTCAAGTGGGAGACACAAAAAAGGTTCAAGTGGCTCTGAGCACTATGGGACTTAACCACTACGGTCGTAGGTTCGAATCCTCCCTCGGGCATGGATGTGTGAGGTGTCCTTAGGTTAGTTAGGTTTAAGTAGTTCTAAGTTCTAGGGACTGATGACCTCAGAAGTTAAGTCCCGCAGTGCTCAGAGCCACTTGAACCTTAACTAGTTTCAAGTCTAGACCCATCATCAGACGCCAGCGAATATTTACCGTAGAATTTTTTTATCGTGTCATGTAAAATAATGTAAGTGATTTTGTAAGTTTATAAAAGCTTTTACGTCATATACAACGTCTATAAATTCTACTTTCTTCAGGAAAAGATATTTATGTATGAATTACAACGTAGATGGCAGCTTCCTTGATATGTGACGCTCTGAACCACGATCTAGACTGAGGACAACATGACGGAAACTTGTATACATCTGACGTTCTGTGTGGTAAGTGATTTGATTGGTTGTAACAAAAATACATGGCAAAGTAGTAGAGGGTAACGTTATCTTTATGATGTTTGTTGTATATAGCAGTTACGACTGTAGTCATTGCTCGTTCTTTCTCAGCTGATATATTTCTTGTACTGTAGGTGGAAAAAATCAAATGTGATGTGGTCTTTGCTTGAAAAATGGTTAGAAATGAAACTAAGATGGGAACTTAAAGTGATGAAATACTTATGCATCTCATTGTAACTTAACACTGCAAAAATTCTTATTCTGTTCAAATTGAGTGCTTGTGGAGTATCATCGCAGTTGTGCGAATGGATTTGTGATTTCGTCTCAGAAAGGTCACAATTCGTAGTAGCTGGCGCTGTTATCGGGTAAGGACAGAGCTAATATCTAGTTTTCCCCAAGCAAGTTGTGTAAGTCCTGTGCTGTTCATAATCTATGTAGGTTGGTCAGAAATGCTCTGAAAAGCTTGTAAGGGTGTTGCAGTGAGGTTGTGCTGGGGAACATTGTTAGGAACATAATACGGATGCCACTTCAGCTGGTATAATTTTTATTAAAAATGAAACTCCTCCAGCTGTACTTCAGATTTGATATTTATTTGGGTACTAGTTTCGACGTTGCGTCAACGCCATCTTCAGGCCCGTACGCTTTGATGATATCAATTGTGTATGGCTGACTACTAGAAGTGCGCAGTGAGACCAATACGTCCTTTGGTGCAGCACGTCTTGGCCTCACCGCGGACTTCTAGTAGCAAAATAAATATGAAATCCTAAGTACAACTGGAGGAGTTTCATTTTTAATAAAAAACATACTACGATACGTTGCGCCATAATCCAGTTACTGAGCATTGAACTTAGCCAGTCAAGCCGATGGGTGCACAGATTCAAGCGGCCCGTCAGAGACGGTGTTACCAAATACTTCCTTCGTTTGGTTTGCTAAATCCGAGCAGGAGAGCGATACAAAAAATTGCACATGGAATGGTAGTAAGGATCCAACCCGAGCCAAAGGCTGAGCAGTCTCGTGCGCTGTCATATGCGTTATGAGAACGACTGACACTAATTGTATATGGCAAGCTGCGTGAATTTTCGCGCTCAGCGGCCTTTTGGCCAACTTCAACGCAAAATAACTCGGCGTAGATTCTAACTTCTTTCGTAACTATTATTTCTCGGCACAACCTCACCTGCAGAACACCCTTGCGAGTTTTTTCAGACAGTATGTGACCACCCTTATTAACGATTTAGGAGACAATCTGAGCAGTCCTCGTAGATTGTTTGATGCTATCGTTTACCGGGTAGTGAAGTCATCAGAAGATGAAAACTATTTGCTAAATTACTTATACGAGGTAACTGTATTGTGCGGAAAGTGGCAATTGACGCTAAATTATGAGAAGTGTGAGATCATCCACATGAATACTAAAAGACAAAGGTACATGATAAATCGCACAAATTGTAACGGTTGTCAATTTTACTAAATGCGTAGGTATTACATTTGCGAACAACTTAAATTGGAACAATTGCATAGAAAATGTTGTGGAGACGGCGAACCAAAGATGGCGTTTTATTGGCAGAGCGCTTAGAAGATGCTACAGGTCTACTTGTATCAAAGAGACTGCCTACACCACGCTTATCCGTCCTCTGGTTTAGTATTGGTGTGCGGTATGGGATCCTTACCGGATGGGATTGACGGAAAAAAAATCGAAGAAGGGCAGCTCGTTTTGTACTATTACGAAGTAGGGTAGAGAATGTATAAAGGATACGATAAACGAGTTCTGGTAGCATTCGTTAAAACAAAGCCGTTTTTCGTTGCGCCTGCCGGCCGAAGTGGCCGTGCGGTTAAAGGCGCTGCAGTCTGGAACCGCAGGACCGCTACGGTCGCAGGTTCGAATCCTGCCTCGGGCATGGATGTTTGTGATGTCCTTAGGTTAGTTAGGTTCAACTAGTTCTAAGTTCTAGGGGACTAATGACCTCAGCAGTTGAGTCCCATAGTGCTCAGAGCCATTTTTCGTTGCGCCTATATCTTTTTATCGAATTATTATTGTTGCCCGCCTATAAAGGGAGAACTGACTATTATTATAAAATAGGAGGAATCACAGCTTCCACGCACAAATTTAAGTGTTCATTCTTTCCACATGCTATTCGAGAGTGGAACGGTATAGAAATAGTGTGGAAGTGGTTCGATGAACCCTCTGCCAAGCCCTTAAACATGAATGACAGAGTAGTGATGTAGATCTTAATGTAAATTCTTTGTCCGCAGCTCGTGGTCGTGCGGTAGCGTTCTCGCTTCCCGCGCCCGGGTTCCCGGGTTCGATTCCCGGCGGGATCAGGGATTTTCTCTCCCTCGTGATGTCTGGGTGTTGTGTGATGTCCTTAGGTTAGTTAGGTTTAAGTAGTTCGAAGTTCTAGGGGACTCATGACCATAGATGTTAAGTCCCATAGTGCTCAGAGCCATTTGAGCCATTTTTGTAAATTCTTAACTTAGATATTGAGGAAAGCAAAATTTGATTTTTTTAAAGGTATTTGAAATGTACATTTATTGTACTGTGTAAAATGTTGAATAATTAATTTCTAGAACGACTAATAATAGTAGTCACGTGAGAATGGGAACTAGACGTAATAATTTGGCTTTTGGCATATTCGGATGAATTCATCTCGAGATTGCAGAGAATGACAACTAAAGAACACAAATAGATGTCTGCCGAGGTAAGAGATTTGCTTTTCTCCCAGTGCAAATCAGAAAGTGATTCTCGCTGATAACGATTATCACGCAAGCAATTAATGCGACTACGATTTCGACTGAAAAACGTGAAATATGGAATAAACCATTTCAGAGCGATAATTTGGACTTTTAATAAATTATCAGCGACTCAAAATACCTTACTCTCTAAGTTTTACCCGAATCCACTAAATTTATAAGTTTCGATTCCCCACAGTGGAGTCGCCATTTTCAATTTTAATCAGTGATCCCAAAAATATGGAAACACACTTCTTTAGAATTTTGTATTCATTTTTATTCTTACGAACGTCAGTTAGTAAAAACGGAACCCTTGTAAGGATAACTGTTGTCTGTCTGCCCGACTGCTAAGGCCACTATTTCTCAGGAACAGGTAGACGAATGAAGTTGAAATTTGTCACATACACTATGTGATCAAAAGTATTCGGACACCCCCCAGAAACATACATTTCATATTAGGTGCGTTGTGCTGCCACCTACTGCCAGGTACTCCATATCAGCGACCTCAGTAGTCATTAGACATCGTGAGAGAGCAGAATGGGGCGCTCCGCGGAACTCACGGACCTCGAACGTGGTCAGGTGATTGGGTGTCTCCTGTGTCATACGTCTGTACGCGAGATTTCCACACTCCTGAACATCCCTAGGTTCACTGTTTCCTATGTGAAAGTAAAGTGGAAACGGGGAAGGGACACGTACAGCACAGGCCGACCTCGTCTGTTGGCTGACAGAGACCGCCGACAGGTGAAGAGGGTCGTAATGTGTAATAGGTAGACACCTATCCAGACCATCGCACAGGAATTCCAAGCTGCATCAGGACCCACTGCAAGTACTAGGACGGTTAGGCGGGAGGTGAGAAAACTTGGATGCCATGGTCGAGCGGCTGCTCATAAGCCACACATCACGCCGGTAAATGCCAAACGACGCCTCACTTGGTATAAGGAGCATAAACATTGGACAATTGAGCAGTGGAAAAAGTTGTGTGGAGTGACGAATCACGGCACACAGTCTGGCGATCCGATGACATGGTGTGGGTATGGCGAATGCCCGGTGAACGTAATCTACCGGCGTGTGTAGTGGCAACAGTAAAATTGCGGAGGAGGTGGTGTTATGGTGTGGTCATGTTTTTCATGGAGGGGGCTTGCAGCGCTTGTTGTTTTGCCTGGCACTATCGCAGCACAGACCTACATTGATGTTTTAAGCACCTTCTTGCTTCCCATTGTTGAAGAGCAATTCGGGGATGGCGACTGCATCTTTCAAGATGACCGAGCACCTGTTCATAATGCACGGCCTGTGGCGGAGTGGTTACACGACAGTAACATCCCTGTAATGGACTGGCCTGCACAGAGTCCTGACCTGAATCCTAGAGAACACCTTTGGGATGTTTTGGAACGCCGACTTCGTGCCAGGCCACACCGACCGACATCGATACCTCTCCTCAGTGCAGCATTCCGTGAGGAATGGGCTGCCATTCCCCAAGAAACCTTCCAGCACGTGATTGAATGTATGCCTGCGAGGGTGGAAGCTGTCATCAAGGCTGAGGGTGGGCCAACACCATATTGAATTCCAGCATTACCGATAGGGGCCGCCACGAACTTGTAAGTCATTTTCAGCCAGGTATTCGGGTACTTTTGATCGCATAGTATACTAAGCACTTCGGTCCCTTCGCGGTGTAAGGAAGTTTGAACTTCAGCGTCAATTCGAATAAATGATACAGTCATTTATGTCACATATTTTGATATCTTGCGAGTATCGCTGTCGATAGCAGGCAAAAATCGTCGGAATTCTCGATTCCCGGTTTGGATGAACTATTTATATACGTAGCTAAGTTTGTGCGAAACCATCGGTGTGCGAGTACTACTCGCACTTCTTCCGATTTTTCTATTACGTCTGGGTTTTGAAGCGAGTTGACCCACTGTGAGCGTCTTACCTCTGGGTAAGCTACGACAACGACTCCAGTAACAGCTTTGTTATAGGAAGGTTAAACACTAATCTTTCTTCCTGTGGCAGGTGAGAGAGAACATACAAGATGTCCTTCGACAGAGTGGACACTACATCGCTGCCAACATCGTGGCACTACCTCACAGTAAAAAAGAGAAAGTGTGTTGACAGGAAACGCTGTGGGAGGTAGCTGAGCGAGGGCAGATGAGAGGCGATACGAACGCCGGCCACTTAAGTGGGCGAACCTCGGCACATCGGCCGGATGCGACAGCACGCTGGCGCTGTTCCCGTCATTGGAGTCAATTAATGAACTATTAAGAAGCGTGGCTGCGCGCTGGGCTTCCGTCACGCGCGCTTTGTGGGAGTCCGCCCCTGCCGCCGCACGTGCGCTCTCACTGCGACGTGTTTACCGAAAGCATCTGCTGGTGGCTCGGACACGCATCTCGATAAACGCTTGCTTCATTAGCTGCGTCTGCTGAGGCGCCTATTAGCGGGTGAATGTCAAAATTTCAACCAAAAAGAATGGCAAGCTGATTTGCAGAACCATTCACCGCGTCTTGACTCGTTAGGCGTGGAAAACTGGTGTTAAGCAGAGAGAATATTGGAAACATTTCAACGTCACCTGCATCTATACTCCTGTTACCACTATCGTTGCTCTCCCCCCCTCCCCCACGCTTCATTTTGTGATTCATCTTGCCGGCCGCTGTGGCCGAGCGGTTCTAGGCGCTTCAGTCCGGAACCGCGCTGCTGCTACGGTCGCAGCTTCGAATCCTGCCTCGGGCATGGATGTGTGTGATGTCCTTAGGTTAGTTAGGTTTAAGTAGTTCTAAGTTCTAGGGGACTGATAATCTCAGATGTTAAGTCCCATAGTGCTTAGAGCCATTTGAACCATTTTTTGTGATCCATCTTCCAATGATGTGTTGTAGCAATGATAAATATTTGTGAGAGTTCTAAGTAAGGTGGGAAGCGGCGTTCAGGGCGGTAAGGAGTGCCTGGTATCCGGCACGAATCCGCCCGGCGGACTCGTGTAGAGATCCGGTGAGCCGGCCAGTCTGTGGATGGTTTTTAGGCGGTTTTCCATCTGCCACGACGAATGCGGGCTGGTTCCCCTTATTCCACCTCAGCTAAACTACGTCGGCGATTGATGCGCAAACAAGTCCTCACGTACGTGTACACCTTCATTACTCTACCACGCAAACATAGGGGTTACACTCGTCTGGTGTGAGACGTTCCCTGGGGGGTCCACCGGGGGCCGAACGGCACAATAACCCTGGGTTCGGTGTGGGGTGGCGGGGGGGGGGGGGGGGGTGAAGTGGACTGCGGTAGTCATCGTGGAGTTGTGGACCACTGCGGGTGCGACGGGGACGGAGCCTCTCCGTCGTTTCTAGGCCCCCGGTTAACATACAATACAAGGTGGGAAGGGGTAAACGTACTAACATTAGCAGGATTAGAAGAAACTCTAAAAACGATAAACACAGAAAGGCACCAGTAACAGGTGGCGTTAAAATCGTTTTATTAAAATACTTCCGTTCCTGCCTTAACTAAGATTTTTACATTTCTTAACCTTTTTCCTGGGAGAAGGCGGTAATACTGGAAATCAGGGCGACAGCTGTTGTGGTACTCAGTTTTTGGAAAGGAAATTGAGAAGACTGAAATAATTATAGAGGAATAACCCTGAGGTTAAGACCAATAGCCCAAACAATTTTTACTAAAGATAAGAGTGGAGTTCGATTAGGACGAATAACAACGGATAATTATTCACTTCCAAGGATAGGATATACATTGAAGAGGCAAAGAAACTGGTACACCTTCCTAATATCGTGCAGGACCCCCGCGATCACGCAGAAGTGCCGCAACACGACGTGGCATGGACTCTACTAATGTCTGAAGTAGTGTTGGACTGAAATGACACCTTGAATCCTGCAGGGCTGTCCATCAATCCGTAAGAGTACGAGGTGGTGGAGGTCTCTTCTGAACAGCACGCTGCAAGACATCCCAGATATGCTCAATAATGTTCATTTCTGGGGAGTCTGGTGGCCAGCGGAAGTGTTTAAACTCAGAAGAGTGTTCCTTGAGCCACTCTGTAACAATTCTGGACGTGTGCGGTGTCGCATTCTCCTGCTGGAATTGCCCAAGCCCGTCGGAATGCACATTGGGCATGAATGGATGTAGGCAGTGCTTTTTTTTCTTAAAAAAAAAAAGTTTGAGGGTGTTCTGACATCGGATATAATGCAGCGAAAATTACTTGTAACTGAAGCATGGGACACCACCCGTCTGCTTTTAGCCATGACGTCATCAACATCATCATGGTAGCGGGACCGTAGAGATATCTATCGGTAACTCGGCGTTTGAGCGTACGCATATCCGTTTAGCACTACCATCGCCCACTATTAGCAGGCGAGGGCACTACATGCTTGTCGAACTGGCTGCCAGCGATTCAGTGGTCGAGAACGGCTGCCGCAGCTTCGAAATGCTTGAAACAGTCAATGACATCGCTTTTACCACCAAAAACTGCACTGGTATCGTTCGTATTGCAATTACCAACACGAAGAAATGAAATAAAAAATTTATGTCCGTGAAATAATTCTTTGGCACTCTTCCAAGTTCTCAACATCGTAAAAAAATTACTTTGTCGACGAAAAAGTTTAGAGGTACGCATCCCCTAGCGTTCCCCCAGAAAAACAGTACTGGATTTAGGTGATCAGAGTCGTATCTAGTGTTATCAGCGGTCCCATATCACTCCAACTGCATACGCCTCACACCATTACGGAGCCTCCACCAGCTTGAACAGTTCCCCGCTGATACGCAGGGTCCATGGATTCACGAGGTTGTCTCCATACCCGTACACGCCCATCCGCTCGATTCAATTTGAAACGAGACTCGTCCGACCAGGCAACATGTTTCCTGTCACCATCAGTCCAACGTTGGTGTTTACGGGCCCAAGCGACGCGTAAAGCTGTGTGTCGTGCAGTCATCAGGCATAGACGAATGGGCTTGCGGCTCCGAAAGCTCATGTCGATGATGTTTCGTTGAATGGTTCGCACGCTGACACTTGTTGGTGACCCAGCATTGAAATCTGCAGCAATTTGCGGAAGGGTTGCACTTCTGCCACACTGAACGATTTTCTTCAGTCTTTGTTGGTCCCGCTCTTGCCGGATCTGTTTTCGGCCGCAACGATGTCGGAGATTTGATGTTTTACCGGATTCCTGATATTCACTGTACCCTCGTGAAATGGTCGTACGGGAAAATTCCCATCTCATTACTACTTCGGAGATGCTGTGACCCTTCGCTCGTGCGCCGAGTATAACACCACGTTCAGACTCACTTAAATCTCGATAACCTGCCATTGTAGCAGCAGTAACCCCGATCTAACAACTGCGCAACACACTTGGTGCCTTATATAGGCGTTGCCGACCGCAGCGCCGTTATCTGTTTGTTTACATATCTATGTATTTAAATACTCATGTCTATACCAGTTTCTTTGGCGCTTCAGTGTATAAAACAGAATTTAATCCGATGTGTCAAGGCGTTTGACGCATTAAACAGGACTAAACTCTTGTCAGTATTACAAGAAAATGGAATTCCGCGAAACTTGATATGGACAATAGAAACCTCTTGCAATAAAAGTAAATTTGTAATAAAAACAGGGAACAAAATAAGTAAGAATAGCACTATAACTAATCAAAGAATAGGACAAGGGTTGCCCTCTTTGCTCAGTTTTATTCATTTTATTTATAGAAGGTTATGTATACTGGCGCCTAGACTACAGTGTAATAGCCATTTCAGGAGACGGATTACAATGAAATGTTTTTAAATTAAACAAAATTGCTCATTATCATCATTTAAAATATCTGCAGAAGAGAGAAAAATAATGGCGTTCCGAGAAAAACAATAGGTGCGTTCAAAAATAGTGCCAGAAAACAAAATAACTAAGCAAGTACATCATTTTAACTACCTGTCCTGCGCCATTTCTTTTAATTGTTATAAAGATGTAAAGAATAAGACCACAAAACTTCAGGGTGTCTATGGAACACTAAAAAGAACATTTAAAAAACGTACAACTAAATGAACGCAACTGATTTTATAAAACACTAGCTGTTCCATTGCTTCTTTGCGGACCTGAGGCTTGGATTGCAAACAGTAGAATAGTGATGTAAACAAGAGGATATATTGTGAAACAAAAATATTAAAAATGAGCTTAAAATATTTGCAGTAACAGAAAAAATCGACACATATGTACGGAAATTAAAGGAACATGTAAACAGAAGACAGTTTCCTAAAAAAGCTTTGAAATGAGTAGCCAAAGGTGTAAAAGATGTATGTCAGCCCAGGAAGCGACGGAGCTAAGAAACTGAAGCCGGAACCGCTTCCACGAATCTAATCTGTGAATGTAGATGGCGATGGCTGTGACGATGACCCTTAAGTTGTCTGGTTTCCTCACCACGGCATTCTCGCGAGACGTATGTCTGACTGTTATTGGAAAGTACGGTTTCGGAATTTTGACGGTAAACCTCTCCGTGATACATTACGCCTCTCTTGTAGCGATAGCCTGTTTTAACCCTCGTCCCACATGCTGTAGTAGCATACGACCTCGTTTACCTAACCAATAAGCCACCCCAAACGGCAATCACTTTGGAAAACTTGATTCCTGCCTGAGCCAAGGCATAGTGTTTGTAGAAGGCGGACTGTAATCAGGTACAGAAATACCGAAACGAAAATATTGTCGCATGTACGTACACACACACACACACACACACACACACACACACACACACACACACATTCATTTTACATTGTAAGTGCAGTCGACATCAAAGATTCCCTTCTGGGGACAAAGATGTGTATTTTTTTTTTTATGTCGCAAGTCTTCTGACAGGCTTGGTGCCACCCGCCAAGAATTCTACTCTTGTGCCAACTTCTTCACCTCTGAGCATCGCTTGCACCCTGCATCCTGTATTATTTGTTGGATGCATACCAATCTCTGTCTTTTCGTACAGTTTTTACCCTCTGCAACTCCCTGTAATATCATGGAAGTTGTTCCTTGATTATGTACAGTCCATGATTCACTACCATAGAATCCTGTGCATCAAACGTACATTTTCAGGAATTTTCTTCCTCAAATTAAGGCCAATGTTTGATACTCGAAGTATTCTTTTGGCCAGTCCCAAGGCAGCAGAATTTCTTAACTTTGTCTGCTTCGTGGTCAGCAACTCTGATGTTAAGTTTATCGCTAATCTCATTTCTTGTACATCTCATTACATCTGTCTTACTTCGGTGTGCCTTCAGTTCAGTATTCTGTAATTCTGCATTTCTATTTCAGCTATATTCTGTAATTTTGCATTCTATTCGGGCTGTGTCAAAGAGAGGTGGCCCAGTGGTTAGCACACTGGACTCGCATTCGGAAGGGCGGCGGTTCAAACCCGCGTCCACCAATCCTGATTGAGGTTTTCCGTGATCTCCCTAAATCGCTTCAGGAGAATGCCGGGATGGTTCCTTTGAAAGGGCACGGCCGGCTTCTTTCCCCATCCTTCCCTAATCCGATGGGACCGATGACCTCACTGTTTGGTCGCCTCCCCCGAATCGGCCAACCAACCTATTCAGGCTGTGTGTCATTTTGGCGGCACTACTTTGAATAAGCCAAACGCCACTTTCTCCTTTGACTATACGTTTCCATCAAGTACTGACCGAACATTCTTGCTTTTACTGGATGAGCGTTGTATATTTCACATCGTACGAAACTATTAACGTCATCTCAAAGGTTGATTGACAGTTCTGTATTTCTAATTGTCGTCAGACTGATGTGCAATAAGAACTGCTATCCTTGTGCTGCCGTGACTCCTCTGGGAACAGTGTTGACTCACTGCTTCTGTGAACAACCCAGACGTGAGCTGGTCCATCGTAATTGCTGTGTTCCGTAACGCTGCAAGAGTACTACGAGTGGCAGACTGTGAAAAAGGTTTCAAACCACGTCTGCGGTTGCCCGCAACGTGTGCACATCTTTTTTCTTCGGCTACTCCTGAGAATGCGTCTGCCAGCAGTGGCGTCTGCTGTAGTTTGATCCTTGTATCATATTCGCCACTGAACTATAGTTCCCTACGTGTTCAGCATTCGCGTGAAGCAGTTGTGGAAGCATAGCGGCTTTTATTGGGTGGATTATTCTTCTTCATTTACTCTTTTTTGTAGAATATAGGTGTGTGTTAAATCGAGCAGGCTAGATGCAGTACCACTAATTTGTTCCTCCCGTGACGATCTTGTTCCCTCTAGTGTTACATCTGGAGTGATTATCTGTTTCGTCGAAACTATAGGACGCCTTTTCCCATATTTTCTTTGCGCAGTTCGTCCAAACGCGTGCAAAAGCCGTAAGGACAATAATCCCGGCTTGCGAACTAAAACCCCGTATTAAATTTGATTTCTGTATTCTACAACTAAAAATCAAAATGTTCTGATGTACTGTCAGGGGCTGCTGGAAAGCATCTCTCTCTCTCTCTCTCTCTCTCTCTCTCTCTCTCTCTCTCTCACACACTCACACACACACACACACACACACACACACACACACACACGTGCACGCACACACAGTCTTAATTTCCAAGCCGCGTTTGTCTATTGGAAATCATTGTTCGACTTTATAGCATCTGCGCCTCCCGCACGCTCCCCCTGTGCGAGATGGTACGTGGGTTGGACGAATGCGCCGGCCGAAGTGGCCGTGCGGTTAAAGGCGCTGCAGTCTGGAACCGCAAGACCGCTACGGTCGCAGGTTCGAATCCTGCCTCGGGCATGGATGTTTGTGATGTCCTTAGGTTAGTTAGGTTTAACTAGTTCTAAGTTCTAGGGGACTAATGACCTCAGCAGTTGAGTCCCATAGTGCTCAGAGCCATTTGAACCATTTGGGCGAATGCGGGATGGTTCCTTTGAAGAGGACAAGGCTTAATTCGTTCTCTATTCTAGTTCGGTTTGAGTTCTGCGTCCCTTCTGAAGTCGTCATTGCCGAGAAATTCACTGTGGTCTTCCCTCCTTCCCTTTTGTGCGCTCTCGTACATTTTACGTTTCTCAGAACAATGTAACTTTATTGTCATAGAATAACGTATCTTCCCCAGTTTTTCAGCATTAATGATATGATGAAACAATCTGAGGTCGTCGTCGACAGTACCCGAAACTTTTTATTTTTAACAATTTTTTATGTACTGAAAGTAGATCTCAACATAACACAGCAACATAAAATAGCAATATAGTGTGCCATCAGAACTTTAATTTCTCTTTAAGCTTTTAAACAGTTTTATGCTAGAACCCAGATAATGTTAACGTCGGTGGTAACATATGATTATAAATGAAAAGGATGCCGTATATGTTTAGGGGACCAGGTGGTGAACGAATTTCCTATGGTTGACCATATTAACGTTGGTACACTTTCTTCAAAAACTGTTTGTTCAAATCAAAGTAAACTTGAAAAATTTATAAGTTATCACATTTTCTTCCAAGTGTATTACTTATGACACTACCATTGTTACCATAGTAGAAATTTCAAAAAAGGTATGTGATGTAAAAAACTGGAATTTAAAGAAATAATATCTAAATACTCGTTAAATCTTTTATTTGATTGCCATAAATCCAGTACGTTTCAATCAGTGTCATGTAATTAATATCTGTACCAAGTTTCAATGACACAGGTGTATTAATTTCAGAGAAAATTGCATCTAAAACAAAAGATTTCGTGCTTTAGGGGACCTGGATTTAAAGTTGTTGATTCAGTCTTTTCAACCTACTTTCAGAGATAAAACTCACCAGGTCCATAGCTGATATCGTTGTGAGTTTCTATACCCTCCAGCTTACGTTCGGAAGCCCCCCTTTTGACTTGTTGCCTCTTTTGTCACTGGTAGGGAACCTGCCGTACCCTCAACTGATCAATCGGCAGAAGTGCATTCTTCACCTTCACCCCACGTTGTATGACCTTATCACTGAAAACTTGCAGCCTACTGACTGACCTACTGACTGAAACACAACAAAACACTGCATCCATGACACCAGTTTTCAGGGATTTGAGGCCCACAAATACTGTTATAGGCAAGCGTTCCAACAGATAGTTACTGAAACTTTCGTAGGGATTTTAAGTTCTTCTGTGGATGCATTCAGCAAGTAAATTTTTGGTAGCTATGTCTCTATAGATAGGTTTTATAATATCTGCTATTGAAATTAGTAGGGGATGATTATGTCTACATTCATCACCAGCTACACCAACTGTCTCATACTTACACTATGACTTGGGACCCTTAGCCTGCCGCTGTGGCCGAGTGGTTCTAGGCGCTTCAGTCTGGAACAGCGCGACTGCTACGGTCGCAGGTTCGAATCCTGCCTCGGGCATGGATGTGTCTGATGTCCTTAGTTTAGTTAGGTTTAAGTAGTTCAAAGTTCTAGGGGACTGATGACCTCAGATGTTAAGTCCCATAGTGTTCAGAGCCATTTGAACCATTTGAACTTGGGGCCCTTTGGACAGAGGGAATGCCTGGGTCCTATGTTACTTTAAACTTATTCCTACTGTTAAAATTGCTTATTCTGCACATATTTACAATCTGCACTGATAAAATATAACTATAGGCACAATAAGATTGCTTCCTAAAATCAAGTACTATTTCATATCACCATGACAAGTAAAACGAAAACAGAGCGCTGAACTGATGTTCAGCTGTTACCTACACTCACTTAGTGTTAGCACAAGACTGACCAACCTGAAAAGCAGTGGTCAAAGAATAAATAGAATAAAGACAAAGAAAGTCTGCTGCAGCTGGAATAAAAACAGCCCAATTGACAGCAGACGGAAGGGGCCAGTGTTTTGAAACTGCTCTTTCTTTCCCGTTAATATGCACCAAACATACAGAAACCATGCATATTAGGTTCAGAAAGGACTGTTGTATAACTTAACACAATATAAAAAGAAGCTATTTCGACGGATTTTCACTTCCTAGTTCTCTTAAACATTCTAAGATGGCAAGTAGTTTAAAGAGCATAGCAGAAGAAATTTGCAGTTTCTACCTTCCCATTTCAGTGTATAGTTAAGTCATACATATGAGATACGCTATTGTGCGCTGTACCTGGACTGCTGTTCAGTATTTAAGGTGTGTGTGTGTGTGTGTGTGTGTGTGTGTGTGTGTGTGTGTGTGTGAAGCCTTAGAGGTTTTAAGGCGCAGAACAGCTCTTATGAATATCTTATCGGAACGATAAAAGAGGTGATGTGTTGATTCCGAAATAGATTTACCGCATTATCTTTCCGACCGTCGGCTCTTTTTCAGTGCTGGTGTCTGATCTGACTTGTCGGAAGGGCGCCGTTCACGAAAACTGAATATATCCAACATGTTAGAGTCGACGAAGATGAATAAGTAATAGTGAATAAAACACATTTAGTTACAGTAACTATATTTGCACTTCCAGGTATGATGCACTTTGCCGCCGTTTCACACGAAATATATTGTTCACACAATGCCAACACAACAGATTCTCATCCTCGCCTGTAGAAAACATTCATTGCCGAAGAGCTGATCCTTTTTTTCTGCGACACGCGTACAATTGGGAGCTACATAGCTTCAAATTAAACCGTTGCTTAAGCGATTTTTGTTTCAATATTTTCCGAATAAAAATAAATTGTGTTATATTGCTGGGTTATTTCATATTACTCTCTTTTGCCATTTAATGATGATTCTGTGGTCTTGTGAGTTACTTCGTTAGAAGATGAAAACCGAATAACGACGATCACGAACGACGATCACGAACGACGCCAAGGAAGTCTACGTTCTCATTATACTAACAAACCTTCCGTAATATTGATGTGATGAGGTGAAAAATCACTCATTTTTCGCACCCGCTACGTATTGCACCGACGCACATAACTTGTTTTCGAGTAATGAATCATTGTTGTCGATATAAAATCTCTCGTGCAAGAATATGTTTTCGTTTTTACGTCACATCGATAACTAGGTCATTTGAGATGGAACAACGTAGAAGGAATAGCATCCGACGACCACTTGGAGAGAAATGGCGGCTATACTGCGATGAAATGTTCTCGGGCTATTGCCGAGTAACGGCGGCTATTGAAGCAACCTTTGAACAAGTTTTCCACAAGTCATCTGAAAGTGACCCTAATATTCAGCTGATAACACAAAAATAAATTCGCTGGGAAAGGCTGTATTGTCATTTGACGGTCCACAAACTATGGTTGTGCCTCGTCCTCCAGATCCGTGTTTTCATCGTAACTTAACGATCTTTCTTTCCGACAAGTACAAATGTGCGCGGTACAGTACTTAAAATGTAGGAGACGAGCTGTGGTTTGATGACTCTCTGACTTCGACGTTGGGGAGTGGACCACAGATGAACAAGGGAAGGCGTTCACTTCCGTCATTTGTATGAAGCGAATCAGGAAAATCATTGAACTCTAGACGGCAATGTATGGATTTGACTCAATCTCCTTGTGAAATAAATCCTGTCACGTAGCATGGTTTGGATAGTATTGCAGACATGGTAAAATTACTTAATAACTAAACTGCGATGATGTCATAACTAAGTTTTTAGTATCTCACTTTGATGTTGTTTGTTAGCGTGGATTTTTTTAGCTGTAGAGCGCTGCTTGCTTGGCATGGGAGCTTAACGGTCATTACTGTCCATGCGTAGGATGTTCCAGGCGCTGGAACAGTCCCAGTGCACACTGATCACGTGCGAATAGTTCTGTACATTGCACGCCTTACACGAATTTCCACGTAACTTTTTGTGCATGCTCGTCCTGCAAGAACATTAGCCGGAAAGGCCCTATATTATACCAGATCGGCAATCACTCACTGGAATTTCGGCAATTAGGCACTGGAACCACGACCGTCAAGAGCAAGTTAAGGTGGTATCCGTCTAGCCATGATGAGCGGTTTGCGGATGTAGGCAGAGGGAGGGAGGGGGGGGGGGAGCTGTGCGTTCGGGGGCAGATGCCAAACTCGAACTAAGAAATTGAGATCATATGGAATGTAAATATTCACCAATGAATTAGGTCTGTTCCAAAACCTTCGTTTGATTATTGACAAGTTCGTACGTAGTTTTCATCATAGTGCGACGCTTACCAAGAGGGTTTAACCGAGGAGGGAGGGAGGGGGGAGGGAGTGTGTGTGTGTGTGTGTGTGTGAGTGTGTGTGTGTGTGAGAGAGAGAGAGAGAGAGAGAGAGAGAGAGAGAGAGAGAGAGAGAGTAAATACCTGCACGACTCTTCACAGATATTCATAGTGTGAGAATGTTTCACAAAATACTTGTACATGTAAGTTGAACATATGATTACAGAGACGATCAATGCACACCTGCGCGCACACGCACAAGCGCGCGCACGCGTCACTGAATATGGTAACATGCTGGTCTTTTACTGGCTTGTAATTGACTAATTATTTAAAATTCCTCAATGGTACAAAGTAGTTTCCAAGGAAAAACAACTGCAACTTAAAACTTCCCGGAAGATCAAAACTGTGTGCTGGACCGAGACTCGAACTCTGGACTTTTACCTTTCGCGGGCAAGTGCTCTACCACCAGAGCTAACCAAGGACGACTCACGACTCGTCCTCACAGCTTCAATTCTACCAGTAGCTCCTCTCCTACCTTCCAAACTTCACAGAAGCTCTTCCGGCACACAGTTTTAATTTACCAGGAAGTTTCGTATCAGCGCACACTCCGCTGCAGAGTGAAAATATTCTGAACTCTAACTTAAATTTGAAAACACTCCTGCTGTCTATCAGACATTTTATTTCAATGGGTTGATTATCGAGAGACTTTAATAGCTGTGTATTTCACTTCTTTCTGTGCCGAAGTTTGATTCGCTAGGAGGAAGTGAAGATCATCTTTTCTTCTAGTAATGCACTGTTGAATATCTCTGTTACTCTCAGACTGTAATCGTTTGTGTATCACTTAGAGTAAAGATGTTCTACACGATATGGACTTATTTCACTGCATTAGGAACTAACATTACTGGTCGGTGAGTAAGGATGATTGATTGATTTTCTGTGTCCACTGTGATGGGGCACTGGTCAACAGCTGAACAATGTTTGTAGAAATTTCCTTTCTGGAGGCAGCTACTTCGATCTTTTATTAGAGCGTGAAATCTTAATTTCATTTTGAGGTGCTACCCATCGTATGTTCACTTTAGTCAAAAGTGACTAACATTGTTACTGGAAACTGGAAAAGAAGGGGCAAAATGACTGTGCGTTAGGGGACCTTTACTTTTCATACACATTTATTTCAAAAGACAAAGGCACTCCAAAAATTAATAAAATCCAACATGCAGTAGTGTCTGAAATGATCCGTTAACAAAAATTACTCATTTTAGAAAAACACAACAGTAAACACCTATCTACTACACAATAGACTTGGAGCCCTCAGGCTCATCAACATAACGCAAATGTTAAATTAGAAAATGTTCCAACCATCGAATATAAACTGCTATTTCATGAAACATCACCAGATTGCAATATGAAAATTTACACAAAGCCCTTCTTGAAATAGTTTGGCGACTTCTGTATAATCAAGCGTAATAACAGCATAAAACGTGACAGAACTACAGCTCTCGTATGTAGAGTCACCCACTCTGTATGTCCGTTCAATGATACCATTAACAGCACTGCGTAAAAGACAGAATATCATTTAATTATGGTGCGTTAAAATGAGTTCTTCAAGATAAACAGTATCATTAGCATTAAACAAAAGAAATCTTGCAAATACGCACAAATAGAAATACAGTGTACTACAATTATTAATGAAATAAAGCAACGTGTCTGCCCTAGTAGCATTGCGTTGCTGCGGTGTCAAATACTTCCATACGACGTCAGTCTTTCCTCTTGTTTCTTGCTCCTCCCGCCAATAACAACACTCACACATCTGCTTTAGTGCTTGCGGTACAACACAGGGCTGTGAAACGTCACCTGTAACCAACTTGAGTTAATAACCTGCAAGGACAATGTTGAAAGCTATTCAGTTCCACAGTAATCCACAAGGCCACTTCGTTTAAAGCACCATAAGTACTATAAGTGGTTTACCATGACGCCGCAACTATTGCCAATCTCCGATATCAGAATCATTTAGCATCCTCGGCGGCTTTACCTATCCCCTTGCACATAATCCCAGCTTAGGCACGTAATCCACAATGCCTGCAGTAATGCACAGATGCCTGCCGGAAGTGAAGTCGCGAGCCGCAAGCGCCACCATTGCCGACACGTCACAAATTCGAGCACAAACGAAGTTTCAGCACACCTGTATTGGAAATCAGTACAAATCATTTACGCGCACAGATTACATCACAGATTACACGGGCCTATGAGGGCCAGCCGGGGGGGCCGAGCGGTTCTAGGCGCTACAGTCTGGAACCGCGCGACCGCTACAGTCGCAGGTTCGAGTGCTGCCTCGGGCATGGATGGGTGTGTGGTGTCCTTAGGTTAGTTAGGTTTAAGTAGTTCTAAGTTCTAGGGGACTGATGACCTCAGAAGTTAAGTCCCACAGTGCTCAGAGCCATTTGAACCGTTTTTTTGGACCTATGAGGACAGTAGCTTCAAAGGCAGTATTTCGCTTAGTTTAAATCCAAGAACGAGTAGAATTACAAGGTTTCGGGTTTCCGTAGTAGTATTCTGCTCGTAAGCCATAAATCCAAGTGTCCTATTTTCTGTTACAATCGACTGCGGGTTAGAACACAATACATTATGTTTTTGCGCCTACAACTTTTATTTACAATTATATGTAAGAAACGTTGTAGTTTCCACGTCTATCGTGAAAACATCTACGGAAACCAGTGGTTCCTTTAAGGACAAAAAACTGGATGGCTGACCTAGTTTCGTATATAGGGACCTGAAGATAGTGCCAACAACGCACCGAAACTGGTAGCGCAATAAAATTATTTCAGAAATTTACGGCTGTTGGATATATATTTTGTGCAAGTCACCGAGCACCCGCAGTCCCGTTCTGTCATTTGTTCAAAATAGAATTACAGAAATTTGTTTATTGGTTTACATACCCTCGTGTAATACAAACGATCCTGTTGGGGGGAACATCCACAACTGAGCATTGTATCAGAGGTTGAAAATACCGTGTCAGTTGTGAAGTTGTTTTACTATCACACGACCGGTTTCGGATTCTTATAAGCCCATCTTCAGGTGTCGTAACTTGGTGCCGTGGTCCCCGAGCGCCGGACGTGTACTAGGTGCGGTGTGCTACCCATGAGCGCAGAACAACTGAGCCGGTATTTTCAACCTCTGGTGTCAAATAATAGTTGAAACTGATAGCAGATCACAGCACAGCATTTTCTTTTTCGTAATCGGTTTTAGCAGAGAAGCTGTTTATGTCCATCTGACCGGTAATTAGAGTACCCTGTAAAAATTTGAAGTAAATCGATTGATAACTTTTCAATATATTTGGAGACAACAAACTACTTCTTGTCTTTATTTAGTAATATAGAATGGTAACAGAATTGTTGGGCTAGTTTTCAGACTTAAGACATGTTTGATGAAGCTCTCTACGCTAGTCTATCCTGTATGGCTCTGAGCACTATGGGACTTAACATCTGTGGTCATCAGTCCCCTAGAACTTAGAACTACTTAAACCTAACTAACCTAAGGACATCACACACATCCAGGCCCGAGGCAGGATTCGAACCTGCGGCCGTAGCGGTCACGCGGTTCCAGACTGAAGCGCCTAGAACCGCACAGCCATACCGGCCGGCTAGTCTATCCTGTATCTGTGGGCCTCTTCATCTCTGATTGACTATTGCATCATACATCCATTTCAACCTGCTTATTGAATTTAAACCCCGGTATCTCTCAAATATTTTCATCGTTATCTGGTCGCCCACTTAGAAGCGCGTTGCAGTATACGACTGTGAGGCATTAACATACGAACTGAGTTGCCACTTTGACTACACCCGAGAAATCGCGGAAAATCTGAAAGTCTGCGTTCAGCATTTAGTTGAGCGTTGGTTGTTTTCATTCAGGCGATCATCTTCTTAATTACAGCATCCTTGAATGAGGTGTTCACTGCTTTGCAATGCAGATATCTGGAACGGTTATATGGTATTCATGTGTCAGTTTCCATACAAATGGATGCTGGCAGCATTTCAAAACTTGTTTACGCGGTATTGATACGAACAAGGCCAATAAATCGTTAAATGTGTCTCCAGTGAGAGGAAAAAAAATAACTTAGCTACACAGTAATTACTTCAGCAGCACATCGTGTAACTTTGCTGGGTATTTCATTTGGCCTACGTGCATGCTCGCGCACTTTGTGTGTGTGGAGACGTAGTCTGTAACTACCTTGTCTTTTCTTCATTAAATTTTTTCTTCCTTAGCGATGACAGTTCGTTGCTCCGGTAATCGTCGTGTTAGAACATTTTTGGCGCATTTTAAACAATTGGTGGTTGATGATGGAACTGAAACGGAACATAAAACTGACAAATGAAGTACTGAATTGCTTCACCGAAGATCCAGACACAGTTGGAGGTGAAAGGGAAGGCCATTGGACATGATGGGGTACCCGATAGATTCTATATACAGCATGTGAAGTAAATTTCTTCTATCGTAGCAACAGTACGTCGTAGGTCGCTACTGTAATGGAGTTTTCCATTACGCGGGTCGCAGACGCGCAGTACACAAGCGCGGACCCATTGACCAATATAATGTCAACAAGCTATTGACCTTTGGAACGGAAGAAAGTGAGGTTTCGCTGTGGTAAAACACTAGACTCCTATTCGAGAGAGCGTCGGTTCAAATCTCCGCCCGGCCTTCAAAATTCAGGTTTTCCGTCAGGTTTTCAGAGATTGCCCTAAATTCTTGAAGGCAAGTATCGGGTTGCTTCTTTTGAAAAGAACGCGGCAGATTTCCTTCCCCGTCTTTGCCATTTCGGGCGGGTGGTGTCTGATGACATCTTCTGTCTTTCCATTGGAATATATTTCTTCCTCACGCGTGTTGACTTTGTTGAAGACGGTGCAACATCGCTGTATTAAACAACGCGGATTGTGTGGGCACGTGTCTAGTGAAACTCTTCTTGCTCTGTTCATTCATGAGATCCAGAAAGGTGTAACTTGCGGAGACAAATACGTGTTTAGGGTATATCGAAACATGAGTGCAACAGGGCTAAAGACTTCCCCATTTCCTTATCTCATCTTTGTTATACCGAGTGATCAAAAACTCAGTATAAATTTGAAAACTTAATAAACCACGGAATAATGTAGATAGAGAGATAAAAATTGACACACATTCTTGTTATAACATGGGGTTTTATTAGAACCACCCCATATTGCTAGACGCGTAAAAGATCTCTTGCGCACGTCGTTTGCTGATGATCGTGTGGTCAGCCGCCACTTTCGTCATGCTTGGCGTCCCAGGTCCCCAGACCTCAGTCCGTGCGATTACTGGCTTTGGGGTTGCCTGAAGTCGTAAGTATATCGTGATCGACCGACATCTCTAGGAATGCTGAAAGACAACATCCGACGCCAGTGCCTTACCATAACTCTGGACATGCTTTACAGTGCTTTTCACAACATTATTCCTCGACTACAGCTATTGTTGAGGAATGATGGAGGACATATTGAGCATTTCCTGTAAAGAACATCATCTTTGCTTTGTCTTACTTTGTAGTGCTAATTATTGCTATTCTGATCAGATGAAGCGCCATCTGTCGGACATTTTTTGAACTTTTGTATTTTTGTGGTTCTAATAAAACCCCATGTCATTCCAAGCATGCGTGTCAATTTGTACCTCTCTATCTACATTATTCTGTGATTTATTCAGTTTTCAAATTTATACTGACTTTTTGATCACCCGGTATTTTAAAAAGTGCCTGCAACCTGCTCCCACGGCCGACCATATGGGGCGGGAGGGATGAAACTAAAGATAAAGGGAAAAAAACACTTCCTCGTTAATAGAATCATCATCACGTTTATACCATGAAGACGTCAGAAATGATAGCAGCGTACAGTGTATCTTGATGAGGTGTAATAGGATCATTCTCTTAACGACATGTAATGTAAACGACCTGACAGAGAACGGTTTGACTTCTCTAACACTGTTTGCAGGACACTGTTCTGTACAGCAGTACACAGCGTTAGAAAATTGTTGTAAAACACCAGAAGACTTGCAGATGACCAGAGCTTCTTGTAAATATTAGTAGCTGATCAGTCTAAATTAATGTAACATACTGCGCATAAAGAGTGAAAAACACCCGGAGTATGTCTACATATATATCCCCAAGTAGCTGTACCAACGAATTTGTTATTGGACGGGCTTGGTTCTGGGCAAACGTAATTTCTTATTACTCTTACCCAGACAAGTTTCGCTGAAGCTAACTATATCATTTGTGGTTTTTTATTTACTTTCTATTAAATAACAAGAAAATTGCTCTTTACTGTCTGTACACATAGAAATTACAGCTTTTTTAGAAGTAAGCACAACTTTAAAAACAATTCTTTTTGTATATAGCTTGTTGCCACGTGCTCTAGCATTGGTCATTTAGCCTACTGTGTTTTGCGCTATAGCTGTTTTTCTTTCACAGTTTGTCACCTGCAACCGTAGAGGATTTGATGTAGGTACTTATTTTAATAGAAAATTTACAACGGGGAATGTTGTGGTTTATTTTGTTCTATGTGGTAGATTGTAAGTCTTTGTGTCTTTGTATGCAATATGTTTCCGCTTTTTCTGGCTTCCCCATTGTCTTCATCGTATACTGGGAGAACTGCGCTTTTAAACTTGCAATATGTCACTGTTTATAACGTACGAAGATCCGTATGTAAAGAGAGTAAAGAGCAGTTTTCCTGTTATTTAATAGAATGGAAATAAAAACCCACCGATGATACTGTAACATCAGCAGAACATATCTGCGTAAAACAAAAACTTTACTCAAGACCAAACCTATTCAAAAGCCAATTTATAAGCGAACACAGACAAAAGAGTGAGCTTAGACCTCAAGAGATGAGTAGCTGTAGCGATGTTACTGTTCTTCTGTTCTGTCGCATTAGTGAGAGGTGAAGATTTACGTTCGCCGATTACAGAAGTGCTATTCTCGTCGCATACCAAAGATAAATCACACGTAGAAACGATGCAATTAAAATATATACCTTGGCCTGTTGTCAGTTGCAAGCTCCAGCTTTCGAGAAAATGTTTGAGTTGCTGTCAAGTCTTCGAAGGAATCACTCGAAATACGAATTCACGACATCCAGATACTGAAGGCTCCAATGTGTCAGTATCGATACATTTGAGTGTCTATGCATGAGGTGCATATGGGGCCTGAAGATGGCTTATTGAAAGGCCAAAATTGGTTGTGAATATATATATATATATATATATATATATATATATATATATATAATGACTGAAGTGGAGAGTGAAAATTCATACCAAGGTCGGGAATCGAACCCAGGTCGTCTGCTTACTAGGCAGGTGCGTCAGCCACTAAGCCACCGTGTTATAGCTGTTCACGCAAATGCACGGATTACCCTGGCACGCCTGCCTCCACGATCCAAATTCTCACTGCCTCCCCAATCTACTTTGAATTCCCTTTAAACACGTACGTTGTTCGGTTCTGAGGCGCTATTCCAGAACATGGAGAACCTCTACAGTTAGGTTTCTATTAAAGGGGGAATTTAAAATAGACTGGGGCGGCAGCGAGAATTTGGATCGAAGAGGGAGGCGTGCCGGGGTAATCCGTGCAGTTGTGTGAACGGCTGTGCCAAGATGGATTAGTGACTAACGCAGCTGCTTGGTAAACAGGAGACCCGGGTTCGATTCCCGGCCTTGATACATATTCTCATTCGCCACTTCAGTCTATGTACATAAAGTCATATCTGTATGATACCAGTAAAGTCTCTGAAATTGCGTCATTTTAAAATAAAATAACTTCTCAAATTGCACGGCTGTTCAGCGATTTTCCTTGTTAAATATTTGATCAGCCGCTGTCCCGCGTCCACAATGGATCAACTGAGTCTATTTCTTTTGTCAATAATTCGACTGTATTTTACGAGTCACAAAAAATAATGATGTGACGTACTTCCGCGACAACAAAAGAAAAGCAGAACATAAAATTGGGTTCGAGCAAGGGACTCGAAATTTCAAATCTGTGCTCTTAAGACAGTGCGCTACCAATGCACTTGATTGTACGTTGTGCGAGTAGGCTGATGAAGTTACATCGAAAGTTTGACCATCATTTTCTCAAAACATGTTAAATTTTGGCAGCTAAGCTAAAATAGGTGTCGCTTTATTTTTACCCTTCTTTCAACATGCCAAGTTTTGATTGTATCAGATAACTACCTATGGTGGATTCCCCGTTTTAGTTTTACCCGTATATATGACAAGCTCAAAACGTTCGCAACTAATCGTGTAACTGGGCACTATCAGGTTCTTCGTCTTTGTTAGAGTACTTATTCTTAATCACATGTATCCATGCAGTGCACCAAGTGGAAATTTCGTCCAAATGTGTCTCAATTCCTGAAGGTGGTCCAACTACGGTACTTCCCGCAGACAGCAGCGTTGTCAACAAACAGTATTGTGACCAAAAAGTCAACGCATACTGCCTTACAGAAACCACTGTGACCGGCTTTTTCTTTTTCTTCTTTCTTCTTCTTGTTATAGTGCAACTGATCCTATCTCATAAATTGTTTACGTGTATTGAAAACATTAGAAATTATATCATGCATCCTTACAACACACCCGACGTTACTTTGCTTCTGTAGGACATTTGCCGTCTGCTATAACGTACTGGTCTTTGCTGGTAAATTATTATTGAGTCAGTCAAATATTTGCAAAGGTACACCGTATGTTCGTATCTTGGTCTGCTCTAGATTTTGTGATGTGGTGCCGAAAGCTGCTCTGGAACCGAAGGAGATGGAATCTACCTGTTCACTTGCATCTACTGTACGCAAGATATCTGGAGCGGTAGGTATCTGGTTGGGGAGTGGAAAAGTACTGGGACCACAAAATAGTCATATTAGAATATAAATTTATTGACAGAAATTAAACTTGTTACAATGAAAAAAGTACATAGTGAGTCCTTGAAGTACTTGAGAGTAAGATGATGATCAAAAACAAGGGTCGCCTCACTTTGGAGGGCCAAAAAGAAATTATTTGATAATGCAGATATTAAGCAGTTGTTACGAAACTGTTAATCGCCCAACGACGTTGCTCGTTGCGTCAATTAACTATACTTAGCAACTGAACCAACAGCCTAAGATCCAAAACTAAGTACCTTTCACGGCGAAGCCAGTAATAATTTCAAGCTGTAGCTGCATTACAAGTGTTTAACGAGGAGTTACGGATCAAGACCGATCAAAGTTATTCTTAATTGCTATACAAACGGCTTAAAACCCCAATGATAAGTGTCTGCCATAGCAAGGCTGTTTCAAGTAACACAATTTTACATATAATGTTCGTTAAGGAGCATGTTTTCTCGGTCATAAGAGCAGTTTATCGGCAAAACCAGCGCGGGGTAGCCGCGCTGTCTCAAGCGTCTTGTCACGGTCCGCGCGGCTCCCCCCTCCCGTCGAAGGTTCGAGTCCTCCCTCGGGCATGTGTGTGTGTGTGTGTGTGTTGTCCTTAGCGTAAGTTGGTTTAAGTTAGATTAAGTATTGCGTAAGCTTAGGGACCGATGACCTCAGCAGTTTGGTCCCATAAGACCTTACCCAAATTTTTCGGCAAAACCTACCAAACTCAAGTGGTCAGAATTACATTTCAGAGAATCTTGATAGCATTTATAGGCGCAACAGAATTAACGGTGGGTGGTCATGTGACAACTTCACAGTTGGTGAAAGTGCTTCAGGATTAACAGATGTTGGTAACTATTTTGGAGAATCTAAAGCGTAAACAAAGAGAGTTCTACAGCGCAATGGTCGATCAAAAAGGCATGTTAAACTTATACTAATGCTCGCTTCTAGATGATGTGGCTTAGATTTACTCAAACGGGATTTAGGAAACGAAAAAGTGCATTAAATCGTCTACAATTGGCATAAAAAATGCCAAAGGAAGCCAAGCGCTGAGTTTTAGATGTTACCGGTCTTCGCACGGTCGCCTAGTTTGGAAAATAGCAAATCATGGATTTGATGTAATTAGCTGGCCAGCTGTCGTACCAAAATTGATGCGGTTTCCGTAGGTGTATAACAAAATCGTTTGCTGAATGTTGCCAAATCGACCGAAGGATACAGTGAGCTCCCTGGTAAAATTGCAGTAAATAACGGCTAATCTGTGCTGTAACACACACATACAGGCAGAACTAAACATTGTTCTACTTAAATATAAAACCAGTGGATAAAATAAGTTTGACAAGCGCTGAAAGCGTAAACAGTAGTCTAACAAAATACAGCAGGCCATTGAGTAAAGCCGATTGGGTAACCACTATGTGCTACACACTGTTCTATGAAATGCCAAAAACATCAGTCAATTAAAGGCTGGCAGATGCTGAACAAACGCTACTTTCATAAAATACAAGACATTAGTAGTTTACAGTTGACGTTGAGAGTACATACTTTGAACACTACTTAAATAAAATATAAGACACTTTAGAGAAAACTGGCAAGCATTGAATAAACACTATATTCATGAAACATAAGACACTGGATAATATGTAACGTAAGTAGTTTATAGATAACCTTATAACTAAGCACCTTTGATACTAATAAAGTTCCAGAAACTGAAATACGGCTTGCAAGCATGACATAAAATCAGTCAAATGACATATACACAGGAGTGCCAAAGAAACAGGTACAGGCATGCGTATTCAAATACAGAGATACGTAAATAGGCAGAATACTGCGCTGCGGTCGACAACGCCTATATAAGACAACTAGTTTTTGGCGCAGTTGTTAGTTCGGTTACTGCTGCTACAATGGCAGGTTATCAAGCCTTATGTGAGTTTGAACGTGGTGTTACATTCGGCGCACTAGTGATGGGACACGGCATCTCCGCGGTAGCGATGAAGTGGGGATTTTCCCGTACTACATTTCACGAGTGTACCGTGAAATCAGAAATCCGGTAAAATATCAAATCTCCGACATTGCTGCGGCTGGAAAAAGATCCAGCAAGAACGGGACCAACGACGACTGCAGAGAATCGTTCAGTGTGACAGAAGTGCAGCCCTTCCGCAAATCGCTGCAGATTTCAATGCTGGGCCACCAACAAGTGTCAGTGTGCGAACCATTCAACGAAACATCATCGATATGGGCTTTCGGAGCCGAAGGCCCTATGGTGTGACCTTGATGACTGCACGACACAAAGCTATGCCTCGCGTGGGCGCCGTCAACACCGACATTTGACTGTTGATGAGTGGAAACATGTTGCCTGCTCTGACGAGTCTCGTTTCAAATTGTATCTAGTGGATGAACGTGTACGGGTATGGAGACAACCTTTTGAATCCATGGACCCTGCAGGTCAGCAGGAGCTGTTCAAGCTGATGGAGCCTCTGTTATGGTGTGGGGCGTGTGCAGTTGGAGTGATGTGGGTCCCCTGATACGTCCAGGTACGACTCTGACAGGTACGTAAGCATCCTGTCTATAATCACCTGCATGCATTCACGTCCATTGTGCATTCCGACGGACATGGGCAATTCCAGCAGGACAATGCTACAGAGTGGCTCCAGGGACAAGCTTCTGAGTTCAAACACTTCGCTTGACCACCAAACTCCACAGACGTGAACATTATTGAGCATATCTGGGATGCCTTGCAACGTGCTGTTCAGATGAGATATCCACCCCCTCGTACTCTTTCGGATTTATGGACAGTCCTGCAGGATTCATGATGTCAGTTTCCTCTCAGTTCTCTCCAGCACTGCTTCAGACATTAGTCGAGTCCATGCCACTTAGTGTTGCGGCACTTCTGCGTGCTCGCGGGGGCCCTACGCGATATTAGTGAGGTGTACCAATATCTTCGGCTCTTCAGTGTAGAATGACATGACGAAAAGCATATACCCAACATGCCAGCCACGCTGCTTAGTAACGTGACGTCAGCCACGCTGCTTAGTAACGTGACGTGTAGGCAACAAAATTTGTAATTTAATACATGTTGTCCACAAATTACGCATATGTCTACGAAAAATTGGCCAGACTCACTCTAGTATCAAAACACAAAAGGGAGCATTTGGCTCACACCAGCAGACTGGAAGAGCGACACAAATATCTAGTAGGCCTAAAAGAAACCAGGAGCAGTGATCCACACAGTTTGAGAAGAGAATCGTTGCCCATTAGAAAAAGGCCTTACCGTATAGTCCACAATATGGGCACACAACAGTTTCCCGAGCAGGCTCGTTGCTTCAACGGAAGAGTAGCTGACATTTGAAGATCAACCGGCGTGATGGTAGCCCGCCTACTTCCAGCTATGTTCGGCCAAACTAAGCGTTCACATATTCTCGGTAAACATGGACCTCCAGCTGCCCACAGCTGCTAGCAGATCACAACCCCACAGCTATGCCAACAAGGCCCTATATCCGCCGCTGCTTACATATTCTCTCTTCCGGCCAGGTGTGCACTGGTTTTCCAGCAACGGGCCAAAGACGAACACAGGGCAGATACAATCGCGCTCAATACTGTGTGTGAATGAAGGAATCTTTGTTTCACCCCAGTGGTTTTTCCTGAATCCATGCTGCTTATTTACCTTAATGTTTGAGCTTAGAATCTGGTCTGTAACAGAAGTCCATCAGTGGAACCTGACCTCGCAGAGAAAAAGAGAGAAAATCCCGAAGAAATTATGATGTGTGGCACAACACTCAAGACCCTAGCTTTCAGGAACCTAAATGAAAAAGCTCTGAATACTAAAAAACTCTAGAGAGAAAAATCACTGATACATCCGGAATGCCTCTCTCGAAAGCTGCACAAGTTCCGGTAAACACGCTGTTATTATCTAATTATCCTGTCCAGTAGACTTACAGTGAAGGCCACAGATGACAGAAGTGCTCTCAGAAGTACCAGAAGAAACACGTGTATAGTCATTGTGGTTAATCTACAAACACTAAGCGCAGTTTGAAACTTTTTTCGCGACCGGTGATATGCAGTGCGCAACCCTGCAGAACAAAGGGAGTCTGGTTGGCTAGATCATGTACGGGATATTATCAGAAGCAGAGGCTATTAACGCTCTCCCCAAAGGATTCGTAGCAGATTCAGGGCAGCAAAAATGCTTTTGTTACATCAGAGAAAAGAACCGACACGACGATGCATCTTTTTTTTGTTATCTCCAGTACCATTTGCTTTAAAGACTGACAGCTCTGTGTACCAACCATGGAGATGCATAGAAATAACATGTCAGTTGCCAAGTAATGAGATTTGCCCAAGAAAAAATCTATAATGCCCTTCCAGGATAAGCACGATACCTTGAAGAGAGCAAAGTGCGCAATTCTTGATGAGAGGCACGGTCAGAAGCGAAAATAGCTTTTGACGTACTCAAGGTTGTACTACCAGTACGATGTGTGTCCATGACTGGCACATAACGTCTGTAGCTCCCTGTAGCTGTTCACAAAAAGACAGTTTGGCACTGTGAGGTGGAGACGACATTAGAAATTTGTTACGTTGTACAGAGAGCTATGAAGATGAACCGTGGAGATACGACGTTGTTGCTACATATTATTTCCCTTTAATGGGTGCTGCATGTATTGTAACCACTTAATTTATCATCACAGTAAGTATGACATCTAAAGTTGCTGGTAGCTAGCAATATGATACACTGTCCCTGTTAGGCATTAAGCCACTGCCCGCCGCACTGCCCGCCGATGACACTAAATTGATTTTCCTTCAGGAACATTAGTTATATGGTTATATCAAGCCGTGCTGAAATGTAATGCCTCGGATTTTTTTACGCAAAAACTCGTAAAGCTTATTAATTAAAACGAACGTTATTAACATTGTACGTCTTTATTCTTCATGTCTACGTATTTATTTCTTAACGTAATCACCCTGTCTGCGAACACATTTCTCCCAACGAGAGACCAGTTTGTCGATACCGTCACTGTAGAATGTTTCACTTTATTGATGAAGCCACAGCCTCATCTCTGCTTTCACCGTTTCATCACTATCGAAGTGAAACCCTCGAATGAGTTCAAGTTTTGGAAATAGAAGAAAATCGGTCGGGGCCGGTCGGGACTGTGTGGAGGACGATCGATGCCAGTGAATCCAAGCCATTAAATTTGAGCCGTGAATGGTTCGTGTTCAAGCCATTTATTGTTTGTCATCTTCTATTACGGTACTGCCGCC
The DNA here is from genome assembly GCF_023864345.2 of Schistocerca serialis cubense. Taxonomy (NCBI): domain Eukaryota; kingdom Metazoa; phylum Arthropoda; class Insecta; order Orthoptera; family Acrididae; genus Schistocerca; species Schistocerca serialis. The sequence continues at coordinate 633,526,000 of NC_064642.1, read as the reverse complement.
TCGTTTTCTTATTTCATTTACTGGCGTCACTAACTTCCTGCCTTACTTGCCTGTGAGCGGCAGTAGCAGCGCGTATGGTAAGTGGACTGTGGTACCATCTATGGAGCGGCTGATAGTATTTCGGGGACGTCGTGTGTCTGGCAATCAGTTAGGGACGGACCAGCAGCAGTGCAGTCGGGACGCAACAGTAGTGAAGTCGGGGACGGAGCGCCGGTGAGGCGCGGACAGCCAGTACTCGCCGACCGCTGGCGACTCACATGAACTATCCGACAGAGGGAGATTGGAGCGGGACGACTGTTGGTTGGTCGTCTCATCGGCCGACGTATATTTGGTGCTTTCACCGTTTCCGGGCCTGTGAGTTGGTCGGTTGGTGTGGAGCAGCGAGGAAGTCTCCGTGGCGCGTGTCTGGCCGGGGCCGCTGGCGGCGTCCACGCGCGGTCGGAGTGTGAGCGGCTGTTCCCATTGCTACGAGGTCCGTGGCTCGCCGATCCCGGATACGAAAGTTGAGTCTTTACTTAATCTACCAGCCAGCCCCAACTGTTCACATTGCGTCGTTTGAATTTCGTTGTGGGCTGTTGGGACATTCCCGCGAGCAACAACGTGTGTTTTCGAATTGGCGAATTTCTAGCCGCCCTCCTGTGGAATTTAACTTAACCTGATTAATTTTGAATTAAAGCGCACCAGCGCAATCTTCTGCCTTGTGGCCGTTAACGTTCAGTTTACCTGCTCTGGCCGTTGACGTAAATTCAGGCAGTGTATTTTCCTCGTCGTGTTGTGGCTGTCCATCACGGCGTGTAGTTTGACAGCTGAATGTGTAATTCGTTGTGGGCGCCGATAACTTCTGCGTTGTTCCGTTGAACTCCCTGTTGTGTGCTGGTCGGGTGGAGCGGAAGTTATCCTGCCGCTTAGTCGACTGTCTGTCGGTTGCGTTGCCGTCGGTTTGAGAATTGTTGGGCCGACTGCCTGTCTCACCAAAGCGAGCGTTAGTGTTTCAATTCCAGGCCGACCCTTGGAAGCTTCTGAGCGCCGTCTGATGTGCTGCTTTTCTTATTTGTCATTGTTGTTTGTTTGTGTATGGCTTCTAGCCAATTTTAAATTGAAGTTGTTTTGCCCTTAAGGCGTGAGATTGAATGGCGCACTTAGCCGGGAATTAAGTTCTAAAATTAATGTTTGGCTTGCTCTGTTTTAATATTTTCTTTACTCTTTCAAACTTTCCTCATGTCAGCACGTTGTAGGTGTCGCTACTCGCCAACCTTCTATGAATGCTCTGAAAAGCTAATCATTTGCATATCACAGCATCTTCTTCCTGTCTGTTAAATTTCGCGTCTGTGGCACATCATCTTCGTGGTATAGCACTTTTAATGGCCAGTAGTGTAGTTCCCAACTGGGACTATTTTGGGAGGGTAACTGAATTGCAACATTTCCCTTATAAAAGGAAACTTTACGAACGTACTGGTCAAATTAATTGTCAAATTAATAAAGTAGTATGTTCGAGCGCAACTGACAGCCACTCATTTTGGCCCCTTTCCACAAATTAAACTATCTGTCCTGTCATGCGGGTATAACAGGGGATCTCACTGGTAGCAGAGCCCTCCATCCTGTCCTCCAGTGAGCTCATGCTTGATACCGCAGAAGTCGCAAATTGCGCTGGTGTGCGGTTAGTGGAATGCACGCTACAGGCCGTCTGGCTCTGAGCTGTCACTGTGGTGCCAATTGCTGCCCAAAGTTCTGCTACAGATGCAAACCGATCCACCAGACCCATACGCCGAACACGACTGTCTACCTCTCGGTGCTGCCGCGCGACTGTTCAGAGCCTGGTCTTCTTGCGAGTGTACATTCTCGTGGTCACGAGTGCAGTGGCTACATCCCTGTCAAGTCTTTCTGCAGTATCGCATCAGGAACGTCCAGGTCGTTGGAACACTCACTATTGCACGACGTCGTTCAAACTCATTTAGGTGTTGATAATGGCGTTCAAAAAATGGTTCAAATGGCTCTGAGCACTATGGGACTTAACATCGATGGTCATCAGTCCCCTAGAACTTAGAACTACTTAAACCTAACTAACCTAAGGACAGCACACAACACCCAGCCATCACGAGGCAGAGAAAATCCCTGACCCCGCCGGGAATCGAACCCGGGAACCCGGGCCTGGGAAGCGAGAACGCTACCGCACGATGACGAGATGCGGGCTGATAATGGCGTCTTTGTCGCCTTAAAGCCATTCTTGACTAACATCAACTCACCACGTCCACTTCCACTCGCAAAGGTAACCAACGCTCACGACCGATGCAGCATGTGTTTGGAGCATTCTCATAGCGGCGCTACTAGTACCACTCTTGTGCGACTGAAGCGGAATTTGAATAGACATCATGATTCAGATGTGAAAACACGTTCATGCTTCACAACAGTTTTTTTTGTTTGTTGGCCGGATATCATCTCTCTTTTCCGTCAGTTACTACGACCTGTGACCTTGCTTACAGGAAAGTTTGTTTGCCTGGATGCTGCGGTGACATTGTGACAGGCACGTGGTGTTGTCAACGTACTTTACTACGCCGGCCACATGTCGCTACAGTGATTGCGGTGTCGGCCTCCCTGGTAGCAAACAAGAAATTTGCAAATCGTCCCATGCTCGGCTGAAGGTGACTTATCCCAACGCAGAAGTCTCGGTAGCTGATTGGGCAGCGCAGCTGACTCCCACACGATTCTCGATACGGCAAGGGATTTTTCCTCGGTGGGAGGACTGGAACTGGGTGCACTCAGCCTCGTGCGTGGTGCAAGTTGAGGAGCTACTTGACAGAGTAGTGGCGCCTCCAGACTACGAAAAGTGACAACGGCCGGGAGAGCTATGACTGACCCCACGCACCTGCATAACGCATCCAGTTACGCCGTTAGCAGAGGGTGACATGGCGATCCGTCGGCACCGATAGGTCCAACAGCAGTTTATGCATACGTTACCTGACCAGTACGTTCGTAAAGTTTCATTTTATAAGGGAAATGTTGAAATTCAGTTACCCTTCCAAAATAGTCCCAGTTAGGAACTACAATACTGGCCATTAAAGTTGCTTCACCACGAAGATGATGTGCCACAGACGCGAAATTTAACCGACAGGAAGAAGATGCTGTGATATGCAAATGATTAGCTTTTCAGAGCATTCACACAAGGTTGGCGCCGGTGGCGACACCTACAACGTGCTGACATCAGGAAAGTTTCCAGCCGATTTCTCATACACAAACAGCAGTTGACCGGCGTTACCTGGTGAAACGTTGTTGTGATGCCTCGTGTAAGCAGGAGAAATGCCTACCATCACGTTTCCGACTTTGATAAAGGTCGGATTGTAGCCTATCGCGATTGCGGTTTATCGTATCGCGACATTGCTCCTCGCGTTGGTCGAGATCCAATGACTGTTAGCAGAATATGGAATCGGTGGGTTCAGGAGGGTAAGACGGAACGCCGTGCTGGATCCCAACTGCCTCGTATCACTATCAGTCGAGATGACAGGCATCTTATCCCCATGGCTGTAACGGATCGTGCAGCCACGTCTCGATCCCAGAGTCAACAGATAGGGACGTTTGCAAGACAACAACCATCTGCACGAACAGTTCGACGACGTTTGCAGCAGCATGGACTATAAGCTCGGAGACCATGGCTGCTGTTATCCTTGACGCTGCATCACAGACAGGAGCAATTGCGATGGTGTACTCAACGACGAACCTGGGTGCACGAATGGCGAAACGTGATTTTTTCGGATGAATCCAGGGTCTGTTTACAGCATCATGATGGTCGCATCCGTGTTTGGCGACATCGCGGTGAACGAAAATTGGAAACGTATATTCGTTATCGCCATACGGGCGTATCACCCGGCGTGATGGTATGGGGTGCCATTGGTTACACGTCTCGGTCACCTCTTGTTTGCATTGACGGCACTTTGACCAGTAGACGTTACATTTCAGATGTGTTACGACCCGTGGCTCTACCCTTCATTCGATCCCTGCGAAACCCTACATTTCAGCAGGATAATGCACGACCGCATGTTGCAGGTCCTGTACGGGCCTTTCTGGATACAGAACACGTTCGACTGCTGCCCTGGCCTGCACATTCTCCAGATCTCTCACCAATTGAAGACGTCTAGTCAATGGTGGCCGAGCAACTGGCTCGTCACAAGACGCCAGTCACTACTCTTGATGAACTTTGGTATCGTGTTGAAGCTGCATGGGCTGCTGTAACTGTACACGCCATCCAAGCTCTGTTTGACTCAATGGCCAGGCGTATAAGGCCGCTATTACGGCCAGAGGTGGTTGTTCTGGGTACTGATTTCTCAGGATCTATGCACCCAAATTGCGTGAAAATGTAATCACATGTCAGTTCTAGTATAATATATTTGTTCAATGAATTCCCGTTTGTCATCTGCATGCCGTCTTGGTGTAGCAATTTTAGTGCACTAGTTCGCCTGACATGGGAGCCTGTCTAGAACATTCCACTCTAGCTAGCTGTTCGATGAGATTATACTTGTCGTGTAAGTGATCAACTTCATTTTCTTACATACACAAACTGATACAAGCACACACTAGGCGTTTATATTTCTGCCTCAGACGTATTGTTGGTACCGACAAAGTGTGTGCGCCTGTAGGATGTAAAGTAAATCGCGGAACTGGGAATCTCCTCCCAAATATTTCCGTTTGGAACTGCGTCTGCGCCGATATCATTCTACCTTCTATTTTGCTGAGAATGACTCGGCTCTGCAATGGCTCGGATACCAATCAGCCCACTCTGCCCTTGGGGGTAGTGAATAAAAGATATACATAAAAAGTAAACTGTGTACATGGACGTAACGCATACTAGGTATTAACGTAAAAGAATGCGTGAGGCAGTTCTGTTATCCTCATAATGTCCGTCAAGTGTTCCCACATGTAAAAAATGCTGCTTAATGGAAAAACAAGGCGTCGCTTTAAACAAAGGGTCGTAAAAGGATTATGAAGGCTTTCAGGAATGCTACTTTCGCATGTAGAAACACTCTTAGTGACTCATCCGCCGAGTTTTGATTCATTCGCACCATTCTTCCTGGATGGTGCAGTTTTCAAAGGCGTGCTTGAAAGGTGCTGAGCGAGGAGCTGGGACCTAAAATGCCACGCGACAAAATAAACATCATTTACATAAAGATTGAAGACTTACTTCACTTAGGTTAGGATCGCATTGATTTAATCAAAACAACAAAATAACACAAATTACTACCGAGAATCTGCAGTAAAACAAAGTGCCGAAAGAACCAGCTAGGTCCTTTACAATTAGCTGATAACGCACCCAACAAGAAGTCGGCGCCGGCCATCGGTACCGGGGGGTGCCCCACACACACAACGACCGTCTAATTTTTTTTATGTCCATCCCTGTGACTAGAGGTCTGGGGAACTACGGCCGTTGACTATTGTAAGAAAATGAAACACTTACAGCCGCCCTTATGATGTCATTTATTTTCTGGCTATCAGTTTCGGCGCTTCATTGCACCGTCTTCAGGCCTTACCTGATGCTGAAGCGGTTAACACCATCCGTATACACGATGCATCTGTGCAAACTGAGTCAGCTGACAGTTGATGCTCGGAGTGACATTATCACAGGTACAGGTAGTCTGTATAAAACAGTGACATTGTGCACTGATACGTCGTGTAAACTGGTAGCCAAAAAATAATGGACATGGTTGGTTGGTTGGTTTGGGGAAGGAGACCAGACAGCGTGGTCATCGGTCTCATCGGGCTAGGGAAGGATTGGGAAGGAAGTCGGCCGTGCCCTTTCAGAGGAACCATCCCGGCATTTGCCTGGAGTGATTTAGGGAAATCACGGAAAACCTAAATCATGATGGCCGGACGCGGGATTGAACCGTAATGGACATGATAAGGACAGCTGTAGCTGTTTCATTCTCTTACAATTACTCAAAGTTCGTGCAGCCACTGACCGTGCTACAACATCCAGAAAAGCCTTCATCGGGTTACATGTTACACTAGTACGTGAGAACCAGGGAAGTTTCTATGGCGATTCTTAAGCCCCAATGACAAACAAAATATAAACAGCCGGAAACTCCGGCAATACAAAGAAATTCTACCAATGAACCGAAGACGACTATCCGCTTTCACCACAACTGCCATTACATGCTTGTCCCACTTCATATCGCTCTTCAGTGTTACGCTTAAATATTTAATCGACGTGACTGTGTCAAGCGCTACACTACTAATGGAGTATTCAAACCTTACGGGATTCTTTTTCCTATTCATCTGCATTAATTTACATTTATCTATATTTAGAGTTAGCTGCCATTATTTACACCAATCACAAATCCTGTCCAAGTCATCTTGTATCCTCCTACAGTCACTCAACGATGACACTTTCCCGTACACCACAGCATCGTCAGCAAACAGCCGCACATTGCTATCCACCCTATCCAAAAGATCATTTATGTAGATAGGAAACAACAACGGACCTACCACACTTCCATGGGGCACTCCAGATGATACCCTCACCTCCGATGAACACTCACCATCGAGGACAACGTACTGGGTTCTATTACTTAAGACGTCTTCGAGCCACTCACATATTTGGGAACCAGTCCCATATGTTCGTACCTTAGTTAGGAGTCTGCAGTGGGGCACAGAGTCAAACGCTGTCCGGAAGTCAAGGAATATGGCATCCATCTGATACCCTTCATACATGGTTCGCAAGATATCATGTGAAGAAAGGGCGAGTTGCGTTTCGCAGGAGCGATGCTTTCTAAAGCCGTGCTGATGCAGGGATAGCATCTTCTCTCTCTCAAGGAAATTCATTATATTCGAACTGAGAATATGTTCGAGAATCCTGCAACAAACCTATGTTAACCAGATTAGAAACATCAGCTTATTCTGGGAATATACTTTACCATGTAGTCTATTTCTTGTCTTCTTCCTTACGTCCAAGCTGGTTTTCTTCCTTACTTCCTACTGCGTTACTTCGGTGCCAACGAGTTTACATCGTGCCGAGACATTACCGTGCCTATCGGCAGTTAGTGCTTGGTACCTGTCGCCGGCTGCGTTAAGCTGCGGCACCGCCTCGCGTCTGCTGGGTGTTTTGAAACGAAAGACAAGGCGCCGTGAATCATCGGCAAGCAGGCGGCCGCCAGGTTTCCGAGAGCTTGTAAGTAACTCGTGCCTGGGCGGCAGAGGCGGCAGCGACCGGTTCTGTCGGCTTCGCGGGTTGCGCGCCCGCCAGGCGCTACGTCCGGCGCACCGCGTAGCGATGCAGGAGGAACGCGCTCCACAGCCGTTACTGCCAGATTCCAGCAGGCAGAGCCCGTGATTTTGTATTCCATACACTTCTTTGCTCGCCGATTCGTTTTCCTTGTTTTTCGCTTCATACCTACTCTTATCAACGAAAGGATGAGTCTGTGGGGTATCAAACTAAGTTTGGGCTGAGGATGTTATTTTGAACCGAGAGTCAACAACAGATGTAAATTCAGGCGTGCCACATACAAGTGTTTTGAAACTCTTGCTGTTCATGTTGGTTATTAACAGTTGGTCGAGATCCAATGACTGTTAGCAGATTATGGAATCGGTGGATTCAGGAGGATAATACGGAACGCCGTGCTGTATCTCAATGGCCTCGTATCACTAGCAGTCGAGATGACAGGCATCTTATCCGCATGGCTGTAACGGATCGTGTAGCCACGTCTCGATCCCAGAGTCAACAGATGGGGACGTTTGCAAGACAACAACCATCTGCACGAACAGTTCGACGACGTTTGCAGCAGCATGGACTATCAGCTCGGAGACCGTGGCTGCGGTTACCCCTGACGCTGCATCACAGACAGGAGCACCTGCGATGGTGTACTCAACGACGAACCTGGGTGTACGAATGGCGAAACGTCATTTTTTCGGATGAATCCAGGGTCTGTTTACAGCATCATGATGGTCGCATCCGTGTTTGGCGACATCGCGGTGAACGCTCATTCGAAGCGTGTATTCGTCGTCGCCATACTAGCGTATCCCCCGGCGTGATGGTATGGGGTGCCATTGCTTACGCGTCTTGGTCACCTCTTGTTCGCATTGACGGCACTTTGAACAGTGGACGTTCATTTCAGATGTGTTACGACCCGTGGCTCTACCCTTCATTCGATCTCTGCGAAACCCTACATTTCAGCAGGATAATGCACGATCGCATGTTGCAGGTCCTGTACGGGCCTTTCTGGATACAGAAAATGTTTGTCTGCTGCCCTGGCCAGCACAGTCTCCAGATCTCTCACCAATTGAAAACGTCTGGTCAATGGTGGCCGAGCAAACTGGCTCGTCACAATACGCCAGCCACTACTCGTGATTTACTCTGGTGTCGTGTTGAAGCTGCGTGGGCAGCTGTACCTGTACACACCATCCAAGCTCTGTTTGACTCAATGCCCAGGCGTATCAAGGCCGTTATTACTGCCAGACGTGGTTGTTCTGGGTACTGATTTCTCAGGATCTATGCACCCAAATTGTGTGAAATGTTATCACATGTCAGTTCTAGTATAATATATTTGTCCAACGAATACCCGTTTATCATCTGCATTTGTTCTTGATGTAGCAATTTTAATGGCCAGTAGTATATATAGATGTTTAGATATAGAAACACAAAAGATCAATATAACTGTTTTCCGCCGTGCAAAGTGTTCTACAATATTCACGGAACGAAACTGTGGTAGCACTACGACTAGTAGTAGTTCATGATGGCTTTGTTGAGCAGTAAAAGAGACACTGTTGTCAATTGTCATGTTTGCAAATTTCTGAAACATTACTATATACACGGTGCAGTTACATTAATGTGACCACCTCCCACGTTCGCCGTCAGAGCGCAGTAACAAGTTGCAGGCGGTAGTACGAGCAGTGGAGGGTATATAAAGCGTGTCGGGGCGGGGGGACGCGGAAAACCGAGCAGTCGTTGTCGTAACGCGGAAACGGAGCAATTTGTCTGACGTCCAAACTGCCATGATAATTGGCGTTCGAGCAAAGAGTGGAAGAAATTCTGAAACGGCTAAGTTTGTGCACTGTTCGTGTGCCATAGTGGTTGAAGTAAACCTTTCATGGCAAAATGGTGCTGTCAAAAAGTGGGGCCGATGCAGCTGCGTTGCATCACGGGCCATAGATGACAGGTATGAACGACGATTCCGGAGATGTGTGCGGGTGAACAGAAATGCAACTGCTGAGCAGCTGACCCTCCAGATGAACCAGGGGGCTACCAACAGTGGCTCTGGTTAGCACACTGGACTCGCATTCGGGAGGACGACGGTTCAATCCCGCGTCCGGCCATCTTGATTTAGGTTTTCCGTGATTTCCCTAAATCACTCCAGGCAAATTCCGTGATGGTTCCTTTGAAAGGGCACGGCCGACTTCTTTCCTCGTCCGTCCCTAATCCGATGAGACCGATGCCCTCGCTATCTGGTCTCCTTCCCCCAAACGACCCAACCTAACAGTGTCTCCTCAACAATCTCTTCCGGAAAGTTGCTGCGTATGGACCTCCGCAACAGGCGCCTGGTTCGCGCAGCTCTGCTGACTGCTGTTCATCAGCGACGAAGGCTAGAATTCACACACCAGTACCGAACTGGACACACTGAGTGGCGACTGGTAGCGCTTTCAGATGAAATACATTTTGTGCTCCATCGGACAGATGGCCGTTGTCGTGTACGGCGTGGAACTTCTGAATGCAAACATCTTGTACCAATCGTCGGAAAGGTCCAGCCCGGAGGAGAGATCATTGTGGGCTGGGGAATTTTTTTCGTGGCATTCCCTGTGTGTTGTCATTATGGAAGGAACATAGGATCATCGTGCTTTTGTCCATCTGTCCTTGGGTCCCATGTCCACCACCAAGTGCAGTTTGTTCTTCCTCGGCACGATGGCATCAACCACATTTCACACAGCTCGCAGTGTTCGCGCCTGGTTCAAAGTGCACCAGGATCAGTTTTCCGGACTCTCCTGGCCACTAAACCCAATCGAGAATCTGTGGGTCCACCTCGATCGGCCTCTTCGTTCCATGGCTCATCAGCCGAGATATCTAGAACAGCTGACCATGGCACTGTAGTCGGCTCGGCCCCACGTCTCTGCCGGTACTTCCCAGAACCACACTGACCCTCTTCACATACGTCTTGCATCAGTGCGCGCTGGAAAACGTGGTTATCCAAGCTTTTGACAGGTGGACACGTTAATGTGACTGGACAGTGTAACTGCCAACTGAAACACTGCATTAGAAAGTCTGGAAACAATTCTTCATCTACATGGATATTCTGCAAATCACATTTAAGTGCCTGGCAGAGGGTTAATAGAATCAACTTCACAATTCTCTATTATTCCAATCTCGTATAGCGCACGCAAAGAATGAACTCTTATATTATCGTGGTGATCTTTCCTCCCTATTTAGGTCGGTGACAACAAAATATTTTCGCATTCGGAGGAGAAAGTTGTTGATTGGAATTTCGTGAGAAGATTCTGTCACAACGAAAACAATGATGTCCAGCCCAAATCCTGTATTATTTCTGTGGCACTCTCTCCCATATTTCGCGGTAATACAAAACGTGCTGCCTTTCTTTGAACTTTTTAGATGTACTCCATCAGTCCTATCTCGTAAGGATCCCACTCAGCGCAACAGTATTCTAAAAGAGGACGGACAAGCGTAGTGTAGGCAGCCTCCTTAGTAGGTCTCTTACGTTTTCTAACTGTCCTGCCAATAAAACGCAGTCTTTGGTTAGCCTTCCCCACAACATTTTCTATGTGTTCCTTCCAATTTAATTTGCTCGTAATTATAATATCTAGGTATTTACCTGAATTTACGTCTATTAGATTAGACTGATTTATCGTGTAACCGAAGTTTGAGTTCCTTTTAGCACTCATGTGGATGACCTCACACTTTTCGTTATTTAGGGTCAACTGCCACTTTTCGCAGCATTCAGATATCTTTTCTAAATCGTTTTGCAGTTTGTTTTGATCTTCTGATGATTTTATTAGTCGATAAACGACAGCGTCATCTGCAAACAACCAAAGTCAGCTGCTCAGATTGTCTACCAAATCGTTTATATAGATAAGGAGCAGCAAAGGGACTATAACACTACCTTGGGGAACGCCAGAAATCACTTCTGTTTTACTCGATGACTTTCCGTCAATTACTACGAACTGTGACCCCTCTGACAGGAAATCCCAAATCCAGTCACATAACTGAGACGATATTCCATAAGCACACAACTTCACTACCAGCAACTTGCGTGGTACACTGTCAAAAGCCTTCTGGAAATCTAGAAATACGGAATCGATCTGAAATCCCTTGTCAATAGTCAACACTTCATGTCAATAAAGAGCTAGGTGTGTTTCACAGGAACGATGTTTTCTAAACCCATGTTGAATGTGTCAATAGACGGTTTTGGCTTGGCTCTGAGCACTATGGGACTTAACTGCTGAGGTCATCAGTCTCCTAGAACTTAGAACTACTTAAACCTAACTAACCTAAGGACATCACACACATCCATGCCCGAGGCAGGATTCGAACCTACGACCGTAGTGCTCGCACGGTTCCAGGCTGAAGCGCCTAGAACCCCTCGGCCATGCCGGCCGGCCAATAGACAGTTTTCTTCGAGGTAATTCATAATGTTCGAACACAATATATGTACCAAAATCCTGCTACATATCGACGTTAAAGATATGGGCGTGTAATTTAGTGGATTACTCCTACTACCTTTCTTGAACATTGGTGTGACCTGCGCAACTTTCCTGTCTTCGGGTACAAATCTTTCATCGAGCGAACGGTTGTAGATGATTGTTAAGCATGGAGCTAATGCATCAGCTTACTCCTAAAGGAACGTAATTGGTATACAGGCTGGACCAGAAGACTTGCTTTTATTTCCTTAATTTTAAGAGCATTAAATTTTTAAAAAGAAGTCATCCAGTGAACGATGCAGTTTGATCATTAAGATAACGAATTTCCATCTGGCTCTAGTGAAGGCGGAGTATCAAGCACGGTCTGCGAGAGTAGAGGAAGAGCCTTGGCGTATAGCGGTGTGGCCGTATGTTGTGGGTTCTCGGGTTGAAAACTAGCGACCTTCACCCACTAACTCTCGTCGGCAACATGGACGTCTCGTTAGGAGTGCAGCCGTTAGTTGAGCAACATTCGAAAGTTTCTCTGAAAACGTAAATATTTTCCAGTCACCACGACTGGTTCTATTAGTTTTATTATATCTAGATGACGAGATTACTTATTTTGCATTAATTTGAATCTCCCATACTGTTAAGTAAACTGAACCTGTACGTAATTACACGCTCCACGTTTCACTTTTTTTTGTATCTGACACACACACACACACACACACACACACACACACACACACATTTGTGAAGGCAAGCTACAAGCGGCTTCAATTACTTACCAGCGCTAATGATAGGTTTACTCACGAGATACCAATCGGGCTGTTGTGTTTTTTTTTCTTTCTTAATACCTCAGTGTCACAGTAAATAGATTTATTATGTGGTATACAGGAAAAGCGACACATTAAAAATAATGAGCTGCTTACTAGAGGTGCTTTACGAGTCTTGTAACTATGTTATCTCTCGGGATTTATTGCCAACGCAAACGCACCCACCAGCTGGGTTAATAATGAAACCTGCAGGGCGATCTACTAAGAGTGCGAGTAGATGTGGTTAAATCATGCAGTAACCCTAACGAGAAAAATCCTCGCCTCAGATTTCCAGCAAAATACAGGGTGATTCAAAAAGAATACCACAACTTTAGGAATTTAAAACTCTGCAACGACAAAAGGCAGAGCTAAGCACTATCTGTCGGCGAATTAAGGGAGCTATAGAGTTTCATTTAGTTTGACATTTGTTCGCTTGAGGCGCTGTTGACTAGGCGTCAGCGTCAGTTGATGCTAAGATGGCGACCGCTCAACAGAAAGCTTTTTGTGTTATTGAGTACGGCAGAAGTGAATCGACGACAGTTGTTCAGCGTGCATTTCGAACGAAGTATGGTGTTAAACCTCCTGATAGGTGGTGTATTAAACGTTGGTATAAACAGTTTACAGAGAATGGGTGACAGAGCACTTCATCACTGGCCTCCAAGAAGCCCTGATCTTACCCCCTGCGATTTTTTCTTATGGGGGTATGTTAAGGATATGGTGTTTCGGCCACCTCTCCCAGCCACCATTGATGATTTGAAACGAGAAATAACAGCAGCTATCCAAACTGTTACGCCTGATATGCTACAGAGAGTGTGGAACGAGTTGGAGTATCGGGTTGATATTGCTCGAGTGTCTGGAGGGGGCCATATTGAACATCTCTGAACTTGTTTTTGAGTGAAAAAAAAAACTTTTGAAATACTCTTTGTAATGATGTATAACAGAAGGTTATATTATGTTTCTTTCATTAAATACACATTTTTAAAGTTGTGGTATTCTTTTTTAATCACCCTGTACTATTAACTTAAATTAAAGGTTCAGTAATAGCGCAATATATTCATACCTCTGTCGCGTTTTGGAGTTCACTGACGACTTGTAACGTTCTGAAATGTGAAAGCATGAAAAATCGACCTGCGACAACTACATGGTGACCTTCCTGAAAGGTATTTGATATTTATTACAGTTCAAAGCTTTGAGTGAGGAAGGAATTGAAGGCTACTGCCCCTCCTCAAACGGATCTCTTCCTGGTATGACCATGCCAGTTCTTTTGTAAATATAATTGAATACATGTTTCATATTCTAACATGCTATGTCTGTTGTCTCAGATCGCACAACAAAATTCAGCTGATAGAAAAGTTGAATTTAATCCACGACAAGCCCTTATCTTTGTACATAGGCACAATCCTCTGTTGAGTAGAATGCGCATGGCAGGAATGCGACACCAAGTTGGGCACACTTGCCACGTTTCCCAAAGCAGAATTGTATTCGCCATTCTAAAAACATTTTTGTAATCAAATCACGTCAACTGATTATGACTTGACAAGACTGGAGCAGCCAAATAAATTCAATCGTTTTATCTCTTCCGCAATGGTAATTCCAGAATAATGTCAAATTCTGCAGTTGGGTTCACACTGATGCCCCCAGAGTCTGTGACTGACTACTTGTCAGTGTGTTGGCCCACCTTCGGAATGCAGTAGTACAGAAGTTTTACTTTGCAACGATTCGTCAGGCGCTCGGTAGATTTGCGAAGGTACGTGGCACCAGATGTATAGTCCGCCTGCTTATCTGAGTGATAATGTGTTTCCATGCAGCGGGTCCGAGTTCGATTCGCGGCCGGGTTGGAGATTTTCTCCGCTTGTGGACTGGGCGTTGCGTTGTCCTCCTAATCCTTTCATCAACATCGCCTACACGCAAGTCGCCCAGTGTGACGTCACCTGAAATAAGGCTTGCAACCCAGCGGCCGAACTTCCCTGGATGGGGTCTCCCGCCCATCAGTGCCACAGGGTCATTTCATTTTTTACCAAATGTATATGCACAGATCACGCAATTACTGTCTGCGTACGCAGAGCTGGTATCCGATCGCGTTGCAGCTGTGTTCCATAGGTTTCAGATCAGGGGAATTTGGGAACCAAGACATCAGTGAGAGCTCACTGGCATCCTTCTCAAACTACTGTATCACGGTTCCGGCTTTATCATGTACATTTATTCTGCTGGAAGATATCGTCGCCACCGGGAGGACATCAAGCGTGAGGGATACAGGTGGCTCACAATGATGATAACTTGGTCCACAATGATGTTACATTAAACAACAGCTGCCATCGTGCATTAGATTAGCACCCCAGGTCCCTTTCAATCCCAGGTGAATGTCTTCCATACCATAATATTACCTCTACCGGCCTGCGCCCGTGTGGCGGTATACGTTTCGAGCAGCGTTTCTCCTGAATGACGGCTTAACCGGACGCGAATTCAACAAGAATTGTGATAGAATCATCCAGTAGCACGTTGTGATTCATTCATTCAAGCGGCACTTTTCGTTGATCCACGGTCCAATTTCGATGATACCCTGCCGTAACTGGAATCGTAATTGCCGTCGAGTCAACATGGGAACATTTTGGAGTCACCTGCTAGGGTTCCACGCGGCCCTGTGACATTACCGTGACCACTGCCTGTGTCCGACGTGCCTCTCACAGGGGGTAGGTGGCAAAACTAATAGTGAAATAGTGGAGGGTATATAAAACGTGTCGCAGTGGAGGGGGGGGGGGGGGGGGTTGTGGACGGGGCCGAAAGCAGTTACTATTGGCTGACTTTTACAGTTACACACAATTTATTTTAAACCTGTAGTTCCAGACTCAACAATAAGTAAAAATGCCACACGTTATTAATGAAGGAATAAACAACTGTAAATATTAGTGTTTCCTGCGAGTTATAATTTAGCAAATCAACATTAAATACAGATACAACAGATGTTTGAAAAGCAAGCCACTGTGATCTGGACAGAAGGCCTTACACGCCAGGAATGGCAATAAATTAAGAATTGTTTAAAAGTCGCTGCAACTTACAAATTACAGGTATTGAAATATTAAAGGCAGGTCGCCACAAACACAGCAGAAGGCATCAGACGCCAGGAATGGCAGTAAATAAGATTTTAAAGGCTTACTGCGTAAATACAAAGACCAAACTAGAATTTTAAGGCAAATGACCACAATCGTGGCTGAAGGCCTTACACGCCAGGAACGGCAATAATGTAAAAAATTTAGAGACCTGCTCTAAAACAGCAAATACAGTAGCGAAGGTTAATTAAAAAAACAAGCACTGATCACCAAACGGCTGAAATAAGATGGTAAACTTTGTAACACAACCCTTAACATACTCTGAACACTACACTGCTAGATTTATTCTAGAAGGCGATCAGAACTGTTAACTAGACATGTATAACCTTTCATGTAGGCATTACAAGGTATTGTAGTAAATAATACAATAATGAAACACAAGGACCAGTACATAAGTTCCTTTAAAGTTACTGAGGCAGACTATACCCGCAGAAGGCGTGGGCTGAAGGAGCGTTACACTGAACTACTGGTCATCACACCTCCCTATAGAACAAACACATCTTACAAGAACCAAGGGGCCACAGACGGTGCTCCAGGAATCGACCTCTGAGAAGGTCCTGCAACAAACGCTTTCGCGAGCGATGAGACAGGCAGCCAAGAGTTGCATTCACTTCAGAAGATGGTAATTCCGACTAGTGGCAGTCTAACGAATGACTAATGATAATCTTGCTGAAGCTACGTGACGTCCGGTAAACCAAATGCAATGATGGAACAATACGCCAAACCCGGAATTGGCGGTCTGCACTACGTCCCCAGAATACTGTGTTTAGAGCGCCCGCAACGAGAAAGGAATCACTACCACCAGAGTAGAAGAATCACAACCGGCCTGCAATCAAGAAAGCAAACTACACACCTCACCGGACAGCAGCGGCAAGGCGAGGAAACGTACATTGCCGTTACATACACTAACCCCCAGGGCTGGTAACTGGGGCGTTAGCGACCACCAGGCTGGTTGAACTTAACAAATTGTAACAAGTTGAACGCATAAATAGTAGTAAGAAGTCGAGGAAAGCTAATCAGATCCGCCTTCCCCAAGCACTCCACTCGCTGCTCTTCGCCTCGGCACACTGCGAGCAGCAACACGAACCCAAGTCAGTGAAGAATCGCGAGATATCATAGTGGTAGACGTTTCTCTACTTGGATTGAAACGCACTCATCTTAAAGCTTGCTAGATCCGGTTTACGAAAAGGTCGTGCACCCTCGTGACCACAGCCCTTCCACCCGGCAGTCCATGCGTGCCGCCAGTGGTCCCGGCGAGCTCTGGCACTGCGCGGACCTGGCTCCTCCTGAGTCCACAATCGAACTGGCCCACTCACACGACCCGGGAAAACGACGACGTCGCCCCAAAGATAGGGCAACAGTTACTACATATCGATAACCGCCGCTGCTGCCACTAGCGGACAGACAAAGCTTGCAGAACAGAGTGGCGCCAGTCAGTACGAGAAAGAAACAAACAACCGCAACCATGCCAACCAAACGATACATTCTGGGCTCCAATAGAGAGCGGAAACCTACAAACAGCACCAACACGAGCCCCAGCACAGCTCAAACAATGCAGTCGTTGTCGAAGCGACTTATGTGACGTTCAAAAGGGTATTATCACAAGCTCGCGTGCCAAAGGTAGAAGCGTTTCCGAAACGGTTAAGTTTGCAAACTGTCCGCGTCCCTCTGTGGTTAAATAATACTGTGGCACGGCAAAATGTCGCTATCAAAGACCGGCACAACAGGCCCTAGAGGCGAATGATGGTTGCAGAGATGTGTACGGGCGAACAGACCTGCAGCTGTCGACCAACAGACAGCCCAGATGAACGAAGGGGCTACCAACAGTGTCTCCTCAACTACCATTCAGTGAATATTTCTGCGTATGGCACTCTACAGCAGGCTCCTAGTTGATGCACCCAAACTGACCGGCTTTCATCGGCGACGAAAGCTGGAATTTGCCCGTCACTATCGCAACTGGACGTTCACTGAGTGGTGAGAGGTGGCTTTTTCAGATGAATCCTTTGGCGTGTAAGGCGTGAAACATCTGAAAGAACACGAGAGTATGCACCAATAATAGAGGGATACGTGCAGGGTGACACAGAATAACGGGAATCTTTGAAATTATTAGTGATGGCCATCGGCAGGTGGCAGCACTGAGAGTTCGTGAGAGCGAAATGTTTTATAAAAACAATGATAGTTTGGTAGCGGCGCAGAGAGAGTTTCGACGCCTTTAAAATTTAGGACGTCATGACGCCGTTCCGTTGAACCACGCGATATAATGTTGTATTAATAACTTTGAAGAGACTGGATCTGCCCTCACGAAGAAACTAATAGGACGAACATTGATGATGTACGCGAGTCTGTCTTAGGGAGCCCAGGGCGTTCAATTCGTAAGCAAGCAGCAGTGGTTGGAATGTCTCGGGAGTGCGTTCACAGAACTGTTGATCTTGATTCAAAGTTTCATCCGTACACACTACAGATGGTGCAACAATTGAAGGACAACGATTACCGGTTACGATTAGGATTCTGTCAACAAATGATAACAAAAATAAACAATGAGGGATGAATTTCTAAACAAGTTGTGGATATCAGATGAAGCACATTTTCATCTCACAGGTTATGTGAATAAACAGCACTACCGTTACTGGGCAAACAAATCCTAATAACGTTCATAAGCGCCATTTACACGCTAGTAAACTGACAGTATCGTGTGGTGTTTCATCACATTGGATTATCGGAGCCTATTTTTTCGCAAATGAAAAGGGAAACATAATAACTGTCAATGCCGATCGTTACGTGGAGATGCCACGAACTTTCGTTACATCTGCATTGAACAACTTTCCAAACGTTCAAGAAGCCTCCTTTCAACAGGGCGGAGCGGCATCACGCACTGCACGGCAATCAGTAGCATATCTGCGAGAATTGACAACCGTGCGATCTCACGATTCGGTAACTTTCCCTCGATCGCCAGATTTATACGTTTGTGATGGTTTCCCCCCCCCCCCCGTGTGGGGCTACCTCAAGAGCAAAGTGTACACGATTCGACCAAGAACCCTGGATGAGTTAAAACTGATAATTCGGGATGCAATACACAGTATGCCAGCTGAGATGTTTGCAGCGTTCAACGCAGATTCTCAGCAGCAGATTTCACGAATGTATTCGTACAGGAGGACGCCATCTAAAGAACGTAATTTTAAAAAAATGATAAATGCCATCAGTGTTTCGTAAACGGCAAAATTGTAATGTTTCAATTACCATGAATGCAATTTCTTTCCTTCGTCACTTCTTGTTTTATAGGATTGTGGAAATGTTCCCGTTTTTCTGTGTCACCCTGTACTATCCCAGTAACAGCTTTTCTCCAGTATTTTGAGTGAGAAAATAGCAGAGGATGTGTCGGCTGTAAGTGAAAACCAAAATGGTTCTAGGCAAGAACGACTGTGCCTTGGTAACATTCATTGTAGCAGACAGTTACTGAAAAAACGCAGAAATAAACGCACATAGGTGACATCTGAGGACCTACAGAAAGCGTGTGACAGTTTCCCAAGAATAAAATTATGAGAGGCAGTGGGGAAGATTAGTGTGACTATACAAGGACATAAAAGTAATGATTAAAATGAGAAACAAGATAACCCGA
The DNA here is from genome assembly GCF_023864345.2 of Schistocerca serialis cubense. Taxonomy (NCBI): domain Eukaryota; kingdom Metazoa; phylum Arthropoda; class Insecta; order Orthoptera; family Acrididae; genus Schistocerca; species Schistocerca serialis. Next base: position 633,506,858 of record NC_064642.1, on the reverse strand, counting down.
CGGATTTTCGTTGGCAAAGGTCTAAAACAAGTTGAGGAATGTCACGTATCCTGTTTAACCTTTATTTGGAACAACCCATACTGGACTGGTACTGGAAACGCTCAGGCATAGAAATAAAATTTGGTGACGATATTTCTCATTCTTTGATTTGGAGACGATCAGTAATATTCTCTCAGGATATGTAATACATGCGGAGAAAATTTAATGGGGTTTTGGAATAAATATGTACAAGATAGAGTGCAAGAGTCTGGGACAGAATTCGATGAAAATCGATACAGAGGACGGAGAAATAAAATCCTGCAGACGCTAATAATATTTGGGAACAACAAAAAATAACTCCAGTTCATGTGGAAATGATACTAATTCCAGAATATCAGTGCGGAAGAGATTTCCTAAAATATTGTATGAAATAATATTATTCCGCAGGACACTGAGAAAAGACTGTTCTACAATGTGGTAGAGAGATAGTTCTGCACTATGGGATCAGAAGTATCCGGACACCTGGCTGAAAATGACTTAAAAGTTCGTGGCGCTCTCCATCGTTAATGCTGGAATTCAGTATGGTGTTCGCCCACCCTTAGCCTTGATGACAGCTTCCACTCTCGCAGCCATACGTTCAATCAGGTGCTGGAAGGTTTCTTGGGAAATGGCAGCCCATTCTTCACGGAGAGGTATCGATGTCGTTCGGTGACGCCTGGCACGGTGTCGGCATTCCAAAACATCTGAAAGGTGTTCTGTAGGTCAGGACTCTGTGCAGGCCAGTCTACTACAAGGATGTTACTGTCGTGTAACCACTCCGCCACAGACCGCGCATTATGAACAGGTGCTCGGTCGTCTTGAAAGATGCAATCGCCATCCCCGAATTTCTCTTCAACAATGGTACGCAAGAAGGTTCTTAAAACATCAATATCGACCTGTGCTGTGACAGAGCCACACAAAACAAGGGATGCAAGCCCCCTCCGTGAAAAACACGACCACACCATAACACCATCGCCTCCATATTTTACTGTTGGCAATACACACGCTGGCAGATGAAGTTCACCGGACATTCGCCATACCCACACCTTGCCATCGTATCGCCACTTTGTGTATCGTGATTCTTCACTCCACACAACGTTTTTCCACTGTTCAATCGTCCAATGTTTACGCTCCTTACACCAATCGAGGCGTAGTTTGACATTTACCAGCGTGATGTGTGGCTTATGAGCAGCCGCTCGACTATGAAATCCAAGTTTTCTCAGCTCCCGCCTGCCTGTTATAGTACGTGCAGCGGATCCTGATGCAGTTTGGAATTCCTGTGTGATGGTCTGCCTATTACATATTACTACCAACTGTCGGCGGTCTCTATCACTCAACGGATGAGGTCGGCCTGTACGCTTTTGTGCTGTACGCGTCCCTTCACGTTTCCGCTTCACTATCACATTGGGAACAGTGGACCTAGGGATGTTTAGAAGTATGGAAATCTTGCGCGCAGACGTGTGACACCCAATCACGTGACCACGTTCGAAGTCTGAGAGGTCCGCGGAGCGCTCCATTGTGCTCTCTCACGATGTTTAATGACTACTGAGGTCATTGATATGGAGTACCTGGCAGTAGGCGGCAGCACAATTCATCAACTCTGTCAGAGTTTCAGCTTCTTACAGCCATCACGTGATTTTTGACTGCGCCATCAGTGAAGTTGTGGAACAGCGGAATTTAGAGCAACGTCATGCCATCAAGTTTAACACAAAACTTGGGGAATCCGTGAGTGTTACCCTTCAAAAGTTGGAACAGTCCTATGAGGAACATCAAGAGCAGAAGTTTCTCGCTGGCACAAATCATTTTTGGAAGGCCCAGAACACCATGAAGGTGAACATCGCTCGGAGGAGACATTCAACTCCAAAAACTGACGAAAACGTGGAACGTGTGCGTGCTCTTATGAGATCAGACAAACTTTTAACAATAAGGCTGATGGGTAAACTATTAAACTTCGACACGTTCACGGTACATCAAATTTTGACGGAAGATTTGCACATACGAAAGTTTTATGCCACAACGGTACCGAAAAACCTCACGGCTGAGCTGAAAGACGATCGAAGAAACGTGTGTGTTGATCATTTTGAGAGGACTGCCGATTACCACGAATGATTCAGTCACAGGTGATGGATCTTGGATTTTTCTAGTACGATCCTGGGACAAAGCGGTAGTGTGAGGAGTGGCACAGTGAGACATCTCCTAAACCGAAAAAAGCTCGAATGAACAAATGAAAGGTCAAAACAATGATGATTTTGCATTTTGGTAGTAGAGGTATCGTGCATAAAAGGTTTATTCCTCCGGTACAAACTGTCATCCCAGTGTTTTACAAAGGTTTCCGTAAAGGCTAAGGGAAAGGGTGAATCGAGAGAGACCGGACATTGCTGACAATTGGGTGCTGCATCAAGACAACGGCCCAAGTCACACGGCCACTTCCATCACGGTACTCTTGACCTCAAAAGGCATTCCTCTCGTTCCACAGCGCCATATTCACCAGGTCTGAGCCCTGGTGACTTTTTTCCTTGCCTAAGTTGAAAAAGATCTTAAAAGGACGTCATTTTGGGACTCAGGAGAACTTTCGAAAGAGTGTGACCGACATAGCTGCCGAAGGGAAGTGCTTTGGAGGAGACAGTGTTTGAAAAAAAAATAAAAGCCTTGGCAGATAAAAAATTAGTCTCATTACTTTCCTCATGTGTCTCGTATATCGTTCATTCGTCTTCAGAGTGAGCCGAAAGACTGACGCTCCAGCACTTGCTCCGTCCTTTTAACCTCGCGGACCTCACCATTGTGCATGCTGTCACAGGTACACGGCGCCAGAGATGTTGATCGGCGGCGAAGAAATGCAGCGAGCATGAATTCTATCTTAGGCTGCGCAGTCGATCTACGCTGGGATGTGGATGTATCAGCGTGAGCTGCACGGTCACGACGTCTATGAAACTTTTATTACAATAAGCGGCGGTTTCCATGACTTACCCAAGCTGAAGCCGCTATCTCTGTATGAGAATCTAAGGGATAGCGATGCTGCCTCTGGGTCATGGGGTCCATGGCTTGATTCCCGGCTGGGTTGGGGATTTTCTCTGCCCGGGGACTGGGTGTTTGTGTCATCATCATCATCGTCATTTCTGAAAGTGACTAGATTGGATTGTGAAAAGAAACTGGACTGTGTAAAAACTGGGACTTTGTACGGGCGCTGATATCCGTGCAGATGAGCGCCCCCAAACAAGCTACCATCATCATGATCATGATCATCATCATCATCATCATCAACTACTTGAGAAGTCTGCGGTTAACGAGGCAGGATCGGATACAAACCTTAGGAGGTATGGAGGCGAATGGAGATGACGTGCTCCATAACAAGAACATTAGAGAACGGAGCGCTTCAGTAGTGCAGGCACGTATAGAGAATACCTAACATTAGGTAGCGAGAATACCTAACATTAGGTAGCCAAGGCAGATTTCAAACTGGAAGCCGCCCAGGAGGAGGGGGAGGAGGAGGAGGAGACGAAGGCCAGCACTAAGATGGAAAAATAAAGAAGGAAGCAATGGAAGACAGAAACCTAAGACGGGATGTTAACGAAAGAGGCCTGTTGAGTTTGAAAACGGGTAACTCCTAGGAGAGTCGGGTGGGTGAAACGGGGAGGAGAGGAACACCGAAGAGGAAATATGAGGGGCAGACGTAGGAAAAAAAATAGATGACGGCGATTGCCTGCGGAACCCAGCATCCGGTGATTGCAGCTCTGCCTGTTTAAGGTGCCTGTCTCGAGAGCGGCGATTTCTTTGTGGGCAGTCCGCAGCCCGTTGGGTGAGGTAACCGGTTTCTGCTTCCTGCAATACATTCCATCAGCTTGGAAAGCGCCCTACCAGGATGTCACTTCTTTCAAACCTCTGCACCACACATCCAGTAACGCGACTTGTGTAACAGTGCTGTCATTACGTCAAAGAAGTTAATGATTCCATGTTGGTTGTTTTACGCTTCTTCATTGTTCGGCTGTGCGCGACACGTTTCGGGCGTCACGGGCATTTCCGAGCACATTTTGGAAACGGGAGACCGTATTGCGCGCAAAGGTCCTTAAGAATTGGAGAACCGTAACTGTCTATTTTGTGATACTCATTCTCGAGTTCTTTCAGTGTGAAAATCAAATGATATCGTGCATAGCAGACCAGTAAAGTGGAATGACACAGTAGAGTTAGAATTTCATACTCATCACTTCGTACCTCGTCAAGTCCGTAGCCCCTGACTTGATTGTGGTATTTTATTAGGTTAAAAGACCATTTGTTTGACTTCACAAAAGACTATTCAAGTGATTGCTGTATGTCTTTCGCTTTTACTTGAAGGAAAGTAGTAAATCACCTTTTCCTTAAAGTTATTTACTAGTTTTTCACAAATGGGCTAGCTTTGAACTTAAAAAAAGCGTAATTCATCCAGTTTCGTACAGTCGAAAATACTCCATCTAGTGTGAACCATGTAGTCGACCTGTTAAAACGTTTAGGTTCAGCTACTTCTACCATAAGAATAATTGACAAATTTGGGGAAATTAATAAGTTAACATATTTGTATTCACTGTCCTCCCTCTTAACGGAGTTGTCAGCGCCTCTGACTGCCATGCAGCGGGCACGGGTTCGATTCCCAGCCAGATCGAAGATTTTCTCCGCTCAGGGGCTCGGTATTGTGTTATCCTCACCATTTCATCATCGCTGACACTCAAGTCGCCCAATGTGGCGTCATCTGGAAAGACTTGCAACTCGACGGCCGAACTTCCCAGATGGGGACTCCCGGCCATCAATGCTTTCGATCATTTCATTCACTGGTGTCCCATGGAATAATATTATGGTATATCTCCTCACTTTGGCAAAAAGTATTCATTGCACAAATTATATCCGGAGTTCACATGCGGTGAGTTTAAATGCATCTGCATAAATGTTTTAGAGCAATAACTGCAACCTCGCAGTAAATACATTCACTCACGAAATTTGCGTTCAACAATCCATTGGCGACTGGCAATAACCGAGAGGTAACTAGATTGATTAGTGAATCTTTATTGGCAAGAAAGGAGTGCAGTAGCCAGCTATACAGCTCTATGATAATTTGCCCGCTGAAATAAATTGTTTGATGGACAGACGAAGTGCTTTCAAATGTAGATTAAAGGCGTTTCTCCTTAACAGCCCCTTCCATACTATAGAGCAGTTTCTCAATAGTTATCAGAATGATAGCGCTTGGTTCACATATCGACAAATGTGGTGTAGAACCACACAATGAATCCAATGAAACTGTCAATATTGTCAGAATAAACAAGTCATTTTACCTGTCTTTATTTATTAGAAACAAAACCACGAAGATCACAGAATACTTTTAATGTTTTACATTGTTCCAGTCGATCTGTTTGTCATTCTAGCTGTTGACCTATGCTTCTACAGAGAGAGAAGTCAAGTGTTTGTGCAGTTTTTTTTTTTTTTTTTTTTTTTACCAAGAAAGGTTGCCGGCAAGTCAGCAGTGTCGAACGAGAAGCAATGCGGTTTGTTACCTATGTACAATGCCACCAGAAATATCTAACAAAGGGTTCTACTGTTACCAGTTCAGTGTTAGTTCAAGCACAAATCCTCTAATTGAGCACGTCAAGCCATAAATAAAATTCTCTCTTCAAAGTTTCGCGAGGAATTAATTATGGGCTGAACATTTCATTCTTATTTCCGGACAACCAAAGCTGCAGACGAAGTTCAGTAATTGCCTCCTGGTTTTCTTGCTGTGAGTTTTGTAACACGTATCGACGCTGAACGTAGTAGCGCTTCAGTATTAAACAATTATGGATGATTTTATTTGTTACGTAAAGGATTGTACTCGTCAAAGTTTAACATAGCAACATTGTCACAATGTTTTAACCTTCGCAGTACAAGGGATGGGGGGGCGCGGGGGTGTACTTTATGCCCAACTTTTGAAAATATCGTAATCTAGTCATGTACTTTATATTTTAAATTTTGAAAAAAATAAGTTTACAAAATCACTTAACGTGATTTGACGCAGACGCGCAAAGCAGCCGATCCAAGCCCACTACAAATGTTTCAGAGATCTTCTTTCGCAGCCCCCACTCCAGTCCCGCTACCCTTTCGGAGTAGTTTATGTCAAGGTAAAACTCTGGATTCTAATCCCAGTCTGACTCGCTGATTAATCTGCGATAAAATTTAAAAACAGCGGTCACCCTGCTGCAGAATGAAAGATCCATTCTGGACTTCCACTGCCATTGCCAACGATCGACCACGACACACTCAGAAAACGCCTTCCATATTTTTTTATCTTCTCTTTTTTTCCATTTGAAATGCAATCTTCCCAATTACCAATCTTTATTTTATTGCAATATGATTAATTTCTGGGATAACATGGTAACCTTCACGATTTACATTATAGGTTATAAAGCATGCTGGAGGATGAAAGAAGTGTCTCGTAAACAATCAGCTGGTTACTAAATTCTGATGCCGTAAGATTCTTGCTTACTAATGTGCAGCAAAATTTGTGGTGGCAGCTTTCACTGTAGCGTTGTCTTGTACAGTAGAGAACCGCTGAGCCCCCAAAATATCATTGTTAGCTTAATCATTTATCATTAATTTTCAGTCCCGTAATAATTACACCTTTACTTATCTGACTAGTTCTCATCCACTCTTACTGAACTATGCAAGTACTGCCAGTCTTACGTTGTGCAAGTCGGGCCTCTAGCACGTCTCATACCATTTCATCTTAATCCAGGACTTAGTTGTGTATGTCTGTTCGGGAGTATAAGTCAGCCCATGAACATATAGGTAAACATACACGCTCCTGTATGTATATTGCTAATTATCTAGCATTTAAATAGTTAAAACAGGACTGGTTTCAACTTTGTGAGCCCTACAACATAAAATTTTAAATGTACTTCGTATCTAAACCTGTTGCTATTTTTAGAAAAGCGTTTGTGAGATAGATGTGCCTAGTCTACATCATGTAATTTCATTAATTTATTATATAGTAGTTTGCTTTTAATATAACTTTTATGAGCATTTTAGGTTGTGTGTCCTTGCATCGGCACTATCATTTGACCTACGGACCCGTTTCTTCTTTATGTGACATTTGCATGTAGTATTTATCTTCAATTTTCACCTGTTTTCTGTTTTTTTTATTAATAAACTCCCAAATAATGTATGTCCTAAGTTATTTTCACATAATTTTAACTTATTGTGTTTCAGCTTTGAGGCATGTTTACAATGAAAAACTTGCTGGGAATAACGTACTTTTTCCAGACTCTGTTTCAACACATTGTGGTTAATTGTTCATAAAGATTCTAAATAATTTTCTTAAAAATAACGCTTTACCACTTACTGTGCACTAACACTATCCACCGTGGTCAACGCACACTTGTCACAGGCCTTAATGCGCCTCGGCGTTCAGTACAGAGTATGTGTCGCACGATGTAGAACGACGCTTCCAGCATGTTTACCATTTGATTGATTGTACAGCCCTGATCCTTCCCTTATATATTCACTGGACCACATTACACGTCCAACAAGGTAATTATTTCGTTTCTTTTTCCGTTTTTTCCTCCTCAAATTTATGGACTATAACTTTCATGAAAATGACCGGTTGCAGTTCTTGCCCCCTTTTTTTAAAATACATTCCGATTTCAAGGTTATGCATCTAATAAATGAAGGGCGCATGTATTTGCCTCGCCTATTTTTGTTGCAAATGACAAGGGCAATGCATTTTTGCAGATATTTTGTCATCGATACCCATAACTTGCTTATCAACATTTAGCGGTATGTTCAATTTTTAATTCTCCTAATTTCATCCAATCCCACTGTAGGGTCAAGGCTTTCTAGTTCCATTGTATTTTAATTTAGGCGAATCTGAAGATGCCTTGAATTAGGCAGAACGCGCATCAATGATGAATAACAACATCGCAACAAACACTGTTTTGTTCTCCTTATTTACATAAAGCAATTTTTGTTTGACACTCTTTTTCTGTTGTTGCAGGTAAGTTGAGCTTCCCATCATCAGTAAAGCCATACCAGATGCGTAAGTATAGATAACCTCTCAACTTGGTGATGGAGGCTGCCTATGGACATTCTAGTTTTCGTTGTCCACTTTTTCAGAGTTGGCTGTGCTAGAAACTTATTTATTTAAATACAATAGATGTGCCGTCTGGAAGGAGTTTCCTGTATTTTGACACTTCAAGTTTATTCGGCGGATCTGTTCAGTACCTGACTACAGAGTCTGCCGCCGAATCACGTTGTGTAAATTCCACATCATTACCTGCCGGCAACTATTCCACATCGTAGGCGGTCACTGCTTGCCAGTAGTAGCTAGCAGAAACCCACCAGCCGACATCGAACACCTACAATTCCTACATCCCTGTGCAATAACAGCTCCAGAAATTGTTGGAATTACGTGGTTTATACTTTTAGTGCTTACGACAAGTACACACATCAAAAAAAGCTTTGCATCACCTCGGTTCCGAGAGCTCCGGAACCTGTACAGAAAACTGGAGTAGAGATCAACATAAACATCACTTCTGCCCTTTTTGTTGCTCATGAAAAGCACACATTCCATGTTCTACAAACATACAGCGAGACCTTCAGAGGTGCTGGTCCAGATTTCTGTACACACCGGTACTTCTAATACGCAGTAGCATGTCGTCTTGCATTGATGCATGTTTGTATTCGTCGCGGCATACTGTCCACAAGTTCATCAAGGCACTGTTGGTCCAGATTGTCCCACACCTCAACGGCGATTCGTCGTAGATCCCTTAGAGTGGTTGCTGGCTCTCGTCGTCCATAAACAGCCCTTTTCAATCTATCCCAGGCATGGTCGATAGGATTCACGTCTGGAGAAAATGCTGGCCACCCTAGTCGAGCGATGTCGTTATGCTGAAGGACGTCACACACAAGGCGTGCACGATGGGGACGCGAATTGTCCATAAAGACGAATGCCTCGCTGATATGCTGCCGTTATGGTTGCACTGTCGGTCGTAGGATGGAATTCACGTATAGTACAGCCGTTACGGCGCCTTCCATGACCACCAACGGCGTCCGTCGGCCCCACATAATGCCACCCCAATACAGCAGGGAACCTCCACCTTGTTGCACTCGCTGGACAGTGTGTCCAAGGCATTCAGCCTGACCAGGTTGCCTCCAAACTCGTCTCCGACGATTGTCTGGTTGAAGGCAAATGCGACACTCATCGTGAAGAGAACGTGATGCCAATCCTGAGCGGTCCATTCGGCATGTTGTTGGGCCCATTTGTACCGCCGTGCATGGTGTCGTGTTTACAAAGACCATGGACGCCGGGAGTGAAGTTGTGCATCACGCAGCCTGTTGCGCACAGTTTGTCGTAACACGATGTCCTGTGGCTGCTCGAGAAGCATTATTTAACATAGTGACTTTGCTGTCAGGGTTCCTCCGAGCCATAAACCGTAGGTAACTGTCATCCGCTGCAGTAGTAGCCCTTGGGCGGCCTGAGCGAGGCATGTCAGCAACAGTTCCTGTCTCTCTCTATTTCCTCCATATCCGAACAACATCGCTTTGGTTCACTCCGAGACGGCTGGACACTTCCCTTGTTGAGAGTCCTTCCTTGTACAAAGCAACAAGGCGCACGCGATCTAACCGCGGTATTGACCCTCTAGGCATGGTTGAACTGCAGACAAAACGAGCCGTGTACTTCCTTCCTGGTGGAATGACTGGAACTGATCATTGTTAGAGTGTGGAAACTGAGGATGAGGAAGGGGGGGGGGGGGGAGAATTAGGTAATAGCCGAGTCGTGAAATAAATTGATTACTTCAAAATTAAGCAGCCCACGCATGAAAAGAACTTCCCTCGTCAAATTCACGGCGGCTGTGAATCCAGGTACAGCAAACAAAATAAAAGATTGGATTAAATGTGTATCCTTTTGGCCGAGGATGGAGTAACCTAGTAGTCAGGTAATGAATGCTCTGTGCCTGCGATAAACATATCTGGAGGAATTCTAAGAGATATCAAGTCAGTTTATTTTGACCAGTGATGAATCTTTTTTTGTGTATAATTTGGAAATGGACGTTCAGCAGCTCCATTTTTCATTAATTTGATTTCTTTATCTTCCATTCTTTGCAGTTGAATTCGCTGTTGCAGCCCATAGCCAAGCCATCAGAGTGGATGGTATAATATTGCCATTGGCCATAGCCAAACTAAAATTACGGGGGGGGGGGGGGGACTGATGCTTTGTGTGCGCGGTCATCAGCGCCCGTACAAAGTTCCAATTTTTGCACAGTCTAATTTTTTATATAGTCCAATCTAGTCACTATCACTATTGATGATGATAACACAAACACCCAGTCCCCAGGCAGAGAATATCCCCAACGCGGTCGGGAATCGAACCCGTAACTCCGTGATCCAGAGCAACGCTAGCCACTAGACCATTGCTAGCTGCGGACGCAGGGGACTATGATTAAATCGATTCCATTCTGAAGGCTTCACTCACAGCAGAAGGATTGCTTGAGAATGGGGTTGCGATCCCGTGTCTAGTCGCTGAGAGCGTAATATAAATAAACAAAACAAAATGTACACACGGAACGTCTATTTCCAAAAGAAATACTTTTATCAGCTACGGAACTGCCGAAAAAATTCTCCTTCAAAAGTAGTGGAGACCATCGTGTATTTTCTTCTTCATCGTCGTCGTCGTCGATTCCCTTCCCCATCCACCATCCATGTGATCAGACCATAGGAATCCGCGATGTTGTGACTAATTTTGTGCACTCCATTCTATTTTCTACACCCCTTTAAATGTCTCCACTACCAAAGCTTTACAGGTCTTTTTCACCAACCATCTCTGCCGAGGCATTCCTGCGGGCCTTCTGCCATCTGGAAGCATATTAATTGTAATGTTTAAAATTGTTCGATTATTGTCTAAACCGCTTGTCGAGCTCTTAACCAGGATTTCAGTAGCTGGGGTGCCAGCACACATCGTCTAGCTCTTCACGGCGGTGAACTCCCCACTACACAGATTCTATGTCAGTAATCAGGCAGTAGATTTTCCTAGACCAGCAACTTTCTCTCCACAGTGAGCTGTTTCTGTTTTGTTTTCTTCTATTCCTATCGTGACGACCCTAGAGAATGACAAGGAATACAGGGCCTAGTGGAGAGAGCTCTCTAGACACACTAGCTTGTTGTGAGCATAGATGTGGTTTAAAGTATGCGGACACCCCTACGTAATGCGGAATTGACCACTAGATGTCATGAGAGGCTGACTTGTCTGTGTAATATTAAGCGATGTGTGGTGTGTTGTGGGTAGAGACGCAGGGACAGCAGAATCGGCAGAACTGGGCAGGAGAGTTCAATGAATTCGAACGTGACTAGTCATCGAAGTTACCCCTGTGATGAGTCCTTCAGCGAGATTGGAATCATCCTAAATCTGCCCTTTTCCGACCGTTATAAATCGTGAAGTGGAAACATAAAGGAAGAACCACAGCTAAATCAGGACGTAGGCGGATCTTCTGCATTGACAGACGGGGACTGTCAAGCCTTTGCTGAGGATGGATCTAAAAAAAATCCCAGGACATCAGCAGAAAGAATCACATAAGTTCCAGTTTGCTACCAGCAGTCGATCCTGCACAATGTGCGTGAAAAGTTAAAAATAATGGAATACAATGGTCCTGCAGCTCCTCACAAGCCACGCTTTTCTGTAGTCAGTATTATCGACGACAGTGGATAGTGGATAAATAGAAATGAGTTATTTAGAGGGATGAATTGCACTGTACCCTGTGGTTACCCGATGGAAGGGTTTGTGTTTGTCGATTGCGTGGAGAACGTTTCCTGCCTTCATGTGCAGTGACAACAGTGAAGTGCAAAGGGGGTGGTGTTGCGTAATAGTGGTGTTCTTTCGTGGTTAGAGTGTGGTTCCCATATTATATTTAAGAAAAAGTAAACTGTAGGAGCGTATGAACACATTTTACGGCATTGTGTAGCAGCCTGTCAAAGCACCGTCAGTGAGATAATGAAATGGTTTCTGAATCATTAGATTTATGAAATGGACTGACTTCCTTCGAGTTCTGACCTGAACAGCTTTGGGACGAGTAAGACTTCCCGCCAGACCACAGCGTCCAACACCACTACCCTTTTCTGGTTTCGATTATTGACGAGGAGTGGGCTGCCATTCCTCCATAGAGATACCTCACTGAATGTGTCCGCAGCAGAAATGAACCCGTCGTGAAAGCGAGGAGTGGGCACAGCTCATAATAAAGTCCAGTAATACAGGCCCAGATACTTATCAGGTAGTTCGTATTTTCTTCGATTCTGCATTGGGCATCTGAGGTTTGATTCCATGTGGAAACTTCTGGTTCACCAAGTTTAGTCTCTGATGCACTGTGCCCAGGTTACAGGCGTACTTGAATTTCTTGACCTCCTTTCATCCGTTTTTACTCTTATTCTTCACCTGTTTTCCTATTACCATTAATGAGTATTGACGTCCCAAAACTGCAGCTGAGTTTTCACTATATTTTTGCATCTCCTCCAGCACTCTTGTTATTCTGTAGCTAATTCCGGCGAGACTATTTTGATTATTCCCGTCACAAACTATTACAGTCTCGAAAGTTGAGTTTACTCAGTTTCTCGCCGTTTAGAATGTTCTCTGAATGCGTGGCCCGGTGGTTTTCTGTCTGTAGTCGATGCTAGTTATTTCTTGCCGTTATTACAGAAAAAAGTGTTGAATAGCCTAACCTTGTAATCAGTTTACTTCGTCGCTCGTGTTGTCTGTATCTTCATGTATTGAATGCCAAGTACTGTTCGAAAAATAAATGTTATTTACACCGTTAGAAAGAAGCTTACAGAAAATGCTTCAAAGGAGCTCAAGCGCGCAGAGCCACCACGGGCAATCGTGAGGTGAAACATCTGTGTGTCAGGATCGAAATAGAATTTAACGTGGGTCTATCAGTGGTTCAAATGAATTTTTTCTAAGGGGTAACAACAAAAGAATTCTTCTGTTTTACGGTTACGAAACTAAAGTATTTATTTGAGGATCATTATTATTACTATTTCATAAGACTGTAACACTGATCACTAACTTACCTTTCTTTCGAACACGAACATTAAGCGGTGACAATTTCGTTCAGGTTAAAGCTTACGAAACGTATGTATGAACATCATCTACACCTACACACAGTCCACTTTTTACACACAAGCTTTTTATTTTCTGCCAAGCATCTATGACAGTAAAACTGAGACCTGTTAATCACAGCCGGCCGTGGTGGCCGAGCGGTTCTAGGCGCGTCAGTCCGGAACCGCGCCACTGCTACGGTCGCAGGTTCGAATCCTACCTCGGCCATGGATGTGTGTAATGTCCTTAGGTTAGTTAGGTTTAACTAGTTCTAAGTTCTAGGGGACTGATGACGTCAGATGTTAAGGCCCATAGTGCTCAGAGCCCTTTGTTAATCACGCATGCTTTAATATCTCATCGAAACGCATTCTGAGCTGTAAGTAATTCCCTCAGTGGACCAGAAATTGCTTTATTTTTCATTTGGCGACAGATAATTATCTAGTTGACGGCATTACACAACAATACCTACGTTGTGCAAGGTCTTCAAATTTATTATTATAATTATTTTTATTATTATTATTAGTAGTAGTAGTAGTAGTAATGATGTTATGTTATCCGGGGACCTAGAAACGACGGAGAGGCTCCGTCCCCGCCACAGTCGCAGTGATCCACAACCCCACGATTGACTACCGCGGTCCACTTCACCTCTCCGCTGCCCCACACGTAACCCAGGGTTATTGTGCGGTTCTGCCCCCGGTGGACCCCCAGGGAACGTCTCACACCAGACGAGTGTAGCCCCTACGTTTGCGTGGCAGAGTAATGGAGTAATGGTGGTGTACGCGTACGTGGAGAACTTGTTTGCGCAGCAATCGCCGACATAGTGTATCTGAGGCGGAATAAGGGGAACCATCCCGCATTTGTCGAGGCAGATGGAAAACCGCGTAAAAACCATCCACAGACTGGCCGGCTCACCGGACCTCCACACATCTCTTCTGGTAAAGCTTCTGGGATGTAAGGTCGTGGTCCATGAAACTCTTCAGCTCCTAACGTTTCGTCCAGAGCTGCGCTGGACATCTTCAGAGGGGTGTTTCTCCTCCGGTGAGTCTTGCCGACTCACCGGAGGAGAAACACCCCTCTGAAGATGTCCAGCGCAGCTCTGGACGAAACGTTAGGAGCTGAAGAGTTTCATGGACCACGACCTTACATCCCGGAAGCTTTACCAGAAGATACGTCATCCGGTCGTGAAAGCCTTCATACCTCCACACATACTCCGGACGGATTCGTGCCGGGGACCGGCGCTCCTTCCCGCCCGGAAAGCCGTGCGTTAGACTGCACGGCCAACCAGGCGGGCAGTAGTAGTAGTAGGACAAAGCGTTGGCAATCTAAGGTCGTCCAATTTCTACCAGTAAGTCCAGCAGTGAAATAATTTACAAACAGTAAGTGTAGCGCACGCATCTTAATTCAGTTGCTTTTAAATGGAGGTGTAGAGTGTAGATGAAGCAAGTGTCTCTTGGGAGAGGAGTGGTGAAGAGCAAGCATATTTTGTGACAAGTGTGGATAGTTAGCTTTCTTTTCTGAACAGGAGTTACTCTATAGGCAGCACTCGCGGCGCACTGCTAAGTGTTTCGTATCCAGTAAAAAAGGTTGTTAGAAGTAAGCGGAATCATTAGTTCATGATATAACAAGACACAGAAACTATCTTACGCCATTCTAAAAATCAAGTGTTCAAATAGAATTTTTTTTCTTTCTAAAATTTAGTTGCACACTGAAGTCAGTGGCGTTAGTGGTGGTGGGGGTAGTAGATAATATCCGATTGCGCTCTTGGGTAACGGCCTCAGAAAGGTTGGGAAACACTGAACTTGGACTATAACATGGATATCACTTAAGGCTTCAAGCCCTCGTCTTCATTGATTTCATGCTTCAGCTGCAGTGTGTGCTGTGCTGTCTTCATGACGCCGAGAAAACTTATAATGATACTTCTTTTACTTTTTGTGCTCAAATTCTTGTGCTCTTTGTTTAATCCTGGGTCAACGAAAGGTGCTGATAGCTCTCTGTTAGCACGTCACGTGCAAAGGAACTTGTTCTAATTTATGCTATCAACCGATATTTCTTTCCCGTGTTGATGTAAGTTAACCCACCGTCGAAGCACTCACCATTTTTATCATCATCATCAGACTGAAAATAGGTAATTTCAAACAGAAGTGCGCGAGAGCGATCTATCCTAGTTGCAGCTGTGGACGGCCTCGATGTTCGAAGTAAATGAAGTGTTTATCGCGCGGCTGAAGTACGTCATTACTCGGCGCTCTTGTGAGTGGCAATTGACTTTAATCGTCCTCTCGTCAGGCACGAACCAGGTGCGCCCTTCGCTACGGGAAGTGAAATTATCTTGTTGTGGTAAAAGGATCTCCAGGCACGATTCGTGCTGTCAGCTATTGGTTGTGGTATTTTCCTCTAGCGGTAACCAGTTGTCCATGTAGTGACGTTTCTTGTAGAGTGTATGTCGTCAATCTTTTCTCGCTGTGCGGCCATTGTAATCTGCACTGCGCAGAATTAAAGGATCACTTTTTCGAAACACTAGTTATTTCCGTTTGCACCGTATAAATTTGAAATTTTTCTCGAAGGTGCCTACAACCTTCCTTTGTAATGATACAAAAGCGTGTCGCCCTGGAACGTCACTCTTGAGCTCACAGACGCTCTAAACAGCAAGATGTCGACACATACGAAAAAGAAAGATTAAACCTCGGAAGTTCATGTTAGCTGTAAAAGGGGTCAAAGATGTCACATTGGCACCAAATTTAATCAAAATCCTACCCCACGCCATCGTGGACATGTCACACTTTAGGGAGGTCGTCGCACCCTCTCTTACCCATGCTTTATCCCCCCGCCTAATACCTGCACGATAGATGTTAGAACCGCGACGCTCAGCGTTGAATTCACGATTCACGCTGTTTTATAATGACTGGCCAAGGAACATACTTAAGACGTACCGCCGCTCAGAATCGACATGAAAAGGCCACCGGAGGGAGGGGGGGGGGGGGGGGGGGGAAGAGAGAGGTGCCATCAGGAGCGTCAATGAAACCACCTCTTTCCTGAGCCTTAGATTCCCACACATTTTGCAGTCGAAACCGACAGTTCATTGTGTGATGAGCAACAGGCCGACGTTCTTGACATACTTTGAGACTGCTGGCGGAATCTTTAACCCTTCCCTAAAGACATCGAGAACGTGATCCTACCCCATTGGAGTGCAGTGCGACCCAATTTTTTTTTTCTGTGGTGTTCTGTGTGGAACCACAAGGGACCGTTCAGACACATGAAATTTTGCCACTGTCCGAAATAGCAAAGAGTGCTCTTACTTTTTCAGCCCAATTTGTGCGCTATCACGTAATGTACGAGCATTAGGTGACGTAGAGAATGTAAAATTCGGACTTTTGAATCGGTCCGGGGAGCGTGCACAGATTTCTGGAGTGGTTATGGCGACTGCTCGGGATATGCGGGAAATCCGCGGTATGGTCCGAACCCGGCACAAATTTTCACCTGATACAGCTCTGTCGTGAAAGAAAATGCAATCAGCGAATAAATTTCGTGACATGAAGACAGTCTCAGATAAGTTGCAATATGGGGTATCGGTCACTGCAAACTGCGGTCCCTCGTGGCAGCTTGCCCTTTGCACTGGATTCAACCGGCCTGCGGATGTGCATATTATTTACGCCGTGTGCATCTGCCGCCTGCGCACAAGGTCGGGAACACAGGAGGCGACAGGTTCCCGCGGGATACGGGAGCCGACCAGCGTTCCCGATAAACTGGATTCCTACTCCTACCTCCCCAACGACTTCCCACGCTAGCTTGTTGGCTCCCACGCATTTCCGTCGGACCACACGAGCATATAAGCTCTCCGGACAAAACAGTAATCACTCCCTGGTTGCACTGGAGCGCTGAAACGTGGCGTTGAAACCGTACCAGTCGTACATGTGACCCTCCATCGCTGACGTAAATGGCAGTGCAATGAAGTGTGAGTGAATGTGCACGCGCGCGCGTCCGCCAGTCGATTGTATGCAAGCAGCGCTCTATGTTGGGTTGACTTAAAGACATCAGCTAACGGCAGATGGGAAATTAACACTCGCAGCTGTGTAACATGGCCTGAGGACAGTGGCCGTAAAAAGATCCTTCACTGAGAGTGACTGGAAACTAATGTCATGTCCTATCTGCGGTAACCTTCTTTAATCTGACAGGCATTGCTGTTATTAGGTCCATATCAACCAATTTCTGAGCGAACGTTGCGTAGGGAATTGCATGCAGTTGGCTTCTGGAGATTGCTACCTCGCAAAAGGCCGTGGGTCACAACACCATGTGAAGTTCCAGTTCTTCATTTGCCCACACCACACACAAACTGGTCGGTAGTTGTACTACATCTTGTAAAGATATGTATAATCTGAATAATTTAAGAGGACGCGTAATCTGTGCCCGAAAGATTGTTTTTAACGGCCGCCGGCGATGAAAAACGATGTTACAGATATTCTATGGAGCGCGATGAGCTTTACTCCTGGGATGCTGACGAGGAATAAAGATTCTTTTGGAGAAACTGGATTTGGAGAGTGGACGGGATAAAAGATTGGAGACACCATTAGAGCTACTTTGTAATTGTCAGCCAGACTGTCAGTGAGATTGAGTGTTAATGATGCAGTAAGGTGTAGGAATATTTACGAACTGTCTGAATAAAACTCGTATACGCTAAAAAGTAATCTCCACATCTTATTTTTCAAAGGCTACTGAGTCAAGATGGTATACTCAGCGATGAAACAAAGCAGTAGGCTTTACCCCAAATATCGACCCTTAGACAATGTGTCTAATAGAGTGTTTTAAATACGAGAGTATGCCATCTTAGACACTGTATAACACTTAAAACACTTGATAACGACACTTTGAAGCCGAAATCATGATGTGTAAGTGTTAATATTATACTGCAAATAAACCAGTCTATTGGCGGTACTGACTTTAAAGAAATATATTATGACTGTGGCCCCGCATTATGAAAAAATTAATATATATATAGTGTTTGACAGTGATGGAGAAGAGGAAAAAGAAAACATAAGTGAAACACAATGTAAATACACACACACACACACACACACACACACTTAATTAATTTCAGGCATAGAAATATCAATTTTCAAATCGTAATTTTGGCTTAAAATTTATCTACTTTAAGGGGCTCCGGAACGCCCTATACTTGCAATGTTAAAATAACGTTTATAAATTACATCTTTCCTCACAAAGTATTTGACGTAGAAAGTTGAACTTTTTACAGATTATTTATTGGAATATGGGCTACAACTTAACACAGGGATTTTACAAAATTTTAGTTCAATTATTAAAGATGATTTTTTTTTTCAATTGTAATGAAAATTCACAACATTTTTTTTGCAATTTTTATTTATATATTCAAAAATATACAGGTTTTTGGAAAAAGGCTGTGTTAAATAATGCAGAAGGTACTGTGTAACATTTACTGAAAGTTTGAAACAAATATGTTTGGAAGATCCTTAGAAAACGTGTAATTAGTATGAGAAAATAAAAGTTTTGGGAATCGAGCGACAAAGATTGGATTAACTTTTTAGTGCATTCCAGGTCCATAGGATGGATTATCTTCATCCTCTGCAAACTCCTCCTCCAGCTTCCTCTTGTTCCTCCTCCTGTTTACTCTTGCTTGTATTTCTATACTCTTTACAGCCCTGTCTGCAGCCCGAAGGCGTTCCTTGTCTAAAGCAAGCATCGCTCGTTGTTGTGTTCGTAGATTTTGCTACCATTTTCTTCAGTTGCAGTTACTGCAACACTGTTCCAAAAGGTGGTCATGTATGAACACTTATCACATTTCAGTTGTATTTCACTAGCAAGTCCTACGTGCTTTATTATGGAGAGTTCCAGACCAACTTCACTACAATGAATACATCTTACACAGTTTGAAAAAATTCCTTTGAGAACCGACATATCAAATATTTCATTCACATCCGATTCGCCCATAAAACATTCATAATTTTCACTCATTGAACCAAGCTTCTTCTGTGAAGTATTTTCTTTCCCACTTTGACTGCTATGGGCAGGTGTACTTGAGAGGTTAGGTTCACTCACTTGGTTATCGTCTTTATTGTTTACAGTAATAACACATACCTTTGGCTTTCCAACATTTCTCCCTTTCTTAAAAGCCTTCAGAGGATTTCTAATAACTTTACTTTTACTCATTATTATACTTCAACAAAACAGAGACTCAAGAAACAGAATTAATTACGAATATTTTCGAGATAACGACAGAGTCAATAAACATGAAACAATCGACAATCACACCAGCGATATATATTGAACCATCACAGGTTAGCCACAACACATACTTTATCTCACATCACTAAAATGTACCTGATGAACACGGACGTTAATAATAACACCATTTGACAGCAGTTTAACAGCGCCACAGTGGGTCACGCCCATGTAGAACACATTTCAAAAAAAAATTAAAAATAGTTGTAGTCTTCGGAATTGAATAAATTATATATCTATTAAAAGGTAATAGTCTGCAGATTCAGAAAACGCAAAAAAAGTAAAAATTGAACTTTTCACGATTTTGAGCCTTTCCGGAGCCCCTTAAGGTGTAAGTGGTTGCAGGTGACAAACTGTGGAACAAATCAGTCACTACAAAACAGTCACTGTAGAAACACAATACATCAGAAAAACCACACCATGTGGTAAAAAGGTATCATTTCATAATTCTATGTGTTTTTCAAATATCTGTAATTACGATTTAAAAACTAATAGTTACATGTATACAAACAGTGAAGAACATTCTTTATCTTTAACAGACATAAAATAGAAGCCCACTGAAGATGCTGCAACTGCAGTGAAACATGTTTGGTTTAAAAAACAAAATTGTGTTTGCTAAAGGCGAACCCTATCCAACAACATACGACTTGTTAAAGCGAACACGGAAAAAAGATCTTCGACCCCAAGATGTTATGTGTACTAACAGCGAGGCTATTTCACATTTGCGCTTTTGTTGTCAGTTGCGACGTTTACGTGAGCTCATCCATGACAACACACTCTAGGTCTATGTGGAATCCCGACGCCTGTATTCAGTCTGATCACCTGATATCTATTCTTCTTTAATATAACCAGTATTCATAATACTACAGATCGCCCCCCCCCCCTCCTCCGTTGCTGACGATGTCAGAAATTTGTCACGATTCGTACTATCGACTGTTTGTGTGTGGAAGGAATCAGTGGAAATGGACTCGTGGAACGAGCCCGCACGTCGGAACTAGCCGTGTTTTGGGGAATTTTCAGATGAACTTTCTCATACGACAGCCAAGATTCGTTAGCTACTGGCAGTACCACTCTTAGATAGCGTCTATTCACGAATTTTCTCCCGAGAGTGAATTGCACTTAGCAAAAATTTGAACTTTACTACGAGGTACTGTTAACATGTTGGGAGGAATCCGCGCTTCGCCGACCACATTCAGAGAGAATACGTAATATAATAGTTACAGTAGTTACCACAGTTACTAATAAAGAATTATTATGAAACAACCTTTTACTTTCATATTGAATTAAATTCCATTACTTAGTTCTATAATGCTCAGTTCTCTCTGATTTATCTGTTCAGTGATCCTACGCCCTCTAGTCACTTAAGTGACCACTGTCAAAAACCTGAGTAACCACCTGCTGCAGTGCGGTCCGCAGCGATGCTTGAAGGGTGTCATTGAGATTCCGGAAGGCACCAACAGGGATGTGAAACCATGCAGACTGCAGGGTCGTTGAGGGTTGTATCGGCATAGCTGGACCGTTACGATGACGGGTAGAGCGACTGACAGATTGGGGTTACACCTTTAACAAAACATTACCGAGCGAGGTGGCCAGTGGCTAGCACACTGGACTCGCTTTCTGGAGGACGACGGTTCAATCCCGTGTCCGGCCATCCTGATTTAGGTTTTCCGTAATTTCCCTAAATCGCTCGAGGCAAATGCCGGGATGGTTCCTCCTCCTAAAGAGCACGGCCAACTTTCTTTCCTAATCCGATGAGAACGATGACCTCGCTCTCTGGCCTCTTCCCCCAAAGCAACCCAACCCCAACCCAAAACATGTATTACACTAATTCCAAATTTAACATTGACATATATTTCTGTATTACAATCAGTTTTATGGACATTCCTGCTAAGGAAAAACATGACTTCCAAAGTAATAGAAACTAACTTGATTAAAAAGATGCACAATAAATTGTTACTACGCAAGAACGTCTGGCTAAACCAGAAATAAATAAAAGTACTTAAATACAATATCCCACGCAGACAACTTGACCAGCGATACTTTAGTGAGATAGTTATACAGGCTGCGTATGAGTATAACCACCAGTGACAGTTGTATTTCTGTACGATTCCATACGTAATATGGAATCATACAAGTGTAATTATTTTTCTGAAACAGTTAAGTTTATGTGAGAATCTGAGCTCGTGACTATAATCGCTAGTCACAGTGGAACCAGTCTGGAAATAGTGGGTAACTTCTTACTAAAATGTTCGTTCAATCACACCAACAAACTTGGTACTAACAGATAGCACTGTTACCTTCACATTACAAACAGAAAACTGGCCAATAATCTTTAATGGCAACTTACTAAGAAAACTAATTACTTATACATCATCATTACGACCGTAACTTACATCGTGTTAGTTAAAAACCAGAGTAAGGCAAGGTTTAAAACCTTTTCCGATCAACAGATCTTCCGTAATACACAAGGCTACACCAAACTTTCAGTTAGTGAAGCATATGCCAGATTTAGCTTCCCTGGTTAACTGCGACCTGTGTCAAGCTATACTGCCTCCCACAATGGATAGATTTTTGGTAAATGGCAACTTCAAGCTCAAATGCATAATTAACAGTAACCAGGAGCAGACTACGAGGGTTGTTTTTTAAGTAAGGGCCGTTCGCGCCTATAGTCCCGTAGTTCGAGCGGACGCCGCAACAAGCCACCGCGCCACTTGCCGGCATCCTTCCCGTTCACACTGATGCAAGTTGCAGCTCTGTAGCTGACGTGTACGCATCGCTGTGCTACTTTATAATGTTTACGATTATTGAATCGCCCGCCGCGTGATACGTTTTTTGACCGCGAGAAGCCTATCAGCTGCAGAAATTCATCGTCAGTTAACAGAAGTTTATGGCTTGAATGCAATGAGTGAAGGTAAAGTGCGTCATTGGGTTAGAGTGTTCAAAAATGGCCGTCAAAACGTCCATGACGAAGAACGCTCAGGCCGGCCCTCTGTGATCACTGATGATTTGGTGGTTGCAGTCGAAACAAAGATTCGTGAGGACAGAAGATTCACAATTTCCACTCTTTCTTTGGAATTTCCACAAATTTCAAGATCGGTTTTGTACAAAATTGTGTCTGAAAACCTAAACTTTAAGAATCTGTGTTCTCGGTGGGTACCCAGACTCCTCACAGAGGACCACAAAGGGAAGAGATTTGCCACTTCATTGGACTTTTTGATTCATTACGAGGAAGAAGGGGATGACATGTTCAGTCAAATTGTCACTGGAGATGAAACATGGGTATCTCAAAAATTCAAATGGCTCTGAGCACTATGCGACTCAACTTCTAAGGCCATAAGTCTCCTAGAATTTAGAACTAATTAAACCTAACTAACCTAAGGACATCACACACATCCATGCCCGAGGCAGGATTCGAACCTGCAACCGTAGCGGTCGCTCGGCTCCAGACTGCAGCATCTAGAACCGCACGGCCACTCCGGCCGGCATGGGTATTCCATATCACTCCCGAAAGCAAGCGACAATCGATGGAATGGCGACACGCAACCTCACCCGTCAAGGTCAAAGCCAAACGGACGCTGTCAAAGCGCAAGATTATGGCAACTGTGTTCTGGGACCGGCGTGGTGTTTTGCTAGTGGACTTTATGCCACGAGGAACGACAATCAACTCAGATTCCTACTGTGCAACTCTAAAGAAGCTCCGCATAGGAATTCAAAACAAAAGGCGCGGCATGCTGACAAAAGGAGTTTTGCTCCTGCACGATAACGTTAGGCCTCACACCTCTCAAAAGACTCGGGATTTGATTGATTCTTTTGGCTGGGAAGTTTTGGACCGTGCACCATACAGCCCCGACCTTGCTCCTAGCGATTTTCACCTTTTCCGGTACCTGAAACACCATCTTGGCGGGCAGCGCTTCAGTGACGACGATGAAGTGAAAGCGGCCGTGAACTCTTGGCTGTCGGAGCAGGCGGCAGAATACTTTGAAGAGGGAATTAAAAAGTTAGTTGTACGGTATGACAAGTGCTTAAATAAACAAGGCAACTATGTAGAAAAATAGGTAAAAGTGTGTAGAATCAGAAAATAAGTTTTTTTACAAAAGTATTTGTATCTTTTTTAAAAATAAAAACGGCCCTTACTTAAAAAACAACCCTCGTATTATTAATACATGGAAATGACAAATGTTTTTATCAGGGTACCTCAGTTGTTGTTGTTCTAGTTACGATAATAACAAACAGAGCACAGCTTCACGCGCGTTACAGAACAGTAAGATAACATGAGTTACCTTGACTTCTAAAACTATTTGGCGAATAATGCCTTCCACAAGCAACGCCGACGGAACTTCACCCAGCCTAAATACTCTCCAATGAACTCGCTATACCTCACTACACCCAGTCCTCGAGTGGAGAAAACTGACGACCCATCCAAGAATCTAACTCGAGCCCGTTGCATGGCACTCAGACGCTCTTGCCGTTCAGCTAAGGAGGCAGACGAAATTTGATATTCACTCATGGAATCTTTCGGATCGATGTATTATATAAGAACAGTTATTTGAAATTTCTTTCTTTTTAATATTTTCTGTAATCCTTTATAAATGTTTTTCTTTGACTTTTAAAAATGTTAGTTATCCTGTGAATTACAGTTATTTCTTTCGACTGAAAATTGGCACGTATTTTGCATTATGAATTACTTAATTACGAAAAGTCCATCATGACATTTCATTGTCCATAAAAATAAAAATGTAATTATTCACAAATACCAGAAAAGATAATCTGATCATTGTAACAGTGTATCTTTGATGCTTGCACCAACGAGTTCTGGTATATTTATTTACTCGCTGATAGGTCTTTGAGAGTTACGAAGAGACAACGGTCGTAAAGTCACATGTTTGACTAATTTTCGGGTAAGATGGAGTGACGTATTATTTTGTGCACTGTGTCTGAGAACAGTTTTTGTATCTCTTCAACGTTGAAAATAAATGGAATAGTATCAGTTACGAAATCAGTGACTGTAACAAGATACGTTTTGTTGGATACATTGAACGTGACAAACCACGAAGCTTCATTGTGTACAAATTAATATCTCCATTAAAACATTTAAAATCTAGTCTCTTGAAGAATCATACTCCAAAATATAATGGACGACGAGCTGAGCCACGAATTTCTTCCTAATATCCAGATGGTTATTATTACTGACTTCTAGTTTACGCAACAGCCAGTATTGGACTTCTGTTCTACATGCTGTTTCCCATCATTTACTGATATACATTTACGTGTCTGCTATTGCAGACGAAGAAATGTTACTGTTAAACTAAAATCATTACAGTAATTACCCTTTGATTGGACTGTCGCGACAGTTAGGTAGGAGTAAAAATCACTTTGGGTTACGAAATCATGGTCGTGCACAGAAAGGAGAGCTCTACATATTCTGAGTTGCTCTCTTGAAGATGGCAAAAATCGAAGCACACAATTTTTAAAATTATATTTAACCTCGTACGTAAATGAAGATCGCAAGTCGTATCTTTCAACAACATATATTCCAATAAATTGATGAGGAAGTATCTCAAAACCGCAGTGCACGTTCGTATAGTTACGTAGTGGGGAAGCGGACATTGGCTTGTTACGAAGGGACGTCTGTCTCTGTTCAAGGGTGACTCGAAGATATTTTAGTTCGTTGCTAACTTGGATGGGATTGTTATAGATGATGATGATCATGATGATGATATAACTGAGGAGAAGCATTTACTGTGGTGAGAAAATGTGACAAGTTGCTGCAGCAATTCCTTCAATGGTGTCCTCAGTCATGTTTTGTATTTGCATGCTTCTCTTGTTTTTCAATATTCGTCTGTAGGACCGCGTCTCAAATGCCTCGATTCTCTTCTTTTCTGGTTTTCTCACGGTCCGTGGTTCATTACCGTACAATTCTGTGCTCCAAACGAACATTTTCAGAACTTTCTTACTCAAATTAAGGCCTATGCTTGATACTAGTAGACTTCTCTTGGGTACGAATGCTCATTTTCCCAGTGCTAGTCTGCCTTTTATGTCAATCTTCCTCCGTCAGCGAAGCGTTATTTTGCTCTCTAGGTAGCAGATTTCCTTAACTTTGTCTACTTCGTTACTCCCAGTTTTGACGTTAAGCTTCTCTCTCTTGTGCTATTTCTCGCTATTTTCGTCGTTTTTTGGTTTCCTCTCAATCCATATTCAGAACTTATTATACTGTTCATTCCATCTAACAGATCCTGTAAGTCTTTGTAACTTACGCTGAGGAGAGCAATGTCATCGGCGAATCTTATCTTTGACATTCTTTCATTCTGAATTTTAATGCCAGTATAACTTTTATTTGAATCATTGCTTCCACATTGAAAGTAGTGGCGAATGATTACATCTGTGTCTTACACTCTTTTTAATCCGAGCACTTCGTTCTTTTTACCCCTATTTTCTTTCATAATTTCTAACATCTTGCCCCATTCTGCGTTGATGAACGATTTTTCTAGGTCGACAAATCCTACCAACGTTTTTTGACTTTTCTTCAGTCTTGCTTCCATTATCAACCGCATTGACAGAAAAGCCGTTCTGGTGCCTTTACCTTTCCTAAAGCCAAAGTGACTGTCAACTAACAGGTCGTCAGTTTTCTTTTCCTCTTTTCTGTATATTATTCTTGTCATCAACTTGGATGCATGACTGTCAACCTTATTGTGAGTGTTTTCGCACTTGTCTGCTCTTGGTATCTTCGGAACTGTGTTGCGGTGGTTTTCCGGAAGTGTGATGGTATATCGGCAGTCTCACACCAACGTGAATAATCTTTTTTTCTTTGCCACTTCCCCAATGATTTTAGAAATTGAGGTGGAATGTTATCCGTTCCTTCTGCCTTATTTGATCTTAAATTATTCAAAGTCCTTTTAAATTCTGATTCTACGAAGGTTGCCCAGTAAGTAATGCACCGCATTTTTTTCTTCAACAATTTTTCATTGAACATGATGAGAATCACACACACACACACACACACACACACACACACACACACACACACACGAAAGAATGGTGTTTTATCTACACACCCTATTTTTCTACGCCATCTCCACCCCGTTCTATGGCCTTCCTCCAGTGCGAAACAAGGGCATTTATGCCCTGTCGGTGCCAATCCTTGTCCTGGTGGCGGAGCCAGTGCTTCATTGTGTGAATCAGCTCCTTATCGTCCTCAAAAGCCTTCCAAGAATGCGTCTGTCCTCGCGAATGACATCAGCTCGCTGCAACATGTCAGGTGTGACAGCCGTGGTTGGTCTCCCTGACCGCTGCAATTCGTGAAAACTCCGCCGAACCTCCTTCTGATGACCTCACCCTCCATTCCCAGCGACTAACTGGACTTCTATCGACAGCAGATGCTCCATAGAGTTTGCTCAAACGATTGTGAATGTTTCCCGTAGTTTCTTTCTCTGCAGTGAGAAATTCAATGACAGCACGTTGCTCGTAACGTACATCACCTACAGATGCTATTTTGAAACTGTCCTGCAGCTACGCTATCTGTCGAAAGTAAAGGAAACTTGGCGCGCTCACTCAGGGGACGTCAAATAATACATACGTAACGTTTCCCACTCGTAGCGTTGTTTTCGGCTGAGAAAAAAAAATGCAGTGCCTTACTTTCTTGGCAACCTCGTAATACAGGATTCTCTGTTGACTCCTGTTTCTTCTTCCATCAGGTCATGA
This sequence comes from Schistocerca serialis cubense, assembly GCF_023864345.2. NCBI lineage: Eukaryota > Metazoa > Arthropoda > Insecta > Orthoptera > Acrididae > Schistocerca > Schistocerca serialis. Next base: position 633,479,818 of record NC_064642.1, on the reverse strand, counting down.
GACAAGTACTTTCCCCCTCAGATTATGAAGTGAAAAGACATACCGAGACTCAGATGCGGTAGTCGTACACACTCTGATCATCTCTATAAACGCCAGCGACACTCCCACCTTCGTGTAACGCGCTGGCAAAATGCCAGCCGCGCTGGAGTGCCGCCTGGAATAATCAGCGGGATGTAGTTTGCGGCTGACTGTCGCCAATTTCTGTCAGTCATCGGAACGCTTGCAGCCAGTGACATAAATCCATTTTCGTGTAGGTCGCTCAAATTTAAGATTATTCAAGTGAAACTGAGCCGCCGAGCTTCATTTATTATTACTTTTTATTTCATTCTAGTCCCGTGATGGATGCAGGATTAAACAGCTACTTATTTGTTTATATTCTTCGCAGGAAAAATTGAGAAGCTACGAAAGAAAGGAAGATTGTAGTATGCCATCTCACCGAAGACCTCAAATCATTAGAGTGTGCACGGCTAGGATTGCTAAAGGAATAGTCATGATTTTTGAACTTGAGCGGTGGAACTTTTTGCACACAATAATTCGATGAGTAACATTGTTAACTTTATCAGGTGCTTCATATAGTATTGTTTGCGCTCTTCTCTCTGTATTGTGGACAACTAAAATAAATGGCAACATTATAACGTTTCTTGCAAACAGGTGATTTTGAAAAATAGCGAAGACACAATGAAGAAGATTAACCAGTGGAATTCTGTTTCGCGAAAGTACAGGAGCAGACGAGTGGTCAAATGCTCCAGTGAAGCTGACGGACTGCGTTTTCGCTACAAACTGTGTCGACACTGAATCCAAACAGCTGTTGACTTACACGTCTGCACTCTTATATTAAACGGTGATTGTTGTGCCCTCTCCTGTTTGTTCAGTAAACATGTTCCAAGAAAAATGCTTTGAGTCACCAACCTCCCTCCAAAATCTGAATATTCGAAAGCACTTATTTGGAATCTTGGAAAAATACCGCTAACGTTTTTCTTAAAAGGCTTAAAAATGTTTTACCCTTCTACTGCCGAAATCTTCGATAAATCTGTAACGTTTATTATGATCACTGGACGACACTTATCCTGACGGGCAAAGAAATTTAGAAATACGGTAATCTTTGACTAACGCAGACTGACCGCTACCATCCGGAGCCAGATCGGTAGAGGATAATGACGAGGTCACAGCTTATGAAGACCGTCCAAAAAGTAAATGAAATGATAATTTCAGATACTTAACTGGTCTCATACAGCTATGAGATATATATATATATATATAGTGTTTCAAAAATGACCGGTATATTTGAAACGGCAACAAAAACTAAACGAGCAGCGATAGAAATACACCGTTTGTTGCAATATGCTTGGGACAACAGTACATTTTCAGGCAGACAAACTTTCGCAATTACAGTAGTTACAATTTTCAACAGATGGCGCTGCGGTCTGGGAAACTATAGTACGATATTTTCCACATATCCACCATGCGTAGCAATAATATGGCGTAGTCTCTGAATGAAATTACCCGAAACCTTTGACAACGTGTCTGGCGGAATGGCTTCACATGCAGATGAGATGTACTGCTTCAGCTGTTCAATTGTTTCTGGATTCTGGCGGTACACCTGGTCTTTCAAGTGTCCCCACAGAAAGAAGTCACAGGGGTTCATGTCTGGCGAATAGGGAGGCCAAACCACGCCGCCTCCTGTATGTTTCGGATAGCCCAAAGCAATCACGATCATCGAAATATTCATTCAGGAAATTAAAGACGTCGGCCGTGCGATGTGGCCGGGCACCATCTTGCATAAACCACGAGGTATTCGCAGTGTCGTCTAAGGCAGTTTGTACCGCCACAAATTCACGAAGAATGTCCAGATAGCGTGGTGCAGTAATCGTTCCGGATCTGAAAAATGGGCCAATGATTCCTTTGGAAGAAATGGCGGCCCAGACCAGACCATGTTGTCTACAGCACACTTGCACGTTGTGAACAGCACACGCTTACAGCAGAAAGAGGATGCAGGGACGATGGGACTGCAACATGGGGCTTTTCGGTTCCTCATATGAGCCAGTTCTGTTTATTGACGAAGCCGTCCAGGTAAAAATAAGCTTCGTCAGTAAAACAAATGCTGCCCACATGCATATCGCCGTCATCAATCCTGTGCACTATATCGTTAGCGAATGTGTCTCGTGCAGCAATGGTAGCGGCGCTGAGGGGTTGCCGCGTTTGAATTTTGTATGGATAGAGGTGTAAACTCTGGCGCATGAGACGATACGTGGACGTTGGCGTCATTTGGACCGCAGCTGCAACACGGCGAACGGAAACCCGAGGCCGCTGTTGGATCACCTGCTGCACTAGCTGCGAGTTGCCCTCTGTGGTTGCCGTACGCGGTCGCCCTACCTTTCCAGCACGTTCATCCGTCACGTTCCCAGTCCGTTGAAATTTTTCAAACAGATCCTTTATTGTATCGCTTTTCGGTCCTTTGGTTACATTAAACCTCCGTTGAAAGCTTCGTCTTGTTGCAACAACACTGTGTTCTAGGCGGTGGAATTCCAACACCAGAAAAATCCTCTGTTCTAAGGAATAAACCATGTTGTCTACAGCACACTTGCACATTGTGAACAGCACACGCTTACAGCAGAAAGACGACGTACAGAATGGCGCACCCACAGACTGCGTTGTCTTCTATATCTTTCACATCACTTGCAGCGCCATCTGTTGTTGAAAATTGTAACTACTGTAATTGCGAAAGTTTGTCCGCCTGAAAATGTACTGTTGTCCCAAGCATATTGCAACAAACGGTGTATTTCTATCGCTGCTCGTTTAGTTTTTATTGCCGTTTCAAATATACCGGTCATTTTTGAAACACCCTATATATATATATATATATATATATATATATATATATATATATATATATATATATATATATATATATATATATATATATGAGTGGTTCCCAGACTTTCTTAGACCAGTACCCCTGAGTGAAATCAGACATTAGTTAGTACCTCCTCTCACCCCCCCTCACCCCTTCACATTATCCCCAACTCTTAACTAAACTTTGGAATGAAAGACTTTTCTTCGAACAATTTTATGTTTCTAATTATGAAAGATGTGTGTGTGTGTGTGTGTGTGTGTGTGTGTGTGTGTGTGTGTGTGTGTGTGTGTGTGTGTAAAACATGCTTCCCCAGCATCACTTCTCTCCATTGCGGCACTTTGACGTGCACACTCCGACACCATTTAAAAATCAACCAAGTTAAAATGTATACACTTTACGTATAGTTAATAAATCGCTTGATTGCGGCACTGCTTACTTCTGAACTGGCAGAAATTGGCTATTAACGCTTTGTGTCTGACCACAGCCACGAATGGTATTATTATTAAGCCTGCAGAACTAGAGTAGCCCTTATGTAGTTACCAGCTTGTCGTGCTGTCAATTCGTTTATCTGTTTCGAAGCAAGTAATGAAGCTATTTCTGGACTACTACAGATACTGTGTGCAACGTATAGAGGACACTTTTATATTTAGCATTTTTTACACATGTTTTTATCAGTGATGTGGACGAAGCACAACATGTGTATGCAGTGGTTAACTATATGGGGAACGTGTAACCTCCAGCGCACTGATGATATTAACTGAGAAAAAGTAATTATTGATAGCTTATATAATCAATACTCTTTTGAAAAAAAAAATTGTTTTTTTGACTTTAAACAGAACAGAATCGTTTAGTTTTTACCCCTCAGGGGGGTAATTACCGCCAGGCTGGGAACCACTGATGCAGACCGAATTGTCGAGTGAAAATTTGTACCAAGGCGGGCATTCGGAGCCGGGACTCCTGCTTATTACGTAGGTGTGTTAGCAACTAAGCTACCTTGGCACAGCGGTTCACACAGATGCACGGATTACCTCGGCACGCATCTCTCCTCGATCCAAATTCTCACCGTCTCCCCAGTCTACTTTAAATAAATTAAAGTATCACTTATCCTTTCCTTGGTGTTTGCTCACGTATGTCGTCACACGCTAAAACGTCATTTCGTAAATTAAGGCGAAGACAACCAATGTTCGTTCTCTTCAGTGCGGATGCACACCAAGCTCTAACAGCTCTTACTCGTATGGGAATCGGCAAAATGCCGCCAGTAATGAGGATAATGGGCAAGGGGCATTACATTCGTAGTGTGTGGATAACTTCAGAATTTGGGTCTGACGGGAGGCGTGCTAGGGTAGACGTTAAGCTGCGGCCGGATGGCTTAGTTCCAGTTTTTTTTTTTTTTTAGAACTATCTCATTTCTATGTGAAACGCCCGCTAAACCCGCTGGGCAGAATAGGTAATAGGATTGTGGAAAGGGCCAAAGGTTGAGGTCAGTTTCTCTTAATTGTCATTTATGGTAATTTAATAACCTTTGCAACCGAAGCGGCACATATCCGGACCTTTACCGAATGCAACTCTTTCACGACTGAAGGCCTCCAAACAAGAAATCTTAAATCAACAAGAAAAAAATCCAATTAAGATAGCAATAAAATAGTCTAAAGAACCAGCAAACATAGCAAAGTTTAATACAAATGGCTGAGGACCACAATTCAATTTCAAAATTTTACAATGTATTACCATAGAGTTTTAAAGGCGGAAGGCCGCAGTGTTTAAGCTTGAAAGACAAATTTAAAAATTATGCAAAATTTTTAAGGAAATAAAAACCGTAAGTCTTGAATTTAAAGCAGCTGACAACAGATAATTAAACACCGGTGGCACTCAGAAGCCTCCACGGAGGTCGGTCTGCCCTCATTCACCTAGGCGAGACAGGTGGTGAGCCCAACTGTACATCCGCCGGAACCCAACCACAGGGGACACCCAAGGACCGACCGACACAACGACTTGCTCCCCGTCAATCAGTACGTGAGAACTCAAACCGGAAATGTTACAAACGTGATAATCCACACTGGAGTACGTATTAGTTGTCAAAATTGCACACCATGTTGGACAGCGACAACATGGTGAGGAAAGGACGCTGCCTGAAGTTACGTTAGTGGCCATGGCAGGCAACCGAAACACTAACGGCCAGAAGGCAGAAAATTTCGCAGGTACACTTGAATTTGAAACACGGTAATATAGTTGATTTCACTCAAGAGAACACTGCCTGAATTTACGTCAGTGCCCAGGGTAGGTAACCAGACTACTAACGGCCACAAGACAGGAAATTCCACTGGTGCACTCAAATTGTAGTCGACCAAAATAGTTAACTGCACCGCATGGCGGCTGAATTTCAACAGTAGAAACACTGTGCTGCTCACAGGAAAACCTTCCCAAAAACGGACCACCACAACATGAATGGACGTGGCTTGGGTAGTTTAATCCACTACTCAAGTTCGACGTCCTGGGTCGTCGAACCACGAAGCTCGTAGCGATCGGACAGCTGCACACACGCTGCGACACTGCGCAGGGGCTGCCAGCGGCCCCAGCCGACTGCACCGCGCGGAGACAACTTCCCTCGTCCACAACAACCGTCCGACTCCCCTCTGAACGCAGGCAACATCTAAAATAGTCGTCAGTGGAAATAACGCCAATTACACACACAAGCTGACAAAGACTTGCACGAAGAACTGAACGATACCGAACAGTAACTAAACACACACGAAAACAAATCGGCAGTCGACACACACACACACACACACACACACACACACACACACACACACACACACACACACACACGACTCATGAACGATCGGCGAGCCAAGACACGTCGTCCGGTAAGACGACGGACCGACGATCCACCAGGACCGTGGCCCATCTCAAGCGATGCGTGGCGGGGCAATGGTCGGGCGAGCCACGTCGACGCAGACCTCAACCCGACTACACTAGTACCGCATTGCAACTCCCCGACTGGCAGGTCCGGACTGCGCTCCAGACGCGTTCCAACTGACTGGCGCATCCGAACTCGCAACCCGAACTCCCAATGCGAACTGCGACCAACTCATTTACAACAGACAAGTGGGAAGTCATAGCAGTCGAGCAAAGATACTACGAGAGGGGATATATCGATAGGCGCTGCTAACGCCGCTCACGGTGAGGCAAAGCAGTAACTCAGTGACAGTAGTAATTTAAATTAACGTAGTGACATGGAAGTACGTTAAAAACAGGGTGTAAAGTATAAGATGGCGGGAACACGAGCCACACACGGCTCACTATGCTCTTGTATATAAAACTTTTGAACCTAGGAGTTTAAAAGGTTCGCTTTAAATGTTAAGTGTCACTGGTATCCATGCTGCTCTCTGTTGGAGATTTTTTTATAAAAGTCTATTGGGCTGATCCATACGTTCAAAGAAAAGCATGTTGAGGATAGTCCATTCTCAGGCCGCACAGTGGACTAACTCGCTCCAAAACTTGGACACAACAGAACAGTGGATATAAAATCCTACAAAACTTTTCCTTTTTATCGTTTTTGGGGTCACTGATTACGAATCCGATATCTGGATTAGAAAATTCAAAATGGCGGATCAAAAATTATAATTTTAGCAGAATCGAGTGAGACATCGGGTATAAAGAATTTTGAGGTCACTGATAAGGAATGAAGTTGAAATTGGAGTATTGATATGTTTTATTAGATGTTTCACGGTTTTCAATCGAAATCGTAGATTCGTCGCTTGCGTCATTATCGCTAGCAGAAGGTATCGGGCATTATTGCAGAATACTGTGTGGCACCGCAAAAGGTAGAAAAGTGACCGCCGGGGTTCTAGGCGCTACAGCCTGGAACCGCGCGACTGCTACGGCTGCAGGTTCGAATCCTGCCTCGGGCATGGATGTGTGTGATATCCTTAGGTTAGTTAGGTTTAAGTAGTTCTAAGTTCTAGGGAACTGATGACCTCAGCAGTTAAGTCCCATAGTGCTCAGAGTCACAAAAGTGACTGTCCACTAAAAATGCGCGAACACGCGCGCGCGGATACATTTGAACGTCTTAGCTATACCGTTAAAATGGTACGCGGGCCATACACAAAAGTGGAGCCAAGCAGAGGCCAACGATTTTGGATATTATCGGCAGTAGTTCACTTTCAAGTAGACATACGTCGTTAAACCGGTGAAAAGTGTCATAAACATACCTTCCGGAGAGCTATCCATCTTATTTTATCCTGACAGCTGGACAGAATCGCTGTCATATATTAAATAGCTCACACAAACAATACCTGGAAAATGTGGCGTTGTCCGATTCACTGTTTACTGGCGTCAGGTCACGTATCATATTGACTTGTGCCTGGAATGCCACTGCGGCACTGGACAGGTATGCGCAAGTGTAGTCTACACAAGATTTCGCGGGATTAAAGTCGGAACTCGCATTTTTTCTGTTTCGGGGTTCTGTCCAGGTTTCAAAGCGACTTGGCCCTCCGTACGTCATTACGGATTAAAAGACGAAAAAACTTCAGTATGTTATTTATTGTATCATCACATACACTCGCACTCATACACGTTGCGTGACCAACAAAGAAAAATTTTAACAGCGACATTTATCAGGACAAAGTATGATCTGACAGTCCTCCTCGATCGTTGTATCGCGTAAGCATATGCCCTGTTTCCCTTCAGCGTTCGAAGAAGCGTGGTGTCGTCGGATGCCTGCTACGTGGGTTCTCGACCCGAACATTGGCAGCTTCCCCCGTAGTTTCTATTTCCTTCACCATACTTGGAAACAGTCTGCAAACCAAGTGTGCGCATGACATTGAAAAAACAGACCTTTAGGGAATTCAGGCAGCGTTGCAGGTGGACACAACGACGGTTGTAATTAATGCGATCGTCTTGAGATATCCGCTGCCATGGTGGCAACCCGTCAGAGACTTAAAGCATCGCTCGGTACCGACGTCTAGCACAAAGTGTTGCCACCAGGGCAGTGGATATCTGACGCTGCCCGAGTCTGATGAACGACATTAGTCAAACAAATTAAATAATACGCGACCTAAGGCGGTTCATTAAATACAGCGCTTTACGTCATGAACCATTATGTGAGTGTATACTTTATCTGTTCTGCATTCGGATACGTAGGCCATCGACCTGAGGTTGATAACACCAATCAAATGAAAAGTAAAGTAAAAAAAGAAGTCAGAGAAAAATATGAAAAATCAATAAAGTTAATCTAGTAATTGAACAGTACAATGTAATTATTAAAATTAAAACCATAAAAATAGTAGGAGGAGGAAAAATATATTGATCCTCTGGCAATAACATTAAGGAAAAAATTCTAATTCTTAAAATCAAACTAAAAGAAAAATAATCAATCCCAAAATAATATCTGATTTTGTTTAAATCAGCAAAAGAGTGAAGACAAATCATAAAAAAACGAAAATCATCATTGAATTATTCAATAAATAGGGAGGGATCATGAAATTAGTTATAACTAAATACATTAACATAAATGGATTTAAATTATCATTACCAACACTAACAGAACTGAGTACAGAAGCCAAAATAGAATGCCCATTGGAAATTTGCAGAGAGAAAACTAAAAAATTACAGGAAGAAAATAATCATAATGAAGCTCAATAAGAAAAATAATAAACATAAAAAAGGAAAAACAGTAAATTACAATATTAACCGAACATTAATAGATGTTTAAGAATTGAGGTAAAAACGTAAACATCGCCAAAATAAAGCAATAAAATAGGAAACTTCAGCTACATTCAAGATCACAGTATGCGGTACAAAATCATAAAGTTAACAAAAGTCGCAGGACTAATAAACAGCATCTTCAGATCATTTCTTGTTCAGCGGCACACCAGACTCCAACTATGAAACACCCTGGCCAAACCTACCCTCTTCCAGGGCACCGAAACTTGAACACTCCGTAGAGACTAATGAGCGCCGAGATGTTCATCAGAACGACTGCTTTCTGCACGCTATGAGACAGGAAATCGTCTGATGACATCCACAATGATCTTAATGTCAGGCCGATTCTAAACACAGTACTGATCTCGAAAATATCTTCGCAAGGCTATGCGCCTGAAAATTCCGCAGATACCAACCCTGAGCTAGAAGAGATGTAGGAAGACCAACAGAGAGATGTACTGAGACTGTAACAGACGACTATACCTAATAATGGATACGAAGAAGAAGAAAACTATGATACATACTCGATTCGTAGCTTCACGGATCCCAGAGCAGTGCGTCCTTCTCGAAACGATTGTTTCTGGACCAAGGTCCCATGTAAGAAAATGATACATTTACTCGTCATCGTTCAAAGTTTGTATCGTCGTCACGAAAAGACCCCGTGGGCTGTAAATTACGCCCTAAACTTGTATTCCGCTCTGGGACTCGAAGCCGGGCATTCTGTCCTGTGTGCGTAGGGCTCACCCGACCAAGTCGTGCTAACAGGTTTCCTTGCTCGTAACGACTTCTGTGCGTCAGTGCGTTCGCCTCGCGCATAGACGCCGTTGCGAACGCTGTGTGTTTTGGTGGCGCTGGCGGTACGTCTAGGAGACGCTGAGCGCGGCCTTGCTGCCCGTGGCTAGATACGGGCTCACTGCCAACGGCAGTGATGTAACGAACCCCGGCGGAAAAGCGGCTCCTGTCCAGGTGTCGGTTAGGAAACCACAGCAACCTTGCCGTTTATATCGTGGTTACTATATTTTGCTTCGAGTGGTGACAGCCTGATCGTAGCAAAGAAACTGACACTTGGCAGCGCTGCCATCACAACACTCGACAGTTTATAGTCATCTCCGTAAGCTGTCAAGTGCAGCATTTCATAATTATGTAGTCACAATAATTATTCTTTAATGGTCGGTTTGTTACATTCCATTCGCAAACAAAGCAGAAGGTACTTGGGCTGTAATTCCATAATCCATTCAGACGAACCATTTCTAAATTACACAGTTTCATCTTCAGACATGCTTGCACCGGTACAATTCAGTGTATCCGAAACATTCAAATACTTAAAGAAGTCCAAAAGGTAACCACATGGAAAGTCAGTAGATTTATCGTAAGCGTAAAAATATACCACTTGTGTGTGTACAGAATATGAAGGACAAACGCATATACTGCGTGTATGTGCATATACACTGAAGAGCCGAAGAAAGTGGAACACCAGCCTAATACCGTGCAGAACCACCGCGAGCACGCAGAAATGCTGCAACACGACGCGGCATGGATTCGACTAATGTCTGAAGTAGTGCTGGAGGGAACTGACACTGAATGCTGCAGTGCTGTCCATAAATCCGTAGGAGTACGAGGTGACGGAGATCTCTTCTGAACAGCGCGTTGCAAGACATTACAGATATGCTCAATATTGTTCATGTCTGGGGAGTTTGATGGCCAGCGGAAGTGTTTAAACTCAGAAGAGTGTTCCTGGAGCCACCCTGTAGCAATTCTGGACGTGTGGGGTGTCGCTTTGTCCTGCTGGAATTGCCGTCGGAATGCACAATGGACATAAATGGATGCTGGTGACCAGACAGGATGATTACGTAGTGTCACCTGAAGAGTCGTACCTAGACGTATCAGGGGTCCCATATCGCTACAACTGCATGTAGTGACTTGGCAAGACAGCCAAGCCACTCGGAGGTAGCCGAAAGGCACGCGTTTAGCTCACGCAGTGTGGCGTGAGGTCTGGAACAGGTCAGAGAAATAAGACTAGCAAAACAGGAGGTAACTGGTAGACGGTACATGTTTTATAATCTCAATATTAGGCTATGCTAACTATCGTTTCGGCAAATGAGAGAGTATTTGTCAGTGTAGCATCGCTAGCAAAGTCGTCTGTACAACTGGGACGAGTGCTAGGACGTCTCACTAGATCTGCCGTATGGTGGCGCTCGGTCTGCAATCACTGACAGTGGCGACACGCGGGTCCGACGTATACTACCGGACCGTGGCCGATTTAAAGGCTACCACCTAGCAAGTGTGGTGTCTGGCGGTGACACCACACTGCACACTGCACACGTCCCGCACCATTACGGAGCCTCCGCCACCCTGAACAGTCCCCTGCTGACATGTAGGGTCCGTGATTTCATGACGACGTCTCCATACCCGTAAAAGTCCATCCGTTCGATACTATTTGAAACGAGACTCGTCCGACCAGGCAACATGTTTCCTGTCACCATCAACGTGTTTCCTGTCATCAACAGCCCTGTGACGGTGTTGACGGACCCAGATGGGGCGTAGAGCTTTGTGTCGTGCAGTGATCAAGCCCTTATCGATTATGCTTCGTTGATTGGTTCGCACGCCGACACTTGTTGATGGCCCAGCATTGAAATCTGCAGCTATAAGCGGAGGGTTTGCTCTTCAGTCACATTGAACGATTCTCGTCAGTCGTCGTCGGTCCAGTTCTTGTAGGATCTTTTTCTGGCGGCAGTAATGTCAGAGATTTGATGTTTTATCTCATTCCTAATATTCGCGGTACACTAGTGAAATTGTCTTACGGGAAAATCCCCACTTCATCGCTACCTCGGTGATGCTGTGTCCCATCGCTCGTGCGCCGACTATAACCCCACGTTCAAACTCACTTAAATCTTGATAACCTGCTATTGTCGCAGCAGTAATCTATGTAACAACTGCGCCAGACAGTAACTGTCTTATATAGGCGTTGCCGACCGCAGCGCCGTATTCTGCCTGTTTACATATCTCTGTATTTGAATACGGCTATACCAGTTTCTTTGGCGCTTCAGTGTTTATACATACACAATCTGATCAAAAGTATCCGAACACCTATTAGTGGACATTAATGTGGGATGTGTCCGCCTTTCAGCTTTATGTCGGAGTGAAGTCTGCCGGAGAAAGTTTCAAAGAGGTCACTGACTGACTGTCCGTTAGAGAAGTGACAGCAAATTCTTCCTCAAGAGTCGAAACCAGAGAATGCTGTGGACACCGCGGACTGGGACTAAGTCGACGTTCTAACTTACCCCAAAGGTTTCCGTTGGATTCAGGCCAGGTCAGGACTTTGGGTAGGCCAGATTGTTTCAGGATTCTTATTGACCACAAAGCATTGCCTCACAGATTCTGCTTTATGACATGGTGCATTGCCTTGCTAACACATCCAGTCATCGTCTAAAAAATGTTCCTCTCCTGTACACAGTACGCAGTTCTATAAAAAATGTGTTCTCATCCTTCAGCATTTAGCATTTTCTTAGGCACAGTAAGCGGACCACACCCTAACAACGAAAAACATACCCATAGCGTAGCACCATCTCCTCTGTAATTGGCACAGGCAACGTTCTCCAGCCATTCGTCAAACCCAAACCCTTTCTTCTTGCCACAGGACGTACTGTAATTGGTCACTTCAAACGACTAGTTACCTCTCACTCACTATCCAGTGGTGAAGAGATACACCATCTCAACCATCGCTTAGCAAGTAGGCTGTGTTAGGTTTTTATGTTGGTAACGCCACGTAGCGCACTGTATGAAAATCATTGACTGTGCTGTGTGCAGTCCGTGGGTGATTTGCATTGTTGGAATATTTGTTATTGTAGCGTTGGGCAGTTGGATGTGAACAGCGCGTAGCATTGCGCAGTTTGGAGGTGAGCCGCCAGCAGTGGTGGATGTGGAGAGAGAGAGAGATGGCAGAGTTTTGAGAGCGGACGATCTGGACGTGTGTCCGTCAGAAAAACGAAATTTGTAAGACCGGATGTCACGAACTGATATTTTATGACTTTTGAACACTATTGAGGTAAATACAGTGTTTGTTCTCCATCAAAATCTTTCATTTGCTAACTATGCCTATCAGTAGTTAGTGCCTTCAGTTGTTAGAATCTTTTATTTAGCTGGCAGTATTGGCGCACGCTGTATTGCAGTAGTTTGAGTAACGAAGATTTTTATGAGGTAAGTGATTCATGAAAGGTATAGGTTATTGTTAGTCAGGGCCATTCTTTTGTAGGGCTTATTGAAAGATTGCGTTGCGCTAAAAAAAATGTGTGTCAGTTTGCTGTTGATCAGAATAAGTAAAGAGAGAAATGTCCGAGTGCGTTCAGTTTTGCTCAGCTGTTTGAAAATCAAATAACATAAGAGGTTTACCAGCACAGTAATTCATAAATTTTTCCAAGGGGATGTTTCAGCTTCTACTATAGACCGAACTCCGCCACACGACAGTCAAAATTACAGCAACAAGAAAAACCAGTAAATAACTTTTTCAGTGACTTACCGGAGTCAAATCAGTGAAACTTGTAAGGCGTCCAACATCTAAACACAGTTCCAAATGCAATTACCGATCAGGAAGCTCAACTGTCAACCACAAATTGTACCAAATTCGTGCCACGTAGGCGAGGGTAAACAAGTAACCGCCTGGCGGAGCGGAGCACTAAACCCCAAACTAATGCGTTCGGTTGGCTAACGAACCCCTGACTAGAATCAGACAGAACATGACTTTTCGAATAATATTACAGCCACCCTTTCACGCAGACAAACGTGGTAGTATGAACACCCAATAAGACAACAGATGAAATTGTGCGTTACAGTAATAGTACATGTAGGACGTTGCGCATGAAATGGACCCACTGAATATATAAAAGCTCGCCGCCACAAATCCAACGCCTTAAAGAAGTTAGGAAGTTAAGACTGAACTTCCCATATAACACGCACGTTGGAGCATTAAATAAACAAACATCAGTAGTGCTGTAGGAGTGTACACACAACTTTTCTGCTTAGAGACAGAAGCCGAATCGATAACCTGAATTCAGATATAGAACCGAACATGAACCTCTAACAACCAACCACGAAACTACCGAACTAAACAGTCGCAGTACTAGTACAGGAAGTGGCAATTATAGCTATGGTTATTGCCGATGCTCAGCTAACTCGCACCCGATAAACCAAATCACAAGCTCACCAGGCATATCCGTACTGCGATCCATAAAGGACGCGTGGAGACATACACAACTTCTACTTAGCGGCGGTCTGCCACCCGCCTCCAGGTCCGGTCGGTCGCTGGAAGCACACAACACGCTCCTTCACTCGGTACACCCCCACACGTCCAGAGGTTTGCAGCCGGCCGCTACCGAGCTAATAATGGTTCGCAATCCAGGAACCGCCTTAGTGTTCCTGTTACCGCTGCTACGCTCAGAGCCTGTGACTGTTAACTGCCGAGCGTGTACCAGCCATCAACTGCGGGCACACTACTCGCCTTGCCGCCAGGTTCCAACTCGGCCGCATCACACAGAGCGAACTTGTTTTCACTTTTTTTTTTCCTTTATTGAATTTCGATTCCCTCCTAAGGGGGCGGGCTGGCAGCAGCTTAGTACGCTGCTCTACAGCCTACAGACTTTTTAAAACGTAAGAAGAAGATAAGAAACAATAAAAGCAGGCGATAAAATGGTGACTTAAATTGTAAAACGGCGGAAAATTGTGAAAAGTTAAAACATAAAGCAAAGGGTTGGCAATGCTAATAAAATACACAGGAAGCAGACAAGTAACATAGTAGACAGACAATTAAAAAACATGGCGACAGTCTGGTTTCTGTTCGCAAGAGATATAAAAATCACATCCAGCAACAGTATGATGTCCGTTCACAACACTTCCAGAAAGACACACGACACTGAACACTCACTGTGAACACTGCACGAAAGTGTCGGCACAAAGATGACACACCCTAGCCAAGGGCAGATGGGGGGGGGGGGGGGAGCGACCTGGACAGATGAGGGGGAAAACAAAAGGGTGGGGAAACAAAGGAGGGAGAGGATTCGTAAGGGGGGAGGGGCAGGGCAGACGCGAGAGGGAATGGGAAAAGGCAGAGGAGGGAAATGCAAAAGGACTCAGGGGAGAGAAGGAGGGCAGACAGAGGGTAGCTGGGGAAAAAAGGGGATGGAAGGGGGGAGGGAGTCCAGGAAAAGGACAGAGGAAAGGAAGGGGAGTGAGGATCAGAGTTGATAGGAGGGATAAATGGAGGGAGAGAGGGCATCATCCGGGAGGGGGAGTTGATGGAAGCCACCTTGAGATGAAGGGTGTAAAGATGGAGGGTAGGGGGGACACAACAGTGAAGACGTGGCAGGGGGCGGGGATGGGAGAGGAGAGGAGCAACCAGGGGGTGAGGGGGATCAAGGCCGCCGCCTTGAGGTGTAGAGTATGCAGATATGTTCGAGGAGTAGAAGCAGATGGGGGAAAGGAATGAGGTCATAGAGGATCCACGTAGGGGACGGGAGGCGTATACGGAAGGCGAGGCGAGTGCATGACGCTCAAGGATCTGGAGGGATTTATAGAATTTGGGGGGGGCAGATATCCAGGGGGGACTGGCATAACAGAGGATGGGACGGATTGGATGGAGCAGAGATGAGGGATCCAGGTGAGGTGACGGTCAATGGTGAGGCCAAGGTAAGTGAGGGTGGGAGTGAGGCGGACAGGACGGGCGCAGACAGTAAGAGAGAAATCCAGGAGCCGGAAGGAGCGAGTGGTTCGACCTACGATGATTGCCTGTTGTTTTCACCTTCCCGGTTTCAGTGTCACTCCCCTCGCGAATCACGCCCTCCTAAGGCAGAGATATTCTGCTAGAGACTGTGGTGCGATCTATCGACCACTCAACGGTTCAGAGTAGACTGCCACAAGCTTGCCTCGTATTTAATTTCAGAATCACTCATTTGAATTAAACAGCATCAAGAAAACAGATGACTCAATTCCGTACACCAAGTGGCGTACCAACAATTAATGTAATAGACAAGCAGGGGTCAGTGAAAGGGTAGAATGTTCCAAATTTTTGACTGTACATATTAATGAAAACTTGAACTGGAAAAACCAGATTACTGAGCTTCTCAAACAATTAAGTTGGGCATCTTTTGCTCTTCATATAATTGCTAATCTTGGAAACGAACGGATGAACCTCCTGAGATATTCTGCATAATTTCGCTCAAAAATGTCTTGTGGAATAATTTTCTGGAGCAACTCATTCTTTAGAGGGAAAGTATTGATCGCACAAAATGGAGCAGTAAGAATGAAATATTTTGCTCGCCCACGGACGTCCTGGAGGGACCTCTTCAGGGAGATAGACATCTTAGCTGCAGTGTCACAATCCATACATTTTATATTCAGTACTGATATTAGTCATAAATTATCCATCACAATTTGCAAACAACAACCCTAGAGGGAAAAATGACCTTTATTACGTATTAAGCTGTCAGTGGCTCAGAAAGGAGTTCAGTCTGCAGCAACAAAATGTTTTGACCATTTGCCCAGTAATATAAAACGTCTGACAGGTAGCAAAACAAGTTTTAAATGTAACTTAAGATCATTTCTCCTAGACAGCTCCTTCTGTTCCATTGGCAAGGTTCTGCTTAAAAACTGGAAACGAGTAACAAGAAATGTAGTTACTTGAGTAGGACAACAATAATAGTGTGTTCATTAACGTTAATACTAATCATGTATACATATACTGTAAACTACCGAGCGAGATGGCGCAGCGGTTAGCACACTGGACTCGCATTCGGGAGATAGATCCTAAAGATCAGGCACCATATCCATATAAGTATATAGTTCTGGCAATACCGGCCACGACCTCCTTCTTCTGTGCGGATGCACACATATTCCCCGAAATCTTACGGGACTTGGTAAGAATGTCTTCCACGAGTCATGAGTGTGTTGGTGTGGGACAGTACGAATGTAGTGTGTGGACATAAAAGGTGAGAATGTGGGTCTCGCTGGAGGCGTGCGCGAGATAGTCCCTGCTGTCGCACTATCCTCTGTGCCCTCGGTGGCTCACATGGATAGAGCGTCTTCCTTGTAAGCAGGAGATGACGGTTTCCAGTCCCGGTCGGGGCACACATTTTCACCTGTCCCCGTTGATATATATCAACGCCCGTCAGCAGCTGAAGGTATTAATATAATTCTTATTTCAATGCTGCGATAGTTCCTTTGAAAGGGCATGGCCAGTTTCCTTCTCCATCCTTCCCTAATCCGAGCTTGTGCTCCTTCTCTAATGACATTGTTGTCAACGGACGTTAAACACTAATCTCCTCCTCCATATCCTGTAAACTAGCTCGTTCGACATCATTACTATAAAAGTATCGTTCGACTGATTGAAACACGTAACTGACTCACTGTTTTGGCAAATACCGATGTACAGCGAGTTTATGAATCATCATCGCACACCCGACGTTAACTCGCGGCTGCTTCAAGAAACATCTGCACTGCATCGGTCTTGTACCATACTCACTGTGTGCATAACAAGATATCAACCATATTTTCTTCAGATGTGTGTGGCGTAAATCTACGAATTCGATACTGCAGAATTTGTTAAACCTGAGCTTAATCCAACCAGCGTCAAAAAGTCTTTATTCTTGGAGAACGTGCTGTTCACGGAGATGGTTTTTATTTATTTTATTTACCCCCTACGCAACTAATGAAACTGCTGTAGGCGCATATTTTGCAGAGGAGAACCATAATATTCGCTCTATTCAAGTAGAAATTGTAAATTTTTGGTAAGGTCTTATGGGACCGAACTGCTGGGGTCCTCGGTCCCTAAGGCTACACACTACTTACTCTAACTAAAACTAATTTACGCTATGAACAACACACATACCCATGCCCGAGAGAGGACTCGAACCTCCGACGGGGGGAGACGCACGGACCGTGTCAAGGCGCCTCAAACCGCGCGGCTAACCCTCGCGGCGGGATTCAAGTAAAGCTCTTGCATGTTAATTAGAATAGCAGATACAGACATTTTAGAAAAATTAGAGTTTTAAGTTTCGAGAAGGAAGGAACGTTATGAATAGCCGAACTAACAGATCGATTTCTCAAACATCTACAACGGCCGGCCGCAGTGGCCGAGCGGTTGTAGGCGCTTCAGTCTGGAACCGCGCGACCGCTACGGTCGCAGGTTCGAATCCTGCCTCGGGCATGGATGTGTGTGATGTCCTTAGGTTAGTTA
The DNA here is from genome assembly GCF_023864345.2 of Schistocerca serialis cubense. Lineage (NCBI taxonomy): Eukaryota > Metazoa > Arthropoda > Insecta > Orthoptera > Acrididae > Schistocerca > Schistocerca serialis. Next base: position 633,462,035 of record NC_064642.1, on the reverse strand, counting down.
GGTTTAAGTAGTTGTAAGTTCTAGGGGACTGATGACCTCAGATGTTGAGTCCCATAGTGCTCAGAGCCATTTGAACCATCTACAACGAGCTACTGGTCTGATGTTCGCCGCGCCGCCAACTTGATATCTGGCTACATGCAGTACAGTGCCTGCCGCATAGCTGCGCTAACCGACTGCTGTGTCCACCCTCTCCAGTGCTGTAAGCTACGATGAAATGGTGCCCTTGCCCACCACGAGAAGTGCAGCGCCACATAGACGCCAGCGTGAACCACGTACTCGTCTTTACACCGAACATAACACCCAACTGATTCTTTCCCCCTCATTTACTACACAGCTCTAGCGTACTCAGTGTCGGGTATGGTGGTCTAGTGACAGAGAGCCCGTGTTCGGAGAGCGAGAGGGCGGAGATCGAATCCTGGTCGGAGCACGGAATTTTCTGTCTACATTTAACCTGACCTTCACCTGTGAGTGATTCGAACATTCACATTCCACGTTCAGCTACTGCGGCAGGTTACGGTCACGCAAGCCACCATCCCTGCTCCTCGTTTTTTTATTGACAATTGATGCAATTAAAAAATTCAGTTTGTTTAAGCACTTTACCTTACTCTAATGAATGCAGCTATAAAATCTGACGAACAGGCTATTCCTTTCACCAATAATAGCACCTATGAGCAGGCAAAGAGGGGATTCCGTTCCGCCTGTAAATTCTCGACCTTCGACCACTGTTGCCATTAATACTATTGACAGAGAACGGAAACCGTACTTTAGTTTTTAGCGTGTGTTTTTAGGTGCAATTTCATACTTTTTTCATCAGTACTTAGTTAGCTCATATTAGAGATTCTATAGTGATTATCTCCTATTTTTATTTATTGATAGTCTGAAGGATGACCCTTCGCCGGTCGAAACCGGTTATGACGTTCTGAAATGCTCATCTTACACACATTTTACTTGACTTCGAAATCATTCTAATGTTCTTCCAAAATAATTACAATATCATTGCACTGTCACAATCGTTTTTTTTTTTCCTTGAGTCATCAGTCTTCTGAATGGTTTTATGCGACCCGTCAAGAATTCCTCTCGTGCGTCAGCCTCTTCATCTCAGACTAGCACTTGCAACCCATGTCCTTAATTATTTGCTTTATATATTCCACTCTCTGTCTCCGTCTACAGTTTCTACCCTCTACATGCTACGGTCGCAGGTTCGAATCCTGCCTCGGGCATGGATGTTTGTGATGTCCTTAGGTTAGTTAGGTTTAAGTAGTTCTAAGTTCTAGGGGACTGATGACCACAGATGTTAAGTCCCATAGTGCTCAGAGCCATTTGAACCATCTACCCTCTACAGCTCCATCTAGGACCATGAAAGTTATTCCGTGATGTCTAAACAGCTGTCCTACCACCCTGTCCCTTCTTGTCAGTGTTTTCCATATGTTTCTTTCTTCACCAATTATGCGTAGAATCTCAAGTCCAACTCATTTTCAAAGTTTTTCTGTAACACCACGTTCACAGTTCATGATTCACTACCGTGCAATGCTGTACACCAGATGTACATTCTCAGAAATTTCTTCCACGACGTAAGATATATATTTGATACCACTAGGCTTCATTTGGCCAGAAATGCCCTTTTTGCCAGCGCTAGTGTGCTTTTGATGTCCTGCCTGCTTCGACCGTCATGGGTTATTTTACTGCCTAGGTGGCAGAATTCCTTAGTTTATTTCCTGATCACCAATCCTGATATTAAGTTCCTCGCTATTCTCATTTCTACTCTTCTCAATACTTTCTTCGATTTACTCTCAGTCCATAATCTGCACTCAGTAGACCATTCCATTCAACGGGTCCTGTAATTCTTCTTCACCTACGTAGAGGATAGCAATGCCATCAGCTTGTCTTATCATTGATATACTTTCACCTTGAATTTTAATCTCAGCCTTGAACCTTTCTTTTAATTGCGTCATTGCGTCTTCGACTTATAGATTGAGCAATAGGGGACGAATGGTTGCATCCCTGTCTTACTACATTTTTAATCAGAGAACTTCGTTTTTGGTCATCCAGCCTTATTGTCCCTTCTTGGTTGTTGTATGTACTATACATTACCCGTCTTTCCCTACAGCTTTTTCCTGTTTTTCTCAGAATTAGAACATCTTGGTCCATTTTACATTGTCGAACGCATTTTCTAGGCCCTCAAATCGTATGAGCGTGTCCTGATTTTTCTTCAGGCTTCCTTCCATTATAAAATCAACGTCAGAGCTGTCTGTATGATGCATTTACCTTTTGTAAAACCACTCTATCAGCACGGGCTCTTAAAGACCTTCACAGATGCCTGTAAAAGGAAAAAAGCACCCTGCTGCAGAGAAACCGCTACCGGAAAAAAAGAGCGGGTGCCAATTATCGTCTGCTGCCCTGGTGCAATGGGACACATCCGCCGCAACATGGCAGCACGTAGCCATCCGTCAGTGGTTCGTTATCGGGGCACTATATCTTTCCAGTCTTGTATCCGAACCCACAAAAAAAATTGTCGTTAGTGGAGAACTCAGTTTCTGGTCTTGACTGTAAATGGCACATCAGTTGCCAAGAGCTGCTACTCACAGGCAATTGCCTCGGTGTTCCCTTCACATAGAAACTAATTGGGGCGATCTGCTCAGATTCTGCTAATGGCTGCGTGTTGCTAATACTGTCTGATAAAGCCAAGTGTGTCTGCTGTGACGCTGTAAAAAGACCTCGTTAAGATTGAGAGTGATGTGTGTCCTGTAAGTGTATGCGTACTAACATCAGCTGGAAAAAGGTGTGTATACGAGTGGGATTTTCTTTTTCAAGCTCCGATCTGTCAGGAAATTAAAACCACAGTGAAAGCACGGTGAAGATTTAAGCAGATATTTTGTGCAGTGTCTCTTACTATGCCCATATGTAGCGTCACGTCGCACTTTCCCGTTCTGCGCTCAACAGTGAGCATCTATTGATGCCTAGAGCGATATAATCTCTCGTGAAATGCTGTCGTTCGGTTACTTCATGGCGGAGGGTTCCCCCCTGGTTTTATGCAGCGTACATAGGATAACTGACATGCGTTTCCTTCTTCATGGCAAAAAGCGGCCATACACTGCAGATGCAACAAAGACGCACTTGTACCTGGGTCTCTGAGGCCTCCGAACCTCAAACCTGTGGAACTCTGTTGGTAATATTAGTGCGTCGCACTAGGTGCCCATTGATAATGTTGAAGAATTGGAGCAGTGAATTGTACAGTGTTTCTCGGGGGTGTTCGAAAGAATTTGTTGAACACTACAGAAAAGAGTGCAGTATGGCATCCAAATCGAGGACGGCAGGCAAAATACCTGCTTCAACAGGTACGAGTGTACAGCAAATTGTAACGTGCTAAAGTAGTATTGTACTTTCTGTTCAGGTAGGCCTTTAGTAAAATTTGATCCACTTAATCGATAAACTCACATGTTAACCTTTAACTGGGGAGGTGAGTATTCATAACATAACTAGAGACGTGGGGTGTTCACAGCACCCTACATAAATACGGTACTGAGGTTTGGATTTTTTCTTAAAATTTTATTATACAATAAATATTGCATTTATGTTATGTTAACCGGGGACCTAGAAACGACGGAGAAGCTCCGTCCCCGCCACAGCCGCAGTGGTCCACAACCCCACGACGACTACCGCAGTCCACTTCACATAGTGTAACCCCTATGTTTGCCTGGTAGAGTAATAGTGGTGTACGCGTACGTGGAGAACTTGTTTGCGCAGCAGTCGCCGACATAGTGTAGCTGAGGCGGAATAAGGGGAACCAGCCCGCATTCGCCGAGGCAGATGGAAAACCGCCTAAAAACCATCCACAGACTGGCCAGCTCACCGGACCTCGACACAAAATCCTCCGGGTGGATTCGTGCCGGGGACCGGCGCCCCTTCGCGCCCGGAAAGTCGTGCGTTAGACCGCACGGCCAACCGGGCGGGCCAATATTGCATTTAGTATTTTATTAATTCATTTAAGTACAATTTTAATCACTAAGGTACTCGAACAGTTATCCGTAACTGATAAATCAATAACATGTGTGAAATGGTTTCAAATGTTCGTATACATAGTATTTTTCAAATTAATCAAATAAGAAAGGCTTTAACCATTTTAAAATTATAGAGAGATGTTAACAGACGAAGCAACAGACATATTTATATAACTTAAAACAATCATTCATGTCAAAAGTCTAGAGAAAAATCACATTTCAACACTGAACATTTTCATCAAAGCTGGAAGAATATTCTGAATTGATACATCTACTGCAGATGTTTTTCATATGATTTAAATACATAAATTGCAACAGAAGAACTCGGATTTTTTTGTCAGCATTTCTTGGACAAAATGTGCATCTTCCTGATGTGTGTTTATTACTTTGAACAGCCGGAATAAACTTTTCCGTATTTGAGATCTTAGCTGCCTTCAGCCGGTTGGATCTTGGTACAGCCGAGTTTGAAGCTTTTATTAAAAACCTAGGGATGCACAACCTCCTGCTCCACCTGTGTTACAAATTGCCTTCTTTCCACAGCAAAACTGGGGATGTTGCTCTTCATTATAACTTGAGCAGTAATGCAAGCAATACCTACCATCCGAAAGTACACCGATAATGGCCATCGTTTTGTTCTTCTTGCTACGGTGTATGTTGCACACAACTTGTCAACTATGTCAACTCCGCCTTTTGTAAGGTTGTAGAAGGTAATGATCTTAGGTTTCTTTCTGTCACCGGTTGTAGTGTCAATACTCTTGAAATTTGGATGCATTGTTGACAGCAGTATGACATTTTTACCTCTTTTTGGTACATATGAAAGGCAACTGATGTTCCCTTTGTAAGCAAAAATTGTACTTGCAGTTTCTCTCCCTTTTATGACAGTCAATTCTTTAGGAAGCTGAGGCTTATTTTTTCTCATTGTGCCAACAAGTGTTAGCCGCTTTTTCAGTAATTCTTCAGCAAGTAAGATACTAGTGTACCAGTTATCTGTTGTTATATTTCGTCCAGTTCTTTGAATCCCCTCGGTAAGCCTCAAAACGACGTCTTTACCTGAATTAGAAACTTGGAAAGGCCGTTCACGCTGTTTTCCTGCATACAGTTCCATTTGAGGTGTAAGCCAGGTCCTTGCATCACATAATGTCTACAGTTTTATTCCGTATTTAGAAAGTTTGCTAGGACTATACACCAAAAAGGGACATTTACCTCTGTAGGGAACCAGTTGTTCCCAGTTGTGGTATAACTTCCAAGGCTGTTTGCATTTGTGCAGTTTTCGTTGACCAACCATTTTATTCAATTCCTTACGTTGCCCCCTATCATGAATATTATCAAATCTCAAACACCTCATAAGGAAGAAAAATCTGTCCAATGACATGGTAGTGTGAAATATTTCAACTCCTAGTCACTGTGAAGAAAACAGATCTTGTAAATTCATTTTAGTTGCTCTGTAAGAAAGAGCAATTATAAGTAGTCCAATGAAAGATCGTATTTCTATCACATCTGTTTTCCGGCATCTACTTTTGTTCTTGTAGAAGGCCTCAATGCGATCAATATAAAGGTTGGTGCACCCTGCTATTGAGCGAATTATTTGCTCATTTATGAACACATCAAAGCATTCCACAGCAGTCTTGCAGATTTAGCAAGTAATTTGGTACCAGGAAGCTGAGTTACTATATTTTGCTTGCTTGTTCTGATATTATTAGGCTTAGGCGTAGTCATCCATTTGGGTACTTTATCCTTACCAAGCATAAACCTCTCCGGTGTTGTCGGAAAGGAGGAAGCCGTATCTCCACTAGCATCGTCATCAGTTGATTGCTTGCAGTTGCATGATCGCTTTCTTCGCACTGTTCTTCTTCATTGTCATCCGAATCTTCAAACTCTGTAATCTCACAGCATTCATCTTCATTAAAAACTTCCTCCAACAGCCTTCTAAGACGTTTTTGCTCCTCCTCATATGACATCATGATGTACACTGCTCAACACCGAAAGTTGCACTACTAGATAGGTGGAGTGTTATCAGCGTTTAAAACTTGTGTACAAAGTTGCGTGCTTTTAAAAAAACAAACAATGGTATCACAAGAGTGTGCATCCCTTTGAACAAAAGTAAAAAGACACTCAACAGTGTGACCAACATGCTTCACTAAATACCAGTAAACTTTTACACCTGGGGTGCTGTGAACACCCCACATTCCCAGTTAAATGTTAAACATATTTTTACCAGCTACTTCATACGGAAGTCAGTGGCGAATTGTAACCGCACATTCGAATTATCGCGCAAACATTTTCATCTTTTAAGGGTTCCGTTTTTACCGACTTGTAGGATGACTTTGGTTCGTCTGTCCAACTGTTAAGACCCCTTTTTCTCAGGAGCGGGTTGAGGTATCAAATCGAAATTTATGTTACATACTGAGGCACACGACCCCTTGGCGGAGTGAAATGCAATCAAAAGATTCAGGATTAAGGGGCTCCGGGAAGGTTCAAAATCATGAAAAGTTTAATTTTTACTTTTTTGTGTTTTCTGAATCTGCAGACTATTACCTTTTAATAGATATATAATTTATTGAATTCCGAAGACTAAAACTATTTTTAAATTTTTTTTGAAATGTGTTCTACATGGGCGTGACCCACTGTGGCGCTGTTAAACTGCTGTCAAATGGTGTTATTATTAACGTCCGTGTTCATCAGGTACATTTTAGTGATGTGAGATGAAGTATGTGTTGTGGCTAACCTGTGATGGTTCAATATATATCTCTGGTGTGATTGTCGATTGTTTCATGTTTATTTACTCTGTCGTTATCTCGAAAATATTCGTAATTAATTCTGTTTCTTGAGTCTCTGTTTTGTTGAAATATAATAATGAGTAAAAGTAAAGTTATTAGAAATCCTCTGAAGGCTTTTGAGAAAAGGAGAAATGTTGGAAAGCCAAAGGTATGTGTTATTACTGTAAACAATAAAGACGATAACCAAGTGAGTGAACCTTACCTCTCAAGTACACCTGCCCATAGCAGTCAAAGTGGGAAAGAAAATACTTCACAGAAGAAGCTTGGTTCAATGAGTGAAAACTATGAATGTTTTATGGGCGAATCGGATGTGAATGAAATATTTGATATGTCGGTTCTCAAAGGAATTTTTTCAAACTGTGTAAGATGTATTCATTGTAGTGAAGTTGGTCTGGAACTCTCCATAATAAAGCACATAGGACTTGCTAGTGAAATACAACTGAAATGTGATAAGTGTTCATACATGACCACCTTTTGGAACAGTGTTGCAGTAACTGCAACTGAAGAAAATGGTAGCAGAACCTACGAACACAACAACGAGCGATGCTTGCTTTAGACAAGGAATGCCTTCGGGCTGCAGACAGGGCTGTGAAGAGTCTAGAAATACAAGCAAGAGTAAACAGGAGGAGGAACAAGAGGAAGCTGGAGGAGGAGTTTGCAGAGGATGAAGATAATCCATCCTATGGACCTGGAATGCACTAAAAAGTTAATCCAATCTTTGTCGCTCGATTCCCAAAACTTTTATTTTCTTATACTAATTACTTGTTTTCTAAGGATCTTCCAAACATATTTGTTTCAAACTTTCAGTAAATGTTACACAGTACCTTCTGCATTATTTAACACAGCCTTTTTCCAAAAATCTGTATATTTTTGAATATATAAATAAAAATTGCAAAAAAATGTTCTGAATTTTCATTACAATTGAAAAAAAATCATCTTTAATAACTGAACTAAAATTTTGTAAAATCCCTGTGTTAAGTTGTAGACCATATTCCAATAAATAATCTGTACAAAGTTCAACTTCCTACCTCAAATACTTTGTGAGGAAAGATGTAATTTATAAGCGTTATTTTAACATTGCAAGTATAGGGCGTTCCGGAGCCCCTTAACATCAATAAAACTGACAAACTTCAGGGACAGATTCTTAACTGGAAATGGAGGAAAAAGAGGTCATATGAAGATGTGTTCGAAAATGTGTCGTGCCTCGTGTAGATAGTACTGACGAATGAAAGTTCCCCTGAGCACGTGCCGTGTGTTTCTTGTATGTTGGAGGCTGTATGATTTACGCATCGTACTCTAAGCAGCAGAATGGTCTGGTATTCCTTTCTGGAACAAGCCGAGATGGTGTTCGCGTACAGCTAAGCCGATGGAAACGGTCGAGAGGCAGCACGGCTATAGCGGAACAAGCACCCAGACAGACACCAAAAAAATGGTTCAAATGGCTCTGAGCACTATGGGACTTAACATCTGAGATCATCAGTCACCTAGAACTTAGAACTACTTAAACCTAACTAACCTAAGGACAGCACACAACACCCAGCCATCACGAGGCAGAGAATATCCTTGACCCCGCCGGGAATCGAACCCGGGAACCCGGGCGTGGGAAGCGAGAACGCTACCACACGACCACGAGATGCGGGCCAGACAGACACCGTTTGGCATTTGTGTGCTCATGGGTCGTTACAGACAGACGCGGACTGTGCGTACACCAGATTTGGAGAACAGGGTTCTACAAGATATTGAGACAACCCTAGCACAAGCTCCAGGCAAGTGGCCCGCCAGCTTGGTGTAAGCCAAAGTACTACTAAGTGTATCCTTGCATGACAACCGCTACTATCCCTATCACCTGCAACGAATGCAAGGATTATCAGCAGAGGATTTCTCTCTACGGTAAGGATTTTATCGATGATTGTTCCACCAGACGGTCACAATCATGGGATTTCTGTCGTCAATCCTCTTTACCGACGAACAACTTTCGCCAGAACTGCATCATCAATCTGCATGATCGTCATCTGCGGGATACGGACAATCCTCTGGGAATGGCTGAGGCGTCTCATCAGCAGCGGTTCAGTACCAATGCGTGGGCAGAATTTTTGGCAACCAAATACTTGGAGCGGTTATTATTCCACAGTGCTTCGACGGAGGAACTTAACCTGGACTTCCTGCGGAATTGCTTGGGCTGCTTGAGAGCGTGCCTTTGGCGTTACGACAGGTTATGTCATTTGTGCATGACGGAGCACCACCCTACTTCCGCATTACAGTTCGCCGACAGTTTTTATCATCTTCTTCGGACGTTCTGTAGGACACGCAGGCCCTATACCCTATAGAATATTCACCTCTGAAAAACGTGCATGCCGAACCAGTTCGTGATGTGCAGACCCTTCAACAGCGTGTTCACGACGCCTGTGACGGTATTTGGACAGAGGCCGAAACGTGCGAAAGAGTTCGGCAATTCATGATGCGATGTGTGGACGCGTGTATTGTATCCCATGGAGGCCACTTTAAAAGTCTGTTGTGACCTGGATGCAGTGCAGCTTTGCTGTGTGTTCGGGGACGCTTTGTTGTCGTTGCACGAACACCTTCCATTTCCGGACACCTGTTCATACAGGACCTTTTTTCCTCCGTTCTCAGTCAGGAACCTGTCCCTGAAGTCGCTAGACATAACACTTAGCTCGGATTCCACATTAAACTATAGTCCCCTTTCCGGATTGGGTTACTGGGGTAGGTTAGGGACACGCAAGTCGCCTAAGTAGCATCCAATATAAGAACTTGCACCGGGCCACTGGGCCACAAGAAATTATTATTGTTTTGTATGTACGTACATAATTAAGTATATACGGTGCACTCGGAGCTTGAGCCCTACTCGCACTTGTCCGGCTTTTCTTTATGAAGGTGGTAATCGTGAAGCGATTAGAGGCAATGTTATCTAGAGTATGGGAGGTTTCATTCAGTAGCATGCACGGTGGACATCTTTCTTACATTGGATGAATTTTGAACTCTAATCTTCCAGGTAATCGATCTGCGCTATCGTGTTCAGTTCAACGTTTTTCTGAAAATGTCATGGAGGTACGTGAAAAGTAATATTTTAATGCGCTACAGCTGAGTGGTGGTGTTGTAAAGGAAATGAATAAGTAAAGTAATAGTTACAGAGTTGCAGCAAGAAATGAGTTCAGATTTATGGACTGGGCCGGCCGGAGTGGTCGTGCGGTTCTAGGCGCTACAGTCTGGAACCACGTGACCGCTATGGTCGCAGGTTCGAATCCTGCCTCGGGCATGGATGTGTGTGATGTCCTTAGGTTAGTTAGGTTTAATAAGTTCTAAGTTATAGGCGACTGATGACCTCAGAAGATAAGTCGCATAGTGCTCAGAGCCATTTGAACCAACCATTTATGGACTGGAGGAGTACGTTAATAACAAGTCCGATAGACTCTGTTATTCGGTGTCTTGCTTGCGGTGAAAAAGGAAGCGATTCACGTCTTTTCGGAACACGTTGATAGCTTTGTTTTCCCTGTTCGCTGAAGTTCATGTGGATTAGACTATCTGATTAAATGAAACCTTGTAAAGAACCTCATACGATGTAAACAGTCCGACTCTAAGAGTGAGAGCGTTTTGTGTGGTGTGTGTGTGTGTATGTGTGTGCGTGTGTGTGTGTGTGTGAGAGAGAGAGAGAGAGAGAGAGAGAGAGAGAGAGGCTTTTATGTCAGAGGTGTAGCTGGAAGGTAATAAAACCGTTTCTCTGAGCATATTCATTAGCATCTCGTAAAAAGAAAAGTAACCGTACTAGCTGTGAAAGTCGTTTCGGAAACTTCCACTTACGGAGACCTTCGCATACCAGTAGGTCCAAGCTAAATTGGAAACTTCCACCCGCAGTAGATTTTGTCAGCTTGTAACGACCTCCTCAAGGTTTTACACGATGCTCAATATCAGAGTGGGATTTTTGTTATACTGTGTATGAAGTTTCTCCTTTTTTTAGATGCCAAACGCTGCATTGCCGCCATGATTGCAAATGCGATATTCCCTACGCATTTCAAATCATTTTCGGCGCCGTCTTAAAGAACATTGGAACGGCGAATCCAGTTTCGTATCTTCTCGCTTTCCGCGGTTAGATATGATAACCAGAAGGACAAGATTATACCCTAAAAATGAAAAGAACTGCACAGTAGAAACTTCCTAAAACCAAAATCACATAAGTATTTCTTTATTTACAGTAACCAGTTTCGAAAAAATTTGTTGTCCTCTTCAGGTCTTCCAAAATTTTTGTTATAAAATGTCTTCATTTTGAGTTGAAACCTCTCACCTCACTTTGCGTGATGTTACATCTCAAAATGAACACATCTTACAACGAAATTTTTGAAGATCGAAAGGTGACAGCAAAGTCTTTAGAAACCAGTTGTCGTAACTAAAGAAATATTTATGTGACGGTGGCTTCAGCAAGTGTTTACCAAGTAAAACAGATCACTCCTTCTCATTTTCGAGCGAATGATTTGGCCACCAAGATCGCCCGACATGAATTCCATCGAACATTTATGGGATATACCCGAGAGGTCAGGTTGTGCATAAAACCCTGCACTGACATCGCTGTCGCAGTTAGAAACGGCTGTAGAAACAGCATGGCTCAATATTGCTGCATGGAACTTCCAACGACTTGTTGAGTCCGTGTCACGTCGAGCTGCTCACTTCGCCGGCCAAAAGGACTTCTGACAGGATATAAAGACGAATCCCATGACTTTTGTCCCTTCTGGGTATATTTTCTCCCAACGGCCAGGACACAACCTTCCTCGGTCCATCGTAATTACAGAAGGCATTAAGTTAGGGAACCACTGGAACTGAAGTGCGCTCAACGAAAGTTTGAGGATATGGAATTACTTCTTTACCTCCTTTATCACTATCATGAAAGATTATGATCAAACTCGTATGCATATGTTATAACGTGGGACCCAGACGTACGTGTGTGTGTGTGTGTGTGTGTGTGTGTGTGTGTGTGTGTGTGTGTGTGTGTGTGTGTGTACATTACTAGGCACCAAAGTTCCACCACCGCAAAGGCAGTATGCAATAAGCTTCATGTTGCGTGAACAGTATTACACTACTGGCCATTAAAATTGCTACACCACGAAGATGGCGTGCTACAGACGCGAAATCTAACCGACGGGAAGAAGATGCTGTGATATGCAAATGATTTGCTTGTCAGAGCATTCACACAAGGTGTTGGCGACACTTACGACGTGCTGACATGAAGACAGTTTCCAACCGATTTCTCATTCACAAACAGCAGTTGACCGGCGTTGCCTGGTGAAACGTTGTTGTGATGCCTCGTGTAAGGAGGAGAAATGCGTACCATCACATTTCCGACTTTGATAAAGGTCGCATTGTAGCCTATCGCGATTGTGTTTACCGTATTGCGACATTGCTGCTCGTGTTGATCGAGATCCAATGACTGTTAGCAGAATATGGAATCGGTGGGTTCAAGAGGGTAATACGTAACGCCATGCTGGATCCCAACGGCCTCGTATCACTAGCAGTCGAGATGATCCGATGATCCGCATGGCTGTAACGGATCGTGCAGCCACGTCTCGATCCCTGAGTCAACAGATGGGGACGTTTGCAAGACAACAACCATCTGCACGAACAATTCGACGACGAATGCAGCAGCATGGACTATCAGCTCGGAGACCATGGCTGCGGTTACCCTTGACGCTGCATCACAGACAGGAGCGTCTGCGATGGTGTACTCAACGACGAACCTGGGTGCACGAATGGCAAAACGTCATTTTTTCGGATGAATCCAGGTTCTGTTTACAGCATCATGACGATCGCATCCGCGTTTGGCGACATCGCGGTGAACGCACATTGAAAGCGTGTATTCGTCATCTCCATACTGGCGTGTCACCCGGCGTGATGGTATGGGTCTCGGTCACCTCTTGTTCGCATTGACGGCACTTTGAACAGTGGACGTTACATTTCAGATGTGTTACGACCCGTGGCTCTTCCCTTCATTCGATCCCTGCGAAACCCTACATTTTAGCAGGATAACGCATGACCGCATGTTGCAGGTCCTGTACAGGCCTTTCTGGATACAGGAAATGTTTGTCTGCTGCCCTGGCCAGCGCATTCTCCAGATCTCTCACCAATTGAAAACGTCTGGTCAATGGTGGCCGAGCAACTCGCTCTTCACAATACGCCAGTCACTACTCTTGATGAACCGTGGTATCGTGTTGAAGCTGCATGGGCAGCTGTACCTGTACACGCCATCCAAGCTCTGACTCAATGCCCAGACGTATCAAGGCCGTTATTAGGGCCAGAGGTGGTTGTTCTGGGTACTGATTTCTCAGGATCTATGCACCCAAATTGTGTGAAAATGTAATCACATGTCAGTTCTAGTATAATATATGTGTCCAATGAATACCCTTTATCATCTGCATTTCTTCTTGGTGTAGCAATTTTAATTTGCCAGTAGTGTATATGCTTGGATATGCAAGTAAATAGCATCAGCTCAACCACACAAAGTAGACAATAGTACGGCATTACTTTCTGTATGAATTTCTCATTCAGAAATAGCATTAAAATGTTGGTTGTCCTGAGAAGATCGTGTTACATCTCGTGGAAGGAGGAGAGACTTATTCCAGCCCCGCGTCGAAATTCAACATTCGCAAAATCTTGACTGTGGTTTATCCTTCTGCAATACTTCTGCTCTGTTTGGTCGGGATTCCGCAGCTGTTAATGCAAATATGCAGTCGATGACTTCATGAGGGCCACATTCGACGATATGAAGAATCTCAGCGTTCCATGAGACTAGCGCCTCAGAGGCAAGTCCGTGTCGGATCGTATAGTTAAAGTGACGTACCGTGAGTCAGGAAATGTGTTTGTTTTCACCAAGTCTCCATATGTACCGCAGACGACATACGGAGAACCATCTGCATGTACGTACATACTCCGCAAACTACCATGCTGTACATGGCCCAGGGCACCTTCCCATTTTCTGTCTTGTTCCATTCGCAAATTGAGAGAGGGGAAAAACGACCGTCACTATGATACCGTCCGAGCCCTAATTATTACATCTTATCTTCGTGGTCCTTACGCGGAATGTACGTTGGCGGCAGTAGAATCGTACTGCATTCAGCTTCAAATCCCAACTCTTTTAAATTTTGACAGTAGTGTTTCACGACAAGAACATTGCCTGTCCTCCAGGGATTCCCACTTGTGTTCACAAAGCAACTCCGTAATATCCCGAGCTGGTCGACGCTACCGGTAACAAATCTAGCAGCCCACTTCAGAATTGCTTCGAAGTGTTTCTTTAGTACAGCCTGGTGGGGATCGGAAGCAATCGAGCAAGACTCCATAATGGGTAGACACTAGCGTTCTAAACATCCTCTCCTTTACAGATGAACCACACTTCCCTAAAATTATCCCAATAAAAGTCGTTCCATTTCATATGGCTCCGCACCATTGCGCTTAGATATTTAATCGACGTCGTTACTAATGCTGTATTCGAACGTTATGGATTTGTTTTTCCTAAGCATCTGCATTAAGTATCATATTTCCGCATTTAGAGCAATCTGCCATCCATTTCACGAACTAGAAATTTTGTCATTTCTTATCTTCCTACTGTCACTCAACGACAACACTTTCAGGAAACACCTCAGCGTCATCAGTAAACAGCCGGAGATTGCTGCCCACCCTGCCCGTCAGATTGTTTATGAGTAAAGAGAACTAAATGGTTCAAATGGCTCTGAGCACTATGGGACTGAACATCTATGGTCATCAGTCCCCTAGAACTTAGAACTACTTAAACCTAACTAACCTAAGGACATCACACAACACCCAGCCATCACGAGGCAGAGAAAATCCCTGACCCCGCCGGGAATCGAACCTGGGAACCCGGGCGTGGGAAGCGAGAACGCTACCGCACGACCACGAGGTGCGGGCAAAGAGAACTACAGTGATCCTGTCATACTTCCCTTAGGTACTCCAAATGATACACTTCTATGATGAATACTCGCCGTCGAGGACAACTTGCTGAGTTCTGCTTAAGAAGTCTTCGAGCTACCCACATATCTGTTGAGGAGAAATCTCCACCCCCTCGTACTCTTACGGATTTATGTACAGCCCTGCAGGATTCATGGTGTCATTTCCCTGCAGCACTACTACAGACATTAGTCGAGTGCATGCCACGATGTCACGTCGCGTTGTGGCAGTTCTGCGTGGTCGCGGGGGCTCTACACGATATTAGACAGGTGTACCAGTTTCTTTGGTTCTTCAGTGTATAAATGGGTTACTTTACTATAGCGTCCATCCACATGCAGATCAGCCGTAGTTTGATGCCTGTCCTGTAAGTGTATATATGTAACGTATATTTTATAGATATATGATAAATGTTTTTTTTATTTTTAATGATCTTGCCGTTTGTTTCACAAACTGATCTGTAGTACACAGTATCTGGCGAAAACCTCGCTATACGTTACTTTCCTAGTGTCACCGGATCATGTATTTACCATTCCTGGTTTCGCCATTTTTATGGCAAATTATGTAACTGTCTGCTTTTAATTGAAATATACCGTCTGTAACAGCTAGTGTAAATTTTTAGTGAATATAAGTATCGGAGCAAATGGAGCACAGCATATGAGATATTTATTGGAATAAATAATTAGGTTATCATAGTGAAATTTGAATAAGAAGAACCAAAGTGTTCGGTGTTACAACCTCATCAGCAACGATTAGAGTAACTTTATTGAATTATAAATTTGTTTTTACAATTAAGACGAATTTGGTTCGATTTCTGAATGGCATTTACAGAAATTAGTTTCCATAAAACTCTTATGAAGTCTGCGTGATTTTGTAAAATGAACATTTTACCGCATGACGCAGTCTACAACTCAGAAGAATTTTATGGGAGCTGGCTCATGCCGCGAAAACCTACGAATCGACACTGTACTCAGCTCGCTTTGACTGTTTCGTCGTAAGTGGCAATTTAACGTAGCTTAAGCAATTTTCAATTTCGCTTCAACTGCAGGTTTGCGTCAGCAATTCAACATAAGACGACAAAATGACTTCGTAAGAGTTACTAGGGTTTACGTGTACTCGCTCTCTAGAAGCACTGCCAGCAAAGTTATGTGAGACTTCAATGCGATTGCCAAATTTTGGACTCAAGTTAAAAATACAGTAAACTAAAAGACACCAGAAGGACGGTATGGGATAGATTATAAGTGACCAGACCTAGTCACCGGCCGCGGTGGTCTCGCGGTTCTAGGCGCGCAGTCCGGAACTGCGCGACTGCTACGGTCGCAGGTTCGACTCCTGCCTCGGGCATGGATGTGTGTGACGTCCTTAGGTTGGTTAGGTTTAAGTAGTTCTAAGTTCTAGGGGACTGATGACCGCAGCTGTTAAGTCCCATAGTGCTCAGAGCCATTTGAACCATTTTTTTGAACCAGACCTAGTCCTTAATTCCACGGAAGTACCAACATACTAGTTCAATTTCCAAATCAATTTCCAAGTTAGTGTATGAAGAATGTTTCTTGTATTTGAATTGGTCTGTGATCGCAACAGCTTTTTGTATTTGATTACAAGTTTATATTAGTAATTACCATTCGCAGGTCAGTCTGTGTTAGTAAAATCGTTATGAACTATCATGCACTGTCAGCCAAGAACAGCAGAGTCAAAAAATATTTATCACGGTAACACTGAAGGACAAACAATTGTACGATGGGACCAGCGTGGGACCAATGCTGCCATTCTTGCCTTAAATTTATAATGTTTTTTATATCATTTTGTTAACACAAGTTTATCTGAAGATGATACTGATCGAAAATACTAATAATATATACTAAACTCTTGTGACCAAAGATTTCTACAAATCAACAATTTCAAGCATTCGGATCGCTGGACCTCTGTTACGATACATGAACAGTATTCCCTGCCCTTTTGCAACATCGAAGTGTTTAATGCAAAACTGAGGCTTACTCACCCGTTTGGTTGTTGCCTTTTTTGCTGTTGTAAATAGTAGAGTGCTGTATTAACATCTCTGTTCGTAGTCCTGTTCTACTAGAAAACCAACTAGTAAGACGAATGGGAAGACTGGAAACTACCCATGAAAGTAGGGAAACTTTAAGCTGCACGGAAATGTATTCTTCTTTGACGACTGGGTGAACGAGTCTCGCCTACAATCAGTTATCAGTTGGAAGTAACAATGCATCGAGATACAGTGTGGAACGATCATATGACACTAGATGTAGCTAAAGCAAACTGTGAGTATCCATTCACTGGTACGATACTGGAACGTAGCAGTTTGAATACTCTCGGGAGCGCAGGATCAGGTCAGACAAAAATGGGACGTTGCGCGTGTAGAAGGCCGACGTGATTGGTCACAGACTTGTTCGGCGGTGTGGCGAAAATGCTGAAAAAGCTCGACTGCCAGACAATCGAAGAAAGGCGCCGTATATCTCGCGAAAACCTGTATAGAAAGTTCCCAGAAGCGGCTTTCAGAGCAAAAACTACCAAAAATTCTCGCTCGCCAAAGTATTGATCCCGTAAATATCTTGAAGTTAAAATTCCGCTAGGAACAGTTCGCAGAAATACTCCTTTCTTAAACCACCTGCGAATGGAAAAAAACCCTAATGTATGATGCAATAAGAAGTAGCCCTTGCCACACATTTTATATTCATTGGCAAAATATAAACGTAAATGCAGAAACAAAGATCGTATGGAAGTGGAACATTGGTTGAAGAAAAGTGTGTGCCAGTCCATGTTTCTACTGTGTGATTATTGGAAGCACGTCACTAATTTTGAAACGCCATCTGGTTTGAGGAAGGACAACACTGGTAAAATGTATTTACATTCACGCTCTCACGAAATAATGCGTGCTGTCGACAGGGATCTTTAATTGATTTCATATTTCTAGATTTCCAAAAGGCTATTGATACCATTCCTCACGAGCTGCTTCCCATTAAATTGCATGCGTTTGAAGTATCGTCTCAGTTGTGTGACTGGATTCGTGACTTCTTGTCTGAACGGTCACAGTTCGTAGTAATTGAGAGAAACTTATCAAAGAAAACAGAAATGATACCTGGCGTTCCTGAAGGAAGTGTGATAGGCCCTGTGCTGTTTGTAATCTATAGACTGATCGCAGATGATGCTGGCATTTACCATCCAGTAAAGTCATCAGAAGATCAAAATCAACTGCAAAATAATTTAGAAAAGATATTTGTTTTTTGCGAAAGGCGGCTGTTTGACACTAAGTAATGAAAAGAGTGCGGTCATTCACATGAGTACTAGAAGGAATCCGTTACTTTTCAGTTACACTATAGATCACACAAATCTGGAGGCCACCAATGCAACTAAATATCTAGGAATTACAATTACGAACTACTGAAACTGGAACAATCGCATAGATAACGTTGTGGCGAAAGAAACCCAAAGCGTTTTATTGGCAGAACACGAAGAAGATGCAACAAGTCTACTTAAGAGGCTGCCTAGACTGCGCTTGTCCGGCTACCGCTAGAGTACTGTTGTGCGGTACATGATCCTTACCAGATGGGATTGACGGAGGACACTGAAAAAATTCAAATAAGGGCAGCTTGTTTGTATTATCGCGAAATAGGGGAGACACTGTCAGGGATATGATAAGCGAGGTGGGGTGGCAATCGTTGCAGCCAGATTTCTCCACAAAATTTCAATCTCCAAACTCCTTCTCCGAGTGCAAAAATATTTTCATGGCATCCCCCTACATAGGGAGTATTGATCAACATAACAAAATAAGAGAAATCAGAGCTCGCACGGAAAGAGATAAGTGCTGTTTTTCATGCGCGTTGTTCGAGAGTGTAACGGTAGTAAATAGTGTGAAAGTATTGATTGGCGGCTCCATGGAGTGTCCTGTGCACCACGACCAGATAATGGGTATACTTGGAAGGAGAGACAGCATTGGTCGTATTTTTTTGTTTTATTAACCGCAAAATCGATTTTCGGTCACTTAGTGACCATCTTCAGTGCTGTAATATATAATTTCAATTGGTAGGCACTGGTGTCAACAAGCTTACAGCGATCACATAAACTGAGCTCAGTTTATGTGATCGCTGTAAGCTTGTTGACACCAGTGCCTACCAATTGAAATTATATATTACAGCACTGAAGATGGTCACTAAGTGACCGAAAATCGATTTTGCGGTTAATAAAACAAAAAAATATGACCAATGCTGTCTCTCCTTCCAAGTGTGAAAGTAGTTCAATGAATCCTTTGAAAGGCACGTACGTGTGAATATAGCTTTTCGTAGGTGATCGTCTACAGCTGTTAAATAATTTTGAAAAAGCATATTTGTTCCATCAGCTCTACAGTTTTCTACTTATTCTCTACCAGTCTGAAGTGCTACAGTCATCTTTAAGGAGAAAACTAAGCACAAAAAAGACTAAAATATACACAAACGTCATAGAAAATGGAGGAATTAAGAGGTCATTTTAACCATAATACTTAGACGTTGTACATCAATGGATCAAACATGCATTTCCGTCATGTATGAACCATACAAATGTAGAACATATACAACTGTCACAATAATCTGTCTTAACACATCCACATAAACACGCTGTACTGTGCCACAATTACAATAGTGCACACTCAATAATTGACGCATTATAACTGCCGTTGGTACAAATAGAGATTAAGCTGAAACACATTTACAATACGAATGCCTGAAAAGTTACAAAGTTTCTTCGGTCTGGCCAAAGATTACAGCCAACAAAAATAAGATGACATCCTTTTTCTGAGCAACATCAGTATATAATCCGCTATTATAATGTGGTACATCGATTTTATTGTTAAAGAAATTAGAAAGAAGGTTTTCATCTGCACTAAATATTGTGAAAGAAGTCAATTCGAAGCACTATTACGAAGTTGGACTTGAAAAACTCTTATACTATGTGAGAGTTGCAGTGGAATGTATTATGTGTGTAGGTCAAAAGAGACAGTAACAATATTAGAAGCCTTAAGCCTTGAACCCAAGCGTAGAAACCAGCCATTCGACCTGTCCAACCTTAAAATTGTGTTTAAATGAGAAGCAGATCTTGGCCGGCCAGTGTGGCCGAGCGGTTCTAGGCGCTTCAGACCGGAACCGCGCTGCAGGTACGGTCGCAGGTTCGAATCCTGCCTCGGGAATGGATGTGTGTGGTGTCCTTAGGTTAGTTATGTGTAAGTAGTTCTAAGTCTAGGAGACTGATGACCTCAGATGCTAAGTCCCATAGTGCTTAGAGCCATTTGAACCAAGCAGATCTTGTTAAATTATTATTTGTCCCTTTCGGGAATTATTAGGCGACAGTAGAAGCTCTACAGAACGATCTCAAATCAGCAGATGTAGAGAATGGGTCCTACGCCAGGGCGTATCTGTCTAGATGTTATGGGTGTCAAATTGCATATGAGAGATAGAAAGAAGTATAAGCAATTTTTTTATCGTTAAATAACGCGTTTCAGTGAAAAGTCCACAAATAAATGCAATTCCAAGGAATGTAAAGCATAGTCTCTGCTATATAACGTTTAATTAACAGCCTTAAGTTGTCCGTTCCCTAAATCTCTATAATCAGATGACACGCGCGTGAAACCTAGACCTCGGGCGACAGATGGAATAAAACTTAGACGTCGAGTAACGGATGGTGTTAACCCGAATACATAGTGATCTATACCTTAAGTGATGTGTTTAGACTAATAATGATTACTGCCTGTTTACATGATATTTGGAACTCGGACGCCTCTAAAAACGTGGGTCTTAAGTGACCAGTTGATAACTGCAGTACCTAGGTAGCGAAGTAACATGTATTTCTATTTGTACTGTCATTCTTTTGAGAAGACATGGCTGTCGACAACTCACTAGAAACTTACACCTTAACACTAT
The DNA here is from genome assembly GCF_023864345.2 of Schistocerca serialis cubense. Lineage (NCBI taxonomy): Eukaryota > Metazoa > Arthropoda > Insecta > Orthoptera > Acrididae > Schistocerca > Schistocerca serialis. Next base: position 633,441,392 of record NC_064642.1, on the reverse strand, counting down.
ATGACAAATTTTTGGGCAAAACTAGTGGTATCACATTAAGCTGAGGTTGATACAGCCAGCCGGCCGGGGTGGCCGAGCGGCTATAGGCACTACAGTCTGGAACCGCGCGACCGCTACGGTCGCAGGTTCGAATCCTGCCTCGGGCACGGATGTGTGTGATGTCCTTTGGTTAGTTAGGTTTAAATAATTATAAGTTCTAGGGGAATGATGACCTCAGAAGTTAAGTCCCATAGTGCTCAGAGCCATTTGAACCATTTGATACAGCCATAGATAAAAACTTGTACCTACGCTACCTCTGAGCTATGTTTTGAACATGGCTGCACTTCAGCAAGTTACAGATTAACAAGTGAGTAAGAACAGCCAATCAGCTGCTGTAAATGATGGTATTCAACTAACCTTCAGCATGTTTTCAACCCGATTAAGCCAGTTTTCTTTAGAACAACAAGAAGCAAACTTCACATTTGCAAACAGCCAGTTAGTAAAGCGATCTAACATCCCCACGCTAACGATCTCTACATTTATTTGTAAAAGTTACGGCCCCTAAAACCAAGGGTTTGGTTCAAATGGCTCTGAGCACTATGGGACTCAACATCTGAGGTCATAACTCCCCTAGAACTTAGAACTACTTAAACCTAACTAACCTAAGGACATCGCACACATCCATGCCCGAGGCAGGAGTCGAATCTGTGACCGTAGCAGTCACGCGGTTCCGGACTGAAGTGCCTAGAACCAAATCAAGGGTTTGTTACATCAGTAAAACCAATTACATGAAGTGCCCGACCATGTTACGAGCTACATGCCGAGTCGGCATGATACAAATAGATGTACAGGTCGTTGCCGACATATTTCATGTCGACACGTTAGATTGCTCTACTAACTGGCTGTTTGCAAATGTGAAGTTAGTTTCTTGTGCTTCTTACGAGGACGGGTCCTTTTGGAGAAGACGGGTTTGAATACGTTGAAACCATGGTAAAGATTAATTTAATACCACCATTTACTGCAACCCGTTGGGTCTCCTTATTCACGTGCTGTCTCTGAGCTCCAATATGATAGAATCGCTCTTCTCGCACTGTTGCATAGAGAACGGAGGAAGTGACATACACAAAGTGCTCACCGACACACAGTAACGTGGCTTGCGGAATATAGATGCAGATACAAACACGGTATTCAGTCTCTGACAATCGCCACAGTATTCTTGTTGGTAAGGTGGAATGTTGTCCGCGAGTCTCCGAGCCGCAGTGGCGAATAACTCAAGGCGATAGCGTCTGTTCCTGTCCGCTGTGGCCGGAGCTGCTTCCCTTCCTGTGTGACATAAAGCCGAGTTTAGCAGACGACAGCGTCCCTGTTCACCTCCAGTAGCGGGAAATCTGTGCTGCGCGTCCGTATTTCAAACTGGTGGCAGATTATTTTTTCCGTGTTCTTTTTGCTTTTTTTTTTTTTTTAACAACCAGTACCTGCCAAGGCGAGCAGCTTGGAAGCGGGCCGACTACGTGTCGGATCTGAATGGCCAGTCACAGCCGCTGGCGCTGGGATTGAGACATTAAAGGAGGTCCCGGCGCACTCTGATTTACAGAGCACAGAGGTCGCAACGCGCGCCTTTCTCTAAACTCACCGTTTCAGTGTCCGTTGTAACTAAAATACCCTATGAAGCAATCGTCTTGACCCAAGACTCCTAACTGTTAACACAAATAATGTCGCTCGCTCGTGCAGTGGCCGAGAAATTGCGCCTCTAGCTAGGCCAATGAAAGAGTTTGTAGTACTAATAATTGGTGTGTATACTGTTTGAGTCCGGCGACATACCATCAGACTTTCGGAAAAACATTAGTCACACAAGTCCGAAGAAACCATAGCCGAAAAGTGCGAAAATTCTCGCAGAATCAGCTTAACAGCTCACGCAGCCAAGTTAGTGACAAATGGCTCTGAACACTATGGGATTTAACTTCTGAGGTCATCAGTCCTCTAGAACGTAGAATTACTTAAACCTAACTAACCTAAGGACATCACACACGCCCATGCCCCAGGCATGGGCGTGCGGTTCCAGACTGTAGCGCCTAGAACCGCTCGGCCATCCCGGCCGGCAGTTGGTGACAACAGTAATATAAAGAAGAATGGAAAAGAAAACTCAGGAAGTGTTAGATGACGATCAGTTCGAGTTTAGGAAAGGTAAAGCCACCAGAGAGGTAATTCTGACATTGGGATTGATAACTGAAGCAAGACTGAAAAAAAAATCAAGGCGCGTTCATAGGATTTGTCGAGCTGGAAAAAGCATTCGACTATGTAGAACGAGGTAAGATGTTCGAAATTCTGAGAAAAATACGAGTAAGCTATAGGGAAAGATAGATAAGTCAGATATGAACAAGAACCAAGAGGGAACTACAGGACTGGAAGACCAAGAACAAAGTGCCCGGATTAAAAAAGGTTTATTTTTTTAATCGTATGGCAAGGGCCACCCGTCGGGCAGACCGTTCGCCGGATGCCGGTCTTTCAGTTTCACGCCACTTCGACGACCTGCAGTCGATGAGAATGGTAGGATGATGATGAGCATGCACAACACCCAGTCCATGGGCGGAGAAAATTTCCCGACCCAGACGGGAATCTAACCCGAGCCCAGAGGATTGAAATCCGTCACGCTGACCATTTTTTTGTTTTTTGTTTTTTTTTTGTTTCTGTTTTAATCTCGTTTTGTTTTAGTTCGTTGCATCTGCTCGGGGAAAACGTCGGAAGACACCCGTTTCAGTTCGTCGTTTATCCATTAACTCAGTTTTTTTATTACAGAGGGCTGCTAACCATCTGACCGAACACGCTGAGCTACCGTGCCGGCGACCATTCAGCTACCGGAAGCGGATATTAGAAAGGTTGTAAGACAGGGATGCTGTATTTCGCCCATACTGTTCAGTCTATGTATGGAACAAGCAATAACGGATTTGAACTATTCTTTTAAGACTGGGAATAAAATTGAGGATGAAAGAATGTTCAAATGGTTCAAATGGCTCTGAGCACTATGGGACTCAACTGCTGAGGTCATTAGTCCCCTAGAACTTAGAACTAGTTAAACCTAACTAACCTAAGGACATCACAAACATCCATGCCCGAGGCAGGATTCGAACCTGCGACCGTAGCGGTCTTGCGGTTCCAGACTGCAGCGCCTTTAACCGCACGGCCACTTCGGCCGGCGATGAAAGAATGTCAAAGATAAGATTCGCTGATGACATTGTTATCCTCAATGAAAGCGACGAAGAATTACAGAATCTGTTGGATGAAATGAACAGTCTGATGAGTACAGTATATGGATTGAGAGTAAATCGAAGAAAGACAAAAGCAATGAGTAGCAGATCTGAGACAACGGGAAACTAAACATCAGGACTGGTGATAAGGAAGTTAAGGAATTCTACTATCTAGGCAGCAAGTCGTTTGTTAGTGAACAGTAACACAGTCTGAAAGGAGGATAAAACTTTCTCGTGCACCACTTGACAATGGGCGGGGAGTATTTGTGGGTGCATAACAACCGGATGCGACTGGGAACACGAGAAGGTTTAAAGCAGTACGACATGTTCATGCTACACGAAACACCGCGGAATGGTGAACAGTTTAACATAGGACACTGGCGGACAGCCGGGAAATCAAAAACTTAACGCCACTACTCTTCTACGGTTACTTGGCATTTACTATTTCTTGCACAACCAGGACTCGAACTGCCCACTTACACATGTAAATGTATTCGCAGTAATATGTACAACCATCAAATGTATAGTGGAATGACGACAATGAAAATTTCTGCCGGATCGGGACCCGAACCCGGATTCCCCACTTTTCGTGAGCGTTCGCCTTTCCGTAGGCTAACCGAGCATGCTTCACAGGCAGAACCAAACTTCCGTATGTCGTCAACTACACTCCTGGAAATTGAAATAAGAACACCGTGAATTCATTGTCTCAGGAAGGGGAAACTTTATTGACACATTCCTGGGGTCAGATACATCACATGATCACACTGACAGAACCACAGGCACATAGACACAGGCAACAGAGCATGCACAATGTCGGCACTAGTACAGTGTGCATCCACCTTTCGCAGCAATGCAGGCTGCTATTCTCCCATGGAGACGATCGTAGAGATGCTGGATGTAGTCCTGTGGAACGGCTTGCCATGCCATTTCCACCTGGCGCCTCAGTTGGACCAGCGTTCGTGCTGGACGTGCAGACCGCGTGAGACGACGCTTCATCCAGTCCCAAACATGCTCAATGGGGGACAGATCCGGAGATCTTGCTGGCCAGGGTAGTTGACTTACACCTTCTAGAGCACGATGGGTGGCGCGGGATACATGCGGACGTGCATTGTCCTGTTGGAACAGCAAGTTCCCTTGCCGGTCTAGGAATGGTAGAACGATGGGTTCGATGACGGTTTGGATGTACCGTGCACTATTCAGTGTCCCCTCGACGATCACCAGTGGTGTACGGCCAGTGTAGGAGACCGCTCCCCACACCATGATGCCGGGTGTTGGCCCTGTGTGCCTCGGTCGTATGCAGTCCTGATTGTGGCGCTCACCTGCACGGCGCCAAACACGCATACGACCATCATTGGCACCAAGGCAGAAGCGACTCTCATCGCTGAAGACGACACGTCTCCATTCGTCCCTCCATTCACGCCTGTCGCGACACCACTGGAGGCGGGCTGCACGATGTTGGGGCGTGAGCGGAAGACAGCCTAACGGTGTGCGGGACCGTAGCCCAGCTCCATGGAGACGGTTGCGAATGTTCTTCGCCGATACCCCAGGAGCAACAGTGTCCCTAATTTGCTGGGAAGTGGCGGTGCGGTCCCCTACGGCACTGCGTAGGATCCTACGGTCTTGGCGTGCATCCGTGCGTCGCTGCGGTCTGGTCCCAGGTCGACGGGCACGTGCACCTTCCGCCGACCACTGGCGACAACATCGATGTACTGTGGAGACCTCACGCCCCACGTGTTGAACAATTCGGCGGTACGTCCACCCGGCCTCCCGCATGCCCACTATACGCCCTCGCTCAAAGTCCGTCAACTGCACATACGGTTCACGTCCACGCTGTCGCGGCATGCTACCAGTGTTAAAGACTGCGATGGAGCTCCGTATGCCACGGCAAACTGGCTGACACTGACGGCGGCGGTGCACAAATGCTGCGCAGCTAGCGCCATTCGACGGCCAACACCGCGGTTCCTGATGTGTCCGCTGTGCCGTGCGTGTGATCATTGCTTGTACAGCCCTCTCGCAGTGTCCGGAGCAAGTATGGTGGGTCTGACACACCGGTGTCAATGTGTTCTTTTTTCCATTTCCAGGAGTGTATATGTCTACAGCCTGCACTCGTCCATCCGTTATGTGCATTCCCATACAGGTGTTGACGGGCCCAGGCGAGGCGTAAAGCTTTCTGTCGTACAGTCACCATACGTACACGAGTGGGCCTTCGTTTCCGAAAGCGCATATCGATGTTTCGTTGAATGGTTCGCACGCTGACACTTGTTGATGGCCCAGCATTGTAATCTGCGTCAATCTGCAGAAGTGTTGCCCTTCTGCCACGTTGAACCATTTTCTTCAGTCGTCGTTGATCCCGTTCTTGCAGGATGTTTCTCCGGCCGCAGCGATGTCGGAGATTTGATGTTTCACCGGATTGCTGGTACTCACGGTACACTCGTGAAATGGACGTACGTGAAAATCTCCACTTCATCGCTACTTTGGAGATGCTGTGTCCCATCGCTATGACACCGCGTTCAAACTCACTTGAATCTTGATAACTTGCCATTATAACAGCAGTAACCGCTCTCACAACTGCGCCAGACACTTGTCTTATGTAGGCGTTGCCGACCATAGCGCCGTCTTCTGCCTGTTACATATCTCTGTATTTGAATACATATGCCTATAGCAGTTTCTTTTGCGCTTCAGTGTATTTCATAGTAGCTGCAGTCGCCACAGTGCCTATTCATTCGGCCATGGTTCGAGGGAACATTTCATCATACACGGACACTGCAATATCGTGCGGTTGACTGATGTTCGTTAGCTACAGCTCTAGCGTACGTTACTAACTTTCGTTCCGGAGTTGGGTTTCGAGATGTACATAGAAACATAGAGGCAGTTGATGGAGCAGCGAATACTATGATAACTCACATTACTCTTTGTTAGAAAAGTAAACTAAACAGCCGGCCGTTGTGGCCGAGCGGTTCTAGGCGCTTCAGTCCGGAACCACGCTGCTGCTACGGTCGTAGGCTCGAATTCTGCATGGATGTGTGTGATGTCCTTAGGTTAGTTAGGTTTAAGTAGTTCTAAGTCTAGGGGACTGATGACCTCAGATGTTAAGTCCCAGTGTGTTTTTAGAGCCATTTAAACCATAAACGAAGCCGGCCGGGGTGGCCGAGCGGTTCTAGGCGCTACAGTCTGGAACAGCGCGGCCGCTACGGTCGCAGGTTCGAATCCTGCCTCGGGCATGGATGTGTGTGATGTCCTTAGGTTAATTAGGTTTAAGTAGTTCTAAGTTCTAGGGGACTGAAGACCTCAGAAGTTGAGTCCCATAGTGCTCAGAGCCATTTGAACCATTTTTGAACTAACCATAAACGAAACATCAAAGCAAGTGTGGAAGAGCAGTAATGAGAATAAGTGGGCCAGTAGAAAGTGTTTATGTTCTAGAAAGAAAATCAACATTGACGCACAAGAAACGTCTGAATGAAGAAAACGTGTGAGAGATAAGAAGTGCTGCACGGGGTTCGTATGGAAGACATTCGCCTGATTTGGAGATAGGTTCGTGGGAGGTGAAGAGCCGTGTGTTGGACTCCCTAATTCGTGCCTCTGTGCTGACGGAATTGTCTTGTCTGGTGGCAGCTTCCCAGTGTTTCACTAGCAACATTTCGGGTACTGACGGCTGGACAGTAGAATTTCACTGCAGAGGTACGTGTGCTGCGTAGGTAGTGTTCGGCGTAAACGCTTTCGTCACTGTACCTCGAGGCACCTTCCTGTCTGAAAGTCTCTTGGCGTGCTCCAGCCTTGCTCCTCGTACCAGTGACTCTCATGGTTGTGGATTTTCGTGTTTGATTGGGAGTGCGTGGTGTCGTACAGAAAACTCTCAAAGCTGTTTGATGTTTCACACGATTAAATTTTATTTCTGTTTCCTGCGTTGCTCTTCAACAAAAAGGGACATGCTGAGACGTTCCTGGTTAGAATGCAGGCGATTGTTCCTCGCAGTAGTGAAGAAGTTTCGCAAGACGCATGAAGTGCATCTCAGTGTTTCTACACTGTGCAGTCGTAAAGCACCGACGTCACACCGACCAACACAGCGCCTGCGAAACGGCATCAAGAAGGCGCTGGTCCGCGCGCCAATGGAAAGAACAGGCAGCGGCAACCCCCAGGAAGACAGAGTTCAGCGCCCCCTGCAACGCTGGCTTAACCAGCCGTCTAATGCTGGTCGGCCCGGTTCGGTCGCAGACTTTGAGAGAATCAGTACTTAGTGTTAGGAACACGACGCTTAGCCTGCGTTCTGCGGGTAGTAAAAATGGATAAATGTAACTGCACGTAGGAAGCGCAAGAGTGAACTTTTATTTTGGATTCCTGTCACTGGCCATCACAACTTCCCTCCTTCCTTGTTTGTGTATGTGCTGACTCCCATAGTTGCCGACACAACATACACTACAATAAAATTAGTTACACTCAGTTTCTGTTTCCTGCTCTTCCCAGCAGGCCATGGTTTTCAAAAAATAATTTGCAGATAAGAGATTTGTATGCAGCTAATACACCCATGATAGCTGACAAGAGATTTGCAGCAATATCGACATGGTAACAGTTCAAGTGCCTGCCTGACCATCTACGTCACTCTTTTGGTCTGCGAATTATTCACTCTCTCCCCCCCCACCACCCCCCCCATCCCCCCCCCCCATGATGTATCACTGACAAGTAACATACTTCGATGAAACTTGGACCTTGCATAGAAAGAAAGCGCAATGGATGCCGAAAGCGAAACGGTATTTGTTACCTGTAATCGTCATATACTTCACCATTGCGCACTTACTCACATAGCAAAACTGTCGAGTGCAGCATTTAAAACAGACGTGAATGGTATTTCATCCATTCCGTTCACATTCCGGGAACAACACTTACCTTGCAGGCGGTTGATAGGTTAATAGGTTACGCCTCACACAGTGCAAAAGAACATAGCTGGTGGCTCAGTGGATGGAAGTCAGATGAAAAATTCAAACATGGGTTTGATCTCCGATCTGTCCTAGGTTCTTTTTTTTTTGGTAGTTAAAACTCATTTGCACCGAGACGTGGTATCCATTCTAAAATGTAGGTTCTACAGCAACTCCAGTACATACACACATCAGCTGGAGGCTAGGTCGTAAGTATTACCTTACTATTAAAACCAGAGTTATGTGTTAAGCAGTCATCTGTTAGATAACTGCTTTAATGTTCTAATACAACAGACGCTGTGGAGAATAATTACTCGACTGCCTCAGATGAGTCGTAACAAGAGGATGTGTGTTGTGAGACTTGAATAATTCTCGTTCCAGAGAGAGGCCATTTGTTCGCATTTTGAATTATGGTGATATCTTGATACAAATCAACTGCAAGTAATAATTGTATACGGTGTTTGTGAAAACACAACGCATTAACCACTTAAACACTTTATATGGACTGCAAACAACATGAACATACAATGAGACATTCTTAATACAAACATATTGCATTTCAGAGTAAAGGCATGGAAATGTATGCACAATCACATTGTTTCTGTGAAGCCCGAAACACCCTTACTATTATAGGCGGCGTTATTCTTCCACAGCAGCAAAAATGCGATTTTTGAACTTTTGAAGAGTATCATTTTCGTGTGGTACACTTCGGACCTGATAAACCCCTAGACGAAAAAGTCCACTGGGGTCAAATCGGGCGAGCAGGGAGCTAAAAGTCTTGACGATGCACTGCCAGTACAGCTCCCACGAAACGTGGCATTTAGACAGTCCCGGACAGTTATGGAAAAATGTGGAGGCGCTCCGTCTTGTTGGTAGAGACAGTATCCAATTTGTTAGCCTTCTGGCTGATGCTGAGGGACTGCGAGTAATCGCTTCCTGAATCATCTCTAAAGTCTCATCTCCTATAGCCGGCCTCCCTGAAAGTTGTTCGTCAGCAACACAACCAGTTGCTATGAATTTGTTGAACATGTTCTTAATGGCACTGGTGGTAGGATATGGTTTGTGAAATTAAATTGTTCTGCGTCTTCTCTTACGACATTCCACGCAGTCAGCAACAGGTGTTCTTATTTCTGTTGCGTACATCTTTTAGATTACCTGCAAAAAAGTCAAAAGTTTGAACATTAAGACAGAAATGTTAAGGGACTTCATGAACACTCTGCGTATTGTAAAGAGTACGTCTTAACCATTTGTTGTCAGTTCTACGATGCTTTCCATAGTAAAGTCACGGCTGATATTCCCTCCAGTCCTCCAACAACTGGGTACTGCTTCGTCTCCAACACTCTAGATGGCGAAGATACGTTTCATTAAAAACTTTCTTCAAATTGCAACTGTTTGTACTAGTAGGAAACGGCATCCAGAGTTACGAACAACCTGTTATGACGACTCTTCGTGTATTGAGAGAGAACTGCGATGTTTCATGGCTTCTGTTAGTCTTGTCTTCTGTTAGTAAGTTAAATTACGCTAAGGATGTGGATACTGCGATACAGAACGCCACAGTAGGCAGTTGAGTTGAAGAGGAGTGGACATCTCTAAAAAAGAACAATCACAGTTGTTGGACAGACAAACACAGGCGCAAGGAAGATAATTGTGAAGAAACCAATGGTAACACAACAAATACTTCAACTGATCGGCGAAAGAAGGAAGTACAAAAATGTTCAAGAGTTCAAATTCAAATGGCTCTGAGCACTATGGGACTTAACATCTATGGTCATCAGTCCCGTAGAACTTAGAACTACTTAAACCTAACTAACCTAAGGACAGCACACAACACCCAGCCATCACGAGGCAGAGAAAATCCCTGACCCCGCCGGGAATCGAACCCGGGAACCCGGGCGTGGGAAGCGAGAACGCTACCGCACGACCACGAGATGCGGGCATGTTCAAGAGTACGGCAATATATATCCCTTAGAAATGAAATAAATAGAAATTGGACAGCAGCCAAGGCGATATGATTTCAGCACAGATGTGAAGAAAACGAAAAAGATACAATCGTCGGGAGGTCTGACTCAGCTTACAGAAAGTCAAAAGAATTAAAAGCAAGGGCGGCGGTAACGTTTAGTGTACAATGAGAATTCCACTGTCCCGTGCAAAGGAGGGAGCGGACAGGTGAGAGCATTTACAAGGGGGAGTAATTGTCTGATGATAAAGAAGAAATTGTAGTCGATATGGAAGAGATGGGGGAACTAGTGTTACAGCCAGAGTTCAAATGAGCTGTGAAATACTTGAGATCAAATAAAGCTGAAGGGATGGACAACATTCCATCGGAATTTCTAAAATCGTTTGGGGAATTGGTGACCAGACGACTATTCAGTTTGGTTTGTATAATCTATGGCGGCGTACCATCAGTGTTTCGAAACAATGTCTTCCACACAGTTAGGAAGATAGCAAGAGCCGACATGTGCTTGACACCTCGTGCGTCCAAGCTGCTGACAAGAATAACAAAAGGAAGAATCGAAAATAAAACTGAGGATCTGTTACATGACGATCAGTTTGGCTTTAGCTGGGGTAAAGGCACCAGAGAGGCAGTCCTTACGTTGCCCTTGATAAGCAAGCAAGACAGAAGGAAAATCAACACAGGTTCATTGGATTTGTCGATGAGAAAAAAAATGGCTCTGAGCACTATGGGACTTAACATCTGAGGTCATCACTCCCCTAGAACTTAGAACTACTTAAACCTAACTAATCTAAGGACTTCACACACATCCATGCCCGAGGCAGGATTCGAACCTGCGACCGTAGCAGTCGCGCGGTTCCGGACTGAAGCGCCTAGAACCGCTCGGCCACCGCGGCCGGCGATGAGAAGAAAGCTTTAGACAAGGTAAAATGGTGCAAAATATTCTAAATTCTAAGAAAAATAGGTGTATTATACAAAATGCACAAGAACCAAGCCCTGTTGTTCAATCTATGTATCGAAGAAGGAATGACGAAGATAACAGAAAGGTTCACGGGTGGGGTTTATCAATGATACGACTCGATGATTACATTGCTACCGTCATTTAAAGTGAAGACGGCTAACAGGATTTGTTGAATGGAATGAACCGTCTAATGGTTACAGAATATAGATTGAGAGTAAACTGGAAGTAGACAAAGGTAATGAGAAACAGCAGAAATGAGAACAGCGAGAAATCAGAATGTGGGATAACGAAGTAGTCGAAGTTAAGGAACTTCTCTACTTTGGAAACAAAATAATCGACGACAGACGAAGCAAGGATGACATAAAAAGCAGACTAACACTGGCAAAGAGGGCGTTCCTGGCCAAGGCCATTATTCCAGGAAGAAATTTCTGAGAATGTTCGTTTGGAGCACAGCATTGTAAGACAGTGAATCGTGGATAGTGGGAATATCGGAACAGAAGAGAATCGAAGCGTCTGAGATGGGGTGCTACAGAAGAATGTTAAAAATTAGGTGGACTGACAAGGAGTGAGGAGGTTCTGCGCAGAATGGGAGAGGAAACGAATAAGTGGAAAACACTGATAAGGAGAAGGGACAAGACGATAGAACATCAGAGAATGACTTCCATATGCTAGAGGGAGCTTTAGAGGACAAAACCTGTACAGGAAGACAGAGATTGTGATACATCTTCCAAATAATTGAGGATGTACGCTGCAAGTATTACTCTGAGATGAAGAGATTAGCACAGGAAAGGAATTCGTGATGGAGCGCATCTACATCTACGTGATTACTGTGCTATTCACAATAAAGTGCCTGGCAGAGGGTTCAATGAACCAACTTCATGCTGTCCACTCTCGAACGGCACGCGGGAAAAACGAGCACTTAAATTTTTCCGTGCGAGCTCTGATTTGTCTGTTTTATCGTGATGATCATTTCTCCCTATGTAGGTGGATGCCAAGAGAATGTTTTCGCAATCGGAGGAGAAAACTGGTGATTGAAATTTCATGAGAAGATCCCGTCGCAACGAAAAACGCCTTTGTTTTAATGATTGCCACTCCAGTTCACGTATCATGTCTGTGACACTATCTCCCCTATTTCGCTATAATACAAAACGAGCTGCCCTTCTTTGTACTTTTTCGATGTCATCCGTCAGTCCCACCTGATGCGGATCCCACACCGCACAGCAGTACTCCAGAATAGGGCGGACAAGCGTAGTGTAAGCAGTCTCTTTGGTAGACCTGTTGCACCTTCTAAGTGTTCTGCCAATGAATCGCAGTCTTTGGTTTGTTCTACCCACAATATTATCTATCTGATCGTTCCAATTTAGGTTATTGGTAATTGTAATCCCTAAGTGTTTAGTTGAATTTACAGCCCTCATATTTGTGTGACTTACCGCGTAATCGAAATTTAGCTGATTTCTTTTAGTACTCGTGTGAATAACTTCGCACTTTTCTTTATCCAGGGTCAATTGCCACTTTTCGCAGCATACAGATATCTTATCTAAATCATTTTGCTAGTCGTTTTGATCATCTTATGACTTTACAAGACGGTAAATGACAGCATCATCTGCAAACAATCTAAGACGGCTACTCAGATTGTCTCTTATGTCGTTAATATAGATCAGGAACAATAGAGGGCCTATAACAGTTCCTTGGGGAACGCCGGATATTACTTCTGTGTTAGTCGATGACTTTCCGTCTATCACTACGAACTGTGACCTTTTTTGCAGTGAACACATGGCGTGTCATGGGGCGATCACTCTGTTTTTAAAGTAACTGAAAAGCCACGATCGCTTCAATCGTTTATTAGATGACAACCGACCACCAGATAGCACTGTCCAAGCAGCGCATACACAGTCCCACGGTATAACCACTCATTACTACTAAAACACAACTTTACTATAACTGCTTGTCAAATACCCATGCAAAGCCCACATCTGCGCATACATTTCCTGTACATGTTACATCTGAGGCACAGACATTATCCATTAGCGCCTTACAAAACTACAAGCTATAATTTACCTTTATTCATATAAGGACGTCAGGAATATGCACACAGAAAGCTGTTCATAACACGACGTACGTACAATGTGACGAGCGATTGAAACCTGTATGTTGGGCCTTACCTGTCTATGCACTATGGTCTTAGGTATTGTAAGCGCTAAAAAAGAATATATTCACTTGCTATAAAGTCTCTCACATACATTCGCTATGAGCAAGGTACAAATCAACTACGAAAACCTACATAGGCACATGGCATTAAGGAATGCCAGGTCAGAACTGTGACATTTCTGACAGGAACTCACGAATCCAGTCGCACAACTGAGGCGATACTCCGTAGGCACGCAGTTTGATTCGAAGACGTTTGTGAGGAACGGTGTCGAAAGCCTTCTGGAAATCTAAAAATATGGAATCAATTTGACATCCAATGTCGATAGCACTTGTTACTTCATGAGCACAAGAGCTAGGTGTGTTTCACAGGAACGATATTTTCTGAATCCGTGCTGGCTATATGTCAATAAATCGTTTTCTTCGAGGTACTTCATAATGTTCGAACACAGTATATGTTCTAAAATCCTACTGCAAATCGGCGTTAGTGATATAGGCCTGTAATTCAGCGGATTACTCCTACTTCTCTTTTTGGGTATTGGTGTGACTTGAGCAATTTTCCAGTCTACATATACATCTACATGATTACTCTGCAATTCACATTTAAGTGCTTGGCAGAGGGTTCATCGAACCACAATCACACTATCTCCCTACCATTCCACTCTCGAACAGCGCGCGGGAAAAACGAACACCTAAACCTTTCTGTTCGAGGTCTGATTTCTCTTATTTTATTTTGATGATCATTCCTACCTATGTAGGTTGGGCTCAACAAAATGTTTTCGCATTCGGAAGAGAAAGTTGGTGACTGAAATTTCGTAAATAGATCTCGCCGCGACGAAAAACGTCTTTGCTTTAATGACTTCCATCCCAACTCGCGTATCATATCTGCCACACACTCTCCCCTATTACGTGATAATACAAAACGAGCTGCCTTTTTTGCACCCTTTCGATGTCCTCCGTCAATCCCACCTGGTAAGGATCCCACACCGCGCTGCAATATTCTAACAGAGGACGAACGAGTGTAGTGTAAGCTGTCTCTTTAGTGGACTTGTTGCATCTTCTAAGTGTCCTGCCAATGAAACGCAACCTTTGGCTCGCCTTCCCCACAATATTATCTATGTGGTCTTTCCAACTGAAGTTATTCGTAATTTTTACACCCAGGTACTTAGTTGAATTGACAGCCTTGGGAATTGTACTATTTATCGAGTAACCGAATTCCAATGAATTTCTTTTGGAACTCATGTGGATCACCTCACACTTTTCGTTATTTAGCGTCAACTGCCACCTGCCGCACCATACAACAATCTTTTCTAAATGCTTTGCAACTAAACTTAATTACCTACCAAATGTCGGAGATTTCTCAATTATATAAGCTATTACGGCGTAGGTGTTTTATGAACACCCTAATTATCAATTCGCATCTCTGTGGCCTCAGACCTGCTGCCCTTATAATTGAGTAATCGTGGTAATTTGTGACTAACTTATTGAAACTACTCTAGCATAATTAAGTTGCAGACCATACAGTCTCCATAAATATAACCATCTTCTAATGAAATCTAATAGGCTTCTGACATAGCAGAGGCGTAACGTTTTGAGAAACGGTAACTCACCACAAGTTTGTGTGTCCTTACTCATTGACAGTTACCCAGGCTAAGAACTCCCTAAACTGATAGTCGGCAAACTGTATGTCGTTACCTGAAAGCAAGTTCTTTGGTCTTCACTACATTCCTAAAATAGTCGTCCGCTAGTGTAGATATTACCGCATAGGTTGTCTTTAGGTGCGTATTTTTCTGTGAGCGAGTCAGAGCGGTCAGAAAATTGATGACTCAAAAATAATAAGAAGATATAAAGCTTGATCACATCAACGGTCTAGTGCACTACTGTGACCCAGATGCTGCCTGAATATCAAGCTCCTCGCTCTCGTATTATTTTCCACGCAGACGTGTCTGCCGGTTGGCCGTGGTAGGTGCAGTGAAACTGGAGGTTTCGTGCAAAACTGACTCATCGTAACGCGGTGTAACGCAACGCAATGGCTGCAAGTTGGGCGGCCGCACGGCGGCCTGGATTTCGAGATACCAGTTTGTCCGGATTGCATTACCGCCGGGGGGAGAGCGGTGCACGATTATGGGAAAGGGAGGAGACGGGGTCTCTGGGGGCCGTGCGGTCGCCGCCGGCGGCCATGAAGAGGGGGCGGGAGCCACGGCGGCTCGCAGTGGGTACTGTTACACGGTCTGGGGGCAGGTGGGCAGCTGGCCCGATACCCGTATCTTTATCACGGGTTCGTAGCCAGCCAGGAGAGAAATTACCGAGGGCAAAAAGAAAATGCTCCGCCTATCAGTCAATTATGCTCTCTCGACGAAAATGCACTTACTGTTGATCTTAAGGGTGTAGGACGTCAAACGGACCGAATTGGAGCAGGAGAGGCACGACAGGACATTTTAATTTCCACTGACTATACTTTTACAAATAGATTCATAAAACTTTTGTCAGCATGGTCAGGAAGGAGTCAGGATTCACACTCATGCCAGTGAAAGTGCAAAAACAGAACAAAATAAATTTTATTCTTACATGTGGAATTTCATCAGTTTTTCACTTTTATTTGCTGCATTTGTTGCTTTAGGTACACTTTTCTTCATAAGTAAGAGAGATTCTTCGATGAATTTTGAGCAGCATACAAACCGTACTTACAGGTGCATGATATTATAGAAATTTCCAAATCTATTAAAAACTGTGGTAAAAATTGACATAATTAACTATAAAATTTGAATTTTTTCTAAAAATGAAGTTTAAAATGTAACAGCTCATTGATTTTTTTCATAAATTAAATAAAGTCTAGAGCTTCACACACCTGTAAGTATGGTTTGTATGCTGTGCAAAATTCATCAAAGAATCTCTCTTACTTATGAAGGAAGGTGTACCTATAGCAACAAATGCAGCCAATAGCAAAGCGAAAAAATGCTGGAACTTCACATGTAAAAAAGATTTCTTTTGTTATGTTTTTGAAATTCCACTTCTATGGGTGTTAATCCTGAATCCTTCCTGGGAATGCTGACAAAGTTTTATGAATTTATTTGTAAAAGTATAGACAGTGGAAATTAAAATGTCGTGTGGTGCCTCTCCTGCTCCAATTCAGCCCGTTTGACGTCCTACCCCTCTTAGGTCCCTGTTTAGACAGGACACGTCTCGTCTTCACGTCTTTCTTGTGAGTTTATTGCAAGCTTAAGATGGAATTCTGGAAGGTATGCAAGACACATATCACAGCTGCCACGTACACATCATTCGACTCAAAGTTTCTCACTCACAGATATCTATAGACGTGATGAGAAGACTGAAATATTCTGTCGTTGTACCAATCACTATCTCTCAGTTTTCGCCGTCCCTAAACACATTTGTGAACAGGTGCATTGCGCTTGTCTGTTATCACAGTGTGCCGGTGGTGCCTCCACGACGACTGTTCAAAAATGGTTCAAATGGCTCTGAGCACTATGGGACTTAACTTCTGAGGTCATCAGTCCCCTAGAACTTAGAACTACTTAAACCTAACTAACCTAAGGACATCACACACATCCATGCCCGAGGCAGGATTCGAACCTGTAACGCCTAGAACTGCTCGGCCACTCCGGCCGGCACTACAACTGTGAAACCATCCGTATTAGTGATTTTCTCCTCACGGTCATTTCACGAGACGAATGTGCGAGAGAATAATATGTCTTATTACGGCGAATAAAGACTAGTCTGAAACTTCTTGGCAGATTAAAACTGTGTGCTGGACCGAGACTCGAAATCGGGACCTTTGCCTTTCGCGGGCAAGTGCTCTACCATCTGAGCTACACAAGCACGACTCACGTCTCGTCCTTACAGCTTTACTTCCGCCAGTACCTCGTCTCCTACTCCCTCTACTAAAGACTAGTCTGTTTATATTTGTCTCCACTCAGCTACACGAGGTGTGGCCAAAAACTAACGTGATTTTTTAAATTTCGCGGGCTTTAACACATCCGATTTTCAATTTTTTTATCTTGTTAGTACACAAGATCCTGATATATGTTTGCATTTTCAGCTATTTTGGATATTTATTTTATTGTTGACAGTCGAAAAGGTTATACGTCTTTTTGAGTGCTTAGCGAATTTTTACTTCCGAAAAAGAGGGATCAAAGAATTTGCATTAAATTTTGCTCAAAAAATGGAATAAACAACAGAACGCCTTCGAAACGTTGACCGTGGCTTTTGGTGAATCAGCTACGAGTATAATATACTGCGTGCCTACGTAGTATCGCCTCAGTTGTGTGACTGGATTCGTGATTTCCTGTCAGAAAGGTCACAGTTCGTAGTAATAGACGGAAAGTCAACGAGTAAAACAGAAGTAATATCCGGTGTTCCCCTGGGAAGTGTTATAGGCCCTCTATTGTTTCTGATCTATATTAACGACATAGGAGAGAATCTGAGTAGCCGTCTTAGGTTGTTTGCAGATGATGCTGTCTTGTAAAGTCATCAGATGATCAAAACGACTTGCAAAAGCCGGCCGCGGTGGTCTAGCGGTTCTAGGCGCTCAGTCAGGAACCGCGCGACTGCTACGGTCGCAGGTTCGAATCCTGCCTCGGGCATGGATGTGTGTGATGTCTTTAGGTTAGTTAGGTTTAAGTAGTTCTACGTTCTAGGGGACTGCTGACCTCAGATGTTAACTCCCATAGTGCTCAGAGCCATTGAACCATTTTTGACTTGCAAAATGATTTAGATAACATATCTGTATTGTGCGAAAAGTGGCAATTGACCCTGAATAAAGAAAAGTGTGAAGTTATTCACATGAGCACTAAAAGAAATCAGCTAAATTTCGATTAAGCGATAAGTCACACAAATCTGAGGGCTGTAAATTTATCTAAATACTTAGGGATTACAATTACAAATAACCTAAATTGGAACGATCACATAGATAATATTGTGGGTAGATCAAACCAAAGACTGCGATTCATTGGCAGAACACTTAGAATGTGCAACAGGTCTGCCAAAGAGATTGCTTAAACTAAGGTTGTCCGCCCTATTCTGGAGTACTGCTGTGCGGTGTGGGATCCGCATCAGGTGGGACTGACGGATGACATCGAAAAATTACAAAGAAGGGCAGCTCATTTTGTATTATCGCGAAATAGGGGAGATAGTGTCACAGACATGATACGTGAATTGGAGAGGCAACCATTAAAACAAATGCGATTTTCGTTGCGACGGGATCTTCTCAGGAAATTTCAATCACCAGTTTTCTCCCCCGATTGCGAAAACATTCTGTTGGCACCCACCTACATAGGGAGAAACGATCATCACGATAAAATAAGAGAAATCAGGGCTCGCACAGAAAAAATTAAGTGCTCGTTTTTCCGGCGTGCCGTTCGAGAGTGGAACGTTAGAGAGAGAGCATGAAGGTTCATTGAACCCTCTGCCAGGCACTTTATTGTGAATAGCAGAGTAATCACGTAGATGTAGATAAACGTTTCAAAGACGATCGAGAAGACGTTGAAGGTGACGCCAGCGCTGGACGCTCTAGCACATCAGTTACTGACAACAGTGTGGAAGAAACAAAGTTGTTCTTAAACATGACCGAATCATCTTCAGAGAGGTTGCTGATGATTTCGGCATATCCTTTGGCTCATGCCAAGCAATTTCTTCGGTTGGTTTGGGCATGAAACGTGTAAGGGCAAGGTTTGTTCCGAAATTGTTGAATTTCGACCTAAAACGATGTCGCGTAGACATCGCTCACAAGTTCTGAGTGAAGTCGACAACGATACAGAACTTCTAAGAATGTCATAACAGATGACGAAACATAGGTATACGGGTATGAAGTCGAAACCAAGGTCCAATCGTCCTAATGGAAACTGTCTGGAAAGCCAAGACCGAAAAAAATTCAACACGTTCGATCACCTGTGAAGGTTCTTCTCGCTGTTTTATTCGATTGCTGTGGGGTAATGCATCACGAGCGTTATGGTCGTACACTCAATAGGAATAACATCTGGAAGTTATGCACCGTCAGCATGGAGCAATCCGAAGAAAACGACCAGAACTATGGCAAAACCGCTCGTGGAAGCAGCATCACGGTAATGCTCCCGCTCACAGCTAAACGCTTGTTGTTGATTTTTTGCAAGGCCCCCTGCGACTATTCCCGAGGCTGAAGAGAACCATGAAAGTACATCGTTTTGTCACCAATACATAAACTATAACTCAAGAACGGCTGGACCGATTTGGATGAAAATTGGTGGACAGGTAGCTTAGAACCGGGAGACGGACATAGCATACTTTTTATCCAGTTCGACCGCTATAAAACGTTGTTGTTGTTGTTGTGGTCTTCAGTCCTGAGACTGGTTTGATGCAGCTCTCCATGCTACTCTATCCTGTGCAAGTTTCTTCATCTCCCAGTACCTACTGCAACCTACATCCTTCTGAATCTGCTTAGTGTATTCATCTCTTGGTCTCCCCCTATGATTTTTACCCTCCACGCTGCCCTCAAATACTAAATTGGTGATCCCTTGATGCCTCAGAACATGTCCTACCAACCGATCCCTTCTTCTGGTCAAGTTGTGCCACAAACTTCTCTTCTCCCCAATCCTATTCAATACTTCCTCATTAGTTATGTAATCTACCCATCTAATCTTCAGCATTCTTCTGTAGCACCACATTTCAAAAGCTCTATTCTCTTCTTGTCCAAACTATTTACCGTCCATGCTTCACTTCCATACATGGCTACACTCCATACAAATACTTTCAGAAATAACTTCCTATAAAACGTGGTATAACAAAAACGCATCTGGCATGGAATAACAAAACGCAAATGTCAGCTAAACGTCACTATAAAATGTGGTATAACAAAAACGCATCTGACGTGGAATAACACACCTAAATGACAGCTAAACGACTATGGTTAAGTATCAGTATATATCATTAATTAAAATTTAAAGAAATAATTTGTATTTTCTTTGAATCATCATTAACAATGCCGCGACCAAGACGATCGAATATTTCTCGACAAAGCTGTAAAGCTCAAAGGAAGATTCGAAGGTGAGGAAGTTCTCATTCCGAGGATCACTATGATCCCAACCGATATGCCGTTTGAGTTTAAAAAGACTTTAATTTCCGTTCCGTCTTGCATTCGCCATGACCATTAACAAATCACAAGGCCAATCCTTGAAAGTCTGTGGTTTAAATCTGGAATATCCATGTTTTTCACATGGTCAATTATATGTGGCATGTTCGCGGGTCGGAAGACCATCTGCGTTGTTCGTTCTTGCGCCTGATAATAAAACAAAAAATGTTGTGTATCACAAGGTACTTAATTGAAGAGAGGAAGCTATGCACCAAAAAAAATAAAGAATAAAGAATCATTAAAATACTTAATTTTTTATTTGTATTTCCTAATAAAAAATTGAACTTAACATCCAAAAACTGATTATTTATTGGCTTTAAGGCGGAACAGAGTTCGCCGGGTCAGCTAGTGATAATATAAAAACAGAACCGCTGAAGCAGCTGGACACCTTAACGAATAGCGAGTTCCAGTGTTTCCAGGATTGGAAAAAACCGCTGGCACAAGTGCATTGCATCTGAGGGAGATTACGTTGAAGGGGACAAACCTAATGTTGTTGAATAAATAAAGATTCTGCAATAAAATAAAAATACCGTTGCGGCTGGTCCCGGCGGAGGTTCGAGTCCTCCCTCGGGCATGGGTGTGTGTGTGTGTGTCCTTTGGATAATTTAGGTTAAGTAGTGTGTTAGCTTAGGGAATGATGACCTTAGCAGTTAAGTCCCATAAGATTTCACACACACAAAAATACCGTTACTTTTTGATCACATCTCGTATTTACTGTTTGTATGGTTCCATATTTCAATCGGTAAAAGTGGAACGTGTATAGGATCACCTTGTTGTCCGTCCGTCCGTCCGTCTGTCTGTCCGATTGTTAAGACCTCTTTTTCTCATGAGCTAGTTTAGGTGTCAAATTTATGTCAAATACTAGGGTCTACGGTCGCTTGGCGGGGTAAAAAATTCAATGTTTTAAGTCATTGCAGACAAAACATACGGTTATATATGTCACATATTTTGATGCTCTCAAACTCGCTCATCAAAACCTACATCTATAAACTTATCGGGCCTCGTGGTTTAGCGGAAGAGCGCATATCTGGAAACCGAGAGGTTTTGGGATCGAATATCGGTTGGATCACGGATTTTTTAACCTTCGTGGACTTGTGGTAGCATATGGGATCGATCACACAGCTGAAACACTTGAAACCGTAGAGCCTGGAAATCAATAACACATTTAAAAAAAAACAGCTGAGCGGAAACAAGACGTAGAGAATAGTCTTCGTTCTCTACAATAACTTCCCCATTTTCCAGCACTATGGAAACAAGAAGTAACTCTTGCGCGACTCTTCTTAGAACCGCGTCTCTTGTAGAGCCCGGAATGCAAAACTGGTGAGTGTCCCTGTAATGCACTGCTCGTCTTTGAATCTCGTCTATTTCCTGCATCGATCCTGTCTGGTACGGATCCCAGACTGAGGAGCAGTATTCAAGTACTGGTCGAATAAGGGTTTTGTAAGCTACTTCCAACGAATTTCAGTTTGGCATCTGCATCTGCCATACCCGCTATAGATTGTATGTGTTCGTTCCGCTTTAAATCGCTACGTAGGCATCCTGTTACGTATTTTGTGCAAGTTACTACTCCCACTAATTGTTCTGCAATCTGAAGATTCTCTTCAGTCGTCATTGGTCCCGTTCTCGCAGAATCTTTTTGCGGCCGCTGCGATGTCGGAGATTTGATGTTTTACCGGATTCCTGATATTCACGGTACACTCGTGAGATAGTCGTACAGGAAAATCCCTACTTTATCGCTACCTCGGAGATGCTGTGTCCGATCGCTCGTGCATCGACTATGACACCACGTTCAACCTCAAGTAAATCTTGAATACCTGCCATTGTAGGAGCAATTATCGATCTCACAATTGCGCCAGACATTTATTGTCTTATGTAGGCGTTGCCGACCGCAGCGCCGTATTCTGTCTGTTGACATATCTCTGTATTTGAATACGCATGCCTATACTAGTTTCTTTGGGGCTTCGGTGTAAATGCCAAATGTTGCTTCAGTGTATATACCGAATATTGCATTTCATGAACGTTGTAATGGGGATCAGCTGCCATACTATCCACATGTATTACATCTCAGCAACATATATATGATGATCTCTGTTACGGAATGGTGTAAATACTGACTCTGTCAGTTACTAAGTCCTAACAACGTAACGCCTGTGGTAAGACGATATCTTTCACACTTACAAAATTAGTACATTAGTGGATAGCTTTTTATGCAAATCTACGGTCGCAGGTTCGAATCCTGCCTCGGGCATGAATGTGTGTGCTGTTCTTAGATTAGTTAGGTTTAAGTAGTTCTAAGTTCTAGGGGAGTGATGACCTCAGAAGTTATGTCCCATAGTGCTCAGAGCCATTTGAACCATTTTTTTATACAAATATTGTTTTATTTGCACTGCCTCTTATGTATAGTAATGTATATGTTCAGTGGCATGACCATCGTCCAGTTACACTGGCCACGAACGATGAAAAGCTGCATTTAATTGTGTCACGCATGGATCTCACTTCAAGAAAGATTTTAACGATGTGTGAAGCCATAATGGCACCAACACTAATCAAAAATGTTATGTGATGTGTATTCCGTAATTAATTGGTGTATATATTTTGAACCCTGCTACAATATTATGTACAATAAGTTGCTAAAACGAGAAAAAAGGCTGTTTTGTAATAAGATCTGAAGATGGCTAGATTGTTAGTCCAAACTAGTAAGCAGTCCATATCCGATCTCGACTTCGTTGGTTTTCAATCTCTAACACATAAAAAAATGTCATCGATAACTGATCTTCTCGCGAATCTTTCCCGACGATAACAGCAAAAGGATACGAAGTACCCTCCGGCACATGCCGTAATGCGTCGTGCCGAGTACAGATGTAGAAGTAGGTCGCTGCGGACGGTTACGCCTCGGTATTTCATGGCTGTTGCTCGTTAGAACAATTTATCGAGAATAATGAATCTAATGCCTATTTAAGGGCAATACGTTACACTTATTCTCGTTCAGGGTCAACTGCCAGTTGCTGCACCTAACGTCGATACATAATGCATTTCACGGCGTTGCTGCTGTCTTGCAGACGACAACATCACCCGCTTACTGCCTCGTGGAAATGTCCACATCATCCACTTGATCATTTACATATGCTGTAGGCTGGGCGGGGTAGCCGTGCAGTCTAAGGCGTTTTGACACGGTTCGCGCAGCTCCCCACGTCGGAGTTTGGAGTACTCCCTCGGGCATTGGTGTGTGTGTGTGTGTGTGTGTGTGTGTGTGTGTGTGTGTGTGTGTGTGTGTGTTGTCCTTAGCGTAAGGTAGTTAGATTAAGTAGTGTGTAAGCCTAGGACCGATGACCTCAGCAGTTTGGTCCCATAGAACTTACCACAAATTTCCAACATTCGCTGTAAACAGTAAGGCCCTTTTAACATTCTCTAGTCGTAATTCCAAAGTTACTTCTGCATCTGTCGATTTTGTTAAGAATCATTTACAGGTTGCTCTATTCTATTAAATCTAGTCACAGAGTTCGCCCAATTCTCGAAAACTTGTACTTTATTCATTAATGACAGTGTTGTGTACATAGTTCCGCGTAGTCAGCGCGTACACAACTTTCCCATTAGAGCGCGCCCCGCTAAGCACAACAGCGCAGGCGCAGCGCTCGTCCGTCTCCGCACTACGAGATGGCGCTGTCATAGAGACGGACCAAATTCTGCTTCCGCCAATCCGCGTATTAATATGTAACGCAGCCAATGAGATTGCTGCTAACGTAGAACCTTTTCTCCTCGCGGATCACACTCGCACAGTGATACATAAACGCGCGAGGTATTAAAACGAGTGTACAGACCTCCGATCAGCCAATCTGCATTTGTCTGCACCAGTCTGTACCAGTCTACATTAGTCTGTACCAGTCTATACTCAAGTTTCAGTTTGCGCCTAATAAGATTACCATATTCTTGTACATATCCATGAAGATAAATGAATAGACACTTTGTCAAGCATCAGAGATATGTGAGAATAAGATTAACGTACCAAGACCAAAGGAACTTCAGATTGTCAATTGTTAATAGCATCCAGAATCAAGTTAAGTAATTTTATGATTGTTATTATTTTAATAAATGTGTGTGAAAATTAATCAAGTTCTGTTTAAAGTTGGTCACCGTCAATCTGCTACTCTAAGCGTGCAAGTGGCATTTCTATCGTCTGACCTAACGGCAGAAGATAAACACGCCACGATAAGACCACGAGACATATTGCTGACACTCGCCTACTTCGTTAGAGCGACAAG
Source organism: Schistocerca serialis cubense (assembly GCF_023864345.2). Taxonomy (NCBI): domain Eukaryota; kingdom Metazoa; phylum Arthropoda; class Insecta; order Orthoptera; family Acrididae; genus Schistocerca; species Schistocerca serialis. Next base: position 633,416,819 of record NC_064642.1, on the reverse strand, counting down.
TCAAATAATCTGATGGTGTGTATACCGAAGGTCTTACAGTACGCACACCACAGACAGTATGGAACAGTATCGAATGCTTCTGGGGATCATGGAAGATGTCAACGCAATCGCCGTTGTCTAGGGCACCCTGGAACCTATGAATAGAGCGAGCTTGCGTTGGCAAGGTTACTGTTTGCGAAAACCATGCTGATTCCTATATATGAAATTTTCGCTCTCCAAAATGATGATAATCTATAATCACGAAACGTGGTCCCTTATTCTACAGTAGATTTACTTCAGAGTATTTATTTATTTAACCTTTGTGTCATTAGTTTTTTGGCTGCTTTGATGCGGCCCGCCGGGAATTCCTCTTTTGTGCCAACCTCATCACCTCAGAGCACAATATGCACCCTGCATCCTCAGTTATTTGCTGGGTGTGTTCCAGTATCTGTCTGCCTCAACAGCTACCTTTATTATCAAGGAAGTTATTCCCTGATGTGTTCCCACATGTCCTACGATTCTGTGTCTTCTTCTCAGCATTTTCCTTACTTTCTTTTCTTCGCAGATTCTGCGGAGAACTTGCCCAGTCCACCTTAGTTTCAAAATTTTTCTGTAGCATCACACCTCGAACGCTTGGATTCTCTTCGTTTGCGGTTTCCCCACAGTCCATGATACCCCCATACAATGCTGTGCTCACAACGTAATTCTCAGAAATCTCTTACTCATATTAAGGGCAATGTTTGATACTTATCAGCCTTCTCTTAGCCAGGAATGCCGTTTTTTTGCAGCGCTAATGTGATTCTTGTGTCGTTCTTGCTACGTCCGTCACGTGTTATTTTGCTCTCTACGTGGCGGAATTCCTTAATTTCGTCCATCTCGTGATCAGCAACTTTGATGTAATGCTTCTCGCTATTTTCGTATCCGCTGCTCCTCATTATTGTCGTCTTCCTTCGGTTTACTCTCAATTATATCCAGTAATCATTAGACAGTTTATTCCAAACAACAGATCCTCTAATTTTTCTCTACTTTGACTAATGATATTAATGTCATCCTTGAATCTTACAATTGGCATCCTTTCACTCTGAATTGTAATCCCAGGCTTAAAACTTTAATTTAGCTCCGTCATTGCTTCTTCGATTCGTATTCTTTCTTCGTGGTTGTTGTACGTATTGTATTTTACCCGTCTGTCCCTACAGCCTACACCTATTATTTTTCAGAATTTCGAACGTCTTGTACCATTTTACATTGTCTAACGCTTTTTCTAGTTCGACATATCCAATAAGCGTGTCTCGATTTTTCTTCAGTCTTGCTTTTCTTATCAAGCGCAACGTCAGATCTGCTTCTTTCGTGTCTTTTTCGTTTCGAAATCCGAACTGATCGTCATCTAACCTTTTTTTTCCCTTTATATGTGGCAAAGGCTTGCTCTACGACGCTCCTTTATTTATTTCTGTCCAGGCACTGTTTTTCCATTCTGTACTGATGTTCGTCCTAGCTGTGTCGTCCCGGGTGTTGTCTTTCCACCTAATTCTGGGTCTTGTCTTTCCACCTAATTCTGGGTCTTTCTCTTTGCCTCGCTGAAATGGGACTACCTTCCCATCCTTATCTGAAGTTCCTTCGTCAATGTAACATTTTCTGAAGAGATTAATTTAGATCAGATTTGTAACTTTGTGGACTTGTACACTTACGTCCATAACCAATTCCAGTAGTATACTGCTCTTTAAAAAATCCCTACGAATGAGTTTATTATATCAGATTATATTTCACATTGATATACTACTCGATTTATATTAGCCACTAAGGGGAGTAAGCAGTTAGCTAATAATCCAACTTTGAAATTTAGTGATATGAACTGTACAGTTATGTTGCACCACATATTCTTGACAATTTACTTCTCCACTATTTCGGGAAAGCTACGATGTTTATTCATTATGATTATTTAAACGGTAGCTCTACTTGAGAGCAAATCATAATAGTGTTAGAAATGTATTATTCGAAGTTATTTGTTTATAAGTAACTGAAATGTAATTTAAATTGTTGTACTCTAAAATTCATTGAAATTGTACATGAAATTAAGTAAAATTTTCCAAACTGAATATCAGAACAAATAGGGCAATATGTTGGTCATTTTTTGATGCAAGTAACTAAAATCATCTCATGACTTCTAATTGGTATTTTGTAAATCTTACGTTTAGCAGTGTATTCGAATGTTTAGATTTATGTAAAAAGAAGTGGCGCATGAGCCACAAGTCTTTCTGCATTATTGTCTTTCGGAAGCTGTTTGTGTGAGAGTTTCCGGAGGCTGTCAGACGGCCAATGTGTATTCCGCCAGTGTACATGACAATTGGTCACGATATAATACAAGAAAAGTGATATACTCTGTGTTTGATTTAAAAATTAGTACCTGAGCAACGCCGAAATCTGGGACTTTTTGAAGAAACAACCCCCTATTATTCGAAGTTTGAGTACCTCGTCATATGGAGCAGCTAAGTTATTATGTGAACTTTCATTAACAATGACTGAAATTTTCTAGTTTTCACTCCTCTTCGTACTTATGAATGGTGGTGGCCCAAACTAAGTTGCTCCGATGGTATGGCTGAGAATTCACTGTTACCACTGTCCAACTATAGATAGAACTATGAAACTATATTTTTTCTCACTCAGCGTGAGTGGTAATTAAAATCCTTCCGTCCTCTCACACATTTAAGGGTGGCATTTTATCGTTCCATCTATTATCCTGCCGAATCCTATTTTAGGTATGTATTCAGTCATTCTTGCCCTACGGACTGCCCAACTTAACATTCTCTTCTTTAGCTCTTAGATGTATCGGTGTTTGTACAGGATTCTTAATTCTTCATTTTTTTCTCGTCCTTCATTCCCTGTTATTTTGATACAGATCCAGAAATTTTTCTTAGCATATTTCTTTGGAATGTCCTGCAACTCACAGTAGTTGGAAACGACGACATGTCGAAATTGCAGTTGCAGTGAATAATGTTTTAACAGCCTAAACCGGAAATGATTTCATTAAAAAAATTTTGTGTTTCCTTAATTTTCTTGTAATCCTGTTTTCTCAAGTGATTTTCTAATAATTCCGCGTCGTTGTGATGAATTCTGGTTTGGAACTATTCATTAGGTGGATTTTCCGGTTTCGGCGCCATATTTTATGCTCATACTCAATTTTTTTCTGCAAAACTTGTTTTTCCTACTACTAATATTTACTAACGCACAAAAGTACATATCTGAAATACATTGTAAATAATTTTTGGCCGGTAAATTGATGAACCTGTGAAGCACAAAATGGCGGCCAAAATATCTCTGCACGGGTCGCACAGATAAAGGGGTCGCTGGATTTAAAGTGATGCACACGTCTGCAATGAAAATTAAACATATGAATATTATCAGAATTAAATTGTCTATGGCGTGAAGGTCGAAAATCATATATCCTTAAGTTCATTTATAAATAACGGCCACGTGAAAACGTAGGTAGTGAAAATCGACCTACTGCGAATCGAAAGTTTCCACAAGGAACAACCTTCTGCGGAAACTGGCCGGATCAACGTGAGGCAGTGAACCTGAAACTCAACGCACCTCTGCAGTGGCCCTATGCTGGGGTATAATGCGACGCATGCCAAACAGTTGGCCATAGCTCTTAATAACACCTGCAGAATCATAACAGGTTGCTTGAAACCCGCTCCAGTCGAATGGTTTTACCACCTCGCATGGACAGCGCTACCTCGTGGTCGAAGAGAAATAGCCGCGAATGACGAAAGGAAATGGAGCAGAAGAGAACGCATCCTCTGTACGACACGAACCACACCCGCAACGACTGAAGTCAGGTAAGGGTTTCTTTAGAAGATCGGCGGCACTTGTAACCACTGCTGAAAAAGGTAGGTTGCAACTGTGGAAGGTTACGTACGACCTGCCTTCCCCTGCTTGGAAAAGAATTTAAGGAACTCTACCTCCTAGTTATGATGAGAAATGGATGTCTTGGGAGTTTCTGAAGGGACTGAGATCCTGTGTTGGCAGATCAAAGATTAATTTGGTAAGAAGAGGCTGCAGTGATCAAGGTGATATTCGTGAAGAAGGTAATCAAACGCTTCAATACCGACTGTGTCCAGTCTCCTGCACAGAAGATGATCTTCAACAAGGCGTAGAAAATGCATTGGAAGAGGCCAAAATGTAGTTCTAACCATGTATGTAATACGTATTTTTCTGATACGAGCGTAAATGAAATTATAAACAAGCATATTAGTAAGTGCTGTCCTAGTAGAATCGGCCCCTACAACAAGACGCTGAAACATGTGATTCGCGTCCTAGGATACCGCCATATATACTATTTTCAAAGTACTCCACAGTCTTAGACTTCAACAACTTACAGTAACAGTATCCGTTATAGATGAACTGATAACGTGAACTTCGTATGAAACGCCTACAGCCGTCCTTATAGTGTATTTATTGTGTAGCTACCGTATCAGTGCACAGCCCTGTAATAAAGATACGCGTATGCACCACCATCAGCTTACCCACAGGGACAACAGATATCCGGGGTGATGCAATGAGAGGTGCGAATCGCCCGGCTAAAGATTTACGGCGAGCGTCATCGTCAAGTATAGCGGCGTCCGTCAGTCACAGCTTGCAAGTACGACGTAACGGGCGTCACACGTGATAAAGGTAAGCGTCCTTCAGCCGACGGATGGGTGCCCCTGCGTACCAACCAGCCAGCCAGGAAGTGTTCTCGTAGCAGACCGACAAGGACGGCTATCAGTGCCCCATTACATAAAGAGGACAGCGAGGCTGGTTTGAACACAGTAGTGGCTTTCTGGGCATGGTTTTTTTGGAAAGAGTGTGCTTTTGCCTTTTTCCGGCGTAAAATTAGCTCACTCATGGGTGGAACTGAATTACATATGCAGTCTGGCAGCTTTCAGAGACTGTTGTAAGAGGTAAAAGACGCAGTTTTGGAAAAAAAAAGCTTGCACCCAACGTGGATAGGATCCCGACGCTTTGCATGAATTTTCAAACTCAGCTGAGTGTCACACTGCCCTGAAATTTCTTGTTTTTTATTTTCATTCGTTGCATGATGATACGCTCCTCACGTCGCACTACCCTCCTTCTTTCTTCCGTTTCTTCACCAAAGAAATCATACAGGATGTTGCTTGTGTTCTTAATGTTAAGAAGGTGCGTGAGTTCGTAGCGTTTTTCCTTAAGTTTAGTAAACACAACAGGTACATGTTCAAATGTCTCTGAGCACTATGGGACTCAACATCTTAGGTCATCAGTCCCCTAGAACTTAGAACTACTTAAACCTAACTAACCTAAGGACATCACACACATCCATGCCCGAGGCAGGATTCGAACCTGCGACCGTAGCGGTTGCGCGGTTCCAGATTGAAGCGCGTAGAACCGCTCGGCCACTGCGGCCGGCACAGGTACATGTAACAAAGACTTTATTCATCAATAAAATATTCTCCTTCACTATTCACAACTGTCTACCAACGCTGTGATGACTTTTCAATTCCGCGACTGTAGAAATCACATGGTTGTGAGGCGAAGAACTCGTCGAACGATGTTCGGTGCGCATTTTCATCCGGAAATAAGTTCCTTGAAGGCTGTTTGATAGAGAGCGGGAAAGGTGAAAATCTGAGGGCGCAAGATCAGGTAAATAGGTTGGGTGCGGAATGACTTCCCAACACTCCTGTGTTGTGTTCTTTGTCAGCCTAGCAGAATGCGGGCGGCCATTATCGTGGAGTACCATCATTTCACCCAGTCTTTCTCATTGTTGCACTTGGACTGCGTCTGTGAGATGTCTCAGTTGTTGACAGTAAATGTTAACAGTGAAGGTTACACCACGATGAAGCAATTCGTAGTTCATCACAGCGTCGCTGTTCCGCCAGATGCATAACATTGTCTTTTTGTGGATGCGCTTTGAACGGGGAGTTGTTTCGTTTGCGCTCAACCTCTGCTTTCTTTTTCTCACTTTAGCATAAAGACGCCATTTTTGATCACCAGTAACGATACAGGGTACGATGGCCGATTTTGTTCACGAGGATTACAGAATGTTACTCCCCTTTATCAGCAAGCAGTTCCATTGATTCATGGTGCGTCGCAGCGGTTACTGAGTGGTGGCGATGAAAGCCACGTAGAGGAGGGCAGCCAGCTCACGAGCGGTCGTCCGACACGAGTGTTGCCGGCCAACCGACAGGATGTCGGCCTGCTGCTTGTAGTCGACGCTGACCCCCGGTGAAGTACTCCGGTATCTTCGCTCTGCGCAGGCCCTCCTTGCGCAGCTCGTGGTTTCGGCCGCTTGGAACTCGTGACCAACTCTTGTCGCGAAGCTACCGCCAATCCTCAAACTTTGTCCCGGTCTCGGGCCAGCGAACTCCGTATATACTGGGTGATCAAGAAGTTATATACGATTCAAAACTGAATAAATCACGGAATAATGTAGATAGAGAGGTACAAATTCACACACATGCTTGGAATGACATGGGGTTTTATTAGAACTAACAAAAGGCAAACGTTCAAAAAATGTCCGACAGATGGCGCTTCATCTGATCAGAATAGCAATAATTAGCATAACAAAGTAAGACAAAGCAAAGATGATGTTCTTTGCAGGAAATGCTCAATATGTCCACCATCATTCCTCAACAATAGCTGTAGTCGAGGAATAATGTTGTGAACAGCACTGTGAAGCATGTCCGGAGTTATGGTGAGGCATTGGCGTCGGATGTTGTCTTTCAGCATCCCTAGAGATGTCGGTCGATCACGATACACTCACGACTTCAGGTAACCCCAAAGCCAATAATCGCACGGACTGAGGTCTGGGGACCTGGGAGGCCAAGCACGACGCAAGTGGCGGCTGAGCACACGATCATCACCATACGACGCGCGCAAGAGATCTTTCACGCGTCTAGCAATATGAGTTGTTTTGTTTTGGTTCTAATAAAACCCCATGTCATTCCAAGCATGTGTGTCAATTTTTACCTCTCTACATTATTCCGTGGTTTATTAAGTTTTCAAATTTCTACTGAATTTTTGATCACCCGGTATATCGGCAAGCAAAGACCATCTAAGGACACAACCCACAGATACCAACTCTTCTCAAAGATATTGGCAAGGTAGCAGAAAGATGGGTAGTCGATACTACACCTGAGCCAGTGGCGCCAGACAGAACAGTCTACTAATTCAATGGTGTCACGGCTCAGACTGGCATGGATAATTGCGGATGTATGCGATTAAACGATCTTCGTCAAATCCCGAAGGTCTTCCTGAATGTGAAAAGTCACTAATGTCAGAACGAGCTTCCTTAAGACGAGAAAACCGTTTTCTCGTTGTGCAGTGTCCAGTGGCATTATCCCCATACACACCGCAATCGTTGCTGGCTGCCTTCGTTCCTGACACCCTTAGAAGAATAAGATTTCTCCACACTGCACTGAGTTTTCTAGCGTCCACAGTTCTACTAACTACCTCCAAATGACAGACAATATGTAAACTCAAATTGCAACAGTGAACTACAAATAAAAATGGTAATCGGTAAATTAGTACATGTTGTTGTTGTTGTTGTTGTTGTTGTGGTCTTCAGTCCTGAGACTGGTTTGATCCAGCTCTCCATGCTACTCTATCCTGTGCAAGCTTCTTCATCTCCCGGTACCTACTGCAACCTACATCCTTCTGAATCTGCTTAGTGTATTCATCTCTTGGTCTCCCTCTACGATTTTTACCCTCCACGCTGCCCTCCAGTACTAAATTGGTGATCCCTTGATGCCTCAGAACATGTCCTACCAACCGATCCCTTCTTCTGGTCAAGTTGTGCCACAAACTTCTCCCCAATTCTATTCAATACTTCCTCATTAGTTATGTGATTACCCATCTAATCTTCAGCATTCTTCTGTAGCACCATATTTCGAAAGCTTCTATTCTCTTGGCCGGCCGCGGTGGTCTCGCGGTTCTAAGCGCGCAGTCTGGAACCGTGCGACTGCTACGGTCGCAGGTTCGAATCCTGCCTTGGGCATGGATGTGTGTGATGTCCTTAGGTTAGTTAGGTTTAAGTAGTTCTAAGTTCTAGGGGACTAATGACCACAGCCGTTGAGTCCCATAGTGCTCAGAGCCATGTGAACCATTTTTCTATTCTCTTCTTGTCCAAACTATTTATCGTCCACGTTTCACTTCCATACATGGCTACACCCATACAAATACTTTCAGGAATGACTTCCTGACACTTAAATCTATACTCGATGTTAACAAATTTCTCTTCTTCAGAAACGCTTTCCTTGCCATTGTCAGTCTACATTTTACATCCTCTCTACTTCGACCATCATCAGTTATTTTGCTCCCCAAATAGCAAAACTCCTTTACTACTTTAAGTGTCTCATTTCCTAATCTAATTCCCTCAGCATCACCCGACTTAATTAGACTACATTCCATTATCCTCGTTTTGCTTTTGTTGATGTTCATCTTATATCCTCCTTTCAATACACTGTCCATTCCATTCAACTGCTTCTCCGAGTCCTTTGCTGTCTCTGATAGAATTACAATGTCATCGCCAAACCTCAAAATTTTTATTTCTTCTCCATGGATTTTAATACCTACTGCGAATTTTTCATTTGTTTCCTTTACTGCTTGCTAATATACAAATTGAATAACATCGGGGAGAGGCTACAACCCTGTCTTACTCCCTTCCCAACCACTGCTTCCCTTTCATGTCCCTCGACTCTTATAACTGCTATCTGGTTTCCGTACAAATTGTAAATAGCCTTTCGCGCCCTGTATTTTAGCCCTGCCACCTTTAGAATTTGAAAGAGAGTATTCCAGTCAACATTGTCAAAAGCTTTCTCTAAGTCTACGAATGCTAGAAACGTAGGTTTGCCTTTCCTTAATCTTTCTTCTAAGATAAGTCGTAAGGTCAGTATTGCCTCACGTATTCCAGTGTTTGTACGGAATCCAAACTGATCTTGCCCGAGGTCGGCTTCTACTAGTTTTTCCATTCGCCTGTAAAGAATTCGTGTTAGTATTTTGCAGCTGTGGCTTATTAAACTGATAGTTCGGTACATAGCAAGCGGAATACCAACTTGCAGAACAAAAACTCTACGAACTTAGGCACCAGTCTAATATTGCTCGCATATCTATATCTTAGAAGTCATTGTGTTTGTGTTGACAACAATATGCTGATGAGCCAGAACATTACTTAATAACTTTTGGAAATGCAATACAGCAGCAATTCTCCACCGCACGGCACGGCCTATCTGAACACGAGCGTCGACCTGGTTTAGCAAGAAGCGTGATTCTCCCGACCAGGCGACACGTTCAAGCTGTTGTTGTTGTGGTCTTCTGCCCTGAGACTGGTTTGGTGCAGCTCTCCATGCTACTCTATCCTGTGCAAGGTCCTTCATCTCCCAGTAACTACCGCAACCTACATCCTTCTTAATCTGTTTAGTGTATTCATCTCTTAGTCTCCCTCTACGATTTTTACCCTCCATGCTGCCTTCCAGTACCAAACTGGTGATCCCTTGATGCCTCAGAGTATGCCCTACCAACCGATCCCTTCTTCTAGTCAAGTTGTGCCACGAAATTCTCTCCTATTCTATTCAATACCTCCTCATTAGTTATGTAATCTACCCATCCAATCTTCAGCATTCTTCTGTAGCACCACATTTCGAAAGCTTCTATTCTCTTCTTGTCCAAACTATTTATCGTCCATGTTTCACTTCCATACATGGCTACACTCCATACAAATACTTCGAGAAGCGACTTCCTGACACTTAAATCTATACTCGATGTTAACTGATCCGCGGTATAATCCCGGTGATCCCGTGACCACTGCAGTCGTAACTGGCGATGTCGCTGGGTCAGCTCACGAACACCTGCGGAATCCCATATTCTGGTGTGTGCGCTGAACGGCGAGCCGTCACATTTGTGCCTGCAGCAGCACTGCTCTCCATCGTCAGATATGCCACAGATCGCCGCCTATCCAGCTTTACGGAGCCGGGAAACCTCTGACCTCCACGTTCTGCGATGAACCGTGGATGTCCGGTACTTCATCGCCTACTCGTTGTTTCATCGTCCTTCAACTACTTTTCATAGATGCGCACGACAGCAGCACGCAAACATCCGAACTACTCTGTCGTTGCCTCGTGATGACTGGGTGTTGTGTGCTGTCCTTTGGTTAGTTAGGTTTAAGTAGTTTTAAGTTCTAGGGAACTGATGACCATGGATGTTAAGTCCCATAGTGCTCAGAGCATTTGAACCATACTCTGTCGTTTCCGACATAGTCATTCCCAAGCTCTGGGTCATAACAATCCACCGGCTGTCAAAGTCATCATGTCAGTGCATGTTATGTTGCTTATTAAATTGCCCAGTAAGGTCAATGTTAATCTCTTTCAATGACCTATACACAGGAACATACCGCCTAAGGCATGACGATAATAACGACGACGAGGCATTGCAGCGGTACATCAGTATTAACGCTTATAGGTGGGCCTAGTGTTTTCGTGGACTTAAAATGCAGCTCACGTGTGTTGTATCAGCAGTGTTTGGTGGCAGTACATGGTTGACCCTAGCTGTTGTATGGGGCAGTCATGCAGACTAAGGTGCCCTTGAAGCTTTTCCTGATACAAACATTTTGGCTTGGAAGACTTGGAGTATAGCGGAGAGTACAGGACTACTAGCGAAGATTCCCTGTGGTACCTTGGTTCCAGACAAGTCGTTTAACATCTCACTGGAAAGCATCGAATCTACCCTTAAGCTCCTTTGGTACAGCGCAGCGGCATCGCTGACGGGGATGCCCCATAATTCTAGAAGGGAAACATTGGCGACGGAGATCGTCTGGCGCGAAGATGTGAGTCAGTTAAGTCTGAACAAACCTTCAGGGTATGTCCAGGGAGCTCGTGCTCGTCCATCGCACGTAAAAGTGAATCACAAATCAGTGATTGCATGTGTAGAGTAAGTGCAATCAGAAACAGTAGGGACTTATTATTTTAATTTAATTTAAAGTGGAATAAACTTAACTATATGGTACAAAAGTGTTCGCATATGACAACCTCTGCATTATTTAAAGAAAAATTTTGGAAAGGAAAGAAACATAGAACTTTGTGGGAGAATATACAGGGCATTCATCTTAGGCTCACTGTCAGAACTATTGACCAGTGTACCTTGGAAGTAAGTTCGCGTTCTATGTCTGCCAACTTACTAGCGGCTGATGCCGAATTTTACTAACAAGCCAGCCAACAGCAAATATGAATTAAGAATAATTAATTATAAAATCTTAAAATAGTCGAGGCGACTTACAGTGTCGCCATTTCTCTTCTGTATCATCGCTAGATTGATTGAGCATTCCTCATCTTCCTCTTTTCATTACATTTTACTCCATCTCGTTACAGGTCCACTATACTCAAGTTTTGGCAAATTTATTTTATTGTTTAACTTTGCGGCCAGATGTTCATGCAGTCACCTACGGGAGGGAAACAATGTGCACCACCTGTCTGTGAATTGAGTAAGTTTCGTTCCGTGTACGACCGTATTTTAATTGTTTGTGGATCACATTTTCTGAAGTAAAGTGGGGACCAGCACAGCATTTGCCTAAAAGGGCGTGGAAAACCGCCTAAAAACATCACATTCAGAGTGGTCGATGTACGAGTCACGGCCTTTAATCCAGCACAGCACGAGGATTCGATCAGAGTCTGACTACAAGCTATCGTGCTGCGCGTAACACTATACAAGCATGTGATTCCCCATGGGTCTGTGACTCGGTTATATATTCTCACGTTAAAAAATTCACAATACTAAAAAAATAATTAATGTAGATTAATGAAATTTCGGAAATACTTTGTCTAAGTAAAATACTTAGGTGATTAGCATTACAAGATGACAGGTTAACGTAGCAGCGCAATAAGCCATTGCAAATGTGAAATGCTGGTACATTAATAACCGGTGTAGCCGCCAGAATGTTGACTGCAAGCACGCAAACTTGGATGAGTTGTATTGTACAGGTGCCGGGTATGCTTTTGTGAGATGGAGTTCCACGCCCGTTGCACTTGGTCGGTCAATAAAAGGACGGTTAATGCTTTTTCTGGATGATGGTGGAGCCGTCGTACGATGATGTAGCGTGTAACTCGATTGGAGACAGGTATTGTGATCGAGCAGGCCAAGGCAACATTTCGACATTCTGTAGAGTTTGATGCTTGCAACAACTGTTTGTGAGCGAGCGTTATCCTGTCATGTTGTTAATGAATTGCAGCACAACAGGTCGAATCACCAGATTGCTATACGGTTTTGGAGTCAGGGTGCATGGTATACCCATGAGAGTGCTTCTGCTGTCACACGAAAAGGCAACCCAGACCAGAACTCCAGGTGTAGGTGCAGTTAGTCTAGCCCATGGATTGGTTACATGACTCCTGCTTACTAACATATGGCCGTCACTGGCACCGAGGCGGAACCAGCTGTCATCAGAAAACCCAATAGGCCTCCACCTTGCCCTTCAATGAACTTTCGGTTGATACCACTGAAGCTGCAAATGGCGGTGTTTGCGGTCATTGGAATGAACGGGATCGGTTGATAGGACATATTCAGAGACATCAAGCGATCACCAATTCAATATTGGTGGGCAGTTTGGGGGGAGGAAGAGATGAAAATTGTAGAGGAAGAATAAGAGATGAATCTGAGATGAAGAGGCTTGCACAGTATAGAGTAGCATGGATATCTGCATCAAACCAGCCTTCAGACTGAAGACTACAACAGTAACAAATGACAGCAGCGTTGTGATTACCACGACCGCTTGCGGCCAACGAGGCCATTTCTCAATGGTCATGTGTCTGTTTATGTAAAACGACGACGACAGGCACGTAACCACTGGAAAAAAATCCTTGATGGACGAAACCGGTCCTGGTAATAAAAACTGCAACCGGTGCTGTCATTCGATTTCCAAGTAGTATGCACCTATTAGGTGACTGGTCAGAATATAAGAAAGAAGAGGGAAGCGTCACGCCATTTGAAAACCTGTTTGTAGAAAGTCTCGTAGGTTGGTCTAGGATGAGAAGGTAGTGCGCACACTATGTGCCAGTGTAGATGTTTCGGAATTCCTGAAGCTGCTCAAAGGCTGGCCACAGCGTCGCGACGATTAGCGAGAGCGACAGCGTATACGAGGTCATGCCGTGCCTCCGCGTTCCAGGACCGCAGCTCGTTAGCACACGAATGCGTCTGTGTGGTCATTATGCTCGTAAAAATCGCCATATCATTTCCCTTCGCTGTTAATGTCACGAACGAATGGGAATATGGAAGAGCATTAGAAGATAATTCTCGCGCTGATACTTTCTTTGTTTCACGTCCGTTCGCACACGCATTGAATGAACAGTGCTGTTCTTTCTCTCCCTGAATGAAATAGCGGGCGCTTTGTCAGCGGAAGCATGAACAAAGGCATCTGCGCTGCGATACGCACAAAGCCAGCTTCAGTAACCATCCCATTACTGAACAGTGAGTGGGTTTCTGTCTGGGGTACAAAAGAACGCCAAAACATAACTAGTAAAAGATCGCATAACTCGGAATTTATGCTCAAGCGCTGATGCGGTATTGCAAGGTTAGTATGTGGTAACCATGAGACGTAACATATTTTTGCGTGGATGTGTTGTAACAGCCATTCTTCGAATCAACATAAGAAAAATGGCTCTGAGCACTATGCGACTTAACTTCTGAGATCATCAATCGCCTAGAACTTAGAACTAATTAAACCTAACTAACCTAAGGACATCACACACATCCATGCCCGAGGCGGGATTCGAACCTGCGACCGTAGCGGTCGCTCGGCTCCAGACTGTAGCGCTTAGAACCGCACGGCCACTCCGGCCGGCTCAACATAAGACCTACCCTCTAGATGAGCCATTTCTATCGTAATCTGCTGCTGCACTATGAAAATAACACAAGAGAAAATGACCCCACAGTCAACTTACGGAGAGGTTGGCTCGAAAAAAGCATGTTCTTTGAGTAGTTACAGATATCAGTGTCAAATTTGGTCAATAGGTTTATTCATATTTTCTCTAAAAACTGGAATTTTTTTGAACAGAAATGTCGAATAGAAAAGGCAGAAGTGCCGTCGGAAAGAAACAAAATTTCAGTGTAGACCACCACGCGCGGTATGTCACAAGTCAGCCGGCTCGTCTGACATCAAAATTGAGTTGACGTTAACGAAGTATATAAGATTCTTTAGGAGTTGTAACTCGCTTAAGTTATTTGGACCATAGGAAACAATATGGCGACCATTTGAAAAAAATAGGATTCGACTTCGTCGACCAAGTAAAAATATTTGTAGTTGATGGAGCGAAATAAAAGTAGTACAACTCCTAGACAATTTAGTTAGCTTCGTCGGAAACAAAGAATCATGCCAATTGGTTCAGTAGATTTGAAGTTACCATACCGCGCTATAAAAAAACGTCATTTCGAAAAAAACGCGTTTGAAGTTTTGACTACGTATAAATGCAATATTATTCCTCTTCCTCATAGACGGCGTTCTCCTCGATCTGGGCCATCCTGCGCTGCTCCAGAGCCGCTCGTACGGCCGGTGACAAGCGGTTTTCGGCCGCTTGAATCTGGTAGTCGTCTGAATGCTTGGCGAACAGCGTCGAATAGAGTCGCAGGGTGACGTCCATCGTTGTCATGGTCTTCAGAATTGCTGAATAGCCTTCGTTGAAGCTGCTCACTGCTAGGAAAGTCGCAGCTTCCATAGTCTTCGCACCAGAATGCAAATGCTTGGGGTCTAACTTCCAAACACATGTGTTCAAACTTTCATTTGAATTTTGTGTGTTTCTTCCCAAGCACCGGTACAATAACTCGTCCTCCGAAACAGAAAAAACGTGCTTTAAAAAGGCCGATTTCAGGCTGGTGCATTTTTTTTGTTCAACCGCGAATAACAAACATTTCCGTTCCGTATTCGGAAAAACCGTTTCAGGGGTGGATTGTAAACACTTTTATGGATCCAAAAATGCAATTTATAAAAAATCGATTTTTTGAACCAAAAGATAGTAAACCTCCACTTAAAGAGAGAGAAGCATAGCAAGCGTAACTCTAGCCACGAAGAGTTTTCTATCCTAAGTTAAGAGAGCTCAGAATTTAGGCTTAAAATCTCAATAGTTCGCAACATTTACATAACAACACAGCTTTGTTACTTGCCACCGCGAAATTAATTTTATTTATTTAATCGTATGGCTTGGACTCCCCGTCGGGCAGGCCGTTCGCCGGGTGACACTCTTTCAATTTGACGCCACTTCCGTGACCTGCAGTCGATGAGGAAGATGATGATGATGATGATGATGATGACAGCACGACACCCAGTCCCTGGGCGGAGAAAATTCCCTGACCCAGCCGGGAATCGAATCCGGGCCCAGAGGATTGACACTCCGTCACGCTGACCATTCAGCTACCATTAATGCATGTTGGTGAAAAACTGCTACCAAGTGATCACTAAGCACTTATTTCAGTGAAAGACGACGGAAATTACATTTTACAGCTATCCCTATTTTATATACAAATTGAAGAAGGGAGAAAAGAAAGGGAATGGATTACTGATGTCAGCTGCATCGGTGAACGCCGAGGAATCAGCGGCACGAGTGAAAATGTGTGCCAGACCGGTATTCAAACCAGGGATCTCCTGCTTACCAGGCAGGTGTGTTAACTACTGCGCCACCCTGGACACAGATGTTCCCGCCATTTGCCTGAAGTGATCTAGGAAAATCATGGAAAACCTAAATCAGGATGGCCGGACGCTGGATTGAACCGTCGTCCTTCCGAATGCGAGTCCAGTGTCCTAACCACTGCGCCACCTCGCTCGGTAGCAGACTAGGAAAGACCAACATGCAAGAGGACAAGAATCGATAAAAAGAAATTTAAAGATTATAGGAGAGAAGAAATCTTTCTGCACACAAGATAATGCTGAGTAACGAGTTAGTTTGGAGGATATTTAATAGAATTCGCGTTTATCTATTGGCCATGGTGATTATTGACACACATGTGTATACAACAACACATATTTTCGTGTAATAATAGGAATAAGAATTTTTTTGTTAAGTTCTATTAGCACTTTTACTAAGGCAGCGTTGTCAGCGGCGAATGTAGCGTCCAGCGTTCCTCTAGGCATAATAGTAATGCTAATAGTAATGCTGTTATGCACAGTTTATATAAAGACGTGGTAGATCAATTCGATAGTTTCTGGTATGTAATATCATAAAAAAGTGTGAAGTGCAGAAGTGCTTACAGATCATCACCACTTGGTACAGAGATTGAGAAACGATCCATAACTGTTATCAGGCATCATTCACAAACCATCACGTCGATTCAACCATAAATCTGTATCACATATCACAAAGCAGATCTGAAGTCTACCTACTATGTGTTCATAATTAGAGATGGCATGCCACTTCAGTCTTGCCATGTGCGTTGCCACAGATCTATTGTATGTTTTATGTTCTCCACTTTTATAGTTGAATTAACATGTTCGTTTGTGACATGATGCTTCATAGTAGTTATAGGCCGTCATACATCTAATTATTATGTCACAGTACTCCTGAAGATCTTTCTTTCATGACCGAAATTGGGTGTGTAATAAAGTGAAAATACAGCTTTATGCTAAACATGAATATGTAACATATAGATGGAAACAAACTATGTGGTCTTACTAATCAGCGACAGTCATCAGTCACCAAGGGAACATCTGTCAGTAGCAGTTTAAGGTGAAACGACCACATCTATTTATACGTGAGGAAGGAAATATAATTAACACATTAAAGTTGTTAAAAAACTCTCATTCGACGAAGTCTTGAGAATTGTCCGATTGTCTTTGAATGCTTAACAAGCTGAATTAACGGAAGAGCGTATTTCAGAGCGTTAGAACACGTTCTACGCTAGCTGACTAACATTTCTGGAGACCGAAAATCTCTGCACGAATAAGGCATGGACGTAAAAAATCAAATGGGACTGAGCACTATGGGACTTAACTTCTGAAGTCATCAGTCTCCTAGAACTTAGAACTACTTAAACCTAACTAACCTACGGACATCACACACATCCATGCCCGAGGCAGGATTCGAACCTGCGACCGTAGCAGTCGTGCGGTTCCAGACTGAAGCGCCTAGAACCGCTCGGCCACTCCAGCCTGCTGGACGTCACAAACAGCGACCATCCGAAACCCACCTCATTCTGTTCGTCCACGAGACACAGAAAGTAGTAGATACCAGCCCGGGTTAATTACGTATTCCTTGGCTTTTGAAAGGCGTTCGATACAGTTTGACACTGTCGCCTAATAAACAGATTATTAGCGTACGAAATATCAGCCCAGCCTTGTGACTGGATTTTTGAGTCCCTGGTAACCACACCATAGCTAACGGACTTTGGGCATATCCAAAGTAGTGTCATATTACTATTACTTTTCACATCTGGTTGATAACATCTGAAACTCAATTGTGTTTGGAGCCATATACTGGAGAGTTGCAACGCTAGAAAATTCTAGCAAAAAGCAGGAAGACTTGCAAGGAGCAAGGATTGGTGCGAGGATTGGCAGTTGACCCTCAACATTAACAAATGCGAGACACAAATAGGCGGATACATATTACTGTATGATTACATGATTACAGAACTGTTACTGGAAGCAATCACATCCATTGCATATTTGAGACGATGCGTACAGAAATGAGCAGATACAACTAATAGCGAGTTAGGCGGATTTCTCAATGAGATTCGCTGGAGGAATCCTCTGATAGTTTTGTTCACGAACGAGACAGCTTACAAAAAACTTGTTCGAACAGTACGTATTTGAATATTACTCGCCAGTCAGGGAGCCGTACCTAATAGGATCGACAGAGGAAATAGAGAAGCTCCAAAGAAGAGCATGTGTTTCGTCACAGGTTCGTTAAGACAGTTCTAAAAAGTCGCGGGGATGCGTAGCGAACTCTAATGGCAGACGCTAAAAGAGTGGCGCTGTATATCATGGTACGGGTTAGTGTTCCCACAATGTCCTTCCACGAAGAGTCAACCAATATATTGTTTCAAAATAGCTCACGGGGGAACTGCTAACTGTCACGAGTCCAACGAGCACCACCTGATGATGACAACGTACGTGGTCGTTTGGCGAAATATTGTGCCCGTTGGAGACTGACATCTGGTAATTCACACCGACAAATATTTTGACATGAAGTTCGCCAGGAGAAGCTGAAAAATCAAAATATATCATTTCTTCTGCATGTATTTCGCAGAAAGACCATGAAGGTAAAGTAAGAGAGATTCAAGCTCACTTGGAGACTTACCAACAGCCGTTCTTCCGCCAAACCATTCGCGACTGGAACAGGAAAGGGAGGAAATGACAGGCGTACAAGAAGTACTGTCAGCCACATACCAGTTATTTACTTCCGAGTACAATTACAACGATTGCCTCTCTATTTCCTTTTATAAACTAACAGAAAGGTTACGCTGCAAACCTTTCTGGATTTGAAATGTGATCTTCCCAATTATCCAACCGTACTCTCATTTCTGTGCCTTTCACTTTTGGAAGAAATGATGATCTATGATGCTTAACATATTGTAATCCATGCCTGACGTTTTTTTCTGTTGTTGCAGGTAAGTTGAGCCCTGTGTCTGTGGGAATGTCACATGAGACGTGAGCAGGAGCCGCGTTTGAACTTGTTGATGACAGCAACTTGTAACAGCCTGTGGACAACGTAAGCTCTAGTTGTTTAATTAAATGCATTAAAGGTAAAATTTAGAGAAATAATTTTTAGCGTGTTAAGTATTAATTGTTGTTCTTTTAAATATCTAGATGTGACTAGATCTAACAAGTTCACAAACAAAATGAAATATATTAGAAACCTACGTACAAAACAAAACTAAAATGCAATTGTATATTTTTGTCAGAAGTTTGTGGTATAAGAAAGAGTGAAAAAGATCATTTACGAGCTGTAGAAATGAATTATTGGAGGTGAAGCGCTGGAGTCTCAAGATCAAACCCCATTAGAAACTAAGAAATCAGAAATATATGCTGGATGTGGAAAAGAACGTAATGGAAGCGTTTGAGAGGAAGAGGTTACTATGGTATAAACGTTTAGAACGAACATATGATAATAAATGGCCATAGAAGGTAAGGAGGTGGACACCAGGTAGAAAAAGGAAACGAGATAAACTGCATAGAAGATGAGCGACAGGTGTCAGGGAAGATATGGACCCCAGGAAATTTCAAGCGATGGGTTGTTAGCTCACAAACCATTCAAGTAGAAAAGCGAGAACGGCATTATATAAGTTGATTTAGTCAGTGAGAGTGTGTGCCAGAAGTATGTGACAAAGTTTGGTGAGAAAAGAGTGATAGCAAGGTGTGCTTACCTCCGCGCACCAGTCGAAGGTGGAATGGGAAGGGGGAAACAGCAATGCCCGAATAAGTACGCTCCGCCACTTACGGGGTGCAGTTGTAACTATATCATAAACACTGAGTAGTAGCGATGATTGATCTAGAGCTGTTCATTCCCTGAACGTGTGAATAGTATGCACTGTGGTGACGAAAGTCTTGGGACACCTTCTAATATCGTGTCGGACCTCTACCCGGCGTAGCATGGAAATCCCCTGCAAAAATATTTGGGTGTGCTCCCTCTATAGCCATCCTCTCTATCATTTCCCATAAATGTTCAGTGCAGTAGGATTCATGTCGGCCTATTTGTGTGGCCAAATCATTAGCTCGAACTGTCCGGAGTGTTCTTCAAACGAATCGCGAACAATTGTGGTCCTGTGATATGCAGTCGTTTGGGAGCATGGAGTCAATGAATGGCTGCAAATGGTCTCCAAGTAGCCAAACATAACCATTTCCAATCAGTGAGCTGTTTGGTAGGATAAAAGGACCCAGTCCATTCCATGTAAACACAGCTCACATCATTACGGACCCACCACCAGATTGCGCACTGCCTTGTTGACAATCTGGGTCCATGGCTTCAAGGCATCTGCGTCCCATTTGAACCCTACCATCAGCTCTTACCAACTGAAATCTGGACTCATCTGATTAGACCACGATTTTCCAGTTGTCTGTCGTCCAACCAATTTGGTCACGAGCCCAGGAGAGGCGCTGCAGGCGATGTCGTGCCGTTTTGCAAACGACTGTTGGCGTAGCCCAGTAACGCCAAATTTCGCCGTACTGTCCTAACGGATACTTTCATCGAATGTCCCACTTAATTTCTGCGCTTGTTTCATGCAGTGTTCCTTGTCTGTTAGCACTGACAACTGTCGTTAAATGACGGCCGCCAGCCACTGCGTTGCCCTTGGTGACAGGTAATGCCTGAATTCCCTAACGATTTCTGAAATGGAATGTCCCATGCGTCCATCTACAACTAACACCCCGCGTTCAAAGTCTGTTAAGTCTCGTCTCGCGGCCGTAACCATGTCGGAAACTTTTCACGTGAATTCCCCTAAGTCCAAAATGACAGCTCCGCCAATGCACTGCCCTTTTATACCTTGTGTAAACGACACTATCGTGATCTGTACACGTGTATATCGCTATCCTATCGCTGCTGTCACCTCAGTCTTCTATTACGTGGCTCTAAACTAGTGGCAAGTATTGTACTAAAAAGAAGTCGAAACAAATGTGAGTGTAGCTGCTAAATACCAGTTCGATTTCAGTAAAAGGAGTGATATCCCTACTACAGTAATCAAAGCCTTGCTATTAATGTTGGAAAATCGTGTTTACGGAGAAACAGAAAACAGGCTTTCCTTTCGTTCGTTACAAAAAGCTTGAGAAAGCCAAAATAATGAATAAAAATGTGTGTGAAATCTTATGGGACTTAACTGCTAAGGTCATCAGTCCCTAAGCTTACACAGTACTTAACCTAAATTATCCTAAAGACACACACACACCCATGCCCGAGGGAGAATTCGAACCTCCGCCAGGACCAGCCCCACACTCCATGACTGCAGCGCCTGAGACCGTTTGGCTAATCCCGCGCGGCCAAAATAATGAAACAAGAACAACAAATTTATAGTGACAGGACATGAAAAATACCAGTAAATAGCGTGGATAAGCTGAGACAAGCGCGCACTATCGTATGTATTGCTCAAAAAGTAGTTGAAGAATTTCGGTTTGATAGCGAAGATATTGCAACATTGGAAGTATAACTTTATGGGGAAACACTGTACTAACTGACGAAACTCGTGATACTGAGGAAGCGTTTCGAATGGCTTCATGGGTCTCCATGTTACTACTCATCAGGATATTTAGAAAATATCGGATGTGCTTGAGGACTTTGGAAACAAACAAATTATCCGTAGTGCAGGTGTTTTGTAGTGTGACTTTATCATTTTTGGCGATAGAGGAAGGAAATGCTAGACCATACCCTTCCAGAGAGCAAGGACTCTAAAGCCCAGTATTTCCGGGAGAAGCGGTGTAAATGTTTCCTCTCAGGGGGATAAACATTTCTTACATATGATTGTGAATGTTCATTGTCGCGTTTTAGCGTTCGTTCCATTACGATTTACTAGCACAGGCGCTTGATATTAGGCGTTCAACAGGTGCAGAGCGAAATAAAAGCATACTCGTATGTCTCCAGTGCGACGCATATAGGAGAGTTGTGCAACTGCAGACGCCCTGTCCAAGATAATTACGTAAGGTGCAAAGTCACGCCAACGCAGGTAACAGTCCAGTGACAGCGACGCGAAACCGAGGAGCTGGAAGAATGTCTCATACGTCCTGTTCTGAAGAGGAGCTGGAGAAGTAAAAATATTGAACAGAAACGTGCGGGTTATTTACACGAGCCAGAGAATATAGTGCCGCAGCAGAAGGCGCGGAATTGGAAACTAAGAAAGGGAATTTCGCTGTCAGCTACTCATGTGGGAGGACCTTGCTGGCTTACACTGGCTCACCGCGTTCACGAATGTAAAAATACTGAACATAGAGGCTATGTAAACGGAATTGACGACAGTGAGCAAGAAACCAAAGCCAGAGGAGTCAGTGTTATTGCAGTGAACACTGTGTATGCGGCGGCGAATTGACTGATTACTAAAAATTTCTTTATTGAAATTATCGTGTGAGTGTTACCAAATGTTAATTCATTCGGACATGAGACTTACACAGCTTACGGAGGAAAGGGGCAACAGTAAAGGTATGGAAAATTCGTTGCTAATTCCTTTGCTGTATCTTTAGGGAAAAGCAAGAGGAAATGAAGTTCACGAGAAAAGATTTCAGTTTGTCACAATCAATTACTCTGTGCACCCATGACTTTACATGGCGCAAACTCCACACACTAGTAGATATTGTTTTTCTACAAATCAGTCGAAGAGTTCTTTCTTGTTTGATGTTAACAAAACATTTCATACTCCCGTGCAGTATCGGAATGTGTGAAATGTTACTTGATATACTTTTTACTTGATGTAGCCAGTCCCTGGTGAACAGACCTCCTCGGCTTCCTCTCCCGTGTATTGTTTTCACCAACAGCTACTGTTCTGGTACTTTCTTGTTATGTGGATCCATTGCCTCTGTAATTTTTTAAATGATGTCATATTTGCTTTTTGCTGTTACAACCGTTACGCTAGAGCAAAGAGATGTACTCTATAAAATGCAGTATTCATCTATAATCTTTCGAAAGGGTAATGCGTCGGTAATGCGTATCATGTCTAAGTCGAAATTTTTCATGTCTCGTGGGTGATCATCAGTCGTCCCAGATATAGCGTATTACTGTTAGAGATGTCAAGCTCGTTAAATGTTGAATAAATCGTGATCATGTCCGTGCCGCACGTACAGCACAACTGAGTGAGCGGGAGTATTCTCTTAAGATTCTGCTGTATGGACAGAGATTTCATCATCAGAAAATTAGTGAAAAATTGTCACGCATAATCTGGAATCGAGTACCAGTTACGAGAGCAGGGTTATCAACTAGAATGTAACACAGCACACTTAACCTTTATTGAGTACATGCTAAACTGCATACTTTAGAATATTGTGAAATATACGATAATTGCCGTGACCTTTCAGAAATCGTAAATCATAAAAAATTGGAGGCGGCAGCTATCGACGCCGTGACCCGCGCGTCGCCATCCTTCAGTTACAATCCCTACACCATGCCGCACGACACGCAACATGCAGCAATAACAAAACATCTGCAGAAGTTATGTACTAAGTATGTCTTGGTACGCGTAGTAAAAATATGGCAGCGTGCACTGGAGAAACCAAGTGGAGAGTCTTGTAGCATATAAATTTAAATAGGCAACTAGAGTATAAGTGACATAGATGTACTACAACTTTGAGCACTAATAGACATGTAAGTAGAATATAACTGAAGAAAGACAAACCTATGTTTATAACATTTGTAAAACTAGAATACCTTTCTTAAAGGCTGACTGGAATACCTTCTATGAAATTCTGAGTGTATCACGGATAAAATATAAGGAGCGAACGGTTACCTACAACTCTTAAAGAAATCAGACTGTGGTGTATGTGCACACATCGAAAAAAGTTTTCCATCACTCCGGTTCTCAGAACTCCTGAATATAGACGTTGTTGTGACTATTGTGTGAGACACAGTCCCTTTCACTGTTGAGAGATGTCAATAAACCCTCCCAAAGATGTAAACAACCATGCATGAGCAGCGCCTTTGAGGGGATCCGACAACCGATCAGTGCGGGTCATTCCACCAGGAGGAGGAAGGAGGTACACGGCTAGTGTTGTCTGTAGTCCAACCATGCCTAGACGGTCAGTACCTCGGTTCGATCGCGTCCGCATTGTTATTTTGTGCCAGGAAGGGCTCTCAACAAGGGACGTGTCCAGGCATCTCGGAGTGAACCAAAGCGATGTTGTTCGGACATGGAGGAGATACAGAGGAAGAGGAACTGTCGATGACATGGTTCCCTCACACCGCCCAAGAGAGAGGATGACTGCTACCTACGGATTATGGATCGGAGGAACCGTGACAGCAACGCCAACATGTCGAATAATGCTTTTCGTGCAGCCTCAGGACGTCGTGTTACGACTCAAACTGTGCACAATAAGCTGCATGATGCGCAACTTCACTCCCAACGTCCAAGGCGAGGTCCATCTTTGCAACCACGACACCATGCAGCGCGATACAGATGGGCCCAACAATCTGCTGAATGGACCGCTCTTCACCGATGAGTGTCGCATATGCCGTCAACCAGACAATCATCGGAGACGTGTTGTGGTGTCCGAACACCTTACACACACTGTCCAGCGAGTGCAGCAAGGTGGAGGTTCCGTACTGTTTTTGGAGTGCCATTATGCGGGGCCGACGTACGCCGCTGGTGGTCATGAAAGGCGCCGTAACGGCTGTACGAAAACCATCCTCCGACAGATAGTGCAACCACATCGGCAGCATATTGGCGAGGCACTCGTCTTCATGGACAACAATTCACGACCCATCGTGCACATCTTGTGAATGACTTCCTTCAGGATAACGGCATCGCTGGACTAGAGTGGCCAGCATGTTCTCCAGACATGAACCCTATCGAACATGCGTGGGATAGATTGAAAAGGGCTGTTTATGGAAGACATGACAGACCAACCACTCTCAGGGATCTACGCCGAATCGCCGTTGAGGAGTGGGACAATCTGGACAAACAGTGCCATGATGAACTTGCGGATAGTATGCCACGACGAATACAGGCATGCATCAATGCAAGAGGACGTGCTACTGGGTATTAGAGGACCGGTGTGTACAGCAATCTCGACCACCAACTCGGAAGGTCGCACTGTATGGTGGTACATTATGCAATGTCTGGTTTTCGTGAGCAATAAAAATGGAGGAAATGATGTTTATGTTGACCTCTATTCCGATTTTCTGTACAGGTTCCGGAACTCTTGGAACCGAGTTGATGTAAAACTTTTTATTTGTGTATAGGAGTCGAAGCACATGAAAGGAGAAAGCAGCGGTTGAGAAGGTAGTGAGAGTTTTAGTGTATTCCCCATGTTATTGAAACAGTACATTGAGAATGCAATAAAGGAAACGAAGGATAATTTTGTAAAGGGAATTCAAGGCTACGAAGAAGAAATAAAAGCCTTGAGGTTTGCCGATGACATCGTATTTATATCGAGAAGAAGAGCTGAACGGCATGGACAGTATCTTGAAAAGACAAGGGTGTCGTCAGGAGTGCCTCAGGGACGTGACAAAGGGCCGCTCTTGTTCTCCGTATACGTAAATGGTCTGACTGGCCTGATGAGCTGGCGGTGTACGACCAAATAACGTCGTTGAGCGACTGTCGGAGGAGACAGGATGGCTTAGACAAAATTTCAATTTTTTGGGATGAATAGCTACTTGCTCTAAACGCAGAAAAATTATAAGTTAATGTATATGAGCACGAAAAACAATAATACCCTACTGGCCATTAAAATTGCTACACCAAGAAGAAATGCAGATGATATGCGGGTATTCATTGGACAAATATATTATACTAGAACTGACATGTGATTACATTTTTACGCAATTTGGCTGCATAGATCCTGAGAAATCAGTACTCAGAACAACCACCTCTTTCCGTTATAACGGCCTTGATACGCCTGGGCATTAAGTCAAACAGAGCTTGGATGGCGTGTACAGGTACAGCTGCCCATGCAGCTTCAACACGATACCACAGTTCATCAAGAGTAGTGACTAGCGTATTGTGAAGAGCCAGTTGCTCGGTCACCATTGACCAGACGTTTTCAGTTGGCGAGAGATCTGGAGAATGTGCTGGCCAGGGCAGCAGTCGAACATTTTCTGTATCCAGAAAGGCCCGTACAGGACCTGCAACTTGCGGTCGTGCTTTATCCTGCTGAAATGTAGGGTTTCGCAGGGATCGAATGAAGAGTACAGCGACGGGTCGTAACGCACATGAAATGTAACGTCCACTGTTCAAAGTGCCGTCTATGCGAACAACAGGTGACCGAGACGTGTAACCAATGGCACCCCATACCATCACCCCGGGTGATACGTCAGTATGGCGATGACGAATACACGCTTCCAATGTGCGTTCACCGCGATGTCGCCAAACACGGGTGCGACCATCACGATGCTGCAAAGAGAACCGGGATTCATCCGAAAAAATGACGTTTTGCCATTCGTGCACCCAGGTTCGTCGTTGAGTACACCATCGCAGGCGCTCCTGTCTGTGGTGCAGCGTCAAGGGTAACCGCAGCCATGGTCTCCTAGCTGATAGTCCATGCTGCTGCAAATGTCGTCGAAGTGTTCGTGCAGATGGTTGTTGTCTTGCAAACGTCCCCGTCTGTTGACTCAGGGATCGAGACGTGGCTGCACGATCCGTTACAGTCATACGGATAAGATGCCTGTCATCGCGAGTGCTAGTGATACGAGACCGTTGGGATCCAGCACGGCGTTCCGTATTACCCTCCTGAACCCACCGATTGCATATTCTGCTAATAGTCAGTGGACCTCGACCAACGCGAGCAGCAATTTCGCGATACGATAAACCGTAATCGCGATAGGCTACAATCCGACCTTTATCAAAGCCGGAAACGTGATGGTACGCATTTCTCCTCCTTACACGAGGCATCACAACAGCGTTTCACCAGGCAACGCCTGTCAACTGCTGTTTGTGTATGAGAAATCGATTGTAAACTTTCCTCATGTCAGCACATTGTAGGTGTCGCCACCGGCGCCAAACTTGTGTGATTGCTCTGAAAAGCTAATCATTTGCGTATCACAGCATCTTCTTCCTGTCGGTTAAATTTCACGACTGTAGCACGTCATGTTCGTGGTGTAGCAATTTTAATAACCAGTAGTGTATGATGTTCTAATATAGCATTAGCGGTGTGTTACTTGACACACTCACATCGATTAACTATTTAGGCGTAACGATGCAGAGCGATAACCAATGGAACGACCACGTAAGGTCGTTAGTAGGGAAGGCTAATGGTCGACTTAGGTTTATTGGGAGAATTCTAGGAAAGTGTAGATCATCTGCAAGGACACCGCGTATAGAACACTACTGTAAACGATATTTGAGTACTGCCTGAGTGTTTGCGACCACCGGGTCCGATTAAAGGAAGACATGGAAGTAGTTCAGAGGCGTATCGCTACATTTGTTACTGGTAGAGTCGGTCAGTTAACGATTATTACGTAAATACTCCTTGAACTCAAATGCTCGAGGAATGACGACGTTCTTTACGCGAAACACTGTAGAGAAAATTAGTGAGCCGGCATTTACGGATGACTGTAGAACTATTCTACTGTCACCAACGTACATCCCGCGTAAGGACAGCGAACACAACAGAAATTAGGGCTCATACGGAGGCGTATAGACAGTTTTGCCCTCACTCTATTTGCGAATGGAACAGAAAAGGGAATGGCTAGTAGTGGTACAAGGTATCCTCTGCCATACACTGTGTGGTGGCTTACGGAGTGTAGATGTCCGCCCACATAGTATATTCAGTTTACCAGATCGTGAAAGCCGCGGAACCTGTACGAGTGGTGAAATGCTCGGCAAGAGTGAGCTGAATTTAAATTGTGGTTGTAATTCTGCTATACCTACCACACTTTTTCCGCATTAGTCATGATTTTATTACCGGCGCTTGGCTGTAAAATTTGCAACTGTTTCAATTCGTTGAGATGAATGTAAAACGACGGGATGTATCACAGGCTCCGGCCAATAAAGGCATAGCTGCGTTTCTATTACTTCATTGTGACCTTACCCTATTTTAAACGGAAACCAGTTATTCGGAACGCCGGTGATACGAATGCATCCACAATAGCTTGTGTGGCGAGTGGCCACGCAATACGCTTGTATAACAAAGTTGTCATGGCTGTCGAAAGCAGGTGTGTGTTCCCTTTCTGATCAGTTTCCTGTTATGTACCATGAACCTGTACCACTGACACACTTAACGACTGCCGTAGAGTGAGACAACGGTCATATTAGAGTCTCTGTTGATTAAGTGTGTCCTTACTGGGTGTTGTGTGCTGTCCTTAGGTTAGTTAGGTTTAAGTAGTTCTAAGTTGTAGGGGACTGATGACCATAGATGTTAAGTCCCATAGTGCTCACAGCCATTTGAACCATTTGATTAAGAGTGTAAATGCCTGCATTTGGTACGTACAAGGAAAAGGCCTCAGATACGGCCAACTGATTCGACTCATATTTGGTAAATCGCTTGCGTACAGCATAAATGAAAGACTCTAACATAGTATCTCTCAACATCCCTCCAGGTATGAGAAAACCATCCCTAAAGTTCACGACAAGCAATCGACTCGAAACTGACAGGATTGAGGGGTAACTGAAAACTGAGCATTTTTCATCACATGTGTGATCCACAAACGCATATTTTCCTAGAAATCAAGGAAATAAACTGTTACGACTCCCGCTTATATGCTCAAAATGAAAACGTTATACAACGAAAGGGCTGCTGGTAAAGCGACAAAGACATCTGGCTAAGTAGCGAAAAACATGCTTTCGATTCTCAGATACATATGTAAGTTTTTTTATTTTCTGTTTTTTTTCGCATAGAAATTTGAAGAATCAGGAGAGCTAATAATCATCGGAGAATAATAATAAGATAGACAAATAAATTTCTCGAACAACTCCGATTAGTAATCAATTGAAATTTCGAGCACCGATTTTTGGGACGATGTTATCCTCTGCGTGGTATGCTTTAAAATTAATACCCGAGATACAGATATTTTCAAATGTAAGCTAGTCTACTTTGCATCAAAACCTCGGAAGAAACGATGCAGTTGCGCGAAGACTGTTTCCGTTATTTTTTCTTGGTGCTGAGAACATATTTGCTTGGAACATTTATATGACAAGTACAATCCATGTAGTTGTTCGAAAGTAAGTTGAGACATGTGCCAGAATGAGTTAAAGAACCACTGTAAGATAACCAAGGTTAAAATTTTAATTTTTTGCTAATCCGAGTTGTTCCTTATTATTTACCCTTCCTTTACCGTATTCTGTGAATTTCGATAAGGAAAAAATACAAATAAAAAAACTGCAGAATGCACTTGGAATCGAACACAGGTTCTCTGCACCGCAACCACAAGCCTTGGTCGCTACATCATTTTAGTTGTACAGACTTTTATTATGGGTACATAAGAGGCAGTCATAACAGTTTCTTTCCTCGATTTCTACGGAAATATTCTTTTCCGGTCACCGAATTTTTGTATTATTTATTTATTTTTTGAGTCATCATTCTTCTGAATGTTTTGATGCGGCCCACCACGAATTTGTTTGCTGCGCTAGCATCCTCATCTCAGATTATCACTTTTACCCTACGGCACAAGTTATTTGGTAGATGGATTCCGTCTTGCCTTCCCCTAAGGTCTTACCCTCTACAGCTCCCTCTAGCAGCATGGTTCTTATTCCGTGATAGCTTAACACATGTCGTATCATCCAGTCCCTGCTTAGTGTCAGCGTTTTCCGTATGTTCCTTTCTTATCTGATTCTGCGAAGAATCTCCTCATTCCTTATCTTATCGGTCCACCTATTTTTCAAAATTCTTCCGCGGTACCTCCCCTCAAACGTTTTGATTCTCCTCTGTTCTGATTTTCCCATTGTCCGTGACCGTACGATACCGTGCTCAAAACGCACATTCTCAGAAATTTGTTACTCTAATTAACGCCTATGTTGGATGCAAGGAAAATTATTCCTGGCCGGGAATGCCCTCTTTTCCTGTGCTAGTCTGCTTTTTATGTCTTGTTTGCTTCGTCCGTCGTAGGTTATTTCACTTCCAGAGTAGCAGAGTTCCTTAACTACGTCTACCTCGTGATCACCAGTTCTGATGTTAAGCTTATCGCTATTTCGTTTACTGCTACTTCTCATGACTCCAGTCTTTTTCCGGTTTATTCGTAATTCATATTCTGTACTCATTAGACGGTTCATTACTTTCAACAGATCCTGTAATTTTTCTTTACTTTTACTGAGGACAGTAAAGTCATCAACGAATCTTATCAATTATAAGCTGGCACCATGAATTTTAATTCCATTCTTTAACCTTTTTTAATGGAAGGCTTCATCCTTGACTTACACCCTTTGTAATCCGACCACTGGGTTCCTGTTCTTCCATTGTTCCCTCTTGGTTCTTGTACAGACTGTATTTCACCCGTGTTTTCATACAGATTATTCTTGTTTTTCTCTGTGTGGAACTCTTGAACCATTTTACGCTACCGAACGCGTTTTCTAGGTGAACACAGCCAATGAACGTGTCGTGATTTTTCTTCAATCTTGCTTTCGTTTTCAATCCCAACGTCAGGGCTGCCTCTCTGGTGCCTTTACCGTTCGTAAAGCCAAACTGATCGTCATCCAACAGAACTTCAGTTTTCTTTTACATTCTTCCATTCCTCGTCAGCAGGTTGGACGCATGATTGTGTTCAAAATGTGTGTGAATTCCTAAAGTACCAATCTGCTGAGGTCATCGGTCTCTAGACTTACACATTACGTAAACTGACTTATGCTAAGAACCACACACTCACCCATGGGTCAGAGAGGACTCGAACCACAGGCGGGACGGGCCACGCAATCCGGGATGCATGATTGTGCGACAGTTCTCGCACTTCTCTGTCATACCTAGCTTTGGAATTGCGTGGATGGTATTTATTTGTCAGTTCGATGGCATGTCGCCAGTACCACTGATTCTAAACACCAACCTGAATAGTAGTTTTGTTGCCACTTCCCTCAGTGGTTTTTAGAAATTCTTTTGGAATTTTATCTATCCCTTCTGCTCTATTTGACCTCAGATCTTCTAGATCCCTTGCAAATTCTAATATCTGATCCCCTACCTTTTCCACACTGACTGCCATTCATTCTTCTATCAGGTCATTGGACAAGTCCTCCTGCTCATAGGGGTCTTCAGTGTATCCTTCCCACCTATCCGCTAAAGCCCTTGCGTTTAACTGTGAAGGTCTCACTGCACTCTTAATGTTGCTACCATTGCTGTTAATTTCTCCGATGGTTATTTTGAAACAATATAGTTCCTGAACTTCTGAAATAATGAATACAAGCATATAACTTTTGTTAATGTGGACTCCGAAAAGTTTCGCAAAAATATCAGAGAAATGAATGAAAATTGATACAAAACTTTTGCAATCGGCTACTGAGATGTAATTGTCGTTAACTGGAGCTGCCATAATGGGCTCGGCCGTTGTATCAAACCTTTCGACTCTTCATCTGTTCCCACAAAAGTTGTTCACTCAAACACGAGTACGCATCGAGATTTGAAGTAGTATCCCTAAGCATTTCGCCTATGCTAGAAGTCTGCATATACTGGGGTTGTCAAAATACAACGTGCCTGAAAAATATTTCAAGCACCATAAGATAAGCAACCCAACTTAAATCATCCGCCCCAGCTGCGGATGACGTAAACTGGGTTGCCTATCTTACGGTGCATGAAGTATTTTTCCAAGCAACTTTTATTTTGCGCATTCTGTAGCTCCGTTTACAACAGTCTTGGCTAACCTTGTATCTTCGGCATATAACATAGGGTTCAAATGGCTCTAAGCATTATGGGACTTAACATCTGCCGGCCGGGGTGGCCGAGCGGTTCTAGGCGCTACAGTCTGGAACTGCGCGACCGCTACGGTCGCAGGTTCGAATCCCGCCACTGGCATGGATGTGTGTGATGTCCTTAGGTTAGTTAGGTTTACGTAGTTTTAAGTTCTATGGGACTGTTAAGTCCCATAGTGCTCAGAGCCATTTGAACTTAACATCTGAGGTCATCAGTCCCCTAGAACTTAGAACTACTTAAACCTAACTAACCTAAGGACATCACACACATCCTTGCCCGAGGCGGGATTCGAACCTGCGACCGTAGGAGGCGCGCGGTTCCGGACTGAAGCGCCTAGAGCCGCTCGTCCACAGCGGCCGGCTGTAACATAGGGCCAAGAGAAGTAACGTCTAATGTTAGAAGCGCAGATCTCTCTTCTTGCTGAATATAAAGACAGTACCCAGCACGATACCCTTTGCCTTACCATTCAGCGCGTTTCTCGGATCCTTTTGCGGAAGATTTTAACACCAACATTAACAAACGTTACATCGCTTTCAGTGCCATGAAAAAAATACATCATTCTATTTAAAAAGCTATTCCTCCTTCCAAGTACACCATCGGTTGATACAAGACTTAGATGGATTTAATGTGTAGTATCATATGCTTAAAAACCTCGTTTAGGTATCTTGTCATCAGTTCACGAAATAAGATGCAAGTTTTAGCTAATTCACAATGTAGACTATCTGATCAAGCGTATTAGTAGACTTTAAAACGGTGCATGTCCACCTTT
This sequence comes from Schistocerca serialis cubense, assembly GCF_023864345.2. Classification (NCBI taxonomy): domain Eukaryota; kingdom Metazoa; phylum Arthropoda; class Insecta; order Orthoptera; family Acrididae; genus Schistocerca; species Schistocerca serialis. The sequence goes on along the minus strand of NC_064642.1, from coordinate 633,384,645 downwards.
CGCCGTTATGATTGCTTGAACATCTCTGCGAGGTCTCATTGTCTGCCGCGCGAGATTAGCCGAGCGGTCTCAGGCGCTGCAGTCATGGACTGTGCGGCTGGTCCCGGCGGAGGTTCGAATCCTCCCTCGGGCATGGGTGTGCGTGTTTGTCCTTAGGATAATTTAGGTTAAGTAGTGTGTAAGCTTAGGGACTGATGACCTTAGCAGTTAAGTCCCATAAAATTTCACACACATTTGAACATTTTCTCAATGTCTGTGGAGAAATGGCAGCCCATTCTTCCTCAAGAGCCGAAACCAGAGAAGGTACCGATGGTGGACGCTGGTGTCTGGGGCAAATTCGACGTTCTAACTCATCCCAGGTCAGTTACATTACATTCAGGACGGGAGTCTGGGCAGACCAGTCCATCTGACGAATGTTAATGTCCACAAACAGTTGCCTCACAGATACTGCTTTATGAGGAGGTGCATCTGCATCCACATACTCATACAAACAGTCACCGACTCGGAACTTTTCCTCTATCGCATGTCGTACTCAATGCTATAAAATGACTTCGTACCCTACAGCATTTAGCGGTTTCGTCAGCGGAGTAAGAAGGCCACAAAATAACTACAAAGAACACGTCCGTAACTTAAACCACCTCCGCCGTACTACACTGATGGTAAGTAACGTTCTCCAGGCAATTCCCATAACCAAACCATTCCAACGGGTTTCCACAGAGTGAAGCCTGATTCATCACTCCAAGTTACTCGTTTACAGTCATCCAGTGTGCAATGTCGTCGCTCTTTGCACCACCTCGAGCGTCGCTTAACACTCGCTACTGAAATGTGTAAGAGACGAGAAGCTGCTAGATCGTTGTAGTTCGTTCTGTTCAACTCTCTACGCACAGTCATTGTGGTAGCTGGCCCGCTGGTAGCACCTTGCAACTGACGAGTGATTCCTTGCACTGATTTCGTCCGATTCTTACAATCACTGTTCACAATGCTCGACGGACGCTACGTGTCAGTATATAAAATCTTTGTCTTGGTTTAGTTAGCTGTGATTGTTCCTTCGCGTTTCCACTTCACAATCATCGACAGTTGACGTGGGAAGCTTCAGAAGAGTTGAAATTCGCCTGATGGATTTGATACTCTGGTGACATCCAATGACTAGTCCATGTTAGAAGTCACGAAACTCTTACAGCGGGTCCTGTTTGCTGTTGCTGCTTCTATGCTAACAACACAATACTCCCCATCTCCTTTTTTTGGCGGGTCCGCCTTTCGTTGCAACTTGTGGTCAATTCCGGACACTTCTAATTAGACAGTGTAGGGTAACTATACCAAAGACTGCGAATTCCCAAAAAGAGCGCACCTTGTGTTCCTGACAGTTGACTAAACTGATCAGCTTGCCACTGTCGTAGCTGTGCTCAGAATGGTATCAGAAACACCTCATAGAAGTTGTGTAAAGAAATCTTGTGTTGCCGTAGTGAAGCAGGTAAGAGTCACTTTTCAGCTTTCTTGATGTAGTGTGGTACTCTGTTGGGTAAGTTATATGCAGAATACACGAGCAATAGCGTTCAATTCTTAATTGCATTTTGAAAGGCTGGCTTGTAGTCCACCATACTGCATCCACATGTCTTGCAAATGTGACGTGTTCTGTCGTCTGTTGACTTCGCTTGGAATCATTGTTTTTGTGCGAAAGAGCGCGCATATAACGTCCACAAAGAGTGGGTGCGTTCTCTTTCGGCCACAGCTGCAAGTTTGTACCTTTTGAGTTTGTTGTGTAGCCCGAGAGATAGGTTTTGTTTCTGAATTACTTCAACTTAAGTACGAAAATCGGACAGGAAGCACATCTAAATGGAAGAGTTGGTCAGTGAGGCCAGACAACGAATTGAATATGGATAAAACAAACAAAGGTTGACGCCGCTTGTGGAACAAAGGAATCTGCTTTAAGGGAAAGATTGGAAGCTGTGAGTAGAGAACATAGATTTTTGCGGTTCCAGAGGACTGGATCCAGTGCATTAAGTGTGGGGAGATGGTGGCACGAACAGTGCTCTCCATTTGAGGGTGATATTGCGTTCATTTGTGATATTTGCTTACTCTTAAGCGCAGGTGAAAGATAAGAGTGCACATTTCCCATTTTTATATTTTTGAAAATTTCAATTAAAGTATTACCTCACTGCTGCTATAGATTTCTAAACATGAAGATTTTGTATTAATAATTACGAGGGACGTTTGAAAAGTCCGTGCAAAAGTAAAAACTACTTACGTGTTTGGGGTAAACCTTTTTTATTTTCCGACATACTGTCCTTTTAGACTTATACACTTCGTCCAACGCTGTTCTAATTTGTTGATCCCTTCCGAATAATAGGAATTGTCCACGTCTGCAAAATAGCTATTAGTTGCTACAATCACCTCCTCGTCTGAATAAAATCTTTGTCCCGCCATCCATTTCTTCAAATTTGGGAACAAATAGTAGTCTGAGGGAGCCAAGTCTGGGGAATAGGGGGGGATGTGAAACGAGTTGGAATCCTATTTCCATTAATTTTGCGACCACAACTGCTGAGGTATGTGCTGGTGCATTGTCAAGATGGAAAAGGACTTTTTTGCGGTCCAATCGCCGGCCTTTTTCTTGCAGCTCTGTTTTCAGACGGTCCAATAACGATCAAAAATATTCACCTATAATAGTTTTACCCTTTTCCAGGTAGTAGATGAGGATTATCCCTTGCGAATCCCAAAAGACAGTCGCCGTAACGTTTCCGGCCGAAGGAATGGTCTTCGCCTTTTTTGGTGCAGATTCTCCCTTGGTAACCCATTGTTTAGATTGTTGTTTGTTCTCAGGAGTATAGTAATGTATCCATGTTTCGTTCTCAGTGACTAAACGACGGTTAAAGTCCTGTGGATTCTTCCTGAACAGTTGCAAACCATCCTTGAAACACTTCACACGATTCCGTTTTTGGTCAAGCGTGAGCAATCGCGGAACCCATCTCGCGGATAGCTTTCCCGTGTCCTAATGTTTATGCAAAATATTCTGTACCCGTTCATTCGAAATGCCCACAGCACTAGCAATCTCATGCACCTTAACTCTTCTGTCATCCATCACCATATCACGGATTTTATCAATGATTTCTGGAGTCGTAACCTCCACAGGGCGTCCAGAACGTTCAGCATCACTTGTGGCCATATGGCCACTCCGAAAATTTTGAAGCCCCTTATACACTGTACTAATCGAAGGTGCAGAGTCACGGTAATGTTTATCAAGCTTCTCTTTAGGGTCCTTAGGCGTTTTGCCTTTCATAAAGTATCGTTTAATCACCACACGAAATTCTTTTTTGTCCTTTTTTGACAATCACTCCTCTTCCTTGATTCACACGAATGCCAAACACAAAGAAATATATCAATATGCTTGAAACTTGGTGTGCGTTCTTTCCAAAGATGCTACTAACTAAACATGACTTCGTTACGCGCCGGAGGTGTCATCTCTCGGACTTTGCACGGACTTTTCAAACGCCCCTCGTGTAAACCTAAAATGAGTTTCTTTCGCTGTTGATAATAACCCAGATATTTAATGTTATTCCGTAACTGAGCACTATTATGTACGATTCCCTTATATTTAAAACTACTGAAGATGCTTCTTAGTAATGAGTTGAAACAGGTATGTCAAAACATAAATAACATTTACCGAGGCCCTTAGTTTGACGTTCCCAAAGTTTTCCCACTGTATTTGGAGAAGCGGGCTCAATGGATGTGCAAATGCACAGGTGTGCCGCGAGAAAGCTACAGCGGGCCCTCGGCACCGGGCTCTGGTGTTTGGCAGGTGCTTTCGTCACGGCGGGCAGGCAAGTGGCGGTGAGTTAGCGGCCGGACGGCGATCGGAGCGCGGCATTCCTGGCGGAGCTGGTTTCCGATTATGAAAAAACGACCAGCCGGCCGGCTCCCGGCTCGAGACCGCCTCCGACCGCCGTCTGCGGCTGTAGGCGCGTCCCGTCCGCCCGTTACGCAAGGGAATCCATTCTCTGCCGCCCGCAAATCCAAAGCGCCATTGGCGATGCGGCTCAGCACACGATCGTCCGTTTGACGCGCGAAGTCCGTGAGGAGACGTTATAGTTATCGCACTGATAATAAGTTCGTGTTAGCAAGTCTTTCAATTGTAAGCCACTTCCCGGACTTGCCGTGAAACGGTGTCTACAGTTTAACATGAAATCTAAACCACGGATAGTTCCGGATGAATCTGCACGTCTTTGCGATGGCAAGGCTGGGTTGAAGGCAAACTGAAAAATTCCATGGTGCGACCGATCCGATCCCGCGGCCTTTCGATTTCCAGGCACGTACTTTAGCGCGCAGCGCTCAGAGCCGACGGTTAATGCCTTGCACTCGTGAACTGACGAAGAGACAGGGTCTACTCGTCATCATCGATTTCGTCCAAATCTACGGTATACGTACTGCTTTGTATCTGGCAGCAAATAAGTGACGGAAAGTCCATTCATCTATCGCGTCGTCGTTGTTGTTGTTGTTGTTGTTGTTGTTGTTATGGTGGTGGTGGTGTTCATTCCGAAGATTGTTTTAATGTAGCTCTTCATACTACTCTATCCTCTGCAAGCCTCTTCATCTCCGAATAACGTCTGTAACATTCTTTCTGAATCCGCTTACTGTATTCCTCTCTCCGCAGCTCCTGGTCTTGCGGTAGCGTTTTCGCTTCACGCGCACGGGGTCCCGGGTTCGATTCCCGGCGGGGTCAGAGATTTTCTCTGCCTCGAGATGACTGGGTGTTGTGTGTCTTCGACTCGCAAGTCGCCGAGGTGGCGACAGCAAAAAAGGACTTGCAATTTCGGCGGCCGAACACAACGCGTCGGGTCTCCCAGCCAACAATGCCGTACGATCATTTCATTTCATTTCACTGTATTGCTCTCTTGGTCTCCCTCTACGATCCCCCCACCGTGCGTGAGCGCCCCCCCCCCCCCCCACACACACACACACACATATATATATATATATATATATATATATATATATATATATATATATATATATATATATGTATATATGGTGTTACAAAAAGGTACGGCCAAACTTACAGGATACATTCCTCACACACAAAGAAAGAAAATATGTTATGTGGACATGTGTCCGGAAACGCTTACTTTCCATGTTGGAGCTCATTTTATTACTTCCCTTCAAATCACATTAATCATGGAATGGAAACACCAGCAACAGAACGTACCAGCGTGACTTAAAATACTTTGTTACAGGAAATGCTCAAAATGTCCTCCGTTAGCGAGGATACATGCAACCACCCTCCGTCGCATGGAATCCCTGATGCGCTGATGCAGCCCTGGATGGCGTATTGTATCACAGCCGTCGACAATACGAGCACGAAGAGTCTCTACATTTGGTACCGGGGTTGCGTAGACAAGAGCTTTCAAATGCCCCCATAAATGAAAGTCAAGAGGGTTGAGGTCAGGAGAGCGTGGAGGCCATGGGATTGGTCCGCCTCTACCAATCCATCGGTCACCGAATCTGTTGTTGAGAAGCGTACGAACACTTCGACTGAAATGTGCAGGAGCTCCATAGTGCATGAACCACATGTTGTGTCGTACTTGTAAAGGCACATGTTCTAGCAGCACAGGTATGAAATCATGATAACGTGCTCCATTGAGCGTAGGTGGAAGGACATGGGGCCCAATCAAGACATCACCAACAATGCCTGCCCAAACGTTCACAGAAAATCTGTGTTGATGACGTGATTGCACAATTGCGTGCGGATTCTCGTCAGCCCACACATGTTGATTATGAAAATTTACAATTTTATCACGTTGGAATAAAGCCTCATCCGTAAAGAGAACATTTGCACTGAAATGAGGATTGACAGATTGTTGGATGAGCCATTCGCAGGAGTGTACCCGTGGAGGCCAATCAGCTGCTGATAGTGCCTGCACACGCTGTACATGGTGCGGAAACAACTGGTTCTCCCGTAGCACTCTCCATACAGTGACGTGGTCAACGTTACTTTGTACAGCAGCATCTTCTCTGACGCTGACATTAGGGTTATCGTCAACTGCACGAAGAATTGCCTCGTCCATTGCAGGTGTCCTCGTCGTTCTAGGTCTTTCCCAGTCGCGAGTGATAGGCTGGAATGTTCCGTGCTCCCTAAGAGGCCGATCAATTGCTTCGAACGTCTTCCTGTCGGGACACCTTCGTTCTGGAGATGTCTCGATACAAACCTACCGCGCCACGGCTATTGCCCCGTGCTAATCCATACATGAAATGGGCATCTGCCAACTCCGCGTTTGTAAATATTGCACTGACTGCAAAACCACGTTCGTGATGAACACTAACCTGTTGATGCTACGTACTGACGTGCTTGATGCTAGTACTGTAGAGCAATGAGTCGCATGTCAACACAAGCACCGAAGTCAACATTACCTTCCTTCAATTGGGCCAACTGGCGGTGAATCGAGGAAGCACAGTACATACTGACGAAACTAAAATGAGCTCTAACATGGAAATTAAGCGTTTTCGGACACATGTCCACGTAACATCTTTTCTTTATTTGTGTGTGAGGAATGTTTCCTGAAAGTTTGGCCGTACCTTTTTTGTAACACCCTGTATATATTATCAACCTATCCCTTCTTCTAGTCAGGCTGTGTCACAAATTTCTTTTCTACCTCCTCATTAGTTATGTGATCTACCCATGTAATCTTCGGCCTCCTTCTGTAGCATCACATTTCAGAAACGACTATTCCCTTCTTGTCTAAACTGTTTATCGTCTAAGTTTCAGTTCCATACATGCCTACGCTCCATACAGATACTTTCAGAAAAGACTTCCTGACACTTAAATCGGTATTCAATGTTACCAAAATTTCTCTTCTTCAGAAACACTTTTCTTACCATTGCAGTCTACATTATGTATCCTCTCTTCGACCATCATCAGTTATTTTGCTGCCCAAATAACAAAAATCTACTTTAAATATCACGTTACCTAATCCGATTCCCTCAGCATTACCTGATTTAGACTACCCTTGTTTTGCATTTGTTGATGATCATCATACATCCTTTTCAAGACACTGCCCATCCCGTTCAACTGCTCTTCCAAGTTGTCGTGCAAGTTTTTATTTCTTGTCACTGGACTTTTATTTCTACTCAAAATTTTCTTTGGTTTCATTACTGCTTGCTCAGCGTTAAGATTGAATGACATCGAGGATAGGCCACAATCCTGTCTCACTCCCGTCTCAACCGCTGCTTCTCCTTTCATGTCCCTCGACTCTTATAACTGTCCTTTGTTTTCTGTACAAATTGTAAATAGCCTTACGCCCCCTGTATTTTGTTCCTGCTACTTTCAGAATTTCAAAACGATTATTACTGTCAGTACTGTCAAAAGCTTTCTCTAAGTCTAGAAACGCTATAAACGTACGTTTACCCTTCCTTGACCTATCTTCTACGAGAAGTCATGGGGTCAGTACTGCTACGCTGTTCCTACATTTCTCCGGAATCCAAACTGATCTTCCTCAAGGTCGGCTTCTACTTCTATCTCCCAAGTATACCAGAAGTTGTCAGGCTTTTACTCGTATACGTTTTTCTGTCGACAAATACAGGTCTCAGAAACGTTACAACCGCCGAAGAAAACTTCGGTTTTTCTGCAGAATCTGTAGCTGTTTTAAGTCTTAAAATATATCAGCTTTCTTCAGATTCCCAACCTCCTCATTCTGTCCGATTCTAAGTCGGTTCTAAAATCTGTAATGCAAAAGAAGTAGAATTCTGCAAACAGTCACCTCTTTTTGGTAGTTTTTTTGCAGTGTATCTAATGTGAAATCCAAAGGCAGAGTTTAGAATTCCTGTGCGTTAAATTTCACTGCAGCATTATTTATAATGAAGAAGGCGATACTTTTGCTCAGGAAGCCACATAATTCGGAACTTTCATCGACCTCAAACTTTCGCATTCTGAATTGTACCTTCTGGCCATACAGAATGCCTTTCGACAATTGCAAGAGAACTGGAACGTGTCTCATTTCTTCAGCGGAAAACATTATGCCCGTCTTCAGCCTTTTATCCCACGTTTTCGCGATGTTCACCTTCCCAGGTGGCTGATACCCAATGTCTGCCTATGACACTCAACCGCAGAATTTGATTCGATGCACCTTCACCGTAGTGGAATTACCTGAACTCCATTCTGTGACTCCACACTGTACAAACACTACAGAAGGTGACATCATTCACGTTCTCTTTGGATATGCAAAATGGGAGAAGCACAATCATTTTGCAACAATTATGTTGTCTGAAAGTAGATTTTTTTGCGAGTTCCACGTTTCAACCGTCTTAGAGTAATCCCACATATACGAAATAACTTTCACGTTTTTACAAGGTGCAAAGGTACATCTGTAGCAATAACGCAGCACAGGGAACTATTTTAGTCGTGGTTTCACGTCATTTACAGGTGTAGTTACTTTTGTTTGGGGACTGAACATTTGTGTGTCTATTATTCCTATTCTTTCCGTTCTTTTAAGTTTGTGGTGCCAGAACAATTAACTACCGTGTAAACTTTTATACCGCGTGTCAATAACCTTTGTTAAACGTCTACTTGTCTATTTATATTTGTACCACAACACCATCGTTAATCTTTAATGTTGTTTCGTTCTCCCATCTGTTTCTTTAAATTAACAAAACCTGTTATAAAATATATATGTCATGTCTGAAAGAACAAACTTCCCTTTGATCCGGCATCCATTATGAATCAAGAGACGAAACAATTACGGACATTGGTAACTGACAGACACCGCATATACAGGGTGTTACAAAAAGGTACGACCAAACCTTCAGGAAACATTCCTCATACACAAATAAAGAAAAGATGTTATATGGACATGTGTCCGGAAACGCTTAATTTCCATGTTAGAGCTCATTTTAGTTTCGTCAGTATGTACTGTACTTCCTCGATTCACCGCCATGATTTCATACGGGATACTCTACCTGTGCTGCTAGAACATGTGCCTTTACAAGTACGACACAACATGTGGTTCATGCACTATGGAGCTCCTGCACATTTCAGTCGAAGTGTTCGTACGCTTCTCAACAACAGATTCGGTGACCGATGGATTGGTAGAGGCGGACCAATTCCATGGCCTCCACGCTCTCCTGACCTCAACCCTCTTGACTTTCATTTATGGGGGCATTTGAAAGCTCTTGTCTACGCAACCCCGGTACCAAGTGTAGAGACTCTTCGTGCTCGTATTGTGGACGGCTGTGATACAATACGCCATTCTCCAGGGTTGCATCAGCGCATCAGGGATTCCATGCGACAGAGGGTTGGTGCATGTATCCTCGCTAACGGAGGACATTTTGAACATTTCCTGTAAGAAAGTGTTTGAAGTCACGCTGGTACATTCTGTTGCTGTGTGTTTCCATTCCATGATTAATGTGATTTGAAGAGAAGTAATAAAATGAGCTCTAACATGGAAAGTAAGCGTTTCCGGACACATGTCCACATAACATATTTTCTTCGTTTGTGTGTGAGGAGTGTTTCCTGAAAGTTTGGCCGTATCTTTTTGTAACACCCTGTATATACTTACGGCGATGACGGCCAATGATCCCTTCAGTGCAGATGCGCACCAAGTTCGAACTCTTACGGGAATCGGCAGGGTGCCACGAGTAATGAGCTAATGAGCAGGGGTATTGCATCAGTAGTGCTTGGTATGAGCTGAGAACTTGGGTCTGACGGTTGGCGTGCTAGGGTAGTCCGTGCCGTTGTAGTGACCACTGTGTCCGGATGGCGTAGTGGTTAGCGCATCTGCCTAATAAGCAGGAGACCTAGGTTCGAATCGTTGTCCAGCACAAAACTTCCAGCTTGTCCCCTTGATATAAATTAGTGCCCACTGGCAGCTGATGTCTTTAACTCCCTTGAGCTACAAAACATTTTATCCGCATCTCAATTAACAGCAGGTTTCTAAAGCTATTTGTGAAAGTTGTATTTGCATGCTCTCATATCACGTCACCAATGTATGTTTTGTACTACATGTCAGTTATTTGGCGTTTAGCTGGCTAAATGGCCGTTAGCTGTCGAAGGTCAGAGAGAGAGAGAGAGAGAGAGAGAGAGAGAGATACGGCACTGTGGTGCTCTGCGATTGATTCGACAGCAGCTGTGTCACGAAACAGTTTTCCCAGACCGAACAGGCGCAGTGGTCAGCCTCCGTTAAGAAAATGTAATGCTGCGGAGCATCTCTTCCATTTGTAGGAAAATCATATTACAGCAAAGTGCAGATGTAGAGCTAGTGGCCGTATTGAGAGCCTATAAACAATCAGACTTCATCACTGCTTCCCGCTCCCTAACCTCGCCCCCTCCCTTTCCAACCCCCGCAGACACAATATAGAGTTCACTTGCGACGCCTTACGACTGCACCCGCAGATTTACAACCCGCTCTTTAAGTGGGAAATCTACTACCTAGGTCGAGGTACTTAGACTACTAGCTTGGATTGCTTCTAAGGGTCGCTCGAGCACCAGCGCTTTAAGGCGCATGCATTTATTAATAAACAGACCCATTGATGATTGTAATGTACTAGACAGCGAAATAACATAAATATGAAAGTTTGCTTTGGTTTGTGGGGCGCTCAACTGCGCGGTCATCAGCGCCCGTACAAAGTTCAAATGGCTCTGAGCACTATGGGACCTAACATATGAGGTCATCAGTCCCCTAGAACTTAGAACTACTTAAACCTAACTAACCAAAGGACATCACACACATCCATGCCCGAGGCAGGATTCGAACCTGCGACCGTAGCAGCAGCGCGGTTCCGTACTGAAGCGCCTAGAACCGCTCGGTCACAGCGGCCGGCCCGTACAAAGTCCCAATTTGTACACAGTCCAATTGAGGCACTGTCACAAATGATGACGACGATGAAATAATGACGACTGCACAAACACCCAGTCCACGGGCGGAGAAAACCCCTAACGCGGCCGGGAATCGAACCCGGGACCCCGTGATTCAGAGGCAGCAACGCTAGCCACTACGTCACAATCTGTGGACGAAATACGAAAGTGCATCCTGTGGGGTTAATAATGTTGTCCAAACAGTACAATTGTGATTTCAATCCAAAACTGTTTATTGCTTTGTTTACTGCAAATAATTCACATATTTGCTTCACGTGTTTGCGAATGGTGCCCTGATTCAATTGCCAATTCAACTGAAATCATGCGTCCTAAGTTCGTTATTACGAGATACAAAAGCGAACGTACAAACTCTGATAGGACATTTTCTCATTATTAATCGCGCCGTAAAACTAAAGTCCCATAAAAGAACTTCTAAAGCAAGCAGAAAACTCCATGACATGCGAGTCTCAATACAAAACTGCAGCAGTATAGTTAAAGGTTCTGAGATACTACAACTCCTCAAAATAAATTTAAAGTTCGCATGAACACTCAAAAAAACCACTGTGAAATATTCAAAGTCCAATGAAAAGTTTAAGTACGAGCTTGCGATTACGCGAAACTATTCTACGGGAAAGTTACCCTGTTCAACAAGCGCAGCTGCTAGCACCGCTGCTCGCTCGTAAATACTTTCATGATGCCACCCAATACTGAACCCGTGTTAAATATTGAAACAGAGATCACTATTCAGAACTAAAACACGCGTATCTAAAGGAGAAAAGGATAGCTCTTCTTCCTGGCTGCAGACGAGCCACTGAGAACCGACCGACCGCCATGCCACTCTGACCACTATCGCCATTTGAATGCGATATGGAGGGTATGGGGTTAGCACACTTTTCTCACAGCCGTTGTTTGTGTCGCAAATCTGGAGTCGCTTATTTTCATCCAAGTAGCTCCTAGTTCGCGTCACGGGACTGTTCCAGTCTTTGCAGCAAGAAGAAAACGCCGGTAGTACCGGTAATCGATCCTGGATCCTCCTCATGGCAGTCATCCATGCTGATCATTCAGTTATGCATAATCTATACATTTTGTAAAAGAGTGTGTGTGTATGCCAGCCGCCCTGGCAGAGCGGTTGTAGGCGTTTCAGTCCGGAACCACGCGGCTGCTACGGTCGCAGGTTCCAATCCTGCCTCGGGCATGGATGTTTGTGCTGTCCTTAGGTTAGTTACGTTTACTTAGTTCTAAGTGTAGGGGACTGATGACCTCAGATGTTAAGTCCCATTGTGCTTAGAGCCATTTGAACCATTTGATGTGTGTGTGTGTGTGTGTGTGTGTGTGTGTGTGTGTGTGTGTGTGTGTGTGTGTGTTCGTTCCACGTCTCTTAAACCACTGGATCGATTAACACCAAACTTTGTATACATACCACTATCTGCAAATAACCACAGTGGGGGCAGGAAACACTTATGTATCAGAAGGATGGGGTTGGGGGTTAGAAAGTACCGTAATTCACGACGCATAAAATATCCAAACTATATTCATCCAGTATATGAGAATGAGAGCACCTGGTGGCTTTTAGAGACCTTTAACAGACTTTTCTCGTTGACACCACCCCTCTCCTCGCTACACACAAAATAATGAAAGGAAACCAGTTTATCGCTTACTGCGTTATCGCTGATCATGCAGTAAAACTGACGCAACGAGCATGACCATTTGATTTATTGCTTCTCTGGTATCAACTATTTTCAATACATTTTGTAAACAGTATTCACTTATGCCACTAAATGTACTGGAAAAAAATATATCATTGTAGGACATATAGTTTACAAAATTCGATCTAATAAACATTGAGCTGCGTGAAATCGAAACCACAGTACGCGGACCAGGCCACTGGTAAAAAGCCCCACTTCAATCCTTGCCAAGCCAAACTATCTACAAAGGAGTAATGTGGGAGTATGAACCAGCAGCCTCCTATTGAGGCCACATGACAACATGGAAAGAGAAGGGAAAGGAAAGGATGGACACAGATAAGGGGGGAGGGGAGATGGATACTGGTAGGAGGGAGGAGGGGATAGACACAAAAAGGGAGAGAGGAATCTGGACAGGAAGGGGAGGAGATGAACAAAGGAAGGAAAGAGGAGGAGATAGCCAAAGAAAGAGGAGGAAATGACCAGCGGGGGGTAATCGAGGACACGTTGACCTGCGAACGACATGCATCCATTCATGCTTGTGTCTTCTCCGACGGCGATGTGATGTTTCAGCAGTACAATTGTCCATACCTTGGAACCAGACCCGTGGTAAAGTGGTTTGAGGAGCGTTATAGTGAACTCACGTTGATGTCTCGGCCAGCAAAATCGCTTGATATAAATCCTGTGGAAACCACCTGCCTCGCTATCGGGCGCCATCACTGCTTAGACAAACGGTTCAGATGGCTCTGAGCACTATGGGAGTTAACATCTGAGGTCATCAGTCCTCTAGACTTAGAACTACTTAAACCTAAGGACAGCACTCACATCCATGCCCAAGGCAGGATTCGAACCTGCGACCGTAGCAGCAGCGCGGTTCCGGACTGAAGCGCCTAGAACCGCTCGGTCACAATGGCCGGCTGCGTGGACAAATCAGCGGTCCTTTATTTTCGCGAATTACATGACATGTGCGTAGATATCTGATTCCACATACCTCCGCAAACCTAGCGACAAACTGTCTGATCCCTGATATGCGAAATTAGTGATGTATTTCGTTCCAAAGAAGGCTAAACAAGCTATTAAGCAGGTAGTCATAATGTTTCGGCTCATCAGTGTATATGTTACTACTGTAAACATATTTCCATCCGGTTTTACAGCGTAAAATATTTAAGTTAAAATTACAAAATACATAAGGCCAGCTCGAAGAAAGTGCGTCCTTCTGACCTTTAGACACAGGTTCTTTCTTGCAAATGTTTGACTTATTATTTAGGTATTCGTAACCATTTTATACAACTTTTCTTAACATATAAGAACAATCATTTAAAGCATATCTAATATGTAACTGTAGGAAGTCATTAAGTGAGGAATTAGGTAAATCATGTTGTCTTCATACTTTGTGTGGCTTGTGGAGGGTTTATGGCTGTGACGCATTTCCGTATTTAACTGTCAAAAAATCGTCTATAAGTTCCGATATATGTGCTGGATTTGGACTGTAGCCTTTTTTTTTTTTTTGGTCATCAGTCTGTTGACTGGTTTGATGCGGCCCGCCACGAATTCCTTTCCTGGGCTAACCTCTTCATCTCAGAGTGGCACTTCCAACCTACGTCCTCAATTATTTGCTTTACGTATTCCAATCTCTGTCTTCCTCTACAGTTTTTGCCCTCTACAGCTCCCTCTAGTACCATGGAAGTCATTCCCTCATGTCTTAGCAGATGTCCTATCATACTGTCCCATCTCCTTATCAGTGTTTTCCACATATTCCTTTCCTCTCCGATTCTGCATAGAACCTCCTCATTCCTTACCTTATCAGTCCACCTAATTTTCAACATTCGTCTATAGCACCACATCTCAAATGCTTCGATTCTCTTCTGTTCCGGTTTTCCCACAGTCCATGTTTCACTACCATACAATGCTGTACTCCAGACGTACATCCTCAGAAATTTCTTCCTCAAATTAAGGCCGGTATTTGATATTAGCAGACTTCTCTTGGCCAGAAATGCCTTTTTTGCCATAGCGAGTCTGCTTTTGATGTCCTCCTTGCTCCGTCCGTCATTGGTTATTTTACTGCCTAGGTAGCAGAATTCCTTAACTTCATTGACTTCGTGACCATCAATCCTGATGTTAAGTTTCTCGCTGTTCTCATTTCTACTACTTCTCATTACCTTCGTCTTTCTCCGATTTACTCTCAAACCATACTGTGTACTCATTAGACTATTCATTCCGTTCAGCAGATCATTTAATTCTTCTTCACTTTCACTCAGGATAGCAATGTCATCAGCGAAACGTATCATTGATATCCTTTCACCTTGTATTTTAATTCCACTCCTGAACCTTTCTTTTATTTCCATCATTGCTTCCTCGATGTACAGATTGAAGAGTAGGGGCGAAAGGCAACAGCCTTGTCTTACACCCTTCTTAATACGAGCACTTCGTTCTTGATCGTCCACTCTTATTATTCCCTCTTGGTTGTTGTACATATTGTATATGACCCGTCTCTCCCTATAGCTTACCCCTACTTTTTTCAGAATCTCGAACGGCTTGTACCATTTTATAGTGTCGAACGCTTTTTCCAGGTCGACAAATCCTATGAAAGTGTCTTGATTTTTCTTTAGCCTTGCTTCCATTATTAGGATTGCCTCTCTCGTCCCTTTACTTTTCCTAAAGCCAAACTAATCGTCACCTAGCGCATTCTCAATTTTCTTTTCAATTCTTCTGTATATTATTCTAGTAAGCAGCTTCGATGGATGAGCTGTTAAGCTGATTGTGCGATAATTCTCGCACTTGTCAGCTCTTGCCGTCTTCGGAATTGTGTGGATGATGCTTTTCCGAAAGTCAGATGGTTTATCGCCAGACTCATATATTCTACACACCAACGTGAATAGTCGTTTTGTTGCCACTTCCCCCAACGATTTTAGAAATTCTGATGGAATGTTATCTATCCCTTCTGCCTTATTTGACCGTAAGTCCTCCAAAGCTCTTTTAAACTCCGATTCTAATACTGGATCCCCTACCTCTTCTAAATCGACTCCTGTTCCTTCTTCTATCACATCAGACAAGTCTTCACCCTCATAGAGGCTTTCAATGTATTCTTTCCACCTATCTGCTCTCTCCTCTGCATTTAACAGTGGAATTCCCGTTGCACTCTTAATGTTACCACCGTTGCTTTTAATGTCACCAAAGGTTGTTTTGACTTTCCTGTATGCTGAGTCTGTCCTTCCGACAATCATATCTTTTTCGATGTCTTCACATTTTTCCTGCAGCCATTTCGTCTTAGCTTCCCTGCACTTCCTATTTATTTCATTCCTCAGCGACTTGTATTTCTGTATTCCTGATTTTCCCGGAACATGTTTGTACTTCCTCCTTTCATCAATCAGCTGATGTATTTCTTCTGTTACCCATGGTTTCTTCGCAGCTACCTTCTTTGTACCTATGTTTTCCTTCCCAACTTCTGTGATGGCCCTTTTCAGAGATGTCCATTCCTCTTCAACTGTATTGCCTACTGCGCTATTCCTTATTGCTGTATCTATAACGTTAGAGAACTTCAAACGTATCTCGTCATTCCTTAGTACTTCCGTATCCCACTTCTTTGCGTATTGATTCTTCCTGACTAACGTCTTGAACTTCAGCCTACTCTTCATCACTACTATATTGTGATCTGAGTCTATATCTGCTCCTGGGTACGCCTTACAATCCAGTATCTGATTTCGGAATCTCTGTCTGACCACGATGTAATCTAATTGAAATCTTCCCGTATCTCCTGGCCTTTTCCAAGTATACCTCCTCCTCTTGTGATTCTTGAACAGGGTATTCGCTATTACTAGCTGAAACTTGTTACAGAACTCAATTAGTCTTTCTCCTCTTTCATTCCTTGTCCCAAGCCCATATTCTCCTGTAATCTTTTCTTCTACTCCTTCCCCTACAACTGCATTCCAGTCGCCCATGACTATTAGATTTTCGTCCCATACTGCATTACCCTTTCAATATCCTCATACACTTTCTCTATCTGTTCATCTTCAGCTTGCGACGTCGGCATGTATACCTGAACTATCGTTGTTGGTGTTGGTCTGCTGTCGATTCTGATTAGAACAACCCGGTCACTGAACTGTTCACAGTAACACACCCTCTGCCCTACCTTCCTATTCATAACGAATCCTACACCTGTTATACCATTTTCTGCTGCTGTTGATATTACCCGATACTCATCTGACCAGAAATCCTTGTCTTCCTTCCACTTCACTTCATTGACCCCTACTATGTCTAGATTGAGCCTTTGCATTTCCCTTTTCAGATTTTCTAGTTTCCCTACCACGTTCAAGCTTCTGACATTCCACGCCCCGACTCGTAGAACGTTATCCTTTCGTTGATTATTCAATCTTTTTCTCATGGTAACCTCCCCCTTGGCAGTCCCCTCCCGGAGATCCTAATGGGGGACTATTCCGGAATCTTTTGCCAATGGAGAGATCATAATGACACTTCTTCAATTACAGGCCACATGTCCTGTGGATACACGTTACGTGTCTTTAATGCAGTGGTTTCCATTGCCTTCTGCATCCTCATGTCGTTGGTCATTGCTGATTCTTCCGCCTTTAGGGGCAATTTCCCACCCCTAGGACAAGAGAGTGCCCTGAACCTCTATCCGCTCCTCCGCCCTCTTTGACAAGGCCGTTGGCAGAATGAGGCTGGCTTCTTATGCCGGAAGTCTTCGGCCGCCAATGCTGATTATTTATCAAAATTTAGGCAGTGGCGGGGATCGAACCCGGGACCGAAGACGCTTTTGATTATGAATGAAAGACGCTACCCCTATACCACGGGTACCGAGTAGCCTATTGTGGTTCAA
Source organism: Schistocerca serialis cubense (assembly GCF_023864345.2). NCBI lineage: Eukaryota > Metazoa > Arthropoda > Insecta > Orthoptera > Acrididae > Schistocerca > Schistocerca serialis. Next base: position 633,367,295 of record NC_064642.1, on the reverse strand, counting down.
ATGGCTCTGAGGACTATGGGACTTAACATCTGAGGTCATCAGTCCCCTAGAACTTAGAACTACTTCAAACTAACTAACCTAAGGACATCACACACATCCATGCCCGAAGCAGGATTCGAACCTGCGACCGTAGCGGTCGCGCGGTTCCAGACTGAAGCGCCTGAAACCTCTCGGCCACACCGGCCGGCGCCTATTGTGGTATTTGCTGACATCATCAGTTTTCTTTTGATACTTGATCTGACGAGATCGCTCCAGTGGTTTATTGTCATTGCTTTATGTTGTTCAGCGCAACATCCATGGTTAAAAACACTTCTAACGTCCTTAATATTTACAGACAGATGTCGAAAATGTAGGTGCAATGATAACACAAGGAACGAGAAGGTTCTCCGCACAGTCGGTGAAGAGAGGAAAATTTGGAAAACATTGACAAGAAGGAGGTACAGAATGAAACGTAATGTGTTGAGACATCAGGGAATAACTGCCATGGTACTCGAGGAAGCTGTAGTAAAGACTGTGGGGAAATGTTACTGCAATGCGAGTACACCCAACAAATAAATTGGGGATGTAGTGTGCAAGTGCTATTATGAGATGATGAGCTAGGTACAGGAGACGAATTCGTAGCTGGCTGCAGCAAACCAGTCAGTAAACTGATGACTCAAAAGAAATCGTTGTAGAAACATGCTTTAAGTTGTAGCAAGCTTATCTCATCGCCACGATTTCTATTGTGTCGTATTTTTACTGTTTGTAAGTTTGTTTCTCTTAAAATGCAGTCTCTATCTCACGTTCTCTGTAGTAATAATTGTTTCGCGCCCACCGGTCACCGCACTGATAGTTAACCCCCACTTCACCAGCCGATGCTCCGCGAGCCGACTGCTAATTGACATCCCAACCTAATTCATCTCCGGGAATGAAAACAGAGTTCATGCTGCGAGTGACTGAATGACATCTGCTGGGAAGAAGACGACATTTCGTGCTGCATGCGTAGCTTTTGAAGTAGTCTGTTACAGTATGTGGGCGTTGCAATATTCATTCTCACGACTTTTCTGCTTGCGCTTTTGACTAGATATTTTTACTCAGATTACAGCAGGAGATGCTCATACGCTGCCTGACATAAAAAAGTGAAGTTTTCGGAAGTCACGGTCGAAAGACGCGTGCACACCGCTGGTATATAAGAGCGTTGAACAGCTTCAGCTGTTAATGATCACTGTACGAGGGGCGTTTGAAAAGTCCGTGCAAAGTGCGAGAAATGGCACCACCGGCGCGTAACGAAGTCATGTTTAGTTAGTAGCACCTTTGGAAAGAACGCACACCAAGTTTCAGCCATATTTGTCTATTTCTTTGTATTTGGCATTCATGTGAATCAACGAAGTCGAGTGATTGTCAAAAAATGGACAAAAAAGAATTTCGTGTGGTGATTAAACGTTACTTTATGAAAAGCAAAACGCCTCAGGAGACGAAAGAGAATCTTGATAAACATTACGGTGACTCTGCACCTTCGATCAGGTTTATAAGTGGTTTCAAAATTTTCAGAGTGGCCATATGGGCACAAGTGATGCTGAACGTTCTGGACTCCCTGTGGAGGTTACGACTCCAGAAATCATTAATAAAATCCGTGATACGATGATGGATTACAGAAGAGTTAAGGTGCGTGAGATTGCTAGTGCTGTAGGCATCTCGAATAAATGGGTACATAATATTTTGCGTAAACATTTGGACATGAGAAAGCTATCCGCAAGATGCGTTCCGCGATTGCTCACGCTTGACCAAAAGCGGAATCGCGTGAAGTGTTGCAAGGATGGTTTGCAGCTGTTCAGGAAGAATCCGCAGGGCTTTAAGCGTCGTTTCGTCACTGTGTTTGAAACATGAATACATTACTATACTCCTGAGACCAAACAACAGTCTAAACAATGGTTTACCATTCCTTCGGCCGGTAAGGTTCTGACGATTGTCTTTTGGGATTTTGAAACGTCCCCTTAGAACAATTATACATGACTGTGCTTAAACTGACACATAATGTTTTTAGCGCAACGCAATCTGACTTTCAAAAAATCCCTACGAAAGAATGGGCCCTGACTAACATTAACCTATACCTTTCACAAATCACTTACCTCACAAAAATCTTCGCTACTCAAGCTACTGCAATACAGGGAGCGCCACTACTGCCAGCTAAATAAACGATTCAAACTATGGAAGGCACTAACTACTGATAGGGATAGTTAGCAAATGAAAGATATTAGTAGAGAACAAACAATGTATTTACCTTGATATCATCATATATAAATATAGCAGTTCATGACAAATTACAAATCTCCGCCATCTCTCTCCCCACATCCACCACTGTTGGCGGCTCACCTCCAACTGCTCAACGCTACGCGCTGTTAACAGCCAGCTGCCGCTGCCCAACACTACAATGGCAGACAACAATGCAAACTAGACACAGACTGCACACAGCACAGCCAGTGATTTTCATACAGAGGTGGCGTTACCAATAAAAAAACCTAAACAGCCTACTTACATAGCCCCCATGCTCCCCACAAAAATTTTTTACAAATGGTGTTGGACACTGGCCAATACATATTTGTTAAAATTTTTCATAATCGTAATTACAATGGTGGTCAAAAGCAAAAATTTTCTCGCAGTCCATAAAGATAGTCCTGATCGTTGAATTGCAATGTTTTTTTCAAAGTCTGAGCAGTAAAAGAAAATGCACACGGAAGTAGTGGATTTTCATGCAGTCTTGAAGAAGTAGTGTTGTCCTTCTAACGAAAAGACGGTGCAGACTCTTGACATGCTGACAGGTAATGGGCCACAACATAGCAAACCCACAGCAGTCATTCGACGTTTTGAAGAACATTGGTAGGTAGGTCGTCACAGAGCATACCCACTGTAGTCCTGGTGGAGATTACGGTATTGGTGGGCCACCAGAGGTGCAGACCCACTGCAGTCCTTGTAGAAATAATGGTATTGATGGATCATCAAAGATGTAGACCCACTGTAGTCCTTGTAGAGATAATAGTATTGGTGGGCCAAAAGAGGTGCAGACCCACTGTAGTCCTTGTAGAAATGTCCAGCAGCCATCTGTTGCGATTGTGCAGGTGCACATTCACCATCGAAGAGTCTTGCGGAGAATATAGCAAGTCCATAAACCACCACTTGTGCACTCACAAAGGTTTTGGAATTGTCCTTAGAACAAGCAATGCTGTTATCCAGTCCCTTGCTGAATCAGTAACACATGTGCAAACACTAACAGTCTCAACTTCTCACATATTGTCCATATACTATGACCAACAGAAACGTGTGCAGTGAAATGTAACTAACAAGTTAATAAGATCATGAACTGGTGACAATTACAATTTTATAACATAAGAATACAATTACAAAGGTACAAAATACATCATTAAAGAACATAACAATACAGATAACATTTGTAGTACAGGCTTTACAAAAGAATTGAACTAACATATACATCAGTGGAATTATGACATGAGTACATACATAAAAGATCACAATAACTTTTGAAACATCAACTTCACACATGAGCATTAAACAGAACGGAATTAATAATGTATAACATCTTTACAAAGTAAATAACATATTATTAATGCCAATTATATTCGAGGATAACAGTATTCCTCATCATAGTGAATGTAGCTTAATATTAAAAGAAGAAAAAATTCTATGAAACTACACAGAGACAAGAAGAAAACAAATACACAAGGGTACACAAACATATAGTAGGATAACACAAAAGGGAAAGGACAGGGTTTGTTTTACTGCAGTATTTTGCATGGAGATCTCCCTTTGTTCATCATTATTCCCAAAAAGTCCTATCTATACCTGCTTTCTGTATTTTGTTCACATCCTCTGTCAATAATAGTTGTTCTCAACTGTACAGTATCCTATTTCTTATAAATTTATAATAGCTAGTTTCTTATATAGTCTACCCCCTCATAAGCTAACTTAAATCTACTGAGCTCAGATGCTAAACTAAGGGACGAGGCAATGCAGCAGCACATAAAACAATTAATATAAACAGCAATGAAAAAAATGGAAAATCGCAAAGCAAGCTACAGTAAATCTAAATTACCAAGCAGTTCAACATTACAACTAATATGAGGCAATGCGCAGCACACAAAAAAATAAATCTGGCTTAGCAGAGTAACACAAACTAAAGTTCAGTGGCACTATGCCTGGCAAACAGCAGCTTATACATATCTAAACATGACATAGCTCAAGCAGAAAAAATAGTACACTAAAGATAACAATGCAGATAAGGGAAATGTATAATCACATCTTAATGTCTAAGTAATTAAAGTGGTGCACCACAACAACTTATTGTAAAAAAAATATTACCATGTACTTGAAAAGAAAATTATGTGTTACTGTTACTAGTTCCTTCTTATTGTTCTTTCCTTTCCAAGTGCTCCTTTTTTAAAGAATGTGGATCATAAAATAATTATTTAATAGATCTGTTGACAGAAAGTTTTCGCATTAGCAAAGGCATTTCATTTTATAAAAGCAATGCTGCAACACAGCTGGAAAACAGATGTCAAATGAAATAAGCAATTACGCAAACCAAAGCATAAAAATATCATTCAATAGTCATGTGGCATTTCGTAAGTCAGTAGCTCTCAACTTTCATAGAAAGACACTTGTCATAATCAGGTGTGCAGATGTACGAATATTTCCCATCAATTCATAAGCATTTCAGTAATTAGCACAAAGTATGAGTAATCATATGTTTTCAGGTAACGAGCGTGTAATATTTGCGATGCTTTCTACAAAGGAATGTCAATAGCAAGGTTAATGGAAGTAATGAGGGTGTCGCATTTGCAATATTTTCCCTAAAGGAATGTTAATGGCGAGGATAAAGGCCTGCCTTTTTTCTTTTTTTTTTTTTTTTTTCCTACCTGTGCTTCCGGAAACGCACACCCTAATGGCTTGTTCTCCAGGTGTTAGACACAGCTGCGTGCCCACAACGCATTACGTGCAGGTGGTCACTTAACTTTCTTACGGAAATATTTACGACAGCAGTTTCCGCTACAGTGACATTCTCACATAAAAATATTTCACAGGTCAAGAATTAGCGTTGCAAATCTGTAGAAACAAAATCCTATGAATATAACAGTGTCCAAAAAAATTTTCAGTGGCATTGTGATACATTCACACATGATTCACACATGTACACACATTTCATAATTCTAAAGTATGATTCTTGGTTTCCAACATCCTTTTCCATAAGTCAGAGTCCCTAATCACTATTCATTACTCCTTACCTTATTACACATATATATATTCGTCGACACGTCAATCTTGCGACGGCACTTCAATATTTCATCATAATAAATACATAGCATAACCAAATTCCTCATATAGCATCAGCTTATTGATCATAAACATACCTCAACAGCATAATACACATCGTCGTCGTAAAAATAACATCATAACACCTCAGTCAAATCTCAAAATCGTCGTAGCTTCCTCCAATAATTAAAAAAATTCTCTGCTCATGTCAAAAGTGTCATCTGCCTCAAACGTACTTTAAAAAATCATGAATCCATACCAAATACATCATTCAAAGCTCTCATAGTATCACAATGGTTCCGAAAATATATGAACAGTTCACAAAGTACAAACAACATACAATTTCGTAAGTGTGAAGTTATCCAACGGTGTAATTACGTAAACGTCTGTCACTGATGTAGTAAAATAAATGCTTGTCTCTCTCAGGTAAATAATCAGACAGCTGTGTAATTTGTGTGTTAGAGAAATATGGTACCGATGTGTAAAGTTGTATAAGCAAATACCATATTAGCTAGGGTTCCTTGTGGTTGCCACACACATGGTACACAAAGTAGGCTTATACCCCCCTGAGGATTAATGTAATTATACCCTCAGGTGTTACAGATTACAGCAATGAAATGAAATGTATCACTGAAAACCTTTGTATCATTGTACTTCAAATATCTTTAAAAATAAATGTTTTAAGTACAAAATTAATCACTCAAATGCGTGTCCTGTAGCGCTAAATGTGCGTCTTGCTGTAAGATAATTCTGTGGAAGTGTCATACTTATCGTCCTCCGAAAGCTAAGTTCTGCAGAAGTCAATGTACTTACCTCATGATAAACAAAAGTGAAATGCTTTATGTATAGATATCTTAGTTATTACGCTTATTGCCATGATGAAGAAAGTACTGTGCTGTAACGTATTGTTGTGCTACGGAAAAGGCAATCTCATTGTAGCTATACCACAAAAGTTACTACTAAAACATGTTTTACTTTGCAGAATAAAACAGAAAAACTGTGCAGAAATAAAACAGAAACACTACAAAAGCAACATTGTAAATTTTCACTCATTAGTAGCGTCGTGATAAAACCGTGTAGTTGTCACATAAACTAACCACTGTGTCATCTGGTATCTCACAGAAAGTACTTTAAATCCAGAATATATTTTCAAGTAAACCAGAATGTTGCATTAAAATCTCATTAGCAGTACCAGTATGTGTCCTAAGTATGTAAGCCTGATAGTCGTTACGTAATCGTGCAACTAACAAGCAAGAATGTACAAATACAACACTGTGTCGTCTGTTCACTATAACAATGCATTCGTAATTTCTGTTTAAATAAGTTCTCTTGGTTCTTGACTGGATATTTAACTTCAAACATTGTTGCATGTTAACAGATTCTTAAGTCTGACAAAGCATACTAGAAATGTGAAGTGAAAAGTTTTATGGCAAAGACAAAGTTAAAAAGCAGATTATCTTTCAATAAATGGTTTTACATGTGAAATGTGGTGTAAACCTTTACTCTTTCTAGTGCGCAGCGTTTCAACTTCAACGCAATTATCATGCGGTATACGTCGTTAAAGAATACTGGAATTTTTCTTAATGTTAGCGTCTATGTTATTTTTTCCTGAGCCAGCCGGCGCAGGTGGCTGCCTGCGGCGCGAGTCATTGTCTGCTTCTTTGTTGGCGCGCGTCGTTATTGGGATTAGGAGGCCTAACTTCCACAAATTCGCCTTGCCGAGAGGGCCCAGCTCTGTTAGAGTCCCGCCAGTTCTGATGAAATTCACGTCTATCGTTATGATTATATCGTCTGTCGTCATGTCGGTAGTTCCTGTAGTTTCTTTCTTGTCGATCATGTGGTGGAGAATTTCTCCCTGAATCGTAACTGCGCGCTGGACCGTTGCGTCTGAAATTATTCTGTCTCCCTTGATAATAACAGTTCTGGTTACCATATTGTCTGTTTCTATGATTGTCTCTGTCATATTCATTACTACGGAAATGTGATCTTTCTTTGTAACTATTATTACTGTGCCAGTGGTTGTCATATGGGTGGTGTCTGTTTTGGTCACGATTTGCATTGTAAGAATAGCCTTGTCGTGTCCAGTTATTGTTTCTGTCATCGCAGAATTGTGACGTATGTGACCTGTAGTGATTGTTTTCCTGTTTTCGCATCCCGCGACGGTCTGTGTCAATTTCCAGTTCTTGTAACAGTCCCTGAAATGCTTCAATGTCGTCTTTGCAACGTCCTGCTAAAATAATGTGTCGTAAATGTTCAGGCAATTTGAGTAAGCAAATGCGGATGAGTTCTGAGGGGCTGTATGGGTTTGAAAGATATTGATTCTTATGCAACATGTCTTCAAAATATTTGACAAGACTGGAAAATTCAGATTGTTCAAAGTGTTTCATCATCATGATGCTATGTTTTACACGGTCTTGTGTAGCTTGAGACCAATATGCTGAGAGGAAGGCATGGTAAAACTCTCCTTCACTGTGGCAATCGTGAATTACCGATCGCATTCTTACAGCTGGTTCATTCTCCAAGTAGCCACACATAAATTCTAATCTGTGTTCTAACGACCAGTTGGGAGGAAAACAATGAGAGAATTGATGGAGCCATGCTTGTGGATGAATGTCGTTGCCAGAATTCTTAAATGTTTTGAATTTACGTGTAGTAATGAACAGCTTATAGTCAAAATCATCATGTCGGCGAGTCGCATATCGGTCATTGTTAGGTCGTGTCGGCCGTTCCATCTCAAAATTCGGTGCACATTGCCAATTTCTTTCATAACTTCCGAAATGCCCTGTGTTATTATTTTGCGGCTTTTCCGTGTTTCTAAGTCCCTCTTCCCGTGTTGGAGCGCCAGTGTCCTCTGAAATACGTAATTCTTGTATTACCTGTGTCAGCTGATCTTGTACTTCCCGGATTTCTCTTTGGTGTTGTGTATTAATTTGATTCTGATTTTGTTTGAATTTTCTTATTTGTTCATACTCTTCTGTGTCAGTGAAGGCTACAGGTCTTGTGTCATTCAGATCATCATCTACCTTTGTAGATAAGTTAGTGACCTTATCCGAAAGTTCGGCTACTTTCTCCGATAGTGAACACATTTCCTCAGAGTGTTTTTCTGAACCAAGTTTCAGAGTGTCCATTTGTGTTGAAATCGTATCTACTGTGTCCTTTAAGTTTTCTTGAGTTTTTGCAAGTTGCGTAACCGAATCGGTAGATGCAACTGAGTCAATTTTAGCTTGCAAGGTGTTGTGATTTTCATGAACAATGGTTTGCAGTTCTTTTATGGCTGCTTCGTGATTCTGTAATACATTTTCATGCCGCGAAAAAATGGGTTAAAAATGCTCACAAATTTGCGTTTTTATGTCATTACAGACTTTTTGACATTTCGATTCAATGTTATGTAACTCACTAGTTAAATCTTCACGTGTTTGTTCAAGTGTGGTGTCTAACTTTTGAAGATTTTGTCCCATTGCGTCTAACTGTTGCTGTGTTTGTCTCTGGTGTTGTTCCATTGTGTCTAACTTTTGAAGATTTTGTTCCACTGTGTCTAACTTTTGCTGTGTTTGTCTCTGATTTTGTTCCATTGTGTCTAACTTTTCAAGCTTTTGTCCCATTTGTTGCATTAATTGTAATAACAATGCACTGGTGTCTGAAACATGTTCCTCAGTGCTTTTCGGCAGTGAATTTGCACCGGCAACATTCACATTTTGACAAGCGGAAAATGTGTCTTGACTCATTTGAGAAAACGGTGAGAACCCAAAACCTGAGTCTGCAGTATTTGCAATATTGTGTTCTGTCATTCCCGATTCCTGAGGCGAGCTGTTGCCGACCAATCGATCGATAACGCTTCCCTGTTCACTACCTGTTTCACTGTCTACACCATTGTTTGCCGCCCGCTCCATTTCCCTATGCGCAATTACCAAATTACTACTTTGAACATTAGTTAATTCATTACCCAGTGGTGCTGGCAAGCTACGCTCGTCGTCACTATCATTTCTCAATTTACTTTGGAGCCTAGTGTTACGTTTTTCACACACCATAATTGTCACAATATTTCACACGATAACACAGAAAAGCACAATTTGAAGTGCAAAAATAGGAGAACACATTAACATAGCACTGAAAATAATATCTAGTTAATTGCAAGCGTAGCTGCGAAATACTTGGTGCAAATCTATATGCATGCCACAACTGTTTTACTGTACAACAATGAAAGGCTACAACTACAAAGGGGATTCTCTCTACAATTACGCGCTAGCAATAAACAAAAGCTACACTAAATACACAAACTACAAGAAAAAATCAGAAGATTCCAGTGAGGTATCCTGGCAGGGTCGCCATATGAAACGTCCCCTTAGAACAATTATACATGACTGTGCTTAAACTGACACATAATGTTTTTAGCGCAACGCAATCTGACTTTCAAAAAATCCCTACGAAAGAATGGGCCCTGACTAACATTAACCTATACCTTTCACAAATCACTTACCTCACAAAAATCTTCGCTACTCAAGCTACTGCAATACAGCGAGCGCCACTACTGCCAGCTAAATAAACGATTCAAACTATGGAAGGCACTAACTACTGATAGGGATAGTTAGCAAATGAAAGATATTAGTAGAGAACAAACAATGTATTTACCTTGATATCATCATATATAAATATAGCAGTTCATGACAAATTACAAATCTCCGCCATCTCTCTCCCCACATCCACCACTGCTGGCGGCTCACCCCCAACTGCTCAACGCTACGCGCTGTTAACAGCCAGCTGCCGCTGCCCAACACTACAATGGCAGACAACAATGCAAACTAGACACAGACTGCACACAGCACAGCCAGTGATTTTCATACAGAGGTGGCGTTACCAATAAAAAAACCTAAACAGCCTACTTACAATTTGCAAGGGATAATTCTCATCGACTATCTGGAAAAAGGTAAAACTATTACAGGTGAATACTATTCATCGTTACTGGACCGTTTGAAAACAGAGCTGCAAGAAAAACTCCTGCGACTGGACTGTAAAGAAGTCCTTTTCCATCGCGGCAATGCACCAGCACACACTTCAGCAGTTGTGGTCGCAAAATTAATGGAAATAGGATTCCAGCTGGTTTCACATCCCCCCTATTCTCCAGACTTGGTTGCCTCGGACTACTATTTGTTACCCATTTTGAAGAAATGGCTGGCGGGACAAAGATTTTATTCAAACGAGGTGGTGATTCCAGCAACTAATAGTTATTTTGCAGACATGGACATTTCCTGTTATACGGAAGGGATCAACAAATTAGAGCAGCGTTGGATGAAGTGTATAATTTTAAAAGGAGACTATGTCGAAAAAGAAAAAAGGCTTACCCCAAACAATTAAGTAGTTTTTATTTTTGCACCGGCTTTTCGAACGCCCCTCATATTGGAGACGGAGACCCGCAGCAGAATGACCAGCACCTGAGTTTGAAAGGAACATCATTGGTGGTCTCATTTAGTCGGCTCATCAAATCGTGCCATATCCAGATTCGTGGGGCATTCGGAAGTGACAGTGGCACTGTGATGGAATGAACGGAAAAGTGAGGGTAGGCATACTCATCGTCAAGGTTCCAGTCGACCACGTGTGACCACAACAAGGAAGAATCACGGTACTGTGGACGAAGTACATTTTAACCCCTTCATGTTTCCTCCTGCCATCAGAGAGCAAGTAATGGACTCCCTGCAACAATGTGTGGTATCTCGCACCATTACTCATAGATTAGCAGCAGCCGGACTAAGGAATTACCGTCCCATGCATACGGTGCCGTTAATATCACAACACAAACGGTGCACTTGAAGTGGTGCCGTGACCCGGAAGCAGGGATTGTTGATGGATGGCGTCACATTGTGTTCAAGCGATCAATTACAGTTTTGCAGTACCCCAGGAGACGATCATAGGCTGAGTCTTCTGGCGGCCTGGGTAAAGGATCAATTCTTCCAGTGTCTTGGAGAGGTGCAGTGCTCTTACTGTGGTGTCATAGTGTGGAGAGCTGTCGAGCATGACTTCAGGTGACAGGTGGTATTGATTGGGGTACTCTGAGGCACGATAGTACCTGATGAACACTCTACGTTCTCATATCTCACGCGACAGTAACAGGACAGTGTTCTACTACACATGGTACATGTCTCTCTGTACTGCCCGCGTGGCGTTGTACTCCCATGGCCAGCAGGTGGCGATACCTGTCTCCAATAGAACACATGTGTCATCAGCTCAACTCTGTCCCAGGGCCATTATCCAGGATATCAAGGATCCATTACAACAGTTGTGGATCAGCTTGCCTCAGGATAGGATACCGCGGCCCTATGACAGCATTTCCAACTGTGTAAGTGTAGGCATCCAAGCAAGAGGTGGTGCAGTGTCACGCTGATAAGCAGGCTCATACTTCCAAGTTATCTTGAATTTGACACGATTTTGTAACCACTTGAATAATATCATAGGCCTTGTCGCAGTGGTAATACCGGTTCCCGACAGGTCACCGAAGTTAAGCACAAATGGCTGAGGGCTGGCTGCCATTTTGATGGGTCACCGTCCGGGCCTGCCAAGTGCTGTTGCAAGTGGGGTGCACTCAGACCTTGTGAGACCGGTTGAGGAGCTAGCTAGCTGATTAAGGAGTAGTGGCACTGGTCACAAAAGCTGACAACGTGCAGGAGAGCGATGTGCTGAGCACGTGCCCCACCGTATCCATATCCGGCGACGTCTAAATGAAGAGAATGGCGCGGTGGTTGGTCAGTACCGTCGATCCTTCATGGCCTGTTCGGACAGTGATTTTTTGAAATTGTACCACATAAGCCCATCCTCTCCAACCATGAAGTTACATTTGGTTCCTTGCTTCCCTTGTGTGCAGTGTATCTATATTGCCGTGTGGTTAGTTATCATACGCGAAAATTACAATTGTGAAATAAGTAAATTGAGTAACGAGTAGCCAGAAAATGTTATCGTTTCTGAAATATTGTTGACTTGTGGACACAAGTAAATTGAAATTAATAGGTTTAAAAAATTTATAAACGTGGTTGAACACAAGGACGATGTCGTTTTAACAGTGAGGAGTATGTACGAGGGCTATTGGGAAAGTAATGGATGATCTGTTGCGAAATGGAAACCACTGTGAAAATTAAAAATTGTTTTATTTACAATAGCAGCTACATCTCTAAGTAGTCGCCGCTCCAGCTTAACATTTATCGTACAGGATAACTTCACACGGTGAACAGTTTTTGTTTTAAATACAGGTGTTAAAAACCGTTAAAATGAAACTAATGAAATGTCCAATTGTGCGCTGTAGCTGTATTTGTTCAGGTCACGTATAAACCCACACGACTGGTTACGCAACTTTTGAGGTGCATCTATTTGCCGAATGGCCCTAGTACTGACACACTTCATCGTGAGTTCTCACATCACAAGGGCATGCAAGCTGAAAATAGGATTCATTAATAAATTGGTAAATAAATCTGCTAACAGTCCAAGCAGTGTTGCTGTTCCCCAAGGTACAAGTGATCGTACTAAACGCTTTTCTTGAGTAAACCTAAGTTGATGGTGATTTGATGTTCTTGAAGTGGGGATTCACATTATCCCTCGTTTCATTACTCACTTGCTTCAGTTGGTGAAGCAAATTATAAGACGATGTCTCGAGACACAATGCAACTTTTTCGATATTTCATTCGTTTCTTTGTTTCCTATCATAGATCAGATAAGAACACGCAAGTCATGAAGTGTATCCTGTTCTCTAAATTTTGCCGACTGTGGTAACATAAAAGAAACCTTTTATAAGCATGGGGTACAATCCTATGAAGCATTTGTGCCCTAAAATTGTGACTAAGGAGATATGTCGAAACGTATGCTTCCATGGAGAAAAATGGTGGACAAAGCTCTGTCATTCCTTTCATCAATGTACTTTCCTGACAAACTACATGACAAACATACGTATCAGCGTGAAAACTGTTTAATCAACTTCTGCTGTGTATTGTCGTGCAAAATAATGGCTAGAGCGTACGGAAAACGTCAAAGGCGCTTTACCTCGAATCGTCGCCTGTAGACGAACGCGAGAACTCGTTCGTATTGCTGTAGACACGTTGTCGGAAACATTATCTCTTTAGGTTACCACCTGAGCTGATTGCAAGGCTTTGCTGTTGATAATTCATGTCTCATGGACAGATAAGTTATGCTTTATCTGTTTTGTCATTAAAGTATCAGCGCCACAATATCTTTCTTTTGTCATGTTCAACTGTACAATGAAGTAAAGTTTATATCTAGTACGAATGTCCTTGGCTCGGTAGCGCGAATGAACAAGTTCCGGTCTCCTACACAGAGTAAAGCCTGAACATTAAAGTTTGGCATTTTTTCCGTGAAACTTTTAAATTAATAACTGCATTAGATCACCTTTGTTTATTTAAATACTTGAGGAAGCAACGTTAAATACGAGTATCACATAGAGACTGAAAAGTAACTTATTTGAACAAGGTGTATAATGATATTAACTGTGTAACTGTGTTGGTTATCGATACTTCATTCGATAACTTACGTCCACGTGAAGACGCCAGAGACATGTAGCGGCAGTTTTAGAGACTGCGTAGTAGGCGGAGTGTAGTCTGCCCGTCGGCCAACAGATGGCAGACATGCGACTTCGCAATGTCGAAACATCGGAGCGCGCCCGTTGGAAACGATAAACGTGGCAAACATTCGATATTCTTAGGGTGACCAGACGCAATTGGTTTAAAAAGGAGGACAAACAGCTTCAAAAAGGAGGACAAAGGAAGAAAAAAGAGGACACATCAAACGGGTCAACTGCAGATGAGGATACCACCCATCTTTGGATAAGTCACTTGATTGCCGGGAATTACCGGTAAAACTAGTAGTTAATTGTTACTGTTGGTCAGGTGGTGATTCCCAGAGCAATATTTTTTTTATTTTAAATTAAAAACATTGATTGTGGTGACAGTGTGGCATGAGTTGTTTTTATATTTACGCGTAGTTTTAAGATTTAACAAAGACGGCTGCCTAAACGCCACTCCTGATTGGCTACTTTCATGTGACTTGTTTTAAGCTGACGGGTGGTATTCTCATCTGCAGTATTCGCCATCAAATATACGTTCAATTTTAATAAATCAGTTTATTATTTATAGACATAACATAACATACATTCCTTGACAATTATTGATACTTTAAGAAAAGAGCAATAGAACGGGACGAATTGTAAATTTAACGGTGTTACGCTAAAATTTGCGAAAAAGCCGGACACTACAAAAATCCGCCCGGACCCCGGACAAAGAGCTAAAAAAGAGGACATGTATGGATTAATCCGGACGTCTGGTCACCCTAGATATTCTCGTTCTTGCGAGTTATTGTCACATAAATGAGATTCCGTTTTAAATTAATCGGATTGCTAGACAGCTAGTTTTTTTATTCTATTTGCACTTAATGAAGAAACTGCCACAGTTCTTTCAATGAACAACATGACTCGTATCTGGATTGTATCAGCAGTGCTTTTAGGATTACATTAAGACTTACGTGTCAAGCACTGAAAAATCAAGAATGAATTTTCACTTTGCAGCGGACTGTGTGCTAATCTGAAGTGTGTTGACAGATTAAACTTCTGTGCTGGCCCATTACTCGAACTTGTGACCCTTTGCCTTTTGTGGGCAAACAGTAGATCATTTAACCTTTGAACGACAAAGGTTGTAGGTTAGAGTCCCAGTCCGACATACGGCTTTAATCTGTCTGGAAATTTCATACCATCGAAAATCACTACATCCTGCACCAAAGTGCAGCTTATACAGGGTGATTCAAAAAGAATACCACAACTTTAAAAATGTGTATTTAATGAAAGAAACATAATATTACCTTCTGTTATACATCATTACAAAGAGTATTTAAAAACGTTTTTTTCACTCAAAAACAAGATCAGAGATGTTCAATATGGCCCCCTCCAGACACACGAGCAATATCAACCCGATACTCCAACTCGTTCCACACTCTCTGTAGCATATCAGGCGTAACAGTTTGGATAGCTGCTGTTATTTCTCGTTTCAAATCATCAATGGTGGCTGGGAGAGGTGGCCGAAACACCATATCCTTAACATACCCCCATAAGAAAAAATCGCAGGGGGTAAGATCAGGGCTTCTTGGAGGCCAGTGATGAAGTGCTCTGTCACGGGCTGCCTGGCGGCCGATCCATCGCCTCGGGTAGTTGACGTTCAGGTAGTTACGGACAGATAAGTGCCAATGTGGTGGCGCTCCATCCTGCTGAAATATGAATTGTTGTGCTTCTTGTTCGAGCTGAGGGAACAGCCAATTATCTAACATCTCCAGATACTGTAGTCCAGTTACAGTAGCACCTTCGAAGAAAAAGGGACCAAAAACTTTATTGGCTGAAATGGCGAACAAATGTACAAGTAAATAAAACTTTATAGCTCCCTTAATTCGCCGACAGATAGTGCTTAGCTCTGCCTTTTGTCGTTGCAGAGTTTTAAATTCCTAAAGTTGTGGTATTCTTTTTGAATCACCCTGTATTATGTTGGCGGAGAGGCTACGATGAAATTTATAACGGAATGCCTTTAAGTCTCAGAGAATGTGACACTTCATTCAGGAGTAGATATGCAGCGGCTCTCCTACTGTAAATGAAAGAAATAATAAAAGGAATTAAGAATGCAGAAAGGTGTAAACAGAGTAGCGACTGATAGCCGTCAAACTTGTCATGCAACTTGATAATTCTGAAAGCCCAGGTCCTTCGTTGTGCATCGACAATATGAAACTTCGATAGGAATATCCTTAAAAATTGATGTATCTCAAAACTTAAAAATTTTAAAGCGTTCTTACTTCGCCACAAGTTTGTAAAGAAGAACGTTTGAAAACACTCTGGTTGTGGACGCGTGTTTATCCATAATATTAAAAATACAGGACAAACAGTAGAAGAATATCACATGTGTTTTCTTCGTTGGTTCCGTGGCTATTATAGCAGTAAGTTGTAGTCTCAAATTGTATTCTTTACCGATTTGTCGGCTCGAAATGGAATCCTTTAAAAGAAATGCAGAGGTATACTCCTTTCACCTAATTGCTATGCGCAGGAATCTGTGCCCTTTTTTTCATTAATACTACAGGAATAATCGTATTAATATATGACCTCTAACTCTCTACTCAGGAAATCCTGCGTATCGGGCTTACTCAAGAGAAAAAATGTAAGATTACTTCTGATTTCAGAGCGAATGTTACGAATCTTGATTCATTAATTATAAATTACATTTTTAGAAGCGTTATATGAAATTTTCATATAAGTATTTCTTTTATTTTGCTGAAGGATAAAAAAAGCCAACTGGTTGCTCAAATTTTATTCCGTTGATTTGGTTGCGATACCAAATACGGGTATCTTTATCAGAATAAGTTAAAGTCGCCTATAAAAATGTTTTAATCAACGTAAGAGAATAACAACCACGTCAAAAGCCTCAAGTAACATGAGAAGTATTAAAACAGAAAAAATTATTACAGTTGCGAATAATTCTTTAAAGTCGTTAAAGAAATTTTTATTTCGCAGTTGTAGTTATTTATTGAGAATTAGGCCGTCATTAACAGACATACCGGTACGCTTAAAAATTTTCAGTTGTTCAAGAATATCGAACCTATAATTTATCTTTTCTTTGTGGAGGATAGTGACTTCATCGGCTTCCTTCCGCTTATGGCCTGTAACTACCAAATGTTCTACAAACTGTTATTAGTGGAAAACCCAAGTTTGAATCTTTCTTTTCCTAGTGGGGACGAGTTCTGTAGGAAATGACTCCTAAGTAAGGTATTCAGAAAATTGTTTTGCCTTCGGTACTGTCATTATTAGTAATATCGCTTAAAAGAGTGACTCTGCTGTTAGTTTTCGCTTTGAAAAAGTTACCGCCTAAGGAAGGGTCATAACCGTTATTAAATGCTGTAGTTTTAATTAAATTCATTTCAACTCTGAAGTTTTTCGTGTGATAAAGGTATTGAAACAGCCCGGTGAACATCTAAATGAAAAACGGCTTTTTTATGAGATTGGAGATGTGTTGAACTGGAGGATAAAATTTTGTCTGTACTACTTTCTTCTCGAAAAAATGCCAAAATAGATCTTATGGATAACTATAGTTGAAGTAAGAGCTAAATAATTAAGTTGATGATTCTCGTTTTCTAGTTCTCGGATGAAGCAAATTTTTTTCATGAAGTTCTTTAAATATTGTAAATAAACGACCAGTTCCCCTATTAGGACCGCTGTAAACAATCAGAATGTCATCTACGTACCTAGCATAAATCTTATTGCTTGAAGCAATCAAGAGGGGCATACTAGGTAGTTATTTTTTTGCACGAAATGTAGTTGTGCAGCAAATGAAGTATTCTTACCATTCGTAAAGTTTTGTCTGTCCCCATTACGCTGAGAAGAGCAGGAAATCTCGAATGGCTGCCCTTGCAGTGCGACGCTTGGATTTAAATGTCCACTGTCAAAAAAATGGTTCAAATGGCTCTGAGCACTATGGGACTCAACTGCTGTGGTCGTAAGTCCCCTAGAACTTAGAACTACTTAAACCTAACTAACCTAAGGACATCACACACATCCATGCCCGAGGCAGGTTCGAACCTGCGACCGTAGCGGTCGTGCGGTTCCAGACTGAAGCGCCTAGAACCGCGCGGCCACTCCGGCCGGCCTATCCACTGTCACAGACGCGTTATGATAGACACACTACTGGCCATTAAAATTGCTGCACCAAGAAGAAATGCAGATGATAAACGGGTATTCATTGGACAAATATATTATACTAGAACTGACATGTGATTACATTTCCATCCAATTTGGGTGCATAGATCCTGAGAAATCAGTACCCAGAACAACCACCTCTGGCCGTAATAACGGCCTTGATACGCCTGGGCATTGAGTCAAACAGAGCTTGGATGGCGTGTACAGGTACAGCTGCCCATGCAGCTTCAACACGATACCACAGTTCATCAAGAGTAGTGACTGGCGTATTGTGACGAGCCAGTTGCTCGGCCAACATTGACCAGACGTTTTCAGTTGGTGAGAGATCTGGAGAATGCGCTAGCCAGAGCAGCAAGCGAACATTTTCTGTATCCAGAAAGGCCCGTACAGGACCTGCAACATGCTGTCGTGCATTATCCTGCAGAAAAGTAGGGTTTCGCAGGGATCGAATGAAGGGTAGAGCCACGGTTCGTAGCACATCTGAAATGTAACTTGCTGCCTCGGTGGCCGAGCGGTTCTAGGCGCTTCAGTCCGGAACCGTGCGACTGCTACGGTCGCAGGTTCGAATCCTGCTTCGAGCATGGATGCGTGTGATGTCCTTAGGTTAGTTAGGTTTAAGTAGTTCTAAGTGACTGATGACCTCAGATGTTAAGTCCCATAGTGCTCAGAGCCATTTGAACCATTTTGAAATGTAACGTGCACTGTTCAAAGTGAGGTCAATGCGAACAAGAGATGGCCGAGACGTGTAACCAATGTCGCACTATCGCAGGCGCTCCTGCTGTGATGCAGCGCCAATGGTAACCGCAGCCATGGTCTCCGAGCTGATAGTCCATGCTGCTGCAAACGTCGTCGGACTGTTCGTGCAGATGGTTGTTGTCTTGCAAACGTCCCTATCTGTTGACTCAGGGATCGAGACGTGGCTGCACGATCCGTTACAGCCATGCGGATAAGATGCCTGTCATCTCGACTGATAGTGATACGAGGCAGTTGGGATCCAGCACGGCGTTCCTTCTTACCCTCCTGAACCCTCAGATTCCGTATTCTGCTAACAGTCATTAGATCTCGACGAACGCGAGCAGCAATGTCGTGATACGATAAACCGCAATCGCGATAGGCTACAATCCGAACTTTATTAAAGTCGGAAACGTGATGGTACGCATTTCCCCTCCTTACACGAGGCATCACAACAACGTTTCACCAGGCAACGCCGGTCAACTGCTGTTTGTGTATGAGAAATCGGTTGGAGACTTCCCTCATGTCAGCACGTTGTAGGTGTCGCCACCGGCGCCAACCTTGTGTGAATGCTCTGAAAAGCTAATCATTTGCATATCACAGCATCTTCTTCCTGTCGGTTAAATTTCTCGTCTGTAGCACGTCAACTTCGTGGTGTAGCAATTTTAATGGCCAGTAGTGTATTAATGCATTGAGTGACAGTACATCAACTCCGTTAATGAGATATTTTTCTGAACCTGCTTAGCTGAGTAAGATATGTACCAACATTTTAAAAATTTATTACAGTTCGTGCCCCATCATTTGCATACTTCACCGTAACGGTAAGAGTAAAAGCTTAGGATACTGGCCTAAGTTAATAGTGCTTGACCAGAATTTGTGATGTGGACGCAGATTTGTCTGCAACGTAATACCAAAGTGAGGTTCCGTCTTTGGCTACATTCTTTCCACATTGACACATTTTTGTTTAAACTGCTGTAATCACCAGGAACATGAGAAGTATTTAATTACAATAGAGCTACGACAAGTGCTTTAGTGTATATTCTTTTGTGTATATTCTTCAGTGTATATTATGTATAAATATCGTATAGCCATTAGGCCAACTGTTATCGAAACTTCAGGGTAAATGATTAGTAGCCCTGCTAGACAAGCCTACATTTCTGCTGCATGGATTTTAATAGTGAATTAGAATTTTTCCTCGTTTTCCCTGTTGTTTGTGCGGCAGCTCAAGTAAACCTGAGGCAGTAGTATCTAAGGGACAATCAAATGGAAACGAGACAGATGGATAAATAGTAAGTAAACTGTTTATTATATCAGAATTAATCTCCATCACTATTAATACTTTTATCCCGCTGAGACGAGACGGTGAAGCATCCCCAACTCTCTTGTGGTTCCCTTTTTAGGTACTCCACGTCGACGTCTGCTCGTAGATACGTATCGTCGGTAGGTTTTCCGGCTTTACTTCCCGACGTGACAGTGACGACTCTCTGATCAGGTGTGGGCCTTGTGTTTTGCTATTACTGCGAGTCTTGTAAATATCGCTTTTGTTTAGTAATTTGCCCGGCTAAGACTCTCCCCTTTTATGATTAAGACAGTCTGCGCCACCTTTCGGAGGTTGTGGGGACGTCAAAGAGTCGCAAAAGTTCATATTAAGCAGTCCGTAAAACACGTAAACGTTCACTTCAGTTAGCGTGTTAGTTAATGCCTACGCTTTCCGCTAGATGGTGCTGACTTACTGCTGAATAGCTTTGGTTCCGTAAAACCTTCACTGATTTGTACTAGGTAAATGAAATAAGTACAACACCCTTGTATTTCACTTTCACTCTATATTCAAGGATTAAGATGGTGATGGATGATGGTCTATTTAAAAGGTTCCTAGCCTGGAGGAATCTAAATACTCCGCAAATGCCGATATGCACGCGCTCTACGTCCAGATTCGCAGCTAACGGCACACGATACTTTCAAAAGTCCACACTCCACACGTTAACATCTGAATACCGGTACCTGTGAATTCACTCGCATCAGCAGATAATTTGAGTTTCTGTCGTCTATATGTCCCTAAAGTTCCAATCTAGCACTAAAGTCCTAAAATCCCCTTAATACTCCGTTGCTACCAACAGTCAGAGATCGTACACTACATCACTTTTAATCTCCGTAATATTCTAACAGTTTATCGTGAATCTTAACACGATAAAGTCCAATCTAATTATTGTCTCGCTGACTTGGCACGTGTTCCCCGCCCTTTAACGAAACAATCAAGGAAAAAAGGCGGCAATAATGACGATTAGGCCTTTTTATAGGTTTTTCATCACAAGAGTTTAACGTCACTGCCTTCTCCATGACGGAGCTTCCGTGGCTTTGCTGTACTTAGACGTTAAACTACCTGCTGATATACTATAGTTTCCGCTCTAAAAATTCTATTCTTAATTTTAAATTTTAAACTATTCTTTCTATAGCTTTTATCACTGTACACTGAACCGAGGTGTTACAACGGTCAATGCCTTCATGTTAAAATGTGTGCGATTGTCTACGGATCGATGATTGTACCAAGGAGTACACATCTTTGTCAGAGACAGATCGACGGCCACGAATGTCTTTTTTCAGGGTTTCAAAAACATGCAAAACGCACGGGAAGAAATCGGAACTGTATGAAGGGTGTGGAAGGGCTTCCCAGTGAAACGTCTGTAGCGTAATCTCGCAACATTTGCTACGGAGGAAGGAGGTTAACGCCTGGGTAAAATCGTGGTTCCGTAGGCAACCGCAAATATTTTTCCGTGATGGCAAATACCGTCTTCATTATTTTTGAAACAATAACCAATTTGCTTACGTTTTCCATGCGTCTCGTTTTCATTTCACTGATCCTTAAGGTATCGTCCCTTTGAATATCACAGTAAAATCTTTTGTACATGCATAAAATTATCAAGCATAAGGAGGCAACAAGAAGAGAAATTTGTTAACATCCAGTATTGATTTAAGTGTCAGGAAGTCATTTCTGAAAGTATTCGTATGGAGTGTAGCCATGTATGGAAGTGAAACATGGACGATAAATAGTTTGGACAAGAAGAGAATAGAAGCTTTCGAAATGAAAGAATGCTGAAGATTAGATGGGTAGATCACATAACTAATGAGGAAGTATTGAATAGGATTGGGGAGAAGAGAAGTTTGTGGCACAACTTGACCAGAAGAAGGGATCGGTTGGTAGGACATGTTCTGAGGCATCAAGGGATCACCAATTTAGTATTGGAGGGCAGCGTGGAGGGTAAAAATCGTAGGGGGAGACCAAGAGATGAATACACTAAGCAGATTCAGAAGGATGTAGGTTGCAGTAGGTACTGGGAGATGAAAAAGCTTGCACAGGATAGAGTAGCATGGAGAGCTGCATCAAACCAGTCTCAGGACTGAAGACCACAGCAACAACAACAACAAGGAGGCAACAGTCTATTATGCGAAGGCCATTGCAATTAGGGAAGCTGTAAATACGGCAGATGTTACACACGAAGCAGTATGACGATATTAATAGATTCCGTAAGTGCACTAAAGAGACTGAAAAACCCAAAATGGAACTAAAGTCTGTCACCTGTAATTATAGACATTATTAAGGAAGTATTTATAAATAAGCAAGTAGGAATAGTAACAAATTCCTTGAGGATTCCAGGACACAGTACCATCTTTCATATTGAAGCAGGAGACAGCGAAGCGAGCAGTGAGCTTAGATGAGATCCTAAATGAGAGACTTACTTATCAAGCAATGCCGAGCTTAATCAATGAAAAAACGATAAACGACTGGCAGGCGCAATGGGATCCAACGAAGCTACCAAGAAGAGTATAATATGGCCAGCTAAAATAATGTTATTAACGTTATCCCCATAGTTTACTGATTTGAAAAGAAGCAGACGAATGATAACGATTACACGCATACACCTAAATTGTGGTAAGTTCCCATCCTACTTATTCCGAATAGGATTGAAAGAATCGCCGTTATGTGATTTAAGCAACGAAGTAGACGACGTGAGTCATCTACTGTTTTCGTGTACCAGATACGAGGCATTGCAAAAATCCTTTATTGCGCTTTAGTTATCTCCAAAGATTCCTCTTCCAACGCCGGTTGCAGCGTTGTTGTCAACCAAAGCAGTGCGCTGGTATTAATGTTCAGCCACTTACATATGTGTGACGTAACTATATCGAGAGTGAGTATATGATGCGTGGATTTTTTGTATGTTAGGTTTTATTTTTTATTATTATGGTACAATCACTTAGTAGTTTAGAGTGGTAGCATGTAACAGTCATTCATTCATACCCCCTTTTTTTTTTAAATAAATTGCAATTCTCTAAGAATATAGTACAATAACCATTCAGAAAGATAAATTGTAAACTTGATGGATGACTGTAAGGCGATCTGTATCTACATGAACACTCTGTAAATCACACTTAAGTGCCTGGAAGAGGATTTATCGAATCACCTGCACACTAATGCCATATCATTGCGCTCTCGAATAGCGCGCGGAAAAAAACGAACACCTATATCTTCCCGTGCGAGTTCTGATGTCGTTTATTGTATTACGATGATCGTTTCACCCTATGTAGGTCGGCGTCAACAAAATATTTTCGCGTTCAAAGGTCAAAATTGGTTATTGAAATTTCATGAGGAGAACTTGTCCTACAAGAAACACCTTCGTTTTAATGATTCCCCCTCCCCCCCCCCCCCCCCCCCAAATGCTGCATCGTGAGTGTGACATTCACTCCCTGTTTGTCGATAATACAAAACGTGCTGTCTTTCCTTGACCTTTCGCGATGTACTCCGTTAACCCTATCTAGTAAGGACCCCACGCCCGCCCGGTTGACCGTGCGGTCTGACGCACGGCTATCGGGCGGGAAGGAGTGCCTGGTCCCCGGCACGAATCCGCCCGTCGGACCTGTGTCGTGGTCCGGTGAACCGGATAGTCTGTGGATGGTTTTTAGGCGGTTTTCCATCTGCCTCGGCGAATGCGGGCTGGTTCCCCTTTTCCGCCTCAGTTACACTCTGTCGGTGATTGCTGCGCAAACGTAAGTTCTCCACGTACGCGTACACCACCATTACTCTACCACGCTAACATTGGGGTTACACTCGTCTGGTGTGAGACGTTCCCTGGGGAGGGGAGGGGGGGGGGGGGGTTCCACCGGGGGCCTAGCCGCACAATAACCCTGGGTTCGATGTGGGGCGGCGGAGGGGTGAAGTGGACTGCGGTAGTCGTCGTGGGGTTGTGGACCACTGCGGCTGCGGCGGGGACGGAGCCTCTCCGTCGTTTCTAGGTCCCCAGTTAACATACAATACATACATACATGGCTCCCACACCACATAGCAGCACTGCAAAAGAGGACGAACAGGCATAACATAGGCAGTCTCTGTTGGCAGTCGCTTCAGTAGATCTGCTGCGTCTCCCACGTGTTCTGCCAATAAACGCAGTCTTTGGTTCGCCTTCCCCATAACATTTCCTATGTGTTGTTTCAAATTTAAGTTGTTCGTAATTGTAATCCCAAGGTATCTAGAGGAGCTTATGGCCCTTACATTTGATTGATTTGTCGTGTAACCGATGTTTAACGGATTCCTTTTAGCACTCAAGTGGATGATCTCACACTTTCCACTATTGAGGGTCAATTGTCAATGTACGCACCATAAAGATACTTTATCTAAATTGTTTTGCAGTTGGTTTTGATCTTCTGACGACTTTACTAGACGATAAAGGACAGCATCATCTGCAAACAGCGTAAGACGGCTGCTGTTCAGATTGTCTTCTAAATCGTAGATACCACGTATAGATGAGGAGTAGCAGAGGACCTGTAAAACTAACTTGGGGAACGTCAGCAGAAATCACTTGTGTTTTACTCGATGGGTTTCCGTCTGTTACTAAGAATTGTGGCCCCTCTGACACTAAATCACGAACCCAGTTACAAAACTGAGACGATATTCCATAAGCATGCAATTTGATTACGAAGCGCGTGTGAGGTACAGTGACAAAAACCTTCTGGAAATATATAAATACGGAATTATTGTGAAATCCCTTGTCGACAGCACTCAACACTTCGTTTGAGTAAAGAGCCAGTTGTGTTTCACAAGAACTATGTTTTCTGAATCCTTGTCGACTGTTTGTCAATAGGCCGTTCTCTTTGGGTGATTTATAATGTTCGAACACAATACATGTTCCAGAATCCTAACGGCATATCGACGTTAATGATATGGGCCTTTAATTTTGTGGGTTAATTCTGTTGCCTTTGTTGAATACTGGCGTGAGTTACGCAACTTCCCACTCTTTGAGTACGGATCTTTCGTCGATCGAACGGTTGTATATGATTGTTAAGTCCTGTACTATTGCATCAGCATACTCTGAAAGGAACGTAATTGGCATACTGTCTGGACAGTATGCCAATTTGCTTCACAACTTCAAGGATATCTGTTTCGAAGTTCATGTTAGCTGTTCTTGATTCGAATTCTGAAATGTTTACGCAGTCTTCTTTGGTGAAGAAATTCCGGAACGCTGTGTTTAGTAACCCTGCTTTAGCAGCACTGTCGTCGATAGTGTGGTGTCACCGCCAGACACCACACTTGCTAGGTGGTAGCCTTTAAATCGACCGCGGTCCATTAGTATACGTCGGACCCGCGTGTCGCCACTGTCAGTGATAGCAGACCGAGCGCCACCACACGGCAGGTCTAGAGAGACGTCCTGGCACTCGCCCCAGTTGTACAGCCAGAGATGGATCACTGACAACTACGCTCTCATTTCCCGAGACGATAGTTAGCATAGCCTTCAGCTACGTCATTTGCTACGACCTAGCAAGGCGCCATAGCATTTGATATTGAGATTGTAACATGAACCGTCAAGAGCGATGTACACCAATTGTGGATTAAAGTTACGTATTATATCAACTACGTACTTTATTTGCCACTATTAATTCCCTTAACTGTTCCAGACCTCGCGCCAGTCAGCGTGTAATTAAACGCGTGCATTTCGGCCTCCTCTAGCAACACTTCAGATAGTATTTCCATTGCTATTGTGCAGAGAACACATTGATTGTGTCTTGCCGCTAGCATATTTTACAGACGACGAGCAAAATATCTTTGGATTTTCTGCCATCTTTCGAGACAGAGTTTCGTTGTGGGCACCATTATAAGCGTCTCGCATTGGGGTCCGTGCTAGATTTTGAGCTTCCGTAAAAGATAACCTGTCTCGGGGAATTTGCGTCCATTTAAATTTGGGATGCTTTTTTTCGTTTATTTTGTATGTCATGGGGGATCAGCTCCTTCTTTTGTTAATTTATTTAGCATAAATCTCTTAACTGCTTTCGATACTGTCTCTTTCAATGCAAGCTCCGTCTGGTCTGCATTTACATTGTTTAGTTGGAAGGAGTGGAGATTGTGTGTGAGGAAGGCGTCAAGCGAATTGTTATTTGCTTCTTGAATAGATATATTTTTCGTTTATTTTTGGAGGACTTTGGCTTTCAATATTCACTCTCGGTATGACAAACCTGTGTTCACTAAGCCCTGTATCCGTTTTGATGCTCGTTATTAACTCAGGACTATTTGTTGCTAAGAAGTCAAGTGTGTTTCCACAACCGTTTACTATTCGAGTGGGCTCATGAACCACTTTCTCGAAAACACTTTCAGACGATGCATTTAGCACAGTTTCGGTTCCGGCCGGGGTGGCCGAGCGGTTCTAGACGCTACAGTCTGGAACCACGCGACCGCTACGGTCGCAGGTTCGAATCCTGCCTCGGGCATGGATGTGTGTGATGTCCTTAGGTTAGTTAGGTTTAAGTAATTCTAAGTTCTAGGGGACTGATGACCATAGAAGTTAAGTCACATAGTGCTCAGAGCCATTTGAACCGTTTCGCTTGGTCTTTTATCCCTGCCACTAACGTTAAATATGTATTTTCGCCAACATATCGAGGGTGAACCACCAACTATAATTGTACGAGTCGGGTACTCCGACTGAAGTTTGCTTTGAACCTTTCAGCAACTGAATCATCTGAGTTGACAGATCAGTGAAAGTAGCCAATTATTATTTTATTCTGGTTCCCAAAATTGATCTCTACCCGTACTAAGTAACAGGAACTATTTACTTCAATTTCGCTACATGATACACTTATAACAGCAACAAACACGCTTCCGCCAACTGTATGTAGCCTATCCTTTCTGAATACCGTTAGTTACTTCGGAAAAATTTCGACTAAACTTATCCACGGTTTTGGCCAGCTTTCAATGCCTACAACGATTTGGGCATCAGTGCTATCCATTAGCGCTTGGAGCTCTGGCATGTTCCCAACACAGCTACCATAGTTTACAACTGTTACGCAGATAGTTCCTGGGACTACGTTCTTAATGTGTTCGACCTGCACTGTTTGAGACAAACCCTTTTCTCTGCTTTCCCGAAACCCTCTAATCTTAAACCATGCCGAATCACCCCACACATCCCCGCTACCCTGTTGCCGCCTCCTGTGTGTAATGTACTCCTGACTTTTTTTTTTTTACCGGAACCATAAACCACACCACCCTATGGCACAAGTCAACGAATCTGCAGCCTGCATGGTCGCAGAACCGTCTGAATCTCTGATTCGGCTTTGTACCAGAGCTCTGCAATCGGTCCTGTCGACTACGTTACAAATGGTGAGCTCTCCTTTCATCTCGCAGACACGAGTGGCAGCCCGGGTTCCCGGGTTCGATTCCCGGCGGGATCAGGGATTTTATCTGCCTCGTGATGGCTGGGTGTTACGTGATGTCCTTAGGTTAGTTAGGTTTAAGTAGTTCTAAGTTCTAGGGGACTGATGACCATAGATGTTAAGTCCCATAGTGCTCAGAGCCATTTGAACCATTTTGAACGCGAGTGGCAGCGTTTCCCACTTCACGTAGCCGCTTGAAACCAGAGACAATCTCTTCTGATCCAAAGTGACGCACATCATTGGTGCCGATGGGAGCCACCACCCGCAGTTGGCTTTACCCTGTGCTTTTGATGCCATGCGGAAGGACCTGTTCCGCGTCTGGAATGACTCCACCCGGTATGCGGACGGAATGCCGACTGGCTTTCTTCCCCTCCTTGGCTGCCAAATACCAATAAATAAAAAGTAAACAATCTTATGTGTGCATTATTACGCTCTACTCCAGAGTAATTAAGCTTTATCTCAAGAGTGACTTACACTTCTTGAGATACCTTGAATAGCTGCACTGGCTTAGTGCGTTGAAATGACCTTATCCGCATGAGCAAAAAATATTTTAAAGGAGTAGCGGTACTGAAAATTTGGTAGATTAAAACTGTACGCCGTGAACCCTTGGCTTTCGCCAGCAAATGCTCTACCGACGGAGTTATCCAGGCACGACCCACGACCCGCTCTCTCAGCTCTATTTCCAGCTGTTCCTTTCTCCAACTTTCCAAACTTAAAGAGAAAGATTTTTCTTCCATTTTTTGTGTATAGAGGTTACTACTTCGCATTTACTGTTAATAAAATTAATTGAATGTAGTTTCTTGGAGCGAAACGTAAGTATTTTGCTGTTCTACGTTTTTTCCGGTTAGCTGCCTATTGAAGGAGAATTTTTTCCGCTCTTAAAAGAAGAAATAACTGTATCGCTCTGTGTTTACACTTAATCATGGGCAATAGGCAGTAACAATAAATTAAATTCTTTCATGTGATTAAATGGCATGCTGAGAAATCTTTATATCCTTGAACTCAGTATTTTAGAGTCGATGGAACTATAACGTTGTAACAAAACAAAGGAGGCTCTGTTAGAATCCTTCGTGCTACCCACTTCTACTTCTGTCTCTATAGACGTAGGATCCCCACTTCGAACCTCTAAGTTAGTGATGTTAATATTGTGTTAAAAGGAGTTATTATTTTATTGAACATGTGTCTTAACCCTCATTTACTCTACGTGATGCCGGCCGCTGTGGCCGAGTGGTTCTAGGCGCTTCAGTCCGGAACTACGCTGGTGCTGCAGTTGCAAGTTCGAATCCTGCCTCGGGCATGGATGTGTGTGTTGTCCTTAGGTTAGTTAGATTTAAGTAGTTCTAAGTCTGATGACCTCAGATGTTAAGTCCCATAGTGCTCAGAGCCATTTCAACCATTTGAACACTTCGTGATGAAAAGTATCCGGATACCCCC
Organism: Schistocerca serialis cubense; assembly: GCF_023864345.2. Taxonomy (NCBI): domain Eukaryota; kingdom Metazoa; phylum Arthropoda; class Insecta; order Orthoptera; family Acrididae; genus Schistocerca; species Schistocerca serialis. The sequence goes on along the minus strand of NC_064642.1, from coordinate 633,338,428 downwards.
CAAAAACAAACGTTTTTCATGTTAGATGCATTGTGCTGCCACTTACTGCCAGGCACTCCATATCAGCCAGCTCAGTAGTAGTCATTAGTCATCGTGAGAGAGCAGAATGGGGCGCTCCGCGGAACTCACGGACTTCGAACGTGGTCAGGTGATTTGGGTGTCACTTGTGTCATACGTCTATACCCGAGATTTCCACACTCCTAAACATCCCTAGGTCCACTGTTTTCGAGGTGATAGTGAAGTGGAAACGTGAAGGGACACGTGCAGCACAAAAGCGTACAGGGCGGCCTCGTCTGTTGACTGACAGAGACCGCCGACAATTTAAGGTAGACATCTATCTAGACCATCACACAGGAATTCCGAACTACATCAGGATCCACTGCAAGTACTACGACAGTTAGGCGGGAGGTGAGAAAACTTGGATTTCATTGTCGAGCGGTTGCTCATAAGCCACACATGACGCCGGTAAATGCCAAACGACGCCTCGCTTGGTGTAAGGAGCGTAAACATTGGACGATTGAACAGTGGAAAAACGTCGTATCGAGTGGCGAATCACGGTAGACAATTTTGCGATCCGATGGCAGGGTGTGGGTATGGCGAATGCCCGGTAAACGTCATCTGCCAGAGCATGTAGTGCCAACAGTAAAATTCGGAGGCTGTGGTGTTATGGTGTTGTCGTGTTTTTCAAGGAGGGGGCTTATACCCCTTGTTGTTTTGCGTGGCGCTATCACAGCAAAGGCCTACACTGATGTTTAAGTACTTTCTTGCTTCCCACTGTTAAAGACCAATTCAGGGATGGCGATTGCGTCTTTCAACACGATCGAGGACCTGTTCATAGTGCACGGCCTTTGGTGGAGTGGTTACACGACAATAACATCCCTGTAATGTAGTGGCCGCCACAGAGTCCTGACCTGAATCGTATAGAACACCTTTAGGATGTTTTGGAACGTCGACTTCCTGCCAGGCCTCACCGACCGACATCGATGTCTCTCCCCAGTGCAGCACTCCGTGAAGAATGAGTGCCATTCTCCAAGAAACCTTCCAGCACCTGATTGAACGTATGCTTGCGAGGGTGGAAGCTGTCATCAAGGCTAAGGGTGGACCAACACCATACTGAATACCAGCATTATCGATGAAGGGCACGACGAACTTGTCAGTCAGTTTCAGCCAGGTGCCCGGATACTTTTGATCACATAGTGTATGTGTAGATTTATTTTGTGTTTTAGCACCTTAATTCCATTGGATAACGAAAGTATAAAGATTCTACATTTATGCGCCATCAGCGTGCTGCCACATTCATTGCTGCGTCCTTTCTATTAGATCCTGCAGTCTAAATTATTTTCTATACGAAGTCTGATTATTCTAGCTGCACACTGCGACATATTTTGTCGCATTTGCCTGCATATTAACGCGGTGTGCCATCACCCAACTTAACAGCTCTCCTAGAGCGGTATCAGCGCCTGGTAACGAAGCGGAGATTCAGCTACATTGTGGGGTTTCGTTTAAATCCCATCCTAACTGCAAATTAAACGTGATCATTTTTACTCCCGCTGTATCCTTTGTGATTTATTCCACATCCGAACAGTCAGATTTCTGAGGTAAAATGCAGTCTAGCGTTCAATCTTTATTCAGATTTCTTTACAGAATAAAATCACAGAACTTCATTCTGTTAGAGAGCGTAATTCGATTTTTTCCTGTTGAACACCAAGCAATTTTTATATAGATTTCAAAATGATGGAACTGGACGTTGTTCTTCTGTTTCGTCATTTTTATTCAATCTGTCTCCCGTGCACATAAGAACGAAAATTTCTGAGGGGAGTTGTATGCAAATGTTTCAAAAACTTCTGATGAGAACGGAAGGCAGTTAGCTCGATCTACTTAACCGAACTTCTCGCGCTTCGGGTGGAATTGCAGTAAGCTGGACGCTCGGACGGCACAGCATGAAACGTTTTCTTCCGGAGAAACCGCCCCCTTGATCAGCACTAGTATTCGTGGATATCTACAAGGCAAATCGCGACTGCTGGATCTGCACGTAAGAGTATAAGCAGACGGGTGCAACGAATCTAATGTGATCTGCTCTTTTTTTTCCCTACAGTCGGGATTGTCGACACTGCAGGTAAAGTTTGAAACGTGTCCAGTGTATTGTTATGGTCTTCAGTCCGAAGACTGGTTTGATGCAGCTCTGCACGCTAGTCTCTCTTGTTCAAGCCTCTTTATTTCTGTATAGCTGCTGGAACTGAGATTAATTTCAACCTGCTTGCGGTATTCATCCCTTAGGCCCCTCTACAATCTACCCCCTCCCCCCACTACACTCACAAGCACACGCTTCCCTCCATTATTAAACTGACGATTCCTTCATGTCTCAAGGTGTCTCATATCGACCGGTCATTCCTTCCACTCAAGTCTACATCTACATAAACACAGGGAACGAAAGGATATTTATAAGAGTCGAAGGAAACAAGGAAAGCAGTGATTGAGAAGGGTGTGTAGCGGAGGGTACATCTGGTACCACTAATTGATCTCCCTTACCCTGCTGCTCTACTCGCGAATGGCGCGTGGGAAGAGCAAGTGTCGGTAAGCCTCTGTATTGCCTCTAATTTCTCGAATTTTCTCGTCGTGGTCATTTCGCATGATGTCTGTAGGACGGAGTAATATGTTGTCCGAGTCTTCCCAGAAATAATTCTCTAGAAATTTCAATAGCGAACCTCTCCGTAATGCAAAACGCCTCTCTTGTAGCGTTTACACTGGGGTTTTTTGAGCATCTCTCTAACGCTCTCGCGCCGACTGAACGATATCGTGACGACGAAACGCCCTCTGTTCGTTGCATCTTCTCTCTCTCTATCTCTCTCTCCTGTTAGTCCTACATTGTAAGGGTCCCCGATTGATGAACAATACTCAAGAATCGGTCGAACAAGGCCCTTGTAAGCCACTCCTACGTGGATGAGTTACTTTTCCTTAAGATTCTTCATGCGAATCTCAGTTTTGCTGCTCCTTTTCCTGCTATTTGTTTCATGTGGTGATTCCACTTAAGGTCGCTCTGGATTGTTACTCATAGATATTTTACAGTAGATACTGTTTCCAGCAGCTTGTCATCAACAGTGTAGCTGTGCAATAGTGAATTTCGTTTCGTGCGTGTGGACAATATGTAACATTTATTTACGTTCACCGACAACTGCCAGAGCCTGCACCATTCATCAATCACACTGCAAATCGATGTTGTCTTCTGGGGTTGCTACCTTCATATAGTACACCGCATCATCTTCGAACAGTCCTAAAGAGCTTCCGGCCGTTTCTTCTAGATCACTAACGTACACTGTAAACAGTAACGGTCCCATCACACTTCCTCGGAGTGCTCCGGAAATACCTTTACATCTGTCGATTTTGTTCCATTAAGAGCCACGTGTAGAGTTCTATCTGTGAGAAAGTCTTGAATAAAGTCGCAAATCCGCTGCGATACTAGCTAAGCGCGTATTTTCAGTAAACGGCAGAGCGGGACGGTGTCATACGCCTTCTTAAAGTCAAGGAACACGGCATCAACCAGAGCGCCTCTGTCCAAAGCGCTGTGGATCTCATGGAGGAACAGAGCGAGTTGAGTTTCGCAAGACGTCCGTCCGCGGAATCCATGCTGAGTTTTATAGAGGAAATTTTCATTCCCCAAAAACGTCACTATTCTTGAGCGTAAAAGATGTTCTATAATTCTACAACAAATTGACGCCAACGATGTAGGTCCATAATTGTGTGCACCTGTCCTGCGGCCCTTATTGAAAACGGCAATTGTAGTGTCGGCAGACCTGCCAACACTACGTACACTAATAGAAAGAGGCGGCCAAGATGCACGCGCTAACTCACGCAGGGTGGCGTGAGGTCTGAAACAGGATACGTAATGAATGCTATAAAGAAAAGTACGTAGCTGCTGGAATACTTAACTTTAATCCATCATTTGTATACAGCGTTCTTGATGATACAAGTGAGACTCTCTCTAGATAAATGCAATGTAATGCTAATGGCGCCTTGCTAGGTCGTAGCCATGGACTTAGCTGAAGGCTATTCTAACTAGCTGCTCTGCAAATGAGCGAGTCTTCGTCCGTGTAGTCGCTAGCAAAGTCGTCCGTACAACTGGGGCGAGTGCTAGTCCGCATCTCGAGACCTGCCTTGTGGTGGCGCTCGGTCTGCGATCACTGACAGTGGCGACACGCGGGTCCGACATGTACTAATGGACCGCGGCCGATTTAAAGCTACCACCTAGCAAGTGTGGTGTCTGGCGGCGACACCACAGCAATAACCTGCGCTTTTCTCCAGTCGCTAGGTACCCTTCGTTGCTCCAGCGATCTACGATATGGTGCTGTTAGAAGGGCAGCAAGACCTTTCGTGTAATCATTCTAGAATATTGTAGGTATCTCAACTGTTCCTGATGCCTTTCCACTACTAAGCGATTGTAGTTGCTTTCTCTGTCCTGTGATCGGTTATCTCAACATCTGCCATTTCGATATGGATGATTGAAAGGAGGGACTTCGTTAGAATCTTTCGCGGTGAAACAATTTCAAAGACCGAATTCAGTATTTCGGCCTTCTCTCTGTTATCTTCCGTGTCACTGCCAGTATGGCCTCTTGAGGGAATCAGTGGATGATTTCGAACAGCGTACTGATTTTACATAAGGCCAAAATGTACAAGGGTTTCTACTCAGATTGGTTGACAAAATTTTACTTTCAGGTCATTTAATGCTTCTCTCATTTCTGTCCTTACTCTTATTTTCGCTTCGTTCAGCTTTTATTTATCATAAATCTCTTTTTTTCCCCACTTAGATTCACTAACTCTTCGGCAGTTCCTCTGTCTACCCATCGAATCTTCAGCTATCTTCTGTTGCATCACTTTTCAAAAGGCTGCTGTTCTTGTATGAACTGTTGATCGTCCTCGTTTCACTTCCGTACCACGCTACACTCCAGACAAATACCTCCAGAAAAGACTTCCAAGCATCTAAATTTCTATTCGATGTTAAAAAATTCCGCTTACAGAAATGCTTCTCTTGCTACAGCCAGTCTTTTTTTTTACACCCTCTCTATTTTTGCTACCAGTTACTTTAATACCCTAATAGTAAAACTTATCTACTACTTTGAGTGTTTCGTTTCCTAAGTTCATTCCCTAAGCATCTATTCCATTATACTTTTTTTTACATTTTTCGATGCTTACATTATAACCTCCTCTCAAGACGCTATCCATTCCATTGATCTACTCTTGTACGTCCTTTGCAGTCTTTGACAGAAAAGCAGGCTCGTCTGCAAACCTGAACTTAAATTCCCGTTCCAAATTTCTCCTTGGTTTCCTTTACTGCTTGCTCGATATGTAGTCTGAGTAAAATGTCTATCCCTTGTTTCGACTTAGGCCTTACAGTGCTCTGTCAAATTCTTCTCATAGCATCGTATCCCCCGTCTTATCTTCGTTTACTTTCTGCTACTTTTCTGTAACGTTGCCTTCACATTCATTACACAATGTAAAAGTTTAAACTGCAGCGAAGGCGTTGAATATGAAATTTACGTTCTTTACCTTCCAAGCAACCACCATGGTGATTTTGGGTTAGTTTATAAAAGATGAGGCACCCAACTGGCTTACCGCAGATAACTTTTGACTCATTTTAAAATATTTTCAATGTCTTTTCACCTAGACGAATAGTGAACGGTGGCAATAAACGAAGACCAATGGATTTTAGTGGCTTCATTTATCGTCAGAATACAGGCATCAACTTATTTCTTAACTGGAGTATTGATTTTTTTTAACCTGCAGAAAAGCAGATTTATATTGGACGAAATCGCTGGCACAGCACTTTTATAGGTCCGCCAAGCATGCACGGAGAAAAAATTGAATTTGGATTTTCATGCTGTTGTTGCTGCCGTTTTAATGGTGTGCCGTCCGAAAGTCCCCTGTGGTCTCCACCAAAACGAGCACTGTTCAAGCAAGCCATAAGTGATGTTTACGAAACCTGGATCTTCGAGACAACATATACTTTATCAGTTGTGTTGCGCTTCTCAGGAGTTGACTGATCTATAGTTCAATCACCGTCTTTGTAGATCTGAGTCACATTCTCTTTTGTACAAAAAATGTTTAACACCTGTAACAAACACTCATTCATTACGTAGCATGTCAACACGTGGCACAAATTGCTAGTGAGTATGATGTAATCTTCCAGTTGTTACATCATTCAAGCAACTATAACAGCACAAAAATCTCCATATTCAACATATATTTGTCCTCTAGCGTCTTGTCAGACCTACGAAAGAATCACGTCAAGAGACTTGTGTCCAAACATTGTTACCTTAAAACTGTAATTTGTAATTCTGTCGAAGTTACAGTGAGAAATATCCTTTATTTGCGATGACTGGTTTCGGACACGACGTCCATTATCAAAAGATCGCCAACATCATAAGTTCTGATGGTTTGATAACGGACGTCATGTACGAAACTAGTCATCGCAAGTAAAGGAAATGTATCACTGAACTTTCGCCAGAATTACAAATAACAGTTTCAATAAAAATATGTTACTGACTCATTTTCTGCGTAAACGTAGAAATTCATAAACATTAATACCTTGACAGCCGCACATATTTCCGACTTAACATTTTATAAGTGGATAATAGAGAATAATTTAGAATTCGTCAACGTTTTGTTTGCCAACATAGTAATATTTCCGCCAGGGCTATTGGAGTTATCACTGTTATTTTTAAAAGACTGATAGGAAGTTATTTCCATGAGGTGCAGTGCCTATAATATTATTTGAAGGATATAAGGTGGTTTTAGTTCAGTAACAAATGGTTTATTTTACATAGAGTACAGTCAGTAATTTCGCGCATTCTGCAGTTTTATTTTTTATTTTTTAATCGCTGCATGAAGCTGAGACAAACGTCACTCTTTGATTGATCTTTTTGTGTTAAATTTTTTGCCAACGGCCTTGCTGCAGTGGTATTACCGGCTCCCGTCAAATAGCCGAAGTCGGGCTGGGCTAACACTTGGATGGGTGACCATTTGGTCTGCCGAGCGCTGTTGGCAAGCGGGTGCACTCTGCCTTTGCGAGACAAACCGAAGAGCTACTTGATTGAGAAGTAGCGGCTTCGGTCTTGTAAACTGTCATATGGCGGTGTGCTGACCACATGCCCCTCCATATCCGCATCCAGTGACGCCTGTAGACTAAGGATGACACGGCGGTCGGTCGGTACCTTTGGGCCTTCCAAGGCGTGTTCGGACGGAGTTCAGTTCACCTGTTTTGTGAGAGGTGCGCGCCACTAAGCTCATGGGACGCCCATAACAGAGGAACAATATTTAGTGCAGTTGGAAGGTAGATCTAGGGTTTTTTATACCGGTAACTTGAATGTAGTCGAATTAAGTCGGGTGATGCTGAGGGAATTAGATTAGGAAATGAGACACTTAAAGTAGTAAAGGAGTTCTGCTATTTGGGGAGCAAAATAACTGATAGTGGTCGAAGTAGAGAAGATATAAAATGTAGACTGGCAATGGCAAGGAAAGCGTTTCTGAAGAAGAGAAATTTGTTAACATCGAGTATTGATTTAAGTGCCAGGAAGTCGTTTCTGAAAGTATTCGTATGGAGTGTAGCCATGTATGGAAGTGAAACATGGACGATAAATAGTTTAGACAAGAAGAGAATAGAAGCTTTCGAAATGTGGTGCTACAGAAGAATGCTGAAGATTAGATGGGTAGATCACATAACTAAAGAGGAGGTATTGAATAGAATTGGGGAGAAGTGGAATTTGTGGCACAACTTGACAAGAAGAAGGGACCGGTTGGTAGGACATGTTCTGAGGCATCAAGGGATCACAAATTTAGAATTGGAGGGCAGCGTGGAGGGTAAAAATCTTAGAGGGAGACCAAGAGATGAATACACTAAGCAGATTCAGAAGAACGTAGGTTGCACTAAATACTGGGAGATGAGGAAGCTTGCCCAGGATAGGGTAGCATGGAGAGCTGCATCAAACCACTCTTAGGACTGAAGACCACAGCAGCAGCAACAACAACAACAACAACAACAACAACTTGAAATTTCCAGGCGGTTTTTATGTTAGGCCCCTTATTCGGTGGTTCGCCTGACACAAATTGTACGGTGTAAATTATTACCGAACGTAGCTCCTGGGACTGAATACAATTAATTAAATTCAAACCTCATCATTGAGGAAGGGGACCACCACCACACCTGAATTTTATGCACTCTGTTTATCTGAAGTATTCATTCTTTGGTAGTTAAACATAATTCAGCCTGTAAAAACAATGTAACTCAAGGTCTATAGCTTCGTTGAAGATTTTCGCTTGGTTTTCGGTGCGTGTTTTAACCCTCACGGGGAAGCATATTGCTATCCAAGGTAGTATACTACGATTATTCTTAGTGCAAAGGACAATCAGCCCTAAGATAACTTGTCATAGTGACTGAATGAGGTAACAATCCTAATCGTATGTAATACTAAGATGAAAAAATTACGTAATTCCACAGCGCAGAGAGCATGCATGATGAAATTCATAATCTGTTGTATGACTAATGTAAACTGAGTGCAAGCAGTATTATTTGAAAGTCCTGCTCCCGTGGGGGACCGTATAATGTGTCTTTATTACCTGTTTGGAATTAGAGTGTAGGTGTATCCTCTAATCCAGTAACGAGCACAAAGCAAAGAGTTAATATTGTATTAAGGAAGCAGCTAAAGCAGTTGTTTTGCCAGTTTTCTTGGCATTAAAAAAGAGACGATACGAATATGATACAGTATTGTTAACTTACGACAAAATGGACATAGAGTTATTCTGAGATCACGTAATCTGTAGAAACTTTTCTCAAGAAGTGTTGATGTGATCTATAAGTCAGCAAGACAGTAAAATTTGTCTCGTGAGATTGTTATCTTTATTTAACAAGTTTCTTTTTTTTTAAGTAAATAACTTTCTTTTCTTTTTTACTCCAATTCTTTGCAGTTTTAATGAGTCATCAAACTCACTTCAGAGTAGCACTTGCAACCTACGTCCTCCGTTATGTGCTGGGTGCATTCTTTCTCTACAGTTTTTACCCTCTACAGCTCCCTGTAGTACCATGGAAGTTATTCCCAAATGTCTTAACTGATGTCCTGTCATCCTGTCTCTTCTTCTTGTTAGTGTTTTCCTTATATTTCTTTACTCTTCATTCCTTACCTTATCCGTCCACCTAATTTTCAACTTGCGTCTGTAGCACCACATCTCAAAGGTTTCGATTCTCTTCTGTTCTTGTTTTCCCACACTCCGTGTCTCACTATCACACAACGCTTTGCTCCAGACTTACATTCTCACAAATGTCTCCCTCAAGTTAAGGCTTATGTTTGATACTAGCAGACTCCTCTTGGCTGGGAATCATTTTTTGACAGTGCTAGTCTGCTTTTGATGTCCTCCCTGCTCCGCCCGCCTTAGGTTCTAGGTAGCAGAAGAAGCAGCTTCGTTTACTTCGTGATCCCCAATTTTGATAAATTTCTCGCTGTTCTCAATTCTGTTATTTCTCATTTCTTTCGATTTTCTTCGATTTACTCTCAATGCGTATTCTGTACTTATTAGACTGTTCATTCCATTCAATACATCCTGCAATTCTTCTTTACTTGCACTGAGGACAGCAAATATCACCAGTGATATCCCTTCACCCTGAATTTTAATCCGACTCGTGAACCTTTGTTTTATTTCCCTCATTGCTTATTCGAGGTATAGAACGAACAGCAGTGGAGAAAAGACTTCATCCGTGTCTCACACTCTTTTTAATCCGATCATTTCGCTCTTGGTCTTCCAATCTTATTGTTCCCTTTGGCTCTTGTACATATCGTACACTATTCGCCTTTCCCTATAGCTTATTTCTATTTTTCTCAGAATTTCGAACATCTTGCACCATTTTACATTGTCGAACACTTTTTCCAGCTCGGCGAATCCTATGAGCAAATCTAGATTTTTCTTCAATCTTGATTCCATTATCAACTAGAACGTCAGAAAAGCCTCTCTGTACCTTTACCTTTCATAAAGTCAAACTGATCGTCATCTAACACATCCTCAATTTTCTTTTCCAGTCGTCTGTATATTACTGTCAGCAACTTGGATGCGAGAGCTGTGAGACTGATTGTGCGATAATTCTCTCACTTATCGGGTCTTGCTATTTTCAGAATTGTTTGGGTGATGTTTCTTTCCGAAGTTACGATAGTATATCGCCAGTCTCATACTCGCTTATCACGTCATTGACATTCACTCCGCTGCTACAGCTCGGTCGGTGGAATGGAGACGCGACGCGCAGTGATGGCTGTCCCCGTCGAATAACGTGGAACAGCACCTGAAAATCTTCGCGTAATGTATGAGAGTCCGTTTGTGAGTCCGCACAGTCTTCTCAGCGATGCGAACCGCTGATTTTAATTGTCTATTATGGTTTTATGATAATTTGTTATGCCCGGTTATTTATTTATTGCAGTATTGAGTGAATCATTCATCACCGGCGTCGTTCACACCACTGAAGCGAGGTAAAATTCATTTGCGGTTCAGTATCAGTAGTTGTTGTTACGTTGCTAGGCAGAACTGTTCACTACGGCACGACGGAAATCCAGAGATAATCTATAATGCCGTCTTGCTTTCGTGCGTCGTGATATTATTTCGGCAAAACACTCCTTTCATTGCTCAATGTTCATCAAGTCACTCTTTCAATTAAAATGTTCACAATTAATTTTGATCTTCAACTATCACACAGTTTAATTAATGATGGAGCCAACACGTGAGATTTCCATTACAGACGAACAATTTGATTGTTTCTTCTTAGTAGCTAGTTTATAATCATCACACCACACGCACACCGATGGATCAGATAAATTACGATTCTTTTCAATTCGGTGATCGTGACAATTACGACAACTTTTACAATCGGCGTATTTGTATTATCTTCGTGTGGGCGTATTAATGTTTCCTACTCAAGGCTAATCAGGTGTTGCAGTCTTTGATACTATGTCCATTCTTCGTGTAACTGTTCACTTTGATGAAGGTTGAGTCCAACAATAATATGTCCAATAATTAGATTTCATTAACTCGTGGTACACTATCAGAATATCACTTTATCACTTCAGTTCAAGTTCTCAAGTCAGAATAACTGAGAACAAAGTCTGCGCATCTCTATCACACAATATTATTTTGTTTCTTTTCCAAAAAAAAAAAAAAAATCGTGGCGTTCCGTTCGTAGTACTATAACAAACGGTGCTCTCTCTCTCTCGACTTGATAGCAAGCAAGCTAGCAAGCGACTAACTTTTCCATGATCGAGCATTGTAGACGCATTGAATTTCCTTTTCGCCGCGTTTTCAACTCTCTTTCACAATAAATGTTATCTCTGACTGTCATATTACTTTGGACTTAACTTTCGTCGTACTGATTTGCATTTATTACTGAGATGTTTGATAGCTAATTATAAATAACCTTACTTTTCTTCCAGCTTTATATCATGACATAATAATTATTGAAATTGGTGTTCATCGAAACTTTAAGGTGTTATATTATTATCAAAGTTGTCGTGCCTGTCAGGATAACACCGTTCCCTACTTTAACTTATCATGACATTCTTATTTGGGTTTTCGGGTTTCGTGGGATGTTAACATTCTCCATCCTTTTTTAATCCGAGTCCGCCCTCCGTCTCTGATGACCTCGTTGTTGACGAGGCGTTAAACATTAATCTCCTGCTCCTCGAGTGATCACTGGCTCTTCTCGCCTTAATTATGTGTCTGGTGTCTGTTCTGTCGGACATGATTGACGGGGGCGTCCTAGAGTAGTCTGTGCAGATGCGATGACCACACTGTCAGGATGGCGCAGCGGTCAGCGTATCTGCCTTGCAATCAGGTGAACTGGGTTCGAATCCTAGTGTGGCACAAATGTTCAACTTTGCCCACTGATTTAAATCAGTTCAGTTAGTGCCATTAATTCTTTTGCGTCTTAGAATTTTTATTACTTCAGTTTCCACATTTCGCACCATCGTGTCGAAATTATTTTTAAATTCTTTTTCTGATGACTTTCGTAGACGATAAATGGCAGGTGGAAAAGTTATGCGCTCCAGGTATATAGTGTCATAAGCGGTCACGCACAGACGTGTGCCAAGCCGGCGCATGACTTGAGCAGCTCACCCCCTACCAGGACACATCCCTAGCGGCGCGGTGCGCCCTCGTGCATGCTGAGTGCGGCCCGGCCACTGACACGTGGCTGCCACGTGAGGCACCCCGCACTGCCGTCCTGGCCCCGTGATCGCAGCCCCGTGACGCTTCTCCAACCCCCGGCACCCCACGGCCAGCGGTCACATAAACTGCGACGTGCTATGCCGCTCGGCCGAAGTTATTTCTAACTGACCGTGCCGAACTTCAGCACTGGCGAACAAAAGCGGGAGAACCGCGAGTTAAAATCGCGACGAACACCAGTCCTTCGTTTGTGCGGTTTCATTCGAGATTCATCTTGAACTCAATTTTATTCGCTTCATTTGGCACATACGCGACATTTAATTATTTTGAATGGTGGCTAGTTGCACTAGTAATAAAGGAAAGAGAATCTCTACCTAAGTGGCACAGCGTATCTAATTAAAACTCACGGTATTGAAGGGCTGAAATAAGAACCCCGGACACATCACTTTAATATCGTGTAACGACCCGTCTGGCCTTGATAATACCCCCTATTCGCCGTAGAAGAGAATTCCCATCATCAGTTTCCATATCCTGCTGGATCCACTAACTGACAGTTAGATCCTGTAGAGCTAACGTGTTTTGGGCGGTCAATTGGTAAGTTGCACACGCTGTTCCAAATAGTATGTATGTAGTGTGTGTTCTTTTGGACATGTCCGGAAGAACAGACACCATTTTGATCCTGCAGTCACTGCGAATCGAGACACAAAGGAATTAGACATTATCTGCCAGTGGGCACTTACAATCTTGGGGCAAGTTGAAAATCTGTGCCGGACCGGGATTCGAACCCAACTCGCCTGCTAACTAGGCAGATGCGCCGACCGGACAGACTGGTCATCACAACCACATCTGCACAGACAACCGTAGCACGCCTCCCGTCAGACCCGAATTCCCACACTGCTAACCACACACTGCCCATTATCCTTATTACTTGCGGGATATCTTCGACTGCCGTGAGTTGGAGCCTGATGTGCATCCCCACTAAAGCTCACTGGCCGCCCTCGCCTTTAATGTCTGTCCTTTCAATAAATACCGACTGGCAGCTAATATCTTTCATTTCTTTGTGTCTTATGCATTTTAACCATTAGATGTTCTATTTGAACCTTAATATCTACCGTTTTCGATCGTTTGCCATCTTCACAGGACGTCTATCAGAAGCCCAAAATGGTACAGGTAAATTACGCAGGAAAATATAAAATAGAAAATTCAGAAAGTACATAAGCATAATCTGGTCGTGGATACTTATTACAAGCCAAAGACAGCTCAGGTGAATACGTAAATCATTTTCTTTCGTGGATGGTAGAAAAACCAAAACGTCATAATAGGTATATGAAAAGAACACTGCATGTTCCACAAAAGTCTAAGAGATGTGCTCAAATGTAATAGCAGTTAACGTAATAATGTACACAAAGATGAGAAACCTATGGAATGAAATGAGAGCTATACAGGTAGTCTGTGTAGTGTAAGTGAAGGATCACATCAAAATACATTCTATCAATATGTAACAAAGTTCATACCTAGAACGAGTTCACAGCTGATAAAAGCTAAATGATTTATCTTTGGAGTGCATCTGAGTCAACATAAAATAGTATATTTTTGTACATAACGAATTGGGTACAACATTACATACTTGGACATACTGACTAAGCAGTTCAGGTCCTAAAGCAGTATCCAATGCCTGGATAAACACAACAGAGCTAACATTTAGGCCAAATGGAAGAATCTTAAAATGATAGCTTCTCCCTGCACAAACAAATGGCGTGTACTTCCTCGATTCAGGACCTAGCATTCTCTGCCAGTAAGAACTTCTGAGGTCACATATTGAAGAGAATTTCTTGCCATGAAACTTCTGTGTAAACCCATAGATATTTTCTGGATGAGTGCGGACAGGAACTATCATCTCATTTATGTGTCTTGCGTCCAAAACTAATCGAACTTTGCCCTCTTATTTAGGGACAACCAATAAAGGACTACAGTATGGGCTTGCAGATGGCTCAATTAACTCCCAATCCAACATTCTTCATCGACAGATCGTCGAAGTCGCCAAGGTATAGGATAAAAACTTTGGCAATATGTACTATGTGGGTACATTTCTAAATTACACTCACAGGCTTTCACTATTCCCGGTTTTTCAAGACATCGATATTCTGCTGCATTAAGTCTGACAATTGTTTTCGCTGCCGATCGTCCAAACAGATTCAGACGTCTTTTGAGATATAACATCAGTTAATGTGCATACTTGATAAACGTCTTCTGCATCTGATCTCCGACTCCTCTTGAAACACCTTACAAGCTTAATTGTTGAATCCCGACATTATCTTCTGTGGCTGCAGTCTTCTCTGATCAGCTCCACGCACACATTCTCAGCATCAATCTTAAAAGAGGCACAGCCCGCAGAAAAGTCGAATTTAACGCCCGTCTCCCGGATACTCTCAATATCCAAAATACAGTCAATTTATTTATTACTAGGAACGTGCATAAAGTCGCTACATTTACTATTCTTAATTCAGTGTGAATCTGTATCTTTACCTTCTGTGGTCTGGTACCGATTGCACCTATAAATTCAAAATTACTCACAGGAAAGACTGGTAGTTTCCGGTGTCGTGTCAACCTCACAGACAGCGCTGCAGAGATTGCATTCACAGTTGCACCTGTATCAAGAATTACTTAAATGGTATGGTCATGGACTTCTGCATATATCGCCGGCATAGCAACGGTCATACGCTTGGCTGTACAATGCTGGGCGTCATGAGTAAGTTCATCTACTAGTCTCTGTCCGTCATTGCATTGGAACATGACAACTCTCTTGCCAGAGCCCCTTACATCACACCCGACCGTTTCTCCGGGGCACGATCCGGTCGTCGTTAGTTTGACAGATGGGTTCGTCAGTGACATCTGTAATCACAGGCGGTTGCTCTCTCCAGTCATTTATATGCGGAGATCGCTGGTTAATATTTTGTGGTTGCCAGCTCCGATTATTCCCGTGGAATTGCTGATTATTTCGACTGTGTAGGTTGTGGTTTGCATCGGGTTTAATCTTCGCACGTTAGGTTTATTTTTCGCCCAGTGAGGTTGGAACTACACCGCGTTGGCATTCAATCTTTGTCCGCCGTTCAGCTGTTGTTTGTTATGCTGAGCTTGGAAGCCTGATCACTATTATTATTTCGGCTCTGTCCTGGGTGATATACAAAGCTCTTGTTTACACTAGTCGACACCCATTACCATGATTTGTAGCTCTTAAGTCTTCGTTTAATAGTTCGATGATGTCTTCGGGAGCGTACATGAGTTTTTCACGTATCTCGATTGGTAACTTTGCCTTAATAATCTTAAAAATGTCCACCTGTGGGACTGGAGTATCCCAATATCAACTTTTACTCAGGTACTTCTCAAAGTACCGACGCAAGTTCCCACTCTTGATCGAAAATGGTTCTGGATTATAAATCTCTTTTTTTTTCAGTCGTTCTTGAATTCTCTTAGACCAGTACTTACTCAAGAACGCTCGCTCAAAATCCTCGTAGGTGCCACAGGTTTCTATAATATCTGTGAACCATAAACTACCGTGCGCCCCCGGTAGCTGAGTGGTCAGCGCGACATAATGTCAATCCTCAGAGCCCTGGTTCGATTCCCGGCTGGGTCGGAGATTTTCTCCGCTCAGGAACTGGGTGTTGTGTTGTCCTAATAATAATAATAATAATAATAATAATCATCATCATCATCTCATCCCCATCGACGCGCAAGTCGACGAAGTTGCGTCAAATCGAAAGACTTGCACCCGGAGAACGGTCTACCCGATGGGAGGCCCTAGTCAAACGACATTTACATTTATTTACCATAAACTACCTTCCCCTTGTACGTAGCCAGCGACAAAAGAAATCTTTTGTGCGTCAATCCATGCACGGGGTTAAACACCTCTGAACCCGCGAATGAAAACGACGGGGTTAGAAGTTTTATTCTCCGGATAGAAGGCTTGGAACTGCCGGTGCTTGAGGAGCTTCTCCTCCATTAACATTTGGGCGTATAAATTGTTGGGTAGTATATTGCCGTAAATAGGGTCAGACACCACATGTGCACTTTTCGTCGTAGGCGTCGGGCTACTCATCACTGACGCCGAATTCATCACATTTTGCTTCGTTTCGTCGGAAAATGTGACATGTGTGTAAGAACCACTCGCTCTTATTTCCTTTAGTGACTTGCAACATTCTTCAACCGATTTGGTTATATTGTCTTTCCACATCGAGAGCCCTTCACCAAATTGTTGGCTTATCACATCACTATCAATCTGGATCCTTGTGGAATCCGATACATTAGCCAGTTGAACGTTTTGTACAGTTTGTTGCAGTAGTTCTTTAACTGCGACACAATCTGTTTTAACAAATTCCAAATTTGGACACAAGAGTATGTACGGTCTCGGTGACATATTTTACTTCGGTTTGGATTTTAGAGATTTCCTCAGGAACTTTCTCCTGCGACAGCTTAAGATGTGCCGTTTCCGCAGCAAGATCACTTTGCTGAATGATTAAATGATCCACTTCGCATTTCAAACTCTGAAAATCCTCCAGAATGAGATTTTCACTCTGCAGCGGAGTGTGCGCTGATATGAAACTTCCTGGCAGATTAAAACTGTGTTCCCGACCGAGACTCGAACTCGGGACCTTTGCCTTTCGCGGGCAAGTGCTCTACCAACTGAGCTACCGAAGCACGACTCACGCCCGGTACTCACAGCTTTACGTCTGCCAGTACCTCGTCTACTACCTTCCAAACTTTACAGAAGCTCTCCTACGAACCTTGCAGAACTAGCACTCCTGAAAGAAAGGATATTGCGGAGACATGGCTTAGCCACAGCCTGGGGGATGTTTCCAGAATGAGATTTTCACTCTGCAGCGGAGTGTGCGCTGATATGAAACTTCCTGTTTGTTTGGCGATGACTTAACCATAACAATAACATCTGGCATTGCCAGCCTGATATTTGCTTGTTCATTTACTAATGCCTCCTGCTGCTTAACGAGACTGTCTTGTTTAGTAGAGAGACTTGTCTGTTCTACTTCTACAGTATGAACTATAGTGGAAATTTTGTTTTCTTCCGCTGCCATTGATTCTTGTGCGGAGGCTGCCCTAGACTGATCAGTTGCTGCAGAATGCACTTTACCAGACATCGATTGTTGATTTGCAGTTAACGTCTGCACCGCTTGGGATATACTAAGTACAAGACCTTTAATGTTAAACTCCTACCTGCGGTCATTACAGGTACTGAACTACCCGTGGAAGACACATCCTCAACTGATTGAATATTGTCCGTTGTATTGTGTACCCGTTCCATTCTCGACTGGGCGAGTGTCCTAACCATAAATCACTAAAAACTCTTCACACGACCCACGTAGTTTCAAAATGCACACATAAAATCAGTACAAATCTACACATGTTTTTTTTTAATATACATCTATAACTAATAGAAATAGGAAGACTCTACAGAAAGGACAGTATTAGATTCGAGAGGGGTAAACTTGCTGTTGCTTGCCTGCAGCTTGGGCATTTAGGTGATCCGATAAGATGAACCGTACAGCATCAGTCTGCCGGCCCCTCTATGCCGTTGTGGTCTCGAACAAGGACAGGGTATGCAATACAGAAACACACGTTGTAGTATACTTCTTACCAATAGCATACATACATGGAAATGATACAAACTTCTAACAAGTGCCGGCGGGGTGGCCGAACGGTTCTAGGTACTACAGTCTGGAACCGCGCGAACGCTACGATCGCAGGTTCGAATCCTGCCTCGGGCATGGATGTGTGTGATGTCCTTAGGTTAGTTAGGTTTAAGTAGTTCTAAGTTCTAGGGGACTGATGACCTTAGAAGTTAAGTCCCATAGTGCTCAGAGCCATTTGAACCTAACAGGTTCCCTAAAGCCGGCCGAAGTGGCCGTGCGGTTAAAGGCGCTGCAGTCTGGAACCGCAAGACCGCTACGGTCGCAGGCTCGAATCCTGCCTCGGGTATGGATGTTTGTGATGTCCTTAGGTTAGTTAGGTTTAACTAGTTCTAAGTTCTAGGGGACTAATGACCTCAGCAGTTGAGTCCCATAGTGCTCAGAGCCATTTGAACCATTTTTTGAAGTTCCCTAACTTTGCAAGCAGTCCCGTCAATTGGTCGTCACTCTAAAATGAACTGCTTCGTCGTAAAAGGAAAAAGAAAATTAACTAGCTAACTTGCTTGACTTTTGACTTCGACACAGATGAGACAGGTACTGCTTTTAAAACTCCTGATTTTTTGCTTAGATGCATATATTTTAAAATTTTTTACCTGTCTAATACAAACAATCTGTGAAAAAATTTGACTACAGATGAATATGTTTTCTTCGTGGCTACTGTAAGTAGAGAACGCGTTAGGTACAGGATGAGTTGGCGGCCGGAGGTTTACGTTTCTCTGGTTCTCAGATAACGCCAGGCAAAGTCGGAGAAAACTGCTACAACTCGCGATGAAGACTCTGTCTCTCATGGCAGCTACAATACTCACAGTCGCCGTAAGCTCTTCTGGAAACACTTTCAGAATGAGGAAGTTGAACAACAGTGGAAGTATGATATCTTCTAACAAACTGGTCGCTTAGGGAACGTCTTGAACATACAAGCTGACGGCGAAATATCACACGTTGTGCGGACCGTGACAGACTGATAGGAGATTCGCCCAGAATTGTTAATTCGCGAAGAAATCACTATACTGTATTTATAAACACACTAATAGTTTTTATGAAGGTCCAGGGATCCAACACCAAGTAAAAGTTCGTAAACGATATTTACCTTCTTTTTCACAAATTAAATTTTTTATTCTTGACAATTGCGCTTATAAGTTGTACCTCCCTTGCACTTCAAAATTACTTCTATACGCAAACTTATCTGTCCTTAAAAAAAAAAGTCCAATCGGCATTCTTTTTCTCCAACAATTGCAAAAAAAGCTAGATGCTCCTTTTTTCACAACTAACAGTGACTTGTAAGTCGACAATGTTTACAGCTGCGTCATTTCACATCTGATCATCACTCATTCTTTAGTGCTGACGTGAACTTTATTCCGATCAGGTTGTTTGTTGATTGTACTGCTTAATAATTAAAGTTTCCCACCAAGGACATCCTGAATACTAACAGATCTAAGCCAAAACGATTTTTGAACGCAAAGGGCACTGCGCCGATTACAATTCATCGTCAATTGACGGAAGTGTATGGTGAGTCGTGCATGGATGTCAAAAATGTTCGTAAGTGGTGTAGAGAGTTTGCAGCTGGTCGGTCCGAAATTCACGACGAAAAAAGGAGCGGGAGACCGTCAATTTCTGAGGAGAGAGTGTTGAAGGTTGAGCAAAGCATGCATGCGTGTAGATCAGCGGATCACGCTGGATGATCTCTGCACATTGGTTCCTCAGGTTTTTCGAAGCACCACTCACAGAATTTTAACGGAAACATTGAACTACCGGAAGGTGTGCGCAAGATGGGTGCCACGCATGCTGACTGAGGACCACATGCGGCAACGAGTTGATGCTTCCCGCATATTTCTTCACCACCTTGCAGCCGAACAGGACAACTTTCTGGACTCAATTGTCAGGGGTGACGAAACCTGGGCATACCACTTTACACCTGAGACCAAGCAACAATCACGCCAGTGGTGGCATCCTTACTCGCCAAAGCCGCGGAAATTCAAACAAACAGTCTGCCGGGAAAGTCAAGACAACCGTTTTTTGGGAACTGAAAGGGGTATTGTTGGTCGACTTTATGCCCACTGGGACCACAGGTACTGTGAGACTCTGAAGAAACTCAAACGGGCAGTTCAGAACCGGCGAAGAGGAATGTTGAGCAAGGGCGTACACATTCTCCATGACAACGCTCGCCCACACTTCGCTCGGCAAACCGTTGTTCTTCTGCAACAGTTTCAGTGGAACACAATCACCCACCCACCCTATAGTCCTGACTTGGCGCCCAGTGACTATCACCTGTTCCCTAGATTAAAAGAACATTTGGCCGGAAAGCGATTCAGCTCCGACGACGAGGTGAAAGAAAGGTTCATAACTTTCTGAACAGCAAGGCGGCGAGCTGGTATGACATGGGCATACAAAAACTGCCATAGTGTCTACAAAAATGCTGATTATGTCGAAAAATAGGTACATGTTCAAGCTGTAAACTGATGTCGTAGAAATAAACAGGTCTATTTACTCATAAAAAAAGGAGACCTTAAAAGGGATTATCCTCGTAACAGAACTTCTTGTAATAGTGCAGATAAACTGAAGCGAGTGCAGTGTCGGCTTAATCTTCTCTTTCCTGGCTGGAGTTAATTCCGAGATAGTGTGCTGTGAACAATGGTTTAGACTTCTGCTGGGAATATAATTTATTGCCGAATTATGATTTTAGGAATTGCGTTGATTGTCATGGGGCCAAGTGTGTGAAAGATGGTAGAAAACGACCGACGTTTATTTCTCTTTTCAATTATGTTGCACGAAATGTCACAAACAACTAGGGTTAGGAGAAAGACACGGTTCGATAGATTGAAACTGACGACATAGCGGAGTATTATTCTAGTCTCTCGCTGGGTTAAAGAATATACGTTGCAAGTCGCTGGTTCAGAAACTGGATTTTCTACAAAAACTCTGCGATCACTATGACTTTTATCGTGAGGTGTATTACATGATTGTGAGGAACTGTAAATTCTTCAATGCCTGTGTTGCCTATGGCAAAAAAAGATTGTTCTCGGATGCGTAAACAACACGCGGAATTATCGATGATGGAGATCTGAATGACGGATAAAGTTTCCGCTTGCAAGTGATGTTGGAAATTACCCAACTTAGGACTAAATTACGCTGAAACGTGAATTATTTGATAAGCTGCGACATTGTCGCGAATGAAACAGTGACCCGTATATACAGTAAATTCCCTTTAATTTACGTCTAAGGTCACAAACTTTTTTTTAAGAGATTACCGGTTTCGATCTATAATGACCATCATCAGATCTGTTTTATAAAAACAAAGTCCTAATGTACTGCAGCCATAGTGGCATCGCCAAATGTTAAATGCAGAATCAGCACCAGCATCGTCAAATATATATAAGTAGCATCATATGCACGAGTCAAGTTGTCAATAGCACTACTTTTGAACAGTAGTGCTACCGACAACATGACTCGTGCATATGATGTTACTTATATATATTTGACGATGCTGGTGCTGATTCTGCATTTAACATTTGGCGATGCCACTATGGCTGCAGTACATTAGGACTTTGTTTTTATAAAACAGATCTGATGATGGTTTTTATAAAACAGATCTGATGATGGTCATTATAGATCGAAACCGGAAATCTGTTAACAAAAAGTTTCTGACCA
Organism: Schistocerca serialis cubense; assembly: GCF_023864345.2. Lineage (NCBI taxonomy): Eukaryota > Metazoa > Arthropoda > Insecta > Orthoptera > Acrididae > Schistocerca > Schistocerca serialis. The sequence goes on along the minus strand of NC_064642.1, from coordinate 633,316,901 downwards.
TAGGCGTAAATTAAAGGAAACTTAGTGAATCATTTGCATATCGAAGCATGTAGTACATTTCGTATCAATTTTACTTTTGTTGCGTGCCGCCTAAATGGTATTGCATCTTTAATGACCAGATGTTTGTTGTGTTTGTGGTGTTAAGAGGATGTGCTTCCGATTTTGATACACAGCTTACAGATTTTATGATGTATGTTAGAGGTTCTTAAGTAAGATTTGTTCACTGTGGCTTATTTGAGTAATTGCTAGGTGTACACAATTGTCGAAAGACACGAGACCGCAGAATGCGAACGTGATGTCTCAATCGGCGGGCCGGCTCTCTCGCATTATGCAGTTGCGTAAGTCGTTGCCACTCCCCCCCTTCCCCCCCCCCCCCCCCCTGCCTCATTCGCACGCTGACTCTCAGTTTTGTACCGCCGTAACCACCCAATTTTCTTGTCTACACAGTAATTTAAGCGCTGCTTTGATAGCTTCTTTTGCGGGTGTCATAAATTGCGCGGCTAATGGGCAGGTAATTACCGCGCGCGCACTCTCCGAGATGGCAGTCCAGATACGACTGGTCTCGCGCCGACTGCCGCAGGTGTGATGGATGGCTGCCGTGCTCCGCTTCCGTCAAGCGTAAATCCACGGGTCCCACCGGTGTGGCAGACCGACGGTGGCCGATCCGTTGCCACGAAACCAGTTACGGAGGAAGGAAGAGTGTCAGCTGAGAGACCAATAGGCTGCCGCCGGCCTACCGAGCCGGGCAAGGACACCACCCGTCGATGACGAAATACAGCCTACGTCGTACAAAATTAGGCAATTTGGAACATTAGCATTCCGTTTATCTTACTGACGATATGGCTTTTCTGCCATGCTTCTGTGTCGAGGACGCCTACTCCTGGTTTCTCAAAGTCTGTCATTTTGATCGTGTCGCCACGACGGAAAACTTGCAGGACGGAAGGAACTAAGATTGGGCTACAGCGTCCCGTCGACGACGATGTCAGTAGAGACCGATCCCAAATCCGGAATGAGGGACGGTGGAGAGGAAATCGGTCGTATCTTTCTCAAACGAACCATTCCTGCATTTGGCTAAGGTTGCTTGGAGAAACTGTTACGTTACTTGAGTCCAACAGAAATGAATGAGGAAGAGAAACCCCCGTGACACACACAGTGGTTACGGTTACTACAAGTCACACCTCAAGTTGGGAAACGGGGCCAAATTTCTAGTAGTTTACAGTCGAGTTGAGATTTTCACAAATGTTTTATTCGTATCTTACAGAAACTAGCAGAACGGCAATAAACAGCCTTTTAAACACGCCGCTAACGGCAATCAAGTAATTTATAGTAATACAACAATTTAAAAATATTAAAAAAAAAGACACAGAAGCTAGGAGTACTGCAATAAACAGCCTTTTAAAACACGCCGCTAACGCCAATCAAAGTAATTTATAGCAATAAAACAATTTAAAAAATTTAAAGAACATTAGTAAACAGGATACTAAAGTAAATACAGAACTTTGTTAATAAAGTACGGTGATGTAGTGAAGCTACCAACACCGCCATTAAAAAAATTAAACAGGTCTCATCAAACACACGATTAATGGCAATAAAAGGAATTTACAAACTTGGAGGAATTTAAAAATTTTTTTTAACAAAAGTGTCATGGAATATCATTAGAACATAACAGATATGACGGACCCTTGTAAGGCGGCCACAAATCACCCACTCAGGGATGCTCAGGCTAGACAGAATACTGACCAATTTAAATACGCCCGTAAACACAATTGCCACTCTCAGGCTGGTCACTGCACCGACTTTTAGCCAGCGAAAGCTTGTTATAAGATGGCTTAACTTGCTGACAGAATTAGAGCTAACCTCGTGCAAGGAAACATTACACCACACAGTCCTGAATGAGCGACCACATGATCAACCAACAAGAAGCATGAATTTGCTCATAACACACGACAGAACACCGAAACAATTAAACTGCCAAAACTACACCTCCCACCGGACAGTAACGAGAGGAGGAGGAAAGTTCACTGTCTTCAATTACACCGGTGCCAGGGACAGGAAACCCGGTCGCCGGAGGCCACAAGGCAGAAGAGGCGCTGGTTACACAAAATTATTACTTAATGATTAGACCTTCCACGAACTTAACTTGCAATTATGCTCAAACAGGCAGTACACGAGCTCCGACGGCAAGGATCCACACATCCGACCGCGCACGCGTCGCCAGCGTACCCAACACTCCACGGTCACGCGACAACACGCTCTGTCACCGGAGTTCACGTCTTCTCTGCAACGTTGACGGGTAGTAAAAGCTCCTTCATGTTAGGTGTCTCCTTTTAAACTCCAGTGTTGAAACGGAGGATTTAAAGAAGCTTGTTAACGCCCCACCAAGGCGAAATGAACAGCAACTAGTCGTGGGGCGATTCTGTATACACCCAACACGCGAGGAGCTCTTCCGTCAACTCGACCCGCTCGTTACACACAACCGACATACATCACGTGGCGACTCGGTACAACCGACCACGCCTGCCTCGCGCTGGAGAGCCACCCTGCGCTCTCGTGTCCACCACTCTCTCTCTCTCTCTCTCTCTCTCTCTCTCTCTCTCTCTGCGCGCAACCCCCCCCCCCCCCCTACTTCCGTGCCACCACACGAGGTTACAACCGGTCAAAGATCTCACTTCCTCCATAGCAGTTTCCCGGAAGCAAAAACGCAGACACCGATAGCAGAGGGAAAAGACAACCAAGCAGCCACTTAATGACAGGCAACATATCAAACAAATATGTCAGGGGAAGAAAAGGGAAACCAATGCAATCTAAACACAAGGTGTAGCACGAGTCGATACACGGCTCACCCCGTAACACATAAAGTAGTTGCTTCAACGAGAAGGCTTACTTTCACACACAGAAAGTATACAGTCTCTTCAACGACGGAATGTTTTGGATGGCAATCTGCATGTTACCGGGCCACAATTGCAAGCCATTGGTTTGAAGAACATTTTGGACGATCCGAGCGAACGAGCTGGCCAAAGTACTGCACGAGAATTTGAACCGTCGTTCTCCAGAACGTGAGTATAATGTCTAATTATTGCGCAATTTCGCTCGTGCATCGTGAAGTGAGGTCACAGGAGACGGCTGGCGGTTAGTTAAACAAGAAAGTTGATCCCTGTTGAGGTTATCTTTAATTTGAGTACGTATTCGCGTTTAGTGGCGTTGCGATCTGAACATTACCGCGCGGGATTACCCGAGCGGTCTTAGGCACTGCAGTCATGGACTGTGCGGTTGCTCCCGGCGGAGGTTCGAGTCCTCCCTCGGGCATGGGTGTAGGTGTTTGTCCTTAGGATAATTTAGGTTAAGTAGTGTGTAAGCTTAGGGACAGATGACCTTAGCAGTTAAGTCCCATAAGATTTCACACACACTTGAACATTTTTTTATCTGTACGTTACAGTACTCTCAAAATAACTGTTGATACGTCATCCACAGATATTTCTGCAAAAAAAAAAAATCCATGGCCACTGGTGCTGGACAAAGCTGTTACGACAGCTTCATTCAAGAAAGAAAGGATATGTTACACAATGATGTTGGGTAATACTACACAATCCAAGCTTCATACCGTTCGTATCAAACTGATGCACATCCCTTTACGCAGATATGCGCAGTCCCGCTTCCCTGTTAAATTCCTGGATGGTATGTGGCAATAGTGTTCTTAATTACTTATATAATCACCGGTTTCGGCTGTGCTAAGTGTTGGAGCACGTAGATCACTGACTAGTTATGAGAGTATTGCAATGCGGACTAACATTAGAATCGAGAACAGCTGCCAACATAAGTAACGTAGAAGTAAATATCCTCGGAGTAGTGAAGCAACTTAAATCACTTAGTAAAAGCAAGTCTCCTGGTCCGGACTATACAAATTAGGTTCCTTTCGGACTATGCTGATCGATTAGCTCCATACTTAACAATCATATACAACCGTACACTCGACGAAAGATCCTTATCCAAAGACTGGAAAGTTGCACAGGTCACACCAATATTCAAGAAAGGTAGCGGGAGTAATGCACTAAATTACAGGCCCATATCGTTAGCGTCGATATGCAGCAGGATTTTGGAACATATATTGTGTTCCAACATTATGAATTACCTCGCAGAAAACGGTCTATTGAGACACACAGTCAAAATGAGTTTAGAAAACATCGTTTCTGTCAAACACAACTAGCTCTTTATTCACATGAAGTACTGAGTGCTATTGACAAGGGATTTCAGATCGATTCCGTTTTTCTGGATTTCCGGGAGGCTTTTGATACTTTACCACACAAGCGGCTCGTAGCCAAATTGCGTGATTATGGAATATCGTCTCAGTTATGTGACTGGATTTGTGATTTCCTGTCAGAGAGGTCACAGTTTGTAGCAATTGACGGAAAGTCATCGAGTAAAACAGAAATGATTTCTGGCGTTCCTCAAGGTAATGTTATAGTTCCTTTGCTGTTCCTTATCTATATAAACGATTTGGGAGACAATCTGAGCAGACGTCTTCGGTTGTTTACAGATGACGCTGTCGTTTATCGACTAATAAAGTCGTCAGAAGATCAAAACAAACTGCAAAACGATTTAGAAAAGATATCTGGATGGTGCGAAAAGTGGCAGTTGACCCTAAATAACGAAAAGTGTGAGGTCATCCACATGAGTGCTGAAAGGAACTCGTTAAGTTTCGGTTACACGATAAATCAGTCTGATCTAAAAGTCGTAAATTCAGCTAAATACCTAGATATTACAATTACGAGCAAATTAAATTGGAAGGAACACATAGAAAATGTTGTGGGGAAGACTAACCAAACACTGGGTTTTATTGTCAGAACAATTAGAATATGTAACAGACCTGCTAAAGAGACTGCCAACACTACGCTTGTCCGTCCTCTTTTAGAATACTGCTGCGCGGTGTGGGATCCTTACCAGATAGGACTGACGGAGTACATCGAAAGAGTTCAAAAAAGGTCAGCACGTTTTGTATTATCGCGAAATACGGGAGAGAGTGTCACAGAAATGACACAGGATTTGGGCTGGACATCATTAAAAGAAAGGCGTTTTTCGTTGCGACGGAATCGTCTCACGAAATTCCAATCACCAACTTTCTCCTCCGAATGCGAAAATATTTTGTTGACACCGACCTACATAGGGAGGAACGATCACCACGATAAAATAAGGGAAATCAGAACTCGTACGAAAAGATATAGATGTTCATTCTTTCCGTGCGTTATACGAGATTTGAATAACAGAGAATTGTGAAGGTAGTTCGATGAACCCTCTGCCAGGCACTTAAATGCAATTTGCAGAGTACCCATGTAGATGTAGATTAGCTAGGTGAACAAGAGAAGTATGTTAACATCTACACGTATGTAAACCGAAATAACCAGCAATCACTTGCATAAAATAAATTTTATTTCCTTAAACGGTTTTAGGGACTGCTTCAGAAGATTAACTATCACCTGAAGTTCCTTATCGCTTTTGTCTGTCTGTATGTGAAGGCTAATCTCACGAACTACTATACGGATTTTGATATGGGTTTCACTAATAGCCTGATTCACTGGGAAGTTTTGCGTGTACAGGGTGATTCCGTGATGTTGCTATAAGCTTTCAGGGATGATGGAGAAGAGTAAATGTATCAATTTGAGATAATGAGTCTTGGAAACGACAGAGTCGAAAGTTAAAAGCTAAATCGTTCTGATACGTCTGAGAGCGGAACAAATGTGCCGGTACTGTTGTTGTTGTTAAGATTGCAGGGTAGGCAACTTTCAGAGGTGATAGTATAGAGCAAAACTCGAAAAGATTGTTTTGTAAACATGGGTTCTAACTAGAGAAACTTCCCATCGCACCCCCCTCAGATTTGGCGGTAAGACGGCTCAATGGACAGCCCCGTCGAGCAAGCGTGAAGACAGGAAGGAGGTGTACTGAACTGTGAAAAAAAAAGCAAAACAGAAACAGTGAACGGTCGAAGTACAAGGTATGCAATATAGAGCAGCCCGAAACAGCAGCGGCGTCGTGGTTAAGTGGTGACGGTGTTGGAGTGCCGTGCGGGCGAGCTGTGTTCAAATGTCCCTCGTACCATTTATTTTTTTCACAGTATTATAAACTGTCCGTTCGGTTATTGAAATGTTTGTTCTCTTTCTTTAGTCTTGGCAATTGTCATACTATACATTGGTTGTGGAATATAAGTCATGTGGTAAGAATACGTTAATGTAGCTAGTAAACGTGATGAACAGTGACAGCGGGCGAGATACCACACAGACGTCTCACAGAAATGAAAGCACTTAACCACGACGCCATTGTTGTGTACGGCTGATCTGTATTGCATTTCTTGTCCTTCGACCGTTCACTGTTTCTGTTTCGTGCTATATCTGTGTTCAGCTCTCTTACCACTGAATCTGAGGTGGGGGTGCGATGGGGAGTTTACCTTATAAGATGTACCTTAAGGGGAGGTTTACTATCTTCTGGTTCAAAAACTCGATTTTTTTAAAATTGCATTTTTGGATCCATAAAAGTGTTTGCAATCCACCCCTGAAACGGTTTTTCCGAATACGGAACGGAAATGTTTTTTATTCGCGGTTGAACAAAAAAATGCACCTGCCTGACATTGGCCTTTTTAACGCACCAGTTTTTTTCTTTCGGAGGACGAGCTATTCTACCGGTGCTTGGGGGGGAAACACACATAATTCAAATGAAAGTTTGAACACGTGTGTTTGGAAGTTAGTCCCCAAGCATTTGCATTCTGGTGCGAAGACTGTGGAGATTGCGACTTTCCTGGTAGTGAGCAGCTTCAACGAAGGGTATTCAGCAATTCTGAAGACCATGACAACGATGGTCGTCACCCTGGGACTCTATTCGACGGATTTCGCCGAGCATTCGGGCGACCACCGGATTCAAGCGGCCGAAAACCGCTTGTCACCGGCCGTACGAGCGGCTCTGGAGCAGCGCAGGATGGCCCAGAACGCCCTCTATGAGGAAGAGGAAGGACTAGTTTATGGACCCGGAATAGCAGAATGAACGTACGTTGCATGATATTGCATTTATATGTAGTCAAAACTTCAAACGCGTGTTTCTCGAAACGACGTTTTTTTATCGCGCGGTATGGTAACTTCAAATCTAATAATCCGATTGCCATTATTCTTTGTTTCCGACGAAGCTAACTAAATTGTCTAGGAGTTGTACCACTTTCATTCCGATCCATCAACTATAAACACTTTTAGTTGGCGGCGAAGTCGAAAAATCGATGTAAAAAACCCTATTTTTTAAATGGCCGCCATTTTGTTTCATATGGTCCAAAAACTTAAGCAAGGTACAACTCCTAAAGAATCTTATATACTTCGCTAATGTCAACTCAGTTTTGGTTTCAGACCGGCTGACCTATGACATACCGCGCGTGGAGGTCTACATCGAAATTTTGTTTCGTTCCGACGGCACTTACGCCTTTGCTCTTCGACATTCCGGTCGAAGAAATTCCAGTTTGTAGGGGAAATATCAATTAACATTTTGACCAAATTTGACATTGATATCTATAACACATCCCCAGAAAAAAATCTCAAAGAACATGCTTTTTTCGGGCCAAAGATAGTAAACCTCCCCTTAAAAGCTATGAGCACTTGTCCAGTTGATATGTTTCGCAGTATCGAAGATAAGCAAATGCTCATGGCTCATGGCATGTTAGAGACCCTGTTTACGAAACATTCTTTTCTTGTTTTGGTCCATACTATCACCTCTGAAGGTTGCCTATCCTACAATATTAGGAACAACAGTACTGATAGATGGGTTCCACTGTCAGAACGATTTTCGCTTGTAACTTTAGATTCTGTCATTTCCAGAGCACGGCCCGTTACCTCAGGATGATACCTTTACCCTTCCCAAGCATTCCTGCAAGTTTGCAACTTCATCACAGAATCGCCCTGTATTCTCTACATCTATGGTCACTTGGCACATCAGAAGGTGGATTTCGAAATGGCGAATCTTTATTACAAGTTACTAGCCGTGAATCATATCCTAGTAAATTACCTAAAGTAGAACCAGTCATCTCTTTACATTTCCTATTAAAAATTATTAGCGCAACATAATTGTTGCATGCCCTGCTGTAAATACACCGTCCGTAGAAATTGTTACGTTTGGCACCTAAATATACCACTATTCGGATCCCACAATAATGACAAGTACACACTACTAAAGTTTCTCGAATTGTCATTCGTTGTAGACTACCTAATTTCGTTGCCTTGCTAAACCTGAAAAGGTATGGTATTAAATAAGTCCATTTATCTCCGACAGTTTCAGACGTATTTTTACGTATCAATACCCGTCTTCTCTGGAGGCCACACGGGCACTACAGATGCGTCATATTCACAACCTCGCGTAGGCCTTTTTCCCTCTCCTCCATAAATATGATGCGTAAGCGCCATGACTAATAAGGAAGTGCTCAATTCCCCCTATTGCCTAGAAAACTTGTAATTTAAATCTCTCTCGTATACTAGGAGATATTTCGTACATTTTGCGACGTTTTTTGTTGAAGATTCCCATTTTTTGGAATGTTTCTACTACGGTATTGTCAGATTCCTAATTTGTGAATATTTCTTGACTAATTTGTGAACTTGTTTGTCGAATTCCACTTTTTTTTTTTCAACCAGTAACACGTGGACTCTTGCTATATTACGAATCCGAAGGATATAACCCCACTAAAACTAGTAATGAGTTAAATGTATAAGCCCCTGATAGCCCATTATTTGTGAGAATAATATTTCTTTGGACTCTTCTTATAGACATTGCAGGTTTCATGATGTAATATCCGTAGGTGGGCCCATGCGCTTTGACCGTATACATTACTGAAGCAATCAAATTATTTAAAGTATGTGTTAAGTGAAGACGTTTTTGTCTCATATGGGTAAGTTTATTGAACACCAACACACACGGATGGTTCAGTTACTCGGCATTTGTTGTAGAGCGCCATTTGTCGCCCATATTCCAATACATTTAGACTCGCTTTTTTATTTTATATAATTTATTTGTTTTTTTTTGAACAGCCTTGCCACTAGCGTGCTACGGCACGCTACAACTTCCTCTCCTGTGTCCTTTTCATTGCAGAGTAGCACTTTTGTGTTCCATCTCTGTCTGATCTGTTTTTACACACAGTTTTTATGCTCTATAGATCGTAAAGCAGCAGGGTGGTTATTCCTTCATGCCTTCACCCATGTCCTGTCACCCTGTTTCTTCTGCATGTTAGTGTTTTCTGGATATTCCTTTCTTCGCCGATTCTGCGGAGACTTCCACACGCCTTACCTTATCAGTGCACCTAATTTTCAGAAATTTTGTGTAGCGCCACATCTGAAATGTTTCGAATCTCTTCTTTTCCAGTTTTCCTATAGTCCATGTTTCACTTCCATATCAGAACGCACAATCTCAAAAATTTCATTCTCGAGTTGGTCAGGAACGCAGTCTTTGCCGTCATCATGGAATCATGTCATTGATATCCATTCACCCTGAACTTTAACCCACTCCTGAAGTTCATTTTTACATCCTCCATTGGTTCATCGACGCCTAGGTTGAACAGGTAAAATACCTAGGAGCAACCAGCCGGAGGGACAATTGGATATTTGTGGTAAGTTCTATGAGACCAAACTCCTAAGATCATCGGTCCCTAGACTTACACTCTACTTAATCTAACTTAAACTAACTTACGCTAGGGACAACACACACACACACACACACACACACACACACACACACACACACACCCATGCCCAAGGGAGGACTCGAACCTCCGACGGGGGGAAGCCGCGCGAACCGTGGCAAGGCGCCTTAAACCGCACGGCCGGAAAGACAAAGTGGAACAACTGCATAAAACAAACTGTAGGAAAAGAAAATTCGACGCACAGATTCATTGGGAGAATTTTAAAGAAACTAATCATTCACGAAAGAAGTGGTTTACTAAAAATAGTTAAATGCAGTTCGTGAGTCTGGGACCCTTAGCAGATTTAATTAATAGATTCTAACAACGGTGAAAATGGTACAACGAGCTATCATTGCCCACACGAATACATAATTGCAAAGTACGCCGCGCGGGATTAGCCGAGCGGTCTTAGACGCTGCAGTCATGGACTGTGCGGCTGGTCCCAGCGGTGGCCCGAGTCCTCCCTCGGCCATGGGTGTGTGTGTGTTTGTCCTTACGATAATTTAGGTTAAGTAGTGTGTAAGTTTAGGGACTGATGGCCTTAGCAGTTAAGTCCCGTACGATTTCACAAATTTTTTGGCATGGATGTGTGTGATGTCCTTAGGTTAGTTAGGTTTAAGTAGTTCCAAGTCCAGGGGACTGATCACTTCAGATGTTAAGTCCCATAGTGCTTAGAGCCATAGTAACTAAATAGCCTACATGCCGCACACCATGCTCATTCAGGCGGCGGGCGGCTGGGCGAGCACAAGCGCTCAGGCTCGCTCGGCGCGTGAGTACTAAATTGGAAGGAACACACAGAAAAGTTGTAAGTAAGGCAAACTAAAGACTGCGTTTTATTGGCAGAACTCTTCAAATGTATAACAGATCTAGTGGAGAGATTGCCTTCACTAAGCTTATCCGACCTCTTTTGAAGTTCTGCTGCGCGGTTTGGGATCGTCAACAGATGTTACACTACTGGCCATTAAAATTGCTACACCACGAAGATGACGTGCTACAGATGCGAAAATTACCGACAGGAAGAAGAGGCTGCGATATGCAAATGATTAGCTTTTCAGAGCATTCACACAAGGTTGGCGCCGGTGGCGACACCTACAACGTGCTGACATGAGGAAAGTTTCCAACCGATTTCTCATACACAAACAGCAGTTGCCTCGTGAAACGTTGTTGTCATGCCTCGTGTAAGGAGCAGAAATGAGTACCATCACGTTTCCGACTTTGATAAAGGTCGGATTGTAGCCTATCGCGATTACGGTTTATCGTATCGCGACATTGATGCTGGCGTTGGTCGAGATCCAATGACTGTTAGCAGAATATAGAATTGGTGGGTTCAGGAGGGTAATACGGAACGCCGTGCTGGATACCAACGGCCTCGTATCACTAGCAGTCGAGATGACAGGCATCTTATCAGCATGGCTGTAACGGATCGTGCAGCCACGTCTCGATCCCTGAGTCAACAGATGGGGACGTTTGCAAGACAACAACCATCTGCACGAACAGTTCGACGACGTTTGTAGCAACATGGACTATCAGCTCGGAGACCATGGCTGCGGTTACCCTTGACGCTGCATCACAGACAGGAGCGCCTGCGATGGTTTACTCAACGACGAACCTGGGTGCACGAATGGCAAAACGTCATTTTTGCGGATGAATCCAGGTTCTGTTTACAGCATCATGATGGTCGCATCCGTGTTTGGCAACATCGCGGTGAACGCACGTTCGAAGCGTGTATTCGTCATCGCCATACTGGCGTATCACCCGGCGTGATGGTATGCGGTGCCATTGGTTACACGTCTCGGTCACCTCTCGTTCGCATGGACGGCACTTTGAACAGTGGACGTTACATTTCAGATGTGCTACGACCCGTGGCTTTACCCTTCATTCGATCCCTGCGAAACCCTACATTTCAGCAGGATAATGCACGACCGCATGTTGTAGGTCCTGTTCGGGCCTTTCTGGATACAGAAAATGTGCGACTGCTGCCCTGGCCAGCATACTCCAGATCTCTCACCAATTGAAAACATCTTGTCAATGGTGGCCGAGCAACTGGCTCGTCACAATAAGCCAGTCACTACTCTTGATGAACTGTGGTATCGTGTTGAAGCTGCATGGGCAGCTGTACCTGTACACGCCATCCCAGCTCTGTTTGACTCAATGCCGAGGCGCATCAAGGCCGTTATTACGGCCAATGGTGGTTGTTCTGGGTACTGATTTCTCAGGATCTATGCACCAAAATTACGTGAAAATGTAATCACATGTCAGTTCTAGTATAATATATTTGTCTAATGAATGCCTGTTTATCATCTTCACTACTTCTTGGTGCAGCAATTTTAATGGCCAGTAGTGTATTAACCGAGTATATCGAGAAAGTTTAAAGAAGAGCAGCAAGTTTTGTATTTTGTATAATATGGGAGAAAGTGTCACTGACTTGGTACGGGATTCGTTTCTCATTCGATGGAATCTTCTCACGAAATTTCAATCACCAACTTTCTTCTCCGAAAGCGAAAATATTTTGCTGACGCCGACCTACATAGGGAGAAACGATAATCATAATAAAATCAGGGAAATCAGAACTCGTACGGAAAGATACAGGTGTTCGTTTTTTTCCGCTCGCTGTTCGAGATTGGAATAATAGAGAATTATTGTGAAGGTGGTTCGATGAACTTTCTGCCAGGCACTTAAGTATGATTTGCAGAGTATCCATTTAGATATAGATGTAGTAAGCGTTCGCGGTAAGATGTGCCTGTCAGGCGTCTATACAGTACGAGCGCGGTGAAAATGCAAACTGTGCTCTGTCTTCAGAGGCATGACGGAAAGTTCGCCGCAGCTTTAACGGAAGCCTATATACTTAATGACCCATGCTTAAAGTGGAGAGTAGCTCTTTTTACATCGATGAAAAGCAGCATTATAACCGCTTTATGAACTTCAAAGCCAAGGTCAGACTCACCACAAACAGTTTATTTATAGTCAGTGCACGAGGCCTAGCTACATTTAGAACGTAGAGGCCTACAATGTGACAGGCAGTTGAGCGATACGTTACGTAATAAAATAAGTCTTGAAGACTGGCATAAAAATGTTCAACATAAATTTCCAGTACATCAGACGTCTTCAGATACGATTGTGTCGATGTTTCGAGCTACCATAAGGCTGCATCAGTAGTAATAAAATCATGTTTCGCACTTACCTGTCCCCATGTTCTTTGCGTCATCAAATGAAACAACGGGACAGCTCGCACGAGGAGATCGGTGAACAGGCCTTAAGATTTATGGTTAACCGCCGGCCGAAGTGGCCGTGCGGTTAAAGGCGCTGCAGTCTGGAACCGCAAGCCCGCTACGGTCGCAGGTTCGAATCCTGCCTCGGGCATGGATGTTTGTGATGTCCTTAGGTTAGTTAGGTTTAACTAGTTCTAAGTTCTAGGGGACTGATGACCACAGCAGTTGAGTCCCATAGCGCTCAGAGCCATTTGAACCATTTAGCCATTTATGGTTAACCTACATAAATTAGTACGTTATGAGCCCTCAGTAGACTGGCTTTAGTAAGGGCGCCATAAGTTGGTCGTTGGACCTCAAGTGCTGATAGTTAAAAGTCGGCACCAACCGGAAAATGTCGTGTCGACTGTTCTGGTTGGTTGGTACGTTGGGTCGGAGTAGGGAACCAAACAGTGATGTCATCGATAGCATCAGATTAGGGAAGGATGGGGAAGGAAGCCGACCGTGCCCTTTCAAAGGAATCACCCCGGCATGTTCCTGAAGCGATGTAGGGAAATCACGGAAGATCTAAATCAGAATGGCCGGACGCGGGTTTGGCCTGGTCGTCCTCCCGAATGCGAGTCCAGTGTGCTAACCACTGCGCCACCTCGCTCGGTAATGGCTCTTGTGTGTTTCAGACTGCTGCCATCCTCGGCGACCCCGAAGTTGTAATCTCCTAACGAAATGTTGTGTTGTCTGTTTGGGTGGATGATTCAGTAATAACAGTAATTGTACATGTATTTAAATGGATAATGCAATATGAGACACGGTCACAAATGCTTACACAATGTTCTGAATGTAATTTTGCTTCTACTCATGGTATTGTACACCAAGTCTTAATTTAATTTCACATTCCATGCTAGAAATACGTTACGCATTTGAATATGACCGTTTCTATAATACACATTCACGTATCCATGTTACTTCCGTTTGAGATGTATACCACACCAAATGATCGGCACGAGCTCCACAAGCACTGACTCTGCAGTGGCCGCGCAACTAACCCCTCTATCCGTGGGATAAGACGCAAACGGTACTTAGCTCACGGACGAATTCACGAATATCAACTAAAATAACGTACGTCTTAAAATATTACTGTATTTTGTTTGATACTGAGCATGAAAACTATGCTCTTAAGAAGCTCGTAACGTTAGTTGACTATTTTGGATCCGGCTCTTACGAGGGGACTTTCTGGGAGGTGCATCGAGTTATGAGCCCCCACTTCGCCTGCTTACAGTGTGGGTTAGGCACCTATCACACTCTAAAATCGTAGGTGCCAATGCGACCTCGGTTTTGAAATATTGCCTGTTAGAGTTTCGACAGCTCGTTATATACAGAAAAGTTTCACTATTGTGGGAAGTGAGCGAGCAGCCGAATGACAAGCCAGCGAGATTCCCGTCCAGGCGACCCTGGTTCGAGACCCGTGTATGCTACTTTTGTTTTCTTTTTGTTTTTTCAAATGCTTGTTAATTTATAATTACTCGTGAAAATTTTACAAGGAATTGATTAAAAAGAATTACAAGCCTTTATAAATAAAAATTACAAATTGAATGTCACATTTTGTTTCAATCTTTTGCGTTTTTTTTTATTTTAACAGGAAATTAACCGTAATCAAAACGTTGGCATGCATAAATTTGCCTGTTTACCTGAAAATTGAGAGAAGTTATTAAAATATTTCTTCGAAAATAGTTATAAACGCGCCATACAGATGTTGGGACAGGGTCCTAGAAAATCTTATGCCTGTCAGATCGTTGACGCGTGTGGAGCCCACAAAAGACCTCCTTAGTCTTCCACCAAATGTTCAATATTGTCAAAATTGCACTGACTGACAACTCGTGAACAACTTGCACTTTTTGCTCCATTTTAAAGGATAAAAGTCTGCACACTTCAAAGCCAAGCTTGCAACTGACGAGAAACGTTTATTCGGCAGTTATAACCGTCGCTACTCACGTACACAGACAGTAGAGTCCATTTATTCGTGGAACGGCAGGTACAAATTGGGGAACGCCAATGGTCAGGAACAGGATTTAGGCGCGGCGACGCGTCAACTATCTGACAGGTATAAAATTTTCTAGGACTTGTCCCAACATTTGTATGACGGGTTTATCACTATTTTGGAAGAAATATTTTAACAACTTCTCTCAATTTTCTGGTAAATAGGCAAATTTGTGTATGCCAACGTTTTGATTACGGTTAATTTCCTGTTAAAATAAAAATAAACGCAAATGATTGAAACAAAATATGACTTTCAATTTGTAATTTTGATTTGTAGAGCCTTGTAATCCTTTTTATCAATTCCTTGCGGAAGTTTGATGATTTATTATAAATTAAAAAGTCATTTGAAAAAAAAAAAAAAGGAAACAAAAGTAGCATAGACAGGTCTCGAAACAGGGTCGCCTGGACGGGAGTCTCGCTCGCTTGCCACTTTTTTAAATCTCATTTTGTTCGTTGTATCTGCTCGGGGCGGACGTCGCAAGACACCTGTTTCAGTTCGTCGTTGATCCATCAACTCTTTTTTTTTTTTTATTACAGAGGGCAGCTAATCCTCTGACCAAACACGCTGAGTTACCGTGCCGGCAGTCACTCAGCTACTCGCTCACTTGCCACAGCAGTGAAACTTTTCTGTATATAAAGAGCTGCCGAAAGTTTAACAGGCAATATTTCAAAGGCGAGGCCGCATTGGCACCTACAATTTTAGAGTGTGATAGGTGCCTACCCACACTATAAGCAGGTGAAGTGGGAGCTCACAAATCGATGCACATCCGAGAAGGTCCCCTCGTTAGTTCCTAGGTGCACGTTTACCAGCGTGGGGCCGCATGCGACCACTGAACTACAGTCTTTTGAGTCACATGTTTGCTTCGTAACTGATACATAACTCGAAAGTCGGTTAATCGAATGATGCCCATTCTGGATAAATGATGAATTGAATAACGTCGGGAACACGGTGGTTCGCTTACGGTGCTGTTACATATAGGAAATACGCAACACCATGAAACTACAGAAAATCCAGGAACATCTACAAAGCACGGTCGTACGGCGCAGTGACGACCGGGTGAGCCTCGACAGAAATAAAGGCAACAGCGTAATAGTGAACGAGCGAGGCGCAGCCCGGGCAACGGGAGCACCCCGCGGAGCTATGGCTGGTGCCGTAAGCGCTCATGTCGCCGGCTGTCGTCAACGTCAATGTCAACGAGACGGCCGCGTCAGCACCAGCAGCAGCACCCACCGCTGCTGGCTGCACCTGTGCCCGGCCAGGCGTGCGACACGCGCGTGCCCCACACGTGAGCCCGCTCCACAGGCTGTCTGTTACGGGGACACAGCGGTCGTCGACGCGGTCACGTCTCTCCATTACGCGGTCTTAACACTCCATATAAAATCTATGTTGCTTTTGTAACATCCCACCGGTCACTTATCTGGTTTTGGTGTGTGCTCACCCCAGGTAATTGACTAACAGATCAACAGAGAGTGCAAAACTGCCGCAGTGTCGGATAACGCAAAGAGAGTAATAAGGCCCTGTGACTCCTGATTGAACTGCGGTGGCAGAGTTGACATTAATTGATTCAGAATTGATCACTTTTAATTAAAAAGGGGTGCACATTCATGTTATATTCAGCTATTGAGCACCAGATGCAAATGTTGAACATAAAATTAATTAAGAAAGTGACTTGGGATTTCAACTACTTGATTGAAAACAGATGCAGTCGATTAGCACAGATTTATTTTAACTCGCGACCTTCAATCATCAGATTACATGACTCTCCTAACAGGCAGTGGTAATAAATTGCGTTTGCGTCGAGTAAAGTGCGATAAATCAAACGTAATTCCCATCGACTGACCAGGCGTAATGCGAAGTGCGAGAAGAATTCTACAATACACAGCCCATGAAACCCTCATGGAAACTTTGCCGACGTGATCCAACAAATTAATCAGTGGCCGGAGTGGGCGCAACATCACCGAATTCAGCGTGGCGGCGCGGCGTCATTGTGTAGATGTTGGCCGACCTCGTCGTGCTGCAAGGCTGCGCTCGTCTATTAACTTCTACCTATCTTGCTCAGTACATAGCTGAACGAAAACTTTCTATCTTCAAGCTCAATCGTTCCGTTTGCTAAGTCCTAAACTGCAGAGATGCTCACTCTCTCTCAGGCAAGCTGAGTAAAGAATGCCACGTCCGCACTCGAGGCAAGCTGGGGATGGAAGACTACTGTGGGGACTTCTCCCAGTCTGCTCTTTGCCTCGGTTTCCCCTCCAGCAAAATCACTTACGCCAATTGCAGCGCAAGTCGTGTTAATTATGCGTCGCTTCCCAGCGCCGACCAGTGCCTGCTCTGGGAGGTGAACAAATTCCCACAAAATTTCCCTTCCTCTCAACTTCTGCTATTTAGCTCCTCCCAGGCCACCCATCAAGGTTAGCGTCTGCACAAAACACCTATTTTTCCGGAATTCTGACTCCCAGGAGAGTACTTCAAATTCCTTGGTCCTATGTTCCCATCGGAGGCTGGCATATTTCATTCTGTCACTCTTCACCTGATTTCCTTCACTCTCTGCAGACCGTGAATTCAGTGTGAAGTTGCTATAGTCACGAACACGCATATTTTGACGATCACTGCACCGTAGCTTTGCACGGCTTACTCGCATGTTTCACTGAAAACGGGACAACGGACATTTATCAACAGGCGTACAAGTTCTCCGTCTGCTTCCCGGTACACCAGCATGAGATCAACCACCCACTCACTGTCACTCATCTTCAGGCAGCTGGAGGCCGCATCCCGTTACCTCTTTCTCAGAGCTTGAGCCGCCCTAAGCTGCCTATTGTCGCTTCCCTTTGCCGCTCCCCAGCCGCGCGCCGCGGTCAATTCTGAATACTTCCCTGGGATAAACTAGCCTCCAGTAAATCGACGTGTTTCCACAAAGTTTTCATGTCGTGTGAATTACTTTAAAACCATTACCCGACATTAATTATTCCAATACGTCCATACTATACCCTCTACAAGATGCATTGTGCCTTGTCAGTCATTTTTGTTCTGCCCTACTGTTCGCTCAACGTGAGTTAGGTGATCTTTAACGACTTCATGTAAGGGGCATAGTTCTTGCCATCTTACACTTTCATCGTCAGTTTATACACTGAAGCGCCAAAGAAACTGGTATAGGCATGCGCATTCAAATGCAGAGGTATGTAAATGGGCAGAATACGGCGCTGCGGTCGGCAGTGCCTATGTAAGACAACAAGTGTCTGGCCCAGTTCTCACATTGGTTACTGCTGCTACGAGGGTGAGTCAAATGAAAACCTCAAATATTATTTATTGTGCAGAAGTGGTACAAAGCTGTATCACTTTTCAACATAATCTCCCCCACGCTCAATGCAAGTCCTCCAGCGCTTACAAAGTGCATAAATTCCTTTATAAAAAAATCCCTTTGGTAGTCCGCGCGACCACTCATGCACCGCGTGGCGTGCCTCTTCATCATGGAGTACCTCTTAATCAGAACGGAACTTCTTTCCTCCCATTGCGACTTTGAGTGGCCCAAACATGTGGAAATCACTTGGGGCAAGGTCTGGTGAGTATGGTGGATGAAGAAAACACTCAAAATGCATGTCTGTCATTGTTGCAACTGTTGAACAGGCAGTGGGGACTTGCATTGTCATGTTGCAAAAGGACACCTGCTGACAGTAATCCACGTCGCTTTGATTTGATTGCAGGCCGCAGATGATGTTTTAGGAGATCTGTGTATGATGCAATGGTGACAGTGGTCCCTCTAGGCATGTAATGCTCCAAAATGACGCCTTTTTCGTCCCAAAAGAGAGTCAGCATAATCTTCCCTGCTGATGGTTCTTTTCGAAACGTCTTTGGTTTTAGTGATGTTGAATGGCGCCATTCCTTGCTCGCTCTCTTCGTTTCCGGTTGGTGGTAGTGAACCCAGGTTTCGTCGCCCTTAACGATTCTTGCAAGGAAGCCATCACCTTCTCGTTCAAAGCACCGAAGAAGTTCATCACAAGCATCAACACGTCGTTCTCTCATTTCAGGAGTCAGCTGCCGTGGCACCCATCTTGCAAACACTTTGTAAAACTGGAGCACATGATGCACATTGTGGTGTGCTGACCCATGACTAATCTGTAAAAATGCTGCAATGTCATTCAGTGTCGCTCGGCGGTTTTCCTTCACTATGGCTTCAACTGCTGCAATGTTCTGTGGAGTCACAACTCGTTGTGCCTGACCTGGACGAGGAGCATCTTCCACTGAAGTCACACCATTTGCGAACTTCCTACTCCATTCGTAGACTTGCTGCTGTGACAAACATGCATCACCGTACTGAACCTTCATTCGTCGATGAATTTCAATAGGTTTCACACCTTCACTACGCAAAAACCGAATAACAGAACGCTGTTCTTCCCTGGTGCAAGTCGTAGGTGGGGCGGCCATCTTTATACTGATACTGCGACGGTATGTGTGTATCTGCACTATGCTACCACCTACAGGCTATTCTGCACGCTGTTTGTAGCACGCTTCCCAACTTATAGGATAACGGCGCGAAATTCCGATTTGTTATAACAAATTTAAGGTTTTCATTTGACTCGCCCTCGTAAAATGGCAGGAAATCAAGATTTAAGTGAGTCTGAACGTGGTGTTGCAGTCAGCGCACAAGCGATGGGACACAGCATTCCCGATGTGGCGATGAAAAGGGGGTTTTCCCACACGACCATTCCATGAGTGTACCGTGAATATCAGGAATCCGGTAAAACAAATAATCTCCGACATTGCTGCGGCCGGAAGCGATCCTGCAAGAACGGGACTAACGACGACTGAACAAAATCGTTCAACGTGACTGAAGTGCAGCCCTTCCGCGAATTGCTGCAGATTTTAATGCTGGGCCATCAAAGAGTGCCAGCATGCGATCCATTCAACGAAACATCATCGATATGGGCTTTTGGAGCCGCTCGGGTAGGCCGGCTCGGATAGGCCGGCCGGTGTGGCCGAGCGGTTCTAGGCGCTTCAGTCTGGAACCGCGTGACCGCTACGGTCGCAGGTTCGAATTCTGCCTCGGGCATGGATGTTTGTGATGTCCTTAGGTTAGTTAGGTTTAACTAGTTCTAAGTTCTAGGGGACTAATGACCTCAGCAGTTGAGTCCCATAGTGCTCAGAGCCAGAGCCAGAGCCAGTTGCATATGCACTAACACTTTTAGTGGCAAACATCATGCAAAAACATGCATTCGTATTTAAAAAAACCACCAAACTACGATAGAATTGATGCTAAAATCATCATCTAGGGCGAACCAGGTCGTAAGCCATAACCTTGCGAGATCCAGGTAACAAAATCATTTGTAAAACATGTGATACGGTACAAAAGCATATAATGGATGTCTGATGCCGTTTTACTTCTGACAACTGGCCCCTGTCCCTCTTTTGTTACCTGGGTCTCGCGAGGTTATGGGTTACGAGCTGGTTCGCCCTTGATGATGCTTTTAACGTTAATATTTCCTTAGGGGGTGTTCTTTTTTTTTTACATGATGTTCACTGCTGATACTGTTCAATGTATATGCACCTGCATTTACGATGTGAACGATGGATGTTAGTTACTAGTCACAACCAAAACTAATCATGTTTTAATTGTCTGCTGTAAATTGCGGTGAAGATGGTAAAGCTTTTATAAAATTTTTTTCAAAATTTTAATAAATTTTGACTATGAATGACACAATAGGTTGGTATACTACACTACTGGCCATTAAAATTGCTACACCAAGAAGAACTGCAGATGATAAACGGGTATTCATTGAACAAATATATTATACTAGAACTGACATGTGATTACATTTCCACGCGATTTGGGTGCATAGATCCTGAGAAATCAGTACCTAGGACAACCACCTCTGACCGTAATAACGACCTTGATACGCCTGGACATTGAGTCAAACAGAGCTTGGATGGCGTGTACAGGTACAGCTGCCCATGCAACTTCAACACTATAGCACAGTTCATCAAGAGTAGTGACTGGCGTATTGTGACGAGCCAATGGCTCGGCCACCATTGACCAGACGTTTTCAGTTGGTGCGAGATGTGGAGAATGTGCTGGCCAGGGCACCAGTTAAACGTTTTCTGTATCCAGAAAGGCGCGTACAGGACCTGCAACATGCGGTCGTGCATTATCCTACTGAAAGAGTGGGTTGCGCAGGGATGGAATGAAGGGTAGAGCCACGGGTCGTAACACATCTGAAATGTAACGTCCTCTGTTCAAAGCACCGTCAATGCGAACAAGAGGTGACCGAGACATGTAACCAATGGCACCCCATTGGTAACCGCAGCCATGGTCTCCGAGCTGATAGTCCATGCTGCTGCAAACGTCGTCGAACTTCGTGCAGATAGTTGTTGTCTTGCAAACGTACCCCCGTGTCGACTCAGGGATCGAGACGTAGCTGCACGATCTGTTACAGCCATGCGGATAAGATGCCTGTCATCTCGACTGCTAGTGATACGAGACCATTGGGATCCATAACGGCGTTCCGTGTTACCCTCTTGAACCCATCGATTCCATATTCTGCTAACAGTTATTGGATCTCGACCAACGCGAGCAGCAATGTCGCGATACGATAAACCGCAATCGCGATAGACTACAATCCGACCTTTATCAAAGTCAGAAACGTGATGGTACGCATTTCTCCTCCTCACAGGAGGCATCACAACAACGTTTCATCAGGCAACGCCGGTCAGCTGCTGT
This sequence comes from Schistocerca serialis cubense, assembly GCF_023864345.2. Taxonomy (NCBI): domain Eukaryota; kingdom Metazoa; phylum Arthropoda; class Insecta; order Orthoptera; family Acrididae; genus Schistocerca; species Schistocerca serialis. The sequence goes on along the minus strand of NC_064642.1, from coordinate 633,295,263 downwards.
TTGTGTATGAGAAATCGGTTGGAAACTTTCCTCATGTCAGCACGTTGTAGGTGTCGCCACCGGCGCCAACCTTGTGAATGCTCTGAAAAGCTTATCACTTGCATATCACAGCATCTTCTTCCTGTCGGTTAAATTTCGCGTCTGTAGCACGTCATCTTCGTGGTGTATCAATTTTAATGGCCAGTAGTGTACATTCAACGACCTACTCACTGTAACGAGGTTTTAATGAATTCATTTTGGAATGAATTTCGTATCACAGTCCTCGCCCACTCCACCACCGGTCCATCCCCCTGCCCCCTTTTCATCTGACTCATCCGCGAATGATGCGCGGGAAAAGTGATAGTTTGGTAAACTTCCTTATATGCTCTAATTTCTTTGATTGCCTCGTCATGGTCATTGCGCAAGACGGATGTTAGAGAAAGTAATTGGTTGCCTACTCCTCAAGGAATGAACGCTTTCGGAATGTCACCAGCAAGCTTCCTGCAATGGACTACGCATTTCTTGTACCGTCTGCCAGTGGAGTTTGCTGAGCGTCTACGCAACGGTCTTGTGGCGCCTGCATAATCCATTGACGAAACGCGCCGCTCTCCTTTGGAGGATTAATGGGATGTACTTCGCAACTGTATACTCGCTTGAGCTCTTTATACCGCTCGCATCTTTGTTAGAATATACCGCTCGCATCTTTGTTAGAATACGTCAGGATCAATATCTGTTTCACGTTGATTCATCCGAACATATCAAGCGGGTTGCACATTGCTTTCCCACTCTGTAAATTACACTTCATGGATTACCAAGAATACTGGGTTATTTAAGTTTTGTAAATGTCAGGTTCTACACATCCACGTGATCCGTAAGCGGACACTGCTATGTGTTATGAATGAGCTTCTGTGCCTACTTTATGAATGATGGCACTCTCATGAATTATTCTCCTCACGAAATCGTTTTTCAATCCTTCAATCTTTCATGCTAATTTACATGTGTGTTCGCTTCAACTTTCTTCATGAATACATGACGTTTACATGGAAAAATATTTCAAATACGAGGGCGTGCTGAAAATTAATGCTTACGACTATTTTTGATTTTTAACATTTTATACCGATCGCTGTGCTCCAATTGAAACCTCCCCTTAGAAAAATGTATGAATTACTGTGCTGGTAAACCCCTTACATTATTTGATTTTCAAACAGCTGAGCAAAACTAAACGTACTCAGACATTTCTCTCTCTACTTATTCTGATCATCACTAAACTGACACACAATATTTTTAGCGCAACGCAATCTTTCAAAAATCCCTGCAAAAGAATGACCCTGACTAACAATAACCTATACCTTTCATGAATCACTTACCTCACAAATATTCGTTACTCGAACTACTGCAATACTGCGAGCGCCAATACTGCCAGCTAAATAAAGGATTCTAACTACTGAAGGCACTAAGTACTGATAGTCATTGTTAGCAAATGAAAGATTTTGATAGAGAACAAACAATGTATTTACCTTAATAGTGTTCAAAAGTCATCATATATATATCAGTTCATGATATCCACTATTACAAATTTACTCTTTCTGATGGACACACGTCCAGATCGTCCGCTCTCAAAACTCTGCCATCTCTCTCCCCACATCCACCACTGCTGGCGGCTCACCTCCCACTGCGCAACGCTACGCGCTGTTCACATCCAACTGCCCAACACTACAGTAGCGAATATTCCAACAATGCCAACCAGCCATAGACTGCACACAGCACAGCCAGTGATTTTCATACAGAGCGCTACGTGACGTTACTAACATAAAATCCTAAACAGCCTGCTTACACAATTACATAATGCTTTCTAAATTTTTAACGCCTCCGAGGTTTTTTTTTATTCTGTTATGAATATGGGTGAGGTACTGCACGTCTAGCATATTACTCGGTCGACTTTATCGCTTAGCTGACACAAGTTCCAACCCTCTGCCGCTAGAAGGCTCCGATATGCAACGTAAATATGTCGGTGCGTGAGAAACAATGTGCTGTAATCGAGTTCCTAACCGCAGAAAACGTGCCTCCAATTGACATCGATAGAAGAATGAAATATGTGTACGTGTGTGACAGAGCTCGGAGTGGATGACTGCGTAGGGCAACAGACAACACTCACCAGAATCGGACTGATGAACTCAAGAGAAAATCGTCACATAACGCAGATACAGCTTTCTGGTAAGTGTGGCATACCACGAGAGCGTGCACAGGCCATCTTTACAGAACTGCGATACAGAAAACTGTGCACAGTGGGTGCCTGGAATCCTCCCTCCTAACGTAGGAGACTGGACATTTGTCGAAACTTACTTTCGCATTTTGAGCTTGAGGGTGATAGGTTCCTTAGTATTGTGACAGACGAAAGCTCGGTTCACCATTTTAACCTCGAAGACAAGAGAGCATCAATGGAATTACGCCACAAAGGACCACCAACGCCTAAACAGTGCATGCAGTCAGCAGGCTGAGTCGTGTGCACGATATTCTGGGATGTTCAAGGCGTAGTGAATTTGGAATTAAGGCCTGAATGCACCACCATAAACTGTGTAAGGTACTACGAGAAGCTCAGAAAAGTAAAAGGATGAATTCGAAGAGTTCGTCCACATATGGAGCACCCTCTCTTTCAGCATGGCAATCCCAGACCGCACACGAGCGTTGCGATAGCTACAACAGTTGGACGCAGTGGGTTCGCTGTCACCGATCATACATCATACGGTTCTGACTTAATCCCATCCGATTTTCATAGGTTTCCAAAACCTGAACACGTTCGATGTCTTCATTTTGACAGTGATGAAGCGGTGCAAGCAGAAGTGAGGTTGCGGCTCCGTCAATCAAGTCAAACATTCTACAGTGACGGTATCAACAAACTGGCCTCTCGTTGGGAGAAATGTGTTCGTCTCCAGGCAGACTACATTGAGAAATAAGTATGTAGACATGAATAATACGAGGTGCATTCAAGTTCTAAGGCCTCCGATTTTTTTTCTAATTAACTACTCACCCGAAATCGATGAAACTGGCGTTACTTCTCGACGTAATCGCCCTGCAGACGTACACATTTTTCACAACGCTGACGCCATGACTCCATGGCAGCGACGAAGGCTTCTTTAGGAGTCTGTTTTGACCACTGGAAAATCGCTGAGGCAATAGCAGCACGGCTGGTGAATGTGCGGCCACGGAGAGTGTCTTTCATTGTTGGAAAAAGCCAAAAGTCACTAGGAGCCAGGTCAGGTGAGTAGGGAGCATGAGGAATCACTTCAAAGTTGTTATCACGAAGAAACTGTTGCGTAACGTTAGCTCGATGTGCGGGTGCGTTGTCTTGGTGAAACAGCACACGCGCAGCCCTTCCCGGACGTTTTTGTTGCATTGCAGGAAGGAATTTGTTCTTCAAAACATTTTCGTAGGATGCACCTGTTACCGTAGTGTCCTTTGGAATGCAATGGGTAAGGATTACGCCCTCGCTGTCCCAGAACATGGACACCATCATTTTTTCAGCACTGGCGGTTACCCGAAATTTTTTTGGTGGCGGTGAATCTGTATGCTTCCATTGAGTTGACTGGCGCTTTGTTTCTGGATTAAAAAATGGCATCCATGTCTCATCCATTGTCACAACCGACGAAAAGAAAGTCCCATTCATGCTGTCATTGCGCGTCAACATTGCTTGGCAACATGCCACACGGGCAGCCATGTGGTCGTCCATCAGCATTCGTGGCACCCACCTGGATGACACTTTTCGCATTTTCAGGTCGTCATGCAGGATTGTGTGCACAAACCCACAGAAATGCCAACTCTGGAGGCAATCTGTTCAACAATCACCAGGCGATCCCCCAAAACAATTCTCTCCAGTTTCTCGATCATGTCGTCAGACTGGCTTGTGCGAGCCCGAGGTTGTTTCGGTTTGTTGTCACATGATGTTCTGCCTTCATTAAACTGTCGCACCCACGAACGCACTTTCGACACATCCATAACTCCATCACCACATGTCTCCTTCAACTGTCGATGAATTTCAATTGGTTTCACACCACGCAAATTCAGAAAACGAATGATTGCACGCTGTTCAGGTAAGGAAAACGTCGCCATTTTAAGTATTTAAAACAGTTCTCATTCTCGCCGCTTGCGGTAAAATTCTATCTTCCATACGGTGCTGCCATCTCTGGGACGTATTGACAATGAACGCGGCCTCATTTTAAAACAATGCGCATGTTTCTATCTCTTTCCAGTCCGGAGAAAAAAAATTGGACGCCTTAGAGCTTGAATGCACCTCGTAAAGATTTAGAATGTTAATAAAGTTTGTGTCCTTTAAAATGCTGAAGAGTTTGCACGTAAAAAAATTCCAAGAGATTACTTTTTAGCAGGCACTCTTATACATGAACTGAGCTGCCTTCAGCAGATAAAAGTGCGTACAGCAACCATACAATTTTGTTGATTTATACGAAATTTTTCAGCTAAATAAGGTAAGTGGCAGTGTTCTTCAGAAGCCGTGATGCAAGGAATTCTTCGAGACTGGTTTCAAGTCTTTTTTCATTCCTTAGTCATTAGTTCGTATCGTGTGCAATTACATCTGCTCTGCACGCATCTTCCCTTTAAGAAAAGCTAAATTTATACTGACTGACTGTGTTAGAAGATGACACGTTACACGAAGGAGTCAAGGTATCCGGGTTGCATAGGCACAAGGGGCTTCGAACTGGCGTGTAGTGAATCCAATTCCAGAACTCGCTCTATCAGTGATACCAGACACAAGAAACACAACATGAGGAAAAGCCTTTGTAGGTTAAGTAGTTCAATTGTCGAGCGGACTGAAACTTCAATGCGTGTTGTAGTTTTTCTGTCAGCTCGTAGGGCTGCGTTAGAGGAGATGAAGGTGTCTAGCTGTGTATCTACAACATCACTCATTACCGTATTACAATCTAGCACAGCGTCAAGGTTGTCAAAAGCTGTAATTTTATGAGCAAGAAGTGCATAACCTTCTATCTCGCTATTGATGAAATCTACTTATACTTACGAAATAACCGACCAGATTGGTTCGAGGTCTGTAATGTCTCGCAGTGCTCACGTCAGATAATGGCCTGATGGAATTTTGTAAGCTACGTTTGTGCTTTCCGCTCGTGTACCGTTGTGACAGAGAAAGACTTTGCCTGAAGCATTCTTTGTATGGAGATACCTGACAAGGAGATGCAAAGGGGATTGAGATATAATTTCAAGGTTAAGTATTTCCCTAGAACTTTCTCCAATGATACTACTCTGTTCAAAAGATGCACTAAAAAGGGAACAAAACGAATAATAAAAATTGTTAAAAGCATCACTTAATTACAGTAAACATTTTGTTTACGTATCTGTCATACTGTTAAAAATGTGTTGTCTGTATACTCCATTAAACATTGCTGTTTCTAGCCAGACACGTACGCATTTAGTTGTATAACAACTGACAGTCAAAAATACTATGCGATAGGAAACAGACTCAGGAGGATGAAAGTAGTATCAACAGGGCACCATGAGAAGGCGAAACACAAAACTGTAGTCATACATTGTATCCGGCAGGCTTCTCACGGATAGCATATCTATGGCCAGATTATACACACGAGAACCTTTCTCGTCAGTCAGTCTGTCTAACAGTGAAGACCGTATCAAAATCCATACAGTAGTTCCCGAGATTGGTCTTCTCATAGAGATAGAAAACAGGGCGGGAGACTTTATTTTATAAAGCCTGTAGCTCAGTAACGTGCAGTGTGACACACAAAAACAAAATAAGATTTGAAGAATACGAACTTATCCATCGTCATGTGGAATGATGAGGCCCGTGGCAGCCTGAGAGTCTTCTTCTTTTTCTTTCTTACCTTTTAGTTGGTCCTGACGCTCAGCCTCACCTCATTCCCCCCTTCCCCCCCTTTACTCCCCCCCCCCCTCCAATTGCGCCGGCAAGAGTCGCAATATATAGCTTGACATACTTATTCGCGAAAAAGAAAACTACGAATTCTGAAATAACTGAGCACTTTTTTGAAGCTACTGAATTATTCATAACATTCTTTCCCGAATTATTTTTTTATTTTTTTCGATACATTTCATAAGACGATCAGAGACGTTCTAGCATATTTGTTTACACAGTCGTTTGTTAGAATCAATGTCTTCAAAATCGATGTAATGTTCGAATTTAGTCTTATGTGAAAATTCTCCGTACACCAGTACTTAAAATATCCTGTTCGAGAGACAGCCCACGAATAGACTTTTTAGAGCTCTAGATAACCGCTTGTAAACCTTTAAGCTTAGTTTCCATCACTTACTGATGGCCTACCTCATATGTGGCAATCCGTTGCAGATCTACTTTTCTAAAATCGTTTCCGTAAATTGTTGACAGCTTTCCTTATAGATGGAACAGTGTTGACATTATTATTCAAGTCGCTTATTATTAAATAATAACCACTTTTGCACCACGTTTTTTTGAACAGAAAACTCTTTCTTTATTAGAAAACATCTTCACAACAGTTTATAATCAACGATGAACAATATCAGAGAGGTTTGATTTAATAGCAGTGCAGCCTGGTGTTTGTATAAGTAACTACCTAAGAAACTTACAGCAGAGCACTCTGGTGTTTCTATCTATAATTATCGCGAACAAACAAGATTGCCGTAATGTTTCAAAAGGTTTCAATGCGTAGTGACATTTTGACCAACGCTTCAGTTAAACGAGCTTAGCGCCCGCTGCTTCGCTCGTGTAGACTGTACCGTCTGCACAGATGTTACTTGTTTCGTTTTTTTTCTTTGGTAAAATTTTTATGTTGTTCACAATTTACAACGCTTTCTAAACTTCTCCCGCTAATTAAAGCCGTAGAAACGTGGCCTTTTACGGATGTACTTCTGACCAAAACGCGTTTCTGGTAGCTAGAGTACAGGGTTCGTGTTAATCATGCCTTTTGCGTTCTTGCGGTGGTATTTCCATAGAAACTTCATCCCCTAAATCATATTTCTTTATATCTAACAGGGAAGTGAAGTTCAAATATTGATAGGTTTAGATTTAAAAATGTATTAATGCAACGAAATACTTCCTTAAAAATTTTCATCCCCTTGAGAGTTGAATTTCCAAAAACAATGAAACGTGTATTTATTTCTGTTCTTAACGGTTAGGGCTGGGCGATGACGAGTCGGTGATTAAGTCTGACACTTTTTCACCGCCTTAGGACTTGAATTTCCGAAAACAGTGAAACACGAATTTTCATTTCTAACCGAGAAGTCAAATACTAAGTTTCAAAGTTTTGGCTTTAAAAATGCTTTCACGATCAAATATTTTGATAAAACTTTTCGTCCCCTTCAGGGTTGAATTTCCGAAAACGGCGAAAGGTGTATTTTTTTATCTCCAACAGAGAAGTCAAATACAAATTTTGATAGATTTAGCTTAAAAATGCTTGCATAATGATATATTTGCAAAAAACTTGCTTCCCCTATTTCACCTCCATATGGGTTGAAATTCCAAAAACAGTGAAACTTGTACTTTCGTACTTTTGTTCGAGAAGCCAAATTCAGTTTTCAAAGGTATAACTTTAAAAATGATATCATAATGAAATATTTTCATAAAACAATTCACCCCTACTTCACCTCCATAGGGACTGAATTTCCAAAAACACCAGAAAACGTATTTTTAAAATTGTAGCCGAGGAGTCAAATGCCAATTTTCATAGATGTAAATTGAAAAATATTTTACTAGTTCTTTAATAAAAGTTTATTTTCAAAAAAGCTTTCACCCGCTGTTTCACCCCTGTAGGGGTTAAATATCCAAAAATGCTGAAACTCGTGTTGCTTTTTTTTCCGGCTGAGATACTAAATACCAGTTTTCGTGCCGGCCGGAGTGGCCGAGCGGTTCTAGGCGCTACAGTCTGGAACCGCGCGACCGCTCCGGTCGCAGGTTCGAATCCTGCCTCGGGCATGGATGTTTGTGATGTCCTTAGGTTAGTTAGGTTTAAGTAGTTCTAAGTTCTATGGGATTGATGACCACAGCAGTTAAGTCCCATAGTGCTCAGAGCCATTTGAACCAACCGGTTTTCGTGGATCTAGCTTCAAAATTATCTTCATAGCGACTAATTAAAAAAAAAAACCCTTCATCCATATTTCACCCTCTTAGGCATCGAATTTCGAAAAATCCCTTCTCGAGCGACGTCTGTAGTAGAAGTTCAACACATTCTCCAACTTGTAGTTTAGTGGTTTTGGTTGGGTACGATTAATAAGTCAGAACATTGCGTTTTATGTATACATATACATTACAGTATTACTACATATTTTCCATCACTGTACCTGAAATGTGCTGAGAGACGGCGAGAGAGAGAAAGAGAGAGAGAGAGAGAGAGAGAGAGAGAGAGAGAGAGAGAGAGAGAGAGAGAAAATATATCAGGAAAGCAGAGTTCCCAACATGATCTGTTGTAATTATTCCCAACCCTCTGTTTTTGTGCTCTTCAGCCGAAGGCGAGTTTGATGCAGATTTCCTGTGCAAGCCGCTTGTTCTTTTGTTTACCCTCATTTTGTAACCTGAAACTTTTTAGTAGATTAAAACTGTGTGTCGGCCGAGACTGGAAATGGGGACCTTTGCCGAGTGTCGGAACGGCACACAGTTTTAATGTGCCAAGAAGTTTCATATCAGCGCACACTCCGCTGCAGAGTGAAAATTTCATTCTTGATTTTGTAACCTCTTTTAACCCTTTGAGTCCCAGCAACATGAAAAGAAATATAATTTTAAAATTTTTCACGGAAGTAACCTTTCTTATCATAGTAAGCAACGAATTCAAAAAGAAACTGGCAAAAAGTAAATCCTCATCTGTTTTAAGGAGGTAGATTCATTCCCGAATGTAATTTTAAAATTTTTTTACAAAATTAACTGTTATTATCATAGTAAGAAACAAACACACGAAGAATTTAGCAGCAGGTAAACAATCAGTTGTTTTAAGGAGGTGTTTTCAAATGGTTCAAATGGCTCTGACCACTATGGGACTTAACTGCTGAGGTCATCAGTCCCCTAGAACTTAGAACTATTTAATCCTAACTAACCTAAGGACATTACACACATCCGTGCCCGAGGCAGGATTCGAACGTGCAACCGTAGCGGTCGCGCGGTTGCAGACTGTAGCTCGTAGAACCGCTCGGCTGCAAGGGCCGGCAGGTGTTTTCACTTTGTAATCGTTGGGACATAAAGTTTTGTACCACCCATCATTTCATTTGATATATTTGAAAGTATATTCGAATTTTTCCTATACAAAATTCCACAGCTCGAAACATCCATGAACTCATAACGCCTAAAAGAAATAACAATCCTAAATAACGAGTCAAAAAGAGCCTAAAATTTAACACATTTTGTGTCACTACTGCGTACTGTCCCAGTGGTTTCATCTCGAAACCATTTACGAAAGTTCAATAATTTGCGTTCAATAACTTTTAGAAGTACTTACATTCACTGACAATATTCTAAGTTTGGTCACTATAAAAAATATAAAACAAGTAAAGCATGTCACAGTCTCCTACAGTCATGTAGTAGAATCTCCACACAGACTGTTGCTTTGATCGCTATAAGTGATTGCTACAGTGCACGATATTAGCAGAAATATCTCAGTGTACGATTGAGATGCCTGTCTTGCAACAGCAACGGCGGTTTTATGCTAAAGGCACTGGTACTTCAAAAGTCTGTGGCAGAATTGCAGCGGCATCGACAAACGTCAGACATTGACACGACATTGTCAATGAAAATCAGTATTTCGACGTAGCTGTTTACTTTCAGGTGTCCCTCGCCATTCTTGTCAGACAGAGAATGATTTCCAAAATTTTTGAACTATTCGGATGGCGCGTCTAGTCCTTTCTTAATCTGCAGAGAGATCTGCCGTGTTGTAGTTTCCCAAATAATTCCGCCGTGCCCTCGCTGACCTCCGTGCTCTCGTGGCGTGTAGCCAGCAGGCCGTGACCTGCGCCGTGCAGAAGGAAGCCCCAGCGCGGACGCTAAACCAGATTTCGCCGCTGGCTTCGCTGACATTTGCTCATCCGCCTCGTGCCGAAAACTGGACGCCGCCCGTCCGACGGGTCACACCTGTTCCTGCGCCCGTCCGTGCTGGGTGCACCTGCACCCTAATGGCCCGATACGCTGGCGTTCGTGTGAGCTGCAGCGTAAACGGGCGTTAACACAACGGTTGTATTTCGGCTTGAGGAGCGAAAGGTTATTCCCTAACGCTTATCACAGTAAATGATCGTAATTGGCTGTTGAATGACTTTGCCGTAGTAGGAGGAAGCGTTCATCGATCTGCTATTGGCTGGAGCACGAGATGTGAGTGGTGCCATCTTTGTACACTGACGGCCATTAAAATTGCTACACCACGAAGATGATGTGCCACAGACGCGAAATCTAACCGACAGGAAGAAGATGCTGTGATAAGCAAATGATTAGCTTTTCAGAGCATTCACACAAGGTTGGCGTCGGTGGCGACACCTACAACGTGCTGACATGAGAAAAGTTTCCAACCGATTTCTCATACACAAGCAGCAGTTGACAGCCGTTGCCTGGTGAGACGTTGTTGTGATGTCTCGTGTAAGCAGGAGAAATGCGTACCATCACGACTTTGATAAAGGTCGGATTGTAGCCTATCGCGATTGCGGCTTATCGTATCGAGACATTGCTGCTCGCGTTGGTCGAGATCCAATGACTGTTAGCAGAATATGGAATCGGTGGGTTCAGGAGGGTAATATGGAACGCCGTGCTGGATCCCAACGGCCTCGTATCACTAGCAGTTGAGGTGACAGGCATCTTATCCACGTGGCTGTAACGGATCGTGCAGCCAATTCTCGATCTCTGAGTCAACAGATGGGGACGTTTGCAAGACAACAACCATCTGCACGAACAGTTCGACGACGTTTGCAGCAGCATGGCCTATCAGCTCGGAGATTTTGGCTGCGGTTACCCTTGACGCTGCATCACAGACAGGAGCGCCTGCGATGTTGTACTCAACGACGAACATGGGTGCACGAATGGCAAAACGTCATTTTTTCGGATGAATCCAGGTTCTGTTTACAGCATCATGATGGCCGCATCCGTGTTTGGCGACATCGCGGTGAACGCACACTGGAAGCGTGTATTCGTCATCGTCATACTAGCGTATCACCCGGCGTGATGGTATGGGGTGCCAGTGGTTACACGTCTCGGTCACTCTGAACACTGGCCGTTACATTTCAGATGCTTTACGACCCGTGGCTCTACCCTTCATTCGATCCCTGCGAAACCCTAGATTTCAGCAGGATAATGCACAACCGCATGTTGCAGGTCCTGTACGGGCCCTTCTGGATACAGGTGTTCGACAGCTGCCATGGCCAGCACATTCTACAGATCTCTTACCAATTGAAAACGTCTGGTCAATGGTGGCCGAGCAACTGGCTCGTCACAATACGCCAGTCACTACTCTTGATGAACTGTGGTATCGTGTTGAAGCTGCATGGGCAGCTGTACTTGTACACGCCATCCAAGCTCTGTTTCACTCAATGCCCAGGCGTATCAAGGTCGTTATTATGGCCAGTGGTGGTTGTTCTGGGTACTGATTTCTCAGGATCTATGCACGCAAATTACGTGAAAATGTAATCACATGTCAGTTCTAGTATAATATATTTGTCCAATGAATACCCGTTTGTCATCTGCATTTCTTCTTGGTGTAGCAATTTTAATGGCCAGTAGTGTATTTCTGTTTTTCGTTTGCATACACTATAACACTGACAAGGGGACCCGCGTATCCATCATCACCGATTTCGTGCAAATTTATGGTATATGCATCGCTGTGTCAGAAATGCGTGGTTTAACAATTTTTTACTTACTTACCTTGCAAGTATATTGTAGTTAATATTTTCATAATGGCATGAAACGAAAGACAATGGAAGATTCGAGTTTGCAAATGTATTTCCAGGGAGGGATGGTAAGGCGTACACGAGAACTTCGTGTATAAAAGTTGATACATCCACTATTTTACATTTGATGATTTACTCGTGATGCGATTAAAAACAAAGGAAATAGTAATGATCTTACCATCCTTCCCACGTTATAAACGCCGCATATTTTGCAACTAGTTGGTTGCCTTAAAGTTTCTATTGAAAACAAACAGCCCGCATATCGTGGTAGTGCGGTAGCGTTCTCGCTTCCCACGCCCGGGTTCCCGGGTTCGATTCCCTGCGGGGTCAGGGATTTTCTCTGCCTCGTGATGGCTGGGTGTTGTGTGCTGTCCTTAGGTTAGTTAGGTTTAATTAGTTCTAAGTTCTAGGCGACTAATGACCTCAGCAGTTGAGTCGCATAGTGCTCAGAGCCATTTGTACAATTTTTGAAAACAAACATGGTTTACATTCGTAGAAGGTTGTTTCTCGTCATGCAGTTTTGCAAGAAACCACGCGTAACGCTTCATTTCGCCACTTACTGGCGAAGATAGCTGGTGATATACAACGGAATGAATATTGATCCAGTCTTTTCGGGGTGTAATTACTTTTATCTCCCGAGATAAAGGCAGTTTTGAAGCCTTTTGACCTGACGACGAAAACAGACATCACAAGGTTGAGCTAGCGGAATGCATTTGAGGGTAATCACTTTAATACTGCACGATGCCAGTCGTTCATTTTGAAAAATCGTCGTATAGTAGTAGATTTGCTTTTGCCCCCCCCTCCCCCCTCTCACGAATGAGTTAACATAAGAAAGTTGTTATTCTACGCGTCTGACTTTATTTACAATCGCAAATTTTCTTTGTCTTTCCATTTCATGCATTTTATGAAAATATTAGTAAATACGCTGTACCGAGCGTTACTTCAGATTATTCGCAGTGTATGTAACGTACAACTTAAGAAACGAAAATAAAAAATTTTCCCACAGGGATTCGCCCACACACTTTCCAGTTACCGTTCGGTACTCCTTCCGCTGCGCCAACAGCTGCCTGGAAACTGTGGTAAAATGAAAGGCTCATCGCTCACCCTACACACGCCGAAAAAAAGAATTTTTTTTATCGCTTAGCCATGTGGAGTCCCACTTCTGTCAGTTTCATTTGTCAAGTACTGCATATACCACAAATTTCAATATAATCGCTGATGACGACTAACCGCGTTTCGCTTGTAGGCTCGGGTAGCCAAACCTCCGGCAGCCCAAAGCCTTCGCCCCCGCTGAAATTATTCAGTACCTTGACCGCATGTTTCATGGTGTACAGTGACGACTGATATGCTGAGTTGTTTCAGGCGGTAAGAATACTCACTAACTTTTAACTTCGTCGTTTATTAACTGCGCTACCTGTCACCGCAAGCAACCCGGCAACTCAGCAATAACTGAAAATAATGCGGTCAAAATAGACTTTGCTAAATTCTCTGTCTTAGCAGAGCAGCGTATCAGTGAAAACGAAAAGTAAGACTGTCAGCCAAACTTTCTAAACGTCCGAACAGTTCTAATCGTAACTCTGGGGATACGAGATTTATTTGGCGTTTAGGACATAGTGTTGGACGCCACAGCTGAGCAGCGAGCAGTTCGTCGCACTGTTCTTGAAAATATTTCGATCATTGAAACATACGTCCTAAGATGACCCTTATTTTGATTATGGATTTATGTTTAGGATGTTTAAAAATCCGAGGAGCAGGAGTGCTGTGCTCTTCCAAGCATTATTTCGCGAGTTGTTGTTAGTAGATCACGGATGTAGAGTGCCACCTGTTGTGTACGACTCTTACGCAAACAGTAAGGAGAGGTCGGCTGCAGCGTGGTGCGGCAGCTGTCGTCATACGAAAGTTGGACAGGAGAAGAAATGATTAACGGGCAAGTTAACACAGTAAACTGAAGCATTACTTATATGTCTCAAAATGCACCAACACATTTAACAAATAATGCAGCAACAAACAGAGCCAACTAAGCACGAACTGTGGTGTTGGAGCCGCAACCAGACTGCGTCCGCGTAGCGTCACGTGGAAAGTGGCTCAGAGAGCAAGTGGAATGAACGGCTGCCTCCTGCTGTCCGCTAATGCGGTGGCAAACAGCCGCTCGAGGTACAGAGCTGCTGGAGGTGTGCCTCAGAAGACGCAAACCATTCGGTTCGCCAGGTCACGCCGGCCGAAGTGGCCACGTGGTTCTAGGCGCTGCAGTCTGGAACCACGAGACCGCTACGGTCGCAGGTTCGAATCCTGCCTCGGGCATGGATGTGTGTGATATCCTTAGGTTAGTTAGGTTTAACTAGTTCTAAGTTCTAGGGGACTAATGACCTCAGAAGTTGAGTCGCATAGTGCTCAGAGCCATTTGAACCGCCAGGTCACGCACAAGCAGTATCAGCATCAGACGGAGACAAGCCTTGAGATGCCTTGGGGTGATATCGATACGTTATACCGCACAACCAATCTCCGCGAATGGTGGCACATTAGAGATCACTATGCTGCAAGACAAAATGACATTCCGGTATCAGCAGTGAAATGAAATCAAACGTGGAGCGCATTACAATATGATATGGGCCGGGCACAACCAGTATCCAGATGTGGCATGTTGCCTGTTAATCGGTTGCTGAACATCTGCATTAGCGCATAGTCTGTGCAAAGAAGTCATACGAGCTGTGATTGTAAAGTTTTTAATAATGGGCTTGTAATTGTACAATGGTGGTACTTACATGCTACTGTGATGAATCTCCTTCAAAATAGTCCCCTTCTGACTGAACACACCAACGGTGTTTCCACTCTTGGAAAGATCCCTGGAAATTTTTTTTTTCCTGAAGTGTGTTAAGGACGCTCTCTGTACTTGCCTGGATGTCTTCAATCGAGTCAAATCGCTTCCCTTTCAGTGAAAATTTCAGTTTAGGAAACAGGTACGAGTCCGCAGGGCCCAAATCAGGGTAATATGGTAGTTGTGGAAGCACAGGAATTTAGAATTTGGTCAGAAATTCGACGACGGAGAAGGCACGATGAGCCGGAACATTGTCATGGTGCAGCACCCAACCCCTGCCTTTCCACAATGCAGGCCATTTCTTCCGTGCCTTTTCGCGCAAACGCTCAAGGACACATTTGTAGTATTCCTGGTTAATTGTCTGTCCTCCAGGGGTAATTCATGATGCGCAATACTGGTAGAATCGAAAAAAAGTCACCAACCTTGTCTTCACCTTCGACGACTTTTCCGTGCTTTTTTCGGTCGTGGTGAACCGGGAGTCTTCCACTGTGAAGACTGCTCTTTGATTTCAGGATCATATCGATATACACACGATTCGTCACCTGCAATTACCCTATTTAACAAATCTGGGTGATTTGTAGTCCTATTAATCAGCTCTTGGCACACTTCAAGTCGGTATTGTCTGGTCACTTGGCAACACTTCTGGAATGAATTTTGCGGACACTGGACGCATGTTCAGATCTTCATTTAAAATTGACTTAACTGCGTAGAAACTTAGAATTAGGTAGATGGCTTATGAACTAATTTAAGTCTACGATCAGAGTGCACTAAGTCGCGAACTACCACAACATTTTCATTCGTTACTGAGGTGGATGACGGCCGGACTGTGGTTCATCTTCAAATGATTCGCGGCCATTTTTAAATCTGTTGAACCAGACAAAAACATTTGACTGGCTCGTACAATTATCTCCAAAAGCTGTTTTTAATAGTTCATAAGTCTCAGAAGCTGAATTCCTAGTTTTAAAACAAAATTTCACACAAACTCGTTGCTCCCTTTTTACGTCCATTTTGACGCAGACAGAATCCGGCAACAAGCCCTAACAGACCCGCACTCAGCCAGCTGCCACAACGTACTGAATAAAGGAAATGCAGTTTTCCTGTCAGAGGGCGTTCAAGGAAAAGGCAGTGACTAACTCCCCACCCTCCATGTACCTGCCCGCCAAACCAGTTAGCAGTTGCGGATCCATTCTTAAAACTGTCCAATCACACCTCGTAGATTTACAAAAGAGTGGAAAATACATTGACATTCTCGATATGTTGAGATAATCTTTTTCCAAAATATTCAAAAAAGTGTAGTAGTCAAGAGTAGTTTCACACTTAATTCCAAACAATTTACTTAGCATATCACAGTGTGGGTATTAAAAGGGTTGGTTGTCTGAGAATGTTATTTATAAGTTCGCTCTTCAAATACAACATGCCTTAAATAATAAAATACCGCCAGTTGGCAGTTTTTGTCATCTTTTCAAGGCGTTTGATTGCGTCGATCATGTCACTCTCTTTGA
Source organism: Schistocerca serialis cubense (assembly GCF_023864345.2). Taxonomy (NCBI): domain Eukaryota; kingdom Metazoa; phylum Arthropoda; class Insecta; order Orthoptera; family Acrididae; genus Schistocerca; species Schistocerca serialis. Next base: position 633,279,090 of record NC_064642.1, on the reverse strand, counting down.
AAAACTTAAGTTTTATGGAAATGCGAATGTTTGTGCTGAATAATTCAAACAGTGTCGGTAGTCTAGAAAATTTTAGTGGCTGGGGAGAAGTCACAAAGGGAGTCCCACAGGGTTTAATTTTGGGTCCACTCCTGTTCCTTATATGAGTGTATATTCTATATGACTGAACCCATGCCCTAGGAATAGCGTCTTTGACGAGTAATCAAATCGTCCTTGGTTCTAAGTTCGAACCACTCCTCTGCTTAAATTCTGAATAACAAAATCATCAGCTTCAGCTGCCGAAGACCTCCGGCAAAAGAAGTCATCTTCATTCTGCCAAAGAAGGCGGAAGAGCAGACAGAGGTTCAAGGCCACTCTCTTGCCCTTGGAGTGGGAAACTGACCCTGTAACTGGAAAACTATCATGATGATGCCTCCATTGCCAAAATATCCGAGAGTAGTTCCCCATTCTAATCTTCGGGAGAGGACTGCCCAGAGGGAGCTGATCATGAGAAATCGATTCCATAACCAACGAAACGATAACGTTCTACGAGTTGGGGCATGGAATGTCAGAAACTTGAACGTGGTAGGGAAGCTAGAAAATCTGAGAAGGGAAATGCAAAGGCTCGATATAGAAATGGTGGAGGTTAGTGAAGTCTGCATTCCATTTATTCAGCTTGTTGTTGTGATGGCTTGCCTTTGTTTTCTCCAGATATTTAAACTATTCACAGCAAAAAATTAAAAAGGTGCAACATTTCATATTACAATTATGTACTAAAATTTTTGCAATGCTATTGGAGGTATGTGTAGGAAAACTACATACTGAGGACGAGCAAATTAGTTCGATGCACGCGAGGGAAACAATGCGAAGAGAATCTGTCTGACATTGCGCAGTTTCTTTACCCTTTCTTAGGAACAGTGCCATGAATATTTTTGCCTCCAATGTTTTTGTTTTATATATAGTTTTTCGCAAGAACTTACAAAACGTACATACCACTCGGATTACAATATCAGGATGTAGAACATTCGTTAGTAACCAGTGTCCTCGAATTGATATCAGATCACACGATTTGTTTACAAAATTCCAGTGAGTTTTGAAATATCCAACATTCCGGCACTTTGTCATGGCAATGGGATCAGCATTTGGATGACTCCTGAACAAACGCACGTAGCAGAAACTGCGCGACAAGCAGACACGCATGAAACTGGATTTGAATGCGCAACCTCCTCGAAGACCGTGTATAGAACGGCTGAATAAGTGGTACAATCAGATCCCAGTCGCAAAAACACACATTAAGCTTAAATGAAATGCAGTTTTCAATCTAGATTCAGCGGTGGATTATTTCTTTTTAATGTACCTTGCGCTCAGAGCTTTGTATCTAAATAATGCACAGTTGCCAGATAACTTGCCATGGCCACCAAGTGTGCTGGCGGCTGATTACGAAACAGGACTAGCCAGGTTAAAGTTGTCCTGCAAACACCTGTTGCCAAAAAGCACAGCGTGATCTAAAAACAGTTTATGACTGTGTAACGGAGACTAAACGGGGGACATCTTTTTCAGAACAACAGACAGCAAAACGTCATTAGCCACAGTGTTGAGAATGGCTATGATGTGGGGTCTGAGTGGAGCACGGTCAAATGGGGGGTGCCCCAGGGATCAGAGCTGGGACCTCTCCTGTTCCTTATTTATGTGAATGATATGCCCTCTAATATTACAGATGATTCTAAAATATATCTGTTTGCTGATGATACTAGCTTGGTAGTAAAAGGATGCTGTTTGAAACACTGGCACTGTTTCAAGTAGTGCAGTTCATGAGAAAATAAATTATCGCTAAATCACAGTAACACTAAGTTTTTATATTTTCTAACACACAGTTCAACAAAATCCGACGTTATAATTTCACAGAATGGGCATATGTTTAGTGAAACTGAACCGTTAAAATTTCTTGTTGTTCAGATAAAGAGTAAACTGTCGTGGAAGGCCGACGTTAAGGATCTTGTTCAAAGACTTAATGCTGCCATTTTTACTATTCTAACGGTATCTGAAGTAAGTGATATTTCGAAACGAAAAGTGGTCTACTTTGCTTATTTTCATTCGCTTATGACTTATGGTATTATATTGTGGCGTAATTCTTCCCATTCTCAAAGAATATTTCTGGTTCAGAAACGGGCGTTTCGGACAGTAAGTGATGTAAGTCCGCGAACCTCGTGTCGACCCCTGCGCGCTAGTCTGGGTCTTTTGACATTGGCCTAACAATATGTGTATTTTTTATTGTTGTTTCTTGTTAACAATATCAGCTTATTCCCAAGAATTAGCAGCTTTCACTCAGTTAATACTAGGCAGAAATCCAGTCTGCATTTGGATCGCACTTCCTTGACTCTTGTGCTGAAAGGTGTACGGTACACTTCTGCATCCATTTTCAGTAAGCTACCACATGAATTCAAAAATCGTAGCAGCAATCCACGCGCTTTCAAATCGAAACTGAAGAGTTTTCTCATGGGTCACTTATTCTGCTCTGTCGAGGAGTTCCTCGAAAAATTAATCTGATTCAAATGGTTCAAATGGCTCTGAGCACTATGGGACTTAATATCTATGGTCATCAGTCCCCTAGAACTTAGAACTACTTAAACCTAACCAACCTAAGGACATCACACAACATCCAGCCATCACGAGGCAGAGAAAATCCCTGACCCCGCCGGGAATCGAACCCGGGAACCCGGGCGTGGTAATCTGATTCCTGTGTTACGTTGTTGATTGTGTTTACATAAACTTGTGGGTTGTCATTTTTTGCGTGCATAAACATTTTATTTTATTTGTCATTGCCTTTATGTTATAATGTAATGTACTGACACATTCGATGACCTTGGAGATTTGCTCCTCAGTTTGGCCCTGTGTAACTACAAGTGTAAAATAAATAATGAATAAAAAGTAAGTGTGAGACAGATCTGTTCCTTGCGTGTAGAATGGACTGAAATGAAGAAGAGAAACTGTTTACTTAAGAGTTGTCACATCTTAAAATAACCGGCACCGTTCACCCGTCTAGAGAAGGCATAAAGCAGAATCAATGTACCTTTCCAGGAATACGCTGCACGTGGTCGGGTTACTTCCGCGAGGGGAACGCCACGGGCCATGACTATCACGTGGGAAGCGGGTAAATGTTGTATGCCAAGTGTTACACCATATATCAGAAATTGAAAGCAGCTTCACAAAAGCTGCTGCATCTCAAACGATTTGGAATAAAATCCACTTCAAAAGCATTTCCGCTTTGCAGTGCTGTATAAGTTATTCTGTTACCGAAATTCAGTCTTCAGATGCCTCTTATAACGGTACCTTCATCAGTCTCTGTCTCAACAGCATCCAGCGGTCACTTTCAGATATATGTAAAGGGCAGAATGTTGTCACGGTTTTAGTTAACATAAACTTGACTCTTGATGTAGTGACTAGTTAATGAATTTAAAGAGCCTAAATGCAGAGTGATGTACATACGTAAAAGAAAACTTTCTGTAGTGTTTTGATACCTTCATCAGGTGGCATGTCCACCGTTTTGTCACCCGCATTCGATCAGATCCGTCATCAGCTTTAGTCATATTTGTCTGATTTTCAAAAAATGGTTCAAATGGCTCTGAGCACTATGGGACTTAACGTCTAAGGTCATCAGTCCCCTAGAACTTAGAACTTCTTAAACCTAACTAACCTAAGGACATCACACATATCCATGCCCGAGGCAGGATTCGAACCTGCGACCGTAGCGGCCGCGCGGTTCCAGACTGTAGCGCCTTTAACCGCTTGGCCACCACGGCCGGCTGTCTGATTTTCAAACTCGTGTGCAGCAGACAGTACTTAATATCTGACGCTTCATCAACACTGTGGGGTGGCGCATCGAGTACTGCAATGTTTTCTTCTAAACAGTTGCTGTCTGTTTTCTTTCCCATACTACTCAGTGAGTTTGTGCCTTTGTTTGCACGCTGTAGCAGTATTCGGTAGGAGTGAGTTTCAAATTTCTGTTTTTCGCGATTTCCATGAATAGAATTTTTGGACAGGTGTTGTTCAATGGACTGCACCAATGTGTTTCCACGTCCTTGCCCTAACCAAAATTGTGATGTGTCTTTAATACGGTACATTATATCTTAATAGTTTTTCATTTTTTCTCCTATCCTTGTGAAATAAGGGGTTGTTTTTCGTGTCTAATGATTTATCTTGCCGTTTTCACGTTTCTAAGTGTTGTACGAGATTTCGTTGATTCAGCAACTTCTGTGAATATAGCAGTGTTAACTTTTACGTACAGTTTCACTAGTTAGCAAGTATGATCGATTTTTCGTGCACTCCTTGTTTCGAACTCTTGTGAAGATCGAAAACTTTACTAGCTGTGAATCATCAGAGTGCTGGAATAAAAAAGAGCAGAGACACAGAATAAAGGAGCAAATTTCCAAATATAAATGAATATTCAGATTTCAGTACGAACTGTAAACGAGCTACATATTCACGGAGGGAGTACTCCGTGCCCCGAATAAACACGTGATCAGACCTATAATGCCTCAGTAGTGTTTGCCTCTTCTCTGCCGGCCGGAGTGGCCGAGCGGTTCTAGGCGCTACAGTCTGGAACCGTGCGACCGCTACGGTCGCAGGTTCGAATCCTGCCCCGGGCATGAATGTGTGTGATGTCATTAGGTTAGTTAGGTTTCAGTAGTTCTAAGTTCTAGGGGACTGATGACCTCAGAAGTTAAGTCCCATAGTGCTCAGAGCCATTTTTCCTCTTCTCTGTAAACAGAGCGCAATCCACTTATACCAGAAAAGATATAAAAAATTGTTCAAATTTCTCTAAGCACTATGGGACGTAACATCTGAGATCATCAGTCCCCTAGAACTTAGAACTACGTAAACCTAACTAACCTAAAGACACCACACACATCCATGCCCGAGGCAGGATTCGAACCTGCGACCGGAGCAGCAGCGCGGTTCCGGACTGAAGCGCCTAGAACCACTCGGTCACATCGGCCGGCAGAAACGACATCACCTTGGCTTTTACTGTGATATGATTGGGCTACGACTACACTTTCTGTTTGTTCGCCCCCCACTCCTGGGCAAACAGCTGGTACAATGGATATTTTATAAGAGCCTTTTTTAGGTGTCTGACAAGCTATCGCGGTTTCGTTTCATATAAGAGGAAGTGTTCGCACTGCATTGGTGGCATGTGTGCATGTTAATAAGGAATTCCGAAGATCTGATGACGATAGCAAGATTCTATCTAAACCGGTCATTGTGAAATAAAATAAAAATACCACGCATTCTTGGCTGCAGAAGATTTTCCTCTTCACCAATGACAGATCGCTCACTACTAACATTTGCAAGTGGTTCTCATGTATCGTGCCAGTAAGAAAGCATTATGACCAGTAGGTTCCAAATCTCGTAAGAACACTATAGCTACAGGATTGCAGCGACTGTGCATACAGTGTGGCTCATCGATAAAGCGCCGCACTATTGATCCTAAGGTACTGTTTTCGATCTCCTATGAGTCACGCGATTTTTATCTATCACTCATCACATCTTTCACTTCTGGCAGTGTTGGCTAGTGTCAAAAATGCCAGCTGCGCCGTAGTTCCGAGACCACAATTAAACTGTAGGTCCCCTTGCATGTTGGAGGAAGACAAACGTGTAGGACTTCCAACAGGACCATGCTTGAAACTTTCTGGCAGATTAAAACTGTGTGCCAGACCGAGACTCGAACTCGGGACCTTTGCCTTTCGCGGGCAAGCGCTCTACCATTAGGAGACGAGGTACTGGCAGAAGTAAAGCTGTGAGGACGGGGCGTGAGTCGTCCTTGGGAAGCTCAGCTGGTAGAGCAGTTGCCCGCGAAAGGCAAAGGTCCCGAGTTCAAGTCTCGGTCGGGCACACAGTTTTAATCTGCCAGGAAGTTTCGTACTCACAATATGTTTGGTTATCGTATTGAGTACATAGAACAACTGCCATATTTTATAGGTACAGTAGTACTTCTAATTTCCGATATGACTTCGTTTTGATCACTTTGTGTAATTCAGTCTTTCGATTGAGGAATGATGCGCACTACTCGTGTCCACACTCCGCTGCAGAGTGAAAACCTCATTCTGGAAACCTCCACTAGGCTGTGGCTAAGCCATGTCTCCGCAATATCCTTTCTTCCAAGAGTGCTAGTTCAGCAAGGTTTGCAGGAAAGCTTCTGTGAAGTTTGGAAAGTACGAGACGAGGTTCTGGCGGAAGTAAAGCTGTGAGGACGGGGCGTGAGTCGTGCTTGGGTAGCTCAGGTGGTAGAGCACTTGCCCGTGAAAGGCGAAAGTCCCGAGTTCGAATCTCGGTCCGGCCCACAGTTTTAATCTGCCAGGAAGTTTCATATCAGCGCACACTCCGCTGCAGAGTGAAAATCTCATTCTAGGACCATGGTTAGTAGATCATTGTGGTGTTCAAACCAGTCTTCGTATTGATGACATATTTACCTTTCCCTACAGCAGCTGCCTTTGCTGTCCTGCCCTGCCTCGGTTGGCCAACCTGCTTGTACCTATGCTGCGCCCTAGCATACGCTCAATCTGCAACATGCCAGCTGGCATTACATCGTGGCTAATACAGTTGATATCATGATATCAGCGATTTATGATCGGGAGACAATGCCATTGGATGTGTTGACCTACATCTGTACCGTACCGATTTCTTGTTCAGAAAATAGTACTGTGTGGCACTTGCTGACGCATACATTTTGGTCTCCGCTGAAGCAGGACTGGCCACAACTTGCGAAATGCGGCCGCTGTCATCCGTCGTCTGCTGGCGTGCGTGATGACGAGAGCGTCCTGCGGCGGCGCCTGGAAGAATGAAGGGCGGTCGCAGCAGAGCGCTTCATCAGAAAGTATGATCGGCCGCGCCGCTTCCTGGGGTCGCAGACCCCCCGTGGCGGACTGTGCCGTCCGGCCGGCACATGCATTATAAATCGCGAACCGCGCGAGCACGCGAACACCTGTCAGATCCGCACCACTTTGCCAAAACTTTGGACCGCTGCCACCTGCGCCGACAGCGCTCCTCGCAGACGACACCGAGACAGTAGTCAAAAGCTTTTGGACTGCAAACGGTTTACACGGCTTGTACGAGAGGTACATTTAAAAAAGGTCCTATGTGAATGGCGGTGGCAACGGCGCGCATCGCCGCAGTGCGTGTACGCGACTGCTCCCAGCATGCTTTGCGCAAGTTGAGACGCCATTTGCAGCCGTATCGTCTCTGTACTGAGCTGTAAAGGTTTATAACGTTAAGCTGGCCTTTGTGGCCGAGCGGTTCTAGGCGCTACAGTCACAGGTTCGAATCCTGCCTCGGACATGCATGTGTGTGATGTCCTTAGGTTAAAATGGTTCAAATGGCTCTGAGCACTATGGGACTCAACTGCTGAGGTCATTAGTCCCCTAGAACTTAGAACTAGGTAAACCTAACTAACCTAAGGACATCACAAACATCCATGCCCGAGGCAGGATTCGAACCTGCGACCGTAGCGGTCTTGCGGTTCCAGACTGCAGCGCCTTTAACCGCACGGCCACTTCGGACGGCTGTCCTTAGGTTAGTTAGGTTTAAGTAGTTCTAACTTCTAGGGGACTGATGACCTCAGAAGTTAAGCCCTATAGTGCTCAGAGCCATTTTTTATAACGTTAAAAACATTAATCGGTGGCGGCTCCTGCAGAAGAGCTCCAATATTAGAAAAATGGTTCAAATGGCTCTGAGCACTATGGGACTTAACTTCTGAGGTCATCAGTCCCCTAGAACTTAGAACCACTGAAACCTAACTAACCTAAGGACATCACACACATCCATGCCCAAGGCAGGATTCAAACCTGCGACCGTAGCGATCGCGCGGTTCCAGACTGTATATTAGAAAAATAAACAAGTTGTGTTTCACTACGTCAGAATGATACGCGCGACACGATATTGATGTAATATTAGCTTCTAATGCACTAAAATCAAGTATGTTGTTCATATGTGTATGATTTCCGCATTTGTTTTTTTACTGACGCGTTAATACGTCCTAGATCCTTTATTCCTTCTGTACTCCACGCGTCACTGTTCCTAAACAAGTACATGGAAAACAAAAACGTGCACTGTGGTCGTCACGGGCGCAGATTCAACTCTTTTCGTCCACTTTCGTATTAAATTTTCTCATATACTCGCTTTTTTACCACCAACTATAGCTTTTTGACTTATGGACTAGTAATCGTAACTTAATTGAAAATATTAATTTTTTATACGTAAATTGAACTGTCTATACATGTATAAATTTTATGGTTAATGGTTCAACATTGTGGTGAATGAAATAAAATGGAGAAAAGAAAAGATGTTAACAGAGAGAATCGAACCCAAACCGGTGAATTGCCACTGTGTGCTCGTGAACACTGTGCCATAGTATCGACGCTTTGAATACTGCTCAAAAATCCTTCATACTTTAGTCTCTAATCTTTAGAGGGCGTTTTACCGTTTTGCACGGTATATTCAGGTAAAGTATTCTAGTAACTTGGAAGTGTATGTACCTGCTCCTACTCACACAGATTGAGCCATCCCGCACCCTCTCCGTGTTAGACTTAAATTTCGTCTTAGCTATCAGTTTCTCCGTGAGGGCCTCTTCAGCACATCATCTCCAGAATTCGCCATGTTCTTTGCACGGTACTGTACATGCACTTCCAAAGAAAAACACTGAACTGGTGGTGCGAGCGACTTTGCACCCTTAGTGTCGGAACTGATGACGTCACATCGACCATGCTCGGTCGAAAACAGCTAGCTGTCTCCCTTGTCTGAGCTCTGTAGCGCGTCTGTCCATCATTTCACTACTCGACAATGGCTTATAGTTGTGTGAAGACAGCGCTGCGAACGTGTTTCGTTAGTTTTATTCGCAAACGAGTACATATTCGAAGAGAATGGCGTAAGTTTAGCGCTATTTTCATCTTGCATTCGAAGAGAAACGGCATAATTTTAGTGTGCTGTAGCACATTATCGCATTATCACCGGCCACCACTGAAATCGAGTCTTCCGCCGACTTTTATATAAGATCTGTAATTCGATTCTTGAGTGTAAAAAGCTTGACAGCTGCGGAAGTTCACCACCAGATCTGTGAAGTTCATTGCAGTGATGCTACAAGGGACAGTATTCTTCAAAAGTGGGTGATAATGTTAAAGAACAGTAGCTGATTTCTGAAGATTTGGTTTACGATGCGGAGAGCGAAATTCGAGAAGAGCTTCAGAAAACTCCAACGTGCCATTAAAAAAAAAAAAAAAAAAAAAAGCGGCGTGTCCTACTGCCTTCTGGTGCGACGTTGCTCCATGGCGGTGCAAGGCCAAATGTTTCTGCCCAAAGACGAGGTCTGATCCTGTCTTTTGGCTGAGAACAACTGGATCATCCACCTTCTGGTCCAACTTTACACCAAGTGATTTTCACTTGGTTTTGTACTTAAGGGAGTTACTTGGTGGTCATAATTTCAAAAACAATGACGAAGAAGTAAAAACTGCAGTCATCAAATGGCTCGGTCCAAATGGCTGTGAGCACTATCTGACTTAACATCTGAGGTCATCAGTCCCCTAGAACTCAGAACTACTTAAACCTAACTAACCTAAAGACATCACACACATCCATGCCCGAGGCAGGATTCGAACCTGCGACCGTAGCGGTTGCGCGGTTCCAGACTGAAGCGCCTAAAACCGCTCGGCCACACCGGCCGTCTGCAGTCATCGATTGGGTTTCTTCACGGGCGACAGATTTCTGTGATGGAGTTCAAAACATTGTTGACAGAAATGACAAGTGTTTGAAGAGTGGAAATTATGTGGAAAAGCATATAGAATAGGGCAGATATTTCACTGATATTTACAGCATTTTTCTCCTTGTTAGATCTGGATCTTATTTTAAAAAATAACTCTTGTACATATTCGGTTCATACGTTGGTGGATGCAGTTGATCTGGCACATCTACGCTGCATCAGAGAGCTCTAAGCAATAAGTCAAGACTGCAGAGAAACGAGTACAGACTTACTTACATTTAACTAAATGGAAACATCCTCCAAGTTAATTAGCTGACTCACATCAGCCCTCGAAGGGGGGGCAGTTGCTAAGGTTCTTTGTTCGGCCGGGGTTCAAACGTCCACTAAGATCAACTACACTGAAAAGCCAAAGAAACTGGTACACCTGCCTGATATCGTGCGGGGCCCCCGCGTGCATGCAGAATTGCCGCAACACGACGTGGCGTTGATTAATGTCTGAAGTAGTGCTGGAGGGAACACCATAAACCCTGCAGGGCTGCCCATTAATCCGTGAGAGTACGAGGGGGTGGAGATCTCTTCTGAACAGCACGTTGCAAGGGATCCCAAATATGCTCAATAACGTTCATGTGTGGGGAGTTTGTTGGCCAGCGGAAAATTAAGAAGAGTGTTCCTGTAGCCATTCTGTAGCAATTCCGGACGTGTCAGGTGCCGCCTTGTCCTGCTGGAATTACCCATGTCCGTCGGAACGTACAATGGACATGAATGGATGCATATGATCAGACAAGATGCTTCCGTACGTGTCACCCGTCAGTGTCGTATCTAGACGTATCAGGAATCCCATATCACTCCAAATGCACCCGCGCTACACCATTGGAGACCGTCCACCAGCTTGAACTGTCCGCTGCTGACATGCAGGGTCTGTGGAATCTTAAGGTTCTCTCCACAACCGTACATGCCCATCCGTTTGTACAATTTGAAACGAGACTCGTCCGACCAGGCAACGTGTTTCCAGTCATCAACAGTCCAATGTCGGTGTTGACGGGCCCAGGCGAGGCGTAAAGCTTTGTGTCGTACAGTTATCAAATGGCTCTGAGCACTATGCGACTTAACTTCTGAGCTCATCAGTCGGCTAGAACTTAGAACTAATTAAACCTAACTAACCTAAGGACATCACACACATCCATGCCCGAGGCAGGATTCGAACGAGCGAGCGGAGCGGTCGCTCGGCTCCAGACTGTAGCGCCTAGAACCGCACGGCAACTCTGGCCGGCGTACAGTTATCAAGGGTACGCGACTGATGATGTTTCGTTGAATGTTCGCATGGTAACACTTATTGATAGCCCAGCAATGAAATCTGAAGCAATTTGCGGAAGGGTTGCACTTCTGTCACGTTGAATGATTCTCTTCAGTCGTAATTGGTGCCGTTCTTGCAGGATCTTTTTCCGGCCGCTGCGATGTCTGAGATTCGATGTTTTACTAGATTCACAGTACACTCGTGAAATGGTTGTACGGGAAAATCCCCACTTCATCGCTATCTCGGAGATGTTGTGTCCCATCGCTCGTGCGCCGACTTTAACGCCACATTCAAACTCACATCTTGATTACCTGCCATTGTAGAGGCAGTAACCACTCTAACAGCAGCACCAGGCGTTGCCTAGTGCAGCGCCGCCTTCTGCATGTTTACATATCTCTGTATTGAATACGCGTGCCTATACCAGTTTCTTTGGTGCTTCAGTCTACATGTACATTTCCCATGCTTTGCTTAAATCGAACAAGCTGAATGCCACAATTGTTCCTTTAAAAGGGATTTCCTTCATTATCTTTTGTCCTACCCGATCTTTTGTTGCGTCTGTGATCTCCTTGGCCTTGGAAAGTTAAAATACAATGTTTCTTTAGCTCGTCGGTGCACTATTGTTCTACCCAGAGGTAGAGCTCGCACAAAATAAGTTTGTTCCGAAGGGTCGGCCGCCTCAATTGATTGTCACCTGTTGACTTGCACTGGGTAGCACTGCATTCTTTGCGCCCTGTAAATGCAAGGAAAGTTATTCGTAATCTGGCATGTGTAATTATATGCAGTGCCATTAAATATGTGTTTGAGGGTTGCGGGAACTGCCAGCTATTCCAATCACTCAGTGAAGAGAACAGGCAAGGATAGGGAAAACGTAGCTACAGGTATTTCCAAAGGCTGCTCTGTAGTCTATGTTTTACGGCATCGGCACCACGTTTCACTCTTACGGGTATTTGAATCACTGATGAGTGGTTTTCGAATACTAACTCGCCCTACAATTTCGTGCTTATGTAGCTCCCTTCGTGTTGTTTTGGTGCTGGCAGAGTTCGCGAGTACACCATTCAGTTCAGTGACTTTTGCAGCTGTTGCCGTCTTACTTTTTGTCAGAATCCTCTTCAGTGGCCGTCCATCAGGATCACTCAACGCACACATTCGTCCGCTTTGATTTGGCGGATGACGATTTCCCGCTTTCATTGTATGCGGTATAAATTTTCGATATGGTACCAACACCAAACATTTCAGCTATCTTGGTTACGGTAGCACTTACCATACGAGACCAAAAATATGCCTTCGTTGAAATTGTCTAGCTCAGACTTAATGCATTCACAGCTCCGCAGAATACATAAGAAACCGCTGTTCTGACCACAAGTGACTCCTGCAGCGTATTGACTACATTGCGTAGCTGCCATTCGTGGTCAAATGCAACAGCACAACCTGCGGGTTAGCTAGCGTCTGCATTTATGTATAAAAATAAATTTCTCATTGTTTTTCCGTATTTTCGTCCAATCCCTGCAGCTCATGCTAATGGCTTCTCCGAGTTCTAGGTAATTCCCGCGATAAACCGGAAATTGCTTCATTATTCACTTCGCAACCAATAAGGAACTAATTGAGAGCACAGCACAACAGTAACCATGTAATGGCTGCTACATTGCTGTATTGTCTCAACAGTAATATTGTTTTTGTAATTATTACATTTATTATTATTATTATTAGTGACAATTGTCATAAACTGATCTTTAGCAGAACGAGGTTTCAAATTATGCCAGTTAAGAAGTAGGCAACAGATCAGTCAACTGACTTGAGAACTGTAAGTCATTCTCGTACGAAAAAGGTTTGAAGTAAGCAGTACCAGTTATTGCATTTACTCATTAGTTAGCTATTAAATGAACACCTACAAAAACTAAACGTCATTTATCTTTCTTCATTTGAAAAAATAAGTATTCAAAGAAAATTCTTTTTAATTCTAAAGTTTAGTTAGTTGCTAATAGTAATGTTGGTGGGAGCTGGGGGAGTGTGTGTGTGGGGGGGGGGGGGGAAGAGGTGTACTAGCTAACATCTGATTAAGCTCGGAGGAATGGACGGAGAGAGGTTGGGAATATCTGCGGTAGACGGTCGTTGGTGCATGTAGTAGTGCTGCAATACTTATACCCAGCGCATCCCACACGTTCTCGATGGGATTTACGTCGGTTGAACGGGCAGCAAAAATGATCACGTTCGAGGATGTTCCTGGGTAAATTACGTGTTCCCACCTCTCGCCATTACTCGGGAAATACGTGGTTGTTTGAGCGTGCGAGACAGTCATTAGCACGCAGATGCCAGTTGTACGTTAATATAAACTGACAACAATATTCATGACACGGCTGTTTGAACACAGTATTGGAACTAGATTTGTCAAATAAAAAAGTGTTTATTGTTATCACCTCTACACACTCTAAAATTCTGTAAACGTTGATTTCTTTTACACACTCTTTGTAGTGCTGCTATGGAGAAACGGCTGCAAAGATGCAAGTGACATTGAAAAAATTTACATGTAGTTTACATTTGCAAATGGTTCAAATGGCTCTGAGCACTATGGAACTTAATATCTGTGGTCGTCAGTCCCCTAGAACTTCGAACTACTTAAACCTAACTAACCTAAGGACATCACAAACATCCATGACCGAGGCAGGATTCGAACCTGCGACGGTAGCAGTCGCGCGGTTCCGGACTGAGCGCCTAGAACCACTAGACCACCGCGGCCGGCTTTACATTCGCAGATTTAAGTGACAAGGATCGAGGAAGTCGGTTACGGCAGTAATAATAACGCTGTTTAGAATTCTTATTTCCTCACCTCTCATGAGTTAGTATTTCATAAAATGTGTTACCAGAACATCCAGGGCAGTGTATTAATGTCTGAAGGTGTGTTTACACACACACACACACACACACACACACACACAGAGAGAGAGAGAGAGAGAGAGAGAGAGAGAGAGAGAGAGAGAGGCACTATCGTACACACACTTTTATTTCAGTTTTATAGCCGATTGTAAGCACATTGCTTGTGAAACACGGAGCTTTTCCCTCCCTTCGCGTTGTCTGGAGAGAAAGAACCGGCCTTGGCTTTAATTAAGAAACTAACCCGTCACTCGCGAGAACAGGTTCCCTCGTGTCCGAGAACCTCCGCGGACTAATACACCGTTCTGGTTGATATGTACGCGTTGTGAACTTAGTGTGTATTACTTCAAAAGTCAGATGATTTTGTTAGCACGCCCTGTTGATACTCGTCGGTCCGAAATATTTCTATATGTATAGCTCGTAAGACTGCGGAAATAATTAATTACCAGTGACTTCTTCCATGAAACTGATTAGCGTGCAAACTATAACGAACGCAGTTATTCTGTCGGGATGGCTAGGAACTAATAGACATCCTTATTTGCCACTCAAATGCTTTCTCGTTCATGTTCCTCTCAACTAATTTTGATTTGTCTACAAGATTAGTAGCACAAGTGTGAGAAATGTTACAGTACTGTAGAAACACTGCTGTTACATGGCAGGCACAAGTGAGTGCTGCGAAACACAAACAGCACCATCTGAATGACATTCCAGTCGCCATTTTTTTTTAATTTCCTTCTGTACACATTATTGCTATAAACCCTAAATTGCAACATGTATCTAGAAGGAAATTAAAAGACAGTGAAACGACAAAAGCGTGCTCTCGTAGAAAATCCTACATTGCTGTGACTCATAATGGAAAGAAAATCATAAAATAAAAAAGACTTGTAAATTTTTATTTCCTCTCTTTGCACGAATCCCTTAAACTGCTTCTTAGTGTAAGCTATGATGAAACTCCCTGACAGACTAATTCTCTGTTCCGTACTAAAGGTTGAGGACACACTTTTTACTTTTGTGGGCTAAGTTCTTACCATTTTATACGTACGCTCACGCCTTTAGACCTTCTCGAAAGCTCAACACTGTCAGAGAAGCTCTTCCCTGCTCCTGAAAATACTAATAGCGCTCTCATAGGTACGTTGCGGAGCCGACAAAGGAAGTAGTGTATTGCGCGAGCCACAAATGTCCGTGTTGGTGCTCCGGATTGCCACACAATAGTTACATTAGTTTCTCTGTTCTAAGCGATATGTTCACCTAGTTAAGGCTCGTGGCATAGCACAGAGACTTTTTCAAAGTAGCCACCATTGAGAGAGCCAGTTCAATAATGGCAGATATAAAAATATAACACATTTATATTTACGAGAATATTGATTATTATGAGAACCTCGGAGCGCCGTATCCCGTAAATAGTTCACCTCCAACTGGTGTTCCGCTCGGAAAACATATTCCGCGCAGTTATTGTACCTGTAGCTGAAAAAACCAACTGAGAAAGAAAAGTAGTAAATTTTCTCTTAATTTGAGCAATATCAGGAATGAATTTGCCGAAAAAACAAAGGTGACTATATTGTCTCAAGTGAAATTATGCTAAAGATCGAATTGCAAAATGTCCCAAGGTCAGAGCTGTAATTTTCTGGAAACATTTTTTTCTACAGTGAGTATCTAGAGCCTGTTTATGGGCTGAAGCTGCCGTTATATAGCAGTCAGTCTGTTGGAAGAAGCGGGAAAAAACACTGTCGTACGCACGACCTATGTACATAATGCTTTAAAAGTGTGCTGAATGATACTAAGCTACAACGATCGAATAGGACATCATTCTTCATCAACACATTATTATTATTTTTTTTCTCTAGGAGAACGTTTTCGAATAAATAAATCAGCAACACTCTCCCACAGTTGCCAGAATGTTTCCCTTGATTATCAGGTATGCGGAAGCTGAGAAACCCTTCCCAAATATTGCAGGTTAGGAAATCATTTGCCTCACTCTCCGAATTCGTGAGACAAATTGTCTGAAAAGTAGTTCTACAACAGGTTGCTTTGCTCTCCTGAATAAGGAATGAAATGCTAGAAAAAAGCCTCGTATAATGGATAAACGGAGGTGAATCACATGTTAAGCGCTGTTAGAAGGTATCATACAATCTGTAGTCACTCTATATTTACGGGATCCATCAAGAGTTGGCATATCTTAGGACTTAACGGTCCAGACAGTCACGTTTCCAGAGTCTGCAGAGTTCATAATGTCGCGCTTTCTTGTGACATTTCCGGGGGTCACGAGCGGTCACTGTTCAACAGAGCGAGAAGCAGGAAGCAAGAGGCCGTTCCCGCACAGCAAGTGGCCGCACAAATCTGCAATTCAGAGCGCGGACGCCGGAAAAATGGCCGTGACTAATATCGCCCCTGTCTGTCCGTAAAGCAGGAAGATTACAGGTATCGGAAAGTGGCTCTGAGAGATCCCAACAAGTGAAGAGGTGTGTTTCGAAACTGGAGAAAGTTTGCATGTTGCACTAGTTGCTGTAATGAAATACGAAAGTTGACCACTCGATTCATTGTTCTGCACAGCAGAAGAAGTTGTGTGAGGGTTTGGCTGTTCTTCCTTTAATCTCACAACTTTGTTCGTCTATAAGATAGTGTGGACGTGTCAGACCTCTCGAGGAGCAGGGCACTAAAAAGAAGTGATTGTAGGCTACAGATAAATAGGAAGGTGAATGCAGATCGGTTTGTAGGGCTTACGAAAAATCCCAGTCTTGAAGGGTCGGATGAGGAAGGGGATAACGTGCATTACAATGCCTTACGATCTTAATCTTCTCAGCTGACTGAAGGCTCGCTATGTGCAGTGCCTCGTGCCTCTGTTGCATACGGTTAACAGATAATTATTTAACCGCAGAGGACTGTTGCGCGGTCTGGTCGTGGGTATCAGCGCGTTACCGTTTCCGCGTCGATTATCGGTCACATTCTGGCGAATAAAATGTCGTTCCCTACGGGGATTCGAATCGGATACATTTGTGGCCGGACTTCACCGAACTTACCAATTTCATCAACTTGACGAGTTCAGTTGCGTTACATATGTTCTGAGTTCAGAAACCTACGTCGAATGGTGCTTTTCTGTTCCTGTTTTACGCTCACCCGTTAACGAGGCGCTGTCAGTGGCGTATCATCGAAGCAGAAGTATAATGGAAAGTTAGGGTGGAGGGGAATTTGGATGAAACACCATTAAACACGAATGTCAAGTTCATCTCCAAACACCGTTTTACAATATCTATTCATGTGTGGTCTGTGAGTCAAGAGACGCCCCTTCTTCTCTAATAAATTGAAGCTATATTTCTATTGGGGTATAAGTGAAATACAGGGTTATTACAAATGATTGAAGCGATTTCACAGCTCTACAATAACTTTATTACTTGAGATATTTTCACAATGCTTTGCACACACATACAAAAACTCAAAAAGTTTTTTTAGGCATTCACAAATGTTTGATATATGCCCCTTTAGTGATTCGGCAGGCATCAAGCCGATAATCAAGTTCCTCCCACACTCGGCGCAGCATATCCCCATCAATAAGTTCGAAAGCCTCGTTGATGCGAGCCCGCAGTTCTGGCACGTTTCTTGGTAGAGGAGGTTTAAACACTGAATCTTTCACATAACCCCACAGAAAGAAATTGCCTGGGGTTAAGTCGGGAGGGCGTGGAGGCCATGACATGAATTGCTGATCATGATCTCCACCACGACCGATCCATCGGTTTTCCAATCTCCTGTTTAAGAAATGCCAAACATCATGATGGAAGTGCGGTGGAGCACCATCCTGTTGAAAGATGAAGTCGGCGCTGTCGGTCTCCAGTTGTGGCATGAGCCGATTTTCCAGCATGTCCAGATACACGTGTCCTGTAACGTTTTTTTCACAGAAGAAGAAGGGGCCGTAAACTTTAAACCGTGAGATTGCACAAAACACGTTAACTTTTGGTGAATTGCGAATTTGCTGCACGAATGCGTGAGGATTCTCTACCGCCCAGATTCGCACATTGTGTCTGTTGACTTCACCATTAAGAAAAAATGTTGCTTCATCACTTAAAACAAGTTTCGCACTGAACGCATCCTCTTCCATGAGCTGTTGCAACAGCGCCGAAAATTCAAAGCGTTTGACTTTGTCATCGGGTGTCAGGGCTTGTAGCAATTGTAAACGGTAAGGCTTCTGCTTTAGCCTTTTCCGTAAGATTTTCCAAACCGTCGGCTGTGGTACGTTAGCTCCCTGCTTGCTTTATTCGTCGACTTCCGCGGGCTACGCGTGAAACTTGCCCGCACGCGTTCAACCGTTTCTTCGCCCACTGCAGGCCGACCCGTTGATTTCCCCTTACAGAGGCATCCAGAAGCTTTAAACTGCGCATACCATCGCCGAATGGAGTTAGCAGTTGGTGGATCTTTGTTGAACTTCGTCCTGAGGTGTCGTTGCACTGTTATGACTGACTGATGTGAGTGCATTTCAAGCACGACATACGCTTTCTCCGCTCCTGTCGCCATTTTGTCTCACTGCGCTCTCGAGCGCTCTGGCGGGAGAAACCTGAAGTGCGGCTTCAGCCGAACAAAACTTTATGAGTTTTTCTACGTATCTGTAGTGTGTCGTGACCATATGTCAATGAATGGAGCTACAGTGAATTTATGAAATCGCTTCAATCATTTGTAATAGCCCTGTACTGTATTAGTCTGCGACCATAGATCATAGTGCCTTCAGTGTATCTTATCTGTCTTTGTAGCTCAAGAGATTTTTGTTTGTTAAGTACTTTGGCACAGCAGTTTTCAGATACTGCAATCAAAGTAAAGAGAATATGGAAGTCCATTGTATACGTTACCAAAGAAAGTTAAAAGGCAGTCTCATGTAGCAGAACATATGTCCTGAAACAGTCACTGAGGACTTCAACTCTAGCCACCTTCTACATGTGGCTGAACACTGTTCGGCAGTCTGGATGGAAAGGGCACACGTTGCGAAATTAGAGGTGCAACTGAAGAAAACAGTGCGGATAATCTCTGGAACACTCAGCGTCACCTCATGTATCTGGCTCTCCGTCCTAGCAAAAATAGTCCCTGAAATTAGACTGATCACAGTTATCCACGTGAGCATACAGAAAAATTCTAGACAACCAGAACTCCCTATACACCAAAACCTAGTAGTTACGGACTTAAATCCAGCATTTCTTTGTGGAAAATCAGCAAAGAACTGCAAGGCTTCGACTCGAAGACCGCTTGCAAAGTACTATGGGCTGTAAGTGGACGTAGTAACGAAAATTTGGTGGCAACCTCAGCATCAGGAAAATTCTGAACAACTTTAACCGTGTCGGAACAAATGCTGATAGGCGTAAACAACGGATGAACAAATAGGGCCTGTTCAAATGGTTCAAATGGCTGTAAGCACTGTGGGACTTATCATCTGAGGTCATCAGTCCCCGAGACTTAGAACTACTTAAACCCATCTAACCTAAGGACATCACACACAGCTATGCCCGAGGCACGATTCGAACATGCGACCGGAGCAGCAGCGCGGTGCCGGGCTGAAGCGCCTAGAACCGCTCTGCCACAGCGGCCGGCAAATAGGGCCTGTTGGACACTCCTGAATGTGACTGCGGGAAAATTCAGTCAATGGACCATTTACTTGTGGGTGAAGTGCTTGGCTATGAGGGTGAACTGCAGGACATACACAGACACTCCTCAGTGTCAGAGTGGCTTAAGAATACTTGTAATGTTTATAATACAGTATTATAACATCTGTAAGGAATATTTTAATCATTATATTATAGTCAATATATTATGTGATAACTGCCTTTGTAAATAGGGAATGAGTAAATAAATAAGGACTAGTAGTAATTTTTTTCGTTAGAGATATGCAGCCGTTAGAATAATCCTAAACAATTACAGTAGGTACTAGGCAAAGGGAAATGAGTAATATCGAAGTTGATTTTCATAATTCCAACTCTGAATTCAACGCACTTTGGAATTCTCTTGACATCATGACGCGTATCTCTTCGGAGGTCATCATAGTGCTCTTTTATGAGGTCAGTACTATTGATAATTCAATGCTCCTTTGTAGACTTCGTCTTACAACCATCCCCACAGACCTTGGTGGCCAACAAACATGAACGTTACTATCGATCGTCTTCCTGATGAATGTGTACAGGAGAACCGTCATAAGAACCTCTTCCAATGCTTCTGGAAGCTTTTTTTCAAGGACGTCTACATAAAGGGACCTTGTAAAATGATGTGGTAGCACAAGAGGCCCAATCAGTTGACTAACAGAAACTGTGCCTTTACAAAGGTATGTCGAACCGCCGATGTGAGTTACGTGTCTTATTTACACCGTCACGAGTGAAAGTATCTTCATCAGTAAACAATATTAACGAGATAACTTGGCGATTTGCGATTAACCAACGGCGAAATTCCGGTCGCCTACCGCCAGCTCCTTGAAGGTACTGAATCCACTGGAAATGAAGAAGATAGAGGCCGTGTATATGTAATACCTGATACATTCTTCCTTCTGGAAAACCGATACGAGTAAGAATTTCGTAGGTGTGTGTTGAAGGACTGTAGAGTGCAGAGTTTTCTGGACTGCCCCTGGACCTGGCACCATTCTCTGTTGCTGAATGGTCTGGCTCAGTGACGAAGGGAGAGTGCACTAAGTAAATTAAATCAATACTTCTAATAGGCATCTCCAGTTGATTAAATTATTTCAAAAATCGTCACAATTAGTCTTCAATTATTCGCTATCAGACCAATATTTACCGATGATATGAGATCACCGTCGGCTTGCCTAACCAGTATACCACGACCTCGTGGGAGAGGGAGGGGAAGGTGGCGGCGGACGAATTCCCTGGGTCCTAACTTGATTCATTCTGCATTATCGCAAGGTGGTGAATCTTGGCTGAGGCTAGCCAGCCGTTAGTTTCAAATTCAGGCCTCGACAGCTTGCCGCTGAACGACGCGAGAGAGCCCGCCTATTTCACGGAAGTTTCCACCTCTTCAGGAGTTCCAACCTCTGAGTCATGGCTCCTGACATCCTGCACAGGGGACCTGACGGTAAACGCAGCGCTGGTTAGGTTGGCTATACTGCCCTCTATTTGTGGGTAGAAATTGATTGCGTCGGCGCTCTTTGCCCACGAAAGTGACGAGCGACGTCATGATCGCCCAGTTGTGACTAGTTGATGGAGTTGAACGGAGATGGGCATTTAAGACGGTCGTGAGTTGGGGACCAGCCTCCATCTTAGTGTAGGTGAGGATCCTTAGTGCACCGTTTGGGCCATCGGCCGTTCCGCTAGCGAGGTTGCAGATAATTAACCTCACCTCCGAGTTCGCATTCAGTAGCTTTCGCAATTATGAAGCTAATCGTTCAGTACACAGTAGACCGAGCGCTATTTAAGACGGTACAGGGCTAGTTGTTTGGAATGCTCTGCCCGGGCTCTTGTTACCGTTCATCCTAGTGAACAAAGTTCTCCATATTTTCCCTCCTCGAACACTCTCGTAGTTCAAGGGCTCGACCGTTTTAATTTTATGATTTTCATAGGGTTGAAGGTTTGTGATTTATATTATTGTCCTGTAGCAAGAACCAATAGGACCACCAGGATTTCACAAATTTTCGGTTATACTCGTGTGTCGGACTACCTCACCAGTTTATTATGTGCTATTGAAGTAATAATACAGCAGATTTTATCAGAACAAAATCATTTTCTTATGTGTGTAGCTTCCCTCTGTTGTCTTACTGATCCTGTTAACCATCAACTGAACCTCTACTAGTAGTAGTTCGGTGCCAGCCACGGTCGGGACAGGGGCCGAGAGATAGGTGAATGACAAACCTCACCGATTGCAGGAAAACAGAGAAATCGTCAGCAAAAGTAATTATTTTGCCACATCTCTGTAAATTAACTCGTCAGTATTCACGCCGTAATCTACAGCAGCCAGCAACCGCTACGGGACTGCGTTTTATGAAATGAATTACGTCTTCTACTTCAGCCACACACTTTCCATTTGCACGTTCGGATGAGGTTTTATTGCTGGAACCTGCGCCAGCCTCATGCAGTGTATTGAAAACACGAATTAACACTATTGAAATCGTCTGCCGTGCTCTCTACAAACAGCAGCAGCTTTTCCATTACAAAAAATGGTTCAAATGGCTCTAACCACTATGGTACTTAACATCTGAGGTCATCAGTCCCCTTCACGTAGTACTTAAACCTAACTAACCTAAGGATATCACACACATACATGCCCGAGGTAGGATTCGAACCTGCGACCGTAGCATCATCGCTGTTCCGGACTGAAGCGCCTGGAACCGCTCGCCCACAGCGGCCAGCTTTCCATTACAAAAGCCGAACACAAATCCATATGAAAATACTTAACATCTGTCGATACGTCTGGCATCCTTAAACGATACTATAGAACTGACCAGAAAATTACAGTCACAGCTCAAAAATTGAATTATGTAAATTCAAGCACAAATCCACTATTTGAACTTCAAAACAAAAATGATAATCGATAATTAAACCCATAGCAACTGGACGCTGGGAAAGAAAACTTTGTTGCTAGTTCTTCCTTTGCAAACGACCAAAATTTGAACACGTGTTCTGTGGAATGTTTTATTCTAGATACTCTGTGCAGTCAGCTGCTAAAATACTGTCCCTCCTGAAATACACGTGTGGGCTATTTGAGCCTTCATCTACGAGGAGAAGTGTCTGCCGCCCTCACAACGTCATGAAGTACAACAGGATCAATTAATGCCCATTAACCGTCGCTAGTGGAAAGCAAAGCACAAGTATCTGAATGTAGCCTTTTATATAGAGAGAAGTACTCCAGTATATTAACAAAATTAATTTAAGCATTGTGATAAAAAAGAAAGGATACACTCATTAAAATACAAAAATTGAAAGAAACATTTGATATCAGTTGGCTCAGAGTCCAAAAGGGCTTGTTAATCATTAGTTCCAAAATGAGGTCTGTGTGATTTTCGAAGCCAAGCTAACATTGATATAACATACATTTTTGACGCTTTGACGAACTATAGAAGTACTAGCGAAGTATGAGTAGCTTTGTGCCGAAATTGTGGGTGGAAACCTTAGTGTCAATAAAGGTTTGAGCTCGGCGTGGAAGTGTGTTAAATTAGCTTAATGGTTAACGTGGAGCGAAAAATCCGGTTCGAGGTCCAGTCCAACACAAATCTGCATTAGTCACAACATTTTCAATAATATTCTCCTTTAGATGTATTTAGCTTTTCTTATGTCACCCAGAGAGAGATTTGTTTTATCAGTTGTGTTTGGGAGCCCTGCCTCTGACGAGCTCCCTCATGTGGAGACGACGATGGAGCAACCACATGAATATAAAACGCCAGAGCTGTGCTTGCCTTCTCTCTCACACGGGCCTGTTTGAGTCCCTTGGGAGCAAATGAGAGTAGGATAAACAGAGAAAAGGGGACCCGCTCCATTAATGTATCCGACACAACATCAGTAATGCAAAGTAGTGTCTGTCCTCCGCCACATGCGGTCACCCCTGTTGAAAGTTCCAATTGTGATCCACGAGAAAGTCGCAATCCCGTTTTGATATCCGTATGCGCTAACTGCACACCACACGTAAGTGTCTGCGAGGCGCGTAAATCATGTTTATTCTCAGTGAATATCAAAGACTTACACACTTTCACTGGAGTTTCTTCGAGACTGGAGTCGCATGTCATTTATATTACTCAAGACACTTACATCGCATCTTTTAAGTCGGTTGTCACATTCTTTAAAGAAATGCAGCTACGATTTTCTCTCGTAAAGTAACTTACGTACGCCGTGAAAAAAAAAGGGAGGAAAGAACTTAAGTGAAAATTGTCTTACGACAGTCCACACACATTGCATATCTCTTGAGTGCCAAACAAAAGAATTTAAGAAATAATGAAACACGAAAAAATAGAGTATATTAACAAAGAACACGTTACAGAGAAATATTCTCAATGACTGTGAGGAACTCCAGTACAGTATACCTGTGAATCACAAGGAAACCTTTTAACCAGTTTGAATAGTGGCGTTTATCAATTTTTGTTAGTTTTGCTGAACGTCTTTTGTATTAGGATGTCAGTGGTGTTTGTTGCAGAATTCTAGAGCGAGTCGTTTGCGAGATATTGTAGTTTGAAAAGCTTCCACAATGACACTTGTTTGTGCCACTCAACCTGCGTTGTTGCTAGGTTAGAAGTTATGTTTCCTTACAATGTGCTCGTGTGTTCTTTGAGTGCATTGCGACTTGCAAGTCATTTAACGTGTGACAGCCCAAGCAGTAGGCCGTGAGTCCGCTATGGGACTTACCAATGCAGAAAAAACCGGCATACTCCTACTGTAGGGAGAGTGTAAGAAGAATGCAGTTCGTACTTGTCTGGTATATGTGGCAGGATACCCCAATAGACGTCAACCATCTCGGCAATTATTTCAAAATGGTTCAAATGGCTCTAACCACTATGGGACTTAACATCTGAGGTCATCAGTCCCTAGACTAAGAACTATTTAAACCTAACTAACCTAAGGACATCACACACATCCATGCCCGAGGCAGGATTTCAACCTGCGACCGTAGCGGCAGCGCGGTTCCGGACTGAAGCGCCTAGAACCGTATGTATGTGGGTGCCAAAAAATATTTTCTCAATCGGAGGAGGATGTTGGTGACTGAAATATTACGAGAAGATCCTGCCGAAACGAAAAACGCCTTTGAATTGGATGATTACCAACACGGTTCACGTATCATATCCGTGGCACTCTCTCCTATTTCGCGAAATACAAACCTAGTTGCTATTCTTTTAACTTTTTCGGTGTTGTCCGTCAGTCCCATCTGAAGCGGATCCCACACCGCACAGCAGTATTCCAAAAGGGGGCGGACAAGCGTGGTGTAAGCACTCTCTTCATTCGACCTGATACACTCTCTAAGCGTTCTGCCAGTAAATCGCTGTCTTTGCTTTGCTTGCCCCACATTATCATCCTTGTGATCGTTGCAATTTAAGTTATTCGTTAGAAATTCTTCCAATCCATATATGGCATACAGCAAACCAGTGCTTAACAGTATTGGTTAAAAACAGTCTCGGTTGCAATGTTAGTTTTTTTTTTATTTTTCAGCGATTCGTTTGGCCTTATTTAGGCATCTTCAGGTTATCTTAATTTGGTATTTCTTAGAAGAATCTTTTGGTCAGTGTAGCCAAAGGGCATCGTCGAATATATCAGGCCAACATTGCCTTCGTTAAACTCAGTAAAAGAGTATAACGAAGGAGATGTTGGCCTGACATATTCGACGATGCCCTTTGGCTACACTGACTAAAGGATTCTTCTAAGAAATACCAAATTAAGATAACCTGAAGATGCCTAAGGAAGGCGCAACGCGTCGTTGAAAAATAAAAAAAAGAACTAACGTTGCAACCAAAACTGCTTTTAACCAATACCAATAAGTTATTCGTTATTATAATCCCTAAGTATTTAGTTGAATTTAGAGTCTTTAGATTTGTGTGATTTATCGTGTAACAGAATTTTGGAGGATTTCGGTGGCATACTTATGGATGATTGGACACTTTTCATTGTGTAGAGTCAATTGCACTTTTCGCACCATACAGAGCGTCTTTCCGGTACAGCACCTTTTTGTTAAAATTTATTGCGGCTTTCGCAGTGAGGCCAAGAATACTCTATTGTACCCTGGCTCGGCAGTCGCCTTTGATGGGCGACAGACATGTGACGCTTCCCTGCGTGTGCCTGGTCGCAGAGGGGACAGAGACTTAGAGCGAGCCGCACCCAAGATATCTGTGCTTTCTCCTAGGCCACGTGACCACGTGACCATGTGACCGCCCCCATCCTCTTGCTTTGTAGCAACGTGATCCTTTGACATCCACAAATGCAGATTGTCGGCGGCCATTAGCGAAGTAAGTCTGTAACAAGGGGTTCCAAAACGGTGCCTGCCTTTTGCGGTCTATCTGAATAGCGGATTTTCGAAGGGATCCAGGCGGGTCGAATCCTTTGTCATCGTGAGACTGCGTTCCGTTTATACCGACGCCGCTGACATATTTAGAAGCTGCTCGCGACGTTTTTACATCGTCAGAGCTATCAGCAGTATGAAATACTGTACATTTTTTAAACTGTCTTTTCGTGTTATTGTTGCACAGTAGTACTTGATATCCTAAATACACTGACGAAAAAAAAAACAGTAACACCAAAAAATAATTAATGTAGAGTAATGAAATTTCTGGAATACATTTGTCTATGTGTCATATTTAAGTGATTAACATGGCAAGATTACTGTGCGACATAAGCCATCAACAGTGTGAAATACTGGTACATTAATAACCACTGTAACCGCTATAATTCGAACGCAAGCTTGTAAACGTGCATCCTTTATGTTACACAGGAGCCGGATGTCAGTTTGCGCGATGGAGTTCCATAGCTGTTGCATTTCGTCGTCCAATACAGGGACAGTTAATGCTGTTTGTGGATGACGCTGGTGTTGTCCGATGATGTCCTTTATGTGCTCGACTGAAGACACGTCTCATGATCGAGTGATCCAGGGCAACACCTCGAGACTCTGTTCAGCATCTCGGGTCACAGTAGCGTTAGGGGGGCGAGCGTTATCATATTGGAAAACATCATCTGGAATGCTGTTCATGAATGGCAGCACAACAGTTCGAATCAAAAGACTGACGTACAAATTTTGATTCAGGATGCGTGCGATAATCACAAGAATGCTCTTGCTGTCATTCGAAATCGGACCCCAAACCATAACACTCAAGAGTCCTGATGCGACCTAGCAGCCGCGCGGGATTAGCCGAGCGGTCTGTGGCGCTGCAGTCATGGACTGTGCGGCTGGTCCCAGCGGAGGTTCGAGTCCTCCTTCGGGCGTGGGTGTGTGTGTTTGTTTGTCCTTAGGATAATTTAGGTTAAGTAGTGTGTAAACTTAGAGACTGATGATCATAGCAGTTAAGTCCCATAAGATTTCACACACATTTGAACATTTTGCGATCTAGGATGTTTTCTTTCGCCCACTATTCTTCTGTATGCGTCTTTCTTTATACAAGCTATAAACAAATGTCTAACGGTGCACAAGTGGCCAAATAACGGTGTTAGAACCTTTCCTGAGATGTTTTAATATACGTATGGCAGAAATTGGTGGGACTCCATCAACGGGGAATAAAATTGCATTCCATGTAGTCAGTTTTTCAATGACCTTCTTTTATATTAAAAATTTAGAGTAATGGCGCTCTGACACTCGTTCCTCAGAATGAAAAGGACCTACGGAGAAACCGTTGGTAATCAGAGTTATTGGACGAGTATTCTGGTTTAACACACATAGTTGTAAGAAAGTAACTCCTATGATCCCCCGGCAATAATAATTATCGTTAGAGAATACGTCACAGCTCCGCCTGAGTCACTGTTTGACAGTACCGAAGCATTTCTGTATCTGGTTACTTGAACGTATTCACAGCTAAGAAACGCTGCAAAAGACATTTTTAGGTCCACAAACTAAGAAAAAGAAGGAATAAGTGTTACTGGCACACATCTTAATCATGTCCGCACTGCTGATACATTATACTGACATCTGTAAATGGAAGAACTTGATAGAGTAAGTTCACATGCACGTCTGAAAATTAATCACATTGAGGCTAAAATAATGTACTATGAACAAACCGAATGAAAATTTTACACGTTACATTATACTTACAAGAGTAATGCACATTACTCTTAGCAGCGAATGGAAGAATGTAATGGAGTATGTTCCCATTCCACGTCTGAAAATTAATCACAATGAGGCTAAAGTAATATGCTATAAACAGATCGAATGAAAATTTTACACGTTAGGACTGAAGTCATAGAACCAACTGATAAAATTGGGTCTAGGAAAATTTATAACAACGATTGGATGAAAAAAAATAGAAGCGTATAAATTACCTGGAGTTCATTTGGTAAACTATTTACGATTTTAAAACGGATGGTTGAACGCACCTTACATCCTCCTCAGAGCCTCCACTTTTAAGTTAGCAGCCGGCAGGGGTGGCCGAGCGGTTCTAGGCGCTACAGTCTGGAACCACGCGACCGCTACGGTCGCAGGTTCGAATCCTGCCTCGGGCATGGATGTGTGTGATGTCCTTAGGTTAGTTACGTTTAAGTAGTTCTGAGCTCTAGGGGACTGATGACCTCAGAAGTAAAGTCCCATAGTGCTCAGAGCCATTTGAACCATTTTTTTTAAGTTAGCAGGTAAAAGTCACACAAAAACATCACGCAGTAGTATTCCATTGACAGAAAATTAATTTATACGTAATCTGTTGGCTTCACTTAACTCTCACCAAGTCCGTATCTGAATATGCGTCAACATGCTTAGCAAAATGGTAATGGCTCAAGCAGAATTCCAAGCCTCTGCAAGGGAAAGCACTATCAGATCGTTCAACGGATTTCTGTACAACCAACTCAATTAAATTTGACATTCAGCAGTTTGAGCCACACCACAACTCCAGTGCGTCTAGCAGGCAGACAAGTTAATTGCAGGCCTTTAGCAGGGCTCTTTCTGACCAACACACGGCCATCACTGGCACCGAGGCAGAACCAGATTTCATCAGAAAACTCAACAGCCCTCCACCCTGCCCTTCAGTGAACTCTCGCATGACATAACTGAAGTCTCAAGTGGCGGTGGTTTGGGGCCAGTCAAATGCAAGCTACAGGGCTTCTGGCTCGGAGTTGTCCTTGAAGTAACCGTATTTGTGACAGTTCGTTGTGTCACTGTGGTGCCAACCGCTGCTCATATTGCTGCTGCAGATGCTGTACGATGCGCCAGAGCCATACACCGAACACGTGGTCATCCCTCTAGGTAGTGCCACGTGGCCGTCCGGCGCCGTGTCTTCTTTCGACTGTACATTCTTGTGACCTCCGCTGCCAGCCATGATGTACAGTGGTTAGATACCTGCCAAACCTTTCTGCAGTATCGCAGAAGCAACATTCAGCTTCTCGTAGCCTCTTTCCACGACCTCGTTCAAACTCAGCAGGGTGTTTAAGATGTT
The DNA here is from genome assembly GCF_023864345.2 of Schistocerca serialis cubense. Taxonomy (NCBI): domain Eukaryota; kingdom Metazoa; phylum Arthropoda; class Insecta; order Orthoptera; family Acrididae; genus Schistocerca; species Schistocerca serialis. Next base: position 633,250,194 of record NC_064642.1, on the reverse strand, counting down.
GACGTCCTTGTCTCCTTAAAGGCATTCTTGACTAACGTCAACGCACCACGCCCGATCTTAAAAAAAAAAAAAATTGCATTCTCTTAGTGACGCTACTGGCGCCCGTCTAACGCCACTGGCGCCAAATTTTAATCTGCGTCATCTTTCGTATGTAGATACACGCCTACCAACTTTCGTTTATGTCGCACAGTTCCTTCTTGGTGTTGCGATTTTCTTTTCTTTCAGTGTAGATACTATACGGCTCATCTGCGGCAGTGTGATACGTGTTGTACGCCTCAGATTGTTCACTGCTCTAATTCACAATGAGATGCCGCCAATTTGTGGCTCACGGATTTGGATGAAATTTTGCAATTAATTTTCGTCTTTGTAGAAACTATCGAATAGTTTTTTGGCTGAACACTCCCTGGTCTTTGATGGAAATGACATAGAAGTTTTCAGAATTGCCTTACGTCCTAAAGACTACAAACAACTGATTTGCGAACGGATTCCATGGGCCTGTGGTTCGACAAAACAATCAGCATCTAGGTATTACGGAAAAAATTACAGCAGGAAAAAATTGTTCGAAATCGAAACGCCGATTCTGAATCTGGATCCGTGAATTCCGAGAACAGCGCTTTCACTGATTGCCGCAGGACTGTCTCGAGAAATTGTAATAGCTGTTAAAGAACTTCTGAAAACACTAAAGAACGCTGAGCAAAAAACAAAGGAAGTGTCGTTTTTTCTCCAATAAAGAACTTGTGTACGAAATTTTATTCAAATCCTTGACCCACAACGGGCAACCGTTTTTTCTCAGTTCTGCTCATAATAAGTTGATAGATGGATAAAATGTGCACGCGTTTGCTAAATAGCCCATTACCCAAAATAGTTACATCGAGTTTATGTAAATGCTTCACATATCACAGAGTTAAAAAACTTCTTGAGCTGGAAGAAATGCCATACGCATGTGAATATCACTCTGCAGCGGATGGCTTTAAAATATTGCTAGCAATTTCTAAGCTGAGTTAGAGGGTTGTGCTGAGTTAGAGGGTTGTGCGGTGCAGATTTAAAAATGTGGTTTCTATTGCCGAAATCAATGAGTTGTTGTAAGCGCCTGCAGAACGGTGCTCACCTTTCAATACAACAGTTCAGATGATGTTCAGATGTATGTGAAATCTTATGGGACTTAAATGCTAAGGTCATCAGTCCCGAAGCTTACACGCTACTTAACCTAAATGATCCTAAGGACAAACAAACACATCCATGCCCGAGGGAGGACTCGAACCTCCGCCGGGACAAGCCGCACAGTCCATGACTGCCAACAGTTCAGAATCATTATTGAAGTGTAAACCGTTTTTTCTATCAAATGTTCACGGAGGGAATGCTCTGCAGTTGCTTTTCAGTGTGTCCACGTTATTAAACGTAAATCCCGTAAGCACCTATATGAGATGACATAGTTAAAATTGCAATCCTTTAGCCGGCCGAAGTGGCCGTGCGGTTAAAGGCGCTGCAGTCTGGAACCGCAAGACCGCTACGGTCGCAGGTTCGAATCCTGCCTCGGGCATGGATGTTTGTGATGTCCTTAGGTTAGTTAGGTTTAACTAGTTCTAAGTTCTAGGGGACTAATGACCTCAGCAGTTGAGTCCCATAGTGCTCAGAGCCATTTGAACCATTTGCAATCCTTTCTCGTAGTTAAGTCAGTCATCAGTCACTTTGTATTTATGTAATGCCAGTAGAGGTATTCATCAAGCGCGTAAAGCTAACACGAAAAGGTGAAAAGGTATTCTGCTAGTTTGGAAGGAAAAAAATACATACCTGACGGATGAACCAAGGAGGGCATAAGATGCAGTCTAGAACGGGCAAAGAGGGAATTCCGCTAAGATAAGTCTGTTAGTATCAAACATCGGACTTAATTTGAGGAAGAAATTTTTGAGCATATACATCCAGAGCACAGTATTGTATGGTAATGAATCACGCACTATAGGAAATTCGGGAAAGAAGGGAATCGAAGCGTTTGACATGTGGCCCTATAGAAGAATGCTGAAACTTAGTTGGAATGATAAGGAAAGGAATGAAGAGGTTCTCTGCTGGGTCGGTGAAGAAAGCAACATAAGGAAAACACTGACAAGAAGAAAACTGGACGGGTGGCAAACATACGTTATCAGGGAATAGCTGTCAAGCTGTAGAGGGTAAAAATTGCCGGGGAAGAGAGAGGTTGGAATACATCCAATAAACAATTGAGAACATAGGGTGCAAGGGAGGAATTCGTGGCGGTTCGCACCGGACCAGCCGAAAGACTGGTGACTTAAAAAGATTCGGGAAAGGAGGACAATTCGGGTAAACCCGTTCAGATGAGGATGTTGCCATGATGTACAAGATTGTGGCAGAATAGCGACAGCACGAGCTGCGTCGTTCCTTTAGTTCCTGGTAAAAAATTTTACACAGTAGAATAAAAGACACGTGACACTAGTGTAATATTCTACATTACTTATTTAAGTAACTGATTTTCTGGTGTTAGACCAACAGCAGGTACAAAGATAAATATGTGTGGTCAGTACATACTGCACGATATTACAGAACTGTCTCTTTTTCATTCAGAAGGTGTATTTTATATAGCTATGAAAGGAAAACATACAGCCTGAAAATTTTGCAGATGGCTTCAGCACATTTACTCACGGGTAGATATAAGCCAGGACTGTGTTCTAAAAGTTCCACTCTAAAGCCCTGAATCGTCCTAGCAGTAAGGATGGTAATGTCTACTAACACGAACATAACACTTCCAGATCTCAGGCATTACACAAACACAAGAAGATCGTTTCAGAACAAAAACAGTCTCTGTTGCGAAATTATTTACTGTCGATGATGCGTTTCACCCTATTGGAACATCACTAGATGATGCCTCAAGAGGGTGAAACGCGTCACTGACATTAAATAATTTCGCAACCGAGACCGTTTTTGTCCTGACACACTTTTAAAGCGGCTGCCAAGATGGAAAGGGAAAATTTTTACAAGATGGTCGGTTAAAAGTCAGTTATGAAGTGTATGGATGCAGCGTGGTCTGGAAAATGCTCCTCACTCGAAGTCTCCACTGCGTAGCAAAGAAGTTGCAGAACAAAGCAACAAGCTTGATTCTCTCATGTAGGAATTGAGATAGCTAATATTTTCACTGAGATGTGATAGGTCTCGCAGTTGCTAATGCCAGAAGTCTATCAACCTCTAAGAAATCGATTGTGTGCAAAAGAAAAAAAAAATTAAAAATCAGCTTTAAAAATACCTGAGATCGGTTGTTTATTGGCACGTTTCAGTTTCGAAAATGTTAAACACTGCTGGCAGATGTTGCAGGCTTCTTAGCAGCTGCCCTGATTTTCGGTGCAGATTGTATTTTTAAAGCATTTTGTGTTTGAGGCCTCTGCGTTAACATGGTGAAAGTAATGACGTAAGAAAACCATGTCTCTTCATTAGTCTCGCCGGCGCTCTGCTATGATAATTCACACACAGTAATTTTTTCTCGTTGCCACACAAAAATGAAGCAACATCAGAGTGGAGGCTTTGGCTTCTTGCAAACTGAGGACCTGCCCATGCTAGTCCACAAGCGCAAGGTGATCCTTGTAAGCGACCATATTTGCTAGCAGCTACTTTTATCTAGCTCTTCTAATTATAAGATTCGTGGGAAGTGTTTTCTGTGCTCTGAACTGTGTGTTTCATTGTTGCAGGTAAGTCTACTAACTACAAGTGGAGGACGCTTCCGTTGGTAGCAGAGAGGTAAGTACCATTCCTCGAGCCACGGAGCAACTGAGGCCCGAGCCTGATGATGCAGTCTCCAGCGTCCGTGGTGGGTTTCGACGTCCATATCTATCAAGGGGAGGCCGCCAATTGTGAAATTCAGATTCGATTCATACTGCGCACAATAAAAGCTCATGGCCAGAGGTGTAATGTGGCAAAGCACCAAGATGCACTTCTCAGCCGTTGTCGAGAAAATCGACAGTTAGAAGAAACCGTTGCGGTGAAATACTCTCTACGATTAATAATTGTCTACAGCGTCGTGGCGCAGCGGTAAGCGCACGGCTTCGTAATCCGAAGGTCGCCGGATCGAATCTCGCGCCATGCAATTTTTTTTTTATTATTAGTTTTTTGTAATTCAAATATTATATATATAAAATTCCCGGCAATCAGTTGCAACAATTATGCATATAATAAGTTGTTGAAAGTCATTTGTCGTGGAAAAACTGGCGACTTCGAACATGATTATGTTTTCCGCAAACAAAGTTGTATTTCACAAATGTTATTAATTGTCTTCGTAATGTTTACACGTGTAGTTAACAGAAGACGTAGAAACGATATTCCGAAACGAATACGTATAATGTAAGTGAAACGTTCGAATTAGAGTAGAGACCCCACGATATATATATATATATATATATATATATATATATATATATATATATATATATATATAAAACAAATACTAAAAAAAAAGGTTGCATGGCGCGAGATTCGATCCGGCGACCTTCGGATTACGAACCCGAGCTACCGCTGCGCCACGACGCTGTAGGTAAAAATCGTAGAGAGTATTTCACCGCAACGGTTTCTTTTAACTGTCGATTTTCTCGACAACGGCTGAGAAGTGCAGCTTGGTGCTTTGCCACATTACACCTCTGGCCATGAGCTTTTATTATGTGCAGTATGAATCGAATCTGAATTTCACAATTGGCGGCCTCCCCTTTTAAGCTTATACTACTCAAGCCACCTTACAGTATGTGGCAGAGGGTACTTCATGTGCCTCTGTCACTTCCCCCCTTTTCCTGTTTCAGTCGCTAATGGTTCCGCTGGAAGAACAAGTGCTCGTAAGCGGCCGTGTGATCTCGAAATTCTCTAATTATACCTTGATGATTTTTTTCGGGAAATTCAGGTAGGAGGAAACAATTTATTGGTTCATTCCTTTAGGAAAACACACTCTCGAAACACCGTGATGCAGAGGACGCCGCTCTTGCAGTGTCTGCCACTGTAGCTATCTGAGCATATCCGTGACGCTAACGCGCTTGCTAAATGAACCTGTGACGAAACGCGCTTTCCTGTGGATCTCCTCTATTTCCTGTGTCAACCCTATCTGTTACATATCCCAAACCAGATCTCAGACTGACGAGCAGTATTCAAGTACGACGGTTTTGGTAGCTACCTCCTTTCTTGGTGTGCATTTCCTTAGGATCCTTCCAGTGAATGTCTGGCAATTGCCTTACATGCGATTAGTTTTATATAATCGCTCCGCTTTAAATTGCTCAGTATGCGTACTCCTTGGACATGTTATGGATGTGACTGCTTCCAATGGTTGTTCTGCAGTCGTGTAATCATATAACCCCCGTGCAACGTTGCTTCAGGCTTGTGGTCACAGCTGAAAATAATAAATTTTAATATAAATTAAGATTGCGAGTGATTTTTTTCCGCCAGTGTTACCTGACGGGTATGCGATTCCTGTTACATCGTACTTCTGATACAGCCACAGGAGGAGATTTTACTCGTCGCAACTACGAGAGGAGAACGAGGAGGACACTGAAACGCTGATAATGAATAGTGGCAAGAACACACGAATGCTCAAATTTGTACAAACCGGCTCAGGCAATAGATCCTGAAGTTCGACCACTAATCCATAAGCTAAGGCTTGGTAGTAAACAGTTCTTGTCCCACTAGAAGATTCACTGACGACAGGCTGGTGTGAAGTCGCTAAAAGCAGACGATGCGGTGCGAAGTACACAATTAGAAGGCAGTCTTCTCGGTAATCGAGCTGACGTGGAGCTGCCCTCTCCGCTGTGGCGCCGGCGCGTATCAGTTCTCTGGTGACGCCACCGCTGCGACTTCTTGGAGCGGCAGTACGGTGTCCCTAGTGTGGGTTGCCGACCTATCGACGCCTGTGGTACTGCCTGATGCTGCGCATTATGCTTGCGACACCGCATTTCCTATTAGGCAGCGGCCTTAGTGTGAACCAGAGTACTGACATGAATAGTCTAGTAATAGCTGTTTGTATAAGCAAGCGTTAATGATGATCTGACTTGCGTCTGATCTCACTTATGATAGCCCCACAGTGGTTGAAGTCTAGATCTCGAATAAACAAATTCTTAGACTGAGTGCTGTACATATCTCAACTTTAAATACTATTTTCATGTCAGCGGTCTTGCCGCAGTAGCGACACTACTTCCCGTCAAATCGCCTGAGTTACGAGCTTTCGGGCTTGGCTAGCACTTGGATGGGCCACTGTCCGGTTGTGCCGAGTGGTGTTGGCAAGCGGGGTGTACTCAGCATACGAGAGGAATTCGTGGTGGGCCGCATCAAACCAGTGAGAAGACTGATGACTCAAATAATAATAATAATAATAATAATAATAATAGCCAAACTTCCTGTATAGTCTTGCGAAACCTTATGAATTTTTTGAAACACTATGCTTAAACGTCATTTAATGGTTACGTCATCATCAACATCTACTTGACGTCCACTTTCTGATAGAGACTCCTCACGAGTCTTCGGATATATGCATCGATGTAGCTCCTAATGTCATCTACCAGCCTTCCATTGCGTTATAATCTCGGTCTTTTTCTTACGACGTCTAGGAAGGAACTTCTTTGGTGCATCGACCATCAATCTGCATTGGCAAGTATACCGCCCACGTCCATTTTGTTGTCATTACGTTCACAATGACGTTTTCCACTCCAATCTGTTTCCTTATTCATTTAGTTGTAATTCCCTATTTTCTGCTAAATCTCAGCGTGCGTCTCTCTATAGTGTTTTTAAATGGTTTTCGCGCTCAGAGACCACTTTTCATTGCTCGAAAGTCGAATCTAGTGACGCACATTGATTGATTTTAAACGTTTTGTTTAAGACAAATCGCTCCTGACAGCGCTTGTCGGCACATTCCTTTGGCTGTTGTGAACGGCAGAGGTGGTAAAAACAGTATTTGATGGAAGGGGACTTTGTCCAGCCTTGAGATGACACGTCGCTTTTCCCGCAATTCTTTGTAAATAGGTCGTGGTTGCCAGTACCATGCACTGGCCTACGGAGGATTGTTTTTCGCATGATGGTAACTGTGTTACGCATCTTTTGGTAATGAACTTCGAAAAGTTGTGGCAAGGAGCAACTCATCGCTGAAGAGTGCTATTAACATGAGCAAGAAATGGCCAATGGGAATGCTTGAATTCCATTCCTGAGGCGGATGGGCTGAAAGAGCTGAATGTTAAACTTCGTGAAGTACCTTGTAGGAAATCCGTAGAAGAATCTGATAGTGCAGTCCCATGCAGGGGTGGAATTCTGACTGAGCTATTACCATTTTAAATTTTTTGGAAACATTATCAGCGATCTTATATTTATATGATAATTAAAAAACAGTCTTGACTGTTCAGTTCAGCGTTGTGGAAGTCCAACTGCCGTTCTGGAGTCTGAAGATGATTCTTAAGGATTGAAACCGGTCACTCCGATTAAAAGAAATTTGCGCGATCAAGATTGTTTTTTAATTATCATATTACCATTTCGCTGGCATTTTGACACACATTCAGACACGGAATCGATGAGAATTAAGTGAAGCCAGTTAATTACATGTCTGTCCGTGGAATACTAAGACGTGATGTTTTTGTGCGACTTCTACCTATTGACTTTGGAGTGAAGAAACCGAGGGAGGATGGAAGGAACGTTCAAAGCTTAGTTGTAAAACCGTGTTTAATTTACCAAATGCATTGCAGGTAATTTTTACGCTTCTCTTTTTTTTCATGCAGTCGTTGTTAACAATTGCGCTAGACACAATCTCATCAACTGTTTCTATGACTTCATTCTTAACGTGTAAAATTGTCATTCGATTTGCTTATAGTACATTATTTTAGCCTCATTGTGGTTAATTTTCAGCCGTGCTTGCGAACTTACTCTATTAAATTTCTCCATTCGCTGCTAAAAGTAATGTGCATTACAGATGTCAGCACAGTGTTATCGGCAGTACGGAGGTGATCAAGATGTGTGGCAGTAATATCTTCTACATCTTCTTGTCCTTAGTTTGTGGACCCTAAAACTTCTATTCAAGCGTTTATTGGGAGAGAATACGTTCTACTTAGCAGATACAGAGATGCTTCGGTATTGTCAGTGACTCAGGGGAAGCTGTAATATATTCTCTAACGGCAAATATTGTTTTCGGAGGATCTTAAGTGTTTCTTTCTTACAGCTTTGTGCTAACCCTGCATACCCGTCCGATAATCCTAATTAAGGACGATTTCTGCGTAAGACCTTTTGTTTCTGAGGAACCATTGGCAGGGTACAACTACCCCAAATTTTTATCATAAAAGAAGCTTGTTGAACAACTGACTACATGGAATGCAGTTTATTTCAACTCGGAGTCCCAGCAATTTATACCATAGACTTGCGAAAACATCTCAGGAAAGTTTCTAACACCGTTATTTGGCTACCAATGCGCCATTAGATTTTTGTTTACAGTTTAAGAAAGACGTTTACAGAAGAACATTGGGCAAAAGAAAACTTGCCAGGTCGCATCAGGACTATTAACGTTACATAAAGGAGCGTAAAGATGCATTAAGACTAGCGTCGGAACTTGATCTGAAAGTATAATTGTGCGTTGAAATTCAGTATGGATATATTTTATGCTGTTCTAAAAAAGAAACCTCTACATATTCAGAATTTTACAGATAAGGATCCAGCGCTACATACACAGTCTGATAGCCACCTCACGGTAAATGAAGAGGCTTTTTCTGGTGCTATCATTTCCTCCGTATCTTGTTCGAGTCACAAGTGATGCGTGGGAAGACTGACTGTCAGTGAACCTCCAGATGAGAACGAATTGGTCCAGAGTCATGGTCATTTCGCCAGACGAATGTGAGAAGAGGTAACACGATAGCTGACTCTTCTTTGATCGCCCCTTTAGTAGCAGACATCCCTGTGATGAAATGCGTCTCTCTTGTATCGTCTACTACTGGAAATTGCTGAGGATCTCTGTAATAAAAATTGGCTGTAAGCACTATGGGACTTAACATCTGGGATCATCAGTCCTCTAGACTTAGAACTACTTAAACCTAAGGACATCAGCCATGCCCGAAGCATGATTCGAACCCGCGACCGTAGCAGTAGTGCGTTTCCGGACTAAAGCGCCTAGAACCTCTCGGTCACAGCGGCTGGCGATCTCTGGAATACTCTCGCGCTTACTCAACGAACCTAGACGCTAATCACTACTTCTTGTATATCCTCTATTAATCCTGCGAGAAACGGTACCACGAGCTATACTAAAGAACTGGTCGATGAAAATTTTTTGTTACTTCGTATGAGAACGAATTATGTTTCTGTAGAATTCTACCAATTATTCTCATCTTGGCACCTGTTCTTCCTACATTAAATACTGTACATTATTTGAAACTATATTGCAGATTTGTTCTAAATTGTGAGACATGTGGTACGAAGTATTTGCTGCGGCATTTCTCGACGTTGTTTCGGATGCAGAGGAACTGTCGCAACTTAACGATGTTATGGATGAAAGGTCACTCTGGAATAGCTGACAGTGAACAAGTAGATGCTGTGGCGAAGCAGCCATCTCTTCATGGAAGTATTAACTATGGTAAAGTCCCTCTCACACATATGACACCCACGCTCTGGGTTCGGTTGTCCTCGGACTGACAAGAGGAACGGTCAAGGACATCTAAAATTAAAGGCACTCACTATGCACTGTTTCACCTCGCATTTCTGAGGAGCTTCACGACAGTTATAGCACAGCTGAAATTTAATCACGGGAATTCAACAAACACCTTTAGCGGCTTCACCGAAGCGCCTCCCCTCTGTATGTTTGCGGATAGATAGAAGATCCAAACCATATATTTCTAGGACAGCCTCGTAACAAGTATCAGATAAACGTCCCTGCAAGTAATCTTAGGGCTCTTGATCATCAGTTCCCAAGCAGCCACGAAAATTTGTTACCATCCAACGTTATAGCAAAGTATAAGCTACTGTAAGAGTTTGTCAACAGTTCCAACATCTAGTGCTCCCGGTACTTAAGAATGCCAGGGGAAGCCCAAAGCTCAATTAAGTGACTATATCCTCACGTGCTGCTCTGCAGAATATGAAAAGCTCAGCCTTTAGACGTATGTCACTATGTACCTCCTATACGTATATCACTGAATGCTCATGTCGCTGCAACACACAACTTTGGTTAATGTAAACTGTTCTCCTGCTCTGTCTAGATGGTACTTCTAGATCTGCACAAATATTGAATTCTCTATCCACAGCTTTTGAAACAATTCTCGCAGAACATACAAAGAACATTTTATTGTTAACTTAGACATATATAGTCATTAATATGGACTGAATTGAGAACATTCCAAATGTGTACCAAATGTGATTTATCGTTTCTTATTGTGTTGCCAGTAGGATTTTTATTGTATCTGCCTCTGTGTATCCTGTTTTCCATTTTCGTCTTGTTTAATCGTTTTAGTCTACTCTGAATTCCTTTGTTAATTCTATGTAACTTCGTACCAGGGTCGACTTAAAATAATGTCTACCATGAATTGTCAAAGCAAATTGTAATGTATCATTTCCTGTGTTGAAATTGCTGTATGGGCAGCTTCTGAAAGCCAATAAATTAAAAAAAAAGGTATTTGATAATGTATTATAATCCGATATAAAATTTGTAATGTGTATATTTTTTTTAAAAAAAGCTAACATTCAAATTAAATAATAAAACAGAATAATGTGTGTGAACTTTTTTTACTATAAAGAACTTTTTTATTGCCTTCCAGCATAACACTTTATTTTGGCTCCCGTATGTGGGAGGCTGTACAGCTTTTCACTTTTTTCGCGTTGTACTTGACTAACTTTATTAACCTTATTAGACCTTGACACGACGCCCATCCTCCAATCCTGACAGCCATCCTGCCGCTGAGAGACCACAGAACATCACGTTCACGGGGGTCATCCCGATTAAATGCATAGGTATTGAAATCTGCACATCATTAGTTCCTGCCAACACAGCCAGTGGGGCTAACAGTTGGTACTTCCCGAAATTATCTACGTGCCGTTTCGCGGTTCTAGGCGCTTCAGTCTGGAACCGTGCAACAGCTACGGTCGGAGGTCCGAATCCTGCCTCGGGCGTGGATGTGTGTCATGTCATTAGGTTAGTTAGGTTTAAGTAGTTCTAAGTTCTAGGGGACTGTCCCATAGTGCTCAGAGCCATTTGAACCATTTTACATGCCGTTTCATTACATACGGACCTTTCCATATGCTAGTATTCATCGGCCCACAGCGTTCTTATAAGGGCTGTAATAATCTGTTACCACACAAACTGGCGTCATTGGGACTTTCACAGTTTACTGAGTCGCCTAACATGGTAGCAACTTCGTGAACAAGCACTACGTAACAGATACGTAAACAAGTCTTAAATTGATAGGGTAGTGTCCATTCAGCGAACAAGAGTATGTCTTATGTAGGCTATAGGGTGCTAATAATTAGCTTAGTCACTCAAGGTATTTCGGGAACGTGACTGATTTTGTTGGATACGTAGATATTGTGTTCGACTGATACAGAAGTCTGTGCATATGAGCACAAGTATCGTAGGAATCCACAGATTTTTATAAACGATTTGATGTGGAGACAGCGTTTTCGACAAGTGGCAAGAGGCAAAGTGCGACTATTATGCTATATGCGTAATGAAGTGAAGGTTTTTTTTGTCCACATTCATATATTGTAGAAAACGTGTTTTTTTATTTATAGAGCTCTGAAAGGGATCGTCTGATAAATGGAAGAGACCAAACTGTCATCAATGTTTACTTTGTAATGGAGGTGAAACATTGCAATGCTATCAGGCTGGACAAGCGTTATAACACTGTACTTCTCTTGGAGGTACTGAATACGGTTGAAACAACTTCGTCGCACTCACTGCTTTCCATATCATTTCTGACCGGACTCTTCGTTTCTGCATCGTAAACTGTTCATGAAGCATTGACGTTACCTATGTCACTTATTGTTCCCGATGTTCCGTTAGCCTCCTTTCAGTTCTGGCAGGATGCATTTGAGTATAGCTATAAGAACCTCGTTCTTCAAGTAATGCTAATATTCGACGACAGTCTCGGAAACGCAAACTGCCTTCTCGGCGATAAGGTCGTGTGGGAAGGGGGGGGGGGGGGGCGTTTTGATGCTGCCTTTCTAAAAGTGTTATAAAATCTCGAATGCGTTATTGAACCATGTGGCTGTGGGGAGTGCTTCTACAGTTCAGTATCGTGACTGCGTTGTAGTGGTTGAATATGAAATGGAGATAACTAAGCCTGTGCATGCCTAAGTTATATTGGGATACCTGGTGTTATATTTACTTTGAGTCTATATGACTAACTATAACAAACCGAAGATAGCTGCACTGTTAGCTGAAATCTAGATCTGCGATAAAAAAGACAGGTACTGACCTTCTTTCCGTCCTGGAAATAAAAGGGACACTTGAACCTGGAGCCGACATATAGTCTACTCCTCTCGAATAACACAAAGAGTGTCACCGACTTTAATGTCCGCATCTAAGAGACGGATTACCGTCAGCTGCGTCATGCGCCCTTTTATTAAATATTGCGAATAAATTTGGGAGTCCATGAAGACAATGGCTCCGTTTCTGACAAGAAACTGTACGCCACCGCCTCCACTGCCGGTTAAGAGTCTAATCATGAAACTGTCTTTCACTATCAACTTTTTAACCGGCCACCTGCTGGTCGAATGGTGACTCCAATTTGGTGGTGCTTAAGACATGTGCAAAAGAAGTTACGTGATCGGTTTGCATTTTTACAAAAATGCAACGAAAGCAAATTATACATGATCAGTCACGACAGTAAAATAATGAACAATCGGACAATGACATTTTTGTTTACTTCAAAAGGCTTACGAGTTTTCTGTTTGGTGCTTTTCAACCTTCTATTCAATAGAAGTCTATTGTCCATGCTGGTATTCAGACGCAAAGCAACTCGTTGCACACGATGCCATAGACTACGCTGTTATGGTTCTGGAATAAAAAGGCGATGACGGTGAAAAAATATAAGAAATAAATGTAACGTTTGCTCTTTCTGCGGATATCTCTTGAAGATTTTGTAGCAGATGGAAATAGAATTGTGTGTCAATGTTCTAGCACGGTTTGAGATTCCGTGTCCCACTGAATGTGTCACTGCCGGTCTTCACCCGCTGCCCTGTATTCTACAGGTTTCAAGCTATTCCTATTACGGGAACAGTTCGTTGTCTTGTCTATACTTAACTGTGCAGCTATTATGCCGATTATCGTGCTAGGCTTACATAAAAAACAGGTGGTCTGCGACTTCGACTATCCGGAACCAACTTTTCATCTCTAAGAACATTCTAGTCTTATCACATATCGTTTGTGTGGGTTTCGTGTCAACGTCCACACCGATCACTGCTAGTGATAGCGCACTGAAACATCGGTCAGTATATTATGAAATTAATGTGTTTTCTTTGGAATACTTTGTAAATATTTTCAAGAAGAGAAAAAAACTAGATAAGTCCGCATAAAATATATCAAATATTAAGCTACGATATGATTTAGATTTACAGCCACTTGATGTAGGAGAAAATTTGATCTCCTAAAGCTGGTGACTTTATTACATAGCAAAACGGTCGTCAGTTCCTACGATGGAGCCTAGTACACTGCACTTTCGTGGCTGATGTAGGTATTCCGGTCCCTGGTACCTGAAGAGTACCGCGAACAGAAAATAAAACATCGGAGGGGAAACCTGCACAGTAAGCCAGACACCGTTTGTATAGAGCAACCGAAAGTAGAAAAGAAAGAGTTTAAGACGCTGGAGTTAAGGGTTTCAACTCTTCCCGGACAAATCAGATTCAGGTTTTTCTGGTATGAAGCAAAATCGAAAATGTAACCACATCGGCTGCTAAAGCTACTAATTACTATTCCCTACGTATTCGAGCAGCCAGTTTCAGCCCGCTGCTAAATTCAATAATACATTTATCAGAATACTTCAGCGCAATTGTGTACAAGTCGCTGCTCCAGCTGATCATGGAGTGCGCCGCCGTAAGTATGTGGGAATGCAACGGATTCAAGCTTTCAGCACACACAGCCGGTGTAAGATCGTGCATTGCGACTGGTACGCCTCCTGCAACGTCAGTAGTGTAGCCACACGAAATGATGTACAGATGCTGCCGTATGAGTACCTGATACATTTGCAGGCGTGTAATACATCGATTATCACGCTGTGTAGCTGAGGATAAAGACCTTCGTGCTCGGAAATTGATTGCGATTGGTGCAAAATAAAAAAATACAGCTTGTTGGATATAAAATATGACATTACTGTAAACGCTGACTTTTATTATATTTTCCAAGACATGTTTGGGCATATTATTCCCCTTTGGTAACGTGGATTGTGTCAATGAAGGTTCAGAACCTGGAACTTAGAGGTTCAATCCGCCACTCCAGCTGCCTTCTCCATCACACAGACGGATGTATTACATGTATAAAATCTCGGGTAGCCTGTGCCACTGTCTTTCAGTGGCAACCGACAACTATATCATTCATTCATTCATTCATTCATTCATTCATTCACGCGATCAGGCCCAGAGGACCGCGCGCCACCACAGTTAGAGCTCTCCATCCGTCTCTGTCTTCTGCTATCTGTCTCCAGTTTTCCGTGACTCCCAGCTGCAACAGCTCTTCTCTCACTCCATCGATCCACCTCTTTCTAGGTCTTCCCACTGGTCTGCTGCCTGACGGGATCCAGTCCATTGTGATTTTGGGCCATCTTGTTGCCTCCATTCTAACAACATGTCCAGCCCATTGCAGTCTTTTGCTTCTCATCACTCCCAAGATGTTAGGCTCCTTGTACAGCTCTTCTAATTCAGTGTTATGGCGTCTTCTCCATTCTCCAGTAGTCTGATCTCTGACTGGTCCAAATATTTTCCTGAGGACTTTCCTTTCAAATGTTAGCAGTCGCTTATGGTCTTGTTTTCGAGTGCTCCAGGTTTGGGAACCATAAAGTACTACTGGCATTATTAATGTGTTATACAACCGTAGCTTTAGTTGTTGAGAGACACTTCTACATTTTAATATAGGGTCTAGAGAGTGATAGTATCTGTTTCCCGCCTGCAGTCGTGCTTTTATCTCTGCTTCAGTTGATGTTACTTCTGTAAAAAATGATCCAAGGTATTTGAACTCTTTCACATGTTTATACCTGGTGTTGTTCACAATTAAATCTTGAGAGTTCTGGATCTTTGTAGACCGATCCTAGCTGCCAATAACTCCAAGGTCTGGATACTTCTTTTCAGATCTTCTTGTGTGCATGCTAATAGTGCAATGTCGTCTGCATAGGCCAGTGGCAACCGACAACTATTCAAAACTTAATTGTGATATCACATGCACTTCCATATAACCGTGCACTGATTACCCAAAACATTATGATCACCTGCTTAGTAGCTTGTGTGTCCGTCTTTTAACGAAGCACATCACCGATTCTGCGTATCAGGGCTCAGACAGTTCGTTGGTGTGTTTGTGGAGGTACGTGGCTTTAGGTGTTTGCGCCCAGGTCATGTAATTCGCGTAAATAAAGGACCGTTGGTTCCCACACAGTGATGGCGCCAATAGATGGGTTGTGTAGGACTTAGATCAGGCGAATTTGGTCGCCGACACATCAATGTGGGTACATTATAACGAACCTCAAATCGCTGTGGCACGATTCTGGCTCTGAGACACGGACAATTATACTGCTGAAAGATGACATGACCGTCGGGGAAGACATCAAGCATGAAGGGATACAGGCGGTTCGCAGCTGTCAGCGTGTCTTCGATTACTACCACAGGTCCCTTGCAAGCGCAGGAGAATGTCTCTCGTAGCATAATACTGCTCTCACCAAGGGCAGAGTCCCAAATCCTCCCGCGGTCAGAAAAATGGCACCGAATCCTCCCAAGCCCGCAAGAGTTTGAAAAAC
Source organism: Schistocerca serialis cubense (assembly GCF_023864345.2). NCBI lineage: Eukaryota > Metazoa > Arthropoda > Insecta > Orthoptera > Acrididae > Schistocerca > Schistocerca serialis. The sequence goes on along the minus strand of NC_064642.1, from coordinate 633,234,277 downwards.
GATGGAACCGAATCCTCCCGTTTGAAGCAGTTAGCAGTTATAAACGTAATGAATACTCCAAGCAGGCAAAGGAAAGCATATGAAGTTACAGTAGAAGATGTAAAAAGTTTTCGCGTGTATTGTATGTTTAAAAGTTTTATCTTTTATCTTATTTAGATATATATTTTTTGAAACTGGAATCATTTATAGCCTCGATTTCTTCATAATTAATTCGTTAAAGTAGCAAATCATGATTTCGCAACACATGTTCTGTGTCAGAGTTCATTTTATGAATTATAGTTACATTTCCAGCAAATCTATACATTCAACACATTGATAAGTGTCCGATGCCTGAATATAGGAGATAGTTAAGAAAACTTAATTTGAATGGTCTATAGAAGCGCAATAGAAGGCAAAAAATATTTTTATAATTTCTTCTGCGTGCCTGTTTGTACTCGCATTATGCAAAAAGTAATGCGCGAAGTTGGATGCTGTTTTGACACTCATACTGTTGCGGTTCTAATGTAAAATCTGGTACATATTTCTTCTTTATAAGCAGCCTAGAGGCAGAGTTACAACAGTTTTACCGTAAGACCATGCGCGGATGCCAGTGTCGTAGCTAGGGGTTGGTCAGAGGGTAGGCACTTGCACCCGCAGCCAGCACACCGCTGGGGCGCAGGCACAAAATTTTGTGGATTGAACATGATATTGCAAAAAGCATAAATGTTAACATTGTAATTGGTAAGTTAGACTCAGAAAAAGCCCGAATACTGTAGGCCTACTTTAATGAAAGCTCCTAGTTCTTGGGAAAAAAGCTGTAAAGAAGATGCATGTGGAAAATATCAGTTCGTTTAGCGTTACCCGGGCTGCACCACAAGGAGGCGAACTGATTCACACCCCAAAAATATTTACGTTTTTAATTTTTTAATTTTTTTGCATTTTTAAGTATATTTAGAAAAAATCATTTTATCCTAATATGTTTATGTACATCTAAAAATCACAATTATTTATTGTGTAGTTCTTAGTGTGATTTTGTATAAAATTGAAAAATGGAAATTTTACCAGCTTCGAAATTTACCACTTGCCGTTCCATAAATTTCAACTATGGGCAATTTCTTTCCGTTTTCTGGCGTTTTCGACGAATTTAATGCAATTTTAAAATCGAGCTGAATTTGTTTCAGCACTTGAAGAAATCGGTAAATGTCAGGACTTGAGGAGTAGAACTCACTATTATATTTGCTATCGAAACTTTCGCAAGCATTAGTTGTTCTCTGACTGGTACAAATTCGTTCTGCCCACACGGATTGAGGAAAGAGTGCATTCTCTTCTATATAAGTTTCTAGTAAATAGTCTCAAAAGGCTCGCAATTTTTCCGATGCAGGTATCTCTGCCATGAAACAGTCGCCAACCATATCAGGAGCCAGCATGGGCAAACCAAATATGTACGACAGAAACCTTCCAATTTCATTTTTTGCGTAGTAGTCACGTGCAAGCCCCAATGGTATTTTTCGCCATGAGCTCTGTGTTAAATGAACTTTGCATCCTTGAATGCGAATATCGGGCCGGAAGTCACTTCCAGCTTTCATTATGCTCTCTTTAGGTCAGATCTCTTGCCTCTGAATTTTGTTATGAGGCATTTCTTCATGATTTTGCTCTTCTTGACACTCCACAACATCCAGTTCCTCAATAGAAATAGTTTTAACAAAACTTCTGCAGCCATTAATGTGGCACTTCCATCGCGCTACACCACGTTTCAGCAGTTTTTGAAAACCGAAGGCGTTATCTTTCAAAACCAACATTTTCCTTCCCTTCCTACTTATTGAAACTGTATGCTCATCTGAGAACATGTTCACTCTACAACGATTTGCCGCGAACTACGAACTGTTGGCGTCGATGACTGTGTCTGTGGAGACGCCCATCGAACTAGTGTAGCAAAACTGTGATTCATCCGAAGAGCCGACACGTTCCCATTGATCGACGGTAGAATCCCGATGGTCCCATGACCACTGCAGTGGTAATTGACGATGTTGTTAACTCACCATGTGAACTCGTAGGGGTGTTCTGCTGCGGAGCTCCGTGTTCAACAATGTACGATGAACAGTGTGCTCAGAAACATTTGTGCGGGCACCAGCATTGTGTTGTTTCGGCAGGGAAGCAACAGATCACCATCTATCTTACTTTACAGAGCAGACAAGACTCCGAACCATACGTTCTGTGAAGAGAATACGAGGGTAATCCCAAAAGCCGGCCAGAGTGGCCGCGTGGTTCTAGGCGCTACAGTCTGGAACCGAGCGACCGCTACGGTCGCAGGTTCGAATCCTGCCTTGGGCATGGATGTGTGTGATGTCATTAGGTTTAATTAGTTCTAAGTTCTAGGCGACTGATGACCTCAGACGTTAAGTCGCATAGTGCTCAGAGCCATTTGAACCATTTGGTAATCCCAAAAATAAGGCCATGTTGTTCAGAAAGTTATGAACCTCTTCTTTCACCTCGTCGTCGGAGCTGAATCGCTTTCTGGACAAATGTTCTTTTAACCAAGGGAACAGGAACTGAACGCAAAGTCAGAACTACAGGGTGGGTGGGTGATTATGTTCCACTGAAACTGTTGCAGGAGAGCAACGGTTTGCCGAGTGATGTGTGGGCGAGCGTTTTCATGGAGAATCAACATTCCTCTTTCCGGTTCTGAATTGCCCGTTTGAGTTTTTTGAGAGTCTCACAGTACCTGTCAGCGTTAATTGTGGTCGCAGCGATTCGGCTCAGACGACGAGGTGAAAGAACATGGTTCAAATGGCTCTGAGCACTATGCGACTTAACTTCTGAGGTCATCAATCGCCTAGAACTTAGAACTAATTAAACCTAACTAACCTAAGGACATCACACATATCCATGCCCGAGGCAGGATTCGAACCTGCGACCGTAGCGGTCGCTCGGTTCCAGACTGTAGTGCCCAGAACCGCACGGCCACTCCGGCCGGCGGTGAAAGAAGAGGTTCATAACTTTCTGAACAGAATGGCGGCGAGCTGATATGACATGGGCATATAAAAACTGCCACAGCGTCTACAAAAATGCATCGACAGAAATGGTGATTATGTCGAAAAATAGCGAAATGTTCTAGCTGTAAACTGATGAGAAACAATTGTAGAAATGAACAGGTCTATGTACTTATAAAAATAGGAGACCTTACATTTGTGATTACCCTCGTACATTGACTCTTTCACATCTCAGAGACTCCTCTCCAAGGGATCCATGGCAAACGATAAATGTAATGGGAAAAATGAATACCTGAATTTTTCTTTTCAGCGTCTGATTTATCTTTGATAATCACGAATTGTAGTGTTGCAACCAAGCTTCAGGTGAAATTTGTTGGAATTTCCAAGAAAGCCGCCTTGAAGGGTTGTATTAGCTACCGTGGAAAAAGATCGCGACACGAGCAAGCAATACTCGGTAAAACTGTTCCGCGCACCGGTAAAGTTGCCGGAGCGGGCAGGTCGATGTCACCACAACAGGGCAAGACCCATGTCGTGAGCTATGTGACGGATGCTGGGTAGTACAGCATCGTGTGCACCCTGCAGCTGCTGTGAATGAGTTTAACAGCATCAACATGACGCAAAGGGCCACGCTAGACGACGAGACAAGTGGACACTGCTGGTTACAGCTGTGGGTTTGAGATCGGGTTGGGTCAGCCGCCTCCAGCAGAATTTCTCCTCCGGCGCCAACGAGGTATACAGGCCTGCAGCGAATTTGTTACGTCACACTAGTAGGCTTGTCCGCCACGCTTCGGGAACTATCGCTCCGTGTAGGGCCCACGGGAAAATCAATATTGAAGGAGAGGTTTGCTATCTTTTGGTTCAAAAAATCGATTTTTTAAAATTGCATTTTTGGACCCATAAAAGTGTTTAGAATCCCCCGCTGAAACGGTTTTTCCGAATACGGAAGGGAAATGTTTGTTATTCGCGGTTGAACAAAAAAAATGCACTTGCCTGAAATCGGCCTTTCCCAGGCACCAGATTTTCCTTTCGGAGGACGAGTTACTCTACCGGTGCTTGGAAGGACACACATAAAATTCAAATGAAAGTTTGAACGCGTGTGTTTGGAAGTTAGCCGCCAAGCATTTGCATTCTGGTGCGAAGACTGTGGAGATTGCGACATTTCTGGCAGTGATCAGCTTCAGCGAATGGTATTCAGCAATTTTTAAGACCATGACAACGATAGACGTCACACTGGGACTCTGTTCGACACTGTTCGCCAAGCATTCGGACGACCACCGGATTCAAGCGACCGAAAACCGCTTGTCACCGGCCATACGAGCGGCTCTGGAGCAGCGCAGGATGGCCCAGATCGAGCAGAACGCCCTGTATGAGGAAGAGGAAGGACTAGTTTATGGACCCGGATTATTAGATTGAACGTACGTTGCATAATATTACTTTTATATGTAGTCAAAACTTCAAACGCTTTTTTTCTCGGAATGACTTTTTTTTATCGCGCGGTTTGGTAACTTCAAATCTACTGAACCGATTGGCATGATTCTTCGTTTCCGACGAAGCTAACTAAATTGTCTAGGAGTTGTACCAGTTTTATTTCGATCCATCAACTACAAATATTTTTACTTGGCCGACGAAGTCGAAAAATCGAAAAATCGATGAAAAATACCTTTTTTTTTTTCAAATGATCGCCATTTTGATTCCTATGGTCCACTAACTTGAGGGAGGTACAACTTCTAAATAATCTTATATACTTCGCTAACGTCAACTCAATTTTGATTTCAGACGAGCCGGCTGACCTGTGACATACCGCGCGCGGAGGTCTACATGGAAATTTTGTTTCGTTCCGACGGCACTTCCGCCTTTGTCCTTCGACATTTCCGGTCGAAAAAATTCCAGTTTGTAGAGGAAATATCAATAAATATTTTGACCCAATTGGACATTGATATCTGTAGGACATACCGAGAAAGAAATTCTCAAAGAACATGCTTTTCTCGGGCCAAAGACAGTAAACCTCCCCTTAATTGAAAAGGTACCCACTAAAGATCTCAATTTTATCGTGTGCTATCGAGAACTTGCATGCATTTAAACGTGCATTTAGTAATTATTGGACTCGTTTGAAATATTTTGCAGTGAACACATGGTGTGTCGTGGGGCGATCACTCTGTTTTTAAAATAATTGAAAAGCCACGTTCGCTTCAATATCCTTTAATAGATGACCGGTTTCAGTACAGTGAAGATGCCACGTTGAAGATCCGATGATGGCACCTTCAGACTGCTGAAACCGGTCATCTAGTGAACGACATTGAAGCGATCGTGGCTTTTCAGTCATTTGAAATAATTACTCGCTCCTCGCCGTAGACGGCTGCTGGTACTCGTAAGACCTGGAGTGTCCCGTGTGACGTTCGCGCCGCGGCCTTTCTTTCTCGTGGGCTTCGGTCTCCCCTGTGTGACGTGGTGCCACGGCAACGCCGACCTGCCGTTCACCGGCCTCCTGCTGGGGGCCAGGGGATCTTGTCCTGTGTGCGGTGGACGCCAGCCGAGCCTGGGTCACCTGAGTGCAGGCGTCAGCAGAAGGAAGAAACGCGCAGCTGACGTTGGGGCCGCGGCCTGCTGACAGACAGGCCGGCTGCTGACCGACCTGACGTCAGCAGCAACACAGGGCCGAGGCCCACGAGAAATACAGGCGGCGGCGCGCACGTCACTCACACAGGTAGGCCAGAACTCGCTCGCTCGCTGAGCTCAGCAGGCAAAATGCGTTTCTGAACCTGTTGACTCGCAGCTGGGCGTGTACGTACTAACGACAATTCCAGCTTCTACTGGAATCTGCTATTATAAAGTCTTACTGATTAACAGTGCTACTACAAAATTTAATTCAAGATCAATACTGGATATAAATGGTATAACGGGTTGTTTATACACTACTGGCCATTAAAATTGCTACACCACGGAAATGACTTGCTACATACGCGAAATTTAACCGACACGAAGAAGATGCTGTGATATATGCAAACGATTAGCTTTTCAGAGCATTCACACAAGTGTGGCGCCGGTGGCGATACCTACAACGTGCTGACATGGGGAAAGTTTCCAACCGATTTCTCATACACAAGCAGCAGTTGACCGGCGTTGCCTGGTGAAACGTTGTTGTGATGCCTCGTGTAAGGATGAGAAATGCGTACCATCACGTTTCCGACTTTGATAAAGGTTTATCGTATCACGACATTGCTGCTCGCGTTGGTCGAGATCCAATGACTGTTAGCAGAATATGGAATCGGTGGGTTCACGAGGGTAGAACGGAACGCCGTGCTGGATCCCAACGGCCTCGTATCACTAGCATTCGAGATGACAGGCGTCTTATCCGCATGGCTGTAACGGATCGAGCAGCCACGTCTCGATCCCTGAGTCAACAAATGGGGACGTTTGCAAGACAACAACCATCTGCACCAACAGTTCGACGATGTTTGCAGTAGCATGGACTATCAGCTCGGAGACCATGGCTGCGGTTACCCTTGACGCTACATCACAGACAAGAGCGCCTGCGGTGGTGTCCTCAACGACGAACCTGGGTGCACGAATGGCGAAACGTCATGTTTTCGGATGAATCCAGATTCTGTTTACAGCAGCATGATGGTCGCATCCGTGTTTGGCGACACCGCGGTGAACGAACATTGGAAGCGTGTATTCGTCATCGCCACACTGGCGTATCACCCGGCGTGATGGAATGGGGTGCCATTGGTTACACGTCTCGGTCACCTCTTGTTCGCACTGACGGCGCTTTGAACAGTGGACGTTACATTTCAGATGTGTCACGATCCGTGGCTCTACCCTTCATTCGATCCCTGCGAAACCCTACATTACAGCAGGATAATGTACAACCGCATGTTGCTGGTCCTGTACGGACCTTTCTGGATACAGAAATTGTTCGACTGCTGCCCTGGCCAGCACATTCTCCAGATCTCTCACCAACTGAAAACGTCTGGTCTATGGTGGCCGAGCAACTGGCTCGTCACAATACGCCAGTCACTACACTTGATGAACTGTGGTATCGTGTTGAAGCTGCATGGGCAGCTGTACCTGTACACGCCATCCAAGCTCTGTTTCACTCAATGCCCAGGCGTATCAAGGCCGTTATTACGGCCAGAGGTGGTTATTCTGGGTACTGATTTCCCAGGATCTATGCACCCAAATTGCGTGAAAATGTAATCACATGTCAGTTCCAGTATAATATATTTGTCCAATGAATACCCGTTTATCATCTGCATATCTTCTTGGTGTAGCAATTTTAATGGCCAGTAGTGTAGCATTTAGTGTCTTCTGCTTAACAGTTCTCATTTTCTACAAGAAGTGGTGCCTTATGCAACTGATAATCATTTTGGCATGAGTTTAATTCTATTGCACCCCAGTACAGCCGAAACAAGCTATAAGTAGGCGTATGGTCTTCAGATCATCGTAGGACTAATAACAGTAAGGCACCGTAATGGCGGATTCCAGTAGAAGAAGAAATTCTCGTTTGTACGTACACACCTGGTTACGAGTTAAAAGGCGTAGAAACGTAGTTTGCCTGCTGAGTTGAGTCTGCGAGCGAGCTAAGGCTACCTTTGTGACGTACTCGCCGCGGCCCGTCGTCATCGTAGGCCTCGCGCAGGGCGCTGACGCGTGTTGTTGTGTGCCGAGGCGGAAGCCAGCCATCCACTGGCCATCACCGGCCTTTCGTACCAGAGTGGCGTGTGTCTGCCCCACATTGTCAAAGACGAAATGTGTAATTGAACCGTAATGAAATATTTTTCTCGACCCCTAGTCTGTCACTGGGCCTCACTGGCCAGTCACTCCACCACTCACCCCTCAGAGTGGTGCCAACAACTGCATTATTATTTCTTTCCTTTCTCAGACGTTATGTCCGGCTAAAAATGGTAAGTGACGCGGACCTTGATCAAGCGTGACTTCCTTTCAACTGTACGGTGTATGTTACATTGCATTTAGGAACTTTCAGGTAACTGAACATGTATCAATAATTACAGATTTCTGTAGTTGTATATATGCGTTTGGATGTAGCTGTATTGCGTTGATGTACTGGTGGATATTGTGTGGTATGACTCCTGTAGTTGATAGTATAATTGGTATAATGTCACCTTTATCCTGATGCCACATGTCCTTGACATCCTCAGCCAGTTTTTTCTCCTGTTTCTTTCTGTATATTTGTTGTATTTGTTGTATTGAGTATGGATATTTCGGTTAGTTGTGTTAATTTCTTCTTTTTATTGGTGAGTATGATGTCATGTTTGTTATGTGGTGGTGTTTTATCTGTTATAATGGTTCTGTTCCAGTATAATTTGTATTCATAATTCTCCATTACATTTTGTGGTGCATACTTGTATATGGGAACGTGTTTTTTTATTAGTTTATGTTGTATTATTATTATTATTATTATTATTATTAATTGGTTTTGGTAACTAAGGAGCACATGTAATAACTTACGTATTCTTTCATTTCTCCTTTCTTTCTTTCCCGTAATTTTGCATTCTTTCACTGTTTTTCTCTCCTTTCTTGTGTCTCCTGAAACCTCTTTCTTTTGCTCTGAACCTTTGTCTTTCTTCCTCCATTACGCCCATTTCCATCAGGTCTGCTTTAGCTTCTTCAATCTACGTCACTGATGTTTTGGGGTTTCTATCAAAGAAGTTAAAAACTCCTTTTATTTTCTTGTTTTCATCTAGCCTTTTTAGGTGTCCATTGAATGCAACTCTTCTCTTCCTCATCATGTCTGACATTCGCTCTAGTTTTTCATAAACTGCTTGATAACTTCTTAATTTCCATCTCCCACTCTCATATTCCGCAGTGGTAAACCGGTTGCCGTCAGATCACCGAAGTTAAGCGCTGTCGGGCTGGGCTAGCACTTGGATGGGTGACCATCCGGTCTGCCGAGCGCTTTTGGCATGTGGGGTGCACTCAGCCCCTGTGAGGCAAACTGAGGAGCTACTTGATAGAGAAGTAGCGGCTCAGGTCTCATAAACAGGCATACGGCCGGGAGAGGGGTGTGCTGACCACATGCCACTCCAGTGACGCCTGTGGGCTGAGGATGACACGACGACCGCTCGGTACCGTTGGGCCTTCCAAGGATTGTTCGGACGGACTTTAGTTTTTTTTTTTTTAGTCTCATATTGTGGTCCCAAGATTTTCCTGACTATTTTCCTTCCCTTCTTTTCTATTTCACCTGATATTTTGCCTGTATTTAAGGACAGGTATTCTGATGCATAAAGGATTTGTGGTTTAATGGTAGTATTGTAGTGCCGAAGTTTTGCATTTATGGAAATAAATTTCTTGTGATACAGGTTTTTTGTTAGTTGAAAAGCCATCTCCACTTTCCTTGCACTTCCTAGGTTACCTTTTTTGTCTAAGGCATCTGGTTGCGTTATTTCACCTAGATATTTAAATTTTGTAGCCTTTTTTATTCTACCATTGTCAGTTTCCATATGTTTCGGTGCCACCTTCACATCTGCAATATCATCTGTTTTTTCAAAAGTTATATGCATTCTGCTTTTCAAGCTGTCTCCTGTAGGAGGTTTATCTGCATTGTTGCATCTACTACAGATTCAGCAAAGATGCCAAGATCATCTGCTAAAGCCAGACAATCCTCCTTTCACTCAACTGTGATTCTTCCAATTCCTTCTTTTCTTTTCCTTCAGTCCGTGAGTACCTTTACTAGTACACCGTTGAATAGCAGTGGCGAAAGTCCACCTTCCTGCCTTACGTCAGGTGAAACTAAGAGGAAAGAGGTAGGAGTAAGGCTACACAGCGTTTTCGCTTAACCTGCTCTGACGCATGGTTGTGAAAACTTGATTATAAGAAAACGAGAGGAACAAACATTTGTGGCAACTGAGATGCGGTTCCTGAGGTCACTTTCTGGATTAACACTGAGAGACACTGTGCGAAATGATGCTTTGAGGAGTTCAGGCACTGCAAAAAAAGCACATCAGATGGTTACCCACTGAGCGCCTGTCATGGCGAGCATTTCATTTTAACGATACTGGATGAGGGCTACAGGACGGCCAATGCAGACAACAGTTCTGTTAAAAAAAACGTTTGGTTTCGGAAAGGACTAGCAACTAGTCCAGGAAATGGGAGTAGGAGAAGAAGACCATTATTATTCTCCATCAATTATAAAATCCGATACAGTTGTAAAAATTATTTTTTTCTAAAAAGGAAAGCACAACTGGATCCAGGACCTGTGTCCCATCTTCGGGTGCGTCTGCAAAATTGTAAATCAGCGATAACACCCGTCCACATTGTTAATATAAGAAAACCTAAAAAGAAGCAACAGAAATTCCTAGGGAAAACCTCTATACGTACATGAAAAAAGTGAGTCCATAAAGGATTCATAACCGAGGTTAAAACAGTTTGCAGTATCTCAAAATAGTGCATCCCTGGTGCATGGCATAAAACAAGCTGTCCTCTTCGATGAGCCGGCCGCGGTGGCCGTGCGGTTCTGGCGCTGCAGTCCGGAAGCGCGAGGCTGCTACGGTCGCAGGTTCGAATCCTGCCTCGGGCATGGGTGTGTGTGTTTATCCTTAGGATGATTTAGGTTAAGTAGCGTGTAACCTTAGGGACTGATGACCTTAGCAGTTAAGTTCCATAAGATTTCACACACATGCGAACATGCCTTTGTTGAAAGTCTTCCTCTGCGAGAGACTTTCTGGCGGGTCTAGTATCGAAGAGGTCGCCCTGTTTTACGCCATGTACCACGGATTTACTATTTCAACACATTGTTATCTGTTTTAATCTCGGTTATGCATCCTTTATGGACTCACTTTTCAAGTTGCGTATAGGGGTGTTTCCTAAGATATTCTGTCGCTCTTGTTTAGCTTTTCTTATGTTAACGTGAATTGGTGTTACTATTGATTTATAATTTTGCGGTGCACTTGGAGATGGGCATAGGTCCTGACACGTAGTTGTGCTTTCCTTTACAGAAATAAATAAGTTTTACAACTGTAGCGGATTTGATCATTGATGATGAATAACAGTTGCGGATGCCCCGTCAAGAGAAAACATTATCGTTCCATCCCGGAGAAACGTGATTTTTTTGCTGCGAAACAAGTGTTTGTTGGAAGACAAGTATAAAAAGTTACACGACTCGAACGCAGTACGCACAGAGCGTGCATAGTCCAATTAAAATTACTTGCCAATTGACGTCTGTCGCTTGCCGCTACAGTGTTGTCACGTCGGCTGCCGGCTACCACTCTCTCATAGGTGACGCACGAACAGGGCAGGTAGAGTGTGACGCAGCGCAATGGTGGAAGCGGTCGCCGCGAGGTACGTCGAAAATGCGAGATGCTCTGTCCACTACTGATTTTGAGTGGCCAATGACAGAACTGCGGCAGACGACGCGTTTAATAGCCCCGAATTTAAACTCGTGTCCTAAGCTAACCACGAACTTGTGATGTGCAATGTATACCAGAAAACGGCTGCCAGCGATCTGCGTCGGAACTAAAATCACGACCGCTTTGTTCACGCCGATTAACGGTAACATTTAAGAGCAAACTAAAGACAGAAGTAGTTCATTTTCAGCGGTAATAGCAAACAGTAATTTCTCGCTATTATTGATTATCTGGGAGTACCTTCACACAGGCTACACGAGCTGGCGCGTTACCAACCGATGAGCAGTCCTCGTTGGCATTTTGTTGCAGACTATAGCCGACACAGGCGGATTCCAGACGAAAAAAGAATGAGAGGAAGAAAAATGAGATCAAATAAAAACGCCAGTACGATGATGTAAAATGAGGCGGAATGGAATTAGAAATTAAAAAGTGCGTCTAGACCAAATAGTTGAATATAAATAATAATCATACTCTTTTGGTTAGATATATGAATAAAAAAAATAGGTCGTATGACGAGATTGGACCCTATGACCTTCTACACGGAGGTTAATGCGCTACGCCACAATACTGTATCAAATAGTTACATCAACGATTGTGGTCACCCAGTCTCAACGATGAGTTGCAGCCTAGAAAAATCGGTTTCACGCAAAGTCGTGCGAAGCTTAACCGATGTAAGCCGATATCTGTGATTATGATAACCGTACATGTGACGCTGAATCGCGTCTTGTGCGAAAGTATCCAGAAGTGTTTTGTTAGCGCTGTGTGGGAAACGTTTATTTAGAATGAGATTTTCACCTTCCAGCGGAGTGTGCGCTGATATGAAACTTCCTGGCAGATTAAAACTGTGTGCCGGACCGAGACTCGAACTCGGTACCTTTGCCTTACGCGGGCAAGTGCTCTACCAACTGAGGTCCCGAGTTCAAGTCTCGGTCCGGCACACAGTTTTAATCTGCCAGGAAGTTTCATATCAGCGCACACTTCGCTGCAGAGTGAAAATCTCATTCTGGAAACATCCCCCAGGCTGTGGCTAAGCCATGTCTCCGCAATATCCTTTCTTTCAGGAGTACTAGTTCTGCAAGGTTCGCGGGAGAGCTTCTGTAAAGTTTGGAAGGTAGGAGACGAGATACTGGCAGAAGTAAAGCTGTGAGGACGGGGCGTGAGTCGTGCTTGGGTAGCTCAGATGGTAGAGCACTTTCCCGCGAAAGTCAAAGGTCCCGAGTTCGAGTCTCGGTCCGGCACACAGTTTTAATCTGCCAGGAAGTTTCAACGTTTATTTCTTTAGCATCGATGTGTGTGTGTGTGTGTGTGTGTGTGTGTGTGTGTGTGTGTGTGTGTGTGTGTGTGTTTGGTCTGATTGTCATGTGAGATGAAATATGGAGGCGAAATGCGAAGTAAAAGTTATTTTATTATTTTCATCGTGGCAGCGACAACAGCAACCGTTACGAAATCGTCTTAAATGAAAAACAGCACACAGTTGCACTAAATTATGGCTGCGACAATGCTCCAGTACGAATTAGTCATAAAGAGTCATGAGCAGTTTTTATGTTAACAGTGGTTTGTGTTGAGACAGATGTGTTAATGTGCCCTTTGTTATCTTGTACAATGTTACCGCAATCAAGCACTAGGATGCTAGTCGTAGAACTAATGTCAATCATTGGTAGTGTCGCTTTGCACAACGACTACGGTCGGCTGCTAGAATTAGCCCTATAAGCTATTAGAGCGTATAATGTAAGCTGGAGTTATATTTGCAAATGATTGTCTCGTTTCCGAATCATGCATCAAATAGTGGTACGACAGTCTTTGTTGTATGATATTGTTAATGTTCTAACACTCTAATGATCGTATGTAACAGTTTCATCTGTTGGACATTCGTATTAATAAATATATGGTCCTTCATTTGCACATGTAGGTTTGTTATTAATTTATTGTCGCATATATTGACTAGTTGCGTCATAAACGGTGCGATGTAGCTCGCTGTGGTGAGTGCCACCTATGGTGCGCGGGGTGCGGTACATCTGACAACCGTGCGCCCAGTATAACAGAGGTAGTGGCGGGGGACGTACGGTGCCATATGTAATTTCACTTATGTTCGAAACACGCTCATGTCTGTTGAAGTTATTTTCTTGGTCTTGACGCAACCGCTGGGTTAAGACATTTCTCATGTATTAGTGTGTATGTAAGTAATATGTTATCACTTACGCCGCCCGGGGTGGCCGAGCGGTTCTAGGCGCTACAGTCTGGAACCGCGCGACCGCTACGGTCACAGGTTCGAATCCTGCCTCGGGCATGGAAGTGTGTGATGTCCTTAGGTTAGTTAGGTTTAACTACACTCCTGGAAATTGAAATAAGAACACCGTGAATTCATTGTCCCAATAAGGGGAAACTTTATTGACACATTCCTGGGGTCAGATACATCACATGATCACACTGACAGAACCACAGGCACATAGACACAGGCAACAGAGCATGCACAATGTCGGCACTAGTACAGTGTATATCCACCTTTCGCAGCAATGCAGGCTGCTATTCTCCCATGGAGACGATCGTAGAGATGCTGGATGTAGTCCTGTGGAACGGCTTGTCATGCCATTTCCACCTGGCGCCTCAGTTGGACCAGCGTTCGTGCTGGACGTGCAGACCGCGTGAGACGACGCTTCATCCAGTCCCAAACATGCTCAATGGGGGACAGATCCGGAGATCTTGCTGGCCAGGGTAGTTGACTTACACCTTCTAGAGCACGGTGGGTGGCACGGGATACATGCGGACGTGCATTGTCCTGTTGGAACAGCAAGTTCCCTTGCCGGTCTAGGAATGGTAGAACGATGGGTTCGATGACGGTTTGGATGTACCGTGCACTATTCAGTGTCCCCTCGACGATCACCAGTGGTGTACGGCCAGTGTAGGAGATCGCTCCCCACACCATGATGCCAGGTGTTGGCCCTGTGTGCCTCGGTCGTATGCAGTCCTTATTGTGGCGCTCACCTGCACGGCGCCAAACACGCATACGACCATCATTGGCACCAAGGCAGAAGCGACTCTCATCGCTGAAGACGACACGTCTCCATTCGTCCCTCCATTCACGCCTGTCGCGACACCACTGGAGGCGGGCTGCACGATGTTGGGGCATGAGCGGAAGACGGCCTAACGGTGTGCGGGACCGTAGCCCAGCTTCATGGAGACGGTTGCGAATGGTCCTCGCCGATACCCCAGGAGCAATAGTGTCCCTAATTTGCTGGGAAGTGGCGGTGCGGTCCCCTACGGCACTGCGTAGGATCCTACGGTCTTGGCGTGCATCCGTGCGTCGCTGCGGTCCGGTCCCAGGTCGACGGGCACGTGCACCTTCCGCCGACCACTGGCGACAACATCGATGTACTGTGGAGACCTCACGCCCCACGTGTTGAGCAATTCGGCGGTACGTCCACCCGGCCTCCCGCATGCCCACTATACGCCCTCGCTCAAAGTCCGTCAACTGCACATACGGTTCACGTCCACGCTGTCGCGGCATGCTACCAGTGTTAAAGACTGCGATGGAGCTCCGTATGCCACGGCAAACTGGCTGACACTGACGGCGACGGTGCACAAATGCTGCGCAGCTAGCGCCATTCGACGGCCAACACCGCGGTTCCTGGTGTGTCCGCTGTGCCGTGCGTGTGATCATTGCTTGTACAGCCCTCTCGCAGTGTCCGGAGCAAGTATGGTGGGTCTGACACACCGGTGTCAATGTGTTCTTTTTTCGATTTCCAGGAGTGTAGTTCTAAGTTCTAAGGGACTGATGACCACAGAAGTTAAGTCCCATAGTGCTCAGAGCCTTTTTTTTTTTTTTTTTTTTTTTTTTTTTGCTATCACTTACGTAATTTTGAAGTTTATGTGTAGATTGTGTCACTGGTCTAGATGTTATTTTGATCATTTTTAGGACTTCTGAAGAAGGCTATATTATGATAACTGAAACCATGGTCAAGGTTTAAAATAAATATAATTTATTGCAACTGTGGTCTGTTTTTCATTCAGATACATCGAGAAAGAATGCCGGACAAGGAATTAGAGGCGCACTGACCAACTGCAATAGTTCGTCAACAGCGAACGGTCCGGCTTTGGCGGATTGGAGAAAACTAACTTCAGCGCGTGAAACGTCAATTATCATGTAATTTTCATCGGACTATAGGATGCCTCCTTAGATTGTTGCTCCAATGCCGCTGTGCGACAGTTCAATAGTCTAGTTGCAGCGTCTAAGCTACCATCAAAGCGGGTAAACTTTTGTTTTGTGTGGTCAGTTATCGAATGTATATTGTAATGTTACTTTAAATCCGTCTTGATTGCAAATTTTTTTTATTATTCATATGACCGGTTTCGGTTCATTCAGAACCATCTTCAGATCTGATATTTAAGTTACAGGAGTAACCCGTCCAATTCAGCAACTTTCACATGCTACATGTGACGTAGCATGTGAAAGTTGCTGAATTGGACGGGTTACTCCTGTAACTTAAATATCAGATCTGAAGATGGTTCTGAATGAACCGAAACCGGTCATATGAATAATAAAAAAAATTTGCAATCAAGACGGATTTAAAGTAACATTATAAAATCACTGATTGCTGTTATCCCATAAGACATTATGTCTGTTTTTGCGAATGTATATTGTTCGTAATGGCGGCTAATGAACCGACACCTGGTCCTTCCAATGTGAAAAGGAGCAGGAAAAGTGTTACATTGACAGAGGAACAGTTACTTAGTGTTCTAAACGACAGTGATTTTGTGTGCAGTGAGGACGAGGCATACCAAGGAGATTGTCATTCAGAGGGTGCAGAAGAATTGCAGAGTGATGATAGCGTGGAATCACAGCTTTCGAGTCTGTTTCGTGACAGTTCCGCTACTAAACTGACGACCTCTAACAGAGTCAATCTTAAAAATGCACATTTGAAGTAAATATAATTTCAAATGAATCCAATTTCGTTTTCCCTTTTTTTCCTTCATAAGAATTTGCGCTTTGGAAACGAAATTTTTCCTGAATGCGGTGGATTTGGTGCTTGTTTGAATTGTAGTTTCTGTTACATTATCAACAAATCACGAATATTTGAATGACGCCTGTTACCCCTATAGGTGTCAGACAGCAAACAGTCGAAGCTTATGTGAAGTAATGAATCTAAGGTGTCATCATTAAGTCAGTATAGAACATGATCCCACAGATCTTACAAGGTATTGACTTCAGCCTGTAACTCAGGTGTCTTAGGAGCGTCGGCTCCGAGCGGTACCTGCCGTTTCAGAGTGTCACCGCCCCGCACTCGCACGTTGCCGGGCCGCACTGGATACTTGCGCGCGTGCACCGATGCCGCAGCGAAAGTGTTAAAACTAGTAAGGTCATCCGAAGACCAGTATCAGTTGCAAAGCGATTTAGAAAAGATTGCTGTATGGTGTGGCAGGTGGCAGTTGACGCTAAATAACAAAAACTGTGAGGTGAGGCACATGAGTTCCCAAAAGAAATCCGTTGGAATTCGATTACTCGATAAATAGTACAATTCTCAAGGCTGTCAATTCAACTAAGTACCTGGGTGTAAAAATTACGAACAACTTCAGTTGGAAAGACCACATAGATGATATTGCGGGGAAGGCGAGCCAAAGGTTGGTTGGACACTTAGAAGATGCAACAAGTCCACTAAAGAGATAGCTTACACTACACTCGTTCGTCTTCGGTTAGAATATTGCTGCGCGGTGTGGGATCTTTTCCAAGTGGGATTGACGGAGGACATCGAAAGGGTTCAAAAAAGGGCGGCTCGTTTTGTATTATCACGTAATAGGGGAGAGAGTGTGGCAGATATGATACGCGATCGTGGTCGTGCGGTAACGTTCTCGCTTCCCACGCCCGGGTTCCCGGGTTCGATTCCCGGCGGGGTCAGGGATTTTCTCTGCCTCGTGATGGCTGGGTGTTGTGTGCTGTCCTTAGGTTAGTTAGGTTTAAGTAGTTCTAAGTTCTAGGGGACTTATGACCACAGCAGTTGAGTCCCATAGTGCTCAGAGCCATTTGACCCATTTTATGATACGCGAGTAGGGATGGAAGTCATTAAAGCAAAGACGTTTTTCGTCGCGGCGAGATCTGTTTACCAAATTTCAGTCGGCAACTTTCTCTTCTGAATGCGAAAATATTTTGTTGAGCCCAACCTACATAGGTAGGAATGATCATCAAAATAAAATAAGAGAAATCAGAGCTCGAACAGAAAGGTTTAGGTGTTCGTTTTTCCCGCGCGCTGTTCGGGAGTGGAATGGTAGAGAGATATTTTTCTTTCATTTTCTTTTTTTTTTTTTTTCCCAAATTTATGGAACATGCATAACCCACTTTCTAACACTTTTGAGTGGGCGTATTGTGACTAACTATCTCTGCTATTACACTACAGGAGTGGATTATTAGTGCATGCATACTATCTAGTTGTTTAGTAGCTTTGCTTAATGCCAATCATCGGCCTCTTAGCCTCTCTGGAACGCTGCCAGAGAGTTGCCCATCCCTAGCCACGTGGAGGCGGGCCGCTACTTCTAGAGAAACCACTCCATTTGTGTTACTCTTTTATTCCCCCCACCACCATGCTGAACTAACTACAACTACTACCTACTCTAAGTCAAGACTTAAACAAACATAGTATTTACATATTTACAATTGCGCATTAGATCTCAGCGCATTTACTCTCTCCCAAGGTAGGCTCGCTGGGCCTCCCTTGAGATTTTGTTAACCAATTTTGCGAAATTGCTAAACATTTCGCTTTCTGTTAATATTTCATTAACATTTCTAGTCCGCAGAAGCTGCCTCTCCCCTGAGACAACCTGTTCATATATTGGGCACTCGAACACTATGTGTTCTGGCGATCCTTCGTGGGCACCACAGTCACACTCCGGTGTTGGCCTTTTCCCTATTTTATGCAGGTACGTGGGATAAGGACCATGTCCTGTGAGGAAGTGAACTATGCCCTGCGAGGGCTTCATTATCTTGTTATTTAATCTTCCCCTCACTGTGGGTATAAACCCATGGACTCTACGGCCCGTACTGGATCCATCCCATTCGTCCTGCCAAATGAGATAGTATGATTCACTTAAATGCGAATTGCAGAGTAATGATGTAGATGTAGAAATATCCCTCAACTGCCGCTGGTGTGCATTGCGATCGCGTATACCACGTTGGGGCGCACGTACCGTATGCACAAGTCGCATGGTACCTGAGCGTTCAGCAGCACGTGGAACTTAGCACGCTCAACGTTAACGTTCGACAGCACGGTCCGTGTGCCGACGGCTTTACCCTCGTGAGCCAATTACACGTACGTCGCTCTCCGTGGCACAGCTGTTCTTTGCGCGGCGGTCCAGCGGCGGGGCTTCCCCTCCGGCGCGCCCCACTCGCGGCCGCATTAGCGGAATATCGCGCGGGCGGCGGGGCGCATGCGCGGCTGCGCCCCGCGACGTCCAACAAGTGTGCGCGCGCGCGCGGGGGTTGGCGGCTGTGCGGGCGAGGCGGGCAGCCGCGGGCACGTGCGCCGGCCACGTGCGGCCCGCGGCCTCGGCGCCGCCGCCTCCGCCTGGCGCAGTCTGCCGCCGGCCGGGAGCTCACCAGCACCACCGACCACCAGCCGCCCACTGCGCTGAGTATCGTTGCTGCCGCATGTAAACACCTTGTCTGGTTCTCGCTTCTGCCCGCACACCCCGCGCGCGCCTCCCCGCCTAGCGCGACCGCCTTCCTTCTGTAGGCGAGGGCACCCCCGCCTGCCGCCGGCCCACGGTCCGCTTGTTCTGTCCCGAAGGTGCCCAGAGGCGGAGGCCGAGTAGCGACCGCGCGCCCGCCGACGCCCCGCTGCAGGCATTGCAGGCCCGCTCGACAGCTATGGCGAGGCGCAGTGGCGCCCCCGCACGCCGATGAGTTTCCCGGGCCGGCTGACCGGCCACGTCTGGGACTGCTACTACGACGTGAAGGCGGCGGCGTACGCGCCGCTGGTGGTGGAGCAGCACGACGTCGTGGGTGCCGGCTCTGGCGCCGCCTACGCCCACTGGGGCCCGCAGCAACAACAACAGCAGCAGCAGCAGCAGCAGCCGCCGCAGCACAACCACAGCCACAACCACCAGCCGCCGCCGCAGCACCACCAGCAGCTGCTCTGGGCCGCTAGGCAGCAGCACCACGTCGAGCAACAACAGCAGCAAGAGCAACAGCAACAGCAGCAACAGCAACAACAACAGCAGCAGCAGCAACAGCAACAACAACAGCACCAACAGCAGCAGCAACAACAACAACAGCAACAACAGCAGCAACAACAACAACAGCCGCCGCCTCCTCCCAAGAGATTTTTGCTTCAAGGTAACAGTAGCAGTCTTGCTTTTGATGAACTTCTCATGTTTCACAAGCTGCGACATCATCGCGAAAAGCCCGCATCTCGTGGTCGTGCGGTAGCGTCCTCGCTTCCCACGCCCGGGTTCCCGGGTTCGATTCCCGGCGGGGTCAGGGATTTTCTCTGCCTCGTGATGGCTGGGTGTTGTGTGATGTCCTTAGGTTAGTTAGGTTTAAGTAGTTCTAAGTTCTAGGGGACTGATGACCGCGAAAAAACAGTGACCCGTATGTGTAATAAGTTTCCTTCAATTTACGTCTATGGTCACAAACTTTTTTGTTAACAGATTACCGGTTTCGGTCTTTAATGACCACCATCAGATCTGTTTCATGAAACAGGTAATCTGTTAACAAAAAGTTGGTGTGCAGAATGAGATTTTTACTCTGCAGCGGAGTGTGCGCTGACATGAAACTTTCTGGCAGATTAAAACTGTGTGCCGGACCGAGACTCGAACTCGGGACCTTTGCCTTTCGCGGGCAAGTCCTCTGCCAACTGAGCTACCCAAGCACGACTCACGACCCGTCCTCACTGGTTTACTTCTGCCAGTACCTCGCCTTCTTGAGACCATAGACGTAAATTAAAGGAAACTTAGAACTTCTCATGGTCAGGGCTCACAGTCATGTAGAATTTTCTAAAGGACGTCAAATTCGCCGTTGACTGTACAAATTATTTATTTTACTATTGCAATTTCAGCCTTTGGGCCATTTTCAAGTGGTTCCGAGATTTTCTTCAGCACACGCCAGACTTCAAAATTCTCCGATATTTATGCGCGTCACCGTCAAAAATATGTCTTTTTCACTCAAAATGTTCCGAAGACCGAAATAGTGAAATAAATAATTTCTACAGCCAGTGGCGAATATGATGTCCTTAAAAGCCTCGCTTTTCTTCGTATTACTTCCTTCGTACTTGCGCATAGGGCGTTCGCACTTTACAAGAAGTTTGACATTTAGATTTTAAACAAAGCTGCGTTTCAGCAACAATGCATGCAATAACTTCGATGGATTGAAAATAACAGCCATACATTGCAAAATCTAGGTCTATTGAACTTCGTCAGTGGTTTCGATAATTTTGAAACTTTTTCATAAAGTATTGTACGCAGAATCACATATTATCTACAGGCTGTTCCACAATTCACGTTACACGCTTCTGCAGGTTGTAGAGGGGACGTAGTAGCTCAAGTTTTAAACAGAAACCCATGTTCGGAAACGTCATCCAGCGACGCTACAGAGCGTCAAATTTCTAAGCGCCGGCGCCCTTAAATGTATGTATATTCTGGGCGATGACGCGATGATGTTACAATCTTTCAGGGATGATGGAGATGGATAAATGTTTCAGTCTGATGCACGGGTCCTTCTACCGAAAACGAACGAGTCGGATGTTATAAATAAAAGCCGTTCTCATATATCTGACAGTGGAATACACGTACTGGTACTGTTGTTGCTAAGATTGTAGGGTAACCAACTTTCACAGGTGGTAGTATGGACCAAAACAGGAAAAAATGTCTAGTAAACATGGGCGTTAAAATGCATACCTGAGAAGCTATGAGCACTTGTTCATCTTCACTACTATGAAATACATCTCCTCAGTTGAATAAATGCTCATCGCCCATCAGGTATGCATTTTAGATCCCCTTTTTACTAGACATTTTTCTTCTTATGGGCCATACTGCCACTTCCGAAAGTTGCCTAGCCTACAATCTTAGCAACAACAGCACTAGCACCCGTATTCCACTATTAGAGATATCAGAACGGTTTTCACTTATAACTTTCGACTCGTTCGTTTCCAGTACAGGGACCCTTACCTCAAATTGATAAATTTACCCTTCTGCATCATCCTAGAAAGATTGTAGCATCATCACGGAATCATCTTGTATATATATTTAGTCACCGGCGCCTGTATCATTGATGCTCTGTAGCGTCGTTGGATGACGTTTCCGTATAGGCGTTCCTATGTAAAGCTTGATCTAATAAGTCGGCTCTACAGCCTCTAGAAGTGTGTAACACGAATTGTGAAACACCCTGTATGTCCTACGCGGGAGTCGTTGACTCAGTCTAGTACATGTGCCTGTCAACCACTTAATCACCATTTAAAATAAATTATTTCGAAACAGTAGCCCTCTACTGTAGGGCTTTGTCTTAAACCTTTTTAAAATACACACTGTTGACAAAGGATCCGACAACGTGTAGTGTACCACTTGAAAACTTATATTTATACAAATCTTTCAAGTGGCACACTACGCGTTGTTGGCTCCAGTGTGAAATATGTGGTGTTTAAAACGTTGTAAGACAAACGCTTAATACGCAGCTACTACTTTTAAGCCACGTATTTAAATGGTGATTAATGGGTGACAACCACATGTACTAATCAACGATTCCCGCACCAGATATAGATAATATGTGATGACACGTACAATGTGTTTTGGAAAAAGTTTTAAAACCGTCGAACTCATGGGCAAAAAAATAGCTCTGAGCTCTATGGGACTTGACTGCTGAGGTCATCAGTCCCCTAGAACTTAGAACTGCTTAAACCTAACTAACCTGAGAACATCACACACATCCATGCCCGAGGCAGGATTCGAAATTGCGACCGTAGCGGTCGCGCAGTTCCAGACTGAAGCGCCTAGAACCGCCCGGCCGGCGAACTCATGGGCAAGGTTCACTATAGCCGTATTTTGCAATTGGTTGGCTGTTATTTCCAGTCCATTCAAATCTGACATTTCTTTCCATTTCGGCTGCCACAGACCCGAATTTATTGATAGAAACTCCATTTTTCACCAGCTATTTACTTCACACGATCAGCTAATTTCAGCGGTGTGCCATTTTCAAGTGTTTACTCATGCCCTCAGTCAGGCTGTATGAGTATACACAATTTAAATGACAGGCGTACACTGTACGCACCCAAACAAGACGACTTTAAAATGACGAGGAGTAAGCACTTGAAAATGACACCTGCGAGGTGAGCTGAACGTCTGAAGTACGAGGCCATGCTGAATATGCCTCCGAATTTTTTACGTGAAAACTCATACAGCTTTTAAGTAAAACAAACGTTATTGCCATTCTACATCTTTATATGTCTACATATTTGACCGAGCGAGGGGGCGCAGTGGTTACCACACTGGACTCGCATTCGGGAGAACGATGGTTCAAACCCGCGTCCGACCATCCTGATTCAGGTTTTCCGTGATTTCCCTAAATCGCTTCAGGCAAATGCCGGGGTGGCTCCTTTAAAGGGCACGGCCGACTTCCTTCCCCATCCTTCCCATATCCGATGCGGCCGATGACCTCGCGGTTTGGACTCCTCCCCCAAATCAACCAATCCACCTTCATATCTGCAGCACTCTGCCGCTAGAGGGGTCTGAATTGTAGCGTGTAACACGGCGGTGTGTAACTATGTCCGTGCGGAGAAACAGCGTGCAACGCTGCTAACCTCGTCGTTGACTGCCCGTAAACTCCAAAACCAAACACACACATAGTAACAGTTGCTGTAATCGAGTTTCGAATTCGAGGAGTGGGTTCCCACATCGAGCACACTCTCCTTCGGCGTGACTACGCCGTATCACACTCGAGCGCTGCGACAACTGCAGCAATCCGATGCCTTGGGTTCATTGGCATCCAGTCATCCTCCATACAGTCCCGACATCACCCCATTCCACTTTCGTTTGTTTCCAAATCTCAGAGAACATTTTCGAGGACTTCGCTTTGATGGCGATGTAGCGATGCAAGCAGAGGTTGAGGTTATGTCAGCGTCAACAAAGTCAAACATTCTACACTGACGGTATCAGCAAACTGGTCTTTCATTGAGAGAAATATGGTCCTCGCCAGGGTGATTTCCTTGAGAAGTAGATATGTAGACTCGAAAAATAAACATGTGGAATGTTAATAACGCATGTTTTATTTAAAAGCTGTAAGAGTTTACACGTAAAAAAATTCGTATCCGGAACCGGTTAACTGTACTTTATCAAATGCTATCGCGACGTTTATGAATGAAAGTGTTCGTGAGTAATGCTCGCTTACTAAGTACATCGACCTGCTTCTTAAGCAGCGCTTCAGTGTTCTCTTTCGAGGAAACCTCGTAGTTCGACCATTTCGAGTGGTGTTTACGAGAGGTAGCCAGACTTTTAAATATCACCTCGGAAAAAATGAAGTTTCGACTAGGACACTCGGTTGTAGTCATTCTTTACATATTCACCCTTCAATTCGACGCATCTCGTGGTGGAAACCATTGTTACGGAGGTCTGCGTTTTGGCTATTCAGGAAACGTTCGATCTCGAAAATCACCTCCTCGTCTTTCTGGAAATGCGTACCACGTAATGATATCTCCAGGCGAAGAAAGAAGAATAATTCACTGGCCGCCATGCCAGGAGAGCACTGGGGGAGGCAGAATTTGATGGACCAAAGAAGCAGCAAGTATCTCTCATGAGCAAAATGAGCTAGGGGTCGGTGCAGACTGCTACCTCTCTTATGTTCAAAAGTCGCGCAAGACTTGAAACTAACCCGTGGCTGATTTTCACTTCTTCAGTATCTTCTCGATTGCGATACTCCGATATTCCAGCAGCAGAACTTCCACTTTTATGCGGTTGCCATTTCTTCCAAGTGCACAATCTGTCACTTCTTCGTCACTGCGGCTTGTAAGGCCACACTCGTAGCGTGTGTGCTACCCAACCGCTGAGGTTTACAATGTGGCATTTCCACCAATTTATCATGGCTTGTCCAACGTTGTTTCCGTTCAAATGAGGAAAACGAGGTACCGCTTGATACTTGACTTCATTACTGGGTAGCGCCACTTTTTTTTCGCCTCTCTCGCCGTGTGCTACGTTACTGGGCGGTTTTCAACGTATACCAGGACTGCAGACATACACCAGGAAACAAACAAAAACAAATTACGTAACTTCATTACCCCGAGTTATTAATCACAAGTTTACCACTACCGCTAGTGTTGACGTCAACAGTACACTAACTCTCACAATGTAGCCTTTCACGGCCATTGTATACTCCAGCTAAAACTTCCGGGCTGAAAGGTTGTGATCGATATCTCCATCACTGAACGACTACCTTCGAACCCGGAGCACGGTATCCAAATCCATTTGCAGCTTGACTGTTCCACGATGACAAAATATTGATTTACGATATTTCGCGTAATTATTGAACGGATACAAAAATTTTAAATGCTGTCGTAATCTGATCATTAGGAGGTATAATCTTCTGTTTAAAGTTTAACACAATAAGACACATACACTCTCAGACAAAAAAAAAAAAAAAAGACGCACCTCAGCTCAATTATCCGTATGGGGCGGAAATCGACAGATACGATACACACGTACAGGCAAACAAATGATTGCAATTTCAGAAAAATTGGATTACTTATTCAAGAGAAAGAGCTCGACAAATTGAGCAATAACGCAATGGTTCACCTCTTAGCCTTATGCGAGCAGGTATTCGACTTGTCATCTATCGATAAAGTTGTTGGACATCCTCCTGAGAGATAATGCGGCATAATGTCAAGCATAAGGGGCAAAGGTGGACCAACGCGTTGTCGAATACAATTTATGAAGCTCTTTCTCGTGAATAAATCATTCAATTAATCCATTAATTTGTCTGTATATGTACATCACATCTACCAACTTCTGTCCCACTGGAAAAATTTCGTGTTGCGTCTTTTTTTATCTTTTTTTCCCGGACTTTATTCATCCAATATTTGAGAATGAGAGCATTTAGCGACTTCGAAGGAAAATTAAATATAATATTTCAATTCATCTACAAACCTTTGCTCTCTAACTCTCCCCTCAAATTAAATACATAAATAAAGAGCCGGCCGGAGTGACCGAGCGGTTCTAGGCGCTACAGTCTGGAACCGCGCGACCGCTACGGTCGCCGGTTCGAATCCTGCCTCGGGCATGGATGTGTGTGATGTCCTTAGGTTAGTTAGGTTTAACTAGTTCTAAGTTCTAGGGGACAAATGACCTCAGAAGTTAAGTCCCATAGTGCTTAGATCCATATGAGCCATAAAGAAAGAACGAAAGGGTACTGCTTACTACATTTCCGCTGTTCACGCAGTTAAGCTGCAGCATAATTTATTACTACTTTGCTAGCTACCACCTCTATTGGGAACACACTTTGCAGACGGTTTCTACATGTATCAGTAAATGTACCTGCCAAATTGTGTCATTGTGCGATACACAGTTCAGGAGATACGATATCATGAGCGTTTAGATGCGTGATAAACTAGCTTATGCTTAAAATGCAGCGGGGAAATCCCCTCTTTTTGTTCATCCAGTGTTTCATAATGAGATAACTTAGAGACTTCTAACAAACTTTAACCACAAAATCAAACCTTTTCTAAACTTTTTCTCCCTTACATGCTTAAAGCAAATATTAACACATTAAAGCATTTATAATCAGACGTTTGACGCTTTTTTGTTATTGGAGTTTGGTTCTTTAAAGAATCTGGGATTTCCAGAATGAGATTTTCACTCTGCAGCGGAGTGTGCGCTGATATGAAACTTCTTGGCAGATTAAAACTGTGTGCCGGACCGAGGAGTGCTAGTTCTGCAGGGTTCACAGGAGAGCTTCTGTAAAGTTTGGAAGGTAGGAGGCGAGGTACTGGCAGAAGTAAAGCTGTGAGGACGGGGCGTGAGTCGTGCTTGGGTAGCTCAGTTGGTAGAGCACTTGCCCGCGAAAGGCAAAGTTCCCGAGTTCGAGTCTCGGTCGAGCACACAGTTTTAATCTGCCAGGAAGTTTCATATCAGCGCACACTCCGCTGCAGAGTGAAAATCTCATTCTGGAAACATCCCCCAGGCTGTGGCTAAGCCATGTCTCCGCAATATCCTTTCTTTCAGGAGTGCTAGTTCTGCAGGGTTCGCAGGAGAGCTTCTGTAAAGTTTGGAAGGTAGGAGGCGAGGTACTGGCAGAAGTAAAGCTGTGAGGACGGGGCGTGAGTCGTGCTTGGGTAGCTCAGTTGGTAGAGCACTTGCCCGCGAAAGGCAACGGTCCCTAGTTCGAGTCTCGGTCCGGCACATAGTTTTAATCTGCCAGGAAGTTTCAATCTGGGATTTATTGGTATAAAACTACTCCGTGACGTTTCGTTTCCGTACACACCTGAAGATGGTTCCTGCAGACGGAGACGAAACTTCATGGAGGGGTGTTGTACATCGACCACGGCCTCTCAGACCAGACGGTTTAAGCGAAGAATACTGACTGTGGGAATAGTGGGTGGGAGAACCAGAAGTGGTCTTACAGACGGAAACAACTTTCCATTTTTATTGTTATTTGTAACTCCTTCCCATGCCCTAAGAGTGACAGCCCAGAAGCGGCCATTTCGTCGCTATTCCGTTTTCGATTAAGAAAATAATGTCGGCAGGAAGTGCTCCTCAGGTGTTAAATCAGACATAATATACCGCTAAACGCCATTAAAACTATAATAGTAATAATTTTCCTTTTCAGTGTTAAATCGTTATCAGGTCGAGAAATGTGATGTGATTCTTTGGCATTTAAAGTGCTCACAGAGGAAGAGAATATGCAGTACGAGGCATCATGGTTTAACAGCATAGTAGTTCACTTCCTTGACATCGGATGAGTAGCCTTGTTGAACTACAATATATAATGGGCACTTATAACTTACTCATCTGATGTCGCGGGCCGCTGTGGCCGAGCGGTTCTAGGCGCGTCAGTACGGAACCGCGCTGTTGCTACAGTCGCAGGTTCGAATCCTGACTCGGGCATGGATGTGTGTGATGTCCTTAGGTTAGTTAGGTTTAGGTAGTTCTAAGTCTCCGATGTTAAATCCCACAGTGCTTAGAGCCCTTTGAACTATATGATGTCAATAAACTGAACTACATTGTAACACCATGATACCTGGTACTGCATACTCTCTTCTTAGAATCTGTTCTTTTGATGTCAACGGCCTCCCGTGTTATATTTGTGGACCTGGCGGTGAGCTAAGAACGGACTCAGTTGTTAAAATAATAATTGTAAAAGAGATTACAGCGGTTTCTAGATGTTCTTTCTGAAACTTGGTAATATAATGAGATTATTAAAATCTATTGTCTCACTTCGCTAATGGTGATGCGTATGATCTTGAAACTGAAAGGGTGACGGTGCTTTGGGTTTCTGTTAAAATTCAGTACGGAAATATTTGGGACATGGGTTGAAGAGTAAGCGATATGACAAAGTGGAAGGAACATTGGGACGGGATGTCGATGGTAGGAGGAGGGTAGGATTACACCTCCTTGCCATCTGTTCAGAGTAACATGGAAAAATAACATCGTTGGAGAATGTGGCCTTGTAGAACTGACCCTCCCGCCAGTCATCAAAATTGATTTGGGGAAAAGTGAATCTACATGGCCCCACGGTATGTGGAAGCTGCTACCTTCCAAATTTAAGTCCAGTGACTAAACAGTGCGCTCTCAACTAGACCATGGAAAACACTGCGCTGACGGCAGACGAAACACAGTTTCTCCCAAACCTGTGTCCAAAGTCTCAGCCGCTGTGTTACATTTTCATTTCTCTAAAATCTTGGTGTCATCCACAGTTTATCTGCAGAGTCAAAGCCATTGCAGGTCAACGACAGAAAAACTACTCGTGGCTTTCTGTTACCATTTATTTAGGTTTATGCACTATGCCTTTCGATAACAACCCTTATGTTGAAGTGTAAATTATTAGTGGAGTGTATGCGAGAAATATTTTGAAAGTGAGAAAACAGTAAGCGATTAGTTTATGACAATTGGTAACGTTACATTTCTACCGGCTTTCAGTATTTTCCTCGTGAGAGAAAGAATGTTAGGCCTTCCTCACGCGGGACGAGGCAGCTAACTTTAATGTGGACGCGGACGGGAAATCCAGCCTCAAGACACGCAGCGCCCGCGTCACATGGGACGTGCTGGTTAACGTGACACGCGACTGTAGCGCTCTCCAGTGTTAGCTTCGGCTGTATGTGGCTGCCAAACCACTCTGTTTGTTCAAGTAAATCAACGCGCTTAAAATTTCTAACCTAGTGTATTGAAACACGCATTTCCTCCCTTTTCCGTATGCTAGTCACGTTGTTCTGTCTGTTGTACACATAAATAAAATCTTCGATGCCCATGTACATGCTATAAGACGAAAAAGAAAGTTCTAAGCACTCAGTAAGGAAACTTTCTGGCAGATTAAAAGTGTGCGCCGGACCGAAACTCGAACTCGGGACCTTTGCTTTTCGCGGGTAAGTGCTCTATCATCTGACCTACCCAAGCACGACTCACGACCCGTCCTCACAGCTTCAATTCTGCCAGTACCTCGTCTCCTACCTTCCAAACTTCACAGAAGCTCTTCTGCGAACCTTGCAGAATTAGCACTCCTGGAAGAAAGGATATTGCGGAGAGATGGCTTAGCCACAGCCTGGGGGATGTTTCCAGAATGTTATTTTCGCTCTGCAGCGGAATGTGCGCTGATATGAAAGGCAAAGGTCCCGAGTTCGAGTCTCGGTCGGGCGCACAGTTTTAATCGGCCAGGAAAATTCATATCAGCGCCCACTCCGCTGCAGAGCGAAATTCTCATTCTGAAGTCAGTAAGGACATTAGCTTATAAAACTGCACAAATTCGGACAAACTGTCCCCTGAGAGGGGTAAATAACATAGATATATTAGAGAAAATATTTCTATTAATTCAATAAGAAAGTCCCACAACTCTTTAGAAAACGTGAAGATGAAAAAAAAGAAAGAAAATAGATACAACAAGCGCGAACCTACTAAACATTGTTTCGGAACTTGACTCCTGTACCAACTACGTGACGTTGAACTTCACCACGATATCACCTCTATCTCATGTTACGAGTTTTCGAAGGTTTTAATCGTCGATATGTTGCCGATATTTAACCATAAAAAAAACAGAACGACGCGTTTTTTATGAATCTTCAGTGTGTTTCATAATGTGCGAGCTACAACACAAACTTAATGAAATACGAAAAATTTTTAGCCACCAGTATGACGTTTGCCGTCACTTTATTTCAGCAAACTGTACCAATGAAGACGCGTTCTCTATATATTTAATACGCTGGTGCGCAGAAACAGCATATATTCATAGGGTGTGAGTTATTACACAAAACTCATTGGGAGAGTCGTTAGAAAATGTAGTCCATCAACAAAGGAGGTGGCTTACTGAACACTCGTTCGACCTATACTTGAGTATTGCTCATCAGTGGGGGGTCCGTACCAGGTCGCGATGACGGAGGAGACAGAGAAGATCCAAAGAATAGCGGCGCGTTTCGTCACAGGGTTATTTGGTAAGCGCGAAAGCGTTACGGAGATGTTCAGCAAACTCAGGTGGCAGACTTGCAAGAGAGGCGCTCTGCATCGCGGTGTAGCTTGCTGTCCAGGTCTCGAGAGGGCGCGTTTCTGGATGAGGTATCGAATATATTGCTTCCCCCTGCTTATACCTCCCGAGGAGATCACGAATGTAAAATTAGAGAGATTCGAGCGCGCACGGAGGCTTTCCGCCAGTCGTTCTTCCCGCGAACCATACGCGACTGGAACAGGAAAGGGAGGTAATGACAGTGGCACGTAAAGTGCCCTCCGCCACACACCGTTGGGTGTGGCTTGCGGAGTATAAATGTAGATGTAGATGTAGAACTCGCCGAATATGGGCTCAAACTGGAAACGACAAATACATTATGCCTCCTTGGAAGTTCTTCTTGTGAGATAGAGACCATTCTTGCTTTTAATTGGTTCAGTATTTAGTAGCACTTGCTGAAATATCGCAGAACTTATTTCGTGTTTCACGCGACGGAATGGCTCCTGACCGTGAAATAGCAGGACGTGCCTTCAGGAAGCTCGTACAACCCAACGTCAGCGTTAGCGAACTCTTCAAGTGTGAGGATGGCTTTACTTTTGTTCGATTACTGTCTCGTGCAACAAACAAATTTACGTAGTCTTCCTGTTCTTTCTTCAACATCCACTTGCTGTAACTGAGAGAAGCAACAAGAAAATGTAAGCTACGGCAGCCGTCCCGCAACCTGGGGCTCTCATTTTACAAGCTGTTGTCTTCCCACTGCGTTAGCTCATGTGAACCTGCGTCCTTGTAGACCGACGAGGTCATTGTAAATTATGTCGTCGTCGTCGTCGCCGCCGCCGCCGCCGCTGCCGTCTGCCTGCTCCGTCTTCAGACACTTTATGTCCATCTGCTGGGCGACCTATTCTTGGTGTCCCAGAAACGTTCGAGAGGTTGCAGAGACTGTGTTGAGGAACAAATCGAGGATAGGAACCTGTGTCCGGAATCGCCATGCAGCGACACCACAGGGGGCCACCCTTTCCGGCAGCAAACGTGGCTCGTATAAGGCAGAGGCGGTGATGAAGGGGCGGCGACGCCGGTACACCAGTGCTTAAAGACTCGATTCCGAAGTCGCTGCCCACCCCGGCGTCATTTATTGGCTCTGGGCGCGCGCGGTTGAAGGCAAGAACTGACTAAATAACCTGTCCCACCACACCTGAAGCAACGCCGCGGTCCCCTCTTCGCAGCTCCCGCCGATGTCAATTCGGAGTTTTCCGTGACAACGCTAGCGGGCTGAAACTGGCATCCCTCGTCCGCGAGCGGTAACGCAGATATCGCTACAACAGCGGCACGAAGTTTCTCCCAGGTTGAAAGATGATCACGAAAAACAAAGTGCGACTTATCCACGGCGCGCATTCCCCTTAGGACAATAGAAACCAACTCCCTTTCTGGCATATCGACCAACAAGGCCAAGCAGGCGTCTTGACTCTGTCCTCATATTGATGTAACTCCTCTTTATCTTTTTGCATCTTCCAGATATAGACACACACGAGCTGTTTGCGAAGCCTCGTGGTCAATCTTTTATTAATTACCGACCGCCTCAATTGTTGCAAAGAGAACCCCTCTGCCATGGCTCGGGATACGAGGGTCCACAATTCGCCTCTAGCTAACGGATATAATAGCGACAAAACTACTTGATGCAAAATGCCAAAGGCAGCAGCGTGCTGCTCAAGGCGAACTAACAACCATAATAAGCTTTCAGTTTGCTCGAGTCGATCTGGGATGTCACGAAGGAGGTGCACCAAAGGGTTAGGCATCTTAGCGGAAGCTGCGTCTGACTTCTCGCAAGACACAAAAGCATCACTCCCAGACTGGCTCCCTCGCCCCTTTGGAGATAGCGAGTCCTGATCCTCAGTCCTTTTTCCATCAAGTTCTAAACATGTAAGCTTAAACTGCAAATCGTTACCCAAGGACCCCAATTCGTCGATTGATTTCTTATAACGCTCCTGCAACCTTAACGCCGCTAAATCGGCTATCCGGTTGGTTAAATGCATAAACTGCGCCCGCACCCTGTTTGATTGCCGCTAGGTTGAGTGCCTTCCAAAAAGTCTATAGTGTCCTCAAGGCACCTAATGGCCTTAAACAAAAACTCAACAGCTGCTTCTGTCTCACCCACAACATCCAGCGTGACGTCAACCGGCTGAAGAACGGGCCTCTAAAAACACTACCCTCAATAGGCTGATGCCCTATCGCCAGTACATAAATGAGGTGGTCCTTCCTCAACAGCCCGATCCCGGGGCACTGTTGACCGCCATTACAATTAGTCAACTAAAACAACACAATACCAAAATAAATATCCATTTAACACTGACAGAACTACAGTTGTACCAAGAGTAACTGAAATGGTCATATGACAATCGTAACCACGCTCTGCTACCAGTTGAGAGCTATTTTCTCAGGATGGGGCAGGATAAGGTTGCGATTGTGGGTGGGGCCGCAATCAGTTACTCTCTGTTGCACAACAAATTAAAATTTTAAAACAATCTCTTAAAAGAAACACAATTGACTGTATGACTGCTGAAGGCCTTATCACAGAAAAAAATTTCACAATTTTAGGGCCAAAGGCGACCAACAATAACCTCAAACAACAAACGGCTGAAGGCCTGAATCAGAAGTCAGAAGAACAATTCCAAATAACACACATCAAGATAAATACTTCGTTTTAAAACAAACTGTAACACGGCTGAAGGCCTCATCACCAAAGAAGTGAAATTATTGCTTGGCTGAAGGCCACACCAACAATAATTAGAAAATTACAAACATCCTTAAAACAAACATCATAATCTAATGAATCTGGACAAGCGGTTCTCAGCAAGAGTTCCTAGGGTCGGCCTGGCAAGGTAACTCAAACATAAGGTAAGGTGAGACAGGCAGCCAAGAGTTGTACTCACGTAACAAGATGGCAACTCAAACTAGGGGCAGCTAAAGCGCCGACCGACGACTAACCAATCCGCCTAACGTGCGATCACCGGTAAAACGATGGAATATTTTTAGGCGAGGGTGAAGAGACAAACAGCACTACGTCTTCAGAAAACACCCAAGGCCGAAGGAAACACTAGAACCAAGGTAGACCTCCCCCAAAAAAATATGCACAGTACAAGAGGCTGTCGTACTACACGCCGTGTCGGACAGCATCAACACGACGGGGAAAGGTACACTGCCGGAAAAGTACGCTAACCTCCAGGGAAGGTAACTCGGGCGTTAGCGGGCACAAGGCAGAAAATACCGGTGGTTGCACTTCACTAATAAGAATAATACTAAATTCAATCATGAATAACAAATAGAGAAAGACAGTTGCAATAATTTATCACCTTGAAACACTTCGCTCGTTGCCGCCAGGCTCTGCGGTCCTGGGAGCAACGACCCGCCGACCAAAGGCGAGATCTCAGAGTAGTCGAAGCTGCATTAGCGGTTGACTCCTCACTCAACTTAAACGTCCAGGGTTCGGTGTGCAACGAAGTCGTCGCTGTCGCAGTTACCCTCCTTGTTCCGGCAGTGGCAGCACGCCACCAGAGGCCCGGGCTTGCCCCCGCGCTGCGCGGACCTGCTCGCTGCTGCGCCCCTAGCCGATCTGATGCTCGTTCGCAGCTTCCCCACTCCACACAACGCGACCCGGAAATACTAGCGGTCGCTACAAAGATAGTACCACAGTACTCTTATCGATAAGCGCTGCTCCTGTCACTCACGGGCAGGCAAGCCAGCAAATTAGTGACGCCAGTAAATTGAATAAGAAACGAGATGCCATAACCGCAATGACAAGAAGCCAAACAATAAACGGCATGAACACGAGCCGCGCACGGCTCACAGTTATTATTTATTCATCAGATTCACAGTTGTGTTTCTCCTCCTCAGCACCGGCTGACGCCTGGTGCAGGTTACACAGAGGAATTCTGGTGACTCCTTTTGTCGGCTCGGCAGTTGTGGCCAGCAAGGACGCTGCTCCAGCAGTTCAGCCGAAGTACGGCGTACTGCCATCCGGCAGGCGTAGCTGTGGTGTGAGGGTATGGCCTCAGACTCGGTTAGAGCGCCCTCGATCGCGCTCGAGAAGAACTGACTTTTATCCACCGTGTCCCATCAGGAAGTACTGCGCTGGCGTAAGTCGTGTGTCAGATGATGCTGGCGTCACCATCAGGCCCCTTGGTACCCGGAAGTCGATCAGGAATAGAGTCACCGAACGCCCCTCACACCCAGCAGTAACGATGAGGATAGTGGGAAAAAGACCGCGAGATACGCTGGTGACAGAAGTCCCTCAGTCTCCCATCAACGCCGGCCGAAGTGGCCGTGCGGTTAAAGGCGCTGCAGTCTGGAACCGCAAGACCGCTACGGTCGCAGGTTCGAATCCTGCCTCGGGCATGGATGTTTGTGATGTCCTTAGGTTAGTTAGGTTTAACTAGTTCTAAGTTCTAGGGGACTAATGACCTCAGCAGTTGAGTCCCATAGTGCTCAGAGCCATTTGAACCATTTCCCATCAACGACGTGGTGCAAAGTCCCACGAGTGGGAGGTTGTGGTTACTTGGATACTATCATCTCGGGAAGCAGCGTATTCACGAGAAGTGCTCGAACATCTAATAATGGATGTCACTACAGCGTAATGGTAGTTGACTCTAATGCTTCGGTAAGAACGTCGTCGATCCTAATTCAGACCTTGAGAACTGGGATATTTTTGGAGACTGGCAGCAGGCTATGACGTGTTGCTCTGTTCGTTATGACCTGATGTGGACCCCTTCTTTGTTAGAGGTCGGCGGTCCTCCTTCCTTCGTGTTGGCCTAACAATTTGTTAAAGGCTCCTAACGGCACTGTAAAGTCTACAGTACGTGTTGTTGCTTTCTTTGTATCGCCTGTTGCTTAAAGTAACAAGAGCTCTCTCACTCTTACAGTGGACGTTTCGCTGAATGTGTAACTTTCGGCTGGTGGTTGACCCCATAGCAACCTGTGCCAGTTTACGCGACTGACTTTCAGTGTCGATTGTTTCTGTCTGCTGCGTAGCTATGTCGCCACTTCTTCCTGGTGTCGACTGTGGATGTGCTAGCGAGAACTTACGAAAATCTTTTATTTATTACCCTCTTGTATCCTGTGGCGTAACATTTGCCTGCCCTTTTGGCCTGAGGCGGGTAATCCTTGCTATTCATTAAGGCCTAGAAGTTATTTCAATCCACTCGACCGCAAGCCTTTTCAAAACATATGGCTCCTATTGCCCTTTTTCAACGGAAAGAACTTTCGTCAAATTCCACCTTCGCCAACACATATTAATAAGCTGTTGGAATCTGTTATTGTACACCCAAAATCGTAACACGTTGCTCTTCTTGTAGATTTCATTAAGAATTTCTACGTTTTAGTTTGGTCAGAGCGTAGCATACTTTTTAGATAGTTTTCACGTTGTCGTGAATAAAATATTTCATCCTTTTGTTACTTGGCAGTGATTATGTGTCATTTTGACGACGATATTTGTCATGTTGGACGCCTCCACCGTCGTAATGAAGCAGGCCTAAAATTCCAGTCTTTCTTATACGTCTGTAGTGTGTCTGAGTCCATTTGTCTCGTTTATTTTTTGTTTTTGGACTTATTTATAGAAATTTTATAGCCAGAATTATGTTCAAAACTGTTTTTTGTTAACCGGTTTCGACAAGTAAGACTGTCTTCTTCAGGTCTTTAAAAACTTTTGTAGCTGTAAGTCATATTACATTGTGCGTTTATTACTCATGATTTTACATATGTAACACTGCTTTGATGCTTGTCAGTTGGAGTTAGGAGCGTGCTTGTCAATGTAGACATGCCAAGTTCCACAAGGTGCTTTTTATCAGTGTATATTTTTGTTCTGACAAACCTGTTTGTAATTTTGTTTTTACAAACCTGTGTGGAATGTGCAATATCCTTTCAACGAAAATGTTAACATGGCATGAGTAATGAACGCACAATCGAATATGACGTACAACCAAAAAAGTTTTTAAAGACCTGAAGATGACAGTCTTACCTATCGAAACCGGTCAACAAAAAACAGTTTTGAACGAGATCTTGGCTGTAAAAGATTCCCGTAAAGGACATACAGATCGCTCCTTCTCGTTTCTCATTACGAGAAACTCCAAACGGATTGTTATTTCTTTTGTGACTCATTATTTTTCTGGTTGTGTTGGTTTGTCGATAGCAGGAACGAGTGTACCCAGGATCTGAGTTTGGGGGGGGGGGGGGGGAGGGAGGGATAGGTGATGACGAAATAGACACCACAGTTCAAGCCAAATATCCCTGAGTATATTTGCTAATAGTAATTATTACGGTTCTGGCTTTCTTGTTGCCAGTACTGGACTGAAATGTCTATCTCTTTGGCGGGCCGCATATGTGTCCGGTGTGCGAAGATGACTTTTTTTTCTGTTTGAGGATGGGAGAAGAGTCGCTGTTGCCCTTTGCTGCGACGGGGACACTTTAATGTGTCTCGGTACATCGGGAATCGACAGTCGAAACTGCTTCAACAAATCTTGAGTTCAGATGCATCATGTTGAGTGGGATACTTACGAGTGTTTTCTTATGATCTATTTCTCTTCACTTGGAGGCCAGTTCTTTTATGACGAACGTCAGCGTCACAGCCTATGTCGTAACAGCGTGCCACCTACATGTCATCGCTTTCTGCTTATGACATTGCGCACTAATTGGATTATTAGGTTAGATGGCAGACAGCTGCAATTTGACCATTGCGAATTTTACCTGCAGGAGGTTTATGTATTCACATACTTTCCATTACGTAAAAGTGCACTTCCTCAAGTCTGCGTCTTTCTATTCTAAGAGCATTACAGGGTTTTCACCTAAGAACAAGTCACGGGAAGCGAGATATGGGACTAAGAGGTGAGGGAAGTACCGTGCAAACGCAGTGCCTAGACCTCTTTTTACTTACTAACTGTTGCAATGTGTTTCTTGAAACTTTCGCGGTTATTTTCCCAACAAGCTCCAGGAGTGCGCTTGCGAAGTTGTTTCATCTTCCAATATTTTGGCTACAAACCTTATAGGCATCATGAAGGAATGTCGATGACTAATTTCCCATTGCGATATTTTGTCTAAATATTTCTCAAAGCGTCACAATGTTAAACAGATGAAAAAAAAAACAGGTGCTAATTGTCTATCAGAGCACAAAAACACAAGGTGGGAAATGGAAATCCGTGGTTGTACATTAGGTGTTTAGTCATTTCACGTTAAAAACAGTGCAGACTCACAATGAGAGTTCCTATGAGAACGTGTATTTAATATATTGGCCAGACTGACAACTTGTTTGTTTAAGTTTTCTGCTGATCGTAGTTTTCACCGCATCTGTAACCACAGTGTCTGTGATCAGTGTTTGAATGTTGTTGTAATTCGTAGCGGCCAGTAGGGATACTGTGCTAAAAAGTGCAGTATATTTGATCGGCAGAAGTCTGGCCCCGCTTTCGATTCATCGTTCACATACGGTCCATGACATTTGTCCTGTATAATATTTGCAACGTTGACACGGAATCTGAACTCCTTTCGTGGTAGTGGAACGTTTTTAACGTTCGCTGTAACAGACAACGTCTTGATCTGTGAGATAAACAACCCTACCACTCGATACTTTTCCTCCTATCTGCCATAATGGAAACTGTTATACCAAACGTTGCACCGTCAAAAAATTCGGGAACTGATAATTGCTAGAGTCAATGTCACACACACACACACACACACACACACACACACACCGTACGTACGGTACACGATGTATCGAATTCGGACGGCGTATCCGTCTTCTTATACCGAACAAACCTGTGGCTAAGTGTTGTACCTCTACTGCCCACAGTTACGTGTGTTTAAGGCTCTGTGCTTAAAGGAAAGGCGGAAATACAATTAGCATATAACAAATTAAGTGTCGAGAGAATTTCAGATTTATGCTCTAGTAGGAAATTTCGTTCTGGCTCTCCATCACCAAGCATTTTGAAAGACCATTGGTTTAACGCTTAATTTCTGTATTTGGCTCTTTCATGCATCCCTTTGGGTGTTAAACGATGCCTTCGGCATTGCTTGTGATTTTTCTGTTTAATCCCGTTGATGTCTCGAGGAGTAAATAGACATAACATCGCTCCAAACATCAGTGGAGGGAGCTCCTTGAGAATAGCTTTGCTGTTTGTAGCCTACATATAGGATAATATGAAATAATTATGTCCTGGCCGGCCGCGGTGGCCGAGCGGTTCTAGGCACTTCAGTCCGGAACCGCGCGACTGCTACTTTCGCAGGTTCGAATCCTGCCTCGGACATGGATGTGTGTGATGTCCTTAGGTTAGTTAGGTTTAAGTAGTTCTAACTTCTAGGGGACTGATGACCTCAGATGTTAACTCCCATAGTGCTCAGAGCCAATTATGTCGTGCAAGCACTCTGGGCTGTAGTCGGAACAGCTCTCGGTTTATACGTTATATCTGTTGTGGATGACGAACTGCAACTGTCATGTAAATTGCCAGTTTACGTAAGTAGTATACACAAACAGCTGCGTTTTGTCTTTTGTGTGGTTCATTATACCATTAACTATTTTAGAGGTACTACATCAAATAGAGGTGTTACAGGAACGTTACTTTGTGGACCATGGACAGCTAGAGTCTAGGGTCGTGGTGCTGACGAAAATAACGGAAATTTATGAGTTAACGAAGTATGTACGAAATTATACTAAAACGATCAATACATATGCAAAGCCAGGAGCGAAGGAATGAAAGGCACATCTGCAGCAATAAAAAAACGAGAAGGTAACGATAATGATTACACTGCAATTGAAACAGAAGGTGTTAGAAATATAGTAAATGAATGAAGCGAACAAATTAACTACGTACTCGATTTAAATATCGAAGAGAAAAGGACAGGAAGAGATAGACGAGGAATAAGAAATAGAAGAAGAAGAAGATGGGTATGGGGAAGAGGAATTGCTCCTGGACCCACAATTGGAACACAGAGAAGAGGAATCAAATAATTCTGGTACATCTTAAGCAATCTGTTACGCCAAACGGTTCTAGATCCGTCGCATTACAACATGCAGAACTTGATATCAGTTGACTTCCAAATGTTGCTGAACATTGTGCTGTAGACTGTAGCATTACGCCACCCTACCTCCCTTCCACCACCGTGCCCCTTACCCCAGTGCTCGTCAGTATCCTAGTTCTGTCTCTGATGTCTAAGACAGAATATTAAAACCTAATCTGCCTCCCGTGTTCTAGTATAGTACGGCAGCGTTGCCCTTGTGCGTGACGGGGCATGGCAACAGCTACAGCTTCGCACTGTGGGTGATCTCTTCCATAATTCTCACAATTTTTATTTTCGTTGCTTAATGTCTGTTCTAAATATTTGTTCGGCGTTCATTGTTCGAAAGTTGCGGTTTCCAGAGATGTACTTTTAACGCCTGAAGCTTTCGTCCTGGCATCTATTCCATACTCAACGCACCCGACAGTTTACAAAGAACCATTCGTGAAGAAGAAACTACCGCTTGATTTCATATTGCTTCCATATGGAAGTGCTCGTATTAAGAAGGGTGTAAGACAAGACTGTAGCCTTTCGCCCCTACTCTTCAATCTGTACATCGAGGAAGCAATGATGGAAATAAAAGAAAGGATCAGGAGTGGAATTAAAATACAAGGTGAAAGGATATGAATGACACGATTCGCTGATGACATTGCTATTCTGAGTGAAAGTGAAGAAGAATTAAATGATCTGCTGAACGGAATGAACAGTCTAATGAGTACACAGTATGGTTTGAGAGTAAATCGGAGAAAGACGAAGGTAATGAGAAGTAGTAGAAATGAGAACAGCGAGAAACTTAACATCAGGATTGATGGTCACGAAGTCAATGGAGTTAAAAGGAATTCTGCTACCTAGGCAGTAAAATAACCAATGACGGACGGAGCAAGGAGGACATCAAAAGCAGACTCGCTATGGCAAAAAAGGCATTTCTGGCCAAGAGAAGTCTACTAATATCAAATACCGGCCTTAATTTGAGGAAGAAATTTCTGAGGATGTACGTCTGGAGTACAGCATTGTATGGTAGTGAAACATGGACTGTGGGACAACCGGAACAGAAGAGAATCGAAGCATTTGAGATGTGGTGCTATAGACGAATGTTGAAAATTAGGTGGACTGATAAGGTAAGGAATGAGGAGGTTCTGCGCAGAATCGGAGAGGAAAGGAATATGTGGAAAACACTGATAAGGAGAAGGGACAGGATGATAGGACATCTGCTAAGACATGAGGGAATGACTCCCATGGCACTAGAGGGAGCTGTAGAGGGCAAAACTGTAGGGGAAGACAGAGATTGGAATACGTCAAGCAAATAATTGAGGACGTAGGTTGCAAGTGCTACTCTGAGATGAAGAGGTTAGCACAGGAAAGGAATTCGTGGCGGGCCGCATCAAACCAGTCAGTAGACTGATGACAAAAAAAAATGGAAATGTATTATTAGAGATGCTACTTTAACTGTAATCGAAAACACAGAGCTAAATAGGTTTTGGGAAAAGTGAGACCCGGAAATCAAAAAAATGGTTCAAATGGCTCTGAGCACTATGGGACTTAACATCTGTGGTCATCAGTCCCCTAGAACTTAGAACTACTTAAACCTAACCAACCTAAGGACATCACACACATCCATGCCCGAGGCAGGATTCGAACCTGCGACCGTAGTAGTCGTGTGGTTCCGTACTGAGCGCCTGAACCGCTAGAACCCGGAAATCGGTTATGGCCTTGTTGAAGTAACCGTTCCAGGATTCATCCGAAGTGAACGTGGGAAACAAAAAATGCGATGAAGTCCAAAACAACCAAGTCCATATTTTGACGCTTTATGAGTTATGGGTATCGCTGGAATTGTCTTGTGTTAAGCTTTCACTTCATATTCAGAATAACACACAATGATTATTTTGTGAACATGTATTTCGGGTAGGCTAAAACATCATAAGAGGAGAAACAAATTATGTTCTGGTAAATTCTTGCAATGAGCGCGGTTGACGAACAGCACAAGTCCGTATCTCTTCTAGCTCTCGCTCGATATTCTGTGCCCGGTGCAAACAGTTAGAATTACAAATACAGTGTGTAAATATTGCCGTGTGAAGAGGATGTAAGGGAACAGCTTGTTACGTAGACTTTTTACACTCAAATGAAATGAATAGACACAGAGAGAGAGAGTAGTGGAATATGGCTAGTCAGAACGTGTGATGAATAATTACTTGCAGATATTCTTTTCCCAATGAAGCCCATAACTGAGATATTCTGTGCAAAGAAGCTTTCGTTATGCGTTATAAGATTCATCTTACATCGAACAGTCAAAATTTCATGTTTCCGTACACAAAACTTACCCGTGGAAAAACATTAATTTTTTTTTTTTTTTACCATTTCATCCAACATTGCGTTCGACCGAGTGTGCCTGTATATTTTCACGAATGCCTGTACAGCTCAAAACCGAAACAACACTGTTGGTGGAACGATGATAGTCCTTTCCTTCGAAAGAAACATCTTTGTCTTTGGAAGAGTGTACAGGCGAAACGTTAACGACAAACAGCGGTACAATGAATTCTATGCATCGTGTTACCGCTCCGAAGTTAAATGATTCTTTTTCTGTTTCTTGTAAAGGCGTGGTAACGCTAGTGGTTGTCTCAGAAAAAGAATTAAGTAAAATGAAAGATATGGAGACGATTGTCAGGCATTTCCTTGGGAGGTGTGTACAGGACTTTAATGCACCAGCACTCTTAAGATGTTATTCACAAAGGAAACTCCCCATCGCAACCCTCTCAGGTTTAGTGGTAAGATGGCCTAGTGGATATCGTGTCAAAAGCTGAACACGGACCAAGCATGAAAACGGAAGAATGTGGAACGATACGAGCTCAACATCGAGCGAATTAGCTTAGCCACGGTGTCGTGGTTCTGTGTTCACGGTTTTGGACTGCAAAGTGGAAGTGGAGATTCGTGGTCAAACCTACCTCGTGCCTCATTTTTTTCACTAAATTATGAACTGTCAATCCGGTGACTGACGTGTCTGTTCGCTGTATCCAAGTCGTGGTGCAACGTCCGTTTGCAACTGCGAGGTGTAAGGAAGGGAGGGACCTCCTATTTGTCCTACACAACGTGTTATGACTCTTGCGTTCCGTTTTGGAAGTTTTGACTCTTCAATTCCTCTTTGTAACATAATTATTTGTTCTTTTTTTTTTTTTCATTTCTGTGGGAGATCTATGCGGCACCTCACCTGCTCTCACTATTCATCAGATTTACTTGCGACGGTAATATATTCTTAGCACATGACTCATTTTCTATAAACAATGTATACTATCACAATTACCAAGACTACAAAAGGAGAACAGACACGTCAGTGACCGCACGGAAAAAAAAATAATATAGGGCACGACGGAGTTTTGGATACGTATTTTCCGGTTTGCATTCCAACACTATAACCACACAACTACGACGGCGTGATTCTTGCATATCGCTCGATGTTACGCATCTTGAGTTAAACTGTTCACTGTTTGTATTTTGCTTCTTCTTTCACAGTTCAATACACCTTCTTCTTGTTTTCATGCTTCATTTTTGTCCAGTTTTTAACTGCCATCCACTGGGCCGTTTTACCACTAATTTGAGGCGGGTGCGATGGGGAGTTTATCTTGTTAGCAACAAATAGCTGATGCGATAAAATTCAGTCAGATTTATTTCTGTTCATGGGGTTGGTATAATAAAAACAGCGTAAGTGGTGAAACGTTTTATTATTCAAATTGATAATGTACACGTTCACTGCCAAGTCCGTGCTAATCTTAACACAGTCATGCACAAACCCTTTGATTCACGTTAGCAAGTTTATGGTAACGTATTTCCCGAAATCTGAACAGCTACTAAGCACGGATTGTTCTTAAACGAATATTCTCGCCATGCTACTAAGTTCATCGGTGTCTAACGCACTCAAGTTTTTAGTCAGTGATCTGCTCAATACGCCACCCGGAATTACTGTCTTTTCTCATACACAAAATTACTTAAAAAGTCGGTACTTTCTAAAAAAAACACACAGAACTAAATATGGCTTCAATTTAAAACACTTTTGGAACGTGTTGCACAACTAAAACCGGCAAATTATGACTTCCTTCGGAGCTCATACCACACACGACTGTACCATTGAAAGGTTGGGCTCCGACTACTTTAGGCTGTTGTGAGCATTCTATATCTAGAAGCGAAAAGAGGCGCGAAGAATACTCCGTTCTGATTGGTCAGTTTTCTTTAAGGCCAATAGAAAAACATTATTCTCCCACGTTTGTCCCCGCTTTTCATGACTAACCAGTCAACATATGACACATTTTCGAAATGTACGCCGGCTGGGTGGCCGAGCGGTTCTAGGCGCTTCAGTCTGGAACCGCGCGGCCGCTACGGTCGCAGGTTCGAATCCTGCCTCGGGCATGGATGCGTGTGGTGTCCTTAGGTTAGTTAGGTTTAAGTAGTTCTAAGTTCTAGGGGACTGATGACCTCAGATGTTAAGTCCCATAGTGCTCAGAGCCATTTGAACCATTTCGAAATGTACTTTTTCCCGAAACAAATATTTAATATTCTGATATTTTTTTATACTTTGTTATTAAGTATTTTCATTTGCATTCGAATTAGCTTTCCCTTTTACCATAAACGTACTTAACATATTATGACATAAAATTCCCCTTCGTACAACGTTCATCAGTAGAACAATGATCTACATCTTTACTTTAGACCACTTTCACGCATCATTCACGCTACTAAAAGCATATGCAAAACTGTACGAACATAAATAAAGAAAAACGCCTTCAACAAACAAACAGAACAATTAAAAAAAACATTGCCTTGACCAGTATCTTGAATGTCTCTGTCCACTACTGTCCTCTAGCCGATGAAAATTAGAACTACGGACTCGACTGATCCCGCTCCAGACCATCTGTCATTGTGCACGCATGAGTCATTCTCCCGATACACAGTCTCCAAGACAGGAGCGACATAAGGCGCCACGCCACAGTCTTGGCTGCTCTGCACTTCCTTTTTTTTCCGTTCCTAAGGGATTCATATT
This sequence comes from Schistocerca serialis cubense, assembly GCF_023864345.2. Classification (NCBI taxonomy): domain Eukaryota; kingdom Metazoa; phylum Arthropoda; class Insecta; order Orthoptera; family Acrididae; genus Schistocerca; species Schistocerca serialis. The sequence continues at coordinate 633,190,282 of NC_064642.1, read as the reverse complement.
GCTGTATTCCTGTCTTTCCCCGAGCATTTTTTGAATTCTTTCTTTCGTCAGTCAGTTGAAGTATTTCTTCTGTTACCCAAGATTTCTTCGCAGTTACCGTCCTTGTACCTCTGTCTGTCTGCCCAACATCTGTGATTGCCCATTTTAGAGGTATCCACTTTCTTCAACTGAACTGTCTACTCTGGTACTCTCTGATACTCAAAAAAAACAGTAACCATAAGATTCTCTGTATGTTTAACTTCTTTCTTCTCACCAATTATCGTTGTCAGTGTCTTTCAGTGCGAGATTTAGTAGCGTTACTGCTTTGTATATTGAGAGTAGTCGCTAGCGTCTCCCATTCAAACGAGGCCTGTCTGTTTATAGTCGGATGGGTATGTATGACGACGCTATCTGAGGTAGATTTCAACATTCTTACAAGTCTGTTGCACTTCGGTGCAAATCGACAACAGAGCAATCGTCTTAGCACTGTTTCTCCTCCTTTGTGTAGCGTTCTGTCAGAGGTCTGCTACCTATCTGTATGTTTCGATATTGAGTATTACTGTATCACAATTCACATTTTGCCTTCCAAATTTTCACTGCCGTTTCAAGATTTCCGTATGAACCGTCCCTGTAGTTGCTTTGTAGTATTGTGATTCTGTTTACACCAGAGGCGTTTACAGGTCTCCAGTTCCGACGTAGGATATCCGTATTGGTGTCATTCGTATATTCAGAATTCACTTATACCGTAACTGTACATTAGCAGTTCACAGACTCTCTCATTTCAGAAATGTATCTGATAAAACATTCGTATTTTTTACATAATTTGGATAAACCACTGTCTTAGGAATGGTAAGAACAACTGAACTTGCTGCAGAAGACCTACGTCCTTTCTCTTCCTATACTCGCATCAGGTTGCTAAACACCACGTCTTTATGCCCTATTTAGTCTGCTGTTTAAATTTTTGCGTTGAATGTGACTAAGTACATGAGAATAAGCAACTAACTGCACTACTGTTAAATCATTAGTTCCAGTAAAATTCTTCTGTGCAGCACACCGCGACTTATTGCAAAATAATGAACCAACTTTTCGGCCACTTTCAGTAGTGTTCCAAACATTGGTTCATTATTTTACGATATGTCGTGATCTCTAACAAAGAATAATTTTATGGAAATTGACTCCAGTCGCAGAAACCAACAAATACACTACTGTCCATTAAAATTGCTAGATTAGAAGAAATACAGATCATAAATGGGTATTCATTGGACAAAAATATTATACTAGACCTGACATGTGATAACATTTTCACACAATTTGGGTGCATAGAGCCTGAGAAATAAGTACCCAGAACAACCACCTCTGGCCGTAATAAAGGCCTTGATACGCCTGGGCATTGAGTCAAACAGCTTGGATGGCGTGTACAGGTACAGCTGCCCATGCAGCTTCAAGACGATACCACAGTTCATCAAGAGTAGTGACTGGCGTATTGTGACGAGCCAGTTGCTCTGCCACCATTGACCAGACGTTTTCAGTTGGTGAGAGATCTGGAGAATGTGCTGGCCAGGGCAGCAGTCGAACATTTTCTGCATCCAGAAAGGCCCGTACAGGACCTGCAACATGCGGTCGTGCATTATCCTGCTGAAATGTAGGGTTTCGCAGGGATCGAATGAAGGGTAGAGCGAGGGTTGTAACACATCTGAAATGTAACGTTCACTGTTCAAAGTGCCGTCAATGTGAACAAGAGGTGACAGAGACGTGTAACCAGTGGCACCCCACACCATCACGCCGGGTGATACGCCAGTATGGCGATGACGAATACACGCTTCCAATGTGCGTTCACCGCGATGTCGCCAAACACGATTGCTACCATTATGATGCTGCAAACAGAACCTGGATTCATCCGAAAAAATGACGTTTTGCCATTCGTGCACCCAGGTTCGTCGTTGAGTACACCATCGCAGGCGCTCCTGTCTGTGATGCAGCGTCAAGGGTAACCGCAGCCATGGTCTCCGAGCTGATAGTCCATGCTGCTGCAAACGTCGGCCAACTGTTCGTGCAGATGATTGTTGTCTTGCAAACGTCCCCATTTGTTGACTCAGGGATCGAGACGTGGCTGCACGATCCGTTACAGCCATGCGGATACGATGCATGTCATCTCGACTGCTAGTGATACGAGGCCGTTGGGATCCAGCCCAGCACGGCGTTCCGTGTTACCCTCCTCAACCCACCGATTCCATATTCTGCTAACAGTCATTGGATCTCGACCAACGCGAGCAGCAATGTCGCGATACGATAAACCGCAATCGCGATTGGCCACAATCCGAGGCATCACAACAACGTTTCACCAGGCAACGCCGGTCAACTGCTGTTTGTGCATGACAAATCGGTTGGAAACTTTCCTGATGTCAGCACGCTGTAGGTGTCGCCACCGGCGCCAACCTTGTGTGAATGCTCTGAAAAGCTAATACTTTGTATATCACAGCATCTTCTTCCTGTCGGTTAAATTTCGCATCTTTAGCACGTCATATTCGTGGTGTAGCAATTTTAATGGCCAGTAGCGTATAAATTATTAGGTGCCATTACTACGGGAGTTAATCAGACCATCAGTATTTAAGTATAAATAAATTATATTCAGCGCTCCACATGAATTCACTCAACGGCAGAATGAATTTCATCATTTACTTTTTAATTTGTAGGAACGTGACTGATCTAGAGTAATATTTGCACTATATAAAGATGCAACATGCCAAATAATTTGTACTTCGCAATACAGATAAAGACATTACGGCAGGCAACTTGCGATGGTGATAACATAAGCAAAGTTCGAAAAGGTAATCGTTCACAGCCTTGTTTAAGAAACTAAGCGCTGTTGATCAGAAAATAACTTTTTATATATGTAAGCTTTCCGTCATCGTTGATTATGCTGTGGGGAACGAAGTCGTGTTAGATTTTAAAAAAAGGAAATTAGCTCAGATTGTAATTGCATGATATTTTAGTATACCAAGAATGATTTCGGGGCTTCTAGACTCATCGTCAGATGCACCAGATACAGACAGGCGGTGGATAAAAATACGGAAACCCCAAAAAAGGGACACATTACCACGCCTAATATGGTGTAGGGAAACTGTTGACAGTCAAAAAATTGTCCAATCGTCGCGTAATAGATAAGTGCAGATCCTGTTTGGTTTTCAAAGAAATCTTACACCAATCTTTCTGCAGAATAGTGGCGTGTTTAGATAACGGTGATTGAGGTAAATAGTGCGTCGCGATCGTACACCCTTCTCTCCAATATAGGCCACAAAATGAAGAATAGCACGGAACTCTGGTGACTGTTGTGGCCAGGGCAGATGCGACGGTTCATCGTCGTGCTCGCAAAACGAGTCCTGGACGATGAGAGCTCTGTGAACGGGGGCCATGTCGCCTCAAAACGCAGCATCATCATTGAGGGAAAAACATTGCTCCGTGGTATGGACGCGATTTGCCAAAAAGTTCAACGACCGAGGTGGCGCAGTGGTTAGAACACTGGACTCGTATTCGGGAGGACGATGGTTCACACTCGCGCCCTGCCATCCGAACTTAGATTTCCCGTGATTTCCCTAAATCGCATCAGGAAAATGCCGGGATGGTTCCTTTAAGAGGGCGCGGCCGATTTCCTACCCAATCTTTCCCCAATCCAAGCTTGCGCTCTGTTTCTAATGCTCTCGTTGTCGATGAGACGACTAATCTCCTCCTCCTCGAAAAAGTTCACATAAACCTCGACAGTGGTTCGACGTTGCACAGTAACCATAGTCCCATGGTATATCACGTTATAGCTACCGAATTCATCACCGAACCTCCACCATATTTCATTCTTGGTTGGTGAACTCGGCCAGAAGTTGGAAACAGGTGTGCACTAGGACTCAGCTAAGCAAATGACAATTTTCCATTGCTCCATAGTGCATGTTTTATGGCTTTTGGGCCACGTTATCTTGTTAGGGGCATATGCATTACAGGTGATTTGTTTTGGAATTGCGGTTAACCCTGCAAGTCCCTGCTTGTGGCGCTACATTCGTGTTGTGCTGAGAGGATTCGCGAGCGCGCTGTTTACGAGGGTCGTCCAATAAGTAATGCCCGACTTTTTTAAAAAAAATATCATTAATGTACACAGACAAAATTCCTTGTTGGTGCTTCACATTTGGTGCTTTTCTGAGCGCCGGTGAAGTTTCGAACCGTTCGGGCAGATGGCAGAGCCCTAGTACAGCGTCAAAATGGCGTCTACATGCGACTCATGTTACAAGCAGGGTGCTGTTTTTGAATTCTTGTGTGCAGGAAAGAAACCATGGTGAATATCCAGAAACGTTCGTGTGCAGTGTATGGCGATGCTGCAGTTGATAGTAAAGAAAGTTACAGCCTCAGCAAATGCAGAAACAGAGCCCCATGATCAGCCGCGCTCGGGGTGTCCTGTCACAGCCACTGCTCCTGACGTGCTGAATCGTGCGCACGGGCGCATCACAACTCCACAATTGGTTCTACAGTTGTCGGCCAGCATTGGAAGTGCGTCTGCAGTGATCGAGACTCTCGGATATTCAAAGAGGTGCTCACGATGAGTTCCATGAATGCTCACAGCGGACCACGAGATTCAAAGAAAGGCCATTTCATCTGAATTGTTGGAGCGGTTTGAGACCGACGGAGAACCCTTTCTGTCACGGATCGTTACGGAGGACGAAAGCTGAGTGCACCACTTTGCGCCGGAAACAGAAAGGCAGTCCGTGAAGTGGCATCATCTTCATGCATCACAAAAGAAGAAATTCAAGACCACCCACTCTGCTGAAAAAGTCATGGTGGCAGGCTTCTGGAATTGTGATGGCGTCACTCTCGTGGTGGGATGCCAAGAGACGTCAATTCAAGGCATACGTGAAGACTCTGAATAAACTCAAGAACCGTTTCCGACGTATCATTCCATGTAGGCTTTCACGGCCGGCGTCTTTATCAGTAAACTCTTCCGGGCTAAGTTGCCGTGGTCGATCTATAGAACTACTTCTCCCTGACGTTTCGTTCTCAACTACGGAGAACATCTTCCGAGGTGAGTCGACGACTCAGCAGAAATCTTGCTCCAACACGATGATGCACGGCCACACACAAGTCTGAGAACTCGGGAACACGGGAACACATCGGCAAATTGGGTTGGACATAATTGCCTCATCAACCCTACAGTCCAGACCTGGCACCCTCGGATTCCATCTCTTTGGGCCGCTTAAAGATTCTCTACGGGGAACACACTTTGAAGATTACGAGAGTGTCGGTCTTGCGGTGAAAACATGGCTACGTCTACAGGACAAGAGTTTTTACCAGCAGGGAATAAATGCTCTTCCACAACGTTGGCGTACAGCCATAGAACGTGAAGAGGACTCCGTAGAAAAATAGGACGTGGGCAAGACATGTTGCTGTATATTGTCACCAGATTCTGACTCTTAACAAAAAAAGTGGGGCATTACTTATTGAACGATCCTCGTAGTTCTGCAGTAGGGGTACAATGACAAACGAATGTATTACATTCCTCCCCATTTCAGCAATTTATTTGGTAAAACGGTCATAATCACAATTTACACAGTGATTTCGTGATGCCACTGACCAATTTAGGTTAAATTATTCAAATATTCCTACGAAGATACAAACTGAAAATATGGATTAATTGAGGGCGCTACTTGCTAAACAGAATACTACTGAAAGAATCATATTAGAGTTTTGACCTCAGTTCCCGTACTTGCAGAAAATAATAGTGAATTAAAGATGGGTCCGCCTTTTTGCAAGTACATAACTATTTCGCCATGCCTAAGCTTCACAGAACTTTTACCGATGTCCACAGGTTGATCCCAGATACAGAAAAACCCTTTTGGTACATAAAGACAAGTTTGTCACACCTAAGTACTGGCAAAATGCTTCACTGCTAAGGCAAAAAAAACGATCATATGCCACGAATTTCACCTGAACAAACATTCTAAAGAGTGGATAATAAACAAAAAATTCAATACAGATGATTTTCTAACATCCCTAGTATTTGAGGATGACATGGTGTAATAATTTAGATCTGTAGCGTATTTTGGCTATCAGCCACTAGACACACACGTAAAATAAAGGGTCAAGTGCACATACAGTTTACGTTACAAGAATCTAATGTCTCGTATTGCTTAATCTAAAAATAAACTTTATGTATTTCAGGCAAATAATAAAGACCCACCGAGGATGAGAAAACATATTTCGGTGATGAAACAAAACATTAATATGTGCACTTGCAAAAAGGCGGACCCATCCTTAATTCATTACTACCACTGAAAGACATTATCATTCCCTCGAGTGTTTCTTTATGAACTTCTTATCAAGTGTTCAGTTATACGAAAACTTAAAAAAGTGAAAGAAAGTGAACTGATAGCTACTGCCACATCACAGCTGTGATATTCCGTTATTTGACATCTCTCAGAAAAGATCTGTATCATGAGCAGACGATGTAAATGATGCTTCCTGTTACACAGTTCTTCTGCCACAGAGCGCCTTACAAATTCAGCGTCGTTTCGCAGTGAGTTAAGAGTGCCTTTCAGTCTTAAATCAGACTGGCCTCACCGTTCCACGTCTGTTTGCCTATTATCGTTGTTGTCAGATCTAGCACCCTTCCGAAGTGTGGGGGATCTCCGGATTAATAAAACATATTTGAGAGTCCCACTTTTACGGGATCCTGGGTGCAGTCTATTGGAATTGCTGATGGGGCCCGAACCGAGTCGCCCGCATTAAAGCTTAATTAATACCCTGTATCTACGGCTATTACAAATGTAGATATGTGCCGAGATGAGATTTGTCTGATAAACGTGTACCGTGTGCTCTGTGGACGCATTTGTGAGACGCGTTTATGCTAAGCTATACGCTGATATGGCGTATAAGCGACGACTGGAGAATAAATATTCTATAGCTCGGGTCTTTGTATCACTCAGGGCGGACATAACAATGAACGTCCGCAGACAACAACCTTCGGTGACCGGAAGAGCACTGTCCTGTCGTGTTGCAGGACTCAGTGACCTGCTGGCTTCACCAGCAAGTCTCACCCACCTGCTTGCGCTCCGACATGTTGTGTAGCAGTTCGAATTCTTATGTCTTGAAATAGACCGTGGCCTATCCCCAGAGACGTCCGCATGGGGGTCAAGAGAGGACATTTGCCCCATTCTGGAATGTGGGTACAAAAGTTTTATTAATTGCAGAATTCCAACACATGTCTGGGTTACCTGTGATTGTATTATTCTGTATGCTACATATATACATGGTGTTACAAAAAGGTACGGTCAAACTTTCAGGAAACATTCCTCACACACAAATAAAGAAAAGATGTTATGTGGACACGTGTCCGGAAACGCTTAATTTCCATGTTAGAGCTCATTCTAGTTTCGTCAGTATGTACTGTACTTCCTCAAATGGCCCAAATGAAGGAAGGTAATGTTGACTTCGGTGTTTGTGTTGACATGCGACTCATTGCTCTACAGTACTAGCATCAAGCACATCAGTACGTAGCATCAACAGGTTAGTGTTCATCACGAACGTGGTTTTGCAGTCAGTGCAATGATTACAAATGCGGAGTTGGCAGATGCCCATTTGATGTATGGATTAGCACGGGGCAATAGCCGTGGCGCGGTACGTTTGTATCGAGACAGATTTCCAGAACGAAGGTGTCCCGACAGGAAGACGTCCGAAGCGATTGATCGGCGTCTTAGGGAGCACGGAACATTCCAGCCTATGACTCGCGACTGGTGAAGACCTAGAACGACGAGGACACCTGCAATGGACGAGGCAATTCTTCGTGCAGTTGACGATAACCCTAATGTCAGCGTCAGAGAAGTTGCTGCTGTACAATTTAACGTTGACCACGTCACTGTATGGAGAGTGCTACGGGAGAACCAGTTGTTTCCGTACCATGTACAGCGTGTGCAGGCACTATCAGCAGCCGATTGGCCTCTACGGGTACACTTCTGCGAATGGTTCATCCAACAATGTGTCAATCCTCATTTCAGTGCAAATTTTCTCTTTACGGATGAGGCTTCATTCCAACGTGATCAAATTGTAATTTTTCACAATCAACATGTGTGGGCTGACGAGAATCCGCACGCAATTGTGCAATCACGTCATCAACACAGATTTTCTGTGAACGTTTGGGCAGGCATTGTTGGTGATGTCTTGATTGGGCCCCATGTTCTTCCACCTACGCTCAATGGAGCATGTTATCATGACTTCATACGGGATACTCTACCTGTGCTGCTAGAACATGTGCCTTTACAATTACGACACAACATGTGGTTCACGCACGATGGAACTTCTGCACATTTCGGTTGAAGTGTTCGTACGCTTCTCAACAACAGATTCGGCGACCGATGGATTGGTAGAGGCAGACCAATTCCATGGCCTCCACGCTCTCCTGACCTCAACCCTATTGACTTTCATTTATGGGGGCATTTGAAAGCTCTTGTCTACGCAACCCCGGTACCAAATGTAGAGGCTCTTCGTGCTCGTATTGTGAACGGCTGTGATACAATACGCCATTCTCCAGGGCTGCATCAGCGCACCAGGGATTCCATGCGACGGAGGGTGGATGCATGTATCCTCGCTAACGGAGGACATTTTGAACATTTCCTGTAACAAAGTGTTTGTAGTCACGCTGGTACGTTCTGTTGCTGTGTGTTTCCATTCCATGATTAATGTGATTTCAAGAGAAGTAATAAAATGTGCTCTAACACGGAAAGTAAGCGTTTCCGGACACATGTCCACATAACATATTTTCTTTCTTTGTGTGTGAGGAACGTTTCCTGAAAGTTTGGCCGTACCTTTTTGTAACACCCTGTATATCTGCCATTGTCGAGTGCGACGGGTCATATTGTGGTTTCAGCAATGACTATTAAACTGGATTTGTTTTGTTGTTAGCCTGTTCAAGGAGAGTAATGGCTTATCCTTTGCGCAGTGATCATTGCGGGGCAGTCCGACAGTCACGGCCGATGTGAAGATTTACAGAACATTTTTTTCTTTCTTTATTATTACTTTATCCCCCCTCGCCCCATATGGGTTCCCGGGTTCGATTCCCGGCGGGGTCAGGGATTTTCTCTGCCTCGTGATGACTGGGTGTTGTGTGTTGTCCTTTGGTTAGTTAGGTTTAAGTAGTTCTAAGTTCTGGGGGACTGATGACCATAGATGTTAAGTCCCATAGTGCTCAGAGCCATTTGAACCAACGCATATGGGCGGGGAGGGCAACTCTGTCAGCGGTACTGTACAGGATGGGAGTATGGGTAGGCGGTGGGCGTTATGGAATGAATAGGATAATTTTTAGATAAAGGGCATTTATTGGCGAAAGCATGTTAAAAAGGGGTCACATGTGTCTAGGGAGGTGAGGGTGAGCCAGAGCGTAGAGTTTGGCGAAACATAGTTCACGAAGTTGTCTGCCAAAAGTAAGTCCACAGTGCCGCAGCACCGGGAGAAGCGGGAGATGTTCACTGCTACAGGGCGCGCATCCGACTCGCGGGTGAGCAAGAATAGAAGAGAGTGGGCCCGGCGTCGGGCGGCCGGGTATGTTCGACGCACCACGCGGCTTCCTCCGCCCTGATTGGTCGGGATCGAGAAAACCGTGCGGGCGGCGTGGAATTTTCCAGAGTGTCGCCTGCTAAGCGACGCCTGGGGCGGCGTTACCTTGTCAGCATGTGAGTGAGGTGCACGGCCGAGGTGCCCTTCCTCGGTGCTGACTTCCTGTTGCTAAACCGTGTGACGACAGAATTTACAGGCAGCCAACGCTGCCGGCTGTGGCTTGGCCGTATTGGAAAAATGAAGTTACTGTTTGAAAGCTCATATAATGAAGTAAAATCCCCTACTGTCTGGCTCATCATTTACAGTACTGTCCACCCGCTCCTCAGCCAATTGCCAATAAAACATAGCTGCTAAGGTTCAGTGACTGTGTCAGAATTATATTGGAACAAATAAGCCCTGGGTCACAAATATTAAGTCAAAATTGACCTGGTTTCGACGCTACTATTAGCGTCGTCTTCAGGATTAGACTAACTGTTCTAAAACATATTAGGTATATAGTACATTAATAAAATTAAAGTTTGCAATGACTCGAAAACATGCAGTACTTACAAGACACATATTAAAAAAGGTCTAAGTCGGAAAGGCGACGTCATGAACAGTTTTGAGATGGCGAGCCGCTAAGGTCTGCTCGTACTGTGCCTTTCCGGCTTAGATCTTTTTTAATATGTGACTTGCAAGTACTGCATCTTTTCGAGTCAGTACAAACTTTAATTTTATTAATGTACAATATACCTAATATGTTTCAGAATAGTTAGTCTAATTCTGAAGACGACGCTCATAGTAGCGTCGAAACCAGGTCAATTTTGACTTAATATTTGTGACCGAGGGCTTATTTGTTCCAATATAAAACGTAAATCTCTCACCTTTATGTTAGTGTTTTGTATTCTCAAGTGATTTTACGAAACTTTAAAGGATGAAAGTAGTGGGAAGTATTTCTGTGTGTAAGAAACAGGTCTTTGTTCGTGTTTAGTTCAGTAATTTTGTAAAGGTAAAACGAAAAGCAACAAGGGAACATTTAAAATACGATTTGAAAAGGTTTTGATATTAAAAAGAGGTACTTCGCTTTCACTAAAACTGGAAGGACGTGCCCTGTGACTGGTACACTGTTGTTGAATGGCGAAAAGTCTTTCGTGGAGGAGGGTAGGGTGTGGTGGTGTAAGGATGGAGTACGGGGGCGTGTTATCGATGGGGCACGAGTGGCTCTTAGGAAACAAGAAGGGGGAAGTAGATGGCGGTATCAAATGGTTCAAATGGCTCTGAGCACTATGGGACTTAACTTCTGAGGTCATCAGTCCCGTAGAACTTAGAACTACATGAACCTAACTAACCTAAGGACATCACACACATCCATGTCCGAGGCAGGATTCGAACCTGCGACCGTAGCGGTCGCGCGGTTCCAGACTGTAGCGTCTAGAACCGCTCGGCGACTGGGGGGGGTGGGGGGGGGGGTATCAGTTAGTCTAAAATTTGAAGGGGAAAAGGGTAGTTGGGAAAGAGAAAGCGGAAGGGGAAAAAACGGAGTAGGAAAATGTCAAGAGAGGAAAGAGAGGGACCCCAGATGAGGTGGAACGAATGGGTGGATTTATAGTTCGTAGGGTGGGTACATGTCGGGACGGAGTTCATGATCTGGGAGGGGGAGACGGTTGATATAAGGTTGGCGGGATGTGTTGAGAGAGGCGCAGCAACACATAAGGAATGGAAAGTACGGGAAAAAAATAATTATTGGGGTCGACTTTACGGATGGTTTACGTTGTTCGGAGGTGTTCAGTGTGAGTGAGAATTTGATTGGTTGGTAAAGGATACTTGTCGGGAAAGCGGGACAGATGAGGAAAGTTAGACGGAGTGAATGGTTTTCCAGGATCTGGAAGGACTGATGGAACGTAGCATAGCAAAGGACAGGTCGGATCAAGGCTTTGTGGGTGTAAAGGACTATCGAGCGGTGCAATCCCATTGTTCGGTCAGTTAGCAGTCGTAGTTCGTTATGGGATTTCTGGTGGATGGTTAGTAGGTTAGGGGGCCACTTCTGTTGCCGCTTGATGGTTAGTCCAAGATATTTTAGTGTATTAGTTAACTGCATAGGACAGCTATAAATGGTAAGATAGAACCCGTAATGTTCGAATAAACCATTACTAATGTCCTGCTTGACGGAGTCACGTGTTTAAATATCTGGGTGTAACGTTGCAAAGCGATATGAAATGGGCGAGCAGTCGAGGATTCTGATAGGGAAGGCGAATGGTCGACTTCAGCTTATTGGGACAATTTTGGGAAACTTTCATCTGTAAAGGAGACCGGGTATGGGACCGTAGTGCTACCTTTTCTTGAGTACTGCTAGAGTGTCCGCGCCAGGTTGGATTAAAGGACGACATCGAAGCAATTCAGAGGCGGGCTGCTAGATTTATTACTGGTTGGCACGCAAGTGTTACGGAGATGCTTTCCCTGGAGGGAAGCTCTTTTCGAGGAACACTAGTGAAAAAATTTAGAGAACCGGCGTTTGAAGCTTATTGCAGTACGAGTCTATTGCTGCCAACATACATTTCGCTTAAGGGTCACGAAGATAAGATACGAGAAATTAGAGCCAATATGGAGGCATATGACTATCGATTTTCCCTCAGTGTATTTTCGAGTAGAACAGGAAAGGAAATGACCAATAGTGGTACAGGGTTCCGTGCGGCACTCACCCAACGATGGACTGCGAAGTTTGTATGTAGTTGTCATGGAGACGAAGGGTAGCAGTTCAAAAATGGCTCTGAGCACTAAGGGACTTAACTTCTGAGGTCATCAGTCCCCTAGAACTTAGAACTACTTAAACCTAACTAACCTAAGGACATCACACACATCCAAGACCGCGGAAGGATTCGAACCTGCGACCGTAGCGGTCGCGCGGTTCCAGACTGTAGCGCTTAGAACCGCTCGGCCACTCCGGCCGGCAAGGTAGGAGTTGTGCGTCCTATAAATATTAAGTGGGTTTTGGAAGGGAGTCATTGGTTACCTCAGAAGATAAACTGATTGAGATCGAAACTTGCTGGCAGATGTAAACTGTGTGCCGGACCGAGACTCGAACTCGGGGCCTTTGCCTTTCGCGGGCAAGTGCTCTACCAACTGAGCTACCCAAGCACGACTCACGCCCCGTCCTCGCAGCTTTACTTCCGCCAGTACCTCGTCTCCTACCTTTCAAACTTTACAGAAGCTCTCCTGCGAACCAGCTTCCGATTCAGAAAAAATACGAACAAAAAAAAACTGTTGATTAGATTTGGGAATCGATCACAGGCTCTGTGCTTCCCAGCCAGATGAGCTGATAGCTACGCCAGCGGCATTTCCGGTGAACAACGTTATCCGCCTTGGTACATAGGCGGCAGTCGAAAAAGTTTCTCTCCTCGATTTCTAGGAAAATATGTGTGAAGATGAACAATTCTCAGTTTTCAGTTTTCTATCATGTCAATTTTGAATCGATTACGCCTCTTGAATTTTTGATGTGGTTTTCTCAGAAATTGAGGGATCTTGAGCCAAAATATCTTAGACTTTCATTTTATGTCGTACAAAAACGAGCTGCCATACATGACACACACAACTTCCTTTGGAGAGCAATCAAGGCTTAGAGATAAGAATAACAATAAAAAACACTCATACTGAATAACCATTTAAATTATCATAAAAATTTTAACGATAAAAAAGTCATGAATGATGAAGTGTTTCCAATAGCCGCATAAGCTGTATGAAGGTGATTTTTTTCGCAGCTACTGGTTTCACATTAGTAGAGACACATATTGAGGTTTATAATAGTTATATTTTCATAATGTCGGTGGACAGTTACAGAGCTCGAGCATTCAGGAAGTTATCCACGTTAAGAGTCAAATTACATTGGTGGGTTGTCATAATAATACAAAATAATCTTTACGAACTCCCAGAATGCAGGAGTATATTGGATCAGCAATTTCTTTTAATCAATAGAATGAAAAACTAGTCCAAGTTGCAAATATTTTATTGTTCATTCGATGAATCGTTTCGGGCCGAAACCCATTTTGAAGTCAATATTACAATGTCGAAAGTGACATTTCCGAAGATGTCAACAAAATGTGTAATGTTCAATCACAGTGCATATAGATAACTATGCGCAACAGATAACTATGCGCCGTGAATGTACATCACACATTTTGTTGACATCTTCGGAAATGTCATTTTCAACGTTGTAATGTTGATTTGAAAATGGGTCTCGCCCTAAATTAGTTATCGAATGAAAAATAAAATATTTATGACTTGTATTGGTTTTTCGCTCTATCAAAAGATGTTCGCTAAAAGCATACAAAGCATGACTGCTGAATGAGCCAGGCCGGATATCACCACATAGGATGTAATACAAGACTCGGTATACAGCAGCTATATAGAAAAGACTTAAGTAAAATTTAAAATCCTCAATGATGTGCGTACATCCGCCGTACTGCCAACTGGGCGATGTCCTGAAAGCAGCCCGTGGAGACTGTATAATGTTATTCAGGTTGCCAGGTATGAGTCGAATCTGTTGGCCTTCTCGGTGGCCTTCCACTTGTGAAACAAGAGACTGCGTTTATCGCCACGGAAGAGGGGGGGGGGGGGGGGGGGGGAGGCATCTTCTCGCAGGCTGGAAACAGCAACACGAGAGGTAGGAGAGAAGTCACGTACCCCTCCCGGTTATTTCTTAAGCCGTCTCTCTTGTTTTCTCGATCAGTTCGTACGCCCCCAGTGCGGCTGTACCTGCGCACTTGATGGGGGCCTATTTCGCCACGCCCCCGGCCGAACTCTTGCGGGTTTTAGTCTGACCGCTATGGGAGCTAATTCTGCTAATAATCGTACGTATAGCTACAGAGCAGTTTGTACTGCTGACTTGTACCCACAGCTTGTTTCTCCGGAAATAGGAACATAATTTTAAATGCGTGTGTCGCCGGCGCCTCTATTGATAGCTTGTAGCGGCGGCTGACGCGCGGCAGCGGCCCACGTGACCCGCGGCACGTGGCCCCGCCTGCTGGCTCACCTGCCGGCCCACGTGACGCCTCTCGCTTCCCGCCGCCTCCACCGACACCACCCCCGCCGCCGCCGCCGCCGCCACCCTAATTGCCTGTCCAGCCGCGCGCCCGCTGCCAATTACAACTTATACCTGCGTTTGATCCGCGCCCACCGGCCAATTTCGCAGGCCGACAGCGCGGATTACCGCTCGGCTGCTGCGACCTTCTGTCCGCGCTTCGAGCGCCGGCTGCGCCTACTCGGCCACTGCGCGACGAGTCGAGAGGGGGGGAATACGTGACTCTCCTTTGTTTCACTCACCTAACTGGTTTCTTTTTACTTTATTGGCCCGATAATAAGCCGCCACCGCGTATAAACAGCCCCCCCCCCCTAAATTTTGAGAAAGAAACACAATATATATTTTGCGCGAGAATAAGTCACACACTGAATGAGACGAGTAATAATATCAGTAATTTATTTCTTGCATATGAGACGTCGGTATGTATCGTAAACATTTGTTGTAACATACGGTACAACACATTGGCACTGTGACGTATAAAAATTTTCGGTGCCCACAGTGTCACGTCTTTCAGTGTCACACAAATTTTTATTTTTAAAGGGGATCACGTAAGACTATTTCCATGGGTTCGCCCCTCAAATTCCTCCCTCATATCACAAAATTGTCGTCTGATGTATTACAAACTGAAAAAATAAATTCGTTTTAAAGCACAGTTTCGTACATAATTTATATTCAAAACCTTACACCTGTCACACAGAACAAATCCTACATCGAGAATACTTGACACAAGTTTAAGGGAAGAAATGCTCCCGATAATTATTACAGTATTTAAAGAACATCAAAATATGAACAGGCTGAAATGAACAAACAGTACATGAGACTATGTTAATCAACTCAACTGTAAAAAGCTAAGGAGCATATTATTAGCAAAATGAGAAATATGCAAAAGTGAAATGCCAAAATGAGCACTTCTCAATTAGAAGTAAATCAAAACAATCAGAATGGCTGAAAGAGAGCACAATAACATGAGCCATGAATGAATAAGAGCTAAGCAGCTAAGCAAGTAAGAGATGCCAACAAAATGTGAGTTCGCCGAACTCCGTCGGCACTTATATACAGTTGCGCTCGTGGCGGCACCTCGCGGCCCACACGCAACAGGCGCGCCTGCGATCGCAATGCACTCTTAGCGCTCGCGGCGGCGTCTACGCAAGTTGTGCGATTGCTGTCGCAGGTCGACCCTTAATCTATGATGATACAGCACCTAACATACCTGCATCATATTTTGTCTTGGTCACTCTCAAACTATCAGTACGGTACCGGTATTAACTTCATCATTCTCTCTGTCACTCCCATCATTTTCTTCCTTCCGTACCCACCATTCGCCATCCTCGCTGCTATCCAGCACATTCGATATGTAGCATTTCTGGCACCAGTTGATGATGGATTCTGATCATGTAGATGACTATGAAGCAAGAATCAACTTGTACAGGAGGGACTGATGGCTTCTTACACTTAACAGACGGTGTAAAGACGTGGTCTTCTCCCAGGAGCCAATCTGAATGCGTATATCGGAGGTTGTCCTTGAAAGGATTGTTTATTGCCACAGCTAGCTCCTGCATTTTTGAAGTCATTCCTCTGGGTATTACGACAAGGTGGTCTTTTACGCAGTAAGTTTATCTTTTACTTCAGCAGTTGTATGTCCGTTAAAAGCGTCAAAACTAGCATGGCTCTCGTAGCAAAAAAACTAACCTAAGGACATCACACACATCCATGCCCGAGGCAGGATTCGAACCTGCGACCGTAGCGGTCACGCGCCTCCAGACTGTAGTGCCTAGAACCGCACGGCCACTCCGGCCGGTTCTCTTAGCAAGCAGTGCCCCAGAACCGTGATTCAAAACAGTATACAGCCACTCAAGTTTGCATGATTGTGTAATAAAATATCTTGCTGTTTTATCGATTGCAGAGGTAACTGTATTGTTGCAAATAAGCATAAATGTTTAACAGCAACGATATCTAGAAAGAAAGGTAGCGGTTGTAAGGCGCTCGCTAACTTTTCTAGAGTGACATTTCGATAAAAAGTGCGGCTCATTTTCGGGCCGATGCGGTATTTATTGGCCTCCGAGCATACCACGTACAGCCAACGCATAAATAAATCAGAATTACATACAGCTGGTGTAGATAACAAAGCTACATTCATAAAACAAACACTAATGAAGATCACACAGAACAAAGGCAAAAACAACTCGAAATAACATACTGACAGTAGCCGAAGTTATTCACTTTATGTGGGTTTGTTCAGATCTTCCTTTTCGCTTTCGTTAGAGAGGAGTAAAGCTTTTCTACACTGTTCAAGTCTGTGGCTGCTATTAAGGTTCCCACTGGTAACTGGTATTTCTTCCTCACAACATCTCTTAACATCTTCGATGCGAATTCCCACGGTCGTTACATCCAAAATAATTATTCAAATAAAAATAAATTTTTAATATAATACGTTTTCTAAATGGGCCTAAAAATTTTAAAACAATTTCTCCTATTCCCATGCCCGATAGTTCTGCAAATTTATGGTTGTGTATTTTTAATAGCTATGATAATACTTGTAAGATTTAATAACGAAAAACGTGGGCAAATGCAGTAATAAGACTTGGTAGATAAACAAGTCACGCATGAAGTATGTATTCAATGCGCCCCACGTTTTTCCATTATAAATCTTACAAATATTTTCATATCGATTAAAAACTCACAACCGAAAATTTTCAGAAAATCTGGTTTGGGAGATAAGAAGAAATTATTTCTACTTTTTAGTCTGATTTAAAATGTGTTATATAAAAATTTATTTTAAATTTAAATAATTAATTCTGCTTCTTAGTCTTGTTGGCGAATTTTTTCCATCGATTTCAGACATTTTGATGAGAATACGATAGAGACATGTAGTAAATTTTAGGCTTATTTGAGTTTCTCTACACGTGAGTCACCCAGTATATAGCTGCATCCCACCTACATCTCACGAAAAGACTGTAAAGGTAAAAATGAGAGAGATTCGAGCTCACGTGAAGGCTTAGAAGCAACCGTTCTTCACGCGAAACATTCGCTCCTGGAACAGAAAGAGGGGAAATGGCAGTGGCACACAAAGTACCCTCACACGCGAGACGAGACAGCGAGTTAATACTGCACTGTCATCCAATTCTGAAGTAGGTTTAAAATTTTAAGTCTCCCGCTCATCGAGAAATTAGTTTAATCCTCGCAGTACCATAGGGAGGTGGAAAGGGGTTACTTGGGTACTTTTGCCCACCTCTTGAAAACATTGCAATCTTGTCAGCTACTTTACATCTTAAAATTTTGAAAAAATTGTTTTTAATTACTGTTTTTAATTAATTATTTCACCATATTCCATGACTGTTTTAAATTTTTCAGTTAAACTGAGTCCTAGACGTAATTTTCTGCAATGAATGTCATTCAGTAGTTTCAGGACCTTACATACCCATCAGAATATCTTCAAAAACTATATTTTGAGTAAAAGTCAATAAAAATTAACGAAATTTGTCATTTTTAATTTTTTTGTGGTGATCATATAGTGCCCCATCTTGGCAGTAGACGTTATTCAAAATGCGTTAATATTTCTATCAGTATGGTAAAACATATTTTCACGTTCTGGACCCAACCTATACGTCAGTAATTCTTTAAAGAGTATATTGATAACTCAACAAATAATGATATTTTTTTGCTTTTTTGGAATGGTTTAAAGTGCACGCTCTCCTCTTTCTAATGTACGTTATGGAAAATGCATTGGTATCCATAGGGTTAAAATCAATTGCAAAATTTGTACCGCACAGGCAGAGAGGCAATAGAACAAGTAATAAAAACTGGGTAAAATGAGTTATGTAATTTGGTTGAAATTGCTCTAGAACTCTTGAGCTATGCTTTTATATCACCCTTTTTTTCCCACCACCTTCAGCCATAAGGGTGCAAGGGGTACTGTTGTCACAGTAATTTTTTTCCAGGTGTCAAGTGATACGTGTACACAGTTTGGTAGAAATTGCTTCAAGTGTTGCCGAAGTTTACTTACAAATCGAAGGAGTTGTCGCGAACACTTGGTGCAGCGGGTAAATTACGCACATTGCACGTGTAGGGGCTGTGACGCAATGTGCTAAGCACAGCCATCGTGCAGGAACTCTAAAGGACAGGCGGTGCTCTGCGGTATGCTTCTTTGTCAACCTGTTGTTACCGCTGGCCCTCTCCTATTGCAGATAATGGTTGTTACCACCACATTACTGTAGTCATCCAGTTCCGAGTTACGTTTAAAATTTCAAGTTTCTAGGTCATCGGGAAGTTAACTTTAAAATAAGTTGCAAAATTGGAAATGAACACACAGACACCCAAGAAAGTGACCTAATAAAAATGTTTTATTGTGTCTTCCACCTCGCCACATTTACCAAGTGGATATGGTGTGTTGTTCTTAGGCGGCGTAAGTGCTGTACAAAGCACCGGTGGTTGAACTTCACCTGCGCTATATGAACTGAAAATTTACTGGTACACGGGGGGAGTCCACGGTGCTAAGGTCTGGTTGGTAGAACTGGTGGCATTTGGCCGTAGTATTTTGCTTCAGTTGAGAAGCTTCTCATTCTTTGCCCCACTCATTCCGAATCCTTTGTCTGTATGTCGGTAATATCCTTTACTGGAGCATTTGTATACTATTGTGTGATGTGTCGCTCACACCGACACAGGGAAAACAATGATCAAAGTTTACAAAAGTTTATCGACCAAGGAAAGAAACGTCTGCTTCAATGATAAAAACAAAATCACAATTATAGTATCTCACAGCTATGGAGATTTGGTAGTGGGATGATTCCAGAATCTGGCAAAGTAACACATGTAGGATTTACATAGAGAAGTACACTTGTATGGAAAATATTCCAAGACTGATGAAGCTGTCCTGAATAACACCGGCATTGGAACAGAAAACTCTATCCCGGATACAGTCTGATTGCACCAAGGGAAACAACGACGAATGCTGAACATAGCGGCGTCGGTCGCTATGGTGGACTTAGAGAGAGCGTCCTAAAACGATGGGGTGAGTAGCACCCATCCGGAGGCTAGGAGATTCTCTCGAAGCTTGAAGAACTGACTTGTGCAGATCTGGCGCCTGCCTTCATAGCGGCCGGCCCTGGAATACTCGCGTCTCTATTTTTTGGTCAGGTATGTGGTAGACGCGAATGGATCCCTTAGAAGTGGCGGCCTCTGCTAGCGCTGGTTCCGCATTGGTGTCCCTCCGTTACTGCTACAGGGAGAGTTCGTGATTCTAAGACGTGCAGAGTCCACATATGCTGCATGTGTGCCAGATGTGCCCGAAGGGTTGCTGATCGCTTTTGCATAGATCTCCGGTATGGCATCCCGTGCCCGAGGTCACCGCTTCCTTAACGTGTCAGCGATCTCGCTGCCCAGTGCGTTGTTGTGAGCCTTAGTCCAATGCATTTCCTTTCCAGATGGCTTACATATGGTACTGTCTCGTGGGCTATTGGGTGATTTTTACGCCCTCAACGAAAATATGTAAGAAGAATGAGCGCAGATTAGGGTGCGAGAGAATACCAAAGTTTTCCTTCATGGCAATATTTTCGGCTTGCAAGAACGCTGCAAGCTTTGCCGTCAGTATTGTAATTTTGTTTCGCAGCTTGTGCTTAAATACTACTCCACATGGCAGCCATCTGCACTGACCACTCAATTACAGAGGCGAGTCTTTCATTTATGAGTGGTAGTCACAACGTTTTGATTAGAAACTTCGGAAAAACTGAACTGCGACCATGAAATGGTATGATGGTGCTGGCCCCTCTCTACATATTCTCGCTTCAGTGCGGTGAATTGGCAGAGACCTTGGTTGTAGAAGTCTGCGTGTTGGCCGTGTAGGAGACGTTCCACGTTCGAAGTCAGCTCATCATCGTTCTGGAAATGCCTGCCACGAAATAGTTTCTTTAATATGGACATAATCTGTTAACACCACACACATGGCAGTCCCAAAATACACTCACAAGGGCACCGTACGAATCACCAGTTTGATTCATACTGACAAGGTGTATAGGACATGACTAGGACTTCAACATATGTAAACAGGAAGACGCAACACTCAACCGTCTTCGAGGAAATCGAGTTTAAAATTTTAGAGGAAATCGAGTTTGAAAATTTTAGGAGTGGTTATAACCTTTGTATAGTCATTCGTCTTCAAGGTGTCCGTAGCTGAGCGGGTGAGTGCTTAGTCTCGTATGCACGAGGCTCAAATGGCTCTGAGCACTATGGGACTTAACATCTGAGGTCATCAGTCCCCTAGAACTTGGAACTACTTAAACTTAACTAATGACATCACACACATCCATGCCCGAGGCAGGATTCGGACCTCCGACCGTAGCTGTTGCACGGTTCCAGACTGAAGTGCCTAGAACCGCTCGGCCACAGCGGCCGGCATGCTCGAGGCCTCTGGATCGAATCTCGCTGCAGGTACTTGTTTTCCTCGTCTTTTTTTTTCATTTACAGGTAATTCTAACAACAGATTAGCCGGCCGGAGTGGCCGTACGGTTCTAGGCGCTCCAGTCTGGAGCCGGGCGACCGCTACGGTCCCAGGTTCGAATCCTGCCTCGGGCATGGATGTGTGTGATGTCCTTAGGTTAGTTAGGTTTAATTAGTTCTATGTTCTAGGCGACTGATGACATCAGAAGTTAAGTCGCATAGTGCTCAGAGCCATTTGAACAACAGATTTGTTATGATTGTACAAATTATCAAATTCTTATATGGGAGCTCCACCGATAGAATGACGACATAAATCTTGTAATCCTGTGGGACATAATCGCTTTCCATTTTCGCCTGCTTTACTTCGGGATCGTAATCGTCTGTTGAAAACGACTTCTTCGGCCTTCAAACGGACCTCCTTCGTGGATTTTTTTTTATGGTCAATTAGTTCGCCTTGTACCTCGAATTTTTTTTTCGTTAGCATTTCAAAAACATTGCAAAATATTCGTTCTCCAATATCTATGTGTTGTTGTATTGCTAGGAACGACGGAGACGCTTCGTCCCCGCCGTAGCCCTCACAGTGGTACACAATCCCACAACAGATCACAGCAGTCCACTCACCCCACCGCCGCCCCACACCGAACCCAGGGTTATTGTGCGGTCCCCATTTCCGGGAACGTTTCATACTAGACGAGTGTAACCCCAGATGTTTGCGTGTTGGAGTAATTATGGTGTACGCATAGGTGGAGACAGTATTTGCGCAGCAATCACCGACATATTGTATCTGAGACGGAATAAGGGGAACCAGCCCGCATTCGCTGAGGCAGATGGAAAACCGCCTTAAAAAACATTCACAGACTCACCGGCACACCGAACCTCGACACTAATCCGCCGGGCGGATTCGTGCCGGGGACCGGCACGCCTTCCCGCCTGGAAAGCAGTACATTAGGACCGCACGGCTAACCGGGCGGGCTTGCTGTGCTATTACTGCAGGATTGGAAACTAGAAGATTGTTTGGCGAAAGAGCTGTTCGCTGTACACTACTCCGTTTTTAATCGCACATTTCAAACTACACTATAAAGAGATTCAGCTTCGCAATCAGTTTCACATTCCATTGCTGAAGAAATACCAGGCACATCACCAAGCGAGGTGGCGCAGTCGTTAGCATACTGGGCTCGCATTCGGGACGACGACGGTTCCAACACCCGTCCGGCCATCCTGATTAAAGTTTCTAAGTCACTTCAGGCAAATGCCGGGATGGTTTCTTTGAAAGGGCGCGGCCGACTTCCTTCACTAACCCGATGTGACCGATGATCTTGCTGTTTGGAGGGTTGGGAGCAACTATGTCGGTAGGTAATAAACGAATGAAATATTGTATGGGTTTTCGAATGCTGTTACTTTTCTCCCTCCACCAACCTAAAGTCTTTTATGCTCATACAACGGTTTCTGGCGGCGCGAAACTACGTGTATCGTGGAGTATGGGTTCATACGGTGTTTGACAATCATAATAAACCTGTCGTCAGAATTACATGGGAACGAAAAAAAAAAGAACTTAAGTACCGGCAACGGGATTCGATACACAGACCTCGCTCTCGCTCAAACGCAATTTGAATCGCGCGCCAAAACCAAGACAACTAATCAAATACTGTGCTCGACATCTATTGAGCATCCCAGAGTGCCCCAGGGAGCTAAAACACCAAGAAGAATCGCTTCTCGGCTTTTGGCAAGATCAATGTGTATCAATTTGTGGCCCTTAAAAGGGCCGATTTGAGAACTGCTTTCAATGATTATACAAAGTACAATCACCAACAATGCGACAATCTTCCAAAGAAGAAGGACCACTAGCCTTCACCCATAAGTGAATACTAGTATCGGAATTTATCTTAAAACGTCTACGACAAGACAAAGACAAATTCCCGTGCGGTAAAAGGTATGAACCCTCACTAGAAATAATAACCTCAGAAACAGGTATAGTACGGTATGCTAGAATTTCCCTAGTTTCAAAGGATTCCAAACCTGCTCTTCCTGCATTGTTACAAGCAACGAAAGCTACAGTTATCTATCCGTTACCCAAACTGGAAGAAGACGAAACTTTCATTAAAGAAAAATTTAACTTCGCACCACAAAATAAACTAGGTCCATTAAGAAGAACAAATTGAGTAGTTTTACCTACTCCTCTTACATCATTCTTTTTACCCTTCGCAGAAGATGTCGAAGCACCAAGAGTGCCGTCCACATTGACAAGTGATTTGTAAACCAGCATTCGCCGGCGACGACGAAAACAACGTTTACGCATCATTGTAAGAAGCAGTGCCTCAGTGGCTCTTGCTCGCTTAACTACGGACTCCTTCAATAGTGGCAACCATACAAAGATTATAACCACGTCTAAAATTTTCAAATTCGATTGCCTCTGAAACAGTTATTTGTTGCGTCTTCCTGTTTGCATATGTTGAAGCCTTAGTCGTGTTCTACACATCCTGTCAATATGTATCAAATCGGTGAAGGAAAGTTCGTAAGATCCCCTTGTCAGAGTCTCCTTTCCCGACGGTGATTGGCTCTTCGCCTTTTTCGGCTGTGGCGAATCCACGTGTTTTCACAGCTTACTTGCTCCTTTGTCTCGGAGTAACAGCTATACAGTCAGCAATCGTCCTTGGCGATTAGATGGCAAAAGATCTCCTATGCACTGACCCGACACATCTACGACACTTGCACTGTTGCCTGGATCGGTGAGAGCAGTCGCGCGACCCTGCGGTCAACCACGTCTGACGTGTTCAAAATATCGAGAAAGATCTTGAGAATTGATCCACGACAAATTCAAATTTTCACTTTTTCCACCACCGCCTCGACTGATACGCTGGCCTTCGTGCGCCATTGCCCCTACTTCTCTTGCAGTTCCTGCTCTCTCATAATGAGATAGTCTGTCGTTTCATACTTCACCATCCAGTCTTGTCTGACCATACTACTAGCGTGTGCACCACCTGACCACTATGTCGTATGACGGTGCATTGCAACCACACACTACCGCCAGCTCTGCACGGATTTGGGCGGTGTTTTTCCTCTTCAAATGCAGAAAACTAATTACCGCAAGGTGCTCCACCTTATCGTCCACCTCCGTATCTGAGCGGTCAGCGCGGCTGGTTGCCCGGCGTGGGGACCACGGTTTCAATTCCCGGCACTACCAGGGATTTTTCCATTGTGGGCGGACTAGGACGGGATGCACTCAGCCTCGTGATTGAAGAGATACTTGACCAAGTAGTAGCTGCTATAGTTCACGAAAACAGACAACGACCGGGAGAGTAGTATGCTGACCGCGCGCCCCTCCACACCGCATCCAATGACGCCATTGGAAGAGGATGACACGGCGGTCGGTCGGACCCCCGGGCCCGCCATGGCCTTTGCACGGAGTTTACGTTTACGTTACTCCACCTCACCAATAGAGGGCGAAATTTTGTTTCGTCCTCTGGTGGCGTGACACGACTAGGAGATTTCAATGTGTAGTAGGACCACAGACATGCACCTGCAAAGAAACAAAATATTATTTACGTGGCGCATTAATTTATACTTTGTGATTATACCTCGTACTTCTGGCCACCATCATTCATCGCGCTGTTTGTACTACTACCAAAGTAAAGAAGAATAACTTCTGTGGCTGTTAGACCCACCGTTTTATTGTAATCACGGCCTCTGCATGCCACAGCAAATAAAGCGAAGACCCAGGTAACAGTGACGTATTCGCGAAGAAATGTTTCTCCAAGAAATTGTAAAACAGCAGTTAACGCTCGTGGAGGTGTAGCGCCTGCTCCGTTCACAGCCACCATCTACTGTCATGGTGCAAGGCCTGAAGATCGTCTCAAAGAGACCGAAACCGGTAACGTCGTATGTATAAAAAGTTTGAGGTTGTGACTGTTCGTATTCATTTTAAGTAATAAATAAACCGCTGTACCCCGGAGAGAGATGTCCTCAAAAATTACAGACTTCAGCAAGATGCGTGTCCATTTTTTAAATCGGACGTGGCATATCCATTTTGGTACTGGCATGTGTTAATCATGTGTCTTTATATGATTGCTTCCTCGACAAATTCATCGGTCGACCACAAATAGAAATCGTGACAAAGTAACTGTATCATCCTGTTGATGCAATGTACACTCCTGGAAATGGAAAAAGAACACATTGACACCGGTGTGTCAGACCCACCATACTTGCTCCGGACACTGCGAGAGGGCTGTACAAGCAATGATCACACGCACGGCACAGCGGACACACCAGGAACCGCGGTGTTGGCCGTCGAATGGCGCTAGCTGCGCAGCATTTGTGCACCGCCGCCGTCAGTGTCAGCCAGTTTGCCGTGGCTTACGGAGCTCCATCGCAGTCTTTAACACTGGTAGCATGCCGCGACAGCGTGGACGTGAACCGTATGTGCAGTTGACGGACTTTGAGCGAGGGCGTATAGTGGGCATGCGGGAGGCCGGGTGGACGTACCGCCGAATTGCTCAACACGTGGGGCGTGAGGTCTCCACAGTACATCGATGTTGTCGCCAGTGGTCGGCGGAAGGTGCACGTGCCCGTCGACCTGGGACTGGACCGCAGCGACGCACGGATGCACGCCAAGACCGTAGGATCCTACGCAGTGCCGTAGGGGACCGCACCGCCACTTCCCAGCAAATTAGGGACATTGTTGCTCCTGGGGTATCGGCGAGGACCATTCGCAACCGTCTCCATGAAGCTGGTCTACGGTCCCGCACACCGTTAGGTCGTCTTCCGCTCACGCGCCAACATCGTGCAGCCCGCCTCCAGTGGTGTCGCGACAGGCGTGAATGGAGGGACGAATGGAGACGTGTCGTCTTCAGCGATGAGAGTCGCTTCTGCCTTGGTGCCAATGATGGTCGTATGCGTGTTTGGCGCCGTGCAGGTGAGCGCCACAATCAGGACTGCATACGACCGAGGCACACAGGGCCAACACCAGGCATCATGGTGTGGGGAGCGATCTCCTACACTGGCCATACACCACTGGTGATCGTCGAGGGGACACTGAATAGTGCACGGTACATCCAAACCGTCATCGAACCCATCGTTCTACCATTCCTAGACCAGCAAGGTAACTTGCTGTTCCAACAGGACAATGCACGTCCGCATGTATCCCGTGCCACCCAACGTGCTCTAGAAGGTGTAAGTCAACTACCCTGGCCAGCAAGATCTCCGGATCTGTCCCCCATTGAGCATGTGTTGGGACTGGATGAAGCGTCGTCTCACGCGGTCTGCACGTCCAGCACGAACGCTGGTCCAACTGAGGCGCCAGGTGGAAATGGCATGGCAAGCCGTTCCACAGGACTACATACAGCATCTCTACGATCGTCTCCATGGGAGAATAGCAGCCTGCATTGCTGCGAAAGGTGGATATACACTGTACTAGTGCCGACATTGTGCA
Organism: Schistocerca serialis cubense; assembly: GCF_023864345.2. NCBI lineage: Eukaryota > Metazoa > Arthropoda > Insecta > Orthoptera > Acrididae > Schistocerca > Schistocerca serialis. Next base: position 633,163,811 of record NC_064642.1, on the reverse strand, counting down.
TGCTCTGTTGCCTGTGTCTATATGCCTATGGTTCTGTCAGTGTGATCATGTGATGTATCTGACCCCAGGAATGTGTCAATAATGTTTCCCCTTCCTGGGACAATGAATTCACGGTGTTCTTATTTCAATTTCCAGGAGTGTATGAACAGAACCAGCCTTTTTTGCCTTTATAATACGCATTTAAATTGTTTGTATGAAAAAGATGGTAGGCGCTGTTGCACACAGTGTACAACTGCGGCAGCTCCACAGGTTCTGAAACTCCAGAACTTCCGAATCCGTGAGAAGCCAGCCGCTGTGGCCGAGCAGTTCCAGTCGCTTCAGTCCGGAACCGCGCTGCTGCTACGGTCGCAGGTTCGAATCCTCGGGCATGGATGTGTGTGATGTCCTTAGGTTTAAGTAGTTCTAAATCTAGGGGACTGATGACCGCCGCGCGGGATTAGCCGAGCGGTCTTCGGCGATGCAGTCATGGACTGTGTGGCTGGTCCCGGCGGAGGTTCGAGTCCTCCCTCGGGCATGGGTGTGTGTGTTTGTCCTTAGTATGATTTACGTTAAGTAGTAAGTAAGCTTAGGGACTGATGATCTTAGCAGTTAAGTCCCATAAGGTTTCACACACATTTGAACATTTTTTTGACTGATAACCTCCGATGTTAAGTCCTATAGTGCTTAGAGCCATTTGAACCAATCCATGAGAAAACGATCGTTCGCTTGACATGCTTTACTTTTTGTGTTGATCGGCAAGCATTTTTGCTGTCCACTTGGCACTCAGTTTCCATTACCCAAACTTTTGCATAAGAATCTTGTAAATATTAGTGCACACAGCGCATGTAAATTCATCAACCAGGCCACCATGCGTCAGTCAGATCGCAGTTTTTGGTCGACACTGTTACTCGATTTCATCACTCTTGATACTGGACTGTCACTCCGCTCATCATCATGCACATTTATAAGGCCCAAAAAAAAAAAACCTCCTTCCGAACAAGCCTTGGAAGGCCCAAAGGCACCGACCGGCAGCCGTGTCATCCTCAGCCCACAGGCGTCACTGGATGCGGATATGGAAGGGGATGTGGTCAGCACACCGCTCTCCCAGCTGTATGTCAGTTCACGAGACCGGAGACGCCATTTCTCAGTCAATTAGCTTCTCAGCTTGCCTCACATGGGCTGAGTGCACCCGCTTGCCGACAGCGTTCGGCAGACCGGATGGTCACCCATCCAAGTGACAGCCCAGCCCGACACCGCTTAACTTCGGTGATCTGACGGGAACCGGCGTTACCATCGCGGCGAGGCCGCTGGCTTCGGAGTCTCGACATCATTATCTAAACTTTCCTCCAGTCGTTACGGTGGGCACAACTGATGATGAATATCAACACCTGTAGATCCAAATCCTTTTCCAAACGTGATCAGAATTACAGCACGCACTTCGCAACTGTGGTTTCGCAACGATTACTAGTTCAGAATAACGATTCTACGGCTTCGTAACAATCAGTAGATGGGACTGTATTTGTGTACCTTTATTCTGAGCGCCCAACATTTAAATATAACCAAATGACTCTTGTTTTTCGAATACGCCTCATACAATTTTTTATGTAAGTGGTGCTCGTGAATGCGGACTTATTAGGTTCAATTGAGTGTGATACATAAACATCAGCGGGTCAGCAACCAGTGTCCCGCTAGGCGGATCAAACCGGCGAACGGTTTCTACCCGACCCACGGAAAAAATGCGTGGGGGAGAGAGAGAGAGAGAGAGGGAGAAGAGAGGGCAAGTTAAGGGCTCCTCACACGTTCAATATTACTGTCAATACCTCAACATAACGACCGTCTGGGGACGAATAAGGTATTGTCCACACTAGAGATATTGACGAACAGTACTGATGCGAACAGTACGTTATTGAGCGTGTGGGAGTGAGTACTATCGGTATGATAATTAGCCGTTCTGTTGTTCGCAGTTTTCCAGCTTGGCTTCTATATAATACAGCTGATGTAGGCTAAGTTCAAGCGATTTAAGCGGCCCCTAGACGTTCAATATTATTGCACAATAAAATTGTGTAGTAGGCCCTATTATTGACGTACTCCCTAGACAGCTCAATAATATTGTGCATTAACACTGTTGTTCGAAGTGTTGGACGATAAAGACGCTGCTGGTGTTTTAACTGCTGTGCTTTTTTGCTAGCAGAAAAAAAGCGTATGAAAAAGTGGTTCAAGAAGCGCCTAAGGTCGCTCACGAAAACTTGTTGACAAATTTGAGTTTGAACGAAAAAAAAAAAGTGTGATATAAAGTTTTGTGTGACGATGGTCCAACAGTTGATATATCAAAACCTTTTGTGTGTTAATGCTCCAACAACTGATGCATTATGATACTTTGCTACTGGGAGTCCTTTCGACAACTTAAATTTTACAAGTGCAGTTTAACATTCCAGTATTTGAAACATAGTTATCGAAACGTGTCATGCAATAATACGCTCACTAAATGATTACATTCGGGTAAGTAATGTACACTTTATTCGCAACCGTTGCCTACATTTTCTGAGCAATAAATTATACGATTCATCTGTCTTACACACTGGACTCGCATTCGGGAGGACGACGGTTCAATCCCGTCTCCGGCCATCCTGATTTAAGTTTTCCGTGATTTCCCTAAATCGTTTCAGGCAAATGCCGGGATGGTTCCTTCGAAAGGGCACGGCCGATTTCCTTCCCAATCCTTCCCTAACCCGAGCTTGCGCTCCGTCTCTAATGACCTCGTTGTCGACGGGACGTTAAACACTAACCACCACCACCATCATCTGTCTTAACACTTCGTTTTTGTACTCATCCCTCCCGACATTGCACAATGACGGAAATGATTTATACATTTCAATGCCCACTAATGGTAAGGCTCTAGATTTTTTGTTTTGAACACAACGGCGAACCTAAGGTTCTTGGTCTGCGCAGCACGCGAGAGACTGTCGGTGGTATTGTCAACACTACCCACAGACGGCACCATATTTCCAGGCAGCGCAATATACGTCCAGAGTTCTTTATGTTCTCAATATTATTGCGCAACCCTTCACTCCCACTCCAGGACGGTCAATATTATTGCGCAACCAGAAAATATTGTCAATGTTATTGACCGTCTAGGAGCTTACGACTTTTTAAGATTTTAAAATTAACGAACCATCATCATGCGATCAGCTACCAAAAAACATTTTGCACAAATATTTAAAAAATACTTGCTAATTGTGTTTGCGGATGTTAACATATTCGAATAACGTGCCTCTGGCCAAAAAACGCAAAATTACTCCTTATTGCTTCTCAGCTGGGATTGCCTCTCTCATTGGCGTATTTTGTTTCTCTGTTCTGTCTCGTACTAACATTAGTAACTAATTATTGTTCGTTGTTGATGTATTAGAACACGGCGACTGAAGAAAGGGAAGGTAATTTACAGTATAATGAATTAGGTACAACCCGTTGCTTTCATAAGCGTTTATTTTCCGTTATGACATTTCAAAATGCGTAGCATCTGATCTGCAGATGTTAACATTTATTTACCTTCGTGAACATTTTTCTTTACTTACCGCGTTGCAGAATTTTGCAAAAGGAGTTTTGAAGATAGCTGTTGTAAAATGTCGTGAGTAAAGAAACAGTGTTGACGATACGTAAACAACTGAAGATGGGTGAACATGAAATGAATGTATCCCTATAATCTCGCAGTTTAGGCGTAACATGTTGGCGTGACTTATCGGGAAAGGGGTGCCATTCGTATTAGTACCTTACACCATAAATATTAACGACACGGACGCTACAGTTTTCGACTTCATGCGCTAGGAGCGCTGCTGTCGCTTCACTTGACTAAGCGGTCCACGAGTTTAAGTAACTGAATCCGATCGCCGGGTCACCGAAGGTTTAACATGTCTGAATTGAGCGTTCTTTCTGAATATCAAAATTTGAGTGTAAATTAATAATCTATAGGAGAGCGCGTGGTCCATGTGAAATACACTGATGAGTCGAGACATTTTGACCAACTACTTAGTAGCTTGTTTGTCTGTCTTTCGAACGAAATACGTCACTGATTCCGCATATCAGGGATCCGAGAGTCTGTTGGTAGGTTTTTGGAGTTATGTGGTACTAGATGTCTACTCATAGGTCATTTAATTCTCGTAAATAACGAACCGCTAAACTGCGTACGTGGTGTTGGCGCCAGATAGATGAGTTCTGTAGGATTTACATTAGGCGAGACATCAACGTGAGTTCACTATCACATTCCTCAAACCACAGTAGCACGGTTCTCGCTCCGAGAGACGGACAGTTACAATTGAAAGAAAACAGCCCTCGGTCACTATTTTTAACGAATTAACCGGGTTTCAGTACTGCTAGGAGTGTCTTCCTCAGAATTTAAATAAAAAAAATGGTTCAAATGGCTCTGAGCACTATGGGACTTAACTACTGTGGTCATCAGTCGCCTAGAACTTAGAACTACTTAAACCTAACTAACCTAAGGACATCACACACATCCATGCCCGAGGCAGGATTCGAACCTGCGACCGTAGCAGTCGCGCGGTTCCGGACTGCGCGCCTAGAACCGCTAGACCACCGCGGCCGGCATTTAAATCAAAGAATGGTCTATAAAATGGTCACAGAATTCTGACTAAAAACGTATGATAGAGTATAAGTACGGAATCGTCGTGAAAGACTGGCAGTACTTACATGTCATTAATAAAATAATAAATATGCCAAAAGGGCATTAGTTACAAAGGTATTTAAGATAAAGAAAATTGTGATGGCCTTAGTGGCTCGCTCTAAGCCTGTTGACACCAGTGCCTACCAATTTTAATTGTATATTGCAGCACTGAGGATGGTCACTAAGTGACCGAAAATCGATTTTGCGGATAATAAAACAAAAAAATACGACAAATGCTGTTTCTCCTTCCAGTTATATCCATTATCTGGTCGTGGTGCACAGAACACTCCATGGAGTCGCCAATCAATTCTTTAATGAGTTACCATCCGAACTCTATCACATCCGTGACACTTTCTCAACTGTTTCGCGATAGTACAAAACTATCTTCGCTTCTTCAGAATTTTCGCTGTCCTCCGTGAATCCTATCAGGTACAGATCTCCCACCGCACAGCAGTACTTCAACAGAGGACGGGCAAACGTAGTGTAGGCAGCCTCTTTAGTGGATTTGTTGCATCTACTAGCCGGTACGACAATAAAACGCAGTCCTTGTTTCGTCTTGCCCACTGCGTTATCTATGTTATCGTTCTGACTTCTGTTAATCGTCGTTGTAATCCGTAGGTATTTAGCTGTACTGAGAACCGTTACGTCTTTGCGATTTATCGTATAACCGAAATTACGTACAGCATATTAGAAACCCCCCTCCCCCCCCCCCCCCTAGCCAGCAAACCTATCTCCAAAAAAATTAAGTTTCTTATCTACTAGCTAAAACTGACATAATTTTATTTAAATTGATTTACCTGCAAGGGGTTCTTCGAGAACCAAGTTGTCTTTCTTCCATAGATACGTAGTAAAGTCCTCTGTATGTGAAATTGTTCATCTCAAAGAACGTTTCTGGGAGCTACAGTAATATATTCATAGGCGATGCTTTGATAAAGTACGTCGTGTCCGAAACTAGTCCCGACAGATAATGGATATTTCTCATTACAAGTAGTTGTAATAGAAGTAAGTTGCTGACCCGTTATTCCTGCATCGTGTTGGTCATACACTTATATTCCTCGTTTCACGAACACTATCGCTAAATCAACTGATCTTAGTCTCCAAGGAAACGCATGGCACTACTTGGAACAGTGAATGCCATGTTGCAGTCAACATCCCCGCAACATGGTCGCTGCAGCTGAATACGGCATACCTAAAGAGGTTTCATCCTTTCCGAATTGAGGCCATTATCAAGGGCAGAGTCGGCGCCACAAGGTGTTGGCGTGACGGCACCCAGTTGTCACAAATCCTCTCTCCCATCCGGGACGTTCTGACGTCGCCCGAGGCCTCGCTCACTGCTGCGGGCGGAATCCACGCGCTCTCAGCGCGCGAGACAAATTACACGACTTATTGATGCAAATATTAGCTATGAAACATTTACTGATGGACGTGGATCAGTATCTACAGTGATGCACTTAATAAACAGTCTTAATAGTAGTCGCCGACAGGGCACTGACCTGAAAGAAAGGGTTAAAATTGTCACTGCTCCAAAAGCAACGACTAATGCCCTGTAGCTGTGTAATTACATGAGGAAGATTCCGACATCCAAACACTACATTCTCGTTGGTTCCGAACAACTTACGCCAACAATCTCCAGAGAAAAAACAGGGGAACAGTTCAAATTCCGTAGGCCGACAGTCGCACAAAAATGACACACTTAAAGCTTCCACTGAAACAACTGTATTTCTTACTCAATTCAATTGGTCCTCGCCATCTACAGTAAGCTAATGGCTCCTGATCTAAAATGATGTGTCTCTCTACCTAGCACACTCATTACGCTGCAACACTCGTCTAGAGAACAGAAAGAATGAGTAATCTGGGTTCCTAGTCCGTACGCTGTAATGCATTTTCGATTTCTTGTACGCTTACTATACTTAAATAACTTCGTTGACCATGAAGAATAATTAACTACCGATTTGAGCTCAAGACTATAATTCTGACCCAGAGGGTCCACAATCTGGATCCAAGATACCTGCCAGCAAACTGTTCCGTTTCCCAGTTTCTAAACCACACACAAAATCGTTTTAACATTCAGCCCTTTCAATCAAAAAAGCCTCAGGAGCTAAATGCGGGCTTTTTTCAGGAGTCACTGCTGCCCCCTCTATTAGCAATCCTATGGAGAGTGCTCCTTCCTGCCACGGTTTTTCAGCACTCATGTGAAACAATTGCCGGCCGGAGTGGCCGATCGGCTCTAGGCGCTACAGTCTGGAACCGAGCGACCGCTACGGTCGCAGGTTCGAATCCTGCCTCGGGCATGGATGTGTGTGATGTCTTTAGGTTAGTTAGGTTTAATTAGTTCTAAGCTCTAGGCGACTGACGACCTCAGAAGTTAAGTCGCGTAGTGCTCAGAGCCATTTGAACCATTTTTTTTTTTTTTTTTTTTTTTTTTTTTGAAACAAGTGCTGGATAACTCCTGTTGTCAGTAACCCTCAAGTCAGTGTAGGGCGCTCGGCATAGCCAACTTTAGACGGAAAGAGAAAGACATACCCATGAGATCCAGGATGAAAGGCAGGAACGTTAGGGTGGTGGTGGTGGTTAGTGTTTAACGTCCCGTCGACAACGAGGTCATTAGAGACGGAGCGCAAGCTCGGGTTAGGGAAGGATTGGGAAGGAAATCGGCCGTGCCCTTTCGAAGGAACCATCCCGGCATTTGCCTGAAACGATTTAGGGAAATCACGGAAAACCTAAATCAGGATGGCTGGAGACGGGATTGAGAACGTTAGGGTTTCACATCCCGTCGACAACGAGGTCATCAGAGGCAGAGCACTGCCTCTGATTGTTTCATGAACAGGGAAGAAAGTTGTCCCCGCCCTCAAAGAAACATCCCGGCACTCGTACGGGTTTACATAGGCAGTTTATTTTTCTCCTGGAACCCTCTAAAATATCCAAGTTTTTCGGTAAAAAGAAAAAAGTGAACTGCAGATGCAAACTCGTGTCCGTAGCAGTCAACCTACAAGGCAACAAAGCGTCGCATTCATAGGAGACAAGGCCTGTCTACGCAGAAGCTAGAACTTCTCCACTGCCGTTCGTGGCAACCAGTCGCCATCACTGAGGAGCAGACAACATTCCGAGATATTCCACCTACGGTCCGTCAGTGTAGAAGTCATGTTTGCTGCCGAAGGAGTGGCCTGTATTTATGAACCAGATGCTGCGAAACCCAAGAAAAGGAGACTGAAATGTATCGGTCAGGTCTATAGAAGAGAGGAATGATCAAGATTGAGAGAAGCATCAGAGACCTGAAGGACGAAGACCTTTGGGCAGACCGAAAATAAGACGGAGAGACCTGGCGGCCAAGGATCTTCAGATACGCGGAGCAAGGTAAGAAGATGCCAAGGACAGAAGGTTGTCGAGAAAGCTACTTGACGAGGCAAAAACCGACTGCGGTTTCCAGAGCCAGAAGAGTAAGAATAATAAATGTAGTAATTTAAAAACTTCTGAATTATAGAGAACAGGTCCCTGTCATCGCTGGACGATCTTAAGGAAATGCATAAAGACTTGAACAAAATTTCCCAAAAGCGTAATGGCTGGCAGTTACGTTTAAATGAGGATAGATGCTGGATAACGGCTACAACAGAGAAAAACAGGAAATATCATCCGAATAAGAGATGAACAATTTCACATACAGAGGACATAGTTTTTCCTCTTTATAAAAAAAAATAGTTCCATACATTCATCGTAGGTATTGAGACATACGAGGGCAGTTCAATAAGCAATGCAACACATTTTTTTTCTCGGCCAATTTTGGTTGAAAAAATCGGAAATTTCTTGTGGAATATTTTCAGACATTCCCGCTTCGTCTCGTATAGTTTCATTGACTTCGACAGGTGGCAGCGCTGTACGGAGCTGTTAAAATGGCGTCTGTAACGGATGTGCGTTGCAAACAACGGGCAGTGATCGAGTTTCTTTTGGCGGAAAACTAGGGCATCTCAGATATTCATAGGCGCTTGCAGAATGTCTACGGTGATCTGGCAGTGGACAAAAGCACGGTGAGTCGTTGGGCAAAGCGTGTGTCATCATCGCCGCAAGGTCAAGCAAGACTGTCTGATCTCCCGCGTGCGGGCCGGCCGTGCACAGTTGTGACTCCTGCAATGGCGGAGCGTGCGAACACACTCGTTCGAGATGATCGACGGATCACCATCATACAACTCAGTGCTCAACTTGACATCTCTGTTGGTAGTGCTGTCACAATTGTTCACCAGTTGGGATATTCAAAGGTTTGTTCCCGCTGGGTCCCTCGTTGTCTAACCAAACACCATAAAGAGCAAAGGAGAACCATCTGTGCGGAATTTCTTGCTCGTCATGTGGCTGAGGGTGACAATTTCTTGTCAAAGATTGTTACAGGCGATGAAACATGGGTTCATCACTTCGAACCTGAAACAAAACGGCAATCAATGGAGTGGCGCCACACCCACTCCTCTACCAAGAAAAAGTTTAAAGCCATACCCTCAGCCGGTAAAGTCATGGTTACAGTCTTCTGGGACGCTGAAGGGGTTATTCTGTTCAATGTCCTTCCCCATGGTCAAACGATCAACTCTGAAGTGTATTGTGCTACTCTTCAGAAATTGAAGAAACGACTTCAACGTGTTCGTAGGCTCAAAAATCAGAACGAACTTCTCCTTCTTCATGACAACGCAAGACCTCACACAAGTCTTCGCACCCGAGAGGAGCTCACAAAACTTCAGTGGACTGTTCTTCCTCATGCACCCTACAGCCCCGATCTCGCACCGTCGGATTTCCATATGTTTGGCCCAATGAAGGACGCAATCCGTGGGAGGCACTATGCGGATGATGAAGAAGTTATTGATGCAGTACGACGTTGGCTCCGACATCGACCAGTGGAATGGTACCGTGCAGGCATACAGGCCCCCATTTCAAGGTGGCGTAAGGCCGTAGCATTGAATGGAGATTACGTTGAAAAATAGTGTTGTGTAGCTAAAAGATTGGGGAATAACCTGGTGTATTTCAATGCTGAATAAAGCAACCCCTGTTTCAGAAAAAAAAAGTGTTGCATTACTTATTGAACTGCCCTCGTAGTACAACCTGTATATCTGCAAATAGCCACAATCGGCAGTCACGAGTAACATGTCAAAATCGTGTACGACATCAGTGTTTCTTGCCACACGCCACCAGGAGGCCTGATGTGAATTTACAGCAACTTAAAGGAACAACACCAGAGGCCGCTAGTTGTAAGAGAACCTATTTGCGCCTTGACCTGCGATCTGCGAAACACTTTTACAATGGTATTACTGCGTAGTGTTAACTGTGTACTAAATTTAGTTCGTATACTAAATTTAGTTCGTATACTAAATTTAGTTCTTACTGCCTACAACTAATTACAGTCTACTAATGGAACGTAAAATGCTCATCACAGAGAGTCATAAATAAAGTAACTGGATTAGATATACAGCGTACTACAACGGCGCAGTTGTAATCGCGTAACCGAATTTTTAAAACGTACAAGAAAATCGTCACATAGTAAAACAAGAAGCTTATTAACAAAAATGTCATGACGAATGGCAAATAACAGTAGGCCCAGACCTTATCGACAACGTCAGTATAGAAACGGAGATTAGCGATCATAATGTCATTATAGCGACTATGGTTACGAAAGTTAATAAATCAGTTAAGAAGACTAGGAGTTTATTTCTGCTAGAAAGAGCAGATAATCAGTTGTTAGCATCTGACTTGGTGATTTGACATCACTTAAGTCAGTAAGATGGACGTAGAGGAATTATGGGCAGACTTTAAGCAGAAAGAATTATGTGCGTAGTAATCCGACTGACGACAGAAAAGATCCACCATGGTTTAATAAAGAGATTCGGAAACCGCCGACGGAGCAGAGGCTGTTGCGCTCTCAGTTCAAAAGAGAACGAGCAAATGACGACAAGAAAGTCCGTTTGACACAGTGCCCCATTCCAGGCTGTTAAAGAAGGTACGAGCATGTTGAATATGTTAACAGATATGTCCACAGATACATATTTTTTAAGTAATAGAACCCAATATGTTATCCTCGAGGGCGAATGTTCATCAGAAACAACGGTATCGTCAGGAGTAACACAGTGAAGTGTGATTGGACCATTCTTGTTTCCTGTATACGTAAATGATTTGGCAGACGGGGTGGGCAGCAATTTGTTTTGCTGATGATGCTGTGGTGTACGGTAAGATGTCGAACTTGAGTGACTGTAGGAGGATATAAGACGACCTAGACAAAATATCTACAAACATCAAAAAAAGTTTTGAATCACCCCGGTTCCCAAAACTCCTGAAGGTAGACGTTGACTGTGGATATTGTATCACAGACACGGTCCCTTTGGCTGTTCAGCGATGTCACTAAACCCGCCCAAAAATGTAAATAACCATGCATGAGCAGCGCCTATTAGACGGAGGGGGTCCGACAGCCGATCAGTTCCAGTCATTCCACCAGGAAGGAGGTACACAGCTTGTATCGTCTGTTGTTCAACCACGCCTAGACGGTCAGTATCGCGGTTGGACCGCATCCGCATTGTTACTTTGTCCCAGGATGGGCTCTCAACAATAGAAGTGCCCAGGCATCTCGGAGTGAAACAAAGCGACGTTGTTCGGACGTGGAGGAGATGCAGAGAGACAGGAACTGTCGATGACATGCCTCGCTCAGGCAGCCCAAGGGCTACGACTGCTGTGGATGACCGCTACCTACGGATAATGGTTCGAAGGAACCCTGACGGGACCGCCACCATGTTGAATAATGCTTTTCGTGCTGCCACAGGACGTCGTATCACGATTCAAACTGTGCGCAATAGGCTGCATGATATGCAACTTCACTAACGACGTCCACGGAGAGGTCCATCTTCGCAACCACGACACCATGCAGTGTGGTACAGATGGGCCCAACGTGCCGAATGGACCGCTCAGGATTGGTATCACGTTCTCTTCACCGATGACTGTCGCATATGCCTTCAACCAGACAATCGTCGGAGACGTGTTTCAAGGCAACCTGGTCAGGCTGAACGCCTTAGACACACTGTCCAGCGAGTGCAGCAAGGTGGAGGTTTCCTGCTGTTTTGGGGTGGCATTATGTGGGGCCGACTTGCGCCACTGGTGGTCATGGAAGGCGCCGTAACGGCTGTATGATACCTGAATGCCATCCTCCGACCGTTATAACCATATCGGCGGCATATTGGCGAGGCATTCGTACTCATGGACGACAATTGGCGCCCCCATCGTGCACATCTTGTGAATGGCTTCCTCCAGGATAACGACATCGCTCGACTAGAGTGGCCAGCATGTTCTCCAGACATGAACCCTATCGAACATGTCCGCATCTCGTGGTCTTCCGGTCACGTTCTCGCTTCCCGTGCACGAAGTCCCGAATTCGATTTCCGCCGGAGTCAGCGATTTTCATCTGCCTCGAGATGAATGGGTGTTTGTGTTGTCCACATCATTTCATCATCATTCATGAAAGTGGCGAGATTGGACTGAGCAAAGGTTGGGAATTTGTACGGGTGCTAATAACTACGCGGTTGAGCGACCCACAAACCGATCATCATCATCCTATCGAACATGCCTGGGATAGATTGAAAAGGGCTGTTTATGGATGACGTGACCCACAAACCACTCCCTCCTGACATGTGGAATCATCGGGTCTACTGCCGGATATTTGTGTCGCTCTGGCACAATATTTCGGCCACGTAACTCGATGCCTTCTTCAGGTGCAACCTGAGACTGCCGTATTGGAGGATCTTGTCCAGTATTTAAGCCCAGAGGGCGCTGGGCGCTCTGTTTGCCGTCCGCGCCCGCGTGGCGCTGCTTGTAAGGTGTTGTCTCTTCTCCGCCGCTCCCTCGGACGTCCGCGCCCGACTTGGTCGCCATCTGTGGCAGCTCTCTGAGGCCCGTCCTGTGTCGGGCGCTCCGTACGCGGTCCGCGCCCGCCTGGCGCTGCTCCAGCGGTGTCACAACTTCTTGAGGAGTTTCTTGGTTCCTTTCGTTGGGCCCTGATAAGCTCCAGAGCCGGACTCCACGCCGAGCTGAGCTGGTAACCGCTGTCTCGGTTTACTAGGTTGACTGTGACCTTGATCTCGATGGCCTCCTTTATGACACTGTCCCAAAATCTTGGCGTCTGTGTCACAGTTTTGGTGTTGTTGTAGTCCATTGAGTGACTGAGCTCCAGACAGTGCTCCGCTGTGGCAGATTTGGTTGCCTGTCCGAGTCTGGTGTACCCATGGTGTTCTTTGCACCTGACGTCCACCGTCCTCGATGTCTGGCCAATGTATGACTTTCCACACTGGCACGGGGGGTTGTAAATGCCTGGTTTACGTAGCCCCAAGTCGTCCTTCACACTCCCTAGCATTGTCCCAATTTTGGAGGGTGGACAGAAGATACTCTTTATATCATATTTTGAAAGAATTCCACATGTCAAGATCTCGCCGGGTTCAAATGGCTCTGAACACTATGGGACTTAACTGCTATGGTCATCAGTCCCCTAGAACTTAGAACTACTTAAACCTAACTAACCTAAGGACAGCACACAACACCCAGCCATCACGAGGCAGAGAAAATCCCTGACCCCGCCGGGAATCGAACCCGGGAACCCGGGCGTGGGAAGCGAGAACGCTACCGCACGACCACGAGATGCGGGCCCGAGTCGCCGGGAAAGCCTGAAGAGTTACAACATTCCCTGCTGTTTGCGGGCTGTGTGCTTTCAGACATTAAACGCCGTACGCGCCAACGGCCGTCTGTCCGAGGGAGCATAAAACGTAATTCACCTGAAAAGGCCACCTGTCACCACTTAGCGGACGCCCAGTTGCCGTACTGGCGTGCAAATACCAGCCTTTGTCGCCAGTGAAGAGCTGCCTGCATGGGTGCATTAACCAGGTGTCCGTTGGGTGGCCCATATGTAGCAACATTCGATGACCGCTCGGTAGCCCGCTAGCACATGTGAGAGGTACCTTTATTCGCCCGCACGCATCTCAACAGCCGTCGTTCACTCCTGTCCTTGCTGTATCACAGTTACAACGACGCCGGTTTTGGATAACGCCATTTTGCCATGCACCGTAGCCTATACTTTAATCGCAGCTGCACACTAACAGTTCACAAACTTCGTAAATGCTTCCAGAATGAGATTTTCACTCTGCAGCGGAGTGTGCGCTGGTATGAAACTTCCTGGCAGATTAAAACTGTGTGCCCGACCGAGACTCGAACTCGGGACCTTTGCCTTTCGCGGGCAAGTGCTTTACCATCTGAGCTACCGAAGCACGACTCACGCCCGGTCCTCACAGCTTCACTTCTGCCAGTATCTCATCTCCTACCTTCCAAACTTTACAGAAGCTGTCCTGCGAACCTTGCAGAACTAGCACTCCTGAAAGAAAGGATACTGCGGAGACATGGCGTAGCCACAGCCTGGGGGATGTTTCCAGAATGAATGGTAGAGCACTTGCCCGCGAAGGGCAAAGGTCCCGAGTTTGAGTCTCGGTCGGGCACACAGTTTTAATCTACCAGGAAGTTTCGCGAATGCTTCCACCCTTAGCTTGAAAGTCAATGATAATGCCCTTATGGATGTCAAATGAATCGCTCCGTTTCCGTATTACTACGGTTGCACTGTTTTCCGCATCACCCCCCCCCCCCCCCCCGGACACATACACCGTTTTTATATGCGCTCCATTGTTAGAGCTGTCACCTTTCGTCTGTGAGTGGTTATTTCACGTTGACGTCGCATTAATGTGATCGTACCGCTTAGTTTTCTGTGGTCTCGATTACACTCCTCTTTGTCTACATCGAAAGCATGTCGATATATTTGGTACTGTGACTTACCATTTGAGCTCTCATGGTTCAAATGGCTCTGAGCACAGTGGGACTTCACTGCTGTGGTCATCAGTCCCCTAGAACTTAGAACTACTTAAACCTAAAAACCTAAGGACATCACACATATCCATGCCCGAGGCAGGATTCGAACCTGCGACCGTAGCGGTCGCGCGCTTCCAGACTGTGGAGCCTAGAACCACTCGGCCTGACCTCCCATGTTTGCACGTTTACTAATCAATTAAGAACAAGTCGTGTAGAGCCAGTGGTGGCCCTGACGACGCTCTGATTTCAGTGTGCCATCCCCCTGCATGCTGTCACCTCGCTGTTGAGATATGCAACCATGGGAAGACACGTGGCTAGAAGTGACTGACAGTAAGTCCCTGTAGTATGGCCCACAACAGGGCCGTGGCATACCTCCTTCCAGCCACACCGACGGGACGCGGCCCTCGTACTCGTCTTCGCATAGGCCACAGCCCTATAACGCATGCCTTCTTACTCCGGTGGGAGGACCCTTCGATGTACGGTACTTGAGGCGTGCAGATCACTGTGCGCCACATTTTTTTGGACTTTTACGGTATATTGATAATGTTTACTTACGGACCGTCTGACAGCAACTGAATAAAACACAATTTTAGTGCCATACGCGTTTCGCCTTTATTTTCTGCAAGGCATCATCAGTGACAGGTTGCGTGGACAATTTCTTACATATTACGCTCCTGTTGCATTTCTGGTGTTGTTCTTCTTCTTATGAATGCCAATTTGCGGTTTTTTCCCCACATTCCACAGCACTATGAACTGAACTCTTGTTTCAATGCAATACTTTGGTTTTCAATATACCGTAATATTAGACGCAACTGAGGAAGACAGGACTACAAAAGTTCTTTGGACTGTGTTTTATTTGCCGACCGGCTGGCCACGGCGGATTTGCCGACGGATCTGCCCTCTACTTTAACTAACGTTCAAACGAATGTGGATCAAGTTTTAAAGTTTTGTGAATTGTCCAGCATTTTTCTCAAGATATTAGGTAGATGGTTTTAATGAGTTAACAGGGTAACTGGCCAACCAAACTTTTTTGTAAGTGGTCAGGCAGTCACATTTCCCTGCGATTTTCTTTTAGCTCTTCCGTGATTTGTCTTCTCTGTGTTTCAGTTTCATGCATAGCCACTCCCCCCCCCCCCCCCCCTGTGTTTTAGCACATGCGAGAAAGGGTGGCTGTGTGGTCATTTCGAGTGCATGAGAGTGCAACAATTTTGTACTTCTAACAATACCACCACTTGCAAAGTAGGTTAAAATCAGATTAATAATGTTGCTCACGCAGCATATGTTCGCTTTATCGAGCAACAACAAAGTTATTGATTGTGGATGGCATCGTCAGAATGGAAATAATGAAGTCACTGTAAAAAAAAAAGTCATTAATTTTGGCACTCATCTTGAATGGATTCCCACGTAGATTTCGTCTAAGTTGTTATGGCTCATCTTGTTGATTCTAGGGTGCCGGCCGCGGTGGTCTAGCGGTACTAGGCGCTCAGTTCGGAACCGCGGGACTGCTACGGTCGCAGGTTCGAATCCTGCCTCGGGCATGGATGTGTGTGATGTC
Source organism: Schistocerca serialis cubense (assembly GCF_023864345.2). Lineage (NCBI taxonomy): Eukaryota > Metazoa > Arthropoda > Insecta > Orthoptera > Acrididae > Schistocerca > Schistocerca serialis. The sequence goes on along the minus strand of NC_064642.1, from coordinate 633,147,747 downwards.
CTTAGGTTAGTTAGGTTTAAGTAGTTCTAAGTTCTAGGGGACTGATGACCACAGATGTTAAGTCCCATAGGGCTCAGAGCCATTTGAACCATTTTTTGATTCTAGGATGATTCCACTGTTACTGCTAGAAGGTCCAGATCTGTATTTTAGCAATATTTGAAGACCTAACAGATGCGTTTTTTGTAGGAAATTCTTAATGATCAAACAATCCCAGATCAGAACAATGGTATGGTAGAAATAATTTTTGACTTGGTGTTCACGATCCACATTTTTATTAAACTTCTTGTAAATTCATATATACTACTTCTTAATTGATGATGACTAACTGAAACCCTCAGCTGCCGACAGGTGTTGTTGATATATCTCGATGTGGACAGTTGCAAATGTGTGCCCCGACCGGGACTCGTACCCGGAATCTCCTGCTTACATGGCAGACGCTCTATCCATCTGAGCCACCGAGGACACAGATGAACAGCGTGACTGCAGGGACTTATGCCTTGCACGCTTCCCGTGAGACCCACATTCCCAACTGTCCAGAATTCTACATATGTACTGTACCTTATAGACATTTGCCCATTCACTCATTACTCGCGCACGCTTTGGCGATTCCCGTAAGAGTTTGGGCAACCTGTGCGCATTCGCACAGACGAAGGTCAATGGCTGGGTAGCCTTTAACTATATATATGAAGACAGTAACTGTTCTCGAAAGAACAGAATACTTTTGATGACCGTGCAGCTTTTCCCTGGAATAAATGATGGCTAACTGAAACCCTCAGCTGCCGACAGGTGTTGTTGGTATACCTCCATGTGGGCAGCTGAAAGTGTGTGCCTCGACCGGGACTCGAACCCGGGATTTTCAACTGTCCACATCGAGGTATATCAACAACACCTGTCGGCAGCTGAGGGTTTCAGTTAGTCATCATTTATTCCAGGGAAAAGCTGCACGGTCATCAACAGTATTCTGTTCTTTCGAGAACAGTTACTGTCTTCACATACACTTCTTAATTGTCACATCATCAAGAAAACAGTTTTGTATCAATCTTCACATATTTAATTTCCGCAAGACTTGACTGTTCTTTCACAAAGCGAAATAACAACTTAACTTCTGCAAAGTGAAACAAAGACTGCTCTGTGCGCATTCGCGCCAAAACGGTTACAAGTAAGTCAAAGATTATGACAGTCTCACAGACATGAATACACACAAGAACCATATCACTGTAATATATCGATACATCGGAGTGCTTACACATTAATAAATCCAAATGTGAATATTGTCACAAAATATGTCTGTTACTTCGCAGAAAAGTAGTACGACATTACTGGTATCGAGAACTGGGGTTGGAGTGCCGTAATGGTCACGTAAATAAAGAACCATTACATACTTCATCGCTATATTGGTTTGTTTTAAAGACTGTAAGGGCGCTGATGGCCTCACCGTTCAGCGCCTATAATATCCAAAAACAAACACAGACGGGCGCGCGCGACGCTCGCGGAGAGGGTGTCGAGGCTTCTGACAAGGGAACCTCCCCATCGCACCCACCTCAGATTTAGTTACAAGTTGCCACAGTGGATAGGCCTTGAAAAACTGAACACAGATCAATCGAGAAAACAGGAAGAAGTTGTGTGGGAATATGAAAAAAATAAGCAAAATATACAACCTGAGTAGTCCATGTGCAAGATAGGCAACATCAAGGAGAATCTGAGCTCGGGCGCGTCGTGGTCCCGTGGTTAGCGTGAGCAGCTGTGGAACGAGAGGTCCTTGGTTCAAGTCTTCCCTTGTATGAAAAATTTTTCTTTCTTTATTTTCCGAAAGTTATGATCTGTCCGTTCGTTCATTGACGTCTTTGCTCACTGTAATAAGTTTAGTGTCTGTGTTTTGCGACCGCACCGCAAAACCGTGCGATAAGTAGGCGAAAGGACGTGCCTCTCCAATGGGAACCGAAAACATTTGATCGCAGGGTCATAGGTCAACCGATTCCTCCACAGGAAAACACTTCTGATATATTCTATACGACACTGTTGACGGCATGACAGGAATTATGTTGTCGACCCACCGAACTTGTACACTTGGCGAATGGGTAAAAAGATTCTTCTACCTTGCCCGATTTAGGTTTTCTTGTGGATGTGATAATCACTCCCAAAAAACTGATGAAAACACAAGAGTTTGTCACATAAACTGCAACAAATGAATGCAACCGTTTCACAGTCGCACACTTTTCCCTGTGCTCTGTCAAAACATATGTTTTTAACGTTTTCAAATTTTTCCGTGCGTAGACCGTCAAATCCTGCATATGTCCAAGCAAATCCAAACATATCCTGGAATTTTGGAGAGCGAAGTTGATTATGTGTGAGTGCCTTTGATAATTGTCTGAAAATAAATAATTAAAATATTCGCGCGAGGGAAGTCTTGAACCAAGGACCTCTGGTTTCGCACGTGCTCACGCGGACCACAAGACCACAACGCTGTCGATCTCTCACGCTCCTTGATGTTGCTTATCCCGCACATGTACTACTCAGTTTGTATATTTTGCTTATTTTTTTCATAGTTCCACACAGCTTCTTCTTGTTTTCTCGATTGATCTGTGTTCAGTTTTTCAAGGCCTATCCACTGTGTCAACATATAACTAAATCTGAGGGGGGTGTGATGGGGAGGTTCCCTTGTGAGTGGCTGGCCCACGTCCGACAGCTAGCCAGTCATCCAGCGCTGCGCGGTGTAATCGCGTCAGCACAGCCCAGCACGGCGCAGCTCTGCGGCGGCCGGAAGACCCGCAGGTGCTGTGGCCTTGCCCCGTGGGAAACCCGGCACGAATAGATACGTGCTGTGGATGCGACGGCCGAGGCCGGAATAGCTGCAGTGGCAGCCGCAGGCGCCGCAAAGAAAGCGCCGGAGCTTACCGGCTACGTAGCGGCAGGCTCAAGGCCGCTAGGGACCTACTCAGCAGGTTCATAACGGAACGAAATCGGCAGATGTAAAGGTAATTTGAGGAGTACCTCAAGGAAGTGTGACACTGTTTATATGACCTATCGGGGACGGGAGGGGGGGGGGGGGGTTGATGGTAGTAGGAGGTGCAGACAGCTCAGGAAAAAAGTAGAAGCATGCGGTCAGACAAAAATCTTATATTTTATTACATTACATTAAAATTGCTACACCACGAAGATGACGTGCTACAGACGCCAAATTTAACCGACAGGAAGAAGTTGCTGTGATATGCAAATGATTAGTTTTTCAGAGCATTCACACAAGGTTGGCGCCGGTGGCGACACCTACAACGTGCTGACGCGAGGAAAGTTTCCAACCGATTTCTCATACATAAACAGCAGTTGACCGGCGTTGCCTGGTGAAACGTTGTTGTGATGCCTCGTGTAAGGATAAGAAATGCGTACCATCACGTTTCCGGCTTTCATAACGGTCGGATTGTAAGCCTATCGCGATTGCACTGTATCGTATCGCGACATTGCTGCTCGCGTTGGTCGAGATCCAGTGACTGTTAGCAGAATATGGAATCAGTGGGTTCAGGAGGGTAATACGGAACGCCGTGCTGGATCCCAACGGCCTCGCATCACTAGCAGTCGAAATGACAGGCATTTTATTCGCATGGCAGTAACGGATCGTGCAGCTACGTCTCGATCCCTGAGTGAACAGATGGGGACGTTTGCAAGACAACAACCATCTGCACGAACAGTTAGACGACGTTTGCAGCAGCATGGATTATCAGCTCGGAGACCATGGCTGCGGTTACCCTTGACGCTGCATCACAGACAGGAGCGCCTGCGATGGTGTACTCAACGACGAACCTGGGTCCACGAATGGCAAAACATCATTTTTTCGATTGAATCCAGGTTCTGTTTACAGCATCATGATGGTCCCATCCGTGTTTGGCGACATCGCGGTGAACGCACTTGGAAGTGTGTATTCGTCATCGCCATACTGGCGTATCACCTGGCGTGATGGTATGGGGTGCCATTGGCTACACGTCTCGGTCACCTGTTGTTCGCATTGAGGGCACTTTGAACTGTGGACGTTCATTTCTACCCTTCATTCGATCCCTGCGAAACCCTACATTTCTGCAGGATAATGCACGACCGCATGTTGCAGGTCCTGTACCGGTCTTTCTGGATACAGAAAATGTTCGACTGCTGCCCTGGCCAGCACATTCTCCAGATCTCTCACCAATTGAAAACGTCTGGTCAATGGTGGCCGAACAACTGGCTCGTCGCCGGCTGGAGTGGCCGAGCGGTTAAAGGCGCTACAGTCTGGAACCGCACGACCGCTACGGTCGCAGGTTCGAATCCTGCCTCGGGCATGGATGTGTGTGATGCCCTTAGGTTAGTTAGGTTTAAGTAGTTCTAAGTTCTAGGGGACTTACGACCACAGCAGTTGAGTCCCATAGTGCTCAGAGCCATTTGAACTGGCTCGTCACAATACGCCAGTCACTACTCTTGATGAACTGTGGTATCGTGTTGAAGCTGCATGGGCAGCTGTACCTGTACACGCCATCCAAGCTCTGTTTGACTCAATGCCCAGGCGTATCAAGGCCGTTATTACGGCCAGAGGTGGTTGTTCTGGGTACTGATTTCTCAGGATCTATGCACCCTAATTGCGTGAAAATGTAATCACAAGTCAGTTCTAGTATAATATATTTGTCCAATGAATACCCGTTTATCTTCTGCATTTCTTCTTGGTGTAGCAATTTTAATGGGCAGTAGTGTATACATTATAAATTGACAGTGTCAACTTTGCCTTATTCGTTACCAACGTATTACAGGCACAACACATTCTTCAGTCTGCGCTCTGCATTCTTGGCTCGCCTGTTGTGCTCTGCAGACGTAAATAGTGTTTTTATTGACCGTGCGACGTGGCGTAGTGATTAGCACACTAGATTCGCATTCGGGAGAACGACGATTGAAACCCGCGTCAGGCGTTTAGGTTTTCCGTAATTTCCCTGAATCCCTCCATGCAAATGCCGGGATGGTTCCTTTGAAAAGTCACGGCCGACGTCCTTCCCCATCCTTCCCTAATTCGATGGGACCGCTGACGTAGCTGTTTGGTCCCCTCCCGCAAATCAACCAACCAACCTGTTTTCATTGGCTTTGTATACTGAGTGAAAGTGTCTGTTAAAAGAAGAGTGTATAATGAAGGATTTATTAAGTATTGATTCACGTTTATTGAAAGAAACAGTGTCAAACTTCGACAGTGTGTTGTGTGTTATAATGTCGTCACGACTCAACGCGGCGTGTCCGTCTGGAACGTCATTTAACAACATCTCACTCGGTGTAAAAATAAATCGAAAGAGCTTTTTCATTGGAAAAAGGAATTCTACAACCCGCATGAAACTCCACTGGGATTTTTCGGCAGAAAATAAGGAACTTACCAAAGCGTCATAACAAACTTCTCTCTTAGTAGCAAAAAACAAAAAAAACGAACACTATTCTGAGACTTTAAGCAAATCATCCTTACTTAAAGCAACCATAATTGTTTAGGGAGAAGATAGTTAGCTGAAAAGTGGTAAAACACCCTCCTCTTTCATTATTTCTCTAACTTTTTCATTCCTCATCCTCTCTCTCCTTGTTACTCCTATCGTACTTCTGAGGAACTTCATTTCACATGCCTGCAACCTGCTTATATTTTCTTTCTTCATTACACAAGTTGCAGATGCATAGGTCAGTATTAGGATGTAGTAATATCTGTATTTTGCTTCTTTGCAGTTTTATGGGACGTCTTTGTTCCAAACCAGTCTCCTAACACTTCACAGGAATGAGCCTGCCTGTCTGCCACATTCACCGATCTCTTTCTCAGCTCTTCCATTTTCCGCTGTCACACTTCCCATGTGCTTGACACTTTCCACCTTCAATTGTTCACGTCAGCCGCGCGGTAGTAGCCGAGAGGTCTTAGGCGCTGCAGTCATGGACTGTGCGACTGGTCCCAGCGGAGGTTCGAGTCCTCCCCCGAGCATGGGTGTGTGTGTGTGTTTTTGTCCTTAGGATAATTTAGGTTAAGTAGTGTGTAAGCTTAGGGACTGATGACCTTAGCAGTTAAGTCCCATAAGATTTCACACACATTTGAACTTTTTTTTTTCCACCTCAAATCTTAATTTCATTAGTTGGTCTGGTCTTCCCTTCTTTCTATTTGTAACCAGGATCGCTATTTTGTTTACATTAAATTTCGTCCATAATATCTTTCTTCTCAAGCATCAAGCTGATCCTGAACCACCTCCCCCATGTTCATCAAGTCATTTGCGAACACCATTGCTTTCGTCTTGTCGTCAGTTTGTCCTACCACCTTAGTCATTATCTCGTCCAGGACAACAATGAAGAGGAGAAGTGACAGTGCACTGCCTTGTTTCACACCACTTGTTTGCTGGAACCAATCCGTCCTTTCATTTCCCAATTTCCTCCAACTCGGATTTACACAGTACATTTCCTCTATCCTGGTTGTCTATTTTTTTACACCTTCTTTTCTAGTGATTCCCAGACCGTTCTTCCACCGACGCTATAAAATGCCTTTTGTGTATCGAGAAGGCCGTCGTAGAGTCTTCCCCAAATCCGAGGAGGAGGAGGAGGAGGAGGAGGAGGTTAGTGTTTAACGTCCCGCCGACAACGCGGTCATTAGAGACGAAGCACAGGCTGGAATTAAGGAAGGATAGGAAGGGAAATCGGCCGTGCCCTTTCAAAGAAACCATCCCGGCATTTGCCTGAAGCGATTTAGGGAAATCACGGAAAACTTAAATGAGAATGGCCGGATGCAGGTTTGAACCGTCTTCCTCCCGAATGCGAGTACAGTGTGCTAACCACTGCGCCACCTCGCTCGGTCCCAAATTCGAAGTGATGCTCTTGGAGCCGACTCACTGCAAATACGAGATCAACAGTTGACCTGCCAGGTACGAAATCATGCTGTTCCTCTCTCAATTTGTTCTCGACCCTAGTTCGGATTCTCCTGTCCTGGATCTTTTCATATACGTTGGCACAGTGTAGTATTAGTGTGACTCTCGTGTAGTTTCTACAATCCTTCCTACGGTCTTCCAGTCTTCTGGAGTCTTCTCCTCATTCCACACCTCACGCGATGCAACCACTGTTTCCCAGCCTCCCCTGCTGCCTTCACCATTTCGACATTTACTTCGTTCACATCTGGTGCTTTTTCTCCTTTCACCTTGTCTGGTGCCATTTCCATTTCTTTCCATGTCAGGTCCTTCAGAACCCCCCCCCCCCCCCCTCCCTCCCCCTCGCTATAACTTCTACCTCCTTTAGACTATTACCCTCATCTCAAAGTCTGTTCGGATTCAGCAAATGCTCAGGGTAGTCCCTTGTCTCATTATTGTTAACCTCTGCCCCATTGTTATTCATTATTGTTGCATCCTCACTCAGCCCTGTTCTCTTACTTTTCACCATTCCATATCAGAACTTTCTTATCTCCTCGGCTATCTTCCTCCATCATCTTTGCCCATTATTACATATACTCTATTCTGCCCTCAGCCACTATCTTATTGTATTTTCAAGAAAACTTTTGAGGATAAACTCGGTAACCTCGGGGAATGGTATTTGGGTAATCAGTGGATCATTGGTTTGAATCTGACCATTGTCTAACTCTTTCGTTTTAATTTTTGCTCAGCTGGAAAATCCGCATCATTTACATGTAAAATTCACCAAGTATACGCTAATTAACACGTCTAATCTTTTTTTATGAAAAATGCACGTCTTCTTGTTTCTAAATTCATATTGCCCAGAAAATGCCTGTTTTTATTGCAAATATAAATTCTAAATTATCGATATTCATTAAAAGCTACTAAAACAATTGTAATTTTTTCAAAGTTTAAACGAGATTTATTATCAATCTTACGTAACCTATCGATTATTATTCTAATATTTAAATTTCGTGCGAAAAGTAATTAGAAATAAGAAGACGCGAGTTTTTCATAAAAATGATGATTATGTAAGTGTTAACTAGCCTATATTACATTAATGTTATATGTGAATGATGTAAGTATTCGAACTAAACGAAAAAAAACGACGAAAAACAGACCATGGCGAGATTCTAACCAACGATCCATTAATTACCGATCTTCCGAAGCCACTTCGGAAAAAGTCACCTTAAGTGTAGTCAATTAAGGCTCCTCGGAAATAAGAGTCGAGGGACATGAAAGGGAAGCAGTGGTTGGGATGGGAGTGAGACAGGGTTGTAGCCTCTCCCCGATGTTATTCAATCTGTATAATGAGCAAGCAATAAAGGAAACAAAAGAAAAATTCGGAGTAGGTATTAAAATCTATGGAGAAAAAATAAAAACTTTGAGGTTCGCCGATGACATTGTAATTGTGTCAGAGACAGCAAAGGACCTGGAAGAGCAGCTGAAAGGAATGGACAGTGTCTTGAAAGGGGGGTATAAGATGAACATCAACAAAAGCAAAACGAGGATAATGGAATGTACTCGAGTTAACTCGGGTGATGCTGAGGGAATTAGATTAGGGAATGAGACACTTAAAGTAGTAAAGGAGTTTTGCTATTTGGGGAGCAAAATAACTGATGATGGTCGAAGTAGAGAGGACATAAAATGTAGACTGGCAATGGCAAGGAAAGCGTTTTTGATGAAGAGAAATTTGTTAACATCGAGTATAGATTTAAGTTTCAGGACGTCGTTTCTGAGAGCATTTGTATGGAGTGTAGCCATCTATGGAAGTGAAACGTGGACGATAAATAGTTTGGATAAGAAGAGAATAGAAGCTTTTGAAATGTGGTGCTACAGAAGAATGCTGATGATTAGATGGGTAGATCACATAACTAATGAGGAGGTATTGAATAGAATTGGGGAGAAGAGGAGTTTGTGGCACAACTCGACTAAAAGAAGGGATCGGTTGGTAGGACATGTTCTGAGGCATCAAGGGGTCGCCAATTTAGTACTGGAGGGCAGCGTGGAGGGTAAAAATCGTAGAGGGAGAGCAAGAGATGAATACACTAAGCAGATTCGGAAGGATGTAGGCTGCAGTACGTACTGGGAGATGAAGCAGCTTGCACAGGGTAGAGTAACATGGAGAGCTGCATCAAACCAGTCTCAGGACTGAAGACAACAACTACAACAACGGAAATCTTCAGAGGCGATTTGCTCGAGAAATTTTTAGAGTTGCATCAGCTTGCTGTGATCGATTGATATTTGTGTTTGAACTTCTCGTACCATAAATATGAAGAAGAAAAAAAACGCTTGCTGAGTGGTGTTCTTGTTAGTTCTCCGGCGGCGGTGGAACCGGGCGAGGCCCGTAAGCGGCCGGGTCCGGAGGTACGTGTGTGTACGGCTGTGGACTGCCGCCTCGCCACCTCCAAGGCTGAGAGCGGCGTCCTGCGCGCGCGCCGTAAGAATCTCATTCGGCGCGGGACGCATGCAATATGCATGGTCCCGATACATAGCGTGGGCCGTATTAAAATGGGAGAACTGTGTCGGCCGGCTGACGAACGGCCTTTTACGGTAATGAAATATTGCCGGCTCCCGCGGGACCGCCGGCCGCCAGTCCTCCTGTCTTCTAGCCGGCTGTAGGCGCAGGCGGGGAGAGGAGGCGCATCATTGCCTTAATTACACGGGCCCGGTAGCTGCTCCCAGCAGAGGCTGAGGCTGCCGCCGCATCGGATCAACCCGATAAACCCTGTGTTAACGGTCGTGCGTTTGAAGGCTTATCACACCCGTCCGTGTCGACTCGATCACAGGCTTTTCGTGTTCAGCAGTAATTTAGCGACGTACCTTACTGCCGATTCACATTGTACGTCAAATAAATGGAATAGAACAGAATGCAGGTGACGTCACCGTCAATTGGTGCTTCACACTAGACGGAAAGTCAACACAGCAGCATTTCGCTTTGCCCATAAGCGAACAGTGAAAGTGAGCTATACAACTGAGGCAGCTAAGAAAGGGCACATCAAATACACTGAAAGGCCAAAGAAACTGGTACATCTAACTAATATCGTGTAGGGCCCCCAGAGCACGCAGGAGTGCCGCTACACGACGTGGCTTGGACTCGAATAACGTCAGAGATAGTGCTGGAGGGAACTGACACCATGAATCGTGCAGGGCTATCCATAAATTCGTAACCCTAGGAGGGAATAGACAACTCTTCTCAACAGCACGTTGCAAGGCATCCCAGATATGCTCAATAATGTTAATGTCTGGAGAGTCTGCTGGGCAGCGGGAGTGTTTAATCTCAGAATACTGACCCTGGAGCCACTCTGTAGGAATTCGGGACGTATAGGGTGTCGCATTCTCCTGCTGGAATTGCCCAAGTCCGTCAGGACACACAGTGGACATGAATGGATGCAGGTGATCCGACAGAATGCTTAGGTACGTGTCACCTGTCAGAGTCGTATCTAGACGTATCAGCGGTCCCGTATCACTCCAGCTGCAGACGCCTCACAGCATTACAAAGCCTCCACCAGCTTGACAATCCCCTCCTGACATGCAGGGTCCATGGATTCATGAGATTTTCTCCATACCCGTAGACGTCCATCCGCTCGATACAATTTGAAACGAGACTCGTCCGAAAAGGCAACATGTTTCGAGTCGTCAACAGTCCAAAGTCGGGCCCAGGCGAGGCATAAAGCTTTGTGTCGTCCAGTCATCAAGGGTATACGAGTGGGCCTTCGGCTCGGAAAGCCCATATCGATATTGTTTCGTTGAATCATTTATACGCTGACACTTGTTGATGGCCCAGCTTTGAAATCGGTAACAATTTGCGGAAGACTTGCACATCTGTCTCGTTGAACGATTCTCTTCAGTCGGCGTCGGTCCCGTTTTTGCAGGATCTTCTTCCGGCCGCAGAGATGTTGTTGGAGATTTGACGTTTTAGCAGATTCCTGACAGTCACGGTACACTCGTGAATGGGAAAATCTCCATTCATTGCTACCTCAGAGATACCGTGTCCCATCGTTCGTGCGCCGACTTTAATAACGCGTTAAAACTTACTTGGATCATGATTAGCTGCCATTGTAGCAGCAGTAACCGATCTAACAGCTGCGCCAGACACTTGTTGTCTCACATTGGCGCTGCCGACCGCTGTGCCCTATTCTGCCTGTTTACATCTCTCTGTATTTGAATACGCTTGCCTATACCGTTTTCTTTGGAGCTTCAGTATATATTCAGAGTAAATAAACACAGGATGCTTCGCCTGCATCTACTAAGGGTTTCATGCGACCCACACCTTTAAAATCCACGTGCAGGATTTTGATATCCTCTTACTCACTACGCGAAAACTGCTAGGCCTACAAAAAACAAGAACAGGCTCTTTTCGTAGGAAATTCAATGTAGCTAAAGTTTGAACTGGGGTACATTTTCGCTGGAAGCATTTGGATATCACTTTCGTACGTTTTTCTTGAATAATTCGAAAACAGTCGCCTCCGGGCATCTGTACAATGTTCTCAATGCGTCCAAAATGTCAGTTGCCGTCAGAACAGTATCCTGTGTAGCTGTGAGTGCATTAGCTCGGAGCCGGCCGGAGTGGCCGTGCGGTTCTAGGCGCTACAGTCTGAAACCGAGCGACCGCTACGGTCGCAGGTTCGAATCCTGCCTCGGGCTTGGATGTGTGTGATATTCTTAGGTTAGTTAGGTTTAATTAGTTCTAACTTCTAGGCGACTGATGATTCAAAAATGGTTCAGATGGCTCTAAGCACTATGGGACTCAACATCTTAGGTCATAAGTCCCCTAGAACTTAGAACTACTTAAACCTAACTAACCTAAGGACATCACACACCCCCATGCCCGAGGCAGGATTCGAACCTGCGACCGTAGCAGTCCCGCGGTTCCGGACTGCAGCGCCAGAACCGCGACTGATGACCTCAGAAGTTAAGTCGCATAGTGCTCAGAGCCATTTTAACCATTTGAACCATTGTCTTGGAGCCAAGTGATTTGTAAAGTGATCAGAGTGGTGTTCGTGTGGTAGATACTTCCGTAACCAAGGTAGCTAAAGTGGTTGATGTTTCAGCAAGCACTGCATCGAAGATTTATACTACTTACAAGGAACGCTGGAAACCATCGTCCGCTAAGTTACAACGTGGACGAAATCGTGTGCTGAACGATGGTGACAGTCGATCATTGAAGAGCCCTGCGCCAAGCGGCGTGGCCGCGTGTTTAGAGGCACCACGTCACGAATTGCGCGGCCGCTCCCGCCGGAGGTTCGACTCCCCTTTCGGGCATGGGTGTGTGTGTGTTGTCCTTAGCGTAAGTTAGTGTAAGTAGTGTGTAAGTCTAGGGACCGATGACCTTAGCAGTTTGGTCCCTTAGGAATTCACACCCATTTGAACTTTGAAGAGCCCTGCGATAAAGACAAAGAGTACAACAGCTGCAAAAATCACAGAAGAGCTGAATGTTGCACTCGTGAGCCCTGTCGGCACCAAACAATACGAAGGGGCTCTATAAGCTGCGAATTACATGGCGAGCTGCAGTTGCTATACCACGCATGAGTGATTCAAAGCCCGTTACCGGAAAACGTGTCGCACCTATAAAACCTACACTGTGGAGCTGTGGAAGAAAGTAATTTGCTCGGATGCGTCTTGTTTCACACTGTTTCCAACTTCTGGCCGTGTTTAGGTCTGGCGTGCGCTGTCCCAAGCGTACAAGGTACACTGCTTGCTGCCAAGAATGAAACATTGTGTGTGTTAAGTGATAATTTGGGCAGACCTATCGTGGTATTCCATGGGCCCCATGGTAACTCTGCAACTTCACATTACTATCAAGGATTGCTGATCAGGCCCATCTCATGGATCAATACTTGTTCCCCAGTGGTGACGTGTGTTCCAAGACGGCAGGGCGATGTTCACACAGCTCGCGCCATCCACTACTGGTTTTGTGAGCACGGGGGATAAATTTTCGCATCTCTCCGTACCACCACAGTCAACAAACACCAACATTATTAGGCTTTTTTGGTCTACTTTGCAGAGAAGGGTGCTTGATCGCTGTCCACTTTCATCATCGTTATCAGAACTTGCCACTATTTTTCAAAAAGAATTCCACACTATTCCCTAGAAAACCATACAGAACCTGTATTTGTCCATTCTGAGACGACCAGAAGCTGCTTTGAATGCCATCATTTTCCCTACATCGTATAAGCATAGTAATGTGTTTTCGGTGGTTCTATATTTTTTTCTGGCCCCTTTAATTTATTACTGATACGTACGCTTAGCGTTGGTAGGGCAGTGACTGACGCTGTCACAGAAAGCTTGATCTGGCGAGGATATTGCTTTTTTATGTAATCGTATAAAGAGAACCAAAATATTGTACATAACAACAAACTAACGAGCTATGTCTAGAGACACTTATAACATATCATGTTACATTGTTAGGAAATTTTAGACCAAAAGCCGACCACATGTAGCGCATTTCGGGTAACCTTCGTAATCTCTGTAACAGTTCAGGATTTGATTTGATTGTTAGGGGGAAGAGACCAAACTGCGAGGTCATCGGTCTCATCGGACTAGGGAAGGATGGGGAAGGAAGTCGGCCGTGCCCTTTCAAAGGAACCATCCCAGCATTTGCCTGGAGCGATTTAGGGAAATCACGGAAAACCTAAATCAGGATGGCCGGACGCGGGATTGAACCGTCGTCCTCCCGAATGCGAGTCCAGTGTGCTACCACTAACAGTTCAGGTCCTTGGGCATAGTTCACGTATCATAAGGTGAATATGTGGTATGACCAAACTTCATCTGACGGTTCCTGCATCTTCGTCTATGTCCGTGGAACATTCAGTTTTACAACGTCTTAACAGTGATATATTAATTCTTGCGTATTACTGTTGTTGTTGTGACCTTCAGTCCGAAGAATACTTTGATGCAGCTGTCCATGCTGCTGTATTCTGTGCAAAGCTCTTCATCTCAGACTAACTTCTGCAACCTACACCCTTCTGAATCTGTTTGCTGTATTCATCTCCTGGTTTCCCTCTACGATTTTTACCCCCTCCTGCACCGCTTCCCTCCGGTACTTAATTGGTGATCCGTTGATGTCTCAGAATGTGTCTTACCAACCGATCCCTTCTTCTAGTTGTGTTGTGCCATAAATTTCTTCTGTCCCTGATTCTATTAAGTATCATATTACTATAGCTTGGTAAATGAACAGAATTTTCCGGAGATCTGTATCTTTATTAGCTTTTGGAAGTTTGGCACCTATATCGTTAACCTCTCCGTTCTCAGCGGAGTCAATTAGCGTTAAAAAATGGAAACTAAACTCGATAACACAAAATGATCTTTTGTATGAAAAGGAAACAAAAGAAGAAGCTGCTAACCTACAGATTCTTGCCATCAGCCTGATCGTTAAGTGAGTGTCCCGGAACAGACGAAAGATTTGCTCACATACCATCAGGGCCTAATGTTAGGGTCAGTAGCGGTGACTGCATCTCTTGCCGACGGTATATTCCACCAAACCGGTGGAATTCCCGCTTGCTTTCTGTTGCAAACTATGATCTGTCAATATGTAACATGCTCTACACTATAGATGTTGTTTTAAAACTAGATTAAGCCGATACATGAGAAATACTACACTGTAATCCACTGTCTAGCAGGAGGGGGAGGTTCAGGCGTCATCTGCTATACCACCTTTGGCTATAGACACGTCAGAGGGCCACGACAGAGGCGCCAGGATACGGTTACGACGTTTTGGGTAGCACAGATGAATGTGACGATCCATCGCGGTTCGTAGAGTTTTACGGCGTTGCTGCAAGTAGCATATAATTAACTGCGTACATCACTCGCATCAAACTTTGTCTTATCACTTGCACTGTTGTGGAAATTTATCATTTATTTTGTAGATAAAAGTGACTCAAGTCGTCGCTAGTAATGGAACAAGCATGTATCCTACTTAGAGAAGAACAAAAATTCGTTCCCATTAGTTACAAGATAAAAGGTCCGCCGAGCACGAGATTAATTTAGACAATTACTTCCCCCCCCCCCCCCAACCCCACCCGGCCTTTACGTTTCACAAACACGGCAGGTACATAAACCTCAAGTAAAAGCTTACACGAGCCACGGGTAAAATACGACCTTGACTTTGTCATCAGTGCTAAACTAATGTGGTCTGTTTTAAAACGAGTCAGCACATGCCATATGTATCAGGAAAATCGTATCAGAAGGAAGACAGAGATCAACATTACAGTATAGAGTAATTCGTGTATCTAGAAGCAAAATTATGGGATATCTGATGCTTGGGATACTCCAAACAACCATATTCTATTCCAAAAGAAGGGTCTTCATACGCTGCTATGTAGAACAACTTCCTTTCTTACAAATAAAAGAAAAATGTGGTTGTTTTACAGTATTGATGTATTTAGTTAACCAGGTTTTGAGTTGATGCCATCATAAGACGATAACTACACTCATCAAAGAGAATACAGTACCAGTGAAAAACTTTGCAGAACATATTACACTTGGAAAGTGAGATCCAAAAACAGAGTAAATGTCATCTTTTCTAATAAACTTGTAACTTAGTTTAAAATATTTAAGATAAACATTAAATGAATGTGAAAGAAACATATCAAAAAACATTAAGACTAAACACTGAAACATCTTTGCGTGTATGCATGCGAGGATGAGGTGGAAGAGGAGCAAGAGCAGGGTACAGGTAAAAAAAAAAAATCTTGCTACACCCGAATATAAATTTGTAACCACTACAAGTAGTACACGAATGCCAGGTTAATATACTATAAACAGTATAAATAATAAACTCAACAGAAGAGATAACTTGATATGTATAAAACTAAAATGTGTTGACAATCACAGAAAACCAAATAGATACAGGACAAGAATATTTGAAGAAAAACTTGAATGAATAATTACGTACGGAGGTGACGGAGAAACAGAGGATCAGATATCATTTACGATTGTAACACTGCTGCTAGCACATGAACAAAACTATACTGATGAACCAAAACATTACGACCATTGACCATCACAACACTGAATCTTCGTGGTGGCGTTGCGGTTACGCGACGTGGTAAGTAAAATATTTAGGAGAAACAGACGCGGATAAGGAATGATTCTAGCGGTGGTACGAGCCACATATGGGGAAATCTACTGGTATAAACAACTTTGATAAGGGGCAGAGAGTTATGGCCCGGCGCCTGAGTAAGGCGATACTGGTCGTGTGATGGCGTGCTGCTGCCCTGAGCATCTATGGAAAGTGGTTGAAGGACATTGAAACCAAAAGTAGGAGACAAGGTGTCTGACTCGCACGCCTCATCACAGAACGTTGAGGTCTGACGCTTGTCCGCTCTGTAAAGCAGGATAGGTGGTGGTGTGTGGTAAACCTGACAACTGAGCACAATGCTGCTGCAGGCGCAAGCGTATCGGAGCGCTGCCGAGTAGCAGTTCGCAGTTAGACGAAGTGTGGCATGTTTGGTTGTTAGTTTCTTCGTCTACGGTACACACCGAAATCAAAAACGCCTATCACCGATACAACAGTTTTTTAACATCGACCGAAGACGCAGTACACTCGCATTCACGTGGCTCAACAGTTACCTCCCTTCTCGTTCTCCATACTCTTTCTTGGTGTTTCATTATCGATCTATCGATGTATTTCTACAGTTCAACAGATCTCGCTTAGCATTACATTGAGTACAAAATTGACACTTCACATTATTATGCTTGTGGAAAATAATTTCAAATAACATGTCAATAAACGCACAAACACACGACATTAGGGAAAAAAACATGACAAAAATAGCAATCGCGTGCATAGGAACTCCATTTCAGCTACAGAAACAAAATTGCACAAAGAAGCAAAGTTACAAAATCCGACCTATAATAAATCTTCCAATGTACCATAAAGAAAGCAGAAAACAAGAAAAGAAGAAATCATGGGAAAATAAAAAAACTAATATTGTTACGTAGTATTATCCTCACAATTTGAATATTAGAACTACTTTCCAAAGTAGTGGGTACATAATTGAAGTTACTGATACATTTTGCTGAAATAGACTGCACATGGTACGTAATCAGTCTTCTGGCTGGTTTGAAGCGGTCCACCACGAGTTCCTCTCCTGTGCGAACCTCTTCACCTCAGAGTAGCATTTGCAAGCCGTGTCCTCAGTTGTGCTGGATATATTCAAATCTCTGTCTTCCTCTACAGTTTTTACCTTCTACAGCTCCTACCATTCTACCCCTCTTCTTGTCAGTGTTTTCTATATATTTTTTTCCTCGCCAATTCTGTGAACTTCCTCCTCATTCCTTACCTTATCAGTCCACCTAATTTCCAACATTCGTCTGTAGTACCACATCTTAAATGCTTCGATTCTCTTCTGTTCCGATTTTCCCATACTCCATATCTCACTGACACACTGTGCTGTGCTTCAAACGTACATTCTCAGAAATGTTTTCCTCAATTTGAGGCCCCAGTTTGATACTAGCAGGCTCGTCTCGGCCAGGAAAGCCGTTTATGGCAATGCTAGTCTGCTTTTAGTGTCCGCCTACCACGGTATAACGTTATTTGTTTGGGTGTGGGTCCATTATCACGGGATAGCTATATATTTTTATTTTTGTAATTATATATTTTATGGTTTTGGTTGGGGTGGCTATAAATAATGTGGGCTAGCATGAGACTTTTAATTAACTTATACCGCGATAACACTTGAGCCGCCCTGTGTGGCCGAGCGGTTCTCGGCGCTTCAATCTGGAACCGCGCGACCACTACGGTCGCAGGTTCGAATCCTGCCTCGAGCATGGATGTGTGTGATGTCCTTAGGTTAGTTATATTGAAGCAGTACTAAGTTCTAGGGGTCTGATGACCTCAGATGTTAAGTCCCATAGTGCTCAGAGCCATTTGAACCATTTTTGATAACACTCGTACGGACTTCGGCTGCCTCGAAGTACGTGCGATTAGTTTTTTAAACACATCGCGGGACTCACCGCCGTTTAATAAATAGTTTGCGTGAGCGCTACTATTTAGCAAAGAAAACATGCGTATTCTTACGCAAACTGTAATTATTATTTCTCTGCCTCGTGATGACTGGGTGTTGTGTGCTGTCCTTAGGTTAGTTAGGTTTACGTAGTTCTAAGTTCTAGGGGACTGATGACCATAGCTGTTAAGTCCCATAGTGCTCAGAGCCATTTTTTTTTTGTAGTTATTAATATGGGTCTCAGGGGCAACTGTTTATTAATGTACCAAACAATACAAGGATTAACTCAGCTGGAGCCGAGCGACCGCTACGGTCGCAGGTTCGAATCCTGCCTCGGGTATAGATGTGTGTGATTTCCTTAGGTTAGTTAGGTTTAACTAGTTCTAAGTTCTAGGCGACTGATGACCTCAGAAGTTAAGTCGCATAGTGCTCAGAGCCATTTTTGATTAACTGAGATATTGCAAAATATGATGATTTTCAATATTTCTTGTTCATTATTTACAAGGGAAAACTGGAGAGAATGTCATCTGCCGCTAGGCGGCCTAACTTGAAACATACTGAACTCATTCAGTATTCTAAATATTAACAAACTAAATCTATTTTTACTCTGTCAACTCTGAAACTATTGTAAGATCAAGGTACAGAAACCTCTCACATTTACATTTAATATTATGACATGAAATTTTAATTAAATAATACAGTCAGCGTAATGGCCGACTAAACCCTGCTAGGGGACATGAGCTCCCTGCACTACGAAGTTCTGTAAAAACTTTGTTAATTATAATTAATGGTTGCGATCGTGAGAGGTGACAACTAACTCAGTAATAAACACTTTCTAATAACAATTTCTATTATATTTTGCAAAAATACAGACAAACTTCCATTAATTACTATCCAGCGCTACAATGGTGGTTTACTTCTAGACGAAACAAAAACAGGAAAGATGGTTCAATCAAAGCATTGTCTCTTATCTAAATGGCTAATGTTACACAGAGATTATACCAAAGAAACTGTGTTTTCTTAATTACATCGATATTTGTGTTTTGATAATAATAACTTACGTTCTTTACTATTTGTTATACATCGCGCAGACGTACTTAGTCTTTAGATAATTTATGTTTCACACGTCTCAAAGCAAAAACTTGTTTTCCCTTTCTCCAAATGTCCATTTATGTGACGTACCGTCACACGCCTTATTCCGTCCGTCATTTGCTGCCTAGGTAGAATAATTCCTTAACTTCGTTTACATCGTGATGATCAATCTTGATGTTAATTTTTTCGCTGTTTTCATTTCTACTACTTCTCATCACTGTCGACTTTCTGCGATTTACTTGCGGTCCGTATTCTGTCCTATTTAGACTGTTCATTCCGTTCAGCAGATACTGTAATTCTTCTTCACTTTCACTGAGGAACCAAATGATTCTGGAAACATAGATCCCGTGAGTGACTGACCTGACCGCCACGACTTTGATACCCACGTCAAACAAACGCATGCCGCGTGGGATTAGCCGAGCGGTGTCAGGCGCTACAGTCATGGACTGTGCGGCTGGTGCCGGCGGAGGTTCGAGTCCTCCCTCGGGAATGGGTGTATGTGTTTGTCCTTAGGATAATTTCGGGTAAGTAGTGTGTAACCTTAGGGACTGATGACCTTAGCAGTTAAGTCCCATAAGATTTCACACACAATTGAACAACAAACGATTGGTCACCGTTTTGCTTCTCGTGTTGTTGCGACTGTCTGACGATATTTCCGTGATCTCATAGTCACACACATTCAAACCATACACGGTGCCTCGGGGCTGGCTGGCAGGTGAGCAGAATCGCGTTGGATGGGGGCCAGGCGTCCTCGCCGGCTGTGGTGAGGGAGCGAGTAGCGACCAGCGACCAGTGAGTAGCGAGTGCCGGAATTAGACGGGGGAAGTCGCCTGCGGGCTCGGCGCCCTTGGCATTTGCCCGCACCCGCCGGAGCCGGCACCACGAGTCGCTTGCCGGTATCGCCTCGGCCCACGCACCGCCAGTCGAAGATACACACACATTTACAAAAAACGTGTGGTACCCTGATAATGAAAACTTTGAGGTTCGCCGATGACGTTGTAATTGTGTCAGAGAGAGCAAAGGACTTGGAAGAGCAGTTGAACGGAATGGACAGTGTCTTGAAAGGAGGGTATAAGATGAACATCAACAAAAGCAAAACGAGGATAATGGAATGTAGTCAAATTAAATCGGGTGATGCTGAGGGAATTAGATTAGGAAATGAGACACTTAAAGTAGTAAAGGAGTTTTGCTATTTGGGGAGCAAAATAACTGATGGTGGTCGAAGTAGAGAGGATATCAAATGTAGACTGGCAATGGCAAGGAAAGCGTTTCTGAAGAAGAAAAATTTGTTAACATCGAGCATAGATTTAAATGTCAGGAAGTCGTTTCTGAAAGTATTTGTATGGAGTGTAGCCGTGTATGGAATTGATATGTGGACGATAAATAGTTTAGACAAGAAGAGAATAGAAGCTTTCGAAATGTGGTGCTACAGAAGAATGCTGAAGATTAGATGGGTAGATCACATAACTAATGAGGAGGTATTGAATTGAATTGGGGAGAAGAGGAGTTTGTGGCACAACTTGACTAGAAGAAAGAACACAACATGTCATTCTTAACGGTTCAAAATCTGCAGATGTAGAGGTAATTTCGGGAGTACCGCAGGGAAGCGTGATAGGACCTTTATTGTTTACAATATACATAAATGACTTAGTTGACAACATCGGTAGCTCCGTGAGGCTATTTGCAGATGACACGGTTGTCTACAAGAAAGTAGCAACATCAGAAGACTCGTACGTACTCCAGGAGGACCTGCAGAGGATTAATGCATGGTGCGACAGCTGGCAGCATTCCCTAAACGTAGATAAATGTAATATAATGCGCATACATAGGGGCAGAAATCCATTCCAGTACGATTATGCCATAGGTGGTAAATCATTGGAAGCGGTAACGACCGTAAAATACTTAGGAGTTACTATCCGGAGCGATCTGAAGTGGAATGATCACATAAAACAAATAGTGGGAAAGGCGGGCGCCAGGTTGAGATTCATAGGAAGAATTCTAAGAAAATGTGACCCATCGACGAAAGAAGTAGCTTACAAAACCCTTGTTCGTCCGATTCTTGAGTATTGCTCATCAGTATGGGACCCTTACCAGGTTGGATTAATAGAAGAGATAGACATGATCCAGCGAAAAGCAGCGCGATTCGTCATGGGGACATTTAGTCAGCGCGAGAGCGTTACGGAGATGCTGAACAAGCTCCAGTGGCGGACACTTCAAGAAAGGCGTTACGCAATACGGAGAGGTTTACTATCGAAATTACGAGAGAGCACATTCCGGGAAGAGATGGGCAACATATTACTACCGCCCACATATATCTCGCGTAATGATCACAACGAAAAGATCCGAGAAATTAGAGCAAATACGGAGACTTACAAGCAGTCGTTCTTCCCACGCACAATTCGTGAATGGAACAGGGAAGGGGGGATCAGATAGTGGTACAATAAGTACCCTCCGCCACACACCGTAAGGTGGCTCGCGGAGTATAGATGTAGATGTAGAAGGGGTCGGTTGGTAGGACATGTTCTGAGACATCGAGGGATCACCAATTTAGTACTGGAGGGCAGCGTGGAGGGTAAAAATCGTAGAGGGAGACCAAGAGATGAATACACTAAGCAGATTCAGAAGGATGTAGGCTGCAGTAGGTACTGGGAGGTGAAGAAGCTTGCACAGGATAGAGTAGCATGGAGAGCTGCATCAAACCAGTCTCAGGACTGAAGACCACAACAACAACAACCCTGCTGGTAAAGAATCTGAATCGATAACTTGACGAGAGCACTGTACATAACACATACGTTGCTACTCTTAAAAAGTTTACTAAGGGTTAGAGACAAGAACTAAAATAGGGAAATAAATCTCTCGAGCAGCAGTACCAACCAAAGCCCTTAGACATTGTCTTGTATATTATCTTGTATATTATCAGAAGTTCTTAAAGCGTGGATGGGAAAAATTGGTTCAAATGGCTCTGAGCACTATGAGACTTAACATCTTAGGTCCTCAGTCATCTACAACTTAGGACTATTTAAACCTAACTAACCTAAGGACATAACACACATCCATGCCCGATGCAGGATTCGAACCTGCGACCGTAGGGGTCGCGCGACTCCAGATTGAAGCGCCTAGAACCGCTAGGCCACAGTGACCGGCTGGATGAGAAAGTTCAGAGGATTGGACCTAGGCATAGATGGTGATTACAAATCGAATTTCCTATTAACTGTTGTTGTTCGTATTGTCCTCAGTCCAAAGACTGTTTGATGCAACTCTCCTTGCTGTTCTACCCTGTAAAAGGCTCTTCTTTTCCGAATAACTGCTGCAACCTACACGATTTTGAACCTTCTTACTATGTTCGTCTTTGTTTTCCTCTACAATTTTACTCTCCCCCCCCCCCCCCCCCCCCCCCCTCCACAAACACACTCTTCCGTCAAGTACTAAATTGGTAATCCCTTGACGTCTGACAAGGAACTCCTTGAATGCGACATCGCAAGTTCAATCTTCAGTAAGATTCTTTTGAAAGCGTTGTGTTAACAATTAGGAAACATAAATGAAGGGCGAGGGCCACAGAAAATGAGTGTCCGGGAGGTGCAAAGATCAACCCTCTACGGATATGTGTATTACGCTTTCCAAATTGGACATAATCGACATTCAAGAAATGATCAAAACAAATCATTAATTAGCACCATGAACACCGAATGAAAAATGATCACAGAGTTTTGCACCGTCAAGATCGAAGGCGAACTCCTTAGGAAGCGCAAATCGTGGAGGACGTTCAGCTAGGTATCAACTCTTTAAAAAATGCATACAGAATCGTAACGAGATAATAACTGATGGAATGTGATGGCATGCAACCAAAAGCGAAACACGCTATCGTGGAGCTTATCGAGAAACTGGCTATCGTTTAAGACCTAGCTGCAGATAGAGCGGTAATATGTTTTGTAGGCACGAGAAAACAAATACCTAGGGGCTGAATTTGTCCTGCGGTTCCAGGTGGTATGAATTGCAATGTCACACACTTTTCAGGAGGGCTGGTTTGCTCTAAAGCAGAAACAAGCTTAGCTGCAGATGATATTCCAAGTACGTAGTTATATCTAGTACCCGTTTCTTGGACAACGATTGTCCTTCACTATATTTCACTGGAGACGGGATTTGTGGCCCCTGACCGACAAGGATGATTAAACTACATGCCTCGACACCTGTTCCAATATTGCTTTCACTTGTTAATCAGTATCGTCGTCATTGTACTCATCATGTACATTGTCTGCACAGTCGAGCGTATACTACATCACACGTTCCACTGACTCATCTTGCAGTAAAGCTAATATTTCATTTGCCACTTCTTTCTCACCCTGCGAAATTGCATGAGTTCCTTTCTGACGAAATGCCAACTTCGGAAACTGTTGTATATATAACGCAATGTTTGCTTTGTTTATCGTTACCATTGCTCTACTTTGTATCAACGCTACTAGGACTGTAGCACTGTTCGATACCCTATGTTCTCTTCTTGTCAGAACTATTTGCCATCAGGCCGGCCGGTGTGACCGAGCGGTTCTAGGCGCTTCAGTCTGGAACCGCGCGACCGCTAACGTCACAGGTTCGAATCCTGCCTCGGGCATGGATGTGTGTGATGTCCTTAGGTTAATTAGGTTTAAGTAGTTCTAAGTTCTAGGGGACTGATGACCTCAGATGTTAAGTCCCATAGTGCTCAGAGCCATTTGAACCTATTTGGCACCCGCCTTCCACTTTCGTACAAGCCTACACTGCAGACAAATACCTTCACAAAAGACTTCCTCAAACTTAAATCTATATATGACGTTAACAATTTTCTCTTTTCCAGAAACGTTTTTCTTACCACTTCCAGTCTACATTTTATATCGTTCCTTCTTCGGCCATCATCATTTTTTTACTGCCCAAATACTACTACTTTTAGTGTCTTGTTTCCTAATCTAATTCCCTTGGCGTCAATTCGACTACATTCCATTACCCTCGCTTTGCCATTTTTGATGATCATCTTCTATAGTCTTTTCAAATGTGTTCACTCCGTTCACCGGTTCTTTCAGGTCCTTTGCTGCCTCTGATAGAATTGCAATGTCATCCGCAAACCTCAAAGTTTTTATTCCTTCTCCCAAACTTTAATTCCTACTCCAAATCTCTCTTTGGTTTTTGTTACTGCTTGCTCAACGTACCGATTGAATAAAATTGGTGATAGACTACAACCCTGTCTCACTCCCTCCTCAGCCACTAATTCCCTATTATGCCTTTCGACTCCTGCAACTGCCGTCTGTTCTCTGTACAAGTTGTTAACAGCATTTCACTCCCTGTATTTTACGCCTGCTGCCATCACAACTACAAAGAGTGTATTCCAGTCGACGTAGTTAAAAGCTTTCTCTAAGTCTACAAATACTTTAAAATAGGTTTGCCTTTCTGTAATGTGTCTCTGAGATGATGATAAAATAATTTGGATGCAGATGACTGTGATGTATAGTATGTGTTGAAGAAAATGATAGAAACGTACAATAAGGCCGGACAGCAGTACATTTTCCCAAAACGAAATGTCTATAGGAAGAAACCAAAAAGACATTGTCATAGATGGGAATACTATTGAGTCATAAGTATAAATATCTGGGAGTTACAATCTGAGATCAGGACTCCAAGAAACAAGAAATAAGGCAGAGGACAAAACAAGCTAAAACGGAAATCTTTCAGCTGAATTCCATCGTTTGATCAGATAAAATAAATGAAAGACGTAAAAAGGTTAGTTATACGAATCTGTAATGCAAAGAATTTGTTTATATGGAGCGGAATCCACAGAAATAACAAAACTTGAAGCCGTACAAATGGATTTTTTGAGAAGATGTGGAGTTTCAAGGCGAGAAAAAAATCCCAAATAGGGAAATCAGGAAACGAAACATACTACACAGTAGAGGTGGAAAAATGGCACTTAAAATGGTATTGGATTGTGATGAAATTAGTGGACGAACATTGGCTGAAGAAGTATTATGTTGGAAACCTCCATAAAAAAAAAGACCCTGTTGAGAATGGAAAAAACAAGTGGAGGAAAATATGCAACGAAGACATTTAAAAGATGATTGCGCAAGGATCAGGAGGCTTGGAGACGAGGTTGCGAGAAACGGCCTAAAAAGCTGTAAACTAATCCTAATAATAATAATAATAATAATAATAATGTAGACTACGGTACCGATGAAAGTGGGCGAGATCGAAACACCGACAATGTTACATTTCGGATCACCAGTTGAAGGGTCCTCTTCTGGTCACGCTATTTTGTTATTGCACTCAGGGAGGATGAACCGACGTAACGGTTCGTTTGTAATGAAACTTTTAGCACGCCTGTTTTTGTTCACACAGTTATAGTGTAAAGAAAAATACAGTTGGGAGATAGCGGGTTTTCTTTGTCTGCGTACGACTTTTTAGCTCCTAGCACAAGAAAGGTGAATACGATTACGGAAAAGGCGACTTGCCAGACGTTCGCCTTGAGCTGACAGCAGGCGGAGGATGATTACTTGCAGTGTCCTCACTTACTGTGGGTCAGCTAGAGTTTATTTATTTATACACTCCTGGAAATGGAAAAAAGAACACATTGACACCGGTGTGTCAGACCCACCATACTTGCTCCGGACACTGCGAGAAGGCTGTACAAGCAATGATCACACGCACGGCACAGCGGACACACCAGGAACCGCGGTGTTGGCCGTCGAATGGCGCTAGCTGCGCAGCATTTGTGCACCGCCGCCGTCAGTGTCAGCCAGTTTGCCGTGGCATACGGAGCTCCATCGCAGTCTTTAACACTGGTAGCACGCCGCGACAGCGTGGACGTGAACCGTATGTGCAGTTGACGGACTTTGAGCGAGGGCGTATAGTGGGCATGCGGGAGGCCGGGTGGACGTACCGCCGAATTGCTCAACACGTGGGGCGTGAGGTCTCCACATTACATCGATGTTGTAGCCAGTGGTCGGCGGAAGGTGCACGTGCCCGTCGACCTGGGACCGGACCGCAGCGACGCACGGATGCACGCCAAGACTGTAGGATCCTACGCAGTGCCGTAGGGGACCGCACCGCCACTTCCCAGCAAATTAGGGACACTGTTGCTCCTGGGGTATCGGCGAGGACCATTCGCAACCGTCTCCATGAAGCTGGGCTACGGTCCCGCACACCGTTAGGCCGTCTTTCGCTCACGCCCCAACATCGTGCAGCCCGCCTCCAGTGGTGTCGCGACAGGCGTGAATGGAGGGACGAATGGAGACGTGTCGTCTTCAGCGATGAGAGTCGCTTCTGCCTTGGTGCCAATGATGGTCGTATGCGTGTTTGGCGCCGTGCAGGTGAGCGCCACAATCAGGACTGCATACGACCGAGGCACACAGGGCCAACACCCGGCATCATGGTGTGGGGAGCGATCTCCTACACTGGCCGTACACCACTGGTGATCGTCGAGGGGACACTGAATAGTGCACGGTACATCCAAACCGTCATCGAACCCATCGTTCTACCATTCCTAGACCGGCAAGGGAACTTGCTGTTCCAACAGGACAATGCATGTCCGCATGTATCCCGTGCCACCCAACGTGCTCTAGAAGGTGTAAGTCAACTACCCTGGCCAGCAAGATCTCCGGATCTGTCCCCCATTGAGCATGTTTGGGACTGGATGAAGCGTCGTCTCACGCGGTCTGCACGTCCAGCACGAACGCTGGTCCAACTGAGGCGCCAGGTGGAAATGGCATGGCAAGCCGTTCCACAGGACAACATCCAGCATCTCTACGATCGTCTCCATGGGAGAATAGCAGCTTGCATTGCTGCGGAAGGTGGATATACACTGTACTAGTGCCGACATTGTGCATGCTCTGTTGCCTGTGTCTATGTGCCTGTGGTTCTGTCAGTGTGATCATGTGATGTATCTGACCCCAGGAATGTGTCAATAAAGTTTCCCCTTCCCGGGACAATGAATTCACGGTGTTCTTATTTCAATTTCCAGGAGTGTATTTAGCGTGTCGCAATGTAAATCACTCATTATCATATACGTAAAATACAAACAAATCGCAAGAGCCACAAAAAAAAACAGATTTTTACATATTTTATTTATCTTGGGCAGTAATGAAGAAAGCAAATCACTGACAAGAGTAAGAGTACTTTTCTGAAACGTGATAGGTGGTTTGTCTGACACCACACCGACATTCTGATGAAGCTGACATTCACCATCGGTGTAATGAGTCCACATGTCTTCCGTGGTTTGTTCTTATCTTGTTGAGGCCGTCCAGTGTGTTTCGGCGTGCATGAAGCCTGGTTTTTTTTTCTGTGATACAGGGAAGGTGTAAGCACATAATGACGGTGACTCTTCCGACTGTTTTTATTGCAACGCTTCGGTGATATTAAAACTATACGCAAGGAGTTTACTTCTGATAATATTTCTGCTGTAGCCATAGCACCACAGGGCTTTGCCTGTCTCACATCTAGCATGGCTTTGATGACTGAAAATGGCGAGTGCTTATCGGTCTAAATGATTGTATATCACAGTTGTCTGTTACTCTGCCTGTCACAGAAATCTTTCGGTTTGGAGGCGTTACCTTGCTTGTGAATATTATTGCAGCGCTTTTGTCGGGATTAACCTTTATTTTCCAGATCTTGCACCGTTGGGTGATGGGATCTAGATTTTCACGTAGTTCTCGTGCGATGAAGTTGAGATTGCTGCTACTTCTGTAGAGCGCCGTGTCACTACGCGAAAGATAATTTCACTTCCTGCCAATTTAGGAACGTCATTCGTGTAGACCGTGTATAGTTCCGGGCCCCAGAACCGAGCCTTGCAGAACCCGGTCACGGCGTTCCTGATCGTGCTAACCTGCTTGCCGCACCTGACAGAGTACTGCCTTTCTACCAGGAATGTTGATCATGTGCCTTGAAATGTCTTAACAGGGACAGTTTCTAGATTAAGCCAACATGCCAGACCTTGTCGAACGCTTTCTAGGTGTCGAGAAAGACTGCTCCGCTGCAGTGCTGTGGTTTCTATCTCTTGCTCTGCGTATGTTTTCGCCGTGCGGTCAGGGGCGCCTTGTCACGGTTTGCACTGCTCCTCCCGTTGCAGGTTCGAGCCCTCCCTCGGGCATGGGTGTGTGTGTTGTCCTTAGCGTAAGTTAGTTTGTTAGATTGTGTGTAAGCTTAAGGACCCATGACCTCAGCAGTTTGGTCCCATAGCACCTCAACACAAATTGCCAAACTTTGCGTATGTGTTCCACCATATATAGGGATTCGTGGATAGTACTTTGTTCTGGACGGACTACAACTGCTCTGGAGGGGAGAGGTGTGTGATAATGTTGTTATCTCTCAGGAACTAGGTGAGCACTCTGTGGATAAAACACTCCAGCATTTTCCCAAGAAAGCACAGCCGGCCAGTGTGGCCGAGCGGTTCTAGGCGCTTCAGTCTGAAACCGCGCGACCGCTACGGTCGCAGGTTCGAATCCTACCTCGGGCATGGATGTGTGTGGTGTCCTTAGGTTAGTTATGTTTAAGTAGTTCTAAGTTCTAGGAGACTGATGACCTCAGATGTTGAGTCCCATAGCGCTCAGAGCCATTTGAACCAAGAAAGCACAGCAGTGAAATGGGTCTGTAGTTTTGTGGAAGGATTGGGTTCCTGTTAGGTGTAGGTTGGATTATGACCTGAGCAGTTTTCCAAGTGGTTGGCAAATGGCGATGCACTACTTGTAGATTGTGGTGAGGTGTGTGACTCCTGAAGATGGTTGGTGCTTTAGGTGGGACACACACACCTTGGGACCGGGTGATTTGTTATTTCCTAGCCGTCTCATGTAGGGACTCAAAGGTGATCGGAAACCGGTGTTAACTCTGTCTCTGGCCTAATATCTCTCAATTGAGCCTGTCGTTCGACTATTTCTCTCTCGTGTCTTTCACTTTTGTCGTATTCGATGACATGACTTCGGAATTGTGGCACCTGTGACGTCACCGGTACTTCCACTTTCTCCTCACCGTCAAAGACAAGTTCATCTTCCCCTCGGAGTATCCTGTCTTCCCTGCCTTCTACGCTTTCGTGACCTTCCATACTTGGTTCATGTCCTATTCCGTGACTATAAAGCGCTCTCGTCCCTCTCATATACCGGTAGAGTGACCCACTTGCGCATGCGTTTACGGAAGATCATAACGGAAGAAATACCACACTGCCAGCAGAGGTATATGCTGCCTTGGCACTCTCTGTGAATGGTGTAGTGTCACAAATATTGGTCGACAAATGAACTGTACTTATGCCTAAGAGAACTAGCTATTGCGTCTCGGACTCCTCATTTTTATGGAGGTTGAAACCAGAATCACAATTACTTAACTCACTCGTAAAACGTATTTCAGTACCTTCCCTGAAACCCGAATCCAGAAGGATGATAAAAGATATTAAAATTGGGACATTCTCGTAGCGTGATCTATCTGGTGTTCCTCGGCGACCAGCAGGCGGGCATAGCGTCGATGGTCCACCCAACGTTCTTCGGTTTATGCATGCGCAATTGGCTCTCCCTTCCGGTATATAAAGTGAACGGGAGAGCTTTATTTTCAGTCTTTACAACTTTCTTTTAAGATGTCTGAGCACTTTACAGTGGAAATGTTTGTAGAAGACAAAGTCTGGTTACGGCTGAAATCCCACAGTTTTCTGGATAAAGTAATAGCCGTGACAAGAAGATTTGCAAGTAGTTCATTGTCCTTTAGATACAGAGAGGCTCTGGAGCGAAGTCTATTACCACACCTTCGGACATTTGGTCGATTGGGAACAAAGGATTCCTTTGTATCGTTATGTGGCCGCTGACAAGTAAACGGTTCTGCCGTATTTGGGGTGAGTGAATGTGGCGGATCGTTGAGGCCCAATTGCTAAGCATACACATTATCGATTCAGGTATGATTCCAGTGGTGTGTCTCACTTCTCTATCTACCTACGTAACGTGGGCATTATTGAGCCAGATTGCCGCGCTACGTTCTGCAGCAGCAGATACTGGATTCAGGGGTGAAATTCGGAGAGTAGTACCCGAAGATCCCGATGTGCTACTACACAGTTTTGTAAAAGTTGGCCGGCCGCTGTGGCCGAGCGGTTCTAGGCGCTTCGGTCTGGAACCGCGCGACCGCTACGGTCGCAAGTTCGAATCCTGCCTCGGGCATGGATGTGTGTGTGATGTCCTTAGGTTGGTTAGGTTTAAGTAGTTCTAAGTTCTAGGGGACTTATGACCTCAGCAGTTGAGTCTCATAGTGCTCAGAGCCGTTTGAACCATTTGTAAAAGGTGAACAAACGCTTTACGAAATATTGTACCTGACTTTTCTCCCGGTAAGTTATGCATTCTTCTAAGTACGCGCTCACACCCTGCAACACTCCGATTCTTCTTATAAGGGTACTGTGCCCACCGTGCTCCAGATTTTTGCGACATGTACATTACGTATTTGTTGTGTGACGTGTAGCTACTTCAGTAGCACGATGCATAGATGCTCGCTCCTGCCCATGCCGCTCTGCACGCACCACACAGCAGCAACGCAGCGCGTGCGGCTGGGTCATGCCTTGGAACACTTGGGAGGGGATGCGGGGTACGTCACGAACTATGCTTACCCGAACAGGCAGACACATGAGGGCAGCTGACGTTATTGCACGTTCGATAATTGACTCACTATCACTCATTATCAGAAAATCATTGATATGCGAGTGCAGCCATGGGTAACAGCTAGACTTAAAACTCAGTCAGTTGCCGACTCTGTACTGGTATTCGCTCTTTCTCGATATACTGTACTCATGCTTCTTTGTGTGGTTCCAAAAGTGGCGTAACGTCGGCAGTTTCCTATCCTTTATTTACCTAAAGCGTTGGACCCTAGCAGCTTCTAATTGGCCCACTTCACCAATACTGTTCGCCTCTCCATCACAGTTGTCCGCAATTACTAACAAAATTTAGTGTTTATCAGCTGTGTTCTAACTTGAGTAGTAAACAGTGTTCAGGTGGACGCAGCGAAGAAATTTGCTTCAGTTGGATACGTTCAGCACTACATGGCGCTTCTCACCTACCCCTCTGTAAAACTGCACAGAAATTACACTTTGTGTAGTTATTTACATATCGGTACAGTCAAATTAATTGTATACACCCCCCAGTTTACAGCATCTACGTGCTCTTCAAGAACACTTTCTATCACCACGTAGCT
The DNA here is from genome assembly GCF_023864345.2 of Schistocerca serialis cubense. NCBI lineage: Eukaryota > Metazoa > Arthropoda > Insecta > Orthoptera > Acrididae > Schistocerca > Schistocerca serialis. The sequence goes on along the minus strand of NC_064642.1, from coordinate 633,116,645 downwards.
GTCCACTGACTGTTCTAGTCACCTGTGCTGCAAGAAATGTTTCAGGTTTGTGTTGTTGCTGAGGAAGCAATAGGATGTAACCCAGTGGTAACACGTAGCCCATTCCTCAAAAAAAAAGTCACATACTATTCATGAATAATTCCAGTGATCATTTTGGCAGGAACAGTGCACCACTGCACCACCTCCTTTGCTCCTCTTACTGGCCAAATTCTGCCGATAAAAATTTTAGCTACAATGAGGACACATCTGGCTACCTCAGCGTCAGTGCAGTAGTGGTCGTTTGAAACTTGGAAGATTTGTACTGTTGTAAGGATAACAAGTCTTAGCCAAAACTAAGCCTTAACAGTTTTTCGCTTCTGTCTTAAAAAAGATAGTGGTAGGAACAAATTTGTTGTCCGAATGTTCTTGGAACAGTATACGTCTCTCTGACGCAGAAAGACTCTCTCTCTCTCATCATCTGTATTGAAGTTAACTGTGCCTCTCCATAGCGGTGTTGCACGTACTAAACGATCCCGTGAGGAACCCCGCCACCCTTCGTTTGATCTTTTGTGTCTCTTGTGTTAATCCTACATGTTAAGCATCCCAAACTGTATCCTACCTGATAAGGATCTCATAGTGATGAGCAATATTCAAGGATTAGTCCTACAAGTTTTTCAGCGAGCCACTTCTTTTGTGAATGACTTACGTTTCCCTAATATTCTTCAAACGAATCTTATCCTAGTATGTGCCCTCGATACGATCTTCCCAATGAGATTAACCCACTAAAGGTACTCCTGGATAGTTGCTCTTACGTATCTTACTAGTTTTGCTGTTTCTAGTGCTTTATTATCAACAGCACTATCGAACAGTTGTGAATCTCTTCGCCAATTTGCTCACAACATGTTACATTTATTAACTTCCAGGGTCAACTGTCAGTTGCTGTGCCAGTGGTCAATTGTCTACAGTTCTTCAAATTCAAATGGCTCTGAGCACTATGGAACTTAACTTCTGAGGTCATCAGTCCCCTAGAACTTAGAACTACTTAAACCTAACTAAGCTAAGGATATCACACAGATCTATGTCCGAGGCAGGATTCGAACCTGCGACCGTAGTGGTCGCGCGGTTCCAGACTGTAGCGCCTAGAACCGCTCTGTCACCCAGGCCGGCTACAGTTCTTCCTACATTTTATTGCGTTCTTCCTGCGTTGCCATCTTCGTACAAATGACAGCATTATTCGCCAATAGTTTACTGGAGCTTCCGACGCTATCCGCTGTATCATTTATATATGAGGTGTAGCAAATATTACTGATGGTGGAGACGTCATGCAACTAAGCTACACAGCACTGAAAATACAGGCGTTAACGCCAGACGCTAGGCCACCCTTTATGGCAACAGACGTGACTGTACGCTGTCTTTGTACGCTAACGCTGTGTTAGCGGTCTCTGCAGTGGTGTGAAAGGTGTGGACGTGTTACATGCCACCTAATGTCACACATTACGTGATGTAGCACGTGAAAATTCAAGTTTTTCGTCGACGAGGCGACCTAGTTTTTTCCGTTCATCCTAGCAAAGTCGACACTAATAGAGGGCATGAGAAACCTTTGTTGCCCCGTGTCGCTGTTTCATATGTTTAATAACTAAGCTTGCGGACCGCCTCGATACGTGACGCGGCGCGGGACCAGCGATCCCAGGGCATAAAGTGAAAACTGTAGCGCCCGTGCGTTATTGTTTTGCGGTTACGCACCGATATGAATGGTAACTTATTCCCGACGCGACACGCCAACAAATTATGCTTCAGAACACAACGTTGTTGAGACCACACATTCATTTTATGTTCCCTCCAACTTCATACGTTTGCGTGTAATTACGCCTCGTGAACTTTGTTTCTTTAGTTACGACGTTGCAAATAGCTGTCTTAAAAGCTTCTGTTGCAGATTCTGCAGCGGCATTAGTGAACAATCGAATGTCACGACACATAAATAAATGTCTTGAAATACAGTCATGGAAAAACAAAAGCCTACAAAAACAGCTGGTTGCCGTTAATTCATTATAAACCCTATATATACAGGGTGGTCCATTGATCGTAGCCGGGACAAATATCTCACGAAATAAGCGTCAAACGAAAAAAATACAAAGAAAGGAACTTGTCTAGATTGAAGAGGGAAACCAGATGGCGCTATGGTTGGCCCGCTAGATCGCGCAGCCGTAGGTCAAACGGATATCAACAGCGTTTTTTAAATAGGAACCCCCATTTTTTTATTACATATTCGTGTAGTGCGTAAAGTAATATGAATGTTTTAGTTGTACCACTTTTTTTCGCTTTGTTATAGTTGGCGCTGTAATAGTCACAAACATATGGCTCACAATTTTAAACGAACAGTTGGTAACAGGTAGGTTTTTTAAATTAAAATATAGAACGTAGGTGCGTTTGAACATTTTATTTCGGTTGATCCAATGTGATACATGTAGCTTTGTGAAGCTATCATTTCTGAGAACGCATGTTGTTGCAGCGTGATTACCTGTAAATACCACATTAATGCAATAAATGCTCAAAATGATGTCCGTCAACCTCAATGCATTTGGCAATACGTGTAACGACATTCCTCTCAACAGCGTGTAGTTCGCCTCCCGTAATGTTCGGACATGCATTGGCAATGCTCTGACGCATGTTGTCAGGCGTTTTCGGTGGATCACGATAGAAAGTATCCTTCAACTTTCCCTACAGAAAGAAATCCGGGGACGTCAGATGGGCGTGCGGGCCATGGTATGGTGCTTCGACGACCAATCCATCTGTCATGAAATATACTATTCAGTACCGCTTCAACCGCACGCGAGCTATGTGCCGGACATCCATCATGTTGAAAGTACATCGCCATTCTGTCATGCAGTGAAACATCTTGTAGTAACATCGGTAGAACATTACGTAGGAAATCAGCATACATTACACCATTTAGATTGGCATCGATAAAATGGGGGCCAATTATCCTTCCTCCCATAATGCCGCACCATACATTAACCTGCCAATGTCGCTGATATTCCACTTGTCGCAGCCATCATGGATTTTCCGTTGCTCAGTAGTGCATATTATGCCGGTTTACATTACCGCTGTTGGTGAATGACGCTTCGTCGCTAAATAGAACGCGTGCAAAAAGTCTGTCACCGTCCCGTAATTTCTCTTGTGCCCAGTGGCAGAACTGCACACGACGTCAAAGTCGTCGCCATGCAATTCCTGGTGCATATAAATATGGTACGGGTGCAATCGATGTTGATGTAGCATTCTCAAAACCGACGTTTTTGAGATTGCCGATTCTCGCGCAATTTGTCTGCTACTGATGTGCAGATTAGCCGCGACAGCAGCTAAAACATCTTCTTGGGCATCTTCATTTGTTGCAGGTCGTGGTTGACGTTTCACAAGTGGCTGAACACTTCTTGTTTTCTTAAATAACGTAACTATCCGGCGAACGGTCGGGACACTTGGATGAAGTCGTCCAGGATACCGAGCAGCATACATAGCACACGTCCGTTGGGCATTTTGATCACAATAGCCATACATCAACACGATATCGACCTTTTCCGCAATTGGTAAACGGTCCATTTTAACACGGGTAATGTATCACGAAGCAAATACCGTCCGTACTGGCGGAATATTACGTGATACCACGTACTTATACGTTTGTGACTATTAAGCACTATCTGTCACAAAGCGATAAAAGTGGTCAAACTAAAATATTTATATTTCTTTACGTACTACACGAATATGTAATAAAAAATTGGGGGTTTCTATTTTAAAAAAGGCAGTTGATATCCGTTTTACCTATGGCAGCGCCATCTAGCGGGCCAACCATAGCGCCATCTGGTTTCCCCCCTTCAATCTAGACGAGTTTCGTTTTTTGTCGTTTTTTCGTTTGACGCTTATTTCGTGAGATATTTGGCCCGGTCACTACCAATGGACCACTCTGTATATATGCTGATTTCATCGTCTTAAGACCAACGTGTTGTGTCGCACTATTAGGAAGTCCTGAATCCATTCACAAATGTGGTGCGATGTTCGGTAAGCTCGTATTTTGTTCACTAATCGACAGTACGGATTGTATCAGATGCCTTCCGTCGTCCACTACGCGTGGCTCACAAGATCACCATCTCGCGTGCAGAGCTGGACGGTGTGCGGCTCTGAACCTGCCGGCGTATCGGGCGAAGCGAGCGCCGCATTAGGCCGGCAGCAAACCCGTCACGCTCGGGCGGTAAATGAGAGATGGTTCTCGGTACCGCACCGTCCCCAGGCCGGCGGACGTCTGCGGGGCTCGTGCGTCCACTAGCTACAGGCCTCCGGCCACGGGGGACCCGGGCCCCGGCGCTGCGTGCCGCGGCCATCAGCTTATTGGCCGCTCCTTCATACGGTAAGTGACCGGCGCCGCGGACACGCGAGGAGCGATTGCGTAACGCCGCCTCGCCGGGCCGCATGTAAATCTTGGGACGGCACGGAAGGGCCGCGGGACCGCCTCGCATAAAAATCCGCTCCCGCCTGTTTATCCGCCGCCGGCAAAGCGCTCCCCGTGTCGTCCTACCTGCGGGGATGCGCGCCCTTTTCCGCAGGAATTCGAATAGCTCTTCGCTCCGAAAGGGTCGTTTAGGCCCTGTGCGGCAGTCCTCTGTTCTCCACTTCGTTTAGGCTTTCATAAAATTCTAGATGTTGTTCCCGAGTAAACGCGTACCATAAAATATCGCTTATCTTTCGTGAGGGTGAGGGGGAGGGGGAGTGGGGGGGGGGGGGGGGGGGGACGGCGCTGACGTCGCGAGTTTAAATATTGCATTCCCTCGTGGGCTGCTTACCTTACTGCGACCAGCATTTTATTGGAGCTCACAAAGAGACTGCACACAACTTGGATTTTCGTATTCATTGATGTTCATGGTACGTGAAGTCCAGATCTCAAATATCATAATCCCAAAGCATTTGGATGCAACTCTTGCAAGATCTCACTTCTAAACTGATACTGTTATTACTCAGCTTAGCTGCGAGTCTGTAGAGGGTAGTATATGTCACGTACGGTATAAGTGGTCAACATTTCCACCCGGAATTTGCGAGTGTAAGTCGGACCTTCCTTGATCCGCCTTGGTGGGTCGTGTCGTCGGATTTCCTCCTACCTGTGCGCGGTGCAGCTCTCGTAAATGTCGTCCCGTGCAGATTCTTCATTGGCGCATTGGATGTCTCTGTCGGTGGAAGCTAATTATCTGAAATTTCTGTCGATCAACTTTGGGGTACCTATTTACTCGAAATTAACATTCATAATACCGTAATATCACTTTTATTCCTATTAGATCAATAATGAAACACTCATGTCACAAACTACTCTTAACCGAGAGCATGGCTACCATCGAACAAGAAAGGAAGAGCCGGTCGGTGTGACCGTGCGGTTCTAGTTGCTTCAGTCTGGAACCGCGTGACCGCTACGGTCGCAGGTTCGAATCCTGCCTCGGGCATGGATTTGTGTGATGTCCTTGGGTTAGTTAGGTTTAAGTAGTTCTAAGTTCTAGAGGACTGATGACCTCAGATGTTAAGTCCCATAGTGCTCAGAGCCATTTGAACCATTTTTAGTTAGGTTTAAGTAGTTCTAAGTTCTTGGGGACTGATGACCACAGATGTTAAGTCCCATAGTTCTCAGAGCCATTTGAAGTCAAGAAAGGAAGAGCTCTTAACGCCGACTGCCGAATTTGACGTGCAGTCCGTATCTCTTACTAGTTTCGTCACAGTTCGTGGTTTTCCGATCAAGTTCGTACTTACTAGGATATGCATTTGTTAATGACCGGGTGTGAATTTTAACGAGGCAAAATCATGATAAATAGTTTTAAACATCCAGGGGCTCCTCCTAGCATTCATGTTGTCATAACTGACTTTAATTATTAAATATAAATAAACAAAATCGGTGACTTTGGCGCCAAGATGGCGGTACTCACCGTCATGTATATTTCCCAGGCTAACGCTTGTTGCTACGGTCAGCGCCGAGCCCCAACCCACTACGCGCGACATATGGTCGCTTCGTCACCTAGCCAGCCAGCGTGGGAAATGCTCTCCGGCTCATGGCCGGCTACGGACTACAGCACTTCCAAACTATCGTGAATACATCAATAAGAGACTATAATTTATTAAAACTCGTAAAAATGTCTTCCTCACGTAAGAGGCACCTTACACTCTCAAAAATTCTCGAAAAAATCGACTTTGAAATTTCTCGAGCGTCTTCAGTATCCTAAAATAAGCGTGACTTTGGGGTAGAATGCTCGCTTGCCACATCGGAAGCCTGGGTTCGAGTCCTGACCGTAGTAAATCTTTAAACAAAGCTACATGTTCTACGAGAATTTCCATGAATCGTAAAACAGGTAACGATGGAAGAAAATCAGTAGTAGCGCTCGAGACGTAATCGCTGGTTGGTTGGTTGGTTCGTGCCTAGTTTCGGTCATTATGATTTTCTTTTTCTCGTTCAATTCGAATACATACGTTATTTAAATGTTACATTTGTCAAATATATGCTAATTATCAATGTCATTTTCATGAAAGATGTGCATCTTCTTATTTGTAATTTCATATCTGACTCGAAAATCTAGTTTTCATTGCAAATATAAATTATTAATTACCGATCTTTTATTAAAGAATGTAAATAAATATCGTTTAAATTAGAAAATGCGAATTATTCTTTTAATCTTTTTATGTAATTTACGCTGCACGGCAATGCTCGCGTAACATGCGTCTTTGTTCAAAAATTGCCACATCTAGGAATCTATCCCACATCATCCACATGGCAGGCGAGCGTTCTAGCACAGAGCCACAGGAGTAGTTGTAAAAAAAAAAGACTTTACTGTAAGATACTAAAGACACTCGAAAAAGTTCAAAGACGATTTTCTCGAGAATTTTTGAGAGTTCCATCAAACTGCTTTGTGGGCTCCTACCACTTGTCGGTTCTGAAGCGCCGACAGTAACCGTGCTTGCAGACAAAATTGTGGGAATTCAGGTCCGCCTGTTTACGCAGGCAACTCTTGTTTTTTTGGTTCTTATGTTTCTCTGGAGTATTAGCTGATCGAAGTCCATGGGCGTACTGCCGGTTGATAGTGTCCAGTGAGCACAATAATTCGTTGATGAAACATGTCGCCATCGTCAGGTGCGCTCACGAACTGACCTGCTTAGGGCGTCCCCCCCCCCCTCTCACCCCGTCCTCATGACGGACGTCCCCCTCCCGCCCCTCACCCCTCCGGGCCACTCGGTACACGGCCAACACGAGAGGCGATTGCGTCGGCGTCTGTGGGTGTGGCACTGTGGATGTAGGCGCTCCGTCTACGCTGGCCGTCACTTCCTTATGTTTGCTATCTTCTTAATTAGACGCAGTGCTGGTTCCAAAGCCTTACTGAGACTATAGCCGCAGTTCTGGTTGATTTCCCCATTTGGATATTTTGATGGCCTGACGACACTGTCCCAGTATTTCGAGGTTTGTGCTAAATTCCTGGTCCGTTAGTGTTCCACCGCATGAGTGGAACAAACAGTGCTCTGCGACCGCCGACTTGTTAGGGTAGATCAATCGATTGTGCTGCTAGTCTTCTCAGATGAAGATGATGATGATGATGATGATGATGATTGGTTGTGAGGCGCCAACTGTATTAGCGCCCGTACAAATTCCCAATATTTTCACTGTCCAGACTCGCCACTTTCCCGAATGATGATGAAGACAACTCCCAGTTCTCGTGTAGAGAAATCCCCGACTTTGTTGGGAATCGAACCCGGGACTCTTGATCCAGAGGTAGCAACGCTAACCACTAGACCAAGGGCTGTGGACGGTGTTCTAGGCAGCGATTTTCGATGGTGCACACTGTCCAATACATGTCTTGCCATGTTGCCACGCAACCTGGTATACACCGGCCATCCGTAAACCGAGGTTATCTTCGACGCAAAAAAGCTTGTTTCTATTACGAGGGTGGGTCAAATGAAAACCTTAAATATTTTTTTAAAATATTATTTATCGTGCAGAAGTGGTAGAAAGCTGTATCACTTTTCAACGTAATCTCACCCACGCTCAACAACTCCTCCCTCCAGCGCTTACCAAGTGCATAAATTCCTTTAGAAAAAAATTCTTTTCGTAGTCCGCGCAACCACTCATCCACCGCGTGGCGTATCTCTTCATCAGAACGGAACTTCTTTCCTCCCATTGCGTCTTCGAGTGTTCTAAACATATAGAAATCACTTGGTGATGAGGAATGGCGCCATTCCTTGCTCGCTCTCTTCGTTTCCGGTTGGTGGAAGTGAACCCATGTTTCGTCCCCAGTAACGATTCTTGCAAGGAAGCCGTCACCCTCTCGTTCAAAGCGCCGAAGCTCTTCACAAGTATCAACACGTCGTTCTCTCATTTCAGGAGTCAGCTGCTGACCCATTACAAATCTCTAAAAATGCTGCAGTGTCATTCAGTGTCACTCGGTGGTTTTCCTTCACTACGCCTTCAACTGCTGCAACATTCTGTGGAGTCACAACTAGTTGTGCCTGACCTGGACGAGGAGCATCTTCCACTCAAGTCACACCATTTGTGAACTTCCTACTCCATTCCTAGACTTGCTCCTGTGACAAACATTCATCACAGTACTGAACCTTCATTCGTCGATGAATTTCAATAGGTTTCACACCTGCACTACGCAAAAACCGAATAACAGAACTCTGTTCTTCCCTGGTGCAAGTCGCAAGTGGGGCGGCCATCTTCATACTGATACTGCGACGGTATGTGTGCATCTGCACAATGCTGCCACCTACAGTCAACTCTGCACGCTGTTTGTAGCGCGCTTACCAACTTACAGGATAACGGCGCGAATATTCCGATTTGTTATTACAAATTTAAGATTTTCATTTGACTCACCGCCATAGGTCCACAAAGAGAGGATGCCATCCCAGAGGGATTTCTATCTACACGACTGTCGTATCTTCGGTTGAGTCGATGTTAAGTGTGAATTTTCTAGTCGATTCATTTGCACCTTTGTTGATCATGCCGTGGAATCTACGGATATGAAGAATGACATCGTTTCAACCAAAGTGATATTTCAAAATAGTGCTTTACTGAGCACCACTAGCTAGTTTCGAGCTTTCCTCATTCTCAAGTGTACAATAGCGGTGGATACATCATGCATGTAAGTTTTATGAAACAAATGTCGTATGCAATACACAGTTATGCGTAGCATGGTCGGATATGTGGATGAGGATGATGTATCTTCCTCTGTTATGTGCTTGAGAATAACTAAAGCTTAGGTTAGTGCTTAATAAAGTACTATTTTAAAATAGTATCCTGGTGGAAAAGCCATCACTTCTTCAAAGTTGTCGAGACTGCGGTTCTCATCCAGAAGAAAGTCGAACCTATCGATGATAACGTATTCTTTTAACCAGTTAATGCTATGGAAATTCTTTGTATAGGATGCAGTTTTGTCACACTTAAGTCAATGTCGGATGCACGTTGTCGAGTTGGCAACGTCGAAGGCACATTCCAATGCCGATGCTGTTTCGAATGAGTGGAGTGAGAGAAAAAACTCGGTTTAACTAGGATCAGAGTTTCTAAGACCCGTAGCCCGAACTAGCTAGTCGGGAGCTAGACGCACAGCCATATCCCAAATAAAATTCAGCATGAGATGTATTATATTGTAAGCACAGAAAATTGCACTGGCGACTAACCACTTGCTTCTGACCCTGGGTCAAACTTAGGTTAGTTTGGCAGCCACTACATGCATTAGCGTTTTGAAATTAATGAACAACTAATCGCCCAAAGGAAAGAGAATCCACATTTTTGAAATGTATCATTTTGGTTTAAAATGGTTCAAAAGACTCTAAGCACTATGGGACTTAAAATCTGAGGTCATCAGTCCCCTAGACTTAGAACTACTTAAACCTAACCAACCTAAGGACAACACACACATCCATGCCCGAGTCAGGATTCGAACCTGCGACCGTAGCAGCAGCGCGGTTCCGGACTGAAGCGCCTAGAACCGCTCGGCCACAGCGGCTGGCTTTCATTTTGGCGTGGACCATATTTAGCACATCAAAACTACGTCGTTCGGATCTCCGTCGTCTTCAGGATGTGTTCCTCACGTGGGAGAATCCATAAATTAGTTTCTATGGAGGTGCGCCAACCACATTCGAATAATTTACACGTTTCTTCGAGAGATTAGTCTGGCTGTGCCACTGTTTTATCGGTGCGCGGCACTTTATTTAAGCGTACGTTACTCCTTTTCCTGCTACAATGTTTAGCCGCTGCCTTCCCAGTTACCGATATGCTTCTTGTCTCGACCTGTGGAGAAAATCGGAATACAGAAGTAGCCGTTTCCTTTCTTTGATGTTTTTCCTGTGTGTGTGTGTGTGTGTGTGTGTGTGTGTGTGTGTGTGTGTGTGTTTTTCCACTACTCCTGTAGTATCATGGAAGTTATTCCGAGATGTCTGAACGGATGTCCTACCATCCTGTCCCTTCCTCTTGTCAGTATATTCCACACGTTCTAGTCCTCTCCGATTCTTCGGAGAACCTCATCATTCCTTCTTTATCAGTCCACCTGATTTTCAACATTCTTCTGTAAAATCCACATCTCAAATGCCTTGATTCTCTTCTTTTCCGGTTTTCGTTCAGTCAGTGTTTCACTACCATCATCGTGTAAACAGCGTAAAGTTCCGATGGGGAAACTTCCCCATGAGTAATTACTTAGTGCAAATGAAACATTTTTTATGCTAGCTATGTAGCTGAACTGAAGATTATTATTTGAAAGTGGAAGTAAATTTTCGAAACTCTTTGTGAACATGTAATGTTTCGTGACTGTCTATTTATCTTCGGTTTTAAACGACAGTCGCTGGTGTAGTCTTTAACAACACAATTATATCCAGAGTGAAAATACATTTTACCTGATTCAACTATGGGTTCTTGGTGAACATTGTATAATGTATTAACTAAATGAAACACTTCTGTAGCCTTGTTTCACAAACTTTATTAGTGCTGTATGACATACGTTTCATATTGTAAGCTCATTCTTAGTGCATAATTGATCCCAAAGAGGAGAACCAAGCAAAGATAAACATGTCAGTTTCTTAATTATTTACTGTAATGCTGTAGAAATTGTCGACAGAGATAACTTTGACAATGTAAGTAAAGAGCTTTGACATGTTTCTTTTTGCTTGATTCTTGTCATTGGGATCGTTAATGTCCTAGCAAATGAGCTTATAACCCTAAATCTGGGTTGTACAGGAATAATGAAGCTGTGAAACGTGATCAAAAATACATGTCAGTTTTTAGAAGTGTTGGATATAAAGTTAAAATACTGCGAGAGATACGATTACAAATGTGAACTGCAAATTCACCTTCAGTATGAAAGTGTTGACAGCATCGTATTCCGAGTAACTAGAGTCAGTTGTGCCTTTTGACATTTATTACATTAGGTCTACACCTTTGGTTCCGCCTTTATCTCTAGAAGTTCCAGGTTTATTGCGAAAAGCTAACAAAAAATTTACTGTTCAGAGTAATGGACATCGCTGGCACTACTTTCTCCCATCTCGCGGGGCAACATACGAATCACATGGCGGAAGAGCTGGGCGCCTTTTGAGGAGCTCCATGAATCGATCCAATTTTGCACTTGTTCATATGACCAGAAGCGTTTGTCACTCAGACCGTGTGCCACTGATCAAATAAGGAGGTAGGACTTCCATTTTCAATGTCTCCAAGTACGTTCTGACGGGTTTTGCGAACCGGGGCCGAGCATTGTCGTGCTGCAAAATCGCCTTTTCATGTCTATCGCTGTTTTGTGGCTGTTTGTCTTTCATAGCTCGCCGCAAGCGCATCAGTTGCTGTAGATAACGATCTCGGTCGGTTTTGGTGGCTTAGAAAACTTCCCTTCCACCATCATGCCGGACTTCATGTTTTATGAGCCTTTACCGCAGATCTCTTCCTGTTAAAGCAGAAAATTAAAACTTCCCGTAAATGACGAGAATTGGACTCTTAAGTTGACATATTCGAGAATAAATTTATAATGCGCTCACAAATTAACTAATACATTCAGTTCCACTAAAATGTGTACGCCATAATGTTAAATGTAACGTCCGCAACGACATCTCGGGTAGTGGCCTCGAATTTGTACTCGACGCGTTTTTGCACAGTGCATAGATAAACAGTGTGAGAGTTGAATGTTTTGTTCTGTCGATTGTAGTTTTGGCTGTTTGCACTTACAGCCAATTTAAACACTGAGAAAATGTCCAATGTTTATCGAAAATGAGGTCATTTATGAAGCTATTTGGCTCGAACAAGGCAAGCTGGGTGTTTCAAGGGGATAATGATCTGAAGCATCCGTCTGTGTACCGCGTCGAACCAAGACAATTAGGTGTCCACGATGGATTAGCCTGCAGTGTCTCAGTATGCAAATTCGATGGAAAATATTTGGTCATATATTAACACTTTTCCGTCCGCACGTCTCGTACAAATTTATTCGCCTGTCGCTAACAGCGCTAGTTCGGATTACTTGGCTTGTCGCCGGCCGCTTCTCACCTTTCCGTTGATGACAAGCTTCGAACACATTGACTTTTGCTAGCTTTAATTTTCCTGAAATCCTCTACTTTGCCGTATCGTTCCACAAATTCGAATTTTCTTTTCAAGTAACTTCTTTGCAAGTTCTACACTGTTATAATAATCATCCATGCAGAGGTGATGCCACTTTCCATCACAAGGTGTCAATAGGTCCATCACTGTTTTTGCTAAAGCTGTCCAGCGCCGGAATATATCTTGAATGAGGAAATGTATTCCGTACTCGAATCACACAGTATCCGAATGAGTATGCCGTACTTCGTAATTTTGGACGTATTGTAAACTTTAAAATTTAAGCGTCCACGCCACGGTATCATTCCTTCAATTTGAGATGTTTTGACTTTGATTAAACGTTTCTTTAAACTTCTTGGAAAAATAATCAATTACGAATTGCCCTTTGACAAGCCGGTTGGCATTATCCGGTTTATTGTTGCTGTCGGAAAAATGTAAAAATGATAGTATTTGTCTGAATCGGTTGCGGGACATCGTTTTGCGAAATATCGGCGTGTCTATCAACGGATTCGTTGACCAAAATCATCGATCCATGCTTTTTTTACAGTTCCCATAAGGATAGCAAGCCCAAAGCATTTTCTAAGTTCGGATCCCGTAACGTCGACAAATTAAGCATTTTTTTAATCCAGTTACCTTCTATTGCAATTTTGACTGTACTACTTGTTGGTTTCGTTGCTAATATATTCAGTTAGATCGTTCCCAATATATAATTCTATGATATCCTCGACGCTCTGTGTTTCTTTGGGAAATATGTTTGGACCCGGGGATCCTTCAGATTTATTATTGGTCCTCGGTAAATCAAAGTCAAACCGCTTTGCACTATCTTTTTCGTCTGATTCAGCTGAATCAGTTGGCAACCGTAGCGTTCGCCGAAATCTTCTTGGTCGTATTTTACTATCTTCCTACGATTCTGCTTCACTTTCGTTTTTTTTTTTTTTATATCTAATATCTTCTTTCCAATCGGCGAAGTCGTCCGGAAGTTAGACAAGACGCCCGCCCATTCATCGTAAATAATCCTTTTGTCTCTTTCGTCCGCCATGATGAAAGGGCACAAGTACTTATGAAAACAAAAAACTTGTTGACGTGTGTAACTTATTGTTACCTAAACAAAACACCAACAGTAAAGTGCTGTCGCCGGCCTCTGCGCTATACTGTGCTCACGACACCACTGTGGTGTCGCCGGCCACTGAGTGATACCATGTACACAACACCACTGTGGTGTAGCAGGCCGTTGAGCGCAATTTCGCGCACGACACCACTGTGGTGTCGCCGGACGGCATATTGTTAAGATGAAGCTTAAAGGAAAGCCAATATACACTTTGAAGCAGCTGTCATATAAAATCAGGACGATATGGAGATCGTTACTAGAATACGCAGAAAATCTCGTGTAAAGCACCCCGAAAAGGTGCCAAGCTATAGTCGATAATGGCGGCGATCGGATTAACTATTAGATAATTGTGCAATTAGTAGTGACATGTGTTTTCATGTAAACGTATATTTATAATAGTGTCTTTTATTTCGTACAGATGACGGCGTACACTTTGTTGTGGAACTGACTATATTTTGATGGATGGCGCTTTGTTTACAAAAGCCTAAGCTTACTGTATAACACTTGCGACCTACCACCTGCATCACCATTTGCCGCTACTGCTATCTACTACAAAACGCCGGAAGCGAAGTTGCAGGCCTAATAACTTATCAACGTAGAAATAAACTACTTACTAAAGTTTTAGGCCATTATATTCATAGTTTCCTTTTTTTTTCTTTTATCGGAAGCCTTTCGACTGTCTTTGACATTATGAAATTGCTGCGTACGGCTGCCTCTGCAATGGAGGTTAAAGTAACCGCACAGATCAATTGAGTGCGTTGTGTATACAATCGTGATCGGCACTAGCCGGCTTGTGTAGGCCGCCGTGTCTATCAGCATTCTAGGTTCCTGGGTGTTTCTTGTGTTTTCTTAGTGCGCTACCTAACTAGATTTTCTAAGCGATTTCGAGGCCAGTGGAAGTACGGTGCTGACCTCATAATCTCGGTGTTTTCCCGAGGTCGCAAAAAGTCTGTAGCGTCAAGTCTAGTGCACAAGGGAAACACGTTTCCCGTTCCTAACGCTTGGCGTAAAATTCACCTCTAGAAACAGCTGTCAGGCGTTTTTGTATCCAATTGTTTCTTTCATTTCTTATAATTCCACACACTCTCGAAAGACTTATGTGAGAAAAAGTAGTTTTTATGAAGGCTGTTTGCCAAACAAAACGTGAATCATATCATCAGTGTGAAGGTTCGTGAACATACCACGCATTGAAGTCTCTAATATGTCTTTTTAAGTTCGCCTCGTAATCTCGGATAATATAAATTTGTATGGCAGTTTGACAAACAAGAAAACAAATTTAGTCCTTTGATAGGTTAAGGTTTCGAAATTAACGCTGTCTAAATGGTTGTATGCTGAATGTCGACAACGCCATTTGGTAACGTGTGGCCGAGTTTGGCGGTAAATCTACTCCGCTTAATAGGTTCTAATAAACAGCCTGTGAATTTAAATCTTCGTTTTATAGACCTTGCGGGAATATTGTTTACATTTTAATCCCTCAGTTTAAATAATAAATTAACCATTCCTTTCAAACCCAGTTACGTCTGTTTGCTATATAACTGCAAGTTTTTTATTAAAAATAAAAGTTGCAGTAATCTAAAGCGCTGAGTTCCAGTCACAACATCGACTTCAGAACTCCCGGATGGAATTCAAGTAACTGCTTCTGTGAAGACTTGCAAGTAATGTTGAATTTTTTTCTGTTTATCTTGGATCCTGATGAACTGTTGGTGTTCGGGTTTTGGCTGAGCTGCAGTTGGCATCTGACACTCCGACTTATACCGATATGTTCATTGAGGCCTAATACCTGGCCTTTCATAGGGTCAATCCAGTAAATCTCCCTTATTTTCCCCCATCCACGGTGCAAAGATCATAGACTCGTCGGAAGTAATGCTGTTAAGCCAATACGGGAATGGGTCAGTTACAACGGTGCAATGTGAGAGGTACGCATTTGTTTAAAATGCTCTCAGAAACACCTGCGTTCATTTGATCACATGCCAAAATTTAAAACTCGGGCAATAGATAATCACTCCACTTTAGTTGTTTGACACTGCCGCCGCTACACTTTCATATAAATGGCTCTGTCCTGGTACCTGCCGAGGATTACACATTAAACTCGGTTAAGATAACTAAAGGATTTATATCACCCGTTTTTATTTACTCCAAATTGAGAAATCAACATTTAAAGAAATCGTGAGAAAATCCTAGGTTCTATTTAATATTAATGAACTCTGATACAGAACGATTTTGGAAAATCAAAATTAACATTGCAAGAATTGAAATACAAAATTAGGAACAGAATTATATCACGGGTTTAAGTAAGAGGACTTGTATTTCGTGACAGCAAAATATCCTTATGCACAAGATCAGCTAGGGCAACAGCTTAATTGCAAATATTATAAAAAATATCGGCAAGGAGATGAACAAAATTTCGCCAACATAATATTAACGAAAGGAACCGATACTTCAGGCTCCACTGAATCTGGTTACTTTGATAACAACGGAATCAATCAGACCATATCGAATGACTAGTTCTGTCACGTGAGGAACACAGCTACTTTTTATTGCCGCATCGTCGGCTCATCGACTCGTCAAAGACCTCACACCAGCGCAGTCATGCACATTGTGGCACGCTGCCTGGGTCGTCGCTGGCTCGTCGAACTCCCACGGAAGAAGATTCCAAGGGTGGGACGCATTCTCCCACTTCGGTTAAGACAAGGACAACAGCGCTGCCAACATCGCCCGGTTTCCCCGCTCGGCCCTGCTGCTGGGAAATGAAAGATGGACGGCACCGAATCCATCACGGCACAAATAAAACTGCACAATGCCCATCACGACATATCAAGCTTCCTGTAATTCTTTCACAGAACAATGACAGAGTTCTTCGACGGATCTGTAAACGATCTCTTTATCAGGGTGACAGCTTAAGCACTCTGCAGTTAATTGACGTACTGTATATATGGGAAATGATACACAGTACAATAGCGTGATCTGTATAGTTAGACATACGAGAAAGACGTCGGGTCTAGTACTTTTCCGAAGCTTTCACTTCACGATAACATCACTAATAGCACAAGTGAACTAGTGGTGCCAGTAGAATCTCATATAATTCTATATGTTAAAAAATTACGTAATTCCTCCAGCTGTATTAAGGTGTTGGTTTTATTGGCAACTAGTTTCGATGTTGTTACATCATCATCATCATCATCATCATCTTCTTCTTCTTCTTCTTCTTCTTCTTCTTCTTCTTCTTCTTCAGGCCCATACTTGTTGTCAGTAACCGTATGTGTCTAATAGTCAGTGGTGAGATAGGCATGTTAGACATATACGGTTACTGACAACAAGTATGGGCCTGAAGATGATGATGATGATGATGATGATGATGATGATGTAACAACATCGAAACTAGTTGCCAATAAAACCAACACCTTAATACAGCTGGAGGAATTATGTCATTTTTTAACATATATTATACCAGCTGACGTCCCAAGTCGTCCGTTTTAATTATGGATATACGAAGATTATATAATTCTGTCTCACTGCATTCTTCGGTTAATTCTGACGGGAAACACTTCTGGTATTTTGATGCATTACCTGATGGCACACCAATGACGTTCATAGATGTATACAGAGCGTTTACGAAGTCTGTTGCAACTCTTAAACAGTCCATTTATAACCCATTACTTTCTTTGTCTTCCAAATTTGATTGATATTAGTAAGATGTCGATAAAAATACTACTTATTTGGTAATAGTTGTTTCTCTACTGTTAGCTTGATAGAGACACTGCAGTCACTATTACATTCAGTGTAGTTCAGTTCTCCGTCCGGGCATCTTGATTTTTTTTCTTCTGTCATGGTCATAAACTATTTCATGTTTGCATGTAACAATAACCGGCCCCATTAATATTCAGTGAGTATCACTTTTCTGCTGCTGCTTCTGAAAGGAGCCCTCAGCCTATGAGCCAGTCGCAAGAAACATCAGCCGAGATCGAACGCTATTAAGTGGTTCGTCAGATGTTGAAACAATGTTGTCACGTCGAAACCACAATCAAGTCCAAATCCGAAGACGGAATCGTCAACGAAGCATAGTACCTAGAAATGAAAGCATGTTTTTTCTGTCACCAACGTACAGCGAGAACAGAACTGATCTCCTGTACAGTGTGTGCACATACTTACACAAACATCGAATGTTCCAAAAAGCTAGTACTTAGACAACCCTCGAATATTACAGATGTATAAACATTACGAGATATTTCAAGAATCTTTTAGAAGCCATAAATATTAAACAACAAATAATTGCTGGTGATCAGGTTTGAACCAGCGATCAGGCAGCAACCACAAGAATTTTTATTGGGACTTAGTTTCTTTGCTGATACGCCCGCCATTTACCCACTACAGTACTCAGCGACACCTGTCGCCAGGGTTTCGACTATTTGCTGTGTTGAATCATTTTCTTTCTTTTGCCTTGATTGCATCAGAGTGTCCAAAACGATGTGCACGCCCATTAGTGAGTAACGTTAAGTATAATGTAGAAAAACTCTGGCAATGATAGAGGTACGAAATTTACAACCAGAGTATAGAAGACATTCAGTTAGTGAAAGTATTGGTGTAGTATCAAACAAGTAAGAAAATTTGTTAATCTGCAGAACAACAATTGGAGAAAAAAAAGGCGCTGACTCACTTCCACCTCCCTTGTGATCCACCGACCCCTTTGCCCCAGTTGACACGTGAACCATCTTGCGAACTGAGTGATTCAAAAGTAATTCGCCGTTTTAAGAGATGCATTTCATCCTTAGCCTCTACAGAACTTCAAAGTGTGATCTCTTTTTTCTTACCTCTTTGCACTCAAGTTGTCACCATCGTAATTCCATTGTTGTTGATCCGATCCGATACGATATTAACATAGACGTTTCATACAGTTTCTGTTTGAACGAATTTTTATTAGACTCTTAGATGTCTTAACATTGTATTTCATTTTAATAATCACTGTTCTCCTTTTGTTTCAGGTAAGTTTTCGTGGGAGGACGAAGTCAACCGTAAGTAAACCTTGAATAAAAAAAGCTAGATCATTTTTAGCAAGTGACCAGGATTGAAATCTGTCAGTATGTGCTGACTTTCTCCTTATACTTTCTCCTTATACTTTCTCCTTATACTTATTTCATTGTATGTAAGCTGCGTTTTAAAATTTTGAGAAAAGACAAACCTGGTAAGGAACTTGTACTTGTCATTTGTTCCTATTAGTATAAATGTATTTGAGAAGCAAACTCATTAACGTAAGAGAACTATCGTTGCCAGACTGTTACGAAATTCACTATACACTGAGATGACAAAACTCAAGGGATACCTCCTAATATGGAATGTAGTCGAATTAAATCGGGTGATGTTGAGGGAATTACATTAGGAAAGGAGTTTTGCTATTTGGGGAGCAAAATAACTGATGATGGTCGAAGTAGAGAGGATATAAAATGTAGACTGGCAATGGCAAGGAAAGCGTTTTTGAAGAAAAGAAATTTGTTAACATCAAGTATAGATTTAAGTGTCAGGAAGTCGTTTATGAAAGTATTTGTATGGAGTGTAGCCATGTATGGAAGTGAAACATGGACGATAAATAGTTTAGTCAAGAAGAGAATAGAAGCTTTCGAAATGTGGTTCTATAGAAGAATGCTGAAGATTAGATGGGTAGATCACATAACTAATGAGGAGGTATTGAATAGAATTGGGGAGAAGAAAAATTTGTGGCACAGCTTGACTAGAAGACATGTTCTGAGATCACCAATTTAGGACTAGAGGGCAGTGTGGAGGGTAAAAATCGTAGAGGGAGACCAAGAGATGAATACACTAAGCAGATTCAGAAGGATGTAGGTTGCAGTAGGTACTGGGAGATAAAGAAGCTTGCACAGGCTGGAGTAGCATGGGGAGCTGCATCGAACCAGTCTCAGGACTGAAGACCACAACAACAAACAACAACGATTTCCGAAATGGAATGTCAGTTGCGTCTAGCTCCAACTACCATTCCGTCTACAAAGCGTGTCAACTCCCGTCGTGCGGCGACACTCACGTCGGAAACCTTTTCACGTGAGTCGCCTGAGTACAAAAGACAGCTCCGCCAATGCCCTGTGCATTTGTACCTGGTGTGCGCGATACTGCTGCCGTCTTTATATATACATATATCCCGTGAATTTTTTGTCACCTCAGTATACTACGTCAGCGAGAAACAACTGAACTTCTGGGACGAGGTATCGACAGAAAGATGTGGTCTGTACCAACAAACGGATATTCACATAACAGTGCAGAAATTGATGAAACTGCTATATACCACGTTAAATGGCCGAAGATGTTTGCATTTTTCGCATTCTTATCACATTTATTATCCGTTTTGCGTATCTCTTTAGTTCATAACTGCAGTCCAGCTTAGTGCTAGTTTTTTTTATATATCACTTTCAAAATAAAATCGTAAGGGAGATACCACGTGGTGCTAATTTATCTGTTAGTGAAGATTTTCTATAGCCTGATTATGGCGGGTTCCATGAGGTATGAGACATTGTGAGCTTAGGGCTGAGCGATGATATTGACAGTTTAGTGAAAATAAACAAGAAATTCCTAACGCATTCAATCAACACGTGGAAGGCGTCAGAGCAACCCAAACGTAAAACTTCTACTTATTCGGTTGTGTGAATAAGAGCAGCAGTAACTTTGTAAAGATGTAAATACTGAAACACTGCCCCAATTACGTATTTTCTCATGGTTTACAGGACGCTTTTGGAGAATTTATTCTCATTATAAACTGCAAATATTTACATATATCTTTTGTGTTGTCTTTGCATGTTTGTTGTTCTTCCTCTCTTATACTGTAGTTGTCTTTTTGTGGTTATACTGCAATCGGAAAATCGGACAAAGTAAATCTTGGTATTTTTTACGTGCTGTCATACGAATATTTAAATAAAATAGCCAAGCATGAGAGTCCAATGTGAGATAATTCTTGAATGAATGAATGAATAATCATGGAAGCAGGCGGTATCTTGAAGTGCTTAGCGCATCTTATATTGGAATGAAGAAAGCGGTAAAGAAAACGAAAAGGTTATAGAAGTCATTCTGATCATCTGTGGTGGAACGAGATTCAATACGGTATTTGTCATTTGCTTCCTTATTTCCTAATTTTTATCCTGTACGGCCGCCGATTAATCATGTGGATTTTTATTTACCTAGACTGGGTGAAGTGTGTTGACCATTTTTATCGCAGTACTGATTCACGGTTGTCACTAATAGAAAATCGCTACTACTATTTTCAGAGCACATGCTACTTGCCAATGTGCTCCGCAAAAGAGTTTCAGGTGTTAGTGGTGTGTGTAACTACGTCAGACGATTAAATGTTACCTTTTAACTTTTTCATCTTATTCCACACGCTTAACTAAATCTGCTGGCAGTATTTTGCGTAGGTGTTTCACTTCTGTGTGCTGAAAATTCCCTATCTTGCTGTCTTGCAACTTTGGAAAGAAGCAAAAAACATTGGTCTGTCAGGAAACAGGTAAATTTATTGGAAGCATTCATTGTTTGCACACTCTCGTTCTCTTAAAACAATATAAAAAATAAAATTAATTCTCCATAGGTTAGTTCAGCTATTCTTATAATTAGTTGCTTATAACTCTGTTGTTACTGTGTTGTTTAGATACGTCCTGATGATGTGACTATAAGCGGTGAAACCAGTAGTGCCTTAATAAATTGGTTCAAAGTACAACTATCTGCGGAGTTCTTGCTATAAAAAAAAGTAATGCTTATGGTCAGAAGTTTTCACTGCGGTGTCCCATTACGCCCCAAGTCGCAACACACTATAAATTTGGTCTTGATTTGCACGGCGCAAAGATCTGTCTCGCTGCTTGACGCAATGGGTTGCTAAAAGAATATCTGAGAAAATTACAAGTTGTTAATGCGGATTTAATGAATTTGTAGCCCTCAAGTGATCTGCTAGAAACATGGGATCAGTTGGGATGCGAACTTTCGTTGAATGAATATTGTCACGGCATGCAAGCTGGTCCGTCCCACCGAAGTACATGTTGTACCGTTGTTTCTTTTTTACCGTTGATCTCAGCCATAAATCATTATAGTGCAAGTTTCCTGCAATCTGCATTAACAACTGTACGTATTTTTCAACGCCCTCCGATCCAGAATTATTACAGCTTCTGTGGGTTGCATCTGTGAGGATGTTCTGTTTCTTAAATGTTCTGATAACGTTTCTATGAGCTACATCTTTTTTTGTTAATACCGTGACGTACATGACGAAGAAAATCGTGTGTTATGACTCTTAGAAGAAAAGTCGTATAACTCTCAAGAAAAAAGTACACAACTTTCGCAGTTATGTTCAATTGACGTTCTGTTTATAAGTAGATACCCGCCCCGAAGGAATCTTCCAAGTAATCCCGAATCTCCTCAGAATTAATAATAATTATCTGGGAAGCTATTCTTTTTTATGAAGCAGTTCTTGGATTGTTCCCTACTGCTTGCTTTCCTATTTCTTCCGCACATTGTCATTCTGGGGAACCACTTGCTTTCAGTAAAACTAAAAATATTTAAAATTTCTAGTGTTTGTTCTATACAGAGATGTCACGCATCCTTCGATACCAATAATAAAATTTTTAAAAATATTGAAAATTAGCATATGGATCTGTAGGACACTCACCAACTTAAGACTTTAGATAGCTGCAGTTTGTCATCGAATTTATACAATCATGAGTCTATTACCACGTAATAAAAATGTGAGAAAACACGAAATGCCTATGACAAAGAAGAAAAAAATCAGTGAAAGAACTCAGAAAGAAACCGCGAACAGTCGTAAATTTTATGCAAGATTTGTATCGCCCACGAGACAGATATTGCAGTCACAAATCCACTTCATCTGTGATTTCATAAAAGATCTGTAACATGCACTGCTTCTTTCGTTAATATCACAATAGAATATTTTGATCATCGTATGTCTCTTTAATCCCTTTCATTTCGATCCAGATATATTATGTTGTTCACTTAATAGATCCCCATTTACGCTGTGCGTACCAGCTGATAACATTAGTGCATCGAAAGGCATTGTGCCATGTGTGATTGGGTGCAGCCATCGAATGATACATATCCGAATGAACCGAGAAGTGCGTGAAATAACGCGCTATAAAACCGGTTAAGAAAAAAATTTACTTCCATCGACGCAACTGACGAACAATTACGTTCGTAGATTTATATCTTGTTATATCCTGACAGTTACAATTCAGTTTTCCCCACCTGAGTTTTTAAGGCCCTCATTTGTGAAACACGTTGAATTTAATTGTGGCTCTTTTTAGCTGCTGTCCAAGCAGTGGAACATTAAGGACATTTTTGTCGGATAACAGACAAATGAACCAAGTTTGTTACATCAGCTTTGATCGAATTCCGAGGGCGATTTAGCATGGAAAACTTTTACTTCGAGCAAATAAATACCTCGCTTGGGTTATTTCTCTAACACGCTCCCACAAACACGAACGTATTACAGACTTTTAAGGGAAGTAGATCTCAGTAGGAAATTGTCTCACAGTTTATAATTTCAATTAAGTTACTCAATTGTTATTTGATATCACGTAAACGTGTTCATGGCAGAACTTGTACTTCCGAAAAATCTAAATGTGGAATCGAACAAGAGGGCATGCTACGTTACATAATTGATGCTGTGAGCTAAGTGCGGTTCTTTTGGCGTCGTGCATAATATTTCAGGCTTCCCGAAGAAATGGTACGACACTATGGAATGGTTCAGGTGGACACATGAGTACCTGAAGTATAGCAAGGATTGGACAAAATCGTACAGCAGTGGTAGACTTGATCATTTCGGCAGAAAGACTGTAGAGATCCTGTCTGTCTGTTGTACCGTTCGAATGGTAACAGCAGCCTTCTTCGCTTGTCACGTCACTTTGCGAGAAATCCTGACAAGAAGCAAGTTGCGGGGAAGTAATCGGTGACCAACGAGAATTTCCACATCTGTTTAACAGGCTTTTCGGCTGGAAGGCGTCAACTTGAAAATATTATTCTGGCAGCTGTTAGGAGCTCGTAAAATCGGGGAGTCAGCCGGCGGCACTCGTGGGTATAGGATGCAAGTCGTGGATCTCGGGGTCCGGAGGTGGTGATTAAATTTTTTTGTTCATTTGGGTCTACAGCATAGTATACGTGAGATGATGACATAATAAAGAAGGTCTAGAATAGCTGCAGTGTGATTATGTCTTTATTTCACGGCAGATCTGTTTCGGTTTTCATTGCCCTTTTCAAGCAACCTGCGAATACAGAGTTGGTGAGATCCGTTACATGCAAAGTAAGCCTTGCATACTCGATTGATTATTTATTGGCACGTACGTCTAGTTGAACATGACGTCAATATTACATCGATAGTAAACTGTCACGTAACTGTCAGTGCTCAGTTGTTAGTAAAATTTTATAATTGTAATAGTTATATATTGTACATGTTCTGACAGTAATTTGACACTCCTCTTACTACGATGTTTACACAATATATGCGGATAGAAAGCGCTGATGTTATTTGCCACTAGCTGGATTTCGGGGAAGGCTACCTTTGGTTGTTGTGTGGTGTTTGTGATTTGATCCCTTTTGTGTCCCACTATTTCAATGAAGCTTTTTGGGTAGAGATTGTGTTTAAAATCTGTATGGTCATTTAATATTTCTTGCGGATAGTTTCTCATGTGTATATAAATTTCTAATTCGTCAAGAATGTTCATAGTGAGATCTGTGTATTCTATGCAATATTTGTTATGCATTTTCAATTTTATGGTCTGTGTGGTCTTCATTTCTCAGATGGAGAAAAGATCTCAATTGGTTATTGTCGCTGTTTTCATCTAACTTTAAAATTTCGTCCTGTTCGGCCGATGTAGAAGTTACTGCGTTTTTTACACATGATTTTATATACACTTGGGTGAGCATATTCTGAGGATTTAGTGCTACTCGAACGTAGTTTCATTTTGAAGTTTTCGTTACTTCGAAAGGCTAGCTATATATTTGTGGTTTTGAACACTCTATTTATTTTGTTGGATATTGACCTAGGTAAATTATTGTTACATATTTTGATATGAAATTTCCGAATTTGGGCGTCAGCGCGTCTCATTGGATCCATCAAATTAGACTGTCATTACAGAATGGTTAAGAGAGTTCGTAAGTGCATTCCCTTGCGCAGTAGTTGTATTCTGATTGGTCATTTCCTCAGTTTATCCATGTTAATTATGATTATAGATGGAATTACTCGAAGAAATGCAGCAACGAACCGAATAAGTCATTTTCTGCTTCTTATAGGAGCGAGCCAATAAGTCTTTTTCTGTCTGTATGCGAGTTCTCTTCAGTCTTAGTGAAAAGGGAAGTGACAGATGCCTCCTGGAGCCATTAGCTCGCTAGCAGTTGGTGTTTAAGGAAGGAGACGGACTTCGTAAGATCTAATTGAAGCCAATAAACCACTTTGATTTTTTATTCTCGTCGTATTTAACTGTGAGGTGCTATCCAGTGTTTGCCCTTGTGGAAATTTCTGCGGAAGTCGCGAGAAACCATTTGGGGCACGTAAAGTGCCCTCCGCCACTCACCGTTGGGTAGCTTGCGGAGTATAAATGTAGATGTAGATGGGGCATACTGACGGTTAAGGGGGTACATCGTCTGTCCAGAAAGCTTGAAGACTGATTTCAATCCTGACTTACAAGCAACGTCAGCGCAGCGTGAACTGTCATCTGTAAACCACAGATGTGCTTTCCACCAATCAGTTGTGAGCAGGCAGTGTTAAGTAGTGGACGTGCGAACGTAGTGTGTCAACGTTGTTGTGTCACAAATCGCAGTGAAGTAACATAATCTAAATCAGACGTTGAAGATATTCTCCAGAACCTTTTGAACAAGAGGAAAGGGTTTGGCGCGCACTTTGACTCTCCAACCAAAACAATGATGTGTGGACGCTTGCTACGACTTGACTGAAATGTAAGACGCGCACAGTTCTTTTCTGGTAAAATCATCGCGTGCGACTAGACTTGGTATTGTCAGTACGTGCATACCAAAAAAAACAATAAAATGCAGACAGTCACATGAAGGGTCAACGCATTGACGACGTAACAGAGATTGAAGCCAATATGACGCGCAAGCTGGACAACGTCCCGAAGAAGAATGAACGTTCTGTGAGTTCTACTCAAATGGATGGATACTATGTAAAACAGCTGAAGCGTTAAAGCCACCATCTTAACTTTTCTCTGTTTCTTATTAAACCAGTCTCGAAACATTTTGGTCTGACGGGGTATGTTTTGCACATCAGTGGCCAGATCTGTGAATCTTTCTGATTACAGTTCGCTCTCTCTCTCTCTCTCTCTCTCTCTCTCTCTCTCTCTCCCTCCTTTTCGGAGCTATCTTCTCGCATGGGGGAGCTGCAACAGAAGCTCTCAGAGTCTGCCTACACTGCGCTTATCCGTCCTGTGCAAGAGTATTGCTGTGGTCGTATGGGATCCTGACCACATAGGAATGACGGAGGACGTTGAAAACATTCCAAAGGTAGCTCATTTTGTACTATCAGGATACGCAGGAGACTGTGTCGCGAATATAATACGCGGTTTGGGATGGTAATCATTAAAACAAAGCCATTTTTTCATCGCGGTGAAATCATTTCACGAAATTTCAATCACCAACTTTGTCCGAAAGCGAAAATATTTTGTTGTGGCCATCTTAAATTGCAATAAATGATCGCTGCGATAAAATAAATAAGAACTCGCATGGAAAGATTTAAGGTTTCGTTTTTCCCTCACGCTATTCGAAAGTGAAAGCACTCAAGTTGCAGAGTAGTCATTTAGATGTTTTAGGAAATTTATTTTGTTTTAACTTTGTGGGCGACCGTCCTTTTCATTTCCACAGTCGTCAGCTAACACTAAGGAGAGAAGCCGTGTGTGCCACCTGTCTGTGAATCGTATAAACCAGGAACACACAGACCGCGGCCCGCAGGCCACACGCAGCCGGCCATTGATTTGATGGTGGCCGACCCCTCACTGCTCGTTCTTGGATTTTTTTTATTCATCTGTCATTCCCTCGCGTGAAGAACAGAGCGGGGTATTGTAGAACTTAACTCTTTTGTACTCTGTCTAGCTAGTGTTGAGGCACGGGAATCCCAATTCGGAATAATAGGTTGTCTCACGCCACGGTATTTTTGAGGTTGCTGACCTTAGTCACAGTGAGGGATTTGCGGCCCGCGGTAATGAAAAATCTGTAAACATAGGTTTTAAACTTCGTTCTGTGTGTCACCGTGATTTAATTGTTTGTGCACCGTATTTTCTGAGGGGAGATTGGGGACCAGCCAACCGTTTCCCAAACGAACGTGGAAGATCGCCTAAAAACCACTCGGCGCGTATCAGATCAAATATCTTTCATGCAACCTGTAGATTAGATCATCTCCCAGTTTCGCATGCCAGCGTTCTGCGCTTTCAGCAAAACGAGCAGATCTAACAGTATTCTAAGTCTGCAGGATATTTATCATTAGTGTTAGAGCAATGACCATTTTAACCTTGTTTCGCGGTTCATAGCGAGGCTGGAGACTCTTAAGAAGACTATTTTGTCAGAGTAGCAGTGCAGGAAATAAATCCTCATCAGCTACAAAACGTTATGATATTAATCAAAGAAGCAACATGTCGAAAAATTTCTCGCATGTTTCACGTCGCTTTAAAAGACGCCGCTGAATTTCCGAGGACAAGACGATGGAGCGTTCCAAAGTTTCAGAACTACGGATTTATTGTACATTCCCAGCAGCAGGTTACGCACGAGGGGAATAACTAATGCAATAGATTTTTCTTTTTCTGAAAGCAGCTTCGTTTTGTTCAGGATCCCAATATACCAGCCGGCCGGAGTGTCCGAGAGGTTCTAGGTGCTCCAGTCTGGAACCGCGCGACCGCTACGGTCGCAGGTTCGAATCCTGCCTCGGGCATGGATGTGTGTGATGTCCTTAGGTTAGTTAAGTTTAAGTAGTTCTAAGTTCTATGGGACTGATGACCACAGAAGTTAAGTCCGATAGTGCTCAGAGCCATTTGAACCAATATACCATATTATTCCCCACTCTTTGGCTGCAATGCATTATGCCATCTTACTGGGAGGGTCTATAGGCCCGCAAAGTACCATTCGACTGCTCGACATCGGAGTTAACGTGTTGCTGCATCAGTAACCTTTCTATCATCCAAGTACTGCTTCCCACGGATGTGCATCCTATCATTGGGGAAGCAGATGGAAGTCTGAAGATGCGAAACCCTAGCTGTAGGGTGGATGAGGAAGAACAGTACAGTGAAGTTTGGTAAGCTCGTCTCAGGTGCGCAGATGCATGTGAGGCCTTGCGTTGTCATGGAGAAATTCGTCTGCATTTTTTTGGCAACGAACAAGCTGAATTGGTTGCTACATTTTCCCGAGGGTAGCATAGTACGCTTCAGAGTTGATTGTTGCACTACAAGGGAGGACTTCAAACAGAACAATCCATTCGGAATCCCAGGAGGCCGTCACCAGGACTTTGCCGGTTGAGGGTGCGCCTTTGAACTTTTTCTTGGGAGAAGGGGTTGTGTGGCGCCAATCCATGGATTGCCTTTTTGTTTCCTATTAGAAATGAAGTTGCACCGCCTGTGGCGACGTTCGACAAGATGTTGTCACCATCAGCCTCGTAACGCGCAAGCAGTTCTGCGCAGATGGTACTTTGGTTTATATGATCTTCTGCTAGGCGGCGAGCACCCCAGCGGGCACACACCTTTCAGTACCCCAGGAGGTGAACGAGTTTGTCAGCACTACCAACAAAGACGTCCAGTTGAGTAGCGAGGTGTTTGATTGTCATCCGTTGATCACCTGAATGAGAGCGTCTACAAGTTCCGACATTGCAGGAACACTGTTGTGTGCAGCCGACCGGCACGATGGAAATCGAACTAGTTTGCGCGACCTCGTTGCGATGGTGACAGGGCCCTCGCCTAACGACTCATCGTGCTTTCGTTCACTGTCAGGTCTCTGTAGACATTCGGCAAGCGCCTATGAATATCTGCGCTTCTCTGGTTTTCCGCTAAAAGAAACCCAATTGCAGGAACACTGTTGTGTTCGGCCGACCGGCACGATGGAGATCGAACTAGTTTGCGCGACCTCGTTGCGATGGTGACAGGCCCCTCGCCCAACGACTCGTCATGCTTTTGTTCATTGTCAGGTCTCCGTAGACATTCGGCAAGCGCCTATGAATATCTGCGCTTCTCTGTTTTCCGCTAAAAGAAACCCAATTGCAGGAACACTGTTGTGTTCGGCCGACCGGCACAATGGAGATCGAACTAGTTTGCGCGACCTCGTTGCGATGGTGACAGGCCCCTCGCCCAACGACTCGTCGTGCTTTTGTTCATTGTCAGGTCTCCGTAGACATTCGGCAAGCGCCTATGAATATCTGCGCTTCTCTGTTTTCCGCTAAAAGAAACCCAATTGCAGGAACACT
This sequence comes from Schistocerca serialis cubense, assembly GCF_023864345.2. NCBI lineage: Eukaryota > Metazoa > Arthropoda > Insecta > Orthoptera > Acrididae > Schistocerca > Schistocerca serialis. The sequence continues at coordinate 633,087,545 of NC_064642.1, read as the reverse complement.
GTTGTGTGCGGCCGACCGGCACGCGGGAGATCGAACTGGTTTGCGGGACCTCGTTGCGATGATGACAGGCCCCTCGCCCGACGACTCATGGTGCTTTTGTTCATTGTCAGGTCTCCGTAGACATTCGGCAAGCGCCTATGAATATCTGCGCTTCTCTGTTTTCCGCTAAAAGAAACCCAATTGCAGGAACACTGTTGTGTTCGGCCGACCGGCACAATGGAGATCGAACTAGTTTGCGCGACCTCGTTGCGATGGTGACAGGCCCCTCGCCCAACGACTCGTCGTGCTTTTGTTCATTGTCAGGTCTCCGTAGACATTCGGCAAGCGCCTATGAATATCTGCGCTTCTCTGGTTTTCCGCTAAAAGAAACCCAATTGCAGGAACACTGTTGTGTTCGGCCGACCGGCACAATGGAGATCGAACTAGTTTGCGCGACCTCGTTGCGATGATGACAGGCCCCTCGCCCAACGACTCATCGTGCTTTTGTTCATTGTCAGGTCTCCGTAGACATTCGGCAAGCGCCTATGAATATCTGCGCTTCTCTGTTTTCCGCTAAAAGAAACCCAATTGCAGGAACACTGTTGTGTGCGGCCGACCGGCACGCGGGAGATCGAACTGGTTTGCGGGACCTCGTTGCGATGATGACAGGCCCCTCGCCCGACGACTCATCGTGCTTTTGTTCATTGTCAGGTCTCCGTAGACATTCGGCAAGCGCCTATGAATATCTGCGCTTCTCTGTTTTCCGCTAAAAGAAACCCAATTGCAGGAACACTGTTGTGTTCGGCCGACCGGCACAATGGAGATCGAACTAGTTTGCGCGACCTCGTTGCGATGGTGACAGGCCCCTCGCCCAACGACTCGTCGTGCTTTTGTTCATTGTCAGGTCTCCGTAGACATTCGGCAAGCGCCTATGAATATCTGCGCTTCTCTGGTTTTCCGCTAAAAGAAACCCAATTGCAGGAACACTGTTGTGTTCGGCCGACCGGCACGATGGAGATCGAACTAGTTTGCGCGACCTCGTTGCGATGATGACAGGCCCCTCGCCCAACGACTCATCGTGCTTTTGTTCATTGTCAGGTCTCCGTAGACATTCGGCAAGCGCCTATGAATATCTGCGCTTCTCTGTTTTCCGCTAAAAGAAACCCAATTGCAGGAACACTGTTGTGTGCGGTCGACCGGCACGCGGGAGATCGAACTGGTTTGCGGGACCTCGTTGCGATGATGACAGGCCCCTCGCCCGACGACTCATGGTGCTTTTGTTCATTGTCAGGTCTCCGTAGACATTCGGCAAGCGCCTATGAATATCTGCGCTTCTCTGTTTTCCGCTAAAAGAAACCCAATTGCAGGAACACTGTTGTGTTCGGCCGACCGGCACAATGGAGATCGAACTAGTTTGCGCGACCTCGTTGCGATGGTGACAGGCCCCTCGCCCAACGACTCGTCGTGCTTTTGTTCATTGTCAGGTCTCCGTAGACATTCGGCAAGCGCCTATGAATATCTGCGCTTCTCTGGTTTTCCGCTAAAAGAAACCCAATTGCAGGAACACTGTTGTGTTCGGCCGACCGGCACGATGGAGATCGAACTAGTTTGCGCGACCTCGTTGCGATGATGACAGGCCCCTCGCCCAACGACTCATCGTGCTTTTGTTCATTGTCAGGTCTCCGTAGACATTCGGCAAGCGCCTATGAATATCTGCGCTTCTCTGTTTTCCGCTAAAAGAAACCCAATTGCAGGAACACTGTTGTGTGCGGCCGACCGGCACGCGGGAGATCGAACTGGTTTGCGGGACCTCGTTGCGATGATGACAGGCCCCTCGCCCGACGACTCATCGTGCTTTTGTTCATTGTCAGGTCTCCGTAGACATTCGGCAAGCGCCTATGAATATCTGCGCTTCTCTGTTTTCCGCTAAAAGAAACCCAATTGCAGGAACACTGTTGTGTGCGGCCGACCGGCACGCGGGAGATCGAACTGGTTTGCGGGACCTCGTTGCGATGATGACAGGCCCCTCGCCCGACGACTCATCGTGCTTTTGTTCATTGTCAGGTCTCCGTAGACATTCGGCAAGCGCCTATGAATATCTGCGCTTCTCTGGTTTCCCCTTAAAAGAAACCCAATAATAACTCTCTGCTTGGAACGCACCTCCGTTACAAAAGCTATTTAGAGGGCTAGCTATGGCGATGCCACCTTTCGGAACTTCATGAAACTATAGGGACTGAGCGGGAATATTCTGCTATGTCCCACAACAAATTACGCATTTTCAACCGAAATTGGCCGAGAAAAAAAGCGTTGCATTACTTATTGAACGCCGCTCGTACTTCGGATGTCTTATAGGATCATTACAGCGAAAAAATATTACTTCGTCCTCACTGAGCACTTCTTTTTTTTCTGCTCTTGGGGAAAGACGGCACATGGACGAATGCAGGAGCCATACCGCTCGCCAAACCACTTTGCCGGAGAAATCGATCGCCATTTTCTGAGAAACAAAAAAAAAAAAAAAAAAAAAAAAGAAGAGGCTGAACGCATTTCTCGGCGGACCCCAGTATCAGTAGGTCGAAGAGGCTAAATATAGTCGACCATATTAACGAGCAGCTTCCGCCGGGCCGTAAGGCGGGAGCGGGAACGCGGATACAACAAAACAGGCCTGCAGAGGGGACTGACAGCGGAAGAACCGGGCTAACGAGCGGGTGGCCAGGCAAATACAGTAAGCGGGGTTGTTAGCGATAATTACCTGCAGGGGTGGCTGGCTGGTGGGTAGCGGCCGTGGCTTGTTACCGCACTGCCCACACACCCCGCAGCGGGACGCGCGCGCCGTCTCCCACCTCACGGTCGCCGTAAGCTGACGCCGGACACATTGTCCGACAGCTGCGTCGCATCCCCTGAATCGGCGCTATCTACGTACTCACCGTGAACCACCGTGTAATCCTAAGACGCAGAAACAAACATTACTCAGGGGATGTAGTCATAAGTTTTAACAATGACGTGCAAAAATTAAACTGTGGCAATGAAATTTTGTTATTCATTGTCTACATGCACGCTCTGATCAGAAAGTGGCCGAACAGCCCAGTACAGGGTGATTCAAAAAGAATACCACAACTTTAGGAATTTAAAACTCTGCAACGACAAAAGGCAGAGCTAAGCACTATCTGTCGGCGAATTAAGGGACCTATAAAGTTTCATTTAGTTGTACATTTGTTCGCTTGAGGCGCTGTTGACTAGGCGTCAGCGTCAGTTGATGCTAAGATGGCGACCGCTCAACTGAAAGCTTTTTGTGTTATTGAGTACGGCAGAAGTGAATCGACGACAGTTGTTCAGCGTGCATTTCGAACGAAGTATGGTGTTAGACCTCCTGATAGGTGGTGTATTAAACGTTGGTATAAACAGTTTACAGAGAATGGGTGTTTGTGCAAAGGGAAGAGTTCTGGACGGCCGAGAACGAGTGATGAAAATGTAGCACGCATCCAGCATTTGTTCGCAGCCCAGGAAAATCGACTCGCAGAGCTAGCAGAGAGCTGCAAATTCCACAATCAACTGTATGGAGAGTCCTACGAAAAAGGTTAGTTATGAAACCTGAACGTCAACTACCCGAGGCGATGGATCGGCCGCCAGGCAGCCCGTGACAGAGCACTTCATCACTGGCCTCCAAGAAGCCCTGATCTTACCCCCTTCGATTTTTTCTTATGGGGGTATGTTAAGTATATGGTGTTTCGGCCACCTCTCCCAGCCACCATTGATGATTTGAAACGAGAAATAACAGCAGCTATCCAAACTGTTATGCCTGATGAGCTACAGAGAGTGTGGAACGAGTTGGAGTATCGGGTTGATATTGCTCGAGTGTCTGGAGGGGGCCATATTGAACATCTCTGAACTTGTTTTTGAGTGAAAAAAAAACCTTTTTAAATACTCTTTGTAATGATGTATAACAGAAGGTTATATTATGTTTCTTTCATTAAATACACATTTTTAAAGTTGTGGTATTCTTTTTGAATCACCCTGTATATTGGGGAGTGACCATTAAATATGACGAGACGCAGATCCACCAGTACAAAAGGAACCTTGCCGACCGCTGTGGCCGAACGGCTCTAGGCACTTTATTCTGGAACCGCGCGACCGCTACGGTAGCAGATTCGAATCCTGCCTTGGGCAAGGGTGTGTGTGATGTCCTTAGGTTAGTTAGATTTAAGTAGTTGTAGGGGACTCATGACCCCAGATGTTAAGTCCCATAGTGCTCAGAGCCATTTGAACCATTTTGGACAAAAGGAACCAAGAGACAAAGAAATGACAGAGATTAGCTGCTAGTGGACATTGATTAAATCAGTGAGTGAAGTTGAAAATTTGTGCCGGACGTGGATTCGAACCCGGATCTCCTGCTTACTACACAGATGCGCTGACCAATGCACCATCCGCACACTGCTTATGGCATCTACATCTACATCTACATCCATACTCCGCAAGCCACCTCACAGTGTGTGGCGGAGGGTACTTTGAGTACCTCTATCGATTCTCCCTTCTATTCCAGTCTCGTATTGTTCGTGGAAAGAAAAATAGTCTTTATGCCTCTGTGTGGGCTCTAATCTCTCTGATTTTATCCTTATGGTCTCTTCGCGAGATATATGTAAGAGGGAGCAATACACTGCTTGACTCCTCGGTGAAGGTATGTTCTCGGAACTTCAACAAAAGCCCGTACCGAGCTACTGAGCGTCTCTCCTGCAAAGTCTTCCACTGGAGTTTATCTATCATCTCCATAACGCTTTCGCGATTACTAAATGATCCTGTAACGAAGCGCGCTGCTCTCCGTCTTCTCTATCTCTTCTATCAACCCTATCTGGTACGGATCCGACACTGGTGAGCAATATTCAAGCAGTGGGCGAACAAGTGTACTGTAACCTACTTCCTTTGTTTTCGGATTGCATTTCCTTAGGATTCTTCCAACGAATCTCAGTCTGACATCTGCTTTCCCGACGATCAACTTTATATGATCATTCCATTTTAAATCACTCCTAATGCCTACTCCCAGATAATTTATGGAATTAAATGCTTCCAGTTGCTGACCTGCTATATTGTAGTTAAATGATAAGGGATCTGTCTTTCTATGTATTCGCAGCACATTACACTTGTCTACATTGAGATTCAATTGCCATTCCCTGCACCATGCGTCAATTCGCTGGAGATCCTTCTGCATTTCAGTACAATTTTCCATTGTTACAATCTCTCCATATACTACAGCATCATCCGCAAAAAGCCTCAGTGAACATCCAATGTTATCCACAAGGTCATTTATGTATATTGTGAATAGCAACGGTCCTACGACACTCCTCTGCGGCACACCTGAAATCACTCTTACTTCGGAAGACTTCTCTCCATTGAGAATGACATGCTGCGCTCTGTTATCTAGGAACTCTTCAATCCAATCACACAATTGGTCTGATAGTCCATATGCTCTTACTTTGTTCAATAAAGGACTGTGCGGAACTGTATCGAACGCCTTGCCGAAATCAAGAAACACGGCACCTACCTGGGAATGTAGATCGCAGATGTAAGGACTAGCCTAGCATGCCTCACGCCAGCACAGATTCTCAAATTACCCACGCACTGATGATGTAGTGCCCGTTGCCCATTATCCTTATTAATCGCATCACTGCGCCGATTCATGTAAGAGTTTGAACGCGGTGTGTATATGCACTGAAGTGACCAACTGGTTGTCCTCACCTTAATTATATATGCAGTGTCTGTTCTTTCGAACATGCCTGGCATGGAGCATTGTTTGGCAGTAGAGAAGGAGTAATTGCAGAATAGGTCGATTAGGCGAGCTCAGTGACTTCTAACGTGGACTAATCATTTAACTTGAGTAGCAAATTTATCAGGAACATTTAACATTTGAACCCTTCTAAAGTGCGCAGGTATACTGTTGTGATTGTGAAATGGAAATGCGGAGGAATAACCGTACCTAACCCAAGACCAGGCAAACCTCATATACTGACTGAGAGGGACCGTCGAGAATTGCGGAGGGTGGCTGGGGAAAAAATCGTAAAGGAATCAGTCGAAAGAATCACTCGTGATTTCGAAGGTGCTAGCAGCAGTCTATCTGGCACAGTAACTGTGCCTAGGTACATACAAAGAATGGAGTACAGCGGTCGAGCAGCTTGTCATAAGCTACAAATTCTTGTAATCAGTGTCAAGCGATGCTTGAGATGGCGCGTAGAGCGACAACAGTGGACAGTGAATGACTGGATTTGGAGTGACGAATCACGCTATACCCTGTAGCATTCCGACGGAAGGATCTGGATTTGGCGAATGTTTCGAGAACGTTAGCTGCCGTCATACGTAATACCAGCAGTAAATTACAGAAAAATGTTCTGTTTACGGCACAGGGGTAGTGCTTGAGTTCAGGATGAGTTCTCCTTATGGGGCTTAAGAAAACTCTAAATGCCGAAGGATATGAACACATTGGACAACATTGTTTACAACGTACCCAAGAGGAACAATTCGAAGCCGATGCTTGTTTTTATCAGTATAACAGTGGACCTTGTCATAATGCATCATCTGTGAGGCAATGGGTTGTGCGCCATAACGCTTCTGAAATTGACGGGCCTGCACAGAGTCCCGAACTGAACCCAGTGGAACACCTTTGGGATGAGCTATAACGTCGACTTCGCTTCAGAATCATGCTTCCAATATCACCACCTTCTCTGGTTTCGGCTCTTGAGGAAGAATGGGCTGCCATTCCTCCGAAGACATTCAGAAAGTGTCCCCAGCAGAGGTCAAGGCGACATAAACGCGACCGGTTGACACACCCCGTATTAATGTCCACTGACAGATACTTTCGATCGGATACTGTATTGACCCTTCAAAGTGACACATTATTCCAAGCTATAGATGACTTGGTGGTGACTTTGTGTATAGAATTCTGCCTTTTGGCTGTTCGAGAAACGTTTGTCCTCGAAAATTACCTCGCCAATATTTTGGAAATACCTGCCATGGTTTCATCATCCGAGGACAGAGGAAGACGTCAGTCAATATGTGTCCAGTGTACAACGAAGTGGGACGTTGTCGTAGAGCTAATGCAACCCCTTGGACAGCTTCCCGCGGCTCTTCCGTCTTGATAGTCTTACTTAACCTCGTGAGGAGATTTCGATAGTACGCTCCTACGAACGTTTGCCGCTTACGAACATGTCAGTAGCACACCGTGGCAGTCCCAATAAATCACACGATTAAACATTTCGTTATCCAGTGATGGGCTTTCGCCTATTTCAACGATGGTGGATACACTTATTTTCACTGCTTGCTGTGTTCCGATGTCTGGGAGTCATAGTGTTATATCCACAACTCGTCCGTGGTGTTCAGGCATCTCTGATGTTCTGACACAACTCCGATGTTTTCTCAGCTGTTTCTGTTGGCGAGATTCTCGAATGGGTGTGAGCAGTTGTTGAACAAATGGACAGAAATCTTCGTAATGTTCAAACTGCAAGATGATGAAAAGTGACCCACTATTGATTTTCACTTTCTCCTCTATCGTTTCAATTGCGGTACGCTCGTCTGCCTCCACTGGCCTAACGATTCTCGGTTCATTACAGAGAGATACTTTTCCACTTCGTTCTTCATCATTCAGACTTGTTTGGCCCCACTGGAAGCGTCTGCGCCACCTAACCGCTGTGTCGTATGATGGTGTATTGTCGCTGCACACTTCTGGGCTGTTGCACCAAAGTTCCGCTTCAAATAGAGAAAACGAATTACCGTGCGATACTGAACTTTATCGATAGGCTGTGGCACTTTCTTTTGAATCCTCCAGCGGCGTGCTACGGTACTGTGACGCGGACTCGTTAGATTGTACTAAAACTGTGAGACATATACCCGCAAAAAAGCAAAAAATCTTAACTGTTCACGATTATTCTTAAGTCTCTCTTGTATTCATCAGGTATTCACAGCCAACCATTAGTCATAAAATCTTATGAGTGCTGCAGTGTTGTTTTTTTTTATTTTATTTAACTAAGATGCTGTTTTATCTTGATTTCATCGTTAGATATTTTATTGTTGTTGGTCTCGGGGTTCTAGTAATTTATATAGGCCCAACATGTTGCTTGCTCTAAAACTTAGATCATCACCACATTTTAGGCAAAAGGAAAAATTTAGTAAAGAAAACATGGTCCAAACAGGCTGTAATATATGTATTGTCCGTGCTATTAGCTAATTCCGACTGTTAGTCGTTTTCAAGCACTTTTAGTTGTTTTCAAGCACTTATCACAAGCTTCAAGCTTCACCTCATATATGACTAAATAGCCTGTACATATGTAAAGGCCCATGTCGCTTCCATGCGCGTGTAGCACAAATACAATCCAGTAGTGTACTAGATTACATCCATTAGTAATTACATGAAAATGATGTGTGCCTTTACATATATGTACCGGCCATTTAGTTAAGGTGATGTGGAGCTTGAAACTTATGATAAGTGCTTGAAAATGACTGACAGTCGAAAATAGCTAATAGCACGGACAATAAGCGTATTACAGCTTTTTTTTAACCAAAACATATTGAGACTCTGGACGCTCACAAGAACAACATTCTGCAAAAGAAGAAATGTCAATAATGATTTAATAATTAATTAACGAACATGTGGTCACACTGTATGTGGTCTCATGTAAGGAAAATTCTTATTTCTGACAATGAAAGTTATTCTGTAACAGAAGTTGCTACCAATTTGTGGCTGACTGAGATGCGAAAATTCAATGAACAACCTATCCTGCACTCGTTAGCTGGTGTTAACTTTTACTATTCGTTTGTCTGATCTACCCAGTAAATGGGGCTTATGTCAGCGCACTGGATGAAATCAGTGGCTCTCAGTACGTGTGTTGTCAGTGCAGACAGTTTTGCGACGTAATCACCTAGCTCTTAAGAATACGCTGAATATAGATTTTTGATAGGACTTCAAAATAATAACGAAATTTTTTTCTATCTGTACTAGTGCTTCTTTTTATTGTACTTTTCTCCCGAATCGGCGCGGAGTGGGCATGGTTATGTGAGGACTTGGCACAGTTAATATAAGTGGTGGCCGGATGCTTTTCCTTTCTCCATACCGTTATCTCCTCCCTCCTTGCCGGAACGTGAATATCCCAGTTGTCTGTGTGTAGTGTTATTCATGTGGAAGAGAGCGAAAATGTGTAACTTAGCCCGGTATTCACCTAGTAGGATGTGGGAAGCCACCTAAAAACCACATCCTTGCTGGCTGGCACACTGACCCTTGTCGTTAATCTATCGAGTGGCGCATCTCCTGCCAGGAAGGGGCGCACGGCTACCCCTAAGAGAGTTTCTTTCTATACCAGTTGCACTTTATATTTCAAATTTAAAAAAATGTATTTTTACACCAAGAAATCAAATCTGAATTCTTTTTCGGCAACTGTTGTCTTATCGATGTGGGCCAATTACATTAAGTCGTGTAATATCGAGTGACACTGTGAGGCTGTCCCGACAGACCTCACTAGGGTTGCTTCCAGTAACGGCATCTCCCTGTTGACATCATCCACTACAAGCTATTTCATTAAATTGCGTAGATGTTGTGTTATAGTTCTCATAAAACTTTACTACTTTTTATGCTGATGCTGGTGTTTGTCAGGGTATAGTGTTCGTCACGCCGACCGTGACGCAATAAGCGCCAGAACTCGGCAGCTCACCGCGTTTAATCGTCGTAACTACTCTCGCAATTAACAGTCCCAAAACTGACACCGCCCGCCAACAGACCCATGACTCTTGCGTACTTCTTACTTCACGCAGTGTTCTTCACGTCAGTCCGTAGAACGATGTAGTGAATCCTTACCAAATCCATACTTTCTGGAACTATTTGCAAATTTCGGCCGACCTGCTCGGCATGATACTGGGGAGGCGGGAGCGAGAAATAACGCGGTGATGGCATTTCTATTTCAGTTGTCAGAAAAAAGGGTTCATTATCTGCAGAAAACATTTTATTCATTAATAAGGAAACTATCTAGTATAAAGTCCACAGGAAGTTAATAACTTCTAATGTTTGCATAATGTCCTTTTTTGTTGTTAAGGTTTAGTTATCTTCAGAAGTGTGCATTCGAATAGCGCCCGGTGCTCTATGAAGTGCACTGAGAGGTCGATCTCTGCGATGTTATTGTACTTGATGAAGATGATGATGATGATGGCTACGGAAGAAAACTGATCTTGGAAGTAGAAGACTTTGCCTTCGCCTTCGCTGCTGCGTTCCGCTGCACTTTGATCACTGCTGCAGCGCGGGTAGCATCGTGTAACAACGCAGGCGCTGGCCCTTGAAACGACTATCCAGACATAACCTTGGGCTGTGAACGTCATGAAATGTTTTGCTCACGTAGAAGTCTCCTACGTCTTGTGTTTTGCCTGAAGCAGATTTTTTTTTTAGATATTACTGTGAAAGCTTGGCCAGTTATCCTAGATGCGAATTTTTATCTATTTGCTTTTTGTACACGAAGATGCAGGACTTCCAAAAAACTGAGAGGTGGTGACCGTTTATTAGTGTGCATTTGAGGTAAACATTCTAACAGCGTATTTATTTTACTCATTTTAAAGTACTCTCTGTGTATTTCTATAAAATCAGTTGTAGACCGAGATGAAAAATCAGATGTAGAACGTGGCCTACATTGCTATCTAAAAGGTTTATTTCGTAAAAATAATTGATTAATACGGGGGGTTGAAAATACCGCTTCAGTTGTAAAGTTCTTTATTATCACACGACCGGTTTCGGGCTCTTTAAGGTGTCGTAACTTGGTGCTGTGGCGCCCGAGCGACGCGGTGGACACATACTAGGCGCTGTGTGCTACCTATAAACGCAGGTAGCACACTGATGGACTGACATCTGCATTAGAGACGGTATAAACTGAAGCATCGTTTCTCTCACGCTTCCCTCTTTCCCCGTAGAAACTATATGAGTAGACATCTGTCCGAAATTGTTCTTCAGTGTGTCCAATATACGAGGTGTGGCTAGAAAAAAACCGGACTAGTACTGGTGAAACAATAAAACGAATGCAATAAGGCTGAAAGTCGCGTGGCCTGTCACGTGACTCTCGCTCCGCCTACTGCTCGAGTTTCATCTGCCTCCTGCACTCAGTCTGCCCGTGGCGTCTGTTTTAAGTAGTTGACGTATTGTCTGTGCGTCGGAAAATGTTGAGTGTACAGAAAGAACAGCGTGTTAACATCAAATTTTGTTTCAAACTAGGAAAATCTGCAAGTGAAACGTTTGTAATGTTACAACAAGTGTACGGCGATGATTGTTTATCGCGAACACAAGTGTTTGAGTGGTTTAAACGATTTAAAGATGGCCGCGAAGACACCAGTGATGACACTCGCACTGGCAGACCATTGTCAGCAAAAACTGATGCAAACATTGAAAAAATCGGTAAACTTGTTCAACAAGATCGCCGTTTAACAATCAGAGCAGTGTCTGAGTTAACAAGAGTTGACAAGGAAAGTGTTAGGCAGATTCTTCATGAAAGTTTCAACATGAACAAAGTGTGTTCAAAAATGGTTCCAAAGTGTCTCACAGTTGAACAGAAGGAACGCCGAAGAATGATTTGTTCTGACATCTTGGAAAACATTGAAAGTGATCCCACCTTCTTACAAAATGTTATTACTTGCGATGAATCGTGGTTTTTTTTACGATCCCGAAACTAAACGCCAATCGATGCATTGGAAAACTCCTGGTTCTCCACGACAAAAAAAGCACGAATGTCAAAATCGAAATTCAAGGCAATGATGATTGTTTTTTTTTTTTTTGACATCAAAGGGATTGTGCACATTGATTGGGTACCACAGGGGCAAACAGTGAATCAGCATTACTACATTAGCGTCCTGGCTACCCTACGTGAGCGAGTACGGAGAAAACGGAACGATTTGTGGAGAAAAAAGTCGTGGATCCTTCACCAAGACAATGCCCCAGCTCACACTGCGTTGTCAGTGAAGACGTTTTTGGCAAAACACAACATTCCCATCTTAGATCATCCACCCTACTCACCTGATTTGGCCCCCTGTGACTTTTTTCTTTTCCCTAAAGTCAAGTCAGCTTTGAAAGGAACTAGATTTGAGACTGTTGAAGCAGTAAAAGAAAAAGCGACGGAAGTAATGTATGGACCTACCGAAAATGATCTACAGCATTGCTATGAACAGTGGAAAATTCGTATGGAGCGGTGTAGAGACCGAGGAGGAGACTACATTGAAGGAGATAACATGAAATTGTAAATAATTGTAAATAAATGTTTTTTCCAGCATCAGTCCGGTTTTTTTCTAGCCGCACCTCGTACTTTGCATCCCTGGTTGCGGTCTGAATTTATAGATACAGAAGAAATAGGAAAGTAGTTCAATAAAGCTCACAGGAACATTGAGTTTACCGTAGAGCGCTAAACTGACAGCAATTTGCAATTGCTCGATCTTAATATTAAAAGATAGGGCAATAAGCACTTGTTTACCGTTTAGAGGAAGCCGGCAACAACTGATGCTGTAATTCCAAATGATTCGTGCCATCCACGGCCTTATAAAACGCTGCCTTCCGTAGCACCATAGCAGTTAATAGCGGTTACAATGTAGATCTTGTAAATAAAGTATGCGCAAAGGTAATAAAAACAGAGAAAAGGTCCACTATGCTGTATTATGGAACAGTCTCGCAAAAGGTACCGGACATCTTTAAAACATGCTGTTAAAATACCGTTCCAGACAATCAATCTAATAGGGTTTAACAATAAGGTTTAACCTGAGACAAGGTATCAGCAAGAAGATGAATAAGTTCGAAAGATCGGCGTTTATAAAATTCAGTGTGAATACTGAGATGAGATTATTTTGGACATAGAAGAAGAACATTTTCGGTCAGGTACAAGAAAGATGTATTCGGACGGGGTAGTTATGACAAATCATCTGTTGCGAATCATGTATACGGAACAGGCCATCCCTTTAAGGGAATAAAAAAAGAATTTGAAATCTAGCACATAGGGAAGAAAGGTAGAAAACTCGACTTGCTGGAAGAATTGTCCCTGAAACATGGCAACATTCCGAATGCGGAAGGTAATGACAACGGAATGAGATTTCTTAGTGGAATTACAGAACTAATTTAAGGCAGATACATAATTATAAATTTTCAATGGCGCTCTGTCGATGTAGCTATAAGCGGACTACCATACACTTAGGAAATGGGCTAAATATAAGCGACCAATAGAACAGCAATATGGTTGAGCCAGTAGTTGCGCTCACGCTGTAATACCGCGCCCACCGGAGCTCTGCATAAGACTCAACGTGTCAATCTCGGAGCCCACAGCAGATCAGCAGGAAACGGCCTGGTGTAGTGATAAGGGGCGGCCACTGACAGAATTCGTCGATTTTAATGTGAGACGACAGCACATAGTCCAGTGTGTTTTCATTCCATTTCATTTTGTGAACGCTGCAACTGTGTTGGTAGACATTTTAGCGTTTTAACCTCATGAGCTAAGATTTACGACCTGATGATGTGAAGATTGTCTCCTGAAACGCGTAGTTGAATTGTATGTAAGACAGAAATTACGGGTGAATGCTACCAGTTATTAATGTCAAAAGATATCAACCGTTGCGTCACATCCACAATGGATAATATTAAATCGGTTACTTCAATATGTATTCTGTAAGATGACGCAGCAGTATACCTAGAAGATTTGTAATGAGTTTTATTTACTTCGTTCACTCTACAATCTCTAGAAGTGAGAAATGCGTATTTTGGAACACCCAGTGTATGTAATATGGAGGACAAGTATCGACATTTATATCTACACTCCGCAAGCCATCTTATGATGTATGGCGAAAAGTACTTTCAGTAACATTATCACTTCCTCCTTTTCCTGTTTCAATCTCGAACAGTCCGCGAGAAGAACAATTGTTAGTGATCCACCGTGTGAGCTCTCAAATTTCTTTAATTTTATCTTCATGCTCTTCTCGTAGAACAGAGTAAAAGGAAGCAGTATGTTAGTGAACTATTCTACGAGATACGTTCTCAGAATTTCAACAGTGGAGTATAGCGTGATTCAGAACACCTCTCTTGCTGCGTCTGCCAGTGCACTTGGCTGAGTATCTCCGGACCCTTTCGTGCTTACTAAATGAATCTATGGCTTAAAGCGCTGCTGTTCTTCGCCTCTTCTCTACTAGCTTTATCAATCCTATTTCCTACGGGTGCGAGACGTACGGGCAATATTTACGTATTGGTCGCAAGAGATTTTGTGACCTACTTCCTCTATAAGTGGACTACATTCTTTAGGGTTCTTCCAGTGAATCTCTGCTGGCATCTGGATTACCTCTGGTAAGTTTTATGTGATCGTTCCACATTAAGTCACGTTCATTCTCTTTTCCTTTGTAGAGCGATCTCAGTGGATTTCGTACCCAGTGGTCACTTATTTCGATATTTGACATTTTAACGTTCGTACAACAATTTGAAGGAGGAACCGTGATTATGTTCTTCCCCAATGAAATAGTTGTGGAAGAAGTAGTATTTCTGCTTTCTCTCTATCCTCCGTTTCGATGCCATTATGGTCACACAGTTTCTGTACATGGGTTCGATCCGTTTACTAATTCAAAATTCTTAGGATTTTCTGTTCAATAGATAGTTTCACTTCCAATTTCGCTGAATACTTCACTCACAGCTCTCCTTACGCTAATTTCAGCATAGTTTTGTTTTCGTTTGTACAAGGTTGAGTCAAATGAAAACCTTAAATTTGAAATAACAAATCGAAATTTCGCGCCGTTATCCCGTAAGTTGGTAAGCGTGCTAAAAACAGCGTGCAGAATGGTCTGTACGTGGCAGCATAGAGCAGATGCACATATACCGTCGCAGTATCAGTATAAAGATGGCCGCTCCACTTGCGACTTGCACCAGGGAAGAACAGCGTTCTGTTACTCGGTTTTTACGTAGTGAAGATGTGAAACCTATTGAAATTCATCGACGAATGAAGGTTCAGTACGGTGATGCATGTTTGTCACAGCAGCAAGTCTACCAATGAAGTAGGAAGTTCACAAATGGTGTGACTTGAGTGGAATATGCTTCTCGTCCAGGTCGGGCACAACTAGTTGTGACTCCACACAACATTGCAGCAGTTGAAGCCATAGTGAAGGAAAACGGCCCAGTGACACTGAATGACATTGCAGCATGATTACAGATTAGTCATGGATGTGCACACCACATTGTGCATGATGAGCTCCAGTTTCACAAAGTGTCTGCAAGATGGGTGCCACGGCAGCTGACTCCTGAAATGAGGGAATGACGAGTTGATGCTTGTGAAGAACTTCTTCGGCGCTTTGAAAGAGAAGGTGATGGCTTCCTTGCAAGACTCATTACTGGGGACGAAACCTGGGTTCACTACCACCAACCGGAAACGAAGAGAGCGAGCAAGGAATGACGCCATTCATCATCACCAAAACCAAAGAGGTTTCGAGCAGAACAATCAGCAGGGAAGGTTATGCTGACTCTCTTTTGGGACGAAAAAGGCGTCATTTTGGAGCATTACATGCCTAGAGGGACAACTGTCACCATTGCATCATACACATATCTCCTAAAAAATCATCTGCGACCTGCAATCAAATCAAAGTGACGTTGATTGCTGTCAGCAGGTGTCCTTTTGCAACATGGCAATGCAAGGCCCCACACTGCTCGTACAACAGTTGCAGCAATCACAGATCTGCATTTTGAGTGTCTTCCTCATCCACCATACTCACCAGACCTTGCGCCAAGTAATTTACATATATTTGGTCCACTCAAAGACGCCATGGGAGGAAAGAAGTTCCGTTCTGATGAAGAGGTACTCCACGCGGTGCATGAGTGGTTGTGCAGACTACCAAAAGAATTTTTTTATAAAGGAATTTATACACTTTGCAAGCGCTGGAGGACAAGCATTGAGCGTGGGGGAGATTATGTTGAAATGGAATATTTAAAAAAATATTTATGGTTTTCATTTGACTCGCCCTCGTATGATGCTTCGACCACATTTAAATTTGCAGCGAATCTGTCTTTGCTTCCGTAGCAAGTTTCTAACACGTCTGTCGAACCATGGCGGGAGTTAAATGATGAAGTGACAAACTGTAAAACATGGTCAGTAATTTTACCAGTTTTGCGATATATTTCCTTATCGTGTTCACATGTGCAGGCGCTCAATAGCTATAGTGATGCGGGAGAGTTCACCGATAATTTATACCTCGAATGCAGTTTTATCTGCTAAAGGATTTTGTTGAAACGCAACTGCTGAAGTCACAAGTTGCAAATAAACTGTGCGCTCCAAACCTTGTCTTAATCGGTTACGCAAAGGGCCTTGTTCAGTGAGATAACGATGACTTGCGGTGACACATTATGGTGGCTGCGCAGATCCTTCAGCTTTATTTCGATAACAGTCTTGTGTAATAGTATCAGTCACTACACACACACGAGAGCATAATCGAGAGTGCGCTAATAAGACATTTTCATACGACTGACCACATCAATCAAACCAAGTAAACACACGTCATCCGTACGGCGCGCGAGGGTTATCGTGGGGCGCAGCTTCTTACCACAGCGATAAGCCCTTCAGTATTCGTCTAAAACTTCTTGAAATGTGAGGATATGTTGCAGTCTCCTGGAGCGCTAGAGCACAATTTGGATCAGACAAGCGTGTTAGGATAATCTGCAAAGGGGACTTTCTTCACAGTTAATTTCTCCGATACTCCGCCTTCATTTGTTTCATCACTCTCTGACCAATGACATAAGGGATGTTGAAAATTAATGTCTTTTGAATGTATAGATCAAGAGCAGAAGAATAAATCTCTACGACCTTAAAAGCGATCTTTAAACGGGGGGATTTATAAAGTTACATTTCACTCCCTGAGCGCTTCCGGTTAGTGTCGAGTAACTTCATATGGTAACTCGTGTAGACGAAGCGTTTCATCCTGAAGGAACAAACAGGTAAGCAAGTGTATTCGGCTGCTACGTGACTGCTGGGTAAAAGAACAATACTGGTTCATTATAACAGGAATAACAATACTCAAATGGTTCAAATGGCTCTGAGCACTATGGGACTTAACTACTGTGGACATCAGTCCCCTAGAACTTAGAACTACTTAAACCTAACTAACCTAAGGACATCACACACATCCAAGCCCGAGGCAGGATTCGAACCTGCGACCGTAGCAGGCGCGCGGTTCCGGACTCCGCGCCTAGAACCGCTAGACCACCGCGGCCGGCCTAACAACACAAGAAAACTGAAGTTCTCTCTATCCTTTACAAAAATAGTTAATGTCAATTAAATTGACATCGAAGACTAGCAATATGACACCAGAAATTTTTTGTTAGCTTTTGTTTCAAAGATGTTTATATACATAGTACATGTTTGTATAGAACTACTCCCTTTGGTCTCTAAACCGAACGTTTCCGGTTTTTTATCTGCTTCTGGCTCCTCTCATGACATTCCAACAGCCGGCCGGGGTGGCCGAGTGGTTCTAGGCGCTTCAGTTTGGAACCTCGCGACCGCTACGGTCGCAGGTTCGAATCCTTCCTCGGGTATAGATGTGTGTGATGTCCTTAGGTTAGTTAGGTATAAGTAGTTCTAAGTTCTAGGAGACTGATGACCTCAGTAGTTAAGTCCCATGGTGCTCAGAGCCATTTGAACCATTTTTGACATTCCAACAATAATCTGCAAGCTTACATGAGTTCCACTTACCCTGATGCCTTCTTTCTGTTGCTAAAGTGTTTTGAAGGAAGGCTCCCCGCGCTCGTCACTAACAGTAAAGCAATTACGTGGAAAGAAGTCAAGATGTGAGTCCAAAAAGTGGATCTTGAGCTACGTATTACAATCTAGCTCTTCGTATAACATCAGAAGTAACAATTAGATTGTAATTTTCTGCTCTTTGATTTCCCAAGAAATTAAACATTTTTGAAGGCTTTCCTAGCTGCTCTCTCTTCATCTTCTATGGCCCTATTAAATGTTACATCTTTTAACAGTTTTCGCATTTGCGGTCCAATGAAGATACCTCTTTGAGCTTGACATCACTGAGATGTGGGAATTTTGTTTTTAAATACTTGAAAGCTTTTCCTTCTTGATTCATTGGTTTCACTAAATTCTTTATAAGTCCTAGCTTTGCGTGTAACGGTGGCAATAAGATTTCATCACGAAATCGCAGTCTCCATCATTTCCCTTTCAGAGACAGTGTTACTTCTCATTGCGACTGTTCCACTCGCAAGTCAAGCAGAAATATTTGGTATATCCTAACTGCATTCAGAGAACGATGACAATAACTTTCTGATCGCCACATATCTGCCACTGATGAGCTGTGCAATTTATTTTTTCAAGAAACAATTTTACATATCCATAGCTCTTCGCACGTACAGAACGAAAACTTTAATGTGTTGTCTTTATTAATGGAGCCGTTTCATGTTTCTGAGAAGCAAGTAACTTCACCGCACACACAGCAAAATTTTATTCTCACTGTTAACACATTTCTGAGAAGCAAGTCACTTCACCGCACACACAGCAAAATTTTATTCTCACTGTTAACACATTTCTGAGAAGCAAGTCACTTCACCGCACACACAGCAAAATTTTTTTCTCACTGTTAACACATTTCCATGTCATGTTAAAATTGTTTTAATCTGAAATCTGCTTGGGAAAATTTAGATTATGGATATGTATTTTGCACCCGTGAAGATAAATAAAGGTTTGCGCTTGATTTCTTATGTGCCCGTGAAACTTCAAACACACAAAATTACTGAGAAGGAAGGACAGATACGGTCTCTATCCACAGCAAAAGATATTTATGTAATCGAAATGGCTTCTGTAGGGACAAAATATGGCATACTCAGTATTGACAGCTTCATTTTTGACAATAAAAAAGTATCAACATTGCAAAATTTCGCTCCATCATAATATTAATTTCTGTTTATTCTAGGGACTGAGAGCTAAACAAACATTTTAAACATGACATTAATTTATTTCACATAGAAACGAATAGGCTTTAATTATTTCAAACCTGATAGAAAAATGGTCCAAATGGCTCTGAGCTCTATGGGACTTAACTTCTGAGGTCATCAGTCCCGTAGAACTTAGAACTACTAAAACCTAACTGACATAAGGACATCACACACATCCATGCCCGCGGCAGGATTCGAACCTGCGACCGTAGCGGGTGCGCGGTTCCAGACTGTAGCGCCTAGAACCGCTCGGCTAACCCGGCCGGCAAACCTGATGGATTTTGAGTGTAGAGCAGTGTAATTAAAACGCTTTTATCCGGCTGATGTGATAAGGACACGCAAGTTCACAGCAGTTGTAGCTGTAGAAATGAAAGCGGACCTTGATTGTAAGAACATGGTAATAGGTGAATACCGTATGTGTCTTTATGACAGATTATAACTGTGTGCTGGAGCGGGACCACTAAGTAAAAGCCTACTTTTCGTGATCAGTTCTCTTGCCGTTTGTACTATGTAAGCGAAGCTCATAGCTTTAATTCTGTCAACACTTCAGTTCTACCAAGCATGCACCCGGAGTTCGAGTCCTGCAATAAGATTCCAGCAGGTGACACTGGGATACAGAGGGAAAGATTAGTTCTCTGCAATATGTTCGTCGTTTAGTGCTGTGCTTTGTTACAATGTTATTTAATTTTTTATTCATGTAATAACCACACCTGAAAAAAGGCCATTCACTATTAACTGATGCCGCAGAGGCACCAATCTGCGGTGGTTGCTACAGTCAGTTCCACAAGAAAGCGTATGCCATTATCTGTATGAAGTAAAAGACACTATTATATGTCTACACGAAAATACATGGTATTACCTAATTGCACAATTGCCGCCATCATCGATTATAGTTTGGCACCTTTTCGATAATTTCTGCACATTCTCTCGGTAACGATTTCCATATCGTCCTGATTTGATATGACAGCTGCTTCGAAATTTGCACCCGGAGACATTGTAGGCCAATCCATGTGGACATCTCATTGTCTTGTTACCACGCTGTACAGAGACGGCTGCCATGTTTCGGATCATTATCCTCTTGAAGTACCTAGTTTGCCTCGCTCGAACAAAATAGCTTCTTAACGGACCACAGAAGGCATTTTTGATAAATACATTAATACAAATAAATGACGTGTCAGATATTTTGCACTCATTTTAAACTGCAGCCGGCAAAATAAAACATTCAGCTCTGACACTGTTTGTCCATACATTGTGCAAAATCGCGTTGGTTACAGATTCGAGACAGCGAGATGTCGCTGCTGGCGTTACATTTAAAATGATGGCGTACACTTTTTTTTTTTTTTTTTTTTTTTTTTTTTTTTTTTTTTTTTTTTTTTTTTTTTGGATCTTATTGTACGTTTCAACAGATCTTCCAAATGTGCCGCACGTTTCCTGTGAGAGAAAAAAATCGGGTGATTTAGGGGGCGAGTCGCTGTGTTACAGGCCGCTTGAGTGTAGTCAAATCAGGAACATCAGCGTGCAGTCCTATGAAGACGACTGTCCTCATCTTAGAAGACGGGAAGTGCATGTAGTTGACTTTTGGAATCATGTTTCTCGCAAAAGGCAATTGTTCAGCGGCACATAAAGGTGCTCGCCTTTAAAGGGCAAAACAATGAAGAAACTGGCCGGTTGGAGCCTCGATGCGTCCGAGGAGTCGCTATTCTGTCTCTTTGCAGGTCATACAAGGCTTCGAGTGGACCGACAACCCAATAGACGTTTAAACCGCTGTGCTTGGAGGGTGTAATTTAGGCCGCAGGTGTTGCTGTGATGTTTTAGTGGTGTTTTATATACCAGGAGTTGGGTCGACTAATTCATGTTACCATGATGTTTATTTCTACATTCTCGGAGATCATGTGTTTTCTCTGTCTTCTAAATCTTCATGTGTTGCATGCTATACACTTTTCTGTCTTTCTAAATTAAAAAAGCTGTGTTCACATTGGCGCACGCGTATGTTTGTGGCTTGATGAATATCGGGTGCCCTACCTTACCTTAACT
This sequence comes from Schistocerca serialis cubense, assembly GCF_023864345.2. Classification (NCBI taxonomy): domain Eukaryota; kingdom Metazoa; phylum Arthropoda; class Insecta; order Orthoptera; family Acrididae; genus Schistocerca; species Schistocerca serialis. Next base: position 633,066,592 of record NC_064642.1, on the reverse strand, counting down.
GTCCCCCTGAATCAACCGATTTTCAATCCCGTAGGAAACGACTGGAACTTTTTGAAACAGCAGGTGAAACATAGCATTAAACATCTTCGCAGTTTGGTACTTCTGCGGGATTTAATTATCCGCGGGTGGTTCCAGCTATGGCACACCTCAAGAAACTTGTGGGTGTTCTACCTCGCCAAACTAAGCCCATTATCAATGCTAGAGGCCGTGATAAATGGTATTATCGTGATTCCTGCTGCGTTGGCTAATTTTTAGTGCGGAGTGCTTACTTGAAGATGTACTTTACTCTGATTCCCAAATTTTTGTGCCTAAAGTTGTGGCCTTTGAGCTTTGAAACTGAAAAACAATAAATATAGCTGTTTGGCTATATAAATAAATGGGGACTATATTTTGTTCATCATTATCATTCTTCTAATTGTGTTAATGTGACCGCCACGACTTCCTTTTCATCCGAGAGTAGCACTTAATGTCCTCAAATATTTGTTGACTGTATTGCCAACTCTGTCTTCTCCTAACGTTTGTACCCTTTCTACCTCCCTCTAATACCTTCTTTTATTTCTATCATTGTTTCTTCGATGTACAAATTGAAAAGTACGGGAGAAAGTGTGCATCGTCTCTAATCCGACACTTTCTTCTTGTTCTTCCGTTCTTATTGTTCCATTTCAATTAATATACATATTTTATATCAGCTTCCTTTTTCCACATTTCCCTGACAGTTTCGAACATATTGCTCCGTCTTATATTCTCGAACGAATTTTCTTGGTCAGCAAATTGTAAGGATACGATTATTCTGAAGTCTTGCAACCATTATCAAGAGCAATGTGGTATTTATCTGTCCTAAAACCAAACTGCGCATATTCTAAGAGCTCTTCAATTTTCTTTTCCAGTCTTCTGTGTATAATTCTTGTGAGCAACTTGGATGCAAAAGTATTCAGTTAGTTCTGTGATTTTTCTGAGATTTATCTTTGCTTGCTGTGTTTGGGATTGTGCGGACCATCTTTTTCCAAGAGTTTGATCGTATGTCTCCAAAGTTCTGCTCAGTTGGTCTCTATTTCCCTAAGTGCTCACTACTACTGTTATTATTATTTCTTTTCTTTCTCAGACATTATTATTATTATTATTATTATTATGTTCTGCATAGCACGTTAATTACAATCAAAAGCATCGCCAGGAAACGAAGTAGTTCACTATTCAATCGTTATTTGTGTATAGTGTTTCTTACCTTTTTTAGTTGGGTCTGTCAGTTTGTGGATAGATGAAGAATTCCCATGGTCAGATCCTATACTTGCTGATGTATTTCCATCAATGCCTGCTCATTATGACTTACAAATCAATAGTAATTAAACTGGAAAACAATGAATACAACTATTGCAGCCCGCATCTCGTGGTCGTGCGGTAGCGTTCTCGCTTCCCACGCCCGGGTTCCCGGGTTCGATTCCCGGCGGGGTCAGGGATTTTCTCTGCCTCGTGATGGCTGGGTGTTGTGTGATGTCCTTAGGTTAGTTAGGTTTAAGTAGTTCTAAGTTCTGGGGGACTGATGACCTAAGATGTTAAGTCCCATAGTGCTCAGAGCCATTTGAACCAACTATTGCATATACAAAATAAAAAAAACTGTATAGTATTCACTTTCCGCCGTGAAAAACTTAGCATATGACTTCCGAACAGTCTTCCATCTCAATGGAAGCTGTAAATTTATGGAAAGAGAGAGGATTATTTTATTCTGGTATAAAACATATATTCATATAGAAAACCCAGCTGCAATATTTCATGCCTTCGGTCTTCTTACTTATTTGACGTGGTCCGCCACGGCCTCCACTCCTTTGCCCATCTCATCGCTCACAAGGGAACCATCAAACCTGTTCAAAAAATGTTCTGATGTGTGTGAAATCTTATGGGACTTAACTGCTAAGGTCATCAGTCCCTAAGCTTACACACTACTTAACCTAAATTATCCTAAGGACAAACACACACACACCCATGCCCAAGGGAGGATTCGAACCTCCGCCGGGATCAGCCGCACAGCCCATGACTGCAGCGCCTAAGACCGTCGAACCTGTTAATCACGGATTTTGACGAGGGATTCAGAGTAGCCGGTTAGAGGCTCTTCATGCAACGGCCCCTAGTTTTCGAGAAAATCGATACTGAATACTTACGCGTGTCTCCCATACCAACACCGTTAATGACGGTTCGACCATACTAGTTCAGCACAGCGGCTGAGGTTCACGGCTAACACGCTGGCGGTCCAGCCCCTATGGTATTTTTTCTTTCAGTTTCATCGTATAGAATATCATTAAATAGTATACACCATGCAAAATTATTAAAACCTAGTCGTTTTCATCGTAGTAATTTCGTTCAAATGGTTCAAATGGCTCTGAGCACTATGGGTCTTAACTTCTGAGGTCATCAGTACCCTAGAACTTAGAACTACTAAAATCTAACTAACCTAAGGACATCACACACATCCATGCCCGATGTAGGGTTCGAACCTGTGACCGTAGCGGTCGCGCGGTTCCAGACTGAAGCGCCTAGAACCGCTCGGCCACCCCGACCGGCCAGTAATTTCGTTACTAACTCGATCACTACATCAAATTTTCTTCAAATGCTATTTCGTTTCCTACATAATAGATTAAAGATTCGTCTTACCCGATGTCGCTTGTATCACTTGCTGTGCTAGAACAGAATTCCGGGTGGTATTTGTCGTGGAAACAAGCGAAACAGAAATTGGTAAAAAAAGCACGCACATTTAATGGAAGCTACTGTTTTGCAGGTGCAAGGAGTTTTCAGAAGGGATACCTGAAATCAAATTTCGTTTAGATTCAAGAAGTTTGTTGTTTCGTCGATCAATTTCGATAAAAGAAAGAGTATTTGATCATTCACGTGAAAGCAGGTACACAAAATTGATGCAGAATTAAAGGATCTTGCCTCGAAACGATTTCTCTGTTAGTCTTTAACACGTCGGGAGTATTTTGAATGTTTTTCGTGAATAATTTAAACCCGACTGGAAACATAAACATCACAGGCTTGGCAAAGTAGAGTACTTTCGGATGGGATAATTTTTACGGTACAAGTGTATGTTTTTCTTTCAACTAGAAATATCTGACAGTGAAAGTACTTATCAGTGTGCCTTCCCCTCGAATCAATAATGTAAATAAGTTTTTCTTGTCCTACGTGCGGAAGAAAATATTTAATTTATGAATCAGCTTGTCAACTCTTTCTTGAATAATTCGACCAAATTTCCCGTGTGATGTATGCATATGTAAGTGAACGTAAAGGTATATTTTTCTGACGCAGCTATAGTTTACTGTGCTGTAAAGGAATGAATAATCTTGTTCAGTTCTTTTTTCTGCACATGGACGGTTTTCGCTCCAAGTTCCGCAAGGAATTTGCTGTACGTCGATTGGTACTGGCAGCCGGTTTGATCGGTATTAATTCCGTAATCGTGATCAAAAATAGGGATGAGTACTTACGTTCACGTCTGGAATCCTTTCGCAGCCGTTGATGTTTCGTTCATAGCTGTGAACTCGTCGGAGCTGTCCAGATATTTGGAATATTAACTACGAACCACAAACGGAAGACACATATGAAGAAAGTGTGCTGTAATGACTAGTTTGTTGATGAAATTACTACTGCGAAAATGACTATTTTTTAATAATATTTCAAGAGATGTGCTGTTCAGCGGTACTCTGTGTGATAAAAATTCCTCAGTTTGGCAGGTACTCAGGACATACCTAAGACAAATGGTTCAAATGGCTCTGAGCACTATGGGACTTAACTGCTGTGGTCATCAGTCCCCTAGAACTTAGAACTACTTAAACCTAATTAACCTAAGGACATCACACACACACATGCCTGAGGCAGGATTCGAACCTGCGACCGTAGCGGTCACGCGGTTCCAGAGTGTAGCGCCTAGAACCGCACGGCCACTCCGGCCGGCTACCTAAGACACATCAAATCGATAATTAACAGGTCTGATGGTCCCCTCGTCAGTTTAACACTTAAAACCAACCTCCTCGATTATTTTCAATGCCAATGAAATTCACCACCAGCCGTGTAACGTACGATATTATTTTACTTTATTGTGAAGGCTACCAGTTTCAGCATTTCGTTATGCCATTTTCAGGTCCATATGCGTCTATCCAAATTAAAGTGACGAAAAATGTCATAGAGCCACAAATCTCTGGATATCATGAATTCAGTCGTCACACTATTGCTTAATTCGAAGACTTGATAGCAATTTAACCAGCTGATGTCCCCTGTCCATGTGGACCAACAGAGATCTTCGATTATTTGTTGGATACATAGCTATCTCCGTTTTCCACTACAATTTTCGTCGTCTACATATCTGTGCAGTACAATACAAGTTACTTCCTGATGTTTTAACACATTCCGGTGTTTTCTACATATTCCTTTACTCGCCCATTCTGCTGAAAACCACCTCATTTGTCACCTTTTCCGCCAACCTGACTTTCAACATCCTTCTGTAGCACCACATCTCAGATGCTTCCATTTTTTTTTTTCAGTCCATGATTCACTTTCATGCAATGCTGCGCTCCAAATGCGCCTTCTTTGCCTGTGCAAATCTGCTTTACTCGTCACGCGCAATTTTGCTGTCCTTATTGAACACCAGATCACGATTTTCAATCGCGGTGTTTACGGATTACACCCTTCACTAGAGAACTGGAACGAAGGGGGACTGGAGGCTGGATAGTGGGCGAGAACCGTAACAAATCTGTAATCAATCTCGTCGCGGTAGCGGACAAGGGGACAGCCAGCGCAAGGGGATCCTCCGGAGCACACGTGTGGCCCGGTCCCAGCTTTCCTATCGGCCGGCGGCGATCTGCCTCGCGTCGCGACGCGTCGGGAAAAGTGAAAGCAGGGAGCGGCCGTGCGGAGCCGCGGGCGGCGGCAGCGCGGCGTAGCGCTCCCCGTTGCCTAGCGACCGCACACCGCCGCCTCAGCCGCCAGGGCACCCTTCACTGCTGGACGCCGCGCCTATCCTGTCCCATCTGTTCCAGGCGCGCCACACTAACCTGTCTACAGCGGGCGGCGCCGCGGTGGCTAAAACGAATTCGCAGAGACGAAATGTCAGGAGAAAGGGGCACACGGCTCTGTGCTTCCGCGTCCGCCACACGCCTCGCTGCCTCGTTCCCTCGCTGGACGCCGTAAAGTCTCGCCATCTTCTGCTGTAGTTCTTCTGATTGCTATAAGAAGACCTTGTTTTTTTCATTTTTTTTACGATAATCTTAGTTATAATGTCAAAATTTTGCCTTGTGTGTGATACTGGGTGTACTTGAAATTTAGGATAAGTTGACGGACGACTTTGGACGACGATAATTCGATTGTGAGTTGGCGGATCCGACGAAGTCGAATACAAAATAAAGGTTGTACCTACAGACTGATCTGTAGCTGGGTTTGAAGTCTGCAATTCATCTACATCTGCGTCTACTTACATACTCTGCAAGGTACCGTATGGTGCGTGGCGGAGGGTACTCTGTACCATTGCTAGCCATTTCCTTTCCTTATCCATTCGCAAATAAGGCGAGGGAAAAATGACTGTCTGTATGCCTCTGTACATGCCCGAATCTCTCAAATCTTATCTTCGTGGTCCTTGTATTGTATTGTATTGTATGTTAACCGGCGACCTAGAAACGACGGAGAGACTCCGTCCCCGCCGCAGTCGCAGTGCTCCACAACTCCACGACGACTACCGCAGTCCACTTCACCCCTCCGCCGCCCCACACCGAACCCAGTGTTATTGTGCGGTTCGGCCCCCGGTGGACCCCCCAGGGAACGTCTCACACCGTACGAGTGTAACCCCTGTGTTTGCGTGGTAGAGTAATGTTGGCGTACGCGTACGTGGAGAACTTGTTTGCACAGCAATCGCCGACATAGTGTAGCTGAGGCGGAATAAGGGGAACCAGCCCGCATGCGCCGAGGCAGATGGAAAACCGCCTAAAAACCATCCACAGACTGGCCGGCTCACCGGACCTCAACACAAGTCCGCCGGGCTGATTCGTGCCGGGGACCAGGCGCTCCTTCCCGCTCCGGAAAGCCTTGCGTTAGACAACTCGGCTAGCCAGGCGGGCTTCGTGGTCCTTACGCAGAATGTACTTTGGCCGTAGTAGTATCGTTCTGCAGTCAGCCTCAAACGCCTTTTCTCTAAATTTTCTCAATACCGCTGCCCGAAAAGAACGTCTCCTTCCGGCCAGTGATTCCCATTTGAGTTCCCGAAGCGTCCCCGTAACACTTGCATGTTTTTTGGTAGCAAATCTAGCACCCGCCTCTGAAGTGCTTCGATGTCTTCCTTTAATACGATCTGGTGCGGGTCCCAAACACTCGAGTAGCAATCAACAATAGCTCACACTAGTGTCCTATACGCGATCTCCTTTTAGATGAACCACACTTTCCTAAAATTCTCCCAATAAACCGAAGTCGACCATTTGCCTTCCCTACTGCTGTCCCTACATGCTCATTCCATTTCATATCGCTTGGCAGCATTACTCTTAGATATTTAATCGGCGTGATTGTGTCACTTTCCCATATTTTACACGTACACGTATGGGCACTGATTTGGAAAGCATCGTTCGTGGAAAACTCAGGTTGCCCTTTTTTGGCACTATGTGCCGTTATCGAAGGGGCTAAAAGATTTTTTAAATGACAGAACCCACTACGTTATCCTGGACAGCAAGTGTTCCCATAAGGATGTCGTCAGAAGTGCCCCACCGATACATGATGGGACCGCTCTTGTTCTGTGTATACGTAAATGATCTGAAAGAGTGATCAATAATCCGCTACGGTCGCAGGTTCGAATCCTGCCTCGGGCATGGATGTGTGTGATGTCCTTAGGTTAGTTAGGTTTAAGTAGTTCTAAGTTCTAGGGGACTGATGACCTTAGAAGTTAAGTCCCATAGTGCTCAGAGCCATTTGATCAATAATCTGCGAATTGTTTGCTGTTTGATGTAGCGTACGTGAAAGTGTCATCAGATACAGTATTACTTAGAAAGAATTTCTATCTGGTGTGATGTACGGCTGTTTGGTCTAGTTGTATAAACATGTAAGTTAATGCAAATGAGTAGCAGAAGTAATGATTTAATGTTCGAACACAGTATTAGCAGTGTGCTGCTTGACACAGTCACGTAGATCAAATATCTAGACGTAACGTTGCAAAGTGATATGAAATGGAACAAACACTTACGGACCGTAGTAAGGTAGGTGAATTGTCGGCTTCGGTTTACTGGGAGAATTTTTGGAAAGTGTGTCTCATCTGTAGCGGAGAACGCGTATACACCCACACTTGAGTACTGCTCGAACGTTTGGGACCCCTGCGAGGTCGGATTAAAGGAAGACATCGAAGGAATTCAGAGGCGTTCTGCTAGATTTGTTACCGTTAGGTTCGAACAACACGCCAGCAATAGCGAGCTGCTTCGTGAACTCACGAGGGAATCTCTGGTCGGAAGACGAAGTTCTTTTCGCGTAACATTCGACATGCACTGTATGACTCTCGAAGACTAGTAAAATATTAGACACTGAACTTGATCAATACTCTGATTTATTCAACAGACTTAAATGACAGCCATAACAGATATTAAATGACATACTTCGTGAACTGTTCGTGCCGAGTCGAAGTCCACCAGAGCCCAAAGCAGAATAGAATAGGTTAACCGCAATGTTTAGGGATCCAAGCCGCCGTACGCATTAGCAAAGTCGTTTGATATCATAATACCGCACGCGCCCGAGTTCACAGGCAATGGTAGGTTTCTGTCAGTTCAGACGATGTCACTTGCTGCTTGATGTTGCGAAGTATTTTTGCACTGTTTCTTCTTCTTTATCGTTATTTGAATTCTCCACGATTCAGCCAGTTCACAGCGAACAAAAGCCGCCCTTCAGCCATAGTTTGTACATATTAAAAGAAGTTTTGAAATACATAAAGAACAGATGACTATAAATGATGCTTTTTTTAAAAAAAATTGATGTACAGTTTTTATGATGTTTAAAATTGTTCATACTATTTTCAGTTCCACTTAAAATCGCTATTGATAATAATGATGTGGTAGAATGACGATGCTGGTGGAGCTTCAGTATGGTCATAGTCATGATAGAGATGGAGTGATGAATATGACTAAGGCACTCTGTGGAACCATAGCTAGCGACTAAAAGTCAGTGAATTAGACGAATGGGCAAGAGTGAAAATGTAAGAATAACGTGGAGAGTTGTGACTAGGGTTGGATAGGAGGATATATCTGCTGCACAGGATTAGCCGAGCCGTATAAGGCGCTGTAGTCACGGACTGTGCGGCTGATCCCGGCGGAGGTTCGAGTCCTCCCTCGGGCATGGGTGTGTGTGTTTGTCCTTAGGATAATTTAGGTTAATTAGTGTGTAAGCTTAGGGACTGATGACCTTAGTCCCATAAGATTTCACACACATTTGAACATTTTGAAGGATATATCTCGGGATGGAGTTCGTCTTTCGCGAGTACCAGTTGGTTGAAGATCCAACGGGAGATGATGGCTGAGGTACGAACGTGCATGGAAGGTGGAATAGGGATGTGTTGGTGCAGCAGGGTTCATGGATTGGTGATCAGTGGAAGGTATGTTGGGTGCCGAGATTACGTTTTTTGATTACTGTGTTGGACCTGAAGGCGCTCTAGGAAGAGAAGAAAGTGTGGGAAGCGGGTAAGTTGGTAAACGATGCGAGATGGGAAAAGGTAAGCGGATACAAGAGGCGAGGTGGCGAATGTTTTATCATCGATATCCTATCGTCCAGTCTTGAAGATCCCTTGAATTAGGCGACATGCGTTACATTGGTCAATAATAAACAATAATTTCATCATCGCAACTAAGACTGTTTTCTTCTCCTCATTTTTCTTTTTGCTTTAGGAGTACTACATAATATGATTGTAATATTTGCGCGATTAGTATGGGAGACATTTACTGATAATTTTTAGCTTCTGCAAGACTCTTTGGTTGTTCTCGTTGTGACGGATGGGAGACTCGAGAGCGCGTTTCTGAGCATCCTAAGGACGCCGCTCAACAACACACTTGACACGAATGTTTCCTCAGTTCGTTGTTACTGACACTGCCTCATGCTTCGCTGTTGTCATCCCCCACGAGAACCTCGGCTGCTTTGCATCGGCGAGTAATGATGCTGGACTACTCTACTTCAGCCTTGTACGGCTCCCGGGGAACAGTCAGCCTTTTTTCGGCGTTGTAATACTTATTGGTGACTGTTGAATGAAATACAAAATTTACAGACTTTCACGTTTCATTCACTATTTAAATTACGGGATTTCCCGTTTGTTTGGCAGCGGCGAAATTGCTGGTTTCCTTTCTGTCGAGCCTCACATGTCAGCGTGAGCGCACGTCCTTGAGCCGAGTCCTGCGCACCATGAATTGCCGGATTTCATTGTCCTGCGCTGCTGTCGCCGCGAGCGGAAGCCGTACGTCGCCTCCTCTCTGCCTGCCGTTTGCTCTGGTCTTCGTCCTCGCGTTGCCCACAGAGAGACCTGGTGACTTGAACGAAAGCAACATATTCCGTGTATACTGTTCAGATGTCTTTTACACTTTAAACCAAATAAAAAATAACACAAGTCGCATGGACGATTATAGAAGTGACATTTGTGGTCGCTACGGAAGTTTAATAAGCTCTCTGCTGTTCTTAAGCTATATAAACGATTTAGAAAACAATATGAGCAGCCCTCTTAGATAGTGTATAGGCGATGCTGTCGGGTACCTCCAGTAAAGTCTTCAGAATTACAAAACCAACTATCAAATGATGTTTGAATGGTGCAGGCGCCTATCGGCTCTTAACAATAAAACGTGTGACGTCTTCCACGTGATTACTAATAAAATTCAATTAATTTTCGGTTACACACCCCAAATTTAAAGGTTGTAGATTCAACTAAATTCCTAGAGATTGCAATTACGAACAACTTCAATTGGATCCATCACGCACAAAATGTTGTGGGGAAGTCGACTTTGTTTTATAGGCAGAACTGCTGGAGCTCTACTGTAGCAGCTGCCTACACTGAGCTTGTCCGTCCTCTTCTGGAGTATGGCTGGAGTCATGACAGTCGTGTGACTAGGGCCTCCCGTCGGGTAGACCGTTCGCCGGGTGCAAGTCTTACGATTTGACGCCACTTCTGCGACTTGCGCGTCGATGGGGATGAAATGATGATAATTAGGTCAACACAACACCCAGTCCCTCAGTAGAGAAAATCTCCGACCCAGCCGGGCCCTTAGGATTGACATTGCGTCGCGCTGACCACTCAGCTACCGGGGGCAGACTATGGAGTCATTACCAGATACGATTGACAGAGGACAACCAAAAAGCTCAAAGGAGGCCAGCTCGTATCGACCAACAGGGCAGAGAGTGTCACAGATACGATACGCGAATTGGGATAACAGTCATTAAAAGAAAGACGGTTTTCTCTGCGGCGAGAACTTTTCACAGATATTCAATCACCAACTTTCTCTTCCGAATACGAAAATCTTTTGTTGAATGCATAAAGAGAAATGACTACTGTAATAAAACAACAAGAACCACAACTCGGTGGAAAGACTTACGTGTTCATATTTCCTGAGTGCTGTTCAAGAGTGTAACTGCAGTCAACGAGTCTGAATGTGATTGTGTGAACCCTGCTGCCAAACACTTAGGCTGAGTTGCGGTACTTTGTAAGAGAACCGCGTTTCTCTTTTTAACAAGGGAGCTTGAGTGAGTATCCTGAATTTTTTCATTGTCTTTGTCGATTACAGATATTAAAAAAACAGCTCACGGAAGTTTTTTATATTTTCGCAGTTACGGACAGTAGGACTGATGTTTAGGACCGATTGATTAGGTTGCAAATAGCAACATCACCTTGAAAATACAGTGTGGTCAGAAAATGTCTGAAACGCTTGTAAGGATGTTGTACTGAGATATGGATGTCACGAAAAAAAATTCGATACGTTGCGCCGTTTCCGAGTTATTTAGCATTGAAGTTAGCCAATCAGATCGTCGCGCGCGTAAATTCAAGTTTCTGCTAACCAAACAAAGCATTCGTTGGGCAACACCACCCCTGGCAGGCCGCTTGAATGTGAGCGCGTGACGCCCCGATTGGCTAAATTCTTCGCTAAATAACTCGGAAACGGAGTAACGTATCGAATTTTTTCTTAACATTTATGTCTCAGTACAACCTGCCCTGTAACATTCCTACAAGCGTTTCACACATTTTCTGACCACCCTGTACATAACAAATGACAAAACTGTTTCAGTCGCAAAATTCACTTGAGTTCAAACAATTAAGAACTTGCATACATAGAGTTATACCAAATTTTCTCGTAAATGAACAAGGTAACATCGGTCACCCACTGTAAAAACAAAAGCTGACTAGAAATTCCTGAAGAATTTAAAAAGGTTGACAGCTGTTAGAAGACCTTATTTTTTAAAAATCGGAGCCAGAACAGGAGATTAATAATAGAGAAAGCAACATGTGAAACAAGACTACAAACTGATTATGACTTTAAAAAAACGTTTAGGTTCAACTATTCTCTTCAGTAATTATTCACTGAAGCCAGATTTGAATCCCACAATCTTGCCCAACTCGGCCGCTATTAACATCCACCTCGTTCCATTACACGTGCGGCCTGGCAAACGATAACCCTTCATCAGCATATATAGTTTTCATCACAAATAACCACAAAAAAGTTCATCTGAAACAATTCAGCCTCGGCAACAAGACCCAACAACCTGTTATAACAGCAGTGTAAACATGTTTAAAAGACAACTGATTTTGAAAAATTGCTCCCATTAAAAAAAGCAAGGCATGTATTCTGGCCAGTACATCAAACAAAACAAGTTACACCAGTTTCCATGGAGCTAAAAAACAGCACAACTACTCGACTAAGGTCGGGCAGAGAAGGGAAAATATCAGCACTGCCTCACTAGGCACATATTAATCACATTTACGCGCAATAATGTACCGTGTCCAACATGCGAGAAATCACAGCCACAAGTGCCCACACTGCACCAGCGAGCCACACGTTCCCTAAAAGGCAGGCCTGTACTCCGACCGACACGACACGACACGACACGACACGACACGACACAGCACCGTTCTCGGCAGACGGAGCAATCATCATCTCTGGTCAGCGACTCGATGCACCATAATCGCACCAACCTTGTTACCGAACCAAAAATTGTGCTACCTGTTGTGTCTAGACAAGACAGCCTAGACACAATGAGAGGAGGCCGAAAGGCACGCGCTAAGCCAAAGCAGGGTGCGTGAGGTCTGAAACAGGATACGTAATGAATGCTATAAAGAAAAGTACGTAGCTTCTGGAATACTTAACTTTAATCCATCCTTTTGGTACATCTGGAGATTGTGGCGATACATGTGAGACTCTTTAGATACATGCAATGTTACTAATGGCGCCTTGCTAGGTCGTAGCCATTGACTCAGCTGAAGGCTATTCTAACTATCTGCTCTGCAAATGAGCGAGGATTCGTCAGTGTAGTCGCTAGCAAAGTCGTGCGTACAACTGGGGCGAGTGCTAGTCCGTATCTCGAGACCTGCCTTGTGGTGGCGCTCGGTCTGCGATCACACAGTGGCGACACGCGGGTCCGACATGTACTAATGGACCGCGGCCGATTTAAAGCTACCACCTAGCAAGTGTGGTGTCTGGCGGTAACACCACACTACCCTTGGCACATTATGAAATAGAAAGATACACCAGAAGGTCTAATTTATTACTTGAGAACCATACACCGGTTAAAAGCCTCCTAGTTTCTCTGTAGTCATAATAGTTTCACAACAGAAATGTGCGTGTGGCCACTTGGTACAAGTCTCTTTATTTAATGCCAATTCGGTGACTTTCGCGTCGTTGATGATAAAATGATGACAGTACACACACACATATACACGAGTCCCGAGTGGAGAGAATCTATCCTTGCTGGGAATCGAACCCGGGACCCTGTGATCAAGGGTCAAGAAAGCTAACCAAAGACCACGAATTGTTGAAGCTTATCAGCTACGATGAGTGATTGTGACTGTACTGAAATAAAATGTGGACAGTTATTAAATAGCGTTAAACTGGCGAAGAAAGAAAATAAATAATTTGTAGTTTTGTGCAACATAAATTTTATAACATTTTCACGTGCAGTAACGTCATATGCCGTCACATTTCTTCCTATTACCCACAGCTGTGCTTGCATAGCATAATCAAGTGCAGTCTTACTGATAACTCCGCATGTTCTACATGTCTCTTCGTTTGTCATACAGCATTGAAAGGACGTAGTAGTTGCGAGTCTTCAAGCATCTCATAAGGTGTAAGAGACGAGTGATGCTTGGTAGCTAAAATATGATTGCTTTGTGACTGAAGTTAGAATAGAAGTATGGGTTAAACATAGTGAGGATTGTATAAGTACTGTATTCTTTACGTTGAATCGTCGTATCTAGAACATACCCAACAATAAAAGCATATTCGTAAATATGACAAAGTTCAAAAGTCGAATACTAAACAGACTTTTCAAAGAGTGATTATTGTTCCACATTTCCCGACTATGTCCTTCCTCAGCGTTCAAGCTATCTCCATAAATCGGTTCAGCGCTTTAGTCGTGAAAGAGTAACAGACAAACTTACTTTCGCAGTTATAATTTTAGTATGGATTTCTTTTCTGGCCGCGCGGGATTAGCCGAGCGGTCTGAGGCGCTGCAGTCATGGACTGTGCGGCTGGTCCCGGAGGAGGTTCGAGTCCTCCCTCGGACATGGGTGTGTGTTTGTCCTTAGGATAATTTAGGTTAAGTAGTGTGTAAGCTTAGGGACTGATGACCTTAGCAGTTAAGTCCCGTAACATTTCACACACATTTTTTTTCTTTTCTGCCTTCGTTTTGTATGTGCCGAATATCAAGGAAAAAGTGGAATGTATATGAGCTTCAAATTGCGTGTCGTAAGAGCTATGAGAACTTGTACATATTCGCTGCTATTGAAGAAGTATCCCTAGCTCTTAAGGCATGAATTTTAGAGTCTACGTTTAATGGACTTTTTCTTCTTTTTTTGGTCCATACCACCTCCACTCAAAACATGGGAAGCAAAGAGCGTGTGCGGTAGAAGAGCCGTCTTTCACGGTGTCGAAAATGAACAACTGCTTGTAGCTCTTGAGGTATGCATTTTAGAGCCCATGTTTATTGGACATTTTTGCTTGTTTCGCTGAGTACTAGCACGTCTTGAAACACTCGACGCTTTCTTTTGGATACCCATATGTGATAAATGTCCTTTAAAGTTAGCAGATGTCTTCATTCTTTATTCTATTTTCGTGCCATTCTCCCTTCTATTTGGCTTGTGATTCATTTCTTTGAAATGTTCAGCAAAATTTGAATGGCTTGTCCATACTTTGAGGCTCTGATATGTCTTTTGTATCGGGGTGTCTAATTAACTGCCAGTTTATCCTACATGCGTACTATCACATGTGTTACATAGTAATTGATGTATTTCTACCTTCGTCTCTTTTGTTCCCTTTGGGATGTACTTTTGAACAGAACTGGCCGTTTTGAATGCCGTCCTGATACCTTCTCTTTTGATGTGATTGTAAGTCATTGTGTACCACCTTGAATCTTCTCTCTTGTGATGTATGCTTTGTGTTGTTGTTTTCCTCTCAAGGTGTGTGCTTCTTTGTGTGGGGGTTTTGTTGCATTGTTGGTTGTGTATGTGTGTGTGTGTGTGTGTGTGTGTGTGTGTGTGTGTGTGTGTGTGTGTGTGTTGTGTTTATTAACTGCATTTGTTTTTCAACTTTTGTTCCATTTTGGACTATATTATTAGTATCCATTGTCTGTTACTATTTTTACGATCATGTGTAGTTGTTTTTGGTAGGTTTCGTGCTGAGTGGTGCTGTGTTGAGTCTACAGAGCATGTATCTGAGTGTTGCTTGCTTACTTCGTTTAGAAGTGTGAATTTCAGAGTAATCACATAGATCTAGGTGAAGATGGCGTTAATCGGATCAGGACACTAAGCATTGTTATGTTGTTTAGAGAAATCTTTTCATATGAGTGGCAACTTTCGTGCTCGTCGAGCTCTAAGCCAAACACTCAGCAGTTCGATTTCAAAACACGTTATGTCCATCAGGATGCCAAGTAATTTACTTATGTATTTATTTGCATTTATCGGTTTCGGTTTATTTAACAAATGGCGTTTATATCTAGCACTGCAACAATAGGAAATCTCATTAAGAAGTATACTGTGTCAAACTTGACATACGAAATTTATCAGACTACAGCAACTAGTAACCAAAAAGTGTTGCACTTTTCGATAAAACATCGTCTGGAACATTTATTAAGTTTATAATTTCTTTAAGTATATGAACAGTGGTATACTGCTGTGGTTTTATTAAGACGTCATGCCTTCAACTAAATAAATGTCGTGTGGCTACGGCCTCCCATCGGGTAGACCGTTCGCCGGGTGCAGGTCTTTCGAGCTGACGTCTCTTCGGCGACCTGCATGTCGATGGGAATGAAATGATAATGATTAGGACAACACAACACTCATTCCCTGAGCGGAGAAAATGTCCGCTGGGAATCGAAGCCGGGCCCTTCGGATTGACATTTTGTCGCGCTGACCTCTCAGCTACCGGGGGCACACATGCCTTCAACTATGGGATAGTAAATAGTCCGTTGAAATAAGGAATGGCCTCGGTGCTGTCGTAGAAAACAACGTCTCTCAGCATGTATTTGCAGATACAGTGGATTGTTGACACAAAGAGGAAAAAAAAGCATTCATGATAAGGAAGATTACGTTTTCTTACTTTGCAGAGGAGAAGATAAGTAGTGAATGGGAAACAACATTATCGAAATCTGCGGTGATAATATTTAGTTGTCATTTTCCTTAGATCACACGGTACTCCGACAGAATGATGTTCCTGACCCTATATTCAGTAGAGGCATTCTGGTGCTGTGTATTGAAGCTGATCATTCCAGCTTTACACAGTTTCTCTCGGTGACGACTGAGAAGCGGAATACTAGAACTGAGATTCTCAGGCGAGCGAAAAATATTTAAAATTGCTCTGGTGCATCTGAAACGATCTGAATCGCACTCCCTCGTATTCACGTCAGCATGTTTGACGTTTTCCATTTCTTCTTCCCCTTTTTTTTCATAATTGACTTTAATTTTTTCTCTTCTGTGGATTGTCGATAGCACATTTTTCTGTATATTCGTCACACTAAGGAATTTTTCGTTCCTTCTTGTTTCTTGCTGTTTTCGTCCCCTATTCTTTAAATGTTCATAGCGTTTGGTCGCGGGCTGCATTATCATTGACAAACATTGCCTTCAGTACATGTTTAACTAAGTAATTTCACTTCAAGCCCATATGCTACATGTCCCACTATTTTCTAAAACTGCGCTGTCAGAGTTTTGTCCGCTCATATCTCTTCAGTTTCATAATAATAAGCAGCCAGAGACAAAAATATGATAGTACCATGCACACGCACTTTTCATGGTAAGTCGTGCGATACAGTTATTTATTTTACATTCTTCTCGGACTAAACGAAAGAAATCTAATCTCAGTGCTTCAGTGCCGATCACAGCACTAGTGACTAAGGCGTAGTGCTATGGCGCTCCTGTAAAATGACGCTAAGTTATGTTCGAGCCTTCATTCGTCTACTAGCTAAGACATCAACTGTGAGGTGCGTATATACAATCGCTGGAGAGAATAAGAGGAGTACAGTCACAGAATGGGATAGAGACGAGAACCAGTAAGCCGTCAAGCTCTAAAAGTAACAGTGAGCGTCTCGTTCAACTTTTCAACTGTGTGTGAATTCCTACGGGAGCAAACTGCTGAGGTCATCGGTCCCTAGGCTTACACACTACTTAAACTAACTTACGCTAAGAGCAACACCCACACTCATGCCCGAAGGAGGACTCGAACCTCCGGCCGGACGGGCCGCGCAATCCGTGACATGGGGCCTCAGACCGCGCGGCCCCTCCGGGCGGCGAGCGACTTGTGATTCGCCCCATGTAGCAGTATATAGGTGGAACACACTAATAGACACTAAAACAAGAGACATTTGTAATTATGTTTTCGGAGCCACTCACAGCCGATACCTAGAAGGAGCAAAAGACTTCACGTATATTGATGAAGGTAATAATGATTACTTGCGGTCAGCATGTTTCGCTTATGTTACAAATAGCAAAAAAAGAAAATCACTTAGGAATAGTCTAAAAAATCTGATAATGTATTGAATATAATTGACACTTCCAAATTAAAGGCTTCGCAGAGAGAAATGTCACCAAAACCACTGAAGATTGTATTTCAGTTATTATTTCTTTTATTCTTTCTTGAGCGTGATGTAGTTTTAAGAGCGTATTACACCAGACGCACTTCACTATTGTTTATAAAGCATCATCAGTGTCAGTTGGCGTTCATTACTACTCTACGCATGTTCTGAAGTCGACAAATTTTTCCCTCGTTGCTAGCAGTGGTTGCCGAAAACATTTCTTTGTACTTTCACCTTTCGCAATTTGTCAGCGTTTAAGAAGGCCCTTTTTGCTTTTGTTGCAATTGCTTTCTCTGTACTTCGGTCTCCTTTTTCTGAAACATCACACAGTTTGTCTCTACTGATGTACAAAGAACCCAAATGCTACAAAATAAAATCCAGGTTCCTTTTGTTGTGCTTGTGGTCTTCAGACCTGATACTCATCGGATGCAGCTCTACTGCCATCTTTATCCTTTCAGCCTGCCATTACGAGTTCGCGATGGGTGAAAGTGCAACCTATTTTTCCGACTACAGCCTCCGCTAACAACGAGGAAAAAACCTGTCATTTTCAAAGCATGTAAAAAATTACTAATAAGTACCAACCACCACTGATGATATTCTATATATACGAAGGACGTTCAATAAGTAATGCAACACTATCTGGAAGCAGGTTGCTTCTGTTCAGGACTCCAATATGCCATATTATCACCCACTTTTATGTGCGCCCACGGTACCTGAATGGTCAGCGTGACGGATTGTCAATCCTGTGGGCCCGGGTTGGATTCCCGGCTGGCTCGGGGAATTTTCTCCGCCCAGGGACTGGGTGTTGTGTTGTCATCATCATCATCATCATCATCATCATCCTATCATCCTCATCGACTGCAGGTCACCGAAGTGGCGAAACATTGAAAGACTGGCACCCGACGAACGGTCTGCCCGACGGGAGACCCTAGCCATACGATTAAATAAATCAATAACCCACTTTTATGCATACAAAACCCAATTTTTTTATCATTGTTCGATGTGACAGCATTACGCCATCTTACTGGAAGGGCCTGTATGCCCACATGGTACCACTCTATTGGCCGACATCAGAGCCAACATCTTGCTGCATCAGTATAACCTCTCCATCATCCACCTACTGCATCCCGTGGAGTGCATCTTTAATTGGATCAAAAAGATGGAAGCCTTCTGCTAGGCGGTGAGGAACGCAGCGGTCACACACCTTTGAGTACCCCAACTGGTGGACGAGTATGTCAGCACTGCCAACAGAGGCGCCCACTTGTGAGCGAGGTGTTTGATTGTGATCCGTTGGGCACCTCGAATGCGAACGTCCGCACATTCCAACATTGAAGGAGTCTCAGAGAATACAAACAGTTCTGACAAGAAAATGGTATCAGTGGTATGCACAGCATGAGGCTATGGATCGTACTGAATTTCTAAGATGACGAGTAACTCATAACATTGTAAGTGGTGTTGATATAGAGCAGAGCAATGGCAACGATAAATAAAGCAAACATTGCATTATATCTACAATAAAAGTTGCCGAAGTTGACATTTCGTCAGAAAGGAACCCAAGGAATTTCGCAGAGCGGGAAAGAAGTGGCAGATGAAGTATTAGCTTTTCTGCAAGATGAGTCAGTGGAACAAAGTGGTGTTGTATACGCTCAACTGTGCGGACAATGTGCATGAGGAGTACAATGATGACGATAAATGCTTAATACGTGAATGTGATACTGAAAAAGGCGTCGAGCCATATAGTTACTGATCCTTGTCGGGCAGGGAGCCACAAATCCCGTCTCCAGTGAAATGTAGTAAAGGATAATCGTTGTCCAAGGAGTTAGTACTAAACATAATTACGTACGTGGTAGGTCAACCGCACCATAGTAGAAGAACAATTATGAACAGATTTCGAATAAGTTCGCAGCAATATGACCGTGTAGTGCCTTAGAAAAACCACTGATATTCGAGAGAGAAGAAGGACCACTTGTTACAAAAACTGGTGTTTACTCGTTTGGAGGACTTTCGATGCAATTTACAGGATGTGCATGATAGCGACCTACTAAGTTATGCTCATCAAATTACGCGCGGCACAGGTTACGGTGATTTCAAGGGAAGCAGTGAATGGCTGCATAGCTTCAAACAGTGCTGCAGACTTGAAATACGTAAGACAGCGAAATTTCAAACAAATTGTCAACTTGACGATGCAAAGCAAACAGCGGAATCGGCCGGAAAATTTGTAGGTCAGATAAACAAACTCATCCCATCATTAAGGAATTTGTTCTCAGCTCCGTCCAGTCAGAATTTGCAGAGGAAATGCATATGAAAGGAACCCTGAAAATTAAAGAGTGTTGTATCTCGATCAACTAACATCAATGCCATAACGCATTCGTATACAATTATGGTGACTGTTAATCTGGATGGTACGAGGGTAATCCCAGAAGTAAGGTCTCCTATTTCTTTATAAGTACAGAACTCTGTTTGTGTGGCAGTTGGTCACACTGTTATGAAGAGAGTTTCACGCGCTGCGTGTAAACACGCTCACGACGCGATGAGGCCCTCAGCTTGGCAGCCGTTGACAGTGGAGCTCCCGTCGGATATTACCGCCAAGTGCGAATTGCGCGCAGTTATTCGGTTTTTGAACGCTAAGGGCGCTGCGCCGATAGAAATCCATCGTCAATTGACGGAAGTGTATGGTGAGCCGTGCATGGAAGTCAAAAATGTTCGTAAGTGGTGTAGAGAGTTTGCAGCTGGTCGGACCGAAATTCACGACGAACAAAGGAGCGGGATACAGTCAATTTCTGAGGAGACAGTGTTGAAAGTTGAGCCACTGGAACCACAATTAACGCTGACAGGTTCTGTGAGACTCTGAAAAAACTCAAACGAGCAATTCAGAACCGGAGAAGAGGAATGTTGAGCAAGGGCGTACACGTTCTCCATGACAACGCTCGCCGACACATCGCTCCGCAAACCGTTGCTCTCCTACAACAGTTTCAGCGTAACATAATCACAAACCTAACCTATAGTAATGACTTGGCGCCCAATGACTATCATCTGTTCCCTAGGTTAAAAGAACATTTGGTCGGAAAGCGATTCAGCTCCGGAGACGAGGTGAAAGAAGAGGTTCATAACTTTCATAACAGCATGGCGGCGAGCTGGTATGACATGGGCATACAAAAACTGCCACAGCGTCTACAAAAATGCATAGACAGAAACGGTGATTATGTCGAAAAATATCTAAATGTTCGAGCTGTGAACTGATGTAGGCCTATGTACTTATAAAAAAAATATGAGACCTTACTTTTGGGATTACCCTCGTAAATTGGCTGGAGAGTTATTTATTGTGCTGCGAGAAGTTGGAGGTGCTCTCCCTCATACAATTCTCTCTCGTGTGCGTGATCTTACGAGGGTAGTAGGGGATATTTACGTCACAGCAAGCAATAATGGGAAAATGAACGTAAGAGAACTGCAACTATGGTATGAGCACT
Organism: Schistocerca serialis cubense; assembly: GCF_023864345.2. Lineage (NCBI taxonomy): Eukaryota > Metazoa > Arthropoda > Insecta > Orthoptera > Acrididae > Schistocerca > Schistocerca serialis. Next base: position 633,045,887 of record NC_064642.1, on the reverse strand, counting down.
TCTTTCGGCCAATAGTTGGTCAAAATAACTTGCTTTTGCTTGGCTTCCGGTCAGCTTATAAAAATCATACTCCTTTTGGAGCAGACTATTTGTCCTGAAATATGTGTGACACTGCAATTGATACCAAAGGGAAACACCGGACAAATTCAACCTACGATTGTTTGTTTCATGCGTACCTATAAAACATATTATCGCGCTTTCTGCAGCTTCGCCTTACAGGATAGCCAGTTTCTCAGTAAGCTCCGTGACAGACTGTTGCACGCCATCACATTCCGCCAGTTCGCATCGACCCGTCATACCAATATGATTCTATAGGCATTATTTAAGATGGATACCCAGTTGAACGTTCTGCGTCGTTTGTAACTCCCAAGGGTTTCGTCTTCGATCTTGATGGTGCGACGCTTGCGATCACTGTGGCGGGCCATTTTTCATTCGGTGTTGATGGTGCCAGTTAATGGTTTGTTTTGTACATTTCTTGAATGTCGACGATGTGCGTTTTGTGAAGTGTAAAACGTACATCCCATAGAATATTGATGCCTGCACCTGCCGGACACTCCAGTTTCTGTCGCCCTCCAGATGCACATGGTGAGTCATCAGCAGCTGATATTTTTGCTATCGTAACTGTTAACACGACACTTTCAAATGAGCCTCCCGACCCTGCAGTCAAGGGGTACCTTGGGAGGCGGTAGTGTGAGGGTGTGGGGGGTCGGCGGCCAGCGGCGGGCACGCCTCCTCTGGCCTGGCGGGGAACGCCCCCTCCCCCCCCCCCCCCCCCACCTCGCTACCCCGCCCGCGGCGCGTGGCCGGCAGCCGCGGTGCTGGCGCCAGTGCAGTGCCGAGAGCGGCGCGAGCAGGCGGCAGCGTGCCGGTGCCGTGCTTCAGCTAGCCGTGTGTCGTGTGCCGCGCCTCCGGACCTCCGCCGCCGCCAGCCATGGACTACCACCCGGTGCCCGTGGCGCCCGGCCCGCCGCCGCTGCTGGGGCTGCCCGCGGCCAGCGCCGCCGCCCACGCCGCCCACCACCCCTCGCTGACGCACGCCGCCGCCCACCACACGCTGCACACCCTGCAGACGCTCGTCGCCGACGACGCCGCCTCCTCCCGCTGGACGCACTACCAGCACTTCTGGCGCCAGCACCACGCCCACCACAACGGTACGTTTAAATCTCCCGCCCCCCACGAGGCGTCCCCCTGGCTGTGAGTGCTATGAAAACAATCACGAGGAATGCGAATGGTCGTTCACCATCAGCACACAGTGACCACCTATTTCCCACGTGCCATGCTGATTCTCGAAAGGATCAGTTTTTTTGTCTTCTTTGCAAAACTGCATTAATCGTACGTTGAGTCGCTGCGTTATGCAAAATATTTCGTGCAGTAACTACTAAGACAAAAACTAATGAAGTTGCGGAGCTCCCTCCTACTTGCTGAGTATCGACGTATTTGATCAACATCCGCAATATGAGTGGGTGATCGGGTATTAAAATAACAGAAAAGTGGACTCTACCCTACCAGAACACGTTAATGTTCTGATGGGTTTCTTTATGAAATAACTTTTTTTCTACCAGACACCATTTTCACCATTTTCTTTCCAGTTATACTTTGCACTACGCGTTTCGGCAAATGATGTTCATTTTCAAGTGCGTTTTCTGTATACGATGTCATTTACTCGTGATGTTTTTCGATGATTGAGGTGCTGTCATGCACTATTGTGTTTACTGTACTATACAAAAGTTCCTAGTAAATCATCTACTGGCACATAGAGTTAATGGCGAAATTTTGAAGGATTTTTTTACTTATAGTTTTCGTGTGGTCCACTTGAGCAGAAACTCGCACATACTAAATATCACACACATTTTTCTGTACACAGTACACATTGAAAATAGCCTACGTACATAAATAAACAGTTAAAAACACGTTCTTGCATGTATGCAACAGAAAGTGTATATACTTTCGTATAGAGGGTATTTAGCTTAATAATCCGGATCGTAATTTGCTTATATATATTTACAGTTGTGCGTATTTCTGTCTGTTACTGTTTTTATTTAAGTGTACTGTCGAAGCATGTGAAGAAATTCACAGACTCACTTTTCAGTACTTCATTTAATGTTTTACCTTTTTTAATGTGAGTATATATCCAACTGTTCCGACAGATGCATTCTGAGACATTATTTCTTTAGTCGGTGGAGTACTTTGACATTTTCCTCGTGTGTGTGTGTGTGTGTGTGTGTGTGTTTGTTTATTTTATTACAGCAAAGAGAACAGAACATTGCAGCCCCTCACACACTGAAAATATCACAAATAAGTGGCATAGCACACAGAAAACGCTCTTCAAAATCGGAATCATTTCCCATACCCAGCCATCATGCAATGCCTAAATAAAAAAGATCTTGACTGGTAGTAGAAAATTCATTTCATAAACAAAACATGTGTTTTTACAGTCGCACTCTTTCACCAACCCTTTCTAATGGAACACATTGAGCGATGTTCGAAGTTTGTTATTGTATATTGCAGTTGTTGCAAATCAGTATCTAGATATTTGCAGGTGTTATATCGTCTCAAAATGGTGAAAATAACAAGTTTTGAACAGTGCCAAAACAAAATAAATATTGTCTTCGAAACAGAGCTGACACAGACTCGGTACAGAAACGAGAAATAGCTCTTCGATGGAGTGACTCAGTTCCCCCTTGTCTTGAAATACACACAGACGGAGCACCGCTGACATGGGTCATAGTCAGGGGTAAGTTGTATTTGTCCACTGTCACAATCGTCTGATCCTTCAGATAACATTGTTTTGCGTCTGTTAGGTAACTCCACTTTGTACTGTTTTATTCCATATTTTGCTTACTGTTGGTTGAGAGAACAGTCCTACTATCAGTTTCTTGTAACGAAGAGGTATTACAACGTCACTGCGAACGGAATTAGCTTTGATCAGTGGCGAGGCGTTTTATCGCCATACCCTTCCTTCCAAAACAGCCATACATATGGTGTTTTGATATGAAAGGCGGTTAGTGGCAGAATAAATCCAGGCTAATTGTGTTGAGGCGTACATTTAATTACCATACGTGACAATAAGATATCATCGAAATAAACTCGGGTTAAATTGGTTTGCGTGTTCTTTATTTCACTCGTGCAAAGACAATTTTCTGTCACTCATCTATTCGAAACTGACAAAAATGTCGCAATCTGTTGGTGAGCTCTGGAAGCTCATAGGGCTGCTGTGCTGTTCTCCCATATTTGTGAAAGACGTGTGGTAGTAGTCTGACGTTTTACGTAGTAAACTGCCATTACCTTTGGACTTGAAGCACAACTTCTCACCTATACTCACATCTTTTACTTTGAATTTAAATCGATAAATCGCGCTTTTAATCAACGGCCATGTGCTCCATAGCTTCACTAAATACAGCTTTGAACTTGTAAAAGTCAAACTACCAAACATAATAAATACCTCTGTAATCAACGCGACCCAGAATAGTATTTTCACACCTAGAAACCACATGGCATATATGTTTTCGCCCTCTAAGAAACACGTGAAACCATTACTTATCACTGGCTTTCTTATTCATCTTATCGTCCCAAAACTTCATCTTTTCACTTTGGCCCTGCCTTCTATCTTGCGTCCATGCGTTTAAAGTTTCAGATTCCTTCCTATTGGGTTTTGGATATGGAGTTGTGTGTGTTCATTTTTTGCCTGTACATGGTCCGTGCAGGTATCAGTGGGTCAATACCGGTTTGTGAGAGTCACTCTGGGTTTTATCAGTATTTTTTGTTGTGTTTTCTCGATGTCTTTGACGTTGGTGGTTAATCATGGCGTCTCCGTCGCATCGTGTGCTTCTGTAGCAACGACTGTGCGGTAGTGACAAAGTTTTTCTTTGGTGGACAGAAATTTATTGTTGTACTTATTCCATGTAATCGTGTCGGCTTTACAAATTTTTGTGCACATACACTGTTAGCTACTGTTTCTTTGCCAGTGTTTCCAGTAATTTCACTTATATACTTAAAGTGTTTAACTTGAGTAAAGATGTCATACTTGGCTGAAATTGATCTCAGGTTCAAGCTATTGGAGTCTATGTAGCGTATCCTTTCGTAAGAAAGAGTCCGGTCTTAATGGCGATATCACGAAGCTTCTCAGTGGCGTGGCTGATTTCCTCGAGGGTTCGGGTGATTATTGCTAGGTCGACAGCAAAAGATAGATACCTAATATTGATTCGTTTATCATTTGTTCCCATACTTATTCCAGGTATTTCTTTCTCCCCAGTTCAAATGGCTCTGAGCACTATGGGACTTAACATCTGTGGTCATCAGTCCCCTAGAACTTAGAACTACTTAAACCTAACTAACCTAAGGACATCACACATATCCATGCCCGAGGCAGCATTCGAACCTGCGACCGTAGCAGTCCCGTTTCTCCCCAGTTTTGGTAGTCTTATCCAGTACTAGGTTGCAGAGGAGTTGGGAGAGCCCGTCACCCTGTTGTCCTCCAGTTCTAATATGGAAATGTTCGGAAATTTCGCCCCTGAATTTTCCTTTAAAGAATATGTATGTCAAGGTCTGTTCGATTGACGTGGTTGTTTTGTTATCCACACCGTATTCACGAAAGTGACAAAAGTGCGGCTTAACTTTCGGTGTTGCAGTATCATCTTGTGGTTTCGGATACGTTCTGCACATGACTATGAACGTATACACATGATTCTGAACTATTCATTACGTACACCAAAACTGAAGTTTAGCTTTCCTGTGTAATGTTTATGCCTGGAAACTTTATCCTGTACAAACGAAAGCTTCCACCGACCGTCACAAGGAGAACGTATCCGTGAGCTAAACGGCGCAGAAGCGAAAGCTGAAACACCGCGACGAGGAAGTGAACCCACTGCTTCCAGCCGAGGACAGGATCTACAAACTGTGCGTATCCTGCTCGCGTCTTAACGAGACCGCTACGAGAAGAGGATTTGACGAGAACTATTACTGGTTCAGCTTTGCATATAACGGAAGACCGAGAAGGGATGAATGAATGATAATTATTTCTCCGTCAGCTTAAGGACGTGTCTGGATACATCGAGAAAACGGTATATACAGCTTCCCCGAAATGCCGAATCAAAATTGAACTGTTATCTTCCACACCTTTCCGCACTGGAATCGTCACAAACCTTAGCCTTCTATAACTAAGCTAATCGTGTTAAAACATTTTTTTCTCTAAATTTCCAAACCAGGTAAAAAACTGTTCTTAGTACGGTGTTCTGCATATGTAGTTCAGTGAAGTTCTGATTTTTATAATGTACCGTCAGCGCATTTCCTGTGCCCGTTCAAACCGAATGCTCGCAGTGATTGTTTCGTATGGTCTTGACGCCCGTGCCAAAGCTGCGGTATGGTGTCTTTGTGTGCCGACACTTGTATAGCCAGTGGGAAGTCGAAACATCACGAAGGAAAGTGAAATTTTTAGTTCCCCAAGGGACGAAGGAAGGTCATAGCTAACTGCTCTTCCAAACTCACAACCACAGTTTGCATATTTCAGATATTTGTTGCACATCCGTACAGCGAAGATCTTACTTTATTGTCGTTACGCTTCTTACACACACGGTGAGCAGAATACTGATTACTTAAGAGAAAACATAATATTTTTCTGTTTCACTACTGTAGGATACGTAGGAGTGTATTTTTGAAGAAGAGATGGGTAATTATTGAGCGCTGGAGTGAAAATTGTTGCAAATAGTTCTCTATTTGAACACATTTACGTATCCTTTAGCATGTAAAACATATGCAAGAAAGGGTAAACAAGTGTTACTTTTCTCCTGTCTGCATCTTCACACACAATGTAATGACTTTGATAGACTTGACACTTCTGATAACCTGACCGACAAGGTTTCTCCTCAGTTAATTTTCCCCCCATGGTGATATGACGAAATCGACCTTGAGTGGTGCATATGAAATGAATCTGCTCAACTTGGAGTCTTTTTCTTCCATTGCTTCATTGCACTCAAAGATATGTGAAACCTTATTCGTAGAATTACTTCGCTTCTCGAGTGGCAGCTCTGGAGATCATAATGATAACTTCCAGGAATCCAGCTGAGATCTAAGCAGATATTCTACTGCACGCTTGTGAACGGTTGACTCTACATCGTAGGCCGGACAGCGTATTGTCAGAATAAAAGGAAAATCACTTTTTTGTGCAATTAGAAGAACTACTACGTGTTCAGGCTGGCAGCATTTTGTTCTCATAGCCCATTATAATCACTGGTGACTGAATCTGCACTCAGGGCAGTACATAAAATGGCGATGATAGGTGGAACTCGCAACTAATGAGCTGACAAGAAAATATTGTGTATTTAACTCTTTCATCACCAGCAGTGTGCCTTCATTAGGAGGCCCGTTCTGTGATAGACCAGGTGAAAGCCGGCCGTCACTGCGAGTCGAAGCAGAATCATTAGTGTCTAGGTCACTTCCTGGCAGATTAAAACTGTTTGCCGGACCGAGACTCGAACTCGGGACCTTTGCCTTTCGCGGGCAAGTGCTCTATCGACTGAGCTGCCCTAGCACGACTCACGCCCCGTCCTCACAGCTTTACTTCTGCCAGTACCTCGTCTCCTACCTTCCAAACTTCACAGAAGCTCTCCTGCGAAACTTGCAGAACTAGCACTCCTGGAAGAAAGGATATTGCGGAGACATGGCTTAGCCACAGCCTGGGGGATGTTTCTAGAATGAAATTTTCACTCTACAGCGTAGTGTGCGCTGATATGAAACTTCCTGGTAGATTAAAGCTGTGAGGACGGGGCGTGAGTCGTGCTTGGATAGCTCAGTCGGTAGAGCACCTGCCCGCGAAAGGCAAAGGTTCCGAGTTCGAGTCTCGGTCCAGCACGCAGTTTTAATCTGCCGGGAAGTTTCATATCAGCCCACACTCCGCTGTAGAGTGAAAATTTCCATTCTAGAATCATTAGTTATTCAGTGTTATCGACGTAGAGTTAGAATATATAACGCAACCAATGAAAATTGCAGTTGCTTCCAAATTTTGTTTCTTAATTGACTGATGATGTGACTTGAGTGAAGTATTTTTTAGCGTAGTTGGGTGTTCTTTTTCAGAACATATACCCACCTTTGTTGCTTGATGTTAACTGTATAGATCGCGTAAAAAGTAATAATATGCAATAATTTATGAGTTAAAATATAACAACCAACAGGAATGCGTACGCCACTGCCCGTCCATAGTCTACATCCAAAAGAAGTATGCGAAATTTTTACTTTATTTCGTCTCATCTAGTCTCGTACCGCGTGGGGCCAAACGGTGCGGCTATCGCCGCCGTTCGGGTCCTGATGGTCAAGAGAACAGCGGTGAGAATTTCAGGTTGTATCGTAGCTCCACAAATAGCGACAGTGTTTTATACAAGACAGTAAGTTCGCCCACAGTACGTAAGTCCTTTTCAGGTAGCAGCGGTTCCCAGGATACGTTATCTATTCCTCCAGTTAGTGAACCTGATAACGATGTTAGCACAGGCACACCCGTCAGCTCTTCAGTCGTCTAAGAGAATGATACGCTTATCTGAGTATGTGCTGCCTCCTCTGTTTCTTTCTGCCTCTCGTTTGAAGCACGTGAGCACCAGGTGATATTCGAGAAAGCGGCGAAGAAGCCAGAATTACACGGCTTCTGCTCCCCATGCAACTTTGTGAGACCTATCGCCAAACGTCTGTAACGGAATAGTACAACTGGATATAGGTTTTGAGCTGGAATTACGCTACCTGAAGTATCGAACGAAAGCTTTATTCCGCTACAATATCTCTCTTCCCCTTCCCTTGAATCTCGGAAGTAATGTCGTGGTAATGTCCGCCTGTAGAGAGCAATATCGGACATAGCATACTAATATAGCAGACGTAGAAATCGCCTTCAGGGCAAATACACTACTCGCCATTAAAATTGCGACACCAAGAAGAAATGCAGATGATAATCGGGTATTTATTGGCCAAATATATTATGCTAGAACTGACATGTGATTACATTTTCATGCGATTTGGGTTCATAGATCCTGAGAAATCAGTACCCAGAACAACCACCTCTGGGCGTAATAACGGCCATGATACGCCTGGGCATCGAGTCAAACAGAGCTTGGATGCCGTGTACAGGTACAGCTGCCCAAGCAGTTTCAACACTATACCACAGTTCATCAAGAGTAGTGACTGGCGTATTGTGACGCGCCAGTTGCTCGGCCACCATTGACCAGACGTCTTCAATTGGTGAGAAATCTGGAGAATGTGCTGGCCAGGGCAGCAGTCGAATATTTTCTGTATCCAGAAAGGCCCGTACACGACCTGCAACATGAGGTCGTGCATTATCCTGCTGAAATGTAGGGTTTCGCAGGGATCGAATGAAGGGTAGAGCCACGGGTTGTAACACATCTGAAATGCAACGTCCACTGTTCAAAGTGCCGTCAATGCGAACGAGAGGTGACCGAGACGTGTAACCAATGGCACCCCATACCATGACGCCGGGTGATACGCCAGTATTGCGATGACGAATACACGCTTCCAATGTGCGTTCACCGCGATGTCGCCAAACACGGATGCGACCATCTAGATGCTGTAAACAGAACCTGGATTCATCAGAAAAAATGACGTTTTGCCATTCGTGCACCCGGGTTCGTCGTTGAGTACAACATCTCAGGCGCTCCTGTTTGTGATGCAGCGTCAGGCGTAACCGCAGCCATGGTCTCCGAGCTGATAGTCCATGCCACTGGAAACGTCGTCGAACTGTTCGTGCAGATGGTTGTTGTCTTGCAAACGTCCCCATCTGTTGACTCAGGGATCGAGACGTGGCTGCACGATCCGTTACAGCCATGCGGATAAGATGCCTGTCATCTCGACTGCCAGTGATACGAGGCCGTTGGGATCCAGCACGGCGTTCCTTATTACCGTACTGAACCCACGGATTCCATATTCTGCTAATAGTCATTGGATCTCGACCAACGCGAGCAGCAATGTCGCGATACGATAAACCGCAATCGCGATAGGCTACAATCCGACCTTTATCAAAGTCGGAAACGTGATGGTACGCATTTCTCCTCCTTACACGAGGCATCACAACGACGTTTCACCAGGCAACGCCGGTCAACTGCTGTTTGTGTATGAGAAATCGGTTGGTAACTTTCCTTTGTCAGCACGTTGTAGGTGTTGCCACCGGCGCCAACCTCGTGTGAAATCTGTGAAAAGCTGATCATTTGCATATCACAGCATCTTCTTCCTGTCGGTTAAATTTCGCGTCTGTAGCACGTCATCTTCGTGGTGTAGCATTTTTAATGGCCAGTAGTGTAGTTGCCGCTAGGAATTAAGTTTTGCTCATAACGTGCGAGCATTTTCACTTACTCATTGCTTTGATGGCAACATGTTAAAGCATCGTCAATACAAAGCAACCAGTACCGAATCAAATAATACGCGACGTGTGGCTGTTTATCTGTACGCCAAACAGTGTATGAATGTCACTAAGGTTGACGGTTCAAAACAGAATCTAAGTACAGAATTCGCATGGTCGTTGCTCATGCACTGTATCGTTGCCTAGTCAAATGGCTCTGAGCATTATGGGACTCAACTGCTGAGGTCATTAGTCCCCTAGAACTTACAACTAGTTAAACCTAACTAACCTAAGGACATCACAAACATCCATGCCCGTGGCAGGATTCGAACCTGCGACCGTAGCGGCCTTGCGGTTCCAGACTGCAGCGCCTTTAACCGCACGGCCACTTCGGCCGGCAGAGCCAATAGGAAATCAATATGTAATTGTAAAGGTTCACCCTATAGGTCTTTATTTTTTCGTGTGCTACCGACAGCGTGCATGCGTTTAAACACGCAGTTGATAATTAATAAACTCGTCTCAAGCAGTTACTCGCTGCCAGCAGAAGACCGCTTCTGGCACTCGTAAGACATGCAAAGTCACGTGCTGTGATGTACGCGCCATTGCCTGCCTTTTTCGTGAGCCTCGTAACAAACGCAGCAGCGTATTTTGCGACCCAGGTTTTTAATTATAGCGTTAACTGTACGGTTACGGCATTGAAACGAATAAGGGCATCCGCTGGATTCTTTAAGACACTGTCGAACCAGCGTCTGACTGGGATGCTCCCCTTGTCGGCAGTATTGAGCTGATCAACTTGATTGCCCTAAGCTGAGTATAATCGGCTTCAGCACAAAGAAAGGAATATTAAGGTTTAACTTGCCGTCAGCTGTGAAGTGAAAAAAGAAGTTTCAGTGAGAATGTTTATAGTTTTACATTTCTCGTTTCCAAATTTTTCAGCTTTTTTTTTGTAGAGTGAAAAGTAAAAGTTTCGAAAATGCTGAGAAATTATAGAAAATATTAAGCTATGTTCAACAGTGAATCATCGTACTAAGAACAAATTTAAACAGTTATTATTATTATTATTATTATTATTATTATTACACTGAGGTTACAAATGCCATGGGATAGCAATCTGCAAGTATACAGATGGCGATAGTATCTCTTTCACAAGGTATAGAAGTGTAATGCATTGGCGGAGCTGTCATTTGTACGCAGGTGATTCGTACGAAATGATTTACGACGCGATTATGGCTGCACGACGGCAATTAACAGACTTTGGACGCGGAGTGATAATTGGAGCTAGACGGTTGGGACATTTCATTTCGGAAATCGTTAGGAATTAGTTATTCCGAGATCCACAGTGACAAGAGCGTGCCGAGGATATCAAATTTCAACCAGCACGTCTCACCACAGAGAACGCAGTGGCCTACTGTTTTCACTTAACGACCAAGGGCAGCGACGTCTTCGTAGACAAGGAACACTGCGTGAAATAACTGTAGAAATCAATGTGGGACGTTCGACGAACGTATCCTTTAGGACAGTGCGGCGAAATGGGAAGTTAATTGGCTATGGCAGCAGACAACTGAAGCGAGTGCCTTTGCTAACAGCACGACATTGCCTGCAGCGCCTCTCCTGGTCTCCGGACCATACCGATTCGATCATAGACTGCTGGAAAATCGCGGCCGTGTCGATTTGTCACGATTTCAGTTGGTAAGAGCCGATGGTAGGGTTAGAGTGTGGTGAAGACCCCACGAAGCCGTGGACAGTAAGTTGTCAACAAGGCACTGTAGAAGCTGGTGGTGGGTCCATAATGGTGTGTACATGGAATGGACTGGGTCCTCTCATCCAACTGAATCGACCATTGACTGGAAATGGTTACGTTTAGCTACTTGGAGACCATTTGCTGCCATTCATGAACTTCATGATCCCAACAACGATATAGTTTTTATGGATGACAATGCGCCGTGTCAGAACATTCTGGACAATTAGAGCGAATGATTTGGCCACGCAAATCGCCCGACGTGTATCCCATCAGACATTTATGGGACATAATCTAGAGATTACTTCGCGCACAAAATCCTGCATCGGCAACACTTCCGCAGTTATGGACGCCTATAGGGGCCGCAGGGCTCTTGTATTTCTGATGTGGTCTTCCAACGAATTGTAGAGTCCATGCTATGTCGAGTTGCTGCAGTTCGCCGAGCAAAAGAAGGTCCGACACGATATTGGAAGGTATCGCATGACTTTTGTTACCTCAGTATAAATGACCTATTACAAAGTTGGGGCGACGGCAAGTTCGAAAAACCAAGGAAATTGTAAATATATGTGGCCGTACGGGGCTTGAACCTTCGCTCTCACGAATGCGAGTGTCTTACCATTGCGCTAAATTGCTCTTGCTACAGGAAATAGCACGGACGCAGCTGCAGAAACTTCTTTCGAAAGGGGCAGCTGCATGAGCGTACTTAAAGCCTAGATGCGAACCCTGGGCCTTAAATACAACTCCGCTTCCCTCCTTTGGACACAGTTTTGTCGTAGCAAACAACGTCTGGGCAATGGATAATACACTGAGGCCTCTGTGTCATTGTGTGCATATTAAATGTGACGCAATTATTATCGTAGTCGCGACTTCCAATTGTAGTTGAGCTGGTAGGCAACTGACCCTTAATGCTAAATATCCGCGTCGGCCCCTAGTGTAGCAAGTAGCTTTAATGTCTCTGTACGAGTCCAGAGTACAGACTTATTCGGCAGTCGTGACATACCGGCATTTGCCGGTACCTTATACAACGTACCACAAGAGGCAGTGTTACTTTTAAAATGACTCGAAATGTACTGCGAGCGAGGTGGTTCCGAACTCGTTATTTCTGGGGAGAGGGGCTCAGATTCTCGTCTGTCCAGATATAGAATTTTCGCAAGTATTCCGAAATAAGTAAATGGAAACGGCGAGAGGGTGCATCAAACAAGATCAGAAACAATTTCCTTCCGTATACTTGCCCCTCCTGAGTTTGTGGTTTACTTCTAATATACTTCGACTTCGAGAATTGTTAATCTCTAACTTTGCTTTTAAACATACTTACGGATTCACGGAAAATCTGTGGATGAGCTGTTTAATCTAATACAGCCACTGTCATTCACTGAATTCTAAACAGATTTTTTTGGCCAATGTTATTGGTTCGTATCCTGCCACGTTGAGCACGCAACGAAAAGCTGAAATGGCAGACCGGTGCGCCAGAATGAAAACCACACCGTCGGTATCAGCTTGCGTCATTCGAGTCATTATTCCGCAGGTGTTCCTGAGATGTGACGTCCACCACAGTGTGTTCGTATAGCACCGCTTAATGTCATCAAGCACAATAGCTCGACCGACCACGTGCTTCACAGGTTGAAGCAAAAAATGCACGCGAATGAACTTGTCGAATGTTCGGTGACCCTTTGCTCCGAGAACATATTCGACGTTGAAGATTGCTCGTTGACACCCAGCTCATAAAGTGTTCGCGGCTTCCCAAAATTATACACAGAGAGCGAGCGGGTATGTTGTCTTGTGCGAATCAGAGAAGCTGCGTTGGCTACTCATCGAAGCTGACCTGGCGACTGCGCGCGGCCGGCCACGTGGTCCTCCTCCCTCCCCCCACTCCCTTCCCCACTCCTAGTCGCCCCCTCCTATCCAACGCCGCCGATCACGCCTTCCCAGCTTCTATGCGCACACGCGAGGCTTTCTTTCTTTGTATACGCTTTCCACCTTTCCGAGCTCTTCGTCCAACCTTCTTCAGACACAAAAAATTGTTTACACACATGTGCTAAATGACTAAGCTGTTGATGGCTCTTTTGTTATACCACGCCACTGTCACATATATGCCAACACTGTCTACTGTTTCGGATGATGGATCGGACACCTAGGCATTGTGTTTGAGCTCAATAATACTGCGCTTCGTATTGCGCCGTAGATCTTCACGTCTTTTCTCTACAGTCGGTATTCGTTATTTACTGGTAGAGTTTCACACCTTTATTAGTCCATTTTATTGTAATTAAATGAAATCAGTAATTGATGATAAATTTTGTTTCACTGGTATATTCAGTTGAGCTCTAGTTCAAAATGTTCAGCACATTCTTCATATTTCTGTGATTTTAGGAAATTTCAAAAACTGAGGACAAAAAACAAGAAACTGAGGACATTTGTAGTCCTCAGTCAGTTTTAAAGGAATTGAGGGCATAGGATGAAAACTGAAGACTATCACCAGAAAATGGAGACGTCTGGTCACCTTATTTTAATGATTGAAAGTAGAATAGGAGATTTGCATTGTTGTGCTGTTGGATGTTGGTGGTAGTGGATGGGGGAGAGGGGGATATCGGGGAGATCGATAGTACGAGGTGCATTCAAGTTCTAAGGCCTCCGATTTTTTTTCTCCGGACTGGAAAGAGATAGAAACATGCGCATTGTTTTAAAATGAGGACGCGTTCATTGTCAATACGTCCCAGAGATGGCAGCATCGTACGGCAGATGGAATTGTACCGCCAGCGACGAGAATGAGAACTGTTTTAAATACTTAAATTGGCGACGTTTTCCTTACTTGAACAGCGTACAATCATTCGTTTTCTGAATTTGCGTGGTGTGAAACCAATTGAAATTCATCGACAGTTGAAGGAGACATGTGGTAATGGAGTTATGGATGTGTCGAAAGTGCGTTCGTGGGTGTGACAGTTTAATGAAGGCAGAACATCGTGTGACAACAAACCGAAAGAACCTCGGGCTCGCACAAGCCGGTCTGACGACATGATCGAGAAACTGGAGAGAACTGTTTTGGGGAATCGCCGAATGACTGTCGAACAGATCGCCTCCAGAGTTGGCATTTCTGTGGATTCTGTGCACACAATCCTGCATGACGACCTGAAAATGCGATAAGTGTCATCCAGGTGGGTGCCACGAATGCTGACGTACGACCACATGGCTGCCCGTGTGGCATGTTGCCAAGCAATGCTGACGCGCAACGACAGCATGAATGGGACTTTCTTTTCGTCAGTTGTGACAATGGATGAGACGTGTATGCCATTTTTCAATACAGAAACAAAGCGCCAGTCAGCTCAATGGAAGCACACAGATTCACTGCCACCAAAAAAATTTCGGGTAACCGCCAGTGCTGAAAAAATGATGGTGTCCATGTTCTGGGATAGCGAGGGCGTAATCCTTACCCATTGCGTTCCAAAGGGCACTACGGTAACAGGTGCATCCTACGAAAATGTTTTGAAGAACAAATTCCTTCCTGCACTGCAACAAAAACGTCCGGGAAGGGCTGCGCGTGTGCTGTTTCACCAAGACAACGCACCCGCACATCGAGCTAACGTTACACAACAGTTTCTTCATGATAACAACTTTGAAGTGATTCCTCATGCTCTCTACTCACCTGACCTGGCTCCTAGTGACTTTTGGCTTTTTCCAACAATGAAAGACACTCTCCGTGGCCGCACATTCACCAGCCGTGCTGCTATTGCCTCAGCGATTTTCCAGTGGTCAAAACAGACTCCTAAAGAAGCCTTCCCCGCTGCCATGGAATCATGGCGTCAGCGTTGTGAAAAATGTGTACGTCTGCAGGGCGATTAACTCGAGAAGTAACGCCAGTTTCATCGATTTCGGGTGAGTAGTTAATTAGTAAAAAAAATCGGAGGCCTTAGAACTTGAATGCACCTCGTAGTAAACCAAGATGGGTCGTCATTTTTCAATTGTCACCTAGGGCGGTAAAATACTTAGCAAGGGACCTGTGCAGGACGATGGGAATAGATTTCAGGCCAGGTAAATGTAGATTGGGGGTCACAAATATTTAGCTGCATTGCTTATATATCTGTGAGCCCCCCCCCCCCCCCCCCCCCCCCGCCAAGAATTGTTGAAATAAACACAGTTGTCGGGGGGTAACAGGTGATAAGAGCGTTGGCCTTGTTATAGCAGCGTCTGTCTTAACAATGAAGGCATTACGTTAAAAAATACGCTTGTTTTGTTTCTGTGTACTGTTGATATGCAAAAATTCGTATCAAGTCCGACAGGATAAATAGGGCCAATTTTCAAAAACAGTGATGTATACGGGAAATTTTATCTGAAAAAGAAATGGGATTCTGGGGAGGCAGAATTCAATACCTAAACCAGTTTCGTCCTGCGAGCAGTCTACCGAAGAAAGGAGAAAAGGAAACAAGACTACGCTTCCGTCTACGAAAGAAGCTCCAGGTGTAGGAAAAGACACTACACGCTCGATATTTTGTCTTAACGGTCAGAACTCGGTAGCGCCACGAGCATCCTTTCCAGAAAAAAATCACGAATCTTCAGTGTACGGCTTTTCTTATTTAAAAGTTGTCACAAATATCAAATATGTCATCCCACGTAAACTTTCACTGGGACTATATCGCCTTCCTCTACAAACACATGCGGCATGCATTGTTTACACGTTTCACGTCATTCATTGTACGTTACATACTAGCGTGTCGCGATATGGTTTGCGTGACGAGAGTACAACACACATTATACAGCAAATGCAAGGTCACTTAACATCCAGACGGTGCTGTGACGCCGTCATCTTATGAAAATTTCATGTACAACATCTTAACAGGGTACCGTCGGGACAGAACGCTTTCGTAACAGCAAACTAGATCTATTCATTTTTCTCCGTAAACAAATGTTCTCAGCCGGCCGGTGTGGCCGAGCGGTTCTAGGCTCTTCAGCTTGGAACCGCGCGACCGCTACGGTCGCAGATTCGAATCCTGCCTCGGCCGTGGATGTGTCTGATGTCCTTAGGTTAGTTAGGTTTAAGTAGTTCTAAGTTCTAGGGGAATAATGATCTCAGATGTTAAGTCCCATAGTGCTCACAGCCATTTGAACCATTTTTGAGTGTTCTCAATTCCTCGTTTCGTCATTTCCCAGACTGAATTCCAAAATATTGTGGAAGCAGGGATGCCACGCGTTTGTTGAGGCGGTTATCTTCCTTATATAGAGGATGAACAGTAATGAAACCGACGAACTGCAGGGATGGGTTCTTGACTGAAAATGGAGGGAAAAAGGTCCTATGAACCTGTGCCAGGAAGTGCATCGTTTCCCCGGTAGATGGCACTGACGAATGAAAGTTCCTCTGGCCACGTGCCGTGTCTGTACCTCACACACATAACGATTATTCAGAATGATGACATCAGTTCTGGTAAAGATTGCTTCGTCGGTAAAGAGGACTGATGACAGAAATCTGATAATTACGATGGTCTGGTGCAAAAATCATCAATAAATCCTTCCCATAGAGGGAAATCGGTGCTGATAATCCTTTCAATCGTTGCAGGTGACAGGCATAGTAGCCTCGACGCAAATGGTAGGGGTGGTAGCTGTTGTTATGTAGGATACACATAACCTTACTTCGCTTAGACCATGTCGGCGGACCACTTGCCTGGAGCTTGTACAAGAGTGCGTCTCCATACCCTGCAAAACTCGGTCCTCTAAATCAGCTGTACACATAGTCCGTCGCCTCCCTGCAGTTTCGTCTGCCTGAAAGGACCCGTGAGCACACAAACGTCCAAAAAGGGCTTAAAATGTTGTGTAATGTGGTTGTTGGTTGGTATAGCCGTGCTGCCATGGCCGTACACAGACATCATCTCGGCTTGTTCGCCGGCCAGAGTGGCCGAGCGGTTCTAGGCGCCTCAGTTTGGAACCGCGCTGCTGCTACGGTCGCAGGTTCGAGTCCTACCTCGGGCAGGTTAGTTAGGTTTAAGTAGTTCTAAGTTCTAGGGGCCTGATGACCTCAGCTGTTAAGTCCCATAGTGCTCAGAGCCATTTGAACCATTTGGGATTGTTCCTAACATGAATACTAGACCATCTGGCGGCTTGCAGTACGCTGCATCAATCATGCAGTCTGCAACAGACAAGGAACACACGGCATGTGGTCAACAGGAACTTTCGTTCGTCAGCCCCCACGTACCGTGGCAATGATGCATTTCCGGGCACATGTCCATAGAACCTTTACTCCTCCATTTTCAGTGAGGAATCCGTCCCTGCAGTTTATCTGTTTTCTTAATGTTCACCCTGTATGAACTTGTTGCAGTGTTCCTCGACACTCCACGAAACCTGTGTGATCTCTCTGCGGCGGTGACTTGGCAGAACATCCGCTGCGCTTCTGAACTCGTGGCTTGCGTTCTGACTCACTGTCAGCCGACGCTTGGCGCCTCGTCAGATGCCTCATGCCTGATTCCTGAAGTTCGCTTAGTCAGCCAACTTTTTTTTTTTTTTTTTTTTTTTTTTTTTTTTTTTTTTTTTTTTTTTTTTTTACCCACGACCAGTTTACACCACGGAAATAGATCCCACATTCCATTACAAGCCCAGTAAGTTTTTGATCTATATATGAATCATCTTCAGAACGTTTTCTTATTTACTCGTGACTCGCATTCCTGGCAACTAAATCAACTGATACTCAAAACGTTTTGTACTGTTTCATGAGACTATTTTCTAGTCCAGATGTCGTCGAGTCCCTTCCGACCACGCCCCTCTAAAGGCGTCACGTGTATCTCTCACATATCTCCATTCATTTGTCTAGCATTGTTCATTTTCCTCTTTTTTGTACTTATCAACATAGCCGTTTGTTTGATTCATGATTTTTGTTTTTCTTTTATTGTTGTTACCTCATATTCAATCAGAAAATATGTATAGTTTCACTGTAACTTCCAACTGAGATCCACTGATTCTAGAAATGCTGGATGGTTTCCTCAACGACGCTGCTATTGATTCTTTCGCACTAATGACCTACTGTTTTAAGGCGTCTGTCGCTCGAGTAGCACGGTGTTGCTCTCTATCTTTTTCTCTGTTCTCTTAATCTTCTAACCCGTACGTAACTCAAAATGGTTCAAATGGCTCTGAGCACTATGGGACTTAACATCTGTGGTCATCAGTCCCCTAGAACTTAGAACTACTTAAACCTAACTAACCTAAGGACATCACACACATCCATGCCCGAGGCAGGATTCGAACCTGCGACCGTAGCGGTCACGCGGTTCTAGACTGAAGCGCCTAGAACCGCATAGCCACAACGGCCGGCCTGTACGTAACTGCTACACTCCACATCCCATATAATGTGTATTGCATTTTCTACTCTTGGTCTGCACCCACGTAAGGACTTCATACTATAAGTTACTCATGTATTCCCACGCTAAGGCCACTGAGAAACAAGAGGCTGACGTTGTCAGAGGAGGGAACATGTTCCAGTTTCCCGCAGAGACATTCGTACTGCGGTACGGCTAATAGGTCCATCACAATGACGACTGAAAAGGCGCGGTAAATGGAAATCCACTCCTTAGTTAAAGTACGCAGAACTTTTTGTGGACAAAACGTCAGAACTGCACGGATTCACGAAGAAATTCAGGCGATATGTGGACAAAATGCAGATTCACGTCCAGACGTAGTGAACTGTGCCAGTAATTTGACCAAGGCCGCACAGACGCCAGTGGTGCTGATTGGGAAATGGATTTTTCAGCATGCAATTTCCAAATTTTCGGCAAGCTAAAAGACCACCCGTGGCGGGGGAGAGGGGGGGAGAGAGATTTTTCAACTATGAGGACGTTCACAAAGGGGTTCTCGAACGGCTCCATGATAAAGGAACTGACTTCTGTCGTGTAAGAGGTGAACTACTGGTAGAAAACTGCCACCGTTCTTTACAGAGTGACTTGGTGACAATGTTTCCAAAAAGTGTCATGGATCTGTGCCACTTTGAAGTTCTGTGTAGCATTCGATAGAATTGTTACTTGGCCTGCCGCCGGCCGCGGTGGCCGTGCGGTTCTGGCGCTGCAGTCCGGAACCGCGGGGCTGCTACGGTCGCAGGTTCGAATCCTGCCTCGGGCATGGGTGTGTGTGATGTCCTTAGGTTAGTTAGGTTTAAGTAGTTCTAAGTTATATGGGACTTATGACCTAAGCTGTTGAGTCCCATAGTGCTCAGAGCCATTTGAACCCAACTTGGCCTGCCATAATAATAGTCCCCTCGTACTATTTCATCCCTGTGCTTCTCTTCCGAGCGCTTAGTTATTCTTGGATGCCGTACTACATGTCCCATTAACATTCGCATTCTTCTGGTAAGGGTGCTCCATATATTCCTTTCCTTCTCTATTCCACGTAGTACTTACTCAGCAAGCAATCCGTCGCTTTTTGCGTTGAATTCAAATACATATTTAGAGGAATTACAAAATCACTTTCTTAGAATTTCATCCGTTCGAAATTGACACATTGTGGCCACTAATAGAGTCTTTCCTTATTACCCCTTTACCTTGCAAATCGTGTTGCATCAACGACGTACGGACATCTAGCAGGTAATCTGTGAACGTATCATATAATCACTGTTCTGTGAGCGTATTGCGTCTTCCTTCCTTGCCTGATGTGTGTTTAATATGCAGAAAAAATTACCCTTAAATCATAGACTGACGTATACAATCCAGACAACAATCGTTGCTCCGATTGGCATGTAGGATCTGGCGCTTCTCCAATTTTGGTTCATTCGGCTGCTATCATAAATAATAGCTTTCCACATATACAGATACACTTGAAACGAATAACTGTCTTTATGAAGCAACAGTTTCAAAGGTCGACGCTTGGCTCTTCTAACGGACTGTTAGTTATTTTGCTACTCTCTGAGGCCAAACCAGAATATATAATTTCTCTCTCTCTCCCCGTGACATTGAGGCTGAGTGACCGAGTACAAGTACCGGACGAACTTCTTGACTGCACAGTGCTATGTGGGTTATTTTTAGATGTTAGTTTCAGCGTCCTAACGACGCAGGTAGCCCTTGAACGTTTTAACAGGATGCACTAAATTGATAAACATTTGGAGCGTAATCATACGATATTTACAATTCAAGCGTACAAAACTGAGGTACAGATTTGTTATGCAGGAAAGTAAAGGGGTTCGATCTTTGTGCAAGATTCTGGAATTCACAACTATAGCGGCTAAAAGAAGCACGTGAAACTTCCAGTTCCATTCCGAGCTGCAGCTAATTTTGTTCCCCACTCTCCCTCTTCGATCACAGTAAGGACACTGTTGTGAAAGCTATGCATTGCTTCACAGATACGTGTTTGGCGGTGGTAAAGGGTACCTTAACCACTAATTGTCTTATTTATGTACTTTTTTGTACTTTCATTTTCATATTCTCGTTATGGATCGACATATTAGTTGCAATTAGGATTTTCTTAGTAAAGTGTCACAAATTTGGTCGCTGGATAGAAATATCTCAGCGCGGTATGTCTATGCCTGAGTTCTAAAATCTTGACAGTAGTGAGGAGATGAAATACAACTATGAAAGTATAAATGTTCGAAGTAATGTCAAGCTGTCGCATAGGCAAAAGAACAAGCATCTTGCTTTAGCCCCACTAGCTTAAAATACATAAAATCGAAACATTATTATTAAAGAGATGAGACACCTAAAACACACTCATTTTCAGAAGAAAAAAAACAGCACAGACTAGAGATAGGACGTTCATATTCATAGCACATGTACATTAGTATGTTCTGCGAATTTCAGTCACTGCGGTTGGGCATGTGTCCTGTTGCCTGGTAGGCACAGGGTCCGCCATGGGCACTGGTAACTTGTTCCGTGCGTGATGGCATCGAGGCGTATAAGGCACGAATGGCGTCCTGTGCCATCTATGCTGCATTCACCTGGTCCCGAAGATCAACTGTGGTGGCTGGCATTGGGTCACATCGCTGTACAGGGTTATTACAAATGATTGAAGCGATTTCACAGCTCTACAAGAACTTTATTATTTGAGATATTTTCACAATGCTTTGCACACACATACAAAAACTCAAAAAGTTTTTTTAGGCATTCACAAATGTTCGATATGTGCCCATTTAGTGATTCGGCAGACAGCAAGCCGATAATCAAGTTCCTCCCACACTCGGCGCAGCATGTCTCCATCAATGAGTTCGAAAGCATCGTTGATGCGAGCTCGCAGTTCTGGCACGTTTCTTGGTAGAGGAGGTTTAAACACTGAATCTTTCACATAACCCCACAGAAAGAAATCGCATGGGGTTAAGACGGGAGAGCGTGGAGGCCATGACATGAATTGCTGATCATGATCTCCACCACGACCGATCCATCGGTTTTCCAATCTCCTGTTTAAGAAATGCCGAGCTGGCATTCTGCTTTAGCCTTTTCCGTAAGATTTTCCAAACCGTCGGCTGTGGTACGTTTAGCTCCCTGCTTGCTTTATTCGTCGACTTCCGCGGGCTACGCGTGAAACTTGCCCGCACGCGTTCAACCGTTTCTTCGCTCACTGCAGGCCGACCCGTTGATTTCCCCTTGCAGAGGCATCCAGAAGCTTTAAACTGCGCATACCATCGCCGAATGGAGTTAGCAGTTGGTGGATATTTGTTGAACTTCGTCCTGAAGTGTCGTTGCATTGTTATGACTGACTGATGTGAGTGCATTTCAAGCACGACATACGCTTTCTCGGCTCCTGTCGCCATTTTGTCTCACTGCGCTCTCGAGCGCTCTGGCGGGAGAAACATGAAGTGCGGCTTCAGCCGAACAAAACTTTATGAGTTTTTCTACGTATCTGCAGTGGTTCGTGACCATATGTCAATGAATGGAGCTACAGTGAATTTATGAAATCGCTTCAATCATTTGTAATAGCCCTGTACTTGTCGTTTCACCCTATCCCACACATTCTCGATTAGCAACAAATCTGATCATCTGGAGGGCCAGGGCAAAAGGCTGACATCCTGTGACACCAAGAAGGCGCATGTTCGTGCAGCAACACGTAGTCGTGCATTGTCTTGCTGAAAAATGGCGTCTAGGGTGTTGTGCAGAAAGGGTATGGCTACGGGTCGCAGGACGGCATTCACGTAGGTCACACCGGTCGCAGTGACCTGCACAAGCAGCAACTGTGATTTGTTGTTACACCCAATAGAACCCCATACCTTAAGGCCTTGAGTTGGCGCTGCAGTCACTGTGATGCCGCTCCCCCTGTCTGCGGCAAACAAAAAGGCGGCCCTTACTTTCAAATAAACAGAACCTGGATTCATCCGAAAACGCTATCTGATGCCATTCCTGTCTCCAGTGACGTCGTTCCACACGCCATTGCCGTCTAGAACGTTTCTGCACATTCGTAAGAGGTGGGTGGAGAAAAGGACGAAGCGCACTTAACTCATGCCGTAATAAACGGCGACGGACTGTCAACCCTGATAGTGCACGTTGTGTTAAACTGTTCCAGTGTTGCGGCAGAGCCGAGCAGGACGCGGATCTGGATGAGGTGTCGATCTTCTCTGGGGGTTTTGTGGGTGGTGCGAGCTGAGCCATCTCCACGTGCTCTAGGGCCTTCCGTGCACCATTGGGCACACACCCGTTGCCCTACGGAAACACGTCGTCCTCATTCCACGCGAGCAGCAATTTACCGGATGGATGCATCACGTTTTCTCGTACCAATAATGCGCCCTCTTTCAATTTCTCTGATTTGACGGTACCGTTCGTGCTTACGTTTGCGAGGCATCCTGCACGTCTGCTAAAGTCACATTGTCCCATTACCTTCGGTTTATAGCGACAACGAGAACCGTGGCCACATTTTACCGGTAGATACTGTTGCGCCGCGATATCGACGTTGACCTTGAACACGCGAGCCGACATGGTGAAAATGCTAATCATTTCTGCAGAACATTCTAATGTACGTGTCCTTTGAATATGAACGTCCTATCTCTAGTCGTTCAAGGTGTTCTGTTTTTTCCTGGACATGAGTATATTTTAAAACTATTAAATTATGGTTTTCATTGAAAAAAAAACTGTTGACTTTTTAGTTTGAAACTATGTATAAGTAACTGCACTGACAAGCGGCATGAGAGGGAAGGTCAAACGTTCTTTAGGGTCATAGAGAGTATAAACAAAGGTATGCAGTTAGGTTTAAGCTGTGGAGGAGAGGGTAGGCGGGAATATGGATGGTAGCAGACAAAGAGGGTTGGGTTGGGTTGTTCCGGGGAAGAGACCAAACTGCGAGGTCATCGGTCTCGTGGGGCTAGGGAAGGACGGGAAAGAAAGTCGGCCGTGCCCTTTTAAAGGAACCATCCCGGCATTTGCCTGGAGCGATTTAGAGAAATCACGGAAAACCTAAATCGGGATGGCCGGACGCGGGATTGAACTGTCGTCCTCCCGAATGCGAGTCCACTGTGCTACAGACAAAGAGGCAAACCAGAACGATTATGAGCAAAACTTTCGCTGTACGTTATATAACCCTAATTTTGGAATGACTTTTCTTCTGGGTATTTCATGAACTCCTTTCACACTACAGTGTGTTCTCCCACTCGCACCGATGTACACAGTCGTACAAAGCGTGGGAACAGTGACATATATGAAAGTACATCAACAGAAGAGCCAAAACATTATTATAGTCTGTTTAGTACTCTTTCGCTCCATCTTACTAACGCAGTACAGAGGCGATTCGAGGTGCACGGTTTCAAGAAGTCCTTGGTAGGCTTCCGAAGGAACGTAGTATCAAATGTCTACTAACAGGGATCGCAATGCCCGTAAATTACGGGCCTCTAGTCTCTGTGCACGAAGCTGTCACATTATAGCGTGTTATGTCGCGGTCATAACTGGCGAATTTGGCGGGCAAGATAGCAAAGTGAGTTCACTATCATGGTCTTCAAATCACGGTAGCACGATTCTGGCCTTACGACATAGATGGTGACCCCAGTGGAAGATGTCGTCGCTACCCCCGAAGACATCAAGCTTGAGAGAAGCAGATGATCCGCAATGATTTTTACGTGGTCCATAGCTGTCATAGTGCCTTCAACTGCTAACACAGGTTCCATGGAAGCCCAGGTGAATATCCCCGATAATATGTATAATACTGACGTCGCCAGCCTGCGACTATTTCGCAGTGCATGTTTCGAATAGCCACATACATGGAGACGGCATATCCCAACATGACCATCAACATGGCGTAACAAGAAACGTGATTCGTCCGACCATGCGACATGTTTCCATTGATCCATGGTCCAGTCTGTACTATCAGGCGACCGCTGTAATCGTAATTGTCTATGTCGGTGGCTGAATGTGGAAACATGTAGAGGTTGCATGCTGCGGGGCCCCATGTTGAACAGTGTGCGCTGGACAGGGGGATCTGAAATACTTGTCCCTGCTGTAGAATTGTATTCTGTTGTCAGACCTGTCACAGATGGTCACTTATCTCGCTTCACAGAAGCGGACAAACTTCCAACCTCCACGTTCTGTGATGAGGTGTGGACTTCCAACACCTTGTCGACTACTCGTGGTTGTACCATCTCTCAATGCTTTTCCATTGGTGTTCACGACAGTAGCATGTGAACAGCTGATGATATGCGTTCGCAGTTGCCAGAGAGAAACAATTTCTCCTTTGTCAAAGACATTTATGTCAGTGGATTTCACCAATTTCGAATCATATTGCCGCTAAAATTATTCTCCATTTGTTTCTGCTCGAATAATATACAGTATTATTCATAGATACTCCGTGAACTGCGCGAAAGCTACACAACATATAGAAAATAGACACACACCAATGGAAAGAGCATCTCTTCAACTTTTTAACTGAGGTTACAAATTCTCAGTATGGGGACCGTTCACTATGCGGCAGATGTCAGCACTCAACGAAGTGGCGCAGTCTTCAGCACACTGGACTCGCATTCGGGAGGACGAAGGTTCAAACCCGGTTCTGTCCATCCATATGGCCCTAAATCGCTCCAGGCAAGTGCCGGGACGGTTGCTTTGAAAGGGCACAGCCAATTTCCCTCCCCATTCTTGATACAATCCGAACTTGTGCTCCGTCTCTAATGACCGCGATATTGACAGGATGTTAAATCCCATCTTCCTTCCTCGGTACGGGCAGAACAACACGTACAATCCATTGGATTGCTTGGAAAGGCGTAACGACATCAGCCCACTTTGTGAATCTGTTAACTGTGTTGCCTATCTGCAGCTGCAACTATTTCGACACCAGAATACGTTCAAAAATCGTTCAAATGGCTCTGAGCGCTATGGGACTTAACATCTGAGGTCATCAGAGGCGTAACTTAGAACTACTTAAACCTAACTAACCTAAGGACATCATACACATCCATGCCCGAGGCACGACTCCAACCTGCGACCGTAGCAGCAGCGTGGTTCCGGACTAAAGGGACTAGAACCACAACACGTAGCAGATGGTTAGTCTGCTTGTCCTGACACGCATGCCCTTAATACTCCACCATAGCGTGTATTAAAGATCAAAACTTGAATAGATGCCCCACTGATATGCGTCGTTATCCTTTATGTCTTGTATTTTTCACGCTGTCGTCTTTCCGAAACGCTGGAGGTAATTATGAATAATCCTATAATTTCCTTATCACGTCACGTGCCTGCAATGCGATCAGGCTCATCAGTGTACATCAGCAGATACTGATAGCTGTGGCAGTGAAAGTATGTGTTTGATAACAGTTCTGCGTGCAGAAAACTGAAGTTGTGATGGCGCATGCAGAGTCGCCCAGTGTCCTCGCCGAAGCTGGAGAAACGTGAGGTCGCAGTAGTGATCGCGCCAGACCAGCGGATGCCACGCGCTGCCGCTATGGCCGCCGCCGCCGCTGGCTGATGGATGCGGCGCAACTGCACGTCCTCCGAAGCCCCCTAATTGAGATCCCACGGACCCGCCGTCGCTGGTTTTTGCCCTCACCCCACGGACCGCGCCGCCATAGGAAACGTTTTTATGCCGCTGGTAAACCACACGCTGAGACATGCGCCTTTGTCGGCCGCTGCAGACAATGGCTGTCTGTAAATCTGTGGCACCCCACAGTGCTTGTTCAAGTATCCGTTAGCAGCGAGCTCATGACGCTACGGTAGTCGGTCTTGATGAGGCGACGTGCAGAATGGCCACATACGCGAAAGCTCGGAAACCTAAAACTAATGCTTTTTGGGCAGAAATTAAATTTATAACTTTCAGTTGAGGATTAAAAATACACACACCAAAAAAAATGTTTTGCATAACCTCGATTCCGAGAGTTCCGGAACCTTTACAGAAAATTGGAATAGAGATCAACATAAACATCATTTCCGCCCATTATATGGCTCATGAAAACCACACATTGCACATTGTACCACCATACAGCGAGACCTTCACAGGTGGTGGTCCAGATTGCTGTACACACCGGTACTTCTAATACCCAATAGCACGTCCTCTTGCATTGACGCATGCTTGCATTCGTCATGGCATATTATCCACAAGTTCATCAAGGCACTGTTGGTCCACATTGTCCCACTCCTCAACGGCGATTCGGTGTAGATCCCTCACAGTGGTTCGTGGGTCATGTCGCCCATAACCATCCCTTTTCAGTTTATCCCAGGCATTTTCGCTAGTGTTCATGTCTGGAGAATATGCTGGCCACTCTAGTCGAGCGATGTCGTTTTCCTGAAGGAAGTCATTCACATGATGTGCGCGATGGAGGCGCGAATTGTCGTCCATGAAGACTAATGCCTCGCCAATATCTGGCGATATGGTTGCACTATCGGTCGGAGTATGGCATTCCCGTATCGTACAGCCGTTACGGCGCCTTCCATGACCACCAGCAGCGTACTGTTCACTCCGAGACGCTTGGACAATTCACTTGTCGAGAGCTCTTCCTGGCACTAAGTAACAATGCGGACGCGATCGAACAGCGGTATTGACCGTCTAGGCGTGGCTGAACTACAGACGAGCCGTGTGTACCTCGTTCCTGCTGTAACGACTGTAACTGATTGCCTGTCGGACCCCCTTCGTCTAATAGGCGCTCCTTATGCATGGTTATTTACATCTTTGGTTGGGTTTAGTGACATCGCTGAACAGATAAAGGGATCATGTCTGTGATACAATATCCACAGTCAACGTCTATCTTCAGAAGTTCTGGGAACCGGGGTGATGCAAAACTTTTTTGTGTGTGTGTGTGTGTGTGTAACTGCTGTGCACCGTCGGCTACTGCCAAACCATCAAATTGTCGGCAAGTGTGCAGTGAAATGACTGACGTTCACAATCTTCATTTCGAAACGGAGTTTATACAGTTGAAATTTAAAATAAATAAAGGAGCGCCAGTTAACGCCGTATGTTGTTACATCGCCAGGTCGGCTTTATAAGTGCCTGAAGGAGATCGAATCGCATTTAAGAGATCCACATGGTAATTATATGTGTCCCGCGTTGATTGGAGGGTGGAAATCTGACGGAAATTATAACATTTACATTAGGGAAACTTGAAGTACCACAGTACCCACCACTTGAAAATGTGTGGCTGGTAACGCCATCAACTAGCATACACTGAGAACTATGCTGTACTATCCTACCAGTCCAGTCCAGTCTGTTAATATTTATTTGTTCACTCATCCCGTAGCTCTTGCAGTATTTTGCGAAGGAAGCAGTCGCGAGTCAATATTCCCGTTTTGTCGGTGGCGACCGACCTTTCCTGCACTTTCGACTGCGAGAAATATCGGATAGTCGGGAAGTCAAAATAAAAGATGGAAGGCGTTTAGAAAGTTAAGAAATTATACAAGCCACTAAATTTGCAACACTGCAGTCAACACCTAAATTCACTTAAGTTCATGGTATATAATTTGACTTGCGAAGTGTCTCTAGTAGTAGTTAAATTAGAACGAAGGCCCAAGAACTATAATTTTTACTGCTTTGTGGCTTTCCAGCATGCTGGACAGCTTTCAGGACAGCAACTTCTGTTAACCATTTCGATACAGAATCATACAACTTTGGCTATTTCTGTATCAGACTAATTTCATGTCTTCCTTGAAGACTGTCTCGACGACATTTTATTTTCTTTCCAAAATCTGTGGTGGTTGTAATACCAAGTCGCTCGAGAAACGTGTTCTCCCATTTCCAGCGCGAACAAAAGCGTGTTATTCTTGATCACTTAATCTTTTTTTAGACCTTGGCTTTTCTGGGCAGAATGTTCTCTTTGAATTTGGCTAATAAGTGAGCATGTAAGCTACCTCCACGGTTACCATTTCGGCGAGAAAACCGAGCTGGTCGTGTAAAGCTAAAAGTGTTGACCTCAGCTGAGGGCCAAATTCTAAGACAGAGCATCAGTAGGAGCTCAAATGTCGCTTTACTCGTGTTTATACGAGACTCCCAACAGCGAGGCCTATACGGACGATACTGTTTGCCGTGTTCCTGTGACCCGTTACTACGCACGCTATAATTTGAAGGCTGAGCAATATTCGTCAGATTGAAAATACCATCAAGAGGGGCCAGACGGCCTCCAAGCCCTCCAGCACCGCTGTGTAACAGTTTCCAGTACACGTCCAGTGTCTTCATTGCTGTAATTCCTCAAGCACGTGTCTTCCCACCACATTTTGAGTGAGTGGTCGTAGTAAAAACGTTCTTTGCACATAAACTGAACTTATCGGATAAATACTACGGTTACTTTATGAACTAAACATGTGCTATATTATGCATTTCTGTGAAAAACACGACAACTTCTGTTTTTTAATATCCTAATGAAGGTTTTTCTTTTTACGTCTTGAGGTCTTGAAAGGACGAATGACGTTATCATCAAGTAATACATTAAATTTCTCAGCGAGAATTGTGCATTTGTCTACTGGAGTTTCATGTCGAATTGACCCTGAGGACGTCAGAAAATGCAGAACATGCTCGAAATGGACAAGTGTGGAAAGAAAACGAGTGTCTCCTCGTTTAACGATGCATCGCGGTATTTATTTTATGAACGAAAGATCAGCGATTCCACCCCTCCACAACACGTACTAGAGCAGTAACCAGGGATCCCCTGTAAGTTTTCGTTCACTGCTGGATCTCGCCAACAATTTACAACGAGTAGACTTGTGCCTCTGGCTCCTAATCAATTACGGCAATAAACAAATTAAATAACTTCTCTCTGGTCAGTGTTCGTTGTCGTGCCTTTAATAAATTCAGTGTAACGGAAGAGTCGCGTAGTTGTACCATATCGATTCCCGACAGAATTGCTTCGACTTGTGTTTTATATTTTATGACTTGGAAAGGAATTACTCAGAGCTTTGTCGGGACTAATCGTTGGTATACAGCCTGGCACTCAGCCTTCTCTTTTCATTTATCTATTGTAAGTGTCTACCTGCAATAGCCCGTACTACCAAGTACAAAATTATGATAACATACAGCAATATTAAACTGAAGACACTTCGAGAACAGGTTATAGAACATAATGAAAATTTTAAAATGACGTTTCCTTGTTGCAATTGTAACTAAACTGAACGTTTCGTCATTCAAAGATAAACCTTAAACTTCTTTTTTACTGAGTCTTATACACTGCTGACCACCGTAAATGCAACACCAAGAAAGACAAGAGGTAGCACAACAAAATTTATTTTGTAGATAACATGTTGACCAAGTATCAAATGATTACGTTTACAGACGTCTGTGACATGTGGTTCCTGCCAGAATCAGTAGCCAGAGTAGCCGCCATTGTTGCAGATCACCGCTGCCACACGTCTCGGCATTGTCAAAGAGACGTTGGATGTGTTCCTGGGGTACAGCAGCCCAAGCAGCTTCCACACGTTGCCAAAGATCATCTGGTGTGGCAGCTGGGGATGTAATCTGGGTCACTCGTTGAGCAACCATGGACCACATGTTTTCTATCGGAGAAAGATCCGGAGGGCGAGCCGGCCAGGAAAGCAATTCAATCTGGTTATTGACGAAGAACCTTTGGACAATGCGTGCCACGTGTGGTCGCGCATTATCCTGTTGAAATATGGCTGTGGCCGAGCCCTGAAGGTAAGGAAGGACAACTGGCTCCAGCACCTCGGATATGTAGCGCCGGCTATTTAAAGTACCGGCAACGCGTACTAGAGGCGTGCGAGAGTAATATCCAATACCGCCCCATACCATAATACCCGGTGCAAGACCAGTGTGGCGGTGCATAATGCAGCTGTCCAGCATCCTCTCTCCACGGTGTCTCCACACCATCGTGGTGCTGCAGACAGAAGCGTGCCTCGTCAGTAAAGACAACGTCATTCCATTCTGCCGTCCACATCCGTCTGTCATCACACCATTGGCGACGGAGACGTCTGTGGTTCTGCGTCAATGATAGACGAAGCAATGGACGTCTTGCGGACAGACCACTCTGCTGTAAACGGCGTCGAATGGTACGCGCAGACACTGGATGATGCGTTACAGACGCAATTTGCTGTGCTATGGTTCGGGATGTCACTGAGCGATCCGTCACTGCCATGCGCACAATTTGCCTATCAGCACGTGCAGTGGTGCACCGAGGTGAATGCGATCGACCACGTCGGTCCGTCGTACCCTCCTGCATCCAACGGTCACATATCCGCATTACGGTTGTTTGGTTTCGTCCAATACGACTAGCGATTTCGCTGTATGATAATCCACAATCTCGGTAAGCCACTATCCTTCCTCTGTCGAACTCGGATACTTGATCAAAAGATGTTCGCTGTTGTCTACGAGGCATAACTGATCGTCTTGTGAAACAACCACAAGGTAAACACACGTGCCGAACGTACACTCGTCGTAATCGCCAAGCCTTAAATGGCGCTATGAGGTGGCGCCACAGGCGCGCGTGATGTGCGTCTGCGCTGAAATTCTAATCAGTTGCATATCTCATCGCTGCAAACTCATGGTGTAAATTTCACTCGATTCGGATGCTTCGTTCAGGCTGTTGCATTTACGGTGGCCAGCAGTGTATATATATAGGCTAGTTTGTTCGAAGTATATAAAAGTAAAATGTAGTATTTCTGCGAGTATATTTGTTCTTTCTGCACCTTCTATTAAAAATGCTGTATCCCTTTTTCACCTGCATAGTAATCGCACAAGGAGAGGAAATGGGCTTCAGCAGGTACTTCGTTTTATTGGTAGCTAAGTGGCCTGCTCTTAACATGTTAATGGTGTCAGTTGCCTTCCATAATTAAGGAACTATGAATGATGCAAATTGTGTTGATGGAAAAAAGAATTGTACTCACGATAGTGGGTGTTATGACACTCATGGATACCGTAGCATCACTAAATTTGTAACATACTGAACTGGTTGCAGTGCACGGCGCTGCCCAGAGTGTTTAATATCTGCCGCTCAAAGTAACTGGCTCTGTGCCTTGTTGATACTCATAGCGAATGCAAGCCTCATGGGAAACTGGAATTGCTGTACATCGAAGTGCACTTTTAAATCACTGGGTGTCAACGGAATGCGAGGAATGAATACGTCTTCGCCTGCGGCATAATCAAATGGCTCTGAGCACTATGGGACTTAACTTCTGAGGTCATCAGTCCCCTAGAACTTAGAATTACTTAAACCTAACTAACCTAAGGACATCACACACATCCGTGCCCGAGGCAGGATTCGAACCTGCGACCGTAGCGGTCGCGCGGTTCCGGACTGTAGCGCCTAGAACCGCTCGGCCACTCCAGCCGGCCCCTGCGGCATAATCCGTGATGATGGTGGACTATATTATGTTCGGCAAAAGGTTCTTCACAGCCAGCTTGCATTTGCAACAATGGCAACTAATCAGTAACTGACAGTTTGCGGTCTCGTTTCTGTCAAATTCTCGTCCGGCGATCGAGTGACATTTGGTGGTACTGAGACAGGGTACTAAGTCACTGTCATTTATTCTCGCGATAGGAACTACAATCAGTTTACCACGATATATTTCGTTTGTTAGGCATTTAATATTCCATTAATTTTCTTCATTCTTTCATATAAATATAGAAATTTGAAGTAAATCGGCCAAGAACTTTTAGAGACTTTTGGTAACAACCTTTGCTCTCTATATATTACATACATATGTCTTTCAAGTCAGATACGAAATCTTTTGCAGACAGTGACCTTCCTCTTGTCTTGAAGGTAAAGTGCGCAAAATTTCATCAAGATCGGAATAAAACAAACTAGTGCTGGTTGGTCTCCGCGTTTTCTCGACCAAAGCAAAATTGACATTGAACTGACAACCATCTTACGTTCTAAGCATGTGGTTCGATGTTAGAAATTTTTGTTTGGGTTTCTTTCGCCCAAAATGCTTTATTCTCCCACAAGATACCGTAATCTGAGACTTTTCGTTGTAAGGAATGAATTCAGTGGCCTAACTAATTTATGGCAGGCGGGGCGCGTGTCGTTGTCGGTTTTTCCGTGAGGGACACAGTCTCGTGAAGGGGGGGGAAAAAAAAGTGAGAGAAGACGGAAGAAAAATTGTAAGATTGAGGCGAAGTAACAACGGGAAGGAGGAGGAAAATAAAAGGACTGGGGGCTGCCAAAATGGGGAGGGGATGGAGGTGTATGAAAGGGAATCAAAAGGAGGTTCCTAAAGGAATGCTTTGGCCAACACTTTAACAAGACGCTTGTTTCATGCTTTTGGCTACTAGATGGTGCCGCTCTTGTAAGCCAAGTGGACCAACGAAACGAAAAATTGTAAAGAGAATGTTTTATGTGAATTGTTTTGTTTGTTGCGGTTTCACAGTAGCCAGCAGTGAAACAGTGAGAAGCGAATCGCGATATTATTGCAAGTAGTGCGACCATGTTGTTCCGTACTCTGAATTCTATCCTACAAAATATTGTTATGGATATGTGTACTGACTTCTTTTAAAATTGTCTTGATCTGTAAAAACGAAGAAACGAGCTAAGCGGAGTTGAGGATTAAAAATAGCGAAGTTCTGATGTCAGCAGAGGGGCGGAAGAGGTAGTCCATTATCGAAATTTAGCCAGTACGCCAGGTACACTAGTTATGGGAATGAATGAACTTGAATCTTGAACTCTGAGGCTTACGTTCCGGGACGAGTAGAGTGGTCGCCAGTACAGCACGCGTAATTGGAATAGATGGTATATTCACGTGTCGCAAAGTAAGTTGAGCTGCAGGCTGTGAGTCATTAGTGACTCGCTGCAGCCGTTCAGGGAAACAGCCAACCCATCCTACTGATGCCTGACACGCAGAAGGCAGGTTACGTAGTGGGCTGCTGGTGAGGTCAAATCACTGTCCGACCATTGTGATCTACCCGTCTTTAGCAGCTGAATAACGGTACTGTTTCTTTGACAGGGCCACGGTTGAGTTCTCCGTTGTGGGCAAAAGCAGCCTCTTTTTCTTTTCTCTAGTGGCCCCGATTTCGATCGTTCATTGATTTGTAAGTAAAACAATCGTCGTTGCGGAGACGTTTCTCCTCGGCGCTGCTAGAAGGACGGACAGGAGTTAACCGTGGCGGTGTAGGGACGCAGCCAGCGCGCGCCGCCGGTCCGTTCGTAGCTTTCACCTAACTGTGCACCGTTAGGCCTTTCGGTGGCGCCACACGTGTGCCTCGACGCAGGATTCGTGTAGCGGGTGGTGTTTCTCCCACGTCGAGGCAGTCACCAGTCACTCGTCAAAGCAGTGATAAATTTGGCGGTACCCAGGACCTCACACTTTGCTGTCATAATTAAGTCTAAATGGTTCAAATGGCTCTGAGCACTTTGCGACTTAACTGCTGAAGTCATCAGTCGCCTAGACCTTAGAACTAATTAAACCTAACTAACCTAAGGACATCACACACATCCATGCCCGAGGCAGGATTCGAACCTGCGACCGTAGCGGTCGCCCGGCTCCAGAGTGCAACTCCTAGAACCGCACGGCCATTCCGGCCAGTTAATTACGTCTGACGTTCTCTTTATTTATTTGTCGTCAGTGAGGTCTGCCGTCTAGTGGCTATAACTGTATTATACATTCTCTGTTTTTACGTGACTTCTGCCATTTGCAATCGATTTCGAAGAAAGTAAGACTGTGTCTTCTGGCACTTTAACACTGTTTTCGATGTGATACATTACGGCAGGGATACGGGGAGATTTTGATAAATGGGGACATGTCATCTACAGATCTTCAAACATTTTTTGGGTTGTACGTCATGTTCCAGTCTGCGTACATTGCCCATGCGATGTTAGCAGTTTTTAACGCGATCTTGGCTACAAAAAATTTCTTTAAATTACGTACATATCGCCCCTTCTCATTTCTCATTATAAGAAACTTCAATTCAAAATTTCTTTAAAGGTTCCTCAGAGATCAAGGAGCAAAAAGGGTCGTACCGATATTTGCCAGGAGAAGCTTTACAACGGAGGTACACCCACATGAAGGAGGACAACTAAATACTTAGGGATTACAATTACAAATAACCTAAATTGGAACGATCACATAGATAATATTGTGGGTAGAGCAAACCAAAGACTGCGATTCATTGGCAGAACACTTAAAAGGTGCAACAGGTCTACTAAAGAGGCTGCATACACCGCACTTGTCCGCCCTATTCTGGAGTATTGCTGTGCGGTGTGGGATCCGCATCAGGTGGGACTGACGGATGACGTTGAAAAAGTACAAAGAAGGGCAGCTCGTTTTGTATTATCGCGAAATAGGGGAGATAGTGACACAGACATGATATGTGAATTGGAGTGGCAATCATTAAAGCAAAGGCGTTTTTCGTTGCGGCAGGATCTTCTCATGAAATTTCAATCACCAGTTTTCTCTTCCGATTGCGAAAACATTCTGTTGGGACCCACCTACATAGGAGAAATGATCATCACGATAAAATAAGAGAAATCAGGGCTCGAACAGAAATATTTAAGTGCTCGTTTTTCCCGCGCGCCATTCGAGAGTGGAAAGGTAGAGACAGCTTGAAGGTGATGATGATGATGTTTGGTTTGTGGGGCGCTCAACTGCCCGGTTATCAGCGCCCGTACAAATTCCGAACATTTGCTCAGCACAATTTCGCCACTTTAATGATGATGATGAAATGATGAGGACAACACAAACACCCAGTCATCTCGAGGCAGGTGAAAATCCTTGACCCCGCCGGGAATCGAAACCGGGACCCCGTGCTCGGGAAGCGAGAACGTGCCGCGAGACCACGAGCTGCGTACAGCTTGAAGGTGGTTCATTGAACCCTCTGCCACGCACTTTATTGTGAACAGCAGAGTAATCACGTAGCTAATAGCTGCCTCATTAGAAGATGCTGTGGCGCATTAATAGAATATATTTGTGGTGGTATATACGTCGATAACAGAGTTAAAGTGCCTCAAGATGAAGCCGTATTTTCTTCGAAGTCGGTTGCAAATAAATTAAAACAATAAACACAGCTGAATGGAAAAGTACAATGAGAATAGCCTTTGATTTCCTCAATAGGGTACATATACCGCCTCAGTTATCTTCCTAGCTATTGGGAAATTTTTCGTAGACACTCTTCGTAACCTATTGCATTGATTTGATTGGATTTGATTTGCACAGGAAGACAAAAACAGTAGACCTCACTGTTTCCCGCATCGATACAGAGCTTTCTGTGCGGTTTCGCTCCGCGTAATTCTAATCAAGAGCAGTCACTTGTTCCTAATTAGATCTGGATTTAATGACCCGGATATTTTTTTTTTTTTTTTTTTTTTTTTTTTTTTGCCTACAACGCTTCCCATTGGAAGGTTAGGTGTGGTGCTGTTTCATCTCCCTCACAACCTAACCTTAGGGCTTCTTCCTCTACATGCGCCGTGTGTAGGTGTTTAAAGATCCCATTCTCAATCACAAGTCCTCTATCGTCAGTATAATCTGTCTCCTGTTCAGGTCTAGGATTACAGAGTTTCTCTTGAAACATGGCTTTGGCCACACCTTGTCTTGCCACGTTTTTATTTTTTAGACCACAGTCCAGTATTCTACGTGCTCCCTCCTGATTCAGATACGTAATTTTGATTTTACCATCGCCTTGGTGATGGCTATGGTCCTGATTTCTGAGTGACCAGGGACCCAAAGCAGCTTGACCCTGTTGCTCTCCCCTACTCTCCCGAGGGCTTCATGTCAGTTTGCAACGATCAGGGGCTGATACAGATTTCAGAGATGATTGGCTGCCTGATCGAATGTAAACGCAGAAGCACGAAGGCGTATTGTTCTCAGAGCACATACTGATAGCGTACATTTCCGCCTGGAATACCGAGGCTTCCCCTCCTGGCACCAGTGCCTTCTTCTGACTCCGCCATAAATTAGACTGGTCTCCAGAATGGTGTCATTGTTCGTTCTTCCACTGCTTGCTCCTTCCAGTTGTTAAACTGCAGTTGTTAGTTACTGTAAGGTCTGCCAGTGTTTCTCCGTACACACCTGTATTTACCACACTCATTATAATGGTGTGAGATTCTGGATATCCGATTGATATCCAATTATTTCCAGTTTTCAAACGTGTAGCTGCTCCCTCACTGGCCTTCAGAGTCTGGATGATCCAGAGGCAGTCCACTCCATCGTTCAACGGCTCCAGGACTGCCTCCATTTGTTCCCGGATGGGGGACACCAGCCGGCCGGGCTGGCCGAGCAGTTCTAGGCGCTACAGTCTGGAACCGCGCGACCGCTACGGTCGCAGGGTCGCAGGTTCGAATCCTGCCTCGGGCATGGATGTGTGTGATGCCCTTAGGTTAGTTAGGTTTAAGTAGTTCTAAGTTCTAGGGGAGTGATGACCTCAGAAGTTGAGTCCCATAGCGCTCAGAGCCATTTGAACCATTTTTTTGGGGGAGCCCAAGTGATGTCCATGTGGGTTCCTGGCCATGTTGGGGTGCCTGGGAATGATGCTGCAGCCAAGGCCGCAGACCATCTCGGTCGGCCCGCCTCTTACTCTGTTCCCTCGCAAGATAATCCTAATTTTCTCTATCGGCGTATCACGTCACATTGGCACGACCATGGGTGCTACCTTCATGGGAACAAGCTCAGAGAAGTCAAACCTCTCCCAACAGCCTGGTCGACTTCCTCCCGGCCGTCTCGCCGTGAGTGAGTAATGTCGGCTCGGTTGCGAATAGGGCACCGCCGCTTTAGTCACCGCAACTTGTTGAGTGGCGACCCTGCACCCAGCTGTCCTTTCTGTAGCCAGCCATTAACTGTCAGATATTTCCTAATCCTCTGCCCTTATTTTAGCCACTTACGTCTGATGGTCGGGCTGCCGCCCGCTTTGCCGGAGATTTTAGCGGATGACGTGCGAGCTTTGGCTCGCGTTTTAAGTTTTTTTTAAGAGCAGTAATATGACAAAAGATATTTGATTTCTATCTGGTGACTCAGGTGTCTTGTCGACGTCTTTTAGATACTCTTCCGTAACGTCTTGACGTTTTAGATTTGGTTTTTCTTCCTTTTTGTATTAGCCCTAAAACAAAAAAAAACAAAAAATCCAGTATGCCCCTGCCGAGGCCTGCCTTGTAAACCCAAATGCACACCCAGAAGTTATCTCGTATCGGAGATGGCACGACTAGGAGTCGGCAGTGTATTCCGGAAGCTGGGGGTTCAGGTGAAAGCAGTCTTGGCTTGAGACCCGATCAGCCGTCCGCTGGCGCTGGCTGGTCTTCTCGTGCGGTCGGTGTGTGAGTCAGTATAAACCGGGCGCCGCGGCCGCAGCTTGCCGGCTAGCCAGTGGAAGGCCTTGGACGGCCCGCGGCTGGCAGCGCTGCGCATGCGCGTGCGCGTGCGCTGTTCGCACAGTCGGCGACTCACTGACCTGCCGCGTATACACGGGGGCGCTACGCTGTTTTGCAACTCTAATAGCAGCGACAACACGTGTCTGCGACGT
The DNA here is from genome assembly GCF_023864345.2 of Schistocerca serialis cubense. Classification (NCBI taxonomy): domain Eukaryota; kingdom Metazoa; phylum Arthropoda; class Insecta; order Orthoptera; family Acrididae; genus Schistocerca; species Schistocerca serialis. The sequence continues at coordinate 633,008,097 of NC_064642.1, read as the reverse complement.
CATTACCTGCCTCGCAAGTCCGCTAATCACTGTTTGCGGGCACTGCCTGATAACTATCTTCCCGACGGACCGGCGCGAGTGCTGCTGTTTCTGCCTCTTTCGTATGCGCGCATTGTTGTCTATACACAGTATTTGTGAAGCATTTTATGTCACAAAGCGGACGCTCATAACGTTGTGCCGAGAATTGTTTTGCAGCAGTGATGCTTTGCTCAAGATTTTTAAAACAGTTCACCGTCTGTGCGACTGCGTAGGTATAAAGTCGGCTCGAGTAGAAATGAGTGTTATCCTGTCTTGCACCCAGCTTTCACAGCATGCTTGTGTGGTGATATTATAATCAGGTATGATACAGAAGGGCAAATGTATCGATTTGATGTGCTACACCGGAAATGAGGGAGTCAAAAGTTGTACCTGAGAAATGGCTCGGTGGTTAACATACTAGACTCTCATTTGTTACGACTGGGGTTCACGTTCCTGTGAGATCATCCAGATTTAGGTTTCCGTAGTTTCCCTAAAACTCAATAAGGAAAATGTTAGAATGATTCCTTCGAGACTGACACGACTGATTTCATTCCATATCGAACCGAAGTTGTGGTCTCTACTCTAAAACGAAGACATACGATTTCTTGCTTTTATGATGCAATAAATTGATACACATTGCTTCTATCACTACGATGCAGATAAATCCGACCAACAGTTAACAATACCGCAAGCACCCCACTGAAGTTACTGCTGACAGCATGAGGCGTATGTAACAGCCGATGTGCGAAATCGGTCAAATCAGGAAATGGCCAGTTTCCATCTTTTCTTCATTTCGGGGCCGGCCGCTGTGGCCGAGCGGTTCTAGGCGCTTCAGTCCGGACCGAGCTGCTGCTACGGTCGCAGCTTCGAATCCTGCCTCGGGGATGGATGTGTGTAATGTCCTTAGGTTAGTTAGGTTTAAGTAGTTCTAAGCCTAGAGGACTGATGACTTCAGATATTAAGTCCCATAGTGCTCAGAGCCATTTGAGCCATTTTTGCGGTTCGGCGGCGCCCTCAGCGTTGCGTTTACTCGACCCAGCGCACCACTGTGCCGTTCGCTTAGCGACGGGAGCATTATATGTATATATATATTTGTATATAAAGTGAAGTTTGCGCGGTACCCCCAATGCGCGAGTCTACTCGCTCTTGGCCAGTTCTTTTTTTAAAGTTGGTGTCACACTTTACCTAATAAAATGAGCGATTTACTAGATGTTCATGCGCACTAGCTAGTTTCTGCAATGCAGTCTAAATCAGTGCTGTGAGACAAAACGTGTGAAAAATATAACGGTGTATTAGAGACACAGGAAGCACGGAAAGACGTTTTGTGTTGAAGTTTGCAGCGACTTCGATGAATCTGAAGTCACCAAAAATGGATTTGTGTAAGCATTGAAAAATTCATTTTTGTCTAATAAGAGACGTAGTGCATAAGGGCATTTGTACACTCACCACGTTTTTGAGGTAATTTAAAAGGGAATAATTTGAAAATTAAGAAAGTAACCAATGAAATTTATTTAAAAACATATCGAATTAAAATATCGTACAACTTTTTTCATTCTTCTAAAGAGAACATCTTAAATTCTCTCCATGATCGTTGCTGAGCATGTGTAGAGAAAATACAAAACATAGTATGAACAGTGTATGTCCACCTTTTCACAGATGATTGCGGGACTTCGGCTGTGTGGTACAGCAGGTCAAATGAAACACCTCTCAGCCGTATAAATTTTCAAATTGTCATTTTATTGGGGTACCGGTTTCAGCGATGTATTACACCATCTTCATGCCCGACTGTTCAGTCGGCAGGTTCTAACAATACCACCACTTGCAAAGTAGGTTAGAAATCAGATTAATAATGTTGCTCACGCAGCATATGTTCGCTTTATCGGGCAACAACAAAGTTATTGACTGTGGATGGTATCGTCAGAATGGAAAAATGAAGTCACTGTAAAAAAGTCATTAATTTTGGCACTTATCTTGAATGGATTCCCACGTAGATTTCGTCGAAGTTGTTATGGCTCATCTTGTTGATTCTAGGGTGATTCCACTTTGACTGCTAGAAGGTCCAGATCTGTATTTTAGCAATATTTGAAGACCTAACAAACGCGTTTTTCAGGAAATTCTTAATGATCAAACAATCCCAGATCAGAACAGTGGTGTGGTAGAAATAATTTTTGACCTGGTGTTCACGATCCACATTTTTATTAAACTTCTTGTAAATTCACGCCGGCCGGAGTGGCCGAGCGGTTCTAGGCGCTACAGTCTGGAAACTCGCGACCGCTACGGTCGCAGTTTCGAATCCTGCCTCGGGCATGGATGTGTGTGATGTCCTTAGGTTAGTTAAGTTTAAGTAGTTCTAAGTTCTATGGGACTGTTGACCTCAGAAGTTAAGTCCCATAGTGCTCAGAGCCATTTTGTAAATTCACATAAACTTCTTCTTAATTGTCACATCATCAAGAAAACAGTTTTTTTATCAATCTTCATATATTTAATGTCCGCTTTAACCAAACACAAGACTTGACTGTTCTTTTACAAAGCGAAATAACAACTTAACTCCTGCAAAGTGAAACAAAGACTGCTCTGTGCGCATTCGCGCCAAAACGGTTACAAGTAAGTCAAAGATTATGACAGTCTCACAGAAATGAATACACACAAGAACCATATCACTGTAATATATCGATACATCGGAGTACCTATACATTAATAAAACCAAATGTGAATAATGTCACAAAAATATGTCTGTTACTTCGCAGAAAAGTAGTACGACATTACTGGTATCGAGAACTGGGGTTGGAGTGCCGTAATGGTCACGTAAATAAAGAACCATTACAAGGTGATGTTTGAAGTGATCGCTGTCTCAAAAATATACGGATACCAGTCACTGAATGCTGGCCCCTATTTTGAGTGGACCAGAGGTGAGAATCTTCCTACACGGCGGCAAGGGGACCTGAAGAAGGCGTAATATATCGCCGAAACTGGAAGACCAATACAATAACAATCTGGAAATTTAGACGGCTGAAAGGAGTTTCATTTGACATTCTCCAATGTGAACCGTGTATTCTTGAAAGGGTTTCAATCGTTTTCGGTAGCAAACGGAAGCGAACCGAAGCGAATGCAACCACATACGTGTGAAACGGGTGTTTACGCGGGTAGGAGCTGTAGGAACTCCGATGCGAAGCGGGTGAGGGAAGGCGGCCAATGGGTTCCGCGCGCTGTCGGGTGTGCGGTGCTGCGCGTGGCAAGGTGGCGGCGCGGCGCGCTGAACAATCGGAGCCGGCAGCCGGCAGCTGGGCAAATATTTGGACCCGGCCGCTGTGGCCTCAGCAGGCGGACACTTGCCGAAGGCTCTGCTCTGCGCCGCCAAGGCCGGCCGCACACAACACAGGCTGCGGCGGGAGGAGGACCGCACAGCTTCCCGCCCACACCACTGACTTATCCATTGAGGCAGAATAAGGGCAGGTGGCACTACAGACTTAGCTGTACATTGCCTCGAAGTCGGGCCAAACATAAACAGGCAAATGTTTACAATTGCTTCTTGTTCTAAATTTCTGTCGTGTCCAACCAACGCTTCTTTTAAATAGTGAATATTTAAGTGTTTTCGTGAATGATACAGTGTCAGGAAAGCACTTTTAGAAGTTTTTTTCCGGTCTTAAGGACAGAATTGATCCAGTAATACGACGGATTTGGCCTCACTATTCTTTTTGTTAACGTTTTGAATAACCGAGAAGCGAAGTATGTCATACGTAAAGGATGTTTTCGTAATCCAGCACATTCCTTACTACGGCTGATGAAACCCCATGTTATGCTATGTCTGGATAGTTTGCAATATTTCCTTCTCAAAGCGTTCAACCAGAGCGTTCTTCGGGTTGTATTGACAGAAAATCTGAAATGAAACTGCTACAGTAAAAGAACCCAGTGCAGCTAAAATTCTTGTACATTAAAGAAAATATCGCTTGTATGAGTTTACTTGCAAATGAAAGTGATTCCTTTACATTGTACTATCATCAGAACGAGTAGTACACCTATAAATGGTGCAAGCTTGCATTTTTTTTTTTTTTATCAAAACGCTTCCACCAGAAGGCGATGTTTGGCCATACTAGCATGGCGGACGTCGGCATCAAGTTTGTGACGTCACAACTCTCCTCATTGTACCTCCATGGTATCATCGCCCTTCTTCCGATCTCACCAGCAAATGCCGTTCCAGCTATTCGCATCTCTGTACATACTGCGGGATGGTTCCTTTGAAGAGGACCGGACTGAGCTGCTTCTCCGTCCATACCTCACCTTGTACGATGACCACATCGCCAACAAGATGTTAAAGATTATTTGTCCTCCATTATCCTCCAAGCATTCAGGCCGTCAGACAGCTGCACCGACAACGAAACCTGGCCGCCAATGTGCGCTGACCTTTTTCGCTATTGTAGTCGTCTCGGACAGTTTCAGGCTGAGTGCTGGAAGAGGACTTTCTCTCTGCCTGAAGAACATGGGTCGCTTTCCGTAATCCCCTCAAAATGGGTGGTAGTCTGAGGCGAATATGCCGATCGTGAGGGCGAGTAAATTCACCATGATGGGCGCAATTTTCTGACACCTGTTGCGGAAATAGGTGTAAATGTCCCGTAAGCACGCTTGTAATGTGCCTTTTCAATGCTCTGTTTTCAATGACTTGACGTTTCATCGGACTCGAGTCATTATTGTGAAGTTAGTTACATCGAAGGGCATATTTACGTATTTTATTTTGCTGATTATCGTGGTATCGGTTTCGTCGTCTTCTTTGGAGTCATAGGTCCACAGATTTTCTTCAAGTATGGAGGAAGTTAACTGATGAACGGATTGTGAAAAATAGGGTAATTCTCTAAATACTAAATGAAGTAAAGTATCTGAACATTAAAACTTTTGTACTCCGCAAAATTTCAGATTTTATCTCGGCACAATTTGAACAAACAAAACAAATAAGTCGTCTGCTTCCTGCAGCCTCACAACACGACTCGACTTCCATTTACAATCCCTGCCGGACGAATCTGAACACAATGAAAATGAACAGAGGTACTATATTAAACAAGGGGTTTACATCTTTGTCAGACATTCACTGGTACATGTTCAGCAAAATTAATAATTTTATTAAATTTTATGTTAAAGCTTCCACATGGTTTTAAACAGCCTGCATGGAATATACAGGGTGATTCAAAAAGAATACCACAACTTTAAAAATGTGTATTTAATGAAAGAAACATAATATAACCTTCTGTTATACATCATTACAAAGAGTATTTAAAAAGGTTTTTTTTTCACTCAAAAACAAGTTCAGAGATGTTCAATATGGCCCCCTCCAGACACACGAGCAATATCAACCCGATACTCCAACTCGTTCCACACTCTCTGTAGCACATCAGGCGTAACAGTTTGGATAGCTGCTGTTATTTCTTGTTTCAAATCATCAATGGTGGCTGGGAGAGGTGGCCGAAACACCATATCCTTAACATACCCCCGTAAGAAAAAATCGCAGGGGGTAAGAACAGGGCTTCTTGGAGGCCAGTGATGAAGTGCTCTGTCACAGGCTGCCTGGCGGCCGATCCATCACCTCGGGTAGTTGACGTTCAGGTTTCATAACTAACCTTTTTCGTAGGACTCTCCATACAGTTGATTGTGCAATTTGCAGCTCTCTGCTAGCTCTGCGAGTCGATTTTCCTGGGCTGCGAACAAATGCTTGCTGGATGCGTGCTACATTTTCATCACTCTTTCTCAGCCATCCTGAACTTTTCCCTTTGCACAAACACCCATTCTCTGTAAACTGTTTATACCAACGTTTAATACACCACCTATCAGGAGGTTTAACACCATACTTCGTTCGAAATGCACGCTGAACAACTGTCGTCGATTCACTTCTGCCGTACTCAATAACACAAAAAGCTTTCTGTTGAGCGGTCGCCATCTTAGCATCAACTGACGCTGACGCCTAGTCAACAGCGCCTCAAGCAAACAAATGTACAACTAAATGAAACTTTATAGCTCCCTTAATTCGCCGACAGATAGTGCTTAGCTCTGCCTTTTGTCGTTACAGAGTTTTAAATTCCTAAAGTTGTGGTATTCTTTTTAAATCACACTGTAATTATTTAGACGTGAAATTATTAATTTTTATAAAGAGAGTATTTACATAATTTTTCTTTATGTAAACGGAAGTATTGTTGGGTTGATTAAATTGCACGGTGAACCTTACTGAAGCTCTGTTGCTATTAGGTAATGACCGATGAAAATACTCGTGCATAGGGTTCACTGGAAGACCTGCATTTGAAATAATGTTGTTGATCTCGGCGAAATCGACAATTCGGTCGGTAGCCTTCGCGAGGTTTTGTGGTCGTCTGCTCTCTGAAGCGGAGGTGGTGTATTCATTGTGTATTTCTGAAGTCGGTAGCTGATGATCCTTCGTGATCACATTACTTATTGCAATACTGGAGACTGAGAGAATCAGAAGTGCGTTTCGTGGGCGCGGACATGGAATTCTGCTTTGGCACTTTCTTACTATTCTCTGCTAATGTCGCGGATTACTGGGCTTGTACTTTTTCGGTAATAAGAGAGGCCTCAGAGGACAGCTTGGAGCCATTAGCTAGATGGAGGTGGTGTTGAAAAAACTGACAGTCTTGGCCAGGGTTAACTCATGCCAATAAATATTTCATGTGTTTTCGTGCGACGGCCGCTGTGGCCGAGAGGTTCTGGGCGCTTCAGTCTGAAACCGCGCGACCGCTACGGTCGCAGGTTCGAATCCGGCCTCGGGCATGAATGTTGTGACGTCCTTAGGTCAGTTAGGTTAAGTAGTTCCAAGTTCTAGGGGACTGATGACCTTAGATGTTAAGTCCCATAGTGCTCAGAGCCATTTTAACCATTTTTTGTTTCCGTGCGTATTTGAAAGCGATGTTTGTGACTCTCTCCGTACTGACTTTAAACTGAATGCCTATTTGTTGTTGTGGTTATTATCGGCAGTGTGTTGATCTTTCAGCGGTGACCTTATTCCAGTCCAGTAGTCGAATATTGGAATCTTTCTTGAAAGAAGTTAGACAGCTACAGGGTTTCTAATAATTGACTTTAGAATTGCGAGAGCTTTTAACGGATTAAAACGTGACGGGCGATTCTTAATTTAGACCGAAGGTGTAGCAGAGCAGTGAATTAATCCTGATCCGTCAGTAAACGCTTCCGATGAAATCCGCGGAGCAAAAGTTGCGTAATTTGCCTCGCGCGCCGCACATCGACGATGGAGAGCGTGTATTCTGGACACGGTAACTAGTGTGACTCGCGTCACGCCACAGAAGTTTAGAGGCACAAACGAAAGGAACCTTTCACGATGACTTGAAGCGCAATTCAAAAATCAAATGGCTCTCAGCGCTATGGGACTTAACATCTGAGGTCATCAGTCCCCTAGAACTTAGAACTAGTTAAACCTAACTAACATAAGGACATGACACACATTCATGCCCGAGGCAGAATTCGAACTTACGACCGTAGCGGTCGCACGGTTCCAGACTGAAGCGCCTATAACCGCTCGGCCACAGCGTCCGGCCCAAAGCGCAACTCAGTCATCACGTATTAACTGTAGGAGTGCTGTGGAAGGTCATACCTGAAGACTCTTTCTTCTTTTACCACTGCAGACTGAGAGGTTCCAAGGCTTAGCCCTCATACAACTACAGAAGGAAAAACAATTCCGTCTTCAACGCTGAGACGAAAAATATCACTTCTGCTCCCGTAAAGGTGGAGTTCAGAAGTTAAGTTCACTTGTGGTTTTCCTATTATTGACCTAAATTTCACTTCGTTAAATTTTTTCGTTACTTAAACACTTGGTTCGTTACTCATTTATTCCTGCTTATAACTGTCAATATATCACAAACTGTCAGCAATCGATTAATATTGCTATGTGACATATCTTAATCCGTCTTTGAGAATAAAGGGTAATACCACTGTAAATCCAACATCGAATTACACCCAAATTAACTACCGTGTGCTCGAACCTTCAGCGGCAAAACTGTGAAGAAGATAGAAATTCTAAACCGAGATTATAGGAAATGAATTTTCCAAGAGCTGGAGTGTGCATCGGTCTTCCGAAGCAACTACAAATCCCCCTTGAATAAGTCCTCCACATGAGGAAACGAAACGTTGGGGTTTAGTAAGGCAGTCATCCGAAAACAGCATAATAACCCGGAATATTTTAATAAATGTCTGTAGCATAAATGTTCTAATAGACACTACGTGAAAAAATATTGTGATGGTTTCGTAAATATGTTTTCCACGAATGCCGTGCAAACGGGTTGTCACTTCCTTTTCGCGACGACATGCAGCTATGTCCTTGAACTTCCAGTTTGTGACCCGTACTTTCGTAACAGCCTTTACTTGGTTTTTATCTCTTTGCAGTCAATACAAAGCCGCTTTCATTTCAGTTTCTAATTCGACAGACATATTTTTCCCCTGCAACATCATATCTGATGCAGAAGCAGAAACATAATTGGACAGCATCCATCTGTGTGCAGAATGATATAGAGCTGTAGTTTTATAGAATAAATAGAAGACTAAAGTTCACTTGTATTTCAAATAATGAAAAACAGAAACAGCTCCGTCAAAATAGTTTATTAACCACGACCAGTTTCACATCTTAAGGTAAGGAACTGTTGATCTAAAGAAGATACAAAAATCGTAATTAGAACTATCTTAAAACTGGATTACCGAATTCGTATAGCTTTGCTTAGCAAGTGAGGTATACGGAACTTTCAATTCATCATCAGCCCTTTCGACCACTAGGTGATTTGCCCTTTTCTGTCGGCGTGCAACATAGGATCCTTGCAAATTCTTCCACTTATGCCGATCTTGAGCTTCCCGTTGCCACTTCAGTCCGGCTATGTTTGTTAAGTCTTTCCCTTCTGTCCGGTGCTCTTCCCTGTTGTCTTTTTTGGTAACTTGGGCTCCAATCAAGTACTTGTTTTGACCACTTGCCATCATTTCTTCGAGAGACAGGACCGGCTCACTGCCATTGCAATGTACTCGCTCTTTCTATTATGTCGCCAACCTTTGTTATCTGTCTGATATCAGCTGCTTTCTTTATGTAGCCGGTATTGATTTTTCCATTCCTCTATGAGCTATTATTAGTTTTTTGACAGTGAGTTCATTTAAAGTAGTTGTCTCACACCCAAAAGTTATTACTGGCTCTATAAATTGGTCAAAAACTGTTTCCTTCAGCTCGGCCGACAGCTTGAAGTTCAAAACTGAGGAATAGCTTCCATAAGCTTGCCAGCCTACTTTAATACGTCGAAACATTTCTGGTTTTAGGTCTTCTTTCATATTTAGCAGTTGAGCCAGAAAAACGTATACTGTAACCATTTGAAGTTGCATACTTCCAACAGATAAATTTCTATTCGGTGTCCGTTCATTCGTCATGATCTTGGTTTTGTCATACTTCATTTTTAGGCTAACTTCAGAGTAGGCTAACCATAAGTTCGTCTATACTATTTGAAAACGGTATAATATCACCAGCGAGCCTCACGTTGTTTAATCTCTTCCCCCGAAATTGGATTCTATTTGTTTTCCAATATAATTTAGAAATGACTTTTTCGAGAAAATTAAAATAATTCGAAGCAGAAGTAGTAGAAAAGATACTGCCACAGCAAGTGAAGAACTGGGTGGCCCGTGCAAATCTCAAAACCAATCAAAGAAACTGACAAACTAAACGATAAGTTTGATGGACAAGAGAAGAAAACTGAAAGTAGAAACAGACAAAAATGAGACGGAATATAGAGAACTGTGCAAGGCTCTGAGAAAGAGTATGAAAGATGACACCAAGAAGTATGAAGAAGATACGCTAAAAGCCAGTCTTCAAAATAAATCTAGTATAAAAATAACCGAGCACAAGCCTATGATTGGAACGAATCAGATAACAGCGTTAGACACAGACCAGGGCCGAATTACAGACAAGAAAGAAATACTCTAATACATTGGAAATTTTTATAGTAACCTGTACAATAAAGTCAATGATGATACCTTAATTCTAGACGAATTGGATGCCTCTGATTCCAAAATACCGGAAGTATTCCTCTCAGAAGTCAAAAAATGCTATAGACAAGATGAGAAAATGAACCACTCTAGGTAGTGATTACCTCCCAGTCGATATTTTTCAATACATAATGCCTTTAAAATCTCCGTGTGGGTAAGTAACAGAAGTCCCTTATCTTGATGCACAAAAATGGCGTCGTAGAGCACACAACCGCCACGTAAAAAATAGCCAGTGGAAGAAGAGAAAGTCGTAACCGTAGATAAAAATTGTTGAATAAAAGCGGGCATGATAAGACGTGGAAAAGGAGCCGAATCTAAACGAGCTTACCGGACATAGGGGGTACCTCATCTCAGTCATTTTCCCTCTGTGGCTTGATATTTTGCATGTTATGTCACATTGTGTTATGGTATTGTTATGTCTTCTTGTTATCTGTAAAGCTGTTCAGACCTCCTGTGCTGGTTTTTTGTTGGGTACAGAGGTTTCCCTATCTTCCAATAGTTACCCGTATTTATACATTTTTTAGTTTGGCCCTTTACCGTTGCTCTTCGCGTTTGTTTGTGACCTCTGACCCATTATCTCGAATACGCAGGTTCTGCTCACGCACTGCTGTGCGTCGTTCCTAGGCGTGGGCCTGAATGTTCGGTCTGCATTGTACTCGTGGTGTTGGCCGTCGTATCTTCTTTACGTCAACAGTTCGTTACCTGAAGATGCGACGGTAATGTCGTGAAACTAGTCGTGATTTATTAATCACTTTTACGCAGCAGTTGCAGTATTTTTTTCATTTGAAGTGAATAGAAGAGATTAAATGAGTTGTGTAAACATGTAATGCAAGTCGCCATAGAAGAGTAGACGATGGCAAAATGGTTTCCTCGATTACCTACGTGGCGTAGTTTGGGACTCAACAGATGCTACACGTGGCAGTCACTTTGTCGGGAGAAGATGGTTGTATCAGTACCGTTATCTGTCGGCAGAACTGAAGGGCAGCAGGGAAGGCTGCGAGCCGTCCTCCAGCTACAGATGACATTGCAAGCGACGGAAGGGCGGCCAGGAAGGAGCGTCAGGACGTCGGATCAGACAATAGGCAGGAGAGGCACAGTGGCTGCGCTGTACAGTACAGTATTTGGGGGCTGCCATCCGGAGGATGAAGGACAGTGAGGCCGTGGCGGCTCGTGCGGAACTCGCGGCTGTCCGACATTGTGGCAGTAAACGGTTTCCGTTCCGCACAAGGTCCCCACTGCCCGGCTCCGACAACTGCGATCTTTGCCTCCTGTCGTTCTGACAAGGGACGGCGCGTGGCTGGGGGTTGGAACCGGGGGACGAACTGGATTGTCGTATAGAGGGCAAAGCCCAAATCCACCGGTAAAATTTCGGAGGTGTTTTCAGACAAGCTTTCTATTTCACTACAACAAACACGTTGTCTCTGACGACTCATTAAGGAATGGAAATGTAATTACGATGTATTCGGCCTCTTAGCCCAATTGCTTTTCGAACTGTAATAATATTTTTAAAACAGTGAAAACTGCTGCTTTATACACTGAAGAGCCAAAGAGACTGGTACAGCTGCCTAATATCGTGTAGGGCCCCCGCGAGCATGCTGAAGTGCCGCAACACGACGTGGCATGGACTGGACCAATGTCCGAAGTAGTGCTGGAGGGAATTGACACCATGAATCCTGCAGGGCTGTCCATAAATCCGTAAGAGTACGAGGAGTGGAGATCTCTTCTGAACAGCACGTTGCGAGGCATCCCAGATATGTTCAGTTATGTTCATGTCTGGGGTGTTTGCTGGCTAGCGGAAGTTCCTGGAGCCACTCTGTAGCAATTCCGGACGTGTGTGGAGTCGCATTGTCCTGCTGGAATTTCCCAAGTTCGTCGGAATGCACAATGGACATGAATGGATGCAGGGAATCAGACAGGATGCTTACGTACGTGTCACCTGTCAGAGTCTTATCTAGACGTATCACGGGACCCATATCAGTCCAACTGCACACGCTCCACACCATAACAGAGCCTCCACCAGCTTGAACAGTCCCCAGCTGACATGTAGGGTCCATGGATTCATTAGGTTGTCTCCATACCCGTTCACATCCATCCGGTCGATACAATCTGAAACGAGACTCGTCCGACCAGCAACATGTTTCCATTCATCAACAGTCCAATTGACGAGCCCAGACGAGACGTAAAGCTCTGCATCGTGCAGACATCAAGGGTACACGGGTGGGCCTTCAACTCCGAAAGCCCGTATCGATGACGTTTCATTGAATGGTTCGCACTCTGACACTTGTTGATGGCCCAGCATTGAAATCTGCAGCAATTTGTGGAAGGGTTACACTTCTGTCACGCTAAACGATTCTCTTCAGTCGTCGTTGGTCCCGTTCTCGCAGGTTCTTTTTCCTGTCGCAGCGATGTCGGAATCTGATGTTTTACCGGATTCCTGATATTCACGGTACACTCATGAAATGGTTGTACTGGAAAATCCCCACTTCATCGCTAGCTCGGAGATGTTTTGTCCCATCCCTTATGCGCCGACTGTAACAACACGTTCAAATTCACTTAATTCGTGATAACCTGCCATTATAGCAGCGGTAACCGATGTAACAACTGCGCCAGACACTTGTCGCCTTTTGTAGGCGTTGCCGACGACAGCGCCGTATTCTGCCCGTTCACATATCTCTGTATTTGAATACACTTGCCTGTACCAATTTATTTGGCGCTGTAGTGTATAATTACCAAAACAAAATGGGATCTGGTTTCTGGTACGGACAAAAGTACTGTGATGTGGTTGCTATCGCTGCGGGAACAGCTCGGAATACGTCGTTGTGGCGTTCTTCCATTGCGTTCAGTGAACACATACACGAGTGGCACGTTTCATCAATAAACCTATCCATATTGCTGTGTATCATGATTAACGTAGAGAAAATGCGAGAGTATTGAGGAACCGCGCGCCCGCTACGGTGGCAGGTTCGAATCCTGCCTCGGGCATGGATGTGTGTGACGTCCTTAGGTTAGTTAGGTTTAAGTACTTCTAAGTTCTAGGGAACTGATGACCTCAGATGTTGAGTCCCATAGTGCTCAGAGCCATTTGAACCATTTTTAATAGTACTGAATGAATGCTTCATGGGGAAAGGTGGAGAGCAAGCAAAGCAAGCGAATCGAAAGTTTCCAAACTAGACACGCAGCGCATACTGTCGACATTTGCACTTTCATGTAGACATTTTCGCTGCTATACGGATAAAAAGATGGAGGTGACAAATCAAACGAAATGCAGTTACGCTGTTAATGAGCCACGGAGACCGCGGGCCTGTTACACCAAATAGCTCAGGGTATATTGCTGAACAAAAATTTTATCGGTGGAATTAGATTTCATCTGTAAATACGTAGGCTTCCTCGATAGGAGTTGTCTAATTAAAATCAATTTGAATGCCCTGCCGCTTCACCTTATAAAATACTTTAAATACTGGAACACTGAAATATCCGACGTTTCGGCCGTGTTGCAGCGACCTTCCTCGGAGTGTTGACAGTTTAAGGCTACAGTGGGACAAACAACACAGAAATTAGATAGTAGTTGTAATTTGGTCCGTCTACTCACTATTTCGCAGCTTTTCGAATGATTCAAGGCGTCGACTGCACCAACGGCTTAGTGAGGCGTTTAACCTCTATGGAAAGTGTTACCAACGGTGGTTCTGTGACGTATTGGGCGTTGTTTCGTAACATCACTCACTCAGGTAATCGTGAGCATGAGCCAGGATTTTAGTTTCAACATTCTCGTTGTTTTTTTCCTCCACATTTTCACGATGAGTAAGCCGTGGACACTTCCCATCTCGCAAGAGGAGAATAGCTTCGTTCACGCTGCTGAACGCGTACATTCCTGGCATGACGAACACACAGGCGCTCTGCTGCTCTTCGGTTGGCCCGCTAAATCGCCCGATCTTAGTCCTATAGAAAATGACTGGCACTGTTTTAGATCAACAGGTGAAATGTAGATTTTAACACGCATGCTACTTGACAACTCTACGAGATCTGATGCTCAGTGAGTGGAATCAGAAACTTGGGGACGCTCTTCGTCGTCGAAGTGAGGTCGCTACCAAGACTAGAGGCGGAGTTACGTGGTATTAACGTGACGTCCCCTGGAAGTGCTTATATAACGATATTAAGTAGCTGTGAAGCGTGGTCGTAAGCCGATGAACAAACCCGCTTAACGGATGCTGAGAACGGAAATGCCTCGAACACGGCCAACCGATTTGGGTCATATTAGATTCGTCGATTCTGTAAAACCTAAAATGAAAGACTCTAATATACACTCCTGGAAATGGAAAAAAGAACACATTGACACCGGTGTGTCAGACCCACCATACTTGCTCCGGACACTGCGAGAGGGCTGTACAAGCAATGATCACACGCACGGCACAGCGGACACACCAGGAACCGCGGTGTTGGCCGTCGAATGGCGCTAGTTGCGCAGCATTTGTGCACCGCCGCCGTCAGTGTCAGCCAGTTTGCCGTGGCATACGGAGCTCCATCGCAGTCTTTAACACTGGTAGCATGCCGCGACAGCGTGGACGTGAACCGTATGTGCAGTTGACGGACTTTGAGCGAGGGCGTATAGTGGGCATGCGGGAGGCCGGGTGGACGTACCGCCGAATTGCTCAACACGTGGGGCGTGAGGTCTCCACAGTACATCGATGTTGTCGCCAGTGGTCGGCGGAAGGTGCACGTGCCCGTCGACCTGGGACCGGACCGCAGCGACGCACGGATGCACGCCAAGACCGTAGGATCCTACGCAGTGCCGTAGGGGACCGCACCGCCACTTCCCAGCAAATTAGGGACACTGTTGCTCCTGGGGTATCGGCGAGGACCATTCGCAACCGTCTCCATGAAGCTGGGCTACGGTCCCGCACACAGTTAGGCCGTCTTCCGCTCACGCCCCAACATCGTGCAGCCCGCCTCCAGTGGTGTCGCGACAGGCGTGAATGGAGGGACGAATGGAGAAGTGTCGTCTTCAGCGATGAGAGTCGCTTCTGCCTTGGTGCCAATGATGGTCGTATGCGTGTTTGGCGCCGTGCAGGTGAGCGCCACAATCAGGACTGCATACGACCGAGGCACACAGGGCCAACACCCGGCATCATGGTGTGGGGAGCGATCTCCTACAGTGGCCGTACACCACTGGTGATCGTCGAGGGGACACTGAATAGTGCACGGTACATCCAAACCGTCATCGAACCCATCGTTCTACCATTCCTAGACCGGCAAGGGAACTTGCTGTTCCAACAGGACAATGCACGTCCGCATGTATCCCGTGCCACCCAACGTGCTCTAGAAGGTGTAAGTCAACTACCCTGGCCAGCAAGATCTCCGGATCTGTCCCCCATTGAGCATGTTTGGGACTGGATGAAGCGTCGTCTCACGCGGTCTGCACGTCCAGCACGAACGCTGGTCCAACTGAGGCGCCAGGTGGAAATGGCATGGCAAGCCGTTCCACAGGACTACATCCAGCAGCTCTACGATCGTCTCCATGGGAGAATAGCAGCCTGCATTGCTGCGAAAGGTGGATATACACTGTACTAGTGCCGACATTGTGCATGCTCTGTTGCCTGTGTCTATGTGCCTGTGGTTCTGTCAGTGTGATCATGTGATGTATCTGACCCCAGGAATGTGTCAATAAAGTTTCCCCTTCCTGGGACAATGAAGTCACGGTGTTCTTATTTCAATTTCCAGGAGTGTACATTGGGTCATAACCTTCCTGTTTTTGAGAAAACCACTCCTGAAGTTCACGACGCGTTATTGACCCAAAATTGGCGGGATCGATAGATAACTGAAAATTAAGCATTTGTCGTCAGTGTCTACGGTGTCCACAAACGCATATTTTTCCTATAAATCGAGGAAACAGACTATTATCAATGCCGCTTGTGCACCCATAAGGTAAACATTTTTCAGCGAAAGCGCCGCTGGTGTAGCAGCCAAGGCGTCCGGGTGTGGAGCGGAGAACCTGTGTTCGATTCCCATACGCATTCTGCAGTTGTTAGTAATTGTTTCCGTACTGAAATTGGTAGCAGTAGGAGGGTTCATAATGTAATGAATAGGGAATAATAACATGTTAGGCAAATAAATTTCTCAAACGGCTTTCGTTAGGAAAGAATTAAAATTTTAAGCATTGTTTTGTGAAAACAATTCGTAGTGAGACTGCTGCGAGTTCGTCACGGGGTCTACAGACAGACAGCCTGGCGATATTCGTGTACAGCGAGGCGCGGTACAGAAGTTTATGTGGAGGTTTAAAAATTGAAACGTGCTTCTGGAAACCCAGGGACATTTGCACAACCGCGCACATGCAACAGCGATTCATAGCTTCCAGCAGCGATATTTCAGGCGATATTATAGTATGCGCAGTAAGCGTTAACGTTAATTCCCGAAAAGTAAATAGGTTTCAATGTAAACCAAGTCTGTTTTCCGAAAAATCTTCGGAAGGAGCGACGTAGTTGCGCGAGGTTTGCATTAGATGTTCTCGGTACCACGAGTGTTTATTATTATTGTTGTTATTATCGTCATTATTATTATTCCACCTAGTTGTTCGAAGGATAGTGAGAACATGTACCAGAGTGTGTGAAAGCACAATGCAATTCTTTGTTAAGCCAAGTCGTTTGAGTAATTTATTTGCCTACCATGTTATTCTTCCTTATTAATTGCGTTATCTAAGCCATTTCGATACGGACAAAAAAAGAAGCTGCAGAGACATTGTCATGTTGGAATCGAATACATGTTCTGTGCTTCCTACTCGGGTGCCTTGATCGGTAAACCAGCGACGCATTCATCAACAGCCGTAAAAGTTCCTGTCCTCAATTTTTACGAAAAAACGTGTTTGGAGACTCCACGTATGATGACGCAGAATGCTTAGTTTTCCATTATCTATCCATCCAGTTAAATTTGAGATGATGACGAGCCATGAATTTCGGGTGTGTTTTTAATGAAATGGTTTTGGCTCAAAATACCTTATTTTAGGTTCTACAAGCAACGACTGGCCGTGTTTGAGCCCTTACCTTGTGAATATTTCACAAATCAGAAGTGTGCTTGCCTTTCTCCATTCCTAGAGATTAAGCAAGTACATGCTGCGATTACGGAACATAACGTTTCTACCAAGGCAAGTCGGTTAAACCGGCGTAGATCTGCGACGAATGTCGTGGTGGGCAGAGATCGATAGGCATCAAATCGGAAACTGAGCTGTTGAGAATACGGACAGGAAACAGGACACACGCGCCCCACTACTCACTCTTAGCACGTGGCGCCAAAGCTGCTGGGAGCTGGCGCTGGAATCATCAAAGGACGCCGCACTAACGCCTCGGGTGTTCACGAGCGGCCGAGTGCGTTACGAGCGGGCCTCCTGACAGCGGCGAGAGGAAGGCGCTTGGCGGCTTCATCGGGAGGAGTGAGCGACTGGGCGGCAGGTGGCCGTCCAGTTGGCAGCTCAGCTCAGCTTAGAGGTAGTGGCGCCGGCTGCACAGAGCAGGGCCTGCGGGGGCGTGCCGGTTGCTTTGCTTGCTGCTGCCTGCCGGCAGTCTGGTTGTTGGCATGGGCGTACCCAGCGAGGGGAATGGGGGGGGGGGGGACGCAGCTGCCTCCCCCCTCCCCCCCTATAAGATATTTGAACTCGTTCGCGCAGATCCGGGAGTAATTTTTTCGTCTTCGGCACGTTACTGTCGGCATATCCTAGAAGATTATTACTGAATTAAAAAGTTGTATTTTTAAACCAGTGCGTTCTTATATTTAAAATGTTTACTGAAAGCAGTTTTTCACTAGTTTACTGTTTTATTTAATAAGAAGTGCTGTATGTTGTCTCGAGTCCTTGTTTCCTGAGACTGGTATGACCTGCCCCCCCCCCCCCCTCCCCCAGTTCAGATCCTGGGTACGCCCTTGGTTCTGTCTGTGCCTAGCACTTTGGGCCCAGTAGTTCAGTCCCAAAGTGGAACACTCCTCTCCAATTGAAGTTCCATTGAATAGACACTGTGGGATGTTATATACTTTAACTGACGTACAAGAGTGCACTTATTGTGAAGTGATGTTACTGAACTCGTTGCCACCATTTGTTCATTTCTTTGCTTGAAATTTAGCCTGTGTGGATATCTTATTCTTATTATACCTCTAAGACAAAAATAAGAAGAAAAAAGAACGACGCACCACTGAGGAGTTATCCGAATGGGGCGGAAATTTGTAGATATAATGCACATGTACAGACAAAGAAAAGATTACAATTTCAGCAAAATTAGATCAGTTAGTCAAGAGAAAGAGCTTCGCAGATTGAGCAAGTCAGTCCTCCTCTGGCCCATGCACGAACAGTTGATTCGGCCTGACATTAATTGATACAGTTGTTGGATGTCCTCCTGGTGAGATATCGTGTCGAATTCTGTCCAATTGACGCGTTAGATCCTCAAATCCGGATATGTTCGGAGGGCCCTGCCCATAATGCTCCAAACGTTCTCAATTGGAGGAGATTCTGCGACCTTGCTGGCCAAGGTAGGGTTTGGCAAGCACGAAAACGAGCAGTAGAAAGTGTCGCCGTGTGCGGGCAGGCACTATCCAGCTGCTAAAATAGAAGCCCATGATGGCTTGCCATGAAAGGTAACAAAACGGTGCGGGGAATATCATCGACGTACCGCTGCACTGTGAAGATGCCACGGATGACAACCATGTGAGCAGAGTTCTCAGCACCAGCACGCACAGGCCTGCTCCACGCCGACGATTACTGCTGTCACCGACGAATGTAGACCTGATAATGGTCTCTGTAGTAGATCGAAACCAGTCATCCACAAATGAAAAGTAACAACATATATGCGACCATGTGTTTACTAAATAAATTTTAATATTATTGGAGCGCTGTTCGCTGGAACAATGTTCCAAAAAATGTTAGACAACCAAACGGGCCTGCTATGAAAAGAAATGGCGCCCTAGAGCATCACTCCTGGTAGACGGGCCGTATGGAGGGCGAAAGTTTGGTTGGTATCCCACCACTGCTCAGATCGTCTCCAGATACGTATCCGCTGGCCATCGGGACTCAGTTCGAAGCGGGACGGGACTCAGTTCGAAGCGGGACTCGTCACTGAAGACAATTCCACTCCAGTCAAAGACATCCAATGGCCAAATCCATCCGACATTGCCGCAGACTGGCCTTCTGGTGTACAGAGGTCAGTGGTGAGCTCACTCCCCTTTCTGTTAGCTGCCTACTAACGTTCCTGTCAGTAGTTGGGCTAGGCCGCTGTCACCCCAAAATACGTCATTCAAGATGGCTGCCGAGACGTCAGCTGATGACGCGAGTACCATTATCTAAGATGGGCACGCCCCCTGGCGGGAAGTTTGGAGGGAAGATAGGTCAATTGCGCTACCTCTACTAACCTAAGAAAATGGCAGGAAAGAAAGGGCACTTGGGCGATCTCTACTAACCTAAGTAAATGGTGGGAAAGAAAGGAGACATGGGCTACCTCCACTAACCTAAGTCACCTCTTCCTAGGAACTGGACATAAGTCTTTGTTTAAGCCATTAGAGGCAGTACCACCATCATATAGGTATGAAAAGGGGGTCGCTTCGCTTTCAACTACCTACTTTCAGCTACTTTTCAAGGTCATCCAACCACCCACTTCCACACCGGAAATCCTAAGACATTTCTTATACACTCCTGGAAATTGAAATAAGAACACCGTGAATTCATTGTCCCAGGAAGGGGAAACTTATTGACACATTCCTGGGGTCAGATACATCACATGATCACACTGACAGAACCACAGGCACATAGACACAGGCAACAGAGCATGCACAATGTCGGCACTAGTACAGTGTATATCCACCTTTCGCAGCAATGCAGGCTGCTATTCTCCCATGGAGACGATCGTAGAGATGCTGGATGTAGTCCTGTGGAACGGCTTGCCATGCCATTTCCACCTGGCGCCTCAGTTGGACCAGCGTTCGTGCTGGACGTGCAGACCGCGTGAGACGACGCTTCATCCAGTCCCAAACATGCTCAATGGGGGACAGATCCGGAGATCTTGCTGTCCAGGGTAGTTGACTTACACCTTCTAGAGCACGTTGGGTGGCACGGGATACATGCGGACGTGCATTGTCCTGTTGGAACAGCAAGTTCTCTTGCCGGTCTAGGAATGGTAGAACGATGGGTTCGATGACGGTTTGGATGTACCGTGCACTATTCAGTGTCCCCTCGACGATCACCAGTGGTGTACGGCCAGTGTAGGAGATCGCTCCCCACACCATGATGCCGGGTGTGGGCCCTGTGTGCCTCGGTCGTATGCAGTCCTGATTGTGGCGCTCACCTGCACGGCGCCAAACACGCATACGACCATCATTGGCACCAAGGCAGAAGCGACTCTCATCGCTGAAGACGACACGTCTCCATTCGTCCCTCCATTCACGCCTGTCGCGACACCACTGGAGGCGGGCTGCACGATGTTGGGGCGTGAGCGGAAGACGGCCTAACGGTGTGCGGGACCGTAGCCCAGCTTCATGGAGACGGTTGCAAATGGTCCTCGCCGATACCCCAGGAGCAACAGTGTCCCTAATTTGCTGGGAAGTGGCGGTGCGGTCTCCTACGGCACTGCGTAGGATCCTACGGTCTTGGCGTGCATCCGTGCGTCGCTGCGGTCCGGTCCCAGGTCGACGGGCACGTGCACCTTCCGCCGACCACTGGCGACAACATCGATGTACTGTGGAGACCTCACGCCCCACGTGTTGAGCAATTCGGCGGTACGTCCACCCGGCCTCCCGCATGCCCACTATACGCCCTCGCTCAAAGTCCGTCAACTGCACATACGTTTCACGTCCACGCTGTCGCGGCGTGCTACCAGTGTTAAAGACTGCGATGGAGCTCCGTATGCCACGGCAAACTGGCTGACACTGACGGCGGCGGTGCACAAATGCTGCGCAGCTAGCGCCATTCGACGGCCAACACCGCGGTTCCTGGTGTGTCCGCTGTGCCGTGCGTGTGATCATTGCTTGTACAGCCCTCTCGCAGTGTCCGGAGCAAGTATGGTAGGTCTGACACACCGGTGTCAATGTGTTCTTTTTTCCATTTCCAGGAGTGTATATTTCTATGTGCATGTATTTCGCATCTGACGACTGCGGGTCCTCACCAAACTGTCGTTATGGCAGTCTGGTCTATGAAATTTAAGACAGTAAATAACTCATTTCCTATCAATTACGGCTTTGAAATGGTGTCCACTACCATTTCTCTCTGTGAATTGTACGGTCATTTTTCACAAATCATTACGAGAAGCTCAAACAAGGAAGCTTACATACAAAAACAATACTAAATCAACTCTTCTTCAAGATCTTTACCCAGAATTGTAGTTCTGCCTATTTTGGTTTTGCTACTTTCCCTGGTGTACCATACTTCATGCTGGACGACCTAAGAAGTGTGGACAATAAAATTTTCTCGGGCTTCGAGCTGCGTCAGGTGGTTAAAATCCTACGAGCTTACGACCGAGCTCTCCTCAGTCACTGTCAAGTGGTAAGAACGAGCTCGGTCGAAAGGTCGTGGGATTTTAACCACGTGATGCGGCTGGAAGCCCAAGAAAATTTTATTAATTCCTATCGCTGCAAAACCATGCATTCATGCACAACCTCATAAGTGTTGTTTTTGGATCATTAAAAATGTCACTGACCTTCCTCCAAACTTTCTTTTTTTTCTGAACTGCATCAATAGCTTTAGTTCTTTGAGATGAAATCCACATTCTTTGACCGACCTTCTCCATTATTCTCGTGAAATCTGAAATTGGATTCAAAGAGAGTAAGGGTATGTACTAATAAAGACAGATTTTAAACGCTAAAAAGTAAGAGGGCCTTTTTAAACGACAGGGGCCACAGTCTACCATTTGTTAACCAAATAAATTTTTAACCAAAGATGTAAATGAAACCACTTAATCATAAAAATTAACCCTAAATCTTACTGTTCAGGAACACAAATGTTTTGAAAGGTTTCGTGGCGAAATCTAGGATAATATCGAAAAATGTAGACTAGTGTAAAAAAAATTTTCCATTGTCAACACATACTTAACGGCGATCTGATGAGCAACAAATGTAGGTGGCAAATTGTGTACTCCGCTGCAGCGTGGTGGAGGTCTAGTTGGTTCCCTTAGAAATCAGGAGAATGTAGAGCCAAGAACCAGGCGGTCCGCTTTGCGTGGAAGGGGGGAGGGGGGTCAGTGTTTAGGGCACTTTCCTGTACGTATTTGCTCCCAGCCGCTTCACGCTACAGCCTAACCCGGTGCTACGTCATTCCACCGAAGCAGCAGTGTTCGTGGATCTTGGCGGCACTGGCTGCGACATCCTGCAGCTTTAGCGTCACCTGCTGAGCCGAACGGAACCTCAACTGTGACGCAAAAATCACCTTGCAGTACATTATTTACTGAACTCAGTGATCGAAAATACCTCGAGCCAGGCACTGTTACCCACCTCTCGCAGCTTGCTCTTTCAGTAATGACGTCCACATACTGTAGATGGAACATCCAATTCCCCTTCAGGCTGCAAGTTATTCGTTCTAGTAAGCTGGGCGCACAGCAGTCGCCTGCCGGTGATGACTGTTCTGTGGCTGGGATAATAAGGGCAACTGGAGAGGGGATACTAATGTGCGCGGCAGATGTAGGGCCTGGTGGAGCAGCAGACAGCTTTTTATTCGGGGGAGGTCGCGTGCCCTGCGTTCTCCGCCGTACCCTGTCATGGCAGGGCTCTTCCGCTGCTCCCGTTCCCAACAAAATTCGTCCTTTCGGTACAAGCACAACAGTAGCTCCGCGGCGACCAACTTGCAGCTTCATCTGCTTCGATATGGAAGAGATATTTAGACGTGTTCTGCATCAATATACAGGGTGATTCAAAAAGAATACCACAACTTTAGGAATTAAAACTCTGCAACGACAAAAGGCAGAGCTAAGCACTATCTGTCGGCGAAGTAAGGGACCTATAAAATTTCATTTAGTTGTACATTTGTTCGCTTGAGGCGCTGTTGACTAGGCGTCAGCGTCAGTTGATGCTAAGATGGCGACCGCTCAACAGAAAGCTTTTTGTGTTATTGAGTACGGCAGAACTGAATCGACGACAGTTGTTCAGCGTGCATTTCGAACGAAGTATGGTGTTAAACCTCCTGATAGGTGGTGTATTAAACGTTGGTATAAACAGTTTACAGAGAATGGGTGTTTGTGCAAAGGGAAAAGTTCTGGACGGCCGAGAACGAGTGATGAAAATGTAGCACGCATCCATCAAGCATTTGTTCGCAGCCCAGGAAAATCGACTCGCAGAGCTAGCAGAGAGCTGCAAATTCCACAATCAACTGTATGGAGAGTCCTACGAAAAAGGTTAGTTGTGAAACCTTATCGTCTGAAATTGGTTCAAGCACTGTCTGCAGCTGATAAGATTAAAAGAATCGATTTCTGTGATTTTATCCTTGCTCAAATGGAAACAGATGAATCTTTCGTTTCAAAGATTGTGTCTAGTGATGAAGCAACTTTCCACACTAACGGGAAAGTCAACCGTCACAATGTCTGTATATGGGGCACTGAGAATCCGCGGGAAACAACTCAGTATGAACGTGACTCGCCTAAGGTGAACGTTTTCTGTGCCATTTCAGCCAATAAAGTTTTTGGTCCCTTTTTCTTCGAAGGTGCTACTGTAACTGGACTACAGTATCTGGAGATGTTAGAGAATTGGCTGTTCCCTCAGCTCGAACAAGAAGCACAACAATTCATATTTCAGCAGGATGGAGCGCCACCACATTGGCACTTATCTGTCCGTAACTACCTGAACGTCAACTACCCGAGGCGATGGATCGGCCGCCAGGCAGCCCGTGACAGAGCACTTCATCACTGGCCTCCAAGAAGCCCTGATCTTACCCCCTGCGATTTTTTCTTATGGGGGTATGTTAAGGATATGGTGTTTCGGCCACCTCTCCCAGCCACCATTGATGATTTGAAACGAGAAATAACAGCAGCTATCCAAACTGTTACGCCTGATATGCTACAGAGAGTGTGGAACGAGTTGGAGTATCGGGTTGATATTGCTCGAGTGTCTGGAGGGGGCCATATTGAACATCTCTGAACTTGTTTTTGAGTGAAAAAAACCTTTTTAAATACTCTTTGTAATGATGTATAACAGAAGGTTATATTATGTTTCTTTCATTAAATACACATTTTTAAAGTTGTGGTATTCTTTTTGAATCACCCTGTAGTTCGATGTCGGCTCTGCCTATCCGAGGTTCAAATAGCTCAAATGGGTCTGAGCACTATGGTCATCAGTCACCTAGAACTTAGAACTACTTAAACCGAGCTAACCTAAGGACATCACACACATCCATGCCCGAGGCAGGATTCGAACCTGCGACCGTAGCAGTCGCGCGGCTCCGGACTGAGCGCCTAGAACCGCTAGACCACCGCGGCCGGCCCTATCCGAGGCACAGACAGCCACGCAGGGGCAGACAGGCTACGTAATACACCCGGGCGTTCCACCACCAAGGACAACGCATGAACATGTGCAAAGGATATGTGTTTCTGTGCCAAATTCATCAAAAGGGCCTTTGTGTATGGTGCTGACTTACGCAAGCCAATTAGTTGTACATCAGAGTTAGTTGGCAAGAGGCGAGGGTTTAGCTCCGGAAATTCCAGCAGATACCGCTGGTGCCAGGTGGCAGAGGTCAACCCCTGGAACTTTTCCACTGAAGGGAGCAGCCGCCTCTGGCCGCGAATTGGCTGGGGCGACGCCGATGTGTATTTACTGATCAGTTGTGATGGCAGCACAGTGAATTCCGCCAGGCTGTTGGCGCACGAGACGAGTATGCTGCCAGCGTGCTTTTAATTCTGATCTTTATCATAGTTTTGTCTGCGAACAATTCTCCTTATTATAACGAAAAGACTTGTCCCCAGGGCCGAGCGGTTCTAGGCGCTACTGTCTGGAACCGCCCGACCGCTACGGTCGCAGGTTCGAATCCTGCCTCGGGCATGGATGTGTGTGATGTCCTTAGGTTAGTTAGGTCTAAGTAGTTCTACGTTCTAGGGGACTGATGACCTCAGATGTTAAGTCCCATTGTACTCAGAGCCATTTGAACCATTTTTTTGAACTTGTCCCTAGGCGGAATCTCCTTTGTGGCGAACGTTCGATCATCGAGGACCGTCTTTCGACTTTTGGCCATGCGTCCTTTCCATTAAGAACTTTATGGTAGGCCGAGAGGATAAGTTTGGTTATGTACTACCTGTCGCGTAAACTCTGCTTATTTCTTTTGTTTATATCTTTTAGGCGAAAATTGGGAATTGACGTAGGTGTGGGCTATGCGAATAAGGCCGCCACCTAAAACCATATTCAGCCAGAGATACACAGGGTCTAACGGAATGAAGTTTTAAAAATTTCAGAGATTGTTGAAGATGAAATTTTGAACGATTTTATATAAGGAACATCCAGCCGCCAATAAAGTTTGGCCGGCCAGGGTGGCCGAGCGGTTCTAGGCGCTACAGTCTGGAACCGCGCGACCGCTACGGTCGCAGGTTCGAATCCTGCCTTGGGCATGGATGTGTGTGCTATCCTTAGGTTAGTTAGGTTTAAGTAGTTCTATGTTCTAGGGGACTGATGACCTTAGAAATTGAGTCCCATAGTGCTCAGAGCCATTTGAACCAATAAAGTTTCTATAGTCGCCACTGGGGTGTTGATAATTCGCGCACTAGATATACGAGAAGCTCCAGGTGAGATTTTCGGTGAACATTTGGGCTGCAATTCTTTGAGATAGCCTTATTGGATACCAGAAGTTCCAGGTGAGGTTTTCGGTGAAAATTTGGGTTGTAATTCTTGGATGTAGCCTTATTGGACCACACATCTTACCGGATCGAGTGAATGTTGCATGATATTTGAATTTCTGGAGAATACCGCGCCTGAACTTCTACAGAACGTTCCCATGAAACTGCGCACTTGTTTGTGATTTCAAAACGATGGTACTCCACAGCACTTTGATTATAAGGCAAGAAGGGTGCACCTCACTGAAAACTTTAGGTAGGGACGAATTGGAAGGGGATGTCCAGTCCCTTGGTCAAGTCCTTGACTTCCACTTTTTACTCTGTCTTCATCTAAATTCTTGTACTCAATAGCAGTAGGGACATCTTTAGAGCGTTTGTTACTATTAGAGGGTAGCACTGTACCTTACAGAGAATCATAGAAATGAAGGTTCGTCGTTGCACTTTATGTAACTAAGTTCCTGGTCATCACATTAAAAATCTACTCTTACAGTACTGTAGCCACAGGTTTTGTTTGCAGTATTTGATTGTACTGCATTGTTAATAAGCGTTTTCCAAGCTACAGTTTTCTGGTGTTTCCTTAAGCCTACCGAATGCGGAGAAAGTGCATAGTTGTGTAAAAACCTTATTTCAAATTTCCGGTTTAGGTTCCTTATATCAAAACGTTCAAAATTTCATCCTTTACAATCTCCCAAATTGTTAAAACGTGCTTCTGGTACACCCTTTATAAAACCAATTATCTTTGCCCCGATGGGGCCAATCCCCTGTTTCTCAATTTCCCACTCAGTGGTCTGTACTTTACGACTAGGTCCACACATCGAACTCTGTGAAGCACGCTTTTATCCTCAAGAGATCCTATAGCATTCGATTACCAACCCTTACGCGCCACTGCGTTTAAATATTCAAATTTCATAAGTTGTAGCTGATGAAAAGCTGTATATAGCAGGCTATGTCGGACAAACTTCGAGAGCAGAACAGTCTGCAGTCAGTGGTTCTCTGAGCACTGGAAGAGAGGTTTGCTTACCTCCGTTCATTGGATTTCCTCCTCCCCCTCCTCCTCTCTCCTGTCTCTATGTAAAGCTCAACACTGACAATAAAAGTGTTGAACAGCGTTGCTGACACGGTTCCAAAGTGAATTCCCACATGTCATTTAACTTAACAATGGATGCCGTCCTAGTTTTTATTCGTCCTTCAGTGCTAAATAAGGGGAACTACACATGTAACTGGAGTTGTAGTAAACGTAATACCGCGTGAGAGCCAGCAACATACATAAATGATTATTTATTTAAGGTCCGCGGTGTCTAACCCTAATTATGAGCCCCGCACCTGTCACGGCTATTGCCACCGTCTTACACTAACAAGAGTCACTTCGTGTAGCGACATCAGTTTGTTAGTGTCAGGCAAGTGGCACCCAACAGAAAAACTTGCAGTAGCCCAAGGCACTTCTCACAGCTTCTATAGTTCCTTTAATGCAAAATTCTAATACTGTGTATCGGCTATGTCCGCGCAAGGTGTGGTTCGTTGGTGATCGGCAATCTCCGCCGACCCTCGTGGTAACGATATTGTGTTAGATTCTGAAGAGTTTTTTAAAAAAATAAAATAGTATTTCAAATAGGAACATCAGTTTGAATAAAGGTTCCTGTGTCGTTGACTTAGCTTTGTATCACGTTCTTTTGTTAATAATTAATATTTAAAGCTAGAAGTGTTAGCGTATATTTGAACGGGAAACCCTGTCGTCTGTCCTAGCCTGTGGATATGTTCTTCCACCAACTCAAGCTTTGCCACACACCGGATACGTGTGCATTGTGTAGAGCGAGTAAACACGCCTGTTGCTACAGCAAACATACCTCTGCATTAAAGAAATTGACTGCCTGCAGTTTGGCCTAGTTTCGATTATGTCCTCAGATAACTTCATTCATAACCTTCTAATGAGGATACTGTTCCAAATCACTTGCTGTTTTATCAGCTCAGAATACTCTGCGTTATCGAGAAAAAGAAAAGAAAATTACATCGTGTCTGTAGCTGTCTGTCTCCAAGCGTCAGACATTGTATTCCATTCATAACCAAGCGTGCAGATTGTTTGCTTTTTCAATTATGTAACTCGATAGAACAAACATTTGGCCCCGAACTCACTGATTAAACTGTTTTATACTTAGTAAAAAAACATAGTTTTGCTGAGATGTCACAACTGAGCCTCATGAGCCAAAATTTATCAGCACGTGTTCTTGAGCTATATCTCACAAATGCTTGAAATATCTTCGTACTAATGCTGACGAGTTGTGACATCACTATCTTTCCGTACTCTCGTTCGTGTTTAGATCGTTCTAGCACCTGCTCTCTCGCCTTCCTTTCCCTGCTAGTCCGCGCCCCTTTGTCCTCCATTAAGTAACTACTGGTTGCGCTTCAGTTACGATTGGCTTTGTTAAGACATTCGTTAGAATATTAATAGCCTTCAGACGTGCGTAAAAAGATATCATACTGTAAACTCAGTACAGTGTAGAGCTAAGTGGAAGAGAAGAGCCAAAATGTAGTGAAATCGTGTTTTTTTTATTTGTTATATTGTGTTACATTAAAGATTGATATGTTATAGTGGAAACGCTTGTCCTTAATTTGAATTTGCTGCGTTTATTTGATGCTAAATTACAGTGGACTAGGACAAAACGTTTAGTGACATTGTCAGTCGGTAACATGAACTCGTTTTAACACGAGATTGGTATCTGTACGAACAGACAACTGACCATTTTTCCTTCTCTCCATCTGTTTGTAAGAAAATAACAAGGAGACTACTCCTTGCAAGCCGCTTCACTGCGACACGCGTAAAGAAGCATACAGCTGAAGATGTGGACGGATAGTTAACAGATTCTCTACTTCCTTGGTCGCATCCTGTCTATATGACTGGATTACCTCCCGATCGTTGTAGATTTTTATTTTATGGGTATGTAACTTGTTTGATTTCCTACAAAAAGACTATGGGACATACATAGCTGGCGAAACAAAACAACAACAAAACACATAAAAAAGAAAACCTAAATTTATTAAGCACATTTTGCCGATTCGCACAATACACGATGCGCAAGAAATTGTGCAAAATGTTTGAATTCATTTGTGCAAATTAATTACGTATGCCTAGCAATTTGAATAAATTCGCTTTAAATCGATCCGCGGTGACGAGGTCGCGTTCTGCTTGGCCGAAGTGTGGCTTGTAGGCCGAAGTTGACAGTCACAGTGACAAAGTTCAATTGTCTTCTGTCCTTTCCTTCTTTTGCATTATTATTAATATGTCGAAGAAATTTAACATTTAGTTAGCTGATTCTATACTTCAAATTATCTGCATATGTGGATAAAATCTCTCTTCGTTGATGTAATGTTTTGTCGATTCTGATATCCATTGATGCTATGAATGAGGTATGGCAGTAATAACAAGATAGTAGATGTCACTGTCTCCTATAGAAAGGTGATTATCGGCTCATGGTGATAAACTGCGAAGGAAACTACAACGTGCAAGTGGTGCAAACAGCTTACAGCAGCAGCATTTAGAACATCTGACATATGAAATAACGCACATGTTAATAGCTCATTTTCAGTGTTTCTTTTGTGTATGGAACAGCGATACGGTGCTAAAATTAAATATAAACGGCAGGTAGTTACTGAGAACTGAGAGCGTAAGATAGTAGAGCAGTTAAAAATTACATTTCTATCATTTTGATTTTCACTCTTCTCACTTTTCTTGTGCGAAGTCAAACAGATGCAAGTACTGAAACTTCCTGGTAGATTAAAACTGCCTGCTCGACCGGGACTCGACACTGAGACCTGCTTTCCACGGGAAAGTGCTCTACTGACTGAGCTATACACGCACGAATCACGACCCACCCAGGCGGCTTTACTTGCGGAAGTATCTCACCTGCTGTTTCCAAACCCCACAGAGGTTCTTCTACATATCTTGAGGGACTAGCATTTCTGGAAGCAAGGTGCTTGGATAGCTCAATTGCTGCAGCACTTCCCCGCGAGAAGGCAGAAGTCGCAGGTTCGAGTCCCTGTTCGGCACACGTAATCTGCCAAGAAGTTTCAAATCAGCGCACAGCCCACTGCAGATTGGGAGATGTCGTCGTTGAATGACTTTAAGAAGATACAACATGACTTAAGGGGATACGGAATCACCTATCCCCGCAATGTTAATATATGCCTACTATAGGGAACATTTTCTCACAAACTACTGGAGACAGAGAGGTAAAAATTTTACTGTATGTGCATTCATATGTTACAACAATACTGAAACAACAGTTTATTGTCAAAGTATTTTCTTACAGAGATATTGTACATTTATTTTTAAGTAAATTTTTTCCATCGCTTTTTACTAGACTATCACCCCTAAGTCTTTTGTAAATCAAGTAATTAAAAAATCGTTGTTTCAGTATGTAATAGGGACCTATGTCACTACGTCATAAAAATTTCAGACATCTAGGTTGACCAGTACCTGAGATAATGTTCCTAGATGAAGTAAAAAGTAAACTTACGGGAAACGGAGAAAGAAGATTAAAACATTCCTGATCCGTAGCTAATACCCCCTTCACAGTCTTCATAATCATCTTCAAGTCTTCTTTTGGCACCCCTCTGCACCTGTCTTGCTTTTTTCACTAATGACTTGATTATATTATCAGCATGCCTTAGTCTGTGCTGATCTAAAAAGAACATAGCACGTACCGTACGGGAACCAACACACATACCCAACTTTTGAAGGACCTGGCATTTAGTTATATTTCCAAGATTGAAGGTTGCCACAGCATCATACACACCAAAATGTAGTGTATTAATTCCGACAAACACTGTTTTTGGGAGACGATGCCATATCACACTATTCAAGCACTCGTTGGGGTTCTGCGTTTTTCCGTGAAGACATTTCATCAGAAGACTTCTGTCAGCCAGATCTCTGAAAATGGGCTTTATTTCTGCCATGATGGCTGATGGTAGACTGTGGTGGTGAATGTATTTCTCTCCTGTTGTTAGTCCCCTATTGTATTTACACCAGCTGTTTTCACCTTTGGGGCACAAACCATGTTGTGGATGCTCATCCGTGGATGCGGTGTGGAAATATAAAGCCCATATAGCTCTCCTCATTTCTTCAAGATTGCCTGTATTTTGCCTGATTGCAAGGCCATAGCAGTTCTGAATGTGGTCTATTATGGAATCAGTCAATCTTCCTCTGCCATCCAAGGTTTTCCCATCATCTAGTTTTTTCCCTTTCATAACTGATTTTAACCTTCTCAGCCTGGCACCCATTCTCTTCTGCACATGTCCTATACATTCAAGTTTGCTTATATTTACACTGTTCCCATATGGTTTGCTTTCCAAAACTTCTTTGACTGCTTTAGAGTCACCATCTCCCAGATATTTGACATAGCGAACATTATACCACTGTGAAGAGCGATGAAAAATTTTCTTCACCCCAGCAACCTCCATGCCACCACTACTACCATAATAATTAGCAATACAGTCATCACTGTGTTCATTTTTCAGCCTGCCTGTGCACCTACAGTATTTAGACATTATTGCAACATCAATAACCTTGCCAGTATCAACACTAGTTGCTGTTACAACACCATTGTTGGAGGTGTGGCCCCTTTTCTGCCACGTGCCATCAAACGCCACTGTGAGGTCACGACTGCCGTCATTTTCTTCCACTGCTTCTTCCACAGCAACCTGCATTGACTTCTGTGCTACATCTTCAACTGCAGATCCTAGTACATAATTGTAAGCTTCAAACTTTGAAGGTGCACTTGGAAGATTTAGAACACCACATAGCATATCACCAGCTGCTTTGCCCTTACCAATTGCTCGCAATCCATAAACTAACCTAATATTTACACTATAAAGTTCAGTTTTCTTGTATCCACTATTTACAGTTACTGAAACCGAACTCGGAAACTTACAGCTGTATTTACAAACACTGCATATTAAATTAAACTGGGCAGCCAGGCCAACATGGGATTCTACTTTCAGAGAAACGTTTCCATGACATTTTTTGCAGCACAAACTGTTTTCAAGAGCTTCACACAATATATTCGTATCAATGAGTTCAAAAACTTCATTCCCTCTATCAAGTAAATTATATTTCTCTTCCAAATCTCTTAGTTTTTTATGAGAAGCACTGTTTTCATTTGGTGTAAGTTCGTTCGGCAAATCAGTAATAAGTGGATTCACATTTTCCAACAGTGATGATGATGAACTGCTTTGCTTTGCTAATGAATCATTATTTCTTTTCTTTTGCCAGTTCACACGCTTTTTAAATACTTTTGCTTTAGCTCTAGGCATTTTCACTGCGAAAAATGAAGCACTAAATACGAAATAACTCAACAACAACTACTTTCTTATATCACACTGTTTACAAAACAGTCCCGCCACAAAGTCAAAGAGTAACTTGAGGAAACCAGAGAGAAACATTTTCGGGCAACTAGTGTATAAATAGTCGCTGGAAACCGGGATATTTGAATTCATATCACATTAAAGGTACAACCAAAAAGTTCATGGTCAGCCACGAGAGACGTGTATAACTAAAGCGCAATACCCGATCACACAAATATATAAAAATAAAATAGTTATAATTGTAGTAGAGCTATGTATGATACGTCATTTTAAAGAGGAAACATGGCAGAATATAATACGCCAATAAAAAAAAATTCGATTTTTTAACCCAAAATCCGATTCCGTATCCCCTTAAACAGAATTTGTAGTTCATGCGATGAACGGCAGTTAGTTCTAAACGTAGAAGAATGTAAATTAATGCGGATGAGTGGGAAAACAGTCCTGTGCCGTTCGACTACAACATTAGTAGTGTGCTGCCTGACACAGTCACATTGATTAAATATTTATGTGTAGCGTTCCAAGCTATGTGAAATGGAATGAGCACTTCAGGTTGGTATTAGGGAAGGCGAATGCTCGACTTCGTTGTATTTGGAGAATTTTGAGAAAGCGTAGCTTATACTTCACTACAAACACATTTCGTTTTGTGTTTTCGTTTCTAATAAAAAATTCGCAAAATGAATACGTGACAGTACCCGGGCTTTTCAGCTAGTAAATTAATAAAAAGCTGTCTATATTGCTATGGCAACGGCCTTGCCGCAGTGGATACACCGGTTCCCGTGAGATCACCGAAGTTAAGCGCTATTGGCCGTGGCACTTGGATCGGTGACCATCCAGCCGCCTTGAGCTGTTGCCATTTTTCGGGGTGCACTCAGCCTTGTGATGCCAATTGAGGAGCTCCTCGACCGAATAGTAGCGGCTTCGGTCAAGAATACCATCATAACGGTCGGGAGAGCGGTGTGCTGATCCCACGCCCCTCCTATCCGCATCCTCCTCTGAGGATGACACGGCGGTCGGATGGTCCCGGTAGACCATTGGTGGCCTGACGACGGAGTGCTTTATATTGCTATATTTTTTTTTTAAATTTTGGTTACTAGTTTCGTTTTATAACACTCTCCTCAGACCGATTAGACACAGGTTTTATTGTTACTGACTGTGAACTTCGTTTTACAAGTTCTGAGTGTTTCTCTCATAATGGCAGTGGCAGAAACGAAGTCATATATAAAGACGTGTACATTAAGGGGTCTAGACGATTTTATTCACAAAAGGTCGTATTTGAAAGCTCTTGTCTCTGTACCTGAGCAAGGTTACACTTAGTGTTAACTCCTGATATCGTGTAGGACCTCCTTTTGCCCCGCGTAATGCAGTTACTAGACTTGACATGTGGACTCAACAAGTGGTTGGAAGTTCTCTGCACAAATATTGAGCCATGCTGCCTCTATAGCCGTCCACATTTCCAGAAGTGTTGCGCGATCAGGATTTTGTGCACAAAGTGACCTCCAAGTTACCTCCCATAAATGATTGATATTCACATCAGACGATTTGGGTGGTCATATCATTCGCAAAAGTTGTCCAGAATATTCTTCAAACCAATTGCGAGCAATTGTGGCCAGGTGACATCACGCGTTGTCATCCATAACAATTCCATCGTTGTACGGGAACATGAAATCCATGAATGGCTGCAAATGGTCTCCAAGTAGCCGAATATAGCCTTTTCCAGTCGTTGATCGGTTCAGTTGGACCAGGGGACCTAATCCTTTCCTTGTAAGCACAGCCCACAGCCCCCGCCAGGTTGCACAGCGCCTTGTTGACAAATTGGATCAATGGATCCGTGGAGTCTGCGCCACACTAGAACCCTATCATCAGCTCACCAACTGAAATCGACTCATGTGACCAGGCCACAGTTTTCCGTTCGTCTAGGGTCCGATAGATGTCGTGCTATT
This sequence comes from Schistocerca serialis cubense, assembly GCF_023864345.2. NCBI lineage: Eukaryota > Metazoa > Arthropoda > Insecta > Orthoptera > Acrididae > Schistocerca > Schistocerca serialis. The sequence continues at coordinate 632,974,007 of NC_064642.1, read as the reverse complement.
ACCAAAGGCACTCGCGTCGATCGCCTGCTGCCGTAGCCCGTTAACACCAAACTTCATCAAAAAATGTTTCAAATGGCTCCGAGCACTATGGCAATTAACATCTGAGGTCATCAGTCCCCTAGACTTGCAACTACTTAAACCTAACTTACCTAAGGACATCACACACTTCCATGCCCGAGGCAGAATTCGAACCTGCGACAGTAGCGGTCGCACGGTTCCAGACTGAAGCGCCTAGATCCGCTCGGCCACACCAGCCGGCCCAAACTTCGTCGCAGTGCCCAAATGAACACGTTCCCACATTGATTTCTGCTGTTGTATCGTGCATTGTTTCTCGTCTGTTAGCACTGTCTGTGGTTAGAGATAATGCGTAGAATCTGCTATTCTCGGCACACTCTTGACACTGTGGATCTCTGAATTTTGAATCCCCTAATGGTTCCCAAATGGAATGTCCCATGCGTCTAGCTCCAATTACCGTTCCGCGTTCAGAGTCTGTTAATTCCCGTCGTGCTGCCGTAATCACGTCGGAAACTTTTTTTTTTTTTTTTTTTTTTTTTACACGAGCCACCTGAGTGTGAGCTAAAACTCCGCCAATGCACTGACTGCCCTTTCATACCTCGTATACGCAATACTACCACTAACCCGCCAGGTTAGCCGAACGCGCTAACGCGCTGCTTCCTGGACTCGGGTAGGCGCGTCGGCCCCGGATCGAATCCGCCCGGCGGTTTAACGACGGAGGCCTGGATGTTGTTTTTAGGCGGTTTTCCACATCCCACTAGGTGAATACCGAACTGATCCCCACGTCCCGCCTCAGTTACACAACTCGCAGACATCTGAACACCTTCGCATTATTCCATGGATTACACTAGACACAGACAGTTGGGGTACACTCATTCCGTCCCGGGGGGTACGGGGTGGCGGCAGGAAGGGCATCCGGCCACCCCTTCAATTAACCTTGCCAAATCCGATTAACCATGCCGACCTTGCGTCATTGCGGGATAGAGGCACAAGCAAAATAATACGCAATACTACCGCGATCTGCATATATGCATATCCCTTTTACTTCATTGTATACCTCGCCGATGTGTAGCTGGCCTCTCGGAAGGTGGCGCAGTGTTTCGAAGACCTAGCGGCAGTCGGTACGACGAGTTTTGGGGCGCGCCGAATGCAGAGCGGCAGTTAGCGGCGGCGCGGCACACGTGGTGGCGGGAGCGTGCGTTATCTCTGGCCGCGGCCACACATGCCTCTGCAAATAGCGCCAGCAAACACGACGCCTACGCTCGCTCACTGGCGCCTTTCTCGTTTTCCCCAAACACCGCCCGCCCCACAGGTGTCCGCGCCGCCCGCGCAGAAACCGATCGCTCTCCACTTCAGAGCGCTGCCGAACGAGCGCCGCTCCGGGCGCTGCGCCCGTGTTGTTTAAATTAGGACATTTCCCTCCTCAGAGCCGCCGCCATCGTATCGTAAAGCCTTTACGACCGGCAGCTAGCTCGCGTGCCTTTTGGCTACGCTGCTCGCGCCAGTAGACGGGTGTCGGGTAGCTGGCGAGGCACGCGGGCTGTTGAGTCGGTTATCTGGCCATCGTAATTGAACGGCTCGTCGCGGGGCCGGCCTGTCCAACGCGGCAGCCGCTGATAACCGCCGCCTTGAGCTTTGCTCCGCCGTCAGGCTCACCAACCACTGCTGTGCTGCGCTCCTAGTGCGCCACCAGAAATGCTGCCGCACTGATTTCCAGCCGCACAGATCACAATCTGCAGCAATTGCTGCCGAAACCTAGGGACCGCAAGAAAAAGGTACAGGCCTCCTATCTTTCTAATCTGTATATACACTACTGGCCATTAAAATTGCTACACCAAGAAGAAATGCAGGTGATAAACGGGTATTCATTGGACAAATATATTATACTAAAACTGACATGTGATTACCTTTTGACGCAATTTGGGTGCATAGATCCTGAGAAATCAGTACCCAGAACAACCATCTCTGCCCGTAATAACGGCCTTGGATACGCCTGGGCATTGAGTCAAACAGAGCTTGGATGGCGTGTACAGGTACAGCTGCCCATGCAGCTTCAACACGATATCGCAGTTCATCAAGAGTAGTGACTGGCGTATTGTGACGAGCCAGTTGCTCGGCCACCATTGACCAGACGTTTTCAATTGGTCAGATATCTGCAGAATGTGCTGGTCAGGGGAGCAGTCGAACATTTTGTATATCCAGATAGGCCCGTACAGGACCTGCAACATGCAGTCGTGCATTATCCTGCTGAAATGTAGGGTTTCGTCGGGATCGAATGAAGGGTAGAGCCACGGGTCGTAACACATCTGAAATGTAACGTCCACTGTTCAAAGTGCCGTCAATGAGAACAATAGGTGACCGAGACGTGTAACCAATGGTACACCATACCATCATGCTGGGTGATACGCCAGTATGGCGAGACGAATACACGCTTCCAATGTGCGTTCACCGCGATGTCGGTAAACACGGATGCGACCATCATGATGCTGTAAACAGAACCTGGATTCATCCGAAAAAATGACATTTTACCATTCGTGCACCCAGGTTCGTCGTTAAGTACACCATCGCAGGCGCTCCTGTCTGTGATGCAGCGTCAAGGGTAACTGCAGCCATGGTCTCTGAGCTGATAGTCCGTGCTGCTGCGAACGTCGTCGAACTGTTCGTGCAGATGGTTGTTGTCTTGCAAACGTCCCCATCTGTTGACTCAGGGGTCGAGAGTTGGCTGCACGATCCGTTACAGCCATGCGGATAAGATGCCTGTCATCTCGACTGCTAGTGATACGAGGCCGTTGGGATCCAGCACGGCGTTCCGTATTACCCTCCTGAACCCACCGATTCCATATTCTGCTAACAGTCATTGGATCTCGACCAACGCGAGCAGCAATGTCGCGATACGATAAACCGCAATCGCGAAAGGCTACAATCCGACCTTTATCGAAGTCGGAAACGTGATGGTACGCATTTCTCCTCCTTACATGAGGCATCACAACAACGTTCCACCAGGCGACGCCGGTCAACTGCTGTTTGTGTATAAGAAAGGGCTTAGAAAAAATAAGTGGAACATTAAAAAATGAACTAGTGACATGTAATGGCAGTTGTTCTGAGTGGAACACTATGTACTAAATTTTGGTGACGAACTGCAAGGGCTTGACAGATCAAGAGAACCTTTTGCTTAGCAGGTCGAATACAATATTACAGACTATCTTGTCACCGAAGTTTACTATATATTGTTCCAATTACTTTTGTTCTCAGAATAATGGTTGTAAATTTGTCACACAATTCATAATTTAATGTATCATATTTCATCCAAGCCAAATCGTTTTACGCCGTTTTTACTGAAATAATTCCATTCGTCGAATTGTCGTCTTCGAAAACAAACAGCGACGCTCTGTAGATGCACCTAGTTTTAAAAGCTATGATTCCACAAAAAGTTCACAGCCACACCTATTTATCTACGTATCAGAAATTCGCGTAATATCGAAAACAGGTTTGTAAAGCAATAAATATTGTAGCAAGTTACACCAGTGGCGTGTGGTTTTTCATACAAAATAAAGATATTCGTTTACTCTCTGAATCACACAAATTTAAATGTCGTTTCAGCTAAATACCTAGGAAATAAAATTATGAACAACTTATATTGGAGTCATCGCACACAAAATGTGGGGAAGACGAATCAGAGGATACGTTTTATCGCCTGAACACTTAAAATAGCTGCAACAGATGTTCTGAAGAAACCACCTGCCCCACGCCTATCTGTCTCCCCTGGAATATTCTTTACCAGATAGGACTGATGAAGGACATCGAAGAGCAAAGAAGAGCAGCTTGTTTTGCATTATCGCGAGATGTGGACCAGTGTCACGGCTAAGCGAATTGGATGCCAGTCATTAAAACAAAGGCCATTTTCGTTGCGGTTATATCTCTTCATGAAATTTCAACCACCAACTTTGTCCTCAGAACGCAAAGATATTAAGTTGACTGCCACCTACATGGGGAGGAAAGTCCACCATGATAAAATGAGAGAAATAAGAGCTCGATCTAAGTGTTCATCTTTCCCACGCGCTATTCGAGAGAGGAACGGTAGTTAAATATACTGAAAGTGGTTTCTTTGAACCCTCTGCCAAACCCTTAAGTGCATAGTAATCATGAAGGTGTACTCAGCACTTCATGACATTCGTGTGAGAATTAGGAATCTAGTTTTCTTGATGTCGGAAATCAGATGGGAATCCTACTGTCTCGGCTAAATCCTGCTGTCTCAGTTAAGTAAACACTGTGTTCCAACAACTTCATTTTTTGCCGGCCGCTGTAGCCGAGCGGTTCTAGGCGCTTCAGTCCGGAACCGCGCTGCTGCTACGGTCGCAGGTTCGAATCCTGCCTCGGGCATGGATGTGTGTGATGTCCTTTTGTTAGTTAGGTTTAAGTAGTTCTAAGTTTAAGGGACTGATGGCCTCAGATGTTAAGTCCCATAGTGCTCAGAGCCATTTGAACCAACCTCATGTTTCTTCACAGGATGTGTACTTGCTGCTGTGGCCAACTAGCATAGGCTCATAACTGCCGCAAAGAAACGGACATGCTGAGCAGAACAGAAACTCTATCGTGCTCTATTGTACGGCCAGTGCCTCTCTCCAGCTGTGTACGTTAACTTCCGCGCGAAATCTCGTACCTTCTAGGACTTTCCAGAGAAAGCAGCCGCGCGGAATTAGCGTCGTTTTGTGCGTGACTGGCAGGTTTTCCGTGCTCGGACGCTGCCTTCTGTTACCTTTTGATGGTTTCTGTGCTGTACCGTATTACGATGTGACTTCATAGCGCTTCATAGAACGGCGCATTGTGAATCCTAATTTCTTGTAGACGAAGTTTTGCTTTCTTAAACTGTTCTTATAACTCAGTCTTCGGCACTTGTGTGTCTTCTCTGTGTATCCACAGCCTTGTATAAAAAATATTGTACATGCCTGACTTATTTCCTACATATTACGTCAAATACATTTGTAAGGTAGTTTAACTATACTCCCTCTGATTAACGTGCGCGGTAGACGTGCTGTCTTTTAATTTAACTTGTGAATTTGTACTTATATTAGTTGCACTTGCAGATGGGACTGAGGTCCCGAAACCGGGTTGAGTAAGACTTGAGTAATGAAAACTTTGTACATCTGTAGCGAAAGTTTCAGTTATGAACATATTTATTTCAAGCCAAAAATAATGCATTTGTCCATTTATTATGATTGCTCATCGTAAGTTGTATCATTTAAGATTTGTATTTCACAGGACGGCAAATTTCTATGCACTTCCTGGTTCAACAGAACATCATATGCAAAGTAATTGGCTATTTCTTTTGATTCTTTTGTAGTTGTCCATATTATGCTTCCTTGGTATGTTTTGTTCGTAAGCACCGACTTTGGCGCATTTTGATGTACCCACTATTACTTGAAATAGTGATATCGTCATTCGGCCGTAGCAGTTACAATGCTGTTGATTATATAACAGTTTATTTCCATCTCGATGGCGAAGTATTTTTGTTTGTTAATGTATGACCTGTTTCAATGGCTTGGCTATAGTAAATCGTCAGCGTGAACTGTGCAGCGTCACAAGCTAGATGCTTCGACTGTCCCTCCAGCTAATAGTGAGCTTTTTTTCTTCATTTTTGTGGGGATGAAAGAAAATTAAATTTGAGAGTAGTTTCTAATGTACGGTGCTGTCGTAGAAGACGGAGCGCAGCTCAACTAGATGAGAAGATGGTGAGGACTGGAGAGGGGGGTTAAATCTGCAGAGAATGGAACTATGCAAGAGTTCACATCTCACGCTGTGGTTATTTGGTCAGGGACAGCTTGATGCTGTGCCTCAAGTGAGCATACTACGACCACGTGTGTTCTTCAAACTGTTTGGCTCTAGAGAAACAATTCTCATCGGTTTTGTAATGGAATAAAACGGATAACGTATCGGCAGGTTCTCAAGTTGATATTGTGAAATGAAATAAGATATTTCAGACCGCATCGAGAATGGAAATGAGATACAGACATAGCTGACTGCATATATTTTTTGATGCTGTCGATCTAATGAGGACTTCTTAGTAGTAAAACGTTTTACCTGTCGAAATTGCCCCCGTTATAGGTATGCGTGCTAGGTTGCTAGACTATCTTTGCCTTGACCGTCAGGACTTGAGAACCACCATCTTTTCCTGCTGCTGATAATGGAGCTCCTGTGAAAAGTCTGGCTGTTTACTCAGAACGAACAAGAATTAGATACCGTGAAGATTTTAGAAAAGAATAGCCCGCGAGAGTCTTCGTTCTCCAAGCGCTTCTGATTCCAGCCGAAAGAAACTCGCGCCTTCATTCCACTTATCTTACTTCCGACCACTCGCCAAAGCCGTTAGTAGGATACGAATCTCCTTTGCCATTCTTCTTTCTGCTCGATGTTCTTTACAAGGATACGAGACATTTCTGATGCATAATTATTTTCAGCCATAATGACTATGTTTGTAAACTGAGACTGTGTGGGAAAATTATTTATTTCAATTTTCTGCTACCAGTCATTTTTTATTTTATGCTTAATCTAACATAATGCAACGCGTTTCGAACATGTTTTGTTAATTTTCAAGCGTTTGTACATACATACAGCGAGAAATGTTACTTAAAATTAAACAGTTCTAAACTAGATTAATCTAGAACACTTTGTTTTTTACTGTAGCTGCTGGTGTGGCATTTGGGGGGAAGGAGGGGGGCAGTGTATATCTAGAAATCGAAGTCAGTGATATCTTCTGTTGGTTTTCTTCTTTATTGTGGACTATGTATATCACAGCCTGTATCGGATGCAGATACATTTGCATCAGTTATGTGTTACGAAAATAGTGTGAAAGGCTTTTATATGACAGTTAATCACTTACAGTTACATCCTCTCGCTGCTTCACTTGTATCACTGGTGTAATGGCGGAGCTGTTGATTGACATGACACTATTGCACATTATATTTTGTCACTGAATGCCACTGCACAAATTGCTTCGATGTTATACACACAACGCAAGATGGCGGACTTTAGTATGTGAGTCTGTATCGATTATCGAGGTTGTGTATCGACATTCTTGGTTTTAGTCGATTATTTACATTGACATTTCGTGAATCTATTGAGTTAGAACTGGCTTAAGACTGTTGAAGAATTTTGAGTTTTTGAATACGCTTGTTTCATTAAGAATTTTATCTCCATGCTTTGTGTTATGTATGAAAATTTCCATTTCTTCCATGATATCCATTCTTTTACTTTTTCCTATTTTGTGTAAAATTTCAATGTTGTCTTCGATTTTCAAAGGGTGGCCTGTGTCTTTAATGTGAGTTGCTACTGCTGATCTGTTACATTTATCAAGCCTGTGGCAGTCTAAATGTTCTTTGAATCGGGTTCTGAAATTTCTGCCTGTTTGGCCGATATAATATTTATTACATTGGCTGCAGGTAATTTTGTAAATGCCAGATGCATCAAGACTTGTATCTTGTAGTTTTATATTGTGAATAAGCTTCCTACTTAGGTTGTTGTTGGTGCTGAAGCTAATTTTTACTTCTGTGTTTTTGAATAGTCTTGCTAATTTGTCAGATACTATTTACATATTTGACTGCTGGGGCACTGTCAGTTGTGAGTGTAGTTTGATGTTGTTTGTTCAGTTTATTTTTTATCTGTTGTGACATGGTATTAATTAGAGAAGGCTCAGATCCATTGTTTATTGCAGTATATGTTATGGTTTCTATTTCTTGTTGGAGTTCTGTATGCTGAAGTGGAAATATGTGTGCTCTGTACAGCATTGATCTATAAGCAGCTTTTTTGTGGGAAGAGGGATGTGTTGAGGAGTGTGGTATAGTGGTGTCAATGCCAGTAGGTTTTCTGTAAACATTGAAAGCTACCTTTTGGTTCTGTTTTGATATTTTTATGTCAAGAAAAGGTATGGTGTTGTCTTCTTCCTGTTCAAGGGTGAATTGAATATTTTTATGTAGGCTATTGAATTTGTTGAAAAGTTTGTCACTTCATCCTCTGTGCCATCAAATAGAATGAGGTTGTCTTCTACATATCTCTTATAGAATTTAACTTTGCTTGTGATGTTATCATTTAGTGTCAGAATTTTATTTTCTATATGGTTGATAAATATTTCAGCTAATAGGCCACTGAGAGGGCTTCCCATTGATAGTCCTGATGCATGTTCTGAGACATCTGCGAGATTACATCCCACTTCCGCTATCTGCCACGGCTCTACAAATACAGTTCGTTGTAGGCTTTGAATGCGACGTGACATAGGTTACATTAACCTAATAGCAGGTTGTGAATCGACACGTATACCATTCCCGTGTTTTCCTTCTTTTGAGACTATTTTGCGTTTTACGGCACGTTTTCTCTCGTACTGTGTACCTTTGTAATACTGATACAAAACGGTTTTTGCATCCGCAGCATACCCTTCGATATTCAGTGAAATTTGAAGCTTTCGCGGAAACGGCATTCAGAATGTGGGACAAGTGGTTGTATTGCCCGTTGGCGTAAGGTCATCGCGAAGGACGACATACTGGGCAGGCAGCAGGGGGGTTGGGCCGGCACCGGTCACACGAGTTCCACTGCGGCGCTTTTGTTGTCAGCGCCGCGATAAACGAAGCCGCCTTCCTTCACATGGACTCTCACACACACGGACACACACACACGCGCCGCCGCTGAGTAATTGCTGGCTCGGTGCTCAGCCTCGTGCCCACGCAGACGCGGAGTTGGCAGAACTGCTGCTGATAGGACTCCTATCTCCCTCGAGAGTCTCAACACTGAAGGATGCTGTTTCTCAAACATCTTCTGCCGCGGAATATCGCGCCTCGCGAGTAGCTGTATTACGCGCCGCTGTATGCCGGCGGGCCCGATGAAGAACACCCGGTACTGCGTCTCTTCTGTCTCGGGCAATTTGCGGCGCCTTCGCCACTTGATTTCTTACGTACAGGTGAGGACGGTACCTCGTCAGGATAGCGGGGATCTGGGCACCAAAATGGAGTTTTTCCAATGAAAGAGTAAAGAATAAGCGGCTTATGTCCGCGAATCAGCGTGGTCTTAGAAAGCATCGCTCGTGCGAAACTCAGCTTGCCCTTTTCTCACATGATATACTGCGAACTATGAATGAAGAGCAACAGGGAGATTCCATATTCTTATATTTCCTGAAAGCATTTGACACGATGAGCCATTGCAGGCTATTAACGAAGGATTCATCATTTTGATTTGCAGCTCCTTGTGTTGGCCGTGTTTGCAGTTAAAATTGTTGGATGTGAGGTCCGCCAGTTGTAAAACAAACAACAGACATAGCTTCACCGTATTCAGGAAACCGACGACCACAAGCACCACCATTCACAACCTATCAAACCACCCATTGACACATAAGCAAGCAAATTTCAGATTCATACTGCACAGATTAAACAGCATACCCATGAACAAACAGAAGTACACACGTGTTTTCACTCCCACGCTTGCAATTGGCTATCCACACCGGTGCATTGTGGCCTTGTCGGCACATGCTACAGGAACAAACAGCCTTTTCGTGTGACTGTCCTACTCTGCACGTTTAGGCCACAATGAATAGGACAGGGTGTAGGCCCTGTAAGTACGAGGGCTATTCACAAAGTACATTACGTTTTGGAATTAAAAATAAATGAAGTATTGGAAATTTTTTTATTATATACAGATGAAAGCCACACTTAAATACTACTTTTCTACATAGTTGCCATTTAAATTAAGGCACTTATCGTAGCGATGGACGAGCTTGGAAATTCCTTCGTCGTAAAATTCGGCCGCCTGCGCCTTCAACCACGTAATGACTGTCTTTTGGGACAGAAAAGGTGTGATTTTTGTGGATTTCCAGGAAAGAGGCACTACAATAAACTCTCAAAGATATTGCCAAACTCCGCACAATCTCAGAAGAGCAATACAAAACAAGCTCAGGGGAAAGTTGGGCTCAAAGATCTTGCTGATTCACGACAACGCCCGGGCCCACACGGCAAATGCCACTCGTGAAGTTCTCGAATCTTTTAAGTGGGAGTTGTTTCCTCATCCGCCGTACAGTCCCGACCTGGCACCGAGCGACTTCCACTTATTCCCAGCAATGAAGAAGTGGTTGGCTATGCAGCGTTTTGATGACGACGCACAGCTTCAAGAAGAGGTAACCACGTGGTTGAAGGCGCAGGCGGCCGAATTTTACGACGAAGGAATTTCCAAGCTCGTCGATCGCTACGATAAGTGCCTTAATTTAAATGGCAACTATGTAGAAAAGTAGTATTTAAGTGTGGCTTTCATCTGTATATAATAAAAAAATTTCCAATACTTTATTTATTTTTAATTCCAAAACGTAATGTACTTCGTGGATAGCCCTCGTATAAAGGAAATGCTGTGAAATTAAAGAAACGAAGAGGTGAGATGTACTTAACATTTATTTACAGCGAAAAATACAGTGAATCGTGAGCCCCTGAAACATCAATACACAGTTCTGTATGTCTAAGCATAATCGGATATAACCGCAGTAAAGTTCGGATATCGATGGCGCCAGCTTCACGGTTGGCATTGTCTTCCAGTTCCTGTATTGTGTGTGGATTTGTTTCATAGACCTTGCTCTTCAAGTGACACCACAGGAAAAAAAATCACATGTTGTTAGGATTCGATGGACGTGGTGGCCATAAATGTTTGCCGACAGTTCGTTTCTCAGTGAAGACGTCATAGCCTCGTTCCAGGGATACCATAGACGTGAGGCGTGTTGCCTCATCTTGGTGGAAGACGCAGCATTGCCTTTCATATTCAGTGAGTTGAGCACAAAATGTATCAAAAATATCCCTATGCGCAACCGTGTTGAGGGTAGTGTCAAAAAATATCGGTCCAGTGATGCGCGCTCCTGTTACATAGCACCAAACACCGATCTCTTCATGACGGAGGGGTTGCTGACACACAATGTTAGGGTTCTCCGTTACCCAGTTCCTCGTGATTTGCAAATTCACATAATCGGAAAGATGAAACTAATCACTCGTAATGTAATGGAATGGGTCTAACAAACAATCGTTGACGTCATTCAACACATGCAGTAATCTACACGTTTCTGACTGTCATCCTCCCGTAATTTATGCACAACTGCCACAATTCCCCCGACTTGCATTCTTCTGTTGGCCAATTCACGTGTAGGCTTCTTCGAGCTCTGAATAATTTTTCGGAAAATATCTGCGTTAGCTTCTGGTGTGCGAACAGAAGCAATTCTTTGTCGTTTTACGTTTTGCACAGTTCCGTAGGTGCGCTAGTCTTTATACAGACTCTACACTGCACTCTTTGCCGGTAATCCTTTATCCGGATACTTGACCCCGAAACTTTCCCGAGTTTCCTTAATCGAACCTGTTTTCACATATGCTTTCACTATTTCAATTCTTTCCTCTAAAAAAAAATTCGTTTTGCAGACCGCGAAGGCAAACATGTAACTTCACGTATGAAATAAACTGAAATGCTCACAGAAAAATGCTAACAATCGATTATTGCACAAAAATGTCCATTGTTGTAGCTATTTACTCTATTTCAGAAGTCAAACTTGTAACTGTGCCACCCTTTACTTCAACATTGCACAACGATATGAAAGTTAAAAATTAGAACTAAAACAAAAATTTGAAATACCAATTAGGCAGGCTAGGCGACCAGCACACTTACACCTCGTGTGCAGAGTATAAACAGGAGAAGGCTAACCGGTTTTAACATTGATGGCTCAGTTATTGCTGGCGCATTTCGTGACTCATTAATGGTATCTTGCTACGTTTACGGTCGGTTGAGTCGGCGCATTAATTAATACACTTCTTAGCATTGAAATTGCAACGACATGAAGACGACAAACAACAAACGCAAAATAGGCTCAAAGGGCACTTCATATTTTAATATACAAAAGTGGGTAGAAGTAACGCGATCTACATTCTGTATACAGAATGTCCCACGAGGAATGCTCAGTGTTCAGGATTATGACAGGAACGATCGTTTCAAACAAAAAGATTCATATGGACGTATGCCTTTTTTCGAATGAGTTCAGAGATAGAACACATTTAACGTAAATTATTATTTATTTCCTGTTATTATTCAACACGTTGTCAGATTTACACATGTGCAAATTTAGTAAACATTCCAACATCCATTTTAACAAAATACTGCTTGTCTTCAGTGCTTCTGCGCGTTCCCTAATAACAATAACGGCGTCCATGGTACGACGAACCAGTTCATCTCAAATATTCACCTTTAGTTTGTACTCGTCAGGCGTTACCCAACACCATAAACAAAAATGTAATGGCGCAAGGTGTGGCGATCTTGGTGAGCAGTTAATTGTATTACCACGACCAACCCAGCGATTAGGGCAGGTGCGTTCAGACGGTTCCCTCACGCGTGTGGTAAAATGTTGATGGACTCCGCCATGTTGCAAGAATGTTGCAGTCCACGTGGCCAAAGGAACTTCCTCGAGGTGTTCAACAAACAAATTTTCCAAAAAAATGCAAATAATTCTGTCCTGTGATTCGCTTTTCTAAAATGACTGACCCTAACGGCGTGTTACTGGTCATGCCGCACCAAACACTGATCGAAAAACGAACTTGGAAATTGTATGTGGATTTTTCGGTAACCATCGATCATTATTAGGTGTCTCGTTGATTCCATTCTGTGTAAACAATAGAATTAACGGAAGCAAATGAGGATTGTCATTTAATATTCTGCACATGCTGCATTTGAAGTGGGTACAAGTTTTCTGCACGTAATGTTCGCCATATACGTGTTCTTGGGACACTGATACACTTGTAGAAACTCGCCATGTACTGGTAATGGGACTACACAGCGTCATTGCAGCAGTTTATTGCTGTTACTGCATTGGTTGCTGAGCCACACATTCAGGAGGGAAGTGGGAACTCAACAGAGTACATGATTCACGTAGTGTCCTGAAAACGCTGCTAAACGCTCTGCGATTAGTAATTCGACGTGTTGGAAAGCGCCGACTGTAATTTTCGACAGCATCAGGAGCACTACCATCACAGGCACCATAAACATACTACGCCATATTCTTCGTTAGTGTAACTTGCCGATTTTAGACAGAGCTTGTAGAAACACAGGTAAACGATGGTTCTCTCTGATATACTCTCAACCTGTCACACTTCTTCGCTCGCAGGATACCATGGACAACTGCGCGTTTAACGAAATAGTTTACTGCAGAAATATATTCCGAGCAAAGAGGCTGAAATCAGCTAGGTCATTAGGCTAGAGTAAAACGTCAAAGAGATTGGATGGACAAGAGACATACGTGCTCGCCACTAGCCCTGAACCACATGTGCATAAAGTGTGTTCCGTCTCGGAAACCATTCGGGAAAGCGCGTATGCCCATGTGAAGCTTTTTGCTTCAAATGGGCGTTCCTGTAATATCCCTGAATACTGAATATTCCTCTTTGGACACCCCGTATTAGGAAAAATGACGCATTGGGTTACTCATTCAGATATTTCATTTGACGGTTGTTTGTGAGAAGAGGGTATTACGTTGCATTTAGGAAGCCGAAACGTATCTCATGCTGGTACAGCCACATGACGTTCCTTGACCCAGGAAGTGGGGTTGTTTGCAGCTAGCCAAGTGTCCACAAGGACAGCGCGGAGCATCACGAACGGTTGGTTCAAAATGGCTCTGAGCACTATGGGACTTAACTACTGAGGTCATCAGTCCCCTAGAACTTGGAACTAATTAAACCTAACTAACCTAAGGACATCACACACATCCATGCCCGTGGCAGGATTCGAACCTGCGACCGTAGCAGTGGCGCGGGTCCGGACTGAAGAGTCTAGAACCGCTCGGCCACCGCGGCCGGCTTTCAAGATTCCAGTGCTGTAATAAGCCCCCTAAATATAGGGTGTGCGAAATAAAACCGGCCCGCTAAGTATTTCGTCCACGTTAGATAGGCAACCCAACTCACATCTTCCACCCCGAATGCAGTTGCGTAAGTCGGGTTGTATATCTAAATCGAATGAAACATTTTGTTGGCCAGTTTCACTTTGCCTGCCCCTATAACACACTCAAAGGTGGAGTTAACTCCGCTGTTGACGAGCGCGCGGCAGGGCGTGTGCCGAAGACTGTGGGAATCGCAGCGCATGTCAGACGCTGCGCAACTGTGCGGCGGCATGAATGGGAGGCAGGCTAGCTGCGCCGTGCGCTCGCCCACGGCCAGTGGTTGTGAAGGGCCTCCGTCACGGTGTGGTGAGGCGGAGCCCTCTGGGAGTTTCTCAGGGCCCCTGCGGCAGCGGCGGCGGCGGCGGCGGCGGCGACGACGGCCGCCGGAAAGAGCGGCCACCGCTGCTGCTGCTGCTAAGCGAGACCAGGGGCCGCCGCAGCCTTCACAGGCAGGCCGGCTGGTCAGACCGGGCCGCCCTTCACGCTGCCGTGGGAACCCGGCAAGGACGCGCACGCCAGCCAAGCCACGGCCGTTCCTTCCCAGCAGGGCCGACGATATTCCTGCGAATCTTGGGCAACACCGTCGCTAGAACCAACCTAGTGACAGTCAGGCTACGTACGGCAGACTGGTTTGTCGTTGAGGTGCTCAACCATCGTTGAGGCCACGTGGGCTGAATTTTGTAATTTCGACTATGGGCTCGTGTGATTTATGTACTAGGTATTAGATGTATGCTATTGTTCCATATGGCAACGACCGTCAGATCACCGAAGTTAAGTGCTGTCGGGTGTGGCCGGCACTTGGATGGGTGACCATCCGGGCCAGCATGCGCTGTTGCCATTTTTCGGATGCACTCAGCCTCGTGATGCCAATTGAGGAGCTACTCGAGCGAATAGTAGCGGCTCCGGGAGAGCGGTATGCTGACCACACGCCCCTCCTAACCACATCCACATCCTCATCTGAGGATGACACGGCGGTCGGATGGTCCTGATGGGCCACTTGTGGCCTGAAGACGGAGTGCTAATTGTTGCATATAGCATATTGATACGTGTTACAAACCGGACACAGCCGGCCGAGGTGGCCGTGCGGTTAAAGGCGCTGCAGTCTGAAACCGCAAGACCGGTACGGTCGCAGGTTCGAATCCTGCCTCGGGCATGGATGTTTGTGATGTCCTTTGGTTAGTTAGGTTTAACTAGTTCTAAGTTCTAGGGGACTAATGACCTCAGCAGTTGAGTCCCATAGTGCTCAGAGCCATTTGAAACCGGACACAATGGGAAGGACCAGGCCCCTTTGCTTTTTTCTTTTATCACTCGCTTATTACATCAGAGAAATGCACATTTTAAGACAAAATTTAACTACATGAAATACTGCTCCCAGTAAATGTTAACATAAGCAGTGACAAAACTTAGTTGTCTTAAGGGTTTTCTGCTGGCAACAAATTTTAAGGAAGCAATGTAAGGTTTATATCAGTTTAGCTCAAACACGTAGCTAGTGATTGAATCACGACACAGAGACTTCAACAATTTCGGTAACAAATAAATAGCGTGAATTTGTACTCACAGTAACCAACTAATCAACAACCTTGCCATTGAATAAGTAGTCGGCCATTTGGAACGAATTAGCAACACCCCGCAACTAGGGGAGTCTTTAAATGTCTTGCTCCCCATTAAATAAACAAACTTACAGTAATTAAATGAAAAACAAATCAAACACACTACGCTCCACTCAAATTCCTCAGTGGAAGCCAAGCCAAAATGGAGATTCCATTAACTGACTAGCACTAAAGCTCATCTCTGTGTTCCCAGACACACATGGGGCAAACTTATACGAGACAAGATTGTGAAGGGAACACATCGGTAAAACCGGTAGTGGAGCTAACTCGAGCCACTGAAAATTAAGGTACTAGACCGGGGACAAGGTGATATACAATGAGGTTGCCTTAGTGCTATACTGCGCTCCAAAATATTAGTTCAAATGGCCGATTCAAAATTAAGTATACATAAACCAGCATTAATTAACGAGGAGTGACACCAGGTCGCTCGAAGAGATGACAACACTTAATTGAAAAGAAAAATGCCGGAAGCGGCAGTAACATCAAACACCTTCGCCGAGTTTTAACCAGGAGTCACTTCCCGCTATACAAGTAGACATTTAACCAAGCTCAAGGAAGGAACCCCAAAGAGAAAATTCAGATAAAACCCCCAAAAGATTGTAAAGCACAGGGAACCCCAACTATTTAAATTTAAAAGAATTAGCTCTCCCCAAAGGCAGTGTAAACGCCAAGGCCACACTTAAGAGGCCACCAAAATTGGTTACAAAAGGTCTTGCACATTTGCTCCTTTCCTTGAAAGAAACACAAGGCTGCTTAACTTCTGCTGGACGTCCGGTATGGCTCGTGTAGGATACACCAGGCAGCAACCCAAGCTAGGCGGTCGTAAGGCACGGAGAGCAAAATCAGGAGCGCAGACAGGCAGGCAGCCAACACACATCCCCCATGCTGAACCGGCAGACCGCGTACAACCAACCCCACATATTACGTTTCCACCTCGTACCTCGCGACGTCTCAGCAGGTAGCCCGAGCAAACGTCAACTGCCACTCGCCCCGCGAATGCGGAAAACAACAAGGCAAGCAAAGATAAGAAACATCGAAGGATCGATAACGGACATCCAAGAGACTGGCGCGCCAGTAACGAGCGCCACTGCTCACATATAACGATGTTGCGAATTTTGGATTTATGGCGCTCGACATCGTGATCATCAGCGACCTTACTGGGTATCAACATGAAAGTTTGTTTTCGTCCGTCCCTCGGAGGTTCCTTGACATCGGGCGAAGTCACATTCGTGTCGCGATCAGAATCAAAGTAGTAGATTTTGATGAACTAGTTTGCGAGTATCTGAATACAGGGTGACATTTATTGAACTATGTGAAAACACACAGATTAGTTACAAAAAAAAGGCGTGCACACACTTTATTCAAGATGCCTGTGGCTCCACGCTGTTCTGAGGCCTCTTTCTACCGAACCAGTCCAAGCTGACTATGCGCAACACTCGTCGAGAAAACAGAATTCTATGCCCACGCACGACAAAGCAGTGTGAAATGCTTCGTAGGCTTTCCGAACCGAAAAAGTAACGCCGCCGGCCGCTGTCGCCGAGCGGTTCTAGGCGCTTCAGCCCGGAGCTGCGCTGCTGCTACGGTCGCAGGTTCGAATGCTGCCTAGGGAATGGATGTGTGTGATGTCCTTAGGCTAGTTAGGTTTAAGTAGTTCTAAGTCTAGGGGACTGATGACCTCAGATGTTACGTCCCATAGTGCTAAGAGCCATTTGAAGTAACGCCGTTATAACGACGATCCTTAGCAACAGACTCCCGAAATGGTAACCGTCTTAAAACAGAAGCTCTGTCCCTTCAGGGCCCAAGGCATGGCATCGCAATCCTACCAAGACTACCGGTCGACTCCCCGACTTCGCTAGTTTCAAATCGCTGCACGAAAATAACATACAAGTCTTTCAACCAATCAGAATCACGAGCAATCTTTAGGTATTCTCATTGGTCATCCCTGTTCCTGCTTATAGTGCTTCTGCAAGGTGCCGCTTTCTGGCAGGTCTTTGCAACAGATGTTGAAAATATGGGCTACCATGTGGAAATTAGTCGCCTTAAAATCGGCCTAATCGTCTCCATCAGTCTCCTATTTAGGACGACTAGAGAAAAACCGGCGTACCTTCTTCAGGCCGAATAAAACCCCTCATCCCCCTGCAGCCGGAAACCGGCTGAGGCGACTTCAGTATCCCCTTGGGGTAAGCGCTTGCGGGTGGCCAGGAAATGATGTGTTGCAAACACACACGTCCATACTTTGAACGCTGTCTATTCTCATAAACGAAACTGCTGTGACGTTTCCACAAGAACACACATTAGTGGTTTTCTCAGAATGATTATGTCGACACAAACGTGGTTCGTCACTCATCAGTTATTCAGTTACTTCGCCATTAAAATCCACGAATCGTTTGGAGAAAGGTCCTTATCGCTTTTCATCTCACAGTTAATGTTTGCATTTCCAATCAAATTGGCGTCTTCGTAATCCAAGGAAACTGTACTGCACCAGATTCGAGATACTAGTTAATGGAATGAGACTCAAGCGAATACAAATTCTAAAACTATCTGTTCAGTGTGGACGACTGACCACTTAATAAAAATTCAGGATCCGAGTCATCCACTCAAAGCTCATTGCCCCACAACACTTCAGATAAATAACTCTACACTTAATAACATTTTAAAATGCCTGTTACACTGTTCTCACTGCCAAACAGAGAGTTGTCTTATGAAACCCATGTTAAAATACAGGGTGTCTACTGATTTCCAAATGCAGTAGTAACAGTAAACGTTTATCTGAACGTGCTTGAGCAACTTGCTTTTCCTCAGTTTCTTACCCTTCAAGCAAGTGTGACCTTTGATCGGTGTGGTGCAACACCGCACTGCAGTTCACATGTTCGTGGCTTCGTGGACCGAACATTTCCACATCGATGTACAGGACGTAATGGACAAACAAAGTGGCTATCGCGATCTCCAGACATAATCCCTCTGGGTTTCTTTCTCTGGACCCCTCTGGATTTCTTCCTGTGGGGTCATGTGAGAGGCATTATGCATGCCTCACGTGTACGTTATCTTAACGAACTCTGCAGAAGAATTGTGGATGCAATAGCCTCCATCGCCCGGGACTTGTTTGAGCGCGCATGGGTTAGATAGTGTATCAGAGTAAGATTTTCACTCTGCAGCGGAGTGTGCGCTGGTATGAAACTTCCTGGCAGATTAAAACTGTGTGCCGGACCGAAATTCGAACTCGGGATCTTTGCCTTTCGCGGGCAAGTGCTCTACCAACTGAGCTACTCAAGCACGACTCACGACCCGTCCTCGCAGCTTTACTTCTGCCAGTACCTCGTCTCCTACCTTCCTACTTTACAGAAGCTCTCCTGCGAACCTTGCAGAACTAGCACTCCTGAAAGAAAGGATATTACGGAGATATGGCTTAGCCATAGCCTGGGGGATGTTTCCAGAATGAGATTTTAGATAGTGTATCGTTTAGACGTTTTACGGGTTTGCAAAACAAGTCCATGTATAAGCGTGTTACTTTTTTGTACAAAAATTTGTGTGTTCCTTTACATAATGTCGCAAACAGCAAGTACTACCTAGCTTCACTACATTTTAATAACATTTGGAAATCAAGTAGATTTCATGTGGACGCACTGTATATCGTCCGGAAAGTGGCATTCCACAAGCTTCGCATATTAGTGGATCATCCCGCCTCAGGAGGAAAATGTTATAGCACATAACTTCTTAAGCAACATGGCTACAAATGGCTCTGAGCACTATGGGACTGAACATCTATGGTCATCAGTCCCCTAGAACTTAGAACTCCTTAAACCTAACTAACCTAAGGACATCACACAACACCCAGTCATTCTGAAGCACCATGAGGCTCTTTGCGAATGATGATGTTCTGCATACTAGAAGTCGCAACGTGACAAAGTTTTAGCTGTAACTCTGGGATCTTACCCATAGACCAGACCGTGGCGCGAAATAACTTGGTAAGAGGACTAGTCGCGGCCGCGCTCTACTTCACGGTAGAGCGCGCTCGTATCTCGCAGTGCAAGCGCGGCGAGAGATCGCGTGAAACGCCTACGCTGGCAGCCGCAACAGCTTGCTGTTAACGTCGTCAAATTAGCTGACGTTGAGGAGGAGAAAAGTGTGACAGTGGGGACGGTAAATGCGAAGGAACGAGCAAGCAAAATGTTAAAGTTAAGTCCAATAGTTAATAGTGCGACAATTACAGCATGACGGACACGGGTGAGCCGAATGGGATTACAGCATTTGCCGCAAGAAAACAACAACAAAAGCGAACAGAATACTCCGATGACGAAATGTATAAATGTGTTGTTATTAACCAACGATTTTTGTGATATTATGGACAATACAAGGAAATACTAACTTCGTGAAAACTTCATAGCATTTCTCGCATAGAACTGGACTTAGAGGTTGGCAAGAAAAATCTGATAAAAATTATTCTGGCTGTGAGGTTTGGTTTTAAAAGGCCTACACAATCGCTCTGTATTTTAACATTCCACGACGTATTGCAAGATCTTACGCAACCGCTTAGTCAGTTGATCTGCGCAGCTCGCACGTTACGCTACTTTTATTTATTTATTGGGGTAATATAAAGGCCCTGTCTTACATCTAACGACGCATTCTACACGTTTTATGTTATGTACTGGACGTCATAGGAGGAAAGGTCAATATTCATTGACATGGCAGGAACTGTATTTCTAAGCAAAAGTCAAGTAAACCAGAGCTTTAAAACGCGTACCGTACGAGCTGGGACCCTTTGCTCAGTAGAATACATGTGTTTCACAGTACAGAACATGAACTCTGGGTTACATCTTTGAATGTTGACCATTCCTCCTGTGACAGCCTGTATATTTAGAAATTAAACATTACGCATTGAACATAACCGTAGAACAGATAAAAATCACACATTTTGCAGTCGTTCATGAACGGTACAATATACATGTCCCTACTGATTGACTGACTGACTCACTCACTCACTCACTCACTCATCATCGCCCTACCCAAATCACTAAAGACAGAAATTTGAAATTTGCAAAGGATGTTGATCTTATCACGTAGACGTTGTTTAAAAAGGGATTTTTCGAAATTCCACCTATAAGGAGGTGAAATATGGGATGAGAATTTTTATGGAAACATTTCATTATGCAAGCGTTTTTCAACATAAATGCATGAAAATGTGTATTTGGCTTCTCTGTTAGAAGTAAAAGAATTCACATTTCACTGTTATTGGATACTCAGCCTCTAAAGGGATGAAATGGGGGGGGGGGGCGGTCGGTTGAAATGTTTTATGATAATATTTAGTTGTGAAAGGATTTTGAAAGCTAAATCTTCGACTATTGGTATTTGGCTTCTCAGTCAGAAATGAATTTAAAAAAAACGTGTTTCGGTGTGTTTGAAAATTCTCTCCCTAAAGGGGTGGAATGGGGGATGGAAATTTTTAAGAAAGTATTTTGCTATGTTAAAAGTTTAAATGTAAATCTATGAAAAATGGTATTACAGTTCTCGCTTAGATATTAAAAAAATATGTGCTACTCGTGAAGTTTCCTTGGAAGTAGCACAGCAAGAGTGCAAAAGGCATAAGTTACAAAAACCTTGGACTCCAGCTAGCAGAATCGGTTTTTGGTCAGTAGTATATTCGGCAAAGAACATGCTTCTATGACCTTATTTAGCATGAAAAATTTAGAAGGTGTTGTATTTTGTGAGCGAAAACAACAAAATGCGATTCAAGAAAAACAAAAAAAATCTGTGCAGACCATACAGTCTACTCGAGCGAAGCAGCAGGCGCTATGTTAGTGTTAAATAGAAGTTACGGAAAGTAGGTTACAACTATGAGCGCGAGCAAAAATGAGCGTCAGAGAAAGAGGTGAAAGAGGAAGAAAAAGAGGACGTGATATCACACAGTTGGTGAATGTAATGGAGAAGGAAGTGGTGTGGCTCTAGAGGATGGAAAACAGGAGGAGTCGGAACTGGGAGAACCTAAGGAGCATTGGCTCCGCTATTTGACAGGGGGGGGGGGGGGGGATATTGCCCATATACGTTAATTTTTGGAGAAACGTTTTGAGGGTGAGAGAAAGAAGTGCTACAGCTGCTTCTTTTTTTTTTCTAAAAAAAAAATCGGGCATTGAATTGTGCGCAAAGTCAGGGCATCTCGTTCCAGAGGTGGGCAGCAGCAACAGCGAAGCAGTTCGTGACTGTTTTTATTTTACGAATAGGCACAAAGGGGGTAGTTCGAGAGGGACCTTGTATTTCGATTACGAAGAAATGACAGGTATTTAATCTCTAATGCGAGGTACGGGGGTGCTTGCGTACTGAGGAGCTGGCAAGCACGTAACTTTTCTGACCACAGCCACCCTAACTGAGCGTATGATACACTGGCTTGGTCATATAAAGTGCTGCAAATGTGAAACACAGAAGATTTCGTCATTAGTTCTTAACTGTGTAGTGTTTTGACTAAACGTGCCGTGTTGAATTACGCCACAACAGAACGAGTGACTGCACGAGTTTACATTTCACGTCCCGAAACTCACGATCCTGATCCAGGACGGAAAACCACCCCGTCGGCGCGGCCTATCTTAATATGCGTCCTATCTCGTCGGTCGTTGAGACACGAGGGCAGACAGGCCACCTGCGTTTCCTCGTACCCCCGCTCGGAATGCTGCCGTTATTTAGAGAGGGGAAGTGGAATTTAATGGCGGCGGGCAGTCTCCAGTGGTGGAGAGATGATCACAGCAGTCTGCGGCGGCGGCGGCGGCGCTGTATTTGGACATCCCTGGGCGGCAGAATTAGCATTCGCGGCCGCTGCAAGGTCGTTCGCTGGACCACTCGCCGATGTCTTACTTCCCGCTCTGGCGCGCGCGACGCTTCCACAACGCGATAACACCGCTATTCGCCCGCGTACCATCTGCACGACTTCCTATTTGGTCATCGGAGAAATGTGCTCGCGAAATATTTACAGCTAAAATACACTTAACCTTTCTTCTCTGTTCACTGTTCCGAGGGTCACTCCAAAAGAAATGCATACTATTTTTGTAAAAATACAGTTTTCATTATGCATGTGTGAAAGTCTTAAAGTGTGCAGATAAATCCTTCCCGCTTGTTTTCAATCTTAGTTCAACCTGTTCCCATGAGTGGCGCCGTCACAGCATGTCTTCAAGATGGCTGCTACACTTGACTTTCGTCAGAAGCAACGTGCTGTCATAGAATTCGTGTGCAGTGGCAGGACTCGTACTGCACACACTCCAGACAATGTGCAGAGAGTTATCGAATTGGTGACTGCGGACACACGCATCACAGTGAACGAATTGTCACGCTACGTTAGGATAGGGGAAGGAAGTGTTTGCAGGATACTGAAAGTGTTGGCATTAAAAAAGGTTTGTGCCAGGTGGGTTCCAAGGATGTTGGCAGTGGCTCACAAAGAAACAAGAAAAACGGTATGCAGCGAACTTTTGGGACAGTACGAGAATGGTGGAGATGAATTTCTTGGAAGAATTGTGACAGGTGATCAAACATGGCTCCATAATTTTTCACCAGAGACGAAGAGGCAATCAGTGGAATGGCATCATGCAAATTCAGCCAAGAAAAAAAAATCCAAAACCACACCTTCTGCTGGAAAAGTTATGGCTACGGTGTTTTTCGATTCCGAAGGACTCTTGCTTGTGGACATCATGCCAAGTGGAACCACCATAAATTCTGATGCATATGTGACGACACTGAAGAAACTTCAGTCTCGACTGAGTCGTGTTCGACCACATTGGCAAAAGCAGGATGTTTTGCTGTTGCACGACAATGCATGGCCACATGTCAGTCAAAAAACCATGGAAGCGATCACAAAACTCGGATGGCCAACACTGAAACACTCGCCTTACAGTCCTGACCTGGTTCCATGTGACTATCATCTCTTTGGGAAACTGAAAGATTCTCTTCGTGGAACAAGGTTTGAAGATGATGACCCCATTGTGCACGCTGCCAAACAGTGGCTCCAACAGTTTTGTCCAGAATTTTACCGTGCGGGTATACAGGCGCTGCTTCCAAGATGGCGTAAGGCAGTTGAAAGGGATGGAAATTATGTGGAGAAATGAAAATATTGTTCCTAAAGGATGTATCTAAACACTGTAGAACTTTCAAACATGTAGAATAAAGGGATGGAAATTATGTGGAGAAATGAAAATATTGTTCCTAAAGGATGTATCTAAACACTGTAGAACTTTCAAACATGTAGAATAAAAGATGGATTTCAAAAAATTAGTGTGCATTTCTTTTGGAGTGACCCTCGTATTTGCAACTGAAACGCCATTTTTTATCTGTTTTAAAATCGTTTAGATAGCGAGGCCTCAAAATACGAGGGCTGTTCGGGAAGTAAGGTCCGACTGGGCTCGAAATGGAAACCATAATGAAAATTCACTAAAGCCTTGCACAGATATGTTGGGCAGTGTCTGTAGTATGCGCGTCGATCGCGTCACATCACTCTTTCCAGTTCTAAGCGTACAGTGAGCACGTAAGGATGCCTAGAAAATAGCGTTTACTCACAAGTATGGGCACTGCCATGAGATTTCGCCTGATTTCATGTAGCCCACATAACGTAACTGTCATGCATTTCCATCTTCATGACAGTTATCGGCAGCACACTGCAGGGGCAATGGAGACCCTTCTGCAGCGTTTTCGATGGGAAGTCTTTGATCACCCATCATACAGCGCGGACTGCTCCCTCCGATTTTCATCTCTGGTCACTTGAACCGCAGGCTGCGAAGACAAGGCACTGACAGCGAGCTATAGACCAGCATGGAGAATTGGCGGAAAGCACAGGCGGGTGCCTTTCATGATGAAGGTATTATAAAGTTGGTACAGCGCTGCAACTAATGTGTAAGTCGGAGTGGCGAGTATGTAGAGAAGTAGCTGGAAGGTGTGACCAACTGCTGCCAAGAAAACATTTTTGGTTTCCACAGCGATTTCCATTGCGCGATCGATCGGGCTTTACTTTCCGAATAGCCCTCGTAGATCGTTTTCACGTCTGGTCGGAGATGGAAAACCGAAACAGTCTTTAACCCATTGAAGGAATCATTCCACCATTCATTTGGACAAGTACAATACGAGGGCGTGCTGAAAGTATTGCCTCTGCATTTTTTATTCTCTTCTCAAAGTCGATTGAGGTATTACGTGTCATCTATATTACTCGGTCGACCTTCCCCAGTTGCAACCGTAACCACTAGAGGGCTCGGAATAGTGGCATATAACATGGCCGTCGGTGACGTAACTATGCCGGTGAGTGAGAATCAGCGCGCTGCAATAGAGTTTCTAACCGCAGAAAGCGTGCCTCGAATCGAAATCCAGAGAAGAATGAAAGCTTTGTGTGGTGATGATTGTGTCGACATCAGTAATGTGCGACGTTAGGCTGGCCGAAGTGGCCGTGCGGTTAAAGGCGCTGCAGTCTGAAACCGCAAGACCGCTACGGTCGCAGGTTCGAATCCTGCCTCGGGCATGGATGTTTGTGATGTCCTTAGGTTAGTTAGGTTTAACTAGTTCTAAGTTCTAGGGGACTAATGACCTCAGCAGTTGAGTCCCATAGTGCTCAGAGCCATTTGAACCATTTGCGACGTTGGACTATTCGTGCTCGTATTGAAGGAAACAATGATGCTAACCTCAACGTGTGTGACGGAGTTAGGAGTGGCGACCGCGTACGGCAATCGATGGCACTCAACAGAATCAGTCTGGTGAACTCATCAAAGATAATCGTCGCGTAACACAGACACAGCTCTCAGATAGGTGTGGTATATATCCGGAGAGAGTGTACAGGCTGTCATTGCAGAACTGCGGTACAGAAAACTGTGCGCGGTGGGTGCCCGCAGTGCTCACTACTGACAAGAAACAGAGGAGACTGGACATCTGTCAACAATTCCTTTTGCGTTTTGAGCGTGAGCGTGATAGGGTTCTTAACAGCATTGTGACGGGAGATGAAAACTGGATTCACCATTTTGATGCTGAAAACAAGAGAGCATCGATGGAGTTTCGCCGCAAACGATCACCGACGCCGAAAAAGTTAAACACCATGCCATCAAAGTCATGTTCACAGTGTTCTGGGATATTCAGGATGTGGTGCATTAGGAATTCATGCCTAGTGGTACCACTATAAACTCCGTACGGTACTGCGAGTCTCAGAAAACTGGAAACACGAATTCGAAGAGTTCGTCCAGACGTGGTGCACAATCTCCTTCAGCATAGTCATGCCAGGCCACACACGACCACTGCAATAATCCGACGTGATCATGCTCAATATAGTCGCGAGTTGTTTCCCGTCCGATTTACAGCTGTTTCCAAAACTTAGAGAACACCTTCGAGGACGTCACTTTGATAGTGATGAAGCGATGCAAGCGGAGGTGAGGTTGTGGATCCGTCAACAAAGTCACACAATTTACAGTGACGGTATCAACAAACTGGTGTCTCGTTGAGAGAAACCTGCTGGTCGCGCGGGTGACTATGTTGAGAAATAAATATGTGGACTTGAAAAATAAAGGCGTAGAATGGTAGTAACATTTGTTTTATTTAAAAATCATTAAGAGTTTTCACTTTAAAAATTCGGAGGCATCACTTTTCAGCATGCCCTGGTAAAAACAATTACACTACCAAAATCTTGCAACTCCATTTGCGCTCTGAATGGCAACCAGAAGATTTTCGTTTGTGCAAGATGCAGTACTCCATTGGTAATCCAGTAGGTGCTCCATTATCTGTGGTTCTCCGCAGTCACAGTTGGTGCTACCCAGAGGAAACTTTCATTTCTGGATCTTACTCCTGGATAGAGAGTTCCTCTTTTGGGGCAGCTGCAACTGTAAAAGCTGAATGAGATTTTCACTCTGCAGCGGAGTGTGCGCTGATATGAAACTTCCTGGCAGATTAAAACTGTGTGCCCGACCGAGACTCGAACTCGGGACCTTTGCCTTTCGCGGGCAAGTGCTCTACCAACTGAGCTACCGAAGCACGACTCACGCCCGGTACCCACAGCTTTACTTCTGCCAGTATCTCGTCTCCTACCTTCCAAACTTTACAGAAGTAAAGCCCCAGGCTGTGGCTAAGCCATGTCTCCGCTATATCCTATAAGGCAAAGGTCCCGAGTTCGAGTCTCGGTCGGGCACACAGTTTTAATCTGCCAGGAAGTTTCAACTGTAAAAGCTGGTTAGTGCAATGAAGAAACCGCACAACAGTTGACTAATCCACAATTTTTAATTGTGTACACAATTGGTGTCGAAACACTTAAAAGTTCCATCATCTGATGTAAAAAATAAAACTACTTAACCATATGAGGTCATCCTCACCCCAGTGTTCGCATGGAACGAAAGGTTCCGTGACAAAATGATAAAAGGGACGCAAATTCCGTAAGAACAGGTAAACGCCATACGGGGGTACAGTTCTCGGGGAATTTGTGTCCCTTTTGTGCTTTTGATACAGAATCTTTGCTTCCACGTGAACATTGGGATTTGAATGACTACAGATGGTTAAGTGATTTAATTTTTTCGCACCGAAACCGGAGGTGTACAGAATAAAAGATTGTGGATTAAGTGACTATTGTGCGGTCTCTTCGTTTTACGAAATTACTCCTGGATGCTCCAACTCCAGAATGAAGACTCACAAGTGACCTCCACGGGATCCAGTTCTGATCGTAACCAGTTGTACAGTTTACGCTCTAAAGTCAGTTTGGTAGGCCTACAATGCAACGGGGCCTAATAATGATCGTCGTGCAACACATTCACCTCAGGCGATGTTTGTTGATGTTAAAACCGCTGAGTAGCACCGTGGCTCGAATGCCACGTTAAACAGTAAACTGATGTTCCCCCAATAATTGACTGCGTTATTCAACTGAAAGGAAGGAGGACCAGCACAAAAAAAGCTCTGTGGTGTTCAAACCAGTCTTAGGTGACACTTATGGCGGCGCATATATCCCTATTCGCTGCTTGGAAGCAGAACAGTTTCCACGTCCAATCTAGTGTCCACATTCCTCGTCGGCGAGATAAATAGTAAGAACAGTTTACAGGTGATATATTTTCTGTGTGTGTGTGTGTGTGTGTGTGTGTGTGTGTGTGTGTGTGTGTGTGTGTGACGATTTCCGCGTACAAGCGGGTGTTGGTGTATTCTGGCGGCAGCGTTGCGAGACGCTGCCAGTGGGGCAGAGGTGCCGGGCGGTTCGTTTGCACCAGTGCTAGCTGGTCATTCCGGGTCACCACTTTGTCGTCGCGTGGACGTGCCGTCTGCGGTATCGACGTCCTCGAGACAATCGTGCGGCCGGCTCCTAAACTATTGATGGCGCTTGACAAACCGCCGTCGGTGGCACCGCAGCGCAGCGTGCTGACGTCCTCGACGCTTGATTGGAAGGCTCGCGTCGATACGCAGCCGTGGCTGGGCGGGTCGCGGCAGCCAAACTGCAGAACACCCCCACCTGGCTGCGTTCCCACCGCGGGGCGCTTCCTGACCCATGCGTCGCGGAAGCCACTGGCATTGAACGCCGTTACTGAAGCTAGGCAACTACCGTTGTCCGAATGCTGCTCATTTTGCAAGCAGAAGATTTTGGGCTGTCTAGTCACCACCACCACAATCGTCCCCGTGATCATCGTCGTCCTCGCGATCATCGGCATCCTCGTGATCATGATGATAATAAATAATAATAATAATAATAATAATCACCATCATCAATATTATCAGGACATTGGAAAAAGAAGTCAAAGGAATCCAAATTGGCATTAGAAAAGATAATAGATTCAATGTGAAGTGTTTAGCTTTTGCGGATGACCTTGCAATCCTCACAAATAATAGAAAAGAAGCCACTAACGCCATAGAGAAGTTACACGAAATTGCACAAAGAACTGGCCTGCAAATCTCATATGAGAAAACCCAGTACATAGAAAGAGTGCCACAAGACAAATTGCCTATGGTGACAACCCATGGGAAAATCGTACAAGTGCCACATTTTAAGTACCTGGGAGAAATCATCCAGCCGTCAGGGATCAACCTAAAGGCCAATGAGGAAAGAATAAAAAAACTACAGAAAGCATATAAACTCACGTGGAACTATTATAACAAAAAGTCCATATCCATTAACGCAAAATTGAGGCACTACAACACTGTCGTACTTCCTGAGGCACTGTATGCATCTGAAACAACACAAATAGGTGGGCAAACTAAAATCAAAGAAATAGAGAAACAAGAAAGGAAAATTCTCAGGAAAATTTTTGGCCCGATACAAGAGCAAGGAATCTGGAAGAAGAGACCAACATCAGAATTATATAAATACACAGACATGATTACGGATACAATAAGGAAAAGAAGAATGCAGTTCTACAGACATATCCACAGGATGAATGAAAACAGAGCGAATTCTTAAAGTCATCAACTCAGGCAGGGGAAAAACAAAATGGATAAAAGAAGTTGAAGTGGACCTCAGACAAGCACACATAACAGTAAACGATGCAGAAAATAGAACTGAATTCAGGAACATCATCAAAAAACATAGATTTGACACCACAACACAGAAGAGACCAGGATGCAAATGGACAGCGGAGCGAAAGAAACAACACAGGGAACACATGAGGAAAATTTGGGCTCAGAAAAACATAAACTGTCATCATAAAGGAATTCAAGTTCAAACGCTCTCTTAAATGGGAATAATCGAAAATAATAATAATAATAATAATAATCACCATCATCACAGTCACCAGCACCACCACCATGTCATGAATTAGGTAGGGACACACCGATTTCGGCATACTACAACTCTAAAGTAGCTCCTGTGAAAAAGAAATCCCCAACCGAAATTTTCCTCCGTTTGCCTTACGGTTGTTACTGTTTCCAGTTATTTCTCTCTGATACTGTAATCGGACTATAGTCTTCTGCCTACTTAGTCGAAGTTTCTTTGAGGCTCAACTGCCACTTCCTGTATCAAGCGTTGATCATTTTCAGGCCTTGCGCGTTTTCTGTATAGAGCAGTGTTGTTCGCTAAGATGCTGAAACGGCACTTACTTGTTTTGTCGGCTGCTGCTTCAGTTGGTGATACGAGAATAAAAAGGCTTCATCGGTAGAGGTTTACTACCGACATTACGACAAACGAATAATTGATGAAGTAATGTACACACATTAAAATTGTCGAAAGGACGAACTACTTTTAACGAAGAAGCATAGGAGTTAGACATGAGAATTATAAAGAAACATTCGTAAATTTCTGAGGTTCATTACATCTTATGACTCTCAATTACCAGTTCTGTTCTGGCATCAGTAAGTGGTAGCATCTCCTGTTGAGTCTGTTACAACCAGGCATCTACTTCACATTGACGGAATGGGATAGGAGATCTCACCTTGAACGTTCT
Source organism: Schistocerca serialis cubense (assembly GCF_023864345.2). NCBI lineage: Eukaryota > Metazoa > Arthropoda > Insecta > Orthoptera > Acrididae > Schistocerca > Schistocerca serialis. Next base: position 632,944,122 of record NC_064642.1, on the reverse strand, counting down.
GCCAGTGATGTTTAAGCTGCACATCTGCCGCAGACTCTGGATGCTATCTGCAGCCTCCAAAACTTTTATTTGAAGGGTATCCCAAAGGTGCTCTGTAGGATTTAGATTAGGATAATGAGTAGGCCAGTGTCGCACACTGAATGTTCTACATTTCAAACCATTCAGACACGGCTCCGACAACATATAGTCTGGAATTATCATGCATGTAGAGGAATTCGGGCCAATATTGCAAAATGCTTTGAATATAAATATTTGCGCACTGTATTCATCTTGCAAAAACGAGGACCTTTTTCATATTGGTCATTATTCTTCCTCAGACTGTGCTAGACGCTCCGAGAAATTTGTTGATCCTCTTTACGTTCCTGAGCCTTTCTGCGTCATCTGGCGCCTTCAGATGTGCACTTCTCTGGAATCTGTGTGGAAACTGACGTGTAACCCACCTGTAAAGAGGTCTTTTCCGTACTGATTCAGTTTTCATGTTATTGTCACCACAAAGCACTACGCGCACGATTTCCACGATGAACAGTTGGAAACCTTAAAGGTCGACGGCATGAAGGCCGCTTTCTTGCGGTCTGTTTCTGGTACTTTGAATTGAATCACGTGTTGCAAGACATCTCTGAACATTATGACTGTTGAAGCTCTTTTCCTCAGAGATCACACACAGGAATAAGTCTTGTCGTGCAGTGGTAGAACTTTGATTTCGTCAGTGCCTTTTTCTAGGCCGCCAAATTGTTGATGACGACTACACATGCTTGAAATTACATCTCTTCCCGTATTTAGAGGCCTTGCAGCATCAACTTGTGTTCCATTATTTTCAGTTATGTCAGTTGCCTTAAACGTTTCATCATGCTTTAAATGACGACGTTACTGCATCATTAAATCTATTCCTGACCGTTCTTTACGATTTTACCCACTTATTTATTATTTGCGTCCCCTGTTAAAACAGACTTAATTCTTTCCAGTGTAACAATACAAAAAAACACTTTTTGCTGTGGTAACTTGGTGGAACAACAGATGTCCAGCACTTTAATATTTACATCAACTAAGTTTTGTTATCTGGTTAATTTTCTTTTTAATATTTACAGTTTTTTAGTTATTCCTTAGACAGTTTTGATATACATATTTGGATTAATTTTTGTTTTCTGTTCTACATAATTTTTATCCTGACCACTATAGACACCACCAAACGATCGCTTAATACCGCGTAGCTTCTATTTTACTCGTCTTTTACCCTCATAGTAAACAAATTTATTGGCACAGCAAAAATAAGTTTCTCGATCGGCTAAGTAGGTATGTGCCGCAACGCAGTCATCAGTGAAGTGTCAACCAGCGAACGTACCTCATCGGTCGTCTCGCAGTCCCAAAAAGTATGCCGTAGAGTGAACTTTCTGTACTAATGTAATGATTAACTAATTAATTACATTTTTGTATGTACAGCCGATTCTGTGCTGATTCCCACAATGCACTTACTCGACATTATCAACAAAATAATTTACAGTAATTGCCCTGCAACATTACCTTGAGGGGTTATGACATAAGATGATTTCTCTCCTTCAAGGACGGAACTGCCAGGCAGTTCTCAGCCGAGTCACATTCATTCTCCAGCAGGAGCTGTCGTAAAAGCTTAATGCAAGCAACGTAGTTTTAGATATCACTACACGACACTTGCCCGATGGCAAACTTGTAAATTCGAATTGCTATAAAATTAGCTCATTTACGTCTCCCCTGTAACGCCTATACTTGCTCTGGCCTAAACAATACGACCTGTCATCAGCTTGAAGCCCCCAACATCTCTGCGCCTGAAGATACACGTGTCTGGAATCTCCGAAAGAAACGTAACCTTTCACCTGGCCGTCTCATCGTGCAGCTATGGTTCTTTAGATTATGCGTGGAACACGTTTTGTAGACGCCTCTTACGAGATTAAATGCTCCGAAAAGGCAATCAACTCGTCAGGTTCCGACTGCGCCATTAACGTGAAGACATGCATAGTCCGCTGGCGGCAAATGCAGTTCCGTCAATAGTTTATTTCGCCCAACGAAACGTAACTTCACAGGAAGTGGCAAATCTGCAGTCACGAGCGTTGCGGAAACTGCTGTTTCAGATTATGAGAGTGTCCGTGTTGCAGAATAGTAACGGTATACTAGATTCTCTATTATGCAAAATAAAAATGCGTATAAAATGGGTAACAGCAACTGTACACTAATAATCTTTTATGTCTTTAGTGCACCATTAACAGACATTTCATTAGTGCATCATTAACAGACATTTCATGCACGCTGTGAATATTTTTGTTTATAATAATTCTATATCTAGATACATACTCTGAAAGCCCAGTTACGGTGCGTGGCGGAGGGTACCCTGTACTACAAGTAGTCGCTTCCTTTCCTGTCCCAATCGCAGAAAGAGCGAGGCAAAAACGACTCTCTATATGCCTCCGTATGAGGCCTAACTTCTCGTATCTTCGTGGTCCCTACGCGAAATGTATGTTGGTGGCAGCATGATCGTTTTGCAGTCAGCTTCAAACGCAGGTCCTGTGAACTTTCTCAGTAGTGTTCTTTGAAATAAATATCGTCTTCCCTCCTGGGACTCCCCCTTGATCTCGCGAAGCGTATCCGTAACACTTGCATGCTGATCGAACCTACAGGTAAGAAATTTATCAGCTCGCATCTGAATTGCTTCGATGTCTTCTTCCAATCCGACCTTTCGCGGATCCCAAACACTCGAGAAATACTAAAGAATAGGTCGCACCAACTCCTATATGCGGTCGCGTTTACAGACGAACCACGCTTTCCCATAATTCTCCCAATAAACCGAAGTCGATCATTTGCCATCCCTATAACAATCCTCACATCATCGTTCCATTTCATGTCGCTTCGGAACGTTACGCCTAGATAGTCAAACGACGAGACTCTGTCAAGCAGGACACTAATAATGCTGTAGCCGAAGATTAAGGGTTTGTTTTTCCTACTCATCAGCATTAACTTACATTTTACTGTATAAAGAGCCAGCTGACATTCATCACACCAACTAGAAATTTTGTCTAGGTCACTTCCTGCCAGATTGATAGTGTGTGCCGGACAGAGACTCGAACTCAGGACCTTTGCCTTTCGCGGGCAAGTGCTCTACCATCTGAGCTACCCAAGCAAGACTCACGCCCCGTCCTCACGGCTTTACATCTGCTAGTATCTCGTCTCCTACCTTCCAAACTTCACAGAAGCTCTTCTGCGAACCTTTCAGTACTAGCACTCCTGGAAGAAAGGATAATGCAAAGACATGCCTTAGTCATAGCCTGGGGGATGTTTCCAGAATGAGATTTTCACTCTGCAGCGGAGTGTTTGTTTGCTGATGTGAAACTTCCTGGCAGATTAAAACTGTGTGCCGGACCGAAACTAGAACTCGGGATCTTTGCATTTCGCGAGCAAGTGCTCTACCATCTGAGCTACCCAAGCACGACTCGCGCCCCGTCCTCACAGCTTTACATCTGCTAGTATCTCGTCTCCTACCTCCCAAACTTCATATCAGCGCACAGTCCGCTGCAGACTGAAAATCTCATTCTTGTCTAGGTCGTCTTGATCACCTACAGTCACTTATCTTCTACACCTTCCTGTACAAAACAGCATCAGTGAACAACTGCAAATTGCTGCCCACTCTGTCTGCCAGATCATTTATCTATATAGAAAATAGCAACTGACCTATCACACTTCCCTGGGGCACACCTGATGTTAGTCTGTCTCCGATGAACACTCGCCGTCGAAGACGACATAATGGGTCACTATATTTTGCTTTCCTGTAGTAGCCATACGCGTTTCGGAACTGCATCTCCATTTTTAAGGACTACACTGACGTTTCTTGCTGTCACATGTGCTTCAGCTTATTACCCACCGGTAAGTAATCGATGTAGTAGTTAGTTTCCCGCGAAAAAACACCACCTTGAATTAGAGTTGCTGCTCCTCATTTTTGGCGCGAAAGAGAAGTCGGAATCGGAGATATTTCGCAACATGACGAAATTCGGCGCGCTGTCGTGTGACCGCGGAGGCGTGCTGTGCGTTTATCAGCCGCACGTCTGCACTGTGCGGAGACGCCCCACGCGCTGCGCAGTAGACGAACGAGGAGAGCCGACACGGACCGGTTGACAGAAGTGCCACAGTCGCAGAATACAGGGCTATTACAAATGATTGAAGCGATTTCATAAATTCACTGTAGCTCCATTCATTGACATATGGTCACGACACACTACAGATACGTAGAAAAACTCATAAAGTTTTGTTCCGCTGAACCCTCACGTCAGGTTTCTGCCACCAGAGCGCTCGAGAGCGCAGTGAGACAAAATGGCGACAGGAGCCGAGAAAGCGTATGTCGTGCTTGAAATGCACTCACATCAGTCGGTCATAACAGTGCAACGACACTTCAGGACGAAGTTCAACAAAGATCCACCAACTGCTAACTCCATTCGGCGATGGTATGCGCAGTTTAAAGCTTCTGGATGCCTCTGTAAGGGGAAATCAACGTGTCGGCCTGCAGTGAGCGAAGAAACGGTTGAACGCGTGCGGGCAAGTTTCACGCGTAGCCCGCGGAAGTCTACGAATAAAGCAAGCAGGGAGCTAAACGTACCACAGCCGACGGTTTGGAAAATCTTACGGAAAAGGCTAAAGCAGAAGCCTTACCGTTTACAATTGCTACAAGCCCTGACACCCGATGACAAAGTCAAACGCTTTGAATTTTCGGCGCGGTTGCAACAGCTCATGGAAGAGGATGCGTTCAGTGCGAAACTTGTTTTCAGTGACGAAGCAAAATTTTTTCTTAATGGTGAAGTGAACAGACACAATGTGCGAATCTGGGCGGTAGGGAATCCTCACGCATTCGTGCATCAAATTCACAATTCACCAAAAGTTAACGTGTTTTGTGCAATCTCACGGTTTAAAGTTTGCGGCCCCTTTTTCTTCTGCGAAAAAAACGTTACAGGACACGTGTATCTGGACATGCTGGAAAACTGGCTCATGTCACAACTGGAACCGACAGCGCCGACTTCATCTTTCAACAGGATGGTGCTCCACCGCACTTCCATCATGATGTTCGGCATTTCTTAAACGGGAGATTGGAAATCCGATGGATCGGTCGTGGTGGAGATCATGATCAGCAATTCATGTCATGGCCTCCACGCTCTCCAGACTTAACCCCATGCGATTTCTTTCTGTGGGGTTATGTGAAAGATTCAGTGTTTAAACCTCCTCTACCAAGAAACGTGCCAGAACTGCGAGCTCGCATCAACGATGCTTTCGAACTCATTGATGGGGACATGCTGCGCCGAGTGTGGGAGGAACTTGATTATCGGCTTGATGTCTGCCGAATCACTAAATGGGCACATATCGAACATTTGTGAATGCCTAAAAAAACTTTTTGAGTTTTTGTATGTGTGTGCAAAGCATTGTGAAAATATCTCAAATAATAAAGTTATTGTAGAGCTGTGAAATCGCTTCAATCATTTGTAATAACCCTGTATTTGTAACGTCAAACAGTCAGGAATCTAAATTTATTTAATCGTATGGCTAGGGCCCCCCGTCGGGCAGACCGTTCGCCCGGTGCCGGTCTTTCAATTTGACGCCACTTCGGCGACCTGCAGTCGATGAGGATGATAGGATGATGATCAGGACAGCACAACACCCAGTCCGTGGATGGGGAAAATTCCCCGACCCAGCCGGGAATCGAACTCGGGCCCAGAGGATTGACGATCTGTCACGCTAAGCATTCAGCTACCGGGGACGGACGGGAGTATAAATGAAAAAATGAGATGATAGACGTGAGAGCAGAAGCACCACCACACGGGTACCGTAACAAAGTAGGCGGCGAATACTGGTACTACTGTGCAGTGTGTACAACTTCGCTTTCTTTTCAGTCGATTCTCGGATAACGTATTTGCGACAAAGGGAACATCATGTGGAATTTCAGTTTCCTGAAGATTCTGAATTTCACTATATATTCTCAGGTAGAAGTACTCTGTAGTCAAAGAAGCCACTGCAACTAGATTGCACGGGAAATGAACTTTCGAGATCGGAGAGTTCCCTCAACCAAGAACTGACGACAAGAATCGTAATGCTTTCCCCTGTAGTTTTAATCTATTGCAGAGGCTTCGTGTTCTAACGCAAATATGGAACGTTAGTAGAAATAGCTTTATTTTTACTCACATAAATGTATAAGTTTCCATTACTTGTTGAGATTAGCAATGTAAGTCCTTTTATGTCAAGCCAGGCATCCTCAGAGACCCACTTTACAATTAATATTGCAATGTCCAAAGCGTATAAGCTGCATAGTAATAACAATAATTTCTTATCTAGCCTGTGGAATATGATGGTGCAGATTACGCTGCTGCAGTACGTAATTAATGAGAATCAGATAACAGCAACAACTGCAGTTGTACTTTCGATCACCACGACCGGTTACGACCATCAAGACATTTTGCAATGGTTATGAGTCTATTTGACGTGGGGAGTACACAGGCAATGTAAGAGCCACTGGTACTCTTATTTGATTCCATATGAGAGAAATAGTAGTAAACAAAAGTATTACGGTAATGTCGCTCGCATAAAGTACTTTACACGTAATAAATCACTGTGTACGGGTAGCTGGGGGTTCTTCTGAATGTTTCTCCAGATCTTCTGGAGAGCATCTGATCTTCGTAGACCTGCAGGTTGGATGTTACTTAAAACTGGTAGCCATGCAGTTTGAATGCTACGTATGCAGCTTGTGATAAGTCGCATTGTCTGGTTGAGTTGCACATCTATCTTGCTACACTGAGCACTGTCGCTGAATGCTGTTGTCCAGCTTGAATGAACAGAGTATGATAGTGCCAAAGCAGTTGAGCTAAGGGTTTGAGCACTGCAACCCCAGGAGGTACCAACAAGCTTCTGAATATATTAAGGGTCTTGACTTTTGCGGGCACGTTGGAGGGATGTTTTCAGAAAGTTAGGGACCTATCGAGTGTTATTCCAAGGTACTTCGGTGTGCTGCAGTACTGTAGGGTTTGTCTTCGGAGTTTAACTTATGGTTTATAGTCAGAGTGTCTGTTCCGAAGGTGGAATGCTGAAGTAACAGTTTTCTGAGGGTTTAGGGGGAGGCACCGTTTCCTGAAGTATGTGTCCAGGATTTCCATGTCGGCAGTTAATGTGCTTTCAGCAGTGGTGAAACTGTAGCTCTGGGTTACCAAACAGATGTCATCAGCATATATGAATTTCCTTGAGGTTGTGGCTCGCAGGTCATGTATAAGTTTATGACCTGCCCTGCAAACAATAAATCACATTGTTGGTGAATGCACGAAACGAGCCTTCGGGGATCAATAAATGACATCCACCATCCATCACCTGAAGGGCTCAACTGGATCAACAGATTGGACTTAGAAATCTAAGAACTTGTGTAATGTGTACATAATTTAGCATAATATTTTGGACATTTGATTCTGTACCTGTATTTCGCTTGTCATTTCTTCCACTGTATACTCCTAAAATAATCTATTTGATCCAAGCTCTGTATCATCATACTATAAATAAATAAATGTAATAAATGGAAGTAATGCTTAAGAGGTGATCAAAAAGTTTCCGGTTGAGGGCGTCGCTGCAGCGTATATTCAACGTATCGGGAATTCGATGCCGGTATATGAGCACCGACATGTAAGCAGGGATCACTGTGGCATTCGTGTCTTCCTGACATGTGTTTGGTAGATCAAGACGGCGGCCGATCTGGAAGTAGCCTCATCTTCAACTGGAGGACACCCGAACATCCGCCCTACAGTCCTGATCTCTCTTCTTGTTATTATCACGCCTTCGGTCCCTTGAAAAAAATCTTGAAGGGTCGACAACTCCTGTCGGACGAGGATGGGCTACAGGCAATCACGGACCTCTTCACGCCGTTGGACACGGTGTTTTAGCAAACGGGTATCTTCAGCCTAGTGCATCGATGGGATGATCACCTCAGTGTTCACGGCGATTTTGTCTGATAGGCTTACCGATTCTGAACTGTACGGCCATCGAACGGAAATTTTTTGATCACCCCTTCAATAAACGCATGACAGCAGTGCTGAACGACACAAATTGGGAGAGGAAATAACTAGTTTGGGAAAGAGAATTATCAGAGTACAGCAGGAAGAGAAAATGAAACGGAAGCTTGAAATGACGCGGAAAGCTGAGAGAGAGCCGGCAATGTGGCAGAGATGGTGATTCGCTGTTAGACGGGAAGAAGGCGGGAGTTTTCATCTGTTCTTCTGCACATTTTAGTGAAAGTAAGCATTTTTTAAGTTAAAACCAACGTGTATTTATTAGTCAATGTAAATATTGACCCATAAGACTTTAAAAAAATGACTGTTTGCGAGAAACGTTTCAATTTCAGTGTTAAAAAATTTTCGTAACCTTTCATCGTGGATGTAGTTCCACTCTAATCATAACTTCAACAGAAACTAAAATCTTGATAAGTCTGACATCGCAGTATCATCATGGCAGGCATAATATCGAGTCTGGATGATAGCATCTTTGTGTATACACTCTCTTGTGTAGAATACTAATAATTTACGTGATGGGTGTTGTGTGCTGTCCTTAGGTTAGTTAGGTTTAAGTAGTTCTAAGTTCTAGGGGACTGATGACCATAAATGTTAATTCCCATAGTGCTCAGAGCCATTTGAACCATATTTTTGAACTAATAATTTATTTTAAGGCTACAACTACCTATATTATTTTTGCCAGTCTTATCACCCGCTTTTACTATTCTTACTTAGACGACTCGTGGGAAGCTTTACGCTGGTATTAGCCAGTTATGAAACATGCAATCTTGCGTCGGCACGTAGCGCGCTGCTCATTGCTTGGAAAACAGACGAGTTCCAGCCCTCATTCTTTCTTCCTCTTTTTGCGTCATCTTCTGCGGTCTGGAACAGAAAACATATTATATTTTTATTTTCTACTTGTAAGTGGATGAGGTTATCTCCATAAACCAGTAACATGCCATACAACTGCAAAACAGTGAATTACTGTTTGTTTATCGTCTGAACTACTTACGTTTTGCATATTATCGCACGCGCTCACTGGTGTGTTGCGCGCGAGCCAAAAAGCCAAGACTCAACGAAGATGAAAAAAAAAAAAAGAAATATAGCTGGCACGTAATTAAAGAATGAATCTTCCATTAAAAACCAAAGTGTTGTCTGTACTGAAACTCCCTGGAAGATTAAAACCGTGTACTGGACTGAGTTCTGAAATCTCGATGTATTGAAATACGAACTCTTACTTCTTACGCGAATCGTTTTTATTTGTAATTAAAAGAACTGTAGCTATTCTTAGCTATGTATTGAAACCGGCGCTCGCGATCACGCTGGTCAGCGAAAAAAATTAAACCCATCCATCCATATTAGCGACGCCATTACATGTTTTTCTTTCAGTATTGGTGTGTAGATGAAGTGTTGTAAGAATAATTATTGTGTGATGTCGTTTCACAATATGGAAGGGAGCGCTATTTCTTCAGAAGGATCAATGCTTACACTGGTTAAATAATGTTGTGAAGGTAGGTTAAGAGTATAACCGTAACTGTATGCTTTTGCTATTAGGAGGTGAATTTTATCTTTCATTGGTGCCACAACATTATGAAATCAGTGTAACCATTGATCCTTCTCAAGATGACATCGAAAAGTAGGTCAAGCAGTTAGAATAAACCTTTCGTTTGACCTACTGACCGCCTGTATTTCGCTTTATCCACACGAATTATTATTATTATTATTATTATATCTTCTTGGAAATGTAGTCAGTCTACGGATCTAAATAGCTATTTGCTAGCATGCCATACACGTTTTACTTCCTTTTATTGGCGTAGCATCATCTGAAGCACAACAAACGAGCGTCAAAAGCGAACCGGCCGCAGGTTCACACCTCCCTGTGTCACACGGAAGACACTGAGCTGCGGTCTTAGGAAATAGGGCCTCGGCAGTGGTGATGAAATTTGCCAATTTGCTGACCTGCAGGATACATGCACCGATTGGATGCGTGTACTATCAGTGACCGTGCTGCAGCTAAAAAAAAAAAGCAGCAATCAAAACCCCCGAATAGTGAACTCTCCACAGAAAATGAGGAAAAATATCCCGCTGGTCATTTACTACAAAAACATGTTTAAGATCTGAAGATGATAGCAAAGACTGTTGAAAACGATTGTCTTGAATAAAAAATATTTCGTGCGATCTTGGCTTTTGAACAGTTAAAGCATATCGCCCTTCAATACTGTCATAAGGAGAAAATTCAATGAAGTTGCTTTTCTGCAAACAGCTGATGGTGACATCCCAATGATTTGGCACAGTTTACAGATACGAGTTGGTCGGAGACAGCCTGTCACAAAGCGTCCAGTCATGTTCAGCTTGTTTGGCGCGTAAAAAATTTTGCCAAAATGGTTCAGAATGATCTGTCGCGGAGAAACATAGTGCCAGAGCAGATGTTCGAAACACTTTCCATTGAGCGCCCCAGGTGGTTCCTGTAACTTTGCGGATAACGTTGTTCCGGTGTAGATATTTCGAGCTTTGTATGGAACCTGGTGACTTGTAAACATGTCGCCACGGGGTATATAGGAACCTCGGAGGCTGGTTTAGGAAGAGGCGGCCGGCTCGTGCAGTGGGACGACGCCGGCTGGGTGACAACCAGACGAGGCGCCCTGCGTGCGCCGATAGTCAGGTGTCTGGCGTGGCGCGGCGCGGCGGCCTTGCCACTGTGCTCCCGGATGTGTGGCACGGCGCGGCCTTCGCTCGGTGCGCCGCAACTCTGCGCCGTCTCGCGAACCGCCGCGGCACAGACTCGCTTCCACTGTACCGGCGCGCTGTCGACGCAGCCCACTCACATAATGGACAGCGTCAGTGCCAGTCTCCAGGAGCCATGTCCCAAAAACTCTAAATATGTATCGTTCACAGTACCAGAGATAAGATTCACTATCATACACTCCTGGAAATGGAAAAAAGAACACATTGACACCGGTGTGTCAGACCCACCATACTTGCTCCGGACACTGCGAGAGGGCTGTACAAGCAATGATCACACGCACGGCACAGCGGACACACCAGGAACCGCGGTGTTGGCCGTCGAATGGCGCTAGCTGCGCAGCATTTGTGCACCGCCGCCGTCAGTGTCAGCCAGTTTGCCGTGGCATACGGAGCTCCATCGCAGTCTTTAACACTGGTAGCATGCCGCGACAGCGTGGACGTGAACCGTATGTGCAGCTGACGGACTTTGAGCGAGGGCGTATAGTGGGCATGCGGGAGGCCGGGTGGACGTACCGCCGAATTGCTCAACACGTGGGGCGTGAGGTCTCCACAGTACATCGATGTTGTCGCCAGTGGTCGGCGGAAGGTGCACGTGCCCGTCGACCTGGGACCGGACCGCAGCGACGCACGGATGTACGCCAAGACCGTAGGATCCTACGCAGTGCCGTAGGGGACCGCACCGCCACTTCCCAGCAAATTAGGGACACTGTTGCTCCTGGGGTATCGGCGAGGACCATTCGCAACCGTCTCCATGAAGCTGGGCTACGGTCCCGCACACCGTTAGGCCGTCTTCCGCTCACGCCCCAACATCGTGCAGCCCGCCTCCAGTGGTGTCGTGACAGGCGTGAATGGAGGTACGAATGTAGACGTGTCGTCTTCAGCGATGAGAGTCGCTTCTGCCTTGGTGCCAATGATGGTCGTATGCGTGTTTGGCGCCGTGCAGGTGAGCGCCACAATCAGGACTGCATACGACCGAGGCACACGGGGCCAACACCCGGCATCATGGTGTGGGGAGCGATCTCCTACACTGGCCGTACACCACTGGTGGTCGTCGAGGGGACACTGAATAGTGCACGGTACATCCAAACCGTCATCGAACCCATCGTTCTACCATTCCTAGACCGGCAAGGGAACTTGCTGTTCCAACAGGACAATGCACGTCTGCATGTACCCCGTGCCACCCAACGTGCTCTAGAAGGTGTAAGTCAACTACCCTGGTCAGCAAGATCTCCGGATCTGTCCCCCATTGAGCATGTTTGGGACTGGATGAAGCGTCGTCTCACGCGGTCTGCACGTCCAGCACGAACGCTGGTCCAACTGAGGCGCCAGGTGGAAATGGCATTGCATGCCGTTCCACAGGACTACATCCAGCATCTCTACGATCGTCTCCATGGGAGAATAGCAGCCTGCATTGCTGCGAAAGGTGGATATACACTGTACTAGTGCCGACATTGTGCATGCTCTGTTGCCTGTGTCTATGTGCCTGTGGTTCTGTCAGTGTGATCATGTGATGTATCTGACCCCAGGAATGTGTCAATAAAGTTTCCCCTTACTGGGACAATGAATTCACGGTGTTCTTATTTCAATTTCCCGGAGTGTATTATTACACTGAAGCGCCGAAGAAACTGGTAAAGGCATGCGTATTCAAATACAGAGATATGTAAACAAGCAGAATACGGCGCTGTGGTCGGAAACACCTGAGTAAAACAACAAATATCTGGCGCATTTTTCAGATCGTTTACTGCTCCTACAATGGCAGATTATCAAGATGTGAGTTTGAACGTGGTGTTATTAGTCGACGCAGGAGCGATGGGACACAGCGCCTCCGAGTTAGCGATGAAGTGGGGATTTTCCCGTACGGCCACTTCGCGAGTGTACTATGAATATCAGGAATCCGGTAAAACGTCAAATCTCTGACATAGCTGCGGCCGGGAAAGATCCTGCAAGGACGGGACCAACGACGACCGGAGGGACTAGTTCTTTGTGACAGAAGTGCAACCCTTCCGCAAATTGCTGCAGATTTCAGTGCTGGGCCATCAACAAGTGTCAGCGTGCGAACCATTCAACGAAACATCATCGATATGGACTTTCGGAGCCGTAGGTCCACTCGTGTACCCTTGATGACTGCACGACACAAAGCTTTACGCCTCGCTGGGCCCGTCAACACCGACATTGGACTGTTGATGGCTGGTAACATTTTGTCTGAAGTACAACAAACGATCGTCGAAGACGAACCGGCGGCAGGTTCACACCTACGTGTGTTACGTCGAAGGCGCTGAGCTGCAATCTCACGATGAAAACTCAGGAAATGGGGCTTCGCCAATGGTGATGAAGTTTGCCAATGTGGTGACCTACATCAGTAACCTTGATGCAGATAAAAAAAGCAGCAATCAAAACCACCGAAAAGTGAGCTCTCCACAGAACATTAAGAAAAATATCTTGCTGTTGATTTTTTATTATCTTCCAGTCTGCAGTTTATAAATTGTTGTATTTTGTTATTACTATATCTGTTTTACGGAACTTTCTCTGCAATAGGTTCTTTGAGTGTATTAAACTGTGTATGTATGTTACTAATAGTCTACCAGTATTGTAATATCATTCCTGGCCAAATAAGATAAATCAGGTTTCATTGACGCATACAGTATAGGGAGTCCCACATCATTATACTCAAAATGACACAGACGCTACAGTCTCTTAAACTGAGTGTTTTGAGATGAGAAACCAGTATCGAGATGAATACTTCAACAGATATCATGTCGGGAATGAGCAGTTCTTATGATGCGCATGCTGGGAAACTCCTTCGTCATGAATTAACCTACACAGAATGTTTCCATCTCTTGCTAGATCTTCCGATGCGTCTCGTCCCATATCGTTAATAATTTACATACGATTCGGAAGGTCTTTCACTATCCAGCATTTGGTGTCTTCATACCAGTTTGTCAGGTACTTGCTTATTTTTTCCAGGTCTGCCTGCACCTCTAATTCTACTGGTATTCTTGCATTTTTTACGAGTGTAATTATGTTCTGTTATAGAATAACTTATTGCCCTTAAAATTTCATTTCTGCATTATCTCGTATACCTTTTTTTCCCCCTCGCAGGTTTCGCTGCCACCGGACTGGAAAGGCAGTAGTCCTATAGAACTTGATTCTCGTATGTTATCGGTCCTCTTTGACGACCCAGACAACTATGAGACACACTTGCTTGAATACTTTACGGTGTAAAATAAACTTGCTTCGGACTGGACCCTTGGAACGCACGCAGTTAACTTTGCTGTAACTTTAGAAATGTCACCATCTTTTCCCCGTAAGTTATTTAAATTGTAAATGGCGTGCTGTAAACTGTCTTATGTTTCTTCAAGTATTGAGGCACCGCCTGCATATAGTAAAACTTTCAAAACTGTTTCTTTTGATAATCCAGAACCTCTGTAATTAAACTACGTCGAGTCACGGATGATGGCATTAATATAAATGTTCGAAAGAATAAGTGATACTGGGTACCTTTGTCTCAAGTATTTATTTATTAAAATTTCAGCTCTCTTTGTCGTTTCTCTGTTTATAATATTCTTTTTACAGGCTTTAACATTGCCTTTACTGATTTTTGAGGATATTCATTATTGCCTATTGTTGATCACAGTTTATTCCTATTATCGTTTTCCAACGCTTTGACGAAGAGAAGATGAAATTCACTTCCTTTCTCTTATACCTGCCGAAAAATAGTCAGTTTTGTCCTTCTCTAGTAAGATCTGAAATTTATGTAAGCCTCATGTCTTTGATTCATCCCGAAATATGTATCTTGAATTCAGGAGACTTATACCATAATACTTAACACCATTTTAAATTTTGCAAACTGCACATTTTGCAAATTGCATGCTATTTGTGCCAACGATGATGGAGGTATCTACAAAAACAGTGCACAATCGTTTGTGGTGTATTCACTACGGATTTTTTTCCAATGCGAGTACATGAAATTGTTTGTGCAGGGTGGTTAAAATAAAACTTCCCGGAAAATATTTCATAAACCGTAAGATAGACAATTCAACTTATATGAACGGTCTGGGCTGCGGAAAATGTAAGTTGAGTTGTCTGTCTTACTTGCATGAAATATTTTCCTTACAGTTTTATTTTGACCATGTTGTGTATAAAATCCCAGTAGATACCGAAGTTCGTAGACCCTAGCTGTTCGTGACACTGTACAATAGGAAACCAGGTTGTTGGCTTATTTTATGCGCCGTGGTAGTTCGTGTAATTCATGTATTCAGACTGACGGCCATCACTTTTTGAATGTTTTATGAGCTGAAGTTCTTGCTATTATTATGTTGGTAAAACAATAATACTGTTGGTTAACACACTACCACCGAAAGGCAGGGTTCCAAGTTCGAGTCCTGTTCTATCGCACGGTTTCAATCTGCCACGAAATTCAAAACACCTATACCTCTGAAGAACGAACGTCTCATAATAAAAACAACCACTAGGCTGTGGCAAAGCCATTTCTCCGCATTACGTTTGCTCAGTGAATGCTAATCTTTGAGGGTATGGATAAGACTTGCTATGAAATTTGCAAAATAGTAGAGGGGTACTGTCAGAAATGAAGCTGTGGACTGTGTAGTTCAGTCGGTAGCAGCACTGGCCGAGAAAAGCTAGGTTCCAGTTTCGCATCCAAGTCTGTCACATGTTCTTAGTGTGCTGAGCTTTTGTCTGTTCTTACTTCTGTCGAGCTACACACACACACACACACACACACACACACACACACACACACACACACACACACCTTAATGTGTATGTATTTGGTAATGATGCTGCGTTTATTACTTGATATATGTGCCGGACAAGAAAAATGATTAAATTTCGTTATATAACGTCACTGGCTCACCCAGAAAATAATACTTGTCGCATTTCAGATCAATATACACGCAAATGTAATGCACCTAATGATGGCAGCAGGCTGTCGAAACGGGTCGTGCAAATTGGTGTTGTAGTCTTCAGTCCGAAGACTCCATACAGTGCATGCTTCTTCATCTCCGAATAACTTCTGCAATCTACATCCTTCTGAATCTGCTTAATGTAGTTACTGTATCTCTCTCTCTCTCTCTCTCTCTCTCTCTCTCTCTCTCTCTCTTTGTCTCTCTCATTTCCCTCCATCACTGGAATGGCATTCTCTTGAAGTCTCAGAATCTGTCCTATCAACCGATCCATTCATTTAGTCAAGTAGTGGTACAAATTTCTTGTTTCCCCAATCGTGTTGAGTACCTCGTAGTTAGTTACGCTTTCTACCCGTCTAATCTTAACCATTCTTCTGTACCACCACATTCCAAAATCCTCTGTTGCCTTCCTGTTTAACGTTCATGTTTCACTTTCATATATGACTACGCTCCAGAAAAGATTTGGAAACATATATGATGTTAACAAATTCCTCTTCTTCGAGCCGGCTGTGGTGGACGAGCGGTTCTAGGCGCTTCAGTCTGGAACCGCGCGACCGCTACGGTCGCAGGTTCGAATCCTGCCTCGGGTATGGATGTGTGTGATGTCCTTAGGTTAGTTAGGTTTAAGTAGTTCTAAGTTCTAGGGGACTGATGACCACAGCTGTTAACTCCCATAGTGCTCAGAGCCATTTGAACCTCTTCTTCGGAAACGCCTTTCTTTCCATTGACGGTTTACTTTTTATGTCCTCTCTGCCTCGGCCATCATCATCAGTTTTTTTGCTACCCGAATAGTAAAACTCAACCACTACTTTGTCTCGTTTCTAATTCCCTCATCATCACCTGGTTCAATTCGACTTTATTCCATAATCCTAGTTGTGCTTTTGTTGACGTTCGTCTTATATACTGCTGTGAAGACACTGTCCATTCCGTTCAACTGCTCTTCTAAGTCCTTTGCATTACAATGTCATCGGCAGTAAATATTAGTAAAAAGTGACTGATTCACAAAAAATTGTTCCATAAATATATGATAAATTCGCTGACCTCAACCCGTTCCAAATAACATGGGTAAATTTAAATTCGCTGACCTCAACCCGTTCCAAATAACATGGGTAAATTTCAAGTACACAGGAATGTACTTCTTGTCTCCAGCTGCTGGAGGTAATTTTGAGAGAGCGGGCTGCAGCAAGCAGTGTAGGAGGAGAAAGCATTGTGCAGGTAAAATGCAACGGTGACCGCCGTTGCGGCAGCGAGGACTCCTGGCCGAGACAAAGTGTCGGCGTGACCGGCTCGCTGACACCGGTGGACGGGACCCGCAAGCCGCTTTCCTGCTCTGACGGTACCAGTCACGGCGTTTCCCATAAAATCGGCGAGGCCCGTGGAAAGCGCTCTGTTCTTCTAGGGAGAAATTCTGACTGCGCCTCTTTGCAGAGACCGGGGATTGCAGACACGTGCGCGTAAAGTGAATCACCAATACGAGGCACGTAAACAAGTAACAGCGAGTTAATTACGTAACCCTCAGCGGAGCTACCTTGGGAAAAAGAGTTAATGAACTACCATTTAGGTTGCAACTATGTTAGTCCGAATGTGTGTTTGAGCGTTGTTACGCAGTCTCATTTAACACTTCCGACACAGCTTGAAGGTTCTTGTTCACGTAATAGCTCACTGCTGAGGAGCGAATTACACAACTGCTACTTGCGAGACGATGGGTTTTGCATGAGATAAGCATCGACGGCCATCCCATAGTGTGCGTATCCATTGCGTCAAGTCGTAAAGGAAATAGGGATGAATATAGTACTTTTTAAGACTGAACGAGAGAGAGAGAGAGGGAGGGAAGGAGGAAGGGAACCCGATGTTTCAATATCAATTTAGTACGTGTCGCACATACGTAAGCCAACAGGCTTGTAGTTTTTGATGCTATTCACTAGCCACAAGAGTGTTGTTTTTGATCGCATCCTCTGTAGTGTGGAGTAGGCAAATACTGCTACTTTAGTGACATACACCTATTCCAAGCAAAACAATCGTTCACAGTTGAGAGCTTCGCCAAATAGCAACAGAACTAGATTTTTTTTGTATCAGAGTGCACTGTAGATAATATAACGCGCGAATCTCATTAAAAATTCATAACTTTCCCTATTTCCGTTCCATCCATTTTAGTTTTGTTTGTTTAATTTACGACCATGTTTGTTATGCTTAGAAACCGAGCACGCAGCGCTTATTAAGAACATGAGTTCATCCCCACCACCAGTACCACTGCAACAACAACAACAACAACAGTACAGAAAAAAGTGTTACCGATCAGGATATTATTGCACTTGGCCTCCCGTAGCCGTTATCGGAAGCACGCGGCGACGTTACAGTAAACAATTACAGCGGTGACTAAGGAAAACGCATCGCATTGTGAATAATTTCAAGACAGTGCACATATACTATCAAGAGATTCAACGTGTCCTCGTGAAATATCACGATAAAAACTCATGATAAGCCGACCGAAACGCCCTCACCCCCAGGTGTAATAACATTGTGGTCTACTACTGACATCTACCAATTTTCTCTGCCCAAAAGTATTACACCATAAAATGCAGTTGCTAAACTCCTTGAACCTATGCGATTGTAGCTTCAGTACTGAGAAAAATATTTTCAGTTCCAGCCTTTGAACAGTCATTAGATATAATTTTATGGAGTTCAAAGGTAACGTTAATCTAGATGAAATGAAGGAGCCAGTTAAAGAATACCCCTGCATTTGCCCTAACAATAACCTCTCTTCTTTGAAACGATCTGTGGACGAAAGGAAAATGGAAGGTGTTTTCTAACTGCTGACGCTGCGGGGCTCGTTGTTTTGAGTAGCTCCCTGAGATATTTGGAGGTTTGACATTGCTGACTTCCTGCTACGCAACAGGCCTTGGGAATAACAAAGAAAAATTACCTCCAGATCCATTACTGACATGACAAACTTCCTTTACGAGAATGAATGAATGAATGAATGCGTAGCGCAAAGGGTAGCAATGGATTGCATTACGAAAGAAGCGCCGTGGGAGAATGTTCTTTCATTCAGAAACAGAGTCGAGTTGCTGCATTTGTAAACGAAGAATAGCGAGGAGTCTCCATGTAGTAGACAAACGTAAACACAGCGGGGAAAAGTTGCTGTCGATGGGCCACCTACAGAAAATGTACAATAAAACCCTCAGATACTGTAATAAATATTTTATTTTCAGTATAACTTCAACAGCATCTTTTGCATTTCACTGTAGTAGACACAGAAGTCGTAAATATTCAGTATCAATGAAATATTTGAAAAATGTCATTGACCCAATCAAGGTGACTGGTTTCCTTCATTAGGCCATGTATGTTCTGTGAATGGGCTGTTGTATGCTAGCTGTTAAGTACTTCATATCTTTAAATACGTGTCAATACGTTTCAGATTTTTTTTTTTTCATCTGAAACCTAATAACATATATACGAAACCAAACAGGCTAGAGGTAGAAATGTCGCCTTCGAAGGCAAAGAAAAACACATTTGACAGATTATCAAAACACAAACGATTAGAAAATATATAATGAAAACCATTCCTTAAATTTTTTCATAGTGGTCTGCTTAGGCCTAAGATTAGACAAAATTCGAGGTGGCTCTTTCAAGGCAACTCGCACTGCGTCACTTAACGCTTAGTCGCTGTCAACAGCATGTAACTTTACATTGTAAATATGACAAAATGGTGTAAACTGCTCGTACTTTCCAATTCTTTCTGCAAAAATTTAATCACTGTTACCATAGCATTATAATGATTCAATGATTAATACTAGTCAATTACAAATACATAGTGCAAATCTTACCTTTTTTCACTGTTGCTTTCTGTCTTTGTGGAACAACTCAGTACTAAGATGGCAAATCTTTGTCAACAAGGGGTACGCTTAATGGCACAAATGGTTCTAAGCACTATGGGACTTAACATCTGAGGTCATCAGTCCCATAGACTTTGAACTAATTAAACCAAACTAACCTAAGGACATCACACAGGAGGGGCCGAGGGGCTGTAAGCGCTACAGTTTGGAACTGCGCGACCGCTAGGGTCCAAGGTTCGAATCCTGTCTCGGGCATGGATGTGTGTGATGTCCTTAGGTTAGTTAGGTTTAAGTAGTTCTAGGGGACCGATGACCTCAGAAGTTAAGTCCCATAGTGCTCAGAGCCATTTGAACCATTTGACATCACACACATCCATGCCCGAGGCAGGATTCGAACCTGCGACCGTAGCAGCAGCGCGGTTCCGGACTGAAGTGCCTAGAACCGCTCGGTCACAGCGGCCGCCTACACTTAATGACCGCTAGTATCTGCGTATTATAAATAGCCACAGAGAAATCTAGTTGGCTCACGACGGAACCGGCTCATTTATAGGAGCCTTCCCTAAAGTAACTAACGTAGTACATCTTTATTGCGTTCCCTCAGATATTCACTCGTTTGCGACAGTGTCATTTCACTTTCGTATTTCGCTAGCGCAAACACCGGTATTTTCTTCTCCGCTGAGACTCTCGAAATGGACAAGTTTCTCCGAGCGACTATATTGATACTACGAGAAGTGAACGTCCAGAAAGATAGCCAGCAGCCACACCTGACAAATCGGTAGCAAGCAGCCAATTGGCCCTGCAAGCGGCTAGTCACTTAGCGCCAGTTAGACCCAAGCGTCGTCGGCACGTGTGTTGGCAGTACGTGCTTCAATGGCAAGATTTCACTGTGAGGGTTAGACCCCCGCAACTAATGTAGTGACTTCTTGTGGGCCCCTTTTCGCGCTGTACAACTAATCTACACACACACACACACACACACACACACACACACACACACACACACACACACACAAAGAGAGAGAGAGACAGAGAGAGAAAATAATCATACGGTTGCGAAGTATCCCCTGGCATGTATTGTACAGTGTTTTTGAGTGTGTGTGTGTGTGTGTGTGTGTGTGTGTGTGTGTGTGTGTGTGTGCCCTTGTGCACAGTTCAGTCAAATTAATGTGACCACCGTATATGTTCGACGCAACGTGCAATACCCACTCACAGGTGGCAGCACTGGCAGTGAAGGGGGCGGGGGGGGGGGGGGGGGGAATGCAGAAAACAGTGTAGTCATTATCGTAATGCAGAAACGGAGCGATTTATGTGACGTCCAAAAAGGGAATGACCATTGGGTTTCGGGGCAAAGGTAGAAGCATTTCCGAAACGGCTGAGTTTTTGAGCTTTTTGAGTGCCACCGTTTTTAAGTCTGTCGTGCATAGCCCATTATCTGCCCAGCATCCCCCACCCCCTCTTGTGGATCCTCGTCCTCCATCGGCTCCTTTCCCCCCTTCCCCCATTTCGTTTTTCCTCTCCTTCCCCCCCCCCCCCTTTCTTCTTCCCCATCATCTGTCCAGGTTCCCCCCACCTGCCCTCGGCTGTGGTATGTCATATTTGCAAACTTTTTAGTGCAGTGTTCAAGTGAATGTTCAGTGTTGTTCGTCTTTCCAAAGTGTTGCGAACAGAAATAATGCTGTCGCTGGGTGTGAATTTTATGTCTCTGCTTCACGTGTATTTTATTAGCATGATCATCCCTTTGTTCTACGTTTAAGTTCCAAGATTTTTCCGCCGTGTTACCATTTAAGTCTCCGATTTTATCGCCTGTTTTTATTATTTATTATCTTCATCTTTTTAAAAGAAATTCTGTAGGCTGAAGAGCGGCGTACTAAGCTGCTGCCAGCCCTCCCCCTTCGGGGGGAATCGAAACTCAATAAAGGAAAAAAGAAACCATTATCATTGGCAGGAGGCGTCGATCGTCTCCAGTCCCTGGCGGCTAGGATTTTTGTACGATCACTATTATCTCGTCCGCAGCTCGTGGTCGTGCGGTAGCGTTCTCGCTTCCCGCGCCCGGGTTGCCGGATTCGATTCCCGGCGGGGTCAGGGATTTTCTCTGCCTCGTGATGACTGGGTGTTGTGTGGTGTCCTCAGGTTAGTTAGGTATAAGTAGTTCTAAGTTCTAGGGGACTGATGACCATAGATGTTAAGTCCCATAGTGCTCAGAGCCATTTTTGAACTATTATCTCGCAGTGCTACGTGGCTGCGTATGGCACACCATTCCTTGGAGACACTTCTGTCACCCGCCTTACTGCGCTGACTCCATAAGGACCTAGCGGCTCGAAAAACACCACTCCGCTTCAGGAATTACATCAGCGGCGGAGGTACCAGTTCTACCCCATGTACGGTGCTCCAAGGCGAGCAATGCGCTCCTCCCAGGGCTTCTCTAATATTTTCCTGTGTCACAGGCACCAGTTTATTTGACGAGTGCCGGACGCTAGGTAACACGCTGTCCAGCAGAGTTGCTACGCGAGGCGCTTCTCGAGGTGCAGGCAGCCTCGGCGGTCGACGGCGGCGGCGGCGCGGCGCAGCTCGGCGGCGACAGGAAGCGGCCAGCTGATTACTGTCATCTGGCCGTCATTAGCGCTCAGCCTGTGGGAGCCGCCGCTTCCGGCCGCGCGGGCTCTCACGCGACGCCACTCGGCGCTGCGCGTCGCGGCGATTGATTTACTACCGGCCAGCCGTGGCTGGCTGCCTCTCGGAAGGCCAGCAGCCTCGTCTTGACGTTCTGCCGTGGAGGGCTGCAGTTTTAATGTCCCTACGATACCGCCATCGTTACGTCTTCCGACTGGTTTGACGTGGCCCGCAGCGAATTCGTCTCCTGTGCCATCCTGTTAATCTCATTGTAGCACATGCACCCTACGCTCTGAATTATTTGTTGATTCCCGTCTGTCTGTTCCTCTACAGTTCCTACAATATACAACTCCCTCTACTACCTTGGAAGTTACTCCCTGATGTCTAAACACTTACCGTCACCTGTCCTTTTTCTTGTCAAGATTTCACCGATTCTGCGGAGTTCCACATTTCTTATTAGTCCATCTAATTTTTAATATTCTTCTGGAACACCACAACTCACATTCTTCGATTCTTTTCTATTCCAGTTTTCTCACATTCCATGTTTCACTACTATACAGTGCAGTGCTCCAAACGTCCATTCCCAGTAATTTCTTTCCCAAATTAATGCCGATGTTTGACCACCCAGTTCGGCAATACCATCGGTGCCATCCGCCATTTTTTGTTGAGCATTTTAAAAATCTACAAATATGGAGACAAGTCGTGACAGAGCCCTAGGTGCCTGCCTATATATGGCTGCTCTAGATTCGGAGGGGTGTCAGTGGGTTGCCTGCCTGCAGGCGCCAAGAACAGGTAGATTTTTAAAGTGCCCAACAAAGGTGGGCGGGTGGTACAGAGGGTGATGCTGGAAGGATTGGTCAGATGGACGCCTTGCCGCTTTATTCACGTGTGCGTCAATGTAGCATCCCTCTAGGACCGTGCCACAGGACGGTACTAAACAGGAGAGCTGAAACAGCATAAGCACAACATGCTGCTTCGGATGTCGTTCAAATTTCGTCGAATGGTTTTGAACGATCCCTAGTGGTTCCACGCTGTACACCGAACCAAACACTGTGGTTGCGCAGCACTTCACAAAGGGGAGCTTGCTCACAATGTACCTAGAGAAGGCCGGCCGCAGTGGCCGAGCGGTTCTAGGCGCTTCAGTCCGGAACCGCGCGACTGCTACGATCGCAGGTTCGAATCCTGCCTCGGGCATAGATGTGTATGATGTCCTTAGGTTAGTTAGGTGCTTTAAATAGTTCTAAGTTCTATGGAACTGATGACCTAAGATGTTAAGTCCCATAGTGCTCAGAGCCATTTGAACCATTTTGAACCCTAGAGAAGGGTTGATCCGTCGCGCGGGTTTCAGCACTGTCAAAGGTTTCCAAGCACTACAGAATTTCGTTTTAGACTGCGAAATGTGAGGGAATCAACACCCCAAAGAAAGGGGTGATTACACTGACGACCGTAATGTCACTGCCTAAAGCTTTTAAGTGTCGATTGTGAGCGGCGTTCGTGTGAAATGTTTTCCTCGGTCACAGATAAAGAAACTATGTGATTACAACGCCTGGCGTCGCATTTGTGACATCCGTCGCAGGGAGGTCAAAATCAGGGGTGAAATGTGGGTAAGAATCGGTGTGACGACCTTCCCATCGTTTGAGACGACCACGGTGGCGTTGGGCAGAATTGTGGTGAAATTTGATGCCAAACTGGCATCATTAACCCATCTACACTCCTGGAAATTGAAATAAGAACACCGTGAATTCATTGTCCCAGGAAGGGGAAACTTTATTGACACATTCCTGGGATCAGATACATCACATGATCACACTGACAGAACCACAGGCACATAGACACAGGCAACAGAGCATGCACAATGTCGTCACTACTACTGTGTATATCCATCTTTCGCAGCAATGCAGGCTACTATTCTCCCATGGAGACGATCGTAGAGATACTGGATGTAGTCCTGTGGAACGGCTTGCCATGCCATTTCCACCTGGCGCCTCAGTTGGACCAGCGTTCGTGCTGGACGTGCAGACCGCGTGAGACGACGCTTCATCCAGTCCCAAACATGCTCAATGGGGGACAGATCCGGAGATCTTGCTGGCCAGGGTAGTTGACTTACACCTTCTAGAGCACGTTGGGTGGCACGGGATACATGCGGACGTGCATTGTCCTGTTGGAACAGCAAGTTCCCTTGCCGGTCTAGGAATGGTAGAACGATGGGTTCGATGACGGTTTGGATGTACCGTGCACTATTCAGTGTCCCCTCGACGCTCACCAGTGGTGTACGGCCAGTGTAGGAGATCGCTCCCCACACCATGATGCCGGGTGTTGGCCCTGTGTGCCTCGGTCGTATGCAGTCCTGATTGTGGCGCTCACCTGCACGGCGCCAAACACGCATACGACCATCATTGGCACCAAGGCAGAAGCGACTCTCATCGCTGAAGACGACGCCTCTCCATTCGTCCCTCCATTCACGCCTGTCGCGACACCACTGGAGGCGGGCTGCACGATGTTGGGGCGTGAGCGGAAGACGGCCTAACGGTGTCCGGGACCGTAGCCCAGCTTCATGGAGACGGTTGCGAATGGTCCTCGCCGATATCCCAGGAGCAACAGTGTCCCTAATTTGCTGGGAAGTGGCGGTGCGGTCCCCTACGGCACTGCGTAGGATCCTACGGTGTTGGCGTGCATCCGTGCGTCGCTGCGGTCCGGTCCCAGGTCGACGGGCACGTGCACCTTCCGCCGACCACTGGCGACAACATCGATGTACTGTGGAGACCTCACGCCCCACGTGTTGAGCAATTCGGCGGTACGTCCACCCGGCCTCCCGCATGCCCACTATACGCCCTCGCTCAAAGTCCGCCAACTGCACATACGGTTCACGTCCACGCTGCCGCGGCATGCTACCAGTGTTAAAGACTGCGATGGAGCTCCGTATGCCACGGCAAACTGGCTGACACTGACGGCGGCGGTGCACAAATGCTGCGCAGCTAGCGCCATTCGACGGCCAACACCGCGGTTCCTGGTGTGTCCGCTGTGCCGTGCGTGTGATCATTGCTTGTACAGCCCTCTCGCAGTGTCCGGAGCAAGTATGGTGGGTCTGACACACCGGTGTCAATGTGTTCTTTTTTCCATTTCCAGGAGTGTATATCAGTCACGAACTTCTAAGCTCTGCCCTTTTTCTTGCTCATGTGTCGACATCTTGGAGTCTAAAGCTGCGCCGAGTTCGAGTGTGACGTCGTAGAGCGCCACGCTTTTGCACAGAGGAATGTTTCAGGCACTTTGAACCACATTTCAAACTTATTCGTCGCAGTGTGAGACAATTACATGGTTTCGAAAAAGTCCTCCTTCAATTGCGTGTCGCGCGGTTAGAAGCGCCATGTCACGGATTGCGTGGCCTCTCCCGCCGGAGGTTCGAGTCCTCCCTCGGGCATGTGTGTGTGTGTGTGTGTGTGTGTGTGTGTGTGTGTGTGTGTGTGTGTGTTGCTCTTAGCACAAGTTGGTTTAAGTAGTGTGTAAGTCTAGGGTCCGGTGACCTCAGCAGTTTGGTCCCTTAGGAATTAACATACATTTTTCAATTCCGTTGCGTAGTGTACCACTTGCTCCCCAATTTTAGTTTAAGTTTATCGCTAATCTCATGTCTGCTACTCGTAGTTATTTTCCACAGAGGCAAACAGGAATACAGGTCAAAGTCAGTTGGCTAAAGAATTACACAAAAACAAAATACCTCATGCTTCACGGGAAAAAATTGACTTAACTGACCTCAATCGTACCCAAGTCCATCGCTTTTATTAAAACGCCACGTCCAGCTTGATAACGGTTCCACGTTCTGCTATGAGTACCGTTTCTATCAAGTACGTGCTTGTCTAGGAAAGGCGTCTAGGAAACCGGAAAATTTCAACGCCCACGATCAGAAACTCACTTTCGATTCTTTTAGCCTTTCCCTACGTGAAAAGCAGCTTGGTTGGTCACTCTCTTGATATACTCGACTGTCAAAAATATGACCTCTGCCCCTGTATTACGTATCCCTCTCTTCTCGCGACGGCTGCTTCCCCAGCCCCTCGATTTCGCCAGCTCCGAACCGCTCCACAAAATTGGTTGCAATAAATCACGTAGCGTAGACACCAGAATGTCATCGGCATCAGAAGTACTTTGTGTCTTCTCTGTACTGTGCCCGGTAAGATTCTGGATGCGCTGTTTTTGGGATTCGTTGTGGAGAGTTGACGCCGTCGAGCTACTGCGGAATATCCCGCACGGAAGGAAAAGAACGTAGCCCCGCACATTCATGTTCCTTTCTTCTCTGTCAGGGCCTCTCTCTTTACATATCTGAGAATCGGGGGGCTAGACTCCGAAATGTGACAATCAAATGCCGGAGAAAAATCAAATGAGGACAACGTTATCTAATAAGTTTCCTTTAATTTACGTCTATGGTCACAAACTTTTCTTAACAAATTACCGGTTTCGGTCTATAATGACCATCATCAGATCTGCAGCAAAAAATGGGAAAAAGACATAAATACACTCGCAGATTGTCTACAGCTTAAAAACAATAAATAGACCATAATGAAAAGTACTACTGACAGATATGTGCATTTGTGCGCTTTAAGTATGAAGAGGCATACCTGTTTTATAAAATCAAAGTCCTTAAGTATGAAGAGGCATATCTGTTTTATAAAATCAAAGTCCTAATGTACTGCAGCGATAGTGTATCCCCCTTTATTTTACGCTGTTCAATTAATTACTGAAAACTAGTTGCCGGCCTTGGTGGCCGAGCGGTTCTAGGCGCTTCAGTCTGGAACCGCGCAACCGCTACGGTCGCAGGTTCGAATCCTGCCTCGGTCATGGATGTATGTGATGTCCTTTGGTTAGTTAGGTTTAAGTAGTTCTAAGTTATAGGGGACGGATGACCTTAGCTGTTAAGTCCCATAGTGCTGAGAGCCATTTGAACCATTTTTTGAAAACTATTTTATGCCGACGTTAGCGACGTCTGGTGAACTTACAACACAAACATCTTGTGGCTACTGTGCGGGAGCTTGTTTTGAACAGTAGTGCTACTGACAAGATGACTCCTGCATATGATGATATTTATATATACTTGACGATGCTGGTGCTGATTTTGCATTTAATATTTGACGATGCCACTATGGCTGCAGTACATTAGAACTTCGATTTCATAAAACAGGTTTGGCTCTTCATACTTAAAGCGCACAAATGCAAATATTTGTCAGCAGCACTTTTATGGCCTATTTATTGTTTTTAAGCTGTAGGCAATCTGCGAGTGTATTTACGCCTTTTCCCATTTTTGCTGCAGTTCTGATGATGTTCATTATAGACCGAAACCGGTAATCTGTTAACAAAAGTTTGTAACCATAGACGTAAATTAAAGGAAACTTATTGTATGTACGGGTCACTGTTTTATTCACGACAATGTCGCAAAATTATTTTTCCCTGAGTGTCTCGTAGGCAGAGACCGTTCGAGATCAGTCTGCGAGAAAAAGAGATTTAATGTTCCGGCTGCTTATACACCTGTTGATTTTTAACTAAATGTAAATATCTGTAATTATTCTTCACGGTCAGTGGCGTGGTCTGCTTGACAAGCTTTTGTGCAATTACCCAAGTCGTTAGGCAGAACAGTCATTATCGGCTATAGGGTAATTATTTCGAGACCTGTCGCGTCCACCAGACCAAGGGCGGTAGACAAGCCTCTTGTCGCTTACATGCTTCATCCACAAATGGATTCGTGTAGCACAGATGTCCATTGCATACGTCCTTATATATTTATCTCCACATTTTTCATCAAAAATTTCATACATTTCTCTACGGTAGGAATTTTAGGGAGTACGAACACAAGCTCTCCATAAGAAACCTGTGTATGAACTTCTCCTTGACAAAGAACTGTGACAAAGCTTCGAAAATTTTAGTGAATGTTGTCCACTGAAAACATTCAGGATCGTTTCTTTGCTAATAAGCAAATGTGAACGATAAATATAACTAGCTTCAGTCCAATCCTATGATCTTTATCTGTTACTTATCACGTCTTTCACTTCTGACAGTGATTGTTGATTTGAAAAATGTCCAGTTGCACCGTGGTTCGGAGTCCACGTTAAACTGTAAGCGCCCCCTGTAACACTCTGGGTGAGTCAGTTCAAAGGTCGGAGGGAGGCAACGGCGTACCACCTCCAACAGGAAAAGCATTGTGGCGTTCAGAACAATCTTCAGACTGGTGACTGCATTTTTAAAAAAAAATTAAGTAAAATGTATAAATATAACAGCATGTTTCGGTTAGGGTGCACAATATCATTTTGTAGGACTTGAAATGCACACATTGGTGTGTATGGTTTAGGAATGTTGTGTGGCTCGATGTCTAAGTAGGACCCAACAAAAAATGGTTCAAATGGTTCTGAGCACCATGGGACTCAACTGCTGTGGTCATCAGTCCCCTATAACTTAGAACTACTTAAACCTAACTAACCTAAGGACATCACACACATCCATGCCCGAGGCAGGATTCGAACCTGCGACCGTAGCAGTCGCACGGTTCCGGACTGCGCGCCTAGAACCGCGAGACCACCGCGGCCGGCAGGACCCATCAGCCCCGGGTTAAATCGTCGATAGGTTATAGGACTTCTTAGTATACTTAACGATTCTTGGATTTGTTAACACGAAAAATGCAGAATTGCATCTTCTGGTGGTCTGCCTATCGCGAGGCGACTGTTATTACTGGTACTATTAAATTAGTTTGCTTTCCCGAACGTGGACGCGCACTGATTCTAAACCCCGATAAAGGTGCAAGTGCCAGGTCAAGGTGCCTAAAA
Organism: Schistocerca serialis cubense; assembly: GCF_023864345.2. Classification (NCBI taxonomy): domain Eukaryota; kingdom Metazoa; phylum Arthropoda; class Insecta; order Orthoptera; family Acrididae; genus Schistocerca; species Schistocerca serialis. The sequence goes on along the minus strand of NC_064642.1, from coordinate 632,915,185 downwards.
TGAATACACTGATAACGATCAGTGATTAATAGTCTTAAAAGGCTGTCAAATGATATGGAAATGGCGTGGGGAGGGATCGGGATTGTTTGGAGGATGTGTAAGGTCTTCCCAGCGAAACTTCTTCAGCATACTCGAAACAACCTTCCGAACATGTGGGCCAGCCCTGAGGAAAGACATTTGTGGGCCTCAATATCCTTCGGACGAAGAGATGCATACCTGGGTACAATGGTGGTTCCGTAGACAACCGCAACCTTTTTTCGATGAAGGAGTTGACCGCCTTGTCTCACAGTGGGATAAATGTGTTATGGCGATTACTTTTGAAATAATAAACAGTTTGCTTACTTTTTCCCATCTGTCTCCTTTTCATTCAACTGCCCCTTATACTATGGCCCTGATAGAGGTGTTCTCACCCATCTGTCGTGACGGCTCGCAATGGATAGAAGTTGTAACTCTCGGAGACTCTAGCGTTTCCAAGGAATAATTATCCGCAACTTTCCGCAAACATTTACCAACGGCAAGTATAACTTTTCAATGCTAAACTTCATAAAATAACCACTGCAAAAGTCAATCATTTCGATAAACATCGATCTAAAAGTCAGAACAACACAAATATAGTCATGAAAGCTTCAAATATTCTGAATACACACAAAAACAACAAACACCATCCAAACAGGTCTTGAAGGTCCAACCAAGCCTGACAACGCGTAACTTCGGTGATCTGACGGGAACCAGTGTTACCACTGTGGGAAGGCCGGTGTCATTTACACATAAAGCGCCGTAATATTTCCTAACTAGGTAAATTCAGTTACAATCCAAATAATTGTCAGAGACATGGCGCATAAGTCGTCCAGGAATACAGCGCAGTGGTCGTCTCACCCAATAACATTAGTGTTATCATTTTTTCCGTTATTCAGGAATGGCGTTATGAGACTCTTTGACGGTTGGGATTGTGCCCTGCCATCGCTGCTTTCCCATTTCGTTACCAAGTACTGTACTTCGCACGGTAGATGGGCTCGTTCCAGTTCGAAACTCCTACAACACAGTCTTCCAACTATTTGCATAAAAACATTCACCCACCGTAGCCCGCTTGACCTCTCAGCATCAACGATTATTAAGAAAATGATAACCTGACGGTTTGTTTAGGGATTAAAATGGATATTGACGGTCGCAATAAGCGTACCTCGTGTGGTGTCACCGCCAGACACCACACTTGCTAGGTGGTAGCTTTAAATCGGCCGCGGTCCATTAGTACATGTCGGACCCGCGTGTCGCCACTGTCAGTGATCGCAGACCGAGCGCCACCACAAGGCAGGTCTCGAGATACGGACTAGCACTCGCCCCAGTTGTACGGACGACTTTGCTAGCGACTACACGGACGAAGCATCGCTCATTAGCCGAGCAGCTAGTTAGCATAGCCTTCAGCTAAGTCAATGGCTACGACCTAGCAAGGCGCCATTAGCATTACATTGCATGAATCTACAGAGTCTCACTTGTATCATCAAGAACGCTGTATACAAATGATGGATTAAAGTTAAGTATTCCAGCAGCTACGTACTTTTCTTTATAGCACTCATTACGTATCCTGTTTCAGACCTCACGCCACCCTGCGTGAGTTAGCGCGTGCATCTTGGCCGCCTCTTTCTATTAGTGTACGTAGTGTTGGCAAGTCTGCCGACACTACACCTCGCAACCGTGTGTTGGAGTCCGCAACATCAACGTGGATGTTCACGTACAACTAGTTGGGTAAGTCCACTGTTCGAGGGAAGGCAATAGGACCGTGCATACAGCGCTGCGCACCTGAGAAGGTTGCGTGATACGTTCTGCCCAGAGGGGGCTGGAGAATACTTTGCGATGTCGCCATTGTTATCATCTCTCTGTCCCACGCCTCACTCGCCAGCCGTGGCCTAGCTTGTAACTAGTCACGCTTTTCCTGTGTCTGGCTCTCCCTACAAATATTGGTATGCTCGGAAAACTATCGCTGTCGCTTCCTAACGTAATAGTTATCCTGTTTCCTTTTTGTCACCCATAATGAACACTACAGTGGCCGTGCACTCTCACTGTGTGTAAGCTAACATGAAAAGCAATGTTAAAAGTTTCTACACGCACCCCGATGCATACTCTACAGGCAGACGCTGTAGAGCGACGCCATTGGCTGGAGCATCGGTTGATTCACTTGTCCTTGCGAATCGACCCATCACCCGCCTTCTTTCGTACACCGCACTGTAGTCGAGCGCTGTGGTGTGGACAGCAACCTCTGAGACAGATTTTTTATTTTAGTTCATACAACACATCAAATGTTTATCAAAGTCTCATATATTATTGCACTTAAAAAAAAAAATTTTAAAAAAACGCCCTGACCACTATGGGACTTAACATCTGAGGTCATCAGTCACCTGGAACTTAGAGCTACTTAAACCTAACTAACCTAAGGTCTTCACACACATCCATGCCCGAGGCAGGATTCGAACCTGCGACCGTAGTGGTAGCGCGGTTCCAGACTGAAGCGCCTAGAACCGCTCGGCCACTCCGGCCGGCATTTCACTTGTATTTAAATAACTTCTTAATACACCTGAAAGAGAGAGACTAGCAGTTCTGAAAGTATAATTTATTGTAGGTTTATCTACATCACTACTCCGCAATTTACACTCAAGTGTCTGGCAGAGGGTTCTTCGAACCACCTTCACAGACTATGTCTCTACTGTCCCACACTCTAACAGCGTGTGCGGGAAATGAACATTTAACTTTTTCTGTACGAGCGCTGATTCCTCTTGTTTTATTATGATGATCACTTGTCCTTACGTAGGTTGGCGACAATAAATTACACTCCTGGAAATTGAAATAAGAACACCATGAATTCATTGTCCCAGGAAGGGGAAACTTTATTGACACATTCCTGGGGTCAGATACATCACATGATCACACTGACAGAACCACAGGCACATAGACACAGGCAACAGAGCATGCATAATGTCGGCACTAGTACAGTGTATATCCACCTTTCGCAGCAATGCAGGCTGCTATTCTCCCATGGAGACGATCGTAGAGATCCTGGATGTAGTCCTGTGGAACGGCTTGCCATGCCATTTCCACCTGGCGCCTCAGTTGGACCAGCGTTCGTGCTGGATGTGCAGACCCCGTGAGACGACGCTTCATCCAGTCCCAAACATGCTCAATGGGGGACAGATTCGGAGATCTTGCTGGCCAGGGTAGTTGACTTACACCTTCTAGAGCACGTTGGGTGGCACGGGATACATGCGGACGTGCATTGTCCTGTTGGAACAGCAAGTTCCCTTGCCGGTCTAGGAATGGTAGAACGATGGGTTCGATGACGGTTTGGATGTACCGTGCACTATTCAGTGTCCCCTCGACGATCACCAGTGGTGTACGGCCAGTGTAGGAGATCGCTCCCCACACCATGATGCCGGGTGTTGGCCCTGTGTGCCTCGGTCGTATGCAGTCCTGATTGTGGCGCTCACCTGCACGGCGCCAAACACGCATACGACCATCATTGGCACCAAGGCAGAAGCGACTCTCATCGCTGAAGACGACACGTCTCCATTCGTCCCTCCATTCACGCCTGTCGCGACACCACTGAAGGCGGGCTGCACGATGTTGGGGAAAGAGCGGAAGACGGCCTAACGGTGTGCGGGACCGTAGCCCAGCTTCATGGAGACGGTTGCGAAAGGTCCTCGCCGATACCCCAGGAGCAACAGTGCCCTAATTTGCTGGGAAGTGGCGGTGCGGTCCCCTACGGCACTGCGTAGGATCCTACGGTCTTGGCGTGCATCCGTGCGTCGCTGCGGTCCGGTCCCAGGTCGACGGGCACGTGCACCTTCCGCCGACCACTGGCGACAACATCGATGTACTGTGGAGACCTCACGCCCCACGTATTGAGCAATTCGGCGGTACGTCCACCCGGCCTCCCGCATGCCCACTATACGCCCTCGCTCAAAGTCCGTCAACTGCACATACGGTTCACGTCCACGCTGTCGCAGCATGCTACCAGTGTTAAAGACTGCGATGGAGCTCCGTATGCCACGGCAAACTGGCTGACACTGACGGCGGCGGTGCACAAATGCTGCGTAGCTAGCGCCATTCGACGGCCAACACCGCGGTTCCTGGTGTGTCCGCTGTGCCGTGCGTGTGATCATTGCTTGTACAGCCCTCTCGCAGTGTCCGGAGCAAGTATGGTGGGTCTGACACACCGGTGTCAATGTGTTCTTTTTTCCATTTCCAGGAGTGTATTTTCACATTCAGAGGAGAAAGTTGATTATTGAAACTTTGTGAAAATATCTCGCCGTTACACAAAACGCCTTTGTTTTAATAATTGCCACTCCAACTCGCTTATCATATCCGTTACATTTTATACCCTATTCCGCGATGATACGAAACGAGATACCCTTCGTTGGACGATGTTCTCTATCGGTGACATTTGATAAGGATCCCATAGCGCAGAGCAACACTCAGGCGGAGGAAGAATAAGGGTAATGTAGTCTCCTCAATAGATCTGTTGCATTGGTTTGCCCGCCCACAACATTATCTGTGTGCTCCAATTTAAGTTGTTAATAATTGTAGTTCCTAGCTATTTAGTTCCACTGAATGCCTTTCAATGTGTGTGATTTATCGTGGACCGAAATTTAACCGATGTCTTTCGTTGCTCATGTGGATGGTCTGACACTTTTCCTTGTTCAGAGACAATTGCCACTTTCCGCACCATATATTTATTGGGTATAAGTCACTTTGTAATTTATTTTGGACTTCTGATGACTTTATATACGCTAAATGACAGCATCATCTTCAGACAATGTAGGAGGACTGCACGGATTGTCTCCTAAATCTTTTATATAGGTTTGGAACAGAAGAGGGCCTATAACACGACCTGGAGGGGGGGGGGGGGGGACGCTGTATATCACTTATGTCTTACTTGACCATTTTCCGTCGATTTCTACGTATAACTACACATTGTGATTGACTTCGCCATTACGTACAAAGAAGTTTGACATTGTTGTTGTTGTGGTCTTCAGTCCTGAAACAGGTTTGATGTAGCTCTCCATGCTACTCTCTCCTGTGAAAGCTTCTTCATCTCCCAGTACCTACTGCAACCTACATCCTTCTGAATCTGTTTAGTGTATTCATCTCTTGGTCTCCCTCTACGATTTTTACCCTCCACGCTGCCCTCCAATACTAAATTGGTGAGCCCTTGATGCCACAGAACATGTCCTACCAACCGATCCCTTCTTCTAGTCAAGTTGTGCCACAAATCTTTCTTCTCCCCAATCCAATTCAATACCTCCTCATTAGTTATGTGATCTACCCATTTAACCTTCAGCATTCTTCTGTAGCACCATTGTTCTGTAGCACCACATTTCGAAAGCTTCTATTCTCTTCTTGTCCAAACTATTTATCGTCCATGTTTCACTTCCATACATGGCTACACTCCATACAAATACTTTCAGAAACGACTTCCTGACACTTAAATCTGTACTCGATGCTAACAAATTTCTCTTCTTCAAAAACGCTTTCCTTGTCATTGCCAGCCTACATTTTATATCCTCTCTACTTCGACCATCAGTTATTTTGCTCCCCAAATAGCAAAACTCCTTTACTACTTTAAGTGTCTCAATGCCTAATCTAATTCCCTCAGCATCACCCGATTTAATTCGACTACACTCCGTTATCCTAATTTTGCATTTGTTGATGTTCATCTTATATCCTCCTTTCAAGACACTGTCCATTCCGTTCAAATGCTCTTCCAAGTCCTTTGCTGTCTCTGACAGAATTTCAATGTCATCGGCGAACCTCAAAGCTTTTATTTCTTCTCTATGGATTTTAATACCTACTCCGAACTTTTCTTTTGTTTCCTTTACTGCTAGGTCAATATACAGATTGAATAACATCGGGGATAGGCTACAACCCTGTCTCACTCCCTTCTCAACCACTGCTTCCCTTTCATGCCTCTCGACTCTTATAACTTCCATCTGTTTTCTATACAAATTGTAAATAGCGTTTTTCCCACGTAACACGAATTATTTTGCGATCCTCGGTGTACTCGTACATATGCATTTGAAAATATCCCTGGGCCGAAACTGGCTAATACTTCAAGACAAATATTGAAGTTAGGGCTCATCTTGTTTCAATATATTAAGCAGTATGTTATAGACGAAGTGGGTGTTCCCTTCATTAAATACCCTGAGGCTGTGGGCTCAAGTGTGAGGAAATTAGTGCACTAAACAGACTGCTCCAAATTCTCATGCTGTTTTCAATAAATAATACTTTCACGTGTTTCTTGTGGCGCTCGACTAAACCTGAAACTTCAACGGCTTTGCAATAGTTAGTAGTCAAAGGACACTAATCACCGGTTCGCTTCGGTAAGGCTACTGACCTAACAAACTTCAAACGACTTTAGCTTTCAGACGTATGGCGAAAAGTTTATTTTTCCGCGTGGCACAATCACTGACGCCACTCGAGTGACTTCGCTTTAGGTTCACCTGGGAACACGGCTTCAGGGTTGGTTTCCGGCCAGTGCTGGCTGGTGTGCTGGCATCAATTGATGTACCCGTTTGGTGAATCACACAGCGGGTGCTACAGGTGTGTGTGTGTGTGTGTGTGTGTGTGTGTGTGTGTGTGTGTGTGTGTGTCGCAGGCAGCCGCTGTACCCGGTCACTGCGAGGGGATTACGGACAGACGCTCATGAATAAAGCTGTCTGGCGTTTGCGTTCGTAATGAGCCATTTGCCGGCGCTGAGCGGCCGGCCGAACGCCAAGCCGGGGCATTTGCCGCTCCTGAAGTCGCTCGCTAGTCTCAGCGTTGATTGGCTCTGCGATAGCAACTGATGGAAAGTTTCCGAGGCTTTTTGTTCTTTTCTAATACTGCCCGCCCATCAGCGCGATAGCTACCACTCGATAAAGCAACCGAACGTATGATTCTCGTTTACGTATTGTGAAGTCTGTGTAGGACGAACATACCAGTGACGAAGGAGCTTACTCATATGCGAATTTATGTCCGCGTTGATTTGTTTGATGAATTCGTATATTACCCAGCTCATTGGTCGTCGAATGCAGCCGAGTAACAAGGTCAGATAAGTGGGAGAACTATCGCACAACCAGTTTAACAGCTCATTCATCCAAGCTGCTGACGAGATTGATGTACAGAAGAAAACAAACTTTGGGAGATATTAGACGATGTTGAGTTTGACTTCAGGGAGTTCCAGCAATACCGATGGAACTTGTAAGTAATTTTCAACCAGGTGTTCGGATACTTTTGGATTACATAGTGTGCATAATGAATGTACGAGTATAGGTTGGAGGCACACTGTTGACGACATATGGACGTTTGGGCCTGGTCGTGAGTCGTGCTCAGGTAAGGCGACCGCTTGCGATAAGTACCAGTCGGCCACAACTTTCCATCGTCGTCATTCCATTATACAGATATTGGTTGTCCATATTCGCAGCTGCGAATATGTTTCATAACGGCTGTAGTCGCCGCAGTGCCTGAATCGTACTTCGAAACAACACAGGCTCTGCAATATGGTAACTGATGGAAGGTGACAGACCCTGTTAAATGAAAACAAAAACTTGCAGATAACGTCTAAGCTGCATAAACAGGAACAGCCGGCAGGACTCTAGAATGACTACAGAGAGCACCACCACAAACAAAATTTCAGTAGGAGAAAGGGTCATGTATGACTAGGGTTAAGCAGCGTCAACCCAAAAATAGTACATACATCCGCGTCTGCAGTGAATATCTCAGCAGTTGTGATGGCAGCACAGATGCATGCAGTCTTCGCTTCGGTAGAGCGTAAGCTACAATAAATCTTTGTGACTGAACTGTGCACAGATTTACAGTCACGGAATAGGCTCTGTGTCTTCTTATATTCAAGCGTTTTGCAGTATTCCGCATGTGAATTTCCGATTGTTCTATGAGACCAAGCATTTCGGGATGAAATCGGTGCGTGTTGCTGAAAGATGCTGGCTCGTGATATCCAACCGCAAGTCCCGGCGGGCACAAGTGAGACGATAAGCACTGCATTTTAATGTTCGACCATTCGTAGAGAACAACCGTTTAATTGAGAAAGCGGGTTAGTTGGATGGGACAGTTAGCTGCATCCCCATTACCCATCGGGGCAGCAACAGGTGACGGGGAATGTCGGGTCGCGTACGTGTGTGTGTATTGCTCCGGGTCGCGCGCGTTAGCGAAGCTGCGGTGGCGGCGGCAGCAACAGCGAGGACCTTGGAGCGCCCATTAGCAGAGCCAGCGTCCGTGAGCATCAGCCCTCGCTGTCGTCTCGTGTCCACCTCTGCGTTACAGTACACCACTGAGCAGTTGCTGTCCTCCGGGAACCGTCGTTGTTCTCTCCGCACTAACAGGGATGTCGATAGAGTACTACTTCCTGCTAGCAGGTCAGTTATGTCCGTCACTTTATATTGTTTAAGCCAGAGTCGTCGCCGGCCGAAGTGGCCGAGCGGTTCTAGGCGCTACAGTCTGGAACCGCGCGACCGCTACGGTCGCAGGTTCGAATTCTGCCTCGGGCATGGATGTGTGTGATGTCCTTTGGTTAGTTAGGTTTAAGTAGTTCTAAGTTCTAGGGGACTGATGACCTCAGCAGTTAAGTCCCATACTGCTCAGAGCCATTTTTGAACCAGAGTCAGTCTGTCCACGCCTCCTTCTCCATAACCTGTCCGCCTGCAGATTGTCTGCGCAATTGCCCGTACAGTATTTTGTAAATACTTTTGCTATACCGTATCCGTAGTATGTAGCTATATTCGTGATCTGTGCAAATAGCTTAACACTCAGTTCACCAGCTTCCGAGACAGCAGGTGATTCATACCTGGATCGAATCTCGCGTCCGTTGGGGCCAGCTTGACTTGTGGTTTTCAGACGGAATTACACGTTGAATTAGGCAAATTCGTGACTGGTTCCCAGTATCTCCCAGACAGACTGAAACAAGTGATACTGGGTCCACAGGCGATTATATTGAGAGAGGAAATCAATAGTCAGAAATGCATATTTATTGTGTTATGGACATACACAGTGCACACCGCGTAACAACAACGTACCTCGTAGTAATTCGGGAGGACGACGGTTCAATCCCGCGTCCGGTTTCCCTAAATCACTCCAGGCAAATGCCGGGATGGTTCCTCTGAAAGGGCACGGCCGACTTCCTTCCCCATCCTTCCCTAATCCGATGAGACCGATGACCACGCTGTCTGGTCTCCTTCCCCAAGGCAACCAACCAACCATAGTAATTGTTCAAAGCGACGACCGCCAGTCCTGATGAATGTATTGCATCGGTACTGCAATTCTGCCGCACTCTAACAAAAATTAAATTTTCTCATAATGAGAGTACTGAAGGGCGTTCTGTTACAAACCATTCAAAAGCCAGGATCGTAGAAAATATCTTTTATTCAATACAACCAGTTTGAACAGTCATAGTTGTCATCTTCAGGTCTTAAACAAGTTTTTTGTAGTAAAACACCTGTTCTTTTTACACTGATCTCATGCACAGAATGTCAAGTGGATAAAACTCAAGTTATAAATGTTTGGCATCGCTGAAATCTTTAAAAACACACAGCATCTTGTCCAAAAGACTATGTCAATATACATATTGCTCGCAGATGCTTGTTACATGATACAAATACGGTACGCAATAGCTGTCGTGTACGTAGCAAGCCAGCCGCTGTGGCCCAGCGGTTATAGGCACTTCAGTCCGGAACCGCGCTGCTGCTACGGTCGCAGGTTCCAATCCTGCCTCGGGCATGGACGTGTGTGATGTCCTTAGGTTAGTTAGGTTTAAGTAGTTCTAAGTCTAGGGGACTGATGACCTCAGAAGTTCCATAGTGCTCAGAGCCATTCGAACCATTTTTGTGTGTAGCAAAGATTCCAGGTGTCTGTTGTACACTGGAGGAGGCAGCGGGTGATAAACAGCGTACACCCCCGACCACCAGACAGAAGTACTGTACACAGCTTTGCTCACAGCACGTGTGCCATTTGACGACCGCATGCATCGCACCGACGCATTTACCTGTGCCGCAAGCACGCGGCTATACCTGATGTCAGCTGTCCATTGCTTCAGACAGCTTGTCACATGTTCATGGTGAGATCTGTTACTGTGAACAGTGCAGGACGCACAGTCGAAGATTGAACGTCGCGTGAGTTGGCTGACATGCATTTAATGTATGGTGCGGTGGGATGTGGTGGCAGTAAAGCAGCACGAACGTACAGAAAACGCTTTCACAACAGACTTCATCCAAATGAGAAGAAGTTTACCTCCGTGGATACTAACTTACGAGAGACGGGATCGTTCGCGGGAATAGAGCTGGCCAATGTTCCCACCAAAGACATATCCGAACACGAGACTTTGAGAAGATGCTGTTGGATCATGCGGCCGACCACTCAGCAATATGCACCCGTCAACTTAACCGTAAAACGCACACTTCGAAGGAACCGTGTGCAGAGTATTGGTGGAACAAGTATTACACTCCTATGATAAACAACGTGTGCAAGCGCTGGGACCAACGGATTTTGAGACTCGCGTTCACTTCTGTCAGTGGATTATCCACCGCCGTGCCGAACTTGTTCACGGATGCGGCCTCATTCCCCCGTAATCGTGTTTTCAACAGCCACAGCAGCCATGTCTCAAGTGAGCACAATCCCCACGCCGCCCACGTCGATAGCCACCAGCTATAATTCTGTGTCAACGCCTGGGAGGCATTGTCGAAGACCACATAATAGGATCTTATTTGCTGCCTCCCCGTTTGACTGGTCGACTTTACATGGTGTTCCTGCGAGATGTTCACAGTTCTTGGAGACTGTAGCTATTACTGTCCGCCACAGGATGTGGTTTCGTCATGACGGTGCACCAGCTCACATCGATGTTAATGTCCAGGAGCACCTAATGAGGACGTGCCCTCATCATCGAATGGCAGGCTCTGTTCCACGTCCAGCGCGATCGCCGGATCTAACGCCTCTGGAATTTTTCCTCTGGAGTTACAAGACTCTGATGCATGAAACCGTCTTAGAAACTGATGGAGACCTGCTTGCCAGGGTCCAAGCTGTATGTCTCCTAACACAACAGACACCAGAGATCTTTGAGAGAGTGCGGCAGAACTTCATACGCCGTTGCCATACATGCATTAACTCTGGTGGTCGTCGCTTTGAACATTTACTATGAGCTACGTTGTTTTTACGCGGTTTGCGCTGTGTAAGTCCATAACCCTAAATCTGCATTTGCGACGACTGGTACCATCTCAGTATAATCAGTTGTGGACCCACTATCACCTGTTTCAATTTACAAGCCTCTACATCTCTGTGTAGGTAATGCAACCTACATCCGTATGGGTAGACGCTAACTCCGCGACTCAGGAAAGATCGAGAAAGGATCTACTAATCCCCCTACTCGAACTCCGCGTCTTGTCCTATAGGCAGAAAGGCGCGCATAAATTTATATACCCCGAGTTCACAGTCCAACAGCATCGAAGAAGAACTTCTGCGGATTGTGGAAGAATTGGTAAGAGTCCGTGACGAACAGGCTCTCAGATTCAGGTACTGAGGCGTGCTAAGACAGCTCAAACGGTAGAATGTTTTGCTCTCGAAAGTTAAGTATCTACGAAAGAAAATAGACGTAATGCGATGAATTACACACCCATAACACAGACGTCGGTTTGCAATAAGATTCTGGAACATTAACTGTGTTCGAACTTTACAAATTACCCCTGAGATAACGGTCTACTGACAAATAGCCAACTAAGATTCGGAAAATATCGTTTTTATGAAATTAGCTCTTTATTTTCACGAAGTAATGAATGCTGTCGTCAGGGAATCTCAAACTGATTGCTTATTTCTAGCTTTCTAAAAGGCTTTTGATACCGTTCCTCACAAGCGACTTCCAGTTAAGTTGCGCCGATGGAGTATCGTTTCAGTGGTGCGACTAGATTCGTGATTTCCTCTCAGAAACGTCACAATACGTGGTAACTGACGAAAGTAATCGAGTAAAACAGAAGTGGTATCTGGCGTTCCCCAAGGCGGTGTTACAAGCCTTCTGCTTTTCGTAAACTATATAAAGTATTTAGGGAACTGTCTAAGAACCCCTCTTAGATGGTTTGCAGATTATGGTGTTATATACCGCCTAGTAAAGCCATCAGAAAATAAAACACAATTGCTGAATGATTTAAATACGATATCAGTGTGGTACGAAAAGTGGCAGTTTATCCTGAGTAACGAAAATTGTGAAGTATCCACATGAGCCCTAAAATAAATCCGCTAAATTTCGGTTTAGGGCAACTCGTTTTATATTATCGCGTAATAGGGAGAGAGTACCACGGAAATGATTAGGGTGTTGGGGTGGCAGTCATAGTCATTAAAACAAAGGCGTTTACCGTTGCAGCGAGCTCTTTCCACAAAGTTTCAGTCATCAACTTTCTCCTCTGAAGGCAGGAATATTTTACTGTCGCCAGCTTGCATGGAGAGAAATTATTATCGTAATAAAATAAATCGGAGATCGTACGGGAAGATTTAAGAGTCCATTTCTCCAGTGCGCTATTAGAAAGTGGAACTGTGGAACTGCAGAGAAATAGACAAGTTAGTTCGAAGAACCATCTGCCAGGCGCATAATTGTCAGTTGTAGAGCCGTCATGTTGATGTAGATGAGGATGGAGCCACAGTCTGCCACACAAAAGGTTTAAATTGTAGTGGGAAACTTGTGACACAAGCAATACAGAGTTTGCGCATTACAGATGTCAAGAGAAATGCGCCTATGTTAATCCGCTGGGTCCTCAGTGTTTTGTATCTCTAATTAAGATTTTAGGACAGCATTGGAAAGAACAGTATTTTTAGTCCCCAATAAGTCAAGTTATAGGCAAAGAGATAGTCAAGATATACTCTTCGCAGTTTTCCAGCTTCCTTGCTAAATGCCACTGTTGACTGTTGAGCTATAGCATGAGAGCTTCCATAGCAAGAGTGGTACTGGAAGCTAGACGAACGGGCCACGCAGTAACATCACTGCTCAGGGTTAAAGGTTCGCCTTGGATGCCAGATAAAGTTCCAGGAAATGGAGCCACTGCGGCGTAGCAGCCTCTCCTTCCAGGAAATTTACGTGGGCCAATAAACGTTCGTCACCAAATCTCGTGTTTGTGATGTTCAGTGCAAACGGCTTTTCGGTGGTGCTGATTTATATGGTTCATACTGTGATCTGGAAACGGCAAAAATGCGAGCATTTGTATGCGTTTGGAAGTTTTCTGCTTTTCATCATTTCTGTTTGTATGTTCGAAATAGTAATTTACTATTTATTGGATCATGTGTCGAGTATTCATTGTATGAGGCTCTTCCTGCCTCAATGTTTCAACAACATGCCTGTTGGACAACCCGCTCTCATTGCGCGGGGGAATTCGTCACGCTACCGGAGCGAGTTGACCTAAACATGTTGAAATATAAAAAACAAAACAATTTTATAATTCCTATTTATCAATTACAAATGTTTTAACTAGGAAAAGTTAACTATATTGCCACACAGCGTACAATAATACAATAACGTTCTCGGAAATGGAACACAAAATTTCACAACAGACTTCGCCATGAAACTCTGATTCAGCTAACACTTGCTTTCGTTAGAAGAAACGAAAATAGGTTAGAGTTCATCAGTCCACTGGCAGTGAGATGATTAAAAGCATAGCATGCACTAGGCTGGACCAGGATGAGGAAGAAATGGGTAGCAGATTTGAATTCCGCTCCTGCAAAATATGTTAACTTTGTACCTCTCTACTTAACACTGATCTGCAGTGCTTAAAAAGCAATACACACGTTTTTTATGTCCCAAAGAATTTCATATTCGCTAGATACAGTAAGGATTCATTTCTGGAGATTAGTATTAAACCGACATTCGTAGCCTCTTGTAGACAGCGACATATAAAGCTGGATAATGGTTGAAATGTACTGTTTTCGACGTGACAACGGGTCACACATTGTCGTTGTCGTTTGCGTTACGAATATTAGCTTGTCTATCCTTTGGCTACACCTTTTTTATGTTCTTAGACCCCATGGGTGAGTTTATGTGGCCCGCCACGAATTCCTCTCCTGTGCCAACCTTTTCATCTCAGAACACCACTTGCAACCAAAGTCCTCAGTAATTTTCTGGATGTATTCCAATCTCTGTCTTCCTCTACAGTTTTTACCCTCTACAGCTCCGACGTCGTACTAACCTGTCCTTTTTGTCAGTATAATCTGTATATTCCTTTCATCTCTGATCATTCCTTACCTCATTCTTTCAAATAATTTTCAACAGTATTCTGTAGCACCACAACTCAAATGCTTCGACTCTCTTCTTTTCCGGTATTCCCATAGTCAGTGATCCACTACCATACAATACTCCAATTATACATTCTCAGATTAAGGCTGATAGCAGAATTTTCTTGGCAAGGAATGTCCCTTTTTGGCCATGCTTAGTCTGCTTTTTATGTCCTGGCTTCGTCTGCTGTGGATTATTTTGCTTCAAGGTTAGCAAAATTCCTTAACTTTATGTACTTCGTGATTCCCAATTCTGATGTTCAGTTTCTCGCTAATCTAATTTCGTCTGTTTCTCGTCACTTTCATCTTTATTCGATTTGTTCTCAGTTCATACCCTGTACTCATTAGACTTTTGATCCTATCCAACAGACGCTTTAATTATACTTCACCTTCACCGAGAATAGCAATTCCATCAGTGCGCCTTATCATGCAGACTACATGAACATTATTGCGGCCGGTCACTGTGGCCGAGCGGTTCCAGGCGCTTCAGTCTGGAACCGCGCGACCGTTACGGTCGCAGGTTCGAAACCTGCCTCGGGCATGGATGTTTGTGATGTCCTTAGGTTAGTTAGGTTTGAGTTCTAGGGGACTGATGACCTCAGATGTTAAGTCCCATAGAGCTCAGAGCCATATGAATTTGAACATTATTGCGGACCACATGCTACTCTTCGTCTTCCCCGAAGGCGATGCAACCTTTCAGCAGGATAACTGTCCGTGTCGTAAGGCCAGAATCGTGCTACAGCAGTCTGACTAGTGTGGTGATGATGATGATGATGATGATGACGATGATGAACTTACTCTGATTCAAATGACCCGAACTCAGTGGAACATATCTATGACGGTATCAGGCGGAAGTTACTCGTCCACAAACTCTCGGTCGGTAATGTAAGGTACCTGTGGGTGGACATCTGGTGCCTCTGGATGATTTGAAAATTGGCCACGACCTGAAAAAAGTCATGAAGTGAATAAAAGTGAAATTTGGTACTTTGGCTGTTTTCCCGTTGTATTGTGTATGTATGTGTGTGTTGTTCGTTCTTCGCCGTTGTCTGTGAATAAAGTATCAGGACAATACTTCTATGCCTAGCGTACCTACAATCAACCACGTAAATGTCGAAAAATAGCTCTGCCTCACAAAACTGTTTGTATTTGATCGGCCTTCACACGTGCAACGAACAGCCTGTGGTTTCAAACGGCCAGAGTGGTTTTCTGGGAGTGTCAGCGTAGCGGAAAGCGGCCACGGAAGCAGCATCGCAGAGAAAGCGCCCCAGGCAGTACTGGGCCGGGCCCGGCCGGCTCTGCCCAATTTCTCTCTTATCGCCATTCTGCGCGCCGTTCCGCCCGCCTGCTCGTAACCACCCACGCCACGCGAAACCATCGGCCAGTTTTTCTCTCCGTTGTCTTCGCTACTCTGCAAGGGTAGTCATGAGGAAGGCGATAACAGGCAAAAGTTGTATCTAATCAAGATTCCATTCTATCCCGCTCGTAGACTGTGCGGTCACTAGAGATGTACTAAAGATTATAAAACTCAGTCCTCTTGCTCCTTTAATATTTTATTAAAAAGTGGTTTCAGCTTGTCAGCCATCATCAGATATAAAAATCAGAGAATGAAACAACAACGTATCAACAGATTTACTAAACAAGAAATGGACATCAGATTTGCGCATGAAATGAATAACGTGTCCAAAAATTTGGGTGCGAGGTGTAGGCACGTAGTCAGTCCATAAAGATGCATGTTTATAGGTTAAATAAAGTTTACAACGATCAGCGATAGTAAGATAGCTGGCCGCTGTGTCAGACCGGTTCTAGCCGCTTCAGTCTGGTACCGCGCGACAGCTACGGTCGCAGGTTCGAATCTTGCCTCGGGCATGGATGTGTGTGCTGTCCTTAGGTTAGTTAGGTTTAAGTAGTTCTAAGTCTAGGGGCTGATGACCTCAGATGTTCAGTCCCATAGTATTCAGAGCCATTTGAACCTTAGTAAGATACCAAATACAGAAAATCGAATATATATACAGTGAAGCCCCAAAGAAACTAGTATACATGCTTATTCAAATACAGAAATATGTAAACAGGAAGAAAACAGCGGTGCAGTCGGCATGTTACCAAGATTTAAGTGAGTTTGAACATGGTGCTACAGTCGGCGCACGAGCGATGGGGCACAGCATCTCCGAGGTAGTGATGAAGTGGGGATTTTTCCCGTACGACCATTTCACGAGTGTGCCGTGAATTTGAGGTATCCGGTAAAATATCAAATATGTGACATTACTGCGGCCGGAAAAAGTACCTGCAAGAACGGGACCAACGACGACTGAAGAGAATCGTTCAACGTGATAGAAGTGCAGCCCTTCCGAAAATTGCTGCAGATTTCAATGCTAGGCCATCAACAAGTGTCAGCGTGCGAACCACTGAACGAAACATCATCCATAAGGGCTTTCGGAGTCGAAGGCCCTCTCGTGTACCCTTGATGACTGCTGGACACAAAGCTTTACGCTTCGCCTGGGCTCTTCAACACCGACATTGTACTGTTGATGACTGGAAACATGCTGCCTGGTCGGACGAGTATGGTTCCAAAATGTATCGACTAGATGGACGTGTACGAGTATCGAGACAAACTCTTGAATCCATGGGCCCTGCATATCAGCAGTCAGGGAGCTGTTGAAGCTGGTGGCTGCCCTGTAATGGCGTGGGGCGTGTGCAGTTGGAGTGATATGGGACCCCTGATACATCTAGATACACAGGTGACACGTGCGTAAGCATCCTGTCTGATCACCTGCATCCATTCATGTCCATTGTGCATTCCGACGGAGTTGGGAAATTCCAGCAGGAAAACAACTGCGCCAGAAACTTGTTGTCTTATATAGGCGTTGCCTACTGGAGCCCCGTATTCTGCTTGTTTACATCTCTCTACATCTACGTGATTACTCTGCTATTAACAATAAAGTGCCTGGCAGAGGGTTCAATGAACCACCTTCATGCTGTGTCTCTACTGTTCCACTCTCGAACGGCACGCGGGAAAAACGAGCACTTAAATTTTTCTGTGCAAACCCTAATTTCTCTCATTTTATCGTGATGATTTCTCCCTATGTAGGTGGGTGCCAACAGAATGTTTTCGCAATCGTAGCAGGAAACTGGTGATTGAAATTTCATGAGAAGATCCCGTCGCAACGAAAAACACGTTTGTTTTAATTATTGCCACTCCAATTCACGTATCAAGTCTGTGACACTATCTCTCCTATTTCGCGATAATACAAAACGAGCTGCCCTTCTTTGTACTTTCTCGATGTCACCCGTCAGTCTTCCCTGGTGCGGATCCCACACTGCACAGCAGTACTCAAGAATAGGGCGGACAAGCGTAGTGTAAGCAGTCTCTTTGATAGACCTGTTGCACCTTCTAAGTGTTCTGCCAATCAATCGCAGTCTTTGGTTTGCTATACCCACAATATTATGTATGTAATAGTTCCAATTTAGGTTATTCGTAATTGTAATCCATAAGTATTTAGTTGAATTTACAGCCTTCAGATACGTGTGACTTATCGCGTAATCGAAATTTAGCTGATTTCTTTTAGTGCTCAGGTGAATAACTTCACACTTTTCTTTATTCAGGGTCAGTTGCCACTTTTCGCACCATACAGATATCTAAATCATTCTGCAAGTCGTTTTGATCATCTGATGACTTTACAAGACGGTAAATGACAGCATGATCAGCGAAAAATCTGACGGCTACTCAGATTGTCTCCTATGTCGTTAATGTAGATCAGGAACAATAGAGGGCCTATTACACTTCCTTGGGGAACGCCGGATATTACCTCTGTTTTACACGATGACTTTCCGTCTATTACTACGAATTGTGACCTTTCTGAACAGGAAATCACGAATCCAGTCGCGCAACTGAGGCGATACTCCGCAGGCACGCAGTTTGGTTAGAAGACGCTTGTGAGGAACGTCGTCGAAAGCCGTCTGGAAATCTAAATCTCTGTACTTGAATAAGCATGCCTACATCAGTTTCTTTGGCGCTTCAGTGTAGAACGGCTCTGTGAGCCCCCGAGATGTTTTCAAGACTTTTCCTGGAATAGGAAAAGATCCTGGAATTTCGATCTGATTCGACACGTGCTTCAGTGTAGCACAGAGCCGTACTACTATTTTTAATAGGTCGCAGAAGTAAAATTTTAAGGTAATCTGAAGATGACCCACGAAGTCGAAACGCGTTAAAAAAAAAAGGTGCAACGAAGGCTGTTTTTAATTCAGATATTTTACATACAGTTGCTGTACTAGATGTCTAAGGGAGTGGTAGAAATTTTACAGAAGTCTGAACTTGAGACGGAGGTTTCCTCCGTCTGATGAATAGCACTGTAGGTGGTCCGCAGCGCCACGCGCTCGCCGCTGCTGGCTGGTGCGAGCAAATGCAGACGTAACATTCTAAGAGCAATGGCCCGCGACGGGGCGCTGTTAGCACGGCGGCTCACTGAGTTACGAGCAGCGGCCGGCAGCCGGCAGCCTGCGGCCACACGACCGGATCGGGCAGAAGACTGCGTGCTTGCTCATACACCGAGCTGTCGCGCCCAGTTACGCTTGCCGTAAACGCAGATGCTTTGCCGTCCGGGCGGATACGCCTGTTATCTTAATGTCCAGCCAGTATATCTCAGGAAGGCACATCGGCTTCAGGCAAGTCTGTCGCGTCGTAAATAGTATTTGCGACTTTACGACAGGAATGGGGAGATGCTCTTGACCAACGTAATAGGTAGTTTATAAGGCGACTTTCGTATCTAAAAACAAATTTGCGTCTAGTGTTTGAGTTTCATTTCCAATTGAAGTTTCCCAGCATCAGTCACAAACGCCTTTTAATATGAAGAAAAAAAATAGGCAGTACCACATAATTGGTGACACACACACACACACACACACACACACACACACACACACACAGAGAGAGAGAGAGAGAGAGAGAGAGAGAGAGAGAGGGAGGGAGGGTGTTTGAAATTTTTTGCCTCAAACATCTAGCGGTGACACATCGCATCGTGGTGATCAACTTTTATTAGAAACAAAACGTTCGATGGCGCTCCCTTGAGAGGTGACATTGCAGCGTGTGTATGCCTTGTGTGTTGCCTATAGTTATATCATGTTCGTCTCGGTAACTGCGGTGTCAGTTCGGCAGATTGCTGACCGAAGGGGCGCGGGTTCGATTCCCGGTCGGGTCGGAGATTTTCTCCTTACGAGAATGAGATTTTTCACTCTGCAGCGGTGTGTGCGCTGTTATGAAACTTCCTGGCAGATCAAAACTGTGTGCCGGACCGAGATTCGAACTCGGGACCTCTCCGCTGCAGAGTGAAAATCTCATTCTGGAAACTTCCCCCAGGTTGTGGCTAAGCCATGTCTCCGCAATATCCTTTCTTTCAGGAGTGCTAGTTCTGCAAGGTTCGCAGGAGAGCTTCTGTAAAGTATGGAAGGTAGGAGACGAGGTACTGGCAGAAATAGAGCTGTGAGGACGGGGCGTGTCGTGCTTGGGTAGCTCAGTTGGTAGAGCACTTGCCCGCGAAAGGCAAAGGTCCCGAGTTCGAGTCTCGGTCCGGCACACTGTTTCAATCTGCCAGGAAGTTTTATTTTCTCCTTACATTCGTATAGCCGTTACTGACACGAAACTTGCCTCGAACACGCTGTCTATCATGTTTCCACTATTGAAATGGCTGCAATGACACGAACTGAAAGTCACTAAAACTGAAAAAAAAGTTTGAATTATCTGCTCCGTATGAATGGGGGTAGGTCCAGCAAAATTGAAAACGACAGATCAGCGTAGGGAATTGGTGGAAAGCACAGGCGGCTGCCTTCTGTGACGAGGGTATTGGAAAATTGGTAGCGCGCCACGACAGGTGTAAGTCGGAGCGGCTGCTAAGTAGAGAAAGTACCTGGAAGGTGTAGCTAAATGTTGCAAATAAAACAATTTTAATATTCACTCTATTTCGCGGTTCGTTGGTTGAGAAAAACATAGACCTCGTATTTTGTGTTTGTGTTTGTGGTTGCGAACGCCACGAGAGCATTTATGCTTCTTACAGTGGGAACTAAAAACGTTCTGACGATGTGGTAAACAGGCACAAACTGAGACTGCGGAAAGGTGGAGAAGGAAATGAACCGTGGCCCTTTCAAAGGAACCATCTCGCCATTTGCGTCAAATGATACAGGGAAACAACGGAAAACGAGAATCCGCATTGCCGGACAGATTTGAACTGCCGTCGTTCCAAAAGCGAGTCCAGTGCCTTACCACTGAAACGCATCTTTCTCTCTCTGGAAAGAAATTACTGAAGCCGCCAGACACCACTGTAAAGATACAACAGAGAAATTTCTGTGGTTGGTAAAAAGTGGCTCTTATTACTTTTCGTGTAAAATGGGGAAGACACTACTTTTAACAGTCGATAACTACAGGAATATTCACAAGTGTTGAAGAAGCTGTTCTAGGCGACATGTAATTTTCCCTTCAGAGAGTATCCCCTCCCCCCCCCCCCCTTGAAAACTGCAGTGTTTCTCGGGGTTAAAACTGCACAACAGAGGTGTACGATTATGAAACCATTTATACCGCAGCAGGAACATTATCGTCAACTCTTACTTTTTTGTACTTTTCGAAGGACGCTTTGCGGTGAATACTATTAGCGATCGTGAGACTTGTGAGTGGTTCTTTTCCCGCTTTGTAAGGAGCTGCTGAGAGCACGTAGGGTTCACGGAGAGTCGCCCTTGGCCTTTAGATAAGATACTGCCTCGCCACAAGCTGGCGTGTCGAACGGAACCGTTCCTGTCACATCGCAGGACCGGCCGGCACACACAGAGTTCTCACTTGCTTTACTCCAGTGATCTCACGCTCCATTCAGCGTTGCCTCTCTACAGAACGGGCCGTTTATCGTGTTTGAAGCTGCTGCTCCTCCTCCTCCTCGTCATCGTCATCGTCATCAAGAAGGATAAGGCCTTTTGGCCTGTTACATCTTGGAATTGTTCACGCCGTCTCTTTTAATGGACGTCAACATTTCTCTTTTCTGTTGTCTTATGACACTGATAAGCCAAAACATTAAACCATTGCCCACCGCGGCGTTGGATGCCACCTGGTTGCGATGCGGGCACGTAACACGATAACAAAAATGTGAAAGCGGAGCAGACACGGACTGGGGATCACCCTAGCTAAGATACGGGCTGCAGATAGGGAAATCCATTGAGATAAGTGATTTTGACAAGGGGCTAATTACTATTAAGCAGAGCCTTTGAACAAGTATATCGAAAACGGCGAAGCTGGTCGTATGTTCACGTGCTACTGTCGTGAGCATTTACGGAAAGAGGTAGAAGGACAGCGTATACCGCTAGGAGCTAAATGTTTGGACTTCCAGGACTCTTCGCAGAACGTGGGGTTCGGAGGCTTGTGTGCTCTGTAAAGTAGGGTAGACGGTGATCTTTGGCACCTATGCCGAAAGAGCACAATGCTGGTGCACGCACAAGTGTTTCGTAGCACACCGTTCATCGAACATTGTTGGGCATGGAGCTCCGCAGCAGACCACCCCTACGTGTTCACATGTTGACCCAATGACATCGTCAGTTACGATTGCAATGGGCACGGGACCATCAGGATTCGACCATTGATCAGTGAAAACGTGTCGGCTCGTCATCTAAATCACACTTTGCTACACTAGGTCGATGTTCGTCTCCACAAACACCGCCAGCGAGTTGAAAGGCGGCCCGAAACGTGCTGCGCAGGCTGGTTGGGTTGGTTGTTTGGGGAAGGAGACCAGACAGCGAGGTCATCGGTCTCATCGGATTACGGAAGGCTCGGAAAGGAAGTCGGCCGTGCCCTTTCAAAGGAACCATCCCGGCATTTGCCTGGAGCGATTTAGGGAAATCACAGAAAACCTAAATCAGGATGGGATTGAACCGTCGTCCTTCCGAATGCGTGTCCAGTTTGGTAGCCACTGCGCCACCTCGCTCGGTGCAGGCTGGTAGGAGCAGTATTATGCTACGGGAGATATTCTCCTGCGCTTGCATGGGTCCTCTGATGGTAACTGAAGACACGCTGACAGCTACGAACCACCTGCATCTCTTTATGCTTGATGTCTCCCCCGACGGCGTTGTCATCTTTCAGCAGTGTAATTGCCGTGCCTCGAAGCCAGAACAGTGCTACAGTGGTTTGAGGAGCGCTACAGTGAACTCCAGTTGATGACTCCGCGACCAAATTCGTCCGATGTAAATCTTATGGAACCCATCTGAGTCATCATCGGGCGTCATCACCAAGTATGCAGATCGCTTGCCCGTTATTTACGCGAATTATGTGAGCTGTGCGTAGACACCTTATGTCACATGCCTCCACGAACGTTCTGTCGGGTCTCTGATACGCAGGATCAGTGATATATTTAGTTCCAAAGACAAACAAACAAGCTATTAAGCAGATGGTCATAATGTTTTGACTCGTCATCGTATAGCATTGCAGCTTTAGATTCCTTTTTATTGGACATACGTTGATGTGCTTACCAGTTCAGTCTACATTTTTCCGTTATAGTTGCCGTAGGCCCTACATTTAAATCCTGTCTAATATCAGTGCTTCTCATATTGTCTAGTAATGAATATCCCGCTACAAAGCGGAGGAACTTTATCTCTGATGGTTGGATATGTTGTAATTGGTGTACTGTTAGGGTCACTCTCTACCATACAGCAAGAAAGGCAAGGCCCTTATTTTGAACAGTGTAATTAATGTTTCTTTCCGTACGTTGTGTTTTAATTATGTTGTATTATTCCTCAGAAATGTCTGAATATGGCCAATATTAGCTCTACATCATCTGACCTGGAAAATTTCAGATTGCACCATAGGTTTTTTTAAACTTTCTTACTTGTTCGTTTACTTGTCCATCTATAACGATTTTAGCTGTTATTGATTCCAATACTTGAAATGCCATCATTTTTCTTTTACGTGTTTTCTTCATTCCTTATTTAGCGACATTTTGACTGAATTGATGACCTGGAAACTTTTCTTCAGATTTCAGACGTATGCTTAATCAGCTCCATGTTTATGTTATCATTGACTGGCAAGTTTTGTTTTCTTTTGGTTTTTCTTCATGCTAATTTTGTTTTAAGTTGTCACACAAAATGACATTAAATTCCCGACTACTTTCTCAGTCTTTCGTGTAAAGGCTCTATTGTGCATATTCTTCGCATCATCCACAGTTCAGCAATTTTTTACTTAGTTTTCTTTAAGACCTCGCAAGACTTGACCTTCTTTGTGCTGCCAATGGAAATGATTCTCCACAGGAATTTGTTGCAGGTTAAAACAACACCTGTCGGCAGCTCAGGGTTTCGATTGAATTATCATTTCGTCCTAAAGAGAGTTGGAGCCGTCATAAAGGCGAAAGATTGACGCACCCCCAAAAAAATGGTTCAAATGGCTCGGAGCACTATGGGTCTTAACATTTGTGGTCGTCAGTCCCCTAGAACTTGGAACTACTTAAAGCTAACTGACCTAAGGACATCACACACATCCATGCCCGAGGGATGATTCGAACCTGCGACCGTAGCAGTCGCGCGGTTCCGAACTGAGCGTCTAGAACCGCTCGGCCACCGCGGCCGGCGACGCACCCCATATTGATGTCCAATAATAGGTGTCCGGACTCTTTAGAGCAAGTAATGTTCTTCAGCGTAGCACATTACGATGATATGTAGCAAGGAGATTTAAAGTATTCTGGTACTAATCAGTTCATCAGTGAAGACAAGTATTGTACCAAGTGTGGAAAACAATATATTTTCTGACACAGACTACAGCAGGAGCGTATTAAGTGCCTGCAAGTCGTCTCGAGTTTCACAGTAGACAATCGACACCTCACCTATCCAGTTAGAGGGACGCCACAGCAATTAATTTCACTCCACGCTACGCTTAGCTGTATACAAACAACTCTCAACGAACGATACCGTCGCGGAAAGTCTGACAAAACGATTTTAATGCAGAAGTTTCGCAGGAGAGCTTCTGTAAAGTTTGGAAGGTAGGAGACGAGATACTGGCAGAAGTAAAGCTGTGAGGACCGGGCGTGAGTCGTGCTTCGGTAGCTCAGATGGTAGAGCACTTGCCCGCGAAAGGCAAAGGTCCCGAGTTCGAGCCTCGGTCGGGCACACAGTTTTAATCTGCCAGGAAGTTTCATATCAGCGCACACTCCGCAGCAGAGTGAAAATCTCATTCTGGATTTTGGTGCAGTTTGCGGATTTAGTACGTATGTACATAAAAAAGTGCTGCGAACCAGATCGGCTGTGGAGCAACTTGTAGCGATCGCTGGCGTGTAGCGCGCAGCATCCTCGCCCTCGGCCTGATAACGACCGCCTCCCAGCCAGCCTTGACCAGGGCGGGTCGCGCTGCACCCTGCCTGATAACAAGACCGACGCCTCCTCACGCCACGACAGGAGGCGAGCGAGCGTCTCGACGCAAGTCTCCGTCTCGCACTTGGCGAGTAGAAGGGCGACGCCGAGTCCACATTGTACGGACGAACTCCACCTGGAGGGCTGTGCTCACTGCGTAGTGTCGCAGTCCCCAGATTGTCCAGGAAAAGCATTTCCGTGAACACAGCGAACGCAAACACGTGAATCATCCCTAGAATTTCGACTGGGCAGCGCCGGGCGAATAGCAAATACACGTGCTGGGAGCAAATACACATTCTGCTTATTATGTATACAGGTGTTCCGGGAAGCAACTCACATGCTAAGAACAGGTTCAGAGAAAAGTCTTGTTTTGTCTGTTTCTCCTCAAGAGTGAAATTTGTGGCGATACCTTCGATTCATAGATTCATTTATTTTGTTGCTTCCTTTAGACCTACTCCCTCTCTATTTAATGGTTCAAATGGCTCTGAGCACTATGGGACTTAACATCTGAGGTCATCAGCCCCTAGAACTCAGAACTACTTAAACCTAACTAACCTAAGGATATCACACACATCCATGCCCGTGGCAGCATTCGAACCTGCGACCGTAGCGGTCGCGCGGTTCCTGGCTGAAGCGCCTAGAACCGCTCGGGCACACTAGCCGGCCTCTCTATTTATACAATATGTAGTGTTTAAATGTTTTATGATGTCGTTGCAAGTTTTGATATATGCAAAGTGCCGTAGTCTCCCGATTATTTATATGTATAATAATCTCATTTTCTATAGTATCATTTTTTAGCCTCATTCTCTACTTCAAGGCTAATTAACTCGGAAATGGGCGCAACGTATCGATTTTTTTTTTCTAAACAATTATTGCTCAGCAGAATGTACCCTGTAAGAACCTTCTAAGCTTTTCAGACCGTTTCTGACGACCCTTTGCATAATTTTAATCAACGTTATGTATCAGTAACAGTAACAGTTGACAGACTGTATGTATTTGTATTGGCTAACGGAATGAAATAAGAAGAACAGACGATATTCTGTAATAAGAACTGTATCAAAATACAGATGTCAGTTAAGCTACTTTCGGAACTTCCATGGCAGATTAAAGTGGTGTGCCGGACCGGGATTCGAATCTGACTCTCACTTTTCGCGGACAGTGCTATTGTCTTCTAAGCTATTCAAGCACGACGAACGACGCGAGCTGAGAGCTTCATTTCTGCCAGAAATTTCCAACTGTACTTCTCGCAATGGCATGGAAACGTATTGTGTATAACTGGCATTCTCCTGAGCCACTTTGGATTTCCCGTGATTCCTTGACTCCTACAGGTTTTTGTCGAAGCCCTTTCAGGCTTTATTATGCTTCTTAAATAAATATGTTTATATATCACATAAGACATGAATAAGGCTACGTATTGAGAGATTTGAAAAAAAAAATGGTTCAAATGTCTCTGAGCTCTTCTGAGGTCATCAGTCCCCTAAAACTTAGAACTACTTAAACCTAAATAACCTAAGGGCATCACACACATCCATGACCGAGGCAGGATTCGAACCTGCGACCACAGCGGTCGCGCAGTTCCAGACTGAAGCACCACCAAGGCCGGCAGAGATTTGAAGTTTCGTATGACAGTAAAACATGATTGTCTGTCAACGAGAAGAGAGAAATGTTAGGGAGCCGAAGGCGTAATGAAACGTTTTAAGGACAGTTAAATATTCTGGCTTCTTTACCAAGATTTACAGTTAGAGTTAAGCAACGGCGACCAGTTCGCTTCAGTCAGGAATCGCGCTGCTGCTACGGTCGCAGGTTCGAATCCTGCCTCGGGCATGGATGTGTGTGATGTCCTTAGATTAGCTAGGTTTAAGCAGTTCTAAGTCTAGAGGACTGATGGCCTCAGATGTTAAGTCCCATAGTGCTTAGAGCCATTTTTTCGACCAGTTCGGTCGAATCCTGATTCAAGAACAAAGAAGTGTGTGTATACATCAGAAATATCATCTTATTAGCGATCGTCCAGTGGTCACGGCGTTCACTTAGTCTGGTGATGTATTTTTCTTTTTTGGCAATACATGTGCTCCAACTATGTTGGCGGATGACGCCCATGTCGCTACTGTCAATCTAATGTGTTCAAGTCGGGTGTGCCGTTTGCCTGTCGGTCATATAATGTTTGTTCTGTCGATTATCGACTTTTAGATGTTTACTTCTGGTGCTTCCTGAAGCGCAGGTTGGGACCAGCCCGCCATTTGCCTGCCAAAGGGCGAACCTGTGCCCCGATCTCTGAATCAAAGGCACGCGTGACGTAATTTGGCGTAGAGCCCCAAGTATCACAATAGGGCGTGCCTGATGCCTGCTTGAATGCCGTGCAATGTCCGCCGTAGCCCGCTCTTTTGGCTCGGCAATGATGACCACTCAGCCTTCGGCTTCAGATCTGCGTTTCGTGATATCGCTGCGCAGGCTGAGGTGGACGCCAATGTGCAGAGCCTGTCGTGAACGCCTTCTGTATGGTGGCGCCTAAACTGACAGTCTTGACACTCTTCACTGAAGATACAAGCCTCAGGACTACGTTGTTTCGTATTGCGAGTCTTTCTCATGTTAGGTGACATGTCGCTGAATTTATTCTGATTGTCGGTTACTTCATAGATCAAGTTTCGAGCGTAAACGCAAGATATGACTCAAATTTCAGTTACTAATTAAGCTGCTATCGTAGTTTGCGAGCTGATATATATCCCCTTCGAATAGATTTTATATAAAAGTACTCTAGTGGAATCCTTATCAGATGTTATTGGTTACACAAATACACATTATCTTACGAAACTTTTTCCTCATTTTGGCAGACGTCGTTGTCCACCACCCATAGAGAGTAGTAGACAGGACGGAAGAAAATCGCAAAACAAAAGATAATTAATATAGAGTAACGAAATTTCGGGTGTACATTTGTCTAGGTAATATATTTACTCCGCTGCTCGAGGTCTCGCGATAGCGTAATCGCTTCCCGAGGACGAGGTCTCCGGTTCGATTCCCGGCGGGGTCAGGGATTTTCCCTGCCTCGAGATGACTGGGTGTTGTTGTGTCGTCTTCATCATCATAATCATTCGTCCCCATTACGGTTGGAGGAAGGCAATGGGAAACCACCTCCACTAGGACCTTGCCTGGTACGGCGGTGCTGGTCTTCCTTAGTTACGTAAATGTATGATGATGATGATGATGATGAAGTCCCATACTCCGTAGCGTAGCTCTGTCACGGTATGGAACTTCATCATCATCATCATCAATACATAAGTAACTAACAGTGGAAGATTACAGGTTAACGTAAATGCGAGACAAGCGTGTGAAATGCTGGTACATAAATAACGTGTGTAACCGCCAGAATGTTGACTGCAAGTATGGAAACCTGCATACATTGTGTTGAACGAGTGCCCGATGTCAGTTGGTGGAACTGAGTTCCATGCTTGTTGCACTTAGTCGGTCAGTACAGGCGCGGTTAATACTGTTAGTAGGTGACGCAGGTGTTATCGTGCGATGGTGCCCCATATGTGCTAGATTGGAGGCAGATTTGCTGACGAGGCAGGCCAAGGCAACGTGTCGAAACACTGCAGAACATGTTGGGTTACAGCAGCGGTATGTGGGCACAGGTATTCTGTTGGAGAACACTGAATAGCACATAAAAATTAAAAAATTAAAAAGAAACAATCCAGAGATGTTATAGGTGTCCGTTGTATAGGATTCCATACAAGTAAGCACTGACGTAAAGGATTTTTTGTAAGTTTTAAATACAAGATGCTGAGGACCATCTACTGAAGACTCGGGGCTTTTGTTGATAAGTGGTCGAGCGGTCCTAGGCGCTACAGTCTGGAGCCGCGCGACCGCTACGGTCGCAGGTTGAATGACAGCTCTCTGCTTGGAACAGATCTCTGTTACAGACGCCATTTTGAATGCTACGTATAGCGCCGACATATATCGGAATTTCGTGAAACTATAGGAACTGACCTTTCTTTATAGTCATTACCGCCATTAGACTGTCGCTTATTTACAGTGTTACAATTACGCTTACACAATCATTATTTCGGCTTCAAAGTGCCATTATGAAGTGTTTTAAGTGTTATAAATTGCCTGAGATGGCATACTACATTTTAATACGATAGTATGCCATCTTAGGCAATTTATAACACTTAAAACACTTGATAATGTCACTTTGAAGCCGAAATCATGGTTGTGTAAGTGCAAATGTAAAACTGTAAATAAACAACAGTCTAATGGCGGTACTGACTTTAAAGAAATATATTATGACTGTGGCCCCGCATTATGAAAAAATTATTATAGGAGCCGAAGAGGGAATAATTGATTATGTCCCACAACAAGATCGCCATTTTTCAACCGTAACTGACTGATTAAAAAAATGTACTGCATTAGTTAAAACTCTTGGCCGTAAGAAAAGTCTTCAACAAACTGGTTAGGCCCTCGTCTCAGTCAGTTTCCAGTTCGTTACTCTCCGCCGGAATCGCTAAATATAATTTTATGTTTAAATTTATCTTTACCCTTGCATTGCAAGTAGGTCAACGGTATTCGTTTTCGTGCCAGTATTTTTCGCACTACGAGTACCGTTCCGGTTACTTTGAAGTGGCGGCAAGAGGCGAATATGAAGTGACGAAAAGGAACGTAGCCCGCCCGGCGAAATGTGCGGATGCGGGCACATGTGAGGCTCGCGCGAGCGCGCGTGTGTGTTTGCAGGAAGAGAGAGCGCCGCCCGCCGTAACTTTCTCCGCGCCGAGCCGGGCGGGCGACCGAGCCGCCGAAAGCTGCCTCCGCCGCCGTCCGGGTCCGAGCGGCGCGCCTGCTAATGAGCGGCGGATGTGCGGATCCGCGAACCACTGACCGCCGACGCAAAATTCCTGCCAGCCGGCCACCGTTTCCACCTGCTTTCTCTCCTCCCGTCTTCCTAATCCCGCCGCCACCACAGGCAGGCGGCTGTCACTTTGAGGGCAACACATGTTGCCAAAAGTGTAGTTTAAATAAAGTTTACGTAAATTTTAGGCGGTAAAGTATGTGACCAATCTTCCTGGGACCAATCACGACATTTACACGTGGAACACGTAATATAGACTTCCCTAACCGTTACAATAATATTTCCGCTTAGATTCGTCAGGAATTAAGTTCTCCTGATCAAACTCAGACTCCGTCCGAAAAGGCCTCGGAAGGCCCAACGGTACAGACCGACCATCATGTCATTCTCAACCGACAGGAATCACTCGATGCGGATATGGAGGAGCACGTGGTCAGCACGCCACTCTCCCGGCCGTTGTCAGCTTTCGTGACCGGAGTCGCTACTTGTCTCTCACGAAGCTCCTCAATTGGTCTGACAAGAGCTGAGTGCACACCGCTTGCCAATAACGCTCTGCAGACCCCGATGGACACCCAACCAAGTGATAGCCAAGCCCGACAGCCCTTAACTTAGGTGATCTGACGGGAACCGGTTTTACCACTAGGCAAGGCCGTTGGCTTTCCTGGTCAAGGGCCATATAAATCGCCGCTGGCCGCGTCTTCCCCACTTGCCACCTTCCACAAAAATGATGAAAAGGCGAAAGTGTGTCCATCCTAGGTTCATGACCTGGTTGAATTCATACTATCGAACTGAAAAGTCGAAGTACCCTCCGCCAGCCACAGTACAGCTGCCTGCGCAATGTACACAATCTGTTCAAAAGTGTCCGGACGCCTATTAGTAGACCCTTCGCCTCTGTGACAATGTGAACATCGCTGGGGACACTTTCAATGAGGTGTCCGAATGTCTGAGGAAGAATGGCAGCGTATTTATCCTCAAGACCCGATACCATAGAAGATAGCGATGTTGAACACTGGGGTCCGGAGTGAAGTTTACTTTCTGACTCATCCCAAAGGAGTTCCATTGGGTCCAGTTTTCAACTCTGGACACGCCAGCCCATTTCAGGAATATTACTGTCCACATACCGTCGCCTCACACCAATGCCGTCTAGTATGTTTCTGCACATTCGTCAAAGGTAGGCGGATAAGTGGTCGACGCGCACGTAACTAATGCCGCAATAAACGGTGGCGGACTGTCACCCTTGATAGTGTGCAATGTCTTAGATTAGATTTACTTTCATTCCAATTGATCCGTAGTGAGGAGGTCCTCCAGGATGTAGAACATGTCAGAAAAACAATACATGACAAATATTTACAACTCAAACAAATAAGCTATTGTACCATTCCACAGGTCCCAAGTGGAATGATCATTTTTTAATGAACACTATATGAAAGAATTATTTTACAAATGCCGGCCGCGGTTCTAGGCGCTCAGTCCGGAACCGCGCGACTGCTACGGTCGCAGGTTCGAATCCTGCCTCGGGCATGGATGTATGTAATGTCCTTAGGTCAGTTAGGTTTAAGTAGTTCTAAGTTCTAGGGGACTGATGACCACAGATGTTGAGTCCCATAGTGCTCAGAGCCATTTGAACCATTTTACAAATACTAATGCACTGAATTTAAAATAGAAAAAGTTTTTTATTTATTTATAAGGTAATACACGTGTAATACAACTACTATAATACTTATTTACAATGAACACATTACTGCACTGAAATTGTGTAGAAGTTATATTGTAGTTATATACTTGTACACACAAATCAGTTGTTTCTACTGAGAAATTCAGCAATGGAGTAGGAGTTGGCCACCAATAAATCCTTTAGGCTTCTCTGAAACTGAATTTCATTTTAAGCTTTTTATGACTGCTGGCAAGTTATTGAAAATGTGTGTTCCTGAATAATGCACACATTTTTGTACAAAACTAAGTGACTTTAAATCCTTATGAAGATTATTCTTATTTCTAGTATTGATTCCATGTGTTCCACTGTTGCGCCAGAGCCAAGGAGGAGCTAGATCTGTCCTGCAGTGCCACTCGGATGAGGTGTCGATTCTCTCGGGGTTGGTCCGTTTGGTGCGACATGACTCATCTCGTGTTAGCCGGCCGCGGTGGTCTCGCGGTTCTAGGCGCGCAGTCCGGAACCGTGCGACTGCTACGGTCGCAGGTTCGAATCCTGCCTCGGGCATGGGTGTGTGTGATGTCCTTAGGTTAGTTAGGTTTAAGTAGTTCTAAGTTCTAGGGGACTGATGACCACAGCAGTTGAGTCCCATAGCGCTCAGAGCCATTTGAACCATCTCGTGTTCTACGGCCTTCCATCAACCATTCTGCACACACCCATTGCACTGCTGAAACACTTCCTTCCACACGAGCTGCAATTTCCCGGACGGATGCATCATATTCTCCTTACCAGTAATGATCCCTCTTTCAAACTCACTGATTTGATGATATAGTTCGCGCATCCTGCACTTCTGCTCGACAACGAGAGACATAGGCACGTTTTACCGCCAGGTGGTCTTGCGCCGCGATATCGATGTTGGCTTTGAACCCACTGGTCGACATGCTTCAACTGCTAATCATTTCTGCAGAACGACCGAATGTGTATTGTGCTGTGAATAAGAACGCCCTATTTCCAGTTGTTCAAGGTGTTCTGTTCTTTTCTGAACGTTAGTGTAGCTGCGTTGAGATACGCTGAGTGGTGAAGAAGGTGCTGGAGTAGTTCAGCTAGGAGATGATATTCGAATGCTTTATGAGCATCTGCTGGTAGACAGGTATGTGGAAGGTGCTCATGAGATGTTGCGGACGACGGCAGCAGTGAGACATGGGTGGGAAGGTGTTGCAGCGAGAAAATTTGACAGGACTATTCCGAGGGTTGGGGCAGTGGGACAGGTTCTGAATGGTTGTATGCTGGGGAACAACGACAGGTATCTAGGCGCTATACTTGGCGTAGAAAAACTTTCAGGAAATATTCCTCACACGTAGAGATAGAAAATACGTTTTATGGATATGAGTCCAGAGACTCATTGTTTCCATCTTAGAGCACATTTTCTACTTCTCTTCATAGTCATATTTATTGTGGGAAAACACAGGGAAAGCACGAATCAGGACGGTATGAAACTCTTTCCTAAATGAAACGGCCCTCCGTCAGCAGGGCTGCATGCATCAGCCCGTCGTCGATTGAATCCTGCAGGCCCTGACGTAACCCTGGAGAAGTGCGTACTATTTCACAGACTTCCACAATAAGGACACGGAGACTGTGTACGTCTTGTATCGGGGTTTCACACACAAGAACTTTAAAATGCCCCCACGAATAAAACTGGTGGCTTCAGGTCCGAATAGCGCGGAGTCCACGGAATTGGTCCATTTTTACCTATCCGTCTGTCACGGAATCTGTTATACTAGTTGAGGAATGAAGTTAGTCACATGTCAAAGCAAGAAAAAGAGAGTCACATCTGTACATTTGATCTTAGTTCATTTGGAATAACAGACACTGTCGCCGAATCACACCAGTACAACTTATTCAACATTTTAACCAAACATAGCGAAGAGAGTGGTTTGAACATATCATGTAAGAAAACGTTTCACGTAATGCTGGTGCATTCCGCTTCTGTGTGTTTCCCATGTTTAATGTAATTATGAGCAGAAGTAGCAAATGAGCTATAAATGGAAGTACAGCGTTTCCATACCCCAGATATACCACGTATTTTATGGGGAATGTTTCTTGAAAGTCTGCTCGTACCTTTTTTGTTGCACCCTATATTTCACTGTAACACACATTTTCCCGCTGCCTCCACGGATGGAGCAGGGGAGAGCGACAGCTTTTATTATTCGATGCGACCTCTTAGTAGTCTCCATATCATGTTTAAATTTATGTACACACTTATCTAGGGCAACAGCATGTAGAGCCACTACATCTATACAGAGTGCAATAAAACCATGTTGACAGACTTCGATGTCTTGGATTTTTAAAGAAAAAAATTAGGACAGGAACATATGTGCAAATGGTGAGGATAGAATGTTACAGTTGGAGACAATGCAGCATTAATGAGTACAGGCAGGCTTTTGATACGGAACCCAGTGTGCCTGGCAGAACAGTAATCGGTGCCGTGGGAGCGTCGAAAGTGAGAGTACGGGAGAAATCCCGTCCGGTGGGCAGCGAGCGCCTAGCCTAACTCCCTCTAACCTCCCCCTCCTCCCCCCTCCCTTCTCGCCCACCCCACCTACACGCTGTCCCCGTGGCTCGTGGCCGGCGCGATCGCGCCTTTCTGTTTGTACTTCACCATAACTCAATAACTGCTTCCTCAGGCTAGGCGACTTTCACTCACAGGAGCCGACACTCCTGACCTCCATTTAGCAGTCACCCCAGAAGAAACACGATGGACCTCGTTCCTAGCAAACTGAATGGGCTCTTTCTGTATACTGTAAGCGATCTCTCTTAGACGATCGTGATATCTTAGGCGCGGTTCTCCCTAACGCGATACGACGCGTTGCGATACAGGTCGCACAACGGAACACTTACCGGTGCGACACTCGTGTTCCCTATGGACCGATACCACAAGTAACGAGACACAGCAGGTGGCAATAGCCTAACCTCGCGTGTGGCACATCGCTGCCAGTCTCGTCGCCGACAACCTCCAAATAGTAGGTCACTTTTTTACTCAGGATTTCCAGCGTTAGCCGGCCGCGGTGGTCTAGCGGTTCTAGGCGCTCAGTCCGGAACCGCGCGACTGCTGCGGTCGCAGGTTCGAATCCTGCCTCGGGCATGGATGTGTGCGATGTCCTTAGGTTAGTTAGGTTTAAGTAGTTCTAAGTTCTAGGGGACTGATGACCACAGATGTTAAGTCCCATAGTGCTCAGAGCCATTTGAACCATTTCCAGCGTTATAAACAATTTTGATACTTTGGCGACATTTGGTATGCAGTATTGTGTGACTTAAAATGCATAAAACGTAAACTGGACAGCGACTACATTATTGCTGCAAACTTTTCAAAAGATGCCCTGTGTTTCGAAATATTTATGAAGGAGATTGTACCTGTTCGTCATCACCGATTTCGTCCAAATTTATGCCTTATGCAGGGCTTCGCCTGAAATGAAAGTGACAGAAATGGTAGCTTCAGATGGCCAAGCCTGTAGAAAAAAAGGTATCATTTTTGGCGCGGGACGGATGAGCTATCAGGCTTTTGTCAAATATTGCTTGAAATTTATGCAGCAATGGCAGGACTCCAGATCTCTTTCAAAGGAAACCGAATATATTGCCGACATCAACTGACCACCCACAGTACCACAGGTATACGACGGTGCAATTAATATCAGTTAATGTCAGGGTACGACATTAAATCCGCCAGGTTAGCCGAGAGCGCTAATGCGCTGTTTCGTAGACTCGGGTAGGCGCGCCGGCCCCGGATCGAATTCGCCCGCCGGGTTAACGACGAGGCCCGGTGTGCCAGCCAGCCTGGATTTGGTTTTTAGGCGGTATTCCACATCCCTCTAGGCGAATACCGGGCTGGTCCCCACGTCCCGCCTCAGTTACACGACTCACAGACATTTGACACGCATCCACACTTTTCCATGATTTACGCTAGACACAGACACATGGGGTACTCTGATTCCATCCCAGGGGGTATGGAGTGACGGCAGGAAGGGCATCCGACCACCCCTTCAAATTCACGTGCCAAATCCGATTTAACCACGCCAACCCAGCGCACAATGCGGGACAAGGCGCAAGCGTTAGAAAATGGAATGTCAGGGTACATTCCTGCACAGTAATTAGTAATAAGAGAAACAAAGATCGTGGAGGGTATATCATAGGCCCTATCGAACAAAATTATGAGTTCAGAGACGGCACAACCATGAACTCTATACACATGTAGAAAAGATTGCGGGCTCCATTCGCAGGAGGTTTTCTATGGTCACATTGCCCTTATGAGTCCTGCAAGGTTGATAAGTCGAGCTTCCAGTACTTTTTCAGTAAGAATGGTTGACCGAGCTAGAAGACGACCTGCAAGAAGTTGGATGGCACTGGAGGATATCCATTAAGGCATTCCACTCGATCAGTAACTCCAAAGACCAACGTGGTCTCGAAAAAAAGACAAAATTGACAAAACATGGTCTGAAGAGAAGAAGGAACAGCATCTTTATTACCAAACTGTCCTAGAACCAAGCAAAAGTTGCAGGTTGGCCACTTAACGGGTTCCAAGTGCAACAAAAATTTGATTTCAGCATTTCGCATGGTTAATGACCGAATTTAAAAATTTTGTAATCTGCTCAATAAGAGGTATAATCTTATGTTAAAAGTGTAATACAGTAAGACAAGTATTATAGTCAGAAACTCTGTTTGTTTTTCTCAAGGCAACGTAACTGACGGCTCGCAAATACCCGGACTATATTTCTGCAGTATTTGAGAATGAGAGCTCTTAGCGACTTCCAACAAACTTTTACGAATCTTTTTCTCCTAGACACCCCGCACAAAAGTGTAAAAGGAAAAAAGTTTATACCGTACTACATTTTCCCTGTTCATGCAGGAAAACTTCAGCGTCACTCATGTCATTTTAATTTCTTTACTACTAAATCTAGCCGCGCGGGGTAGCCGCACGGTCTCAGGCGTCTTGTCACGGTCCGCACGGCTATCCCCGTCAGAGGTTCGAGTCCTCCCTCGGGCATGGGTATGTGTGTCGTCTTCAGCGTAAGTTAGCTTAAGTTAGATTAAGTAGTGTGTAAGCTTAGGGACCGATGACCTCAGTACTTTGGTCCCATAAGACCTTACCACTAACTCTATTCGCAGCGCACTTTGCGGACAGTCTCTGTATCACTGAGTGTACCTGTGAGCGAGGCATAGTTCAGCAGATACGACGTCATAACAATTGAGATTCGTGAAAAACGAGTTTTGAATAAAATGGAGCGCAAATTACGCTTACTATATTCATCCATTGTTTCATAATGTAACGATTCTGCGGACTCCAACAAACTTGAAGCATAATTTCAAAGCGTTCTTAAACTTTCTCGTAAATGCTTGAAGTCAAATATTTAATACATTTACTCGGTCCGTTAAAGTAAAGTGTTCACTAGTAGGGAACGAATGCGCGAATACTGGGGTAAAGTCAGGGTCCAGACGTAAGGGAATGCAAAAGTGCAGCTGAAGTAATGCAGTCGGGGGTGCCCAATCCGAAAAGAAGAAGAAACTCTAAATGGGCTGATTATATATTGGCCACGACATCTTGGTAGATGATTGTTGCAGTGTCTGTGTGTTTATGGGTTGCATTTTTTCGTGTGACTTGCCAAGCCAATGGCAGCACGGCATCTCTTGCCGCAATTGTCACAAGTGTATCTGGCTGCTGAGACAGGAGCAGTGGTAGCATTGCGAAGCTTTTTCTGCCTTGATCTGTCTAACAGGCCTTCATCATGCTTCGACATTCCAGATGATATATCATCACGCCACTCTGGTCTCATGTTAGCCCGTGCCTCCCATCTGTTTGTGTCGATTCCAAAGCTCTCCATATCTCGTTTACAGGAGTCCTTGAACCTCGATACAGAACGTCCTACAGGTCTTTTGGCTATAGAGATCTCTCCAAACATCACCTCACGTGGTAATCTGTCAGGATCCATACTGAGGACGTGTCCCAGCCAGCGGAGTCGTCTCTGCTTCAAGATGGCTGAAATACTGTTGCATTTAGTTTTAGATAGCACTGCTTCGTTGGTTACTCGGTCCTTCCACTTTACTCCGAGGATGGATCTCAGGCACCGCATGTGGAAAGCATTATGGCGACGTTCTTGTTTGGCATAGGTAGTCCTTGTTTCCGATGCATACAAAAGGATGCTGAGAACGCAAGTTTGATATACAAGAATTTTGGTGATCAAAGAGAGTTTGTTGTTTTTCCAAACACGTGTAGAGAGTTTGCCAAAAGTTGTCGCAGCCTTCCAATGCGAGCATCAATTTCCTTGTCAACAGACATGTTTGATTCTATAGTAGATCCGAGATAGCAGAAGTTATCTACGACTTGCAGAGTAGTGCCATCTAGTATGACGTTCGGCTTTGTGTTAGCACCCTGAACCATAATTACGGTCTTACTGCTATTTACACTCATCGAGAATAGGTGGCATGCATGACTAAATCTTGATACTAGCTCTTACAGCTCTTCTGCGGAGTTCGCAACAATTGCAGCATCATCAGTAAACAGGAGTTCACGAGCGACAATCTCGTAGCGCTTTGTCTTACTCTTCAGAAGACTGACATTGAAAAGCCTTCCATCTTTCGTAGTATGCAGATGTACTCCAACATTGCAATTCTCGAAAGCCACTTGGAGCAGACCCGAGAGGAAAATTCTAAAAGGTGTAGGTGCCAACACACAGCCTTGTCTTACGCCACAGTTCATATTGAATGGTTTAGATGTACTGCCATCGAAGATTACAGAGCCACGCATATTGTCGTGAAAAGATCTTATTAAAGACAGCAAAGTTGGGGGACATCCAATATTTTCCAATACGCTATAGAGTCCCTCCCTACTGACGGTGTCAAAGGCTTTGTTGAGGTCAACAAAAGCCACATATAATGGCACTTTGTGTTCGCGGAACTTCTCTTGTAGTTGGTGGATCTGCCAGTTCGAAATCCACACTGTGGCTCAGGGTAGATCCGAGCAGCCAAGGTTTCCAGTCTCTTCAGGATTATCCTTGCACACGCCTTTCCAGCAATTCTCGAGAGAGATATTCCTCTATAGTTGCTACAGTTACCTCTGTCGCCTTTTCCCTTATAGATTGTTACTATATATGGGCTGAATATGCGTACTATTAACGAGGAAGCAACCGTATACAGAGATGGGTGGAAACATGTGAATTCATTGAGAGATGAAAGACTAAGCATGAAAATCCTGACGTGAATGCGAAAGGAAGAAGAGACACAGGTCGTCTGAGAAGACGACAGACGTTAACCCTGTGAAGACGGATAGACTGACGCCTAATCCGTGTAGTCAAGACGACGGCGCGACGCCTTGCTGGGTTACCGCTGGCAGCTGGCAGCAGTACACGGCGGGCCCCGGCTGCTAGGTTTAGAACAGTGGCCGGTGCTTCCGAGAAGCCCTCGCAGTGTGGCCCCGTCGATCCGTATCGATTCCATCCAGCCCTCTCGCCACGCCAGGAGCTCCCTGCGTTGGATTTCGTCCGCCGCTTATTATGCCTGCTGAGGGCAGTATTGTGAAGAGAAATAGAACGCATCCTACGATTATCTTGCCACCGAAGGCGACTGTCTACACTGACTCGTTGCGCACACACCAGCGTTATACCGTCTGCCCAGGTTTTTCCTTCTACACCTTCTACTTTATACGTGTGAAGCCTACCACCGCTTGACTCGTGCAGGATCCACTGTACGTACGTATTTCGATATTTAAGATCATTTAGAGTAACAGCGAAGATGTATTGCGATTAACCTTTGCAAATTGAAAGATGTATACGTCTTTAGTTTTCCTGTTGTTCATGAAGTTAAAACAAAGCAATTCCTAGCCCTCGGAAGCTAAACATCGGCGACCGGCCTCTTCGGAAGTGTGGTAATGGCATAGTAACAACAACAACAACAACAACAACAACAATTACTACTACTACTACTACTACTACTATTACCACCGATCATTTTGCACGACAAATTGTAATGATGTGGCACCAGTTATTTTAAATTCACATTTCAAATTAATTTCTAAATATGGCTACACGCTGAACATTAATACGAGGGGCGTTCAGAAAGTAAGCTCCGATCGGTCGCGAAATGGAAACGACTATGAAAATCCGATAAAGCTTTGCACAGATGTGTTGGGTAGTGTCTCTAGTATAACCCCAGTTAGCATCACGTCGCTCTTCTCATTTCTGAGCTCGCAGTGAGTGCGTAAAGATGTCTAGAAAATAGTGTCTGCCGCCAAGTACGAGGGCCTGGTGCGAAATTTCGCCTGAAGCTATGCAGCTAACATTACATAACTGTCGTGCTGTTTCGTCTTCACGACAATTCTCAGCCGCATTCTGCAGGGGCAATGAAGATGCTCCTGCATCGTTTTCAAATGGAAATGTTAGATTACCCACAATACAGTCCGCAATTGTCTCCCCCTGAGTTTCATCTCTGGTCACATGAACCGCTGTCTTTGAAGACAACATTTTGACACAGACAACGAGGTGTAGGCCAGCGTGGAGAATTGGCGGAAAGCACTGGCGGCTGCCTTCTATGATGAGGCTATTG
Organism: Schistocerca serialis cubense; assembly: GCF_023864345.2. Lineage (NCBI taxonomy): Eukaryota > Metazoa > Arthropoda > Insecta > Orthoptera > Acrididae > Schistocerca > Schistocerca serialis. The sequence goes on along the minus strand of NC_064642.1, from coordinate 632,875,478 downwards.
AAAAGTTGGTACAACGCTATGACAAAAGTCTAAGTCAGAACGGCGACTACGTAGAGAAGTAGCTGAAAGATGTAGCTAATTGTTACAAGTAAAACATTTCTGATGTTCACTGTGGTTTCAATTTGGCAATCAATCGGAGCTTACTTTCTGAACAGGCCTCGTATATACGAGTTATTTATCCCTACCCACCACAGTATTACAATAATAGAATTTCTTCTATGGAATACAAGGAGTTGTCAAAGGAAAAACTCTTTCAGTTTATTTTCGAATTTTACTTTGCTGTCTCTCAGACATATTATATCACTGGACAATTGAACAAAAATTTTATTGAAACTTCCTGGCCGATTAAAACTGTGTGCCGGACCGAGTCTCGAACTCGGACCTATGCCTTTCGCGGGCAAGTGCTCTACCAACTGAGCTACCCAAGCACGACTCACGCCCGTCCTCACACCTTCGTCTCCTACCTTTCAAACTATACAGAAGCTCTCCTGCGAACCTCCATTGCGGTGTGAGCTGTTCAGTTAGAACCTTGACGACGTGTATGTCTGCCTTCACCTTCAGATGTAGTTCAACATCGGACCACTGTCACATCCGAATGCCCCATCTATCTGGATATTCAATGGTTTGACAAGCCGGCCAAATGGACACAAATGAGACGACTTTCAGACTATGTCAGGTGCTGATAAGGCTGTCTCAGTTGAGTACGCGGCATCTCCGTGTCCTTCATCTGATGATCGAGTTATCCAAATCTGCAATGTCGCCATAATGGCTTTCATGAAAATGTCAATAGAACGGCGCGTAGTAATCCGCTCCAGAGCGCGTCATAACGCGAGATTGCTTGCCCGTCGTAGCAGAAAGTACGTCAGTCCTACGGCTTAGGCATCGATTAAACCTGTCGTCAGGTAGTTACGGTCTGGAATAAGTACAGGGTGTTTCAAAAATGACCGGTATATTTGAAACGGTAATAAAAACTAAACGAGCAGCGAGAGAAATACACCGTTTGTTGCAATATGCTTGGGACAACAGTACATTTTCAGGCAAACAAACTTTCGAAATTACAGTAGTTACAATTGTCAACAACAGATGGCGCTGCGGTCTGGGAAACTCTATAGTACGATATTTTCCACATGTCTACCATGCGTAGCAATAATATGACGTAGTCTCTGAATGAAATTACCCGAAACCTAGCGTGTCTGGCGGAATGGCTTCACATGCAGATGAGATGTACTGCTTCAGCTGTTCAATTGTTTCTGGATTCTGGCGGTACACCTGGTCTTTCAAGTGTCCCCACAGAAAGAAGTCACAGGGGTTCATGTCTGGCGAATAGGGAGGCCAATCCACGCCGCCTCCTGTATGTTTCGGATAGCCCAAAGCAATCACACGATCATCGAAATGTTCATTCAGGAAATTAAAGACGTCGGCCGTGCGATGTGGCCGGGCACCATCTTGCATAAACCACGAGGTGTTCGCAGTGTCGTCTAAGGCAGTTTGTACCGCCACAAATTCACGAAGAATGTCCAGATAGCGTGATGCAGTAATCGTTTCGGATCTGAAAAATGGGCCAATGATTCCTTTGGAAGAAATGGCGGCCCAGACCAGTACTTTTTGAGGATGCAGGGACGATGGGACTGCAACATGGGGCTTTTCGGTTCCCCATATGCGCCAGTTCTGTTTATTGACGAAGCCGTCCAGGTAAAAATAAGCTTCGTCAGTAAACCAAATGCTGCCCATATGCATATCGCCGTCATCAATCCTGTGCACTATATCGTTAGCGAATGTCTCTCGTGCAGCAATGGTAGCGGCGCTGAGGGGTTGCCGCATTTGAATTTTGTATGGATAGAGGTGTAAACTCTGGCGCATGAGACGATACGTGGACGTTGGCGTCATTTGGACCGCAGCTGCAACACGGCGAACGGAAACCCGAGGCCGCTGTTGGGTCACCTGCTGCACTAGCTGCGCGTTGCCCTCTGTGGTTGCGGTACGCGGTCGCCCTACCTTTCCAGCACGTTCCCAGTCTGTTGAAATTTTTCAAACAGATCCTTTATTGTATCGCTTTTCGGTCCTTTGGTTACATTAAACCTCCGTTGAAAACTTCGTTTTTGCAACAACACTGTGTTCTAGGCGGTGGAATTCCAACACCAGAAAAATCCTCTGTTATAAGGAATAAACCATGTTGTCCATAGCACACTTGCACGTTGTGAAAAGCACACGCTTACAGCAGAAAGACGACGTACAGAATGGCGCACCCACAGACTGCGTTGTCTTCTATATCTTTCACATCACTTGCAGCGCCATCTGTTGTTGAAAATTGTAACTACTGTAATTTCGAAAGTTTGTCCGCCTGAAAATGTACTGTTGTCCCAAGCATATTGCAACAAACGGTGTATTTCTATCGCTGCTCGTTTAGTTTTTATTGCCGTTTCAAATATACCGGTCATTTTTGAAACACCCTGTAAATGCTGTACTTTATTTAGAAGGCGAGGGGAGTGAGGTGCGCAGCGAGCACGTGGCCGCTCTCTTTGTTCCGCTGCGGCGATCTGGCGCCTCGTTAGATAAGGCGGCGGCGGCATTACAGCCGAGACGCACTTTCGCTGTCTCCGGCAGTCGCGCTGGGCCGCGCGGAAAGTGAGAGCGCGGTGCGCGACTCAGTGACCCAGTGGCCACAGCGCCGGCGCTGCCGCCTGCCGGAGAAAGTGGAAGCTGCCGCTGCCCCGGGCAACTCGTTACCACTCTGCAACGGACGGCCCGTCTGTTGACGCCACACCTACACCGCAGTCTCCGGCGTCGCCGTGGCTCGGCCGCCAGCGGCAGCTGTAACAGCGGCGTAATGAAATTATTGCGAAGTACACTTTGTTTATTTGAGTGTCACAAAATACAAATCAGGTGGTGGTGTGCGACTATGGGAAAAGTTTTTCGTTCATGTTGTAACCTACTCGTAGTCGACTATGCAAGTAAAATTTGAGTGCTTTGTACTCGTTGTTGTTGTTGTTGTTGTGGTCTTCAGTCCTGAGACTGGTTTGATGCAGCTCTCCATGTTACTCTATCCTATACAAGCTTCTTCATCTCCCAGTACCTACTGCAGCCTACATCCTTCTGAATCTGCTTAGTGTATTCATCTCTTGGTCTTCCTCTACGATTTTTACCCTCCACGCTGCCATCCAGTACTAAATTGGTGATCCCTTGATGCCTCAGAACATGTCCTACCAACCGATCCCTTCTTCTAGTCAAGTTGTGCCACAAACTCCTCTTCTCCCCAATTCTATTCAATACCTCATCATTAGTTATGTGATCTACCCACCTAATCTTCGGCATTCTTCTGTAGCACCACATTTCGAAAGCTTCTATTCTCTTCTTGTCTAAACCATTTATCGTCCATGTTTCACTTCCATACATGGCTACACTCCATACAAATACTTTCAGAAACGACTTCCTGACACTTAAATCTATACTCGATGTTAACAAATTTCTCTTCTTCAGAAACGCTTTCCTTGCCATTGCCAGTCTACATTTTATATCCTCTCTACTTCGACCACCATCAGTTATTTTGCTCCCCAAATAGCAAAACTCCTTTACTACTTTAAGTGTGTCATTTCCTAATCTAATTCCCTGAGCATCACCTGATTTAATTCGATTATATTCCATTATCCTCGTTTTACTTTTGTTAATGTTCATCTTATATTCTCCTTTCAAGACACTGTCCATTCCGTTCAACTGTTCGTACAAAGTTCTTTGCAGTCTCTGACAGAATTACAACGTCATTGGCAAACCTCAAAGTTTTTATTTCTTGTCCATGGATTTTAATACCTACTCCGAACTTTTCCTTTGTTTCCTTTACTGCTAGCTCAATATACAGATTGAATAGCATCGGGGAGAGGTTAAAACCCTGTCTCACTCCCTTCCCAACCACTGCTTCCATTTCATGCCCCTCGACTCTTATAACTGCCATCTGATTTCTGTACAAATTGTAAATAGCCTTTCGCTGCCTGTATTTTACGCCTGCCACCTTTGTACTCCAATGAAACGAATTTTTAGCTCATTCTAGAAATGGTCCAGGAGCGAGTAGCATTCGCGCGCTGAGGGTTCCGTACGAACTTAATTATATATACAGTGTGTTCGGAAATTCTCGTTACAAACTTCTAGGACTTGTACCTTTTACGTGTCACAGCCATACGTCGGTTGGCTGATAAAATCTTACGTCTATCCCACCCCGCTGGTCTTGTTCGAGCCTCATTGACGTTTGTGTGTGTGAGGGGAACATTGAAGTACACGTTTTGCAGAATACACCGACATAATCCTTCTGGAAAGCCAAGCTCACGGTAATGGAAGAGCTGCTCGTTGCCTTTATTAAGGTCGTTATGCAAAGCATTCGACTCCATCGCATCCCTTTTCACGCCCGAACTGAAAGAGGCTGTACTGCATCACCTTGAAGAAAACCCGTCGACGAGTACACGAGCAATTGCGCGTGCAATGACTGTTGCTTCCACTACCATTTGATATGTTGTGGATGACCAGCAACTACATCCATGGCTCTATATCATCTCTAATGCTCACAGACATATGAATGAGGCTCGAACCAGGTGAGGTCTCAACTGACATCAACCAATCAGACGGAAGCAACCCCCCTCCCCACGTCCCATCCCCCGACTACCCTGTTGCAGACGTACCTAGAAAACGTATCTACAAGCGGCTGTAGCACGGAAACTGTACGTTTCCGCACATGGGTTCCTATTGAGATATTATGTACTCACTTCTCTAGAATTTACGAACACCCTGTATAGGCAGTCCATCCATTCAGGGAATAGAGGATCTCGACATTGTTACTGGCAAGATATCTGTCCCAGGGACTCCCAAGGTCGCGCGGGATTAGCCGAGCGGTCTGAGGCGCTGCAGTCATGGGCAATGCGTCTAGTCCCGGCGAAGGTTCGAGTCCTCCCTCGGGCATGGGTGTGTGTGTTTGTCCTTAGGATAATTTAGGTTAAGTGGTGTGTAGGTTTAGGGATTGATGACAAAGGCGTACCCAGGATCTGAACTATGGGGGGGGGGGAGGGGGGGGGGCGGACCGGGCAGGTCATACTAGTCTCAGGAAACAAGGACTCGAGACAACATACAGCACTTCTTGTTAAATAAAACAGTAAACCAGTGAAAAACTGCTTTTAATAAACATTTTAAATACAATAATGCCCTTGTACAATCCGAGAAAACATGCAGCATTTCTTATTAAATAAAACAGTAAACTAGTGAAAAACTGCGAATATCTTCCACATCTTCCACGGGGGGGGGGGGGGCTGTAGCTGCCCCCCCCCCCCCCTCCCCATGCCACTCGCTGGGTACGCCCATGACTGATGACCTTTGCAGTTAAGTCCCGTAAGACTTCACACACATATGAACTTTTTTGAGTCCCAAGACTTTCGAGAGTATTTTACTTTCAAGTCTGAAAGAGGATAGCAAATGACAAAAGAAATATTTTTTTTTCATGTTATATAATTTCAAAATGACCATTTTCGGTTCTTTCCTTTGGTTGTAGTGTGAAACCTTGCCTGTTGTAGAATTTCTTGATTCTAGATCAACAGGAAGTACGCTGTAGATTTTGATGAGCGAGTTTGCGAATGTGTGAATGTGTCACATAAATGGCCGTATCTTTTGATTGCGTTGACTTGGACCATAGACCTTAATATGTTAAATAATTTTCAACTTTAAAAGTCCACCTTGGGTTGTGAGCTGTGGCGCGCACACACACACACACACACACACACACACACACACGGTCCATTTTGTACTGGCTGAGACACGGAGCCCTAAAAATGACTCAAAACAAGGAATACAACATTTTTTTTTTTTTTTTACTAATTTCGCTGTAGTTATTCAAGTCTTGTAGCCGATTCTCAAGCAGTTTCCTGAGGGTTTCCGGATTCTATGCTAAATTCACTTAGGAGAGGTTCTCAACGAAGATCATTTCACAACCAGTTTAATAAATGAATAAAACCACGTGATCGCCAACGACGACATGGTAATTCTCTTACAAATCAGAGATATAATAAAATTCTTAAATATTATCGCCGGCTGGGGTCACCGAGCGGTTCTAGGCGCTACAGTCTGGAACCGCGCGACCGCTACGGTCGCAGGTTCGAATCCTGCCTCGGGAATGGATGTGTGTGATGTCCTTAGGTTAGTTAGGTTTAAGTAGTTCTAAGTTCTAGGGGACTGATGACCTCAGAAGTTAAGTCCCATAGTGCTCAGAGCCATTTGAACCATTTAAATATTATCTTCAACATAATTTATTTATGAAAATGTTTTGTATTTTAATATTGTTTCATCATTGGAAAACATATTAATGTAAATTCTCATTTGACTTTTGAATAAAATTATAAAATAAAACAGTCTTTGAGAAGACAACCAGCAAATCTTGCCACTAGAAAAATATAAACGAACAAGCTAACAGTACATGCTCAACAGCCTTCTGCAGTGATAACACCGGTTTCCGTTAGATCACCGAAGTTAAGCACTGTCGGGCGTGGCTAGCACTTGGATGGGTGACCGTCGGAGCCTGCCAAGTGCTGTTGGCAAGTGAGGTGCACTCAGCCCTCGTGAGGCCAACTGAGGAGCTACTTAGAAGTAGCGGCTCGGGCACGAGAACTGACAACGGACGGGAGAGCGTTGTGCTGATACATGCTCCTCCCTATCCGCATCCAGTGACGTCTACCAATGAGGATGACACGGCGGTCGAACGGTACCGTTGGGCCTTCCGAGATCTGTTCGGAACGAGTTTAATAGTATGTAGGTCGCAAATCACTCAATGAGCAGACCAATACCGGTCGCGAAAATAAGTTAACACACCTAGACCCGCTGCACGAACGTAGTAATCCTCCTGATGTCATTTTACCCATCTGTGTTCCGTAGAGCAGCTTGCAGTGTGTGGCGGATGGTTGTTCGTGTAGCACTATCATATATCTCCTTTTTGGACCATTCGCGAATGGTGCGCCGATAGAACTATTATCAATAGACGTCTGTACTGCTCTACATCTAGTTTTAGCATCGTGGTCATTTCGTGACATACGTTCAGTAGGAAGTAATACTTGTTTCCGGCTGATCCCGGCGGAGGTGCGAGTCCTCCCTCGGGCATGGGTGTGTATGTTTGTCCTTAGGATAATTTAGGTTAAGTAGTGTGTAAGCTTATGGACTGATGACCTTAGCAGTTAAGTCCCATAAGATTTCACACACATTTGAACAATACTTGTTTCTTTATTCTTGGAAAACATCTCTGTTGCACTTTTTGCTGCTGCAGTTGTTTGAGCTTTAAGGAAACGTGTGACGATAGGTGCGGCCGTTGTTCTAGTTTTTCCTCTCTCTTCCGCTAATCCGGTTTTGTGAAAGTTCAGTTACCTCTTGCGTCGATTGATTACACTTCCTTAAAGTCCCTCAATGAATGCCCAGTGCTACAGTCTGGAACTGCGCGACCGCTACGGTCGCAGGTTCGAATCCTGCCTCGGGCACGGATTTTTGTGATGTCCTTAGGTTAGTTAGGTTTAAGTAGTTCTAAGTTCTAGGGGACTGATGACCTCAGAAGCTAAGTCCCATAGTGCTCAGAGCCATTTTTGAATGCCCAGTATTTATATTTTCGAAAGCTAGTTTTATATGGTCGTTCGAGCTTAAATCACTGTGAATGCATACTTCCTTAAATGTAATTTTTATGACTAATGCCATTCATCACCAGGGACTGACACTGACTAGTTTGACTTGTTTGAGAGAGCTCAATTACTTCAGGGTAACGTTTTACTGGAGTCTGTGTATCCCGCGAGATAAGTTGCTCTCATACGTGTTGATTAGGATTATTAGTATGCTAGTAATCTTGCTGTTGACTGTTGAAAACCCACACGAGAATATTAATGGTCACTGGAATGCAACAAAGCGTGTTCAGAAAACCCACAGGCTGATTAAGTGTACAGCCGTACCGTCACGTATAGCTCCCGTCTTATGGTACGATCATCTAATAATGTCCGCCCCAGTAGCTGAGTGGTCAGCGTGACGGATTGCCGTCCTCTGGGCCCGGGTTCGATTCCCGGCTGGGTCGGAGATTTTCTCCGCTCAGGGACTGGGTGTTGTGTTGTGTTCATCATCATTTCATCCCCATCCGGCGTGCAGGTCGCCCAATGTGGCGCCGAATGTAATAAGACCTGCGATATGGCGGCCGGACCTGCCCCGCGAGGGGCCTCCCGGCCAATGACGCCAAACGCTCATTTCCATTTCCATCTAATAATGTGAGAAAGCAGACTTAAGCGGGCAACGTTAGAACATCCTTCGTCGTACAACTCTGTGCACGACACACGGAGCTTTCGAAATTTGTAGTTCTACGTACACTGCAGTCTGCACTCCGGAAACCAGTGCCGATGCGACAGGTGCATTTGTTGTCATGCCCGCCACGTGTACTGTGTGGTTCACAAGTTGTGTTACGTGGTTCAGACCTCGTAGATCAGGTTAGTAACAGGGGCGTGTAGGAAGGCTCTACGTCTCGCATTGACGTCTGGAGTGGTTAACCTTGCACGCCGAACCTGTTCCCCTGGAACGACTCACCATCTGACGGGCAGCAGCTGCGGAAGATGGATAAGTGTCCCCTCACGCACTGCACGTGGCGTCTTCGAGACACTTGGTCTCTCTTCGTCGTTGTGTGAAGAAAACTCTACCTTAATACTATTTGCCACTCACGCTTTATTGCGGCTACGACAGTAATGTTTGTAAACTATGTTTCGCTCTTGAAGTATTACGACCCACTTGGAGAAGAATTGCTGTTATGTTTTCTTTGATACCATAAAACTCCTTTAAGTTTTTCTGTGATTGAAGTCTACATCACATTGCTTACAGCATAAATACATTCCCAGTTTTGAATGAGATCTGACGCCATCATAGCAGAGCCATAAGGAAGGGAAAGCAATGAACTAAACGAACGTATCGTACGTCAGTGGCGTTTTAATAGCGGATTTGTTACAAGCTGACTAGTATAATCCCGTGAGTGGGTAGTCTGTAATACCACATCTTACGGAAGCGTCGACAAACAGTTAAGTTCATTTGAATGTGTCCGAATCGACAGTTGAAGAGTAGTTATTCTATAGCTTGCGAAATCTCATAGGTAGTGCTTTATAATGCCAGGTTAATACGAAAGGTAGAAATACCTGGCACAGGTACCTTTCACACTCTTCCATTTTGATGATATATTTGGACTTTGTTAATTAGCGTGAGGGCTCTTTTTGTAGAGTTCAACAGCGCCATAAATCGATAAATCGTAGTTATTAAACACTTTTTCAGAAATTCTTTCGGCAAAGAAGATGCAGTAAATGTTTCAGAATTTGAATCGGGAACGTCTGTCCACAATTTGGAATTAGTTACTCATGATGAAGTGCGGCAATTTAAGTCGCTTAATAAGTTCGAGCCTTCGGGACCAGATTGTATACCAACTAGGTTTTCAGTGCCATGCAAACCTACATCACACTGAGATGAGTGATATGAACTGTCCAGTCAGGTTAATGGCACCAGCGACTGTGTTCGACGCTAACGTGCAATAACCACTCGTAGATGACAGGTGGCAGCACAGGAGGGGATTCTTCTAAACTCCATCTATAAACAGATAGGACGTATAGAACGGAGTGAGCAGGCAGTATTTTGATTTGGAACCCATGTCCGGAAACGTACCATTTCCATGCTACAGCCGTTTGAAAACATGTTTGCTAGGTAGGTGTGGAACGGGGTAGTCAGACTTGGGGGGGGGGGGGGGGGGAGCGTTCTTACGTGGAATTGGCTGATGTCGTTTGACATGACGTAACCTACCTCTCTGACCTATTTCGAGCCTCATTCACGCGTCCGTGTTAAAGCAACGTGATTGAGTACACATCTACAGAACACACCGACATGGTCCTTCTCAATGGCGAACCTCACGGCAATGGAAGAGCTACTCGTCTTTGGTTAGTAATGAGGAAATTGTAAACAAGTGATGTACTAGGCCACGCCTGATAAATTACTTGTAAAAGTGGTCGCGTTATCAACTTGTGCTCAAATGGTTATAGCACGGAAACTGTATGTTTCCGGACATGGGTTCCAATAAAAATATGATCTACTCAGTCCCCTCTACAAAACTTTCAAATTTGTAAGGGAAAATTTTAAAGCACCCTGTATAAACAGTGTCGAATTACACGGAGAACATCGCAGTCGTTGTAGTAATGCGGAAACGTCGGAGGACATGATAAATGGCTTTCGGACCAAGAGTGAAAGCATTTCAGAAACGGCTACTTTTATAAACTGTTTGCGTGCCGTCGTGATCAAAGTATACCATGCATGGCAAAATGGCGCTATCCTACGCCGAGGTAACTGTGATGCACCACGAGCCACTGATTACAGGGTCAAAAATGGCTAATAAGCCGTGTATGGGCGACGAGCCGTACAGCTGTTGAGCAGCTGACGGCCCAGATGAGCCAAGGGCATACCAACAGTGACACCTCAACGACGGCCCAGATGAGCCAAGGGCATACCAACAGTGACATCTCAACGACGGCCCAGATGAGCCAAGGGCATACCAACAGTGACACCTCAACGACGGACCAGATGAGCCAAGGGCATACCAACAGTGACACCTCAACGACGGCCCAGATGAGCCAAGGGCATACCAACAGTGACACCTCAACGACGGACCAGATGAGCCAAGGGCATACCAACAGTGACACCTCGACGACGGACCAGATGAGTCAAGGGCATACTAACAGTGACACCTCAACGACCGTTGCTGCGCATAGACATCCGCAGTAGGCGCTTGGTTCATGCACTTATGCTGACTGCTGTTCTTCGGCGACGAAGGCTGGAGTTTACACGCCGATACCACAATTGGACGTCCACTGAGTGGCGACAAGTGGCCTTTTCAGATGGATCACGTTTTATGCTCCATAGGACAGATTGGCTGTTGGCGTGTAGAGCGTGAAACGTCTGGGAGTAACTCTGCAATAATCGTCGGAAGGGTCTAGGACGGAGGATTTGGTGTTATGGTCTGGGGAATGTTTTCATGACACCCCCCGAGTGATCTCATCGTTCTGGGAGGCACAATGGATCAACAAAGGTATGCATGTATCCTTGGGGACCATGTCGACCGCCACATGGAGTTCGTTTTTTCGTCTGCATGATGGCATCTAGCAACAGGACAACGCAGAATATCACGCGGCTCGCAATGTGCATGCGTCATTCAAAGAGTATCAGGATGAGTTTCCCCTACTCCCCTGGCCACCAAACCCCCAGATGTAAACGCAATCGAGAACCTGTGAGATCACCTCCGTCGGGCTGTACGCTCCATGGATCCTCATCTGAGAAACCTAGCGCAACTGGCAACGGCATTGGATTGTTCAAATGGCTTTGACCACTATGGGACTTAACATCTATGGTCATCAGTCCCCTAGAACTTAGAACTACTTAAACCTAACTAACCTAAGGACAGCACACAACACCCAGTCATCACGAGGCACAGAAAATCCCTGACCACGCCGGGAATCGAACCCGGGAACCCGGGCGTGGGAAGCGAGAACGCTACCACACGACCACGAGCTGCGGACAACGGCATTGGAGTCAGCGCGGCTCCACGTCCCTGTCGGTATGTTCTAAAACCTCATTGGCCCTCTTCCTGCACGTCTCGCGCGACAAATGGCTTTTGGCAGGTGGTCACATTAATGTGTGCGTATGTTGTATTAACGTATTTAGTTTACTGAAATGATTGTTACTGGTTCATGTAGCTGTTTTAGAATTTATCGTGAGTCTATCTGCAAGCGTGTAAGCACGCCACCTTCAGTACAGTAACTATTTTCCTAGGGTACGGGGTTCGTTTTCTGCTGCTTTATGTTGAGCGCCGAACTTGGTGGGTGAGCACATCACTAATCAAGCTATTTCCAATCTCTGCATTACTTTGACAGAGTATCAGTGTTCTGCGTGATGTGGAGAGTTTATGGAGCTATACCGCAGGCTGCACGTGTATCGGCGCCCCACCTGCTTGCACGTGCGGCGTTCCCCACGTGCTGCCACATCCCACGCGCAGCGCGCCCGCGTGGCTGCTTTCTCCAGCACGCGCAGCATCCACCCTTCCCCCCACCCTCCACCACTCCGCTTCCATGCTTCTCCCGCCCCTCGAGTGTACCACAGCCTCCCGCTATCTGCACCCCTCCCCCCACCACTGACTTTCGGCCGCGTCCCGTGGCGCATGCGGCTGCCGCCCACCTCTAAGCCTCACGCGGTTTCTTTACGTCATACCACAGGTGACGACAAGCACTAGATCCAGCTGACACGTGCGACAGCCCGTGCATACGCCTTTGATTAATGTTCTTGATACAGCCGTACAGGCGAGGACGCTAGAATGTTAAACACGGTCCACAGCCACCACAGATCGCACGTTCTGCCACACGGGCTGCCACTGGATCGGCTTAGAATACTTCTTTACGTTTCATCTTTATACATTGCGCAGCCAATAACCCGGTGCATGGTGGACGGTACCCTACACCACTGACAATTATTCCCTTTTTCGAGGGGAAACCACTGGCCGGCCGGTGTGGCCGAGCGGTTCTAGATGCTTCAGTCTGGAACCGCGCGACCGCTACGGCCACAGGTTCGAATCCTGCCTCGGGCATGGATGTGTGTGATGTCTTTAGGTTAGTTAGGTTTAAGTAGTTCTGAGTTCTAGGGGACTGATGACCTCAGATGTTAAATCCCATAGTGCTCAGAGCCATATATATATATGGCGTGTGACGAGGGCCTCCCGTCGGGTGGACCGCTCGCCTGGTGCAAGTCTTTCGATTTGACGCCACTTCGGCGACTTGCGCGTCGATGGGGATGAAATGACGATGATGAGGACAACACAACACCCAGTCCCTGAGCGAAGAAAATCTCCGTCCCATCCGGGAATCGAACCCGGGCCCTTAGGATTGACAGTCTGTCGCGCTGACCACTCAGCTACCGGGGGCGGACAATTGAACCTTTGAAAACTACTGTCTTTATGCTTTCGTGAAATCGGGAAATTTGTGGTAAGAGCCTGTGGGACTAAACTGCTGCGGTCATCGGTCCCTTAGCTTACACACTACTGAATCTGACGTAAACTAACTTACGCTGAGGACAACACACACACCACCTATGCCTGAGGGATGACTCGAACCTCCGACGAGGGAAACCGCACGAACCGTCACAAGGTGCCCAAGACCACGCGACTACCCCGCGCGGATATACTTCCATATGAGTCATTTTTCTGATATTCACTTCGCGGTCCTTACGTGAGATTTGCGGTGGTGCAGTAGGATCATTCTGCAGCGTCTCACAAATGCAAGTTCACTAAACATTCTCAACGGGTTTCGTGTAAAGAGCTTCTCCCGTCCAGGATTCCCACTTGAGTTAACCGAATATTTCCGTGGTACTCGCATGTCGATGGAATCTACCGGTAACAACAGCCAGGCCGCCTGGTGAAAATTTGCAACGAATCTTCTCAGCACGCCCCTGAATTGCTTCGATGTCTTTGTACGTGACGGTCTATTGTTGGACTGACACGTCTCATGTTCCGTTTTCATACTTTATTTAAATTCATTTAGTCTGAATTCGATCGATATCAGTTCATAAATACCCGTGTCTATAGCACCGAAACTCAGCGTTTGGGGAGATCAGGACGGCAGTTAATAATTTAATATATTACTTGTCTCTGTGTGTACTGGTGGAAGTTACATTTAATTCTTTCTGCAACTGTCTTCCAGGTGCTGTTTTTTAGTTGTTAACTCTGTGAACGGCGAAGGTGATGTCCCTTAAGATCCAAGAAGACGTGGGTCCGTTTCAGCTACATGGGGATAGCACTCTTTGAACGCGTGAAAAATAGGTGATTTTTGTGATTTCTTTTAAGTAAGATAAAAATTGATGCTGTACCTGATGGTATAGTTTTATTCCTTACATTTTCTTCTCTAAAAATTCATTTTTGTGTGCACATAGGATACTCCCTGTAATCAATGCATCATGTGGAAGCATCCCTTGCAGCCGAAAAATTTTCATTATTTTTTGTTAGCATACGTAGGATCATTGAAAAATATTGAGTTCCAACTCAAGAATGGGTCTCACTAGTGTTCCATACGCTGTCTCCTTTATAGATCAGCTACACTTTTCTAAATTCCTCCCAATAAACCGAAATCTACCATTCTCCTTTCCTACAACCAACCTTAGATGCTTGCACCATCTGCTATTGCTTTGGAACTTTATGCTTCGATATTTACTCGACCTGATTGTGTCAATGACCCCGTGCTAATACTGATTCTAAAATTACGTGATTATTTTTCCTGCTCATCGGCATTAACTTTTCCGCATTTAGAGGAAGCCGCTATTCGATGTACCAAAAGGAAAAATTCTGCCCACATAATTCTGTGTGCTTCTACCATCTCTCAACAGTGACACTGTCCCATACCCTGCAGCCTTATCAGCAAGCAGTGGCAGATTGTTGGTACTAAAACGCCTTCTTCAGTCGCGATATTTCATTTTCTTGTGCAAGTCCAAAACATTTCGGAGCTACAACTCCATTTTCAACAAGTATATCAACGTTTTTCGTTGTACATGTCCTTCATTTAATTCAGGTGGCATTTAATGAACGTCACAGCTAGTAGTGTTTTCGAGTTAAGCGTCTCAATGGTTGGCTTCATTTAGTCACAAAATGTTTGTCTTTTTCACCAGTGAAAAATTTCCCTATTGACACCTTTTTCAAAGGATTTCTACGGGGTGCTTTCCACATTTCTGCTCATCCAACTACGTGTGTTAATTTCGTCAGGCATCCTCTCACAAAAAGAGATCGTAGTCGGGTTAAGTCTCCTCAGAACATTCAGACAAAATTCAAAAGTTTCGAGGATCTGGATCTGTCAGGCATCAAAATACATAGCCAGAGATGGAACGCATTACCGCCTTGCGTCTTCAGAGGCTCAAAGTGATTTTAAGCTTGGCACAGTACAAGAAAGCTTGTACTCCAGATTATATTTTTACAACTTGGTTTTCGTCCATTTTAAGTGCGTCCCACAGTTTTATTGTTGTTTATACAGATGGATCCCAGCAAGAGAATATCCTCGGTTGTTTTACTGTTTTCCCTGATAGGGTTTTTAAAGTGCATCTTCCGGAACAATTTACAAAATAATGATGCCGAATTATATGGCAGTCTGAGGGCACTGGAGAAGGTTCACAGACTTCACCGTACAGGGTTTGTTGTCTGTTCCGACTCACTTAGTGCACTGCAAGCACTTCAGCAAATGTATCCAATAGACCGCTGATTCAGCTCATCGATGACGCCTTACAGCGGCTCCAACACCGTGGCAAGGAGTTGATCTCTTGCTGGGCACCTGGCCACACCGGGACACAGGGAAACGTCATGGCTGACAAAGCCGCCAAGGAAGCATGTCGGGATGGTGCTGTTCGTCAATGTCCCATCCTGTTGCACGCCATCGTTTCATTTTCTGCGTCAGTGGGAGACGTAATGGTTGAAAGTGACAGAAAACAAACTGCAGTCGCTCAAACCGACCACAAACGCATGGCAGATTTCATGTAAGTTTCACCGCTGGAAGGAGGTTCTGCTTAACTCCTCCGGCGGGAGGATCCACTACCGTGTGAAGTTTGGTGCGTGCCACTTTCAGTTCAGCATATTTTGGCAACGTGTGTCCTATATACTGATATTAGGGTAGCCCTCAGTCTCGATAGAGATCTGCCCACCATCCTCGCAGATACTGATTCCAGTGTTGCAAATCTGCTGAAATTTTGTGAACTGTCAGGCCTCATCCTTAAATTGGTGGGGAAGGGAGGCAGACTTCAATGCATTATGAACTCTTCTGCATATGGGGACAGTCTTCGTCCCCATCCATGGGATTAGCATGCTGACTTCTCGTCAGGGCGCTTATGACCATGATGTCAAGCGGCCCTCACCTCAAATCATTATCACAAAAGTTTCGAATGCGTACGCGTAACCGTTGTCTGTTCACTATGATATATTCTGAGGTTCTTTTAGGTAGGAACTTCAGAAAGTAAGACCATTGCGCAGCAGGAGTTGCCTATTATCAAAAGAAAGTACATGTTCCGGTTTCGTGCAGGCCGTGTTCTTCTGCGGTACGGTTAACAGATGCATCACAGTGCGGAAGTGAAATGGCGCAGCAACTGCAAACGTACTAGAAAGTTGACGTATGCGGGACACTACCATTCTTGTCGGCAGAACGTCTAAATTGCGCACGACTCCTCGTGAAATTCTGGCAGTATATGGACCAGTGCAACATCGCTTCCTGCCGTAGTGAAACGGTGCCCCCAAGTTGACGAAGGCTGCACGGATGTGGTTGATGCTGACGGGGAAGGTAGGCCAGCGACGTCGACTACGGGGGGTAGTGTGGAGGCAGTCGAGGAGCGGGTTTCTGCCGTCGAGGAATTGAACGATTGATGGAACGTTCCAGCTGTGCTGAGAAACCGGTGTCCACAAGTATATACGTACTTCGCAAGCCACCATTCAATAAAAGTTTCTTAATCTGCCGTAATAATGTCTAACTAAATGTTTCAAGTTCCTTCGTACATCTCTGACCGGTAGCCATTGAAAAGCACTGGAGAATGTGGAGAAGCCGGAACCAAATCCTCTTCCTGGTATCCGGAGTTAGGTCTCCCATAATTTCCCCTAAATTGATTAATCCTTCCTTACAAGTCTTTTCCAACCCGAAACTGTACGTCTTCAATGTCATCGTCGCCGATGGGTCCTTAAATCTTATTTTCCTGCGTAACTCTTTATTATTGTTATTATTAATCTTTCCTTTCTCAGACGTTATGTCTGGTTAAAAATGGAAAGTGACGCGGACCTTGATCAAGCGTGACATCCTTTTAACTGTACAGTATACGTTACATTGCATTTAGGAACTTTCGGGTAATTGAACATGTATCACGCGCGACTGCTACGGTCGCAGGTTCGAATCCTGCCTCGGGCATGGATGTGTGTGATGTCCTTAGGTTAGTTAGGTTTAAGAAGTTCTAAGTTCTAGGGGACTGATGACCACAGATGTTAAGTCCCATAGTGCTCAGAGCCATTTGAACCATTTGAATATGTATCAGTAATTACAGATTTCTGTTGTTGTATATATAAGTTTGGATGTAGCTGTATTGCGTTGATGTACTGGTGGATATTGTGTGGTATGACTCCTGTAGTTGATAGTATAATTGGTATAATGTCAACTTTATCCTGATGCCACATGTCCTTGACTTCCTCAGCCAGTTGGATGTATTTTTCAATTTTTTCTCATTCGCCGGGTGCCGGTCTTTCAATTTGACGCCACTTCGGCGACCTGCAGTCGATGAGGATGATAGAATGATGATGATGACAGCACAACACCCAGTCCCTGGGCGGAGAAAATTCCCCGACCGAACCGGGAATCGAACCCGGACTCAGAGGATTTACAATCCGTCACGCTGACCACTCAGCTACCGGGGCGGACTGGTGAACAAACGATGAACGCTCACAACGTAATTGGCAGTTTGGTAAAAATTTTTAACGATTTCTAAACGTTCAGGAAGCGTGGGCAACCGCATGATGCGAAACTGCAAATTATACTGGATATTTTCACACCTGGGAGCACACAAAGAAATGTATCAGAAACTATAAATTACAATTTCAAGACGTATTGCTCTTTAATGAAAGACCCAGAACAATGTTTCTTAAACACCGTGAATTGATGTCTTACAGAACTGTTATTTTCATACGTACTTTTGGATATTATTATTAATAATAATAATTATAAACAGGGCCGTGTCTACCGGAGCACAGTGATCTTCAGATAAACCTTCGCAGTGATGACTGCCTTACTTTTTTACTTATACATGCCTTCACGCTGCAACTGCGTTCAGGCAAACGAGTCATGAACTCAGTGAACTGTTGTGCCTATACAGATGTTGCAAACCGGCGTAGTTTCAAACCACTGCTTACGACGACATTACACCTTGAGACTCATCACTGAGCACGTTAGCAAAGTCTCTTTCCGCTTTTTATATTGCTAATGCGGGTGACAAATGTGAAGGCTGATTGTGTAACGGCCCTTGTTGCTGCTAAAAGCGTTTCTACGCAGTAAATCACTTTGTAGCATTTGGATTTTTCTTGTGTCTCCGTTGCGGCTTCTTGTGTTCCTGACGCTAGCGTAAGTCCTCCGCTTGGCCTAGGTCATGCTCTGCTACGCTACACTGTCGTCAATGTCTCGCTGGAAACAAGCTCAACCGTGCGTAACAGTCGTCCTACCGACTTCGTTATGCCTCGTTTCACACATGAATGCTTCAAATTGTCATTATTATGGTGGTGCACTCTAGTCTTCCAGATACATCAGCCACGTCACCTACTAAAAAAAAAAAAAAAAAAAAAAAAAAAAAGACATAATTATCTGCAATGAGCGCTCTGTCTTCGTATATTTAAGTACATTGTTACTGGTTTTACAAATACTAAATTGGGCATTTGTTCTAAACGGGGATATTTCTCCGGCGATGGTGTCAAGAATATCGCTGTGTTGCATAGGTGACAGGCGTGTGACTTGGCGCAATGCGCTGTAGTATTCTGTTCGCGTGCGGTTACGGGTGATGATGGAACTGAAAAGACGTGGAGGAAAACCGATGACGGCACGTAGCTTATTCATACTGAGCAGCATAGCTACGACTGTCAGGAGAAATAATAAGCAGATGTCATCCACTTGCAGCTTTCATACGGTTTCTTCGCAGCGCAGCAAAATCGCTTACAGCACAAATTCGTGAAACTGAAGGTGACCCTTCCAACCAGCGCATCTATTTTGTCACGAACGTACTCAAATATACAAAGCCCTTCTTCGTTTTGTACGACATTGTAACGTGTGCATATGAAATTTGGTTCTATCTGCGAGTGGACAAATACACTAATCTCTGGTGTATGCTTCTCAAACATTGTTGAGTTGTTTTATTTAATAAATCAGGTTCCCTTAACTACATGTATTGTACCTTTTGGTCAGCATAAAATAATTTTAAATCAGTGCTCTAACTTGTTGTATTGTGTTTTCTCCGTATTATTATTTTCGATTATTCCCTTTTAAGAGAGCGATTGAGTAGTCACGATTTCTTCTTCTTTCTTCGTTCTTCCCAAAGTCTCTTCATACGTTCACTGTGTTCTCTCTTGCGTTCTTCCGACCATACTTTTCGCTTTCTGTTCTGCGTGTGTTCTTGTTTAAGTGTGTGTTTCTTTATGATGTTTCTAAACTGTTCTCTATTGTTTATGTTGTCTTGTGTGATCCCCAGTTCTTCAATGTCTTGTTCTGTTTCAGTGATCCACTTTGTCTTGTTTTTGATCTTGTTTACTATCTCAAAGATTTGTCGTGTGAGCCTGCTTTTATTCATCCTGCTGATATGTCCATAAAATTTCGTCCTTCTCTTTCTAACGGTGTCTGTTATTGTTCATATGTCTCTGTAAATCTCTCTAGTTGGCCTCTTCATCCAAATTTCTTCCCGAAACAATGTGGCCAATATATTTTCCTCAGAATTTTTCTTTCCTGCTTTTCAATCTCTCTGATCTTCGTATGACCATGAATCACTGTAGTTTCTGCAGCATAAAGTGCTTCTGGTAGGACTACTGTGTTATAATGCCTTAATTTCGCATTGACAGAAGTAGATTTCTTAATATAGTGATTCTAAGCAAGCTATATGCTTTTTGTAATCTGGAGATTTCTCTCTCTCTCTCTCTCTCTCTCTCTCTCTCATATATATATATATATATATATATATATATATATATATATATATATATATATATATATATATATACTCCTGGAAATGGAAAAAAGAACACATTGACACCGGTGTGTCAGACCCACCATACTTGCTCCCGACACTGCGAGAGGGCTGTACAAGCAATGATCAAACGCACGGCACAGCGGACACACCAGGAACCGCGGTGTTGGCCGTCGAATGGCGCTAGCTGCGCAGCATTTGTGCACCGCCGCCGTCAGTGTCAGCCAGTTTGCCGTGGCATACGGAGCTCCATCGCAGTCTTTAACACTGGTAGCATGCCGCGACAGCATGGACGTGAACCGTATGTGCAGCTGACGGACTTTGAGCGAGGGCGTATAGTGGGCATGCGGGAGGCCAGGTGGACGTACCGCCGAATTGCTCAACACGTGGGGCGTAAGGTCTCCACAGTACATCGATGTTGTCGCCAGTGGTCGGCGGAAGGTGCACGTGCCCGTCGACCTTGGACCGGACCGCAGCGACGCACGGATGCACGCCAAGACCGTAGGATCCTACGCAGTGCCGTAGGGGACCGCACCGCCACTTCCCAGCAAATTAGGGACACTGTTGCTCCTGGGGTATCGGCGAGGACCATTCGCAACCGTCTCCATGAAGCTGGGCTACGGTCCCGCACACCGTTAGGCCGTCTTCCGCTCACGCCCCAACATCGTGCAGCCCGCCTCGAGTGGTGTCGCGACAGGCGTGAATGGAGGGACGAATGGAGACGTGTCGTCTTCAGCGATGAGAGTCGCTTCTGCCTTGGTGCCAATGATGGTCGTATGCGTGTTTGGCGCCGTGTAGGTGAGCGCCACAATCAGGACTGCATACGACCGAGGCACACAGGGCCAACACCCGGCATCATGGTGTGGGGAGCGATCTCCTACACTGGCCGTACACCACTGGTGATCGTCGAGGGGACACTGAATAGTGCACGGTACATCCAAACCGTCATCGAACCCATCGTTCTACCATTCCTAGACCGGCAAGGGAACTTGCTGTTCCAACAGGACAATGCACGTCCGCATGTATCCCGTGCCACCCAACGTGCTCTAGAAGGTGTAAGTCAACTACCCTGGCCAGCAAGATCTCCGGATCTGTCCCCCATTGAGCATGTTTGGGACTGGATGAAGCGTCGTCTCACGCGGTCTGCACGTCCAGCACGAACGCTGGTCCAACTGAGGCGCCAGGTGGAAATGGCTTGGCAAGCCGTTCCACAGGACTACATCCAGCATCTCTACGATCGTCTGCATGGGAGAATAGCAGCCTGCATTGCTGCGAAAGGTGGATATACACTGTACTAGTGCCGACAATGTGCATGCTCTGTTGCCTGTGTCTATGTGCCTGTGGTTCTGTCAGTGTGATCATGTGATGTATCCGACCCCAGGAATGTGTCAATAAAGTTTCCCCGTCCTGGGACAATGAATTCACGGTGTTCTTATTTCAATTTCCAGGAGTGTATATAGTTTAGACAAGAAGAGAATAGAAGCTTTCGAAATGTGGTGCTACAGAAGAATACTGAAGATTAGATGGGTAGATCACATAACTAATGAGAAGGTATTGAATAGAATTGGGGAGAAGAGGAGTTTGTGGCACAACTTGACTAGAAGAACGGATCGGTTGGTAGGACATGTTCTGAGGCATCAAGTGATCACCAATGTAGCACTGGAGGGCAGCGTGGAGGGTAAAAGTCGTAGAGGGAGACCAAGAGATGAATACACTAAGCAGATTCAGAAGGATGTAGACTGCAGTAGGTACTGGGAGATGAAGAAGCTTGCACAAGGTAGAGTAGCTTGGAGAGCTGCATCAAACCAGTCTCAGGACTGAAGACCACAACAACATATATCAAGCTTCTGGCAGTATGTTTCAATAAACCAAAGCCAAATTACAAAAAAGAATAGCATAAACAATAAACAGCCCTGCTGAGCATCATGCGTCCATTCAACGGACAGAATATTATCAACAGTTTCTCATGTCCTCCACTTAGAGACACAGTGGAAGGGTTTGAAACTTGCCCACTAGTCAGGAACTTGACCCACCACCATCGTGAGGCGAAAAGTCGGGTATGCAGCGATTTGCAGTTGACACTGCACTCGTAGCTGAAGGAAATCCTATATTATAACGGAACGATAGCATAACGTAAAAAACGTCCAAAATTTTGATGAGGGGCAACTCATAATGCTAAAGTTATTCTAGAATTAAATGCTGTTCATCCGTAAAATAAAAATATATTCATCAGGAAAAGCTTTTATTGGTACTTACAATTTCCTACTAACATACTTCTATTTCGTATCTAAGCGCCGTTCACTTCTAAGCACTTCGCGGAACGTAGCCCAACGCATAAAAATTCCGAGCCTTGTAACTGAATCAGTTGGCAGTAGTGGTCTAGATTTCTTCATTTTCAAACCGTTGCCCACCAAGCCATTGTTTGAACTGCAAGAAGTGGTCACAGTCCCTGTGTGCGAGTTCGCGACAGAGATGCGGATGGTCGAAAACTTACCAACGGAAATGCTGAATCTTACCTTTGGAACTGTAAATTATAGTCAAGACTTCGCTACTGTGTACAGTCCTACGCACTGCTTCGAGAAGGAACGTGACTGGAACATGACAAACAGCAATCGTAGTCTGGTTTGTGCTTTCGTTGTGGGCAGAATCACAATGCAGTAATACAAAGACACCTTCGGCCATGATGGAGGGACCGCTGTGTTATGAAGAAGTCCATGGATACCCGTGACTCTACGCTGGCCCCTACTTGTACATGACGGGATTCTTCATACAGGTCGTTCCAGGGGCCAGAAGATGTAATGTAACGCTGAAACTGGTAGCAAAAATAAACCAAAACTGGGCATTTAGACTGGAGAGGGTGTTTTGATTTGACATTTTAGTATGTTTGAGTTTGGTAAGTACCTCCAAGTACATGTGACAAGAGCAAGCCAGTAATGCTTATCTTCCCCTGGGCAGCAGTCAGGTGTGGAAGTGTGGATGCATGGTTGCCAAACAGTTAGCCTATACTGACAGGCAAAGTCTGCTTAGTGGTGCAGTGACGACCGTGTAGGAAACATCAGGTAGTAAATTATGTGTATGTTTGTAGGAAGACTGTTCGACGCAGAGGAAAAACAACCAACACTTAGATGTGTGCATCTTAAAGTTCCGCATGTGAAAATATCTGCGCTTACATCAGTTACACCCTGTATTTACAGTTTTTTTACTTATTTTCATTTTGTCAATGCGTAAAATTTTGTTGCCAAGGAGCTTGTCCTTCGTTTACAAAGTAGTTCATGAACTCTCCCCTGACATGTGTGGCATAAAGTGCAATATTTCCGACGATATATCTTTTTAATGGTAACACATTGGAATTCTCTGATGTAAGGCTATCATCGATATGCCTTTTTCTACATTCGCAGTATCTATGGCATCATGTGGAACATAGGCCTGACGCAATCTGCTCGTTAAATAATGACATAAAGCAGCCGTTAATATGGTAAAAAGTTTTCTGTTTTTAACCACTCTTTGAACCACATATCACGTCTCTTCCATTGTTTTTCCATAATACAGAGAGAAATCCTGCCGGAGCCAGGCCATCGTCGCCTGATCTTAACAAACACTGTGGTGAGAAAAGTCAGGGGGTACTACCTAGTACTGTGTTGGACTCCTTTTGCCCAGTGTAGTGCAGCACTTCGACGTGACATGGCCTCAACAAGTCGTTGGAAGTCTCCTGCAGAAATATTGAGCTATATTGCCCCTATAGCCGCCCATAATTCCTAAAGTGCCGCCGGTGCCGAATTTTGTGCACGGATTGACCTCTCTGTTATGTCCTATAAATGTTCGACGGGATTCATGTCGGGTGGCCAAATCAATTCGGTCGAATTGCCCAGAATGTTCTTCAGACTTGTCACGCTGGCTGACATGGCGCATTGTCACCCATAAAAATTCCATAAATGGCTGCTGCAAATGGTCTTAAAGTAGTCGAACCTAACCATTTCGAGTCAATGATCGATTCACTTACACCAGAGGACCCAGTCCTTTCCAACTGAAATCGGGACTAATCTCACCAGGCCACGGTTTTTCACTCGTCTAGGGTCCAAGCGATATGGTCACGAGCCCATGAGAGGCGCTGGAGACGATATGGTCCTATTAGCAAACTTACGTCCCGCATTTCACGCAGTGTTGCTTCTCTGTTAGCACTGACACCTCTATAGAAACGCCGCTGCTCGCGTTCGTTAAGTGAAGGCCGACAGCCACAGCGTTGCCCCTGGTAAGAGATAATGCCTGAAATTTGTTCAGGGCAGACTCCTGACATAGAGGATCACGGAATACTGAAGTTCGTAACGAGATCCGAAATGAAACGTCCCATGCTCCTAGGTGCAACTACCTTTCCTGACACTGTGGAGCCGGCCACTGTGGCCGAACGGTTCGAGGCGCTTCAGTCCGGAACCGCGCTTCTGCTGTGGTCGCAGGTTCGAATCCTGCCTCTGGCATGGATGTGTGTCATGTCCTTAGGTTAGTTAGGTTTAAGTAGTTCTAAGTCTAGGGGACTGATGACCTCAGATGTTAAGTCCCATAGTGCTCAGAGCCATTTGAACCAATTGTTGACATCGTGGATCTCTGAATATTGAATTCCGTAACGATTTCCGAAATGGAACGTCCCATGCGTCAAAGTGCAACTACCATTCCGCGTTCAGGTCTGTTAACTAGGGTTGTGCGGACATAATCACCTAGGAAACCTTTCCGCACGAATCACCTGAGTACAAATAACAGCGCCGCCAATGCACTGCCGTTGTATTCCTTGTGGTGCGATACTACCGCCATCTTTATATCTGCAGATCGCTATCCTACGACTTCTCTGTGTGTTTCTAGTACAAAGTGATGCTTGTACAAGCGTACTTGATGAATATTTTGCTTGCTTGCATGAAAGGCTTCTCAAGCATGCAGTTAGGTGTGTGGCCACATTTGGAGTGCCAGGGGAGACGGGCGTACGTGAAGTGTGGTTCGATACGAGAGTATGTGCGGGGCACTTGTTGGGAGCCGGTGCGCCACTTTCCCCACTGGCCACTCGCAGGGATGGAGGGCCCTCTCCGGCCCTGAAGGACGGCGTCACTCACGCGCCTCACAAATAGCTGGCCGCAGCCGCAGCACGGAGCGTATTTTTACCGCTCGCCACGCCGCACGTGCGCGCTCATCACGCGTCCAATTACCGCCCACCGTCCAGAAACTCCGGGAAATCTGATACCCCGCCGGCAGCACCGCAATAATGACATTCTGGTAGCGCCGCTTTCCGAAAAAGAGCTCCGCCGACTTGTTACAATATGCTCGGCGCGAGGGAAACATCTCGTCCTGGTAACGTGTTTCCCAGACTCGTAGGGGCGAGTTGTCGGAGCAGTAATATTTCGATGCAGATCTCAAATTCCATAAGTAATTTTCCGTGCAGTGATATGTGCCGTGAAAGTGAATCGTAGACAGTGTGGAAACTGCAAAAACAGTGACTCGAAGCGTACCAGATACGCTATTACAAAAGTATAGAAAAATGAAGAGAAGTGATGAATGAACGAGGAGGTCCCCTTCAGAATCGGCGAGCAAAGAAATGTGTTGAAAACCCTAGAAGAAGGGACAGGATGGAAGGTCATGTGCGGAGGCATGAGCGGGAAAAACTTACGACGCGCGGGATTAGCCGAGCTGTCTCAGGCGCTGCAGTCTTGGACTGTGCGGCTGGTCCCGGCGGAGGTTCGAGTCCTCCCTCGGGCATGGGTGTGTGTCTTTGTCCTTAGGATAATTTAGGTTTAGTAGTGTGCAAGCTTAGGGACTGATGACCTTAGCAGTTAAGTCCCATAAGATTTCACACATACATTTTTGAAAAACTAGCCCTTACGTTGCTGTGAGCGTGTATGCACGTCCTGCAACACCGTTTCCTCTGGTGCTGTGAACACGTATACGTGCGCCGCTTGGGTTTTCGTACAGTGCTGTGGACGTCTGTATGCGTCCTGAACCGCCGACCTCTCCCCGCTGCGGACTAATTTTGTCTCAGTGAATGTAAAAGTTTCTATTATCGTACAACGTATGTGCCTCATTGTATGCTATCGTTTGTAAAAAGAGACTCCGTTCCAATATCTTGAATCGTTTGAGATATGACGATTGTTATGACCACATGCTTCACGTTGCGCAAGGACGTGAATGGGTGCGTCTGTTGCATATGAAACCCGACGAGTTGAGAACAAGAGATATCGTTATGCTGTCAGTTTTAAATACAATTTAGATATCTTATCTACATTTCATTTAGAGCAATGTACAAGCTAAAATCGATCGTCCGCAATCCATATTTACCTCTGCGAAGTCTTTAAAATTGTGTGCAATGTTTTAATTAATTTGATGGAAGGAAGTAAATATTATAGACAACGAAAATAAATTGATATCAGACTGTAAGAACTGCCAAAATAATTTTCTTTTCACCTAAGTTTTCTAAAAATCGGATGCCAACTATTTCATATGGACCGGATCCCGGACTCTCAGCATAGGCACGAGCATTCGGCGAGCAGTACGGCCATAACGAAAGCCGCCCTCTGCGGCACGTCTGTAGCAGCGAAATGGCTAGAGTGGCGTGAATTAAGCAAACTTTGTAGGGCAAGACATTAACATATCCATGAAATAAATCAGAACCAGAATGAGATTTTCACTCTGCAGCGGAGTGTGCGATGATATGAAGCTTCCTGGCAGATTAAAACTTTGCGGGCAAGTGGTAGAGCACTTGCCCGCGAAAGGCAAAGGTCCCGAGTTCGAGTCTCGGTCCGGCACACAATTTTAATCTGCCAGGAAGTTTCATATCATCGCACACTCCGCTGCAGAGTGAAAATCTCATTCTGGAGACATCCCCTAGGCTGTGGCTAAGCCATGTCTCCGCATGATCCTTTCTTCCAGGAGTGCTAGTTCTGCAAGGTTCGCAGGAGAGCTTTTGTGAAGTTTGGAAAGTAGGAGACGAGGTACTGGCGGAAGTAAAGCTGTGAGGTCGGGGCTTGAGTCGTGCTTGGATTGCTCAGATGGTAGAGTACTTGCCTGCGAAAGGCAAAGGTCCTGAGTTAGAGTCTCGGTCCGGCACACAGTTTTAATCTGCCAGGAAGTTCCAAATCGGAACCAGATGAAAATGCTCTTTTCGGATGAAGATGTTGGCTGTCGTGGCGGGCTGCATCAAACAAACCAGAAGACGGATGAAAAAAAAGAAAAAAAGATGTATTCATTGAAGCGAGCGATGACATTAACGAGATTTCTGGAATAGGTTTGGAGTTGCAAGGGGATTGGGATACTGCTTTGATCGAAATCTTCATAGGGACAGGTGGATTTTCCAAAATGCGACCATAGCGAAACCGTGAGGGAGAACTTTCAATGCACGGAGAATACTTTCTTGGAGGTTGGGAACCATCCCGTGAACCGACAAGTAGAAGGGTTCTTGTCAGGTCACGAGGACTTTTTAGATCATTAATTCGCGAAGTGAGATTTTGAATGGTTCCACCAAACGGCAGCACGGAGTTAGTCATTATTGCCTGTAAAAGCATTTACAGTTTTGACTATTTAACCTTGATCTCAACTTTCATGCAATTATATCTTACTGTTGAACGTCTGGTGTGTTAGATTGGCAATTTTCCTCACCATAACTGTCTCCTTCAATGGGCTCCAGAATCATCGGTCCTACATCCATCATATGTGATGTGT
The DNA here is from genome assembly GCF_023864345.2 of Schistocerca serialis cubense. NCBI lineage: Eukaryota > Metazoa > Arthropoda > Insecta > Orthoptera > Acrididae > Schistocerca > Schistocerca serialis. The sequence continues at coordinate 632,848,013 of NC_064642.1, read as the reverse complement.
TCGTCTCGCCATTTACTTGGAACAGATTTAGGACGTGTTAACCATAATCTGTTTGGATGTTTCTAGTATGACGCTGAACACTATATTGACCTTATCACATCACAAAGGCTGGTTAATTAATTTCACTGACATGAAGTAGATGTAATCGACGAGACTGATTCGAATTACATGCAGTGACATAAAAAATTATATCGGGGACGAAAGCTCAGAAGATGCCGAACATCAATGTGATTATGTTGTATCATCTCCATATCCTTTCCTACGGACCTCGTGTTCAGCACTAACCAGGATGAAACAGAAATAACACTGTCTGGCCATTAGGCGTACTCAGGTCGCCTAATGATTACAGCGACTGCTCGTGAAAAGAGGGAACTATGGGTTCGAGTATCCATAATGGCATAAATTTTCAGTTATCACGATGTATTCATCACAACGGACAGTCATATAGCAGCCCTGTAAGGATGAAAGATATGATTCTATCAGAGTTCGCCTACGAGCAAACTCGCTTTTCCCCTCCTTTCTGGGTACTGTGTAATGCACATGTGCAACCCAGCCATAACAGTAGTGTCGCAACGAAAACGCCTTCCGGAGATGATCGTCAGCAGCTGTGCATATCGTGCTGTAAGAACCAGATAATAAGTAATATACAGTAGTCGCGGCCTAGCCTGTTTGTTTCTGGTTACAGTGACGTGTTATCAGGAAGGCCACAGAGCCTCGTGCTATGCAGAGGCGCCTCGGGGATTTGTCCGTCTGTATATAGCCTTGTACAGGGCTTTATCGTTCGATCAACTGGGAAACGGCTTGTAAGTCGCTTTCAGTGTGACGTCTAAAGTCGTCGATGGCAGACTAGTCAGTCTGCACGACGTTGGAAAAATACGAAATACTGAATCATTCTCAAGCGAAACCCTAAATTTCATTTTGATTTCAAATAAAAATAATCATGGCAATGTTTATTCTAGCTGAAGTGTTCCATTCATCAAATACAATTGGCTTCAAACACAATATAGGGCCGGCCGGAGTGGCCGTGCGGTTCTAGGCGCTACAGTCTAGAGCCGAACGACCGCTACGGTCGCAGGTTCGAATCCTGCCTCGGGCTTGGATGTATGTGCTGTCCTTAGGTTAGTTAGGTTTAAGTAGTTCTAAGTTCTAGGGGACTGATGACCTCAGATGTTAAGTCCCATAGTGCTCAGAGCCATTTGAACCATTTTGAACCATAATATAGGTAGCACTAAGAAAACGACTTACAACAGAATCTTGTTGTCATTATTGGGTGGCTTGCTCGAACGTAGGAACAACACAGCCTCATCACAGGGCCAAATAAGGTTAGGCAAACAAGAGGCTGAAAAATCAGGCAACTAGTTGCAAACAAATGTTTATTAGCCTTTGACCTAGGTTTCAATATTTGTAAAAATATCTTCTTTAACAGTTGGCCTTAGCCTCTGGCATGATGTACACGTACCTTATGCAAACATTTTATCCTGTGACACCTATTACAATTTTATGTTGGCAAGAGCCTCTACCTGTGTGCAAGTACTAGTGAGCATTCATTCTGAAGTAAGATATATGTAATCTGGCTGCTATCTAAAGCCATACCTTAGGATAATTCTTGTTTTGTCAATTGTATATGTGACAAGAGCCGCTCGGCTTCACCTAATCTAATGTACCATCATGTGATGTAACAAGGCCCACTCCTTCTGAAAAAGATATTTTTACAAACATTGGAACCTAGGTCAAGGGCTAATAAACCTTTGTTTTGCAACTGGTTGGCTGATTTTTCAGCCTCTTCAGATGTACACAGTTGTTGTTTCGCAGCCATGTTTAAGATTTTGGCAAACAAGGCCAAAAATGGCGGCATCGCAGATTAACAATAATTTACAATGATTTATTAAATGAAGATGCACTTTACGCAACTTGAGTGTGAAAATGATAGCCGGCAATGTAGTCAAATGTTCACTTGCACTGATGACTATTTGAACGCTTGTCAAGTCCTTAATCCAGTGAACGTAGTCTAACGTAACAAGTAGCGTGTCCCGGTGAGCTCTTCTGGACGGCTACTGTAGAAATGTCCTGATAATGTCTTGAAGTCAGTGTTACTACTGCCGAACAAACTGTTGATACATTCAATGGACCCATCCGTCTGCTTATGTTCGTGTTTGGCGGATGGATGTTCACTTGGGAACTATTCGCGTAACGTAAGGCGGAAGCATAAAATAGTCTCTGTTGGTGCGCACACTGAGGCGTCTGACCCCAACTATGTTGCACCTCTGAACGCCGGCCTTACCATGTGGCGCCGAGTACGGTTGCATTTCGTATCTCTGTAGCATAAAGGTTTACGATCTTGTTATCTTCGTGCTGTGACCTCCAGAGATAGAACAGAAATGGCAGTGATTTGTGATCTCGTGGTTTTGTCTCCAACAGGCTCTGATAATGTCATTGTGATATCTGCTACTCTGTTGGTTGGATAAATAAAAGATGTACATTGAATCCTATGCACTGACGTCGTACAAAATGGGAAACTGACGCACTCCTTGGTATATCACCTAATGATCCCGGGAACTATCCCGCAAGACCAACTTTTTTGGGAGAGATCTGTAACAGGATCCATTCAGGTTGGTAAAGCTAACAAAGATATTGAGGGAATAAACAATCAGCGGGACTGTTTAGCAACCTATCGAAGTGACATCAAGTCGTAAGGCTTGCATTTGTCTGGGTGCGATACGGTATTTTAAATTATTCCCTTAAACCTCTGTCATGTTTAGCATTACGTCATTGTACGCCTACAGGCTGTAAAGTAAATGGGAAGGAAAAGAAGACTGGGGTCCATTCTACAATGTGATCATCAGATATAAGTAACGGGGGAAGGGTATCACCGTGTACTTGTCATTGCAGCCATCCCAGAAATCGTGTTAAGGGGTACAGGGAAACATCGTTCTCATACGAGGTGTGGCTAGAAAAAAACCGGACTAGTACTGGTGATACAATAAAACGAATGCAATAAGGCTGAAAGTCGCGTGGCCTGTCACGTGACTCTCGCTCCGCCTACTGCTCGAGTTTCATCTGCCTCCTGCACTCAGTCTGCCCGTGGCGTCTGTTTTAAGTAGTTGACGTTTTGTCTGTGCGTCGGAAAATGTTGAGTGTACAGAAAGAACAGCGTGTTAACATCAAATTTTGTTTCAAACTAGGAAAATCTGCAAGTGAAACGTTTGTAATGTTACAACAAGTGTACGGCGATGATTGTTTATCGCGAACACAAGTGTTTGAGTGGTTTAAACGATTTAAAGATGGCCGCGAAGACACCAGTGATGACACTCGCACTGGCAGACCATTGTCAGCAAAAACTGATGCAAACATTGAAAAAATAGGTAAACTTGTTCAACAAGATCGCCGTTTAACAATCAGAGCAGTGTCTGAGTTAACAAGAGTTGACAAGGAAGGTGTTAGGCAGATTCTTCATGAAAGTTTCAACATGAACAAAGTGTGTTCAAAAATGGTTCCAAAGTGTCTCACAATTGAACAGAAAGAACGCCGAAGAATGATTTGTTCTGACATCCTGGAATACATTGAAAGTGATCCCACCTTCTTACAAAATGTTATTACTTGCGATGAATCGTGGTTTTTTACTTACGATCCCGAAACTAAACGCCAATCGATGCATTGGAAAACTCCTGGTTCTCCACGACAAAAAAAGCACGAATGTCAAAATCGAAATTCAAGGCAATGATGATTGGTTTTTTTGACATCAAAGGGATTGTGCACATTGATTGGGTACCAGAGGGACAAACATTGAATCAGCATTACTACATTAGCGTCCTGGCTACCCTACGTGAGCGAGTACGGAGAAAACGGAACGATTTGTGGAGAAAAAAGTCATGGATCCTTCACCAAGATAATGCCCCAGCTCACAGTGCGTTGTCAGTGAAGACATTTTTGGCAAAACACAACATTCCCTTCTTAGATCATCCACCCTACTCACCTGATTTACCCCCTGTGACTTTTTTCTTTTCCCTAAAGTCAAGTCAGCTTTGAAAGGAACTAGATTTGAGACTGTTGAAGCAGTAAAAGAAAAAGCGACGGAAGTAATGTATGGACTTACCGAAAATGATCTGCAGCATTGCTATGAACAGTGGAAAATTCGTATGGAGCGGTGTAGAGACCGAGGAGGAGAGTACATTGAAGGAGATAACATGAAATTGTAAATAATTGTAAATAGATGTTTTTTCCAGCATCAGTCCGGTTTTTTTCTAGCCGCACCTCGTATAGCGCGATGGTTAAAGCGACTTCCAGCCAATAGCACAAAATCTACCACAAATTTCCATTACTTGTTTATCACAAATAGAACTGTACGTTTCTGACCGTATGATTACGTCACTGCTTTTAATTCAATTGATGTCCAGATTCCATCCTACTCATGCCTGTGAATGCAATTCAATTGAAAAATATTACTTTCTTCGCTCCGTGCTGCTTGTTAAGACACGTTGAGAATGAAGAAAGCTCCAGTGAAGTAGAAATAAGAAGAGCACCTGCGTTAGAAAGTAGGTGCTAATGCATCATCCAAATTACCGACTGGGCCAGTCGCTCCGACCTTTTGACTGACACGCGCGTGAAGAGAAAGCCACGGACGGCAAAGTGCTTTGCGAACTAGCGAAAGTAATTATTTCGCGCCACGTTCTGCGACTAACTTTTCAGAGCTCGAGATTGGCAGCTAGCATAGCCGAAAACACGCTCTACTTTTTTTTTTACGCCCTTTTATTGTTTCCGTTCAAATCGATCGCAGTTCGTCAATACCTAGATAGCCTTTTGTTTAGGTAATCGTCTAAACTTTCTAATGACTGGTAAGCCTGAAGCCACATTCATCGCACAAGGGAGCATACACCATGCGGTTTTCAGGTTCAAATGGTTCAAATGGCTCAGAGCACTATGGGACTCAACATCTTAGGTCATCAGTCCCCTAGAACTTAGAACTACTTAAACCTAACTAAGGATATCACACACATCCATGCCCGAGGCAGGATTCGAACCTGCGACAGTAGCAGTCCCGCGGTTCCGGACTGCAGCGCTAGAACCGCACGACCACCGCGGCCGGCGCGGTTTTCAGGTTCTCCTCTCTTTTCGCATGATTGTCGTACTCACTTGCTGTATAACAATTGCTGCTCTAATACGATACGCTTCTCAAGCATTTCCGAGAAATCGAAGTTCAGAGTTCAGTGAGAATGTTGAATCAAAAATGGGAGCGCCACCCATCGAGCAGCGACATTAGCGCAACCGCCTAAGTCATGAGACTAGATGTCCGGGCTTACTGCTTTCGACTTGCATTGTTTGTTTGTTTATTTTTCATTTTTTATTGTAATTTTCCACCAAATACTCATAAGATGGTTCTTCAGTCGCTCGTAACGGTTACCGACGTCAGCCGCGTGAAGGCATTGAAATAATTCAGTGGCAACTAGTGAAACTTTGTACCAGACCAGCACCCAAACTCGGATTCCCTGCTGTAAGAGAGCGGTCGCTCACTTGATTTTGGAGCTACGTTTATTAGGATTATATGCTTGTTTCATTGTCCTTTACTCGACGCTTTCGTTTCTACCTGCAATAGCCAAACACCATGTATATTGGCTACAATCACTTACGTCGTAACATAGTAAAAGTTATCGTTCGCCTGTGTCGGCAAGCTGCAGAAACAGTTGTAACCCTTATCGCAGGACCTTTTGTTGAAAGTGGTTCAAATTTATGGCCGCAAGAAACTGGTGTACTGCTCTAGTGTCATGCGAGCAGTTGTTACTGGCAGTGACTGTAACTGAAGCAGTAGATATATTGCGAGCCACGCAGAGCTCCAGGTAAGACAGTTTACGCCGCGTTAGCAATAATACGGAATTGTAACACGTCGTGGACTGCAGACGATACGGAATTCTAAGACGTCGGCGACAACAGACGGAAGCGAACCAAACTGAACCATGTCGTCTTCAAACTGAATTTTTTTCCTCGCTTTTCCTCATTAATACATACTGACTTCGTGCTGGTCTAGTGACCATCAGATGCTGCCTATAATTCACACTCATTTACACCTACGGCAACTTAAAGAAAGGGAACATTACGAATTGTAAGCCACATTTTTTTGCACTCTTCATCTAATTTGGAGAGAATGCGTAATGTACGTACCCTGCTCTTCATTAGGGAAATCTTCCAACACTCTTTTCCTGTGCTCGTCTGTTTCTTGCTTCGCAATACGGTATTTTGCTTTCAAGATAGCAGAATTCCATCACTTCGACTACTTCGTAGTCCCAGATTTTGATGTTGAGTTCACCGCTAACCTCATTTCCGATACTCCTCGTTACTTTCGTCTTTCTTTGGTACTGTATAAATCAATATATGTGTTCATTTGACTGTTCGTTCCATTCCTCCTTGATTTCACCGTGAGCACCAATCTCATCAACGAATCTTGTCGTTGAAACGTAGCACTATATAGCACGAACAAGGATGGAGTAAGAAATAGAGCGCCACCTTTTTAAGCATCTGCCCACCAATCGCTTGCGATGACTTAGAGAATCCGCTGAAAAATTCATAGGTGAGTCAAGGTCTTAACCACAATGCCACCTTACTCGATCAGGAAATTAAGGCTATTGCGGCGACATAAAATAATGAAACATACTATTTCACTTTATGAAGGAAATGTAGTCTCACCGGAATTTATGGGACGTAAGTGATTTGTGTGTGCGGATGTGGTCCAGCGACCTACCAAGGCCTTGTTGCTTCCACGCCACGACGTGGTGCCGCTGTTATCCGTGCCAAAGGTGGACATACCGACTATGTGGTAGGCAGTCATAAAGTTTTGGCTGATCAGTGTATATAGCTCCTTTAATATGAGGAGCTGTTTGAGATTTCAGAACACAGTCTAACAAGAAAGCAACCGGACAGTTTTTCTTGCAGTTTATTGTATTTCAAATGAAAAAAGATCGTTTTGGTTTATCAGTAATCACTGTGATAAATAAAAAGAATGAAGAAAACGATATTGACGAAACGTATAACCCAACCCTGAGCTACCCAACCACCCTCCCACACACTCAGGCCTTCCGTCAAGTTAGTAACTGTTTCATGGCATATGAGAAGACTCTACCGTGTAAGAAGAGAAACTGCAGAGAAGTGCTTCCGCGTTCCTACGCCCATGGCTTCGTGCTTGCAGACCGTCGGGATAATCGACCAGTACGCATCGCGCTACCGGTACTGGTGACGCGTCATTAGCAGGTGGGCTGACGTAGACCGAAGGGAGGAGCAAGCGAGCAATCAGGCACACAGTCGCAGGTGTGCCGTATGACACTTCCCGCAAGTTTTCCTTTCGCCTCCTGCCGTGGTGGACCACACTGTTAATTCAAAAGAACCCTCCGCTTCAAACTGTTGGTTACTGGGTGAGTGGGCAATGCCCTCTAGCGTTAGCAAGGGGAGCGCCGGCAGCGGCTCGGCAAACGGGCAGTGAGTAGGACGGAGCCTTCGCTGTGGTGTTTGCGGTGGACCATCGCCTAACTGTTGTCTTTGAAACTTGCTGAGAGTGGTTTTATTTGTTGATGGTTTTCTTGTTCTTTGACGAAATGCATAGTTGGAGATCGTTGATTACTTCGATTATCATGCGGCAGTCAATTTTTGTAATGTCGATTAGGTTGCATTTTTCTGCTGGTGTGAGCTGTTGTTAAGGGGAAACGCGCAGGGTCTAGAAATTTAACCGCTATTGGCGATATGTTGCTGTGCTCGCGTACCTTTCCTCGAGAGGGACTCATTTAACGTTTGTTAAGTGTGCTTACCATTGCTCCAGTAGCTCCTTAAGAGTTTGCGTGGGTTTAACTGCTGCAGTGATTAGCCTGGCACCTACACTCCTGGAAATGGAAAAAAGAACACATTGACACCGGTGTGTCAGACCCACCATACTTGCTCCGGACACGGCGAGAGGGCTGTACAAGCAATGATCACAAGCATGGCACAGCGGACACACCAGGAACCGCGGTGTTGGCCGTCGAATGGCGCTAGCTGCGCAGCATTTGTGCACCGCCGCCGTCAGTGTCAGCCAGTTTGCCGTGGCATACGGAGCTCCATCGCAGTCTTTAACACTGGTAGCATGCCGCGACAGCGTGGACGTGAACCGTATGTGCAGTTGACGGACTTTGAGCGAGGGCGTATAGTGGGCATGCGGGAGGCCGGGTGGACGTACCGCCGAATTGCTCAACACGTGGGGCGTGAGGTCTCCACAGTACATCGATGTTGTCGCCAGTGGTCGGCGGAAGGTGCACGTGCCCGTCGACCTGGGACCGGACCGCAGCGACGCACGGATGCACGCCAAGACCGTAGGATCCTACGCAGTGCCGTAGGGGACCGCATCGCCACTTCCCAGCAAATTAGGGACACTGTTGCTCCTGGGGTATCGGCGAGGACCATTCGCAACCGTCTCCATGAAGCTGGGCTACGGTCCCGAACACCGTTAGGCCGTCTTCCGCTCACGCCCCAACATCGTGCAGCCCGCCTCCAGTGGTGTCGCGACAGGCGTGAATGGAGGGACGAATGGAGACGTGTCGTCTTCAGCGATGAGAGTCGCTTCTGCCTTGGTGCCAATGATGGTCGTATGCGTGTTTGGCGCCGTGCAGGTGAGCGCCACAATCAGGACTGCATACGACCGAGGCACACAGGGCCAACACCCGGCATCATGGTGTGGGGAGCGATCTCCTACACTGGCCGTACACCACTGGTGATCGTCGAGGGGACACTGAATAGTGCACGGTACATCCAAACCGTCATCGAACCCATCGTTCTACCATTCCTAGACCGGCAAGGGAACTTGCTGTTCCAACAGGACAATGCACGTCCGCATGTATCCCATGCCACCCAACGTGCTCTAGAAGGTGTAAGTCAACTACCCTGGCCAGCAAGATCTCCGGATCTGTCCCCCATTGAGCATGTTTGGGACTGGATGAAGTGTCGTCTCACGCGGTCTGCACGTCCAGCACGAACGCTGGTCCAACTGGGGCGCCAGGTGGAAATGGCATGGCAAGCCGTTCCACAGGACTACATCCAGCATCTCTACGATCGTCTCCATGGGAGAATAGCAGCCTGCATTGCTGCGAAAGGTGGATATACACTGTACTAGTGCCGACATTGTGCATGCTGTGTTGCCTGTGTCTATGTGCCTGTGGTTCTGTCAGTGTGATCATGTGATGTATCTGACCCCAGGAATGTGTCAATAAAGTTTCCCCTTCCTGGGACAATGAATTCACGGTGTTCTTATTTCAATTTCCAGGAGTGTATTTAGTCTGCCGTGCTGGTGATACATCATTGCAATTTTATTCTGTACAAGTCCGTCGGTGTTAGTAATATTCATGAGGAGCGGGTTCGATTCCCGTATAAGCATATCCGTTGAAAGGACTTGCGTTCGGTTGCAAGTATTTTCTTAAACTGCGTGTTAGTAAATAGTAACACAATCACGTTGCTCGTGGTTATATGGCATTGAGTTATCCGGAAGTGAGTGGGCTTGACTCACGGGATTTTTCTAATACGTCGCTTGAAGTGTTATTGTTTTACCGCTAAGTTTGAGTTATGGGTTACACACAAGTTTACAATATGGGGCGGACAAAGCTTGAAATTCATAACTGCAAAAAGCTATTAGTTGCTGATTTATTCATGGCCGGTTTCGCTGCGTTAAATTAGCATCTTCAGGTGGTTCTACATACGTCTGCATCTACAGGGCTACTACGAAAATAACACTTAAGTGCCTGGTGGTGTTCATCGAACCACCTTCGCAACAATTCTCTATTATTCCACTCTCGAACAGCGGACGGAAAAGAGGAACACTTTTATCTTTCCGTGTGAACTCTGATTTCCCTTATTTTATTATGATGATCGTTTCTCCCTATGTAGGTCGGCGTCAACAAAATATTTTAGCATTCGGAGGAGAAAGTTGGTGATTCAAATTTTGTGAGAAGATCCCGCAGCAATGTAAAACGCCTTTGTTTGAATGATATCCCTTCCAAATCCTCTATCATGTTCGTGACACTCTCTCTTCTATTTATCGATAATGGAGAACATGCTGCACTTCTCTGAACTTTCTCAGTGTACTCTGTTAATCCTATCTGGCAAGGGTCCCAAACTGCGTAGCAGTAATCCAAAAGAGGACGGACAAGCTTATGGTAGGCAGTCTCTTTAGTAGACCTGTTGGTTCTTCTAAATGTTCTGCCAATAAATTGCAGTTTTTGGTTTGCCTTCAAAAAAATGGTTCAAATGGCTCTGAGCACTATGCGACTTAACTTTTGAGGTCATCAGTCGCCTAGAACTTAGAACTAATTAAACCTAACTAACCTAAGGACATCACACACATCCATGCCCGAGGCAGGATTCGAACCTGCGACCGTAGCGGTCGCTTGGCTCCAGACTGTAGCGCCTAGAACCGCACGGCCACTCCGGCCGGCGGTTTGCCTTCCCCACAACATTTTCTGTGTGTTCTTTCCAGTTTAAGTTATTCGTAATTGTAATCCCTAGGTATTTAGTTGCATTTACGGCTTTTAGATTTGATTGATTCATCGTGTAACCGAGGTTTAACGAATTCCTTTTAGCACTCATGGGGGACCTCACACTTCTCGCTGTTTAGGGTTAATTGCCAATTTTCGCACCATACAGACATCTTCTGTAAATCGTTCTGCAATTCGTTTTGAACTTCTTCACTACACTACTAGACGATAAACGACAGCATCATATGCAAACCGCATAAGACGGCTGCACATATTGTCCTCTAAATCGTTTATATAGATAAAGAACAGCAGAGGACCTATAACACTAGTTTGCGGAATGCCAGAAGTCATTTCTGTTTTACTCGATGGTTTTCCGTCAACTAATAGGTAATGTGACCTCTCTGGAAAAAAAAAAGAAAAAACACGAATCCAGTTGCATAATCACACAATTTGATTTCTAGCCACTCGTGAGGTACTGTGTCCAAAGCCTTCTGGAAAAACAGAAATAGTAAATCAATCTAAAATCTCTTGTCGACAGCACTAAACAATTCGTGTAAGTAAAGAGCTAGTTGTGTTTCACAAGAACGGTATTTTTTCTAACTCCGTGTTGACGATGTGTTACTAGACAGTTCTCTTCGAGGTAATTCATAATGTCTGAACATAATATATGTTCCAAAATCCTGCAGCATTTCGATGTTAATGACATGGCTTTATAATTTTGTGGTCTATTTCTGTTACCTTTCTTGAATGAGCTGTGAAACTTTCCAATCTTTGGATACGGATCTTCCATCGAGCGGCAAGTGATGATCCAACGGATAGCTATGTTAAGAAGAAACAGACGGATATCAGTGACTGTTTGCTGGCCCCAATTCGACTGTGTAAAATCTGGAACTTTTCCTTCGTGTTGCTCAGAGGGCTGCGGATGGTGTAATGTAATGCTGAAACAGGTTGCACAAATAAAATAAAACTGGAAATTTAGATGGCTGAACGTGCTATGATTTGACACGTACGTTAATGAACCTTTCTACGTAGAACCACCTGAAGATGCAGCTTTAACACACCGAAATGGGTCGTGAATAAATCATTAATTAACAGCCGTTTACGGTTTTCTAAGTAATTAGTTTGTGCTTCAGTGGATTTCCAGATCAGATTCCCATGTGGCCGAGCGGTTCTACGCACTTCAGTCCGGGACTGCTGACCTCAGATGTTAAGTCCCATAGTGCTCAGAGTCATTTGAACCATTTTCCAGATCAGATCCATCTGGTTTTTAGAGTTTATAGGTAGATCAGTCATTGGGGTATCCAGCTGGAGATTAAGTTTGTTGTAGTAGCAATGTTGTTGTGATTGTTTTTCTACTTTTAACCTGCCTGGTTATTTGTAGTGCAAATTTAGGGGCCTGAAGACTTGAATTGGAGGGGAACCAATGTCCGATGAGTCTTACGTCCTTTAAAGCGGCTTACTTGCTGCGTTAGTTGCTACTCTCCATATGAGGTTACTTTTTACTGTACATGAAGTTGGCCAGGGTCGCATTTCTAAGTAAGTTGTGAAACGCATATAACCTTAAGCCTCGCAGATCGGTAATTGGTGTATGGCTTAGTTGCCCTAATTGGTTGTCGGTTCTGGTCCGTGACTTGGGTGTTGTAGTTAGAGGTAGTGGAAGAGCCAGGACACAGCGCGGCGTAGCGGCGGCAGGCAGGCGCTGCGCTGCGCCCTCCTGGAGAAAGTCGGGTCCGAGCAGCACGCCGACTCTGCTGCCACTTTCCCTCGCTGCCGCTGCCCACTTCCGGAACCCGCCGGGCGCCCCCGCGGAACAAAACGAGTCACTTCCAACGTTTCGGGAGTACCTCGCACCTGCCGTACACCCACCCTCAGAAGACCCTCCGTGAGGTGGCTGACGGGATTGATACACTACTGGCCATTAAAATTTCTACACCAAGAAGAAATGCAGATGATAAACGGGTATTCATTGGACAAATATATTATACTAGAACTGACATGTGATTGAATTTTCACGGAGTTTGGGTGCATAGATCCTGAGAAAATCAGTACCCAGAACAACCACCTCTGGCCGTAATAACGGCCTTGATACGCCTGGGCATTGAGTCAGAGCTTGGATGGCGTGTACAGGTACAGCTGCCCGTGCAGCTTCAACACGATACTAAAGTTCATCAAGAGTACTGACTGGCGTATTGTGACGAGCCAGTTGCTCGGCCGCCATTGACCAGACGTTTTTAATTGGTGAGATATCTGGAGAATGTGCTGGCCAGGGCAGCAGTCCGACATTTTCTGTATCCAGAAAGGCCCGTACAGTACCTGCAACATGCGGTCGTGCATTATCCTCCTGAAATGTAGGGTTTCGCAGGGATGGAATGAAAGGTAGAGCCACGGGTCGTAACACATCTGAAATGTAACGTCCACTGTTCAATGTGCCGTCAATGCGAACAAGAGGTGACCGAGACGTGCAATCAATGGCACCCCATACCATCACTCCGGGTGATACGTCAGTGTGGCGATGGTGAATACATGCTTCCAATGTGCGTTCACCGTGACGTCGCCAAACACGGATGCGACCATGATGATGCTGTAAACAGAACCTGGATTCATCCGAAAAAACGACGTTTTGGCATTCGTGCACCCAGATTCGTCGTTGAGTACACTATCGCAGGCGCTCCTGTCTGTGATGCAGCGTCGAGGGTAACTGCAGCCATGGTCACTGAGCTGATAGTCCATGCTGCTGCAAACGTCGGCCAACTGTTCGTGCAGATGGTTGTTGTCCTGCAAACGTCCCCATCTGTTGACTCAGGGATCGAGACGTGGCTGCATGATCCGTTACAGCCATGCGGATAAGATGCCTGTCATCTCGACTGCTAGTGATACGAGGCCGTTGGGATCCAGCACGGCGTTCCGTATTACCCTCTTGAACCCACCGATTCCGTATTCTGCTAACAGTCAGTGGATCTCGACCAACGCGAGCAGCAATGTCGCGATACGATAAACCGCAATCGCGATAGACTACAATCCGACCTTTATCAGAGTCGGAAACGTGATGGTACGCATTTCTCCTCCTTACACGAGGTATGACAACAACGTTACATCAGGCAACGCCGGTCAACTGCTGTTTGTGTATGGGAAATCGGTTGGAAACTTTCCTCATGTCAGCACGTTGTAGGTGTCGCCACCGGCGCCAACCTTGTATGAATGCTCTGAAAAGCTAATCATTTGCTTATCACAGCATCTTCTTCCTGACGGTTAAATTACGCGTCTGTAGCACGTAATCTTCGTGGTGTAGCAATTTTAACAGCCAGTAGTGTAGAAGGCGAATAACGTCGATCAGTCGTTTCCGGTCACTAAGGACTGTGCGTAGCACACAGTGTAACGAATTTTCACTCTGCACTATGGCAGGCCAGGATACTACCCCAGAACTTTCGCTTTTCGCGGGCAAGTGTTCTGCCGATTGAGCTGCCCATGAATAGCTCACGGCCCGACATCACTTCACTTCTGCCATCTCTTGCTTTCCATGCTTCGCACAAGTTATCCTGCACACCTTGCGGTGCTAGAAGTCCTGGAAAAAGGAATAGAGCATTTATTCGTGCAATACAAATGTTCTGTTCAAATGGCTCTGAGCACTATGAGACTTAACAAAGGACGTCATCATTCCCCTAGAACTTCGAACTAAAACCTAACTAACCTAAGGACATCACACACATCCATGCCCGAGGCATGATTCGAACTTGCGACCGTAGCGGTCGCGCGGTTCCGGACTGAAGCGCCTAGACAAAGGTTCTGTATTCGGGTCCCGCTCCAATGCACAGTGTTAACCTGTCAGGGAATTTCAGACAATACTGTATTTATTTTCTAATGACAATTATTGTTTTGTTCAAGTCTCTTACACATCAGTACAGCGTTGCACGACGACTGACGGCTGCTCTGTTTTTAGTTTTATTTGGCCTCCACATATTATACTCTACTTAGCCATCTAAAACAAATGTTGATATTGTCTACTTAAGAGATTTATCTGCAATTCCGGAATCTTTCTGACATCAGCTGCTTTAGGTATGACATATCACCTATTAATGACACAAGAAAATTTTTGCCAGACCGGGCCTCAGACCCGGATTTCCTGCTTGTCGCGAGCACTCGCCTTGCCACTTCATCAGTTCGAGCCCGCTTCCAGGACCGAATCGAACTTCCCTATCTCATACTGTCTACGACTCCATCGCTCGTAACTTTGCTTGTATCCCTGCCACAGGGTTTCAGTTCTGTGGCAGGAATCCAAGTGAAGTTGCGAGCGATGGGCTCGTAGACAGTATGACGTATGAAAGTTCGATTCGGTCCCGAAAGCGTGCTCGAATAGCCGAAGTGGTTAAGGCGACCACTAGCGACTACCGGAAATCTGGGCTCGAGTCCCCATCTGGCACAAATTTTCATGTGTTATCAACAGTTAATGTCTTCATAACAAATGCAAGAATCTCAGAAAGTTTCCGCATTTCTGAATAAATCTCATAAATTTAGTACAGGTGCAAGACCGTCACCAATGTCTGTTTCTTCAGACATTGTTAAAAACAAGTATTAGCTACTTAACGGGGCAGAGAAAATACGTACAAGCTCATACACAGGCTTAAAAGCGCAAACTGCCACTGTTTTCTCCGCAGTAAAGTTTTTCACAAATAAACTAGACATCTCTGTCTTACCACTTCGCGTTATTTTTTAAATTTAATTATAAGCGATACGGACAAATGAAAATACGGATATTATTAAAACTACATATTTTTCCTATACTCCTAACGTAAATAACAGTCACTTTATAAAGGTGTACGTCTTCACCAACGAAAGTAGAAGAAGCTGACTGAGGGAGGCCGTATCCCATATTCATCTACTTCTTACAAAATTTCGACACGCAGATTTGAGACACAGAAAAAAAAAATATCCTTTACATCATCTTCTGACAGAATCACGCTCACATGCAGAAGAACTGTAAATGTTGGTTCTGTGTAGATGTAAAGAGGCATCCTTAAAGCGGAGTCGAATGATGGAAATCGATGATCGGCGCAAATGAGCCCCCGTAACCATGGTCTTGTAGGAATTTGAGGTTGAAATGCCGCGTATCCACCTGACACGTTCCTTGTCAATGTTTCCTGTGGCTGTTGACTCCACGTGAAAAGTCTGCACACTGAAATTTCGAATCCAGGCCAGTTCGTATGGATGACGACAACAGAAAAAGCTTAAGCACACGTTCCTGCTTCGGATCACGTTCCAATTTCGTCGAATGGTTCTGAACAGTCCCTCGTGGTTCCAACCTGTAAACGAGAGATAAAATTGGGGTTGCGCTGCACTCCAAAGGGGCGGGATCACGTTCAATGGGGTGGCAACCCCACAATGCCCTCGGAACGCACAGGCGTCAGAAGAACGGGTGGAATGTGGGTAAGAAGGGATGTGCACGGTGGCGTTCGGCAAAATTGCATCGAAATTTGATGCTGGTGTGACTTCTTTAACCTACCTCACACGTCACATGAATGTCTGATCTCTGCCTTTTTTCCTCACTTGCCGACACACTGCTATTTGAAGCGTCGCAGGGCGCCACCCTTTAGCGACATTAGTGAGGAAGGTTACAGCCACCTTAGAGCGCCAAATTTCAAACTTCTGCGTTGCACTGGGAGACATTTATGGGGTTTCGAAAAAGTTATCGTTTGATTGTGTTGCGCATTGTATAAATCGATCGCGTACTATTTGCTGGCGTTGCTTGTCAGGTTTACGAGAAGGCTGGATCGCTGCTGTACGTATTATACGATGTGGAGCATTTGCCTCGAAATGTTTGCGTATTTTGTAATTGAATAACTACACTCCCTGTCACAATTGTGCTCTATAGTTGCAGTAAACAAAGGGAATATAACTTTCCCTGTAAGGTCTGGCCAGTTCCATGCTGGGAATCAAAAGAGAGGAATGGCCAGAAACTGACAAATATTCTGCCAACGGAAAAAACAGACGACTTAGAGAACGAGATGAACGTCCAGGAGAAAAGAATGTAGAGCATCAGTTGCTAAACTCCCTCATCAGTTGTTAAACTCCCTTTGTAAGAGAGTGTTTTCGTATCAACTGCTAATCTCCAGTTAATTCAATGTGGTTCCAGGAATTGCGAAATAACCAAAAATCATCCATAGGGGTCTCAGAATCGTTACATTTACACGAACAGCAGTACCCTCTTCGACCTTAGCTGGTTCGAATATTAATGTAGAACGATACTTTAGTATCGATAGTTTGAGGATTGTATACTATAGTAATCCGTTGCGGAACATTTCTTTCATTTCTCCACTATCTTGTAACAATGCTGCAATTAGGATGTGCTCACTGCAGCCATCTGCACTGAACTGCAACAAACTGCATAAAGCATAAGAACAACAGAAGGAACAGGAATACAACACCTTCCTGTGACCATTCGAAATGGTGACATATTTGACGTAGTGCTCTATTACATGATAGCAGAATGCCTTAAAGGGGGGGAAGAATTTCTTAGTGAATGTGGAATGCTACATTTGATATAGGCCCTAATTGGTCATCATGGTTATAACGAGTTTTCGAACCAGGTAATAATTCACAAGCAGTGAAGGGTGAAATGCAGCATTTATTTGAGATTGCGATCCTTTCTATCCATGACTCGTCTCTTACTCGACAGTAAAAGCTTTTGTGCAGCTGTGGAACTGCAAGCAAACAGCAAAACACATGTTTTTTTCCGGTGAAAGTCCTTTGTTGTTCCACCGGACTCGCTTTCTAGTTCATGCAAGCTGGGTCTCAACGATTTATTTTGCCGTTTATATTCGTCTCATTGACCACTTCTTCCCCACTAGATACATCCAATTGTTCACACCAAAAACTCGTAGCCACCGTAGTGCCGGAGAAGGGCTTGAATGTTAAAAATACTTGGAGAAAAGTGTCATGGAATATGTTCCAGCGAGATTGCTGCCCGAAGGATCCTCTACTATTGATGGAAATAAGACGCAATTCAACAGCTACAGTTCGTTAACAGTAGCAGCAACAAATGAGACATCAGTAGGGACTGCAGGAACAATGTCTACAAAGCCAGAAATAATATCAGCATTATAATCTTCGGTAAACAGAACGTAAACTTCACCAGCGCTACAGGTAAACGATATTTCATGGTAGGTGTCTCTCAGTTTCTGCTCCCGTTGTAGCTTTTGTCTACATTATCTTCAGTAAGGGCGCAGCTGTAGTCCGCCTCCAATAATTTGAATATCGGTAATCAGCTATAAACATCCTCATCTCTTTCCTTCCTTCCTTTGACAAACTTCTAATAATCTGTAAACTATTTTAAATTTTGAGGAGTGAATCTAGACGCAAGACTGTCGTGCTAGCATCACGTGCCGGATCTTGTATTTAAACTGAATGCTGCTGTTTTCGCTATACGAGTTATCTACGCTACTGCTGACGCTGAAAGGGAAAATCTTGTTTATTTTGCTTGTTTTCAATCTATTACGCTCTGTGGTATAACGTTCTGGCCCAACTCAGTGCGCTAACAAAGAATATTCTTAGTTCAGAAAGGAACAGCCAGAGCGATGTGTCATGTCGGTTCGCGAACTTCGCGCAAACCGTTGATCAACTCTCTCGACATTGCAACCGTGGTATCATTGTAGATAAAATTCTTTATGTGACCCGTTCAATAATACAGACTCATTTAAAACGAATTGCAGCAAGGTCTCTAGCGAACGACCGACAGAATAATGTGTTGTTCTTTGATAATAATTCCTTAACTGTATTGTTCTACAAGTTCCATCTTCAATATGCTCCTTGCAGAACTGAAATTTATGAGCAATAAACCCCAGATTTTCAAATCTAGGTTGAAAGGTTTCCCTTCACCCGTTTTCCTCTGTACTGATATTCCTTGCAGTATTATAAATCGTTGGCCGGCCGGAGTGGCCGTGCGGTTCTAGGCGCTACAGTCTGGAACCGCGGGACTGCTACGGTCGCAGGTTCGAATCCTGCCTCGGGCATGGATGTGTGTGATGTCCTTAGGTTGGTTAGGTTTAAGTAGTTCTAAGTTCTAGGGGACTGATGACCACAGATGTTAAGTCCCACAGTGCTCAGAGCCATTTGAACCATTTTGTTGATTAGTTTTTAAATTTTGTTTCAGCATTCTGTGAACGACACAGCGACTCGTTCGATGATAATTTAGCCTTATAGTGCCATGGAAACGGAGAAAAATAAATAAGATCAGTAAACACATTTACAAATCGGGAAAAAAGGTCAGAGTGAAACATTCGACTGGCGGTCTACAGAAATGTGTACGATTTCGTTTCGAAACCAAGTTTAAGTGTTTCATTATATTGTCAAATGGCAATGGCCTTAGGTGAATTGCGTAACGATTTTTTTAATCGTTCTGTTCATTTTGGTTAAATGAAGACATGTTTCCACTGAGGCAGGAGTTTAAATCCTCATATTTGCTATTGCTCAATTTTAATCTCTTGGTTAAAAAAAAAAAATTAGATCTGCGTGTGTCTTGAGCATTATCAGGCTATTTGCACTAAGGTGCACAATTGAATAACAGCTGTGAATGCGCATTTCAACAGTGTTGCCTGGAACATCTCTCAACATTATTCCCAATACTTTTTTTTTCATGCGTGATTTACAAACATTAGCAATATGGCAACTTACATTCAGATGTTTCCTAATTACCATGACTTTGAAACTAGACAACTGGACAGTATTTGATGGTTGTGCACCCAGTTATGAAAGGAAGCAGTCGTTCCATACTGGTTAACAGCCCTATCTCCAGCGCAGCAGTTCACCACTCAGAATAAACACAGGAAATTATGGAGTATTAGTATGAGACCAATGACTTCAGTTTCAGTACGGGAGTCTAATAAAAAGAGTTTCCCATATAATTACTCCTGTGCCATTATTTGCGTTTGCGGGCTATCGAATGCGAAAATCGGTACAACGTGACATAGGAGCCACCATATGTTTGGTATCCCCTTTCTGTGCACCGGAGGCATGTGGGAGGACTGCTTTCCAAAAGCAGCCTTGGCGCGACGGGTTCCAGTTTGGAAGGCGGCTCAGGTCCCGAGGTCTCGGCTGTAAGGAGGGAAGCTGTCGTGTTTCCGCCTCCAAACCAGTCACAGTCTACCGAGAATAGTAATATATCTGCTTTTGCTGCTAATTATATCTACACTACTAGCCATTAAAATTGCTACACCACGAAGATGACGTGCTACAGACGCGAAATTTAACCGACAGGGAGAAGATGCTGTGATACGCAAATGATTAGCTTTTCAGATCATTCACACAAGGTTGGTGCCGGTGGCGACACCTACAACGTACTGACATGAGGAAAGTTTCCAACCGATTTCTCATACACAAACAGCAGTTGACCGGCGTTGCCTGGTGAAACATTGTTGTGATGCCTCGTGTAAGGAGGAGAAATGCGTACCATCACGTTTCCGACTTTGATAAAGGTCGGATTATAGCCTATCGCGATTGCGGTTTATCGTATCGCGTCATTGCTGTTAGCGTTGGTCGAGATCCACTGACTGTTAGCAGAATCTGGAATCGGTGGATTCAGGAGGGTGATACGGAACGCCGTGCTGGATCCCAACGGCCTCGTATCACTGGCAGTCGAGATGACAGGCATCTTATCCGCATGGCTGTAACGGATCTTGCAGCTACGTCTCGATCCCTGAGTCAACAGATGGGGACGTTTGCAAGACAACAACCATCTGCACGAACAGTTCGACGACGTTTGCAGCAGCATGGACTATCAGCTCGGAGATCATGGCTGCGGTTACCCTTGACGCTACATTACAGACAGGAGTGCCTGCGACGAACCTGGGTGCACGAATGGCAAAACGTCATTTTTTCGGATGAATCCAGGTTCTGTTTACAGCATCATGATGGTCGCATCCGTGTTTGGCGACATCGCGGTGAACGCACATTGGAAGCGTGTATTCGTCATCGCCATACTGGCGTATCACGCGGCGTGATGGTATGGGGTGCCATTGGTTACACGTCTCGGTCACCTCTTGTTCGCACTGACGGCACTTTGAACAGTGGACGTTACATTTCAGATGTGTTACGACCCGTGGTTCTACCCTTCATTCCATCCCTGCGAAACCCGACATTTCAGGAGGATAATGCACGACCGCATGTTGCAGGTCCTGTACACGCCTTTCTGGATACAGAAAAGGTCCGACTGCTGCCCTGGCCAGCACATTCTCCAGATCTCTCACCAATGGAAAATGTCTGGTCAATGGTGGCCGAGCAACTGGCTCGTCACAATACGCCAGTCACTACTCTTGATGAACTGTGGTATCGGGTTGAAGCTGCATGGGCAGCTGTACCTGTACACGCCATCCAAGCTCTGTTTGACTCAATGCCCAGGCGTATCAAGGCCGTTATTACGGCCAGAGGTGGTTGTTCTGGGTACTGATTTCTCAGGATCTATGCACCCAAACTGCGTGAAAATGTAATCACATGTCAGTTCTAGTATAATATATTTGTCCAATGAATACCCGTTTATCATCTGCATTTCTTCTTGGTGTAGCAATTTTAATGGCCAGTAGCGTATTTCTAAAAATGGTGTTGGTGATCGTGAGTTATCCTAACCTAACGACGCTTTCGCATTTATGTTCTAGAATACTTAGGTTGCACGACTTCGTGGATATTCATGACAAATTATTACGGATACTACGAGGCAATGCAATGTAAGATCCTAAAAAATAACAACCTCTTCGTTACGTAAGCATTTCGTCAAACTATGCCTAAATTTTCATCATTTTCGCCAGGAACATGGCCCTGGCTTCTAGCTGCACATGGCGCAGGAAACGGTGTTCCTGTATCACCCCACCATACTGATCATGCAGTGTCTCTGCAGCTAGTTAATGGTACAGTAATTCGTATCAAATTCAAGAAAGTGACTCATATTATACTGACATAAATCGGCAATTTGAATCAAAATTGCAATTCATCGTTCACAGTGATATAGAGAAATCCGGAATCATATTTGTGTAGGTCTAGTGAATCCATCATAAGCATTCCGTGAAGATTAATAATAGCATGCCTACTTCATTCAGAAACCATAATCAGAAGGTGTAAAGGAAAAATATCTCGGCCGACCGGTGTGGTCGAGAGGTTCTAGGCGCTTCAGTCTGGAACCGTGCGACCGCTACGGTCGCAGGTTCGAATCCTATCTTGGGCATGGATGTGTGTGATGTCCTTAGTTTGGTAAGGTTTAAATAGTTCTAAGCCTAGGGGACTGATGACCTCAGATGTTAAGTCCCATAGTGCTCAGAGCCTTTTTTTGAAAATATCTCGCCCCCCAAAACTACTGATAGCCCTACAATAACTTCCTGAAAATGTAAGAGGTGCAGTCCAACGGTCCTGGTAGATCGGGTCCCGAATGTATAAAGTTAGCCCTTAAGTCATGGAGGTTTTTCGTAGTAAAACTTACGCGTGAGGAATAAAATGTTTTGGCAGTAGGTTTTGTGTTGAAACTTCCTGGCAGATTAAAACCAAGTCTCTAACTAGTAATTTAGCCTTTCGTGGTCATATGCTTTGCCAACTGAGCTATCCAAGCACGACCCGCCCTCACAGATTTGGTCCCACCAGCATCTCGCTTCTTACCTGCGCTCAGTCCGCTGCGGAGTGAACATTTCATTCAGGTTTTATGCTATTCCGTAGGTAACTATGTGCTCCACAAGACTGTGCTTAGTGTTTTTTTTTATACTGAAGTACTTTCTGTTCTTTTAAAGTCATAAAAGCGGAGTGCGCCTTTAATCGAGGTGCCAAATCCACAGAACCTACTCGAGAGATTTGAGAAGTGTATGGCGAAGAAGCGATGCCTCTTAGAAGAGCTCAAAATTGCTTTAAGCGATCCAAAGACCGCATTTTGACTTCAAAGACATTCATGATCCACCACGAACTGCTTGATCGGAACCAAACAATGGATGCTGAACGTCACGCCCAACACGTGCAACGATTCAACGACGCTATGCAGGAAAAACGACCTGATCGGCGACACAGCATTGTGCTGCAACACCACAACGCCCTCAGATCGCCGCCGAAGCCATTCAGACACTTTGCGGGAAGTGCTGCCACA
The DNA here is from genome assembly GCF_023864345.2 of Schistocerca serialis cubense. Taxonomy (NCBI): domain Eukaryota; kingdom Metazoa; phylum Arthropoda; class Insecta; order Orthoptera; family Acrididae; genus Schistocerca; species Schistocerca serialis. The sequence goes on along the minus strand of NC_064642.1, from coordinate 632,825,435 downwards.
TTCACCATATTCTCCCGAATCAGCGCTTACGGTTTCCCACTTGCTCCGATCCCTCTTGAACGCAGTGCGTGGCGTTTCGTCCAGTAATGATGTGGAGGTGAAGGCTTGGTTGGACGATTTCTTCGAGTGAAAAACTGGAAAGCAGGTGATTTCTACTGTCCTGGCATTTAATAGCTTGTTGAACGTTGTGAAGAAGTTGTAAACAACAATGGATAATTCACATTAGCTGATATATTGTTCATTTCTTGTTTATTAATGTGGAAACCGAAACTTAAAAAAAGAAAGAAAAAAACGCCAGAGCTTATGGGCCATCCCAAAACTGTCATTTGTGGACGAAGATAACATACGCATACTGAGTCTATTTCTGCTGATTTTTCCTGTTGTGTAAGAGCGTTAAAATGGCAAAAGAAAATAAGTTGGAGCCAGATACTGACAATCACTTCAGTATCATTTGGGGGAACAAGAATGAGGAGGGGGCCATGCTAATGTCCTCTTCCGGTGGACAAATCATCACAAATTGCGGCTTTCTTACTACGTTGCTGAAAACACTGCAGTGTGTATTAATATCTGAAAAAAACTGAAAGGAATGCTGTTTTCGTACATCAGTCCAAAAGTAGTTCGAAGAACGATACGGAGGTGAGTTGGTCAACATCATTCGAGAGATTATGAGCTCGTTTTATATCATCTCCCATCGCTGTTAAGATGATATTATCACTGAACAGAATGAAAAACAACGTAATTAATCTCTATCAGATTAAGCATATGTAATGGAGAGTGATGTCATTTAATCTTAGTGGGGTTCTGAGTGGTTCTGGGTTTATCTCGTGCGTGTGCGATCAGTATCAAGAAGGTATTGTCTCATCCCCAGATACCTATTGGTTGTGGTTCATGAGTCGAATGCCGGAGGTACCGTAACTGTCCTACCAAGGAAGCGCCTAAAATGCATCTGCCACACAGTTGGATAATCTGTTTCTAACTTCCTCTGCGTAGAAATGAAAATGGCATAGCCGTTTGTTTCTAGAAAAGATCCATTCTAAGAGTGCACCCATAGACGGGAAGTTGCAGTTAAATACACACTCAGTCTATTCTTAATATTTTTGTGACAGTCCGAATTTTCTTAAGCCACCTTAATGTAAAGTCCAAGAGAAAATAAAATCATTATAAAGAAATATACTCGACTTATTACACCCTTCTCATATACATAGACACACGCGAAGAAAACACTTGGCCGACTGCTGCAAACAAGCTGTGCGCATTGCACTGCTAAACCTCGTTTTTACGGTCTAGCGAGTTTCCGGTCAAAACCGGCTATTCGTGGTGGTTCTTGCGTGTAAATCAGCCGCCGTCTGCGACGTCAGTGATCAGTTGACTGAAGATGGCGTAGAGTTCTAAAATTTGAGTATGCTGCCGATCGCGCATGAGCAGAAACAGGAGACGTTGGTGTTGTCTGCCGACGTCGAAAGTTCGCCTAGCTCACTCCTGTTGTAAAAGATTTTGTTCTTTATCTCTGTTTCGTTGTTTGCTTTGTTTCCGTGACAAATTATGGAGGTTGCATGACGATCTGGTGTTTTTCCTACTGGTGTTCTCCCACGACATAGACGAAATATGTGGAAAGCAAAACAGTATTTACGTTTTACAGTAGCTGGACAAAAAACTATCCTATGCGTAAATAAGAATGTAAATAGATGCACGTTTATTAATGAAAACTAACGTAACCTACAACTCGAGCCACACAACTGACTGCAGACCACCTAACGGTAGGTAGAGTACTGTGAGTAAAACATCTTCATACCCTGCCGACACTTCTGACGGAGCGCCAGTGCAACGACTGTGCTAATATCCGCAACCAAGAGTCGCGCAGTCCTTCCCACAAACACGTATTTACCTCGGAAACTGTGCGTTTCTGGACCCATGTTTATTGGACTTAATTTTCTTGCTTCGATGAGTTCTACTACCTCTCAAAATGCTCCACACTTTAACAGCCTGCATAATTTAATTATCGTTACGTCATACATGACGTCCAGCCGTAGATGCGTAGTACTACCTGTCCGGCCGGCCGAAGTGGCCGTGCGGTTAAAGGCGCTGCAGCCTGGAACCGCAAGACCGCTACGGTCGCAGGTTCGAATCCTGCCTCGGGCATGGATGTTTGTGATGTCCTTAGGTTAGTTAGGTTTAATTAGTTCTAAGTTCTAGGGGACTAATGACCTCAGCAGTTGAGTCCCATAGTGCTCAGAGCCATTTGAACCATTTTTTTACTACCTGTCCGTTGCCGGAGCGGGTCGCTAGTAAATAAACTCGTAAATTTTTTTCTTTTCTCAATTTATCGTACTGACCGACATACATTGCCTCCTCGTGATACCATCAGCATACGATTGTAGCACTGTTGGTGTGAAAGAGTCGCAGAGTGTCAGTCCGAATGAATGTGTTCCCTAACGGCCGCTGTCCTGTCCGGTAATTACGCCGTCTGTGTGGATGTAGTCAGGCTGCAGACGGAATGAACTGCTGGCGGTGACTCACCGCCAGTCGGCATAATGGGATTTTAACAGCGAACACGTTGCCACGCCGCCTTTCGGCAGCATGTGGTTCTATAGGCTGTACAACTGTAACACGTGGAACTTCGTATTAGCCTCGACAAGATAATCGCTACCGCTGTTTTAGAGTATTATGATCCAGCCAATGTGTATATGTTGTTCGTTTATTTTTATTTATTCGTTTCGGATCAACAGCCTTTTGTCTGGTTTGATATGGTCCGTCACGATTGCCTTTACTGTGCCAAACTCTTCAGAGTAGGCACTCAGTCCTACAGCATGCCAAAGGGAACTTCACGTTGTACCACTTATTTGGGCTTCTCCCGTTGCATTCATACATTAAGTGTTGGAAGAACGACTCCTCCACCAGCATTTTAATCAATCGTCTGTTGGCGACCCCTACGGGAGCGATACGTAAGGAGTTGTAGATCCGTCAAAGCTGGTTCTTGAAACTTTGTAAGTAGGCTTTTACGGGATAGTGAGAGTCTGTCAGTATCTCCCTGACCCCCCCCCCCCCCCACATACCTCTCCACCCTTCAACCCTTGTGGGGCTCGAACAAGCCTGTGACCATCCCTGCTGCCGTTCTTTGGATAAGTACAGTATCCCCCGCTAGTCTTATTTGAAATGAGTCCCACAATAATATTCCAGATTAGTTCGCACGGATGCTTTGTAAGCAGTCTCCTTCGTAGACGTTGCATAGTAGTCTGTCACTGACCAAAATGTCGCACATATTTGTGAACGACTGTCTGATCGTTCCCTACCATATCCCTGGAAATCATTACACACAGCTGAATAAGCCTTATTCCAATTGTGGCTTATCGATACTGCAGTCATATTGAAGTGCAAAATTCTGTGTTTCTGAAAATTTCAAGTAATTTCTCACTCTTTGCCACATTTTGAAACTCACCATGTGGCTGAATATTTGTACATTATTTTCAGACAGTGCCTTATTATCTGTATCATCTGTGAAAAGTCATCTCGTTCGTCACAAGGAAGATAAGTGGTAGTATGCAAAACATGCTGTGGAGTTAATTCCTCGCATATGTGCCTGTAGATAATTGCGTGGTCACACACAGAGGAAGGGCATAAACAGCGCAATTTGGGTCTGCGGGTACCACAATTCAGCAAACTTTGCACGCATGTCAAATTATTTGGCGACCTTCTGCTTTGTCTGATCTATTTTCTAAACACCGTCTTCGAAGTATTTGAGAAAAATTTTGATCAAAGGTCGATTTGACAAAAAATTTGACCACTTACGCAAGTGGTTTGAAAATAAAAGACAGTTGATTACCTTGCTATTATCTGTAACCTTGAGACATCTAGCAATTGGAACATATTTCGAAGAGTTGAAGCAGGCCGGGGTGGCCGAGCGCTTGTAGGCGCTACAGTCTGGAACCGCACTACCGCTACGGCGCAGGTTCGAATCCTGCCTCGGGCATGGATGTGTGTGATGTCCTTAGGTTAGTTAGGTTTAAGTAGTTCTAAGTTCTAGGGGACTGATGACCTCAGATGTTAAGTCCCATAGTGCTCAGAGTCATTTGAACCTTTTGAACAGTTGAATTTGTATCCTGAATTGTACCTCGTACTTTGCCCACTAGTCAAAATACTTCGCCCATAGATACGCGCACGTGTTTGGTGCGGTTGCGCGCTTGTTTGAAAAACTAGTGGATGGTAAACAGCGAATTTGGGAAAGAAGTTCGGTCGTTTGCAGGTGTCTTTTACGGTAACCTTGGCCCTCGCGGCAGCGGACAGCTGTTGCGCGCGGCGATACTGTGACGCAGCTTTGGAACGGCTGCGCGGCTTCCCTCTTCCCTGGCCACCCGTGAGGCAGAGGCGAGCCAGTTGGCCGGCCTTGAGGACCGGCGCGGGCCAGCCTTGGACGCGTGTCAAAAAAGCCACGCTCGCACGACGCGGGACGGGGCGTCCGCTCTCGGTGACGGGCTTCAGCCGCGACGGGAAACTGCGACCGTACCGCAGCGTACTAGTTTTTGGGCGTATGTCGGGCCCGCAGTAGATCCGACGCGGCAGTCTCTATCGTATTTCCAACGCGTCCGCTTCGAGGCCGGGTCCCCCTAGTAGCTCGCGGAATGGCCGCGCATGCGCAGTTTCTCAGTGTGCTCGGGCGACAGGTGCGGAATACTTACGACGCCTGATGCCAGCGATACTACCACGTGGGTGCGACCTTAAAGGCTGTCATATACTGAAGGCTGAATACATGAATAGCAATTGTAGTGGTAGAGTGGAAAAGAAAATTGAGGATAGATTAGACGACGATCAGTTTGGCTGTAAGCACCAGGTAGGTACTATTGACGCGGTTGGGATGGAAGCAAGACAAGGACAAATCATGGGATTGTAGACCCGGAAAAAGTGATCGACAGTATCAAATGGCTCTGAGCACTATGGGACTTAACATCTGAGGTCATCAGTCCCCTAGAAAGAACTACTTAAACCTAACAAAGCTAAGGACATCACACACATCCATGCCCGAGGCAGGATTCGAACCTGCGACCGCAGCAGTCGCGCGGTTCCGGACTGAAGCGCCTAGATCCGCTCGGCCACCGCGGCCGGTCCATCTACAGTGTCAAATGGTGCAAGATGTTCGAAATTCTGAGATAAATGTGGGTGAGCTGTAGGGAAAGACGGATAATATACAATATGTACAAGAGTCATTAGGGAACAATAAGAGTGGAAGACCAAGAACGAAGTGCTCGGATTAAAAAGGGTGTGGCACAGGGATGTAGTCTTTCGCCGCTACTGTTCAATCTATAGATCGAAGGAGCGGTGAGAGAAATAAAAGAAAGGTTCCAGAGTGGAATTAAAATTCAAGGTGAAAAAATATCTATGATAAGATTCGCTGATGACATTGCTATATTCATTGAAAGTGAAGAAAAATTACGGAATATGCTGAATTACACGAGCAGTTTAGTGAGTACAGAATATGGACTGAGAATATATCTAAAAAAGACGAAAACAATGAGAAGTATCAGAAATGAGAACAGCGAGAAACTTAACATCAGGATTGGTGATGAAGTTAAGAAATTCTACTTCCTAGGCAGCGCCGGCCTGTGTGGCCGAGCGGTTCTAGGCGCTTCAGTCTGGAAGGAGCAGTGAGGGAATCTTATCATAGATATTGTTTCACCTTGAATTTTAATTCCACTCTCGAACCTTTCTTTTATTTCTCTCACTGCTCCTGATTTCAAGGACCCAGGAGAGGAAAACCACAGTGGATACGACAGTGAAAAATGCTCCACATTGTAGAGCATCTCAAAGAGTTTTTATTCCCGCGTCAGGAGGGCCAAGTATCGCCGCCAGAGTGCAGTATGGTCGCATGAAGTGAAAATGGCAACTCCACAGTAGCGCGCGCAGGGAGTAGTGTGGTTTGCAGAAACAAAATCGCCGATTACTGTGCAAAGAAATTATCATCGTGTGTATGAATGTGATCCACCTGATGAGGAAACAATTAAGGAATGGTATAGGAAGTTTATGGCAACAGGAAGTGTTCTGAAACATTCTGGCGGTGCACGTGGTTTGTCGTTTGGCGTCAGATGTTGCAGAATTTGCACTTTGTAAGTGCACATACGGAGACGCTGGTGAACTACACGATGCAATATTGATCGAGGTACATCAAGTTGCCTAGATGCTTGACGAATTGACATACGTGGGCTTCTGAGAAACGTTTGTCTGATGTCCTCCACTGTCTCTTCTGAAACTCCGTAACGTGCACCGCCATAATGTTTCAGAACATTTGCTGTTGCCAGAAACTTCCTATACCATTCCTTAATTGTTTTCACATCAGGTGGATCACATTCATGCACACTGCGATAATTTCTTTGCACAGTAATCTGCGATTTTGTTTCTGCAAACCATACTACTACTTGCGCGCGCTGCTGTGGAATCGCCATTTTACTTCAACGACTATGCTGCAGTCTGGCGACGGTACTTGGCACTTCTGACGCGGGAATATAAATTCTTTGAGATGCTCTACAATGTGGTACATTTTTCATTGTCGTATCTACTGTGTTTTTTCTCTCCTGAGTCCTTGAAATCAGGGACGTTTGAGTGGGGCACCCCGTACTTGGCTGACGGAGTGACTAGGACGTGCAGACTAGCACTGGCAAAAAGGAAATTCATGGCCGAGAGATGTCTACTAGTAACAAACATAGGCCTTAATTTGGGGATGAAATTTCTGAGAATGTACGTCCGGAGCACAGCATTGTATGGTAGTGAAACATGGACTGTGGGGAAACAGGAACAGACGAGAATCGAAGCATTTGAGATGTGGTGCTACGAAGAACGTTGAAATTTTAGTGGATTGATAAAGTAAGTAATGAGGAGTTTCTCCGAAGAATGGGCGTGGAAAGGAACATATGGAAAACACTGACAAGAAGAAGGGGTGGGTTGGTAAGATATCTTTTAAGACATCAATGAATAATTTCCATGGTGTTAGAGGGAACTGTAAAGGGTGAAAACTGTAAAGGAAGACGTAGATTGGAATACATACGGCAAATAATTGAGGACAGTGGTTGCAAATGCTACTCTGAGATGAAGAGGTTGGCAAAGGAGAAGAATTCGTCGCGAGCCGCATCTCACTAGTCAGAAGACCGATGACTCAGAAAAAAATTGTGTTGGTGGTGCTTCAAAGGAAGCACGTGAGCTAAGAATTCACAACATCCAGAAATATTTGGCCACAGTACGCCAGTGTCGATTATTTTTGAGAGGTACATATGGGACCAGAAGTTGGCATAATGAATTGCCGAAACTGGTTGATAAAATAAAATAACATAGCAATTGCACGGCTGTTTGGCGAATTTCATTCATAAAAAACTTACATCATTTGCACCCGGGGCAGTGGATGTAAGTTGGATTGCCTACTTTAAGGTGCAGGAAATTTTTCTCGAGCAATTTTTATTTCGATCACCTTGTTATATGGAAAGTATAAATCTGTTACATCCATGCGTTGTATAAACTTCGATGCGGTTAGTGTAAACGTTCGTCTTGATACAAATGATTATGGTTTGAAGCATCTTCTGTAAATAATATCGTTTTTCTATACCTGATGATGGTCTTTTGTTTTACCGATACTGCTAGATTTAACAAAGTGACATAAATAGTTTGTATCAGATCATGATTTTATTTTTAAATACTGAAATTATAAAATTTATAACTTCTTTAAAAATAATATAAGAATAGTATTTCTATTCAAAAACACCATGACCGTTGTGGGAAGCCACTATCTACGAAACGTTGCCCTCGTATGTGCAAGGTCAAGGATATACTGTAACAAATAATGTAGAAGGCTCAAATAATAAGAAAGCAAGTGTACCGCGAAACCAGAAATGATCTTAGATAAGATGGGCGCATGTCAATGTACAGTTAGGAACGGAAAGCGGATCATGTATCTTATTCAAGTTTTCTCTGTTTCAGGTGAGTCCTGGATAGACGGTGCCTTGCCAAGTCGAAGTCCCATATACGGTGAATATTTCTTTTTTCTTTTCTTTATACACATTTTCTTAGTTTAGCGCTCGGATTTGGCTCTCTTACGAGGCAGTCAGACGATCTATGCAGTAAGGGTGTTCTGCAGTGCATAAGGTCTAACGTTTTGAGACTGCAGTATATCTGGTTATAATACAAAGCCTGCAAGGCAGCCAAAACCACGCGTTTATTTTTAAGGCCATTAATATTAGTCACTTTGTTTTTCTTATACACACTGTCTTTCCTTTACAGAATTTTTTTCGTAGTAATTGATCTGTATGTTAGCAATTCTTAAAATTTGGTTTAATTTGTTTCCTTTGTGTTTCGTTATAGTGTATTCGTTGATACTACTGTGTAGTTTTTGGTACTAATCTTGTTTGTAATCTTTTGTATAATTCTGTGTAAGATTAACAGTTGGGACGTGTGCCTTTGCACTAGTGTTAAAGTAAAAAGAAATGTTTTGTTTGTTTCTGACAGTAACATTGATGTCGGCACATATTTTCCTCTTGCTTGAAATTTCACCAGTAGACTTGATGTAAGAGAGCTGCGTGGAAAAACATAGCTGTTACGGAATCTAAACTGTGTATTCAGTTCGAATTTTCAAAAGCTACTGTCCGAGAAATTCTTTAGATCTACACTCCTGGAAATTGAAAAAAGAACACATTGACACCGGTGTCAGACCCACCATACTTGCTCCGGACACTGCGAGAGGGCTGTACAAGCAATGATCACACGCACGGCACAGCGGACACACCAGGAACCGCGGTGTTGGCCGTCGAATGGCGCTAGCTGCGCAGCATTTGTGCACCGCCGCCGTCAGTGTCAGCCAGTTTGCCTTGACGGAGCTCCATCGCAGTCTTTAACACTGGTAGTATGCCGCGACAGCGTGGACGTGAACCGTATGTGCAGTTGACGGACTTTGAGCGAGGGCGTATAGTGGGCATGCGGGAGGCCGGGTGGACGTACCGCCGAATTGCTCAACACGTGGGGCGTCAGGTCTCCACAGTACATCGATGTTGTCGCCAGTGGTCGGCGGAAAGTGCACGTGCCTGTCGACCTGGGACCGGACCGCAGCGACGCACGGATGCACGCCAAGACCGTAGGATCCTACGCAGTGCCGTAGGGGACCGCACCGCCACTTCCCAGCAAATTAGGGACACTGTTGCTCCTGGGGTATCGGCGAGGACCATTCGCAACCGTCTCCATGAAGCTGGGCTACGGTCCCGCACACCGTTAGGCCGTCTTCCGCTCACGCCCCAACATCGTGCAGCCCGCCTCCAGTGGTGTCGTGACAGGCGTGAATGGAGGGACGAATGGAGACGTGTCGTCTTCAGCGATGAGAGTCGCTTCTGCCTTGGTGCCAATGATGGTCGTATGCGTGTTTGGCGCCGTGCAGGTGAGCGCCACAATCAGGACTGCATACGACCGAGGCACACAGGGCCCACACCCGGCATCATGGTGTGGGGAGCGATATCCTACACTGGCCGTACACCTCTGGTGATCGTCGAGGGGACACTGAATAGTGCACGGTACATCCAAACCGTCATCGAACCCAACGTTCTACCATTCCTAGACCGGCAAGGGAACTTGCTGTTCCAACAGGACAATGCACGTCCGCATGTATCCCGTGCCACCCAACGTGCTCTAGAAGGTGTAAGTCAACTACCCTGGCCAGCAAGATCTCCGGATCTGTCCCCCATTGAGCATGTTTGGGACTGGATGAAGCGTCGTCTCACGCGGTCTGCACGTCCAGCACGAACGCTGGTCCAACTGAGGCGCCAGGTGGAAATGGCATGGCAAGCCGTTCCACAGGACTACATCCAGCATCTCTACGATCGTCTCCATGGGAGAATAGCAGCCTGCATTGCTGCGAAAGGTGGATATACACTGTACTAGTGCCGACATTGTGCATGCTCTGTTGCCTGTGTCTATGTGCCTGTGGTTCTGTCAGTGTGATCATGTGATGTATCTGACCCCAGGAATATGTCAATAAAGTTTCCCCTTCCTGGGACAATGAATTCACGGTGTTCTTATTTCAATTTCCAGGAGTGTATATGAGGACTTTCGTACGAACAGCAGTAAACGCTGTAGCATGAATCTTTCCTCTAGCGGAGTGCACTCCGTTTTGAAATTAGCCCGGACGTTTCAGCAATAAACACTGTTAGTTGATACTGCTGTTCCAATAACAGTGCCCATTGGCGACCACTCTGTTGATATGATCCAGTCAGTACTTCGAATCACATGTTTGGTAAAGATCGTCCCTGAATACGTCTAATTACACCGTCACACGGATATCTCTGTGAGGAAAACTGCAGCACCATGAAGGAGACGGTAGTGGGGGACGTACGATGTTTGGTCTGTGTACTGAGCTGGTAGCGCAGAGGAATAAATCGACGTTACAAATACAGAAACAGTATTTGCTGAATCTTCCACGGGCTGCAGGAAGTCTTCACATATCATGACATCAAACTAATACCTTAGACTGTATCCCTAAACAACAGTTTCTGTCCTAATCCTGAATTCTATTGTACAGCATACCCGAAAAGATTCGCACGCGAATTTGTAGCCAACTAAATGTCAGACATGTTCGATGGGTGGAGAACGTAGCTGAATAATAGTTAGCGAGTTGGAGAACTGTCATAAGGGAGAGATCTCTGTATAATATCTGTCTTCAATTTACTTATTTTTGCATGCATTTCGTTTACATATTTACTCTTCGTCCGTGTAATTAGCAAGAGACACCGTCTTGCTTTGTCGTCTTCATCCTCCATTTGACACTCGCCGTTGAGTATAGGCATCCTACAGACTTCTCAATACATAACGATCTTCAGCGGCAAATAGTCACCCGTGTTTAACTTAAAACCACACAGCTTTTATTAAGTAGTCAACTTGGTCTATTGTTGCCTGTGGGAATTGGAAAAGTGCTGTATTGTCTGCACCATTCATTCGCCTGAAAACATATACCACCTATTTCCTTTTCAGTCAGTTTACATCTTAATTTCAATTCTATCCAATGATCCTTTATTTTCTCCCTGGCAATCCCTAACATCCATTTTTCCACTTCCCTCTGAGCAACCTACATGTTTTGAGTGGTTTTCGCATTAAATGTCGTCGTCTTACTGTCAGAATTCAAAAAGTAATCTTTCCTTTACAGACATTTGTGAAATTTAGTTTTGAAAACAGTAGTTCTTTCTAGCACGGTTATTGTGCATACAGTTATTGCCGCCAGCTGTCCTAAATATAGGTTCTATAGCTGCTGAGAACAGTTTCGGCAGTATGGGATCTCCTTGCGTGCCGCCTCTTTCAATTCTGAATTTCCTACTGTTCTTATACAATCGAATGAAACCGCATTAACTGAAGCGATATTCGCGCAGTCGATCTTAACAGTTCGACACCTTCACATCACCATCAACAGTGACACATGCCCTCATTTCGCGAGACTCTGCGGAGAGGTTTGGTACTTAAATCAGGATATTGGCGCAAAGACTGGTGATCAGGAACTTAACGCCACAACCGCTCCTGCCCTTGCCGGCCAAATACCGGCAGTGAAATTTTTTTCACCAGTAGGATTCGAACCGGCTTACCCCCGAGAAGAGCGCCACCGCACGGGAATGCGTTAGCGATCTCAGCTACGGAGGCGGGTGTTACGACACTGTTAAAGACGTATTTTGCACTTGAACGTTCACTGTGTTATTTTCCACGCACTGCACAGCTTCATGCTTTCCGGTCCCTTTACCTGCGCTTACGTCCTCTTGCTCCAAAATAAAAAAAAGAAAGAAAGACAAGCTCCACCCCTCTGCCTCTTGGTCTATCACGGCATCTTTTATCTTAGGTAGCTTCCCAAAAACCACGCAAATAACACAGCCACATTGCCTAACGGCGTGCTTAGCACTAGCACTTATCATTACTCTTCATAAACAGAGACATTAAAAAAAGTCTTCCATTACTCCGTTTCCCAGAACTCCTGAAGATAGACGTTGACTGTGGATACTGCATCACAGACACAGTCCCTTTGACTGTTCAGAGATGTCGCTAAACCCCCCGCCCCCCCCCCCCCCCCTCCCATGCATGAGCAGCGTCTGTTAGACGGAGGGGGTCCGACAGCCGATCAGTTCCAGTCATTCCACCAGGAAGGAGGTACACAGCTCGTCTTGTCTGTAGTTTAACCATGCCTAGACAGCCAATACCGCGGTTCGGTCGCGTTCGCATTGTTACTTTGTGCCAGGAAAGACTCTCAACAAGGGAAGCATCCAGGCGTCTCTGATTGAACCAAAGCGATGTTGTTCGGACATGGAGGAGATATAGAGACAGGAACTGTCGATGACATGCCTCGCTCAAGCCTCCCAAGAGCTTCTACTGCAGTGGATGACCGCTACCTACGGATTACGGTTCGAAGGAAGCCTGACGGCAACGCCACCATGTTCAATAACGCTTTTCGTGCAGCTACAGGACGTCGTGTTACGACTCAAACTGTGCGCAACAGGCTGCATGATGCGCAACTTCACCCCCGACGTCCACTTTTTCCACGTGCCTTGTTTAGATGTCTCCTATTCTTTGCATTGGGACTGACCCCTAGTCGTTTCCCTTGTCTCTGTGTTTGCGTTCTATAGTTTTGACTTGGGCGCGTATGACCTCACTTGTTTTTTGCACCCCAAAACAAAACAAACAAACGCAGTCCAAAATTAGATTTGGAATCGAAGTCCTTAACTCCAGTGTCCTAATACAAAACTCTGCCCACTGCTCTAGCTGGGCAGCACGGTTATAGAGTACTCAAGCAAGGTCCTTGTCGTACATGTGATTACAGTGTTGCCAAATTGCCTTTGTTTGACGTCCATTCCTTACTGAAAATGTCCATTCGACGAAATTTTGTTAGAGACACGTTGTACTCTTGGTATGCAAGCGATCGCGCTGAGGCCTTAGGGTGCGCGAAGTTTAGCTCATTCCGTGTAAAGAACACAGTACACTTCCGTAAGCGACAGCGGCGTAAAGTACATTTCAGGTAACTGCTCCCGCGCACGTTGACTGCGATTTATGTGAAGGGTATAGGCGGAGAAATGTGCACGTTTCCCTGAAAGAGAACTGATGAAAAATCTCTCAGATGGGCGCCAGCAGACTACTGAGGTTGAGTCAGTCGTACGGGAGGCTTGACCGGGGTCATCGTTCGGGGACTGAGCTGCCATTAACATGACTACATTGGGAGATCGCCTGAAAGGCGTTGTCAATGGCCAGGACGGAAATTGCGTCTGGGCTGGCGTGAATGTGGATCCGGGACGTTGCGATAGCCCGCTCCAGGGCGCAGAACGGCCGAGCGGGTCCGGCAGGCGTCCCGCGGCACGGCTCTTAGGGCATCAGTACTCTGTCAATCGTAACGATTCACGTCAGCGTCCAACTTGAATGGGAGGTACGTTCGCCGGTCCTATCGGAAAGAGAAAGCCAGAAACTGGAGTTCGTACTTTTCACAACGATGTTGATCTCTTTGTAGAACTATACTCAGCACGTTGCTTCATGCGGTTGTTCCTGTTGTTTGTAAAAACCGCAGCCGTGCGAGAGAAACATAATAAGTAACTAAATTCACTCACCATACGACGTATAACACAATTCAGTGAAGCCGCTACTCGCTGTGATACGAACGTCGTGGCATCGACTCTCATGAGCTTCGGTTTTTGCCTGAGAAATAAGCTTTTAGTTAGCTACATGCTAGACGAGTGTCAAAAGCACGTCACTGGTCGGCGAGATCCCACACTTTGTGAACACTTCATCGTCAGTAAGCAAAGAAGTTACTTCTCCAACGATACCTGCTAAGCCCAGTTTTACCATACTCTGTAATTTACAAATTGACCATTATAGAATATTTCCTTTTTGGGGGCATAATATTTTAATTCTCATCAATATTTTTTTCTATTGTGAATAAAGTTGCCTCTATCAACAGTGAGGTCACAGAAAAATGACCTTTTTTTACTGTTCCGGCCTTAATTGCTAACCTTTTATTTACTCTAGCACCGTTCAGGCCCTGCGATACGTCAACACTGCTGCATTCATATGCTTTTAGTGTAGATATGTACCGGAGTCACTCACAACTTACGTTAATTTTCTCCTACAGTACGTAGAAGAGTATAGTCTTGAGTATCTCCAACGCCTGTATATTTAAATCGTAATATGGAGCTAATAATGGAGAAATGTCCTGTAACAATTCAGCGATAAATTTTGCTGATGACGCAGTAGCGATTGCCGACAGTTTTGCTAAAATACAACAACAACTAGGTAGCAGAAAACAAAAGGAGAATAGCGCAAGAAAGAAATAACAAGCATTCTACAAGTTAAAAAGAATTTATTTATAAATAACGCCTGCCAATATCCAAAAATGTAAATACTGAGAACAGAACAAGATTCACGAAAGCTATATTTCGAGAACAACTCCACGAATCGTGGACAATGGGGAAGAGAGACATGAAACAATTAGAGTAACATTTTAGGAGAAGTGCAACGAGCCAACAAGGAACATTTCGAATGATAACGCAATTAATCGAAGAGACGGAATGTTTCTGCACATGTGAAGACAAAAGTCGTTCCGGGAAATGTTGTGACACGGATGGTCGAAAGACGGAATCCAAAGAGGGGGTTGAGCGTTCACTTAACCATCTCTCAACCATCTCATGCTGGTAATGTGGTTATCTAGGTAAGAAGAAATAAAATGTTTGACCTTTACCACCGATATAATTTATTCCTCAAATATTCCGGAATGTATCTTCCATCTTCAGGCGTATTTGATTGAAATAATTAGATTATGCCGGTGAACGTATTCGCGAGATATAATTAATTACATACCTCGGCTACGCATTCGTGGAATTCCTCTACATATATCACCTAAAAACCACCTGAAGATAGAAGATACTTGCCGAAAGATGTAGTGTGAGGAATACTTTATTTCACTGACAAAGGTCGAACATTTTATTACCTACTGCTTACGCACATGGTTCACCATGCAAGATGCAGAACTTGTGCTAAAGTGAATGGAATAGGCAACAGGCGACAGGACTGGAGAACTGCATTAAACCAAACCTTAGGTCTGATGATGGACATAAAACAACTCTCCGAGAAATGGTGCTAGTGACATAAGAAAGTAGTAGTTCACGGCAAGTGTGTCTTTGTAAGAGAAACTCGTCGCCATGAGCCCACGTGAACGATGGAGCTAGGTAATAAATTCCCAGGATGCTAGACTGCCATTTTGGAGAGGGAACGTTCATATTCCCAGCCAGCCATCCTGATGCACATGCACTGTGCTTTGCCCAAATCTCTTCAGGCACATGTCGACGTGATTCCTTAAACAGCTCCACCACCAGTCCCTTGTCCACAATGAGCTATCACTTCGTCCCTAAACGCGCTTTCCGTCATTTTTAATAGTCTTTCCTCCTTTGGCAAAAGTAACACCCGACTCGGTTATCGCGCGCTGTGAAACAGCTTGTTCTAAACACGATATTGGTCAGAGCTGTTCTCTTCTCAATTGCGTCACATTATACAGCTGTTCTCCTGGCCAACCACTCCATCAGACACACGATTGTGCCTGTCATAGTAGTATTTGATACGCAGAATGAAAGGAAGCGTAGTCGAATAGCTCAATTGCTAGAGCGCCTGCAGTGACATTCGTGCAGGCCAGCCTCGCGTTCGGTTTTATTTTGCTACGGCGATTCATTCCGGCGCGCGCACCACAGCAGAGCACGAGATTTCATTTTGGGAACCCTCCGTGTAGCGGTCACGTGGGAATAAACGCTGACGTGTGAACAGCGGTCCATTCCCGCTCACGCTGCGGTGAGTTACGCATAGCTGATTGTTGCTCTTGCTACTCGAGATGTCGGGACGCGGAAGGGGACGCAAAGGTGCTGCCTCGGCGGAGTTGCTGCTCACGCTAGCAGGAACATCCGGCAAGAGGAAGAGGAAGACTGCAGCGCAATGCTTTCGCTGCCAAAAGCTTGGCCACGTCGCCAAGCACTGCAGTGGAGCAGTTGCGTGCTTGAAGTGTGCGCAAGCACACGACACACGTGACTGCAAAAAGCAGAAGGACGCCCCCTGTACCTGCGCCAACTGCGGCGGCGCACATGCGGCCAACGCCCGTTCCTGCGCCTACAGAAGAAACTGGCGCGGGCCGGAGAAGAAGACGCAGAAGCAAGTGACCACCACACACGAAGAGGTGGTCACTTGTACGGAAGACGTCGTCACCAGGCGCCTCAACGACGCCGTACAAGAAGCCATGTCCGCCTTCAAATCCGCCATGGCGGAAGAGAGGGCGGCCATGCTGGCGGAACTGGGCGAGGCTCGGCGTCAGATTGCTGTGCTGACACAGGAGTTTCGCTCAGCCAAAGAAGTTTCCGCCACAACAGAAGACACCGCCACCCAGACGACTCCTCCACGTGAGAAGGAGTTCGCGACGGTGGCCACGCAGGCGGACGAGCCTGCCGAAGGGGAGGCGACACAGCACAAGGAGGACACCGAAGCAGCAGCGCAAGAAGAAGAGTGGGAAGAAGTCCCATTCCTCCCGCTTCCAGACATGTACAGCGCAAGCGCTGTAACGAAGAAGATCGCTGACTCGCTTCGCGATCTACATCTACATCTACATTTATACTCCGCAAGCCACCCAACGGTGTGTGGCGGAGGGCACTTTACGTGCCACTGTCATTACCTCCCTTTCCTGTTCCAGTCGCGTATGGTTCGCGGGAAGAACGACTGTCTGAAAGCGTCCGTGCGCGCTCTAATGTGTCTAGTTTTACATTCGTGATCTCCTCGGGAGGTATAAGTAGGGGGAAGCAATATATTCGATACCTCATCCAGAAACGCACCCTCTCGAAACCTGGCGAGCAAGCTACACCGCGATGCAGAGCGCCTCTCTTGCAGAGTCTGCCACTTGAGTTTATTAAACATCTCCGTAACGCTATCACGGTTACCAAATAACCCTGTGACGAAACGCGCCGCTCTTCTTTGGATCTTCTCTATCTCCTCCGTCAGACCGATCTGGTACGGATCCCACACTGATGAGCAATACTCAAGTATAGGTCGAACGAGTGTTTTGTAAGCCACCTCCTTTGTTGATGGACTACATTTTCTAAGCACTCTCCCAATGAATCTCAACCTGGTACCCGCCTTACCAACAATTAATTTTATATGATCATTCCACTTCAAATCGTTCCGCACGCATACTCCCAGATATTTTACAGAAGTAACTGCTACCAGTGTTTGTTCCGCTATCATATAATCATACAATAAAGGATCCTTCTTTCTATGTATTCGCAATACATTACATTTGTCTATGTTAAGGGTCAGTTGCCACTCCCTGCACCAAGTGCCTATCCGCTGCAGATCTTCCTGCATTTCGCTACAATTTTCTAATGCTGCAACTTCTCTGTATACTACAGCATCATCCGCGAAAAGCCGCATGGAACTTCCGACACTATCTACTAGGTCATTTATATATATTGTGAAAAGCAATGGTCCCATAACACTCCCCTGTGGCACGCCAGAGGTTACTTTAACAAAGTCTGTAGACGTCTCTCCATTGATAACAACATGCTGTGTTCTGTTTGCTAAAAACTCTCCAATCCAGCCACACAGCTGGTCTGATATTCCGTAGGCTCTTACTTTGTTTATCAGGCGACAGTGCGGAACTGTATCGAACGCCTTCCGGAAGTCAAGAAAAATAGCATCTACCTGGGAGCCTGTATCTAATATTTTCTGGGTCTCATGAACAAACAAAGCGAGTTGGGTACTTACCCCCACCATGACAACCCTTATGCTTTCGTCCCACCTAACCATCCTAAACCTCCACCCCCACATCACCCACTTGGGTATCCAGAAGGCCTTGTTGGTCTTTCTAGGGAGGATTTCAATCTGATTGATTCCCACCCTATCTTCACAGAGTGGCAAATGCGCTACATCATCTTCTCTCTGGTCAACGGAGAGTATGAAAAAGCAGGATACATTACGCAAAGTATCCCAACCGAGGGAGAGCCCTCAGCAACACGAAAGAAGAAGAAAAATAGTCATATCGACAAGCCCAAGAAATAGGTCATCGGCACTCCTTGCCAGTCCAGATACAACCACACGTACAGAAAGAAGACTCTACAAGATTCCCAGGGGAGTAAAGGCCAACCGGCCACAAACTTCCACTCGAACCTCCTCACAGCGAGGAAGTCATAATAGGAGAGCCAGCAGAACAGCGGGTCCATAGTACCTTCGTTCATCGGCCAGACACACAAGATTACACTGGCCCGTGGGACAGCGGTTCCAGTGTAAACAGGGCAGGCAGCTGTCCGGGTCCATAAGGGAGACGAAGCGATCACAGCGGGCACTTGCCGGCGCGACAGAAGAAAGTCGGTCCGATCGGCGCGCCCTGCGTTTGTCTGCGCCCGCAATTGGCTCTCGTTGACACTTGCTCCGCATTCCTGCGCGGGTCTGCGCCATGCGCCTTAGCCGACGTGCCACCGTCGCCGCTTCTCGGGCCCAACTTCATTGCGCGCTGCTTCGTCTGCCGTCTTCCTCCACCGCTGCGAAGAGCCCTTGTCACTCCGTCCAATCCCTTAATGGCTTCCAATTGAAGTGTGTCCGGCAGTGTCTGGAGAAAGTGCCCGACGTACTACAGCGTGACACGATGGACGTGGGTTTAACACTCCTCGAATCCTTTTCATTGTGGTAGCTAGTCGAATTGTTTTGGAGCTTAAATATCTCCAGTTGACGCAACTGCAGTGGAAGCGATTTTGTTTCCCCAGATGGTATTTCATCATCCGCGTGTCCACGTGTCTGAGACTCCTTCGAACTGCGCACCAAGTGCACGATATTTGCGACTGATATCAGTGGATTTTTAAGATGTCGAGATAAGGGAATTAAGCCGAAGAAAACTGAAATTTTTCTTGATGGCGGAATATGAAAGGTACACCCTTTCCACGCTGACCTGCTGCTTCACTCTCCTATTGGCACAATGTGTTTCTCTTGCAAAAAAATTCAGTATTAATTTATTTGTCAAGTAGTTCTCCAATTAATATAACTTTCCTCAGTACCATTTGACAATGGCTTAAGTGCCGACAGAGGATTGTTGTATAAAGTGTGATTCAGCTGCCCCTACCAATGGGATACATGCAACCCATAACACTTTCAAATGTCACGCACAAGATTTTCATATTCTCTCACTCATTATGCGCAAACTGTTAGTCTTACGGAAAAAAAATGAACATGACATTTTTGTTGGAAATTTAATGTACTTAAATTTTGTAATGGAATATGTTTTCAATAAAAGACTATAGTTTTCGAATTAGTCAAGAAAAACGTACAAAGGTGACCTTCAGACACGTTTTTCTTTAATAACTCGACAACTGTGGCCTCCAGCGAAAACGTATCCCAGTAAAAAATATTAACTACTGCAAATTTCCTGAAACTGTCCCGTTCATTTTTCTGTAGGACCAATAGTTTGCACGTAGCTAGAGAATATGAAAAATCTCGTGTGTGGTTTTTGAAGATGTTGCAGGTTGCATAAATCCCATAAGTAGGGGCAGCTGAATCACCATGCGTGTTAATAAACGATGGTTTTAACCTTCAACAAGTTATTAGCGGCTGTAGAACCAAACTTACAGAATACGACGAAATAGTCCATTGACAGAACTTAGTTTTCAGTTCAAAATCATTTGGCCCTTTGCACGTTGTTTGTCTTTGGGCGTAACTGCTGTGCCACCAGTACCATCCATCCTGTACTCTGAAAGTGTGCATTTCGAGGTCAAACTTACGAGTGTTTGTTGACGATTCTTTCCCCACACGATCCAACACCACCTCCCCACAATTCTTTACGGAGACCTTGGACAACTGTATGCGGCTCGAATAACTCAATTTGCCGTTAATTTCTGTGTAAGTCTACAAGCTCCTGTCAACGTAATACTCCATCTTGGAGAATCTGTAAATAGTATTGAACTCAACTTTTGATACATAGCCGACTATTGTGTATTGTTTTTCAAGATAATGCAGCCAATGTTGATGCAGCAAGCATTTATTTGTTGTGAAGCATGTGAAATTTACGGCCACGCGTCAAACTCGTCGCTCGTTCAAATTCTCTATGCAGCGAGCGAGGTGGCGCAGTGGTTAGTACACTGCACTCGCATTTGGGAGGACGACGGTTCAAACCCACGTCCGGCCATCCACTTTTAGGTTTTCCGTGATTTCCCTAAATCGCTTCAGGCAAATACCAGGATGGTTCCTTTGAGAAGCCACGGTCGACTTCCTTTCCCCATCATTCCCTAATCCGATAAGGCTGGATAACATCGCCGTATGGTCTCTCCCCCAAATCAACCAATCGACTAATGAAATTCTCTATCGCTTTAGATAATAATTTTCGAGCCTTGGTTTCTGCTCTCAAAATACTCAGTTTATAATCCTCTACATTAGGCATAATTCGGACCGTGGAGGTTAGGGATTCCCTGCAAATTATTTTTGAGACATATGCCTTTCGCGAACGACTATCTTTCGCACTAACAGCGAAAGGCCGAGTACGGTGTTCTGTAAGACTACGTAAGTTGAGCAGATAGCGTAGTTCCGAAGCGTTAATGTTCGGAATATAATACAGGTATGTTTATATAAAATGTTTGGGTGAAAACCACATTGCAGGGAACCCAAATAAAAATCCTCCCGGAAAAATTTTTTACCAGCACAGAAAACGTTACTCGGACTCTAAATTGGCATGGCTGCATAATGTTACTGTTCCGCCGTTGCGAACAGCCTCTCGTCAAGCAACTGTAATAGAAATAAATGTGTGACTAGGGTCTCCCGTGGGGCAGACCATTCGCTGGTTGCAAGTCTTTCGATTTGACGCCACTACGGCGACTTGCGCGTCGATGGGGATGAGATGATGATGATGATGATGATGATTAGGACAAGACAACACTCAGTCCTTGAACGGAGAAAATGTCCGACCCAGCCGGGAATCGAACCCATGCCTTTAGGATTGACGTTCTGTCGTGCTGACCACTCAGCTACCGGGGGGCGGACGTAATACAAGTTGAAATTCCAGAGAACAAACCACTGCCCTAGCTTGTAAACGTCAATTATGACTCTTCGTTTTAAATCTCAACATCTCTTTAAAGCAAAGGTACATTTTGAAAAAAGCACGTCTCGTCAATCCATTCACACTCCTTAATCCTTTCACTAACTTTTTTTTTTTGCTGGGTTGAAAGACACTAATATAGGGTTATTTTCATTACTGTCGCATATAGACGAATCAATATGAAAAAAATTCCCGCCATTTCTTTTTCCGATGCACGGATTGGTAGGACATACGAGGTTATTCGTATGTACCTGTGCGGTTCCAGAAGACGCCTGCACAGAAGCTGCAAGACATACAGAAAACAGATACACATCAGTGGATGCCACAGCATCTCTTCAAGTTTTTTTGACTCATGTTCCAGGTGCTGATAGGAACAGCTTGTGACGCGGCAGACGTCAGTGCGAGTCCGCAATTCAATGACACGAGTTGTCTAGTAAGGATGCCTATCCGCAGGCACGAGCGAAATCGATGTGACAATGCGGAACGGCTAATTTATCTACATGTTATACCAGCAGGTGCAATCTGTAATAATATAAGAATTCCGCAAACCGTTATCAGGTTTCCCTTTCTCTCTGGGACGTTGTTACAGAGCAATAACGTGCAGTAATTTCCCATTGGTTCTCTGATAACCTACCGCGGGACACATATGCCACAGTAGTAGTGAAACGGTTAAAATAGAAAGGCGGTATGAATACAAATATTTGTTATATTTTTAATTACAAATATATATAGTGCAGGAAGTAGCATTACTTAACCTTCATAATACCAGCTGCTTATAATTCAAGTGCAGTTGTCACGGGTGTCCAATGAGGGCTGTAATTATCGTATGGCAGTGAAGCTTGGTAGATATGATAATGTGTTAATGCTGAACTGAAGTACACTGGAAAAAAATAGTTTCTATTTTGGCCACCAGGTGACAGTCTGCTGCTGTGATTGGAAGAAAGAAGTATAGAAATGTTTTCATATGTAGTAGATCAGGAACTGGATGTGGGCAGAAAGGGTCGAACAAATGAGAAAGGCGTACTGTTCATTTTATTACTAGCGTCCGCTTACACAATTTGTTCAGTATGAGCACGGAAGACGTCGACGAGATGCTGCATTCGTAAAACATAGTGATCAACATTTCCTCGCAGCAGCTCTGGTGGAATCTGAGCAACGTGTTCCTGTATGTTGGCCTTCATATCAGGTAGAGATCGAACCTGTCTGTGGTAAAGCAAGAAGTTATATGCATTCGGGTCAGGTGGTGTTAGAGGCCATGCATCTGGACAACCTCTGGAGGTAAACCGTTCGTGGGAGGTTGCATTAAGTAGATCTTTCATTGGGCGACCGACACGAGGTGCTGCCCCATCTTACATGAAGACAGTGGTTTCCATACAGTTGGGCCCTTCCAAAGCAGGAATCACATGCTGTACAATGAGGTTTCGATAACGTGCAGACGTTACGGTTCACCTGAGAAGCCCTCTGAGTGTATTATCTTCATACAAGAACTGACTGAAAATAAAGATGCTTGTGGCCCACGCCACACAGTCACACAGCACATTTGGCGAGTGCGGTGGCTCTTCGTGCACAACAAGTGGTTTAACATTACCCCAAATTCGGCAGTTGTGTGTTTTCACTGCACCCTGTAGTGTGAACTGCATCTCGTCACTCCATAGAATATTGCCCAATCACATGTCGCCTACTTCGATCCACGTCAGGCACAGAACGTTACTGCGGATCTTGAGGATATAGTTGCTATACTCTCTGGATCTTGTACGGGTACCAGTGTGAAACGGACCGCAAAACTTTTCGTACTGTTGATCGTAGGATGGATAACACCCTTGAACTGCACGAGCATTAGCACGTGCTGCATGGTCAGTTACAACAACAACAACCTTGTCAATAACTTGCGCTGGAATGGGACGCCTTCCTCTTCCAGGTGCCACACCAAGCTCCCTAAACCATTTGATGACTTTCGGCCCTCTCCTCAGACCTTTCAGTAGGCAATACTCTCTCAGTGCAGCACCGTAAATGTTGCCGTTCACATAAAACACTTCACTAACAGCGGACAGCCTCTCTTCTCCATTGCCATAGAGGTCACTCATGTTATGGCTCGTCAAATGCCAGCGTGGATGCCATGCCGTCATACAACGGTGTTCAGCACCATATTTGCACCTGGTGGCCAAAATTGGAACTAATTTTTGTGCAGAGTAAATCAGTTCCGTATTATCGCTTTTCCATACCCACCTTCGTTGCCATACTGGACCTCCATGAATAGCTGCACTGCACAGGTATAAAACAGTGTGTGAAACCTGATAGTAAAGGAAGGCAGGATTTGGTTACGATTTTGGACGGGGCCGAAATCAGTTACTATTGGTTCCCTTTTGCAATTACACACATTTATTTTAAAACGATAATTCCAGATTCAGCAATAAATAAAGATATCACACGCCATTAATGAAAGAGTAAACAATTGCGTAATTAATAGTGCTTTCAGTGCATTACAATTTACCAAATGAGCATAACATACAGACACAGCAAATAAAGTTTTTAAAACAAGCCAGTGTGACCTCAATTAGAATTTTAAGGCACGTAACCACAGTCACGGCTGAAGGCCTTTAACGCCAATAAAGGCTAAAAAAATTTAACAAACTCACTGTAAAAAGCAATGCAATAGCAAAGGTTAATTTAAAAAGATAGCCAACTGATCACCAAACGGGTGAGACAAAATGATGGTAAACTTGGTAGCACAATCATGTAAACCTCTGTAACGCCAAGAATTGCAATTACAAAAAATTTTAGAAACATACAATAAAACAGCAAATACAATAATAAAACAGAATGGCCAGTCACAGACGGTGCACCAGGAATCGACATCTGAGTAGGTCCGCCAAAACAACATTTTCGCGAGTGATGAGATAGGCAGCCGAGAGTTCCATTCACTTCACAGGATTGTAACTCAGACTAGTGGCACTAACGAATGAGTAATGATAATCTTGGTGGGCTACCTGACGTCCAATAAACCAAAAGCAAAGATCTAAAAATATGCCCAAGCCGGAACTGGCAGTCTGGCCCCTGTTCGCAGAATACTGTGCTTAGAGCGCCCAGAACGAGAAAGGAATCACTGCCACCAGAGCAGAAGAATCGCCAACCAACTTACAATCGAGAAAGCTGTCAAAACTACACCCTCACCAGACAGCAGCGGCAAGGCGAGGAAACGTACACTGCTGTAACATACACCCAGGGCAGGTAACTGCGGCTTTAGTAGCCACGAGGCAGGAAAAATACAGCTGGCTCAACTTAACAAATAATAATAAACTGAACGGAATAAATGATAAATAGAAGTCCAGGAAAGCTAATCAGATCCGCCTTCCCCCAGCACTCCACTCGCTGTTCTTCGCTTCGGCAACATTACAAGCAGCAACAGGAACCCAAGTCACTGGGGAATTGCAAGATCTCACAGTGATGGAGGTTTCTCTACTTGAATCCAATGCACTCAAAGCTTGCAGGATGTGGTTTGCGACGAGGTCGTGCACCCTCATCACCATAGGAGGTTCAGTCCGGCAGTCCATGCGCGCCGCCAGCTGTCCCGGCGTGTTCTGGCACTGCGCGGACCTAGCTCCTCCTGAGTCCCCAACCGAACTGCACACTCACTCGACCCAGAAGAACCATGACGTCGCCCCAAAGATAAGGCCACAGTTACTACATGTCGACATCCGCCGCTGCTGCCAGTAGCGGACAAGCAACGCTTGCAAAACCAAGTGGCGCCAGTCAACACGAGAAGAAGACAAACAGTCGCAACCATGTCCACTAAACGATATGGTCTGGCCTCCAACAGAGGACGGAAACCTGCAAGCAGCACCAAAGCGAGCCGCAGCATGGCTCAGTGAGTCACTACAGTTCTACGGAAACTTCTCGATCAAGTCCGAATACAAAGCAGCGACTGACTTTTATCATATCACAGTGTTAATTTTCATTGTTTAAAAACAACTTTTTTGTTGCGGAGGCTGTCTCATCATTTCCATTACCACTCATCATTAGTATCAGTTTTTCGGGTACCTGGACCCTCCTGGTATGTGATGCTGGGTGAGAGTTCAATGTTCTTTGCCAACCAGTAACACGAAACACACAGATTTACAAATGGAATTTCCCCATCGGTTCCCTTTTTCCTACCAGTCAGCAGCGGGTCCTTTTCTCGTTTTAAATTAAGCAGATAAAAATGGATTGTTAGAAAATGTCTGAATTTATAATTTTTTTTATAACGCTCAGTTTTAACCTCTCATGACTGTTCAAGACGAAAGTTAAGTATCACATGAGCAGACAAGTTTATATCACTTCTGTCGACCACGTTGTAAGAGAGGGAATAACAGACCAAATCTCTAGAACAAAGTGAGCAGACGTTGCAGCAAGTAGGGGTTCAAAAAAATGGTTCAAATGGCTCTGAGCACTATGGGACTTAACATCTGTGGTCATCAGTCCCCTAGAACTTAGAACTACTTAAACCTAACTAACCTAAGGACATCGCACACATGCATGCCCGAGGCAGGATTCGAACCTGCGACCGTAGCGGTCACGCGTTTCCAGACTGTAGCACCTATAACCGCTCGGCCACTCCGGCCGGCTGTAGGGGTAAATGCCGGTGGGAGTAGTAACTCGTGCAGTACGTAGCAGCAGGGCAGCCGACTGGGATGCAGGCTTTGTTTTGGACGCGGTAACTGCGCTTTCACGGAAGAACGTGTTTGTCCGCGCCCGGTGAAAGGTATTTGGTCAAGCTGTTCGCTGCGGCGCCGGCACCGGGACGGCTTTTATTTCGAGCGCAGCCCCAGATTGGTATCTTTTTAACGGTTCCGCGGCGTGCAGCCCGCTGGCTGTTATTGTATTCCGCTCTGCCTCCACAGCGGCGGAGATAGCGGGAGGCGGCGTACACGTCAGGTGCAGCCGTTTCTTGAGATCAGAGATGCTCTGTCAAGCCTTTGTTCCCGCCCACAAGCGTGCGTCAACTTCGTAAGCGCCAGGGGTCTTTCTCTTACGATTTCTCTGTCGCCCAATTGCTTTTCCTAGGAGTTTTATGTAACGTTCGTAAATGCACAACGTTTCGGATTGTCTTCTGTGTTAATGGATGACTCTGAGCACTATGGGACTTAACATCTGAGGTCATCAGTCCTCCAGAACTTAGAACTACTTAAACCTAACTAACAAAAGGACACCACACACATTCATGCTCGAGGCAGGATTCGAAACTGCGACCGTAGCGGTCGCGCGGTTCCAGACTGAAGCGCGTAGAACCGCTCGGCCAGACCGGCCGGCTGTTAATGGATAAACACTTATGCACATGTCGTAAAAAAAAAACTGCGACCTATCGATGGTTTATTTTACGTGATGGGCGCTTCTGAAACATCTTTGATTTAATTTTCAATGAGAAACACACACAGCACAAAAACCTCATGAGAAATAAGACGCGTAGTGGAATGAAATCCATAAATAATACTTTTCTATCTAACAATATTGTTCCGTCTGTGCCAGCCTCTTCATCTCACAATAAGACATACACGCACCTTCAAATATTTATTTCAGATATTCCTATCTCCGTTATCCTCCACATTTTACCCTCCACGGTTTGCTCTTAAATCATGCGTTTCCTAAAATCATAAGGTCTATTTGTAATTTTGATCCTTTTTGTCAGTGATTGCCACATATTCCTTTGGTGTGCGGAGAACAACCTCATTTCCAGAATGAGATATTTTCATTCTGTAGCGGAGTGTGCGCCGATATGAAACTTCCTGGAAGATTAAAACTGTGTGCCGGACCGAGACTCGAACTCGGTCCCGAGTCTCCGCTGCAGAGTGAAAATGTCTCATTCTGGAAACATCCCCCAGGCTGTGGCTAAGCCATGTCTCCTCAATATCCTTTCTTCCAGGAGTGCTAGTTCCGCAAGGTTTGCAGGAGAGCTTCTGTGAAGTTTGGAATGTAGGAGAGGAGGTACTGGTGAAAGTAGAGCTGTGAGGACGGGACCCAAGTCGTGCTTGGGTAGCTCAGACGGTAGAGCACTTGCCCGTGAAAGGCACTGGTCCCGAGTTAGTCTCGGCCAGCGCACAGTTTTAATCTGCCAGGAAGTTTCAACCACCTCATTTATTAGTCTGTCATAAAAAAATCCTAAAGAGTAATGCCTTCTCGATGTATCCACTCTCATCTTTCACTGGGTGTTCGTTTCAGTTGAGTGTAATTATGAAGTCCTACCCTTTAATCGACGCCTTCCGAATACTTCATCTTTTGTCCTCCTCTTCCGTTCATTCCCAGCATCTTTCCTCCAACAATATTAATGATGAAGATGGTGTGTCCAATACATTTTTTTCTCTTTGTCATTTCCTCCAGTAATCTTCTCCCTTCGTTGACGTCTCTAAAGACTTCCAGGTTGGTATTTCTTCCCGTCCTGCTCGTCATTTTCTGCCATAACCACATTTCAGCAGCACCATGTCCAGTCATTTCCAGTTTACTCAGAGACCAGCGTACTCCATGCAAATGATTTTGCAAAGTATTTTCTTACATCTATGTTCATACGTTTGCCGCTTAAATTTTTTTTTAGTTGAAAATGCCTCCTCTCTCTATGAAATCCTTCTCTTCACTTCTATTAAGCATCTGTTGTCCTCTGTGACTATCAAGATAACAAAATTGTTGCACCGGATCAATTGTGAAGCCCTCAATTTTTGTATTGCTTTTAATTTCTCCCATAGTTTTCGCACTACAGCTACTTTTGTTTTTAGTTTGTTCACTTTTAATTTCCATAGTTGGACGGTCGCTGATAGGACTTGAAACATTCTGTTCATTTATTTTTCGAAGTCTGCAGCTGTCACGATGTCATCATCAAATAGTATATACCCTTTCACCATTCGCTTTTATTCTCTTTGTCTTCTTCACGATCTAAATAGCTTCGTCAGTGAACACGTTAAATAAATTTGGGGACAGAGGACACCCTTGTCTAATTCCTTTTCTACTCCTGGCCTTTTCCTCTACCTTATTGATGTTTATCTTTGAGCTTTGGTTCTGATACGTTTCAGTCGGATCATATGTTTTTCACAGTTCTAAATAGTTATTATGTAGTACGTCCAATTATTTTCTTAGCAACCTTCTGTAACACCACATTTCAAACGTCTCAATTTTTAACCTTTTTCGTACTTCCTCACAGCCCTGGTGGGTACACATATTAAAGTTTACGAACTTAGCGGAACGGTTAAGTTAGAGACCAACTTAGTAGAGTGTACTGATATGTGTTTGTTTCCCTAAATCAGCTACAATGGTTCAAATGGCTCTGAGCACTATGCGACTTAACTTCTGTGGTCATCCGTCGCCTAGAACTTAGAACTACTTAAACCTAACTAACCTAAGGACATCACACACATCCATGCCCGAGGCAGGATTCGAACCTGCGACCGTAGCGGTCGCTCGGCTCCAGAATTTAGCGACTAGAACCGCTCGGCCACTCCGGCCGGCCAGCTACAATGACAGCAGCAAAGTTTTTCTTTAACGATAAGGGCATGAGCGGTTCCACATAGATCCCTGTCTCTGATGTTCTCGATGTCAACGAGTCGTTAGCCTCGTAATTTTGCTCTCTACCACGTCCTGCCTCCTGTCTTCCTTCGCATATAATTGCTAGGAGCCATTTAATATTTAGTTCGGGAATTCCTTGAGCCCGGCATATCGGCGACGAAAACACTTGAGCCGAAATAATTGCGGCGGTCCTCCTGAAATGAGCCCGTCTTCCGCCTGGCGCTCCACTTAGTCGCGGGCAGACGAGAGCCGTACTAGCATGCGTACGGTTCGATCTGTTATAATCCCATTCCAGGCTGCGGCAACATGAATAATTCATCGGGTCGTTACTTCCGTTATGTGATTACGTGTGCTTAATGGAGAGTAATAGCTCTTCCATTATCTCATTGACTTCCAAACGAATTTTCTTATTCACTGTGGAGTAGCGCTGTTTCATATTAAATTTAACTATTCCTCGGTGTGTCTCGAAGGTGGAATAGCTCTCACTTGAAAGAAGTTTGTATGTAATTTTTGAGAACGTACTGGAGTGCGTCATATTGAAGTTTCTGTACAACACAGCTCTCAAAATTTTTCGCAGAAGTCAAAGAACATTTTGGCGAGACTTACTACGTTTTTGTTCTATAATTATCTCTCAACCAATGGAACGATGTGGTAGATCTACATCTTGAGTGGCGGAAAGTACTTCTGCTGTCACTCTCTGATTGCGCTTCCTTGTTACATTCCCGAAAGTCGCGAGTGAAGATTGTTCATAGGTAAAATCTTGTATGAGCTCTCAATTTCTACTAAGGCGCTGCAGTTATGGACTGTGCGGCTGGTCCCGGCGGAGGTTCGAGTCCTCCGTCGGGCGTGGGCGTGTGTGTTTGTCCTTAGGATAATGTAAGTTAAGTAGTGTGTAATCTTAGGGACTGATGACCTTAGCAGTTAAGTCCCATAAGATTTCACGCACATCTGAACATCTTAATTTCTAGTCGCTTCAGTCCAGAACCGCGCTGCTGCTGCGGTCGCTGGTTTGAATCCTGCCTCGGGCATGGATGTGTGTGATGCCCTGAGGTTAGTTAGGTTTAAGTAGTTCTAAGTCTAGGTGACTGATGATCTCAGATGTTAAGTCCCATAGTGCTTAGAGCCGTTTGACTCGAGTTTCTTTTCGTAATCATTTCGCGAGACGTATGTGGAGCAAATAATGTTTTAGGACGCTTCCCGGAACGTACTCTTTCTCAATTCCAACAGTAAACCTCTCCCTGAATCACATCGCCTCTCTTGTACGTTCTGCCACTGGAGAGGGTTGAATATCTCCGTAAAGCTCTCGCGCCGACTAAACAGCCCTCTGAGAAACCGCGCCATTCTTCGTTGGACCGTATATATTTTTTCTACTTAGTTAATGTTCAATAGATCTTTTGAACGATTCTTTCATCGAAATGATGCGGAGCGAGACCGTTTGCAAGGTATTGTGAAACATTTTAACATTAATAGAGACATCACTATTTAATCCTACTCATGCCACTACACTAAAAAAACTAATCTTTTTTTTACAGGCTGCCAACTTTTTAATAAAAATTCGTCCATGGAATAGGAGGAATTGTCTATGAGAAATGATTTTATATTAGACTCGGAACATGCTTTGTTACGTGTCAGGCACTTGACAGTGTTGGGCAAATCAAAAAAATTTATCTCCGGTGTTGTAGCTTTGGATATCACAGTTCTTCTCAAATTGTGATGTAAAAACTATAAAGAAACTCGTTAGCGAATGTATGTATTGCGATGATGCAGTTAAAAATGACCAACTCCTTGACGAGGTACCTACACGACGACAGCAGATTAACACCACATATTATTCTTACTACTCGCTTTTGTGCACTCAAGTGATTAGTTACCGGCAAAACATTATTGCGCAAGACATTACTGAGTGTAAATACGAGTATGCAAAATACGTCAGGTTAATTAGTTTGTTTCCAAGACTAGCGGTTGTACGAAGAACATTAGTAGCTGACCTTAGTTGTCTGAGAAGCTTATTCCACTTCAAGTTTTCATCAATTAATCCATTAATCAATTGGTAGGGTTCCCAGACTGATACACAATATCCAAGAAACAGGCTAACCGCTGTTTTGTAAGCCACTTCTTTCGTGGATGAAATACAACTATATCTACGTCCGCTTCGACAGCTGCGGTGTAAGCTGTGCTGGGCTTGGCACCGAAGGTGCCCAGTTCCGATTTCCAGCAGGGTCGGAGATTTTTCTTCGTTCGGATATCATGTGTTGTGTTGACCTCATCATTATTTCATCATCACCGACGCGCAACTCTCCTAAATAGCATCACGTAAGAAGATTTGCACCCGGCAGCGTGCCGCCACACGACAGAGAAAGAATATCTACAACTGCATGATTACTTTGCAATTCACGAGTAAGTGCCTGGAATCGAATTCATCGAACCACATCCGAGGTATTTCTCTACCGTTCCACTCTCGGAAAATCGAAGTGCGAGCTGTGATTCGCCTTATTTTATTATCAAGCTCATTTTCCCCTACGTAGGGGCGCCAACAAAATATTTTCACGTTCGGAGAAGAAATTTGGTGACTGACATTTAGCGAATTCCTTTTAGTACTCACGTGAGGAACTTCATAGTTATTATTTAGTGTCAGTTGCCACTTTTCTCACCATATCTTGTCTAAATCATTTAGCAATTAGTTTTAATCATGTGATGAGGGAACAGTGTCGTCCGCGAATAATCCCAGTAGTAGCAAAAATTTATTGGTTTTAAAATGAGATTGTGCTAAGATAATATACGTGTAAACAGAACCCAGCGCAGGTCACTAAGTGAATCGCTTATTTTTGTCGGTTTTAACAGCTTCATTCAATGATTGATAGGTGCGCTAATAGGAAGATTATTTTCACCTGTTTTGGGCATTCAAATAGTTTTCTAACTCTGTGTTATTCAACTAACCTCTCAGTTTAAAAGGAATGTGTGGTTCACTTTTAAGTACTGCTAAGTAGACGTTTAATAGCACTTTGTAGGTGTGAAAAATTTCGGGGCATGTGGCTGTAAGCATTGGTGAACGGAGTACAGCTTCTGGAAAAAGATGAGAAAATCGGGTTGTACATGTACTGCTTAATTTTCTATTTCACAGGTAGATAGCACAGTTAACTAGACCGCATAGTTAATTGTACTATTCCCGCTTAAGTGAAAATATCATATTTCAAGTTAATCATAATAATTCGACACGGCAACTCTTTACGCTTGTATGTCTGATTGCAGGTGGGGATATTCAGCCACCAGATAATTGTTAAAATTTATGGTGAAATTTTTAGCTGTCATTTATTTTGCACAATTCGCTACTACATGCGGTTAATGACCATTATCAAGCTTAGCTGGCGTAAACGGCAGGAATATTAGTATAACTTTCCTGCCGTTTATGCCAGTAAGCTTGGTTATGGTCATTGACCGAAACTAGTAGCGAACTGTGCAAAATAAATGACATTTGAAGTTTTCGTCATGAATTTTAACAACTCTTGACGCACTTACTGGTACAGACCGTCGATATATTTGTCTTAGATGATCAACTTACTGACTCCTTATGGATAGTTTAGAACTTTCAGTCGATCACATACGTACCGTTTGCAGGAAGTAAACTACTGGAGTCGGTTCAAGGGAAGACGATGTTGCTTATCTATCAATGGGTTGTGTGGCACGCGTCCGAAAAAGACATCTGCAATCGATTGCCTGTACCATAGTTCAGAAAATGAAAAATGTATCGCATTAGAGCAGGATTCATGCGAGTTACCACACGTACCGAATCAATAGCGAGCGCGGAGATCCTAAGAAGTTTGCGAGCAGTATCTCTTCCACCATCCTGGAGGCTTAGGTGAATGCCGAAAGAATTCAACTTTGGGAAGTGCGCTTGTATGAAGTCTCTGCTCGCATGCGACACGGTAAGTTGCGTGACGAAAAGCGCAAGTGGGGCTGCAGGTACTTTTCCGTACTTGTGTAAGGGTTTCTCTTGCAAACCGTTTCATTCAGCAACCTAGAGGAAGATGTTCCCATAGTACGCGCAGCCAGCAACAGTTGCGACGTAATTGCAACTGCCTTGAGAAAACATCAAGGCCAGAAGTGCCTCGAAAAACGTGGAGACGGTCTCGGTTCAGCCTCATGGCTGTAGGAACCTACAGCGAACTGGAGCGACGTAGCAGATGACTAAAGCCACAAGCGCCTACTGTCAGTGACTGACGGTGTCCTTTACTACAAAGTGAGACAGCGAGTAAGTACGATAACTGTCCATTCCGTTTTTGATATGCCTTTGATAACATTTTAAAAATTTATTGCGTCATGATCGCCTAATTACAACAATACTCACATCATCGGTTTCGTAAATTTATTGGCATCTTCAGACGTGTGAATTAATCCACAAACAGTTTCGTCGTGATATGTAAACTCAAATTATGCATTCTAAAGATCATTAAATTGTATGAAATATGTTACTCTATTAACATAATATCTGTAGCTTGAGGTTATATATCACAACAAAACTGTTTCTGAGTTAATCATCACATAAATTTACGAAGTCGCTAATGTGAGTACTGTATTGATTAGGCGATATTTACGTAATAAATTACTCTATAAACATTTATGCGGTCGCATGCTTCCGTTTGACAATATATCAGTTCTTAAAAAGCTTTGGTAACGAGTTTGCCTCAATGATTAGTGTTATTAAAGTCCTGTCGACTGTCAAGTAACCAGAGATGGAGTACAAGCTCAGATTTTCGATAAGTATTGGGAACAAATGCCCCCATCGCCTTGAAGGAATCATTCTGGCATTTACAAGTGATTTTAGGGAAAACATTAAAAAGAATAGGGTATGTGCCCAGAAGGGGCTTCTTGTCCCACTCCTCCCAAATACTGCGCCATCTCTCCACAAACCGTATAAAAATAGGCTATATGCCCTGAAGGGGCTTCTTATCCCGCTCCCAATACTCCGCCATCTCTTCTCGAACCATATCAATGAACTGTTATCTAATCTTTACTGTGTAGTCTTCGTGACAGCAATCTGTTTCGAACATTTCCGTCGCATTAAATATCTTTTCTACATTTTATAAGTATTTTATTTTATACGCACCAGTGGTCTCTACACCGGCACATTTTCATCCTTTTTATTATAATCTCTGCTGAAGGGAATGGCTTGTGTTTTTCGGACCTATACTGTGTCGTCACGGTTTAACAAATTTCATGGAAATCAACTCGAAAGCAGCGGACTAGCACTTTACAACAGTCGTTGTCTTAGGTTCCGCCGGAAAACGTCGTGTGTGAGGTCTGCCACAAGAGAAATGACGCAGCTGAGACTTGCTGCCAGATTATAGATGTGTATCGGACCGGGACTCGAACTCGATACTTTGCCTTAGGCGGGCAGTAGTCTTGCTGACTTAGCTGTCCAGGAAATATCTGTCCTCACAGCTTCATTTCTGCCACTATCTCTTTCCTTCTTTCCAATCTTGCTGCTAGATGTGCAAGACTATGCAGGAGAAGTTTTGTATGTGTACTGGCAGAAGTGAAGGTGTGGGGATGCATGTGAATCGTGACTGAACAGCTCAGACGGTAAGAATATTGCCCGCAAAAGGCAAGGTATCTGCCTTGAGTCCCAGTACAGCAGACAGTTGTAAGCTTCCAGGAAAGTTCAAAGCGGCGGACATTCCGTTGGAAAGTGGAAAATTCATTCTGGAAATGACTCTCCTGTTGTATATTTGAGTGGTCCTCGCTTTTAAGAAACGACCAACCTCCTAACGCAATTCCATTCAATACGAGTGTATGGAATAAGTTTCTAGGGTAACTCATCATGTACAAGGGGATCGCGCCTACCCGGCATCACCGATTTCGATCCAGTTTATGGTGTATGCGTGGCTTCTACAGGTGTGAGGGCGACGGAAGTGGGAGCTCCAGACGTCCAAGAATTCACAGAAAACAAAAAGGGCATTTTTGGCACGGGTCGGGCGAGACACGAGACATTTATCTGAGAGTTGTTTCCAGGAAGCCCCGCAGCAGAAAGAGCTCAGAACGGATATCCGAATGTCGTGGGTTCGAATCCGTATGTGAAACTTTTATGTCTTTTCTGATTTTCAATTTTTATGTTAGTCACACTGGAAATTAAAGGGAAATAATGCTCAATATATTGCATTTATTAATATCTTGATAAAAGCATGAAAAGGAGAGGCAAAATTTTTGTGATTGCAAATAATTTCCAAGAAAGAGCCCCCACGAAGACGTTGCAAATAACTTTCCAAGAAGAGACTGTAGTTAAAGCTTGCAGGACAACCGTTAGTTTCATTTGGACCTTCGATCAGCCCTCGGCAGCCGCACGCAAACAATAAGTACCCTTGATTTTATGATGAATATTACCCCAGCACGTGTAAATCAACAACTGCAAAATAATAAAAGAATCTAATTTTATATAAGAAGTTCTCGTGTGCCTTTCCTTTTAATGCCTTTCAATACAGCTATATTGAGCATTATTTCGTTTATTTGCTGTATAAGTAACATAAAAATTGAAAATGAAAAGAAAGTTTTCGCATAGGGACTCGATCCCACGACCCTCGGATTATCCTTCTGTGCTGTTCCCGCTCCGCCACCCGCATTCTGGAAACTGCCACCGGCCCGCGCCCCAAATGCTATAATACTCTGTTTACAGAACACGTTTGTACCTGTGATTTTTTTTTAATGCTGTACAGCTCAAGAGTGGATGTCTAATTTATCTATGATGTGGCCTTGCGACATGATCTTTCGTCCTGAAACACGAAATTTATGTTCGATAATGAGAGAAGCTGAGGAAATGAACTAGTATTCGAGCAACAGCCGGCACTAGAACATGGGTCTACCTTTCACTAGGCAGATGAGCTAACTGTTAGAACACTGTAGTAGTATTGGCAACACTGCTGCAGTGGTGTAATGGTTAGCAAATCTGCCTAGTAAGCAGGAGAACAAGGTTCTAGTCCTGGCTGTGGCTCGAATTCTAATTCATTTCTTCAGCTTCCATAATCATCAGAGCCGGCCGAAGTGGCCGTGCGGTTAAAGGCGCTGCAGTCTGGAACCGCAAGACCGCTACGGTCGCAGGTTCGAATCCTGCCTCGGGCATGGATGTTTGTGATGTCCTTAGGTTAGTTAGGTTTAACTAGTTCTAAGTTCTAGGGGACTAATGACCTCAGCAGTTGAGTCCCATAGTGCTCAGAGCCATTTGAACCATAATCATCAGAGATAGAGTTGAGACTCACATTGTGTCAAGGAAAAAGATCGGTTACGTCGACAAAACTATTACCTAACTGCATTGCTCATTCTTGCGACTTGGTTGACACAGATTCATGTTTTAAACTACTTCAGGTCAACTAAATCCATGGTGAATAATGTTAGCTGTCGTTTCATGGGGAAAAATTTAGTAAATATCTTCCCTAATCCTGCTTATCTCTTCCGCCTGGCTCCCCACACCCCCCTCTCACTTCCACCTGTTTCCTCAAACACATCCTCCTCCACCCCCCTCTCTCTCTCTCTCTCTCTCTCTCTCTCTCTCTCTCTCTCTCTCTCCCTTTCTTCTTCTTGTTCTTCTTTCTACTTCTTCTACTTCCACCTGCCCACTATCTCTTTCTGCCTTCCACGTGCCTCCTACAGCTCCATCCTCCCCTTCCATCTCCCATAGTGCTCACAGCCAGAGCCTCCCCTTTATCTTCGTCTCGTTCTCCCTCATCTCTGTCTGTCCTCGTCCCTCATCTCCACCCATCTCGTCATATCCCCTCTCTCTGTTCACCTCTTATGTCACCCTCACACCAGTGGGAGCTGTGTAGTTTTTATCTCAACAGCACTTCTTTTCAGTCAAAAACAGACAAAAAGCGTTATTGTACCAAATTTGGTTGACATCTATCTAGGGGTAGGCTTTTGCAACATATTACAGGTTGTTTCCCGGCTTAATGGACCGCAGGTGTCATATCAAATTGTTCGTCTCGATTTCCCTTACATCAGTGTGGAACCATTTACATCCGGTACATACCAACAGTAGTAGAAAAAATGACCTTTATTAAACAGTATTAAAGCTGTCGGTGCTTCAAAAAGAAAATATTTTTGCTGGTTTGCTCACTAACATAAAACTCCGACACGTAACAAGGCAAGTTTTACATCTAACCTAGAATTATTTGTTCTGGACAGCAACTCCTATTCCACAGACGAATTTTTAGTTAAAAACTGCTGGCCTTTAAAGAAAGTTGAACATAGCCTGTAAATGGACTCATTCCATAACATTTCGATAGCAAAAATCGTTCAAATGCCGTATGGAACCTGTAACTAGCTAGCTACCTACCTACCTAACTAACTGATCTGTATGAGTCCACAAA
The DNA here is from genome assembly GCF_023864345.2 of Schistocerca serialis cubense. Lineage (NCBI taxonomy): Eukaryota > Metazoa > Arthropoda > Insecta > Orthoptera > Acrididae > Schistocerca > Schistocerca serialis. The sequence continues at coordinate 632,788,487 of NC_064642.1, read as the reverse complement.
CATTTGTATTCCTTCCTTCCACTGCTCGACATAGATATGTAGTTTTCCATGAGATTGTTCACGAGCGCCATCGTGTTTGCCTTCCGGCGGAGAGCAGAAACACAGCCCTGTAGTAAGTGGCTCGCTACTACCACTGAGTTCATCGATTCGTCGTCTTCGTCGCCAAATGAACATCAGTCCGCATGGTTGCATGAACCAGCCATTTGCTGCAGACGCTCACACGCAGCAACGTTCGCTGAACGGCCGTTGAGGCGGTTATTTGTTCAACAGCTGCGCGTCTATTCTCCGAAGACGTCCCTGCAGCGGTCGTTCACCCTTGTCATCTATGGCATTTGGTGCACCGCTGTTGCCTCGGGGCCGGATGTGGATAGCGCCATTTTGCCATGCACGGTATACTTAATCCTCTTCGGCACGCGAACAGTTTACAGACTAATCAGTTTCGGGAATGCTTCTACCCTCGACCCGAAGGCCAATGACGATGCCATTTAGGTTGTCAGATAAATCGCCCCGTTTCCGCATTACGACAGCGACTGCAAGCGACTGCACTGTTTACGGCGTCCCCTGACACGCTTTATATACCGTGTTAGTGCTGTCACATTCCGTCTGTGAGTGGTTATTGCACGTTGACGTCCAAAATTGGGGTTGGTCATATTAATGTGATTGGACCTTGTTGATTATGTAGTGCTGGAAAGTCTGCGAGACTTTTTGCAGACGATGCTGTTGTCTGTAGAAACGTTGCGATGCAAGGAGACTACAGCGAAATGCAGACTGACCTGCAGAGGATCGATGACAGCTGCAGTGGGTGGGAGCTGACCACGAACTTAAATAAGTGCGACATATTGCGCGTAAATGCCGGAAGAGGTACATTACTGTTCGATAACCCCATTGATGAAAAATCACTGGAAACATTAATAACCGTAAAATTCCTATACACATGCTCATAAATTAAGGATAATTGCAGAATGTGGTACCACACTACGTGGCACTACACAAAACTGGCGCTAATAGAATAAGCACATAGGGAACACACACGACACAGATCTGTAAGTCCACGGAGTTGGTGATAACTTGAGAAAACCGTCCAGAAACACATGTGCTACAAAACGCCACTGTTTCCTGCTCTTGTACCACCGACATCAATATGGAATATGAAACCAGGCACATGTACGCAGACCGCACAACGGGTTGGCATACTCTGTATCAGGTGGTCGAGCAGCTGCTGGGGTATAGCCTCCCATTCTTGCACCAGTGCCTGTTGGAGTTCCTGAAGTGTCGTACGAGTTTGAAGACGTGCAGCGATACGTCGACCGAGAGCATCCCAGACGTTCTAGATGTCGTTTAGGTCTTGAGAACAGGTAGGCCACACCATTCGCCTGATATCTTCTGTTTCAAGATACTCCTCCACGATGGCAGCTCGGTGGGGCCGTGCGTTATTATCCATCAGGAGGAAGGTGGGACATACTGCACCCCTGAAAAGGTGGACATACTGGTGCAAAATGACGTCCCGGTACACCTGACCTGTTACAGTTCCTCTCCATACAGGTCCCTTTCAAGGTTCTTGGTTCACACCAGATGAAAACCCGGCGAAAGTCGCTGTTCAGATTATACCCGGACTCGTCCGTGAGCATAACCAGGGACCACTGTTCCAATGACCATGTACCATGTACCATGTACTGTGTTCTTGACACCAGGCTTTAAGGGCTCTCCTGTGAATACGATTCAGTGGAATGCACCTTGCAGGTCTCCGGACGAATAAACCATGTCTGTTGAGTCGTCTGTATACTGTGTGTCTGGAGACAGCTGTTCCAGTGGCTGCGGTAAGGTCCCGAACGAGGCTACCTGCAGTACTCCGTGGCCGTCGTCTGCGGGCACTGATGGCGAGATATCGGACTTCTCGTGGTGTTGTACACTGTGGACGCCCAGTACTGTAGCGCCTGGACACGTTTCCTGTCTGCTGGAATCGTTGCCATAATCTTGAGACCACACTTTGTGGCACAGTGAGGGGCCGTGCTACGACCTGCTGTAGTTGACCAGCCTCCAGTCGCCCTAGTATTCTACCCCTCATAACGTCATCAATGTGTGTTCCTTGAGCCATTTTCAACACGCAGTCACAATTAGCACGTCTGAAAACGTCTGCACACTTACTCGCTGCACCGTACTCTGACATGCACCAACACACCTGTGCGTATGTGGACTGCTGCCATCGCCACCGTGTGACGACCGCAGGTCAAATGCACCGCATGGTCATGCCCCGAGGTTATTTAAACCCGCAAACCGCCCATCAGAGCGTTGTTTCACCATGTATCAGCATTATCCTTAATTTATGAGCATGAGTGCAGATTAACCTCCTGTACCGAGCTAAAGTGTAATGACCACGTAAAAGAAATGGTAGTGAAAGCAGATGCCAGGCAGAGATTCACTGGAAGAATTAGGGAAATATAATGCATCCACGTGCCAAGTGTTTTACAAAACACGTGTTCGACCAATTCTTGGATATCATTCATGAGTCTGGGACCCTGACTAGGGAGGAAGGGTAGAAGATACAGAGAAAGGCGGCGCATTTCGTCGCGGGATCATCTGGTCGGTGCGAGAGCATTATGGAGGTGCTCAGCAAACTGAGCTACAACAGAGTCGTTGTGTATTACGAGGAAGTCACTATTTAAATTCCGAGAGCGTACGTTCGAAGAGGACTTAAGCAGCATATTATTTCCTCTCACGTATACGACCAAAATATTCTGAGATATTAGAGCCCATACGAATTATGAAACAGGCGAAATACCCTCAGACTTCAAGAAGAATATAATAATTCCAATCCCAAAGAAAGCAGGTGTTGACAGATGTGAAAATTACCGAACTATCAGTTTAATAAGCCACAGCTGCAAAATACTAACACGTATTCTTTACAGACGAGTGGAAAAACTAGTAGAAGCCGACCTCGGGGAAGATCAGTTTGGATTCCGTAGAAATACTGGAACACGTGAGGCAATACTGACCTTACGACTTATCTTAGAAGAAAGATTAAGGAAAGGCAAACCTACGTTTCTAGCATTTGTAGACTTAGAGAAAGCTTTTGACAATGTTGACTGGAATACTCTCTTTCAAATTCTAAAGGTGGCAGGGGTAAAATACAGGGAGCAAAAGGCTATTTACAATTTGTACAGAAACCAGATGGCAGTTATAAGAGTCAAGGGACATGAAAGGGAAGCAGTGGTTGGGAAGGGAGTAAGACAGGGTTGTAGCCTCTCCCCGATGTTATTCAATCTGTATATTGAGCAAGCAGTAAAGGAAACAAAAGAAAAATTCGGAGTAGGTATTAAAGTCCATGGAGAAGAAATAAAAACTTTGAGGTTCGCCGATGACATTGTAATTCTGTCAGAGACAGCAAAGTACTTGGAAGAGCAGTTGAACGGAATGGATGGTGTCTTGAAGGGAGGATATAAGATGAACATCAACAAAATCAAAACGAGGACAATGGAATGTAGTCTAATTAAGTCGGGTGATGTTGAGGGTATTAGATTAGGAAATGAGACACTTAAAGTAGTAAAGGAGTTTTGCTATTTGGGGAGCAAAATAACTGATGATGGTCGAAGTAGAGAGGATATAATATGTAGACTGGCAATGGCAAGGAAAGCGTTTCTGAAGAAGAGAAATTTGTTAACATCGAGTATAGATTTAAGTGTCAGGAAGTCATTTCTGAAAGTATTTGTATGGAGTGTAGCCATGTATGGAAGTGAAACATGGACGATAACTAGTTTGGACAAGAAGAGAATAGAAGCTTTCGAAATGTGGTGCTACAGAAGAATGCTGAAGATTAGATGAGTAGATCACATAACTAATGAGGAAGTATTGAATAGGATTGGGGAGAAGAGAAGTTTGTGGTACAACTTGACCAGAAGAAGGGATCGGCTGGTAGGACATGTTCTGAGGCGTCAAGGGATCGCCAATTTGGTATTGGAGGGCAGCGTGGAGGGTAAAAATCGTAGGGGGAGACCAAGAGATGAATACACTAAGCAGATTCAGAAGGATGTAGGCTGCAGTAGGTACTGGGAGATGAAGAAGCTTGCACAGGATAGAGTAGCTTGGAGAGCTGCATCAAACCAGTCTCAGGACTGAAGAGCACAACAACAACAACACGAATTATTATCGACAGTCGTTCTTCCCAAGTACCATGTGCTAATGAAATAAAAAGGGGGAGGGGGTTGTACATAGAATCAGCATTCCAATGTCAGTACTCATTGCTGCAGATCTAAGATGTTAGTACTTGCTCAGAGTGCACTGCGCAGAAACTGCAGAAAAATGAGAACAAATGTAGAGTTTGTTGTGCATCGCTATTGCAGAATCACGATTTAGCAAAAATTTTCTGGCTCTTGAATTGGCCATAGCTGTTGGTACCGCCGTCTGGCGCGGTGGTAGGGAGCACGTGTGGCACTTTTCCTGTCCGCCTTGTTAGCATTAACTGGGCGGCAGTGGAGCCGCCGAATTGGCGAGTAATTTGCATCTCGCCACCGACTCAATAGGGTCAACTTCGATATAGACCGCCGGGTTGAGGCGAATTGACGTCTGCCAGCCGCGGAAGCTACTCTGTGTGCTCGCAGTACGTAGACGCCGCTCAACGCCCCTACGGAGTAAAATAATAATGAAAAATATTGCAGCGCCGTCATGGGAATATTTTGAAATTATTGCTGTATTCGCGACTGTTACTGTGCTCTCTTGCCCGTAAAATAATGCGTAAGCAGCAATCCTGATTACACGTGAAGTCGCTGTTTGGAAGAGGCCAGGCACAGCACACACAATGTTGGTACAGTTTTTGTTGTGAGCTGTTGTAAAACAGCAATAAAGCTGCTCCGTGACCATTAGTGCTCTGATGGGTAGACTATGGTTCAAATGGCTCTGAGCACTATGGGACTTAACACCTGAGGTCATCAGTCCCCTAGACTTAGAACTACTTAAACATAACTAACCTAAGGACATCACACACATCCATGCCTGAGGCAGGATTCGAACCTGCGACCGTAGCGGTCGCGCGGTTCCTAACTGAAGTGCCTAGAACCGTACATCTTCTATGCAAAACACTGTCTTTTTCTGTTACCCAGACGGGTTTCGGCACCTCTGTGCCAGCCATCATCAGTGGGTTTTGTGTATTGAACAACTATAAAAAGTGAACATATTTTAGTTTGTAACTCATACAACAAAACGAGACCTAAGGACAGTTTTTCTTCGTCTGTGTTCTTACCTTGTTTTTACATTATATAGTTTGGCAGGGCCATACGTGTGGTGTTCTGCACTGGTAGATTGTCATCTGCAAACCAAACGATGTAAATGTGAATTCTATCAGCCATTTAACACATCCTTTTATTTTTAAGAACGTAATTTTCGTATGGCAAGATGCTTTGTGTATATATTCGTTATTACTCAAGTTCTGTTGCGGCTGATCCTTCTTCGGAGTAATGTATTGATTAATTAGGTTACAATGTGTAACAGTGGAGGTTGGGAGTTGCTTTAATATTTCATAGCTGCATAAGGAACAAGGGCTCGGTAGAACTTCGAGCCAGCTGCACCTTATGCAGGGAAAGAAGAAATTCCACGTCTCTAGATAGTGTTACATGCTATGAAGTGGTGTAACAACCAACTACATAGAGTGTTACATTTTCAGATTGATTCGATTTAGTACTGGAGAAACTCGGCTTGCTTTTGCTATGTTTGTGTGTGTATTTCATCTTCACTGCCTGTTATATACCATCCGAGTCAGTGTCTGTATGTGTCGTTACTATGTACTGCTGATCTGTCTGATGTGGGGCCTGTCTTATTGTAGCTGTCTCTGTGCTGCATGTAATGCTCGTGATACTTCGTCAGCGATGGTATTTACAGAGTTCCAGTCATCTTGACTGCATCCTGGTTCCCTAAACGCGGTTTTGTATATACAACGGCATCGCAGGTGACCACTGGTCTGAATGACGTGTTTTGGCAGTTCTGTGAACGCCATGTTTTTATTTACGTTTTAATTTTTGCCGTCGTTGAGTGCGGCCTACAGTCTTTTAGCGGACAGGACATTTCGTTTAATGCTGTATCTCGTTTGTTCCTGTTGTGGTAACATTTACCTTTGGTGTTAATGAGACACGATTTAAGCTCTTATGAAACACTCGCGCCCGCATCTCGTGGTCGTGCGGTAGCGTTCTCGCTTCCCACGCCCGGGTTCCCGGGTTCGATTCCCGGCGGGGTCAGGGATTTTCTCTGCCTCGTGATGGCTGGGTGTTGTGTTCTGTCCTTAGGTTAGTTAGGTTTAAGTAGTTCTAAGTTCTAGGGGACTGATGACCATAGATGTTAAGTCCCATAGTGCTCAGAGCCATTTGAACCATTTTTGAAACACTCGCTTGCCCTTTGCACCAGACAGCATGTTTTACCTTCAATAGTCTCGGAATAGGTTTGTCAGAGAGCCATGGGAGCCGTGAAGGAGACGTCTCCCCTGGTCTAAAGGACACCTGTGTATAAACGCTTCAGGCTTCCGTCCGTAACACTGGTGTTTCTTCGTATGCGCTGTCAGGCACGGACTGTCTTTCGGTTCCGTGCAACATATAGCACCAGGGTGGAAGTGGTGAATTTACACTGTCTGCGCAACTTGTGATGTAACAAAATAAAAGTGATGTTGTTATTCAATGGAAAAGTTGGAATTTGAGATTTAGCTTACTGTTTTATCAATCACAATTGGCATAAGAATCCTGGATTGACCATTGTCATAAGATATTGCATTATGAAATGTGGACAGTCTTTACTTGCAGTTTCTCGTGGCTTGAAGCAGTCACAGCTAGATATTGCATTATCGTATTTCTAATTACTTCATGATCGTAGATACGATCGTTCCCGGTCGTGAAGTTATTGTTGTGACAAAACAATTTCCTAAGGAACCAGAAAGTTCTTAAGGGCGCAAAAACAACTGAACATCACACAAAAGGGAAATTCAATATTAAAGCTGATGCAAGAAGACGATAAAACAGTTTTCTTTTTGTCTGCTGATCTTGGCGTCTGTAATCTTAGCACAACTGCATAATTAAAATGAAAATAGTACTGAGGAGTTGATAGGAATGAGCACTGGTAAATGATTCAATATTTCCACAACAAATATTTATTATAACTAAAACATACATCGTAACTTATGCTTAGTGCTACACAATGACGGTAATTTTTATGTCCGTTTCATGTCCATTGAGCGCTCTTTTATATAGCCATTGTCCTTCTGATTCGCCCGTGCGTCGTCACGATAGGTTAAAACAGTTCTTTTTACACTGCACTCAAACTTGGACGTAACGTTTTTATACATTTAGTAAAAATTAGATCAGACTGCCACAAATATGCGCCCGTCTTACTTGAGAAAAACAGTACAAGTGTTTAGCGCTCAAGGCGTCATTTGTTCTCCAGCGAACAAAATAGTGAAGGAGCGCATACCTATCCGTATCCTTCTGTTTATGTTCCGACCCAAAGACGACGAATTACATTATTTAGGAAATTCCGTCATCGCTATGCGACGCCTTATTATACATTAATCATTCTTTATAAACAAGTATTTGCCTTCTGGCTGAAAGTGTTAACTATTTGCTGTTTTAATGAAGCCAAAAATAGCGAATATCACAAACTCCGCCTACTCTTGTTGTGCGCCGAAAGGAACGTAATGGACCCCCCAGTCTTAGAGAGATCGCCACTAGGCAGGGAATTGGTGCAAGTAATAACTCTGAGCCGATAGGAGTCGCCACCGTGGAGTGAGAGTATGGAGAACTGGACCTAACTAGAGATGGGCAAACTCGTTCATCCTTGGGAACTAGTTCACTGCCGATCGTTCTTTTTTGGGAACCGTTCATTTTTACTCGTTCACCGTTCATTTGTGCTTGGTCTATGGTTCTTATGAAAAACTGAAAACTAGTAGTGTAGTTGAGTGAAGGGTTGAGGCCACCAAGAGAGGGCACTTGCCTCCCCCCTGGAGTATAGAGTTTTTAGTCATTACAGAATTCTTACACACTTTTAGAAGTAATTTCCGTGATTCTGCAGAACCTCTCGTTTAGCCATCTGTAGACGTGTAGCTGATCGCAGGGAAAATATAGGGTGGCGCACGGAAAACCGGCCCCGAGTACAGACTGCTTGCCAGTTACGGACGATGTGTTGCCCGTTATGAGCAGATACAACAACCAAGCAAACATGTAATAATTAGGCAGCGAAGAAATAATAAGCTAATGCAAGCAACAATTGCGAAACAATCGATGACGATGAATAGAGAGCTGGAGAAGAGAACATGAAAATCTCACGCGACGTGCATGGGCTATAGCTCATGTAGTCTTGTAAAACTGTTGGTGGTTGTTTCCCAACTTCATAGACCACAAGTGTCTTGTATAAAATTCTTCGTTTCGACTTCCACTACATAGCTATGCTACGTTGTAAACAACAATCATTTACACCCTATGTATACTTCACGTTGTCTCTGAGTTCGTAGGCGAAGTAGAGATTTTATGGAAGCATAAAATAAAATGTGGTTTTCTCATACTTGCATCGCACAGTAAAAATTATGTTTTTATGTTGCATTATTAAAGTTAATGCATTAATAATAATAATAATAATAATAATAATAATTAAGTTCGCAGTAATAAAGTTTTTGGTTTGAAAGCTCCTCCTGAACAAATGTTTTTGAGATAATAAGTAAATACGATTTTATGACAATCTATGTCTTTTAAAATGGAGAGGCACCGCTTTTCCTACTGAGCCAAAATGACCCAGAACCCACTTTTTTTTTTTTTTTTTTTTTCAAAGAAACCAAACTAGCAGCTAATGCAAATTGGAAACAACCAAACTTAAGAATAATTAGAGCCTTCCTAAATGTAATCTTTTGTACATGAAAGTTAGCTGCTAAATGAAGTTGATGAATACAAAAAATATATGAATAACAAAAAACACTTGCCTTGTTATAAGTATGTCTTGTGCTGTTCATCGATATAATGAAGTGAGCTGATATGCCCTTTTGTTACCTGAAAAGACGTACCTATTACATACAACGTAATTTTTATGTAATTTACGCAACTATAAAATACTTTTTGATTACCGGTCGTGGACGCTGAATAGCCAGAACCAAGTGCAAGAACAGTTTAGAACAAATGTAAAATAGGAGAGCGCAGTGAACGAAACGAACAACTGGATACTGAACTAACTAGGAGCAGTCGGCAGTGGAACTGAGACAGGTGGTCATGCAAAAAACGACGAGGGTGGCCGAGGGAGACCGAGACTGAGACGAGCATGCGACCGAGGCTGGAACGAGAACTGCCGAAGTGACCGCCGCGACCGAAGTGAACTAGTGAACTATGAACCGATCGTTCCTCGTTCCCGGGAACTATAGGTAGACCGCCGCGACCGAAGTGAACTATGAACCGATCGTTCCTTGGAATTCGTTCTTCGGTCCTTTCGTTCATCTCGGTGAACCGTTCCTTTGCACCCGTTCGTTCGCGAACTACCCATCTCTAGACCTAACTAGACGGGTGTGTGGAGTGGGCGACGTCGGTGTGTTTGGCGAGTGAACAGTGGCTGCTTTCTGGCGCCCAGAAGCGGAGGCTGTGCCTGCCGGGGCCACCTGTTGCTGCGGCAGCGAGCGGCCAGTTAATTGGCGGCGCGTGCTGCGGGCACTTAGCCCCGTCTCGGCCGGTCGATGTCTGTCTGCCTGTGCCACGGCGTAACGTCTCCAGCCGGCCGCCGCCGCCGCCGCCGCCGCCGCTCGTTCAGCCAACGCCTCGCCCACACTTCTCTGCTCCCTGTGAGAAAAACAGAGAAGCCCGCGCCGATAAGTTTTGCGGGAAATACGGCCGATCATGTCTTTCCGGCAGACTAGGCACCTGCGATGGTGTCTCACGTCGAACCCAAAAATGTACATTTTGCGCAGTTTTCCGCACTCTTTGATTGCTCCCATTCTTGTAGGAAGACCGCGCCTATTCGTCATTACCGATTTCGTTCACATCTATGATACATGCATGGCTTGGCTACAAATGAAAGTGAAGGAACTGGAAACACCAGATAGCCAAAGGTTTAGAAGAAAATATACACTCCTGGAAATGGAAAAAAGAACACATTGACACCTGTGTGTCAGACCCACCATACTTGCTCCGGACACTGCGAGAGGGCTGTACAAGCAATGATCACACGCACGGCACAGCGGACACACCAGGAACCGCGGTGTTGGCCGTCGAATGGCGCTAGCTGCGCAGCATTTGTGCACCGCCGCCGTCAGTGTCAGCCAGTTTGCCGTGGCATACGGAGCTCCATCGCAGTCTTTAACACTGGTAGCATGCCGCGACAGCGTGGACGTGAACCGTATGTGCAGTTGACGGACTTTGAGCGAGGGCGTATAGTGGGCATGCGGGAGGCCGGGTGGACGTACCGCCGAATTGCTCAACACGTGGGGCGTGAGGTCTCCACAGTACATCGATGTTGTCGCCACTGGTCGGCGGAAGGTGCACGTGCCCGTCGACCTGGGACCGGACCGCAGCGACGCACGGATGCACGCCAAGACCGTAGGATCCTACGCAGTGCCGTAGGGGACCGCACCGCCACTTCCCAGCAAATTAGGGACACTGTTGCTCCTGGGGTATCGGCGAGGACCATTCGCAACCGTCTCCATGAAGCTGGGCTACGGTCCCGCACACCGTTAGGCCGTCTTCCGCTCACGCCCCAACATCGTGCAGCCCGCCTCCAGTGGTGTCGCGACAGGCGTGAATGGAGGGACGAATGGAGACGTGTCGTCTTCAGCGATGAGAGTCGCTTCTGCCTTGGTGCCAATGATGGTCGTATGCGTGTTTGGCGCCGTGCAGGTGAGCGCCACAATCAGGACTGCATACGACCGAGGCACACAGGGCCAACACCCGGCATCATGGTGTGGGGAGCGATCTCCTACACTGGCCGTACACCACTGGTGATCGTCGAGGGGACACTGAATAGTGCACGGTACATCCAAACCGTCATCGAACCCATCGTTCTACCATTCCTAGACCGGCAAGGGAACTTGCTGTTCCAACAGGACAATGCACGTCCGCATGTATCCCGTGCCACCCAACGTGCTCTAGAAGGTGTAAGTCAACTACCCTGGCCAGCAAGATCTCCGGATCTGTCCCCCATTGAGCATGTTTGGGACTGGATGAAGCGTCGTCTCACGCGGTCTGCACGTCCAGCACGAACGCTGGTCCAACTGAGGCGCCAGGTGGAAATGGCATGGCAAGCCGTTCCACAGGACTACTCCATGGTAGAATAGCAGCCTGCATTGCTGCGAAAGGTGGATATACACTGTACTAGTGCCGACATTGTGCATGCTCTGTTGCCTGTGTCTATGTGCCTGTGGTTCTGTCAGTGTGATCATGTGATGTATCTGACCCCAGGAATGTGTCAATAAAGTTTCCCCTTCCTGGGACAATGAATTCACGGTGTTCTTATTTCAATTTCCAGGAGTGTAGTTTTTGATGCAGATTGGGTACTTCTTGTGTTACCATTGTTCCCCGGCAGCGATTGGCGCAACGGAAAGAGTACGAAACACTGATTCGAGTGTCGTGGGGTCGAGTCCCTATGCGGAAACTGGCTTTTTTTATCTTAAATTTTTACATTACTTACACTGCAAAAGAACCGAAATAATAGTTCAAATGGCTCTGAGCACTATGGGACCTAACTTCGGAAGTCATCAGTCCCCTAGAACTTGGAACTACTTAAACCTAACTAACCTAAGGACATCACACACATCCATGCCCGAGGCAGGATTCGAACCTGCGACCGTAGCGGTCGCGCGGTTCCAGACTGTAGCGCCTAGAACCGTTCGGCCACCCTGGCTGCCTCCCGAAATAATATTCAGTGTATTGTATTTATTAATATTGTCATAAATGACATGTAAAGGAAAGGTCAACGAAAATGTTCCATGATGGTTTTGTTCTATAGAGAAACCAAAGGCGATTTACATTCATAAAAGATTCTCTAACATGGCACAGTTTGGCAGCAAACCACACATAACGCGTCATTTCGCCAAATATTCTCAGTCGAACGTATTTTGATGCATTCGTTTCGGGATGGGAATTCTTTTGCTCTCACGATGAGGTAGGAACAATTTTGAAACTTTTTGATCAGATTCCTTGCCTGACGATAGAAACAGACGTCGCAGGGTTGCCCTAACGTTTGCATTTTGATGAAGTAATGACGACATTCCTGTATGTCAAACAGCTTGCCATGGACACTTACTTGTTCTGAATGGACGGCGTGATCGCATGCCAAACGCTCAGGTACCCAGTGGTTAACTTACCAAACGCGCAGAAGTTAAGATGGTTTGACGAATTACGAGTTGAATGATGTACGATGTTTAAATGTAAATACTGTCTTCCTCATACACTGTCGAGTATTACTTATCGAGCCCGCTCTTCCGCTATAACAAAACTGAGGTAGAGCACACGAGACCCACGAGCTCCTTCTGGAGGATCCTTCTCGCTGCAGCTGGGATAGTCTACTGAAGGTAGCGCATGTTCTTGTTGAATGTGCTCTGCTGGCCTATCCGCCACACGCTCTCAGCTTGCCTACCTCACTACCTCAGGTGCTTGCGTATCACGAGGCAGCCACTACCAAAGTGTTGCATTTCCTGACAGAGGGCGGATTTTTCTCGAAACTATAATACTCCCGCATTTCCAGTGTTAGGGGTGGTTGTGTGTGTGCGTGTGGGGTGAGGGGGGGGGAGCCTTCCCCTGCGGCGGGTATCCTCCATGCGATCGCAGGATCCCCCCCCCCCCCCCCTCATCTAGTTGTGCCTTTGGAACCTCTCGTGCAAGATGTTGCCTCTCTTGTCTCTCGTTTCTTTCACCTTTCGTGTTAGAACTACTGTCACGCCCTTTTTTAAACTCTTTGACTTCCTTATACGGTTGGAGCAGCCAAGTCCCCAATTTTTTCGCTTTTTATCTTTTTACGTGTTTCTCTCTTGAGATGGAAGGACTGATAACTCAGTAGTTTAAACCAATAATCATCACCACCACCTTGCCGAAAAGGTGGAAATCGTATGGTGAAAGATATAGACTTCTTGATCACCATCACCCACGTCTGTGTGGCTTGGTCAAATTGTGGACACCGTTTCACAGTGGCTGGACACGACTTTGCAAAGCTGTCCAATGTAGACAATTCGCTCATAAGAACTGTAGTGTTCCACCTGCTGCCAACTGTGAAGTACGTTTCCTGTTGCCGCGCGATTTTCCTCGCACACTGTGATGAGCCTGTTACACGTACCGCAGCAGAAACTAACAATATGTACTGTCTTCTGACAATGCGCCATTCTTTTTACGCAGTGAAAGGAAGGGAGATTAGAGTTACCGTCCCGTCGACATCGCGGTCATTAGAGACACAGCACTATCTCAGAAGAACCACATTGCAGTTTGATATTTTTCACGCATACATACGCTAGAGATGCAAGACAAGGTAAGTAAAATTCGAAGGATCGAGCCTCGGACCTTAGTACAATGTCTGAAGCATATCGAATTTACTATGAAAGTAGTAGACATGTATAAGACAAACAAATATGCTGGAAATTACAAAGTTTCTTTCATAACACGAGTAACAAAATAAGGTTTTTGCATTTCCTGGATGAAAATTGGGATGAAGGCACTCTCTGCCGTGTTGTGTTATTGCATTGTTAGTACTTTGTCCAACCTCCATTCTTCCAAATTACCTCAAAAATTCTTTTCGGGATTGATTTTGTTAGCGTTTGTAGTTTTTGCAGTGAAATTGTGCCTCACTCTTCTCGTATAGCACTTTTCAGCTCACATACGGCCTCAAACTGCCTTCCATTGCTATAAACACGCCTTGCAGGTATTTCTCAGAGATTTTCCACTGGGTTCCAATCCCGACGAAGTGCAGGACAGGGCAAGACATCGATATCTCTCTCTTCAAACCATACACAGATCATTATCTTGCTGAAACATTAGGCTCTCGTCCCCTAGATCCTCTTACTTTATAGTCAATTCTGTTTCTAGCACCCAGACTATATGTTCAATTTATTCCAGTGTTCAGTCAAGCAGTGCGCGATTTACCTTTAGCCCAGAATGCTGCCCAAATCATAACACTTCCACCAGCAAAATTTTTCCACGTTCTTACATGTCGCTCTGTTCTCAGACCATCGCAGTAATACTGAAATCCACCCCTGCCCATCCATGTTAAACTTCTTCTCATCACTGAAGATCACTTTATCCCGTTCTGAAATCCATGACATATGCTTTTCAGCGAATTCTAAACTAGTCTGTTTACGTGTGGGTATTAATGCGGGTTTCTGCAACATGTGTGAAACATTTTATGTACAAGGGCATGCTGAAACGTAATAGGCCACCTCCTATTTTTTGTGGAAACTCTTAGAACTGTCCAAATAAAACAAACTTTATTGACATTTTACATCTTTATTTTTCATCCCTATTTATCTGCAGACCTCTGGCGTCAGAGGGCTCCCAACTGTAGAACTGTGGCATGGAACGTGGAGATGTGTGATGTAACTATGTCCGTGCGTGGGAATCAGCGTGCTGTAATTGAGTTTCTAATTCCAAAAGTTCGTCCACTTCAGCATGACCGTGCCAGACCAAACACGAGCTCGGCGTCATCTGCAACAGTCCGACGCCTCCATACGGTACCGCCTCTGGTTCATACAATTTTCATTTCTTTGCATATCTTAAGGAACACCTTCGAGGACTTCGCTTCGGTAGTGATGACGTGGTGCGAGCGGAGATAAGGTTATGTCTCCGTTAACAAAATAAAACATTTTACAGTGGCTTTATCAACAAACTGGTCTCTCGTAAGGAGAAAAGGGTTGTCGAAAGGGTGACATGTTGAGAAATGAATATTTGGAAATGAAGAGTAATGTTCTAGAACGTTGCTATCGTTTGTTGTACTTAAAAGGTTTGAGTTTTCACATAATAATGCGGAGGCATTACTTTTCCGTCGCGGCGACGTAATTGCAACAGAAAAAGAAAATGCATCAAAGATGCACAAGAAGTTGAAAAACTTAAGTACACGGCATACACAACTACTGCTCTCGAAAAAGTGTTCCAAAGCAAATTCCTCCGACTACTTCGGGGATGATATGTTGTCAAACGAAATATAGGCATAAAAACAGGCCAACCTATACAAATCCACTTTCACAGTTCGTTCTGTCAGGTGAGCAATCCAATGAAAAGATACACATGTTACAATTTTTAGGCATAAAATTTAAAAATAACCGCAATTTTCTATGATATGTTTACAGAAATAAATCGACACCCACAGAAGATGACACGCAGGCGTAAATAAAAAAAGGATTTGATTATAAGAACCTTCAACATCGCAGCGCGTCAGCAATCGTTGGTTAATATATTAAAAAACTAAAAACCCGCCTCGATTGCGAAAAAAGCACCTAGTGTTAAGTGTTAACCCAGGTTTCGGCGTAGATAACTACACCTTCTTCAGAATAACAATAAAACCCACAAGTGCCTAAGAAGACCTTTGTGAATGATTAAAAGAACACCATAGCTATACATTTATAAACGAAAAGGAAGACACAAACAGAACATATGTACAAAGTCAAAACCAATACTTAACTTAATGGTGTACGCTCCACCTCACACCGGCCTATGTTCGATGGGCCATGACCCGCCATAAACTGCAGCTACAAATGGTCGCTCACTTACGATGAAGGTGATTTTAGCCCGTTGAACACCTCACGTTTTATCCATATATCTTTATTACCACGTCTTTAGATTACGTCCCCCCAGCCTCCCCCCCCCCTCCTCCCCAGGCTAACTACTGGCTTTAGGTATAGTTTTTAAGAGTTCCTCCTGTTGTCATAGGTAGCTTCATATATAAGTTTCTTTACTAGCGTAAGCAACCGTGTGCTTTTTAAGTTTCATCTCCTATTTAGCTCGTCTCTTGTTTTATCCATTTCATTTTTTGATATACATTGATCCACGGTTGGGAGTATATGGGCTATTTAGCCCCGAACCATGTATAAACTTTCTCTCATTCGTATGCGCATGTGCATTCAAGTAACTTCCCTTGTCTTGCGCATGTGGATAGATAGCGGGTCAGGATTGTAAGTGAGCGACCATCTGTAGCTGCAGTTTGTGGCGGGTCATGGCCCATCGAACATAGGCCGGTGTGAGGTGGAGCGTACACCATTAAGTTAAGTATTGGTTTTGACTTTGTACATATGTTCTGTTTGTGTCTTCCTTTTCTTTTTCGTTTATAAATGTATAGCTATGGTGTTCTTTTAATCATTCACAAAGGTCTTCTTAGGCACTTGTGGGTTTTATTGTTGTTCTGAAGAAGGTGTAGTTATCTACGCCGAAACCTGGGTTAACACTTAACACTAGGTGTTTTTTTCGCAATCGAGGCGGGTTTTTAGTTCTTTAGTAAAGGATTTGATTATGTTTGGCGGAAATCAGAATTTATGAAACGAAATTTCATTAGCGAACATGAAAAAAACTTTAGCAGGAACCTACGAAGAGGAGTTACATGTGCTGGTCGATATGGGCACAAAGTACTCGTATTCACCAAACCGAGCTAGTTCGCTTCTGTTGCAAATGACGCAAGCGCTGCTCCTGGTACTGTGCGAGATAGCCGCCTGACCACCTCACACGTCGGATTTGATAGATGTTGTCTTGACAAACATTACTGGCGTCCAAAGACTGCAGTAGCCGTCAGAGGGGGTGCTGGCAGAATGCTGTAACTCGCCTCTAAACACGCACTCGCCGCCGCCAGCAGCAGGCATGTCGAAAGCAGTGGCTGGTGTTTCTCGTCCCGCACTGAATTACGTTTACGACAGCGCTGTCATCCCATTCCTCTTCATTCCCTCCCTCACCAACACACACACACACACACACACACACACACACACACACACTTTAAACTGTCAGAAGACTCGGCATCCGCACTAGCGGAAGGTACGCGATGGGAACCAGTCCGCGAGTGCTATTGCTCGGTGAACGAGCTTTCAGTCACTGCGACGCTTCTGAGAAGTGTTTTACTGGATTCAAGACACTCGACGAGCCTCTCGAGAACTGGTGGAGGAGTACGGCCGCTTCATCGAATGTGGCAGTCAGCGTGTTTAACCGGATGTTGGAGTCGTTACAGAAGTATCTGTCGCGACTGACGTGCTACATTCTTTGGACCAAGACTGATTGTCTGATCTCAGATGAGAAGCAAAAACTGAGAGAGAAAGTAGAAAAATTAGGGTGCGCCTACTGTAGTGGACAGAACGATGTATAGCAGTGGTTAACACTGGTCGGGTATTCAGGACGTAAAACAGTTAAAATTCCCGTCGTCGTTGTTGTTGTGGTCTTCAGTCCTGAGACTGGTTTGATGCAGCTCTCCATGTTACTCTATCCCGCGCAAGCTTCTTCATCTCCCAGTACGTACTGCAGCCTACATCCTTCTGAATCTGCTTAGTGTATTCGTCTCTTGGTCTCCCTCTACGATTTTTACCCTCCACGCTGACCTCCAGTGCTAAATTGGTGATCCCTTGATGCCTCAGAATATGCCCTACCAACCGATCCCTTCTTCTAGTCAAGTTGTGCCACAAACTCCTCTTCTCCCCAATTCTATTCAATACCTCATTAGTTATGTGATCTACCCATCTAATCTTCAGTATTCTTCTGTAGCACCACATTTCGAAAGCTTCTATTTTCTTCTTGTCCAAACTATTTATCGTCCATGTTTCACTTCCATACTTGACTACACTCCATACAAATACTTTCAGAAATGAATTCCTGACATTTAAATCTATACTCGATGTTGACAAATTTTTCTTCTTCAGAAATGCTTTCCTTGCCATTGCCAATCTACATTTTATATCCTCTCTACTTCGACCATCATCAGCTATTTTGCTCTCCAAACAGCAAAAGTCCTTTACTACTTTAAGTGTCTCATTTCCTAATCTAATTCCCTCAGCATCACCCGACTTAATTAGACTATATTCCATTATCCTCGTTTTGCTTTTGTTGATGTTAATCTTATACCGTCCTTTCAAGACACTGTCCATTCCGTTCAACTGGTCTTCCAAGTCCTTTGTTATCTCTGACAGAATTACAATGTCAAATTCCCGTCACACACCTTATTTGTGGTTTCCCAAAACCAGTTAAGGCAGGGGCGGCCAAACATTCGGCTCGTAAGCCTTGCCCTGACACGGGCTCCACAGCAGCGAACCTGGTTGCACATTTCTCCCCACCGCCACGGCACGCTGTATGAAGGGAAAGAGGGAGAAACTGCAGACGAATTGGTTTTATATTTCACATTTCGCAACAACATATAACACAGACTGTGGTGTCACCGCCAGACACCACACTTGCTAGGTGGTAGCCTTTAAATCGGCCGCGGTCCGGTAGTATACGTCGGACCCGCGTGTCGCCACTGTCAGTGATTGCAGACCGAGCGCCGCCATACGGCAGGTCTAGAGAGACTTCCTAGCCCCAGTTGTACAGCTGACTTTGCTAGCGATGGTTCACTGACAAATTACGTTCTCATTTGCCGAGACGATAGTTAGCATAGCCTTCAGCTACGTCATTTGCTACGACCTAGCAAGGCGTCATTACCAGTTACTGTTGATGCTGTAAAACATGTACCGTCAAGAGCGATGTTCACCAATTATGGATTAAAGTTAAGTATTCCAGAAGCTACGTACTTTTTTTACTAGACTCAACTCCTTTAACTGTTCCAGACCTCACGCCAGCCTGCGTGAGCTTAAACGCGTGCCTTTCGGCTACCCCATAGTGCCTTTCGGCTACCTCAAGACTTGGCTGTCTTGCCAAGTCACAACACGGACAAAACATTTTCAGTATTATTTGTTTTTTTTTTTTTCACGCTGAAGACAATTTTCATCTAGTACAAACTGCTGGCGTAAGGACAGACGCAGAGAATTTCACAGACTGTCTCAGGTTGCCACGTAATCGTGACCTATTTAGTTTTCATAATCGAAAAAGCCGTTGCAATGTTTCCCAACCACATCGTAACGTTCGTTGGTCTGGTAGCGTGGGGCCGCGCGTTATAGTGCGGCAGGATGAGTCCGCCCGAAGCACTTGTGGGCGTTTTGACTTCACGGCGCGTCGCAGTTTCTGCAGAGTGTCTTCACTGCGCTGAGCGTTGATTGTGGGTGGCTCCACGCTCGAGGAACTCGACGAGCTGAGGGCCCCTGCAGTCGGAGCAGGTCACGGTAACGCCCGCTGCTGCACGGCCAGGGCTACGCTTCAGCGATTTAGTTGGGAAGCACTCCAATGTCCTGCGTACAGCCCGGATCTTTCACTGTGTGATTTTCACATCTTTTGCGACTTGAAGAAACACATACGTGGACCCAGGTTTTAATCGGACGTGGATATGAAACAGTGGGTGTGGTTGTGGACCGTCTGCGGCAGATCGCGTTTTACGAAAACGGAATTTATAGTCTCGCCTTCCCTTGAGACAATTGTCTTAACTCCATCGTCCCACACTGGCGGCTGCTCGGTTTTCATTTGACTGTCCCTCACATATGTGCGGAAGTTTGCTGGTCTGAAACGAACAGCCGGCCGGTGTGGCGGAGCGGTTCTAGGTGCTTCAGTCTGGAACCGCGCGACCGCTACTGTCGCAGGTTCGAATCCTGCCTCAGGCATGGATGTGTTGGATGTGTGTGATGTTTTTAGGTTAGTTAGGTTTAAGTAGTTCTAAGTTCTAGGGGATTGATGACCTCAGCTGTTAAGTCCCATAGTGCTCAGACTCTTTTTTTTATTATTTAACGAACAACAACGGAATGAACTTGAATTAACCTTTTACACTTTTCCTAACACAGATTGCACTCCTGCAACTTTTGGAGAGGGTGCTTAAAAAAAAAAAAAAAAAAAAAAGTGATATACACTGCTGGCCACCGTAAATGCAACACCAAGAAAGACAAGAGGTGGCACAACAAAATTTATTTTGTAGATAACATGTTGACCAAGTATCAAATGATTACGTTTACAGACGTCTGTGACATGTGGTTCCTGCCAGAATCAGTAGCCAGAGTAGCCGCCATTGTTGGAGATCACCGCTGCCACACGTCTCGGCATTGAGTCAAAGAGACGTTGGATGTGTTCCTGGGGTACAGCAGCCCAAGCAGCTTCCACACGTTGCCAAAGATCATCTGGTGTGGCAGCTGGGGATGTAATCTGGGTCACTCGTTGAGCAACCATGGACCACATGTTTTCTATCGGCGAAAGATCCAGAGAGCGAGCCGGCCAGGGAAGCACTTCAATCTCTTTATTGACGAAGAACCTTTGGACAATGCGTGCCACGTGTGGTCGCGCATTATCCTGTTGAAATATGGCTGTGGCCGAGCCCTGAAGGTAAGGAAGGACAACTGGCTCCAGCACCTCGGATATGCAGCGCCGGCTATTTAAAGTACCGGCAATGCGTACTAGAGGCGTGCGAGAGTAATATCCAATACCGCCCCATACCATAATACCCGGTGCAAGACCAGTGTGGCGGTGCATAATGCAGCTGTCCAGCATCCTCTCTCCACGTTGTCTCCACACTCGAATCCGACCATCGTGGTGGTGCAGACAGAAGGGTGCCTCGTCAGTAAAGACAACGTCATTCCATTCTGCCGTCCACATCCGTCTGTCATCACACCATTGGCGACGGAGGCGTCTGTGGTTCTGCGTCAATGGTAGACGAAGCAATGGACGTCTTGCGGACAGACCACTCTGTTGTAAACGGCGTCGAATGGTACGCGCAGACACTGGATGATGCGTTACAGACGCAATGTGCTGTACTATGGTTCGGGATGTCACTGAGCGATCCGTCACTGCCATGCGCACAATTTGCCTATCAGCACGTGCAGTGGTGCACCGAGGTGAATGCGATCGACTACGTCGGTCCGTCGTACCCTCCTGCATCCAACGGTCACATATCCGTATTACAGTTGTTTGGTTTCGTCCAACACGACTAGCGATTTCTCTGTATGATAATCCACAATCTCGGTAAGCCACTATCCTTCCTCTGTCGAACTCGGATACTTGATCAAACGATGTTCGCTGTTGTCTACGAGGCATAACTGATCGTCTTGTGAAACAACCACAAGGTAAACACACGTGCCGAACGTACACTCGTCGAAAACGCCAAGCCTTAAATGGCGCTATGAGGTGGCGCCACAGGCGCGCGTGATGTGCGTCTGCGCTGAAATTCTAATCAGTTGCATATCTCATCGCTGCAAACCCATGGTGTAAATTTCACTTGATTCGGATGCTTCCTTCAGGGTGTTGCATTTACGGTGGCCAGCAGTGTAGTAAGCTTTTGTAACTTTCTCAGTAAGCTGACTAAACACCAGGATATTTCAGAAAATAAGGAAAGGGAAGAGCCGCCCCTCGGGCTTTGCGGTTTCCACTTTCCGTCCGCCACCCTAACTGGTTTGAGTGTTGACCAAGGAGACCTGCAGGTGAAAGGATGACCGTGGCGCACCACTTCCCTGAGGAACTTCCTTGTAGACACAAGCTTTACGCCGCTTGCTTTTAACAGGCGCGTCGCAACTCGTAGCACGTACCGTGAAAGCTGTGTCAATCCAGTCCACATAACTTCCGTAGCCGCGTGGGATTAGCCGAGCGGTCCGGGGCGCTGCAGTCATGGACTGTGCGGCTGATCCCGGCGGAGGTTCGAGTCCTCCCTCGGGCATGGGTGTGTGTGTGTGTGTGTGTGTGTGTGTGTGTGTTCGGCCGTAGGATAATTTAGGTTAAGCTGTGTAAGCTTAGTGACTGATGACCTTAGCAGTTAAGTCCCATAAGATTTCACCCACATTCCAACATTTTTTTGACTTCCGTAGCCGCGTGCATCGGCCACACACAGCGGCTGCTGAAAACGAATTACTGTATTGATGAATGTTGTGTTGTTCCGTTTAGCGGCGTGTTGTAAGCGCTGTTGCGCGGGAATACCAGTGTGCAGCGGCACTCTAGACAGGCACCTGCAAACAAACAAAATACTAATGAGGTAACTTTATCTTTTCAAGAAGACAGTTAAAACTTCATCCCTCGTATCTTCGTAACTCCAGATGTGAAATTAGCTTCGGCTGTACCCGAACGGTGTGTTACAGAATGGTTGCTTTTCACTATGTAGCCGGCCGCGGTGGTCTAGCGGTTCTAGGTGCTCAGTCCGGAACCGCGCGACTGCTACGGTTGCAGGTTCGAATCCTGCCTCGGGCATGGACGTATGTGATGTCCTTAGGTTAGTTAGGTTTAAGTAGTTCTAAGTTCTAGGGGACTGATGACCTCAGAAGTTAAGTCCCATAGTGCTCAGAGCCATTTGAACCATTTTTTCACTATGTAAGTGTGAACCACGTTAAGTTGGACACCCCGAAAGTCGTAAACGGGTGTAGTTATCAGAAAGAAGTTTCCACAAAGTGATAGCACGCAAATGGTGTCTGCTGTATTCGTAAAGCTTCTATCTTTCCTTATCTGTCGAGATACTGAAGCAACTGTTCTATTAATGGAACGATACATTTTTAATGGCGCTCTCTTCGGTTGCAAAAGTACTGCTGTAAGTATCTGGCCACCTGTCCTGTCACCCGTATTTAGAAAATAAAGACCAAACCTTATCGAGTGGTGAACACAGAACTCATCTTTCCACGAGGTTTCGAATGCCACTAAAAAATACATCGCTTCCAGTATCGCTGTAGATAAGGAAGACAGAAGTGTTATCAATATAGCAGATTCTCATCCGTATCTACATCATACTGCTCAAGCCACCAAATGGTGTGAGGTGGAGTGTACTTTTGTTACCACTAACTGATCCCCCCTACCCTGTTCTACTAGCGAATGACGCGTGGGAAGAATGATTGTCGGTAATCCTCTTTGTATTGGCTCCAATTTCTCGAATTTTCTTTTCGTGGTCATTTCGCGAGAAGGAATATGTTGTCCGTCTCTTCCTGGAAACCTCTGTCTCGAAATTTAGGCAGTAAAACTCTCCGTGATACAGAACACCGCTCTTGTAACGTATGCCATTGCAGTTTGTTGAGCATCTAGGTAACGCTTTCACTGCGACCGACGAAACGCGCCGCTCTTCGTTCGAAGTTCTTACGGCTGTCTCTTTCATCTAGGTACATGAAATGGTTTGCGAAGTATTCAGTGTGTTCATGTTACGTAGTTGTATCCATTTGATGTTGTAGATGCCGTCTTAGATAGTGCAAAAGCTATGCCAGAGGATCGATACTCAATATTTTGCGTTCAGAGTGAACAAACACATGAAAAGTTTAAAACAAGGTTTTGCTTAGGAAATGTAACTCATTGACGAAGGAGGTAGCCTGTAAAACTGTAGTTCTACCGATTCTTGAGTACTGGTTAGCCTGGGACCATTATCAACGTCTATTAACAGCCGAGGTACGAAAGAATCGTAGACGAGCTCCGCAGGTTGTTATATTCGTAACGAAAGCATCATGCAACTGCTCGGTCAACTCCAGTCGCACACGCTAAAAACCAGGTAGTGTACGTGACGGAGCAGTGTACCATTGAAATTCTGATCGATAACATTCCAAGGTAAGTCAAGCGGCTTATTACGTCCTATGTCTTGCAAACTATCCGTGCGGTAGAGCACGAGAAATTCGAGCTTAAGCAGAGGATTATCTTTTTTTTTAGTTGCCTTTAGTTTGTCCCGAGCTGTACCCGGAAAAATAATTGCTCATAATGGAAAATTAGTACGCTATTTATGTGGTAAAACAGTCTATCAGTAGGCAAGTCAGAGGGTACTCACGAACACATCCATTCACTGCCTCTGAAGTTAGCCAGAAGAAATACACTGTTACGAGTTGAGACTCTCCGAAGAGCTCTACCATTAGGCAACAGCGAGCCGTTGTCAAACCGCAGACCGCTGTCCTCGGGAGAGCACGCGGAGACACTGTCGAAAAAGCAACCGTACAGAGAGTGAGCCCAGGGTCCAAGTTGCTTAGCCCTGACCATAGCGCTAACAATTGTTGAGTCCAGGTTCTGTCGGTCAGTTTCCAAGGAGCCCATAGCACTCTAACTATAGTATTAGTCTTGGCGACATTCACCTCAGTTGCCAGTGTAAGTCTCTTGCGCTCATATGGGAGAATGTCTGTCGAGGGAACTTGGCGTGGCCCAAAAGCCTTTGGGTTAGTAATGAATTCCACAGTGTGAGAAGAGGGAAAGGGGGAGGGTGAACGAGAACATGGTACTAAGTATTCGCCATCGTAAGGTGGCTACTTGATCAAATGGAAAGCGATAACCGTCCTGCCATTGATTATTTAATGAATCAAACAGCTTCAAACGCCTCATTACTTAACAAATGAGTTAATTTGTTAAACAGTTGTCGCAAAGCAAGTGAAATGTTTATGGTTGAAAATGCAAAGTATTCAGTAATGTTGCAGGATACTGTATGCAAAATATATTGCGAATGGAGTTAGTCGTAAAGAAGTAATAAAATAAAACATGTCAGATGCTCAAGTTTTACAACATGAACAGTTGTGGGCCGTGTGCTGGGACAAGTGCCAAAGCGCTAAGCCTCGCTACACACTTCCCCCACCGCCATGCTACGCCGTCTATGAGCGAGGAGAGGGTAGAGGTGGAGACTGGCAGCACAGTCACACTGCGTACGAGTTCGTTGTATATTTCACAATTCTGAACAAGATACATCACAAACAAAACAAATTTTCAGTCTCATTTAATTATTTTTGACGCAGTGAAGACGTAATATAATTTTTATATGATAGCATTTTGCGACCTTTACCTGAGGAAAACAACACAGATGTCCTGGGCAGTTTTAATGTAGAAGGATTTGTCATTAAAACGGGAATAACACTGCAGGTCAGTCAGTTACATCAGCACATGCACAGCATCGCTTTCAGCTGAAGCGGCAAACGATCTCGAAAACAGAGATAAGTTTGTCAGAATTTGTCCCTTCTACAACACGACTTTACCTTTAAATGTATTCCCAACAAATGACAAATAAGTTGTTTCTCTCCTTGCACTGTCATACTGTGGAAAGTGTTCAATCAAGTCCACTTAAAAAGCGGGATGTTCTAATTTTCGTTCCTACACTCCTTTTCTGCTTCATAAATTCAACAACAACGAGTTTTAAATCGAAAAATTGTTCCGCCCGTACCCTTTGACTTAACCAACGTACCTTGCAGTAATACGAGAAGTCCCCATACCCTTCATCGAGTTCTATTGAAAACTGTTGCATATGACATTGGAATAATGTGTGCGACTTTCTGAAATTTTACTATTCGTACCACCAATTTCTTCACGTACTCCATGCCTGCAAATTTCACACAAAGTACTTCTTGATGTACAGAACAATGAATTAATCTGTCGATCGTTGTAATTGTCTCTCTTTCTGTTGTGTACATAGTTCCGCGTAGTCAGCGCGTACACAACTTTCCCACTGGAGCGCGCCCCGCTAAGCAGAACAGCGCAGGCGCAGCGCTCGTCCGTCTCCGCACTACGAGATGGCGCTGCCTTAGAGACGGACCAAATTCTGCTTCCGCCGATCCGCGTATTAATATGTAACGCAGCCAATGAGATTGCTGCTAACTTCGAACCTTTTCTCCTCGCGGATGACACTCGCGCAGTGATACCTGAACGCTCGAGGTATTATAACGAGTGTACAGACCTCCGATTAGTCAGTCTGCATCAGTCTGTAGTCAAGTTTCAGTCTGCGCCTAATAAGATTATCGTATTCCTGTACATAGCCATGAAGCTAAATGAAGAGACACTTTGTCAAGTATCAGAGATATGTGAGAATAAGATTAACGTACCAATACCAAAGGAACTTCAGATTGTCAATTGTAAATAGCATCCAGAACCAAGTTAAGTAATTTTTATGCTTGTTATTATTTAAATAAATGCGTGTGAAAATTCATCAAGTTCTGTTTAGAGTTGGTCACCGTCAATCTGCTACTCTAAGCGTGCAAGTGGCATTTCTATCGTCTGACCTTACGGCAGAAGATAAACACGCCACGATAAGACCACGAGACATATTGCTGACACTCACGTACTTCGTTAGAGCGACAAGTCAAATAACCTGATGGTGTGTGTACCGAAGGATTTACAGTACGCATACCACACTTTCATTGCTAACTAAATCTTTAAATTCTTCGTGCTCGGTACTGTAATTTCAGTACCTGTTACCGCACAATAGATAATGAAAATTCTCATTCCTCTCTTCTGTGTTTCCCATTCAGTTTTGAAAGCTTGTGACTATAGATCGCTAGAGTGCCTCTTGGTATGAAAACAGCCAATGGCGGCCTCTTACTGTGTTGCACACCACGAACAAATAGCGAAGAGTAAACAGCGCTGATACTACGATTTTGCCGAAACAGTTGTGCCTACCGAAAAATCTTTCTTTCGGGAAGAAACGACGGAAACTGAGAGAGACCGAGGCTTTGCCCGCAAACTCGGTACGCGTGAAGTTTTGCACGCCATGGCCGGCCGTGTTCTGAGGCGTTTACTAATATAGACGTACATAAATGATAATTAATTGAAACCCTCAGTTGCCGTCAGGTTTTGTTGATATACCACGATGGGGACAGCTGAAAATGTGTGCCCCGACTGGGACTCGAACCCGGGATCTCCTGCTTGCATGGCAGACGCTCCATCCATCTTTTTAAATCTCGTTTTGTTCACTTTTTGTTCGTTGCATCTGCTAGGGGCGGACGTCGTAAGACATCCAGTTAAGTTCGTTGTTGATCGATTAACTCAATATTTTTATTACTATTACTACTATTTATTAGTACCTGAACACGCTGAGCTACCGTGCCGGCTGAGCCACCGAGGACACAGATGAATAGCGCGACTGCAGGGACTTATCCCTTGCACGCTTCCCGTGAGACCCACATTCCCAACTGTCCACAACCAACATACGTAATGTACCTAATAGGTATTTGCCCATCCACTCATTACTCGCGCACACTAAGATGACGATTCCCGTAAGAGTTCGAGCAACCTGTGCGCATCCGCACAGACGAAGGTCAATGGCTGGGTAGCCTTTAAGTATATATATGAAGGTAGTAATTGTTCTCTAAAGAACAGATACCATTGGCCGGCCGCGGTGGTCTTGCGGTTCTAGGCGCGCAGTCCGGAACCGTGCGACTGCTACGGTCGCAGGTTCGAATCCTGCCTCGGGCATGGATGTGTGTGCTGTCCTTAGGTTAGTTAGGTTTAAGTAGTTCTAAGTTCTAGGGGACTGATAACCACAGCAGTTGAGTCCCATAGTGCTCAGAGCCATTTGAACCATTTGAACAGATACCATTGATGACCGCGCAGCTTCTCTAGAATAGACAGGCAGCTGAGGGTTTCAATTAATTATCATTTATTCTAGAGAAGCTGCTCGATCATCAGTGGTATCTGTTCTTTCGAGAACAGTTACTATCTTCGTATATATATAGACGAAGGTACGTGAGTTCGTGTAAATACGACTCTAGCAGGTATCTGAATTGACTTTCAGGCCTCATCGCCTCGATGTCCTTAACGGAAGATTTCAGCGGGTGTCAGTGGAGAAATGTAGTGATGAACAGAGGGTCCCGTATGCAAGGCCTGCAGGCAGTCGAAAGTGTGAGCGGTGCGGGCCACGCGTGCGGCTGGGTGCGTGCGTGCGTCGCCCACGCGTCACCCCGGCGCTCGCCGCTCGCCCAGAACAATGGCTCATTTCCATAGCGGCCACAGCCTCGCCTCATGACGGCTCTCGCCGGCCGTGCCGCAGTCGCTGCTTTCCTTGCCCCTGGGGTCAGCGGCGCACTCCCGCTTTCGGTAGTCGACCGGCAGAGGCGCTGCTGCCGTAAGTCTGCAAGTACACAGCGGACCAAAATCGTTCGTATCTGAAATTTCATTCTGGAAACATCTCACAGGCTTTGGCTAACCCATGTCTCCGCAATATCCTTTCTTCCAGGACTGCTAGACTTCCAACTTTCCCAGGGGAACTTCTCTGAAGTTGGGAAGGTAGCAGACGAGGTACTGGCGGAAGCTGTGACGACGGGTCGTGAGTCGTGCTTGGGTATAGTCTGTCTGTAAACTCAAGCGCGAACAGCGCTTTTGGTGGAAGAAGTGGCCTTTCCCGGAAGAACGTTGCCACCAGCATACAGGGGCACCCAAACTGTGTTGCCCGTTACCTGTTTAGCGGTGTAGACCGGCGTGCACTGATATACGTCGTTTCTGTTCGTGGGATCTTAGTTGCCATAGTCATTCAGTTAACTTTGTATACTTACTGATCGTGGTGTGCGTACTGTAAGACCTTCAGTCTTACCGTGGCGTGTTTATCTTCTGCCGTTAGGTCAGACGATAGAAATGCCACTTGCACGCTTTGAGTAGCAGATTGACGGTGACCAACTTTAAACAGAACTTGATTAATTTTCACACGCATTTATTAAAATAATAACAAGCGTAAAAATTACGTAACTTGTTTCTGGATGCTATTTACAATTGACAATCTGAAGTTCCTTTGGTATTGATACGTTAATCTTATTCTCACATATATCTCTGATACTTGACAAAAGTGTCTCTACATTCATCTTCATGGCTATGTACAGGAATATGGTAATCTTATTGGGCTCTGACTGAAACTTGACTTTAGACTGGTACAGACAAATGTAGAACTCGTACAGACTGGTGCAGACTGACTAATCGGAGGTCTGTACACTCGTTATAATACCTCGCACGTTCACGTATCACTGCGCGAGTGTGATCCGCGAGGAGAAAAGGTTCTACGTTAGCAGCAATCTCATTGGCTGCGTTACATATTAATACGCGGATCGGCGGAAGCAGAATTCGGTCCGTCCCTATGGCAGCGCCGTCTCGTAATGCGGAGACGGACGAGCGCTGCGCCTGCGCTGTTGTGCTTAGCGGGGCGCGCTCTAGTGGGAAAGTTGTGTACGCGCTGACTACGTGGAACTATGTACACAACACTGATATACTTCAATGTCCGGAAGTGATGGATAATCGTCTAGCATTGCAAGAAAATGTGCAGAATACGAGGAAGAGGAGGTATTTGCGGAGTAACGATCGTTCGATCGTCTCTGATGTCAGTACAGCGTGTATTAAAGAGGCGACCCAAGTAGAACTGTTGGCTAATATTACCAGTCCCAGTCAAAGGGCTGCAATTTATGCAAACGTCAGCGACGTCCAATAGGACGCATGAGGAAGGAACGCGAAAATAAGCCGCATGGTTTTGTGGAATCGTCACGAAGGAAAGCTAATAATCTTGGGAGAAAACCGATCATTATACACTCCTGGAAATTGAAATAAGAACACCGTGAATTCATTGTCCCTGGAAGGGGAAACTTTATTGACACATTCCTGGGGTCAGATACATCACATGATCACACTGACAGAACCACAGGCGCATAGACACAGGCAACAGAGCATACACAATGTCGGCACTAGTACAGTGTATATCCACCTTTCGCAGCAATGCAGGCTGCTATTCTCCCATGGAGACGATCGTAGGGATGCTGGATGTAGTCCTGTGGAACGGCTTGCCATGCCATTTCCACCTGGCGCCTCAGTTGGACCAGCGTTCGTGCTGGACGTGCAGACCGCGTGAGACGACGCTTCATCCAGTCCCAAACATGCTCAATGGGGGACAGATCCGGAGATCTTGCTGGCCAGGGTAGTTGACTTACACCTTCTAGAGCACGTTGGGTGTCACGGGATACATGCGGACGTGCATTGTCCTGTTGGAACAGCAAGTTCCCTTGCCGGTCTAGGAATGGTAGAACGATGGGTTCGATGACGGTTTGGATGTACCGTGCACTATTCAGTGTCCCCTCGACGATCACCAGTGGTGTACGGCCAGTGTAGGAGATCGCTCCCCAAACCATGACGCCGGGTGTTGGCCCTGTGTGCCTCGGTCGTATGCAGTCCTGATTGTGGCGCTCACCTGCACGGCGCCAAACACACATACGACCATCATTGGCACCAAGGCAGAAGCGACTCTCATCGCTGAAGACGACACGTCTCCATTCGTCCCTCCATTCACGCCTGTCGCGACACCACTGGAGGCGGGCTGCACGATGTTGGGGCGTGAGCGGAAGACGGCCTAACGGTGTGCGGGACCGTAGCCCAGCTTCATGGAGACGGTTGCGAATGGTCTTCGCCGATACCCCAGGAGCAACAGTGTCCCTAATTTGCTGGGAAGTGGCGGAGCGGTCCCCTACGGCACTGCGTAGGATCCTACGGTCTTGACGTGCATCCGTGCGTCGCTGCGGTCTGGTCCCAGGTCGACGGGCACGTGCACCTTCCGCCGACCACTGGCGACAACATCGATGTACTGCGGAGACGTCACGCCCCACGTGTTGAGCAATTCGGCGGTGCGTCCACCCAACCTCCCGCATGCCCACTATACGCCCTCGCTCAAAGTCCGTCAACTGCACATACGGTTCACGTCCATGCTGTCGCGGCATGCTACCAGTGTTAAAGACTGCGATGGAGCTCCGTATGCCACGGCAAACTGGCTGACACTGACGGCGGCGGTGCACAAATGCTGCGCAGCTAGCGCCATTCGACGGCCAACACCGCGGTACCTGGTGTGTCCGCTGTGCCGTGCGTGTGATCATTGCTTGTACAGCCCTCTCGCAGTGTCCGGAGCAAGTATGGTGGGTCTGACACACCGGTGTCAATGTGTTCTTTTTTCCGTTTCCAGGAGTGTAGTTTCAAAATCACGTAAAACCTTTGATACTTATCGAACACTAAATCTCTATCTCGGTCACTATTCACCTCATTCTGAGACATATTGCTCGAAATATGTGCGCATAAGCTATTCTAAACACTGCTGAAATTTTCTTTGAAACATGTGCATCGATTCTGGACTTCTAAGCAAAAAGCTTGATATACGAGGTGCGTTCATATATTAATTTTTATTTTTTGGTAAGAACTTTATCTACAGCAATGTTATCCTCTTCAAAATGTTCCTCATTACATACTATACACTCGTGCCAGTGCTTTTTCCAATTTTCGGAATTCTTTAGGAACTATTCCTCGGGATAGTTTATAGGTCTCTTAACTGTGCATTTTTAATCTCATCCATGGTTGGAAAACCGCTGTCCTTTAAGGCCTGCTTTGAAATGTTTATACCAGTTGTATGCCCATGGTTCACTCATAACAGGCTGACCAAAAGCAATATTTAACATTTCTAAAAATTTCACACACTTTATTCCATTTCTATAACAAAATTTAATACAGATTCTCTGATCTGATCTGATAATCGTTGATGCTACAAAAACACATGTAACCTTTTTGACAGCTGACAACAGAGTGAATACCCAATATGCATAACATTGTACACATGCTTTTGAGACATGTTTACGAAGACAGTGACAAAAAATTAGAGCAAATCGGACTAATCAACATATAAAATTATAAATTTCTGCTTACTTTTTAAAAACTCTTCGTGTTGCAAAAATTGTTAAGTTTCAGTGCATTCCTTCAAAGAAAACTGCTACCTTTTAGTAGAAACACAAAGTAAAAACAAGCCTCAAATTCTACAGATTCACTGCATTATGTAGGGTTCGTTTTACGAATAGCAATAGAGGAACATACAATACATTCACATGAATAAGCATTTGGTTCTGTGTTTGTACTATAATCCTGACTTTCATTCTTATCTTAATATTATTTACTCTATAATTTTGTGTTCCGGAAGAAAGCTGACGTTTTTCGTATTCCTTATGGGCTTAATGCACTTGTCTAAAAATGAACGCAGCCGAGACGTATCTGTACACGGCGTCGGCACAGATTTGTAGCGCGCGCCGCGGCAGGGTCTGTACTACGTTGTGAAATACAGCCTGTAGAAGCGCCTTGTGACGTAGCTGGGTTGGCAGAGTGGGGACTCGCGCGCTCGCTCTTCAGTTTACCGACAGACTGTAGCCCAGTCGATAGAGCACTTGACTGCGTAAGGCAAAGGTCTCGAGTTTCAATCTGCGAGGGTGATTCATACAGAGCGTATTCCGCTGTAGAGTGAAATTTAATTCACGTGATCAACCAGTCGCACCACGAGTGCGTTATCTGCCGTGTCCAAGCCTTGGAAGCGCGCACGCTTTATCAACGTCGACATCTGAATACACATTCAAATTCAAATGGCTCTGAGCACTATGGGACTTAACTTCTAAGGTCATCAGTCCCCTAGAACTTAGAACTACTTAAACCTAACTAACCTAAGGACATCACACACACCCATGCCCGAGGCAGGATTCGAACCTGCGACTGTAGCGGTCGCGCGGTTCCAACCTGTAGCGCCTAGAACCGCTCGGCCACCCCGGCCGACGTTAGTTATTTAATTAGTTATTTGTTTATTAGGGTAGTTATTTAGTAATTTAGGTTAGTTATTTAACTAGCCTCAGCAAACTGCTCGAATTTTAACGGTATATTCTCTACGCATTTATCTAGAAGTGCTATCTTCCCGCTATCAAAAACCTGTATCCTTATCGAGAAACACCGAGAGAAAGTGGTTTTCTAGTACCAAAGCCGTGCGGGGTACCTATTGGTACACGTAAAATACGGAGTGAGGCGAAAACGTAATTTATGAAGTATCGTAGCACGGAGAAATATGCTGTAAGACATGCCAAAACTGCTTGAGTTATTTAACGGCTTCTGCTTGTCAGGCTGGTAGGGTTGCGGCATTTTTTCTTTTATTCTTCAACCTGTGCACATTTTATAGAGAAGACTTATTTCATACGCCATGCAGGATCATTCTTCTGTAAGCCAGGTTACGGAAAAGCTGCAAATTTTTGGAACCGTTGTATATACTGTTCTCAGCGTAACACTTGCTATAAAATTGCAAATAATTAGCTCGCGGTGATGTTTTCAAGCTACTTACTGTCATTGTCTTCGTATTTACGAATTTGTATCATCGCATGACTACAGCTAATGATGTTTTCCAATGCATATTCAGCGCTTTTTTACGTTTTGAACGATCAGAATAGGATTTTACTTAGCAACCGAAACTAGTTATCATAATTTAATTGTAATAGGATAATTTCATCCTATGCATTAAAAGATTTTTTAAAAATTTTATTTACTGAAAACTGAAGCATAGTATTGTAATTACTCTGGCAATATTTTCTTTTCATTTTCACTCAGAGTAGAAGATTCTTCCAGTGTTTAACATAACATCTATTCTAGGTCACTAGAAACAAACCCTGGCTCAGTTGAATTATATAATGTTGGAGGGTAATGGCCATAGCCTTCTTAAAGGAACCATCCTGACGTTTACCTGAAACAGTTTGACGAAAAGACGATAAAGAAATCATGACAGCCGCATGGATGAATGTGAGTTCTGCTCTTCTGCAATGCGAGCACCGTTTACTAACAAAAGAACCATTTCATTTGTCAAGAACAGAGCAAAGTAAGTTTCTGTATGCCTCTACAGAGGTAGCTGCAATTCAAATGTTCGACCAGTTTCCATATTTTAGATTTGAATATTTTTACTTTAAATTAGTGTAGAGGGCTACCGGTATAGTTTCAAACACATGGAAAAGATGGGCTCTCCTCCCCAAAGCTCTGTTGATATTTGACGTTACGGAATTATTGAAATGCGGGATTTGTATTTAGTTCAAAAATGGCTCTGAGCACTATGGGACTTAACATCTGTGGTCATCAGTCCCCTAGAACTTAGAACTACTTAAACCTAACTAACCTAAGGACATCACACACATCCATGCCCGAGGCAGGATTCGAACCTGCGACCGTAGCAGTCGCGCGGTGCCGGACTGAGCACCTTAACCGCGAGACCACCGCGGCCGGCTTTGTATTTAGTAATACCGAATTAAAACTTTATTTTCCAAAAATTCCGTACTGTCTCCTCTCTACTGATCTCTCTCTGCTCACACCAAGAGCACCATATCCAAAAAGGAATTTCTCGCTTTCTACTTGTTTTGCCTTGTACTGAGTCTACGCGTTATTTGGCTCCAGTACTGCGAAAAACTGCTTGCAAGTTCCAGGCACCCTGGACCAACTTGGATTTCTGGAGGCCTACGACAGAGACACCTTTGTAGAACTTGCTCACGTCTGATAGGGTGTAACAGGCAGCTAAGGTCTGTAAATATTCACTAATCGATCAAGTACGATGACAGTGGCAGTATATGACATTCCGCTACTCGTTGGAATGACTTTGTTTATTGTCCCTGCACTGGTCTTACCCAGCTTCACGACGCTACCGCAACGTATAAGTAATGGCCCTGGATAAATATTACTATATTTACTTTCGAAAGAACAGTATAACAACGGCTGGATCATGTTCTCAGGACGCTTTCTAGATAACGAAAAATAAAAATAATACCTTTCTCAAAGTCTGTGTCCGTAATTTCCATCTCTGTGGATACAGCTGATTTGGATGGGGAAAGTCATAATTGTACCGTAATTTTTCGCTCTGGTTTTTGTACCTAGCAGAGCTCGATAGTAGTTCAAGCACTCAAATGATCACTTCTGCCTCATAAATAACAGCTTATCAGTTTCCAATTACCGAAGGAGAAACCGGTACGCGGAATTATGATTGTCCGACCAGGTTCGCCGTAGCTTAAATTCGAATAATTCTTTCTATACAACTGCTAGTACAGTACACCCGTTTTTCGCCAGGTTGTACTCATTCTTCTTCCGAAGTATTTTCCCCTCAATTTTGCAGTCACTCGAAGCACAGTGAATTGCCCCGATCGCTTCATGGATGATTATTGTAATTCTTGGCAGCACCGTTACTTTTCCGATCACATTGTTCGCATTTCCTGTTAAGTTCTCTGCTGCGAATGAGGGGTCGCACTTTTCTCCGTTCCGCTTAAGATTACAGTTGGTAGTTACCTATCGCTAGAATGCACAGCGAGGCATACAACTTTTTTCATTTATAAATAAATATACTTTGTAAATACTGTTTATGTTTGAAAAGATTAAATCGGTACTGGGACAGATGTATTGATGACTTTGTTGGAGATATATTTCAGCGTTCCATAGGCTGTCCTCGGATAATCGACTTCCTTTTCGTAGTGAGACGCAGTAGAAGACACAAATTCCAATATCCATCTCTTTAACATTAACAGTTTGGTGATGGTATTCTGCAACATATATGGAAAGCCTCTATATAAGTTCTTCTATGAGTTTGATGTTACCCTTTGTAGGGCTGACAACTTCCTGCTACGCTGATAAAAGACGTGCTTCGCTCCTACTGGAAGGTACTCTTCGACACTCTAGAGTCTCACTCTCCTGCTGTTTCTGCTTCCAACAACAAATGTAGCAGAGTCCATTGTAATTAGTTATCACTGAATGTTCCTAGGGTGAGCACACTTCGTTGTGCACAAAATACTCGGGGCTACATTTTCGCTTTTACACCAATAGCGAAAGATCGCGTGGGAGTAGAGTGTAATCGTTCTACTAATGCTGAACATAGCGGTTCGGCGTATGGCGTTTTGAGTATCTGCGATATCCAGTTCAACTAGAACGCTTTTTTACAACTATTTGCCTGAGCAAATCTGTCAAGTACAGGACGTCTGTCATCTCCAACAGTGCCATACGGACTACGAAGTACGATGTTCCAGCTGTTGTGTTTTTCAACTGCTTCTCGAAGAGTATAGAATAGCCTCTGGGTGCAAACTTTTACCTTGACAGTCTTCAGGAGCCGGTCGCTGTGGACTTTTACTGAAATACGAATTATCTAGGTTGCAGATACACGGACGGATTGCATTAAATGTATGAAATAACATTTGAATGGTCTGGCTACTTAAAAAACATTAGAGGCAATAAATATCCTCTGCCGAACTTGATTCAGTGAACTCGGCTGCAACAGCGTATCAAGGTGCTCTCTTCTCAGAACTACACTACTGGTCATTAAAATTTCTACACCAAGAACAAATGCATGTGATAAACGGGTATTCATTGGTCAAATATTTTGTACTAGAACTGACATGTGCTAGGATGGCGTGTACAGGTACAGCTGCCCATGCAGCTTCAACACGATACCACAGTTCATCAAGAGTAGTGACTGGCGTATTGTGACGAGCCAGTTGCTCGGCCACCATTGACCAGACGTTTTCAATTGGTGAGAGATCTGGAGAATGTGCTGGCCAGGGCAGCAGTCGAACATTTTCTGTATCCAGAAAGGCCCGTACAGGACCTCCAACATGCGGTGGTGCATTATCCTGCTGAAATGTTGGGTTTCGCAGGGATAGAATGAAGGCTAGAGCCACGGGTCGTAACACATCTGAAATGTAACGTCCACTGTTCAAAGTGCCGTCAATGCGAACAAAGGTGACCGAGTCGTGTAACCAATGGCACCCCATAGCATCACGCCGGGTGATACGCCAGTATGGCGATGACGAATACACGCTTCCGATGTCGCCAAACACGGATGCGACCATCATGATGCTGTAAACAGAACCTGGATTCATCCGAAAAAATGACGTTGGCCATTCGTGCACCCAGGTTCGTCGTGGAGTACACAATCGCAGGCGCTCCTGTCTGTGATGCAGCGTCAAGGGTAACCGCAGCCATGGTCTCCGATCTGATAGTCCATGCTGCTGCAAACGTCGTCCAACTGTTCGTACAGATGATTGTTGTCTTGCAAACGTCCACATCTGTTGACTCAGGGATCGAGACGTGGCTGCACGATCCGTTACAGCCATGCAGATAAGATGCCTGTCACCCAGACTGCTAGTGATACGAGGCCGTTGGGATCCAGCACGGCGTTCCGTATTATCCTCCTGAACCCACGGATTCCATATTCTGCTAGCAGTCATTGGATCTCGACCAACGCGAGCAGCAATGTCGCGATACGATAAACCGCAATCGCGATAGGCTACAATGCGACCTTTATCAAAGTCGGAGACGTGATGGTACGCATTTCTCCTCCTTAGACGAGGCATCACAACAACGTTTCACCAGGCAACGCCGGTCAACTGCTGTTTGTGTATGAGAAATCGGTTGGAAACTTTCCTCATGTCAGCACGTTGTAGGTGTCGCCACCGGCGCCAATCTTATGTGAATGGTTTGAAAAACTGATCATTTGCATATCTCAGCATCTTCTTCCTGTCGGTAGAATTTCGCGTCTGTAGCACGTCATCTTTGTGGTGTAGCAATTTTAATGGCCAGTAATGTAATATAAGAGCGACAGTGTGTGCTACAATAGTTCAATTAGGCCGCTTCTGAAAGAGTTTCCCTTGATACTAGAGTGGCTGCGTAGGTCGGCTGTCAGATGAGGGAAGGCAGATACACACCGCAAAGTAGTGAGCCGTTTACGCCGGTGAGGACGTTTAGTGGTGGTGGCGAGGAGCGGACGGAACTTGGTGGCGGACGCACGGCGGCAGGATGCGGCGGCTGCGGACGGCTTCCTGTTCCGACGTGCTGCGGTGAAAGTGCCCGACGTGCAACTAGCGAATTACGCTCATCCGCGCGGCGCCCGTTGCGCCACCGACGCGCGTAATATTATCCACAACATAATTGCGGCTGCCTTGTACCACAGTCTGCCTCTGTGCCTAGCAATGAAGTACCATATTCCATGTTATTCCTACTATTCGTGCGCGCTTTGAACGGAGCTCATGTTCGTCTTGTAACAGCGGTACAGGAGGTGTAACCAAATGTCACTTAGAAGGGAAGAAATGAGTGAAATGCACTAGAAAGAAATGACATTCTCGGCGAGGATGAAATCAATGTAGATACGGGGGGCGTTCGATAAGTAACAACAATTTTTTTTTTCTCGGCCAGTTTCCGTTAAAACGTGTGAAACTTGAGGCACATCGTGGACATTTCCGCTTCAGCCCCTATGGTTTAATGACGTTCCGACAGGTGGTGAAACTATACCTAGCCATGTGAGACCTTAACTTTTCCCGGCGAACTGAATGTTCAAATAACTTACGGGTTTGCTGCCGGGTGACGTCGTCAACCACCGCCGATATTTCGACAGGAGCACACCCTGCCGTTCTCAAGGCACAAATGCGGTAGTCGACGGTGTCACCCGGCAGCAAACCCGTAAGTTATATGAATATGCCTAGCCATCTAAATGGTATCTAAGGGATGTGCGTTCCAAGGAAAGAACTGTCCTTGAGTTTCTTTTAGCGAAAAATCACAGTAAAGAGTTGGCAGAGAACAAAAGCACGGTGAGTCGTTGGTCGAGGCGTCTGTCATCATTGCAACAAGGTCGCGCAAACCTGTCCAATCCCCCGCGTGCCGGCGGACCGCACACAGCAACTCTAAAGTCTATTGTGCTAAATTAAACTCCGCCCGGACAGGCTATGAAGGCCCAACGGAACCGACCGGCCACCGTGTCATCCTCAGCCCACCGGCGTCACTGTTTGCGGGTATGGAGGGGCATGTCGTCAGCACAGCGCTCTCCCCAACAGATGTCAGTTTAGTACTTCTCAATTAAGTAGCTCCTCAGTTTGCCTCACTAGGGTTGAGTCTTGCCAACAGCGATTGGCAATCCGGATAGTCACTCATCCAAGTGCTAGCCCAGCCTGACAGCGCTTAACATCGGTGATCTGACGGGAACTCGTGTTATCAGTGCGGCAAGGCCGTTGGCAAAGTCTATTGTGCTACCGTCAGCAAATTGAAGAAATTACTTCAGTGTGTTCGTCGCCACAAACATGCAACCCCCCAGGGGGTCCACAACTCTTTCGTGGATACGTGCGTGGCGAGCACGGGGCCCCGAGCCATTGCAGCCTTCTTTCTCTCCCGGGCTGCATTTCCTTTCCCTTCCTCTCCTTTCCCCTCCATACCCCTTTCCCCTCGCCCTCTCCTCTCCCTCTATTGGTGTCCTTGCTTATGTTGGCCCCCGCTATCCTCCTGGTTCTGTTGGTTTTACACTCTGGCTTTGTTGCGTAATCATCTCCTCCTTTTGGCATTCCTTGGTCCCCCTCTGGGGTTTGACCTCCATTCCAAAATTTCTCTTCCGTAGTGTGAGCCATTTGGGGAAGAGCACCTTACCTAGTGTCTCCGACGTGTGCCCTCCTAGTATATTCCACCTTTTCTTCTACGTCGTTGTCTGATGCTAGGGTGCATAGCCAGCACGGTAGCCAGCCCGTGTGGTGGGGTCGCTATGTACCCTTTTGGTTGAGCCCCCTGAACACACAGGGATCACACTTCTGATACCTGAGCTGTGACCTCCTCATGCATGCCTTGGAGTGGTTGCTCGTCATCCTGGAGCATCGGAACTCCCGGCAATGGCCGCCGTGCCAGACGGCCCTTGCTGTGGCTGGGTGGCGCCCGTGAGGAGAGCCCCTGATCGGAGTGGGTGGTATCAGGGCGGACGCAATGCAGATGAAACGCATAAGGGTCCAAACCTCTGGCCGCTCTTCTGCGGCCGTCTCTCTGCGTGGTACTGATTCCTCAAGTGCTGCTTCTCTTGCCCCTTCTGCCTTCCCTTCCGTGGCTACCCCCTGGGAGGAGGGTCAGGCCCGTCGTCTAGGGGCAAAACCTTTCCCCCGTTATCTAGTTTGCACCAGGACTGATGGAGATACTTTCACCAGTGTCAAACCTTTATTCTTTGTTGAACACATTGAAGACAAGTTCGGCGAAGTGGACTCCCTGAGCAAGATGCGGTCGGGTTCATTACTGATAAAAACTGCTTCGGCTGCCCAATCTGCGGCCCTTCGTGCCTGTACCCATCTTGGCACAATTCCCGTGTCCATTACCCCTCACCAGTCTCTCAATATGGTACAAGGTGTGATTTTCCACAGAGACCTCATCCTTCAAACTGATGAGGAACTTCGGGACAATCTCGGACGGCGGGGTGTTCACTTCGTTCGGCGTGTTCAGAAGGGTCCTAAAGATAATCGTATTGATACTGGTGCCTTTATCCTGGCCTTTGAAGGGGATACCCTTCCTGAGAAAGTTAAGATTATGGTCTATCGCTGTGATGTGAAGCCGTACATCCCACCTCCTATGCGGTGTTTTAAGTGCTTGCGTTTTGGCCACATGTCTTCTCGCTGTACCCAGGACCCTCTCTGTGGTGACTGTGGACGTCCACTCCATGAGGGGAGTCCCTGTGTTCCCCCTCCTGTATGTGTAAATTGTCATGGTAGTCATTCTCCACGTTCAGCAGATTGCCCAGTTTATAAGAAAGAAAAAAAGATACAGGAGTATAAGTCTCTTGATCGTTTAAGCTACACAGAGGCCCGTAAGAAATATGCACGATTGCACCCTGTGTCCATGACATCTAGTTACGCCTTGGTTACATCTTCATCCCTTCCTCCCCCTTCCTTACCCCCGTCCCGGACCCCTCTCCTTCCCCCCTCCCCTGCGGCTCCCACACCTTCTCCTCTGGGCGCCGCTCCCCCTCCCCAGCCGGAGAAGTGTCCCACTCCTTCGGCGTCTGCTGGTCAAGGGCGCCTCTCCCGGGATGCCCCTTCCCGGCACCTTCCAGGTCAAAGGTCTGCTGCAGCGCGGCGACCGCGAGAGCCGCGGTCTATCGGCCCCCAGGTCGCCCGGTCTCTTTCTGTTCCTGATCTTGCTGCAGCTGGCTCCATTATGCCACACAGCCCTCCTCGATCTCAGCCTGAAAAGAAGAAGAAACATAAGTCCCGGGACAAAGAGCCTCTGGTGTCACCGGAGGTCCCTTCCCCGGCTTCACAACCGGATTCTGACCTGTCGTTTATGGATGTCGCCCCCTCCTTGTCGGTGACGGGTGGGGACCCGGCGGTATGACTGGATTTAGCGTGTTCAGCCCTCATTTAAACCATCGTTCTGTGGTTCTCCAATGGAATTGTAATGGCTACTATCGTCACCTTCCGGAATTGAAATCCCTTCTTTCGTCCTACTCAGCAGCTTGTGTGGTTCTCCAGGAATCTCATTTTACTGATGCTCACTCACCGACCCTCCGTGGGTTCCGTGTTTTCTGTCGAAATCGGGTCGGACCCTTGCGGGCTTCTGGTGGCGTTTGTACGTTGGTCCGTACAGACATTGCTAGCACGTGGATTCCTCTCCAAACTACATTGGAAGCGGTTGCTGTTAGGGTCCACTTAGACTCTGCAGTCACAGTATGCAATCTTTATCTCCCTCCTGACAGAACTCTTACACCTGCTGCCTTAACCACCCTTCTTCAGCAACTTCCTCCTCCCTTCCTCCTCCTTGGGGATTTTAATGCTCATCATCCTTTGTGGGGCAGTGCCTATCCATCTAGACGAGGTCTTCTTATCGACCAATTTATTGCAGACCACGACCTGTGCCTTCTTAATGATGGCTCCCCTACTCATTTCAGTGCTGGTCATGGTACCTTTTCTGCCATTGATCTTTCTCTTTCTTCTCCCTCTCTCCTCCCTTCATTACACTGGTCGCCACACGACGACCTTTGTGATAGTGACCATTTCCCGTTGATTATCACGCTCCCTTCCCGCTCCCCGATGGAGAGGTTACCTCGTTGGTCTTTCCACCGCGCCGATTGGCCTCTATATACTGCACAGGTCGAGTTTCCTCCCTCTTTGTCGGGTTGTATTGATGACGTCCTACGTGACGTGTCTGACGCGATTGTTCGCGCTGCTAACCTTGCTGTCCCGCGCTCATCTGGACAATTTCGTCGTCGGCAAGTCCCGTGGTGGAGTACGGCCATTGCCATTGCCATCCGTGATCGCCGTCGAGCTTTGCAACACTTTAAGAGGCACCCATCTGTAGCCAGCCTTTCTACCTTTAAGCGCCTTCGCGCTAAAGCCCGTTATTTAATCAAACAGAGCAAGCGGATATGTTGGGAACGATTCGTTTCTTCCCTTGGTTCCACTGTCCCTCTGTCACGGGTATGGGCTACACTTCGCTCTCTCCAAGGTTGCCATCGGCAGTCCACCCTCCCAGGCCTTCACCTCCCAGATGGCATTTGTACGGACCCATTAGTTCTCGCAGAACATCTTGCGACCCATTTTGCAGTGGCATCAGCGTCGGCCTCCTATCCAGCTGCTTTCCTTCATCAAAAACAGCAGGCTGAAGCTGTCACCTTATGTTTCACCACTTGTGAGTCAGAATCTTACAACGAACCTTTCACTGAATGGGAATTTCTTTCTGCTCTATCTGCTTCTCATGATACGGCTCCTGGCCCAGATTCCATTCATAACCAGCTGCTTCAACATCTCAGTGCTCCACAACGGCACCATCTTCTTCGGGTGTTTAACCGTATCTGGCTCCAGGGTGACTTCCCTTCTCAGTGGAGGGATAGCATTGTGGTTCCTGTCCTTAAGCCTGGTCAGAACCCCCTATCTGTTGACAGCTATCGGCCAATTAGTTTGACCAATGTTGGTTGTAAGTTACTTGAACGGCTGGTAGCCCGTCGGCTCACTTGGGTCCTCGAATCTCGGGATCTATTGTCCCCTTACCAGTGTGGCTTTCGAGAGGGACGATCTCCAATCGATCATTTGCTTCGCTTGGAATCCGCAGTTCGGCAGGCTTTTTCCCAGCGCCGCCATTTGGTTGCAGTGTTTTTTGACCTTCGCAAGGCCTATGACACGGCCTGGCGCCATCACATCTTACTAACCCTTCATCAGTGGGGTCTTCGGGGCCCACTCCCGATTTTTATCCGCCAGTTCCTGATCCATCGGTCATTCAGAGTTCGAGTTGGTACTGCTTTTAGTTCTCCACGGACCCAGGAGACGGGCATCCCACAGGGTTCTGTCTTGAGTGTCCTTCTTTTCCTCATTGCTATCGATGGACTTGTGGCCTCTGTCGGTCCCTTGGTCGCCCCTGCCCTGTATGTGGATGATTTCTGCATTTGGGTTAGTTCCTCCTCGATGGCATCTGCAGAACGGCAGCTCCAGGTGGCTATACGGCGTGCCTCTGCATGGACCCTCTCCCACGGGTTTCAATTCTCTCCTTCAAAATCGCGGGTGGTCCACTTCTGTCGCCGTACTACGGTCCACCCTGATCCAGAGCTCTATCTCGCTGCACAAAGATTGCCTGTGGTTCCACAGTTTCGTTTCCTAGGTCTTCTTTTCGACAACAAGCTCACTTGGCTGCCCCATATCAGACTCCTGAAGGTAGGATGTTTCCGTAAACTCAATGTCCTTCGCTTCCTTGCCCACTCCTCCTGGGGTGCGGACCGTTCCCTCCTCCTCCGTCTTTATCGTGCTCTAGTTCTGTCACGTTTGGACTATGGTTGTCAAGTTTATGGTTCAGCTGCTCCTTCCACGCTGCACGTGCTGGATCCAGTCCACCATCGTGGTATCCGTTTGGCCACCGGTGCCTTCCCTACTAGCCCTGTTGATAGTCTCCTGGTTGAAGCTGGGATCCCCCCCCTTTCTGTTCGGCGGTCCCAGCTTCTGGTGTCTTATGCCCTTACTATCCGTTCTTCTCCCGCTCATCCTTCCTATTCTATCCTATTCCCAGACCATGGACGTCGCCCGCCTGACTCCCGCCCTCGGGCGGGTTTACCGGTTGGGCTGCGCCTTGCGTCTCTTACCCGTGATTTTCGGCTTCCTTCTTTGTCCTGTCTTCCTCGCTCCCTCCCCTCCACCCCTCCTTGGTTAGTTCCTCGGCCTCGAATTCGGATGGATCTCCGCCGCGGTCCGAAAGATTCCATCCCCCCGGTGGTGTTCCGTTCCTTTTTCCGCCAAATTTTATGGGAGTTTCGGGATGCTGTTGTTTTTTACACTGATGGCTCTAAATCTGCTGATCATGTTGGGTATGCCTTCACGTCCTTTGTTGGAACGGAAAATCATCTACTGCCACCCTCATGTGGGGTGTTTACTGCGGAATTGATGGCAATTTCCCGGGCCCTTACCTTTATTAAACAATCCCAACACAACCGCGTTTTGTTATGTACGGACTCGATGAGTGGCCTTCTTGCTATTGACCGGTGTTTTTCGCGCCATCCCTTGGTCTCTGCCATCCATGACCATCTCGCTGATCTTCACCGTGCTGCATGTTCCATTGACTTCCTATGGGTCCCGGGCCATGTGGGTATCCCGGGTAATGAGCTCGCTGATCGTTTGGCTGGGGGAGCAGTTACTTACCCCCCGTTTTCTGTAACCCCTCCTGCAGCGGATTTACGGCTTCACATCAAATCCCACTTTGCACAGTCATGGGCCAATTCTTGGGAGGCTACTCCACTGTCTAATAAACTTCGTGCCATTAAGGTGAATACAGGCCCATGGCGTTCTTCCTTTAGCCTCTCCCGCAAGGACTCGACCACACTGTGTCGTCTCCGCATTGGCCATACCAGGCTGACCCATGGTTTCCTTTTGCGTGATGAGCCACCCCCGCTATGTGGTTGTGGAGCCTTCCAGTCAGTGGCCCACATTTTGGTTGAATGCCCCCTTCTTTTGGCTCTGCGTGCTAAGTACAGACTACCCCACACTTTACCTTTGATGTTGGCTGACGATTCCCGGATGGTCTCTCTGGTTCTAGGTTTCCTCCGGGAGAGTGGTTTTTATTCTCAGTTTTAAAGTTTTTAATCTCCCTCTGGTGTTGGGGCAGGGCGGTGAGTGTTTGGGTGTCTCCCACTGTAGGCAGTGTTCAGAGATTCCCGATTCACCTCCCTGACCGGAATCCTCTTTTCTTTCCCTTTTACTCTGTTTTTACCCCTTCTTTTTAAGGCTTGGTTAGTTTTTCTATTCCCATACGTACTTTCTGCATTATAGCAGTTGTACCTTTTAAGTCACAGGTGGTCTTGCCTATGCTGTTTCAGCATAGTGTTGGGTTCGTTCTCTTGCCAACTTCCCTCATTTGTTTTTACTAATGACAACGTGACTGCCCTTTTACGTTTCCCCTTTATCCGTTTTATTTTCCTGACTATACTGAGATGTCCCGTTAGCAGAATGGAGTCTATTTGAAACAAGGGACTGATGACCTTGCTGTTTGGTCCCTTTAACTTCAAACAACCAACCAACCAACCAACAAACATGCAA
Organism: Schistocerca serialis cubense; assembly: GCF_023864345.2. Taxonomy (NCBI): domain Eukaryota; kingdom Metazoa; phylum Arthropoda; class Insecta; order Orthoptera; family Acrididae; genus Schistocerca; species Schistocerca serialis. The sequence goes on along the minus strand of NC_064642.1, from coordinate 632,743,705 downwards.
GCTACCTTTTCCTTCTCCGTGGCTACGCAAGGGTTCACACAAGTCTGCGCATCCGAAAGGATCTCGCAAATCTTCATTGGACTGTTCTTCCTTAACCACCCTACAGCCCGTTTCTCGCACCTTCCGACTTCCAATGAAGGTTATACCGCGGAAGATGTTCTCGCGGCTCAAACCAATCTTGTTGTATGCATTTCCACTGAAAAAGACTTGGGTTGCCTGGTGAGAGTTTCAAAGGTTCTAAGGAAACTGCTGTTCGAAGCAAACTGTTCCTTGATTTTAGCCAAGGCTGAGGTAGTTTCATGACCAAAACAGTGGATGAGCTTCACCGTTTTCAGCCTTCAGGCGTTTATCATCGGTTGTAACGTCTCAACGAATATTTGGTGGTGAGATACTGGCGAGGCAGTAATCGTCTCAACGCGGGTTGTAATCAGCCTGCAAGCTTCGTTCAGAGCAGTATCCACAGCTTTGGCATGAGATGATTTATATGACACAGAGGAGACATTGTCTGTAAAACCAAAGTCGTGGTTCTAAGAACTTATGACTTAGCTCCCTAGTTGTGCCTCTTAACTTTTTCAATATTTTGCTCCGAGTGCTGCTTTTCTGTTAAACGTTGTAACATTGTTGTCTGAAGGTGAGGAACGGTCCAGTGTTACGCCTGGGTACTTTGGAGTAAGGCAGTATTCCAAGGGGCGCCGTTCCAAGCAAAATTCAATTCTCTTACGGCCTCCCTGCTCGTGAGACTAAAAGCGCAGAGTGGAATTTTGGAGTAGTTGGGCTTTAGCTGTTTAGCGTCAAGACTGATTTCTGTCTCGTCAAGTGTTTCACCTCGGTATGTAAACACTTTTGAAAAGCGTGTTTAAAGCTGTGTGAATACGTTTACGATCATTGAACAGTGCCATTTTCAGTACGAGATAAATGGTTTGTGAAAATGCACCGGCAATGAAACAGCTTCGGAGCGTTTACGAAAAGATTTGTAATCAAATCCCTAGTCTTGTCTCCGTGAAGATTTAACGCGACATCAAGTATCCTGGAGCGGAAGCTAAACACTAGTAGCTCCACTTTCTGCTTTCCCTTCCCACGAAGAAATTTTTTAAAAAAAATATGTATTGGCCCCGGAGCTGAGATGTGTGTTCCGCATTCCCCGGAATCGCAGACGTCTGCGCTCCGGCGCTGCAACTAGAGCGCAACCACGCCGTCACGACGCGTGATCGCCATACGCGTATCCACACACACTGTACGGCGTGGCGAGCGGTCGCGGAATGCTGATAGCGCCGCGCCAGAGTTGCTGCTCTTACAGGAATCTGGCTTTCGCTCGATGAAAAGCAACTCGACGGCGGCGCACGTAGTCCACTGTTCGGCGTACGACTTCCCATCTGTACAAAGCTGCAGGATCGGAGCTCGCGTGTCTGTGCGTCGTACAGACGAATATACTGAATGAAACCTTTGTTGATACTGGTTACCATAAAAATCCAGGATGAATTTTCAATCTGCGACGCAGCGTGCGCTCAGATGAAACTTCTTGGCAGGTTATACGTGTGTGTGCCGGATCGAGACTCGAAAACTTGGTATCTTTGCCTTTCTCAGGCAAGTGCTCTACCGAGAGAAGTACCCAAGCAAGGCTCACGACCGCAAAATGAGCTGTGCTTTTTCTGGTACCTCATCTCCAACCTCCCAAACTTCACAGAATTTCTCCTGCATGTCTCACGGGGCTAGGACTCCTGGAAAGAAGGACATTGCGAAGACTAGGGGACTGTTTTCAAGATTACTTTTCACTCTGCAGTGGAGTATGCGGTGATCTGAAACTTCCTGGCAGATTAAAACTGTATATTAGACTGGGACTCGATCCTGGGACCTCTGCCTATCGCGGGCAAGTACTCTACCGACTGTGAGGAGCGCTAATCCCGCAAGGTCCAGCACACAGTTTTAATTTACCAAAAAGTTTGATATCTTAAACTTGTTTTGTCGTTTATATTAATTGACTAACAGATAATATTACGCGCCGAACGTCATTAATGACTTACACAAAGTACGCCCGACACGGGTGCGTTTTTGTGCTAGGGTTCAAATGGTTCAAATGGCTCTGAGCACTATGGGACTTAACTTCTAAGGTCATCAGTCCCCTAGAACGTAGAACTACTTAAACCTAACTAACCTAAGGACATCACACACATCCATGCCCGAGGCAGGATTCGAACCTGCGACCGTAGCGGTCACGCGGTTCCAGACTGTAGCGCCTTTAACCGCTTGGCCACCCCGGCCGGCATTGTGCTATGGGTCGGTGGAAAATGATCTTTCCTTAATCAGAGCTTGTGTAATCAATGGTGTGCCAAACAGAAGCACTATTTTAAGCTCGTAGTCGTGTACACTGTATTACAATGGTGACACCTTGCATGGGGGCTTAATTAAATAGAATGCAAATATTTTTGATTTTAGTAGCTGTATGTCCGGCTACGAAGTCTCGTAAACGGTTGGCCCTGGCTAGTATTACTACGCAATCTGACTGCATAGAATAACAACAAACAATTAAAGGAAACTTCCGTTAACACAATTAATTAAGTCCCCAGCAACTATGAAAGCTACGAAACAACAAGGCACAAGTGTAACTGTTCTGTGTGTGGAAGTGTGATTCAACTTACACATCTGGCACGATTCTTCCTCAATACGACAAGATACTTTAAACGCCATTTACAATAAAGTAATAAAAAAAAAACAGAAATACTATGATTGCACATAGAAACCAGAATTACACTGTAATACATGAACACAAGCCAGATGCTTTGTTGACTGAACCTGTGACAAAGAGGCATTGTTATTTAGGAAATTTTAAATACAAAAAGTTTTTGTTACCTCATATATATTGACGAAAAATACACTCTGATCATTACAACATCCCCAATCGAACAGCATCGGATGTGTAGCCCATCAGAGCAACTGCACACGACATGCTCACAACTAGTACTGCTATCAACATCGTCTCAACAAGCACTGCCCACGGCAACTTCAGAACTACCACTGCCCACGGCAACTTCCGAACAAACACTGCCAGTGGAGGCGGCGGAAAAAAACTCTTTGGCGCAATCTCTGGCGCTGTGACTCAGTGTAGCCACCTTTCAACCTTTATTTCGTATTATGAGATTACCAGCAAACTCAGTAAGTCTCAACGAGCTGGGAGGAGAGTCTATGAATAGGGGCTTATAAAGGATTTCAGTTCTTGTACGGTAGGGGGGGGGGGGGGGACACCGAAGGAAGGCAACGCAAAGGACTTATCGTCTAAAATACGGGGTGTCCCAGATTTTTTTATTAAACCTTATGGGACTTAACTGCTAAGGTCATCAGTCCCTAAGCTTACACACTACTTAACCTAAACTATCCTAAGGACAAACACACACACACACACACATGCCCGAGAGAGGACTCGAACCTCCGCTGGGACCAGCCACACTGTCTATGACTGCAGCGCCCTACACCGCTCGGCTAATCCCGCGCGGCTGTCCCAGAAATGGTGCGACAAACTTCGTGGAGTTGTAGAGAGTGCCTTGAGGATAGGAATGTGCGTGCGGAACCTTCATCGAACGACGCTACAGTGCGTCGAAGTTACAGCCGCCGGAGCCTGCCATTAGGCCACGTTCTCAGCACCAAACGTGACCCTGCACGCTGTTGGACCCAGTGGAGAAAATGTAGCTAGCTGCTGCGTAGGCAGGCCTTGTCTCCTATGAGTGCGATGCTCTGTTGCCTCGGTGGATGATGGTTTCGGACGGGGGTTTCCATCCGCAGTTTTTCTCTTGGAACCCTCTAAAGTCTCCATTGTTTTTCGGGATACAGTATGAAAATAAACTGCAGATGGAAACCCGTGTCCGAAACCGTAATCCAACAAGGCAACGATGCATCGTTTTCAGAGGAGATAAGACCTGTCTGCGTCTGTCATCTCCACAGGCGGTCGTGGCAGTCAGTGGCGATCACTGAGAATAACAAACAACTTTGCGAGAGTTTCCGCCTACGGTCCGTCAGCGCACGTTAGCTGCCGAAAGGATAGCCTGGTGGCAGGCGCCGGCGCCTATAATTACGACGTTCTGTAGCGTCGTTGGATGAAGTTCCCTGACGCGTTTTCCTGTCCTGGGGCTGTTCCTCTAGACACCCTCTACAACCCATCAAAGTTTGTCACAACATTTCTGGGACATCCTTTGTACTAGAAGCAGACCTTATGATGTGATCTAGAAAAGACCATAAGTTCAAGATATTCTGACATACGATCGAAACCTCTATGCCTACAATATTTTGTGTTCAACAGCCACCCGGAATTTACTGTCATGATCGAAATTTTGAGGGTGTTATAACTAGTCGGTAAAGTAAAGAGCGAGCATGCGAGTGCCTACTCTACGAACTACGTCATAAGGAGCAACTACAGGCTGTTTCACGATGTTATTCCGGCCCTTCCGCAACGCGCCTTTCAAGTGAGTGGCAACGCAGTGGTCGAACACGAACTGGGAGGGAAAGAAGTGGAGGAAGGAAGACTGACGAGAGTAAGCTGCGTGAGAGATAGCTGTTGTGATATAAGGTGGGCCATTCCTGTATTCTGAAGGTCGAAAGGGTTTTAATGTGTCTAATATTTTGAGGAAGATTATTCCAAAGATGGGTTCCTGATATAGTGATTAATTTAGAGAACGTGGCATTATTTCTGCTGTGTTGTTCAAATAATAGTGTAAGGTTTCAAGATAAATAGGAAGGAGTGCTATTATTGGAAAGGCGATACAGCGAACACAGGGTATAATGAATCTCTTACGTTTATCGGTAGGTACGCATGATAACTTTTCGTAGGCATGGGTGATATAGTCGGAATAGCATGCATCACGCACTGTATCGCAAGCAAGCATTCATCGCCAGTTCCTGCCCATGTGAGCTCGTATACGCAAGTCCTTGGGTAATAGGATCACCATAGTTAAGGACAGGGATATTTAGTGATTCTACGAATGTAGTCGAATTAAATTGGGTGATGCTACCGGAATTAGATTAGAAAATGGGACGCTTAAAGTAATCAGTGAGTTTTGCGATTTGGGGAGCAAAATAACTGATGATGGTCGAAGTAAAGTGGATATGAAATGTAGACTGGCAGTGGCAAGGAAAGCGTTTCTGAAGAAGAGAAATTTGTTAATATCGAGTATAGATTAAAGTGTCAGGAAGTCGTTTTTGAAAGTATTTGTACGGGGTGTAGCCATGTATGGAAGTGAAACGTGGACGATAAATAGTTTAGACAAGAAGAGAATAGAAGCTTTCGAAATATGGTGCTACAGAAGATTGCTGAATATTAGATGGGTAGATCACATAACTGATGAAGAGGTACTGAAGAGAATTGGAGAGAAGAGAAATTTGTGGCACAACTTGACTAGAAGAAGGGATCAGTTGGTAGGGCATATTCTGAAGCATTAGGGGTCACCAATTTGGTACTGGAGGGCAGCGTGGAAGGTAAAAATCGTAGAGGGAGACCATGAGATGAATACACTAAACAGATTCAAAAGGATGTAGGTTGCAGTAGGTACTGCGAGATGAAGCTTGCACAGGATAGAGTAGCATGGAGAGCTGCATCAAACCAGTCTCTGGACTGAAGACAACAACAACAACAACAACAACTAGTTTTTTTAAGCTCGAGAGGGAATACTTTCTATATTTATGCAGTCAAGCTGACACCTTGCAGACTACATTAGTATGTTCAGTCCAGTATTATCCGCAAATTCTTTGCACAAGAAATATCCTGTACCACAGGATAAGTAATCGTCGATGGGGCATGGTTGTAACCTAGTACACTAGAATAAATGTTGCAGACACTGTGAACATCTAAACTCGGCTCAATTACTGCCTGGAGAATCAACACTGAGTGCGCAAAGATAGGCCTTCTGAGCGCCATCTGACCTATGATATTGACGAATGAATCACTAACCCGTCAGTATACACGTACACTACTGGCCATTAAAATTGCTATACCAAGAAGAAATGCAGATGATAGCCGGGTATTCATTGGACAAATATATTATACTAGAACTGACATGTGATTACATTTTCACGCATTTTCGGTGCATAGATCCTGAGAAATCAGTACCCAGAACAACCACCTCTGGCCGTAATAACGGCCTTGATACGCCGGGGCATTGAGTCAAACAGAGTTTGGATGGCGTGTACAGGTACAGCTGCCCATGCAGCTTCAACACGATACCACAGTTCATCAAGAGTAGTGACTGGCGTATTGTGACGAGCCAGTTGCTCGGCCACTGTTGACCAGACGTTTTGAATTGGTGAGAGATCTGGAGAATGTGCTGGCCAGGGCAGCAGTCGAACATTTTCTGTATCCAGAAAGGCCCGTACAGGACCTGCAACATGCGGTCGAGCATTATAATGCTGAAATGTAGGGTTTGGCAGGGATCAAATGAGGGGTAGAGCCACGGGTCGTAACACATCTGAAATGTAACGTCCACTGTTCAAAGTGCCGTCAGTGCAAACAAGAGGTGACCGAGACGTGTAACCAATGGCACCCTATACCATCATGCCGGGTGATACGCTAGTACGGCGATGACGAATACACGCTTCCAATGTACGTTCACCGCGATGTCGCCAAACACGAATGCGACCATCATGATGCTGTAAACAGAACCTGGATTCATCCGAAAAAATTACGTTTTGCCATTCGTGCACCCAGGTTCGTCGTTGAGTGCACCATCGTAGGCGCTCCTGTCTATGATGCAGCGTCAAGGGTAAACGCAACCACGGTCTCCGAGCTGATAGTCCGTGCTGCTGCAAACGTCGTCGAACTGTTCGTGCAGATCGTTGTTGTCTTGCAAACGTCCCCATCTGTTGACTCAGGGATCGAGACGTGGCTGCACGATCCGTTACAGCCATGCGGATAAGATGCCTGTCATCTCGACTGCTAGTGATACGAGACCACTGGGATCCAGCACGGTGTTCCGTATTACCCTCCTGAACCCACCGATTCCATATTCTGCTAACAGTCATTTGATCTCGACCAACGCCAGCAGCAATGTTGCGATACGAGCAGCAATGTTGCGATATGATAAAACGCAATCGCGATAGGCTGCAACCCGACCTTTATCAAAGTCGGAAACGTGATGGTACGCATTTCTCCTCCTTACACGAGGCATCACAACAACGTTTCACCAGGCAACGCCAGTCAACTGCTGTTTGTGTATGAGAAATCGGTTGGAAACTTTCCTCGTGTCAGTACGTTGTGGGTGTCGCCACCGGCGCCAACCTTGTGTGAATGCTCTGAAAAGCTAATCATTTGCATATCACAGCATCTTCTTCCTGTCGGTTAAATTTCGCGTCTGTAGCACGTCATCTTCGTGGCGTAGCGATGTTAATGGCCAGTAGTGTATTATACCGTGGTGCCACTGGACACAGTCCTTGATGTGTGTATGTGTGTGTGTGTGTGTGTGTGTGTGTGTGTGTGTGTCACAGGCTGATTTCTATATCGCCTGATAGCACGTAACAAAAACATGCTCAACGAGTGCAGGGACGGGAGAAGTGGACCGCGCACCGAGGCACAGTGGAGGCTGGTAGCAGCAGAGAGGGGTACCCAGCTGGTCCGGTGGGCGGCCACGGCCGCGCTGGCCGGCGCTGGCAGTGGCGTAGATCACGGGGCGGCTATTTTTGCCCGGCCCGGTTATTAATAGCGGCGCCAGGTGCTTCGCCGAGGTCACCCCCATTCTTCGCACGGGACACTCACTGCTCCGCCACTCCCACTGACACGCCTCTGCGCCCTATCCCCAATACGACTCGTTCACACAGTCCGTCAGTCACATGCGCTACGTATCGTAACCGTGTGGAACGAGTCAGTTTTCAGACCTACGAGGGGCCTTCGTAAGTAATGCGAAACATTTTTTTCTCGGGAGGTTTCGATTAAAAATAAGCGGAATTTGTTGTGGGTCATCGTAGAACATTCCCGCTTTAGCCGTGTAATTTCGTGTAGTTCCGATAGGTGGAGGCGCAATAGGTAGCCTTCGAAATGGCGTCTGTAACGGAGTTTCATTCTGACAAGGGAACCTCCCCATCGTACCCCCCTCAGATTTAGTTACAGTGTGTTAACTGTAAGGCGGCCGAGTTGTGAGGGGAGTACGGGGAGAGGAGGAAGCAAGCATTGGCTGGCGAGGGGAAAAATGGTTCAAATGGCTCTGAGCACTATGGGACTTAACATCTATGGTCATCAGTCCCCTAGAACTTAGAACTACTCAAACCCAACTAACCTAAGGACATCACACACACCCATGCCCGAGGCAGGATTCGATCCTGCGACCGTAGCAGTCGCGCGGTTGTGGACTGAACGCCTAGAACCACTAGACCACCGCGGCCGGCTGGCGAGGTGAGAGGAGCCGGGGGGGGGGGGGGGGGGGGGGGGGACAAGGCACGCCTACCAGTTGCAGTGCTGGCACTACAAATTGCGCGTCATGCTTACACGAAAGCAGACGAAAGGCTTGGAAGTAAAACTCGCTTTAAATGTTGTTCGTAAACGAAACTGAAATCGTCATGTACATGAAATATAAGGTAATTCGGACGAAATACGGGGCTCCTCCAACGTGATCGCGAACAAAATATCTGTAATGGAAACTCACCTTTTCTTGCCAGGCGTTTGTGGTGATACGCCAGGATGATTCTTGGAAAACTGTTTGAATCTTCCAATGCTACGCATGCTTTGTCCTGTGTATGTAGCACTGAAGATTTGTAAATGGGGTGAAGCAATTTTTTGTGCTCCCTTTCGCAGAATTCAATCACACGCAATATAATTTTGCGAGCGTTGCTACGTAATACTGGTTTCCTTCTAACCGTAGGCCTACTGGTAGGGATTGTTGCCGACTCCCAAGATGGGCCAGCAACTGCCTCTTCACTCATTTTGATAATGTTTAGCACAACTGCACAACAAAAACACGCAGAACAGTACAGCGCAAAACAATAACGAAGCAGACGTACAACACAGTCGGCTACGTAATGTTGGCAGCAGTCGAAGCCTCCCGACGTTTACCGACTTCTACCGATTCAGGACTAGGGAGAGGTCTGCCATCTAAAAGTTTACACACTGTGTAAGTTGGCACAGTCGATAGGCCTTGAAAAACTGAACACAGATCAATCGAGGAAACAGGAAGAAGTTGTGTGTAACTATGAAAAAATAAGCAAAATATACAAACTGAGTAGTCCATGCGCAAGATAGGCAACATGAAGGATAGTGTGAGCTCAGGAGCGCCGTGGTCATGTGGTTAGCGTGAGCAGCTGCGGAACGAGAGGTTCTTGGTTCAAGTCTTCCCTCGAGTGAAAAGTTTACTTTCTTTATTTTCGCAAAGTTATGATCTGTCCGTTCGTTCATTGACGTCTCTGTTCACTGTAATAAGTTTAGTGTCTGTGTTTTGCGACCGCACCGCAAAACCGTGCGATTAGTAGACGAAAGGACGTGCCTCTCCAATGCGAACCGAAAACATTTGATCGCAAGGTCATAGGTCAACCGATTCCTCCACAGGAAAATACGTGTGATATATTTGCTGGATTCATATTGCACACGGAATACGTCTCACGTATTTAATGCAGTCTCGTCCAAAGTAGCGAACAGTCAACTGCCAGCCAGGGAGCCTCGTTAGCAGGAATACTCTCTCTTCCGTGCGCTGTAGTCGACTGACGTCCTGTGTTCCGATGTTTGTTTAGGTGTAGCGTCCCCATACTACGGCGCAGTTACCTCGCATCGGAAGGACGGACGGACAGATAATAATTGTCTGAAAATAAAAAATTAAACTTTTCACTCGAGAGAAGACTTGAACCAAGGTCCTCTTGTTCCGCAGCTGCTCACGCTAACCACGGGACCACGGCGCTCCTGGCTCACACTACGCTTGATGTTGCCTATCTTGCGCATGGGCTACTCAGTTTGTATATTTTGCTTATTTTTTTCATAGTTCCACACAGCTTCTTCCTATTTTCTCGATTGATCTGTGTCCAGTTTTTCAAGGCCTATCCACTGTGCCAACTTATAACTAAATCTGAGGGGGGTGATAGGGAGGTTCCCTTGTGAGCAGAGCGCTGTCATTGAGTTCCTTTTGACGGGAAACCAGAGCATCGCAGACACTCTGAGGCGGTTGCAGAATGTCTGCGGAGACCTGGCGATGAACAAAAGCACGGTGAGCCGTTGAGTGAGGCGTCTATCATCATCGAAACAAGGTCACGCAACCCTGTCCGATCGCCCTCGTGCTGGCCGGCAGCACACAGCTCTTAGATTCAAGAAACGACTTCTGCATGTTCGTAGGCACAAAAATGCAAATGAACTCCTTCTCCATGAGAACGCAAGGCCTCACACCAGTCTGCGCACCCGAGAGGAGATCGTACCTGTAGAATTATATCACTGTCACACATACTTCGGCAGATGACGTGATGTCAATTGAGATGCGTAGAAAACTAGTTTTTTGCTTTGAATGGAGCGCAGTTAATGCACATTATATTCATCCAGTGTTTTATTATGAGAGCTCTTAGCGACATCCATCAAACTATAACCATAATTTCAGTCCTTTTCTGAACTTACTCTCGCTTACATGCTTAACTTCAAATATTTAACTCATTACCTCGTCTGTATAATAATCAGACGTTTTAAGCTGATATATTCAAAGGAGTCTTATTCTTTTAAGGATCGGGAGTTTACTGGTTTAAACTAAATGACACCTCTCGAACATCTACGTCTACGTGATTACTCTGCTATTCACAATAAAGTGCCTGGCAGAGGGTTCAGTGAACCACCTTCAAGCTCTCTCTCTAACGTTCCACCCTCGAACGGCACGCGAGAAAAACGAGCACTTAAATTTTTCTCTGCGAGCCCTGAGTTCTCTTATTTTATCGTGATGATCATTTCTCTCTATGTAGGTGGGTGCCAAGAGAATGTTTTCACAATCGGAGGAGAAAACTGGCGATTGAAATTTCATGAGAACTCGTCGCAGCGAAAAACGCCTTTGTTTCAATGATCGCCAGTCGAATTCACGTATCATCTCTCTGGCAATAATTCAAAATGAGCTGCCCTTCTTTGTACTTTTTCGATGTCATCCGTCAGTCCCACGAGATGCAAATCCCACACCGCACAGCGATACTCCAGAATAGAGCGGACAAGGGTGGTGTAAGCAGTCTGTTTAGTAGATCTGTTGCACCTTCTAAGTGTTCTGCCAATGAATCGCAGTCTTTGGTTTGCTCTACCCACAATATTATCTATGTGATCTTCCAATTTAGCTCATTCGTAATTGTAATCGTTAAGTATTTGGTTCAATTTACAGCCTTCAGATTTGTGTGACTTATCGCGTAATCGAAATTTAGCTGATTTCCTTTAGTACTCATGTGAATAACTTCAAAAAAAATGGTTCAAATGGCTCTGAGCACTATGGGATTGAACATCTGAGGTCATCAGTCCCCTATAACTTAGAACTACTTAAACCTAACTAACCTAAGGACATCACACACATCCATGCCCGAGGCAGGATTCGAGCCTGCGACCGTAGCGGTCGCGCGGTTCCAGACTGAAGCGCCTAGAACCGCTCGGCCACATCGGCCGGCTTGAATAACTTCGCACTTTTCCTTATTCAAGTTCAATTGCCACTTTTCGCACCATACAGATGTCTTATCTAAATCATTTTGCAAGTCGTTTTGTTCATCTGATGACTTTACAAGAGGGTAAATGACAGAATCATCTGCAAACAATGTAATAGGGCTAACCAAATTGTCTCCTATGTCGCTAATATAGATCAGGAACAATAGAGGGCCTATAACACATCCTTTGGGAACGCCGGGTATTACTTCTGTTGTACTTGATAACTTTCCGTCTATTACTACGAACTGTGACGTTTGACAGGAAATTACGAATCCAGTCGCACAACTGAGGCGATACTCCGTAGGTCTGCAGTTTGGTTAGAAGACGCTTGTGAGGAACGGTGTCTAAAGCCTTCTGGAAATTTAAAAATATGGAATCAATTTGACATCCCCTGTCGTTAGCACTTATTACGGGCTGAGAGGAAAGCTTTGTTTTCATCAGGCTGAAAGAGGAGTGCAGAGCGTGTTGCATTCCTGTGTGTGCCGGGCCCGCGCGGCTTTGGGCGTGGCTGCGGGAGGCCGATGGGAGTTCATCGCATAGCATCGTCGCGCCAAACGTAACGCTACACCCGCTGCCGCGCCGGCGTCACCGATACCCAACACGGCCCGCCCGGCCGGACTTGTCTTACGGTGAGCGCATTTTTACGAGGCGCGGATCGGTTCCGCGTGTTGGCACCCGCTCCCCAGCACACTGAAACGTTCCTCTTTCGTCCGCTCTTCGCAGCTTCCGCCGCGTCCCGAGAAGAACAACTCGCGGCCGCGGTGTGAATCCACGCATTCTTGGCGATGTAAGGCGCGCGAGGAGACAAATTGTGCGACCGACTGTTACGCTGTTATAATTCGAAACGTTTATTAAAGGACCTGGATTAATTGTCTGCATTCCCATACAACTAACTGGCCAGTCTCCGTCTGACCCGAAGACAGTGTCAAGAACGTGTCTTTAGTCCAGTTTTAATACAAAAACCCTGTAGCAATCAAACTGCTTCCAGGAAAATTTCGAAATGCGAACACTGGACTGGAATATGTACACCACTAACAGTTCACACACCACCTTCCAACTCTCGCCGATATTCAACATAACAACAAAACAGGAATACAGACCGAAGTTAGTTGCGAAGTGTGTGTGTGTGTGTGTGTGTGTGTGTGTGTGTGTGTGTGTGTGTGTGTGCGCGCGCGCGCGTTTGTGTAGTGTAATGTTTGTGTTGGATGATGACGGTGATGATGATGATGATGATGATGATGAGAGAAGGGAGAAGGTGAAGCCCGGGTCCTGCACATCGGCTACCCCTCGCGAATAGCACGGAGGGGCCACCAAGCTTAACGTCACGTCACCATCGGCAGTGTAACATGCCCTCAGTTCGTGAGACATTGCGAAAAGGTTTGGTATTTAAATCTGGACACTGGCGTGAAGTCTGGCGATCAGGAACTTTACAGCACCATCTCTCCTCCCTTTGCCGGCCAAATACTGGTAGCGAAAATTTTGACCACCACCAGGATTCGAACAGGCACAAACGTGCTTTAGCGACCTCGGCCACGGCGTCCCCTGTAAGACAGCTTTAATCCCGTTGTCTGTTCATACCGATTACAAGGGAGATTGGATTGTCTCCGGACGGTTTGTAACTCATCACATAATTATTATACGAGACTAAATATCTCATTGATGCATGTTACATGTCTGTGAGACAGTGATTTCCATGCACCATGACTAACTCTTCTGTCTGGTAACGGTAGCTTCTGGCGTCAAGGCCAAGATACACTATGCGATCAAAAGTATGCGCACACCCCCAAAAATGAACGTTGTTCATATTAGCTGCATTGTGCTGCAACCTACTACCAGATACTCCATATCAACGACCTCAGTAGTCATTAGACATCGTGAGAGAGCAGAATGGGGCGCTCCGCGGAACGCTCGGAACGTGGTCAGGCGATTGGGTGTCACTTGTGTCATATGTCTGTAAGCGAGATTTCCGCACTCCTAAACACCCCTAGGTCCACTGTTTCTGATGTGATAGTGAAGCGGAAACGTGAGGGGACACGTAAAGCACAAAAGCGCACTGGCCGACCACGTCTGTTGACTGACAGAGACCGCCGACAGTTGAAGAGGGTCGTAATTTGTAATAGGCAAACATCTATCCAGACCATCACACAGGAATTCCACACTGCCTCGGGATCCGCTGCAAGTACTACGACAGTTAGGCGGGAGATGAGAAAACTAGTATTTCATGGACGAGCGGCTGCTCGTAAGCCACACATCATGCAGGTAAATGGCAAACGACGCCTCGCTTGGTGTAAGGGCGAAAACATTGGATGATTGAACAGTGGAAAAACGTTGTGTGGAGTGAGGAATCACGATACACAATGTGGCGATCCGATGGCAGGGTGTGGGTGTGGCGAATGCCCGGTGAACGTCATCCGCCAGCCTGTGCAGTGCCAACAGTAAAATTGGGAGTCGGAGGTGTTATATGGTTCAAATGGCTCTGAGCACTATGCGACTTAACATCTGAGGTCATCAGTCCCCTAGAATTTAGAACTACTTAAACCTAACTAACCTAAGAACATCACACACATCCATGCCCGCGGCAGGATTCGAACCTGCGACCGTAGCGGTCGCGCGGCTCCGGACTGAAGCGCCTAGAACCGCTCGGCCACAACGGCCGGCGGAGGTGTTATAGTGAGATCGTGTTTCTCATGGAGGGGGTTTGCACACCTTGTTGTTTTGCGTGGAACTATCACAACACAGGCTTACATTGATGTTTTAAGCACCTTCTTGCTTCCCACTGTTGAAGAGCAATTCGGGGAAAGCGGCTGCATCTTTCAACACGATCGAGCACCTGTTCATAATGCACGGCCTGTGGCGGAGTGGTTACACGACAATAACCTCCCTGCAATGGACTGGCCTGCACAGAGTCGTGAGCTGAATCCTATAGAACACCTTTGGGATGTTGTGGAACGTCTACTTCGTGCCAGTACTCACCGACCGACATCGATACCTCTCCTCAGTGCAGTACTTCGTGAATAATTGGCTGCCATTCCCCAAGAAACCTTCCAGCACCTGATTGAACGTATGCCTGCGAGAGTGGAAGCTGTCATCAAGGCTAAGGTTGGGCCATACCATATTGAATTCCAGCATTACCGATGGAGGGCGCCACGAACTTGTAAGTCATTTTCAGCCGGGTGTCCGGATACCTTTGATCACATAGTGTAGAAACGTGAATCTGTCTCCTTTCTTCCGTTCTTCTGAACAGAACGCTGGTAGTGGAAGTTTTCGCCCTCCATAATTCATGACTTTTAATTGAGGTCTTGTCAGAAGCTTGCCCGATATGAAGTACTGAATTGTATTTACAACAGCACAGTGGATAGTACAGCCCGCAGGAAACATGTCCCAGTTGTTCGACTGGTCATAACAAGAATAATGGTGTATCTGACCTAGAAGCAGATGCAATTGTTTCGTTCTGCGCTTTGTGTAACTAGGCCAGCATAACATTACCTCACAGTCGTTCGAATGATGTAAAGCGAATACAGCGCTTACAGTATAACAGCGAGCGGAAAGTCCCAGCGCTCTCAACTGCTAGACCAGGGACGCAGAAGAGACTGGGTCGGACAAGGCCGGGGTCATGACCACGAACACCATCTGGAGGCGAGTGATTTCGCAATGGCAGCTGACGCACAGGTGGTGTCTGCTCATAGAGCCAAGGATGTCTGTTGCGCTCATCGCCCCTGATTCAGCATCTAACAAACAGCGTCTGACCAGGGATCGGCTACGTTACAGAGTTATGTGAGAAAGGCCAGAGATCTTGCCAAATGATAAGCCGGGGTCAGTCGCTCAGTTGATTAAAAGTTTGTCCCGACCGCTACGGTTCTGCAACCAAAGACATACAGTGGTGTTGACAAGCGAGAGAGAAATTTGTTATTATTTATTTATCAGGTTCTGTGGGACCATGGAAGCCAAAGCTATTTCTTCATGGTACGAACCGGTATATAGTTTACAGAACGATGATTAGAAAATTTATAAAGAAAACACACTAAAGAACTACCACACTTGCACACTTGCAGATAGACGGCGCGCTAAACGGAAGCGGCTGCTCACTAAATACCGAAATCCGATCTTCACCGAGGATGTAGAGCATATATTATTACCACCAACTTTCAGATCGTGCAATGATCACCATTCAAAGATAAGGGGAATAAGAGCTCGTACTGAGGCGTTCAGACAGTCGTTTTTCCCTCGCGCGATCCGCGAATGGAGCAGGGGGTGGAGGGGGGGATGGGGGGGGGGAATATGACATTGGCGAGATTTCTGCCCTCTGCCACACACCGCTTTGTGGCTAGCGGAGTATATATGTAGATGTACATGTAAAACACGAAAAATTAACTGTGAGAGAGTATACGAATGTGCTCAACTACTGCAAGGTACGCCAGTGTATAACAAAAAATAGTGCCACAAAGAAACCTTTTGGCTTGGATTAGCAGACATAGTGTTTTACCACTCATAACTTTTAGTTCTGCTGGAAGTCTACTGAAAATAAAACCCACTGCAATGTGCACACCTTTCTGTATATTTCTTAAAGAAGAGTTGTCAAAAGCATATATTTTTCCAGTCTAGTGTGAATGTTGCAGTTCCTTCTTAATGAGTATTTATATAAACCCCGTGATGGAGTAAATGTAGAGAGACGGCAGAGTTAGAATTCAGGGTCATCTGAACAAGAGCGTACACGTGGTTTGCGAACTGACAACGCAGACCTGCCTGACCGTCCTATTCACGGTTTTAAAAAAATTCTTTGTGAGCACAGAGCTGCTCCAAAATAGACTATAAGACAAACATTAAAAGATGCACCAGGAAAGATCTATCCGAATGGGACGGAAATCGGTGGGTGTGATGTACGTGTACAGACAAACAAATTATTATAATTTCAGAAAAATTGGATGATTTATTCAGGAGAAAAGCTTCACAAACTGAGCAAGTCAGTAACGGGTTGGTCCATCTGTGACCCTTATGCAAGCAGTTCTTCACCCTGGTCTTGTTTGATAAAGTTGTTGGATGTCCTCTTGAGGAATACCTTACCAAATTCTGTCCAATTGGCGCGATAGATCATCAAAATCCGCAGAGGGTTGGAGCGCCCTTTCATAATGTTCCAACCGTTCTCAAGATCTGGTGACCTTGCTGGCCAAGGGAGGGTTTGGCTAGCACGAAGACAAACAGTAGGAACCTGCACCGTGTGCGGACGGGCATTGTCCTGCTGAAATGTAAATCCAGAATTTCTTACCATGAAGGGCAACAAAACCGGCCGTAGAATATCGTCGACGTACTTCTGTACTGTAAGGGGGCCGTGGGTGACAACCAAAGGGGTCCCGCTATGGAAAGAAATGACACCCCGGACGACCACTCCTGGTTGTCAGACCGTCTGGCCAGCGACAGTCAGGTGGTACCCCACCGCTGTTCTCCAGACACGTCTTCGGCCAGGAATCTCATTGACTGGAGTAGAATTTTCTTCAGTGATGAATACCGCTTCGAACTGAGCCCCAATTACTAGCGAAGATATGTCTGGAGATGCTCCAGACCAACGCGGTGTTGACTTGCTCAATTTCCGAAGCTCTTTCTCGTGAGTAAATGATACAGTTTTTCTGAAATTATCTTCATTTGTCTGTCTGTACATGTACATCACATCTAACGATTTCCGTCCTCGGAGAATTCCTTCGTTGGTACGTCGTTATTTTTTCATCACAACTTTACAGGTAGAATAATTTAAAAATTCTATGGGTAAGATTAATAAATTAATTTTGTCTTATACCCGGAGGAAATCATCTGCAGCTGGTGCTGAAAATGATTCATGACAGCAGCCGTTGTGGTTCAGTGTGATTCGCAATTGTAATAATTACTCAGAATATCATATGTATACAATATATGGGCTGGCGAAAGACGGGGGGGGGGGGGGGAGAGAGAGAGGAGATCGTGCCACCACTTCCCGCTACTGTTTAATGCTATCACACCGTCTGCTTGGCGTTTATCATGTGAGCTTCGTCCGCCAACTATGATGCGTTTCAGTATTATGGCAGTTCCTAGCTGGCCTATAACCAGAGCGCCGCGCTGCCACTGAATGAGCAAGTGCTGCCGACTGCAGCGCCTCTCTTGTCACGAACATTATTTTAGAACGCAGAGACAGGAAGAGTTAAGTCATATTATAGCATAGGTACTGAAAGTAGGACGTTCCCTTAGTCACAGATGACGGCACCACATCGCCTTTCTTCCACGTGCTCGACGCGTCAATTCCAGGCGGACTTTTCCTTCAGGTGGCGGACTGGACAGTGAAAGTGGATGGCCTTGTCACCGTCTCCGAGGGAGAAAGCGCCTATATTTTTATGATACAATGAAACATCCTTGACAGCGCAGCGCCCGTGAACATCAGTGTAGTCGATAGCGTATCTAAATTATACCTCATGCAGGTGACCTTCAGAGTCGCGTCCACAAAGGCGGCGCGACATGCTACGCTGACTAGCTCGTACAAATATTAAGGAAGAGTGTGCTAGCCCTCACACATCGACAGGCTGCCGCCATTTTCTAAAGCAGTGGTGATATTGGAAGGAAACATTTTTTTTTTTTTCGGGTGCGACAGTCAGATGTTTGTGCTGTGGGAGATCTGTAGCATTAAAGTATGACATTTATATTGTAGAGTGTGGGGACGAATGCCATCATTAATATTTGTTAAAATAATTTATTTTATCACGCAGTCACATTTATATTTTTTTACCCGCGGACTTCGGAAAGTGCGTTGCACATGTCTTCCCACGCTAAGAACATTGCGCAACAAGAGTGGCACATTGTGATGATCTAGCTTCCCTGTAGGCACAGTTCTGCTGCGTTGCATCACAGTGTCCGAATGGAATGGTGTGACAGCGAGAAACGTACTCCACAGTTGAAGTATAGGGGACAGTAGTATTCTTGTGAGCAAAACGTCTAAATAGCACACAGATGTCACTGTGAGAAAGGTATGGCCAAACTTTCAGGAAACATTCCTCACACACAAAGAAAGAAAATATGTTATGTGGACATGTGTCCGGAAATGCTTACTTTCCATGTTAGGGCTCATTTTATTACTTCTCTTCAAATCACATTAATCATGGAATGGAAACACACAGCAACAGAACGTACCAGCGTGACTTCAAACACTTTGTTACAGGAAATGTTCAAAATGTCCTCCGTTAGCGAGGATACATGCATCCACCCTCCGTCGCATGGAATCCCTGATGCGCTGATGCAGCCCTGGAGAATGGCGTATTGTATCACAGCCGTCCACAATACGAACACGAAGAGTCTCTACGTTTGGTACCGGGGTTGCATAGACGAGAGCTTTCAAATGCCCCCATAAATGAAAGTCAAGAGGGCTGAGGTGAGGAGAGCGTGGAGGCCATGGAATTGGTCCGCCTCTACCAATCCATCGGTCACGGAATCTGTTGTTGAGAAGCGTACGAACACTTCGACTGAAATGTGCAGGAGCTCCATCATGCATGAACCACATGTTGTGTCGTACTTTTAAAGGCACATGTTCTAGCGGCACAGGTAGAGTATCCCGTATGAAGTCATGATAACGTGCTCCATTGAGCGTAGGTGGAAGAACGAAACTAAAATGAGCTCTAACATGGAAATTAAGCGTTTCCGGACACATGTCCACATAACATGTTTTCTTTCTTTGTGTGTGAGGAATGTTTCCTGAAAGTTTGGCAGTACCTTTTTGTAACACCCTGTATATGGAGCAAATGCAATGTCGCGTCCAGCCGCAGTGGAATGGTGCCAACAATTTGACCAAGGCAGTACTTACGTGGGCGATGCAGATTGGAATTGAAGGCCATCGACATCGACCACAGACGATATTTTTTTTAAAAAATGAAATGCCTCCAGTTGTAATTAAGATTTTATATTCGCTACTAATTTCGACGTTGCGTCAACGCCACCTTCAGGCCCGCGACACTTTGATGAAATCAGTTTGTGTGTGGCTCAGTCTAGCAGTCCGCGGTGAGACCAACACGTGCTGCACATGAAGATGGCGTTGACGCAACGTCGAAACTAGTAGTGAAGTAAATATAAAATCTTAAGTACAGCTGGAGGAATTTCATTTTTAATAAAACTTATACCAGATGCGTCCCACCTTCATCCAGTTTAAATATGGATGAGCGAAGACAGACGACAATGTCCAGGCAATGGTGGGACTATTCGCAGCAGTCACACATTTGCCAACGACGAGGGCGCTCCCACAGCGGCTCTTGGATGGCTCCGTGAAGAAGGAGCGGATGTCTAACGCCGAGGAATTGAAAAATTGCATAAATTGTAAGTAGGCTGTTTAGATTTTAATGTTGGTAACGCCACGTCGCGCTCTGTATGAAAGTCACTGGCTGTGCTGTGGGAAGTCTGAGTCTGGCTGGATGGCATTCTTGGAATGTTCGCTATTGTAGTGTTGGGCAGTTGGATGTGAACAGAGCGTAGCGTTGCGCAGTTGGATGTGAACCGCCAGCAGTGGTGGATGTGAGATGGGAGATGGCAGAGTTTTGAGAGCGGACGATCTGGACGTGTGTCCGTCAGAAAAACGAAATTTGTAAGACTGGATGTCATGAGCTGAGTGTGTTTCTCCTGAACCGATCGATTCCATATTCATATGTCTTGGGGTCCCAAGCTCGCGTCTTGGATTCCCAGCCTACGGGAGCAGCAATATTGTGGAACGATAAAGTTCAGTTGTATCAGGCCACGATCCTGCCACTGTCTAATACCGAGACGTGAATTCTTACACAAGGCGTAATGCGATCTTTTCACAAACAAGCGTCGGCCGGGGTGGCCGAGCGGCTCTAGGCGCTTCAGTCTGGAAGCGCGCGACTGCTACGGTCGCAGGTTCGAATCCTGCCTCGGGCATGAATGTGTGTGATGTCCCTAGGTTAGTTAGGTTGAAGTAGTTCTAAGTTCTAAAGGGCACGATGACCTCAGAAGTTAAGTCCCATTAGTGCTCAGAGCCATTTGAACCATTCTGAACAAACAAGCAACAGTCAAAGGAGACCCCTTTAACTAACAAAATCTAGATTGCGTCACTGCTGCGTGCCTTTTGTGGCTGTACTGAAATGATAATCATTTGCACATCGAAGCATGTAGTACACGTCATACCAATATTGGGTTAGCTCCATGTTGTCTTCATGGAGCTGCAATTTTAATGGCCAGCAGTGTATTATCACTGGTTTCCTGTCAGTAGGCATGTGGACATCTAGTAGTCGACCACAATATTATTGCAGTTTGGTGAAGGCTGTTCGGTCGGCTAATCGGGATTGATGGTATGCGTTTTCCTTAGTCACTCCTGTGCTTGTTTACTGTGGTTCCGGTAGCGGGCAAGTGCAATAATATCGTAGTTGAGTTATACTGCTTCTCACGCATCAGTGATGTGTAGAAACCATATCATGACGAATGCAGGTTCCCTATTGTTAAGTTTATTGCACTAGCTGATACACACACAAACACACACACACACACACATCTACATCTGCATCTACACGATTACTCTGCAATTCACATTTAAGTGCTTGGCAGAGGGTTCATCGAACCACAATCATACTATCTCTCTACCATTCCACTCCGGAACAGCGCGCGGGAAAAACGTACACCTAAACCTTTCTGTTCGAGCTCTGATTTCTCTTATTTTATTTTGATGATCATTCCTACCTATGTAGGTTGGGCTCAAAAAAATATTTTCGCATTCGGAAGAGAAAGTTGGTGACTGAAATTTCGTAAATAGATCTCGCCGCGACGAAAAACGTCTTTGCTGTAGTGACTTCCATCCCAATTCGCGTATCATATGTGCCACGCACTCTCCCCTACTACGTGATAATACAAAACGAGCTGCCCTTTTTTTGTTCCTCCGTCAATCCCACCTACTAAGGATCCCACACCGCACAGCAATATTCTAACAGAGGACGAACGAGTGTAGTGTAAGCTGTCTCTTTAGTGGACTGGTTGCATCTAGTAAGTGTCCTGCCAATGAAACGCAACCTTTGGCTCGCCTTCCCCACAATATTATCTATGTGGTTTTTCCAACTGAAGTTACTCGTAATTTTAACACCCAGGTACTTAGTTGAATTGACAGCCCTGAGAATTGTACTATTTATCGAGTAATCGAATTCCAACGGATTTCTTTTGGAACTCATGTGGATCACCTCACATTTTTCGTTATTTAGAGTCAACTGCCACCTGCCACACCATACAGCAATCTTTTCTAAATCGCTTTGCAACTGATACTGGTCTTCGGATGACCTTACTAGACGGTAAATTACAGCATCATCTGCGAACAACCTAAGAGAACTGCTCAGATTGTCACCCAGGTCATTTATACAGATCAGGAACAGCAGAGGTCCCAGGACGCTTCCCTGGGGAACACCTGATATCACTTCAGTTTTACTCGATGATTTGCCGTCTATTACTACGAACTGCGACCTTCCTGACAGGAAATCACGAATCCAGTCGCACAACTGAGACGATACCCCATAGGCCCGCAGCTTGATTAGAAGTCGCTTGTGAGGAACGGTGTCAAAAGCCTTACGGAAATCCAGAAATACGGAATCAACTTGAGATCCCCTGTCGATAGCGGCCATTACTTCGTGCGAATAAAGAGCTAGCTGCGTTCCACAAGAACGATGTTTTCTGAAACCATGCTGATTACCTATCAATAGATCGTTCCCTTCGAAGTGATTCATAATGTTTGAATACAATATATGCTCCAAAACCCTACTGCAAAAACATGGTTCAAATGGCTCTGAGCACTATGGGACTTAACATCTATGGTCATCTGTCCCCTAGAACTTAGAACTACTTAAACCTAACTTAACCTAAGGACATCACACACATCCATGCCCGAGGCAAGATTCGAACCTGCGATCGTAGCGGTCACGCGGTTCCTGACTGAAGCGCCTAGAACCGCACGGCCACACCGGCCGGCAAACCCTACTGCAAACCGACGTCAATGATATAGGTCTGTAGTTAGATGGATTACTCCTACCACCCTTCTTAAACACTGGTGCGACCTGCGCGCGCGCACACACACACACACACACACACACACACACACACACACACACACGCGCACGCACACGCACACGCAAGAACGCTGATGCGGAAGAAGGATATCCACAGCGGGAGCCTTGTGCGTGTGCCTTCGTAAAATAAGAGCAATTACGCTTGCCAGCAGTAGACGTCCGCCGGTGGAGAGCGGTCTTGCTGGTCCGTATCTGATGGCCGCTAACGGACACGTCTTTCTCCAAGCGTGACCAAGCCGCTGCCCGCTGCGCCGTCCGCCGTAAATTCGCTTTCACCGCGCCGAGCCGCTGTCCCAGCGCTAGGCGGCCCCGCACCGCTTAACGACGAGCGCGCGGTAGGGACTTCCCCCCTCCCGCACCACCAGGCGCACCAACTGCTCGGCGGGGTGGTCGCCTCGTCACAACAGACTCGCTTTTCTGTGTGCACTTGCCCAGTCTAAATACTCTGTATCAAAATGTACTAAAATAGTCACAGATAAGGAAAAATCTCTAGGCAACAGAACTTCATGCTTGTCTCAAGCGGTATAATTAAGATTTGTTCCACCTCCGTGGTGCAAAACACTCGTGCGACTCATTCCGGAATATTGCTCAAGTATATGTGAGCCATGTCAAACGTGAAAGTATATAAAGAAGGGTGCCACGACTGGTCACAGCTTTTTTTGACCTAACGCATAGCGTCACGGGGACGCTGGAAAACCTGAACTGTCAGACGCTTGAGTCTAAGACGTCAGCTATCCCGTACCAGCCTCCTTTCAAAGTTTCAAGAACCAGCACTGAGGAATCTATGAATATACTTCCTACAACCACGCTCCCGTAGGGACTGCGAAGACAAGATCTGACTAATTACAACGCGCACAGAGAGACTTAAGTAGTCATTCTTCCAGCGTTCCATTTGCGAATGGTTCAGAAGAAACTCCTAACATGTGGAACTTCCGGAAATACCATCTGCCGTTTGTAGATTCGTCATCATCAGTTTTCTGCTATATTAGCAGGTCCTTTGCATCTTCATTTTCTGCAATCCATTGCTTCCTTCTTAAGGCTGCTGTATGTTGTACCGTCCATCACGTCATCCAGTATCTGAAATCTCTTCGCTTCCTCTTCCCTTCTACATAACCTTCTAAAACTGTTTTTATCAGTCCATTATTCTTTCTTAAAATGTACCCAATCCAATTTCTTTTTCTTCTATTTATTACATCTAGTAACTGTCTTTTCTCTCCCACTCTTCTCAGTACCTCTTCATTTTTTACTCTGTCCATCCAACTTATTCTTTCCATCCTCCGGCATGTCCACATCCCAAAAGCTTCCAGCCTTTCTCTGTCTTTCTCCCTCAAAGCCCATGTTTCAGCGCCATACAGAAGAACACTCCATACAAGAAATTTTATGAGTCTCTTCCTGACCGCTGCAGAAAATTCTCCTTTTCTTATAAAATGCCTCTTTTGCCATTGCCATCCTTGTTTTAATTTCTGTAGTGCACTTCCAGTCGGGGTCTATTCTGCTTCCAAGATACTTAAAATTTTGCACCTGTTCTAATATTTCTCCATTCAATATAACTTTTGTGTGTTTATTTCCTCCTAGTGACAATACTTTTGTTTTCTTTGTGTTGATTTTAATTCCATAATTTTTTCCGTTAGCTTCAATGGTGTCCAACAAATCCTGCAATTCTTTTTCCCTTGTGGCTAGAAGGACCATGTCATCAGCAAACCTCAAACACCCTACTCTCCTTCCTCTAATTTCTACTCCTTTCTCATCTAATGAGTACACTCCGTCAAAATCTCGAATGCTTGCTGCTTCGCGACCTGTTAATATTTGTTTAAGGCCGTCTGCACTTAAAATGTTTAATAGGTAAGGATGTATAGCCTATCGTCAGTGGCAACTGTTACAGAGAACAACAATCAATTGTATGTAAACTGATATCTACAATGTGACAGGTATGTACATAACAGCACAAACGTAAATCTAGTCGCATTATGTATCTCTATATCAAAGCCATTTATATCAGTTATAAATTCATTGATATTGTCAACTTGATGTTCATTTAAAAAGCAAACAGCCATGGGGATACCTAGAAACCAATACAACCATGTCTATGGTTCAAATGGCTCTGAGCACTATGGGACTTAACTTCTGAGGTCATCAGTCCCCTGGAACTTAGAACTACGTAAACCTGACAAACCAAAGGACATCACACACATCCATGCCCGAGGCCGGATTCGAACCTGCGATCGTAGCGGTCGCGTGGTTCCAGACTGAAGCGCCTAGAACCGCTCGGCCACCCCGGCCGGCCAACCATGTCTATGTTAACACGTTGGTATATGGATTTCCCACCTCACAGTGCACATATGTATGTTACTGCTGTCAATTGTTGGGCGCTGACAATTAACATCATATCTATTTTTGTACATGTTTTATACTATTTCTGTATTCGAAGCTTACATACTAATTGTCCAAATATGGTATATTCCGTATACGAATACATGATCACAGATGCGTATCAATATGGTCCCAGAAATAACAACAACCCTGTACAGTAGACTCTTTGGCCTATCTGTCAGTTCCATGTTTGCTTTATATGACAGTTATGTCAAATGTGACCAAGAAATGTCACTGCCTAAGAACTGACAGCAGTAACGTACACGACAACATGTGTACTGTGCGGTAGGGTGGCTTCCATATACTAACGTATTAACAGTTGGGTTCGAAACGAAAGAAGATTAGCATTTAAAGTCCCGTCAACAACGTGGTCATTAGAAATCCAAATTTGGATGGTCGGACGGAAATCTGAACCGCTGTTTTCTTGAAAGCGCATTCCGTATGTTAACTACTGCCGCACCTTACTCGGTTTGACGCATTGAGAGTTGTTATTTAGCTGGGATCTAGGAAGTGCAGCGGCTCCAGGAGGAAAAGTGCGTATATAATTGATTCAGTAGGAAATCGGGAAAAGGAGTCCTTGGAGGAGAGAGAAAGAGAGAGAGAGAGAGAGAGAGAGAGAGAGAGAGGGGGGGGGGGGGGAGGAGGGAGGGAGAGGGGATCTGCGTGACATAACGTGTGCGCTTGCCTAGAGCCGCGTGACGCTTTCTCCAGCTCGGACGAAAGTGAAATGACGCCGGAAACAAAGAAGTGTGCCGTGGACAGGCAGCTCTCAGGTTTCTGTGTCTGCCGCTCTGTTTACCGACTTCCGAGTTCCCTGTCGACGCAGACACGCTTTCGGGGTTACCGAATGGCGTCTTAGCTCAATAACATAAAAGTGTTCTGGTAATGACGCTTTCGGACGTCAGCGAAACTGCTTTTTCGACCAGGATCCGAATCAAAACATTGGTACAGTATCACAGAGTTGGCGCCGTAATAACACCACAACACGCGTATTTGGCAGGACCTGAGTTAAAGTTGGGCTCCGCTCATTCCGATTTACATTAAATGTATTCGCAAACGTAGGTACGGACAATCATCAGCTGTAGAATTGAAGGACTAAAATGAAACTTTGTGCCGGACCGGGACTCGAACCCGTGTCTCACGCGTACCGCGGACAGTCGCCTAACCGTTTGCCTATTCGTGCACTACTCACGGCCAGACACAAACTATATGTCGTGAAGTATGTGTCTACAACCTGTACTCGTATATCCGTTATGTATATTCCCATACGGGTGAGATGTTGCTTGAAAGTCGATTGCCCGATATCGGCGGATAAAAACATGTTGCAGTGCCTGTGTTATTGCGAATTACGACGCAAAGTTCCTTTGGATATGCAAGCATACTACATATCGAAAGGAACTTTGCATCGCAATTCGGAATAATACAGGCACTGAAACAGTGCATTCCGATTTACGTTTTCCTTCTCTTTTCTGAGGTGAATTGTGTAGATGCCGGGATGGTTCCGATGGCTCTGAGCACTATGGGACTTAACATCTGAGGTCATCAGTCCCCTATAAGTTAGAACTACTTAAACCTAACTAACCTAAGGACATCACACACATCCATGCCCGAGGCAGGATTCGAACCTGCGACCGCAACGGTCGCTCGGTTCCAGACTGTAGCGCCTAGAACCGCACGGCCACCCCGTTCGGCTGTTCATAACAACGAGAGAGAAGGGAGACAGCCTAAGCAGCATTTCTTATTTCTTCTTCATCGGTCCTCTGACCGATTTTGATAAGGTGCGCTACGAATTTCTCTTCTATACCAATTTCCTCGTCTCAGAGTAGCACTTACCCGTAACGTCCTCAGTTATCATTTTTACTATACCTGGTGTCTTTCGTAAGAGTCATCAGGCGCATTTTCTCTAGTGTGTTGGCAGATGCCAGCATCTGTGGCCAAGCGGTTCTAGGCGCTTCAGTCCGGAACCGCGCTGCTGCTACGGTCGCAGGTTCGAATCCTACTTCGGGCATGAATGTGTGTGATGTCTTCAGGTTATTTAGGTTTAAGTAGTTCTAAGTCTAGGGGACTGAAGACCTCAGATGTTAAGTCCCATAGTACTTAGAGCTATTTGAACCATTTTGTTGGCAGATACTTGCAGTTTCGTTTTTGAAGTGTGTAGCTGTAGTCCGTCCAAACAAATGCTGCTCTCCACGTCTTTCATGCGACGTCCAGCGTCGACAGAAAGCAGCGGTTTGTTTTCCGTTACAAACAAAATGATTTCTAATGCGGAATTTTACGTACTTAGTTGATAGAGCGGTCCCAGATTACTGCAGTGCGATGTTCGTTTCAGCGACATATATTTAGAGGGACAGTAAAGCACGAAGGATAACCAGTATTCCAGCGCGATGTCACCGCCCTGACTGACTGCTGCCACCATACTCAGTCGATGCTCGAGTACTGATTATTCTTCGTGTTTTACTGTCCTTGTTAATATATATCGATGATACGAATATCGCACCATATTAATTTGGTACCGGTCTATCGAATGGGCATGACAAATGCACTTTCAAAATGATCTTATTTGTAAAGGGAAACAAAGCGACGCTTTCCTCTGACGCTGGGCGTGGCACGAAAGACTATTTGTTTAGGATGACTCCATCTACACATTGCAACAATTCAATTCCAAATACCAGTTGAAACACCAAAAAATGGCCCTGACGACTCTTAGGGAGACAGCCTGTATATTCCAGTCTCTGTCTCCCACGCGCCTCCATCCACGGGCATCTACACTCCTGGAAATGGAAAAAAGAACACATTGACACCGGTGTGTCAGACCCACCATACTTGCTCCGGACACTGCGAGAGGACTGTACAAGCAATGATCACACGCACGGCACAGCGGACACACCAGGAACCGCGGTGTTGGCCGTCGAATGGCGCTAGCTGCGCAGCATTTGTGCACCGACGCCGTCAGTGTCAGCCAGTTTGCCGTGGCATACGGAGCTCCATCGCAGTCTTTAACAGTGGTAGCATGGCGCGACAGCGTGGACGTGAACCGTATGTGCAGTTGACGGACTTTGAGCGAGGGCGTATAGTGGGCATGCGGGAGGCCGGGTGGACGTACCGCCGAATTGCTCAACACGTGGGGCGTGAGGTCTCCACAGTACATCGATGTTGTCGCCAGTGGTCGGCGGAAGGTGCACGTGCCCGTCGACCTGGGACCGGACCGCAGCGACGCACGGATGTACGCCAAGACTGTAGGACCCTACGCAGTGCCGTAGGGGACCGCACCGCCACTTCCCAGCAAATTAGGGACACTGTTGCTCCTGGGGTATCGGCGAGGACCATTCGCAACCGTCTCCATGAAGCTGGGCTACGGTCCCGCACACCGTTAGGCCGTCTTCCGCTCACGCCCCAACATCGTGCAGCCCGCCTCCAGTGGTGTCGCGACAGGCGTGAATGGAGGGACGAATGGAGACGTGTCGTCTTCAGCGATGAGAGTCGCTTCTGCCTTGGTGCCAATGATGGTCGTATGCGTGTTTGGCGCCGTGCAGGTGAGCGCCACAATCAGGACTGCATACGACCGAGGCACACAGGGCCAACACCCGGCATCATGGTGTGGGGAGCGATCTCCTACACTGGCCGTACACCACTGGTGATCGTCGAGGGGACACTGAATAGTGCCCGGTACATCCAAACCGTCATCGAACCCATCGTTCTACCATTCCTAGACCGGCAAGGGAACTTGCTGTTCCAACAGGACAATGCACGTCCGCATGTATCCCGTGCCACCCAACGTGCTCTAGAAGGTGTAAGTCAACTACCCTGGCCAGCAAGATCTCCGGATCTGTCCCCCATTGAGCATGTTTGGGACTGGATGAAGCGTCGTCTCACGCGGTCTGCACGTCCAGCACGAACGCTGGTCCAACTGAGGCGCCAGGTGGAAATGGCATGGCAAGCC
This sequence comes from Schistocerca serialis cubense, assembly GCF_023864345.2. Lineage (NCBI taxonomy): Eukaryota > Metazoa > Arthropoda > Insecta > Orthoptera > Acrididae > Schistocerca > Schistocerca serialis. Next base: position 632,714,736 of record NC_064642.1, on the reverse strand, counting down.
GTTCCACAGGACTACATCCAGCATCTCTACGATCGTCTCCATGGGAGAATAGCAGCCTGCATTGCTGCGAAAGGTGGATATACACTGTACTAGTGCCGACATTGTGCATGCTCTGTTGCCTGTGTCTAAGTGCCTGTGGTTAGTGTGATCATGTGATGTATCTGACCCCAGGAATGTGTCAATAAAGTTTCCCTTTCCTGGGACAATGAATTCACGGTGTTCTTATTTCAATTTCCAGGAGTGTATATTACTAAACTTGTAGCCTAGTTCAGGGAAGGTGGTTCGTAGTTCCAGTTGAGGCTGCCTATCTGACGACATCCGCGGTCAACAATCATTTGATTTTGAATATTACGCGTAATTACTGACCGAATTTAAAATTTTAAAACGCTGTCATAAACTACTCATTAAGAGGTATAATCTCACGTTAGAGATTTAACACAATAAGACAAATTTATTTTTCTTTTACTGTAAATCCAGTCACGTACCACAAAGTTTATCAATCACGTTATTATTTTCGGTCGACGATGACCATTTTCAGAGCAGAGTTTGAATAAAATAAATTATTGCTTAATAACTTTTGAACACACCTTGGGAGCATACAGTGATCAATGTTATTACTAATAGTTACTATTAAAATCAGTCTCGATCATAAATTCATTTATTCTGGTAACGGTTTTCGACCACGCCTGTGGTCATCTTCAGACCAAAATGATGTATGAGCAGGAGCCTCCTTCTGGTGGTAAATCACTGCTCAACCACCAGAAGGAGCCTCCTGCTCTTACAGCATTTTGGCCTGAAGATTACCACAGGCGTGGTCGAAACCGGTTACCAGAATAAATGAATTTGTGATCAAGACTGATTTTCAACAGTAACTAACTGCTTGATAGCTGGACAACCCTACTGCGACTATGTCGCGACTCGTACATAAGACAAATGTTGCAGTTAGAAACATTGTGCTTACAATAAACTTAACATATAACTTCAATCCTTTAGCAAATTTTTTTCTCGTTTACAGTACACAAAATGATGAACGGAAAAACACTTATCGCTTATTACCATTTTCGCTGTTCGTGCAGTAAAACTAAGGTATCAGGCATGACGATTTATTACCTGTTTGCTACGAATTTTTCATTCGCAATACATTTTGCAGATCGTATCCACATTTACTACTGAACGTAGCTGCAAGATTCTATCATTGTACGATACATAGTTCAGGAGATATGATGTAAAAATTTAGCTGTGTGAAAAAGTCGCTATTGCTTTAAACGGAAAGGAAATTAGAATATACTCATCCAGTGTTTGAGAATAAGAGCACTAGCGACTTCCAACAAACTTTGAACATAATTTCAAATCTTTTTTAATTTTTTCTCGCTTACATGCTTAACGTCAAATAGTTATCAGATTAACTCAGAAGTCTGAAGCTCTTTTATACACGGGAGTTCGATTATTTAGAGAATTTTCTGTTTATTCCGTAACGCCTTAAGGTACGACGGTGAATGAAATATAAACCAGAATTTTTGTTGTATGTGCCTTTTTGTAACCGGCTTCTGCTTTCGTTTCCATTGATTGTTCTCCACACCTAGAACGTTGTACCGTTTCTTTAGCCAGAATCGCAATGTCAGAGCAAGAGGTACCGCCATCTGTTGTGCAACACATTATAATCAAGTTTCACACAACAAATTTTGAAAAGACGTGCGGCACAGTTCGGGGATAAGCCCTGAGAAAGATTCATGTGTATGTGTGGCGCAAACAGCTTCTACGAGAACCAGAAACAGCTGAGAATGCAGCTCGCCATCATCACCCGGCGATTAGCATCAGTGAGAAGAATATCTGAATTGTTACCCAGTATTTGGAAGACGATAGCCAGATAACAGTTCATCAAATTGGTACTGAGGTTGGCGTAAACTGCGGTAGTACTCGGGCGATTATTACTGCCAACTTTGGATTTTGGAAAGCGTCCGTAAGGTGGGTGCCTCGTCTTCTCACTGCAGAGCACAGAAAATTCAGGAATTGTTCCGGACCACACTAGAACGTGCTCCCTACAGTCTAGACTTATCGCCTTGCAATTTTCATTTGTTTGGACCAGGAAAGGAAGTAGGCGGAGGACACAGATTTGATGACGACGGGACTGTCGAAGTGTTTGTACGCAACTTCCTATCTGTCAAAAAAAATGTGTTTCCCGTTCAGGAGACTATACAGAGAGATAAGTTCGTGTGCATGCATTTTTCTGAAGCTTAGAGAAACTGACAATTTTCTCTTTGTGATTCACCCTCATATATCATCCTGTCCCTTCTTTTAGTTTGCATTTTCTACAGATTGCTTTCCTCGCCGCTTTTCCTGATAACCTCCTTTCTTAAGAGTTAACTCCACGTAATTTTCATCATCGATTCTCTTCTTCTCTGGTACCGCCACAGTCCATGATTCATTTCTCATACAGTGCTGCCCTCACAGTGTACATTCTCAGTAATTACTTCCTCAAAAAAGACCTACGTCTGATAAGAACAGACTTCTTTACCAGTGTTAATCTGCTTCTTATTGCTTCGATCGCCGTGCGGTATTTTGCTTCCGAGGCAGCAGAATTCATTCACTTCGTCTCCTTCGTAGTCCCCAGTTTTGATGTTAAGTTCATCGCTAATCTCATTGGTGCTTCTCCTTAATTCGTAGCCTAACGGTCTCGAAAAATCTGAGGCGCTGCAGACATTAGCGTCCCAGTCTGACGGATAAATTGCTATCAACGATATTTAATGGGCGTACTCCGATGCTCGCCCTCGCTCAAGTGAATGTTGCGATGGGTGGCATTCGATTTACGTCCTACGGCTGCTCCAACTCTACCATTATTTTTATTTATTTTTTTCGATCATGCCACTCCTTTGTTGGAGATGTGACTGCCGTTGTAGAGCGACGTAATCCCGCTCACTCCGTGAAAGAATGTAATGACATTTGACATGTACAACGAACATAAACAGTCTCGACCGCAAGAATCCTTTATTTTTATGGTAACCGGTACGCTCAGTTACTGACCATCTTCAGACCTCATACGATGATGGTCGGCGGTGATGGAGAACGGATCAGGCGCCAACTGATGATCGGTAACCACAAAAATAAAGGTTGCTTGCTGTCGAGGCTGTTTACCTGTACTGTGCTAAGAAAAACCGCTGTTCTCCGCGAGCAATTTCAAAAATTGCCGATTTGGCGTTTAGTCAGGACATTAGCGCCCAAACTGGTTATCAGTAACTGAAGCCACATCTCGCTTTGATGGTCAAATAGCGATAGTTGGCGATCATGGCTAAGGTCTCAACTCTTTTAGAAGTTGATTTCTATCCAGAAACGAAGTGACAAGAGGAGCCCTGGCCAACTGTCGATAACAGGGAAGAGAAACATATTTTGTTTCTCGTCTATGGCGTAACCATCTCTTCTGTGTTCTGCTATTACTAGTGATCTGTTTTTGTGGTGCTTTTCTTCTTGTTTTCAAAACTTGTTATTCTTCTCTGGCAAAGAAGCAACTCACCGTAGGACTGAATACTTCTCAGTTGCAAATGGCTTCGTAATTCCACATAAACAAGTACTAGAAACTCATTGCTCTCCCGCTGGCTATCTGCGAGGACGCAGAATGATAATGGTATCCCCTCGATTGCGTAACGAACCCATCACACTAATCGTCAAATATTACGCGGTTCAAATATTTTAAAATAATTTTTTGTTGCTGACTTTCATAAGGGAGCTGGTCTGCAGCGCTAAAGCGCTGTTGCGCTGAAGTTGGAGTGTTAGTTCGTGTGCAGAACTGGAAGGACTGGGCATTATCTGTCGTTCCTCAAACTGTTGAGCGAAGGTCGACTAATGGGGCCATTGCGTGTACTAAGTCCTGCGCTGATTAGTGTCTGTAATTGGCAAGTAGAAAAATCACATATTTTGCCTTTTAGTTTGTTCTGAATAGAATTGCGAGGTTGAATGAGGACTACAAAAAATTTGAGCACTTGGGGGAAGACTCTAGTATTATAAAGGAAAGAATGGATGATTGTTTGACATAGTTAATCTCATGTCAACTGTTAACATGGATAGGCATGACAAGCCATTTGATAGATGAATACTCCCCATATCTGTAAAACACACTTTCATTGTGCAACAGTTGCATCTAGGCGATATGTTAGTTCAACAGCAGCACCAACGTAATGAAGGCATTCCAGAATCTTCACATTCCAGGACAGCGGTATTTTGTTACCGTCAGATGCATGTGCATTACTTGTCAGAAAACTTAGCAAGGAATTTTAGCAGCGCACAACACTTATTTAATCTTCACCTTGGACTTAGCGATCATTAGAACTGTTCTCTGTGTTGTGGTATTGGGCAAGACTGCCTATACTGGTTAGTACCATATTTCGTATGTTTGCGCGCTACGAGGTAGCACAGTGGTTACATTGAACTAACGGGAGGAAAGAGGTTCCAACCCACGTCTGGGCATCCAGGCTTCGGTTTTCTGTGAGACGTGAAAGTAACTTTGGGAGTACCGATCTGAGTGCTACGAGACCGTTACATTTTATAATATACATGCATGTTCTAGTGGTTGAACTTGTGGTATTACACACATTTTATTAGGTAATAAAGCTACGAATTAAAATACAGAAATCTGCCCCCCGATTGTCCTGAGACTAGATTGAGAAGAAAATTACTCAGCATCGTTCGCTCTGGGCAGGAGTAATTGTCGGCTAGGTTAGTTTTAAGGCAGCGCCTTTCATACTATGATTATTGGTGGTTACCAAAATGGAGGTGACAGAGAGGCTCTTTGGTTCGAAGAAAGGTGCGAGTAGAGCAGGGATACGTTCCTGGGACGTAGCTGGTGCTTACAACCAGAAACGCAATGGCAACCTGTCAGTTGTGGTTAGTTCCCTCAGTAATCTCCGGTAAGCTACGCACAGATTTTTGCAGGGACGGGAATTTAGGGTGGCAATAGAAAATGGCGCCTGCCCTGTTAGTCTGGTGTTTTCGTCCTGAAACTGAGTTTTTAAGCAGCTCACAGCAGGGTCAATCAACCTCAATTTTGTCGGTATCCTGGAGCAGTCGACGTACAGCTTCTATGTACATCACAGAGGACCCCGTGGACAACCGCCAGTCACCGCGCCACAACACGGCGAGATTCTACGGCCTACAGGCTAGGCAACGCGCCATAATGCTCCACTGCCGCTCCTAATTGTTAGAATTTTTCCTTCTCCCTCATCTCCACCTTATAGGGGCTCCATTGATTGCATTTTTTTATTTTATCTCGTGCTGTATAATCTGTGAAGTCGATATTGAACACTAGTCCACTCTCCCGATTTCAATGCTTAATATCCGTCATCTATTGCTTCCTAATGCAAAGCATATCGCCGTTAAGAAGTGAAATATGGGAATATAGGCTGTTCCTATTGTTACGATTGTGCTAGCGCCCATTCTGTTCACCTACTGCCGAGTGATTAGCTTCGATTGATCAGTGTCAAAACTGACTGCTTGGTTCACACGTGCAGGTAGGATCGAGTCAGTTGCTTCCAAAGCCAACGGTACGACGTCAGCTTCGTGAAGTTCCATTCGTTAGCTGAAAAGCTTTGGGCAGGCGGGGTGCAACAGCACATCGTCGGACGCTCCATGAGCGTGTTCGAGTCGATTCTGTTTCTGCGGGAAGGTAACAATGCCAGAAGACTGCGGCGGGTCGATACACAGATGATCGACGACTGGTCTAAGAACTATCAGTTCACTCTGAACGAACGTAAATGAACGTATTACGCACAAACAGGCGAAGAGAACCATTACCGATCGATTGCGCTATTGGCGATAAACTACTGGGAAAGAGTGATGTTCGTAAAATAACGTACAGTGCCCGTCCGTAGTGAGCAAAGTGGAATGACGGCACAAAAACTTGTTGCACGAAAAGGAGATAAATGCCTGAAATGCATGAAGAAATGTGTCTGATCCACGAATGAAGTGGTTTACAACACATTCGTTCGATTGTTTCTTGAATATTGCTCATCAATATGACACCGTTACGTGGTTTGATTGCTAGAACTGGTAGAGAAAAGCCAAAGAATTGTCATTCCATTGTTCACTAAGCGCGAGAGCGTCTCAGAGATGCTCTACAAACTGCAATTGCAGATGCTACAAGAGAGGCGTTGTGCACCACGGAGAGGTACACTGTTGAGATTCCAGTTGTTTCAAAGAAAATGCCTTTTGCATGGTGCACATCGAAATTTTTATTTTTATTTATGCATCCAGACCCGTTTCGCCTTTTTTACTAGGCATCTTCAGTGGGGGTCCTGAAATATTACATGATTTGTCCTTTTTACACATAGGTTATGGTTTCACATGTAGGTTATAGATTTAAAAACAGTTCCTTTTTTTTTTTTTTTTTTTTTTTTACGGAATGGAAAGGTACTTACAGGTAACTTATAGTGCACTGCATCTAAGCAAATTCCTTTTTCTCATCTGGGAACCAGGTGGACATCTTACAGTTCACTATTTTCGTTGCACATCACTGTAACTGCCATCTTTTTAATACAGAAATTCATTTCTTTTTCTATGTGTTACCAACTGTTTGGATTTCGCCTGCAGAATGTTACCTGCCAACATGTGTGGTGCGAACTTTGCTGTACGGAGGGGCTGGTGTTACGGTATGAGAGCTTTTATGGGTTTAAGGTGGAAGGATGTGAAGGCATTTTACCGCAATGTATCCTGTGTACAGTAGAGGGACAGATTGGAGACGGTGATTGTATCAGCATGTCAGTGCATCCTGCCGTGACGCAGCGTCTGCGAGGCAATAATCTGAGGACAAGTAACATTCCTGGCCTCCTCAGAGTTCTGACCTGAACCATATCGAACACCTTTGGGATTAGCTAGAACGTCGATTTCGCTCCAAGTCCCAGTGTCCAACATCAGTACTTTGCCTGGTTTCGGTTGAAATGGTCTGCCACGGACATTTGGACAGCTCATTGATAATGTCCGAAACACATTGCAAGCCGTCATGAAGGCGAACAGCAGACACGCTCCATATTAATGTGTACTAATAGGTGTGCGGATGCCTTTCATCAGATGGTGTACGTCTAGCGAAATGACCGCGACGAGATAATCGGAGAAATTCATACAGAGGCGTACCTATAGGTGTTCTCCCCAGCAACATCGATCGCCGTGAGCAGCAGCAGAGTTTTATAGGAATGTTCGTGCTGCGAGCCGTGGCCGTTTCCAGGCAGCAGAGGCGAAACCAAAGGAGGCGAGGCGGTCGGCTGTCGCGGGGTATCATCCGATATCGGGGAGCGCGCCCGACAAAACAAGAGCGCCAGCAGCGGTAGGCCGGGGCTGTGGTCGCTGGCCAGCCAAGGGCGCCACGGCGCGATGCCCGCTGGCCGGCCTCTCCGGTTACCACCTGCTGCTGCTGCTGCTGCTGCTGCTGATCGCTGCTCACGACGGTCTCGTCTGGTCGCGATGCCGAGGAAAATCCATAGCTCAGCAGTCCAGACGCTAAGTTACGTTCACTTATACACTACTGGCCATTAAAATTGCTACACCACGAAGATGTACTACAGACGCGAAATTTAACCGACAGGAAGATGATGCTGATATATGCAAATGATTACCTTTTCAGAGCATTCACACAAGGTTGGCGCCGGTGGCGACACCTACAACGTGCTGACATGAGGAAAGTTTCCAACCGATTTCTCATACACAAACAGCAGTTGACCGGCGTCGCCTGGTGAAACGTTGTTGTGATGCCTCGTGTAAGGATGAGAAATGCGTACCATCACGTTTCCGACTTTGATAAAGGTCGGATTGTAGCCTATCGCAATGGCGGTTTTCCGTATCGCGACATTGCTGCTCGCGTTGGTCGAGGTCCAATGACTGTTAGCAGAATATGGAATCTGTGGGTTCAGGAGGGCAATACGGAACGCCGTGTTGGATCCCAACGACCTCGTATCACTAGCAGTCGAGATGACAGGCATCTTATCCGCATGGCTGTAACGGATCGTGCAGCCACGTCTCGATCCCTGAGTCAACAGATGGGGACGTTTGCGAGACGACAACCATCTGCACGAACAGTTCGACGACGTTTGCAGTAGCATGGACTATCAGCTCGGAGACCGTGCCTGCGGTTGCCCTTGACGCTGCACCACAGACAGGAGCGCCTGTGATGGTGTACTCAACGACGAACCTGTGTGCACGAATGGCAAAACGTCATTTTTTCGGATGAATCCAGGTTCTGTTTACAGCATCATGATGGTCGCATCAGTGTTTGGTGACATCGCGGTGAACGCACATTGGAAGTGTGTATTCGTCATCGCCATACTGGCGTATCACCCGGCATGATAGTATCGGGTGCCATTGGTTACACGTCTCTGTCACCTCTTGTTCGCATTGACGACACTTTGAACAGTGGACGTTACATTTCAGATGTGTTACGACTCGTGGCTCTACCCTTCTTTCGATCCCTGCGAAACCGTACTTTTCAGCAGGATAATGGACGACCGCATGTTGCAGGTCCTCTGCGGGCCTTTCTGGATATAGAAAATGTTCGACTGCTGCCCTGGCCAGCACATTCTTGAAATCTCTCACCAACTGAACACGTCTGGTCAATGGTGGCCGAGCAATGGGCTCGTCACAGTAACCCAGTCATTACTCTTGGTGAACTGTGGTGTTGAAGCTGCATGGGCAGCTGTACCTGTACACGCCATCCAAGCTCTGTTTGACTCAATGTCCAGGCGTATCAAGGCCGTTATTACAGCCAGAGGTGGTTGTTCTGGGTACTGATTTCTGAGGATCTACACACCCAAATTGCGTGAAAATGTAATCACATGTCAGTTCTAGTATAATATATTTGTCCAATTAATACCCGTTTATCATCTGCATTTCTTCTTGGTGTAGCAATATTAATGGCCAGTAGTGTAGCTTTCAGAGATTCCCCGTTATTCGTGCAAGTGTGCGGGACACAACTCAATGTTAAAGGGAGTACTTACAACGAAATAAGAAGAGACCAAGGCAACGACCTGATGGAACGTGCTGGTTGACATGAAGAAACGTGAAGTTCGAGAGGCGTTCAGTAAGCAGTGCAACACACATTTTTCTCGGCTAGTTTCGGTTGAAACAATGCAGAATTTGTTGTGTGGAATATTGCCGGTTCAGCCCCTATAGTTTCGTGAAGTTCCGATAGGTGGCGGCGCTGTACGTTGACTTCAAACGGTCTTCTGTACCGGAGGGGCGTTCCAAGCAGAGAGCTGTGGTTGAGTTCCTTTTGGCGGAAAACAAGAACATCGCAGATGCTTATAGGCGCTTGCAAAACGTCTACGGAGACCTGGCAGGAAATAAAAACACGGTGAGTCGTTGGGCGAGGCTTTATCGTCGCAACAACGTCGCGAAAACCTGTCAGATCTCACGCGTGCCAACCGGCCGCACATAGCTGTCTCTCCTGCAGTATTGGAACGTACGGACCGTCTCATTCGAGGTGATCGACGCATCACAGTTTATGAAACAAAACGGCAATGCATGAAATAACGCGGAGCCAAATCCTGCGAAGAAAAAGTTCAAAGCTGCACTCTCGGCTTGTAAAATGATGTCGATGGTCTTCTGGGACTGTGAAGCGGTTATTCCACTTGATGTGCAACGATCAACTCTGCGAATTGGGGATCCGACTTAGAGAGTTCGTCGCCGCAAAAAAATGTAAACGAACTTCGCCTTCTCCATGACAACGCAAGGTGTCTCACCAAGTCTGCGCACACGACAGTAGCTCACAAAACTTCGTTGTGCTGTTCTCCCTCGTCCACCCTGCAGCCAAGATCTCGCAACGTCCATCTGTTTGGCCCAATGAAGGATGCGTTCTGCGGGAAGCAGTACGGGAATGACAGGGAGGTTACTGATACAGCAAGATGTTGATCCAACAGCGACCAGTAGGGTGGTACCATGCGCGGATGCGGTCCCTCACAGTAAGGTGGCGTAAGACCGTCTCATTGAACGTAGATTATATTGAAAAACAGGGTTTTGTAGCCAGAAGAGTGGGCAATAATATGGTTTAATGGAATCCTGAATAAAACCAACCTTTTTTCAGAAGAAAAACTAGGTTGCATCAATTATTGAACGTCCCTCGTAGCAGGATGGATGCGTATGGCTAAAGACCGCAAAGCGTGGAAACGTCTTGATCAGCCATATAAAGCAGTGGAGCTGTAATGGTCATAATGATAATGGTTATATCTACCCAGAGCCACAAAGGGAATGTAGAGAGACGAAAATATATAACGAACAAAGTTAAAAAACTATGTAGGATGGGGCTTTTGGTAAGCCCTTGGCTTTATAAAGAAAAATGCTTTTAGAAAAAGCATATTTACTCAAAATACTCCCCTTGAGCTCAACACAGCTCGCGCTATTCGTCCACGAGACTCAGACGGTCACAGACACGGGTTCCCAGGTACATGTCATGTTTCTTGACTTCCGCAGTGCGTTTGATACAGTTTCCAACAGTCGTTTAATCAACAAAGTAAGAGCATATGGACTATCAGACCAATTGTGTGATTGGATTGAAGAGTTCCTAGATAACAGAAAGCAGCATGTCATTCTCAATGGAGAGAAGTCTTCCGAATTAAGAGCGATTTCAGGTGTGCCGCAGGGGAGTGTCGCAGGACCTTTGCTATTCACAATATATATAAATGACCTTGTGGATAACATCGGAAGTTCACTGAGGCTTTTTGCGGATGACGGTGTAGTATATCGAGAGGTTGTAACAATGGAAAATTGAACTGAAATGCAGGAGGATGTGCAACGAATTGACGCATGGTGCAGGGAATGGCAATTGAATCTCAATGTAGACAAGTGTAATGTGCTGCGACTACACAGAAAGAAAGATCCTTTATCATTTAGCTACAATATAGCAGGTCATCAACTGGAAGCAGTTAATTCCATAAATTATCTGGGAGTAGGCATTAGGAGTGATTTAAAATGGAATGACCATATAAAATTAATCGTCCGTAAAGCAGATGCCAGACTGAGATTCATTGGAAGAATCTTAAGGAAATGCAGTCCGAAAACAAAGGAAGTAGGTTACAGTACACTTGTTCGCCCACTGCTTGAATACTGCTCACCGGTGTGGGATCCGTACCAGATAGGGTTGATAGAAGAGAGAGAGAAGATCCAACGGAGAGCAGCGCGCTTCGTTACGGGATCATTTAGTAATCGGAAAAAATGTGCAACTAGGACCGAAAGATAGACGATAGCCTTGAAAAAGAAATGCAGGATGGTTGAACGCCGAAGGGAATTGCGGTACTCCCGAATACGAATTCAGTACGTCAACCATGACGCAGCTTCGCTACGTTTCAACTTTCTCATAGCCAAGGTTAATCTATAATACTTTCATCATTGTTAATTCCCCGTTATATTTCCTTCCTCAACCAATAGAGCTGGTTTTTTTTTCTTTTGAGAACAACTACTTCGCTGTTACCAAAAATTGGCATTTAATTTTCTCCCGCTACGGACATAGTTGAAGTGGTGACTGAGCGTGCAGTTTTTTGTAGGTTTGATTTAGCAAACCAGAAATTGATCTTGTACCGAAGGTTTCAGTGCTACAGAATGCTTCGCATGCTTTATTGTCTGTTTCATTATTTATGACGAGTTGCCTGGAAGCGATCATTGTTAATGTTACAATGTTGCAGTGACTGTGTTATTCTAATTGCAATGCAAAGTTTCTTTGGAAATGCACGCATGTCCAAAGGTATTTTGCATCGTAATTAAAATAACACAGGCATTGCAATATCGTATTTATCTGCTGTTACCGGGCAACCGACTATTGCAATGCAAAGTTTCTTTGGAAATGCACGCATGTCCAAAGGTATTTTGCATCGTAATTAAAATAACACAGGCATTGCAATATCGTATTTATCTGCTGTTACCGGGCAACCGACTTAAAAGTACAACGTCTGACCTGTAGGGGAATATACATAATGGATGTACGAGTAAGGGTCGTAGACGCATGGTTGAAATTTGCGTCTGGCAGTGAGTTGTGCACGGATAGTCCAATGGTAAGGAAACTACTCGGTATAAGCAGGATATCTGGGTTCGAGTCCCGTCCGGCACAAATTTTCATTGTCGACATTCCATTCTACAGTTGATGGTTGGCCTTATTCGCAATTTCGAAATCATTTCATGTATTGTTAATATTTTCCGGCTTGGATCACTAGAGGTAATGTAGCATCGATGCGGAACTCAGTAGGCATACAATAATACGAGCGAAAGCACACGAGCACACGAAACATGACTGTCTGCTGTAATGAGTAAGGTTTCTGCAAGTATTTACAGTAAAATACGGTCCATTCTTGTATCTTGTTTTCCGCATGCGATCAGGACTGTTCGTTAACTGCAACGCTAAACGCTCTTGCGACCGAACGTCGGAGTTTCGCACTGCATTAATCTCACAGAAAGAAACGACTTCGATTGTGTTACACGAGTAAAACGATGGCTGTACTTTACAACTGTTGCGAAGACATAGATTTTTCACTCAACTGATTCTTCACATCAGAAGTGTTTTTGGGCACTGTCCGCTTGGTACGGCCACATATGAAGGCAGGCAATATGTCGCTGCTGTGTGTGTAAACGCTCGAACCTCTGGCTGTGTTCTGCGGCGTAGGAGCAGGGAATTCCCACTGCGCTTGCGCTGTGAGAAACATTGTAATTAGCACTACACAACCGGTTCCGCGCTCTTCGCGACGGCTCTGCCTGCGCAATGCTCGGTTTACGTTTCTTTAAAGGTATGACAAGTTCCAGCTCGGAATACTGAATTGCAATTGCATACTTAAGAAGTAATTGTCTTTTATTATAACACATCATCCTATATTTTTAGCGACTCGTCTGTATTTTCTTTTCTATGCTTTCTAATTGTCTTTGCACGCTGTGTTTCACTGCCTACATCAGCCTATTTTTGTCTCTTTTGATTCATGATTGAAGGCCAAACTGAAACTGTCACCGCCGAATTTTCTGCCAATACGAGATGACTTCAAAATATTACATAGTGTTAGGACAGGCAAGCCAAGTAATTGTTATTGAATGCTGCGCTACACTTCAAACTCGCACTGATACATAACACTATTTTTCAACGTAGTCACCTAATCGATCGGAACGCTCTACTTATCTACACAGCCAGTATAGATTGCCCATCAAGAGGTTCGTTATTCACAGCATTATGTTCAGCGAAATATAAAATCGTTAACGCCAGATTATAAAGCGATGAATGAGACATTGTTGTTACATCATAAAATAAATAACGATACAATATCAGTCTATAAAACTGTGCTAGGTGGTGCACCCATGCATGCTAGAATTCCAGTCGGTGTTACAACGCTGTGAACAGATTCGTATCATGTACATGATACGATTCTGTTCACAGAACGCGTTTATCTAGAAATGACTTTTTCCACATTTGCGTGCAGTCTAACAGTCTAACTCAAAAAGTATAGAACCGTTCATTATGAAAATTGATAGATAAAATTAGGAATTATGTGAACCACCTTGTGAGGTGATATCGTGATTTTAAGCGCATTTTCTTTGCATAATTAGAGAAAAAATCTTGAAAATCGAAGTAAATTGTTCCAACGCCTGCAAAATTTTTAATTTTCATTATTTCACCTTCATTGAGGTTCACATTCTTATAAAATAAGTTATTAATGAAAAATAAAAACCTTTTTATTTCAGATGAAAATCTAAATGGCTACTCTGCACGCAATTAGAGACCTATACTCACAACCTTCAGCGGACACCGCAGCGTAACTTTGTTATTTTTGACAAATTATTTTTAAAAAAAATCACAAAAACTGTTATAAATACGAATGAAATTATGTCAAAATTTGATTAAATTCTAATTAATTCTTCCCACCCCAAAAATATCCCGGAAAATCAGTGTTAAACATCCTGCTAATGTGGCTTCCCCCTTAAAGTCGCAGTATTACCTCGAATCGGACAAGTAAGGTGCGAGGAATGGGCGACTGCCAAATTCTAGAAACCATCCCGGTATTTGCTTGAACCTATTTAGAGGAACAACATAAAATCTAATCTGTATAGGAGGACGGGATTTTGAGAGAATACGAGTCTGTATGTTAAACGCTGTGGCGGCTCGCTCGATGCGAGAAGACATGGTCGACTTCCCGACGTAAAGAGAGCCTGTTTGTCACCGCCTCTGGACCGACTACCTTGGTGAGGAAGACAGGAAAATATCTCAAGGCTCTGAGCGACGACAAACAGTGCCTACCATTCACCCGCTTGCGGAGCGACTGTGGAGGCAGAATCAGAGAACGTGGAGTACGTATTTAGCGTGCCGACGAAACTGTCTTCGATATTAGAGGTTTCAGCCTCTCCAGTACTTGGAAACAGTTTTTCTTCAGCTATCTCTCTATATTTTGTAACTGCAGAAACGCCACTGTTTGTTATTACACTATGTGATCGAATGTATCCGGACGTCGTGGCGCCCTCCATCGCTAGTGATGGAATTCAATATGGTGTTGGCCCACTCTTAGCCTTGATAACAGCTTCCACTCTCGCAGGCATACGTTTAATCAGGTGCTGGGAGGTTTCTTGGGGAATGGCAGCCCGTTCTTCACAGAGTGCTGCACTGAGGAGAGGTATCGATGTCGGTCGGTGGACCTTGGCACGAAGTCGGCGTTCCAAAAATTCCCAAAGGTGTTCTGTAGGGTTCAGGTCAGGACTCTGAGCAGGCCAGTCCATTACAGGGCTGTTATTGTCATGTAACCACTCCGCCACAGGCGTGCATTATGAACAGGTGTTCGATCGTGTTGAAAGATGCAATCGCCATACCCGAATTGCTCTTTAACAGTGGGAAGCAAGAAGGTGCTTAAAATATCAATCTAGTCCTGTGCTGTTATAGTGCCACGCAAAACAACAAGGGGTGCGAGCCCCTTCCATGAAAAACGCGACCATCCTATGATGCCACCGTCTCCGAATTTTACTGTTGGCCCTGCATACGCTGACAGAGGACATTCACTGGGCATTCGCCATACCCACACCGTTCCATCCGAACGCCACATTCTGCACCGTGATTCGTCACTCCACACAACGTTTTTCCACTGTTCAATCGTCCAATGTTGACGCTCGTTACACCAAGCGAGATGTCGTTTGGCATTTACCAGCGTGATGTGTGGCTTATGAGCAGCCGCTCGACCATGAAATCCAAGTTTTCTCACCTTCCGCCTAACTGTCGTAGTGCTTGTTGTGGATCCTGATGCAGTTTGGAGTTCCTGCGTGATGGTCTGGATAGATGCCTGCACGTTACACACTACGACTCTGTTCAACTGTCGGCGATCTCTGTCAGTCAGCAGACGAGGTCGGCTTGTGCTGTACGTGTCCCTTCACGTTTTCACTTCACTATCGCATCGGAAACAGTGGACCTAGGGAAGTTTAGGAGTGTGGAAATCTTGCATACAGACGTATGGCACAAGTGATACCCAATCACCTGACAACGTTCGAAGTCCGTGAGTTCCGCGGAGCGCCCCGTTGTACTCTTTCACGATGTCTAATGACAACGGAGGTCGCTGATATGGAGTACCTGGCTGTAGGCGGCAGCACACTGCACCTAATATGTTTTTGGGGGTATCCGGATACGTTTGATCACATAGTGTATACTAGAAACAAAAACAATTTTTGTGTGTGTTTGTGTGGTTTTTTCCTTGATGTTTCTCGCTTCTGGCCGTCGTTCGGTCACCACCTTCTTTTTTGCATTGTTTTCTTTCATTTCCATACAGCACAAGATCTGTAACAGCTACAGAAGACATGGGGCGAAGGTTGCCGCTTGGTCTGTTACATTCAGTAACAGTATGCTAAGCAGTTGCACTGAAATTTAAAACGGCGACTCAAAAAGAGAACTATCTTTCTCTGCGTCAGAAATAGGGAAACTGATTTATTGAGCTTTCTCATTTTTATTAGGAGATGTGATCGAAAATACCTGGTCTACTTTAATTTTTTTTCGTCTTTTCAACTAATAATTTTAGTCCTTTTCTCCTTTAAAATGGTCGTCTCCTCTATTGTCTGATTTTTTTTTTTCAAGCGGTTTTCGCCACGTTGTAATGGCAAACTGGTTTTGTAATGTCAGTCAGTACGCGTGACGAATTCCCATTAATCTCATCTGTGATGTCCAGATGGAAAGCTACGATTACTGATTTTAATTTCAAAATACGGAAAAAGATTACAGGAAGCATAGTCTTTCGGGAAGGATGGTTGGATTAGAGGGATAATCTTATTTTTGGCACAAAATCTAATTGAAGTCGAGTAAACTGGTACGTTGTCATGAGGGAGGAACCATTGAGTTGTAGTTCGCGAATTTTCTCGCGCAACCTTTTCAGAATGATATTAACGTTTCACCGTTTAATATAGAGGCAGGACTTTGAAATGCACCGTTCCACAGAATGGAAAGAAATTTTTTGAGCAACGAATCGCGACTATCGTTAATTTGTCTGAGAATGGAGATCCTTGGTCAAACCGTTGTGTGTGTTTTAGAGTCTTTGCTATAGCAGCAGGAAGCACCAGAAAATGGTCTCGAATAGTGATGCTTCATCTCGTGTATTTCATCTTAGGTTGTTCTAGGAGATCCAAAAATTCACTCGATGTTTCTCCTGCCTTAATTCATCAAACGAGGCGCAAACTTTGCTGCAGCTCATGAAAGATGATTTTTTTCGGTTGTAATATCGTGAGTCGAACCAGTCGAGATACTAATCTCTCCTGCAAGTTCTCCGGCAGACGACGATTGGTGCGAACCAGATCCTTGATTTTCTGGATATGAGCGCGACCAGTGGAAATCGCAGGCCTTCCTGGCCGAGGGATGTTTTCAATAGATTAACGACCACTGTTGGATCAGGAGAACCATTTGTAACGCTGCGTTCCATCTAGGGTATAATTTCCTTAAATTTGTTTAAAAATATCAAATATTTCCCTTAATATTTTACCCACATTTTTTTAAAAGTGTTCTTTGCATCGTTGCTCCTGCAAATCAGTGCAAATATCGCCACTAACCTTGTACCTTTCCCAAGCAAATAACAACTTCTGAACGAAACGAGAGATCAAATACGTGAAATAACATGATTGGTCAAGAGGTTATTACGAATAAGAACACTGCCGTCGTCAAGAAGCTAGGACACTTCGTTGCCAAGTGAATAAAAAAATTTCGGTTAGGTTTTTAAGAATTCCCGTTCAAGAATCGCTAGCGTTTCTTATGCTTGACGTTTTGCATTTTGATATTCATGTATAAAGGTTAAGATGATAGGAAGCGGCAAAACCCTCAAAAAGTGTTACATCTCTCTTAACACTTTTCCTTGGACACAAGTGAGTCGCTTTCCAACTTCACTCCCAAAATGGCAGTCCCTGGTTTTTTGTGAAAGTTCGGCCAACGGAGCGCTGGCCGTTGGGTTTAAATGAAATCGGAACGCAGGAGCAGCGCGGGATATTTAATGCTTAACCGAAAGTAGCTCTGGTGACTTTCAATCCACATTATCAGAGGCGAACTCTGTCAGATCCTCTTAACGGAACGGCAGTAATCTCACAGACCGGTTCTGTTGATCCTCTTGTTCTTGCACGCATCTATATGAAACCCAAATCACTTCTTCCTGTTAGACTGCGTCGCGCCCTAAAAGCATTGTTTCTGATTTGCACGGATCATTTGTATTTCAGTTTATTTTCATTTACGTACAGCCAGTTGTCAAGTTCCTAAATTGGACCGTATTTGCGTTAAAATACGATATGAAATATTTCTCACATTTGTGAAAAAGAAAACCATTTTTTTACGATGTTGATTCAGTTAATGTGCGTACGTATTTCATTATCATTCTCTTCAATAGCATTCATCAAAAAGTCACACAAATATTTACTAAACAAAAATTTCACAGGTTCTACTTTTCACAGTTTTCTTGCATTCGTATTACTATCGCAACTGCCATTTTAAACAGTTGAAGCCGGCCGCTGTGACCGAGCGGTTCCAGGCGCTTCCGTCCGGAACCGCGCTGCTGCTACGGTCGCAGGATCGTATCCTGCCTCGGGCATGGATGTGTGTGATGTCTTAGTTAGGTTTAAGTAGTTCTAAGTCTACTGGACTGATGACCTCAGATGTTAGGTCCCATAGTGCTTAGAGCTATTTTGAAACAGTTGTAACCGGCCGGAGTGGCCGAGCGGTTCTAGGCGCTACAGTCCGGAGCCGCGCGACCGCTACGGTAGCAGGTTCGAATCCTGCCTCGGGCATGGATGTGTCTGATGTCCTTACGTTAGTTACGTTTAAGTAGTTCTAAGTTCTAGGGGACTGATGACCTCAGAAGTGAAGTCCAATAGTGCTCAGAGCCATTTGAACCATTTTGAAACAGTTGTAAATAAAGCTATTTATTAATGGCGTGAAACAGAAACTGTGGAAGGACAGTCCTATTGTAGACCTACGAAACTTGTACAAATCTTGTGATGTGACTTCTCTTTATTACCTGGCTCTGTGCCAGTCACATTAGTAAAATTCCAAATCTTCTTTCGTTGTCTTATTTAGTGCGATTGGGTGTACGCTAACCCCGGCGTTTAAACTGATAATTTTGCGGAAAATTATTCCATATGCGGGCAGCAAGTTCCATCTTCTCCCTCCTCTCGATTTACATATTGATCGCCGGCCGGGGTGGCCGAGCGGTTCTAGGCGCTACAGTCTGGAACCGCGCGACCGCTACGGTCGCAGGTTCGAATCCTGCCTCGGGCATGGATGTATGTGATGTCCTTAGGTTAGTTAGGTTTAAGTAGTTCTAGGTTCAAGGGGACTGATGACCTCAGAAGTTAAGTCCCATAGTGCTCAGAGCCATATGAACCATTTATATGTGCAGAGCGCTATCCTGTAACTTCTCAGTGTGTTTCTAGTACTAACTGATGCTTGCACAAGAGTACTTGATGAATTTGTGCTTGCTTGCATAAAATGCTTGTCAGGCATGCAGCTAGGTGCGTGGCCACATTTGGAGTGCCAGAGCATATTGATTACGGACATAACGCTACACGCTATATCACATGCACACTCATTCTTCGCAAGCCAACGTTCGTTGCGTGGCGGAGGGTGCTCTTTACCAGAAGTAGTCGATTCCTTTCCTGTTCCACTCGCAGATAGAGCGAGGGAAAATGGACTGTCTATATGCCTCTGTATCCGTATGAGCCCTAATTTCTCGTAACTTGTCCTCGTGGACCCTACGCGAAATGTTTGTTGCCGGCAGTAGGCTCGTTTGGCAGTCATCTTTAAATGTCGGCTCTCTAAACTTTCTCAGTAGTGTTCTTTGAAATGAATGTCTTCTTCCCTCCTTCTTCCTCCGCTTGATCTCGCGAAGCATATCCGCAAGACTTACATGCTGATCGAACCTACCGGTAACAAACCTAGCAGCTCGCCTCTGAATTACTTCGATGACTTCTTTCAATCCGACCTGGTGAGGATCCCAAACACTCGAAATGTACTGATGAATAGGTCACACTAGTGTATTATATACGGTCTCCTTTACCGATGAATCACATTTTCCTAAAATTCTCCCAACAAACTGAAGTCGACCGTTCGCCATCCCTACCACCATCCTCACATGCTCGTTCGATATCATATCGCTTCGCAACGTTACGCCAGGTATTTAAACGAAAAGTGGTTCAAATGGCTCTGAGCAATATGGGACTTAACCTCTGAGGTCATCAGTCCCCTAGAAATTAGAACTACTGAAACCTAACTAACCTAAGGACAGCCGGCCGAAGTGGCCTCGGGCATGGATGTGTGTGATGTCCGTAGGTTAGTTAGGTTTAATTAGTTCTAAGTTCTAGGGGACTGATGACCTCAGCAGTTAAGTCCCATAGTGCTCAGAGCCATTTGAACCATTTTAACCTAAGAACGTCACACACATCCATCCCCGAGGCAGGATTCAAACCTGCGACTGTAGCGGTCGCGCGGTTCCAGACTGTATCGCCTAGAACATATTTAAACGACTTGACTATGTCAAACATGACACTACTTGCATTAATTGTAGCCACCGATACAACATAGTCAAACATTGGGAAGAGCTGGTGAGTAGGGTCTATGGGTACAACATAGGGTGCTTCGAATTGCTATTACAGGCTTTTTGGACATGTAGAAGGGACTTTCCCTGTTAAAAAAAGGGCTCTGAGCACTATGGGACTTAACATCTGAGGTCATCAGTCCCCTAGAACTTACAAGTACTTAAACCTAACTAGCCTATGGACACCACACACATCCATACATCCATGCCCGAGGCAGGATTCGACCTGCGACCGTAGCAGTCGCGCAGGTCCGGACTGAAGCGCCTAGAACCGCTCGGCCACCGCTGCCGGCACCTTTATCTGTTAAGTTTTGATAATGTACAGTATTGATATAAATTAAATTTGAATATCGAGCCACTCTCAGATGCCCCGCTTCACGGTGCGCAAACAGCGGAAACAATGAGATATGGCCCTGTGTGCTTTGCTGGAGCCCATGGCATAGGCTGCGTTCCATGCTCTTGTCGTCGGGGTTCTCTTCTGCGCGAGGAAGGCCGCTCTTTCCAAATTCAAGAGTGCGGCACGTCCGTGGAGCACGGCAGTCAACCCTCCTAGTTGCGAAAGTACCAGTTCCTCGCAGCCGATGTTGTTGTCGGATTCGAACCCGGTATCTCCTGCAGGAGACAACAGTGATCCCCTCCCTTTCCTTTCCCTTCTTCCCCTCACCGCCTTCAGTTTGCATGTAATTATAAAAGGGACTGACGACAGGACCCTCTTCTCTGTGTGCGTATCGTGGAGCGGGAGATTTAAAGTGATCCGAAGCTCAAACTACTTCTATATCCAAACAGTACATTTCCGGACATAACTCCCCTCTAGAGCGCCTAGAAGCCCATAATAGAAACTTTAAAATACCTTGCATAAATTATTCCGTGAGAGATTTCATACCATGCATCGTGCAATGCTGAACTTAAACCTTGCAGTGACAAAAGGAGAAAAATATGTAGGGAAATTGATCGTAGAGGCTCAGTATTTTCCTTCGGTGGTTGGAATGGCAAGGGAACGCGATAAAATTCATCCTCACGTACATCGAGCAACAATAGAACAAGCTGAGTAAATCGGGTTTGTTAGCGAACAATGTCTCTGCCACAGAATGCAATTGGTCAGCAAGAATGTCCTCATTATTATTGTCCATCGTTCGTACTTGTGCAGTAGGCCTACAAAATACCATGAAACTACTAAGCACTGGGGACTTACTCCATTTTCAAACAATCGACAGGAGGCATTTCGTCTCTTAGTCTTCTATGAGCGACTACATAAAACGTTCACTCGTCGGATCGAATTACAACCTACCAACTATCTTCGGTGTACGTTGCGTTGCTTAGGAACCTGTTACGTCATTTAAATACTTTCGTAGTAGCTATTAGAGATACGGAGGCTGTCACGACGATATTCAGTTCGTGCAGATCCATTTGGCTGCGGTCGCAGGAACAGGTTCTTCGCGTTACTGATTGAGTTCTGACGTCACTTGTCTAGCGTCAGCTCCATGTTTTTCTCCGACAGTCCTCTTCAGTGGCCGGCCGGGGTGGCCGAGCGCTTCTAGGCGCTACAGTCTGGAACCGCGCACCGCTACGGTCGCAGGTTCGAATCCTGCCTCGGGCATGGATGTGTGTGATGTCCTTAGGTTAGTCAGGTTTAAGTAGTTCTAAGTTCTAGGGGACTGATAACCTTAGAAGTTAAGTCCCATAGTCCTCAGAGCCATTTGAACCTCTTCAGTGTGGAGCAATCTCAGTCGCTGACGACTTGGGGGCGTCATCTGTTCCTCCATACTGATGGTTTATTATCTCTAGCTTTCGTATCTTCGCATCGCAGTGGACCTTACTGCTGTCAATACACCTAACGTATTCACAAATTTCGAAACACTTCATCCAAGTAATCCAGCTCTAACAATTAGCCACCCTTGAGAGGGAGGTCTGTCATTTTGTGGTTCCTACGAGTTCCGAGGAAAAGTCCGTGTTACATCGTCTAGCATACTGTAAAGGACCATGCTCTTTAGCGATCGTAATCGACAGTAACTTTGCACCAATGGCGGGTAATTGTTCCGTAAATAGATGTCTCACAGATAGACGTCTTATTTATTTTATTTGTTTATCTTTCATACATTCTGTAGCGAACGTAATATTTTAAAAAATTACGAGACTATGATCCCAAAACAATTACAATTATGTATTTATATCTTTCCTTCATTGCGTCGATTGTAGATGTTAGCGAGAGAAAATCTATAACAGTTGTGGTGGGCTTGGCGCGTCTGTTCCGCGAGTCTATCTCGACCAACTATGTCAAGCGATTTTGTGTAGGTTTCCATGTCAACACCTCAATGACGACGTAGCTCTGTAGAAGAGTATTGTTTCGCCAGCAGCAGTTTGCGCTGGGCAGTTGAAAGTCTTCAACAGTACTGTCAGCTGCCAGGGATCATCTCTCGCCGACTTTACTACAGTTTCGGGTCGCAACCCCATTGCCAAGCAATCCTGTATAAAAATGTAGATACAAGTAAAAAGTGAAACACGTCGGAAAATTTTGCTGAATTAGATTATAATAGCGTTCTGCTGGTAGTAATTGATGTAATAACATTCAAAGATAAGTCTTTGGAAAAACGTAACATGTAGTACAAGTGACAAACATGCAATCTCCAAGCGGAGAGCCCTACTTCGACATGGGAATAATAATTATAAGACATAGAATCTAACATTCCACACAGCTACTTGCTTGGGGTACGCAACTATTTGTTATCTATACTACATTTTACGCTCTGTAGAGATTAATTTTCGATGGTTTGTTACATGTATTAATGGCGGTATTGCGGTGTTATAATCTAAACTGTCTGTCAAAAAAAGGTGAACTATCCAGAAGACATGGTCGGATGTCAACGTAACTTCACTCACGAACACACCATCGGCTTGAATGTGTATGATTAGAGTTGGGGTTCACTGTCAGAGATGGAACGGCCACCACAGTATATTAGTGTAGTTCGTTTTTGGTGTTGTTACCAGGACTGGTACAGTATAAAAAGGGCACGAACAGTGTCAGACGTTGCGATGACTGAAGGAGACGGAGATGATTCATACTTGTGTAAGACAGCATTATCAGCAACTGACATAGTCTGAAAGGGGCATGATTGTCAGTCACAACTTGCGCAGTCGGGCAAATTGTGCAGTATCCAGATTCGAGGGCACTTGTATGTCACAGTGACCAGATGTTGGGCTGCTTGGGAACACGAGGGCATACTCATCGTCCAGGTTCCGGACGACCACATCTTACCACCACAAGGGAGGATCACTGTACTGTCCGCCAAACAACATATTCTGATCTGCCCGTGCTATCCGAGAACAGGTAATGGACCTCCACAACTGTTTGGAGACTAGCAGCAGTCGAAGTGCGGAAATACAATCCCACGCGTAGGCCGTCGTTGACAACTTAACACAAACTGTTGCGTCCGCACGTGGCGTGATGTGGCCGAGCAATGATCCGCATTTTGCAGTACTCTACGGACGAGCATCCTCGGCGAGATGGCGGCGCCATGGGGTGAGGTCCCATTCTTCCAATGATTTTGAGCCACATAGCGGTGTTACTCCTGGCGTGACGTCAGGTTAGAGCAAAATTAGTTCAAATGGCTCTGAGCACTATGGGACGTAACATCTGAGGTCATCAGACCCCTAGAAGTTAGAACTGCTTAAACCTAACCAACCTAAGGGCATCACACACGTCCATGCCCGAGGCAGGATTCGAACCTGCGACCGTAGCGGTCGCGCGGTTCGAGACTGAAGCGCCTAGCACCGCTCGGCCACACTAGCCGGTTGAGCAATTAGTGATTGAGGGAAATTGGACGGCACAACGGTGCGTGACGAACATCCTGCGTCCTCATGTGTTATCTGTCATGCGACTGCATCATGGTGCCATTTTTCAACAGAACAACGCTCGTTCACCCATAGCACTTGTCTCTCTGAACTGTCAGCGTAATGTTGAGGTACACCCATGGCCAGCAGGATCCCCAGATCTGTCCCCGCTAGAACACGTGTGGGGCCATCTCGGACGTGAACTTCGTCCCAGTTCCAGCGTCCAGGATATCAAGAACCAATTACAATAGTTGTGGGCCAGATTTGCTCAGGAGAGGGTGCAATGGCTTTGACACCCTTCCCAAGCATCTAGGCCAGAGAGGGTGCACCGTCACATTGATACGTAGGCTCATACTGCCAAATTCTCTGTAAATATGACTGGACGCCTCATAGCCATAGATTGCAGAATCTAAGATTCCACACAGACATATGTTGCGGAGCTGTCACTGGATTCTCCTTCAAAAGCACTGGATATCATCACGACCAATCACCAGTTTTACAACTCCCCGAAGGTTGCGCGTCCCGACACAGGGGTGTTTCCACTGTCCTGGTTAGCCTCACCGCAGCAACCCATCGCTCTCTGTTTGCGGGCAGCTCGGAGCACGGACTGACGTCGTGAACTGCCGAGCCTCCGCGCTCTTCTCGTGGCGGTCCACGTGACTGCCGCCGTCACGTGGGGGCGCCTTGCGGCGTGGCCTCCTCCTTCGCTGCCCCGGCTCTCCAGGGAATCGATACCCCGCTCCTGAGCTTCGCTACCTCCCCCTCCCCCCTCCCCCCACAGCTTCTGCAGCGCCGCTGGCCGTCCCTTGTACTGACGAGGACACGCGCCACTGGTTCCCCCTCCTCTTCTGAGAACGCCGCGTGCCTCCTGCCCCCCCCCCCCCCCCAGATCCTCATACTTATGACAGCTTTGCTGCATGCTCACGCTGACACTGCAACCACCACCACTACCACCACCACCTCCACCTCCTACCTCACCTGGAAGTAGCGCAGACGAGTACGTCCTTCGACGCGAAACGAGTGCATAATTTGCGCCGCTGACGCGATGAATGCCGAGTCGCTCCTGAATGAAAGTCATTGTTCAGTAACGGTGTGCACCTTAACTCGAATCTATTCATTAGCGCCAACAGTTCGAGGCTCTAATGCGTAGCTCCTAATTAAACGACGTAATTGGTTACTAGGCCACGCAGAGTTCACAGAAGATGGTCCGTAGGTAGTAATTCGACCCAACTAGTTTCTTTGCGACAGCAAGTGAAGCTAGGTGACTATTGTTTCAAAATGGAGCGGTGTGGCTTGTAGCTTCATGGTATTCTGGTGGTCTGTTTTCCACGTACGAATGACTGCCAAGAGTCTTGAGGCAATTATTGGTGGTCAAGTGTATCCTATTGTAAAGAAGTTGTCCCCGAACAAACCCGATGCATCTACATCTACATGATTACTCTGCAGCTCACAGTTAAGTGCCCGGCAGAGGCTTCATCTAACTATCTTCAAGCTATTTCTCTACCGGTGCAGCGCACGTGAGAAACTAACACTTAATCTTCCAGTGCGAGCTGTGATTTCTCTTATTTTATTCTGAAGGCTGTGCGACTGGATTCGTGATATCCTGTCGGGAAGGTCGCAGTTCGTAGTAATAGACGGCAAATCATCGAGTAAAACTGAAGTGATATCAGGTGTTCCCCAGGGAAGCGTCCTGGGACCTCTGCTGTTCCTGATCTGTATAAATGACCTGGGTGACAATCTGCGCAGTTCTCTTAGGTTGTCCGCAGATGATTCTGTAATTTACCGTCCAGTAAGGTCATCCGAAGACCAGTATCAGTTGCAAAGAGATTTAGAAAAGATTGCTGTATCGTGTGGCAGGTGGCAGTTGACGCTAAATAACGAAAAGTGTGAGGTGAGCCACATGAGTTCCAAAAGTAATCCGTTGGAATTCGATTACTCGGTAAATAGTACAATTCTCAAGGCTGCCAATTCAACTAAGTACCTGGGTGTAAAAATTACGAACAACTTCAGTTGGAAAGACCACATAGATAATATTGTGGGGAAGGCGAGGCAAAGGTTGCGTTTCATTGGCAGGACACTTACTAGATGCAACAAGTCCACTAAAGAGACAGCTTACACTACACTCTTTCGTCGATGTTAGAATATTGCTGCGCGATGTGGGATCCTTACCAGGTGGTATTGACGGAGGACATCGAAAGGGTGCAAAAAAGGACAGCCCGTTTTGTACTATCCCGTAATAGGGGAGAGAGTGTGGCAGATATGATACGCGAGTTGGGATGGAAGTCATTAAAGCAAAGCGGCGAGATCTATTTACGAAATTTCAGTCACCAACTTTCCCTTCCGAATGCGAAAATATTTTGTTGAGCCCAACCTACATAGGTAGGAATGATCATCAAAATAAAATAAGAGAAATCAGAGCTCGAACAGAAAGGTTTAGGTGTTCGTTTTTCCCGCGCGCTGTTCGGGAGTGGAATGGTAGAGAGATAGTATGATTGTGGTTCGATGAACCCTCTGCCAAGCACTTAAATGTGAATTGCAGAGTAATCGTATAGATGTAGGAGATCATTCCTCCCTAGCTAGGATGGCATCAACAAAATATTTTCGCACTCTGAGGACAAACGCTACGATCGCAGGTTCGAATCCTGCCTCGGGCATAGATGTGTGTGATGTCCTTAGGTTAGTTAGGTTTAAGTAGTTCCAAGCTGTAGGGGACTAATGACCTCAGATGTTAAGTCCCATAGTGCTCAGAGCCATTTGAACCATTTGAGAACAAACTTGGTGATTGAAATTACATTAGAAGATCCTACCACGACGAGAAACGCCTTTAAAAAAAAAATATAGTACAGAACAACTTTCCCTTCTCTGAACTTTTTCGATATCCTTCGTCAGTCCTATCTGATGCCGATCTCACACCGCACAGCAATACGCCAGAAGAGGGCGGACAAACGTAGTGTAAGCAGCCTCTTTAGTAGACCTGCTGAATTTTCTAAGTGTTTGCCATAAATCATAGTCTTTGGTTTGATTTCCCCACAACATTATTTATGTGGTCGTTCCAGTTTAAGTTTTTCGTAATTGTAAACCTCAAGTATTTAGTTGATTTTTACAGCCTTTAAACTGTGTGTTTCCTCCTGTAACCGAAATTTAGCGGATTCCTTTTAGCACTCTTGCTAATGACTTCACATTTTTCATTATTAATACTGAATTGCAGCTTCTGGCACCGTACAGGTATCTTGTCTAAGTCGTTTTGCAATTTGTTTTAATCACCTGTTAATTTTACATGACGCTCAATGGCAGCAACTTCTGCAGACACTCTAAGAGGCCTGCTGAGATTGTCTCCTGAGTCGTTTAGGTAGCTCAGGGACAGCAAAGTGCCTGTAACCCACTTTGGGGAACGCCAAATATCACTTCTGTTTTACGGGATGTTTTCCGTCAGTTACTACGAATTCTGACAGGAACTCACGGACACAGTCGCACATTTGAGGCACACTACGAGGGTTGGAACTTTAATAGAGGCAACTATTTATTTACAGCTCGTACAAAATAGATACGTGTTTCAAAGTTTTACTGACCTGACACCAGCATTGTGTATAACCCGTTGCCAGCGACGTGGAAGTCGTAGAATACTCTTAGCAGTGCCAGTTGTGTTGACAGTTCGAGCGGCGCGTTCTATTGCCCGACGAATTTGTAGCAGTTCTGAAGCGAATACCGTGAAGTGCTTCCTTCAGTTTAGAAA
This sequence comes from Schistocerca serialis cubense, assembly GCF_023864345.2. Lineage (NCBI taxonomy): Eukaryota > Metazoa > Arthropoda > Insecta > Orthoptera > Acrididae > Schistocerca > Schistocerca serialis. The sequence continues at coordinate 632,687,148 of NC_064642.1, read as the reverse complement.
TCGAGTTAAACTCACGAGGGCTTAAGTCAGGGGGGGTCCAGTAGGTGTTATAGCACTTGCCAGCTCCATCAGTCAAACAAATCAGTAACAGCTTGCACTGTACGTGCTTGAGCATTGTCCCTCAAAATGATGGTCAGGTCCTGCAGAAAGTGTCATCACTACTGTCTCTAAGATGGTCGTAGGTTGTGTTCCAAAAATGAACATTGCGACAAGAACTACATGCAATGAAGGTTTGGAGTCGGCCATCTCACGAGAGACCAGTGCTCACACAAGCACATAGGACGACAACGACAGAGTTCATCGGACTGGAAGAATATGTGACAGATTTTCTGAACACACGCCCTCCCTGTTACATCTCGAGTGGCTTGCAAAACCACTTGACTTGAACCAAATCTGTTCAGCATCGCCGCAATTTGGTAGATCCTTGTTATCAAAATCCCAGAGAGCGGATTAACCAGGATTCTACGCACCTGCCTAACCTTGTGGACTCACTGCCTAACCGAAAGCGGGCAGTTATCAAGCCCAGCTCCGGAATTACACGAAATTACATGGTGCTTGCAAGGATTTCTCTTGGGGTGACAAAATTTTTGTCCGCTGAGCTTACCTGAAAATACATTCCATGTCATCTCTGATCTTGAGAATGACATGAAGCTTCTAGATGTTATAGTGTGGCATCAGAGACGATCTGGACATATTCCTGAGGAATCTATCTGCATGCTGTTTGTATACTCGTCTGAGAACAAGTGTCAGTACTAATGTGGAAGAGCTATAATATGTCTTATTTGACTGTCACGAATTATACGCAAGAAGTATGTAGGAGGAAATAACATTTTTCTTCGCGGATCATCTTGAAACGTCTGCCATATGAATTTTAGGAGTAAAACTTTCTGTGATCCAGAATGGCCTTGTAGCCTCTCCTACTGGATGTTTTCGAGTACTGTGTGGCACTTTCGCAATGTTTTGTCAGAGCGTATGTTATGGCATTCCTTATGATGCATGTTGCAGTTGTCACCTTCCACTCTTATCTTCTTCATAGCCGAGCAGTGAGGCATCAGCCATTCATTAGTTGCCCGGTAAAAGTTTATGAAAAAAATGGCTCTGAGCACTATGGGACCTAAAATCTGAGGTCATCAGTCCCCTAGAACGTAGAACTACTTATACCTAACTAACCTAAGGACATCACACACATCCATGCCCGAGGCAGGATTCGAACCTGCGACCGTAGCGGTCACGCGTTTTCAGACTGAAACGCCTAGAACCGCTCGGCCACACCGGCCGGCAAAAGGATTATCCCTCCTGACATCATCATCTTCATTGGAGAGGGGGTCGTCCATATCTTTTGTGATGTGTGTGTTACTTGTGTTCTTTGTGATTCTTCGTCTTTTGCGATTTGTTTGTTTTGTCTTTTGCGATTTCTTTCTTTTGCGATTTCTTCGTTTCGTCTTTCGCGATTTCTTCATCTTTCGCGATTTCTTCGTCTTCGCGATTTCTTCATCTTTCGCGATTTCTTCGTCTTTCGCGATTTCTTCGTCTTTCGCGATTTCTTCGTCTTTCGCGATTTCTTCGTCTTTCGCGATTTCTTCGTCTTTCGCGATTTCTTCGTCTTTCGCGATTTCTTCGTCTTTCGCGATTTCTTTCTCTTTTGAGTATTTTTTGTTTTGTGTGGTGTGAAACTCTTCGCTCTTTCTAGAATTAGTAGGAGGAGGGGGTTGGTTACATTCCACTCACTTATGTTGGATTTGCAGCAGTAGAAATGGGATCACCTATGTGTACTTCCTAATAAGCACCTGTTCTTACTGCACTGAAGAATACTTAAAAGTATCACTTTTTTTAAGTTATCAGTTTTGCAACTGGTTTGGTGCGGTTCTCAAACATTTCCTGTCTCCTGATAATCTTTTAATCCCTACATAACTACTACACGCAACACCCTCTATATTCTAATAATACCTGTGTGTCTACTTAATTTTTTAACATTCTTCTATAGCGGCACATCGTAAATGCTTCCATTTTTTTCTGTCTTCATTTTCGATGGTCCACGGTTCACTTCTGTACTATGATTTGTAGCAGTGTACACTGCCAATAATTTGTTCCCCGTTTCCATATGAAGAGTAGAGCTCTTTTACGACTACTGATGGCAGCTGTCTTTGCCTGTGTCGATGCTTCTGTTATTTCAGTAATTCAAATATCCTGAATAACCTTACTTCCTATATGAAAGAATTTCTGTACTTACTCCACTTTGCAAGTTAAATACCATAATCAGTCGCCGGTGAAGCTCGTGCTCGCTTCTTCACTCAGTTCTCCAGAGAAAAAAGGCGATACGCAGCGCACCAAACGGAAAACAGCGCCAAACGATACTCCTCTAGCTGATAAAACGCTTTGATGATGTCAGGTCGCATTGGTTGGCTGCGGATGAAGCAAACACGACTTGTGCGGAAAGGAACGAAATGTCCCGTTGACGACGAGCTTAAGCATTTCTGGAATTCAAAACAGTCTTTGATCGAAAAAAATTTCACATATTTTGCGATAAGTTTCGATCTATGCATTTTTTTGTAGGTTTGGATGTATTAGGTCGTAATGACATAAACTAGAAAACAAAAAATAAAAAACTTCTACGCGATATAGGCACAGTCAACAGATTAAAAATATAATAAAACCCTGATAAACACGTAATCCCGTGGATCTAAACCGATCAAAAGAAAAAAACAAAAGGAATGCTTTCGAAGACTGTCTTGAATTCCACAAATTCTAAACGCTGTTTCGCCATATACTTCAACGTGCTTATGGCTACATCACTAGTATTACTTCACTGTTAAGTGCTCGTCACATTTCACCAAGACGACGACATCACTAGAAGCGATGCACTAGATCGAACCAGGATGGAGAAGGAATTTGGGGACAGACACCTGCTCCGCTATTCAGTAATGATCTAGGAAGGATACACTGATCCTCGTAGCCGAATTCCATATCCTGGCCTTCAGGCGGATGAACACGCGCGTGTATTTAGACAGAGAAGCCGTCTAGGCTTCTGAGGACGTCCATAACATGCTAGAATTTTCATTGTGGTTTCAACTCTCTGTCTGAATTGGCCAACCCAAGTACTTACATTTTTGTGAGTAATTTGAGAAGGGTATACACACAGACTTCCATTCGGCGAAACAGAGTCGGCTCTACTTCAGTTCAAAAAATTACTAGGAAACGAAATAAAGACAAGTATTTATCTAGAACAAATTTATGGAATGCCAGCTGGTGAAGGGGACCTATTGAGGTACGTTTCGGAAAAGTTTAAATATCCTGAATTAAAGTACTTGCAGAAAAGAAGTATCCTATGACAACAACATCAGTGAGTCACAGATGGAATTAGTTGACCCGTACAAGTACCTCGGTGCAACAACTTGTAGGAGTAGGAAATGGAATGATCAGATAGGAACAATCGTAGGTAAAGCAAGTGCTGGACTTCGTTCATTGGCGGGATACTGGGAAAATGCTTTCAGTCTGTTGCTTGCAGATCACTTACACGTTACATCGTAGGACCCACACAAAATATGACTTACAGGCGACAAACCAGCGGCCTTGTCACTTTTCAAACATCGGTTCTCGCAATGTCGGGTCTGGCTAGTACTTGGATGGGTGACCGTTTGGGAACACCGGGTACTTTTATACGCAAGAAGCCGAAGTGCTGTCCAGCTGATAGATTTACACCAGACCGTTGAGCAATGCAGCGTTACTGTAAACAGCGGACATTAAAAGTATACAAAGAAAAGAGGCACGAATGGTCTCAGCTTTGTTTAACTCCCGGAAGAGAGTCACGGAAATTTGAAAAGCCTGATCAGAAATACTCATGGAGGAGATACATACAAATTAAATTAACGCGCAAAGGCCTGTTTATCAAATGTAATCAATTTCCAAATAATTATTCCCCTGCGTATCGCTTCCGCATGGATCTTGAAGGCGAGATAGACTAATAAGAGCCGCGCGGGATTACCCGAGCGAACTAGGGCGCTGCAGTCATGGACTGTGCGGCTGGTCCCGGCGGAGGTTCGAGTCCTCCCTCGGGCATGGGTGTGTATGTGTGTGTTTGTCCTTAGGATAATTTAGGTTAAGTAGTGTGTAAGCTTAGGGACTGATGACTTTAGCAGTTAAGTCCCATAAGATTTCACATACATTTTTTTAGACTAATAAGAACATACACAGAGGCATTTAAGTAGTGATTCTTATCTCGATTGAATGGTTCAAATGGCTCTGAGCACTATGGGACTTAACTTCTAAGGTCATCAGTCCCCTAGAACTTAGAACTAATTAAACCTAACTAACCTAAGGACATCACACACATCCATGCCCGATGCTGGATTCGAACCTGCGTCCGTAGCGGTCGCGCGGTTCCAGTCTGAAGCGCCTAGAACCGCTTGGCCACCCCGTCCGGCATACCTCGATTGAAACGGGAAGAAACGTTAACATCAGTTACCATGTTAAGTACCTCTGATCTTACAATGAAGGCTTTCACGACAGGGTGTCTTAACTGCTGGTGAACCTTCCGGGTTGTACGGCCGTTGTCCATGAAAATTTCTAGTTCCATACGTTTCGACTAGAGCTGTGCTGGACATCTTCAGAGGCGATCCTGGTTCCACTGAGTCCTGTTCGACTGTCACCAAGTCGCGAATACTCAGCGGGAACAGGAGCACCTCTGAAGATGTCAAGCACCGTTCTGGACGAAACGTCTGGAACTAAAAACTTTCATGGACCAAGGCCATACAAACCTGGAAAGTTCACCAGCAGTTGACTACCGTCTGTCATGCACTTCGCAGTGGTATAGAGAATGTGTATGTAGATGTAGTTGTACTCATTATTATATTTTCTTTTATTTGAACACATTCTCGCCTTCCTTCTGTTAAATAAGGTATTTAAGATAACGAGGGGCGTCCAATAAGTAAGTTTTACGAAAAACATTACCCACGCTTAATCATGTTGAAATACTTTTTTTGACGTAGTACAACGCATCTGTTACTATCCTACATAGCGGTTATGTTTTTCCAAGCATCTTTGGTATCGCGACACAAGTTTCTCCAAACCAGTATTGTCGAAGGTCGACTCCTGTGCTCATAGCCAGCTATTCGCTGTCGATGTGACTCACCGACAAGATGATCTTTAGATTTGGAGGAACATGTGAAAATCACTCGAGGCAAGATCTGATGAATATGGAGGGTGCGGGTTGAATCTTACGAACCACGCTTGGGTCATTCGATCTGTATGAGGAAGGAAGAGAAGTTCGCGAGATATAAGTCCAGGACATTCTCTTTTGACGACGGCTAGCAGATTCCTCAAGACACAATACAGCGTTTCTCTGCATTCATTGCGGTGTTGCGAGGCAAGTAGTTAACGAGCAAAACCCCCTGGTAGTACCAGAAGAAAGGTGCGACAACTTTCGCTGCCGAATGTGTGATCTTTGGTGTTTTTGGGGCACTCTCTCTCGGTTTCTTCCACCCCGCGCCCTGACGTTTTGTCTCAAGAGTCTCATCCCCAGCGACAAGCCGTCTGAAGAGAAAATCCGCCTCTCTCTGCTGCATTTCCAGAAACATTCTGGCCGAATCCCTCCTTTGTTGTTTGTGAACATCATTTCAGCACACGTGGCACCCATCTTGCGCAAACTTTGCGGCAGTGAAGATGGTCTGTCAGGATCTTTGCGATGGGTGGGCACTCAGTTGGCCATTTGGTCTATACGGTAGTCTGTCGTTGTTGCCGTCGGACATTACTTGTATTAAAGAACGGCACCATACTTACCCTGGAAGTATTTTCCGAAGTGCGGTATCAATGAAGTGCAATGCTCCATTTTCTTTGAAAGATTAAAAACGGGGACAGCCACAACAAATTTGCGTCATATGAGGAGAAAACTTAGAACTTAACAAATCATTCGTAGTTTACGAAAAAAAATAGATATTAGCCGATCTGCTGCCCGTGTCAGCATAATATGCCTTTATCTGCTTGTAGCCCTTGAAAACGAACAAATGAACATGAAAAAGAAAGTTCTTCAGCCTCAGTTTTCACCCTTTAACATTGGCTCTTTGTAATGCCCAAATACTGGTATATTCGTAGATTATTTTCGAACAGAGTTTCAAAAAATTAGAATCAATAGGAGAATACTGATGGGCTTTTGTAGTGTTCAACCATTTATCAAGGACTAATGTTTCATTTATTTGCGTATTTAATTTGATATTTTGTTTCTACAAATATTTTTTCTTGAAACTGTGGGAGTCAAAACTTTTCAATCTCTCTTACGTTTCTACATTTACCACAGGAAATAACAAGAATAAAAAACCGAAAAGCAGTTATTTCAGAAGCCAGTTATTTTGAGCAGTTTTAACAGACAGGTTAAATTGGCGTGGAAAAGAGATATAACGGAAAATCGGTTGTTTCAGCGATGACCGCGGTCCATAGTGCGCAGCAGGTAAGGACAGTTTTTGGCTAGTAGCCAGGAAATCAGGTGTTTATTTTTCAGAGGAATCATTTGCCGTATGTAATTTAGGAAAACCAAGGAAATGCAAAACCTGGATGTCCGAAAGGAGATTTGAGCGCGAAAGCCAGCCTACTGTGTTAACCAGTGGGTCACGTCGTTCGATATACCGGGTGATCAAAAAGTCAGTATAAATTTGAAAACTTAATAAACAACGGAATAATGTAGAGAGAGAGGTAAAAATTGACACACATGCTTGGAATGACATGGTGAACAAAAAAAAAAAAACAACAAAGTTCACAAAATGTCCGACAGATGGCGCTGGACAGAAAAACGTCAGTGACTGCGCATGACAATCGTGTATAAAAGGAGCTGTAATGAGAGAGAGAATCAGATGCGCCAGCAGTCGCAGCATGTTGACGTTACCCGAAAAGGCGCTTTTAGTGAAGCTGTGTTATCAGAATGGGGAATGTGCTAGTCCAGCGTTACGATCCTATCGCCATAGGAAGGGGATTCGAACGGGTAAAGGTCCGTTGACAAATGCAGCTGTGGCGAGAATGATTTCGAAGTTCGAAGCCACGGGTTGTTTAGACGATAGACCCCGTAGTGGCCGACCGAGCACAAGGCGTAACGCTGCTGAGACACTTCAGGAAGAAATGGAGACTGTAGCGGGTTCGTCTATGCACGGGGAAGTCAGCGCTCGTGCAGTCGCATGTTGCACGGGCATTCCATACACTACTGTTTGGTTGGCACTTAGGCGTACCCTCCGATGCTATCCGTATAAAATCCATCGGCATCATGAACTGTTACCTGACGATTTAGTGAAGCGGGGGGCATTTGCGGTGTGGGTGTTTTTAAAAGATGGCGGAAGATGACGATTGGTTGAGTAACGTGTTGTGGACCGACGAAGCTCATTTCACGCTCCGAGGGTCTGTCAACGCCCACAACCGCAGAATTTGGGCTACCGAAAATCCTAGAACTGTCGTGGAAACTCCACTGCACGACGAGAAAGTCACGGTATCGGTTGGTTTACTACATCTACCGTTATCGGGCCTTTTTCCTTCGAGGAAACGCGTGACTCTGGTTTTGTAACTGCTACCGTGACGGGTGAGAAGTACGCCGATATGTTACAGAATCGCATCATCCCCAGCCTGGCTGATAAACACCTGCTGGAACGTACGATGCTTATGCAGGATGGCGCTCCACCCCATATTGCTAGACACGTCAAAGATCTCTTGCGTGCTTCGTTTGGTGATGATCGTGTGCTCAGCTGCCACTTTCGTCATGCTTGGCCTCCCAGGTCCCCAGACCTCAGTCCGTGCGATTATTGCTTTTGGGGTTACCTGAAGTCGCAAGTGTATCGTGATCGACCGACATTTCTAGGGATGCTGAAAGACACCATCCGACGCCAGTGCCTCACCATAACTCCGGACATGCTTTACAGTGCTGTTCACAACATTATTCATCGACTACAGCTATTGTTGAGGAATGATGGTGGACATATTGAGCATTTCCTGTAAAGAACATCATCTTTGCTTTGTCTTACTTTGTTATGCTAATTATTGCTATTCTGGTCAGATGAAGCGCCATCGGTCGGACATTTTTTGAAGTTTTGTATTTTTTTGGTTCTAATAAAATCCCATGTCATTCCAAGCATGTGTCTTAATTTGTACCTCTCTATCTACATTATTCCGTGATTTATTTAGTTTTCAAATTTATACTGACTTTTTGATCACCCGGTACTTATCAGAAGTCTTCCGACGTCTGTCGAAAGAATAGGGAGGCGCATGGGAGCTAAGTAACTTTACTTGGCTAGCAATACAGACGCAGAAGGTGCGCCCCGGCTAGCCGAGTTCTCTTAATTGGGTTCGCGTTTCGTTTGTGCACCTGGCGGTTGCACGTTGTCTGGCGATGAGCAGAGCTGGTGGCGTGCACGTGCAGTGCCGCTAACAGTGTCTGAGCTTGGCAAGTGATCCACCCGTCTCTGGCGTAGCGGTGTGAGCCACGGCCCAGTTGCCCGCCAGCCGGCGACACACACCTGTTGATTCTCGCGGCAGCGTTCTCCGCTCTTGTTGACACGAGGACTGTGGGAGGGCCCTATCTCACTCACAGCGTCAATCGTTAGCTCAGCAGCGTGATACCAGCAGCTGAGCCACTTTCAATATGTGACAGTCCCTACACTACCGAGATCGGGCCCATTACAGCGAGGGAAGTGAGACCGCGCTCAGTGGAAACACACTCCGATTCTCGAACTTTTGTCAGTAAATTGTCGAAGTATTCGTAATAAAGTTCAGAATTTACTGCCCCCTAGGAAAGTTCTCGCGCTCTAGTTATTCTTGTGACCGAGAGCTGGGTGAAATCCAAAGCTCTGAAATATTTAGAGAGTCGTGGAACGTATGTCGGAAAGGCAGATTAGAGTCGATAGTAGGGGGAGTTCAAATGGTTCAAATGGCTCTGAGCACAATGGGACTCAACTGCTGAGGTCATCAGTCCCCTAGAACTTAGAACTGCTTAAACCTAACTAACCTAAGGACAACACACACATCCATGCCCGAGGCAGGATTCGAACCTGCGACCGTAGCGGTCGCGCGGTTCCAGACTAGTAGGGGGAGTGTTCATTGCAGTTGACAAAACTATTGTTTCTATTAAGGTGGAAGTTGAGTGTGATAGTAAAGTTATCTGATCGCGTATAACACGTGCAGGTGAAACCAAGGTATAACTGTTGGATGTTTTACCGGCCACACGATTCCGCTGTTACTCTTTCAGAGTCCGGAATGAAATTTTCACTCTGCAACGGAGTGTGCACAGATACGAAACTTCCTGGCAGATTAAAAATGTGTGCCGGACCGAGTCTCGAACTTGGGACCTTTGCCTTTCGCGGGCAAGTGCTCTACCGACTGAGCTACCCAAGCACGACTCACGAGCTGTACTCAAAGCTTTAAATTGGCCAGTACCTCGTCTCCCACCTTCCAAATTTCACATAAGATCCCTTGCAGACTAGCACTCCTGGAAGAAAGCATACTGCGTCTGTAGAGCACTTACCAACGAAAGGCAAAGAAAGGTCCCGAGTACGAGTCTCGGTCCGGCACACAGTTTTAATCCACCAAGAAGTTACACTTCTAGAGTCATTCAAAGAAACTCTAGTGTCAGTAGCGCGTAAATACCTATATCATGTAGTACTAGTTGGAGGCGACTTTAACCTACCTACTTCGAGTATACACTGGGATATCTATGGATTAATTGCGAGGGTTATAGACAGACAGTTGTGCGAAATACTATTGAACACGTTTTCTGAAAACTATCTTGAGCAGCCAACTCGACAGCCCAAACGCAATAGAAATATCTTCGACCTTACAGCTACAAACAGGCGGGATCTTATCGACAACGTAAGTATAGAAACGGCTTTTTGCGATCATGACGTCATTGCAGCAACTGTAGTTTAGGAAGTTAAGAAATCAGTCAAGACGGCTAATAGTGCAGTCTGCTAGAAAGAGTAGATAAGCTGTTGTTTACATGTCACTTAGAGAGTGAATTGACATCTCTTAGTTCCAGTAAGATGGATGTAGAGGATTTATGTGCAAATTCTAAGCAGACTGTAAATCGTGGTCTGGAGAATACGTGCCTGGTAAGTGGATTAAGGATAGGAAAGATCCACCGTACTTTATTAAACGAAATTCGGAAAACGCCGAGGAAGCAGAGACTGTTGCACTCTCGGTTCAAAAGAGAACGCACAAATGACGACATGCGAAGGTTAGTAGGGATACGTGAGTCTGCGAAAAGATCTATGGGCGAAGCATACAACAACTACCAGCGTCATAACGTAGCAAAAGATATGGCAGAGAACCCGAGAAAATTCTGGTCCTATGTAAAACCGCTAAGCGAATCTAAGGCTTCCACCGAGTCCCTTGTTGAGTAGTCTGGTGTGACAGTTGAAGAAAGCCGAAGTTTGAAATTTCACGTTCAAAAATCGTTGACGCAGAGTAATCGTACATACATACCGTCATTTGACCAGGGGACAGACTCCCGTATGGACGACGTAGGCCGGCCGGATTGGCCGAGCGGTTCTAGGCGCTACAGTCTGGAACCGCGCGACCGCTACGGTCGCACGTTCGGATCCTGCCTCGGGCATGGATGTGTGTGACGACGTAGTAATAAGCATCCCTGGCGTAGAGAAACAACTGAGATAGCTGAAAACAAATAAGTCGGCAGATCCGGATGGAATCCCATTTGGTTTTTACAAAGGGTACTCTACGCGTTGGCCCCCTCACCTTGCATTTATGGCGCATCTCTCGCCCAGCGCGAAGTTCCAAGCGACTGGAAAAATTCGCAGGTGACTCCTGTATACAAGAAGGGTGAAAGAATAAACGCGCAAAATTACAGATCAATATCCCTAAGTTCGGTTCGCTGCAGAATCCTTGAACGTATTCTCAGTTAGAATATTATAAATTTTATTGGGACCGAGAAGCTTATGTACACGAATCGGCATTGTTTTAGAAAGTATCGCTCGTGCGGAACTCCGTTTCACCTATTCTCGCATAATATACTGCGAACTATGGACAACAGGCACATTCCATATTTCTAGATTTCCAGAAAGCATTTGACACCGTGCCCCACTGCAGACTGTTAACGAAGGTACAAGCATAAGGAATAGATTCACACATATGTGAATGGGTCGAAGAAGACTCTTAAATATAGAAACCAGTATGTTGTCCTCGACGGTGAGTGCTCATCAGAGACAAGGTTATCATCAGGAGTGCCCCAGGGAAAAATGATAGGACCGCTGTTGTTCTCAATGTACGTAAATGATTTGGTGGACAGGGTGGGCAGCAATATGCAGTAATTTGCTGAAAGTGCTTTGGTGAACGGTGAAGTGTCGAAGTTGAGTGACTGTAGGAGGATACAAGATGGCTTAGGCAAAATTACTAGTGGGTGTGGTGAATGGCGGCTAGCTCTAAATGTAGAAGAATGTAAGTTGAGTAAGTTAATACAGATGAGTGGGGAAAATAAACCCGTAATGTTGGGATACAGCTCTCTGGTGTCCTGCTTGACACTGTCGCGTCGTTTAAATATCTGGGCGTAACGTTGCGAAGCGATATGAAATGGAACGGGCAGGTAAGAACCTGGCAAGGAAGATGAATGGTCAACTTCGTTTATTGGGAGAATTTCACGGAAGTGTTTTTCGGTGCAACCTGTTCTTGAATACTACTCAAGCATTTGGGACCCGTAACAGGTCAAATTAATGGGAGACTTCGTTCGAAGCGGGTTGCTAAATTTGTTACCTGTAGAGTCTTTCCGAACGATTCTACTGCCGCCAACATACATTTCGCGTAAGGACCACTAAGATAAGATACGAGAAATTAGGGTCTCATGACGGCCGTGGGAGAGCCAGTCCTGACAAAACTCTACCATTTGGTGAGCAAGATGTATGAAACAGGCGAAATACCCTCAGACTTCAAGAAGAATATAATAATTCCAATCCCAAAGAAAGCAGGTGTTGACAGATGTGAAAATTACCGAACTATCAGCTTAATAAGTCACAGCTGCAAAATACTAACACGAATTCTTTACAGACGAATGGAAAAACTAGTAGAAGCCAACCTCGGGGAAGATCAGTTTGGATTCCGTAGAAACACTGGAACACGTGAGGCAATACTGACCTTACGACTTATCTTAGAAGAAAGATTAAGGAAAGGCAAACCTACGTTTCTAGCATTTGTAGACTTAGAGAAAGCTTTTGACAATGTTGACTGGAATACTCTCTTTCAAATTCTAAAGGTGGCAGGGGTAAAATACAGGGAGCGAAAGGCTATTTACAATTTGTACATAAACCAGATGGCAGTTATAAGAGTCGAGGGACATGAAAGGGAAGCAGTGGTTGGGAAGGGAGTAAGACAGGGTTGTAGCCTCTCCCCGATGTTGTTCAATCTGTATATTGAGCAAGCAGTAAAGGAAACAAAAGAAAAATTCGGAGTAGGTATTAAAATTCATGGAGAAGAAATAAAAACTTTGAGGTTCGCCGATGACATTGTAATTCTGTCAGAGACAGCAAAGGACTTGGAAGAGCAGTTGTACGGAATGGACAGTGCCTTGAAAGGAGGATATAAGATGAACATCAACAAAAGCAAAACAAGGATAATGGAATGTAGTTTAATTAAGTCGGGTGATGCTGACGGAATTAGATTAGGAAATGAGGCACTGAAAGTAGTAAAGGAGTTTTGCTATTTGGGGAGCAAAATAACTGATGATGGTCGAAGTAGAGAGGATATAAAATGTAGGCTGGCAATGGCAAGGAAAGCGTTTCTGAAGAAGAAAAATTTGTTAACATCCAGTATTGGTTTAAGTGTCAGGAAGTCATTTCTGAAAGTATTCGTATGGAGTGTAGCCATGTATGGAAGTGAAACATGGACGATAAATAGTTTGGACAAGAAGAGAATAGAAGCTTTCGAAATGTGGTGCTACAGAAGAATGCTGAAGATTAGATGGGTAGATCACATAACTAATGAGGAGGTATTGAATAGGATTGGGGAGAAGAGAAGTTTGTGGCACAACTTGACCAGAAGAAGGGATCGGTTGGTAGGACATGTTCTGAGGCATCAAGGGATCACCAATTTAGTATTGGAGGGCACCGTGGAGGGTAAAAATCGTAGAGGGAGACCAAGAGATGAATACACTAAGCAGATTCAGAAGGATGTAGGTTGCAGTAGGTACTGGGAGATGAAAAAGCTTGCACAGGATAGAGTAGCATGGAGAGCTGCATCAAACCAGTCTCAGGACTGAAGACCAGAACAACAACAACAAGGAGTTTTTCCCTACCTCTGTTTTCGAGTGGAACAGAAGTGGAGATGACGTTTCATGGTACCCTCCGCCACGCTCCGTACCGTGTTTTGCCGAGTATCGATGTAGATGTACATTAGCGCTGTTAGTACCAGTTTTTGGTATACCTTAGTTTGCTGTGTGGCGAGGTGGATGTGTGACCGATCGCAAATCGGGAGGTCCGGGGCTCAACCTTCACTCTGTCTCACTATTATTTTCTGTACAAATGAAATGACACAATTTGGTAGACTTAAGTGGTCTCTCACAGGTATGATTTTGTGTATATAGACTGATGCGGCGAGTGAATCTCAATGTAGACAAGTGTAATGTGCTGCGAATACGCAGAAAGATAGATCCTTTATCATTTAGCTACAAAATAGCAGGTCAGCAACTGGAAGCAGTTAATACCATAAATTATCTGGGAGTACGCATTAGGAGTGATTTAAAATGGAATGATCATATAATGTTGGTCGTCGGTAAAACAGATGCCAGACTGAGATTCATTGGAAGAATCCTAAGGAAATGCAATCCGAAAACAAAGGAAGTAGGTTACAGTACGCTTGTTCGCCCACTGCTTGAATACTGCTCAGCAGTGTGGGATCCGTACCAGATAGGGTTGATAGAAGAGATAGAGAAGATCCAACGGAGAGCAGCGCGCTTCGTTACAGGATCATTTAGTAATCGGGAAAGCGTTACGGAGATGATAGATAAACTCCAGTGGAAGACTCTGCAGGAGAGACGCTCAGTAGCTCGGTACGGGCTTTTGTTGAAGTTTCGAGAACATACCTTCACCGAAGAGACAAGCAGTATATTGCTCCCTCCTACGTATATCTCGCGAAGAGACCATGAGGATAAAATCAGAGAGATTAGAGCCCGCACAGAGGCATACCGACAATCCTTCTTTCCACGAACAATACGAGAGTGGAATAGAGGGGAGAACCGATAGAGGTATTCAAGGTACCCTCCGCCACGCACCGTCGGGTGGCTTGCGGAGTATGGATGTAGATGTAGATGTAGATGTAGCCAGTGAAAATTTGTAGTAAGGCCGGGAATCAAACCCGTGTCTCTTGCTTACTAGGCAGATGCGTTAGCCACTAAGGCTTGGCACAGCGGTTCACACAACTGCACGGATTACCCAATCACGCCACCCTCCTGGATCCAAATTCTCACTGCCACCCCAGTCTACTGTAAATTCCAGTAAATGGAGAGTCTCGGCATGCCTTTCGTGTAAGGGGGAATTTAAAGCAGAATGGGGCGGCAGTTAGAATTTGGATCGAGGAAGGAGGTGTGCCAGGGTAATCCGTGCAGTTGTGTGAACCGCTGTGCCACGGTGGCTTAGCGGCTAACGCATCTGCCTAGTAAGCAAGAGACCTGGGTTCGATTCCCGGCCTTCGTTCAAATTTTCACTCGAACTTTCGGACTATATGAGTAAAATTAATTTCTGTCACTTCTACACCTACACATACAGCTACATCAACATACTCTGCAAGCCACCGTACGGTGTGTGGCGGAGGGTATCCTGTACCACTAGTAATTTCCTTTCCTGCTCCACTAACAAATAGAGCCAGGTTACGCGAAATATATGTTGACGGCAGTAGAAACGTTCTGCAATCAGCTTCAAATGCCGGTCTTCTAAATTTTCTCAGCAGTGTTCCTCGAAAAGAACGTCGCCTTCCCTCCAGCGATTCCCGTTTGTGTTCCCGAAGCATTTCTGTAATACTTGCATGTTGTTCGAACCTACTGGTAACAAATCTTACCGCCTTCATCTGTGGCTACTATTTGTTAATGTGAAAGTTATCGCCGGTCGCTGTGGCCTAGCGGTTCTAGGCGCTTCAGTCCGGAACTGCGCTGCTGCTACGGTCGCAGGTTCGAATCCTGCCTCGAGCTTGGATGTGTGTGATGTTCTTAGGTTAGTTAGGTTTAAGTGGTTCTAAGTCTAGGGGTCTGAGGGCCTCAGATGTTAAGTCCCATAGTGCTTAGAGCCATTTGAACCATTTTGAAAATTATTAAGTTTCTCTGTCGTTCGAATTCCACTTTACACTCGAATTCCGGTATAACTGAACGGGCAAGTCAGTTCAAAGGTTGGAAGAAGGTAACGTCGTCTTCGAGAGGAGCAAGCGGAGTAACTCACTTCTGTGTTCAGCCATGGGTAAGCTTTATTTAGAGATTATTTTCTGTCGTTGTTCGTACCAGTACTGGTGTTTAGTGGTGTAGATATCGTGGCGAAAGTTGTGTTGCAGACCGTCACACTCTGCTCAGGAAAGCTTATTTGCGTCGATCAGCTGGGAGACTAAATAGGTACTGCTGCGCGGGATTAGCCGAGCGGTCTGAGGCGCTGCAGTCATGGACTGTGCGGCTGGTCCCGGCCGAGGTTCGAGTCCTTCCACGGGCATGGGTGTGTGTGTTTGTCCTTAGGGTAATTTAGACTAAGTAGTGTGTAAGCTTAGGGACTGATGACCTTAGTAGTTAAGTCCCGTAAGATTTCACACACATTTGAACATTTTCTAAATAGGTACTGGTTGATGGCTCAAAATGTCTCACATCAACCGATCCTTTCTTTTCGTCAAGTTGTTCCATAAATTTATTTTCTCCGCATTTCGATTCGGTATCTCTCAGTTTTTCGATCTACCGATCACATCTTCAGCATTCTTCTGTAACACCGCATTTCGAGTACTTCTGTTTTCTTGGGTGGGCTATTTATCATACACGTTACACTATCATATAAGCTTATACTTCGTACAAATACATTCAGAAAAGTCTTTCCAACATTTAAATTAAATTCGAAGTTAACAAATTCATCTTTTTCGGAAATGCTTTCCCTACTACAGCAGCCTGCGTTTTAGAGCCACTCTTTTCTCCATCACCAGTTACTTTGCTACCCAAATAACAAAATTCCTCTGTTACTTTTAGCGTCTCATTTCGTAATCAGTTTGCTCAACATCGCCTGACGTAATTCGATCACATTCCACTACCTCTCTCTGTACTTTGGTTTATATTCACCTTATCACCTCCTTTCAGCTGTTCTCTGACAGAATGACGTCATTGGCAAACCTCCAACATTTTATTTCTTCTCCTTGAACTTTCATTCTATTTTCATATTTCTCTTTGGTTTCCTTTACTGCTTCCTCAGTGTATGATTGAAAATATCGAGGGTAGCGTACAACTCTGTATCACCGCCAAACAAACGAAAAGAGCCCTGTAGGCGCGCGGCCCATCCGAGTGGCCCGCACGCGACTGCGCCGTGCGAGAGGGAGTGCGAATACACTTCACGTAGCTTGGCGGAAGTTGCCGAAGATGACCGATGCTGCCTCACCTGATGACACAGCCGAAAGAGCGCTGTCCACGGCCACGCGGATGTCACGTGCTCGCGCTCACTTGCACACGAGCTGTGAATTTGCAGTGTGCGCATGCGCGACGTGCTTCCCGTACTGCACCTACCTCTTCCCCGTCGCAGCTGATAACATTAACTACTGTAACCAGCCCTCTTAGTTCATTTGCTCGAATTATGCACGGGAGCCTGCCGTGTAACTAGACTGAACTTTCGTTGTTAATTACATACAAAATTGACCCATATAGTCACTTGTCACGTTCTTCAACGTAAATCTTTTTTCATTTCTTCTGTCCAAAATACAGCTGATCGTCTGTGCGATTTTAGCTGCAGACAGAATGCGAGGGTTGTTTCATGAGCTATTCTTTGACACAAATTTGCAGTTCCACAGCGAAATTAGTGATCTTCAGTGACGTTCAATGTTCGATTGTCATTGTCACTTTGAAGTCCGTTATGCGTAATCATAGTCGCTGTAGTAATAACGTGCTAAATCTAAAGTATGCAGCATACACTTTCTCCCAAGAAAACACAGGGAATCGACAAAGAGGAATTCTAATTCGAAATGCGTTACAACGCTTGCCGGTCGATCCCATTAGTGCCGCTACGTTGTGACGAAGCTGCGACGTATCAATGTCCACTCACCTGTTGCCGCGTGCTCAGCACGTGCAAAATGAGTGATGCGGAACGAATGTCGCTTACACGGGTTCGCCACATAGATGCAGCGCTCTACAAACCACCGGTTCCAGTTCACATCTTAGGATTTTTATAAGTGTAATCCTGTTTCAGTAAAAGTTATATGTAAGCTTTTGCTCCATGTATTTTATCTCTGCTATCTTAAGAATTTCAGAGCGTATTGTCATATATTCGCATCTAATGTTGTTGGACAAGCCATTAATGTACAATACGAACAATAACGTTCTTATTACAGAGATACACCTCACGTTACTTTAGTGTCTATAGATGACTCTCAAATGGTTCAAATGGCTCTGAGCACTATGGGACTTAACATCTGAGGTCATCAGTCCCCTAGAACTTAGAACGACTTAAACCTTGTAGTGTTGGCAGAAGAGCCAACACTGTTTTTCTAGAGGAGGCCGAAATGCACGCGTTTAATTACACGCTAACTGGTGTGAGGTCTGGAACAGGACAATATCTTGAGAATTGCAAATAAAGTACGCAGTTGATATAATATTTAACTTTAATCCACAATTGTAGAACATCTCTCGTTACGGTACATGCTTCATAATATTAATTATCAATTGAATACGGCGCCTTGCTAGGTCGTAGCAAGTGTAGCTGAAGGCTATGCTAACTATCGTCTTGGCAAATGAGAGCGTATTTGTCAGTGAACCATTGCTATGAACGTCGGCTGTACGACTGGGGCGAGTGCTAGTAAGTCTCTCTAGACCTGCCGTGTGGTGGCGCTCGGTCTGCAATACTGACAGTGGCGACACGCGGGTCCGGCGTATACTAATGGACCGCGGCCGATTTAAAGGCTACCACCTAGCAAGTGTGGTGTCTGGCGGTGACACCACAAACCTAACTAACCTAAGGACATCAAACACATCCAAGCCCGAGGCTGGATTCGAACCTGCGACCGTAGCGGTTGCGCGGTTCCAGACTGAGGCGCCTAGAACCGCTCGGCCACTGCGGCCGGCAGATGACTCTCCAACCAGGAAACGTGCTGTGTCTACCCGAGCCCGCCCATAATTTAAAACTGTGCACTTCACAAAACGAAAATACGTAGTACAGCACGAAAAAAAGTCAGTGAATTACAACCGGAACCCAGGGTGTCAACGTACGAAGGAGATAGCTTACAGGACACTCGTGTGACCATTCTCAAATATTGTTGAAGTATTTGGGATCTTTACCGAATAACACTATCAGACGATATTGAACATATCCTAAGAAGAGCAACACTTACGTCCATGAGGTTTGATTGACACATGAGAGAACGGCACAGACACGCTGAAAAACGAGAAATGGCAGACAGATGCCTGAAGAAAGACGCCAATATTTCGAAAGCTTTCCTACAAAGTTATACGAACAAGTACGAAGTGAGGAGCCTGGGCTAGTGCAGCAACCCTCTAGTCTCCAGCTCGTGGTCTAGTGGCTAGCGTTGCTCCCTCTGGATCACGTGATCCGGGGTTCGATTCCCGGCCCAGTTGGGGGTTTTCTCCGCCCAGGGACTGGGTGTTTGTGTTGACATCATGATTTCATCGCCATTCGGGAAGGTAACGAGGCTGTACAGTGAAATGATGGGGAATTTTACGGGCGCTGATAACCGCACGGTTGAGCGCCCCACAAACCAAAATTATCATTATCACACATCATCAACATCATCATCATCATCATCACTATCACTATCAGCAACCCTCTGTGAATCACCCCATTAATATGTGAAAAATATATTAGACTATTACAGCACGCATAGTGTCTTTTAAGTAATCATTCTTCCCGCGCTCTACACGCGAATGGAACGGGAAGAAACTATAATACGTGGTACAATAGGAAATAATCTCCGCCATAGAGTATAGTATGTGGATGTAGAGTTGTGACATGATGCAGCCGTGGAGCATTATTCTGCTGTTTGTAACTGAAAAATAATGGGACATGGCGTGGACAGAAGTATAGAAACACTGAGAGAAATCCATGCTTCAGCATAAACGCAGGTGCTAGCCAACAGTGCAGGTTGCTCTGTTGCATTTGACCTCCAAAGGCACCCGTGCAATGTCCTCAATACGTTTCAAGAATCGTGGTCAGAACAGTATTCTCTGTGGTTGTGAGTGTACTATGTCGCAGCGCAGTGCATTCGAAAGTGGACAAATTGTTGGTGCTCGTGTGATGGGTGATTTCGTAAGAAAGGTAGCCGAAGTGTTTGGAGAGGCACAATGAAGCAAGTAAAGTAAAATAAACACCATTCACGGATTAGGCCATAGGATTGTTCCGACTGGCCGCCTGCTGCCTACAAGCTAGAACGAGGAACGATCTATGATCGCGGTACATGGGAGCAGGATATTGCCAATCCCTCTGACCGTTGTTGTCAGTAGATGAATCCTAATGATGCCGCTGCTTCTTCATTCAAGCGGCTCTTCATCTGGCCTCACGTCGGCTGAGTCGACCACGAACCAGGCGTCGCTGGCCAAAAAAAACTGAGGTGCTACCGGGAATTGAACACGGGTATTTCCGTGCCGAAGGCAGCGACGCTAGCCGCTCGGATATGGAGACGGTCGGAGGCAAGCTATCGAAGGGGAAGCGAGAAAATGTAATGCGCCGAGTCACAACATGGACGAAAGTGTGTGTTGAGAGCATGACAGATGATGGTCATTGAAGGCGATTGTGAAGTAAGAGGCCAACAGCTGCAAAAGTTACTGCCGGACTGAATGTCCTACTCGTGAGACCTGTCAGCTCCATAACCAGCGGACTGAAGGATGAGCTGAAATTCCAAAACAAATCATCACTGATGCAAATGCCTCTGACAAGAAAATGTGGTGCACACGTCGTTAAAAATCGACTGTGGAGAAATGGAAGAATGTCATTTCGTCGGACGACTCTTGTTTCATACTGTTTCCCTCTTCTAGACAAGTTTACGTCCCAAGAGTGAAACATGGTGTCGGTTCGGTGATGGTTTTGGCAGCCATATCCTGGTATTACCCTGGTTACTCTGTAATGTCGCATTTCTGCCAAGAAGTACACTCCTGGAAATTGAAATAAGAACACCGTGAATTCATTGTCCCAGGAAGGGGTAACTTTATTGACACATTCCTGGGGTCAGATACATCACATGATCACACTGACAGAACCACAGGCACATAGACACAGGCAACAGAGCATGCACAATGTCGGCACTAGTACAGTGTATATCCACCCTTCGCAGCAATGCAGGCTGCTATTCTCCCATGGAGACGATCGTAGAGATGCTGGATGTAGTCCTGTGGGACGGCTTGCCATGCCATTTCCACCTGGCGCCTCAGTTGGACCAGCGTTCGTGCTGGACGTGCAGACCGCGTGAGACGACGCTTCATCCAGTCCCAAACATGCTCAATGGGGGACAGATCCGGGGATCTTGCTGGCCAGAGTAGTTGACCTTCTAGAGCACGTTGGGTGGCACGGGATACATGCGGACGTGCATTGTCCTGTTGGAACAGCAAGTTCCCTTGCCGGTCTAGGAATGGTAGAACGATGGGTTCGATGACGGTTTGGATGTACCGTGCACTATTCAGTGTCCCCTCGACGATCACCAGTGGTGTACGGCCAGTGTAGGAGATCGCTCCCCACACCATGATGCCGGGTGTTGGCCCTGTGTGCCTCGGTCGTATGCAGTCCTGATTGTGGCGCTCACCTGCACGGCGCCAAACACGCATACGACCATCATTGGCACCAAGGCAGAAGCGACTCTCATCGCTGAAGACGACACGTCTCCGTTCGTCCCTCCATTCACGCCTGTCGCGACACCACTGGACGCGGGCTGCACGATGTTGGGGCGTGAGCGGAAGACGGCCTAACGGTGTGCGGGACCGTAGCCCAGCTTCATGGAGACGGTTGCGAATGGTCCTCGCCGATACCCCAGGAGCAACAGTGTCCCTAATTTGCTGGGAAGTGGCGGTGCGGTCCCCTACGGCACTGCGTAGGATCCTACGGTCTTGGCGTGCATCCGTGCGTCGCTGCGGTCCGGTCCCAGGTCGACGGGCACGTGCACCTTCCGCCGACCACTGGCGACAACATCGATGTACTGTGGAGACCTCACGCCCCACGTGTTGAGCAATTCGGCGGTACGTCCACCCGGCCTCGCGCATGCCCACTATACGCCCTCGCTCAAAGTCCGTCAACTGCACATACGGTTCACGTCCACGCTGTCGCGGCACGCTACCAGTGTTAAAGACTGCGATGGAGCTCCGTATGCCACGGCAAACTGGCTGACACTGACGGCGGCGGTGCACAAATGCTGCGCAGCTAGCGCCATTCGACGGCCAACACCGCGGTTCCTGGTGTGTCCGCTGTGCCGTGCGTGTGATCATTGCTTGTACAGCCCTCTCGCAGTGTCTGGAGCAAGTATGGTGGGTCTGACACACCGGTGTCAATGTGTTCTTTTTTCCATTTCCAGGAGTGTATATGACCATTCTGGCGGAACGGGCCCATCGTAGGTTACAAAGTTTGCTCCCCAGTGGTGATGCTAAGACGTTAGGGCCCCTGTAAACAGTTGACGTCGTCCAGGTAGGTTTTGTCAGTACGACGATGAACTGTAACATCTCCCCTAGCCACGACAGCATATCTGAGTATTACTGAGGCTTTGTGGTCTACTTTGGAGAGAAGGTTGCCTGTTTGCTATCCAGCTCCGTCATAGTTACTTGAACTTGCCACTGTTTTGCAGGAAGAATGGTATAAGAGTCTCCTGGAAACCATGCCGGACCTGGACTCATCCATTCCTAGAGGACTGGAAGTTGTTTTGAACGCCAAAAGTTTTCCTAACCGTGTTTGGCGTGATAAAGTGTTGTGTTTTTGGTGCTTCCACATTTCTACCCACCTCTGTACATCATCGTAGGAGGGCAGGGAAATGAGTATCTGCCTGTAAAGATGTGTCCAGTTTTTACTGATGAGCTGGCGAGAGGCAAGAAGCCGCGAGTGAGGTTGCACTAGCGCCGCCGCGTCCCGTCACCCATTACGCTCGGAGCGTGCTGAGGCCTTCCCGCCAAGGTCTCCCCGGCGAGGCCTTGGGATCTGTTCACGCCACGGACGGCGCGCTCAGATACGGGCTCGCTCAAGTTTCCCGTGCCGGTGCTGCCGCCTTTAAATAATCTCCGCTCCGTTCCCATGCCCTGCCGGTGTGCTGTGGCCAATAACATCGCAGCAACATCGAAATTAAATACCACTGTTTTGTTCAGTCACCTCCGAAATGAAACATCCTGTCTTTGCACTCACTGAAGGACCCTTTTGCTTAATGCAGTCGTAATGGGAACATTTACAAAGAAATAAGCTAGGAAGATGGTAAGAGAGGGGGAAGGATGAGAGATTGGGGAAGTACAGCGAGAGGCACAGTGGGAGCGATTAAGACGAGAAATTCATTCTAAGTGTTTCATAAACTTTTCTATTACTTTTAGCAGAGCAGTATTTTCGCCTTTGACTGTCAATTTAGTTCCAGTCAACACAGCTGCAGTTTCCATAGCGGGGTTGTTTTAAAGTGCAAGATTCTATCGACGCCCGTTAAAAAAATAATTAAACTTGTTTTGGCATACACGACCATGGTCATACTGAGAGCAAGCAATGGATTCCAACGTCATCTTCATTATCTTCACAAATTTCAATGTGTATTGCTATGTAGGCATACATTTATAACAGCAGCTGACACAGTTTGCGTGGGGTGTGTATACTGTTGTGTACAATTGCACATCATAGCATGTTTGTGTTGCACGGATCATACAAAAGTACCTTCATGTTATAAAGTAACTGAGTTACTGGTGTAATATGAATATGAACTCAGCTAGTTTTCTGAGTTTTGTGAAGACGTGGACTGTTATTTGACTACGACATTCAATGTTTATGTAAACGAAAAATAGTATAAAATTTTTGACATGTGCGTAGGCGCGAAATCTTGCATCCGAGAATTAGTAGTACCTTTAAACTACAGTGCCGAGGCAGGATTCGAAACTGCGACCGTAGCAGTCGCGCGGTTCCGGACTGAGGCACCTAGAACTGCTCGGCCACCGCGGCCGGCTTGGTGACTGAAATTAGAGTGTCATGTGAAGGCAAAAGTGTTGTCCTTCAGAAAGTTCCAACTGAGTGTGAACACTGCTTAAGAAAAGACGAGATCAGATTTAATAAGCCAATAGCTAGCGTATATAGAAAAATCTTATAATCGGACAGCAATAGGAATTTCGTCCTCTACTCTCTTTCGTGAAAGAATTGGGACAAGAACAGTGAAAGCTCAAATTTAAGGAAGACACTTCGGCGCCAGCCCACAAAGAATCTTTGGCATTGAGGAGACAGGAATTTGAAGAACCCTCTGAAATGCTCTTGTTCCTTCATCTAATATTTTGAGCACACTGGAGGTTTGGCAGCAGCAGAGAGGTATTCCACAGACTTTTCCCAAAATCACGGCTCAGAAAAGGGATGCGAACTGTTAACTGGTGGAAATTGGACAAAAAGTACGTTGACCAAGGAGGATGATAGTTCGAAAAACGAGGACAATTTTGAACTAACAGCGTAGTATTTTATTTCCAACCGGATAACCTTTCATCTTGCCCACATAAGTACGAAATTCGCACGTTACTATACAGAACTGTACACAACTATTACTATTACTATACTATGACAACTGTACTATGGTAATGAGGTGACCAAGTAGAACTCATCCATATTAAATACAAGAGGCAAAGGCAGACTTCACCAGCTTAGGATCGAATTCACGGTTTTATTGGTGACGAATTTCAGTAATAATCATTATGTCTCGGTCGTTGACTTCGAAGAAACGTAAAATATGTTTTAAGAAGATGGTTTCCCTGAAATTGTCGTGTCGAGAGGGAAACGCAGAGCTCGACCCACTATCGTCGTAATTCTTCAGACATTAAGTAAAATTTTGTTTGATTTACAATTCCAGCTCCGCCAAAGTGAAACATTCTAGAGTGAAAAATAACAAAATTACGCTGCACGTCGAGTTTAGTAATTTTAATAGATTTGCGTTAGTGAGATTACAAATATCTTTTTTATTATTTGTGTAATGTCTTGACATAGCAATCTTTTCTCCTTTTTCTTTAAATATTTAACAAGTAGTAAGTAAGTTGATTTTTTTTCTAATTGTCTTTAATGCGTGATCTGATATTGTCGCCGACATCTGATATAAATTTCCAGTGTTCACTTACACACTTCCGAGTAAACACACACTTTCGGATCACGTTTCCTGTTTTTTGGACAATAGAAAGCTCTTTCCTTGGTTCTGACGTGGTCTCTTCAGGCGTTAAAGCTTTTTTTCAGTTTGCATTTTAATTTAGCTGTATGGAGAGGTATGTATTACCAATTAAGTTTCCACAAAATCTGTTGATGCTTCTTATCACACAGTAATGAACGTGGAATTCAGGAAAGCCGCAAGCAAGTACAGTGCGATACCACGCAGGCCAGAAGCTTCATTTCTGACAAAACATAACTGGCGAAAAGATAAACACAGATTCCTGTCTCAGTGAGAGTGTTACCAGTTAAATCTTTCAGCCTAGTGCTGATTTCTTGATTGTAGTGCAGCGACCAATTTTCATTCTTTAGGGGCTACAGAACGAAAGTTCCTATTCAACAGAAACGATTATCCTCAGTTCCCGTGAGATCACCGAAGTTAAGCGCTGTCGGGCGCGGTCGGCGCTCGGATGGGTGACCATCCAGGCCGCCATACGCTGTTGCCGATTTTTGGGGTGTACTCAGCCTCGTGATGCCAATTGAGGAGCTACTCAACCGACTAGTAGCGGCTTCGGTCAAGAATACTATCATAACGACCGGGAGAGCGGTGTGCTGACCCCACGCCCCTCCTATCCGCATCCTCCTCTGAGGATGACACGACGGTCGGATGGTCCCGGTAGGCCACTCATCGCCTGAAGACGGAGTGCTTTTTTTTTTTTTTTTTTTTTTTTTTTTTTTTTTTTTTTTTTTTTTTTTTTACATGTTCGTGCAGTGCTCTTAGCAGCATTTCGCAGTACGTATTCCAATACTACAGTTCCGAAAACAAATATCTGTTTTTCCAGGTGTCTGCTTTCACGAACAGTAAAGCAAGGAATTCCGTCGTGGGTTTGGGGAACAACATCCGAAGGCTGGAAATTAGTGCCAAACGCACCTCTCTATATACCTCACCCTACCGTGATTACAGCAGTTGTTGGCGTCGTCTTCGTCGCTGTCGAGGTTATTGCTGTGCAGTCGCCATCAGACAGACATTTTTTTCGCGGCATTCTCACGGCCATGACAGCATTTCGCGTTATTCGCCGGATGCGTGTGAACACTGCTGCTGGGAAACACAATGGGACAAATAGCAGGAAACGTTTTGTCTTGCGCTGAGTGACGCGGGAATCGTCGTCCACAGAGCCATGCTGACTGCGAGCTGTCACCTCAGAGGCGCCGTCCTTCAGCTCGCTGCAGTGCAAAACACCTCAAGCACATGTTGCCTTTTATTTTCCGAGTTCACGAGCGCTCTCTTTTCTCCTGTACTGTGCGAACTTGGATGCAGATTGCATTCTGATAATTTCGCTGAGTCCGGCACATCATAAACGTTAGCCCTTCTACTTTGGGCGTGTGCCTGCTCTGGTAGTCATCCGCAAGAAGTGTTCAAGAAAATTGCAGGCAGACTTGCAGGTCATTTAGTTAAATCACTGCAGAGCATCTAAGATTTACGTTTAACAATGGCTCGCAGCCTCACTTACACAAGCACTGAATAAAGACCAAACAGGAAGTGCAGTCTAGAAATAACATCCATCGCAAATTGGTTGGAATCAATTGGGTTTCACAACCAGAGCGGTTGGGAACTACTGACTTCGTGCTAGTCTGCCGAAGAGTATGCTTGCCCTAGTCTTCCGCAGAGTATGCTAAAGAAATCGACCCTTCTTTGAATGAAACATATAGACCAATTACTGGTTTGCTAAGACCAACACCACATGATAAAGTTTACTTCGCTCCACCAGATATCAGACGTCCATGAACGACAGATCTAAAGCACTTTCTCACACGCGTACCCATTGTATTGATATCAACCTGCCCACAAACGACTGAGGTCTAGAAGGAATCTCCTCCATAAAACCTAAACTCTAAACGAACCTCGTGAGACTGAAAAGTTAAGATTATGAAGGCCGAGATACACTCAACTTGCTGGTTGGAAGCAACCAATCGAACGTGTCCGCCCCTCCTCCTACCATATGAGGGACACTTGTCTACCCTGAAATCCTTAAACAGACTTCTTAAATTCATATTGGTGCTGACAAATCCAGAATGAGTATGTTATAAAGGGGTACACCTAGCCTGTCTTCGTGAACTCAGGGAATTACCTTATGAGATTCACAATTGAGGATTTGATGACAACGACATCTAATTCCCGTGATTTATTAAAATTCTGAGCAGACACTATTAGATATGTTTTGTCATTAAGTTCTTGTTGTTGTTGTGGTCTTCAGTACAGAGACTGATTTGATGCAGCTCCCATGCTACTCTATCCTGTGCAAGCTTCTTCATCTCCCAGTACCTACTGCACTACATCCTTCTGAATCTGCAAAGTGCATTCACCTCTTGGCCTCCCTCTACGATATTTACGCTCCAAGCTGCCCTCCAATACTAAATTGGTGATCCCTTGATACCTCAGAACATGTACTACCAACCGATCCCGTCTTCTAGTCAAATTGTGCCACAGATTTCTCTTCTCCCCAATTCTATACAATACCTCCTCATTAATTATGTGATCTACCCATCTAATCTTCAGCATTCTTCTGTAGCACCACACTTGGAAAGCTTCTGTTCTTTTCTTGTCTAAACTATTTATCGTCCACGTCATTAAGTATCACCATATAATGCAGATTTTATTTTTATTATTGTTTGCTTCTAGTACGAATAAGTAAGTTAATTAACGTTGTTGCTACGGATGCGCAGAGTAATATGTCTTGCCAACAGATGCTCCAAATGAACAAACTTATACAGTTTAGTATATAGTACGTCATCGCGATAAGAAGTGAGTACCACTAGTGCTAAAGGGGAACAGGCGCTCTCTTCACGAGCCTGTTGTAATTTTAACCACCTCAGCTACATTTATACGCATGTATTGTGTTACTACCGGTTTCGTTTCTTGGAATATCTTTAGGTTGCTTGGTTGTGCTGAAGTGAAGAAATAGAAGATCTTTTTGTCGTACACAGTGTTAAGGACAGCATCCAAGAACCACTGACCATAAAATATTCTGCCTGTTTACCCTCTTCGCCCCTCCCCCCCACCATCCTCCCGGCGCGGGACAGTACTGTGCTGTCAGTACAAGAGCAGTAACAGTAGAATGGGTTGGTCAGGAGGGTTGAGTGACTTCAAACGTGGACTAGTTGTTTGTTGTCACTTGAGTAACAAATAATCGTAGTTCAACATTTCTAAGGGTGCCAAAGTCGACTGTTGATGTGATGTGATTTTTAAGTGATAACGCGAAGGAACAACCACAGCAGCCGGCCGCGGTGGCCGTGCGGTTCTGGCGCTCCAGTCCGGAGCCGCGCTGCTGCTACGGTGGCAGGTTCGAATCCTGCCTCGGGCATGGATGTGTGTGATGTCTTTAGGTTAGTTAGGTTTAAGTAGTTCTAAGTTCTCGGGGACTGATGACCACAGCAGTTGAGTCCCATAGTGCTCAGAGCCATTTCTGAACAACCACAGCTAAACCCAGACAGACATCTTGTACCGACGGGCAGAGATCGTCGAACATTGTGAAGTGTGGTAACATTGTGAAGTGTGGTCGTGGAAAATTCTCATTAAATCAGCAGCGGGGTTTATTCGTTAAAGTGCTGCCAACAGTCTAGCTAGCGCAGCGCGTAGGAAGTTAAGGGGTCCACACCGTGGTTCAGGTCGAAAAAGATAGATTTTCGGTTTTCATCATATTTCGATAGATCAAGGTTTTATTTAAGTACTCTGAAAAGGATTTTGCTGAAAAAAATTTTTTTCCAGCATTTAAAAAGCATTTTCCTACCACGTGTGTTTATGTGCCACGCCCACTTTTCAGCATATATTTTAGATCTTTATATCCCCTACATTGCACGTTAGGGATTTAGTTTTTACTCACGAGTGTGTTGGCTATCCTTGGAATGCAACGGTCGGTATTCTTTTGTTTCTGCTATTTGTAAACAACGCGCTTCCAAACATGCGGTTACTTTTGTTCGTATGTGATTGCGAGTAGTTGTTATAGAAAACTTGCAGGTATACTATTGGCTAGCAGTTAGGAGAAATAAAGAAAATCTGGAGGCAATGAAGAGAGATGTTTGGGCCATATTCTTCCATAAATCCTCTACTGATGATAAGCCATGTCATGGATTGTGTCCATCAGGAGAAAAATCGTGGTGCAAATACAATAGGGCTCAGGCAACTGGAGAATCTTATTCTCATCAGCATTCTCTTCCTGCTGCTGTTATTACAGCAATTAAATCTATTTTCAGAGACTTGGCTCATCCTGTCATTCTAAGGAAATGTCTGCATGGGCAGACACAGAACCCAAATGAATGTTTCAACAGCATAATTTGGAACCGCCTTCCTAATACTATTTGTAGGCATGCATACAATGAAGCTAGGAATTCATGATGCTGTTATTACATTCAATTGTGGTAATATTGCCAAGTGTTGGGTACTGAAAAAGCTTGGAATTAATCCTGGTGAAAATATGATCACTGGGCTGCAACATTGCGATAAAATGAGGATAGCCGATGCAGACAGGTCTGCATCTAATATGACCAAGAAAGCAAGACAAACATCCAGGAAGGTGAAAAAGAAGCTGGAAGACCTGCTAGAGGCCAAAGAAGGGCCATCATATGCAGCAGGACAGTTTTAATTAACTGTAAGTAACAAATTTCAAAAGTTTTTTCTTTGAACGCTATTTCGCGCAAACTAAAATTTTCAGTACATATGCCGCATTATATCAGAAGCTATCATAGATAAGTGAATGAAATTTTCAGGGACTCTGTATAACATAAGAAGCCACCTCTGGTACTGCATTCATTAATATTCCCCAATTAGGAAGTTCACAAAAAATATTTTCTGCAGAAAAATCTTAATTTTTTGTAAATAAATTTAAAAAAGTATTTCTTAAAAACTGTTAAATGGATATCGCAGATTTTAGTACAGTTGACTCTATTAGCATCATGTAACATACAGTAAAAATATTAAGGTCCTGCATCAAATAGCTTTTTTCAGAAATGGGTCAAATACTTGCCTAAATTAACATGGGTTAGATAGGCAGGGTGTGGTCATCAAGAAAGCGGTTCAGTGGCCGAACAGGTCCTCGTAAGCCACACTTTTCTGTACTCGGTATGACTGTAAACGAATGATTTTGAATGATAAGTCACGCTATACCGTATGTGGAACGGATGGGAACGTTTGGGTTTGGCTAATGTCTGGAGAACGTTGTCTGCCATGTGTTTTGCCAACACTGAAGCACAGAGGAGATACGGGTGTAATTTTCGTGGCTAGGCTATGGTCCCCTTGTTGCTCTTAAGAAGATGGTACATGCAGAAGGATATGAACATATTTTACGGCATTATGTACTGTGTGCAGCACAGGATAAGTTCGAAAGACGGTGAATGTTTGTATCAGAAAGACAGTGCATCCCGTCGTATTGCAGCATCTATGAGGCAGTGCTCTGTGGACAATAACAAGCCTGAAACAGACTGGCCTGCTCAGAGTTCCGACCTGAACGCCGTGGAACACCCTTGGGATGAGTTAGAACGTCGTCTTCGTTCCAGATCCCAGCGTCCAACAGCGATACCTTTTCTGGTTGCGGTACTTTAGGAAGAATAGGGTGCCATTCCTCTATATCTCCAGAAAAGTTCAAGCCGCAGTGAATGTGTCTCCAGCAGAGTACAAGTCGTCAAAAAGGCGATGGGTGGTTTTAATGTCCACTAATAGGTTTTCGGCTACTTTTCGAGATATTGTAATGTTGTTACATTAATTTATTCTGCAAGCAGTGCTGCTATTCTAGAGCGTAAAGGTGGGTTAAAAGCTGTGAGCTGTCTGGGGAAGTTAACCTTGCATTACTGAGCAACTGTTTCACCAGGTATCCAGTCTAGCTTACCAAATTCCCAACCAGACTAACATTAATTATAATCTTTTAATAGTCATACGACAACCGGTGATTTATATATACATATAAAAGAGAATTTAAATATAAAGAAATAAATTAGTTTATATTTGGAAATTTATTTTAACATTTATCCTTGAAATTTCAGCATATTAAACTTGATTCATAACTAAACTGGTGCCTTATTTAGGATTGTGAAAATGTGAGTTTGTAATCTTACAGAACACATCAAATATGGAGCCAAGATTGGGAGACTGCATACAACACTGCATTCATAAAATAACACACGAAGAACGTTGAAACATATGGAAGAGGAAATTAACCACTACCAACCGATTCAATTTTCACCCAAAGAAGTTACGTTCGTAGCGCAATCCTGTCCGTCATGTAATTACCACACACTGGTATACTAAATTCATACTAACTCTCTGTGAAATCTTCCCGAAAAGAATAGCTGAGGGCTACTTTGATGCTTACACCACATGCTTCACGTGGTCAACTTGGTTTACAGAAAGAGTATAACTCCACAAAAATTTTGATAATTAAAATAAAGTTACATCGAAACGCAAATTACAAAAGAAAAACCTCGAACTGCTTTCTGTCGTCTTACTATTAACCTGATGGGTCAAACAATTGTATAAGCACGTGGTACTGGTCTCACAAAGTACACCCCACGTGGGTTGAACATAAAGAAAAGTTGCTATATTGAAAAATATTGTCAAGACGAGACGTTATAATCTCACGCACATTCGCATTTAAGATTGATGATCTTAGTTAGAGTTAGTGATCAACAGGTGGTTCCACTTTACTCACAAAGTAGTGACAAAGCAACTACTGGAAGATATTCTGAACTGTACACTCGAATCACACTGCGTTGCAATTTAAGATAACATTAGATATTTTAGAGCTAAACCTGAGATAAAGGTGATTAAATTTTCAGTTAGGCTGAACTTAAGAAATCCATTGTCCTACAGACTTAGCAGACACGCACTTAGCCGGAGATCTTACCACTTCAGACGCTCGCCGCGGCCAGACTGCCGTGGGTCCCTCCTGAGGGGTGCCTCCCAAATACAAACGGAAGTGACCAGAGAGGCAGCTTCCTATACCAACATGCCAAGGGACGGACAGGACAATACCAAGAATAGAAACCTCTCCGCTTTTAGAAAGCGTATCTACCTGTTCCGACGTTGGTCCTACTGTTCTCTAGCAGACAGGCTTGTCTGATACCTTCAAGCATGCAACTAGAAATACATTTGCTCATTCATCCTCTCACACAGAAGGGAAGGGGGATGACAGTATCTTATCATATACAGTATATAAAAGAAAGTGGATGTAGGTTCCGTATGAGACTGTGTGGCATGAATTACATATAAACTGTGTTTTAAAGTGTAGTAGTGTGACAGATCGTTCTTGTTTATGTGTAAAAGTAACACGTTTCACTGCTCAGTCCCCTCCCAGATAGTCAGAAACACCACAGTAAATTTAGAAGAGGCATTTATGCCGTAAATGACAACAGATTTCAGAAATTAACATGAAAGGAATCCAACAGAGACCTTTCAATATCGAACGGAAGGTACTTCGTTTCTCAAGAAAATGCGGCGCAGACAGAACATCACTGGCGAAAACTGGTCACACAAAGACCAATATGAGGCTCTAGAAGTCCCAAATCCTCGGTGTAGCAGCGAAGAACGGATTCGTAAGACTAACAAGCCACGGAAATGAAATTTCTAAGAAGTTTCAAATGTTGTAGCAGACTGGATCACATTCGCAATGGAGATATAAGAAGATATTTGAATAGTTTCTAAGTAACAAAAAATTGACAAATAGGCACAAATGACTTAAGCCTATACCGACCGATAGGCAAAATGCTTTTTGGGAAATTGAAACTGTGTGCCGGACCGAGACTCGAACTCGGGACCTTTGCCTATCGCGGGCAAGTGCTCTACCATCTGAGCTACCCAAGCACGACTCGCGCCCCGTCGTCACAGCTTTACTTCTGCCAATATCTCGTCTCCTACCTTCCAAACTTTACAGAAGCTCTCCTGTTAGTTCTGCAAGGTTCGCAGGAGAACTTCTATAAAGTTTGGAAGGTAGGAGACGAGATATTGGCAGAAGTAAAGCTGTGACGACGGGGCGTGAGTCGTGCTTGGGTAGCTCAGGTGGTAGAGCACTTGCCCGCGAAAGACAAAGGTCCCGAGTTCGAGTCTCGGTCCGGCACACAGTTTTAATCTGCCAGGAAGTTTCATATCAGCGCACACTCCGCTGCAGAGTGAAAATCTCATTCTGCTTTTTGGGAAGACTGAGAACTGGTGGACCAAAACCGACGCGCATGACAGTTGTCAGTGTTGATGATACATGCGGGTAAGTTAACAGCTGACGCAGGCCAGTCTACAATGAAAAATTATCTCTTTTAGACTTAGAAAAATAATCGAAGATTTCAAGTACTGACGTTTGCGTAACTCCGTGTCACCACCTATGTTCCATTTGCTGCCCTCCATCACCAAATAACCATGAGGAAGAACAACAGCATTCTGTCCCGTGGAGCGGACGTCTTTAGCCATTAAAAGGACCATTATGAGTAAATGACGCCGTGCTCTTTTTTAATACTCGCTCCCGGTAGGCGTTACAGTCCTTCAGCCCCAGGAGGCTACCGATGGTGAAAGCCGGTTCTTCAAGAGCAACATATCACTCCCTCCGTCTTCCTTCTCTAATTTCTTCGAATCACCGACTTGAAGGCCACGTCTTCTATTGTCCCGCAGCTTCCTCCCGTCTTCTGCCAGATGTATTGTTAGTACCAAGGTTGTTCCAGTGACTTCCTTCATCATTGTCGTCCCTGTTTGTTTCAGGATCGCCTGGCCCTCTCGATTCCGCCCTTCCGCCCAAGAATTTATACTATTTATGAGTAACTCCCTAGTAAATTGCATGATGAGAAAATGATCCACCGTCTTGTCCGTTTATTCGTATTACCGGTTCTGACTTTTCTCTGAGGTCATCTTCAGAGCCAAATCTAATTACTGCGAGACCACAGTTTCACAAAGGCTCTGAATAAATACGATCCCGAATAAACACATAATGTGACTTTTTCACTCTATTAAAAGTGCTCGCCTTGTCCTCTACTTTGTTTTCAAATATGATGATCCACAGTGACCTCGTACTGCTTTACGTTGAAAAGAGCGGAGCTGAGCTGGAAATGGTGGTCCCGATCAAGAGAATTAATTATAAATTTTAAAAGCGAGAAAATGCAAGAACTATCTGAATGTATCAGGTAAGTGCCGATAACGTTTGCCACTTGCATACTGCGTCTTGCGTGCGGAACGAAGGGCTAGAGAGTGAGAGTCGTGAACAGTTCGCCAGTGACCATTTGCACCTATTCAGGAAGCGACTGCAGTGCAGCGGGCGGAACACAACACGAGAGGAGCGGTAACGAAGCAAGCGAGCACTTCCAAGGTTGGGTGGTTCGCATTGGAAGATTTCATTTACTACAGTGCAAAACAGTGGAAACAAAATTACACTGTTCTACAAAAAAACCTTTTTTTCTATTTCTGATAAAAAGTATTGTGATCCTAGTTGTAATTTGAGTGCTGAATTGAAAACTGTTTTTGGTTTTTTTCTGTCAGGGATAGTTTATGAGTAATCGCAATTTTATTTCTCTTTTCAGTTTCTGATGTAGTGCAGCAAACGTGAGGTGAGATTCGACAAACAAATGCACATCTTTATGATGTTATAAGTTCATCACATTAATGGAGGGTGGGATCTAACGTATAACACAGTAACCTTTGTGTATACACTTTGAAGCATTTATTTGACATGAGAAATTACAGAAAATTGACAAACAATGAGCCACTGCCTTGTAATGCACATCACTTTTTTCTCTTGTATTCTGAATCTTTCTTCTCTCGAATGATATTTCAGCAATAATCTGCTAACATAGAAGGTACCCACTTCCCTTCATAGTGCCTTTTATGGTAGAAATGTCTTTATGGAATCTTTCCGCATGTTCATCCGATACGTCACTACAACTCTCTGTGAAGTAGTCCAGATGAGAGTCCATCATATGTACCTTTCAAAGACATATTGCTCCCCAAATCCTGATATACTTTGATCATATCCTTCACCATTGCTTTGTAGTTAGTAGCTCTTCTTCTTCCGAGGAAGTTTTCCGACATCATCTTGAAACAGTCCCATGCAGTTTTTTCTTTATCAGTTAAACATGCTTCAAAATTTGCATCTTTCTGCAGCTCTCTGATTTGTGGGTCCACAAATACACCTTCCTTTATTTTTGCAGCTGAAAGACGGGATAATTTGGTAGCTAGATATGCAAACCCACAGCCTGTTGTATCCATGGCCTTCACGAATTGTTTCAGGACAAGTTTAATGTGAAGCGGTGGAAGTAGTATATATTCAGGAGCTACCAGACTTTCACGTTGTACATTCTTTTCGCCAACTTTCCCTCTTCGCCTAGGCCATTTCTTTTTCACGTAGTGAGAATTTTGGTCTCGACTATCCCACTCGCAAAGAAAACAGGCATACTTTGTGTCGCCTTGTTGCATTCCCAGTTCCATAGCAATTACCTTGAAATCTGCACATATTTTCCATTTGTGTTCATTGTATTTTAATGAATTTAGCATCCTTTGTACGAATTCGTAATTCTCTTTTGTGAAACTAGCGTAAGATACTGGAACAGTGGGCATTTTATTTCCGTTACGGAGCAAAACACTCTTCAGACTTGTTTTCGATGCGTCTATGAAAAGTCTCCACTCCAGTGAAATATAAGTGAAGGTCAGCACTTTCATCAGGCCAGCAACGTCATTGCAAAATGTCAGTGCTTCGTCACTTGAAAAATAAGAAATAAAGGCATGTTCTCTGTGCCTGAACACACTGATTTTAGTACTTTGGTGCAGCAGATTATACTCTTGTAATCTTGAACCAAGCAGCTGCGCCTATTGTTTACTTAGTCCTAGATCACGTACTAAATCATTTAAATCTGCCTGTGTTAACATATGTGGCGATGACTCACTTCTGCAGTGATATAAGGAATCATCATCTGTGATTTCTTCAGTACTACTTATTTCACTGTCACTCAGAATGTGACCTCGAGCTCTTGAAGGTTCTGGAAGATTGTCGGAATGCTGAACTGGCATTCTCGCTAAAGGCAAATCTGGGTAAACAATGTGCCTCTTCGACTTTTTGCTTGTAAAACCCTGAATTTTTGTTAGACAGAAATAACAATCAGTAACATGGTCCTTAGGCTCCCTCCACACCATGGGAACAGCAAACAACGCCACATTCTCTTTACCTTTCCACCACTGAATTAGTTTGCAGTAACATGTAGCACAACAGAAATGTGGTGCCCATTCTTTATCTTGGTCTCCTACCTCTACTCCAAAGTAATGTTTGTATGCTTTCTTTATGACTATGGAAATTTTCTTCCTATTTCTGGCAAAAGTGAACTTCCCACAGATGTAGCAGAAGTTTTCCGGCTTATATCGACATCCACGATGACGTGGCATTTCTGCAAATTTAAAAATACCACTTTGGTAATACACCTGTATTAAATTAATAGTAGGGAACTAGAGGAACGCTGATTTGTAAAAACAAGCAGTCGTTTTACCTTCAGCACCAGGCTCAATCAGTTTACACACAGGAATTAAAAAATTCAACCGTGCTCAGAAATATGACAGACAGTCACTTGTCAGTCAAAACACCCACTCGTTAAGACTGACACAAATTGCGGCTAACACCACTGTTGTAAACTCGATGCACCTGCCCCTAGGAGGTGTGAAGCTTTACTGCCGAGGCAGCGACCGGCTGTCGCCGTTCGAGTTAATGAGATGTTTCAGGTGGTCTTAATGACATAGGTGTGGCAGCGGTAACCTAATGATGTCTGATTCTTCCCACCTGCTGTTGCACAAGAAATTATCACGTTCTATCACTACTGAATGCGGCAACATAACCGTGTTTCTCTATAACGTCTCTGTGTTAGCCATGAATTGTGAATATACATATATATACGTATTACATAAAAAGTATCCCTGACAACGATATTTTGTTTACATATTTGAATTTCCCACGGTAAAATGGTCTAGAAGCACATACTTTAATATCAGAAATAGAACCCATGTCGAACAGTGTTATCGGTTCAAAACGCCGTCTAGTCTTCTGCGAGTTGCCTAATCCCTTATGGCGAATGTCGGGATGTTTCCTTCGAAAGGGCGTGAACGATTTCCTTTCCCATCCATCCGTAATTCAACTTTGTACACCGTACTTACCAACTTCGTCGTCGACGCGA
Organism: Schistocerca serialis cubense; assembly: GCF_023864345.2. Classification (NCBI taxonomy): domain Eukaryota; kingdom Metazoa; phylum Arthropoda; class Insecta; order Orthoptera; family Acrididae; genus Schistocerca; species Schistocerca serialis. The sequence continues at coordinate 632,650,510 of NC_064642.1, read as the reverse complement.
GGTGAAACACTAAGCTCCCTTCCTTTCCTTTCTCCCGCGTTTACTCACTGCAGTTGTACGAAAAAATGCAGACCAGGTCACTAACTAAACATAAACAACATCAGCCGAATAAAGACAATTTATTGTCACGTGTATCTTCTTCTTCTCCTCCTTTTCTCCGTCATCGTCGTCGTCGTCGCTTCGCCATACTGAGGGCCAAGTGTCTTTCTTATGAGTAAGGGACATTAGGAAAATTCCCTCGCGGATGGCTTGCCGGAACCAAAGTCGGTCTTGTGTTGTCTCTATTGGGATCTCCAGTTGTTCCAGACCGAGGCGACCCACTTCCCACTGTGTAGATTCTGTTGGTGAGTTTTTCGAGGTTCATGTGGGCCAGCGGGTCAAGTGTTCGTAGAAGGCCAATCGCCTTTTCCACACACGCATGACGATGCCCTCTTGGTGTTTGTGCAGCTCGTCGTTGTGCCAGATTCCGTGTGTGCCTTCCTCTTGTTTTGCTAGTCCTAGTATCTACCTCAGGATCTTTCTCTCTTTGATTTCCAGTTACCTGAGTGGGCCCCTTCTGGCCATTACGATGCATTCGTTATGTCAAGCCTAAATATCTTAAAGTTTCGCATTTTCTGTTGCACTTCAGCCAAATTGCACAATTAAATGGGTCTCCGATATTGCTCGGTAATCATCAAATCTTTCCGTCCAGCTGTTCCACCACTCACAGAACACAGGCGAATACCAGGTGTAGAAGAATTCCCCTATAGATGGTGCTAGCCGTCAGTGTAGGGCCCGTGAGACCGCGTCTGCAGCGCCATCTGCTTCCAGTAAAGGCTGACGACGAATGTCACACACAGTAACCCAATTTCCATACATTGACATCAGTTTCAAACCCGTAAATACGTAGAGTTTTGTGTCTACGAACTACGATATGCAGATAGCATTGGTTCTCTGTTACCATTTGAAGAAAACTGCTGCAGAATTGCATCGAATGCTTGTCGAAGCTTTCGGAGAACATGCTCTCGGGAGTACACAGTATTTCCAGTGGTTCAAACAATTCAAAAGTGATGATTTTGACGTGAGAAACGACGCGGGAAACCACCGGAGAAGTTCGAAGACAACGAATTGCAGGTGTTATTCATCAAGATGATACTCAAACTCAACAGGAACTCGAGGAACAATTGAATGTGACGCAGAAAGCCGTTTCTCTTCCTTTGAAAACTAAGAGAAAAGTTCAGAAAGTGGAAAAATGGATTCCGTATGAACTGAATGAAAGACATCAAGCAGTTCGAAAGACCACTTGTGAAAGTCGTTTCTCCATCAAACAGTGACAGGTGATGAAAAGTGGATATATTTTGAGAATCCTAAGCGTCTTAAATCATGCGTGAATCCAGGCAAACCATCGACACCCACTACAAGACTAAAGCACGTTGGAAAGATGGCAATGCTCCTTGTTTGTTGGGATCAGAAGTGTGTCACCTATTATGAGCTGTTAAAACCCGGTGAAACCGTTAACACTGATCGCTAACAGCAGCAAATCATCGATTTAAATCGAGCGTTACGTGAAATACGACCGGAGTATGGAAAACGGCAACACACAGTCATTTTGCTCCATGATAACACCCTATGACGCACAGGGAAACGATCGAAGAGTTCAGTTGGGAAATACTAGGGCGTGCGGCTTATTCTCCAGACTTGGCTCCTTCCGATTATCATCTGTTTGCATCATTGGGACACGCTCTCGCTGAACTACGCTTCAAATCGTATGAAAATGTACGAAAATGCTCACTGACTAGTTCGCTTCAAAAGAGGAATTTTTTTGCTTGGCATTCATAGCCTGCCGGAGAAGTTGGGAGAAATGTATAATTAGCAATGGTGGAGATTATTTTGAATAAAATATTGTTTATCGGTTTCAAACAACAGACGTACAATTATTGCAACCATATTCCGGTTTCATGCTTCTACACCTGGGGGTAAGTTACAACGACGAAAAATGCTGTTCAAGCGAATGCTCTGTTCTGTTTGTACTGTGGCGAGCGTCGAAGTGGAGAGCGCGGAAATGGTTCATTGGAAGAGAGACAACGGAAGGAACACGAACGAGCAGCTATGAACCGAGCACGACCGAACTTTGTTCGCTAGTGCCCGCTTAGCATTCACACCCGAAAGAATGCTCTTTTCGCTGAAGATCGCTCTGTGTAAAGCATTCTTCACAGAAAGCGGCACCCTGCCAGGCTGCTTTTGTGAGACGAAGCGAATGACGACGAGGGCACACGCATAACTAGTTACTTTGAGGATCCTGTGAGAGACTAGTACAAATATCACAGGCGTACGAAAGAAAAAATTTTTAATGAAGTTGCCGATACTTCTGGCTTTTAGTGAACTGAATCCTAAAATTTTAACGGAAAAGCCATGTAACTCACCATTTTTTTTTAGAATTAACACTATAATTTAAGAAAAATGCAATATTAGCGATTGTAATTATACATATTTTACATTCCACTTCAATTATGTAGAGTTAAAATTTCGGTAGCCGTGGCTGCACTGACTAGTATATTTGTGTCACAACTACAGGGGGGGGGGGGGGGGGGATAAAAACTGGCCCTGGAAATATTTTATGCAACATAAGATATAGGCAACGCAACTTACATCATCTGCCCGAGCTACGGACGACGTAAGTTTGGTTGCCTACCTAAAGGTGCATAGAATATTTTATGGGCCGGTTTTATTTCGCCCACCCTATACTGTAATAAACTCTTCGGCTCCTCTTCTCTTCAGATGAACTGCATGGACCGGAAAAAATATATAACACCTCTACACTTACACGTAAAGTTGTGCCTAATGAAAGACTCGGTGAAAGCCTTCCCAAAGTACGGAGAATGCTTAAAGTACCTCTGCGAAATGTTTCCTCATCTAGCAGAACCAAGATTCAAAGAAGGTGTGTGTGTGTGTGTGTGTGTGTGTGTGTGTGTGTGTGTGTGTGTGTGTGTGTGTGTGTTTTAGTTAGACCTGACAATCAGAAAACGAAGTCCGATTCCAGCGTTGAACAAAAATGACCCTGAGTGAGTGGGAAGCTTCGGCATAATTCAACCCTGCGTTATATTTCCGTTGTAGCACACACGTTGGATAGATCAAGAAATTAGGTTGTTTGACGAGCCTGGAGGTTCACGTGATAAAAGGATAAATTTGAGTCGATATGGAAGGCGTAGGGAAACTCATATGAGACTCAGAATATAATACAGTTTTGAAAGGCTGGCAATCAAATAACTCAGAAGGGATAGATAATATTCCTTTGGAATTTCTAAAATCACTGGAAGAAGTGACAATAAAACGACTGTTCAAGATGGTCTGCAGAAACTATGAGACTGGAGACTTACCATTAGACTTTCGGAAAAATATCCGCACAAATGAGAAGGTAGCGGGAGCAGAAAGTGCGAAAAGTATCGTACTCTAAGTTTAACATCTCATGGATCAAAGCTGCTGACGCGAGTAACATACGAAAGAATAGAATAGAAAAGAAAATTAAGGATCTTTTAGACGACAATCAGTTGGGGTTTATGAAAGGTAAAGTAACCAAAAAGGAAACTCGTCGTTTCGCTTGATAATGGAAGCAAGGCTTAAGAAAAATCAAGACGATTTTCAACCTAGAAAATGCGTTCGACAAAGTGAAATAGTGAAAGACGTTTGGAAATATGGGGAATATAGGAGTAAACTGCAGGGAAAAGGTGTGTAGCATACAAAATGTACAAAAATCAATGGAAACAAAAAGAATTGACGACCAAGAACGAAGTGCTAAGATTAGGAAAGATATATGAGAGAGGCTGCAGTCTTCCACGCCCACTGTTCAACGTGTACATCGAAGAAGCAATGACGGAAATAAAATAAAAGTTTCCGTGTGGGATTGAAAATCAGGGTGAAATGATGTCGGTAATAAGATTCGCTGATGATATTACTACCCTCAGTGAAAGTGGAAATGAATTAAAAGACTTATTAAATGGAGTGAACAGTCTCACGAGCACAGAATGTGGACTGACAGTAAACGAAAGTAATGAGGAGTAACAGGAATGAGATTAGCGACAAAAACATCAAAATTGTTGACCAAGAAGTAGAATGCTGCTACCTTGTAAAAAAAAATAACACATTACGAAAGAAGCATGGAGGCTATAAAACGTAGACTAGAACGGGAAAAGGGGGCATTCCTGGACAAAAGAAGACTGCTGATACTATAAAGTGAAGCAATTCTGCTACCATGGAAACAAAATAACACATTACGAAAGAAGCAAGACGACAGGGACTGTGAAAAGAAAGAGAATAGAATCGTTGGAGTTCTGATGCTACAGAAGTATGTTGAAAATTAGGTGGACCGATAAGGAATGAGGTGGTCTCCGCAGAATTGGCGAGGAGACGACGATCTGGAAAACACTGACAAGAAGAAAGGACAGTATGATACGACATGTGTGAGGGAATAACTTACATGGTGCTGGAGGGAGCTGTAGACAGTAAAAACTGTAGGTGAAGACAGAGATTCGAATATATCCGACCAATAATTGAGGACTTAGCTTGTAAGTCCTATCATGAGATGAAGAGATCGGCTCTAGAGAGGCGTTCGTGACAGTGAATCAAAACAAGTCAAAAGATTGATGACAAGAAAAAAAGGCGTATGATAAACTTGTCTAATGCTTGTTCGCTGGCATCTTCAGCACTCTGTGCAGAATATGGAAGATTATGTTAAGATTTTAGAGGTCATCAGAAGCAGGTACGGACCAAGCAGTTGCAGCCATACATTTACTGTTATCGCTCATATGTGGCTTTTTTTCTTTAATTGGCTTTCGGTACGTGCCCTTATGACCATTTCAACAGCAGAATGTCAATTATGATGATATGAACGTAAGGGCAACACAATACCCAGTCCGCAGGTGGAGAAAAATCTCCGACCAGGCCGGGAATCGAACCCTGGTCCCTTCGTTTAGCAATCTGCCGCGCTGACGTCGCAGCTGTGGAGGAGGACCGCTCCCACGTTCGCTGTTCAGAACAGAAGGTTGGAACATCAGCTGAGACACCCGCTGTCCAGCACGGGCCGTTTCAGTGTCCGCACTGCGCCCTTGGACGGCCGGCAGTGGTGACGCGGCGCTACGCAGCGGAGATAACGGCGTGTGGCAAGTGCGTCACGCACCGCACCGTGTCTCATACTTTCGGGCGGCGGCAAGGACACTGCTACCGCACAGCGGCGGCGCCCGTCTGCGTTGTAAACGCCTGTCTGCGGCGGGAGAACACATGTTTACGTCGTACCGCCGTAATCCTCAAACCGCACCGTTCGTGCTGGAAACGCATTCATCTACAGCGTCCTCGAATAGGTCGTTAGCGTCGAGACCTTTGCCATTATCAGTTCTCAGCCTGTGGCCAGACGCTACAACCAAAACAGTAGACTTTTATTCTTCCTTCCTGACTCGTCTCCAGCATCTTAACAGCTCTCACGTCCGTATCGTGCACGCAGTCTCTGTTGTTTTCGTGTATTGTCCGAACTGTTCATGTCCAGTAGAGCAGCTCACTCCTTACTTCTATCGCGTGCCTCTACATTAGACATCTTTATGGTGGAAAGAATATAAAGGAATGAGCTAATGTCACTTACAGTTCGAGAACACGCTGATATGCAAAATTTCTCTACCGTCGTAACCATCTCGTTAAATTTTCCGAATTCGTATGTTATTTTTACTTCTGGCTTTGAACTCCGTCAATCGGATTGAAATCTTTATTCACTCAGGAGGTTAAAAAGTAAATATTTAACACTATTTGATACATTACTCATCTGAGCCCAGTCATGAAAGACAGCAGATGCTCCTGATTTCTTTCATATATGTAGCAGATTATTCAAATTAATGTGGTTTTTAAAGAATGCACATAACTAAGGTTTAGTTTCTCACCTGGTATAGTCTTTTACGTATAATGTATCAGAAACTTAAACCTGTACGCTTGCAAAGAACGCAAGAAACCGTAGACCATTCTTATTCTTCGGAAAACCACTTCCAAATCGCGAAAAAACTGACTATCTGAATTACACCATGCTACCAGCGATTATAGTGCTTAATTAGAGTCTCAAGATAATGGCAGGTTATATATATATATATATATATATATATATATATAAAGGTATCCCAAGAAAACACGGACGAGCCTTAGGGACACTTTCCTTACACCGAAACAACGAAAACGTCTACTAAACATGGGCTCTAAAATGCACAACTTAGAGCTGTGCGCGCTTGTTCATCTTCGATACTATGAAACGGATCTCTTCTACGGCGTGGAGGAGGTAGTACGGACCACACCAAGAACAAACGTCAAGTAAACATAGGGTCTGAAATGCGTACTTTAAGAGCTATGAGCTCCACCTTCTCATCTTCGCTAGTGCGAAACACATCTCTTCTACTGAACAAGCTCTTAAGATATGCATTTTGGAGCCGATGTTTTATTAGACACATTTTTTCTTGTTTGGTGTAAGGAACCTGTCCCTAAAGCTTGCCAGTGGTACCTAGATACCTACACATATCAGTGTGTTCGTTCTTTTTTCTGTGGGTCGAACATTCCCACAAATACATCACGAACTTCACGACCTGATGTTCTCTGCATGGCTTTCAGTAGACTAGCCTGTCAGTTTTGACTAACCATTTTGCGTCGATGTGTCCACACTTCAACACCTAACCCTCTCGGCAGGAGAAAATAAACATTAACAGCTTGCTCTTACCACATGTACTTGGAGGTACTAACCAAGCTAAAAACATACTACTCTTAATAGCCGTCCTTAGTCGCCAATAAAAGTATCTGCACTTTAATGGGTATAAATGCAGATATTTCCACTGGTGATTGAGGATGGTGTACTGAACAACATTACATAAGTATGTATGTCATTTGTAGACTAATAATTATAGCTATTACAAAAAAAAAAACTCTGCTCGAACAGGCCACGAAGGCTCAACTGTGCCGCCCGGCCGCCGTATCATTCTCAGCCCACAGGCATCACTGGATGCGGAAATGGAGGGGCATGTGGTCAGCACACCGCTCTCCCGGCCATATGTCAGTTTACGAGATCGTATACCTATCACAAGTCATATGTTTTTAGGTTGGATGGCACCTCCAAGTACATGTGGCAATAATGGTTATTTTCTCCTGGGCAGCAAGTCAGATGTTGCAGTGTGAATGTGTCGATGTAATACAGTTAGTCTATAGTGACAGGCGTTGTCCACTCATGATGCAGCTACCGCCATGCAGAATATATCATGTCGTAAAGTTTGTGATGCGTTTTTGGGAAGACTATTTGACCCACATATGTGTGTACATATTAAAGTGCCACATGCAAAAATATCTGAACTTATAACCGTTAAACCCAGTGTGTGTGTGTGTGTGTGTGTGTGTGTGTGTGTGTGTGTGTGTGTGTATGTACTTCTAAATCCAGACTCCTGTGTGTGGTGGAGAGTACTTTGTACCAATATTAGTGAATTTTTGTCCTGTTCCTATTGCGTATGTACTGAGGAAACAATGTAAATTCGAATCTTCTGTATAAAAAGGACTTTCTCCTCATGAAATCCTGTTAGGCGGATGGGGAGGAGGAGTACCAACAGGGTTTCGCTCGAGAACAACTTCGCCTTTGTGTCAAATATTGGAATTTACATTTTCTTAGCTGTTCAGTTACTCTTTCTCCATGGGCTATGCTGACCTGTTGCTACTTTAGACGTGTCTCTAAATTCGTTCGCTTTCAGATGCCTCTCCTACTGGATAAGCGCTCTATACGCCGGGGCAGCGTTGATCTCACCAGCGTCTTGTAAGCCGTTTCCTTATAGACGAAGCCGAGAGCTACTGTCTTCACGATTCTTACAGTGCTGCGTTTAATTGCTGCTGAAGATTTTTGCGACAGTTAGGAAGGCAAAAGGAAGTAATAAATATATTTTTTTTTTAGGCTGGCGGTAGGCTATAAACCATGTCACATGAAGCATTTCTTGGGTAAGGGTATGCGCAAGAAAGTAAAATTTTCGAGTAGTATTACCTTTCCACATGTCTTATGTAGGATTAGAATACAACGATGTGTCTCTGAGTAGAATAGAGACGTAAAGTAACACTCTCTTAGGCCTGGGCGCGCTGTATCTCTCGAGTACATACTCAAAGCTATACTTTGAATTTTATCTAATAGCTGGTAGTGTTTAGAGACTAAAATTTTCTTACAGACGGTGCAGTGAGGCTGTTTTGAGGTGAGTGCTGGCTGCCAATGTACAATTACAGGCTCCGCGTCTTATCTGTTGGTCGTATATTCGGAGAGACGTCCGTACTGATAGACTGGTTTGATTGCCAGTAAAGACGAGTGCTCTGTGTGTGTTACAGGGAAGACCAGCGGCAAGGATGGCCCTGAAGACAAGAAGGACGACGGCGAGCTGTGGTGCAACGTGGAAGCGCAGGCCGCCTTCCTGGGACCCAACCTCTGGGATAAGACGTACGACGCCGACCTGAAGGTGAGTACACCTCCCAACACTCTTAAACAACGTCACAAAATGATGCATACTTCCATCATTCCATGCGAAAGCGCTACCCACATTAGCTACAGATTTTACACGGGGATTTTGATAAACCGAAACCCAGTTTTTTAATTCAAATGCACTCATGTCAAAAGAAAATGATCCGTTTGGTGTCTTTCAAGTCTCTCTCTCTGCTGTGTATTCTCATAAACAGCTACTCACATTAAACGGCTGTGTAAAGTAACTATACGTGAGGATAACTACCACTCGGACTGTGTCTCAAGACTCTTCGTTCCTTTGAAGTGGTGCAATGACGTGCCACGGCTGCGACAGTCAGCCATAGCACGAGGTAAAGAGGTAGGACGTAGCATGAGCTGCATAAATCATTTACACTACTGGCCATTAAAATCGCTACACCGCGAAATTTAACCGACAGGAAGAAGATGCTGTAATATGCAAATGATTAGCTTTTCAGAGCATTCACACAAGGTTGGCGCCGGTGGCGACACCCACAACGTGCTGACACGAGGAAAGTTGCCAACCAATTTCTCATACACAAACCAACAGCAGTTGACGAAGCGTTGTTGTGATGCCTCGTGTAAGGAGGAGAAATGCGTACCATCACGTTTCCGACTTTGATAAAGGTCGGATTGTACCCTACCGCGTTTGCGGTTTATCGTATCGCGACATTGCTGCTCGCGTTGGTCGAGATCCAACGACTGTAAGCAGAATATGGAATCGGTGGGTTCAGGAGGGTAATACGGAACGCCGTGCTGGATCCCAACGGCCTCGTGTCACTAGCAGTCGACAAGACAGGCGTCTTATGCGCATGGCTGTAACGGATCGTGCAGCCACGTCTCGATCCCTGAGTCAACAGATGGGGACGTTTGCAAGACAACAGTAATCTGCACGAACAGTTCGACGACATTTGCAGCAGCATGGACTATCAGATCGGAGACCATGGCTGCCGTTAAACTTGACGCTGCATCACAGACAGGAGCGCCTGCGACGGCGTACTCAACGACGAACCTGGGTGCACGAATGGCGAAACGTCATTGTTACGGATGAATCCAGGTTCTGTTTACAGCATCGTGATGGTCGCATCCGTGTTTGGCGACATCGCGGTGAACGCACATTGGAAGTGTGTATTCGTCATCGCCATACTGGCGTATCACCCGGCGTGATGGTATGGGGTGCCATTGGTTACACGTCTCGGTCACCTCTTGTTCGCATTGACGGCACTTTGAACAGTGGACGTTACATTTCAGATGTGTTACGATCCGTGGCTCTACCCTTCATTCCATCCCTGCGAAACCCTACATTTCAGCAGGATAATGCACGACCTCATGTTGCAGGTCCCTTGCGGGCCTTTCTGGATACAGAAAATGTTCGACTGCTGCCCTGGCCAGCACATTCTCCAGGTGTCTCACCAATTGAAAACGTCTGGTCAATGGTGGCCGAGCAACTGGCTCGTCACAATACGCCAGTTACTACTCTTGATGAACTGTGGTTTCGTGTTGAACCTGTATGGGCAGCTGTATCTGTACACGCCATCCAAGCTCTGACTCAATGCCCAGGCGTATCAAGGCCGATATTACGGCCAGAAGTGGTTGTTCTGGGTACTGATTTCTCAGGATCTATGCACCCAAATTGCGTGAAAATGTAATCACATGTCAGTTCTAGTATAATGTACTTGTCCAATGAATGCCCGTTTATCATCTGCATTTCTTCTTGGTGTAGCAATTTTAATGGCCAGTAGTGTAGAACTACAGACCTATCTCACTGACAACAATTTCGTGTATTTTCTTTTTATTTTTTGGAGATGTCTTGAGTCATGTAGCTGGTTTGTTACAGCTCGCCACGACTTCCTCTTCTGTTGCAACCTCTTCATCACACAGTAGCACTTAACACGAAAATTCCTCGATATTTTGTTCGATATATTCCAATCTCTGCCTTCCTCTACAGTTTCTGCTTTCCACGACTCACTCAAGAACCGTGCAAGTTTCTCACTGATGTCTTAACACATGTCCTATTATGTTGTGCCCTCTTTTGTGTTTTCCACATATTCCTTTCCACCAGCTGTATAATGGAATAACGAAAATGAAAATTTGTGCCTGACCGGGACTTGAAACCGGATTTCCCGCTTTTTGCGAGCGGTTGTCTTACCATTAGGCTGTCAGAGCACGCTTCACACCAGCCCCAAACTTCTATATCTCGTCGACCATGTGCCTACAACCTGCAATCTTACAGCCATTATGTTTATTCCCGTACAGGGAAGACATTTTAGTTGAAGGTCGCTAACCCGGTATCGGCGGATAAATTGCCTGTGATGTTCAGAAGTACGATGCATTGTTCCTTTGGTCATCACCCTATTCCTTCAGACATGCACGCATGCATGTTGCTGACGAAAAGCGGGAAATCCGAATTCGAGTTCTGGTCCGGTACAAATTTTCATTGTCGTCATTTCATTACGCAGCTGATGGTTGTCCATATTCGCAACATGTATTTCATAACGGCTGTAATCGCCGCAGAGCCTGTTCCTTCCATGCATGTTCAAAGGAACATTTTGTCGTACTTATGAACAAAATGAGCAATGGAATATCGTACACTCATTCCTTATTCTATAAGCCCATCTACATCAAACGCTTCGATTCTCTTCTTTTCAAAATTTCCACAGTCCACACCGTGCTGTTGTCGAAACGTACATTCTTCCAGAATATGTTTTTGTTTGGAATCGTCAGACCTTTGACTGGTTAGATGTGACCTGTCACGACTTCCTCTCCTGTGCCAGCCTCATTGCCTCACAGTAGCACTTCCAGCCTACACCCTCAATTATTTGTTGAATATATTCCAATCTCTGTCTTCCCTTACAGTTTTTATCCTCCACCATGCCGTGGAAGTTATTCCCTGGTGCCTTAACATATGTCCTATCATCCTGTCCCTTATTCTTGTCCGTATTTCCCATATTTTCCCTTAATCTACGATTCTGTGGTGCTCTTCATTGCTAATCAGGCCACCTTGCTTTTAACATCCATCTGTGGCTCCACATTTCAAACGCTTCGATTCTCTCGTATTGCAGTTTACCCATTATTGTTCAAATGGTTCAAATGGCTCTGAAAACTATGGGACTTAACTTCTGAGGTCATCAGTCCCTTAGAACTTAGAACTACTAAAACCTAACTAACCTACGGACATCACACACATCCATGCCCAAGGCAGGATTCGAACCTGCGACCGTGGCGGTCTCGCGGTTCCAGACTGTAGCGCCTAGAACCGCTCGTCCACCGCGGCCGTCCGAAAATTTCCAACCCGGCCGGGAATAGAACCCGGTTTACCACTCAGCTAAGCAGGCGGATCCCATGCAATATGTCATTATAGCACTGCAGCCCGGCGCATCATTCTAAAGGAATTTCGCCGCACGTCACAGTGATGAGATAGACATCTGTAATATCTCTTTTATTTGCAAAAGCATACCATACTATCCATGCATGGGCGTATTTCTTTGAATCGATGTACGTGCTGGGCATAATAAAACCGCCCTGGAAACTACTTCATGCAACTTAAGATATTCAACCCAACTTAGATCATCCTCCTCAGTTGTGGACGATGCGAGTTGGATGTCCATATTAAGGCGCATGCAATGACCCGCCAGGTTAGCCGAGCGCGCTAACACGCTGCTTCCTGGACTCGGGTAGGCGCGCCGGCCCCGGGTCGAATCCTCCCGGCGGATTAACGACGAGGGCCAGTGGGCCGGCCAGCCTGGATGTGGTTTTTAGGCGCTTTTCCACACCCCCCTAGGTGAATACCGGGCTGGTCCCCACGTCCCGCCTCAGTTACACGGCTCGCAGACATCTGAACACTTTCGCACTATTCCATGGATTACACTAGTCGCAGACAGTTTGGATACACTAATTCCTCCCCGGGGGGTACGGGGTGGCGGCAGGAAGGGCATCCAGCCACCCCTTCGACTAACATTGCCACATCCGATTAACCATGCCGACCCTGCGTATCCGCGGGAAAAACGGCACAAGCAAAAGAAAGAAAGATTAAGGCGCATGAAATATTTCCCGCAGTACTTACTTCCAGATGAGATAGATTTCCCAGGCATATCTGACAACTGACTGTTCATTCTCAAACCGATCATTTATATTTTAATGAATATAAACAACATCAATAAAGCGCAGCCTGAGGAAGACTGTGATGTTTAAGGTACTAGTAAAATATATGGCGGCTGCGAGCCTCTAAGATGTCCTACTGCTTGGCTACATACGAGTTTCAGCAAATCTGAACAGTTTGCACTGATACCATTTCATGTCATTGCTTCTTGATTGATTTAATCGTCATCGATCCATTAACTTCATATGAGTGCACTTAATTCGTTTCATATGCGTGTTGAGGCTTAATGTTGCCCTTACCCATTAGTCTGTGCTCTGCTACTGCTGATGTTTCGAAATTTCTATTCCTGGAGTGGCGTTAGTATTCGGCACTGCGATCCATAATAGTTTGTAGAGATTGTCCCGCATAAATGTTACCGTACTCGCATGGAAATATATAAAAGCCTGACGCACTTAAGCGAGATCGTGTTTTAGAAATCGAATTGTTTCTGTAATTTTTCTGGGTGGCCGGAACGCATCAGTCTTACTTTTTGTTAGGCCGCAGAACGGAACCTGAGCTCTATGTTCGCCCTCCTGGCTTGGTAGAACACTTTAGTGATTTGTTTTTCTATAGGGAGCTGAATAAATGTCATGGTCTGAGTACCCGATGCTTCTAAACACCGTCATTAGATGATTCATCTCGGAGCCGAGATGGCTTTGTCCGAAACTGTTCTGACGCTGTGTATTCAACAAAACTCTTTTCTAAGGTGTAGGATGAAAGCTGCGCCTCGCAGCCAAATATAAAATGTATCTACGTGAAGGAATGTACAGCATGGGCGAAGGTTTTGCTGTACTTGCAATGATCACGAACCAGCAATCCTCCCTTGCGCGCCCACCAGTTGAACATTCGCTTGAATACTGCTGTTATTGGCAGCCACAATGGGAAACATGAGCTTCTCATGGTGTATTAAAAGATCAAGTAACTTACGAGAATTTAGCCGGGTATCATCGTCGACAAACGCCAATATTTCGATAGGTGAACACCCTACCATTTTCAGGGCATAAGTGCAACTATAGATAGATGTGCATGTTAACTTAAACCTTGGTGGGCGGGGATACGTCAACCAGGAACCAAAATGCGGCGTATGCAGAAAAATAGTATTAGTGCCACCATACAATCAATGATCACCATCAGACGCTATCGGCAGTGGGATATTATTAACAACGGGTGCCGAAGTAGCACTAACTCCGCCCCTCTGTTGTTTGACCAGTGCGACAGACAAGGATTCCAGGCAGAATTTAAGCAAAATCCCCGTCCCTTTTTACAATGTCACATGCTAGTTTAACATCATTAGCTCTGCATTGACTCTTGCTGCCTCGCTGGTCGAACAACAGAGGAATACAGTTAGTAATACTTAATCATCCGTTGTTCATATGTTACTAGCGATAAAGTGTAACGTTGATTAACGGTGTGTTTTCTTTCCACATACGCTTTCTTTCGGTTCCCGGTTGGCATACCCCGCCCATCTGTGACTCAAGCTGCCGTACACAGCGATATCTCATCATACTTGTGCCTTGAAATTGACAGTATGCTCTTCTGTCGAAATATCGGTTGTTATCGAGGACATTGCAGGACTGCGTTCCCGTGTCATCTGAACAGAAGCCATGATCTTTGGACATGACGTTACAAATTCTATACGTGGACATTCAACGAGAAAACGTACAGTTTTTGGCTTCCCGCTTGGCTAGAACTCAATTCGCTAGAGCTGCAAGAAGAACACAGTTTTGATTATTATACAGGCTGTCCTAAAAATAGTGTACCCATTTGAGTAATGTTTAGTAATGGTTTCACAACTGAAATGTTCATAAATATTTACAACCTATATTCAGCAGTAAATGTTTGAAAAACAACATTAGGTATATGTCCACCACCCACGTTTTGGCAGTAACAAATCTGTACCACAACATGTTGCATGAACTTTTGCAAAGACTCTTGCGAAAGTTGGCGGCTTACCATGCTAACGTTGTCTTTGACAACAGCAACTGTCCGTGTTTAATTCCTGTAAATACTGTCCTTGAGAAAACCCCAAAGAAAAATCCCCGGGCGCCGAGAGATCCGACGGTATCGGCGGCCAACTGATGTTTCCATTACGAGACATGACCCGACCAGGACACATTTTCTTGAAGAAGTGGCATGGTTTGTCAAGCGCTATCGCAGATGGCGCCGTCTTGCTGAAACCACGGTAATGTTGTTACAAAAATGTGTAACACGTCACGGTATCGTTCCCGTTCACAGTGACAGCCATTCCTTCCGAATTTCCAAAAAAGAAAGGACCAAACACAGGATGCTACCTTATCCCAAACCACACACTATGCCCGTGGAGAAGTATTTCGTGGATACTTTTGGTTGTTCTGCGGCTCAAATGTGCCAGTTCTGTTTATAGGGAAAAACACTGAGATCAAAATGAGCTTCAACGCTCGTTATAAGTTCGTTGCGGAAATTGGTATGCGCTGCCATTAAGATAAATTGATCTGCAAACTGCAGTCTTTTTGGGAAGTCAGTAAGAAATATTCTTTGGAATATCTGAATTTTATAGGGACATGTGTCTAAGTCACCTGTTAAAATTCTACGTAACGAAGATTCCGACCGCGCGACCGCTACGCTCGCAGGTTTGAATCCTGCCTCGGGCATGGATGTGTGTGATGTCCTTAGGTTAGTTAGGTTTAAGTAGTTCTAAGTTCTAGGGGACTGATGACCACAGAAGTTAAGTCCCATAGTGCTCAGAGCCATTTGAACCATTTGAAGATTTCGATATGCAAAGTTGTTGAGACCGGCGGCGAAGTGACTTTCGGTAACTGTTTGTCCTTGATGCGCGGACATTGTCAATTTTCGCAGCATTCCATCAGGATTTTGGACGTCCACGTCTGAGTCTATTGGGAAGATTACCAGTGTCACCTAACTAACTGACTGCATTACGAATAGTGCATTTTCTTTTATGTATTTGCTGGGTTTGTCCAACGCTTTGGCCATGTCTGAAGTACAGTTCACGTATAGCACCACGTGCTTTATTACTTCACTTATTCTTGACTTGACAGAGAAATCCGGCTTTCCTGGGTATTTGATTATAGCCGTGTCCGACACTTCATATGCTTGGAATTTATTTTTGACTGATAAAGCTTCTTTGTATACTGCGTTTCTAATAGTATGGTAGGGAACATAAACGAAGAGCTTGTTTGCTTCATTAATGTGGGAGAAAATCACATAGAGCTGGCCGTGCGAAAAGCAGCTGCCAATAAGTTCCACAGCCGTTCGCGGTGTGTCTGGCCTTGTGCGTCGTTTATGGTCATGGAATAACGTAAGCTCACTGAAAATTGAACACATTTAAAGAGAAATGGTAAATTGTTAAGTATAAGCGGGATATAAAAACTCGCACGCCTACCCCATTTCCCGTCAAAATTTCCGTTTTTGTGGAATTACTTTGGAGAGAAGTAACGTTAAGCCTTTGTGAGTGACGGGTTCTGAGGAGCGATATAATGCAGACGCTTTCGATCAGAGTTACGTTGCACCTCGCTTTCAGAAGGAGTTTCCAAAGAGCGAGTTAAAAACCTGGTGTTCTCGAGCCACAGTCAAGTCTAGCCTCACGATCTTCATCGTATACTTGAGGCCGCGTAGTCCTCACTCTGTTAGTCGTCGCGATGTAATCAGAAATACACGACCGTTTTCTAGACATTCATATTCCTAAGCAAAACGAAATCAAAATTTAATAAGTAGATACCCAAATCATACAAACTCGTTTTTCCTAGAAAAGATATAAATAAAACCTATCGAAAGAAAGACAGCTGTGTCGTTATGTTTTTAATACACTAAGCGAAATCAATAAATCCATATATCCTAGCCAAGTAAATCCGCTGTTCGGTTGTATTTCTAAAGATAAGATTGCGGCGCTTAATTCTGTCACTGACGTAAACTGCCGAAAATACATTTCACTCATCAAGAAAAAAAAAAAAATAAAATAAAATAAAAAAGATCTGCGCAATCTGTTAGTCCTTAGATGTACTACGAATTTAACAGCGCTATCTATTGGTTCTTGATACGTATGTTTTTGGATAGGGTCTGCCTTTAGCAAAACACAATTTTGTTTTTTAACCTAAACATGTTTCACTGTAGTTGCAGCATCTTCAGTGGGCTTTTATTTTTCACCTTTTAAAGATAAAAATGTTCTTTACTGTTTGTATACATGTAACTACTAGTTTTTAAATCGTAATTACAGATATTTGTAATTGCGATTTATATCTGATATCTGTAATTACGATTTAAAATTAATAGTTACATGGATACAAACAGTAAAGAACATTCTTTATGTTTAGCAGATGAAAAATAAAAGCCCACTGAAGATGCTGCAACTACAGTGAAACATGTTTGGGTTAAAAAACAAAATTGTGTTTTGCTAAAGGCAGACCCTATCCAAAAACATACTTATTGTTACAGCAAATACGGAAAAAAAGAGCTTCAACCTCTAGATGATAATTGGTTCTCGGGTGGATTAACCATCCGAACTACTAAGCTGAGCAGACAAGTTTAGATAAAATTTTAAATTACGATATCTTTCATTCCGTGTTCCGATTTTGCTGAAATAATGCCTGGATGTTGTACCAAGCTGCAACAAACAAAAAGTTTATGATGATGTATTAAGCGTTTTATTTGCATTCCAACTGCGTGCACTACTTTTGGGACACACTGTATATCCGTCCGTCAGAACGTTGTGAGAACGTCACTGTAAGCGTGCCCTCTTGTAAGAACGTCGCTGGGTGGGGGGGAGAAGGACTGTGTTGTTTTTGTACGAAGAGGTATCCGTGGCGGATTAGGTTCCGGGTGTTGGCGCAGCGAGCTGAGGGCAGCAAGGCCGGCGTCTTCGGAGAATCCTGAGCCGCCGTAGCGCACCTACCAATTACAGCACTTCCGCCGCAAATTGTGCGTTGTCTCCGCAATTACCGGTAGCCGTCCTTCCACAGCCCATCACAGCGTGAAATGGAAACGCCTTCCGCGGCGGCGCGCCGTGCAGCGGCGAGAAAGCTCACCTCGCGGAAGTCTGATAGGCTCGTCTCGCAGTTATAGGTCTAGAAATAGTCTATAATAGATGAAGAGGTTCCCTGCCGTGCTCGCGTGGCTGTACACCTGTCACTCTTGCACCGTTCTCTGTTCGTCGTCAGTTTTTAGCGCCGAGGCCCATATGGTGCCATTCATTCCTCCACCCTCATACCTGTCACTGGATTCTCCGACCTGTGGAACGTAAACTGCACACTGTCGAGTGCAGTGACGTGAGATCAGAAGCGTACTTTTATGCAGCAGTCGTAGGCGGCGCTATTGGCGCATTTAGTCTGCAACTCCTCTGACCTACCCCACAGTAGCTGGGATCTATGTCTGTATTAATACTCTGAAAACCGCTGCATGGCACTCATTACTTCCAATTGTACCAAGTATTAAGGCTTCTTCCCTCTGCATTCGCCTTGGAGCGAGGGAAAAATGACTGCTTAAATGCCTCTGTGCTTGCTATAGTTAGTCCAACCTTATCTTCGCTGTCCCTGTGGGATCCATATGTAGAGATTTCTGTGTAAAGTACATCCAGATTTCTCACTTAACCCCCGCAGTACCCACCTTTTGAAAATATTGTAATCTAATCATGAAATGTCGTGTGACTAGGGCCTCCCGTCGGGTAGACCGTTCGCCGGGCGCAAGTCTTTCGATTTGACGCCACTTCGGCGACTTCCGGGTCGTTGGAAATGAAATGATGATGATTAGGACAACACAACATCCAGTCCCTGAGCGGAGAAAATCTCCGGCTCAGCCGGGAATCGAACCCGGGCCCTTAGGTCTTACATTCTGTCGCGCTGACCACTCAGCTACTGAGGGCGGACAATCTAATCATAGCGGACAATCTAGTCATATACGGTATATTTTAAAATTTTGAAAAAAAATATTGTTTTTAATGATTTCTTGTACCAGATTCCATAATCCTTTTGAATTTCTCAGTAAAACGTAAGTCTTACTAGTGAATGTGACTGTTCTCAACAAACGTTATACTCATATTTTCAAGTTTGTAAGGGCGTTGCAAGGTAGGTTGTGTCGAGAAATAATTGTTAAGAAAAAATACGATACGTTGCGCCGTTTCCGAATTAATTAGCATTGAGGTTAGCCAACCAGGCCGTTGCACGCCCAAGTTCATGCGGCCCGCCAGATCAATTAGTGTCAGTTGTTGTCATAGCGTAGATGATAGTGCACGAGAGTGCCCAGCATTAGACTCGGGTTCGATCCTTGCTACCGTTCCATGTCCAATTTTTGTATTGCTCTCTCGTTCGGTTTTGGGAAACCAAACGAAGCACACGTTTGGCGACATCTCCTCTGGCGGGCCACTTGAATTTGCGCACGTAACGGCGTGATCGGCTGACTTCAATGCTAATTAAATTGGAAACGGAGTAACGCACTTTTTCTTAACAATTATTTCTCAGCACAGCGTAACCTGCTACACCCTACACCCTTACACGATTTTCATAATGTTTTTGACCGCCCTGCATAATCTTTAAAAACTATGTTGTGAATAAAACTCAGCTACAGTAAACGAAACATGCACTTTTTAAATTTTTCCTGGTGCTCATAAAGTACCCATCCTCCCAGTGTGCACGTTACGGAAAATGCGATGGTACTGCTAAGATTGCGCTAAAAGATACACTCCTGGAAATTGAAATAAGAACACCGTGAATTCATTGTCCCAGGAAGGGGAAACTTTATTGACACATTCTTGGGGTCAGATACATCACATGATCACACTGACAGAACCACAGGCACATAGACACAGGCAACAGAGCATGCACAATGTCGGCACTAGTACAGTGTATATCCACCTTTCGCAGCAATGCAGGCTGCTATTCTCCCATGGAGACGATCGTAGAGATGCTGGATGTAGTCCTGTGGAACGGCTTGCCATGCCATTTCCACCTGGCGCCTCAGTTGGACCAGCGTTCGTGCTGGACGTGCAGACCGCGTGAGACGACGCTTCATCCAGTCCCAAACATGCTCAATGGGGGACAGATCCGGAGATCTTGCTGGCCAGGGTAGTTGACTTACACATTCTAGAGCACGTTGGGTGGCACGGGATACATGCGGACGTGCATTGTCCTGTTGGAACAGCAAGTTCCCTTGCCAGTCTAGGAATGGTAGAACGATGGGTTCGATGACGGTTTGGATGTACCGTGCACTATTCAGTGTCCCCTCGACGATCACCAGTGGTGTACGGCCAGTGTAGGAGATCGCTCCCCACACCATGATGCCGGGTGTTGGCCCTGTGTGCCTCGGTCGTATGCAGTCCTGATTGTGGCGCTCACCTGCACGGCGCCAAACACGCATACGACCATCATTGGCACCAAGGCAGAAGCGACTCTCATCGCTGAAGACGACACGTATCCATTCGTCCCTCCATTCACGCCTGTCGCGACGCCACTGGAGGCGGGCTGCACGATGTTGGGGCGTGAGAGGAAGACGGCCTAACGGTGTGCGGGACCGTAGCCCAGCTTCATGGAGACGGTTGCGAATGGTCCTCGCCGATACCCCAGGAGCAACAGTGTCCCTAATTTGCTGGGAAGTGGCGGTGCAGTCCCCTACGGCACTGCGTAGGATCCTATGGTCTTGGCGTGCATCCGTGCGTCGCTGCGGTCCGGTCCCAGGTCGACGGGCACGTGCACCTTCCGCCGACCACTGGCGACAACATCGATGTACTGTGGAGACCTCACGCCCCACGTGTTGAGCAATTCGGCGGTACGTCCACCCGGCCTCCCGCATGCCCACTATACGCCCTCGCTCAAAGTCCGTCAACTGCACATACGGTTCACGTCCACGCTGTCGCGGCATGCTACCAGTGTTAAAGACTGCGATGGAGCTCCGTATGCCACGGCAAACTGGCTGACACCGACGGCGGCGGTGCACAAATGCTGCGCAGCCAGCGCCATTCGACGGCCAACACCGCGGTTCCTGGTGTGTCCGCTGTGCCGTGCTTGTGATCATTGCTTGTACAGCCCTCTCGCAGTGTCCGGAGCAAGTATGGTGGGTCTGACACACCGGTGTCAATGTGTTCTTTTTTCCATTTCCAGGAGTGTATTTTAGGTCCTGGGTCCTCTTTATACATCAGTACCTGTTTAAAAAGGATGTTGTTAATAAAAGTTAACAATTAACGAAATACATATTTTTAAAAATTCTTTTGTTGTGGTGGGCACAAAGTACTACTGTAGATTTAATTTTCACTGTTGTTCGCCAAAGGCAGATGTCTGGGTGCATGCTTTTAATAGCATTCTGCAGCATTTCCTTCTACGCTCTTCGCCAATCCGAGCTCGTGCTCTCGTCTCTTAAGACTTAAAGTAGTACAATGGGTTCAGAGCGATATTAAACCTTTTCGTGGGCAAAACACAGAATTACACAGGTCAGAAGTAGAGGAAATGATGCGAATGCAGCGTAATCGAGTCTCTCCTGGCTTCTTCGTCCTTCGGCATGCTGTAGAAACAAACTGTGCTATTTTGCGAGCACATTAACGTTGTACACTCAGAATTAAGTGGTTGAATACGAGTTAGTTCCCAACATTGCAGCATTGCCTCCTTCACTTTGCCACTGAAGTGCCTTAGACCCTGAAAGAACCTTATCAGCACAGTCTGCTGATAGTTTCAGGTTGCTGTTTCAAAAAAATGGCTCTGAGCACTATGGGACTCAACTGCTGTGGTCATCAGTCCTCTAGAACTTAGGACTACTTAAACCTAACTAACCTAAGGACATCACATACACCCATGCCCGAGTGCTGTTTCAGCAACCGCCATTTTTCAGACTTGTATAGTCGGACACATTAGCCACCTGCCAACATTCTGCTATGAATTCTTGCTGGCCGACGGCTGTACAGATTATTTGCATTAACGTGTACTTTAGTGACAACCGACTGTGCAGCGATACGGTTTGGAGGTGTAGCCCAGTCTACTTGTCTCTTATTTCCAATTCGTACACTAAGTAAGTATGCGTTATTCCTTTTACGTAGCGCATTCCATTAACAAAACACAAACTAGATCGGGTCCTTTCACTGTTTCGATAACCAACATAACAAACTCTTCGCAACAGTACCCACCGCCAAGCACTGTACATCGGCTTGGAGCTTATAAGAGTAGATGTACAAGTAATGACCTCGAGCCACGGCAATAGATGTTTACATCTGGCAACTTCCAACTGCACCCCACCCTACACTAAATCCAGATACCTTCCTCTCAACCAAATGTTTGTTCCAATACTCCTCAGGTACCGACTGAAAGCTTTGATTTGCTGTATTCCTTCCAAACTATAGGGAGGTTCACACACGATACCATGGGACTGGAGAAAAGGGGAGAATGAGCTGTGGCGATGGGATTTGGCTTTTCCAAAGCTTCACGTTTCTAAGGCCGTATTCTTTCACTATTAACGAGCCACGTAGTGTTGACTGTATGTAACGTACATCGGCGTAAACATTTGCATTCGAAGGAGAAAGTTGGTGAGTGAAATTTCGTGAGAAGATTCCGCCGCAATGACAACGCCTTTGTTTTAATGATGTCCATAGCAAATCCTGTATCATTTCGGTGACACTCTCTCCCATATTTCGCGATAATAAAAAACGTGCTGTTCTTCTTTGAACTTTCTCGAAGTGCTCCGTTAGTCCTATCTGGTAAGGATATCATACGGCGCAGCAGTACTCCAAAAGAGGACGGACAAGCGTAGTGTAGTCAGTCTCTTTAGTAGCTCTGTTACATTTTCTAAGTGTTCTGCCAATAAAACGCAGTCCTTGGTTTGCCTTCTCCGCAACATTTTCTGTGTTTTTTTTTTTTTTTTCAATTTAAGGTGTTTGTAATTCCTAGGTATTTAGTCGAATTTACGGCCTTCAAATTTGACCGATTTATCGTTTAACTGAAGTTCAACGGATTCCTTTTAACAGTCATGTGGATGATCTCATACTTTTCATTATTAAGGGACAACTGCCAATTTTTCGCGCCATACAGATATCTTTTCTAAATTGCTTTGCAGTTTTTTGATCTTGTGATGACTTTACTAGACGATCGATAAACGACAGCGTCATCTGCAAACAACCTAAGACGGCTACTCAGATTGCCACCTAAATCGTTTATATAGATAAGGAACAGCAAAGGGCCTATAACACTACCTTGAGGAACGCCTGAAATAACTTTGTTTTACTCGATGACTTTCCGTCAGTTGCTACGAACTGTGGCTTCTCTGACGGGAAATCACAGTTCCAGTCGCATAACTGAGAAGATATTCCATAAGCACGCAATTTCACTACAAGCCGCTTGTGTGGTATTGTCAAAAGTCTTCTCGAAAACTAGACATACGGGATCAATTTGAAATCCTTTGTCAATAGCACTCAGTACTTCGTATGAGTAAAGAGGTAGTCGTGTTTCAGAAGAACGATGTTTTCTAAAACCGTTTTGACTGTTTATCGATAGATCGTTCTCTTCAAGGTAATTCATCATTTTCGAACGCAATGTATGTTCCAGAATCCTGCTGCATATCGTCGTTAATGATATCGGCCTGTAATTTAGTGGATTACTTCTACTACGTTTCTTGAATAATGGTGTGACCTGTGCAACTTTCCAGTCTTTGGGTAGGATCTTCCATGGAGCGAGCGCTTGTACATAATTGTTAAGTGTAGAGCTGTTGAATCAGCATATTCTTAAAGGAACCTAACTGGTATACAGTATGGACCGGAAGACTTGTTTGTATTCAGTGATTTAGGTTGCTTCACTGCTCCGAGGATATGTACTTCTAAGGTACTTATGTTGGCAGCTGTTCTTGACTCGAATTATGGAACATTTACTTCGTCTTTTTTGGTGTCAAGAAAACTGGAATATACTGTACTTCTGGATCCATTATAGGCAAAAGAATACGGCGAGAACTGATTTGAGGTTACAGTTTTGCGCAACTTCGTTGAAACAATGGGTAGCGATTATTGTAAAAAAAAGTACGGAAAAAATCATGGATTCCTTTTCGTGGGAATCACATTTAATACTGCCAGGACGACTCGATGTGCTATTCAGCAACGTGCTGTCAGGGGGAAGGTCACTAGAAACGACGTCAACGGGGGATTACTCGCAGTTATTGATGTAGCCCCAGCAACCCATAAACAAAGAGCCCGTAAATATTTAAGCTCCGAAGACAACTTGAAATCCGAGCTGTCTAAAGTTCAATTTCATCGGGAGGGTCCGTGCTGGGCGACCTGGAAACGGAATGTAGGTAACCGGCCGCAACCGTACAGGCCATGTCGCGCGAGCCTCCGCACCATCAACCTGCCTTCCCCCCCCCCCCTCCCCCCCCCCCCTCCCCGCCACGCCACCACAAGATTTGCCAAGTTCGCACAGCATATCCAAATTTAGTCAACAATAGCAGATTACGACCACATTCATTGTTTCAGCAACATACCTCTTATAAAAGAATCTCAAAATTAGTTGCTTGTAAACCAATGTATTTTGTAAGGAGCTGGATGTTAATTATCAAGTCTTACCATGCCAATGTTTTAGATTTTCTACTGTATGATATCTGAGCTGGTTTTTTCTTCCTAAACCTTCACGATTGGCATTTACACTGGAACATATTGCACAACAAGAAAGTAGGCCTAAGAGAGAATTTTTCTGCAAGTAAAATATTCAAACCATAGTAGGGTATAGAATGAACGGTAGTTGCATGACGGAGATATACTGGAAGTATTTGACTCTCTCGGTATGTCGTTCAGTAGTGTAACGTAAAAAAATAGGAAATAATGTATGTCTTTAAGATCGTGACAAGACAGTCGTCGGGAGAACACCAAGAAGCGTACGTACGGCTTTCTCAAAAGGTAGACGAATTCTGTCAAAAAATGTATGGTACATGAGATAAATACTAACGCGGAAATCTTTTCTGAAGCATTTAAGTGCTTTTGCCTTCATAATAAATGTTGTGTTGAAAATAGATTACGGTTATTACGAGAGGAGAAAAAACATGTAGGTTCTCTTTATGTAGGTATTTCAACAGATGTTGGGTAGTATATAACTTCCTCGATGTATTTTTCTTCCAATTTCACCCAGACATGTTTCAGCACTTTTTGTGCTATCTTCTGTGGATTTGTTTATTTTCCTTCTCATATGCTGCTAATGGATATTTATGCTAGTAGCTTCAGGTCTACTACGCAATCTACCATTTTTCATAGTTTTTTTGTGATGTTGCGGTGTTTATACTGTTTTGTGTTCAGATAACATGCGTGTTTCTTTAGTTTTTTGTCGTTAAATGCTTGGCAAGAAGTCTTATAAAATGAATGTGTAACGACCAAAAGGAGAGAAACACAAAACAGCAAAAACATCGCAGCATAAAAAAAACTATGACAAGATGTAGGGTGCATAGTAAAGCTAAAAGTATTACCATAAATATCCAGTGGTACCATGTGAGAAGGAAAGTAAACAAACCCACTGGAAAACAGCTTCAGATGGTTCAAATGGCTCTAAGCACTATGGGACTTAACATCTGAGGTAATCAGTCACGTAGACTTAGAACTACTTAAACCTAACTAACCTAAGGATAACAGCCACACATCCATCCCCGAGGCAGGATTCGAACCCACGACTGTAGCAGCAGCACGGTTCCGGACTGAAGCGCCTAGAACCGCTCGGTCACAACGGCCGGCTGGAAGACAGCACAAAAAGTGTTATCGGTGAAAAGAAAATTACAAAGGTGTCTTGCATAAGGCGGAATTCGTCTCCAAGAAATACCTGGTTTAGAAAAGTGGAGATACTAACAGGAGGAGGTCACGACGTTGGGATCACAGATTTGCTTCAAACTTTGTATGCCTTTATTAGGCCATTACAACAACATAATGTGAAAGTAGTGAGGTGAACTACTCTGGCAGTTCCGAGAAAGTTTTCCTGAAAATGTCTGCCTCTCGTGATTTGCGAAATGCCTTACACATGCAGCCTGGTAAGGTACTCGGAACCACTTCGCACGTCGACACCTCGAGCTGCAGACACAGAGGCTGGCCCCATTTTCCAGTTAACCTGCGTAGCGGTGAGACGTTCCTAATGCAGTAATAACGGATAGCGTAAGTGAAATTTTTTTTGAATAGCGCAGAATATACACCTGTACTACAGAAATGAAGTTTTGAGCGGTAGTCGAACCGTCGCTTCATACACGTTCGACTTAACGAAACTCGAACACTAATTACTTGATCCCCATGAATTCTAACGTCCAGCACCTGCAAAGATACCTGCACAGCCTCGTTGTATCATCGCGAGTCTTGTGCAAAATACTTTAATACTTTCACAGTGTTCTAGTGTAGCTGGAATTTTGGTTGGAAGGAAGAAACAAACACGCCAACGTCGAGTTTTTAAGAAGCTTATTGCTGGGTCACGCGGTCAAGGATCAGGAGGTAATAGGAAGAGTCCAAGTAGTCTCATAATGTGCTTGAAGAAAACTACAGAAAACGTTTGATGGCCGGACAGGTACTTCAAGTTTCCTCCTCGCTTGATATTCCTGGGAAACATCTGTTTTCTGTATGATCAGAACATCTGGCAGAACATATTTATAAATAACTTTTATTTGGCGTTAACCGCTGTACCGTCGTAGGCACAATATTACAGGTGCCTTCAGAGTGATGAATCAGTAAAAAGATGGCTGCGTGTACTTCATTTCTCGGAGATACGTTCCGGAACAAAGCTGCAAGCTTACTTTTCATATTTAAAATACTTCGTGACTGCCATATTTAAAGATTTATCGAGATGAAAAAATAATGAATCGTTTATGACTTTAAACGACGGCTTACTTGCTACAGTCTGAAAGGACCGCCTCAGCTATAATTTACTCAATATTAGCTCCTTCGAGAAAACGTTTTGTTTAATATAGAGACAAAAGACTGTAAGTCTTGGCGCGAAAACAGTAGCAATTGTAGACAGTTGACGGACGGGCGCTCTCGCGACACAGACTTGTGGGATTTGCAGACGTTAGCAGTTGACCTCGTTCTAGATTAGCCCCAGAGGAAGTTTGGAGATTTGCACAGGACCGTGAACTGGACCAGAAGCACGCCGCGTTTGCTGGAGCGAGGAGGGCAAGGCTGGCCGCCCTAGTGCGCCAGCCATGCACGTGCCAAGGGCGCTGATAAGCCGTTGAAACAGGAAGCGACGCCCTTAGATCCAGCCCGCGGGACGCAGCGCCCGCTCCTAAAGTCTCTTTCGCCTTCCGCTTGGACTCGCATTCGGGAGGACAACGGTTCAAACCCTCGTCCAGCCATCCTGATTTAGGTTTCCCGTGATTTCCCTAGATCACTTCAGGCAAATGCCGGGATGGTTCCTCTGCAAGGGCACAGCCGATTTCCTTCCCATCCTTCCCTAATCCGAGTTGCTGCTCCATCTCTAATGCCCTCGTTGTCGAGGAAACTTTAAACTCTAAGCTCCTCCTCCTCCTCCTCCTCACGGTAGTATCGCGTACGCAAGGTATAAAAGGGCAGTGCATTGCCGGAGCAGTCATTTCTACTCAGGTGATTCAAGTGAAAAGGTTTCCGACCTGACGGGAATTAACAGACTCTGAACGTGGAATGGTAGTTGGAGCTAGACGCATGGGACATTTCATTTCGGAAATCCATAGCAAATTCACTATTCCGACATCCACAGTGTCAAGAATGTGACGAGAATACTAAATTTCAGGCATTACCTTTCACCATGGACAACGAAGTAGCGGATGGTCTTCTTTTAACGACCGAGAGCAGCGGCGTTTGAGTAGAGTTGTTAGTGCTAACAGACAAGCAACATTGTGTGAAATAAACGCAGAAATCAATGTGAGACGCACTACGAACGTGTCCGTTAGGATAGTGCGGCGCAATTTGGGATTAATGGGCTATGGCAGATGACCTAACAGCGCGACATCGCCTGTGGCGCCTCTCCTGGCCTCGTGACCGTGTCGGTTGGACCCTACACAACAGGGAAACAGTGGCCTGGTCTGAACAGTCCTGGTAACAGTCGTAAACAGCTGATGGTAGGGTTCGAGTGTGGCGCAGACCCGATGTAGCCATGGACCCAGGTTGTTCAAATGTGTGTGAAATCTTATGGGACTTAACTGCTAAGGTCATCATTCCCTAAGCTTACGCATTACTTAATCCACACCCATGCCCGAGGGAGGACTCGAACCTCCGCCGGGACCAGCCGCACAGTCCATGACTGCAGCGCCCGAGACCCCTCGGCTAACCCCGCGCGGCACCCAGGTTGTCAACAACACACTGTGCAAGTTGATGGTAGCTCCATAATGGCGTGGGCTGCGTTTACATGAAATGGACTGAGAGCTCTGTTATGTTGGGCTACTTGGATATCATATTCAGCCATTCATGGACTTCATCCCAAACAACAGTGGAATTTTTATGGGTGACAGTGTCCTATGAATTTGGGCCACAGTTGTTTGCGATTGGTTTGAAGAACACTTTGGACAATTCGAGCGAATGGTGTAGCGACCCAGATCACCTGACACGAATCCCATAGAACATTTA
This sequence comes from Schistocerca serialis cubense, assembly GCF_023864345.2. Lineage (NCBI taxonomy): Eukaryota > Metazoa > Arthropoda > Insecta > Orthoptera > Acrididae > Schistocerca > Schistocerca serialis. The sequence continues at coordinate 632,622,376 of NC_064642.1, read as the reverse complement.
AGGGACCTAGTCGAGATGTCAGTTCTGGCACAAAAAGCTGCACTGACACCACTTTCGCAATGATGGACGGCTGTAGAGGCAGCATGGCTCAATATTTCTGCAGGGGACTTCCAACGACGTGTTGAGTCCATGCCACGTCGAGTTGCTGCACTACGGCGGGCAAAATGAGGTCCAACACGATATTGGGAGGTGTCCCATGACTTTTGTCACCTCAGGCCACATTTAAATACGAGAGGAGTACAGAAAAAACAATTAAGTGGGATATTAATGTTGAATATGTTATATGTGTGAATGCTTTTAAAACTGAACGGATTTCGCGCGGCTTCGTGACTACCTAAACTACACTCCTGGAAATGGAAAAAAGAACACACTGACACCGGTGTGTCAGACCCACCATACTTGCTCCGGACACTGCGAGAGGGCTGTACAAGCAATGATCACACGCACGGCACAGCGGACACACCAGGAACCGCGGTGTTGGCCGTCGAATGGCGCTAGCTGCGCAGCATTTGTGCACCGCCGCCGTCAGTGTCAGCCAGTTTGCCGTGGCATACGGAGCTCCATCGCAGTCTTTAACACTGGTAGCATGCCGCGACAGCGTGGACGTGAACCGTATGTTCAGTTGACGGACTTTGAGCGAGGGCGTATAGTGGGCATGCGGGAGGCCGGGTGGACGTACCGCCGAATTGCTCAACACGTGGGGCGTGAGGTCTCCACCGTACATCGATGTTGTCGCCAGTGGTCGGCGGAAGGTGCACGTGCCCGTCGACCTGGGACCGGACCGCAGCGACGCACGGATGCACGCCAAGACCGTAGGATCCTACACAGTGCCGTAGGGGACCGCACCGCCACTTCCCAGCAAATTAGGGACACTGTTGCTCCTGGGGTATCGGCGAGGACCATTCGCAACCGTCTCCATGAAGCTGGGCTACGGTCCCGCACACCGTTAGGCCGTCTTCCGCTCACGCCCCAACATCGTGCAGCCCGCCTCCAGTGGTGTCGCGACAGGCGTGAATGGAGGGACGAATGGAGACGTGTCGTCTTCAGCGATGAGAGTCGCTTCTGCCTTGGTGCCAATGATGGTCGTATGCGTGTTTGGCGCCGTGCAGGTGAGCGCCACAATCAGGACTGCATACGACCGAGGCACACAGGGCCAACACCCGGCACCATGGTGTGGGGAGCGATCTCCTACACTGGCCGTACACCACTGGTGATCGTCTAGGGGACACTGAATAGTGCACGGTACATCCAAACCGTCATCGAACCCATCGTTCTACCATTCCTAGACCAGCAAGGGAACTTGCTGTTCCAACAGGACAATGCACGTCCGCATGTATACCGTGCCACCCAACGTGCTCTAGAAGGTGTAAGTCAACTACCCTGGCCAGCAAGATCTCCGGATCTGTCCCCCATTGAGCATGTTTGGGACTGGATGAAGCGTCGTCTCACGCGGTCTGCACGTCCAGCACGAACGCTGGTCCAACTGAGGCGCCAGGTGGAAATGGCATGGCAAGCCGTTCCACAGGACTACATCCAGCATCTCTACGATCGTCTCCATGGGAGAATAGCAGCAGCCTGCATTGCTGCGAAAGGTGGATATACACTGTACTAGTGCCGACATTGTGCATGCTCTGTTGCCTGTGTCTATGTGCCTGTGGTTCTGTCAGTGTGATCATGTGATGTATCTGACCCCAGGAATGTGTCAATAAAGTTTCCCCTTCCTGAGACAATGAATTCACGGTGTTCTTATTTCAATTTCCAGGAGTGTAGCAATACGTTGTTACTTGAGTTGTTGCTGAAAAAGTTCGTAAGATCCAAAAGTACATAAATTAGAATTGTCAACTATTTAACCTTATTAAGCGCTATACCATTATGTATCGCATATGCGGGGAAAAATGGTTCAAATGGCTCTGAGCACTATGCGACTTAACTTCTGAGGTCACCAGTCGCCTAGAACTTAGAACTAATTAAACCTAACTAACCTAAGGACATCACACACATCCATGCCCGAGGCAGGATTCGAACCTGCGACCGTAGCGGTCACTCGGTTCCAGACTGTAGCGCCTAGAACCGCACGGCCACACCGGCCGGCTATGCAGAGTACATTGACGCTTTGAATCTGAAAATTGTAAGTACTGTACCTACCCATTCGAATTTGAAGATAATGTAGGTGCTTTTGTTGAAGGGCAAAGTATGTGGAAGGTTAGTTTTAAAAAAAAATCATTTTACTTCGTGAATGTGGTACCACCTTGTTTTTTAGGGTTCCGTGTCTCAAGCTGTAAAAACAGAACCTTTGTAAGTCTGTCTCTCTGTCTGCCTGTCCGACTGTTAAGCACACTTTTTCCCAGGAATTGGTAGACGTCTCAAGTCAAATTTATGTCACAGGTATGGTCCCTTGGCGATGTAAAAAATTTAAGCTTCCAAGTCAATTGAATCAAAATATTCGGTCATTTAAGTCACATATTTTGGTACTACCAAACTCACTCATCAAAACCTATAGGGTAGATCTCAAATGAAACTTCTTGGCAGATTAAAAGTGTGTTCCGGACCGAGACTTGAACTCGCGACCTTTGTCTTTCGCGGGCAAGTGCTCTGCCAACTGAGCTACCCAAGCACGACTCACACCCCCTCCTCTCAACTTCACTTCCGCCAGTACCTCGTCTCCTACCTTCCAAACTTTACAGAAGCTCTCCTAGGCTGTGGCTAAGCCATGACTCCGCAATATCCTTTCTTTCAGGAGTGCTAGTCCTGCGCGGTTCGCAGGAGAGCTTCTGTAAGGTTTCGAAGGTAGGAGACGAGGTACTGGCGGAAGTAAAGCTGTGAGGACGGGACGTTAGTCGCGCTTGGGTAGCTCAGTTGGTAGATCACTTGTCCGCGAAAAACAAAGGTCCCGAGTTCGAGTCTCGATCGGGCACACAGTTTTAATCTGCCAGGAAGTTTCATGTGAGCGCACACTCCGCTGCAGAGTGAAAATCTCATTCAGGGTAGATTTCGTTGACCTACAATCATGAAGTTTAGCAAGGTTACACAAAAAAAAAAAAAAATGAAAAAGTCGGAAAATAGGCAAATTGTAATTATATCACATAAAAATATCTTTTTGCCATTTTAACTAACGTTTTATTCATTATCTCTCGAAAGCATGACAGAGAAATATTACTGCTTGCAAACATAAAATGTAAGATGTTGTCATGTTTTAGTAAGTAAATAAAAGTATTGTATTACATCTTCTCTCGCTATGGATATAAACCGATGTGTCTCGGAAAATACTGTAGATGTTTTATTACTGTCTGGGAACTCCAGGGACCGATATCTTGACAGTATCGACATCGATAAACGGCAGTAATTATTGAGATTCTACACTACTGGCCATTAAAATTGCTACACCAAGAAGAAATGCAGATGATAAACGGGTATTCATTGGACAAGTATATTATGCTAGAACTGACATGTGATTACATTTTCACGCAATTTGGGTGCGTAGATCCTGAGAAATCACTCCCCAGAACAACCACCTCTGGCCGTAATAACGACCTTGATACGCCTGAGCATTGAGTCAAACAGAGCTTGGATGGCGTCCACAGGTACAGCTGCCCATGCAGCTTCAACACGTTACCACAGTTCATCAAGAGTAGTGACTGGCGTATTGTGACGAGCGAGTTGCTCGGCCACCATTGACCAGACGTTTTCAGTTGGTGAGAGATCTGGAAAATGTGCTAGCCAGGGCAGCAGTCGAACATTTTCTGTACCCAGAGAGGCCCGTACAGGACCTGCATCATGCGGTCGTGCATTATCCTGGTGAAATGTAGGGTTTCGCTGGGAGCGAATGAAGGGTAGAGCCACGGGTCGTAACACATCTGAAATGTAACGTCCACTGTTCAAAGTGCCGTTAGTGCTAACGAGAGGTGACCGAGATATGTAACCAATGGCACCCTGTACCATCACGCCCGATGATACGTCAGTATGGCGATGACGAATACACGCTTCCAATGTGCGTTCACCGCGATGTCGCCAAACACGGATGCGACCATCATGATGCTGTAAACAGAACCTGAATTCATCCGAAAAAATGCCGTTTTGCCATTCGTGCAGCCAGGTTCGTCGTTGAGTACACCATCACAGGCGCTCCTGTCTGTGCTGCAGCCTCAGGGTAACCGCAGCCTGTCATCTCGATGCTAGTGATACGGGGCCGTTGGGATCCAGCACGACGTTCCGTATTACCATCCTGAACGCACCGATTCCATATTCTGCTAACAGTCAGTGGATCTCGACCAACGCGAGCAGCAATGTCGCGATACGATAAACCGCAATCGCGATAGACTACAATCCGACCTTTATCAAAGTCGGAAACTTGATGTTACGTATTTCTCCTCCTTACACGAGGCATCACAACAACGTTTCACCAGGCAACGCCGGTCAGCTGCTGTTTGTGTATGAGAAATCGGTTGGAAACTTTCCTCATGTCAGCACGTTGTATGGGTCGCCACCGGCGCCAACCTTGTGTGAATGCTCTGAAAAGCTAATCACTTTCATATCACTGCATCTTCTTCCTGTCGGTTAAATTTCGCGTCTGTAGCACGTCATCTTCGTGGTGTAGCAATTTTAATGGCCAGTAGCGTAGATATCCGGGGTGTCTGAATTACGTTTGCACTGAAACCTCAGTGCGCGAATCCTATTCGCACTTGGACAGTTTTTTAAAGTTTACTGTAACTTATTGGCCTTTTAGATTGGATGTTTCGTTTATTGGCGGGTAAAAAAATATCTGAAACACGCATTAAAGTATAAAAGATGAATGGCTCGACCGTCAAAGCAAATGAGGACCATTATGGCATAGATGTGTCTTGATCTTAGGGCAAAAGGAAGCTCTTACAAGTAGGGAGAAACGAGCCACAAGGATGGTGTTGCTGGGTGTCGTGTGGCGTACTGGTGCACGGACACGCGAGCCACGTAAAAAGATGAGGAGCTGGCTGGTGGTGGGGTGGCCGTCCCCTCGATAGTGGCCGGCGTCCGTGACCCGCGGGGCGTCGATAGTGCGTCTGCAGACGGAGCGGCGTCGCCCGCATCCAACTTTAACGAGCCGCCGCGGCGCCAGAGCCAGCGCGAGCCACCCAGGTCGATGGCGGCGTCGCCTCGCCCCGCTCCTCCACCGATTCTTCGTCGCTCTCCAACCATTTGTGGACGGATCAAGTATTAACTCGACAGCAAACGCGCACTCACTCATCTTAACCAGTCCACGATAAAATCCTCTACACTCGTAAAAATTATTTATTTCTAGAAGGGAGAGCACTAATCGGTTTCAGGACATACGTCCCATCTTCAGGTGCATGTTAAAACGTGAGAACTACAAAGGATGCATAACTTTAGTTAAAATAGTGCGTCCCAGGTAAATGACATGCAAGAGAATATCCTGCATATCATCTACAAGGGAAGCGCTGTCTTAACATATTTTAACGTATTTTAACCTTTGTTGTGCCATCCTTTGCGGTACTCACATTACAATATGCACCTGGAGATGGGACGTATGTCCTGAAACTGGGTATTCCTTTCCTTTTTAGAAATAAATAATTTTGACAACTGTGCCAGATTTTATCGTTGACAGTCGATAACGGCTGTGGATGTCTGGGAAGAGGAAAGTGTAATTTAACCAGGTTTTCTTTACTGTGTTTTATGAACACTAGGTAATGCTGTCTCCAACACAGAGGTTGGTTTGGACACTGCGGTCCTCTACTGAGCGTGGCCTATTCGAGGTTCGAAGGAGTTTTTATAGGGCTATTACTGTTCACAGTACACAAGGGTCAAAAATGTGTGTGAAACCGTGTGGGACTTCACTGCTAAGGTCATCAGTCCCTAAGCTTACACACTACTTAACCTAAATTATCCTAAGGACAAACACACACACCCATGCCCGTGGGAGGACTCGAACCTCCGCCGGGACCAACCGCACAGTCCATGACTGCAGCGCCCTAGACTGCTCGGCTAATCCCGGGCGGCGCACAAGGGTCACCCCAAAAGAAATTCACAACATTTTTTTAAAAAATACAAATTCTATTTCACATCTTTGCTGTTCAAGGACTCCACAGAAACATCCTTCCAACTCCCCCCCCCCCCCCTCCACTGTCTCTCTCTCTCTCTCTCTCTCTCTCTCTACCTCCCATTTTTTTTGAGTCATCAGTCTTCTAGCTGGTTTGATGCGACCTGCCACGAATTCGTCTCCTGGTCCTACCTCTTCGTCTCAGAGTAACACAAGCCCCGTACGTCCTCAGTTATTTGCTGTGCATATTCTGACTTCTGTCTTCTCCTTCAGTTTTTGCCAACTGCAATCCACTTACCACGGAGAGAGACAAGATGTAAGACAATGTTAAAAAGACAAAGCCTCACATCTTGTTTTGGTTGTAGGGCACCACCGCTTCCATCGTTTTGGAAAACAAGAATTGAAAGCTAATGTACAGTGTGTTTTAACGTGAACTAGCCGTCTGAAGATGAACTGTAATGTTCGAAACCGGTAACGGCTCTCTTTAAATAAAAAATGGCATTGTACAAAGTGGCTGGTTACTGTCATCTTTTATGTAAGAGCCACCCTTTATTTTGTACACAGCCGCGGGCTCAGAATATCAGCATTATTCCATGATGTTTTAACACATCTTCTGTTACCCTGTCCCGTCTTGTTGTCACTGTTTTCCAAATGCTCGTTTCTTCAGCGATTCTGCCGAGAACCTCATTCCTTATCATATCAGTGTCCGCCCCCGGTAGCTGAGTGGTCAGCGCGACAGAATGTCAATCCTAAGGGCCCGGGTTCGGCTGGGTCGTAGATTTTCTCCGCTCGGGGACTGGGTGCTGTGTTGTCCTAATCATCATCATTTCATTCCTATCGACGCGCAAGTCAAATCGAAAGACTCGCACCCGGCGAACGGCCTACGCGACGGGAGGCACTAGTCACACGACATTTATTACTATCGTGTCAGTGCACCTGATTTTCAAAATTTTTCTCGAGCACATCATCTCGAACGCTTCGACTCTATTCTGTTCCGGTTTTCACCACAGTCCACGTTTCAGTACCACACAATGCCCTCCGCTAGCGGTTGGAGGCCGGGGTGAGGGCGAGGGGAGCAGGTAGTCAAAAATCTTGTCTGAGAACTTCCATGGTTATTAGAGACCTCATTCATTATCTCACCGGTGGAACTTCCTTGGGAATTCCTGCGGCTGCACACCCGAAACTTAATGGAACGGGCTAGTCTTGGTTTAGCTCTTGTTGTTGCTTCGTATTCCTGTTTCACAGTCATATTACCAACAGTCGACTTGGTATGCTTTAAAAGGGTTGAAATGTTCCTGAAGAATGTGGTAATCACATGGCATTCAGAGCCACTGATCTGTCCTGACAGATCCATTCTGCAGTAACTGCTTCTCTGCTGCCAGCACACACTGGTGCTAAAACTCGAGAGTCCTTCCTTGCGTCGGGGATGGCACAGGTTAAGCATTTTGTTTCTAATCCTGCTTCCCCTGTGTGTTGGAAAACTTGTAGCCTCTCCTGTGTGGACTGCTATCAGGTTGTTTAGTTTATATGTGCTCGTCAGTGACTGAGTGGAGCACTAATCCCTCAGCAAATCAGGCCAACGTGTAGTCGTCCTGCGATGCGGTTGGTTGAGCCGGTTGTGGGATCGCCCCACTTTTTCGTAAAAGGTGCGAGCCGAAACCCAGGATCTGTGTCTCAGTTGTGTGACTTACTGTCAACACAATACTGCCCGCCTCCTTTTATACTGACGGATCCTCAACTCCTGACATCTAGTCGTAAATTCCGCATTACATACCTTTGATCGGACTGTGTGGAGAAGATCCAAGGAAAAATAACGCATTTTAGAAGCGCTCCAGTGGCAGGGAAGCGTTATTCAGAACAGCATGGTTTACTGATAAAACTACGAGAACTTATGTTCTAGAAGAGTCAACCAATATTGGTTCAAATGGCTCTGAGCACTATTGGACTCAACTTCTGAGGTCATCAGTCCCTTAGAACTTAGAACTACTTAAACCTAACTAACCTAAGGACGTCACACACATCCTTGCCCGAGGCAGGATTCGAACCTGCGACCGTAGTGGTCGCGCGGTTCCAGACTGAAGCGCCTAGAACAGCACGGCCACTCCGGCCGGCAACCAATATAGTTTCCTCCTTTATAAACGTCAGGAAAATATCACTCAGATAAAATCGAAGAGATTCAGAGTGTTACCAACAGTCGATCTTCCTGCACACTATTTGCGACTGAATTAGCGATGAGAGTAAGGAACAGTGGTACAAAAGTACCCTTCGCCACCCACCTTAAGGATCCCCTCATCTGGCTGCGATCTTTGAACGGATTTAGCCAGTCAATTGTAGGGGGAGCTACAGTTTAACGTGGACTTTTAACCCCCGGTGCAACTTGATGTTTTCAGTGAAACACATGAAAGAAGAACAAATCAGTGAAACACATGAAAGAAGCAATAATTGACAGAAGAAAGCCAGTGACTTACTGCAGACCGAACTCTAAGTGCTGTACCCATCCTTTTGGATAATTACTATGTAACATATTATTATTGTTCACTAACAGGTGTCCAGGTACTTTTGATCGGCTGGTATACATTTCTCATTCGAAAACTAAAGCTGCCTGAAATATTCACTTCTGAAAATAATTTAGGGGTTTCTGTAGTCTATAACATTGATCATAGGAGTAAAGATTTGGTTAATCTTTATAGGGAACTAGCGGCGGTCGTAAAGCAGATCGCAGAAAGTCTAGGTGTGTTTGGCCACCAGGTACTGAAAATCTGTTCCTCCCGAACCAGAGGGCAAGTACGTAGGCTTCCTCGGCCGGTGTCTATCTTAGTCTACGCCCTGAAAGAGCTGTTGCAACACGTCCGAAACGTCGGTTATTTTAGTACTCTAGGCTTCTAGTATTTTTTAAGATGACGCGGCAGTAGTCCCAGAAGGCTGTTTAATGAAGCGAGGACAGTCTTTTACCGCTTCGACGCCACCTGCTCAGAGCGTGCGCAGCGCACTCTCTGGCAGCCGTACTTACAAACCGGGAAACACGTCACTGATCAATCGTCCACGTGTAATTTATTAACTGAACGACTGAGCAGAGCCTTCACTTGCAGATAACAAACGTTACTTTATTCCTTCAGAAACGTTCTCGCTCTCGAGTATCCCAAATATTTATCGCCAAGCAGTCGGAAATTATCCTGTACGTGTTATGTTTCGTCGTCACATAATTGTAATTTGTTATTTTAAATATGACTTGCCTTCAGTTACCACTTTAATTCCCTTATTACCTCACTCATGTCGTTACCTACACTGCGTCTACGGTCAATGTCACATCCATTATATACTTACCGATGCAAATGAATAATGTGTTCAAGTTCAAACGCAGCGACAGACGTTCGATAGGGTAGCCGTCTAATTACAAAAGTCACGAACTGATATTTATTTGATATGTAGTTTAACTTGGTCAATAATTCTGTATCTCTTATTGCTTTTCCTGGAACCTTTTGTTTAATAGTAAAAAGCATGTATTAGGGGACACATTACTGCGAAGGGATGGGAAAAACCGACCAGTTAAGACATCGGTTTTCAGTTCAAAATAACCGGTATTTTTCGTTATTTTTTGGTATAGGTTACAACAGGTGGTTTTTTTATTTTTGGCTTGTGATTGGGCAAAAAATAAATATCAATTAGGCACAACAATGCTAAATTTTTTTGCTCTTAGTCTTTAGTTAAAAAACGAGTAATTTTTATTTGTGAAATTTCCATTGCTTATTGAAATATTGCGTTATTATAGAAAATGGGAACATGGTTCAGTGCTATTTTAATAACAAAAGACAGAAATGAGCAACGAAAAAATGGCATACGGATTGGTACAGCAGTGTTCTGACATGGCCTGTTGGATGGTACGCGTGTGCATGCAGTGTGCGAGACTTGGCCCCTCTTTTCTATATGGTAGTTTCTCGCTGTTATCGTCGGACATCAGTTGTATTAGTTGATGGCACCATTCCTAGTCTGGACGTTATTTTACGGAGTGCAATGTCCCATTTTCTTTAAAAGATTAACAACGGTAGGAGACACAATAAATTTGCGACATCATATAAGGAGAAAACTAACTTAAAACTTAACAGTTCATTCAAAGATGACAATAAAAGTAGGAAGTAGCTCCTGTGTTGTCTGTGTCTACATAATATGTATTTATCTGGTTGCAGCTTTTGAAAACGCACAAATTAACCCGAAAAATAGAGTACTTCAAACTCAGTTTCCACCCTTCAGCACTAACTGTTCCTAAAGCCCAATTAGCGGTATGATCCTCGATCAAAATATGATTTCTGAGCAGAGTTTCGGAAAATTAGATTCAGTAGGAGAATACTGGTGATTCTTAGTAGTATTCAACCATATATCACTTTTCGAGAAAAGCACCGAAGGGTGGACGCACTGTTTTATTTGCCTACTAAATATTTTGATTCCATGTATCTTGAAATAAAGGGAGCCAAATTATTCGATCTTTATACGATATTCATGTTTGTTACAGGAAATAATAGGAATAAAAAAACGAAAATAAGTTAATTCAGAAGACAGTTATTTTAAGCGGTTTTAACGCTCAGGTTAAACTAGCGTTGGAAAAAAAAAACTATATAACTGGAAACCGAATGTTTCATTGATAACCGCCATCCCTATCACTACTTAATATGGAGGTGGTGTATATCAATCATCGTTTAAATAGGTAGCTAAAATATTTAAACAGACAATACAACACAATGTATTAAGTGATTCACGATGACTGCTTTTGACATACGAAGCAGGTGCACCGTAGGGTTACACAGGTTGGATAATGACTTGATCCCAGCAGCATTTGATTGTTTCGCTACGTATGTAATGACTGTGGAGCGTAAGTTCAAGAAAGTATTCTAATAGCTAAAATTAAGAGCTCGACATTGATGCACCAGTCAAACAAGTACTCAAGATAATGTTAGTCCACTTCAATTTTATTTTCTTAGATAAATTAAATTGCACTTTATAGTAATAAAAATTAGTTGATCGCTTTTATGTAACCAAAGAATTACTTTTGATGCAAGTACAGTTAACATGAACAGATATATATAATTATTGTTGTTACTTTTTGCTCAATAGAACGTTCTTCATCATGATCAGAGGCAAGCGTTTCCTGCTATTACTGATAAATACGAAAGCTGTTTATCAATAAACTCATTTTACGTAAGTTTGTAGAAGTTCTGAAGCGACGTTTTTGGTATATTTTCGTTTTGAGGTTTTTTATTTTAACTTTTTTGTTGAGGAAATTGCACTTCTAGCGTTGTATGATAAAACTGTATTGTTTTCTTTATTTTTACTACAACATCCCTCCGTTTGACGTTACAAATCAACAATTTTCGAATAAAACTCGAAATGAACATCGGCAAGTTCAATTTTGCTATGAATAATGTTTATATTTAAGTAACAGGCAGGAGGACAACGATGTAGAACAAAAGTGTTTCGTAGGTTACGCAGCCGTCCATGCATCCTCACTCAGTTTCTAGAGGCTTACTGCTTCCGGTTTTTAGGGGAATCCGGTAAGACACTGATCGCATACGTAAAACGTATCGTTGGCGCACGTTAACTTAAACACGTAAAGATGCGCGTGTGGACCCCCAAAATCGCACGTCGTCGCAACTGGCGCACTTAGAAATGAAAGTTGAAGCTAGGTCCATTTACTTGCGCATGTTGGCTTCCCCGCACAACTTTTTCGTCGTCTTTGCGAGATGGCTCTTCATCCCGAATGGTCTGGTTTCGTCCGTTCGAGAGTTGACATCGTACAGATTCAGTTTCCGAGGTCTGAAATACAATGGCCGTGACAAAAAAGTGGCCATTACAGTATACTGTGCAATTTCTGGAACTCTATGAAGAACTTTTAATGCCTCATACATTGCATCCAGAACTTCGGCCATGAACTTGGAAATTGTAGGTTTAGGGATGTAGTAAGTATGTTGCAGTGAGGCAAATGAATCGCCTGAAGCAAGATACATTTAGGCAACTTTAGACGAGCAGGAGTAGCATCCCGTACTAGAGAATCTTTTCTTTGAGTAGAAGTGTCTATGAGTCTCAGTAAATATTCAAAACGTGTGTTCAATGAAAAATGCTTCATCCTCATTTTCCAACTCAGTAATTAGCATTATAGAAGCTCGCAACTCATTTCTTCTCATCCCTGTTCAAGCGTTCTGTAACTATTTGAATTGCAATTAAAGCCACGAATCGAATGCCTGTACATGCTGTATCAATTCAGTTGGCGCCGTGTCGAAAAGCTAAACTGGACTTTCTTGGATTGAAAATCACGCCCTTGTGAACGGTCACTGGCACAGGTTGATGTCAGTTGGCGCACGTAAACATGCCCGCTTAAAGAAAGCGATCTTTATGAGGTAACGCCTGATAGGTGCGCAACACATATAACATACAGGTAATGCAGGCGTGATCTTAACTGAGCAAAGCTACGAGGAAAACTACCATAGTATATGCTTCCTTGTAGTCGTTTACGGTAGTTTTACATCACTACATAAAATGCAATAAAAGTGGTCAAGGCATCGTGATGCATCGTTACGATTGACATTTAACCAGACTGTAGACAACTACAGGGTCACAATTATTGAATTGTATGAAATAAAATCGTCATAACTTTTGAAAGATTTGCGTTAGGACGTTCAAACTGCACGGTTGGCCGCGGGGTATGATGGGAATTAGTATGTGAATATCGTTTGGTTTAGCGACGAAGCCCATTTTCATTTTGATAGGTTCGTCAATAAGCCAAACTGGCGCACTTGGGGGACAGAGATTCCGCATTTCGCGATCGAGAAGTCTCTTCATCCTCAATGGGTGGCTCTGTGGTGTGCAATGTCCAGTCACGGAATATTCGGTGCGTTATTCCTCGATCGTATGGTGACTACCATGCGGTACGTGAAAGTTTTGGAAGATGATTTCATCCCCATTATCCAAAGTGACCCTGATTTCGACAAGATGTGGTTCATGCAAGATGGAGCTCACCCCATCGAAGTGCAGGAGAGTGTTTGATGTCCTGGAGGAGCATTTTGGGGACCGCGTTCTGGCTCTGGGATACCCAGAGGCCACTGGCATGGACTTCGATTGGCTGCCATATTCTCCGGATTGGAACACATGCGACTACTTTTTGTGGGGCTATATTAGAGACAAGGCGTACAGCAGTAACCCGAAAACCATTGCTGAGCTAAGGCAGCCATTCAGGAGGTCAGCGACAGCATTGATGTTCCGACGCTTGAGCAGGTCAAGCAGAATTTCGCTATTCTTGTGCTCCACATTATCGCCAGTGATCAAAGACATATCAAGCTTTTTGTAAAGTGTAAACTTTCACGACAGGAATTCTCAAATAAAATATTTCGGGCAATTAGGCCGTGGTGTATGAGATTTGACTTCAAAAGCCGACGTTTCGTCCACATCTGCGAAGGGCATTTTCAAGGGGGATCGTAGCGTTGTTGAATGTCTGGTTCACACCCTACCTCGCTACAGAATCGGGCGTTCAACAAAGCTACGATCCACCTTGAAAACGTCCTCTGCAGATGGGGACGAAACGTTGGGTTTTAAAGGGAAATCCCTTAGACCACGACAAAATTGCCCGGAATATTTTATTAATTGAGGCACATCAAACGTCATAACCTAAATCCGAATATCTGCAGTGACGTTTACATGTTGGATAAACTGTGTGCACGCCGTAGTTTGCAACTAATTTACATGTTTTTTTATATACTCTACTGGCCATTAAAATTGCTACACCACGAAGATGACGTGCTACAGAGGCGAAATTTAACCGCCAGGAAGAAGATGCTGTGATATGCAAATGATAAGCTTTTCAGAGCATTCACACAAGGTTGGCGCCGGTGGGGGCACCTACAACATGCTGACATGAGGAAAAGCTTCCAACCGATTTCTCATACACAAACAGCAGTTGACCGGCGTTGCCTGGTGAAACGTTGTTGTGATGCCTCGTGTAAGGAGGAGAAATGCGTACCGTCAAGTTTCCGACTTTGATAAAGGTCGGATTGTAGCCTATCCCGATTGCGGTTTATCGTATCGCGACATTGCTGCTCGCGTTGGTCGAGATCCAATGACTGTTGGCAGAATATGGAATCGGTGGGTTCAGGAGGGTAAGCCGGCCGCGGTGGCCGTGCGGTTCTGGCGCTGCAGTCCGGAACCGCGGGACTGCTACGGTCGCAGGTTCGAATCCTGCTTCGAGCATGGGTGTGTGTGATGTCCTTAGGTTAGTTAGGTTTAAGTAGTTAGTTCTAAGTTCTAGAGGACTTATGACCTAAGATGTTGAGTCCCATAGTGCTCAGAGCCATTTTTCAGGAGGGTAATACGGAACGCCGTTCTGGATGCCAACGGCCTCGTATCACTAGTAGTCGAGATGACAGGCATCTTATCCGCATGGCTGTAACGGATCGTGCAGCCTCGTCTCGATCCCTGCGTCAACAGATGGGGACGTTTGCAAGACAACAACCATCTGCACGAACAGTTCGACGAAGTTTGCAGCAGCGTGGACCATCAGCTCGAAGACGATGGCTGCGGTTACCGTTGACGCTGCATCGCAGACAGGAGCGCCTGCGATGGTGTACTCAACGACGAAGCTGGGTGCACGAATGGCAAAACGTCATTTTTTCGGATGAATCCAGGTTCTGTTTACAGCATCATGATGGTCGCATCCGTGTTTGGCGACATCGCGGTGAACGCACATTGGAAGCGTGTATTCGTCATCGCCACACTGGCATATCACCCGGCGTGATGGTATGGGGTGCCGTTGGTTACACGTCTGGGTCATCTCTTGTTCGCATTGACGGCACTTTGAACAGTGGACGTTACATTTCAGATGTGTTACGACCCGTGGCTCTACCTTCATTCGATCCCTGCGAAACCCTACATTTCAGCAGGATAATGCACGACCGCATGCTGCAGGTTCTGTACGGGCCTTTCTGGATAGAGAAAATGTTCGACTGCTGCCCTGGCCAGCACATTTTTCATATCTCTCACCAACTGAAAACGCCTGGTCAATGGCGGCCGAGCAACTGGCTCGTCACAATATGCCAGTCACTACTCTTGATGAAATGTGTTATCGTGTTGAAGCTGCATGGGCAGTACGCCATCCAAGCTCTGATTAACTCAATGCCAAGGCGTATCAAGGCCGTTATTACGGCCAGAGGTGGTTGATCTGGGTACTGATTTCTCAGGGTCTATGCACCCAAATTGCGTGAAAATGTAATAACGTGTCGGTTGTAGTATAATATATTTGTCCAATGAATACCCGTTTATCGTGTCATTTCTTCTTGGTGTAGCAACTTTAATGGCCAGTAGTGTAGTTCAATAATTGTTATCCTGTAGGAAAGAGCTAATATAGCAGTTGATAGCCTGAGTAGGTGTTTGACGAGTGTGGACGGTGCGGTGTCGGCAGTACGTGGACCTGGACGAGTTCCTGTCGGAGAACGGCATCCCGGTGGAGGGCCTGCCGGGCACGCAGCACCTGAAGCAGGCGCAGCAGCAGCAGCAGCAGTCGCAGGCGCAGCAGCAGGCGCAGCCGCCGCAGCAGGCGCTGCCGGCGCCGCCCGCCGCGACGCCCGCGCCGCACCACGCGCCGCAGCACCCGCTGGCGCACCCGCACCCCCACCCCCACCAGCACGCGCACCCCGCGGCCGCGCCCGTCGTCGCCGTCGCCGTGGCGCCCGGCCCGGGGCCCGCGCCCACGCTCGACTTGGTGGCGAAGCGCGAGCGCTCGCCCAGCCCCTGCGAGCCGCGCACGCCCGACACCGAGCCGCTCAACCCGCCGTCGCCGGCCGACTCAAGTAAGCACCGCACTCTGCTACTCTGCTGCTATCTAGCCCACCTCACGGGGCCTATACACTTTCTTTTAAACTGGCATCACACGAGCGACTTTCTTGTGCCACTACTACACTGACAAGGGGAAGGCCTCAGACACGGCCCACCGATTCGGCTCAAATTTGGCAGGTCGCTTGTGTACAGCCTAAAACGAAGGACTCAATGATATTTTGGGTCAACACCCCCACAATTTTGAGAAAATCACCCCTAAACGTTATGACGAGCAGTCGACTCAAAATTGGAGGGATCGATGGATAATTGTAAACAGAGCATTTTCATCATCAGGTATGGGGTCTGCAAACGCAAACATTTCCAGAAATCGAGGAAAGAAACTTTTACAACTGCCGCCTCTGTACCCACATGGTACAGCGCTTGTCGAAGGGTGTACATCCTCCATTATTCAGATTATGCACCTGAAATATGTGACACAACAAACAATAAATAGTTACTACGGCATAAACAGACGAGCTAATTACTTCAAACTACATACAGTACTCGTCATGTTACTTACGGAAGAACACTGTATTCATTCACAAAACGTATTTCATGATGCACATTAACGATGGAAAAATCACTACACTCTTTCCGATTGACTTCTATAAGGCTCGTGCTGGACACCTTCACTCTTCCAGGTTCACAACTAGGATATGACGAAGAGGCAACCAGGACAACATAACTCTCCCCGCGTGAATTCTGTCCCGTGCCTCGCTGTAAACAAGCGACGCGCGGTTGGCTTATAACCCTCCTGTCCCTATCAATTGAGATACGGAAAAATGCAAACGGAAAGAACAACATCCACTAGGTTCCTTCGAGTTTCGAACCCAGGTTCTCCCATTCCCTGCCAGTTACTTTGGCCGTTGCGCTATCGGTGCTGTCGGCGAAAAGCTCTTACCATGTGAGTACAGAAGCCGCAGTTGTAAAGTTTCTTACCTCGATTTCTGGAAAAGTATGCGTTTTCGGACCCCATACCTGACGGTGAAAAATGCTCTATTTACAATTATCTATCGATCCCGCCAATTTTGAGTCGATTGCTCGTCATAACCTTTAGGGGTGGTTTTCTCAAAAACGTGGGGGTGTTGACCCAAAATATCTTAGATTCCTTCGTTTTAGGTTCTACACAAGCGACATGCCAAATCTGAGCCGAATCGGTGGGCCGTGTCTGAGGCCTTCCCCTTGTGAGTGAATGAACCAAAGTCATGGGATAGCGACAAGCACATTTACAGATGGCGGTAGAATCGCGTACGCAAAATATAAAAGGGCAGTGCATTGGCGGAGCTGCGGGTCTGGACCCCTCCACCATGCTCCACACCTATAAATCCCTCATCCGCCCTATCCTCTTTTACGCCCACCCTTCATGGATCTCCACCCCTCCAACCTTTTACAAATCCCTTCAAATCCTAGAACGCCATGCGTCCGCCTCGCCTATCGCATCCGTCTCCCCTCCCCCATGCGGATCCTGTATGACCTTATTCCATTCCCGCACCTCCTCCTTTTCCTCGAACGGATACAGATCCTCTACACCTCCCATAAACTTGATCCCCCCTCACCCGCTTGTCTCTCCCATCCTTTCCCACCCCGGTCCACTGCCGCGCCTTTATTCCCACGTCCCACCTTGTCTCCATCTCTCCACTCTCCATACCCTCGCCCAAGGTGGCTTCCACCAACTCCCCCTCCCTGATGAAGCCCTCATCCCCTCCATCTACCCCTCCTACCAACTTTGATCCTCCCCTTCCACACCCTGTGTTTCTTCCTTAGGGCACCCTCTCTCCCTCCTCCCTTCCTCCCCCCGGGCTTCCCCTACCCCCTACTTTCTATCCTCCCCCCTCCCATCTTCTCTGCCACTGGCATCTACACCCTCCCCTCTCCCTCCTCCCCCACATTTTTCCCCTTTCGCAGGTCCCCGGCCTCGTACACGTAAAGTGAACATTCGCACACTGGAGATCGTCGCCAGTGTTTTGTGTGTGCCATCATGTTAGTGATTCAGTGTTTCGTCATTTGTGCTCCTTCGTTAACGTGTGCCGTTTCTGTCGTCTATTAGTCCCCGAGTGCTGCACGTCTTTCTTTGGACGCTGCACTTGGGAACGACTTCATGTATTCTTAAATTTGTGTGTCTACTGTTGTCTATCCACCATGTTGTTTCGTTTTTCGATGTCTCCACTTGTAATAAATGTATTATCTGTGGCCGAATAGCGTCGTAGTATTGCCGCTGCCGGCCTACCTTTGTATAAGGTGTCAAAATAACAGTAAAGGAAAAAAAAAAAGCGGAGCTGCCGTTTGTACTCAGGTGATTGATGTGATAAGGTTTCCAACGTGATGACAGTCGCACGACGGGAATCGATAGACTTTGAACGCGGAGTGGTAGCTGGAGCTAGATGCGTGGGACATTCTGTTTCGGAAATAGTTACGGAATTCAATATTCCAAGAGCCACAGTGTCAAGAGTGTGCCGGGAACACCGAATTTAAGGCATTACCTCTCACCACGGACAATGCAGTGCCCGACGGCCTTCACACTTAACGACCGACAGCAGCGGCGTTTGCGTACAGCTGTCAGCGCCAACAGGCAACACTGCGTGAAATAACTGCAGAAATCAATGAGGGACGTATGACGAACGTATCCGCTAGGACAGTGTGGCGAAAGTTTGTGTTGGCGGGCTATGGCAGCAGACGACCGACGCGGGTGCCTTTGCTAACAGCACGACATCGCCTACAGCGCCTCTCCTGGGCTCCTGACCATATCGGTTCGACACAAGCCGCTTGGAATTTCGTGGCCCGGTCAGATGAGACCCGACTGCAGTTGGTGAGACCTGAAAGTACGGTTCGATTGTGGCGCAGACCCCACGAAGCCATGGACTCGAGTTGTCAACAAGGCACCTTGAAAGCTGGCTGTGTTTACATGGAATGGACTGTGGTTCAAAATAGTTCAAATGGCTCTGAGCACTATGGGACTCAACTTCTGAGGTCATTAGTCCCCTAGAACTTAGAACTAGTTAAACTTAACTAACCCAAGGACACCACACACATCCATGCCCGAGGCAGGATTCGAACCTGCGACCGTAGCGGTCTCGCGGTTCCAGACTGCAGCGCCTAGAACCGCACAGCCACTTCGGCCGGCGGAATGGACTGTGTTCCGGCCTATCGACAAGCGCCGGCACGAAGATGAAGAACACAAGAGCAGAGAAGGCTGTGAGACAACATCAGCCAATAGCCCGGTGACTAATATAACCGCCGTTCCTGCCAGTCTCTGCGGCACTAGCAGAGCACTATGAAGCTTGTATTCAATCGATTCTGATCTGCGCAGCTGGTTTTGCCTTCTTGATGATGGTGTGAGTAAGGGAAACACATCATACCCAAATTAGTTCTCAAAAGCGAACAGCCATGAAGGGGCCATACACACATATACAGGGTGTTACAAAAAGGTACGGCCAAACTTTCAGGAAACATTCCTCACACACAAAGAAAGAAAATATCTTATGTGGACATGTGTCCGGAAACGCTTACTTTCCATGTTAGAGCTAATTTTATTGCTTCTCTTAAAATCACATTAATCATGGAATGGAAACACACAGCAACAGAACGTACCAGCGTGACTTCAAACACTTTGTTACAGGAAATGTTCAAAATCTCCTCCGTTAGCGAGGATACATGCATCCACCCTCCGTTGCATGAAATCCCTGATGCGCTGATGCAGCCCTGGAGAATGGCGTATTGTATCACAGCCGTCCACGATACGAGCACGAAGAGTCTCTACATTTGGTACCGGGGTTGCGTAGACAAGAGCTTTCAAATGCCCCCATAAATGAAAGTCAAGAGGGTTGAGGAGAGCGTGGAGGCCATGGAATTGGTCCGCCTCTACCAATCCATGGGTCACCGAATCTGTTGTTGAGAAGCGTACGAACACTTCGACTGAAATGTGCAGGAGCTCCATCGTGCATGAACCACATGTTGTGTCGTACTTGTAAAGGTACATGTTCTAGCAGCACTGGTAGAGTATCCCGTATGAAATCATGATAACGTGCTTCATTGAGCGTACATACTGACGAAACTAAAATGAGCTCTAACATGGAAATTAAGCGTTTCTTTCTTTATTTGTGTGTGAGGAATGTTTCCTGAAAGTTTGGCCGTACCTTTTTGTAACACCCTGTATAATATAATAAATGTATGACACTTATTGTGAGACCCAGTTGAAATTTTACAATTAATACGACGCCCTTGTATCCCCTAATTTGCTAGGAAACATTCGTGCAGTAGCCTTCTACGGACATGAAATGAGGAAGAAAAAAATAAAATGAAAACAATAATTGGGTTTCGAACACGGGGCGCAAAATTATGAAGCCGCCATGCTACCAACTGTGCCAAAGTTTCAACAAAGCTACTTACGCGCTGAAAGGCATATAAAATGTCTCAAAAATTTTGACTGTCATTTTCTCAGAAACGGTCGAGTATCCATGAGTAAGCTGAGACACTTGATCGTTTTTCTTTTTGCCCCTCTTCCACTGAAAGAAGTTTCTGGAAAATAGGGTTTTGGCATCTATCGTATTCGCCTTGTGAGAGTCGGTTGTTACGAGTGGGCAATGTAAAGCCGGTCGTCTCATCCACAACACAACGAGGATGTGCTAAAAACCGGTTGAAAAGTAAAATCAAATTTTTAAAAAAACTACAAAAATTCTGTTAAGGCATACATATATACGACCGCCGAACATGGGGCATGTAGCCAGATACCGGTCCAGGTAAAATAAAAGTAAACAATAAAACAAGCAGCCTTTTCTGTGTGTATACAGACAATGTCATTCACTAAATTTATACAGGCTGCAGGACACCTTGAATAAAAATTTTGCATGTTTTGAGAGAGCTGTATGCTGTGCGGTTTGGCACCTGAACAGTGAAAGTGAGTTTATGAGGTACCGTCCTTTTTAGGAAAGTATCTAAATATAACAGTGTAGGAAAAATGATCATAGCGTTTATTAAAGACAAAAACAAAACTCATACTGGATTGTTCCATAAAATTTTGGGTGTGCAGCCGCATAAATTCTTCACAGCTGAACGGTATACAGCCGAAATATTAGAAGAAGTAGAATTTATGCGGCTGCACGCCCGAAATTTTGTGGAACAATCTTTGCGCCGCGAAACTATGAAGATGCACACTCGTGGATGTTCTTGACAAATTTCGTATGGTAAATACTCCATGCTACTGAGAAATGAGCGAATAAGAAGCGTGTCGTCCAAAAACTTCGGAACATCGTGTATCTGCTCGAGAAAACATATACTTACAAACACGTCAAAACATATTGAGAAGGCAGTATGTAGCGCTTTTTTACTTTATCCTCTGTAGCTTTTTTCTCTTTCAAAATGCCAAATAACATAGAAAATTATTTTTCTTGTTAGATTTGTATTTTCCACAGTTGAAAAAATTTTCATTGAAACATTTACCTATTTACGTTGTTAGGTATGCATAGTGTATGCCTTTCTCTGTCCAGGTATTGTAAAACATAAATACTGTTTTGCCTGAGATATTTTCTCTGTCCCTTATGTGAGAACAGTAATAGGAAAAATATCAGGCGCTTGTGCAGGGTTTGCTGTTTGTCACGAAAAACAAAGCAAACAACAGACATAATCATTAAGAAGACACAAAAGCACAGTTCCATTACTATAACAACAGTGAGATGTGAAATTAGTTTAACTTATGATTTTGGGAGACGACGTCATGGTCCCCTGTTCCTGTGCATGCGCAGTGTCTCCAGCGTACTCTCGGTACAGTCCATCGAAGCCAGTGTCCCACTCGCAATGTGATTTACACATAAATATGCGACGCGCATCCACAACGAGTAAGTCGATTTCCAACAGAAAGTCGCCTGTGTAAAACAGGCTTCACTTGTGAAGTCGTATCTGAGATATAAACCCTACGAAAACTGCAGTTTCGGAGGGCCTTTTGCCTTGCGAGAGACTCTTGTTATGTGACGATAAACTGTGCAATTCCCTCCAGAAATCTTCCTAAGTTTTCGGATGACGACAATAAAGAGCATGACAGGGCCATTGATAAAGTAGTGAAGAAAGTAGACAACCTTCAGGCCAGGTTTCAGCTGTGCTTTTTCTGTCACCGATTGTCACTTGCACTGCACACCGCACGGAGACTTGGGATCGGAATTGACGGTAGACCTGGATGTAGCCTACATATCTTCAGTTCAGATAACTTTACAGAGTTTAACTTTGATAAATAACCTCCAGTTAAATCGGAGGTGGTGAGGTCCTATCACAGGAGCTGTGGACCCGAACCTGAACGTGAAATGGTGATGAGATTTGAGACTTCATAACGCTGATTTTCTTGTGCCCCTTTTACACGGTCAGTCGTGTTCCGTCTACTGCACCACCCCCGCCGTTTTATTCCCGTACTGACAGTGAGAAAGTGAGGTTATGAGGGACTATAGTTACAAAATCTAGGAACAATCAATAACGATATAGTTTATTAATGACCGAAGTGGAATTCGTAGTGGAAATTCTTGTCATAGGTCGTGTGGTAAATTGCTCTCACTCCTGAGAACTGAAAGAATAGGAAAAGCGTCATCCAAACATTTCAGAACATATACATTTATTTGCTCAAGAAAATATATACTTGCAAACACGTCAGACAATACGTAGACCGCAGTAAATAGCGCCTTTTTGCTGTATCCTTTGTATCTTGTTTTCTCGCAAAGTGGCAAATAACAACGAAAATTATTTCTCTCGTCCAATCTTTCATACTTTTTAACTTTTGCAATAATTTTCGTTAAAATATTTTATTTATTTACGTTCTTATTTTTGTGTAATGTAAGTTTTTTCTTTGTGAAATGCAAATAACTTTTTGCTTCAGATATTCACCTCTCTTTTAGGAAACGCTAGTAGGAATTAACTTTTAAGCGTGCCACGAAAACAAAGCAAACAACATAATAAAGATTAAGAAGACACGAAACCACAAAATAATTCTACAGTAGGATCGAGCTCGAGCAGAATAGGTTATAACTTCCGATGTTAGACACCGCCATAGTCCCTCGTCTGTGGGCATGCGCAGCTGCACCACCCTCGGAAATTTAAAGGTTTCCGCACAATCTATAGATCACAGACGTCGCACTCGCGTCGTGGTTGTTTACTGATTTACATGAAGGTACGATAGGCCCACGCACTTCGAGTAGTCGATTTGGCACACTACTCCTATTTCATTATTATATGAATTTCTCTGGCCCACTATGCTAGTAAATATTTGAAAAAAAGGCAAGTAGTTCTGAAGAGACCAAGATGAACCGTATATTCAAAGTATGGTGTCACTGGTGGGCTAAGAACTTATTTACAGCAACCCTAAATAACTCTTGATCTCTGGCTCCCAACTTCTCTGAGTCCGTTACCCCTAACAGTAACCAGATATTAGCTAGTATCTGCTCCTCCTCCCCCCCCCCCTCCCCCCCAGTCCCCATCAACTTTAGCACCTGACTAAGCTTTAGAATGAAAAAGAATTTCCTTTGAACATTTTTATTTGTAAAAATGATGGAAATAAGTGATATTTATTTTTTGTAGGTGTTTTATTAAATCACGAAATAATGAGTCGATGAGATGACTTCTACTGCTTACTTCTAAGAACCTTTTCTTATACAATGATAGTGCGCATCTACTACCTACAACTCCTTCTTATAAAAGAAAGCTAACTATCCACACTGAGGATAGGCACTTGTTACAGATTATGCTTCCTCTGCACCACTTCCTCCCCCCCCCCCTACATCCCCTTCATCCCCTTGTAAAATCAACCAAGTTAAAATGAGTGCACTATTTTTATTATTTGTAAATCGTCTCTCAACTGACACAAATTGGATGATTGCAGACTTGCAATGTTTCGTGTCTGATCATAGCCACCAAGTAATAATAATAATAATAATAATAATAATAATAATAATAATATGTGGGTCCTACAAGAATATAGGACAATTACGTAGTTACTGTTGTGTTGTGCTGTCAGTTAGTTTGTTTAATCGCTTTACAGTTCAGTCATCCTGCACACAGTTTTAATCTACCAAGAAATCTCCCATATGAGCTTGATTAATCACATGCAACAAATTAGCAATGTGCGATGATATGGCTGTGTTACATTTGTCTGTGTGTTAAGTGCAATTGTGTGTAGTTTGTTTCATTTTGCTAAGCTGACCTAGAGTAAGAACTTTACATTAGAATTCGTGGGTATTCAGGGAACACAAAATACTCTGAAGAGTGAAATTGAAGCCAGAGGTACCACTTACATTTAGAAGGAATGCAAACATGAAAACAATGACACTCAGATTTTGGTGTAATTAGCATTTTGAAGCTTGTGATGTGGAAATACAAAATCATGGAAAATTTGTAGAAACAATCGTGGTACACAGGGCAGTCGCCAATTTGGTCACTTACATAACTATCTTCCATAATTTTAGTTTGTTAGTTTAAGATATTATTGTTTAAAAGTTAAGCATCAGCATGTTACTAATATTTTATGCAATTCAAACTTTTAGTTTTGTCCTCAGCACTGTCCCTGGCGTCATCTGGTCGTGATTTCGATCCTCGGACGAGAGCCTTTTCGGACGAAGAGCTGAAACCACAACCGATGATCAAGAAGTCCAGAAAGCAGGTACCTGTAAATATGTGCATTTTTAATAACAAATTACTTTTCCGTTGTGCCAAAACTGTGCACTGTTGTTTGAATGCTCTTAATTTTTAAGACCAAATGAGAAACAGGAAAGTCCTTGTAGGACAATGTTGCAAATTGTTAAACTTTATAACTTAGCCCCTAGATGCATCTAAGTACAATAGTAATGAAGTCTCTAACAATTGGCAGTTAAACAGAGTTTTGTTTTGTTCCATTAGTTGAAATGAGACTTTTGGTGAGCCAGCAGGTCCTTGTCTCTTTTCTATTCTGTGCCTCAGCCAGATGATGCAGATACGCGGAAACACTACACAAGAAGAAAACAGTGTCACATGAGCTTTATACACTAATCTCTTACCTTTTTTCCAAAATAAAAAAGCACTATAAGAATCTTTTCTTATTGTGCATTATAGATAGATGCACCAGTACATTTGGAGAAAACAAACAGACAAAACTGGCAAATAAAGTGCCAAATAGAATGACATAGACGCTGAGAAAGGAGTAGTAGTTAATAATAGGTCTTACTTTCAATCTTCATATGTTTCTAGTTCTTTATGTAATATCTACTGACAATTTGTTCCTTCAGGATGTGTATACTGTTATAAGAAACCCCGGAGTAAACAGTTCGGGTAAAGAGGAGTGAATACCTCTGAAAAGAGCATATTCAGATGCTAGATATCCACTGATATCAGTGGGTTGGATAAATACTCTCATTTTATAATTTGTCTGATAAGTGGGGTCTTCTGCATACATGATAAAAATTTTTCTTTATTAGTGTGCAGTCAATGATATCCTTGTAACACATCACACTTTGGGCTTCCTCCATTATTCTTCTAATCGTCTTTTTACAGGCTCTGTAGGCCAACCACTAACTGTAGGTGCACAGCACCTGTAAATAGCCCACACAGTTACCAGATTCTAATGATAGTTTAAAATCAATGTTATAATTGAAAAGTTTCTTTAAAAAGAACAGACGCAATCACTTATTTATTTCTGTTTACAAACACCTCTTACATTGGCAGCTATCAGTTTTGTGTATTTTATAGAATTTTCTGTTTAACTTTCAGTTTGTTCCGGATGATATGAAGGATGAGAAGTACTGGGCACGGCGCCGCAAAAATAACTTGGCAGCGAAGAGGTCTCGTGATGCAAGGCGTGTCAAGGAAAATCAAATAGCACTGCGTGCAGGATTTTTAGAGAAGGAGGTGAGTGTTTACTTAGCTGTGTATGCAAGCTGAAAATAAATTTCAGAAAATCTATGTACATAAAATGAAAGCATTCAGATTCAGCAGATAATGCCAAATTGTTTAAGGAAAAAGTTAAGACTGTCAGGAATTATATAACTCTGAAATGAAAAATAGCCTTTCCTTCCACTGTACTGTATACCTCAAGAAACATTATAAATTCACTGTAACATGTAAACAGAATATTTGAATGCTTTAGTGTGAACTAGTCATATAGCAGTGTTGTTTTGGCTCTGGATACATATTCAGGAGTAGAGGGCTACAAATCCCCATCCTTGCATTATCTGTGTTGGTCAAGTGCCATATGGTTCTTTCAAAAAAGCTGTGCCGAATCTCCAGACCAGTCTTTGTACCCTGCCCCTAATGGCCTCAATTTTAAATAACACTCTCAGCAGCTCTTCTTAAATCTTATTGATGAAAGTATTTTTAGGCCAACATCCATATTTATTCAGCTGTTGTTAGTTACATAAGATGCAACACTGTAATGTTTCTAATGATGTAATCAACACTCAGCTTATAGAAAAATATGAAATTTGAGTATCTTAAATAAAGGTGAACAGGAGAGACTATTTACGTACATCCGGAATGGTTAATATAATAGCTTTCATGAAAATTGTTTAATGTATCTGTATGGCATGGAAAATATCTGCACAATGGTGGAATTATTGTCAGCATGTGTTGGGTTTCTTGTTTAGAAAGAAACTTGTTTCTTTCACTCAAAATACTGGCTGCTGGCAGTAATAAGGCCCACTTTACTCTTTGCCATCAAGCTTACATACACTACAGCTCAGTTCCATCTTGGATTTACTTTTCTGGTTGTAAGCTGTATGTTAACAGTGACAGACAGTAATATGGATAAGTTTACTGGTAAGGAGTTGTCAAATATGCACATTGTGTATGGTTTTACTGAATACAATGGAGGAGAGGTGCAACAGCATGATTCTAAGCTGTTCTCATAGTTATGGAAATCCCATCATAGTATTTTTGCATCAGTCTGAGGATTATTCAATTACATTGTGTGTTTTGTGCCATTTTACATTTTAATGATTACATATTACAGGCTTTTTCATTCTTGGTAAAGTGTAATCACAGGAACAAATGTAACTGGGCTGACTAACTGAGCAAGTTGTATTTATGTAATTACTGTGTAGTGAGCTACCAGAGACTATATGACCCTTATACCAAAACATTCAGAAAAATGTGTTGGACAACCTCGGTCCACTGACAGTCTCATATAAGACACTTGTCTTTCTCTTACTATCATTATGACTGTAACTTCATCAAAGCCACTGTTTTTGTCTTTATTGTTCGATATTCTCATGTCCTAATGTAACTATTATAACTCAGTATCTCCATCAACACATTTAACTTGGCTTTACAAATTTCTCACAACATGAAACAATATCAGGTGTAGAATAATAACCACTACCAGTCACAATAAAAGATGATTTTAAATGTGTGACCAGTTTTGGGCTTGTGCCAACCTTCAGGTGATTTACATTCAGTTACATGTTTTAGTGCTCAGAGTTGGAGATTACTGTTTAAATAAAAAATAGTGCTATGATTACTACATAGACCCAACTGAAACAGTTGGAAGTTACTGAGTGACATGTGTTATAATGTATTATAGTACTTACATACAGCTGGAATGTGAATGTGATTTCCACATTACATTCAGTTACAAAAATATCTCAATTTTTTACACATTAACTGTATATTATACTTCGTGGTAAATTTTGGTACTTCTATGTTACGCCTTTAATACAATAGATGTCAATAACGTAAGAAGAACATACATTCACAATGTCTAACATGTTTAAATAGGAAAATAGCCATTTTTGTGTGCATGGAAATTATTTCCACCTACAGACTTCCATTGTCCATGTTTCTATATGACTTCCACATGAGAGTGAAAATTTGTCCAGTCACTAATATTATGTAAGTTCAAGATGTTCCAATAATATGCAATTAGTGTTATCCAAATACTACTGATGCCTCATCTCTATACCAGAAATGGGTGATAATTTTGGAAGCCAGCAGAAAGATTAAGTGGGTACTTTATGTGCATATACCTGTGCCTCATTGGGTTGTTCTCACTTACTGTAGGCTGGCAATAACACACCATATGCCTTGCTAACTCATGAAAACACATTTTTGGATTTTAATGTATGAACTGAAATTTAAATGGATTAAGGTGAAATACACTCCTGGAAATTGAAATAAGAACATCGTGAATTCATTGTCCCAGGAAGGGGAAACTTTATTGACACATTCCTGGGGTCAGATACATCACATGATCACACTGACAGAACCACAGGCACATAGACACAGGCAACAGAGCATGCACAATGTCGGCACTAGTACAGTGTATATCCACCTTTCGCAGCAATGCAGGCTGCTATTCTCCCATGGAGACGATCGTAGAGATGCTGGATGTAGTCCTGTTGAACGGCTTGCCATGCCATTTCCACCTGGCGCCTCAGTTGGACCAGCGTTCGTGCTGGACGTGCAGACCGCGTGAGACGACGCTTCATCCAGTCCCAAACATGCTCAATGGGGGACAGATCCGGAGATCTTGCTGGCCAGGGTAGTTGACTTACACCTTCTAGAGCACGTTGGGTGGCACGGGATACATGCGGACGTGCATTGTCCTGTTGGAACAGCAAGTTCCCTTGCCGGTCTAGGAATGGTAGAACGATGGGTTCGATGACGGTTTGGATGTACCGTGCACTATTCAGTGTCCCCTCGACGATCACCAGTGGTGTACGGCCAGTGTAGGAGATCGCTCCCCACACCATGATGCCGGGTGTTGGCCCTGTGTGCCTCGGTCGTATGCAGTCCTGATTGTGGCGCTCACCTGCACGGCGCCAAACACGCGTACGACCATCATTGGCACCAAGGCAGAAGCGACTCTCATCGCTGAAGACGACACGTCTCCATTCGTCCCTCCATTCACGCCTGTCGCGACACCACTGGAGGCGGGCTGCACGATGTTGGGGCGTGAGCGGAAGACGGCCTAACGGTGTGCGGGACCGTATCCCAGCTTCATGGAGACGGTTGCGAATGGTCCTCGCTGATACCCCAGGAGCAACAGTGTCCCTAATTTGCTGGGAAGTGACGGTGCGGTCCCCTACGGCACTGCGTAGGATCCTACGGTCTTGGCGTGCATCCGTGCGTCGCTGCGGTCCGGTCCCAGGTCGACGGGCACGTGTACCTTCCGCCGACCACTGGCGACAACATCGATGTACTGTGGAGACCTCACGCCCCACGTGTTGAGCAATTCGGCGGTACGTCCACCCGGCCTCCTGCATGCCCACTATACGCCCTCGCTCAAAGTCCGTCAACTGCACATACGGTTCACGTCCACGCTGTCGCGGCATGCTACCAGTGGTAAAGACTGCGATGGAGCTCCGTATGCCACGGCAAACTGGCTGACACTGACTGTGGTGGTGCACAAATGCTGCGCAGCTAGCGCCATTCGACGGCCAACACCGCGGTTCCTGGTGTGTCCGCTGTGCCGTGCGTGTGATCATTGCTTGTACAGCCCTCTCGCAGTGTCCGGAGCAAGTATGGTGGGTCTGACACACCGGTGTCAATGTGTTCTTTTTTCCATTTCCAGGAGTGTAGAATGTATTAAAGAAGCAAGTGCATTTTATGTTAGCAAAATTTCATGTCATTTTCAGTGTAGAAAATTTTAAAATTTGGTGCTGCACACAAAGGGACTTCACATTTTCCACATGAGTATGATGTTTGTTTTTGAAAGCCTCATCTTCTACATCTACATATGATGGTTACTCCATACCCTCTTTTTGGACATTTCTTTGTTGTGCTTGGTAAATAATCTGGAAAATTGCCTGTCTATAAGACAGTAACTTTTGGTCTTCAAAGTGGGCATCCGACTGAGGATGCTTGCATTCTGTAATTTTTGCTACTGTGATTTTTGTATGGAACAAATACATAAATATAATGAAACTTACAGTGCCCAATAAATGGTAAAAAATTTGTGGTATTTTTTTGCTGCTGTGGATCATTTGAGTGCTTTGCAACTGGTAATAGCTCCTATCCTCCCACATCCAGGTTGTTATCCATGACAATTAGCTTTTGCATGATGTCATTCTTAGAATTTTCCTCTAGAAATGCGTAGTCATGATACATGATGACCATTATGGCATTTCTCCTGCCCTTACATTTAATCAAACTCTGTATGTTTCCGTACACTTTACATATTCTCACTTCTTCAATCTTTCATTTTTTGTGAAGTAGGACTCCAGCCTTTCACTCTTTCTATCTTGTCACATTGTGTCAAAGACACTAACATTCTCAGTTGCTAGTTTGGATATTGTACTAATTTTTGAGGTAAATTCAGTAACATTTTACAAGTCTATAATGTGCAGGTTCCAAAACAGTGAAATCAGCTGACCTATAACTTGACATTTCCGTTACCTACAAGCCCCTCTGAGAACATGCAGACCATGGATAGAACTATCAGTCATGCCCAGTAAGTTATTTGCTTGTTGGTGGATCATAAAAGCTTACATGATTTCTGAAGTAGATTTTTTTTTCATGCATACCATTATTTGTCCAAAGTCAGTCTCTCTCTCTCTCTCTCTCTCTCTCTCTCTCTCTCTCTCTCTCTCTCTCTCTCTCTCTCTCTCTGTCTCGTCCCTCGTCCCTCGAATTGTGACTGTTGTTTTGATTGACTGTTGACAAGACCTTCATAAAGGAATATACTCATTCACAGACTCTGCATAATAATAATAATAATCTGCCCTTTGACAAAGTCACTTACCTCAGTGGATTTCCCCATTTGCAATCTTTGCTAGGGTGACCCCTGTCTGTGTCACTCCATTTACATACTTTTGTTACTGCGTCATGTGCCCACAACGCCAGCAGGTAGCATCCAATATTGCGGTGTGCACTGGCCACAATGTTTTGGCTTATTGGTGTACATACTGTGAGACTTTTGTCAGATGCCCATCTGTTTAAAGAGCTGTCTATAAGAGGTTCTAGTGTGAACACACATGCATTATTATATGCTTCTGCGCTTAAGTATACTTAAACAGGTTACACATTTCATACTTGTAGCATAGCTATAACTGAAAAGTTATATCACATTTATCTCGAGTTATGTATGCAGTTTGTAAACTGAAGAGCAATCAGCAGTTGTGGTAGGGGTAGTGGCCTTTCCCAGAAGAACACTATACCTGTTGTAGAGGATGACTAAGAATCAATTTCAGTGCAGCATTCTGTGATTTATGTAGATTCTGTTTATGCACATTTCTGGTATATTTTGTGTAGTTTTAACATGTTAAGCAAAAAATAAACACTCCCTGAGTGAGCCTGCACAATGTGTCACCACTGATACAAAAGGTGCACTTGGAATGGTCTATGTAAGTTTGTGGGAAAGGTTGTAGGTGCTCTTTGTGACACAGCTGGATAGACAGAGTGGGGACTTGCCTATTCACTCTTCGGTTTGCAGAATGACTATACTAGGTTCTGCTTTTCTGACATGACAAGTTAATATGCAAGATATCTAAAATTATTTGAAAGCAGTTAAATTCTTCCATTTGATGAAATTAATAAATGGAACTTGTAATCACATCTATACACAACTGCAAAATAGTTGTCAGAATAGAAGTAACTGAAGATAACCACTCGTTCTATTAAATCCAGTCGGCCTTCTTTGATGGGAGAGTGTAGATTTGTGTGTATGTACAGGTCTGTGTGCTCTGAATAAGACCAAACATTTACAACTTAAGCTACGACATTCCAGTTTTTATTTATGTGCCCGTCTAACACGGAATGCTTCTGCAATGTAGCAGATAGTCAGACCATTGATCATTTTGTTACTGTTATGTATAATGTAGTAATCAGAACAAATCTTCCATTATCAGTAATAACTGGAAGCAATCAACTTCATGTAGTGTACTTAACACAATTCAACACTACTTTTCAGGAGACAGTGCTCTCATCATCAAGTTGACAATAGTCAGAACTAAAAGCTCTTAACATCACATCTGCAGTGTCTATAAATAAAATTTTCATAAATTATATTGTGTTTCGGGTCCTCAGTTCTTGGGAAGTTTTAAAGTAAGATGAAGACCTGTAGTCCAACATCTTTTTATTTCATTTTATGAAAGACACAAATGTGTTTTTATAGATTTTTATGCTTTAACCACATTAGCTAAATGTTGACAACTTGGTGATGAGAGAATTGATTCTCAGTAGCTGATGTTATTGTTGTGTGTTAATACAATTAAAGTGGTTGAATGCTACCAGTAATTCCTGATAAAATATAACAATAGCTACATCACATCTGATAAATGAATAACAGGAAACTATACATGCTGTTTATCATGAAAGCAGCATAACTGTAGCGTATATTCTTGGAACTCAAGCATTCAGTTTATTAGGAGAGTCATATATTAAAAATTTATAATGTCATTGACAGCAAACTTCACTTATTACATTTTAACTGTGATTTTAATTTTTATATTTTCTTTTTCAGAACATGAACCTACGACAGGAGCTGGACCGACTGAAGAAAGAGAACATGCTGTTAAGAGACAAACTATCAAAGTTCACAGATGTGTAGTTGGGTACACAAGTCTAACATGGCCACCTTGTCCACAATATTGATGCAGTTCCTAAAACAAAGTAGACTCACACAGCAAATATGTTAATATCATGAGATGGAATGCTTAACTTTTTTTAATTCCATTTAATTATACATGCATAACTGGAAGTTGAACCTTATTTCATCTCAATTGTGACCACAATAGTTACTGCTGAATATGTTGAAAACTCATTGTAATTCAGCTGAACTGTTGCAATTAATGTATTATCTCAGTGTTTACAGTATGAGGTGAGGTGGCCACAAGAATGGACTAATTTCATTTGTCAAAAGAAACAAAATGACTTTTGGCAGCAATTATTTCATGTGTCATAGCTATCACCATTTTCACATGATGGAGCAATTGGAAATTTATGTGCTTCTGACCTTTAAAGAAGGCAGCTTTTGTCACCAACTGCAGAAGCTATCTAGGAGGTAAATAAGTAACACAGTTCTGGCAGCTATTAACCACCAGCCTCCACATTAAAAAAAATGCAAAATCTTATTCATTAAAGTAGCATCAATTCATACAGGGACAATGTATTTTACTGTCTAAGTACATTAATGTCTGGTGTTAATGAACAGTCAAGACATGAGCACATCTGTACATGAATAATATTATTGTAATTTAGAGTATCATAGTGTAGACTTGTGATTGTTTTAACTGATGACAGGGTATAGGATTTTAGAATGCTCAGAAATATATATATATTTTTAATTCAATATATACGAATAGAACTTTGATTTTGTAAGAGAAAGCCCAACCAGTAACATTTACTCAGATGAAATGATATCAAACTTTTTATGTATTTACACATGAAGCAAACACACACGTGCACACACAGGATTAATTGTGACATTGTTATGCACTGAGGAAGCTAGTTCAAAACTGAGCACTTTACATAGAACAGACAGGGTACTGATTAGACTCTCAGAGTGAAACAAATATACAGAAGGAGAAAATAGACAGTTTGATACATATGTTGAAGACATCTGGGAGTGAATAAAACAAATAAATTAGGATTGTTAAATCACTGTACAAGTGTGAGTAGCAAATCATGAAGTAGACTAACAGAAATTTCTGTTATGAAACCACTGGTGTCCTGGTTACATTGTTAATAAAAAAAAGGCTTATAGCACTTTTATCACATGTGGACAGAGCAACTGTACACAAACTTAATTGACAAGAAAGCTGTGCCTTGATATTACCGGTATCCATTATGAATATAAAAGAAAGTTGTCTAAGGGTTTACTTTGTTTAAAAAAATTTATGAAGAAAGGTTTCTCAAGGACACTGAATGTAAACTTGCTAGGTTTTACCATAGTTTCCTCCGTGTTTATCGATTCTGACAAGAACTCACTCTTATTATTCGTAAATATATGTTTTGTTTTCTCTTTCTGGCTGTTTGATATTTTTAATTAAATGTTTGAATAAATGACAAACAATTGTATAAAGTATGTTCTTTTCCTCCATAAATATAAAGCAACTGTTATTGCTGTTTCTGTTTACATATTCCATAAAACTTATTTACCGGCAGGCCGGAAATACTGGTGTCAAGAGATATCTACACTTTATGCATCTATCTATGTGTGTAAGCCGTTGCTGCTGGCAGGAACGCATTCAAATACAATTGAGCAAATAGTAAATAAACCTTTTATAGTAATGTTCAAAGTCAACTATGATAGCACCTAAAGTAATCATGTCATGATTTAAGTGTAACCATGGTATGTGTATGCTTTCATGTAAATACTGGTAAATACATATAGCTTATTGCCCAAATATCAAAATAATCTGGTGTGAATTTTAAGTTTCCTTTCCTTTCTTTCTTTCTCTCTCTCTCTGTGTGTGCTGCTATTACCATATAGTCAAAACCAAATTGGTGTAGCTGATATTTTGTACAAAATATTAGTATAGATGTGTGTATAAAGGGGAATCGTCTCTTTGTTAAAACTTAAATCACTTTGTGTAGTGGGCGCATTGGTCTGTGTTGAACATAGTATAAATGTTCATGTTATTAATTCATGTTGTTGAAAAGTAGTATAAACTTTTTCATGTATGTTGTTAGTAATTGATCACTGACTATTTGTCAGCAAGAAGCTGATACAAAATAAGCATGTTATTGTTTCATTGTATTCTGTAGATAAAATTCTCGCCTGTAATATTGTTTCCACATTTTTGTTTTAAAACTCGTGAATCATAATTAACAGATAACTTTGTCAATAGAATATCTAGCTTTACTTTTTAAAAGTTGATGTTGGATATGTTGAGGTTGGATTTTGTTTATGTGAATAGCTTCAAAATAAAAATGTATATATGTTAAAATATACTACGCCAAACAGTTCAATTGTTTTAGTGCAGAAATATAGCATGGATTTCTGATAGATGTCTATGAGATAAATATAATATATATATATAATATACAAATATATTTACATCACACACAATATATATATTTTATTAAGCATTTTAATGGGAACTGAATACTGTGTGTCCAAGCTTGTGTTCAGAAAATGCATGCCGCTTGGTCCACGTTGTTGGTTAGAAAGTATTGATTTTATAGTTAGTACTACAAGAAATTTCAGTGGTGAGAAATCAGTCTTGATATAAATGGTGTTGGAATAAATTTATAATGTTATTGTATGATTATATTGTAAAGCTCGGTAAGAATGTGTGAAGAGAAACAGGATACAGATCACTGTTAATGGAGTTATATTTTTATTACACTTCTTCCATAAGGATGTAAATGTTGTTAGTTGTTTAATTTGTGCATATTTCACAGTAATCAAACAAGGAGTGTTCCTGTTTGGTTAGGATGAAACCAAAACTGTATATCAGGCTTTTTATCTGGGGAAAATGTTACATTTGAACTGGGGTTTCCTTTACAGCTTGAAATTCACTCTGGTGCCTTAACAGAACACTACGCATACAATAATAGGAGATTTGCCATGTGAAATCAAGTATACTGACAACTACTGAGTTTAGTAGTTCATAGTTTCAGCAAAACTGATAGTAAATTATGCCTATATGACTCGCTAAAACATTTTCACAGTTTAATGTTAGGGTACTGCTTCAGTGGTGGATACAAGTTCACTAGTAACATGTATACAACTTGCCCCATTAGAAATACCTAAAGTATTGATTTCACTGCTTTTATTTTTATTTCATTATTTTGTTTATTGTGCAACAACAGTTTTGAATGTTTTAGTGATTTCTGAAGTGTATCACTTTTACCTCAGTGCTGTGACTGGCATGAACTGTGTGACATCATCATTTAGATACAGCTGCGTTATGCAGAAATACGGTTTTTATATTTTACTTTTAATGGAAGTACTTTGCTATACAAATGTGGCTGTGTTGTATCTCCTACATATACAATGCAGAGTGTTAGTTTTTGATGCATCTTATTTGAAGTAATGTTTGTTACTTTCATCAGAAAAAAATGTTTCCTGTATGTCTCCATTGTCTGGCTCATGCCAGTTGGTCATCAGAGGAGTTTTAAGATAAATGATTAACATGATAGGCAAAAAAATGAAAACTGAAAAGTGTGACATGAATAGTTAAAATAGTCACTGAAAAACAGAAAGCTAAAATTTGACTTTGTACTAAGAATTGCACTGAATGGACTTTACATGCTTGTTATGTGCTGCTTATGAATAAAAGTTGTACTCCCCATGAAACGCAAGTGTTTGAAAGTAATAATGTGTTTTTTTTCTATTTTAAGTTACCAGTGCCCAGCCCATCCAATAATTTTACATTGTACAACACATTTTTCTAATTATGTACTGCAAAAATTCTTAGTCAGAATCACTAAATAACAGATTGCTGATGTTATCCAGAATATATAAATGTGAACCAAAAAGGAAAACACAGTTATCAGAATGGAAATACCTGTCATTTTGAGCCAAGAAAAAAATTCAAGGCATAGGTCATTTCAGAGAAAAGCAAATCGGTTCTTGAGATGTTATGAGTTGGTAACCTTTCAGTGTGTGAATGAAAATGGCTAGTTCTCAGTGTAGTGGTTGACTACGGGAGAAAATGAAACCCGCGGTAAGAATAATGTATGAGAAAATGTTTAATAAAATGATGCTGTTGCTTCACAGCTAGAAATGCCTGTGAACAGCATGCACAAAGTGTTATGACACAAACCAGTAGTTTGACACAAATTTAGTAGTAGTAGTAGTAGTAGTAGTAGTAGTAGTAGTGGTGGTGGTGTAAGTAGTAGTAATCAGTGTCATCATCATAGATCACTTTTACAAGGATATTGGACATGTCTTGGCATACAGTTTACGAACAACAGCAACGTAAGCATTTACGTACTTACCAGGTCTGGCATGACAAGGATGGAACAGGTAGTCGACCATGGTATTATAGTAAGGACATCACAGTATTTGTTTGAAGTAATTACAGGAAAACAAATGAAACCTAAATTAGGATGGTCAAATGGAGATTGGAGGCCCCCTCCCAAATAAAAGATCAGTCTGTTTAAAACAGTGCTATTTCAATCAATTTATCCCTAGCATACAGTACTTTTTTTACAAAGATAGTTACTTAATAATGCAAAAGGATAGCGCCACACTGTTTTATAACATACCACTACACATGCTATCAACTGATGTCAGGACCATAGCAATGATACCTGCTTTCCATTTTGTGTACCATAACTCCCAATTTGCTAGCCTGAGAAACTGAGCCAGCATCTCTCTAAAATGAGTGAGACTTTGAGCTCAGAATGAGAATAAGGTGTTGTATTACAAATTGCATT
This sequence comes from Schistocerca serialis cubense, assembly GCF_023864345.2. Classification (NCBI taxonomy): domain Eukaryota; kingdom Metazoa; phylum Arthropoda; class Insecta; order Orthoptera; family Acrididae; genus Schistocerca; species Schistocerca serialis. The sequence goes on along the minus strand of NC_064642.1, from coordinate 632,585,235 downwards.
GCTTTGGGAGCATTTTTTTTTATCAGAAAAGGAAAAAAATAGTGTGAAAGTGTTATGTGATATGTTAGACATTTTATTATCATTATTATTACCTGCGTTACATTTGTGACACTTCTGCTCCGTTATCTAAGTAGTCCTTCATTGTATAGAGTGTTTGGGTTAACAGGTATTTTTTGAGAGCATTTTCAAATAAGTTTGCTTTTTAGAATCTTTATAATATCCTGAGATAATTTGTTGTACAGTTTTATTGCTTGATGGAAAAAGCTGTTTTGAGTTTTAGGTTTATTGGTAAATGTTAAGTTCAGTCTACTTCTTGTTCAATCATCATGGACAGAGCTGTTTGTGCAGCAATTATAAATGTTATTGTTGATGTGGGCAACTGATTGGTAAATGTACTCATCTGGTGTTGTTAAAATTCTCAGCTGTTTGGAACAGATCTTAGAATGAGCCTGACTGCTCATTATGAAATGTATCGTTAGGAAGAATATTTGCTGGCTCAGATGTTTGGCAATAGGGATGGCCCAAATATGACTGCTGCTTATAATGATAAACATTTTGGCAGAGAGGATTTTAACATCGACAGACCATTGAACTGATTGTCAGCACTCAAGATACCAGAAGTGGAAAAGAGTACATACACAGTTAAGTACACCTACAAATAAATTATCATTAGAGTTCCTTCTACTTGACTACTTCCACTCATATTTTTGAAAAGTTGGAAGTACAGATGAGGCAATATTAACCTAACAACAAGAGTACTCATGACATTCTTTGAATATTTACTTGAGGTTCAGAAAATTAAATTTGTTTCCACTGAAGTTGTGAGGCAAAACTACAGTTCAACAAAGAGTCAACTGATTAATTTTCATTTCTAACTGCCTCTTCAAACAGGTTAACATCAGGCAGAAAATAGTTTGGTACAGTACGAAGATCAAGGTTCAGTTCTGTTGCTGCAGCCTCCTCCAAAGTGACCATTTACACTCTGACAAGAAGGTACTATTCTGTCTGAATAACAAAATTTGATTTTGTGAGAGTTATTAATTAGATACCAGGAATTCTGTTATAACCTTTGTACATAGGTACTTAAAGGAATGGTAGCTGTCAATCTCACACATGGATGACTGATGTGTTGCTCATCACCATTGCCGGATACATGGGGGGGGGGGGGGGGGGCACACATTGCCACCCGCTCTGCCCCTGCCAGTCAGCCCGCATGCTATTTATTCGTTTCTTTCATCAGTCGACTCGACTGAATCGAGTTATCGAGTGGTTGTACTTCCCTATATAGCACACCCATCCATGTCGCCATATTTTATACATTTCTGTGTGGCACATAGATAGCTAATACATACCTATGAGGAAAGCCATGGCCATTATAGTGATCTTGATACGTTATTCTGACTGGCATTTGTTCAAGAAAAGTCATGAATATTCTACTGTTTTCTTGTACAGAGAACCTTTGTTATGTAGCCTTATAAATACGGACTATTCACCGAATAAGAAACTAGTTTACATTCAGAAGCAGAAATATTAAACTGTATATCTATATAATCAGTTTAAATAAAACTTTCTTAAACTTTGCATGTGACTTTATTTTTTATTACGATAAATGTAGAGGTAGCTCAAGGTATCTTTAGTGGCCCCTCCTTGAGGTTTTTCTGTATCTGCCACTGTTCATCGCACCACAAGTGGCTTGGTCTGCATTTGAATGTTTATGGTAAGAGGTTACTTGAACAACCAATTTTTAAAACCATTCAGTGTAATCAGAGCACTGTGTCTAATCTCTGCAATTTCCATTACTTTCACTAAGTCCTTTTTGTTTAAATTAAGGTAGGGCAAAACAGAGCTTCCAAATTAAGGCACGCACAGTTGAAACAATTAAAATAGTTTCCAGAATGAAATTTTCAGTCTGCAGTGACATGTGCTCTGATATGAAACTTCCTGGCAGGTTAAAACTCTGTGCAGGAGTTACAGAAATAGAACATGTTCATCTAGATGGATGGAAGTTGTATTCTTTTAATATAGACATAATTTATAAGGAAAGATGGAGTGGATAAAAGCACAGAAAGTGGAATAAAGTCCCACATCACATAAAGAAATGGCACAACAGTCAATACTTTGAGTGTTGTACTTCAATAATAAACTGGGACATTTGGAGTCATTTATTTCGCAAAAGGCTATTGCTGACATCTGCATATGAAACTGCAGGTCTTCAAGGTGCTAAACAACACAAAAACTGGGCTGTTTTGACAGGAGACATGTAGTATAGGATGGAGATTCAAGATTTCCTCTTTTCCAGTGATGCAAGGTGTTGAACACACTGCAGTGTGTGGAGAGAGTTTTTCAGGTTGGAGGTGGATTTGTGATATTTTGGGAGTGTTTTTTGTGCCGTGAAAGGGTCTCACTCATTCAGGTTACTGTAAATACAAATCAGAATGTTTATTCCAACATTATTGGTGACAAGTGTTCCCTTCTTTGGCATCCTCAAGATGTGGACATTTCTGTCTTCCAAGATAACAATGGCCCTTTTCAATGGATTTCCACATACATTCCTGGTTTGATGAACAATTGGGACCCCTATCACAAGATCTTAATCTCATAGACAATTTCTGGGACCATTAGGAATAGAGTGTGAAACAATGAAGTCAGTTTCCTCACTGTTTGATAATTATCATTGATTAGTTTCAGCTGGATATGGCATTGCTGAAGAAATGTGACTTTTCAACATCATCAAGCAGCGGCCATTACAAAGGCCAGAAAGTAGTACTAGCGTGATGTCGCCAGGGAGTGACTAATTTGTTTCTTTTTTTGTGCTTGTTACTCAAGGGACTATTGAAAAGGAAGATAACATTGAATCACAGATCTCCAAATTGCAGCATGAAATTGTTTCTCAGTTTTCAAAACAAAAAAAATTGAGCAACTGCTGTGTGATGCACCCCTCTCTTCCTTTGCTGACACACACTGCTGCTTGTGAGATACAATGTACAATGAAACTTCTAGATGCCCTGTCAGATAATACAAAAAAGTCACCTCAAAACAAAAATACGGCTTTGAAATCTATGTGATGTACTTCCTCCCACCAGTTTCAGTCACTATACAGACTTGTTACACAGGCTAAAACAGATTCAGCCATTTTCAGGTGAAATACTCATAAATCTTGCCATTATTCTGATCATCAAAGAAATTCTTAGTACATAAACTCTGTTGCAGATTAATAAACCTTTGTATTTGGTGTTTATCTCTCCAGATAACACCAGGTACTTAAACAGAACATATTTATTCTTCAAATGAAGACTAAAAAACAGGAACCACTGTTAGAAACTTATCCTACACTTTGTATTAACATTAAATTACCAACATACCACTACATAATACATATTTTCTTTACATAGGCTCATACACAGTAGGTTCAATTAGTTGTGGGAGGGCATCAAAATAAAAAAGAAAATTATGATCAAATTATCATTGTATTTTTTTTTTTCAAAATAATACCTTTCGTGGTCCCAGATATGCGGCTCATCCTTGAGGGCAGATTTGCATTGGAAGAACATGAAGTCTGATGGGTCCAAATTAGATGAGCATGGGCATGAATGTAAACTGATACAGAAGAATGTGGTTGGCAACTGCTTGATTTAAAAGAGAGAGAGAGAGAGAGAGAGTGAGAGAGAGAGAGAGAGAGCAGTTATACAGGAAACTTCAGTCTACATAGCTTCATATTTGTTCAAGTAACTGTGCCACATGTTTCTCATGCAGAACTTCAGTCCTGGCATTTAATTAAGTGACCATGTACAAACATGTAGAAATTAGCAAGAATACTGCTTTAAAAAGACTTCCTGCCCTCTGTTGTATGAAAGAGTTGCTGTTTATTGCCTCGTGCTAGTTTAATATTTAAAAAAGAACATCAATAATAATTATTAAAATATCGACACTGTAAGAGTAAAGAGTTTGCTTACAATAAACAATGTTACTTAGCATGCACCTGTAAGATATCATCAATAGTGAAATATAGATTCATGCAAATTCTCATTAATAATGTGTGTTTTAACTTTTTAATAACTGTGACTCCGAGTTCGAATATCAGTCCGGCACACAGTTTTAATCTGCCAGGAAGTTTCAAGATTGAATCTGTTGGAGTAATATATGCACTGATTTCTGAAGTCATTTTATCCAGTGTAATATGATATGACCCCTTGCCACCACCCTTGATAAGGGGTATACTTTAAGTAAGAATTAGAGTCCTGTTCTCTTTGACATTAAGAAGCAACAGTCCTTGTTTAAGTCATCAAAAATGGTCAATAGTGTTTGATTTCAATTTATTGTTTCTGTCGATAGAGGGCTGTTATGTTCACTCACGCACAGTGGACCCTCAGTCGGTGTATAAAGGAGCCGCCATGGCATGTTTGATTTCAGTTCTGGCAAAATAGTGCGACAGCCTCCTCACCTGAAGATGGTGGCAAGGTGAACCACCAAAATATTGTGTCTAGATAAAAATATGTTCTGGCTGGAGCCCCAACATGAAGACAGCCATTAGGACACACACAGGCATTATCCACACAAAAACACAAATATAAGTGGAATAAATGTGAACCAACGTATACAAATACTAGTGAACCAAGTAAGAGCAACAAAAATTATGCTGCAGAATGTCTAGCAAATAAATCAGTGCCCATTGTGTCTGAGGAATTACTTTCTGAGGAACTAGTGAATGCTATTATAGAACAAAGCAAAAATCTATGTATGCCAACAGAACACCGTAAATTTTCTTGTAACCAGATGAGAACCAGAATCCTTTAAAGGCATACTGCTTCTGAGTGGGTTCCATAAGCTTCTCCCTCAGTACGTACTGGGAATAGCTCAGGATGTTGGTGTTCTTTTACTCTTTAACTCCATGCCAATACACAGCTCCAAATGGCAGCTTCAAAATAGAGACAACTGACAAGATATAAATCTAAAACTGTACTTTGAAACACTGAAGAAGAAATTTTCTAAATTTGGAATATTTCATTGAGAACCCTCAACTGATGAAATGATGGCATTCATTAAGGCAAACATTCAGCTAAGATGTTTCTAAGGGAAATCCTAACCAACCTGGACATAAAATTCACTGTCTTACACATTCCAATGGCTTTCTTCACAATTTTGCACAATACTGTGGCAAGACAGACAACAAATAGGAGCCTTGGGGGTGCAAGGGTAATAAAAGAGCTCCAATTAAACTGCAGGTGATATCACTAAGTTCCAGCTCACATTATAAAGCAGAACCACTGCTGGATAACTATGCATCACAGTGTTTTATACATGGAAGTACCAACTACAGATGTTGAGGGAGTGGTTCCTGTTAGTGTGCATAACCTCAGGATTTATGGATTTGTTAGTTGCCAATGAAATTTTGCTAAACAACCCAAGCATGGATTGTAGCCAGAAGCAATTCATATTTATATGTATTGCAATGGGAACATCCTGGAAATTAGAGGTAATATACAGGTTTATTGACAATGACTCTTTAGGTTTGTTACTAAGTTCTTTTTAAAACCTATGGACTAATTATATTTAATGTACATTTGTTTTGATAAAATGGTAAACTACAATGGAAATTGATTTGTCAACCAACTTACTAAGCATGTATACTTGTTATGTTGCTGGCAGAACCAAGACTGGGTAAGACGATGACACTAGGAAACACGTTTATTATGAGTGGTTATGCATTCATAACTATGGCAAAGAAAAGGTCCACTTTCCCAGACGTTTTTGCTTGCTGGTACACCCAATCGTCATCGAGCACCTACTGATGTATAGCCTAGCACATTGTCTGCACTGCTGTGTTTGGAATCAATTAATAGTCACAAATCAGCCCAATCTGTATAGCTGTGAAGCAGACCTAATGTAACCTGTCCTACAGCTTTTGTGGAACAAAATATTAAATATGTTTCTATATCATGTGTTAACAGGTGTTTTGTGATGAGAGAGAGTAATATGTCAGAGATTACTTGCACACTCCACTAACACAGTAATGACTCAAGGCTGTAGCTGGATGTATAGAGCAAAGAAAAAAAGTCTGATTCTGCTACCACACAACCCCTCCACAACATAACAGTAACATAATTCATGGTATGCACCTTTATGTCAGAATAATTTTGCACTTCCTGCTTCGGTGACATGGTAAAGCAGCTAGCAGTTTTTTATATTTTATATGAGGAACTGCTTAAGGTAGTAATGCTGGATTGCTTCATGCTTATAAGTTGATCACTTCAGTTCGTGACTTCCTAAATTAGAATACATGTTGACACTACTGATGGAAAAAAGGGAGTTACATGTCTGGCTGCTTGGTTCATAATGTCACCCTTCGCTTGTATGTCAGAGCCCTTACTGCTTTAACGATACAAACACGAAACAAGAGAATATGCAGTAAATCTTCTAAAAATACACTGCCTTCGTCAATACTCCACAAACCACCTGGCTGTGTGAGGTGGAGGGTGATTCTGGTACACTAACTGATCCCCCCCTCCCCTGTTTCATTCATGAATGATGCTGGGGAAGAATGACTGCTAACAAGCCTCCTCAGTAACTCTAATTTTGCCACCCAGCAAATTAAATCTCACGATTTTATTTTAGGAGAGGGGGAGCACTTGGAATGTGAAGATAAGTACAGCTATCTATGAAGACAGTTCGCTCGCAATTACAAATTGCTTGCCTGATAAATGTAACAGTATGCATTTGAGTTGCACTACGCTACCCCTACAGGTAATGAGCCACTGCGAGGATATGTTTAACCATCTGGGTCAATCTAATCTGTAATTACTTATCACCTGCATAACATGTTTGGGGAAATAATTCAGATTTCCAAGTGCTTTGGTCAAGGATATGCCACACATAACCATTTATCAATCAGAAACGTAATTATTCTCAGGAGGGGATGTGGAGCATTTCATAATTCTCATCGGTCTTTAGGAAATCCTTAGAAAGAGCAAAGTTCAAGGAATATAAGGACGGATGGAGACTGAGGTACACAGATATGAAAAATACATGCTAAATCAGTGAAACATTTTTGTGATAAAAGATATATTAAGAATGTGGAAAAATCTAGTGAAAGACATAGTCTCCATGACAGTGTATCTGATATGCTATGAACAGCTACATGTGTCTAAATATCAAGGTATTAATATTTATACCGAATGTCAAAATGTTTGCATCTCCATACTCGCTGTGAATATTAAAGACTGCATGGCTGTATCATGATATACAAACTGATGCCTGCAATTATATCTCTAGCTTTAAAAACTGCCATTTATGTATTTTAACTTGATCACCTGATAATGCGGAGACTTCGAGTTATAACTCATACAACTCTCAGGCACATATTGAAAAAAATGGTGAAATCGTGGATGCTCCCACCATACTGCTACAACTGATAACTATATATGTGGATATGTCTTACAGTTACACCACACTACACTTAATATATAGACAGGGTGGTCATAAACAGTCTGAAAAGCCTATAAGGGTGTTGCAGGATAGGTTGTACTGAGAAATAATTGTTAAGAAAAAAATTCGATACCCTGCACCATTTCTGTGTTAATTAGGACGGAAGTTTGCCTGGCCCCAGTATGGGATGAGGCGAGGGGGGGGGGAGGGGGGTGCATATCGGGGCATCTGACCCGGGCAGCAATTTCAGGGCGGGGGGCCAAATTCATATTCTAGAAGAAAAAACCTTGTTTCACAAAACACCTTAGCATCCAGCGTACATTGGTCTATCGATCATTCATATGTTTTTGAAATGCACCCCACTTGGTTATTGAACATTTTTTAACACCACCTAAGTTGGTTTCCAAACGAATCGTGAGTTGATTTTTGAATGCGAGTATAGTGTATGTGATGTCTCTGCCAGGGAAATCCCCGTCACATCTAGAAATAAAGAAGTTCCCAGCAGACTAAAGGGGACGGGGTTACACGAGCTGAGCTGGATGGACCCGAATGGGCGAATGCCAGTCACTGTTGATTGGGTGTGTGGATGGTCAGCGTTGTTATGATTGTTAGTGAAGTCCTTAGATTCCGACTACCGGTCTGAAAATAAATGACTAACAAGAATAATGGATAAGAAAGATTACATATTATCTTCCCGGTGTATCGAAGAAAATGAAATTTTGACAGAAAATTTTTGCTAGATCGCTACAGTACCAGCTGTACACTCACCGGTTGCCAGCCACTTTAATTTCTGTTCTCGGAATAGAGCGAAAAACGTATTACATCTATCCGGAGAATAAATGCAGAATAATAGAACTTGTGAGTCTGACAGGGTTGGTAAACTTAACCGGAGAATAAGTTTTGACAATGGCAGGAATTGTTACAGAATTAGTGATGACAAGATTGTTTGCCAAAACAAGGAAGGAGAAGAAACGAGGGCATCACACAAATTATAAGAAAGAATATGACGAGTCCAAATTTATATAAAAATTTCGTACCACTACTTTTCGGTCTCATGCTTGAGAAACTTGGGCTATGAATGAAATGTGAAACTACATTGAAGAGCCAAAGAAACTCATAAACCTGCCCAATATCGTGCAGGATCCCCGCGAGCACACGGAAGTGCCACAACACGACGTGGTATGGACTCGACTAACGTCTGAAGTAGTGCTGGAGGCAACTGACACCATGAATCCTGCAGGGCTGTCCATAAGTCCGTAAGAGTACCAGGGTATGGAGATCTCTTCTGAATAGCACCTCGCAAGTTATCCCAGATATGCTCAATAATGTTCCTGTCTGTGGAGTTCGGTGGCCAATGGATGTGTTTAAACTCAGAAGAGTGTTCCTGGAGCCAGTCGGTAGCAACTCTGGACGTGTGGGGTGTCGCATTGTCCTGCTGGAATTGCCCAAGTCTGTCGGAATGCACAATGGACACGAATGGATGCAGGTGATCAGACAGGATGGTTACCTCCCTGTCAGAGTCGTATCTAGACTCCCCACACCAAGAGAGCCTCCACCAGCTTTAACAGACCCCTCCTGACAAGCAGGCTCCATGGATTAATGAGGTTACCTCCATACCCATACACGTGCACCCACTCAATACAATTTGAAATGAGACTCGTCCGACCAGCAACATGTTTCCAGTCATTAACAGTCCAATGTCGGTGTTGATGGGCCCAAGCGAGGCATAAAGCTTTTGTGTTGTGCAGTCATCAATGGTACATGAGTGGGTCTTCGGCTCCAAAAGCCCATATCGATGTTGTTTCATTGAATGGTTTGCACGCTGACATTCGTTGATGACCAGCATTGAAATCTGCAGCTGTTTGCAGAAGGGTTGCACTTCTGTTATGACTTTGCAGTCGTCGTTGATCCCGTTCTTGTGGGATACTTTTCCAGCCGCAGCAATGTCGGTGATTTGATATTTTACCGGGTTCTTGATATTCACGGAACAGTCGTGAAATGATCATACAAGTAAATCCACTCTTCATCTTTACCTCGGGGATGCTGTGCCCCATCACTCGTGTGCTGACTGTAACAACACATTCAAACTCACTTTAATCTTCATGATCTGCCGTTTTAGCAGCAGTAATTGATATCTAACAACTGCGCCAGACACTTGTTGTCTTAATAGGCACTGCCAACCACAGTTCTGTCTTTCGCCTCTTCACATATCTCTGTATTTGAATACGCATGCCCGTACCAGTTTCTTTAGCGCTTCAGAGTATTTCCGAACATAAAACTTTTTGCTTGTAGTCGGCCTAATAGGCACATGATATTGGTACTTCGTGAATTATGTTCTTTTGTGTTATTAAGTAAATGAAGTACATAAAAATTACCATTTGCGCCAAAACAGTCTCGCTTATTTGGTGTGTGTATTGCAGCAGTATTACAAAGGCCTATTTCGTTTTATGTAGCCGATAGTGACGAAATAGACGTAATCAAATTTGGAAACCACACCAGTCTTGGGTACTATTCGTATCAACAGCTTTTGCGGTATTAGACAACGACGTTTTAGTTTTTCATGTGGTAAAACGTTTTACGAACTTTGACGAGGTGATAGATTCTTTCACAGAACGATAAGCACGCCGTGGAAAGCTGTACCAAGATTGGAGAAAAATGCTGGGACCTAAGGTTTGAAGAAATTTGCACAGCCTTGCTTGTCTCTTATCTTTAATGGTTTTATGTTTCCTATATTTAATTTTAGTCACTCGAAACAGAAAGATAACAATTAATAGGCGAGAAGCAATGCAAATTTTCTGAAGAGTTGTTTTTCTCCCAGTCACAAATGATCCCACCCATAAAGGGGGTAGAATGTCAGACTAGCCGACTGGGAGCAGGAGAGGCACCACAGGACATTTTTAATTTCCAGTGTCCTGATTATGTGTTTGATGGCTTCCATTACATAATTTACGCGTTTGGATTCCAAAGAGCTAAATACAGTGACGCACGATGCCTGCCCTTTGGCACACTTAAGACCGAATAAAATGTCTTACACTTCCTCGAACATGTCTGCTTTGTATATCAATCTCTTCAGGAAGATGAACATGAAATACAATAGATCTGGGGCTGAAGTTAGACAGTCAGGCAGTTAGGCAGTTGCGCGCGCAAATTTAAGCGGCCCGCCAGAGTTGGTATCGCCAAACGTGTGTGCTTTTTTTGGTTTCCTAAAACAGAACAAAGAGAGCAATACCAAAACTGGACATGAGATGACGCTATGAGAACAACTGACGCTAAATGTATCGGGCGGGGTGCTTGAATTTGCGCGCGAAACGATCTTGTTGGCTAACTTCGATGCTGATAAAAACGGAGACGGCGCAACGTATCGAAATATTTCTTAACAATTATTTCTCAGTGTAACCTACCCTGCAAAACCCTTACAAGCTTTTCGGACTGTTTATAACCATTCTGTCATTACTATTACCTTTTTTTTTCTTAAGCTTGCAATACCATTTTCGTAAGTACCATTTGTTTTTCAAGTACTATCATTAATGAATGACAATTTTTGTTTTGGAGGATCACTCATGTTCCACCCACTACATAAATACTTTGTACTTTGGAACATGCACGTAAGACAGTATATTTGAAACATATGCATCAAATATACTTGAACATCTCAAGAAAATGCCTTCTCCGATTTGTAGGTAGTTTCGCAATAGACCAGAAATTGTTCCATTATTCATCTAGCAACAGTAAACTAAGCGACAGAACAACACTAAGTAATGGCAACTGCATTGCTATAGAGTCTAAACAGCATTATTATTATTATTGGTGGTGGTAGTTCAGTGGCCAAACACAAAGCATTAGCAACCTGAAGACTTCCGACTTCTACTAATTCACAAGAATGGAGTCCAACAGTCAAACGACAACAAACAGAAGGCTAAGTACAGTGCACACATTTTAAGAGACAGTATTTGTTAACCAAAACTAATGGAAAAACACAAATATAAAGACTCTGACAGTTTAATACGTAAGGCATAGTTTTCTGTTGCAGAACCACATAATCACTCGATAATGGCCTAGAAGGCTGAAGCTAATTGTGAACAAATAAAATTAATACAGCAATAGTGTAAAATGCTACCTTGTTTTAGTTTTTTGTAATTCGGACTACCAGACACGAATTTAGTTGGCTCTTTCATGTGTTGAATTATTCCTAGTTTCAATCCTAAAACTAATTTCAAACACCAGCAAAAATTTGTCGTTTGAGTTACATATTGTTTTTTGTGAATAGCAAGTCAAAATATACTCTCTGGTCAACTAACAGAATAATAAATACAATTCTGAAGAAAATGTATATAGTAGTGTAGAGCAACAGAAAATGAGCAAAATAGGGCTAGTAAGCAACGAGAGATAATTGCAGTCGTTGTAGAACAACCACAATCTGAGTGAGATTCTGTTGTTAGAAAGAGTAGTGAGATCCATATACAGGATACCGATGTATAGGCTTGAATGAGGGCCTTGCACTGCAGCTTTTTCTTCCACAGATTTTCACCGAACTATGTCGGCAAATCGTTATTAAGAAAACACAAAAAATGCTTTTTTATTACTGTATTGCTGTCTCAGTTACTCCAGTGCCAGGTTAATTTCAAACAACTAATCATATCATCTGAGAATAATTACATATCTCTGGCGATCGTTATTATGTATTGCGTGCTCTTCTTCACGAACCAGTATTTTCAATTTCCTTATAACAGGTTAAATTGGCAGTGATGTTAAATACGCTGCGCACTGTGAAGCTATCAAAATGATTGCAATTTTTGTTTTTGTTGTGCTTGTCTTGTCGCTATTACTCTTTGCAAACGTAAGTAAAATATATAATTGTATCTGTAACTATTAATCTGACTTTTCGGTGTGAGCAACAATGCTGCCGATGTATTTTTGTAACGGAGAACAATATAATTCGCTCAATGTGCTTATTCTAAGGGAGACGTTCTTTAATCTTCTTCTAGCATTTCTATCTGAGTCTTATTATCCTTTCTGCATATAGACTGGGGGCAAAAAAACGTGGAAGATGTCTACACGAAATCGTGACATTTTACATCTTACTGTCTGTGGAACCATATGAGCTAAAGTGACCCGGTCATACAAGAAATCACTTTGTAGCCTACATACTGCACGAAATGCTTAATAGAGTGAAAACTATGTAATAGTATATTGCGATACGTACCGGTAGTACATGCTTATGAACACGCTGATGAGTACATCGATATTATGAAGACCACCTGCATAGAATTAAAAGAAAAGAAAGGTAGTAAAAGGAAGGCTTTTGAGTTATACTCGAAAGCCAAGCTATCAAGATTTGATAGCTGTTATTATTTCCGTAGTGATTAAAAAACGTTTTAGAGTCCACGAACGATACGGTGGCCGATGCGCAGTGAGCAATTTTCGTCCAAAACACTGGGCGAGCTCATTCGTTTGTTCAGGAGGGGAGGCCAACATTGCCTATTATTAATAACCTTGAACATTGCCGGTCAGTACGCAGTGCGACAGCAGAGTCGAGGCATATGCCCTTAATCTTTCTCATATGATTTTACAGGTACTACTCGGTAAAAAATTTTCACTTTTGCCACACTTATAACTTTATATGCCAGTTTTATAATGATATGCCCATCATTTCGTTAATGGTCATAACTATTGTGATATTTTCATTTAAGTAAGACACTGCCAGAAACTTGAAAAAGTTTACAGTGAAAAAGAGGGGACGCTATGATTTTGCTTATGGTGCATGTTATATAATATGACGCTGCATATGAAATTAAGTCAATATATTGAAATTTTCTTTAGACTTCGGTGAAGATCTCTCTCTGTCACTAATTTCGAGAAAGTTAATGATATAGTAAATACGAAATACCCACACCATTTTTCATATTTCATAAACGGTTTGAGATATCGAAATGAGATTTTCATTACCTAATGATAACACGCAAAGAGGAGTGTATATTCCATATAGTTGCAATGCAAAACTCCATTATCTGCCGTTTTATTCCACCAACTACGGACTTTTTCGATGCAAGAATGTAATTTTTAAATGCTATAGGTTTGGGAACAACGTAAGTGAAGACATTACACGTTTATTTTTGAACCGAAGATGTGGTTTTTCATATTGACCTTACTTTCTTCAGTTCCTTATTTAATAAACCACTGTTTCAGAGTTCTGTCACAGTTGCATCTGCACATTTTAATGAGGTGACATTGTGTAAACTACATTGTATTTTGGTAAAAGAAACGAATTTTAATATTGCAACAAGAGAACTGTAGATTTTACTCAAAATTCGCCACTCATGACATTTCCCTGGAAGTTACAACTGGTTAACAAGCTGGGCGAAAATAAATAGCTGCTGTTGCTGCATTTTGAGCAGAATTCCTTTTAGATACCAACCAAAGCAGAGATAACAGTAGAGCACCTCGAATGGTCATCGGCGTGAGTGTGGGCATGGAACGGATCCACGTAATATTTACAAAAAATATGAGCATAGTCTTCAGTTTAGAACGGCACGGCACTTCCCCTCCAGCGCTCGGCATTTCCCCTACAGCGCCTGCCTGTACCTCCCACCACAACCGCTCTCCCCCCCCCCCCCCCCCCCCCCCACGTTCCCTCCCTTCTGCGAATCTATCAGCCACGTTATTCTGGACATTTCCCCTGCAGCAATTGCCCGCGCGCCTCCCACCACTACCACTGTGCATCTATCGGCCACATTATTCTGTGTGCACTATACCCAAGTGTGATACCAGTGTCTCTGTAGTGTACATTGAGTGATTCCAACTATTCCTTTTGAATCAGCCCTAATTGTTAACAAGAACTCCCCACCATTCACGTCCAATATACCATCACCTGGTGAAAGCGATAGTTAAAATTTAAAAACCTTTTCTAAAAAATTTTTTAAATGATGGGAGCAGCAATGACCGTGCAAGTTGAGAGGAGCCGCATGGTAGCGGACATGGCCTCATAAAAGAACAAAATGCATACCAGTAAAGGGATTGTACTGTCAGAATAACACTATATAAGAAGTTTCCAGATCAATATCATTGCGATCACACTTCTCTATAGAAAAGAATGACCGCTGGAGCCAGACAGAGCTACCTCAAAGCAGGACACATCATTTTTCTAATAGTCATCATCCATGTGCCATCCATTAGTGCATAAAGGCTTTTTAATACCCTAACCACCTTTAACTGTATGCACCCACAGCTTGTAGCTTTTGTATGTTTTCTTGTGTGATCTATCCGTCTTCACTTAGGTCACCCCCGGGGTCAGTCTACATCAAATCAAACACTTTGATCAATTTTTGGATTTCGATACAGATATCTTAGATTTCTATGATTGTTTTGAGTATTAGGCTGCATCCATGCAGTTAACAAATACAATGCAGCAAATTTCTAACAGCTTTGGACCAAGGCAGTTTTTTGTGTTTAAGTTTCAAATTATGAAAAATTGACAATTTTTTCCAATTTGTACTGGACTTAATTCGACTATTATTCTAAAACCACTGAAGTTACAGAATTGTGTCAGGCAATATTTTGAAGCTCGTAAACTGTGCTTCAATTTAATATGCAATGCAACACTACTATGAGATTAAATTAATCTTGAAAAATATAGCACAACTTTTTCTTAGCAGTTCATATTGCAAAAAATGACCATAAAATTAACAGATACAGAGTTTTTGTTGTAGGTTTTACTCTACTGTTAGTTTGTAAGATGATACTGTTAGATGATAAGAGTTTTACATTATAGTGAATACAGATTCGTGGCATGTATAATGGGCGTCCACAGACATTTATCCAGGAGATGGAGGGGGCAAGACGCCATATTAAATTTCCTTTTGTATGTGAATGAGTTGCTCAGTTTACAGATGTGTCATGCTACAAAAACTAAATTTTATAGGCTACACAAAGAATTTGTTATATCCAAGAGGTTTGATGGTTATCCACTCACTTCTAGAAGTGTATGAAAATTCTGTAATGAATAAAACTCTTTACTCCATATCCCAGGGAATGGGGTCAAGTCCTCCTCCTTCACCCTGTAGTGTGCACCTATGCATGTGTCATGTACGACAGAGATCCTCTTAATCTCTCATGTGCAATTTAATTCTAGGTATTAACTGAATTAAAGCTGTGTCAAGAGCAAAAGACTTCAACTTCTACATCTTCATTCTGCAAACCACTGTGAAGTGCGTGGCAGGGAGTTCGTCGCACTGTACTGGTGTCATGTACGACAGAGATCCCCTTAACCTCTCATGTGCAATTTAATTCTTGGCATTAGCTTACATTATATTACATGGAGAAGGCGAAATACCATCAACAATGACTGTTACTGTGCACTATTGACTAACAAACTTAAACCAGCAGGTTGCAGCATATGATGAGATGTCTTGTCATGTGAAGTGTTGCTGTTAACATGAAAACACTTATCCTCACACAGCTCACATCACCCTTGAAACCATCCAGAAACTGGGTTTCAAGCTGCTGGAACATCCACGTTGCACTCCAAATCTTGCTCCGTTAGACGTTTTTTGTTTGGCCACTGGAAGATGCTTTATGAGTTCATCGATTTTCCTTAGGCACAATGGTGAAAGAAGCGGTGCATAAGTGGCTTTGCAGCAAAAAGAAAAAACGTTCTTTTTGGCAGGAATACACAAGCTTGTAGACCACTGGGCCAAATACATTTCAAAGAATGGAGACGACTAGTGTATACTGAAAAATAATGTGCAAATCAAACTGTACTTTTGAAGAAAATGAAGTGTTTATGGAAATTTTGGATAGTTTTTGACTTACCCTCCTATTTAAACTTAATATTGTAGACCACTTAATGGAAATGTAATATTCATTGTTTGTCACAATGATGTATGGTTTATTGTGCATCATAAAATTTTTTTATCACTCAATAAGTGTTTACATTTGTGGTGGAATGAATGGTTTCATTGTAAATATGTCTGACTGCAGTTGGTAATTTTTTATATGATGAAATGCATTCCATTGATTGACTTAGTGCTTTTGCATTTACTGCATTAGTCCTCCCGCTCCCATCTGCGGTGTGCTTTGTCTGTAATTAGCCAGCCGTATACACTATTGCCTGTGGTCCAGTATGGCTGACCTGTGGCCACATGTAAACACCATACTGTCAAAACACCTTTCACTTAGAATTCTTTTTCAGGCATCCTGACTGCAACCTTTGTTGCGTCAGGACCAGTTACAACATATAAGATTTCAGGGGTTGTATAAGGATAAAAAATTAAGTAGCAAGTCCCAGTGGCTGAAGAGCATGCATCTAAATTTCTTTGAGTGATGATCTTCTTCAAGAATATGCACTTCCTACCAACATCCTTGAGAACTGACACCACTGATTGAGGCAATTGTAGTGAATTCAACTTCAATAACTCTCAGATCTTCTGAGAATTGAGACAGTAACCATATTTATCTTTTGTATTATTCCTCTGCTGTAGATAAATCAATATGGATGTCAGGAACAGGTTCTTCAGACACAGTAAACAAGTGCTTGGGTGTCGTTTCTTTTCATCCCAAAACATGTTTAGCGTAATCTTTCCTGCCAATGTCACAGATTTGATTTTTTTCTTCATTGGTGATTCAGGGTGCTTCCACTCCATACTCTGGCATTTTGATTCTGGCTCATAGTGATGAACTCTTTCATTTAGAAGTAGTGAGTAGAATGGTTACTTTGTAAATAGATGACCATACATCTTGTTGACATCTCTTTAACGATCCTTGGATTCTTGCTCTCGATTCTCAATACATTTACTTAAGTATCAAGAGTTTTTATTCACCACTGATCATTTTACAATCAAATACTCATTGTCATAGTAGTATAATACAGGATGTAGGACTACATGCTAGTATATAATGATAAAATAAACTAATGTTAGTTATGTATAGTATCATATTAAGCACAGCAATAATAAAATGCACTACAGCAAATTTCTAAGAGCTGGTGTCAGTAAATTATACTACAATATAGAATGGTACACACCTTGTGCAATAATAATTGGACAGAGTATACACCACATAATTATACAAAACATAGAAACATAATCATATAAAACATAAAGGCAGCACATGATAATACAAGATACTGTAGGAAAAATTGTTAAAAGCTAATGCCCTCCTCAGGCATCCAAAAGAATTATTTAATGTGGTAAAATGGGTGATCTGATAGCCAGCTGTACCACTTTATTTTGAACATTTTTAGATCCATACACCAAAAATAGATTCCTAACTTGTTGAAAATTTTGAGTGGGTTCACCTTGTAAAAATATCCAGTTCTTGCTAACTTGTGGCTTGGTATATCTAAATAACCTTAGCTCTGCTGCTTTGTTCATGGGTTTTCTCTCTAGCAGCAAATTCTGAAATATTAATTTTAATATAGAGCATGGAAACATATAAGTATAAATTTATAAGTGTGAGTATTCTGAGCCTGGAACAAAGAGGGCAACAGTGCTCCATATGAACATTTTACACATTATGCATAAGACATTTTTGCATTTTTAGAATATTCTTGATGTGAGGGGAGTGTCCCATACAACCAGACCATATGACAAATGTGACTTGAATAGTCCAAAGTATGGTACCCTAAGTAATACAAGTTCACTAAATCCCTAAGTTTCAAAATGAGGCATGACACCTGAGATATTTTTTCATATGTTTTCATGATAAGTTCCTCCCAGCAGTTTATAGTCAATGTAAATATCTAAAAGTTTTACTGGCTTATTTTCTACTACATTTGACATTCCCATTAGGAGCTGTTGGGTTTTATCAGGATTACACAGGAATGTATTAGCTACAAACCAGTCCAATGCCATATCAAGAGTTTCTTTTGCGATCCTATTCTGATTTGAAATTCTCAGATGTGTACTGTTGTATTGTCAGCATATCATATGACAGAGTGAGCTATTATTGATTGCTGTAATGGAGAAGAAGGGTCCAAGAATAGATCCTTGTGAAACCCCTGTGCTGATTTTCATTAAGGAGAAATTTACATTTCTGACTGAGGCAAATTTCTTCTGTAGCTTAAATAAGAACACATCACAGCTAATGTGCTCCAACACCCCATAAAACTCCAGCTTCCTTAGTAGTAAGCCAACAATAATGAAATAGAATGATTTGCTAACATCAAGTAACAGCAATGATACCATGTTTTTGTCTTCAAGAGCTGTTTAAGTTTGATCACAATTTCCAAAGAGGCCACTGTTGTGTTTCTCCCCTTGCAAAAATCAAACAGATTGTTCCATAGGAGATTGTGTTTGTTTTTAGCTGTTTATTTCTGTGTGTAGCAGTGTCTCACATATCTTTGAAAATATTGGCATAATTAAGACTGCTCTGCAACTTTGGAAAAGTTGTTTTTCCCCTTTTTTAAAGATTAGAAAAGCTTTAGATAGCTTGAGTGATTCTGGAAATACTCCAAACTCTATAAATTTATTAAAATGGTGTTCACTACTGGTAGCGACATCCAGTTTTAGTTGAACTACAGTTTATACAACAGTGTAGGACAGGAAAACAATATTGATATGGGCTTTGACTCCTTACCTAGGATAGAGAGTGGGGTCTTGTACTATAATGTAAAAGTCTTTAACAATATCTCATCTGAGCTTGAGAATGATAAAGCTTATAACTTTAGAAGAAACTACAAAAAATACCTTTATAACTACACTTTCTACTGATTGACTATCAAGATTCGAGGACTGAAGATTCCATTGGTTGTATTATAAGTAGCATTGCGTATTTTAATCAATATCTTTTCTAATGGCACGTTGATAACTGCTACTCTACAATAAGTATGGATGAAGATTGAAGATATAAAAGTAGCAATTGGAAATGAACAGCATCTATTTATTGAGAAGGCAGCAGTTATTTTCTAAATACAGTTTTATTTATGCAGTGGTAAATTTAGCTTGATTAGCCACAGTAGCTTATTGCAGTTAATGACAGTCATTAATTAAGTGGACATTGTACATGAAATTCGTTGAAATTTGGCACTTCCTCTTTTCTACTCCATAAGGTACTTTGGACTTTCCTGAACATTTTGGTATATAATACATTAAAATCAGACAATCGTGAGTCCTTCAAATAATATTTTGAATGTTGACGTGTGACTGTCAAATTTTGCAGCTATGCATATACTGCCATAGTTGAGCAGTCATATCTTGGGAACTACACAGTCTAGAAGGCTGTGAATTGCTTTGTCTTGTGCCTACTGCTATGTCTCAGAAGTTGGCATTACGAATAAACCTAAAAAACCAAGCTGGGTAACAAAACTGTCTGATGGCAAGACAATAAAATGTGCTGTAAGACTAACAGACAAAGTAATTGATGAATTACAGGAATATTATGGGAAGGCCATTAGAGTTACCTGTGAGAATTTAGAGAAGATGAAAAGAGCTGTTTGGAGCACATTCATTGAATATCAACCAATGAAAAGCCATGTCATGCTTTGTCTCCACTTCCACCAAACACTTGGTGTAAATATAGGCAAGCTGAATTTTCTGGCACCCTGCATGAATTTACACATAAACATGCTCTTCCTTTGACAGTAATGGAGGCAATCAAACATATTTACAGAGATTTTGCAAATGCCGAGCTTCTAAAGCAGTGTGTACATGGGAAGACCCAGAATGTGAATGAGTCCTTCAATAATGTTGTGTGGTGTCATGTGCCTAAAAATGTATTTGTTGGCCTTATGACTCTAACATTAGCAGTGTCTGATGCTGTAACAACTTTTAATGGTGGGAACTATGAAAGACTTAAGGTTCTGGAGAAGTTAGGTGTAAGATTTGGACACAACACAGCTAAAGGACTGCGGGAGCTGGATGAGCTTCATGTACCCTGAAGCAGAGTTAGTTGCTCAGCAAATGACAAAAGAAGCAAGAAAGAAAAGGAGGAGGCAAGTACTGGGGTGCTGAACAAGAGACAGACTATGGGCCAGGGCAATTCTAGTGCATAAAATGTGCAGAAATGTAAGTCTATAAGAATTTGTAATAAAAAAGTTTTAAACCTCAATATCTCTGAATTACATTTTTTGCAATAAATGACCCGTTTTCTAAAAAAGTACTGGTGGTAGAGACATGAAATTTTCACAGCATACCAAGTGTGAGATTCAACACATATGGAACAAGAATAATTAAAATATCCTGAGTTGTTTTGTTTTTATGTTCATTTATTTACAAAATTCTATAAAAAAATTGAGTTGTTAAGTCCTTCATGGCCACTTGTTGACAAACTGCCTACTGGCTTCTGTCTCAGGTTCTTAGGCTGATGTTCATCTGATGATTTTACTGACGTTTCACCAGCACGAGTGGCTGGCATTGTCAAAGCTTTACCTTCCATTGCCGGTGGTGAACTGGCAAAATGTCAGTAAAATCATCAGATGAACGGCAGCCGAAGAACCTGAGACAGAAGCCAATAGGCAGTTGGTAAAAAATTGAATTTTTGAAAAACAAAAAATATAGCATGCCCCACAATATAATTTTAGTAGTAATTGTAGTTCAGTGTATCTAGAAAGGTGCATTCAATAATTATGGAAAATTGTAAGTTGGTGTCTTAAAAAGTTTCCAAGATAATGGGTCACAAAATTCAATAATTTAACATTGGCGGCATACGACATGTCCCCTTAATGTGGTTTTCAATAGCTGCTTTACTTTTTTTAATGTATGTTACGACTCATTCCACATACCTGAAAGTCTTTTTCACTGTAGGATTTATGGAACATGACGAATGAATAAATGAACTGAGAATATTTGAATAAATCATTTTGTTTGTTAGATTGTACCACTATAAGACACTAAAACAACTACACCACCAAGACAACTGCTATGATGATGATCAAAACATTGGTGATTTAGTTGTTTTAGTTTTTTGTAATGATACAACATAATGCCAAAATGGTTTTATTCAAACTGACATCAGTTATTGAAACCTATTAATGTAGTGAAATGAATTGCCACTAAAGTTCTTAAAAGGAATCTTCAGAAAATAAATATACTGAAATTGTAGATTGTTATGGAGAGTGGATTAAGAGGACATTGGATGCTGCAGAATAATGTTTGTTGTAATATAAGCGTACTTTCTTGCATTGCAATAGGTAATTATTTTCCTGTAGTTTACCTGTACAAAGGTCTGTTCATAAAGCATATACTGGTAGATAAAGAATGTCCTATTATAATAGGTGGTATGGATTTAAACTTCCCAAAATCATATCAGTCAGAATTTGCATCTGACTGCAAAAATGGTCTTCAATTTCATGTTATTGTGTTATGAACAGTTTTGGGGCTTGTCTTTCACAGTGCATGCTACTGCTGGATGGTAATGACAGCAAGCTGTGATCGTAGAAAAAAATATACCTCACATTGTTTTTCAAACACACACACACACACACACACACACACACACACACACACACGCATGCATGCACGCACACACAGGGTGTTAGAGTATAAGTGCAGATATTGTGATCAATTGTACCTTGATATGTATCCACTTCAACGTATTAGTTGTTTTTTCTCTGCATCTAACAGTTTTCCAGCAAACGTATCACATAATTTACTACCTGATGTTTTCTGCATAATCGTAACTGCATCTCTATGTGGACAACCCCTATCAGTATAGACTGACCATTTTGGATCCCCACTTCAATATGACATACTGCCTAGGGGAAAATAAGCATTAATGGCTTGCTCTTGCCACGTGTAATTGGAGGTACTAACCAACCTAGAAACATACTTCTCCTAACAGCTATAATTATTAGCCTACAAATGAAGTAAATATTGATCTACTGTTGTTCAGTACACTGTCCTCAGTTACCAATAAAAATATCTGCACTTGTACGCCTAAGACATATAAATCATGTGAAGGTGAGGATTGGCATTAAAAGCATTGCGTTTGCATCAGTGGAGCTGTATCATGGCAGTACAAAACAGATGATCACATTATCAAATTATATGACAGGGATAATATGAAGTTCAGAGTCAGGAAACATTCAGACTGGTATGCTGCGAGGTTTGGTGCTTGGACCACTTCATGGCGTACATAAATGGTTACCCTGGGACACTGAAGGTTTCTTAAGAAACTGTGATGTTTGCTGTTAAGTCTAGTACAACAGCAAACGTTCCAAGCAAGCACAGCAACCAATCACAGCCAGGAGTTTACAGTTGATTCACAACATACATAATATAAATTATACACAAATGAAAATGAATTTTTGGTATCAGAAGTAGAGATGAAAGGGCACACATTGGACAAGTCTCCTTGTAGAATGCTCATGGCAACTACATATATAGTAAACTGTGCTGGTACCAGCATGTGGCTTAAGTTAACTAAAAAGCTCAGTTTTGCTTGCCTCACAGTTAGAAATATCTCTCACTGTGTAGATCAGCAGACAGGACTAACATCATACTTTGTACATTTTAGCTTAATACTAACCTGTTGCATGATCTTCTGGGTTTATTTGTTTATTTATTTGTCCATATAAATATCTTTTTCAGTACATATATTGTACACAGGATATTGGAAAGAAAACCTTTTTAGCTATTGGTTTTTCAAACATCAAACATACATTACTTAAATTTTTAGGACAAATTGGATCTATACACTTAATAATTACATATTTTTGAAATACTGTATATTTATAACTTATTTCTACAATTAAAGATACAAATTACATTTTTTCTTGCATAAGATACTGTGAGATTGAATAGTAGCAGTTTTTCAGAAGGTAGACTGTCACTTACTTTTTAAAACTTTGTAGTTGAGGAAGAGATTTTATATGTCTTGGTAATCTGTTGTAAAGTTTTGTTCCTGCATGATATACACCTTTTTGGTATAATGTGGTGTTACAATGATTAACATGTATGTCACTGTCTGACCTGGTACTGTAATCAAGGACACTTTTGTTTTGAGGAAAAAGGTTGTCTTTTCTCAGTATGCTTTTTTTGACATGCATGATCACTTCCAGTATATAAATGCAGGAAAGGGGTAGGATCTTTAGATCTTTAAAGAAAGGTTTGCATGGTTTTCTGCTGCTCACTCATTTCATTATTCTTATAACTGCCTTTTGTTTCCTGAAAACTGTTATGGCCTGGTGTACATTTCCCCAGAAAATGATTACGTACTTCAGTATTGAATGTACACGAGCAAATTATACAGCCCTAACTGCTACTGCACTAGTATTGTTGCAGGGAATTCTTATTACATAGTTCATTTTTGCTTGTTTTGAATTTAGGGATGTGATATGAGTACTCCATTTAAGATTTTCCTGGATATGAATCCCAAGAAATTTAGTTTCATTGACAGCACTAATGTTTCAATTGTCTATACATATTACAGGTTGTGCCAGATTTTTATTTTGATCAGTGTGGAAATTCATGAGTACCATATTTTTTTTTTTTTTTTTTTTTTTTTTTTTTTTTTTTTTTTTTTTTTTTTTCATCAGTCTACTGACTGGTTTGATGCGGCGAACCACGAATTCCTTTCCTGTGCTAACCTCTTCATCTCAGAGTAGCACTTGTAACCTACATCCTCAATTATTTGCTTGATGTATTCCAATCTCTGTCTTCCTCTACAGTTTTTGCTCTCTACAGCTCCCTCTAGTACCATGGAAGTCATTTCCTCATGTCTTAGCAGATGTCCTATCATCCTGTCCCTTCTCCTTATCAGTGTTTTCCACATATTCCTTTCCTCTCCAATTCTGCATAGAACCTCCTCATTCCTTACCTTATCAGTCCATCTAATTTTCAACATTCGTCTACAGCACCACATCTCAAATGCTTCGATTCTCTTCTGTTCCGGTTTTCCCACAGTCCATGTTTCACTACCATACAATGCTGTACTCCAGACGTACATCCTCAGAAATTTCTTCCTCAAATTAAGGCCGGTATTTGATATTAGTAGACTTCTCTTGGCCAGAAATGCCTTCTTTGCCATAGTGAGTCTGCTTTTGATGTCCTCCTTGCTTCGTCCGTCATTGGTTATTTTACTGCCTAGGTAGCAGAATTCCTTAACTTCATTGACTTCATGACCATCAATCCTGATGTTAAGTTTCTCGCTGTTCTCATTTCTACTGCTTCTCATTACCTTCGTCTGTCTCCGATTTACTCTCAAACCATACTGTGTACTCATTAGACTGTTCATTCCGTTCAGCAGATCAATTAATTCTACTTCACTTTCACTCAGGACAGCAATGTCATCAGCAAATCGTATCATTGATATCCTTTCACCTTGTATTTTAATTCCACTCCTGAACCTTTCTTTTATTTCCATCATTGCTTCCTCGATGTACAGATTGAAGAGTAGGGGCGAAAGGCTACAGCCTTGTCTTACACCCTTCTTAATAAGAGCACTTCGTTCTTGATTGTCCACTCTCTTGTAAGCAGCTTCGATGCATGAGCTGTTAAGCTGATTGTGCGATAATTCTTGCACTTGTCAGCTCTTGCCGTCTTTGGAATTGTGTGGATGATGCTTTTCCGAAAGTCAGATGGTATGTCATCAGACTCATATATTCTACACACCAACGTGAATAGTCATTTTGTTGCCACTTCCCCCAATGATTTTAGAAATTCTGATGGAATGTTATCTATCCCTTCTGCCTTACTTGACCGTAAGTCCTCCAAAGCTCTTTTAAATTCCGATTCTAATACTGGATGCCCTATCTCCTCTAATCGACTCCTATTTCTTCTTCTATCACATCAGACAAATCTTCGCCCTCATAGAGGCCTTACAGTCCAGTATCTGCTCTCTCCTCTGCATTTAACAGTGGAATTCCCGTTGCACTCTTAATGTTACCACCGTTGCTTTTAATGTCACCAAAGGTTGTTTTGACTTTCCTGTATGCTGAGTCTGTCCTTCTGACAATCATATCTTTTTCGATGTCTTCACATTTTTCCTGCAGCCATTTCGTCTTAGCTTCCCTGCACTTCCTATTTATTTCATTCCTCAGCGACTTGTATTTCTGTATTCCTGATTTTCCCGGAACATGTTTGTACTTACTCCTTTCATCAATCAACTGAAGTATTTCTTCTGTTACCCATGGTTTCTTCGCAGCTACCTTCTTTGTACCTATGTTTTCCTTCCCAACTTCTGTGATGGCCCTTTTTAGAGATGTCCATTCCTCTTCAACTGTACTGCCTACTGCGCTATTCCTTATTGCTGTATCTATAGCGTTAGAGAACTTCAAACGTATCTCGTCATTCCTTAGTACTTCCGTATCCCACTTCTTTGCGTGTTGATTCTTCCTGACTAATGTCTTGAACTTCAGCCTACTCTTCATCACTACTATATTGTGATCTGAGTCTATATCTGCTCCTGGGTACGCCTTACAGTCCAGTATCTGATTTCGGAATCTCTGTGTGACCATGATGTAATCTAATTGAAATCTTCCTGTATCTCCCGGCCTTTTCCAAGTATACCTCCTCCTCTTGTGATTCTTGAACAGGGTATTCACTATTACTAGCTGAAACTTGTTTCAGAACTCAATTAGTCTTTCTCCTCTTTCATTCCTTGTCCCAAGCCCATATTCTCCTGTAACCTTTTCTTCTACTCCTTCCCCTACAACTGCATTCCAGTCGCCCATGACTATTAGATTTTCGTCCCCCTTTACATACTGCATTACCCTTTCAATATCCTCATAGACTTTCTCTATCTGTCCATCTTCAGCTTGCGACGTCGGCATGTATACCTGAACTATCGTTGTCGGTGTTGGTCTGCTGTCAATTCTGATTAGAACAACCCGGTCACTGAACTGTTCACAGTAACACACCCTCTGCCCTACCTTCCTATTCATAACGAATCCTACACCTGTTATACCATTTTCTGCTGCTGTTGATATTACCTGATACTCATCTGACCAGAAATCCTTGTCTTCCTTCCACTTCACTTCACTGACCCCTACTATATCTAGATTGAGCCTTTGCATTTCCCTTTTTAGATTTTCTAGTTTCCCTACCACGTTCAAGCTTCTGACATTCCAAGCCCCGACTCGTAGAACGTTGTCCTTTCGTTGATTATTCAATCTTTTTCTCATGGTAACCTCCCCCTTGGTAGTCCCCTCCTGGAGATCCGAACGGGGGACTATTCCGGAATCTTTTGCCAATGGAGAGATCATCAAGACACTTCTTCAATTACAAGCCACATGTCCTGTGGATACACATTACGTGTCTTTTGGGGATTAACTATTAGATTTCTGTTAAACCATTCAGACATTCCTTTTGTAATATCTTTTGCAGATGCAGTAAGATTTTCTTCTTTATTCCCTTCAATCAATAGACTGGTGTCATCTGCAGACAGTACTGGTTCAGAATCCCAAAACAAATGTGTGATGGGAAATCATTAATGTAGACCAAAAAAAGAAAGGGACCTAAAATAGAGCCCTGTGGAACACCATGACGTAGTCCACATGGTTCTGAAAGGTGTACCTTGAGTTCTTTTCCTTCCATGTACTTAATTTCATTTACCTGAGAGCGATATTCCAAATATGGTTTGGCACACCTCTCACACCATACCATTCAAGCTTCCTCAAGAGTATAGAATGATCAATCACATCAAAAGCTTTTGTTAGGTCCAAGAATAAACCTTAGATATTTCTGTGGTTGTCCACTGCACTGAAGACATGGTTTATCAGATTGACAGTGGCTGTTTCAATTGATCACTGTCATCTGAAACCATGTTGACATTCAGAAATAATATTATTCTTGTCAAAGAATGGAATTAGTTTTGAAAGGAACACTTTTTCAATGATTTTCGAAAACCCTGACAAAAGAGATACAGGCCTATAGTTACCCATACATTGATTATCACCTTTTTTATATAGGGGTATTACTTCTGCCATTTTCAGTTGCTGATGGAAGACACCACCTGATAAGGATGAATTGCATATGTCCAATAAAGGTGAAAGTATTTGTCTTGCTGTTACTTTTATAATATAACCTGTAATATCATCAATACCAGTTGAATACTTACTCTTCAGTGAATTAATGGTATTTAGGAGCTCTGTTGGGCTTACTGGACTGAGGAACACAGATATATTATTTATTTCAATAGATGAAAGTTCTTTCCATGTTGTAGTAGGTGGATTTCCAAATTTTTCCTTCACTAATTTTCCAGCAACAGTTGCATAATAAGAATTGAAACTGTTTGCAACTGCCCTAAAGTCAGTGACATTCTTGCCATCATGTGATATCACTTTTTTTTTATGAGTTGTCTTCTTCCCCGTAAGATCCTGCACAGCTTTCCACATGGACTTAGTTTTATTGGATGACTTCATAATATATTTGTCATCTTCCCCAATTGTTGCCGCTTTTATGGCACATTTCAAAACTAACTTGTATTTTTTGAAATAATTAATAAATTCTGGACTGCTGTGAGTTTTTGATTGCAGAAAAAGATACTCTAATGCCTGATGTAATCCAGTTTTTGAATCTATCTGTGCTTTTGGAAATCACTTTCCTTTGTGGAAAAGCTATCTCAAAGTAATGCTTGAAAATGTTCAAAAAATTTTCCATCTTTTCATTGGTAATAGAGGTATCATATACTTCTCTCCAAGATTGTTCGTTGATTAGGTACTGGAAGTATTCAATATTTTTCCTATTATAAATTCTTTTATGGGTGACATTTTCTATACTGGTCAAAATGTGATTTACAGGTATGGTCAGTAATTGCGAAAGGTTGTCACTATAACCGGTGTCAAAGTTTTCTGATGTACACTTGTCCGTGTTTACATATACCTGATCAAGGAGAGTGACACTAGTTTTTGTTACATGTGTTGGGGAGCTAACAGTCAGACAAAGATTGTAGGCTTCTTTTAATATTTAAAAACTTTCCCTGTGAGGGCTATGGCTCAGAATGTCAATACTGAAATCACCACATAGTACCACTGTTTTCCCAGTTGTCTTAAGTTTGCCTAAAGCAAGGTCCAATTTTTTGAAAAAAAAAAAAAAAACACCTATGTTGCTAACAGGAGATCTATACGCACATAAAATAATAGTTTTTTCAGACATTAATTCAACAGCTGAGATTTCAAAGTCTCTTTCACAACCAAGTTTGCAAACAGATGCTATACTCTTATAATCTACATTTTCTTTTACATATATACAAGTTCCCCCTGTTTTGATTCCATGCTACAAAAGCAGTTTGCAAGGTTAAAATGCAATATTTTTAAGTACTGAAAATACTCATTTTGTAAAGAATGCTCAAAAAAACATAACACTGAAACATCTTTCCATTCACTATTGAGGAATATATTTATTTCATCAACTTTGTTTGTTAATGACTGTACATTCTGGTGTGCAATCTTCAGTGTGTATTTGCAGTTTAATTCTGCATATTTTTTTTTTTTTTTTTTTTTTTTGTGATACAGTCTATTTAGTGCAGGTCAAGTCAAAAAAGTATTATATATAAGTGTGCATTAGAATGTTGCATACATTTGATAACTGGATATCTTACGGACACCTCCTCAGGGACCTGGGGATTCTTGACACTCACGTGCCAATACATACACTTCCTAATAGTACTTTTGATTAAAATAAATGTGATTTCAAGAAGTTATTATAACTTCCATACAGACTATGCATCGATCTCCAGAGTTCAAAATGGAGTTTTATATTCTGCTGCAAAGGTCTGTAACAGGTAACAGATTTCTGACAGACATCAGTTGCAAAGTCCCAGATATTCAAAAACAAAGTAACACAAATACTTTGAAGTATCCAATAGAAACACTGTTGAGCAACAAAAGAGGAGAAGGAGGAGGAGGAGGAGGAGTGGCTATTTCCTAAGTATCTGTTCCCCTAATATACATAATATATGTAAAAAGTAATTTTTAAGTTATTCCAACAATTATCCATATGAGTAGATTAGTATGTTAGTCATAGACTGTTGTTAGTATAATTTACAGAAGTCTAGTGGCTGTTTCTGCATATTAATATTATAACTTGACTTGATCCATGTCCCTCAGGGCTCTCCTCCATGATGGGATTTATGATACATGGTGAGTGAATAAATGAAAGAGCAAGAATAGAACTTGACATCTTTTTAAATCAGTGTTCTAATCTTGTCCATCTCTCAAGACAAACAATATAGAAGCATTAAACTCAAAATAAAACAAAAAATTACATTTAAAAAAAAACTGTATGTGCACTGGTTGTCACTTATGAAAGGATAAATATATTGTACATTGGTTTTGGTAATGTATGCTGAATGAAGGCACTTCAGTTCACTAGGTTCTGTTAAGCATTAACAATTGACAACAACTGTGCTATGATTATTGTAGTGCTGTAATGGCCTCAGTAGCACAACCATAAAAAAAAATACTTTTGCACTTCACAAGAACATCTAATGTAACACTGATGTGCACATAACAGTTAGGTACCTGATGATGACAGCAAGCTGCTGAAATAATTTGTGGCAGTAACTATTGGAAAATAAACATGACTGAAGATGAAGAAGTGTTATTTATGAGTTTATTAGTAGTCACGGACCACAACCATTTCCATGCAACATGGACAAATTTGAGCTATAAGATGGTGTTTCCTGCTTTCCTTATTTGTCACATTTAATACAATATATTGACTTTTTATTTTGGAGCACATTCTGTTTATAATTACTAAAGGAGGTACTTGTATGAGGATATATTATTAGTGACTGACATTACCATGACTACTTAAAACAAAACAGTGTAATATCTGTTGTAATACAATATTTAGTGGCATGGATGGGGATTGTCAGTGTTTATACTGTTCGTATAATTTTCATATAATTTTGACGTTTATGTTTTGTGTTTCAGGCAAAACCTGATAATGTAGAAATGATGATGTATAAAAATAATGATAGTTCCAGAGGTGTAAGTCTACGATTACAACCAGAGGAATCACAACTTGAAAATTGTATGAAGATAACATCAAATGTGTATTGACATTAATCTTATAAGTACTAAAAGTAATGAGAAATATATCAAGAAAATTTGGAAAACATATTATTTTGGGATGGCGTTATATCAGTGAGTGATTTATGTACTTGGCCTTTATCCGATCAGTAGTCTCAATAAATTATTGATCTGTTGAGCTGAAGACTTGTATTGTTTCCATCTTGACAATGAGTGGAGAAACAGGATAGAGGATGAAATAGGTTTTAAAACTTTATGCATTTCTTCCTGTAGCTTTGTACTTGATATTTATCAGAGGAAAAATGCTAATCCACAGAGAAAAATTAATGTCCTAGGGTTTTTTTTTAAAGCACTGAACAACAAGTGCCAACTATTTGATCACATAACAAATGAAATTAATTCTCAGAATCAAATCCATTTTCTGTGACAGTGCCAATAGAAAATCTGTCTTTGTGTTTGCACATGCACATACAAGTGTGTTGGGTGAGGGGGTTTAAAAAGAGAAGATCTGAGCCAGTGTGCCTGCACAGAACACTGGAATCTAATATTTATCCAATACAGCCGCCTCCAAGATAGAAATTTTGGTAGAAAAGTACACAAATAAGTGGAAAACACAATAAAAATGGGTGTGTAAAGGTTTGTCAATATTTTGTTTCTGATTTTGTGTTAATTTTGTATGTTTGAGTGCCTTCCTTGGAAAGCCTTATGGCAGCAACTAATCTGCCAAGATGACCTATTCCCTCCTCCCCAAAGTGTGTATTGCTGGTTAGTGGATCAATAAAAGCCAGAAGAAATGTGCCCTATATCACTGACTTATTACAAAGATAACTTAAGCATAATACTTATGAAGTCACCACAAAAAATTAAGCGTGCTATAAACACCATAACATCGAGAAGAACCACCACTTTTTTGACATAATGAATTCTGTTATCTCATTAGGGCTTATATTTTTTGAAACTAATGTCTGTTGATGTAGTGCCTCTGTAAGCAAATCCAAATTATCTGTTACTGCCTGTTTGTTAGTAGGAAGTAAAAAGGTTAGGAAAAGACAAGATCTTATTTTATCCATTTTGGTTGGAGAACACCACAGCAGTTTTTACACACTGAAGAGTCAAAGAAACTGGTACACCTGCCTAATATCGTGTACGACCATGAGAGCAAGCAGAAGTGCTGCAACACAACATGGTATGGACTTGACTAATGTCTGAAGTGCAGGTGGAGATCTCTTCTGAACAGCACGTTGCAAGGCATCCCAGGTATGCTCAATAGTGTTCATGTCTGGGGAGTTTGGTGGCCAGTGGAAGTGTTTAAACTCAGATGGGTGTTCCTGGAGCCACTCTATTGCAATTCTGGACATGTGGGGTGTCGCACTGTCCTGCAGGAATTGCCCAAGTCCATCGGAATGCACAATGGATACGAATTGATGCATGTGATGAGACAGGATGCTTATGTACTTGTCATCTGTCAGAGTCATATCTAGATGTATCATGGGTCCTATATCACTCGAACTGCACACGCCCAACACCATTACATAGCCCCCACCAGCCTGCTGACATGTAGGGTCCATGGATTCATGAGGTTGTCTCCATACCCACACACATCGACCTGATTGATACAATTTCAAATGAGACTCATCCGACCAAGCAACATGTTTCCAGTCATCAACAGCCCAATTTTGGAGTTGATGGGTCCAGGTGAGGCATAAGGCTTTGTGTTGTGCAATCATCAGTGGTACATGAGTAGGTCTTTGGCTCCAAAAGCCCATGTCAATGATGTTTCATTCAATGGTTCACACATTGACATTTGTTGATGGTCCAACATTGAAATCTGCAGCAATTTGTGGAAGGGTTGCAATTCTGTCACATTAAATGATTCTCTTCAGTCATCATTGGTCCCGTTCTTGCAGTACCTTTTTCTGGCTGCAGCGATATCGGAGACTTGATTTTTTATCAGATTCCTGATACTCACAGTACACTCATGAAATGGTCATATGGGAAAATCCCCACTTCATCACTACCTTAGTGATGCTGTATCCCATCGCTTGTGTGTTGACTATAACATCACACCCAAACTCACTTAAATCTTGATAACCTGCCATTGTAGCAACAGTAACTGATCTAACAGCTGCGCCAGACACTTGTTGTCTTACATATGTGTTGCCGACTGCAGTGCCATATTCTGCCTTTTTATACATCTATGTATTTGAATACACATGCCTATACCAATTTCTTTGGCGCTTCAGTGTAAATTACACTGTAGGTTATAGGAAATACTGCAAACCGCCACAAGTTTTCTTGAAATGATTTGATTATACCATACTAGTTTTGGGCCTTTGCCCACTGTCAGATGGTAAAGTTGACTTCTTGTAAGTTTCACATTTGTGTCTTTCTGGAAACCCCACCTTTACATATTATAAGACAGAGGTTTGGTTTTCTTTTACAATCCATACTGATCTATGAACTGAACGTAAAACTTGCAAGACGTCGATGCTACCAGCTGCCAAAAGGCTCAGGCCCAAAACTAGTATGGTATGAAAAAATCATTGCACGAAAACTCGTTGCTGGTCTCAGTATCTTCATCAGTATAATAAAAGGCAAGACTCATTAAAAAAAATTTTCCAGCCTGTGGATAGTGTCTTGTGTTTTACTCAAAGTTGTGGAAATGGGACTTACCTGGTTATTACATCAATGCCGTCAGTTGTAACTTGACATATTGTTATAGTAACACCTGGGTAACTGACCACTACAAGCCAATGGTGCCTAAGAACAAACCAAGGAAATCGAGTTTTGTTTGGTTCCAGGGCTGTGCATGTCTGAACCGAAGGTTGAATTTCATGGATGATGCTGTCTGCCGTTATATACGACAGTCACATTTGCACATTAGATGCTCGATATTATCTACGATTCTGGACAAACAGGCATGGCGTCATGAGATGCTCGATATTATTTATGATTCTGGACAAACAGGCATGGCGTCATGTTAGTTCCTACATAAACTGAGTGCTGTGGCATCTGTGAAGAAGATATAGTACTTGTATTAGAGAAGGAAAATTTGCTACTCACTGTATAGTGGAGATGCTGAGTTGTGATAGGCACAACAAAAAGATTCACACAATTATAGCTTTCGGCCATTAAGGCCTTTGTCAGCAATACACACACGCACACACACACACTCAGGCAAACGCGGCTTGCAGACACATCTTCAGTGTCAGACAACTTAAACCACACTGGCTCTAGTACTTGGAATCACGAACTAAGGCAGTGTGGTGTCAGGTTTCTGTGTCAAATATGAAAACATCATCTGTCACCAGAGGTTAATAGCATAGGGAAAAAAAATGTACTTCTGCCAATGCACATGATCCAATCAATCCTGCTGCATCTAACACTATGCTTTGTACAATGCAGGATCCATACTGGTGATTTCAGGGGCCCATTGATGAAAAATATTAAATGGATTCAACGATCTGTAGGCAAAGAGCTTCGTAGGTATCGAATACCACATCAAGATGCATACCTGGGAAAGAACATAAATGCTTACATGCTGACGTGTGGGATTAGAATGCATTTAATGACTGTGTGTTCTCACGAACAGGTCTCAATGCAGATAATTCTTCCACAATTTTGTCATGCTACTGGCAATGAGGGCCAAATAATGCAGTTAACAGTTTGTGGGCATCTGTTAGATGAAACCTGTGTCCAGAAATTTCAAGGAAAATAGTTTATCATCATAGATGATTTCTAAAGCCTTCTCCTCAATCAGTGAGTAGTTCTTTTCTGCTGCTGACAATTTCCTTAATATAAAAGCTATTGGTTGCCCTGTAGCATAAAACTGCACTGAATCTCACCGGTCCACTAATGTGAGACACCAGTGGCTTGCAGTGATTTTTGCCAGTGGATAAGTCGTTAACCATGAGGAAGACTTCAGTAAGAATCTTAAGTTAGAAAACCACTTAAAGCATTGTTTAGACCAACAGAATTTAAGTTGTATATCAAACAAAATAAGTGTAATACTTATTTAAAGAAGAATTTGTAGTGTAAATAATTAAAACCAGGTTGGTAAGTACTCAGAGAGTCCACGGGATAAGGTTATGATTGTGGATGGGGCCGTAAACAGTTACTGTGAGTTGCACAATCAAATACACAACTTTATTTTTCTAAGAACCACTCATTTACACATTGCTTTAAAAGATCACAACCAAACAATATGGCTGAAGGCCTAGTTAAAGAACTTGAGATGCTTTCTGGGCTCAAGGCCCACACCAAAACAAGAATGGCTGAGGGCCTGTCTTAGAAATCAAAAGCACTTAAAAATAGAAGGTAAAATTTTTTCTTTAAAAAAAACATGCAATTGAAATCAATTAGCGGCTGAAGGCCTACACTACATGTCTGAAGGACAACTATAATTAAAACACATCAATAAACAGTTTTTCCAACCAAGAAATTTCTTTTTAAACTTACAACAGAACAGACGAAAGTCTAATTAAAGAAATATTAACTTATTGCATGGCTAAAGGCCACAAATAAATCTGAAACAACAGCTGAAGGCCTGAACAACAAGTCAGACAAACAATTTGAAATAAACCCCTCCCTTCTTATAAAAAATTTTTCTTTAAAGAAAACACATGGCTGAAGGACTTATTAAAATGGGTTCACGTAAATCCTCGGCTGAAGGCCACACATAACTCATCGAACAACTAACAGCTTAGGGCCTAGATTACAAGAATTTCAGATAGAACCAATTTTAAGGAAAGAATCTTTTTTCTTTTTGAAAATAAAATTAATCTTCAAAATTTTAATTTAACATGGCGAAGGCCTTAATGTAAAATTTAAAAAAAACTGAATTAATACACGACTGAAGGCCTCGCACAATACTTCAAACTAAAATGAAAATCACGATCTAAAACAAACAGAACAAGTGGTGCTCAGAAGTGTTCCAAGGCTCGGCCTGAGAAGGTATCTCAAACGTAAGGTAAGGTGAGACAGGCAGCCAAGAGTTGAAGTTAAATAATCGGGTGGCAACCAAAACTAGGGACGGCCCAAGGACTGACCAACAATTTAACCAATGCCCTTCCGTCTAACCAATGGCACAATGATGGAAAATATTGGCCGAAGATGGGGATATGAACAGCACTACGTCTTCACAAACTGTCGTTTGAAAACAACCACGGGAACAACCACTCTAAGCAAATATGAACCAAACAACTTAAAAGCCTATCAAAGTACATGCCGGGCTGGACAGCACAGGATCAACACAACAAGGAAAGGCACACTGCTGGAAAAGTACGCTGAAGACCAGGGCGGACGTTAATGGCCACAGAGCAGAAAATACCGTTGGTGCACTTAACTGGTAAGTAAAAGTCTGTTTAATAATTAATCACAATATAGGAAGACGGCTGCAAGATTTCGCCAACCCCAACGCATCATTCGTTGCTGCTAGCCCGAACGGCCCAGGGAGCAACAACCCGCAAATGAACCAAGATATGTCACAATAGTTGAGGCTTCGTAACAGGTTAACTGATCACGCAACTTCAGCGTCCAGGTTCAGTGGCCAATGAACTTTTCGTCCTCACAGCTAGCGCCTCAAGATCCGACAGCGCGTGCACGCCGCCAGTGGTCCCGGCCTGGCCCAAGCCACAGGGAATTCCTTGCTGCTCTGTCCCAACTCACTGACTCTCCACACACGCAACCACCACCTGGAAATACTAGCGGTCACACCAGAGATAGTACTACCGTACTATTAGGTCTGTCCACATTCGTTCCCTTTAATGTGTGTCAGGGTGCTGATGACCTCGACGTTGAGCGCCCATAAGCCCCAACACACAGACACACACACACACTACTACCGTACTAGTATCGATAAGCGCTGCTGCTGCCACTCAAGGAGGCAAGCCAGCAGCTTCCTGGCGCCAGTTAGTAACGAAGAAACAAGACACCACTCAATGTGACAAAATGCCAAAGAAAAAACAGAATGAACGCGAGCTGCACACGGCTCAACTTCCCCCATTAAACACCAACCCAGGGGTAACTCAACAACTGCGCTAACCAAATTTAATTTGGCTAAGGTGGACCCGATACTGCTTACCGCTGTGGTTATCCTTAACCAGAAGGTTAACAGGGCCTAAAATAGGCTCAAGGGTACAAGGTCCCACAAAATGGGAAATGAATTTTTAAGATTTCCGACACGCACCTGTCTCCCGGGAAAATTATGGACGTAGACCTGATCTCCTGGCCTTCCCCTAAAGGCTCCCCGATTACGATTGTAACGCTCAGCTTGCTTTTTATGGGCCCTGACAATATCACGTCTGGCATCGTTCCAGTTCTCCTTGGCGACCTGAGGAGTAATATCCCCCGGAATTAGATCTTGATTTCCCCAAAGTACGAGAGGGGGAAATTAACAGGATAGGTAAAGATCAAGGACGCTGGGGTAGCTTTCAAAGTATCATGATTGGCGGTATTGAAAGCAAAGCTAAGCCAAGGAAGACTAGAATCCCACTTACTAGGCGTCTTCTGATGGAAAATAATCAATGCGGATTTAGGATTTCGATTGACCTTCGCCGCGAAAGAGCCCTACGGATAATATGGTGTAGTAGTCACATGCTTGACACCGTTTCGAAAACAGAACACCTTGAAGGGGGCCGAAAGGAAGTCCGACGCGTTATCACTACGATTTATTTGGGGGGGGGGGGGGGTCCAAAAACACTGAAAACATTAGTTAAATGCGAGATAGTGGTAGTAGCAACGACTCAGAAGGAGCCAGATAAATCTCGAAATCGCATCAATAATAACAAATACGTACCGATGACCTCTCTTAGTACGAGGTAAGGGACCCACATAATCGATATAACGTTTGTGCATAGGACAGGATTCACGCTCAGAACTCAACAGACACTGTTAAAGAGCGTTCTTAGGTTTGGCCACATTACACAGTTGACAACGAGAAACCATCTCTCTCACGTCACGGTCCATGGAAGGCCAAGTAAAATGCTCCTTAATATTTTTTGCTAGGTCTTATAAGTTCCTAAATGCCCACCAACCAACAAATCATGAAAGCAGTGAAAAACTGGGCGCACCAGAGCTACGGGTAAACAGATCTTGAACTGCTTAGCAGGTCCCATCCTTTTAAACAAAATGCGTTGCTTGATAATATACTCATCCAATAGTTCCCCAGACAACAGGTATTGCTTAACGTGTGCCCAACTAGGGTCCTGATACTGATGCTGAGCAACATCATCAAATAAATGAGGAATCTCGCCTAACACGATACAACTAAGACTGCCTCCCTCTGTATCCCGGGTGCCCTCACTAGATGTATGTTTAGTAAACACACGGCCGAGGACGTCCGCAAGGACATTTTCAGTCCCTTTTATGTGTTTGACCTCAAACTGAAATGCGTACTGCCCACCTGGTGATACAGCCAGTTTTACGTGGCCTGGCTAACTTAATGCTTGATTGTCGGTTTCTAGCTGAAATACCCGATGCTCAAGGTAAAAGCGGCACTTCTCCAGCGCGAACAAAACGGCCAATGCCTCACATTCGTAGACAGGATATTTAAGTTCGGCACTGGTTAACCAACAAGACGCGTACATTAATGGTTGCCTCTGACCTTCGAACTCCTGGAGGACGACAGCCCGCATTAGAAGCGTCAGTTTGGACAATGAACGTTTTATTAAAATCTGGCACTCCGAAAACGGGAGGGTTGGCTTTAGCTGCCTTAATGTGCTCAAACGTGGCTTCTTGGGCAGGTCCCCATTCAAAACGCACTCATTTCTGGCGCAATTCATTTAACGGAGGCGCAAACGGAGCAAAATTAGGGACAATACGCCTAAAATAATTCGCCATGCCTATGAACCTGGCAATTCCACACTTATCAGTAGACAGAGGCAGAGCTCTTAATGCCTTAGTGCGTTCCTTGTCGATGCGAATATTCTGGCCTGATACTAGGTGACCTAAAAAGGACATTTGCGGCCTGGATAACGTCAATTACTGGGTTTAACAGTTAACCCGGCCCCCTGCAATCTCGAAAAAACTTGCTAGATGTGATCCAAATGCTCCTGAAACGAACTGCTCTAAATCACCAAGTCGTCCAAATAATTATAAACTCAGACTAATTTCAGGTCGCCAAGGATATTATCCAGCAAACGAGTAAGAACGGCTGCACCAGCAGCCAAACCAAAGGGAACCCTGTTAAACTCAAACAGATTCCAATCAGTACAAAATGCTGTAACATGTTTACATTCTTCAGCTAAGGGAACCTGATAATAGGCTTGATTCAAATCTAGTACAGTAAACCAATTAAAGCCGGCAAAACAAAGGAAGGGAGTTATGAAGATCAGGTAGTGGAACAGATTCAAGGACAGTCAACAACAGTCCTAAAATCCCGCCCCTGATCCTTAGGGACAAGGAATGTGGGGGAAGCATAGGCAGATGTAGAAGGCCTAGTAACCCCTTGCTCAAGCATTTTGGATATTTTAGCTCTTAGTATCTTCATCTTAGGGGGTGAGAGGGGACTGCCTGACAGGAATATGGTCAGACGGATATGGTAGTTAAGAATATTAGTAACACCCAACCTATCACACAGAAGCAGAGGAACCTCTGTCACAAATCCTGTAATTGAGAAGCCTGATGTGGCGAGAGATGGGTAAGATCGAACTCATTAGGCACAGCCTCAACAGCCAGGGTGCCGGCATTTCGATGCACAGTATGTTTAGCACACTCGCAGAAACCAAACTTCTCTGCAGGAGCAAACTTAAAGAAGAAGGTGTGCCTGGAACAATCCAAGACTAAACCAGTTTTATTGATGAAATCACACCCCAAAATTAAAAAAAAAAAAAAAAAGTGCACGTTAAGTATTTCTGAGACACACTGCAATTTACTAGAGGTCGACTTTGTAATTATTTCTGATAGCAGTGTGGCTTCAGCATAACATTGAGAATGTTGTTAAATAAAGACTTATGTCTAGGTCCTGTTTTACCATGAATCTTTAGGAGAAGGTGGCGGTCGGGTGACTGAGGTTAGTACAAGTGTCTTTTCTTTCGCGCCATTTTCTTAACGTAGCAGCGAAACCCCAAGTGATCTTTGTTTACGGCCAAAATTCAAACTTGGCATCAGTTCGTAGGAGGAAGTGGCGGTTGAGTGACTTGGGTTAGTGGAGGTAGGCCAAGTGAGCTATCTTCCCGCGATTTTCTTTGCTTAGTAGAGATAACCTTGGTGTGATGCATTATCCTGTTGGAATTTGAACTTCTCACCATTTTTTCTGGGGGAGGGGTGTGTGCCACTTTCCCGCCAAAATCCAAAGTTCCCCCCAAAAGCCGCTATTTTGAATGACGTCATGGCAGCCACATTGGATGATGTCATGCGCTGTTGCCAAGTCTACACGACGCCAACTTGGATGATGTCATCTTGGATACATCTGGCAACAATGCAGAGTGACCCCGTACAGAGGTTGTCCAAAAACTTACGGCGACTGCGTCGTTATAACAGGATTCTCGATGTACTTTAGTACGCCGGGCACATTTCGTTGCAGTAGTTGCGGTGTCGGCCTACTTTGTACCCAACAAGTCACTGGCTTTTGTAAATCATCCAGTACGCGGCTTTTTAATTTGTTCCAATGAAAAAGCCTTTTTAAAAATGATCAGGTAGGACAGTTTTGGCTCCGATAGAATTAGATTCGAAGTCGATAGAACTAATTAGTTAGTTTAGGCATTAAAATCAATTTTCCTTAGCCAGCTGAAACCACTAATGATTCGCCTGAGTAAAGGAATGAGAGGTGCAGCTATTTTCATAAT
Organism: Schistocerca serialis cubense; assembly: GCF_023864345.2. Lineage (NCBI taxonomy): Eukaryota > Metazoa > Arthropoda > Insecta > Orthoptera > Acrididae > Schistocerca > Schistocerca serialis. The sequence continues at coordinate 632,545,122 of NC_064642.1, read as the reverse complement.
CTCCGATCAATTATTTCAGATAATTCACAAGTTGGTGAAAATCTGTAGAAGCTCAGGGCTGTTACTTTCAAATTTGAGGTGCAGCCACTCCGATGTTTAGGGACACCAGTTCCGCCGACTTTCAAAGAAGTGGCACTACGACAGGTTCCCCGATATGAACGGCAGGAACCGAGCTGCTCCCCTGTGGGGAACCGTTTTCACTGCCATCCCCAATTAATTTGGCTACAGGAATCTTGTTCTGTCGGAGGACGCACACGAAAGCATCGCGAAACACTCTCCACGCCTCATTGCAGTGCTTGGTCGGCTTCACCCATTTATTAATAGTAGTGTGGGAGTTGCTGCCACTTTGTTCTACACGTGTTGGCTTCCAATACCTTGGAAGCAGCCTCTTCTAGACTCAATCAGTTATAGTTAAGATGTTTTGCGGTAGAACGCTCGGGGCAGCTTCACTTGTCGTTACTATGCAAATACGCCGTTTGAACCAACAGCAACTATCGTAACTATTTCATCAATATTAACGAGATAATCTTTGCCGTGCTGCCCGTATCTGCATATTCGTATTACGTGACTCGTGGCTAACAACTTTCTTTCGTGATTTTCATTTCCCAGTATTCATCTCAGTTTCCCAATTATCACTCTCTCCAGGGACTAGACGAGATATCATTTATTTTTCAGTGTTTTTCAATGCATTTTTCTTGTCCTGCAGCAAAGCGGCAGCTCACCGAATACCCAAGAAATGTGAGTTGATTAAGTACCAATTTATGTGACAAGACTATCACGCATTTATCATGTTTTTGTCGTCAATAAATTTGATTTAGTTTGAGTTCACCGTCTGTAGTTTTCCCTCGTCTCCTTCATTAATTAGTTATTAATTCAGGCAATAGAAACACCTGGTGTAGGAGAAGAGGACTGATGTCTCCGAGATCAGAGAACAGAAGATTGGCGTGTGAGAGTACTTTTAACTGCTGATAGGGAAACAGTTACAGACAGCACATCTCATTTCCATGCAATCAAAAAAAGGTAACTGCTACAATCTGGTTTCTAAATCTCCGCCTTTCCATTATGCAATGTGTGTGAAACCTCCAGGAGTCTCCAAGTTCCGTCCACATGTACAGCATTTTATGATTATTAAACTAGGTGTTCCCCAGCGTTAAATTATGCTCTGTGCGAACTCGGTACCCCTTTATTCCTCTCCCCCAATCCATGTGCTCCTGCAACTTTTCCTTCTTGTCCTTTTCCTTACACTGAATCACTGTCGTCTCCCTAAACGATCTTTTATCTCGTTTTTCGCTCTGTTCTTCGTCTGCAGAACTACTGAGAATATATATTATTCTACTATTGTGGGTGTTGGCTTTGTCTTCATAGTCCATTCAAATGTCTTCGATAAAAATTTTCGTACCCATTTTCTCTTCTCTACATATGTAATCTCTTCATGTACATCTTCCAGTCCAGGGTAGAATGAGATTTTCACTCTGCAGCGGGGTGTGCGCTGATATGAAACTTCCTGGCAGATTAAAACTGTGTGCCGGACCGAGACTTGAACTCGGGACCTTTGCCTTTCGCAGGCAAGTGCTCTACCAATTGAGCTACCCAAGCACGACTCACGCCCCGTCATCACAGCTTTCCTCCTGCCAGTACCTCGTCTCCTACCTTCCAACCTTTACAGAAGCTCTCCTGCGAACCTTGCAGGACTAGCACTCCTGAAAGAAAGGATATGCGGAGACGTGGCTTAGCCAAAGGCTGGGGCACGTTTCCAGAATGTGATTTTCTTTCAGGAGTGCTAGTCCTGCAAGGTTCGCAGGAGAGCTTCTGTAAAGGTTGGAAGATAGGAGACGAGGTACTGGCGGAAGTGAAGCTGTGAGGACGGGGCGTGAGTCGTGCTAGGGTAGCTCAGTTAGCCAGCCGGCACGGTAGCTCAGCGTGTTCGGTCAGAGGGTTACGTGCCGTCTGTAACAAAAAAACTGAGTTAATCGATCATCAACGGACTTAAAACGGATGTCTTACGACGTCCGCCCCAAGCAGACACAACGAACAAAATAAAGAAAAAAAAAAGGTTGCTTGAGCACTTGCCCGCGAAAGGCAAAGGTCCCGAGTTCGAGTCTCGGTCCGGCACACAGTTTTAATCTGCCAGGAAGTTACATATCAGCGCACACTGCGCTGCAGAGTGAAAATCTCATTCTGGAAACGTCCCCCAGGCTGTGGCTAAGCCATGTCTCCGTATTATCCTTTCTTTCAGGAGTGCTAGTCCTGCAAGTTTCGCAGGAGAGCTTCTGTAAAGGTTGGAAGGTAGGAGACGTGGTACTGGTGGAAGTAAAGCTGTGAGGAAGGGGGCGTGAGTCGTGCTTGGGTAGCTCAGTTGGTTGAGCACTTGCCCGCAAAAGGCAAAGAAAGGTCCCCAGTTTTAATCTGCCAGGAAGTTTCATCTTTCAGGGTAATTTTTATTGCAACATGTACGAGTACAGCTTGATTCGCAATCGATAACAGATTTATTTAGCTGTGCACACTACACAGCACTCGACACTTGACTATAGTCCGTTTTAAATTACTTGATAGTTGACACTTCATGGGCTGGAGCTGGTTCCCTCCAATGAAAGTGCTCAACGTCACGCCCGAGCTGTTCGTCTTGCCAGACTGCCACAACAAATGCTCAGCTGCCTTCCATTGTTTGGCTAGTGCTGTGCTTCAAACTTGCGTATTCCGCTACCGTTGAGCGTGTGCTTTTCGTGTGGGTTATCATGTCTGATGAAATCCGAAAGAAAAAGGGCAGATCCAGGAACTGAGATTCAAACACATCAGAAAAGAAAGCCGAGCAAGGAATTACGTTTAAAGAACAATCACAGCTCGTGTGCAATTGGCGGGAATGCTTTGAGAGGAAGGCGAAAAATGGTGGCTCTCTCTTACCGGTTTCCTACGTAGCCGCGCAAATAGCAGCCGCGGTTAAGGTTAGTGAGTCGACAGTACTTGGTAACAGCAAGCAGAAATACAAGAATGAAAGAAGCAAAGCAGGACCCTCTTCTCTTCATACACAGGGGTAAGAAAAGAAGAATGCAGAAACGCATAACAAATCTGGATGCTTTCGCACAAGACGCGATCCGACGTCACGTACACAAGTATTGTCATACAAGAGATTAGCCTGCATTTGACAAGCCTCGTACAACACTGAGTGAGACCGAACTTTTTGAAGGTACCAGATCGCCGTTGTGACTGGTTCTACAGCGTCTAGGCTTTAAATACAAAAATATTTCATGCTGTAAAATGTGAATGGGACGAGAAGACATTGCTGCATGGCGAAGCAGATTTTTGAGTGAAATGAAAGATATTAATTTCGAGGACATTGTTTGAATGGATAAAACATGGGTAAATGCAGGTCATACAATTACGAAAGGTTGGAGTGACAACAAAGGAGAAACTATGGCACTCGCTGCTGGAAAAGGGTGTAGAATTATTCTTTTGCATCCTGGTACCTACCACGGCTTTATTCCCGGCTGCCAACTGCTTTCAGATCCAAGAAAACATCATAGTAACGTGAGAAAATGAATCATGAAACATTTTTAAATTGGTTCGAAAATACGTCGTTACCAAGTTTATAAATCTGTAAGTAATTATTATCGACAATGCCCCATACCACTCAGTTTTAAAGGATAAGACTCCAACCCTGTCGTCTCGAAAGGAAGACATTATCCAGTGGTTACGACAACACAGAGTCACTGTGGATGATAAATTGATAAAAGTAGAATTATAAGAAACCGGGTCCCTCACAAACCACAGTTTCCAACCTTTGAGACCGATGAGGTAGCTTATAAATATGAAAACAGAGTCATAAGACTACCTACCACCTTACCACTGCCACTTTTACGCTATTGAACTTTTTTGGGCGCAAGTGAAAGTACGTTTCTCGCGAAAATAAAAAAAAATACTGTGAGTGAAGTTGAGAAAGCCGGCCGGCGTGGCCGAGCGGTTCTAGGAGCTTCAGTCTGGTACCGCTACGGCCGCAGGTTCGAATCCTGCCTCGGGCATGAATGTGTGTGATGTCCTTAGGTTAGTTAGGTTTAAGTAGTTCTAAGTTCTAGGCGACTAATGACCTCAGAAGTTAAGTCCCATAGTGCTCAGAGCCATTTGAACCATTTTTTTGAAGTTGAGAAACTGACTATTCAGGGCCTGAAAAATGTCACCGAAATGGACTGGAGGGCTGTTGTGATGCAAACGAAGCGAGTAATTGACGAAGCGTGAAATAATGAGTCTTCTCGAAGATAGTGTTACGGAACTTATTAATACTCCCAGCTGCACGTCCACTTCGGGAAGTTCCAGTGACTCTGACATGAGTGGAATCCACCTTATTTTGGACAGCGCACCTGCTTGCAACTAGCAATCGGTGGAGGTATGTACACATAAAAGTTTCTTTACTTTTAAACAGTGTACATTGTTTCCATGTGCCGTGTCTGTATGGCCTATAAACGTGTCAGCTCCTGAAACCAGTGTGAGGATAGTTCCACGCCGGCCGGAGTGGCCGAGCGGTTAAAGGCGCTACAGTCTGGAGCCGCACGACCGCTACGGTCGCAGGTTCGAATCCTGCCTCGGGCATGGATGTCTGTGGTGTCCTTAGGTTAGTTAGGTTTAAGTAGTTCTAAGTTCTAGGGGACTGATGACCACAACAGTTAAGTCCCATTGTGCTCAGAGCCATTTGAACCATTTGATAGTTCCACGAACCAATGAAAGCGAGAAATTACAGTTTGCTTTTGACACTGATTTCTCTCTTGGGTTTACTCGCAAAGGTCAACATTAATCGGTATGAACAAAGCAAGCGTGATGAATAGTTCTGCCACAAGTTGTTGACCGCCGTCTCTTCGCATATCACGGGGTTGTGGTTATGTTAGCAATTTAGTCACTTAAAATCAGCTGTCGACAGAGCATCTCGGTTTCTCGTCATACATCAAACGGCCACTACCAACATTGCTTCGCATTACACCTAAAAAGGAAGTGGGCCTAACCCGCTCAACAATATTGTCAATCCGTCATATTGACCGCCTGAGTGTGCATATCGACGTATGATCAATAACAGAAATATTGACGAGCAGTACTGATGGCCCCAAAAATATTCTCCGTGCACACTGAGCGTGTGTAGTGTGTAGCATCGACGGTCTGACATTCGCCATTCAGGTGTTCGCAGAGCTTCGTGAACCAGCCACACAACGCTAATGGGCACTCTTCATGTTGACCGTTCGTCTTTGAGCATAACATCTCTCAGACTCAATTTTTGTAGTAATCTTTTAACAGAAAACAGTTTTAAAAGAATTTATGCAGTAGTCGTTATTGTCACTTTAAAGTGATCAATCGAGCATTGAAGTTAAAATCGTCTGGGTTATTAGGCCGCGTCATGTTTCTTCTAAAGTCTGTCTCACCCAGAATGTACGGACTACCGAAAATACAAAAAGAATCGGTTCCTTTGAGGCCTATAGTCAGTGGGATTAACTCGCCGACTTATTTTTTAGCACGTCGTTTATCTGGCAAACTGAGACATCTAGTTGGTGAAACAAATAGTTTTATAAAAGATTCGAAACATTTTTTAGAAATTATACGCACACTGAGGATATCTGCAGGAGACATTCTTGTTGACTTCTATGTGACATCGTATCAGATACAATAAATAAGAGAGAATGTTGCTCCAGATGTTTGTGACTTAATTGAATTATGTCTTCGTTCGAGCTATTTTAAATACAATGGTGAATTCTATGAACAGGCTGACTGCCTTGCTATGGGCTTACCCATTTCGCCAGTTGCAAAAAAATGGCTCTGAGCACTATGGGACTTAACATCTGTGGTCATCAGTCCCCTAGAACTTAGAACTACTTAAATCTAACTAACCTAAGGACATCACACACATCCATTCCCCCTGGCAGCATTCGAACTTGCGACCGTAGCTGTCACGCGGTTCCAGACTGAAGCTCGTAGAACCGCACGGCCACACCGGCTGGCCGCCAGTTGCAGCTGACGTTCTTATGGAACATTTTGAGCAACAAGCGTTAAGTAGCGCTCCTTTGAAACCTTCTTGCTGGCTCCGCTATGTGGATGATACATTTGTTATATGGCCACACGGCGAAGAAGAACTTCATGCGTTCCACAATTTCTTAAATGGAATTCACCCCGAAAAAGAATACTTTAGGAGAAACATGACGCGGCCTAATAACCCAGAAGATTTTAACTTCAGTGACAACGGCCACGAAAGTCTGCAGACTTACATACAATCGAGCATTCTCTACGGCATTGTTTTCTTATTTAATTTGGAAACATAGTTGGCCTCGTTATGTACTGTATATGCAACGGCTACGAAATACACATCAGCCTCGTCACATTATTTACGTCAGTTACCTGAATATATCATTTCAATACAGATATACTTAATTCACAAGTTTCAATAACATTTTTGCTAATTGTGTTTGATGATATTAGAGCACTAAATTTCAAGCATTCGAAGCTCTGCCTGTTGCAAGGAATCTAAGTTAAACGTTATCTCGTCGATTGCGACTGACACTCCCACTGACAAATTTTGCTTTTATGTTTTGCGTCGTAACAACATTACTAATTTGCCGTAATATCAAAGACTCATACGAAAATAGTTTGACATCTTTTGTTTCCGTAGTTAAGAATTTAGTCAGTAAATTAAAATACGACAAGTGGCTTCTTTTCCAACCATTCTCGGAGGCATTGCCTCATTTTTGTTGTTTTCTGTTGTTTACCAGTTATAGCTAAAATAACTGCGATACACGATGTCTTTTGGGTGTTCGACATTCTAAACTTGTAAAATGATGAAAATAGAAGTGACAAACTTCAAAATGTTACCAGCGCTGTAGCAGTTCATTTATTCACATCATGGCAACATATTTGGCCGAAACCGGTAATCTGAGTAAACGCTCTACTAAAGACATCGTGGCAGTTTGAAGTTTTTTCTTCTATTTTGATATCAATGTAGCTCGCATCCATGAAGGAATAATGTCAAGCATTTATCACCTTGTAACATCGCGTTGCCCCACTGACAATATTACTGACGGTGCGAGGGTCACTTTAATATTTTAAAGGTATGAAAAACTAGTATTGTCAATAAATGTTGGACGTGTGCATGCCCGTTAACAGTACTTGTGTAGTGACGCGCGTCGTCTGTATCTGCTGGCAGCCAATGCGACAACACTGTTGCTACAAGTACTAATTTCTAGTCTCGTGTGAAGCACTATTAAGGACAGGTTTGTGCAGCAGCCTGCAAAACAGTGCTAAGGCTTCACTGTAAACTAGGTGTGACGCAGATTCAGCAAAGAGCTGGAAAATAAACTATGACATCTGCAGTCCCTTTTTCCGCATACCATTCGTTCTCACTACCATGTCGACCAAACTATGAATTAATTTTAAATGGACTATACAAGCTAAGCCATGTGTGAGCACACATTCGCCCGCTTGACGTTTTCTCGTCTAGCAGATCTACCAAATCACTCACCACAGTACTAATTTCTAGTCTCGTGTGAAGCACTATTAAGGACAGGTTTGTGCAGCAGCCTGCAAAACAGTGCTAAGGCTTCACTGTAAACTAGGTGTGACGCAGATTCAGCAAAGAGCTGAAAAATAAACTATGACATCTGCAGTCCCTTTTTCCGCATACCATTCGTTCTCACTACCATCTCGACCAAACTCAGGTAGTGGAATCCATTCATCATTAGAATAAACATGATATAAACATTGCACTATGTATTCTTCCGCGTTTGCTGGAAGTGGATTTCCATTTCACGTGGGACTGCAGCCAAGCTGCCTCGAGTACCGTCAAGTACGATAATAAGGGAACGTTTTTTGCTGCGTACTAAGGGCATTTCGACTTAGCGATAATAAGGGACAACAGCTTTACCGGCGCATTTAACTTGCACAGCACTGGCCGGTCAGCTGGTACAGCCAGCCTTCAGTGACGTGGCAAGCTGTAGTTCATATGTAAAAAGAGACGAGCAGAGGAGCAATACAGCGTCGAATGTCAATTAATTTTTAAGCAGAATGAAATAATACACTGCAGATCTCCCACAATACGCTCCTTAGACGAATAGACGAAACCCGCAGCTTGTTATCAAATGGTTCAAATGGCTCTGAGCACTATGGGACTTAACTTCTGAGGTCATCAGTCCCTACTTAAACCTAACTAACCTAAAGGCATCACACATATCCATGCCCGAGGCAGGATTCGAACCTGCAACTGTAGCGGTCTCGCGGTTCCAGACTGTAGTGCCTAGCACCGCTCGGCCACACCGGCCGGCAACATGTTATCGTTTCTAGCTAAGGTACTATTGTAATTAAGAACAAGAACGATGAAAATTCCTGACTTAACCACAGGGTAATTTTTCTGCGTAACTGTGTGTAACGTAAGAGAGTATTAAAGGATTTCACCGTATAGCTAAATATTGAAGCCACTGAAGGCATTACTTACAGTCAGTCGTCTGGTAATCTCTTAGCTTCTTCCTTACCCGAATCCCAGAAATACATTTCAATTCTGGAAGTGTCACCTGCTACATTGTTAACGAGCCTATCAGCAACAGAATCCACCAAGCCAATCAGGCGCAGCATTTTCTTTTCTTCCTTTATGACGAGCCGTTCTATATCCCGCCAGCGTTCGGCAGTGCCGTGTGAGAAACCTGCGTGCGTTAGTTCCACTACGTCTGTCAGCTTAAAGTCTTGTTACTTCTCGGGCCAAATACCGCAGCTTGGCTCCAGATTAGTTCCATTGGGTTCATATTGTAATGGTACAGTAGCAAATGTAAAAATGAAGCATTTGTATGATGTGCTCGATTCTGTGTAAATTATTGTTTTTGATGTTTCTAAGATACTTACAGTGAGTCCAAAAAGTATTCGTCTAGCTGTATATATTTTAGAAAACAAAGTCTGTGTAACATAAAAAGAAATGTATACAAAATCTAAAGAGCCAATTATGTAAGACGTACTTCGGTAAGTCATTTTTGTTGGAAAGCAAGGAAAGAAATACATCCAAATCGACAGCAAGGTTAACAAAACATAAACAAAATAGTATTCGTCCACCATCTGAACATGCTGAAATTCAGCGTGTAGTGATTAAACTGTAACGCTGACCCACGGCACATACTAAGAGTCAACCGCGCGCGGGCGGCCCCACTCTATCGCCTGTTGCGGTTCTGAACGCGCCGATACAGTCCAATTAGCGCCATGGGCGGTAAGGGTAGTGAGACGACGCTCATCGAAAAGAAACTTATTTTGCGCTTACATAATGAGTGCAAATCTTCTTACGAGATTGCTGAAGTAGTCGGCAGACCTAGACCGTCGGTTCAGTCGAAAATAGATCGATTTTGTGCAACAAAATCATTAAGAAACCAACCACGTACTGGACGCTCTCACACTTCGACTGATGCAGACGTGAGATTTATCATGAGGGATATGAAGAAGAAACCTAAAATCAGCGCTCCTAAGTTGGGTGAGGAGTTATAGTCTATGGGAAAGAAGGTTTGTGCCAACACAAAAAGAAGTACCCTCAAAACGTATGGGTATCATGGCCGGGTAGCGCGCAAGAAATTTTGGTTCGGTAAACAGAATCGAAAGAAATGTTTCAGTTTGCGACTGAACATAGATTCAAAAAGGAAGACTTCAGAAATAGAGTAATATTTTTTGATGAGAGTAAAGATAACGTATTCGGGTCGGATGGCAGGCAAATGGTGTGGCGTAAGAAGAATGCGGAAATGTTGCCACGCAATCTTGTGCCAACGGTTAAAAAATGGCTCTGAGCACTATGGGACTTAACTTCTGAGGTCATCAGTCCCCTAGAACTTAGAACTACTTAAACCTAACTAACCTAAGGACATCACACACATCCATGCCCGAGGCAGGATTCGAACCTGCGGCCGCAGCGGTCACGCGGTTCCAGACTGTAGCGCTTAGAACCGCTCGGTCACTCCGGCCGGCCGCCAACGGTTAAACACAGTGGTGGCTCCCTGATTGTGTGGGGCTGTATGAGTGCTGCAGGTGTTGAAAAATTACATTTCATAGAAGGTACAATGGATCACCATATGTATATCAACATTTTAAAGGACAATCTGAATTCCAACACCGAAAAATTAGGTGTGCAAGGAAATTACGTTTTAGCAAGATACCGACCCAAAGCATACGGCTCTAAATACAAGGCTGTGGCTCCTGTACAATACCCCAAAACAACTTAACACCCTCCTCAGAGCCCAGACATCAATCCTATAGAACACCTTTGGAAAGTACTGGAAGATAGCATCAAGGGAAGACACATGTCTAACAAGAGAGACCTAAAAGAAGCACTTCAAGACGAATGGGACAAAATTCCAACCTCCCTGACGGCAAACTTGGTGAAGTCGATGCCCAGACGACTACAAGCAGTAATAGCTGCAAAGGGAAACCCACCCTAAATATTAATTTTTGTAATTGAAATCACATTTTCAGATTGCAAATTAAAAAAAATATGAATGGACGAATACTTTTTTAAGTAGCCCTTGAATAAATTCTCCATTTTGTCAAATTTGTTATCGCTATGGATGTACTTAGTCTCTTGCCCATCAATAAAAATGACTTACCAAGGTTCATTGCATATGACTGGATGTTCACATTTTATGTTCCCTTTCTTTCACGTGACATATACTTAGTTTTTAAACAAAATTACAACTAGACGAATACTTTTCGGACTCATTGTATCTACCTCTGTGGTATAAAACGATGGACATAGTCCAAATAAAGAGGGTTTGGTTTTTCATTTTTGCCTCAAAAAGTTAAATTGTTATGTTTTCTTAATTTATACAACTTTTATGAACAGTCTTTCATAAAACGTTGATAATTAAGAATTTGTATTTGAAATGGAAACAGAAAATTCGCGTCCAATATATAATTAGAAACAAGAAGACGTGCATTATTCATAAAAAAGATGATGAGTTTTATAATTACGAGATATAGGTATTTCAAATTGAACGAGAAAAAAACGATATTAAGCAGATTAGAACTAACACACGAATAATCTCACTCGGTTCGCATTCCTTTACATTCTCGACTGCGCTACACCTTCAATCTGGGTTTGCATATCACCCGCAGTATATAAACGCAGGAAAAAACTTCAAAGCCGATTATCTCCGTAAATTTATGAAAAACATTAAGAACAACCTATTCCTCGGCACTTTTTACCGTGTTCCAAGCGCGTGTTTCACTACGGAATAGAAAGCAACTTCAGCCATTTTCATACAGCACATTAACAGCGCGACAATCAGAGCACAACGCTGCAGAGGCTGTGACTGTACACGATTTTTGAAATAAAAACTGCGTAGCTAAAGTGTGATTGAGAAAAATGCTGATGGCAGTTAATACATTTGAGTATCTTAAAGTTTCATTTAACGTAACTCAGTAATAAGATACCTAATATGTAAGTAGGACCTACTTCCAAGAGCGTAACAACACCAGTCTAGTGTGCTAAGGCCTCTGACCAATCAACACGTTTGTGTTTGTTTACATCAGGTTTATTCTTATGCTGAACAGATTATAATTACCTCTCCTCGAGCATTGAGCGTACCTACGACGTCGGTTATTGTGACAGGTAAATAGTTAAGAGTATTGGCACTCATAGTCCTATTTGTTGATATTCAGGACTGCTACTGTCGCCTGGTGATGGAGCAAAGTGCACAAGGTTTGCTCTGAATATATTTCGATGGAGACGGGAAGGGGAGAGATATTTTTTCTTAAAATGGCTCTGAGCACTATGGGACTCAACTGCTGAGGCCATTAGTCCCCTAGAACTTAGAACTAGTTAAACCTAACTAACCTAAGGACATCACAAACATCCATGCCCGAGGCGGGATTCGAACCTGCGACGGTAGCGGTCTTGCGGTTCCAGACTGCAGCACCTTTAACCGCACGGCCACTTCGGCCGGCTATTTTTTCTTTCTTAAATAATCGTCTTGATGAAGGTAGAAGCCCCTTTTGCCGTTTCTTCATTTGTACGAATTAAATTTGGTTTTTAGAAAAGATTCTCCTTCCACAAAACACAATGTTTTCCGACTTTCTTACTTTTAGGATTCCTCGGTGAAAACAGAACGCCTATAGGATCACTTTGCTGTCCGTACGCGTCTCTGTCTGCCTGCCGGACTCTTAATAAGCCTTTTTTTCAGGAACCAGTATACGCATCAAGTTGAATGGAAATGAAATGAGCGTATGGCATCGTTGGCCGGTAGGCCCCTGTTCGGGGAAGTTCGGCCGCCAAGTGCAAGTCTTGTTTCGATCGACGCCACATTGGGCGACTTGCGCGCCGGTGATGAGAATGAAATGATGATGAGGACAACCCAACGCCCAGTCCCTGAGCGGAGAAAAATCTTCAACCCGGCCTTCACGCCGTGAAGGGATCGTAGCCAACGCAATCAAAAGATACGGTTATTTACGTCGCACGTTTTGATACACGAAAACTCACTCATCAAAACCTGTGTAGGGCGTACGGTACTTCTGTTGACGCAGAACCATGAAAAATTGGCAAGAAGCAAAGTTCCACAGTTAGTAACTGTTAATCCGAAATAAATCTCACGAAGAAAAATCCGTTGCTCGCGCAGATGACACTCGTCATCCACATGACTTTCCCGCTCAATTTTGTCTGACAGGGCAGGATTGAATTCTCCCCATTTCAAGTACCTTTCTGTTAACTCGCCGGCTGTTAGCTGCAATCATTGTTGGCTTTCAGTTACGAAAGATACATTGTTTATGAAACATTATTATAGACTGGAGGACACTTGTCATCCGCGCGAGCTCTGCTGCCACAATCTGATACAAAGTAAGTCTGTATTACGATATTGCTTTCCTAGATTCAATCGATCTTTCATGTGCGGAAATTTAGACGTATTGAAACTGATTGCAAAAAATGGATCAAATGGCTCTGAGTACTATGAGACTTAACATCTGAGATCATCAGTCCCCTAGAACTTAGAACTACTTAAATCTAACTAACCTAAGGACATCACACGCATCCATGCCCGAGGCAGTATTCGAACCTGCGACCGTAGCGCTCTCGCGGTTCCACATTGAAGCGCCTAGAACTGATTGCAGTTACCTTCCATGTTACCTAGTGTTCTCTTTATTTCTAAATTGTGGAAGAAATGTCAAAGGCAAAAAACCTCGGACCGAGTTTAGTAGAGATCCTAATGTATGGCTGGAATGGTTCAATGAGCTGAGTGATGAAGATGCTCACAGTGACAGCGCTGACTCAGAGACTGAGGATTCTGTTCATGAAAGCGGTCATGATTTAGGAACAGAACAAGAAGAGTCAGAAAATGATGAATATGAATCACAGGAAGAAGTAACTCAAGAGGATGCATTTTTTTAGGGAAAGATGGAATAACTAAACGGAGGAAAAATGAATATCCTATCAGTGTTAGAAGGAGATCTCGTAATTTTATTACGCATTTGCCTGGACCAAAAAATCAAGATCGTATAAGAAAAGACAAATAGAAATTCTGAATTTGTTCTTGGATGAAACATAATAAGCATTATCGCAACATGCACTAATATATACATCAATTAAATTCGTGGTAACTTCTCTAGAGAAAGGGACGCTAAAGAAACAGATGCGATAGAGATCAGAGCTTTCATTGGTTTGTTTGTTATATCTGTGTGGATCTTTGAGATGTTCTAGGAAGAGTATATTGAAATTGTGGGATAACTCAAAGGGAAACGGACTTAAATGATGTTATTTATGCATAAGTGAAAACCGATTCAGGTTTCTGTTGAGATGTCTGAGGTTTGATCTATCCATGTTTGCAGAGACAAGTTGGCTGCTCTCAGAACTATCAGAGAGGTACTTGAACTATTCACGAACAGTTGCCAAAAATATTTTTCACCTACTGAATATCTTACTGTTAACGAACAGCTTTTGGCACTTAAGAGGAAACTGCCCATTCACGTAATATATTCCTAGCAAACCAGCAAAGTATTGGTTAAAAGTGTTTGCTTTGGTTGATGTAAAAACAGGTTGCACTTTGAATTTAGAACCGTCCGTCGGTAAGCAACAAGAGGGACCATGTAATGCCAGCAATCCAGCTGAATATATTGTTCTTCGAATGGTCAAACTGTTTCAAACATTAGAATATATTATACTGTGTACAAATATTAAATGTATTATATTTAGATTTAATAAAAAAAATCATAAAACCAGTCATAAAGACCGTTAAAAGTATATAAATAGACCTCTTGTTTTGCTGATGACACCAGTCATCCGCGCGAGTGACGATGTTACGAATTTTCGCACGATTAACGGAGGGTTAAGACCTCTTTCTCTCAGGAACGGCTAGTCGTATCAAGCTGAAATTTATGTTACGTACTGAGGTCTGCGGTCCCTTGACGGTGTGTCTGCGGTCCCTTGATGTAAAACATTTTATGTCACGTATTTTGATACCCGCAAACTCACTTATCGAAACCTATAGAGTACTTTCCGTTGACCTAGAATTATGAACTTTGGCAAGAAGCAAGGTTTCATAGTAAAAGTGAAGAAAAAAATCCGAAAATTGTTAAATGCAATTATATCACATAAAAACGTATTATTGACGGTGGAACTGTATTGCAATTATCATCCCTGAAAAGCATAATATAAAAATATTGTTGCAGGCAAACTTAACATGTAGGCTGTAGTCATGTTTTAGTAAGTAAATAAAAATATTTTATTACGTCTACACTCGCTGCATGCCGATCAGCTGGTCGATTCGCGAATCCCAAGTAAGGGTCAATGGACATTATAACAGGCGGAATGGCGACAAACAAAACAGAATTGGAAGGTAAATACAGCGGGGTGTTCAAAAAGTCTCTCCGCAGTGCCGTATGATTTTTATCCGCGGCCGTCCGGCGTGGCCGTGCGGTTCTAGGCGCTGCAGTCTGGAACCACGTGACCGCTACGGTCGCAGGTTTGAATCCTTCCTCGGGCGTGGATGTGTGTGACGTCCTTAGGTTAGTTAGGTTTAAGTAGTTCTAAGTTCTAGGGGACCGATGACCTCAGATGTTAAGTCCCATAGTGCTCAGAGCCATTTGAACCATTTTTTTGTTAGCCGCGAGTGCTGTATGCTGCAGTGAATATGCCGAAATGAAACTCAGTGAAATACACGTTATTAATTTATTGAATATTCATTTTTACTGAGATAAACGAAACAATGGAATGTTGGGGGAGTCCACTTGAAGGGAAGTAACCTAGGCAGGCGAACAATCGTACGGCACGCGTGCCTAACGATCATACGGCACTGCGGAGAGACTTTTTGAACACTCCGTATAAACTGAAGTCCCCTACCAGCTTCTTTTTGTATGTCCGGGCTAGTATCAGGAACTACTGCAGAGATTTTGATACGGTTTTGGGATTCCCGCGACCGATATCTTGCCGGTATCGATATCGATAACATGCAGAAACCGTTCAGATTTTCAATTCCTGGGAAGGATGAGCTACCCATATACACTGTAAAGAAAAAAAAACGACAACTCTGTTTACATGTACGGAACAGTCAGTACGTGAGTCCTACTCGCCCTTGGCCAGTTTTTTTATACATGTTTCAACACGTTCACTGATGGGCCAAAACATTACGGCCACTGGCCATCAGGAAGCTGAGTGACGTCTGATGACATTCGGAGCACATTATACTGTAAGAAAAGTGTACAAGCGGAGCAGAGACGGATGGGGGAATCATTCTTGTGACGATAGGGGAAATACACTACTGGCCATTAAAATTGCTACACCAAGAAGAAATGCAGATGATAAACTGGTATTTATTGGACCAATATATATTATACTAGAACTGACATGTGATTACATTTTCGCACAATATGGGTGCATAGATCCTGAGAAATCAGTACCCAGAACAACCAACTCTGGCCGTAATAACGGCCTTTATACGCCTGGGCATTGAGTCAAGCATAGCTTGGATGGCGTGTACAGGTACACCTGCCCATGCAGCTAAACACAATACCACAGTTCATCAAGAGAGTGACTGGCGTATTATGACGAGCCAGTTGCTCAGCCGCCATTGACCAGACGTTTTCAATTGGTGATAGATCTGGAGAATGTGCTGGCCGGGGCAGCAGTCGAACATTTTCTGTATCCAGAAAGGCCCGTACAGGACCTGCAACATGCAGTCGTGCATTTTCCTGCTGAAATGTAGGGTTTCGCAGGGATCGAATGAAGGGTAGAGCCACGGGTCGTAACACATCTGAAATGTAACGTCCACTGTTCAAAGTGCCGTCAATGCGAACAAGAGGTGACTGAGACTCGTAACCAAAGGCACCCCATACCATCACGCTGGGTGATACACCAGTATGGCGATGACGACACGCTTCGAATGTGCGTTCACCGCGATGTCGCCAAACACGGATGCGACCATCATGATGCTGTAAACAGAGCCTGGATTCATCCGAAAAAATGACGCTTTGCCATTCGCGCACCCAGGTTCGTCTTTGAGTACACCATCGCAGGCGCTCCTGTCTGTGATGCAGCGTCAAGGGTAACCGCAGCCATGGTCTCCGAGCTGATAGTCCATGCTGCTGCAAACGTCGTCGAACTGTTCGTGCAGATGGTTGTTGTCTTGCAAACGTCCCCATCTGTTGACTCAGGGATCGAGACGTGGCTACACGATCCGTTACAGCCATGCGGGTTAGATGCCTTTCATCTCGTCTGCTAGTGATACGAGGTCGTTGGGATCCAGCACGGCGTTCCGTATTACCCTCCTGAACCCACCGATTCCATATTCTGCTAACAGTCATCGGATCTCGACCAACGCGAGTAGCAGTGTCGCGATACGATAAACCGCAATCGCGATAGGCTACAATCCGACCCTTATCAAAGTCGGAAACTTGATGGTATGCATTTGTCCTCCTTACACGAGGCATCACAACAACGTTTCACCAGGCAACGCCGGTAAACTGCTGTTTGTGTATGAGAAATCGGTTGGAAAGTTTCCTCATGTCAGCACGTTGTAGGTGTCGCCACCGTCGCCAGACTGGTGTGAATGGTCTGAAAAGCTAATCATTTGCATATCACAGCATCTTCTTCCTATAGCTAAATTTCGCGTCTGTAGTACGTCATTTTCGTGGTGTAGCAATTTTAATGGCCAGTAGTGTATATTGACATAGCGACCTTGACAAAGGATTGACTTTTACCTGGTGCCTAGATTCGAGCTTCTCGGAAACGCCGAAGCTGGTTGGCTGTTCATGTGATACAGTTTGTGAGCATCTGTGGAAAGTGGTTGAAGGACAAAGAAACCACGAGGAAATGGCAAGGTGAGGACAATGGCCCATTACAAATTTTGTAGGTCGCGGAGGCTTGCCCACTCTGTAGAAAAGGATAGGCGGCGGCATCTCTAGGAGATCTACAATCCTGATTCAGGCACAAGTGTTTCGATACACACACTTCAGCATAAATTGTTGAACATGGAGCTCTACGGCAGATGACTCCTACATGTCCCCGTGTTGACTCAATGACATCGTCAGTTACGTTGCAATGGACTAAGGAATATCAACGGAAGATCAGGGTTTAACGTTGCGTCGACATAGAGTATCATTAGAGATGGAGCACAAGCTCCGATTGTTTCGAGGGCGGATGATGGAAATGGGCCGTTCCCAATGAAAGGGACCATTCCGGCAGTTTCTTGGAGCGATTTGGGAAAATCGTGGAAAGCCTCAATCAGAACTGCTGGTCACGGATTTGAACCGTTGTCATTACGAATGCATGTTCAGAGCACTAACCACTGCTTCCCCTCGCTCTGTCCAGGAATATCGAAATTGGACCGCGTATGAATGGAAATGTGTCACCTGGTCGAGTGAATCAGGTTTTTGTGATACAAGGTCGACGGTTGTATCCAGTTACTCCGTCATCCAGGCGAATAATTGCTAAAAACAAGCACTGCATCACGAACGAAGCTGGTGGGAAGGACATTCGCCTGGGGTTCCATGGGACTTGGGGTAGTAATGGAAGGCACCTCGACCGGTGTGGACTAAATGAAAATTTGAAGCCATCTTGTCTCTAACCCCAGTAATAGCTTAGAAATATGTAAAATAAATACTTTATAGCATGATGTGTTCAATAATATTGTAACAGGTGCTCAACTTACAATGGATTTTGTCATCCTACATCTGTAATACGATAACAAGACGTGCAGACGACATGTAAACATCTGACACCACATAGATCGACAAATCGATAGTAAAATCTAAACCAGCTGTATTTCGACCGCCATCTTGTCCACTGCACTACAGAACTTAAGAACCTTCAACATCGCAGCGCGTTAGCAATCGTTGGTTAATATATTAAAAAATTAGAAACCCGCCTCGACTGCAAAAAAACACCTAGTGTTAACCTAGGTTTCGGCGTAGATAACTACACCTTCTTCAGAACAATAAAACCCACAAGTGTCTAAGAAGACCTTTGTCAATGATTAAAAGAACACGATAGCTATACATTTCTAAACAAAAAAAGGGGGGAAACACAAACAGTACATATGTACAGTCTAAACCGTTACTTAACTTAATGGTGTAACCTCCACCTCACACCGGCCTATGTTCGATATGCCATGACCCGCCATAAACTCATAAGAGAGGACATTTTAAAGCAGAAAGATTCCTATGCTTTCGATATACCGCTGCGACTTTTAGCACCACTCTTCTCTGTTCCAATTTCTTTAACTGTACTTAGTATGTAGCACGGTTTTAATAAATTTTTATAATAAATTTTATTATCTTGGGTATTTGAGCGAGATGTTTTGTATTTTTTTAAATTATGTCTATTTGTAAAATGTGCAGGAGTAACTGACGCCACTGGCTAGTTCACGTTGTTACCACCATGTACGTGCAACTATAGAGTGGTTTTATGTATGTATGTTTTAAAAAGTGTAAAATAATAAATAAAATGATGGAACTCACGATTTGTGGAGATAAAATTAATTCACGTTGTCAGTGCAACAGTATTTCATGATTTACTTACATTTGAAACTTATGCAACAGCACATATAATAAGGCATACATGTTACGTTATTGTAGCCGGTCCTTCACGTGTTTTGTAGCACTGAAGATGGCCACACAGTGACCGAAATCTAGATATGCAGTAAACATCATTGCGACTGATTGCTGTACGCTTTACTACTTGAAAAAATTCTTTTCTCATTTGTTACGCGGCTTCAAACATAAAATTAAAACATTCTCGAAAGTTTTGGAATCCGTGGGACTGATATCTTGCCAGTTTCAATGTCAATAACAAGCAAAAATGGTCGATATCCTTGATTTCCAGAATGGATGAACTGTCTATATACGAGGGTTGACTGAAAAGTAATGCCTCTGCCTTCGTATCTCTTCAACAGTTGGCAGCATTGGTACGCGGCAGGTAGTGGTTTGTTCCGTAGCCTCTTCTCTACAGTTCCAGTTGGCGGGAAGCCTTAGCATTGAACGGTTGTGTTGTTACAGTGTAAAGTATGGAACCCTGCGCAGACGCTCGGTCAATGCGATTTAAGCAACGTGCAGTCACTGAATTCTTGACAGCAGAAGTTGTCACTCCAAAGGAGATTCATCAGAGAATGAAAACAGTTTATGGTGATTGTGTTGATGTGAGTACTGTGCGTCGTTGGGTGAGTAAGTTTAAAGATGTTGAGGCGGGAATATCTGACCTGCGTGACGAACAATGATTTGGACGTCCTGTGACAGCAACCACTGAGTTTCACAAGCAAAATGTTGACTGATTGATTCAGGACGATCGTCGTATCACTCCGAGAGAAACTACAAGCACAATAGGCATTTCACAAGAACATGTGGGTCACATTATTGCTTTGCTTGGCTATCAGAAGATCTGTGCACGATGGGTACCCCGGATGCTGACTCCTGAAATGAAAGCACACAGACTTGAAATTTGCCAGGAACTCCTCTCGCGTTACGTGAATTAAGGTGACGCCTTCCTCCATTCCATTGTGACAGGAGACGAAACGTGGGTACACCATTACGACCCGAGACGAAACGTCAGTCTACAGAATATCGACACAGAGGCTCACCCCAGAAAAAGAAATTCAAGATGCAGCCCTCAGCTGGAAAAATCATAGCCACAGTGTTCTGGTGTTATCCATGTCGATTTCCTTGAGCGGGGAACAACAATAAATTCAGAGCGTTACATCACAATGCTACCAACTCTGAAACGATAGCTAACAGGTCCGAAATGAAAAGGGAAAATGTTTTCCTGCAGCATGACAATGCCAACCACACACTTCACGTGCCACCACAGCAGAACTTCAGAGACTGAATCTCATCACCGTACGGCATCCTCCCTTCAGTCCAGATTTAGCACCGTTTGACTTCCATCTCCTCCCGATAATGATAGACGATCTGCGAGGACATAATTATGCTTCTGCCGAAGACGTTGAGAGAACTGTGAGACTGTGGTTACGGAAACAGAGTGTCGACTTCTTCTCTGACTGCTTCAGAAAACTTTCACACTTTGGCAGAAATGTATCCAACTGGCTGGTGATTATGTGGAAAAGTGAATATTGGTAATTAAAGATCACATTCTAAGGATTATTTCTGCGTTTGATTTATTAAAATATTCCCATCCAAACCTAATTAACGAAGGTGGAGGCACTGTTTTTCATTCAACCCTCGTACACAAATAAGTTTGTACGGACCCCTCAGTGCATCCAGAGCAATGGTTGCTTAAATTTTGTACAGTTATATGTTTTGAGGATATTGTTTACAGATTGTTGTTACTAATATTTCTACTTTATTCTTGTTGTGGTCTTCAGTCCTGAGACTGGTTTGATGCAGCTCTCCATGCTACTCTATCCTGTGAAAGCTTCTTCATCTCCCAGTACCTACTGCAACCTACATTGTTCTGAATCTGCTTAGTGTATTCATCTCTTGGTCTCCCTCTACGATTTTTACCCTCCACGCTGCCCTCCAATGCTAAATTTGTGATCCCTTGATGGCTCAAAACATGTCCTACCAACCGATCCCTTCTTCTAGTCAAGTTGTGCCACAAACTTCTCTTCTCCCCAATCCTATTCAATACCTCCTCATTAGTTACGTGATCTACCCACCTTATCTTCAGCATTCTTCTGTAGCACCATATTTCGAAAGCTTCTATTCTCTTCTTGTCCAAACTGGTTATCGTACATGTTTCACTTCCATACATGGCTACACTCCATACAAATACTTTCAGAAACGACTTCCTGACACTTAAATCTATACTCGATGTTAACAAATTTCTCTTCTTGAGAAACGCTTTCCTTGCCATTGCCAGTCTACATTTTATATCCTCTCTACTTCGACCATCATCAATTATTTTACTCCCTAAATAGCAAAACTCCTTTACTATTTTAAGTGTCTCACTTCCTAATCTAATCCCCTCAGCATCACCCGATTTAATTTGACTACATTCCATTATCCTCGTTTTGCTTTTGTTGATGTTCATCTTATATCCTCCTTTCAAGACACTGTCCATTCCGTTCAACTGCTCTTCCAAGTCCTTTGCTGTCTCTGACAGAATTACAATGTCATCGGCGAACCTCAAAGTTTTTACTTCTTCTCCATGAATTTTAATACCTACTCCGAATTTTTCTTTTGTTTCCTTTACTGCCTTCTCAATATACAGATTGAATAACATCGGGGAGAGGCTACAACCCTGTCTCACTCCTTTCCCAACCACTGCTTCCCTTTCATGCCCCTCGACTCTTATAACTGCCATCTGGTTTCTGTACAAATTGTAAATAGCCGTTCGCTCCCTGTATTTTACCCCTGGCACCTTCAGAATTTGAAAGAGAGTATTCCAGTTAACGTTGTCAAAAGCTTTCTCTAAGTCTACAAATGCTAGAAACATAGGTTTGCCTTTTCTTAATCTTTCTTCTAAGATAAGTCGTAAGGTTAGTATTGCCTCACGTGTTCCAACATTTCTACGGAATCCAAACTGATCTTCCCCGAGGTCGGCTTCTACCAGTTTTTCCATTAGTCTGTAAAGAATTCGCGTTAGTATTTTGCAACTGTGACTTATTAAACTGATAGTTCGGTAATTTTCACATCTGTCAACACCTGCTTTCTTTGGGATTGGAATTATTATATTCTTCTTGAAGTCTGTGGGTATTTCGCCTGTCTCATACATCTTGCTCACCAGATGGTAGAGTTTTGTCATGACTGGCTCTCCCAAGGCCATCAGTAGTTCTAATGGAATGTTGTCTACTCCGGGGGCCTTGTTTCGACTTAGGTCTTTCAGTGCTCTGTCAAACTCTACACGCAGTATCTTATCTCCCATTTCATCTTCATCTACATCCTCTTCCATTTCCATAATATTGTCCTCAAGTACATCGCCCTTGTATAAACCCTCTACATACTACTTCCACCTTTCTGCCTTCCCTTCTTTGCTTAGAACTGGGTTGCCATCTGAGCTCTTGATATTCATACAAGTGGTTCTCTTCTCTCCAAAGGTCTCTTTAATTTTCCTGTAGGCAGTATCTATCTTACCCCTAGTGAGACAAGCCTCTACACCCTTACATTTGTCCTCTAGCCATCCCTGCTTAGCCATTTTGCACTTCCTGTCGATCTCATTTTTGAGACGTTTGTATTCCTTTTTGCCTGCTTCATTTACTGCATTTTTATATTTTCTCCTTTCATCAATTAAATTCAATATTTCTTCTGTTACCCAAGGATTTCTATTAGTCCTCATCTTAGCCTTGATCCTCTGCTGCCTTCACTACTTCATCCCTCAGAGCTACCCATTCTTCTTCTACTGTATTTCTTTCCCCCATTCCTGTCAATTGTTCCATTATGCTCTCCCTGAAACTCTCTACAACCTCTCGTTCTTTCAGTTTATCCAGGTCCCATCTCCTTAAATTCCCACCTTTTTGCAGTTTCTTCAGTTTCAATCTGCAGTTCATAACCAATAGATTGTGGTCAGAATCCACATCTGCCCCTGGAAATGTCTTACATTTTAAATCCTGGTTCCTAAATCTCTGTCTTACCATTATATAATCTATCTGATACCTTTTAGTATCTCCAGGATTCTTCCAGGTATACAACCTTCTTTTATGATTCTTGAACCAAGTGTTAGATATGATTAAGTTATGCTCTGTGCAAAATTCTACAAGGCGGCTTCCTCTTTCATTTCTTCCCCCCAATCCATATTCACCTACTATGTTTCCTTCTCTCCCTTTTCCTACTGACGAATTCCATTCACCCATGACTATTAAATTTTCGTCTCCCTTCACTATCTGAATAATTTCTTTTATCTCGTCATACATTTCATCAATTTCTTGATCATCTGCAGAGCTAGTTGGCATATAAACTTGTACTACTGTAGTAGGCATGGGCTTTGTGTCTATCGTGGCCACAATAATGCGTTCACTATGCTGTTTGTGGTAGCTAACCCGCACTCCTATTTTTTTATTCATTATTAAACCTACTCCTGCATTACCCCTATTTGATTTTGTATTTATAACCCTGTAATCACCTGACCAAAAGTCTTGTTCCTCCTGCCACCGAACTTCACTAATTCCCACTACATCTAACTTTAACCTATCCATTTCCCTTTTTAAATTTTCTAACCTACCTGCCCGATTAAGGGATCTGACATTCCACGCTCCGATCCGTAGAACGCCAGTTTTCTTTCTCCTGATAACGAAGTCCTCTTGAGTAGTCCCCGCCCGGAGATCCGAATGGGGGACTATTTTACCTCCGGAATATTTTACCCAAGAGGACGCCATCATCATTTAATCATACAGTAAAGCTGCATGTCCTCGGGAAAATTTACGGCTGTAGTTTCCCCTTGCTTTCAGCCGTTCGCAGTACCAGCACAGCAAGGCCGTTTTGGTTAATGTTACAAGGCCAGATCAGTCAATCATCCAGACTGTTGCCCCTGCAACTACTGAAAAGGCTGCTGCCCCTCTTCAGGAACCACACGTTTGTCTGGCCTCTCAACAGATACCCCTCCGTTGTGGTTGCACCTACGGTACGGCCATCTGTTACGCTGAGGCACGCAAGCCTCCCCACCAACGGCAAGGTCCATGGTTCATGGGGGGTTTACTTTATTATCAGTATAATTACACCATTAAAAAGAGTAAAAGTGTCGTTACCAATTCTAGCCCAATTCTGTTCTGCCAAATTATGCGTATAAGGTTGTTTAAGATAAATTTGTATTTAGTTTCGAATACCTCTAAGTCAATGAATATAGTCTCATAAAATTACCCTCCCACAACTACCAGCGCTTCCACTCCAAAGATTCGACGCCGCTGGAAAAGTAACACCATGTGTCAGCCACTAGTCTGGCTACATGCTTCGCCGACACCCATGTCACGTTCACTACGGTCATAATTACGTCTCCCACTCCCCCATTTTTTAGATTTCCAGTGTCTGCTAGCAATTCTCATCAAACATCTCTCCATAGTTCACTTAACATTGCTCAATTTTTAGGGTTTTGTACTTCAGTCAATAAAAATGGAATCCTTGTAGGATCACTTTCTTGTCTGTGTGTCTGCCTGTCTGACTGTTGAAAACCCATTTGCTCAGGAACGAGTTGCTGTATCGAGTTCAGATTTAAGTTGTAAGACCTATTATCCCTTAGCGGTCTAAAAGACTGAAGCTTGTAAGCCAATGCAGACAAAAGATAGGGCCATTTATGTCACATATTTTCATACTCGCAAACTCACTTTTCAAACCCTACAGATTACTTCCTGTTGACCTAGAAACATGGAATCTGGCAAGAAGCAAGATTTCACAGTACAAGCAAAGGAAAAAAATCCAAAAAAGTGTTATTTTCTAACTACATCACACGAAAAAAATACTTTTTTGTGATTCCCCAAAGTCATGGAATCCCCAGGACGGATATCTTGCGAGTATCGATATCTGTAACAGGAAAAAATCGTCATGATTCTAGGGATAGATGAATTATCTACATACATAATTACGTTTGTTGGGTACTCTCAGTGCGCGAGTCCTACTCCAATTTATTCGAATTTTTTGGTTTCAGTTTTAGTCCTTGTCTCTCTATCGGAATTAAAAATTGTTAATTCACATTGATTGTAAACACTAAGTTTCAGACCGGTTGGAAGCTTTGTGTGAAATCCTGTGAGGTCAACGATTAGCAGTCTCTATCAGTCTTCACTGCATTTATTTTATTGCTGTTCATCCAGTATGTTTCCACCTACCTTAAAAAAGGAAACACCAAATGGTTCTATTACTTCACTGATAATCTGTGATGTTCTCTTTTATGTTGGTTATACAGCGTTATTGTCTTATTATGATTTATTTCAAGCTACTTTCCAAATTGTTAAATTTATTCCATTTGTTGTTGAAGTTTAACTGCACTGCAGGTAAATAGTACATTGTCATCCTCAAAATGAAGGTGATTAGGGTAATATGCTTTAAAAAGTATTCCGTATTCGTTTCCGCAGTTTAAGAATGATAAAACACTTACTAAAGCTGCTGAGAATAGTTCCAGAAATATTGAATCTCTACTACTGATTCATATTTTTGATTCTAAATTTCTGACTTATCCTGATTAAGTCTAACGGAAGCTATAGAACTGGTGCATACATTCTTGAGTATAACGCTTAAACTGAGCCATTGTCTTGTTTCTCTACGGGTGCTAGTATAGGTTTCGTTGAAACCGAGAGATAAGCTTTCTCAGGATAAATTGTACGCAAAGTAGTATTCATGTTATTGCTCCATTCTACTGTTGCGCTTACTATTTGAAAATGGTTTGTGCTAGTACTTCTTCGAAATCCAGGTTGCACTTTTTCAGACTTAGATCTGAAGTATTTTTATAGTCGGTTATAATTTTAGTAACTGTCCGCTCCGATAGCTGAGTGATCAGTGTGACAGAATGTAGTCCTACGGGCCTGGGTTCGATTCCCAGCTGGTTCGGGGATTTCCTCCGCTCACGGACTGGGTGTTGTGCTGTGTTCATCATCCGGCGCGCAGGTCGCCCAATGTGGCGTCGAATGTAATAAGACCTGCACCAAGGCGGCCGGACCTGCCCCACAAGGGGCCTCCCGGTCAATGACGCCAAATGCTCATCATCGTCATCATCATTTTAGTAACTATCTTCTGCATTAACTTTAGGAGTCTGATAGATTTGTAGTTCTATGTTATGTCTGTCTACTTTATTCTTAAGGAGATTCTAGGCGCTACAGTCTGGAACCGCGCGACCGCTACGGTCGCAGGTTCGAATCCTGCCTCGGGCATGGATGTGTGTGATGTCCTTAGGTTAGTTAGGTTTAAGTAGTTCTAAGTTCTAGGGGACTGATGACCTCAGAAGTTACGTCCTATAGTGCTCAGAGCCATTTTCTTAAGGAGAATAACTAAACAATTATTTTAAGTTTCTGGGAACTGTCCTCTTCCGAAAAGATTCTGTGAACAATTTTCTACTTTCTTTTGTTTTTTCCTTCTGAATTAATCCTTTCTACTGAAATACCAATCCCTATCGAAGCCTTTCCTTCATCATACCTAAAATGACTATATATACTTCATCTTCCATCACCTGCGGAATGTCATCACCTTCGTTATTAATTATCAGTGTTTCTGTTTATGTCTAGTGCTTGGTACACTTTTAGACGTTCACCTCTAGTCAGCCCTGTAATAGAAGTTTAATATATTTTCTTATTCCATTTTTAAAAGACGTCAATTACTTTTTTGTGTTGTAATCTTCTTCTAAAATTATAAAAATTACTCTGGACAAATAAGGTTTTTCCAAATGTAAAAACGTGTTCCAAAGTACGACATGGCCATGTAGCTAGTAACGTATATACTACTGAACTTTAAAAGAGCTACAATCGAGAAACTCTTGTTAATACTGCTTTTAATCGTCTATCTGTTGCATTATTATTCTGTTACCAGTGGCGGTGGCAAGGGGTGGGGGGCTATGGCGGCTATAGTCCCCTCCCCCCCCATGGAGTACCATAGTACACTGGATAAAATGACTTCAGAAATCAGCGAATGTATTACTCCAACAGATGCATGAAATGACTTCAGAAATCAGCGAATGTATTACTCCAACAGATTCGATCATTTTTTTATAATTATGTAGCAATATAGGTTGCAATGTATTCCAAACACATTTTAACAAAAGAATAAGAGCGGCAAATAGTTTACTACCTAAACCAATAAATATCATTTAACTTAGAATAGGCGTTTTTACCCTGAACTCCAAAACTGTTGTGACTTGGCAAGACAGCCAAGTCACAATGAGAGGAAGCCGAAAGGCACGCGTTAAGCTCACGCAGATTGGCGTGAAGTCTGGAACAGTTAAAGGAATTAATAGTAGCAAATAAAGTACGTAGTTGATGTAATACTTAACTTTAATCCACAATTGTAGAACATCTCTCTTGACGGTACATGTTATAACCACAATATAAAATAATATCAAATGCTATGGCGCCTTGCTAGGTCGTAGCAAATGACGTAGCTGAAGGCTATGCTAACTATCGTCTCGGCAAATGAGAGCGTATTTGTCAGTGATCCATCTCTGGCTAAGTCGGCTGTACAACTGGGGCGAGTGCCAGTACGTCTCTCTAGACCTGCCGTGTGGTGGCGCTCGGTCTGCAATCACTGACAGTGGCGACACGCGGGTCCGGCGTATACTAATGGACCGCGGTCGATTTAAAGGCTACCACCTAGCAAGTGTGGTGTCTGGCGGTGACACCACAAAAACAGTTACCAAAAACTACTTTAAGCAACACCAAATTTTATTAATTTCTCGGTAGAGGACCCCAACTCTTCTTTTGTTAAGCCATACTCCATTGCCCCAAACCCCCTCCCCCCCCATTAGCCCCTGCCTCCCTTGACTGACTTCTAGAATCACCCCTGTCTGTTACACAGCAATAATCAGTATGTAAAAATCAATTAAGTAGAAGTGTCATCAAAAACTATTTAAAAGTTAAATCCATACTGAAATAGGAGCTATTGGAAACTAACGTATATTTCAATTTTCAAGACAGGTAAAATTGTTAAGACTTTAAAGACAGTGTATTTGTAAGTTTCACATATTCCGTGGTAAAAGACCTTCTGTTCCAAGGTACCAGATAGTGTACCATCGACGGAGTCTCGCTGAACTGTCCACACGTTGTCCAAATAGTCCCAAAAATATACATCATTTTACTCACCATAAAATTCTGTGACTGGAGAATTAACAATATATTTCGAATAGCTTTAATACATTATACAGCAATTAAATGTGCAGAACGTGAAATATTTACAAATGCTGCAAAAAACACGATCTCATGTCTAACAACAACAACAAAGTGTAGAAAATTGCAAAACTGCTTACGGTGGCGCCTAGCGCGCCCTTCCTTCGTGTGATTCTAAAATCACTCGCTAGACTGACGTAACGACCAAAAACATCGTTTGTTCCTAGGTATAATATCCTCTAGCTACAAAATTTTTTCTTGCAAACATAAAAAGAATTCTTGGAACATGGAAAATTTTCTCTATGGTGTTGCTTATTGTACCATCGGCCTTATGGAATGCGGCAACTATCGGCCATTCTGCCTGCTTTATACTCTTATTTCTCTTAACAGAATCAGTAAAGTAGATCCTAACGTTCATACCACTCTCTCACATAGTGTCACGTGACGACAAACTTAATGTTTCTCTCTATGGATAATATTTACGATACGGCTGCTTACAAACCGACAATAGAGCTTGGTGCGTCAAAGTTACCTGGTCAGTTTAATCGGTACACATGCAACAGAATGCTTACCGCTACGGTCGCAGGTTCGAATCCTGCCTCGGGCATGGATGTGTGTGATGTCCTTAGGTTAGTTAGGTTTAAGTAGTTCTAAGTTCTAGGGGACTGACGACCTCAGAAGTTAAGTCCCATAATGCTCAGAGCCATTTGAACCAACATACGGCGCGTTTATTGGTGTGGTCACCTTTCTCAACAAGTATATAGATATTTGTTGTATAAAGTGTACGCTTTTTCATGCAGCCATGTAAATTTATTTTCCAGGCGATTTTGCGTGTTTCGTCTTTTATATTAAGCCATCTTCAGTGGATTTACTTTGTTTGTTTTTCTATGCGATATTTATAGATAAGAAAATACTTCACGATGTTATTTTCGCACGAATAAATGATAACTTGCAGTTTGTCGTCGTTGTGGCCGACATCTGCGCTATCTCTTGTCTTATCATAGGTGAAGGGTCACACTGTCACTTCACTTATGTTGTGGACTGGCAAGAAAGCCAATCCAGTAGGACGGGAGGCCGAAGGGCACGCGTTTAAGCTCACGCAGGATGGCGTGAGGTCTGGAACAGGACTAGGTCTGTATAGTAACAAAAATAGTACATAGCTTCTGGAATACTTAACTTTAATCCATAATTGGTGAACATCGGTCTGACGGTACATGCATCACAGGATAAATAGCAATTGATAATGGCGCCTTGCTAGGTCGTAGCAATGGACGTAGCTGAAGGCTATGCTAACTATCGTCTCGGCAAATGAGAGCGTAAATTGTCAGTGAACCATCGCTAGCAAAGTCGGTTGTACAACTGGGGCGAGTGCTAGGAAGTCTCTATAGACCTGCCGTGTGGCTGCGCTCGGTCTGCAATCACTGACAGTGGCGACACGCGGGTCCGACGTATACTAACGGACCGCGGCCGATTTAAAGGCTACCACCTAGCAAGTGTGGTGTCTGGCGGTGACACCACAACTTATAAAACACGTCACGTCACGTCACGATCTTTCTGTTTTGCAGGTTTCATATTTCGTTACCTAACATCTGTGGAAGGCCACACTACTCATCTGGCAAGAACTGCAGACTCTCCTTAAGAGGGCGGTTAGAAAGAGTTCCGTTGTAACACTGGGGGCACTTGGTGTCGCTTTGTTTATTTGTGTTTGTAAGCGTTGTCAACTGCCGACTGATCACTCTCTCTCTCTGTGCGTACTTGCCTGTGTGTGTGTGTGTGTGTTTTATTATTTTTTATCTTTTATTTCATTCTTTTACTGAAGAGATATTGTCATTTTGTTAAGACATTGGGAGAACGTCTTAACCTAATGTTAAGTTACTTGCAGTAAAAGAAATTAAATAAACAAACGAACACCGTCCGACTAGGCCATGAAGGCCAAACGGTACCGACCGGCCGCAAATTCTGTCCATTTGACACGTTATATTGTCAAAATCCCGCCGTAATTGGAGGGCCCTGCCCATAATAATGCTCCAAACATTCTCAACTTGGGCTTACGTTTCAGCAAGATAATGGCCGCCCGCACTCGGCGAGCGTTTCTACTGCTTGTCTTCGTGCTTGCCTAACACTACCTTCCCAAAATAGATCGGCAGATCTCTCCACAATTGAGAATGTCTGGAGCATTATGGGCAGGGCCCTCAAACCAGCTCGGGATTTTGACAATCTAAAGCACCCATTGGGCAAAATTTGGCACGGTATCCTATAGAAGGACCTCCAACAACTTTAGCAATCAATGCCATGCCAAAAACTGCTTGCATACGGTCAAGCGGTGGACTGGACCGATGCATTATTGACTTGCTTAACTTGTGAAGATCTTTCTCTTGAATAAAACATCGAATATTTCTGAAATTGTAATCACTTGTTTGTGTACATGTACATCACACCTATCAATTTCCATTCATTCGGTTAATTCCTTTCGCAGTGTTTAGTTTTTTAGTCTTAGAGTGTATTTGGTTCTTGTGTTTGTTCTAGAGAACTTACTAATCTGCGATGCCTTCAGTGCACAGAGAAACCGAATGCTGATCGCAATACGAGTTGTATTTGTTTTCCACAATGAATATATACAGGACAATCAGAGTTCATAAAATGATATTGTTTTGATGCTGTTTTTTCACACTCATCTTAAGCCAATACATCGTTAACGTCAAAAATGCTTTAATCTTTGCTAAACTGACGGACCTTGTTCCTGATCCTATTGCAAACATAGCATGTTGTGTCTGAAGTGTGATAAGTTTGGATCTGAATAATGAAGCAAATAAGGCGTCGCCTTAAGGTTACACCAAGTTTTGGCGTTTTACCTGCACAGGTTCAGTTTGGGTGGATTTCAGTTAAACTTCATGGCTTTGATGGTTCGTGAACAACTTAGAATTCGTCACAAGCTTTGCACTGCCTGCATTCCGTTTCTAATTCATTCCACATGGAAACATTTCTGTAGGTTTCTCTTGGATTCACAGCGCCCGATTTGTAGCTAGTGACCAAAATCCGAACTAAATTTTGTCCAGGATAAATCAGTTCCGCATTAACGAAGTAGAATATCTACCAAGCCTCACTGCCGTATGATAACTGCAGCTCACACTGGACTTCTGTGACATAGACGAAGGCCGCTGCAACCGTGGCCGAAACGTTGGTTTTCCCCAGCAGTAGTTTTATACAATATGACGCGGTACCACAGAAAAATTTTACGTCGACTGACTCTTATAACCACCCGGTTCATGGCCACGTGGATGGCACAGCCGAGTGAGCATTTGCTCAAGGCCGCACTTACATCTACATCTACATATACATACTCCGCTAGCCACCAAGCGATGTGTGGCGGAGGGCACAATTCGCGCCAAAGTCATATCCCCCCCCCCCCCCTTCTGTTCCATTCGCGGATTGCACGAGGGAAAAACGACTGTCTGAACGCCTCAGTACGAGCTCTAATTTCCCTTATCTGTGAATGGTGATCATAGCGCGATGTGAAAGTCGGCGGTATTAATATTTGCTCTACATCCTCAGCGAAGATCGGATTTCGAAATTTAGTGAGCAGCCCCTTCCGTTTAGCGCGTCTTCTATCTGCAAGTGCATCCTACTTCAAACTTACTAGGAGATTTGTAACGCTCTCGCGATGGCTAAATGTACCAGTCACGAATCTTGCTGCTCTTCTTTGGACCTTCTGAATCTCTTGAATGAGACCCAACTGGTAAGGGTCCCATACAGACGAACAATACTCTAAGACTGGACGAACTAACGTTTTGTAAGCTATTTCCTTTGTTGAAGGGCTGCATCGTTTCAGGATTCTACCAATAAACCGCAATCTAGAGTTCGCCTTGCCCGTTACTTGTGTAATCTGTTCACTCCATTTGAGATCATTTCGAATAGTCACACCCAGATATTTGACGGATGTTACCGCTTCCGAAGACTGGGCATTTATTTTGTACTCGTACATTAGTGGGGATTTTCGCCTTGGGCATTTATTTTGTACTCGTACATTAATGGGGATTTTCGCCTTGTTATATGCAGTAGGTCACACTTACTAATATTGAGCAAATCGATGACAGTGAAATTGGCAGATAATTACGTGCTTCCGATTTTCTACCCTTTTTTACAGATTGCTATGACCTGGGCCTTCTTCCAGTCCCGTGGAACTTCCCGCTGTTTCAGTGATCTTTGATAGATGATGGATAAGAATGGTGCTATATTTGTAGCATAGTCAAGATGTAATCTTATAGGGATACCGTCTGGGCCAGATGCCTTCCTATGCGTCTAAGGATCTTAACTGCTTTACAATCCCAGATACACTAAACACTATGCCAGCCATCCTTGCGTTTGTTCGATAATTGAAAGGGGGAATGGTGCTGCAGTCCTCTACCGTAAACGAGTTTTTGAAAGCTAGTTTTAGAATTACGGCCTTGTGTTTATCATCATTCGTTACATTACCCGTACTGTCAGCAAGAGAAGGTATTGAATTATTTGTAGCGTTGATAGATTTTACATACGACCAAAATTTTTTGGGATTATTTTTAAAATCTGTAGATAAAATATCGCTTTCAAATTCATTAAAAGAATCTTTCAATGACCTTTTGACAGCTGCTTTCATTTCGCATAGTTTCTGTTTGTCAGCGGGCCAGTGACTACGTTTAAAACGACTGTGCATTCACTTTCATATAGACTGTGGACCTGCAGCGTGCGTACCCTGTATGTGCTTTGCTTGTTCCCTGAGTTGGGTAAAATGCATTCGAATAATGAATGCAGATAGAAATATTATTCGCCATTCGTAATATAAGAAATATTTTTCGAAAACATTACTCAACCACACAAATAAAAAACATTCATTTATGATAAAATGCGAATAAAAAGTGTTAGGAATAACAGATAAAATCTGAAATCAAATGACATTATTGTTCCAGATTTTCGTCATTTGCTAATCGACTTTAGTTTTTGTTGCTTTTAACAGAGTTTTCAGAAAATTTTTCTAAGCATCTCATCAAAAATTTTGATTTTCGAAGATATGCCGTTGTAACACCAAAGAAAATACATCCTTTACACGCAGTGAGGATATTGGTGCATTGTATTTCCTAAAATCACTTTATTCCATGATACCGATTACTTGAATTTCAACTCACAGTCTTCTTAATCAGACATTGAGAACTCTTCAGTCCCCTTGTAGTTTTTGGCAAATAACTCGTTGTGATTCCATGATAGCTTCACTTCCCTAATTACTTTCAAAATAAAATTTTCAATTTTCGTCATACATCGTTCGAAACTCGCGACACGATTTCTTGGATATTTCTTTGGGCATTATATGCCTGTAGTTTCTTGTAAGCTTCTCTTGCTCATGGACAGCAACACAGTTCAACTATTCGTTTTTCAAATCATGGATAAGACATTGCTGCTATAATTGAAGTTGGTGTAGAAAGGCGAAAAACATCTTCGAAACGTCACTTGACACTCTCTCTACAAAAAAGTTAACAGTGCGCTGCAATTTTACGTACTTTTCATGTAGACGTATTCAAACAGAGAGTATATCCCGAAATTGCTGAATCTAAAAGCTCTTTGTAACTGCATAGAATCATGTCGGATCGAACATCTATTCCATATTATAACGGGAAGCTTAAACAAGGTTAATCCCAAAACACTTTCAGATAACTCTGGACGTCCAGCAGCAATCCGCAAACGTTTCAGAAGTTCTTCATGTTTAAAGTCATTTGCTGATTGTTGTTAGCAACTGAGTTCCTGCTTTGTTTACTAATTCTGTAGTACTACAAAGACGAGAAAATTGGGTAATTACATGAACGAGTCGCCCACATCCGATAGCAGTTTTGGCGCACTGGAGGAAGGTGCTACAGGTTACGATTTTCTGTTGACTGCATTCTCATCTTTGGTTACTTACGCAGAGCGCTTCTACGTGCTACTAGGCAGAAAGGGGAGTTCAAGCATGTGCAGAGTTAGGTGAATCTGGTCACATCGATAGTGTAAATGCTAATGTCAGCCGTCTCTGAATTATTTTTGTGTTGCTTTTGTTGTGGTTAAAATCCTGGAAAATTGTGCTCAACCCGAAGGTTTGTTTGAGCACTGCAGTGTGTCCCTGACTTGCTCACACCTCTGAACCATCTTATACAGATAGAGGGGGTCATATAATTCAACATGTGCACTGACACATCGTGCAACAAAACTAGACATTTTTCTCCTTATTAGAGGTGGTTCAAGAATCATGAAAAAAGGTTGTATACATGCAAGAAGCCTGGAGATACTACAAGGTTTCAGATAGATTATATAATGGTAAGACAGAGATTCAGGAACCAGGTTTTAAATTGTAAGACATTTCCAGGGGCAGATGTGGACTCTGACCACAATCTATTGGTTGTGAACTGTAGATTAAAACTGAAGAAACTGCAAAAAGATGGGAAATGGGAATTGGAGGAGATGGGACCTGGATAAACTGAAAGAACCAGAGGTTGTAGAGAGTTTCATGGAGAGCATTAGGGAACGATTGACAAGAATGGAGGAAAGAAATACAGTAGAAGAAGAATGGGTAGCTTTGAGAGATGAAATAGTGAAGGCAGCAGAGGATCACGTAGGTAAAAAGACGAGGGCTAATAGAAATCCTTGGGTAAGAGAAGAGATATTGAATTTAATTGATGAAAGGAGAAAATACAAAAATGCAGTAAATGAAGCAGGAAAAAAGGAATACAAACGTCTCCAAAACGAGATCGAGAGGAAGTGCAAAATGGCTAAGCAGTAATTGCTAGAGGACAAATGTAAGGAAGTAGAGGCATATATCACTAGGGGTAAGATAGATACTGCCTACAGGAAAATTAAAGAAACCTTTGGAGAAAAGAGAACCACTTGCATGAATATCGAGAGCTCAGATGGCAACCCAGTTCTAAGCAAAGAAGGGAAAGCAGAAAGGTGGAAGGAGAATATAGAGGGTCTATACAAGGGCGATGTTCTTGAGGACAATGTTATGTAAATTGAAGAGAGTGTCGATGAAGATGAAATAGGAGATATGATACTGCGTGAAGAGTTTGACAGAGCACTGAAAGACGTAAGTCGAAACAAGGCCCCGGGAGTAGACAACATTCCATTAGAATTACTGACAGCCTTGGGAGAGCCAGGCCTAACAAAACTTTACCATCTGGTGAGCAAGATGTATGAGACAGGTGAAATACCCTCAGACTACAAGAATAATATAATAACTCCAATCCCAAAGAAAGCAGGTGTTGACAGATGTGAAAATTACCGAACCATCAGTTTAATAAGCCACGGCTGCAAAATACTATCACAAATTCTTTACAGACGAATGGAAAAACTGGTAGAAGCCGACCTAGGGGAAGATCAGTTTGGATTCCAATCCCAAAGAAAGCAGGTGTTGACAGATGTGAAAATTACCGAACCATCAGTTTAATAAGTCACGGCTGCAAAATACTATCACAAATTCTTTACAGACGAATGGAAAAACTGGTAGAACCCGACCTAGGGGAAGATCAGTTTGGATTCCGTAGAAATGTTGGAACACATGAAGCAATACTCACCCTATGACTTACCTTAGAAAATAGATTAAGGAAAGGCAAACCTACGTTTCTAGCGTTTGTAGACTTAGACAATGTTGACTGGATTACTCTCTTTCGAATTCTGAAGGTGGCAGGGGTAAAATACAGGGAGCAAAAGGCTAATTCGTACAGAAACCAGAAGGCAATTATAAGAGTCGAAGAGCATGAAAGGGAAGCAGTGGTTGGGAAGGGAGTGAGACAGGGTTGTAGCCTATCCCCGATGTTATTCCATCTGTATATTGGGCAAGCTGTAAAGGAAACAAAAGAAAAATTCGGAGTAGGAATTAAAATCCATGGAGAAGAAATAAAAACTGTGAGGTTCGCCGATGACATTGTAATTCTGTCAGAGACAGCAAAGGACCTGGAAGAGCAGCTGAGCGGAATGGACAGTGTCTTGAAAGGAGGATATAAGATGAACATCAACAAAAGCAAAACGGGGATAATGGAATGTAGTCGAATTACATCGGGTGATACTGCGGGAGTTAGATTAGGAAATGAGATGCTTAAAGTAGTAAATGAGTTTTGCTGTTTGGGGAGCAAAATAACTGATGATGGTCGAAGTAGAGAGGATATAAAATGTAGACTGGCAACGGCAAGGAAAGCGTTTGTGAAGAAGATGGTTCAAATGGCTCTGAGCACTATGGGACTCAACTGCTAAGATCATTAGTCCCCTAGAACTTAGAACTAGTTAAACCTAACTAACCTAAGGACATCACAAACATCCATGTCCGAGGCAGGATTCGAACCTGCGACCGTAGCGGTCTTGCGGTTCCAGACTGCAGCGCCTTTAACCGCACAGCCACTTCGGCCGGCTGTGAAGAAGAGAAATTTGTTAACATCGAGTATAGATTTAAATGTCATGAAGGCGTTTCTGAAAGTATTTGTATGGAGTGAAACGTGGACGATAAGTAGTTTAGACAAGAAGAGAAAAGAAGCTTTCGAAATGTGGTGCTACAGAAGAATGCTGAAGATTAGATGGGTAGATCACATAACTAATTAGGAGGTACTGAATAGAATTGGGGAGAAGAGAAATTTGTGGCACAATTTGACCAGAAGAAGGGATCGGTTGGTAGGACATATTCTGAAGCATCAAGGGATCACCAGTTTAGTATTGGAGGGCAGCGTGGAGGGTAAAAATCGTAGAGTGAGACCAAGAGATGAATATACTAAACAGATTCAGAACGATGTAGGTTGCAGCAGGTACTGAGAGATGAAGAAGCTTGCACAGGATAGAGTAGGATGGAGAGCTGCATCAAATCAGTCTCTGGACTGAAGACCACAACAACAACAGAGATGAAAGAACAAATAAGTAACAGAAAAATCGTAGGACCAGAGGGTGGTCGAAACCAAAGCCTTTGGCATTACAGTTTGGATCTTCAACCATTTCTTTTTATCCTTTTTTTCCAACGCTAGCGTTCGCCTCAAACTACAACAGAGAAAAAGAAATACGAGCTAAATCCGATAGCTTAACCACTTGGGAGCGTATAGCCATGTATTTTGTTACATACAGTAAAAAAACAACTTTTGTTCTTTAAACATAAATGTAGCCCGGACGTCAAACGCTATGTTGTTTTCCAGCATATTGCTAGTAGGGAAAAAAACGTAAAAATAAGAACCATGAATGGAGAACAAAACAAGCATCGTGCACTTCCAGCAAGCAACACTCATACTGGGAACGGCGACCACCCTCCCTCCCCCCGCCTCCCCCCCCCCCCCCCCCCCTCTTATCCCGATAAAGCAAAGAACCTGTACTGAGCCACACCACAAGTTTTAACGTTATGAAAAACTCGGTTTCCGTGTGTGGGATCGAAAAAGAAACGCCGTTCGTCTTTACTCCTTGGTCATCTTGCACCCTGTACACGCCATCTGTCCGGCGGGTCGGAAAATATCAATCGCAGGCAAGTAGCAAACTGTTGTCCGTACGGTTGACGCTGCTGCAGCTGCGCGTGTTCTTCCCCTTGGGCGAGTCGGTATCTAAGTCACTGAGTTTGTCTTAGATACCGGGAGGTAAGTCTCTTGAGGAAAGTAAAAAGTGCCCGGTGATATCGCGTGGAGCGCGACACGTAACAGGAAAGCCAATATCTGCGAGTACTGTGCCAGGTGCCACACCTCGGTCATCCCACCACAGACTAAGCGATGTTCGTTTGTGTCGACCGTCATGCAGTTGAGACATAACGGAGAAACCATCAAACGAATTGTATGGGGCTTGTTCGTGGCATATTTTCGATTAACCACCACGAACCACTATGACCGAATAGTTGTCGGGAGGTAATTATTTCGTAATATACACCACATTTTCCTTTAGTTCTTATCTGGGTATTTCTTTCCCATGACATTCCTAAGGCTGGATCGCTGCAGGATAAGGTAAACATCGCACGACATCCGTGATCGAGTTGTTGGGAGGTCTGCCCTGAAATAGCTGAGCTGCAAATAGAACGTCTTGTAGTGAGACATCATCGGGGATATATGACCCACAGTTGATGGCACCATTGTTGTTGGCGCTAGTATTTCGGCCGGCCGTCCAGTAAGACTGTGAAACTGCTCGGGCCACAGGCGGAACATCATCTAGATCCATAATACAAGCGCCTTGTACACTTTCAACACTCACATGGGCGCCATACGTCGCTTGCAGTCTCGTCGCCGTCGTGCGCGTTAAAGGTAGATCATGAGCTGCATGTGTGAATCTGTGTGCCAAGTACACGTTTACATTGGCGACCTTGTGCATCATGTCTAACGCTCGTAAACTTTGCAAGTGTACCAAAGTCCATGTCATCTTCAAAATGTGCCAGTAATTGTCAGCCGTCTACATCTACACCTACATTTATACTCCGCAAGGAGGGCACTTTACGTGCCATTGTCATTACCTCCCTTTCCTGTTCCAGTCGCGTATGGTTCGCGGGAAGAACGACTGCCGGAAAGCCTCCGTGCGCGGTCGAATCTCTCTACATTCGTGATCTCCTCGGGAGGTATAAGTAGGGGGAAACAATATATTCGATATCTCATCCAGAAACGCACCCTCTCGAAACCTGGACAGCAAGCTACACCGCGATGCAGAGCGCCTCTCTTGCAGAGTTTGCCACTTGAGTTGACTAAACATCTCCGTAACGCTATCACGCTTACCAAATAACCCTATGACGAAACGCGCCGCTCTTCTTTGGATCTTCTCTATCTCCCCTGTCAACCCGACCTGGTACGG
This sequence comes from Schistocerca serialis cubense, assembly GCF_023864345.2. Classification (NCBI taxonomy): domain Eukaryota; kingdom Metazoa; phylum Arthropoda; class Insecta; order Orthoptera; family Acrididae; genus Schistocerca; species Schistocerca serialis. The sequence continues at coordinate 632,506,195 of NC_064642.1, read as the reverse complement.
ATCCCACACTGATGAGCAATGCTCAAGTATAGGTGGAACGAGTGTTTTATAAGCCACCTCCTTTGTTGATGGACTACATTTTCTAAGGACTCTCCCAACGAACCTCAACCTGGCACCCGCCTTACCAACAATTAATTTTATATGATCATTCCACTTCAAATCGGTCTGTACACATACTCCCAGATATTTGAGAGAAGTAACTGCTACCAGTGTTTGTTCCGCTATCATATAATCATACAGTAAAGGATCCTTCTTTCTATGTATTCGCAATATATTACATTTGTCTATGTTAAGGGTCAGTTGCCACTCCCTGCCCCAAGTGCCTATCCGCTGCAGATCCTGCAGATCTTCCTGCATTTCGCTGCAATTTTCTAATGCTGCAACTTCTCTGTGTACTACAGCATCATCCGCGAAAAGCCGCATGGAACTTCCGACACTATCTGCTAGGTCATTTATATATAATGTGAAAAGTAATGGTCCCATAACACTCCCCTGTGGAACGCCAGAGGTTACTTTAACGGCTGTAGATGTCTCTCCATTGAGAACAACATGCTCTGTTCTGTTTGCTAAAAACTCTTCAATCCAGCCACACAGCTGGTCTGATATTCCGTAGGCTCTTACTTCGTTTATCCAATCCGTCGTTTATCGTTTGCTGTATATCTGCATGGAACATCATACCTAGGCGATTAATGGTTGGAGCAGTCTGAAGGTTGAGGACGCTTCCCGCCGCCAGCCTGTATCACTTTATCCAAGCCAGCACGATGCGTACATTATCCTCCGTCCTCACTAATAACATCACATCGTCAGCATAAGTACGGCATTGAAAGCTCAGGTGTTGCATCGCCACTCCCACCAGCCACCTGTGGAGTTCATACAGGCAGGGCTCCAAAACCATCGTGTATAAGGAGACCAACAGGGGGAAACCCTGTCGTACCGACTGTGAAATAGTCTGCACCCCTTCCCATTCACCACCACCTTCGAACGCATGTTGTGTAAAGGATCGTATGATTATCGTAACAAACGTATGTGGGATTCCCAATTTTTCCATTATTGCATCGAAGAACGTGTGATGCGTTATTAAAACCGACCGAGATCAAGGCTCCCCCCTAGTTGGCAGACCGCCTCCAAGATGAGTAACGTAGAAGTAAATATCCTCGGAGTAGTGAAGCAACTTAAATCACTTAATAAAAGCAAGTCTTCTGGTCCAGACTGTATACCAGTTAGGTTCTTTTCGGAGTGTGCTGATGCATTAGCTCCATACTTAACAACCATATACAACTGTTCGCTCGACGAAAGATCCGTCGTCGGCAGCTCGTGGTCGTGCGGTAGCGTTCTCGCTTCCCGCGCCCGGGTTCCCGGGATCGATTCCCGGCGGGGTCAGGGATTTTCTCAGCCTCGTGATGACTGGGTGTTGTGTAATGTCCTTAGGTTAGTTAGGTTTAAGTAGTTGTAAGTTCTAGGGGACTGATGACCATAGATGTTAAGTCCCATAGTGCTCAGAGCCATTTTTTATAATGTCGGCGTCAACAGCCTTCTTCCACGCCGGAAGTTGCACAGGTCACACCAAAATTCGAGAAAGGCAGTATGAGTAATCCACTAAATTACAGGCCCATATCGTTAACGTCGATATGTAGCAGGATTTTAGAACATATATTGTGTTCGAACATTATGAATTACCTCGAAGAAAACTGTCTATTGACACATTGTCGCCGGCCGTGGTGGTCTAGCGGTTCTAAGCGCTCAGTCCGGAACCGCGCGACTGCTACGGACGCAGGTTGGAATCATGCCTCGGGCATGGATGTGTGTGATGTCCTTAGGTTAGTTAGGTTTAAGTAGTTCTAAGTTCTAGGGGACTGATGACCACAGATGTTAAGTCCCATAGTGCTCAGAGCCATTTGAACCATTTTGACACATTGTCAACGTGAGTTTAGAAAACATCGTTCCTGTGAAACACAACTAGCTCTTTATTCACATGAAGTGTTGAGTGCTATTGACAAGGGATTTCAGATCGATTCCATATTTCTGGATTACCGGAAGGCTTTTGACACTGTACCACACAAGCAGCTCGTATTGAAATTGCGTGCTTATGGAATATCGTCTCAGTTATGTGACTGCATTTTTGATTTCCTGTCAGAGAGATCACAGTTCGTAGTAATTGACGGAAAGTCATCGAGTAAAACAGAAGTGATTTCAGGCGTTCCTCAAGGTAGTGTTACAGGCCCTTTGCTGTTCCTTATCTATATAAAAGATTTGGGAGACAATCTGAATAGCCGTCTTCGGTTGTTTGCAGATGACACTGTCGTTTATCGACTAATAAAGTCATCAGAAGATCAAGACAAACTACAAAACGAATTAGAAAAAAAGTATTTGAATGGTGCGAAAAGTGGCAGTTGACCGTGAATAGCTAAAAGTTTGAGGTCATCCACATGAGTGCTAAAAGGAACTCGTTAAACTTCGGTTACACGACAACTCAGTCTAATCTAAATGCCTAAATTCAACTAAATACCTAGGTATTACAATTACGAACACCTTAAATTGGAAGGAACACACAGAAAATGTTGTGGGGAAGGCTACCCAAAGGATGCGTTTTATTGGCAGGGCACTTATAAAATGTAACAGACCTACTAAGGGACTGCCTACACTACGCTTGTCCGTCCTGTTTTAGAATACTGCTGCGCGGTGTCGGATCCTTACCAGATAGGACTGACGGAGTACATCGAACAAGTTCAAAGAAAGGCAGCACGTTTTGTATTATCTCGAAATATGGGAGACAGTGTCACAGAAATGATACAGGATTTGGGCTGGAAATCGTTAAAAGAAAGGCGTTTTTCGTTGCCACGGAATCTTCTCACGAAATTCCAATCACCAACTTTCTCCTCCGAATGCGGAAATATTTTGTTGACACCGACCAACGTAGGGAGGAACGATCACCACGATAAAATAAGGGAAATCAGAGCTCGTACGGAAAGATATAGGTGTTCATTCTTTCCGCGCGCTATACGAGATTGGAATAATAGAGAATTGTGAAGGTGGGTCGATGAACCCTCTGCCAGGCACTTCAATGAGATTTGCAGAGTATCCATGTAGATATAGCTGTAGATGTAGAAGATTATGACGTACCAGTAGTCGCTCAGTTCCGTGTAAATGCTACTCCACAGCCGAGGCAAGTATGATCCGTCAGCAGGCGATCTGAAGTCAATGGCTTCATGTAGGGTCTAAGAACGCGCATGAATGTCTTGTAGTCCTCCGGCCTCCGCCCACTGCTTTGCTTTGGTACAGGTGCGATGATACCATCCATAAATTCAGCAGGTATCTCGAACGCGGGCTACAGATGTTAATTATACATCGCAATCGATGTGTGGCCCATGAGATAAGGAAATATACCATAAAAATTCCATCTATATACCGTCGTGCCCCGATGATTTATCGGATGCTCTCGGAGCAACGGCCTCCGTCCGTTCGTCCTGCATGGTCACCGTGAGGAAAGGTTCCGCCTCCAGCGGCTGGCCTCTGTCCAGCAATTCGGAGAGTACTTCGCGCACTATCTCGTGGTCCGTCATTTCTCTGTCAGGAAACTGACGGAAGTGGTCTGTGAACATTCGCGCAATGTCGTGCTGTGTCACGCAGCACGGACCATCTTGAGTGTCTGCCTCCCTGATGAAAGTCCTACTGCGATGTCAGTCTTCTCAAACGATATACAGGGTGGTCCATTGATTGTGACCGGGCCAAATAACTCATGAAATAAGGGTCAAACGAAAAAACTACAAAGAACGAAACTTGTCTAGCTTGAAGGGGGAAACCAGATGGCGCTATGGTTGGCCCGCTAGATGGCGCTGTCATAGGTCAAACGGATATCAATTGCTTTTTTTTAAATAGGAACCCCCATTTTTATTACATACTCGTGTTTTGGTTGGACCACTTTTTTCGCTTTGTGATAGATGGCGCTGTAATAGTCACAAACATATGGCTCACAATTTTAGACGAACAGTTAGTAACAGGTAGGTTTTTAAATTAAAATACAGAACGTAGGTACGTTTGAACATTTTATTTCGGTTGTTCCAATGTGATACATCTACCTTTGTGAACTTACCATTTCTGAGAACGCATGCTGTTACGGCGTGATTACCTGTAAATACCACATTAATGTAACAAATGCCCAAAATGATGTCCGTCAACCTCAGTGCATTTGGCAATACGTGTAACGACATTTTTCTCAACAGCGAGTAGTTCGCCTTCCGTAATGTTTGCACATGCATCGACAATGCGCTGACGCATGTTGTCAGGCGTTTTCGGTGGATCATGATAGCAAATATCCTTCAGCTTTCCCCACAGAAAGAAATCCGGGGACGTCAGATCCGGTGAATGTGCTTCGACAACCAATCCAACTGTCATGAAATACGCTATTCAGTACCGCTTCAACCGCACGCGAGCTATGTGCCGGACATCCATCATGTTGGAAGTACATCGCCATTCTGTCATGCAGTGAAACATCTTGTAGTAACATCGGTAGAACATTACGTAGGAAATCAGCATACATTGCACCATTTAGATTGGGGGCCAATTATCCTTCCTCCCATAATGCCGCACCATACATTAACTCGCCAAGGTCGCTGATGTTCCACTTGTCGCAGCCATCGTGGATTTTCCGTTGCGCAATAGTGCATATTATGCCGGTTTACGTTACCGATGTTGGTGAATGACGCTTCGTCGCTAAATAGAACGCGTGCAAAAAATCTGTCATCGTCCCGTAATTTCTCTTGTGCCCAGTGGCAGAACTGTACACGACGTTCAAAGTCGTTGCCATGCAATTCCTGGTGCATAGAAATAGGGTACGGGTGCAATCGATGTTGATATAGCATTCTCAACACCACCGTTTTTGAGATGCCCGATTATCGCGCAATTTTCTACTGGTGTGCGGATTAGCTGCGACACAGCTAAACACCTACTTGGGCATCATCATTTGTTGCAGGTCGTGGCTGACGTTTCACATGCGCCTGAGCACTTCCTGTTTCCTTAAATAACGCAACTATCCGGCGAACGGTCCGGACACTTGGATGATGTCGTCCAGGATACCAAGCAGCATACATAGCACACGCCCGTTGGACATTTTGATCACAATAGCCATACATCAACACGATATCGACCTTTTCCGCAATTGGTAAACGGTCCATTTTGACACGGGTAATGTATCACGAAGCAAATACCGTCCGCACTGGTGGAATGTTACGTGATACCACGCAGTTATACGTTTGTGACTATTACAGCGCCATCTATCACAAAGCGAAAAAAGTGGTCCAACTAAAACAATCATATTTCTTTACGTACTACACGAATATGTAATAAAGAATGGGGTTTCCTATTTAAAAAATGGGGTTGATATCCGTTTGATCTATGGCAGCGCCATCTGGCGGGCCAACTATAGCGCCGTCTGGTTTCCCCCCTCAAGCTAGATGAGTTTCGTTCTTTGTAGTTTTTTCGTTTGATGCTATTTTCGTGAGATATTTGGCCCGGTCACTATCAATGGACCACCCTGTATGCATCGAGGAGTTTCAGTAACGACTGTGTCGGTCATCCTTGCCCTCACCTTGACCCACTCCGCTTGTCATCTCGTTAATTGTAAAATTGGGCTTAAATTCTTCGGCTGCTTGTCTGCCTTTCCAGTGATGGGGGCGGGGGGGGGGGGGGGGGGGTGGACTGTGGACTATGAACTCTCTAAGGACCGTAAAATAAAATTCATTCATCGTGCGATGTCACCGTGACTTTCGCCTTGTATTCTGCCACTTGACGGATACCGTAAAAACGTACCTCACGTGGTCCGCGAACGTTGTGGGCGAGATTTCGGCGTCCAGCGTCGCCGTTCGCGGGCCGCGCATGACTTTGTGTAAGAGCAGAAACAAAGCCGATCCGACTAGACGCGCTGTACAGCGCAGCTATAGGGGCCTGTGGGTGCACACAGAGAACGGTGGTTGCCTGCTAGGCAAGCTGCAGCTTTACCATTACGGGTAGAACGGAAAGCGCACACCGTGAGCTCTGTAGTCCTTAATAATTTTTTTAGAATGTGGGGCCATAGTCATAATATATTTCTTTAAAGTCAGTACCGCCATTAGACTGTTTTTTTTTGCAGTGTTACGTTTACACGATCATGATTCCGCTGTCAAAGTGCCATTATCAAGTTTATTAATGTTATACAGTGCCGAAGATGGCATCCTGTCATATTTAAAATACACTATTAGACACATTGTCTAAGGGTCAAGATGGTATACTCAGTGATAATACAAAGCAGTAGGCTTTTACTAGTAATATTGACCTTTAGACAATGTGTCTAATGGTGTATTTTAAATACAACAGTATGCCATCTTAGGCACTGTTTAACATTAAAACACTTGATAATGGCACTTTGAAGTCGAAATCATGATCATGTAAATGTAACACTGCAAATAAAAAACAGTCTAATGGCGGTACTGACTTTAAAGAAAAAAAAAGATCTGTAGTCTTACTCACACGACTTTACAGAAATCGTATGTCAGCGTCATGGTGAGGTATCCATCATCTCGCTAGTGGTCATACTTACTGTAATAGTCTCATTTAAATAAGTCACTGCCCGAAATTCGAAAACATTTGCAATGAAAAATATGGTGCACTATGACTTTGTGTTTGGTGCAAATTACATCATATGTTGGTGCGAGTGAAATTTGGCTAAGATACTGAATTTTTCGTTAGACTAGGGAGGAGGTCTCTATGTATCTCCAATCTCGAGCAAATGGAATTTATATAGCACGTACTCTTCCGACCGCACACGCTCTAGAATGAAATATTCATAATATACCCCTAAACCGTTCGAGGTATCAATATGAGATTTTGGCAAGTGATACCGTGTAAACAAGAGAGTATTTTTCTATACGTTTACCACACGGAACTTTGCTATCCACGGTGTCATAGCAGAAGCTACTGTTTTTATTCATTTTTTCTATCCAGTACTATAATTTTTTGAAGAGTCTTCGACAGCTATTGATAAGAAATTTCGCTAGTATGAAAATAAACGCCAAATTTCTTATCTCAGATTACAGCAAACCGACACAGTGACTTTTTCCGGAAGGTATTGGCCGCCGTGTTCGTGCTTTGTCAAACTGCGACATAAATATACCTTTTCTTACGCTAAGCTATGAAGCTAAACTTCTTTTACCCAGTTTTTTAAAATCTTGACAGAATGCATCAGTTAGATGCTAACAAGGAATAATTCAACTTCAGGTTATTTAGAGCACGAAGAACTTTTGAATGTGCCTTTAGTATAATTTATTCTGAATGGAGAATATTAAGACACAGCAATGCATATTTCTCTAGAAGTGCCCGACGGTTGGTTAAACATATTTACTTTTTACATAATTTAACAGCTGGCCGGCAAGGCACTGAACATTATATTATAGGGAATGTTACAAACAATTAATGTGCCACCTAACCAAGCTTTCACTAGAACACAAAATCCAACTGCCGTAAATATTTGCGTTTACTGTTGTGAAAGTAATTTTTTCCACTTACGGGTTTCTTTCAATTAAACTGTCACTTCATTTCAAAATTTGTGTAAAACGAAACTAATTAAAATGGGTTTTGTCTCTCTGGTCTGACAGTGCAGGTCTGGAAAGTACACTGATATCCAGAAAAAAAAAAAACAGAACACCTTGAACTACTAGAGAGAGGACGTTCATATCCACAGGACATGTACATTAGTATGTTCTACAGACATCATTAGCATTTGAACCATGTCGGCCCCGGGTTCAAGGTCAACATCGATATCGCGGCGCAACACTACCTACCGGTAAAATGTGCCCGCGGCCCTCGTTGTCGCTATAAGCCGAAGGTAATGGATTAGTGTTACTTGATGTGCGAATGTATGCGCGAACTGTACCGTCAAATCAGTGAGTTTGAAAGAGGGCGCATTATTGGCATGAGAGAATGTGATGTATCCATCCGGGAAATTGCTGCTCGTGCAAGACGAAGTGTTTCGGCAGTGCAACGGTTGTGTGAAGGATTGTTCACTTTAGGCTGTACAACACGACGAGATGGGTCAGGTCGCACCATCCAGACCACCGTTAGAGAAGATCGAAGCGTCATCCGAATGGCATTGCAGGACAGATCTGCGTTCTCCTCGGCTCTGGCGCAACAGGGGAACGGTGTAACACATCGGTCACTATCAGGGGTGACAGTCCGTCACCGTTTATCATGGTATGGGTTAGGTGCATGTCGTCCACTTCTCTGCCTACCTTTGACGAATATGCAGAAACATGCTAGACGACAATGTTGTAAGCAACGACGTCACTGAGGACAGGAATGACATTAGATAGTGTTTTCCGACGAATCCAGGTTCTGTTTGTTTGAAAATGACGGTCGAAGTTTCGTTCGCAGTAGACAGGAGGAGCGGTACCACGGTGACTGCATTCGCACAAGAGATACAGCGCCAATTCAAGGCCTTATGGTGCGGGATGCTATTGGGTACCACCACAAATCACAGTTGGCCTGGGTCCAGGGCACTGTGACAAGTGTGACCTACGTAAATGACATCCCGCGACCCATGGCCACACCCTTTCTGCACAACACCACAGATACCATTTTCAGCAAGACAATGCACGATCACGTTTTGCTGCACGAACACGTGCCTTCTTTGTGTCACAGGGTGTTAGTTTTATGCCCTGGCCCGCCAGATCACCAGACTTGTCGCCAATCGAAAATGTGTTGGATATGCCGAAACGACGGGTGCAGCACTGTGTCTTATTGCCAACCACCATAGACGAACTTTGGAACCAAATGAATGTGGTGTGGATGGTTAAACCACAGGCCGCCATTCGCGCCGTATACGCGTCGTTGACATCACACATGGAAAAAGGTATCAGAGACTATGGCGAACCCTGTATCTACTAGGCGGCAGGATACATGCTGAACCGAAGTGACTGAAATGCTAATCATTTCTTTAGAACACAGTAATGTACATGTCCGGTGAATATTACTCAAATGGCTCTGAACACTATGGGACTCAACTGCTGAGGTCATAAGTCCCCTAGAACTTAGAACTACTTAAACCTAACTAACCTAAGAACAACACACACATCCATGCCCGAGGCAGGATTCGAACCTGCGGCCGTAGCGGTCGCGCGGTTCCAGACTGTAGCGCCAGAACCGCTCGGCCACCAGCGGCCGGCCCCGTGAATATGAACGGTCTATCTCTCGTCGTTCGAGGCGTTCTCTTTCTTTTCGGAACGTGAGCGTATTTCACCAACAAAACTTCCGACATCCTTCCTCCACACTAGCGAAGGAAACCCAAATGGAGTTGATCGGCATTGTTATCACTTCTCAGGGACTGAGCTACAGTATAAACACTGCAACGACAACACTGTTTACATTGCACTAGTGTCGTCGTTTTGGAGTTTATCGCAGCTCCAATGTAAACGTACCATTGCATCAGCGAGATGTCAACACATCATCTGCAGGGCCGCCGGGTAGTTCGGGGGGGGGGGGGGGGGGTCGACAGTTTTTTCAGATAGAATGCTTGAAAGTTTTTTCACTGCAAAAACCTCCAGGAAGTTTACAAAAAGACTGTGACTCTGAGAATAATTGTTTTCATGACGGCCATTAATTTGATGAAAGAAGTCGCCACAATTTAGAAATAAAAACGAGTAGTGAAGGACATTCTTTGGCCATGTTCATTTTAAACCTCGTAGGAAGTACCTCAGAAAATGCAAAGAAGCAGATGAAACTAATGTCGAGGATGGCTCATGTAACACATCGTCTTGAACCAATATTAATTGACAACACCAAACAACCAATTTTTGGAATGTGTTCGTAAAATAAGAATGTAAATATCCGTGTGCCATACCAATTACGAAGTGAAAGGCTGATATTGAAAAAGATATAGTGTCTTTGGCAAGTGAAGGCCGTTTTAGTTGCCTGGGAGGTTATTGATGGCTTTATTTGTGTTAGGACCTGCGTCATGGTGCTACACTTCAAGAAAGAAATTTTTCCATAGCAATTGACGGAAGAAGAAATGGACTTAAAAAGTTAAGGAGTTGATACATCTAAACAATCGTCTTCGTGTGAGTCAATTTTATTCGAGCATTATTAATACCCTTGCCCGCAGCTCGAGGTCTTGCGGTAGCGTTCTCGCTTCCCGCGCACGGGGTCCTGGGTTCGGTTCCCGGCGGCGTCAGGGATTTTCTCTGCCTCGTGATGACTGGGTGTTATGTATCATTCATCATCGTTGACTCGCAAGTCACCGAAGTGGCGTCAACTAAAAAGCACTACCATTTTTGACAAAGGAAAAAGTTAAGCTTCAGGTTGTTAGAGAGACAATAAGTTAACACATTTTCTTGATAGTGCTTAGGTGGAAAATAAATTGGGAATGTCAAGTGCCATTTCGTGGTAACAACCTTAGGTATTTAATACGATATTGTAGTGCCTGTGTTATTCCCAAATGCGATGCAATGTTCCTGTAGAAATGCATGCGTGTCCCCAAAGTAACATTCCATAATAATTCGGAATAACACGGGCACTGCAATATAGCTTTTATCTGGCGACAGTGGGCAAGCGATTTTCAAGTAAAATGTAAGAGAATATACATAATGGATGTACGAGTACAGGTTGCAGACACATGGCTGACGACATATGGAAGTTTGGTTGTAGCGCTGAGTCGTGGTCGGATAGCCTAATGGTAAAGTACCGCTCGCGATATGAAAGGAATCCGGGTTCGAGTCCCGGTTCGGCACAAATTTTCATTGTTGCCATTCCATTATACAGCTGATGGTTGTCCATGTTCATAAATTTCATGTATTAGCAATTTAATATCCAAGAATATCCTCACTGTGTAATCGTGTAAACATATGTGTGTGCTTTATTGTTACAATTCATTCAAAATCCAATCCCAGTCGTCATTTCTGGGCTGAGAGTGAGAGAGATAGAGACAGTTAAAGAAGATAGAAAAGAATATCGTACATAAATAAAGGTTTGAAATTTTCGTAATGTAAAAGGAAGGTACCATCTCCAGTAAGAGCAAAAGATTGAAAACGTCTACATTCGTAGTGTATCAGCAGTTCTGAAGCTCACAATACTTTTATGGCTAGTCTTTGTGTTTTCATGGTTGCAGGATTCTCACCTACATCGTGAAAAGAAAACTGAGGAGCTATTAGATGACGATCAATTTGGCATTAGGAAAGGTAAATACATCAGAGAAGGTGTCCTACGTGACTCTTAAAAATAGAAGCAATATCTAAGAAAATCAAGACACTTTCATCGGATTCGTCGACCTAGAAAAAGCGTTGAACAGTGTTAAATGTGCGAATTGTTCAGGAAATAGGAGTAATATACACCATATAAGAATAAAAAACCAAGCACAAAGTGCTCAGATTAAAAAGGGATGGTTTTTCCCCCGCACTGTTCAATCCCACCCCCGTGAACCATGGACCTTGCCGTTAGTGGGGAGGCTTGCGTGCCTCAGCGATACAGATAACCGTACCGTAGGTTCAAATGGCTCTGAGCACTATGGGACTTAACATCTATGGTCATCAGTCCCCTAGAACTTAGAACTACTTAAACCTAACTAACCTAAGGACATCACACACATCCATGCCCGAGGCAGGATTCGAACCAGCGACCGTAGCAGTCGCGCGGCTCCGGACTGAGCGCCTAGAACCTCTAGAACACCGCGGCCGGCCGTACCGTAGGTGCAACCACAACGGAGGGGTATCAGTTGAGAGGCCAGACAAACATGTGGTTCCTGAAGAGGGGCAGCAGCCTTTTCAGTAGTTGCAGGGGCAACAGTATGAATGATTGACTGATCTGGCCTTGTAACACTAACCAAAACGGCCTTACTATGCTGGTACTGCGAACGGCTGAACCCAAGGGGAAACTACAGCCGTAATTGTTTCCGAGGGCATGCAGCTTTACTGCATAGTTAAATGATGATGGCATACACTTGGGTAAAATACTCCGGAGGTAGGAGAGTCCCCCGTTCGGATTTCCGGGCGGCGACCTCGCAGGAAGATGTCGTTATCAGGAGAAACAAAACTGGCATTATACGGATCGGAGCTTGGAATGTCGGATCCCTTAATCGAGCAGGTAGGTTAGAAAATTTAAAAAGAAAAAGGGATAGGTTAAAGGTAGATATAGTGGGAATTAGCGAAGTTCGGTGGTAGGAGGAAGAAGACTTATGGTCAAGTGAATACAGGCTTACAAACACAAAATCAAATAGGGACAATGCAGGAGTTGGTTTAATAATGAATAAAAAAATAGGAGCGTGAATAAGCTACTACGAACAGCATAGTGAACTCATTATTGCAGCCAAGAGAGACACGAAGCCCACGCCTACCACAGTAGTACAAGTTTATATGCCAACTAGTTCCGCAGATGGTGAAGGGATTGAAGAAATGTACGATGCGATAAAAGAAATTATTCAGATAGGTAAGGGAGACGACAATTTAACAGTCATGGGGGACTGGAATTCGATAGTAGGAAAAGGAAGAGAAGGAAACGTAGTAGGATAGATTATATAATGGTAAGACAGGGATTTAGCAACTGGGTTTTAAGTTGAAAGACATTTCCAGGGGCAGATGTGGACTCTGATTACAATTTATTGGTTATGAACTGAAGAAACTGCAAAAAGGTGGGCCCGCATCTCGTGGTCGTGCGGTAGCGTTCTCGCTTCCCACGCCCGGGTTCCCGGGTTCGATTCCCGGCGGGGTCAGGGATTTTCTCTGCCTCGTGACGGCTGGGTGTTGTGTGATGTCCTTAGGTTAGTTAGGTTTCAGTAGTTCTAAGTTCTAGGGGACTGATGACCAGAGATGTTAAGTCCCATAGCGCTCAGAGCCTTTGCAAAAAGGTGGGAATTTAAGGAGGAGATAGGACCTGGATAAACTGAAGGAAACATAGGTTGTAGAGAGTTTCAGGTACAGTATTAGGGAACGATTGACAAGAACGGGAGAAAGACATACAGTAGAAGAAGAATGGGTAGCTTTGTGGGTAATAGTGAAAGCAGCAGAGGATCAGGTAGGTAAAAAGACGAGAGCTAGTAGAAATCCTCGAGTAACAGAAGATATAATGAATTTATTTGATGAAAGGAGACAATGTAAAAATGCAGTAAATGAAGCAGGCGAAAAGGAATGCAAACGTCTCAAAAATGAGATCGACAGAAAGTGCAAAATGACTAAGGAAGGATGGCTAGAGGACAAATGCAAGGTGTATAGGCATGTATCACTAGTAGTAAGATACATACTGCCTACAGGAAAATTAAAGAGACCTTTGGAGAAAAGAGAACCACCTGCATGAACATCAAGAGCTCAGATGGGAAACCAGTCCTAAGCAAAGCAGGGAAAGCAGAAAGATGGAAGGAGTATATAGACGGTCTATACAAGGGCGATGTACTTGAGGGCAATATTATGGAAATGGAAGAGGACGGAAGTGAAGATGAAATGTGAGATATGGTATTGAGTGAAGAATTTGACAGAACACTGAAAGACCTTAGTCGAAACAAGGCCCCGGGAGTAGACAACATTCCATTAGAACTACTGATTGTTTTGGGAGAGCCATCCATGACAAAACTCTACCATCTGGTGAACAAGATGTATGAGACAGGAGATATACCCCAGACTTCAAAAAGAATATGGTTCAAATGGCTCTGAGCACTATGGGACTTAACTGCTGAGGTCATCAGTCCCCTAGAACTTAGAACTACTTAAACCTAACTAACCTAAGGACATCACACACATCCATGCCCGAGGCAGGATTCGAACCTGCGACCGTAGCGGTAGCGCGGTTCCAGACTGTAGCGCCTAGAACCGCTCGGCCACTCCGGCCGGCAAAAAGAATATGAAAATTCCAATCCCAAAGAAAGCATGTGTTGATAGATGTGAAAATTACCGAACCACCAGTTTAATAAGACACGGCTGCAAAATACTAACATGAGTTCTTTACAGGCAAATGGAAGAACTGGTAGAAGCCCACCTCGGGGATTTGGATTCCGTAGAAATGTTGGAACAAGCGAGGGAATACTGACCCTATGACTTATTTTAGAATATAAATGAAGGAAAGGCAAACCTACGTTTCTAGCATCTTTGGACTTAGTGAAAGCTTTTGACAGTATTGACTGGAATAGTCTCTTTCAATTTCTGAAGGTGTCAGGGGTAAAATACAAGGAGCGAAAGGCTATTTAAATTTGTACAGAAACTATATGGCAGTTATAAGAGTCGAGGGGCATGAAAGTGAAGCAGTGGTTGGGAAGGGAGTGAGACAGGGTTGTAGCCTATACCCGATGTTATTCAATCTGTATATTGAGCAAGCAGTAAAGGAAACAAAAGAAAATTCTGAGTAGAAATTAAAATCCATGGAAAAGAAATAAAAACTTTGAGATTTGCCCATTACATTGTAATTCTGTCAGAGACAGCAAAAAACTTGTAAGAGCAGTTGAACGGAATGGAGAGTGTCTTGAAAGGAGGATATAAGATGAACATCAACAAAAGTAAAACGAGGCTAATGCAATGTAATCGAATTAAATCAGGTGAAGCTCAGGGAATTAGATTAGGAAATGAGACACTTGAAATAGATGAAACTGGCTATGGCACGGAAAGTGTTTCTGAAGAAGAGAAATTTGTTAACATCGAGTATAGATTAAAATGTCAGGAAGTCTTTCTTGAAAGTATTTGTATGTGTAGCCATGTATGGAAGTGAAGCACGGACGATAAGCAGTTTAGACAAGAAGAGAGTAGAAGCTTTCGAAACGTATTGCTACAGAAGAATGCTGAAGATTAGATGGGTAGAGCACGTAAATAATGAGGAGGTACTGAATAGAATTGGGGAAAGAGGAATTTGTGGCACAACTTGACTAGAAGAAGGGATCGGTTGCTAGGACATGTTCTGAGGCATCGAGGGATCACCAATCTAGTATTACAGGGAAGCGTGGAGGGTAAAAACGTAGAGGGCGTACAAGAGATGAATACGCTAAGCAGATTCAGAAGGATGTAGGTTGCAGTAGCTACTCAGAGATGAAGCTTGCACTGGATGGAGTAGCATGGAGAGCTGCATCAAACCTGTCTCTGGACTGAAGACCACAACAGTAACAATAACAACACTGTTCAATCTATTCATCGAAGAAGCAGTAACGGAAATAAAGGAGTTTGAGTAGTGGGATTAAAATTAAGACTCAAAGGATGTCAAAGATATTCGTAGATGGCATTGCTGTCCTCTGTGAAAGTGAGGAATAATTGCAGGATGTGTTGAATGGAATGAACTGCATACTGAGCACACCGTACAGGTTGAGAGTAGCAGAAATGAGATTAACCATAAACTTAACATCAAAATTGGGGACCACGAAATAGACGAAGTGCAGGAATACTGTTATCTCGAAAGCAACATATGACGGGTGCAGTAAGGAGGACGTAAAAAGCAGACTAGCACAGAAGCCAGAATTCTCGCCCAGAAGAAGTCTACTAGTATTGAACCTAGGCCTTAATTTTAGGTACATATTTTTGAGGATGTACGTTTAGAACACAGAATTGTATGGTAGTGAAACACTGAGTGTGGGAAAACCGCAACAGAAGAGAAACGAACTATTTGAGATGCAGTGCTACAGACGAATGTTGAAAATTAGGTGCACTGATAAAGTAAGGTGTGAGGAGGTTTTCCGCCTTGATAAGAAGAAGAGCAATCGGAATATGTCATTTTCCATCCTTACACCTATACAACATCCGAAATTGTGTCGGTGGATTTTGTGTTCACCGTGTAGTCATTGCGAACAAGGGCGGCCCTTTGATACTACATGGCGTTGCGTTGATCCCCACCTTCTCACGATGCTGTCTCATTAAGAACGGCACGCTATGTTTACAAGCAAGTCTTCAATCCATTCACATGGCCGTTCTGATATTGTGTATGTCGTATTCTGATACTGTGTATGTCGTATTTTGCGGACTAGGCATCAGTGCATTATTGCCTCGAAGGCTTTCTGGAAATCAAGAAACAGCCTCAACGTTATCCCCAGTATGTAGTATTGTCTGGATTTCATCGATAAATAGACCAAGCACACACACACACACACACACACACACACACACACACACACACACAATCAAAGTCGGTGCTTGTGGAAAACTTGATTCGGACAAAGCAATCAGCACGTAACAAGTGGAGTGGGAAAGAGGTCATTCCTGACCAAGAGAAGTCTGCTAGTTTTGAGGGTCGACCTTAGTCTGAGGAGAAATTTCTGACAATGTACATTGAGAACACAGCACGGTATGGAAGTGAATCATAGATTGTGGGTGCGCTGTCGTCGAGAGCCGATGATGTCGCACTCAGGTCGACCACCGGAAATATGCCTCACGTCGCAGCATCAACGGCGGCGCCAATCCGAACGAGGCTAAAGCCACGCCTCCTGAGTCACCAGGCGCCACAGCACTGCGGAGTGGCCGCGCGGTTTGAGGCGCCATTTCACGGATTGCGCGGCCCCTCCCGTCGGCGGTTCGAGTCCTCCCTCCGCAGTTTGGTCCCTCAGGAATTCACACACATTTGAACATTTGCAATGCACCAGTTATGAAATACGGCCACAAGAGCCACGAGAGAGAGTTCTCTGTGATTTTGGACTTCGGCTACGTCTCCAGTAAGCATTTTGTTTCCACCTCCACAGTACGGAGTCGACATTTCACCACTCTGCTGAGCTATTGACAGACTGGTGTTTAGAGAGTGTGTTAACTTGTGTCCTGCAGACAAGTGGTGTTCTAGTTGCGCTCATACAGGGTGTTTCAAAAATGACCGGTATATTTGAAACGGCAATAAAAACTAAACGAGCAGCGATAGAAATACACCGTTTGTTGCAATATGCTTGGGACAACAGTACATTTTCAGGCAGACAAACTTTCGAAATTACAGTAGTTACAATTTTCAACAACAGATGGCGCTGCGGTCTGGGAAACTCTATAGTACGATATTTTCCACATATCCACCATGCGTAGCAATAATATGGCGTAGTCTCTGAATGAAATTACCCGAAACCTTTGACAACGTGTCTGGCGGAATGGCTTCACATGCAGATGAGATGTACTGCTTCAGCTGTTCAATTGTTTCTGGATTCTGGCGGTACACCTGGTCTTTCAAGTGTCCCCACAGAAAGAAGTCACAGGGGTTCATGTCTGGCGAATAGGGAGGCCAATCCACGCCGCCTCCTGTATGTTTCGGATAGCCCAAAGCAATCACACGATAATCGAAATATTCATTTAGGAAATTAAAGACGTCGGCCGTGCGATGTGGCCGGGCACCATCTTGCATAAACCAAGAGGTGTTCGCAGTGTCGTCTACGGCAGTTTGTACCGCCACAAATTCACGAAGAATGTCCAGATAGCGTGATGCAGTAATCGTTTCGGATCTGAAAAATGGGCCAATGATTCCTTTGGAAGAAATGGCGGCCCAGACCAGTACTTTTTGAGGATGCAGGGACGATGGGACTGCAACATGGGGCTTTTCGGTTCCCCGTATGCGCCAGTTCTGTTTATTGACGAAGCCGTCCAGGTAAAAATAAGCTTCGTCAGTAAACCGAATGCTGCCCACATGCATATCGCCGTCATCAATCCTGTGCACTACATCGTTAGCGAATGTCTCTCGTGCAGCAATGGTAGCGGCCCTGAGGGGTTGCCGCGTTTGAATTTTGTATGGACAGAGGTGTAAACTCTGGCGCATGAGACGATACGTGGACGTTGGCGTCATTTGGACCGCAGCTGCAACACGGCGAACGGAAACCCGAGGCCACTGTTGGATCACCTGCTGCACTAGCTGCGCGTTGTCCTCTGTGGTTGCCGTACGCGGTCGCCCTACCTTTCCAGCACGTTCATCCGTCACGTTCCCAGTCCGTTGAAATTTTTCAAACAGATCCTTTATTGTATCGCTTTTCGGTCCTTTGGTTACATTAAACCTCCGTTGAAAGCTTCGTCTTGTTGCAACAACACTGTGTTCTAGGCGGTGGAATTCCAACACAAGAAAAATCCTCTGTTCTAAGGAATAAACCATGTTGCCTACAGCACACTTGCACGTTGTGAACAGCACACGCTTACAGCAGAAAGACGACGTACAGAATGGCGCACCCACGGACTGCGTTGTCTTCTATATCTTTCACATCACTTGCAGCGCCATCTGTTGTTGAAAATTGTAACTACTGTAATTTCGAAAGTTTGTCTGCCTGAAAATGTACTGTTGTCCCAAGCATATTGCAACAAACGGTGTATTTCTATCGCTGCTCGTTTAGTTTTTATTGCCGTTTCAAATATACCGGTCATTTTTGAAACACCCTGTATATGCTATACGATACGATATTGCAGTGTCATTCCGACATGCATGCAAATCCAAAGGAACAGGCACTGCGGCGTCTACAGCAGTTATGAAAGACATGAAATATATTCGCAATTGCGAATATTGACAACCATCAGCTATATAGTGAAAATTTGTGCCAGACCGGGACTCGAAACCAGATTTCCCGCTTATCGTTAGCGGTCGCCTTACCATTAGGCTATCCAAGCACCTTTCAGGGCCGCAATCAAAATGCAAGCATTTCCGAAGAAACATTGCATCGTACGTCTGAACAACACAGGCACTCCAGTATCCTATTTATCCGCTGCCTGTACTGGAATATACATAACAGAAGTACTAGTATAGGTTGTGGACGCATGATTGACGACATATAGAGTTTAGGTCTGGCCGTGAGTCGTGCTCGGATAGCCCAACATAAACCGACTGCTCCCGATAAGCGGGAAATCCGGATTCGAGACCCAGTCTGACACAAATTTTTAGTGTCGTCATTCCATTATACGCAATTGCGAATATATTTCATGTACGCAGACAGTACGATTTCAAGTTTCAGACTGGTCATTTTAAGCAGCTCTGGCGCCTACGGCTCTATCTTGTCTATCAAGAGTTGTATTTCTAATTGGGTGATCCATTGATAGTGACCGGGCCAAATATCTCACGAAATAGTTTATGAATTACTGTGCTGATAAACCCCTTACGTTATTTGATTTTTAAACAGCTGAGCAGAACTGAACGTACTGACATTTCGCTCTTTACTTATTCTGATCAACACTGAACTGACACACAATATTTTTAGAGCAACGCAATCTGACTTTCAATAATCTCTACAAAAGAATGGCCCTGACTAACAATATCCTATACCTTTCATGAATCACTTACCTCACAAAAATCTTCGTTACTCGAACTACAAAACAGCGAGCGCCAATACTGTCAGCTAAATAAAAGATTCTAACTACTGAAGGCACTAACTACTGATAGGCATACTTAGCAAATGAAAGATTTTGATAGAGAACAAACTATGTATTTACCTTAATAGTGTTCAAAAGTCATGATATATATATCAGTTCATGACATCCAGTCTTACAAATTTACTGTCTCTGATGGGCAGACGTCCAGATCAACCGCTATCAAAACTCCGCCATCTCTCTCCCCACATCCACCACTGCTGGCGGCTCACCTCCAACTGCCCAACATTACAAAAGGGAATATTTGAACAATGCCAACCAGCAAAAAACTGCACACAGCAGTTAGTGATTTTCATACAGAGCGCTACGTGGCGTTACCAACATAAAAACCTAAACAGCCTACTCACACATCAAACGAAAAAACTACAAAGAACGAAACTCGTCTAGCTTGAAGGGGGAAACCAGATGACGCTCTGGTTGGCCAGCTAGATGGCGCTGCCATAGGCCAAGCGGATATCAACTGCGTTTTTTAAAAAGGGAACCTCCATTTTTTATTACATATTCGTGTAGTAGGTAAAGAAATATGAATGTTTTACTTGGGCCCTTTTTTCGCTTTGTGATAGATGGCGCTGTAATAGTCGCAAACGTGTAAGTACGTTGTATCACATAACATTGCGCCAGTGCGGACGGTATTTCAAAAAATGGTTCAAATGGCTCTGAGCACTATGGGACTTAACTTCTAAGGTCATCAGTCCCCTAGAATTTAGAACTACTTAAACCTAACTAACCTAAGGACATCACACACATTCCATACCCGAGGCAGGATTCGAACCTGCGGTCGTAGCAGCAGCGCGGTTCCAGACTGTAGCGCCTAGAACCGCTCGGCCACCCAGTCCGGCGCGGACGGTATTTGCTTCGTGATACATTACCCGTGTTAAAATGGACCGTTTACCAACTGCAGAAAAGGTCGATATCGTGTTGATGTATGGCTATTGTGATCAAAATTCCCAACGGGCGTGTGCTATGTATGCTGCTCGGCATCCTGGACGACATCATCCAAGTGTCCGGACCGTTCGCCGGATAGTTACGTTATTTAAGGAAACCGGAAGTATCTAGCCACATGTGAAACGTCAACAACGACCTGCAACAAATGATGATGCCCAAGTAGGTGTTCTAGCTGCTGTCGCGGCTAATCCGCACATCAGTAGCAGACAAATTGCGCGAGAATCGGGAATCTCAAAAACGTCGGTGTTGAGAATGCTACATCAACATCAATGGCACCCGTATCATATTTCTATGCACCAGAAATTGCATGGCGACGACTTTGAACGTCGTGTACAGTTCTGCCACTGGGCACAAGAGAAATTACGGGACGATGACAGATTTTTTGCACTCGTTCTATTTAGCGACGAAGCGTCATTAACCAACAGCGGTAACGTAAACAGGCATAATATGCACTATTGGGCAACGGAAAATCCAGGATGGCTGCGACAAGTGGAACATCAGCGGCCTTAGCGGGTTAATGTATGGTGCGGTATTACGGGAGGAAGGATAATTGGCCCCCATTTTATCGATGGGAATTTAAATGGTGCAATGTATGCTGATTTCCTACGTAATGTTCTACCGATGTTACTACAAGATGTTTCACTGCATGACAGAATGGCGATGTACTTCCAACATGATTGATGTCCGGCACATAGCTCGCGTGCGGTTGAAGCGGTACTGAATAGCATATTTCATGAGAGGTGGATTGGTCGTCGAGGCACCATACCGGGGCCCGCACGTTCACCAGATCTGACGTCCCCGGACTTCTTTCTGTGGGGAATGTTGAAGGATATTTGCTATCGTGATCCACCGTCAACGCCTGACAACATGCGTCAGCGCATGGTCAATGCATGTGCGAACATTACGGAAGGCGAACTACTCGCTGTTGAGAGGAATGTCGTTACACGTATTGACAAATGCATTGAGGTTGACGGACATCATTTTGAGCATTTATTACATTAATGTGGTATTTACAGGTAATCACGCTGTAACAGCATGCGTTCTCAGAAATGATAATTTCACAAAGGTACATGTATCACATTGGAACAACCGAAAAACAAGGTTCAAACGTACCTACGTTCTGTATTTTAATTTCAAAAACCTACCTGTTACCAACTGTTCGTCTAAAATTGTGAGCCATATGTTTGTGACTACTACAGCGCCATCTATCACAAAGCGAAAAAAGTGGTCCAACTAAAACACGAATATGTAATAAGAAACGGGGGTTCCTATTTTAAAAAAGTGCAATTGATATCCGTTTGCCGGCCGAAGTGGACGAGCGGTTAAAGGCGCTACAGTCTGGAACCGCACGACCGCTACGGTCGCAGGTTCGAATCCTGCCTCGGGCATGGATGTGTGTGATGTCCTTAGGATAGTTAGGTTTAAGTAGTTCTAAGTTCTAGGGGACTTATGACCACAGCAGTTGAGTCCCATAGTGCTCAGAGCCAGTTTTGATATCCGTTTGATCTATGACAGCGCCATGTAGCGGGCCAACCATAGCGCCATCTGGTTTGCCCCTTCAAGCTAGAGAAATTTTCTTTGTAGGTTTTTCATTTGACGCTTATTTCGTGAGATATTTAGCCCGGTCACGATCAATGGACCACCCTGTATACTGTTCCAAGTCTGCTTACTCCAGTCGCAGTAGTGGAGAGAGATAAAGATAAGTTTCATTTTCTAATAAATAAAGCGTTTTGTAAGTTGACTGCTGGTGTTGATAAATTGACTATACTCTGTATTCACCTTCGTGTACAAGCAAAGAAACTGAAGTAGGAGAGAATCGAAGAGTTTGAGATGTGGTGCCACAGAAGGATATTAAAAACATGGTCGGCTGATAAGGAATGAAGGTGTTCTCCACAAGATCGTCGCTGAAAGGCAGATACGGGAAACAGTGACAGGATGAAGGCACAGGATGATAGGAAGTGTGTAAGACATCATGTAATAACTTCCACTGTACTCGAGGGTTAAAACGATAGGGGAAGAGATTGAAATGTATCCAATAAATAATTCTGGACGTTGGATGCAAGTGATGGCAACGGCCTTGCCGCAGTGGATACACAGGTTCCCGTGAGATCACCGAAGTTAAGCGCTGTTGGGCGTGGCCGGCACTTCGATGGGTGGCCATCCAGCCGCCATGCGCTGTTGCCATTTTTCGGGGTGCACTCCGCCTCGTCATGCCAATTGAAGAGCTACTCGACAGAATAGTAGTGGCTTCGGTCAAGAATACCATCATAACGACCGGGACAGCGGTGTGCTGATCCCATGTCCCTCCTATCCATATCCTCCATGAGGATGACACGGCGGTCGGATGGTCCCAGTAAGCCACTCATGGCCTGAAGACGGAGTGGGTGCAAGTGATACTTTGAGATGAAGAGTTTGACACAGGAGAGGAATTCGTGGCGAACCGCATCAAACCAGTCAAAACACTGACTACCCCCAAAAAAGTGAACTTGCTTCTGGTTATTTGTGTGTGCCGGAGGGCTGATAGCTCCCGCCTGGCATCATGCGCAGACAGACGCAAAATTACTCCGCCAGAGTGACACGTTTCAGTTTTTTCCCACGAACGCACCATGTTGCAGGACATGAAAGAAATGTGCTTTGGCTCTAGTGCTCGCGTCATACGTGACCTCTGGCGAAATATGAGCAGTCAACACCACGGCCGCGGGGATGTACCGCAGTTTTCCTGCTACTCTCATCCAGCTACGACGCCGGCGACAGCTGCAGTCCGCCGGCAACTTCGTTGCTGCCAGCATGGAGGCTCCAGACGGCGCCAGGAGCATAGGAAAAGGTAAGCTACCGGGTGGTTTTAATTGAACTTTCCCCATTTGACACGTTATAACACGGAAACTAATTACCGTACGAGTACCAAACTTGGCAGCATTGATGTCCAGGATGTGGGGTGCACGATTTCCGTGCGTCACAGCGCCACCGTCCAGTTCCAACTGTGGTCACCACGTGCAGTGATCAGTCATCGTAATTCATAATCTCTCGCACCTAACCAGTCGCAGTGCACTTGTTGACGTGTCAACATGAGCTTGGACAAACGTGTGTGTGTGTGTGAAATCTTATGGGACTTAACTGCTAAGGTCATCAGTCCCTAAGCTTACACACTACATAACCTAAATTATTCTAAGGACAAACACACACACCCATGCCCGAGGGAGGACTCGAACCTCCGCCGGAACCAGCCGCACAGTCCATGACTGCAGCGTCTCAGACCGCTCGGCTAATCCCGCGCGGCGTTGGACAAGCGGAGCAGGGCATTATTGGCGAAGCTCTATTATCAAAACAACAGTAATGCTGCAGCTGCATTTGGAGAATATCGCTGGTTGAAAGGATTACGGGAGGGGTCGCTTTCTCCACCTGCTGTGCGGAGCATGATGAAGTTCGAATCAACTGGACAACTGGGCGTCGCTCCGGGAAGAGGTCGAACAACGGTTGCACCACAGAGGGTTGATGAAATCGCTGTTGCTATGCCAGATAACGCTGCGCGCAATTCCCGATTGCCAAGCAGTGCGCGTGCTGCGTCACAGTAGTGGAACATCCCGTGGTCCACTGTACGGAAGGTGCTACGAACCATTCTCAAACGGTATCTGTACAAGATCCATATTGTAGAGTAGCTTGCATCACAGGACGCACAACGAAGAGTTGACTTCGCTCTCTACTTTCTTGCAAGGATTGGAGATGACAAGGAGTGGTTCTGGACCATCCTACGGACAGACGAAATTCATTTTTCGCTGATGGTTGAGATGAACACAGAATTGTCGAGTGTGGGGAGAACTTGGCGTCGCTCCGGGAAGAGTGCAACCACAGGCGGTTGATGAAATCGCTGCTGCTGTGGTAGACAGCGCTTTACACATTTCGCAACCGTCAGGCAGTGCGCTTGCTGTGTCACGACAGTTGAACATCTCGTGGTCTACTGTACAGAAGGTGCTTCGAACTATTCTCAAATGGTATCCGTACAAGATCCATGTAGCTTGCACTACAGGACTCAGAACGATAGGTTGTCTGGCAGAAAATCCAAAGAGATTCTGGTCATACATAAAACACACCAGTGGCAAGACGCAATCAGTACCTACACTGTGCGATAACAACGGTGAAGTCACTGATGACAGTGCCACTAAAGCAGAGTTATTAAATACGGTTTTCCGAAACTCCTTCACTAAAGAAGACGAAGTAAATATTCCTGAATTCCAGTCAAGAACAACTGCCAAGATGAGAAACATAAATCACTTGATCCAGATTGTATTCCAGTCAGGTTCCTTTCAGAGTATGCTGATACAATAGCTCCATATTTAGCAATTATATACAACCGCTCTCTCGCAGAAAGTTCCGTACCTAAAGACTGAAAAATTGCTCAAGTCATACCAATACCTGTGGTGTGCGTACTGTAAGACCTTAGGTACACACGCACCATCAGATTATTTGACTTGTCGCTCTAACGAAGTAGGCGAGTGTCAGCAATATGTCTCGTGGTCTTATCGTGCCGTGTTTATCTTCTGCCGTTGGGTCAGACGATAGAAATGCCACTTGCACGCTTAGAGTAGCAGATTGACGGTGACCAACTCTAAACAGAACTTGATGAATTTTCACACGCATTTATTTAAATAATAACAAGCATAAAAATTACTTAACTTGGTTCTGTATGCTATTTACAATTGACAATCTGAAGTTCCTAGGGTCTTGGTACGTTAATCTTATTCTCACATATCTCTGATATTTGACAAAGTGTCTCTTCATTTATCTTCATGGCTATGTACAGGAATACGATAATCTTATTAGGCGCAGACTGAAACTTGACTACAGACAAATGCAGACATGCAGATTGACTAATCGGAGGTCTGTACACTCGTTATAATACCTCGAGCGTTCAGGTATCACCGCGCGAGTGTGATCCGCGAGGAGAAAAGGTTCTACGTTAGCATCAATTTCATTGGCTGCGTTGCATATTAATACGCTGATCGGCGGAAGCAGAATTTGGTCCGCCTCTATGGCAGCGCCATCTCGTAGTGCGGAGACAGACGAGCGCTGCGCCTGCGCTGTTGTGCTTAGCGGGGCGCGCTCTAGTGGGAAAGTTGTGTACGCGCTGACTACGCGGAGCTATGTACACAACAATACCCAAAAAGGGAAATAGGAGTAATTCGCTGAATTTAGGCCCATATTACTAACGTCGATTTGCAGCAGGGTTTCGGAAGGTAAGGTCTTATAGCTGAGGTCATCGGTCCCTAAGCCTACACGCTACTGAATCTGACTGAAACTAACCAACGCTACGGACAACACACACACACACACACCCATGCCCGAGGGAGGACTCGAACCTCCGACGTGGGGAGCCGCACGGACCGTCTTCTAACCAAACTGCGTGCCTATGGAATACCGCCTCAGTTGTGCGACTGGATTCGTGATTTCCTGTCAGAAAGGTCACAGTTCGTAGTAACAGACGGAAAGTCATCGAGTGAAACAGAAGTAATATCCGGCGTTCCCCAAGGAAGTGTTATAGGCCCTCTATTTTTCCTGATCTATATTAACGACAAACGAGACAATTTGAGTAGTCCTATTACATTGTTTGCACATGATGTTGTCATTTACAATCTTGTAAATTCATCAGATGGCCAAAACGAATTGCAAAATGATTCAGATAAGATACCTGTATGGTGTGAAAAGTGGCAATTGATCATGAATAAAGAAAAGCGTGAAGTTATTCACATGGGTACTAAAAGAAAATCGCTAAATTTCGATTGCGCGATAAGTCACACAAATCTTAAGGCTGTAAATTCAACTAAACACTTAGAGATTACAATTACAAATAACTTAAATTGGAACGATCACATAGATGATGTTGTGGGTAGAGCAAAACAAAGACTGCGATTCATTGGCAGAAAGAACGTGTAACAGGTCTACTAAAGAGACTGCTTACACCACGCTTGTCCGCCCTATTCTGGAGTATTGCCGCGCGGTGTGGGACCCGCATCAGGTGGGACTGACGGATGACATTGAAAAAGTTCAAAGAAGGGCGGCTCGTTTCGTACTATCGCGAAATAGGGAAGATAGTGCCACAGACATTATACGTGAATTGGAGTGTCAATCATTAAAACAAAGACGGTGTTCTTTGCGACGGGATCTTCTCGTGAAATTTCAATCACCAGTTTTCTTCTCTGATTGCGAAAACATTCTGTTGGCACCCACGTACATAGGGAGAAATGATCATCACGATAAAATAAGAGAAATCAGGGCTCGCACAGAAAAATTTAAGTTCTCATTTTTCCCGCGCGCAGTTCGAGAGTGGAACGGTAGAGAGACAGCTTGAAGGTGGTTCATTGAACCGTCTGCCAGGCACTTTATTGTGAATAGCAGAGTAATCTCGTGGACGTAGACGTAGAAGTTGACTTCACTCTCCACTTTCTCGCGAGGACTGAAGTTCAGGAGGGCTGGCCCTGGACCATCCTATCGACAGACGAAGTTTATTTTTCTCTGGCAGATGAGGTGAACACACAGAACTGCCGAGTGTGGGTGTCTTCACCTCCAGTCACTGTGCGTGAAGTTCCTCTTTATGGTGAACATGTCAGAGTACGGTGTGACTTCACGGCTACTTTCATCATTGCCCCCATTCTTTTTGGCGCTCCTCCTACCTGAAGGACAGTGTTTACCACGGGAACATTCAAACATGTGCTGAACTGAAGCGCAGCATGTCAAGAGAGGTAGCCAGCACACACACGGACATGCTTCGTTCTGCTGTGCAGAATGCATTCCTGCGCTTTCAGACTCTTCTGATCACTGATGGACGCTATACTGAGCCCCTTTTACAGCAGTAATGGTACCGGTATGTAATGGTGCGATGTACCGTAGCAGCACATTAAAAGTGTTTCAGTTGAATTAGTCTGCGTTATTTCTCTTCCCCGTGTCCTTATTATTAATGCTGCCAAGTCTGGTACTCGTACGATAATTAGCGTTCGTGTTATAATGTGTTAAGTAGGGAAAGTTTATTTATAACCATCCGGTATATGCATACCGGTGCAGTGACTCTGCTTCTTTCCATATTCTCCCAATGCTCATTCAGCTCATATAAAATGGTCCATTCTCAGCAGTAGCGCCGGCCGAAGTGGCCGCGCGGTTCTGGCGCTGCAGTCTGGAACCGCGAGACCGCTACGGTCGCAGGTTCGAATCCTGCCTCGGGCATGGATGTGGGTGATGTCCTTAGGTTAGTTAGGTTTAACTAGTTCTAAGTTCTATGGGACTAATGACCTCAGCAGTTGAGTCCCATAGTGCTCAGAGCCATTTGAACCATTTTTTTCAGCAGTAGTGCTTCAGCTCTCCTGCCATCAATACTAGGTATACGCTGAGTCGGCAAAGATCGTGTGATACCTCCTAATATCGCGTCGGATCTCATTATGCCCGGCGTAGCACAACATCACGACGTGGCATGGACTCAACAAGTCGTTGGAAGTCCCCTGCAGAAATATAGACGTCCATAATTGCGAAAGTGTTGCCGGTGCGTCATTTTCTGCACGAAAATTATGTCCATTAAATGTTCGATGGGATACATGTCGGGTGAGCTGGATGGTCAGATCATTCTCTCGAAATGTCTAGAATGATCTTCAAAAGCAATCGCGACCAATTGTGGCCCGGAGGCGTGGCACATTGTCATCCATAAAAATTCTATTCTTGTTTGGGAACAAGTAGCCGAACATAACTATTCCCTGTCAATGATCGGTTCAGTTGGACCAGAGAACGCAATACATTCTATGTAAACACAGCCCATACCGTCATCAGCTTGCAAGCTTGTTGACACCTTGCGACCATGGCTTCGTGGGGTCTGTGCAACTTTCGAACCCTACCATCAGCTCTTACCAGCTGAAATCGGGACTCATCTAAGTAGGCCACTGAAGTGGACTGACAAGGCAGCCAGTCCACAGTGACGGGTAGCCGAAAGAAAGGCACGCGTACACACACACGCCGACGGGCGTCAAGTACTGGAACAGGCTAAGTAATTAATGCTATGAAGAAAAGTACGTAGCTGGATTAATACTTATCTTTAATCAATCATTGTGGTACATCGCTCTTGACTATACACAGGAGACTTTAATTACAATCACTGTAAGGCTAATGGCGCCTTGCTAGTTCGTAGCCATTAACTTAGCTGAAGGCTATTCTGTCTCTCGGCTAATGAGAGAGAAAGGCTTCGTACATCTAGTCGCTAGCTAGGTCTTCGTACAACTGGGACGAGTGCTTGTTCGTATCACGAGACCTGCCTTGTGGTGGCGCTAGGTCTGCGATCACACAGTGGCGACACGCGGGTCCGACATGTACTAAATGGACCGCGGCCGATTTAATCTACCACCTAGCAAGTGTGGTGTCTGGCGGTGACACCACATTCCTCCCCCACAAATCGGCGAACGGTCGTGAGATAAGGCTTCCGCCCGCCGTGGGGAGGACCCCATGTTGACGTATGCGATGAGGTGGGGAGCCTAACAACAGGCGAGGCTGTGCCACCCGCACCCGGCCATTCGGTCCGAGGGGATCTAGGAAACGCCTGAAAACCTACTCCAGGGTGCACGTCAACATGCGGTGTATGCGCCCGTAAAGAGACAGGAGGGGCCGAAGGGTCGACCTCCATTGCGTCGGGGGACCCGACGCGCGATGACGTCATGTGGTCCGGAGCGGGCGGGAGTTCCATGGCGGAGGACAGCTGGTCACGGGAAGCGATCGGCGGCGCGTGACCCTGGGAGGCGCTTGGCGGCTGCAGCGAAGCGTCGAATGCGGGCGGCGCCGGCGGGAGAACAGGCGGCGGCGGCGGCTGCTGCGGCGGCGCGTCGCCATGGGGCAAAATGGAAGGCATCGTCGGTAACACCTGGGGATGAGGCGAGCCAGTAGATGGGTCCCCAGGGCGCTGACCGGACGGCACCGTCGCTGAAAGCAGACGGGGAGCGGCAGAACCCGTGCGACGACAGAGGCGCAGCTGATTGAGATGCCGACGCACCTCACCAGAGGCCCCCAAAACCAAATACATCGCGCGGCCGAGGCAGCGAAGACTGCGCCCTGCGAGCCAACGCCGTGAACCTTGATAGTTGCGATAAAATACAACGTCGCCTGGAGCAAAAGCAGGAGTCTGCCGCTGCACAGGAACCTGATGCGGCGGATGCAGCAAAGACATCAAGGTGCGATGAGGACGACCGTGGAGCAACTCAGCCGGCGAGCGACCATCTCGGGGCTGAGAGCGATAGGAAGACAAAAAGAGCAACAATGCGTCCTCCCGAGAATGCGACTCTTTCAATTTCAACATCTGTGACTTGAAAGTCCGGACCAATCGTTCAGCGGCACCGTTTGACTGAGGCGAAAACGGCGCGGATGTCAGATGTTGAATACCATTGGCCTGGCAGAATGACTGAAATTCTGCGGATATGAATTGTGGGCCATTGTCGGAAACAATAGTCTGCGGAAGACCTTCAACGCAAAAGATAGCAGACAACGCTTGGATGGTGGCGGAGGATGTCGTGGAAGACATCCGGACAACAAAAGGAAAATTACTGAAGGCATCGACCAGAACCAACCATCGAGCATTCCAGAATGAACCAGCAAAATCTATGTGCAAGCGTTGCCAAGGGGAAGTGGCTTTTGGCCATGCAAAGACTTTCCGCGGCGGTGCGGATTGTTGTTCGGCACACGCCATGCAAGAAGAACACATATTCGTAATCGCAGCATCGATTCCGAACCAAGTACAGTGCTGACGAGCAAGTTGTTTCGTTCGCACTATACCCCAATGTCCTTGGTGAAGAAGCCGTAAGACAGAGGACTGTAATGAACGTGGGACCACGACTCTTGCCATGTCTCCTGGGTTTGGTCAAACTGGCGAAACTGCGGTGCAACTGCATGTTGTAGCTGCGGTAGCGGTGAAGCGGCGGCGGCCGCATCGGTTTGAATGGCACGTTGACCCTGGACGAGCTGTCCAAGGGCATCCAATAACGCCTGCGTCTGCTGATTCTGCAAGCGATAAAATTCGGACAGTACATCTGGCGAAGCCATGACACAAGTAAATGTAAGCAATCAGAAAGAATACTTTAACTCGTCGCCAATGAAGTGGACTGACAAGGCAGCCAGTCCACAGTGACGGGTAGCCGAAAGAAAGGCACGCGTACACACACACGCCGACGGGCGTCTAGTACTGGAACAGGCTAAGTAATTAATGCTATGAAGAAAAGTACGTAGCTGGATTAATACTTACCTTTAATCAATCATTGTGGTACATCGCTCTTGACTATACACAGGAGACTTTAATTACAATCACTGTAAGGCTAATGGCGCCTTGCTAGTTCGTAGCCATTAACTTAGCTGAAGGCTATTCTGTCTCTCGGCTAATGAGAGAGAAAGGCTTCGTACATCTAGTCGCTAGCTAGGTCTTCGTACAACTGGGACGAGTGCTTGTTCGTATCACGAGACCTGCCTTGTGGTGGCGCTAGGTCTGCGATCACACAGTGGCGACACGCGGGTCCGACATGTACTAAATGGACCGCGGCCGATTTAATCTACCACCTAGCAAGTGTGGTGTCTGGCGGTGACACCACAGCCACGGTTTCCCAGTCGTCTAGGGTCCAATCGAGATGTTCGCGAGCCGAAGAGAAGCGCTGAGAGCTATATGTTGTGCTGTTAGCAAAGGCACTTGTGTCGATGGTCTGCTGCCATAGCCCATTAACGCCAAATTTCGCCTCACTGTCCTAAGGGGTACGTTTGTAGTACATCCGACATTGATTACTGTCACGTACAACTCAGCCCCTCCCGCCGGAGGTTAGAGTCCTTCCTCGGGCATGGGTGCGTGTGTTGTTCTTAGCATGAGTTTGTTTAAGTAGTGTGTAAGTCTAGGGACCGATGACCTAAACAGTTTGGTCCTTTAGGAATTCACACACATTTGAACATTTTTTATTTCTGCGGTTCTTTTACACAGTGTTGCTTGTCTGTTAGCACTGAGAACTCAACACAAACAGCGCTGCTCTCGGTCGTTAACTGAAGGCAAAACTATAATTCTATATTGATACCTTCAGCTGCTGATGGACGTTGATGTATATCAACGGAGACAGGCGAAAATGTGTGCTCCAACCGGGACTCGAACCCGGGATCTCCTGCTCACATGGCAGACGCTCTATCCATCTTTCTTTTTTGAATCTCATTTTATTCGCTTGTGTTCGTTGCATCTGCTCGGTGCGGACGTCGTAAGACATCCATTTATGTTCGTTGTTGATCGATTGTCTCAGTTTTTTTATTACAGAGGGCACGTAACCCTCTGACCGAACACGCTGAGTTACCGTGCCGGCTACACCCACTACATTCGTAGTGTCCCTACCCAACACACTCATAACTCGTGGAAGACATTCTTACCAAGTCTCGTAAGAGTTTGGGTAATACGCGTGCATCCGCACAGAAGAGGAAGGTCATGGCCGGTATTACCAGAACTTGTAATATTTTTGGGATTTCCGTAGTATGAAAGCTGTGAGTACCCTTGGAAAGGCATTCACCTATCTGTATATTAAATGATCAACTTATGAGATGAGACCTATTCTTTGAAAGATATTTGTTTTATATAATTTACGTAACTGTAAAGATGCGCATCTAGCGCGGACGCTAATACATCGATTGCGCAGTCAAAGAAACATTTTAACAGAAGCTGAACTGACGTTCCGCTTCTATCTAAATAAAAGATGACAGTAAAAAACTTTTGTAGATCTTCAGATTTTAATGTACTTCTGCTTGTAATGTGAAAGCGTAAAGAAGGTGGACTTTAAGCTATAAAGGTGAGCGGCCTTGCCAGCGTGCAGACAACATTATTAATTAATAAAATTCAAGTAATTTATGTTCGAAACGGTAAATCGACAAGTTATTGTTATGAAGGTGTTGAACAGTCCAAGAATTGTCCTTAACGAAGGAGAAAAGTAATGACTGTAATTTGTGACAAAAACGTGAACCAAGGAGACAGCACAGGGCAGGCTGAAATCTGATCGCACCATACAGTTAGAAAAGTACTTACGTATGTAAGTTATACTGTTTATAAATAAGCCGTAATTTGCTAGTGAGAATTGTTTGAATATATTTAGTGTTTACCAGATTTCTTATTCTATTCTTTTCCTTTATTTTTTTTACCTCCATGTCATATTATTTTTGTAAATATCAAACTGCCTTTACAACAGCAGAGAATACTGCGGCATCTTGGTCGTAGACAGAAGGCCGCTCCTTGTCTTCTATACAACTCATAGCTGCCCCATTTATTAATGATTTCATTTACAAATGCAATTTTTTTTATTGTTCATTGTTAAAGGCCCCTTAGGTGATTATAAAATTCATACTGATTACGTAAAGAAATCCGGGTTATTCTTTTCCAAATAATAGAAGCCTTTGCGTAATCAAAAACTAGCCTCCTCCTGACAACGATCAGGAGCCGACCAGAAGACGGACGTCTTCGACCGCTTTCGTGTTTCCTGTGGCAAAGCTGTGCCAAACTGGGAACACGACATTCTAGTATGAAATACAATATATATATATATATATATATATATATATATATATATATATATATATATATATGTATAAGATTTAAATTGAAAGAATTGAAATATATTTAACTCATTTAGTTTTTTCTTTTATCATACTAGAAACTATATACTTATGTGGATATGGTGTCTGTTCTTTAGGACATGTCCGACACTACGATTGTAGTATGTGGACATATAAGGTGAGAATGTGGGTCTCGCGGGAGGCGTGCGCGAGATAGTCCCTGCAGTCGCACTGTCCTCTGAGCCTTCGGTGGCTCAGAGGGATAGAACTTGTGCCATGTGAGTAGGAGATCCCGGGTTCGAGTCCCGGTTGGGGAAAACGTTTTCCCCTGTCCCCGTTGATATATATAAACGCCCGCCAGCAGCTGAAGGTATTGATATATAATTCTAATTTCGTTCTAGACGGCTGCACGTCATCAATGGTGTCTGTTCTTTCAGACATGGTGATGGAAAACAGACGAAGAACATTAGATGAAATCAGCAAAACTTTATATATCAGTCATGATTCAGCGTATTCTGTCTTACAAAAAAGTTGAATTTTCGGATAGTGTGTGCAAGATGGATACCGAAAGAACTGTCAGCTCAGCGTAAGGCGCAAAGGATGGACATCTCTCATAAACATTTGCCCCATTATCATAGCGAGGGAGATGGATTTTTACAGGAAATCGTTACTATAGACGAAACGCGGGTGCATAGTCACGAACCGAAAAGTAAGGCTGCGAACATGATGTGGAAACACCCATCATCACCAGACGTTAAGAAATTTAAATTTCAACCAACAGCTGGTAAGATTATCTAACACTATTCTGGTGCATGGAAGGTGTGGTAGCCGTTCATTTCACCCCTAGACCTCAAACTATGTACAGTGAGAATTATTGTGATGTGTTGTGAACTAAACTGAATCCAGCAATTAGATCCAAACGTCACGGAAAACTGCGAAAAGGCGTCATCCTGCAGCATGATAACGCTCGGCCACATTCTGCAAACGGACGGCTGAAACAGCAAAGGAGTTGGGATTCAAACTGCTGGAACACCCGTCCGTCCAGACAAGGCTCCAAGCGATTTCCGTATTTTTGGACCATTGATGGAAGAGCCCAGAGGAAGAAGATTTGCAACCGATGCAGAAGTCATTTACGCGGGTTACAGATGCAACCAGAGAACTTTTTCCGACGGAATCGAAAAATTTACGAAACGCCGGATAAATGGCAGATATTCTTCCGACCAGTAGACGTGAACGTTTAATTTGATGACAGTATAGTTAAAACGTGTTGTCTACTTCATAACTATGTGACGATTGTTGACGATTGCAACTTTGAGGACACTCGACGGACAAGTATTCCTGCATACGGAACTAGAGGAGACACAAGCGGAAAATTGGTCAGAGACCCCTTTGCAGACTAGTTCTGTTCTAGGAACAGCTGCACAGAGTAAATCTTAAGAGGTTGTCCTAAATGAAATTTTAACAGCAACTTTGCTCTAAATACATGTGAAGTAATAAATAAAACATTTTATATATAATTTTAAACGTGAGTGACCGCAGCAACAGCTAACAAGCTATACCTGTGTAACAGTTTTTACTGTTTCTGTTGAGCCAAAAAAAAAAAAAAAAATATATATATATATATATATTGCTCTGAGCACTATGGGACTTAACATCTGAGGTCATCAGTCCCCTAGAACTTAGAACTATTAAACCTAACTAACCTAAGGACATCACACACATCCATGCCCGAGGCGGGATTCAAACCTGCGACCGTAACGGTCGTGCGGTTCCGGACTGTAGCGCCTAGAACCGCTCGGCCACCCCGGCACTTTATTCCATATTTTCTACTCTCTGACTTGAGCTCCTTAGCTCATGATGAATATTTATCATTTTAACGTCATGTAATTTATGTGACTTCATTCTGAAAAAGATACCCTTTGTGGTATTGAAACCTGCTCAACGTTTTACGTTAAACTTATGCAACTAGTCGGCTGTATACTTTGTATATTGAACATTTTATGTAGTGTTCGTGTTTACAAAATGAATTTCTTTCTTCCAGTTCCATTTTTACCCACTACTCCCCAATGCGTGCCATGGTAATTGTTTGCCACGACTCCAAACTTCTGTATTTATAATATGGACACTATATACGATTTCGCAATTCCACAAGGAAGAGCTGTGTCGGCGTAACTCCATGCTGCACGTCATAACAGCGTTGTGGCCGGGAGTGGGCGATAGATTAAACGGTGCATGAAAAACTGCTTGTGTGGGCACTCAGGCAGTTGGAATTCCAACGGAGAAATGGGCCGCGGTGCAGTCTGCTGTCTGCTGCGTGCGACCTTGGAAGCGGGCCGAGCCCGTGCAGCAGCCGTGGGGATCCCACTTACAGATGGCCGTGATCGGTGAAACAACCGGTTTTCGGTTATATCGGTCTATTTCAACGTCACTTTAACTTGAGTGTTAAAACCGCTCAAAACAATCGGTTTCTGAAACAACCAATTTTCGGTTTTTTATTGCTGTTATTTCATGTAGTATACGAAGAAATCGAAAAAAGATTGAAAAATTTTGACTCCCTCACTTTCAAGATACATAAAACTAAAAAACTACATTAAATCGGCAAATAAATGAAAACTTAGTCTGCCCACCGTTCGCTGCTTTGCACGAAAAGCGATAAGTGGTTGATTACTACATTTAAAAAATGCCATTATTCTCCTATTGATTCTACTGTTTTCAAACTCTGCTCAAAAATCAGCTTGTATTCGAGAATCATACCACCATTTGGGCATTAGGAATAGTGAATGCTAAAGGGTGAAAACTTAGGTCGAATAACACTGTTTTTCTTGTTAATTTGTCCGTTTTCAAGGGCTACAAGCAGATAAAGGCATATTAGGTAGACACAGAGAACAGATCAGCTACGCTCACTTGAATGAATTATTGAGTTATAAGTTTTCGCCTTATACGATGTCGCAAGATTGTTGTGACTCTTCTCATTCCTAATATTTTAAGGGAAATGGAGCATTTTACTTGATTGGCACCGAACTTCATAAAATACTTCCAGACTAGCGATGGTGCCATTCTTTAATAGGTCACAACTAGTGTCCAAAGACGACGGCATGAAACTACCATGCCGGCCGAAGTGACCGTGCGGTTAAAGGCGCTGCAGTCTGGAACCGCAAGACCGCTACGGTCGCAGGTTCGAATCCTGCCTCGGGCATGGATGTTTGTGATGTCCTTAGGTTAGTTAGGTTTAACTAGTTCTAAGTTCTAGGGGACTAATGACCTCAGCAGTTGAGTCCCATAGCGCTCAGAGCCATTTGAACCATTTGAAACTACCATATAGATCAAATGGGGCAAGTCTCACACACTGCGTGCACACTCATACCATCCAATTGGCCATACTAAATGGTAACAGGTTCAGTATTGTCTTACAATCCTGTACCACTTCTTATGCTACGCGTTTGTTCCTCGTTTCTATCGGCATTCTTTTTAAAATAGCACTGATCGCTTTTCCCATTTTCTATAATAACGCAATATTTCAAAGCAATGGTAATTTTACGAATAAAAATTACTGTTTTTTTTAAAAAAGGTTCATTTAAAAACCAAAAAATGCTCGCGCTGCTGCTACGGCTAATCGATATTTCGCTTTTTACCCGGTTATTAGTAAAAAACGGAAACCGTATGTGGTAACCGAGATCAAACAAAATTGGAATTATATATTAATACATTCAGCTGCTGACGGGCATTGATATATATCAGCGGGGACAGATGAAAATGTGTGCCCCAACCGGCACTCGAACCTGGGATCTCCTGCTTACATGGCAGACTCTCTAACCATCTTTTTTTTTGCATTTTATTCGTTGTTGATCGTTGTGTTTGATCGTTACGGACGTCACATGACAGCCTTGAGTTCGTTTGTTGATCTTTCCACTCAGTTTTTTTATTACAGAGGCCAACCAGCTCTCATCCATCTGAGCCACCGAGGGCACAGAGGATAGCGCGACTGCAGGGACTATCTCGTACACGCCTCCCGCGAGACCACATTCTCGCCGCATATGCCCACACACTTCATTCGTAGTGTCCCTGCCCCACACACTCATTACGCGTGGAAGACATTCTTACCAAGTCTCGTAAGAGTTCGGGTAGTATGTGTGGATCTGCACAGAAGAAGAAGGTCATGGCCGGTATTGCCAGAACTATATACTTATGTGGATATGGTGTCAGTTCTTTCGGACTGTCCGAAAGAACAGACACCATATCCATATAAGTAAATAGAGATCAAACAAATAACGAAAAACACCGATTATTCAGAACTCAATACCAGTATCGATTTTAATCAGTCGGGTATTCCTATCCCTAATTCCAATTTTGTGTGACCACTTCAAATGTGGTGAATCTGTAAAGGAAACTGCTTACAAGACGCTAGTGCTACCGATTCTAGAATATTGTTCCAGTGTTTGAACTACGCACGACAACAGACACTGAACGAATATAGAGACGCGTTGCAAGGATCGCAACGGGTCGGTATCGTCTACATGAAAGTTTGACGGAAATGCCAAGGGAACTTTCAGACGCCGTCGGAAAAAATTGCAACACAGTCAAGGACTGTGTTCGGTGGCACCAAGGTATAATATGTGCATGTTGAGAGGGTGTAGTGTTGGCGCTTCATTTGTCACCTTCATCTGTGAGACAAAGCAGCTCAAGAGACCGTCTGTGGACGCACTGGTTTGGCTCTGCAGGCAGTAACTGTGCTGAGCTTGCAGGCGAACAATGTTTACAGCTTTCACTCTAGGCTACAACTGCGCCCCATCGACGTGTACGTACTACTGTTGAACAGTTTCAACCATCTGAATGGGTCCGCATTGTAGGTCTGCGAGAAGCTGGATGTACAGTCGTGGACAAAACGAGCGAGACCTCTCCCCTTTCCGTTATGCTGATCCGCACAGCTCTAAAGTCTGCTACACATTATAACAGGCAAGGCGACGAAGTACTACCAACATACTATGCACAGGCGTGAAAATGACGAACTATCCAAACTTTGTCAGACTGTTTTCAATCATATGTAAGACTATACGAGGGTTTGGAACTTAAATAGTGGCAACTATTTATTCACAACCGATACAAAAGAGTTACATGTTTGCACCTGTTACTGTCCTTCAAAGTAGTTACCAGCGTTGTGTAGAACCCGTTGCGTTACTCGCTAGTAACAGTATTTTGTTATTTCGATAAACATCCCGCATGATTGATAGTCACATAAGCGGTGACATAAAGGTAGAAAATTCATGTTTTAGAGTCCAGGAAGCTCTATGCAACAGAACTGCAGATCATTTTGCCATTTTCATTGCGAAATTGCCGGCTTATTCACGTCTGGGGTAATAATAGAGGGCTGTTTGCCTGGGTTGTTCAAACGGTTGAAATGGCTCTGAGCACTATGGGACTTAACATCTATGGTCATCAGCCCCATAGAACTTAGAACTACTTAAACCTAACTAACCTAAGGACAACACACAACACCCAGTCATCACGAGGCAGAGAAAATCCCTGACCTGGCCGGGAATCGAACCCGGGAACCCGGGCGTGGGAAGCGAGAACGCTACCGCACGACCACGAGCCTGGGTTGTCTTCTAGCGTAGTGAAAAAATGGTTCAAATGGCTCTGAGCACTATGGGACTCAACTGCTGAGGTCATTAGTCCCCTAGAACTTAGAACTAGTTAAACCTAACTAACCTAAGGACATCACAAACATCCATGCCCGAGGCAGGATTCGAACCTGCGACCGTAGCGCTCTTGCGGTTCCAGACTGCAGCGCCTTTAACCGCACGGCCACTTCGGCCGGCTAGCGTAGTGAAAGGTGTTTGCTACTGCAAGGGATGTCTGGTTTGTTTTCGGTTCTAATCTCGATGGAGGCAGATAGACTATCAGTAAAGCAATTTTAAAAAATCCTCGCACCCCCAATACTTTTTATTGCTACTTTTATTCTGTTCTGGCGCCCTGTGGATGTCGATATGAAACTCTTGTAGAATTTTATACTTGTTACTGCCTTCCTTTTACCGCTTCTGTCAATAATTGAATTGACTTACGTGTGGCACTGAATGATTTTAAACTGAATTTCGTTATGAATCTTCACGCATTGCTAAATCTGCACACTTTCATGGTAGGTAAGCAACGGTAATCCAGTATGACTGGTCTAAAAGTTGACACAAACCGTTTCGCTGCCGAATGCGCGAAATATTTAGCTAATTCGTAATGATCTGGGCCACTTTGTCTTACTAGAACAGTTGTGTTATCTCGATAAGCTGAAATTCATTTTTATTAGTACAGTTCATACTAATTAGCGTTTGTTCTTTCATTTACATCTTATATTTACGTGTTGTGTTTAAGACACTAATCAGCATTAATATAGCCTTACACATGATTGAAAGCAGTCTGACAAAGTTCGGATAGTTTGTCAATTTCACGCCTGTGCATAGTATGTTGGTAGCACTTCGTCGCCTTGCCTGTTATGCTGTGTAGCAGACTTTAAAGCTGTGCGGATCAGCTTAACGAAAAGGCGAGGGGTCTCGCTCGTTCTGTCCACGACTGTTCGTATCGACGGATTGCTGCACATGATAGACACAACGTATCGATGGTGTGTCGTTACTTTCACCAGTGGTCTTGGGAACTTAATGATCCCTGTAGACCAAGTTCTGGACGTCCACGTAGTACAGATGTACATCAAAATCGACTCATTGGGCGAGCAGCAATGGTCGACCAAACATCATCCAGTGCACATGCTGCCCCTGTGTGTCATCAGGGACAACTGGGACCTTTCTGTTTGCAGCAGGATTAAGGTCACGTGTGCCTCTGGCTGGCCACCACTGACAACACCGCCAAGCATTGCTGCTCTGCTGTCCTGAAAGAGTTGACTGTGGAGAGGAATACCGATCTGTAGTCTTCACTGATGAGGTTCTGTCTGTATGCCACGGATGAGCTGCTGGTTCCAGAGTGCACTCGCCCACGGCTCACAGGTCCCATCCCAGGCTCCGTGGTGTGGGAGGCCACTCAGTTACAATCTGCATTCATACCTGGTGTTTCTACAGGGTTAAGTAACCAGTATCCGCTACAGTGCACCGGATGTTATCCTCGTGCGACTGTCGTTTTGACGACAGAAAATTGATGTCCTTTTCAGGAGGACAATGCACGTCCACATGCGGCTGTTACCACGCGTCGTGCTCTTTCTGGTGTTCAACAACTGCCGTGGCCAACTGAACATATAATGGACACCCTGAAGCGGGAATTTACTCGTTCTCCAAGGCCTACAAGAACCATTGTCGAATTGCAACAAAAAGGAGCAAGATGTTTGGGACGATCTATTGTATCACGCCTTTCGGATTCTTTATCATCGTTTGCATGTGAGAATACGCGCCTGCGCTACCGGCAGAGGAGGGTGATGTGTTTTTCTATTTTTCTTTATGCAACTGTACGGGCACTGTTTACTGTAAAATGGAAATGAGTGTTTGGCGTCATTGGCCGGGAGGCCCCCTGCGGGGCAGGTTCGGCTGCCGTGGTGCAGGTCTTATTACATTCGACGTCACATTGGGCGGGCGACCTACGCGCCGGATGGGGATGAAATGATGATGAAGACAGCACAATATCCAGTCCTTGAGCGGAGAAAATCCCTGACCGAGCCGGGAATCGAACCCGGGCCCAAAGGACGGCAATCCGTCACTGCGCGTTGGACTCGAAAAAGAGTGTCCACTACCTTGCCTCAACGTGATAGTTAAGAAAAAAATGGAAGCAATCTCGGGTCACAGCCGGCCGATGTGGCCGAGCGGTTCTAGGCGCTTTAGTCTGGAACCGCGCGAACGCTACGGCCGCAGGTTCGAATCCTGCCTCGGGCATGGATGTGTGTGATGCCCTTAGGTTAGTTAGGTTTAAGTAGTTCTCAGTTCTAGGGGACTGATGACCTCAGATGTTAAGTCCCGTAGTCCTCAGAGCCACTTGAACCATTTGAACCCGGATCACACTGTAGATAGAAAACTTATGGACACTGACATATATCTCCATGCCTCGAGCCATGACCATCCGTCACAAGGAAATTTGGTACTAAGACGCTGATCCATATAGCTCGAACACTTGCAGACAACCATAGCCTTGCCGAATAAATGCAACACTGACGAACAGTGTTCCGAATGAATGGGTACTCAGGCCGTCAAAATGAACGAGTGATGCAATCAAAATTAAGAACGCCTGAGAAAGAGGTTGAGACTGAGACCGTGGAACAGCAACAAAAAATGGCTTATCTTCCTTATGCTGGCCACAGGTCTAGAAAAATCGATAGACTCCCAGGGAAATATGGCATCCAGTGTATTTCGCTCCCTTCAGATAAGGTAAAAAGTATTCTTTGTAATAAAAGCCGGCCGAAGTGGCCGAGCAGCTCTAGGCGCTTCAGTCCGGAAGCGTGCTGCTGCTACGGTCGCAGGTTGAGACTGAGACCGTGGGACAGAAACAGAAAAATGGCTTATCTTCCTTATGCTGGCCACAGGTCCAGAAAAATCGATAGACTCCCAGGGAAATATGGCATCCAGTGTATTTCGCTCCCTTCAGATAAGGTAAAAAGTATTCTTTGTAATAAAAGCCGGCCGAAGTGGTCGAGCAGCTCTAGGCGCTTCAGTCCGGAAGCGTGCTGCTGCTACGGTCGCAGGTTGAGAATGAGACCGTGGGACAGAAACAGAAAAATGGCTTATCTTCCTTATGCTGGCCACAGGTCTAGAAAAATCGATAGACTCCCAGGGAAATATGGCATCCAGTGTATTTCGCTCCCTTCAGATAAGGTAAAAAGTATTCTTTGTAATAAAAGCCGGCCGAAGTGGCCGAGCAGCTCTAGGCGCTTCAGTCCGGAAGCGTGCTGCTGCTACGGTCGCAGGTTGAGACTGAGACCGTGGGACAGAAACAGAAAAATGGCTTATCTTCCTTATGCTGGCCACAGGTCCAGAAAAATCGATAGACTCCCAGGGAAATATGGCATCCAGTGTATTTCGCTCCCTTCAGAAAAAGGTAAAAAGTATTCTTTGTAATAAAAGCCGGCCGAAGTGGTCGAGCAGCTCTAGGCGCTTCAGTCCGGAAGCGTGCTGCTGCTACGGTCGCAGGTTGAGAATGAGACCGTGGGACAGAAACAGAAAAATGGCTTATCTTCCTTATGCTGGCCACAGGTCTAGAAAAATCGATAGACTCCCAGGGAAATATGGCATCCAGTGTATTTCGCTCCCTTCAGATAAGGTAAAAAGTATTCTTTGTAATAAAAGCCGGCCGAAGTGGCCGAGCGGCTCTAGGCGTTTCAGTCCGGACGCGTGTTGCTGCTACGGTCGCAGGTTGAGACTGAGACCGTGGGACAGAAACAGAAAAATGGCTTATCTTCCTTATGCTGGCCACAGGTCTAGAAAAATCGATAGACTCCCAGGGAAATATGGCATCCAGTGTATTTCGCTCCCTTCAGATAAGGTAAAAAGTATTCTTTGTAATAAAAGCCGGCCGAAGTGGCCGAGCGGCTCTAGGCTTTTCAGTCCGGAAGCGTGCTGCTGCTACGGTAGCAGGTTGAGACTGAGACCGTGGGACAGAAACAGAAAAATGGCTTATCTTCCTTATGCTGGCCACAGGTCTAGAAAAATCGATAGACTCCCAGGGAAATATGGCATCCAGTGTATTTCGCTCCCTTCAGATAAGGTAAAAAGTATTCTTTGTAATAAAAGCCGGCCGAAGTGGCCGAGCGGCTGTAGGCGCTTCAGTCCGGAAGCGTGCTCCTACTACGGTCGCAGGTTGAGACTGAGACCGTGGGACAGAAACAGAAAAATGGCTTATCTTCCTTATGCTGGCCACAGGTCTAGAAAAATCGATAGACTCCCAGGGAAATATGGCATCCAGTGTATTTCGCTCCCTTCAGATAAGGTAAAAAGTATTCTTTGTAATAAAAGCCGGCCGAAGTGGCCGAGCGGCTCTAGGCGCTTCAGTCCGGAAGCGTGCTGCTGCTACGGTCGCAGGTTGAGACTGAGACCGTGGGACAGAAACAGAAAAATGGCTTATCTTCCTTATGCTGGCCACAGGTCTAGAAAAATCGATAGACTCCCAGGGAAATATGGCATCCAGTGTATTTCGCTCCCTTCAGATAAGGTAAAAAGTATTCTTTGTAATAAAAGCAGGCCGAAGTGGCCGAGCGGCTCTAGGCGCTTCAGTCCGGAAGCGTGCTGCTGCTACGGTCGCAGGTTGAGACTGAGACCGTGGGACAGAAACAGAAAAATGGCTTATCTTCCTTATGCTGGCCACAGGTCTAGAAAAATCGATAGACTCCCAGGGAAATATGGCATCCAGTGTATTTCACTTCCTTCAGATAAGGTAAAAAGTATTCTTTGTAATAAAAGCCGGCCGAAGTGGCCGAGCGGCTCTAGGCTTTTCAGTCCGGAAGCGTGCTGCTGCTACGGTAGCAGGTTGAGACTGAGACCGTGGGACAGAAACAGAAAAATGGCTTATCTTCCTTATGCTGGCCACAGGTCTAGAAAAATCGATAGACTCCCAGGGAAATATGGCATCCAGTGTATTTCGCTCCCTTCAGATAAGGTAAAAAGTATTCTTTGTAATAAAAGCCGGCCGAAGTGGCCGAGCGGCTGTAGGCGCTTCAGTCCGGAAGCGTGCTCCTACTACGGTCGCAGGTTGAGACTGAGACCGTGGGACAGAAACAGAAAAATGGCTTATCTTCCTTATGCTGGCCACAGGTCTAGAAAAATCGATAGACTCCCAGGGAAATATGGCACCCAGTGTATTTCGCTCCCTTCAGATAAGGTAAAAAGTATTCTTTGTAATATAAGCCGGCCGAAGTGGTCGAGCGGCTCTAGGCGCTTCAGTCCGGAAGCGTGCTCCTACTACGGTCGCAGGTTCAGACTGAGACCGTGGGACAGAAACAGAAAAATGGCTTATCTTCCTTATGCTGGCCACAGGTCTAGAAAAATCGATAGACTCCCAGGGAAATATGGCATCCAGTGTATTTCGCTCCCTTCAGATAAGGTAAAAAGTATTCTTTGTAATAAAAGCCGGCCGAAGTGGCCGAGCGGCTCTAGGCGCTTCAGTCCGGAAGCGTGCTGCTGCTACGGTCGCAGGTTGAGACTGAGACCGTGGGACAGAAACAGAAAAATGGCTTATCTTCCTTATGCTGGCCAAAGGTCTAGAAAAATCGATAGACTCCCAGGGAAATATGGCATCCAGTGTATTTCGCTCCCTTCAGATAAGGTAAAAAGTATTCTTTGTAATAAAAGCCGGCCGAAGTGGCCGAGCGGCTCTAGGCGCTTCAGTCCGGAAGCGTGCTGCTGCCACGGTCGCAGGTTGAGACTGAGACCGTGGGACAGAAACAGAAAAATGGCTTATCTTCCTTATGCTGGCCACAGGTCTAGAAAAATCGATAGACTCCCAGGGAAATATGGCATCCAGTGTATAATCCGCTCCCTTCAGATAAGGTAAAAAGTATTCTTTGTAATAAAAGCCGGCCGAAGTGGCCGAGCGGCTCTAGGCGTTTCAGTCCGGACGCGTGTTGCTGCTACGGTCGCAGGTTGAGACTGAGACCGTGGGACAGAAACAGAAAAATGGCTTATCTTCCTTATGCTGGCCACAGGTCTAGAAAAATCGATAGACTCCCAGGGAAATATGGCATCCAGTGTATTTCGCTCCCTTCAGATAAGGTAAAAAGTATTCTTTGTAATAAAAGCCGGCCGAAGTGGCCGAGCGGCTCTAGGCGCTTCAGTCCGGAAGCGTGCTGCTGCTACGGTCGCAGGTTGAGACTGAGACCGTGGGACAGAAACAGAAAAATGGCTTATCTTCCTTATGCTGGCCACAGGTCTAGAAAAATCGATAGACTTCCAGGGAAATA
The DNA here is from genome assembly GCF_023864345.2 of Schistocerca serialis cubense. Classification (NCBI taxonomy): domain Eukaryota; kingdom Metazoa; phylum Arthropoda; class Insecta; order Orthoptera; family Acrididae; genus Schistocerca; species Schistocerca serialis. Next base: position 632,461,525 of record NC_064642.1, on the reverse strand, counting down.
TGGCATCCAGTGTATTTCGCTCCCTTCAGATAAGGTAAAAAGTATTCTTTGTAATAAAAGCCGGCCGAAGTGGCCGAGCGGCTCTAGGCGCTTCAGTCCGGAAGCGTGCTGCTGCTACGGTCGCAGGTTGAGACTGAGACCGTGGGACAGAAACAGAAAAATGGCTTATCTTCCTTATGCTGGCCACAGGTCTAGAAAAATCGATAGACTCCCATGGAAATATGGCATCCAGTGTATTTCGCTCCCTTCAGATAAGGTAAAACGTATTCTTTGTAATAAAAGCCGGCCGAAGTGGCCGAGCGGCTCTAGGCGCTTCAGTCCGGAAGCCTGCTGCTGCTACGGTCGCAGGTTGAGACTGAGACCGTGGGACAGAAACAGAAAAATGGCTTATCTTCCTTATGCTGGCCACAGGTCTAGAAAAATCGATAGACTCCCAGGGAAATATGGCATCCAGTGTATTTCGCTCCCTTCAGATAAGGTAAAAAGTATTCTTTGTAATAAAAGCCGGCCGAAGTGGCCGAGCGGCTCTAGGCGCTTCAGTCCGGAAGCGTGCTGCTGCTACGGTCGCAGGTTGAGACTGAGACCGTGGGACAGAAACAGAAAAATGGCTTATCTTCCTTATGCTGGCCACAGGTCTAGAAAAATCGATAGACTCCCAGGGAAATATGGCATCCAGTGTATTTCGCTCCCTTCAGATAAGGTAAAAAGTATTCTTTGTAATAAAAGCCGGCTGAAGTGGCCGAGCGGCTCTAGGCGCTTCAGTCCGGAAGCGTGCTGCTGCTACGGTCGCAGGTTGAGACTGAGACCGTGGGACAGAAACAGAAAAATGGCTTATCTTCCTTATGCTGGCCACAGGTCTAGAAAAATCGATAGACTTCCAGGGAAATATGGCATCCAGTGTATTTCGCTCCCTTCAGATAAGGTAAAAAGTATTCTTTGTAATAAAAGCCGGCCGAAGTGGCCGAGCGGCTCTAGGCGCTTCAGTCCGGAAGCGTGCTGCTGCTACGGTCGCAGGTTGAGACTGAGACCGTGGGACAGAAACAGAAAAATGGCTTATCTTCCTTATGCTGGCCACAGGTCTAGAAAAATCGATAGACTCCCAGGGAAATATGGCATCCAGTGTATTTCGCTCCCTTCAGATAAGGTAAAAAGTATTCTTTGTAATAAAAGCCGGCCGAAGTGGCCGAGCGGCTCTAGGCGCTTCAGTCCGGAAGTGTGCTGCTGCTACGGTCGCAGGTTGAGACTGAGACCGTGGGACAGAAACAGAAAAATGGCTTATCTTCCTTATGCTGGCCACAGGTCTAGAAAAATCGATAGACTCCCAGGGAAATATGGCATCCAGTGTATTTCGCTCCCTTCAGATAAGGTAAAAAGTATTCTTTGTAATAAAAGCCGGCCGAAGTGGCCGAGCGGCTCTAGGCGCTTCAGTCCGGAAGCGTGCTGCTGCTACGGTCGCAGGTTGAGACTGAGACCGTGGGACAGAAACAGAAAAATGGCTTATCTTCCTTATGCTGGCCACAGGTCTAGAAAAATCGATAGACTCCCAGGGAAATATGGCATCCAGTGTATTTCGCTCCCTTCAGATAAGGTAAAAAGTATTCTTTGTAATAAAAGCCGGCCGAAGTGGCCGAGCGGCTCTAGGCGCTTCAGTCCGGAAGCGTGCTGCTGCTACGGTCGCAGGTTGAGACTGAGACCGTGGGACAGAAACAGAAAAATGGCTTATCTTCCTTATGCTGGCCACAGGTCTAGAAAAATCGATAGACTCCCAGGGAAATATGGCATCCAGTGTATTTCACTTCCTTCAGATAAGGTAAAAAGTATTCTTTGTAATAAAAGCCGGCCGAAGTGGCCGAGCGGCTCTAGGCTTTTCAGTCCGGAAGCGTGCTGCTGCTACGGTAGCAGGTTGAGACTGAGACCGTGGGACAGAAACAGAAAAATGGCTTATCTTCCTTATGCTGGCCACAGGTCTAGAAAAATCGATAGACTCCCAGGGAAATATGGCATCCAGTGTATTTCGCTCCCTTCAGATAAGGTAAAAAGTATTCTTTGTAATAAAAGCCGGCCGAAGTGGCCGAGCGGCTGTAGGCGCTTCAGTCCGGAAGCGTGCTCCTACTACGGTCGCAGGTTGAGACTGAGACCGTGGGACAGAAACAGAAAAATGGCTTATCTTCCTTATGCTGGCCACAGGTCTAGAAAAATCGATAGACTCCCAGGGAAATATGGCATCCAGTGTATTTCGCTCCCTTCAGATAAGGTAAAAAGTATTCTTTGTAATAAAAGCCGGCCGAAGTGGCCGAGCGGCTCTAGGCGCTTCAGTCCGGAAGCGTGCTGCTGCTACGGTCGCAGGTTGAGACTGAGACCGTGGGACAGAAACAGAAAAATGGCTTATCTTCCTTATGCTGGCCACAGGTCTAGAAAAATCGATAGACTCCCAGGGAAATATGGCATCCAGTGTATTTCGCTCCCTTCAGATAAGGTAAAAAGTATTCTTTGTAATAAAAGCCGGCCGTAGTGGCCGAGCGGCTCTAGGCGCTTCAGTCCGGAAGCGTGCTGCTGCTACGGTCGCAGGTTGAGACTGAGACCGTGGGACAGAAACAGAAAAATGGCTTATCTTTCTTATGCTGGCCACAGGTCTAGAAAAATCGATAGACTCCCAGGGAAATATGGCATCCAGTGTATTTCACTTCCTTCAGATAAGGTAAAAAGTATTCTTTGTAATAAAAGCCGGCCGAAGTGGCCGAGCGGCTCTAGGCTTTTCAGTCCGGAAGCGTGCTGCTGCTACGGTAGCAGGTTGAGACTGAGACCGTGGGACAGAAACAGAAAAATGGCTTATCTTCCTTATGCTGGCCACAGGTCTAGAAAAATCGATAGACTCCCAGGGAAATATGGCATCCAGTGTATTTCGCTCCCTTCAGATAAGGTAAAAAGTATTCTTTGTAATAAAAGCCGGCCGAAGTGGCCGAGCGGCTCTAGGCTTTTCAGTCCGGAAGCGTGCTGCTGCTACGGTAGCAGGTTGAGACTGAGACCGTGGGACAGAAACAGAAAAATGGCTTATCTTCCTTATGCTGGCCAAAGGTCTAGAAAAATCGATAGACTCCCAGGGAAATATGGCATCCAGTGTATTTCGCTCCCTTCAGATAAGGTAAAAAGTATTCTTTGTAATAAAAGCCGGCCGAAGTGGCCGAGCGGCTCTAGGCTTTTCAGTCCGGAAGCGTGCTGCTGCTACGGTAGCAGGTTGAGACTGAGACCGTGGGACAGAAACAGAAAAATGGCTTATCTTCCTTATGCTGGCCAAAGGTCTAGAAAAATCGATAGACTCCCAGGGAAATATGGCATCCAGTGTATTTCGCTCCCTTCAGATAAGGTAAAAAGTATTCTTTGTAATAAAAGCCGGCCGAAGTGGCCGAGCGGCTCTAGGCGCTTCAGTCCGGAAGCGTGCTGCTGCTACGGTCGCAGGTTGAGACTGACACCGTGGGACAGAAACAGAAAAATGGCTTATCTTCCTTATGCTGGCCACAGGTCTAGAAAAATCGATAGACTCCCAGGGAAATATGGCATCCAGTGTATTTCGCTCCCTTCAGATAAGGTAAAAAGTATTCTTTGTAATAAAAGCCGGCCGAAGTGGCCGAGCGGCTCTAGGCGCTTCAGTCCGGAAGCGTGCTGCTGCTACGCTCGCATGTTGAGACTGACACCGTGGGACAGAAACAGAAAAATGGCTTATCTTCCTTATGCTGGCCAAAGGTCTAGAAAAATCGATAGACTCCCAGGGAAATATGGCATCCAGTGTATTTCGCTCCCTTCAGATAAGGTAAAAAGTATTCTTTGTAATAAAAGCCGGCCGAAGTGGCCGAGCGGCTCTAGGCTTTTCAGTCCGGAAGCGTGCTGCTGCTACGGTAGCAGGTTGAGACTGAGACCGTGGGACAGAAACAGAAAAATGGCTTATCTTCCTTATGCTGGCCAAAGGTCTAGAAAAATCGATAGACTCCCAGGGAAATATGGCATCCAGTGTATTTCGCTCCCTTCAGATAAGGTAAAAAGTATTCTTTGTAATAAAAGCCGGCCGAAGTGGCCGAGCGGCTCTAGGCTTTTCAGTCCGGAAGCGTGCTGCTGCTACGGTAGCAGGTTGAGACTGAGACCGTGGGACAGAAACAGAAAAATGGCTTATCTTCCTTATGCTGGCCACAGGTCTAGAAAAATCGATAGACTCCCAGGGAAATATGGCATCCAGTGTATTTCGCTCCCTTCAGATAAGGTAAAAAGTATTCTTTGTAATAAAAGCCGGCCGAAGTGGCCGAGCGGCTCTAGGCTTTTCAGTCCGGAAGCGTGCTGCTGCTACGGTAGCAGGTTGAGACTGAGACCGTGGGACAGAAACAGAAAAATGGCTTATCTTCCTTATGCTGGCCAAAGGTCTAGAAAAATCGATAGACTCCCAGGGAAATATGGCATCCAGTGTATTTCGCTCCCTTCAGATAAGGTAAAAAGTATTCTTTGTAATAAAAGCCGGCCGAAGTGGCCGAGCGGCTCTAGGCGCTTCAGTCCGGAAGCGTGCTGCTGCTACGGTCGCAGGTTGAGACTGACACCGTGGGACAGAAACAGAAAAATGGCTTATCTTCCTTATGCTGGCCACAGGTCTAGAAAAATCGATAGACTCCCAGGGAAATATGGCATCCAGTGTATTTCGCTCCCTTCAGATAAGGTAAAAAGTATTCTTTGTAATAAAAGCCGGCCGAAGTGGCCGAGCGGCTCTAGGCGCTTCAGTCCGGAAGCGTGCTGCTGCTACGCTCGCATGTTGAGACTGACACCGTGGGACAGAAACAGAAAAGGGCTTATCTTCCTTATGCTGGCCAAAGGTCTAGAAAAATCGATAGACTCCCAGGGAAATATGGCATCCAGTGTATTTCGCTCCCTTCAGATAAGGTAAAAAGTATTCTTTGTAATAAAAGCCGGCCGTAGTGGCCGAGCGGCTCTAGGCGCTTCAGTCCGGAAGCGTGCTGCTGCTACGGTCGCAGGTTGAGACTGAGACCGTGGGACAGAAACAGAAAAATGGCTTATCTTTCTTATGCTGGCCACAGGTCTAGAAAAATCGATAGACTCCCAGGGAAATATGGCATCCAGTGTATTTCACTTCCTTCAGATAAGGTAAAAAGTATTCTTTGTAATAAAAGCCGGCCGAAGTGGCCGAGCGGCTCTAGGCTTTTCAGTCCGGAAGCGTGCTGCTGCTACGGTAGCAGGTTGAGACTGAGACCGTGGGACAGAAACAGAAAAATGGCTTATCTTCCTTATGCTGGCCACAGGTCTAGAAAAATCGATAGACTCCCAGGGAAATATGGCATCCAGTGTATTTCGCTCCCTTCAGATAAGGTAAAAAGTATTCTTTGTAATAAAAGCCGGCCGAAGTGGCCGAGCGGCTCTAGGCTTTTCAGTCCGGAAGCGTGCTGCTGCTACGGTAGCAGGTTGAGACTGAGACCGTGGGACAGAAACAGAAAAATGGCTTATCTTCCTTATGCTGGCCAAAGGTCTAGAAAAATCGATAGACTCCCAGGGAAATATGGCATCCAGTGTATTTCGCTCCCTTCAGATAAGGTAAAAAGTATTCTTTGTAATAAAAGCCGGCCGAAGTGGCCGAGCGGCTCTAGGCTTTTCAGTCCGGAAGCGTGCTGCTGCTACGGTAGCAGGTTGAGACTGAGACCGTGGGACAGAAACAGAAAAATGGCTTATCTTCCTTATGCTGGCCAAAGGTCTAGAAAAATCGATAGACTCCCAGGGAAATATGGCATCCAGTGTATTTCGCTCCCTTCAGATAAGGTAAAAAGTATTCTTTGTAATAAAAGCCGGCCGAAGTGGCCGAGCGGCTCTAGGCTTTTCAGTCCGGAAGCGTGCTGCTGCTACGGTAGCAGGTTGAGACTGAGACCGTGGGACAGAAACAGAAAAATGGCTTATCTTCCTTATGCTGGCCACAGGTCTAGAAAAATCGATAGACTCCCAGGGAAATATGGCATCCAGTGTATTTCGCTCCCTTCAGATAAGGTAAAAAGTATTCTTTGTAATAAAAGCCGGCCGAAGTGGCCGAGCGGCTCTAGGCTTTTCAGTCCGGAAGCGTGCTGCTGCTACGGTAGCAGGTTGAGACTGAGACCGTGGGACAGAAACAGAAAAATGGCTTATCTTCCTTATGCTGGCCAAAGGTCTAGAAAAATCGATAGACTCCCAGGGAAATATGGCATCCAGTGTATTTCGCTCCCTTCAGATAAGGTAAAAAGTATTCTTTGTAATAAAAGCCGGCCGAAGTGGCCGAGCGGCTCTAGGCGCTTCAGTCCGGAAGCGTGCTGCTGCTACGGTCGCAGGTTGAGACTGACACCGTGGGACAGAAACAGAAAAATGGCTTATCTTCCTTATGCTGGCCACAGGTCTAGAAAAATCGATAGACTCCCAGGGAAATATGGCATCCAGTGTATTTCGCTCCCTTCAGATAAGGTAAAAAGTATTCTTTGTAATAAAAGCCGGCCGAAGTGGCCGAGCGGCTCTAGGCGCTTCAGTCCGGAAGCGTGCTGCTGCTACGCTCGCATGTTGAGACTGACACCGTGGGACAGAAACAGAAAAATGGCTTATCTTCCTTATGCTGGCCAAAGGTCTAGAAAAATCGATAGACTCCCAGGGAAATATGGCATCCAGTGTATTTCGCTCCCTTCAGATGAGGTAAAAAGTATTCTTTGTAATAAAAGCCGGCCGAAGTGGCCGAGCGGCTCTAGGCGCTTCAGTCCGGAAGCGTGCTGCTGCTACGGTCGCAGGTTGAGACTGAGACCGTGGGACAGAAACAGAAAAATGGCTTATCTTCCTTATGCTGGCCAAAGGTCTAGAAAAATCGATAGACTCCCAGGGAAATATGGCATCCAGTGTATTTCGCTCCCTTCAGATAAGGTAAAAAGTATTCTTTGTAATAAAAGCCGGCCGAAGTGGCCGAGCGGCTCTAGGCGCTTCAGTCCGGAAGCGTGCTGCTGCTACGGTCGCAGGTTGAGACTGACACCGTGGGACAGAAACAGAAAAATGGCTTATCTTCCTTATGCTGGCCAAAGGTCTAGAAAAATCGATAGACTCCCAGGGAAATATGGCATCCAGTGTATTTCGCTCCCTTCAGATAAGGTAAAAAGTATTCTTTGTAATAAAAGCCGGCCGAAGTGGCCGAGCGGCTCTAGGCGCTTCAGTCCGGAAGCGTGCTGCTGCTACGCTCGCATGTTGAGACTGACACCGTGGGACAGAAACAGAAAAATGGCTTATCTTCCTTATGCTGGCCAAAGGTCTAGAAAAATCGATAGACTCCCAGGGAAATATGGCATCCAGTGTATTTCGCTCCCTTCAGATGAGGTAAAAAGTATTCTTTGTAATAAAAGCCGGCCGAAGTGGCCGAGCGGCTCTAGGCGCTTCAGTCCGGAAGCGTGCTGCTGCTACGGTCGCAGGTTGAGACTGAGACCGTGGGACAGAAACAGAAAAATGGCTTATCTTCCTTATGCTGGCCAAAGGTCTAGAAAAATCGATAGACTCCCAGGGAAATATGGCATCCAGTGTATTTCGCTCCCTTCAGATAAGGTAAAAAGTATTCTTTGTAATAAAAGCCGGCCGAAGTGGCCGAGCGGCTCTAGGCGCTTCAGTCCGGAAGCGTGCTGCTGCTACGGTCGCAGGTTGAGACTGAGACCGTGGGACAGAAACAGAAAAATGGCTTATCTTCCTTATGCTGGCCAAAGGTCTAGAAAAATCGATAGACTCCCAGGGAAATATGGCATCCAGTGTATTTCGCTCCCTTCAGATAAGGTAAAAAGTATTCTTTGTAATAAAAGCCGGCCGAAGTGGCCGAGCGGCTCTAGGCGCTTCAGTCCGGAAGCGTGCTGCTGCTACGGTCGCAGGTTGAGACTGACACCGTGGGACAGAAACAGAAAAATGGCTTATCTTCCTTATGCTGGCCACAGGTCTAGAAAAATCGATAGACTCCCAGGGAAATATGGCATCCAGTGTATTTCGCTCCCTTCAGATAAGGTAAAAAGTATTCTTTGTAATAAAAGCCGGCCGAAGTGGCCGAGCGGCTCTAGGCGCTTCAGTCCGGAAGCGTGCTGCTGCTACGCTCGCATGTTGAGACTGACACCGTGGGACAGAAACAGAAAAATGGCTTATCTTCCTTATGCTGGCCACAGGTCTAGAAAAATCGATAGACTCCCAGGGAAATATGGCATCCAGTGTATTTCGCTCCCTTCAGATGAGGTAAAAAGTATTCTTTGTAATAAAAGCCGGCCGAAGTGGCCGAGCGGCTCTAGGCGCTTCAGTCCGGAAGCGTGCTGCTGCTACGGTCGCAGGTTGAGACTGAGACCGTGGGACAGAAACAGAAAAATGGCTTATCTTCCTTATGCTGGCCAAAGGTCTAGAAAAATCGATAGACTCCCAGGGAAATATGGCATCCAGTGTATTTCGCTCCCTTCAGATAAGGTAAAAAGTATTCTTTGTAATAAAAGCCGGCCGAAGTGGCCGAGCGGCTCTAGGCGCTTCAGTCCGGAAGCGTGCTGCTGCCACGGTCGCAGGTTGAGACTGAGACCGTGGGACAGAAACAGAAAAATGGCTTATCTTCCTTATGCTGGCCACAGGTCTAGAAAAATCGATAGACTCCCAGGGAAATATGGCATCCAGTGTATAATTCGCTCCCTTCAGATAAGGTAAAAAGTATTCTTTGTAATAAAAGCCGGCCGAAGTGGCCGAGCGGCTCTAGGCGTTTCAGTCCGGACGCGTGTTGCTGCTACGGTCGCAGGTTGAGACTGAGACCGTGGGACAGAAACAGAAAAATGGCTTATCTTCCTTATGCTGGCCACAGGTCTAGAAAAATCGATAGACTCCCAGGGAAATATGGCATCCAGTGTATTTCGCTCCCTTCAGATAAGGTAAAAAGTATTCTTTGTAATAAAAGCCGGCCGAAGTGGCCGAGCGGCTCTAGGCGCTTCAGTCCGGAAGCGTGCTGCTACTACGGTCGCAGGTTGAGACTGAGACCGTGGGACAGAAGCAGAAAAATGGCTTATCTTCCTTATGCTGGCCAAAGGTCTAGATAAATCGATAGACTTCCAGGGAAATATGGCATCCAGTGTATTTCGCTCCCTTCAGATAAGGTAAAAAGTATTCTTTGTAATAAAAGCCGGCCGAAGTGACCGAGCGGCTCTAGGCGCTTCAGTCCGGAAGCGTGCTGCTGCTACGGTCGCAGGTTGAGACTGAGACCGTGGGACAGAAACAGAAAAATGGCTTATCTTCCTTATGCTGGCCACAGGTCTAGAAAAATCGATAGACTCCCAGGGAAATATGGCATCCAGTGTATAATTCGCTCCCTTCAGATAAGGTAAAAAGTATTCTTTGTAATAAAAGCCGGCCGAAGTGGCCGAGCGGCTCTAGGCGTTTCAGTCCGGACGCGTGTTGCTGCTACGGTCGCAGGTTGAGACTGAGACCGTGGGACAGAAACAGAAAAATGGCTTATCTTCCTTATGCTGGCCAAAGGTCTAGATAAATCGATAGACTTCCAGGGAAATATGGCATCCAGTGTATTTCGCTCCCTTCAGATAAGGTAAAAAGTATTCTTTGTAATAAAAGCCGGCCGAAGTGGCCGAGCGGCTCTAGGCTTTTCAGTCCGGAAGCGTGCTGCTGCTACGGTAGCAGGTTGAGACTGAGACCGTGGGACAGAAACAGAAAAATGGCTTATCTTCCTTATGCTGGCCACAGGTCTAGAAAAATCGATAGACTCCCAGGGAAATATGGCATCCAGTGTATTTCGCTCCCTTCAGATAAGGTAAAAAGTATTCTTTGTAATAAAAGCCGGCCGAAGTGGCCGAGCGGCTCTAGGCGCTTCAGTCCGGAAGCGTGCTGCTACTACGGTCGCAGGTTGAGACTGAGACCGTGGGACAGAAGCAGAAAAATGGCTTATCTTCCTTATGCTGGCCAAAGGTCTAGATAAATCGATAGACTTCCAGGGAAATATGGCATCCAGTGTATTTCGCTCCCTTCAGATAAGGTAAAAAGTATTCTTTGTAATAAAAGCCGGCCGAAGTGACCGAGCGGCTCTAGGCGCTTCAGTCCGGAAGCGTGCTGCTGCTACGGTCGCAGGTTGAGACTGAGACCGTGGGACAGAAACAGAAAAATGGCTTATCTTCCTTATGCTGGCCACAGGTCTAGAAAAATCGATAGACTCCCAGGGAAATATGGCATCCAGTGTATAATTCGCTCCCTTCAGATAAGGTAAAAAGTATTCTTTGTAATAAAAGCCGGCCGAAGTGGCCGAGCGGCTCTAGGCGTTTCAGTCCGGACGCGTGTTGCTGCTACGGTCGCAGGTTGAGACTGAGACCGTGGGACAGAAACAGAAAAATGGCTTATCTTCCTTATGCTGGCCACAGGTCTAGAAAAATCGATAGACTCCCAGGGAAATATGGCATCCAGTGTATTTCGCTCCCTTCAGATAAGGTAAAAAGTATTCTTTGTAATAAAAGCCGGCCGAAGTGGCCGAGCGGCTCTAGGCGCTTCAGTCCGGAAGCGTGCTGCTACTACGGTCGCAGGTTGAGACTGAGACCGTGGGACAGAAGCAGAAAAATGGCTTATCTTCCTTATGCTGGCCAAAGGTCTAGATAAATCGATAGACTTCCAGGGAAATATGGCATCCAGTGTATTTCGCTCCCTTCAGATAAGGTAAAAAGTATTCTTTGTAATAAAAGCCGGCCGAAGTGACCGAGCGGCTCTAGGCGCTTCAGTCCGGAAGCGTGCTGCTGCTACGGTCGCAGGTTGAGACTGAGACCGTGGGACAGAAACAGAAAAATGGCTTATCTTCCTTATGCTGGCCACAGGTCTAGAAAAATCGATAGACTCCCAGGGAAATATGGCATCCAGTGTATTTCGCTCCCTTCAGATAAGGTAAAAAGTATTCTTTGTAATAAAAGCCGGCCGAAGTGACCGAGCGGCTCTAGGCGCTTCAGTCCGGAAGCGTGCTGCTGCTACGGTCGCAGGTTGACACTGAGACCGTGGGACAGAAACAGAAAAATGGCTTAACTTCCTTATGCTGGCCACAGGTCTAGAAAAATCGATAGACTCCCAGGGAAATATGGCATCCAGTGTATTTCGCTCCCTTCAGATAAGGTAAAAAGTATTCTTTGTAATAAAAGCCGGCCGAAGTTGCCGAGCGGCTCTAGGCGCTTCAGTCCGGAAGCGTGCTGCTGCTACGGTCGCAGGTTGAGACTGAGACCGTGGGACAGAAACAGAAAAATGGCTTATCTTCCTTATGCTGGCCACAGGTCTAGAAAAATCGATAGACTCCCAGGGAAATATGGCATCCAGTGTATTTCGCTCCCTTCAGATAAGGTAAAAAGTATTCTTTGTAATAAAAGCCGGCCGAAGTGGCCGAGCGGCTCTAGGCGCTTCAGTCCGGAAGCGTGCTGCTACTACGGTCGCAGGTTGAGACTGAGACCGTGGGACAGAAACAGAAAAATGGCTTATCTTCCTTATGCTGGCCACAGGACTAGAAAAATCGATAGACTCCCAGGGAAATATGGCATCCAGTGTATTTCGCTCCCTTCAGATAAGGTAAAAAGTATTCTTTGTAATAAAAGCCGGCCGAAGTGGCCGAGCGGCTCTAGGCGCTTCAGTCCGGAAGCGTGCTGCTGCTACGGTCGCAGGTTGAGACTGAGACCGTGGGACAGAAACAGAAAAATGGCTTATCTCCCTTAAGCTGGCCACAGGTCTAGAAAAATCGATAGACTCCCAGGGAAATATGGCATCCAGTGTATTTCGCTCCCTTCAGATAAGGTAAAAAGTATTCTTTGTAGTGTTAAAAGCCGGCCGAAGTGGCCAAGCGGCTCTAGGCGCTTCAGTCCGGGAGCGTGCTGCTGCTACGGTCGCAGGTCAAATCGTGCCTCAGGCATGGATGTGTGTGATGGCCTTAGGTTAGTTAGGTTTAAGTAGTTCTAAGTTTGTAAGGTGTCAGGCAAATCCAACACCTTCCATGAAAACCCTGACGTGATAAGCAAATCCAGTAGTATGTCACATAGTTCCGAATAAATCGTGACAATAAATTAACCAAAGTAATACGAGTAACGAGTGAGCAAATGGAATACCACAGACTAAGACACGAATGCGTAAATGCATGTCATAGCTTCCCACCATGAGACAGACGCAGTTCCGAGGGGAGAAACGAGAACAGAAGCCGAGAGCAGAACCGTGTTAAGCTAGAAGACCCTACGATAAGGGACGGACACCCACGTCTCCAGCTAGCCGCTAGGACCACCCCCCAGCCCATGTTAAAAGCTAGAGCCCTCCAGAAGAACAGTATAGATCTTACGATAACACTAAAAGGGCCACCCCAGCTGCAAGTTTTAGCGTGAGACTTTTTCGCGTCTCTGTTACGTCAGGACCAACCCCCAGCCCTTGTTAAAAGATAGAGCCCTCCAGAAGAACCGTATAGATCTTACGATAACACTAAAAGGACCACACCAGCTGCAAGTTTTAGCGTGAGTCTTTTTCGCGTCTCTGTTACGTTGCAAACTTTAAATACATTGCCCCACCATGAAAAGTATAACGTTTCTCATTGGATAGACAGAATTTTTGTAGGTGGAGCTTAAGGTTAACATTGAGACCCTGATTGGTCAGATGAAAACACAGCCAGATAGGTTTTTTAAACCAACTTCAGTAAATTGTAGTAGGGAGAAGTTAGGAGAGAGCTGCTTCCGAGACGGCGAGGTGAGCGGAGCTGTGCTGTCCGCCGCCCCCTGACGAACACCGACAAGGTAATGAACGCACGCGATGCCGCATAACAGCGCATAGAGCTTCACTCAGAACTGCAGAAGTCTCATCTGTTACACCCCGTTTTTGCGTAATACTAGTGTCGATCGTCAGTTAAGCCGGCCGCGATGGTCTAGCGGTTCTGGCGCTGCAGTCCGGAACCGCGGGACTGCTACGGTTGCAGGTTCGAATCCTGCCTCGGGTATGGGTGTGTGTGATGTCCTTAGTTTAGTTAGGTTTAAGTAGTTCTAGGAGACTTATGACCTAAGATGTTGAGTCCCATAGTGCTCAGAGGCATTTGAACCATTTGATCGTCAATTAAAGCTCATGGTGTTCACATTTGCCACTTGAAGTAAAAATCTGAAACGCGATGATTTTTCTGTTATATAGTTATTGAGAAGCCACATCAGCCACTGTAATTTACGACAAACTAGTCAATTCCCTAAAAAACACGCTCAGAGCGTTGTTGCACGAAAGTGGTAGGGAGACACAATATGGAACAAACAGACACCACGCAGAATGTTAGAAGTTCTATGGGACTGATGACCCCAGATGTTAAGTCCCATAGTCCTCAGAGCCATTTGAACCATTTGAACCTGGATCACACTGTAGGTAGAAAACTTATGCACACTGACATATATCTCCATGACTCGAGCCATTACCATCTGTCACAAGGAAATTCGGTACTAAGTCTCTGATCCATAGAGCTCGAACACTTGCAGACAACTATAGCCTTGCCGAATGATTGCAACACTGACGAACAGTGTTCCGAACGAATGGGTACTCAGGCCGACAAAATGAACGAGTGATGCAATCAAAATTAAGAACTCCTGAGAAAGAGGTTGAGACTGAGACCGTGGAACAGAAACAAAAAATGGCTTATCTTCCTTATTCTGGCCAAAGGTCTAGAAAAATCGATAGACTCCCAGGGAAATATGGCATCCAGTGTATTTCGCTCCCTTCAGATGAGGTAAAAAGTATTCTTTGTAATGTTAAAAGCCGGCCGAAGTGGCCGAGCGGTTCTAGGCGCTTCACTCCGGAACCGCACTGATGCTACGGTCGCAGGTTCAAATCCCCGGAACCGCGCTGCTGCTACGATCGCAGGTTGATATCCTGCCGCGGGCATGGATGTGTGTGATGTCCTTAAGTTAGTTAGGCTTAAGTAGTTCTAAGTTCTACGGGACTGATGACCTCAGTGTTAAGTCCCATAGTCCTCAGAGCCATTTGAACCATTTGAACCTGGATCACACTGTAGATAGAAAACTTAAGCACACTGACATATATCTCCATGCCTCAAGCAATAACCATCCGTCACAAGGAAATTCCGTACTAAGACTCTGATCCATAGAGCTAGAACACTTGCAGACAACCATAGCCTTGCCGAATAATTGCAACACTGACGAACAGTGTTCCGAATGAATGGGTACTCAGGCCGTCAAAATGAACGAGTGAGGCAATCAAAATTAAGAACGCCTGAGAAAGAGGTTGAGACTGAGACCGTGGGACGGAAACAAAAAATGGCTTATCTTCCTTATGCTGGCCAAAGGTCTAGAAAAATCGATAGACTCCCAGGGAAATATGGCATCCAGTGTATTTCGCTCCCTTCAGATAAGGTAAAAAGTATTCTTTGTAATGTTAAAAACCGGCCGAAGTAGCCGAGCGGTTCTAGGCGCTTCACACCGGTACCGCGCTGCTGCTACGGTCGCAGGTTCAAATCCTACCTCGGGCATGGATGTGTGTGATGTCCTTATGTTAGTTAGGTTTAAGTAGTTCTCAGTTCTAGGGGACTGATGACCTCAGATGTTAAGTCCCATAGTCCTCAGAGCCACTTGAACCATTTGAACCCGGATCACACTGTAGATAGAAAACTTATGCACACTGACATATATCTCCATGCCTCGTGCCATTAGCATCCGTCACAAGGAAATTCGGTACTAAGACTCTGATTCATAGAGCTCGAACACTTGCAGACAACCATAGCCTTGCCGAATAATTACAACACCGACAAACAGTGTTGCGAACGAATGGGTACTTAGGCCGTCAAAATGAACGAGTGATGCAATCAGAATTAAGAACGCCTGAGAAAGAGGTTGAGACTGAGACCGTGGGACGGAAACAAAAAATGGCTTATCTTCCTTATGCTGGCCAAAGGTCTAGAAAAATCGATAGACTCCCAGTGAAATATGGCATCCAGTGGATTTCGCTCCCTTCAGATAAGGTAAAAAGTATTCTCTGTAATGTTAAAAGCCGGCCGAAGTGGCCGAGCGGCTCTAGGCGCTTCAGTCCGGAAGCGTGCTGCTGCTACGGTCGCAGATTCAAATCCTACCTCAGGCATGGATGTGTGTGATGTCCTTAGGTTAGTTAGGTTTAAGTAGTTCTAAGTTCTAGGGGACTGATGACCTCAGATGTTAAGTCCCATAGTGGTTAGAGCCATTTGAACCATTTTTAGCATATTTCGAAATATAGATATGAGGAGACGTAATAAACGGGAATGGGGGAGTCCATGTAAATAATTCTTGGGGGTCCGGTTCTCAATTTATTAAAATCTCGCTGGCCATCATATCCACCAGAGCTGTTAAACACAGACAAGTATGGAGGAATAATAAGGGGAATTCTCATGATGTCACAAACTTGAAAATGACGTCTACCAAGTTCGTATGGCCAAACATTAGCTTCTGGTGGAAGTGTTTCGATAAAAAATGCCAGCTTACATCATTTGTGCTGATTATAATATCAAGTGTAGAGGAATCACATTTCATTTGAATCTGGAGTCATTCAAGCGATTTTTTTGTGCACATGAATTTTCGTTGCGCTGTTTACTTTTAAATAATCGGTTTTATTTCTGTCATCTGACTTTAGATTTCCTATCAGTGCAACTCTAAGTGCGCTCTGGTTGAACGCTGCACATAGCAAAATATGTTACAGGCATTTTCGGGAAGTGGACATGGACGGAACATCAGTTTCGTCATTCCGTATTAAGAAATATGCTGCATTAAAGAAGTAACCTTTTCATGTCACATACTTCTGTTACTTATAGTCCGTCTTGATTGCATAAATGTTTATTCATTTGACAGGTTTCGGTTCCTCTACAACCATCTTCAGACCTGCAATTTCGTTACAGGAGTAGCCCGTCCACACTCTGCAACCTTCACATGCTGAATGTGACCCAGCATGTGAAGGTTGCTGAGTGTAGTCGGGTACTCCTGTAACGAAATTGCAGGTCTGAAGATGGTTGTAGAGGAACCGAAATCGGTCATATGAATAAACATTTATGCAATCAAGACGGATTATAAGTAACAGTGTATAAAAACTGATTGCGGTATCTCTGCAGACAGTATTTTTGCAATGTCACATACTTCTCTTCTTGGTTGTTCGAAACGTATAACAAAAAGATAGTTACATTGATGTGGTGAAATGCACCGTGTTATTTGATCAAGTAGGCACTTAAGACCAGAAAATTGGTAGAAAATGCCTTCCTAATGTTGTAACCACTGCAGCATTTACTATTTAAAACTACAGTTGCGTGCACACGGCAAAAATTAAGAGCAAGAAGCAAACGTCTGCTAATGTTTTGGACAAAAAAGCAATATGGCGGCGCTGCCTTCAAAGCAAGGTACAGCGGAAGCCTGTAGAGCCATCTTCCCTTATTATACCTCCATGGAAAGAATACCCGTTTCAAGGAATAGCAGTGGGAGCTCTGAAAAACAAAAGAGCATCAAAGGGCGTGGTGGGCGTCAGGCGGAATAGTGCTCATCTCACAAGACTTCCCGTAAACGTGACGTCACGTGCAATATCGACAATCGAAGCGGCAGGTACCGTATTCAGTTTGGCATATTTAACTGTTTTGCATTTTAACTTGCAGTATGCCATTTCAGGGCAGTGGTGCATTAAAATGTATCACAAATACGTCACCCTTATCGTTAATTGTCAGTTACTAACGCACTAACGATACAAGCGTTCAAAAGATATATGATAACTCTGAATGTCCACTAGCGTAATGGTTAAAATAGTGGTTTAGCGTGTACGGTTCTAGTTATGTTTACAACTTATTAGTTCTGTAAATTATCCTTCTTTTTCTGTTGACTTTATTTTTCTTTGTAAACGAATGGTACTTTGATATGCACGGAGCAAGAAGTCTAGGTATAAATTGTTTTGTCTAAGTGTGCGATATTTATTTTGTAACAAATGGAAGTTTCCAACTAATATTTTCGAATCTAAAATACTGTGTTTTGTGCTAAATTTTACAAGAAGACCAAAAACTTGTGACACCGATGTGAACTACACAAGAAACAAATATGACGGTAGATAGAGGGAACAGTGTTATCCCAGACAGTGATACGTACTAACAGAAGTGGACAAAGTTAGTGTGAAACTTCCTCCGTTCTGTCCGGCTGAAGCAGAATATGCAATCGCAGGAATACAGAATGAAGCAACCAAATTCAGTTACTTGTTAGTACAGCGAGAGCCTCGGTTTTTTCGGATAAAATTTTAAATGCTCTCTGGCTAGACAAACTTCCCGGTAACTTCCGAAATATTTTAATTATTTCCTAAGAAAATGTGAGAAAACTAGCGCAAGTGGCTAATCGAATGATGGAGATGCGAAGCACTCAGGAACTTCAATCATCTTCAGCGCAAAGTGTCCCCTGTGGCGTGTGATTCTTTTATATCAGTGAAAGATCCAGATCTACGGAGCGACAGTACCAATCGCGACGACGTTTCGAGTATCAGAGGTCGCAGCTAGCCGAGATACGACAGTTCAAGAAGGTAGTGCTATTTTCATTTTCGATACGGCTCAAACTGCAGACGCGAGAAATGTGTCCACCCTTACCGTTGGAAAAGTGAGGGGAACTCTAACCGGCAGACACGGTAATGGCTCAGTGTTCTACCGCAACAGTTATACCAGGCCGCCAATATCGATTGTTTTGTAGAGGTAAAACTCAGAATTACGCTTCCTAGTTCACAGCAGTGCTGATTGTTTCTATTACACCAGCGTGTACAGAGGATAAAGTTAAAGAGGCAGACTAAAAACTTTACGCTGCAAATCGATCTGAGATTAAAACTTACGGATCAAAGTTATTAAATCTTGATTTAGGTTTATAACGCAGTTTTTAGTGGGCTTCCACCGTAGCTAACACAACGAAAGTTATAGTCACTGCATACTTTCTTCATCAGTTTGGCTTATTAATAGACCTGAACAGACATGTATTAGTTGACAGTAATAATCAGTTACATGTGGCTGCAGTACAGTGTGCAGTTGATCTGATGGAGCAGAGAAAATCCACAAGCAATCTTGGAACACGTTGCTATCCGGAGTGGCTGAGCGGTTCTAGGCGCTACAGTCTGGAACCGCACGACCGCTACGGTCGCAGGTTCGAATCCTGCCTCGGGCATGGATGTTTGTGATGTCCTTAGGTTAGTTAGGTTTGATTAGTTCTATGTTCTAGGGGACTGATGACCTCAGAAGTTAAGTCCCATAGTGCTCAGAGCATTTTTTTTTTTTTTTTTTTTTGGAACACGTTCGTGACAGCCCCGAAGTTATGTGTTTTGTGACCTTAGCAAATTGGAAGTGTACAATCCTTTCTTTGTCATGGAAAAAACTGTCACTAGTGTTGTGTGCTTGTAGCACGCCTTCGCCAGCTCACCGGTCGGCACAAAGAAACATTGCATAGCGGGTACTGAACTGGAAAACCACCTATCACAAGAGAAGACCAAAACACGTCCCCAGGCTAAGCGCCGATAACGCCCCCGGGTAGCGTGCATATAGACCGCCGGCGCCGACCGAGCTGTCTCAGTCTCCAAAGCTCACTACGTCGCATCGGGACTCAGCTCGCACTGCACCTTAATACGCCGCACTGTGCTTTAGTCTTCCAAAGCGATAGCCGTCGCCTCGCAATTTAGCTAGCTGTGAGGGAACGTTAATCATTGCATATAGCTGTGATATGGACGCGGTCAACCACACAACTTCAAACTGAACATTATTGAAGTTAAGTACTCAATTGGTTCCTGTAATAAAGTGGATTTGAACCACGTGTGCATTTTGTGTTGTAATGAGAGGAAACCGGCCACCCACCTACCATACCAACCTCTCCTCATCCAGCCTGGAACCACAAAACACTACAGGGGGACACAGCCACAACATGTTGTGTATCTGGAAGTGCTTTAGAACTTTTTAATTCCACAGATCGATGAATATGTTCGAGATGGGATGGTTTATCCTCTCACTGCCTCACGCAAGTTCGATGTTTCCTCGATAATCACAACCCAGGTAGGGTGGATTGGCCACAAAGGGCCAATAACATGGCACCTCGCTCCTCAGACTTAATGCCATTAGATTTCTTTCGCTGGCGTTTAATTAAAGACCATGAGTATGTTGCTCCCCTACCAAACAATTTAGCCGACCTGCAAAATGGATTCCACGCTACTGTTTCACAAGTTACGCCCGATTTACTACAACGAGTTTGGGAATAAACTGATTACTGGTGGTGTGTTTGCCGCATCACAAGTGGTATTCAACATCGAACCAAAATGACACTTGACATCTTATGTGGAACTTGAGGTTGTTTGCTACATGATGACACATCTACCGATTCGGTAAGTGATCTCAATAAATTTCCGCATCATTCCAAAGTCGTAAAGTCCTTTCCGATTCATCCTGTATTTTGTTCGTTGTGTTACGCCTTCTGCACCACTTGTTAGCAGCAGACACGGTGGCTGCGCCAAAGACGGAGACGGCGTGGAGTTTTAGAATTATTTATTGAACTTTCTTTACAATTTCTCCCTCGTCGTCGCTGCCCAGCCCTGCGGATCCCTTCGCCTGGCTGCTGCTGTCTAGATTCTCCGCTGCTGAGCGCACTCGGGAGCTGAAGCCAGGATGCCCTGTGGTTGAGATGAACTCGTCGGCACTCGGCGCGCCAGTATGGGCACGCCCTTGGAGCCGCGTCGCCGTGAGGTCAGCTGCCGACGCCTGCTGCACCGGTGCCTGGGAAGCCGTCAGTCGCTTTGTCTGCGAGGTCCCATCGTGGACGGACCACGCGCCGTGGGGCCGGGTTGCCGTGAAGTCCGGGCGTCAGTCCCCGGCGGCAGCTGTGACCAAGACCGCGCTGCGGCCGGTCCTGCTGGAAGTTCTCGTTGTAGTTAGTCAGTCATGTTGCCGACCGAACTCGGGCCGACCTCCAGAGCTGCAGTTGACATCTGGCGGCGAACGGATGACTCCTGCGAGCTGGAACAGACTTCCGGAATCGTCAGCTACGAAGACTGAACATTCGGACACGGACCACGTCCGTCCTCAGATCCGAACTGCTTCCTAATGGCTTCTGTCTGTTGCTGCCTGCACTCCACTATTTATATCCGGCAGGAGGACGTTTTTTACCCTCAGTGGTAGCTTTTTGTTATTACTCCCGCAGTATATTGCAGCGTAACTTAGCGTGCTGGCCTCACTTCTCCTTACTCAGCACTCCCCAGGCTTCGCTCGGCGCTCGGTCTGTGTGCGTCCTTGCGTCAGTCTATTGGTAGACTGCTGCTGTCAGCGAGGCTATCTGTGCCTGCCTACTTCGCAACACCTCGGTCACCGGCGTGCCTCTGTTTTGCCATTCTCCACTGCGTGAAGCAACGCTTTCTACATGTGGCTGCAACAGTCGTTTTTCGACTTTAGGACGCAAAAAAAGTGAGGTCATAAGCGCCTGATTGTTCGTTGAGTACATCGGTCCAGCGGCTCTGCTCTTTGCTATTCACACGCGAGATGAACTGATTTTACGGTTGGTAGCTGCCTCAGCTGCTCTCTCTCTCAGTTGCAATCAACACTGAAATGGCATGGCGCGGACGACTGGCGGCGGCGGTTCAGCGACATGGCGCAGAGGGGACGTCAGCATTTCACACTGACGTGGCGCTGGCAGAGAGACGCGGGACGGTCGTGCTACGAATGGATCAGTATATGTCGTCTTCATCGGGCAAAAATATTGATGCGCTGGATCTTTTGTGACTCGTAAACGTTGAGCAGCGAAGAAGATTCCCAGTACATACGTTACAGTTAAAAAAAAAAAAAAAAAAAAAAAAAAGGGGGAAGAAAGATGGCACATTCGATGCATTCCACTTTTACAGATTGGCCCAAAAATGTTTCTCTCTTGCGTTAGACAAAGTGAAAGACATCATTCAGAGAAAAGCTACGAAACTGGATTCTTTTGATCATAATTCCTAGTTTTCGCACGATTTTCATTTGAACGAGTGCCTAGATATTGCTGATTTTACGAGAGACGTTCAAAATATTACGACTCTTTTCCAAAATCGGATCATATGTAAATATTTCATTGCTGTCGCCCAGAAATGGCTCGTTACAAAGCTTACTTTCCTACTATGTGACAGAGATTTTGCCCTTAGAGAGAGGAACAAAATATCCTTTCACCCAGAAAACTGGATTCCAGTCATTACCAACACCAAGGGCAACATATTCCTTCTGTACATGAGAGAACCAGAGGGTTTCAGGGATCTTAGCGCACTACCCAAAACTTGCACAAAGGCTTATTCGAAATAAATGAATATGTCTGGCAACACATTTCATCCGACAATCTTACTACTCTAAAGGGAGGGAATGCACCAGACGTAAACCGGCCAGCGACTACATTGTTGCCGGCCGGATGGCCGAACGTTTCTAGGCGCTACAGTCTGGAACCGCGCGACCGCTACGGTCGCAGGTTCGAATCCTGCCTCAGTCATGGAAATGTGTGATGTCCTTAGATTAGTTAGGTTTAAGTAGTTCTAAGTTCTAGGGGACTGATGACCTCAGAAGTTTAGTCCCATAGTGCTCAGACCATTTGATTTTTTTGACTACATTTTTCAATGCAAACTTCTCAAAATGTGCCCAGTGGTTTACTTATTTGAGAAGTGTCACAATAACTGCGCGCAACAACGGAAGTCAAACCAATTTACTATCAAGCTGGGATGTCATACTAAGTCATCGAAAAATCACTTTAGTTTCACCAAACTCGAATGAGAAATACTGGATAATGAAGAACACACGCGAATCCCAGAAAAGCGTTTCTTTTTTTTATGCGAAAGTAAAAGTTTTAACGAGCAGCTATCTACAGACACAAATGTAGCTTTGCGTCATCAACATAAAACAATTTTTTTGGGGCTTAAAAAATTAATGAAAACAGCTTCGCGCAACATGGACATATCCGCCACGCGTCCGAACGGTTGGCCACTGGTGGCAACCACCGAACTTTTCGCAGCCACTCCATCTTTGTGTGAGCTGATTAATTTGCTAACATGGAGGTGGTGCGAAACAGCGCCACTTCCCCGCCAGACGTTCGATCCACGCCACTTGTGCGTGAAATGGGCCTACGAATTGCGACTCTTTCAACGGACGCATGAACAGACTGGAACCACAATCTGATTACGTGTTGTTTCGCCACGAGCACTTCCTGTGGGTGACGCATGCTTCGGCGGACTTCACAGCATTGCTGCTTCCTGTGTGACGTAAGTGGTAACTGATGTACTGCACTGCGCCTCACGTAGGAAGGCGGCCAAATATTCAGCTGTTCTGCGCATCCCCCTCCATTAACCACTGGCAGCCAATAACATTCATTCTCTTTCCTAGTGGCTAGTCGAGAGTTACGAGAACATATCTCCTGCAAGCTTCGCTGTTACCATACTTCGCTACAATGCAATTTCATTCACAGAGCGGGCGAATTATTCATTGAAATGTCGATGTTATTTACTTATAGCAGTGTAGCCGTGAATGCGCATCTTTCAACGTGTTAGTGCGATTCCCAAATAAAAAAAAAAAACCGTGAAGTGCTTCACAAGCAGACCAGGGGAATTATTTACCGCGTTTCCAGTTTCCTTCAAACGTGAATGTGGAAGTGGGACTTCCATCGTTATTGTTTTGAAGACAAAAGAACAGACTGCAGATGCGTGTGGTGTAGACAGGAGAACTATACAGCGAATTATAAATGAAAGTGTCAGAGCAGTAGGAGCTGTCAGAAGTTGGTTTCGTGTCGCCTGAAGAGCGTCTAAATCGCAAGAAACTTTTAAGGCGTCTTCGAAATGTGTGTGAAAGGTGAGTATTCGACTTCACAAAAAATCGTTACAATTATACATAAGAAAATTGGCTTCAAAGGAAGCGCTTCATCAATGCAAATTTTTTTAAAAGACATTGGTTTCAAATATGTTAAAAGTAACTATGGAAGAAAGTTTTTAAAGGAAAGATGTGACATAGCCGGCCGCAGTGGCCGAGCGGTTCTAGGCGCTTTAGTCCGGAACCGCGCTGCTGCTACGGTCGCAGGTTCGACCTCAGATGTTAAGTCCGATAGTCCTTAGAGCCATTTGAACCATTTGATGTGACATAGCTGCAACACGAGCCACATTCCTGAGAACGACACAAGAAGTAAGAGAAAGTAGTTAAACAGTGTATTGCCTGGATGAAACATGGGTGAATCAAAATCATTCCAGGAAAAGCTGCTGGAAACTGTAAAATGAGTGATGGTACTGGCTGTTTTGAAGTTCCGATAGGAAATGGTTCTCGAATTATTATTGGCTCTGAGCACTATGGGACGTAACATCTGTGGTCATCAGTCCCCTAGAACTTAGAACTACTTAAACCTAACTAACCTAAGGACATCACACACATCCACGCCCGAGGCAGGATTCGAACCTGCGATCGTAGCGGTCACGCGGTTCCAGACTGAAGCGCCTAGAACCGCACGGCCACACCGGCCGGATCGAATTATTATTCTGCATGGTGGCCGTTCTCCAAATTTTGTTTCTGAGAGCAGTGGCTACCATTCGGAAATGAACGCTGTCACTTTCGAGAAGTGGTCCACTGAAAAGTTTTTGTAATAGATAATCTGTGACAGAGGAAACACCAAGTGCAGACACCAGGAAAGCGGATGTTATGCTCTGGCTTGAAAATAAAAATATTTCGCACTTTATTAGCCAGACCCGTGCAGAACTCCTACAGCTCGTTAATTTAAACAAGTCGCGTGAGAAAACGTACGGACTTGACTTTTTCGCTAGTGAATGTGGTCACAGAGTTTTGCGTTTACCACCATACCACTACTAGTATAACCCGATCGAATTAATTTGGGCACACGTTAAAGGCTATGTGACAGAAAGAAACAAAACATTCTAGATAGCAGACACAATCGCTTGCGCATGCAGCAATAGACAACATCCCCCCTTCCGCGCGGGCAGACTGTGTGTGGCTCGCTGAAAAGCTTCAGGAAGAGGACTTTGTTGGGAGATGAAGATGTATAGAACCCTTGAACCTATCATCGTAAATTTATAGTTAGATGATTCCGATATAGACGCAGATAGCAGTGTCGATGGTATTATGATATAGACTGGAACAAATAAAGATAATAATAGTTCTTGTTTTTAAAGACTAATGATTAAAAAAAATATTCCTGTGTGACAAAATATCAATTGCATGTGCAGCCATATGAAAATATCATGACTTTTATTGATTGGGAATCTGCATCCTAAGAAGTACAGAGATATTCACTTTTTATGAGTGACGTAACCATAATTTTCGATGTATTGCCCAAGGCGAATCAGCAAGTTAGTGTGTTAGTTGTGAACTTTAAGCTCTTTTCCAGCGATCACAATGCACTCTCGAGAGTGCAGCCGGATAAAATTGTCAAAAACTTTGATATTTCTGATAGGTAACAACCTGTCATTTTCAAGGCACGAATTGAAAATGTCGTAACAGGGAGTTTTACCAGTCGAGATATCATTCGTTTTCGACGTTCTTATCAGGAAATATTCCCTCGAGTTTTTTGGAGAACTTATTTGCTTGCTCTGTGGATAATAAGTATGGTTTGCAACTTTACTGTGGAACATGTTAGTTTACCCTCATAATGGTCTTTTTCAGCGAAAAATATGACAAAATTCTGACCATTTACAGCTTAGTCTTTTACATTAAGCTTTGCTACCAGTAATTCTTTTTTGTACACAGTGATTAACTTTTAACTACATTCAAACACGCCCACACAAACGCATTTACAATTACATATTTTTAAAAAGTTCTGTGGAGGAGCAGGAGTTGTAAGGCAAATATAATGGTTTCAGTTTGTGTCTGAAGTTAATTTTATTATCCATTTAATTCTTCGCTTTAATGATTAAGTTGTCAAAGGTTTTTGCGGTTGAATATCTCACTTATTTCTGTGCCCAATATTATGAATCATTGATGATTAGTGTAAATATGTTCAAATGTGCGTGAATACCGATCGGACCAAACTGCTGAGGTCATCGGTCCCTAGAATTACACACTACTTAAACTAACTTATGCTAAGAACAACACACACATCCATGGCCGAGGGAGGACTCGAACTTCCGACAGGAGGGGTCACACAATCCGTGACATGGCGCCTCTAACCGCGCAGCCACTCCGCGCTGCCTAGTGTAAAGATTTTCTCTTCCTCTTACTGTAATGATGAATGTTACTGTTGTTTTCGAAGTGCAGTCTATCGTTGGAAACAATTGTTTAATGGACTGCCTTCAAGAAGTTCTAGACTGGATATTACGTATTATCCTTATTACACCTTTCTGTGTGACGAGCATTTTCTTCCGTTAGGAAAAGTTGGCGAAAACTGTGATGCCGTAACAAATTAGAGAACTAAAGTAGGAAAAAAGTATGTAAACTTTTAGAAATTTTCATCTACAAAATCTTCTGTTATCCATAACTGAAAAGTTGCAGATCTTGGACGCTTAAGATCTGCAACGTGTGAATTTCATTTTCGGTTCTTATCTACAGGGACTGTGTACGAGTGCTGTAGTTGTACTTATAATCGCACCAAAATGGCAAATGTTGTAACAGGTTTCGATGACCTTGCCGTTAGACAATCGTGTTTTTGAGAAAAAGTGTACTTGACGTCTTTACAAAACTGCGTCAGTGGTTCTTTGCCTTCCGACTTCACACGGAGTAAAGCCGTGGAAGCCGCGACGTTTGAGGCGCCATGACACGGATTGCGCGGCCCGTCCCGCCGGAGGTCCGCGACCTACATCGGGCATGGGTGTGTGTGTTGTTCTTAGTATAAGGTAGTTTAAGTAGTGTGTAAGTCTAGGGACCGATGACCTCAGCAGTTTGGTCCCTTAGGAATTCACACACACTTGAAAGCCGTGGAGCATCTGACGCAGCGTCGTCAACATCATTTGAATTAAAATCTCTCTCATGATCTCACTCATACAGATGACTGATAGAAATTAGTTATAAAAGTTATTATTCTCCTCGTGGATCTAAAATGTGTAATGCAATGTACAGTACGCAAGTGAATCTAATTCTTCTCCGCAGCAACGCTGTTTGGAAACGCAGGCTCTGTGCCGCCAGGCTTACGCAATCCTTATCCCCTCCACGCTTCCCTATCGCTCGGCCTGTATGCGGGGAAACGTCGTCCTACGAGACGCAAGCTGTAGTTTAAGAACATATCAAAAACATCCCGACATTACCTTGTACAAGTCACCATTATCATCATCTTCCTCTCAATCATTAGGCCTCTTGTAATTTTTGAGAAAATTTCTCGTGAAGAACAGCGTTCTGGCAAAAAGTACTTAAAAAATGAAACAAAAATTTTATTTTGTAAGAGATACGTTGATGACACATTGTTGCCATGTAAAGGTTCCAGAGAAGATATTGCTATAAAAAGATTCCGTAGACGAGATGGATTCACTCAAATGGCTCTGAGCACTATGGGACTTAACATCTATGGTCATCAGTCCCCTAGAACTTAGAACTACTTAAACCTAACTAACCTAAGGACAGCACACGACACCCAGTCATCACGAGGCAGAGAAAATCCATGACCCCGCCGGGAATCGAACCCGGGAACCCGGGCGTGGGAAGCGAGAACGCTACCACACGACCACGAGCTGCGGACATGGATTCACTCACTGGAACCTTTTAAATAATGTTCATCCTAATCTTGTTTTTATAATAGAACACGAAAACAGTAATATCATTAACTTTTTAGATCTAATCATGTTAAACTGCAAGGGTAAAAATTGTTTTACCATTTACAGAACTCATACCGCCACTTGCATGATTATTAATGCAAACTCATGTCATCTTTATAAATACGAAATCTATGATTTACAGAATAATTTAAGTACCTCTGGAACCAGATGCAATCCAAAAACAACTAGACATTTTAAAACAAATTGCAAAAGCTAATTTTTTTAACTCCAATGGAGTTGATCATTTGCTTCGTAAAGTGCAGCAATCTGGCGCAATCTTACATCTCCCAAAAAAATGAGCGTGTGGCATTATTGGCTGGGAGGCCCCATCCGGGGATGTTCGGCTTCCGAGTGCAGGTCTTATTTCAGGTGACGCCACATTGGGCGACTTGCGTGCCTATGATGAGGATGAACTGATGGTGAGGATAACGCAACACCCCGTCCACGAGCGGAGAAAATTTCCATACCGGCCGGGAATCGAACCTCGGGCCCGCTGCAAAGGAGGCAAGCACGGTACCACTCAGCTAAGCAGGCGGACTCCCAATAGGAAATTTACCAAAATGACATACAGCGGCTTAATTTCTGACGAAACTAATAAACTGTTCGAGAATACGATTTGTCAATAACCTTTACTACTAATTACCTTTTGCGGAATAGGTTGAAACGTACAACTGGAAACTGCAGGAATATATATATATATATATATAAATATTATATAAAATATTATGTAAAGACTGCGACAAACAGAACTCGGGTGTGCGAGGTAGGAACGTGACTACTAGCAAGGACCATAGTTGTGGTATGTCTCGTAATATCATCAGTACTTGGCCAACACCTGGCTCATCACAGTCACTTGGGATGATCTAAACCGAGTAAGTTAAAAGTTCTTCACAATGAATCTTAAGGATTGTTACTTAAGACATTAGAAGATATAGAAATTTATGCTCACCACAAAAATAAACTTTCGTCCGTACTCAACGAGAAATTAAACTTCAGAGAAAAATATTTCTATGATCTGTATGAAGACTGCCTATGGAATGTTCCTTCTCTTCCGTTCCTCTTTTATTTTTTATGAAATGTTTCCATTACTATAAGAAAACTTCGTTCACTTTCTTTTAAACTCTTGGCTGCTTATGTTTTTAAGTTCTAATCATGAGTGCCTTAATAGGCCCAGTTTGTCACATGACAATCTCTGCGTCTTCCTTGACGTAACATGTTGATTTTTCTTAGGCTGAGGAATGCTATTTTACTTTTGTTTGTTTTTATTCCTCTTTTATTTCTCCAAATATCATTTGTAGCTTCCTGCTTACTGCTATTTTATGCACTTTTTGTGACTGTAAACAACTATATTCACAACACCTTTCATCTTTTATCTGCTTATGCGTTTGTTTTACATTTATGACTAGTTACACGAGTCCAAGACGTATAATATCGTAGTAATGTAACCTATATTTCCGTACCGGTACATCTGACATTATACACGCCTATTTTATGGAACTTAGTTCACAGTTCTTCTAACTTCAGTTTCTTATGCTCGTTGTTTTATGCTTTTGACTGCCGCAATAGGTCAGTGAGATTTTGTACCGTAACTTATTTTTCCATGCTTTAGCCATTACGTATCCTACTTTACTTGTAATCTTGTTGGTTACTTGGTCATTGTCAAATGCAGTATCTGACACATCTTAAGACACCCGTTTTATTCATACTTGCATGCCAGTATTTTGTAGCAGTTAGTCGCTGTCCAACTTTGAATTCATCTTCTGTTGAAACGTGCGCATGGACACCTCCACACCGCTTCCATGGTAAATAACGGCGTCACTCAAACAGTGTTTTCACTGGCACTGCAATGGAGGAGCAATCTGGTATGCATTTCTACATGTCGATGTGATGCCAGTACGTATTTAACATCCAGTCGCTGCCGCAGCTCTGAAATCGTCTTCTGCTGGATGGCGCAATCGATACGACAAAGCCGTCTCCATGGGATATGCTTGGAGCCACTATCTTTGCTGGAACACAATCTACGAGTTTTCGATAAATCGCTACAGATGGCTATCTGTATTCTCACAACCGATTATCCATCATGTATATATATTGCACATATTTCTTTATTTGTTATTAGCTTTCGTGAAACTATTCTGTATATACCTTATAATAACAGTTTTACGTCCTGTATGCCTGATTGGCTATAGGACCCTACACACAGGTACGAATCGACCGACATGTTGGACGTTTGAAGGTTTTCTGACCGACCGACGAACATTCCTTGCACTATCATGCCAATCTCCCGTTTAAAGTTGCTCTTTTGTCTCTAAGAGCGGGATTAAATGCTGTTCTAATATTCATGACAGGGTGCGAGGCGGACGAAATTTTAAGGGCAGAATTTGTTGAGAAATTTAAAGGCAGCAGATGTTGTGGTACACGTCGTGCGAGGAGGACAGAATGTAGATGCAAGAAATTAAGCACTTTTTTCATTTTTAACGAGTTCATAATGTTTTCATGAGGCACTTAGTGAGAATTAAAGTCCGTCGACTTCCTGTACTTCTGTTTTTAGGTTTTATTTCCGATACTTAACGGAAATGATATCTGAAAACCGAAGTATTGACATTCAATGTCCGTTAATTCGTAAAACGTACTTGCTTCATTGTTATAAGTGTTAAAATAGTCCAACCGATATCCAAGCCCTCTGCTACGAAGAGCAAAGTGTGAGATTTGTGCAGGTATAACAGTAGCTAAGTGCTTCATTTCTTATGTATCTGTTGTGTTTATTAGATGATGTGCATCACCACCATGTGTAGTCTTTCTTGTTCGAATTTGAAATGAAGTTCTTAAACTTACAGTTCATATTTTATGCTACGTTCATAAATAAATCAATAACGTTCACATGAATATCTTTTGTTGTATTTATTTTGCTTTAACATGCTGTATTTCCTCAGTCAACTATAAACCACGTTGCAGTTCTCAGAAATAATTAGTTAATAATTGTGGGGATATAACAACACTGAATTCGAGGTCCTCTTAACTTCTGCCAGTGTCTAGAAATCATAATGTAGCTAACAGCCTCTCCTCGAAGCTTACAGCTTCTCTCATGACTGTATTCTTTATCGTTAAAAATGGTTTGATGATGTTCGGCAGCTCCGGAATGCATGATTAATCTAGTCTTCGATAACTACGAAAATCATTGGAATGTGGGAGAATTACTTTCTTTGCATTAGCTAATTCTTTGACACAGCTTTCTCTCGGACTCTTTTTTTATTTTTGGCTTCGTTACCTATACAAGAGCCAATGCTAACCCCCGTTTCTGTGTCCATATAAAACGAAATGGGATTTCGTACAACATAAACACAGTGCATTTAAGATAAATAAATCATAACACGGCGACGCTGTAATCGATGCAGTCGGTTGGCGTGTATAGGGCCTTATCGCTGACTTAATTCGGTATGCAGTGGGGGGAGTATCGTGTATTTAAGCAACAGCTGCGTTGCTCTCCTTAACAGTTGAGGTTCGTGGAATTACAAAACACGCTCCATTCACAGCCAACGTCTACCATCATGGGTATAATTTTTTCTTTTAGTATTTGTTATATATGATGTGTTTTATATCTTATTACTATTATCAGGTATCTCTATAAATCCATTCTATGTTCATGTTTCAGTATGAGGGTCTGAGGTTGGTCAAAAACTGACCGAAACCGGTTACTGTCAAAATTAATGTTTTTGCGGTCGACACTGTGTCCATTTTTGAAGTATTAGGCCTCTTGACCTGTTATGGGCTCGCTGACATGTTCTCCTGCCATCTTTTCATTGTTCGACCATCGTCGAGGTAGCAGTGTAGCATTGATTTTGGGATCGGCTTTGAGCTCATTAGTTGCAAATTTATCCAGTTCTTTCGGTAGTTCTGAATACAACGTGCGATGGGCTCCATTTTACGTTCCTTTAAAACTTCTTCATTTCTTTTGTGATCCCGTGTAGTGTGACCAACTGTTAGTTGCAAGAATTACATTTCACGGACCGTCAGTCTTTTCGCGTCATTTGTCGAAGCTTCACTATCAAAGCACAGCGAGTCTTTCTAATGACTTATAAATTCGTTTTCTGTTGTGTTTCTTGATTTGGAAGGTTTCATTACGTTATTAATGGCTCCAATTGTTTTTGTATGCCAGGTGGCTTTTTCAGCTAGACCTGCTACTTCCAGAAATGATGGTTTATGGCCTAAATATGTGAATCTGTTCTCTCTTTCGATGATTTTATTTTTCAGGCGGTTTTAACTTGGAATTGAATATTTCCACATAAAGCTTTTGTATTCTCAGTTTTGATAGTTTTGATATCCTTGCTGTTTTTCTCGGATGTAATCTGTAAATTATGTACATGATGCTGCAGATCATCCACTTATGGTCTTGCAAGGGTTAAATGATTTGCAAAAGGTAAAGATCCTGGCTTTATGTTTCTGTTGATTTGAATGCAGCCATATGGCATTTGTCTCCACCTTTGAGTGATTTTATTCATATAAAAAATAAACAAGAGTGATGAAAGATCGGATCCGTGTTGTACTCCTGCTTGGATTCTGGCCAGCTCTGCTAATTTGTCCTGTTTCTTGATACAGATTGAATTTGTTCTATAAATTTTATATATATTATCGATAATTTGGTAGGGAACATAATCTTCTACCAGAAACTGTAATAATTTGCTTCTGTTGACTTTATGAAAATCTTTTTTTGGATTCTGCGAAATCGATACGTCTTTCTAGATTAAAAGGTCTACGTAGTTTTCTGTTAGTAACGTCAATGAAAAACAGACATCACAGTATGAGCTTCCTATACGAAAACAATTTTGTCCATCACCCATGATGCGTTCATAGTGTCGGTACAATTCATTTTTGATGATGTTGGCAAAAATTTTATATGCCGAGTTCAGTAAGCTTATACCACGGTAGTTGCCACAGTTTGTCAGTTCTCATTTTTTGAAGACAGGAATGATGATTCAGCTCAGCTCCCAGGCGTCTCATCTCCTGACCAGTTCATGTTTAAGAAGTTGAGGAATCTGTCTATTAATGACTTGTTTGCACATTTAAACAGCTGTAGACTGAACAGCGGGAATTCCACTGTTAAATGCAGAGGAGAGAGCAGATAGGTAAATACCGTAGAGTACACTGAAGGCCTGTATGAGGGTGAAGATTTGTCTGATGTGATAGAAGAAGAAACAGGAGTCGATTTAGAAGAGATAGGGGATCCAGTATTGGAATCAGAATTTAAAAGAGCTTTGGAAGACTTATGATCTAATAACGCGGAAGGAATAGATAACATTCCATCAGAATTTCTAAAATAATTGGGGAAGTGGCAACAAAACGACTATTCACGTTGGTGTGTAGAATGTTTGAATCTGGCGACATACCATCCGACTTTCTGAAAAGTATCACCCACACAATCCTGAAGACTGCAAGAGCTGACAAGTGCGAGAATTCTCGCGCAATCAGCGTAACAGCTCACGCATCCAAGTTTCTGACAAAGAATAACATACAGAAGAATGGAAAAGAAAATTGAGGCTCTGCTACATGACGATCAGCTTGGATTTAAAAAAGGTAAAGGCACCAAAGTGGCAATTCTGACGTTGCGGTTGATATTCTAAGCAAGGATTTGTCGACCTGGAAAAGGCGTTCGGCAATGTAAAATGGTACAAGATGCTCGAAATTATGAGAAAAAATAGGGGTATGACGACAAAGAATGATGCACTTGGATTAAAAACTCATCTCTCATTCCTTGCCCCAAGCCATAGTCTCTTGTAACTTTTTCTTCTGCTCCTTCCCTTACAACTGCATTCCAGTCCCCAATATCCTCATATACTTTTTCTCTCTCTTCATCTTCAGCTTGCGCCGTCTGCTTGTATACTCGAAGTATTGTCGTCGGTGTTGGTTTGCTGTTGATTCTGTTAAGAAAACCGTATCGCAGAACTGTTCACTGTACCAACACTCTCCCTCCTACCTTCCTATTCATAACGAATCCTTTTCCCACTGTACCACTTCCTGCTGCTGGTGATATTGCTCTATACTCATCTTACCCCCAATTCTTGTCTTCTTTCCATTTCACTTCACTGACCTCTGCTATATCTAGACAAGCCTTTGCATTTCCCTTTTCAGATTTTCTAGCTGCCCCGCCACCTTCGAGCTTTTGACATTCCACGCAATGACTTGAAGAACGTTATGCTTCCGTTGATTATTCAATTCTTAGGAAGTTATTCTTTCGTTGGTTATTCAGTCTTTTTCTCATGGTCACCTCCCCCTTGGCAGTCCCCTCCCGGAATTCCGAATGGGGGACTATTCCGGAATCTTTGGCCATTTGAGAAATCATCATGACACTTTTTCAATTACGGGCCACATGTCCTGTGGATACACGTTACGTGTCTTTAATGCAATGGCTTCCAATGCCTTCTGCATTCTCATGCCGTTGATCATTGCTGATTATTCAGCCTTTAGGGGCAGTTTCCCACCCCAGGGCAAGAAAGTGAGCTGAACCTGTGTCTGCTCCTCCGCCCTCTTTGACAAGGCCGTTGGTAGAATGAGGGTGACTTCTTCTGCCGGAAGTCTTTGGCTGCCAATGCTGATTATTAATCAGAATTTGAGCGGTGGTGTATTTCGATCCCAGGACCGAGGACTTTTTGATTATTAATCAAAGATGCTACCCCTAGATCACGGGTCGCTATAGCTGTCCATAGTTGCGGAAGTGTTGCCAGTGCAGCATTTTGTGCACGAACTGATCTCTCGATTATGTCACATACATGTGTGATGGGATTCGTGTCGAGCGATGTGTGTGGCCAAATAATTCGCTCGAACTGACCAGAATGTTCTTCAACCTAATCGCAAACAATTGTGGTCTGGTGACATTGCGCATTGTTATCCATAAAAAGTCCGCCCCGATAGCTGAGTGGTCAGCGTGACGGATTGCCGTGCTACGGGCCCGGGTTCGATTCCCGGCTGGTTCGGGGATTTTCTACTCTCAGGGACTGGGTGTTGTGATGTCTTCATCATCATTTCATCCCCATCCGGCGCGCAGGTCACCCAATGTGTCGTCGAATGTAATAAGACCTGCACCAAGGCGGCCGGACCTGTCCCGTAAGGGGCCTCCCGGCCAATGACGAGAAACGCTCATTTCCATTTCTGTCTATAAAAAGGCGTCGTACTACTGTTGTATACATATTACCAAAATCTCTTTGGGTTTTCTGCCAGGTTTAGAGACAGAGTTTCATCGTGAAAACTATCAAAAGCATCTCGCATTGAGCTAAATTTCGAACTTCCGTAAAACTTTTCCAATCTTGGGGTTTTACGTTATTTTAAGTGTGGCGTGCTTTTTTCGTTGCTTCCGCAACAATGTTCTGACCCATTTTGAGTACCATGGGGGATCAGTATGGCTCTCAGCACTATGGGACTTAACTTCTGAGGTCATCAGTCGCCTAGAACTTAGAACTACTTAAACCTAACTGACCTAAGGACATCACACACATCCATGCCCGAGGCAGGATTCGAACCTGCGACCGTAGCGGTCACGCGGTTCCAGACTGAATCGCCTTTAACCGCACGGCCACACCGGCCGGCGGGGACCAGTATCATCACTTATTAACTTATTTGGTATATATCTTTATATTGCTGTCGATGATATTTCTTTGAATTCAAACCACATCTGGTCTGCTTTTACGTAGTCAGATCGGAAGCAGCGAAGACTCTCAATTTTATTTTGGCCACCCTGTAAATGACATTAGAGTTCGTTACTGATGGAAAGTGTTGTCTGCTAAGACCGGATGCACAGCTAATGAAATAAACGGAAGAATAAAAACGGCTTGAGAGTCTTTTAGTGGCCTAAATAGATTTTTCCAAAAGAAGTTTCAAATGTATGCGAAACAGAAAGTTTGTTTGGAAACAGGTCGTGCATGAATGGCTGCAATTGGTCTCCAAGAAACGAACATCCGGAGGACCCAATCCATTCCATGTAAAGATTGCGCTCATGTTTGTGGAACCACAGCCAGCTCGCACAGTGCCTTGTTGGCAACTTGGGTCCATGGCTTCGTGGGATCTGCGTCACACTCGAACCCTACCATCAGCTCAAACTAACTGAAATCGGTACTCATCTGACCAGGCCGTAGTTTTCCAGTCGTCTAGGGTCCAACCAATATGCAGTCGAACACTAAAGTCTACATACACCATCATTTTGTAGCATGTTGCGTACAGCCTGGATGCACAGAGGTAGGCGTGCAACTCTGTGCATGCGTCAAAAAAAAAAAAAAAAAAAAAAAAAAAAATGGTTCAAATGGCTCTGAGCACTATGGGACTCAACTGCTGTGGTCATCAGTCCCCTAGAACTTAGAACTACTTAAACCTAACTAACCTAAGGAAATCACACACACCCATGCCCGAGGCAGGATTCGAACCTGCGACCGTAGCAGCAGCGCGGCTCCGGACTGGAGCGCCTAGAACCGCACGGCCACCGCGGCCGGCTGTGCAGGCGTCCACGTCCACAAAAACATAAACCAAGGCTTCAGACCGGTATCGTGAATTGCAACCGTGATAGATGCAACAGTGTTTGTTTACTGCGGTGCAGAAGTCAACACACTTCGAGCCTGTCGTTAGTTGCAAGAGAGACGTTGCAGTGGACACAATGCAAGTGGTGTGGTTTCTTGATATAATAGACGTGTATTGCAATACAGAATTCGATCGCGTAACATGGATTCAAAAAGAACCGAAATACCAGTGGAGGTGAGGAAAAATACGAGGGTTGGAACTTAAATAGTGGCAACTATTTATTCACAACCGATACAAAATAGTTACATGTTTGCACCTGTTACTCTGCTGCAAAGTAGTCACCAGCGTTGTGTAGAACCCGTTGCTAGCGATAGGAGCATCACCTGTGACCAGCTTTGCGAAAGAAGCGGCGACACTTTCTGCGCAACCCACCCTTTATTGTGCACGACAATGTGCGGGCGCATCAGCGCAAGTTGTGGCTGCTCTGTTCGGTCGATGCGACTGGGAAGAACTGTTCCATCCACTTTACTCTCCGGACTTCGTGACTGATTTGATTCCGAAGATGAAGGAACCACTTCGTGGCATTCGCTTCAGAACTGTTCCAGATATTCGACAGGCAGTAGACCGCTCCATTCGCACCATCGACACAACAGGCTCTGCTAGCGGTATACTACGCCTTCCACATCGCTGGCAACGGGTACTACCCAACGCTGGTGACTACTTTGAAGGACAGTAACAGGTGCAAACATGCAACTCTTTCGTATCGGTTGTGAATAAATAGTTACCACTATTTAAGTTTCAACCCTCGTATTATTGAGCTCAGTGAAAAGGGCTTATTAACTGTGGAAAATTGGAGAAACTGTTAGAAGGAGCCATGCAAGTCCCCAAAGCGTAATAAGGAATTACAGGGAAAACAAAGCTAGATGTGGACGACCGCCAAAATTAATTATCTAGCTGCGCCGACACATCATTAGATAAGTTAATGCGGATCCCAGAATTACAGCTACGGAGTTGGCATTAGATGTCGCAAATGCTAGTGGAAATAATGTTCATCGCAAGTACGAAGACTGCCGCACAATCAAGGATTTGAAAGTAGAACAGCAAGGAAAAAACCGTTCATAAGCAGGGTAAATGAACAGAAGCGCCTAGAATTTGCAACTCTGCACTGAAATAAAGATTCTACACTTTGGAATACAGTACTTTTCATGGAGGAGAGTAAATTTAACATCTTCCAGTGTGACGGACAGCAAAAGGTGAGGCGAAAAAGGAATGAAAGTTGGAAGAAGAGAAATCTTGTCCCATCAGTGAAGTATGGTGGTGGAAATATTCTTGTGTGCGGTTGCATATCTGGAGCTGGAGTTGCGAATTTAGTATTTATTGAAGGTATTATGGATAAATGGAAGTATATCACCATATTAAAGGAGAATCTGAAGCAATCTGCGGAGAAACTGGGACTAAGAACAGACAGGATGTTTCAGCAAGACAATGACCCCAAGCATACGGCCGTTGTCGTAAGAGAATGGCTACTTTACAATGTACCAAAACAGTTGCATTCGCCTCCCCAGTCACCAGACATTAACCAATTAAACATCTTTCAGGAGAACTAAAGCATAGGATAAAAAAATACATCAAAAGCAAAGATGATTTCAAAGCAGCCTTAGTGAAGAGAGGAATAACTTTACACCTGCGTACACAAAAAAATTGAGGGAACCTATGCCTCGACGTTTGGAAGCTGTGACTGAAACAGAAGGTGACAATACAAAATATTAAATTGTGCCTAAAAGTGAAGAACATCACATGTTTACTTTTGTACCTGACCGCTGGTTCATTTGTATGCTCAAGATGTCAGTATATGGAATTATTATTAATTATGCAGTGTATATGTTGTTTTTCAGTTCCTGACATGTCTGTTTATGTCACAGAAAGTGAATACATAATATTTTGATTGATTTTGCCTTCAAGTGTTATTTTTAAGAGTGTGTGTAGACTTTAGTGTCCGACTGTAGCTGGCTGGCGCTGCAGGCGACATCGTGCTGTTAGCAAAGGCAGGCACTTGCCGCTGTCGTCTGCTACCAGAGCCCATTGACATCAAATTTCGCCACAATGTCGTAACAGATATGTTCGTCGTACGTGCCACACCGGTTTATACGGTTGTTTCACGTAGTGTTACTTATCTGTCATCACTAACAATTCTCTGCCGTCGGTTGTTAAGTGAAAGCCGTCGACCACTGCGTCGTGCGTAGTGAGATAGTACGTACAATTTGATATTATCATCACACTCTTGACACTGTGGGTCTTCGACTATTGAATTCCCTAACTATTCCTTACATGGAATGTCTCTGGCATCTAGCTCCAGCTACCATACCGCGTTCAAGGTCTGCTACTTCTCACATGAATGTTCAAATGGCTCTGAGCACTATGGGACATAACATTTGAGGTCATCAGTGCCCTAGAACTTAGAACTACTTAAACCTAACCAACCTAAGGACGTCACACACACCCATGCCCGAGGCAGGACTCGAACCTGCGACTGTATCAGTGGCGCGGTTCCAGACTGAAGCGCCTAGAACCGCTCGGCCACAGCTGCCGGCCTCACATGAATCAATTGGCTACAAATAACAGTTCCCTAAGAAACTTCCTGGCAGATTAAAACTGCCAGGAAGTTTCATATCAGCGCACACTCCGCTGCAGAGTGGAAATCTCATTCTGGGAACAGTTCCCTAAATGCACTGCCCTTTTGTAGCCTGTGCATGCGATACTTCCGCCGTCATTATATGTGCATATCGGTACGAGGTGCGACAGTAAAGTAATGAGACTGATGTGAAACAAGATATTGCTTACCATTTTAGTCAAGTTTAGTGTTGTCTCTTTCAAAGTAGTTCCCTTCTGATTGCACACACTTTGTCTAGCGCTTCTGCCATTGATGGTAACATTTCTGGAAGTCATCTTCTGTAATATCCTCCAAGACCCTCGTCACAGCTTTTTGGACATCTTACGTTGTTTGAAATTGGTGTCCCTTGACCGCCGTTTTGACTCTTGGAAATACAAAAAAGTCGCATGGAGCGATATCTGATGAATAAGGTGACTGTGGTAGTAATGAAATTTGTTTTGAGGTTAAAAATTGCTGTACTGAGAGAGCAGTATGGGATGGCACATTATCGTGATGCAGAATCCAATTATCAGCAATGTTGGCACGGACGACAATTGTTGGATACGTGACGTCACCAAATGACGCACCTAACCGTACGTGCAGCAGTTGAGCGTTTCGGTCTGTTGCGCCTGATCATCCCAAACTATGTCCAGTATTCCCGTCGATGTGGCCCCGGGCTTTAGTGCACGGGCTCGGGGGTTCGAGTATTGCGTCTGGCACGCAGAATTTTTTTCGTTGCGTTAGATAGTTATGTGTTTATATCGACGTAAGATTTGATGTTTTATTTACCAGTCTCGCGATCTCCGCTGGTACACTGCAAAGTACAGTACAGCAAAAACCTACCGTATTGGGTTATAAGTAAATGAGTCTAAGCTCCCGAACTGCGTCGTTACCAGAAAATGAGCCATGTTTTATTTACTAAATAATGTCTGTAAACAAAACCAGAAGGGACAAAAGGAAAGAAACACAAAATAAGAACACGTTCTACTCCGTTACAGCGAGGACTATAATTTTGTAACTTGTACGTTTACAACAGATCACATTTACGAAAGGTGTTCAAAATTTACACCGTTTGCTTGAATGCAAGTATTACATAGCTCTATCATCCTTTCACGCCCAAACCCAACCGCTGCACGTACAGCGAGTACGTCATCTGGTGACGTCACATGTTCAACATTTGTCATCCATTTTTGGGGTATTTCCCGACATTTCCGACCCCAAGTGTCTCATATTAAATTACCTGTCTCAGCGTCATCTACGTTGATTCGGGAGTTTTTAAACGTTAATAAGAATCACCCTTAGACTGGCTAACGATAATATAAAATGTGACACCTATGATGCTTTAATATGGCCAACTGCTACTGATGAATGAGTAGTTTCCACCTTTCCTTAATTAAAAGTAACGGTAGAATGAGCAGACCATATTAAATACAAAAATAAAATTAATCTTTGCCTCTACAACAAGTCTAAGAGCAATGACTGTAGCGGCTATTCTTCTATTTAAATGAAACACTTAAAATATCAATGTTTTCATTCAGCTTTTATGGAATTATTATAGGCAGTATCAGATAGGTTCATAGTCTGTATGAATTCCAGCGTTTAATAATAATGCGCGACCTCCTGATTGTGAAATGGTATGCCGGTCTGTGTGGCCGAGCGGTTCTAGGCGCTTCAGTCTGGAACCGCGCGACCGTTACGGTCGCAGGTTCGAATCCTGCCTCGGGCATGGATGTGTTTGACGTCCTAAGGTTAGTTAGGTTTAAGTAGTTCTAAGTTCTAGGGGACTGATGACCTCAGATGTTAAGTCCCATAGTGCTCAGAGCCATTTTTATGAAATGGTATTCTATACACGAAAATATCATTTACTGTAATATTCAGACTTCAGGTGCAATTTTTAAAATCATAGTGAATGAACTGGAGCCAGACGACACTCAACATTATCGCATGTAACGAATCGATTCCGTTTCAGAGAGAGCCACATTTAATGATACCTGATTATTTCTCTCATTAGTTTTTTTGCAAGGTAATTTTGAATAAGTTTTCCGACATAGTTGATCTTAAAATGGGCTATTAGGCCTACTCATTTAGGAGAACATTACATATAACTCACTTTTAATCTAGGCGACATACTACGTTACGCTAAGATACGACGCTATATCTACCAAAAAGACAAGGATATAGTCTCATTATTGAGAGTTACATAATCGTTGTTCTTAGACCTCTCTGAATCTTATATTGTCTCTGCTTTTACTTTTCGTCGTAGCACGACGACGGCATGAAACTATAAGTTGTTATTTTATATGGGTCTTTCAATAAAACAATTAAAAAGTAAGGTTGTAATTTGGTGTTACAGAGTGACTCTTGTGTATTCTGCCACTGACAGGTACGCAGTCATCGAGCAGCGCCACTGACAAGCACGTACCCTGGTGGCGCCGGAGGGATGCCCTGGTCCTCGCGGCCTGCCTTACCACCCTGGCGATAGTCATTCTCATCGTCATCATCACGCTCACCACTGCCCAGGCATCTGACGCCGCCAGCGAGCACAACCACACGGAAAATTCAACGGAGGTATCTGTCGGTAAGTGTGTATACGATGTGTGTGACTTGGGTAGCGACACTATTTTCATGCTAAAACTTTCATCACAAGTTCTCAGCGTAGTGTTCGTTCCGTCGAGAATGTTGAAGACTGAAGCACAGTGGGAAATACACTGAAGCGCCAAAGAAACAGGTATAGGCGTGAGTATTCAAATACAGAGGTACGCAAACAGGCAGAATACGGCGCTGCCATCGGCAACGCCTATATAAAACAAGTGTCTGGTGCAGTTGTTAGATAGGTTACTGCTGCTACAATGGCAGGTTATCAAGATATAAGTGAGCATGAACGTGGTGTTATAGTTGGCACACGAGCGATGAGACACAGCAAATGGTTCAAATGGCTCTGAGCACTATGGGACTTAACTACTGTGGTCATCAGTCCCCTAGAACTTAGAACTACTTAAACCTAACTAACCTAAGGACATCACACACATCCATGCCCGAGGCAGGTTTCGAACCTGCGACCGTAGCAGTCGCGCGGTTCCGGACTGCGTGCCTAGAACCGCTAGACCACCGCGGCCGGCGAGAGACAGCATCTCCGAGGTAGCGATGAAGTGGGGATTTTCCCGTACGACCATTTTACGAGTGTACCGTGAATATCAGGAATGCGGTAAGACATCAAATCTCCGACATCACGACGCCCGCAACAAAATCCTACAAGAGCGGGACCAACGACGACTGAAGAGAATCGTTCAACGTGACAGAAGTGCAACACTTCCGCAAACTGCTGCAGATTTCAATGCCGGGCCATCAAAAAGTGTCAGCTTGCGAAAAATTCAAGGAAACATTATCAATGTGGGCTTTCGGAGCCGAAGGCCCACTCTTGTACCCTTGATAACTGCATGACACAAAGCTTTACGTCTCCTCTGGGACCGTCAACACCACTGAACTGTTCATAACGTGAAACATGTTGGCTGGTTGGACGAGTCTCATTTCAAATTATATCGATCGGGTGGACATGTACGGGTATGGAGAAAACCTGACGAATCCATGGACACATGTCAGCAGGGGACTGTTCAAGCTGGTGGAGGCTCTTTAATGGTGTGGGGCGTGTGCTGTTGAAGTGATATGGGACCCTTGATACGTCTAGATACGACTCTGATAGGTGACATATACGTAAGCATCCTGTCTGCTCATCTCCGTCCATTCATGTCCGTTGTGCGTTCCGGCGTACTTGTCCGATTCCATCAGGACAATGCGACATCCCACACGCCC
Source organism: Schistocerca serialis cubense (assembly GCF_023864345.2). Taxonomy (NCBI): domain Eukaryota; kingdom Metazoa; phylum Arthropoda; class Insecta; order Orthoptera; family Acrididae; genus Schistocerca; species Schistocerca serialis. The sequence continues at coordinate 632,419,845 of NC_064642.1, read as the reverse complement.
GTAATTGCTACAGAGTGGCCCCAGGAACACTATTCTGAGTTTGAACACTTCCGCTGGCCACCAAACCCGCCAGACTTGAACATTATAGCGTATATCTGGGATGCCTTGCAACGTGCTGTTCAGAAGTGATATCCACCCCGTTGTACTCTTACGGATTTATGGACAGTCCTGCAGGATCCATGGTATCAGTTCCCTCCAGCACTACTTCAGACGTTAGTCGAGTCCATGCCACGTCTGTTGCGGCACTTCTGTGTGCTCGCGGGGGCCCTACACGATATTAGGCAGGTGTACCAGTTTGTTTGGTTCTTCAGTGTACGTAAGTAGTGCTGTACATCAGATAGTTCATGAGCCATAGAGTAGGTTAAAAATCGCAAAATGATATGCGTGTATTTTCATTCCTTGTTAGCGGTTGTGTAGGTGTGAGTGAAGGGGAGAGAGAGAGAGAGAGAGAGAGAGAGAGAGAGAGAGAGAGAGACTAAAAACTAATTTGCATGCGTAATTAGTCATCCACTTTTATAGCTGCAATGGGACTCGGAGCAACAGATTGTTTAGAAAATATAATTTCAGAAGACTACATCTTCTCCACGAATGGAGACAGCAACTCGGAGAAAATTCTTAACATATGCAAAGGACTACAAAGTTTTCCGTTCCAAAGAAACCATCCGGTATTACAAAGGTATATCTTTTACATGTATTCGTGTACTACCTTGCAATACTTGTTCCAATTAAGTTTCGTTTGTAAGACCTAACATTGTTGGCTGAAGAAGATACAGCGCTCTGTATTATTTACGAAAAAATTCGTAGTCCTGATCCCAGTGAACACAAAATTACGAATTGCTGATTACAAGTTTCGGTTGATTAACAACCAGTTTCAGATCATACTTACTAAAGAATCAGTTTCTATCAGAATGTAAAGATGATGCCATGAAAACCTGCATTGTACCTGCTGTAGTATCTGAAGTATTCTCATCGCCTGTCAGACACACACACACACACACACACACACACACACACACACACACACACACACACACACACAACAAGTAAGTGTAATTCACTTGATGCTTACTAATTAACTTGAAAGTAAGTACAATGTTGCTCATATCAACCTTGACTTGTTACGCTTACTTACGATGAAAGACGAATGATGTTTACGGCATTCGACGTCCCACATATTGTCCGCCATCCAACCACAATATTGGCTGGTAAAGTCTACAAGTGACAGGACTGGAGGTATCCAAGGGTGAGCACAGCATGACGGCTACGGAGCATAGTAGAGTTTCTTAGACGACGAGTAACTCACAACAGTGCTACAGTGTTAGTGGTGTTCGTACGAATCAGAGTAACGGCAACCATAAACAAAGCAAACATTGCATTACATCTACAAAAACAGTTGTGAAGTTGACGTTTCGTGAGAAAAGAACCAAAGAAATTTCGCAAAGTGGAAGGAAGCGGCAGATGAAATATTAGGGTTTTTGCAAGATGAGTCAGTGGAATGTATGGTGTCCTATACGCTTGACTGTGCGGGCAACGTAAATGAGGAATACAATGATGGCGATAAGTGTTTAACAAGTGGAAATGATATTGAAAATGGTGTCGAGACATGTAGTTCATCATCCTTGTCGGGCAGAGTCACATATCCCGTTGCCAGTAAAACGTAGTAAAGGGCAATCGTTGTCCAAGGAGGGGGTACTGAACATAATTACGTACATGGAAGATCATCCGCAACATAGTAAAAAAACAATTATGAACAGATTTCGAGTGAGTTCGCAGCAACATGACCGTGCAGTGCGTAAGAAAAACGCATTTGTTACAAAAGCTGGTGTTTGCGCGTTTCGAGGATGCTCCATACAATTTACAAGATGTGCGTGATAGTGGCGTACTACTTAATGTACATCAAATTACTTGTGACATAGATTACAGTGATTTCAAAGCACTGCACAGTTGCATAACTTCAGTGCTACGGGATTGGGAGACTTAAGATAACGAAATTTTTTCAAACAAAGCGTCAGCTTGACAATGCGAGGCGAAATATGTAATCGGCCCGAAAATTTGTAGATGAGATAAGCAAATGTGTCCCATTGATCAGTAGGGAGTTTGTTTTAACTCTGACCAATAGGGATTTGAAGAGGAAACGCATATGAAAGAAACACCAGAAATTAGAGGTACCACGAGAGTTGTGTCAAGATCAAGTAACATCAATGCCTTAACGCATTCGTAGAAAATTATTATACCGACTGTTAACCTAGACGGTAAAATGGCTGAAAAGTTATTTAGTCTGCTGCAAAAAGATGAGGCGCTCTGTCCCCTACAATTCTCTCTCGTGTGTGTCATCTTGCAAGGACAGTGGGGAATATTTACAGCACAGCATGAAGAATGGAAAAAATGGGTGTGAGAGAAGTACAACTATGGTATGAGCACTGCTTTTGTCCAACAGTTGGTCAAAATAACTTGCTGTTGCTCGATTCCTGATCTGTATATAAAGATCATACTCCTTTAGAGCAAATTTCCACTCCTAAAAAGCGTGCGACATTGCAGTTCACACCACCTGTAACCACTCGACAAATTTACCTCTGGATGTTTTTTCCTTTTTTCTTTTTCTTTTTCTTTTTTTTCCTCGTGCGTACAAAACATATTATCGCACTTCCTGGAGGTGCACCTTAAAGGATAGTCAGTTTCACGACAAGCTCAACGACAGACTGTTTCGCATTCGGTTGCTTGCCATCACATTCCACAAGTTCTCATCACCCCGTTACATAAATATGATGCATTGCTTAAGAGTGGATACCTAGCTGAACGTCTTGCACTGTTTATAACATCCAAGGAGTTCGACTTCGATGTTGATGGTGCGAACCTTTGTCATCACTGTGGCGCGCCATTTTTCATTCCAACGTTGTTTGAAACAGTTCTTGAATGTGGACAACGTCAATTTTGTGAAGTGTGATACACACATCCATTGAAGGTTAATATCTGCGCCTTGCAGACACTCATTTTCTGCCGCCCTCCTGATTCACGTGGTGAATCTTTACCAGCTACTATTTTTCCTGCCATAATTGTTAACACAACACTTTCAAATGAGCCTTACTAGAGATTAAACTTGCGACCTCGCACTCAAGGAGTTCCTTGTTAATAATGACGATGCCGTGGCCAACATCGCACATTGGTCCTGGCCAGCAGAAAAATGCTCCTATCGAGGCACAAAAATGGCGTATATGCTTGTGTTTGAAAGATTCAACTGAAAAGTGGGGTATCAGCTGCCTCATTCTACAGTTCTCAGCACCTTCAAAGGGGGTAGGACGTCAAACGGGCCGACTTCGAGAAGGAGAGGCACCACAGGACATTTTAATTTGCACTGTCTATACTTTTACAAATAAATTCCTAAAACTTTGTCAGCATGACCAGGAAGGATTCAGGATTCACATTCATAGCAGAGGAAGTTCAAAAACATGAAAAAATAATATTTTTTAAATGTGAAATTTCATGATTTTTTTTCACTTACTGTTGGCTGCATTTGTTGCTATAGATACATTTTTCTTCATAAGTAAGAGAGATTCTTCGATGAATTTTGCACAGCTTACGAACCATACTTACAGGTGTATGAAACTCTAAAATTTATTTAATCTATGGAAAAATGAATGGGCTGTTACGTTTTAAACTTCGTGTTTAGAGAAAACTCGAATTTTATAGTTAATTATCTCAAGTTTTTACCACAGTTTTTAACAGATTTGGGAAATTCTAGAGTTTCATACACCTGTAAGTATGGTTTGTATGCTGTGCAAAATTCGTCGAAGAATCTCTCTTACTTATGAAGAAAAGTGTACCTACAGCAACAATTGCAACTAACACCAAGTGAAAAAATGCTGAAATTTCACATGTAAAAAAAAATTGTTTTGCTATGTTTTCGAACTTCCTCTGCTATGAGTGTGAATCCTGAATCCTTCCTGGTCATGCTGAGAAAGTTTTATGAATTTATTTGTAAAAGCATAGACAGTGTAAATTAAAATGTCCTGTGGTGCCTCTCCTGCTCCAAGTCGGCCCGTTTCACGTCCTACCACCCTTAAAAAGCTTTCCAAAAATTTTGGCATGCGAACATATTCACGCTCTTTTTAACATGCAAGTCACCTCTCACTCCCAAAAGATCCCCTAACTGTAACTCTCACCCAGTAGTCCTTCGCTGTACCTGCCCATTCTCACTCACTCATTCAACCCAACTCTTTGTCATTATTTTTGTGTCTTCCTGTCACTGTCTCCTGCCTCACAGCCACAGTATCCTGTCCTGCCGTTACTGTCTCCTCTCCCTGTTCCTGTTTCCCTCCTACTCTATCTCTTAATTCTACTATCTCATTCATGTCTTCCCACTGCTGCTGTCTCTTCTCACTGTCATTCTCTCTCTCTCTCTCCCTCTCTCTCTCTACCTCGTTATCATTGTCATAGACTCTGTCTCTAATTATCACTGGCTCTCACTCATTTCCACTTCCTCCGTCTCTTACTTTTCCTCTCCCATTGGCACTGTCTCCTTAACTCTTTTCCTAGCACTGTTGTGTCACTATCAACTACGTACCATCGCCAATGTGTGCCTTCCTTTCTCTCCATTGCCATTATCTCCTTCACCCTTTCTATACCACAACCAATGTCTAGTTTCTACCAACATTAATTACTTTTCCATCTCTATCCCACTCCTGCTGTCTCCTCCTTTCTCAGGTAAAAAAGTGCGAATATGTTCACATGTCAAAATTTTTTGTAGAATTTTTAAATGTCCTGAGGAAAGTAGAATGCGGCAACTGGTACCCACTTTTCAATCAGTCTTTTAAACAGGAGTATATTAGCCTCCGGCAGGAGCATTTTTGCGTTGGTTCTCTTCCTTCCCCTGCCACAGCAGGGTATGTACCCACGTAAAAAGAACTTCATGTGTTAGAAGAGTTTTGATAGTTTACTTATGTGAAATTGAAATAACGCAATGCCAATTTAGCTCCTCAGACGGGCTTTGCATGCAAAAAAATTTCGCATGTGATTCAGTACTAAAACATGGGGTTTCGAGAACTGTTCTGTTGATAAAAGACACTTTACCACATATTTCTCCGCGCTACGTCACTTTATAAACTAATTTTTCACTTCAAACCATATTTTGCGTGTGTAGTTTACATGTACACGTAGGGTGAATTTGGATCTCTGTATCTCGGAAACAGATAAAGGTTATCAAGAAATTTTCAAGGTTATTCGAGATCTGGATCTTACGAAAATATCATAAAAATTGCAACTTTGCTGTGCACAGCTGTGTTGGACTCTACGGCTCGGATTTGGTACTCAAAAACCGTGGTTTTGGGATATTTCTCGTTATCGGGAACTGGAAGATGACGCTTCTGGATAAATGCCTAGAGAATATACCGTTGAAATTTGAGCAATTTGATGCGGTTATCTATTGTTTAGATTTCGCCTCACATTCGGATTTTATGTTCATATTTTACGTTTACACGTAAGGTAACTTTGAAACTCTTTATATCGGAAATGGATTTCGGTAACATTTTCATGGTTGTTCGGGATCGGGATCTTAAGAATATATCTTAAGAATCTCAGCTATTTACTGCGCATAGCTGTCATGGAATCCGCGGTTAGTTTTCGGTATGAAGAAATGGTAAAAAAAAAAAACACTTTTGAGGTTTTCGAAGGAACAGTCCACGAACTTATGGTGCCTCCATAAGCTCTTTGAGGCCTATTCCAGACCACATCAAATGCAGAAAGTACCAACCGATTTGCTCCATGTACCCAAGTGGGAGGAAATGGGTAATACTCATACTTCGACCCTGTACTCTAGGATAGTGACAGTAACGCAGTCCTTGTGTTGGGTATACAAATGGTCCCTAACTGAAGGACTATTCAAAACCCTTGACCTACCATCACCAATAGAACCCAAGGAGCTCTGGAAGAATCGCGTTTTCATGCCCTGCGTTTTGCAACATATTTGGTTCAGATGGTTCAGATGGCTCTACGCACTATAGGACTTAACATCTGAGCTCATGAGCCCCCTAGACTTAGAACTACTTAAACCTAACTAACCTAAGGACATCACACACAGCCATCCCCGAGGCAGGATTCGAACCTGCGACCGTAGCAGCAGTGCGGTTTCGGACTAAAGCGCCTAGACCGCTCGGTCACAGCGGCCAGCGAACATATTTGGTAGCGCATGCAGTTCTATGTGTATCGATCTTTTAGCACCCATTGATGTGTCGGCAGCTGGGCCAACACCTTGTAGTTCGAGATGGCTGAAAATGCACGCTAGACTAACGCAGACGGGCGTGAAGTACTGGAACAGGCTACGTAATTAATGCTATGAAGAAAAGTACGTAGCTGGATTAATACTTATCTTTAATCAATCATTGTGATACATCGCTCTTGAATATACACAGGAGACTTTAATTACAATCACTGTAAGGCTAATGGCGCCTTGCTAGTTCGTAGCCATTAACTTAGCTGAAGGCTATTCTGTCTCTCGGCTAATGAGAGAGAAAGGCTTCGTACATCTAGTCGCTAGCTAGGTCGTCCGTACAACTGGGACGAGTGCTTGTTCGTATCACGAGACCTGCCTTGTGGTGGCGCTAGGTCTGCGATCACACAGTGGCGACACGCGGGTCCGACATGTACTAAATGGACCGCGGCCGATTTAATCTACCACCTAGCAAGTGTGGTGTCTGGCGGTGACACCACATTCCTCCCCCGCAAATCGGCGAACGGTCGTGAGATAAGGCTTCCGCCCGCCGTGGGGAGGACCCCATGTTGACGTATGCGATGAGGTGGGGAGCCTAACAACAGGCGAGGCTGTGCCACCCGCACCCGGCCATTCGGTCCGAGGGGAGCTAGGAAACGCCTGAAAAGCTAGTCCAGGGTGCACGTCAACATGCGGTGTATGCGCCCGTAATGAGACAGGAGGGGCCGAAGGGTCGACCTCCATTGCGTCGGGGTACCCGACGCGCGATGACGTCATGTGGTCCGGAGCGGGCAAGAGTTCCATGGCGGAGGACAGCTGGTCACGGGAAGCGATCGGCGGCGCGTGACCCAGGGAGGCGCTTGGCGGCTGCAGCGAAGCGGCGAATGCGGGCGGCGCCGGCCGGAGTACCGGCGGCTGCGGCAGCGACGGCGGCGGAGGCGGCTGCTGCGGCGGCGCGTCGCCATGGGGCAAAATGGAAGGCATCGTCGGTAACACTTGGGGATGAGGCGAGCCAGTAGATGGGTCCCCAGAGCGCTGACCGGACGGCACCGTCGCTGAAAGCAGACGGGGAGCGGCAGAACCCGTGCGACGACAGAGGCGCAGCTGATTGAGATGCCGACGCACCTCACCAGAGGCCCCCAAAACCAAATACATCGCGCGGCCGAGGCAGCGAAGAATGCGCCCTGCGAGCCAACGCCGTGAACCTCGATAGTTGCGATAAAATACAACGTCGCCTGGAGCAAAAGCAGGAGTCTGCCGCTGCAAAGGAACCTGATGCGGCGGATGCAGCAAAGACATCAAGGTGCGATGAGGACGACCATGGAGCAACTCAGCCGGCGAGCGACCATCTCGGGGCTGAGAGCGATACGAAGACAAAAAGAGCAACAATGCGTCCTCCCGAGAATGCGACTCTTTCAATTTCAACATCTGTGACTTGAAAGTCCGGACCAATCGTTCAGCGGCACCGTTTGACTGAGGTGAAAACGGCGCGGATGTCAGATGTTGAATACCATTGGCCTGGCAGAATGACAAATTCTGTGGACATGAATTGTGGGCCATTGTCGGAAACAATAGTCTGCGGAAGACCTTCTATGCAAAAGATAGCAGACAACGCTTGGATGGTGGCGGAGGACGTCGTGGAAGACATCCGGACAACAAAAGGAAAATTACTGAAGGCATCGACCAGAACCAACCATCGAGCATTCCAGAATGGACCAGCAAAATCAATGTGCAAGCGTTGCCAAGGGGAAGTGGCTTTTGGCCATGCAAAGACTTTCCGCGGCGGTGCGGATTGTTGTTCGGCACACGCCATGCAAGAAGAACACATATTCGTAATCGCAGCATCGATTCCGAACCAAGTACAGTGCTGACGAGCAAGTTGTTTCGTTCGCACTATACCCCAATGTCCTTGGTGAAGAAGCCGTAAAACAGAGGACTGTAACGAACGTGGGACCACGACTCTGGACTGATCATTATCAGAACGCAACAACAAAACACCACGTCGAACAAAAAGTCTCTCCTTGTGAGCAAAAAATCTGCGAACCAACGGATCCTCGATCCGAGACTTTGACAAAGGCCATTGCGTAGCAACAAAACGCAAAACAGTAGCAAGGACAGGGTCAGCAGCTGTGGCTGTAGCTACACGACGAAAATAGATCGGAAACGATTCGACCACTTCATCCGTTTCCGAATCAATGAACATGCAAGCAAGTTCGGAAGAATCGAATGCTTTATCCTCAGCAACCGGCAAACGGGACAACGCATCGGCGTTTCCGTGCTTAGCAGTGGACCGATACAAGATATCGTAGCGGTACTGCGAGAGGAAAAGAGACCAGCGAATGAATTTCTGCGCTGTATGTGGAGGTACAGGCTTGTTCGGATGAAAAAGCGATGTCAAAGGTTTGTGGTCTGTGATGATGGTGAAGTGACTACCATACAAGAAATCATGGAACTTAGTAACACCAAACACGAGAGCCCAAGCTTCTTTCTCTATCTGTGAATAATTTCTTTGCGCAGACGAGAGCAATTTGCACGCAAAGGCAATAGGGCGATCATGGGAGCCAACTTTGTGCGCAAGCACAGCACCGATCCCAAAATCCGATGCATCTACCATCAACAAAAGGGGTTTCTGGGGATCGAAAGGCGTGAGGCAAGTATTTGAAAGCAACGCCGATTTCAACTGTCGAAAGGCGCGTACGCATTCCGTCGTCCAGAGAAACGGAACACCTGTACGGCGCAAGCGATTGAGCGGAGCTGAAAGGGAAGAGGCATTGCGCACATTCACTTACACCTTTTGATTCTACATTGTTCAATGGTCTGGTGACCTCCTGACGCAATGCGTGAGGAACATTGCGCGCTCTGAAAAATTTCGGTTGCGCGTTTACCTTCAGTTCCAACTGTGCTTCATAGTTGGTAGCGCAACCTAAGCCTGGTGCAAAAATGTCTGCAAATTCGTCACATAAGCGAGAAACACTGTCTGAAGGCACAGTTTGATTCACTGATAGCATCTGATTTACAATAGACATGTTAAACAACTGAAATAAATCTAAGCCAAGCAAGTTCACTGCCATAGAAGAACGAAGAACGTAAAATGACACAAGTTTTGTTTGTCCTTTATATGTTGCAAAAAGAGTGCACTGTCCTAACACAGGTATTGTCTGTCCTGAATAACTATGTAACTTAACATTTGCGGCACGCAACGGAGGTGCGCCCAGTTGTTTGTACGTGTCGTGATTGAGCAATGAAACTGCAGCTCCGGTATCGAGCTGGAATGGTATCACTTTGCCTTCAAAGTCGAAGTCCACAAAAAGTTTATTGTTCTGCTGACGACAAGAGCGACTGTTTTGTGCAATTTGAACAGACACTGGTACAGAATCACTTGCTAATTGACGTGATTTCCGGCGACGTCGACGCACAGTTTGTGTGGGACGTACACAATCACTGTTAGAGAAAGTGGCACTGGACGAATCGGAATTAACTACATGAATGTCCATAGGCGAAGGTCCACGAGCCTGAGCGTCCTTGGTTCGATTCCGGCGCGAAGCAAAGGGCCTGGAATGATTGTGATTGTCTGATCGGAGCTTTTTCTGGCAAACACTTTGAACATGTCCTTTCCTGTTACAGAAAAAGCAAATAGCTTGGCGTGACGGGCAATGTTCACGCGAATGTCTAGTAGCATACCGCGGGCACGATTTCACCGCATTTGTGGGCTGGCGCGGCACACCTGGTTTATAACGCGGCTGCAGCTGCGTTTGTTTGCGCGAGGGCAGTTGACCGGGCCGCGCAGCTCGCCCGGCGGGCCGGTTAATGTTACACACTGCTGGCGAAGTTTCAAAGGATTCCTGAGCACAGTCAAGTGTGTCTTGTCTATCTAATATGTCGATCACTTGTTGAAGGGAGGGATTAACTAATTTCAATATTTGCTCCCGTATGCGAACATCAGAAACGTTTTGTGCAATTGCATCACGCACCATTGTATCTGAATAAGAAAGACCACAGTCACAGTCAAAGGCACAGTCCCTAGTAAGTCCTTGCAATGTTGCTACCCACTCCCTATTAGTTTGACCGGCCGTACGTTTTGTACGAAAAAACGTATACCGTTTTGCAACCACATTAACTGTTTCTTTGAAATAGGCATCTAAAGCAGACAAAATTTCCTCGTAGGACAGAGTTGCTACGTCGCGTCGGGGAAACAATTTCACTATCACATGGTAGGTGGACACACCGACACAAGAAAGCAAAAACGGCTGCCGCTCAGTACCTTGAATTCTGTAGGCGGCGAGGTGAAACGCAAACTGGTGGGACCATTCCCGCCAAGTCTCGTGGTTCGGGTCATAGTGCCTAAAAGGCGGTGCAACTGCGAGTTGTGGCTGCGGTACCGGTGAAGCGGCGGCGGCCGCATCGGTTTGAAGGGCACGTTGACCCTGGACGAGCTGTCCAAGGGCATCCAATAACGCCTGCATCCGCTGATTCTGCAAGCGATAAAATTCGGACAGTACATGTGGAGAATGCGGAGAAGCTATGACACAAATAAATTAGGGCAAAATAAAACACAAGATCCTTTGTAGAGTCGTCGCCATGTGATGTGTCGGCAGCTGGGCCAACACCTTGTAGTTCGAGATGGCTGAAAATGCACGCTAGACTAACGCAGACGGGCGTGAAGTACTGGAACAGGCTACGTAATTAATGCTATGAAGAAAAGTACGTAGCTGGATTAATACTTATCTTTAATCAATCATTGTGATACATCGCTCTTGACTATACACAGGAGACTTTAATTACAATCACTGTAAGGCTAATGGCGCCTTGCTAGTTCGTAGCCATTAACTTAGCTGAAGGCTATTCTGTCTCTCGGCTAATGAGAGAGAAAGGCTTCGTACATCTAGTCGCTAGCTAGGTCGTCCGTACAACTGGGACGAGTGCTTGTTCGTATCACGAGACCTGCCTTGTGGTGGCGCTAGGTCTGCGATCACACAGTGGCGACACGCGGGTCCGACATGTACTAAATGGACCGCGGCCGATTTAATCTGCCACCTAGCAAGTGTGGTGTCTGGCGGTGACACCACACCCATGATCTGAAGATGGTTGTTAATCAACCGAAATCGGTAATTAGCAAAGTGCAGATTTATGTTTTATTGCCATCAAGACTACTGAGATTCTTATGAGGGTTTTCCGGTCTAGGAGATATTTTTTCGGCTCATGGTCAACACTTCTTTCTGCAATTTTTTTTCATACAAATCTTTACTAGCAAACAGAAGCGCATGTCTCAAATACTATTCAAATAATTTTTGGCGGGTAAATTGATGAGCACATGCAGCACAAACTGGCTGCCAAAATACCGCTGTTCGGACTGCGCAACTAAACGTTTCGCACGTTTGAGGGTGAAGTGTAGGCCTGCAATCAAAATTAAACTTGTGTACATTATCAGAATTAAATCCTCTATGGCGTGAACCTCGAAAATAAAATTTACTGAAGTGCATTTTAAAATGGCGGCCACGAAAGTCCTGGAATTGAAACTGGATCTATTTCTTTGCCTTTCAGTACAAAGGAATACTACACATTATGAGAAAGGAATGTTTTTTTTTTAGATTCATGCCAAAAGTAACAAGCGTCTGTTTTATTAAATACAAAACGGCAACCACTTTTACCACGTAGTTTTTTTAATCATGCGAACCAGTTGTTTTTTCGTTTTTTTAAAGATGTAATCTCCAGCAATTTACATCAAAAGTTTTGAGTTCGATATTTGTGTATATAACATTAAAATTTTGCAGACAGCCATTTGTTTGCTATTCCTGTGCCATACAGGCCTTCGAAGGTCTCATTTTCTAAAGTGCGATCTCTCTGGCCGCAATTCTAGGCTCGAGCCTGCTCTTGAACGAGAGCCAGTCCGAACGATTGAGGCGTTTCTCGCCCTTTTCCGTGGCGAATGAGCAAGCCATAGCGCCGGTAACGACTCCCACGACTTTCATGTTTTGCAGTACACCCTTAAATCTGTCGTTAAAATGACGCAAGGCCGATTTTTAGCAATTTTGGCAACTTTTAAGCTCAAGAATATTTGTTGTGGAGCATAAGTCCACATGAATGAAGTCAGCGCTTCATTTTTGTTCGACGTATAGTCTCCAAGACATCTCTCCATCAGATTGTCGGCTGTTTGTACACGTCAGCAGTAGTGTCAATAACTGCACTCCTCAGTGGAGGCTCGTGATTAAAAGTGTCCAGTGCCCCGTTCATCTCAGCTTGCTTCGCTTTACACCAACTTTCAGAATAGTAATCGTGCTGTGGATTGTCATTCGTTGATGAAGTGTAGCCATGACCGCTTTTTTCCGTTTCCTTCAGTCGAAAACATATTCTTGTTGGGCAAGTACAACACCTGTGTCGATATGTTCTTCGATCTAGAATTTTACAGTAGCTTTATAGAGAAAGAGATATGAGATATACTGTGAAGCGGTAGTGAGAATGCCCAACTACTTAAACAGATGTCTAAAAGATGATCGTGGGTGAACACCACATATTATTCTTACAGCACGCTTTTGCGCTATGAAGACTTTTTTCCTTAAAATGAGTTACCCCAGAACATTATTTCATATGACATTATCCAATGAAAATATGCAAAATTTGCCATCTTACTAATTTGTCTCTTCCCAAGATTTGCAATGCTTCTAAGTGCAAATGTGGCTGAACTAAGTTGTTTTAGGAATTCCAGAAATGTGTTTTTTCCAATTTAAATTCTCATCAATATGAACCCCTAAGAATATCACCACGTGTTACACTTGTCATTGGTGTAGTACCTCTAGGTGTGCAGAACTGAATATGATGCATATTTTTAAAGTTGAGGCTGAGATCATCTGCAGAAAACCAGCCAATGATACTTTTAAGAACTTTGTTTAACATTTCTTCTGTTTCTGTGCATTTCTTTGATTTATTGCAATATTAGTGTCTTCTGCAAAAAGAACTAATTCTGCTTGATGTATTCTAGACGGATTATTTTTTACATACATGAGGAACAACAGAGGATCCAAGATTGAAACTTGTAACACTTCCTTGGGGAACGCCGGATATTACTCCTGTTTTACTCGATGACTTTCCATCTATTACTACGAACTGTGACCCTTCTAACAGGAAATCACGAATCCAGTCGCAGAACTGAGGCGATATTCCATAGGCACGCAGTTTGGTTAGAGGACGCTTGTGAGGAACGGTGTCGAAAGCCTTCTGGAAGTGTAAAAACATGGAATCAGTTTGATATCCCCTGTCGATAGCATTCATTACTTCATGAGTATAAAGAGCTAGTTGTGTTTCGCAAGAACGATATTTTCTGAATTCGTGCTGACTATGTGTCAATAAATCGTTTTCTTCGAGGTACTTCATAATGTTCGAGTACAGTATATGTTCCAAAACCCTACTGCAAATCGACGTTAGTGATACGGGCCTCTAATTCAACGAATTACTCCTACATCCCTTTTTGTGTATTGGTGTGACTTGAGCAATTTTCCAGTCTTTAAGTACGGATCTTTCTGTGAGCGAATGGTTATATATAATTGTTAAATATGGAGCTATTGTATCAGCATACTCTAAGAGCAACCTGACTGGTATACAATCTGAACCAGAAGTTTTGCCTTTATTACGTGATTTAAGCTGCTTTGCGACACAGAGGATATCTACTTCTATGTTTCTCATCTTGGCAGTTGTTCTTGATTGGAATTCAGGAATATTTACTTCGTCTTCTTTGGTGAAGGAGTTTAGGAAAACCGTGTTTAATAACTCTGCTTTAGTGGCACTGTCATCAGTGACTTCACCGATCTTATCGCGCAGTGAAGGTATTGATTGCGTCTTGCCACTGGTGTGCTTTATGTATGACCAGAATCTCTTTGGGTTTTCTGCCAGATTTCGAGACAGAGTTTCGTTATGGAAATTATTAAAAGCATCACGCATTGAAGTACGTGCTGGATTTCGAACTTCCGTGAAACATTGCCAATCTTGGGGATTTTGCGTTCTTTTAAATTTGGCATGCTTTTTTCGTTGCAACAACGATCTGACCATGGGGACCATGGGGATCAGTACCATCACTTATTAATTTATGTTGTATGTATGTCTGGATTGCTGTCGAAACTATCTCTTTGAAATCATTCCACAACTTTTCCACGCTTACATGATCAGATCGGAAAGAGTGAAGAATGTCTCTTAAGACGATGTTAAGAGCATTTTTAGAAGCTTTTTTAAACAGATATACTTGGCGTTTCTTTTTGATGCTTGTAGGCGTTACGGCATTCAGCCTAAAAGAAACTGCCTTGTGGTCGCTAATCCCTGTATTTGTCACGATACTCACTATTTGTCCAGGATTATTTGTTGTTAAGATGTCAAGTAAGCTTTCGCAACCATTTACGCTTCGAGTGGGCTCATGAACTAACTGTTCAAAATAAGATTCTAAGAAAGCATTCAGAACAATTTCGGACGACGTTTTATGCCTGCCATCGGCTTTAAACTTATAATTTTTCTAGCATATCGAGGGTAGATTGAAGTCACCACCGACTATAACTATGTGAGTGGGGTACCTATTTGAAATGAGACTCAAGTTTTCTTTGAACTGTTCAGCAACTGTATCTTGTGAGTCGGGGGGGAGTCGGTAAAGCGATCCAATTAATTGTTTAGTCCGATTGTCAAGTATAACCTCTACCCATACGATTTCGCAGGAACTATCTGGGTGATTTTTTTATGATTTTAGATGCAAGTTTTACAGAAAAATATGTGCCCATTTCCAAAACATACTTTGCACACTTGGCTTCATTGTATGGACTAAAATAACTAATGACGAAATATTCCCTATTGTAATAAATGGTAAAATGACCATTCAATAATTACCAAGCAAAATAACGATAACACTATTCAATTATACTGTGGGACATAGAGAATCAACCACATCCGAGTATTCTGGTGCTCACAAGCTGCTGCGCACTGCTACACTGACATGCTGATATTTTCATGGTGTTGCCCAACAGCGGGCAGCACTTGCGCGTGATGAGAAAACTGAACATTCACAAAGGTGTAGCTCAGGTTTCCATTGGGAAAAAATACTTCTGTGCTGTCTAAGAACCAATAAAATTTAATGTACACTGTTGTAACCAGAGGGTCTGAAAGGTTAAGTCATTAAGGTAAAATATTTTGCGTTATTGAAGTATATTGAAAGGGTACAGTACCGCCCGACATTAAAAATGGGTACAACATTCTTCGTTATTCTTGTCAGAACAAGATATTTTTTGTAATAATAACTCAGTTTCACTTAATACACCGAAGCCGGATACCAGTGTATGAAAGAAGGAAAATTTATATTTAATTGATCACATGTGCACTCCCACAAAATAAACCCCTATATCCAATTTGGTGAGATCTGCGAAATGAATGAATGTATGGTCGTCTGCTAACCACAGATAGTGAATGGGCAATATATGATCATCTTTTTGACGGTCCTTTGGTCACCTTTGGTGGAACCAAAGAGATGAAATTTACCTGAGCTTTGAGCACCTGAAATGTGGCTGACCAATACGGTAGCAAGGTGCTCCCCCACCTCGACGGAGGTGCGAGCTGACCTGAAGAAAGGCCATGTTTCAGCACTCTGCCGCTGGATCTTGTGTTGGTAAGACCTGTCTTAGGTGTGCTCTGTAAAGACAAAAGAGTGGAGAGAATGGTATGCATGTGGAATACTTAAGAATAGTTTAGAATAATTTCTCTATTTCAGGAACTTTTGTGGGGAGAATTAAATGTCAGGCAGGTAATATTATGGGGATCGTAGTAATCTTCGGAAGTGACCAACGGTCACAATCAAACAACGTGTACCAATAAGTTGAAATACTTCCGAGTGCTAAAGTTAAGCTGAATTACTGGCGTGTGTTCTATAAGTTGGAAATATTTAAGAAATGGCGTGTGCAGGACTTGAAATTAGAGACGAGTACTTCCACGTGGTGAGTACTGTGTGAGTCTCAAAGGATAAAGAGAAGTACTCGTCCATGGTATCAGTTGAGGACGTGTGTGACGAATATGTTCTTAATATTACTTTGCGTGTTATGTTTCCGTGTGACGCTTGATTCAAACTATAATGCTCTGAGAGTGAAGCAAGGGAGTCAGCCGTCTATCCAGCAACGCCACTTGGCTTGCATTGTACAGGAAGACGTGCATATATCCTCCAGAGTTCATAGTAGGAAAGAAAAGTTACGAAGTGGGGCAGTGTCGTGTGAAACTGGGATGAATACTAATTGAAGTGGGAAAGCTGAAAGTGATGTGATTATAACGTTGTGACTATTCCTTGTGTTGTATTCCATGTTTCATGTAATTTAAGTATGTGTTGTTTGCATGGGAGAGTAGCAAGATAGGTTCAGAGACAGTGGGTTATGCATGTTCCTTTTTGTACCGCTCGGTCTGAAGGAAAGTTTCGTGATGATGATTGTGAGAGTCGAAGTGTGAGATATAGCAAAAGATCCACCATCCTATCCAGAAAGTGCACTGTAGTGTTAGATAATTACGAGACCATAAGATAGAGAATCACCAATGTAAAGCCATGCCCACTGGGCGGAGTTTCTCATGTGTAATTGTTGTAGAAAATGTAATGGTGTGTTTAGGTTATAGAAGTTATCGGAATAAAAAAGATAGTGAAAGGAAAAAGATTGGTGGCCTTTAACTTCGAATAGTATGTTGTCATGATATCCAGAATTTTTAATGTGTGCGCCATTCATATTCAGTGCGATGGCCACGTGTTGATCAAAGCCGTTGGGTAAGAAAGAAAATGTGGTATTGCCAGTGCGAAGTGAACAGTCAGAGTTGTGTAAGTTACTAATAGTCAGACGTGCGTTATCCGTTTCCGTTGCGTAATATTCAAACAGGAGAGTAATTTGTAACTTAATTGTGAGTACTAGAGCTCATGTTACTTGAAAAATAAGAATGAATCCACTCGCTTGGCAGACCACTCATCTTGCAGGCCTGACTACTTGATGCCACAGTATGAGTAAGGCATGTGGGTGCCTCTCAATATATTTCACAAATACGTATTTTATGATTGAAAATTGTAATGTATGACAGATGGAATGGAAAAAAAAGAAACGTTGCGGTCTTGAATAAAATTCAGATGAGATCTAACTGCCCATGTGAAATACTTTTGGCTATTAATTTAGCATCCATGTAGGATACATCTGTTATGATTGAAAATTAATTGTACTTCGAAATATAACGCAAAACAAACAAGCACTTCTTCCTTTAACAAAATTTCAAAAATGTTAGACTTTATGCTTACCAATGTGGTATACGTTGCGTTATTGATATAGCATCTACAGATCGCAAACGTAGTCTACGGATGAAAATAGCTTAAAAATAACGATGTATGGCGTATAAAACATTTTTTCCAGTGAAGAACAGGATTAAATAGCATCTTTGTCAGTCACTGGTTCATCTCTTCTTCTTCCTCTTGTTGTTGTCTTAAAGTTAAACTTGCAAGATTCCGGCATTTCTTTGTAAAACTTAAGCTCTGGAGTAGTGTCTCATTGAGTGCCAAAATGCTTATTCAGCGGCTCAGAAGATTTAGGCACAATACCCAAAGGTAGCTGTTCAACGACCATCTGCTTAATGTTCTTGCCTTTTCTGTAAACACCTCTTGGCACTCTAAGATCTATAAGACAGCTTGTTTCACTGTGGATTGTTGTTACTTTCCTCAAGCAGATATTGAATCTTTTTGTGGGGGCAAATATGTGACAATTTGCTGGAGGTTTCATCATATCAGTCATTTCCTTTTTTCCAATTACAGAACCCATCCAAATGGATGATAGTTCCAAATTCATGAAATATACGACGGTAAGTCAATTATTATCCGCAAAGTAGTTATAAAATTTTATTGTAATCAAATAGGAAACTTACAAGAACATCATTTTTTGACATAGTCTCCTTGCATTTCAACGCACTTGGCCCATCGTTGTACAAGCTTCCTGATGCCATCACAAAACAAGGTTCTCGGTTGAGCTGCGAGCCAGGAATGCACCGCTTCTTTCACTGCTTCGTCCAAGGAAAATTGATGGCCCTTTAATGCCTGTTTGAGTGGTCCAAACAAGTGATAGTCAGAAGGGGCAAGATCGGGACTATATGGAGGACGACCCAGTACTTAAATTTGAGATTCTGGAGCGTTTCAGCAGTGTGGGGAGCACTATGCGAACGGCGCATTGTCGTGCAACAACACAACACCATTTGACAGCAATCCTCAGCGTTTGCTTCGAATTGCAGGCTTTAACCTGGCAGTGAGCATCTCACTGTAATGCACACTGTTTTTTGTTGTGCCCCTTTCCCCATAATGTTCCAGTACTGGACCTTGTGCGTCCCAAAAACCCGTAAGCATCAGCTTTCCTGCGGACGGTTGAGTCTTGAACTTTTTTTGCACGGCGAATTTGGGTGTTTTCATTCCATATTCTGCCGTTTACTCTCCGGCTCTTAATGATGGATCTATGTTTCGTCACCAGTAATGATCCTGTCTAAGAAGTTGTCCCCTTCGTTACCATAACGATCCAAATGTTTTTTGCAGATGTCCAAGCGCGTTTGTTTATGCAACTGTGTGAGTTGTTTTTCGACCCATCTTGCACAAACTTTATGAAACCTAAGTCTGTTGTGGATTCTTTCGTACGCAGAACTATGACTAATTTGCAGAAGATGTGCCACTTCGTTAATGGTTGATCGTCTGTCTAAGAGAATCATTTCACGTGAACCATCAATGGCGTCTTCATTTGTGGCGGTAAACGGTCGTCCGGTTCCTTCATCGTGCGTAACACTTGTGCGACCATTTCGGAATTTTTCAATCCATTCTTAGACTATCTGCTGTGGCGAAACACTGTTCCCGTACTGTACCGACAGTCTTCGATGAATTTCGGCCCCTGATACGCCTTCCGACCACAAAAAACGGTGAACGTTACTCTTCTTTGGTGCAAATAGACAGCGGAGCAGCCATGATTAACAGCACGGCAGCGATAACGAAACTAAACTAGCAACTTGAAAATTGCAAAGTTATAACAACAAATAAACAAAGAATGCGTCATCAACGTAAAACGGCAGTACTACCAAAATAAACAAAAATATAATGAAATTGCGGATAATAATTGACTTTCCCTCGTATCTGTATAGTCGTGTGGATTTAGAATTACTTCCCGTCGTCGAAAATCTTTCTTGATATGACCAAATGCTCGACCCGGTGGCATATGAGTGACCTGGCACTGGAAACATTACCACTACTTTTATTAATTGGATTGGTGCTTCAGTTGCTATCCACTTACCTAGCATATCCGTCATCATTTGATTTTTGTTTTGGCCCATTCATTCACCTGAAAAAAGACGTAGGGCCTACAGTGCGCACCATTGATGGGAACTATTTGTCCCTAATTTATGACACACACACAAAGTTATTTCACTGGAACCTTTGAAACCCCCACTTTCTGTCCAGCAGTATGTGGTGTCACCGCCAGACACCACACTTGCTAGGTGGTAGCTTTTAAATCGGCCGCGGTCCATTAGTACTTGTCCGACCCGCGTGTCGCCACTTTCAGTGATAGCAGACCGAGCGCCACCACACGGCAGGTCTCGAGAGACTTACTAGCACTCGCCCCAGTTGTGCGGACGACTTAGCTAGCGATGCAACACTGACGAAGCCTCGCTTATTTGCAGAGAAGATAGTTAGAATAGCCTTCAGCTAAGTCAATGGCTACGACCTAGCAAGGCGCCATAGCAATTGATAGTTATCGTATCAAGCATGTCTCATCAAGAACGATACCTCACGCCATCCTGCGTGATCTTATAGCGTGCATTTCGGCCTTCCCTAGCAATATAACACAGTATATAAATGTATTGCCCTTAGATTGCTTTGTGAAGTTAAACATTTAATGCTGGCAGCTATAATATGTCTCCTGATCCGGTAGTTTAGACAGTAAAGGTTCCTCTTCGCAGTCAAAAGACATAGCTATTTCTCACTCATCCTGAATTTTCAGCAGTTTGAAAAAGTCTTCACACGCAGGTTATGATAACCGTATTTACTGAGCAACTTTTCTTTTAATGCAACATTCCCTTCTATTGTGGCTCTCTGAATCCGTTCTTGCAACTTGAACATTTTATTGGTGTCCTGAAACATCCATTTAGTGCTAAAAATGTTATAAGAAGGCATATTTCACTTTAATTTCAGGATTTTGTGCTGTATTGTACATCCTCTACAAATTTTTAATGGACAGTTCATTTGGCAGGTTCTGGTGCTTTGAATCATCACGGCAGTAATGTGACTCAAACGGTATCAGAGACTGAATTAAGTTCTTTACACCACCTGTTTGTTTGGCATAATGTTTGAACAAGTACCACCCCCTCTTCGTTGTCGTAGTGATAACGCGGCCCTTAACTGATTTTTACCAAGTTTTTGAACTTCAAATTTCGAAATTCCCAAAATGGAAACCAACGTATTTTGACACATTTTGAGCAATTCTGTCTTTCCAGAAATGAACTTAAGTATATAGTATCTCAATGTGACAACTCTGCTTTTATTTCTTTCACTCATTCTTGGTCTTCTACGCTGTTGTGAGTCTTGCATCACGTAACGAAGCATGAATCTTGTTATACTTTATTTTGGGACTCGTAGAATGACTGGAATGACTGGTGAACTTTCTGATGTCTTGCATTGCAAGATCATTACATTTATCCCTCCGTTCCTCGCGCGAAAATTCTTGACATCCTCAGTCGCGCGGATGACTGGTGTCACCCATAAAGCAAGCGGTCTGTTTGCACACTTTGAACGGTCTTTATGACTGGTTTTATGATTTTTTATTAAGTCTAAATATAATACATTTAATATTTGTACACAGTATAATATATTCTAAAGTCTGAAACAGTTTGACCATTCGAAGAACAATATCTTCAGCTGAATTACTGACATTACATGGTCCCTCTTGTTGCTTACCGACGTACGTTTCTAAATTCAAAGTGTAAGCTGTTTTTACATCAGCCAGAGCAAACACTTTTAACCCGTACTTTGCTGGTTTGCTAGGAATATATTGCCTGAATGGGCAGTTTCCTCTAAATGCCAAAAGCTGCTCGTCAACAGTAGGTGAAAAATATTTTTGGCAATTGTTCGTGAATAGTTCAAGCACCTCTCTGATAGCTATGATAGCAGCCTACTTGTCAATCTCTCTGCGAACATCTCTATCACGGATATTATCAAACCTCAGACATGTCAACAGAAACCTGAATCGGTTTTCACTTATACATAAATAACATGATTCAAGTCCGTTTTCCTTTGGGTTATCCCACAATTTCGATGTACTCTGTCGGAGAACATCTCAAAATCCCTTTCTGTAGAGAAGTTACCAAGAACTTAATTGATGTATATATTAGTGCATGTTACGATAATGCTTATTGTGTTTTCATCCAAGAACAAATTCAGTATTTCTATTTCTTTTTTGTACGAGCTTGATTTTTTGGTCCAGGCAAATGCGTAATAAAATTAGAAGATCTGCTTCTAACACTGGTTGTATATTTATTTTTCCTCCGTTTAGTTATTCCATCTTTCCCTAAAAAAATGCATTCTCTTGAGTTACTTCTTCCTTTGATTCATATTCATCATTTTCTGACCCTTCTTGTTCTGTTCCTGAATCATGACCGCTTTCATGAACAGAATCCTCAGTCTCTGAGTCAGCGCTATCACTGTGAGCATCTTCATAACTCAGCTCATTGAAACATTCCAGCCATACATTAGGATCTCTACTAAGCTTTGTCCGAGGTTTTTTGCTTTTGACATTTCTTTAAAAATAAAGAGAATACTAGGTAACACGGAAGGTAATTGCAATAAGTTTCAATACGTCTAAATTTACGCACATGAAAGATCGATTCAATCTAGGGAAGCAGTAAAGTAATACAGACTTATTAGATTGTGGCAGCAGAATTCGTGCGGATAACAAGTGTCCTCCAAACTATAATAATGTTAATAAACGATGTATTTTCGTAACTGAAAGACAACAATGATTGGAGCTAACAGTCGGATTGTTAACAGAAAGGTACTGAAAATGGCGCGAACTCAGTCCAGCCCTGTCACACAAAACTGAGCGGGAAAGTCATGTGGATGTCGAGTGTCATCCGCGCGAGCAACGGAGGGTTAAAGCCAAACCTTTGGCGGTGATTGAAATGTCGTTTCTTTGGAAGATAGTTGGGCAAGTGTCTGAAAGACTGAAAAATTTGGCGCTGTATTTTTTGAATGTTTAGTGTCATTGACGAGATGTACCTATAGTTTACAAACTCAAAGAGCAGTGGTATTAATAATATTCAGTCAAGGTTAACTCATAACATCACGAGGATCCATGATTTAACTCGAAATAACAGGAGACTAAGCACAGACTACAGGCAATTTTTGTAGAAATAAACTAAGAAATGTTTCAGAATAATTCTTACCTTGCTCGTTTCTGTTGGTTTTTCTTCCATGTAGAGGCAATCATTTCCTTTTCCTACTGTGTCCTAATTCTGTGGCAGTAATAATACTTTCACAAAACTGAAACACTGGCTTCTTCCCCATACTGTTTACTCTTCGATATTAAAGTTACTGCGCTCCATAATGCTGAACGTTGTCAATTGCGCAAAAACCATTCCAGAAGTACATCGTTGTCAAATTATTTGAATTGTTTATAGTAATTGCTGCCAGATATTTATGTTTTTTTGCAGTTATAAACATCTTAAATAAAACTCCATCTCGTCCTGCAGCATGCTTTTAAAGGAAGACAGTTCCGTTTCAGTCTTCTAAGAGTTAAAAAAAATGATGAATCATTTAACTGAGTGTAATACGACTGCTTGTGCGTATTTTCTTTTAGTACATTATAGCAAACATAACAGATGAACATCTGTTTGAGAAACTTTGAAATTCACATAGGACATACGAAGTTTCGGAACGCAGGAGGCATTGGACACACAAAGTTTTGGAACAGAATGGAATTTTCAGTGCTTAATACCCAGGGGATGTGGGAAGTTACGGACATAACTCTTCTATCACATTACAAAAAATGCTACAAAGATTCTGGAACGTGCGATATCCCGATTTTCAATTTTCTTTTGGATATGTTGAGTTTTGGAACTGACCGCCTCATTTAAGCCGATGAGCCAAGGCATTACGACCGCCGGCTTAATAGCATGTTGCTCCGGCTTTGGAATGTAATACAACAGCGAATCTGCATGACAAGGATTCGACTTGGTAGGTGTCTTGAACTACGTGGCCCCAGAAGTCTACACAGAGGTTACATAATTCCCGTAAAGGGCCAGTGGCTAATTAGGCGCGTAGTTGGCAACCGACAGCGTTCCAGATCTATTGCATCGGGTTCAGGTCAGGCGAATATGGTGGCCAAGACGTAAACATGCGTTCACTATCGTGGTCCTCAAACCACTGTAGCAATATTATGGCCTTGTGACACAGACAGTTATCCCACTTTAAGAGCTATCGCCCTCGGGAAAGTCGTTGAAAGTTGTTGTTGTTGTTGTGGTCTTCAGTCCTGAGACTGGTTTGATGCAGCTCTCCATGCTACTCTATCCTGTGCAAGCTTCTTCATCTCCCAGTACCTACTGCAACCTACATCCTTCTGAATCTGCTTAGTGTATTCATTTTACCCTCCACGCTGCCCTCCAATGCTAAATTTGTGATCCCTTCATGCCTCAGAACATGTCCTACCAACTGATCCCTTCTTCTAGTCAAGTTGTGCCACAAACTTCTCTTCTCCCCTATCCTATTCAATACCTCCTCATTAGTTACGTGATCTACCCACCTTATCTTCAGCATTCTTCTGTAGCACCACATTTCGAAAGCTTCTATTCTCTTCTTATCCAAACTAGTTATCGTCCATGTCTCACTTCCATACATGGCTGCACTCCATACAAATACTTTCAGAAACGACTTCCTGACACCTAAATCTATACTCAATGTTAACAAATTTCTCTTCTTGAGAAACGCTTTCCTTGCCATTGCCAGTCTACATTTTATATCTTCTCTACTTCGACCATCATCGGTTATTTTACTCCCTAAATAGCAAAACTCCTTTACTACTTTAAGTGTCTCATTTCCTAATCTAATTCCCTCAGCATCACCCGACTTAATTTGACTACATTCCATTATCCTCGTTTTGCTTTTGTTGATGTTCATCTTATATCCTCCTTTCAAGACACTGTCCAATCCGTTCAACTGCTCTTCCAAGTCCTTTGCTGTCTCTGACAGAATTACAATGTCATCGGCGAACCTCAAGGTTTTTACTTCTTCTCCATGAATATTAATACCTACTCCGAATTTTTCTTTTGTTTCCTTTACTGCTTGCTCAATATACAGATTGAATAACATCGGGGAGAGGCTACAACCCTGTCTCACACCCTTCCCAACCACTGCTTCCCTTTCATGCCCCTCGACTCTTATAACTGCCATCTGGTTTCTGTACAAATTGTAAATAGCCTTTCGCTCCCTGTATTTTACCCCTGCCACCTTCAGAATTTGAAAGAGAGTATTCCAGTCAACATTGTCAAAAGCTTTCTCTAAGTCTACAAATGCTAGAAACGTAGGTTTGCCTTTTCTTAATCTTTCTTCCAAGATAAGTCGTAAGGTCAGTATTGCCTCACGTGTTCCAACATTTCTACGGAATCCAAACTGATCTTCCCCGAGGTCCGCTTCTACCAGTTTTTCCATTCGTCTCTAAAGAATTCGCGTTAGTATTTTGCAGCTGTGACTTATTAAACTGATAGTTCGGTAATTTTCACATCTGTCAACACCTGCTTCCTTTGGGATTGGAATTATTATATTCTTCTTGAAGTCTGAGGGTATTTCGCCTGTCTCATACATCGTGCTCACCAGATGGTAGAGTTTTGTCATGACTGGCTCTCCCGAGGCCATCAGTAGTTCTAATGGAATGTTGTCTACTCCCGGGGCCTTGTTTCGACTCAGGTCTTTCAGTGCTCTGTCAAACTCTTCACGCAGTATCTTATCTCCCATTTCGTCTTCATCTACATCCTCTTCCATTTCCATAATATTGTCCTCAAGTACATCGCCCTTGTATAAACCCTCTATATACTCCTTCCACCTTCCTGCCTTCCCTTCTTTGCTTAGAACTGGGTTGCCATCTGAGCTCTTGATATTCATACAAGTGGTTCTCTTCTCTCCAAAGGTCTCTTTAATTTTCCTGTAGGCAGTATCTATCTTACCCCTAGTGAGACAAGCCTCTACATCCTTAGATTTGTCCTCTAGCCATCCCTGCTTCGCCATTTTGCACTTCCTGTCTATTTCATTTTTGAGACGTTTGTATTCCTTTTTGCCTGCTTCATTTACTGCATTTTTGTATTTTCTCCTTTCATCAATTAAATTCAATATTTCTTCTGTTACCCAAGGATTTGAAAGTTATCAGTTTAAATTTATTATAGTCGAAGTGGATCTGTTATGTTGATTGTGAATTTAATGTCATATTGTCTATTAGATGCTAAATTTCGGGCTTCATGTTTTGCATGGTTTTCATATCAGACCTTCAAGCTGATAACGTACGCAAGCCAACTACCAGTGACAAAATTCAACTGCAAGAATGCATAGAGAAATCTAACTGCGAGAATTCTAAAAAAAATCATGCTCTGTCTGAAACTTTTTGGTATCATAAAATCTTATTATGAACTTTGATGAAAAACTGAGTACTTTGAAATTAAAGAAAGAATCAGTTTTCCACACTATTTGGCTTACCTGCGCCGCACTAGATAACGCCTTGCAAACTGCTCTCGTAGCTACAGCGTGTTTTGATAATAGAGCCAGAGCTGTAAACTCTAACTGCTGAGATAAGCGAACGTGCAATGCGTTCTCTTAAAAACATTGCCATCGATCTTGGTTCATAATTTTTGATGATGTTTTTGAATAAATTGAAGACTAATTGACTCTTGGGATGTGGGCAGTAACTCTGGGTTAAATGAACTCAATAGCAATTTCAGATCATTTGACTTAATGGTATTTAATGAAACTTAAATAACAGTTAAGCTTTCTCAGGAATCACTTAACTATAATCCAAGAAATAAGAAATTAAACTTCATATTTATAATCTTTCCTTAACCTAAATTCCAAAATCTAATTCTTAAATACAATTCTCTCACAATGATCGATAAATGCCAACAAAAAAATTAAAAGCAAAAATATTCCTGATCTGGATGTCTGACGAACCAAGAGTGCTGCATTATCAACCCGCTGCAGCAAATTAAACGGACTTCATCATTACCTGTAATCCATTCTTCACATAGAGTATAATCATACCAAGGTAAAAATCAATTCTTTTTCTCTCCACAATAAATCTTCTATTAATACAAAATATAATTCCCAATAAATCTCCATTGTTGCTGCTTACTGCTGCTAAACTAGAACTCTAGTGTTCACGTCTAACACGAAAGTTCAACTATCTGTCTCCTCTCCTCTCTTCGCGATCGACACATAAATCTGGTGCACATATTTGCAGATCCTCTGCCGAGGCTGCGCGCATGTCTATGCAATACAAACCTTACAAGTGCGATTCCAGACATCCAAAACAAGAAAAGTTTCTACGAAAATTTACGTAAAAGCCTTTCAACGTAATGTGTGAGGGAGAGCAGGTGATCCTTAATAGTATTCAAGTGGTCAGCAACTGCCACGGTGCCTTCCATTACTACCACAGTTCCCCTGGAAGCCCGTGTGAGCGTCCCCCATAGCATAATACTGCGCCCATTGGCCTGTGTCCGTAGTGCTGTTCTGTTTTAGAGTGAATTAGCACTGAATTTAGCCAATCTGACCGTTGCGCATGCAAATAAAAGCGGCCCACCAGAGATGGTGTCGCCAAACGTGTTTTCCGTTTAGTTTCCTGAACAAGAGAGCAATACAAAAGTTGGATATGGGACGTTAGTAAGGGCCGAACCTGAGCCAAAGGCTGAGCCGTCTCGTGCGCTATCATCTACGCAACGAGAACAACTAATACTGATTGTATCTTGCGGCAGCTTGAATTTGCGCATAAAACGGCCTGATTGGCTAACCACGATGCTAGTTAAAACGAAGACGGCCCATTGTATCGAATATTTTCCTGAACAGTTATTTCGCAGCGCATCCTACCCTGAAACACTCCTACAAGCTTTTCAGATTGTTTCTCACCATCATGTGTATCAGGAGCAATCAAATAAAATGAGACAGCTGAAAAAAAGAAAGGGTGATTTCATCTCAAATCATTCAAGTCATGTCAGATCTTGTTCCTGAATTTCTCTGGGAACAATACATATTAGACCTCTATATCATAAATGTTAAGAAATAAAGCATTTTTGTTTTATCTCAATTTTAGGAAATGGTACAATCCTTTAAAAAATATACATTTTGTAAATAACTCTTAAAACAGTAGACAAGAAAAAAAGAAATGCAACTAATAAACCAAAAGTACTGGAGACCTGGTAAATGCTTTGCGTTAAAGCTTCCTCTTAGTGTGTTGAAATTTAGTTGGTACCCGCACACTTATGGACTTCCTTTAACATACAAGTTTAAGATGAAAATACGAAATTTAAACTTATTTTCCACTTAAATAATTTTTTTCTAATTTGGAAAGTCACAGAACGCTATCTTTTCTTCGTATTGCCAGGTACTACTGATATAATTATAAACAGTATCTTCTCTGCTCCAGCTATCTGTATTATGCAAATATTTATTACTACGAATGTAAAAAATTGCATTCTTACGAGTTTTTACGAATTATTTACTCGAAAACCCCCATCCGAAAACTTTTGAGAATTACACAAAATATATTCTGGTTAATATGTTAGTAGTCAGTGCAAACACCATGGGCAATATTTTTCTGTGTAAAGTGTTAAAAATTTTTCAACATTCTTCATATTTCACACCACTGAATTTCTAGTGTAAACTATGCATATTGGCAACACTGTTTCCAGCGCTGAGAAGGGAGAGTGAGAACTTGCACGTAAAATGAGTGATAACTTGCACATAAACCATTCTGCATAGAGTTTTGTGCTTGGTTTGAACTTCTTGTTGGATACAATGTCAGTGAGGAAATGCAGTAGTGAAAAAGTGAGGTGTGTGGACCATGAAAAAAGACACAAGAAGTTGGTGTTTAAGAAAAGTGAAAAACACTTCATAGTTGTTGGAAATCTGTCAGAGATATTGCAGAAATATCTTCGTCCTCAAGTAGCGATATTAGCATCACATCCATTGTGCAGGAATTTCTACACTCACTACAAGAAGAAATTTAGTGACAACTCACCTGAACGATCACCATCACCCGAGTATGAAACTGAAGAAGACAGTGCAGTTGTTTATATTCCTGGGTGTGAAGTTGTTGATGCGTTGAATGTTAACATTTCTGCTGTAGCCCCTATTATATCCTCCCTTCAACATCCAGGGAAGGCAAAAAGCACAAGAAAAAAGCAGTATGTAAAAAGAAAAATGGAAGAAATTGAAACAAGTTTTATACAAACAACATCATCTAAACTTTGTAAAATGTATGATGTAGAGGCACTTGGTGCAGAACATAGCCGAGCGGTTCTAGGCCCTTCCGTCCCGAACCGCACTGCTGCTACGGTCGCAGGTTCGAATCCTGCCTCGGGCATGGATGTGTGTGATGTCCTTAGGTGAGTTAGGTTTAAGTAGTTTTAAGTCTAGGGGACTGATGACCTCAGATGTTAAGCCCCATAGTGCTTAGTGCCATTTTTTATTAATTTATTTTTTTTAATTTTTTTTCCAGAACATAAAGATAGTGATATATGCACGAAATGTGATGTGTTGTTTCAGAACCTAAATACTGCTATGTCAACACCTACTTGCACTGAGAAGGTACAGAAACTGACACTGATACCCAGTAGCTACTCTAAGCAGCAGATATAGAAATACATACACACTTTCTCACATTATTTGATTTCAAAAGCTCGTAAAACAAGTAATGGGAAAGATATTTGGGCATGCCTAGATTCTTACTGTGAGCATCCGTTGCCAGATGATATGCTTACTGTTGCTCTGGAATATTACTTAAGTGACGACAAAGGCCGGCCAGAGTGGCCGAGCGGTTCTAGGCGCTACAGTCTGGAACCGCGCGACCGCTACGGTCGCAGGTTCGAATCCTGCCTCGGGCATGGATGTGTGTGATGTCCTTAGGTTAGTTAGGTTTAAGTAGTTCTAAGTTCTAGGGGACTGATGACCTCAGAAGTTAAGTCCCATAGTGCTCAGAGCCATTTGAACCATTTTGACGACAAAGATTGCAGCAGGCAAAGTCCTAACCAGGCTGATGTTATTTCTGTTAGTGAAAATGCTGAAAAAGTTAACAAGATAAAAAGGTATATGACAGGATCAATAAGAGAAGCATATCTCCTAATGAGAAAGGAGAAACCGAATTGGTCTCACAAAATTCTACTCCTTATGACCAGATTAGATATAATTCCAGCCAGTGAAGGTAGTATGCATATGTATTTACTGCACTAATTTGAAACTTGTTTGTTTCGCCATAAGCAATGTCACAGGGAAGAAGTAAACAGAAATGAACCGGTTGCCTTTCTGTATATGTCAAGAGCTGCAAGATAAATGTTGGTTGCAGGACCATGCAAAGTGTCCTGGTGCTGACATGATGACTGCTGAGTCATTACACCTTCAGGTTACTGACAATGACATAACCTATGCATTGTGGAATGGAGGAGAGTTGGTGAAGAAGACACAGTGCCAGAGAAGTTTGTTACTGAGGTTAGGCAATGGGTCATGAAAGGAATAGCTCACTATCATATCTCGAGGATTCAGACAGGCCATAGCCGAAATAAAATCAGCCACGTCCCAGAATACTGACACATTAGTTCTTCATTTCGACTTTGCTGGGAACTGATCTGTTGCTTTGCACAACGAAATTCAAAGTTAGCATGGGCACACATCGCTTCCTTAGAACATCAGTCTGTTTTGTTATTGTCAGTGATGATCTCATTCATGACAGTGCACATATATGCTACGCTATCAGCGTGATAATTGCTGACATAGCGTATAGAGGCCATGCATTTCGTAAACATATGTGACTGATGATGCAGCATCTCATTTTAAAAACCGCTTTCAGCTTTATGAGCTTGGTCAACACTGTAGTAAATGAATTAAGAAAAAATAGAGGTTTTCAGAAAAAGTTCATGGGAAAAGTACACTTGTTGGGGTAAGAGGTCTCTGTAAACATCCTTGCAACAAGATTTAATCTCCAGCATGAAGCTGATGATGTTGTAAGAGATGCTACTGGATCTGTACACACCATGTCAACATTAGCAACAAACATGAAACTCTTAATTCTAAATGAAAGTACGTTAAGGGAATTCCATTTAAAAAAGAGAGGAGAGTGGTCTGCTACGAAGCCTGTGGTAGGAATTCAGTAAAGTCACTACTGGGTTGCATCCCGGAGTGGCACATACAGTGCAAGACGGTTCTCCACGAAATGCAGCCTGTTACTGTGTGTGAAACGATGAGACCACAGTATACATTAGAAGACTTCGTAGTGAGCCACTTCATTTCTTGCATGTACAACAATCAGTGGGGGATGGGACAGATAAAAGTGCTCTCATGAGCTGCAAGACAGAAGCGTCTCCTTTATGACATCTCATGGTCCCGCTAATGCTTTCAAATGGCCATCACCAGAAGATCAGTGAGCAGTTCCCATTTTCCAAGGACTGCTCTTTTTGAATCATCTTTGCCCGTGTGCATATTAGCTCGGCTATACAAGTTGAATGAGAGGTATATGAAAAAAAACAAATGAACTCTTTTCAACAGTGCAGTGTTGATTGCTACATTGTAGGCAATTTTAATCGATGGATAGTCATGAAGAAGTAAAATCATGACAGAAGGCAATAATAATTTCTGAATAATATCATAAAAAGAGAAATGGGAATATTCTATATCTCATTTTTTGTTATAAAATGCTTTCAAACAAGATTATGAATTGTTTTCCCACTCACTACCAATATTGTAAAGTAAATGTTTTAATTCAGAAATACCATTTTTACATAACATTTACTTAAAATCAGCGACCAAGTTAAATATTAAAATGTCCATGATTTTTTGACCTTGAGATAGGTCTAACTAAAACATTTCTCACATTTTGTCCAGACAAGTATTGCCCACTCTGATTGTACATTCGCTAAGCAGAATGACCAACTGACGTTCCATGAAATTTTGAGAACATTTAGGATGGGGTATTGGAGAAAATAATTTCAAAATAACAAAAAAATTTCATTCTTTCATCTTTATGTACAAGTATTTTGACAATTTAAGAATTACATGCACTAATGTCGTAGCTGACGGTTAGCAGTCCTTCCACTTTATCATTCCTGAAGACAGTTAACATCCTGGACTATTCATATTTTCAAAATATAATTTTGCAATTCGCAAAAAGTTACAAATTTTCAGAGCTTTTTTTTAAAAAAAAGGAAAGAGAAAACAAACCCTCAGAAGTGTGTATGTATTAATCATATCTCATAGTATTGGGAACAAAGCAGTTATTGAAAATAAATTCACATCTCTACCACTTTTGGTTTCTTTCTTACAATTTGCAATGTACCATTTCATTACGACTTTTCACAAATACTCTCATTTAGAGAGATCTGTAGCATTTTAACAAATCATCATAAAATCAAAATATTTTGGTCTGGTGAGGTATCATTTGGAACTTCAACATATATTTTTTTCAGTAAACTTTGCAATAGTGATGTGACACATTAACTCTTAATCTGTATGATTTGAGATGACGTCGCCCGTAAGTAGACTGTTTATCATTTCCAAAACAAGCATCATAACTGTTAATACATGTATCCCACAGTGAGACAAGACAGTCAGTGCCGACATGGAAAAATGTTGCCCCCTATAATGCAAATCCTTACTACTTATATGTTCATATATTATGAAGCACTATTCCATAGTTTACACAATGTTAAAATATACTGTAAGAGCAAATGTATTATCTTTCCAGATAAATAGTACTCATCTTGCAAAGTGAGGGCTGGTTCCTTTGTTCTTGTATAACCTATTGAAAAGATTTTGTCCAGGGTCGTTTAAAGTCACTGAAGTATTATATTCCTTTTAACCATTTTTTTTCTTTTATTTGCATGTTGTTGAAACAATTTACCATAACATATTTGACACTTTTCAAATATTGAACCATATGAATAACATAATCGACCAGAGAACAACATGGACCAAACTCAGTAGATGCTAAACCCACTCTCTCTCCATCTTAACGCTACCTAATCTATAGCAACTGTGAAGCTGTCTGATGTACTTGGGCCCAATAATCCTATAGGCGCTACAAACACAGCTTCCAGTACCTTCTAGAACAAGATATAGTCCAAATTATTATTAACGTAAATGTATTCATTGAATTTTTTCAGATTTAATTTACATATTGTTTTCTGAAAATAATTATTTAACTAAAGATTTGTAGCCTTTTCTTTAAATCATCAGTCTTCTGACTGATTTGATGCAGCCTGCCACGATTTCCTTTCATGTGCCAACAGCTTCATTTCGAAGTAGCACTTGCAACCTACTTTCTCAGTTATTTGCTGGATGTATTCCAGTCTCCGTCTTCCTCTACAGCCCCCTCTAGTACCATGGAAGTTAATCCCTCATATCTTAACTGGTGTCCTACCATCCTGTCCCTTCTTCTTGTCATTTTTTTCCATGTATTTCTTTCCTTACCAATCCTGTGGAGAACGTCGTCTTTCCTTATCGCAGCAGTCCACCTAATTTTCAATATTATTCTGTAGCAGCACATCGTAAATGTTTCGAGTTCCTTCTTTTCGGTTTTCCCACAGTCTATGTTTCACTACCATACAGCACTGTGTTCCAAATTTACGTTCTCAGAAATTTCTTCAAATTAAGGTCTTTGTCTGATACAGGAAGACTTTTCTGGGCCAGGAATGCCTTTTTTGCCAGTGCTAGTCTGC
Source organism: Schistocerca serialis cubense (assembly GCF_023864345.2). Taxonomy (NCBI): domain Eukaryota; kingdom Metazoa; phylum Arthropoda; class Insecta; order Orthoptera; family Acrididae; genus Schistocerca; species Schistocerca serialis. The sequence goes on along the minus strand of NC_064642.1, from coordinate 632,386,694 downwards.
TTTTTATGTCCTCCTTGCTCCCTCAGTTATAGGTTATTTTGGTGCCTAAGTAACAGAATTCCTTAACTTACCTACTTCGTGATCACCAATCCTGATGTTAGTTTCTCACTTTTTTCATTTCTGCTACCTCCCATTACTTTCGTCTTTCTTCGATTTACTCTCAGTCCATATTTTGTACTCATACGATTGTTCATTCCATTTCAGCGGATCCTGTAACCCTTCTTCACTTTCACTGAGGACAGCAATGTCATCAGCGTATATTATCATTGATATCCTTCCACCATAAATTTTAATTCTACTGTTAAACCCTTCTTTTTCCGTCATTGCTTCTTCGTTGTATGTAGGGGCGAGAGACTACATCCCCATCTTTCATCCTTTTTAATGCGAGCACTTCGTACTTGTTCTTCCACTCTTATTGTTCCCTCTTGGTTCTTGTACACGTTGTATATTACCCGTCTTTCCCTATAACTTACCCATAATTTTCTCAGGATTTCGAATATCTTGCACATCGTTTATCTGGGAAGACAGTGGTCCTACTTTGTTTTGAGACCATAAAGGCGTTTATATTTAGTGTAGACTACAATATCAATCGGCCAGAGAGAAACATTTTGTTATTATTACTGTTTTACAAACACTGTGCATCACATCTTAATGAAAAGAAGAAAAACGTAATTTAATTGAAAATAAAGAAACCATTTTTTTTTTGTTTTTATTTAGACTAAAACATTTTACCTGCAATTTCCAAATGCAATTTTCCTTTGACAGTTCTGGAAAAAAATTCTTTCATGACATCCATTAGATTCATTTTTCCAGCCGTTTCTTGATGAACATGGAGGAAGAGTAGATGGGTGAGTCTCGACCGAATTATTGTTGATCAGAGGCAAGTTTTAAGTCGTTTCAAGGCGCTGAATGACCTCTCAGAGGATGCTGACGATTCTGGGACTGTCAGAATCAGAATGATGAGGCGAATAACTTCCTGAAAGAGTTCTTTAACCCTAGCAGGTAGAGCAATAAGTTTCCTTCCAGTAGAGGATGCATTACTTGTTGCATACCAGTTGTAATGGTTCGCAGCATTTCGAGCTGTGAATGAAGCCTGTCCAGGTTAAAATCTGTTGTATGTACTCCAAGCAATTCTTCCGTACGTCGTGTAGATGGAGGATGTGTTTGGGAGGACTTAATAAGGTTTCTTAAAGATGGAATAGTCGCTTTAGATCTTCTTAGTTGAGCCTTCGACCAGTCTCATTCAGAAGAAGATCAGGAATTTCAAACAAATCTTTCCTAAATTTTCGTTCTGGAGACAATTCTTGGGGAACGGATGGTGTATTGCAATTTCGCTGGTATTTTTCTTGGGCGAGAGATATTTGAGTCTTTGATATTTAGGTTTTTAGAATAATCTTTGGATTTCTCCAACAGAATATCAAACACTTCTGTAGTTTTAAGATTTGCAAGAACTATTTTTAGAACCTCTACAGAATGTTTCACTCCGACTGAATTAAATTTTGGAGGCTGTAGGGATCTGGCCTGTTCCTCACACAGTCAAAACACTTCAGTTGCTATTGTTATATAAAAGATAGTTTCAAACATTTTTAGCCACTTCGCATATCCCGTCTCTAACTGAGCTCGGTACATTCAACATTTCAGTCACCGTTTTCTGGACCCACTCATAGTTTTTCCTGAAACGTGTCAAAGATTTTACTCTTAATGCCTGTCGGGTGGGACACATTGGAATCAGTCGTTGAGCATTTGGGTTTGGATTCGTCTCATCGACACGATATGGTAGCACAACATCTGTGGACAAGTTTTTCGTTTTTCTGTGTTCTAGAATTATATATGAGACGTCTTTCACACTTACAAGTACATCACACAATGGATCACAGCTTCTTGAAACTTCCTTTTGTGCCAGATCAAAACAATGATTGTTGCAGTGGGTGAAACAACTCTTTTGCTGGTCTTGAAGAATTTCCTTCACAGCTTTGTTCCGCGCAGATATATTAGCTGCACCATCGAAACAGTGGGCGCGTAGAAACTCAATTTCTAGTGACAGTCTTAGAAGGATGTCTTTAATGGTAGTTGCCGGCGTTTGAGCCTGGGGGGGGGGGGGGGGTGTCCGGTGGACTATATGAACCCAGAAAAAGTTCTTCTTTTATTTTGAGTGTCTCTGGGTCAACACAACGTGCACAAAGAGTGAACTGCAACTGGCCAGCCACGTCCGTCGTTGAATCTGCCATAATTCTGTAAAATGAGGAATTTTTTATTTCTCGCTGGATTATGTGAGCCATAATTTCCAGTTCTTCGTTTTGTATCGCTGGCGCCAATCAAGCGCTCCGGCGTTTCAACCATATCTTCAGTTCTGGCACATCATTCTTCCTTTCGTCGAGAAGTATCAAGATTTTCCCAGAGACCGTTTCATGAGTTCTCAGTGCATTTCCTGTTCGACCCAGGTGCCTGAGTAAACTGACAATTGCTAGTAAAGCGATTTTAGCTTTTCCTGATCGGTCAGCAGATATCGCGCGATTGGGCAATCACAGGTGTGCTATTTTGACGACGCTGAATAACTGCGAGAGACTAGATGAAAAAGATTCTTCTCGTGTATCTTGAACTTTTCCGTAGCATTTCTCCAGTTACAGAAACCTTCTTTAAGAAAAGATGTCTCTTTCTGTTGTCTTCTATTGTTCACTGACTGGATGGTCCGAATGCAATGATAGCAGAAAAACACTTCCGCTCTTTCCTTCCTAATGTAGCCACGGATAAGACACAAACCATTCCGATTTGTTAGATCTTCCATTCGTTCGTGGAAACTTATGATTCTCTAATGGGCGAAATTTTGTTTCAAAGACAGGTATACTTGCAGTAGACCCCATGGTCTGCATGCTTTGGTAGCCCTGTGCCACAACTTTTATGTCTATCGCCTCTATCTGAAACCGTTAAGGATAAAAACGTGCATCTCACACACATCACACTAACATAAAAAGAGCTTTCAGCAAGCAAAGTATGTTAACGGTGAGCACATAGTATAATACCACAAACATAGGAAGAAACACTCATAGTTGACCACAAAATATTTAGCTTACGTGTCAATGCTTGTGCTTTCTTGTAAGTGTCTTCGGCTAGAATTACTACTATCAGACTGAGACTGGCCACTGTCATGGGTAATGCTAATACAAACGATCTGAGATTTTTTAGTGCTACTACCACCTCCGAAAAATAAATTCCTTAATAGATTTTTGTGACATTGTTAACACCACACATAAAACAACAAAATAGTAATAATCACATATAAATATCGTTCATGACCCATGGATCTATGTACACATATAAATGGAACTAAAAGTTAGCTACTGAAATTTAAAAGGAGGCTTTACCTCAGTAATTGTATGTGTCGCAAGTAAAAGGAATCACTGTAAACATTATTGAACATCTATGTAGTGAATTACAAAAGAGGGTGCAAATCAGACCTTAAAGCAATACTGCAGTGTAAATGGAACAACAATAACATGTCATAACAAACAAACTTGCACCGTTCATACCAAATCGATTGCAACCGATGATTTATTAGAAGGAAACTCACACGGCAAATAAAATATTTTCAGCTGTAAAGATAATGTGTGCTACCATATTTGTTCGATGATGAATTGCTGTGTAAGGCACTGTGTTTTTGTGTTTATTTGACGTTCAAGTTTCAGTTGTTAAATCAATTTAAGTAAACTGAACAATGTTTGTACTGTTACATGTAACATTTGTGATGAAATTGGAACGAAATATCGAAAACTCAAATCTCGTTTTCTGTGTACATATGCTTTTCTCAGTGGCTGTATAACAGGCAAGAAAGAAGCTGCATTTGCAGTATGTTCAAAGTTCTTTCCCACAGCGACTGTATATTCTTACTTGCAGCTGTTTTTGCGACAACATGGACTTGCATTGTAGCATTGTACTTTTCCTTTCATAACCTAACGAATGGTATTAATACACTTCCGCCTTATGAGAGATAAAAACATCTCAGTATTTATCGTACAGAGAACTACTCATCTCTTTTCGTACTGTTATTTGCTGAAAACCTTGTTTCAGTATATTGAAACGTTTATGTGTAGTGACTTGTCACGCTGCACTCTGAATGGAGTGCAGAAATTTATCATGTGCGGCGTAACACCAACACCTACAATCCATTTACTCGTCACTGGAAAGTTACAGCTTTCCTACCACTATAAAAAAATTACTTTGGTACGTTAGCTTCAGTTGGTACGCTGCAATACATGAACTAAAATGCACAAAACGTGAAATAGCCAATGAGGTCATTCTTCTCTTCATATTCTTCAAATTACGTTCAATGAGTTATTTTACTCAATTTTTAAACATCGTAAAAACTCTAATAATGGATAGGTAGCCACTTCACTGCCTAGCACGAATGTTCAGCTATAATATATCTTTTTTTTTATGAAATCACTTGACAAACGTTGCATAACGAAAAGAAAAACCCCACGAAAATCCAAAAACAGTATTTTCTTAATTTTTGTGTGCAAATAGTTCAACGTTTTCCGAACAAACTATTTTCAGAAAAGGATGTAGCTTTGCCGCATTTATATAAAACTGAATGAAAATTCGCTTTCCGCTTCGGTTCTTTTGTATTGCAGAGCGAGAAAGGGTTTTCCACAATCAGTCCGCAACAATAATACCGCGTCTATGTGCCAGAGATTACGAATTGAGATAATGAGTCTGGTAATAAACCAGTGCGTATTAGACTTCACGATAAAATTATCGATAATGCCTTAGTAAACTCAGGGCTGTTTTTAGCATCAAAGACATTATCTAAGCAATAATTGCCACAAGTGATTGAGTGCATTGCTTAACTACTATCGCAGGATTGACTATGATAAATGTTGCCCCTAAACAAAACAGAGTGTGTCAAATCATGAATGTATTGTCCTAGGAGACATAAATGGGGGATATTTGTAAATATCTAATTAATTAAAATTTTTATAATGAAATGTGAATGTAGTGTGTGTCATGAACTATGAACTTCATGACAACTTACTATATAGTAATGTTTCGGAACATGCGCCTCATTTTTCTGATCCTGCAACAAAAGTGGACTTTCTCTTGCTGTGAAATAAAAGGATGATCTGAGTTCATAGTTATGATACCTAATTTCAGGACAAGCTGCCAATGGCTTATGGAGCGATTTTCATACAATACTACACCTAGCTATGACTAATGCGTCAAATACTAGTTTTTTGCAACTTTCAAAAGTTATCCTATCTTAGTTCTAGATACGATGTTATATGTAAGTAGTCTGCGCCTTTATGTACGAGTTACATAGTGATTACCGGCACCTTTGTTGACTGAACCTCTACTTGGTCTGTTGCAGCTGGGGCTAAACTTTTGCCACTGATACGGATAGTCAAGCGATTTCTGAGTATTCCAACGTAGATCCAGGAATTGTTTATCGCTTTGCATTGAGATTTGGTGCCCCCTTGAACTCGAAAGCACTTTCGCTGTATCGGAAATAACCGATATGTTTTTGCAGATATCTGGTAAGCCGTAGCTCCCCCCCCCTCCCCCCGCTTCCCTTAAAAGTCTCACTGGGAAGTAAATTTACGTCCTTCAATGAACTACTGAGAACAATCGATATTGAGTTAGGAGGTTCATAACAAATAAATGACGTAAAAAATTACATACTTTTCACCACAAAGGGTCACTCATATCGCCTCGAAACTGCAAATCAAATGTGTGTGTCTTTATCTCTGTAAAGAGAACTGGAGAAAAATCACACGTTTCACGTTCGTTACCAGAGCAACAATCCATAGCGATGTAGCTACGATGTGAAGTCACGGTGGTCGTGAAGGGAGATAAAATTTTGAGGTTATCACGTTGCTTTTATTTTCTTAAATATTGGATTGTTCGTAGAGTGTGGCGGAAACTGTCGTAGCGGCCAGCCAGTTCAGGCATACCGACTGCTGTTTGGGCATTGTTGGCCGGTGTTTGTCATTTTCGATAGGACCGCACGTGACTTGTGCCCGCCTGACCACGAGACTAAACTGATCAAAAAAAGTTTTGCACCACCTGCAGATCTGCAAACGTGTGGACTTGCATCGATGGGAACCGAACAGTAAGTAATGAGGGGGTGGCAATCCTTGTTTTGAACAGTATATTATTACGCAGGTGCAGTGGATAACTGTTAAGAACGTAAAGGGACAGCAAATCCAGTTTTTTACAGTCGAGATTTCTGCCTTAGGTCTACCGCTCCTCTCCAAAGCTGGCGCAGTGGCCCCTCATTCGCCTATACGACACAGCCGACCCTGAGGGCTCGATCAGTCACAAGTACTGATCGAAAGTGCTATGCAGAATTTGTTACATATGCATACAGAGACTGTACCCCATTAGGAGTCACAGACGGAAAAATGGGACGAAGGGAGAGGCGAAATGTATTAGACTGGCAGCGCAAAAGTAGAGTCCTCAAGGTCACGGCCACTGCCTGCCGCCAACAGGGGCTGCGGGCTGTGATTCGCCCGCCTCCCGGCTTTGTTGCCATGTAGGCAAGTTACCGTTAGCAGTGCGGTAGGTCAGGACAGCTGAAAGCTCTACATCTGCATCTACATCTACATGATTACTCTGCAATTCACACTTACGTGCCTGGCAGAGGGTTCATCGAACCATTTTCGTACTACTTCTCTACCATTGCACTCTCGAATGGCGCGTGGGAAAAAGTAACACCTAAATCTTTCCGTTCGAGCTCTGCTTTCTCTTATTTTATTATGATGATCATTTCTCCCTACCTAATTGGGTGTCAACAAAATATGTTCGCATTCGGAAGAGAAAGTTGGTGATTGAAATTTCGTAAATAGATCTCGCAGCAAAGAAAACCGCCTTTTTTTCAGTGACTGACACCCCAACTCGCGTACCATATCAGTGAAACTCCCACCCCTATTGCGCGATAACAGGAAACGAGCTGCCCTTCTTTGCACTTTTTCGATGTCCTCCGTCAATCCTACCTGGTAAGGATCCCACACCGCGCAGCAATATTCCAGCAGAGGATGGACAAGTGTAATGTAGGCTGTGTCTTTAGTGGGTTTGTCGCATCTTCTAAGTGTTCTGCCAACAAAGCGCAGTCTTTGTTTCGCCTTCCCCACAGTATTATCTATGTGGTCTTTCCAATTTAAGTTGCTCGTAATTGTAATTCCTAGGTATTTAGTCTAATTAACAGCCCATAGATTTGTGACATTTATCGTATACCCAAAATTTATCGGATTTCTTTTAGTACCCATGTGGATGACCTCGCACTTTTCTTTGTTTAGTGCCAATTGCCACTTTTCGCACCAAACACAAATTCTTTCTAGATCATTTTGTAATTGGAATTGACCGTCTGATGATTTTACTAGACGGTAAATTACAGCGTCATCTGTAAGCAATCTAAGGGGGCTGCTCAGATTGTCACCTAACTCATTTACGTAAACCAGGAACAGCAGAGGGCCCATGACACTACCTTGCGGAACGCCAGATGTCACTTCTGTTCTACTCGATGATTTACTGTGTATCACTACGAACTGTGACCTCTCTGAGAGGAAATCACGAATAATCACGAATCCAGTCACACAACTGAGACGATAGTCCATATGCACACAATTGGATTAATAGTCGCTTGTGGGAACGGTATCAAAAGCCTTATGTAAATCTAGGTGCATAGAATCGATCTGAGATCCCTTGCTGACAGCACACATTGCTTCTTGGGAATAAAGAGCTAGCTGTGTTGCACAAGAACGATATTTTCTGAATCCGCGTGGTTATGTATCAATAAGTCATTTTCTTCAAGGTGATTCATAATGTTCGAGTACAGTATATGCGCCGAAATCCTACTGCAAATTGAGATCAGTGATATGGGACTGTAGTTCAATGGGTTACTCCTATTTCCTTTCCTGAATACTGGTGTGACATGTGCTACTTTCCAGTCTTTAGGAACAGACCATGCGCCAAGTGAGCTGTTGTATATGATTGCTAAGAAAGCTGCTATTGCGTCTGCATACTCTGAAAGGAACCTGATTGGTATTCCATCTGGACCGGAAGACTTGCCTTTCTTACGTGATTTTAGTTATTTCGCAACATCTAAGATATCTTTTATGTCACTCATGCTAACAGCTGTTCTGGTTTCGAATTCTGGAATATTTACTTCGTCTATCTTTCGTGCTGAAGATTAGATGGGTAGATCACATAACTAATGAGGAAGTATTGAATAGGATTGGGGAGAAGAGAAGTTTGTGGCACAACTTGACCAGAAGAAGGGATCGGTTGGTAGGACATGTTCTGAGACATCAAGGGATCACCAATTTAGTATTGGAGGGCAGCGTGGAGGGTAAAAATCGTAGGGGGAGACCAAGAGATGAATACACTAAGCAGATTCAGAACAATGTAGGTTGCAGTAGGTACTGGGAGATGAAGAAGCTTGCACAGGATAGAGTAGCATGGAGAGCTGCATCAAACCAGTCTCAGGACTGAAGACCACAACAACAACAACATCTTTCGTGAAGGAATTACGGAAAACTGTATTTAGTAACTCAGTGTCACTGTGCTATATCAAGTGTTCACGACTGATCTCAGCGGCTTACTGTGTTTAGAAAGGTGCTGACGTGTGTGTGTTCGGTGGTGAACAACAATGCAGGAGCAACGGCCTGCTTGTAGTACTCCTCCCGTCGGTGTGCGTAAAGGGCGGAAAGACATTCGTAAACAATCGAAAATCATCATATCGAATGTACTCAAGTTTTTTACTGATCTGGCCAACAATGAAGAAGCGAGGAATAAATTTCGCGCAAATTCATAAACTTACTGCTAAAGTGTGTAGTGCCTCCAAGTCAACTGTAGGCCGTATTAGCAAATCTGTGTCATTGGCAAACTCTCCACACATGAATAAATGTTTCGATTCTCCAAGAAAGAGATACGAACGTGAACGGAAATCAATCGATTTTGACGATTTTAACAAAGAGCTCGTGCGTGGAACTGCACTTAAGACAGAAGAGAGTATCCAACGGCTAAGAAAATACAGGCTGACGTCCATGAAAAAATTAATTACTCGGGTCCAGAGTCCTCCGCTCTTCATCTTCTCCGCTCCCTTGGTTTCAGATTCAAGAAGTGTAATGACGGACGGTAATTCTTAATCGAACGCAGAGACATTGCAGCAGCAAGAGCGAAATTTTTGCGTACAATGCACTTCTTGCGTGCTGAAGACACCAGGCCTGTAGTGTACTCGCATGAAACTTGCGTTTCACAGAACCACACCAACAAGTATCTAAAGGAAACGGCAGTTTGAAAGTGCGTACTGGTAGAGGTGGCCAATTAATCATCGCCCACTCTGGTTCATTCAAAATGGTTCAAATGGCTCTGAGCACTATGGGATTTAACTTCTAAGGTCACCAGTCCCCTAGAACTTAGAACTACTTAAACCTAACTAACCTAAGGACATCACACACATCCATGCCCAAGGCAGGATTCGAACCTGCGACCGTAGCGTTCGCGCGGTTCCAGACTGTAGCGCCTAGAACCGCTCGGCCACGCCGGCAGGCACTAGTTCATTAAACACAGGCTTCATACAAGAGGCGAAATTTGTTTTTCGTGGTGGGAAAAGTTCTTGCCAACCCGATTACCGTTCAGGAACGAATGTAGAAGTTTTTAAGTATTGGTTTATTCGACTGTTGTTTGCGCTGGAAGAAGGGTCAGTTATCGTGATGGATAACGCCAGCTACCACTCCATTGAGATAGAAAAGCTGCCACGTTCAAATTGGCGCAAGGCAGATATTATGGAGTGGTTAAAGAAAAAGAATGTTTCATTTTCAGACGATGAAACGAAGGCTGAACTCCTGTCTAAGGAAGAAATTGTTGGTGCCAAAAAGAATTACGAATTAGATCAACTGGCAAACGAAATGGGACACCAAGTGGTACATCTACTACCGTATCACTGCCAGTATAATCCCATTGAATTGGTATGGGCCCATGTAAAGTGAGAAGTAGCGAAGAGAAATACTACTTTCAAACTTGCTGATGTCGAGAAGCTAACACACGAAGCTCTTGACAATGGCACTCAGCAGGACTGGGAGAGATGCGTAAAACACGCAGAAGCATTGCAAGAAACTGATTTCTTGAACCAGGGTTTAAAAGACACCGAAGTGGTATCTGTGATGATACACCTGGCTGAAAGAAGCGACAGTGAATCTGAAGACACAGAGCCAGAAGATGCAGTTTTGGTAGTGCCGTCTATGTAAAAAGCTGACTTGATTTAAATGTTTGTCAGTTCATTTCAGTTACAGAGGACATACTGCGAATGTTTTTCCCTTACAGTAGACGTCTGATAAATTTATCATAAGTGGTGGCAATTAGTTTACTCGACAGTAACTGTGAATTAAAGGAAGATTGTCAATTCTGCATTAATTAACAACAGTTTTCATAAAAACCTTTATCGAATGTCTTTACATTCGGATATAATCTTACTGCATTCGGTTTACTTGTACATTCGAAATTTAACTCCTTTTTTTCGTAGGAGGATGTACTGGCTATTTCGTAATAAGGGTAATGCAGTTCATAAAATGACAAAACGTTGTGGTGCTTCTGTATCGACTGTACATATAAACAGTGGCTGGGCGCTAATGACCATAGACGTTTTGCGCCCTAAAACCACAAACAAAAAAAAACAAAAAATATATAAACAGTGGAGTAACATCAGAACAGTCCCAGCACTTATAAGCTAGAATGTAGAATTTTATTACTTTGGTATGACAGGATAGTATCCGATGGCGAGAGAAATACGGGGTAATGTCCGTGACAAAACTGATTATTCTCGCCAGTCACTTCACTGCACTGTCTTCTCCGCCCACTTGGTTTTTAATTCAGAAACTGTAATGATGGACGAAATTTGTAACACAAGACAGGGACATTGCAGTAGTAAGAACGAGGTTTTTGTGTACCAAGCACGTATTGCGTGCTGAGAATAATAGGCTTACAGCAAATTTAGATAAAACTTGGGTTTCACAAAACCTTTCGAACAAATACACTCCTGGAAATGGAAAAAAGAACACATTGACACCGGTGTGTCAGACCCACCATACTTGCTCCGGACACTGCGAGAGGGCTGTACAAGCAATGATCACACGCACGGCACAGCGGACACACCAGGAACCGCGGTGTTGGCCGTCGAATGGCGCTAGCTGCGCAGCATTTGTGCACCGCCGCCGTCAGTGTCAGCCAGTTTTCCGTGGCATACGGAGCTCCATCGTAGTCTTTAACACTGGTAGCATGCCGCGACAGCGTGGACGTGAACCGTATGTGCAGTTGACGGACTTTGAGCGAGGGCGTATAGTGGGCATGCGGGAGGTCGGGTGGACGTACCGCCGAATTGCTCAACACGTGGGGCGTGAGGTCTCCACAGTACATCGATGTTGTCGCCAGTGGTCGGCGGAAGGTGCACGTGCCCGTCGACCTGGGACCGGACCGCAGCGACGCACGGATGCACGCCAAGACCGTAGGATCCTACGCAGTGCCGTAGGGGACCGCACCGCCACTTCCCAGCAAATTAGGGACACTGTTGCTCCTGGGGTATCGGCGAGGACCATTCGCAACCGTCTCCATGAAGCTGGGCTACGGTCCCGCACACCGTTAGGCCGTCTTCCGCTCACGCTCCAACATCATGCAGCCCGCCTCCAGTGGTGTCGCGACAGGCGTGAATGGAGGGACGAATGGAGACGTGTCGTCTTCAGCGATGAGAGTCGCTTCTGCCTTGGTGCCAAAGATGGTCGTATGCGTGTTTGGCGCCGTGCAGGTGAGCGCCACAATCAGGACTGCATACGATCGAGGCACACAGGGCCAACACCCGGCATCATGGTGTGGGGAGCGATCTCCTACACTGGCCGTACACCACTGGTGATCGTCGAAGGGACACTGAATAGTGCACGGTACATCCAAACCGTCATCGAACCCATCGTTCTACCATTCCTAGACCGGCAAGGGAACTTGCTGTTCCAACAGGACAATGCACGTCCGCATGTATCCCGTGCCACCCAACGTGCTCTGGAAGGTGTAAGTCAACTACCCTGGCCAGCAAGATCTCCGGATCTGTCCCCCATTGAGCATGTTTGGGACTGGATGAAGCGTCGTCTCACGCGGTCTGCACGTCCAGCACGAACACTGGTCCAACTGAGGCGCCAGGTGGAAATGGCATGGCAAGCCGTTCCACAGGACTACATCCAGCATCTCTACGATCGTCTCCATGGGAGAATAGCAGCGTGCATTGCTGCGAAAGGTGGATATACACTGTACTAGTGCCGACATTGTGCATGCTCTGTTACCTGTGTCTATGTGCCTGTGGTTCTGTCAGTGTGATCATGTGATGTATCTGACCCCAGGAATGTGTCAATAAAGTTTCCCCTTCCTGGGACAATGAATTCACGGTGTTCTTATTTCAATTTCCATGATTGTATTTTGCTCGACTTCGGTGAAAATGTTGGCTTCAAAATAACTACAGTTACTTTTGCGTAGCGTATATTGGCGTTTTGAGTGATGGATGCAATGACGAAGGATATGTATTAGCAGCCAGTAAAATATTTTCGGGAAGTAGGGAACATTCTCGGCCATATTAAAGAGAGCCGTCCGAAGAAAACTCTTGGCGACGGCCTACAACGACACGCGCGCTGCTGCGCACGGAATATCGCGGAAGTAATTTGTCTCTGTACATGACACGATACGTTAATAATGTCTGAAATGTTACCAAAAATTATTTGGGGTAGTTTTCTTAACAACTTTCTCGCGGGAAGTTTCGTTGCAGTCCTACATAATGAAAATTCATCAGCATTTTTCGCTACGCAGTCGGCACAACTTCACATCTCTTTTAATATTTTATTTTTTTATCTTAGAATACATTTATGTTTCCGAATTAAAAGACGCAGAATATGCGTCTGTAAGCTTTGAGGATGTTCAAATTTTTTTCACTCCAATTACGTTAATGATTGTTAGAATACTACCAGTGGTTGAAGTAAAAAATTATTTTCCTCCAAAATTTCTTGTAACGTAATTTATCATTTTTTTTTCCTAGCAGCTAGTGAGAATTTTCTTTTGGAAAGTACTCCATCATATTCTAGACTAAAAATAGAGTTGTCCAATATTTTTTTAATTTTTACAAACATTTGAAATTATCTCTATAAAAAAACTGGCAATGCTGTAAGACGGCTTGATGACCTTGAAGCCCTATTTTCGTGCCGACCACTTTGTGGGTGTTACATGATGCTGCCACCAAAAACACAAATCGCTGCCAACAAAAATCATGTTCCCATACTTCTTGACGGCAACATAGTTTATTTACTGGCTCTGCTACAGATCAAATAAAACGCCAAGTGTATTTGGAGGAGGAGACCAGAAACCGGTTCCCCCCCCCCCCCCCCCCCCCCAGAGTTTGAAGGGAGGGAGGGGGTGGGGAGCGACTGCCTATCCCACCGTCCACCCCGCCCTCCCCCAGTTGATGCGCCGTTGACCATGATGTTATCTAAGTGAAATCTTCCCATATCTCCTGGCCCCTTCCAAGAATACCTCCTCCTCTTGTGATTTTTGACCAAATATTCGCTATTATTAGCTGAAATTTATTGCAGAACTCAATTAATCCTTCTCCCCCTCGTTCCTAGTATCAAGCCGATATTTTTCCGTAATCCTTTCTTCTACTGCTTCCCCAAGAACCACATATCAGTCCACCATGACTATTAGTATTTTCATCTCCATCTGCGTAGCGCGGGATTCGCCGAGCGGACTAAGGGGCTGCAGTCATGGACTGTGCGGCTGGTCCCGGCAGAGGTTCGAGTCCTCCCTCAGGCATGGGTGTGTGTGTTTGTGCTTAGGATAATTTAGGGTAAGTATGTGGAAGCTTAGGAACTGATGACCTTAGCAGTTAAGTCCCATAAGATTTCACACACATTTGGACTTCCCTCTGCGTACTGAATTATCTGTTAAATACTCTCATATCCTTTCCTCACCTCTTCATCTTCGGCTTGCGATGTCGTCATGTATATTCGAACTTACATTGTCGTTGTTGGTTTGTTGTCTATTCTGATGAGAACAACACTACCACTGTACTGTTTACAGTAACTCACTCTCTGCCGTACCTTCCTATTCATAACGAATCCTACACCTGTCATACCATTTTCTGCCGCTCCTGATGTTACCCTGTACTCATCTGACCAGAAATCCTTGTCATCCTTCCACTTCACTTCACTGACCCCCACTAAATCTAGACTGAGCTGCATTTCCCTTTTCAGATATTCTAGCTTCTCTATCACGTTCAAACGTCTGACATCACATGCCCTGTCGCGTAGAAAGTTATTCTTTCGTTGGTTATTCAATCTTTTCTCGTGGTCACCTCCACCTTGGCAGTCGCCTACCTGAGATCCGAATGGGGGACTATTCGGGAATCTTTTGCCAGTGGAGAGATCATCATGACAATATTTCAATTACAGGCCAAATGTCCTGTCTTTAATACCCCAAGTTGCCATTGCCTTCTGGAGCCTCACCTCGTCGATCATTGCTGATTCTTCTGTCTTGTAGCCTTAATCGCTAATAATAACGGCTGCAGGTTTGAACAATATGAAAAATAGTAGCATTGTGTTATTTTATAAAATCGATTCCATTGTCGATAGCAAGATTAGAAAAATTATAAATGAAGATAGAAATATCGTTTGGATGAAAACTGAAGCATATCAATTTTGTATTAACTGTAAATTTGTTTTTAGATTGTTTCAGTTGACAATTGTGATTAATGATTTTTATAGTAGAAGACTGATATTATGTCATGGATTGATATAAGTAATACAAACATATTATCAGAAAAATAGTTTTTTGGCATCAAACATGTTCAGAAATATCTGAAGATGAGAACTATGTAATTTAAGTAAGAAAATTAAACGAAGTCATGCCAAAATTTGTACGGAAATGAACATTTCGGTTAACATGTGGTACTTCATTACACTACGGAACATTGATTTTACCGCCGTCCGGTGTGGCCGAGCGGTTCTAGGCGCTTCAGTCGCAGGTTCGAATCCTGTCTCGGGTATAGATGTGTGTGATGTCCATAGGTTAGTTAGGTTTAAGTTGTTCTGAGTTCTAGGGGACTGATGACCTCAGATATTAAGTCCCATAGTGCTCAGAGCCATTTGAACCATTGAGCCTTGATTTTACGCAGGCGTGCGCAACTTCGTCCGAAGCAAACCAGTAGCCACGAATGTCTTTTTTTCAGCGCTCCACAAATATGGAAATCGCATGGGGAGACATCGGGACTGTACGGAGTATGTGTAAAAGCTTCCCAGTCGAAACAACTTTGACAACATGTGGGCAGGTATTATTCTGCAACAGAATGGTGCCGTCCCTCAACATTCCTAGGTATTTGGACTTCATGGTGCACTTCAATTATTGTGAAGTGCCCACGTACGGCTGTGCATTAATTCTGGCGCCGTGTTGCAGGAAGTAAATGCGCAGCGGGCCCTTGCAGTCAAAGAAAAATGCATCGTGACTTTGCCAGAGGTGGCATGCCTGTTGTTTTCGATTGCACTGCAGAAGTTTCGCTGGGAAGCCCTTAGACAACATCCATACAGTACCGGTGTCTCCCTATGCGATGTCCATATTTTTAGAACCCTGAAGAAAGACATTCGTGACAGCCAATTTGCTTCAGACGAAGAGGTGGTCGCCTGGGTACAACTATGATTTCGTAGGCAATCACAAACATTTTTCCATGAAGGCATTGTCTTGTCTCACAGTGGGATAAATGTATTGACATTTATGGCGATTACTTTTGAAATAATAAACCGTTTGCTTACTTTTTTCGCATCTGTCTCGTTCTCATTTGACTGCAGCTTATACATTGTGGTTTCAAAAAGGACCTTACAAGTTTGGAATGATGTAGAAATTTATTGAGGAAACTAACAGAATCGGCAAACGTGTCATTTTGTAACAAACAACCTCAAGTTTCACATACATATGTCAAATGTCGCTTTGGTTCGATGTGACTACCATTTGTGATGCGACAAACAACCCACTGGTAATAAATTTCTTCCCACGCTCTTTGCAGCAAATCGGGAATAACTTGTGCAACAACCTGTCTCAACCAAGTTTTTGTGCCAAGTGTAAACTATAGGCCAGCTTGGAGGTTCTTTAGCATATTCGAAGCGAAATTTACTCTGAACAGGTGTTGCTGTGTTCGCTTCATGAAACCAAAACACACAGCGAGCACACTCTGCACTAGTGAAAGTAGCCATTTTATCTATGTACTACACTGGCGCTCATGGTGGCAGAAATGGACACTGATGCACTACTTGAATCAAAGTTGAGGTTATTTGCTACCAAATGACATATCTACCAGTTCTGTAAGGATCTAAATACATTTGTGTATCATTTCAGAGTTGCAAAGTCCTTTTTGACCCACCTTGTACTTTCTCTACTGCGTCACGCGCCCACAAGGCCGTCAGCAGACTTTCAGTCTCACGGCCGGCAGTGGTGGTAATGTTTTGGCTAATCGGAGTGATTGAAATAAAATTTAGAGTCCCATCACACAGCAGCTTACTCAGTTACTGATTTAGAGATACAACTTTTAGAAAAGACAGCCAGTTGTAATGCAAGAAAGAGGACTTTCTTCTGTTGCAGATGCAGAGTTTATTCTGCCGGATGGGCGACCAATTATACGCAGGTCGGAGTGGAGTTCCGTGCCGCCAGATTTTCGGAGAACGCTGAGACACCCCACGCCGTATGTGATCATCGGGCACACCGCGGATAAGGTTTGTAGGGGCAAAGACGAGTGCTTCGTCCTGTTGCGCATCTACCGCGATGAACACCGTGCAAAGTGGTTGCAGCCGGACATCTCGTACAACTTTCTCATAGACGTGGAGGGCAACGTCTATGAGGGCCGTGGCTGGGACTCCACCAATAACTACCAATCCTGGGCGAAGCGTTGCAACCTTGGTGTGACTCTGATGGGTGACTTTAGGACGGACAACGTCACGACAACGATGATGCAGACGCTACTACAGCTGCTGGACCTGGGACTGAGCTTGGGCAAACTGGACCCGAACTACCGGTTGGTGGCGCAAAGCCAGGTGCACGCTTCACTTAGCCCCGGAAATAACGTACTAAAAGTCATCGATACGTGGCCACATCGGTGTCTTTATGATTGCAACGTGGGTGTCCAGTGTATCTACGAAGATAACGACGAAATTGACGCGTAAACTTTCAGCAGATCTGGAGCGCATCGTTCTTAAACGATATTGTTAACCCTTTAGTTTTTTAGGCACTAGGCCATACGACGAACCAACGTCAGGCTGACTTCGCTACAAGAACCGTCATATGACGGACCAGTGGAAGTTGCCCTCACTGCAAGTGAAACAAATATTTTAGGCTATTCAGTGTTTATGAAGAGGCACTTATTAAATGTAACCCAGCCTGTCAAAGTCTCAGTTTTTTCCTTCTTTTAAAACTTCATTTTCTGACGATCTATTTTTTGGTCATATTTATATTAAAGTATCTTCTTGTGTTTCTAAACTGTCGATTAATAGTGAAATGAAATAGTATGACCTTAACAGAACGAAATTTACTAACACGTACACGCATTTGTCAATCAAAATTAATATTATATTGCATATTAAAAGTAATAATAAGTACCAGTAATCTGCAGGTTAAAACCTAACACTCAACATATATAGGTACTTCTTTCGTAGCCAATACCGGTCTGAATTGCGGATCCAAAAAAAAAAGGATGGGAAATATGTAATTTGTTTCGTCGCGTCTAGTCTCGTGCCTGTTGTCTGTTACATTTCCGTTCTACAGCGGAGCTCGCTCGGGTGGACGATTCCGAACCACATATGACGTCACACTGTACGTCTGTCGCTGTCGTTGAACGGTTAAATATTAAATAACATACTGATGTAACGTCTCGAAGGTAGGGTTCCTAGTAGTGTAAAATTTTGTAAAAGGTGCCATGGTCACTGTTAATTGTGGAATTTGTCGTCTGAACAACTCACTATTGAAATTTCTGTCGTGTGACCATTATCAAGTGGAAATAATAGTGCTTTAGCACATGTCAGACCCTAAAAAATCATCCTAGTGGCTTTGCGCTCGACTAATATAGATTCTTTGTTACAGTTGAATAACAAATAGAACAATAAGACGACATGCACGTATGTCGCACGATTTTTAGTTAGTGACCTGGCCTCAAACACAATTACTTCCATTTGTTAAATTTCAATAGCTAGTTGTTCAGATAAATAATTACACAGTCAAAGGGATCATTATGTCCTTTGCAAAACACGGAATTAAATTCTGACTACCCATGCTACTAATGGATTGAATCTCTAATATTTTATCTGTGATATTTATATAAAACAGTGAAATCAGTCATCGTTAAATAAACGGACACAAAATAATACGACAACGTGATCAGTTTCGCAACACAGGGCGTTTCCGTGATGATGGAACAAATTTTCAGAAACGAAGAAGACAGGCAGGTATACAAAACTGAAACACTGGACCGAAATCGACCGAGCTGAAAATGAGAAAATTTAACGTTTATTGTTCTTCTGCTGTTTCTGACGAAAAAATTCACGTAGAAACATTTCCACACTACATTTGTTTCTAAAATTTATACAAAATGCGAAATTCGCAGTTATTCGAAGTGGCACCTCGCAACTTTTACGCAGTCAACTTTTATGCATACATAGCTCTTTCGTTTCAACTGAGCATCTTCGTGTTGTACTGTATTGAATGGGACTGGGGATCTAGAAACAACGGAGAGGCTTCGTCACCACCGTAGCCTCAGTGGTACACGACCCCACAACAGGCTACGGCAGTCCACTCATCCCTCTGCCGCCCCACACCGAACCTAGGGTTATTGAGCGGTTCGGCCCCCAGTAGACCCCTCCCCCCCTCGAGAATGTCTCACACCAGACGAGTGTAACCCCAATGTTTGCATGGTAATGACGGTGTACGCGTACGTGGAGAAAGTGTTTGCGCAGCAATCGCCGACATAGGGCAACTGAGGCGGAATAGGGGGAACCAGGCTGCATTCGCCGAGATAGATGGAAAACCGCCTAAAAACCATCCACAGACTGGCCGGCACACCGGACCTCAACACTAATCCGCCGGGCGGATTCGTGCCGGGGACCGGCGCGCCTTCCCGCCCGGAAAGCAGAGCGTTAGACTGCACGGCTAACCGCGTGGGCATCTTCGTGTTACTCAAGCAGTATTACACTCAGTGAGCGTTTCTGTAAGGAGGTGTCTCGTGTACAAGACTTTTCACGGGGATGTTAAATAAAAAGCACTGCAGTTGTTGTACTCGTATATCCTATATAAAAGGCACAATCGGTTTTGTAATTTAAATTACATTACCAAGTGCAAATCTGAATAACAATAAAGGAAGAGACTGTAAACAGTATCACGTAAAGACCATATCACAGTGATAAAATATTTCTTCCGACATGATGTTTCTGATATGGGATCATATGAGAGCATTATGTCACAACTGTTATAATTAATTACTATGGGATTTGATATGAAAAAATAAGTGACTGATGAGAGAAAACAGTGTTTTGTAATTGAGTGGTTATGGTATGGTGTCACCAGACTCCTCATCCTGTCGCGTTAATTTCTTCCTTGACTCTCAGGGTAGTCGTATGCATGCAGTCAACGCCTAGAGGAAATCTCGTCCGATGGCCCATCGCCCATAACAAACTAACTCTTCACTTTAAACATTAAAATTACCTCGATAACTTCTCGTAAATATTAAAATAACATTGCGTTTAAATTTATTACAATGATTTTGTATTACTATATGAGTTTTCATTTTAGTATTACAAATTTTGTTTTTTTCAAGTTGTAGTTGTACTGGCACTTATTATCCATATAAAATTTTTGAAATTTTGCCTCAAGTTCGTAATGAAATACTGCCCTGCCAGCATGTGTATGCACATATATGTACTTTTTAAATAATATTACTGTTGTTTGTCATATTCACTATGTGTAATTTGTATTACAATTCTAACGTGTTTTTCATTGAAGATCTGATATTTTTTTATGTTAGTCTTAAACGAACAACTATCAATTTTGTCGGAATCATATCCATTCCATGCCATAGTTGTGTATTTTTTTCTTGTTGTTGATCTCCATTAAACAACGAATGCTAATTGATTGCTCAATTTCCCCTTTTTCGAATTTTGTACACAAATTTGTAACAACTAACATTATGTATCCATTTATCACTGCTAGGTGTTTCAGAGTGTTGAGCTGTATATTATTTCTTGTTCATGTACGTTTAATTACAATATCCATTTTAAAATGACATTAAAATGTGCCTGTTTGTATTGTGTTGTTCTGTGATAATGTCTGTACAAATAAATTTTATATAAAAAAGCTCTGAACACGTATTCTCCATTCTTTCAAGCAACAATGAATTGTAAGAGATTTGTGCTACTAATTTTTCCAGATTTACCTGTCAGTTTTATGTTTGAAGATAGTGAGCCCTTGTTTTGTGTAGAGTTCTTATTGTAGTCTTCACCTCCGTTGTGTTACAATATGCAGTTACCTTTGTTTCTTCTGCAGCTTAATGTACGTCGTTTAATACATGAGCAAAAAAACTGATTTTTCTAAATTATAAAGGAGCAGATTTATTTTTAAAAGGATCATGTTGCTATCCTCATCAGGCACATTTTCAGGAAAAACATGAGTTTGGAAGGAAGTCTTCGTGCTTGCCACAACAGTTTGATGCTTTGCGTTCTGAAGTATTGTAATTAGTTAAATGTATAATTCATGCTGGACATTCACACTACGTCACATCAGTATCAGGTAAAATAATTATACGAGTGGCGTACAATAAATAGTGCAACAATTTTTTTCTTAAAGCAGGTTGGTTTTATTTAGGATTCCAATACGCCATATTATCTCCATTCTTTTGGCTACAAAACCCTGTTTTTCAACATAATCGCTGTTCAATGCGATGGCCTTACCCCACCATATTGGGAGGGCCTGTATGGCTGCACAGTACGACTCCAGTGGTTGAAGTCGAAGCCAACGTATTGCGCCATCAATAACATCCCCATCATCCACGGGCTGCTTCCTGCAGGGTGCATCTTTCATTCGTGAGAGTGTCCGAACGTTTCAACATTGCAGGAGTCAGCACGTGGGAGATCGGACAGTTTTACGGCACCTTGTCGCGACGATGACAGACGCCTCAACCAGCGACTCACTGTGCTTATGTTCATTCCCTGATCTCCGTAGACATTCTGCAAGCGCCTATACCTGCAATGCTCTGGTTTTCTGCGAAAAGAAAATCAGTGACAGCTCTCTGCTTGGAATGCACCTCCGTTACAGACGCCATTTTGAAGGCTACATAAAGCACAGCCACCTATCGGAACTTCATGAAACTACTGGGGCTGAAGTAGGAATAATCAGCGAATCCCACTACAAATTTCGAATTTTTTCAACTGAATCTGGCCGATAAAAAAAAACAAGTTTCTTTACTTATTGAATGCCCCTCGTCATAAGAAATGACACAATTAAATTCCTTTCCTTTACCTTCCATTTTATTCGTTACATCTCTGCTTTCCATCATTTCAAATATTTCGGTAATGCCGTGAACGTTGTATATGGCATACGCACCACGTGGCGCGATAAGCAAATCTCTAACAAACGCGCCAAAGCGTAGACATCTCGAAGAGGTAGCAGCTCACCGCTACTTTCCTCGGCAAACTGCTACACGCTGCCAAACCTGAAAGCTGCCCATGTGTAGGATCTTTGCTGCAGGCGGCTGTGACCACACCAATACCCAGACAATGGCCGCAAGACGTGGTCTTACTTTCCTTTCATTGAAACTGAATCTGCATCTTGCATACGATACGGTTCTAAAGGCTCTCACATCTACCTTACTTTGTAACTTAGCAAGCTGAACCGCAAATTGTATAACCGGTTACTCACTGAAGTTGATTTGAAAAAGAGAAGGAAAAAAAAAAGAAAAACTAAAAGGAAGGAAGCTTAGAGATTGTCTCGTTGATGACGACGTTGTTACAAACGAAGCACGAACCTCAAATTGAGGAAGAACTGGGAACGAGTTCGGTCTTGACGTTTCACAAGAGGCCATCCTGACATTGTGCTTATGTGGTTAAAGGAGAGGACGGAAAATCTAAATCTGATTGACCGGACAGAGATTTGAAATGCAGTCCTTCCGGATGCGAGTCGCTTGTATTAAGACATTGTGTAGGTGAACTGGTGATTTTCTACATCTACATCTACATGACTACTCCGTAATTCACATTTAAGTGCTTGGCAGAGGGTTCGTCGAACCACAATCAATTTTCTTGAAAATTTATAGGCTAATTACAAAACAGTGAAGCATTTCACAGCCACATGTCTAGCATGACTTTCAAATGGTTCAAATGGCTCCAAGCACTATGGGACTTAACATCTGAGGTCATCAGTCCCCTAGACTTAGAGCTACTTAAGCCTAGCTAAGCTGAGGACATCACACACATCCATCCCCGAGGCAGGATTCGAACCTGCGACCGCAGCAGCAGCGCGGTTCCGGACTGAAGCGCCTAGAACTGCTCGGTCACAGCGGCCGACAGCATGACTTTGAACCCCATACATTATAGATTAGGAAATATGCTTGCTTATATACACTGAGGTGACGGAGATCTCGCCGCAGCGATATGCAAATGTACAAATGGTAGAGTATCGCGTGCACATGTCATAGAAGGGCAGTGCTTTGGTGCAGCTGTCATTTGTACTAATGAAATTCATGTTAAAAGTTTCCAACGTGACTACGGCCACACGACGCGAATAACAGACTCTGAAAGCGGTGTGGTAGTGGGAGCTAGACGCATGGGACATGCTATTTCAGAAATCGTTAGGAAACTCAATATCCGAGTTGGATGAGTCCCGATTTCAACTGTTAAGAGTCGATGGTAGGGTTCGAGTGTAGCGCAGACCCCATCAAGCCGTGGACTCAAGTTGTCAACAAGGCACCA
Source organism: Schistocerca serialis cubense (assembly GCF_023864345.2). NCBI lineage: Eukaryota > Metazoa > Arthropoda > Insecta > Orthoptera > Acrididae > Schistocerca > Schistocerca serialis. The sequence goes on along the minus strand of NC_064642.1, from coordinate 632,363,688 downwards.
GTGGTGGCTCCATAATGGTGTGGGCTGTGTTTACATAGAATGGAGTGGGTCATATGGCCCAGTCGAACCATTTGCAGTCATTCATGGACTTCATGTTCCCAAACAACGATGGAACTTCTATGGATGACAGTGAGCTGTGTCACCAAAACACAATTGTTCGTGATTGGTTTGATGAGCAATTACTGACAGTTTGAGCGAATGATTTGGCCACCAGATCATCCGGCGTGAATGCCATCGAACATTTATGGGACATTACTGAGAGGTCAGTTCGTCCACAACGTTCTGCACCGGCAGCAATTTCGCATTTATGGACGGGTGTAGAAGCAGCATGCCTCAGTATTTCTGGAGGAGACTTCCAGCGACTTGTTGAGTCCACGCCACGTCGAATTGCTGCACTACGGCAGACACAAGGAGATGCGAGATGATATTGGTAGGTATCCCGTGACTTTACTCACCTGCGAATATATGTTCGCATCAGTACTGGTGTATAAGCGCTGCCAAGAACATGAAAAAAACTCCCTCCCCCTCAATCCCGCCGAAGAAAGGTTTACAATCCACCAGAAATAAAAACAAATAACTTAGTTCACAAGTACATAATTATTTCATATTTTTTGACAACAAATGATTACAAGTACGAGGGTCACTTCAAAAGAAATACACACTATTTTTGTAAAAATACAGTTTTCATTCTGTATGTGTGAAAGTTTTACAGTGTGTAAACACATCCTTCCAACTTGTTTTCAAACTTAGTTCAATCTGTTCCCGTGAGTGGCGCCGTCACAGCATGTCTTCAAGATGGCTGCTACCCTTGACGTTCTTCAGAAGCAACGTGCTGTCATAGAATTCCTGTGCTGTGAAAACGAGACAGTGGGAAACATCCACAAGAGGTTGAAAAAGGTGTATGGAGATGCTGCTGTCGGTCGCAGTACAGTTAGTCGGTGGGCAAGCAGGTTATGTGATGAAAGCGGGCGCGGCAATATTGAGGATTGTCCTCGCAGCGGCAGGCCTCGTACTGCACACACTCCACACAATGTGCAGAGAGTTAACGAATTGGTGACTGCTGACAGACGCAGCACAGTTGAACGAATTGTCACGCTTTGTTGGGAAGTGTTTGCAAAATACTGAAAATGTTGGCGTTAAAAAAGGTTTGTGGCAGGTAGGTTTCCAGGATGTTGACAGTGGCTCACAAGGAAACAAGAAAAATGGTATGCAGCGAACTTTTGGAACAGTACGAGAATGGTGGAGATAAATTTCTTGGAAGAATTGTGACAGGTGATGAAACATGGCTCCATTATTTTTCACCATAGACGAAGAGGCAATCAATGGAGTGGCATCATGCAAATTCACCCAAGAAAAAAAATTCAAAATCATACCTTCTGCTGGAAAAGTTATGGCTACAGTGTTTTTCGATTCCGAAGGACTCTTACTTGTGGACATCATGTCAGGTGGAACCACCATAAATTCTGATGCATATGTGACGACACTGAAGCAACTTCAAGCTCGACTGAGTCGTGTTCGACCACATCGGCAAAAGCAGGATGTTTTGCTGTTGCACGACAATGCACGGCCACATGTCAGTCAAAAAACCATGGAAGTGATCAAAAAACTCGGATGGACAATACTGAAACACCCGCCTTACAATCCTGACTTGGCTCCATGTGATTATCATCTCTTTGGGAAACTGAAAGACTCTCTTCGTGGAACAAGGTTTGAAGATGATGACTCCCTAGTGCACACTGCCAAACAGTGGCTCCAACAGATTGGTCCAGAATTTTACCGTGCGGGTATACAGGCGCTGGTTCCAACATGGTGTAGGGCAGTTGAGAGGGATGGTAATTATGTGGAGAAATGGAAATATTGTTCCTAAAGGATGCACCTACACTGTAAAACTTTCAAACATGTAGAATAAAAGATGGATTAAAAAAAAATAGTGTGCATTTCTTTTGGAGTGACCCTCGTAATTTATACATAATTTATCTCCAAATGGTAGTCTTAAAACAGTGGTGTGTAAAGTTCAACATTGCAGTTTTTGTAAACCATCTACTTTCTTTCCAGACCCGCTTACCAGTCACTTGCTTGTTTTTATCGAAGCAAACCTTACAACAGCGCGTAGCGTTTACTTGATTGCCAACGGGTAGTACATTTCTGAAAAATAGCGACCAGAATTTCTTTCTGGGCTAGTGGCTGATATTGGTTCCAATGATCAAATACCTCCTACAGCTACCACGTCCACGCTTAACTTTTTTATAAATTCCACTAGCCCATTCACGGTAGAGATTAGGAAAACTTGAACGAAAAGTCTTTTCCACCACTTCATTGTTTTCTGGCGAATGGGTATTAGCTGTATAGCTGATTGTCACGGTCTATACCAGTCTTGTTCATATTACTTTATGAGTGTTAATTTAAAACCTTATTCGTGGTTGTCTCATGTTTTGCAGAAAGGCGATAGACATCACGTCCATTTTTCCATTATGCATTATATATAAGCCCTTTCTGTTCTTCTGGACAGTTTCGACAGCTAGTGTCTCTTGATGTTCGCAAAACCTGTTCAGTAAAGGTAGACTTGTAAATCGACTCCTGCTGCATCTAGTGCACAAAATATGAACTAACGAGTGTCCGGGAAGTAAGGACGAATTTGAATTTTACGCCATTTTACATATGACAGTTGGCAGCCGTGGTTTCTTACGTTTGTTGCCTGCGATCATTCTCATTAGTAACCTGATAGCTTTTGTGTGGTGAGCATTGTTGTTTGTTGTTTATTTTTCGTCATAGAGCAGATGGCAACTGAGTAACGTATCTAAGTGATAATAAGTTATTACAAGAACAGTAAACACTCGGACGTAATGCTGCTCCAACCGAATCATCATTTCGGAAGTTGATCCGGAATTCTGAGTCCACGGTTTCTGTTTGAAACGCTAACAAAGGAGGACGATCGCGTTCGCTTCTAACACAAGAAAACCTGATGTGTGTGACAATGTGACCGTAAGCCCCAGAAAATCGGTTAGCCGACGAGCTCGACAGTTGAATTTATCACCAAGTTCATCCCATGAAATCCTTTCAAATATCTGAAACTATATGCGTACGAGAGTAGATTACACAAGAATTGAAGCCTGTAGATCATAGAAACAGGCATAAATTTCCTCAATGGGTTTTCGCTCGACAAGCGGAGAACGAGAAATTCACAAAAAAAAATTTCAGGTTAGGCAAACTTCCATGTCAGTTGGTACGTCAAAAACAGAACTGCAGAATTTGTGGTAACGAAAACCTGACAGTGACTGTGGAAGATGAGATGCATCAACAACGCACGACTGTGATGTGGATTCTGGGCAGGAGGAGTGATCGGCCCGTAGTGTTTTGAAAATGATGAGGGAGCTGCCGTTACAGTGAACGGCGACTGTTACCGAAGCATGCTTTCTGATTGGTTTTTTCCTCTTATTGATGAAAATGATTTTTGGTTTTAACAAGATGGTGTGACATGTCACACATCCCGTGAAACGATTGCTCTGCTGAATGAAAAGTTCCTCAAAAAATTATCTCTTTGCGTGGCAACCAGAACTAGCCTGCCAGATCGTGCGATCGTACGCCGTCTGACCTTTTTTGTGGGGATTTGTGAAATCAAAACTGCACGTAAACAAATCACAGACAACACACAAATTGAAGGATGAAATTAAAAGGGTTGTTGACGGTATCCCACCAAATGTTTGTGAACGCGTTAGCGAGAACTTCAATGAACGCATGCTCGTTGCCGCGTGGCCTGGGGCGGTTATATGGAGGATACAATTTTTCATACATAAATGGGAGAAGTTACTTAATATGTTTGTCAAAAAAATTACAAAAAATGAATCAAATGGCTCTGAGCCCTGTGGGACTTAACATCTGAGGTGATCAGTCCCCTAGAACTTAGAACTACTTAAACCTAAGTAACCTAAGGACATCACACACACCCATGCCCGGGGCAGGATTCGAACCTGCGAAAGTAGCGGTCGCGCGGTTCCAGACTGTAGCGCCTAGAACCACGCGGCCACCCCGGCCGGAAAAAAAACTGAATAAATTTTGTGTGTTCTATAGCAGTTTAATATTCGTCCTACTTCCTGAGCACTCTGTACTGTGGCAATCCCATGGCCAGTAGCCCTGTAGCATGCGGGAAAACACATTTCAGCGAATGGAAAAGCTACGCCGGTATTCCATTTCGCTCTGTTGAAATAAATAAAGAAGGGAATAAACAGCCCTTTATCTTTTGCGCTATTGATTCGTAATTACGTGAACTTTGTCATCTGTCCGTACTGCAAACAGACGAAGAATGGAAGTGGGAAAAGGTAAACATAGCTGACTGGAGGTCAATTTTGACGTTAGTTCGCAAACTGAACTCTGTCCAGAACTCCTCTGTATCGCTTAACACTAAACTTAAATCCACCAAGGGAGGTTCAGCGCTGATCCAAGCGCAAAACATGCTTAGCAACACTGCTAAAATCGGCTATCGACACAATTATCGCACTTGTAACGTATACATTAATTGTACATCGTAGATACACAGTATATAAGCTCTGGTGTCGTGAGTATTGTAACAAGGCCAGTCCCATTCCAAAATACCATTATCCACGATGGCGGCCTTTACGTCAGAGACATTATGAACTGTTTTCATAACACCGCCACCATTCCAAAGCACTGTTATTCAACAACAACAAGGTCGCACCCAGTGTATCCACCACGTGATGCGTGTCTAGTCCCTATTGCCGTAGCGGTGTGTGTGTGAGAGAGAGAGAGAGAGTTAGCGCCATCTCTCTATGTCACAACCCCGCGCTTACATACACGCACTAGGCAGGACCTATACAAATCAGTGCACGGTCCACCTCACTCTCACACTGCTCCTATACTTCGTTCGTCCAGTACTTGTCACGTCTTCGTAATTAAACGTGCAAAAATGAAGCGTTCAAGTGTAACTGCACTCACTAAGGATACGATATTACTTATTGCCTAATCCACTTCCTCTTACGTCATCACGTACAATACATTACAATTATTTTACAGAAATACATTTCTCAAACAAAATTTTCAAAACAAAATTATAAAAACAATCATGATGGTCTGTTCCTGTGGATAAAATAAACGTTTATTAATTTAGTCATCCCATCACCACATGGTCTCTAACTACTAATTTCTCTATTTCTACAGTTGACGTCAACATGCTACTACATGCCGTGACCTTTTATGGTAAACTCCTTTCCCTGGCGTCGCTCAGTTGCTGCTATTATCTGCGAACAATTAAAAACATTTGTTGCACATTATTGTAGGTTACTGTAACTCCGAATTTCTCCGATACCCCTTTAATGTTGTGCTTGTTTGACTGGTTATGGCATTGGTCTTCCGCTCCTAGTCTGCTTCTGTCTGTAACGGTAGGCTCAATTCAACGTCATGCTTATCTGTTGAACAAAACAAGAGTTAGTTTTGCACGTTACAGCAAGTAAAAATCAGTGATAGTGGTCAAGGTTCAAATGGTTCAAATGGCTCTGAGCACTATGGGACTCAACTGCTGAGGTCATTAGTCCCCTAGAACTTAGAACTAGTTAAACCTAACTAACCTAAGGACATCACAAACATCCATGCCCGAGGCAGGATTCGAACCTGCGACCGTAGCGGTCTTGCAGTTCCAGACTGCAGCGCCTTTAACCGCACGGCCACTTCGGCCGGCGGTCAAGGTTCATGGCTGGACTTGAGAGCATCTATCTTTTGTGGTGGCCTTCATTATCATCCTTTAAACTGGCTGGCGTGTTGTTTTAGCGTCTCTGCTTAACTCAAATAGTTGAGCCCTTTCCATCTCGCGCTGCTTGTCTAGATCAGCCAAGATTTGATGGAAGAAATCTAGAAAGATGGAGAAGACTGAATATAATATCGCGTATGGAAAGGGAAGTGTGCATTCCGTTTTCTGATTGTATACATTTAGTCCTCATAAGCTTGTCTTTTCTTTGTAGTATGAAACGTCCCCATTGAACAATTTATATATGGCTGTGCTTAACCTGACACACAATATTTTGTTAGCGCAACGCAATCTGACTTTCAAAATTCCCTGCAAAAGAATGGCCCTGACTAACATTAAACTATACCTTTCACAAATCACTTACCTCACAAAAATCTTCGCTGCTCAAGCTACTGCAATACAGCGAGCGCCACTACTGCCAGCTAAATAAAAGATTCAAACTATGGAAGGCACTAACTACTGATAGGGATAGTTAGCAAATGAAAGATATTAATAGAGAACAAACAATGTATTTACCTTGATATCATCATGTATAAATATAGCAGTTCATGACAAATTACAAATCTCCGCCATCTCTCTCCCCACATCCACCACTGCTGGCGGCTCACCTCCAACTGCGCAACGCTACGCGCTGTTCACAGCCAGCTGCCTAACACTACAATGACGAGTATTACAACAATGCAAAGCAGCCACAGACTGCACACAGCACAGCCAGTGATTTTCATACAGAGGTGGCGTTACCAATAAAAAAACCTAAACAGCCTACTTACATAGAGAAAACATAAACAGCCTACTTACATAGAGAAAACATAAACAGCCTACTTACAGTAGATGCGCCTAATTCAGCATTCATTTCTACCACCCAAAGCGTTCAAGGAGGCGGCGGTGGCTTTCAAACGGCGCCCTCCACGCAGGACTCTCAGTCTTTAGAGGAGGAGGAGATCAACCTACCTGACTGGTTTGAGGATCTACTTGATTTTGGCAATGAGTTGCTCAAACCATGGAGTCAGAGCGGAGAAGGTGAATAATTTTGAACATTATTTACTCTTATTGTTATTATTTATCGCTCTTTTAAATATAAATCACTAAATTAATTTTTTTTCTTATTTATCTTACAGGTATATCACATGACGTAGGCCGTGTTCCTAGAGCGGTGGTTTCGGGGGCGGGACTCGGGCGCACCGAACCGCAAAGACACGCAGCGCCTTGCGTAGCCCCTATAAGGGCTTCGCGGGAGGCGGATGCAGAACACGCGCCAGCTCCTTCCCCAGCGCTGCCGCAACCGTTTGGATGTGAAAAACAACACCACCGAGCCCCCGCGCCACCGGCAGGTAGAGGCAGCAGCGCAGCCCGTCCGCCGTCGCCACAGCCTGGCCCTTCAAGCCGGCTGTCACCCCTCCTCCTCCTCCGGAAGCAGCAGCTCGCCGCCGCCGCCGTCCACGCAAGGTATGCGTTCGGAGGCGTATACCTCTCCCCGCAACTGATGATGATTACGATCCCTCATCACCAGCCCCTTCATCTATCGGGTGGACTCCTAGTTGTAGCAATAGTAATAATAGTAATTTCCCTATGGCTAGCGGTAGTTCTCTCCCCCGTCCTATCGATAATGAATTCGATCAGAGTGACGGTGTAATGACTCCCTTAGAATACTCAGCAGTTGCTAGAGCGTTTGAGGGGCGAATCTCTTTCACCAGAATTGAGAATCCAGGCGGGAGGTATCGCGATCCTGTAAGGTTTTTGGAGGCGTGCCTCCCCGTCTTGGAGACCGAGCTCCTCAAACTCTTAGATGATCCGGAATTTAACGCCATTAAATGCAGTGCGGTATTATGCTGTGAACTGAGTCACTCCCCTAAACATCAAGGTGACGCGGAGACGGCTACTCTGCATTATATATGGGGTGACAATGGCGTTATTTCTCGGAGCACATCGATTGCTGAGTGGTACCGAGAATCCACCTTGAGCGCTATTATGGCCCGATTTTCCGAGATGGAAGTACGTGGATCCGCTAAAGCGCTCAGCAGTATACCGCACCTCGACATCCATATACATGTCTATGATCCAATGAATGGAGGGTCCAGTTATATTAAACTCCCTATAGATATTGAGAAAAAGCAGTCGTGCATTAATGTTCAAAATAACTATGATAATGCGTGTTTTGCATGGTCAGTCCTGGCTTGCGAGAGAAATTACAATTACAACCATCATCCCGAGCGTCCCAGCAGTTACAAAGTCAAAGATATTAAGAGACAGTATAACTTTGACGGAATAGAGTTCCCTTTAAGAATCCAGGACATACCTAAGTTTGAGGCTCAGAATACCGCCATATCGGTCCACGTTTATGGCCTGGAGAAGAAAAGCAAGTCAGATGAGCAGAACAAGCATACAGTAGTAGGCCCCCTCCATTTCTCAAAATTTGCATGTGAGCGAGAGTTGCATGTCAACATGCTGCTCTTCTCCGAACGTGATAATTATCACTACGTCTGGATCAAAGACATGTCCCGACTCATTTCCTCCCAGTTAAGTAAAAATGAACATAAACAACATATTTGTATAAGGTGTTTGAATTATTTTTCATCTCAAGAGTTGTTAGCGACACATCTATTAGATTGTGCATGCAAGGACCCGGTACGTGTTGTTATGCCCGCTGAGGAAAATAACTTCATTAAATTTAAAAATGCTCACCACCAGCAGCGTTGTCCTTTTGTTGTGTACGCCGATTTTGAATGCTTGCTGGCTCCTATTACTCGTTGTGAAGGGAACCCCTTAGCCTCACACACAACCTTCACACAAAAACACGTACCTTATGCGGCGGTGTTCCAAGTTGTATGCGCGTATGATTGTAAACTTAATAGCTATCAGTCTTACGTAGGGGATGATCCGGCGGTTTGGTTTCTCACTCAGCTTGAAAAACTTTCATGGCAAGTTCACAAGCTCTACAGCATCAATATTCCCATGACCAAATCAAAGGAAAATGATGACTTGTATGAAAAGGCTGTTAATTGTCATATTTGCGGGCTGGCCTTAGATAGAAAAGCGGAGACTCCTCGTAGAGACCATTGTCATCTTACGGGTAAGTTCCGCGGTGCAGCCCACAAAGCATGCAACTTGAAGTATCAGTTACCTACACACATACCCGTCTTTTTTTCACAATCTGAGCGGGTATGACGCTCATTTTCTCGTTGACCACTTGGCTAAGTTCGGTATGAAGAATGATCAGCTCAGTATCCTGCCTGAAAGTGTTGAAAAGTACATTTCTTTTTCAAAACGAATGACGCCGCAAATTACGCTCCGCTTCCTTGACTCTCTACGATTTATGCAGACTTCGCTCCAGAAACTGGTTGAGACTTTACCTCGGAATGATATGCATATCACTCGATCTGTATTTACCGATGAGGAAAAGTTTCAACTTGCGACGAGGAAAGGAGTTTTCCCGTACGAGTATCTTGATAGTATGGCAAAACTCAATGAAACAAGGCTTCCCGAAATAACTTCTTTTACCAGTACTCTCACAGGCGATACCATAAATATCACAGATTATGAGCATGCCGTTAATGTCTGGCAGGAATTCAACATCCCCAATTTGGGAGAATATGCAAGGTTATACATGGACACGGACGTTCGTTTGCTTGCAGATGTTTTCGAAAAGTTCCGGAGTGTATGTGTGACCACGTACTCTCTGGACCCTGCCTTTTATTACACGGCACCTGGGTTGTCCTGGGACGCTATGCAAAAAAAAAAAAAAAAAAAAAAACGGATTGCAACATTGAACTTTTGACTGATGCTTCGATGCTTCTATTTTTGAGCGAGGGATCCGCGGCGGACTTTGTCAATGTGTTCACAGGCACGCCAAGCTAAATAACCCGCGGATGGGTGTCGAGTACAACGCATCCCTTGATTCTAGTTACATTTTGTACTTAGATGTTAACAATTTATATGGGCATGCTATGAAGCAACCGCTGCCGGTTGCCGGGTTCCAATGGGTGCCTGGAGACGAATTGAAGGGATTAGGTGGACAGATAATGGGTCTTGCGGCCGATTCTGATGTAGGGTATGTGCTTGAGGCAGACATCGCGTACCCTAATAATTTGCATGGAGAGACAAGCGACTTGCCGTTATGTCCAGAGCAACAAATTCCACGAGGAAGCACCATCCCTAAACTGCTGGTCACTGTTGGGGATAAGCAGAGGTATATTATTCATTATCGTAACCTCCAGCAGTGCCTCAGATTAGGAATGGAGCTCATTAAAATCACCCGGGCAATCTCCTTCAAGCAATCCCTCTGGTTGAAGGAGTATATTGAACTAAATACTGAAAAGAGGGCGGTCGCGAGTAATGATTTTGAAAAAGACTTTTATAAATTAATGAATAATTCCATTTTGGGGAAAACTATGCAGAATGTAAGAAATGAACGCGATATTGTTATTAGAACCGCATGGGAATGGCGTTATGGCGTGAGAAAATGTATAGCCAGACCAAATTTTAAGCGTTCCACCATCTTCAATGAAAACTTTGTTGCTGTGGAGATGTCGAAGACTGCAGTCCGACACTGTCGTACCGAGCAGGGTTTGGACCTTACTCGACAGGAGACGGAAGAATGAGTAGGGGATCACCTGCAAGTCATGACAGTAGTTATCATGCGGAAAGGGGAGCCTTGGCGGTAGACGGTTCAGACATCGCTGGATTCTTGGAGCGTATGATGCAGAAGATAGACGCTAGTACGAAAGTGATGCAGGAAAGAATTTAAACGTGTAGAAAGGAGAGACAAGCTAGTCTGGAAAGAATCAGCGAAGAAACACACAGCAGCATACAGGAGTGTAGAAAGGAAACCCGGGCACAGCTTGCCATCATAAAGCGTGAAACATGCGGTGTGAAGGATGAAGTAAAAGCATTGCGTGAGAAGTTAGAGCGAGAGATAGCCGAAGCGAAAAGAACCGCCAATGAGGCGAAATTAATTGCGCGGGGAGCCAAGAGAATATCGAGAGAAACGAAGGAGGACACAGAGAACAAGACCAAGGTCGGCAAAACTGTTATAAATATGCTGCAGACACGAGTGAAAAAGATTGAAGAAACCGTGTCGAGCAGGAAGGAGGAAGCCGGAGAGGCACCACTGATGGCAGAATTTGCCGAATTTAAACGACAAATCGAGAGCAGGGTAGAGGCACTGTCAGTCGACAGAACTTCTACAAATACAGGACAAACTGGAGCCGATATTCAGACAGTATCCACGGAAGAGGTAACCTCGGAAGTACGGCAACGGGACACAGTATCTGTCACAGGAGTTGTGAACCGACGTGATAATGAAGCATGCATGCTGGAAACCAGACCGTTAGAACGTCATGGCAGCTATGAACCGCGAGGCACACGTACGGAGGTACCGTGTGTAGTAAGTGATTTGCCGGAGGCGGAGTTCAGTAGCAGAACAACTGGCGCAAGCAATTGCTACCCGCTTAGGCGATCCACCTCGCACTTGCAAGAGCCACAGGATATCCAGGAGGCGCACACGGAGGTAGTTTATGAAAACATCGAAACGCCACAGCATAAAGATGAAACTAGGCAGTTTGATTATAAACACTTTCTGTCGGTACACAAGTTCCAGCACTATAAGGATGATAATAATACGTTACATCCAAAAACGTTCATTGGACAGTTTGATCTAACATTACCACCACAGTGGCCGTTAATGTACAAGCTTGACTTTGTGTGTGCGCACTTGGAAGGTGCATCAGCGGAAAGTATGCGTAGTGTTGCTAAAGGTTGCAGAACATACCAAGAGTTCCGCGACGCATTTATGAGCAGATATTGGTCAAAGGAGACCCAAAACAGAATTAAACAAGAAATCCTCATGACACGCGACTTCGAGAGCTCAAGTTTCCGAAGTGTTGTGAAATTTTTATAGAACATGCTGAAAAAGAATCAGTATCTGGACGAACCGTGCAGCCTTGGGGAGATTATACGCGTATGCTATATGAAGTTGCCACTTACATATCAGCAGACGCTAGCTGGCAGATGCGGAAATGAAGTAGAAGCATTTAAGGGCATTCTTAGGGAACTGGAGTTTGCCTATAACGACCAGCAGGTGCGTGAGAAGAAGAAGCAAGGGGACCGCATGAGGAAGGCCAAGAGGCGAATATAGAGAGAAACAGAAGCCAGATGAGGAATAACTATGCCGGTAACGGTAACAATAGGGGAAACAACCCACAGTGGCGCGATAATAGAGGACAAACATTATCCACCACAGGAACGTAGGTGGAACCAGGGTAATAATAACTGGAAACCAGCCAGTAAAAATGGAAGGGATCAACCAGTGCAGAACTGGAGAGCGAGTGAAGACCTCAATCCAGAACCTACACAAATAATCAAAATACGTCCTGCTAACCCTGGCCGTACGCAAACTGCGCAAAACAGACAAGAATGACTAGGGCGGCACACTCGGCAGCGGAAGAACGCGGCCGGGAACAAAGTAGTGTATAATTAGATTAGATTTTTGTGATTTGTTGGCGATGTTTATTTGTATTAGTATAGGCAGTGTTTTATTTTTGTTTTGTGATTATTTGTTTTATGTTGTGTGTATTTATTTTCCTATTTTCATGTGCTTATCTTATTTTGGTATGGATTGTGTGCATATTATGTGTTTGATGTTAAATTTTGTTGTATGGGGACCACTGGGTCGCTTAGTATAGAAAATTTGCTTCAGCTATGACACAAAGAATATTTAGAAGTATTAGATTAATTATAGAAGGGGTTATCTTATGTAGATAACTTCCTATACAAAATTTTATGGCAAGGCTATTGGACAGGAGAGCTTTCAGGATAAAATCTGGATCTGTGGTGGATTGATTTGGGGTGTGTTGAGCGTGTTGTGATGTGGTAGGTGGATATTGCGTCCCACCGAATGTGTTGCGTTTCTTGAGACGAGTGCAGGGTATGATGTCCGACGCGGTAGTGTTCAGGACCCACCCGTTGCGTTATCGGCGTATGGCGATTGTGGGTGTTTCGGGTGATAATTATGAGGTGGTCTGTACGACGCAGTAGTGTTCGAGACGCACCTGTTATCTCAATTGTGTTGATAGTGTGAGTACGGTGATCAAAACGACTATCCGGTGGTCAGTCAATCGAAATTAGGCGATAGGGACGCACCAAACATGGATAATTCGTAATGGGTGCGATGAGGATGTTGTGTGAAAAGGCGAGTTTTGAGCCGTCATAGAAAGACGTAAATCAGGTGGCTGGTCGCACGCAATAGCGTGATCGACAGAGCTTATTGATGATTTGGGCCGTAGGAGTGTTGTAGAGACGCTAGCCGAGTCTGGGCTTAACTATTTGAGTTAAGCAGAGACGCTAAAACAACACGCCAGTCAGTTTAAAGGATGATAATGAAGGCCACCACAAAAGATAGATGCTCTCAAGTCCAGCCATGAACCTTGACCACTATCACTGATTTTTACTTGCTGTAACGTGCAAAACTAACTCTTGTTTTGTTCAACAGATAAGCATGACGTTGAATTGAGCATACCGTTACAGACAGAAGCAGACTAGGAGCGGAAGACCAATGCCATAACCAGTCAAACAAGCACAACATCAAAGGGGTATCGGAGAAATTCGGAGTTACAGTAACCTACAATAATGTGCAACAAATGTTTTTAATTGTTCGCAGATAATAGCAGCAACTGAGCGACGCCAGGGAAAGGAGTTTACTATAAAAGGTCACGGCATGTAGTAGCATGTTGACGTCAACTGTAGAAATAGAGAAATTAGTAGTTAGAGACCATGTGGTGATGGGATGACTAAATTAATAAACGTTTATTTTATCCACAGGAACAGACCATCATGATTGTTTTTATAATTTTGTTTTGAAAATTTTGTTTGAGAAATGTATTTCTGTAAAATAATTGTAATGTATTGTACGTGATGACGTAAGAGGAAGTGGATTAGGCAATAAGTAATATCGTATCCTTAGTGAGTGCAGTTGCACTTGAACGCTTCATTTTTGCACGTTTAATTACGAAGACGTGACAAGTACTGGACGAACGAAGTATAGGAGCAGTGTGAGAGTGAGGTGGACCGTGCACTGATTTGTATAGGTCCTGCCTAGCGCGTGTATGTAAGCGCGGGGTTGTGACATAGAGAGATGGCGCTAACTCTCTCTCTCTCACACACACACCCCGCTACGGCAATAGGGACTAGACACGCATCACGTGGTGGATACACTGGGTGCGACCTTGTTGTTGTTGAATAACAGTGCTTTGGAATGGTGGCGGTGTTATGAAAACAGTTCATAATGTCTCTGATGTCAAGGCCGCCATCGTGGATAATGGTATTTTGGAATGGGACCAGCCTTGTTACAATACTGTCGTGATATAAACATGGAGGAACGGATACAGGAAAAGGAGCGTTCTTCGAGTTTCTCCTCATACAAAAAAGATTTGTCGCTGGAAATCATACTGGATCAACATACAGAAACAATAGAAAAAAAACAATTCTCCGTGGGCTGATTTTCGTACTGCAGTTGTGTAATTCACACTGCGTAAGCATAGAGAGTGCTGCTCTACGCAGTGGTATGTACGGAGAATGGAAAGTATAGTACGGTTTCAAAACGGAGTAGAATTATAATTACCTTTATAAGTGCTATAGAGAAAGTAGTATCAAATGAGAAAAACTCTCAGAAGTGTCCTCGGGTCGAACCTGTGACCCTCTGCTCTGTACAGGAGAATGTGACGTCTCACTTACCGAAAAAATAACAAAAACAACCCCTGAAACACGATGCTAAAGAATTTACTAATACTTGCTTATGTTTCACTCATCAACACACGTGCAGCTGTCATAGTGAAACGTCCCCTTAGAAAAATTTATACAAGACTGTGCTTAAACTGACACACAATATTTTTGGCGCAACACAATCTGACTTTCAAAATTCCCTACAAAAGAATGGCCCTGACTAACATTAAACTATACGTTTCACAAATCACTTACCTCACAAAAAGCTTGGTTACTCGAACTACTGCAATACAGCAAGCGCCACTACTGCCAGCTAAATAAAAGATTCAAACTACTGAAGGCACTAGCTACTGATAGGCATAGATAGCAAATGAAAGATTTTGATAGAGAACAAACAATGTATTTACCTTACTAGTGTTCAAAGGTCATAATATATATAGCAGTTCATGACAAATTTCAAAATTCCGCCATCTCTCTCCCCACATCCACCACTGCTGGCGGCTCACCTCCAACTGCGCAACGCTACGCGCTGTTCACATCCAGCTGCCGCTGCCCAACACTACAATGGCAGACAACAATGCAAACTAGCCACAGACTGCACACAGCACAGCCAGTGATTTTCATACAGAGGTGGCGTTACCAATAAAAAAAACCTAAACAACCTACTTACAATAGCAGTTTACGCACGTGTTCGATGATTACGCAAAATTGATGTGCTTTTTATAGTTACTACTACTGTGGCTGAGAGAGTACATTTAAGAGATATTCAATCATTATTGCCGCTGTCAAAATCAACATACTTCACTGTTCACGGCAACCACTTGGAATTTTCCTTTTTTGCTACGCCGCTCAGTGTCTGTAAAATTAGGAGACGTTTACAAGAATTGTTATGAGATCAGTTGTTATCTACATTCATGACCTACATACGAGATAATTTCCTTAACCTAACGTTACACAGCGAAATATGTATTTCGAGCTTCAGCACACATAGTGATCAGCCAGAACACTATGATCACCACCTATCTAAAAACCAGTATGTCCACCTTTGGACCGAGTAGCAGTAGCGACGCGGCGTGGCGTGGAAGCAATGAGGCCTTGGTAGATCGCTGGAGAGTGTTGGGACCACATTTTCGCACACAAGCCATCTAATTCCCGTAAATTCCACGGAGAAGGGGGGGGGGGTGATGATCCCTGACGCCACGTTCAATCACATCCCAGAATAAACGATGACTAACTGACAACCTCTGCTGCCGACAGGTGTTGTTGATATACCTCGATGTGGACAGCTGAAAATGTGTGCCCCGACCGGGACCCGAACCCGGGATCTCCTGCTTACATGGCAGACGCCCTATCCATCTGAGCCACCGAGGATACAGACGAAGGAGGAGATCCCGGGTTCGGGTCCCGGTCGGGGCACACGTTTTCAGCTGTCCACATCGAGGTATATCAACAACACCTGTCGGCAGCTGAGGTTGTCAGTTAGTCATCGTTTATTCCAGGGAAAAGCTGCACGGTCATCAACAGTAACTGTTCTTTCGAGAACAAGTTACTGTCTTCGCATATATAGTTAAAGGCTACCCAGCCATTGACCTTCGTCTGTGCGAATGCGCACAGGTTGCCCAAACTCTTACGGGAATCGCCAAAGCGTGCGCGAGTAATGAGTGGTTGGGCAAATGTCTATAAGGTGCAATACATATGTAGAATTGTGGACAGTTGGGAATGTGAGTCTCACGGGAAGCGTGCAAGGGATAAGTCCCTGCAGTCGCGCTATTCGTCTGTGTCCTCGGTGGCTCAGATGGATAGAGCGTCTGCCATGTAAGCAGGAGATCCCGGGTTCGGGTCCCGGGCGGGGCACACGTTTTCAGCTGTCCACATCGAGGTATATCAACAACACCTGTCGGCAGCTGAGGTTGTCAGTTAGTCATTGTTTATTCCAGGGAAAAGCTGCACGGTCATCAACAGTAACTGTTCTTTCGAGAACAAGTTACTGTCTTCGTGCACATCCCTGATGTTTTCGATCGGATTCAGATCTGGCGAGTGAGGGGTCCAGCACATCAGCTGGAACTCACCACTGTGTCCCTCGAACCACTCTGTCATACTACTGGCCTTGTGACATGGCGCATTATCTTGTTGAAAATGCCACTGACGTTTGGATACATGACCGTCATGAACGGGTGTACGTGGTCTGTAACCAGTGCACGATACTCCTTGACCGTCATGGTGCCTTGCACGAGTACTGGTTCAAATGGCTCTTAGCATCCCCTAGACTGAGAACTACTTAAACCTAAGGACATTACACACATCCATACCCGAGGCAGGTTTCGAACTTGCGACCGTAGCAGCAGCACGGTTCCGGAGTGAAGCGCCTAGAACCGCTCGGTCACAGTGGCCGGCTTGCACGAGTTCTATTGGACCCTTGGTTGGCTACTTGAATATTCCCCAGTCCATAACGCAGCTGCGGCAGCTTGTCTCGGCCCTGCAGTATAGGTGTCAAGGAGCTGTTCCCGTGAAAGATGATAGATTCGCGCCCTCCCGTCGGCATGATGAAGTATCGGGATTCAGCAGACGAAGCAACGCTCTATCACTGCGCCAACATCCAGTGCCGATGGTCACGTAGTTGCCGATGTTGTGGTGTTTACATTGGCACATGAATGGGCCATGCCTGTGGAGGCCCATCGTTAGGAGTGTTCGATGCCCTGTGTTCAGACACACTTGTACTCTGCCCATCATTAAAGTCTGATGTTAGCTCCGCCAAAGTTCGCCGTCTGTCCTGTTTTACCAGAGTATCCAGCCAAATCTGTGTAACCACTGAAACGTCCCCTTTGAACAATTAAACACGACTGTCCTTAACCTGACACACAATATTTTTTTTAGCGCAACGCAATCTGACTTTCGATAATCCCTACAAAAGAATGGCCGTGTCTAATATTAACCTATACGTTTCACAAATCACTTACCTCACAAAAATCTTCATTACTCGAACTACTGCAATACAGCGAGCGCCACTACTGCCAGCTAAATAAAAGATTCAAACTAAGGAAGGCACTAACTAACACACAATATTTTTTTTAGCGCAACGCAATCTGACTTTCAATAATCCCTACAAAAGAATGGCCGTGTCTAATATTAACCTATACGTTTCACATATCACTTACCTCACAAAAATCTTCGTTACTCGAACTACTGCAATACAGCGAGCGCCACTACTGCCAGCTAAATAAAAGATTCAAACTAAGGAAGGCACTAACTACTGATAGGCATAGTTAGCAAATGAAAGATTTTAATAGAGAACAAACAATGTATTTACCTTAATAGTCATTATATATATATATATATATATATATATATATATATATATATATATATCAGTTCATGACAAATTACAAAACTCCGCCATCTCTCTCCCCACATCCACCACTGCTGGTGGCTCACCTCCAACTGCGCAACGCTACGCGCTGTTAACATCCAACTGCCGCTGCCCAACACTACAATGGCAGACAACAATGCAAACTAGCCACGGACTGCACATAGCACAGCCAGTCATTTTTCATACAGAGCGCTACGTAACGTTGCCAATAAGAAAACATAAAACAGCACAGCCAGTGATTTTCATACAGAGCGCTACGTAACGTTGCCAATAAGAAAACATAAACAGCCTACTTACACCACCACCACGACATCTGGACGTGGTTTCACCTTGGTTTCGCAGGGTGTTGAAGACGCTCACCACAGCACTCCTCGAACACCCGACAAGTCGGACAGTTTCCGAAATGCTCGTGCCGAGTCTCCGAGCCATCACAGTCTGCCCTCGGTCAAACTCAGATAGGTCGCGCGCTTTCCCCATTCTACATGTGGACAGTACGCTCACTGATACTATATGCACCGTGCGTGTGTCTGATTAGCAGTCATTCCTCGCCAGGTGACGTTGCTTTAGCCTGAACGGGTCTATATCGATAATGGGTCGATGCTCATAATGTTCTGGCTGATCAGTGTATTTACCTGTTTATAAAAAATTCTTTATTATTTCAATTTGTATTTGCACAAATCAAAATCGTTTCTTTGTGATGTCACTGAACCCAACTCTGAACCGAGAATTTTATCCGCTCAAAGTTGATCATGATTAAGGGCAATGTTATCTACGATTATCGTTTACACGACGCAGATTTCAGAGTTGAACTTGATCTGAGTTCATTTTCTGTGTTAATTCATGGTCAAATGCTTTATACAATCATCCCTCACTGTGAACCCAGGAACTGACTGGTTGTAAGTGCCCATAAAAATGTTTATGTTCCAGTGCCATTAATATAGAGGCACTACATTTTATTTGTTATAACACAAGCACAGAAATACAACAACAAATTTTTTAACTACTGGAACTACCGTCAACAGAAATCATGTCTCATTACATTTAATTTTTTTTACAGGAGAATAACAAAATTAAATCCAAGAGAACAATTTCTTACTATTTCTGTTTTTTGTATAAATTCGTTTTTTGGATAAGATTTGCACGTTTTACTGTATAACTCCTTGTACTGTTGAGGAAGAAATGACAACATCGTCAACAAATGGGACTTAACATCTGAGGTCATCAGTTCCCTAGACTTAGAACTACTTAAACCTAATTAACTTAAGGACATCACACACATCCATGCCCGAGGCAGGATTCGAACCTGCGACCGCAGCAGCAGCGGGGTTCCGGACTGAAGCGCCTAGAACCGCTCGGTCACAGAGGCCGGCCATCGTCAACAGGTCTTTCTGTTTTGTAGCTGGTGAGTATGGGTGGTCTTTCAGATGAAGTACGGCACAGCATATATCTGCCAAGATTTTTCCTCTTTTGAATACATCCACATTTTTCCATTCTTCTGCTGCAGGGTAACAATTTTTAATAGTTATTTGAGATGGACGAGTATGAGATACTTTCATTATGTTACAGAGTTTCAGCAGCATCTTTAAAAATCTAAGACTTCAGTTGTATCCATTGGATTTACATAGAATGTGTCTATAGTTTTAGGTGACTTAACAATCATTGGAAATCTTGCGGAATATAGTTTTCGACACATTGCGCTTGGAACTCCTGAAGGATGTAATGCTTGACACAAAGAAAATGCACTTTCTAGTGGTTTGAAACCTTCTCCCCATGATTTGACACTTGGACCAAACCTAGGTACCTGAGACACAGTACCGAGACACAATATCACCTGAAAATGCGTTTTGTGCAAAAACTGGCACTTAACGATTTTCATTTCTTCAAACGTATTACACTCTGTGGAAAGAAAGAAAACGAAGTACCACGATGGACTTACGCGAATGGGTTGGAAATTAGTAGACGTGATGCAAATGTGCCGACAAACAGATGATTACAATTTCAGAAAAACAATATGATTTATTCAAGAGCCGAATCTTCAAAAGTCGAGTAAGTCAATAACGCATTGGTCGGTCTCTGGCCCTTATGCAAACAGGTACTGCGTCTTGGCAGTGATTAATAGAGTAATTGGGGTCCGCCTGAGGGATATCGTAGCAAATTATGTCTAACTAGCGCGTTAGATTGTCAAAATCACGAGCTGGTTGGAGGGCGCTGCCATAATGCTCCAAACGCTCTCAATTGGGGAGAGATCCGGCGACTTTGCTGTCCAAAGATGGGTTTGGCAAGCACGAAGGCAAGCAATAGAAACTTTCACCCTGTGTGGAGGGCATTATTTTGCTGTGATGTAAGCCCAGAATGTCATACAACACCGGCCGCTGTGGCCGAGTGGTTCTAGGCGCTTCAGTCTGGAACAACGCTGCTGCTCAAATCCTGCCACGGGCATGGATGTGTGTCATGTCCTTACGTTAGTTAGGTTTAAGTAGTTCTAAGTCTTGGGGACTGATGACCTCAGATGTTAAGTCCCATAGTGCTTAGAGCCATTTTGAAGCTTACAACGAAGGGCAACAAAACTAGGCGTAGCATATCGTCAACGTATCTAAACACCTTTTTCCAAAGCTGTTTCACAGAGGAAGACCGCACTGCAGTTCCTTCTCTAAATCCTCGCACAAACGAAAAAATGGCTGACATCGAAATAAGTGTCCAAGGAATAGAAAAGCAACTGGAATCACTCAATAGAGGAAAGTCCACTGGACCTGACGGGATACCAATTCGATTCTACACAGAGTACGCGAAAGAACTTGCCCCCCTTCTAACAGCCGTGTACCGCAAGTCTCTAGAGGAACGGAGGGTTCCAAATGATTGGAAAAGAGCACAGATAGTCCCAGTCTTCAAGAATGGTCGTCGAGCAGATGCGCAAAACTATAGACCTATATCTCTTACGTCGATCTCTTGTAGAATTTTAGAACATGTTTTTTGCTCGCGTATCATGTCATTTCTGGAAACCCAGAATCTACTATGTAGGAATCAACATGGATTCCGGAAACAGCGATCGTGTGAGACCCAACTCGCCTTATTTGTTCATGAGACCCAGAAAATATTAGATACAGGCTCCCAGGTAGATGCTATTTTTCTTGACTTCCGGAAGGCGTTCGATACAGTTCCGCACTGTCGCCTGATAAACAAAGTAAGAGCCTACGGAATATCAGACCAGCTGTGTGGCTGGGTTGAAGAGTTTTTAGCAAACAGAACACAGCATGTTGTTATCAATGGAGAGACGTCTACAGACGTTAAAGTAACCTCTGGCGTGCCACAGGGGAGTGTTATGGGGCCATTGCTTTTCACAATATATATAAATGACTTAGTAGATAGTGTCGGAAGTTCCATGCGGCTTTTCGCGGATGATGCTGTAGTATACAGAGAAGTTGCTGCATTAGAAAATTGTAGCGAAATACAGGAAGATCTGCAGCGGATAGGCACTTGGTGCAGGGAGTGGCAACTGACCCTTAACATAGACAAATGTAATGTATTGCGAATACATAGAAAGAAGGATCCTTTATTGTATGATTATATGATAGCGGAACAAACACTGGTAGCAGTTACTTCTGTAAAATATCTGGGAGTATGCGTACGGAACGATTTGAAGTGGAATGATCATATAAAATTAAATGTTGGTAAGGCGGGTACCAGGTTGAGATTCATTGGGAGAGTGCTTAGAAAATGTAGTGCATCAACAAAGGAGGTGGCTTACAAAACACTCGTTCGACCTATACTTGAGTATTGCTCATCAGTGTGGGATCCGTACCAGGTCGGGTTGACGGAGGAGATAGAGAAGATCCAAAGAAGAGCGGCGCGTTTCGTCACTGGGTTATTTGGTAACCGTGATAGCGTTACGGAGATGTTTAATAAACTCAAGTGGCAGACTCTGCAAGAGAGGCGCTCTGCATCGCGGTGTAGCTTGCTCGCCAGGTTTCGAGAGGGTGCGTTTCTGGATGAGGTATCGAATATATTGCTTCCCCCTACTTATACTTCCCGAGGAGATCACGAATGTAAAATTAGAGAGATTAGAGCGCGCACGGAGGCTTTCAGACAGTCGTTCTTCCCGCGAACCATACGCGACTGGAACAGGAAAGGGAGGTAATGACAGTGGCACGTAAAGTGCCCTCCGCCACACACCGTTGGGTGGCTTGCGGAGTATCAATGTAGATGTAGATATAGATGTACGGTTGTCGCGGATAACAACCAAAGCAGTATGAAAAGAAATGGTGTCCCATACCGTAACTCTGGGTTGTCAGGGTGTATTGCGGACGACAGTGAGGTTGGTACCCCGCTGCTGTCTGGGCGTCGACAGACACGTCTTTGCTGGTCATCGGGGCTCAGTTCGAATTGAGACTCACCACTGAAGACAGTTATGATCCAGTCAATGAGATTCCAGGCTGAGGACGTGTCGGACATCGGTGGGATACCAGCCTGGGTCTCGCCTGCTGTGTGGCCCGACAAGCAGGAGTGATGATCTGGGATGCCACTTCTTTTCATAGCAGGACCACTTTGGTTGTTATCCGCGACAACCATACAGCACAGAGATACGTTGACGATATTCTACGCCTAGTTTTGTTGCCCTTCATGGCAAGCCATCCTGAGCTTACATTTCAGTAAGGCGTCTTCGTGCTTTCCAAACTCTACCTTGGTCAGTAAGGTCGCTGGAACTCTGCCCAATTGACGACGTTTGGAGCATTACGGACAGGGCCCACCAACCAGTTCTCTCTCTATTGAATAAATCATCCAATTTTCCTGAAACTGTACCTGTTTTTCTGCACATATACATCATACCTACTGATTTCCGTTCTCTTTGGATAATTCCTTCGTGGTGCGACGTCTTTCTGTCTTAGATCGTATTTATGTGCTGTTGCTATATGAACTAAATTCGACAACACATTTCCTACTTGTATCACAAAGAACGACATATCGCATGCTACAAATTACATCCATGCAGAGATATAATTCATATTCTGTTTTCGGTCCAGTATATCTAATTACATAATCAGTAGAAGGTAAGGCGGTTTGTGGCACATTTTGTTAGTGCAGATTGCCTGCATCATGGGCAGGTATTCACTCAGGGACAAACCTATTGTTCTCCTTTCATTGACAGGTACTTAACCTATTGTTCTTCTATGATTGACAGGTACTGAACCTATTGTTCTTTTAAGTGGTTTTCCATATCATCCCGTTTTCCTTTTGGTTGACAGGCATATATCCTATTGTCCCTCGCCACCCCCCCTCCCCTCGCTGCTACAGGTGCACTTTCAGGTCTGAGTTACTGGAATAACTGCTCTCACTCTTATGAATTTGATTCACTACTTAATAAAATTGATTAATTAATTAACCTCCTCACTCTCTGGTAATCCCCCCCCCTCCCCACCCAGAAAATGGTGGGAAGTTCAAATTCCATCAGGACAATGCAACACAGCATGGGTGCCTCTACTAACCTAAGAAAATGGCGGGAAAGAAAGGGCAGTTGGGCTACCTCCACTAACCTAAGTCATACGACCACCACCTCATTCTAGGAATGGCGGGAAAAGGACTCGACCTGTGCTGGATACGTCTTTGTTTTCAGTCTTTATGTAAACAATTAGAGGCAGTACCACCATCAAGTCTGTTCACCCCAAGGTCCAGAGTCCAACTGTCCTAGTACACAGTATTGCCACCGGAGGACACTGTTATCCCTTCCATGACGTAATCCAAGATGGCGGTCTAGTGGTGGTGGAGAGGATGGATCTCATAACAGGAAATTCAAGGGTATATTGTTTATTTACAAAAAATTCAGTTTGTGGAGTTGGATTTCACTTGCTCATCATTCTCTGCTGTTTGGAAACATGCAGGTCTTGTAACAAGCAGTTGTATGGGGCAACATGTTGCATAACCCAGGTGTCTTAACCTAATGTTTGGGCCTTTGTTGGCGCTTAACCTATTGTTCTGTTAAGTGGTTTTCCATGTCACCCCCATTTCCTTAAACTATAGTACTGCCTTTGATACCAAATTAAGTAATTAGTTATGTCCTCCCACCATTTTCTGGTACACTTTTCGAATTTCACATGCTTTTGAACGCCATTTCTATCGCATTCTTCTTTGTCACCAACTCCCTTAAAGTATTGTACTTGTTTTACATAAAAATTATGCAAATTAACCTATTGTTCTGCACTTAACCTGCTGTTCTGATCCAAATCACACGCTCACACACATTCTCCCCTTAACTATTGTACCGCTAACACCACTTCCCATACTTGCGTTTTTCCCATACTTGTGTTTTTCCCCTATTTGCGTTTTCCCCCTATTTGCGTTTTTCCCCTATTTGCGTTTTTCCCCTATTTGCATTTTTCCCCTATTTGCGTTTTTCCCCTATTTGCGTTTTTCCCCTATTTGCGTTTTTCCCCTATTTGCGTTTTTATTTGAGTTTCTCCCATATTCGCGTTTTCCCCATATTTTCATTTGTCCCATATTTGCGTTTTTCCGCTATTTGCGTTGTTCCCCTATTTGCGTTGTTCCCCTATTTGCGTTGTCCCCCTATTTGAATTGATCCCCTATTTGTGATGTTCCCCTATTTGAGTTGTTCCCCTATTTGCATTGTTTCCCTATTTGCGTTGTTCCCCTATTTGTGTTGTTCCCCTATTTGTGTTGTTCCCCTACTTGCGTTGTTCCCCTATTTGCGTTTTTCCCCTATTTGCGTTTTTCCCCTATTTGCGTTTTTCCCCCATTTGCCTTTTTCCCCTATTCGCGTTTTTCCCCTATTTGCGTTTTTCCCCTATTTGCATTTTTCCCCAATATTTGCAATTTTCCCCAATATTTGCGTTTTTCCCCAATATTTGCGTTTTCCCCCAATATTTACGTTTTTCCCCAATATCTGCCTTTTTCACCAAAATTTGCATCGTTACCAATATTTGCGTTGTTCCCAATATTTCCATTGTTCCCAATATTTGCGTTGTTCCCAATATTTGTGTTGTTCCCAATATTTGCATTGTTCCCATATTTGCGTTCTTCCCATATTTGCGTTTTTCCCATATTTGCATTTTTCCCACACTTGCGTTTTTCCCACACTTGCGTTTTTCCCACACTTGCGTTTTTACCACACTTGCGTTTTTACCACACTTGCGTTTTTCCCACATTTGCGTTTTTCCAACATTTGCATTATTCCAACATTTGCGTTATTCTCACATTTGGATTTTTCCAACATTTGGGTTTTTCCCACATTTGGGTTTTTCCCACATTTGGGTTTTTCCCACAATTGGGTTTTTCCCACAATTGGGTTTTTCCCACAACTGGGTTTTTCCCACATTTGGGTTTTTCCCACATTTTGGTTTCTCCCTTAAATGCGTTTTAACCTTATTTGCGTTTTTCCATTTGCGTTTTTCCCTTATTTGCGTTTTTCCCTCATTTGCGTTTTTCCCTCATTTGCGTTTTTCCCATATTTCGTGAACCCTTGATGCCTCAGACGATGTCCTACCAGCCACTTCTGTCCTCTTGTCAAGTTGTGCCACATATTTCTCTTCTCCCATATATGCGTTTTTCCCATATTTGCGTTTTTCCCATATTTGCATTTTTCCCATATTTGCGTTTTTCACATATTTGCGTTTTTCCCACATTTGCGTTTTTCCCACATTTGCGTTTTTGCCACATTTGCGTTTCTCCCACATTTGCGTTTTTCCCACATTTGCGTTTTTACCATATTTGTGTTTTTCCCATATTTCCGTTTTTCCCTTATTTGCGTTGTTCCCCTATTTGTGTTGTTCCCCTATTTGTGTTGTTCCCCTATTTCCGTTGTTCCCCTATTTGCGTTGTTCCCCTATTTGCGTTTTACCCCAACATTCGCGTTTTTCCCCAACATTTGCGTTTTTTCCCAACATTTGCGTTTTTTCCCAACATTTGCGTTTTTTCCCAATATTTGCGTTGTTCCCAATATTTGCGTTGTTCCCAATATTTGCGTTGTCCCAAATATTTGCGTTTTTCCCTTATTTGCGTTTTTCCCATATTTGCGTTTTTCCCCTACTTGCGTTTTTCCCATATGTCCGTTTTTCCCATATTTGCGTTTCTCCCATATTTGCGTTTTTCCCATATTTGCGATTTTCCCATATTTGCGTTTTTCCCCTATTTGCGTGTTTCCCATATTTGCGTTTTTCCCCTATTTGCGTTTTTCCCTGTTTGCCTTTTTCCCCTATTTGCGTTTTTCCCCAATATTTGCGTTTTTCCCCAATATTTATGTTTTTCCCCAATATTTGCGTTTTTCCCCAATATTTGCGTCCTTACCAATATTTGCGTTGTTCCCAATATTTGTGTTGTTCCCAATATTTGCGTTGTTCCCAATATTTGCGTTGTTCCCAACATTTGCGTTGTTCCCATATTTGTGTTCTTCCCATATTTGCGTTTTTCCCACACTTGCGTTTTTCCCACACTTGCGTTTTTCCCACACTTGCCTTTTTCCCACACTTGCGTTTTTCCCACACTTGTGTTTTTCCACACTTGCGTTTTTCCCACATTTGCGTTTTTCTCACATTTGCGTTTTCCCCACATTTGCATTATTCCAACATTTGCATTATTCCCACATTTGGGTTTTTCCCACATTTGGGTTTTTCCCACATTTGGGTTTTTCCTCACATTTGGGTTTTTCCCACATTTGGGTTTTTCCCACATTTGGGTTTTTCCCACATTTGGGTTTTTCCCACATTTGGGGTTTTCCCACATTTGGGTTTATCCCACATTTGAGTTTTTTCTACATTTAGGTTTTTCCCACATTTGGGTTTTTCCCTTATTTGCGTTTTTCCCTTAATTGCGTTTTTCCATTTGCGTTTTTCCCTTATTTGCGTTTTTCCCTTATTTGCGTTTTTCCCTCATTTGCGTTTTTCCCTCATTTGCGTTTTTCGCATATTTCGTGAACCCTTGATGCCTCAGACGATGTCCTACCAGCCACTTCCTTCCTCTTGTCAAGTTGTGCCACATATTTCTCTTCTCCCATATTTGCGTTTTTCACATATTTGCATCTTTCTCACATTTGCGTTTATCAAACATTTGCATTTATCAAACATTTGAGATTTTCAACCATTTGCGTTTTCCTACATTTTTTCCCCATATTTTCGTTTTTCCCATATTTTCATTTGTCCAATATTTGCGTTTTTCCCATATTTGCGTTTTCCCCATATTTGCGTTTTTCCCATATTTGCGTTTTCTTCCATATTTGCGTTTCTCCCATATTTGCGTTTTTCCCACATTTGCGATTTTTCCCACATTTGCATTTTTCCCACATTTGCGTTTTTCCCACATTTGCGATTTTCCAACATTTGCGTTTTTGCCACATTTGCGTTTTTGCCACATTTGCGTTTGTCCCACATTTGCGTTTGTCCCACGTTTGCGATTTTGCCACGTTTGGGTTTTTCCCAGTTTTGCGCTTTTCCCATATTTGCGTTTTTTCCCATATTTGCGTAATTCCCATATTTGCGTTTGTCCCACATTTGTGTTTGTCCCACATTTGCGTTTGTCCCACATTTACGTTTTCCCCACATTAGCGTTTTTCTCACATTAGCGTTTTCCCCACATTATCGTTGTTGCCACATTAGCGTTTTTGCCACATTGGCGTTTTTGCCACATTGGTGTTTTTGCCACATTGAGTTTTTGCCACATTGGCGTTTTTGCCACCTTGGCGTTTTTCCCACCTTAGCGTTTTTGCCACCTTAGCGTTTTTGCCACCTTAGCGTTTATGCCACCTTAGCGTTTTTGCCACATTAGTGTGTTTGCCACCTTAGCGTAATTGCTACCTTAGCATTTTTGCCGATATTTGCATTTTTCCGATATTTGCGTTTTGCCGCATTTGCGTTTTTCCCACATTTGCGTTTTTCACAGATTTGCATCTTTCTCACATTTGCATTTACCAGACATTTGCATTTATCAAACATTGCGATTTTCAACCATTTGCGTTTGCCTACAATTTTTCCCCATATTTTCGTTTTTCCTATATTATCATTTGTCCCATATTTGCGTTTTTCTCATATTTGCGTTTTCCCCATATTTGCGTTTTCCCCATATTTGCGTTTTTTCCCATATTTGCGGTTTTCCCACATTTGCGTTTTTTCCCACATTTGCGTTTTTCCCACATTTGCGTTTTAACCGCGTTTGCGTTTGTCCCGCGTTTGCGTTTGTCTCGCGTTTGCGTTTGTCCCGCGTTTGCGTTTGTCCCACGTTTGGGTTTGTCCCACATTTGGGTTTTTCCTACATTTTCGTTTTTCCATTTTTGCGTATTTTCCATTTTTGCGTGTTCTCCATTTTTGCGTTTGTCCCATATTTGCGTTTGACCCAAATTTGCGTTCGTCCCATATTTCGTGAACCCTTGATGCCTCACACTATGTTCTACCAGCCACTTCTTTCCTCTTGTCAAGTTGTCCCATAAATTTCTCTTCTCCCATATTTTCGTTTTTTCCATATTAGCGATTTTCCCACATTTGCGTTTTCCCACATTTGCGCTTTCCCACATTTGCGTTTTCCCACATTTGCGTTTTCCCACATTGGCGTTTTTCCCACATTTGCGTTTTTCCGACATTTGTGTTTTCCCCACATTTGCGTTTTTCCCATATTTGCGTTTCTCCCACATTTGCGATCCTCCCACATTTGTGTTTCTCCCAGATTTGCGTTTCTCCGACATTTGCGTCTCTCCCACATTTGAGTTTTTCCCACATTTGCATTTCTCCCGCATTTGCGTTTCTCCCACATTTGCGTTTTTCCCACATTTGCGTTTCTCCCACATTTGCGCATCTCCCACATTTGCGTTTCTCCCACATTTGCGTTTCTCCCTCATTTGCGTTTTTCTCGCATTTGCGTTTTTCCCGCATTAGCGTTTTTCCCGCATTAGCGTTTTTCCCGCATTAGCGTTTTCCCCACATTAGCGTTTTCCCCACATTACCGCTTTCCCCACATTAGCGTTTTCCCCACATTGGCGTTTTTGCCACCTAAGCGTTTTTGCCACTTTAACGTTTTAGCCACCTTAGCGTTTTTGCCACCCTAGCGTTTTTGCCACCTTAGCGTTTTTGCCCCCTTAGCGTTTTTGCCACACTAGCGATTTTGCCACATTAGCGTTTTTGCCACGTTAGCGTTTTTGCAACATTAGTGTTTTTGCCACCTTAGCGTTTTTGCCGATATTTGCATTTTTCCGATATTTGCGTTTCCCCGCATTTGCGTTTTTCAATCATTTGCGTTTTCCACGGATTTGCATCTTTCTCACATTTGCATTTACCAGACATTTGCATTTATCAAACATTTGCGATTTTCAACCATTTGCGTTTTCCTTCATTTTTTCCCCATATTTTCGTTTTTTCTATATTTTCATTTGTCCCATATTTGCGTTTTTCCCATATTTGCATTTTTCCCCATATTTGCGTTTTTCCCATATTTGCGATTTTCCCACATTGGCGTTTTTTCCCACATTTGCGTTTTTCCCACATTTGCGTTTTTCCCACATTTGCGTTTTTCCCACATTTGCGTTTTTGCCACATTTGCATTTTTGGCACATTTGCGTTTGTCATACATTTGTGTTTGTCCCACATTTGCGTTTGTCCCACATTTGCATTTGTCCCACATTTGTGTTTGTCCCACATTTGCGTTTGTCCCACGTTTGCGTTTATCCCACGTTTGCGTTTGTCCCACGCTTGCAATTTTGCCACCTTTGGGTCTTTCCCATTTTTGCGTTTTTCCCATATTTGCATTTTTCCCATGTTTTCATTTTTCCCATATTTGCGTTTTTACCATATTTGCGTTTTTCCTATATTTGCATGTTTTCCATATTTGCGTTCTTCCCATATTTGCGTCCTTCCCATATTTGCAATCTTCCCATATTTCTGTTTTTCCCGTTTTTGCATTATTCCCATATTTGCGTTTTTCCCATATTTGCGTTTTTTCCATATTTGCGTTTTTTCCATAATTGCGTTTTTCCTATATTTGCGTTTTTCCCCGTATTTGCGTTTTTCCCTGTCTTTGCGTTTTTCACCCTATTTGTGTTGTTCCCTGTATTTGCGTTTTCCCCCGTATTTGCGTTTACCCCCGCATTTGCGTTATCCCTCTATTTGCGTTTTCCCCCGTATTTGCATGTTTCCCTGTATTTGTGTTTTTCCCCTATTTTCGTTTTTCCCCGTATTTGCGTACTTCCCATATTTGTGTACTTCCCATATATGCATTCTTCCCATACTTGCGTTCTTCCCATATTTGCGTTCTTCCAATATTTGCGTCCTTCCCATATTTGCGTTATTCTTATATTTGCGTTTTTCCCATATTTGCGTTTTGGCCATGTCAGCGTATTTCTTATATTTGCGTTTTTCCCACATTTGCGTTTTTTCCATATTTTCGTTTCTTCCATATTTGCATTTTTCCCATATTTGCGTTTTTTCCATATTTGCGTTTTTTCCATATTTGCATTTTTCCCATATTTGCGTTTTTCCCATATTTGCGTTTTTCCCCGTATTTGTGTTTTTCCCTGTCTTTGCGTTTTTCCCCCTATTTGCGTTGTTCCTTGTATTTGCGTTTTCCCCAGTATTTGTGTTTACCCCCACATTTGCGTTATCCCCCGTATTTGCGTTTTCCCCATATTTGCGTGTTTCCCCGTATTTGTGTTTTTCGCCTATTTTCGCTTTTCCCCGTATTTGCGTACTTCCCATATTTGCGTACTTCCCATATTTGCATTCTTCCCATACTTGCGTTCTTCCCATTTTTGCGTTCTTCCAATATTTGCGTTCTTCCCATATTTGCGTTTTTACCATGTTTGCGTTCTTCCCATATTTTTGCTCTTGCCATATTTGCGTTCTTCCCATATTTGCGTTCTTCCCATATTTGCGTTCTTCCAATATTTGCGTTTTTCCCATATTATCGTTCTTCCCATATTTGCGTTCTTCCCATATTTGCGTTTTTCCCATATATGCGTTTTGCCCATTTTTGCGATATTCCCATATTTGCTTTTTTCCCTTATTTGTGTTTTTCACATATTTGCGTTTTTCCCATATTCGCGTTTTTCCCATATTTTGTGATGCCTTGATGCTTCAGACTATGTTCTACCAACAGATTCTTTCCACTTGTCAAGTTGTGCCACAAATTTCTCTTCTCCCATATTTGCGTTTTTCCCATATTTCCATTTTTCTCATATATTCATTTGTTCCATATATGCTTGTTTCCCATATTTGGGTTTTTCCCATATTTGCGCTTTTCCCATATTTGCGCTTTTCCCATATTTGCGCTTTTCCCATATTCGCACTTTTCCCATGTTCGCACTTTTCCCATATTCGTGCTTTTCCCATATTCGCGCTTTTCCCACATCGCGCTTTTCCCTAATTCGCGCTTTTCCCACATTCGTGCTTTTCCCACATTTGCGCTTTCCCCACATTTGCGCTTTCCCCACATTTGCGTTCTTCCCACATTTGCTTTCTTCTCACATTTGCTTTCTTCCCACATTTGCGTTCTTCGCACATTTGCGTTCTTCCCACTTCTGCGTTTTTCCCACATTGGCGTTCTTCCCACATTTGCGTTCTTCCCACATTTGCATTCTTCTTACATTTGCGTTCTTCCCAAATTTGCATTCTTCCCACATTTGCATTCTTCCCACATTTGCGTACTTCCCCATTTGCGTTCTTCCCTCATTTGCGTTTTTCCCACATTTGCGTTTTTCCCACATTTGTGTTTTTCCCACATTTGCGTTTCCCCCGCATTAGCGTTTTCCCCACGTTAGCGTTTTTCCCACATTAGCGTTTTTGCCACATTAACATTTTCCCACATTAGCGTTTCTCCCACATTTGCGTTTATCAGACATTTGCGTTTTTCCCAGATTTGCATCTTTCTCACATTAGCGTTTTTCCCATATTTGCGTTTTTCCCATATTTGCGTTTTTCCCCTATTTGCGTTTTTCCCCTATTTACGTTTTTCCCCTATTTGCGTTTTCCCCGTATTTGCATTTTTCCCCTATTTGCGTTTTTCCCATACTCGCGTTTTTCCCATATTCGCGTCTTTCCCAAATTCTTCATTTGTCCCATATTTCAGTTTTTCCCATATTTGCGTTTTTCCAGTATTTGCGATTTTCAGCTATTTGCGTTTTTCCCATATTTGCGATTTTCCGCGTTTTTCCGCTGTTTGCGTTGTTCCCCTATTTGCGCTGTTCCCAATATTTGCGTTGTTCCCAATATATGCGTTTTTCCCTTATTTGCGTTTTTCCCATATTTTTGTTGTTCCCATAATTTCGTTGTTCCCATATTTTCGTTGTTCCCATATTTTCGTTTTTGCCATATTTCCGTTTTTGCCATATTTTCGTTTTTGCCATATTTTTGTTTTTGCTATATTTTCGTTTTTTCCATATTTTCATTTTTTCCATATTTTCGTTTTTTCCACATTTCCGTTTTTACCATATTGTCGTTTTTGCAATATTTTCGTTTTTGCCCATATTTCCGTGTTTTGCCATATTTGCGTATTTGCCATATTTGCGTTTTTGCCATATTTCGTGGTGCCCTGATGCTTCACACTATGTTCTACCAACCGATTCTTTCCTCTTGTCAAGTTGGGCCACAAATTCCTCTTCTCCCATATTTGCGTTTTATCATATTTACATTTTTCTCATATATTCATTTGTCCCATATTTGCGTGTTTCCCATATTTTCGTTTTTCCTATATTTGGGTTTCTCCCATACTTACACTTTTCCCATATTTGCGCTTTTCCCACATTTGCGTTTTCCCACATTTGCGTTTGTGCCACATTTGCGTTTGTCCCATGTTTGCGTTTGTCCCACGTTTGGGTTTTTCCTACATTTTCGTTTTTTCCATTTTTGCGATTTTCCATTTTTGCGTTTTTTCCAGTTTTGCGTTTTTCCCGTATTTGCGTTTGTCCTATATTTGCATTTGTCCCATATTTCGTGAACCCTTGATGCCTTAGACTATGTCCTACCAGCCACTTCTTTCGTCTTGTCAAGTTGTCCCACAAATTTCTCTTCTCCCATATTTCCGTTTTTCTCATATTTGCAATTTTCCCACATTTGCGTTTTCCCACAGTTGCGTTTTCCCACATTTGCATTTTCCCACATTTGCGTTTTCCCCACATTTGCGTTTTTCCCACCTTTGTGTTTTTCTTACATTTGCGTGTCTCCCACATTTGCGTTTCTCCCACATTTGCGTTTCTCCCACATTTGCGTTTCTCCCACATTTGCGTTTGTCCCACACTTGCGTTTCTCCCACACTTGCGTTTCTCCCACACTTGCGTTTTCCCACATTTGCATTTTTCCCACAATTGCGTATTTTCCACATTTGCGTTTTTCCCACTTTTGCGTTTTTCCATTTTTGCGTTTTTCCCATATTTGCGTCTTTCCCATATTTGCGTTTTTCACTTATTTGCGTTCTTCCAATATTTGCGTTCTTCACATATTTGCGTTTTCCCCATAATTGCTTCTTCCCATATTTGCGTTTTTCCCATATTTGCGTTTTTCCCACATTCGCGTTTGTCCCGTATTTCGTGAACCCTTGATGCCTCAGACTGTGTCCTACCAGCCACTTCTTTCCTCTTGTCAAGTTGTCCCACAAATTTCTCTTCTCCCATATTTTCGTTTTTCCCATATTAGCGATGTTCCCATATTTGCGTTTTCCCAAATTTGCGTTTTCCCACATTTGTGTTTTTCCACATTTGCGTTTTTCCCACATTTGCGTTTTTCCCACATTTGCGTTTTTCCCACATTTGCGTATTTCCCACTTTTGCTTTTTTCCCCTTTTGCGTTTTTCCCAGTTTTGCGTTTTTCCCATATTTGCGTTTTTCCCCGATTTGCGTTTATCCCATATTTGCGTTTTTTCCATATTTGCGTTTTTACCATATTTGCGTTTTTCACATTTTTCCGTTTTTCCCACATTTGCGTTTTTCCCACATTTGCGTTTTTCCAACATTTGCGTTTTTGCCACACTCGCGTTTTTGCCACTTTTGCGCTTTTGCCACATTTGCGTTTGTACCACATTTGCGTTTGTCCCACATTTGCGTTTGTCCCACGTTTGCGTTTGTCCCACGTTTGCGTTTGTCCCACGTTTGCATTTGTCCCACGTTTGCATTTGTCCCACATTTGCGATTTTGCCACATATGGTTTTTTTCCGATTTTTGCCTTTTTCCCATATTTGCGTTTTTCACATAATTGCGTTTTTCTCATATTTGCGTTTTTCACATATTTGTGTTTGTCCCACATTTGTGTTTGTCCCACATTTGCATTTATCCCACATTTGCGTTTCTCCC
The DNA here is from genome assembly GCF_023864345.2 of Schistocerca serialis cubense. Classification (NCBI taxonomy): domain Eukaryota; kingdom Metazoa; phylum Arthropoda; class Insecta; order Orthoptera; family Acrididae; genus Schistocerca; species Schistocerca serialis. The sequence goes on along the minus strand of NC_064642.1, from coordinate 632,329,590 downwards.
ACATTTGTGTTTTCCCCACATTAGCGTTTTCCCCACATTAGCGTTTTTGCCACATTAGCGTTTTTGCCACATTAGCGTTTTTGCCACCTTAGCGTTTTTCCCACCTTAGCGTTTATGCCACATTAGCGTTTTTGCCACAATAGCGTTTTTGCCACATTAGCGTTTTTGCCACATTAGCGATTTTGCCGCATTAGCGTTTTTGCCAAATTAGCGTTTTTCCCATCCTACCGTTTTTGCCACCTTAGCGTTTTGCCACCTTAGCATCTTTGCTGATATTTTCATTTTTCCGATATTTGCGTTTTCCTGCATTTGCGTTCTTCTCACATTTGCGTTTTTCCCAGATTAGCATCTTTCTCACATTTACGTTTATCAAACATTTGCATTTGTCAAACAATTGCGATTTTCAACCATTTTCGTTTTCCTACATTTTTCCCTATATGTTCTTTTTACCATATTTTCATATGTCCCATATTTGCGTTTTTCCAATATTTGCGTTTTCCCCATATTTGCGTTTTTTCGATATTTACGTTTTTCCCATATTAGCGTTTTTCCAACATTTGCGTTTTTTTCCGCATTTGCGTTTTTCCCACATTTGCGTTTTTCCAACCTTTCCGTTTTTGCCACATTTGCGTTTTTGCCACATTTGCGTTTTTGCCACGTTTGCATTTTACCCACATTTGCGGTTTTCCCACATTTGCGTTTTTCCCGCGTTTGCGTTTTTCCCGCATTTGCGTTTTTCCCGCATTTGCTTTTTTCCCACATTTGCGTTTGCCCACATTTGCGTTTGTCCCACATTTGCTTTTGTGCCACATTTGCGTTTGTCCCACAATTGCGTTTGTCCCACATTTATGTTTGTTCCACGTTTGCGTTTGTCCCACGTTCTCATTTGTCCCACGTTTGCGATTTTGCCATGCTTGGTTAATTCCCAATTTTGCGTTTTTCCCATTTTTGCGTTTTTTCCATATTTCACGTTTTTCCCGTATTTGTGTGTTTCCCATAATTGCGTTTCGCATATTTGCATTTTTTCCATATTTGCGTTTTCCCCCTATGTGCGTTTTTCCCATATTTGCGATTTTCCCATATTTGCGATTTTCCCATACTTGCGTTTTTCCCATGTTTGCGTTTTTCCCATATTTGCATTTTTCCCATATTTTCATTTTTCCCATATTTGCGTTTTTCACATTTTTGCGTTTTTCCCATATTTGCGTTTTTCCCATATTTGCATTTTTCCCATATTTGCGTTTTTCCCATATTTGCGTTATTCCCATATTTTCGTTTTTCCCATATTTGCGTTTGTCCCATATTTCGTGAACCCTTGATGTCTTACATTATGTCATACCAGCGACTTGTTTCCTCTTGTCAAGTTGTCCCACAAATTCTCTTCTCCCATATTTTCGTTTTTCCCATATTTGCGATTTTCCTATATTTACGTTTTCCCATACATGCGTTTTCCAACATTTTCGTTTTCCCACATTTGCGTTTTTCCCACATTTGCGTGTTTCCCACAACTGAGTTTTTCTTACATTTGCGTTTTTCCCGCATTCACGTTTTTCCCGCGTTTGCGTTTTTCCCGTATTTGCGTTTTTCCCGCGAATGAGTTTGTTCCGCATTTGAGTTTGTCCCACTTTTTCATTTGTACCATGTTTGCGTTTTTCCCATATTTGCATTTTTCCCATATTTTCATTTTTCCCATATTTGCGTTTTTCACATTTTTGCGTTTTTCCCATTTTTGCGTTTTCCCATATTTGCGATTTTCCCATACTTGCGATTTTCCCGTATCTGCGTTTTTCCCATGTTTGCGTTTTTCCCATATTTGCGTTTTTCCCAAATTTGCGTTTTCCCCATATTTGCGTTTTTCCCATATTTGTGCTTTTCCCATATTTGCGCTTTTCCCATATTTGCGTTTTTCCTATATTTGCGATTTTCCCATATTTGTGATTATCCCATATTTGCTTTGTTCCATATTAGCGTTTTTCCCCAATTTGCGTTTTTCAAATTGTTGCGCTTTCCCCATATTTGCGTTTTTCTCATTTTTGCGTTTTTCCCATATTTGCGTTATTGCCGTATTTGCGCATTTCCCATATTTGCTTTTGTCCTATATTTCGTGAACCTTTGATGTCTTAGACTATGTCATACCAGCCACTTCTTTCCTCTTGTCAAGTTGTCCCACAAATTTCTGTTCTCCCATATTTTCGTTTTTCCCATATTTTCGAGTTTCCTATATTTGCGTTTTCCCATATCTGCGTTTTCCAACATTTGCGTTTTCCCACATTTGCGTTTTTCCCACATTTGTGTTTTTCTCACATTTGCGTATTTCCCATATTTGCGTTTTTCCCACATTTGCGTTATTCCCGCGTTTGCGTTTTTCCCGCGTTTGCGTTTGTCCCGCGAATGCGTTTGTCCCACGTTTGCGTTTGTACCGCGTTTGCGTTTGTCCCGCATTTGCGTTTGTCCCACGTTTGCGTTTGTCCCATGTTTGGGTTTTTCCTACATTTTGGTTTTTTCCGTTTTTGCGATTTTCCATATTTGCGTTTTTTCCATTTTTGCGTTTGTCCCATATTTGCGTTTGTCGTATGTTTGCATTTGTCCCATATTTCGTGAACCCTTGATGTCTCAGACTATGTCCTACCAGCCGCTTCTTTCCTCTTGTCAAGTTGTCCCACAAATTTCTCATCTCCCATATTTTCGTTTTTCCCATATTTGCAATGTTCCCATATTTGCGTTTTCCCATATTTGCGTTTTCTCACATTTGTGTTTTTCCAGATTTGCGTTTCTCCCACATTTGCGTTTTTCCCACATTTGCGTTTTTCCCACTTTTGCGTTTTTCCCACTTTTGCGTTTTTCCCTCTTCTGCGTTTTTCCCAGCTTTGTTTTTCCCACTTTTGCGTTTTTCCCACTTTTGCGTACTTCCCACTTTTGCGTTTTTCCCACTTTTGCGTTTCTCCCACTTTTGCGTTTTTCCCACTTTTGCGTTTTTCCTACTTTTGTGTTTTTCACATTTTTGAGTTTTTTTCATTTTTGCTTTTTTCCCGTATTTGCGTTTTTCTCATATTTGCGCTTTTCCCATATTTGCGTTTTTCCCATATTTGCGTTTTTCCCATATTTGCAATTTTCCCATATTTGCTTTTGTTCCATATTTGCGTTTTTCCCATATTTGCGTTCTTCGCATATTTGAGTTTTTCCCATATTTGCGTTTTTCCCATATTTGCGTTTTTCCCATATTTCGTGAACCATTGATGCCTCAGACTATGTCCTACCAGCCACTTCTTTCCTCTTGTCAAGTTGTCCCACAAATTTCTCTTCTCCCATATTTTCGTTTTTCCCATATTTGCGATTTTTCCACATTTACGTTTTCCCACATTTGCGTTTTCCCACATTTGCGTTTTCCCACATTTGCGTTTTCCCAAAATGGCGTTTTTCTCACATTGGCGTTTTTCCCACATTTGCGTTCTTCCCACATCTGCGTTTTCCCCACATTTGCGTTTTTCCCACATTTGCGTTTTTCCCACATCTGCGTTTCTCCCACATTTGCGTTTTCATACATTTGCGTTTCTCCCACATTTGCGTTTCTCCCACATTTGCATTTCTCCCACATTTGCGTTTCTCCCACATTTGCGTTTTTCCCACATTTGCGTATCTCCCTCATTTGCGTTTCTCCCGCATTTTCGTTTCTCTTGCATTTGCGTTTCCTGCATTTGCGTTTCTCCCGCATGTGCATTTCTCCCACATTTGCGTATGTTCCACATTTCTGTTTCTCCCACATTTGCATTTCTCCCACATTTGCGTTTTTCCCGCATTTCCGTTTTTCTCGTGTTAGAGTTTTTCCTGCATTAGCGTTCTTCCCGCATTACCGTTTTTCCCACTTTAAGATTTTTCCCACGTTAGCTTTTTTTCCGCATTAGCGTTTTTCCGACATTAGCGTTTTTCCCACAATAGCGTTTTTCCCACATTAGCGTTTTCCCCACATTAGCGTATTCCCCACATTAGCGTTTTTCCCACATTAGCGTTTTTCTGACATTAGCGTTTTTCCCCCATTAGCGTTTTTCCCACATTAGCGCTTTTCCCACATTAGCGTTTTTCCCACATTAGCGATCTTCCCACATTAGCGTTTGTCCCACATTAGCGTTTCCCCACATTAGCGTTTTTCCCACATTACCGTTTTTCCCACATTACCGTTTATCCCACATTAACGTTTTTCCCACATTAGCGTTTTTCCCACATTAGCGTTTTTCCCACATGAGCGTTTTTCCCACATTTGCGTTTTTTTCCCACATTTGCGTTTTTCCCACATTAGCGTTTTTCCCACATTAGCGTTTTTTCCACATTTGCGTTTTTCCCACATTTGCGTTTTTCCCACATTTGCGTTTTTCCCACTTTTGCGTTTTTACCATTTTTGCGTTTATCCCATTTATGCGTTTATCCCATATTTGCGTTTTTCACATATTTGGGTGTTTCCCATATTTGCGATTTTCCCATATTTGCGTTTATCCCATATTCGCGTTTTTCCCATATTTTGTGTAGCCCTGATGCTTCAGACTATGTTCTACCAACCGATTCTTTCCTCTTGTCAAGTTATGCCACTAATTTCTCTCCTCCCATATTTGAGTTTTTTCCATATTTGCATTATTCTCGTATATTAATTTGTCCCATATTTGCGTGGTCCCATATTTGCGATTTTCCTATATTTGTGTTTCCCATATTTACGCTTTTCCCATATTTGCGCCTATCCCACATTTGCGTTTACCCACGTTTGCATTTTCCCACATTTGCGTTTTCCCACATTTGCGTTTTCACGCACTTGTGTTTTCCCACACTTGCGTTTTCCGACACTTGCGTTTTCCCACATTTGCGTTTTCCCACATTTGCGTTTTCCCAGATTTGCGTTTTTCCCTCATTTGCGTTTTTCCCTCATTTGCGTTTTTCCCACATTTGCGTTTTTCCCGCATTTGCGGTTTTCTTGCATTTGCGTTTTTCCCACATTTGCGTTTTTCCCACATTTGCTTTTTTCCCACATTTGCGTTTTTCCCAAAAAAATGGTTCAAATTGCTCTGACCACTATGGGACTCAACTGCTGTGGTCATCAGACCACTAGAACTTAGAACTAATTAAACCTAACTAACCTAGGGACATAACACACATCCATGCCCGAGGCAGGATTCGAACCTGCGACCGTAGCAGTCGCACGGTTCCGGACTGCGCGCCTAGAACCACGAGACCACCGCGGCCGGCCGTTTTCCCCACATTAGCGTTTTCCCCACATTAGCGTTTTTCCCACATTAGCGTTTCCCACATTAGCGTTTTCCCACATTAGCATTTTTGCCACATTAGCGTATCCTCACATTTGCGTTTTCCCACATTTGCGTTTTTCCCAAATTTGCGTTTTAGCAACATTTGCCTGTTTCCCTCATCTGCGTTTTTCCCCGCATTTGCGTTTTTCCCGCATTTGCGTTTTTCCCGCATTTGCGTTTTCCCCACATTAGCGTTTTCCCCACATTAGCGTGTTCCCCACATTAGTGTATTCCCCACATTATCGTTTTTCCCACATTAGCGTTTTTCCGACATTAGCGTTTTACCCTCATTAGGGTTTCTCCCACATTAGCGTTTTTCCCACATTAGCGTTTTTCCCACATTAGTGGTTTTCCCACATTAGCATTTGTCCCACATTAGCGTTTTCCCCACATTAGCGTTTTTCCCACATTACCATTTTTCCCACATTAACGTTTTTCCCACATTAACGTTTTTCCCACATTAGCGTTTTTCCCACATTAGCGTTTTTCCCACATTTGCGTATTACCCACATTAGCGTTTTTCCCACATTAGCGTTTTTCCCACATTAGCGTTTTTCCCACATTAGCGTTTTTCCCACATTTGCGTTTTTCCCATATTTGGGTTTTTCCCACTTTTGCGTTTTTCTCACTTTTGCGTTTTTCCCACTTATGCGTTTTTCCCACATTTGCGTTTTTCCCCCTTTCACGTTTTTCCCATTTTTGCGTTTTTCCCATATTTGCGTTTTTCCCACATTTGCGTTTTTCTAATCTTTGCATTTTTCCCGTATTTGCGTTTTTCCCACATGTGCGTTTATCCCATATTTGCGGTCTTCCCATATTTGCGTTTTTCACATATTTGCGTTTTTCCCATATTTGCATTTTTCCCATAATTGCGTTTTTCCCATATTCGCGTTTTTCCCATATTTTGTGAAGCCCTGATGCTTCAGACTATGTTCTAACAACCGATTCTTTCCTCTTGTCAAGTTGTGCCACTAATTTCTCTTCTCCCATTTTTGAGTTTTTTCCATAATCGCATTTTTCTCATATATTAATTTGTCCCACATTTTCGTGATCCCATATTTGCGTTTTTCTATATTTGTGTTTTTCCCATATTTACGCGTTTCCCATATTTGCGCTTTTCCCATATTTGCGCTTTTCCCATATTTGCATTTTTCCAATATTTCCGTTTTTCCCATATTTGTGTTTTTCCCTTTTTTGCGTTTTTCCCCTTTTTGCGTTTTTCCCATTTTTGTGTTTTCCCCATTTTTGCGTTTTTCCCATAATTTCTTTTTTCCCATATTTGCGTTTTTCCCATATTTGCGTTTTTCCCATATTTTGTGATGCCCTGATGCTTCAGACTATGTTCTATCAACCGATTCTTTCCTCTTGTCAAGTTGTGCCACTAATTTCTCTTCTCCCATATTTGCGTTTTTCCCATATTTGCATTTCTCTCATATATTAATTTGTCCCATATTTTCGCTTTTCCCGTATTTGCGCTATTCCCATATTTGCGCTTTTCCCGTATTTGACCTTTTCCCATATTTGCGTTTTTGCCATATTTGCGTTTTTGCCATATTTGCGCTTTTCCCGCATTTGCGTTTTTCCCACATTTGCACTTTTCCCACATTTACACTTTTCCCACACTTGCGTTTTTCCCATCTTAGCGTTTTTGCCACCTTAGCGTTTTTGCCACCTTAGCGATTTTGCCAGCTTAGTGTTTTTGCCACCTTGGCGTTTTTGCCAGCTTAGCGTTTTTGCCACCTTAGTATTTTTGTCACGTTAGCGTTTTTGCCACCTTAGCATTTTTGCCACCTTAGCATTTTTGCCACCTTAGCATTTTTGCCACATTTGCGTTTTTCCCACATTTGCGTTTTTCCCACATTTGCGTTTTTCCCACATCTGCGTTTTTCCCACACTTACGTTTTTCCCAGATTTGCAACTTTCTCACATCTGCGTTGGTCAAACATTTGCGTTTTTCAACCATTTGCGTTTACCTACATTTTTCCCCATATTTGCGTTTTTCCCGTATTTGCGTTTTTCCCATAATTGCGTTTTTCCCATATTTCGTGAACTCTTGATACCTCATTCATTGTCCTACCAGCCACTTCTTTCTTCTTGTCAAGGTGTCCCACAAATTACTCTTCTCCCATATCTTGGTTTTTCCCATATTTGCGATTTTCCCATATTTGCATTTTCTCACATTTGCGTTTTCCCACATTTGCGTTTTTCCCACATTTGCGGTTTTCTTACATTTGCGTTTTTCCCACATTTGCGTTTTTCACACTTTTGCGTTTTTCCCACATTTGCGTTTTTCCCACATTTGCATTTTTACCAAAAAAATGGTTCAAATGGCTCTGACCACTATGGGACTCAACTGCTGTGGTCATCAGACCACTAGAACTTAGAACTACTTAAACCTAACTAACCTAGGGACATCACACACATCCATGCCCGAGGCAGGATTCGAACCTGCTACCGTAGCAGTCGCACGGTTCCGGACTGCACGCCTAGAACCGCTAGACCACCGCGGCCGGCCGTTTTTCCCACATTTGCGTTTTCCCCACATTAGCATTTTTCCCACATTAGCGTTTACCCACATTAGCGTTTTCCCACATTAGCATTTTTGCCACATTAGCGTTTTCTCACATTTGCGTTTTCCCACATTTGCGTTTTTCCCAAACTTGCGTTTTTCCAACATTTGCCATTTTCCCTCATCTGCGTTTTTCCCCGCATTTGCGTTTTTCCCGCATTTGCGTTTTTCCCGCATTTGCGTTTTTCCCACATTTCCGTTTTTCCCACATTAGCATTTACCATACATTAGCGTTTTCCCCACATTAACGTTTTTCCCAAATTGGCGTTTTTCCCACATCAGCGTTTTTGCCACATTAGCGTTTTTCCCACATTAGCGTTTTCCCCACATTGGCGTTTTCCCCACATTAGCGTTTTTCCCACATTACCGTTTTTCCCACATAACCGTTTTTACCACATTATTGTTTTCCCCACATTAGCGTTTTTCACACATTAGCGTTTTTCCCACATTAGCGTATTTCCCACATTAGCGTTTTTCTCACGTTTGCGTTTTTCCCACATTAGCGTTTTTCCCACATTAGCGTTTTTCCCACATTAGCGTTTTTCCCACATTTGCGTTTTTCCCACATTAGCGGTTATCCCACATTACCGTTTTTCTTGTGGTGTCACCGCCAGACACCACACTTGCTAGGTGGTAGCCTTTAAATCGGCCGCGGTCCATTAGTATACGCCGGACCCGCGTGAAGCCACTGTCAGTGATAGCAGACCGAGCGCCACCACACGGCAGGTCTAGAGAGACGTCCTGGCACTCGCCCCAGTTGTACAGCCGTCTTTGCTAGCGAAGCTACACTGACCGATACGCTCTCATTTGCCGAGACGATAGTTATCATAGCCTTCAGCTACATTTGCTACGACCTAGCAAGGTGCCGTATTCAATTGATATTTATTATGTGAAGCATGTATCATCAAGAGCGATGTTCTACAATTGTGGATTAATGTTAAGTATTATATCAACTACTTACTTTATTTGCAATTCTCCAGATACTGTCCTGTTCCATACCTCACGCCAGTCAGCGTGTAATTAAACGCGTGAATTCGGCCTACTGTAGAAACACAGTGTTGGCTCTTCTGCCAACATTACGTTTCCCACATTTGCGGTTTTCCCACATTTGCGGTTTCCCACATTTGCGTTTTTCCCACATTTGCGTTTTTCCCACATTTGCGTTTTTCCCAGATTTGCATCTTTCTCACATTTGCTTTTATCAAACATTTGCGGTTTTCAACCGTTTGCATTTACATACATTTTTCCCCATATTTTCGTTTTTCCCATATTTGCGTTTTTCCCATATTTGCGTTTTTCCGATAATTGTGTTGTTCCCATATTTGCGTTGCTCCCCGATTTGCGTTTTTCCCATATTTGCGTGTTTCCCATATTTACATTTTTCCTATATTTGGGTTTCTCCCATACTTGCGCTTTTCCCATATTTGCGCTTTTCCCACATTTGCGTTTTCCCACATTTGCGTTTTTCCCACATTTGCGTTTTTGCCACATTTGCGTTTTTCCCACATTTGCGTTTTTGCCACATTTGCGTTTGTCCCACATTTGCGTTTGCCCCACATTTGCGTTTGTCCCACATTTGCGTGTGTCCCACATTTGCGTTTCTCCCACATTTGTGTTCTTCCCACATTAGCGTTATCCCTACATTAGCATTTTTGCCACATTAGCGTTTTTGCCACACTAGCGTTTTTGCCACATTAGCGTTTTTGCCACATTAGCGTTTTTGGCACATTAGCGTTTTTGCCACATTGGCGTTTTTGCCACCTTGGCGTTTTTGCCACCTTGGCATTTTTGCCACCTTGGCGTTTTTGCCACCTTGGCGTTTTTACCACCTTGGCGTTTATGCCACATTAGCGTTATTGTCACAATAGGGTTTTTGCCACATTAGCGTTTTTGCCGCATTAGCGTTTTTGCCACCTTAGCATCTTTGCTGATATTTTCACTTTTCCGATATTTGCGTTTTCCCGCATTTGCGTTCTTCCCACATTGGCGTTTTTCCCAGATTTGCATCTTTCACACATTTACGTTTATCAAACATTTGCATTTATCCAACAATTGCGGTTTTCAACCATTTGGGTTTTCCCACATTTTTTCCCCATATTTTCGTTTTTCCCATATTTTGATATGTCCCATATTTGCGTTTTTCCAATATTTGCGTTTTCCCCATATTTGCGTTTTTCCCATATTTGCGTTTTTCCCATATTTGCGTTTTTCCCATGTTTGCGTTTTTCCCATAGTTGCGTTTTTCCCATGTTTGAGATTTTCCCATATTTGCGATTTTCCCATATTAGCGTTTTTCCCATATTTGCGTTTTTGAAATTTTTGCGTTTTTCCCATAATTGCGTTTTTCTCATATTTGCGTTTTTCCCATATTTGCGTTATTCCCATATTTGCGCATTTCCCATATTTGCGTTTGTCCCATATTTCGTGAACCTTTGATGTCATAGACTATGTCATACCAGCCACTTCTTTCCTCCTGTCAAGTTGTCCCACAAATTTCTCCTCTCCCATATTTTCGTTTTTCCCATATTTTCGAGTTTCCTGTATTTGCGTTTTCCCATATTTGCGTTTTCCAACATTTGCGTTTTCCCACATTTGCCTGTTTCCCACATTTGTGTTTTTCCCACATTTGCGTTATTCCCGCGTTTGCGTTTTTCCCGCGTTTGCGTTTGTCCCGCGAATGCGTTTGTCCCGCTTTTGTGTTTGTCCCGCGTTTGCGTTTGTCCCATGTTTGGGTTTTTCCTGCATTTTCCTATTTTCCATTTTTGCGATTTTCCATTTTTGCGTTTTTTCCATTTTTGCGTTTGTCCCATATTTGCGTTTGTCCTATATTTGCATTTGTCCCATATTTCGTGAACCCTTGATGCCTCAGACTATGTCCTACCAGCCACTTCTTTCCTCTTGTCAAGTTGTCCCACAAATTTCTCTTCTCCCATATTTTCGTTTTTCCCATATTTGCTATGTTCCCATATTTGCGTTTTCACATATTTGCGTTTTCCCACATTTGCGTTTTTGCACATTTGCGTTTTTCCCACATTTGCGTTTTTCCCACTTTTACGTATTTCCCACTTTTGCGTTTTTCCCACATTTGCGTTCTTCCCTCTTTTGCGTTTTTCCCAGTTTTGCGTCTTTCCCACTTTTGCGTTCTTCCCACTTTTGCGTTTCCCCCACTTTTGCGTTTATCCCACTGAAGCGTTTATCCTACTTTTGCGTTTTTCTACTTTTGCGTTTTTCCTACTTTTGGGTTTTTCCTACTTTAGCGATTTTCACATTTTTGCGTTTTTCCCATTTTTGCGTTTTTCCCATTTTTTCGTTTTTCCCATTTTTTCGTTTTTCCCATTTTTGCGTTTTTCCCAAATTTGTGCTTTTCCCATATTTGCGATTTTCCCATATTTGCGTTTTTTCCATATTGCGTTTTTCCCATATTTGCAATTTTCGCATATTTGAGTTTCTCCCATATTTCGTGAACCCTTGATGCCTCAGACTATGTCCTACCAGCCACTTCTTTCCACTTGTCTAGTTGTCCCACAAATTTCTCTTCTCCCATATTTTCGTTTTTCCCATATTTGCGATTTTCCCATATTTGCGTTTTCCCATATTTGCGTTTTCTGACATTTGTGTTCTTCCACATTTGTGTTCTCCCACATTTGCGTTTTTCCCACATTTTCGTTATTCCCACAATTGCGTTTTCCCCGTGTTTGCGTTTTTCCTGGGTTTGCGTTTGTCCCGCTTATGCGTTTGTCCCGCATTTGCGGTTGTCCCGCGTTTGCGTTTGTCCCACGTTTGGGTGTGTCCCACGTTTGGGTTTTTCTTACATTTTCGTTTTTCCCACTTTCGCGTTTTTTCCATTTTTGCGTTTTTCCCATTTTTGCGTTTTTTCATTTTTGCGTGTTTTCCATCTTTGCGTTTGTCCCACCTTTGCGTTTGTCCCATCTTTGCGTTTGTCCCATATTTGCGTTCGACCCATATTTCGTGAACCCTTGATGCCTCAGACTATGTCCTACCAGCCACTTCTTTCCTCTTGTCTAGTTGTCCCACAAATTTCTCTTCTCCCATATTTTCGTTTTTCCCATATTTGCGATTTTCCCATATTTGCGTTTTCCCATATTTGCGTTTTCCGACATTTGTGTTCTCCCACATTTGTGTTCTCCCACATTTGCGTTTTTCCCACATATTCGTTTTTCCCACAATTGCGTTTTTCCCGCATTTGCGTTTGTCCCGCGTTTGCGTTTGTCCCACGTTTGGGTTTGTCCCACGTTTGGGTTTTTCCTACATTTTCGTTTTTCCCACTTTTGCGATTTTTCCATTTTTGCGTTTTTCCCATTTTTGCGTTTTTTCATTTTTGCGTGTTTTCCATCTTTGCGTTTGTCCCATCTTTGCGTTTGTCCCATATTTGCGTTCGTCCCATATATCGTGAACCCTTGATGCCTCAGACTGTGTCCTACCAGCCACTTCTTTCCTCTCGTCAAGTTGTCCCACAAATTTCTCTTCTCCCATGTTTTCGTTTTTCCCATATTTGCGTTTTTCACATATTTGCGTTTTTCACATATTTGCGTTTTTCCCATATTTGCGTTTTTCGCATATTTGCGTTTTTCCCATATTTGCGTTTTCCCATATTCGCGTTTCTCCCATATTTTGTGAAGCCCTGATGCTTCAGACTATGTTCTACCAACCGATTCTTTCCTCTTGTCAAGATGTGCCACTAATTTCTCTTCTCCCATATTTGAGTTTTTCCCATATTTGCTTTTTTTCTCATATATTAATTTGTCCCATATTTGTGTGATCCCATATTTGCGATTTTCCTATATTTGTGTTTTTCCCATATTTATGCTTTTCCCATATTTGCGCTTTTCCCATATTTCCACTTTTTCCATATTTGCGTTTTTCCCATATTAGTGTTTTTCCCATAATTGCGTTTTTCCCATATTTCTGTCTTTCCCATTTTTGCGTTTTTCCCATTTTTACGTTTTTCCCTTTTTTGCGTATTTCCCATTTTTGCGTCTTCCCATTTTTCCGTTTTTCCCATTTTTGCGTTTTTCCCATTTTTGCGTTTTTCCCATTTTTTTCGTTTTTCCCATTTTTGTGTTCTTCCCATATTTGCGTTTTTCCCATATTTTGTGATGCCCTGATGCTTCAGACTATGTTCTATCAACCGATGCTTTCCCCTTGTCAAGTTGAGCCACTAATTTCTCTTCTCCCATATTTTCGTTTTTCCCATATTAGCGATGTTCCCATATTTGCGTTTTTCCCACAATTGCGTTTTTCCCACTTTTGCGTTTTTCCCCTTTTGCTTTTTTCCCACATTTGCGTTTTTCCCACATTTGCGTTTTTCCCAGTTTTGCGTTTTTCCCACATTTGCGTTTATCCAATATTTGCGTTTTTTTCCATATTTGCGTTTTTACCATATTTTCATTTTTCACATTTTTGCGTTTTTCACATTTTTGCGTTTTTCCCACATTTGCGTTTTACCCACATTTGCGTTTTTCGCACATTTGCGTTTTTCCAACACTTGCGTTTTTGCCACACGCGTTTTTGCCACTTTTGCGCTTTTGCCACATTTCTGTCTGTACCACATTTGCGTTTGTCTCACATTTGCGTTTGTCCCACATTTGCGTTTGTCCCACATTTGCTTTTGGCCCACACTTGCGTTTGTCCCACGTTTGCATTTGTCCCACGTTTGCGATTTTGCCACGTATGGGTTTTGCCGATTTTTGCATTTTTCCCATATTTGCGTGTTTCACATAATTGCGTTTTTCTCATATTTGCGTTTTTCCCACATTTGCGTTTGTCCCTCATTTGCATCTGTCCCACATTTGCGTTTGTCCCACATTTGGGTTTGTCCCACATTTGCGTGTGTCCCACATTTCCGTTTCTCCCACATTTGTGGTTTCCCCTTATTAGCGTTTTCCCCACATTAGTGTTTTTGCCACATTAGCGTCTTTGCCACATTAGCGTTTTTGCTACTTTGCGTTTTTGGCACATTAACGTTTTTGCCACATTGGCGCTTTTGCCACATTGCCGTTTTTGCCACCTTGGCGTTTTTGCCACCTTGGCATTTTTGTCACCTTAGCGTTTATGCCACCTTAGCGTTTATGCCACAATAACGTTTTTGCCACATTAGCGTTTTTGCCGCATTAGCGTTTTTGCCACCTTAGCATCTTTGCTGATATTTTCACTTTCCCGATATTTGCGTTTTCCCGCATTTGCGTTCTTCCCACATTGGCGTTTTTCCCAGATCTGCATCTTTCTCACATTTACGTTTATCAAACATTTGCATTTATCAAACAATTGCGGTTTTCAACCATTTGCGTTTTCCTACATTTTTTCCCCATATTTTAGTTTTTCCCATATTTTGATATGTCCCATATTTGCGTTTTTCCACTATTTGCGTTTTCCCCATATTTGCGTTTTTTCCATATTTGCGTTTTTCCAACATTTGCGTTTTTTTCCGCATTTGCGTTTTCCCCACATTTGCGTTTTTCCCACATTTGCGTTTTTGCCACATTTGCGATTTTGCCACATTTGCGTTTTTGCCACATTTGCGTTTTTGCCACATTTGCATTTTACCCACATTTTCAGTTTTCCCACATTTGCGTTTTTCGCACGTTTGCGTTTTTCCTGTGTTTGCGTTTTTCCCGCATTTGCTTTTTTCCCACATTTGCGATTTCCCACATTTGCGTTTTCCCACATTTGCGTTTTCCCACATTTGCGTTTGTGCCACATTTGCGTCTGTCCCACAACTGCGTATGTCCCACATTTGCGTTTGTCCCACGTGTGCGTTTGTCACACGTTTTGGTTTGTCCCACGTTTGCGATTTTGCCATGCTTGGTTTATTCCCATTTTTGCGTTTTTCCCATTTTTGTGTTTTTCCCATATTTGCATTTTTCCCATATTTGTGTTTTTCCCATAATTGCGTTATCCCATATTTGCGTTTTTTCCATATTTGCGTTTTTCCCCTATATGCGTCTTTCCCATATTTGCGATTATCCCATATTTGCGATTTTCCCATATTTGCGATTGTCCCATATTTCCGTTTATCCCATGTTTGCGTTTTTCCCGTGTTTGCGTTTTTCCCATATTTTCATTTTTCTCATATTTGCGTTTTTCCCATATTTGCGTTATTCCCATATTTGCGTTTATCTCATATTTGCGTTTGTCCCATATTTCGTGAACACTTGATGTCTTAGATTATGTTATACCAGCGACTTCTTTCCTCTTGTCAAGTTGTCCCACAAATTTCTTTTCTCCCATATTTTCGCTTTTCCCATATTTGCAATTTTCCTATATTTGCATTTTCCCATATATGCGTTTTGCAACATTTGCGTTTTCCCACAATTGCGTTTTTCCCACATTTGCGTTTTTCTCACATTTGTGTTTTTCCCGCGATTGCTTTCTTTTTCCCGTGTTTTGGTTTTTACGCGTTTGCGTTTTTCCCGTGAATGAGTTTGTCCCGCCATTGCCTTTGTCTCACTTTTTCATTTGTTCCACGTTTGCTATTTTGCCGTGCTTGGGTTTTACCCATTTTTGCGTTTTTCCCATATTTGCGAGTTTCCCATATTTGCGATTTTCCCATATTTGCGTTTTTCCCATGTTTGCGTTTTTACCATGTTTGCGTTTTTCCCATGTGTGCGTTTTTCCCATATTTGCGTTTTTCCCAAATTTGCGTTTTCCCCATATTTGCGTTTTCCCCATATTTGCGTTTTCCCCATAGTTGCGTTTTTCCCGTATTTGCGTTTTTCCCATATTTGCTTTTTTCCCAAATTTGCGTTTTTCCCATATTTGCGATTTTCCCATATTTGTGATTTTCCCATATTTGCGTTTTTCCCATATTAGCGTTTTTCCCATATTTGCGTTTTTGAAATTTTTCCGTTTTTGCCATAATTGCGTTTTTCTCATATTTGCGTTTTTCCCATATTTGCGTTATTCCCATATTTGCGCATTTCCCATATTTGTGTTTGTCCCATATTTCGTGAACCTTTGATGTCTTAGACTATGTCATACCAGCCACTTCTTTCCTCTTGTCAAGTTGTCCCACAAATTTCTCTTCTCCCATATTTTCGTTTTTCCCATATTTTCGAGTTTCCTATATTTGCGTTTTCCCATATTGCGTTTTCCAACATTTGCGTTTTCACACATTTGCGTTTTTCCCACATTTGCGCTATTCCCGCGTTTGCGTTATTCCCGCGTTTCCGTTTTTCCCGCGTTTGCGTTTGTCCCGCGAATGCGTTTGTCCCGCGTTTGCGTTTGTCCCGCGTTTGCGTTTGTCCCATGTTTGGGTTTTTCCTGCATTTTCGTTTTTTCCATTTTTGCGATTTTCCATTTTTGCGTTTTTTCCATTTTTGCGTTTGTCCCATATTTGCGTTTGTCCTATATTTGCATTTGTCCCATATTTCGTGAACCCTTGATGCCTCAGACTATGTCCTACCAGCCACTTCTTTGCTCTTGTCAAGTTGTGCCACAAATTTCTCTTCTCCCATGTTTTCGTTTTTCACATATTTGTGTTTTTCCCATATTTGCGTTTTTCGCATATTTGCGTTTATCCCATATTTGCGTTTTTCCCATATTTGCGTTTTTCCAATATTTGCGTTTTTCCCATATTCGCGTTTTTCCCATATTTTGTGAAGCCCTGATGCTTCAGACTATGTTCTACCAACTGATTCTTTCCTCTTGTCAAGTTGTGCCACTAATTTCTCTTCTCCCATATTTGAGTTTTTCCCATATTTGCATTATTCTCATATATAAATTTGTCCCATATTTGCGTGATCCCATATTTGCGATTTTCCTATATTTGTGTTTTTCCCATATTTAAGCTTTTCCATTATTTGCACTTTTCCCATATTTGCGCTTTTCCCATATTTGACCTTTCCCCATATTTGCGTTTTTCCCATATTTGCGCTTTTCCCACATTTGCGTTTTTTCCACATTTGCGTTTTTCCCACATTTGCGTTTTTCCCACATTTGCACTTTTCTCACATTTGCACTTTTCCCACACTTGAGTTTTTCCCATCTTAGCATTTTTGCCACCTTAGCATTTTTGCCACCTTAGTGTTTTTGCCACCTTGGCGTTTTTGCTAGCTTATCGTTTTTGCCACCTTAGTATTTTTGCCACCTTAGTATTTTTGCCACCTTAGCATTTTTGCCACCTTAGCATTTTTGCCACCTTAGCATTTTTGCCACATTTGCTTTCCTCCGATTTTTGCGTTTGTCCCACATTTGCGTTTTTCCCACATTTGCGTTTTCCCACATTTGGGTTTTCCCACATTTGCGTTTTTTACACATTTGGGTTTTTTACACATTTGCGTTTTTCCACACTTGCGTTTTCCCACATTATCGTTTTCCCACATTTGCGTTTTTCCCACATTTGCGTTTTTCCCACATTTGCGTTTTTCCCACATTTGCGTTTTCCAAAATTGCATTTTTCACACATTTGCGTTTTTTTCACATTTGGGTTTTTTACACATTTGCGTTTTTCCCACATTTGCGGTTTTCTTACACTTGCGTTTTTCCCACATTATCGTTTTTCACACATTTGCGTTTTTCCCACATTTTCGTTTTTCCCACATTTGCGTTTGTCCCAAAAAAATGATTCAAATGGCTCTGACCACTATGGGACTCAACTTCAGTGGTCATCAGACCACTAGAACTTAGAACTACTTAAACCTAACTAACCTAGGGACATCACACACATCCATACCCGAGGCAGGATTCGAACCTGCGACCGTAGCAGTAGCACGGTTCCGGACTACGCGTCTAGAACCGCAAGACCACCGCGGCCGGCCGTTTTTTCCACATTTGCGTTTTCCCCACATTAACGTTTTCGCCACATTAGCGTTTTCCCACACTAGCGTTTTCCCACATTAGCATTTTTGCCACATTAGCGTTTTCTCACATTTGCGTTTTCCCACATTTGCGTTCTTCCAAAATTTGCGTTTTTCCCTCATGTTCGTTTTTCCCCGCATTTGCGTTTTTCCCGCATTTGCGTTTTTCCCGCATTTGCGTTTTTCCCACATTTGCGTTTTTCCCACATTTGCGTTTTTTCACATTTGCATTTATCATACATTAGCGTTTACCATACATTAGCGTTTCCCCGTGTTAGCGTTTTTCACACATTGGCGTTTTTCCCACATTAGCGTTCTTCCCAAATTTGCGTTTTTCCCTCATGTTCGTTTTTTCCCGCATTTGCGTTTTTCCCGCATTTGCGTTTTTCCCGCATTTGCGTTTTTCCCACATTTGCGTTTTTCCCACATTTGCGTTTACCATACATTAGCGTTTACCATACATTAGCGTTTCCCCGCGTTAGCGTTTTTCACACATTGGCGTTTTTCCCACATTAGCGTTTTTCCCACATTAGCGTTTTTCCCACATTAGCGTTTTCCCCACATCAGCGTTTTTCCCACATTACCGTTTTTCCGACATTACCATTTTTCCCACATTATTGTTTTTCCCACATTATTGTTTTTCCCACATTAGCGTATTTCCCACATTAGCGTTTTTCCCACATTATCGTTTATCTTGTGGTGTCACCGCCAGACACCACAGTTGCTAGGTGGTAGCCTTTAAATCGGCCGCGGCCCATTAGTATACGCCGGACCCGCGTGTCGCCACTGTCAGTGATAGCAGATCGAGCGCCACCACACGGCAGGTCTAGAGAGATGTCCTGGCACTCGCCCCAGTTGTACAGCCGTCTTTGCTAGCGAAGCTACACTGACCGATACGCTCTCATTTGCCGAGACGATAGTTAGCATAGCCTTCAGCTACATTTTCTACGACCAAGCAAGGCGCCGTATTCAATTGATATTTATTACGTGAAGCATGTATCATCAAGAGCGATGTTCTACAATTGTGGATTAATGTTAAGTATTATATCAACTACTTAATTTATTTGCAATTCTCAAGATATTGTCCTGTTCCAGACCTCACGCCAGTCAGCGTGTAATTAAACGCGTGCATTTCAGCTTCCTGTAGAAACACAGTGTTGGCTCTTCTGCCAACATTACATATCCCACATTTGCGGTTTCCCACATTTGCGGTTTCCCACATTTGCGTTTTTCCAACATTTGTGTTTTTCCCACTTTTGCGTTTTTCCCAGATTTGCGTCTTTCTCACATTTGCGTTTATAAAACATTTGCGTTTTTCAACCTATTGCGTTTACCTACATTTCTCCCCATACTTTCTTTTTTCCCATATTTGCGTTTTTCCCATATTAGCGTTTTTCCCATATTTGCGTTTTTGAAATTTTTGCGTTTTTCCCATAATTGCGTTTTTCCCATAATTGCGTTTTTCTCATATTTGCGTTTTTCCCATATTTGCGTTATTCCCATATTTGCGCATTTCCCTTATTTGCGTTTGTCCCATATTTCGTGAACCCTTGATGCCTCAGACTATGTCCTACCAGCCACTTCCTTCCTCTTGTCAAGTTGTGCCACAAATTTCTCTTCTCCCATGTTTTCGTTTTTCCCATATTTGCGTTTTTCGCATATTTGCGTTTTTCCCATATTTGCGTTTTTCCCATATTTGCGTTTTTCCCATATTAGCGTTTTTCCCATATTTGCGTTTTTCCCATATTTGCATTTTTCCCATATTTGCGTTTTTCCCGTAAATTCGTTTTTCCCATATTTCCGTTTTTCCCATATTTGCGTTTTTCCCATATTTGCGTTTTTACCATATTTGCGTTTTTCCCATATTTGCGTTTTTCCCATTTTTGCGTTTTTCCCATTTTTGCGTTTTTCCCATTTTTGCGTTTTTCCCATATTTTGTGATGTCCTGATGCTTCAGACTATGTTCTATCAACTGTTTCTTTCCCCTTGTCAAGTTGTGCCACTATTTTCTCTTCTCCCAGATTTGCGTTTTTCCCATATTTATATTTCTCTCATATATTAATTTGTCCTATATTTGCGCTTTTCCCGTATTTGCGCTTTTCCCGTATTTGCACTTTTCCCGTATTTACGGTTTTCCCATATTTGCGCTTTTCCCATATTTGCGCTTTTCCCATATTTGCGCTTTTCCCATATTTGCGCTTTTCCCATATTTGCGCTTTTCCCATATTTGACGTTTTCCCATATTTGACCTTTTCCCATATTGGCGCTTTTCCCACATTTACGTTTTTCTCACATTTTCGTTTTTCCCACATTTGCGTTTTTCCCACATTTGCGTTATTACCACATTTGCGGTTTTCCCACATTTGTATTTTTCCCACATTTGCGTTTTTCCCACATTTGCGTTTTTCCCACATTTGCGTTTTTCCCACATTTGCGTTTTCCCCACATTTGCGTTTTCCCCGCATTTGCGTTTTCCCCGCATTTGCGTTTTCCCCGCATTTGCGTTTTCCCCGCATTTGCGTTTTCCCCGCATTTGCGTTTTCCCGCATTCGCGCCTTTCCCGCATTCGCGCCTTTCCCGCATTCGCGCCTTTCCCGCATTCGCGCCTTTCCCGTATTCGCGCCTTTCCCACATTTGCGCTTTTCCCACATTTGCGCTTTTCCCATATTTTGTGATGCCCTGATGCTGCAGACTGTGTTCTACTGACCGATTCTTTCCCCTTGTCAAGTTGTGCCACAAATTTCACTTCTCCCACATTTGCACTTTTCCCACATTTGCGCTTTTCCCACATTTGCGCTTTTCCCATATTTGCGCTTTTCCCATATTTGCGCTTTTCCCATATTTGCGCTTTTCCCAGATTTGCGCTTTTCCCAGATTTGCGCTTTTCCCATATTTGCGCTTTTGCCATATTTGCGCTTTTGCCATATTTGCGATTTTCCATATTTGCGGTTTTCCCACATTTCGTGAGCCCTTGATACCTCAGACTATGTCCTACCAGCCACTTCTTTCCTCTTGTCAAGTTGTCCTACAAATTTCTCTTCTCCCATATTTGCGATTTTCCCATGTTTGCGTTTTCCCATGTTTGCGTTTTCCGATGTTTGCGTTTTCCCATGTTTGCGTTTTCCCATGTTTGCGTTTTCCCATGTTTGCGTTTTCCCATGTTTGCATTTTCCCATGTTTGCGTTTTCCCATGTTTGCGTTTTCCCATGTTTGCGTTTTCCCATGTTTGCGTTTTCCCATGTTTGCGTTTTCCCATGTTTGCATGTTCCCGCACATTTGCGTTTCCCGCACATTTGCGTTTCCCGCACATTTGCGTTTCCCGCACATTTGCGTTTCCCGCACATTTGCGTATTCGACACTTTTGCGTTTTCGACACAATTGCGTTTTCGACACAATTGCGTTTTCGACACATTTGCGTTTTCGACACATTTGCGTTTTCGACACATTTGCGTTTTCGACACATTTGCGTTTTCGACACATTTGCGTTTTCGACACATTTGCGTTTTCGACACATTTGCGGTTTCCACATATTTGCGGTTTCACTTATTCGAATTTTTCCCATATTTGCGTTTGTCCCATATCTCGTCAACCCTTCGTCCTTCAGTCTATGTGCTACCTACCGATTATTTCCTCCAGTCAAGTTGTGTCACAAATTTCTCTTCTCCCATATTTTCGTTTATCCCACATTTGTGTTTATCCCACATTTGTGTTTTTCACACATTTGTGTTTTTCACACATTTGTGTTTTTCCCACATTTGTGTTTTTCCCACATTTGTGTTTTCCCACATTTGTGTTTTTCCCACATTTGTGTTTTTCCCACATTTGTGTTTTTCCCACATTTGTGTTTTTCCCACAGTTGCGTTTTTCCCACAGTTGCGTTTTTCCCACAATTGCGTTTTTCCCACAGTTGCGTTTTTCCCACAGTTGCGTTTTTCCCACAGTTGCGTTTTTCCCACAGTTGCGTTTTTCTCACAGTTGCGTTTTTCTCACATTTGCGTTTTTCACACATTCATGCTTTGGAAGGTAGGAGACGAGGTACTGGCAAAAGTGAAGCTGTGAGGACGGGGCGTCAGTCGTGCTTGGGTAGCTCAGTCGGTAGAGCAGTTGCCCGCGAAAGGCAAAGGTCCCGAGTTCGAGTCTCGGTCCGGCACACAGTTTTAATCTTCCAGGAAGTGTCATATCAGCGCACACTCCACTGCTGAGTGAAAATCTCATTCAAGATTAAGGTTTATCTGTTTAATCGATTGACCCCAGCTCAAAACAAGAATAACGCATTGGATGGACTTTGATGGGTTTGTTCTACGTAGAAATTACACTATGTTGGTGCAGCTAAGAACAAGTGGCGAGACTGTGATTCTGTTTGCACTAACAAGTGGGGGCAGCAATACAATACCCCTTTCTCGATGCACAGTGCTGTCTCAGGTGAACATCGTGGCGCAATCGTTAGCAGAGTAGCGACATGTGGCGCCTGTAATTCGTTATCCTGGGCGCGAAATGTGCGAAGTCGTGGGCAGGCGATCTGTCAGATGTATCGCAAGTATTCCCTAATGGAGCTCTGAAATCTCGGCAGATCCCATCGTGTGACGCTCCTGTTCGCTAGTCACACCAGGGACCAATTTGACTCACTTATACAGCAGTGCACAGAAGATCAAACATCAAGGCGCAGCCCTGTTGCGAATAAGATTGTCCTCGGCACAACGAGTTGTCCAAGATGGTTGAAGTCCAAACTGTTTTGAACACAGGCGCCCTAGTCTAGACCAGTGCCAGTGAAGAACCACGCTCAGGATGAGTGTCCCAAATGCAACCCACTCATAATAAGAGTCAAGATCAGCATTTCCTCTACAGACCGGATTCTGAATCAGACCATTTCTCCCCTCATTGTCTTTCCATCAAAACTCGATAAACTGGAAAAGTGCACCAATGAAAATGTCCCACAAGGGTTTCATGCCACTCACAAGACTTCAAGAGCGCCACATCTTCCTTCCAGCTCATCTCCTCAACCTTCTAGCCAGTGTTAACCAAAGTCAATAATATTCTTTTCGCTGCTGGAGAAGCAGGCAAACCCTGACCCGTAAATTTCCACTCAGGAAGAAAAAGACGTTACTCTCCCGAATTGTGTTTCCCATGGCCACTTTAGGCAGCATATTTTGAGACTTTTCATTTAGGCCTAAAGTGAACAATACATTTACCACAGATTATTATCTTCTTGGGCCAAACATTACAGCATCTCCAATCAGGGGCCTTGCCTAAACTAAGAGATGTGCTTTTGTATCCCAACATAGACCGTTTCAAAGCCACCATAAATGTTGCGATCCATCCTGAAATTCTTTGAAGGACTGAGGCTTGCCAAAAAACTCAGCAGGCAGAGGGACAACAGCTGATGGCTGGTCCAAGGTAAACATGGAAACTCGCAGATTTTTATGGAGGCTTGCTCTGTACACAATGGGCGTTTATGACACTGTCTAAACGCCTCGGCTGGGCGACCTACTTTCTCTCCTGAGTCCCTGTCCCTGCTGTGGACAGAAACGCCTATAGGTAGACCTAGGTAGGCTGTTTTTCGCCTCTTCGCCCGAAAGCATTGTCTGCATACCAGTGCGAGAAATTCTTAGGACCAGCATTCTGTCCCCAGAAAGTGTTTTGAGATGTTCCTAACAGCTGCATCTGTCTTCCATGCCCAAATGTCCACTGAAGATATAGTGTTAAAAGAGAGCTATCATAAAGAACCCGCATATGCGTTAACAATGTACATGCTCCCATCAGTGCCAACTTATGTTGATAACCTCCTGTCGTATCACAGAAAATGATGTCTGGGATGTGATAACGACACTAAAGAATGGTTCAAATGGCTCTGAGCACCATGGGACTTAACATCTGAGGTCATCAGTCCCCTAGGCTTAGAACTACTTAAACCTAACTAACCTAAGGACATCACACACATCCATGCCCGAGGCAGGATTCGAACCTGCGACCGTAGCGGTCACGTGGTTCCAGAATGAAGCGCCTAGAACTGCTCGGCCACATCGGCCGGCCACTAAAGAATAGCCTTGAATATGAAAATAATTGAAATAGTGACATGTCCTCTTTCAGCTTTATTAGTTGATCTGAAGATGGCTGATTTCTCAGCCGAAAGCGGTAATCAATGACTGTTAAGATATTGCGATCTGGAGTATTAAAGGATTTTATATAAAATGTCCTTAACGTACAAATAAATTTAACCAAGATTTGTCTTCTGATAAAACACAAGTCACTCACTGTGGGCCACCAAACAGCCGAAAGCGAGTGTTTTAACAGGCTTCTCACCAAATAATTGTCTTCAGTGGTCTACTGACAGTGCAGTGGATGAAATCGCCAACAGCTAGTTCCTTAGTCGCAGCTGGCGCTGGTCAGCTACCAGCCTCATCCTAAGGACTACACAATGTCTTCTCAAAATGCAAAAAAATGTGTGTGAAATCTTATGGGACTTAACTGCTATGGTCATCAGTCCCTAAGCTTACACACATCTTAACCTAAATTACCGTAAGGACAAACACACACACCCATGCCCGAGGGAGGACTCGAACCTCCGCCGGGACCAGCCGCACAGTCCATGACTGCAGCGCCTAAGACCGCTCGGCTAATCCCGCGCGGCTTTCAAAATGCAGTACAGCGAGATCGCTTCATGCAACAGGCGTGAGGAAGTCTGTGGCGCACTGTAGATGCCTGCGTACATCGTGCAGCCGTCTCCATTGGTGAACTGCACCACGAAGCAGTTGAGGAGGAACATAGACTGAGTCCAAGGCTGAACGGACAGTGCTCTAAAAACCTAAGGACGAAAGTAACTTTCGTATGATGTGTCACTGCCAGGGAACATAGCTCGATGAAATTTGGACTACAGAAAGAACTGCTATAGTGTAGTATAGAACGTAACCGAAAGCAATACGCAGTGAGACGTAATGGAATGAAACTTTTATTCGAAGACAATAATCACACTGAAGTCACCTCTATTTGTTTTGGTGCCACGGACATTACAAAAGGCGGGACATGGTTCTCAATAGGGTGCGTCAACACCACTGACGACAATGCACGCTGTGTGACGTGCTCCTAGGCTGGCCACGAGATTGGGTTGGTTGGTTGGTTGGTTTTGGGGTTTGATGCCACAAGATTGGGACGAAGTTGTTCTTGTGACAGGTCGATCCGTTCCTCCACCAGCGCTGTTGACACCTGCTGGATGTTCATTGATGATGTGGACGTGCTGCAGTACGTGTCCCCAACGCGTTCAACACGTGCACAATGGGTCCGCGGACGTGCCTTCCACTCCATCCACCGATATCCTCTCGCTCCAGGCGCTTGGGCGTCTGGACTCTCCCTGACTCGCAAACTGTAACACGTGGGTGTAGGACAGGGCGCATTTTGAACCGAATTTTTTAACATGTGATTTAGAGAAGAATATAAGTTGGACTTCCCAGAATTTTTGAGGTGCCTAGGTATGGTGGAGACAGTATCAGTGGGAAGAAAGAAAAAATGAGGCAGTGTAACTGAGAGAGGAGACAGCGGCAGCGGCATATACTGGAAATAAGTGGAAGAAAAAAGGTGATAATGGAACAGAGACTTTTATAGACAGTAGTAGTGAGAGAGAGATGCTGAGTATGAATCCTTCATTACAAACACGAATTGGGTGAATTATAAAAAGAATGTTCTTTGTTAATAGAATCCGAAACCAGAATAGCTGTTAGCATGAGTGACATAAAAGTAGATACCTTAGGTGTTGCGAAACAACTCAAATCATTTAAGGAAGGCAAGTCTTCCGGTCCAGATGGTATACCAGTCAGGTTCGTCTCAGAGTATGCAGACACAATAGCGCCTTTCTTAGCAATGATATACAACCGCTCACTTGACGAAAGGTCTGTTCCTAAAGACTGGAAAGTAGCACAGGTCACACCAATATTCAAGAAAGGAAACAGGAGTAACCCATTGAATTACAGACCCATATCACTGACCTCAATTTGCAGTAGGATTTTGGAGCATATACTCTACTCGAACATAATGAATCACCTTGAAGAAAATGAATTATTGATACATAACCAACACATTCAGAAAATATCGTTCTTGTGCAACACAACTAGCTCTTTAGTCCCATGAAGTAATGAGTGCTGTCGACAAGGGATCTCAGATCGATTCCATATTCCTGGATTTCCAGAAGGCTTTTGATGCCGTTCCTCAAAAGCGACTGTTAATATGGAGTATCGTCTCAGTTGTGTGACTGGATTCGTGATTTTCTTTCAGTTCGTAGTGATAGACGGTAAATAATTGAGTAGAACAGAGGTGAAATCTGGCGTTCCGCAAGGTAGTGTCATAGGCCCTCTGCTGTTCCTTATTTATATAAATGATTTAGGTGATAATCTGAGCAGCCCCCTTAGATTGTTTGCAGATGACTCTGTAGTTTACCGTCTAGTAAAATCATCAGACGATCAATTCCAATTACAAAATATCTAGAGAGAATTTCTGTATGGTGCGAACAGTGGCAATTGGCACTAAACGAAGAAAAGTGCGAGGTCATCCACATGGGTACTAAAAGAAATCCGATAAATTTTGGGTATACGACAAATCGCACAAATCTTGTTCGACTAAATACCTAGGAATTACAATTACGAGTAACTTAAATTGGAAAGACCGCATAGATAATATTGTGGGGAAGGCGAAACAAAGACTCCGCTTTGTTGGCAGAACACGTAGAAGATGCGACAAACCCACTAAAAAGACAGCCTACATTACACTTGTCCGTCCTCTGCTGGAATATTGCTGCGCGGTATGGGATCCTTACCAGGTGGGATCGACGGAGGACATCGAAAAAGTGGAATTAGGGCAGCTAGTTTCGTGTTATCGCGCAATAGGGGTGGGAGTGTCACTGATATGATACGCGAGTTGGGGTGGCAGTCACTGAAACAAAGGCGGTTTTCTTTGCGGCGAGATCTATTTACGAAATTTCAATCACCAACTTTCTCTAAATACATTGTTGACATCAACCTACATAAGGAGAAATGATCATCATAATAAAATAAGAGAAATCAGAGCTCGAACGGAAAGATTTAGGTGTTCCTTTTTCCCTCGCGCCATTCGAGAGTGGAATGGTAGAGAAGTAGTATGAAAATGGTTCGATGAACCCTCTGCCAGGCACTTAAGTGTGAATTGCAGAGTAACCATGTAGATGTAGATGTAGATGTAGAGCGAAAGTTTTGGTGAGGAAGGCGGAATGAGGATTGAAGCAGTTGGTTTCCTACTTTTCTGCCGCAAGAGACCTTTATTTTTATGGTTACCTGTTTCGGTCAGTTCCTGACCATCTTCAGACCTCATACCACGTTGGTAGGCGGCGGTGGTGAACGGAACAGGCGAACTCCAGAAACGTCAACTGCTCATGTTATGAGGTCTGAAGATGGTCAGTAACTCACCGAAACCGGTAACCACAAAAATAAAGATTTCTTGCTGTTGAGGCTGTTTATGTTCATTTTAAGGTACTAGATGCACATTATCTAAATGTTTTAAAAAGGCAACTGTAAATGGCACCATACATCTGAGATTTTCAGCGTATTTTAATTTCGGGATTCGCAAATGGTCATTGTGAGAATTCGGTGTGATAGATTTCTGTATAAGTTATTCTGTTGTAAATTTTTCTTATAATCACTGTGTTCTGATGTCGCTATTGTATTCTACGGTTAATTGTAAGGGGAGTCTCTCTGTTTTGATTTGTCACTTAGGACTTAATGTGATTAAGAAAAATGTTTCCTGAATGTTGTTGCACACCTCTCAATCGGGCACCACCATTCACCACCTTAGTAACAGAATTTTCAGCAGACGCAACCTCTGTTCGAATTTTAAACGTTTTTGAAACAGTTTATGACCGTTCAGCTGATGATATTTTGCCATACTTATCTGAATGAATATCTTACTCTTCGACAGAACTCAACACCCTTCCCTCCCACCAGAAGAACAAATTATCTGCACCCCTGATTCCGTCGCCAGATGTACAGCCACCCACTTCGCCTTCTGTCCGTACGGTTCGCATAGGCAATGTGCACCCGACCAGGTGCTGTTCCAGAGGCGCGCACTCCGTTTTCCTCTCGGAATGGACTCGGCGCTCCTGTTTCCAGCTGGAACCTTCCTTTTCGAGACGTCTCTCCGCGAGCCGGGTGCGGCTGTAAAAGGCTCGGAACTCGCCGCGCTCGCGCCACATGCGAAGCCGTTGCTCGGCAATGGCCAAAGAGCGTAATCACTCGCAATATCGATAAGAGCCGGCACGGCTCACTGTCCTGTTATGATGTATTGCGATGTTTGCTCATCTGCTTGCCTCCCTCAGATGTTGTCTGCCAACGCGTGATTAGTGCCTTCTGCTACATTGGCAGTACGCAGTGTTGACTTACCGATTCGCACACTTGATAACACAAAATCGTTTGTTTCACATTTTTTCTAGATACTTTGCTCATCGAACGCAATTCATCGAAAACGCTCAGCTTATGATTTGTGTTTTAAAAGAATGAAAGCGTTATTAGAAATATTTCACTGAATTCGCAGTGTTTCGGGTTTCACAAAATATTTCGCAGTCATTTTAAGTTATTTTCAGACATGTTGAGACCCTTTTTAGCCCATTGTTTATCACTGCAGTACTTCTGT
This sequence comes from Schistocerca serialis cubense, assembly GCF_023864345.2. Lineage (NCBI taxonomy): Eukaryota > Metazoa > Arthropoda > Insecta > Orthoptera > Acrididae > Schistocerca > Schistocerca serialis. The sequence goes on along the minus strand of NC_064642.1, from coordinate 632,301,274 downwards.
GAGCATATTTTCATAGACATGAAGTGCCCACTATATACTTAAGTCAAAAAATGCTGACTATAAACGTATTTAGGCGATCTCAGATCTTTGTTATAATTCATTGTGAAACCTTCAGCTGTCATTTGTTTTGTACAATTCGGTACTAGTTTCGGTCAATGACTGTTATTAAGCTTAGCTGACATAAACGCATGGAAACTTATACCTTAATTTGAACAAAAGTAGTTTGCTCTTCTGTTTAGATTATGGTATAACTTTTTGCCGTTTATGTCAGTTAAGCTCGATAATGGTCATTGACATACTAGTAGCGAACTGTGCAAAATAAATGACAGCTGAAGGTTTCATTATGAATTTTAACAATTGTTTGGAGCTTGAATATTCCCACCTGCAAACACACACGCATCTCAGATCCCTTGCGATGACCCTAGAACACTTGCCATGTGTTCGTCACTCAGTTAAAACTAAGTTTACGCCACAGATCCAATATTACGTGCGTATTTTACGTGTATAAGTATGGTAACTTTGAACCACTGGATATCGGTAACGGATATCGAAAAAGTTTCAGGATTCATCGAGAACATCAACTGAACAAGATATGGTGAAAATTTCGACGTTTTGCCAGAAATAAAAGTCATAGAAATTGCCATCTGCGCAGATGGTACTTTTGGTACGCAAAAATCAACGAATACAGATTTACGAAAACGGTAAAATGGCGTTTCTAGGTGATGTCTAAAGAAAGTTAGTTAAAATAGCAGTCATTTGTTATGCTTATTTAATTAGATAATTGCAACCCATGGTGCAAAAACGGCTAAGAACCAGTTTTGCGGTTTCTCCAAAAGTACAATAACTTAAAACCTCTGGATCGCGGTAACGGGTAATTATATCGAAAACGTATCGATGTTCCCTGAGAACTTGACTTTACCAACATGTGGTAAGATTTCGACGATGTGCAATGACTAGAAATAATAGAAGTGGCCGTTACCACAATTGGTACTTTCTGAATCAAAAGATCAAGTATTTTCGATGTGTTCTCAGAAGCTACCCATGAACAAATGGTGCTTTTATAAGCTGCCTAAAGTCCACCCTAGACCACACGTAATATACACTGAAGCCCCAAAGGCATGCCAAAGGTATGCGTATTGAAATACAGAGATATGTAAACAGCCAGAATACGGTGTGCTGTCGGCAACGCCTATATGAGACAAGTGTTTGGCGCAAATTACTGCGTCTACAATGACAGGTTATCAAGATTTCAATGAGTTTGAACGTGGTGTTATAGTTGGCGCACGAGCGATGGGACACAGCATCTCCGAGGTAGCGATGAAGTGGGGATTTTCCCGTACGACCATTCCACGAGTGTACCGTGAATATCAGGAATCCGGTACAAGATCAAATCTTCGACATCGCTGCAACCGGAAAAAGATCTGCGAGGACAGGACTAACGACGCCTGAAGATAATCGTTCAACGTGACAAAAGTGCAACCCTTCCGCAAATTGCTGTAGATTTCAATGCTGGGCCATCAACAAGTGTCAGTGTGTGAACCATTCAACGAAGCATCATCGATATGGGCTTTCTGAGCCGAAGGCCCACTCGTGGATCCTTGATGACTGCACGAAACAAAGGTTTATGCCTCGCCTGGGCCCGTCAACACCGACATTGGACTATTGATGTCTGGAAACATGTTGCCTGGTCGAACAAGTCTCGTTTCAAATTATATCGAGCGGATGGACGTCTACGGATATGGAGACAACCTCATGAACCCATGGACCCTGCGTGTCAACAGGGGATTGTTCAAGCTGGTGGAGGGTCTGTAATGGTGTGGGGCGTGTGCAGTTGAAGTGATGTGGGGGACCACTGATACGTTTAGATACGACTCTGACACGTGACACGTACGTAACCATCCTGTCTGATCATCTGCATCCGTTCATGCCTATTGTGCATTCCGACGGACTTGGACAATTCCAGCAGAACAATGCGACACTCCACAAGTACAGAATTGCTACAGAGTGGTCCAAAAGCACTTCCGCTGGCCACCAATCTGCCCAGACATAAACATTATTGAGTATATCTGGGATCCCTTGCAACGTGCTGTTCAGAAGAGATCTCCATTTCCTCGTACTCTTACGGATTTGCGGACAGCCCTGCAGGGTTCATGGTGTCAGTTCCATCCAGCACTACTTCAGACATTAGTGGAGTCATGCCACGTCGTGCTGCGGCACTTCTGCGTGCTCGCGGGGGCAGGGGTACCAGTTTCCTTGGGTCTTCTCTGTAATAGGCTTTTCTGTGCAAAAGATCAAAAGATCCTGATTGCTCAGTTTGCCTGGACTGGGGGACAAGTATGTTTAAATTTTGACTCAGTTCTGTTGGGTAGCTAGAGTATGCTCGTTCTTCCAATAGTTGTCAAACTATCGCTAGACCGAAGGAAATCCAAAATACTTAACCTCTTATCTCTGTGATCCACAGAACCGGAGGTATGACCTCCTGAAAAACCACATTTTGGCGCGCAGCTTTTTAGAACATGTTGGTACCGCGCACTGTCTTACGTGGACCGATACACTTGAGCTCCATTTGATACAAACCAGACTGTGCCGACTCCGGTTCAAGGTAATATGTCGGCTGCAAATCTTTTTGGTAAGTGCAACTTGTCGGCAGGTCGAGGCACATGGCATACTCGACCCATGGATCGCCGGTGTGATGACAGACGATATTTTCTTGTTGACAGCTCGACGGGGAGAGCCGCCCGGAAAGCCAGGCCTCCGTAACTGTCCCCGGAGAGGCCTTTCACAAAGGAAACTCCCCATCGCATCCCCGTCAGATTTAGTGGTAAGAAGGTCCAGTGAGAAGTCCGTCAAAGACTGAACACAGATCAAGCATGAAAACAGGAAGAAAGTGTACTGAACTGTGAAAAAAATAGCAAAATAGAAACAGTGAACCGTCAAAGAACAGAAGTGCAACATCAAGCGGAATGGCAGAAGCAAGGGGTCGGGGTTAAGTGGTCACGATGTTGGACCGCAACGCGGACGAGATGTCTTGAAAACTGCCCGGTGCCATTTTTTTTTCGCACTACATTATGAACTATCCGTGCGGTCATTGAAATGTTACTTCTCCTTCTGTACTCTGTGCAATTGTTATACTATACATTGGCTACAGAATGTAAGTCTTGTGGTAAGAATACATTGCTGGCGCAAGTAAATGTGATTAATAGTGAGAGCAGGCGATGTACTACACAGACGTCTCACAGAAATGAAAACAACAAATAAACGGGAATGAAATTTGTTACAACACAGGAATTCCAGAGTCAAAACTCCCAAAACGGAACGCAACGTCTAAAACATTAAAAACACATCTTTTGACAGAGCACACAGTGTGGCTGTGAAACCGTTGTTTTCATTTGTTGCAGCTTATGTGACAAACTACTATGTTTTCATCATTTCCTTGGAGTGATCACATTCATTTGAATACCTAAGTCTGGCATGGAGGCATATCTCACTCACTCGCTATGCGTACAAATTAGGTGCTTCAATAAGAGATACACACTTACTGTCATTAATGCCGTGTATGACACGCTAGATGTGTTTTCCGATGGAGGATTCGGTTAACTTGTCGCCTTGTCATTAAACCTTTGCTGTTCCCATTCGAGAGCCACTTCCTTCTGGCTGGCAATAGAGTAGTTGTGCAGAATCGACTTTCATTACAGGTCTCTTCCTTATACCTTACTATTGCAAACGAACGCTATACCACGACACAAACACTAATTTGTATACGCTGAACAGTCTAAACAAAACAAAAACAGGCAGGAGGGAACTTTGAACATGGTTCGCCCGCTACGTAATCCAACACCCTAACCACTTGACGCGTATTGACCACCATTCTGAACTTCCGCAACGCAGCGTTGCTCTATGTTGCACTGCTTGTGCTTGGACCGTTCGCTGTTTCTATTTCACTTTTTTTATACTTCAGTACACCATCTTCCTGTTGTCATGCTTGGTATGTGTTCAGTTTGTGACAGGTTGTCCACTGAGCCCTATTACCACTAAATCTGAGGGGTGTGCCGCTTGTCAGTAGTTGCGGCTGGCGTTTGTACTTCTGCGGCGACGCGTGAGGGACGCACCGCAACCGTTCGACAGGTGTTCAGAACGGCTTGGGCCGTGACAGAATTAAACAGTCACAGATAAAAATGAGTGAAGATGATAGCACTGTAGTAGAAAAATAACGACGGGTATTGATGTTGACGTTGACATTAAATAGCGCGTATTTAGCTTCTATGAACTGCGTGTTGCGCCAAAGCTCACTTCAAACGCTTTCTTTCTCAGTACAGTTGATCTGGAAAGAAAACACTTTACAAATCACGGCACGCATCTGAAAACAGGGGCAAATAATTAGTCAGCCTGAGGATTAGTGTTTCTGAAAAGTGGTTCAGGACTAAATATAAGAAGCATTGTGCGATTTATTGACGAGGTACATATCGAGAATGTTATTCTGCAAATGAATAAGCAAGTAAATTCTGGCTTCAAATATTAAAAGTAAAACAAAGGCACTAGAATATAGTATTCATCTTCCCTGTAATGACAATCCAGTTTTTTCTTCCTCTTGGCGAGGTTGTCTATCATCTCCGATGGTGTAATAGATACTGAACGATGAATAGACAAGGAAGCTAATCTATTTAGTCTTTTCTGAGAGGATGAAACACAATTATAAACCTAATTCAGCCGATACAGAAGCATATATTATTTATATTTAGAACTTGTAACTATTGATAAACGATAATCTAAAGCGGAGATGGCCTTTCTGCTGTAGCTGTCTTCAGGTTGTTAATTATTGGATACATGTCTTTGTTGTACACTAAGGTCTGGAATCTCCTTTCCCACATTTCCTTTTCCATAAATGCAATTCAGCAAGAAGGTCTTCAATTCCACATTCCATATCTTCGATGTAGAATTCAATTAAAGCCTTGAACTCTTTTCGTTCTGCACTATTTAAGAGTACTTCACTGGCTGAAACTGGGAAGACCGAAAAAATGCAGACAGCTCTTTCTTACCTTCTGTTAACCTAAACATGGAATAAAGACCACCCCTCGGTAGCACTGTTGAGGCTTACACATCAAACAGTTTGGTCTCTTCTTTTGTATCTTAGCCATCTGGGAACTCAAGATTGAAGTGTATGGCTGTTGACAAATTTCAGTTGCTCTCTCAGAAATTACAAACAAATCTGAGCTTTTTTAAAAAAATTGGAAATTGTAGCAAAGGAAATATTAATTTAAGTACAAGAAAAAACAAAAAAACTTAAAATTTACCCAATCACAGTAACATTACTAGGTCAATCGTGATTTACTTTTTAACCTTGGTAAACAAAATATAAATTTACAATTTTATCAAATTTATCATCATCATTTTTAAAGATTTTAGTATATCGATCTGAAAGAATAATTTTATATTCTTTATCTAAAAGTAATAACATTTTATCTCCAAATTTAGCACATTAAAGTTCAACTTTTGAAATTACATAAAATTTATGTTTTTTTAATTTCTGATAATTTAGTGAACATTTCTGAACAACCATAACTATAATTGTTAAGTTCACTTAATAAATTTTCAGTGCTACCATTCACTGACTTTATTATTTATATAGAAAGATTTTTTGAAGAAACTAAAGTTTTCAATTTCTATCTTCTCTAGTTTTCCGAAAATATTTCAAAAGGAAATGAAAATAAGAAGTTAAAAGTTCTTAATTTTTTCTAATTTTTCACTCATTTAATTAATTAAAAATTTTCAGTTAGCATCCAGTGTTGAGAATCATAAGTTTAATTCTTCTTACCACACATAATAACATATACAGTAGTATCATTTGGAATATTCTTGTTAAAGAATGCACCTAATTCGATTGTTTTTCTGAGTAGTAAAAACATTCATTCTTCTAGTCATATCAATTATATAAATTGGATCAGATTATATATAAAATTAAAAGGACTTACATTTACATCATTATTTAATTGAGTGGTTCTTTTAAAATCTCTAAAAGAATCATAAGCTTTTAAGAAGTTATTTGATGGATAGAGATTCTGTAATGCTTGTGGAAAAACTTCATTTCTTCCATTTTTAACATAGATATTTTGTAATTTAACATGACCAAATAAATAACAATCAGGTAACTGCTTATTCTTTCGATTAGTTTGGAAAACAATGAAAATAATGTAAGGCATGTCAGATTCTGTACAATTATAATAATTAGTAATATCTAGACCAAAACTTTCTTTTCCCTGTAAACCAGCAAATTCAATTATTTAAAGTTGAAAACAGAAATTGGAATTTTTGGATTTTGTATTCTTTCCTATTCTATTTCAAAAGAATAGTCAGGTTCATATTTATCAACAGGAGCACGAATTTCCATACTTTTAACAACAGTTTCACCTTATTTTGGAAGAGTAGAATTATCATTATTAGTATTCCAATAAAGAACAGAATCTTCTTGATCAAGCAAAAATAACACTTAAATCACCTACGAAAATAATTTCTTTATAATCTCTAAAAAATCCACTAAAAAATTCTAATGGATAAGGAACTTCATATTTGTTTACTTTTAATTTTTCCATTGTCAAGAATATGATCTTCCATATTTAGTTCGTTTCAAAAGGGAAAAAGTTAATCAAATAAGAGTTGAAGAAGAAATAAAAGGATGGTCAATTCTAGATAAAATATTATTTTCTTTTTTAATTGTAATTATACCAAACAATTTCAAAGCATAATTATCAATCGGCTCAGTATTTGATTTACCATCATATGTAGAAAAATCAGTTCCATCTGTATGAATAATATCAAAAGTGATATAAAGTTGCGAAAAATTTAGATAATTTCAACTACCACCAATATTAATACATATTTCAGTTTCCTTGTTGGGAAGATTTAAATTATTTTTTGTTTCTCATTAATAGGAAATGAGTCAAATTGACAAACTTTCGATTTGGTTCATGCTTTATTAAGAGAAAAATTCATTAATTTATTTTTAAAATTACAGTTACATTAGCACCATAAAAGTCAACTAAATAATCATTCTCATCAGTTAACAGTTATATCTAAATTTTGAATATTAGTGACAACTGGAATTATTATAGGATCATTTGGTTCATAAATTATTAGACCATCAAATTTATGGTTATAGATAACTTAGCACGTTCCAAACATCTATGATGTATACATACAGACTGAAGCAATGATTGAAAACTTGTAGCAAGGCCAGGATTCGAACTCAGGTCTCCTGCTCACAAGGCAGATGCACTAACCACGACGCCACACTGGCACAGTGGCTATGTACAACTGCATGTACTACCCCAGCATGCCTCCCTCTTCAGTCCAAATTTCCATTCACACCTCAACCCACCTGATATCCCTCCTGCACTCGAACAGCATTGCAGAGGCTCTCCAACCGAACTGGAATAGCAACTCAGCATCAATCAAAATGGTCGATTGTGCCTAAAAGCAAGGCATAGGTGCTTTAATCAAATGAAACTATATAGTTCCAGAGACCTTTCCAAGTCTCAAACATCTGTATTTCCAGACTGAAGCGACACTACAAATTTTCATTTGTTGCTTCAGTCTGTATAAATATGACATCTGAATTTGCAGTTCCTAAGAAATTTCATTTCATTTATTGCATATTTCAAGACTTGCTGCCTATTTTAAGAATTTTAAGGAGCAGATAGTACATTTTACAATGTTACATGTTACAATATGTTGTTCCATATTCCTAACAAAGTTTGTTTTCAGCAATAAAACAAAAGTGTCAATAATGAGTTAATTCTGGTATAAAATTAACATAATTTGAGGAAAAAAACAGAAACAATTTGTTTATTTAAGAAGAAGCTAACAAATGATAGCAGAGATTTTTAATAGAAGAAAGTGTCCCACCACCTGGCTGTTCCAGGTAGGAGGGCATCGGAATAACTTTGAGCCAGTCCCAGGAGGAGCAGCAGTTTGCTTAGATCTAATTACAAATTATTTTGAATTATGTTATTTACAATGTTTTCATCGTATATAATACATCAGTATACATTTCTCATATTAATTTCACTGTTGTAGTGCAGTTTTTAGTAATCCATTATGGAAAATGATCTATTATGGGAAATTTACAGCTTGGATGGCATTTGGCAGTAGTATGACGTTCTTGAATAATTACTGGCAATGAAGTGGCTTTTCCTGTGGGAAGGGAGCATCGGAAGTTCTTCGATCCTCACCTCCCCAGGAAGTTTTAGCTCAGTGTATTTCTGTAATGTCTGCCATTATGAAATTGAAATTAGCAAATTACATGTTACTTATCAATAGTTGGAATCCTTATACTTTTCTGTTGTTGGTTAGTGTTCTGCATATACTTTTAGTTTTTCATTGCTTTATTATTTACGCTTACATTGTTCTATGTATCCAGATTGTCTTGTTCTGAGTTTGTTGAGGCACGCGAGTCAACGGTCGTGTTGTTGTCGGAATCGTTCTGTGTGCTGTGTGGTCTTGTTGGGCGATTCCCTGTTATCCGTCTCATCTATGGTCGTTTTTGTGTGCATGCTGTGTGGAGTGCTTCTGAAATTTTGTCTGTGATGGTGTTTAATTCTAACCAGTCATTCAGCTGTCTTATCCTTTCTTGTATGCCGTTGTTGTGCTGTTGTGGTCATATGTGTCTAAAAATGTCACAGTGTGATGTGTTTCGCTGTACAGATTTCTCCACATGTGCATATGTCTGTCACTTAGTCCAACATGACAGAGAGGTTGTGGGTATGGTCCACGTCTGCAAGAAAGTGGACCATACCATGTGTTGGACTTATATATTTCATATTCATTTGTTCTTTGACGTTTCGGAAGAATATGTGTACTCTGAATCTTTTGTCTTTTGTGTTCCATTTGGTCTGCCAGATGCCATTTCGTCCTTCATTAAGTGGTTTCATGTCAGTTATTTGTTGGCCTGTAATTTCCTGTACATTGTCCTGTCGTCCCTTTTTCATCCAGTATGCTGCAGCTCTGAAACATATGGGAATGTCTATTGCATACACACCCAGGACGACGCATAACGCCTCAATAGATATTGTACGAAACACTTCTGACGATCTTAAAATGATGTCTGATTGTAATGACCGTTTTGTAGGCTGCTATTTGAAATTTGTTGTTGTTGCACCAATTATTCACTTTTTCCAGTACCTTTCTTGTCTTTAGTTCAAGATTTGTTGAGTTGGCCGATGTAATTACCATTATGTCGTCTGCATACGTAATTATTCCTGTCACCCTGCTGGCCTTGTCAACAGTGTTTGAAAGAGGTTCTTTAGTGCTATCTCAGAATATGGGACCGCATATAGTCCCCTGTGGGCAGCCTTTTGTAGTTCTTTTGATGACCCTCTGAGGGCTTGTGCGCCATTATCAATTATTGCAGTAATCTAGGAGACTGTAATATAACGATGTGGGTACCTGCATTTCTCTAAATGCTTCAAATATTGCCGGCCTCCAACGGTTATCATAGGCGAGAAATATATCAATTAGTTTCGCAGTTACATACTTGTCTTGTGTCGTTTGCACTGTCTGCAGTGCATTATTAATGGTGTCATCTATAGATCTAAACCCGAAATGGTGGGGGTTAAAACCGAAGTGCTGTCTGAGCTCTGTCGCACAGGAATATCTCGTGAACCTTAGCAGACGTGTTTATTAAGCAAATTGGTTTGTATGTCTCCGGATCCGTCGCGTCTCTGTCCTCATTCTCCTTGATGATTACTGCATCTGCAGATTTCCATGCTGTGGTGTCTTGTGTTGTTGCAGGGCGTCATTCAGTAATTGAGACACGGTATAATCTGCGGTGCTGTATTCCTGATAGTTTCTATATGAATTTCGGCGAGGCCTGGGGCTTTTTTTGGTTTTAGTTTGTTAATATCCTCCTTAGCGAAGGGGATGACTACTTGGTCAGTAGCGTAGCTAATTTCTACTAGTCGGCGAATGATATATTGTTAGTCCTCAGTTGGGTCATTGTTTGGGAAAAGCCTTTGCAGATAGTATTCTGCCGAACTCCTCCAGCCTTGCGTACTGGAGCCGTTTCCACGTCTCAGTATGTACAGTACAAATGGTGATTTGATTTTGTCAGTCTGCACTTTGTACGATTTTCCCCACTTATTATTTGCTAACCGAATCCGCACAAAGTTGTCCCAGTAGTCCTGTCTTGTCAAGTTCGGTTTTATCCCTGTTTTTGGCATTGCGATAGATTTAGAGCCTAATTTTCCGTTCTTGTGCCGTTTGGACCTTCGATAGTGTCGTCTTTTGTCTCGTGCGTATTTTCGGAGTCTAGTCACCATTGTGGACCATGGCATCCCCTGTTTGTGTTTATCATTTGCTACTGGTATGGCACCTGTATCAGTGTGTAAACTCCGAAAGCAACACTATGGTGTGTAATGTTGAGCCGTGAGGTATTGTATTCGTAAGACATGGCGTCACTTACGTGGTAGTATGGGTTGTCATTGGGATCCAACAAATTTACCTCTGGATTTCATAGGCAGTGTTTTGAACAGCAGCCGTTATTTTTTCTGGCTTATTAATTGTCGTTGCTGTGACCTATCTTCGAGGTCTTGGCAACGTTATCTTTTAACAAGACAACTCAAGAACATTTGTTGCCCGTGCTGTAATGACCCACATCCATATACGAGTAGAAGGCATTCGACTGTTACTCTGGCCACGAGAGTCTTCCAAATCTCCCACCCACTGAAAACATCTGGAACTCTGCACACGTGTGCACGCCACTACGTTTGAAGTGGGATGGAATGTCATTCCTGTCTCTGTCATCCAAATCCATTCCGCCTTGATGCCCAGTCTGACTGGAACCATTGTTTCTCTCATAGGCGGCAGGTCATTGCTCTGGGTGGTGACAATTAAAGTTCGGCTACACACAGAGGTCCAGTGTCGGCTGTCATTATCGTATGGGAGGCAAACTTGGTAGATATGCTAATGGCTTAGGGTGGAACCGATTTACGCTGGAAAAATTTAGTTTCAGTTTTGGCCATCAGGTGCAAACCTGGTGCTGTACACTGTTTATGTGACGGTATGACAACCAGACTGTTATTTAACAAGCCATAGCGTGAGTGAACAGTATGGTTATAGAGAAGAAAGACCGTGCACTGTTAGTGACCACATTGAGAGAGCATCGCTGACTGAAAGTTTGGAGGAGTGGTCCTGTGTCATTGAATTTGTTTACTGAAGACGATAAAGAAATTCGTAAATTAATTTAAATTTTAATAATCAACAGCCTCAGTTGCACCGTTTACGTAGAATTCACCTAGGTTTCAGTCAGGATAACCCAACCTTCTTCAGAATAACAGTAACTACCGCTTGTCCATAGGGGACGTCGTCAAGCTAAAACTACAAATCCATAAATTATCGTCAGACAGTAAAAATTATCTAGAACTGCCTAGGCCCCACTAGGAACTCAGTACAGCACTCGTGGCTGCCACATCGCGGTCTCGAAGTGGGGCCTATGCAGTTCCAGATAATTTTTACTGTCTGACGACAATTTATGGATTTATAGTTTTAGCTTGACGACGTCCACTATAGACAAGCGGTAGTTACTGTTATTCTGAAGAAGGTTGGGTTGTCCCGACTGAAACGTAGGTAAATTCTAGGTAAACGGTGCAACTGAAGCTGTTGATTATAAAAATTAAAATAAATATTTATACAGTTGCTGACAGGGCCGGTGGAAGCTGTTAACGGGGTTGCTGTTGCTGTAACTGACCACGCTGCACATACCCCGGGCAGTGTTCGTGCTCGTGCAGTTTCACGACAATTCTCCATCCCATGGGCAACAGTGCAGGAAGTGTTCCGGTCTATTTTACACTGGTACCCATACAAGATTCAGACAGCGTTGCAACTGAAACCTCATGATCCGCAGCAACGTTCTGAATTTGCTCTTTGGTTTATGGAAAGGATCGAAGTTTATAACATGTGGTCGGGCAATACTGTATGGAGTTCAAATGGTTCAAATGGCTCTAAGCAGTATTGGACTTAACATCTGAGGTCATCAGTCCCCTAGACTTAGAATTGCTGTAACTTAACTAACCTAAGGACATCACACACATCCATGCCCGATGCAGTATTCGAACCTGCGACCTTAGCAGCAGCGCGATTCCGGAATGAAGTGCCTAGGACCGCTCGTCCACAGCTGCCGGCCTCTATGGAGTGATGCACACTTTGCCGAATGTTTGGTACTGTTAAACCGCGTGTTGTGCACGAAGAGCCATTGCACTCGCCGTAAGTGACTGTGTGGTGTGGATTCACAAGCACCTTTAATGTCTGTCCGTTCTTCTTTGAAGAGAATATAGGATCTGTCTGCTGTACTGTGACGTCTGCACGTTATTGAGACCTCCTTGTACAACGTGTGATTCCTGCCTTGGTAAGAACTACAGTGTGGAAACTAAAGTTTTCATGCAAGATGGGTGAACACCTAGTGTCGCTCGCCCAGTGAATGATCTGTTCAATGCAACCTTCCACGAAAGCGTTATCTTCAGAGATTTTCCAAATATATCTATGACTTCCAAGATCTCTTGGTCTGAATACATGTGACTTTTGGCTCTGGCGATGTCTAAACGAATGCATTTGCCAGGGACACGTTTGGTCTCTACCTGATCTGAAGGCCAGTATACAGGAACACCTTGCTCAGATTCCACCAGAACTGCTATGAGCAACTGTTGATCACGTCCTTTTACAGACGCAGTATCTCGTCGACGTCTCTGGTAGTAATACTGAACAAACTGTGTAAGCGGCAGTTAATAATAAAACCAACATTATGCCATTCTCACTTGTTTGACCTTTTCTGCCCCAGTCCCGTTCCTAATCCATCACACATGGAAAATTTCTATACATCTTTCTTGCATTCACCGCGCCAGATTTGCGCCTGGTAGCCAAAATTGGAACTAATTTTTTCCCAGTATAAACCCATTCACAATTAACGCATTAGTATATCCAAGAAGCTTCGCTGCCATACGATACCTACACCCCACACTAGACGTCTGTGACTACATGCAGTCAACAGAAGCACATAGCAATGACACAGACGTCCGAGACATGGTGAAGCACTTCCAGAACAAGATAATGACACAGGCATAACACCAGTACAATTGGACACACTGAAACAATATAAACGGAAATTAATTCTTCCCTCACCAGAGCATAGGTTACCATATAATGAAACATCTCCGGAGAAATATGAATTTGACACATCAAAATGTAAATCATACGTGCAAGCTGTACGTTTCGTCTTAGGTGGCAATACATACGAAAAGACAACTCAGGTACAAGGAACAATTATGTATGAGAAACAAACTCAAACAGAAAACTTCAAACAACAAAAAATTATCACACACCATATTTATTTATATCTGTGGACCATTCTGTACAGTAGTTTTGGACAAATGTATATGAGTTTTGAAAAATTGCAAGTTTCAAAGATATATGACTACACACACACACACACACACACACACACATATATATATATATATATATATATATATATATATATATATATATATATATATATAGGGTGAGTCACCTAACGTTACCGCTGGATATATTTCGTAAACCACATCAACCTGACGAACCGATACCACAGACCGAACGTGAGGAGAGGGGCTAGTGTAATTGTTTAATACAAACCATACAAAAATTCACGGAAGTATGTTTTTTAACACAAACCTATGTTTTTTTAAATGGCACCACGTTAGTTTTGTTGGCACATCTGAACATATAAACAAATACGTAATCTGTGCCGTTTGTTGCACATCCGGAGATATTGTAACCTAAAGTTGACGCTTGAAACCTCCGACGTTCAGTTGCGTGTTGTAACAAACACGGGCCACGGTCGGCGAGCAGCATCCGCAGGGACATGTTCACGATGACGACCGTGTTTACGAGTGTGGCTGTAGTGCACTGTTGTGGTTTGCTCTAGCTGTCGCAGTGTACGCATGTAGCGCTTGCTGCTATTGTTATTCTGCATTCGTCTCCGCACGCAGACCAACTGTAGTACACCGTGTTACCAGACGTCTGTGATAGTGTAATGTTGTAGGAACTGTGACCATGGTGTATTCGAACTCTGAAAAGGCGGAGATGATACTCATCTATGGCGAGTGTCGACGAAATGCAGCTGAAGCCTGCAGGGTGTACGCAGAACGGTACCCGGACAGAGAGCATCCAACGTGCCGCACATTGCGAAACATCTACCACCAACTGTATGCAACAGGTATGGTCGTAGCACGCAAACGGGCCCGTAACAGGCCCGTCACAGGAGAAGCGGGTGCAGTTGGTGTGTTAGCTGCTGTTGCCATGAACCCACACATGAGTACACGGGACATTGCGAGAGCCGGTGGACTGAGTCAAAGTACTGTCATGCGCATACTGCATCGTCACCGCTTTCACACGTTTCATGTGTCGCTACATCAGCAATTACATGGTGATGACTTTAATCATCGAGTGCAATTTTGTCAATGGGCATTAACAGAGAATGCGTTGCAGTTCTACCTGTTTACCGATGAAGCGGGTTTCGCAAACCACGGGGCAGTGAATCTACGGAACATGCATTACTGGTCCGTGGACAATCCTCGCTGGCTCAGACAGGTAGAGCGACAGCGACGTGGACTGTAAATGTATGGTGCGGAATCATTGGCGACCACCTCATTGGTCCTCACTTCATTGCAGGGGCCCAAACAGCTGCAACATACAACGCATTTCTACAGAATGATCTGCCAACGTTGCTCGAAAATGTCCCACTGGAAACGCGTCGACGTATGTGGTATCAGCATGATGGTGCACCTGCACATTCCGCAATTAACACTAGGCTGACCCTTGACAGGATGTTCGACGGGCGTTTCATAGGACGTGGAGGACGCATAAATTGGCCAGACTGTTCTCCTGATCATACACCTCTGGACTTCTTTCTGTGGGGTACGTTAAAGGAGAATGTGTACCGTGATGTGCCTACAACCCCAGAGGATATGAAACAACGTATTGTGGCAGCCTGCAGCGACATTACACCAGATGTACTGCGGCGTGTACGACATTCATTACGCCGGAGATTGCAATTGTGTGCAGCAAATGATAGCCATCACATTGAACATCTATTGGCCTAACATGTCGGGACACACTCTATTCCACTCCGTAATTGAAAACGGAAACCACCTGTGTACGCGTACCTCACCCCTCATGGTAATGTACATGTGCGTCAGTAAAAAGACCAATAAAAAGGTGTTAGCATGTGGACGTAATGTGCTGTTCCAGTCTCTTCTGTACTTAAGGTCCATCACCGTTCCCTTTGGATCCCCACGTAATTCGGTGCTCTCCGATACACTCGATCGAACAGCGGAGGAGTGGTAGGTACTCAAGCGTCAACTTTAGGTTACAATATCTCCGGATGTAATTAACATTTTGCAATGCAACAAACGGCACTGATTACGTATTTGTTTATATGTTCAGATGTGCTAACAAAACTAACGGGGTTCCATTTAAAAAAACGTAGGTTTGTGTTAAAAAACATACTTCCGTGCATTTTTGTATGGTTTGTGTTAAGAAAAATGTTGATGTACACACACAGTTACCAGAGAGTAAAATCACTCTATGCTTTCTGAAAGTTTTTTTACACATTTGTACAGTTACAAATGAAGCATTACGTTCATTTTTTGCTTCAAGGTATTCTTTGACACTGCACAGACAACTTTTAACCAAATGAGATGTTAGTTTATTTTTTTAAAACAAACATGTTTTCTATTATCTTTATATATTTCTTGAAAGAATAGACCCCCATTCGACTGTGCATTAATGTATTTATCTTCTATACTATCTAGATGTCCCATTTTATGCCATCATCGAGTACAGTGCTAAATGTTCTTGGACCATTAACGCGCTATATCTGTTAGGGACTGCGTTAACAGATATCAAATGGCGGTTTATTCCTTCGAAAAACATTGCTTTACTGCAGATCAGCACCATCGAAAACTTTTCATCTTTATATAGTTTTGCAAACTGTTCTGTAGAAGGCATTCTTTTTTTACACGCTCTTTTTCAGTTAATTTGAGCCGATATCCTTCATTATAATAATGACTTTTATTTCTTGTGTTATAGTTATGGATATCTCTTTTAACAATGCAGCACGGTTACTTTTTACATAAGTAATTGTTTCCTCTAAGCGTAGTGACGCTACTTTTAATTTGTTTATTTCCCTGAATTTATTTCTGCAGGAATATCTAGGGGATAATTTTGTTATGCATATTCTAGCGTCTTTTGTAGCTTTAGTACTCCTTGCATGTGCACATTTGCAGAAATTCCCCAGACCAGGATACCATATGAAATTTGGGAATGAACTAACCCATAGTACATCGTTAGGAATGTTAGTGTGTTTATCGTCCTTGACATGTTCTCATTAGAAATATAATTGAACTCACTTTACGACAAATACTATTTATGTGCTTCTCTCACGTCAATTACCTATCCACTATCACACCCAGCAATTTGTAAGTTTCTGCCTCTTTTAGCTCCAAGTCTCCAAACTTAACAGTAATATTTTTCAAGTTAGGTGTTTTGTTTGCATGTATTTGCATATAAGCGATTTTATTTGTGTTTAAAAAGGATTATTTCCTGTAATACAATATTTTTCATTTTCCATATTTAGAGAAGCTTACTTTTGTAATCCATCTGTTGAAAGACTAATTATAACAAATGAAGTGTCACCTGCATGCATGATAGCGTTTCCACATGCTATTTTGGGCGTATCATTTACAAATAAAATAAAAAGTAGTGGGCCCAGCTCTGATCCTTGAACCACTCCACACTTAACAAATTCAGAATTTGAGTAGACATTTGTAATAGTATCGTTAACATTTTGTTTTATATCTAAACACTGTTCCCAATTTTACATGAAGGATTTTATGATAATGGCTGCTTCTCCCTGATACCATAATAATTAAGCTTTTCTAATAATATGTTGTGGCACACACAATTAAACATTTTTGAAAGCTCAAGAAACATACAACAAACTTTCTTTTGTTCGTTTAGTGCCTCAGATACACACGCTAAACCTATGCTGTGCCTCATTCAAAGTAATGCATTTTTCTATAAAATTCACTATTCTGTCTTTAATTGCACATTCTATTGTTTTAGAAAGGACAGGTGCAATAATTATTCATGAGTAATTTCCTGGATATTCTTTGGTGCCTCTTTCGAAAATAGGGATCAGTTTACTCTTTGTTAAACATGTCGAGAATATTCCTTCTTCCACAGCTAAGTTTTCAAGAAAAGTCAGAGACTTTGCCACCCACTGCAGGCAGCATTTAATTAGTCTAGCAATTATATGTACCTCAGTATTTTTTGTGTTCATTTGTTGGGAGATAGAACAAACGTTTTGTCTCATTAGGAGTATTTTGTGTGCATTTTGTATCAGGAGAGTTTAGCTCCATTATTTTATCCACTGACTCAACATAGTGTTGATTTAAAATATTAGTGCCTTCTTCAGGGTCCCTGATTTCCTCGTTGTTTTTCTTTATAGTTCGATACCACTGCTTTTCGTGTCTACACTGTCCCTCTCGTTCTTTATGTGTGACCATATTGTCTTTGTGACATTGTTAGAAGCTGTAATTTTGTTTATGTAACTGGTTTGGCTTCTGGATTTGGTTTCTTTTATCAGTTTCTTATTTGATCGCTTCTTTTCCCTACAGGCATCACAGTTCTGCTAGTGTTGGAATTAGCTGAGATTGTTCATGCATAGCTTTTAGCTCTTCCCTCTTCCTTTTTACATTTGCTGTGCCCAATTATTATTGCACTTAACGACTGTATTCCTACATGCTAGTGGACATGCAAGATGTATGTAATAGGATTACGTTTTGGAGAGTGGTTCCCATCCTTTATTTACGTTAGTTGTTTGGTATATAACACTCCAATCTTTAGATTGCATTAATCTTTTTAGCCTCCGGAGGTTTGCTTACTTTGTTTGTCGCTATTCTTTAAAGATATTTTCTGAAAACTGACAGAAATAAAACCATCGCTACAGTTTAAGTGAACAACAACACAAAAGGTTTACAGGAGGGAAGGAGCGCTTGGTCCCCGGCACGAATCCGCCAGGCGGATTGGTGTCGAGGTCTGGTGAACCGGCCAGTCTGTGGATGGTTTTTAGGCGGTTTTCCATCTGACTCGGCGAATGCGGGCTGGTTCCCCCTATTTCGCCTCAGTTACACTATGTCGGCGATTGCTACGCAAACAAGTTCTCCACGTACGCGTACACCACCATTACGCTACCACGCAAATTCGTCTGGTGTGAGACGTTCCCTGGGGGGGTCCACCAGGGGCCGAACCGCACAATAACCCTGGGTTCGGTGTGGAGCGGCAGAGGGGTGAAGTGGACTGCGGTAGTCGTCGTGGGGTTGTGGACCACTGCGGCTGCAGCGGAGACGGAGCCTCTCCGTCGTTTCTAGGTCCCGGTTAACATACAATACAATACATACTGTGGTGTCACCGCAAGACACCACACTTGCTGGGTGGTAGCCTTTAAATCGGCCGCGGTCCGTTAGCATTCGTCGGATCCGCGTGTCGCCACTATCAGTGATTGCAGACCGAGCGCCGCCACACGGCAGGCCTAGTCTAGAGAGACTCACTAGCACTCGGCCCAGTTGTACAGCCGACTTTGCTAGCGATGGTTCACTGTCCACATAGGCTCTCATTTGCAGAGACGACAGTTTAGCATAGCCTACAGCTACGTCATTTGCTACGAGCTAGCAAGGCGCCATATTCAGTTACTATAATGATATTGTGTATCATGTACCGTCAAGAGAGACGTTCATCATTAAGGGATTAAAGTTAAGCATCAAACTAATTACGTCCGCTTTCTTAATTCTAATTCCTTGTCATGTTCCAGACCTCACGTCAGTATAGTCCTTCCCTCCTCACGCCAGCCTGCGTGAGCTAAAACGCTTTCATTCCGGCCTCCACTAGTAACACGGTATTGGCTCTTCTGCCAACACAACACATACAATGCACCAAAGTCGTGTATGTAATATAAAATAGTCCCTAAACGAGTCCACTTACAAGTGAAATGTAATTCCTTTGCATTTTAAACTATAATGAGAATTATTAGCACACCTGTAAATGACACATGCTGGCATTTTTTATCAAAACACTTCCACCAGAAGTTAACGTTTAGGACAACTAACATGGCGGACGTTGGCTTCAAGTCTTGACGTCATGAAAACTACTCTCATTATACCCCTACAACTGAATTTCTGTTTAAACAGCATCACTAGTTATCTGAGCGAGAGAGGAAATTAGTAACTGAATTTTACAACAATTTATGAAAATGAGTATAGAATATAATGCTCCTTTTTTTTCGTATTCTTCCTCGAGTGAGGTTAACCTGCAGTTACCGACGAAATTACCGTACACAGTCAAACTGCATCAATAATGAGACGATGTTATTCAAGAAATTAACGGTACACAGTCAAACTGCATCCATTAATTATCAGACGAAGAGATGCTGGTAACAGGATGGCCACGGTCGAACATCATAAACTGTATTCTTTTCCAAAGAATCGTAATCGATAGGGACATATCTCAATACACCAGTTGAGCTACGATAGGATACATCAGAATTCAACAAACCAGGAGCCCTGAGAAAACAGCTACTGTCATGTAGAGCAGCAGCAGTGTCCACAGCATACGCATGTGTAGATGCATAAGAAAAGGCAAGACTTGGTCACAGTTGAAATAAACGTCCTAGTTCATGTTCGTCATGCTGGCCTGCATTACTCCGTGCACACACCGCGCGTAAAGTGCTTCACTGGGCCAACAGTTCATTCGACTTGTTGCATCATTTGAAAGGCGATTTCCAGTCAAATTTTGACCAGTTTCTGTGTTGTTTGGCCCATTAATAACTTCCAGCTTTGTGTGGCACTGAGAGCAATGGCCTTTTGCAAGGAGTTCAACTCCATTTGTCCATTGAAGGCAGCTTCCTTCATAAAGTTTCAAGAAATCGATTGAGATGGACCTACATTCACTGACAGCAACTGTTCCTGTCACACGGCAAACATTTTTCTTTACAAGGAGTAACACTCGTCCCGGTACCGGTCGGTTAGGATCTTTATAGGGGCATTGCACTTACATTTTATTACGTGGCTATGGATGGTATATTATCCCTTGTAGACACGTGGGACAGTGCGCATTCATATCAGGACTGTTGATACTTTTGAAAATGTCGGGAATCCGATATATCGATTATTGTGTCTCACTGTTTTGAGGCACAAAACGTGTGGGTGTCATCATTCCATTCTACAGCTGATTATTGTCCACATTCACAACTGCAAATACCTTTAATGTGTTACTGATGATATTTGAGTTACTGATGATACCTGAATATTAGAGCAGTTTTTTTTTTTTTTTTACTTCGTGGCAATAAGAGCCACAGTGAGGTTATGCAGGTTCGTTACTACAATACAGTAATTAATCATTTGTCAGTCTATTAATCCCCTTATTACATAACTCAAAATTTTATTGTTCAAAATGTTGACTGAATTAAGTTTTACTAACTTCTTGGTACGAAATTTGCTTTCGCACAGGTAGTGACTCAAGTCATCAGAACGAGTAGAACTGACTCCTTTGTGAACAGTTTTAATAAAATTAATTAGTTCAAGAACAGGATTGGCGACTAGGTTCTGCTATTATTTTATTTATATTTTAGTGAAGTAAGAATTACAATCAACCATACTTTTAGCGACCATTCTAACTTGAGCTTTATAGTCGCGATTCCTTTTAATCTTCAGTGACACTGTGTAGAAAATTGAGATTCTGGTCATTAGCTGTCTAATTTCAAATATTTTTTGATCAAAATACTTCGGATTTGATGCCTCACCAAATTACTATTTATATAATCACAGTCAAGGTTACATAACCTGTGTAAAGTGGAGCTGGGTTACAACACCACTTCACTGCTATGATATATCAGTGGTGGATTGCGACATTGCCACCTGGTACCAATTCTACGCTGTCTACAGCGCCTAAAGATGATCAGTGCGCTCTTTTATGGAGGTTGACCAATATTTTATCTGGTGAGCTCTGTTGAGAATTGAAATGGAAGACGATGGGTTTTGCTGTCGTATAACAATATTTTATGTTTTCTTGTCGGGAATTATAGCAATTTGTAATAGAGCAATAAACAGTGGATTTATCACGAAAGTTTGCATTTATTCACTCATCTGTTGTCAACTGCTCTACATAAAGATATTTTATGATTAAATGGTAGGATTCTTGACCAAACAGATCTAATGGCCGGAGCTGTCGTCGCTGTCAGCAGGTTGGGTGCAGACGACGCCCTGGTCACAGTGCTCTAGGCAGCGGTGTGGCCAGTCTGCAATCTCCAGGAGGGCCCAGCGCCCTGGGCTGAGCGTGTTCTTCACCTGGTTGTGTGCCAGCAGGCGGTAGTCGGGCGCCAGCATACCCGTGCTCACACCCTTCTCCAGCAACCAGCGCAGTGCTGATGACATCCCCTTAGTCATGTTGCGCTCGACGTAGTTGCCGATGAGCGCCACATCAACATTGCAGCGCAGAGCAATACCCTTACTGGGGTTCGTGTTGTTCCAACCTCGGCCTTCATAGATATTGCCATTGCTGTCGATCAAGAAGTTGTAGGAGATATCTGGTTGATCATACATCTGCCAGTGCAGCTCCTGTAAACAGGGCAGACAATTCTGGAGTCTACCAAATATCAATTCCAGAGCCACTGTTGTTTTGGATTTATGTAAGTTTCTTTTCATTCAATACACAAAATGCAGAATTTTTTCTTTTATGTGTGTTCAATGAAAACACAAAATAAAAAATGTTTTCACTCTGCAGTGGACTCTGACGTGATAAAACATTACAGCAAATTTTAATGGAACACTAATCTTAACAAAACCATTAATAAATCTCTACACTTAAAGAAAAAGCATATGTGATGATAAAATGAACCAAAACATAACATATATACATCAATTTAATAATTAAAAAAAACTCCAGTTATGCAAAGCAAATATAAGACTATGCACCACTTTTAAAACTTCAGTGGTAGGGAAATATTCTATCCTTGGTCCCCAAAACCAATATTTTAATAAACTAATCCCTGAAATGATTATGATAATAATTATAATAATTAGAACACTCTATATCAATAAAAATGGTTATTTTACAAATTTTCTTTATTGGTTTAATAAAATGTATGAAAATGCGAAAGTTTTTCATTATCATATATTTTATTTTTAACATTTCTAGATGGTATCTATTTATTTCTATTACCAGAACTGCATCAAATGAAATATTTCACCCAAAATCAAGTGCTATAATATTCGCATCAACATTATACATCATTATTATACTAACATTAATTTTTATAGATAAAAGAAAGTTGCTTATATTCTATAAACATATGGGCACTATAAATAATTCAACTGATTATTGAGAAATAACAATATGTGCAGATTTCCCATATTGTGACCCTACTTTCAGTATTACAATAGTAATTATACTTTATCTATTTTTCGTATTATTAGTAGTAGTTTATATAAAGCAAGAACCTATTTGGAAAACATAGAAACAGTAAATATTAATAATGTAATTAATTATGAAGAAATGAAATGAAATGATCATATGGCATTGTTGGCCGGGAGGCCACCATATTGCAAGTCCTTTTTAGTTGACGCCACTTTGGCAACTTGCGAGTCAATGATGATGAAATGATGATGAAGAACGCACACAACACCCAGTCATCACGAGGCACAGAAAAATCCCTGACCCCGCCGGGAATCGAACCCGGGACCTCGAGCGCAGGAAGCGAGAACACTACCGCAAGACCACTATCAAGAAATAATACCTGTAGGAAAGGTATATAATAATACAAAATTTATTATTGCAGTAATAATAAATTATCTATTACTAGCATATTAGCAGTAGTGGAAATTACTAATATTAATGAAGAACCTATTTGTAAACTATGATAATTATACTACTCAAGAAATTCTCATGGATAACACACCTGTTAATTAAAATTCTTAATATCTCTTTGATTGATTTATAAGTGTATGTCACATGTAAACAATGGTGTAATCATCTGAACTTTATATGGTAATTGTGTGTCTACAGTTTTTATCCATATTTCGTTGCACATAAGTGAGGGGCCTTTATGGTTTACACACACACACACACACACACACACACACACACACACTGCAGCAAATCCCTCTCAGACCCACTGAACTTAACCTACTTTTAAAAATGGAAATGCTGATAATAGGTTTGTAATTAAGAAATAACTAAGAAAAGAATAATTGTCCCAATTATCCCAATCATTCTCTCTCTCTCTCTCTCTCTCTCTCTCTCTTTCTCTCTCTCTCATACACACACACACACACACACACACACACACACACACACACACAGTGTGTGTGTGTGTGTGTGTGTGTGTGTGTGTGTGTGTGTGTGTGAGAGAGAGAGAGAGAGAGGATAATTGGGACAATTATTCTTTTCTTAGTTATAGCAAATACATTTGTTGTGTATGTTTTACCTTGTGATCAAGTACCTCTTTGGTGAGTAACAGTAATTACAAACCTATTATCAGCATTTCCATTTTTAAAAGTAGGTTAAGTTCAGTGGGTCTGAGAGGGATTTGCTGCATATAATGCCGCATTAATTCACTTTTTCACATTTCATTTTCTATTATTATTTATCATTAAATATGCAGGTGCAATTCCTTTTTTATTAGCTAAACAGGATCAAGTAACCCTTTGGAATTTATGGACACACTTAAAAAATTTCATTTCCTCTCACTTTGTATCTAAGTATTCAATTACAATTGTATTAATAAGTTATTATTACTTATATCATGGTTAATTAATCTTTACCATTTTAGGAAATCCAGATACTTTTGGAATAGCAAATCGTCTTCTAACACCAGTATATATTCAATAAAATGATACATCTTATTTGCCTGTGCACTTCTATGGTCAATTCCATACAAGCTAGCAGGAGTTACTGTTTTATTCTTATCCATTAGAAATGCAATAATTTTACCATTTTATAATAAATAATAAAAAACACCATTTTCAGGAATTCAATTTTATCCTGTTAACCACGTTTTATTTTGAATTATAGTAGTTATTGTGTAGTAATATTAACCTTTAACTCACAAGGCATGGTTTCTCAAACTGCTCAAAAAATGTTTGAACTTGAGCTCGAAAGTCACTTCTGGCGGAATGCTTCTATACTACCACTATATCTATCTATCTATCTATATCCGAATCCCGCTCCAGCTACTGCCGGGTCTGGGTGCTGATAAGTCCTCTCCATTTGGCTTTCTCCTCCCACCACTTTTCTTCCTGCAATTGCTGCCAGGTCACACCTCTCCTTTCTACAGATATTCTCACTCCCATTTTCCACTGTGTTCTTGGGCACCCTCTAGGTCTTTTCCCATCCATCTTTAGTTCTTCCATAATTTTGGGGAGTCTGCCCATGCATCCTCTTAACATGCCCATACCATCTTAATCTCTTTATTTCAATTTCTTCTCTCATACTTTCTTCTTTAAGGTCTTTAAGGTCTTTTCTAATCTCTACATTCCTTACTCTGTCCATTCTTGTTTTTCCCTTAACTGCTCTGAGAAATTTCATTTCCCCTGCTTGCAGTTTGCTCCAGTCCCTTTCTGTCATTGTCCATGTTTCTCCACCTTCTTAAATAGCGATCCCTAGAACGTTCTGTTGCAGTTTGCATTATCACTTCCTTTGTTTGATGTTGACATTTGTTATTGACAGATGTTGGGGTCTTCTAGACCCCACCTCACGAACTACATACCTTTTTTTCTCCAGTCGAGTACAAAATTTGTTCACAGGAATGTGTCAGTTTTAATAATCCTAAATTGGATGGAACTGTTAATCGGTGGATGAAGAAAGATTGTAGTGATACATATAAAAAATAAACAAAAAAGACTATGATATTACAATAGCCAGTGATTACAGTTCTGTCAGTGGAGGATCATTCAGGGGAAGAATTTCAGGAAAATTGTGATGGTAACTATTCTCTTTTTCCAATAAAATACTTAGAGTGTTAGTTAAAAATAAATGTGGTCCAAGTGGTAATAAAGAAAAATGTAGAACCCACCTCTGAATGTCAATTTTTCAGACTCTTTTTGTGCATATCCATAGCAATTTTTATATGCAAGTTTAAAGCCTGGAATTCAGTTTTGTGTTAAAATTTGCAATTCTCTAACAGTCGATTTATGTGTTCTGTTTAAAAAACTGATCAAAATTATGTTGTTCTATGTGATGAAAAGTAAAATACCGGAGAGTCTATTTCACACAACGAAATCAAAAAATGCATCTGAACAGCACTTAAGTAAACATAAAAATAAATGCTCTATAACTTAAATTATAAATTTCAAGCGATTGCCATCTTAAATCTTGGTTTAAACATGGGGATCCTACAGACCCTAATCCCTATGTTATAGTGTACGTTCCAGAAAATTCATGTCTTTAGGTAAGTGTTAACATGAACTAGAAATCAATCAGTAGCAGAACCTAACTTTATAACGAGACAAATTCTAACAGTCACTTACTTTACCAATTTCTTAATTAATGTTCTTGTAGCAAATGCACGAGATAAATTAATTGTGGAAGACATTTTAATGTAGTTTACTAGCTTAGGAAAATCATACGTTTTGAAAATATAAAACTAGAATTTATCTTTCCTTTCAACTACTTAATTCGCAAAAAAGTCCACTAAATAAAGGAAATGAATAACATCTTTAAAATAATAAACAAAATAAAAAATTTTAATGTATAAAATGCATTTTTAACCATCAACCACTTTTATTTTAAACCCAAATATCGACTGGTTTCAGTCATGGACCATCTTCACAGATACGGGTTAAAATGGTTTAAGCCACAACATTACATTTGTCATTACTTAAATAATGTCTAGAGCATGTCATGAATATCAGTATGTATACAGACCAGTACTCTGTATACATTTGTTATTATTATGTTTGCTTCTAAAAGTTCTGTCATATATTGATATTCATGAAATGCTCTACACATTATTTAAATAGTGACAAATGTAATGTTGTGGCTTAAACCATTTTAACCCTATCCATGAAGCTGGTCCTCGACTGAAACCAGTCGATATTTGGGTTTAAAATAAAAGCGGCTGAGGGTTAAACATGCATTTTATCCATATAAGATACCATTGAGACTGGACGTGGTGAGTTGATGTTAACCAAGAATGCCTTTAAGGCGACAAAAACGCCATATCAGCATCAAAATGAATTTGAACGCGGTCGTGTGACAAGGATACGAGAAGCTTATCGTTCCTTCTGCGATACTGCAGAAAGACTTGGCAAGAATGTAGCTACTCTACATGACTGCTGGCAGTGGTAACTACGTATGGTAGTAAAAAGACTGGACACCATTTCGACTTCAGTGGTGTCAAACGAGAGCTCATTGGAGCGCTGGGTGGAGATCCGTTCTCCGTCGGCGCCTCTGATGGTCGTATGTTGGTTAGAAGGCCAGTCGAGGGCCTGCAACCAACTTGTCTGTGTGCTAGATACATTGGATCTGCACTTGGAGCTATGCTCTGATGTGCGATATCGTATGAGACCACGAACGCTCTCGTGGATATCCCACGCACAATGACTGCAGAGTGGTACATCAGTCTGGTGATTCGACCTGTTGTGCTTCCATTCATTAGTAGCATTCCAGGAGGTGTTTTACAGCAGAATAACGCTCACCCACATACCTGTGTTGTAAACCAACACGCTCTAGAGAGCGTCGTCATGTTGCCTTGGCCTGCTCGGTCACCAGATCCGTCTCCAATCGAGCTCATATGGGACATCATCGGACGACAACTCCAGCGTCATCCCCAACCAGCATTAACCATCGCTGTATTGACCGACCAAGTGCAACAGCAATGGAATGGCGCCTGTATGATACAATGCATGCACGTTTGCATTCAACATTCTCGCTGCTTCACTGGTGATGAATGTACCAGTGCTTCACATTTGCAATGGCTTACCTCGCGAATACATTAACCTGTGACTTTGTTATGGTTCAAATGACTCTGACCACTATGGGACTTAACATCTGAGGTCATCAGTCCCCTAGAACTTAGAACTACTTAAACCTAACTATCCTAAGGACATCACACACATCCATGCCTGAGGCAGGTTCAAATGGCTCTGAGCACTATGGGACTCAACTGCTGAGGTCATTAGTCCCCTAGAACTTAGAACTAGTTAAACCTAACTAACCTAAGGACATCACAAACATCCATGCCCGAGGCAGGATTCGAACCTGCGACCGTAGCGGTCTTGCGGTTCCAGACTGCAGCGCCTTTAACCGCACGGCCACTTCGTCCGGCGCCTGAGGCAGGATTCGAGCCTGCGACCGTAGCGGTCGCGCAGTTCCAGACTGAAGCGCCTATAACCGCTCGGCCACACCGGCCGGTGACTTTGCTATGTTAATCACTTAAACATGCTACCTAGCCAAATGTATTTCCGAAATTTCACTACTTAGTCTACATTAATTATTTTTTGGTGTCGTAATTTTTTTTCGGTCAGTGTACGTAGTTAGGTTAACATTGTCACACTCCTACAATATGACTTACTGAGGAGTTGTGGAGAGTAGTCAAGAGAAAATAACAGGTCTCCTACTAGTCGTCGAGTTCACGTACTGGCAGCAAGGGTGGTTTTGGACAAATTGAGGAGTTCGTGTGTGGAGCAGGTAAAAGTAGCGCTGTTAGTGAGAGCTGGTGTCGAAGCTTGAAAACATGCTGAAGTAGAACAGACATACCTGTATGGCCCGCAGTACGGAGGTGCAGTTGTGCAGGCCGAAGCACTCCGGTCCCGCTGTGTGCTTCACCACAGCGTACGGCGTCGGATGCGCCAACTGAATAGTGTGGGTCTGTTGCCGCAAGCTCCACGACGAGTGTGGCACGATGCGCCGCTCTGAGCTGTACACCGGAAGTGACGTCGTGTGGCCGCTCCCGCAAACTGCACGTGGCAACAGTGCGACATTACCTTTCACATATAATCTAACCTCGACAGCATCAAACCATGCGTAACGTACGAGAGAGTATCCACTAACTTATCTAGAATATGTATCTATGACGACTGCTGCGAGCGATGATGGGTACTGGCGGAGTGGCGCCTGATTTTCAGCATCCAACGGTGTTTCGAAGGATTCATTTCCTATCGAACTCTTACCTTCACATGGTCACAGTAGTCGTTTCCTTTGTATCAAATGGAACTATCACCTTTCGTCCTAACTTGACATCAAACAGCACCATAAATCGGTCTCTCACCACAATCTGATTTCGAAATTCAAATTCTTTGACCTCACCAACTAAAAACCAATCCGTTACCTTCCAAACTAACCACCTACATGAAAGATTCTTCCGTCAGCACAATCACGAATTAATTATGATCCGCATCACCATAACAAACATATAAACTGTCCAGTCACATTAATGTCACGATATCTCAAAAGCCAGAGTAACCACCTTTTGCAGTGTAGACCTGCAATGGTCTGCGGCACAATAGAGATCCAGATCGGATTTGCTATAAATATACGCTGTAACGGTCGTGAGCTTTAGTTACCATTGAGACTGGACGTGGTGCGTTAATGCCAGGAAAGCGTTTAAGGCAACAAAGACTCCATATCAACATCTTACTGAGTTTGATCGAGGTCGTGTGATAGGGCTACGAAGCTGAACGACCCTTCTTCGATAATGCAGAAAGACTTAGCAGGAACGTAGCCACTGCACATGACTGCTCGCAGCGGTGTTCACGGGTAGGCACTTGGTGCAGGGAGTGGCAGCTGTCCCTTAACATAGACAAATGTAATGTATTGCGAATACATAGAAAGAAGGATCCTTTATTGTATGATTATATGATAGCGGAACAAACACTGGTAGCAGTTACTTCTGTTAAATATCTGGGAGTATGCGTGCGGAACGATTTGAAGTGGAATGATCATATAAAATTAATTGTTGGTAAGGCGGGTACCAGGTTGAGATTCATTGGGAGAGTCCTTAGAACATGTAGTCCATCAACAAAGGAGGTGGCTTATAAAACACTCGGTCCACCTATACTTGAGCATTGCTCATCAGTGTGGGATCCGTACCAGGTCGGGTTGATAGGGGAGATACAGAGGATCCAAAGAAGAGCGGCGCGTTTCGTCACAGGGTTATTTGGTAAGCGTGATAGCGTTACGGAGATGTTTAGCAAACTCAAGTGGCAGACCCTGCAAGAGAGGCGCTGTGCATCGCGTTGTAGCTTGCTGCCCAGGTTTCGAGAGGGTGCGTTTCTGGATGAGGTATCGAATATATTGCTTCCCCCTACTTATACCTCCCGAGGAGATCACGAATGTAAAATTAGAGAGATTAGAGCGCGCACGGAGGCTTTCCGGCAATCGTTCTTCCCGCGAACCATACGCGACTGGAACAGAAAATAGAGGTAATGACAGTGGCACGTAAAGTGCCCTCCGCCACACACCGTTGGGTGGCTTGCGGAATATAAATGTAGATGTAGATGTAGATGTATGGTCGCAGAATGACTGGGCGCCATTGCGACTTCAGTGGTGTCAAATGAGAGCTCATTGGAGCACTGGGTGAAGGCCCATTCTGTCTCGACGCCAGTGATGGTCCTGTGTTGGTTAGAAGGAGACCAGCTGAGAGCCTGCTACCACTCGTTTGCTCTACATACTGGATCTACACTTGGAGCTATGTTCTGGGGTGCGATATCGTATGGCAGCAGGAGCACTCTCGTGGTTATACCATGCATAACGACTGCAGACGGATACATCAATCTGATGATTCGAGCTGTTGTGCTCCTATTCATGAACAGAGTTCCAGGGAATGTTTTCCAATAGAATAAAGCTCGCCCACATACCGCTGTTGTAACCCAACATGCACTAGAGAGCGTCCCCTCAAGTTGCCTTGGCCTGCTCGGCCACAGCATACGTCTCCAATCGAGCTCATATAAGACATCATCGGACGATAACTCCAGCGTCATCCACAACCACCATTAATCATGTCTGTATTGACCGATCAAGTGCAACAGGCGTTACTAAACCACAATATAACCTAACCTCGACAGCACCATGCCAGGTTTAATGTACGAGGGAGTAGCCACTGACTTACGTAGAATGTGTATCGATAACGACTGCTGCGAGCGATGACGAGAACTGGCGGAGTGGTGCCTGCTTTTCAGTACCCAAAGCCGTCCCGACGGGTTCATTTCTTATTGATCACGTGACGAACTCTTACACAGTAGTCGTTCCCTTTGCAGCTTTCGACCTAAACTTGACATCAAATCGCACCACAAATTGGTCTCTCGCCGCAATCTGATTTTGAATTTGAAATTCTTTGGCCTCACCAACTAATAATCAATCTGTTACCTTCCAACTAACCAGCTACATTAAAGATTCGTCCGTCAGCACAACCACGAATTATTATCATCCACATAGCCATCTACACTGTCCAGTCACAGTAATGTACCACCTGTCGAAAGCCAGAATAACCACCTTTAGCAGCGCAGACCACTGAAGGACGTGCAGGAAGAGAGTCAGTGAGGTTCTGGAAGGAACCGTCAGGGGTGTGGAGCCTTGCTAAAGGTCGGTTCCCACTAGGGCTGCCGCCCGTCAAAACCGCGCGGCAGTGGCATGGTTGCCATGGAAACTCCATCAGCTGCGCGGCGCGGTGGGGTCTGCATCGCGGTTTGCTCATGTCGAACCGCTGCCGCTGCCGCGTGCCGCGCTCCAGGTCCGTGTCGCCAATCACAGAACGCGTTAAGCGTGACGTCAGGTACGGAACCTCGGGCCACATGAACTTTCGCCGAACCGCTGGCGTGAACGCGCCGGCAGCTATGAAGTACTTATCATCTGATTTCAAGGAAACTGTGGTGTCACCGCCAGACACCCCACTTGCTAGGTGGTAGCTTAAATCGGCCGCGGTCCATGTAGTACATGTCGGACCTGCATGTCGCCACTGTGATCGCAGACCTAGCGCCACCACCAAGGCAGGTCTCGTGATACGAGAGTGGACTCGTCCCCAGTTGTACGAGAACCTAGCTATCGCCCAGTTGTACGTGAACCTAGCTACCGCCCAGTTGTACGAAGCCTTTCTCTCTCATTAGCCGAGAGACAGAATAGCCATCAGCTAAGTTAATGGCTACGAACTAGCAAGGCGCCATTGGTATCAGTGCCTATAGCTTACGAGTATTCAAGAGAGATGTATTCCAAGGACTAATAAAAAGATAAGTAATAAGCATCTACATACTTTTCTTCTTATTCATTTATAAGTTCTCATGTTCCAGACTTCACGCCCGTCTGCTTTAGCCGTGCGTGCCCTATCGGCTACAGCGTTAGTGTAGCTTGCATTTTCAGCCATAAACTTCACGGTGTCGGCCCAGCTACCGACACAACATTTATTGGCGACGAGCAAAAGAGTTTGTATTACTTCGTTTACAACATTGGCGACGATTTAAAGTGTTCTGATTGCTTACATTTAATTGTGTCATGGCTTCGCCACATTCTCCAGATGTACTGTCCGAATTTTATCGCTTGCAGAATCAGCAGACGCAGGCGTTACTGGATGCCCTTGGACAGCTCGTCCAGGGTCAACGTACCATTCAAACCGATGCGGCCGCCGCCGCTTCTTCGCTACCGCTGCCACTAAACGCTGTTGCGCCTCCCTTTCGACCATACGTGGCAGCCGATGAGACCTGGCAAGAGTGGTCTCGCCAGTTCAACTTCCACCTTGCTGCCTACAGAATTCAAGGTAATGAGCGGCAGCCGTTTTTGCTTTCTTGTGTCGGTGTGTCCACATACCGTGTGATAGTGAAATTGTTTCCCCGACGCGACGTAGCAACTTTGTCCTACAAGGAAATTTTGTCTGCATTAGATGCCTATTTCAAAGAAACAGTTAATGTGGTTGCAAAACGGTATACGTTCTTTCGTACAAAACGTACGGACGGTCAAACTAATAGGGAGTGGGTAGCAACATTGCAAGGACTTACGAGGGACTGTGCCTTTGAATGTGACTGTGGTCTTTCTTATTCAGATACAATGGTGCGTGATGCAATTGCACAGAACGTTACTGATGTTCGCATACGGGAGCAAATTTTGAAACTAGTTAATCCCTCCCTTCAACAAGTGATAGACATATTGGATAGACAGGACACACTTGACTGTGCTCAGGAATCTTTTGAAACTTCGCCAGCCGTGTGTAACGTTACCCGGCCCGCTGGACGCGCTGCGCGGCCCGGTAACCGGGCCTTGCGCACGTCGACACAGCGACCGCCGCGTGCTAAGCCACGTGTGCCGCGCCAGCCCACAAATGCAGTGAAATCATGCCCACGGTGTGCTACTAGACATTCGCGTGAACATTGCCCGTCACGCCAAGCTATTTGCTTTTTCTGCAATAAGACAGGACATGTTCAAAGTGTTTGCCAGAAAAAGCTCAGATCAGACAATCACAATCATTCCAGGCCCTTTGCTTCGCGCCGGAATCGAACCAAGGACACTCAGGCTCGTGGACCTTCGCCTATGGACATTCATGTCGTTAATTCCACTTCGTCCTGTGACACTTTCTCTAACAGTGACTGTGTTCGTCCCACAAAAACTGTGCGTCGACGTCGCCGGAAATCACGTCAATTAGCAAGTGATTCTGTACCAGTGTCTGTTCCAATTGCACAAAACAGTCGCTCTTGTCGTCAGCAGAACAATAAACTTTTTGTGGACTTAGACTTTGAAGGCAAAGTGATACCATTCCAGCTCGATACCGGAGCTGCAGTTTCATTGCTCAATCATGACACGTACAAACAACTGGGCAAACCTCCGTTGCGTTCCGCAAATGTTAAGCTAACTACATATTCCGGACAGAAAATTCCTGTGTTAGGACAGTGCAGCCTTCTTGCAACATACAAGGGACAAACAAAACTTGTGTCATTTTACGTTCTTCGTTCTTCTTCTGCAGTGAATTTGTTTGGTCTAGATTTATTTCAGTTGTTTAACATGTCTATTGTCAATCAGGTCTTA
The DNA here is from genome assembly GCF_023864345.2 of Schistocerca serialis cubense. Lineage (NCBI taxonomy): Eukaryota > Metazoa > Arthropoda > Insecta > Orthoptera > Acrididae > Schistocerca > Schistocerca serialis. The sequence continues at coordinate 632,268,193 of NC_064642.1, read as the reverse complement.
TCAGTGAATCAGACTGTGCCTACAGACAGTGTTTCTCGGCTGTGTGACGAATTTGCAGACATTTTTGCACCGGGCTTAGGTTGCGCTAAAAACTATGCAGCACATTTAGAACTGCAGGTAAACGCGCAACCGAAATTTTTCAGGGCGCGCAATGTTCCCCACGCATTGCGTGATGAGGTCGCAAGAACGTTACACGATCTCGAATCACAGGGTGTAATTGAACGCGTGCAAGCTTCTCTCTGGGCCTCACCCTTAGTAATTTTGCCAAAACCTTCCGGAAAATTGAGACTTTGCGTGGACTTCAAGGCCACAGTGAATCCACAGCTAGTGACTGCTACTTTTCCTTTGCCCCGCCCGGAAGATCTTTTTGCTAAACTGTGCCCGGGAAAATATTTTTCAAAGTTGGACCTAGCCGATGCGTACTTGCAAATACCGGTGGACGACGAATCCCAGCGCGTATTGGTGGTTAACACGCATCTTGGATTGTACCGCTTCAAAAGACTGCCATTCGGGTGTGCATCCGCCCCTGCCTTGTTTCAGCAATATTTACAAACTATTTGTGCGTCGGTCCCTACTGCAGCGAACTATCTGGACGATATAGTGATCTCCGGACAGACAGATGAAGATCATCTTGCGAACTTACGAACATTATTTCAGGTCTTGCGGCAAAATGGTCTTCGCTTGAGGAAGGACAAATGTGTGTTTTTTGCTCGTGACTTACCATACCTGGGACATGTCATTAATGCCCAAGGCATACATCCGAGTCCAGAGCACCTCCGTGCCATACAAGAATTGCCTTCCCCTCAAAATGTGAAACGGCTACAGAGTGTGTTGGGTAAAATTAATTATTATCATCGCTTTCTGCGCAATGCCTCTTCTATTTCAGCTCCGCTTCATCGCTTACGCCGTAAAGGTGTTCCGTTCGTCTGGACAACGGAATGTGAACGCGCCTTTCGCCAGTTGAAATCGGCGTTGCTTTCTAATACTTGCCTTACGCCATTCGATCCCCAGAAAGCCCTTTTGTTGATGGTAGATGCATCGGATTTCGGGATCGGTGCTGTGTTTGCGCACAAAGTTGGCTCCCATGATCGCCCTATTGCCTTTGCGTCCAAATTGCTCTCGTCTGCGCAAAGAAATTATTCACAGATAGAGAAAGAAGCTTTGGCTCTCGTGTTTGGTGTTACTAAGTTCCATGATTTCTTGTATGGTCGTCACTTTACCATCATCACAGACCACAAACCTTTGACATCGGCCCGCATCTCGTGGTCGTGCGGTAGCGTTCTCGCTTCCCACGCCCGGGTTCCCGGGTTCGATTCCCGGCGGGGTCAGGGATTTTCTCTGCCTCGTGATGGCTGGGTGTTGTGTGTTGTCCTTAGGTTAGTTAGGTTTAAGTAGTTCTAAGTTCTAGGGGACTTATGACCACAGCAGTTGAGTCCCATAGTGCTCAGAGCCATTTGAACCATTTTTTTTTTGACATCGCTTTTTCATCCGACCAAGCCTGTACCTCCACGTACAGCGCAGAAATTCATTCGCTGGTCTATTTTCCTCTCGCAGTACCGCTACGATATCTTGTATCGGTCCACTGCTAAGCACGGAAACGCCGATGCGTTGTCCCGTTTGCCTGTTGCTGAGGATAAAGCATTCGATTCTTCCGAACTTGCTTGCATGTTCATTGATTCGGAAACCGATGAAGTGGTCGAATCGTTTCCGATTGATTTTCGTCGTGTCGCTACAGCCACAGCTGCTGACCCTGTCCTTGCTACTGTTTTACGTTTTGTTGCTACGCAATGGCCTTTGTCAAAGTCTCGGATCGCGGATCCGTGGTTCGCCGATTTTTTGCTCACAAGGAGAGACTTTTTGTTCGACGTGGTGTTTTGTTGTTGCGTTCTGATAATGATCAGTCCAGAGTCGTGGTCCCACGTTCGTTACAGTCCTCTGTTTTACGGCTTCTTCACCAAGGACATTGGGGTATAGTGCGAACGAAACAACTTGCTCGTCAGCACTGTACTTGGTTCGGAATCGATGCTGCGATTACGAATATGTGTTCTTCGTGCCCGGCGTGTGCCGAACAACAGTCCGCACCGCCGCGGAATGTCTTTGCGTGGCCAACAGCCACTTCCCCTTGGCAACGCTTGCACATTGATTTTGCTGGTCCATTCTGGAATGCTCGATGGTTGGTTCTGGTCGACGCCTTCAGTAATTTTCCTTTTGTTGTCCGGATGTCTTCCACGACGTCCTCCGCCACCATACAAGCGTTGTCTGCTATCTTTTGCATTGAAGGTCTTCCGCAGACTATTGTTTCCGACAATGGCCCACAATTCATGTCCGCAGAATTTCAGTCATTCTGCCAGGCCAATGGTATTCAACATCTGACATCCGCGCCGTTTTCGCCTCAGTCCAACGGTGCCGCTGAACGATTGGTCCGGACTTTCAAGTCACAGATGTTGAAATTGAAAGAGTCGCATTCTCGGGAGGACGCATTGTTGCTCTTTTTGTCTTCGTATCGCTCTCAGCCCCGAGATGGTCGCTCGCCGGCTGAGTTGCTCCACGGTCGTCCTCATCGCACCTTGATGTCTTTGCTGCATCCGCCGCATCAGGTTCCTGTGCAGCGGCAGACTCCTGCTTTTGCTCCAGGCGACGTTGTATTTTATCGCAACTCTCGAGGTTCACGGCGTTGGCTCGTAGGGCGCATTCTTCGCTGCCTCGGCCGCGCGATGTATTTGGTTTTGGGGGCCTCTGGTGAGGTGCGTCGGCATCTCAATCAGCTGCGCCTCTGTTGTCGCTCGGGTTCTGCCGCTCCCCGTCTGCTTTCAGCGACGGTGCCGTCCGGTCAGCGCCCTGGGGACCCATCTACTGGCTCGCCTCATCCCCAGGTGTTACCGACGATGCCTTCCATTTTGCCCCATGGCGACGCGCCGCCGCCGCCGCAGCAGCAGCAGCCGCCGCCGCCGCCGCTTGTTCTCCCGCCGGCGCCGCCCGCGTTCGACGCTTCGTTGCAGCCGCCAAGCGCCTCCCAGGGTCACGCGCCGCCGATCGCTTCCCGTGACCAGCTGTCCTCCGCCATGGAACTCCCGCCCGCTCCGGACCACATGACGTCATCGCGCGTCGACTACCCCGACGCAATGGAAATCGACCCTTCGGTCCCTCCTGTCTCATTACGGGCGCATACACCGCATGTTGACGTGCACCCTGGACTAGTTTTTCAGGCGTTTCCTAGCTCCCCTCGGACCGTATGGCCGGGTGCGGGTGGCACAGCCTCGCCTGTTGTTAGGCTCCCCACCTCATCGCATACGTCAACATGTGGTCCTCCCCACGGCGGGCGGAAGCCTTATCACACGACCGTTCGCCGATTTGCGGGGGAGGAATGTGGTGTCACCGCCAGACACCCCACTTGCTAGGTGGTAGCTTAAATCGGCCGCGGTCCATGTAGTACATGTCGGACCCGCGTGTCGCCACTGTGATCGCAGACCTAGCGCCACCACCAAGGCAGGTCTCGTGATACGAGAGTGGACTCGTCCCCAGTTGTACGAGAACCTAGCTATCGCCCAGTTGTACGTGAACCTAGCTACCGCCCAGTTGTACGAAGCCTTTCTCTCTCATTAGCCGAGAGACAGAATAGCCATCAGCTAAGTTAATGGCTACGAACTAGCAAGGCGCCATTGGTATCAGTGCCTATAGCTTACGAGTATTCAAGAGAGATGTATTCCAAGGACTAATAAAAAGATAAGTAATAAGCATCTACATACTTTTCTTCTTATTCATTTATAAGTTCTCATGTTCCAGACTTCACGCCCGTCTGCTTTAGCCGTGCGTGCCCTATCGGCTACAGCGTTAGTGTAGCTTGCATTTTCAGCCATAAACTTCACGGTGTCGGCCCAGCTACCGACACAACAGAAACTATTCGGATAAATTCTAGTGTCCGATACCACCCGTCGGCTTTGACCAATGACGTCATACGTAAGGCAAAGATGCTGCAATGGACAATCTATGAATGGAACGGATCACAGTCTTAAACAAACGAATGTAGCATGCCATAAAATAATGCATTTAACGCGACTATTATTTACGCGCGAATTTCATTTAAACGAGTTGAAGATGACTGAAATAAGAACACGAGAGCAATTACGAGTGCTATTGTATTATATTTTCCACACGTACTGCAAAAGCGGTCTAAATAATGAACCGTCGAATAGTTGGAGCCGGCCGCGGTGGTCTAGCGGTTCTAGGCGCGCAGTCCGGAACCGCGCGACTGCTACGGTCGCAGGTTCGAATCCTGCCTCGGGCATGGATGTGTGTGATGTCCTTAGGTTAGTTAGGTTTAAGTATTCTAAGTTCTACGGGACTGATGACCACAGTAGTTAAGTCCCATAGTGCTCAGAGGCATTTGAACCATTTTTTTTTTAATAGTTGGAATTGGTAACTAGAAGCAACCTATGTAGGACGTCATTTCTAGTTACCGATTCCAATATTGCTGTTTGTTGCGCAAAAATCTTATAACATATCAGAAACGTGCTTAAAAAATGATTTTGTTAGTGAACTACAGAATACGACTAGACTTTCAAAAAATGAAAATCTTTACGCACATTACTGCACGCAAAGAAATAAAACTCAAAAATGACCAAACCTTGCCACCAGTAACTATACTACACTAAAGTCACACCAACTACAGTAGCTCCAAATAACACTCAGTAAGGATACTCCAGGAATGACCGTAAAAATAAAAGAAGTGTAGCAGAAACATCGAAAAGGAAAACATAAAAGTGGCTACATAAAAAGAAACTCACCGCATATGAACTTCCAAAGGAGTCAGAGATCGAGGGTGACAAGAAGGAAATAAGGACATAACAAGAAATAATACTGTTAGAAGGTCAAAATGTAACGAAAGAAGCAAAATCCAAAATAACTAATGAAAAAAATAATAAGAAACACAAACTACCAGGCACGAACGAGGTGCCACCCAAATCAGTTCTTCCCTAGCACCCATCCTCGATCAGATGAAAAATTTTAAAATGGTAAAAAGAATGAAACCACGAGTTAATAACATAAACCCTCCGGCAAAGACACACCGTGCCCTTCGGCCCACCATTGTAACCAGAAAAAAACGGCAGATAACCCTCCCTCCAGAGAAACCAAAAAAGTATGACTGGCACATTACAGTAACATAAAAAAACGCAAAGTAAAACAAGAAAAAAGTATCAGACCCACCAAAACCTAACTAACAAAACGAGGCTTGTACATTTTGCTGACTACTTTCATAAATGCAAGAAATAAACAATAACCTTTAGGAATTCTCTTCCTACAACGGTATTCATCTAAATGGCCTTGCAACACAGAAGTCCTTCTCCTTCCCCGCCCGACAACAGATTTTACAGCCCCCCAATACCCCTCGATAGTATTAGTACATGCTCCCTTCTTACAATCTTTAAACTGAATATTGTTGATTCACGACCAAATGATGATAAACCCCTTTCACTCAACTCCTTGTGCGAAGCAAACGCATCCGACATGACTACAGAACCTTCTTCCACATATTCTTCTATTAAATATGTCAAGACTTCCTTTGTCCGATTCGGTACAACCCTAAGTACAATATCACCACAATCTCCTCCAGAAACTACTACTTCAAAAACCCAAAGCCCAACAACCTCGTGTCTCCTTTCGCACTTTCTCTTTCCAAAATGTGACTCATCTACTTCAACTATAACCCCTGACCCTCGCAATGACCCCCTATACTTTCCCCGCAGACCTCTCTACAAAACGAGAACCAGTCGATTACAGTGCCACACGAAACCCCTGCTTCGTGCATGACAGATTTGCAAGAATATTATAGCAAAAATAGTAGGTTAGCATGACAATTACTTCTAAATTCAACCTCGATCTTTCGAACCACGTCCCCCAGAGTATGGTACTTCATATGTCTTTTTTTCTGCACCTCCACATGAATTCGTCGGAAGTTCGTGATGAGGCAACCTTCATCAAAACCGTATAATTTCCACAGACACTGCAATTGCAATATTCAGCAATGACGCCCAATGATTGCAAAAGTTTTATAGATGATTTACGGTCACTCGTTTTCTGAAGCAGAATTTTCGCAGTAAAAACAACTGACTCGTCCATAACGAACAGCGTCAGAAATCAAGACCTTATAAATCACTGCTACTTTCATTAACAAAAGATGCCGAAAACAAATTACGAGATGAAAACGAAACAATCTACATCGAATTTGTAATATACGCGCGTAACGAGGAAATCCAGAGAAATCATTTAACGTTCATCGACAGCAATCTGCGGCACAAACAAAATAACATCACACATTACGTCATTGGTCAACGACGACGGGTGGTATCGGACACTAGAATTGACCCAACTATTCGGTAGAAAAACTTGATTCTTGTGCGTTTTACAGCCTGATATCTTCTCTCGATAAAGAACCGAATTTCTTTTCGTAATTCATCTTGGTTACTTGCTGTATCGCATTTACATAAACCATTACATGAAATTTTAATGAGTGTGCAGAGGTAAAAACGCATTGCGTAGACTTTGCGTACAGTTCATTTTAGGTAATACATTATTGCGTATGAAATTTAGTCAGCATATCGAAGTTGTTTTTAAAGCTGAGAGCAGAACGATAGCTATCACCGTTCTCGAGATGTGTCGGCGGACGGGCTGTGCGGTGACCGCGCGCGGGTCGCTCGCGATGCGACCGATACTTCGTCCTGCTCGTCGTAAACCATGCGGTTGTATCAACCGCAAATTTCATAAACGGTTCAAGAAATCGAAACGTGTTTTTTTGCAAACGATAACTTGTAAAAAGTCATGTATTTCGTCGCATGATAAATATTCAAAATCTATTTATCTTCCGAGATATGAAAGTAACTACAGTTTTTCAGAATGGATAGACGAATTTTTTTAAACGGCATTTAATAGCATGTGGAATGAGAAGTTAAACCGAAACTAATTTGCTGGTATGTCATAAGATGTAATTTGCTAAGTATCTACAGCTATTGATTATTTCTTTGGTAAGTAACAAACGTTTTTTTCGTGATCCAGTGTACTTTACTTGTTCCAGATGCGTTTCGCCTTTTACTTTAAGGCATCTTCGGTGGAGTCTAGAATGATTCAGTTTTGTTTTGATATGTGATACTTGCAGATTATAAAACAGTTCACATCTTTTTTTTACATGAATAACTGATTACTTACAGTTAATCGGGATTTTGGCGGACATCTGCGTTTCCCCTCACATGGTCACATGCTGGAGGCTGAACTAAAACTTAGCTTATGGAACATAAGCATATTTTCATGTTCCTCTTTTTTCTTCTGTCGCTAACTGTTGACATTTTACCGAAAACTCTGATTTAAAGTCGTAACTACAGTGTGTTCACGTCATGTCCCTTCCTGTTTGGTTTGTTTATGTACATTTTGCCAACCTAAAGAATTATATGCTGAAAACTAATGTTTGTTTATTTCTGTTCTCCTTATATCTGTATGTGGGTCTGGCTAGCCAGTGATGGTTATAGAAAGTCGAAAGTGAATGCAGTAGTTGTCAGATAGTGATTGAAAGATTTGGTGTTCATCTGATTTCAGTTTCGGTTTAAATGTTTTGTGGAGGAGTGCATGTAAGAGTAAATTCACTGCTTACAGTGTTCATTGTCCACGTTTCACTTGCATACAAGGCTACACTCCACACAAATACCTTTGTAAAATAGTACCCAACCATTAGAATTTATATTCGATGTGAACAAATTTTCTTTTTCAGAACGCTTTTCTTTGCTATTGACAGTCTTCATTTTATATCCTCTCTACTTCTGCCTACTCAATTACTGTTTCCCTTTCAAGTTATTGAAGTCTTAGAAATGCAGTTTGGTTTCTGTGCAAGTTGTAGATAATCTTGTGTCCTTGTGTTTTAACGATGACATCTCCAGAGCTTCAGAGACATTTCACAGGAAACTAACATTGTGCTTATGTTAGTTTGTATAACCCCTCCCTCCCCCCCCCTCTCCTCTCTACATATTCCTTCCACATTCTCGCCTTTTCTTTTTTACTTAGTTCTGGCCTGCGAAATGAGTTCTTGACAGTTGCTTCTCGTTTGCGCAAAGTTGTCTTTCTTCTTTCTCATTTTCACTCTCCCATGTTTTCTAAATGCAAAATCGCGTTGCCATTTTGGACTTTCTGTCAACGTCGTCTTTAGACATTTCTATTTCCCATGGCCTACTTTATTTGCTGCATTTTTATATTTTTCCCTCTTGTCAATTAAATTTAATATATCACGTTTTATCTAACGAGTGCAAGAAAACCAGATAAAGTCACAGTGGCTAACAAGGTAAAGGCATGGAGACAAATTGCTGTTGACTTTAATTCTCTCGTAAGGCCGATACCTTATGGACAGCTCTGCAAGCTGTTGCTGTGTCTGCTTTCAACAGATCACCAACCACTATTTGAAAGGTTCCTGTGGCGTAAAATCTGAAGGTTAACAGTAACATCCACATTGCAATCAGTGGTTGGTTTCATCAGATAGTGTCTGAGCCTTATTTCCAACTGCTCTATAGTACTTTCCTCCAAAAGAAACCTCAACTTACATAACTTGTTATGTAAGTTCAAGACTGGGTTCACCCTTTCAAGCAACGTGCGGGGAGATCGTTGTGTCTCGTCACCGTCAGTGAACACATCTGAATGCTCAGATACTTCTAAAGTAAACGGAAGGAAATAATGTAATTCACATTGCGTAGGTTTATTGCACATGGAATGGTCATGTTGTCAATATTATCTTTACGATCAATAATGTAGAGAAAATAGTAACAAATGGAAAAAAATTTCAAGAATTGACATGGGTTCGAACATGCGATCTCTTACTCTGCAGTCCGCAACGCAACCTTCCTTTCTTTAATCTCATATCTCATTTCATTCCTTATTAATCAGGGCGGACGTCCAATGACATCCGTTCAAGTTCATCATTCATCCATTCACTCAGTTTTTTTTAATTTTAATTACAGATGGCAGCTAACCCTATAACCGAAAACGCACACTTACTGTGCCGGCATCGAATTTTCCTTCTTACTCTGCTGCTAACTTCCTTTGAACTAACCACATAAATTACGAATCGTCTCCCAAGAGCTGTTATGAGACTGATTGTTAAGTACAGACAGTAGCCGGTGATTTCCTTAATCTAACTTTCCAGATTAAAAAAAAAAAAGTATTTTGAGCATCAACAGAGTGGGAATTGTGTAGTCACATATTTACTTGCCATTTTTTGTGTTGCTAACACCTTTTTTGTTATTTCAATTGGTATCTGCTAAAAACAAAAGCAATGAATCGTAGTGTCACTATACTATAAACTGGCAATTATAGATGAACCTGACTTTGAACCACGAATTGTAGCCACTCAAATATGATGCGACTTCACAGAGTTACGACCTAGAATTCACGTTTATACAAACTCTGGGAGGTTGTAGGGGACATCAAAACAAATATTTTCCCCTAATGTCATTTTTTCCTATGAGGATTATTTAAACCAGTGGAGGCCGTATTACGCTCTTCAGTTGTTAGAGGCCGTATTACGATCCTCAGTTGTTAGAGGGCGTATTACGCTCTTCAGTTGTAGGCAACTGCTGTCCACCAGTGTAGTAGTGCATTGTCTCTGTTTACTAATGGAGCGATACACCTGGAGTGAGTACACTGACATGGTTGGTGCGTACTACGTAGCACACCACAACGGACGAGCTGCACAGCGGGTTTATCATCAACAATATCCTAATCGCCGTATCCCACATCATACGACCTTTGCTGCTGTGTACCAACGTCTGCGTGAGACCAGGTCCTTTAACAGATTACCTGGACAGGGACGCCGTCACACGGTAAGAACGCTGCAATTTGAGGAAGCTGTCTTGCAGCATGTGGAGCGGGATCCTTCAATCAGCACTCGGGCAATTGCACGTAACATGGGGACGAATCAGATGAATGTAAGAACAGTCCTTCGAGAGCAATTGTTACGTCCATTTCACTTACAGCTTGTCGACAACCTGGAACCAGTTGATTATCCACCCAGAGCACAGTTTTCGCAGTGGTACCTGGAACAGCGTCAACTGCATCCTACATTTCCATCCTCTGTGTTGTTTACCGATGAAGCAACGTTCGGGCGTAATGGAGTCTTCAACATGCACACTTCGCATGTTTGGAGTGAGGATAACCCACATGCCACAGTTACTAGCGCTCATCAAGTGCGGCTCTTCGTTAATGTGTGTGTCGGTGTTGTTGGGGACTGTTTAACTGGGCCGTATCTGCTACCTAGGCCATTAAATGGCAGGCAATATTGCAATTTTCTCGCCAGAGCATTGCCAGAATTGCTGAAAGACGTCCCGCTCCCTACAAGACAGCTCATGTGGTTCCAACATGACGGGGCGCCGGGACATTTCAGACGTCGTGAACCGACGGTTCCCAGAAACGTGGATTGGCAGAGGTGGTCCTGTACCATGGCCCGCTCGATCCCCAGATGTGTCCCCTCTGGACTTTTATGTATGGAGAGAGATGCGCAACCTTGTTTACGCAACTCCTGTTGCATCAGAAGAGGATCTGGTTGCCCGGATAGTAGCAGCAGCAGGAACGATTCAGGATACTCTTGGGGATTTTACCCGTGTCAGACAGAACATGATCCGACGGTGTAACCTTTGTTTACGTGTCAATTGAAGCATTTTTGAAAATCTACTGTAATTGAAATTGGGTTGTGTTAATGTGATCTCTTTTGGTCATAAAAAAATGGAAAAGTGTTTGTTGGTTTAATTAATTTGTCGCCAGAGAAATCTTCCTCTACCGCTTTAAATACTCCTCATAGGAAAAAATGACATTAGGGAAAAATATTTGTTTTGATGTCCCCTACAACCTCCCAGAGTTTGTCGGTTTAAATACTTTTAACCCTGTATAGCGAAAGACATTGATTATTTGCATGTTGCCAATAGCTTGCGACACGACATTGTAAACCAGAATTAAGTATTGTCAATATATTTTATTGTAATAAAAACCATTAACGTCATTTGCTTGAATTGTTGTATAGTTATCGGAGAAGGCAGCATCCTTTAGGCACCCTGTTCCAGTTTACCGCATTGTATTCACCTATGTATTTCGACAATCTCCTGACAAATGTATTAAGTATTATACTCAAATGTTTTATGTTTTTATGTTATACTTTCTGAAATGTTCCACGCCCACGAGAATCATCTCCTTTCTTGGGTCTGTGGAACTAAAACTGAATCTAATCTAGTCTAATCTAAGAGACGAGTAGGAAGAACACCATACTACCCTCGCAACATGGAGGTGAGGTATCACGTCCCCATTCGAGACAAACAAATTCGAATTGTAACCTTTTTGCATCGAATTTGTAGTTTACGACATATTTCAATGTCTTTAACGCAAATGAACACCTCGTATGTTAGCATTCACCATGACAAACGCATGTTACAGTTGAGGTATTACACATGTTTATGCCGAAAGAGGAACGTTGTGTCATTAGTGAAGAGTGAACTAAAGAAATGAAAGCAGTTTAGCTAACCCCGGAAACCTGAGCAACTCTGTGGAAGATTGGGTACTCAGCCTCAGTGGGAAACAGCGTTAGGGCAGATGAGATGGGAGAAATTGTCCTCCAAAGAATAGGTGGCCGAGCGCAGAGCCAAAATCGCTGCCTTGTACAAAATTATTTTTGCTAATAACTTAACAGATAAAGCCGGATTGCCCTCACGAAGGCGAACTAAGCTAAGGAACAAGGCTACGAGTAGGAAAATATCAAAGCCCTAGGAATCAGAGAGAACAGAATGGAGGGAAATTGTTAAGGGGGCGAATACCCTCTATGGGTTGTGAAGCCACAAGGAGAAGAAAAAATTAATTTACCTCTCTGTTTATCTTACAAACTTACCTATTGGTAAGTCTGCGAAATACGCCACTCCTTCAAAGATGACCAAAATGATGGCAATGGAGGCATTCAGCATAATTGTCGCCACCCGCGCAGGTCGTCGACGTCCTGCAAACACATCACAAAAAAATGGTTCAGCTCTTTACAGTCACTCTTGTCTGCCTTACTATTCTCATTCACGAAACATCCCACAGGCTGTGGCTAAGCCATGTCTCAGCAATATCGTTTCTTCCAGGAGTGCTAGTTCTGCAAGGTTCGCAGAAGAGCTTCTGTCAAGTTTGGAAAGTAGGAGACGAGGTACTGGCGGAAGTAAAGCTGTGAGGAGGAGGCGTGAGTTGTGCTTGGGTAGCTCAGATGGCAGAGCACTTGCCCGCGAAAGGCAAAGGTCCCGACCTCGAGTCTCGGTCCGGCACACAGTTTTAATCTACCAGGAAGTTTCTTACTATTCTCGTGATTAAACAGAACTGACGTATAGGTATGTTTTCAGTTTAAAGGCGCCAGTATTTCGGAAGGAAAAATGTCGTGCCTAGCCGTGGCTAGTGGTCAGCATGTTTATGGGTATCCGCGGTTATATCTGCTGATATCTGCAGCAATAACTACTTTGCGGATAAAAGCTTGTGTCACTGAGGATATTCTCAGTTATTTCTATTAATATTCGCGATAATAATAACATTGCGATTAAAAGATAAAGACGAGTGTCGCATTCACACAGTCCAGTCACATTAATGTGAGAACCGCCTATCTTCGACGTCAACGTGCAAGAGCCACTCACACACGGCAGATGGCAGCACTAGCAGTGGAGGGTATATGAAGCGTGTCGGGGGTACGTGGACAACAGCACAGTCATCGTAACGTAGAAATCGAGCGATTTATCTGGTGTCGAAAATGGCACGATCACTGGCTTTTTGGTCAAGGGTGGAAGCATATCCGAAACGACTAAGTTGGTAAACCGTTTGCGTGCCACCGTGGTTGAAGTATACCTTGCATGGCAAAATAGCGCTAAGCAGAACCGGCGTGGAGACAGCTGTGGTGCCGGCCGGAGGGGCCGTGCGGTTCCAGGCGCTACAGTCTGGAACCGAGCGACCGCTACGGTCGCAGGTTCGAATCCTGCCTCGGGCATGGATGTGTGTGATGTCCTTAGGTTAGTTAGGTTTAATTAGTTCTAAGTTCTAGGCGAGTGATGACCTCAGAAGTTAAGACGCATAGTGCTCAGAGCCATTTGAACCATTTGAACAGCTGTGGTGCACAACGGGCCATAGATAATAGAGGTGAACGACGGTTACAGAGGTGTGTACGGAGGAATAGACGTGTAACTGTCGAACAGCTGAATACGCAGATGATGGGCTATCAACAGTGTCTCCTCAACGATCGTTCAGTAAACATTGCTGTGCATGAGCCTCTAAAGCAAAATGTTCAAATGTGTGTGAAATCTTATGGGACTTAACTGCTAAGGTCAGCAGTCCCTAAGCTTACACACTACTTAACCTAAATACTGCGTGAAGAGTTTCACAGAGCACTGAAAGACCTGAGTCGAAACAAGGCCCCGGGAGTAGACAACATCCCATTAGAACTACTGACAGCCTTGGGAGAGCTAGGCCTGACAAAACTCTACCATCTGGTGAGCAAGATGTATGAGACAGGCGAAATACCCTCAGACTTCAAGAAGAATATAATAATTCCAATCCCAAAGAAAGCAGGTGTTGACAGATGTGAAAATTACCGAACTATCAGTTTAATAAGTCACAGCTGCAAAATACTAACGCGAATTATTTACAGACGAATGGAAAAACTGGTAGAAGCGGACCTCGGGGAAGATCAGTTTGGATTCCGTAGAAATGGTGGAACACGTGAGGCAATACTAACCTTACGACTTATCTTAGAAGAAAGATTAAGAAAAGGCAAATCTACGTTTTTAGCATTTGTAGACTTCGAGAAAGCTTTTGACAATGTTAACTGGAATACTCTTTTTCAAATTCTGAAGGCGGCAGGGGTAAAATACAGGGAGCGAAAGGCTATTTACAATTTGTACAGAAACCAGATGGCAGTTATAAGAGTCGAGGGGCATGAAAGGGAAGCAGTGGTTGGGAAAGGAGTGAGACAGGGTTGTAGCCTCTCCCCGATGTTATTCAATCTGTATATTGAGCAAGCAGTAAAGGAAATGAAAGAAAAATTCTGAGTAGGTATTAAAATTCATGGAGAAGAAGTAAAAACTTTGAGGTTCGCCGATGACATTGTAATTCTGTCAGAGACAGCAAAGGACTTGGAAGAGCTGTTGAACGGAATGGACAGTGTCTTGAAAGGAGGATATAAGATGAACATCAACAAAAGCAAAACGAGAATAATGGAATGTAGTCAAATTAAATCGGGTGATGCTGAGGGAATTAGATTAGGAAATGAGACACTTAAAGTAGTAAAGGAGTTTTGCTATTTGGGGAGCAAAATAACTGATGATGGTCGAAGTAGACAGGAAATCAAATGTAGAATGGCAACGGCAAGGAAAGCGTTTCTGAAGAAGAAAAATTTGTTAACATCGAGTATAGATTTAAATGTCAGGAAGTCGTTTCTGAATGTATTTGTATGGAGTGTAGCCATGTATGGAAGTGAAACGTGGACGATAAATAGTTTAGACAAGAAAAGAATAGAAGCTTTCGAAATGTGGTGCTACAGAAGAATGCTGAAGATTAGATGGGTAAATCACATAATTAATGAGGAGGTATTGAATAGAATTGGGGAAAAGAGGAGCTTGTGGCACAACTTGACTAGAAGAAGGGATCGGTTGGTAGGACATGTTCTGAGACATCGAGGGATCACCAATTTAGTATTGGAGGACAGCGTGGAGGGTAAAACTCGTAGAGGTAGAGCAAGAGATGAATACACTAAGCAGATTCAGAAGGATGTAGGTTGCAGTAGGTACTGGGAGATGAAGAAGCTTGCACAGGGTAGAGTAGCATGGAGAGCTGCATCAAACCAGTCTCAGTACTGAAGACCACAACAACATGGTCACAAACTTTTTTTGTTCACAGATTACCAGTTTCGGTCGATAATAACTATCTTCAGATCAGTGTTTTATAAAAACAATGTCCTAATGTACTGCAGCCATAGTGGGCTAGTCGAATGTTAAATGCAGATGTGCTGAATCTGCATTTACCATTCGACGATGCCTCTATGGCTGCATCACATTAGGACATTGTTTTTATAAAACACAGATATGAAGATGGTTATTATAGACCGAAACCAGTAATCCGTGAACAAAAAGTTTGTGACCATAGACGTAAATTAAAGGAAATTTATTCTATATGCAGGTCGCTTTTTTATTCGCGACAATGTCGCAGCTTGTGAGTCTAGGGAATGTTTTCGTGGTATTCCCTGGGTGGTCTCGTCATTTTGGAAGGAACAATGGATCAACTCAAGTATGCATATATCCTCTGGGACCATGTCCTGCCTAGGTAAGATTGCATCTACCAAGAGGACAACGCAACGTGCCACAGTGCTCGCAGTGTACGTGTGTGGTTTGAAGAGTACAAGAATGAGTTTACCGTACTCTTCTGGCCACCAAACTCTCTTGATTTGAACCCAATCCAAAATCTGTGGGACCATCTCGATCAGGCTGTTCGCGTCATGAATCGTCAACAGAGAAACGGCAGAGAAACGGCACTGCAATCGGAACGGATTCATATTCCTGTCGATATCTTACAGAACCTCGCTGAATCTCTTTCTGCACGTCTTGCAGCGGTTCGCTATTCAGGCCTTTGACATTAGGTGACAGGTGTGGCTGGGCAGTGTAATATCTCTGGCAACAGACGTGACTGATAGCGAATCAGAGGCGCTACGGTTAGACTCAGTCAGGCGTCACCAGATGCACGATCGTCGGGTAACTTGGTCTCCGTCGACAGCAGGGTGGTTCTAGGCGAATGGCCTTGGCCGCAGGAACAACGCCTACCTTTGCAACCACTGCGTCGTCTTTTGGGGAAGTTTCGAATGGGGACCGAACAGCGAAATGAGGGGATTGTGATTGGTAATCGAGTGAGACTTGGAATAACAGTGATACACATGAAAATTCCTGACGCCGTTTATGATAGCCAACGCCTCTTCTTGAAGTTTCATATAATTCCTCTGTGCAGCATTTAATGTTTTAGGTGCAAATGCAACGGGCTGTTCCATGCTGTGAGTGTGTTTGTGGGACAGCATGCCGCCAATGCTGACTCATCAGCAGCAAGTGTTAAATATTTGCCGAGACAGAATATTACTAAACAAGAGGCTGACATGTGCACTTTTTAAGTTGCAAGAATGCTTTCTGGCAAGCCTCTGAACACACAGCTTTAACACTTTATTCACGTAACAGATTAAGGGGATGGGGAATATGGACCGCTCTAAAAGCTCTAAGCACTATGGGGCTTAACAGCTGAGGTCATCAGTCCCCTAAACTTAGAACTACTTAAACCTAACTAACCGAAGGACATCACACACATCCATGCCCGAGGCAGGATTCGAACCTGTGACCGTAGCAGCCGCATGGTTCCGGACTGAAGCGCCTAGAACCGCTCGGCCACCGCGACCGGCATCTGGACCGCATTTGGAATAAATTTCACATAGTAATTTATTTTTCCCAGGAACGACTGTAGTTCACTGAGGTTCTTCGGAGGTGGTAAGTTAGTGATTGCGTCCGCATGATTCTGTTTAGGTGTGAGGTCTTCTTTGTTTAATATTGCCCCAGGTACTTTACACTTCGATCAAAGAAACTAGATCTGTCGAGTCGACAATGCAGACCTTTGGCTTGGAGCCGCTCAAACATCATCTGTAGATGGTGCAGGTGCTGTTTCCATATGGCCCCTGTAATTAGCATGCCGTCTAAATAATTAACACTGTTGGGCATGTCTTCGATGAGTTGCTCATGGAATCTCTGAAATATCACAGAGCGCCGAAATGAGCCCCCTAATGGCAATTTTTCCCGAGGAAATGCAGCTTTACTGTATGACTAAATGATAATGGCGTCCTCTTGGGTAAAATATTCCGGAGGTAAAATAGTCCCCAATTCGGATCTCCTGGCGGGGACTACTCAAGAGGACGTCGTTATCAGGAGAAAGAAAACTGGCGTTCTACGGATCGGAGCGTGGAATGTCAGATCCCTTAATCGGGCTGGTAGGTTAGAAAATTTAAAAAGGGAAATGGATAGGTTAAAGTTAGATATAGTGGGAATTAGTGAAGTTCGGTGGCAGGAGGAACAAGACTTTTGGTCAGGTGATTACAGGGTTATAAATACAAAATCAAATAGGGGTAATGCAGGAGTAGGTTTAATAATGAATAAAAAATAGGAGTGCGGGTTAGCTACTACAAACAGCATAGTGAACGCATTATTGTGGCCAAGATAGACACAAACCCCATGCCTACTACAGTAGTACAAGTTTATATCCCAACCGGCTCTGCAGATGATGAAGAAATAGATGAAATGTATGACGAGATAAAAGAAATTATTCAGGTAGTGAAGGGAGACGAAAATTTAATAGTCATGGGTGACTGGAATTCGTCAGTAGGAAAAGGGAGAGAAGGAAACATAGTAGGTGAATATGGATTGGGGGGAAGAAATGAAAGAGGAAGCCGCCTTGTAGAATTTTGCACAGAGCATGGCTTAATCACAGCTAACATTTGGTTCAAGAATCATAAAAGAAGGTTGTATACCTGGAAGAATCCAGGAGATACTAAAAGGTATCAGATAGATTATATAATGGTAAGACAGAGATTTAGGAACCAGCTTTTAAATTGTAAGACTTTTCCAGGGGCAGATGTGGATTCTGACTACAATCTATTGGTTATGAACTGCAGATTGAAACTGAAGAAACTGCAAAAAGGTGGGAATTTAAGGAGATGGGACCTGGATAAACTGAAAGAACCAGAGGTTGTACAGAGTTTCAGGGAGAGCATAAGGGAACAATTGACAGGACTGGGGGAAAGAAATACAGCAGAAGTAGAATGGGTAGCTCTGAGGGATGAAGTAGTGAAGGCAGCAGACGATCAAGTAGGTAAAAAGGCGAGGGCTAATAGAAATCCTTGGGTAACAGAAGAAATATTGAATTTAATTGATGAAAGGAGAAAATATAAAAATGCAGTAAATGAAGCAGGCAAAAAGGAATACAAACGTCTCAAAAATGAGATCGACAGGAAGTGCAAAATGGCTTAGCAGGGATGGCTAGAGAACAAATGTAAGGATGTAGAGGCTTGTCTCACTAGGGGTAAGATAGATACTGCCTACAGGAAAATTAAAGAGACCTTTGGAGAGAAGAGAACCACTTGTATGAATACCAAGAACTCATATGGCAACCCTGTTCTAAGCAAAGAAGGGAAGGCAGAAAGGTGGAAGGAGTTTATAGAGGGTTTATACAAGGGCGA
Organism: Schistocerca serialis cubense; assembly: GCF_023864345.2. Lineage (NCBI taxonomy): Eukaryota > Metazoa > Arthropoda > Insecta > Orthoptera > Acrididae > Schistocerca > Schistocerca serialis. Next base: position 632,249,913 of record NC_064642.1, on the reverse strand, counting down.
TGTGCTTGAGGACAATATTATGGAAATGGAAGAGGATGTAGATGAAGACGAAATGAGAGATAAGATACTGCGTGAAGAGTTTCACAGAGCACTGGAAGACCTGAGTCGAAACAAGGCCCCGGGAGTAGACAACATTCCATTAGAACTACTGGCGGCCTTGGGAGAGCCAGTCATGACAAAACTCTACCATCTGGTGAGCAAGATGTATGAGACAGGCGAAATACCCTCAGACTTCAAGAAGAATATAATAATTCCAATCCCAAAGAAAGCAGGTGTTGACAGATGTGAAAATTACCGAACTATCAGTTTAATAAGTCACAGCTGCAAAATACTAACGCGAATTATTTACAGACGAATGGAAAAACTGGTAGAAGCGGACCTCGGGGAAGATCAGTTTGGATTCCGTAGAAATGGTGGAACACGTGAGGCAATACTAACCTTACGACTTATCTTAGAAGAAAGATTAAGAAAAGGCAAATCTACGTTTTTAGCATTTGTAGACTTCGAGAAAGCTTTTGACAATGTTAACTGGAATACTCTTTTTCAAATTCTGAAGGCGGCAGGGGTAAAATACAGGGAGCGAAAGGCTATTTACAATTTGTACAGAAACCAGATGGCAGTTATAAGAGTCGAGGGGCATGAAAGGGAAGCAGTGGTTGGGAAAGGAGTGAGACAGGGTTGTAGCCTCTCCCCGATGTTATTCAATCTGTATATTGAGCAAGCAGTGAAGGAAATGAAAGAAAAATTCTGAGTAGGTATTAAAATTCATGGAGAAGAAGTAAAAACTTTGAGGTTCGCCGATGACATTGTAATTCTGTCAGAGACAGCAAAGGACTTGGAAGAGCTGTTGAACGGAATGGACAGTGTCTTGAAAGGAGGATATAAGATGAACATCAACAAAAGCAAAACGAGAATAATGGAATGTAGTCAAATTAAATCGGGTGATGCTGAGGGAATTAGATTAGGGAATGAGACACTTAAAGTAGTGAAGGAGTTTTGCTATTTAGGGAGTAAAATAACTGATAATGGTCGAAGTAGGGAGGATATAAAATGTAGACTGGCAATGGCAAGGAAATCGTTTCTGAAGAAGAGAAATTTGTTAACGTCGAGTATAGATTTAAGTGTCAGGAAGTCATTTCTGAAAATATTTGTATGGAGTATAGCCATGTACGGAAGTGAAACATGGACGATTACTAGTTTGGACAAGAAGAGAATAGAAGCTTTCGAAATGTGGTGCTACAGAAGAATGCTGAAGATAAGGTGGGTAGATCACGTAACTAATGAGGAGGTATTGAATAGGATTGGGGAGAAGAGAAGTTTGTGGCACAACTTGACTAGAAGAAGGGATCGGTTGGTAGGACATGTTTTGAGGCATCGAGGGATAATCAATTTAGCATTGGAAGGCAGCGTGGAGGGTAAAAATCGTAGAGGGAGACCAAGAGATGAATACACTAAGCAGATTCAGAAGGATGTAGGTTGCAGTAGGTACTGGGAGATGAAGAAGCTTGCACAGGATAGAGTAGCATGGAGAGCTGCATCAAACCAGTCTCAGGACTGAAGACCACAACAACAAAATGGCAACCTGTTGTAAAAATACTTGCCAAATGGCGTATTAATCACTAAAAATTGTCTCGTTTGATCAGCTGAAGGGAGATGTCAGTGAGTTCTATCTCTGTAAAACAATTGCAAATGGTTCAAATGGCTCTAATCACTATGGGACTTAACAGCTGAGGTCATCAGTCCCATAGACTTAGAACTACTTAAACCTAACTAACCTAATGACATCACACACAGCTATGTCCGAGGCAGGATTCGAACCTGCGACCGTCGCAGCAGCGCTGTTCCGGACTAAAGCGCCTAGAACCGCTCGGCCACAGCGGCTGGCTAAAACAATTGCCTCCAGTCAATTTTACAAATATTTCCTCCGGCATAGAAACTGGATACAGATCGACATTTGCTCGAGGATTAATGGCAGTCTTCAATTCACCACAAATCGAAAGTGATCCATACAGCTTCTTAATTATGATTATGGGTGCTGCCCACTGGCTAGACGATAATCAGTATGTTACACCCATACTTTCCAATCTATCTAGTTGTGCTTCAATTTGATCAGCTCTACAAAAACTGGGCACTGCTGATTGCTTGGAGGATACGTGGGCTAGGAAAATCAGTTGGACAGGGTAAGGTGGGTTCAAATAGTTGCTTGTATTGGGGACATAAGGCATCACGTTCTGTAAATGGTATACTATTTGAAACTAGATTAACTTGGTCTTGAATTTGGGAACCAAAAAGCATAAAAAATTTTGTTGGCGTCCAGAAATTGATTACTAGCATGGTTGCTCGAACAGCCCACGGGTATACTGACGCCCGCCCGCCCTCAGGAGCTCAGTTCGTCAGCGCACTTGACGATGGCGACATGTCTGATCGTCGAAATATTGTGCCCGTTGGACGCTATGAACCGGCAGTATAGCCGTGGACTGTTCGAGCAACAAATACGCCGGGATAAACTGAAGAATCACTAGCAGGGTTAGTTGTCGAACTACATTTTTGTACATAGCTTGGACTAGGATGTGAATCCTCCAGTTATATGAAGAGTCAGAGGAAAAAACCAGGTAAGTCACTTTTCTAAAAAATTGAGTTATTGCTACAGTTCGATTCAGACTGATCATATGCATGTGCTGAAAGTCTAAAACTGAAAAAAAAACGAGTCCAGAGATACTAGCATTCAAAGTTTTCCAGTGAGGGGAAAGAACCAGGTAAGTCAATTTTTCAGGGGAAAGAAACAGGCAAGTCACTGGTGACTCATCCAGCTACGAGAGGGCAGTGCAAACAGAATTCTGATGTAATCGATCCACCCAGTAAATGAGAGCCAAGGAAGAACAAAATGAAGTTGGCTAACTGCATAGAGTTCGCAAAAAATATATCTGTGCTAAATATAGAAACCAATGACCATTACTTAAGGCGGAGACTTTCGGTGTATTCGTTCAGTATCCACGTTCTTGCAATAGGCCAATCGTTTCTACATATTTATCCTGATTTCACTGCGGAAATGAGCGCTAATAGATGTCATATCTTCATACTTCATCACTCATGCCTTGGATGAGGGCACTGTTCCTGCTGGTGGTTAAAATAAAAACTTCAACTTTTTCCGCTATAAGCAAATTGGTGACCTGTAGAAGATACAAAGCACATTTCCTGAGAGTGGCTAATTGGATTATGGAATGCAAAGACACTGATGGAAACACCTACGGACTTCAAGGAAATGATCGAAGCATCCAGATGCAATCCATCTTCTTTGACTGTGGTTAGTGTCAGCCGAAAAATAGAAAACACTGTTGGACTCAAAGGACACTACAAAATACCATTTCAAAACTCAGTCTATTAAAATATCATCTGATTCCAACTGCCATCGTATGCTGAAATACGAAAAGACCTATCATAGAGGAATTCAGGTTGACTTTATAAGGGCACCATGTCAATGTCAACGAATGGATGGTCTGTTTGAATTGCCCTTACCTGCTGATGCTGGTATGTGTCTTCAGAATTCCGTATTTGTCGAGTTTCACAGATTTGACTTTTTATTGTTTTGAAATGATAATTAAATCAAGACCCTAAGCTGTCGACAGGCGTTGACATACATCAACGGGGACAGTTGCAAATGTGTGCCGCGACCAGGACTCGAACCCGTGATCTCCTGCTTAGAGGGCAGACGCTTTATCCATCTGAGCCACCGAGGGCACAGAGGATAGTGCGACTGCAGGGATTTATCCCTTGCACGCTCTCCGTGAGACCCACATTCCCAACTTAATGTCCACACACTACATTCGTAGTGCCCCTGCCCATTACACTCATTACTGGCGGCAGGCAATCTTACCAAGCCCCGTAAGAGTTTGGGCAATGCGTGTGCATCCAACACAGAAGAAGAAGGTCAATGGCCGGTTAGCCTTAACTGTATGAAGATGGGATCTGTTCTTTCGGACATGTCTATTTGGCCTGCCGGCCGCGGTGGCCGTGCGTTTCTAGGCACTTCAGTCCGGAACCGCGTGACTGCTACAGTCGCAGGTTCGAATCCTGCCTCGGGCATGGATGTGTGTGATGTCCTTAGGTTAGTTCGGTTTAATTAGTTCTAAGTTCAAGGGGACTGATGACCTCAGATGTTAAGTCCCATAGTGCTCAGAGCCATTTGAACCATTTCTATTTGGCCGTACACATTTCCGCAGCCGTCATTCATCCCTGTCATCTATGGCCCATGGTGCACCACAATTGCTTCGACGCCGGTTTTGGATAGCGTCATTTTACCATGCACGCTGTACTTCAACCACAGCAGCACGCGAACAGTTTACAAACTTAGTTGCTTCCGATGTGCTTCCACCCTCGGCCCGAAAGCCAATGATCGTGGACATAAGATAAATCGCTCCGTTTTCGCCTCACGACAACGACTGTACTGTTTTCCAAATCCCCCCCCCCCCCCCCCACGACTATTAGTGCTGCCACCTGCCGTTTGTGTGTTGTTACTGCACGTTGACGTCCAACATGGCGGCGGTCACGTTAATGAGGCTGGGCTGTGTATTTGGCCCGTGAAAAAGCATCTTGAAAACGTGTGTTGTCTCAGATGACACCAATGCGCCGATCACTACCGAAACAAGAAAAAAAAAAAAAAACTGCAGCGTTTTTAGAATAGGCAAGGCATGCTCATCCTCTGGTGTTGTCTTCCTCCCCCCTCCCCCCCCCCCCCCCCGGCACCAAGTGCAAACGATTGCTCACGACCAAGGGGAGGGGAGCAGGTTAGGTGTCATAGGGTCATGATCGCCCTATGTGCTGCAAGAAATTTTGGTTGGTCACAAGCGGGCTGACCGGCTACAGAGAGCGTTCCAGCTGAGTAAAGGCGGTCATTCATTCACAGGCTGTCTACACGTACTGCCAACAACAAATCGGATACAGTCCTTGAGTGTACAGGTAGAACTGGCAAAAGCACAGGGAGTTGAGTACGGCAACAGAAACTGACAGGCCCAACTCGGAGGAAACAATAAAAAAAAACATTGGCCGTAGATGGGAACAACTAAAAGAAACAGTAGTCCTGCCTTTCACATGCTCGCATAGTTATATATTGCAGACTGGGGGATGATTTCTACTCGTACGACACAAAATTAATCATAGGTGATTTTAATGCGAAGATAGGGAAGGAGGAACCATTCCAGCCTACAATTGGGAAAGAAAGTTTGCATAACATTTCGAATGATAATGGCACAAGGGTGGTTAATTTTGCTGTTTCAAAAGACATGATTGTTGAGAGCACATATTTCAAAAGGAAGGACATTCATAAAGCAACTAGAGTCGCTCTGGATGGACACACCCGAAACCAAATTGATCATGTTCTTGTAGGTTGGAGATGGCACACTAGTATAGAAAATGTTGGGACTTTCAGGGGAGCAGACTGCAATTCTGATCATTTTCTTGTAGTTGCCAAAGTTCACCAACGGCTATCTACAGCAACATCAAGATGTCACAATGCATAACTTGTTAGGTTCGACACTGACATGCTAAATGATGAAAACTTTAGAAGAAGGTACATGATAGAAATTTCAAATAGGTTTGATGCTCTCAGGACACACGAAGATCAAGACGAGGATGTAAATAAACAGTGGATCACTGTGAGGAATAATATCAAAGAGGCAACGAAGGTCACAATAGGTACAATTAAGAAGAATAGGAGGAAACCGTGGTTTGATGAGGAATCCAAAATTTGGTAGAGGAAAGGAGAAAAGCGCGATTAGATTGGGATAGAATGGGAGACTGAAAACAAGAGGAGTTCTTGAACATGAGAAGGGAAGTTGGTCGTAGGCTACGGGCAAAGAAGAGGGATTATTTGAACAATCAAACAAAAAAATGGAAACAAACAGTAAAACAAGAAACATTAGGGCAATTTATCTAGACATAAATGAGTATAGGAAGGGGCTCAAGGCTAGGACAAATGCACTTCGAGGGGATGCCGAGGGAATACTGACAGACCCCCAGTGCTATATTAAGTAAATGGAGGGCGTATTTTGAGCATCTATTAAATGTACACCAGGAAGCAGGAAATGAGCAGGCGTACGAAATACATACAGCAGAACCCCAGATACCTGAGCCAACGTTAAAGGAAGTAAGAGATGAAATCAACAAATTGAAAAACTATAAAGCCGCAGGATCAGACTGCATAACTGCAGAATTAATTAAAAATGGGGGACAGAAATTGATGGAAGTAGTTCACAAAGTGATAACTAATATATGGAACTCGGAGATGCTACCTGAAGAGTGGCAGGAGTCGATTCTGATCCCAATTTTTAAGAAGGGCGACAAAATGGATTGTAGTAATTATAGAGGGATATCGCTATTACCAGTATGTTCCAAAATTGTCTCGACTATTCTGCTAAGCAGGCTTACACCATATGCAGATGAAATTGTGGGGGATTAACAAGCCGGCTTTCGGAGGAACAGATCAACTATAGTCCAAATATTCACCCTGCGTCAAATTTTGGAAAAGAAATGGGAATACAACAAACCAGTTCATAATCTTTTCATAGATTTTACAAAAGCATATGATTCAGTATTGCAATAAAAATTGTACAGAATTCTTTTGGAACTTGGAATACCAAAGCAGTATGTTAGACTTACAGAAGCGAGTTTGAAAAACACAAAAGGTAGAGTAGAAATTGGAGTCAGAAATTGGAGTCAGAAGAATTTGTAATAAAGAACGGACTTAAGCAGGGAGATGCCCTGTCTCCGCTACGTTTTTAATTTAGTCCTAGAATATATTGTACGAATGGCAGCAGATAATTCAGAGGGTGTGGAGTTAAATGGAAATATTAAGATATTAGGGTTTGCAGATGATCTAAACATCATTAGCGATAGGAAAGAATCTGTAACAGCAAATGCGAATGCGTTAATCAAGGCTAGTGAAGATGTAGGTCTAAGGATAAGTGAAGACAAAACTAAATACCTGGTTACTACTAGAATGCCAACAGCAGTAGATCAGGAAATGTTAAGAGTCGGAGACATGCAGTTTGAAAAAGTGAACACATTCAAGTGTCTAGGAGTGGACATCTCTTCGAGAAATGAGATTGAATCCGAACTGAAGAAGAGATTACGGGCAGGAAATGCATGCTACTTCTCACTGAACAGATTACTTTCATCGCGGATATTGTCTAGGAATTTAAAGATTAGAATATACAAAACTATTATTCTACCAGTTATGCTGTATGGGTGTGAGACTTGGTCTCTCACTGTGCAAAATGAAAAGCCGTTTCGAGTATTTGAAAACAAAATTTTGAGGAAAATTTTTGGAGCAAAAAGGGATGACATTAGCGGATAGTGGCGAAAACCGCATAACGAAGAAGTTCACGAACTCTATTCAAGCCCTGACATGATCAGTATTATTAAATCACGTAGGCTGCGATGGACGGGTCACGTAGCTCGAATGGATGAGGGCAGGGCAGCGCGCAGAGTACTGGTAGGGCACCTAGAGGGAAAACGTCAGAGGCGTAGATGGGAGGACAATGTGAAGGCTGATTTGAGGAGCCTAGGTATTGAAGGGGAATGGAAGGAAATAGCCCAAGACAGGGACAGATGACGAAAATACGTTGCTGCGGTAATGGACTCTCGAGTCCGGTATGACCAGTGAGAGAGAGAGAGAGAGAGAGAGAGACTGGTGTTCATAGTCGCACTGCTAAGTGAAATATTGATAATGTGTAGCGCCTTCTTCTAGTTATATCGTGTAAATTATTATTATTATTATTATTAGTCGTAAAGCTCCCAACATGGAAGACGCTAAGTAAATATGGTTCACTTCTGGGGCTTCTTATTCTTCTTGTTTGCCCACCAGGTCTTCATTCTTTGCGAGAATTCAGCTTTTCTTTCTTCGCTCCATTTTGTTCCAGTTCTCGGCGCTTTTGTCTCTGGTTTGACCTCCCATTTGTCAACTTTAAGTTTGAAATTGTTTCTTTTGTTCATGTCTTCAGTAGTAATGTTGGCTAATTCCAGATCTTTCTTTACATTTTTGATCCATTCTCCTCCATTAACAAGGGAGCTACGTATCTTACTATTTTTTTTTGTAAGTCTGTGATCGGGAAGTCTCATTATGTGGCCATAGAATTTTAGACGCCTCTTCCTCATGTCTATCTCTATGTTAGAATATTCTTCAATTTTAGAATTTTCCTGTAATCTATACCCCTCTTTGGTCCATCTTGGTCCCAGAATTTTCCTAATGATTTTCCTTTCCTCTTTCTTCAGGTTTTCCATATCTGTTTTCCTTTTAAGTGTCAAGGTTTCGCTGGCATATAGCATTATTGGTTTAATTACCGACTTATAATGTTTAATTTTTGTATTTATAGATAGACATTTTTTATTGTAAATGTTTTGGACCAGCCATAGACCCCTACGAGCTTTTAATATTCTTTCTTGTTGTGAGTATTTTTCAGAAATTATCTCTCCTAAATATTTAAAGTATGGTACCCTCTTAATTTCTCCATATTTGGTTTGTAACTTAGAAATTTCTAGATTTGTTGTTGTAAACACCGTTTTCTCAAAAGATATTTGTAGGCCAACTTTTCCTGCACACTCTTTTAAGGTTTCTATCTGTTTGACTGCCATTTCACTAGAATCTGCCATTATTGCAAGATCGTCTGCGTAGGCTAAGTAGGGGATTTGTAGGTCATCTTTTTTGGTTCCCAGTGATATTGGTTTCCAGTACTTTTCTTTTTTGAGTTCTTTTTCCCATTCTGCCATGACTCTATCCAGAACTAAGTTAAATAACAGAGGTGATAATCCATCACCTTGTCTAACCCCAGTTTTTATCTCAAATGATTTTGAAAGTTTTCCCATGAATTTCACTTTGCATTTTGTATTGTTAATGTCTGCTCTATGATGTTCCATGTCTTCTTATCCAGTCCTTGTTCTTCAAGAATTTTAAATAGTGTGGGTCTGTGAATTTAATCATATGCCTTTTTAAAGTCGACAAAGACATATACTGTAGGCTTCCTTCGCATTTGTCTCATCCTTGTAATCAATTTCAAGTTTAAAATTTGTTCTGGACATGATCTGTTTGGTCTGAAACCAGCTTGGAAATCTGAGATTTTGGGTTCTAGCAGTTTTTGTGTTCTTTCAAGAAGACAAGCTGATAATATCTTGTATGTGACGGCAAGTAAGGAGATTCCTCTATAGTTGTTCACATCCGATTTATCCCCTTTTTTATGTAACGGATGTATTAGGGCACATTTCCAATCTTCTGGTATTTCTTCAGTAACCCATATGTTTTGAATAATTTTAACTAGCTCATTTCTTGAGTTAGACCCTAGACTTTTGAGAAATTCGGCTACAATTCCATCTTCTCCTGATGCTTTGTTATTTTTGAGTTTGTTTATGTGTTTGATAATTTCTTCTTCAGTTGGCGGTACAGAGTCTTGCTGTTGCGGGGCTTTAGTGCTGGATATTGGAAGAGCTTCTGTTGGTTCTGGACAGTTTAGTAGCGTTTCAAAATATTTGGCTAATTCTTCACAGTTTTCTTCGTCGCTTAGTGCCAGATTCCCATCTGATTTCCGAAAACAGACATTTTGAGGGATATACCCTTTAATTTGGTTTGCAAAAGTTTTGTAGAATCCATGCGTATTATAATTTTTAAAATCTGCTTCTATTGATTCCAGTTGCTGAGTTACATACTTTCTCTTCTCTTGTCTAATAAGTTTATTTGAAAGTTTCCGTGTTTCTAAAAAGTTTTGAAGAGTTTTCTCATTTTTATTTGAACTGTACTTCGCAAAGGCTTCTGTACGAACTTGAATTGCCTTTTCGCATTCCATATCGTGTAAATTATTATTATTATTATTGTTGTTGTTGTCACTTATGCTGAAGTGATGTGCTAAGTACTAAACTAAACAAATTATTATTACAAAACAGTAGTTAAAATAAATGTTGCATATTCCTTTACTGTCAATCTTGGATATAACAGGAAACAAAACTATTTTGTTCTGCCAAGTACAGACATAAGAAAGGAAAAAGTAAGAAGATAGGCACTTTTCCGCTTGATAAACACCAACAAAAAACAAAAACAAAACCTCACAAAAGATTCTACTACAAACGCTACCGTTTCTTTTCACTGTCACCTTGCGGAACACATTGTTTATGGACCAATCGACCCTCCTCGTAATTGAAGAAACTTTGGAATGCAGTTTAGGCAAACTCCTTACCAAACTGTCCAGAGAAGCCTGTGGGATATTGACCCATTCCTCCATAGCGGCCTCTTTGATGCCCTGTAAGGTCGGTGGTGGAACAGGACGATTGCAAACCGCTCGTTTAACATGGCCCATGCATTCTCATTACAGCTGAGATCTGGAGAATATGGAAGCTGGTCCATCCAACTGATTCAATATGGGAGCCTTTCCATCCAACTGATTGTATGCTCCACTAGGGAAACGTTCATAAGGCTGTGACGATTGGGGCGTCCGTTCTCATCCATCAGCGTGAATCCCGCTCCAGTATGTTGCCCAAATGGAGTCACAATGGGTGGAAAGATGTCCCGTTACTTTACACCAGTCATCCTCCCATGTATTGGCACAAGGGCTGTCTGCGGCCACACATGATTCCACACCAAAACATGATGGAATCGCCATTATAACGGTAGCGGTCTGCAATACAGTTAGATTGTAAAAGTTGTTCTCATTGCCTCCACGCAGGAGTATTAATATTGTCAGGGCGCAGATCGATACGAGTCTCAACAGAAAAGAGCGTGTGCCCCACTGCTGCCTAGTCCACAAAGAGCGATTTTGTGCCCATGTGACACGAGTCCTTCACCGAAACCCATTTAGGGGAGGAGCTAGGAGGTGTCTTCTGGCACGTAATCCCAACTCACGGATCTTATTTCGTATCGTCTTAGTTGACACCTGCGCTCCTATAGCTGTTTGGAACTGCCGCCGTAGACGCGTTGCATTGCATTGAAGGTTTGTGCCTGCCGCTATACGCAGATATCGGTCCTGCGCTCTTGTTGTTTTTCATCTGCGGCCACTTGAAGATCCTTAACTGATCTTGTTGCTAGAAACTTGTTCGAATGACTCACATGAAGATTCGCTGCAACACCCATCTGTCTCATTCCCTCCTCCGTTAGAGTGCCTATATGGAGCCTCTGACCGTTATTGTTCTCCGAAACATCCTGAAGCAACTCAAATATCCTGATTACAAAAAAATGGTTCAAATGGCTCTGAGCACTATGGGACTTAACATCTGAGGTCATCAGTCCCCTAGAACTTAGAACTACTTAAACCTAACTAACCTAAGAACGACACACACATTCATGCCCGATGCAGGATCCGAACCTGCGACCGTAGCGGTCGCGCGGTTCCAGACTGAATCGCCTAGAACCGATCGGTCACTCCGGTCGGCCTCCTGATTACACATAGCTCAAGTACTACCATGTTTACAAGTGAAATGGTTAGCATAGCCTGGACATAATGCTCCCTCACGATAGAAAAATGAACTGTTTCTGCTACACTTGCATTACAAAACAAACCAATGTAGATATAGTAACGCATTTCTGCATCGCAACATTCGATATTAAAGTTTCAGGAAAGTGCGACATTTATTTTGACCATTGTATTAAAATATGTTACTTGTTATATTGTTTTTATTAAAATCTAGGCAGCTGTGGTATGTTAAAAGGTGGGGTAACAAGATACTATATTAAGAGGGGGTTGAGGAGGCAGCGGAAGAGAAGTAAGAAACTGTGACCCCAATTCCCGCCTTTCGCAAACACAAGCGAATGCTCATTCGCTTGTGTTTAGGTGTAAACAATGCTTATAACACTCGCCAAGTCCGGCTGACTATTAAACTACTGTGTGTACTTGCCGCCATCCTGCTGGATCTCAACGGACCCAAGTTTTTGCGAGCCGCTCACCGCCTTGGAAACGCGCATCTTGCCGACTGACGACATGTACTCAATGGAGACAGTTCTGCTCGCGCCTCTTTATTCCCCATACGCCGATCTAGTGGCGGGGATGTTCTCCGTAGTGCTCGCTGATTTGCTCAGCACAAACAATACGGAACAGTACTTCCCCTTCCTTGCCTGCAGCGTGACTCAGCGCGGGCAACTGCAAGGCTGAAGAGTCGAAGCTGCAGAACCATGACGACGCAGTACTTCGATGACGTCACCGGAAAAAATACCACTCACTCACTCAAAAGAGGACATAATTTGGAGTGCTGCAGATGGTGTAGGACTGGTACGAGGCGTTCACGTGACCCTCAGCAGCTGAAGTAAGTCGTGACATTGAAGTGGTGCGTATGTGCCAGTCACCATCATCATCTTCAATTTGTGGAGTAAGCCGCACAATTTGTACCGGAAAAATCTCGTCCTGGGACGTCCGACAGACACATCGCTGTCTAGTTCAAGGCGATTCTAGGCCGTGCAGGTTTGCTGAATTCTATCTAAATGGTTACACTAGTTGACACTATAATTTTTAATTTTGCTTACCAAATCGCAAATCTGTACCTCTTGTCTTGTTTCTGTGTTTCATATTTTGCTTTTAACTGCCCTGAGGAGTTTCGTACCGCTGTTGCCTTATAAAGCTTCAGTATAGTCTCCTTTCTGGTTTCCAGAGTTCTGTAAATTGAGCAGACATATTATATTATATATTATTTGTATTATATATATTTTTTTATTATATGTCTAAAGTTTACGAAGTATTGTTTCTACGTCACGATCTACCGTTGGCGACATTTCACATCTAAGTTAGTTAAAGCTTGATTCCCTCTCCAATATTTTGCCATTTTTCTCAACTTTGGATCATCTCGTTTTTTTCCATAAACATGCCATTGCTTTTGATATATATGGAGAAATTTTCAGTCCATTTTCTTCTGCTATATTTCTTAAGAATATAGCCCCCTTTGTAAATTATCCTCGCTATCATTCGATAACAACGTCTTTTCCTATTTGTGTTAATAGTCATGTAGCACGGGCAAACGGTTCTTACGGAATTTATGTCTCTTTTATCCTTTTGACACGAAATGTTTGGTTACATGACAACATTGAGTCAAGTATAGCCTCAGATAGTTAAGTGTTTTTATCTTTTACACCAGATTATGTAACTTTAAGCGTTCTGGAAACGGTCGTGTACAAAATAAAATATTTTGGGTTAAGCAACTGTTGTGCTGTTTTTTCAGTTTACAAAATTTTAAAAAATAACAACGTCGTCTGCACATCAAATACTGCTCAATCTATAACGCGGTTAAAAGCATTATACCACACGTAAAAATTTGTTTCCATCTTACCAGGAATGCGGCCATATAGTTGTGCAAATGCCAATCATTGATATGGAATCGTTGCTGAAGGATGTGTCGACGTAGGGGCGTGACGATGGCAAAAAGGAAGTTGGACATGCCTGTGAGTAACAGGGAACGAAGTTGCCTGATTTATTTATGTATAGTGCTGAGAGACCAACGTGTCTACAAGGATTGCGGTATCGCTTTCAACCAAATAACATGTCGTAAGAAAAGTGGTCGTAAAAAAATCATAACTGACAGAGACCAGAGACGGGTGTTGTGACTTGTTACTGACAATTGATTACAGTTGCTGCTGTCGGTAAATGCAGCACCATGTCAATTAATTAGCGATCGAACATTACGAAGGGAATAATAAAAATTGCAGAAGTAGAAAATTTTTTACCAAAGTGATTCTTTGCTTTTTCGTTCATTATCTCCATTTTGTGGCCTCAGAGTGAGATAAACAGAAGCAAACACATGTGTGATCTTCACTAGGCGTGGGGTAAACGGAAAGGAATACGAACCCTGAACTAAGAACTTTTTTACGAGACCAGGCCCCAATGAAAACAGATACAATACGACTACACAGAACTTTTCAGCGTGCAGCCAGAAACAGCACTCGAAAAAAGAGGCTATCTTTTAAAACAACCAAGAGCTGCTGGTAACATCATTATTGTCCGTAACTGCGAAAGTGTTGCCGGTTCAGGATTTTGTGCGCAAACTGACCTCTCGATTATGTCCCATAAATGTTCGATGCATCACATGACTTGCGATTTGGGTGGCCAAATCATTCTCTCCAACTGTCCAGAATGTTTTTCAAACCAATCGCGAACAATCGTGGCCCAGTGATATGGCGCATTGTCATCCACAAAAATTCCATCGTTGTTTGGGAACATGACGTCCAAGAATGGCTGCAATTGCTCTTCAAGTAATCGTACATAACCATTTCCAGTCAATGATCCATGTGAACACAGTCTCACACCATTACGGTGCCACCATCTGTTTGCACAATGACTTGTTGAAAATTGGGTCCATGGCTTCGTGGGATCAGCCCCATAGTCGAACCCTATCATTAGCTCTCAGCAACTGAAATCGGTTTTCCGGTGCCTAGGGCCCAAGTGATATGGTCACAGCCCGATGGGAGGAGCTACAGGTGATGTCGTACCGTTGGCAAATGCGCTCGCTCGGTCGACTGTTGCCACAGCCCATTAACGCACATTTCGCCGCACTCTCCTATCGGATACGTTTTTCGTACGATCCACATTGATCTCCGTGGTTATCTCACGTAGTGCTACTTTTCTGTTAGCACTGAGAACGCTACGCAAATGTTGCTGCTCTCGGTCGTTAAGTGAAGGCCGTCGGCCACTGCGTTGTTCATTCCGAGAGGTAATGCCTGAAATTTGGTAAACTCGGTACACTCTCGACACTGTGGTTATCGGAATATTGAATTTCCTAACGATTTACGAAATGGGATGTCCCATACGTCTAGCTCCAGCTACCATTCCGCGTTCAAAGTTTTAATTCCTGTCGTGCGGCCATAATCACGTCAGAAGCCTTTTCACGTGAATCACCCCAAGTACAAATGAAAGCTCTGCCCTTTTGTACCTTGTGCACGCGATACTATCGCCATTTATGTATTTGCATATTGCTATCCGATGACTTCTGTCACCGCTGCGTGTGTACTATTGGTTTCTGTCTTCTGACAATCTTCTGGTATCCTCTACAACAATGTTGGTGTACTCCTGTAATGTATAATATACATTAGGTTTATAGAGCGTAAGTTTTTTTATATTTGACTGTTAAAAATTTTCGTAGCTAATACATGATTGTGCAGCATGTGTATTTGAAGAAAAGGGTAAGCATACTAGTTGTATGTATGTATGTATGTTGTTGTTTTTGTTGTGGTCTTCAGTCCCGAGACTGGTTTGATGCAGCTCTCCATGCTACTCTATCCTGTGCAAGCGTCTTCATCTCCCAGTACCTACTGCAACCTACATCCTTCTGAATCTGATTAGTGTATTCATCTCTTGGTCTCCCTCTACGATTTTTACCCTCCACGCTGCCTTCCAATGCTAAATTGATTATCCCTCGATGCCTCAAAACATGTCCTACCAACCTATCCCTTCTTCTAGTCAAGTTGTGCCACAAACTTCTCTTCTCCCCAATCCTATTCAATACCTCCTCATTAGTTATGTGATCCACCCATCTAATCTTCAGCATTCTTCTGTAGCACCACATTTGGAAAGCTTCCATTCTCTTCTTGTCCAAACTACACTCCTGGAAATTGAAATAAGAACACCGTGAATTTATTGTCCCAGTAAGGGGAAACTTTATTGACACATTCCTGGGGTCAGATACATCACATGATCACACTGACAGAACCACAGGCACATAGACACAGGCAACAGAGCATGCACAATGTCGGCACTAGTACAGTGTATATCCACCTTTCGCAGCAATGCAGGCTGCTATTCTCCCATGGAGACGATCGTAGAGATGCTGGATGTAGTCCTGTGGAACGGCTTGCCATGCCATTTCCACCTGGCGCCTCAGTTGGACCAGCGTTCGTGCTGGACGTGCAGACCGCGTGAGACGACGCTTCATCCAGTCCCAAACATGCTCAATGGGGAACAGATCCGGAGAACTTGCTGGCCAGGGTAGTTGACTTACACCTTCTAGAGCACGTTGGGTGGCACGGGATACATGCGGACGTGCATTGTCCTGTTGGAACAGCAAGTTCCCTTGCCGGTCTAGGAATGGTAGAACGATGGGTTCGATGACGGTTTGGATGTACCGTGCACTATTCAGTGTCCCCTCGACGATCACCAGTGGTGTACGGCCAGTGTAGGAGATCGCTCCCCACACCATGATGCCGGGTGTTGGCCCTTTGTGCCTCGGTCGTATGCAGTCCTGATTGTGGCGCTCACCTGCACGGCGCCAAACACGCATACGACCATCATTGGCACC
Source organism: Schistocerca serialis cubense (assembly GCF_023864345.2). Classification (NCBI taxonomy): domain Eukaryota; kingdom Metazoa; phylum Arthropoda; class Insecta; order Orthoptera; family Acrididae; genus Schistocerca; species Schistocerca serialis. The sequence goes on along the minus strand of NC_064642.1, from coordinate 632,233,668 downwards.
AAGGCAGAAGCGACTCTCATCGCTGAAGACGACACGTCTCCATTCGTCCCTCCATTCACGCCTGTCGCGACACCACTGGAGGCGGGCTGCACGATGTTGGGGCGTGAGCGGAAGACGGCCTAACGGTGTGCGGGACCGTAGCCCAGCTTGATGGAGACGGTTGCGAATGGTCCTCGCCGATACCCCAGGAGCAACAGTGTCCCTAATTTGCTGGGAAGTGGCGGTGCGGTCCCCTACGGCACTGCGTAGGATCCTACGGTCTTGGCGTGCATCCGTGCATCGCTGCGGTCCGGTCCCAGGTCGACGGGCACGTGCACCTTCCGCCGACCACTGGCGACAACATCGATGTACTGTGGAGACCTCACGCCCCACGTGTTGAGCAATTCGGCGGTACGTCCACCCGGCCTCCCGCATGCCCACTATACGCCCTCGCTCAAAGTCCGTCAACTGCACATACGGTTCACGTCCACGCTGTCGCGGCATGCTACCAGTGTTAAAGACTGCGATGGAGCTCCGTATGCCACGGCAAACTGGCTGACACTGACGGCGGCGGTGCACAAATGCTGCGCAGCTAGCGCCATTCGACGGCCAACAACGCGGTTCCTGGTGTGTCCGCTGTGCCGTGCGTGTGATCATTGCTTGTACAGCCCTCTCGCAGTGTCCGGAACAAGTATGGTGGGTCTGACACACCGGTGTCAATGTGTTCTTTTTTCCTTTTCGAGGAGTGTATTTATCGTCCATGTTTCACTTCCATACATGGCTACACTCCCTACAAATACTTTCAGAAACGACTTCCTGTCATTTGAATCTATACTCAAATTTCTCTTCTTCAGAAACGATTTCCTTGCCATTGCCAGTCTACATTTTATATCATCTCTACTTCGACCACCATCAGTTATTTTTCTCCTCAAATAGCAAAACTCCTTTACTACTCTGTGTCTCATTTCCTAATCTAATTCCCTCAGCATCACCCGACTTAATTCGACTACATTCCATTATCCTCGTATGTATGTGTGGCCTAGAAACGACGGAGAAGCTTCGTCCCGCCGGAGCCATCAATGGTTCACAACCCCACAACAGTCCACAGCAGTCGACCTATCCCACGGCCGCCCCACACCGAACACAGAGTTATCGTGCAATTTGGCCCCCAGTGGACCCCCACCGGGAACGTCTCATACCACATGAGTATAATCCCAAATGTCTGCATGGTAGAATAATTGTGGTGTACACGTACGTGGAAACGGTGTTCGCGCAGCAATCGCCGATACAGTGTAACTGAGGCGGAGTAAGAGGAACCAGCCCGCATTCTCCGAGGTAGATGGAAAACCGCCTTAAAAACCATCCAAAGGCTCGCCGTCACACCGGACCTCGACACTAATCCGCCGGAGGGATTCGTGCCAGGGACTGGCACGTTTTCCCTCCCGGGAAGAAGCGCGTTGGACCACGCAGCTAGCCGGGCGGCCCAGGCGTAGTAATTAATGGAATCTCAGCGTAAATACCAGTTCAGTGTATCATTTTTACATCGACCTGAACACAGAAATAAGCTGTGCAGTCCTTTGTAGAGTGCCTCTACACGAAAAGATGGTTCTTACTGAAATAGACGCATATGAAGATCCATTAAAGATCTTAGTACAGGACCTAATGTCGGCTGGTACGGTGGTCCAGCGGCTCCCAGGCTTTTTTTTTTTTTTTCTTTTTTTAACTCAATGAAACATACCGGCACCGGAGGAGGAAATAGTAAACGCGTATTAAATCGCAGCGTGACTATGATTTGCTGCTGCACGGGCCCTAGTGAACGTGATAATTAGCTGGCCATACACAAGCGGATTTCCACGACGGGCCACGGATATTCTAGGCTGATTCTTGAATACCCACAGACATCGCCAGTGCGTTAGTTCAGAACGACCTTCAGACTGTTACCTCCAGTCCTGGGAACAGCCGATCCGGCATGTCAGCAAGTACATACACGGACGGTTTTAATGGTGGGCATCGTTCAGCCAAGTCAGTCATTTTTCGGCGAGCAGGTGGCCGGTGCGAAGCTACAGTATAACGACGCGCTCACGTCTGCTACCCCTCAATCTTCTCAAACGATTTTAAAAGAAACTGGTCGGTAGAAAAAAAATTCACATCAGTTGTAGCGTTATATGTCAGTTTGACGATGAAGTGCTTATCATTTCACTAATGCTCATGGTTACTGTGATATTTCCCATATCATTAACACACTGCGTAAAATTTGAAAGGTCGCTACGAATTTGCGTTTGATGCATAAACTGAGGTGACAAAAGTCATGGGATACCTCCTAATATCGTGTCGCACCTGCGTTTGCCCCACGTAGTGCCGCCAGCTCGACGTTGCAGCCGGCCGTGTGGCCGAGCGGTTCTAGGCGCTTCAGTCCGGAACCGCGCTGCTGCTACGGTCGCAGGTTCGAATCCTGCCTCGGGAATGGATGTGTGTGATGTCCTTAGGTTCGTTAGGTTTAAGTAGTTCTAAGTTCTAGGCGACTGATGACCTCAGGTGTTAAGTCCATAAGTACTTAGAGCCATTTGAACCATTTTTCGGCGTTTCATGGACTCAACAAGTCGTTGGAAGTACCCTGCATAAATATTGACCCATGTTGCCTCTACAGCCGTCCGACATTGTGAAAGTCTTGCTGGCATCGGATTTTGTGCAAGAGCTGACCTCACGATTATGTCCCATAAATGTTCGATGGGATTCGTATCAGGCGATCTGGGTGGCCTAATCATTCGCTCGCATTGTCCAGAATGTTCTTCAAACCACTCAAGGACAGCTGTGGCCCAGTGACGTGGCGCACTGTCATCCATAAAAATTCCATCGTTGTTTGGAAACATGACGACCATGAATGTCTGCATAGGGTCTCCAAGTATCCAAATATAACCATTTCCAGTCAACGATTGGTTCAGGTTGACCAGAGCACTCAGTCCTGCTCATAAATGCTCATAAATTAAGGTTAATTGCAGAATGTGGTGCCACACAACGTGGCACTATACAAAACTGGAGCCAATAGCATAGACACATAGGGAACACACACGACACAAATCTGTAAGTCCATGGTATTGGTGATAAATTGAGAAAACCGTCCCGAAACACTTGTGGTACAAAACGCCACTGTTTTCTGCCCATGTACTGCAATATGGGATATGATCACCATGCACACGTACACAGGCCGCACAACGGGTTGGCATACTCTGGATCAGGTTGTCGAGCACCTGCTGGGGTATAGCCCCCCATTCTTGCATCAGTGCCTGTCGGAGCTCCTGAAGTGCTCTAGGGGTTTGAAGACGTGCAGCGATACGTCGACCGAGAGCATCCGAGACGTGATCGATGGGGTTTAGGTCTGGAGAACAGGCAGGCCACTCCATTCGCCTGATATCTCCTGTTTCAAGGTACTCCTCCACGATGGCAGCTCGGTGGGGCCGTGCGTTATAATCCATCAGGAGGAAGGTGGGACCCACTACACCCCTGACAAGACGGACATACTGGTGCAAAATGACGTCACAGTGCACCTGACCTGTTACAGTTCCTCTGTCAAAGACATGCAGGGGTGTACGTGCACCAATTATAATCCCACCCCACACCATCAAACTACGACCTCCATACAAGTCCCTATAAGGAAAAAAATACGTTCAAATGTGTGTGGAATCTTATGGGACTTAACTGCCAAGGTCATCAGTCCCTAAGCTTCCACACTAATTAACCTAAATTATCCTAAGGACAAACACATAGACCCATGCCCGAGGGAGGACTCGAACCTCCGCCGTGACCAGCCGCACAGTCCATGACTGCAACACCTAAGACTGCTCGGATAATCCCACGCGACCCTTTCAAGGACATTAAGGGGCTGGTATCTGGTTCCTGGTTCACGCCAGATGAAAACCCGGCGAGAATCACCGTTCAGACTAAATCTGGACTCGTCTGTGAACATAACCTGGGACCACTGTTCCAATGAGCATGTACTGTGTTCTTGACACTAGGCTTTACGGGCTCTCCTGTGACCAGGGGTCAGTGGGTTGCACCTTGCAGGTCTCCAGGTGAATAAACTATGTCTGTTCAGTCGTCTGTAGACTGTGTGTCTGTAGACAACTGTTACAGTGGCTGCGATAAGGTCCCGAGCAAGGCTACCTGCAGTACTCCGTGGCCGTCTGCAGGCACTGATGGTGAGATAGCGGTCTTCTTGTGGTGTTGTACACTGTGGACGTCCATTACTGTAGGGCCTGGACACGTTTCCTGTCTGCTGGAATCGTTGCCATAATCTTGAGATCACACTTTGTGGCACACGGAGGGCCCGTGCTACGACCTGCTGTGTTTGACCAGCCTCCAGTCGCCCTGGTCCCCTCATAACGTCATCAATATGTGTTCTTTGAGCCATTTTCAACACACGGTCACAATTAGCACGTCTCAAAACGTATGCACACTTACTAGTTGCACCGTACTCTGACATGCACCAACACACCTCTGCGTATGTGGACTGCTGCCAGCGCCACCGTGCCACGACCGCAGTTCAAATGCACCGCATGCTCATACCCTGAGGTGATTTAAATCCACAAACCGCCCACCAGAGCGTTGTTTCATTATGTATCAGCATTATCCTTAATTTATGAGCACCAGTGTATATAAACACAGCCCACACCATTATGGAACCATCGGTTTCCTGACCGATTAAAGTACTCGGTAGTGAAGCCACTTTATAAAAAGGGAGACAGGGATAATATTGACAATTATAGACCTATTTCTATGCCATCGGTGTTTGCTAAAGTTATCGAGAAGGTTGTATATACAAGGTTACTGGAGCATTTAAATTCACACAATTCGCTGTCAAATGTTCAGTTTGGTTTTAGAAATGGTTTAACAACTGAAAATGCTATATTCTCTTTTCTCTGTGAGGTTTTGGAAGGGTTAAATAAAAGGTTGCGAACGCTAGCAGTTTCCTTTGATTTAACGAAGGCTTTTGATTGTGTTGTCCACAAAATATTACTACAGAAGTTGGACCATTATGGAGTAAGGAGAGTAGCTTACAATTGGTTCGCCTCTTACTTTAAGAACAGAAAGCAGAAGGTAATTCTCCGCAATATTGAGAGTGGTAGTGATGTTCAGTCCCAATGGGGCACTGTTAAGTGGGGCGTTCCCCAAGGGTCGGTGCTGGGGCCACTGCTGTTTCTTATTTATATAAATAATATGCCTTCTAGTAGTACAGGTGATTCAAAAATATTTCTGTTTGCTGATGACACCAGCATGGTAGTGAAGGATATTGTGTGTAATATTGAAACAGTATCAAATAATGTAGTTCATGAAATAAGTTCGTGGCTTGTGAAAAATAATTTGATGTTCAATCACAGTAAGACTCAGTTTTTACAGTTTCTAACTCACAATTCAACAAGAACCGATATTTTGATCAGACGGAATGGGCATATTATAAGCGAGACGGAACAGTTCAAGTTCCTAGGCGTTCGGATAGATAGTAAGCTGTTGTGGAAAGCCCATGTCCAGGATCTTGTTCAGAAACTAAATGCTGCTTTATTTACCATTAGAACAGTATCTGAAATAAGTGACACTTCAACACGAAAAGTAGTCTACTTCGCATATTTTCATACGCTTATGTCGTATGGTATTATTTTTTTGGGTAATTCTTCTGATTCAAAAAGGATATTTTTGGCTCAAAAACGGGTTGTTCGAGCTATATATGGTGTAAGTTCGAGAACGTCTTGTCGACCCCTATTCAATAGTCTGGGAATTCTGACATTGCCCTCACAGTATATATTTTCTTTAATGTCGTTTGTTGTTTGCAATATTACCCTATTCCCAAGAGTTAGCAGCTTTCACTCAGTTAATACTAGGCAGAAATCCAATCTGCATGTGGAATGCACTTCCTTGACTCTTGTGCAGAAAGGAGTGCAGTATTCTGCTGCATCCATTTTCAATAAGCTACCACAAGAACTCAAAAATCTTAGCAGTAGCCCAAACTCTTTTAAGTCTAAACTGAAGAGTTTCCTCATGGCTCACTCCTTCTATTCTGTCGAGGAGCTCCTGGAAGATCTAAAAAATTAAGCAAATTCCAGTGTTATATTGTTGATTTTCTTTATTTAAACTTACGACTTGTCACCTGAATATGTTTTTTATATTTTATTTTATCTGTTTCTAATATCGTGTTATAATGTCATGTATTGACTTGTTCCATGACCATGGACACTTCTCCTTAATTTGGTCCCACGGAACAATAAATAAATAAATAAAACCAGATTTAACAGTGTCTTATTGACGGGTTACAGCTTCGTGGTGTCTGCGCTACACTCGAACCCCACTGTCAGCTCTTGCGAACTGAAATCGGGACTCATCTGACCAGTCCATAGAGTCGTCTAGGGTCGAACCGATACGGTCAGAAGCCGAGGTGAGACGCTTCGGGCCATGCCGTACTGTTAGCGAAGGCACCTGAGTCGGTCGTCTGCTGCCATAGCCCATTAACGTCACGTTTCGCCGTAATGTCCTATCGCATACGTTCGTCGTACGTTCGATATTGATTTCTGGGGTTATTTTACGCAGTGCTGCTTGTCTGTTATCACTGATAAGTCTACGCATATGCTACGTCTCTCGGTCGTTAAGGTTATTCTCGGCACACTCTTGACACTGTGGGTCTTGGTATACTCAATTCCCTAACGATTTCCAAAATGGAATTTCCCATGCGCCTGGCTCCAGATATCATCTGCGTTCAAAGTCTGTTAATACTCTTCGTGCCGCCATAATCACGTCGGAAACCTGTACAAGCACTGCTCCTTTAATACACGATACTGCCACCATCTGTATATGTGCATATCACTTTTGTCACCTCAGTGTATTAGACCATATAATTGATTCCTATTGAATTTAGCTAACATATTGAATTTTTCTTTAGACGTGGGAGGAGATCTCTATCTATCATCGGGCTCGAGAAAATTGATGTTATGTATCACACTCGTCTGCAATTGCACGCTCCAGCATTATAACTAAAATGAAATACTCATACATCAGAAACAGTTTGAGATATCAAAATGAGGTGCTGGCAAATGACAGAAGAGTATTTTGCCATATGGTAGACAAGCGGAATTTTCTTATCTACCGCGATATACGAGTAATAGCAGACTTCTGCAATGGAATAATATAATTTTTTGCGGTGGGTGGTGAAACGAGGATTGGTGTCGCTTTGAAACAAGGGAAGTAAATAAATTACACGTTTATATTTATACTGAGAATGTACTCTTTCATAAGCTTTGTACCTGCTTTGTCCCCAGTTACTTGTTTAATAAACCACTATTTCACAATTATGGCGCATTCGCAACTTCATTACGAGTCGCGAGATGGCACTGTCTAAAATTACTTTGTTCTGACAACAGAAGCAAATTTTAACATCGCAAGAAGAGTAATATAGGCGATACTCGAAATTAGCCATTGATGAATATGTGGTGTTCACGTTACAACAAGTATTAGTGCTACAAGTATAGTAAAAATGACCACTTTGAAAAACTTATACAACTGTACCGGGAAACACCCATGGGTATTACAGAAACAAGAATGTAAAAAATAGGGCATACAAAGAGATGATTGAAATATTTCTAGACAGTATTCCAGCTGTGGACCAAAGTGTTACTCATGTGAATAAAAATCGGGCATCATATATCGTAAGTAGCTTCAACATCTAATGTAGCGAACTCTTTTTAGATGCAGAAAACGGGCCAGATCGAAAAATAGTTTCACAGACCACTGATAATGCTTTATTTCAATAAAACGAAACGCATTTGGTGACAAAAATACGCATTTTTCTGTAGCTGTAAATAATGATTTAAAATACGATCAATAATTACTGAAACAATTTCAGAAAAGTGTAGTCTCTTGAAATGGCTGACCAGCTTGATGGGAAGAAAAGGTGTGTGTGTGTGTGTGTGTGTGTGTGTGTGTGAGTGAGTGTATACAGTATACCGAAGATAAGTTGCGCTACGTTCCAAAATTGTGATCGGTACATATCGGTAACTGTTTGAACGTTGCAGCTGGCAACAGTTGAAAACATGACGTCATAGTCAGGAAAACCACCGACTCGTGCCGATGTGCATCGAGCAGAACTACGGAACAAAGTGACAGTGCTACAGAAACAGACGATAACACCTGTTGTTTATATTAAATCTTGCGGTTTTCGTGTTGTAATTATAAGAACTTACGTTTTAAAAACCTGAGCTTCAGAATAGTACCTTGCAAAATATAATTTCTTATTGTTAAGCATCATCATACGTTTTCAAAAATAGAAACTTTTGGTTTTTATTGGTTGGAGGGCGGAGTAAAAGGGAGGGACGGGGGGTAGTATGGTTGAAGAAGTGCATCCTGGCGACTGGGCTAGTATGTTGTACTGTTGATAGTATACCGTACTGTACTAGGGACGGCAAGTAAGACATTACAAATGAAACGTAATCAAGTATTTATGTATGAACACTAACGGTTAGATTACTTTATACACTCCTGGAAATGGAAAAAAGAACACATTGACACCGGTGTGTCAGACCCACCATACTTGCTCCGGATACTGCGAGAGGGCTGTACAAGCAATGATCACACGCACGGCATAGCGGACACACCAGGAACCGCGGTGTTGGCCGTCGAATGGCGCTAGCTGCGCAGCATTTGTGCACCGCCGCCGTCAGTGTCAGCCAGTTTGCCGTGGCATACGGAGCTCCATCACAGTCTTTAACACTGGTAGCATGCCGCGACAGCGTGGACGTGAACCGTATGTGCAGTTGACGGACTTTGAGCGAGGGCGTATAGTGGGCATGCGAGAGGCCGGGTGGACGTACCGCCGAATTGCTCAACACGTGGGGCGTGAGGTCTCCACAGTACATCGATGTTGTCGCCAGTGGTAGGCGGAAGGTGCACGTGCCCGTCGACCTGGGACCGGACCGCAGCGACGCACGGATGCACGCCAAGACCGTAGGATCCTACGCAGTGCCGTAGGGGACCGCACCGCCACTTCCCAGCAAATTAGGGACACTGTTGCTCCTGGGGTATCGGCGAGGACCATTCGCAACCGTCTCCATGAAGCTGGGCTACGGTCACGCACACCGTTAGGCCGTCTTCCGCTCACGCCCCAACATCGTGCAGCCCGCCTCCAGTGGTATCGCGACAGGCGTGAATGGAGGGACGAATGGAGACGTGTCGTCTTCAGCGATGAGAGTCGCTTCTGCCTTGGTGCCAATGATGGTCGTATGCGTGTTTGGCGCCGTGCAGGTGAGCGCCACAATCAGGACTGCATACGACCGAGGCACACAGGGCCAACACCCGGCATCATGGTGTGGGGAGCGATCTCCTACACTGGCCGTACACCACTGGTGATGGTCGAGGGGACACTGAATAGTGCACGGTACATCCAAACCGTCATCGAACCCATCGTTCTACCATTCCTGGACCGGCAAGGGAACTTGCTGTTCCAACAGGACAATGCACGTCCGCATGTATCCCGTGCCACCCAACGTGCTCTAGAAGGCCAGCAAGATCTCCGGATCTGTCCCCCATTGAGCATGTTTGGGACTGGATGAAGCGTCGTCTCACGCGGTCTGCACGTCCAGCACGAACGCTGGTCCAACTGAGGCGCCAGGTGGAAATGGCATGGCAAGCCGTTCCACAGGACTACATCCAGCATCTCTACGATCGTTTCCATGGGAGAATAGCAGCCTGCATTGCTGCGAAAGGTGGATATACACTGTACTAGTGCCGACATTGTGCATGCTCTGTTGCCTGTGTCTATGTGCCTGTGGTTCTGTCAGTGTGATCATGTGATGTATCTGACCCCAGGAATGTGTCAATAAAGTTTCCCCTTCCTGGGACAATGAATTCACGGTGTTCTTATTTCAATTTCCAGGAGTGTAGTTTGTGTCTTAATTTTCGTGACACAGGACGGGCTTTACGTTATTTGACGACACAGTTTTAATATTGCAATGTAAGTTACTGCAAATAACTATCAGTGTGTTTTATGACATAGTGTTATAACACTTTTCTTGAACATGTACGTCACACAAGTGTTGCATTGACACTTAAATAGTAAATGAATCTCATGTGTTCTGTCTGTTACAGCCAAGTTACATCCGTGTACAGGTGCTGCTCATTTTCTTAGACTTTCTTCGTTTGCGTATACTCCACCAACACCTAAGCTGAAATCTACAGACAACGAAACATCTTTGAGAGTACAGTAATAAGTGGTAGCATTCAATCGTATTTCTGTCCTACACACAGCTCAGCAACGCGTTTCCAGAGACAATGCTCTATCATGTTGTAAGACTTAGCTCTTGAAGTTAACCTGATGATCAGAGCATTGTCTCTCGAAACGCACTATTGAGCTGTGTGTAGGGCAGAAATGCGGTTGAATGCTACAGATTACAGTTGTAAAAACTTAGCAACCGTTACCTCACGTTCGTAACGGATAATATTAAATCTGCGTGGCTGTCCATGTTGTCCTGATTCTTGCAACGAGCCGGAGCTGCTCAAGGCACAATAAAATGCTGTAGTCAGTTATATTAACACTTTGCCGTCCACACGTCTCGTGCAAATTGATTCGCTTGGCGGCAGCGGCGCTAATTCGGATTACTTGGTTTGTCGCCGGCCGATCTTGATATTACCGGGGGATTATAAATTGTTAAGTGTTACTAATCTCATCGTTAGTTCTCTTCAGTTCTCAACCCTGTTCCCCTACTTTCAAGAAATTTCGAAAATATACATACGTATATAAATATAAAATTTGTTTGTTTCAAATATTTGTTTATTTAAACTTCTTGGAAAAATAATGAATTACGAATTGCACTTTGAAAAGCCGGACGGCATTATCCGGTTTATTGTTGTTAATGGAAAAATGTAAAAATGATAATATTTGTCTGAATCGTTTGCGGGACATCGTTTTGCGAAATATCGGTGTGTCTATCAAAGGATTCGTCGACCAATAATCGTCGATCCTTGCTTTTTTTATAACTTCCGTAAGGATAGAAAGCCAAACCATTTTCTAAGTTCGGAACCCGCAAAGTCGACAAATTTGGCATTTTTATACAATTTTCTTCTATTGCAATTTTGACTATAGTACTTGTCGGTTTTGTTGCTAATATATTCAAATAGATCGTTTCCAATATGTAATTCGACGATATCCTCGACGCTATGTGTATCTTTGGGAAATATATTTGGACCCGGAGATCCTTCATATTTATTATTGGTCCTCTGTAAATCAAAGTCTGACCACTGTGCACTGTCTTCTTCGTCTGATTTATCCGAATCAGTTGGCAACCGTAGCGTCCGCCGAATTCCTCTTGGACGTATTTCACTGCCTTCCGACCATTCTGCTTAACTCTCATTTTTTCGATATCCAATGTCTTCTTCCCGATCGGACAAGTCGTCCGGAACGTCAGACAAACGTCAGCGCATTCATCGTAAATAATCGTATCGTCTCTTTCAAAATGGCTCTGAGCACTATGGGACTTAACTGCTGAGGTCATCAGTCCCCTAGAACTTAGAACTACTTAAACCTAACTAACCTAAGGACATCACACACATCCATGCCCGAGGCAGGATTCGAACCTGCGACCGCAGCGGTCGTGCGGTTCCAGAATATAGCACCTAGAACCGCTCTGCCACCCCGGCCGGCTCGTCTCTTTCGTTTACCATGATGAAAGAGCGTAAGTAGTTATAAAAACAAAAAGCTTGTTGACGTGTGTAACTTATTGCTACCTAAACAAAAGACCAACAGAATGCAAAAGATAGTTAAGCGCTGTCGCCGGCCACTGCGCGATACCACGCTCACGACACCACTGTGGTGTCGCCGGCCGTTGACCGCTATGTCGTGCACATCACATGGTGTCGCCGGACGGCAAAGTGTTAAGAACAGTAGTCGCTCTGGTCTCGAGCTTTGTCAACAAGTGCCGATCCACAGCGCAAAATGGGCGGCTGTGTTCTCTGCAGTAATATTCCAGTACTTGGAACCATTTCTCGAGAACATTGAATAAATATTGGAAACGACACGTTTATGGTCTCGGATTGCCTTCCATTCATTTGCGCACCAATGATTTGGATCAAGTCTTCTCTTCAGTTCGATGTGAGGGACAGTGAACAGATTTTGGGTGAGAATGGAGACAGAAAGGCGGGGAGAGGAGTCTACAGGGTGGTCCACTGATAGGGACCGGGCCAAATATCTCACGAAATAAGCGTCAAACGAGAAAACTACAAAGAACGAAACTTGTCTAGCTTGAAGGGGGAAACCAGATGGCGCTATGGTTAGCCCGCTAGATGGCGCTGCCATAGGTCAAATGGATATCAACTGCGTTTTTTTAAATAGGAACCCCCATTTTTTATTACATATTCGTGTAGTAAGTAAAGAAATATGAATGTTTTAGTTGGACCACTTTTTTCGCTTTGTGACAGATGGCGCTGTAATAGTCACAAACATATGGCTCATAAATTTTAGACGAACAGTTGATAACAGGTAGGATTTTTAAATTAAAATACAGGACGTAGGTACATTTGAACATTTTATTTCGGTTGTTCCAATGCGATACATGTACCTTTGTGAACTTATCTTTTCTGAGAACGCATGCTGTTACAGCGTGATTACCTGTAAATACCACATTAATGGAATAAATGATCAGAATGATGTCTGTCAACCTCAACGCATTTGGCAATACGTGTAACGACATTCCTCTCAACAGCGAGTAGTTCGCCTTCCGTAATGTTCGCACATGCATTGACAATGCGCTGACGCATGTTGTCAGGCGTTGTCGGTGGATCACGATAGCAAATATCCTTCAACTTTCCCCACAGAAAGAAATCCGGGGACGTCAGATCCGGCGCACGTGCGGGCCATGGTATGGTGCTTCGATGACCAATCCACCTGTTCAATACCGATTCAACCGCACGCGAGCTATGTGCCGGTCATCCATCATGTTGGAAGTACATCGCCATTCTGTCATGCAGTGAAACGTTTTGTAGCAACGTCGGTAGAACATTAGGTAGGAAATCAGCATTCATTGCACCATTTGGATTGCCATCGGTAAAATGGGGGCCAATTTCCTTCCTCCCATAATGCCGCACCATACATTAACCCGCCAAGGTCGCTGATGTTCCACTTGTCGCAGCCATCGTGGATTTTTATTTATGTGAAATTTTTTCATGAACTTCGCAATTATAAGAATATCATCTTAAAACTGTCATTTGCATTGCTGCAGTATCCCACTGCTGCTTAACAGTCTCTCTAAAGTTAAGTTCACACTATTAGGAAAAGCAAAAGAAAAAAGAAATAGACAATATGAAATCTTCTTACATCAAAAAATGACCCAAGAGCACATTTCAGGTTAACAACTGGAGCATAATAATTGAAGCATATAAATGCATTATATAACTACACTCCTGGAAATGGAAAAAAGAACACATTGACACCGGTGTGTCAGACCCACCATACTTGCTCCGGACACTGCGAGAGGGCTGTACAAGCAATGATCACACGCACGGCACAGCGGACACACCAGGAACCGCGGTGTTGGCCGTCGAATGGCGCTAGCTGCGCAGCATTTGTGCACCGCCGCCGTCAGTGTCAGCCAGTTTGCCGTGGCATACGGAGCTCCATCGCAGTCTTTAACACTGGTAGCATGCCGCGACATCGTGGACGTGAACCGTATGTGCAGTTGACGGACTTTGAGCGAGGGCATATAGTGGGCATGCGGGAGGCCGGGTGGACGTACCGCCGAATTGCTCAACACGTGGGGCGTGAGGTCTCCACAGTACATCGATGTTGTCGCCAGTGGTCGGCGGAAGGTGCACGTGCCCGTCGACCTGGGACCGGACCGCAGCGAAGCACGGATGCACGCCAAGACTGTAGGATCCTACGCAGTGCCGTAGGGAACCGCACCGCCACTTCCCAGCAAATTAGGGACACTGTTGCTCCTGGGGTATCGGCGAGGACCATTCGCAACCGTCTCCATGAAGCTGGGCTACGATCCCGCACACCGTTAGGCCGTCTTCCGCTCACGCCCCAACATCGTGCAGCCCGCCTCCAGTGGTGTCGCGACAGGCGTGAATGGAGGGACGAATGGAGACGTGTCGTCTTCAGCGATGGGAGTCGCTTCTGCCTTGGTGCCAATGATGGTCGTATGCGTGTTTGGCGCCGTGCAGGTGAGCGCCACAATCAGGACTGCATACGACCGAGGCACACAGGGCCAACACCCGGCATCATGGTGTGGGGAGCGATCTCCTATACTGGCCTTACACCACTGGTGATCGTCGAGGGGACACTGAATAGTGCACGGTACATCCAAACCGTCATCGAACCCATCGTTCTACCATTCCTAGACCGGCAAGGGAACTTGCTGTTCCAACAGGACAATGCACGTCTGCATGTATCCCGTGCCACCCAACGTGCTCTAGAAGGTGTAAGTCAACTACCCTGGCCAGCAAGATCTCCGGATCTGTCCCCCATTGAGCATGTTTGGGACTGGATGAAGCGTCGTCTCACGCGGTCTGCACGTCCAGCACGAACGCTGGTCCAACTGAGGCGCCAAGTGGAAATGGCATGGCAAGCCGTTCCACAGGACTACATCCAGCATCTCTACGATCGTCTCCATGGGAGAATAGCAGCCTGCATTGCTGCGAAAGGTGGATATACACTGTACTAGTTCCGACATTGTGCATGCTCAGTTGCCTGTGTCTATGTGCCTGTGGTTCTGTCAGTGTGATCATGTGATGTATCTGACCCCAGGAATGTGTCAATAAAGTTTCCCCTTCCTGGGACAATGAATTCACGGTGTTCTTATTTCAATTTCCATGAGTGTAACATATAGTGAATGGAATGCACTTTAAATTACATGTCATTTAAGGGCGTACAATTAACGGCGTATCTTGCGTTGAAAATCACCAAAAATTATAAAAAACACAACTGAAAACATGAAGGCCAACAGTCGCACTCCAAATCAACTCAAAATGGCTGTCGCACCTTCCCTTCCATTCAGAGACATAGTTACATGTCACTATACTAGCTTTCGAAAACAGCCACAAGCCCATGGTGCTCTGCTATCGTTTTCCGCCCCGAATTCCCCTACTAATCTGTGGCATTTTAATGGTTAGTTTTATTAATAATCAGCAAGAATTTCGCAAGTTTTCTGATACAAAAAATGACAGTTTCACAGTTTTAGAATATGCCCCCCCCCCCCCCCCCCACCCTTTGCATAAATTTCTGTGGACGCCTCCAGGGCCGTTGGACACACGATATGTGTAAACTACCTGGTGTATGCGCGACAAGGTTGGCAAGGCTGCTGTACATATGAAAGTTGCCACTGCTGAAAATTGTAGAGAAATACAGAAAGAACTGCAGAGGATCGACGCTTGGTGCTGGTCGTCAATATGCAAGCTGAACGCAGTATCGAATTTCGATAAATTTGTTTAAACAATACCATCTCCAAAGAACTTGGGTAGTTACCGCCCTGAAGCGACTAAAGACGTACTACCACAGAAAACATATTATGGAGAAATCTGGTGCCAGGGTGAGATTAACTGGAAAAATTTAAAGGGAATATAACTTACTCGCGTATTACGAGGGCAATCCCAAAAGTAAGGTCTCCTATTTTTTTATAAGTGCAAGACTGTTTGTGTGGCAGTTGCCACACTGTTATGAAGAGTGCTTCACGCGCTGTGTGTAAAGATGCGGACGCTGTGCTGAGGCGCTCAGTCTTAGCTCGGCAGCCGTTGAGAATGGAGCTCTCGTTGGATGTTACCGCCAAGTGCGAATTGCGCGCAGTTATTCGGTTTTTGAACACAAAGGGCACTGCGCCGATTGAAATCCATCGCCATTTGACGGAAGTGTATGATGAGTCCCGCATGTATGTCAGAAATGTTCGTAAGTGGTGTAGAGAGTTTGCAACTGGTCGGACCGAAATTCACGCCGAACAATGGAGCGGGAAACCGTCAATTTTTGGCGAGACAGTGTTGAAGGATGAGCAAAGCATGCGTGAAGATCGGCGGTTCACCCTGGATGATCTCTTCACGTTGGTTCCCGAGGTTTCCCGAAGCACTGCTCACAGAATTTTAACGGAAACATTGAACTACTGGAAGGTGCGCGCAAGATGGTTGCCACGCACGCTGACTGAGGACCACGCCAACGAGTTGAAGCTTCCCGTTCATTTCTTCACCACTTTGTAGCCGAACAGGACAACTTTCTGGACTCAATTGTCACGGGTGACGAAACCTGGACATACCACTTTACACCGAGACCAAGCAACAACCACGCCACTGGCAGCATCCTTCTTCGCCAAAGCTGCTTCACAAACACAGTCTGCCGGTTAAGTCATGACAACCGTTTTTTGGGATCGGAAAGGGGTATCGTTGGTCGACTTTATGCCCACTGGGACCACAATTAACGCTGACAGGTACTGTGAGACTCTGAAAAAACACAAACGAGCAATTCAGAACTGGAGAAGAGGAATGTTGAGCAAGGGGATACACATTCTCCATGACAACGCTCGCCCACTCATCGCTCGGCAAACCGTTGCTCTCCTGCAACAGTTTCAGTGGAACATAAACACCCACCCATACTATAGTCCTGACTTGGCGCCCAGTCACTATCACCTGTTCCCTAAGTTAAAAGAACGTTTGGCCGGAAAGCGATTCAGCTCCGACAACGAGGTAAAAGAAGAACTTCATAAGTTTCTGAACAGCATGGCGGCGAGCTGGTATGACATGGGCATACAAAAACTGCCACAGCGTCTACAAAAATACATCTACAGGAATTGTGATTATGTATAAAAATAGCAAAATGTTCAAGCTGTAAACTGATTGTAGAAATAAATAGGTCTATGTACTTATAAAAAAATAGGAGACTTTACTTTTGGGACTACCCTCATATGTGGCGAACAAAACGGCGTTGACCGATACTTCAGTATTGTTGGTCAGTTGTATTAATAATGGAGAGAGAGAAGATCCAAAGAAATGCTGCACGCTTCGCCATGAGTTTGTTAACTTAGTGCGAGAGCGTTATGTCTATCAGTCCCAGGCGGCAGACGCCCCAGGGGTGGGGTAGTGTATTACGGAGATGTTTACTGTTAAGATTCCGAAGGCGTATGGTCCAAGCAGTCACGCGAGATATTATTTCCATATATAGCTGACGAAATGAACATAACGGGAAAAGCATAGTTATTAGACTTCAAGCGGAAGCTTGCTATCATTCGTTATTCTCGTGCATCATTCACAGACTACAGAGTATACGGCGGGTGGCATGGTGTAAGTGCGGGGGGAGGGGGGGGGGATGCTTGATAGTGATGCACTCGCTACGTTCGAATGTTGCAGCAGACCATTCCGCTTCGGTTTAGTGTATGTAATCTACACTCCTGGAAATGGAAAAAAGAACACATTGACACCGGTGTGTCAGACCCACCATACTTGCTCCGGACACTGCGAGAGGGCTGTACAAGCAATGATCACACGCACGGCACAGCGGACACACCAGGAACCGCGGTGTTGGCCGTCGAATGGCGCTAGCTGCGCAGCATTTGTGCACCGCCGCCGTCAGTGTCAGCCAGTTTGCCGCTGCATACGGAGCTCCATCGCAGTCTTTAACACTGGTAGCATGCCGCGACAGCGTGGATGTGAACCGTATGTGCAGTTGACGGACTTTGAGCGAGGGCGTATAGTGGGCATGCGGGAGGCCGGGTGGACGTACCGCCGAATTGCTCAACACGTGGGGCGTGAGGTCTCCACAGTACATCGATGTTGTCGCCAGTGGTCGGCGGAAGGTTCACGTGCCCGTCGACCTGGGACCGGACCGCAGCGACGCACGGATGCACGCCAAGACCGTAGGATCCTACGCAGTGCCGTAGGGGACCGCACCGCCACTTCCCAGCAAATTAGGGACACTGTTGCTCCAGGGGGATCGGCGAGGACCATTCGCAACCGTCTCCATGAAGCTGGGCTACGGTCCCGCACACCGTTAGGCCGTCTTCCGCTCACGCCCCAACATCGTGCTGCCCGCCTCCAGTGGTGTCGCGACAGGCGTGAATGGAAAGACGAATGGAGACGTGTCGACTTCAGCGATGAGAGTCGCTTCTGCCTTGGTGCCAATGATGGTCGTGTGCGTGTTTGGCGCCGTGCAGGTGAGCGCCACAATCAGGACTGCATACGACCGAGGCACACAGGGCCAACACCCGGCATCATGGTGTGGGGAGCGATCTCCTATACTGGCCGTACACCACTGGTGATCGTCGAGGGGACACTGAATAGTGCACGGTACATCCAAACCGTCATCGAACCCATCGTTCTACCATTCCTAGACCGGCAAGGGAACTTGCTGTTCCAACAGGACAATGCACGTCTGCATGTATCCCGTGCCACCCAACGTGCTCTAGAAGGTGTAAGTCAACTACCCTGGCCAGCAAGATCTCCGGATCTGTCCCCCATTGAGCATGTTTGGGACTGGATGAAGCGTCGTCTCACGCGGTCTGCACGTCCAGCACGAACGCTGGTCCAACTGAGGCGCCAGGTGGAAATGGCATGGCAAGCCGTTCCACAGGACTACATCCAGCATCTCTACGATCGTCTCCATGGGAGAATAGCAGCCTGCATTGCTGCGAAAGGTGGATATACACTGTACTAGTGCCGACATTGTGCATGCTCTGTTGCCTGTGTCTATGTGCCTGTGGTTCTGTCAGTGTGATCATGTGATGTATCTGACCCCAGGAATGTGTCAATAAAGTTTCCCCTTCCTGGGACAATGAATTCACGGTGTTCTTATTTCAATTTCCAGGAGTGTATAATTGTTTATGTATTTTAGAGCTGTGGTTATACCGAAATGTACGTCTACATAGGCTTAAACATGCTGACGCACGCTTCTTTTTACGCACGTTCCCATCTACAGGGGTTAGACAAAATAGTGTGAACACCTATACTTACTTGGGAATGCTTTATTAATAAGGGATTGGAGCCCCATTTGCCTGTAATACAGCTGCGATTCTTCTTGTAATACTGGCATATAATGACTGTATAGTCTCCAGTGGAATGTTATGCCACTCTTCGATCAGTATCTCTTCTAATTACTTTAGTGACGAGGGAGGCGGAAATCTGCACCGGAGTCTGCGCTCCAATACCGCCCACAAGATTTTGAAAATGTTTACGTCTGGGGACTGTGCTGGCCAGAGAAGACGCTGCAGTTCAGCTGCATGCTCCTCATACCACTTGTACTGTACTGGCTGTGTGAATAGGTGCGTTATCGTCCTGAAATACGGCATCATCGTTGGGGAACAGCATTTGAATCATTAGATGCACCTGATCA
The DNA here is from genome assembly GCF_023864345.2 of Schistocerca serialis cubense. NCBI lineage: Eukaryota > Metazoa > Arthropoda > Insecta > Orthoptera > Acrididae > Schistocerca > Schistocerca serialis. The sequence continues at coordinate 632,214,359 of NC_064642.1, read as the reverse complement.
CCTAAAATGTTCTCATAATCGTTGGCTGTAACACTGTCTTTGAGAGTAATGATGGAACCAGCAGAACACCACGATATGGCTGCCCACACCATCTCACTTTCACCTCCATACTTAAACGTTGGAATCAAAAATCAGGATTGTAGTCTTCTTTTGGCGTTCTGCAGACGTAAACCAGTCCCTATGTTGGAAATAATGAAAATGTTGGCTCGTTAGACCTTACGACCTGTTTCCACTGATCAACCGTCCAGGATTTATACTCCTGACAGCATGTTACACGCTTCTTTGCGTTGGTTGTCACCACTAATGGTTTTGGTATAGCAGCTCGTCCATGAAAATTCGTTTTATGGAGTTCTCGGCGGACAGTGTCGATAGATACGGGGTTTCGAAGGCGGCCATTGAGCTCTGCAGTCACTTTAGCCGCCGTAGTTTTGTGCTGTTTTGATACAATTCGTGTTAGCGTACGACGATCTCTGTCATTTAGCTTTGTTTTGCGCCCACTATTACATTTACACGATGATGTATTTCCAAGTTTTGTGCAGGCTGTCATGACTGTTGGAACAGTTACTCTTGAAACATTCAATAAGTTGGCTGACTTGCTTACTGATGCTCCAACTAATCGGGCCCCCACAATCTGTCCTCTTTGGAACTCTATTAGGTCGTTCTTTGCACCTCGGCCTCTGAATGCAAATGCGAACTGTGCACTACTCGTAAACAACCTGCACTGATGCCTAGCCCGTACTGAACACGCACAGTCCAGCACAAAAAGTGCCTTACCTACGTTATTGACTATCAAAGACAACCATCCCATTACTACCACTGTTTACACTTTTTTCTTATTCCCTGTATATCCACACAATTCACCGGGCATCTCAGAAGTATCTACTGTATCGTCTGTCATTAGCAACATGTTTTAAAACATTTATTGTATCATCAGTTTTCGGTGGTGTCGCAGCATTGTTATTACGCAGTTCGTGGGACAAAGTGAGCACCGAAAATTTAACCACGAACGTGGGTGTAGCATTTTTGAAACACAGTAAATTATAAATTTATATCTCTCAAACCCTAGAAATTGCGAAAAAATTAAAATTATTCTCCAGAATGAAATTTTCACTCTGCAGTGGAGTGTGCGGTGATACGAAACTTCATTGCAGATTAAAACGGTGTGCCGGATCGAGACTCGAACTCGGGACCTTCCGCCTTTCGCAAGCAAATGTTTGGTGGAGTACCTCTCCGTGAAACACAAAAGGTCCCGAGTTCGATTCTCGGTCCGGCAAACAGCTTCAGTCTGCCAGTAAGTTACAATATTACTCTTCATGTTCATCCAAGAGTTCCCTGTTGCGTTGTAGAATGGTTAATTTTAAAGTATACGTGTAATTTCTTTCCCAGGCTTGCACAGCCCGAATGTAAACTATTTCTCTTACATCGTTCGTTAGCGATCTGTAAAGAACGTAGTACGTAGACTAAAGGTGTAAGTTTTTCATATGTTTTCTGGCACTTTGAATATTTCACCTTTACTCTACTGGGAAAAAGATTCATGAGCGCGTTGCACAGGTAGTGGATAAGAACCTTGGGGGATACGCTTGGTCGCTAGTCAGTTGTGGACCGCTAGGGCATTCTTACTTATATTTGTGAGTCTTTGAGAAATTATCTGGAATATTTTATTTCGAAAGGAAAACTTGTTTGTAAAAATATTTTCTTAACTGCATTGATGAAGAGGATTTTTCGAGCAACATTTCAAGGTAAACAATGCATGCACATGAATGAAATGCTTGTTAGTCAGAAGGACTAACTGAAGGAAACCTTTATGCCTTACATAATTAATATTCATCATTAGTGTTAATTTGATCTCTTTGTTTTCATTAAATCATTAATAACGCAATTGGTTTAAATGTCTGTAATTTTTGTAACGAGAGAATTTCATAATTGTTAAGAGCCGTATTATGTTGTACAGTCTTCTTTGACAATAATCAGAATTTAATTTTTCACGGACGCTTTTCTACACAGTAGAAGCCTCCTCCATTATTCCCAGTAAAGATTTAAATATTTTGTCGTGTGAGCATGTAGCCACAGATTGTTTCTGACAAATAAAGAAAAATTTACGCTGAGCAAGAGGTAAGTTACTTTTCTTTCAGGGCAGATCTCGCTTTGCGTTCTTGTGAGCAAACAGTATGTAGTCAGAATTTTCAGGTGTTGTGCTAAGTAAGCAGATTAATTCACAGTGAACACTGAAGGTAATCTTAAACAGTTACATTCTCCCGAGTGAAGTAGTATTTTATTTTGTGCATATTTCAAGTCAGACATCACACTCCATGTTACGTAAGTTTCATAACGTGCTTCAGTACTGAGTTTCAGCTAAATAGTGTTCACTGAGTACACGATTAGATTCTTTTGGGATTTAATCAGATTCATTTTCATTACTTCAAATTCAGCATTTCCCTGATAAAAGTTTTGATTCACGACACTGTCCACAAGCCTAATACAGGATTCTCAGCAGTTGAATACGATACCTGGAAGACACGTTACGCGAAGAGAAAGTTTATGAAAAAGAATATTCCGTATTTCGTGCATAGCTAAATTACATAGAAAGCTTGAAAAAGCAACACTTTTAGAATGTGCGTGCCCTACGCATCATCTGTTGCGTTTAAATCCGAGAGTGAGAAAGTCACACATTCCAGGTATACTTCGGTACTCTATTGTCCCGTGTTACTTCGAGTGAATGACTGAAATGATCGTTAACTTGCTACGACAATACGAACATTTATCAATCTAATAAGCATCTTATAACGAATTCATAACTTTATGATTTACTGTGTTTACTTACCCAAATTTTACTATTCGTTAAGAGCAGACTTTGCATCCATGCAAGTCGTGACTCCAGTCATCAAAATAAATAGGACAAACTGCTAAGTGAACATAATATTAACTAAAATTAATCGGTTCAAAAGCCCTAACTGCATTTATTACTTTTTAGTAGTATTTCAGTGATAACTAATAGTACTCAACCGTATTTTCAGTTGACCAACCTATTTTTTAACTCTTCAGTTATACAGTAAAATAAGTCGCAATTCTGGAGATTAGTTGTCAAATTCTCATATCGTTTAGGTAAATTACTTCCAAACTTGTGGCTTACCGACTTTTAAGCATGCACACACTGAGGTGACAAAAGTCATGGGATACCTCCTAATATCGTGTCGGGCCCCCTCTTAACCGGCGAAGTGCAGCAACTCGGCATGGCATGGACTCAACAAGTCATTGTTAAGTCCCCTGCACAAATACTGAGCCATGCTCCTCTACACCCGTACATAATTGATTATTGCGAAAGTGTTCCCGGTGCGCCAGCCGGAGTGGCCGTGCGATTCTAGGCGCTTCAGTCTGGAACCGCGGGACCGCTACGGTCGCAGGATCGAATCCTGCCTCGGGCTTGGATGTGTGTGATGTCCTTAGGTTAGTTAGGTTTAAGTAGTTCTAAGTTCTAGGGTACTCATGACCTCAGATGTTAAGTCCCATAGTGCTCAGAGCCATTTTTTTTGCAGTGCGCCGGCCGCGGTGGTCTAGCGGTTCTAGGCGCTCAGTCGGGAGCCACGCGACTGCTACGGTCGCAGGTTCGAATCCTGCCTCGGGCATGGATATGTGTGATGTCCTTAGGTTAGTTAGGTTTAAGTAGTTCTAAGTTCTAGGGGACTGATGACCACAGATGTTAAGTCCCATAGTGCTCAGAGCCATTTGAACCATTTGTTCCCAGTGCAGGATTCTGTGCACGAACTGACCTGGCTAAATCATGTTCTTCAAACCAATCACAAACAATCATGGCCCGATGACATGGCGCACAGTCATCCATAAAAATTCCACCGTTGTTTAGGAAATGGAGTCCATGAATGGCTACAAATAGTCACCTAGTAGCCGTACATAATCGTTTCCAGTTAATGATTAGTTCAGCTGGACTAGAGGACCCCTTCATTCCATGCGAACACAGCCCACACGATTATGGAGCCACCAGCAGCTTGCACAGTGCCTTGTTGACAACTTGGTCTTCGTGGGGTCTGCGCTACACCTGCACCCTACCATCAGGCTTATGAACTGAAATCGCGACTCATTTGACCCAGGACACAATTTTCCAGTCGTTTAGAGCGCAACCAGTGTGGTCACGAACCCAGCAGCGGCGCTACAGGCGATGTCGTGCTGTTAGCAAAGGCACTCGCTTCGGTCGTCTGCTGCCATAACCCATGAACGCCAAATTTCGCCGCACTGTCCTAACGGATACGTTCGTCGTACGTCCCACGTTGATTTCTGCGGCTACCTCACGCAGTGTTGCTTGTCTGTTAGCATTGACAACTCTACGCAAACGCCGCTGCTCTTGGTCGATAAGTGAAGGACGTCGGCTACTGCGTTGTCCGTGGTGAGAGGTAATCCCTGAAATTTGGTACTTTCAGTACACTCTTGACACTCCCTAGCGATTTTCTGAGTGGAATGGCCCCTGTGTCTAGCTCTAGCTCCAATTACCATTTTGCGTTCGAAATGTGTTAATTCGTGTCGTGCTACGGTCGCACGTTCGAATCCTGCCTCGGGCATGGATGTGTGTGATGTCCTTAGGCTAGTTAGGTTTAAGTAGTTCTAAGTTCTAGGGGACTCAGACCTCAGAAGTTAAGTCCCATATAGTGCTCAGAGCCATTTAAACCATTTTTTTTGAATTCGTGTCGTGCGGCCATAAACACGTGGGAAACATTTCACATTACTCACCTGAGTACAAAGGGCACCTCCGCCAATGCGCCATAAAATACCTTGTGTACGCGGTACTACCGCCATCTGTATATGTGCGTAACTTACGTCAAATCAATGAAATCATGGTCAAGATTAATTAACCCGTCACAGTGGGAGAATCAGAACACCACTTCACTGCCATCACTTACCTGTGTATTGGAGGGTCACACAGCTACGTGGTACCAGTTTCAAACCGGCGACAGCGTCCCAAGGCGGGTGATACACTACTGGCCATTAAAATTGCTACAACACGAAGCTGACGTGTTACAGACGCGAAATTTAATCGACAGGAAGAAGATGCTGTGATATGCAAATGATTAGCTTTTCAGAGCATTCACACAAGGTTGGCGCCGGTGACGACACCTACAACGTTCTGACATGAGGGAAGTTTCCAACCGATTTCTCATACACAAACGGCAGTTGACCGGCGTTGTCTGGTGAAACGTTGTTGTGATGCCTCGTGTAAGGAGGAAAAATGCCTACCATCACGTTTCCGACTTTGATGAAAGTCGGGTTGTAGCCTATCGCGATTGCTGTTTATCGTATCGCGACATTGGTGCTCGCGTTGGTCGAGATCCAATGACTGTTAGCAGAATTTGGAATCGGTGGGTTCAGGAGGGTAATACGGAACGCCGTGATAGATCCCAACGGCCTCGTATCACAGGCATCTTATCCCCATGGCTGTAACGGATCGTGCAGCCACGTCTCGATCCCTGAGTCAACAGATGGGGACGTTTGCAAGACAACAACCATATGCACGAACTGTTCGACGACGTTTGCAGCAGCATGGACTTCAGCTCGGAGAACATCGCTGCGGTTACCCTTGACGCTGCATCACAGACAGGAGCGCCTGCGATGATGTACTCAGCGACGAACCTGGGTGCACGAATGGCAAAACGTCATTTTTTCGGATGAAACCATGTTCTGTTTACAGCATCATGATGATCGCATCCGTGTTTGGTGACATCGCGGTAAACGCACATTGGAAGCGTGTATTGGTCATCGCCATACTGGCGTATCACCCAGCGTGATGGTATGGGGTGCCATTGGTTACACGTCTCGGTCACCTCTTGTTCGCATTGACGGCACATTGAACCGTGGACGTTACATTTCAGATGTGTTACGACCCGTGGTTCTACCCTTCATTCGATCCCTGCGAAACCCTACATTTCAGCAGGATAATGCACGACCGCATGTTGCAAGTCCTGTACGGGCCTTTCTGGATACAGAAAATGTTCGACTGCTGCCCTGGCCAGTACATTCTCCAGATCTCTCACCAATTGAAAACGTGTGGTCAATGGTGACCGAGCAACTGGCTCGTCATAATACGTCAGTGGGTACTGTTGATGAACTGTGGTATCGTGTTGAAGCTGCATGGGCAGCTGTACCTGTACACGCCATCCAAGCTCTGTTTGACTCAGTGCCCAGGCGTATCAAGGCCGTTATTACGGCCAGAGGTGGTTGTTCTGGGTACTGATTTCTCAGTATCTATGCACCCAAATTGCGTGAAAATGTAATCACATATCAGTTCTAGTATAATATATTTGTCCAATACCCGTTTATCATCTGTATTTCTTCTTGGTGTAGCAATTTTAATTGCCAATAGTGCAGAAACTGAAATGGAAACGTTGCTTTTCGTTTGTTGTTGACATACAGTTTTATATTTTCTTTACAGAAATTATGATGATTTCCAACAGGACAATGTAGAGAGCGTATTTACTAAGAAAGTTTACATTTATTTACAATTTTGTTGTCAACTGTGTTACATAAAGATATTACGTGATGACAAGATTGGATTGTTGAACAAGCAGATCTACTGGCCGGAGCTGTCGTCGCCGTCGGCTGGACGGATGCAGAGGACGCCCGTGTCGCAGTCCCAGCGGCACCGGTGCGGCCAGTCGGCGATCTCCATCAGCGCCCAGCGGCCCGGGCTCAGCGTGTTCTTGACCTGGTTGTGCGCCAGCAGGCGGTACTCGGCCGCCAGCATGCCCGTCCTCACGCCCTCGTCCAGCAGCCAGCGCAGAGCCGACGACATCTGCCTCGTCACGTTGTGCTCCACGTAGTTGCCGATGAGCGCCACGTCCACGTTGCAGCGCAGCACGAAACCCTTACTGGTGTTCGTGCCGTTCCAGCCCCGACCCTCGTAGATATTGCCGCTGCTGTCGATCAAGAAGTTGTACGAGATCTCCGGCTGCTGATACTTCTGCCAGTGCAGCTCCTGCGAACAAGGAAGACTTCTTGACTGGAGGGGAAATGCATTAATAGAGTGCTACAAGTTTCAATTCTAGATCCCCTATCTACATTTATACTCCGCAAGCCACCCAACGGTGTGTGGCGGAGGTCACTTTACGTGCCACTGTCATTACCTCCCTTTCCTGGTCCAGCCGCGTATGGGTCGCGGGAAGAACGACTGCCCGAAAACATCCGTGCGCGCTCTAATCTCTCTAATTTTATATTCGTGATCTCCTCGGGAGGTATAAGTAGAGGGAAGCAATATATTCGATACCTCATCCAGAAAAGCACCCTCTCGAAACCTGGATAGCAAGCTACACCGCGATGCAGAGCGCCTCTCTTGCGGAGTCTGCCATTTGAGTTTGCTAAACATCTGCGTAACGCTGTCACTGTTACCAAATAACCCTGTGACGAAACGCGCCGCTCTTCTTTGGATCATCTCTATCTCTTCCGTCAACCCGACCTGGTACGGATCCCACACTGATGAGCAATACTCAAGTGTAGGTTAAAGCAGTGGTATGTAAGCCACCTCCTTTGTTGATGGACTACATTTTCTAAGGATTCTCCCAATGAATCTCAACCTGGTACCCGCCTCACCAACAATTAATTTTATATGCTCATTCCACTGCAAATCTTTCCGTACGCATACTCCCAGATATTTTACAGAAGTAACTGCTACCAGTGTTTGTTCCGCTATCATATAATGATACAATAAAGGATCCTTCTTTCTATATATCCGCAACACATTACATTTGTCTATGTTAAGGGTCAGTTGCCACTCCCTGCACCAAGTGCCTATCCGCTGCAGATCTTCCTGCATTTCGCTGCAATTTTCTAGTACTGCAACTTCTCTGTATACTACAGCATCATCCTCGAAAAGCCGCATGGAACTTCCGACACTATCTACTAGGTGATTTATATATATTGTGAAAAGCAATGGTCATAAAAAAAAGAAAAACATGCGTCCAAAATCAGCCTCCAGATCACTTTCCTTTATTTCTATATGACCGGTTTGGTGCAAGCTGCCAATCATCAGATCTATTACAAAAATTATTTTGTAGTTATAATTGGTGCAAATTACAGGTGGTTTAACGTTTAAGTTCAGAAAGCTTCAACGTTCTTAAGAAATTACTTATAATAGAAATTTGTTGTACATACCATCTGATACAGGTGCAGAGTAACCTGGCGAATATGGAATTGAAAGTCCACCGTCATAACTACCCATACACTAGTCTACTGAGGCTTCATATATTTTTTTAAGAAACCTCATTGGTGCAACATATGCAACACTAATGTAATTCATAAGAAAAGTTCCTGTGTATAACATTAAACACTGATGTGGAATTTAATAGCATTAAAATATTTTAAATGAACTTTATAAACCAATTATCAAAACATCTGCTGCGCTAATATAATTCAAATGCTTCGAGAATGGGATTTTCACTCTGCAGCGGAGTGTGCGCTGATATTAAACTTCCTGGCAGATTAAAACTGTGTGCCGGACTGAGACTCGAACTCGGGACCTTGCCCGCGAAAGAACTTAGATGTCTTTGACCACAGCCCACATTTTTATATGTAAACATAGTGTATTTCACGAGGGCACATCATAATAGTGAAATACGAAGCTATACTTGGTAAAACTGAAATATGGACGTGAAAATGACAATAAGCGTGTAACTAAGTGGCAAAACTATCACCACAGCATAACTGTAATAATGGTGCTTCATCTTTATGTAAGTACAGATATATATTCGTCAAATCCTGCCTTACCACTTACAATTGTCCCACATGTATCTGTGTAGCCACCAGCAAATAATTTTTTTGTATTTATACAGTGGTCTCCAACAGTACAAACATGTACATGAATGTATAAACACCTGAGAATTGGCGCAAGCCCGAAACCGGTCGTGTGACAAATAAATAACCTTTTATTGTGACTGGTAGCGAATATTTTTATACACCCTCCACATCTTGGCAAATTCAGATTAGTTCATGAGAGTATTATACTGTGATGTAATGTAAAATTATTTTACGTCATCTCACCCTACACATCTTGGCAAATTCAGATTAGTTCATGAGAGTATTATACTGTGATGTAATGTAAAATTATTTTACGTCATATTCAATAAAATCATGTGTATATACCAAAGTGATTCGCACAACCACATCTGGCCATATAGGGATTTATAGTGACTAGCCCCATTCAGCCCTTCAGTAGGAGTCTCTCAGAACAGTTGACTCCAAGAATACCCTGACGCCGCCATCGTCCAACAAGTATTTATGAAATCCTGTTTTAAATTTGTGTAGTTTAAGTACTTATTATTTAGTTTATCAGTGTAATGTCATAATACTTCTACTTGTAAACCGCTCTTTATTTTTTGTAGAGCTGTTGATAATGACTAGTCTGTCGAAACCGCAGTAGCCGTTAAATAATTCAAGTGTTTCACGGAAATAAGCTTTTGTGTTCAAGGTAATGTGCTCACTGATGCTCTCTGGAAATAACATGGCAAATGTGAACAATATCCTGCAAGCTTACTTGCGGAATTGGAGGTGCTTACGTACCACTGCACATAGAAAACTTCTCTGATTCTGACTCATGCTACCCAAATTAATAATTAAACGATAAGTATGGTGACGCACCTAAACACAAGCTAGAATCAATAAGATATGAATTGGCGCAGTCAGTGTTTTGGACTGACATTGCAATTCCGAAGAGCTCGAGAAAGAGTCCACTATTCCCCCCCTCTAATTCCGCAACTTGCCCTTTAGGCAGAGGAGCGCATATATACATACAGACTAGAGAAAATAATATTGTCCCGAAAATATTTATAAAGGGTGCCCCACACGTTCAATATGAAGATCGAAGAGTTTAAAAATATTGACGTTCGCTCAGCGTATTGTACGGCACAAGGGTGATGAAGCACAATTAACGACAGTTCCTGTCGGACCGACAGAAATTCAGTTCTCTCGGAACAACTTTGCTTCAAACAAATTTCTTCAAAGAGCTGAAAATAGTGAATGACAAAAATCATGGAGAATGCTAGAGGATGTATAATAAAACGCCATGCGGTACCCTGAAAAATAAAAATTCCAGAATGGTCAGGAAACGCCAGATACCTCGTTATCCACCGTAACAAAGGAAACAGATGATAGTGATGTCATGGCAGTAAGCAGAAACGTTTATTTTACTTCTAGCAGTGTTCAGACGTGGCAGATAAGATCAGGTCAGCTGTCTAGTGAACGTAAATGTCTCATGCTCACATAAGATCACATGATTTTCAATCAGAAGTAACTAAATAACTGTTTTATTACGTTTGCAACATTTATTACAGTAGAGAAATATATACAAAATAGGACTGTACAAGAGAACTTACACAGTTCATTTGTTTAATTCATAATTAGCTGTTGTGATTTACGAACCTAGGTCGCAGTAAACGTGCCTCTCGTCCAATGAAAAGTCTACTGGAAGATTTTCAGAATGGTTTCACTCATTCTGTATAATTTCTGTTTGTGTTTGGAGAGGCAAGAAGCTCAGACGCAATACACGCATACAGATTTTCAGGATGGTTTCACTCATTCTGTATAATTTCTGTTTGTGTTCGGAGAGGCAAGAAGCTCAGACGCAATACACGCATACAGGTTCACAAGGTCGAGCACAGTCATATTCGCTGCGAAGGTAGAATGGTAACTGACTCGTCCCGGGATAGAGTCTGCGCAATATTATTGTTATTGGCCCGGACTTTCGCGCAGTATATTGACACTATTACTACGCAATGAATATTAAGCATGTGAGAGCCCCCTAAGACTGGCACAGAACTAACCTGACCGTTGTTAATGAACAGGAGAATTGCCTGTCGCAGAAAACGCTGGAAACGGTAATGTCGATGCACCAGTCAGGTGTTTCCATATGTCTCCACATGTGCATCTCCCGCATGCTCTGTTCCGAGTACTTCACTATGTCATTATGTTCGAGTGAATGAGAGGAGCAGATCCATTTAGCGACTAGTGTTCACTGTCGAGATTTATGTGCAGTACTGTTAGTACAGGAGTTTAGGAGGCGAACTTTTTTAGAAAAACCTCCAGCAAGGTCTGCAATACAGAATTTAGTGGCAAAATGACGCGAAACGGGCTCTGCAGCGTAACACTACGGAAAAAGAGTTTAGAAACCAGAGTTGCTTGAATGAACAAAGTCCGACAAAATCTCAACACCATGCAAGTGGAAAATGAGACCTAGTCGTGTCGAAACATTGCCAAGAACGACCTGCAGCTGTATCCTTAGAAACTTACTGCAGAGCACGAGTAAAAGCGTCCAGAAAAACTTTCGCTTGTTGGTGTTTTCTCAGTGGAGTGTAATTAGGATTTTTGGATCCTCATATTTTTATTTCTTCAGATGAGGGATGGTTCAGTTTGCCAGGAGGTGCGAACTCACAACCAAGTCCCATTAGGCTTGGGAAAATCACCATCAGAACGCGGATCTCAAGATTGCTATTTGGAGCGCAATGTCTAGTGTCCGCATCGTACCTCGATTCTTTCACCAAATTGTTAATGCTAACCAGTAAGTCCATATATTGTTTAATCCACATGTGGACCAACTCACAGAAGATGATGAGGTCCCATACTCCGAGGAGCGTACTGGACGATACGGGAGACCCGCACCGCTGTAATAGGGAAGGTCCTAGTGGAGGTGGTTTGCCATTGCCTTCCTCCAATGGTAATGTGGATGAATGATGATGATGAAGACGACACAACACCCAGTCATCTCGAGGCAGGAAAAAATATCTGACCCCGCCGAGAATCGGACCCGGTACCCCACGCACGGGAAGCGAGAACGCTACCGCAAGATCACGAGCTACGGACACAGAGCACGAAGAACTGCATTAATATTTTCATACGGAGCAACAACTCACACCACCTTGACAAGCTCGTAATTAGTGCTGGGGGTGTGCGGTGAGGTGAAGGTAATTAGAAGAGGTAGTGCAAACTCCTGGTCAACCTCGATCGCCTGATGTCTTTCCCTGTGAGTTTTACCTGTGGAGCAGATTGAATGGTCAGGTCTACTCAAATAATCTTCACACACTAGAAGAGCTACTGCAGAAGATAGAAAACACCATTGCTGCCGTCCCTCTAGCAAAGATGCTACGGGTGTCAAACACTGGTAAATCGAGCACAGCGCTGGATTGGCCTCAACGGTAGTCATTCCAGCATTTTCTGTGAAGTTCATTAACAAAGGTCAGTCCCGTGTCGTTATTACTGAAAATTTTTTTCGGGCCAGTTTTATTTTCTACACCCTGTATGTATGCGGAAGAGTGTCTGCGCGTTAGAGAACGATAAATAACTACAAGAGTTTTCATTGTCGTTATAACTCGTTCTATAGACTGACTAACAGATTCATTTTTGTGAATAACGTGAGAAGAGTACGTTTGGTTGCGTAGTGTCGGTTACGGCGACGCATCAAAAACTGACAAGAAAAACAATGATATAGGATTATTCACTGAAAACAAAACTGAGCAGCGGTGGGATGCACATACTCGTATTATTTGAAAGTTTAAATTTTTACTTTTACTTAAATAATATATCTCCTGAATAAAAGTGCTTGCAATCGAAGCTCGTTATTGTAATATACTAAGACAAGCCGGCCAGAGTGGCCGAGCGGCTTTAGGCGCTACAGTCCGGAACCGCGCGACCGCTACGGTCGCAAGTTCGAATCCGGCCTCGGGCATGGATGTGTGTGATGTCCTTAGGTTAGTTAGGTTTAAGTAGTTCTAAGTTCTAGGGGACTGATGACTTCAGCAGTTAAGTCCCATAGTGCTCAGTGCCATTTGAGCCACTAAGACAAAAAGAAAGAAAGAAAAGAAAAGCGATGCACCACGAAGGATTTATCCGAATGTGACAGAAATCGGTAGATATGATGTACATATACAGACGAACAAATGATTATAATTTTAGAAAAATTGGATGATTTATTCAGAGGAAGTGCTTCACAGAAACGAACACGTCAACACCATGTTGGTCAACCTCTGGCTCTTATGTAAGCAGTTGCTTGCCTCGGCACGGATTCATAGAGTTGTTGGATGTCTTCCTGAGAGATATCGGGCCAAATTCTGTCCAGTTAGCGGTTTAGACCTTCAAATTCCCGAGATGCATGGATGGCCCTACCCATAATGCTCCAAGCGTTCTCGGTTCGGGAGCGATCAGGCGACCGTGCTGGCCTATATCGGGTTTGGCAAGCACGAAGGGAAGCAGTAGAAACTCTTGCCGTGTGCGGGCGGGTATTATCTTGCTGAAATGTAAACCCAGGATGGCTCGCCATGGAGGGCAACAGGCCGGGACGTAGAATATCGTCGACGTACTGCTGTGCCGTAAGGGTGTCGCGGATGACAACCAAAGAGGTCCTGCTTTGAAAACAAATGGCACGTAGACCATCACTTCTGTTTGTCGGGCTGGATGGTGGGCGACAGGTTGGTACCACTCCGCTGTCCGGAGCGTTTCCAGACACGTATTCGGCCTGGAATCTCATTGAATGGAGTAGAATTGTCTTCAGTGATGAGTCCCGCATCGAACGGAGTCCCGAAGATTAGCGCAGACGTGTCTGGAGATGCCTTGGACAGCGTTGGGATACCAACTTAACTGTCACCCATCATACGGCCAGACAACCAGGAGCGATGGTCTTTTCATAGCGTAACCCCTTTGGTCGTCATCAGCGGCATCCTTACAGCACAGCAGTACGTCGACGATATTCTACGACCTGTTTTGTTGCCCTTCATTGCAAGCAATCCTGGGCTTACATTTCAGCAAGGTAACGCCCGCCTGCGCACGGCTAGAGCACGTTTTTAGCATTATGGACAGGGCCCTCAAACCATCTTGAGAATTTGGCGATCTAAAGCGCCAACTGGACAGAATTTGGCACGATATTCTTTAGGAGAATATCCAATACCTCGATTAATCAATACCAAGGGGAATAACTGCTTGCGTAAGTGCCAGAGGTGGACCAACGCCTTATTGACTTGTTCATTTTGTGAAGTTCTTTCTCTTGAATACATCATCCAATTTTTCTGAATTTCAATCATTTGTTTGTCTATAAATGTACATCAGATCTGTCGGTTTCCATCCCTTTCAGATAATTCCTTCGTGGAGTGTCGTTTCTTTTTCTTTCTTCTGTTTTTAGTCTTAGAGTGTACTTTATTTTGTTCAGACACTATTTCGGCATCCTTGTGTAAAACAGGGTACTTGAGATAGTAATTTATCTTTTTCTGTTTTCTAATAAATATGTAATAGTACTCATTAGTTTAATACTGATACAATATGTGATCAAAAGTATCCGGAGACCCCAAAAAAACATACGTTTTTCATATTAGGTGCATTTTGCTGCCACCTACTGCCAGGTACTCCATATCAGCGACCTCAGTAGTCATTAGACATCGTAAGAGGGCAGAATGGGGCGCTCCGCGGAACTCACGGACTTCGAACGTGGTCAGCTTGTGTCATACGTCTGTATGCGAGATTTCCACACTCCTAAACAATCCCTAGGTCCATTCTATACGATGTGATAGTGAAGTGGAAACGTGAAGGAAAACGTACAGAACAAAAGCGTACAGGCCGACCTCATCTGTGGACTGACAGAGACCGCCGACAGTTGAAGAGGGTCGTAATTTGTAATAGGCAGACATCTATCCAGACCATCACACAGGAATTCCAAACTGCATCAGGATCCACTGCAAGTACTATGACAGTTAGGCGGGAGGTGAGAAAACTTGGATTTCATGGTCTAGCGGCTGCTCATAAGCCACACATCACGCCGGTACACACCAAAGGACACCTCGCTTGGTATAAGGGGCGTAAACGTTGGACAGTTGAACAATGGAAAAACGTTGTGTGGAGTGACGGCACACAATGTGGCGATCCGATAGCAGCGTGTGGGTATGGCGAATGCCCGGTGAACGTCAACTGCCAGCGCGTGTAGTGCCAAAAGTAAAATTCGGAGGCGGTGGTGTTATGGTGTGGTCGCGTTTTTCATGGAGCGGGCTTGCACCCCTTGTAGTTTTGCGTGGCGCTGCCACAGTACAGGCCTACATTGATGTTTTAAACACCTTCTTCCTTCCCACTGTTGAAGAGCAATTCGGGGATGGCGATTGCATCTTTCAACACGATCGAGCATTTGTTAATAACGCACGGCCTGTGGCGGAGTGGTTACATGACAATAACATCCCTGTAATGGATTGGCCCTCACAGAGTCCTGACCTGAATCCTATAGAACACCTTTGTGATGTTTTGGAGCGCCGACTTCACCGACCGACATCGATACCTGTCCTGAGTGCAGCACTCCGTGAAGAATGGGCTACCATTCCCCAAGAAACCTTCCAGCACCTGATTGAACGTTTGGCTGCGAGATTGGAAGCTGCCATCAAGGCTAAGGGTGGGCCACACCATTTTGAATTCCAGCATTACCGATGGAGAGCGCCACTAACTTGTAATTCATTTTCAGCCAGGTGTCCGGATACTTTTGATCACATAGTGTACGAGAGTAGCAGTATGGCTTATTAATGTAGAGTGGGTAAAAGTCGCGGGCCTGGTGTGGCCCGGTGTCGTATTATTGATGCAGGGAGCTTGAAAACTGGCGGAAATTAAGCAAACACACCTGTATGGCTTGCAGCACTGGTGTACAATCGGAGAGACCGAAGCAGCGCCCACCCGCCGTGTGCTTGACCACCACGTACGGCGTCGGATGCGCCAGCTGCAGTCCCTGTCGCTGCGGCCGCAGGCTCCAGGACGAGTGCGGCACGATGTGCCGCTCCGAGCTGTACTTGGCCTGTGACACGTCCTCCGAGACCTCCACAGCGTCGTCGGGCCCGTAAACTGCACCTGGCAACAGCGGGACATCACTTTCCACATACAGCTACCAGACCAAAATACAATCTGATCTCAGCAGTAGCAAAGCAGGCGGTAACCAACAGGGAGCAACCACTCGCTTGCCTTGAAATATACAAGGTGTACCAGGAGCAACAGCCAGTTTTCAGGGATGTGACAGAAACGATCATTTGAAGCAAAAAGTTTCATATGGATATATGCACTGTTCCGAATGGTTTCCCAGATAGAACACATTTAATGTACCGGCTCATCAAAAAGTCAGTATAAATTTGAAAACTGAATAAATCACGTAATAATGTAGATAGAGAGGTACAAATTGACACATACGCTTGGAAAGACATGGGGTTTTATTAGAATCAAAAAAATACAAAAGTTCAAAAAATGTCCGACAGATGGCGCTTCATCCGATCAGAATAGCAATAATTAGCATAACAATTAGCAAAGCAAAGATGATGTTCTTTACAGGAAATGCTCCATATGTCCACCATCATTCCTCATCAATAGCTGTAGTCGACGAATAATGTTGTGAACAGCACTGTAAAGCATGTCCGGAGTTATGGTGAGGCACTGGCGTCGGATGTTGTCTTTCAGCATCCCTAGAGATGTCGGTCGATTACGATACACTTGCGACTTCAGGTAACCCCAAAGCCAATAATCGCACGGACTGAGGTCTTGGGATCTGGGAGGCCAAGCATGACGAAAGTGGCGGCTGAGCACACGATCATCACCAAACGACGCGCGCAAGAGATCTTTCACGCGTCTAGCAATATGGGGTGGATGGCCATCCTGCATAAACATCGTACGTGCCAGCAGGTGTTTATCAGCCAGGCTGGGGATGATGCGATTCTGTAACATATCGGCGTACCTCTCACCCGTCACGGTAGCAGTTACAAAACCAGAATCGCGCATTTCCTCGAAGAAAAAAGGCCCGATAACGATAGATGTGGTAAATCCAACCCATACCGTGACTTTCTCGCCGTGCAATGGAGTTTCCACGACAGTTCTAGGATTTCCGGTAGCCCAAATTCTGTAGTTGTGGGCGTTCACAGACCCTCGGAGCGTGAAATGAGCTTTGTCGGTCCACAACACGTTAATCAACCAATCGTCATCTTCCGCCATCTTTTGAAACGCCCACACCGCAAATGCCCTCCACTTCACTAAATCGCCAGGTAACAGTTCATGATGCCGATGAATTTTGTACGGATAGCATCGGAGGGTAAGCCTCAATGCCAACCAAACAGTAGTGTATGGAATGCCGGTGCGACGTGCGACTGCACAAGCGCTGACTTCCACACGCATAGTCGAACCCGCTACAGTCTCCATTTCATCCTGAACTGTCTCAGCAGCATTACGCCTGGTGCTCGGTCGGTCACTACGGGGTCTATCGTCTAAACAACCCGTGGCTTCGAACTTCGAAATCATTCTCGCCACATCTGCATTTGTCAACGGACCTTTATCCGTTCGAGTCCCCTTCCTATGGCGATAGCATCGTAACGCTGAACTAGCACATTCCCCTTTCTATAATACAGCTTCACTAAAAACGCCTTTTCAGGTAACGTCAACATGCTGCGACTGCTGGCCCATCTGATTCTCTCTCTCATTACAGCTCCTTTTATACACGATTGTCATGCGCAGTCACTGACGTTTTCCTGTCCAGCGCCATCTGTCGGACATTTTGTGAACTTTTCTTTGTTTTAATAAAACCCCATGTCATTCCAAGCATGTGTGTCAATTTTTACCTCTCTATCTACATTATTCCGTGGTTTATTAAGTTTTCAAATTTATACTTACTTTTTGATCACCCAGTACATTGTTGTTTATTTTTTGTATCATTCTATACACTGCCAGGTTTACACATGCACACATGTACAACAGTTAGTAAACAGCACAACATGCCTTTTACAAAGCATCAATTGAAGAATATTGTTAAGACATTGACCTCTAAGCATTATCGTATACGTCACGTTGCAGCTGTTGTACGGTCCACAATAAATATTCCAATATCCCACCGTCAGCTTCAATGCATTTGTCCACTCTTGCGAGAACCGGTTGTGCAGCTTGTCTGAGTGCTTCTACCGGTACCCTAATGAGGGCAGCAGCGTCCGTGATGCCACCAAGCAGTTCATCTCGAGTGTTCACCTTCCGTTTGTACACACCAGATGAACCAACCCCATACACAAAAGTCTAACGACATAAGGTCTGGCGAGTTTGGTGACTATCACGACCAAGCCAGCGATCAGGTTAAGTGTGGTTGAGATCTTCCCTCACACGTCTGGTAAAATGTCGACGGTCTCCGTTATGCTGGCAGTACAGTGCAATGGACGTCCTCAACGTGGTCAGCCGGCCGCTGTGGCCGAGCGGTTCTAGGCGCTTCAGTCCAGAACCGCGCTGCTGCTACGGTCGCAGGTTCGAATACTACCTCGGGCATGGATCTGTGTGATGTCCTTAGGTTAGGGGACTGATGACCTCAGATGTTCCTGAAGTCCCATGGTGCTTAGAGCCATTTGAACCAACGTGGTCAACAAACAAATTTTCAACAAAATGCAAGTAATTCTGTCCAGTCGTTCGCTCGTCTGAAATGAATGGACCTATGAACAGCTTACAGATCATGCACTACCTAAAACAAATGGTTCAAATGGCTCTGAGCACTATGGGACAACTTCTGAGGTCATCAGTCCCCTAGAACTTAGAACTACTTAAACCTAACTAACCTAAGGACATCACACACATCCATGCCCGAGGTAGGATTTGAACCTGCGACCGTAGCGGTCGCGCGGTTCCAGACTGTGCGCCTAGAACCGCTCGGCCACTCTGGCCGGCTGCACCACCTAAGATTTAGCAAAAAACAACTTAGAAACTCAATCTCTGTTGCTCCATCATGGCCAGGGAACATCGGTTGGTAAGTACTTTTCAATAGCCCTATACTTTGAGGTAATAAAATAAAATATCTCAAAGCGTACGGCTGTTGGCGAAGTTTAT
Organism: Schistocerca serialis cubense; assembly: GCF_023864345.2. Taxonomy (NCBI): domain Eukaryota; kingdom Metazoa; phylum Arthropoda; class Insecta; order Orthoptera; family Acrididae; genus Schistocerca; species Schistocerca serialis. Next base: position 632,195,525 of record NC_064642.1, on the reverse strand, counting down.
TGACATTGAAGAAACTTGGAAATTGACTAGTTCTGTAGCACGTGGAGTTTTGCCGATTTTTCCGCGACCACCGATGACTATTACGGGTGATGATTCCATTCCGTGTAAGCGTGACATCGACAGTGAATAATAAAATGAAAGCAAATTACAGTTGTCTTTCAGCCACTGACAAAATTCAAGTTGTATGGCGATGTGAAGTCAGTGTAAAGACTGTGGGCACGCTGTGGGTGACATGGGTATATGTTTCCCGCATGTGAGTGTGGGAGCAGAAAGGAAGTCGGCAGCCCGCGTGCAGACACGCTGCGCTGTCCGCCGCAGCTACACGCGCCTAGCCGTCGTCACACGCACCGTGCCGTCGAACGTTAACGTTGAGCGTGCTAAGCTCAACGTGCTGCTGAACGCTCAGGAACGATGCGACTTATGCATACGGTACGTGGGCCCCAACATGGTATACGCGATCGCAACGCACTCCAGCGGCAGTTGAGGGCTGTTTATACACTCCTGGAAATTGAAATAAGAACACCGTGAATTCATTGTCCCAGGAAGGAGAAACTTTATTGATACATTCCTGGGGTCAGATACATCACATGATCACACTGACAGAACCACAGGCACATAGACACAGGCAACAGAGCATGCACAATGTCGGCACTAGTACAGTGTATATCCACCTTTCGCAGCAATGCAGGCTGCTATTCTCCCATGGAGACGATCGTAGAGATGCTGGATGTGGTCCTGTGGAACGGCTTGCCATGCCATTTCCACCTGGCGCCTCAGTTGGACCAGCGTTCGTGCTGGACGTGCAGACCGCGTGAGACGACGCTTCATCCAGTCCCAAACATGCTCAATGGGGGACAGATCCGGAGATCTTGCTGGCCAGGGTAGTTGACTTACACCTTCTAGAGCACGTTGGGTGGCACGGGATACATGCGGACGTGCATTGTCCTGTTGGAACAGCAAGTTTCCTTGCCGGTCTAGGAATGGTAGAACGATGGGTTCGATGACGGTTTGGATGTACCGTGCACTATTCAGTGTCCCCTCGACGATCACCAGTGGTGTACGGCCAGTGTAGGAGATCGCTCCCCACACCATGATGCCGGGTGTTGGCCTTGTGTGCCTCAGTCGTATGCAGTCCTGATTGTGGCGCTCACCTGCACGGCGCCAAACACGCATACGACCATCATTGGCACCAAGGCAGAAGCGACTCTCATCGCTGAAGACGACACGTCTCCATTCGTCCCTCCATTCACGCCTGTCGCGACACCACTGGAGGCGGGCTGCACGATGTTGGGGCGTGAGCGGAAGGCGGCCTAACGGTGTGCGGGACCGTAGCCCAGCTTCATGGAGACGATTGCAAATGGTCTTCGCCGATACCCCAGGAGCAACAGTGTCCCTAATTTGCTGGGAAGTGGCGGTGCGGTCCCCTACGGCACTGCGTAGGATCCTACGGTCTTGGCGTGCATCCGTGCGTCGCTGCGGTCCGGTCCCAGGTCGACAGGCACGTGCACCTTCCGCCGACCACTGGCGACAACATCGATGTACTGTGGAGACCTCACGCCCCACGTGTTGAGCAATTCGGCGGTACGTCCACCCGGCCTCCCGCATGCCCACTATACGCCCTCGCTCAAAGTCCGTCAACTGCACATACGGTTCACGTCCACGCTGTCGCGGCATGCTACCGGTGTTAAAGGCTGCGATGGAGCTCCGTATGCCACGGCAAACTGGCTGACACTGACGGCGGCGGTGCACAAATGCTGCGCAGCTAGCGCCATTCGACGGCCAACACCGCGCTTCCTGGTGTGTCCGCTGTGCCGTGCGTGTGATCATTGCTTGTACAGCCCTCTCGCAGTGTCCGGAGCAAGTATGGTGGGTCTGACACACCGGTGTCAATGTGTTCTTTTTTCCATTTCCAGGAGTGTAGTTCGTAAATGACACTGTTTACTCATCGGGCGCGCGAAAGATTCCCACGTTAGCTCTATTAAAACGCACATTTCCTCCATCGTCCACGAAAAGGAAAGTAGTATCTCCAGTCAATAAGGACACAGTGCTTTACAAATTTGGAATACTTCTCCGCATAAGATAAACATTATTTCATCATTCCCACATTTTAGTAAAACCCTATCCAGTAACAGAATCTTTGCAACATGTGAATTACGAAGCGTAAAAGAAAAAGGAGCAAAATATCTTTATACAAATAGCGCAAGCTGTCCTGTAGATTAAGCCAATTGAACAAAGTCACCCCTCAAAAAAGGTGAACTTATATTTGCATAACATCAAATATTATAGCATATATTTGTATTAAACTAATAATAAACTACCAGAACCTAATAAAAACGCAAATGTTAGGAAAAAAAATTGGAAGTGTCAAGCCGCGAACCACCGCCCCAACCAACATCTCATCAGAGGACGGTCCCGCTACTCATTACGTTAAACGAAGTTCACACCCCTTACATGTATATTTTATTACCCCTTGCTGAAAACCTTAATCGTAGATATGTTACTAATTGAAATTTAATTATAACAAATTGTACCAAGAACAATACGTTTTGGGTGGATCATCAGTGTGTCGCTGCCTTCAAATAGCCTACTCTCATAATACGCCAGTTACAATAATTCTTTTGCCACGAATATGATGTTTCTCATTATTTTATTGGAACGAATCACGCAGTTAACAACGGGTTTTCCAGTGATTCTCAATTTGCTGGTGCTCAGAAACGGCATACATACGTATAGACTTGAAATGAATGCCAATATGGCGCCTCACAACTCTGTACTGAAGGGAGACGGCGTGCGTGTGACGTAGGTGGCGTTGTGCCATCTCATTGGACAACGCTCAGACGCACGCTCAGAATATCTGACATGCCAGATATTGCTCTGCACGCTCGGAAAGACTCCCGAGAGTGGTATTCCACGCTATGACGTCACAAACTCGGCACGCTCAACGTTCGAATGCACGGTCCGTGTGCCGACGGCGTAAGGATGCACACAGAGAACGCTGGTTAGCCTGCTAGTCAAGGTGCTATGTGGTAAGGTCTTATTGGACCAAACAGCTGAGGTCATCGGGCCATAAACTTACGCACTACTTAACAAAACTTAATCCAACTTACGCTAACGCGCTAACGACAACACACAACCTCCGAGTTGCACCTGTGCCATTAGGGATAAAACGTTGCGCGCGCACCGTTACGTCTATAGTCTTTCTCACACGATTGCACATAAACTAATCGCCAAAAGAAATTATTTTCTCGTTATATGTCAGCTTCATGATGAAGTGCCCAAAATTTAACGTGATATTAGCATATAAGTACGACGCTGCGCGGAATTCGAAAAAGTTTGCAATGAAAAATATGGGTCACTATGGTTTTGCGTTTGATGCGTAATACACCATATGTTGCAGCAAACGCAATTTAGGTACGATATTGAATTTTTCTTTAGACGTGGGAGGAGGTTATCTGTCTCCAATCTCGAAAAATGGAATTTATGTAGCACGATCACTTCCGACCGCACGCGCACTGGAATAAAATATTCATAACGTACCTCGTATCTCCTAAACCGTTCGAGATATCGATACGAGATTTTGACAAGACTTAGTATGCAAAGAGGAGAGTATTTTGCTATGTCGTTAACACAGGGAACTTTCTTATCTACGGCGATATGGCGGAACCTATGGCTTTGTATTTTATTTTTTTCTATCCAATACTGTAATATTTTTAAGAGTCTTATACAACTACTGAAAAGAGAATTTGCTAGTATCAAACTAAGCGTGAAATTTCTTATCTTATTTTACAGCAAACCGACACAATGAGATTTTCCATAAACTATTGATCACCCCTGTTTCATTTTAATAAGGCAGGTTGTTTCACGATTCTGTCGCAGTAGGTACTGCAAGGTAAGTTTGTGCAGTTTATACCGTATTTTAACAAAAAAAAAGCAAAATTAAATCTGTCAACAAGAGAAATGTATCCGTCCCTCATAATCGATGATGTTTCTTCAAATGTGAAGTAGTTAACAGTTCAACAAAAATAAATATCCAATTCTGTTGCAGTTTTGACGGAATCCTCTAACCCATCGTATTCAGTGCTACCGGCCAGTTTAGACCAGCACCTTGACGTTAGGTTCAAAATGGCTCTGAGCACTATGGGACTCAACTGCTGAGGTCATTAGTCCCCTAGAACTTAGAACTAGTTAAACCTAACTAACCTAAGGACATCACAAACATCCATGCCCGAGGCAGGATTCGAACCTGCGACCGTAGCGGTCTTGCGGTTCCAGACTGCAGCGCCTTTAACCGCACGGCCACTTCGGCCGGCTTTGACGTTAGGAAACTGACAACAAATGTATTAAAGGGTCAACACCATTTGAGGCAGTTTGAGCTGCGCGTATTCCGCAAATTAGTATTTTTTTGTTGCCCTGTTGTCACGACCAAGGAGGAGTTCAATGTTTTTCTGATTTTAAAACTCTTGTAATTTTACGACTGTTTCTGTGGTTCTTTCAGTTGTTTGAACCTTACAGCGCGCTTTTCTCCTGGGATTAATATTTTGATTGCGTAATACTATGGATTTATTTTACTGCGGCTTCACCTTCGGCGCAATTATTGTTTTATGTGGTTTCCAGTTATACATTTGAGACCATCTATTGTTCATTTGGACGATTAAAAGATAGCTCATATAATTATATACTGCTAAAATTGGAGTCCATTCACTGGTTTCTCGGACAGTAAAAACAATTTTAACTTTTTTAAAGTTCGAAATGGTTGTTGTCAACCCTGAGTTTGAAATAAAAGTGTTGTTCCTTTTAATGGTGAATGATTTTTTAAATTACTCGAAGTCCTGTCCTACCATTCAACAGCAATTGCTGGCGCCAAATTGGGCGTAATTACCAGGCTCTACCTATTTTACGCAATATGCTGAAAGCTCTGGTAAACACTCTACGATCAGGAATTCGAGATGTCGGAAAGCGCCCTCGGTATTCATCGATAGCAATAGGAGTACTACGATCGCAGGAGACGTAAACATACACCATACTTGTAAAATCTTCATGAGGGGCACCATAGGTAGCACTTGTACAAACACAACGAATCGATGCTTCTCCCTGATACACTCTCTATCCCTTGCACTACTTCACTCACAAAACACAAGGGACGACTGTGCTTTCATTGGATTTGATGGCAGAAAGACATCTCGAGCAAAGAGGGTGAAATGAACGAGATAGGTTTGGCTAAAATAAAACGGCAAATACGTTGGGTGGTTAACATACTTGCGCGCCACCAGACCAAAAATAAATGCACTATAAATATGTTCTACCTCGGAAATTATTCGCAATAGGACATATGTCCACACGAAGGTTGTTGCTTCAGGTGAGCGATCAGGTCTTATCCCTGAAAATGGACCACTCCTCCATCAAAAGTCTATATATTATATTGATAAAGAGTGATGCGAGAGATTGTTGTTATTATTCTCGTGTCAGAAACATATATAAAACACAATTTATACAATTATTGACTGATCAGCACAATTTATATAATTTTTGACCAAAATATGGTCAGTTCCAGTGCATTTTCCGTTGCCGGGTGGAGGTCATCTTCTATGCAGGAGGATGGACACAGTCGACACTGAAGCATATGTTGAACAGTCTATTCTTCCTCGCAATCACATTGGATTTTGTTTTCTTCAGTGTATGCGACCTCAGCCTATTCAAGGACTTTCAGATTGGCCAATTCTCATCGTGACCAGCGGGGAAAGATTCTGGAAACCTTTTCCAATTAGGAGAGTGGGATGTCTCTGCCCTCCATGATTGCAGCCTGCCTTCCTCATCTCTGGTTGTTAGTTCTGAGGAAACTTTTCCTTGACCTTAGTCATTGTGGGTAGGGTTGTTGCCCATTCATGGAATGCGTTTTCTCCTGCTCCAATTTAGTTCTTTCTCTGTTTGCTGATATTTCTCTCCGAACAGGAGGTCGTGCAATTCCTGCACGGTGGTAGAGTCATTCGACTGGAGTTGACTTCAAGCAGCCTGTTGTAATACTGCATGTGTCGTTTAGAGCAATATCACCTGTATGGCATGTGAGAGATGAAGCGAATCGGCAGAATAGCACTTGATTTTCAGTACCAATAACGTAACGATGGGATGATTTCCTTTCGATCATGGGTAAAAGTCTTATTTCTCACTCGGTGGCATTACTCGCTTCGCACGCAGCAAACAAAACTGTCACCATTCGACCTAATCTTGACCAGGGTTACGTTACTATCACCTCAACCATGTTTTGAAATTAAATTCGTTCGCCTTGCTAACTAACCACCAATCTGTTGCCTTCCGAACAAATAAACTACACTAGACAGTCGTTGTCTCTGAGAACAACCACGAATTAATTATTATCCATTTACCAGATATCTAGTGATAAATGTAAATCCTGTAAATTGCTTTAGTGCAAGGTTCTAATCCGGGTATATCTGGCTGGCATCTATTGTGAGGATAATTTAATAGAGAGCTTGTGAAAAGTATGCAGTGTTGTGAATGGCGAACGAACGAATCAGTGAGAGGTGACGAACCCCCCCCCCCCCCCACACACACACACACACACGAACACAAATATCATGGACAACATAACAACATAAGCCATTAGTTCTGGTGCATGTACGCTACATATGGGTGGAATGCAGATTTCTAGATTCCGACAATCGTTTGGCACGTTGCCCCATTGTAACCTGTTAACGAAAATTCGAGCTTATGAAGTAGGTTCCCAGACAGGTGAATGACACAAAGACTTCTTAAGTAATAGAACCGAGTACGTTGTACGCGTCGGCGAGTGCTTACCAGACACGAGGGAGTGCCCCAGGGAAGTGTGACAGGACCGCTGTAATTCTCTACGTACACAAATGATCTGACGGACAGGGTGAGCAGCAATATGTGGCTGTTTGTTGACAATATTGCGGTGTGATTGTAGGAGGATACAAAAAGAGTTCGACAAAATTTCCAATTGGTGTGATTAATGTCAGTTAGCTCTAAGTGCAGATGAGTTGGAGAAACAATCCTGTAATGCTGAAATACATTATTAGTAACGTGCTGCTTGACACAGTTCCGTCGGTTGAATATCTAGATGTGAAGCTCCAAAGCGATGTGAAATGGAACGAGTATGTAAGGATTGTAGTAGGAAAGGCGAATGGTTTATTGGAATAGTTTTGGAAAAGTGTGGGTCATCTGTAATGGAGACCGCACATACAACATTTGTGCGATCCATTCTTTAGTACTGCTCCAGTGTTTGGGACCCTTTTCATGTCGGATTAAAGGAAGACATCGAAGAAATTCAGAGGTGGGTTGCTAGATTTGTTACCGGTGTAAGTAGGCTGTTTATGTTTTTATGTTAGTAACGTCACGTAGCGCTCTATATTAAAATCACTGGCTGTGCTGTGTGCAGTCTGTGGCTGGTTGGCATTGTTGGAATATTCGCTATTGTAGTGTTTGGAAGTTGGATGCGAACAGCGCGTGGCGTTGCGCAGTTGGAGGTGGCCGCCAGCAGTGGTGGGTGTGGGGAGAGAGAGATGGCAGAATTTTGAGAGCGGACGATCTGGCCGTGTGTCCGCCAGAAACAGTATATTTGTAATCCTGGATATCATGAACTGATATATATATATATACTGTATTATGACTTTTGATCATTATTAAGGTAAATACATTGTTTGTTATCTATCAAAATCTTTCATTTGCTGCCGGCCGGGGTGGTCGAGCGGTTCTAGGCGCTACAGTCTGGAACCGCGCAATCGCTACGGTCGCAGGTTCGAATCCTGCCTCGGGCATGGATGTGTGTGATGTCCTTAGGTTAGTTAGGTTTAAGTAGTTCTAAGTTCTAGGGGACTGAGGACCACAGCAGTTAAGTCCCATAGTGCTCAGAGCCATTTCAACCATTTTCATTTGCTACCTATGTCTATCAGTAGTTAGTGCCTTCAGTAGTTAGAATCTTTTATTTAGCTGGCAGTATTGGCGCTCGCTGTATTGCAGTAGTTCGAGTAACGAAGATTTTTGTGAGGTAAGTGACTCATGAAAGGTATAGGTTATTGCTAGTCAGGGCCATTCTTTTGTACGGATTTTTGAAAGTCAGATTGCGTGGCGCTAAAAATGTTGTGTGTCGTATATGAAGTCTTCACGTGTTGTCAGCCGAGTAGCATCGTCGTCTCGTAGCAACGTTTCGATGGAATGCGTCTCCATCATCTTCAGGCGAAGTGTCGGGATATCGTCGGTCGCGGGCTTATATCTCTGCTGGACCGCTCTCCGCTTCCCGCGGCCGGCCAATCACGCGCCCGCGAAATCGCCCAATGCACCTGGATCGGCCGGTGGGGAGGGGATGGAGGGGGGGGGGGGACGCGTGCGCGGGGTTCGAGTCCTGGCGTTCGTCTCTATCTGCTCCGTCCGCGGCCCTTGGTGGAACGGAACGTTCTTCTCTGATTTTCCTGATTGCAGGCTCCCAGGCTGTGCTGAGATGGTAGCCACTGTCGCGGTTGACTAGGTTGTCGTGTAACTATTTCTATGGACTCTTTGATTACTGAGTCCAAAAATCCGTTTGTACTGCATATCTTCTTTGTGTCCTCGAAATCGAAGGTGTGCTTCTCGTCAATACTATTTTCCGCCAGAGCAGATTTGACCCAAGCGTACATGCCTAATGTGTTCACTGCGGTGCAGTGAGATGCAATGCTGTGTCTGTCCTATATATTGCATCCCACATTCGCATCCGATCTTGTACACACCTGGTGCCGTCAGACCTAGTGGATCCTTGGCTGAGCCGAGAAGGTCTTTGATTTTTCCTGCTGCGCGGAAAACGCTCTTCACTTTGCTTCTTGAGAATTCTCGCGATCTTGGACGTCGGAGGACCCGCGTACGGCAAGAACGCACAGCCCATTGCTTCGTCTTCATCCGGTCTCTCTTCTTGTGGTCGGTCTTCAGAGCTCTCCTTATTTGTGTCTCACTGTATCCACTTTCCTTGAAGGTGGCCTTTAAGTGTTGCAATTCTCCTGGCAAACTTTCCTTATCGCAGATGAACCTGGCCCTGTGCACTAAGGTGTTGAGTACAGCATTGCGTTGCGCAAGGTGGTGGCAGCTATTGGCGTTAAGATAGAGGTCCGTGTGTGTTTTCTTTCTATACACTGCGTGTCCCAGCGTGCCGTCCATGTTTCTTGTGATCAGGATATCCAGAAAGGGTAAGCTTCTGTTCTCTTCTATCTCCATGGTAAATTTGATATTTCCATGTATGCTGTTGAGGTGTTGATGGGACTCTAGCAGCTTGTCCCTGCCATGTGGCCAAACTACAAAGGTATCGTCAACGTATCTATAGAAGGCTTTTGGCTTGTGTTTAGCAGTGTCCAGTGCTAGCTTTTCGAAGTGCTCCACGTATAGGTCGGCTATGCCTGGTGCTAGGGGGGAGCCCATAGCTACACCATCTATCTGTTCATAGAGCTTCCCACCACACTTGAAATAGGTGGTGGTTAGAACATGGCGAAGGAGCTTGATGATATCCTCCTCAAAGTGTTCTTCGAGTAAAGCCATGGAGTCTTCTACTGGTACTCGTGTGAATAAGGATGTCACATCGAAGCTGACTAGTACGTCTTCATTTTCCTGCCGCATTCCCTGTAGTACTTTCACAAACTCACCCGAGGTTTGCACATGGTGTGGACCGGAACCCACCAAGGGTTTTAGCATCTGTGATAAATGCTTAGCAATACCATATGTCTGCGAGTTAATAGTGTTTATAATAGGTCGTAATGGGACACCTTCTTTGTGGACCTGGGTGGCCGTAGAGACGTGGTGGTGCCGATGCCCTCGGGTACAGCTTCCTGATGATATCCTTCCCTAGTCCCGAGTTGTTGAGCATCTCAACGGTCTTTCAGGTCATTGTTGTGGTGGGGTTCTTCCTTAGTCTTTTATAGGCAGGATCTTGCAGGAGGGCGTCGATTTTCTGCCAATAGTCTTCCGATAATAAGGACAATCATAGCGTAATAAGCGGTCAGGTAAAAAGTGAACTTAAAATTATTTCTTACAGCAATTCGAGATCGGAGTACAAAGCAGCAGATTTTACGTTGTGTTTCACAGGCGGACGCGGGCTGCTAATATTGTAAACTTTAACAGTGTCAAAGTTAAAATACTTTCATGTTTCAAAAGGAAGTCTTGCTAAACGAAAATTATGGGTTGGTAAAAGTTATAGAAAAATCATTTTCTGGTTAATAAGGATAGTCTCGAGCTCTAGTGTTAGCCGTGGCACTGATTAATAATTAATGTTGGCGAAAAATCCACTGCAAGGTTTGAGGTTCTTTAAGCATTGCGTAAGGTAACTTCATTATTATTTTATAACAGAAATAATTTCAGAACATTTTTACGATAGTTCTAGCAGAGATAGATATGTTGTGTATTCTATTGAGTTACAGAAACAAAACTGTTCATTTAATAAGAAGCCAGTTCCAGTATAGTAATAATAATTAATCTCACTTTTTCATAACATACAATTAACCAAAGTAAACCAGTGTACAGAAAAAATAGAGGAGCGCGATATACTGGAAAACAACAACCACTGGGAACACTAAAGAAGCCTCACTCACAGTCTCTGCTGAACAACACGTAACCGGTCGAATCCAAAACAGCTATGGGGCTCCTTCAAAGAAAGTATGAGTGGTGACATACTGTAACAAATCCGGCAAACTTATCCTGAACTGGCCATCGAATTCAAAGGCGACATCTCCAATGAAACAGTCATTCGTCTATAAGATAAATGTTTAGCAACAAACAACCAGACCTTAGTTCAAATTGGGATGCAAGCACAACGAAAAAATGCTATCAGTCTGCTAAATTTTGAAATCACAAAGGAAAAGGCTACAGCTTCAACGAACTACTTCAATACATTGCTCACAACAAACCACTCCTCAATAACAATCAAAAGGAAATTCACCCCGTTATCATGAACCTGATCGACAACAACACTGGCGGAATTATTTACTTGGACGCACGAGGCGGCACCGGGAAAACGTTTCTAATAAAGCTACTGCTGGTGGAAAGAAGTGCTAAACAACACATCGCACTTGTATTGGCATCATCCGGCATTGCAGCCACACTTATGGAAGGGGGGACGAAGTGCCCATTCTGCCCTACAAATACCGTTGAATGTAGCCGACGAACAATTCCCGGCATGTAAAATCTCAAGAACTTCTGGACGAGATGAACTTCTAAGGCAAGCTAAAATTATCTTCTCGGACGAATGCGCAATGTCACATAAAAATCACCCGAAGCCATGGACAGAACGTTGCAAGACTTACGAGAAAACTGAATTGATGGGAGGAACTTTACTCATACTTCCAAGGAGATTTTCGACAAACACTTCCCGTTATCCCCAAAGTCAAGCACCAGCAGATGTGATCAATGCATGCTTTAAAAAATCACATCTCCGGCCCCACAAACAAATACTGCGACTAAAAAAAAATATGGGACTTGGACTATCGAAAGGCGAAACAACAGTACATTTTGCTCACCAACTTTTACAAATAGGCAAAGGTACATATCCTACTGACCAGACGACGGGCCTTATTAAACTCAACAGTGATTTCTACTGGAAACGAATTCATCGACCAAATTTATCCACACATTGTTCACAACTATAACAGCTCGGACTGGCTATTTTAAAGGGTAATTTAGGCAACTAAAATAATACTGTCGATGATATCAACTTTAATATTCAAAACAAAATTCCCGGTGAAGAGAAAATATACAAATCAGTCGACACGATGGTAAACTTTGAGGCAAGTGTGAACTTCTCTACAGCTCTTTGCAAGTGCTAGAAATGACATTACAGTGCCTTCGACTTACAATTGGATCTCCGATCACATACTACTCAGAAATATCAACTCACAAAAACTATGTAATGGAACAAGGATGATTGTCAAACAGCTATCGAATAACATCACCGAAGTCGGACTTATTACTGGAAAGTACAAAGGACACATGCTATTTATCTCCAGAATACAACTGATCTCTTCTGAACTGCCACTCCAATTTAAAAGACTGCAATATCAAATTAGATTAGTCTACAGTTTTACAATTAACAAAGCGCAAGGACAAATTTTAAAATATTGCGGCATCAATCTCAAAGACTTCTGCTTCTCTCACGGTCAACTATACGTAGGTTGCTCTCGAATAGGATATTCGAAAAATTTGTACATATTATCTCTGGGTAACAAAATGAAAAAAGTGTTCTTTGTAAAAAAAAAGTATTGTACATAGTTAGAAAATGGTTTCAATAAAAAGTTTTTACCTCTTATACTTTAGCAAGTATTGTAAAATGCTTAGAATATGTTTTCAATAAAAAAATTTCCTCTTATACTTTAAAGTTTATCTTTTTATTCCAACTACTACACAACTCATATCAACTCCCTGAGCGAAGCCAGGTACTAATCATACAATAAAGAGTGTTCCTGTCATATATTTGCAATACTTTACATTTGTTTGTGTTGAGAGTCAATTATCATTCCCTGCACTGATAGAGATGTTATATTTCCTATCTAGTCAAGAAATGAATCATGACTCTAATCGGATTATACAGTACAGCTTCATATTTCAGAAATATCTGGGCTTACGTACTAAACTTACAATAGCATCTTGTCCTCCATTTTTATCTGTTGAACTCCCTGTGTGCTACACTTTTCAAGTTCATATTAAAGAACGTGATTGAAGCAAACATAAACTCAGGGGGTATGTGGTAGAAACACCACTAGGGGAACCGTGTCGGGCGTGGACACTCTTATTCTGTTTCAAGCAAAGTACAGGGTGACAATTATTGAACTACATGAAATAAAATCGTCATAACGGTTTGCGTAAGGACGCTCAAACTGTACAGTTGGTCAAGGGGCATGATGGTTTAGCGATGAAGCTAATTTTCATTTGGATGTGTTCGTCAATAAGCAGAACTGGCGCATTTTGGGGACTGAGAATCTCTTCAGGCTCAACGGCTGACTGTTTGGTGTGCAATGTCCAGCCACGGAACAACTGGTCCGATATTCCGTCATAGCATGGTAACTACAGAACGGTACGTGAAGGTTTTGGAAGATGATTTCATCCCCACTATCAAACGTGACCTTGACTTCGACAATATGTGGTTCATGCAAAACTGAGTTCGACCCCATCGAAGCCAGAGTGTTTGATGCCCTGGGGGAGAAGTCTGAGGACCGCCTTCTAGCTCTGGAGTATTCAGAGGCCACTGGCGTGGGCCTCGACTGGCCACCATATTCTCCAGATCTGCACATTGCGACTCTTTTTCGTGGGGCTATATTAAAGACATGGTGTACAGTAATAACGGCAAAACCATTGCTGAGCTGAAAACAGCCATTCAGGAGGTCATCGACAGCATCGATGTTCAGACACTTCAGCGGGTCGTGCAGAATTTCGCTATTCGTCTGCACCACATCATCGCCAATGACGGCAGGCATATCGAACTTGTCATAACCTAAATCCGAAAATCTTTAGTGACATGAAACTTTCTGGCAAATTAAAACTGTGTGCAGGACCGAGACTCGAACTCGGGAAGCTGTGAAGAGGGGGCGTAGTCGTACTTGGGTAGCTCATATGGTAGAACATTTGCCCACGATAGGCAAACGTCCCGAGTTCGAGTCTCTGTCCGAAACACAGTCTGAATCTGCCAAGAAGTTTCATATCAGTGCACACTCCGCTGCAGAGCGAAAATTTCATCCGGGAGCTTTAGTGACGTTTATATATTGAACAAAGTGTGTGCACGCCATGGTTTGTAGCTAATTTACGATTTTTTTCATGTAGTTCAGTAATTATCACCCTGTATATGGCATGGAAATGGAAATTAGCGTTTGGCGTCATTGGCCGGGAGGCCCCTTACGGGGCAGGTCCGGCCGCCTTGGTGCAGGACTTATTACATTTGACGCCACATTAGGCGACCTGCGCGCCAGATGGGGATGAAATGATGATGAAGACAACACAACACCCAGTCCCGGAGCGGGGAAACTCTCCGAGCCAGTCGGGAATCGAGCCCGGGCCCGTAGGACGGCAATCCGTCACGCTGACCACTCAGCTATCGGGGCGGACTGTATGTGGCATGAATTAAATGCACTGAAATGAAATGTATCGATCTTTGGGTATGGCATCAATGAAGATACAGTGATGTGCAATGTAATGAATGCAGTTCAAGTATCAGACACCTTTGGTCCCAAAGAGGAACATTATGTCATTAGTGCAGAGCGACTAAAAACTCGAAGTATTTTAACTTACCATTCTGTCTGTCTTAGGAACTTACTTGAAGAGAAGTCTGCGAAGTACAACACTCCTGCCAGGATGACCAGGATGATGATGACGGAGGCAGCCAGCATCACCGCCGCCACCCACACGGGTCGTCGACGTCGAAGTCCTGCACAAGGTCATGGAAAAACAGTGATCAGTTCTTTTCTGCTAACTGCACTGGCATACTATTCTCTGTAGTAGCTGGTCCTAACGTATAGGTATGTTTTCAGTATAAAACGTGCTGATCCGTTGATATGCCTGCTGATATCCATTGTAGTCTATTTGCATTGCACACAATCGTCCGCTGCTAGTGGTCTCGCGGTAGCGTTCTCGCTTCCCGAGCACGGGATCCCAGGTTCGATTCCCGGCGGAGTCAGGGATTTTCCCTGCCTCGAGATGACTGAGGGCAACAATGTCGGCCTGTCCTTCCAAACAAACGAATGAACTCACCCACTGCTTTGGCGAAAATTGGGCACCGTACATCGGCCACTGCATCCTGTGCGGACTCTACCATACTGCCAAACATATGTGTCACTTCGGATCAGAAGAGTACTTTTCTATCTAGGTTGCTAAAGACTGCCGGTCTTGTAAGGTGAAGGCGGTGCTCCTCATCTGCAGCATCTGATCGGCTCTGGATCTTTGGTACAGAGCCAAATCCAGGGTCTAAACCAGAGGCTTAGACGTTTAAGAGACAGCGTTGCTGCGAATTCCTGGATTGATTCGTCGTGCCGAGACGTGTTGGGTTCTGCTAAACAAATGAGTCCACTGCACACGGAATGCAGTCGAGTAGACTCAGAGATTTTAAAGTATTATCCCCCACGTTCTGCAAAACAGGTCGGATCACTGTTGCAAAACCAGACAGAAAGTTCAAAAAATGGTTCAAGTGGCTTTGAGCACTATGGGACTTAACATCTGAGGTCATCAGTCATCTAGAACTTAGAACTACTTAAACCTAACTAACTTAAGGACATCACACACATCCATTCCCGAGGCAGGATTCGAACCTGCGACCGTAGTGGTCGCGCGGTACCAGACTGAAGCGCCTAGAACCACTCGGTCACAACGGCCGGCGCAGACAGAAAGTATCTCAAAGAAAGCCGGCGCAGACAGAAAGTATCTCAAAGAAAGCAAAATTTCTTAGTTTGGCACCGGTTCACAGAATCTTCTAATTTAATGTGGACTTTACTGCGAGACGCTTTAAGTGATGTCCACAGTGAAACGCTGTCCCAAAATCTACTAGAATATACAAAGAAGATCAGAGCGTACGTGAGGTATATTAGTGGAAAAACTCCTTACATTCATTGGGTGATACCAGAGGTAATGGAAACGAAAAGGAGAGTTATTGAACATAGTTTTTGAAAATTGTTTCACCAAAGCTAATGCAATAAATATTCCAAACCAGTCGGAAGTAATTTAAAAATGGAGTCCTTGGAGTATCTTAGTAGTGCGTGATGTGCTGTAACGTCATCCAAAAGAATCTACGATTTTAATTTGCGTAATTAAATCCTAAAATCTGTTGTGCCTTATATTCAGCTGTAGCTCTGTAAACGGATGCAGACGTGATCAATCTGCCTTTTACCATTCCTCTATTACTGTAAGTATTTAATTTCTCACAACTGTTGTGAGTAGCGACAGGTTTGTAGTATATCACCTGTCCCCCCGTTCATTAAAAGCGCAACCACTCCATAATTATTTCATCTAACTGATCTAATTAAGTTGTAACAAGATCTATAATATGATGCGCATCAATTAAGCCAAATTTTGCATACCGCACAGTAAGATAATTTTATAAACTAGTTGTATTGGGTGATCGCTCATTCCATATTAGTTGTATTCGCTTTGCTGGCCGTTTTCGAGCAGGATTTTGTTAAGACTACTTATTGAACTAGGATTATCAAATGACATCAGCGACCAGTCGACTGAAAGCTTTGATTTGCTGCATAGCGAAGACATACGAGGGCGCTATAATTTTCTTTGAATGGCTTGCCTGATGACATTTTGCAGGTATGGATTTTGTGTAACTTACGAACTTCGTAACATCAGTATTACATTACTTTTTATCCTATACTCTTTAACTGCCAGCAGATTTCTGTTATCACAGCCGTCTACTTTGCACTTATTTCCTTTCAAATTGTGCTCTGCCGGTGGTCATATTCGTTGTAGTTAGGTGGCTGCATTTGTTACGATCGTGCTGTTACAACACCTTCTGAAGGTGTTGGCTGTTATGGTCGGTTTGGCTACGTCAGTGATTTATAACGGGCAACTTGTTTCTTCTGTTTGGAAAGCTACAGCGTTGGGCGGTGACCTAATCTGCGGTACAGTTCGAGGGCACAACGGAAGTGGGTTGAGGATATGGCTTTGCAGCAGTTAACATTTCTTGGAAACGTACGTCATATTGTGTCATGATTCCGTTAATAGCTCGCCGTCGATCGCATTTCTCAGCTGATATCTCAAGAGTGTCGTACGGCTGTGCTAGCCAGTACGGAGCACACATCGTGGCTGACTACTGTGGCCGTTGGGATACGAAATATGCTAAAAAGACAGAGACTCAAACAGCACAATATGGAACAAACTGGGCCGACAAATACAGCGAATCTAGCATCTACCAATTAAACTGCATTTGCTGTCAATCTGTACACGTGGGCCCAACATGCAGGAATTTCAGGACCAAATACACGGAATATCTAAGGGCATCAAAAAGTAACAGCTCACACTCAACATTTGTAGACCCTCTAATGGCAGAGAATCACAATCCAACAAGCAAAGACAATAACTTGGAAGTTCTTAAAACTAGCAATAGCCTGTAACGTAAGTTAACATTAGAGGATAATTATCACAGGCAAAAAGCAAGAGCCCGAGGCAGGAAACGTGCTAAATGAATCAGCATTACTCTGCAATAAAAACCTATTTGTCACAATAGAAGAACTGTATGAATAACGAGCGCTACCTTCCCTTCCTTTCTCTCTCATTCACACTCACGTTCTCTCTCTCTCTCTCTCTCTCTCTCTCTCTCTCACACACACACACACAAACACGCACACGCACACGCACACATTTCTCTGACACCATACGACATTGCATTGTCACAACACACGCAAACTTAGACAACTTCCTGAAGATCACTAAACATTTTGGAATTCCTGCACCACCCATCAAATAAACACGCAACGAATCAAATGAACATCAAACAGACGCAATGACACACCCTAATATTTAACAACAAAAACTTTACGTTTTGCGATAAAAGAAAAATGCGTGTTAAGCTGTCAGAACTTCCATCATAAAAAAACAAGGGCCTGAACACAAGTCGGGACTGTGTGCAGAATGATCGACGGCAAGGCGGCAGATTGTTGCAGATGTCGCAGCGCTCGTGTGTAACCATGCATTGTGATGCTAGAGGAGGCCGTGTTCCATGGGTGGACGAAACCTTCGAATTCGTGCTTTCCTATTTCTGAGGGCCTCGCACTACCTCGCGGAGTTTATGGTGGTCTTTTTGGGAATGAATTCCAAATGCGCCACATCTTTAACATCCCAGAACACTGTGTGCATGATTTTGCCTGATGACGGGATGGTCTTAATTTTATCGTCGGTGATGCTTTGTGGCGAAACTCCACTGATATTCTCTTGTTTATAGGGTCAAAATGGTGAACATAGCTTTCATCACCTGTCACAATGTTGTTAAGGAACCCCAGACCGTCACGCCCACAATGCAAAAGAAACTGTTGACAGATGTCCAATCTCCTCTGTTACATGTTAGGAGACAGCATTCGAGGCACCCACCGTGAACGCAGTTCCCTGTACCGCTGTTCTGAAACGATGGTCTGTACACGCTCTCATGATATGCCACACTTACCTGAGAGCTGTGTCTGTGTTATCCAACGATTTTCTCTGATGACGTCATCAACCCGACTCCGAAGAGCCTGATCGGTTGCCTTACACGGTCGTCAACTCCGGGCTCTGTCATACATTTTGAGGTTAGCAACACCGTTTCCTTCGCTACGACCACCTAAAACCCAACATCGCACGCTGTCGATGTCGATACAATCTCAACGTACACAGATTTCATTCTTCAACGGACTTCAATTGGAGGCACTTTTTCTGCGGTTAGAAACTCGATTACAGAACGCTGTCTCTCACGCAGCAACAAAGTTACGTTACGCGCCGCCATGTTGCACGCTACAATTCGAAAGCCCTCTAGCGGCAACTTGCGTTAGCGAAGCGTGAAAGTCGACCGAATAATATGGATAACTTTTAATACCTCGACCGTCATTGAGAACAGGATAAAAATTTCGCAGCACGCTCTCGTAGGTGAAGTATGTGTGCGGGCTTGTTCCTCTTCTAGCAGAATTATACCAAAGACTGGTGGAGGACCAAACCGTTCCTAGTGATAGGTAAAAAGCGCAAGGCCTTCTCATTCACGACTAGGGTCGTCGGACAGGTTCACAAAACTGTAAGCCTATACCATTGACGTCAGCATGTTGTTGAGTTCTGGAAACGTTTTACTCTCGCGTATTACGGCATTTCTGGAGACCGAAAACGTTTTCTGTGAGAATCAACATGGATTGCACATATAACGATCGTTTGGAACCCAGCTAGCACTGTTCGTGCACGAGACCTAAAAGTCAGTGACAATTATTGAACTATATGAAAAAAACGTAAATTAGTTACAAACTATGGCGTGCACACGCTTTATTCGACATGTAAATGTCACTACAGATATTCGGATTTAGGTTATGACATGTTCGATATGCCTGCCATTATTGGCGATGATGTGGCGCAGACGAATAGCGAAGTTCTGCACGACCCGCTGAAGTGTCGGAACATCGATGCTGTCGATCATCTCCTGAATGGCTGTTTTCAGCTCAGAAATGGTTCTGAGGTTATTACTGTACACCTTGTCTTTAATACAACCCCACAAATAGGAGTCGCATGTGTTCAGATATGTCGAATATGGCGGCCAATCGAGGCCTGCGCCAGTGGTCTCTGGGTACCCCAGAGCCAGAATGTGGTCCCCAAAGTGCTCCTCCACAACATCAGACACTCTCCTGCTTCGATGGGTCGAGCTCTGTCTTTCATGAACCACATCTTGTCGAAATCACGGTCACTTTCGATAATGGGGATGAAATCATCTTCCAGAACCTTCACCTACCGTTCTGTAGTCAGCGTGCCAACAAGGAATATCGCACCGATTATTCGTGATTGGGCATTGCACCCGTTGAGGGTGAAGAGACTTCTCGATCGCGAAATGCGGGTTCTCAGTCCCCCAAATGCACCAATTTTGCTTATTGACGAACCCATCCAAATGAAAGTGGGCTTCGTCGCTAAACCAAACCATACATGCGCATACTAATTCCCATCATGCCCCACGGCCAATCGTGCAGTTTGAACGTCCTAACGCTAACCGTTCAGAAGTTATGACGATTTTATTTCACATAGTTCAATAATTGTCACCCTGTATATGCGTTCAGGTTGATGGTATGTTCTTTGACTTCCGGAAGTCATACGATACAGTTCTGCACTGTCGCCTAATGAATAAAATACGAGAATCATAACAAAGAGAAATCGTGAGTCGTAAAAGTAACTTCAGTCATACGCCAAGGGGGAGTTACTGTTTACAGTATACGTAAATAATAGATAACCTAGTGGATAACGTCGGAAGTTCCATGATACTTTTCGTGGATGGTATGGTGTCGTATAGAGAGAAGTCAAAATACAATAAAATTGTCGCGAAATGCAGAAATACCAGCAGAGGATCGATGCTTGGTGGAGGGATGGCAATCGAATCTCAGCGTAAACAAATGCAATATGTTTCGCATAATTAAGTAGAAGGACCCATTATTGTATGAATTCGCGACTGCAGAACGATCACCGTAAGCAGCGTGTGCTTACAGAGCGATATAACTGGAACGACCACATAATACTAATCGCAGTTGACGCGGCCCTGCCGGCCGCTGTGGCCGAGCGGTGCTAGGCGTTTCAGTCCAGAACCGCGCGGCTGGTACGGTCGCAGGTTCGAATCCTGCCTCGGGCATGGATATGTGTGGTGTCCTTAGGTTAGTTAGGTTTAACTAGTTCTAAGTCTAGGGGACTGATGACCTCAGATGTTAAGTCCCATTGGGCTTAGAGCCATTTGAACCATTTTTTGAGGCGGCCCTGTTCGCGGAGCGCCCTTGACTCGGTGGTACTTGAATAATTCGGTGGCATTGCACGACCTCAGACACAGCACAGCAAGCACGTGTTGACCGCGACTTCAGCCGCCGCTACCGCACGTCTTGTCCGTCCTGAGCTCTACTGACATGCCGTCGGCCAGTCCAAGGTCTGATGACATATCAGTCACGTGACACGACGGCCTAGTCCATTCGTTGCAGTGACGGCAGCATTCTCCCCCCACACAGGCGCTGTCTCTTATTAAACTGCTTCTGAGTGTCTTTACGCGAACATTTCGAGAAGGAATAAACGTAAAAAAAAAATGGTTCAAATAGCTCTGAGCACTATGGGATTTAACTTCTGAGGTCATCAGCCCCTTAGAACTTGGAACTACTTAAACCTAACTAACCTAAGGACATCACACACATACATGCCCGAGGCAGGATTCGAACCTGCGACCGTAGCGGTCGCGCGGTTCCAGACTGTAGCGCCTAGAACCGCTCGGCTACTCCGGCCGGCAATAAACGTAAAATGACGTGTGAAAGTTATAAGTCGGAAAATACAATGTGTGCCAACAAAGTACAGATTATACTATTTTACCCAAGACAGTGGCGAAGTGCGAACATTTCAATGCGGTTGAAATAGTTTAAAAGCAGGAAGCTTTGGACTTGATGTCCCGACGATTATGATACCTACGATACGGATCAATGTCTCGCAGGGATTATGACGAGAAATTAAACCGTAAACAAGACTGTCAAAGGAATTATACAGTCTTCTGCCTAATGTTATTTAGGAAAAGTACAACCATGGGCAGACAGAGGTTTGCACTCCACTTGTCCCAGATAAGGACAGATGACCATAACGCAGCCACCCGCACGAGACGCCACATTGACACCGTATAATTAGTCTTGGTAATGGGCTCAATTCGGCGACGAAGAGACTCCACAAATTTCTTCTGGTGTTCGCGATACAGCTGAAACAACGCACTGATGATTACATCCTGTAGAGCTACCAGTCTGCGGGGATGTTGATTGTTTCACCCATTGTTTCAAAAACTGTCACGGATGAAATCTAATCGGGGTTTCAGCAGAGTCGTATCGCCATGTTGTCGCATCGTTTCGACGTGTTTACTTTCTCGTCATCTTCAGTGGAAGTGTCGGTGTCATATATGGTCCGATCCTTCATAGCCGTTCGGCTGCAGACTCCCCTGCAGAAGGCCCAAAGGTTGAGCCAAACGCGTGCCTCCGGAAGAGGTGTCACAATCAGTGGTGGTGTAACCGCCATACTGGCGTATCACCCGGCGTGATGGTATGGGGTGCATTTGGTTACACGTCTCGGTCACCTCTTGTTCGCATTGACGGCACTTTGAACAGTGTACGTTACATTTCAGATGTGTTACGACCGGTGGCTCTACCCTTCATTCTATGCCTACGAAACCCTACATTTCAGCAGGATAATGCACGACCGCATGTTGCAGGTCCTGTACGGACTTTTCTGGATACAGAAAATGTTCGACTGTTGCCCTGTCCAGCACATTCTCCAGATCTCTCACCAATTGTAAACGTCTGGTCAATGGTGGCCGAGCAACTAGCTCATCACAATACGCCAGTCACTACTCTTGATGAACTGTGGTATCGTGTTGAAGCTGCATGGGCAGCTGTACCTGTACAGTCGTTTGCGTATCCATACGATAGATTGTAATGAGTAATTTTATACTCACATCGCAATTTGATTTGCAAACATGGCTACATGTTGAACTATTGTAAGGGCCGTTTTTTTATTTTTTTATATACAGATGTGTGTTAGCAATTCCTGCCCATCACTTTTTACACATTACACATATTCAAGCAACACTCTACCACTGTGCCGACGTCTAGCTTCGAAGGTCACGTGCCCATTTCAGTCGTAGTTGCCGATGTCGTGGTGTTAACAGTGACACATGCATGGGTCATCTGTTGCGGGGGCTCGTTGTTAGGAGTGTTCGATTCACAGTGTGTTCATACACACTTGTGGTGTGCGTACTGTAAGACCTTCAGTACACACACCATCAGGTTAATTGACTTGTCGCTCTAACGAAGTAGGCAAGTGTCAGCAATATGTCTCGTGGTCTTATCGTGGCGTGTTTATCTTCTGCCGTTAGGTCAGACGATAGAAATGCCACTTGCACGCTTAGAGTAGCAGAGCGACGGTGACCAACTTTAAACAGAACTTGATTAATTTTCACACACATTTATTAAAATTATAACAACCATAAAATTTACTTAACTTGGTTCAGGATGCTATTTACAATTGACACTCTGAAGTACCTTTGGTACCGGTATGTTAATCTTATTCTCACATATATCTGTGATACTTGACAAAAGTGTCTATACATTTATCTTCATGGCTATGTACAGGAGTATAGTAATCTTATTAGGCGCAGACTGAAACTTGTCTATAGACGGGTGCAGACAAATGTAGATCTCGTACAGACTGGTGCAGACAAATGAAGACTGACTAATCGGAGGTCGATACACTCGTTATAATACCTCGCGCGTTCATGCATCACTGTGCGAGTGTGATCCGTTAGGAGAAAAGGTTCTACGTCAGCAGCAATCTCATTGACTGCGTTACATATTAATACGCGGATCGGCGGAAGCAGAATTTGGTCAGTCTCTATGGCAGCGCCATCTCATAGTGCGGAGACGGACGAGCGCTGCACCTGCGCTGTTGTGCTTAGCGGGGCACGCTCTAGTGGGAGAGTTGTCTACGCGCTGGCTACGCGGAACTATGTACACAACACTTGTACTCTGCCCAGCAGTAAAGTCTGATGTAAGTTCCACCACAGTTCGCCACTTGTCCTGTTTTACCAGTCTGTCCAGTTTATGACGCCTGATATTTATAATGAGCAGTGGCCGCCCAACTTCATGACGTGTGGACATGGTTTCACCTTGGTTTGTCCGCAGCTTGTGGTCTAGTGGCTAGCGTTGCTGCCTCTGGATCATGAGGTCCCGGGTTCGATTCCCGGCCGGGTTGGGGATTTTCTCTGCTTGGGGACTGGGTGTTCGTGTTGTCCTCATCATTTCATCATCATCATTTGTGACAGTGTCTAGATTGGATGCTGATGACCGCACAGTTGAGCACCCCACAAACCAAACAGCACCATCATCATCATCATCATCATCATCATCATCACCACCACCTTGGTTTCGCCACGTGTTGAAGCCACTCACCACAGCACTCCTCGAACACTCGACAAGTCGTGCCGTTTCCGGAATGTTTGTGCCGAGCCTCCGGGCCATCACAATCCTCTCTCAGTCAATCAGATATATCGCGCGCCTTTCCAGTTCTACGCACGGGCAGCACGCTCACCGATACTACACGCACCGTGCGTGTTTCTGGCTGGCAGCCAGTCCTCGCCAGGTGACGCTGCTATCACCTGGACCGGTTTATATCGATTGTGGGTCCGTGGTCATGATGTTCTGGCTGATCAGTGTACTAGCTTAGCGTGTTTATGTGACAAGTACCATCCGTCTAGTTGTTCGAAAGAAATAGAGTCATACGAAAGAAATAGAGTCATACGAAAGAAATAGAGGTCATAAAACATGTGAGCATGTGAGTGCTATTCTGTCATTCTGCGCAACAGGTTAATCTGAAATGTGCCCTTTACCCTGTGGCTCCTGCAAGATGCAATTTCAACCCCCTCACTACTACAGAAGTCAGACAGACGCTACTAACTTCCTAAAGAGAAATTCCTGAAAAACTTGCAGCAATAAATATCTTCTGGAGTCGTCCGCTGCAAGGAAATGACATAAAAATTCACAAAACTTCTTACGTAACTAGTGGGTTACTTGGGTACTGGAGTATGGCTAGTTAGTGTAAGAAAAACATGAAACTAAGGAAAATTATTATTATTTTTTTTTTTTTTTGCAAAAATTCTGAGAAATCACAATGGCACTTTTAGTTATGAACTTAACATGTTATTTCCGGGTTCTTTTCGGAATGTGAAGTTACCTCTTAAGGATAGGATTCGCTAATGAAATTTCTATACAAAGTTTAAGATTGTTATTGACTTGGCAGAATGGCTGAGAGCCGCGCCTACTCAACTTGGATAATTATCCGTTAGTATGTGCTAGGTACGGTCGAGACTGTCGCGTGTGAAATGCAGTGAATTGTACTATTGTGGAGGAAGTATGGGGCTCGCAAGAGCTGTAGTGCACAATACCGTAAGCTGCGATGACTGCTGTCTGCGCCGCTCGCTGCTGACATATAAGATAACTCTCGTTCTATCTGGATTGACCTTCGTCAATCAAACTCTCCCTACGCCTTTATGAAGTCAAGGACTCCTATTCGCCCCTAGTCTAACTATTGGTATGGCACACCGGTCAGATAACCAGTCCACCGCGATGCCACTCAAAATTCGCTCGCAGGCGTTTAACTATAGCTCTGTCTGTTCACACCGCACAATAATTGTGGCGGCCAACACAGTGGACAACGCTTAATCACAAGGACTCAGTATAGAGTCGCACTCCAATTCGCTGTAGACAGAGGTGCTCTCTCAGTGAAGTACTGAGGAGACACTTGTTCCTCGCTCTTTGAGTACACGTACGAGCGCGCACACTCTCGTTACGTGTTCTCGCTCCTAGAGCAACAACAGAATGGACCCTCTCCATGCCAGACGTGAAGGAGTGTATCTTTCGGTCTCTTCCATTACTCCTTCAGCTCAAGGCGTCAGAACTATCGTCTGCCAATCAGCATTGCTGTTCTAAAACGGGAGAATGACATTTCGTTTGAGGCGACCAATCCGGAAATCTGTAGTATCAATGTTTGGCGTTTGCTGTCTCCCTGAGAAAATCTCTGAAATTGCGTGCTATGTGTAGAGAATGTGTAGGCTGGCCGCTCCCACACAATGTAGCGGAATTTGCTTTTAAGCTGAACACGGGGTCGTCCTTTCACTCGGGCAAACGCTGTCTGCTCTACGGGCGGTCACCGGCCGACGTGGATGGGTTGGGACCGGCGTCCTGGCGTGCGGTTGCCTCTCTCGAACTAAAACCTCCTGTGACCGTCGTGTCTGGAATGTATGTGTGTACGCCAGCCTCGAGTATTCAACCACGGTGCGCACTTGCGATTTATTAGTTATTTGCATATCGTTTACATGAATTCATACATTGACTTTATCTTATCGAGTTTGGGTTCGAATGAAGCGTCTTGATGTGCGGAATATGACTGTGAGGGCGGAATATGTAAGCAATGAAGGTCAGGAGACCACGACGTCTTACAAACAGTGAGTGAAAGAACCATTCTAAAACGACCCGGATAAAATTTTTAATTCTACACTAATCCAAGACATTAGAGACCTTTTTTGGCTAGCTTGTTATAATTCCTTATTGATTTACTTACGTCACTAATCCTCCCATTCCTACTAATTCAGAAACGGAAAAAAATTCAAAAGAAAAATCTGGATTCACTTGGAAATCGAACACAGGTGCTCCGTTTCCCAACCAAAGGCCTTGGTCGCTAAGCCATCGGCGCTTTCGTTGCATAACGTTTACCTTATGGCTACAGAAACGGTAGTCAGAAAAGTTTCTTTTATCGATTTCCTATGTTGAAACACGTATGTAACATAGCAGCGATGGCGAGGCATTGTAGCATCTGTGACCAGAGAGTATGCGCTTGACCGCGCGAGTGTTGCGAGCGGTTCTCTGTCAGTAGTCGTTGCGAGTCCGTCAGTAGTCGTTGCGAGTCTGTTAGTAGCAGTCGTTGCGAGTCGGTAGCTCGGTTTAGTTGAGAACAGTACTCTGTCAGTAGTCGTCGCGTGCTGTACGCTAATAGTCGTCATGCAGAGCGGTCGGTCAGTAGTAGCAGCCCAGTGCGGTTGTGTGATGTAGGCGGTCGGCAACACTGGTCAAGATGGTGAATAAGGTATACCATTAATTAATATAATCATTAGATAATGTAAAAAATTTATTTATTGTAATTATTCTCCAACAAGTTCCCCAATAATAATTTTTATTTCAAAAGCATTTTTTCAAATTTAATTTTTTTATTGAACTAAAGATCTCGTTGCACTTCCCATTTCATTCCACTTCTTTTGAAGAAAAATTTCACTAGAATTACAAAAAAAAAGAGAATATTATTATTTGCAATGCAGTTCCTCCAAGCGGTGCGCAACAACAAGAGCAGATATGTGACATCCATTTATTCTGAGGTAAGACTTTAATTCTGATTGTTTTTACACAGGGCCAAAGATCGATATTTCGGTTTAATTAAATTTTCTTATCACTGAATGGACTTTAATTTTTCATCAGGAATTTATATTTGAGTCAGATTGCGAATTTCACATTTTTGTTGCCATTGTCAGTACATTTCATTGTGCGCAGGTTACGTTTAGCGCAATGTCCATTAGCATCCCTAAATAATATTGGCCATTCTTTTAAATTTCTGTGGGGAGGTTACACTTGGTTCCCATATCTATTGAGTAATGTCTTTTCTTTCAAAAATTTTGTGGGGAGGTTACACTTGGCGACACCCAGTCCAGGATCGTATTTCGTTGAGAGTCTTTTGAACAACAGTCAGATATCTGCTCTTATTTGCTTAAATATAATTAGGATTTGGCGCTACGCTTTTATTAATCTTGTGACTTTCTCTCTACAGGTTAACGGCAATTTGTTGCTTTGTTGTATTTGTGTGTTGCTTTTGCATTGTGTTGATTTGTTTTGTGAAAAATTTTGACTATTGTAAAAATGCCGCGAAAGACTGTGAATAGTGTATCGCGAAGTATTGTGAATGAAATTACCGACTTAAACAACGTGACCGATAGTAATTGTGATACGCAACGTAATGATGACAATCCTGCGTTCACTAACAATCAGAGCATTCCAACCACTAATGATGACTTTCACCTTAATGATGAACAAACGAACTCAATTGTCTCGTCTGTTAACTTGACGACAATTGAAAATGAACAGGATACACAAAGTAAGACGGATTTATTTAATTCCGAAATAGTGAGTGACAGTGTACATCGGACTGATAATCCTTTTTGTAAGTTGCAAAATGACCAAATGGTCACACAAAGTGCGGCAACTGCAGGGATATCATTAAACAGCACAGAGAGTATAAACGCTAATCTTGGCCTTGATCAATTTTTGGCACTAGTGCTGCAACTAATTAACCAAATGATAGAAAAGCAAGACAACAGTAGTAAAGAGTTACAACAACTATTTAGTGAACGGAACAAGAAACTAGACAAACTTATTGAACGGATCGGACAACAGAGTGAAAGTTTCGACAACCATTACAAACAACTTAGCGAAACAATTGATGAAAGTTTCAAACTGACGAACGAAAAACAAGACGACCTTAAAGAACAGAACAAACAAGTTAGTGAGCAGATTACAGCTGTTACCGTGCGATGTCGGGACAATAAAGTACATTTACGTGAGGATACTGAGGCTTGTGCTAAAAACAGTAATAAAGAAGTTGGCACTGTTGCACAGGAATTAAGTAGTACACGTGTAGGCACAACAGAATCACATAAAGACGAGATTATTGGAGTCACCGAACAATGTTCAGCAAACGAAACACAGGTACACGAAATTAATGCAATCACTGAACAATGCCCTAAAAACGCAGTACAGATTTGCGACGAAGTTAATTTAGAGTCAGTGGAAGTTTCACACACTGCGAATACGGAAGTCAATTATAAGAGTGAACGACAGAACAACCAAAATGTCGAAAGTGTTACAGTAACAGAGTTGAAAACTATTTCAGTCACCAATACGTCACAGAATCCGCCACGTTGCGAGCATTTGCCTGACTCACGCAGCGTGTATAATGTGAGCAATTTACAGAGACTGCGAGATGTAAAATCCGAAAAGCCACGCGACTTAAAATCTGAAAAACTACGTAACTTGAAGTACGAAATGACACAGACAAACAGATTCACACACAAACCTGAACGTGTTCTCAAATTCAGTGACGAGAACGTTGATAATAAGCAGTTTGCATTTGTAAGAAAATGTAAAGAATTTAATAATGACAGAGCACAGATACACGATTTGCACTGTATACGACAATTTATCTTTGTACATTCACCGCTATTATCTGTAATGGAGAAACTAGCTTTGAACCAGATGCGACAATTTATTTTTGTATTTACAACAGCATTACGTATTATGCAGAAACCGGAATTAGCATGCAGACAGCAATTTATTTCTGAATTTGTACCGCCATTGCCTATAACACAAAAGCTAAAGATTATTTGCAGTGCGTAATTGACCTCAGGGGATTCATTACGCTTTAATGAATATGTGCCGTAGCGAGCATAGGGCCCCGAGCTGTAGTAGTGCTGTTTCATCTTTAGTTTTCTGCACTGCTGCCTTCTCTTCTACTATCCTTTATATCTATCCAAACAGCTCTTTAACTATTGCTCTATCTAGGGTTAAGAAACGAGTAATGAAAACCCGATGTGACAAACTTTTACCGAATGTGACAATTTTCAGTAGGCACTCCAGAACCAGCGTAATTTTTAATAACTGATATAATCGTAATCATCAGTATGTACAAAATTTTCGGCAGTCGCAACCACATTTTTTGGTAACAATAGATGTTTTTTCACCACAATAGCATGAAAGTCAGCCGCTTAGCATACCTAACCAACAATGCAGTCTACAAGGTCAACCAAACTTTAATGTTTCGCCGCGTGCATGTATAGTCCCAGCTCCAACAAATAGTAACGCATGGCAGCAAAGAAATAACTACGTACAGATAACACACTATTTCAACTCGTATCGCAATGCGCCGTATAGAAATTACTATCATGACAGACGTAAAAAAAAAAAAAAATGATGAGCACAATTTTCAGCGTACATTTAATAACAGTCAATCTTATGAGCAGCAACAACATCAGCAACAACAAATAATCATGAATGAAACAGACAATAGGTGTCATCCGTAGCGTAATACGTCAGTAAGAGTTAACAGAGCAGTTCAAATAGTGGATATGTCACAGCATCCTCCCGTAAATAATAACACGTACGACAGAATTTAACCAGATACAGCACAGATTGCATAGTACAGTAACGCAAACATTACTTTTGACACGCAGAATTTTGCTCACGAGAATGTTATTTGAAACATGCTTTGTTGAATGCACCACTTTTATCGCACCCAGATCTTACTAGAAATTTTTCCATTGCCACCGACAGTTCCAACACCGCTTTAGGCGTACACATTTTCCAGGAAATAGAAGAAGATGGTTCTACAGTAATTAAAAACATCGCATTTGCAAGCCGCATTTTGTCACCCGCTGAACGAAATTATTCTGTTACAGAACTTGAAACATTATGTGTTGTATGGGCTTTCACGAGATTTAGGCACTTTCTTTATGGCAGACATACTACCGTTTACACAGACCACAGAGCGATACAATTTTTGCTTTCAGCTAAATTCACGCACGACAGATTAAGCAGATGGAAACTTTATTTACAAGAATTTAATTTTACGATTGTTCATATTCCCGGCACACAAAATGTTATAGCAGACGCACTATCGCGTTCTCTCAGCAACAATCAGCAAGACGTAGCAACCAACTTCTGCAAAACAAATTTCAGTGTCATGTACATTCAGCAAGTTGCATTTG
The DNA here is from genome assembly GCF_023864345.2 of Schistocerca serialis cubense. NCBI lineage: Eukaryota > Metazoa > Arthropoda > Insecta > Orthoptera > Acrididae > Schistocerca > Schistocerca serialis. The sequence continues at coordinate 632,165,488 of NC_064642.1, read as the reverse complement.
AAAACTTTATTTCATCGTCATTACAGGACATAGCACAAGAACAAAACAAAGACAACGTGTGGAAAGAAATTAAACAGCTTTGGCAATATAAGAATAATGTTACGATTAGGAACCACTACACTGTACGCAATGACGTTCTGTTTCGCCGCTCTCATCCTGACAGCAACAATTGGTTATTATGCATTCCTGACGAACTGGTTAACAAACTAATTTGGTACACTCATTTAAGTTACGCACATTACGGAGCACGAAAATGTTTTCTTGTATTGAGACAGAACTGTTATTTTACTAACATGGAGAAACGTATACGACGAGTTTTAGCGTCTTGTAAAATTTGCCAGAAGGCTAAATCAGACACCACTTCACATATTCCTCCATTATATCCCATTATACCTGTTAAATTAAGACATATGGCCGCAGTAGATATTTTTGGTCCAATTCCGAGAACTAACAGAGGTTTTTGCTACATTTTTGTCGCTGTTGAGCTCACTTCAAAATTTGTTACTTTCACTCCGTTACGCAAAGCTACTGCTAAAACTGTTTCGAAAGCATTTGTAAAACATTTTCTATCTCATGTAGGGCATGTAATGAAAGTAATTTCTGATAATGGATCACAATTTCGTAGTAGCGTATGGACACGCATGTTACGAGCTAGAAACATTTCTCCGATCTATATATCCAAGTACCACGCTTCTTCGAACCCCTGTGAAAGATTAATGAAAGAAATTGGTAAACTGTGCCGAATATACTGCCACAAAAGACATATTGATTGGGATACACACATACTCTCATTCCAAGATGTAATTAATTCCATTCCAAATGAATCCACTATGCTATCTCCGACTGTTATACTGAAAAACGTTGAACCACCGAACAAAATTAAAGAATTAATAGAATTTCCCAAAAGTCGTCGCCTACGCCACCACGAAATAATTGACATTGCGCTGAACAACATCAAACGTGCCGCAGAGCGCCGGAGAAGACAGCAAAAACAGGTTTGTACACGCCGCGACTTTCACGTTGGACAGAAGATACTAGTACGTACACACTATTTATCCAGTAAATTAAAAGGTAAGTGCAGTAAATTTGAACTTCTATACGCAGGTCCATATCGGATTCGCAGCATCCCTCACCCCAATGTTGTACATGTCGAAACTTTGAGAACTAGAAAATCGAAAGGCAATCACCATATATCAAACATTAAACCGTTTATTGAGTGAAACCACTGTATGATTCAACACACTATGATGCCATTTACTAATGCAATTATTTCACGTGACTAATTACTGATGATTATCGTATTTTTTCTTGGCAAGTGCCCGGCAAGGTAAGGTTAGCAGGTCGCTCTTCTTGTCGTTACACATCAGACCGTGCATATTTTTCCAGATGAATTTACACATTTACGACTATTTCTGCAATTATGTTTATGTGACTACTTATTGATGATTATCGTATTTTTTCTTGGCAAGTGCCCGGCAAGGTAAGGTTAGCAGGTCGCTTTTCTTGTCGTTACACATCAGACCGTGCACATTTTCCACTTTTTTTTGTGTGTATGATTGTACTCCAGTTTTGTTTGTATGCACTATGAAATAGTTAAGATATAACACACACCAGTCGACTTTGACATTTTTTTTGCCTTATGACATCTCAACATCGTGACTGTTTCACATTTTTTTTGCTGCTGCATAGTATTATTCTGTGTATATTTTTGTTTTTGAACACTGTCAATGTTTTTGACATATTACGTTTTCTGTCATGTTATGCTGTATGGCTAATTATGTCACCATAAACCAGTCATTATTTAGTGGGTATATGATTTAAATGCAAGACATTAATCTCTGTCATCAATTTCAGAAAGAAATGGTGCGTGTAAGAAATAAATTCAACAGAAATGGGAATTTCACCTACGGAATAAACGAAAGGAGATGCAATAACTTTATGAGGAAGAGTAAATGGATCAGGATTAACAAACATTAACAAGAATATACTATACTCATCACAGAATAGCAGTCTTAACTAATTTTTTCTTTCAGAATACAAGGTGATTGATGCAGGCTGTCAGAGAGAACTACACATCTTAGTTTTAGTGATGAAATATGCTAGAGATAAGGAATAGTTATGTAATGAGTAATGAAGTGATTTTTTGCAGATGATAATGAATACTGATGAATAATGATGAAGGAAATGGTATTATGAATAATGAAGTTTTTCTTTACAGGTGATGATAATGGTGAAGTTATGATGATATGGATAATGAAGTTTTTTTCTTTACAGATGAGGATAGTGTTGAAGTTATGTATTTATGCTACGTAGTTATTTAAGTATTTGTTGCAGTTTGCTTTGACAGCAGGTGTTACATTGCATAGTAGGATGACGGAAAGTTTTGGAAAGGACAGCTATGGAACACATTTTATACACATTTCACTACTTGTTAATTCGAAGTTCACTACTTTTCAGCATAGTGTGCGTTTCTTCTTTCAGGTCAATAATCCGTTTTTGTATTTTTTCCAGGAGAAGTTTTTCATGACACTTACTAAACCTGTTACTTATTATACCTGTTCTAGTACTTGCATTTTTATATTTTTTACCCATTTGTGTTTATCATTTATAAATGTGATCACATGTACTGCCTTGTTACATAATCTTGCTACAGCTGACTCATGACGAATGACGTTACCTATCCTCATTTGCAGCAATAGGTCAAAAGCAAAAAGTATTATGCCTCAGCAATTAATTATCGATCCCAACGCAATGCATTGCTAACAAAAAACATGTATTACCAGTCCCACATAATGTCACTAGTTTATGATAATTCTGAATAATACTGATCAACTCTGAATAGCATGTCACTTGATTAATGACCTCTTAATGAGACTATATTCAAAATGATGCTTTGTCACTAGCTAATAACTGCCACTGTTTATTGTAATGATACCACTTATAATGCCTGTGATTATTAATGATTTGACTGTAATTAACTGATTTTTAATAATGACTTCGTAATAACCTGAATAATACTGAATGATGATTCTATTCAATACTTGCTGGCCACTGAGTGCCAATAATTGTCACTTGAAGAATTGTGATTAATTATGCCATTGATTAGCTCTTGTTTCCAATGTTGATACTTTGTAACCAGAAAAGAATGTGACTGTTTAATAATGCTTTGTAATTAATTAAGGCTAATAATTCTTACTATATTGAAATGACAAATGATTAATTAACTGTAATTAGACAAATGATTAATTAACGACAAATGATTAATTAACTGTAATTAGGCAAAGGCTAATGATTATTGGAATGACAAATGATTAATTAACTGTAATTAGGAGAAGGTTAATGATTCTTAATTATACTCTGTAACTGAAAAGAATGCGATTATTTCATAATGCTTTGTAACCAGGAAAAGAAGGCTACTGATTCTATGTACAACAATTAATGAACATTTTTCTGTAATACTACATACTTGGTACAGAAATGTTCAATAACTGGGCTATGAATGCCACAAACTACTAATTAAGTCTGTAATTGTCAATATTATGTGACTTGATGTCCTTCACCTCATAAGCTGACTACCCTGAATTACTGCAATGTCCATTTGTCCTGTTTATCCTAGTGATCATGGAGCACTATCTTTGGTTTTGCACTAATTCTACGTTGGTGTGCCTTGTAAGAGTGTGGTGTTGACACGACATGCTGTCCACCACCATGAGCGATGAAGACATTATTATGGTCCCACTGTTTGGTGTACCTAATGTACTGCCAAAATGAAAACATGGAACATTACTACGACAGTTCAGTGTCTTGGCTACACTGATAAATTCTGATGGGAAAAGAACTTCAAGTTGTGTCACTTGGTGTTGTACTTCTGTGGAAAGATATGGACTTTCAGAGCAGCTGTGTGCAATCTAAAGTGCTACAACCATGATGCAATCCTTCCCTTTCCTATCCTGATTCTTGTCACATAAAAAAAAAAAAAAAAAAAAAAAAATTTTTGGTAACATCATTTATGTTCATAGGTTATACATTTTTCGATTCGCTGAACTCCAATGCGAGTACACTTATGTCACTTGTCAACATAATATTTTTTGCCAGTCTGTTTATTTGTTCTGCATATGCTAAAGAATTTTTTCAGTGCCTGTGCACTTTGTTATCTGTCAAAAAATTTGTATATACATTTTTCTGATTTGCTACTATGTTTTGTATTCACATTTTGTCTTTGTCTGATATATTTTGTACTTAGTGCGTGTGCACAACATTTAAATATTCTGTAAGTTGTAGGATTTTGTTAATTAAAGAAAAATTTTGCCGCGCTTGGCAAGTCCAAATGACTCACCATCGCTGCCAAATTTTTGCCCCCCCAGTGGAGGGTTATGAAACACGTATGTAACATAGCAGCGATGGCGAGGCATTGTAGCATCTGTGACCAGAGAGTATGCGCTTGACCGCGCGAGTGTTGCGAGCGGTTCTCTGTCAGTAGTCGTTGCGAGTCCGTCAGTAGTCGTTGCGAGTCTGTTAGTAGCAGTCGTTGCGAGTCGGTAGCTCGGTTTAGTTGAGAACAGTACTCTGTCAGTAGTCGTCGCGTGCTGTACGCTAATAGTCGTCATGCAGAGCGGTCGGTCAGTAGTAGCAGCCCAGTGCGGTTGTGTGATGTAGGCGGTCGGCAACACTGGTCAAGATGGTGAATAAGGTATACCATTAATTAATATAATCATTAGATAATGTAAAAAATTTATTTATTGTAATTATTCTCCAACAAGTTCCCCAATAATAATTTTTATTTCAAAAGCATTTTTTCAAATTTAATTTTTTTATTGAACTAAAGATCTCGTTGCACTTCCCATTTCATTCCACTTCTTTTGAAGAAAAATTTCACTAGAATTACAAAAAAAAAAGAGAATATTATTATTTGCAATGCAGTTCCTCCAAGCGGTGCGCAACAACAAGAGCAGATATGTGACATCCATTTATTCTGAGGTAAGACTTTAATTCTGATTGTTTTTACACAGGGCCAAAGATCGATATTTCGGTTTAATTAAATTTTCTTATCACTGAATGGACTTTAATTTTTCATCAGGAATTTATATTTGAGTCAGATTGCGAATTTCACATTTTTGTTGCCATTGTCAGTACATTTCATTGTGCGCAGGTTACGTTTAGCGCAATGTCCATTAGCATCCCTAAATAATATTGGCCATTCTTTTAAATTTCTGTGGGGAGGTTACACTTGGTTCCCATATCTATTGAGTAATGTCTTTTCTTTCAAAAATTTTGTGGGGAGGTTACAATGTATGATGATGAAAAATCGATTCAGTCAATTCTGAGCCGATTGTGGGTTGTGAACTTGAGAGGTGGTATTCTAAAAGACGGAGGGCGGTAGGGGGTGAGGAGGGGAGGGGGGGGGGAGTGTTGAGCTGTTGTTGTGGTCTTCAGTCCAGAGACCAGTTTGATGCAGCTCTCCATGCTACTCTATCCTGTGCAAGCTTCTTCATCTCCCAGTACCTACTGCAACCTACATCCTTCTGAATCTGTTTTGTGTATTCATCTCTTAGCTCCCCTCTAGGATTTTTACCCTCCGTGCTGCCCTCCAATACTAAACTGGTGATCCCTTTATACCTCAGAATACGTCCTACCAACCGATCCCTTCTTCTAGTCAAGTTGTGCCACAAATTTCTCTTCTCTCCAATTCTATTCAATACCTCCTCTTTAGGCATGTGATCTACCCATCTAATCTTCAGCATCCTTCTGTAGCACCACATTTCGAAAGCTTCTATTCTCTTTTTGTTTAAACTATTTATCGTCCACATTTCACTTCCATACATGGCTACACTCCATACAAATACTTTCAGAAAAGACTTCCTGACACTTAAATCTGACTAAAATATCTTGTCTTCATGGTAAACAGATGCATCACAGTTATAAATTCTTTAATGACTTAAGTCTTGCACGGCAGAAAATTTATAAAATATTTTAGTCTTCCATTTTAGGTTGTACGCAAGCCACCCGCAAAATGTGAGCGAGATCGGTTGACCGCGTCTAAGGTCTTCCCTTTTTCAGATGGAAACCACTATCCCGGTTGACTAGATCGTCGTGTGCTTTTGTGTACATTGTCTCTTTTATGACCGAATCCCAGAATCCGATGGCGTGACTTACACATTCGTCTGTTTAAAACTTGTCGGTCTGGCCGAGGCCAAAGCTCCTCGTAAGTTCTGAACAGTGTTACGAGATGCTTGTTGCGCCTCGCCGATGTACTACATGCCACACTCGCTACTGATACCAGATGCCCGGAACCATAGCTGGTCTTTGAGACAAGCGTAATTTTAATTTTAACCGTTAAGCAGAGAAAGGTTTGTGTGTACCGCTTTTCTGTTATCCTGACAGTATGACAGTGGGCGGTCCTGCATACGTAAGGAACACCAAGCGCTTTGTTTTTCCTTGTGGATTTTTTCTTATTTGTGTCTCCGAATAGCTGTTCTTGCGAAAGGTTTAGCTCGATAGGCAGTCTTTCCTTGTCGCATATGGCCTTCGCTCTTTGTACCAGGGTCGTGAGCACAGATTTGCGATGCGTTAGATGGTGGCGGCTTAAGGCATCCATATCGCCTTCTTTCTACAGAAGAAATATCCCAACGTTCCACCAGGGTTCCTATAGGTCCGAATGTCTAGGAACAGTAGATACCCGTTTTCTTACACTTCCACAGTGAAGCTGACGTTGTCAAGTATGAAGCTGAGGTTGCACAAGAATTAGTATAGGTTTTCTTCACTATGCGGCCACAAATGTGACGTCCATATCGGGCACTCGGCATCGGAGCCTGCGGTCCAGCGGCTATAAATGAAATAACTGTATATGAAGCTAACATTTCACCTGAAGATGATGACTACGAAACTCGTCGAAACGTTGCGACAGCGCGAACGCCAGGGCTCGGCTTATACCCGAGAATATTACAACAATGTAATTCGAGGAAACCTGAATTCCCATACAGTACCAGTCATTTTCTATAGGATGATGATCGGGTGATTTAGTGAGTTTAGTCGGGGTGCCATTACGTGCTGGGTGTTCATCAAATCAAGAAAGAATTTACATCTATATAATGCTTCGCAAGCCACTTAATGGTGTGTGGCGTAGGGTACTTCTGGTATCACTAACCGATCCCCCCTACCCTGCTCCACTCGCGGATGGCGCGTGGGAAGAATGATTATCGGTAAGCCTCTGTATTGGCTCTAATTTTTCGAATTTTCTCGTCGTGGTCATTACGCGCGATATACGTGGCAGGAAGTAATATGTTGTCCAGCTCTTCCCGGAAAGCGCTCTCTCGAAATTTTAATAGCAAAGCCTCTCTGTGACACAGAACTACTCTCTTGTAAAGTCTGCCAATGTCGTTTGTTGAGCAACTCGGCAATGTTCTAAACGATCCCCTGACGAAACGCGTCGCTCTTCGTTGGCTCTCCTCTATCTCTTCTATCAGCTCTACCTGTTAACGATCACTTATTGCCGAATAATACTCAAGAGCCGGTCGAACAAGCGCCTTATAAGCCAATTCCTTCGTGGATTAGTTACATTTCTCTAAGATTGTTCCTATGAGTCTGTCTGTAATCTACTTTTCCTGGTATTTGTTTTATGTGGTCATTCCACTTAAGGCCACTCTGGCTGGATATTTACCTCTATACATTTTACAGTAGATACCGTTTCAAGCAGTTTCTCATCAACAGTGTAGTTGTACAGTAGTGGATTCTTTTCCTATGTATTTGCAATATGTTACCATTATTTCCGGTCAGCATCAACTGCCAGAGTGTGCACCATTCATCAGTCGTCTGCAGGTCATTTTGCAATTTTCCAATCCCAATGCACCCGCGGATACCCGCATCGCTGCAAGCTTTTAGCTGCATAGTAAATATTGCTGTGGGTATACTAAAACTCTAAACTCCATTCCAACAGGCCTAGGAAGGCCCAACGGTACCAACCGACCGCCCTGTCATCCTCAGCTGATAGGCATGACTGGATGGAGGGGCAAATGTTCAGCACACCCCTCCCCCGGAAGTTGTAAGCTTTCGCGAGCGGTTGAACTACTTTCTATCAAGTAGCTCCTCAGTTGGCATCGCAAGTGCTGAGTGCACCCCGCTTGCCAACTGCGCTAGACAGATACGGATGATCACCCATCCAACAGGTAGCCAAGGCCGAAAGCGCTTAATTTCGATGATCTGACGCGAACCGGTGCTACCACTGTGGCAAGGCCGGTGGGAGTGCGCATATACTGGATGAACGAAAATTCGCACACTCAGACGACACAGTGCGATCCCTTGCATACTGACAGCACGTCCCTTACAAAAACGCCCTCAACGAAAATTCGCCCCGTGCATATTTCCGTTAGAAAATGAACATGAAAGGAAGGAAATGTGGCAGCACTGTACTCAGATGTACGACGAGTAATGTCTTTCTTTAATAATGGAAAACTGTTTTATTCAGTTAGCGCAGAGAGTGAATTTTGCGTTAGAATATCCGAATTCGATTCCTGGTCCAGATGTAATTTATTTCCTAATTTTACGTTGCTTGATATAATACCTGGCTCCTTAATCATTATACAGCTATTACCGCAGATCTTATACAAAACATTTACAGTTATTTAATACCAACACAGAAATGAGAAAACAATCGTTTTCATTATTCCACTTTTAACGACGTATTTCCTCTTTAAGCGTTTCCTCTATTCTCTTTCTTGCATTACCCAGCTCCATACCTTCCGATCCATTTTCAGCCTTGATTTACTTTTCTTCTCAAAATAAATTAAGGAACAGTAAGACATCGACCTCTCTCCTTCTTGATTTACCGCCGCTTCTTTTATCCTAGGTAGTTCGTATGCAATCTTGCCAATCACATAGCGCCGGCCGATGTGGCCGAGAGGTTCTAGGCGCTTCAGTCTGGAACCGCGTGACCGCTACGGTCGCAGGTTCGAATCCTGCCTCGGGCATGGATGTGTGTGATGTCCTTAGGTTAGTTAGGTTTAAGTAGTTCTAAGTTCTAGGGGACTGATGACCTCATATGTTAAGTCCCATAGTGCTCAGAGCCATTTGAACCAATCACATAGCAACATAGTCTAATGTAAGTCTATTGTGTCCTATTGATCAACTAAAGGCTGTATCAAAAAGAACTTTTCAAGTTTGAAAACTCATACTGATTTATTCATTTAACTTACATACGTGGTTTTCGTGTCATCGTGTCATTTTATATACATCGTGCTTTTATACTTTATACCCAAACACGTTCAAAGTGACTGCCATTGGTTATGCAGTATGCTTCCCGTCTGAAGTCGACTTCTTAACATACACGCTGCAGCATGTCAGGTGTGACTTGTTCAGTTGCGACGTAAATCCTGGCTCTAAGCTCTAGTGGAGAAACCGGTAACGGTGGAAGAAACACGGTATCCTTGATGACTTCCCAATCTAGGAGCAACGCAATTGGCGCACCTCGTCCCATCCACTTGCCTGGAAAGAGCACATTTAGGAAATCCCGGACAGTGGAGAGGTACTGCGACGGTGAGCCCTCTTTCATAAACTGTACACTGCGTTCTTGGTTATCAACGTCATTCTGAGGGATTAAAAAGTTTTTCCTCACATCTAAGTACATTGTGCCGCGGATATTTTTCTCTTGGAAAAAGAAAGGTCTGTAAGGGATGCTCTTGTACGATGCACAAAATACATCAGTTTTGGGATATCACGTTCATGTTGCAGGGATTCTCGTGAATTTTTCACTGCCCCAAATTCTACAGTTGTATTTGTTAACTTCACCACTTACGTTAAAAGTAGACTCATCACTAAAGATAATCTTTCCAATGAAATCTTCATCTTCAACCAGCCGGTGTAACATTTCCACAGAAAATGTCCTTAAGGCCCTCATAAACGATCAAACTTGTTCGTCAAATTCTCTCTTTTCTAGCCACGGATCTCTCAAATGAGAGATCAAGTTTATCGATTACCCTCACTTGTGAAGCAGACGCTGTTTGTGTATGGTGTATTTTGACACTATGGGGATTGGCTGAAAATGCAGATAAAGCATTTCATGATATTGACTTTGGCATTGAGTTTAAAGAAGAAGAAGAAGAAAACTAGAACTGTTTACAATGAGAGAGAAATATACACATGAAAATATGTAACACTCGGAATCTAATGAGTATATCAAGTTTCTGCGAATAGACAGTGAAACAGAAAATCAGAACAAGTTACTAAGAACTTGTTTAGAATTACTTGACTTCACTCTGAAAAAGAAGACAGGTATCCATCAATTTATTCTCTTCTACTTAGTCTCCTAATGATAGCTCATTAAAATACTATAACGCGGAAACATGTTGCCTTAGCGCCCCTGGAACAGCTGAGAACTTCGTTTTTTTATTATTATTATTTTGTTGCACTCCCGCTTGTATATTGTGCGTAGAATATGGATTTTCTTCTTAACCTCTTCCTCCGTAATATACGGCTGGGAAAAAAGTGCCACTTTGCTTTTTCGTTGATCGCAGTTTCCATAGTTGTGAGAACTCAGGATACAGTGGGATAAATTGTAATAAAGCTATTTTTCACTACAACAAATGCGGCGAAGCATCGCCACAAACAACGCCCACCATATTGCCACATTTTTTGTCACTCTTAATTTCTGTCAGACATGCTCTATCTTTGAGAAACACTTAAGCAACATAGTACTTGGTCAATTATTTGACAAACACAGTAAAAATTTTTTTGATCGTGTGCGAGGGCCTATGCGACCAATCCTATCAGTGACTTTTAGTTCTTGTGCGATTGTAAACTGGTATTGTTAGAGATGCAACACGGCAGACAGTCGTATGCGAACGCACCGCTCTAGGAAAGCACACAGGGTCGATTTTGTAGGACTGTTCACAAAGCTTTGTCTCACTTGACGCACGATTTTGTCAGACGCACTGGGACGATCTGAGGATTCGTTATGTTTTATCGAACATCCATTTTCAATTAAACACTTGTGCCACTCGTAAAAAGTAGACCTACTGAGAGTATCTTTACCATACTTTGTACGAAAATTACTCTGCACAGTTGCTTCAGAGTTCGACTCTTCGAAACCAAAATACACTGCGATCACGCCCGGGACCGGTAAATTCATCCCATCTTTGCTGGAACTGCCGCTGGTGGTAGCGATGGTGCGATTCGATACCACATGTGGGAAAACGTGATATATTTTCCTTCAAGATGACACCACCACTAAGTCTGTAAGTCGTATGCATAAGTTCGTACGAACTTTCAAAGCTTTAAAGTCCCTGCACTTTCGAAAATAGTTTTCAGTATGCCCTTCTGGCACTGGTTCATTTGATTGGCGCCAAATATCATGCTTACCACTTTGTTCTCCATTACATTTCCTTAGGATGTTAATCAAAGGAGATCTAGTAACCCGTCCCATAGGTAATTACCAAAATCTGTTAGGCTTGTTTTGGTCTGTGGATGCACGCTTTCATGCTTCTCTCTTAACTCATGCTCCTCTCGTAACTGTGGGTAAACCTCCTCTGCGAATTCAAAAGAGCATGATCCAGCGAGTATCTGAATGTTTGGGGATTCAGTGAGGTCTTTTTGAGCACCTGCTCTGAAGACGAGGATTGTCTTGTGAAAAACATGTTATCTCTACATCTACAAGATTACTTTCTAGTTCACAGTTAAGTGCCTGGCAGAGGGTTCGTCGAACCTCCTTCTTGCTATGCTATTTCTCTATCGTTCCACTCTAGAACAGCTCGCGAGAAAACTGAACAGTTGAATGTTTCTGTACGAGTTACGATTTCCGTTATTTTATTGTTGTGTGCCAGCAAAACATTTTCACACTCTAAGGAGAAAATTGGTGAGAAGATCCTGCCGAACGAAAAACGCTTTTGTTTTAATGATTGCCACTCAAATTCGCATATCATATTGGTGGCACTCTTTCCCTATTTAGCGATGGTACAAAACGAGCTGTCCTTCTGTGAATTTTATCGATGTCCTCCGTTGTAGGTTGTGTTCCAAAAATGAACAGCATAGAGACAGAAGTGATGAGTGATGACACTTCCTGCAGGACCTGACCATCATTTTGCAGAACAATGCTCAAGTACGTACAATGCAAGCTGTTACTGATTTGTTTGGCTGATGGGGCTGCTAAGCGCTATATCACCTACTGCACTCCCCTGACTTAAGCCCTCGTAAGTTCAACTCGATTTCTAAACGGAAGGAAACACTTCACGGCATTCGCTTCAGAACTGCTACAAATTCGTCGGGCAATAGACCGCGCCGCTCGAACTGTCAACACAACTGGCACTGCTAAGAGTATCCTACGACTTCCACATCGCTGGCAACGTGTTATACACAATGCTGGTGACTACTTTGAAGGTCTGTAAAACTTTGAAACACGTATCTATTTTGTACGAGCTGTAAATAAATAGTTGCCACTATTAAATTTCCAACCCTCGTATTTGAGGTAAATGACCATATCTTTCGACCACATTGACTCAGAAGCTTCAATTTTTTACACCGCCAAGGGATAATAGACCCTAGAATGTGACACTATGAGATAATAGACCTTAGCATGTGGCACACTGTTCGTGGGAACACATTCTTTACGAGTGAGAATTGGGAATTACACAAAGATTTGAGAAAATAAACAATTCAATGTGGATTATTTTTTGTATTAATTAACAAGCGTGGAAAAAAGAACCTAATAGAAAAAACAATTTGTTTATCTCTATCCTGAACTTGATTTTCAGGAGGTCAAAAAAAAAAAATGGTTCAAATGGCTCTGAGCACTATGGGACTTAACATCTGAGGTCGTCAGTCCCCTAGAACTTAGAAATACTTAGGCCTAACTAACCTAAGGGCATCACACACATCCATGCCCGAGGCAGGATTCGAACCTGCGACCGTAGCGGTCGCACGGTTCCAGACTGAAGCGCCCAGAATCGCACGGCCACACTGGCCGGCTCAGGAGGTCAGATTTCAAAATTTGTGAACTGTGATTTAGAGCACCCACATAGATCGTCTAAAGCTGGCGCCCCTGTTTGTATCTTTGTTCCTGGTTTCCATAGTTGTGGAAACTCGGAACACAGTGAGATAAATTGTAATAATATTAGTTTTCAGTAAACGTTTGTCTCTAAACATCGAGACAAACAAAGTCCGCCATATTGTCAAATTTTCCATCAGTCAAAATGTCTGTCACACATGCTGTATCTTTGAGAAACACTCAAGCAAAACCGTAGCCAAATATTTGGCAAACATAGTAAAAATGACAAATTTTTGATCGTGTACGGAAGCCTTTGCGAGCAATCCTGTCATTGTCTTTTAGTTCTCGTGCGATAGTAAACTTGTATGTTTAGAGATGCAACACGGCAAGCAGTCACATATGGGACGCCAAGCTCTCGGGAAGCACACAGGGTCAATCTTGTAGGATTGCTCACAATGCTATAACATACTCTGTACGAAAATTACTCTGTACAGTTGTTGCAGACTTCGACTCTTCAAACCAAAACACACAGAGAGCACTCTCAGCATCGGGAAAAGCGGCCCATCTTCGCTGCAACTGCCGCTAGTCGTTGCGGTGGAGCGATTCTGTGCTAGCGTACCACATGTGTGAAAACGTGATAACACCACGACTAAGTTTGTAAGTCGTATGAATAAGTTTGTGCGGATTTTCAAAGCTGTAACGTCCTTTATGATACCCCCTATATTAGAATACAGTTTCGAGTGTATCCTCGTGCCATTGGTTCTGTTGAATAGTACCAAATATCATGCTTACTACTTTGCTGCCGATTTCATTTCTTCAGGAAGTTTCGTCACCGGCAGATCAAATAACATGTTTCATAGCTAATTAGCAAATTCTCTTACGCTTAGTTTAGTACGGGGTTGAATGACAAAGAACTGGAAGCACGCTTTCCTGCTGCTCTCGTAATTGTGGATGCAGCTCTGCTACGAATTTAGAGAAGCATGAACCAGCTAATCGCCAACTGTTTAGAGATGCGGGGAGGCATATTTGAGCTACTGCTCTGTTTTGTGAAAAACATGTTGTCACTGATAGTGCATTTAAGACATTATAGCAGTCCATTCTTACTGAATCTAATATGCATATCTCACATCTTCACACTGATATGTTTTGTAGTTATTTCTAATCTATGACAGGTAATTATTTTTACATTATTATTGTTATTCATAAATATTTCTGGCATGCCTGCAAGTAACTGCTACGTTCAACGTTAAAAAAATCGGTACTTATAGGTTATCTATCGTTTAACTGAGCGGAATATATTTAGAGAATATAAAAGAAAATTACACCTAGAACCATTATCGAACCACCGAACTGTAGTATTCCTACAACACTCTACGCACTGTACTAACCGAGCTGTACAGGCAGTATTCAAGCAAAATGCTTGTTCATGTGATCACAGTGATGCGACATTGTCTTCTTTGACGTTATTTTTGTACCCATAATATGCACGGCATGAATTTTTGATAGAGACGTTTTGTCCTGTTAGCATGAAAGGATCACGCTGTGGCGTCCTATTTCGCGAATTTCGGCTCACCCTGTACATGTGTATATCTGTTTCCGCGCGTATACTTTTCTAGAACGAGGTTCTTTCTTTCCTGAATACTTCTACTGCTAGTAACTTGCTACACAGACAGACGCTGTAACTCATTCTGAACCTTCATGTTATGAACGTCACCCATGTTTAAGGCCAAAGGTAGGAAAACAAACGTCCGACCTTCCTTTCCGTTACGTGTCTTGCGTCACTGACGAGTATTCAGACAAATATGTTGAAGCAACAACGTCACTCTGTAGAAACAATTGAAAAATTATCTCCCACGGACACAGCCTTATAGGAGGCACCTTCAGCGGCGGGCTGGAGGGTCTGAGTGCTCCAGCGAAGTCCAAGGCTACACCGACAGAAGCATACCCGCTGGCAGGGTCATACAAGTCGGACAGGCCTCGACAGAGGAGCCAGAAGAACTGTGTCTCACATAGAGCGGGAGGGAGGGGCGGAGGCTCTCACTAGCGGAGTAAACCTCAAGGGAAAATTCTGGTTCAGAAATGATTCAGCTGGCTCTGAGCACTACGGGACTTAACATCTGAGGTCATCAGTCCCCTAGAACTTAGAACTACTTAAACCTAACTGACCTACGGACATCACACACATCCATACCCGAAGTAGGATTCGAACCTGCGACAGTAGCGGTCGCGCGGTTCCGGACTGAAGCGCCTAGAGCCGCTGGGCCACAACGGCCGGCCGGAAAATCCTGGTCTTCCAAGTTAGAGGTTGGATGTGGGGCTAACAACCCCACCTCGGATACCACACATCGACCTCAGAAGGACGATTACACGATGATGACACAGCAAAGAAAATGATTAGTGAGAAGGAAAATGGATATTATGATGGCCACCTGGAATGTGAGGACACTTACGAGGCCTGGTAAACTGCAAGAAATTAAAGAGGAAATGTAAAAGTACGCAGTGAAAACAGCTCACTACAAGAAATACTATCGAAAGGACATGGAATGACTGCAACAGGTAAACGTATATCGATATGTAGTGGAAAGGAAACATACACTACTGGCCATTAAAATTGCTACACCAAGAAGAAATGCAGATGATAAACGGGTATTCATTGGACAAATATATTATACTAGAACTGACATGTGATTACATTTTCACGCTATTTTGGTGCATAGATCCTGACAAATCAGTGCCCAGAACAACCATCTCTGGCCGTAATAACGGCTTTGGTACGCCTGTGCATTGAGTCAAACAGAGCTTGGATGGCGTGTACAGGTACAGCTGCCCATGCAGCTTCAACGCGATTACACAGTTCATCAAGAGTAGTGACTGGCGTATTGTGATGAGCCAGTTGCTCGGCCACCATTGACCAGACGTTTTCAGTTGGTGAGAGATCTGGAGAATGTGCTGGCCAGGGCAGCAGTCGAACATTTTCTGTATCCAGAAAGGCCCGTACAGGACCTGCAACATGCGGTCGTGCATTATCCTGCTGAAATATAGGGTTTCGCAGGGATCGAATGAAGGGTAGAGCCACGGGTCGTAACACATCTGAAATGTAACGTCCACTGTTAAAAGTGCCGTCAGTGCGAACAAGAGGTGACCCAGACGTGTAACCAATGGCACCCCATACCATCACGCCGGGTGATACGCCAGTATGGCGATGACGATTACACGCTTCCAATGTGCGTTCACCTCAATGTCGCCAAACACGGATGCGAACATCATGATGCTGTAAACAGAACGGCCGGCCGAAGTGGCCGCGCGGTTCTGGCGCTGCAGTCTGGAACCGCGAGACCGCTACGGTCGCAGGTTCGAATCCTGCCTCGGGCATGGATGTGTGTGATGTCCTCACGTTAGTTAGGTTTAACTAGTTCTAAGTTCTAGGGGACTAATGACCTCAGCAGTTGAGTCCCATAGTGCTCAGAGCCATTTGAACCATTTTTTTTTTGTAAACAGAACCTGGATTCATCCGAAAAAATGACGTTAATCCCTTCGTGCTCCCAGGTTCGTCGTTGAGTACACCATCGCAGGCGCTCTTGCCTGTGATGCAGCGCCAAAGTAACCGCAGGAATGGTCTCCGAGCTAATAGTCCATGCTGCTGCAAACGTAGTCGAACTGTTCGTGCAGATGGTTGTTGTCTTGCAAACGTCCCCATCTGTTGACTCAGGGATCGAGACGTGGCTGCACGATCCGTTACAGCCATGCAGATAAGATGCCTGTCATCTCGACTGCTAGTGATACGAGGCCGTTGGTATCCAGCGCAGCGTTCCGTATTACCCTCCTGAACCGAGCGATTCCATATTCTGCTAACAGTCATTGGATCTCGACCAACGCGAGCAGCAATGTCACGATACGATAAACCGCAATCGCGATAGGCTACAATCCGAGGCATCACGTTTCACCAGGCAACGACGGTCAACTGCTGTTTGTGTATGACAAATCGGTTGGAAACTTTCCTCATGTCAGCACGTTGTAGGTGTCGCCCCCGGCGCCAACTTTGTGTGAATGCTCTGAAAAGCTAATAATTTGCGCATCACAGCGTCTTCTTCCTGTCGGTTAAATTTCGCGTCTGTAGCATGTCATCTTCGTTGTGTAGCAATTTTAATGCCCAGTAGTGTTTATTAATGTATAGTGAAAGGAGATGCCGGCCATCACGGTACTGGCTTTCTTATACGTAGTTGAATGAAGATTAAAATAATTAGTTTCAAAGCAATCATATACAAGTCGTGTTCTTTGAGAGTTCGGGCGGGATTTTTTAATATCACGATGATGTTTGCCTACGCTCCTGCGGAGGAGTCAGATGAAGATGACAAGGATGCATTTTACTTCGAAATGGAGAAGGAAATCTGCGAAGTCAGAGGGGTTACGAAAAAACTATCCTTGGGGATCTGAATGCAAAAATATAGAAAGAAGAAGTGTACAGGAACATAACGGGAAGGGACGGCCTACGTGGAGTCGGACTAAGGCTGATACATTTTGCCAGTGGTAAGAAAATAATAAAAAGCTCATGGCGTCCAAGGAAAGATAATACGAAGTGCATGTGGCCATCGCCAGAGGGAGTTACGAGAAACCAGACAGATCATGTTACATATGATTATACAGGGTGTTTCAAAAATGACCGGTATATTTGAAACGGCAATAAAAACTAAACGAGCAGCGATAGAAATACACCGTTTGTTGCAATATGCTTGGGACGACAGTACATTTTCTGGCGGACAAACTTTCGAAATTACAGTAGTTACAATTTTCAACAACAGATGGCGCTGCAAGTGATGTGAAAGATATAGAAGACAACGCAGTCTGTGGGTGCGCCATTCTATACGTCGTCGTTCTGCTGTAAGCGTGTGCTGTTCACAACGTGCCAGTGTGCTGTAGACAACATGGTTTATTCCTTAGAACAGAGGATTTTTCTGGTGTTGGAATTCCACCGCCTAGAACACAGTGTTGTTGCAACAAGACGAAGTTTTCAACGGAGGTTTAATGTAACCCAAGGACCGAAAAGCGATACAATAAAGGATCTGTTTGAAAAATTTCAACGGACTGGAGAACGTGATGGATGAACGTGCTGGAAAGGTAGGGCGACCGTGTACGGCAACCACAGAGGGCAACGCGCAGCTAGTGCAGCAGGTGATCCAACAGCGGCCTCGGGTTTCCGTTCGCCGTGTTGCAGCTGCGGTCCAAATGACGCCAACGTCCACGTATCGTCTCATGCACCAGAGTTTACACCTCTATCCATACAAAATTCAAACGCGGCAACCCCTCAGCGCCGCTACCATTGCTGCACGAGAGACATTCGCTAATGATATAGTGCACAGGATTTATGACGGCGATATGCATGTGGGCAGCATTTGGTTTACTGACGAAGCTTATTTTTACCTGGACGGCTTCGTCAATAAACAGAACTGGCGCATATGGGGAACCGAAAAGCCCCATGTTGCAGTCCCATCGTCCCTGCATCCTCAAAAAGTACTGGTCTGGGCCGCCATTTCTTCCAGAGGAATCATTGGCCCATTTTTCAGATCCGAAACGATTACTGCATCACGCTATCTGGACATTCTTCGTGAATTTGTGGCGGTACAAACTGCCTTAGGCGACACTGCGAACACCTCGTGGTTTATGCAAGATGGTGCCCGGCCACATCGCACGGCCGACGTCTTTAATTTCCTGAATGAATATTTCGATGATCGTGTGATTGCTTTGGGCTATCCGAAACATACAGGAGGCGGCGTGGATTGGCCTCCCTATTCGCCAGACATGAACCCCTGTGACTTCTTTCTGTGGGGACACTTGAAAGACCAGGTGTACCGCCAGAATCCAGAAACAATTGAACAGCTGAAGCAGTACATCTCATCTGCATGTGAAGCCATTCCGCCAGACACGTTGTCAAAGGTTTCGGGTAATTTCATTCAGAGACTACGCCATATTATTGCTACGCATGGTGGATATGTGGAAAATATCGTACTATAGAGTTTCCCAGACCGCAGCGCCATCTGTTGTTGGAAATTGTAACTACTGTAATTTCGAAAGTTTGTCTGCCTGAAAATGTACTGTTGTCCCAAGCATATTGCAACAAACGGTGTATTTCTATCGCTGCTCGTTTAGTTTTTATTGCCGTTTCAAATATACCGGTCATTTTTGAAACACCCTGTAGATATATACCGGGTGATCAAAAAGCCAGTATAAATTTGAAAACTTAATAAACCACGGAATAACGTAGATAGAGAGGTAAAAATTGACACACATGCTTGGAATGACATGGGGTTTTATTAGAACAAAACAAAAAAAACACCCCATATTGCTAGACACGTGAAAGATCTCTTGCGCGCGTCGTTTGGTGATGATCGTGTGCTCAGCCGCCACTTTCGTCATGCTTGGCCTCCCAGGTCGCCAGACGTCAGTCCGTGCGATTATTGGCTTTGGGGTTACCTGACGTCGCAAGTGTATCGTGATCGACCGACATCTCTAGGGATGCTGAAAGACAACATCTGACGCCAATGCCTCACCATAACTCCGGACTTGCTTTACAGTGCTGTTCACAATATTATTCCTCGACTACAGCTATTGTTGAGGAAAGATGGTGGACATATTGAGCATTTCCTGTAAAGAACATCATCTTTGCTTTGTCTCACTTTGTTACGCTAATTATTGCTATTATGATCAGATGAAGCGCCATCTGCCGGACATTTTTTGAACTTTTATATTTTTTGGTTCTAATAAAACCCCATGCCATTCCAAGCATGCCAATTTGTACCTCTCTATCTACATTATTCCGTGATTTATTCAGTTTTCAAATTTACACTGACTTTTTGATCACCTTGTGTATGAGCGTATGGCATTGGTGGCGGGAGACCCCTCGCGGGGCGGTTCGTCCGCCGCTCCACTAGTTCTTTAACGCCACTACGGCGACTTGCGAGTGAATGAGGATGAAATGATGATGAAAGACACACAACACCCACTCATCTCGAGGCAGAGAAAATTTCTGACCCCGCGGGGAATCGAACCCGGGACCCCGTACGCGGGAAGCGAAAACGCTACCGCAAGACCACGATCCGCGGGCTGATTGTAGATAAACGGCACACATCAGAAATTATTGAAGTTAGTGGCTGTAGAGGGGCAGATGAAGACACAAATCAGTCAGTGCAGATTAGATGTAGGCAGAAGACAGATATGGTAAGAATCGAAAAGAGTAGGAGAAAAGTGAAACATAATATAGAAATTCTCCAAATTAAAGAAAAGTAGGAAGAATGCAAGAAGAAATTAGAAGAGATTATCAAGACAAGAAAGAGCACATGGATGTGGAAACTAAGTGAGGGATACTGGTGTTGCGGCGTAACGATAAGCGACGGCACGAAGAGGAGGAATGCAAGAGCAAAGAAGGCTGCGAGACGACATCAGCCAATAGCCTTCTGACAAGGATCGCAACACGACAGGAGCGGCCTCTAGCCGAAGAGAATATAAGCGCCGCTCCTGCCAGCCTCGGCCAACTGCTCTTCCGTCGCCACGCAGAATATGTAACCTAAAAAGGACTGAAGCTGATAAAGGTATTGTACCCAAGAATCACCAGCAGGGAGTTGAACCTCGACACCCAGCTCCGGCTGTACCGGATGGTTGTCCACCCTTCCCTCACCTATGGCTCCACTGCGTGGCCTACAATTGGTGCCCCCCGGATGCAGATCCTCCAGCACCTACAGAATAAGGTGCTTCTGTGGAGCCTGCATGCCCCTCCCCTCACGAGGAAACGGACATTCTCACGACGTCCATGCGGGCGAAGGCGCAGCGTCTCTATCCCAAAGTAGAAGCCCTACGTGAAACGGTCGCTGGCGTACAAACCATTGGCACCACAACTCCCCGGCACTGGTATCGGCACCCTGTTCCTCTTATCATCCTTGAGGACTCAGATTCCGACCATAGTTAACGATAGCATTCCCACGGCCACTGCCGAAGCGTTAGTAACTTGACCACTCGGTGGGCGTCGATAGTCGTAAACCACCAATGTTGCTACCTAATGTTGTCCGTAGTTATGTTAACTCTTGCCTGCAACCTGAACTTCCACCGTCGGAGGGTGGTAAGGGACTTCAAGTCCCACCGCCAGACCTTCAAAGTGCACTCCAGTGATGTCTTTGGAACAAAACCATTGTCGAATGGAACAGTTTTACCATCCACCAACACAGTAAGACCGTGAGCCTCGGCCGCACAGTGCCAGACCGGGACACACAGACTATCACAGTACTAGAAGACAGTACTAGGCCAGCCTTTAGTGATCCACAAACTGTGTAACAAACTTACCTGAACACTGTATATAGCAAAGGACTCCGACTTAATTGCATGTCGCCCATCGCTTGCGACACCATTGTAAATTCAAAGTTCAGTACTGTCAATCTTCTACACTCAAGCTCATAAATTAAGGATAATGCTGATACATGGTGAAACAACGCTCTGGTGGGCGGCTTGCGGGTTTAAATCACCTCGGGGTATGACCATGCGGTGCATTTGACCTGCGGTCGTCGCACGGTGGCGCTGGCAGCAGTCCACATACGCAGAGGTGTGTTGGTGCATGTCGGAGTACGGTGCAGCGAGTAAGTGTGCAGACGTTTTCAGACGTGCTAATGGTGACTGTATGTTGAAAATGGCTCAAAGAACACATATCGATGATGTTATGAGGAGTAGAATTCAAGGGCGACTGGAGGCTGGTCAGACACAGCAGGTCGTAACACGGGCCCTCCGTGTGCCACAAAGTGTGATCTCAAGATTATGGCAACGATTCCAGCAGACAGGAAACATGTCCAGGCGCTACAGTACGGGACGTCGACAGTGTACAACACCACAAGAAGACCGATATCTCACCATCAGTACCCGGAGACGGCCACGGAGTACTGCAGGTAGCCTCGCTCGGGACCTTGTCGCAGCCACTGTAACAGTTGTCTACAGACACACAGTCTACAGACGACTGAACAGACATAGTTTATTCACCTGGAGACCTGCAAGGTGCATTCCACTGACCCCTGGTAACAGGAGAGCCCGTGACACCTGGTGTCAAGAACATAGTACACGGTCATTGGAACAGTGGTCCGAGGTTACGTTCAAGGACAACCAGATACCAACCTCTTAATGTCCTTGAAAGGGACCTGTATGGAGGTCGTGGTTTGATGGTGTGGGGTGGGATTATGATTGGTGCACGTACACCCCTGCATGTCTTTGACAGAGGAAGTGTAACAGGTCAGGTGTATCGGGATGTCGTTTTGCACCAGTATGTTCGCCTTTTCAGGGCTGCAGTGGGTCTCACTTTCCTCCTGATGGATGATAAAGCACAGCCCCACCGACCTGCCATCATGGAGGAGTACCTTGAAACAGAAGATATCAGACGAATGGAGTGGCCTGCCTATTCTCCAGACCTAAACACCATGGGATGCTCTCGGTCGACGTATCGCTGCACGTCTCCAATTCAGGAGCTCCGACAGGCACTGGTGCAAGAATGGAAGGCTATACGCCAGCAGCTGCTCGACCACCTGATCCAGAGTATGCCAATCCGTTGTGCAGCCTGTGTACGTGTGCATGGTGATCATATCCCATATTGATGTCGGGGTACATTAGCAGAAAACAGTGGCGTTTTGTAGCACATGTGTTTCGGGACGGTTTTCTTAAGTTATCACCAATACCGTGGACTTACAGATCTGTGTCGTGTGTGTTCCCTATGTGCCTATGCTATTAGCGCCAGTTTTGTGTAGTGCCACGTTGTGTGGCACCGCATTCTGCAGTTATCCTTAATTTATGAGCCTGAGTGTAAGTTGTAATAAAACTATTAATGTGATTTGCTTGAATTGTTGTATAGCATTTCGAGAACGCAGCACCCTTTAGGCACCCTATACGAGACGAGTGGGCAGGACCCCACAACTGGAAACAGTTATCATTAGCCATGGA
This sequence comes from Schistocerca serialis cubense, assembly GCF_023864345.2. Lineage (NCBI taxonomy): Eukaryota > Metazoa > Arthropoda > Insecta > Orthoptera > Acrididae > Schistocerca > Schistocerca serialis. Next base: position 632,142,558 of record NC_064642.1, on the reverse strand, counting down.
AGAATCACTGGGGAGGCAGAATAATAAGGAACAATGAAATGGTTCGACGAGGAATGCTCACTGGTAACTCATAGAGAATGAAGTGAGACAAAGAATGATGCAAAGTAAAACAAGACTAGCAGCAAAAAACAATAGGGAGACGAAGAAAACAGCAGATAAGTTATATATAGTGATGAAACGGCAATCTGAAAGGAGGAAGATAGCGCATTTGGACAAAATGTGGAATAATAATGAGAAACGAAAGTGCTGTCAAAGATCCACACTCTAGAGAAATGAAGAGAGGACACAAACCAAGAGCAGGCTTCTATATAGATAAAGACGGGAACCTAATTGGAGATTAAAGCAAAGCTTGGAAAGATAGCAAGAGTATTTTGATGAGTTACTTGATGGGAAGGGGGGAGGGGACAGAACTGGAATTAGAATCACAAACAGATAAGCAGGAAATCGAATCACCAAACTTAGAGAAAGTGAAGAATGCAATTAAAAACTTCAACAATAATAAAGCAGGAGAAGACAGCATAGAGGCCGAATTATTAAAATTTGGGGGAAAGAGGGTGGAGACGGCTGTCAATGAATTAATAAAGGAAATATGGAAAAAAGAAGAAATACCTAAGGATTGAACCGTGGAAATAACCTCCCCTTTACACAACTATGGTGATGAGGCAGAGTGCAACCATGAACGAAGGAAGGGTTTAACGTCCCATCAACATCGAGGACATTAGAGACGGGACACAAGCTCGGATTGTGTCAAGGATGGGGAAGGAAATCGGTCGTGTACTTTCAGAGGAACCATCCCGGCATTTGCCTGGATCGACTTAGGGAAATTACGGAATACCTAAATCTCGATGGCTGTACGCTGGTTTGAAGAGAGCAACAATTACCGCGGGATTAATCTCTTAGATAAAACGTAAAAAGTGTTTAGTAAGATTTTAGCCCGTCGGCTATAATTCCGCGTGGAAACGGTACTAGGGAATTATCAGGCTGGATTTAGGAGGCAGAGATCCACAATGGACCAGATATTTTTATTGAGACAAGTGCTACAGAATTTTCATGACTATGACAAGCGTTAACTGCATTTGTTTTACGTTGAGTTTAAACTAGCGTATGACAGCCTAGACAAGAATAAGATCCTCCGCTAAAATAAGTGAGGATGGCCGAAATGACAATGAAAGCAACAGTGTGCAAGATCAGTATAGAGCAAGAGTTGTCAGGAGAGTTCCATGTGAGGAGGAGGCTGTGCCAAGGAGATGTAATCTTTGCCCTACTTTTAACTTAGCACTAGAGAAGCTAATTCGGCAAATAACAACAAACCTAGTTGGAACAGTATTTAACCGGCAGATCCAGGTGATGGCACACGCTGATGACACGGCATTAATCGCAAGAAATATCAGGGCTTGGAAGAATAATTATGCTACACTGGAAGGAACAGAGCGGAAATTAGGACTGGAAGTTAATATAGGGACAACGAAGTGTATGATGATGGGAGATCCTAGTGAGAGTGGCGGAGAGGCTTCCATAAAAATAAATGGAGATGTTTAAATACTTAGGCTCAATAATACGAGAAGAAACTGGTACACCTGCCTAATATCGTGTAGGGCCTCCGCGAGCACGCAGAAGTGCCGCAACACGAGTTAGCATGGACTCGACTTATGTCAGGAGTAGTGCTGGAGGGAACTGACACCATGAATCCTGCAGGGCTATCCGTAATAGTACGAGAGGGTGGAGACCTCTTCTGAACAGCACGTTAGAAGGCATTCCAGATATGCCCAATAATGTTCATTTCTGGGGAGTTCGGTGGCCATCAGAAGTGTTTAAACTCAGAATAGTGTTCCTGGAGCACTCTCCAGCAATTCTAGACGTGTGGGTGTCGCATTGTCCTGGTGGATTTGCCCAAGTCCGTCGGAATGCACAGTGGAAGTGAATGGATGCAGGTGATCAGACAGGATACTTACGTTATGTGTGACTTGTCAATTGTACACGCCCCACACCGTTACAGAGCCTCCACCAGCTTGAACATTCTCCTGCTGACATGCAGGGTCCATGGATTCATGAGTTTGTCTCCATGCCCGTTCTCGTCCATCCGCTCGATACAATTTGAAACGAGACTCGTCCGACCAGGCAACATGTTTCCTGTCATCAACAGTCCACTGTCGGTGTTGACGGGCCCAAGCGACGTGTACAGGTTTGTGTCATGCAGTCATCAAGGGTACATGAGTGGATTTACGGCTCCGAAAGTTCATATCGATGATGCTTCGTAGACTGATTCGCACGCTGACATTTGTTGATGGCCCAGCATTGAAATCTGCAGCAATTTGCGTAGGGGTTGCACTTTGGTCACGTAGAACGGTTGTCTTCAATCGTCGTTGGTCCTATTCTTGCAGGATCTTTTTCTGGCCTCAGCAACGTCGGAGATTTGACGTTTTACCGGATTCCTTATATTCGTGGTACGCTTGTGAAATGGTCGTAAGGGAAAATCCCCACTCCATCGCTACCTCGGAGATGCTGCGTCCCACCGCTCGTGCGCCGACTACAACACCACGTTCAAACTAACTCAGATCCTGATAATGGGCCACTGTAGCAGCAATGAACGATCGAACAACTGCGCCAGACACTTGTTGTCTTATATAGGCGTTGCCGACCGCAGCGCCGTATTCTGCTGTTTACATATCTCTGTAGTGAATACGCGTGCCGATGCCAGTTTCTTTGGCGCTTCAGAACAGCAGCACAAATCCAAGGAAGGCTAACAAGTGAAATCCGACGTTAATGTTCCTTGGAGAATATATTCAAGTCCAGAAATGTTAGTAGGAACACAAAAAGTCCAAATATATTTTATTTACTTAAGAACTAATGTATAGATCGAAAGGCTGGGTGATCACCACAAAGGAGGAAGGCTGGTTATTGAAAAGAATGATGATGATGAGGTTTCATACTCCGTGGAGCGTAGGGGACGATGCGGGAGACTCCCATCGCCGTACTAGGCAAGGTCCTACCGGAGGTGGTTTGCACTTGCCTTCCGCCGACCGTAACGGGGATGAATGATGATGATAAAGACGACACAACAACACCCAGTCATCTCGAGGCAGGAAAATTCCCTGACCCCGCCGGGAATCGAACCCGGGACCCCGTGCACGGGAAGCGAGAACGCTACCGCAAGACCACGAGCTGTGGACAATTGAAAGGGAAAAGGAAGATTCTGAGAAAGACATTTGGGACGGTGCGAGAGTATGAAAGCGGGAAAACAAGGACAAACACAGAACTACAGACATTCTTGGACACATGAAAATCGTGGTGGATATCATGGAAGGAAGAATAACATGGCCGGAGTACAAAGAATGCCAGAAACTGGAAGTATTAAGAAAGCGTTTATAGAAAAGCCTGAAGGGAGAAGGAGGAGAGGAAGGCGCAGGAAAAGGTGGCTTCAAGGTATAGAGGAAGACCTCAAAGCGCTGAGAGCTAGGGACTGTGGAAGGAATGCGATGGGCAAAGAAGAATGGAGGCAGGTGGCAATGGAAGCCAATGTTCTACGAGGACTGTAGCGCCGACCAGTAAGTAGGTAATCACAGAAAAGTGGATAAAAATTTAATGAACTCATCTGATTGCATTGCCCATGGCTTTGATCGTTTCTCAGTGTTGTATTCTTGATTCTTTTCCAGTATTTACAGCATTTGGTAACACACCGCTGCGATATTTATCAAATATCGTCTTGTACCGCCATCGTCTAGCATGAAAATTTTTAATACTTCTCTCAGTTTCGACTGTTAAACGTCATCACCAGCAGAGTACGTTTCTCGATTTCGGTATGCGTGTGGATGCAAACATGATGTTTCAACTCACACTATATAACGCCAAAAATACAGAACGTCAGAACTCAATATACATGTTTGTGTTTAAATTGAATGTAACTTCTGAAGTTCAAAAAATGGCTCTGAGCACTATGGGACTTAACGTCTGAGGTCATCAGCCCCCTAGAACTTAGAACTACTTAAACCTAACCAATCTCAGGTCATCACACACATCCATGCCCGAGGCAGGATTCGGACCTGCGACCGTAGCGGTCGCGCGGTTCCAGACTGTAGCGCTTAGAACCGCTCGGCCACCCCGGCCGGCTTCTGAAGTTCATTTCGTTTTATGACACGGTCTAGGTTCTGTGACAAGAAAAACTTCTTGCAGTGATTATTTGTAACAATCTAAATTGAGCGACAATAAGAGTTTTCGTAATAGCCGGTGGTGGTAAACCATGATTTTCGAATATATACCTTTACTAATTTAGCGGCCGCAGCGTCTCTCGCGTAGACTGTACGGCCTGCAGAGATTTTTGTTATTAATCGAATTTTTATGTTGTTCACAAGCTGCAACTCCTTCTAAGCTATTCATGCTAATTAAGGCCATATAAGCATGGTCTTTTCCGAAAGTATATCTGACCAAAAATAGTGAAAACGTGTATTTTCAAATTTCTAACTGAGAAGCCAAACTTAAATTTTCTTAAATTCAGCTTTAAAAATGCTTTCACAGTAAAATATTTTCATAAAAAATTTCATCCCCAATTTAACCCTCTTAGGGTTCAATTTCCAAATCACTGAAACAAGTATTTTTTTTTTTTTTTTTTTTTTTGTAACCGAGAAGTAAAATGCCAATGTTCGTAGATGTAGCTTTAAAAATACTTCTGCAACTTTTTAAATAATGATATATTTTCAAAAAATCTGCCACTATTTTACCCCCATAGTGTTTCTTTGTTTCTGACCGAGAAATCAAATACCGATTTTCGTATCTATAGCTTCAAAATTGCCTTAACAGCGACATGTTTCAAAAGTAAACCTTCATCCCCTATTACACCGCTTTAGGGTTGGAATTACGTAAAATCTCTTTTTAAACGACGCCTACAGTACATGATCCACACCGTCTCCAAATTTCATGTTTGTGTCTTAAGCGGTTTGTGCTGGGCGGTGATGAATCAGTCAGTCAGTCAGGACATTCCCTTCAAACACAGAGATTAAGATTCTGGCGGTTCGAAACGATGAACACATATGTGGAAAGACGCGTTCGTGCTGCCAGAAATGAGAAAAAATACGCATAAGTTTACATGTCAAAAATACTTCTCTTTCTGCGGCCTTGTACACGTGAAAACCGGTTTGCACCGGAGCGACCATACTCGTAGTCAAGCGATCTGCAAGGAACGAGCATTCCTTCTGGAGCAAACAGTAAACAAGCGCAAGCAAACATTATTCGACCTGGTTCGGTCCGCATTCGTACTTACTCGCTCGTGTTCCGCTAGCTATGGGGTCTTTCAGTGAATCATCAAACGAAGCTCGCGAGCGATTCGCATCGGCGCTCGCAGCCTGGAAAACTTCGTGTTATTTTGCGGATGAACCGCTTTTGTTATCGATGTTAGTCTACCGTAAACGCCGGAAAAACTCGGATAAGGAGAGGAAGGGAAAGGCCCTCCACTGAGGAAAACGAACAGAAACACTGCTTTCTGAGACCGTAGATTAAAACGACTGAAAGGTGAAACAGTCTCCTCATTTACACTCTCGCAAAGTCATAGTCTGCAGACATTGTTCACCATTGCAGTACTAACGAGGAAAACATAGCGTTTACTATAACTCGATTTCCCAGAAACTTCGCTCGGTGGAAGAGGGGTCAAAATAAGCGGACGCGTTTCGGGCTATCTGTCGATACTCAACCGATTCTGAAAAAATGACTGTCGAAGTTTTCGACATACTTTATGTACCTTTTACCGACATGACAGAAGAAGCGGTGGCTTAGTGCCTAGAGTCGCGGCTTCACGCTTTCGCCCCTCGTATTTGAAACCCGATTCTTGTTTTTATTTTTGTTTTTCTTTTACCTGCCCAAGTCCGTAGATTACTACATGAATGTATTCCAATTTATGTTGAAATAATGTTGTCCGAATTCGTCTACTAATTGTGTGTCTAATGCTTGAATAAGAAAAACAAAAAGCCAATAAATGGATGGAAAAATTATTTGAAATTGTTGTCGGTGGAATTCCGCTGATGCAACTTCATTCGTAATCCATAGCAAGCACAAGTTTTCGGAGAAGTGATCCGTTATGCATGGTCTGACGCGAAATTATTGCCAACGCGTGAAATCTTCGGCAATGATAACGCCGTTTCTTTCCCGAGTGGATTTATACGAAGAAATGTCTCTGTGCAAACTTGCCTTCCTGCGATGCTCATAGTGGTCCGAATTCCTACATTTCGAATGTTTCTACGGTTGTTATAATCCAAGGGAAAGCAGAACATCCTCCTGGAGACTAAACATAAGAATATAATATAAGGATTAAGAATTGCTATAAGAATGAAATACAAGAATATGAATATTTAAAAAAACTGCGCGACCAGTACGGCTGAGCTTGTCGACTGCTAAAACAACGTCGAAAACTTTGACGATCGTTCTCTTAGAAACGGTCGACAACTAAGGATAAGCCGAGATACGTGTTCGTTTTGTTTTGGCTCGTCTTTCGCCAAGCGAAGTTCCTGAGAAATCGGATTACGAACTTGCTGTGTTCTCGTAAGTGAACCAGTTTTACTGATGAGTGCACATATTGATTTTAAATACTGTGATTTATTATTCTTGTACTTTACGCTAATGCAATGTATTACACATTATCTAAAGAAATTGTCATATTAAAATATTTTGTATATCTTATTGTTGTTATTATTATATCCTACGCAACTGTGGCACAATACAAGTGCTAGTGACAGCCAATTATATTTTGGAGGGGAGGGGGTGAAAAGAGGAAGGGACAATAAGAAACTGTGGACCCCATTGGACACAACCCTGCATCTGTGCTTGTTACAGCTGCTGGATGGTTATAACTACAGTGCAGCAACTCACGGGGTTCCACTGTGAGCTGTAATTATCGTATGACAGCAAAACATGGTAAATATGCTAATGCACTAATGCGGGACCAATTTACACTGGAAAAAAATTAGTTGCAATTTTAGCTGCCAGGTACAAATTGAGCGCTGTACAGCATCTTCCGACGTCTCCAGTGTTCACATTAAACGAATTGTGCAATCGTCGGTTAATAACAAAACCAACGTTATGGCTTTCTCACTTGTTAGACCTTTTCTGCCCACTTCTCGTTCATTAATCCATTACATATGGAAGCATTTCAATAAGTCTTTCTTGCATTCACAGCGCCAGATTTGCACCTGGTGACCAAAACTGGAACTATTTTTTTGCCTGCGTAAATTGGTTCCACATTAATACCTTAGAATATCTACCAAGTTTTGCTGCCATACGATAATTACAGCCCACATTTTTCCTCTGTGAGTAGCTGCATTTTAATTAAAATTACACGAATGCTGGCGTTTATCTGCGAGCGCTCGTAATTCTCTTTTCCTTCCGGTGTAAATGCGGCCTATAACGCTTGCAAAATGCGACTGGCTATAAACTGCTGTGTGTACTTGCCATGATGCTCCTGGCCCTCTACGGCTAGCGCGGTCTCCGCATGTTTATCTTGCCCCCTTACCGTCTCGGAGATGCGCATCCTTGCGACTGACGCCCGAAGCTCACTGGAAACAGTTGAGCAAGCGCCAGCCACTTCCCCTCCCTCAGATCAGCTGGTGGGGGAGTCGGTGCGCAGTTCCCGCTGATTCGCACTGCACAAACAAAACAAGCGGCATACGTCAGCGCGGAGGGGACTTCCCTCTCTGCCGGCCTCGTCACGACTCTCTTCCTCGTGTCAAAGCCGGGGTACAGCGTCAAAAATAAGAGAGAGGATGAAGGCTGCAGAAACAGTGACGACGCACTGTTTCAGACAAAATACTAGTCGCTTCCTTAAAAGACGCCATTAGTTACTACGGCGCTCTGTAGAAGCTGTAGCGACGGCAAAACTTCAACCACGTTTTGGCGCGTTATTGGAAACTCGCAGAAGTGTTCACGAGATAGGATGGCGGACATTATATTTGGTCTTGATGAACTTGCTACGATTGCAATTGCTTTAGATGATGAGGAAAGAGAGCGGAAATTGGCAAGGCAATCAAAACGAACGTGGGTGAAGAAAATGATTTTCAAGAGAATGTGTGAAGGTGAATATCACACATTGTATAGAGAGCTGGAAGAAGAGGAGACGTCATTTTGTAAATATTTACGAATGTCGAGACAGCATTTTTTTTAATTTGCTGTCTTTGATAAGCAACAGCATCAAGAAAGCAGGCACAAACATGCGCCGTGCAATTTCTCCACGAGAAAAACTAATGGTTTGTTTGAGGTGAGTCTGATGCTTCAGCTTTACCAATTCCTTTGAGGGTTCCTGTTCTGTAACTTAACGTATTTTATAGAACAGAATACTTATTGTAATCTGCACACTATCAACAAATTGATCTATAGGCTACACATTCACAGTTTATGGCCCCTTGTTATGTAGATCTAAATCTGCTACAGTTCGTCCTGCATAAACTTTGGCACTGCAGAGCACCAACTGCACACTGTATATGAGTGTGGAACATCGAACTTTTTACTGCAGTTGTACTTAAATAAGCTGTATCCATACGAAATGTTGAGTGAGACTCAGTACCAGAAAGTATGTAAATATATGCTATACATAAGTAAACTACTAGCCAAAATGACTACGTGGCGTACAATACTCGTATTTGCTTCGGAATGATAAGTATTACATATAAACATGGTCGAAATAAACTTTCACGACTCGCGAATAATTGTGAAATTGGAAAGCAGGAAGGCTCTAACCTCTGCTAAGCGTTTTCACCTCCTAATCGTGAGTACATACATACATAAATAGATGCAGGTGCGATGTTATACATCTAAATACATTATATACAAAATAAATATAGTCTGCAGTAGGCCTACAATATTCATACAGTTATTTACCTGGGCGACCGATAACCAATCCAATTTTCTTCCATCATCATCATCATCAGTTATATGCTATATTAGCAGGTCCTTTGCCTCTCCATTTTCTGCGATCCATTGCTTCCTTCTTAAGGCTGCTGTATGTTGTACCGTCCATCATGTTATCCAGTATCTGGAATCTCTTCCTTCCTCGCTTCCTTTTCCCTTCTACATAACCTTCTAAAACTGTTTTTAATCAGTCCGTCATTCTTTCTTAATATATGCCCAATCCAATTTCTTTTTCTTCTCTTTATTACATCGAGTAACTGTCTTTTCTCTCCCACTCTTCTCAGTACCTCTTCATTTTTTACTCTGTCCATCCAACTTATTCTTTCCATCTTCCGCCATGTCCAGATCTCAAAAGCCTCCAGCCTTTCTTCCATATTTCTTCTTTAAACAAAGTGTCGCTGTATTTTTTGCAGCTCGTGTCATACAACTCCACATTTTGGCAAACAAGTTCGATTAACTTCTCGTCGTTCATGTTTATATAAAAAAAATTTATAAGTAAAAACTCAGTAGATATTTTCGATGTGGAGAACACTGCTAGCAGAATCAAACTCATACCATGCGAGCAGCTGCAGAACAGACAGAAAAGTAACAGCCAATAGTAAGCAATTCGCCAATCAAGTTACCCCCACCGTCAACGTCAAACTACTCTTTAGAAGTATACTGGCCGGCAGGTAAACTTACGTTGACGTGACGTTGCCCACCGTGTGAACCTCGCCATTTGAAAGCATTGGACGAATTTTTGACGTCACGTGACCCGCGTTGACGTTGACGTGACGTTGCCCACCGCGTGAATCGAGCCGTACAAACGTGGACGAGGAGACAGTACAACAGAAAGGAGCTACCGCGTTTGAATGTGTCCTCGGCCACACCGTGAATGAAGTTGCCCAATTTGTAGGTGTATCAACGCGGACTGCCCAACGTCCCTAAAAGAAATGGTATACGCTGGGGTGAAAAAAGTCTCGAGATATCTCCTGATATCGTGTCGGATCTCCTTTCGCCCTGCGCAGTGCAGCAACTCGATGTGGCATGGACTCAACAAAAGTTGGAAGCCCCCTGGAGAAATAATGAGCCATGCTACCTCTACAGCCATCCATAATTGTGGAGGCATTGCTAGTGCCGAATTTTGTATACAGGGTGAAAAGTATTTAAACCGACAAACTCTGGGAGGTTGTAGGGGACATCAAAACAAATATTTTTCCCTAAAGTCATTTTTTCCTATGAGGAGTATTTAACCCTTACACGAAGATTTCTCTGGCGACAAATTAATTAAACCAACAAACACTTTTCCATTTTTTATGACCTAGAGACAACTCATTAACACAACCCAATTTCAACTACAGTAGATTTTCAAAAATGTCTCAATTGACATGTAAACAAAGAATACACTGTCGGATAATGTTCTGACTGACACGGGCAAAAACCCCAGGAGTATCTTGAATTGTTCCTGCTGCTGCTACTATCAGGGCAACCAGATCCTCTTCTGATGCAACAGGAGTTGCGTAAATATGGTTGCGCATCTCTCCCCACATAAAAAAGTCCAGAGGGGTCATATCTGGGGACCGACCAGGCCATGGTACATGACCACCTCTGCCAATCAACGTTTCTGGGAACCGTCGGTCCAGGAATCGACGCACACGACGACTGAAATGTGCCGGCGCCCCGTCATGTTGGAACCACATGCGTTGTCTTGTAGGGAGCGGGACGTCTTCCACCAATTCTGGCAATGCTCTGGCGAGAAAATTGTAATAGTGCCTGCCATTTAATGGCCCACGTAGCAGATACAGCCCAATTAAACAGTCCCCAACAACACCGATCCACACATTAACGACGAACCGCACTTGATGAGCGCTAGTAACTGTGGCATGTGGGTTATCCTTACTCCAAACATGCGAATTGTGCATGTTGAAGACTCCATCACGCCCGAACGTTGCTTCGTCGGTAAACAACACAGAGGATGGAAATGTAGGATGCATTTCACACTGTTCCAGGTACCACTGCGAAAACTGTGCTCTGGGTGGATAATCAACTGGTTCCAGGTTGTGGACACGCTGTAAGTGAAATGGACTTAACAATTGCTCTCGAAGGACTGTTCTTACATTCGTCTGATTCGTCCCCATGTTACGTGCAATTGAACGAGTGAAGGATCCCGCCCCACATTCTGCAAGACAGCTTCCTCAAATTGCAGCGTTCTTACCGTGCGACGGCGTCCCTGTCCAGGTAATCTGCTAAATGACCCGGTCTCACGCAGATGTTGGTACACAGCAGCAAAGGTCGTATGATGCGGGATACGGCGATTAGGATATTTTTGTTGATAAACCCGCTGTGCAGCTCGTCCGTTGTGGTGCGCTACGTAGTACGCACCAACTATATCAGTGTACTCACTCCATGTGTATCGCTCCATTAGTAAACAGAGACAGTACACTACTACACTGGTGGACAGCAGTTGCCTACAACTGAAGAGCGTAATACGCCCTCTGACATCTGAAGAGCGTAATACGGCCTCCACCGGTTTAAAAAATCCTCATAGGAAAAAATGGCATTAGGGAAAAATATTTGTTTTGATGTCCCCTACAACCTCCCACAGTTTGTCGGTTTAAATACTTTTCACCCTGCATGCACTGACGTCTCGCTTATGTCTCACAAGTGTTCAATTGGACTCGTGTCGGGCGATCTGGGAGGCCAAATCCTTCGCTCGAACTGTGCAGAATATTCTTCAAACCAATCGCGAACAGCTGTGGCCTGCTGACATTTCGCATTGTCATTCATAAAAATTCGGTTGTTGTTTGGGAACAAGAAGTCCATGAATGGCTGAGAATGGTCTCCAAGCAACCAGACATAACCACTGCCAGTCAATGATCGTTTCATTTCGGCCAGAGGACCCAGCCCACACCATCATGGAGTCACCAACATCTTGCACAATGCCTTATTGGCAACTTTGGTCATGGCTTCGTGGTGTCTGTGCTAAGCTCGAAACTTACCATCGACTCTTACCAACTGAAATCGCGACTTATCTGACCAGGTCACAGTTTTTCAGTCGTCTGGTGTCCAACCGATACGGTCAAAAGCCCAATAGAGGTGCTGCAGGCGATGTGCTGCTAGCAAAAGCACTCGAATCGGTCGTTTGCTGCCTTAGCCCATTAATGCCAAATTTGACCGCATTGTGCTAATGGACACGTTCGTCGTACGTCCCACACTGATTTCTGTGGTTATTTCATGCAGTGTTGCCTGTCAGTTAATACTGACAACACTACGCAAACGCCGATGCTCTCGGTCGTTAAGTAAAGCCCGTCGGCCACTGCGTTGTCTTTAGCGAAAGGTAATGCCTGAAATTTGGTATTCTCGGCACACTCTTGACACTGTGGAATTGAATTCCCTAACGATTTCTGAAACAGAATGTTCCATACGTCTAGCTCCAACTACTATTCGGCGTTCAAAGTCTGTTAACTACCTTCGTGCGGGCATAATCATATCGGAAACCTTTTTACATGAATCATCTGAGTACAAATGACAAATCCGCTTTTTAATTATTTATTTTATTAAATTTTTAAAAATTCTTTTCATTTCCAGTCCCTGCTGCTTGAGAGATTTTTTAAGTTTTATTCCGCCAATGCACGGCCTTTTTACACCTTTTGTGCACGATAGTACCACCATCTGTTTATGTATAAATTGCTAACCCATGACTTTTGTCACCTCAGTGTACCTCTTACAGTCATGGGCGTCCGAATAATTTTTTTCAGGAAGGGGCAAGATTCTAAAACCACCATTTTTGACAAGATTTACAGAAAATATGTAACACTTATTGCATCTGACACCTTCAATACTTATCCAGTCAATATTTCGGAAGTAGATTATTTTCATACTTCTGTATACCCTTTAATGGCATGACCTAACTTTCAGTAACTAAAGTAGGATTATGGAATTAAGGTACGACACTTTCGACACAATTTAATTAAAAAGACGTAAGTAACGTTCCCTCTCAATAATAAATGCAAAAAAGACCGCTAATCTTACACCGTTGTTGTTATTGTGGTCTTCAGTCCTGAGACGTTTGATGCAGCTCTCCATGCTACTCTATCCTGTGCAAGCTTATTCATCTCCCAGTACCTACTGCAGCCTACATCCTTCTGAATCTGCTTAGTGTATTTATCTCTTGGTCTCCCTCTACGATTTTTAACCTCCACGCTGCCCTCCAATACTAAATTGATGGTCCCTTGATGCCTCAGAACATGTCCTACCAACCGATCCCTTCTTCTAGTCAAGTTGTGCCACAAACTCCTCCTGTCCCCAATTTATTCAATACCTCCTCATTAGTTATGTGATCTACCCATTTAATCTTCAGCATTCTTCTGTAGCACCACATCTCGAAAGCTTCTATTCTCTTCTTGTCCAAACTATTTATCGTCCATGTTTCACTTCCATACAAGGCCACATTCCATACAAATACTTTCAGAAACGACGTCCTGACTCTTAAATCTATACTCGATGTTAACAAATTTCTCTTCTTCAGAAACGCTTTCCTTGCCATTGCCAGTCTACATTTTATATCCTCTCTACTTCGACCATCATCAATTATTTTGCTCCCCAAATAGCGAAACTCCTTTACTACTTTAAGTGTCTCATTTCCCAATCTAATTCCCTCAGCATCACCTGACTTAATTCGACTACATTCCATTATCCTCGTTTTGCTTTTGTTGATGTTCATCTTATACCCTCCTTTCAATACACTGTCCATTCCGTTCAACTGCTCTTCCAAGTCCTTTGCTGTCTCTGACAGAAATACAATGTCATCGGCGAACCTCAAAGTTTTTATTTCTATTCCATAGATTTTAATACCTAGTCTGAATTTTTCTTTTGTTTCCTTTACTGCTTGCTCAATATACAGATTGAATATCATCGGGGATAGGCTACAACCCTGTCTCACTCCCTTCCCAACCACTGCTTCCCTTTCATGTCCCTTGACTCTTATAACTGCCATCTGGTTTCTGTACAAATTGTAAATAGCGTTTCGCTTCCTGTATTTTACCCCTGCCACCTTCAGAATTTGAAAGACAGTATTCCAGTCAACATTGTCAAAAGCTTTCCCTAAGTCTCCCACTATATCTAAATTTAACCTACCCATTTCCCTCTTTAAATTTTCTAACCTACCTGCCCGATTAAGGGATCTGACATTCTACGCTCTGATCCGTAGAACGCCAATTTTCTTTCTCCGGAAAACAACCTCCTCTTGAGTTGTCCCTGCCCGCAGATCCGAATGGGGGACTATTTTACTTCCGGAATATTTTACCCAAGAGGACGCCATCATAATTTAACCATACAGTAAAGCTGCATGCCCTCGGGAAAAAAAATCAGCCTTTCGCAGTACCAGCACAGCAAGGCCGTTTTGGTTAGTGTTGCAAGGCCAGATCAGTCAGTCATCCAGACCGTTGCCCCTGTAACTACTGAAAAGGCTGCTGCCCCTCTTCAGGAACCACACGATTGACTGGCCTCTCAACAGTACCCCTCCGTTGTGGTTGCACCTACAGTACGGCTATCTGTATTGCTGAGGCATGCAGGCATCCCCATCAACGGCAAGGTCCATGGTTCATTGGCGGGGGGGGGGGGGGGGGGGGGATGGGGGAAATCTTACACCATGATAACTAAAATCCACAGTAATTATTATAACTGCGAGGAATGGCACAGCAAACAGGTTAGGCTTCACGGGGAGACTGGGCGTTTCCCTCGCGATGCCGTCACCACGTACCTTCCAAGACCCTAATGGCCACTTTTCCCCGCTCTCCCCTATCTATCTTTACTAGTTCGTGAAAATGTATTTCGTCTTTTTTATTCAACGGTCTGCAATGACATTCTCATCTCACTAAATTCTGCGTATGAGTCTAGTTAGGAACTGAAACTAGAAAACTTCACAAAAATGTTTTCATTCACTCACCAACAGTATTAGGTTTACACTGAAAATTGAAAATCCGAAAGCGAAAAGAAAACAGGTCACTTAAGCAAATGCCGTTGATTTTCAACAAACACAAATAAAAAATGTCAAAAATACTCTTCTGCCATCTGAAAACTTTTTTTACCTTAACTTCACATCAGACCGTGTTAGTGGTTGTTTCATGCCTTCTAATTTTTAGTGTTGTTCAGCACAATAAAAGCTGATTCTGTGTAGCATATAATGAAAGTTGAAAAACGTGTGTTCTGAAAGCTACATTTATTTGGGTGAAGAGTAACTCAGTGAGAGCATTCGTCGAGATGACTATAGGAAACTTTAAAAAAACATCCACCGAATTGATTGTTACAAGCTACTTTTATCATACACGAACTGATCCAAAATGGTCCTTATATATCCAGTTTGACACACTGTCGTGCACCAATGGCAGCTAGGGTTTATTCGTAATTCTATGACTTGACGTTGCGCTGTCTTGGGCCTCCTGTAGTTTGAGTAGGTACCAACTCCTGGAGAGCACATATCTTCGATCTGGAAATTTCATCATTCATCTCTTCTAGTGCAGAAAACCGTTGTTCTTCCCTTCGAATGATGTAATGGTCGATAGGTGCAGCGTAAACATTCTTTAGCGTCTACTACACTCCATCTGTCGAGTAAAACTGAATGCTTTCTCAGCAAGCCTTGATAAGTCTTATTCGTTCTCGACAAATAATACAGTATAATTAACGATCGTCAGTTGGGGAAGAGAGTGTCCTTATGGGAAATGGATGTTGGGCAAGTGAGCTCCGGCGATGTTAATACTGTGTAAGCGAATTGTCTCTTTCTGTAGCTCGATAAGGGCTGTGTGAGGAAGTGACATACAGAAGTTGGGGGCTCTATTTCGGCAACATTGTTATAAGAGTAACGTTGCCGTAATGGCCACAGCGACAAGAAAATGAGGTAATTTCCCGTGAACGACCTGACAACTAAACCCAAGTTATGTAGCACTTGCTATAGCCGCAATGTTTTCCTTTGCATTCGGGAGTTCTAAGTCTCCTATTTAGTAGAATTTCTACCAGTCACTTCTGAAAACAGCTGAAAATTCTCTAATGAACAATAATCCTTATTGCAGATTTCAGGAGGGGGCGCAGTCCCGTCCACCCCCTCCCCACCCCTTGCGAAAATCTGCGATCACAACCCACTGTGTGAGGAAACGGAGTGTCGTAACCAATAGGACTAAGGAATCTCATCAAAGGTCTTGCTCACAACGGCACATAAAGCTTCACATTTCAAATGGACGAAACATCGCTGAATCTGGATTTAAATGCTGTAGCTAGAGAGAAGACAGGAGTGGTAAGATGCTGGGTTCCAAAACAAAAAAAAAAAAAAAAAAAAACAAAAAAAAACATTTGAACCAGAAATGGCTATTTATTTATTTAAAAATGGTACTGCAGATATGTGTGTATTTCTTTAGCATGTCTTCAGTAAGACTGAGAAACTTCAATAAATGAAAACAAATGAACAGCACACTTTTAGAATTAGAAACTGAACAATTTAGCTCAAGATAGTAAACTTTCAAGCTTCATTTCACTCCGGTGGTTGTGTCTATCAAGACAGTATTAACTAAACCAAAGAGGAAAACATTTCCATTAGCAGAAGTTACACACCAATATACTACGATAAGTACACGTATAGTTATCAGCTCATAGCAGGTACTGAGCGACAGTTAAAGAACACTATAAGACAAATGAGCAACCATGACAGATGTGCAGATAAATTTAAGAAACAACGATCAACTAGTTTCAATTAACGGTAATATAGTTAACATTCCGCGCCCGCAAGCTAGCCCAAATAATACTTCTAAATCATAAATCAGGCTCCAACCCAGTAAAAAAGAACATCTGTAAAACAAACAAAAAAAAACAGAAGTCCTCGGCAGCGTACACAGCTTGCCTTTTTTTTAAAATCTATACAAAGGCGTAGAAATATAATTCGAAGCAAAGTGCCCAGACGGCTTCAATTAAGACACGAGAACTGAACTTGCTTTTTTGCTGAGTACACACTACAGATACAACTCATAATATCAACGAATTATGAGCAGAACACAAAGGCAACAGGCAGAAATAATCGCGGAACAAATCAAAATCGACTAAATAACGGTAGGCTCCTGTTACCAACACTGGGGTTAACTGAAACATTGAATACAATCTAAGGAGAGGAAAAAAAAAAGAACGCACGAAGAAGGAAATCGGTAAATGTACGTACATATACAGACAAACAAATGAGTAAAAAAGAACTCCGTCTTCAGGCCACAAGTGGCCCATCGGGACCATCCGACCGCCGTGTCATCCTCAGATAAGGAAGCGGATAGGTGCGTGTAGTCAGCACACCGCTCTCCCGGTCGTTACGATGACTTTCTTTTTTTCCGGAACCGCTACTGTTCTATCTAGTAGTTCCTCAATCGGCATCACGAGTCTGAGTGCACCCCGAAAAATAGCAACAGCGCATGGTGGTCCAGATGGTCACCCATCAAAGTACTGGCCACGCCCGACAGCGCTTAACTTCGGTGATCTGACGGGAACCGCTGTATCCACTGCGGCAAGGCCGTTGCCAAACAAATGATTACAGTTTCTGAAAAATTGGGTGATTTACTCAAAACAAGTCAATAACACATTGGTCCACCTCTTGCCCTAATGCAAGCAGTTATTAGGCTTGGCACTGATTGGCAGAGTTGTTGGATTTCCTTTTGAGAGACGTCGTGTCATATTCTGTCCAACTGGCGCGTTAGATTGTCACAATTCCGAGCTGGTTGGTGGGCTCCAAACGTTATCAGTTTGCGCTGCAGTCATGGACTGTGCGGCTGGTCCCAGCGAAGGTTCGAGTCCTCCCTCGGGCACGCGTGTGTGTGTTTGTCCTTAGGATAATTTAGGTGAAGTAGTGTGTAAGCTTAGGGACTGATGACCTTAGCAGTTAAGTCCCATAAGATTTCACATACATTTTTACATTTTGTTATCAGTTTGTAAGAGATCCGGCGACCTTGCTGGCCGAGGCAGAGTCCGGCAGGCACGAAGACAAACGCTCTCCGTGCCTCTGATGACCACCACAGGGATCCTGCTATGAAATGAAATGGCGCCCCAGAAATCAGGTTGTCGGGCCGTCTGGCGGGCTACAGTCTCGTTTGTATCCCACCGCTTCCCAGGGCATCTCCAGAATGTCTCCGCTGGTCATCTGGAATCGGTTCGAAGCGAGATCCATCACTGAAGACTATTCTACTGCAGTCAATGTGATTCCAGGCCGATGACGTGTCTGGAGATGCCCTGGACTATGGTGGGATAACAACCTCACTGTCGCCCGCCATACTGTCCCAGAACCAGGAGTTAGGGTCTCAGATGCCACTCCTTTTCATAGCAGAACCCTTTTGGCTGTCATCCGCGGCACTGTTGCAGCTTTGCCGTACGTCGACGATATTCTACGCCCCGAGTTGTTGCCCTTCATGGCAGGCCATTATGGGCCTACATTTCAGCAAGACAATGCTCGCCTACACACGGTGGCAGCTCCTACTGCTTGCCTTCGTGCTTGCCAAACCGGACATTGGCCAGCAAGATCGCCGGATCTCTTTCCAATGGAGAACGTTTGAGACTTATGGGCAGAGCCCTCCGACTAGCTCGGGATTTTGACGCTCTAACGTGCTAGTTGGACAGAATGTGCACGCTATCTCTTAGAAGAACATCCAACAGCTCTATCAACGAATGTCTAGCCGAATAACTGTTTGCATAAGAGCCAGAGATGACCAACGCGTTATTGACCTGTTCAGTTTCTGGAGCTCTTTCTCTTGAATAAACCAACCAGTTTTTCTCAAATTGTTTTTGTATAGTACATCACAGCTACCGATATCCGTCCCATTCGGATAATTCCTTCGTGGTTTGTAGTAATTTTTTTAAATCTTAGAGCACAGTGGATAACTCTAACTAGCTTCACGTACATTCCACACTTTAAAATGCTTATCAATCAAGTCCATATGTTCTGCCTGCAATTTCCGTAGTTAGCTAACAGCAGAGGCAATAGCAAGGCCTCATCTCCATCTGATTCGACGATCATGTTTCTCAAACGTAAACTGTGAGATTGGCAATGCAGACCTTCGCTTAAAGTCCTGTTCAAGTCCGTCGGTTGCTTGCACCGTCCATGTCCCCATAATCACCAGTCGCTGCCGTTGGATGGCCATCCTCCTATTACCGGTCGGCAACAAATGAGGCCGATCCGATCCGAGGCAGACAGCACGCATGCCACCTGGTGGGACGCTAAGCAGGCTGTTGTTAGTTACAGACCAAAGACGTTAAATCACACTTTCGATTACGTATCACAAGCGCGCAAGGCTCTGGACAATATCTGACTGGAGGCGTGTAGTTTGTCCGACAGTTCGCGATTTTCCCTCTTTTCAAATGATTGTTCTGTGACGTTTTTGTGACGCTTTCGTACCATCACTTCCATCTACTATGAACATGATCTGGGATTTAAAATTTCTTGACAGATTAAAACTGTATACTGAACTGGGACTCAAACCTGCGATCTTTGCCTTTCGCAGACAAATGTTCACCGACTGAACTGTCCTAGCACAACTCACGGCCCACTCTCACAGATTTACTACATCAGTGTCTATTATGAACCAGGCTGTTTATTTCAACATTCTCAGTTTGACCCCTTCTACATCTTCACGATGAGTACTCGCTTACTGTGACAACAACCGTGTTTACAGGAGTGCACGTATACGTTCCTTGTTTGACAAACACTTAGGCACCTTGTGCTACCTATACTGGCTTGCTTGATGACTCGAGCTTAACCATTTAGAAAATGCCTGGGACTATTTAAAACAGTGCATGGAATGTAGCAATCATTATTCCCGCAGTTTGGTAGCCTTACAAGATGTATTCATCAATGAGTGACTTCAGCTACACGTGACACATCTGAATAAACTTCTGGACCCTCTTCCTCGTAGAATGGAAGGCGTATCAAAGCTAAATCAGTGTTACACAGTTTTAGCGATGTGTCTTCTGGGGGTGACTAATTTTTTTACCCGGAATTCCTACCAACAGTATTATTTTTAGTCATCAGTCTTCTGACTGGTTTGACGTGACCCACCACGAATTCCTCTCCCATGCCAACCTCTTCATCTCAGAGTAGCACTTTCACGGCACGTTTTCAATTATTTATTGGATATATTCCAATCTCACTCTTTGCCTACAGTTTTTACCCCCTGCAACTTCCTCTAGTACCAAGGAAGATATTCCGTCATGTCTTAATACATGTCTTATCAACATATTCCCTGATGTCTTAACAGATGTTCTATAATCCTGTAGCCTCTTCTTGCCAGTGTTTTCCATACTTTCCTTCTATCGCCGATTCTGTGGAGAACTTCCTCATTCCCTATCTTGTCAGTCTACCTAATTTTCAACATTCTTCTGGAGCACCACATCTCAAACGCTTAGATTCAGTTCTGTACCGGTTTTCCTGCAGTTCACGACTCACCACCATACAGTGCTGTAGTTCAAACGTACATTCTCATCTCAGAAATATCTTCTTCAAATAAGTCCCATGTTTTCTGGGCATGAATGCCATCTTTGCCTCTTTAAGCTGTTTTAATATCCTCCTTGCTTCATCCACCATAGGATTTTTTTCAAGTAACTGAATTCCTTAAGTTCATCTACTTTGTGACCGCCAATTTTGATGTTAAGTTTCTTGCTTTTCTGATTCTGCTACTTCTCATTATTTTCATCTTTCTTCGGTTTAGTTCCACGTTCTGTACTCGTTACAATGTTCATTCCATTCAACGCATCTTGCAAAAGGTTCAAATGGCTCTGCGCAGTCTATATTTCGTCACTATTCTGCAAAGGTTCACGTTCTATCTTGAGTGTAGGAGAACGCCGAAACTATCGCTACATTAAAGGGTGCGGGATGATTTCTCATTAACAGTGTGGCAATCTGTTAAGGATTCTGACGTATGATGAAGATTCTAACGCTACTTAGTTATGTTTAGAACACTGGCAGCGATATTACCTAACATTTTATTAGAACACTTCCTGCGAAAACGGATTCGCACATTTTAAGCAGTGCGTCATGTACAACAAAGATTTCATACATATCAAAAGCAAAGTTAAAAATACACGTATTAAATGAAAGAGAACATACAGGAGCTGATGTCTCACAATATCCATCGAGACCACAGATATTCATTTAAATGCTTTGACCAAACTTAGCACAACCGCCTCAAAACACTTAAATGACCCTCTTAAAATATACCTGTGTCCATACCGTCCATAAATTCATAAATATTTTTCTTTTGTCAATAATGTTGTCATTATATCTGCTGGCATATCATTCGTCTGTAAGTAAAGTATTTTTGCAACTTTGTAGGATATATGTAAGCGTAGGCTTCCGCGGCCATTGTCACAGCCAATAAAATTTTTCTGGGTCTATGACGGCATTGTCATTGCATAAAATTTCCAACGTTTCAACCACTATTGCAAATGGTCCTCCTCAGTGTTTTATTTTTGCCAAGTGCTGAATGAGAAAAGTTTGTTTCTTGTACTGTCGGAAGAGGCTATTATCGAACTCTGATAGGCTGTTGAGTATGAAGAAGAAGGGCGTTGGCATCCTTTAATGGTGTTTACGTTATTTCTTTTCGTTGGTGGAAATAGACGCTCTTGATTGGTGTTTGCTTTATTGCTTGCCGCTGGTGGAAGTAGGCGAATGGAAGACTGGCTGCGGTTGTGACGTAGCGCTGAGGTGTGGCAGTACTCAGCGTACATGCGGCCGCTATGGTGTCCCGTGCGCCTGTGTGTGTTGCTTCGCGCTAGCTGAGCTGACGGTCCGTACCGCTGTTTCTGCTATCAGGGCTCGATAACAGCCTCTTCCGCCAGTGTACAGGGTGAATCAGCGAAAACTTGCTCCGCAAATATTGCGGAAACGGAAAGTGCTATGGACGTGTAGTTTTCACAGAAAGGGTTGGTAGTTGGGGGACTCGTACTGTTAGGCACGTCACAGATTGTTATAACACTTAGAGAGTCTATTTTTTCTGCAATCATAAACTGTTTTAAATGGAACAGTATCTACTGACATTAACAGACTAAAAGTAGCATAAATTAGAATGTCAGTAGTGTGTGACTCGTTTACGAGCTACCGTATTTTGAGAAGTTCCCACACTGACACTGCAGTAACTGTGGTAGCACGCACAAATGAACAACACAAGTCCATTCTGACCAGGCAGATAACTGACAGTCACAGGTTGTGTTCAAAATTACCACCAGCAGCGGGAATGCACGCTTCCAGTCTGGTATGGAAAGACTGCTGTACACGTGCTAGCATTTCAACGCAGACGTCCGAGCAAGCTGCAGTAATACATCGTTACATATCGTCGGATGTAGTTGGTATGTCCTTGTAGACAGCGTCTTTCCCCACAGAAAAAAGTCTACACCCGTTAAACCCGGGCAAGGGGCAGGCCAAAGTACCGATCCTCCGAGTCCAATCCAACGACTGGAAACAGTTCATAAGGACATGCTGTAGTACTTCGTGCACTATGGGCTGGGCAGCCATCATGTTGGCACCATAGGTCCTCCTAGTCTGCAGAGGAATGTCTTCCAGAATGCGTGAGAAATGGTCTTTTAGGAGGCTGCGATACTTGTGCACGTTCAGTGCTGCGTCTATGAAAGACGGGCTTATGAGCTGATGGTTCACTATCCCACACCATACACTATGTGATCAAAAGTGTCCGGACGTCTCCAAAAAATCATCCTAGGTGCATTGTGCTGCCAACTATTGCCAGGTACTCCATATCAGCGACCTCAGTAGTCATTAGCCATCGTGAGAATGCAGAATATGGCGCTCCGCGGAACTCACGGACTTCGAACGTGGGCAGATGATTGGATGTCACTTGTGTCATACTTTTGTACGCAAGATTTCCACACTCCTAAACATCCCTAGGTCCACTTTTTCCGATGTGATAGTGAAGTGGATACGTGGAGGTCACGTACAACACAAGAGCGTACAGGTCGACCTCGCCTGTTGATTGACAGAGACAGCCGACAGTTGAAGAGGGTCGTAATGTGTAATATGCAGACATTTATTCAGACCATCATACAGGAATTCCTAACTGCGCCAAGATCCACTGCAAAGTACTACGAGGTGTGGCTAGAAAAAAATCGGACTAGTACTGGTGAAACAATAAAACGAATGCAATAAGGCTGGAAGTCGCGTGGCCTGTCACGTGACTCTCGCTCCGCCTACTGCTCGAGTTTCATCTGCCTCCTGCACTCAGTCTGCCCGTGGCGTCTGTTTTAAGTAGTTGACGTTTTTTCAGTGCGTCGGAAAATGTTGAGTGTACAGAAAGAACAGCGTGTTAACATCAAATTTTCTTTCAAACTAGGAAAATCTGCAGTGAAACGTTCGTAATGTTACAACAAGTGTACGGCGATGATTGTTTATCGCGAACACAAGTGATTGAGTGGTTTAAACGATTTAAAGATGGCCGCGAAGACACCAGTGATGACACTCGCACTGGCAGACCACTGTCAACAAAAACTGATGCAAACATTGAAAAAATCGGTAAACTTGTTCGACAAGATCGCCGTTTAACAATCAGAGCAGTGTCTGAGTTAACAGGAGTTGACAAGGAAACTTGTCGAACAAGTTTACCGATTTTTTCAATGTTTGCATCAGTTTTTGCTGACAATGGTCTGCCAGTGCGAGTGTCATCACTGGTGTCTTCGCGGCCATCTTTAAATCGTTTAAACCACTCAAACACTTGTGTTCGCGATAAACAATCATCGCCGTACACTTGTTGTAACATTACAAGCGTTTCACTGCAGATTTTCCTAGTTTGAAACAAAATTTGATGTTAACACGCTGTTCTTTCTGTACACTCAACATTTTCCGACGCACTGACAAAACGTCAACTACTTAAATCAGCCGGCCGAAGTGGCCGTGCGGTTAAAGGCGCTGCAGTCTGGAACCGCAAGACCGCTACGGTCGCAGGTTCGAATCCTGCCTCGGGCATGGATGTTTGTGATGTCCTTAGGTTAGTTAGGTTTAACTAGTTCTAAGTTCTAGGGGACTAATGACCTCAACAGTTGAGTCCCATAGTGCTCAGAGCCATTTGAACCATTTTTGAACTTAAATCAGACGCCACGGGCAGACTGAGTGCAGGAGGCAGATGAAACTCGAGCAGTAGGCGGAGCGAGAGTCACGTGACAGGCCACGCGACTTCCAGCCTTATTGCATTCGTTTTATTGTTTCACCAGTACTAGTCCGGTTTTTTTCTAGCCACACCTCGTATGTCAGTTAGACGGAAGGTGAGAAAGCTTAGATTGCATGGTCTAGCGGCTGCTCATAAGCCACACATCACGCCGGTAAATGCCAAACGACGCCTCGCTTAGTATAATGAACGTAAACATTGGACGTTTGAACAGTGGAAAAACGTTGTGTGGAGTGAAGAATCACGGTACACAATGTGACGATCCGATGGCAGGGTGATGGTATGGCGAATGCCCGGTGAACGTCATCTGCCAGCGTGTGTAGCGCCAACAGTTAAAATCGGAGGCGGTGGTTTTATGGTGTCGTCGTGTTTTTGATGGAGGGGACTTGCTCTCCTTGTTGTTTTGCGTGGCACTACAGCACAGGCCTACATTAATGTTTTAAGCACCTTCTTGCTTCTCACTATTGAAGAGCAATTCGGGGATGGCGATTGCATCTTTCAACACGATCGAGCACCTGTTCGTAATGCACGGCCTGTGGCGGAGTGGTTACATGACAATAACGTCCCTGTAATGGACTGGCCTGCACAGAGTCCTGACCTGAATCCTATAGAACACCTTTGGGATTTGGAACGCCGACTCGTGCCAGGCCTCACCGACCGACATCGATACCTCTTCACAATGCAGCACTCCGTGAAGAAACGGTTGCCATTCCCCAAGAAACCTTCCAGCACCCGATTGAACGTATGCCTGTGAGAGTGGAAGCTGTCATCAAGGCTAAGGGTGGACTAACAACATACTGAATTCCAGCATTACCCATGGAGGGTGGCACGAACTTGTAAGTCATTTTCAGCCAGGTGTCCGGATACTTTTGATCACATAGTGTACGTTTACACTCCATGGACGTTGACGTTCCACTTGACGAATCCAACGGGGTTACAAACAGACCAAAGGTGCATGCTTCGGTGCTTTACGTGGCCATAATTGGTAAATGTGGTATCGTCACTAAACAAGGTACATGCTTCATCTGTAGTATCTTGTCATAATGTCCATTTTCAGAAGTTAACACGATTCTGATTATCGTTTACACTCAGCTCCTGATGGACAGAGATCTGACGAGGAGGGAAAGTATGTCGATAGACAATGCGTAGGACACTTCCCTGACTGATGTCACTTCCTCGTGCGATTGCGTGAGAGCCGCAACAGCAGCAAAAACATTAATTGCCCCCTCTTCTGTCCTCACTTATTTCCTTCTGTTAAGTTGTCTAGGTATTACACTACCACTTTCAAATAAGTAGTTGGAGAGGTTGATAAATAATTTCCGAGATAGTTGACGTGTACTCATATAACTAGCCTCGTACACTTAACAAGAACGAACTGCATTCTTCCTACTCTCTCCATACACCATAAGCTGCTTGGACTCTGACACAATAACTGACCAACAAGTCGAAGTGTACTCAAGGAGAACACCGTAAGCAAACATAACAACATCATACTTAGCAACTTCGCAGGATGAATGGCACAAACAAGTATTGGTGTGGGAACTTTTCAAAAAACAATAGCTCGTAAACGACTCGCACTACAGTCAACAAACATCATTGACACTCTAATGCACCCTAGCCGTCCGGAGTAGTCGAGCGGTTCTAGGCGCTACAGTCTGGAACCGCGCGACCGCTACGGTCGCAGGTTCGAAGCCTGCCTCGGCCATGGACGTGAGTGATGTCCTTAGGTTTAAGTAGTTCTAAGTTCTAGGGGACTGATGACCTCAGAAGTCCCATAGTGCTCAGAGCCATTTTTTTAATGCACCCTACTTTTAGTTTGTTAATGTCGAAAGGATTCGACGCGTTTAAAAGATGTATGCTTGGACAAAAATTACGCTTTCTAATTATAAGTACTATCTGTATGTTGTCGAAAATATGAGCCCCTGACTACCAATCCATTCTGTGAAAATCGCACATCGAGAGCCCCTTCCATTTCCACAATATTTGCGGTGCAAGTCTTAGGTGATTCGCCCTGTGTAAGAATCAAACATTTCTCAGTCAACAGTTAGCAAAAATAGCGCCCTGAGGAAGACCACTTGCAATAGTGGCCGAAAAGTTAAAACTTTACCCACTGAAAATGCACTCACAGATCCAGAAGAATTTTAATGATTGTTGGATACATCGAAATTCATGTGGTAGATGAAATGGCAGCCAGCGTTCCTCTGACATCTACGAATTTACTAGTTGCCCAACTGAGAATTTACCCGCCAATAAAGTACAACGATAATTCAAATCTGTGTAATACTGCAAATTCCTGATCGAACCAGTTACTAGGAGTTGGTGACTGTCCCCAGAAGACACACATTCAGTACAAGTGCGACGAACTGGGGCAGGGCATCGTCTTGGATTCCCAAGTGTGAAACCGAATTGAGTTGCTCTGCCGGTGCTGCCAACTACGCTCGCCGTAAATACGACTGTGATGCGCCGATCTGTGCGCTCCAGATGTGCTGGCCCCTTCGTGAGGACGATGTCGTCAGCACCCTTTCGCAACTTGAAGATGTTGTGGAGTCAGCCGCGATTCAACATCTAGTCGATCCGTCCTTTATTGCTACTGTACCTGGATTCGATGCGGACACCTCCGCGACCAAAGCGCAAGTCGATACAGATATCTGCGGGTCCTAAGATGAAGTGGATGTGGCCACCACCTAACTATCTAACGCCCAGTACTGCCTTATGGGGCCCACTTCCACCTTGTTAATTCCTTTCCGTCAAACAGTGTCGGTTGCAAAATTAGGAAGCACTCTAGCCCAATTGAGAAGTTCCCATCTAACTACAGAATCACCCAAAAATAGCGCACGTTCTTCAGACGGTAACCATAGCATGAAAATCTCCTCTACCACCAAAAACATTGACTTCAGAGCTGCGCCCTTGATGTCACACTCCATTATGCCATTTGCGCGTTTTCCCGTCTATGCCGTTAGCCTCGCAACTGAGGGTTTGAGAAATAGAGAAAGAGCTGCTCCGAGGCTAGTCTTTGTTTTCTGTAGCCCACGTTTTCTACAAGTGCTAGATTGTTATCTTCAAAGATGATTTGCAGAACACGGAAAGACGCCCCCGCCCCCTGCACTCGGCACAGCACTACCCTCCAGCCGGACTTTAGGCTGTGCATTCATAAAAGCTGGAAAATAGCTAAGGGCGCCCTGGGGCGGCCGGGTCGACTTCCTTTCTAAAGCTTAGTTTACACGACGACATCGGGTTGCGCCACTCGTTGGGTGTTAATGAGTTGCACGCAAGTGGTTTGATATATGACTGTAGACACGGCGACACCAGTATACTCTTCAATTTCGTTGTTTCGTGGGTCCCTGAGTCGTATCTGAAATGAAATTATTGGTAGCTGCACGCCACTAATTGTAAGTGAGTTAAAGCTTGTTGCGTGGAATCACCGCATAAGAAAAAATAGGAAACGTGTTTCTATTCGTGACTGGATGAAGAAAAGACGTCAGCTCGGTTGCTCAGCATCCTTGCTGAAATAATTTATAACAGAAGATCCAAGAAGTTCTTTAAATTATCTTAGAATGTCACCAAAACTGTTCACGTTTCTTCTAAATAGAGTTAATTATACGATAAGGAATAAAGGTACTGTAATGCTTGAAGCACTGACACCAGAATAGAAATTACATATCATATTGCGTGCATTACAATCGAGAACACTCAGCATGCTGTAAGATACGGTTTTAGTTGGTGGTGACGCTATTTCATTAACACATTAATTATTACTGTTAATGTTAATAATAACTGAACATTAGCAACCATAATTATTCGAAGCAGGCTGAATTAAGAAGAGAACGGTTTGCAAACTACTCTCTTGAAGATAGATCTGTACAGTGGCAACATTTCAAAATTCTGACATGTGAACGGGGGGCGCACTGCAGCGATGTTATAAACAGTTGAATAATGAATAAAGAATGCAGCTTTTTGAATTTGTATAGCCTTCCCTCCTGTCAACAATATTCTTTAGCAAAGAGTTGACCAACTCGAACAATGGGATTTTAGTCTTGTAGACACTTGTTTGTATTTTTATTAATCCAGTTGTGTACGTGCTCCTAACTCAATAAATTTCGCCCTGCAGCTCAGATATTGTCATACCATTTATGTTATGATCGCACATGACGGTCTCAGCGGCAGCAATATGTTGCTTATTTTTGTAATTGGCATCACTGAAATCCCACAACCACCTATGCAAAGTATAGATATCCAAAATGCCAACATTATTTTCCGTTCCCCACTTCACATTTCAGTTTGTCTACACTCTACGAACACACATAACCTCAAAACTCATGCAACTAGTGCAGCCAAATTTGGAACACTCCGAAAGTGTTTAGTTTCACCAACGAGTTGCGCAAACACGCGGCACGCATGCGCAGTGGCCGGTAGCGCAGTTGCCTGCAGCCTAGTGTCGTCGTGTAAACTAGGCGTTAGAATCCTCCAACCGGGTCGCTAGTCTTTGCTCCCGGCCGGCCCCATTTGGAGGTAGCATTCCCTGCTCACCCATCTCAAATCCAGTGCACTGTATATTCGCATGCACATCAGAAACATTCGCAAACCACTGAGCCCACAACCGTGTTCATAAAGGAAACTGTGTTTCCATAATATCAATAACTGTGCTGGTGTAAGCTGTCGCCAGCTCAACGGCCTGCAAAGATGTAATAACAAGATCAATAGTAGGGGCGCCTATCAGGAGCAAGGCCAAAGAGAGACTCGCAAGCAACATGCCTCCAACGCCCTCTCGACCTCAAATACACTCCTGGAAATGGAAAAAAGAACACATTGACACCGGTGTGTCAGACCCACCATACTTGCTCCAGACACTGCGAGAGGGCTGTACAAGCAATGATCACACGCACGGCACAGCGGACACACCAGGAACCGCGGTGTTGGCCGTCGAATGGCGCTAGCTGCGCAGCATTTGTGCACCGCCGCCGTCAGTGTCAGCCAGTTTGCCGTGGCATACGGAGCTCCATCGCAGTCTTTAACACTGGTAGCATGCTGCGACAGCGTGGACGTGAACCGTATGTGCAGTTGACGGACTTTGAGCGAGGGCGTATAGTGGGCATACGGGTGGCCGGGTGGACGTACCGCCGAATTGCTCAACACGTGGGGCATGAGGTCTCCACAATACATCGATGTTGTCGCCAGTGGTCGGCGGAAGGTGCACGTGCCCGTCGACCTGGGACCGGACCGCAGCGACGCACGGATGCACGCCAAGACCGTAGGATCCTACGCAGTGCCGTAGGGGACCGCACCGCCACTTCCCAGCAAATTAGGGACACTGTTGCTACTGGGGTATCGGCGAGGACCATTCGCAACCGTCTCCATGAAGCTGGGCTACGGTCCCGCACACCGTTAGGCCGTCTTCCGCTCACGCCCCAGTGGTGTCGCGACAGGCGTGAATGGAGGGACGAATGGAGACGTGTCGTCTTCAGCGATGAGAGTCGCTTCTGCCTTGGTGCCAATGATGGTCGTATGCGTGTTTGGCGCCGTGCAGGTGAGCGCCACAATCAGGACTGCATACGACCGAGGCACACAGGGCCAACACCCGGCATCATGGTGTGGGGAGCGATCTCCTACACTGGCCGTACACCACTGGTGATCGTCGAGGGGACACTGAATAGTGCACGGTACATCCAAACCGTCATCGAACCCATCGTTCTACCATTCCTAGACCGGCAAGGGAACTTGCTGTTCCAACAGGACAATGCACGTCCGCATGTATCCCGTGCCACCCAACGTGCTCTAGAAGGTGTAAGTCAACTACCCTGGCCAGCAAGATCTCCGGATCTGTCCCCCATTGAGCATGCTTGGGACTGGATGAAGCGTCGTCTCACGCGGTCTGCACGTCCAGCACGAACGCTGGTCCAACTGAGGCGCCAGGTGGAAATGGCATGGCAAGCCGTTCCACAGGACTACATCCAGCATCTCTACGATCGTCTCCATGGGAGAATAGCAGCCTGCATTGCTGCTAAAGGTGGATATACACTGTACTAGTGCCGACATTGTGCATGCTCTGTTGCCTGTGTCTATGTGCCTGTGGTTCTGTCAGTGTGATCATGTGATGTATCTGACCCCAGGAATGTGTCAATAAAGTTTCCCCTTCCTGGGACAATGAATTCACGGTGTTCTTATTTCAATTTCCAGGAGTGTATTTAGATCGCTGCCGTTGGAAATTGTAGACAATGCAGACTTGTATTCCATGCCAAGACAGGCTCAAAAAACGTTAACAACATTGTCTCTTCCTGTGCAGGAATCACCTAATTTGTGCTAGCACTAACTGACATAGACACTGTGACGTACAAAGACTGGTCCAAGGAATATGCCTGGATAGCCAAAGTTGTTAAGTCGATTACTTGTGATAATTCGGGAAATATTGGTTTAAATTCCGTTCCAGCCCAGTTTTAGGTGTGTCACTAATAAGAGGTACAGCTGATGTCTAATTGTATTCACAAGTTGCGATATATTTCGTCTAAAGCAAGTAATAAAGGGGACAGTACTTACTTATAAATAATGTGAATTACAAATCCAGATTTCGATCACTTTGTAGCCATCCTCAGTGCTAAAGGACATGTTAAGAGCCGCTTACTGTAAGGCGTAATTGATAAAATACGTACCAGTAAATGAAAGTTAAAACATAAAAGTTCCTACTGGACTATTCATGTCAATGATTGAGTTCACGTTGAGGCCTCTGTTCAGAAATACAACACAGCTGGCTTCATTGTGTGTCATACCAGTTTACAGTGTTCTCTTTACGTGTGTAACACATTGAAATCATCTATTAATTTTATATTACAACTTGTATGTTTTATCATTTTATTTATTATTTTTTACTTTTAACATTGACAATTTGAAAACACTTAGTTTGAACAACATAAGATCGCCTTGGCAGTTAACAAAATTATTGGGAGGGAAATCAGGTATAACTACAAAAGAAATATGAATGGGAAACAAAAAGTTGACAATATGAAAGATAAAAAAGCAATGATGCAGTTGTCACAAAAGTGAATGAGGGAAATTCAGCAGTTGTAATAGGAGAAAATGAATACATCGCAAAAACAAAAACGAAAATCGATGAAAATAATATTATCATGTTTGGTCAAGATTTAATTGCAGAAGGACATAAGAAAATTAATGATCAATTAAAAGAAAGTAGCGAAATTTTTTTGCCAAAAAGACTTTATCACTTATGAGTAATTAACCTATGTACTCCTACCCTTAGAGCACAAATAAGTCTCCATAACGATGTGCCTAATAGGCCACTTGTTAACAGTAGAAAGTAGCAAAGGAGCAAAGAAATGTTTATATTTAAAAAAAATTAGCTGAAAAAATTAAAGATGCATCAGTGTCAAACAAAACGAAATTAGTTTTGACTGACATAACTAATTCACCTAGCAACATTGTGATTAATGACACCATTGAAATAATTAATGTAATTTTATAACAGGAAACAAATTGACTAGTTATGAAATCAGTGAGTGCATAGAATTGCTTTCATTAATTTTGGAGTATAATTACTTTAAATTCAATGCTGATAGACTTTAACAGAAATGTATGGGAGCCCACTTTGCCTTTTAGCTGATATATTTATCAGTCATTTGGAGAACAAATTTTTTCAAGACACTCCAGATGTGAGAAGTAGATTAACAAACTACTTCAGATATGTTAATGATAGTCTATATTAATTGAAGGTATTGACACATATGTTAAAACAACTGTCAACAAGTTCAATGGCCTACATGGTAAAATCAGATTCACATGTCAGATGGAGTCAAATGGACCAATTGACTTTTTGGATTTGAACCTATTTTAAGCAAGAAACACGAATTCTGGATCTATAGAAGAAGGTGTACTGACAGTATCATAAATTACACATGAAACTGCCACAGTCATCACAAGAAAGCATACTTTAATTTTGCCATCAGTCGGTTACCAAAAATTCTACTTTAACGTACAGGTCATGAATCTGAGCTGAATTGAATAAAATATATTGCTAAGGTTAATAACTATTTTATAATTATGTTGACAATGTGTACCGCATAGTGGTGAACAAAGGTAAAAAAAAACAGGCTGAGTGTAGTTGACGATAACGATAATAAACACTTTTTTTATCATACTACGGTAAAATTATTGACAGAATGGTGTCAGTTTCTAGTAAACGGTAAGTAAATTCGAAGTTTTCTACCAAGGGTAACTTGGACAGAATTTTAAAAAACAGTACCGAAAAAAGAAACTTTTCCGTAGGTCTATAGAATTTAATTTTCCAACAGCAAAGCTTACTATCTGAAACAAACCGGGTAGGTAGCTTGAAGCTAGTTTTTTTTCACATGGAGCTTAGATCGCAAAAATGTAGCAGCTGTCCTCCTGCTGAAGACTAGGAATAGTGCATTAGTTTTGTCCTCACGTATGAGGATGCTCCAACCATATGACAATGGTAGATACGTGGATTTGATAGAGGAGTTCGATGGTTTTTACCATCAGGCATCATCCTGTAAGACAGTGGTTAATGAGCAAGTGGCCACGAAATGCTCCCAAGTTTGGGAATTGTTTGAAAACCATTGGTATTTGGCTAACTTTTGGTGGTTCCAACAGATAAACTGATCTGACTGAAATGACTTACTTATGATTACACTATTCCTAGATCGCATATATGAACATAGTTTCTGGGGCTCATATATTTCCCACATTATTACATGATGTAGTTGGAAGTTTATTAGGTTTAACACTGAACTGTGTAAATTATAATATATTTTATGTGAAACCTGTAAGACATGACATTATAAAGCAGAAAGGTTTCGAGTCGTTTTGACACACCACTACTGTGACTATGGCGTATAACACCATTTCTGTCTGTTGTTACTGCTTAGAATTTAACACTTATTAATAAATTTTATTAATTTAGGTCTTTTGAACGAGATTTTTAGACGAGACCCCAGTTTCTCCTGGCGTATACAGTGCACAAATAACGTACAGGAATGTAGCCGGGTGATGTCGTCGACAACTGTAGATATTTCGACAGGTGCACGAAGGTAAAATTGAAGCAGTTAAGATTTATGCAAGGGGATTAAAAACCACGGTTTGCAGA
Organism: Schistocerca serialis cubense; assembly: GCF_023864345.2. Classification (NCBI taxonomy): domain Eukaryota; kingdom Metazoa; phylum Arthropoda; class Insecta; order Orthoptera; family Acrididae; genus Schistocerca; species Schistocerca serialis. Next base: position 632,109,405 of record NC_064642.1, on the reverse strand, counting down.
GCAATTTCGGAAAGATATATTCACTGTGAACACTAGTGCCATCACACAACCAAAGATTACTGACGTCAGAATTTAGCGTTGTGAAAATTAATAACCAACGGTGAGGTGGAATTAACTCTGTCCCCTTTTCTGTTGTTGATAACGGAGAGAGCAGGACTCCATCCAGAATTTAAAGAAAAACTTCCATCTCTATTTATAAGGATACTTGCTGATTCAATTTCAGATGCATCCGTAATAACGCTACCCCAATAGTTGGAAATCACCGTGTTCGTATATTTCATGGATTATCGGTGTAAATCTGATTTGCCCGGCTGTTGTAAGGGTGTGTGATGCTTACGCTCAGTACACTGTTCCTCCACAGTCCAGGTAGTCTGACCAATATACGACATAACACAACTGCGAGGAATACGGTAGATATCCAAATTACGCAAACCGAGATCATCCTTTACGGAACCTAAACGGAACCTAATCTTAGATGGTGGTCGAAAAACACATTTCACGTCACATTTCTGCAAAATACAACCAATACTGTTGGAAATGCTCCGTGCATAAGGCAAAGAGAATATTTGTTTCACGATGGAGGTGAGAAAAAGTGGCTGCCTTCCCCTCCTCACACTGACTTGCATCTTCAGGCTGATAGATGTCAGCCCAGCTAAGAGTTAGGGGGTACTTCGTACCTTGGTTCACAGGGCACGCTTCATCTCGGATTCTGAGAGTGTTTCAGCTGAATTAGCCCATCTTGAAGTCACCTCCTGTCAGAATGGTTGTAGTGAAAGATCAGATGTGCATTGCGCTATCGACCAACCGTGCGCCGGGTGAGTGATGACAATACCAAGGTGGGACCACAGTCTACGGTCCTTTCTACCTTACGCAGGGAGAAGTTCCAACGATATTGGTCGTATTTTGCGGAAATGTGATGTGAAATATGCTTTTCGATCACCATCTAGTTGGTATCCTCTTCGTTTCCGTAAAGGATGATCTGGTTTGCGTAAGGTGGGTGTCTATCGCATTCCTTGCAGTTGTGCCATGTCATACATTTGGACTATCAGGACCGTGGAGGAGCGATGTATTGAGCATAAGTGCCACACACGCTTACTAGTTATGAACTTCTTCTTTTACCTCGTCGTCGGAGCTGAATCGGTTTCTGGCCAAATGTTCTTTTAACCTTGGGAACTGGGCGCCAAGTCAGGACTATAGGGTGGATGGGTGATAATGTTCCACTGAAACTGTTGCAGGAGAGCAACGGCTTGCCGAGCGATGTGTGGGCGAGCGTTGTCATGGAGAATGTGAACGCCCTTGCTCAACATTCCTCTTCTCCGGTTCTGAATTGCCCGTTTGAGTATTTTCAGAGTCTCACAGTACCTGTCAGCGTAAATGTGATCCCAGCGATTCAGTTCCGACGATGAGGTGAAAGAAGAGGTTCATAACTTTCTGAACAGCATGGCAGCGAGCTGGTATGACATGGCCATACAAAAACTGCCACAGCGCCTACAAAACTGCATCGACAAAAATGGTGATTATGTCGAAAAATAGCTTAATGTTCAAGCTGTAAACTGATGTAAACCATTGTAGAAACAAACAGGTCTGTGTACTTATAAAAAAATAGGAGACCTTACTTTTGGAATTAATCTCGTTTCAAAGCGTGTTTTAAGCCGTGAAGTAACGTCAGAGCTTATAGTCACAACCATCCTCATTACTGTATTTGCAGAAAGCCATGCACATCTAATAGCAGAATTTACGTCAGTTTTATTTTTGAAACTACCAAATAATGAAACTGCAGCTTATACAAACCGTCTTCGTGCGGTTTCTCATTATGTGCAGTAATTTTTGAAACACGGAATGACGCCTCAGTTGCTGCTTTATTTTTGTGAAACGATTACAAAAAAGTTGAGTGTTGAGCATCAAATTGAGTTTTAGCTGCTTTACCTTTTCTTTCGTTAGAGCAGCATCCAGTAGGAACCTTTTTTCAACTCCTGAGTGAGAAGTTTTGAAGTAACGTTCGACGTTGCCGCTCTTCCCAACTGATAAGCTTGCGTAGCACAGTAAACATGCTCATTTGTCCTTCACCTGGTTAAAGATGTAATTGGTTTCCCATTCCGAATTAAAGTGATAGGGTTTTTTTCTTTTTGCTTGAACACGCCCTCATTAGAACAAACTTAGCTTGCAAGAGAAACTCCACATCGCATCCCCCTCAGATTTAGTTATAAGATGCCCCAGTGGATAGCACGTCAAAAGCACAGACCAAGCATGAAAATAGGAAGAAGGTATACTGAACTGTGAAAAAAAGAAGCAAAATCGAAACGATGAACAGTCCAAGCTCAAGCTGTGCAACAGCGACCAAATCTGAGTAGCCACGACGTCGCCGTACGAGTAATGTGGTTACGGTGTTTGGACTGCCAAGGCGAAGATCCGCTTTCATATCCCCCTCGTATCCCATATATACATTTTTTTCACAAAATTATGAACTGTCAGATTTTAGACATTACCTCTCATCACGGATAATTCAGTAGCCGACGGCTTTCCCTTTACGGCCTCGAGCAACGGCGTTTGCGTAGAGCTGTCAGTGCTAACAGACAAGCAACACTGGGTGAAATAACCGCAGAAATCAATGCGGGACGTCCGACGAACGTATCCGTTCGGACAGTGCAGCGTGATTTGGCAATAATGGACCATAGCAACAGACGACCGACACAGCGCGACATCGCCTCGCAGTGCCTCTCCTTCTCTCGTGACCATATCGGTTGAACCCTAGACGACTTAAAAAACCGTGGCCTGCTCGAGTGAGTACCGATTTCAGTTGCTAATAACTGATGGTACGGTCTGAGTGTGGAGCAGACCCATCGAAGCCATGGACCACAGTCGTCAAAAAGGCACTGTGCAAGCTGGTAGTGGCCCCATTATGGTGCAGGCTGTGGTTACATGGAATGGACTGGGTCCGCTGGTCCAACTGAACCACTCATTGGCTATAAACGGTTACGTTCGGCTACTTGAGGACCATTTGCAGCCATTCACGGACTTCATGTTCCCAAGCGGCCATGAAATTTTTATGGATGACAATGCGCCATGTCACAGACCACAATTGTTTTAAGAACGCTCTGGATAGTTCAAGCGAAGGACTTGGCTGCCCAGATCGCCTGACATGAACCCCATCCAACATTTATGGGACATAACTGAGAAGTCAATTCTTGTACAAAATACTGCACTGCCAACACTTTCGCGATTAAGGACGGCTACAGAGACAGCATGAGCCGATATTTCTGCAGGGGACTTCCAACGAGACCTTGCCACGACGACTAGCTGGTGCACTACTATGGGCAAAAGGACGACGGGGACGACATAAGGAAGTATGCATGTCTTTTGCAACACCAGTTCAGGAACAAGTCAGAGAGAGAGAGAGAGAGAGAGAGAGAGAGAGAGAGAGAGAGAGAGAGACTGGTGTTCATTGTCGCACTGCTAAGTGAAATATTGATAATGTGTAGCGCCTTCTTCTAGTTATATCGTGTAAATTATTATTATTATTGTTGTCACTTATGCTGAAGTGATGTGCTAAGCACTAAACTAAACAAATTCATAGATTTTACAAAAGCATATGATTCAGTATTACAATAAAAATTGTACAGAATTCTTTTGGAACGTGGAATACCAAAGAAGTATGTTAGACTTACAGAAGTGAGTTTGAAAAACACAAAAGGTAGAGTACGCGTGGGGAAATTGGAGTCAGAAGAATTTGTAATAAAGAACGGACTTAAGCAGGGAGATGCCCTGTCTCCGCTACGTTTTTAATTTAGTCCTAGAATATATTGTACGAATGGCAGCAGATAATTCAGAGGGTGTGGAGTTAAATGGAAATATTAAGATATTAGGGTTTGCAGATGATCTAAACATCATTAGCGATAGGAAAGAATCTGTAACAGCAAATGTGAATGCGTTAATCAAGGCTAGTGAAGATGTAGGTCTAAGGATAAGTGAAGACAAAACTAAATACCTGGTTACTACTAGAATGCCAACAGCAGTAGATCAGGAAATGTTAAGAGTTGGAGACTTGCAGTTTGAAAAAGTGAACACATTTAAGTATCTAGGAGTGGACATCTCTTTGAGAAATGAGATTGAATCCGAACTGAAGAAGAGATTACGGGCAGGAAATGCGTGCTACTTCTCACTGAATAGATTACTTTCATCACGGATATTGTCTAGGAATTTAAAGATTAGAAAATACAAAACTATTATTCTATCCAGTTATGCTGTATGGGTGTGAGACTTAATCTCTCACTGTGCAAAATGAAAAGCCGTTTCGAGTATTTGAAAACAAAATTTTGAGGAACATTTTTGGAGCAAAAAGGGATGACATTAGCGGATAGTGGCGAAAACCGCATAACGAAGAAGTTCACGAACTCTATTCAAGCCCTGACATAATCAGTATTATTAAATCACGTAGGCTGCGATGGGCGGGTCACGTAGCTCGAATGGATGAGGGCAGGGCAGCGCGCAGAGTACTGGTAGGACACCTAGAGGGAAAACGTCCGAGGCGTAGATGGGAGGACAATGTGAAGGCTGATTTGAGGAGCCTAGGTATTGAAGGGGAATGGAAGGAAATAGCCCAAGACAGGGACAGATGACGAAAATACGTTGCTGCGGTAATGGACTCTCGAGTCCGGTATGACCAGTGAGAGAGAGAGAGAGAGAGAGGCTGGTGTTCATAGTCGCACGGATAAGTGAAATATTGATAATGTGAAGCGCCTTCTTCTAGTTATATCGTGTAAATTATTATTATTATTGTCACTTATGCTGAAGTGATGTGCTAAGCACTAAACTAAACAAATTATTATTACAAAACAGTAGTTAAAATAAATGTTGCATATGCCTTTACTGTCAATCTTGGATATAACAGGAAACAAAACTGATTTTGTTCTGCCAAGTACAGACATAAGAAAGGAAAAAGTAAGAAGATAGACACTTTTCCGCTTGATAAACACCAACAAAAAACAAAAACAAAACCTCACAAATGATTCCACTACAAACGCTACCATTTCTTTTCACTGTCACCTTGCGGAACACATCGTTTATGGACCAATCGACCCACCTCGTAATTGAAGAAACTTTGGAATGCAGTTTAGGCAAACTCCTTACCAAACTGTCCAGAGAAGCCTGTGGGATATTGACCCATTCCTCCATAGCGGCTTCTTTGATGCCCTGTAAGGTCGGTGGTGGGACAGGACGATTGCAAACCGCTCGTTTAACATGGCCCATGCATTCTCATTACAGCTGAGATCTGGAGAATATGGAAGCCGGTCCATCCAACTGATTCAATATGGGAGCCTTTCCAGCCAACTGATTGTATGCTCCACTAGGGAAACGTTCATAAGACTGTGACGACTGGGGCGTCCGTTCTCATCCATCACCGTGAATCCCGCTCCAGTATGTTGCCCAAATGGAGTCACAATGGGTGGAAAGATGTCCCGTTACTTTACACCAGTCATCCTCCCATGTACTGGTACAAGGGCTGTCTGCGGCCACACATGATTCCACACCAAAACATGATGGAATCGCCATTATAACGGTAGCGGTTTGCGATACAGTTAGATTGTAAAAGTTGTTCTCGTTGCCTCCACGCAGGAGTATTAATATTGTCAGGGCGCAGACCGATACGAGTCTCAACAGAAAAGAGCATGTTCCCCACTGCTGCCTAGTACACAAAGAGTGACTTTGTGCCCATGATACACGAGTGCTTCACCGAAACCCATTTAGAGGAGGAGCTTGGAGGGGCCTTCTGGCATGTAATCCCAGCTCATGGATCTTATTTCGTATCGTCTTAGTTGACACCCGCACTCCTATAGCTGTTTGGAACTGCCACCGTAGACACGTTGCATTGTATTGAGGGTTTGTGCCTGCCGCTATACGCAGATATCGGTCCTGCGCCCTTGTTGTTTTTCATCTGCGGCCACTTGAAGATCCTTAACTGATCTTGTCGCTAGAAACTTGTTCGACTGACTCACATGAAGATTCGCTGCAACACCCATCTGTCTCATTCCCTCCTCCGTTAGAGTGCCTATATGGAGCCTCTGACCGTTATTGTTCTCCGAACCATCCCAAAGCAACTCAAATCTCCTGATTACAAAAAAATGGTTCAAATGGCTCTGAACACTATGGGACTTAACATCTGAGGTCATCAGTCCCCTAGAACTTAGAACTACTTAAACCTAACTAACCTAAGAACAACACACACACATCCACGCCCGATGCAGGATCCGAACCTGCGACCAAAGCGGTTGCGCGGTTCCAGACTGAAGCGTCTAGAACCGCTCGGTCACTCCGGTCGGCCTCCTGATTACACACAGCTCAAGTACTACAATGTTTACATGTGAAATGGTTAGCACAGACTGCACATAATGCTCCCTCACGATAGAAACATGAACTGTTTCTGCTAGACTTGCATTACAAAACAAACCAATGTAGATATTGTAACACATTTCTGCATCGCAACGTTCGATATTAAAGTTTCAGAGAAGTGCGACATTTATTTTGACCACTGTATTAAAATGTTACTTGTTATGTTGTTTTTATTATTAAAATCTAAAGCAGCTAAGGTATGTTAAAAAGTGGGGTAACAAGATACTATATTAAGAGGGGGGTGGGGGCAGCGGAAGAGAAAGTAAGAAACTGTGACACCCATTCCCGCCCTTCACAAGCTCATTCGCTTGTGTTTAGGTGTAAACAATGCTTATAACACTCGCCAAGCCCGGCTGAGTATTAAACTACTGTGTGTACTTGCCATCATCCTGCTGGATCTCAACGGATCCATGTTTCTGTGAGCCGCTCACCGCCTTGAGAATGCGCATCTTGCCGACTGACGACATGTACTCAATGCAGACAGTTCTGTTCGCGCTCCTTTATTCGCCACACGCCAACCTAGTGGTGGGGATGTGTTCCGTAGTGCTCGCTGATTTGCTCAGCACAAACAATACGGAACAGTACTTCCCCTTCCTTGCCTGCAGCGTGACTCAGCGCGGGCAACGGCAAGGCTGAAGGGTCAAAGCTGCAGAACCATGGCGACGCAGTACTTCGATGACCTCACCGGAAAAAATACCAGTCACTCACTCAAAAGAGGACATAATTTGGAGTGTTGCAGATGGTGTAGGACTGGTACGAGGCGTTCACGTGACCCTCAGCAGCTGAAGTAAGTCGTGGCATTAAAGTGGTGCGTATGTGCCAGTCACCATCATCATCTTCAATTTGTGGAGTAAGCCGCACAATTTGTACCGGAAAAATCTCGTCCTGGGACGTTCGACAGACACATCGCTGTCTAGTTCAAGGCGATTCTAGGCCGTGCGGTTTTGTTGCATTCTATCTAAATGGTTACACTAGTTGACTCTATAATTTTTAATTTTGCTTACCAAATCGCAAATCTGTACCTCTTGTCTTGTTTCTGTGTTTCGTATTTTGCTTTTAACTGCCCTGAGAAGTTTCGTACCGCTGTTGCCTTATAAAGCTTCAGTATAGTCTCCTTTCTGGTTTCTAGAGTTCTGTAAATTGAGCCACACATATTATATTATATATTATTTATATTATATATATTCTTTTGTTATATGTCTAAAGTTTACGAAGTATTGTTTCTATGTCACGATCTACCGTTGGCGACATTTCACATCTAAGTTAGTTAAAGCTTGATTCCCTCTCCAATATTTTGCCATTTTTCTCAACTTTGGATCATCTCGTTTTTTTCCATAAACATGCCATTGCTTTTGATATATATGGAGAAATTTTCAGTCCATTTTCTTCTGCTATATTTCTTAAGAATATAGCCCCCTTTGTAAATTATCCTCTCTGTCATTCAATAACAACGTCTTTTCCTATTTGTGTTAATAGTCATGTAGCACAGGGAAACGGTCCTTACGGAATTTATGTCTCTTTTATCCTTTTGACACGAAATGTTTGGTTTGGTTACATGACAACACTGAGGCGAGTATAGCCTCAGATAGTTAAGTGTTTTTATCTTTTACACCAGATTATGTAACTTTAAGCGTTCTGGAACTGGTCGTGTACAAAATAAAGTATTTTGGGTTAAGCAACTGTTGTGCTGTTTTTTCAATTTACAAAATTTTAAAAAATAACAACGTCGTCTGCACATAAAATACTGCTCAATCTATAACGCGGTTAAAAGCATTGTTCCACACGTGAAAATTTGTTTCCATCTTACCAGGAATGCGGCCATATAGTTGTGCAAATGCCAGTCATTGATATGGAATCGTTGCTGAAAGATGTGTCGATGGCAAAAAGAAAGTTGGACATGCCTGTGAGTAACAGGGAACGAAGTTGCCCCATTTATTTATGTATAGTGCTGAGAGACCAACGTGGCTACAAGGATTGCAGTATCGCTTTCAACCAAATAACATGTCGTAAGAAAAGTGGTCGTACAAAAATCATATCTGACAGAGACCAGAGGCGGGTGTTGTGACTTGTTACTGACAATTGATTACAGTTGCTGCTGTCAGTAAATGCAGCACCATGTCAACTAATTAGCCATCGAACATTACGAAGGGAATAATAAAAATTGCAGAAGTAGAAAACATCGCTGTTCAGTCGTATGCTGCCATTATCCACTAACGCCAAATTGCGCCGTACTGTCCGGTGGATACGTTCGTCGTACATTGATTGCTGCGGTTACCTCACACAGTGTTGCTTGTCTGTTAGCACTGACAACTCTATGCAAACGCCGTTGCTCTTGGTCGATAAGTGAAGGCCGTCGGCCACTGCGTTGTCCGTGGTGAGAGGTAATGCCTGAGGTTTGGTATTCTCAGCACACTCTTGACACAGTGGATCTCAGAATGTTGCATTCGCTTTCGACTTTCTAACTGGAATGTCCCATGCGTCTTGGTCTAGCTCCATCTGCCATTCCGTGGTCTAGGTCTGTTAACTCGCGTCGTGCAGCCGTAATCACGTTGGAAACCTTTTCACGTTACTCACCTTAAGTACAAATGACAGCTTCGCCAGTGCACTGCTCTTTTTTACCTTGTGTACGCAATACTGATCCCCCCCCCCCCCCAATTCCTTTTACGAGGGTCACTCCAAAAGAAATGCACACTATTTTTGTAATAATACAGTTCATTCTGCAAGTGTGAAAGTTTTACAGTGTGTAGATACATCCTTCCCGCTTGTTTTCAAACTTAGTTCAACATGTTCCCGAGAGTGGCGGCGTCACAGCATGTCTTCAAGATGGCTGCTACACTTGACGTTCGTTAGAAGCAACGTGCTGTCATAGAATTCCTGTGCTGTGAAAACGAAACAGTGGGAAACATCCACAAGAGGTTGAAAAAGGCGTACGGAGATGCTGCTGTCGATTGCAGTACAGTTATTGGGCAAGCAGGTTACGTGATGAAAGCAATCACGGCTATATCGAGGATTGTCCTCATAGCGGCAGGCCTCGTACTGCACACACTCCAATGTGCTGAGAGTTAATGAGTTGCTGACTTCTGACAGACGCATCACAGTGAACGAATTGTCACGCTACGTTGGAATAGGGGAAGAAAGTGTTTGCAGAATGCTGAAAGTGTTGGCGTTAAAAAAGGTTCGTGCCAGGTGGGTTCCCAGGATGTTGACAGCGGCTCACAAAGAAACAAGAAAAACGGTATGCAGCGAACTTTTGGAACAGTACGAGAATGGTGGAGATGAATTTCTTGGAAGAATTGTGACAGGTGATGTAACATGGCTCCATCATTTTTCACCAGAGACGAAGAGGCAATCAATGGAGTGGTATCATGCAAATTCACCCAAGAAAAAAAAGTTATGGCTATGGTGTTTTTCGATTCCGAAGGACTCTTGATTGTGGACATTATACCAAGTGGAACCACCATAAATTCTGATGCATTTGTGACGACACTGAAGGAACTTCAAGCTCGACTGAGTCGTGTTCGACCACATCGGCAAAAGCAGGATGTTTTGCTGTTGCACGACAATATACGGCCAATTGTCAGTCAAAAAACCACGGAAGCGATCACAAAACTGGGATGGACAACACTGAAACACCCGCCTTACAGTCCTGACCTGGCTCCACGTGACGATCATCTCTCTGGGAAACTCAAAGACTCTGTTCGAGGAACAAGGTTTCAAAATGATGACTCCCTTGTGCACGCTGCCAAACAGTGGCTCCAACGGGTTGGTCCAGAATTTTACCGTGCGGGTATACAGGCGCTGGTTTCAAGATGGCGTAAGGCAGTTGAGAGGGATGGAAATTATGTGGAGAAATGAAGATATTGTTCCTAAAGGACGTATCTAAACACTGTAAAACTTTCAAACATGTACACTATTGGCCATTAAATTTGCTACACCAAGAAGAAATGCAGATGATAAGCACCAAGAAGAAATGCAGATGATAAACGGGTATTCATTGGACAAATATATTATATTAGAATGACATGTGATTACATTTTCAAGCAAATTTGGGTGCATAGATCCTGAGAAATCAGTACCCAGAACAACCACCTCAGGCTGCAATAACGGCCCTGATACGCCTGGGCATTGAGTCAAACAGAGCTTGGATGGCGTGTACAGCTACAGCTGCTCATGTAGCTTCAACACGATACCACAGTTCATCAAGAGTAATGACTGGCGTATTGTGACGAGCCAGTTGCTCGGCCACCATTGACCAGACGTTTTCAATTGGTGAGAGATCTGGAGAATGTACTGGCCAGGGCAGCAGTCGAACATTTTTTGTATCCAGAAAGGCCCATTCAGGACCTGCAACATGCGGTCGTGCATTATCCTGCTGAAATGTAGGGTTTCGCAGGGATCGAAAGAGGGGTAGAGTCACGGGTCGTAACACATCTGAAATGTAACGTCCACTGTCCAAAGGGCCATCAATGCGAACAAGAGGTGACCGAGACGTGTAAACAATGGCATCCCATACCATGAACGCCGGGTGATACGCCACTATGGCGATGACGAATACACGCCTCCGATGTGTGTGCACCGCGATGTCGCCAAACACGGATGCGACCATCATGATGCTGTAAACAGAACCTGTATTCACCCGAAAAAATGACGTTTTGCCATTCGTGCACCCAGGTTCGTCGTTGAGTACATCATCGCAGGCGCTCCTGTCTGTGATGCAGCGTCAAGGGTAAGCGCAGCCATGGTCTCCGAGCTGATAGTCTATGCTGCTGCAAACGTCGTCCAACTGTTCATGCAGATGGTTGTTGTCTTGCAAACGTCACCATCTGTTGTCTCAGAGATCGAGACGTGGCTGCACAATCCGTTACAGCCATGCGGATAAGATACCTGTCATCTCGACTGCCAGTGAAACGAGGCCGTTGGGATCCAGCACGGCGTTCCGTATTACCCTCCTGAACCCACCGATTTCATATTCTGCTATCAGTCATTGGATCTCGACCAACGCGAGCAGCAATGTCGCGATACGATAAACCGCAATCGCGATAGACTACAATCCGACCTTTATCAAAGTCATAAACGTGATGGTACGCATTTCTCCTCCTTACATGAGGCATCACAACAACGTTTCACCAGGCAACGCCGGTCAAATGCTGTTTGTGTATGAGATATCGGTTGGAAATTTTCCTCATTTCAGCACATTGTAGGTGTCGCCACCGGCGCCAGCCTTGTGTGAATGCTCTGAAAAGTTAATCATTTGCATATCACAGCATCTTCTTCCTGTCGGTTAAATTTCGTGCCTGTAGCACGTCATCTTCGTGGTGTAGCAATTTTAATGGCCAGTAGTGTAGAATGAAAGATGGATTTAAAAGAAATAGTGTGCATTTCTTTTGGAGTGACCCTCGTATATGTGCATATCGCTGCCCCATGACTTACGAACACCACTTCACTGCCATCACTTGCGTCTGTGTTGGAGGCTCACATAGCCACGTGGTTCCAGTTCCACGCCGTTGACAGCACACCAAAGGAGAGCGACTTAACAGTTTGTCTTTGCCCTTAGTCAGAAACTGAAATGCAAACGGTGGTTTTTGTTTGTTGTTGACATACAGTTTTATGTTTTCTTTACAGAGATTATGATGATTTCGAACAGGACAATGTAGAGAGCGAATTTGACCTGTCAGGGTAGCCGAGAGCGCTACTGCGCTTCTTCCTGGACTCGTACAGGCGTGCCGGCCCCGGATCTAATCCGCCCGGCGGATTAACGACGAGAGTCCGTGTACCGGCCAGCCTGGATGTGGTTTTTAGGCGGTTTTCCACATCCCGCTAGGTGAATACCTGGCTGGTCCCCACGTTCCGCCTCGGTTACACGCGTCGCAGACATATGGAACACGTTCGCACTATTTCACGATTTACACTAGATGCAGCCAGCTGGGGTACACTGATTCCATCCCTGGGGGTTCGCGGTGGCAGCAGGAAGGGCGACCGGCCACCCCTAAAACTTACCTTGCGAAATCCGTTCTCACCACGCCGACCCTGCGATCGCTGTGGGACTATGGCGTAAGGGAAACAAGAAGAAGAAAGAAGAATGTAGAGAGCGTATTTACTAGGAAAGTTTACATTTATTTACATGTTTGTTGTCAACTGTGTTACATAATGATATTTCGTGATGACAAGATTGGATTGTTGAACAAGCAGATCTACTGGCCGGAGCTGTCGTCGCCGTCGGCTGGACGGATGCAGTGGACGCCCCGGTAGCAGTACCACCGGCACCGGTGCGGCCAGTCGGCGATCTCCATCAGCGCCCAGCGGCCCGGGCTCAGCGTTTTCTTGAGCTGGTTGTGCGCCAGCAGGCGGTACTCGGCCGCCAGCATGCCCGTCCTCACGCCCTCGTCCAGTACCCACCGCAGAGCCGACGACATCTGCCTCGTCACGTTGTGCTCCGCGTAGTTGCCGATTAGCGCCACCTCCACTTTGCAGCTCTGCACGAAACTACTACTGGTGTTCGTGCCGTTCCAGCCCCGGCCCTCGTAGATATTGCCGCTGCTGTCGATCAAGAAATTGTAGGAGATCTCCGGCTGCTGATACTTCTGCCAGTGCAGCTCCTGCGAACAAGGAAGACTTCTTGACTGGGGGGAAAAACGCAATTATGGAGTGACACAAGTTTCAGTTCTGGATCCACTATCTATGTATGCTGCCTTGAAAGGTCTCTGTTGGATTCCTTTCATGTTAATTTCTTAAATCTGTTGTCATTTGCGGCATACATTCCACTTCTAAATTTACTGTGGTGTGTCTGACTCTATCTGGGAGGAGACTGAGCAGTGGAACATGTTACTTTTACACATAAACAAGAACGATCTGTCACACTACTACACTTTAAAACACAGTTTATATGTAATTCATGTCACACAGTCTCATAAAGAACCTACATCCGCTTTCTTTTATATGCTGTGTATGATAAGATACTGTCATCCTCCTTCCCTTCTGTGTGAAAGGATGAATGAGCAAATGTATTTCTACTTGCATGCTTGATGGTAGCAGACAAGCCTGTCTGCTAGAGAATAGTGGGACCAACGTCGCAACAGGTAGCTACGCTTTCTAAAAGCAAAGAGGTTTCTATTCTTAGTATGGTCCTGTCTGTCCCTTGTCATGTTGGTATAGGAAGCTGCCTCTCTGGTCACTTCCGTTTGTATCTGTGAAGCACCCTCGTTAGGGGCCCACACCAGTCTGTCTGCGGCGAGCGTCTGAAGTGGTAAGATCTCCGGCTAAGCGCGTGTCTGCTAAGTCTGTAGGACAATAGATTTCTTAAGTTCAGCCTAACTGGAAATTTAATCACCTTTGTTTCAGGTTTAGATGTAAAATATCTTATGTCATCTTAAATTGCACCGCAGTGTAATTCGAGTGTGAAGTTCAAAATATCGTCCAGTAGTTGCTTTGTCACTACTTTGTGAGCAAAGTGGAACCACGTGTTGATGAACCGTAACTCTAACTAAGATCATCAATCTTAAATGCGAATGTGCGTGAGATATAACGTCTCGTCTTGATAATATTTTTCAATATAGCAACTTTTCTTTATGTTCAACCCACGTTGGGTGTACTTTGTGAGACCAGTACCACGTGCTTATACAATTGTTTGACCCATCAGATTAATAGTAAGACGATAGCAACCAGTTCGAGGTTTTTCTTTTGTAAATTGCGTTTCGATGTAATTTATTTTAATTATCAAAATTATTGTGGAGTTACACTCTTTGTGTAAACCAAGTTGACCACGTGAAGCATGTGGTGTAATCATCAAAGTAGCCCTCAGCTATTCTTTTCGGGAAGATTTCACAGAGAGTTACTATGAATTTAGTATACCAGTGTGTGGTAATTTCATGATGGACAGGATTGCGCTACGAACGTAACTTCTTTGGGTGAAAATTGAATCGGTTGGTTGTGGTTAATTTCCTCTTTCATATGTTTCAACGTTCTTCATGTGTTATTTTATGAATGCAGTGTTGTATGCAGTCTCCCAATCTTGGCTCCATATTTGATGTGTTCCGTAAGATTACAAACTCGCAGTTTCACAATCCTAAATAAGGCACCAGTTTAGTTACGAATCAAGTTTAATATGCTGAAATTTTAACGGAACAATGATCAATGTTAAAATAAATGTCCAAATATAAACCGATTTATATATATATATATATATATCACCGGTTGTCATAAGATGACTATTAAAAGATTATGATTAATGTTAGTATGGTTGGGAATTTGGTAAGCTACACTCGATACCTGGTGAAACAGTTGCTCAGTAATGCAAGGTTAACTTCCCCAGATAGCTCACAGCTTTTAACCCGCTTTTATTGTCTTGAATATCAGCACCACTTTCAGAACTACTTAATGCATCAACATTTCAGCCTTTCATAAAGAAAAGAAAAACAAGCGTCCAAATTCAGCCTCCAGACCGCTTTCCTTTATTTCCATATGACCGGTTTCGGGCAAGCTGCCGATCATCAGATCTTTTTCAAAAATTATTTTGTAGTTATAATTGGTGCATATTACAAGTGGTTTAAAATTTAAGTTCAGAAAGCTTCAGCGTTCTTAAGACATTACTTCTAATAGAAATTTGTTGTACATATCATCTGATACAGGTGCAGAGTAACCTGGCGAATATGAAATTGAAAGTCCACCGTCATAGCTACCCATACACTAGTCTACTGAGGCTTCATATACTTTTTTAAGAAGCCTCATTGGTGCAACATATACAGCACTAATGTAATTCGTAAGAAAAGTTCCTGTGTATAACATTAAACACTAATGTGGAATTTAATAGCAATAAAATATTCTAAATGAACTTTATACACAAATTATCAAAACATCTGCTGCGCTAATATAATTCAAATGCTTCGAGAATCAGATTTTCACTCTGCAGCGGAGTGTGCGCTGATATGAAACTTCCTGGCAGATTAAAACTGTGTGCCGGACTGAGACTCCAACTCGGGACCTGGCCCGCGAAAGGCAAAGGTCCCGAGTTCGAGTCTCGGTCCGGCACACAGTTTTAATCTGCCAGGAAGTTTCATAATTCAAATGGTTCAAATGGCTCTGAGCATTATGGGACTTAACATCTGAGGTCATCAGTCCCCTAGAACTTATAACTACTTAAACATAACTAACCTAAGGACATCACACACATCCATGCCTGTGGCGGGATTAGAACCTGCGACCGCAGCAGTCGCACGGTTCCAGAGTGAAGCGCCTAGAACCGCTCGCCCACACCGGCGGGCGCAATATAGTTCTTAAAAAAAAGTTCCTACGTATAACATAAAACAGTGATGTGGAAATTAATAGCATTACAATATTTTTAAAAGAACTTTATAAAACAATTATCAAAAAAATTTTAAAATATTTCTTCTAGGGAAGCAAGAGATGCAAAGTTTGTAGCGCTTGAAAGTGCCCTTTGTGAACTGATGCAATTGATAGAAAGGTTCCTAAATGTAACGTCGATGAGGGAATTATTATTGTTAAAAAGTTCGAAAAAGCTTTAAAACAAGTCAACAGTATCTTTTACAGTTTTTATAATAATAATGTCGTCATTAATGCTTCATTTGTTACATTTAGGAACATCTTTTCAGTATTATATCAATCCATAGGGGGCACTTTCAAGCGCTACAAAAGTTTCGCGTGCTGGAATACATATAAAAATATCTCAAAGAAATTTTGATGATTGCTTTACAAAATGCTTTTAAAATATTTTAATGCTATTAAATTACACAACAACAGTGTTTTATGTTAGAAGCATTTGTTATGAATTACATCAGTCCAGTCTCTACAAATAGAGGAGGCTTTTCAGCGCTGAGGTGTTGCTCAAATAACGTTTCTTAAAAAAAAAAAAGGATAAAGCTGCAGCAGGTTAGTCTACGGCTAGTTATGAAAATGAAATTTCAGTTCCACACTCTACAGGTTACTCTGTAACTATAACATAAGGTACGTTGCAGAAACTTATAACTAATTTCTTAAGAATGTAGGAGCTTTCCGAACTTAAATTTTGAACCATTTGTAATTTGAACCAATTTTAATTACAAAATATTTTTTTATAATAGATGTGAAGATGGGCAGTTCGCCATAAAACAGTCATATGGAAATAAAGGTAAGCTACCTGGAGACTAAATCTGGACACATTTTTATAAGTAACGATCGCGGTAACTCCATGAAGACGAATAAGTCTAGTTTTGATAAAATTGCCTTTCATTCAGTTCATAGAATGCAGAATTATTTCTCTTTGCGGGTACAATGACAGTTTAAAATGAAACGCTTTCATTCTACGGTTAAATCTGCCTCCTTCCTTACCTACAACTGAGCTTATGTCATCATTACATATCCCTAGAAATGGTTAAATGCAGGTAATTGTACGAGTTCACTGATTCCAATTGTGATTCAGTGATATTGTACGAGAGCGTGCTGAAAAGTAATGCCTTCGAATGTTTTATGTGAAAACTGCTAGAACTTTTCAAATAAAAGAAACGTTATTAACATTCTACATCTTTATTATTCATATCTACATATTTATTTCTCAACGTAGTCACCCTGGCGACGACACACATTTCTTCCAATGAGAGACCGGTTCGTTGATTCCGTAACTGTATAATCTTTGACTTTTTTGACGGAGCCACAACCTCACCTCTGCTTGCACCGCTCTATCACTACCAAAGTTACCTCGTCGAAGAAGTTTCTTAAGTTTTGGAAGCAGATCAAAATCGGATAGCGCAGAGTCGGGACTTCATAGAGGATGATCGATGACAGTGAACCCAAGGCGTCAGATCGTTGTAGATGTCTCAGTGCTCTTGTGTGGTCTAGCATTGTCTTGGTGATTGAGACGGTGCTCCATCTGTGAACGAGCTCTTCGAATTCGAAACTCGATTGCAGCACGCTGTTTCAAACGCACCGCCATGCATGGTGTCCATAATTTAAGCTCCAATATCGAAACGCTGTAGATGTCAAATTTTCGCTGCATATTGAAACGTCACGGAACAAAAAAATTGCGAACATTTTTTACCAATAGATGGCACTGTAGTCATCTTTACGTAAAGGGGGGGGGGGGGGGTGGTCGGCTATTAATGACAGGTGAATCACAATACGACGACTACTATAGCTGCACACTATATCACACGTACTGTTCACTGTGCATGACTACACTAATTCGGCAGGCTACAGTTATGTTATGTTAACTGGGGACCTAGAAACGACGGAGAGGCTCCGTCCCCGCCGCAGCCGCAGTAGTCCGCAACCCCACGACGACTACCGCAGTCCACTTCACGCCTCCGCCGCCTCACACCGAACCCAGGCTTATTGTACGGTTCGGTCCCCGGTGGACACCCCCCCCTCCCCGGGGAACGTCTCACACCAGACGTGTGTAACCCCTATGTTTGCGTGGTAGAGTACGCGTACGTGGAGAACTTGTTTGCGCAGTAATCGCCGATATAGCGTAACTGAGGCGTAATAAGGGGGACCAACCCGCATTTGCCGAGGCAGATGGAAAACCGCCTAAAAACCATCCACAGACTGGCCGGCACGCCGGACCTCGACACAAATCCGCGGGACCGGCGCTCCTTCCTGACCGGAAAGCCGTGCGTTAGACCGCACGGCCAACCGGGCGGGGCGGGCTACACTTGTGACACTGTTCAATATGCTGTCTAACACTTTCTCCCACAAGCTGAAATCGAGAAACAGCATTTTCCGCAACAGGTCGGAGTGTCTCGGGGGTCACGCTCAGAATGCGTTGCTCAATACGTGCCTTCATTTCAGCTACGTTCGTAATTGGAGCACTGAACACAACTTCTTTCAGATAAACCCAAAGTCAGAAGTCACAATGATTACGATCAGCTGATCTGGATGGCCAGACTGTTGAGCAATGACGACTGATATTCCTAGCATTTCTGAAATGCATCTGCAGCAGCCGCGTCACTAGTTGTGCAGTGTGCAGAGAAGCGCTGTCTTGCAAATATACACTCCTGGAAATTGAAATAAGAACACCGTGAATTCATTGTCCCAGGAAGGGGAAATTTTATTGACACATTCCTGGGGTCAGATACATCACATGATCACACTGACAGAACCACAGGCACATAGACACAGGCAACAGAGCATGCACAATGTCGGCACTAGTACAGTGTATATCCACCTTTCGCAGCAATGCAGGCTGCTATTCTCCCATGGAGACGATCGTAGAGATGCTGGATGTAGTCCTGTGGAACGGCTTGCCATGCCATTTCCACCTGGCGCCTCAGTTGGACCAGCGTTCGTGCTGGACGTGCAGACCGCGTGAGACGACACTTCATCCAGTCCCAAACATGCTCAATGGGGGACAGATCCGGAGATCTTGCTGGCCAGGGTAGTTGACTTACACCTTCTAGAGCACGTTGGGTGGCACGGGATACATGCGGACGTGCATTGTCCTGTTGGAACAGCAAGTTCCCTTGCCGGTCTAGGAATGTTAGAACGATGCGTTCGATGACGGTTTGGATGTACCGTGCACTATTCAGTGTCCCCTCCAAGATCACCAGTGGTGTACGGCCAGTGTAGGAGATCGCTCCCCACGCCATGATGCCGGGTGTTGGCCCTGTGTGCCTCGGTCGTATGCAGTCCTGATTGTGGAGCTCACCTGCACGGCGCCAAACACGCATACGACCATCATTGGCACCAAGGCAGAAGCGACTCTCATCGCTGAAGACGACACGTCTCCATTCGTCCCTCCATTCACGCCTGTCGCGACACCACTGGAGGCGGGCTGCACGATGTTGGGGCGTGAGCGGAAGACGGCCTAACGGTGTGCGGGACCGTAGCCCAGCTTCATGGAGACGGTTGCGAATGGTCCTCGCCGATACCCCAGCAGCAACAGTGTCCCTAATTTGCTGGGAAGTGGCGGTGCGGTCCCCTACGGCACTGCGTAGGATCCTACGGTCTTCGCGTGCATCCGTGCGTTGCTGCGGTCCGGTCCCAGGTCGACGGGCACGTGCACCTTCCGCCGACCACTGGCGACAACATCGATGTACTGTGGAGACCTCACGCCCCACGTGTTGAGCAATTCGGCGGTACGTCCACCCGGCCTCCCGCATGCCCACTATACGCCCTCGCTCAAAGTCCGTCAACTGCACATACGGTTCACGTCCACGCTGTCGCGGCATGCTACCAGTGTTAAAGACTGCGATGGAGCTCCGTATGCCACGGCAAACTGGCTGACACTGACGGCGGCGGTGCACAAATGCTGCGCAGCTAGCGCCATTCGACGGCCAACACCGCGGTTCCTGGTGTGTCCGCTGTGCCGTGCGTGTGATCATTGCTTGTGTCTTGCAGTGTCCGGAGCAAGTATGGTGGGTCTGACACACCGGTGTCAATGTGTTCTTTTTTCCATTTCCAGGAGTGTATATATATAGCGTGAGTCACCTAACGTTACCGCTGGATGTATTTCGTAAACCACATCAAATATTGACGAATCGATTCCACAGACCGAACGTGAGGAGAAGGGCTAGTGTAATTGGTTAATATAAACCATAAAAAAATGCACGGAAGTATGTTTTTTAACACAAACGTACGTTTTTTTTAAATGGAACCCCGTTCGTTCTGTTAGCACATCTGAACATATAAACAAATACGTAATCAGTGCCGTTTGTTGCATTGAAAAATGTTAATTACATCAGGAGATATTGTAACCTAAAGTTGACGCTTCAGTACCACTCCTCCGCTGTTCGATCGTGTGTATCGGAGAGCACCGAATTACGTAGGGATCCAAAGCGAACGGTGATGGACCTTAGGTACAGAAGAGACTGGAACAGCATATTACGTCCACATGCTAACACCTTTTTATTGGTCTTTTTCACTGACGCACATGTACATTACCATGAAACTTTGCCAAGAACGAACTGCAGCTGTATCCTTAGAAATTTACTGTAGTGCACGAGTCAAAGCGTCCAGAAAAACTTTCGCTTGTTGGTGTTTTCTCAGTGAAGTGTAATCAGGATTTTTGGATCCTCATATTTTCATTTCTTCAGATGAGGGATGGTTCAGTCTGCCAGGATGTGCGAACTAACAACCAAGTGCCATTAGGCTTCGGAAAATCACCATCAGAACGCGGATCTCAAGATTGCTATTTGGAGCGCAATGTCTAGTGTCCGCATCGTACCTCAATTCTTTCGCCAAATTGTTAATGCTAACCAGTAAGTCCATAAATTGTTTAATCCACATGTGGACCAACTCACAGAAGATGATGAGGTCCCATACTCCGAGGAGTGTAGTGGACGATACGGGAGACCCGCACCGCTGTATTTGGGGAGGTCCTAGTGGAGGTGGTTTGTCATTACCTTCCTCCAATGGTAATGTGGATGAATGATGATGATGAAGACGACACAACACCCAGTCATCTCCAGGCAGCAAAAATACCTGACCCCGCCGGGAATCGAGAACGCTACCGCAAGACCACGAGCTACAGACAAAAAGCATGAAGAACTGCATTTATATTTTCGTACGGAGCAACACCTCACACCACCTTAACAAGCTCGTAACTTGTGCTGGGGCTGTGTGGTGAGTTGAAGACAGAAGCGGCGGTGCAATCTCCTGGTCGCCTCAATCGCTTGATGTCTTTCCATGTGAGTTTTACCTGTGGAGCAGATAGAATGGTCAGGTTTACTTAAATAATCTTCACACACTAGAAGAGCTACTGCAGAAGATCGAAAACGCCATTGCTGCCTTCCCTCTAGCAAAGATGCTACGTGTGTCTCTCACTGATAAATCGAGCACAGCGCTGGACTGACGTCAACGGTAGTCATTTCCAGCATTTTCTGTGATGTTCATTAACAAAGGTCAGTCCCGTGTCGTTATTACTGAAAATATTTTTTCGGATCAGTTTTATTTTGTAGACCCTGTATGTACGCAGAACAGTGCTCTGCGATAACGATAAATACGTGCGAGAGTTTTCATTGTTGTTATAACTCGTTCTATAGACTGACTAACAGATTCATTTTGGTGAATAACGTGAGAAGAGTACGTTTGGTTGCATAGTGTCGGTTATGGCGATGTCTCAAAAACTGACAAGAAAAACAATTATATAGAATTATTCACAGAAAACAAAACTGAGCAACAGTGGGATGAACAGACTATTATTTGAAAGTTTAAATTTTAACTTTTAGTTAAATAATATATCTCCTGAATAAAAGTGCTTCCAATCGAAGCTTGTTATTGTAATATACTAAGACAAGCCGGCCAGAGTGGCCGAGCGGCTTTGGGCGCTACAGCCGGAACCGCGCGACCGCTACGGTCGCAAGTTCGAATCCTGCCTCGGGCATGGATGTGTGTGATGTCCTTAGGTTGGTTAGGTTTAAGTAGTTCTAAATTCTAGGGGACTGATGACTTCAGCAGTTAAGTCCCATAGTGCTCAGAGCCATTTGAGCCACTAAAAAAAAAAAAAGAGAGAAAAGAAAAGCGATGCACCACGAAGGATTTATCCGAATGTGACAGAAATCGGTACATATGATGTACATGTACTGACGAACAAATGATTACAATTTAAGAAAAATTGGATGATTTATTCAGAGGAAGTGCTTCACAGAAACGAACACGCCAATACTACGTTGGTCAACCTCTGGCCCTTATGTAAGCAGTTATTTGCCTCGGCATGGATTCATAGAGTTGTTGGATGTCTTCCTGAGAGATATCGGGCCAAATTCTGTCCAGTTAGCGGTTTAGACCTTCAAATTCCCGAGATGCATGGATGGCCCTACCCATAATGCTCCAAGCGTTCTCGGTTGGCGAGCGATCAGGCGACTGTGCTGGCCAAGGTCGGGTTTGGCAAGCACGAAGGGAAGCAGTAGAAACTCTTGCCGTATGCGGGCGGTTATTATCTTGCTGAAATGTAAACCCAGGATGGCTCGCCATGGAGGGCAACAGGCCGGGACGTAGAATATCGTCGACGTACTGCTGTGCTGTAAGGGTGTCGCGGATGACAACCAAAGGGGTCCTGCTTTGAAAACAAATGGCACGTAGACCATCACTTCTGGTTGTCGGGCTGGATGGTGGGCGACAGGTTGGTACCACTCCGCTGTCCGGAGCGTTTCCAGACACATCTCATTGAATGGAGTATAATTGTCTTCAGTGATGAGTCCCGCATCGAACTGAGTCCCGAAGATTAGCACAGACGTGTCTGGAGATGCCTTGGACAGCGTTGGGATACCAACTTAACTGTCAGCCATCATACGGCCAGACAACCAAGAGCGATGGTATTTTTATAGCATAACCCCTTTGGCCGTCATCAGCGGCATCCTTACAGCACAACAGTACGTCGACGATATTCTACGACCTGTTTTGTTGCCCTTCATTACAAGCAATCCTGGGCTTACATTTCAACAAGATAACGCCCGCCTGCGCACGGCTAGAGCACGTTTTTAGCATTATGGACAGGGCCCTCAAACTATCTTGAGAATTTGGCGATCTAAAGCGCCAACTGGACAGAATTTGGCACGATATTCTTCAGGAGAATATCCAATACCTCGATTAATCAATACCAAGGGGAATAACTGCTTGCGTAAGGGCCAGAGGTGGACCAACGCGTTATTGACCTGTTCATTTTGTGAAGTTCTTTCTCTCGAATACATCACCCAATTTTTCTGAATTTTAATCATTTGTTTGTCTAGAAATATACATCAGATCTGTAGGTTTCCATCGCTTTCGGATAATTCCCTCGTGGAGTGTCGCTTATTTGTCTTTTTTCTTTCTTCTGTTTTTAGTCTTAGAGTGTACTTTAATTTCTTCAGACACTTTTTCGGCATCCTTGTGTAAAACAGGGTACTTGAGATAGTAATTTATCTTTTTCTGTTTTCCAATAAATATGTAATAGTACTCATTAGTTTAATACTGATACACTATGTGATCAAAAGTATCCGGACACCCTAAAAAAACATACGTTTTTCATATTAGGTGCATTTTGCTGCCACCTACTGCCAGGTACTCCATATCAGCGACCTCAGTAGTCATTAGACATCGTAACAGGGTAGAATGGGGCGCTCCGCGGAACTCACGGACTTCGAACGTGGTCAGCTTGTGTCATACGTCTGTACGTGAGATTTCCACACTCCTAAACATCCCTAGGTCCACTGTTTACGATGTGATAGTGAAGTGGAAACGTGATGGGACACGTACAGCACAAAAGTTTACAGGCCGACCTCGTCTGTGGACTGACAGAGACCGCCGACAGTTGAAGAGGGTCGTAATTTGTAATAGGCAGACATCTATCCAAACCATCACACAGGAATTCCAAACTGCATCAGGATCCATTGCAAGTACTATGACAGTTAGGCGGGAGGTGAGAAAACTTGGATTCCTAGCGGCTGCTCATAAGCCACACATCACGCCACTAAATACCAAACGACGCCTCTCTTGGTATAAGGAGCGTAAACGGTGGACGATTGAACAGTGGAAAAACGTTATGTGGAGTGAGGCATCACGGCACACAGCGTGTCGATCCGATGGCAGATTGTGGGTATGACGAATGCCCTGTGAACGTTATCTGCCAGAGTGTGTAGTGGCAAAAGTAAAATTCAGAGGCGGTGGTGTTACGGTGATGGTCGCGTTTCTCATGGATGGGGCTTGCACCCCTTGTAGTTTTGCGTGGCACTGTCACAGCGCAGTTTTTGCCGCGTAGGATTACCGAGCGGTCTAAGACGCTGCAGTCATGGACTGTGCAGCTGGCCCCGGCGGAGGCTTGAGTCCCCCCTCGGGCATGGGAGTGTGTGTTTGTCCCTAGGATAATTTAGGTTAAGTAGTGTGTAAGCTTAGGGACTGATGACCTTAGCAGTAAAGTCCCATAAGATTTCACACACATTTGAACATTTGTTTATGTTTTAAGCACCTTCTTACTTCTCACTGTTGAAGAGCAATTCGGGGATGGCGATTGCTACTTTCAACACGATCGAGCACCTGTTAATAATGCACGGCCTGTGGCGGAGTGGTTACACGACACTAACATCCCTGTAATGGATTGCCCCTCACAGAGTCCTGACTTGAATCCTACAGAAGACTTTTTGGATGCTTTGGAACGCCGACTTCGTGCCAGACCTCACCGACCGACATCGATACCTCTCCTGAGTGCAGCACTCCGTGAAGAATGGCCTGCCATTCCTCAAGAAACCTCCCAGCACCTGACTGAATGTTTGGCTGCGAGAGTGGAAGCTGTCATCAAGGATTAGTGTGGGCCAACACTATTTTGAATTCCAGCATTACCGATGGAGAGCGCCGCGAACTTGTAAGCCATTTTCAGCCAAGTGTCCGGATACTTTTGATCACATAGTGTACGAGTGTAGCAGTATGGCTTATTAATGTGGAGCGGGCAAAAGTCGCGGGCCTGGTGTGACCCGGTGTCGTATTATTGATGCAGGGAGCTGAGAACTGGCAGAAACTAAGCAAACACACCTGTATGGCTTGCAGCACCGGTGTACAATCGGAGAGACCGAAGCAGCGCCCACCCGCCGTGTGCTTCACCACCACGTACGGCGTCGGATGCGCCAGCTGCAGTCCCTGTCGCTGCGGCCGCAGGCTCCAGGACGAGTGCGGCACGATGTGCCGCTCCGAGTTGTACTTGGCCTGTGACACGTCCTCCGAGACCTCCACCGCGTCGTCGGGCCCGCAAACTGCACAGGCCAAAAGAGCGACATTACTCTCCACACACAGCTACCAGACCAAAATAGAACCCGATCTCAGCAGTAGCAAAGCAGGCGGTAACTAAGAGGGAGCAACCACTCGCTTGCCTTTAAATATACTTGGTGTTCCAGGAGCAACAGCCAGTTTTCAGGGATGTGACAGAAACGATCATTTGAAGCAAAAAGTTTCATATGGATATATGCACTGTTCCGAACGGCTTCCAAGACAGAACACATTTAATGTACCGGGTGATCAAAAAGTCAGTATAAATTTTAAAACTGAATAAATCACGGAATAATGTACTCGTAGATAGAGAGGTACTAATTGACACAGATGCTTGGAATGACATGGGGTTTTATTAGAACCAAAAAAAATACAAAAGTTCAAAAAACGTCCGACAGATGGCGCTTTATCTGATCAGAATAGCAATAATTAGCATAACAAAGTAAGACAAAGCAAATATGATGTTCTTTGCAGGAAATACTCAATATGTCCACCATCATTCCTCAACAATAGCTGTAGTCGAGGAATAATGTTGTTAACAGCACTTAAAGCATGTCCGGAGTTATGGTGAGGCATTCGCGTCGGATGTTGTCTTTCAGCATCCCTAGAGATGTCGGTCGGTCGATCACGATAAACTTGCGACTTCAGGTAACCCCAAAGCCAATAATCGCACGGACAGAGGTCTGGGGACCTGGGAGGCCAAGCATTACGAAAGTGGCGGCTGACCACACGATCATCACCAAACGACGCGCGCAAGAGATCTTTCATGCGTCTAGCAATATGGGGTGGAGCGCCATCCTGCATAAACATCGTACGTTACAGCAGGTGTTGATCAGCCATGCTGGGGATGACGCGATTCTGTATCATATCGGCGTACCTCTCACCCGTCACGGTAGCAGTCACAAAACCAGACTCACGCATTTCCTCGAAGAAAAAAGGCCCGATAACGGTAGATGTGGTAAATCCAACCCATACCGTGACTTTCTCGTCGTGCAACGGTTTCCACGACAGTTCTAGAATTTTCGGTAGCCCAAATTCTGCAGTTGTGGGCGTTGACAGACCCTCCGAGCGTGAAATGAGCTTCGTCGGTCCACAACACGTTACTCAACCAATCGTCATCTTCCGCCATCTTTTGAAACGCCCACACCGCACTTGCCCTCCGCTTCACTAAATCGCCAGGTAGCAGTTCATGATGCCGACGGATTTTGTACAGATAGCATCGGAGGGTACGCCTCCGTGCCAACCAAACAGTAGTGTATGGAATGCCGGTGCGACTGCACGGGCGCTGACTTCCCCGTGCATAGACGAACCCGCTACAGTCTCCATTTCTTGCTGAACTGTCTCAGCAGCATTACGCCTTGTGCTCGGTCGGCCACTACGGGGTCTATCGTCTAAACAACCCGTGGCTTCGAACTTCGAAATCATTCTCGCCACAGCTGCATTTGACAATGGATCTTTATCCGTTCGAATCCCCTTCCTATGGCGATAGCATCGTAACGCTGAACTAGCACATTCCCCATTCTGATAATACAGCTTCACTAAAAGCGCCTTTTCAGGTAACGTCAACATGCTGCGACTGCTGGCGCATCTGATTCTCTCTCTCATTACAGCTCCTTGTATATACGATTGTCATGCGCAGTCACTGACGTTTTTGCTGTCCAGCGCCATCTGTCGGACATTTTGTGAACTTTTTTTGTTCTCTTAAAACCCCATGTCATTCCAAGCATGTGTGTCAATTTTTACCTCTCTATCTACATTATTTCGTGGTTTATTAAGTTTTCAAATTTATACTTACTTCTTGATCACCCGGTACATTGTTGTTTATTTTTTGTATCATTCTATATACTGCCAGGTTTACACATACACACATGTACAACAGTCAGTAAACAGCACAACATGCCTTTTACAAAGCATCAATTGAAGAATATTGTTAAGACATTGACCTCTAAGCATTATCGAACGCGTCACGTTGCAGCTGTTGTACGGTCCACAATAAATATTCCAATATCCCACCGTCAGCTTCACTGCATTTGTCCACTCTTGCGAAAGCCGGTTGTGCAGCTTGTCTGAGTGCTTCTACTCGTACCCTAATGAGGGCAGCAGCGTCCGTTATGCGACCAAGTAGTTCATCTCGAGTATTCACCCTCCGTTTGTACACACCAGATGAACCAACCCCATACACAAAAGTCTAACGGCATAAGGTCTGGCGAGCTTGGTGACTATCACGACCAAGCCAGCGATCAGGATAAGTGTGGTTGAGATTTCCCTCACACGTCAGGTAAAATGTGGAGGGTCTTCGTTATGCTGGAAGTACAGTGCAACGCACGTCCTCAAAGTGGTCAGCCTGCCGCTGTGGCCGAGCGGTTCTAGACGCTTCAGTCCGGAACCGCGCTTCTGCTACGGTAGCAGGTTCAAATCCTGCCTCGGACATGGGTGTGTGTGATGTCCTTTAGGTTAGTTACGTTTAAGTAGTTCTAAGTTCTAGGGGACTGAAGAAATGGTTCAAATGGCTCTGAGCACTATGGGACTTAACTACTTTGGCCATC
This sequence comes from Schistocerca serialis cubense, assembly GCF_023864345.2. Lineage (NCBI taxonomy): Eukaryota > Metazoa > Arthropoda > Insecta > Orthoptera > Acrididae > Schistocerca > Schistocerca serialis. The sequence continues at coordinate 632,081,815 of NC_064642.1, read as the reverse complement.
AGTCCCCTAGAACTTAGAACTACTTAAACCTAACTAACCTAAGGACATCACACACATCCATGCCCGAGGCAGGATTCGAACCTGCGACCGCAGCAGTCGCGGGGTCCGGACTGCGCGCCTAGAACCGCTAGACCACCGCGGCCGGCGGCACTGAAGACCTGAGATGTTAAGTCCCATAGAGCTTAGAGCCATTTGAACCAACGTGGTCAACAAACAAATTTTCCACAAAATGCAAGTAATTCTGTCCAGTCGTTCGCTCGTCTGAAATGAATGGACCTATGAATATCTTACAGATCATGCACCACCTAAAAAAAAAAAAATAACGTAACGATGGGATTATTTCCTTTCGATCATGGGTAAAATTCTTATTTCTCATTCGGTGACATAACTCGATTAACACGCAGCAAACAAAACTGTCATATTTCGGCCTAATCTTGACCTGGGTTACGCTACTATCACCACAACCATATTCGCCTCGCAAACTAATGACCACTCTGTTTCCTACCAAACAAATAAACTACACTAGACAGTCGTCGTCTCTGAGCATAACCACGAATTACTTATTATCCATATACTAGATATCTAGTGATTAATATCAGTCCTGCAAACTGCCTTAGTGCAAGGTTCTAATCCGGGTATATCTGGCTGGCATCTATTGTGAGGACAATTTAATAGACAGCTTGTGAAAGTATGCGGAGTTGTGAATGGCGAACGAACGAATTACCGAAAAGTGGCAAACCATAGCGACGGTTTCTTACCAGCACCATTTGAACATCCAGCTACTCAGGCGATGTGCCGCTAACAAGCCTGTGTGTCGCTCACTGAACGCGCGCGCGCGCACTCACTCTCTCTCTCTCTCTCTCTCTCTCTCTCACACACACACACACACACACACACACACACACCATATGCATTCCTCCAATCTTCCAATAGCAACGGAAGCCACTAGTTGTGGTGCTTGTACGCTACATATGCGTGGAATTCAGATTTATAAACTCCCGAAAATCGTTTGGTACGGTGCACCACTGCAGCCTGTTAACGAAAGTTCGAACTTATGGAGTACGCTCCCAGAGAGGTGAGTGGCTCGAAGACTTCTTAAGGGGCTCCGGAACGCCCTATACTTGCAATGTTAAAATAACGCTTATAAATTACATCTTTCCTCACAAAGTATTTGAGGTAGGAAGTTGAACTTTTTACAGATTATTTATGGGAATATGGGCTACAACTTAACACAGAGATTTTACAAAATTTTAGTTTAGTTATTAAAGATGATTTTTTTTTCAATTGTAATGAAAATCCACAACATTTTTTTGCAATTTTTTATTTATATATTCAAAAATATACAGTTTTTTTGGAAAAAGGCTGTGTTAAATTATGCAGAAGGTACTGTGTAACATTTACTGAAAGTTTGAAACAAACATGTTTGGAAGATCCTTAGAAAACATGTAATTAGTATGAGAAAATAAAAGTTTTGGGAATCGAGCGACAAAGATTGGATTAACTTTTTAGTGCATTCCAGGTCCATAGGATGGATTATCTTCATCCTCTGCAAACACCTCCTCCAGCTTCCTCTTGTTCCTCCTCCTGTTTACTCTTGCTTGTGTTTCTAGACTCTTTACAGCCCTGTCTGCAGCCCGAAGGCGTTCCTTGTCTAAAGCAAGCATCGCTCGTTGTTGTGTTCGTAGATTTTGCTACCATTTTCTTCAGTTGCAGTTACTGCAACACTGTTCCAAAAGGTGGTCATGTATGAACACTTATCACATTTCAGTTGTATTTCACTAGCAAGTCCTACGTGCTTTATTATGGAGAGTTCCAGACCAACTTCACTACAATGAATACATCTTAGACAGTTTGAAAAAATTCCTTTGAGAACCGACATATCAAATATTTCATTCACATCCGATTCGCCCATAAAACATTCATAGTTTTCACTCGTTGAACCAAGCTTCTTCTGTGAAGTATTTTCTTTCCCACTTTGACTGCTATGGGCAGGTGTACTTGAGAGGTTAGGTTCACTCACTTGGTTATCGTCTTTATTGTTTACAGTAATAACACATACCTTTGGCTTTCCAACATTTCTCCTTTTCTTAAAAGCCTTCAGAGGATTTCTAATAACTTTACTTTTACTCATTATTATACTTCAACAAAACAGAGACACAAGAAACAGAATTAATTACGAATATTTTCGAGATAACGACAGAGTAAATAAACATGAAACAATCGACAATCACACCAGCGATATATATTGAACCATCACGGGTTAGCCACAACACATACTTTATCTCACATCACTAAAATGTACCTGATGAACACGGACGTTAATAATAACACCATTTGACAGCAGTTTAACAGCGCCACAGTGGGTCACGCCCATGTAGAACACATTTCAAAAAAAATTTAAAAATAGTTGTAGTCTTCGGAATTGAATAAATTATATATCTATTAAAAGGTAATAGTCTGCAGATTCAGAAAACGCAAAAAAGTAAAAATTGAACTTTTCATGATTTTGAGCCTCTCTGGAGCCCCTTAAGTAATAGAACCCAGAATACTGTACTCGACGGCCAGAGCTCATCAGACACTTGGGTCACGTCAGGAGTGCCCCAGGAAAGTGTGACATGACCACTGTAATTCTCTACGTACACAAATAATCTGACGGACAGGGTGAGCAGCAGTCTGTGGCTGTTTGTTGACAATGATGAAGTCTGATTGTAGGAGGATACAAAATGGCTTCGACAATGTTTCCAGTTGGTGTGATTAATGTCAGTCAGCTCTAAATGCAGATGAGTTGGAGAAACAATCCCATAATGCTGGAATACAGTATTAGTAACGTGCTGCTTGACACAGTTCCGTCGGTTAAATACCTAGGCGAAAAGCTGCAAAGCGATGTGAAATGGAACGAGCATGTAACGATTGCAGTAGGAAAGGTAAATTGTTTATTGGGAGAGTTTTGGAAAAGTGTGGCTCGTCTGTAAAGGTCATCGGGTATACAACAGTAGGGCGATCCATTCTTTAGTACTGCTCCAGTGTTTGGGATCCACTTCACGTCGGATTAAAGGAAGACATCGAAGAAATTCAGAGGTAGGTTGCCAGATTTGTTACCGGCAGGTTCTATCAACATGCAAGTGTTACGACGATGCTCTGGGAAGTCAAACGGGAATCCATGGAGGGGAGGCGAAGTTCTTTTTGGGAAACTCTATTGAAGCTGAATGCAGAACGACACTACTGCTGCCAACACAAATTTCACGCAACGACAACAAAGATAACAGAAATTATGGCTCGTACGGAGGCTATCTTTGCGAGAGGAACAGGAAACGAAATGACCAGTAGTGGTACAGAGTACCCTCCGCCACGCACCATACGTTGGCTTGCGCAGTACTTATGTAGACGTAGATGGAAACGTTTTCTTATGAGAGGACGGCCCACTCTCTGACTTGGTATTTACGCTATATTTCAGTCAATGGTGGACGCTGTGAAGCGCCCACTAAATTTTACGAGGGTGAGTCAAATGAAAACCTTAAATTTTTTAAAAATATTATTTATTGTGCAGAAGTGGTACAAAGCTGTATCACTTTCCAACATGATCTTCCCCACGCTCGACGCAAGTCTTCCAGCGCTTACAAAGTGCATAAATTCCTTTAGAAAAAAATTCTTTTGGTAGTCTGCACAACTCATGCACCGCGTGGCGTACCTCTTGATCAGAACGGAACTTCTTTCCTTACATTGCGTCTTTGAGTGGTCCAAACATATGGAAATCACTTGGGGTAAGGTCTGGTGAATATGGTGGATGAGGAAGACACTCAAAATGCAGGTCTGTGATTGTTGCAACTGTTGTACGGGCAGTGTGGGGCCTTGCATTGTCGTGTTGCAAAAGGTCACCTGCTGGCAGCAGTCCACGTCGCTTTGATTTGACTGGAGGCCGCAGACGATTTTTTTAGGAGGTCTGTGTATGATTCACTGGTGACAGTGGTCCCTTCAAGGCATGTAATGCTCCAAAATGACGCCTTTTTTGTCCCTAAAGAGAGTCAGCATCACCTCCCCTGCAGATGGTTCTGTTCGAAACTTCTTTGATTTTGGTGATTAGGAATGGCGCCATTCCTTGCTCGCTCTCTTCGTTTCCGGTTGGTGGAAGTGAACCCAGGTTTCGTCCCCAGTAACGAGTCTTGCAAGGAAGCCATCACCTTCTCGTTCAAAGCGCCGAAGAAGTTCTTCACAAGCATCAACACGTCGTTCTCTCATTTCAGGAGTCAGCTGCCGTGGCACCCATCTTGCAGACACTTTGTGAAACTGGAGCACATCATGCACAATGTGGTGTGCTGACCCATGACTAATCTATAAACATGCTGCAGTGTCATTCAGTGTCACTCGGCGGTTGTCCTTCACTATGGCTTCAACTGGTGCAATGTTCTGTGAAGTCACACCATTTGCGAACTTCCTACTCCATTCGTAGACTTGTTGCTGTGACAAACATGCATCACCGTACTGAACCTTCATTCGTTGATGAATTTCAATCGGTTTTACACCTTCACTACACAAAAACCGAATAACAGAAAGCTGTTCTTCATTGGTGCAAGTCGCAAGTGGGGCGGCCTTCTTTATACTGATACTGTGACGGGATGTATTCATCTGCAGAATGCTGCCACCTACAGGCCATTCTGCACGCTGTTTGTAGGATGCTTACCAACTTACAGGATAACGGCGCGAAATTTCGATTTGTTATTACAAATTTAAGGTTTTTCATTTGACTCACTCTCCTACTTTTATTACGTGCTATATAAACATGAGGGCAAAGAAATAATAACTGAGAAAGTCAATAAATAAATGAATAATTTAAAATATATGGCATTGTCGTTGGTGGGGAGGCTTGTGTGCCTCAGCGATACAGAGAGCCGTGTCGTAGGAGCAACCACACGAACGCGAACCAACTGAGCAACATCTAGCAGTAGTTTTGGAGAATGGACTGAGAGTTTACTTTACAAAAAACACTGCCAGAAAAACTGCACAAGCGAAGTACCTCAGAATACAACAGTAGCAGTTTTTTACCAATTATGCCAAACGCATCCATTCTCGAAAACATTATTAAATGTCGACGCCCTACCTATTATACGTGGAACGCAACAATAAAAATCTTTCAACGACGAAAACAAGAAATTCCAGCAGAACATCAAGAACGAATCAAAAAACTGGCGCACCAGGCCGAGTAGACACTACGTCCGAACAACGCCGAATGTTTCTATGTCCGGATATAGCCTACACGCAATACGGGGACCAACAGATCTCGCAGTTCTCAAGACTGTTGACGGTTACCTATGTCAGACGTACAGAGAAGTATGCCAACGCTTAGGACTACTGGAAAACAACAATCACTGGTTGAAGCCTCACTCTGCTGAACAACACGAAACCGGTCGAATCCAAAACAGCTGTGTGGCCCCTTCAAAGAAAGTACGAGTGATGACATACCGTAACAAATCCGGCAAACTTATCCTGAACTGACCATCGAATTAACGACGACATCTCCAATGAAACAGTCATTCGTCTATTAAGATAAATGTTTAGCAACAAACAACGAGACCTTAGTTCAAATTGGGATGCAAGCACAACGAAAAAACGCTATCAGTGTGCTAAACTTTGAAATCACAAGGGAAAAGGCTACAACTTCAACGAACTACTTCAATGCATTGCTCACAACAAACCACTCCTCAATAACAATCAAAAGGAAATTCACCCCGTTATCATGAACCTGATCGACAAAAACACTGGCGGAATTATTTACTTGGACGCACGAGGCGGCACCGGGAAAACGTTTTTAATAAAGCTACTGCTGGTGGAAAGAAGTGCTAAACAACACATCGCACTTGTACTGGCATCATCCGGCATTGCAGCCACACTTATGGAAGGGCGGGACGAAGTGCCCATTATGCCCTACACATACCGTTGAATGTAGCCGAAGAACAATTCCCGGCATGTAAAATCTCAAGAGCATCTGGACGAGGTGAACTTCTAAGGCAAGCTAAAATTATCTTCTGGGACAAATGCGCAATGTCACATAAAAAATCACCCGAAGCCATGGACAGAACCTTACAAGACTTACTAGAAAACTGAATTGATAGGAGGAACTCTACTCATACTTTCAAGGAGATTTTCGACAATTACTTCCCGTTACCCCCAAAGCCAAGCCGGCCGGGGTGGCCCCGCGGTTCTAGGCGCTACAGTCTGGAACCGCGCGACCGCTACGGTCGCAGGTTCGAACCCTGCCTCGGCCCTGGATGTGTGTGATGTCCTTAGGTTAGTTAGATGTAAGTAGTTCTAAGTTCTAGGGGACTGATGACCTCAGAAGTTAAGTCCCATAGTGCTCAGAGCCATTGGAACCAATTTTGAACCCAAAGTCAAGCACCAGCAGACGAGAGTTGTTTCTCCAACTCATCTACATTTAGAGCTAACTGACATTAATCACACCAATTGGAAATTTTGTCGAAGTCATTTTGTAAAAATCCTTTAAAAATCACATCTCCGGCCCCACATACAAATACCGCGACTAAAAAAAAAAAAAAAAAGCTGAAAGTTCGGCTATCGAAAGGCGAAACAACACTACTGACAAGACGACGGGCCTTATTAAACTCAACAGCGATTTCTGCAACATAGACACTACTGAAAACGAACTCATCGACCAAATTTTTCCAAACGTTGTTCACAACTGGCTATTTGAAAGGGCAATTTTGGCAACTAAAATAATACTGTTGACGATATCAACTTTAATATTCAAAACAAAATTCCCGGTGAAGAGAAAATACATAAATCGGTCGACACGACGGTAAACTTTGAGGAAAGTGTGAACTTCCCTACAGAATTTCTAAACTCTTTGCAAGTACTAGAAATGACATTACAGTGCCTTCGACTTACAATTGGATCTCCGAGCACATACTACCCAGAAATCTCAACTCACCAAAACTATGTAATGGAACAAGGATGATCGTCAAACAGCTATCGAATAACATCATCGAAGCCAAACTTATAACTGGAACGTACAAAGGAGACACGCTCTTTATCTCCAGAATACAACTGATCTCTTCTGAACTGCCACTCCAATTTAAAAGATTGCAATATCAGATCCGGGTAGCCTACAGTTTTACAATTAACAAAGCGCAAGGGTAAATTTTAAAATATTGTGGCAATCAATCTCAAAGACTTCTGTTTCTTTACGGTCAACTATACGTAGGTTGCTCTCGAATAGGATATTCGAAAAATTTGTACATATATCACATAGTTAGAACATGTTTTCAATAAAAAGTTTTTACCTCTTATACTTTAGCAAGTATGGTAAAATGCTTAGAATATGTTTTCAATTTTAAAAAAATTTTCCTCTAATTGTTTCTAGTTTATTCCTTTATTCCAACTACTATACAATCTCAAATCAACTCCCTGAGCGAAGCAGCTGGGTATAATCGTACAATAAAGAGTCTTTCTGTCATATATTTGGCAATACTTCACATTTGTTTCTGCTGAGAGTCAATTGTCATTCCCTGCACTGATAGAGATGTTACAGTTCCTATCTAGTTACGAAATGAATCATGACTCTAATCGGATTATATAGTACAGTTTTATATTTCAGAAATATCTGGGCTTACATACTTAACTTACGATACCATTTTGTCCTTCATTTTTATCTGTTGAACTCCCTGTGTGTTACACGTTTCAAGTTTATATTAAAGAACGCGATTAAAGAAAACATAAACCCAGGAGGTATGTGGTAGAAACACCACTAGGGGAACCGTGTCGGACGTGGACTGTCTTATTCTGTTTCAAGCGAAGTACAGGTAGCAATTATTGAACTACATGAAATTAAAGCGTCAAAACGATATGCGTTAGGACGCTCAAACTGTACGGTTCAAACGGCTCTGAGCACTATGGGACTTAACTTCTGAGGTCATCAGTCCCCTAGAACTTAGAACTACTTAAACGTAACTAAGGACATCACACACATCCATGCCCGAAGCAGGATTCAAACCTGCGACCGCAGCGGTCGCGCGATTCCAGACTGTAGCGCCTAGAACCGCTTGGCCACCCAGGCCGGCGCAAACTGTACGGTTGATCGAGGGGCATGATGGAACTTAGTATGGTTTGGTTTAGCGAGGAAGCCAATTTTCATTTGGATGTGTTCGTCAATAAGCAAAATTGGCGCATTTGGAGGACTGAGAATCCGCATTTCGCGATAGAGAAGTCTCTTCGGCCTCAACGGCAGACTGTCTGGTATGCAATGTCCAGACAGGGAACAATTTGTCCGATATTCCTTCATAGCATGGTAACTACCGAACGCTACGTGAAGGTTTTGGAAGATGATTTCATCCCCATTATCAAAAGTGACCTTGATTTCGACAATATGTGGTTCATGCAAAACGGAGCTCGACCCCATCGGAGCCAGAGAGTCTGAGGATCGCCTTCTAGCTCTGGGGTATTCAGAGGCCACTGGCGAGGGGCCTTGATTGGCCGCCATATTCTCCTGATCAGAACACATGCGATTCCTTTTTCTGGGGCTATATTAAAGACATGTTGTACAGTAATAACGGCAAAACCACTGCTCAGCTGAGAACAGCCATTCAGGAGGTCATCGACAGCATCGATGTTCAGACACTTCAGCGGGTCATGCAGAATTTCGCTATTCGTCTGCACCACATCATCGCCAATGACGGCAGGCATATCGAACTTATCGTAATCAAAAGTCGAATATCTTCAGTGACATGAAACTTCCTGGCAGATTAAAACTGTGTGCCGGACCGAGACTCGAACTCGGGAAGCTGTGAGGAGGGGGCGTAGTCGTACTTGGGTAGCTCAGATGGTAGAACATTTGCCCACGATAGGCAAACGCCCCGAGTTCGAGTCTCTGTCCGGCACACAGTCTGAATCTTCCAAGAAGTTTCATATCAGTGCACACTCCGCTGCAGAGCGAAAATTTCACCCGGGAGCTTTAGTGACGTTTATATATTGAACAAAGTGTCTGCACGCCATGGTTTGTAGCTAATTTACGATTTTTTTCATGTAGTTCAGTAATCATCACCCTGTATATGGCATGGAAATGGAAATTAGCGTTTGGCGTCATTAGCCGGGAGGCCCCTTACGGGGCAGGTCCGGCCGCCTTGGTCAGGTATTATTACATTCGACGCCACAGTAGGCGACCTGTGCGCCAGATGGGGATGAAATGATGATGAAGACAACACAACACCCAGTCCCTGAGCGGAGAAAATCTCCGAGCCAGCCGGGAATCGAGCCCCGGCCCATAGGACGCCAATCCGTCACGCTGACTACTCAGCTATCGGGGCGGACCGTATGTGGCACGAATTAAATGCATTGAAATGAAATGTATCGATCTTTGGGTATGGCATCAATGAAGATACAGTGATGTGCAATGTAATGCATGTGTAGCGATGTTAGCATTCACTCTGGCAAAGGCAATCAGCTGTAGTTCAAGTATCAGACACCTTTGGTCCCAAAGAGGAACATTATGTCATTAGTGCAGAGTGAACTAAAAACTCGAAGTATTTTAACTTACCATTCTGTCTGTCTTAGGAACTTACTTGAAGAGAAGTCTGCGAAGTACAACACTCCTGCCAGGATGACCAGGATGATGATGCCGGAGGCAGCCAGCATCACCGCCGCCACCCACACAGGTCGTCGACGTCGAATTCCTGCATAAGATCATTAAAAAAAAGTGATCAGTTCTTTTCCATTAACTACTAGGGCATACTATTCTCTGTAGTAGCTGGTCCTAACGTATAGGTATGTTTTCAGTATAAAAGGTGGCAATATCACAGACCCATGGATGCTGATCCGGTGATATATCTGCTGATATCTATTGTAGTCTATTTGCATTGCACACAATCGATAATAATAATTTTTAATTTTGCAAGTCTACACTACTGGCCATTAAAATTGCTACACCACGAAGATAAAGTGCTACAGACGCGAAATTTAAGCGACAGGAAGAAGTTGCTGTGATATGCAAATGATTAGCTTTTCAGAGCATTCACACAAGGTTGGCGCCGGTGGCGACACCTGCAACGTGCTGACATGAGGAAAGTTTCCAACCGATTTCTCATACACAAACAACAGTTGACCGGCGTTGCCCCGTGAAACGTTGTTGTGATGCCTCGTGTAAGGAGGAGAAATGCGTACCATCACGTTTCCGACTTTGATAAAGGTCGGATTGTAGCCTATCGCGATTGCGGTTTATCGTATCGCGACACTGCTGCTCGCGTTGGTCGAGATCCAATGACTATTACCAGAATATGGAATCAGTGGGTTCAGAAGGGTAATTACGGAACGCCATCCTGGATCCCAAACGCCTCGTATCACTAGCAATCGAGATGACAGGTATCTTATCCGCATGGCTGTAACGGATCGTGCAGCCACGTGTTGATCCCTGAGTCAACAGATGGCGACGTTTGCAATACAACAACTATCTGCACTAACAGTTCGACGACGTTTGCAGCAGCATGGACTATCAGCTCGGAGACAATTGCGGCGGTTACCCTTGACGCTGCATCACAGTGCGCCTGCGATGGTGTACTCAACGACGAACCTGGGTGCACGAATGACAAAACGTCATTTTTTCGGATGAATCCAGGTTCTGTTTACAGCATCATGATGGTCGCAACCGTGTTTGACGACATCGCAGTGAACGCACATTGGAAGCGTGAATTTGTCATCGCCATACTGGCGTATCACCCGGCGTGATGGTATTGGATGCCATTGGTTACACGTCTCGGTCACTTCTTGTTCGCATTGACGGCACTTTGAACAGTGGACGTTACATTTCATATGTGTTACGACCCGTAGCTCTACCCTTCATTCGATCCCTACGAAACCCTACATTTCAGCAGGATAATGCACGACTGCATGTTGCAAGTCCTGTACGGGCCTTTTTGGATACAGATAATTTTCGACTGCTGCCCTGGCCAGCACATTCCCGAGATCTCTCACCAACTGAAAGCGTCTGGTCAATGGTGGCCAAGCAACTGGCACGTCACAATACGCCAGTCACTTCTCTTGATGAACTGTGGCATTGCGTTAAAGCTGCATAGGCAGTTGTACCTGTTCACGCCATCCAAGCTCGGTTTGACTCAATGCCCAGGCGTGTCAAGGCCAGAGGTGGTTGTTCTGGGTACTGATTTCTGAGGTTCTATGCACCAAAATTGCGTGAAAGTGTAATTACATGTCAGTTCTAGTATAATATATTTGTCCAATGAATACACGTTTATCATCTGTCCTTCTATTTTGTGTAGCAATTTTAATGGCCAGTAGTGTATATATTACCCACTCGGGATGGAGTGCCACTGTCTAAGCTTCAATGTACAGTATCCTGGAGTGGATAGATGTGTTTTGACAGCGCCATTTCTCCTAGTATTCAGCACAGTTACGGAAAGCCAGTTCGCTTGAGAAATACGGTTCAGGCGCTAACTGTGGCTGAAAATGATCCTGTCTGTCCAGTTTTGGAGGCTGCCTGTTGGCCTCCATGTTCTGAGCATTCTCAGTAGGTTGGATTATTTGTAGGCAAGAGTTTATTTATTAGGCGCCCGCTGCGGCTCGCGTTGGTGCTGTTTGTAGGTTTTCGTCCTGTGTTGGAGGCCAGACCGTATCGTTTAGTTGGCATGGTTGCGGTTGTTTGTCTTCTTCTCGTCTTGACTGGCGCCACTCGGTTTCGCAAGCGTTGCCTGTCCTCTAGTGGCAGCAGCGGCGGTTATCAATACTGTAACTGTTCCCCTATCTTTGGGCGACGTCGTTGTTTTCCCGGGTCGTGTGAGTGTGGCAGTTCGGTGGGGACTCAGGAGGAGCCAGGTCCGCGCAGTGCGAGAACACGCCGGGACCACTGGGGGCGCGCATGGACTGCCGTATGGAAGGGCTGTGATCACGAGGGTGTACAACCTCGTCATAAACCGGTCCAGCAAGCTTTAAGATGAGTGGGTTTCAATCCAGGTAGAGTGGAGTCAGTCACCCATGTGGGCCCTGTAGCATGTGATGTTGTGACAGTTTATCATCGCACCGTCATGTGCAGTTTGGTGGATCTGCGTACCGCTTAGTACTTGAGGACTCTACTGTGTTAAAAGCACTTGGCTCGGTGATTAGACAGTGTGGTTACTCAACTGTGAATTAATAAAGCTGTGAAGAGATTTGTTTCATTCTGCCAACTGTCGTCCGAGTTTTCACAGTGAGTTTAGTGTGCGTTTGTGTACCTAATGAATTTTATGTCACTCATATGATACTTGGTTTTGGTTGCTTTGCGATTGTTTCCGCAATGACGTGTGGTTGCTGATTCTGGTTGGTTACATCTCAGTTTTGCCTTGCACGCAAATCGAGTGGGGTTTTAGTTACCGTTAGTATGTCTGGTGTTGTGTACTGTGATTTGTTTGTTCAGATTTTCGGGTTTGTCGAATCGGACGGAAATTTGGTAGTGGTTCGTTTCTCGTTCCGGGCGCTCTAATCACAATATTCTGGGGACATATGCAGACTGCCGGTTCCGACTTTGGCGTATTGTTCCATCGCTGCATTTGGTTTATCGGACGCCAGGTAGCTTCAGCAAGATTATCATTAGTCATTCGTTAGACTGCCACTAGTCGGAATTACCATCTTCTGAAGTGAATGCAACTCTTGGCTGCCTATCTCATTGGTCGCGAAAGTGTTTGTTGCCAGACCTTCTCAGAGGTCGATTCCTGGAGCACCGTCTGTGACTGGTCCTTGTGTCTTATTATTGTATTGTTTATTACCGCACCTTGTAATGCTTACATTAAAGGTTATGTATGTCTAGTTAATAGCTCTGGTCGCCTTCTGGAATAAATCTAGTAGTGTAAGGGTTCTGTTACAAGGTTACCATCATCTTATTTCACCCGTTTGGTGGTCAGTTGCTTCTTTCTTTTAATTAACCATTGCTTGTATTTGCTGTTTTACAGCAGGTTTATAAATTTTTTTATATAATTGCCATTCCTGGTGTGTAAGGCCTTCAGCCGTGATTGTGGTCATTTGCTTTGAAAAAATAATCCGATATTTGTAGTTTAGCAGTAAGCCTTAACACCTTATTTACCGCCATTCCTGGTGTCTGATACCTTCTGCAGTGTTTGTGGCCACTTACATTTTAATAATTCAATATCTGTATTTATTACCATTCTTCGCATGTAAGGCCTTCAGCTGTGATCACAGTGGCTTGTTCTTTTAAAACATTATCTGTATTTTACGGTGATTTGCTAACTTGTAATGCACTGAAAGCACTATTATTTACACAGTTGTTTATTCCTTCATTAATAATGTGTGGTATTTTTTTAAATTTATTGTTGAGTCTGGAATTACTGTTTTAAAAATAAATGTGTGTAACTGTAAAAGGCAATCAATCATAACTGATTATGGCCCCGTCCACAACCGCAATCGAATCCTGCTTTCCCTTGACTACCACCATGTCTCAGATTCTGTTATGGATATTGTGTCCATGGAGTGGAAGAACTTCAGCTGCTCTCTATTTGCCTATGGTGGGGACTCATCCGAGATGTGGAACAGTTCTTTCTGGATGCTGTAAAGCGTATAGGATGCAGCCAACAGCAGGTTAGAGTCTGTGCAGAATAATGTCGCCAGTAGATATGCAATTGGCAGGGCACGCATGGGGAGAGCAGTAGTGGTGGGGGCGTCGACAGGCACTGTAGGGGAAACGCCGAGAGCTGGAGGGGAGTTGCTTTTCCGAATTGAAGCCTACCCGCACATTTTTTTGTAAATATTAAGTATAGCCCCTCCAAGCCCACCCTTGCATGGTAACCATTCAAAAGACGTCTACATTCACCTCTGCTTTGGGTAGTATGTAGAAAGTATCCCGCTGAAAATGCAACAACAAAAGCAGCGATTTATTTTTGCCTGGCTTTTAAACCACTGTTAACTTTTGGAGAAGTGTCATGAGTGGCAAATTTTGAGTAAAACCTACTTTTCCTTGTTTCTGTGTCAAAATTTGATTCTTTTGCCAAAACACAATGGAGTTTACATAATGTCACCTCACTAACATGTAGTGCAGGCGCAACTGCAAGAGAATTCTGTACTAGTGGTTTATTGTGTTTATTAAATGAGGAACTGAGGACAAGTAAGGTCAGTAGTTTATGGAAAAGCACATCCTCTGTACAGAAATAAACGTGAAATGCCTTCAATTGTGCTGTTCCTAAACCTACAGCATTTTTCGATTCACCAGCTATCGATCGCCCTTAAAAATTACACTAGTGGCCATTAAAATTACTACACCACGAAGATGACCTGCTACAGATGCGAAATTTAACCGACAGGAAGAAGTTGCTGTGATATGCAAATGATTAGCTTTTCAAAGCATTCACACAAGGTTGCCGCCGGTGGCGACACCTTCAACGAGCTGACATGAGCAAAGCTTCCAACCGATTTCTCATACACAAACAGCAGTTGACCGGCGTTGCCTGGTGAAACGTTGTTCCGATGCCTCGTGTAAGGAGGAGCAATGCGTACCATCACGTTTCCGACTTTGATAAAGGTCGGATTGTAGCCTATCGCGATTGCGGTTTATCGTATCGCGACATTGCTCCTCGCGTTGGTCGAGATCCAATGACTGTTAGCAGAATATAGAATCGGTGTGTTCAGAAGGGTAATACGGAACGCCGTGCTTGATCCCAACGGCCTCGTATCACTTGCAGTCGAGATGACAGGCATCTTATCCGCCTATATCTGCATGGCTGTAACGGATCGTGCAGCCACGTCTCGATCCCTGAGTCAACAGATGGGGACGTTTGCAAGACAACAACCATCTGCACGAACAGTTCGACGACGTATGCAGCAGCATGGACTATCAGCTCGGAGACCATTGCTGCGGTTATCCTTGACGCTGCATCACAGACAGGAGCTCCTGCGATAGTGTACTCAACGACGAACCTGGGTGCACGAATTGCAAAACGTCATTTTTTCTGATGAATCCAGGTTCTGTTTACATCATGATGATGGTCGCATCCACGTTAGGCGAAATCGGAAAAGTCTGTAGTTCGTGAAATAACACTGTAGATAATGAAGTTTTGCATAATCACAATAAGCAGAACACTCTCCTCTTTGCATGCTATCATTTGAAAAATCACATTTCGATATCCCAAACCGTTCATGAAATATAGTGTTGTAGATATTTCATTCTGGCTTTGTAGCTGGTGCGCGATCGCAAATGAGTGTGCTACATCAGATAAGTTTTATTGAGAATGGTGACATATAGAGATTTCCACCCAAGTCTAATGAAAATATTAACTAAATTTCATATGCAGCAAGCTATTATGTAATGTTTAACAAACGTAAAAAGCATAGTAACCGCTAATTTTAATTGCAAACTTTTCGAATTTCGCACAATGTCTTACTTAAATGCTAATATCACATTTTCGAAACGATGAGTACGTCATCATGAAGCAGAGATTTAAAGCTATAAGTGGGGAAACAATGAAATTTTTTTACCGAATTGTTTCTGTTCAACAGTTTGAGAGAAACTGCAGGGATTATGGCTAGATTCTGTCATCGCAGCGCGGCGCCGAGCGCTCGAAAGAGGGCAAACAATGTCGGCCTGTCCTTCCAAACAAACGACTGAACTCGCCCACTGCTTTGGACGAAAACTGGCCACCGTACATCGGCCACTGCATCCTGCGTGGACTTTACCATACTACCAAACATATGTGTCCCTTCAGATCAGAAGAGTACTTTTCTATCCAGGTTGCTAAAGAATGCTGGTCTTGTAAGGTGAAGGCGGTGCTCACCATGTGCAGCATCTGATCGGCTGTGGACCGTTGGTACAGAGCCGAATCGAGGGTCTAAACCAGAGGCTTAGACGTTTAAGAGACGGCGTTGCTGCGAATTCTTGGATTGATTCGTGGGGCGGAGACATGCTGGGTTCTGCTAAACAAATCAGGAGTCCACTGCACACGGAATGTAGCTGCACAGTTAGCGGGAGCAGAGTCGAGTAGATTCAGAGGTTTTAAAGTATTATCCCACATGTTGTGCAAAACAGGTCGGAACAGTGTTGCAAAATCAGACAGAAAGTATCTCAAAGAAAACAAAATTTCTTAGTTTGGCAACGGTTCACAGAATCTTCTAATTTAGTGTGGACTTCATTGCGAGACGCTTTAAGTGATGTCCACAGTGAAACGCTGTCCCAAAATCTAGTAGGATATAAAAGAAGATCAGAGCGTATGTGAGGGATATTAGTGGAAAAACCCCTTACGTTCATTGGGTGATAGCAGAGGTAATGGAAACGAAAAGGAGAGTTATTCAACATTGTTTTCCAAAACTGTTTCACTAAAGCTGATGCAATAAATATTCCAAACCAGTTGGGAGTAATTTCAAAATGGTGTATCTTAGTAGTGTGTGATGTGCTGTAACGTCACCCAAAATAACCTGCGATTTTACACTACTGGCCATTAAAATTGCTACACCAATAAGAAATGCAGATGATAAAAAAGTATTCATTACACAAATATTATACTAGAACTGATATGTGATTACATTTTATCGCAATTTGGGTGCATAGATCCTGAGAAATCAGTACCCAGAACAACCACCTCTGGCCGTAATAACGGCCTTGATACGCCTGGGCATTGAGTCAAACAGAGCTTGGATGGCGTGTACAGGTACAGCTGCCCATGCAGCCTCAACACGATCAAGAGTACTGGCTAGCGTAATGTGATGAGCCAGTTGCTCGGCCACCATTGACCAGACGTTATCAATTGGTGAGAGATCTGGAGAATGTGCTGGCCAGGGCAGCAGTCGAACATTTTCTGTATCCAGAAAGGCCCGTACAGGACCTGCAACATGCGGTCGTGCATTATCCTGCTGAAATGTAGGGTTTCGCAGGGATCGAATGGAGGGTAGAGCCACGGGTCGTAACACATCTGAAATGTAACGTCCACTGTTCAAAGTGCCGTCAATGCGAACAAGAGGTGACCGAGACGTGTAACCAATGGCAACCCATACCATGACGCCGGGTGATACACGCTTCCAGTGTGCGTTCACGGCGAATTCTCCAAACACGGATACGACCATCATGATGCTGTAAACAGAACCTGGATTTATCCGAAAAAATTACGTTTTGCAATTCGTGCACCCAGGTTCGTCGTTGAGTACACCATCGCAGGCGCTCCTGTCTGTGATGCAGCGTCAAGGGTAACCGCAGCCATGGTCTCCGAGCTGATAGTCCATGCTGCTGCAAACGTCGTCGAACTGTTCGTGCCGATGGTTGTTGTCTTGCAAACGTCCCCATCTGTTGACTCAGTGATCGAGACGTGGCTGCACGATCCGTTACAGCCTTGCGGATAAGATACCTGTCATCTCGACTTTAGTGATACAAGACCGTTGGGATCCAGCACGGCGTTCCGTATTACCCTCCTGAACCCACCAATTCCATATTCTGCTAACAGTCATTGGATCTCGACCAACGCGAACGGCAATGTCGCGATACGATAAACCGCAATCGCGATAGGCTACAATCTGACCTTTATCAAAGTCGGAAACGTGATGGTACGCATTTCTCCTCCTTACACGCGGCATCACAACAACTTTTGACCAGGCAACGCCGGCCGACTGCTGTTTGTGTATGAGAAATCGGTTGGAAACTTTCATCATGTCAGCACGTTGTAAGTATCGAGCTGGCCGGAGTGGCCGAGCGGTTCTAGGCACTTCAGTCTGGAACTGCCCGATCGCTACGGTCGCAGGTTCGAATCCTGCCTCGGGCATGGGTGTGTGTGATGTCCTTAGGTTAGTTAGGTTTAAGTAGTTCTAAGTTCTAGGGGACTGATGACCACAGATGTTAAGTCCCATAGTGCTCAGAGCCATTTGAACCATTTGAACCTTCATGTTATGAATGTCACCCACGTTTAAAGCCAAAGGTAGGAAAACAAACGTCCGACCTTCATTTGCGTTAGATGTCTTGCGTCACTGCTGAGTTTTCAGAAAAATATGTTGAAGCAACAACGTCATTCTGCAGAAACAATTGAAAAATTATCTCCCACGGACACAGCCTTATAGAAAATACCTTCAGTGGCGGTGGGAGGGTCTGAGTGTTCCAGCGAAGTTGAAGGCTACACCGACAGTAGCATACCTGCTGGCAGGGACATACAAGTCGGACAGGCCTCGACAGAGGAGCCAGAAGAACTATGTCTCACATAGAGCGGGAGGGAGGGGCGGAGGCTCTCGCTAGCGGAGTAAACCTTAAGGGAAAATTCTGGTTCAGAAATGATTCAGCTGGCTCTGAGCACTACGGGACTTAACATCTGAGGTCATCAGTCCCCTAGAACTTAGAACTACTTAAACCTAACTGACCTACGGACATCACACACATCCATACCCGAAGCAGGATTCGAACCTGCGACAGTAGCGCTCGCGCGGTTCCGGACTGAAGCGCCTAGAGCCGCTCGGCCACAACGGCCGGCCGGAAAATCCTGGTCTTCCAAGTTAGGGGTTGGATGGGGGGCTAGCAACCCCACCTCGGATACCACACATCGACCTCAGAAGAATAAGTAGATTACACGATGGTGACACAGCAAAGAAAGGGGTTACTCAGGAGGAAAATGGATATCATGATAGCCACCTGGAATGTGAGGACATTTACGAGGCCTGGTAAACTGCAAGAAATTAAAGAAGAAATGTATAAGTATACAGTGATAACAGTTGACTACAAGAACTACTATCGAAAGGACATGGAATGATTGCAACAGCTAAACATACAGGGTGCTCCATTGATAGTGACCGGGCCAAATATCTCACGAAATAAGCGTCAAACGAAAAAACTACAAACTTGTCTAGCTTGAAGGGGGAACCAGATGGCGCTATGGTTGGCCCGCTAGATGGCGCTGCCATAAGTCAAACGGATATCAACTGCGTTTCTTTAAATAGGTACCCCCATTTTTATTAGATATTCGTGCAGTACGTAAAGAAATATTAATGTTTTAGTTGGGCCACTTTTTTCGCTTTGTGATAGATGGCGCTGTAATAATCACAAACGTTTAAGTGCGTGATATCACGTAACATTCCGCCAGTGCGAACGGTATTTGCTTCATGATACATTACCCGTGTTAAAATGAGCCGTTTACCAATATCGTGTTGATGTATGGCTATTGTGATCAAAATGCCCAGCGGGCATGTGCTATGTATGCTGCTCGGTATCCTGGACGACATCATCCAAGTGTCCGGACCGTTCGCCGGATAGTTACGTTATTTAAGGAAACAGGAAGTGTTCAGCCACATGTGAAACGTCAACCACGACCTGCAACAAATGATGATGCCCAAGTAGGTGTTTTAGCTGCTGTCGCGGCTAATCCGCACATCAGTGGCAGACATATTGCGCGAGAATCGGGAATCTCAAAAACGTCGGTGTTGAGAATGATACATCAACATCGATTGCACCCGTACCATATTTCTATGCACCAGGAATTGCATGGCGACGACTTTGACGTCGTGTGCAGTTCTGCCACTGGGCACAAGAGAAATTACGGGACGGTGACAGATTTTTTGCACGCGTTCTATATAGCGACGAAGCGTCATTCACCAACAGCGGTAACGCAAACCGGCATAATATGCACTATTGGGCAACGGAAAATCCACAATGGCTGCGACAAGGGGAACATCAGCGACCTTGGCGGGTTAATGTATCGTGTGGCATTATGGGAGGAAGGATAATTGGCCCCCATTTTATCGACGGCAATCTAAATGGTGCAATGTATGCTGATTTCCTGCGTAATGTTCTACCGATATTACTACAGGATGTTTCACCGCATGACAGAATGGCGATGTACTTCCAACATGATGGGTGTCCGGCACATAGCTCGCGTGCGGATGAAGCGGTATTGAATAGCATATTTCATGACAGGTGGATTGGCCGTCGAAGCACCATACCATGGCCCGCACGTTCACCGGATCTGACATCCCCGGATTTCTTTCAGTGGGGAAGGTTGAAGGATATTTGCTACCGTGATCCACCGACAACGCCTGACAACATGCGCCAGCGCATTGTCAATGCATGTGCGAACATTACGGAAGGCGAACTACTCGCTGTTGAGAGGAATGTCGATACACGTATCGCCAAATGCATTGAGGTTGACGGAAATCATTTTGAGCAGTTATTGCATTAATGTGGTACTTACAGGTAATCACGGTGTAACAGCATGCGTTCTCAGAAAAGATAAGTTCACAAAGGTACATGTATCACATTGGAACAACCGAAATAAAATGTTCAAAGGTACTTACGTTCTGTATTTTGATTTAAAAACCTACCTGTTACCAACTGTTCGTCTAAAGTTGTGAGCCGTATGTTTGTGACTATTACAGCGCCATCTATCATAAAGCGAAAAAAGTGGTCCAACTAAAACATTCATATTTCTTTACGTGCTACACGAATATGTAATAAAAAATGGGGGTTGCTATTTTAAAAAACGCAGTTGATATCCGTTTGACCTATGGCAGCGCCATCTAGCGGGCCAACCATAGCGTCATCTGGTTCCCCCTTTCAAGCTAGACAAGTTTCGTTCTTTGTAGTATTTTCTTTCGACGCTTATTTCGTGAGATATTTGGCCCAGTCACGATCAATGGACCACCGTGTATATTGATGTATAGTGGAGGGGAAACATATATTGATGTATAGTGAATGGAGATGCCGGCCATCACGGTACTGGCTTTCTTATACATAGCTAAGAGAAGATAAAAATAATTAGTTTCAAAGCAATCAGATACAAGTTGTGTCCTTTGAGAGCTGGGACACGGAGTTTCAATATCACGATGATGTTTGCCTACGCTCCTACGGAGGAATCAGATGAAGATGACAAGGATGCAGTTTACTTCGAAATGGAGAAGGAAATCAGCAAAGTCAGAGGCATTACCAAAAACTATCCTTGGGGATCTGAATGCAAAAATAGAGAAAGAAGTGTACGGAAACATAACAGGAAGGGACTGTCTACGTGGAGTCTGACTAAGTCTGATACACTTTGCCAGTGGCAAGTAAGTAATAAAAAGCTCATGGCGTCCAAGGAAAGATAATACGAAGTGCATGTGGGCATCGCCAGAGGGAGTTACGAGAAACCAGACAGACCACGCTACATATGATTATAGATAAACGGCACACATCAGTAATTATGGAAGTTAGCGGCTGTAGAGGGTTAGATGGAGACACAGATCATTAGTTGGTGAGGATTAGATATAGGCAGAAGACAGGTATAGTAAGAATCAAAAAGAGTAGGAGAAAAGTGAAACACAATATAGAAAGACTCCAAATTAAAGAAAAGCGGAAGAATGCAAGAAGAAATTAGAAGAGATTATCAAGACAAGAAAGAGCACATGGATGTGGAAACTAAGTGAGGGATACTGGTGTTGCGGCGTAACGATAAGCGACGGCACGAAGAGGAGGAATGCAAGAGCAAAGAAGGCTGTGAGACGACATCAGCCAATAGCCTCCTGACAAGGATCGCACTTCGACCATAGATATTGGTAGACTGGTCATGACGTATATTTCGTGGCACCAACATCTCTACTGCTATACCACGTGACTATTGGCAAAACAATGGTGGTATCCTGTTGTGCTTATGGTTGTACCGAGCGTTTTGTGAAGGGAAGTAACATTAAATTTCACGTGTAAGTATTATTAGTATAATTTAGCGGCATTTCTTGAATACTGATAAACTATTGTGTGTATCATATCCTTACCCAGAACGCCACAGTTACGTAAATTGGCGGTTTGAAGTGCTGTGTGTGTTTGCAATCGTATATATTTCTTAAAATGGTAAGCTACAAAGCTGCTTTTTCTCTTTCGTATAGGTTTCCAAAGGATGAAGGGCGCAGGCGGATGTGGATACAGGCAGTGAAACGAAAAGATTTCAAGCCTACTGCGCACACACGCATCTGTTCGAAGCACTTTGAAGAATATATATATATATATATATATATATATATATATATATATATATATATATATATATATATATATATGGGAGAGGGTAAGGAGTCATTCCAATCCCGGGAGCGGAAAGACTTACCTTAGGGGGGAAAAAAGGACAGGTATACACTCGCACACACACACACACACACACACACACACATATCCATCCGCACATACACACCTATATATACACTCCTGGAAATTGAAATAAGAACACCGTGAATTCATTGTCCCAGGAAGGGGAAACTTTATTGACACATTCCTGGGGTCACATACATCACATGATCACACTGACAGAACCACAGGCACATAGACACAGGCAACAGAGCATGCACAATGTCGGCACTAGCACAGTGTATATCCACCTTTCGCAGCAGTGCAGGCTGCTATTCTCCCATGGAGACGATCGTAGAGATGCTGGATGTAGTCCTGTGGAACGGCTTGCCATGCCATTTCCACCTGGCGCCTCAGTTGGACCAGCGTTCGTGCTGGACGTGCAGACCGCGTGAGACGACGCTTCATCCAGTCCCAAACATGCTCAATGGGGGACAGATCCGGAGATCTTGCTGGCCAGGGTAGATGACTTACACCTTCTAGAGCACGTTGGGTGGCACGGGATACATGCGGACGTGCATTGTCCTGTTGGAACAGCAAGTTCCCTTGCCGGTCTAGGAATGGTAGAACGATGGGTTCGATGACGGTTTGGATGTACCGTGCACTATTCAGTGTCCCCTCGACGATCACCAGTGGTGTACGGCCAGTGTAGGAGATCGCTCCCCACACCATGATGCCGGGTGTTGGCCCTGTGTGCCTCGGTCGTATGCAGTCCTGATTGTGGCGCTCACCTGCACGGCGCCAAACACGCATACGACCATCATTGGCACCAAGGCAGAAGCGACTCTCATCGCTGAAGACGACACGTCTCCATTCGTCCCTCCATTCACGCCTGTCGCGACACCACTGGAGGCGGGCTGCACGATGTTGGGGCGTGAGCGGAAGACGGCCTAACAGTGTGCGGGACCGTAGCCCAGCTTCATGGAGACGGTTGCGAATGGTCCTCGCCGATACCCCAGGAGCAACAGTGTCCCTAATTTGCTGGGAAGTGGCGGTGCGGTCCCCTACGGCACTGCGTAGGATCCTACGGTCTTGGCGTGCATCCGTGCGTCGCTGCGGTCCGGTCCCAGGTCGACGGGCACGTGCACCTTCCGCCGCCACTGGCGACAAGACCGATGTACTGTGGAGACCTCACGCCCCACGTGTTGAGCAATTCGGCGGTACGTCCACCCGGCCTCCCGCATGCCCACTATACGCCCTCGCTCAAAGTCCGTCAACTGCACATACGGTTCACGTCCACGCTGTCGCGGCATGCTACCAGTGTTAAAGACTGCGATGGAGCTCCGTATGCCACGGCAAACTGGCTGACACTGACGGCGGCGGTGCACAAATGCTGCGCAGCTAGCGCCATTCGACGGCCAACACCGCGGTTCCTGGTGTGTCCGCTGTGCCGTGCGTGTGATCATTGCTTGTACAGCCCTCTCGCAGTGTCCGGAGCAAGTATGGTGGGTCTGACACACCGGTGTCAATGTGTTCTTTTTTCCATTTCCAGGAGTGTATATTGTGTGTGTGTGTGAGAGAGAGAGAGAGAGATATTTATTACCAATAACCCTTCCCACTCCAAAAGCAATGGCAATGTGCATTGCTACTACATAAGAAGAAAGGATGATTTTTAGTATCCTGGATTAAATCTGACTTTGGTACAAAAAGGGGTGAATTACGCTGGTATTATTTTAAAGAACAATTTGTAAAAACAAGTTAGGGGTTTGATTTCTCATCAGGGTTTAGTTTTATTTTGTACTTCCCAGTTACAAAACATACGAATATCAGAAACAAATACTGAATACCATTTGCAAAAAGGTAGTTATATGGCCTATGTTAGTTTCCAGATAATAAGCTATAATGTATGGGATCAATAATATGCTGCTACAAAAATCTTTGGTCATTTACCAAAAAGCACTAAAAGCCTGACAGATAGCCAACCAGCATTTAAAATCAAACTAAAAGAATCTATGAATGACAGCTCCTACTCAGTAGACGATTTTTTAGGTATAAATAAGTGACTGGAAGAATTGTCATGTAATGATAGGTCTACCTTTCATTAAACTGACACATCGTTGTGAAGTATCGTATTCATGATCTGTGGAACAAGTATTCATGTAAGTAGGTACTGATTTTGTAGCTATCTTATTTGATACATCTACGAAACAAATTGTTTAACCCAAAAAAGAGCTTTCAAATGAAACTGCTTTACGTTTTGTGGGTGAACGACACAATTGAGTTCGTTACATTCGATGTGAACACGTGTGTTTACGTTACAGGTTTCGTTGTTTATGCCGTTTTATGAAGTCTATAACACTTTCTACAACCAAGGCACTAAAACACACACACGCAATATTTACATTTTATGCAGTGCATAACGCGTATTGTTAGTAGAGAATGCATCTCATAATGGGTAACACTGAAATATTCGCGGCGAATATATTGCCGAACATCGAAAGTGTTTCAGCAGTTCACAAAGTTCATTGTGAAGTAATGGCTGTAAAACTAAATTTTTACAGTGGTTACGCAATAATTTATCACTTCTAACTGTGTTTACATAAGCTACATTTAATGTGGTGAAGTTAGCAGGAAATCCACTGAGAAATACTGGAAGTGAAATCAGGAATCAGAATGCTGCCTTGAACTCCCGCTGGCGTTCTGCCAACAGTCACGTGATTCTATGTTGCAGCCACGCCGGATGTATAGCCGCTGCACTGCTTGCCCAGTCTATTAGTATCTATGGTTGAAGGGATCGCAACACGACAGGAGCGACCTCTAGCCGAAGAGAATATAAGCGCCGCTCCTGCCAGCCTCGGCCAACTGCTCTTCCGTCGCCACGCAGAATATGTAACCCAAAAAAGACTGAAACCGATAAAGGTATTGTACCCAATGTTCACCGGCAGGGAATCGAACCTCTACACCAAGCTCCGGCTGTATCGGATGGCTGTCCACCCTTCCCTCACCTATGGCTCCACTGCGTGGCCTACGATTAGTGCCCCCCAGATGCAGCCCCTCCAGCACCTGCAGAATAAGGTGCTCTGGTGGAGCCTGCATGCCCCTCCCCTCACGAGGAAATGGACATGGCCACTCTCAATACGTGCATGCGAGAGAAGGCGCGACGTCTCTATGCCAAAGTAGAAACCCTACGTGACACGGTCGCTGGCGTACAAACCATTGGCACCACAACTCGCGGCGCTGGCACCAGCGCCTTGTTCCTCTAATCATCCTTGGGGACTCAGATACCGACCACAGTTAACGATAGTATTCTTACGCCCATTCACGAAGCGTTAGTATTAACTTGACTACTCGTTGGGCGTCGATCGTTGTAAACCACTAATGTTGCTACCTAATGTTGTCCGTAGTTATGTTACCTCTTGCATGCAACCTGAACTTCCACCGTCGGAGGGTGGTAAGGGACTTCAAGTCCCACCGCCAGACCTTCAAAGTGCACTCCAGTGATGTCTTTGGAACAACATCATTGTCGAATGGAACAGTTTTACAATCCACCAACACAGTAAGACCGTGAGCCTCGGCCGCACAGTGCCAGACCGGGACACACAGACTAGCATGTACTAGAAGACAGTATTAGGCCAGCCTTTAGTGATCCACAAACTGTGTAACAAACTTACCTGAACACTGTATATAGCAAAGGACTCTGACTTAATTGCATGTCGTCCATCGCTTGCAACACCATTGTAAATTCAAAGTAAAGTATTGTCAATCTTCTACACTCATGCTCATAAATTAAGGATAATGATGATACATGGTGAAACAACGCTCTGGTGGGCGGTTTTCGGGTTTAAATCACCTCGAGGTATGACCATGCGGTGCATTTGACCTGCGGTCGTCGCACGGTGGCGCTGGCAGCAGTCCACATACGCAGAGGTATGTTGGTGTATGTCAGAGTACGGTGCAGCGAGTAAGTGTGCAGACGTGCTGATGGTGACTGTGTGTTGAAATGGCTCAAAGAACACATATTGATGACGTTAGGAGGGGTAGAATATTAGGGTGACTGGAGGCTGGTCAGACACAGCAGGTCGTAGCATGGGCCCTCGTGTGCCACAAAGTGAGATCTCAAGATTATGGCAACGAATCAAGCAGACAGGAAACGTATCTGGGTGCTATAGTACGGGACGTCCACACTGTACAACACAACAAGAAGACCGATATCTCACCATCAGTTTCCGCAGACGGCCACGGAGTACTGCAGGTAGCCTTGCTCAGGACCTTTCCGCAGCCACCGGAACAGTTGTCTCAAGGCACACAGTCTACAGACGACTGAACAGACATGGAGACATGGTTTATTCGCCCGGAGGCCTGCAAGATGCATTCCACTGACCCCTGGTCACAGAAGAGCCCGTAAAGCCTGGTGTCATGAACACAGTACATGATCATTGGAACAGTGGTCCCAGGTTATGTTTAAGGACGAGTCCAAGTATAGTCTGAACAGCGATTCTCGCCGGGTTTTCATCTGGCGTGAACCAGGAACCAGATACCAGCCCCTTAATGTCCTTGAAAGGGACCTGTATGGAGGTCGTGGTTTGATGGTGTGGGGTGGGATTATGATTGGTGCACGTACACCCTGCATGTCTTTGACAGAGGAACTGTAACAGGTCAGGTCCACTGAGACGTCATCTTGCAGCAGTGTGTCCGCCTTTTCAGTGGTGCAGTATCTCCCATCTTCCTCCTAATAGATGATAACGCACGGCCCCACCGAGCTGCCATCGTGGAGGAGTACCACCTTGAAACAGAAGATATCAGGTGAGTGGAGTGGCCTGCCTGTTCTCCAGACCTAAACCCCATCGAGCACGTCTGGAATGCTCTCGGTCGACGTATCGCTGCACGCCTTCAAACCCCTAGGACACTTCAGGAGCTCCGACAGGCACTGGTGCAACAATGGGAGGCTTTACCCCAGCAGCTGCTCGACCACCTGATCCAGAGTATGCCAACCCGTTGTGCGGCCTGTGTACGTGTGCATGGTGATCATATCCCACATTGATGTCGGGGTACATGCGCAGGAAACAGTGCCGTTTTGTAGCACATGTCTTTCGGGACGGTTTTCTCAACTTATCACCAATACCGTGGACTTGCATATCTGTGCCGTTTATGTTCCCTATGCACCTATTCTATTAGCGCCAGTTTTGTATGGTGCCACGTTGTGTGGCACCGCATTCTGTAATTATCTTTAATTTATGAGCATGAGTGTAAGTTGTAATAAAAACTATTAATGTGATTTGCTTGAATTGTTGTGTAGCATTCCGAGAACGCTTCACCCTTTAGGCACTCTATACGAGACGAGGGGGCAGGACCCAGCAACTGGAAACAGTTATCAGTGTAGCCATGGAAGAATCACTGGGGAGGCAGAATAATAACTCTGAAATGGTTAGACTAGCAATGCTCACTGGTAATCCAGAGAGAATTGAGTGAGGCAAAGAACGCTGCAAAGTAAATCAAGACTAGCAGCAAAAAACTATAGAGAGACGAGGAAAACAGCAGATAAGTTATATATAGTGATGAAACGGCAATATGGAAGGTGGAAGATAGCGCAGTTGGACAAAATAGGGAGTAATAATGAGAAACGAAAGTTCTGTGAAAGATCCACACTCTAGAGAAATGAAGACAGGACACCAACCAAGAGCAGTCTTCTATATAGACAAAGATGGGAACCTAATTGGAGATAAAAGCAAAGCTTGGAAAGATGGCAAGAGTATTTTGATGAGTTACTTGGTGGAAAGGGGGGAGGGGACAGAACTGGAATTAGAATCACAAACAGACAAGCAGGAAGTCGAATCACCAAACTTAGAGAAAGTGAAGAATGCAATTAAAAACTTCAACAATAATAAAGCAAGAGAAGACAGCATAGAGGCCGAATTATTAAAATTTGGGGGAAAGAAGATGGAGACGGCTGTCAATGAATTAATAAAGGAAATATGGATAAAGGAAGAAATGCCTAAGGATTGGACCGTGGAAATAACTTCCCCTTTACACAACTATGGTGATAAGGCAGGGTGCAACCATGAACGAAGGAAGGAAGACTGGGTTTAACGTCCCATCAATATCGAGGACATTAGAGACGGGACACAAGCTCGGATTGTGTCAGGGATGGGGTAGGAAATCGGTCGTATCCTTTCAGAGGAACCATCCTGGCATTTGCCTGGATCGACTTAGGGAAATTACGGAATACCTAAATCTCGATGGCTGTACGCGGATTTGAAGAGTGTAACAATTACCGCGGGATTAATCTCTTAGATAAAACGTAAAATGTGTTTAGTAAGATTTTAGCCCGTCGGCTAGAATTCCACGTGGAAACGGTACTGGGGAATTATCAGGCTGGATTTAGGAGGCACAGATTCACAATGGACCAGATATTTTTATTGAGACAAGTGCTACAGAATTTTCATTACTGTGACAAGCGTTAACTGCATTCGTTTTACGTTGAGTTTAAACTAGCGAATTGGCAGTCTTGACAAGAATAAGATCCTCCGCTAAAATTAGTGAGGTTACCCGAAAGCACAATGAAAACAACAGTTTTCAAGAACAGTATAGAGCAAGAGTTGTCAGGAGAGTTCCATGTGCGGAGGAAGCTGTGCCAAGGAGATGTGATCTCTGCGTTACTTTTAACTTAGCACTTGAGAAGCTAATTCGGCAAATACCAACAAACCTAGTTGGAACAATATTTAAACGGCAGGTCCAGATGGTGGCATACGCTGATGACACGGTATTAATCGCAAGGAATATCAGGGCTTGGAAGAATAATTATGCTGCACTGGAAGGAGCAGCGTGGAAATTAGGACTGGAAGTTAATACAGGGACAGCAAAGTGTATGATGATGCGAGATCCTAGTGAGGCGGAGAGGCTTCCATAAAAAAAATGGAGAAGTTTAAATACTTAGGCTCAATAATAACAGAAGATAATACACTGAAGAGCAAAAAAAACCGGTGCACCTGCCTAATATCGTGTAGAGCCTCCGCGAGCACGCAGAAGTGCCGCAACACGACGTAGCATGGACTCGACGTGTCAGAAGTAGTGCTGGAGGGAATTGACACCATGAATCCTGCAGGGCTGTCCATAAATCCGTAATAGTACGAGGGGGTGGAGATCTCTTCTGAACAGTGCGTTACAAGGCATTCCAGATATGCCCAATAATGTTCATTTCTGGGGAGTTCGGTGGCCAGCAGAAGTGTTTAAAGTCAGAAGAGTGTTCCTGCAGCACTCTGCAGCAATTCTAGACGTGTGGGTGTCGCATTGTCCTGGTGGAATTGCCCATGGCCGTCGGAATGCACAGTGGAAGTGAATGGATGCAGGTGATCAGACAAGATTCTTACGTTATGTGTCACCTGTCAACTGCACACGCCCCACTCCATTACAGAGCCTCCACCATCTTGAACAGTCTCCTGCTGACATGCAGGGTCCATGGATTCATGATGTTGTCTCCATACGCCGTACACGTCCATCCGCTCGATACAATTTGAAATGAGGCTCGTCTGACCAGGCAACATGTTGCCAGTCATCAACAGTCCACTGTCAGTGTTGACGGGCCACGCGAGGTGTACAGCTTTGTGTCGCGCAGTCATCAAGGGTACACGAGTGGACCTTCGGCTCCGAAAGCCCATATCGATGATGTTTCGTTGAATGATTCGCACGCTGTCACTTGTTGGTGACCCAGCATTGAAATCTGCAGCAATTTGCGGAGGGGTTGCACTTTTGTCACGTAGAACGGTTGTCTTGAATCGTCGTTGGTCCCGTTCTTCCTGGATCCTTTTCCGGCCGCAGCAATGTTGGAGATTTGACATTTTACCGGATTCCTAATATTCATGGTACACTCGTGAAATGGTCGTACGTGAAAATCCCCACTTCATCGCTACCTCGGAGATGCTGCGTCCCACCGCTCGTGCGCCGATTACAGCACCACGTTCAAACTAACTTAAATCTTGATAACGGGCCATTGTAGCAGCAGTAACCGATCGAACAACGGCGCCAGACACTTGTTGTCTTATATAGGCGTTGCCGAACGAAGCGCCGTATTCTGCTGTTTACATATCTCTGTAGTGAATACGCGTGCCGATGCCAGTTTCTTTGGCGCTTCTGAACAGCAGCACATATCCAAGAAAGGCTAACAAGTGAAATCCGACGTTATTGTTCCTTGGAGAATATATTCAAGTCCAGAAATGTTAGTAGGAACACAAAAAGCCCAAATACACTCCTGGAAATTGAAATAAGAACACCGTGAATTCATTGTCCCAGGAAGGGGAAACTTTATTGACACATTCCTGGGGTCAGATACATCACATGATCACACTGACAGAACCACAGGCAAATAGACACAGGCAACAGAGCATGCACAATGTCGGCACTAGTACAGTGTATATCCACCTTTTGCAGCAATGCAGGCTGCTATTCTCCCATGGAGACGATCGTAGAGATGCTGGATGTAGTCCTGTGGAACGGCTTGCCATGCCATTTCCACCTGGCGCCTCAGTTGGACCAGCGTTCGTGCTGGACGTGCAGACCGCGTGAGACGACGCTTCATCCAGTCCCAAACATGCTCAATGGGGGACAGATCCGGAGATCTTGCTGGCCAGGGTAGTTGACTTACACTTTCTAGCGCACGTTGGGTGGCACGGGATACATGCGGACGTGCATTGTCCTGTTGGGACAGCAAGTTCCCTTGCCGGTCTAGGAATGGTAGAACGATGGGTTCGATGACGGTTTGGATGTACCGTGCACTATTCAGTGTCCCCTCGACGATCACCAGTGGTGTACGGCCAGTGTAGGAGATCGCTCCCCACACCATGATGCCGGGTGTTGGCCCTGTGTGCCTCGGTCGTATGCAGTCCTGATTGTGGCGCTCACCTGCACGGCGCCAAACACGCATACGACCATCATTGGCACCAAGGCAGAAGTGACTCTCATCGCTGAAGACGACACGTCTCCATTCGTCCCTCCATTCACGCCTGTCGCGACACCACTGGAGGCGGGCTGCACGATGTTGGGGTGTGAGCGGAAGACGGCCTAACGGTGTGCGGGACCGTAGCCCAGCTTCATGGAGACGGTTGCGAATGGTCCTCGCCGATACCCCAGGAGCAACAGTGTCCCTAATTTGCTGGGAAGTGGCGGTGCGGTCCCCTACGGCACTGCGTAGGATCCTACGGTCTTGGCGTGCATCCGTGCGTCGCTGCGGTCCGGTCCCAGGTCGACGGGCACGTGCACCTTCCGCCGACCACTGGCGACAACATCGATGTACTGTGGAGACCTCACGCCCCACGTGTTGAGCAATTCGGCGGTACGTCCACCCGGCCTCCCGCATGCCCACTATACGCCCTCGCTCAATGTCCGTCAACTGCACATACGGTTCACGTCCACGCTGTTGCGGCATGCTACCAGTGTTAAAGACTGCGATGGAGCTCCGTATGCCACGGCAAACTGGCTGACACTGACGGCGGCGGTGCACAAATGCTGCGCAGCTAGCGCCATTCGACGGCCAACACCGCGGTTCCTGGTGTGTCCACTGTGCCGTGCGTGTGATCATTGCTTGTAGAGCCCTCTCGCAGTGTCCGGAGCAAGTATTGGTGGGTCTGACACACCGGTGTCAATGTGTTCTTTTTTCCATTTCCAGGAGTGTATATTTTACTTACTTAAGAACTATAGTAATGTATGGATCGGAAGGCTGGGTGATCACGACAAAGGAGGAAGGCTGGTTATTGAAAAGAATGATGATGATGAGGTTTCATACTGCGTGGAGCGTAGGGGACGATGCGGGAGACCCGCACCGCCGTACTAGGCAAGGTCCTAGCGGAGGTGGTTTGCACTTGCTTCCTCCGACAGGGATGAATGATGATGATAAAGACGACACAACAACACCCAGTCATCTCGAGGCAGGAAAATTCCCTGACCCCGCCGGGAATCGAACCCGGGACCCCGTACACGGGAAGCGAGAACGCTACCGCAAGACCACGAGCTGCGCACAATTGAATGGGAGAAGGAAGATTTTGAGAAAGATATTTGGGGCGGAGCGAGAGGATGAAAGGGGGAAAACAAGGACAAACACAGAACTACAGACATTCATGGACACATGAATATCGTGGTGGATATCATGGAAGGAAGAATAAGGTCACCGGACATGTACAAAGAATGCCAGAAACTGGAAGTATTAAGAAAGCGTTTATAGAATAGCTTTAAGGGAGAGGAAGGCACAGGAAAAGGTGGCTTGAAGATATAGAGGAAGACCTCAAAGCGCTGAGAGCCAGGAACTGTAGAAGGAATGCGATGGACAAAGAAGAATGGAGGCAGGTGGCAATGGAAACCAATGTTCTACGAGGACTGTAGCGCCGACCAGTAAGTAGGTAATGTCAAAAAAATGGATAGAAATTTAATGAACTCATCTGATCGCATTGCCCATGGACTTGGTCGTTTCGCAGTGTTGTATTCTTGATTCTTTTCCAGTATTTACAGCATTTGGTGGCACACTGCTTGCGATATTTATCAAAAATCGTCTTGTACCGCCATCATCTACTATGAAAATTTTTACTACTTCTATCAGTTTCGACTGTTAAACATCATCACCAGCAGAGTACGTTTCCCGATTTCGGTATGTGTGCGGATACAAACATCATGTTTCATCTCACGCTACATAACGTCAAAAATACAGAACGTCAGAACTCAATACATATGTTTGTGTTTAAATTTAATGGAACTTCTGAAGTCCATTTCGTTTTATGACACTGTGTAGGTTCCGTGACTAGAAAAACTTCTTGCGGTGATTATTTGAAACAATCTACATTGAGCAACACTAAGAGTTTTCGTAGCAGTCGGTGGTGGTGAACCATGATTTTCGAATATATACCTTTACTAGTTTAGCGCCAGGAGAGTCTCTGGTGTAGACTGTACGGCCTTCAGAGACTTTTTTTTTTTAATCGAATTTTTATTTTGTTCGCAACTCCTTCTAAGCTTTTCGTGCTAATTAAGGCCATATAAGCATGGTCCTTTCCGAAAGTATTTCTGACCAAAAATAGTGAAAACGTATCTTTTTAAATTTCTAACTGAGAATCCAAATTCAAATTTTCGTAAATTCAGCTTTAAAAATGCTTTCATAATAAAATATTTTCATAAAAAATGTCATCCAAAATTTCACCCTCTTAGGGTGAAATATTTTATAATCTTATTGTTGTTATTATTATATCCTATGCAACTGTGGCACAATACAAATGCTAATGACAGCCAATTATATTTTGGAGGGGAGGGGGTGAAGGGAGGAAGGGACAATAAGAAACTGTGGACCCTATTGGACACGACCCTGCATCTGTGCTTGTTACAGCTACCGGATGGTTATAACTACAGTGCAGCAACTCACGGGGTTCCACTGTGAGCTGTAATTATCGTATGACAGCGAAACATGATAAATATGCTAATGCGCTAATGCGGGAGCGATTTACACTGGAAAAAAATTAGTTGCAATTTTAGCTACCAGGTACAAAACTAGCGCTGTACAGCATCTTGCCGACGTCTCCTGTGTTCATATTGAACGAATTGTGTAAACGGCGGTTAATAACAAAATCAACGTTATGCCTTTCTCACTTGTTTAACCTTTTCTGCCCACGTCCAGGTCCTTAATCCATTACATATCGAAGTATTTCAATGTCTTTCTTGCATTCAGCGCCAGATTTGCACATGGTGACCAAAATTGGAACTATTTTTTTCCCTGCATAAATCGGTTCCACATTAATATATTAGAATATCTGCTGAGTTTAGCTGCCTTACGATAATTACAGCCCACACTGGACCTCTGTGAGTAGCTGCATTTTATTTACAATCACGTGGTGCAAGCGAATTTGAACACTGGCGTTTATCTACCAGCACTCGATCACCTCTTTTCGTTCCCGTGTAAATGCGGCCTATAACGCTTGCAAAATGCGGTTGCCTATAAACTGCTGTGTGTACTTGCCATTATCCTGCTGGACCTCTACGGCTAGCGCGGCCTCCGCGTGTTTATCTTGCCCCCCTACCACCTCGGAGATACGCATCTTTGCGACTGACGCCAGAAGGTCACTGGAAACAGTCGAGCAAGCGCCCACCACTTCCCCTCCCTCAGATCAGGTGGCGGGGAGTCGCTGCGAATTCCCGCCGATTCGCACTGCACAAACAAAACAAGCGGCATACGTCAGAGCGGATGGGACTTCCCTTCTCTGCCGGCCTCGTGACGGTGCTCTTCCTAGTGTCAAAGCCGGGGTACAGCGCCAAAAATAAGAGAAAGGATGAAGGCTGCAGAAACAGTGACGACGCACTATTTCAGACAAAATACTAGTCGCTTCCTTAAAAGACGCCATTAGTTACTATGGCGCTCTGTAGAAGCTGTAGATCTGGTACTACCTCCTAACCCTTTTGTGGGCAAAATTATTGAGCAGTTTTTTTAATGAATGGTGAGCAGATAGTAGTTAACAGATAGGTATATTTATCATACAGAATATCAAATTTGCTCCAACTGTGAAAGTGAGGTCACACAACAAGGTGGGAAGTATTCTTCCCACAGCCCTTCCTTGGAGTTAAATGACAAAAACAACTTTTTCAATATATGTCATATTTATTTGATAGATTTACTTCTCTTGTTACAATGATTCTTCACAGTTACTTGCCATGAAATTTTCTGTAACATTGGCGTATACACAGTGGTATTTGACAATATGTACAAACACAGCGAGTGCTCTTTTCCGCAGCATTGGTACTACAATGACGGCACGTCCAGTAGGTTTCTCCTAAAATGGGTCGATGCTCCCCTACAGCCAAATGACGAAAATCTTCGGGTACTTTACCCCTTTTTGCCAGAAAGACAGGTTTTTGTCCACGCCTTTTTTGGGGTGAGAAGCCAGCGATCAATTGTCTGGCTAGATGGATCCCGCGTGTGAGCTGATCATGCTGTCCACTTTCTCTTTTACTAATTTTCCACAGGATAAAACTGTTCACTGATGCAACGCCAACCAGGAAATAAAATATTCTGTGCCATCATTTTACAGAACGTCTGCCAATAGCATACCTTTCTCGTAGTTGATCAAACTTATCGTCACCACCCATTATTTTGTTGTATTCTGCCACAACTTCAGGACAAGAAATCTCTGTACTAGTACCACCCTTGTTTTTTCTTTTCACTGTTGCTGTTTCTCATGAGTCATGAATTGAGGACAGGAAAGTGACTGGACGGTTATCCATCCATTTTACTGCTGAAATAGCTCCTTTTGTTTCAAACTGGAATTCTCCCCGTTCCAATTTTACGTTTTCCTTCATAAATTTGGGTAAATCGAAGTATTTACCTGATACTATAGCTTTGAGGAAAAAATCTCAAAATGTCACGCAAACAGCACTGAAAGGCTCCTCTACAGAGCAACACTCAGCTAAACAATGCCTCTGCGCAAAGGTACAGCAAAAACGGCGGGAACTTCCGATTGGAAGCAGTAACCTATACTGTTCACTAGGTGGTAGCACCGTACAGAGATGGGGACTGTGAATCCCACGGGACTAGGAGCGAGTTCATTGTAGTGGGAAGCATGTTTCCCACGGCTCACGAAAGGGTTACAGGAGCCCTGCAACGTGGTGTGTATGTGCCTCTGCGTTGTGCGGAATCAGAGCAGTAAGAAAGGTCGACGAGGAGACAGTACAGCAGAAAAGAGCTACCGCGTTTGAATGTGTCCTCGGCCACATCGTGAATAAAGTTGCCCAATTTGTTGGTGTATCAACGCGGACTGCCCAACGTCCCCAAAAGAAATGGTATACGCTGGGGCGAAAAAAGTCACGAGATATCTCCTGATATCGTGTCGGATCTCCTTTTGCCGTGCGTAGTGCAGCAGCTCGATGTGGCATGGACTCAACAAAAGTTGGAAGACCCCTGCAGAAATAATGAGCCATGCTACCTCTACAGCCATCCATAATTGTGGAGGCATTGCTAGTGCCGAATTTTGTATACAGGGTGAAAAGTATTTAAACCGACAAACTCTGGGAGGTTGTAGGGGACATCAAAAAAAATATTTGTACAAGAAGATTTCTCTGGCGCAAATTAATTAATCCAACAAACACTTTTCCATTTTTTTATGACCTAGAGACAACACATTAAGACAACCCAATTTCAATTACAGTATATTTTCAAAAATGTCTCCATTGACACGTAAACAAAGGTTACACTGTCGGATCATGCTCTGACTGACAAGGCCAAAAACCCCAGGAGTATCTTGAATTGTTCCTGCTACTGCTACTATCCGGGCAACCAGATCCTCTTCTGATGCAACAGGAGTTGCGTAAACAAGGTTGCGCATCTCTCCCCACATAAAAAAGTCCAGAGGGGACATATCTGGGGATCTGCCAATCCACGTTTCTGGGAACCGTCGGTCCAGGAATCGACACACACGACGACTGAAATGTGCCGGCGCCCCGTCTTGTTGGAACCACATGCATTGTATTGTAGGGAGCGGGACGTCTTCCAGCAATTCTGGCAATGCTCTGGCGAGAAAATTGTAATAATGCCTGCCATTTAATGGCCTAGGTAGCAGATACGGCCCAATTAAACAGTCCCCAACAACACCGATCCACACATTAACGAAGAACCGCACTTGATGAGCTCTAGTAACTGTGGCATGTGGGTTATCCTCGCTCCAAACATGCGAATTGTGCATGTTGAAGACTCCGTCACGCCCGAACGTTGCTTCATCGGTAAACAACACAAAGGATGGAAATGTAGGATGCATTTCACACTGTTCCAGGTACCACTGCGAAAACAGTGCTCTGGGTGGATAATCAACTGGTTCCAGGCTGTGGACACGCTGTAAGTGAAATGGACTCAACAATTGCTCTCGAAGGACTGTTCTTACATTCGTCCGATTCGTCCCCATGTTACGTGCAATTGAACGAGTGAAGGATCCCGCTCCACATGCTGCAAGACAGCTTCCTCAAATTGCAGCGTTCTTACCGTGCGAGGGCGCCCCTGTCCAGGTAATCTGCTAAATGATCCGGTCTCACGCAGACGTTGGTACACAGCAGCAAAGGTCGTATGATGCGGGATATGGCGATTAGGATATTGTTGTTGAGAAACCCGCTGTACAGCTCGTCCGTTGTGGTGCACTACGTAGTACGCACCAACCATATCAGAGTACTCACTCCAGGTGTTAAAATACATGGAGAAGAAATAAAAACTTTGAGGTTTGCTGATGACATTGTAATTCTGTCAGAGACAGCGAAGGACTTGGAAGAGCAGTTGAACGGAATGGATAGTGTCTTGAAAGGAGGATATAAGATGAACATCAACAAAAGCAAAACGAGGATAATGGAATGTAGTCGAATTAAATCGGGTGATGCTGAGGGAATTAGATTAGGAAATGAGACACTTAAAGCAGTAAAGGAGTTTTGCTATTTGGGGGGCAAAATAACTGATGATGGTCGAAGTAGAGAGGATATAAAATGTAGACTGGCAATGGCAAGGAAAGCGTTTCTGAAGAAGAGAAATTTGTTAACATCGAGTATAGATTTAAGTTTCAGGAAGTCGTTTCTGAAAGTATTTGTATGGAGTGTAGCCATGTAAGAAAGTGAAACATGGACAATAAATAGTGTGGACAAGAAGAGAATAGAAGTTTTTGAGATGTGGTGCTACAGAAGAATGCTGAAGATTAGATGGGTAGAGCACATAACTAATGAGGAGGTATTGAATAGGACTGGGGAGAAGAGAAATTTATGGCACAACTAGACTAGAAGAAGAGATCGGTTGGTAGGACATGTTCTGAGGCATCAAGGGATCACCAATTTAGTATTGGAGGGCAGCATGGAGGGTAAAAATCGTAGAGGGAGACCAAGAGATGAATACACTAAGCAGATTCAGAAGGATGTAGGTTGCAGTAGTTACTGGGAGATGAAGAAGCTTGCACAGGATAGAGTAGCATGGAGAGCTGCATCAAACCAGTCTCAGGACTGAAGACCACAGCAACAACAACACTCCAGGTGTATCGCTCCATTACTAAACAGAGACAGTGCACTACTACACTGGTGGACAGCAGTTGCCTACAACTGAAGAGCGTAATACGCCCTCTGACATCTGAAGAGCGTAATACGGCCTCCACCGGTTTAAAAAATCCTCATAGGAAAAAATGAAGTTAGGGAAAAATATTTGTTTTGATGTCCCCTACAACCTCCCAGAGTTTGTCGGTTTAAATACTTTTCACCCTGTATGCACTGACGTCTCGCTTATGTCTCCCAAGTGTTCAATTGGATTCGTGTCGGGCGATCTGGGAGGCCAAATCCTTCGCTCGAACTGTCCAGAATATTCTTCAAACCAATCGCGAACAGCTGTGGCCTGTTGACATTTCGCATTGTCATTCATAAAAATTCCGTTGTTGTTTTTGGGAACAAGAAATCCATGAATGGCTGCAAGTGGTCTCCAAGCAGCCGGACATAACCACTGCCAGTCAATGATCGATTCAATACGGCCAGAGGACCCAGCCCACACCATTATGGAGTCACCACCATCTTGCACAGTGCCTTATTGGCAACTTTGGTCATGGCTTCGTGGTGTCTGCGCTACACTCGAAACTTACCATCAACTCTTACTAATTGAAATCGGGACTTATCTGACCAGGTCACAGTTTTTCAGTCGTCTGGGATCCAACCGGTATGGTCAAAAGCCCAATAGAGGTGCTGCAGGCGATGCGCTGCTAGGAAAAGCACTCGAATCAGTCGTTTGCTGCCTTAGCCCATTAATGCCAAATTTCACTTCATTGTCCTAATGGACACGTTCGTCGTAAGTCCCACATTGATTTCTGTGGTTATTTCATGCAGTGTTGCCTGTCAGTTAATACTGACAACACTACGCAAACGCCGATGCTCTCGGTCGTTAAGTAAAGCCCGTCGGCCAGTGCGTTGTCCTTAGCGAAAGGTAATGCCTGAAATTTGGTATTCTCGGCACACTCTTGACACTGTGGAATTGAATTCCTTAACGATTTCTGAAATGGAATGTTCCATTCGTCTAGCTCCATAGTTTAAAAAGTCTGTTAACTACCTTCGTGCGGGCATAATCATATCAGAAACCTTTTTACATGAATCTTCTGAGTACAAATGACAAATCCGCTTTTTAATTTTTAATTTCTTATATATTTTTTATTTTTAAAAACTCTTTTCATTTCCATTCCCCGCTGCTTGAGAGGTTTTTTAAAGTTTTATTCCGCCAATGCACTGCCTTTTTACACCTTTTGTGCACGATAGTACCACCATCTGTTCATGTATAAATCGCTATCCCAATCCACCTCAGTGTACCTCTCACAGCCATGGGCGTCCGAATAAATTTTTTCAAGAAGGGGCAAGATTCTAAAACCACCATTTTTGACAAAATTTACAGAAAATATATAAAACTTATTGTCTCTGACACTTTCAATACTTATCCAGTCAATATTTCGGAAGTAGATTATTTTCATAATTCTGTATACCATCTACTGGCATGACCTAACTTTCAGTAACTAAAGTAGGATTATGGAATTACGATACGACACTTTCAACGCAATTTGATTAAAAAGACGTAAGTAACTTTCCTTCTCAATAATAAATGCAAAAAAGACCGCTAATCTTACATCAAGAA
This sequence comes from Schistocerca serialis cubense, assembly GCF_023864345.2. Taxonomy (NCBI): domain Eukaryota; kingdom Metazoa; phylum Arthropoda; class Insecta; order Orthoptera; family Acrididae; genus Schistocerca; species Schistocerca serialis. The sequence continues at coordinate 632,042,198 of NC_064642.1, read as the reverse complement.
AACTAAAATCCACAGTAATTATTATAACTGCGAGGAATGGCACAGCAAACATGTTAGGCTTCACGGGGTGACGGGGCGTTTCCCGCGCGATGTCGGCACCACGTACCTTCCAGGGCCCTAATGGCCACTTTGCCCCGCTCTCCCCTATTTGAGTATCCTTACTAGTCTGTGAAAATGTGTTTCGCCTTTTTGATTTAACGGTCTTCAATGACATTCTCATATCACTAAATTCTGCGTATCAGTCTAGTTAGGAACTGAAACTAGAAAACTTCACAAAAATGTTTTCATTCACTCACCAACAATATTAGGTTTATATAATTGCGAAGGCTTCCGCGGCCAGAGTCAGTCGACATAAAAATTTCCTGGGTATATTACCTCGTCATAATGTAAAAAAAAAACTACTGCTGCTGGAGCAAAACCAACGTTTCGGCCACGATTGCAGCGGCCTTCTTCTGGGTCTAATGGTGCGTTCTAGCTATGCAGTGTCCTTTATATTTTATTGTTTAGTGTTCATTGCGCATGCCATTACGTTAGAGTTTTATAAAGGTATTTAGTTTCACTGGACACTTAAGGAAGAAGAAGAGGGAACTTTATTTTAGTAGGTTATTGTGGTGGAGGGAGAACGTGACCTCTGTTGTGTGTTGGCTCTTGTGTTATGTACCTTGATTGGTGGTCACCGTCGAATGGTCACTGCTGGACGTCGGCCGCGCGGCGACAGTCACTCGCCGGCAGTGCTCGTGCCTCGTGTTGACAGTGAGGTCTGTTGGGCTCTGTTGGCAGCCAAGATGTGGCCAGCCTGAGTCCATCCTCCCTGTTCATGTTGTTAGGGTGTTTAAGTATTTCGGTGGCCTCTCTGATTTTGCGTTTCGTCATAATTGGCTGCTTCGCTGAATTTCATTTCTTTTCCGCAGTCTTGCTGGTGTTCTGCCACTGCGGATTTGTTGTGTTGCCCTAGACGAATATAACGCTCGTGTTCACGAATGCGCGTTGCTGTTGCCCTACCAGTCTCGCCGAAGTATGCCTCTCCACATTCGCATTCCACCTTGTAAACGCCTGCAGTGCGTAATGCAGCCACCTTGTCCTTAGTAGAGCCTAGCACGTCCTGGATCCTACGACCACTATAGAAGACAGGCTGCAACCCTGCGCGGCGAAGGTGTTTGCCTATACGGTCAGCAACGTTTTTCATATAAGGTAAGCGTACTGTTGGCTGCAGTTTGTCTATTTCTTGCTTATCTTTCTTGCTTGTGTTCGTCGACAAGGCTGTGTTTATCGACTTATGGCTGTAGCCACTGGCTAGAAACGTTGTGCGTAATCTTTTAAGCTCAGGTGTGATGTTTTGAGCATCACTTAGGCGCTGCACACGGATTGCCAAAGAACGGATGACAGAGTTCTTCTGCGCTGGGTTGTGGTAGGATTGGGCGTGCAGATACCTGTCTGTATGTGTAGGCTTGCGATATACTCTGTGCCCCAGTGTGCCCTCCGTTCTCCTGTACACTTCGACGTCTAGACCAGTAGTGAATGGGACCAATTCGCCTAATTACAATTTGGCAAAGTACCAAGCCTGCAAACTAAGACGTCTAGTTGGCAAGACGGACTCTTATGTGAAGAACTCGACGCACTTTATAGAACGCCTAAAGGGAGAAACAATTTTACCTATGGACATCAAGTTGAGAAACATGTGTTCTGAAAGCTACATTTATTTGGGTAAAGAGTAACTCAGCGAGAGCATTCGACGAGATGACTACAGGAAACTTTAAAAAAACAGGCAACAGCTACTTTTATCATCCAAGAACTGATCCAAGATGGTCCTTATGTATCCAGTTAGACACGTTGTCGTGCACCGATGGTAGCTAGACTTTATTCGTTATTCTATGACTTGACGTTGCGCTGTCTTGGGCCCCTTGTAGTTTGAGTAGGTACCAACTCCTGGAGAGCACGTATCTTCGATCTGGAAATTTCATCATTCATCTCTTCTATTGGAGAAAACCGTTGTTCTTCCTTTCGAATGGTGTAATGGTCGATAGATGCAGTCCAAACAATCCTTAGCGTCTACTACACTCCATCTGTCGAGTAAAACTGAATGCATTCTCAGCAAGCCTTGATAAGTCTTGTTCGTCCTCGACAAATAATACGATATAATTAACGATGGTCAGTTGGGTAAGAGAGTATCCTTATGGGAAATGGTTGTTGGGCAAGTGAGCTCCGGCTATGTTAATACTGTGTATGCAAACTGTCTCTGTCTATAGCTTGTGAGCCGGCCGGAGTGACCGAGCGGTTCTAGGCGCTACAGTCTGGAATCGCGCGACCTCTACGGTCGCAGGTTCGAATCCTGCCTCGGGCATGGATGTGTGTGATGCCCTTAGGTTAGTTAGGTTTAAGTAGTTCTAAGTTCTAGGGGACTGATGACCTCAGAAATTGAGTCCCATAGTGCTCAGAGCCATTTTTTTTATAGCTTGATAAGGGCTGTGTCAGGAAGTGACATACAGAAGTTGGAGGCTCTATTTCGGCAACATTGTTATAAGAGTAACGTTGCCGCAATAGCCACAGCGACAAGAAAGCGAGGCTATTTCCCGTGAACGACCTGACAACTAAACCCCAAGTTACGTAGCACTTGCTATAGCCGCAATGTTTTCCTTTGCATTCGGCAGTTCTAAGTCTGCTATTTAGTAGAATTTCTACAAGTCACTTCTGAAAACAGCTGAAAATTCTCTAATGAACAATAAGCCTTATTGCAGATTTCAGGAGGGGGCGCTGTCCCGTCAACCCCCTCCCCGCCCCTTGTGGAAGCCTGCGCTCACAACCCACTGTGTGGGGAAGCGAAATGTCGTAACTAATAGGACTCAGGAATCTCATCAAAGGTCATCGCTCACAACGGCACATAAAGCTTCACATCTCAAATGGACGAAATGGACGAAGCATCGCTGAATCTGGATTTAAATGCTGTAGTTAGAGAGAAGACAGGAGTGGTAAGATGGTGGGTTAAAAAAAAAAAAAAAAAAAAAAAAAAAAAAAACATTTGAACCAGAAATGGCTATTTATTTATTTAAAAATGGTACTGCAGATATGTGTGTATTTCTTTAGCATGTCTTCAGTAAGACTGAGAAACTTCAATAAATGAAAACAAATGAACAGCACACTTTTAGAATTAGAAACTGAACAATTTAGCTGAAGCTAGTAAACTTTCAAGCTTCATTTCACTCCGGTGGTTGTGTCTATCAAGACAGTATTAACTAAAAACAAAGAGGAAAACATTTCCATTAGCAGAAGTTACTCAGCAATATACTACAATAAGTACACGTATAGTTATCAACTCATAGCAGGTAATGAACGACAGTTAAAGAACACTATAAGACAAATGAGCAACCATGACAGATGTGCAGAAAAATTTAAGAAACAACGATCAACTAGTTTCAATTAATGGTAATATAGTTAACATTTCGCGCCCGCAAGCTAGCCCAAATAATACTTCTAAATCATAAATCAGGCTCCAACCCAGTAAAAAAGAACATCTGTAAAACAAACAAAAAAAACAGAAATCCTCGGCAGTGTACACAGCTTGCCTTTTTTTAAAATCTATACAAAGGCGTAGAAATATAATTCGAAGCAAAGTGCCCAGACGGCTTCAATTAAGACAGGAGAACTGAACTTGCTTTTTTGCTGAGTACACACTACAGATACAACTCATAATATCCACGAATTATGAGCAGAACACAAAGGCAACAGGCAGAAATAATCGCGAAACAGATCAAAATCGACGAAATAACGGTAGGCTCCTGTTACCAACACTGGGGTTAACTGAAACATTGAATACACTCCTGGAAATGGAAAAAAGAACACATTGACACCGGTGTGTCAGACCCACCATACTTGCTCCGGACACTGCGAGAGGGCTGTACAAGCAACGATCACACGCACGGCACAGCGGACACACCAGGAACCGCGGTGTTGGCCGTCGAATGGCGCTAGCTGCGCAGCATTTGTGCACCGCCGCCGTCAGTGTCAGCCAGTTTGCCGTGGCATACGGAGCTCCATCGCAGTCTTTAACACTGGTAGCATGCCGCGACAGCGTGGACGTGAACCGTATGTGCAGTTGACGGACTTTGAGCGAGGGCGTATAGTGGGCATGCGGGAGGCCGGGTAGACGTACCGCCGAATTGCTCAACACGTGGGGCGTGAGGTCTCCACAGTAGATCGATGTTGTCGCCAGTGGTCGGCGGAAGGTGCACGTGCCCGTCGATCTGAGACCGGACCGCAGCGACGCACGGATGCACGCCAAGACCGTAGGATCCTACGCAGTGCCGTAGGGGACCGCACCGCCACTTCCCAGCAAATTAGGGACACTGTTGCTCCTGGGGTATCGGCGAAAACCATTCGCAACCGTCTCCATGAAGCTGGGCTGCGGTCCCGCACACCGTTAGGCCGTCTTCCGCTCACGCCCCAACATCGTGCAGCCCGCCTCCAGTGGTGTCGCGACAGGCGTGAATGGAGGGACGAATGGAGACGTGTCGTCTTCAGCGATGAGAGTCGCTTCTGCCTTGGTGCCAATGATGGTCGTATGCCTGTTTGGCGCCGTGCAGGTGAGCGCCACAATCAGGACTGCATACGACCGAGGCACACAGGGCCAACACCCGGCATCGTGGTGTGGGGAGCGATCTCCTGCACTGGCCGTACACCACTGGTGATCGTCGAGGGGACACTGAATAGTGCACGGTACATCCAAACCGTCATCGAACCCATCGTTCTACCATTCCTAGACTGCCAAGGGAACTTGCTGTTCCAACAGGACAATGCACGTCCGCATGTATCCCGTGCCACCCAACGTGCTCTAGAAGGTGTAAGTCAACTACCTTGGCCAGCAAGATCTCCGGATCTGTCCCCCATTGGGCATGTTTGGGACTGAATGAAGCGTCGTCTCACGCGGTCTGCATGTCCAGCACGAACGCTGGTCCAACTGAGGCGCCAGGTGGAAATGGCATGGCAAGCCGTTCCACAGGACTACATCCAGCATCTCTACGATCGTCTCCATGGGAGAATAGCAGCCTGCATTGCTGCGAAAGGTGGATATACACTGTACTAGTGCCGACATTGTGCATGCTCTGTTGCCTGTGTCTATGTGCCTGTGGTTCTGTCAGTGTGATCATGTGATGTATCTGACCCCAGGAATGTGTCAATAAAGTTTCCCCTTCCTGGGACAATGAATTCACGGTGTTCTTATTTCAATTTCCAGGAGTGTATATTCTAAAAAAAAAACGCACCAAGAAGGAAATCGGTAGATGTGCGTACATGTACAGACAAACAAAGGAGTAAATAAGAACTCCGTCTTCTGGCCACAAGTGACCCATCGGGACCATCCGACCGCCGTGTCATCCTCAGTTAAGGATGCGGATACGAGTGTGTAGTCAGCACACCGCTCTCCCGGTCGTTACGATAGCTTTCTTTTTTTCCGGAACCGCTACTATTCTATCTAGTAGCTCCTCAATCGGCATCACAAGTCTGAGTGCACCCCGAAAAATAGCAACAGCGCATGGTTCAAATTGTTCAAATGGCTCTGAGCACTATGGGACTCAACTGCTGTGGTCATCAGTCCCCTAGAACTTAGAACTACTTAAACCTAACTAACCTAAGGACATCACACACATCCATGCCCGAGGCAGGATTCGAACCTGCGACCGTAGCAGTTGCACGGTTCCGGACTGCGCGCCTAGAACCGCGAGACCTCCGCGGCCGGCAACAGCGCATGGTGGTCCAGATGGTCACCCATCAAAGTGCTGGCCACGCCCGACAGCGCTTAACTTCGGTGATCTGACGGGAACCGCTGTATCCACTGCGGCAAGGCCGTTGCCAAACAAATGATTACAGTTTCTGAAAAATTGGGTGATTTACTCAAGACAAGTCAATAACGCATTGGTCCACCTCTTGCCCTAATGCAAGCAGTTATTAGGCTTGGCATTGATCGGCAGAGTTGTTGGATGTCCTTTTGAGAGACGTCGTGTCATATTCTGTCCAACTGGCGCGTTAGATTGTCACAATTCCGAGCTGGTTGGAGGGCTCCAAACGTTATCAGTTTGCGTTGCAGTCATGAACTGTGCGGCTGGTCCCAGCGAAGGTTCAAGTCCTCCCTCGGGCATGCGTGTGTGTGTTTCTCCTTAGGATATTTTAGGTTAAGTAGTGTGTAAGCTTAGGGATTGATGACCTTAGCAGTTAAGTCCCATAAGATTTCACATACATTTTTACATTTTGTTATCAGTTTGGAAGAGATCCGGCGACCTTGCTGGCCGAGGCAGAGTCCGGCAGGCACGAAGACAAGCAATAGAAACGCTCTCCGTGTACTATAATGGTGCCTCTGAAGACCACCACAGGAATCCTGCTATGAAATGAAATGGCGCCCCAGACATCAGGTTGTCGGGCCGTCTGGCGGGCTACAGTCTCGTTTGTATCCCACCGCGTCCCAGAGCATCTCCAGAATGTCTCCGCTGGTCATCTGGAATCGGTTCGAAGCGAGATTCATCACTGAAGACTATTCTACTACAGTCAATGAGATTCCAGGCGGAAGACGTGTCTGGAAATGCCCTGGACTATGGTGGGATAACAACCTCACTGTGCCCGCCATACTGTCCAAGAAACAGGAGTTAGGGTCTCAGATGCCACTCCTTTTCATAGCAGAACCCTTTTGGCTGTCATCCGCGGCACTGTTGCAGCTTTGCTGTACATCGACGATATTCTACGCCCAAAGTTGTTGCCCTTCATGGCAGGCCATTATGGGCCTACATTTCAGCAAGACAATGCTCGCCTACACACGGTGGCAGCTCCTACTGCTTGTCTTCGTGCTTGCCAAACCGGACATTGGCCAGCAAGATCGCCGGATCTCTTTCCAATGGAGAACGTTTGAGAATTATGGGCAGAGCCCTCCGTCTAGCTCGAGATTTTGACGCTCTAACGCGCTAGTTGGACAGAATGTGGCACGCTCTCTCTTAGAAGAACATCCAACAACTCTATCAACGAATGTCTAGCTGAATAACTGTTTGCATAAGGGCCAGAGATGACGAACGCGTTATTGACCTGCTCAGTTTCTGAAGCTCTTTCTCTTGAATAAACCAACCAGTTTTTCTCAAATTGTTTTTGTATAGTACATCACAGCTACCGATATCCGTCCCATTCGGATAATTCCTTCGTGGTTTGTAGTAATTTTTTTAAATCTTAGAGCACGGCGGATAACTCTAACTACCTTCACGTACATTCCACACATTAAAATGCTTACCAATCAAGTCCATATGCCGCTGCCTGCAATTTCCGTAGTTAGCTAACAGCAGAGGCAATAGCAAGGCCGCATCTCCATCTGATTCGTCGATCATGTTTCTCAAACGTAAACTGTGAGATTGGCAATGCAGACCTTCGCTTAAAGTCCTGTTCAAGTCCGTCGGTTGCTTGCACCGTCCATGTCCCCATAATCACCAGTCGCTGCCGTTGGATGGCCATCCTCCTATTACCGGTCGGCAACAAATGAGGCCGATCCGATCCGAGGCAGACAGCACGCATGCCACCTGGTGGGAGGCTAAGCAGGCTGTTGTTAGCTACAGACTAAAGACGGGAATCGGGAATCTCAAAAACGTCGGTGTTGAGAATGCTACATCAACATCGATTGCACCCGTACCATATTTCTATGCACCAGGAATTGCATGGCGACGACTTTGACGTCGTGTGCAGTTCTGCCACTGGGCACAAGAGAAATTACGGGACGGTGACAGATTTTTTGCACGCGTTCTATTTAGCGACGAAGCGTCATTCACCAACAGCGGTAACGCAAACCGGCATAATATGCACTATTGGGCAACGGAAAATCCACAATGGCTGCGACAAGGGGAACATCAGCGACCTTGGCGGGTCAATGTATCGTGTGGCATTATGGGAGGAAGGATAATTGGCCCCCATTTTATCGACGGCAATCTAAATGGTGCAATGTATGCTGATTTCCTGCGTAATGTTCTACCGATATTACTACAGGATGTTTCACCGCATGACAGAATGGCGATGTACTTCCAACATGATGGATGTCCGGCACATAGCTCGCGTGCGGTTGAAGCGGTATTGAATAGCATATTTCATGACAGGTGGATTGGCCGTCGAAGCACCATACCATGGCCCGCACGTTCACCGGATCTGACATCCCCGGATTTCTTTCAGTGGGGAAGGTTGAAGGATATTTGCTACCGTGATCCACCGACAACGCCTGACAACATGCGTCAGCGCATTGTCAATGCATGTGCGAACATTACGGAAGGCGAACTACTCACTGTTGAGAGGAATGTCGATACATGTATCGCCAAATGCATTGAGGTTGACGGAAATCATTTTGAGCAGTTATTGCATTAATGTGGTACTTACAGGTAATCACACTGTAACAGCATGCGTTCTCAGAAAAGATAAGTTCACAAAGGTACATGTATCACAGTGGAACAACCGAAATAAAATGTTCAAATGTACTTACGTTCTGTATTTTAATTTAAAAACCTACCTATTACCAACTGTTCGTCTAAAGTTGTGAGCCGTATGTTTGTGACTATTACAGCGCCATCTATCACAAAGCGAAAAGAGTGGTCCAACTAAAACATTCATATTTCTTTACGTGCTACACGAATATGTAATAAAAAATGGGGGTTGCTATTTTAAAAAAACGCAGTTGATATCCGTTTGACCTATGGCAGCGCCATCTAGCGGGCCAACCATAGCGTCATCTGGTTTCCCCTTTCAAGCTAGACAAGTTTCGTTCTTTGTAGTATTTTCTTTTGACGCTTATTTCGTGAGATATTTGGCCCAGTCACGATCAATGGACCACCCTGTATATTGATGTATAGTGGAGGGGAAACATATATTGATGTATAGTGAATGGAGGTACGGGTCATCACGGTATTGGCTTTCTTATACATAGCTAAAAGAAGATAAAAATAATTAGTTTCAAAGCAATCAGATACAAGTTGTGTCCTTTGAGAGCTGGGACACGGGGTTTCAATATCACGATGATGTTTGCCTACGCTCCTACGGAGGAATCAGATGAAGATGACAAGGATGCAGTTTACTTCGAAATGGAGAAGGAAATCAGCAAAGTCAGAGGCATTACCAAAAAACTATCCTTGGGGATCTGAATGCAAAAATAGAGAAAGAAGTGTACGGAAACATAAGAGGAAGGGATTGTCTACGTGGAGTCTGACTAAGTCTGATGCACTTTGCCAGTGGCAAGTAAGTAATAAAAAGCTCATGGCGTCCAAGGAAAGATAATAGGAAGTGCATGTGGGCATCGCCAGAGGGAGTTACGAGAAACCAGACAGACCATGCTACATATGATTATAGATAAACGGCACACATCAGTAATTATGGAAGTTAGCGGCTGTAGAGGGTTAGATGGAGAGACAGATCATTAGTTAGTGAGGATTAGATATAGGCAGAAGACAGGTATAGTAAGAATCAAAAAGAGTAGGAGAAAAGTGAAACACAATATAGAAAGACTCCAAATTAAAGAAAAGCAGGAAGAATGCAAGAAGAAATTAGAAGAGATTATCAAGACAAGAAAGAGCACATGGATGTGGAAACTAAGTGAGGGATACTGGTGTTGCGGCGTAACGATAAGCGACGGCACGAAGAGGAGGAATGCAAGAGCAAAGGAGGCTGTGAGACGACATCAGCCAATAGCCTGCTGACAAGGATCGCAACACGACAGGAGCGACCTCTAGCCGAAGAGAATATAAGCGCCGCTCCTGCCAGCCTCGGCCAACTGCTCTTCCGTCACCACGCAGAATATGTAACCCAAAAAAGACTGAAACCGATAAAGGTATTGTACCCAATGTTCACCGGCAGGGAATCGAACCTCTACACCAAGCTCCGGCTGTATCGGATGGCTGTCCACCCTTCCCTCACCTATGGCTCCACTGCGTGGCCTACGATTAGTGTCTCCCAGATGCAGCCCCTCCAGCACCTGCAGAATAAGGTGCTTCTGTGGAGCCTGCATACCCCTCCCCTCACGAGGAAATGGACATGGCCACTCTCAATACGTGCATGCGAGAGAAGGCGCGGCGTCTCTTAAGCCAAAGTAGAAACTACAGACACGGTCGCTGGCGTACAAACCATTGGCACCACAACTCACGGCCCTGGCACCAGCGCCTTGTTCCTCTAATCATCCTTGGGGACTCAGATACCGACCACAGTTAACGATAGCATTCTTACGCCCACTCACGAAGCGTTAGTATTAACTTGACTACTCGTTGGGCGTCGATCGTTGTAAACCACCAATGTTGCTACCTAATGTTGTCCGTAGTTATGTTAACTCTTGCCTGCAACCCGAACTTCCACCGTCGGAGGGTGGTAAGGGACTTCAAGTCCCACCGCCAGATCTTCAAAGTGCACTCCAGTGATGTCTTTGGAACAACATCATTGTCGAATGGAACAGTTTTATAATCCACCAACACAGTAAGACCGTGAGCCACCTCCCACATTATGGGGAGGAAAAAAAGCCTCGGCCGCACAGTACCAGACCGGGACACGGAAACTAGCACAGTACTAAAAGACAGTACTAGGCCAGCTTTTAGTGATCCACAAACTGTGTGACAAACTTACTTGAACATTGTATATAGCAAAGGACTATGACTTAATTGCATGTCGTCCATCGCTTGCAACACCGTTGTAAATTCAAAGTAAAGTATTGTCAATCTTCTACACTCATGCTCATAAATTAAGGATAATGCTGATGCATGGTGAAACAACGCTCTGGTGGGCGGTTTTCGGGTTTAAATCACCTCGAGGTATGACCATGCGGTGCATTTGACCTGCGGTCGTCGCACGGTGGCGCTGGCAGCAGTCCACATACGCAGAGGTGTGTTGGTGCATGTCAGAGTACGGTGCAGCGAGTTAGTGTGCACACGTGCTGATGGTGACTGTGTGTTGAAATGGCTCAAAGAACACATATTGATGACGTTAGGAGGGGTAGAATATTAGGGCGACTGGAGGCTGGTCAGACACAGCAGGTCATAGCATGGGCCCACATGAGCCACAGAGTGAGATCTCAAGATTATGGCAACGAATCAAGCAGACAGGAAACGTGTCTGGGTGCTATAGTACGGGACGTCCACACTGTGCAACACCACAAGAAGACCGATATCTCACCATCAGTTCCCGCAGACGACCATGGAGTACTGCAGGTAGCCTTGCTCAGGACCTTACCGCAACCACCAGAACAGTTGTCTCAAGGCACACAATCTACAGACGACTGAACAGACATGGAGACATGGTTTATTCGCCTGGAGGCCTGCAAGGTGCATTCCACTGACCCCTGGTCACAGGAGAGCCTGTAAAGCCTGATGTCATGAGCACAGTACATGATCATTGGAACAGTGGTCCCAGGTTATGTTTAAGGACGAGTCCAGGTATAGCCTGAACAGCGATTCTCGCCGGGTTTTCATCTGGCGTGAACCAGGAACCAGATACCAGCCCCTTAATGTCCTTGAAAGGGACCTGTATGGAGGTCGTGGTTTGATAGTGTGTGGTCGAATTATGATTGGTGCACGTACACCCTGCATGTCTTTGACAGAGGAACTGTAACAGGTCAGGTCCACTGAGACGTCATTTTGCAGCAGTATGTCCGCCTTTTCAGTGGTGCAGTATGTCCCATCTTCCTCCTAATAGATGATAACGCACGGCCCCACCGAGCTGCCATCGTGGAGGAGTACCAACTTGAAACAGAAGATATCAGGTGAATGGAGTGGCCTGCCTGTTCTCCAGACCTAAACCCCATCGAGCACGTCTGGAATGCTCTCGGTCGACGTATCGCTGCACGCCTTCAAACCCCTAGGACACTTCAGGAGCTCCGACAGGCACTGGTGCAACAATGGGAGGCTTTACCCCAGCAGCTGCTCGACCACCTGATCCAGAGTATGCCAACCCGTTGTGCGGCCTGTGTACGTGTGCATGGTGATCATATCCCACATTGATGTCGGGGTACATGCGCAGGAAACAGTGGCGTTTTGTAGCACATGTCTTTCGGGACGGTTTTCTCAACTTATCACCAATACCGTGGACTTACAGATCTGTGTCGTTTATGTTCCCTATTCACCTATTCTATTAGCGCCAGTTTTGTGTGGTGCCACGTTGTGTGGCACCGCATTCTGTAATTATCTTTAATTTATGAGCATGAGTGTAAGTTGTAATAAAAACTATTAATGTGATTTGCTTGAATTGTTGTGTAGCATTCCAAGAACGCTTCACCCTTTAGGCACTCTATACGAGACGAGGGGGCAGGACCCAGCAACTGGAAACAGTTATCAGTGTAGCCATGGAAGAATCACTGGGGAGGCAGAATAATAACTCTGAAATGGTTAGACTAGCAATGCTCACTGGTAATCCAGAGAGAATTGAGTGAGGCAAAGAACGCTGCAAAGTAAATCAAGACTAGCAGCAAAAATTTATAGAGGGACGAGGAAAACAGCAGATAAGTTATATATAGTGATGAAAATTCAGAAACATCGTCCAGTACGCCTTAGATAAGTTCGTACCGACTAAGGTCCAAAGCGAGGGGAAAGATCCACCGTGGTATAACAATCATGTACGAAAGGTACTACGGAAACAAAGAAAGCTTCATCATAGGTTTAAGAGTAGTCGAATCATAGCTGATAAGGAAAAGCTGAACGAAGCGAAAAAGAGCGTAAAGAGAGCAATGAGAGAAGCATTCAACGAATTCGAACATAAAACATTGGCAAACAATCTGAACAAGAACCCTAAAAAGTTTTGGTCATATGTAAAATCGGTAAGCGGATCTAAATCCCCTATTCAGTCACTCGTTGACCACGATGGCACCGAAACAGAGGACGACCGAAGAAAGGCAGAAATACTGAATTCAGTGTTCCGAAACTGTTTCACTGCGGAAAATCGTAACACGGTCCCTGACTTCAGCCGTCGCACGGACGCCAAAATGGAAAATATTGAAATAAACGATATCGGAATTGAAAAACAACTGCTATCACTTAGTAGCGGAAAAGCATCCGGACCAGACGAGATACCCTTAAGATTCTACAGTGATTATGCTAAAGAACTTGCCCCCTTTCTATCAGCAATTTATCGTAGATCGCTGGAAGAACGTAAAGTACCTAGCGACTGGAAGAAAGCGCAGGTCGTTCCCATTTTCAAGAAGGGTCATAAATCAGATGCGAATAATTATAGGCCTATTTCGCTTACGTCAATCTGTTGTAGAATAATGGAACATGTTGTGTGTTCTCGTATTATGACGTTCTTAGATAATACAAATCTCCTTCATCATAACCAACATGGATTCCGCAAACAGAGATCATGTGAAACTCAGCTCGCCCTATTTGCCCAAGAAATTCACAGTGCCGTAGACACTGGCGAGCAGATTGATGCCGTATTCCTGGACTTCAGGAAGGCATTTGATACGGTTCCGCACTTACGTTTAGTGAAAAAAATACGAGCTTACGGAATATCGGACCAGGTTTGTGATTGGATTCAGGATTTCCTAGAAGAAAGAACACAACATGTCATTCTTAACGGTTCAAAATCTGCAGATGTAGAGGTAATTTCGGGAGTACCGCAGGGAAGCGTGATAGGACCTTTATTGTTTACAATATACATAAATGACTTAGTTGACAACATCGGTAGCTCCGTGAGGCTATTTGCAGATGACACGGTTGTCTACAAGAAAGTAGCAACATCAGAAGACTCGTACGTACTCCAGGAGGACCTGCAGAGGATTAATGCATGATGCGACAGCTGGCAGCTTTCCCTAAACGTAGATAAATGTAATATAATGCGCATACATAGGGGCAGAAATCCATTCCAGTACGATTATGCCATAGGTGGTAAATCATTGGAAGCGGTAACGACCGTAAAATACTTAGGAGTTACTATCCGGAGCGATCTGAAGTGGAATGATCACATAAAACAAATAGTGGGAAAAGCAGGCGCCAGGTTGAGATTCATAGGAAGAATTCTAAGAAAATGTGACTCATCGACGAAAGAAGTAGCTTACAAAACGCTTGTTCGTCCGATTCTTGAGTATTGCTCATCAGTATGGGACCCTTACCAGGTTGGATTAATAGAAGAGATAGACATGATCCAGCGAAAAGCAGCGCGATTCGTCATGGGGACATTTAGTCAGCGCGAGAGCGTTACGGAGATGCTGAACAAGCTCCAGTGGCGGACACTTCAAGAAAGGCGTTACGCAATACGGAGAGGTTTATTATCGAAATTACGAGAGAGCACATTCCGGGAAGAGATGGGCAACATATTACTACCGCCCACATATATCTCGCGTAATGATCACAACGAAAAGATCCGAGAAATTAGAGCAAATACGGAGACTTACAAGCAGTCGTTCTTCCCACGCACAATTCGTGAATGGAACAGGGAAGGGGGGATCAGATAGTGGTACAATAAGTACCCTCCACCACACACCGTAAGGTGGCTCGCGGAGTATAGATGTAGATGTAGATGTAGATGAAACGGCAATATGAAAGGAGGAAGATAGCGCAGTTGGACAAAATAGGGAGTAATAATGAGAAACGAAAGTTCTGTGAAAGATCCACACTCTAGAGAAATGAAGACAGGACACCAACCAAGAGCAGTCTTCTACATAGACAAAGATGGGAACCTAATTGGAGATAAAGCAAGCTTGGAAAGATGGCAAGAATATTTTGATGAGTTACTTGGTGGGAAGGGGGGAGGGGACAGAACTGGAATTAGAATCACAAACAGACAAGCAGGAAGTCGAATCACCAAACTTAGAGAAAGTGAAGAATGCAATTAAAAACTTCAAAAATAATAAAGCAGGAGAAGACAGCATAAAGACCGAATTATTAAAATTTGGGGGAAAGAAGATGGAGACGGCTGTCAATGAATTAATAAAGGAAATATGGATAAAGGAAGAAATGCCTAAGGATTGGACCGTGGAAATAACCTCCCCTTTACACAACTATGGTGATAAGGCAGAGTGCAACCATGAACGAAGGAAGGGTTTAACGTCCCATCAACATCGAGGACATTAGAGACGGGACACAAGCTCGAATTGAGTCAAGGATGGGGAAGGAAATCGGTCGTGTACTTTCAGAGGAACCATCCCGGCATTTGCCTGGATCGACTTAGGGAAATTACGGAATACCTAAATCTCGATGGCTGTACGCGGATTTGAAGAGTGTAACAATTACGGCGGGATTAATCTCTTAGATAAAACGTAAAATGTGTTTAGTAAGATTTTAGCCCGTCGGCTAGAATTCCGCGTGGAAAAGGTACTGGAGAATTATCAGGCTGGATTTAGGAGGCACCGATTCACAATGGACCATATATTTTTATTGAGACAAGTGCTACAGAATTTTCATGACTGTGACAAGCGTTAACTGCATTCGTTTTACGTTGAGTTTAAACTAGCGAATTGGCAGTCTTGACAAGAATAAGATCCTCCGCTAAAATTAGTGAGGTTGTCCGAAATGACAATGAAAACAACAGTTTTCAAGAACTGTATAGAGCAAGAGTTGTCAGGAGAGTTTCATGTGCGGAGGAAGCTGTGCCAAGGAGATGTGATCTCTGCATTACTTTTAACTTAGCACTTGAGAAGCTAATTCGGCAAATACCAACAAACCTAGTTGGAACAATATTTAAACGGCAGGTCCAGATGGTGGCATGCGCTGATGACACGGTATTAATCACAAGGAATATCAGGGCTTGGAAGAATAATTATGCTGCACTGGAAGGAGCAGCGTGGAAATTAGGACTGGCAGTTAATACAGGGACAGCAAAGTGTATGATGATGCGAGATCCTAGTGAGGCGGAGAGGCTTCCATAAAAAAAATGGAGAAGTTTAAATACTTAGGCTCAATAATAACAGAAGATAATACACTGAAGAGCAAAAAAACCGGTGCACCTGCCTAATATCGTGTAGGGCCTCCGCGAGCACGCGGAAGTGCCGCAACACGACGTAGCATGGACTCGACGTGTCAGAAGTAGTGCTGGAGGGAATTGACACCATGAATCCTGCAGGGCTGTCCATAAATCCGTAATAGTACGAGGGGGTGGAGATCTCTTCTGAACAGTGCGTTACAAGGCATTCCAGATATGCCCAATAATGTTCATTTCTGGGGAGTTCGGTGGCCAGCAGAAGTGTTTAAAGTCAGAAGAGTGTTCCTGCAGCACTCTGCAGCAATTCTAGACGTGTGGGTGTCGCATTGTCCTGGTGGAATTGCCCATGGCCGTCGGAATGCACAGTGGAAGTGAATGGATGCAGGTGATCAGACAAGATTCTTACATTATGTGTCACCTGTCAACTGCACACGCCCCACTCCATTACAGAGCCTCCATCATCTTGAACAGTCTCCTGCTGACATGCAGGGTCCATGGATTCATGATGTTGTCTCCATACGCCGTACACGTCCATCCGCTCGATACAATTTGAAATGAGGCTCGTCTGACCAGGCAACATGTTGCCAGTCATCAACAGTCCACTGTCAGTGTTGACGGGCCACGCGAGGTGTACAGCTTTGTGTCGCGCAGTCATCAAGGGTACACGAGTGGACCTTCGGCTCCGAAAGCCCATATCGATGATGTTTCGTTGAATGATTCGCACGCTGTCACTTGTTGGTGGCCCAGCATTGAAATCTGCAGCAATTTGCGTAGGGGTTGCACTTTTGTCACGTAGAACGGTTGTCTTGAATCGTCGTTGGTCCCGTTCTTGCAGGATCTTTTTCCGGCCGCAGCAATGTTGGAGATTTGACATTTTACCGGATTCCTAATATTCATGGTACACTCGTGAAATGGTCGTACGTGAAAATCCCCACTTCATCGCTACCTCGGAGATGCTGCGTCCCACCGCTCGTGCGCCGATTACAGCACCACGTTCAAACTAACTTAAATCTTGATAACGGGCCATTGTAGCAGCAGTAACCGATCGAACAACGGCGCCAGACACTTGTTGTCTTATATAGGCGTTGCCGAACGAAGCGCCGAATTCTGCTGTTTACATATCTCTGTAGTGAATACGCGTGCCGATGCCAGTTTCTTTGGCGCTTCTGAACAGCAGCACATATCCAAGAAAGGCTAACAAGTGAAATCCGACGTTATTGTTCCTTGGAGAATATATTCAAGTCCAGAAATGTTAGTAGGAACACAAAAAGCCCAAATATATTTTACTTACTTAAGAACTATAGTAATGTATGGATCGGAAGGCTGGGTGATCACCACAAAGGAGGAAGGCTGGTTATTGAAAAGAATGATGATGATGAGGTTTCATACTCGGTGGAGCGTAGGGGACGATGCGGGAGACCTGCACCGCCGTACTAGGCTAGGTCCTACCGGAGGTGGTTTGCACTTGCCTTCCTCCGACCGTAACGGGGATGAATGATGATGATAAAGACGACACAACAACACCCAGTCATCTCGAGGCAGGAAAATTCCCTGACCCCGTCGGGAATCGAACCCGGGACCCCGTGCACGGGAAGCGAGAATGCTACCGCAAGACCACGAGCTGCGCACAATTGAACGGGAGAAGGAAGATTTTGAGAAAGATATTTGGGGCGGAGCGAGAGGATGAAAGGGGGAAAACAAGGACAAACACAGAACTACAGACATTCATGGACACATGAATATCGTGGTGGATATCATGGAAGGAAGAATAAGGTGACCGGACATGTACAAAGAATGCCAGAAACTGGAAGTATTAAGAAAGCGTTTATAGACTAGCTTTAAGGGAGAGGAAGGCACAGGAAAAGGTGGCTTGAAGGTATAGAAGAAGACCTCAAAGCGCTGAGAGCCAGGAACTGTAGAAGGAATGCGATGGACAAAGAAGAATGGAGGCAGGTGGCAATGGAAACCAATGTTCTACGAGGACTGTAGCGCCGACCAGTAAGTAGGTAATGTCAAAAAAATGGATAGAAATTTAATGAACTCATCTGATTGCATTGCCCATGGACTTGGTCGTTTCGCAGTGTTGTATTCTTGATTCTTTTCCAGTATTTACAGCATTTGGTGGCACACTGCTTGCGATATTTATCAAAAATCGTCTTGTACCGCCATCATCTACTATGAAAATTTTTACTACTTCTATCAGTTTCGACTGTTAAATATCATCACCAGCAGAGTACGTTTCCCGATTTCGGTATGTGTGCGGATACAAACATCATGTTTCATCTCACGCTACATAACG
The DNA here is from genome assembly GCF_023864345.2 of Schistocerca serialis cubense. NCBI lineage: Eukaryota > Metazoa > Arthropoda > Insecta > Orthoptera > Acrididae > Schistocerca > Schistocerca serialis. Next base: position 632,024,014 of record NC_064642.1, on the reverse strand, counting down.
TCAAAAATACAGAACGTCAGAACTCAATACATATGTTTGTGTTTAAATTTAATGGAACTTCTGAAGTCCATTTCGTTTTATGACACTGTGTAGGTTCTGTGACTAGAAAAACTTCTTGCGGTGATTATTTGAAACAATCTACATTGAGCAACACTAAGAGTTTTCGTAGCAGTCGGTGGTGGTGAACCATGATTTTCGAATATATACCTTTACTAGTTTAGCACCAGGAGAGTCTCTGATGTAGACAGTACGGCCTGCAGAGATTTTTTCTATTAATCGAATTTTTATTTTGTTCGCAACTCCTTCTAAGCTTTTCGTGCTAATTAAGGCCATATAAGCATGGTCCTTTCCGAAAGTATTTCTGACCAAAAATAGTGAAAACGTATCTTTTTAAATTTCTAACTGAGAAGCCAAATTTAAATTTTCGTAAATTCAGCTTTAAAAATGCTTTCATAATAAAATATTTTCATAAAAAATTTCATCCCCAATTTCACCCTCTTAGGGGCTCAATTTCCAAAAACACTGAAACATGCAATTACACATTATCTAAAGAAATTATCATACTAAAATATTTTATAATCTTATTGTTGTTATTATTATATCCTATGCAACTGTGGCACAATACAAATGCTAATGACAGCCAATTATATTTTGGAGGGGAGGGGGTGAAGGGAGGAAGGGACAATAAGAAACTGTGGACCCTATTGGACACGACCCTGCATCTGTGTTTGTTACAGCTACCGGATGGTTATAACCACAGTGCAGCAACTCACGGGGTTCCACTGTGAGCTGTAATTATCGTATGACAGCGAAACATGATAAATATGCTAATGCGCTAATGCGGGACCGATTTACACTGGAAAAAAATTAGTTGCAATTTTAGCTACCAGGTACAAAACTAGCGCTGTACAGCATCTTGCCGACGTCTCCTGTGTTCATATTGAACGAATTGTGTAAACGGCGGTTAATAACAAAATCAACGTTATGCCTTTCTCACTTGTTTAACCTTTTCTGCCCACGTCCAGGTTCTTAATCCGTTACATATCGAAGTATTTCAATGTCTTCCTTGCATTCAGCGCCAGATTTGCACATGGTGACCAAAATTGGAACTATTTTTTTCCCTGCATAAATCGGTTCCATATTAATGCATTAGAATATCTGCTGAGTTTAGCTGCCTTACGATAATTACAACCCACACTGGACCTATGTGCCCGCATCTCGTGGTCGTGCGGTAGCGTTCTCGCTTCCCACGCCCGGGTTCCTGGGTTCGATTCCCGGCGGGGTCAGGGATTTTCTCTGCCTCGTGATGGCTGGGTGTTGTGTGCTGTCCTTAGGTTAGTTAGGTTTACGTAGTTCTAAGTTCTAGGGGACTGATGACCATAGATGTTAAGTCCCATAGTGCTCAGAGCCATTTGAACCATTTTGAACCTGGACCTCTGTGAGTAGCTGCATTTTAATTACAATCACGTGGTGCAAGCGAATTTGAACACTGGCGTTTATCTACCAGCACTCGATCACCTCTTTTCGTTCCCGTGTAAATGCGGCCTATAACGCTTGCAAAATGCGGTTGCCTATGAACTGCTGTGTGTACTTGCCATTATCCTGCTGGACCTCTACGGCTAGCGCGGTCTCCGCGTGTTTATCTTGCCCCCCTACCACCTCGGAGATACGCATCTTTGCGACTGACGCCAGAAGGTCACTGGAAACAGTCGAGCAAGCGCCCACCACTTCCCCTCCCTCCGATCAGGTGGCGGGGAGTCGCTGCGCATTCCCGCCGATTCGCACTGCACAAACAAAACAAGCGGCATACGTCAGAGCGGATGGGACTTCCCTTCTCTGCCGGCATCGTGACGGTGCTCTTCCTAGTGTCAAAGCCGGGGTACAGCGCCAAAAATAAGAGAAAGGATGAAGGCTGCAGAAACAGTGACGATGCACTATTTCAGACAAAATACTAGTCGCTTCCTTAAAAGACGCCATTAGTTACTATGGCGCTCTGTAGAAGCTGTAGATGTGGTACTACCTCCTAACCCTTTTGTGGGCAAAATTATTGAGCAGTTTTTTTAATGAATGGTGAGAAGATAGTAGTTAATAGATAGGTATATTTATCATACAGAATATCAAATTTGCTCCAACTGTGAAAGTGAGGTCACACAACAAGGTGGGAAGTATTCTTCCCACAGCCCTTCCTTGGAGTTAAATGACAAAAACAACTTTTTCAATATATGTCATATTTATTTGATAGATTTACCTCTTTTGTTACAATGATTCTTCACAGTTACTTGCCATGAAATTTTCTGTAACATTGGCGTATGCACAGTGGTATTTGACAATATGTACAAACACAGCGAGTGCTCTTTTCCGCAGCATTGGTACTACAATGACGGCACGTCCAGTAGGTTTGTCCTAAAATGGGTCGATGCTCCCCTACAGCCAAATGACGAAAATCTTCAGGTACTTTACCCCTTTTTGCCAGAAAGACAGGTTTTTGTCCACGCCTTTTTTGGGGTGAGAAGCCAACGATCAATTGTCTGGCTAGATGGATCCTGTATGTGAGCTGATCATGCTGTCCACTTTCTCTTTTACTAATTTTCCACAGGATAAAACTGTTCACTGATGCAACGTCCACCAGGAAATAAAATATTCTGTGCCACCATTTTACAGAACGTCTGCCAATAGCATACCTCAAACTTATCGACACCTCCCATTATTTTGTTGTACTCTGCCACAACTTCAGGACAAGGAATCTCTGTACTAGTACCATCCTTGTATTTCCTTTTCACTGTTGCTGTTTCTCATGAGTCATGAATTGAGGACAGGAAAGTGACTGGACGGTTATCCATCCATTTTACTGCAGAAATGGCTCCTTTTGTTTCAAACTGGAATTCTCCCCGTTCCAATTTTACGTTTTCCTTCATAAATTTGGGTAAATCGAAGTATTTACCTGATACTATAGCTTTGAGGAAAAAATCTCAAAATGTCACGCAAACACCACTGAAAGGCTCCTCTACAGAGCAACACTCAGCTAAACAATGCCTCTGCGCAAAGGTACAGCAAAAACGGCGGGAACTTCCGACTGGAAGCAGTAACCTATACTGTTCACTAGGTGGTAGCACCGTACAGAGATGGGAACTGTGAATCCCACGGGACTAGGAGCGAGTTCATTGTAGTGGGAAGCATGTTTCCCACGGCTCACGAAAGGGTTACAGGAGCCCTGCAACGTGGTGTGTATGTGCCTCTGCGTTGTGCGGAATCAGAGCAGTAAGAAAGGTCGACGATGAGAAAGTACAGCAGAAAGGAGCTACCGCGTTTGAATGTGTCCTCGGCCACATCGTGAATGAAGTTGCCCAATTTGTTGGTGTATCAACGCCGACTGCCCAACGTCCCTAAAAGAAATGGTATACGCTCGGGTGAAAAAAGTCACGAGATAACTCCTGATATCGTGTCGGATCTCCTTTTGCCCTGCGTAGTGCAGCAGCTCGATGTGGCATGGACTCAACAAAAGTTGGAAGCCCCCTGCAGAAATAATGAGCCATGCTACCTCTACAGCCATCCATAATTGTGGAGGCATTGCTAGTGCCGAATTTTGTATACAGGGTGTAAAGTATTTAAACCGACAAACTCTGGGAGGTTGTAGGGGACATCAAAACAAATATTTGTACAAGAAGATTTCCCTGGCGCAAATTAATTAATCCAACAAACACTTTTCCATTTTTTTATGACCTAGAGACAACACATTAAGACAACCCTATTTCAATTACAGTAGATTTTCAAAAATGTCTCCATTGACACGTAAACAAAGGTTACACTGTTGGATCATATTCTGACTGACAAGGGCAAAAACTCCAGGAGTATCTTGAATTGTTCCTGCTGCTGCTACTATCCGGGCAACCAGATCCTCTTCTGATGCAACAGGAGTTGCGTAAACAAGGTTGCGCATCTCTCCCCACATAAAAAAGTCCAGAGGGGACATATCAGGGGATCGAGCAGGCCATGGTACATGACCACCTCTGCCAATCCACGATTCTGGGAACCGCCGGTCGCCGGCCGCGGTGGCCGTGCGGTTCTAGGCACTGCAGCTCGGAGCCGCGAGACTGCTACGGTCACAGGTTCGAATCCTGCTTCGGGCATGGATGTGTGTGATGTCCGTAGGTTAGTTAAGTCTAAGTAGTTCTAAGTTCTAGGGGACTGATGACCTAAGATGTTAAGTCCTATAGTGCTCAGAGCCATTTGAACCGTCGGTCCAGGAATCGACGCTCACGACGACTGAAATGTGCCGGCGCCCCTTCATGTTGGGACCACATGCATTGTCTTGTGGGGAGCTGGACGTCTTCCAGCTTTCTGGCAACGCTCTGGCGAGAAAAATGTAATAGTGCCTGCCATTTAATGGCCTAGGTAGCAGATACGGCCCAATTAAACAGTCCCCAACAACACCGATCCATACATTAACGAAGAACCGCACTTGATGAGCGCTAGTAACTGTGGCATGTGGGTTATCCTCACTCCAAACATGCGAATTGTGCATGTTGAAGACTCCATCACGCCCAAACGTTGCTTCATCGGTAAACAACACAGAGGATGGAAATGTAGGATGCATTTCACACTGTTCCAGGTACCACTGCGAAAACAGTGCTCTGGGTGGATAATCAACTGGTTCCAGACTGTGGACACGCTGTAAGTGAAATGGACTCAACAATTGCTCTCGAAGGACTGTTCTTACATTCGTCTGATTCGTCCCCATGTTACGTGCAATTGAACGAGTGAAGGATCCCGCTCCACATGCTGCAAGACAGCTTCCTCAAATTGCAGCGTTCTTACCGTGCGAGGGCGCCCCTGTCCAGGTAATCTGCTAAATGATCCGGTCTCACGCAGACGTTGGTACATAGCAGCAAAGGTCGTATGATGCGGGATATGGCGATTAGGATATTGTTGTTGAGAAACCCGCTGTACAGCTCGTCCGTTGTGGTGCACTACGTAGTACGCACCAACCATATCAGAGTACTCACTCCAGGTGTTAAAATACATGGAGAACAAATAAAAACTTTGAGGTTTGCTGATGACATTGTAATTCTGTCAGAGACAGCGAAGGACTTGGAAGAGCAGTTGAACGGAATGGATAGTGTCTTGAAAGGAGGATATAAGATGAACATCAACAAAAGCAAAACGAGGATAATGGAATGTAGTCGAATTAAATCGGGTGATGCTGAGGGAATTAGATTAGGAAATGAGACACTTAAAGTAGTAAAGGAGTTTTGCTATTTGGGGGGCAAAATAACTGATGATGGTCGAAGTAGAGAGGATATAAAATGTAGACTGGCAATGGCAAGGAAAGCGTTTCTGAAGAAGAGAAATTTGTTAACATCGAGTATAGATTTAAGTTTCAGGAAGTCGTTTCTGAAAGTATTTGTATGGAGTGTAGCCATGTAAGAAAGTGAAACATGGACAATAAATAGTGTGGACAAGAAGAGAATAGAAGTTTTTGAGATGTGGTGCTACAGAAGAATGCTGAAGATTAGATGGGTAGAGCACATAACTAATGAGGAGGTATTGAATAGGACTGGGGAGAAGAGAAATTTATGGCACAACTAGACTAGAAGAAGAGATCGGTTGGTAGGACATGTTCTGAGGCATCAAGGGATCACCAATTTAGTATTGGAGGGCAGCATGGAGGGTAAAAATCGTAGAGGGAGACCAAGAGATGAATACACTAAGCAGATTCAGAAGGATGTAGGTTGCAGTAGTTACTGGGAGATGAAGAAGCTTGCACAGGATAGAGTAGCATGGAGAGCTGCATCAAACCAGTCTCAGGACTGAAGACCACAGCAACAACAACACTCCAGGTGTATCGCTCCATTACTAAACAGAGACAGTGCACTACTACACTGGTGGACAGCAGTTGCCTACAACTGAAGAGCGTAATACGCCCTCTGACATCTGAAGAGCGTAATACGGCCTCCACCGGTTTAAAAAATCCTCATAGGAAAAAATGAAGTTAGGGAAAAATATTTGTTTTGATGTCCCCTACAACCTCCCAGAGTTTGTCGGTTTAAATACTTTTCACCCTGTATGCACTGACGTCTCGCTTATGTCTCCCAAGTGTTCAATTGGATTCGTGTCGGGCGATCTGGGAGGCCAAATCCTTCGCTCGAACTGTCCAGAATATTCTTCAAACCAATCGCGAACAGCTGTGGCCTGTTGACATTTCGCATTGTCATTCATAAAAATTCCGTTGTTGTTTTTGGGAACAAGAAATCCATGAATGGCTGCAAGTGGTCTCCAAGCAGCCGGACATAACCACTGCCAGTCAATGATCGATTCAATACGGCCAGAGGACCCAGCCCACACCATTATGGAGTCACCACCATCTTGCACAGTGCCTTATTGGCAACTTTGGTCATGGCTTCGTGGTGTCTGCGCTACACTCGAAACTTACCATCAACTCTTACTAATTGAAATCGGGACTTATCTGACCAGGTCACAGTTTTTCAGTCGTCTGGGGTCCAACCGGTATGGTCAAAAGCCCAATAGAGGTGCTGCAGGCGATGCGCTGCTAGGAAAAGCACTCGAATCGGTCGTTTGCTGCCTTAGCCCATTAATGCCAAATTTCACTTCATTGTCCTAATGGACACGTTCGTCGTAAGTCCCACATTGATTTCTGTGGTTATTTCATGCAGTGTTGCCTGTCAGTTAATACTGACAACACTACGCAAACGCCGATGCTCTCGGTCGTTAAGTAAAGCCCGTCGGCCAGTGCGTTGTCCTTAGCGAAAGGTAATGCCTGAAATTTGGTATTCTCGGCACACTCTTGACACTGTGGAATTGAATTCCTTAACGATTTCTGAAATGGAATGTTCCATTCGTCTAGCTCCATAGTTTAAAAAGTCTGTTAACTACCTTCGTGCGGGCATAATCATATCAGAAACCTTTTTACATGAATCTTCTGAGTACAAATGACAAATCCGCTTTTTAATTTTTAATTTCTTATATATTTTTTATTTTTAAAAACTCTTTTCATTTCCATTCCCCGCTGCTTGAGAGGTTTTTTAAAGTTTTATTCCGCCAATGCACTGCCTTTTTACACCTTTTGTGCACGATAGTACCACCATCTGTTCATGTATAAATCGCTATCCCAATCCACCTCAGTGTACCTCTCACAGCCATGGGCGTCCGAATAAATTTTTTCAAGAAGGGGCAAGATTCTAAAACCACCATTTTTGACACTTATTGCATCTGACACTTTCAATACTTATCCAGTCAATATTTCGGAAGTAGATTATTTTCATAATTCTGTATACCATCTAATGGCTTGACCTAACTTTCAGTAACTAAAGTAGGATTATGGAATTACGATACGACACTTTCAACGCAATTTAATTAAAAAGACGTAAGTAACTTTCCTTCTCAATAATAAATGCAAAAAAGACCGCTAATCTTACATCAAGAAAACTAAAATCCACAGTAATTATTATAACTGCGAGGAATGGCACGACAAACATGTTAGGCTTCACGGGGTGACGGGGCGTTTCCCGCGCGATGTCAGCACCACGTACCTTCCAGGACCCTAATGGCCACTTTGCCCCGCTCTCCCCTATTTGAGTATCTTTACTAGTCTGTGAAAACGTATTTCGCCTTCTTGATTTAACGGTCTGCAATGACATTCTCATATCACTAAATTCTGCGTATCAGTCTAGTTAGGAACTGAAACTAGAAAACTTCACAAAAATGTTTTCATTCACTCACCAACAATATTAGGTTTATATAATTGCGAAGGCTTCCGCGGCCAGAGTCAGTCGACATAAAAATTTCCTGGGTATATTACCGCGTCATAATGTAAAAAAAAAAAACTACTGCTGCTGGAGCAAAACCAACGTTTCGGCCACGATTGCAGCGGCCTTCTTCTGGGTCTAATGGTGCGTTCTAGCTATGCAGTGTCCTTTATATTTTATTGTTTAGTGTTCATTGCGCATGCCATTACGTTAGAGTTTTATAAAGGTATTTAGTTTCACTGGACACTTAAGGAAGAAGAAGAGGGAACTTTATTTTAGTAGGTTATTGTGGTGGAGGGAGAACGTGACCTCTGTTGTGTGTTGGCTCTTGTGTTATGTACCTTGATTGGTGGTCACCGTCGAATGGTCACTGCTGGACGTCGGCCGCGCGGCGACAGTCACTCGCCGGCAGTGCTCGTGCCTCGTGTTGACAGTGAGGTCTGTTGGGCTCTGTTGGCAGCCAAGATGTGGCCAGCCTGAGTCCATCCTCCCTGTTCATGTTGTTAGGGTGTTTAAGTATTTCGGTGGCCTCTCTGATTTTGCGTTTCGTCATAATTGGCTGCTTGTCCAACACACAGGCTTCGCTGAATTTTATTTATTTTCCGCAGTATTGTTGATGTTCTGCCACTGCGGATTTGTTGTGATGCCCTAGACGAATATAACGCTCGTGTTCACGAATGCGCGTTGCTGTTGGCCTACCAGTCTCGCCGAAGTATGCCTCTCCACATTCGCATTCCACCTTGTAAACGCCTGCAGTGCGTAATGCAGCCACCTTGTCCTTAGTAGAGCCTAGCACGTCCTGGATCCTACGACCACTATAGAAGACAGGCTGCAACCCAGCGCGACGAAGGTGTTTGCCTATACGGTCAGCAACGTTTTTCATATAAGGTAAGCGTACTGTTGGCTGCAGTTTGTCTATTTCTTGCTTATCTTTCTTGCTTGTGTTCGTCGACAAGGCTGTGTTTATCGACTTATGGCTGTAGCCACTGGCTAGAAACGTTGTGCGTAATCTTTTAAGCTCAGGTGTGATGTTTTGAGCATCACTTAGGCGCTGCACACGGATTGCCAAAGAACGGATGACAGAGTTCTTCTGCGCTGGGTTGTGGTAGGATTGGGCGTGCAGATACCTGTCTGTATGTGTAGGCTTGCGATATACTCTGTGCCCCAGTGTGCCCTCCGTTCTCCTGTACACTTCGACGTCTAGACCAGTAGTGAATGGGACCAATTCGCCTAATTACAATTTGGCAAAGTACCTAGCCTGCAAACTAAGACGTCTAGTTGGCAAGACGGACTCTTATGTGAAGAACTCGACGCACTTTATAGAACGCCTAAAGGGAGAAACAATTTTACCTATGGACATCAAGTTGAAAAACATGTGTTCTGAAAGCTACATTTATTTGAGTAAAGAGTAACTCAGCGAGAGTATTCGACGAGATGACTACAGGAAACTTTAAAAAAACAGGCAACAGCTACTTTTATCATCCAAGAACTGATCCAAGATGGTCCTTATGTATCCAGTTAGACACGTTGTCGTGCACCGATGGTAGCTAGACTTTATTCGTTATTCTATGACTTGACGTTGCGCTGTCTTGGGCCCCTTGTAGTTTGAGTAGGTACCAACTCCTGGAGAGCACGTATCTTCGATCTGGAAATTTCATCATTCATCTCTTCCTTTCGAATGGTGTAATGGTCGATAGATGCAGTCCAAACAATCCTTAGCGTCTACTACACTCCATCTGTCGAGTAAAACTGAATGCATTCTCAGCAAGCCTTGATAAGTCTTGTTCGTCCTCGACAAATAATACGATATAATTAACGATGGTCAGTTGGGTAAGAGAGTATCCTTATGGGAAATGGTTGTTGGGCAAGTGAGCTCCGGCTACGTTAATACTGTGTATGCGAACTGTCTCTTTCTATAGCTTGATACCCGGCCGGAGTGACCGAGCGGTTCTAGGCGCTACAGTCTGGAATCGCGCGACCTCTACGGTCGCAGGTTCGAATCCTGCCTCGGGCATGGATGTGTGTGATGCCCTTAGGTTAGTTAGGTTTAAGTAGTTCTAAGTTCTAGGGGACTGATGACCTCAGAAATTGAGTCCCATAGTGCTCAGAGCCATTTTTTTTATAGCTTGATAAGGGCTGTGTGAGGAAGTGACATACAGAAGTTGGAGGCTCTATTTCGGCAACATTGTTATAAGAGTAACGTTGCCGCAATAGCCACAGCGACAAGAAAGCGAGGCTGTTTCCCGTGAACGACCTGACAACTAAACCCCAAGTTACGTAGCACTTGCTATAGCCGCAATGTTTTCCTTTGCATTCGGCAGTTCTAAGTCTGCTATTTAGTAGAATTTCTACCAGTCACTTCTGAAAACAGCTGAAAATTCTCTAATGAACAGTAAGCCTTATTGCAGATTTCAGGAGGGGGCGCTGTCCCGTCCACCCCCTCCCCACCCCTTGTGGAAGCCTGCGCTCACAACCCACTGTGTGAGGAAGCGAAATGTCGTAACTAATAGGACTCAGGAATCTCATCAAAGGTCATTGCTCACAACGGCACATAAAGCTTCACATCTCAAATGGACGAAATGGACGAAGCATCGCTGAATCTGGATTTAAATGCTGTAGTTAGAGAGAAGACAGGAGTGGTAAGATGCTGGGTTCAAAAAAAAAAAAAAAAAAAAAAAAAAAAAAAAAAAAAAAAAAAAAAAAAAAAACGTTTGAACCAGAAATGACTATTTATTTATTTAAAAATGGTACTGCAGATATGTGTGTATTTCTTTAGCATGTCTTCAGTAAGACTGAGAAACTTCAATAAATGAAAACAAATGAACAGCACACTTTTAGAATTAGAAACTGAACAATTTAGCTGAAGCTAGTAAACTTTCAAGCTTCATTTCACTCCGGTGGTTGTGTCTATCAAGACAGTATTAACTAAAAACAAAGAGGAAAACATTTCCATTAGCAGAAGTTACTCAGCAATATACTACGATAAGTACACGTATAGTTATCAACTCATAGCAGATAATGAACGACAGTTAAAGAACACTATAAGACAAATGAGCAACCATGACAGATGTGCAGAAAAATTTAAGAAACAACGATCAACTAGATTCAATTAATGGTAATATAGTTAACATTTCGCGCCGGCAAGGTAGCCCAAATAATACTTCTAAATCATAAATCAGGCTCCAACCCAGTAAAAAAGAATATCTGTAAAACAAACAAAAAAAAAACAGAAATCCTCGGCAGTGTACACAGCTTGCCTTTTTTTAAAATCTATACAAAGGCGTAGAAATATAATTCGAAGCAAAGTGCCCAGACGGCTTCAATTAAGACAGGAGAACTGAACTTGCTTTTTTGCTGAGTACACACTACAGATACAACTCATAATATCCACGAATTATGAGCAGAACACAAAGGCAACAGGCAGAAATAATCGCGAAACAAATCAAAATCGACGAAATAACGGTAGGCTCCTGTTACCAACACTGGGGTTAACTGAAACATTGAATACATTCTAAAAAAAAAACGCACCAAGAAGGAAATCGGTAGATGTGCGTACATGTACAGACAAACAAAGGAGTAAAAAAGAACTCCGTCTTCTGGCCACAAGTGGCCCATCTGGACCATCCGACCGCCGTGTCATCCTCAGTTAAGGATGCGGATAGGAGCGTGTAGTCAGCACACCGCTCTCCCGGTCGTTACGATAGCTTTCTTTTTTTCCGGAACCGCTACTATTCTATCTAGTAGTTCCTCAATCGGCATCACAAGTCTGAGTGCACCCCGAAAAATAGCAACAGCGCATGGTTCAAATTGTTCAAATGGCTCTGAGCACTATGGGACTCAACTGCTGTGGTCATCAGTCCCCTAGAACTTAGAACTACTTAAACCTAACTAACCTAAGGACATCACACACATCCATGCCCGAGGCAGGATTCGAACCTGCGACCGTAGCAGTTGCACGGTTCCGGACTGCGCGCCTAGAACCGCGAGACCTCCGCGGCCGGCAACAGCGCATGGTGGTCCAGATGGTCACCCATCAAAGTGCTGGCCACGCCCGACAGCGCTTAACTTCGGTGATCTGACGGGAACCGCTGTATCCACTGCGGCAAGGCCGTTGCCAAACAAATGATTACAGTTTCTGAAAAATTGGGTGATTTACTCAAGACAAGTCAATAACGCATTGGTCCACCTCTTGCCCTAATGCAAGCAGTTATTAGGCTTGGCATTGATCGGCAGAGTTGTTGGATGTCCTTTTGAGAGACGTCGTGTCATATTCTGTCCAACTGGCGCGTTAGATTGTCACAATTCCGAGCTGGTTGGAGGGCTCCAAACGTTATCAGTTTGCGTTGCAGTCATGAACTGTGCGGCTGGTCCCAGCGAAGGTTCAAGTCCTCCCTCGGGCATGCGTGTGTGTGTTTCTCCTTAGGATAATTTAGGTTAAGTAGTGTGTAAGCTTAGGGATTGATGACCTTAGCAGTTAAGTCCCATAAGATTTCACATACATTTTTACATTTTGTTATCAGTTTGGAAGAGATCCGGCGACCTTGCTGGCCGAGGCAGAGTCCGGCAGGCACGAAGACAAGCAATAGAAACGCTCTCCGTGTACTATAATGGTGCCTCTGAAGACCACCACAGGAATCCTGCTATGAAATGAAATGGCGCCCCAGACATCAGGTTGTCGGGCCGTCTGGCGGGCTACAGTCTCGTTTGTATCCCACCGCTTCCCAGGGCATCTCCAGAATGTCTCCGCTGGTCATCTGGAATCGGTTCGAAGCGAGATTCATCATTGAAGACTATTCTACTACAGTCAATGAGATTCCAGGCGGAAGACGTGTCTGGAGATGCCCTGGACTATGGTGGGAGAACAACCTCACTGTGCCCGCCATACTGTCCAAGAAACAGGAGTTAGCGTCTCAGATGCCACTCCTTTTCATAGCAGAACCCTTTTGGCTGTCATCCGCGGCACTGTTGCAGCTTTGCTGTACATCGACGATATTCTACGCCCAAAGTTGTTGCCCTTCATGACAGGCCATGCTCGCCTACACACGGTGGCAGCTCCTACTGTTTGTCTTCGTGCTTGCCATACCGGACATTGGCCAGCAAGATCGCCGGATCTCTTTCCAATGGAGAACGTTTGAGAATTATGGGCAGAGCCCTCCGTCTAGCTCGGGATTTTGACGCTCTAACGCGCTGGTTGGACAGAATGTGGCACGCTATCTCTTAGAAGAACATCCAACAACTCTATCAACGAATGTCTAGCTGAATAACTGTTTGCATAAGAGCCAGAGATGACGAACGCGTTATTGACCTGCTCAGTTTCTGGAGCCCTTTCTCTTGAATAAACCAACCAGTTTTTCTCAAATTGTTTTTGTATAGTACATCACAGCTACCGATATCCGTCCCAATCGGATAATTCCTTCGTGGTTTGTAGTAATTTTTTTAAATCTTAGAGCACAGCGAATAACTCCAACTAGCTTCACGTACATTCCACACATTAAAATGCTTACCAATCAAGTCCATATGCCGCTGCCTGCAATTTCCGTAGTTGGCCAACAGTAGAGGCAATAGCAAGGCCGCATCTCCATCTGATTCGACGATCATGTTTCTCAAACGTAAACTGTGAGATTGGCAATGCAGACCTTCGCTTAAAGTCCTGTTCAAGTCCGTCGGTTGCTTGCACCGTCCATGTCCCCATAATCACCAGTCGCTGCCGTTGGATGGCCATCCTCCTATTACCGGTCGGCAACAAATGAGGCCGATCCCATCCGAGGCAGACAGCACGCATGCCACCTGGTGGGACGCTAAGCAGGCTGTTGTTAGCTACAGATCAAAGACGTTAAATCACCCTTTTGATTACGTATCACAAGCGCGCAAGGCTCTGGACAATATCTGACTGGAAGCGTGTAGTTTGTCCGACAGTTCGCGATTTTCCCTCTTTTCAAATGATTCCAGCCCGTCGAGTGCAGTTTACTGTACAAATGAGCGTTTGACCTGTAGTGTATGGATGGTGTACTTCATAGTGGAGCTGGTTCTGTGGCGTTTTTGTGACGCTTTCGTACCATCACTTCCATATACTATGAACATGAACTGGGATTTAAAATTTCTTGACAGATTAAAACTGTGTACTGAAGTGGGACTCAAACCTGGGATCTTTGCCTTTCGCCGACAAATGCTCACCGACTGAACTATCCTAGCACAACTCACTGCCCACTCTCACAGATTTACTACACCAGTGTCTATTATGAACCAGGCTGTTTATTTCAACATTCTCAGTTTGACCCCTTCTACATCTTCACGGTGAGTACTCGCTTACTGTGACAACAGCCGTGTTTACAGGGGTGCACTATACGTTCCTTGTTTGACAAACACTTAGGCACCTTGTGCTACCTATACTGGCTTGCTTGATGACTCGAGCTTAACCATGTAGAAAATGCCTGGGACTATTTAAAACAGTGCATCGAATGTAGCAATCATTATTCCCGCAGTTTGGTAGCTTTACAAGATGAATTCATCAATGAGTGACTTCAGCTAGACATGACACATCTGAATAAACTTCTGGACCCTCTTCCTCGTAGAATGGAAGGCGTATCAAAGCTAAATCGGTGTTACGCAGTTTTAGCGATCTGTCTTCTGGGGGTGACTAATTTTTTTACCCGGAGTTCCTACCAACAGTATTATTTTTAGTCATCAGTCTTCTGACTGATTTGACGTGACCCACCACGAATTCCTCTCCCATGCCAACCTCTTCATCTCAGAGTAGCACTTGCGCGGCACGTTTTCAATTATTTATTGGATATATTCCAATCTCAGTCTTTGCCTACAGTTTTTACCCCCTGCAACTTCCTCTAGTACCAAGGAAGATATTCCATCATGTCTTAATACATGTCTTATCAACATATTGCCTGATGTCTTAACAGATGTTCTATAATCCTGTACCCTCTTCTTGCCAGTGTTTTCCATACTTTCCTTCTATCGCCGATTCTGTGGAGAACTTCCTCATTCCCTATCTTGTCAGTTTACCTAATTTTCAACATTCTTCTGGAGCACCACATCTCAAACGCTTCGATTCAGTTCTGTACCGGTTTTCCTGCAGTCCATGACTCACCACCATACAGTGCTGTAGTCCAAACGTACATTCTCATCTCAGAAATACCTTCTTCAAATAAGTCCCATGTTTTCTGGCCATGAATGCCATCTTTGCCTCTTTAAGCTGTTTTAATATCCTCCTTGCTTCATCCACCATAGGATTTTTTTTTTCAAGTAACTGAATTCTTTAAGTTCATCTACTTTGTGACCGCCAATTTTGATGTTATGTTTAGAACACTGGCAGCGATATTACCTAACATTTTATTAGAACACTTCCTGCGAAAACGGATTCGCACATTTTAAGCAGTGCGTCATGTACAACAAAGGTTTAAAAAAAATGGTTCAAATGGCTCTGAGTACTATGGGACTTAACTTCTGAGGTCATCAGTCCCATAGGACTTAGAACTACTTAAACCTAACTAACCTAAGGACATCACACACATACATGCCCGAGCCGGGATTCGAACCTACGACCGCAGCGGTCGCGCGGTTCCAGACTGTAGCGCCTAGAACCGCTCGGCCACTCCACCCGGCACAAAGGTTTCATAATCAAAAGCAAAGATAGAAATACACTTATTAAATGAAAGAAAACATACAGAAGTTGATGTCCCACTGTATTCAACGAGACCACAGATATTCATTTAAATGCTTTGACCAAACTTAGGACAACCGCTTCAAAACACTTAAATGACCCTCTTAAAAAATACCTGGACCCATACAGTCCATAAATTCATAAATATTTTTCTTTTCTCAATAATGTTGTCATTATATCTGCTGGCCTACCATTCGTCTGTGAGTAAAGTATTTTTGCAACTTTGTTGGATATATGTACGCGTAGGCTTCCGCGGCCATTGTCACAGCCAATAAAATTTTTCTGGGTCTGTGACGACATTGTCAATGCGGAAAATTTCCAACGTTTCAACCTCTATTGCAAATGGTCCTCCTCAGTGTTTTATTTTTGCCAAGTGCTGAATGAGAAAAGTTTGTTTCTTGTACTGTCGGATGAGGCTATTATCGAACTCTGATAGGCTGTTGAGTATGAAGAGGAAGGGTGTTGACATACTTTATTGGTGTTTACGTTATTTCCTTTCATTAGTGGAAATAGACGTTCTTGATTGGTGTTTGCTTTATGCTTGCCGCTGGTGGAAGTAGGCGAATGGAAGACTGGCGGCGGTTGTGACGTGGCGCTGAGGTGTGGCAGTACTCAGCGTACATGCGGCCGCTATGGTCTCCCGTGCGCCTGTGTGTGTTGCTTCGCGCTAGCTGAGCTGACGGTCCGTACCGCTGTTTCTGCTATCAGACCTCGATAACAGCCTCTTCCGCCAGTGTACAGGGTGAATCAGCGAAAACTTGCTCCGCAAATATTGCGGAAACGGAAAGTGCTATTGACGAGTGGTTTTCACAGAAAGGGTTGGTAGTTGGGCGTTCGTACTGTTATGCACTACACAGATTGTTATAAAACTTAGAGAGTGTATTTTTTGTGCAATCATAAACTGTTTTAAATGGAACAGTGTCTACTGACATTAACAGACTAAAAGTAGCATAAATTAGAATGTCAGTGATGTGTGACTCGTTTACGAGCTACCGTATTTTGAGAAGTTCCCACACTAACACTGGTGCAATAACTGTGGTAGTACGCACAAAAGAACAACACAATTGCATACACTAGTTATGTGGATTCTGACCAGTAACGAGACAACTGACCATCACAGGTTGTGTTGAAAATGACCACCAGCAGCGGCAATACACGTTTCCAGTCTGGTGTGGAACGACTGCTGTACACGTGCTATCATTTCAGTGCAGACGTCCTAGCAGGTTGCAGTAATACGCCGTTACATATCGTCGGGTGTAGTTGGTATGTCCTTGTAGACAGCGTCTTTCCCCACAGAAAAAAGTCTACAGGCGTCAAATCCGGGGAACGGGCAGGCCAAGGTACAAGTCCTCTGAGTCCAATTCAACGATCTGGAAACAGTTCACAAGCAAATGCTGTAGTATTTCGTGCACTATGGGCTGTGCAGCCATCATGTTGGCACCATAGGTTCCGCCTAGTCTGCAGAGAAATGTCTTCCAGCATCCATGAGAAATGGTCTTTTAGGAGACTGCGATACTTGCGTTCCGTCTATGAAAAACGGGCCTGTAAGCTGATGGTTCACTATCTCACACCATACACTATGTGATCAAAAGTATCAGGAAGCTCCAAAACATACGTTTTTCATATAAGATCATTGTGCTGCCACCTACTGCCTGGTGCCTGGTACTCCATATCAGCGACCTCAGTAGTCATTAGACAACGTGAGAGAGCACAATACGGCGCTCCGCGGAACTCACGGACTTCGAACGTGGTCAGCTTCTGTCATACGTCTGTACGCGCGATTTCCACACTCCTAAACATCCCTAGGTCCACTTTTTCCGATGTGATAGTGAAGTGGAAACGTAAAGGGACACGTACAGCACAAAAGCGTACAGGCCCACCTCGTCTGTTGATTGACAGAAATCGCCGACAGTCGTAGAGGATCGTAATGTGTAATAGGCAGACACATATTCAGACCATCATACTGGAATTTCTAACTGCGTCAGGTTCAAATGGCTCAACTGGCTCTGAGCACTATGGGACTTAACAGCCATGGTCATCAGTCCCCTAGAACTTAGAACTACTTAAACCTAACTCACCTAAGGACAGCACACAACACCCAGTCATCACGAGGCAGAGAAAATCCCTGACCCCGCCGGGAATCGAACACGGGAACCCGGGCGTGGGAAGCGAGAACGCTACCGCACGACCACGAGCTGCGGACAACTAAGTCAGGATCCACTGCAAGTACAAGTACTATGACAGTTAGACGGAAGGTGAGAAAGCTTAGATTTCATGGTCGAGCGGCTGTTCGTAAGCCACACATCACGCCGGTAAATGCCAAACGACGCCTCGTTTGGTATAATGAGCGTAAACATTGGACGATTGAACGGTTCAAAATGTTCAATTGTGTGTGAAATATTATGGGACTTAACTGCTAAGGTCATCAGTCCCTAAGCTTACACACTACTTAACCTAAATTATCCTAAGGACAAACACACATCCATGCCCGAGGGAGGACTCGAACCTCCGCCGGGACCAGCCGCATAGTCCATGACTGCAGCGCCTTAGACCGCTCGGCTAATCCCGTGCGGCGATTGAACAGTGTAAAAACGTTGTGTGGAGTGGCGAATCACGGTACACAATGTGACGATCCGATGGCAGGGTGTGGGTGTGGTGAATGCCCGGTGAATGTCATCTGCCAGCGTGTGTAGTGCCAACAGTAAAATTCGGAGGCTGTGGTTTTATGGTGTCGTCGTGTTTTTGATGGAGGGGGCTTGCACTCCTTGTTGCTTTGCGTGGCACTACAGCACAGGCCTACATTAATGTTTTAAGCACCTTCTTGCTTCTCACTGTTGAAGTGCAATTCGGGGATGGCGATTGCATCTTTCAACACGATCGAGCATCTGTTCATAACGCACGGCCTGTGGCGGAGTCGTTACACGACAATAACATCCCTGTAATTGACTGATCTGCTTAGAGTACTGACTTGAATCCTTTAGAACACGTTTGGGATGTTTTGGAACACCGACTTCGTGCCAGGCCTCACCGACCGACATCGATACCTCTTCTCAGTGCATCACTCGGGGAAGAAACGGCTGCCATTCCACAAGAAACCTTCCAGCACCTGATTGAACGTATGCCTGCGAGAGTGGAAGCTGTCATCAAGCCTAAGGGTGGACTAACACCATACTGAATTCCAGCATTACCGATAGAGGCCGCCACGAACTAGTAAGTCATTTTCAGCCGGGTGTCCGGATACTTTTGATCATATAGTGTACGTTTACACTCCATGAACGTTGACATTCCACAGTACGAAGCCAACGGGGTTGGAAACATACCAATAGTGCATGCTTCGGCGCTTTACGTGGCCATGACTGGTAAATTTGGCATCGTCACTAAACAAGTTATATGCTTCATCTGTAGTATCTTATCATAATGTCCATTTTCAGAAGTTAACACGATTCTGATTATCGTTTACACGCAGCTCTTGATGGAGAGAGATCTGACGAGGATGGAAAGTATGTCGATAGACAATGCGTAGGACACTTCCCTGGCTGATGTCACTTCCTCGTGCGATTGCGTGGGAGCCGCAACAGCAGCAAAAACATTAATTGCCCCCTCTTCTGTCCTCACTTGTTTCCTTCTGTTAAGTTGTCTAGGTATTACACTACCACTTTCAAATAAGTAGTTGGAGAGGTTGATAAATAATTTCCGAGATAGCTGACGTGTACTCATACAACTTGCCTCGTACACTTAACAAGAACGAACTGCATTCTTCCTACACTCTCCATACACCATAAGCATGTGGGATTTTTTCTGCATTGGTAAATGCCATCGTCCACTCACGACGTACTGCTTGGACTCTGACACAATAACTGACCAACAAGTCGTAATGTACTCAAGGAGCACACAAGCACACCGTAAGCAAACATAACAACATCATACTTAGCAACTTCGCAGGATGAATGGCACAAACAAGTATTGGTGTGGGAAGTTTTCAAAAAACAATAGCTCGTGAACGACTCGCACTACAGTCAACAAACATCATTGACATTCTAATGCACCCTAGCCGACCGGAGTAGCCGAGCGGCTCTAAGTTCTAAGGGACTGATGACCTGAGAAGTTAAATCCCATAGTGCTCAGAGCCATTTTTTAATGCACCCTACTTTTAGTTGGTAAATGTCGAAAGGAATCAACGCGTTTAAAAGATGTATGCTTGGACAAAAATTACGCTTTCTAATTATTAGTACTATCTGTATGTTGTCGAAAATATGAGCCCCTGACTACCAATCCATTCTGTGAAAATCGCACATCGAGAGCCCCTTCCATTTCCACAATATTTGCGGTGCAAGTCTTACGTGATTCGCCCTGTGTAAGAATCAAACTTTTCTCAGTCAACAGTTAGCAAAAATAGCCCCCTGAGGAAGACCACTTGCAATAGTGGCCGAAAAGTTAAAACTTTACTCACTAACAACGCACACCCAGACCCAGAAGAATTTTGATGATTGTTGGATACATCGAAATTCAGGTGGTAGATGAAACGGACAGCAGCGTTCCTCTCACATCTACGAAATTTACTAGTTGCCCAACTGAGAATTTACCCTCCAATAAAGCACAACGGTAATTCAAATGTGTAAAATACTGCAAATTCCTGATCGAACCAGTGACTAGGAGTTGGTGACTGTCCCCAGAAGCCACACATTCGGTACAAGTGCTACGAACTGGGAAAGGCGATCGTCTTGTATTCCCAAGTGTGAAACCGAATTGAGTTGCTCTGCCGGTGCTGCCAACTACGCTCGCCGTAAATACGACTGTGATGCGCCGATCTGTGCGCTCCAGATGTGCTGGCCCCTTCGTGAAGACGATGTCGTCAGCACCCTGTTGCAACTTTAAGATGTTGTGGAGTCAACCGCGATTCAACATCAAGTCGATCCTTCCTTTATTGCTACTGTACCTGAATTCGATGCGGACACCTCCGCGACCAAAGCGCAAGTCGATACAGATATCTGAGGGTCCTAAGTTGAAGTCGATGTAGACATCCCCACATGTAACGCCCAGTACTATCTTTTGGCGCCCACTTCCACCATGCTAATTCCTTCCCGTCAAACAGTGTCGGTTGCAAAATTAAGAAGCACTGTAGCCCAATTGAGAGGTTCCCATCTAACTAGAGAATCCCGCAAAAACAGCTCATGTTCTTCAGACGGCAACCATAGTATGAAAATCTCCTTTACCACCAAAAACATTGACTTCAGCGCTGCGCTCTTGATGTCACACACCATTATGCCATTTGCGCGTTTTCCCGTCTACGCCGTTAACCTCACAAATGAGGGTTTGAGAAATAAAGAAAGAGCAGCTCCGAGGCTAATCTTTGTTTTCTATGGCCCTCGTTTTCTACAAGTGCTAGATTATTATCTTCAAAGACGATTTGCAAAACATGGAAAGACGCCCCCCCTCCTGCACTCGGCACAGCACTGACCTCCAGCCGAACTTTAGGCTGTGCAGTCATATGGACAAAAGCTTTGGGCTCCTGGGACGGCCGAGCCGACTTCTTTTCTAAGAATCCTCCAGCCGGGTCCCTGGTCTTTGCTCCCGGCCGACCCCATTTGGACATAGCATTCCCTGCTCGCCCATCTCAAATCCAGTGCACTGTATATCCACATGACCATCAGAAACATTCGCAAACCAATGAGCCCATTACCGTGTTAATAAAGGAAAGAAATGAAAATTATGTAGCGCAATGTACTGCCAGTCACCGTGTTTCCATAATATCAATAACAGTACTGGCGTAAGCTGTCACCAGCACAACGGTCGGCAAATATGTAATAAGAAGATCGATAGTAGGCGCGCCTATTAGGAGAGAGGCCAAAGACAGACTCGCAAGCAACATGCCTCCAACGCCCTCTCGACCTCAAGTATTTAGATCGCCGCAGCGGACCAGAGGGCTCAATCAGCCTCAGTCTTAGTTACTGGCTTACTAGATCAGAGTCTCATTCATCAGTCTGAGTCTCAGTTACTTGCTCAGTCACTGGCACACTAACTCGCATCCTAGTTTGGCTTCTGTCTTTCATCGCATAGCAGGAATTGTACTTCACCAGCAGTGAGGATAACGTGGACTATTACGGAAGAGCTTGTACCGTGGGCTCTTAAAAGTTAAATAGCAACTATCTGGTCAAATAATAAAGAACCTTGTTAATATATGTGTGCAGTTGTTTTGTAGAAAGAAGATACTGGCCACCAAACAACATCCACTCCCTTGATTCCTATGTACAAGACTCAACAGTCACGACAAAGACACAAAAATAACGTTCCCAATCCAATTCGCCCTCTTATCAATCTCTCAATTATAAAATCACACTCTAATTTTGATGACAACGACATGCAGAATTCCTGCCTTGTTTCAAGGTACCAAACATTTCTCGTATGACCAATCCCTAAAAGTCACCATAAACCATATTTTACAAGTTTGCAATACCTCCATTTTTCAGTGTCTGTACGTTATTACTATACAGTGTCCTTCACACAGGCATGTATATCAGATAGAACAGACAGTGCTAGCCATTTATAGCCATATTAAATAAATGAAATGTATCTACAAATTGCAATTACAATTAGACATCAGCTGTACAATTTATTACTAACACATGAAATCTGAGCCAGACTGGGACTCGAATTCAGATTCCACACTTACCACAAGCAGTCGGCTTAACCACTTCGTCTATGTGGGCACGCTGGAAATTGAAGACAATGCAGACATGTATTTCATGCCAAGACAGGCTCAAAAACGTTAATAACATTTTCTCCTCTTGTGCAGGAATCACCTAATTTGTGCGAGCACTAACTGACATAGACACTGTGATGTACAAAGACTGGTCCAAGGAATGTGCCTGGATAGCCAAAGTAGTTAAGTCGATCACTTGTGATAAATCGGGAAATATTGGTTTAAATTCCGTTCCAGTCCAGTTTTAGGTGTGTCACTAATAAGAAGTACAGCTGATGTCTAATTGTATTCACAAGTTGGAATATATTTCATCTAAAGCAAGTAGTAAAGGGGACAGTACTTAGTTAAAAATAATGTGTATTGCAAATCCAGATTTCGATCACTTTGTGGCCATCTTCAGTGCTAAAGGACATGTTAAGAACCATTTACTATAAGATAACATGCATGCTTTATTATATGTGTAGTTGTATTAGTTTTACATGTGTGTAATCCATAAAATAAGTACCAGTAAATGAAAGTTAAAACATAAAACCAGTTTTTAAATATATATATACAACGTCCGGCAGAAAAACCTCCCCTTTAAGGAAAGCTAATAAAAACAAAACCAAATAAGGTAGAACAATTTTATTTATACTAAATAAAAGTACATATTATGCCATTTTAGAAAATACTCTTATGGTCTTACTTTTTAAATAAAACATCCCTTAAATGGCTTCCTGCACTGTCGACACACTGTTTGAGTCTTTCCCTGAAGTTATTCACTACTCTTTGAGTCATTTCAGGTGGAATAGCTTCAACCTCTTGTGTAATTGCTTCTTTCAGGGCTCGTAAAGATTGTGGACGTTGTTCATAAACTTTTGCTTTTAAATAGCCCCAAAGAAAGAAATCACAGGGCGTTAAGTCCGGCGATCGTGGGGGCCAGCCAATGTCTCCACGCAACGAGATCACATGTCCAGGAAACATTTCCTTCACCAATGCCAGTGACTGCCGCGCTGTGTGGGCAGTAGCACCATCTTGCTGGAACCACACGTTCTCTATTTCACCAAAAAGCTCCCTTAGTTGCGGTTGGAGAAAGTCGCGGAGCATGGCACAATAGCGTTCACTGTTGACGGTTAAATTCCTGTCATTTTCTTCGAAAAAGTAAGGACCGATCACTCCGGAATTGTAAACAGCACACCATACTGTTACTTTAGGGCTATGAAGTGGTCGTTGATGAAGTTCTTGGGGATTGTGTTCACACCAGTACCTGCAATTTTGGCTGTTACTGTTCCGGCAAGGTGAAAGTGTGCTTCATCTGAAAAAATCACAATATCGTTGGGACGAATGTTCCGAAGAAGGTCTTGGCACAAACTTACACGGACACCACAGTCTCGTTCACTCAGTTCCTGCGTAGTTACAATTTTGTAAGGATGCATTTTAAGATCTCGATGCAAGATTCTTCTCACACTTCGATCAGATATCCATAATGCTGCCGCATGCTTTTTAGCGGATCGTCGAGGAGATTGTTGAACTGAAGCTCTAACTGCATCAACATTTCCGGGGCCTGTTGCAGTCCATGGTCGTCCAGGTGGTTTCCTTTTTAATGCGGAACCTGTCTCACGAAAGTTAGCAACCCAAGAATAAATTGTTTTCTTATCGGGAACAGGGTCCCGTCGTCCGAGCGCAAAGCGAACGCGAAAAGCACGTTGAGTATTAATAGGCGATTCGCCATTTTGAATAAAATCTTCCACTACGAAGGCACGATGTTCACCAGACCACGCCATGGCGTACACTGAAAACGGCACGTAGGCAGCTACTTAACGACGCGCCCCCCACCACTCTGCTCCTTCTACTGTCCGCTGCACGTTACTTTGTAATCGGGGAGTTTTTTATGCCGGACCCTGTATATATATATATATATATATATATATATATATATATATATATTGCCAACTGGACTATTCATGTCAAGGATTGAGTTCACACTGATGCCTCTGTTCACAGATACAGCACAGCTGGCTTCAGTGTATCTCATACCAGTTTACAGTGTTCTCTTTACGTGTGCAACACATTGAAATCGTCTGTTAATTTTATATTACAATTTGTATGTTTTATCATTTTATTATTTTGTAGTTTTAACACTGACAATTTGAAAACACTGAGTTTGAACAAGATAAGATAGCCTTGGCAGTTAACAAAATTATTGGGAGGGAAACCAGGTACAATTGCAAAAGAAATATGAATGGGAAACAAATTGTTGACAATATGAAAGAAAAAGTGATGATGCAGTCACAAAAGTGAATGAAGGAAATTCAGAAGTTGTAATAGGAGAAAATGAATACATTGCAAAAACAAAACAAAAAATTGATGAAAATAATATTATCATGTATGGTCAAGATTTAATCGTAGAAGCACATAAGAAAATTAATGATCAATTAAAAGAAAATAGCGAAATTTACCATTTACAAGTAATTAACCTAAGTACTCCTAGCCTTGGAGCACAAATAAGGGTCCACAATGATACGCCTATTAGGCCACTTGTTAACAATAGAAAGTAGCAAAGAAATGTTTATGTTTTTAAAAAAATTAGTTGAAAAAATTAAAGATGCATCAGTGTCAAACAAAATGAAATTAGTTTTGACAGACATAACTAATTCATATAGTAACATTCTGATTAATGACACCATTGAAGTAATTAACGAAATTTTATAACAGAAAACAAATTGACCAGTCATGAAACCAGTGAGTACATAGAGTTGCTTAATTTTGATGTATAATTACTTTAAATTCAATGCCGATAGACTTTAACAGGAAGGTATGGGAGAACACTTTGCCTTTTAGCTGATATATTTATTAGTCATTTGGAGAACAATTTTTTTCAAGACACTCCAGATGTGAGAAGTAGACAAACATACTACTTCCGATATGTCGATGATACTCTGTATTAATTGAAGGTAATGACACAGATGTTAAAACAACTGTCAACAAGTTCAATGGCCTACATGGTAAAATCAGATTCACACGTCAGATGGAGTCAGATGGATCAATTGACTTTTTGGATTTGAACCTTACTATTTTAAGCAATAAACACGCATTCTGGATCTATAGAAGAAGGTGCACTGACACTATATAAATTACACATTAAATTGCCACAGTCAGCACAAGAAAGCGTACTTCAATTTTGCAATCAACTGATTAGCTAAAATTCCATTTTAAAGTACAGGTCATGAATCTGAGCTGAATTGAATAAAATATATTGCTAAGGTTAATAACTACCTGCATAATTATGTCGACAACGTGCACCGCATAGTGGTGAACAAAGGGCAGATAGAAAACAGGCTAAGTGTAGTTGACGATAACAATGATAAACACATTTGTTTACGATACTACGGTAAAATTATTGACAGAGTGGTGTCAGTTTTAGTAAACGGTAAGTAAATGTGACGTTTGTTACCAAGGGTAACTTGGACAGAATTTAAAAAACAGTACTGAAAAAAGAAACTTTTTCCGGAGGTCATATGTCTATAGAACTGAATTTTCCAACAGCAACGCCTACTATCTGAAACAAACTGGCAGGTAGCCTGAAGACAGGTTTTTTCAGGACATGTAGCTTTAGATAGCAAAAATGTGGCAGAACAATCTAATTTTGCTGTCCATCTGCTAAAATGTAGAAATACTGCACTAGTTTTGTCCTCACATATGAGGATGCTCTAACTGTATGACAATGGTAGACGTGGATTTGTTAGAGGAGTTCGATGGTTTTTACCATCAGGCATCATCCTGTAAGAGACTGGTTAATGAGCAGGTGGCCACGAAATGCTCCCAAATTTGGGAATTGTTTGAAAACCATTGGAATTTGGCTAACGTTTGGTGATTCCAACAGATAAACTGATCTGAATATAATGACCTATTTATGATTACATTATTCCTAGATCGCATATATGTACATAGTTTCTGGGGCTCATATGTTTCCCACATTATTACATGATGTAGTTGGAAGTTTATTAGGTTTAACACTGAACTGTGTAAATTATAATATATTTTATGTGAAACCTATGAGACATGACATTATAAAGCAGAAAGGTTTCGAGTCCTTTTGACACACCACTACTGTGACGATGGCGTATAACACCATTTCTGTCTGTTGTTACCTCCTTACAATTTAACACTTTTTAATAAATTTTATTAATTTAGGTCTTTTGAACGAGATTTTTAGACGAGACCCGAGTTTCTCCTGGCGTATACAGTGTACAAATAGCGTACAGTAATGTAGCCGGGCGATGTCGTCGACAACCGTAGATATTTCGACAGGTCACAGAGGCAAAATTGCAGCAGGTAAGCTTTATGCAAGGGGATTAAAAACCGCTGTATGCAGAGCAATTTCGGAAAGATAAATTCACTGTGAACGGTAGCGCCATCACACAACTAAAGATTACCAACGTCAGAAGTTAGCGTTGTGAAAATTAATAACCAACGGTGAAGTGGAATTAACTCTGTCTTTTTTTTCTGACAACGGAGAGAGCAAGACTCCATGCAGAACTTAAAGAAAAACTTCCATCTCTGTTTATAAGATTACTTGCTAATTCAGTTTCAGATGCTTCCTTAATGACACTACCCCAACAGATGGAAATCTCCGTGTTGGTATATTTAATGGATTATCGGTGTAAAGCTGATCTGCTCTGCTGTTGTAAGCGTGTGTGATACTTATGTTCAGTACACTGTTCCTGCACAGTCCAGGTAGTCAGACCAATTACGACATAACACAAATGCAAGGAATACGGTAGATATCCAAATTATGCAAACCGCGGTCATCCTTTACGGAGCCTGATCTTAGATGGTGATCGAAAAACACATTTCACGTCACATTTTTGCAAAATACAACCAATCCTGTTGGAAATGCTCCGTGCGTTAGGCAAAGAGAATATTTGTTTAACGATTGAGGTGAGAAAAGATGGCTGCCTTCCCTTCCTCACACTGACTTGCGTCTACAGGCTGATAGATGTCAGCCCAGCTAAGAGTGAAGGAGTACGTCGTACCTTGGTTCACAGGGCACGCTGCATCTCGGATTCTGAGAGTTTGTCAGCTGAATTAGCCCATCTTGAAGTCACCTCCTGTCAGACTGGTTTTGCCACCCCAATTCAGAAACAACCCAGGTTTGCAGCTGAACAACATGAAATTCTTATTGAATTGATACCTCATTCATCGCTGGAAGAAAAATTTAAAATAATGCCGTTAAGGGAATCCCCGTGCAGTTTGAAAGATGAATATCATTGTTGCAAAAGACTTTGATGGTACTTTTGCAATTACATACGTGTCCGAATTGTGTTCTCATCTAATAAATTGACAAAAATAAATACTACACACACTTTATAACAAGCCTGTCATGAGAAATCCTTTTTCAGCCATGAACTGTAATATTAAATAGCAGTAACTCCTCTCCTCAAATTCTTTAGAGTCGGTCTTCCATTTATAAAACAGCTTTTAATGTCTTATTACTTTACAAATGATTTAATGTACTAAATATTTGACGTTACATTTAAAACTTTCGTGACTGGGGATACGAAAACCTAAGTGTGTTGGTTTTATTAGTTTTTGGGCTATTCACCCTTAGACTGATGAAAGAGTTTAGAAAAGGTTTGAAATTGTGTTTGAAGTTGGAAGTCGTTAAGACCTCTCATTAGCAAACACTGTATGAGTATACGAGGTGCGACAATAAAGTAATGACACTGACGTGAAAAAAAATGTTGCTTGCCGTTTTACTCAAGTTTAGTGTTGTCTCCTTCAAAGTAGTTCCCTTCTGATTGCACAGGCTTTTGCCAGCGCTTCTGTCATTGATGGTAACATTTCTGGAACTCATCTTCTGTAATATCCTCCAACACCCTAGTCACAGCTTTTTGGGCATCTTGTGTTGCTTGAAAATAGTATCTCTTGACCGCCGTTTTTACTCTTGGAAAAAAGAAAAGAGTCGCGGGGAGCGATATCTGGTGGATAAGGTGGCTGTGGTAGTACTGAAATTTGTTTTGAGGTTAAAAATTGCTGTACTGACAAAGCAGTATGGGATGGCGCATTATCGTGATGCAGAATCCAATTATCAGCAATGTTGGCACGGACACGAACTCTTTTATGAAGTCTTTCTAAAATTTCTTTGTAGTAATATTGGTTAACTGTTTGTCCAGGAGGCAGGCATTATGAAACAACTCATTATGAATGCTGATTGGAATATTACCGCCCTGCCCTCTATCTTTCCCCCAAGGGCAAAAACGCTCACCGGCTGAGGGGGCGATAGAACCGTAAGCGTGCGACAAACGCGATTTTCATCCTTACGGAAGGCTTTATGAAGAACACGTAGCTCAGGATATGCGTTGCGTTACCAAGGCTAACCAGGTGATCGGGTTCCAGTCTGCGGTGGTGCAAGCTACATAAAATATGGAGTGGAGACGTTGCGCGGTGTTTTCAGGCGAAAATAAGTTCATTACTTCTGACTGCGTTGGTCCCTCGAACTAGAGGAAAAGAAATGCTATAACGTCTGAAGGTATAGATTTGCGAAAGTGATCAAGAACTGCAGACTGCAAGCTACCTCAGGTGTTTTCGAGACAATAACTCCATACAGCCAGTGTTATAGGTAAAGGTGCCTTCGCAACTAAGGTCATACGTAAGTGTATTCCTGCGCCAGACGTTAATTCAATCGAACGCTTGTGCAGCAACCTGGAAAACGATTTCACTATGAACCTGTTTGTCGAAAGATCTTTGTGCCTGTCTTACACCCGATACATTTTCTTGAGATATGATACAGACACGTATGTGTAATACATATTATGCAATGTGAATATTTTTAACTTGCTTGTATTGTATGGTACTGACAATGACTTTTCCTGTTTTCGATTCGTTTTATGTAACATCAACAACTCCCGTTCTGTCTTCTGTCAGCATGCCTCAGAAGTGTGGCAAGATTATAAAGAGATATTAACGTCAAGGAGCTTCAGCCGACATCGTTATATTAAAAACGACCTTCACTCAACTTTCGAAAAATCACTTACGGAAAAATTACTGTGGAAATTATCTGGCGTTTCACTCGAATCGACGCAGTGGATGCCCTCTAGACTGCAAGACGTGCTGAAGCTGAAATGTTAGTTCATATTACCAGTTTTCGTCTTTGTCTTTCGTAATGTAAGCGAATGAATAAATCTGAAACCGAAGGAGTATCTTTCATTCCCCTGTTACCAAGCCAAGGATCATCTTTAACTTTTTTTTCTTTTTGTAGAACAAAAGACTTGCGAAGTATT
The DNA here is from genome assembly GCF_023864345.2 of Schistocerca serialis cubense. Classification (NCBI taxonomy): domain Eukaryota; kingdom Metazoa; phylum Arthropoda; class Insecta; order Orthoptera; family Acrididae; genus Schistocerca; species Schistocerca serialis. The sequence continues at coordinate 631,994,614 of NC_064642.1, read as the reverse complement.
GCTGGAAGTTTACGAACAGCTCTTCAGCATGTGTGACCTCATACATTCTTCATTATGTACATTATAGACGTCGAACTTCCTAAGGGATTAAAGGAGGTTGCTGGATTGAGTTTGTAGTTCGGACTCTTGTCTTACCGGTTGAACTACCCAGACATGATTCTCAATCCCTTCCAGAGCTTCAGCCTGCCAATACCTCTGTCCACTTACATAAAACTTGTCTTGAAATTCTACGAAGTTACAGAGTATACTCATTCACGCATTAAACAGTGCTTCATATCTTTAAATTGCTTAGAAACTTTACCCACGAAGCAAGTTTACGCGGCCGGCCGAAGTGGCCGTGCGGTTAAAGGCGCTGCAGTCTGGAACCGCAAGACCGCTACGGTCGCAGGTTCGAATCCTGCCTCGGGCATGGATGTTTGTGATGTCCTTAGGTTAGTTAGGTTTAACTAGTTCTAAGTTCTAGGGGACTAATGACCTCAGCAGTTGAGTCCCATAGTGCTCAGAGCCAAGTTTACGCGACGTATTAGGAAGCATCGTGTAAAAGGCAATAAAAATCTCATCTTCATAACAAGATGTAACCCTCGCCTTTAACGCAGAAATAGCATTTTTCAATTGGAAAGCGTGTAGACGGTAGCATGCCGTGTGAATAGGTACCTCAGCAGTTTATACCACTCTCTGTGTTGTAGAAGTAACCCACGAATAATCTTTTTCATGTTTTGATATACATGTAGATAATATGTCAGTTTTAAACGGTGATAGTGTAGGGTAGCCTAAAATACAGGAAGTCCAAAAAGTTTATCCTATTTCACAAGATTATACAGGATTTCTTTTTAAAAAAATGTGTCATATATTCCTATAGGAGGTGGTACTTGGTCAAGACTGGAAAAAAAAGTTGGTATTGCGTTGGTGCATAGGTTCATAGCGTTTTTCCATAAGTTTAATAAACACAACAGACACACACAACACTTTAGTCATCAATAATATGTTATCGTTCACTATTTATAAGTCTGCCAAAACTGGGATAACTTTTCGATTCCGTGACAGTAGAAATCACGTGGTTTTGAGGCGAAGAATTCGACGAGTCTTGTTCGGAACGCACTTTTATCCTGAAAGGAACTTCCTTGGAGGTTGTTCCACAGAGAGCAGAAAAGGTGAAAATATGAGGGTGCAAGATCGAGTGAATAGATGGGTGCGGAACGACTGCCCAAGCAAACTCCTGACTATAGTCAGGTTACCTTCCATTACGAACGTGGGTGCACTCAGCGACTTATAAATTATGTCAGCAATCAGTCGTCCTTTTTTTGCAGGTTTTATTTGGCAAATCCAGATTTCGGCTAGTGCCTAGACATTACCAATGCACTATTTTCTAGTCTCAATGCATGTCAGTTCCTTGCTGTTCAGGTGTGAGTCACAGTTCTTTGGATACTGACTTTTGTGGTTTTGGCTTAGAGCTTGCGGGACCCATAGGCCCGATTTTTGAACCTTTTCCACTGCATGCAAATGTCGTACGATGATGGAATGATCACAGTTCATTCGCAAGTTCTCGAGTACGTGAGTCATTTTGGAGTAATGTGTTTTAAACGATCGTCATCAAACTCTGAGGGGCTTCCTGAACGTGGAGAGTCACTAATGTCAAAAATCCTCCTTAAAAGGAGAAAACTATTTTCTTACCGTTCTCTGTCAAGTGGGTGTCTATCGCATTCCTTGCAGTTGTGCCATGTCATATATTTGGGCTATCAGCACCGTGGAGGACCGATGTATTGAGCATAAACGCCACACACGCTTACAACAACCGAGCGACTCTGCCATTGCAGAACATTGTCTTTGCAACGGTCATCCATGTAATATAACAACACGAAGATTCTGGCATGCATTTTCATCTATTGGTACAATGATATTAAGAAAACAGTTGAAATAAGCAAGTATTCTTGCAAGTAGAGATGTAGCTGCAACTATCAAAGCGTGTTTTAAGCTGTGAAGTAATGTCAGAGCTTTTAGCCTCAGCCATCCTCATTATTGTATTTGCAGAAAGCCGTGCAGATTTAATAGCACAATTTATGTCAGTTTTATTTTTGAAAATATCAAATAATAAAACTGCAGCTTATACAAATGCAGCTTTGCTTAATTCACCGTCTTCGTACGATTTCTCACTATGAGCAGTAATTTTTGAAACTCGGAATGATGCCTTAGTTCCTGCTTTATTTTTGTGTAATGATTACAAAACAGTTGAGTGTTGAGCATCAAATTGAGTCGAAGCTGCCTTACCGTTTCTTTCGTTAGAGCAGCATCCAATGGGGACCCTTTTTCAACTCCTGAGTGAAAGACCGAGCGGAGAGTCATTTCTTACCGTTCTCTGTCAAGTGGCATTACCCCCATACAACGACACAATTGTTTCTAATGTTTCTAAAATGGTTCAAATGGCTCTGAGCACTATGCGACTTAACTTCTGTCGTCAGTCGCCTAGAACTTAGAACTAATTAAACCTAACTAACCTAAGGACATCACACACATCGATGTCCGAGGCAGGATTCGAACCTGCTACCGTAGCGGTTGCTCGGCTCAAGACTGTAGCGCCTAGAACCGCACGACCACTCCGGCCGGCCAATTGTTTCTAGCTGCCTTCGCTGATGTCACCTCTCATCTGAACTCAAACAGAAGAATATGTCGGAAATGGTCCGATCTCTCCACTGGGCACTCCATTTTCTAGCGTCCATAGTTCCGCTCGCTAGCTTCAGATGACAAAGTGACAGCATGCAAGCTCAAACACCAGCAGTTAACTACGAATAAAAAATGACGATAAATAAACCCATACCAACCGAAATTACCGACATGCAAAACAGAAATGCCACGAACTTCTGCACCAACTGTAATAGCCACAACTATATTTTATTCAGAACAATATTCACGACAGCATTATGTGTGGTATTTAAGCGAACATTCTCGTGATATTAATAAATAAAAGGACTTCATCGATACTAAAATAATAGTAAATAATTATTGTCAGTGGCATAATTTGATTTTCTGGGAAAATCATATCTCAGACAATGCTCATGGAAAAAAATACAGAACATCTCAATCTTTTGTTATCTACGATCATTCTAGAATAATTATTCTTCTTGTTCGAACTGTTGTAATAATCGGACGTGATTGACGTCGTGTGACACTAAGGCCTGTAAAAAACTGTATTATGTTGTTAATTAAAATTTGAAAAACAGTTTATGTGTCATTGAAACAAATCTTCTTTGTTTGGAGTTTTATTTCATTGTGATTTTCGTCCTGTATAATTGTTGAGTTTTCTGATCGGCGACAAAGGAGCGCAGCCATTAGCGTCAATGATCTACAGCGCGATTGGTTGGTAAAAGCTGATTAATAAGCGATTAACATTGAGAAATATTTTCAAATGTTAATGCATATAGTGAAGTAACAAAAGATTTAATATATATTATTTGTTAGTAGTAAAACAGGGCCTGAAGCAGAATCGATAAGTGATTGTCGTATGCTAGCCGCCATCTTAGTGAAATATTGCAGCTGCAGTTTTAAATGGATTTTATATACGGACATAAATATCGTCGGTCAAACTGCAATAATAAATGTGTATTGGTGGCCCAGAACCCACTTTGAGGAAGTAAATTCGGCTTAGATTGTGAATAATCTTTAAGAATAGTGCAAATAGCATCTTACGTGATAAATAAATTCTTATTTGCTGATGTATGAAGCCTGGCTATTACGTAACAAATTTTATGAAATATTTTGACAGGAAAAATACATTAGTGTTGTGCGCGTGTAGTATGGTGTGACAAACTGTTCATTTTGCTTAAAGAAAAGTGCTGCCACCTCGAATAACAGTAGTGTTAAATTCGATATATAAACGATCTGCAACTTAGTGCCATTTACACTGCTTGACAGACAACATTGCTACACGTTCCCAGGTGGTGATTTCTTTAACAAAATAACGACCACTGGCCGGGAAAACAGTGTTTAAATAAAACCTCATGTTACATTGATAATATGTAACTAGTTTTATGGTAATCTTGCTGAAATTGTACAACACGCAATCAAACCACAACACTCGCACGCCACATAACCTAATATTAAACGGTGGTGGTGCAGGGTAGCAGAAAATACAGGGAGTTTCAAAAAGGTTCATCTGATACCACAATACAATAGATTTTTTTTTAAAAAAGTTTCACATATTCCTGCAGGAGATGGTATTTTGTCAAAACTAAAAAAGAAAAAAAAAATTCCTACAGTGACATGTCCGGAAACTTATACCTGTTGATATATGAATCAATGTTTCTCCCATTCCAGTCTGTTTGATACATAGAAACAGACACTACAGGCAGTGGTGTTTGTGGTTATCAGGTATGCTGACGCCCTTCAAGCCTTCTTTACGTTGAATCACTCCTTCTTCCAAATATACCTGGTTCCATACGCACTGTGTCATATGCATTGGACACGCGCTCGTTTAACGTCTGCACATTTTCGATACATTTGGCACAGATTAGTGCCTTTAAACGTCCCCCATTATTCCAACGCATTGAATTCCGGCGAACGGAGAGGCCGTGCTACCGGATCTTCTCGGCCAGTCCATCGCAGATTAAACGTTGTGATGACGTGCTGTCGCACGATTCGTAGAAAATAGTGTGCTGCCTCGTCGTGCATAATACATAGTTGTCTTTCTGCAAGGGCAGCGTTCCCAAATAGTGTTGTAAATCACTGTGCAGAAATCTATGATGCATAGCTGCTGTTAATCTGTTTGGTCTAAAGCAGGGCCGGCCAGAAATTGTGCACGCGTGCGGTGCTCCTGCACATGTGCAACTTCCGGGTCGCAGCGTGCACGCCGCAGCCGTCAGCGTTCATGTAGTGCATGTTTCTACTCACAGATGTCGCTTTATCCACTTGCTGGGATACTCTGTACCGGCGCATTCTAGTGCTCTTTCCACAGCTTGCAAGCTAACCATGGGAGGGTATTTCGCTTATTAAACATTTAAAATACTGTCACAGTCTACTCATTGAGACGTCTAATTTTATGTTAACAGTTTAACCCAGTAAGACAAGTAATACAGTTAACAACCGTCGGTTTTTATTAAGGCAGCTTGACTGACGGCACGTAAATACGAGTAATATTTTTGATCTAGTATTTAAGAAAGAGAGCACTTAGCGACTTCCAACGAATCTTATTCATGATTTCAAATAACTAATGCAAGGTTTCCTATAACTAATTCTCGGTGCCCTCAGTTCCACCCACATAATTTCTGTCTCACTGACCTCTGAACAGAATGATAACCGCAGACCTCTCGATGATCACCTGTTATTTCAATACCATTATTGCTACATCTTTCATCAGCTCCGTCTAAAATCTGCATAATAACCGACAATTAGATGAATGTTACGTTTTATCGACTTCAGCTGAGCGTTGCCCTTCACACATTTAAAAAAAAAAAAAACCCTAAATGTAAGTATACATTGGAACAATCAGTTTAATGACCAACTTTTCTGATAATAATGTAACATGGAGCAGAATGAGGCACTAATGCACAGTTAGTAAACAATAATTTTTAATTATGAAAGGAATAAATCCAAACACGTTTATCACTGGTCATGAGAAATGATAATCGAGTTGATGTGTCTCATCCATTTTCTTAAGGACATTTAATTTTGCTTGCCGTTCTTCACTATTGAGTACACTACACTCGTCTTTGTGATATATATTGTAGTGTCTTTCAATTGAAAACTTACGCTGGCCACCTATTATTCGGCGGCATAGCAAACACCGTGAGTTTTCACCAACGGCTACAAAAAAGAATTGCAGTTCCCAGTCATTTTTAAACGACTGAGAACATAGATCTCCCGTCCTTCGCTTTTTCACAGTACCTGCCATTTCTCAGTACTTCTCTGTTAATGTTACGGTTACCAGGGGTAAACTAGACTGGGTATGTTGCGCTCTTGCTTGTACCACATAAACAGGGAAGTGGAGCCGCCGCCGTTCATTTAGGACACATGTCTAATAACAGATGTCACTGTCGCTCGCTGTCACACACGTGCGCACATGTGCAGCACTTCCGCACGTCTGCACACTGTGCAGCGTTTGGCCGGCCCTGGTCTGAAGTGTATGGTCCTATGAGTCTATCATTGAGTTACTCCCCATGCACTCATACCGAAACGATTCTGATGCCTTTGTTCCACTGTGGCTCGAGGATTTGCTTCCGTCCACATGTGTGTATTGTGGTAATTTATTATACTATCTCGTGTGATTCGTGTCTTGTCTCTACTAATATATAAGGGGGAAATGTTATTTCCAAAAATCTCAATAACCAAGGTTTTATTTGGTTAAAACCGATACACAGCTGGACTGCACTGTGCTGTGAAATGTGCAGTTTCGTTTTCTTTCTCGCAGTCGGTTTTATTACAAAACATGTATGTAAAGGAAGTTATGTCATTGTCAACGTGTGAAATAGCTCTTCATCTTGAAACACTCAGGAAGTGAGATTCTTAATTTCAAGGAAGTTATTTGTGGAACACTCGGGAAGCGAGATTCTTAATGCTAAGGAAGTTATGTGTGTTAGAAGATTATATTCTGTAACGTCTGAGAAGTGACTCTACTCAAGGTAATTATGCGACAATTCGGAATTGCGTCAAACCGAGTTAATCGAAGAGGGACGAAAATTAAACTAAGATAACAGTCACTGCCGTTCACCCCTTCGCGTATTAGCAGACCGATTCATTTCAGACAACCAACACCAGATTCGCGGTTTGTCAACCGATGATCACAAGCCTGATGGATACCACATAGGGCGCAATTTTTGGTCTTTCGGCTTGAAATTTAGAAGACAGACCTCTGAAATTGTGCGTTATTGAAGATATAGACATACTGGATACACCCGGGTTCGGTCGGTATGAAAGCGGCGGCGAGCTCCGAGTTAGCAAGAAACGATCACTCAGTGCCACCTGCTGTCCAACGCGTTCAACTCGAGTTAGTAACAATTGTAACCCAAGTTAGCCTGTTTCATGAACCGAGGTGACGCCACAGTGACGCTAAGCTCGTTCAGACCGAATGCTGAATTAACGTTCGACGTCGTCTGCAACGTTCACATCTGCTCGGGTTGTAACTTCTCTTAAAATACAGTAACCAAACCGAGTTGGTAGAGTAATTCTTCTAGCGTTCATTTCTCTCGTTAGTAGGAACAGTCACGGAGTTCAACAGCATCCACTACGGATAAAATTCTCTTGTTATGTTTGCGTGGTTTGTGTACCTGTTTGATTGCAGTTGTTTCTTATATGAAATCGGCCATCAAACTGAAAACACTTTTTTTTATTGATTGCAGTTGTTTCTTATATGAAATCGGCGATCAAACTGGAAACACTTTTTTTATTGATTGCAGTTGTTTCTTATATGAAATCGGCGATCAAACTGAAAACACTTTTTTTATTGCCTGATATGCAAATATCTGTTGTCAATGCAGTATGTTCAACCTTTTGCAATTTTTTTATTACAGACTATATACTCAGTATTGTATAAACCAGGCTGTTCCAGCTCATGGGCTCCGCTGTGAGCCGCGGAGCGCTCCCTGCTCCAGGGAGCCGCGTCGCTCGCTGTGACCAGTCAAGTGGGCCGGCACGCCGGCACGTGGCACGGCTGGCTGAGGCAAGCGGCAAGGCAAGGGTTTTGATGTGCCAGCTGCGTCTTACAAGATCGAAAACCTCACACTCTTAGCTGCTAAGACGTGGTGATGTGCTACACCAGGAAATACGATCTTCAGGAAATAAATAAGAAACAAATGTTTTACAAGAAATTGCATACTAAATTTATTGGGCCTCTGTAGTTTGAAATTTTCTTTTCATTGCAAGATCGGAAATATCAGGCGTCAAAGTGTTCGCAGCGTTAATGCGGAGGATGGCATTCATTGTTGCATCCTGAAGAAGCGATCGTTCCTTAATTTATAACTGTTTTCATTGTTCAGAAAAGCTGCTCACATCAAAACGTAAATCCAAACATGCACATGATCTGAGCGGCATTGTTGTGAAGTTGGAGAAATGTTTTTTCTGTAATGAACACTACCATCGTGACAAATACAACGTGATGTAGTACCTCTCTTTCAACAAAGTTGAATTTTGCAAATCAATAATCTCCAATTGAAGCGACGATGACAAGTCATCGGTGGAAACTGAAAAAGGAGTGCTGAATACCTTAAGTTCCATTTCCAAACTAGTGAGGTCTCGGAATCGTGTTTCAAACGACGTGATGAGCTGCTTTAACTTTGCTTGGTAATCGCCGAAAGTAGTACCATCAGGTAGTTTTAAAGAAGCAAGATGATTGAAGAACGTTAGATGTCTATTACTCATCTGTCTCTCAAATAAACGTAACTTTTCCATGAACACTTTGATCTGGTCGTGCATGTCAACGATTAGCTGCCCTTTGCCCTGCAATGACAGATTTAAATTATTCAGATGCATAGTTATGTCAGCTAGGAACGCCAGGTCTGATATCCATTTTATATCTTTCAGACAACGCATTTCTTCCCCTTTCATTTCGAGAAAATGGGTATTTCCTCACTAATGGCAAAGAAAACATCAAGAACTTTTCCCCGACTCATCCAACGAACTGTACTGTGGTAAGATATATCCCCATACTCCGCTTCCACATCTTTCAGGAATCTTTTGACGACGCACAGTTCACGACATCTTTCATTACGCCACCTAGCTCTACTGTTTCAGCACACAGTGCCTCTTGGTGCATTACAGAACACGAACTATGTTGCATGATTTGATACCCTCCGTATTACGAATCCGTTTTTAAACATACGTCTACTGGTATGTCGTTCTTAAGCCTGGCTACCAGTTCTCTGCGTGCAACGCCTTCTACCTGACTGTATTTAATTCTATATACTGTACCTCTTCGCAGAATTAAATACTTTATGACATACAAAACACTGCGGTCGACCATCCCTCTCAATGAATAGAAAGGTATCCTCCAATAGAGGTACAGAGCTCCCGCGGCTAGTCATAGCTGTCATTGAGCACGGATTATTACGGCTGCATGCGGCCAGGGGGCAGTGAGTTCGCTTTCCCCCTCCACGCGGGCTCCGAGCTGCCGCAGTGAGCGCTCCGGAGCGCTCCGGCTCCCTGGAGCTCGGTTGGAACAGCCTGGTATAAACCTTCTAACACATCAGGTAATTTTTTCTTGAGGGCAGTTCATAATCGATGATTTTGTTGCCAAATGACTCGCCATGAGCGTGAATGGCTACCATCCTTTAACCCAAAAATTTAAGTCTTAATAGTGATTCTCCTTTTCCCAACAAATGTAATATTGAATATTTTCATGTTCAAGACTCTACTCATACATCGATTTCTGTTTAAAAAGTATGTTGTAATTAAAGGCCAACGACAGTTAACGAAATCTACATTTTTTAAAATTTTTTGTGGTGGACAAAAAAGTACTCCCAAATTGACAGTACATATTATGAAAATGCGTAGATATTGCTAAGAGTGTTCTAAAAGATAGTCCAGGAACTGGACCGTTCTTACATCATTACCTGTTTAAAAAGTGTGTTGTTAATATAAGTGAACAAGAACAACTAACGAATTTTGTTTTTTTAACTTTTTTAAGGTGGGCGTAAAGTACCCCCCCCCCCCCCCCCCCCACCCATTGACAAAGCGCGTTATGGCAAATACGTTGATATTATTAGGGTTAATGAATGCCACACTACAGGTTGAAATTTGAACACACTCATGAGCCACTTCGAATTTGTTGTAAGTTTTGGGCGGTGATCGGACGATATTAAGGTAGCAAATTGCCTCGTTATGTGCATAAATGGCTGTCGAGCTATAGGTCGCAATTTGAAAATAGACTCATGAGACGCCTGGGGATTTTGACGACAATCTTAAGATAGCCAAATACCAAAGCTGGAGCGTGAATGATGTAAAGTTACCACTTCGTCGTCGTTTCCCTCAGCCACTTTTAGCTGCTGTACTTTTAAAGATCATAGTGAGAGACGTACCGTTCCGTAGGCATAGAATCAATGAAGTTCAACTCTTTTTCTGTCGGAGCGGCAGCAGAAAACATCAACCCCACGCGAAAGCGTCGTCGATAGTGACGGCCACTGAGCACTGCGTGAACACAGTTCGAGTTAATAACAGTCTAACTCGGGTTGGCTTGAAATGCCCTCAACCCAAGTTACCCGATTTGGTAACATGAGCGTACCAATCTCTATTATAAGGTAGTTAGCATGGCAACAAGCATTCACAGAACGAGTTTCATCACATTTTCTGTCCTGCACTCCACTAGCTCACTGGACAGTTACCAGTCACTAGCGGACGACAGTTGGTTGGTTGGTTTGGGGAAGGAGACCAGACAGCGTGGTCATCGGTCTCATCGGATTAGGGAAGGGTGGGGAAGGAAGTCGGCCGTGCCCTTTCAGAGGAACCATCCCGGCATTTGCCTGGACTGATTTAGGGAAATCACGGAAAACCTAAATCAGGATGGCCGGACGTGGGATTGAACCGTCGTCCTTCCGAATGCGAGTCCAGTGTCTAACCACCGCGCCACCTCGCTCGGTGCGGACGACAGTAATTACAGTCTGGAACATAATTGTTCTGATTTGTTCCCATATGGTTTGTTTCCCAGAGAGGTACGTTTCTTTTACGAGAAGTGTGAAATCAACTGTGAAATTGATTAGGAAATTTTCAAGACCATTAATATTCTGCAAAGCGAACTTAACTCTGCACGTTAACAGGTATCGTACGAACTTAACTCACAAGGGGAGGCCACGACGTTTGGAACGCGGATTTACTGCAAACTTCGTATTCTCGTAGTACTCCATTAGGACAACAAAATGTGTAAGCAGTAGCGCGTACTTCTCAAGCGTTATTGAGAAAATCGCAAGATAGTTCCGATCGTCAAATATACAGTATATACCTGTGCGTGGCCGGTTTTACCAGTAAGCGCCGGTAGCCGAGTGGTTAGCGTTCAAGCCCCGTAATCGCTGGATAGAGTCCCACTCCTCACTTTTTTTATATCTAACACAGTCATTTACTTTTCTATTTATATTACAGTTGTTGTAATGGGAAAAATATATCGGCGCTGACCATTGGTCATGCAGTATCGGGTGTATTTTAATAGCGTCTTCACGAGAAAGAATTTCTCGCTCTCTTTCGATTAAATACGAACAACTTTGAAGACAGGAACAAGCATACATTTTCAGTATCATTTTATGCGTTTGGTCGTTTACTACTCGGTAGTTATGAATATTACATTAATTGTGATAATAAAAATTTTCATACTCCCAAATAACATTGTAAATTTAATGGAAATGAGCGTTTGGCGTCATTGGCCGGGAGGCCCCTCGCGGGGCAGGTCCGGCCGCCATATCGCAGGTCTTATTACATTCGGCGCCACATTGGGCGACCTGCACGCCGGATGGGGATGAAATGATGATGAACACAACACAACACCCAGTCCCTGAGCGGAGAAAATCTCCGACCCAGCCGGGAATCGAACCCGGGCCCAGAGGACGGCAATCCGTCACGCTGACCACGCAGCTACTGGGGCGGACGTAAATTTAATAAAAGCTTATCCGATTTTATCCACGTATTTTTCCCATTACATCAATTGTAATATAAATAGTAAAGAAAATGACTGTGTTAGAAATTAAAAAGGAAACCTGACTAGTGGGACTCGATCAGCGACCCAGCGATTACGGGACGTGAACGCTAACCACGCGGCTGCCAGTGCTTCCTGGTAAAAATGGCCACGCACAGGTGACGACATTTGACGGTCGAAATTATCTTGCGATTTTCTCATTAACGCTTGAGAAGTACGCGCTACTGCTTACACATTTTGTTGTCCTAATGGAGTACTACGAGTGTACAAAGTTTGCAGTAAATCCGCGTTCCAAAGGTCGTGGCCTCCCCTTGTCAGAACAGGACCGCTCAGTTGGTGCTACAGAAGCAAATTTCACTTGCGTGTAACAGCAAACCAACATCTTCTCCTTCCGTGCTCAACTGTCAAACATTTTGTTATTCTGACCCAGGAATACCACAACGCAATCTGAATCATACTGTGTTGGCGTAAGCTGTCGCCAGCACACCGGTCAGCAATAGGTAGTAAGAAGATCGATAGTAGGCGCTGGATCAAGCACGCCTGTCAGGAGAGAAGCCAAAGACAGACTCATAAGCAACAAGCCGCCAACGCCCTCTCGACCGCAAGTATTTAGATCTCTGCCACTGACCGGAGAGTCTCAGTCTCACAAGGGGAGGCCGCCAATTGTGAAATTCGGATTCGATTCATACTGCGCATAATAAAAGCTCATGGCCAGAGGTGTAATGTGGCAAAGCACCAAGATGCACTTCTCAGACGTTGTCGAGAAAATCGACAGTTAAAAGAAACCGTTGCGGTGAAATACTCTCTACGATTAATAACTTTTTACAGCGTCGTGGCGCAGCGGTAAGCGCTCGGGTTCGTAATTCGAAGGTCGCCGGTTCGAATCTCGCGCCATGAAATTTTTTTATTATTAGTTTTTTGTAATTCAAATATATATATATATATATATATATATATATATATATATATATATATATAAACTATTAATGAATTGCTTATGCATGTTGGTGAAGACGGATCGCTCTCCAATTGTACCGCCTCCATTTTTCCGTTTGTTTAACAGGGTGTACCAAAGCTCTCCCGTCCGCACTGATTTTCGACGATGTTATAAGTTGCGCTAGGGACCGCATCTACATTCTTTCGAAGTTAGCAGGCAACTACGCTGTTAGGCGGCGGCTCGTTTCGGCCCATTCAACATCTGTCCTTCAAGTGTAACGAGCGAGTAACGGAGTTTATATTTCATACCTGCCACAGCAAGTTTGTGTTCGTGGGGTCTCTATTCTAATTCGAACGTTTGACTTACGCTATACGTATTCGTTTCGGAATATCGTTTCTACGTCTTCCGTTAACTATACGTGGTTAACATTATGAAGACAATTAATAACATTTGTGAAATACAACTTTGTTTGCGGAAAACATAATGATGTTCGAAGTCGCCAGTTTTTCCACGACAAACGACCTTCAACAGCTTATTATATGCATAATTGTTGCAACTGATTGCCGGGAATTATATATATATATATATATATATATATATATATATATATATATATATATGTGTGTGTGTGTGTGTGTGTGTGTGTGTGTGTGTGTGTGTGTGTGTGTGTGTGTGTGTGAGTGTGTATATAGACACATTTGAATAACAAAAAACAAATACTAAAAAAAAAAAAAATGCATCGCGCGAGATTCGATCCGGCGACCTTCGGATTACGAACCCGAGCGCTCACCTCTGCGCCACGACGCTGTCTATAGTTATTAATCGTTGAGAGTATTTCACCGCAACGGTTTCTTTTAACTGTCGATTTTCTCGACAACGGCTGAGAGGTGCATCTTGGTGCTTTGCCACATTACACCTCTGGCCATGAGCTTTTATCATGCGCAGTATGAATCGAATCTGAATTTCACAATTGGCGGCCTCCCCTTGTCAGTCTCAGTCACTAGCTCAGTCACCGCCGCGGTAACTCGCACTCTTAAGTTAGCGTCTGTCAGTACATTGTGACCAAATTAGTGTACATAGCGGGACTTGTACTTTACCCATAGCGATACTAAAGTTTGTAATAGTTAGAATACCGATATTGTCTGTAAGACGACTATTAACGAAGAGCTTGTACCACAACACATGGACCCTCTTGATGATAGGTAGTTTCCTGTCTGTGTAAATAAAGAACCCTGTCAATACAGATGTGCAGTTGTGTTATAGAAGGACGGTACCGGCCACCAAACAACATCCCCTCCCTTGATTGCTATGGTACAAGAGACTACAGTGGCAACGAGGACTTTACAGTGGCAATGAGGATAGTGCATTGGCGACAAAGAGGCTACACATACAAAACAGTGTAATACTAACTCTTCACAGATAAGAAGTATCCAGTGTCATTGAAGCTATTGTTTTCACAGATATACATCCACATTCATTAGATAAGGAGCTGTCTCTTGTACCCTGGGTACCAACTATCCCAACCAGGGTTGTCAGGTATCACCATTTAGGCGGAATTGTCCCGAATTTCCAGTTGAAAACCTGACTCCCGGTTAAACACCATGTCCTCCGAGACAGTTGGACCTGATCTGAACCGGTGACGCTATTGGTAAACTGCCAAAATAAATAAATAAAAATAAAAAAGGCCAGAAGGTGAGTCGCAGCTGAGCAGCCGCCGCCGCACGCGGACACCTGCTCCCTGCAATCGGCGTAGCTGCCAGAGGACACTTGTGTTGTAAGTAAACTGGCGTAGCTGCCAGAGGACCTTCTTCGGAGCGTCGTGAATGAGCGCACGCCGTTGAACGCTTCAAAGCGCTAAGCGGCTAAAGCTCCGGCTCAAAGTTCCGGCAACTTCGATAGCAAAACTCCCCGGCCAGACTCTCCTGTTCTTCATTAGGGTATTCCAGTACCAGGGACCCGTTCACGTTGGATCACCCAGCACACTTTAGGCCGCTCTCTTCTTGCACCATGCGTTGCACTTCAAGCAAGATAAGTCGTAGAGACCATCGTCTTCTGTAGGCACTCAAAATATTTCGTATTCTGACGAAAAAGCAAAATTGTCGTTTCTTCGGAAGAAAAGCAAAATTGTCGCACCCACAACCTTGCCTGAATAAAAATTTTCTTGTGCAGGGGAGATGGCCACCCTTCTCTACATATCGCCCCTAATGACCCGCAGCAAGGCTGCACCACAAGAGGATGAGGTGTTGTTTGTATCCCATCTGGGGGTGATGATCCAACTCGAGCAAGACTTCACTGCTACCCATCAGGCGCCATGGGCTCAGCGAGAGAAGCAGTTCATTCATCGACTGACAGGCAGAGGCGACAAATCGCGGATAAAAACACCGACACCACACACGCAACCAGCTCTCAGACGAAACATGCCATCACTATCGTCGCCAAGCCCCCCCCCCCTCCCCTGAGTCGAAAGAGCCGAATCTAGAGACCCCAGAGGAACAGCAAAACAACAAAGAGGGACCTTGGCAGCTGACAGGTCCAAGACGCAAACACAAAGAACAAGACATGTGCGCCAACAAATTCACAAGGCAAACGCCGAGTGCTTTTGCCAACGCCATCAAAACCGTTTCCAAGTACCAGCAACATAAGGGACCCCACAAACAAACCTGCAGCGGCTAACCAACACATCTCTGTACGACCAGCTACACAGAAAAAACACAACGCCGACTTACTTCCCACTGGTTATAATACGCTACTACACTTGCGTCGTTGCCGAGGGTTCTAGGCACTTCAGTCTGGAACCGCGTAATCGCTACAGTCGCAGGCTCGAATCCTGCCTCGGGCTGGATGTATGTGATGTCCTTAGGTCAGTTAGTTTATGTAGTTCTAAGTTCTAGGGGACTGATGACCTCAGATGTTAAGTCCCATAGTGCTCAGAGCCATTTGAATTTTTTTTTACACTTGCGTCAGCAAGCTAAACGAATAATTTGTAAAAAGCACTCCGCCACCACATACCACACGAAACTCCCAGGGGACCATGCATGACTGTATGTGAGAAACAAAACAGATTACACCAACCTCCTCACCTTCCTCAAAGCTGAGGAAGTAGAGCACCACACATGTAGGACCCAGGACGAAAAGACACAAATGCATGTTGTGAAAGGAGTCGGCACCACAACCCCCAAAGCCATACTACAGGAAGAAATCACTGCTCTTGGCTGGGATTACATGAGCCTGAGCGGAATGCACAGTTTCTTCATACCCAGTCCACAACCAAACTACCTTGTGGCGTTAGCCGGCACGGCTCACTCCCACGGCTTTTTGAAGCAGACACTCATGCTTCATATGGTTGTAATGGTTAACACCGCCACGCGCCTCTCGACAGTGCCATCATTGGCAGTAGTTTCTCCATGCAGCCACATGATGTGGCCCAGCACATCGATACCGCAAGTGTGCCTGGCGACCAACACAGCATAACACTGCAAACCGGGAACAGCTATAAAATGTGACAACGCCCATGTGGCGAACTACAGAGGGTGCGACACTTACAAAGAGGCTCTGTGGTGTAAAAGCGCCACAGAAAACCAAGTGGCTGCTAGAACAGCTCTAAGCGTTCCCTCCTTCCTCCCTCCACCCCCCCTCCCCCAGTCCAATGGGGAGCAGAATCCCCTTCACCGGCACTGTAAGTGGTAGGGGAATGGCCGAGGATGCTCAGAGCTCTGTAAATACACAAAACATTCTTCCAGCAACAGAACCACAGTAGTAGGGCGAAGTAGGCATCAGGCAATTTTGTTAGCGCAGGTTGCCTTCATCAGGGGCATTCATTGTTCTGTCCTCATCAGACCTTAATCTATTGTTCTCTTTTGATTTATATGTCCTTAACCTATTGTTCGACATCAATTTTGATAGCAAGCTGATATGCAAATTAATTAAATTGTGACAGCTGATTGATTTATGACCTTAACCTATTATTCCGCTAAGTGGATTATGACCAGCTGGGGTTGATTTAGGACCCTCTGGGGATAATTTGTTCTTCTGAGAAACCTCCCTCCACCCTTCCCACTCCCGCTCCTCCTACACCACCTCTCTGGAAACCTCAACCCTCCCCCCTCCCCTTGCCAATACAAGTACACTTTCAGGCCTGAGTTATTCGAATACCCCCTCCCACTCTATCCATTTGATTGACTTGTTAATTAAATTGATCAATTAATTAATTCCTATCTCTCTGGAAAATCCCTCATCCATCCCACTCACCTCTCCCTCCTGGGCATTGGCAGGTCTGTGCTAGAGAGGAGGGATCTCATGATAATAAATTCATTTACAATTTAATTATAAAATTCAGTTTGCTGGAGTTGGGTCTCTCTCTCATCGTTCTCCACTGTATTGGAAGAAGTAGGTCTTGTAAAATTCTTTGGAGAGCATTAATTAAATTTATCACTTCCTTATATACTAATCACAAGAGTAATACTACCATAATGAAAAACTCGTCACACGTAATTACACTCTTAAAATATTTGACACCAACCACAGGTCACTGTGTCCCCAAGCCCTGATCACATTGCTGGGCCAGCCACTGGCTGTGAATGCTGTTGACTGCTGCACAGCAAACCGTTCATTTGCGTGCACAAACAAATTAGGTAAAGTGTTTGATGCCTCAATACATTTGGAAATGTTGCTTTAAACAATTTGTTTCAAATACACTTCCACACAAAACACTGCACAGTAGCTGCAAGGTGTTATACACATGTGCTGCAAGTCATGTCACACTAGGCCATGGCTGGGCATCTTCGAATGCATGACAGCCCTCTCAAGTGTTTAGTTCCAGTATCCACTTTCTGTTGCATTACACTCTTCCCAGGTGCACGTGGAAGGGAAATACAATGTGTAAAAATAAATGAACTCAAAAATACATCACATGGGAATATTGTTTATAAATTGAAACTAAAATAAATGACCTCAAATACACTGTGGCAGGACTCTAAAGACAATCCTACATCACGTAAAAATATTGTGAAATACATTAGCACAGTAATTTGCTACACGAGAGACAGTCATAGCCCGGAACTTGCGAAGCGACGTGTTCGTCAGCGCCCACACTTCACCACAGAGTCAACTGACGACTGGAAGCGTGCTCTCCAGCCGGATCGATGAGCGCGTCCAGCACAAAGAACAGATCAGTGGAACAACTGGATGTTTCCAGGGTGCATCAGAAATCACACAGAACAATGCACGAAACCTATGGCCAGCACACCAGCACCAACTTGTCTTCTGTGCTCAGACCAGCATTCATCAGCAGGTGGGGAGGTTGGCTGCACTCCTTTTGGCTCCCTGGGTGAAATGGCGGGTGAAGATGGTAGAGGTTATATAAAACTTCGTCATGGTGCAGTCGCTCTCATTCCACCATCGTCAGTTCGCCTATGTGGTTGCTTGTATATTCTTGCCTCAGTCTTTTCCAGGAAAAAAATGAACTGCTCAAGTTCTACAGCCTGCCATGTAAGTTAATTGTTCTGTTCATTCAATGTACCCGTATGTCCTGTAATTTTAATATCCCTCACAGCAACAGCTGAGGCCGTAGTCGGTTAAGTCATACCTCTGTACTGCCGATCTTTTGAACAGTTTGTTGCTGTAATTTTAGTGTCTGACGAGTTTTTATTCCACAGCTGGTATTACAGTCCTTTTTTTCTTGTTGTTGCTGCCTTCATCCCTGGGATGTTCGCTGAGATGGACCGCCAAGTGGAGGCAGAGAGGCCGCTGCAGCAACAGCCTACAGCAATAACAATCGAGTCGGCGGAGTAAGAACATAAGTGCATTTTTTTTTCGTTGCATCATGTAGCTGTTAGAGAAAATATTTTATTTGTTCATGTAATATACTGTGGTTCTAATGATGAGTGTTGCGGAATTATATACACTTCGCGCCCGGGTTCCCGGGTTCGATTCCCGGCGGGGTCAGAGATTTTCTCTGCCTCGTGATGACTGGGTGTTGTGTGATGTCCTTAGGTTAGTTAGGTTTAAGTAGTTCTAAGTTCTAGGGGACTGATGACCATAGATGTTAGGTCCCATAGTGCTCAGAGCCATTTGAATTATATACATTTATTTTTCGTAACATGTTGCATTCAGTTGTCTGAATGCATGAGGAAGGAGACATAGGGGTATGTGCTGAGGCCGAAACTCAGGAGCCATCGATTCAGTCAGTACAAATACGATTTTCAAATTCAGTATGTGTGTGTCTCATACAGGGTGTTACAAAAAGGTTCGGCTAAACTTTCAGGAAACATTCCTCACACACAAATAAAGAAAAGATGTTAAGTTGACATGTGTCCAGAAACGCTTAATTTCCATGTTAGAGCTCATTTTAGTTTCGTCCACCTACGCTCAATGGAGCACGTTATCATGATTTCATACGGGATACTCTACCTGTGCTGCTAGAACATGAGCCTTTACAAGTACGACACAACATGTGGTTCATGCACGATGGAGCTCCTGCACATTTCAGTCGAAGTGTTCGTACGCTTCTCAACAACAGATTCGGTGACCGATGGATTGGTAGAGGCAGATCAATTCCATGGCCTCCACGCTCTCCTGACCTCAGCCCTCTTGACTTTCATTAATGGGGGCATTTGAAAGCTCTTGTCTACTCAACCCCGCTACCAAATGTAGAGACTCTTCGTGCTCGTATTGTGGACGGCTGTGATACAATACGCCATTCTCCAGGGCTGCATCTGCGCATCAGGGATTCCGTGTGACGGTGGGTGGATATATGTATCCTCGCTAACGGAGGACCTTTTTGAACATTTCCTGTAACAAAGTGTTTGAAGCCACGCTGGTACGTTCTGTTGCTGTGTGTTTGCATTCCATGATTAATGTGATTTGAAGAGAAGTAATAAAATGAGCTCTAACATGGAAAGTAAGCGTTTCCGGACACTTGTCCACATAACATATTTTCTTTCTTTGTGTGTGAGGAATGTTTCCTTAAAGTTTGGCCGTACCTTTTTGTAACACCCTGTATAAGTAATTTCATTGAACTAGAGAATACGATTTTCTATTTATATTTCGGTGAGCTGAAGAATACAATTTTCAGCACGATTTGCTGTGTGTATTTCTCTAACATTTTCAAGAAATAACTATGTGCAGTATCTTATTGACGTTGTTGTAGACGGCATCAGTGAGCAAGATAGATGACTTCAAGGAGAGTGTGAAATACTGGAGTGGGTGCATTAGATGGCGGCTGCTGAGAAGCTGAAAGGCAGAGCCATCTCGCCCTGTTGGAGGAGGATGAGGAAATCGGTGGGAGAACTACCAGAAAACCTGACTGAACTATTCAATCCTTGGACCCAGAGTGTAAAAGGCGGTTATAATGCAACCGGCGTGTTACAGCATATAATTACTATTATTATTATTATTATTATGGAATGTTGTTATTTTGTACAGCACATATTTTTAAAAACTCTTGAGCATTCTACTTAAGTTTTTCGTTATTTCTATATTACAGAGGCACCCAGTCACCACCAGCACCACAACGCCTAGCTGTGGCATGTGTGCCTAGAGCGATAGTTATAGGGGCCAGAATGAAACATGTACCCAAGCAGCACGCACCTCCTTGCAAAGCACCGCTCGTGGCTGTATAAGAGGTGGCAGCGGAATCAGCTGCAGCTGCCACTCCATCGCATACCTTCTGGCATCTGTGGATGGTGAAGTCAGAGGAAGAAGAAGAACAGCAATGATCTCCCACCCCCCAGACTGGCGATGATCCAGCATGCAGCAGTAGCAGTATCATCAGCCTGGGGCTCACATTTGACTTCACCACTGCCATTTCCTCTACTATGGCTCCAACTGTTCGCCATCACCGGCAACAAAAGGTGTGTAACCATCGACGTATACCCCTCACCCCAGCAGGTGCCTCCTCCCAAACGCCGTCATCCGCTGGGCAGAAACAGTCGTCCACTAATAGTATTAATGATCCAGAATGAGATTTTCACTCTGCAGCGGAGTGTGCGCTGATATGAAACTTCCTGGCAGATTAAAACTGTGCGCCCGACCGAGACTCGAACTCGGGACCTTTGCCTTTCGCGGGCAAGTGCTCTACCAACTGAACTACCGAAGCACGACTCACGCCCGCTACTCACAGTTTTACTTCTGCCAGTACCTCGTCTCCTACCTTCCAAACTTTACAGAAGCTCTCCTGCGAACCTTGCAGAACTAGCACTCCTGAAAGAAAGGATATTGCGGAGACATGGCTTAGCCACAGCCTGAGGGATGTTTCCAGAATGAGATTTTCACTCTGCAGCGGAGTGTGCGCTGATATGAAACTTCCTGGTAGATTAAAACTGTGTGCCCGACCGAGACTCGAACTCGGGACCTTTGCCTTTCGCGGGCAAGTGCTCTACCAACTGAGCTACCGAAGCACGACTCACGCCCTGTACTCACAGCTTTACTTCTGCCAGTACCTCGTCTCTTACCTTCCAAACTTTACAGAAGCTCTCCTGCGAACCTTGCAGAACTAGCACTCATGAAAGAAAGGATATTGCGGAGACATGGCTTAGCCACAGCCTGGGGGATGTTTCCAGAATGGCAGAAGTAAAGCTGTGAGTACCGAGCGAGAGTCGTGCTTCGGTAGCTCAGTTGGTAGAGCACTTTCCCGCGAAAGGCAAAGGTCCCGAGTTCGAGTCTCGGTCGGGCACACAGTTTTAATCTACCAGGAAGTTTCATATCAGCGCACACTCCGCTGCAGAGTGAAAATCTCATTCTGGAAACATCCCTCAGGCTGTGGTTAAGCCATGTCTCCGCAATATCCTTTCTTTCAGGAGGGCTAGTTCTGCAAGGTTCGCAGGAGAGCTTCTGTAAAGTTTGGAAGGTAAGAGACGAGGTACTGGCAGAAGTAAAGCTGTGAGTACCGGGCGAGAGTCGTGCTTCGGTAGCTCAGTTGGTAGAGCACTTGCCCGCGAAAGGCAAAGGTCCCGAGTTCGAGTCTCGGTCGGGCACACAGTTCTAATCTGCCAGGAAGTTTCAGTATTAATGATAATGGACCTGTAGCTTCTGGCAGTTCCCTCTCCCATACTTTTAGTGAGGGACATCAGATCACTTTCGCCATACCACAGTTATAATATCCACTGACTGCGGACGCCTTTGAAGCAAATCTCGTTCAGGAGAATCTGACAGGAGGCTACTGCGACGCAGTTGGGTTTCAAAGAGTATGCCTTCCAGTCGTGGAAATGGAGCTCTTCAAGGTCACCAGTGATCCATGGTATCCCACCATTAAGTACTGTGTAATGGTGTGCACTGAACTGTCACACTCCTCCCCACCCCCACACCTAATCCCCCAACGTTGCTTCTGGTACTGAAGAGAGAAGTCTTTATTATCTTCGGGGGTTAATGGCGTGAGAACACACAGCACATCAATCGCTGAGTAGTTTTGCAAGTCCACCTTGATAGGTATACTGGTCCGGTTATCCGAGATGGAATTGAGTGGGTCAGCTAAAGCACTCAGCCAAATACTACACCTGGGAATCCAAGCACATATCTATGATCTGGTAAATGGAGGGCCCAGCTATATAGAGCTACCTAAAGATATAGCTAATAAGAGGGCATGCATTAACATCAAAAATGAAGTGGCTCAGTCTTGTTTTGCGTGGTCAGTCCTGGCTTGCAAAAGAAATTGTGTGAAAAAACCATAGTATACATCTCGATATGGTAGATAATGGTAGATACCTTGACATTCATAAGTGTTGTAACTTTGATGGTATCAAGGTCCCGCTCAAGATCTAGGACATAACTGAACTTGAGGCTCAGAATACTGGAATACCGTTTCATGTTTATGGACTAGAGAAGAAAAGCAAGCCAGATGAGCAGGAAAAGCATGTAGTAGTCGGTCCCCTCTGTTCCTCAAAATTTGCCAGTGAGCGTAAGATGCATGTAAGGCTCTGAGCACTATGAGACTTAACATCTGTGGTCATCAGTCCCCTAGAACTTAGAACTACTTAAACCTAACTAACCTAAGGACATCACACACATCCATGCCCGAGGCAGGATTCGAACCTGCGACCGTAGCAGTCTTGCGGTTCCGGACTGCGCGCCTAGAACCGCTAGACCACCGCGGCCGGCGATGCATGTAAGCATGCTCTTATTCTACAATGAGAATATTAAGGAGAATGTTTTGATCAGAGACATGTCCCGCCTTCTCGCCTCCCATATTAATAAACATAACAGTAAAGGGCATATTTGCTCAAGGTGCCTCAATGCCTTTTCCTCGTGTAAGTTATTAGCAGTGCACCTAGTAGATTGCGCTTCCAGGGATCTGGTACATGTTATTATGCCTACTCAGGGAGAGAAATTCATAAAGTTTAAAAATGCCTACCACCAGGAGCCGTGCCCTTTTGTAGTGTATGCCGACATTGAATGCCTCCTCGCTCCTGTACCCGCTTTGAAGGTGACCCTACAGCCTCAAATACAACTATTACATAAAAAACACCTACCATATGTGGCAGCATACCAAATTGTGTTCAAGTCTTAACTGCTACAGATCTTATGTTCTGGATAATCCTTCGGTTTGGCTGCTCACTGAGCTCGAAAAATTTTCTTGGGAGGTTGATAAGCTTTACAGAGACAACGTTCCCATGATCAGATCGAAGGTAATTGAAGATTTGTACAATAACGCGGTTGACTGTCATATTTGTGAGCTGCCATTAGGCATAAAAGCGGAAACTCCTCGTAGGGACCACTGTCACCTTTCGGGGAAGTTCCATGACCCAGGCTACAATACGTGCCATTTGAAGTACCAACTACCCAGGCACATACCCATTTTCTTCCATAATTTAAGTGCGGATGACGCTCACATTCTTCTTGAGCACTTGCCTGATTTTGGTTGTGAGAAAATCAGGTCAGTGTCCTACCTGAGAGCACTGAGAAATACATTTCATTCTCCAAACGAACGACTCCCAGAATTACACTCCACTTCCTTGACACACCATGTTTTATACAGCCACCACTCCAGCAACTTGTTGAAACTCTACCTCAGGAAGATACACACATCACTCAAGTTGCATTTCCTGACGAGGAAAAGTTTCAACTTGTGACTAGGAAGGTTTTTTTTCCATATGAGTATCTGGATAGTACGGCGAAACCCAACGAAACCACGCTACCAAACATAACTGAATTCTCCAGCAACCTTACAGGCAATGCTGTAACAAATGCAGAGTATGAGCATGCCGTGAATGTCTAACGGGAATTCAACATCTCCACAATAAGAGAGTACATTCGACTTTACATGGACACAGACGTGCGCTTGCTTGCGGACGTTTTCGAGAAAATCCGGAGTCTATGCACGACCATGTATTCTATGGATACTACCTTTTACTACACAGCACCTGTGTTGGCTTGGGATGCAATGCTCGAGAAAACGAACTGCAGCATTGAATTATTGACTGATGATGACATGCTTCTTTTCTTTGAGCATGGGATTCGTGGGGGACTTTGCCAGTGGGTCCATAGATACACCAAGGCAGGTAACCCGCGAATGGGTGACAGGTTCAACGCATCCCTTGATTCGAGTTACATCATATATTTGGATGTGAATAACTTATACGATCACGCCATGCAACGATCATTGCCGATTGGAGAGTTTCGACGTCTGCCTGAAGACGAGTATAAGGGACTAGGCGGAAAAATGAAGGGAGGTATGGTGGATAATTCTGATGCAGGGTATATGGTGGAGGCACAACTCACATGCCCTATTAGTCTGCATGATGCACACCCCGATTTTCCGCTGTGTTCAGAGCAGCTAGTTCCATGAGGAGACCCCACCCCAAAACCGATGACAACTCTGGAGAATGACAAGAGATACTATATGTTATTCATTATCATAATCTCCAGCAATGACTCAGCTTGGCGATGGACTATCTCCTTCAAACAGGCCCCCAGATTGACGCAGAATACTGATTTGAATACGAGACAGAGAGCTTCCACAACGTGTGACTTTGAGAAAGATTTTCATGAATTAACGAATAATTCAATTTTCGGTAAAACAATGGAGAATTTGAGCAAACGGCGTGAAATTTTGATTATATCCGAATGGGATGGGTGTTATGGCGCAAGAAAATGCATAGCCAGACCAAATTTTAAGTTGGTCGCCATATTCAATAAGAACTTTTTTGCTGTGGCTATGGCAAAGACTGTATTAGAGTTTATAAAAACTGTTTATGTGGGGACGTGCTTATTAGACCTATTCAAACTTCACATGTACCACTTTCATTATGGTTTCGCAAATCCTAAATTACTTTGTATGGACACAGACAGCTTCATCTATTGGGCGAAGAACTGCAATCCATATGAAATAATAAGGTAGCATGGTAATGAATTTTACACATCCTCATAAATGGCTGGTAATCCTTATGGTATTGTTCCACAGAACAAGAAGGTTATAGGCGGTATGAAAGACCAAGCGAATTGACTGCTGATTGTGGAGTTTGTAGGTCTGCGATCAAAAATGTATGTGTGTTACACATTGGAAGGTGTCACCCAGAGGCAGGCTTATAGTGTTAGTCATATGGCATCAAGAGGCCTCTCTACGTAAGGCTATTTGTGGTAAATGTAGAGCAGTATTTGTGGTGTTGCATCACAGCCATCGCCTATAGTACAGCAAACTAGTATTCGATCGAGAGGACGCGAGGTGTACAGTGCACTGCAGTCTAAAATCGGCCTGTCGGCTCATGACGATAAAAGGGTCATTTGTGATGGTGGGACTGAAACTCTCCCATAATTGTAGCAAGAGGAAGGGTGAGGGACTCTGACTGATCATCATAGTGTATGTAATTGCATCTGTGTGTGTGTATGTATGCACATCATGTTTGTGAGAAAAGTAAAAATAAGTTTTAAAAAGGTAAACAAATCCATAAAGAAAAAAGTATTTGTATATTTATTTGTTCTTACACAGCATATGAGTAACTTGTGAATGTATCTAGAATTGTTTTTGAGTATCTGTTGCTAGCTGTCCAAGACTGATTAGTTTCTAAATGTAAACACCCCATCGGAATTATTGTTTAACTTATGCTATTGGGACTGTGGAATTTAGTTGTAGTAATAAAAAAAGGATCAAACAATCTGATGAAGTGCTACTGGAAAAAATTGCGTAAAATATTCTCAACCAGTGCTGCTGTTGTAACATGTAGATTAAAAGCGTCTCTGCATTGAAATACCAGAACCGAACTGTATCTCAAGAACTCAACTGAACTATCTCAAAAATCAGATTGTATCTTTGTGAATTGAATAAATGAAAAAATTCGTTATCATACATCTTTGTTGTTGTTATTTGCAAAAAACTATCCCCTATTGCACTGTGTATATGAAGGATGTGCAAGACACAAATGACATTAGCTTTTCTGAAGATGGCTGCTATTAAGGAGTTGAATTTTAAGATGGAAGATAACAAAATATACAAATGGTTGCATAGGATTACATCCACCGTGCAGCATGAATTCGCTTGTGGGAGCATGAGCCACGTGACCATGTCTGCTTCCAAAGACATACAGCAAACATTGTATCTCCTTAGATTGAAGAAAAAACCACAAACATAGTATCTGGGAAAAACTGTATACTATCAAAGTGGGAACAAGGTGAAGTGAGATTCTTTTATTCCTCATCCAACTTAAAAGTAGTTTTACATTTTCATAGACAGACACAGCAAACACTATTTTCACACATTTTCTTCTTGAGTCGATGGAGAGCAGGACACACACAGAATTCCAAGTATTGAATAACAGCAAACTTGAAGATTCGACTCATGCATGAGATGTTCTCCTTCCCCTTCACGTAAATGATGGTATCCATCTGGTCGAATAATCGAAGCAATGTCATCATATGCCAGGATCATACCAGTGAGTTCCATGGTACAAATGTGTTAACCACTTTCCACTCTTCCACGTCTTAGCACACTCCACGTCCTTTAAAGACCTCAGTGATGCAATGTTTGCTGAGAATGTCTCTATTACTCTGGCATCTTCTGTGTATGCTACGAATGCAACATCTTTAAATGTGACCTCTCTGTGCTCATCATACAGACCCTGAGAGTCTGCAATGATGTTCACATCTTGAGATCCCATTGTGGAATGCTCTGGTCAGTGCAGCACCTGTTCATTTATACAGCTTGTTGTGCAACTCTGGGGAGGGGGCAGTAGTTAATCATATGGCCATGTAGTACTAGAGCGTATGCTGCAGTGTGTTCGGAAATATGCCGCAGATTCAAATTCAATTCGTACATCTGTTGGTCCAAATTTAATTACCACGTTCTGTTTCGAGCAATCTATTAGGATGGTTGGCGCCAGCTCCTTGAAATTTCGTGGACTGAGTAGACATCCCTCCTATTCATAGTGTGAAGCATAGAACCTCATACACATGCCATATACTTCACTGTATACATTTTCATCCCACTGCAGGTGTAAATTATCATATGAGTAGAATTCAGAGTTCAGGTAGACTCTGGAATTAGTTAATTTGCAATTATCAAATTCGGTGGAATCATTTGCTAAATTCCCTTCTCTATTGGTCTGAAACAGAAGTATGATGAACCTGAGCGTCTCCAGCTGAGAGGAGGTTTTAATAGACCACACTTGTCTGCTTGCAGTCGGTAGCACTGGATGCTCGAAAACTTCCCATGAATGGAAAGATAGCGGTAGAAATACATCAGCATTTATAACTTCAGACTTCGAACGCTGCTCATCCCATCCTGCAATGTGTGGCATCTTCTGTATTATTTTACTGATGTTGTTCTCATTCTCCTCTTGAGCTCCTTGAAAGTGTGTGTTGTTACCCATTGCTGTCCATATCAGAATAAGTTCTTGTGTAGCATTCAGAACAATTCGCCATATTTCCTCAAAGTATTCCATAAGGTATTTTAAAGGTACAGAAATCTCTTGTACTCTTCTACTGTTCTATCCACTGGCTCTTCCATGAGACATCCATCATTCACATCCAAGGGAGAAGCAGAGTCATACATTTTAAGAGTTGATTTTATGCCTACGCTGTACTTATAATCAATCTCGACTGCATTAAGTTCATATTGTATCACAAGAAACTGGAACACTAAGGCATAATACGTAAGGATCGATGCCACAGTAAGCCGTTCCATCCCTTCTCGTAAATGATCCATCAAGATATATGAAACTCTTGCACAGGAGGTTTAAAGACTCCTGGTGTTGGATGACAATGCTAATTTCATCGTTCTTCTGAGAGGTGGCATGCTTTTACGATGCACACAGTGACTTGCCCCCTCTCATATTTATATCTTACTCTGGGTAATTCGATTTGAGGAAGTATAGCCGAGTATGGTCATTACAAGGCTAGTATTGAGAAGTCAGAAGATATGAATATTTTCCTCTCTAATTGCATGCGGTGAAAAGTTGCTATTCCTTCACATGCAGACTTCCCACGCAGTGTCTCTCGTCACCCGGGTGTACTGGTGACAGGCGGGTTCTGCTAATCTTGATAGGGTTATGCCGACGTGTGTGAGGGAGTCGAGTGGATGCTGTCCAGACGCCGACATTCTCATAAGAGCGGGGGCGACACGCCCACAGGGGCCTGAAGGAGCAGCTGGGGTTAGAGATTCTGTTACTTCGCAGAAACTTAGTGAAAACACTTTCTGACGGGCTACCAGCGAGGTGTGGGAAT
Organism: Schistocerca serialis cubense; assembly: GCF_023864345.2. Taxonomy (NCBI): domain Eukaryota; kingdom Metazoa; phylum Arthropoda; class Insecta; order Orthoptera; family Acrididae; genus Schistocerca; species Schistocerca serialis. The sequence goes on along the minus strand of NC_064642.1, from coordinate 631,966,430 downwards.
GACTTGTGTTCCCAGGCAGTCTTGGTGGGCAAGTTCCCGCGTTTTCTGCAAAATCATAACTGTGAAAGGCTTGCCCAGGGTATAGCTCCGTGACGTAGCAAAATCGGCGCAGAAATTGGCGCCAAGCTTCTCCATTGGTGGAATAGTAGTGCTTCAGCAATAGAGTGAAATTTTACACCGGTTTTCGAGTTGCTGATTGGCACGTTTAACCACGGCCACTGTGGTGGGGGCGGTAATGTTCTGTGTTCGGCTTGTACTGGTGCTCTTGGTAGAGTCGAGTCTCGCCTTTCCGTCAGAGTAGGTTACAAGACTGAGCTCTCGCTGCTCTGGACAGCTTGCCTTCCGTTGGCTGTCTAATATATTTTCATTTAATTGTAACTGTTTGATGAAGTTGCTGAAGTTTCGACTTCAACGTAACTTTCTGAGTACAGTTGGAAATTGAGCGTTCTGCAGCATATGTTGTCTGTCTTGAGAAGTTTTGGCTAAAGTTGACCGAATCGGAGTTATTGTGTGACTTCGCTTGTTAAAATCAATCACTGTACCGTCAGTGATTGTGTGGCGAGCCTTCTTCGTCTCCCTCAGAGGCGCATTTGTGTTGTTAGGGAGTCTTTAGTCTGGAACAACCAGACCAGGATAATTTGTTTTGGGCTATACTCACGACATTATCATCACCACGACAGGACACGAAGCAACCAGCCATTGCCTCCGGTACGCCAGATCGTGTCCTTGAAGTTAAGAAGACAGCTTGGTAATGTATGTCCGCAGCACTGGCAGATTAGTGAATTTTGCTATGTGATAATCAGAGCTCAGCAGAGTGCGCCTCGTTCCCATCTTTTCTAACATGGTTCTGTCTTGGGTGTTCATTGTCTGAGTTCTCACTACTGTAGCAGCAGTTAATGTTGGGTTGTCTGGGTGTTTCTCTTAAGATTTGAGTTGCAAGGAATTGGCTCCACATACCACTTGGTCATAAATGTCACAAGCTAGTTTAGGGACAACTTCACCTTCACAGCATTTATTTGAGTATCCAATTCGATGTATTGTAAATGTTTCATGTGTTTTGTTTATTATTTTGAGTTTAGTCATAAGAAATCAAATTGTTATTTTTGGACATAACTTTCATTCTGTAGATCGGTAGAGCAACCCTTTCATTTCTCACTACGTTAATGAAACTTTCCTTTATCGAATTAATTTCTGTCAAATTAAATTATTGCAGGTGCCAAACTCTTTTCTACTCCACTTGCAGGGTCAATTACAGTTCACGTTTCTTCTTAATCCATGTGCAAAAGCAAAAGTCAGAATCGGGGGCTTAGAGCATCATTTCCATATGAAGATTCTAGAAGAATTTTGTGTTAAATACACTGCTAGCCCCGGCACCTCGCACTTCTTAAGTGTGGTCGATGCATGAGGTTTGTGCGAGACGTATTCCTGACATATAATACTCTCGTCATATTCTACTGGGGTAGTTATATCAAGCGACGTCATTGCGCGGCTTCAGACCCACTGGTTTAAGAAACTCGTGGTTTGCACATGTTATCACCTTGCTGTTCAGTTGTGTACTTTGATTTTATTCCTTAGCCCACACTGTCTTCGTCGACAATATGAGGCTGTTGTGATCACTGACTGGTTGAACCTCGCCACCAACACGTCCGATCCAGCAAGTTAATGGCCACTGAGTCTGCCTTTAAGTGGTTCTACCTGGTTTAAGGCCATTACCACTTCTGGGTCTCTGCATGTTCAAGGTCGCTGCTGGTTCCGCTTTAGATGTAACCATACAATGATGTCCTGGCTGCGAAAATCGACAAGTTGAATTATCCAGGTGGACTATACGATGCTCTAGATAGTCCAAAGACTGAACTGTTACTGGGAGGTAAATAGCATTTGTAGGGGTCTCAACGATCTTATATCCTGTTCCCATTGATAGTAAGAAACCGTAAATTGTATGAATCAATCTGTTGTTGAGGAAGGAGTTGGTGGCAACGTTACACTCGACATGGATTGTATTGACAGGGAGTATAGCCACTGGCTAGTCGGATCAATAGAATTTCTTAGGATCCTTCTTCAAAAACTGTCCTTCCGTGAAACCCAGTAGCCGTCCTATTGATCCTTTCTGGCTAAAGTCAATCGCTGCACTCATTCTCTTTAATTCAGATTTAAGTGTATTGATGTTTGCACGTAGCACAGTCCCTTTCCAAGACCGTTTGAAAACTTCATTGAAATCGCCAATATATGCACCAGTTTCTATTTCCACAATTTCTTTTCCACCATTAATTTCCAGATGAAGTTTGTTGTTATCCTCTGTGATATTCGAAATGCTGTTGTAAGTCTCCAGTCCAAATCAGTGGAATACTCCCTCTCCGTTGCTTAAATAAATCACTGGGAAGTAATTCGCGCGTAATACTGACGATCGTTCTTCTAAAGTCAGAGTATACGACGTTGCATCTGAACATCTACTGACAGGTGAGTGCCTACTGCATCTCCTTGTATATATGCTTCTTCATAAACGTTACGAGGAACATGATACACAGATGCAGGCATAAGTAGGTATAAAAGTCTTGGTAGCGATGAAAATTGTGGAACACACGTCTTGTGCTGGTGTAGTATCAGTGTAGCTTTTCTGGCGGCTGAAAGTCTCCAAATGAGTCGAAATAGTAGTCGACATTTGTATTTTTCTTAAATATGCCACCCTGTGGGTTCTTGGTCCGCCAGCAACATTTAAATTCACAACTCCACAGTCTCCAGATTTCCACATAGTCTTCAGTAATGTATCCTGCATAAACACACCATGGAATCGTGGAATGCTGAATTTTTTCCTCACAAACTTAAGGAAGTCTATATTTGTAAGCTATCTGTCTAGTAGAAGGGCTAACGGGCTTTCTTTTTGTTCATGAAGAGATGTAGCCGTTTCTTGTTTGGTTTCAGGTACAGACCTTATCCGATGGCTGCTGCTTCCATCATGTCTTCTTGCTTCCTCTAGCTGCTCCTGGGAGTTGTGTGCATCCTTCACTGTTCCGGTAATAGCCGCTGCATCACCGGTTAGTGAATCCACTGCTGAGAGACCTGCGATGACAGGAATGAGGAAGCAGATAATTCCACCTGATGTCTTGGTTATTGGCAGAACCGGTCGTTTACGCTTCAGAACATTTTTAGCTCATATCATTGTCGATACACTATTTTTTTAACATCCCTTCTTCTTCTTCATCGTTGTCTTCTTCTTCTTCTTCTTCTTCTTCTTCTTCAGTGCACGACGTGCAGCATTCGTAACTTGCTTGAAATTCATCACCCATAAGCCCAAATTAATTTTATCACTCATGTTTTTATCAACTACAAATGCTGCAACGCACTATCCAATATCAATATCCTTTCTCGCACGTATTGTCTTGGCTTTATCGGCTAAAATTCGATCTGCAGCGTGACGCCCTCGGAGATCTTTATGTTTTTCGTAAGCAATATCGTGTTCCAAATACACGTCGTCTGGCAGGTTAATCCCCTTATCACCACGAGCCAAATGTTTTCGAAGCTTTGTACCAAGCTCACAGCAATTCTAGCCCAGAATGTGCAATTCGGTGGGAAGTTTGTCTAGAATACCACTGCATCCTCTAACACGTCTGGTATCACGCTTGTTATGCTACTGTGTTGGTTGTGCTCTGTGCACCCAGTTATATACCAAAACGTCAGCGTCAATGCAGATATTTTGTGTCCCGAGAAAACTAAGCCATTTAACTACTGCTCTATTCCATCAACGTCTTATGAATTGCTCTATGAGAAACACGTGTGGGTCTGAGCTCTTCTGCATTTTCTCGGTGTAAAAGCATCTCGAAATTTCAGCGCCATTGCTATCCTTTAAGATGTAAGTTCTGGGATTTGTTCTCTGTACTGTGGAAACTGTGAATATCACACTCGACCAGTTAGCCAGTTATGACTTCTCAAATGCTGTCTTGTGTTTTGTGATATGTACTAAATCTCCTACATTACATTTCTGTTTACGTGGACCGAGTATTTTAATACAATAGTACAAAATATCTGAGTCCATTATCATGAACACCGATTCGTCTCATTTTTATTGTGCAATGTCTGGTTCGATTATACTATGAAATTATTTATGGGAGGGTATCTGTCTACCTGTAGGAGCCACGAAGATTAAAACGCATCCATATTTCACATTTTATTGTTCTGTTCAGACGTTCCAAGATACTCGCCTTCAGGTGGGTGAATGTTCAGTAGTGATGTTTCCATACCGCTGCGTCATGGTCATGAAATACCTCTCGTAAAACTCTCTGTTGTCATCGATTTGGAGGTTGTCTGGGCATCGATTCATCCCTGTCTGCAACAAACACTCAAACACATCCATGACATTTGTCCCCGTTTTTGTTTTAATAGGTAATGCCCTGGCAAATTTGGACTATGTATCAATAACCATTAAAATATATTTGAATTCATTACTCTCATGTTAATTTTTCCTCATATCTACAAGATCGGCCTGCTGTAAGTCATCCAAACCTTTAATCATAGCATGCCTAAGAGGACATGTTTTGTGTGCTGGGTGGTGCAGTCCTTGAACTACTGTCTCCATTCTCACTCGTTTATACCTCTCTCTCTAAACTCTGAAATTATTGTGAGAACGTCGTTCGAATGAGCAGTACTGCCCACAGCAGCTGATGCCATGTGCAGTCATAGTCGATCTATTATCTCATTGGGGTCGTTGTAGTATATGTACTTGAGAGGCTGATTGCTGACTTTTTCGTGCTGGCTGTCAGTGCCATCAGCACTGCTACACTGAGAGTCTAATAGTAATGGTTTTACAATGTCTCTGTATTTCGCACTGTGTTGGTTTCCTGCTTTCCTGTGTATGCCAGTCAATTGTGATACTTCACCTTACATCTCCAGATCTTTGGCTGAAAATTTTATTGGTTTTGATGGTGGGGAAAGGGGAGGGGAGAGGGAGGGCTGGGGTATTTCCAAGATGGGGAAAGGTTAACTAAGTGACCAGTGTAATTAATTAGTCAATCAAATTTATAGAGTGGGAGGGGGCTATTCGAGTAACTCAGCCCTACAAGTGAACTTGTAACAGAGAGGGGAGGGGGAGGGTTGGAAGTTTCCAGTGGCGTGGTGGAGGAGGAGGGGGAGTGGGAGGGACCTTTCTCAGAAGGACAAATTATCCCCAGGAGATCGTAAATCAACGCCAGGGGGCCATAATCCACTTAGCGGAACAATAAATTAAGGTTATGAATCAATCAGCTATTACATTTTAATTGATTTTTATATCAATTTGATATCAAAAGTGGTGTAGAACAATAGGTTAAGAGCGTGTCAATCAAAAGAGAACATTAGTTTAAAGGCTAATGTGGAGCAGAACAATAGGTTTCTCTCTGAATGTATGTTTGCCCCTGATGTAGGCAACCCACAATAACAAAATGGCCTGATGCCTGCTGTGCCCTATTACTAACCACAACAAACACATACAATGACTGAAACCACTCCCGCATTGGTACCAACACCACTCGCCCCAAAGAACACTGAGTCGACTCCGACCGTGCCAGACAGTGACACACATGAAATCATAGAAGACACCCCAACACACAGGCAACCAGAAGCCCAGGAAATGGAGCAAAGGATATCAATAAACAAAAGAGGAAACACTTCCATGGCACAACAAAGAAACCAACAACGAAACCAGCAAACTCACCACACAGTCAATGAGAGAGCCAAACAACAACTCACATTATTTCCCCCTTCACCACACCAACAACACAGGCGACCAAAAATGATACACAGAACACAAACACTCAGGCCAGCCATCCAGAACGAAAACACAGTAAAAAATTGGTCACCAATACTACAGCCAACACAGCAGCCAACGTAACAAACAGCCTCAAACAATAGGTGGAGCAATGGAGACACTCTTCCCCACTCACACACAGGTTACAATCGCCCTGAGGGTCTTAAACTTCGTCATCACACAAGGCACACAGCTGTTGGCGGCCACATCGGGCCAGCGCATGGCTGCCATACAAACGGCTCTCACCACACTGCCTACAACTCTTCCACGGATCCGGAACCGCGCGACTACTACGGTCGCAGGTTCGAATCCTGCCTCGGGCATGGATGTGTGTGATGTCCTTAGGTTAGTTAGGTTTAAGTAGTTCTAAGTTCTAGGGGACTGATGACCACAGCTGTTAAGTCCCATAGTGCTCAGAGCCATTTTTTCTTCCATGGATAATACACCACAACAAACAATACACTGACACAGATCCTATTCTGGAATGCAGATGGGATTGGCAACAGAAGGGCTGAACTAGCCGCTTTCTTCAAGAGGAAGGGAATCCGCATCGCTCTCGTGAACAAAACTAAACTCGGAAAACTACGCTTCCCAGGCTATTGCGTCTGCCTTACCGACCGACCGGACGGTGCGGCTGTAGGTAGAACAGCAATCATACATACAACATACAAACATCGAGCTCCCAGCACTTGAAATATTAGAGGCCACGGCCGTCGGGGTAAAGTTCAACGGAGCCAACATTACACTAATATTGGAGTACAGTCCTCCAGGTGATCATAACGGTAAACACCCTGATTGGAATTCGTGCATACGAAACGCCAACGGAAAAAAGCTGTACGAGCATGCAGTAGGCCGCAACTACATTACACTAGCGCCGGGCGAGCTGATGCACGTACAGTGTGTAAACTTTTAGATGGCAGACCTCTCCCTAGTCCTGAATCGGTAGAAGTCGGTAAACGTCGGGAGGCTCCGGTAGGCACGCAGTTTCGACTGCTGCCAACATTACGTAGCTGACTGTGTTGTACAAGGTAGCCATTGTCGTCTGCTTCGTTATTGTTTTGCGCTGTACTGTTCTGCGTGTTTGTCTTGTGCACTTGTGCTAAACATTATCAAAATGAGTGAAGGGGCAGTTGCTGGCCCATCTCGGGAGTCGCCAACAACCCCTACCGGTAGGCCTACGGTTAGAAGGAAACCAGTATTACGTAGCGATGCTCACAAAATTATATTGCGTGTGATTGAATGCTGCGAAAGGGAAAGGGAGCAGAAAAAATTGCTTCACTCCATTTTCAAATCTTCTTTTTTTCGGCTAGGAACCTTCGTGGGCGTACCGAGAACAAATCACTAAAATTTCATCACAATTGGATGAATGGTGTGGTGTCACCGCCAGACACCACACTTGCTAGGTGGTAGATTAAATCGGCCGCGGTCCATTTAGTACATGTCGGACCCGCGTGTCGCCACTGTGTAATCGCAGACCTAGCGCCACCACAAGGCAGGTCTCGTGATACGAACAAGCACTCGTCCCAGTTGTACGGACGACCTAGCTAGCGACTAGATGTACGAAGCCTTTCTCTCTCATTAGCCGAGAGACAGAATAGCCTTCAGCTAAGTTAATGGCTACGAACTAGCAAGGCGCCATTAGCCTTACAGTGATTGTAATTAAAGTCTCCTGTGTGTCGTCAAGAGCAATGTACCACAATGATTGATTAAAGATAAGTATTAATCCAGCTACGTACTTTTCTTCATAGCATTAATTACGTAGCCTGTTCCAGTACTTCACGCCCGTCTGCGTTAGTCTAGCGTGCATTTTCAGCCATCTCGAACTACAAGGTGTTGGCCCAGCTGCCGACACATCACATGGCGACGAGTCTACAAAGGATCTTGTGTTTTACTTTGTCCTAATTTATTTGTGTCATGGCTTCGCCACATTCTCCAGATGTACTGTCCGAATTTTATCGCTTGCAGAATCAGCAGACGCAGGCGTTATTGGATGCCCTTGGACAGCTCGTCCAGGGTCAACGTGCCATTCAAACCGATGCGGCCGCCGCCGCTTCACCAGTACCGCAGCCACAACCTGCCGTTGCACCACCATTTCGAAGTTTTGATGAAACCCACGAGACTTGGCGGGAATGGTCCCGCCAGTTTGCCTTCCACCTCGCCGCATACAGAATTCAAGGTAATGAGCGGCAGCCGTTTTTGCTTTCTTGTGTCGGTGTGTCCACCTACCGTGTGATAGTGAAATTGTTTCCCCGACGCGACGTAGCAACTCTGTCCTACGAGGAAATTTTGTCTGCTTTAGATGCCTATTTCAAAGAAACAGTTAATGTGTTTGCAAAGCGGTATACGTTTTTTCGTACAAAACGTACGGCCGGTCAAACTAATAGGGAGTGGGTAGCAACATTGCAAGGACTTACTAGGGACTGTGCCTTTGACTGTGACTGTGGTCTTTCTTATTCAGATACAATGGTGCGTGATGCAATTGCACAGAACGTTTCTGATGTTCGCATACGGGAGCAAATTTTGAAACTAGTTAATCCCTCCCTTCAACAAGTGATAGACATATTGGATAGACAAGACACACTTGACTATGCTCAGGAATCTTTTGAAACTTCGCCAGCAGTGTGTAACATTAACCGGCCCGCCGGGCGAGCTGCGCGGCCCGGTCAACTGCCCTCGCGCAAACAAGCACAGCTGCCGCCGCGCGCTAAACCAGGTGTGCCGCGCCAGCACACACATGCAGTGAAATCATGCCCGCGGTGTGCTACTAGACATTCGCTTGAACATTGCCCGTCACGCCAAGCTATTTGCTTTTTCTGTAATAGGAAAGGACATGTTCAAAGTGTTTGCCAGAAAAAGCTCAGATCAGACAATCACAATCATTCCAGGCCCTTTGCTTCGCGCCGGAATCGACCCAAGGACACACAGGATCGTGGACCTTCGCCCATGGACATTCATGTCGTTAATTCCACTTCGTCCAGTGACACTTTCTCTAACAGTGACTGTGTTCGTCCCACAAAAACTGTGCGTCGACGTCGCCGGAAATCACGTCACTTAGCAAGTGATTCTGTACCAGTGTCTGTTCAAATTGCACGAGACAGTCGCTCTTGTCAGCAGGACAATAAACTTTTTGTAGATTTGGACTTTAATGGCAAGGTCATACCATTCCAGCTCGATACCGGAGCTGCAGTTTCATTGCTCAATCACGACACGTACAAACAACTGGGCAAACCTCCGTTGCGTTCCGCAAATGTTAAGCTAACCACATATTCCGGACAGAAAATTCCTGTGTTAGGACAGTGCAGCCTTCTTGCAACGTACAAGGGACAAACGAAACTTGTGTCATTTTACGTTCTTTGTTCTTCTACTGCAGTGAACTTGTTTGGTTTAGATTTATTTCAGTTGTTTAACATGTCTATAGTAAATCAGGTCCTATCAGTGAATCAAACTGTGCCTTCAGACAGTGTTTCTCGTCTATGTGACGAATTTGCAGACATTTTTGCACCGGGCATAGGTTGTGCTAAAAACTATGAAGCACATTTGGAACTGAAAGTAAACGCGCAACCGAAATTTTTCAGAGCGCGCAATGTTCCCCACGCATTGCGTGATGAGGTCGCAAGAACATTAAACGATCTCGAATCACAGGGTGTAATTGAACGTGTGCAAGCTTCTCTCTGGGCCTCACCCTTAGTAATTTTGCCAAAACCTTCCGGAAAATTGAGACTTTGCGTGGACTTCAAGGCCACGGTGAATCCACAACTAGTGACTGCTACTTTTCCTTTGCCCCGCCCGGAAGATCTTTTTGCTCAACTGTGCCCGGGAAAATATTTTTCAAAGTTGGACCTAGCCGATGCGTACTTGCAAATACCGGTGGACGACGAATCCCAGCGCGTATTGGTGGTTAACACGCATCTTGGATTGTACCGATTCAAAAGACTGCCATTCGGGTGTGCATCCGCCCCTGCATTGTTTCAGCAATATTTACAAACTATTTGTGCGTCAGTCCCTACTGCAGCAAACTATCTGGACGATATAGTGATCTCCGGACAGACGGAAGAAGATCATCTTGCGAACCTATGAACATTATTTCAGGTCTTGCGGCAAAATGGTCTTCGCTTGCGGAAGGACAAATGTGTGTTTTTTGCTCGTGACTTACCATACCTGGGATATGTCATTAATGCCCAAGGCATACATCCGAGTCCAGAGCACCTCCGTGCCATACAAGATTTGCCTTCCCCTCAAAATCTGAAACAGCTACAGAGTGTGTTGGGTAAAATTAATTATCATCATAAATATGTGCGCAATGCCTCTTCCATTTCAGCTCCGCTTCATCGCTTACGCCGTAAAGGTGTTCCGTTCGTCTGGACGACGGAATGCGAACGCGCCTTTCGCCAGTTGAAATCGGCGTTGCTTTCTAATACTTGCCTTACGCCATTCGATCCCCAGAAACCCCTTTTGTTGATGGTAGATGCATCGGATTTCGGGATCGGTGCTGTGCTTGCGCACAAAGTTGGCTCCCATGATCGCCCTATTGCCTTTGCGTCCAAATTGCTCTCGTCTGCGCAAAGAAATTATTCACAGATAGAGAAAGAAGCTTTGGCTCTCGTGTTTGGTGTTACTAAGTTCCATGATTTCTTGTATGGTCGTCACTTCACCATCATCACAGACCACAAACCTTTGACATCGCTGTTTCATCCGAACAAGCCTGTACCTCCGCGTACATCGCAGAAATTCATTCGCTGGTCTATTTTCCTCTCGTAGTACCGCTACGATATCTTGTATCGGTCCACTAAGCACGGAAACGCCGATGCGTTGTCCCGTTTGCCTGTTGCTGAGGATAAAGCATTCGATTCTTCCGAACTTGCTTGCATGTTCATGGATTCGGAAACCGATGAAGTGGTCGAATCGTTTCCGATTGATTTTCGTCGTGTAGCTACAGCCACAGCTGCTGACCCTGTCCTTGCTACTGTTTTGCGTTTTGTTGCTACGCAATGGCCTTTGTCAAAGTCTCGGATCGAGGATCCGTTGGTTCGCCGATTTTTTGCTCACAGGGAGAGACTTTTTGTTCGATGTGGTGTTTTGTTGTTGCGTTCTGATAATGATCAGTCCAGAGTCGTGGTCCCACGTTCGTTACAGTCCTCTGTTTTACGGCTTCTTCACCAAGGACATTGGGGTATAGTGCGAACGAAACAACTTGCTCGTCAGCACTGTACTTGGTTCGGAATCGATGCTGCGATTACGAATATGTGTTCTTCTTGCATGGCGTGTGCCGAACAACAATCCGCACCGCCGCGGAAAGTCTTTGCATGGCCAAAAGCCACTTCCCCTTGGCAACGCTTGCACATTGATTTTGCTGGTCCATTCTGGAATGCTCGATGGTTGGTTCTGGTCGATGCCTTCAGTAATTTTCCTTTTGTTGTCCGGATGTCTTCCACGACGTCCTCCGCCACCATCCAAGCGTTGTCTGCTATCTTTTGCATTGAAGGTCTTCCGCAGACTATAGTTTCCGACAATGGCCCACAATTCATGTCCGCACAATTTCAGTCATTCTGCCAGGCCAATGGTATTCAACATCTGACATCCGCGCCGTTTTCGCCTCAGTCAAACGGTGCCGCTGAACGATTGGTCCGGACGTTCAAGTCACAGATGTTGAAATTGAAAGAGTCGCATTCTAGGGAGGACGCATTGTTGCTCTTTTTGTCTTCGTATCGCTCTCAGCCCCGAGATGGTCGCTCGCCGGCTGAGTTGCTCCACGGTCGTCCTCATCGCACCTTGATGTCTTTGCTGCATCCGCCGCATCAGGTTCCTGTGCAGCGGCAGACTCCTGCTTTTGCTCCAGGCGACGTTGTATTTTATCGCAACTATCGAGGTTCACGGCGTTGGCTCGCAGGGCGCATTCTTCGCTGCCTCGGCCGCGCGATGTATTTGTTTTTGGGGGCCTCTGGTGAGGTGCGTCGGCATCTCAATCAGCGGCGCCTCTGTCGTCGCACGGGTTCTGCCGCTCCCCGTCTGCTTTCAGCGACGGTGCCGTCCGGTCAGCGCCCTGGGGACCCATCTACTGGCTCGCCTCATCCCCAGGTGTTACCGACGATGCCTTTCATTTTGCCCCATGGCGACGCGCCGCCGCAGCAGCCGCCGCCGCCGCCGCAGCCACCGGTACTCCGGCCGGCGCCGTCCGCATTCGACGCTTCGCTGTAGCCGCCAAGCGCCTCCCAGGGTCACGCGCCGCCGATCGCTTCCCGTGACCAGCTGTCCTCCGCCATGGAACTCTTGCCCGCTCCGGACCACATGACGTCATCGCGCGTCGGGTACCCCGACGCAATGGAGGTCGACCCTTCGGCCCCTCCTGTCTCATTACGGGCGCATACACCGCATGTTGACGTGCACCCTGGACTAGGTTTTCAGGCGTTTCCTAGCTCCCCTCGGACCGAATGGCCGGGTGCGGGTGGCACAGCCTCGCCTGTTGTTAGGCTCCCCACCTCATCGCATACGTCAACATGGGGTCCTCCCCATGGCGGGCGTAAGCCTTATCACACGACCGTTCGCCGATTTGCGGGGGAGGAATGTGGTGTCACCGCCAGACACCACACTTGCTAGGTGGTAGATTAAATTGGCCGCGGTCCATTTAGTACATGTCGGACCCGCGTGTCGCCACTGTGTAATTGCAGACCTAGCGCCACCACAAGGCAGGTCTCGTGATACGAACAAGCACTCGTCCCAGTTGTACGGACGACCTAGCTAGCGACTAGATGTACGAAGGCTTTCTCTCTCATTAGCCGAGAGACAGAATAGCCTTCAGCTAAGTTAATGGCTACGAACTAGCAAGGCGCCATTAGCCTTACAGTGATTGTAATTAAAGTCTCCTGTGTATCGTCAAGAGCGATGTACCACAATGATTGATTAAAGATAAGTATTAATCCAGCTACGTACTTTTCTTCATAGCATTAATTACGTAGCCTGTTCCAGTACTTCACGCCCGTCTGCGTTAGTCTAGCGTGCATTTTCAGCCATCTCGAACTACAAGGTGTTGGCCCAGCTGCCGACACATCAAATGGTTTGGGAACGCACAGAGGGCAGACATACATACATTCATTTTTATATTTAGAGATTGACAGTTACGTTATAATATATGACCTGTTTAAGTATATTTAAATTTTACAATTAATAGTTTAACATTGTGGGGAATGAAATAAAATGAAAAAAAAAGTTCCAAGTAGTGGGTCTACAACCCAGATCTGCTGCATGACAAGCCTTTACCTAATCAATTGTGCTACACATGTTACATTGACTGAACTGTAGAAACATTGTTCATTACTCTTTTCGGGCGTTCGGAGAACAACTCACCAAAGTTTCATTGCAATCGGATGAATGGTTTGTGAATGCATAGTAGACAAACATACATACATTCATTTATATATATATATAGATTTTAATGTACATGGCGATTTCAGTTTCGTTTACGAACAACATTTAAAGCGAGTTTTACTTCCAAGCCTTTCGTCTGCTTTCGTGTAAGCATGACGCGCAATTTGTAGTGCCAGCACTGCAACTGGTAGGCGCACCTTGTGTCCCCCCCCCCAACGGCTCCACTCCCCTCGCCAGCCAATGCTTGCTTCCTCCTCTCCCCGCACCCCCCACACAACTCAGCCGTCTTACAGTTAACACACTGTACCATACCGCAGGGAACACAGACCAGACGTGATAGACATGGCCCTCATCAAGGGAATCACAGTCACCCTCAACGCTCTGGCCTCAAACAAACCCCAGTAATACTCCACACAGAAGAGACATTGCAGTACCATGAACCACGCAGGATACTAACTACAATCGCGCGAATTGGGCACTGTCCAAGGAAACGCTCGATACTCGTATCCTAGAGACAGGAGATTATGCAAACTGCACAAACTGAAGAAGCTGTCTAAGCCCTCACCATTACGGTTCAGGGTGCAATATCGACGCCATTCCAGTACTCACGCCACAACGCTCAGCGGCCCGGCCCACAGAAATGCGGGGCCTGATGTCAATTAGGAAACGTCTCAGGAGATACTGGCAGCGCACCAGGCGCCCGCTGTACTAACAGCAAATTAACAGGCTCCAGGGTACCATGCAGTGAAAAATACAAACATGTGAAACCAGACAGGCGGACAGCATACTCGCAGGGCTGGATGCTATGCAGTCTGGTGTGTGAAAGCTAGCTCATTACTTTACCAAGGAGAAACACTACACACCAGCTCTACAGGGACGTGACGGACCAGCATACACTGCAGAGGAGAAGGATGAACTGATGGCCAGGACCTAGCAGCGTCATTCACATCGAACCGAGGCTCACAGTTTTAATCTGCCAGGAAGTTTCATATCAGCGCACACTCCGCTGCAGAGTGAAAATCTCATTCTGGAAACATCACCCAGGCTGTGGCTAAGCCATGTCTCCGCAGTATCCTCTCTTTCAGGAGTGCTAGTTCTGCAAGGTTCGCAGGAGAGCTTCTGTAAAGTTTGGAAGGTAGGAGACGAGATACTGGCAGAAGTAAATCTGTGAGGACCGGGCGTGAGTCGTGCTTTGGTAGCTCAGACGGTAGAGCACTTGCCCGCAAAAGGCAAAGGTCCTGAGTTCGAGTCTCGGTCGGGCACACAGTTTTAATCTGCCAGGAAGTTTCATATCAGAGCACACTCCGCTGCAGAGTGAAAATCTCATTCTGGACACATCGAACCAATTTACTTCAGACCCAGCTTTCACTCTCGAAATGGACCAGGAGGACCCACGACTTGTTACCTACCCCACAAGCTATGTAATAAGATGCACTAGCACACATAAAATTACGTGGGTCATCAGGCATACCACAGGCTCTTGATCCCAATGGGACTCGAAACTGTCTCCCCAAGGAGTTCTCGGATAAAGCTATAGAGTACCTAATACACTTTACGAATACCATCTTACAGCACCAACACCTCCCTGACCATGGGAAGGCGGCAAGGTCTTGATGTTCACGAAGCCAGGGAAAGACCACTCTCTCCCACAAAATAACTGACCCATTGGTCTGCTGTGCTCCCTCGTCAAGGTTGTTAAGAAGGTAGGCCTAATTCTCGAACACCTCAATAGGAACTGCATCAACAATAACATCCTGAGGCCAGAGCAATTCAGATTCAGGAAACACCATTCCACAATACAACTCCCCCATGTAGAGGAACATATCACAGATGGCTACAACACCAACAAAGCTACAGCAGCAATGTTCTTGGACATCGAAAAGGCCTTCGATCGTCTATGGCACAACGGTCTCATTCGCAAACTCAGCGGTGCTGGTTTCCCCGACAGACTCATACGTCTCATACACTCATACCCCACCAACAGATGCTTCTGCACTGACGTTCACAGCAAACAATCAACACAACACAGTATACGAGTGGGAGCTCCCAAGGCAGTATCCTAGGGCTCCTCTTGTTTAAACTCTACATCAATGACTTTCCAGATACACAAAACACGGATGACACTGCCATCATAGCGCAAGACTGGAAACCGTGAAAGATTAACTCACAATTGCAGACAGCACTCAGAACTGCCGAGTCTTGACTGGAACGATGACGTGTTAAAGTAAATGTAGATAAGAGCGAGGCTGTTCTTTCGTACGCAAACTGAAACATCTCCACAAACACCAAAACTGCAGACAAATACTATTACAGATGTGTCCAATACGTTTCTGTAAGAAAGTCAGATACATCGATGTCTGGCTAGACCAGAAACTTACATGGGGGGACCACACTGAATATGTGACCAGCCGAGCTAACACGAGGCTCAAACAGCTTTACCCTATGTTCAACACACAAAGCACATTGAATAGGAGGGTGTCGAGGTCCATGGACACAACACTACATAGACTACTGATGACGTATGCAGCTCCAGTATGGGGATACGTTCGAGCGAGGTGGCGCATTGGCTAGCACACTGGACTCGCATTCGGGAGGAGACGGTTCAATCCCGCGTACGGCCATCTTGATTTAGGTTTTCCGTGATTTCCGTAGCTCCTTCCAGGCAAATGCCGGGGTGGTTCCTTTGAAAGGTCACAGCCGACTTCCTTCTCCATCTTTCCCCAATCCGATGAGACCGATGACCTCACTGTCTGGTCTCCTCTCCCAGACAACCCCAACCCCTCTCCCAAACAACCCCCTGGGGATACGGAGCTCCAACACGTCTATGCCACCTGCAGATGCCACAGAACAAAGTGCTACATATCAAGAAAGCTCCACGATACACGCGCAACGCGGACCTTCACAGAGAATACCACCTAGAGACTCTCATGGAGGTATTAAAAAAACCTCGCCACAAGATTGTACAGGAAAACGAGACATTCGAACAATCTTTTCATCCTTAACCTGAGAAACTACGATCACAACCATACGTGGAAACATAACTGTCCAACAACACTACTAATTAGGGACAATTATCTATTGCTAGCACCAACACACAGATATAGCATATACTGGTGAACGCTTGCAGGACGGCAAAGCTGACAGGCATTGCCAGCTGTAAACCAGCCAATCGACTAGCAACGCTGGTAAGCCGTACTTCATACTAAAACGCAAACAAATCCAACCAAAACCCTTACACAATACGATAGATTTATGACAAATCGACCGCTCATATAACGTCCTTGGCTTGTTACAGGCTCAAGAGACTCACAGGTTCTCAGCCCAGCAGTACCCCTCCACGATAGGACTGACACTCTTTATGACAATCTAAGCTATGAACGGTACCGACTACTGCACCGTACCCGGAAGCATGATCTATCGCGGAAAGCAAGAAAACCGCTACTGATCTTACTACACGACCACACTATCACAGAGGGTTTTTTCCCCTTGGTGCTTGCCTTACACTTTTCCCTTCTGGCCTTGAAACCACTACCCTTCTTTCGCTTTTCGCCCACTCTCTCCTCGATGCGACCGTATTAGTGGATAGTGCTACCACGGATAACATCACAGCCCCACATCCCATCAAGTCCTCGTTTAGTACCTAACAATTATGGAGGTGGCAGTAGATCTTTTGAGATGGTCACCATGTCGGTGTAGGCGTGGAAGAGCCCCGCCCTTTTTTTTTAAAAAAATAAAAGCCAGAAGGCACAGTGTGGTGCAAACGTGTGAAGAAAGCACGCAACCTTCGCACAGAGAAGCAATCGAGCTTCCTACAGCCAACTGCATGACTTTGGAAGAGGTCAAATAGTGCCTTTGGAGAACTTCCACACAAGTTGGACGTACAGCGTCAATTTTACTGGGTCAATTTTGCTGCTCCAGTTGTATTACGATGTTGATATCAGTGGTCGCGTGAACGTTCTCACACCAATAGATAAGGTTCTGGACGTCCTTGCAGCGCCAGGGTCGTCGTATTGTAAGGGCAGCGGTGGCAGATCTTACAGCTGCCACAACACAGATAAGAGGCCTTGTGAGCCCAGATGTGACATCACAAACTGTTGCGAACCAGTTTTTAGCAGTGGGACTTCGGGCACATACACTTCTTGCCCGTCTTCCACTCACACCTTAGCACCAACGTGCACGTCTCAACTGGCACCGTCAGAGGTTTACTTGGAAGATGGAATGGCGTCCCGTGGTCTTCAGCGATGAAAACAGGTTCTGCCTGCACACAAGTGATGGTCGTTTGCTCGTATGATGATCTGGCGACTGCTGTCTCGTAGAGCGCATTCGTCCAAGACACACTGGCCCTACCCAGGCCTTACGGTCTCGGGTGCGATAAGCTACAACTCTTCATTCACATATGGTTTTTCTGGAGGAGACACCAACCAGCGCTCGGTAAGTGCCGAATTTTGCCTTTCTTGTGCAACAGGCAAGTGATGCGTTACGTGTTGTTCCAGCAGGATAACATTCACGCACACAGTGCCCGTGAAACTCAACGTGCTCTACAAAAGACGTGCAGCTACTTCCCTGGCCAGCATGATTTCTCGACTTGTCTCCAATCGAGCACTTGTGGGATATGATGGGACGCGAAGTGACTCGTGCGACTCATCAGCCAACAACTCTTACAGAACTGCGTGAGAAGGCCGAGCAGGCGTGGCATAACGTATCCCAGGACAGTATTCACCATCTGTATGGCCGGCCGGAGCCATGATCAGCGCCTGAATTGCCGCCTGTGGAGGCTACACCACGAAGTAATATGGGTGTTTCAGCATGGGTCCACAACTGGTAACACAGATCCGCTGGTACTATTGATCTGCGAAAGAAATCATTTCGTGCACTCCATATGCACTGTTGCAAAAATAAATCTTGAGTGGATTGAAAATGTCTATAAGAAGGGAAATTTTTTTCCGGCAGTGTGTAAGTCCAGACAATATTGTAAGCATAGATTCAAACTCAATATATACCAGTTAGCGAATCGAGTGGGCCACCAGCAGACGAGCAGGTCGAGAGTAAGTCACAGCCCCACTCTACGGTCCAGGACCCGCAAACAGCTGACAAAGAGCGGGCCCAGTTGACGCCAAAATCCCGCACTGCAATACGGGCATGTCAGTCAGTGCGAACAGACACCCCAACGGCTGCAACTGAAAGTAAACAAAGACGAGGTAGCGAGTGGTTATCCGCAACCGGTGATGTCACCGTCTCTGTCCCACAACGAACAGCAATAACAAACAAGCAGCAAACGACCGTGAACGCAGAAGTAACGTATATCGGAAGAACGTTTGCACACTGTGAATGTGCTGCGCTCGGTGGATGATATGCTGGCACACGACAGCCCCTCAGGTTCACTGACTCCGCCCTCCATGTAAACTTGTTCAGAGAGTGGGCAGATCAGACGTTCGATGAAGGCCAGTGTCAACGCAATCCGTGAGAGGAACAAAAAGAAATCTTCAAATGCAAATCGGGACGCAATTCTCCCGTCAGATTCTTAGGAAGGATCCGGCATGGAGCTGCACGAAATGACGGATTCTGAAAAAACTTCACTTTCCAATATTACAATCATAATGAGAATTTCACTCTGCAGCGGTGTGTGCGCTGATATGAAACTCCCTGGCGGATTAAAACTGTGTGACGGACTGAGACTCGAACTCGGGACCTTTGCCTTTCGCGGGCATGTGCTCTACCATCTCTTTTTTTTTAAATTCTTTGTTGATCTCATTTTATGTTTTGTTTTGTTCGTTGTATATGATCGGGGCGGACGTCTCATGACACCCGTTCAGGTTGTTCATTGATCCACTCAGTTTTTTTTATTACAGTGGGTAGCTAAACCCTCCGACCAACACGCTGAGCTACCGTGCCGGCTATCTGAGCTACCCAAGCGCGACTCACGCCCCGTCCTCACAGCTTTACTTCTGCCCGTACCTCGTCTCCTACCTTCCAAACTTTACAGAACATCATTTCTTTCAGGAGTGCTAGTTCTGCAAGGTTTGCAGGTGAGCTTTTGTAAAGTTTGGAAGGTAGGAGACGAGGTACTGGCAGAAGTAAAGCTGTGAGGACGGGGCGTGAGTCGTGCTTGGGCAGCTCAGATGGTAGAACACTTACCCGCGAAAGGCAAAGGTCCCGAGTTCGAGTCTCGGTCCGGCACACAGTTTTAATCTGCCAGGAAGTTTCATTACAATCATATACGATTACCACATTAAACGTTCACTGGATACATTAGGACGTAAAAACAGATGCTCTGAAACAGTTTCTATATGAGTCAAGCAAGGACATTGCTCCCCTGCAGGAAGTGGTATCCCCGAAAGTATTTTTTTCCGGTTATGTTGGTCTTTGCAACGTATCCAGTGAATCCATTTTAGTTAGAGAAGGCGTTCTGCCTAGTAAGCAGGAGACTCGGGTTCGAATCCCTGCCAAGCACCGATTCTCAACTTTCACCATTGATTTAAATGAATGCCCACTGGCAGGCAGTGCATTCAGTTACTTTATGTTTTGATTCATAGTGGCTGCGAGATCAAGAGAGGTGTCTGTTATTACGGACATGTCCAAAAGAACAGACACCACATATATAATTAAGCCATGGATGGACTGTGATCCCTTCAGTGCAGATGCACATCACGCACTACATCTTATGGGGATTGGTGAAATGATGTGCGTAATAAGGATAATGGGCAAGGGCACTACATCAGTGGTGTGTGTATGAGTTGAGAACCTGAGTCTGACGGGAGGCGTGCTAGAGTAACCTGTGCAGTTGCGATGACCACTATGTCCAGATGGCACCACTTGTCACGTGATTAACCTGTGTTTTCTGGGCCTCAGTATTTGCTCTCCTCATGTCTTTCATGTTGCTGTAATTTGAATTAATGACAAGACTGAAATGATAAATGCCACACTGCCTGAGTTTGCCAGACACTCTTTCCCGTTTATGACTACATGTATTACAACGATGATCAGCTGCTATTTTAAACAGTATATTCATCACAAGTCAGCACGCATATCCCATTCAGAAAGATTTGATAGTAGCGACATATTTTCAGTACACTTTATCTATCCAATCACTTAAGTCCGAACACTTAAGTTAGTCTACATATTTACTACACATGAAAGTTTCATTACGAAGTAGTTACCAGTCCGTGTAATAATTCGCTGCATGTCTCATGCCTCCACATGACACAAATTTCAGTTTACCGCTGAGCCTCCTCTGTTCAGTCTAACTGAATAACAAAGGTAGCTACATTTTTTAAATTTGTCATTTTCTGTCATTTATATTCCCCCAACTAGGGGTGGACTGGCAGTGGCCAAACTGCCACTCTTTAGTTTTTTTTTTTTTTTTGGTCATCAGTCTACTGACTGGTTTGATGCGGCCCGCCACGAATTCCTTTCCTGTGCTAACCTCTTCATCTCAGAGCAGCACTTGCAACCTACGTCCTCAATTATTTGCTTGACGTATTCCAATCCCTGTCTTCCTCTACAGTTTTTGCCCTCTACAGCTCCCTCTAATACCATGGAAGTCATTCCCTCATGTCTTAGCAGATGTCCCATCATCCTGTCCCTTCTCCTTATCAGTGTTTTCCACATATTCCTTTCCTCTCCGATTCTGCGTAGAACCTCCTCATTCCCTACCTTATCAGTCCACCTAATTTTCAACATTCGTCTATAGCACCACATCTCAAATGCTTCGATTCTCTTCTGTTCCGGTTTTCCCACAGTCCATGTTTCACTACCATACAATGCTGTACTCCAGACGTACATCCTCAGAAATTTCTTCCTCAAATTAAGGCCGCTATTTGATATTAGTAGACTTCTCTTGGCCAGAAATGCCTTTTTTGCCATAGCGAGTCTGCTTTTGATGTCCTCCTTGCTCCGTCCGTCATTGGTTATTTTACTGCCTAGGTAGCACAATTCCTTAACTTCATTGACTTCGTGACCATCAATCCTGATGTTAAGATACTCGCTGTTCTCATTTCTACTACTTCTCATTACCTTCGTCTTTCTCCGATTTACTCTCAAGCCATACTGTGTACTCATTAGACTGTTCATTCCGTTCAGCAGATCATTTAAGTCTTCTTCACTTTCACTCAGGATAGCAATGTCATCAGCGAATCGTATCATTGATATCCTTTCGCCTTGTATTTTAATTCCACTCCTGAACCTTTCTTTTATTTCTATCATTGCTTCCTCGATGTACAGATTGAAGAGTAGGGGCGAAAGGCTACAGCCTTGTCTTACACCCTTCTTAATACGAGCACTTCGTTCTTGATCGTTCACTCTTATTATTCCCTCTTGGTTTTTGTACATATTGTATATGACCCGTCTCTCCTTATAGCTTACCCCTACTTTTTTCAGAATCTCGAACAGCTTGCACCATTTTATATTGTCGAACGCCTTTTCCAGGTCGACAAATCCTATGAAAGTGTCTTGATTTTTCTTTAGCCTTGCTTCCATTATTAGCCGTAACGTCAGAATTGCCTCTCTCGTCCCTTTACTTTTCCTAAAGCCAAACTGATCGTCACCTAGCACATTCTCAATTTTCTCTTCCATTCTTCTGTATATTATTCTTGTAAGCAGCTTCTATGCATGAGCTGTAAGCTGATTGTGCGATAATTCTCGCACTTGTCAGCTCTTGCCGTCTTCGGAATTGTGTGGATGATGCTTTTCCGAAAGTCAGATGGTATATCGCCAGACACATATATTCTACACACCAACGTGAATAGTCGTTTTGTTGCCACTTCCCCCAATGATTTTAGAAATTCTGATGGAATGTTATCTATCCCTTCTGCCTTATTTGACCGCAAGTCCTCCAAAGCTCTTTTAAATTCCGATTCTAATACTGGATCCCCTATCTCTTCTAAATCGACTCCTGTTTCTTCTTCTATCACATCAGACAAATCTTCACCCTCATAGAGGCTTTCAATGTATTCTTTCCACCTATCTGCTCTCTACTCTGCATTTAACAGTGGAATTCCCGTTGCACTCTTAATGTTACCACCGTTGCTTTTAATGTCACCAAAGGTTGTTTTGACCTTCCTGTATGCTGAGTCTGTCCTTCCGACAATCATATCTTTTTCGATGTCTTCACATTTTTCCTGCAGCCATTTCGTGTTAGCTTCCCTGCACTTCCTATTTATTTCATTCCTCAGCGACTTGTGTTTCTGTATTCCTGATTTTCCCGGAACATGTTTGTACTTACTCCTTTCATCAATCAACTGAAGTATTTCTTCTGTTACCCATGGTTTCTTCGCAGCTACCTTCTTTGTATCTATGTTTTCCTTCCCAACTTCTGTGATGGCCCTTTTTAGAGGTGTCCATTCCTCTTCAGCTGTACTGCCTACTGCGCTATTCCTTATTGCTGTATCTATAGCGTTAGAGAACTTCAAACGTATCTCGTCATTCCTTAGTACTTCCACATCCCACTTCTTTGCATATTGATTCTTCCTGAGTAATGTCTTGAACTTCAGCCTACTCTCCATCACTACTATATTGTGATCTGAGTCTATATCTGCTCCTGGGTACGCCTTACAATCCACTATCTGATTTCGGAATCTCTGTCTGACCATGATGTAATCTAATTGAAATCTTCCCGTATCTCCCGGCCTTTTCCAAGTATACCTCCTCCTCTTGTGATTCTTGAACAGGATATTCGCTATTACTAGCTGAAACTTGTTACAGAACTCAATTAGTCTTTCTCCTCTTTCATTCCTTGTCCCAAGCCCATATTCTCCTGTAACCTTTTCTTCTACTCCTTCCCCTACAACTGCATTCCAGTGGCCCATGACTATTAGATTTTCATCCCCCTTTACATACTGCATTACCCTTTCAATATCCTCATACACTTTCTCTATCTGTTCATCTTCAGCTTGCGACGTCGGCATGTATACCTGAACTATCGTTGTCGGTGTTGGTCTGCTGTCGATTCTGATTAGAACAACCCGGTCACTGAACTGTTCACAGTAACACACCCTCTGCCCTACCTTCCTATTCATAACGAATCCTACATCTGTTATACCATTTTCTTCTGCTGTTAATATTACCCGATACTCATCTGACCAGAAATCCTTGTCTTCCTTCCACTTCACTTCACTGACCCCTACTATATCTAGATTGAGTCTTTGCATTTCCCTTTTCAGATTTTCTAGTTTCCCTACCGCGTTCAAGCTTCTGACATTCCACGCCCCGACTCGTAGAACGTTATCCTTTCGTTGATTATTCAATTTTTTTCTCATGGTAACCTCCCCCTTGGCAGTCCCCTCCCGGAGATCCGAATGGGGGACTATTCCGGAATCTTTTGCCAATGGAGAGATCATCATGACACTTCTTCAATTACAGGCCACATGTCCTGTGTATACACGTTACGTGTCTTCAATGCAGTGGTTTCCATTGCCTTCTGCATCCTCATGTCGTTGATCATTGCTGATTCTTCCGCCTTTAGGGGCAATTTCCCACCCCTAGGACAAGAGAGTGCCCTGAACCTCTATCCGCTCCTCCGCCCTCTTTGACAAGGCCGTTGGCAGAATGAGGCTGACTTCTTATGCCGGAAGTCTTCGGCCGCCAATGCTGATTATTTATCAAAATTGAGGCAGTGGCGGGGATCGAACCCGGGACCGAAGACGTTTTTGATTATGAATCAAAGACGCTACCCCTAGACCAGGGTACTACCTCTTCAGCTATTCTAAGACAAAATAATTTGCAATTTTAATAAAAAACTTTTAGAAGTTAAAATAAGTTGTGTTGTTCGTGACGGAATATGATGACATGATGTACATTTCCTTTATTATGAACGTTATATGATGGGATCTTCGGCTGACTGTTAGTAGAGGTTCAGATATTGGAGGTATTGAGGTGATATTACATGGGAAAGGATTATAATATGTTTATGTGGAGAGGAAGTATGAGTAAACAAGTGAGATGTGGGTGTTAGGAGATGAATGGGATGCCTGCTGATCAAGAAAAGGTGTATTGGAGCCTTAATTTAGGATACAGTGTAACAGGTAGATTAGATTACAATTAGAAGGGAGGATAGATTTCAGAAAGGCATTCATGGTTTGAGAGGGGAAGGCGATTGAAATTATGCTGGGAAAAGACTTCAAGGATTTGGAAGTGAAGGCAAGGTGAGATATGTTGATAGAGGCCAGGCAGCAGGCCAGGGTTGGGAATCAAGTTTATTGGAGATGTGGGAGAGGCGAAGATGATCTACATGTTTAAGGAGGTACGGAAAATTCATGAGCTGGTACATGGTACAGGTAGAAGAAGGTGATCGGATGCAGAAACTGGAGTGGAGCGCATGACGTTCCAGGATTTTGACATGATGTTATGACTTCGGAAGAGCAGATGTCCATGTTACATTGACATAAGTAAGTTAGGGGCAGACGATAGTTTTATGTGTAGGATTTAATCCCTACGTTCAGCAGCTTAGTAGTTCTTGCAGTTTTAGTCTATTATGGTCCATCTTTTGGATGGTTTATAGGTGAGGGTTCTATGTTTTAGATTAAGTGTTAGCTCAACATACACTCCTGGAAATTGAAATAAGAACACCGTGAATTCATTGTCCCAGGAAGGGGAAACTTTATTGACACATTCCTGGGGTCAGATACATCACATGATCACACTGACAGAACCACAGGCACATAGACACAGGCAACAGAGCATGCACAATGTCGGCACTAGTACAGTGTATATCCACCTTTCGCAGCAATGCAGGCTGCTATTCTCCCATGGAGACGATCGTAGAGATGCTGGATGTAGTCCTGTGGAACGGCTTGCTATGCCATTTCCACCTGGCGCCTCAGTTGGACCAGCGTTCGTGCTGGACGTGCAGACCGCGTGAGACGACGCTTCATCCAGTCCCAAACATGCTCAATGGGGGACAGATCCGGAGATCTTGCTGGCCAGGGTAGTTGACTTACACCTTCTAGAGCACGTTGGGTGGCACGGGATACATGCGGACGTGCATTGTCCTGTTGGAACAGCAAGTTCCCTTGCCGGTCTAGGAATGGTAGAACGATGGGTTCTATGACGGTTTGGATGTACCGTGCACTATTCAGTGTCCCCTCGACGATCACCAGTGGTGTACGGCCAGTGTAGGAGATCGCTCCCCACTCCATGATGCCGGGTGTTGGCCCTGTGTGCCTCGGTCGTATGCAGTCCTGATTGTGGCGCTCACCTGCACGGCGCCAAACACGCATACGACCATCATTGGCACCAAGGCAGAAGCGACTCTCATCGCTGAAGACGACACGTCTCCATTCGTCCCTCCATTCACGCCTGTCGCGACACCTCTGGAGGCGGGCTGCACGATGTTGGGGCGTGAGCGGAAGACGGCCTAACGGTGTGCGGGACCGTAGCCCAGCTTCATGGAGACGGTTGCGAATGGTCCTCGCCGATACCCCAGGAGCAACAGTGTCCCTAATTTGCTGGGAAGTGGCGGTGCGGTCCCTTACGGCACTGCGTAGGATCCTACGGTCTTGGCGTGCATCCGTGCGTCGCTGCGGTCCGGTCCCAGGTCGACGGGCACGTGCACCTTCCGCCGACCACTGGCGACAACATCGATGTACTGTGGAGACCTCACGCCCCATGTGTTGAGCAATTCGGCGGTACGTCCACCCGGCCTCCCGCATGCCCACTATACGCCCTCGCTCAAAGTCCGTCAACTGCACATACGGTTCACGTCCACGCTGTCGCGGCATGCTACCAGTGTTAAAGACTGCGATGGAGCTCCGTATGCCACGGCAAACTGGCTGACACTGACGACGGCGGTGCACAATGCTGCGCAGCTAGCGCCATTCGACGGCCAACACCGCGGTTCCTGGTGTGTCCGCTGTGCCGTGCGTGTGGTCATTGCTTGTACAGCCCTCTCGCAGTGTCCGGAGCAAGTATGGTGGGTCTGACACACCGGTGTCAATGTGTTCTTTTTTCCATTTCCAGGAGTGTATTTTAATGTTCCAGTGAGGTATACGAGACTATTGTGGATTAATAGGTAAAGATTTCTAGGATGAAACAATCAGATGGTTTTTTGTATGACTTATTATTGCCTGGGTTTTTGCAGTATTGATGGAAGGGGACCACTCATCAGAGCAGTAAGAAAGTTGTCAAGATGAAATTGGGGAGATCATCAGGGTGAATGGAGGGTGGCATTGACTGCAAGAAGAGGTACACAGGAAGGGGTCGTTTTGAGAAGTCACTTGTGCATAGGATGTAGAAGAGCGATGAGAGGATGGATTCATGGGACAAACTGCAGTCAGAAAGAAAATTTGGAAGTGGATGCTGTGTACAGTGGAAGACTACTAAGAAAGAATGCAATTACGCTGATGTAACTGATCGGAACTGCGTAACAGTGGAGTCTGAATAGGAGGCCAGGTTTTTGTAATGCCTAGAGAAAGGAACAGGGAGGGACGACAACTGTTGTGCTGTTGGTACAGGAGGGGAACGATCTGGAGGAGATGATTACCACCAAACATTTTAGGGCTGAAGACACTCTGGTTAATAAAGAGAAGAAAGCGTTGTTCAAGGTGTTTGTGGGTGTGTTTGGAGAGGGCAGAATCAACGACCTTACTAATGGGTTGACAGAAAGAGGTTTCACTAGCAGGTTTGTTGTGCTTAGGAAAGAGGATAGGTTTTGAGGTCTTTCAGGGCTCAGAATAAAAACCAGCGTATAAAGGATGGCCTTATAGACGTTTGCTAGGATTCTTTAAGGTGATGGTAAGAGATAGTAATAGGGATTTTTATATTGTGTATGGTGATTGGTCTACTTAAATCCTTTCATGGTGTGGGGTGTAAGAACTGAAAGTTGGCAGAGGGAAGAGCAGTGAGTGTATGTTTGTGGCTGTGGACAGATGGAGCCATGGAATGGTCAAAGTTAGGACGATCAGGTATGGTGAATGTGTATAAGGTGAAAAGGTTTGCTTTTGTCAGGAACTGATTGTTGTGAAGGAGTGGGTTTTGCGCAGCAGAAGTGTGGCCAGCAAATCATTGGAAAGCTGTGTACTTAGCTCTAATGAATTTTGTGTATGTTCATCCATTAAATTACAGACATGTGTTTGTAACTGGTATGCCGGCGTGTGTTGATCGTGAGTGTGGAGGAAAGAATGATAGATTCCATGGGACTCTCTAAGTAGTTCAAGAGCTTGTAGAGGTGGAGGAGGCGGTTTGGGGTGGATGGAGCTAATGGGTGCATGGACAGCAGCAGCTTCGGTCAAAGTTTGATGTAGGGAGGAAGCAGTGGTGTCTGGATTTTTGGAAGTGACAGAGTGGTTTCCAAACTGGGTGACGGTATACTTCCACTAGGCATTCCAACAGAATGGTTGTAGTCTTGGCTGAGTTTGGGTGAGGCATTGTGTAGTTGGATCTGTTGTTGTGTGACATAGATTATAATTTACAGGGTCGCTTACAATCCGATCTAGGACCTCTCCATGCACGCATTCAATGAGGTAGTTGGATACTGCTATGACATTAGGAATGCAATTGTTGTGAGGGTAGGTGTTGTGCAGAAGAGGGACTACATCACCAGAAAGGGACGCAAAAAACTGACACCATCACATATGTTCAACTTGGGAATGGCTACATATATGTATGTCTGGGACAATGCTATAGGAGTAGTAGGACTGGACTATGAAGAGGAGGAAGTTGTGTGGGATAGAATGATTGGGGTGGATAATAAATAATGGCACAGGTGATTGTTAGGATGGTAAAGCAGATGGCAAGGATTAGGCATTTAGCACGATGACTGAATGGTGGTTGTGGCTGGACAGGGATTTGTTTAAGATTACCAATAGCAACTCAGTACAGGGCTAGTGGATGGAGATTGTAAGTTCCATTAAAGTTATTGGGTAACAAATGGATGATGTGGTGGGTTTGAATAAATGTTTCATTTAGATTAAATGAAATGTTAACATTATGTTGAGTGAAGCTTTTGGAGATTAAGGTATTGTTGTCTAGGGAACAGATGTTGGAGAAGAGGGCGTTACACTGCTGTCAGAAAATTATTACATTTACATCTACATTACTGCTCTGCAGTTCACAATTAAATGCCTCACAGAGCGCTTATCGAGTTAGAGATGGCAGAACAGAGATGTAGAGATATTTAAATTGTGAGTTTGGTTGTGATAGTAGATAGCTGTGACATTGAGATGGAGACGCATTGGGCAATTAAGGAGATTTGTTGGAGAGTGTGGGGACATTCAAAGGCACGTATACTTTGATGGACTATAGTTCAAAATCGGATTGTGTCTTCAACTTTCGGAGTGGGGCAGAGGGATGGATGTGATTCTCAGCAGTTCAGATGGGAACGAAATGAGTTTTTTGGGAGGAAGTTAGACTGTACATTTATGATAATATGTGGGTAGAGCTCATTGCAATGTATTACAGGTGAGAGGAGATTTGAGGTTGGGGTAGTATTTGCAAAGTTCCTTGGATTTACAATGTGGCCAAGTGAAGGGCGTTTTGCATTCATTGGTATTGTGATCATTGTATTCTCTGTAGTGTAGGCGTCTGATGGCTTGGAGTTGTGAGTTAGAACGTTCAGCTGTGTGCATCTTTAGGTACGTGAAAGCTCCATTATGGATAAGATATTTAATGGTGGCTGCTGATTTGGGGAATAGTTGGACTAGGTAGGCATGGACTGTGGTTATTGTGGATGCAGACTGCAGTGCGGATTTCTGCATCAGGATTGGAATTTATTTCCTGCATAACCTCCTCTACCACGATCTCAGGATTCATCCACCTTGACACAGCAGTTGTTTTGGATAGGGAAGAGAGAGGGTGGCGAATGTGGCATGGATACCTAGAGTTTTTTAGGGGGAGGGGTCAGGGTCTGTGGTTCCGATTTTTTGATTATTTGGGACTGTATTTACTCATTTCTTGTGTGTGTGTCTTTGGGTTTAGGAATTTATTTTCTGATTAGGATAACAGAAAAGTGGAGGTGGTTTGGGACTCATGTCCTCTTGGGATGTTAAAGCATGGTTGAGAGGGAGTTTTCTGAATAGGTATTGCGTTCTTGTATTCTGTGTTGTCTGAGCTGTGTCAAAGTACCAACCTCACTAGATCGGGTTCAGGCTGCAGTTTTTCGGCCGTTTTTCAGAGACACAGGCTAAGCGGCTTGTCTGTATAACCGATATGAGGTGTTGTAGAGGGAGAACAGAAGGAACTGAGTTGGAGAGCAGAGTTGCGGACATAGCTGGGTTCCCACGGGGCATGGCACGAATGTGTGCCACGCTTTCGTGCTTGATTTCGTGCCATGACAGGAGTGAAGCGATCAGTCGTGGGGCGTGGACAGTTCACACGGAGTGGAGTGTCAACGAAAGCATGATTCAGTTGATCGCGCGAAGCAGGCCATGAACGAGCTCCTTATCGAGAGTTGTGCTGTGGTGAGTTCGGTTTTTGCTACTGTTTTGGCACAGAGAATGAATCGGTTGGTGGAACCTCAAGAAAAACGCAAGAAAAGACAATGGTGGGTCAGGAACTGGATACTTCAAAGAACATCGAGGGCACATAATTTGGTTGACATGGAACTAAGAAACCATTAGCCTGAAGATTTCGAAAACTTATTACGAATGTCTCAGGCGCAGTTTGACTACCTTTTGGAACGCGTTTCACCTCTGATTTCAAAATCAGATACTAATATGAGACAAGCAGTAAAAGCAAAAATTAAACTTCAAGTAACTTTACGCTACTTAGCCACAGGGGATTCTTTTAAAAGTCTGGAATATTTATTTCGTGTTCCAAAGAACACAATTAGTAAATTTATACCTAAAACCTGCGAAGCGGTCCACAAGGCACTTATGGAATAATACAGGTAATTACAATAACATATAGTATACAACTTTTTCGTTTATTATTTTATTTGAATTTTCAACATAGTAATGTATGAGTATTCCAGGTCTAAGTACTTAAGGAATAGAAAGAAACAATAATACGAAAATGGTAGATCAGCATAATAATATTGATCATTAAAAATGTTACCAGCATAGAAAGAAAGTAATCGTTTGAGTAATAAAATAAGATCGACCTATAAATTTGTAAATAAGTAATCTGAGGAATCAGCTCTCATATTTGATTCTCGCTCACTTGGTAGTGTCGATTGGTTGGAGGGAGTTGGTGGTGGGCACATCGCATTTGTTATTTGTGACGTAATTGACTCTTGAAGCCTCATGGCAATTGGAGGCCCAATACTGCGTAGCATTGACGCAACATACTTTCCGAAATAGTCGTAGGAGTCCTCTTGGTTCATTACTGCAGTACGATTTGAAATAGCTTGTAATTTCTCAATCGCACATGGAAAAAAAAAAAAACGGTTTGGGAGGCCTGCAGAACTTTTTCGCCGATTTTTGATGATGAAGGCTGCGATGGAGTTGAAGGCACTTTTCGTTTTAGTGTCTCAGTTTCTGCTGGAATCTGTGATGTGCTTGGCGTGGTCTCGTTGAGATCGTCGTTATTGTAGGGGATGATGCGTTTCCGCTAAAGACTTATCTGATGAAACCTTTACAGTCAGCGTAACATGTCTCGACAGAAAAGAATCTACAACTATCAAGTTTCAAGGGCTCGAAGAGTTGTAGAAAACACTTTCGAATTTAGAGAATTTGAAAACCCAATATCATTAAAAATACAGTCGGTGGACAAAGTAGTACTAGCCTGCTGCTCGTTGCACAACTGGTTGCGGAAAACTAATCCCGCCTACAGCTCATGAGGTTTAATTGACTTCGAGGATGAAAACCATCGTATTTCCACTGGATCGTGGCGTCAAGAGGAAATTACTGGCGTACAGAACCTTCCGTAAACTGCTAACGGACATCCACGTCGACAGGCACAACAAATTCGGGATAAGTACCGTGATTACTTTAATAGTGAAGGTGCTGTGCCCTGGCAAAATGTACTACTCGGCGACGTTCCAAATACAGAACCGTAGAGCACATCAGTGTCAATATTGTGCTCAGTTATTTTGTACATGATTGTCTTCAACTAGTATGTGTCACAAAACGGCAAGCACGAGCGTGGCGTGACCATCTGCAGATAACTGTGGCCAACCAGGAACGGCGCACCGAGCCAAGCAGTGCAGCACCGGTGGCTACTGACACATTCTGCAAAGGAGACTGGCGGACTTCGCAGCTGTGGCGAGGTGGACACCTCGCGGACGGAAGTTGTACCCATTAGTTGCTAGCGGATTGGCAAGGCATCAGCGAGGACAGGGGGAAGTGCAGCTGATGTTCGACTACATGTTAAGACAGACGATAGATGAATAACCATTGAAGTGACGTATTTGCCGTGTGATTGCTCTCACGAATGTAACTATAACGTATTTAAGCAGAGTCAAATAGAGCTTTTTCCCGTAACAAAATTGCAGAAGTTTCTTCTCAACAGCCCTGTATGTTTTTTGGGGTCCTGAATGTCACGTTTGCTGCCTTGTAACGGGTCGCTTCACAAAGAAAAACGCAAAATGCCTCAAAATTGTTGCCTCTTTTTTAATTTTTTGCATGTATCTCGCAAACAATGCGTTTCCGAAGATGACCATTCCATACAAAATGAAGGTATAGAACATCTCCTACGAAACGCACTAGTCAGGTTCGAATTTCTGAAAAGCTGTATCGGCCCTAGAGCGCGCTGAAAAGAAGCGACTTTTTGGCCCTTCTGGGAAAATGTCAAAACGCCCATTTTCACCCACTACAATTCGAAAAATATACATGTTAACAACCAAAAAACCTACACCACGTGGAAGTACATTGAAGTTTCTACGAGAGGCGTCTGTAAGATGCAGTTTTCTGTGAAGAGACAAGGGAGAAAATCTAAAATTACGAATAATGCCATCTGCGCCCTAACTGCACTGCCTCCTCTACCACGATCTCAGGGTTCACCCATCTTTATCACAACAGTGGGGGTGAATTTCTTGTATGTGTGTCTTTGGGTTTAGGAATTTAAGTTCTGGTTGGGATAATGGAAAAATGGAGGTGGTTTGGGATTTACATCTATTTGGGCAGTTGGTGCATGATTAAGAGGAAGTATTCTGTATGGTTGCTGCTTTCTTGTATTCTGTATTGTCTGAGCCGTGTCGAAGTATAAACCTCACTTGATCGGAGCCAGGCTGTAGTTTTTCGGCTGTTATTCCTTCGACCAATCTATCTCTCATGGGGGCTATACTTTCGGTCTATTACCCTTAAAAGAGATTCTTGTGAATGAATTGATGGGTAAGCATGTTTGATGAAAACATTAACAAATTATACATATAACATATTAGGTAAATAACACTGAACAGAAAGATAAATATGAAATCTGTATGTAGTAATGTACATGTGTCATGAAATGTGTGAATGTCGAGCCCAGGTCTGAGTTATCACTTCTAGTAGGTTCTCCATCTCGAGAAAGAAGAAGGCATTTTGTGACAGAATATGGATACAAAAGATGGTAAGTTGTATCATGGACTATCGATCTATGAAAAAATACCTACAGTGTTGTCATGTGTGCAATTAGTTTACTCGTCTTCATTTAGCTATTGGTAGTCCATGTAATGTTTCTTGGGCACTAGAAGGTCCAGATGAATGGTCTTAGCTGTGGATGTCCTGGAAAAGGGTCAAGAGCTGTGGAAGGTCTGCAATCACAAGTGAGCTGTCGCTGTTCTTCAACTGAAAAAAATGTAATTTAATGATTAATGTTATGATAAGAAAAAATTTGTTTGTAAATATGCATAATGCTGTAAAGTATTACATGAAGTAATTCCTCCCATCACCTCAGTTGCTTCAGACAAGTGGTATTGCAAGGCACTCACTCATCCAGGCCATCTTCGTCTATAAATGAAAACTGTCATCAATGTTGGAACATGACCCTTCACATTGCTTGACATCGCCTATTCCCATACTGACCTTGACGATCTGGCTTGTATTTACAAGACATAAGCTGAAAAAGTCTTTGGGAGCTGGGGTTTCAGTATGATAATGAGAGCCAAGCCATTTTTTGTCAACTTTCTTCTCCCCTCCTCTCTCCCCCAACACTCATCTGTATCCAAGTGGTTTCCAATCCACAGTTGCACCTGATGCAAAACTCTGCAAGTGTGCTGTTGAGGTACAGCGTCAGTGGGAGACAGCTGTGTTTTCTGATGCCCTGCAGGCATCAGTTTGTGGAGTGTTTTAGTTGGGCAGTTACCAGCACAAATGTCAGTCAGAAATTTCTCATCACCAGCTATTGTTTCCTTTGGATGGGCTGAAGGAACTGTAAATTTAACAATGTATGTTTCAAGATTCAAATTTTTGGAGTAGCCTTTGAGAAATTTAACCTTGCCTTGGTTGAATGATGATGATGAAGAGTCACAACCACTCAATGCAGGGAGGAAGAGTGTACACTCCTGGAAATGGAAAAAGAACACATTGACACCGGTGTGTCAGACCCATCATACTTGCTCCGGACACTGCGAGAGGGCTGTACAAGCAATGATCACACGCACGGCACAGCGGACACACCAGGAACCGCGGTGTTGGCCGTCGAATGGCGCTAGCTGCGCAGCATTTGTGCACCGCCGCCGTCAGTGTCAGCCAGTTTGCCGTGGCATACGGAGCTCCATCGCAGTCTTTAATACTGGTAGCATGCCGCGACAGGTGCACGTGCCCGTCGACCTGGGACCGGACCGCAGCGACGCACGGATGCACGCCAAGACCGTAGGATCCTACGCAGTGCCATAGGGGACCGCACCGCCACTTCCCAGCCAATTAGGGACACTATTGCTCCTGGGGTATCGGCGAGGACCATTCGCAACCGTCTCCATGAAGCTGGGCTATGGTCCCGCACACCGTTAGGCCGTCTTCCGCTCACGCCCCAACATCGTGCAGCCCGCCTCCAGTGGTGTCGCGACAGGCGTGAATGGAGGGACGAATGGAGACGTGTCGTCTTCAGCGATGAGAGTCGCTTCTGCCTTGGTGCCAATGATGGTCGTATGCGTGTTTGGCGCCGTGCAGGTGAGCGCCACAATCGGAACTGCATACGACCGAGGCACACGGGGCCAACACCCGGCATCATGGTGTGGGGAGCGATCTCCTACACTGGCCGTACACCACTGGTGATCGTCGAGGGGACACTGAATAGTGCACGGTACATCCAAACCGTCATAGAACCCATCGTTCTACCATTCCTAGACCGGCAAGGGAACTTGCTGTTCCAACAGGACAATGCACGTCCGCATGTATCCCGTGCCACCCAACGTGCTCTAGAAGGTGTAAGTCAACTACCCTGGCCAGCAAGATCTCCGGATCTGTCCCCCATTGAGCATGTTTGGGACTGGATGAAGCGTTGTCTCACGCGGTCTGCATGTCCAGCACGAACGCTGGTCCAACTGAGGCGCCAGGTGGAAATGGCATGGCAAGCCGTTCCACAGGACTACATCCAGCATCTCTACGATCGTCTCCATGGGAGAATAGCAGCCTGCATTGCTGCGAAAGGTGGATATACACTGTACTAGTGCCGACATTGTGCATGCTCTGTTGCCTGTGTCTATGTGCCTGTGGTTCTGTCAGTGTGATCATGTGATGTATCTGACCCCAGGAATGTGTCAATAAAGTTTCCCCTTCCTGGGACAATGAATTCACGGTGTTCTTATTTCAATTTCCAGGAGTGTATGCTTGGTAACACTCTTCTTCACAGCACTTCCCACATGCTAGAGGAGCTAAGGCACTGTACCTCTCTACAACTTTAGGAAATATTAATTTGGAGGGGGAGAAGTTTGGAGACCCATCATTATGCCAATGGGGCGACACCTCCCCCACAATTGCGACATTCTTGTGAGCCAAAGGCAGGGATTCTGCTGTCCACACTATCATTCTGTCTGCTTCATCAGCTGAATGTTTGTAGGCAATTCCGCTTTCATTACATTTTGTCATCAGCATCGTGATCACCATACCCTTGTTTGTTGGATTCGATAGAAAATTTAGTTGTGAAACAGTTGGTCACATGGTGCTGCTAAATTCTATGTCCATGGACTGCTTTTGGTCAATTTACTCAAGCACTTCAAAGATATGGTAGTCTTCTATCCTTCTGGATACCCATCAAACATAATTGCGGCACTTCGATTGTATTTAAATCGTACTTAACGGATATATGAGTCCCAAATTTCTTGGATAGTATGTCCACTTGACCATACGAATCTGTGCGACAAGAAGCCCCCATCACTCACATATACTGTGCTGCTATCCAATAGTGTGGTGTCTGGAAGGGGTTTAAAAGTTTTGTACAAAGCAAAGCAGAATTTGTGCCTTTTCAACTGCGCCCTCATCAGACAAAGCTAGGGGATATGAAGCCAATTCATAGCTTAAGGAATGCTTTCTTCTTAGTCTGGTTGTTTGGCGACAAATATCCTTTGAAACAGAGTGGAGGCTTAATGGCCACAATTATTTCTTTATATTTTGTGTCCATATTATATCACTGAATACCGTCTTCCTTTTCCAGATGGAGACCCTACTCGAAGTGCTAATCCAATCCTGAGCTTAATAGTCGCACATTTCATGACACATCTACATTACTACACACAGGTTTCATATTTCTCTTTCTATTCAGGGTCATTTACCTAATATGTTATAAATATAATTTGTTAATGTTTTCATCAAACTTATTTCGCATTAATTCATTCAAAAGAACCTCTTTTAAGAGTAATACACTGAAAATCTAACGCCCATGAGAGACAGGCAGGTGGAAAGGATCCTCTGTAGGGCCCAGAAGGCATTTTTCGTATTTTCGCTTTGCTTTCTCCCCCTTATGAGAAAATTGAATGTTACAGACATCTCTTGTAGGAAATTTAATGAGCCTCCGCGTGATGTAGGCGTCCTTGATGATGACATGTGTATTTTTCAAGTTTTAGTGGGTGGGAGTGAGCATTTCTGACATTTTGACAGAAGAGCCAAAAAATCGCTTCACTTCAGCGCGCTCTATCGCCGATACCGTTCGTCAGAAGTTGAAGTCTGACTAGTGCATTCTGTAGGAATTTTTCTCTTACTTTAATTTTGTATGGAATAGACATCTTTAAAAAACATATGGTTTTCGCAGTATAAGCGCAAAAGCAAATAAAGGCTAGAATTTTGAGTTTTTTGTGTTTTTAGTTTGAGGCCGGCACCTACAAGATAACAAACTTAAAATTCGAGTTCAGCACCCCAAAAAACATATAGGACCGTTGAGTAAAAACCTGTGCAGTTCTGTTGCGAAAACGGCCGTTTTGAACACCAATTGACAGGACTAATTACAGTTCTATTGAATGAAGGTAGAATCTGACAGTCAGGAAAGTAGGACTCTTGACCTACTGTAGTGACAAAAAAACCATGTTCAGTTCTGCTGTCTTGTTCATATTAAGTCAGAGAGAAAGCGAAACGTTGTTTGAAGTTTTGTGAAACAGTCCAGTCAAAGAGGTGGGTAGTGTATAAGAAGTAACTTACTTGTGATTATCAAGCTTAAGTTGAATGTTGAGTGTATATTTTATATGGTCTTTTAATTACTTCTAAATATCTTAATCAGGATGGCTGGGCAGAGCCAACTCCATCCTCCTGAACATGAGACCAGTATCCTAGCAACTGCACTGCCCCATGCTATATAGCTTTTCAGGTGTTCAGAATAATTTCGCTGTTATGTCAAAGGATTTCATGAAAACATTTAAAGTGCTTCAGATCGAACAGAGTTCATTACTTTACAGAATCTCGTGTGATAAACAGTCAGTCCGCAATGAATTTATTTATTGCCTTTTGGCTATTCGCCACAAGGTCAATTTCTCTCAGTTTGTCTATTGATGCATTATAAGCAGCAGTCTTCTTATGCGGATCACTGCGTTCCTTGCTCTAAACTTTCCAGAAACGTGTGTGACTCCTATATATTTTAGTAAACTCGGCAATGAACTCTTTAGAGCAATGATGCATTTCAACCATTTGAGCATTAAGTGTACATACAAAAAACAGAAACATTTTACTGAATAAACAGATGATTCAAGAATGTTTTTGCCGACCGCTGTGACAGAGCGGTTCTAGGCGCTTCAGTCCAGAACCTCGCTGCTGCTACGGTCACAGGTTCGAATCCTGCCTCGGGCATGGATGTGTGTGATGTCATTTGGTTAGTTAGGTTTAAGTTCTAGGGGACTGATGACCTCAGATGTTAAGTCCCATAGTGCTTGGAGCCATAGGAAGGCGAGAACGTTTTTCGTCCCAGATTTGTTGAGATTTCCAGCACACACGCTGTTATTTGTCTGCACAGATGTGATTTGCTCAAAACCGCGACTCCAGCTTTCAGGTTTGTGCATATCTAATATGAGCGAAACTTTACAGCCTATACCATGCCCCATACGCTACGATTTGTTTCCGCAAGTATAATGCATGCAGAGATTTGCACCGACAAATCAAAGGGTGTGGGCCCAGCTTTTATTAAAATATCCCTCTGCGAGGTTACGATGTTTTGTCTGTGTGTTTCATATCATTCTTCGCCTTAAATGCCACAAATAATATAAAATTTTCATCGACCTTTTTATTTCATGAGATGTTGCAATGAAAAACTAATGTGACAGCAGCTTGGTTGCAAACTATTTGACACATGAAATTTATGTGCCACAAATCATTTTCAGTCAAGCCACATGTGACAGTTCGATCGCGAAGAAGTAAACATTCTTTCAGCATGATTAACTTTGGCAACTTTAAACTAGGCGCGAAGCAGTTTGAGTTGGTGCGTAAACATGAGAATCAAAATTTCAGTTCATGGAGACAAATTGTGATGTATACGATGGCAGTTGTAAGCGTTCAATTTGGTCAATGCGGCAATCAGATTGGACACGAGTTCTATTCGATGCTTTCAGAGGATGAACGAGTGAAAGTTGGAAGTGACTACGCGGAGTGTGACAGATGGTTCAGGAACAGTGCATTTCACAATATTCGGACAGCTAGGGCTGTTCTGGTTGATACTGAACAGAAAGTAATTCATAAGGTTTCAGAGAATGGTCTTAAGAATCGGTGTAATTGGCGTTACAGCACTGAAAATGTTGTGGCAAGTGACGGGGGCGCTGGAAATAATTGGGCTTTAGGCTACGTTGAAAGAGGACCCAAAATGAAAGATAGGGTAATGGAATGTGTGAGAAAGGAAATCGAGGAAGCCGACAGTCTGACAAGCCTTCTAATTATGGCTAGCTCGGCGGGAGGTACTGGTTCTGGTGTTGGCAGTTGCATTGCAGAAAACTTAAAGGATGATTACCCCAACAAACATATTATTAATATTTTAGTACTGCCTTACAAAAACGGAGACGTAATTACTCAGAATTACAACACTTTACTCACCTGTGCAAAATTGTATGACGTTTGTGATATGCATGTACTGTTCCAAAATGATCATCTGTATAAAATGGTTTCAAATCTTATAAAAACGAAAGATATCAACTTTAACGATTTAAATGCACTTATATCACTAAAAATGATGGCTGTATTCCAGCCTGTAGAGAGGGGTGCATGTTCCACATTGCCAGATATTGTTTCCCAGTTGACACCTCACCCAGGGATGAAGCTTGTAACTTTTAAGAGTGCTCCTCATACTTCGAAAGAAACTGCACAATACGAAAG
This sequence comes from Schistocerca serialis cubense, assembly GCF_023864345.2. NCBI lineage: Eukaryota > Metazoa > Arthropoda > Insecta > Orthoptera > Acrididae > Schistocerca > Schistocerca serialis. The sequence continues at coordinate 631,927,724 of NC_064642.1, read as the reverse complement.
CAGTTTCCTTTGGGAGAATTTAATACAGCATCTGCTACAATCATTTCGCGTGAGCTCTGTTGGAGGGCATATCATGAGTGACTATGAATGTAAAGCTCCATCGCGGCATTATAGTTCTCGCTCTTCAGAAATGAAATTTTCCCCATGCATATCAAATATGCTTTTTACAAGAGGGCCAATGCCAGAATTATCACGAACAGAGAGAGCTATGTTATGTGATCCTTTAATGTACAAAAAGTGGGTTCCTGCCTCAATGAGGTATGTCCACTGTCACAGCAATAAAAGAGTAATGGGGACTGAAAAGTTTGCCACCCTTGCATCTAACAATATGTTGATGTTCGTCCCAATTGATGAAGTACTTGACAAAGCATGGAATATGTATACATACAAAGCATATTTACACCAGTACAAGAAGTACAATGTAACAGAGGATGATTTTATTGTGGCCTTTGCTAAATTAGAAAGTATTGTCAAAATGTACAAAGACATAGGATAATCTATTTCTGGAATTTGTTAGTGATCTTTTTTTTCCACAGAAAAACATACTAAAGAAAACTTCCATAAGGGCATAATTGTTTTTCTTGTAATGAAATGTGTGTTGTAAATGTAGCACACCATTAAACAATATGCTTTCTTCATATAAATGTAGTATAGTATTAAACAATATACTTTCTGCATAGCCTAGTACCATTCTAAACTATACTGACAAAGAGAAATTACTGTTGTGAATATAAGCTATGTCAACATGGAAAGATGTTTGCCGTTTTATTTTTTGTTGGTGTTTGTAAATTAAATGTTGAAGCTAATCCAAATATGTCTTTAATTACACAGCTTTAAGAAACTATAGATTACAACCAACGTATATGTAATTAGGGACTTGTGAAACCTCATTAGAGGCAAGCTCATCTCACCCATGCAGCTGAACTTACTTCGCTGTCATTTCCTGTGAAACATTTACTGTTGAATTGTTTAAAACTTATCTTCAAGTGGACTGAGTTTGTAATTTCATATATGAAAGAGGTGGAGGTGTGAAACATTACTTAATAGTATGGTGTATTCAACAAGAAAGTGATGCAGTGATCTTCACATAGTTTTCACTGTTAAGTGTCCATATGACTTCTAGTGATGAGTGCAGAACACTTTATGGAAATGAGTTTGTGCTTATGTACATGAACTCACTGAACTATCTTGCTTTTTTTCCTCTTTCTGTGCTCAGATTACACATGGACAGAAGTACCAGAGCAGATGATACTTTGACTGTACTGTCATTTACTTGAAGGATATATTTGACCAAACAACAGAAAATGGAAACCCTTCAAAATGAATATAAATAATTTAGGAACAAAGGTGACAATTCACTTCAAACAAATGCTCCACAACTTTCATTATAAACTGCAGTGATTACCTGACAAAAGTCATCTGCCAACTGTCTTGACTCCTCCGCCTACAAACAGTGCCATAGTGACTCCATCCTGTAAGTGCAGCATAACCTCCAACCCCAATTCCAATCCTTACACCTATCCTACAATCTGTCCCCAGTATCCATCTCCCTCCTCACTTCAATGACACCCCCCCCCCCCACCCCCTACACACACACCCGCACCTTCTACATGCTTTTCAAAATCCAACTCTGGATGCTCCTTTTTAGCTGATTACTCTGCTCCAACGAAATAATATTTACTCATGTTAACCAACACCTCCAGCCAATTGCACATAGCCTAGGCTCCCTTACCACCTAGATCTCTGCTCATCATTGTTGCTGTCCCCTCTCTTTACACCAACGTACACTATGCCCATCACTTTGCCGCTCACACACACACTCTCCCAGTGTCCTTTTAACTCACAACTCACTACCTCATTCTTTATACATCTAACTAATTACATCCTTACACATAACTAACCCTCGTTTGAATGGAAGGCATAAATAAATCCATGGCACAGCCATTGCAGTAACTGCACGACACCATCCTCTGCTGACCTGTTAATGGGTCATGTAGAGGAAACCTACTAGGTAACCTAAAACCCCTAGTTCAGGTTCAGTGATATTTTGATGATCTGAACTTAAAATGCCAAGACATCCACCCACATTCCTACCCACCCTCAACGCTTCCTCAACTCAAGTGCCACCTTCCTGGATGTTGACCTCCACCTCTCTGAAGATTCATCCATACCCCTCACCATATCAAACCTGTTACACATGAACAGCACCTGCATTCTGATTCAAAACAAAAAATCACTTCCATATAGTCTGGCCATCCTTCTACTGTGTATCCACAGTGCCAAGAATTCCCCTGCCCTGTATGCTGAATATCTTGCTTAAGGTTTTCATAGACAGTCAGTAGCCAACAGTCTGATTTCCCATATTGTATTCTGTGACATCCATAATACTCCCGATCACACTGATGAACCAGACGCAAAGGGGCACTCTCCTCATCACCCATAATCATATTTTTCACCATGGTTTAACTGTTTCTCATCGTGTCATAAAATGAAGAATATCATTGCGAGAATCCTTCCTCCTCTCCTAAAGTGGTATTCTGCTGACCACCCAATGTATGCAATATCTTGCGCTCCATCCTTATCGCATACCCACTGCCAAATCCTTGCCACATGGGTCACATTCCTGTGGAATACCCATTCTCTCTCTCTCTCTCTCTCTCTCTCTCTCTCTCTCTCTCTCTCTCGTATACCAGCTCTGCTGGCCTTTCAGCACAGCAATTTATGTGAGCATGACACCAACCTGTTGTCCACTCGAGTGAATAGCCACCACCAAACTGGCCAAGAGCATATTTGACCACCCAATGGCAGAACACACTGCAGCTGATTAAACAAGTTAGATTTCAATGACTGGCTTACAACAACCATCTGGATTCTCTTCAGACTAGCAAGTCATTGTTCAACAGTTGAATAGTTTGTGGACAAGACTGTTCAATTGTAAAAGCGTAGGTCTGTTTTTAAGTAAAATTAAATGATAAGTTTTCAAATCTCCCACTGAATTAGTTCACAGCTTTGTGGTTAAAATTCCTGTTGGCAGAGCTGCTGCTTACTCAGCCAAGTATTCTGAACATGTTTGGCTTGACACAAATGGCAAACGCTGCTGCTAGAGTATCAAAACATTCAGCATCAGTCTTAGACCATGTACCTACAGATATCAACAGGAAAAATTATAAGGTATTTGTAAAAGATCATTGCCTCTGATCATTATTGGCAGATTAAAAAGTTAGACAGTCCTAGTAAAACACTCAAAACTGCAGGCCTACAAAAGCCTCTTGGAGCACAAAATACATAGATTTTGAAGGACAATAGCAAATAAAAGCTAGGATGAAGTGTGTATTTAAAACAATGTATAAGCAGTAGTCAAATGAAATGAGACAGATCGAAAGAAAGTAAGTAAACTGTTTATTATTAGGCGTGTTCAGAAATTGTATGCACTCTGACTAACAGGCTATTCCCCCACCCCCTTTTCAATGGTTGGCATCACTGAGTGGTAGGGGGGGGGGGGGAATCCCATGCCCAGAATAAGGGTTGCAGGAACATGGTAATATATAAACTCACATAGTGTCCAGTTGCGTGAATGATGTCAGTAAGAAATTCCACTACGTGCAAACCACATGCTGTGATCTGCTCCCAACACTACCGAAAACGTTTTGCGAATCAAAACAGTTTACGGCAAAGGGGTATGAGCAAAATGAGTGTGTTTAAGTGGTGCAGGGAATTGAATAGAGGCAGGACAAGTGTTCATGACAAACAGTGGAGTGGAAGGCCTTCCACTTTCACTGATGAGTTGATGCAAAAAGTTCAAGGAAACTGCTCGTGAAGACTGCCAGTTAACACGGGGTGAAATTTCTGTGATGTTTCCACATTATTCCAGAACTCTCTTCTATGAGATACACACATAAATCATGGGATACCAGAAATTGTGCTCAAGATGGATGGCAAAACAGCTGATAGAGCAGCGCAAGAAAAATCAGGTCAATAGCACCTGCAAGTTCATTGAGCGACCTGAATCGGAACGTGAGGATTTTCTGAGCTCTATTGTGACTGGAGATTAAATGTGGATGACTCGTTACACGCCTGAGACAAAAAGACAGAGACGCTCTTGGATTGGAATGTTTTGAACCACCCCCAATATTTCCCTGACTTGGCACCTTTAGATCCTCTTTTCATTTCCCTGAAGGTACATATGAGTGGAAATAAATTTGCAAATGATGAGTACTACAGAAAGGCGTTTTAAAGTGGGGGAAGGGGCTCGTGAGAGAGTTCTTCGAGGAGTATATAAAGAAGCTTGTAACATGGCTCGCCACTTGCACTGATTGGGATGGTGATTATGTAGGAAAATGGTCAACAGTTGTATTAACAATATCCTGTAATTCTTTTTAAATACACTTTTTCTGAAAAAAATAAAATAAAATAAAAATCTAGTATACTTACTTTCTGAATGTGCCTTGTATTTGAAAACTAATCTCCACAACTGTTAATACATTTATCCCACTGTGAGACAAGATGGTCAATGCCTTCATGGAAAAATGTTTGCGGTTACCTACAGAACCATGATTGTACCCAAGTGTGCACCTCTTCATCCGATGTAAAGCGATGGCCACGAATGTCTTTCTTCTGCGGCTCCAAGAATATAGAAATTGTATAGGGAGAAATTGGGACTGTATGGACGATTTGTAAGGCTTGCCTAGTGAAACTTATGCAGCATAGTTGAAACGACCTGGACAACTCGTGGGCAGTATTAATGGTTTTGATTACTTGTGAAATAATAAGCAGTTTATTTATATTTTTCCCATCTGTCTCATTTTCATTTGACTGCCCCTTATAAATGCTAACTTCTCTAAATTCTGCACTTTGCAGGGATGGAAAAATACTTAGTAAAAGCCATTGTTTTTCAGACTGGTCAGTTTTAGTCTGTATGTTTCAAGATGGATTGAAAAATTACAAAATGACATTAAAAAGGCTGTGCGTTACAACTTTAACAACCTTGCCACCAGATTCTTGATCTCTGTATTGGGAATGTTATCCAATTTGAGTTATTGAAAATATGAAGACATTAAATATAAACTTCAAGATAAGCCTGAAATTTTCAGTTTCTCGGGGCTTAACTGCTGTAGAGGAGCATGCTTCTACTTAGAAGCACAGACAACAATTTAAAGTGAGACAGTTCTTCACAGTTACATTTGTCTTTCACCCAATTTAGATGTAGCAGTGATGGTATAATTTCAGACAGCAAGCTAAAGTGAGACAGTTCACAGTTACATTTGTCTTTCACCCAATTTAGATGTAGTAGTGATGGTATAATTTCATCTCCCAAAGCTACACCATCAATTTAGCTTTATTCTGCTAGACAAGCTGCTTCAAAGGCAGAGTAAATCTGATGTTTGAAATGATTAGAGGGAACTTTGCTGTTCAGTCAGCTTGTGAAGACGTCAAAGAAACTTTCGATGCAGTGTTTCCTGGAAGTGTTCCTTTTGAATTAATTGTTTCAAGGACAAAGGCAAGATCTGATGCTTTAGCTTCATATTTTAAGAAATAGTTGGTGGATGATATTGGAGGAGCACATTTCCCTCTGTTTTGCTAAAACAGTGAATGCAGCTTCAAATGTAGTTAAATACTGGTCTGATTTCAGACATATGATTATGACATGACGTGACATCTACATACTTTCTTTATTAGTAATAGCAAAGGGGAAATGGCATTGTACACTGGGACATGAAAATTTTAACAACCTGAATATGTTATGTAACCATCACAAAGCAAATGGATTATCAGCAAATTTAGAATTTTAATATTAAATTTGTGTCTGTATTACTACATTGCTTTTATTTTTTTTAGTATGTATTATTTTGTCTTTGAATGATCTTTTGCTGCAAGTAGTACCCCTCTGTATATCTTCTTGTACCAGTTATAGTAACCTAGTGTTTTTGTAAAGAAGTGAGAAATTTAAGTGTTTAGGAGTACTTTCTAATATCTGAAGTTGTATATTTTTCATAACTGCTGCTTTTGAAGTGACTGCTTTTCAAAACTGTGAAGGCAATTTCTTCAAAAGTTTATTTAAGCAAAAAATTTTTAAAAAATCAATAAGTAAAACAATAAGCAGGGATGGAAACCAAACTTGAGACTAAAATTACTGACTTAATGTCTATTTTGATTACTGAAGTTGACTTTTACTGATTTGGACATTAAAAAATAAAAAACAGATTAAACACTGACTCAAATTTATTGTTAGGAAAGCATTTTTTGAACTGGTCTCCTCCTTTACCTTAGTCAGCCATCTCACACACCTATTTATTGTTTTAATCATAATCAGTATATAAAACTGCTATAAAATTACATATAATAATAATAATAATAAATCAGGAAAATCATTCCAGTTTATTGTGATAGTACTGACATACTCCTGTTTAGTACAGATATGCCTAGAACTAGTAAAAGCTTACACAGTACCATTTTCAGAGTAATACAAAAATATTACAGTGTGGAAAATCATCTAGCTTTCCATACAGAATTAGGTCATTAAGTCTCATTTTGTTTTTGCTTCTTTGAAAAAAATGTTATAACACTGCTTTTTCACCTATCAACTACTTTCTGTTTTTAATTTTCTTCACTTCTTGTTCCTTAAGTTTCATAGTGCTTGCCAACATTGCTTGACCCAGAGTAATTCCCACCAAGTCCCTTGTCTGTTATTTCTTTTAAGCACTTGTTTCCATCATGCGATTATGTGTCAGCAATCAATCTTTTCTCCTTTTTCTTTCATTTTCAAGATTCATGTTCAAGATTTAATTTTTCTTTTTCAACTTACTTTTCATATTCCCTTGCAACTTTTTTTTCCTGTTCTTCCTGTTTCCTTAGCCACTCTCTTGTCATCTAGTACCTGGCATGAGCTGTGCTTGTCAATTGAAGGAGGTCCTGAATGTTAATTACAAGGTGCACCTTCCCCTCAAGCACATTCACCCCATCCTCTCTTACAGTTAAATGAGAATCCAGTGTTCTTTCACACATATTTTTTGTGTCTTCATTCGAGATGTTTCCTGGTAATTATTTGTTTATTGGAGGAGGAGGAGGAGAATAGCGTTAAGATGAGTTTGTCGCTCTGCAATATTAGAAAAATAGTCATGAAATCATTTGTTTTCCCTGCTGCTGCAGAAATTGTACATTTCTAATTAAATTGCTGGTTCAGTGCAAGGTATAAGATTAAAGTGAAATTTGCACTTACGTCATTATTGACTGTATAAGGATGTACATGCTATTTTGACCTAATGCCTGTTAGTAATAAATAGGATATTTATGTTGAGATTATTTAAATGAAGAGGTAAAGCCTTGATTATTATTTATTTATTGTTATCTGAAAGAATTATGAAAGAGACAGGAACCTTATAGCATACATATTGTTCTACATACCAAGAGACCTGGTGCAGAAGGTTCAAGAGTTTCAAGTTACCCTTAATGAATTATTTCACCTGACATTTGAACTTTCCACAACAGTAGTTAGGAATAAAAAGTTCATAGGAGAACCATTGTTAGAAGTTTTTCTAAGCCTGAAATAGAAGAGGTACAAACTAGTGAATTACAAGAAAAGATGGAAAGGAATTCAAATAGACACACACAATGTCGAGTGCAAGAGTGTCATTAAATTGTTAACTCAATGACATGGTGCTCGTGAAAGTCTTTCAGCACAATTTACAATTAAAGAATGAAATTATTGAGTTTTTCCATTGTGATGAGAGTCCATACAAGATTACAGAGATTCTACATCCAAAGGCTGTTTTCTTAGTAGAGCCTTTGAGCAGAAAAGAAAAAGGTTTCTAAAGATTCTATAACATAAATATGATCAAAAGATAAGTGTCATAAGAAACATCACTTTACAGCTAACGTAGTTTTACATTATTATGTGGCAAACAGTAGCAATTAATCTATTTCAGCCAGCAAACAGTCTGCTGGCGGAGGATTTACCGTTATCCATGAAATGTAAGCATGACGGGCTGACATCCCTATGTGATTGTTGCACCATATAATAGGAGGGCATTTGTTGAAACACAGTTTGGTTTGAGGGTATTCAGAGCTGCAGTAGTGAGTTTCTACAGAGGACTAAGGTAAATATGGCACAGAAGACATATTAAAAAACGGTTTGAATACCATCTACAATAGGAGTAGGTTACGGGAGAAGGTAGAGTTGTTAATGCTGTTAAAGGGTTATTGTACCTTAAACTATATGTATGTACGTAAGTATAGTGTGAGGGAAAGGATAGATGGACCTAGAGGAAATGGAAGACATATACCTGAGAGAAAAAGGAGGATATATAAATGGGGACATGATCACTGTGAATAATTAAATGTTTGTAGAGAGATAATCCTTCTGCGAAAAGAGAGGTATCTTGACACTTACTATAGAAGTTGGTACTGTTTTGAGGTTCCTCCAAAGTAGCAAAGTAGATAAATGTACAGCAGAGTCCCGCTAATCCGAACATGAAAAATTTTAATCTAAGTATGGAAAACTGTGTGGTAAACTGCTCTACATACACACTATTTTAATTTACGCAGTACAGTAAACATGTATTAGAAAAACTTGCAAGAAAACATTAGGTTTAAACAATGCATAACAATGAAAGAAAAGCTGTCAAACTTACTAAAATACAGCGGACATTTTATCCCTACTTTTTAGGTGACGAAAACTCGGTCATTGTTTTGTGGCGTAATGAAGACAGTCTGTTCTATGATGCGCATAGTTGTGCCATCATTTCATAAACATCCAATCAGCAGGTGTCGCAGTGGGCTGTTGCTTCAAATAACGTAGTGCGAGGTCAAGGGCTTCTGCTGCGTCACTGTGTGGCACCAGCTCTCCTTTGTTGCTTGCAGGCTCATTGTCACTTCTGTCACAGCAGTCCACTTCTTCCTGGTCTTGAGTCACAGCAGCAACTAAATCAGCGTCAGTAAGGTCCTTCACACATGCCACATCCACTCATCTACATCTCCTTCACCAGCTTCTTCACATCCAGGGATTGTCTGTATCATTTCTAGTAGATTTACCTCTTCATTTTCAACTAGGTTGTCCTGAAATTCAAGAGCTGCCCACAGTTTTCACCGAGTATTTTCTGAAATATTCTGCCAAGCCTCAGCGGCCCAATAAACAACATCCTTCACATTGGTATTTTTTATTTTGACCACTAAAGGAATGCTATCATCTTGGATCAGCATTCTTAAAAATTGTTTTCTGTAAATCAGTTTTAATGTTTGCAGTACGCCCTGGTCCATCGGCTGTAGAGTTGCGTAACATTTGGCGACAAAAACTTCGCCACAATTTCTCCGTCACATAATTCCTCAGTGCTTGGGTGAGATGGCATGTTAACAATCAAAAGGATTGCATGGGGAGACAAATGATTTTTCTTAGAAAACCGTCGAGCAGAGGGAACAAACTGGCCGTAAAACCATTCTTTGAACAGCTTACCATATATATCCATCATTTTTTCTGGTTGCGATAATATACGGGCAGGGACTTCATGTTGCAGTTTTTAAAAGCTCTGGGTCTAGCAGATCTACCGATCAGCATTAAACACAACTGGTGATTACCAGCAGTGTTGCTGCACACTAATAAAGTCACACGATCTTTGCACATTTTAAAACCATGAGCATGGTCTTCAGCTTTTGATAACAGGCTTTTTGTTGGCAATGCCCTAAAACTAAGGCCAGTCTCATCAGCATTATAAATTTGTTGGGGAGAATACTTCCCCTCTCTTATCATTTTTTCAAACTCACCCAAGCATTCCTTCACTGCACCATGGTCAGAAGAAAGCTTCTCTCCAGTAATTGTTAGCTGACGGATTCCATGGCATTTTTTGAATCTGTCCAACCAACCCATTCTCACACTAAAGGCTCATCACCATTCATTAGCTCGTTCAGGTAAAAAGCCTTCTTCCTCTTTCTTTTTCCTACATAAACCAAGGGAAAAGATCTTCATCAACTTTATCTTACTGGGACTGTTTCAAAGTCTGCCGAATTTCAAGTGTTTTTCCCAAAGACGTTGCACAGGACTGTTCAAGCTTCACTCAGTTCTTCTTCCAAATACAAATGGTTGCTTTACCAACACCCAATTCCGTTGCCAGTTCAAATACATTCTCACCATTGTCTATCTGCTTCAAAGCATTCAGTTTTTCTTTGAGAGTTAACGTTGTATGTTTCCCTTTACTCATGATGAAAATATGTACACCACTACAACTGAACGAGTACAATATAACTGTTACGCGTGCCAGCGATTGATAACTAACATAACCAAGCACTTTGCGAGCCAACTGGCAGTGCACTGACCTCACACTACAAATGTCTCAACAATGCACAACAACAAGGGCAGCAAGTGAGAGTGAGCCATTGTTCCCACTTGTTACCATGGTGTACCTACTTATCTGCTTGGTATACTTCATTGTAGAAACTCGTCATCACAGTTTCAGCTAATCCAAACAAATCGGTAATCCGAACAAGGTCCGATCCCAATTAGTTCAGATTAACAGGACTCTACTGTACCTGAGTTTTTTAATCTGTTCCATATGCTAATTTAAAGATGGAATACTAAAGAGATGTGAGTTTTGTAGAATCTCATATACTACTCCTAGAGAAGTCTCTATTTTAGTTTTATTGGATATGGTAAGTAATTTGGTTCGGCTTTTAAGAATTTTCTATGGGAAATTAGGGTTGTTAAATCCATGGAACTGGTATAATTTGAATGTGCAATTTACAAAAGCAAACATCCAGTGATTTCGAAAGGTGTTACGAGCGTAGCTAGAAAAGCCTGAGTTCTGGGATAAACGTACTCAATTAGATGAAATATGGACAATAAGACTAAACGGCTACTGGACTGTAGGTCCTGATAATGAGTGATTCACAGGAGAAAACTACAAGATATTCTACAAAAACTCTTTAATGATCCATATGGCCAATAAATATTGGTTATTCAAGACCAATATTCGTAGAAAAAGAATGATGCCTGGTAGAAATGTCAAGAAACAACCACAGTGACATTAAGGCAAGCACATTCCTGTGATTACTGGTTTATAATTCAAAGTGGAGCATTCCACATGTAATAAACATGAGTAAGTATGTTTATTACAAATGATATAAAAGTAAAGCTGTGAATCTTGTAATCCTTTTTGAAATGCGCTATGAATGATTTGTATGTTCCTTGTGCCAACTGATTTCTTCCTGACAGATCAGAGAAAAATTCATATGACAAATCACACTTTTGTTAACATTGACGCCATCAAAATCTATAAACCGTAGCTTTAAACGACAAAGGTGGGTTTTATCCATGGCTTCATTTAACTCAGAGTAAATATGATGGCTTTACCATTATATTTTGATATAATAATGATATACAAATCAGAATGTGGGGTTGAATGACAGAAAATCCTCAGGAATTGGCAAAATTTGCAAATGAGTGTTTTCAGGTATTGCAGAGCAGTTGCAACACACTCTTAAAACACATGTAGCGCCCACAATGAATTACTCAGCCGGCATAATGATGTTTCCCACAGAAATTTAAAAATAAGAAGCCGGCAAGCATATATAATATTCCAGCTCTGTTCTGAAAATATGTACAGACAGAATATGAACCCCACTAACAACATAATAAATGAGACCAATAGTTCAGGTACTTTTCTTGAGTACCTAAAGCTCACACAAGTTGTGCCCTTAGAAGGGAAATGTAATGCAGAGAGTATTTAAAACTACAGGCTAGTTTCACTACTGTCTGTATTCAGTAAGATAATTGATTCAGTCATGAAAGATAAACTGATCTAATGAATTACATGAATAAATATGACCCCTTTTAATGAAGCATAGTTTTGTTCGTGGAGTGGGAGAAGTACAATATCAACCATTACATAGTTCACGTGTCTGCTGATGAGAAAATTTTAGTAAAACAGTTGTCAGACAAATAAACATAGGTGTCCTTCCTTATTCTTACATACACTCAGTTCTTAGCTATGGGTTTCTCACCTGGTTATCAGAGGCACAAAATATGGACACAATTTTTAAACTGCAGAAAAGGGCTGTAAGAATAATAATAGTAGTAATGAAGCTCATTGTCAGTTAGGCAATAGATTCCATCCCTGCAGCAGCACAGGAGAGCACAGGGCCCATTTGTGAACTGTTTTACAACCTTCTAACTTGAAGCGGCTTAGTGTGGTTTATCTGTGTGCTTTGGAGTTTAATTTCTTGCACTTGAGTATTTACTAGCCATAATCCCATGTTTCAATAACTGTGCAGTGTTTACTTCCACCATCTTTAGTATGGATATGGGCAGTGAGTGCCGTGTACGGATGTGAGCTGAGTTGGTTATGCTTCGCTCACAGCTCCAGGTGGTGCTGGCTTCGATCACACAGTTTGAGGCTGCTGCTAATGGGCATCATTGTGGAAGTATATACATGGGGATCCAAGGCACAGGTTTCAGGTGCTAACTGTGGCTGTTAAAGATCCTGAGCCAGATGTGCATGTCCTGTTACAGAGGCTGGGATTACTGGTGGTTGGGAGCTCCAATATTAGGTGTGCAATGGGGTCCTTTAGGGATATGGCCCCGGAAGGAGGGGAAGAAGTCCATTGTGCATACTGGGGGACTCATTCCGAGTATAAAATGACTGCTTATGAATGCCATGAAGTGTACAGGGTGCAACCAACTGCACATGGTGACTAATGCTGGTGCTAATGCTGTGTGTCAAAAACCATTCTCTCTGGGTTCATCCTTGCTTGTGAGTTGGAAGACAGAGCTCACCACCTACAGCATCATCGACAGGATTGATTGGAGACCTTGGGTACAGAGCTGAGAGGAGGGTCTGAATTGGACGGTTCTGTGATCGTACTGGCTGCAGATTCCTCAACTTGTGCCACAGGGTGGTAGGGTTTCGTGTTTCACTTAATTGGTCAGGAGTCCATTACCCATAGGCGGCAGCTACACTGGTAGTGGACCTGTGTGAAGTGGACAGGGCATTTTCTAGGTTAAGGGGTCTCATGGAAGGAAAAAAAAGGCCTTCTGTCTCAAAGGGTGCTGGAGCAACACAGGATGAGGGTAGACCTAGTTATAGTTGTAAACTCGTAGCTGTGTTGGGAAAGAACCAAAGCTCCATGCACTAATAGAAAGTTCTGAAGCTCAAATCATTATATGTACTGAAAGCTAGCTATAGTCAGAGATAAGTTCAACAGAAATTTTTACAAAGGACTTAAATGTGTTCAGAGTTGGTGGCTACATTTTTGCTGCTGTTAGCAGTCGTTTATCTTGTAGAGAAATTGAAGTAGAAGAATCCTGTGAGTTAGTGTGGGTAGAGATTACGACCTCCAACCACTGTCCTTTATTTCCGCAGGGCAGGTTTTGTACGAAAATTGTAATTACCAATGTTGTGTTGCACAGCTCTTGTATTATAACTAATTTCTTAAGTATTTTGAAGCTTTCTAAACATAAATATGTGTAACTGATCTTAAAATGGACAGCTAGCCCAAAACCGGTCATGTGGAAATAAAGGAAAATGATCTGGAGACTGAATTTGGACAGTTTTATATAAGTAATGGTAGCAGACGCTCCCTGATGATGATTATGCCTAGTTTTGATCAAATGATACAGTTGCTGAATTGTTCAAAGGAAACTTGAGTCTCATTTCAAATAGGCATCCCACTCACACAATTACAGCTAGTGGAGACTTCAATTTACCCTCAATATATTGGTAATAATACATGTTTAAAGTTGGTGGAAGGCATAAAATATCATTGCTAAATTGTGCTAAATGCTTTCTTTGAAAATTATTTTGAACAATTGGTTCAGGAGCGCACTTGAAGTGTACATCACTGCAAAAACTTACTTAATCTCTTAGCAACAAATAATCCTAAGCAAATAGGGAGCATCATGATAGATAAGTTTCAAAAATCAGATACATTTCCCCTTGAAAACTTCCAAAGAGACAGTCTCCAGTCCCTCCGAGCTCACTATGTAAGTGAGACCAAGTGTGAATGGAACTGATCACCCATGGCACACAAAACAGGCCAGAATACTATTGCAGGAGCAACGAGAAAAGCAGGCCAAATTGAAAGGAATACAAATTCTCCAGTTTTGGCAATGTTTTACAGAAGGTCACAATTTAGTGTGGACTTCAATGTAATAGTTTCCACAACGAAATCTGGCAGAAAATCCAGAGAGATTATGGTGATATGTAAAGTATGCCACTGGCATGACACAATCAACACCTGCATTGCACAATAGTAATTTTATCGATAACAGTGCCACAAAAGGGGAGCTCCTTAATGAAAGAAGAATAAGTAAATTTTCTGGAATTTGAACAAGAACAGCTGACAATGTGAGTAACATAGAACCAGATATCCTCAGTGTAGCACAGCAGCTTAAATCACTTAATAACAGCAAATCTTCCAGTCCAGACTGTATACAAAGTTAGGTTCCTGTCAAGGCTTGCTGATACAATAACTCTATACTTAGCAATCATATACAACCACTTACTCATTGAAATATCTGTACTTACAGACTGGAAAGTTGCACAGGTCACATCAATACTCAAGAAACGAAATAGTAGGGATCCACTTAATTGCAGATCCATATCACAGACGTCAATTTACAGTAGAATTTTGGAACCTGTACTGTATTCAAATATTATGAATTACCTTGAAGAAAACGATCTATTGACACGCAGCACAGACTGAGGAAATATTCTTGTGAGAAGTAACCAGCTCTTCCTTCACGCGAAGTAATGAATGCTATTGACAGTGGACCTCAAATTGGTTTCATATTTTTAGATTTCCAGAGTGTCTGAGAGACCATTCCTTCTAATCAAATTGCACCACTGTGGAATGTCATCTCAGTTGTGCGACTGGATTCATGATTTATAGTCAGAGAGGTCACAGTTGGTAGTAACTGAAAATCATTGATTAAAACAGTAGTGATGTCTGTCATTCCTCAAGGAAGCTTTATAGGCCAACTGCTGTTTATAACAACATAAACAATTTGGGGGACAATCTGAGCACCCCTCTTAGATTTTTTTGGAGATGACGCTGTCATTTACTTCTTGGTTAATTTCATCATTGTAAAATGATTTAGATAAGATATCTGTCTTGTCTTGTTTTGGTGTTCAACTCTGAGGTTGGTTTGCAGCAGAGCACCATTCCTCTCTTCTGCCTGCCTTCCTCTTCATTTCCAGGCACGTGTTACATCTAGCATCATTCATGATCTGTTGCATGTATGATATCCTTGGTGGCCCCCGCCAGTTCCTTCCCTCAGTAGCTCCTTCTGCTATTGTCCCAATGATGTTGTGTCGTAAGATGGGCCCTACAAGTTTGTTTCTTCTTGTTTGGATGTGCCTCCACAGAGATCTGGTTTCCTGTACTCTTCTAAGCACCTCTTCATTTGTTACTTTGTCTCTTCAGCTGATCTTCATCATCCTTCTATAGCACCACATCTCCAGGGCTTCTAGCTGTCTTCTCTCTTCTCTTCCAATTGTCCAAGTTTCACATCCGTATAGGGCCACGCTCCAAATGAAAGCTTTCATGATACGTTTCCTTATTTTCAGACTGATGTTCTAGCTGGTGAGTAAGTTCCTGAAACCAAACTGATCTTCACTCATCATATCCTCCACCTTCTCTTCAGAACTATTTTTATGAGAATTTTTGACACATGTGATAGTAGGCTTAAAGTTCGGTACTGTTTACATTTTGTAGCTGCTGCCTTCTTTTGTATAGGAACAATGATGCATTTCTGGAATTCTGTCAGTATCTCTCGTGTGTTATAGGTGGACCTAATAAGTTTAAGCAGCATTGTTTTCATGCTGTCACCAGCATTCTTCATTAGTTCTGCAGGGATGTCATCAATACCTGTTGCTTTGTTGACCTGTAGTTCTTTTAGAGCTTTGTCAAATTCTTCTTGCAGAATGTCATCTCCCTTGTCATCTTTGTCTACTTGCTCTTCTCTTCCTATTACTTCCTCCGAAGAGGGGTTTCGGCATACAACTCCTCTACGTATTCTTTCCATCTCTTCACCAAACAGTATTTTCCCCTCTTTATTTTCTATTGTGCCTGAGAGTGGTGTTTCATGTTTTTAAAAAATTGTACTGCTGTTCTGTAAGCTAAATCAGTTCTTCTGTTTTGCGTATTTTCTTCCACTTCCCTTCACATTTCCTCAAGAAAATTTCCTTTTCCTTTCCTAGCTTCTCTATTAACTAAATTCCTGTGTTCAGCTTTCCCTTGTTCATCAGTTGCATTTTTGTATAATCTCCTGTTTTCTATAAGCTCAATAATATCTGCTGCAATCCATTTCCTCTTGTTTTTGGGTTTAGTTATTCCAACTATCTCTTCTGCTGCTTAGTGTATACCAGATTTAATTTGATCCCAGTCTTCATTTATTCCATCATGTTGAAAATTTTTAGTTAGATTGTCTGCTCCGTGAGCATAGCGCTTTGCTAGCCCCTCAGTTTTTCTGGTTCCCATTTAAGTTTTACTGGCTTCTTCTTCAAACATTTGAACTTTGCATTAGGACCAGGTTATGGTCACTGCCTATGTCTGCAGATGGGTAGCTCCTGCAGTCTTTTACCTGGTTCCTAAAACGTTCTTTCACTGGAATGTAATCAATCTGTTGTCTCCTCAGGTCTCCAGGAGCCTTCCATATATATCTTCTTTGTTTGTGATGTTGGGAAAGTGTGTTTGCAACAACTAATTGGTGCCTTGAGCAGAACTCGATTAGTCAATCTCCTCTTTCATTTCTTCTTCCAAGTCCATGTTTGCGAACAATTCCTTCCTCCGGCTCTTCACCCGCCATCGCATTCCAGTCCCCCATGGCAATTGGGTTTTCATATCCCTTGACAGTTCTCATCATATTACTTATTTCTTCGTATATTTCATCAACAACTGCATCTTCTTCTTTTGCATGGTGTGAAAAAGGGCAGCTGACTATGAACAGTGAAAAGTGTGAGGTCATCCACATGAGAATTGAAATGAAGTGATTAAATTTTGTTTACACTATAAATCACACAAATATCAATAAAATACCTAGGCATTGCAGTTACAAAAATTTGAATTTGAATGATCATATAGTTCATGTTGACACCACGGCGAACCAAACACAGTGTTTGATTAATCACAATGCAACAGGTCTACTAAAGAGACTTCTTATATTACATATTACTTTACCTGGTGCAAATCAAAGAAAATTATACAACAGGGACCAACTGAATCAAGCAGTGCCCTTGTTAAGACACTGACTTCTTATTCAGGAGATCTGAGTTTGCTCTGTAAGGGCATCCTAATTTAGGTGTTTCTAAATCATTTCATGCAAATGCCAGGATGGTTCCTTCAGCAATGCAATCACTTGTCCTATACTTATACAATCAAACTTACATATTCCATGTGCATGTTTATTTTGAGTTATTTATTTTTATTGTATTATAACAAATCCTGTATCATTGTAAGATGATTCCTGGAAGAATAAGTAAATAACAACAATAATTGTAAACTGCCTACTCTGTGGGACCCCAAATGAAGAAATCATGTGGAATCTCTTTAATTGTATCGTTTTTCTACTATCAACACCAGTAACTTTGTTACTCTGTCCCACAAGCAGAAAAACCACCAGCTCAGTGATTGATAGTTATAGACATTCTGCACCTAGGCTGCTACAAATGGTATTTGAAGGGTCCTCCAGAGTTTTCATGTCAGTGTATTTCCCCCTCAACAGCCCACCATTGAAATATTTGCCTTTGAGTTTAACTCTGTTTAATGAAGCTTTACCTTCCAAATAACAAAGATGGCCATTCGGTACACCATTTCAGTGATGCTGAGAGGCCTGGTACTTACCATTTTCTTGCTCAAGGCACTCATTTTTCTGTTCTCAGTCTAATGTTACTTCACCATATCCATGAGTTTTGAGTTAACACATAATAGGGAATTAGTAAATATTCAGTTGCAGATAAGAAACAGAACATTAAAAGTGCAAAATTTCTTAAGAAAACACAATCAAAGCAAATTTTCTTTTTTGGATCAAACATCAGTTCCCAGAGCTGAAAAATTTCCCACTGAAAAAGCTTTGAGGAACACAATGTAAGCATATTGTAACTGTAATAAAACATTTGCCCTCACCAAGATCAGTGCTTTATGACCAATGGCCAACTGGATAATGAAACATATCAAGATTATGCTAGAAAGTTTGCTGCTCTTTGCTATGAAATAACTGCTATTATCTTTAACAGATTGATTTTTTGTTGACTCCTCTTTCCCTTTGAAATTAAATTTACAATATTTATTGCTGAGTCAGTTCTACGGAAGATCTCTTTTTGCTGTTTTAATATGGATAAAGTATTGTGGAAGACGGATAGCCAAATTAAAACCTAATAAAATAGCCACAGTGAGGAAGGAATTTTACAGTTTAAGGTCTGTTGACACTGATATAAATTGAAATAATTGCAGTTTTACCTCAAAAACCACTTTCCAGAATCAAGAAAAGATGTGTAATAATGAAATGCTTGATTGGCTCATTGTTGAAAGCTTAATTCTAAAATTCTGTGCAGAAACAGGTCCAAGGATACAGAGCAAGTTGAATAACTGTGCAAATGATTCTCTCTCTCTCTCTCTCTCTCTAATTTCTCAGAAATTTTAAATCAGTAGCTGCTTTTCTTAGAGGTACACAAAGTAGCAGACAATTTTGCTTCATATGCTTAATGGTCATAGTATTTCTTGATGTAGCTGTTTTTACATTTATATCTTCATGTGTCTTTAGAGCTGCAAATTTGTGTTGCCAGTGTCATGAAGTCACACAAAAACCAATAAGATTTGCACTCTGTTCATTCACTTCACCATACACAGAATTACCAAATTAGATTATGGAATTATATAAGGTACAAGCCACTGTTTTTTGCCCCGACTGGTATAACATGTAGCACAACTTTCCTCAGCCACCACCTGCCTTTTATTATTGAACAACTGGTAGCTGTGTCAAATTCATGTGCCATATGTGTATAACAATTCCGTTATCATTGTACCAAAGTCACATGTTGTGGTCATATGAAACTACTCTCAAACATTCAACTTTTTTTGAAAGGAACTGAAAAGGGAAACCATCTGCCTTTTTTTTATAATGTCTGCGAGTAAACAACATATAGCACACTGTTATCAGTCTTGGTTACATTCCAAAACATACTTACCTTTATTATACAGAGCTTCCAATAGTTAGTCAGCAACCAAAGCTAGGAACTTGCTTTATCTTTTTATTCTCTTTTAGCATCCTAATACTAACTTATACAAGTATGTAGTTAGTATCTTTGAAGCAACATTTTCAGAATAAAAGGCTACTCCCTTATATTAGTAAGCAGTACTTTTCATTTCTTCTTTTTACAACACTTGAAAATCATTATGTACAGTTTGT
This sequence comes from Schistocerca serialis cubense, assembly GCF_023864345.2. Classification (NCBI taxonomy): domain Eukaryota; kingdom Metazoa; phylum Arthropoda; class Insecta; order Orthoptera; family Acrididae; genus Schistocerca; species Schistocerca serialis. Next base: position 631,908,337 of record NC_064642.1, on the reverse strand, counting down.
TTCCTTATTTTATATTTTCATCATAACAGACTGCAAACCAGTAATGGTAAAATGACTATCTTCAGCAATTCTAATAATTCATTTCTAATTATTACTTGTTTCTGTTAGGCCTTATACAAATCATTCTGCAGGCGAGGATTTTGTGAGAATTTGTATTTTTTAATTTGATTTGTGTAGTTTTCTGATTCTTTCAATACTTCTTCAGTTAAAGTTCTCTAACCACCTGATGTTCCATATAATTTAATACTACAACCTTGTACACACAGACTTATAATGTTACCTGAAATACATAGGTGGCCATCACAGTGTTTGTAAAGGACAGTATATATGTGTACAAAATGATGTCCTAATCAACCATTTGATTTTAGATGCTTGCCACTAACAAAGAATATTTCAGAACAATAATTACAGTAGATTCGATAATCATACAATGGATGGTAAATTGATGGTCATGTGGCAGCAATAAAGCATTCCTGTCTATCAGATTTAGCTGAGGTAAAAGCAGTTTCATAAAAATGTAAATTCTGTCTCAGCTGAGACAATTTACCGCATGAACAATGGAAAGACGCCTTGTAGGACACAGCATATGACAAATACAATTCCATACTAAGAATATTCATGTGATACAATTGATCCAGGTTTCCTTTACAGTGGGTCAGGTAAATTACAGAGGCAACAAAGAGAAAGGGTGGCAAACATCTGGGATCAAAGTACTTTGTGCCAAGAATAGATGGTTTTATTTAATACCAAGGACTAAATCTAATCAAACTTCAGGGCAGATTACAAGCAATACCACAAAATTATTCTTTGTGCTCTCAACAGAGCAACACACACAAAAAATTCAAACTCTCTGACAGCAGTAGCAATGACACATAAGTCAAATCCATGCCCTTGGTAATGGAATTCAACAAACTACCTCACGACAGTTCTGAAAACACAGGTAGAAAGATGGACCATCGAAAGCCGTTCCATTACATTTACTTAGACATTGCGCATTCCATCAGCAGACATTAGTTCTGCCAAATCAATGCTAAAGGAGAGTCACAAAAATCAATAACTTACTGAATACAATTAGGATGGTAATTTGACCTAAGTATCAAAATCTTGTGCTAACTTGGTACCACTCCCTTTGTATTACGTATGTGATTAATTTACGAGTTATGATGTCTTTCCTTAATGACTGATAAATGCTGCAGTAATACCATATAGCCTATAAAATAGATGAGGAAGAGACTGATCTCCCACTTTCCGTTGTTCTAAAATATTTTTGATAAAGTAACTTCTATAGTTATACTTAACCACCATCTTTACCATAATCTTTTAACAACTGCTCATTTTGGCTTCAATAGAGGCTTCTTTGCACAATAAGGAATTATGATCACGCAAACTCAGTTCTGGTAGAACTGAGAGAGAGAGAGAGAGAGAGAGAGAGAGAGAGAGAGAGAGAGAGAATATACGGCATTAAAGGTGTCCCCCCTTGAATGTGTGGAATCCTACCTTTAACCACAGAGGGTACAGTAAATATTATGTGATTTTATCCATTCTGGATGCTAGATCTTGTTGACCTCAGGACATTATTCAGTTTTGGGCCAATTCTGTTTTTCACCTACATCAATAATTTACATGGGACATTGGAGAGCTCCTCAAAAACTATGATGTTAGCTAGTGACACATGCATACTGATAAAGAGCCTGTACACATGCACATTTGATGCAACCATGAGAATAGTGGAGCAATCTTACAAACATTTCACAACAAACAGATTAAACCTCAATCTCAAATTAACTCATTCTATATAGCACTAAACAAAGAAAAATGATGTCCACATACAAGAAGAAGAGGTGACTGTAGGAGGATACATGGGACTTAGACAAAATTTCTATTAGTTGTGATGAATGGCAGCCAGCTCTAAATGTAGAAAAATGTAAGTTAATACAGATGAGTAGGAGAAACAAACCAGTAATGTTTAAATATGGCATTAGTAATGTGCTGCTTGACAGAGTCACATTGATTAAATATCAAAGCATTAGCACTACAAAGCGATATGGAATGAAATGAGCATGTAAGGATTGTGGGAGGGAAGTTGAATGTCGACTTTGGTTATTGGGAGAATTTAGGACAGTGTGGCTCATGTGTAAAGAAGACCAGATATAGTACATTAGTATTATCCATTCTGGAGTACTGCTTGATGTTTGGGATCTGCTCCAGTTCGAACTGAAAGAAGACACTAAAGCAATTCAAAGGCGGGGTATGAGATTTGTAACTGGTAGGTCTGAACAACACCCAAGTATTATACAGGTGCTTCAGGAACTCAAATGGGAATCCATGGAGGAAAGACAACATTCCTTCTGAGGAACACTATTGAGAAAATTTACAGAATTGGACTTTGAAGATGGCTGCAGAACAACTCTACTGCCGCCAACATACATTTTGCGTACACAACACAAAGATACAATAAGAGAAATTAGAGCTCGTATGGAGGCATATACAAAGTTGTATTTCCCCTCGCTCTATTTGCAAATGGAACAGGATAGGAGATGGCTAGTAGTGGCTGCCATGCACTGTATGGTGGCTTGCAGAGTATATATGTAGGAAAGTTCCTTCAGACTTAAGTCAACTAGAAATATGACTACCTACTTCCCTTCACATGTAACGTTAACTTGGGGTATATGTTGATGTAGGTGTAATGGGCCCAAACTAGATGAAACATCACATGTGAAGTTCCTGAATATCTAGATGCATAATAACCTGATATGCAACAGCAAGTGCATATGTTAGACAAGAAGCTCTGTCCTGCCTGCTTTATATTTCTAAATACTACCTGCTGATAGGACTGCTATCATTCTTTCACTCAATGTTAACCTATGTCACAGCTTTCTTGAGAAATACAAGTTAAAAAAGTGCTTATGCTACAGAAGTGTGCAGAAAAAGTATTGTGTAACACTGATAACCCAACACCTCTTCAAGGGCCTACGGATTCTTACACATATTTTCCAGTACAATTACTGGCTAATGTATTTGTCATTAATAAACGTGAATTTAGGATGAACAGTGGAATTCACAACTGCAACATTAGTAATACAAAATAATTTTCATATAGACTATGCATCTCCACCTAGGATTCAGACTGGAGCTTTATATTCTGGTGCAGGTGTAACAAGTTCTTGTAGACATAAGACAGGAAATTTGAAATCCGCTCTGTTTTCCAGAAAAAAACTTAAAATACCTTATTACCCACTACTTTTACAATTCATCAGAATATTTGTACCCGGGAATTTAAATTACATTTGACACTAATATTCTTACTTAAAGATTTCTCTCTTTCCCAGTATGCCTACATAGGATATAGCCAGTAGCAGTCTCCGAAATCAGTCAAGTCACATTATGTGGTTAGTGTGAAGTAATAGTCAAAAGTAGCAACTGAATAGTGTAAGAGTAAGTGCATCAATATCAAAGGAGCTGCTTGCGTACATATAAAATGTAAACCTAACATTGAAGTAATTTCCATCATCAGCAGTGAGCAGATAAGCATTCATCATAATTCCTTGTTAGCATAATCTGCACAAGTGGCCTGCGACAGTTGGTTCACATTTCATATTCCTGAAGGCTACCCTTCACCATAGGATTAATGAAATGTAATGCTGAATCCATGAATTAATAAAAACTGTTAACACAATTTAACTTTATCACATCATCATGAAATAAATTTTGTCACCTTTAAAAATAGGCTATATTCCAGACTGTATAGAAAACATCAACTTCTGTTTTGTAATCTTTATTACTGTCATACACTATCTAAGCAATGTCAGTGATTGAAAATTTCACAAACTGGCTATTGCACAAGAACTAGTTGTTATTTGGCTGACATGCAGCATTTGGAATGGCATTTCTGTCTAATTCCTCACTCACTTAGAAAGGTTAAATCACAATTACTGTGTGACAGTATACCTAACAATCTGGAAATAAGGCAACAGCCAAAACAAGATAGGGAAATGTACATTTAATGACAAAAAATGAAACTTATCTCCTACTTACTTTTATGTAAAGCAATAAGTATTAATTTTGATAACTGCAGTGAAAATCAATATGAGTCTTAAACAGTGGAAATGCTTGCCATTTGAAAAAAACTGGAAAAAAGTGAGAACAAGTACTACAAAACAATATGGCCATAGTTCACTGCAGACAATTTCACTGTGTAACTAATTAGTTATCTCAACAGCACGTCTCATAATTTAGACATATGTATGTGTTCACTATTGCATAAATGTGCTATGAATACAAATAGAAAACTGGCTTGTGCTGTATGGCAAAGCCAACTGAATGATATTTTCATGCATAATGGATTATATTACTTACAAAAGAATGTGCAGTGATGACTATGTGGAAACCAAAGAACTTCACTTTAAAATGTTACCAGGGCAGAACGTGTGTGTGTGTGTGTGTGTGTGTGTGTGTGTGTGTGTGAGAGAGAGAGAGAGAGAGAGAGAGAGAGAGAGAGAGAGAGAGAGAGAGAGAGAGAGAGAGAGAGAGAGAGAGAGAGAGAGAGAATGAATGGTGAAGGAATTCGTGGTCCATCACAAGTGCTACTCACTCAGCTAATTGTCCACAATGAGGGTAGACACTAGTTACAAAATACACTTCCCCCTGCATTACTCCTTTCCATTGTGGCACTTACTTGACCTGCACCTGTAACCCCACTTAAATCAAACAGATTCAGATGTGTGCACTGCACTTCACGTTTGTAAATCACTTGATTGCTGTACTCATTACTTCTGAACTGGCAGAAATTGGACAACTTCAGGCAGTTAATGCTTTGTGTTTTACCACTCTAACAACAACAACATTTAGCATTTGTTCCATATTTCTCACTTTTATCATCAGCAATATACAGTACAAAGTACAACATAAGTGTGTAGTGGGTGGACTATGTGACAAATCTGTAACCTCCATTGCATTAATTGTACTAATTGGGAAAAGGTAATTGTTAACTTGTATAATCAATTTCAGAGTCTTACAAAATTGTGATAATAATAATAATGATGATTTGAAAATAATTTAGTTCGTGACTGAAACAGAATCGAATTGTTTAGTTTTTACCTGTCAGATAATTTCATTTTACCCATTGGGGGTAATTACCTCCCTGGTTGGGAACCACTGATCTATGAGTATGCAACAGCCAGATCTGATTAGGCAGGTGTAGTCTTGTGTGACTCTACATTTTATTTGTATTATTATTCAAATTATTTCATACTAAAAGCTCATTACCTGTACCAAATGCTTTTACATCTGATCAAGCATCAAGGACTTGAGATATTGACATTTCTCAAAATATATTCAACATTAACTTAAAAAAAAAACTATAAATCACCTGGTCCTTCACTGATACGAAATGATAATTACATGAAGAAAAAAATGTGCAGTGTATAAATTCGCAAAATGATTCATTTTATGCAAAAATATCTACATCTATTGTTGCCTGTGCCTGCACAGATGTCTAAGTATGTCTTGATGAAATTTAAATACGCTATTTTTACCATGATCAGTGCTTTAAAAATTCAGTGTTTGTAAAATGCACCAACTGTGTGCAAGTCCTTCGGTGAACTAATTCAGTTTCTTAAAAGTGAAGCATTAATAACTGGATCATCCTTTAATTTGTGTAACTCATTATATCCATCTTTTATAGTAATATCCTGAAATGTCCCTAAATTTTCACTTGAAAAACATGGTTATGGTAGACAAAGATGCAGAAAGTATCAGACAATGTATTAACACCACATACGTAATGATTGAACCCTTGATAGTCCCTCCATAGGACTAGTGTGTCTGAGGAAAGCTGTGCACAGTATGCAAGACAATTAATAAAGATTCTACTAGGCATATTATACCATTCTCAGTGTTTTGTCTGGAGTTAAAGTATACTTAACAACCCTCTTGTTAACATTTTAGGACTGCTTCGAATAGTTATTCAACAAAGCAAAGAGAAAATATATCAACACAAACAATACTTTATTATTTTTTCAGTTGCTTAATATTCATATCTGAAACGCTGAATTAACACTCAAATTACACTCTCATTTGCAAACCAGTCTAAAACTTATTTCTTTTGTTATGTGAATATATGTACAATTTGTCCGTATGCAGTACAACAGTGGCCGCCTGTAAAAGTGCTCTCCTCAGCAGCACCGCATATCAGACACTAAATATTTGCAGACCACGGTTAATCCCAGTGCCAAATATTTCCCGGTCGGGGAATTTTCTTACTTCCACTGCCAACTGCAGCAACTTTACTGCCAGCCGTTAACGCTTGTGCGCCTGCAGCAATAGCTGGTTTGCTGCCATCAGCCAATACTGTAGGTGGGCAGACCTCTCGTCGTGGATCTCTTGAGTAATAATAGTTTGCAGCCAATTTGTGAGCTGGTCCTTCCGGAAGATTTGGTGGTGGTTGAGTACGAGCTGCGATGAAATCTGCAAATCGGAGAGCGTTGGTATGTGGTCTTCCTAGTAGGAACTCTCTAAGCATCTCCAACAACGGTGAAACGCTACGTGGTTCTACTTTCCTTGACATGTTTGGAATAAATTCACTCACAACACACCTGACGAACTCCACTGAGAACGCAGTACACAGCAGTTAACCTCCACCACCAAAGATACTAATGGAACGAGTTTGTAGTCTGCTACACGAAGACAATCGAGTAACGAAGTTTATGATCAACTGTTTATATGAGGCGCGCTTTATAAAGATCGAGAAGTAACAACACATTGGCCTATAACTTTTTCCGAATCGTTCTCTGGTTTCCAGTATAGTTGAACCACTCCAAACAGAAGTGCATACATTCACAGTTTATTGCCGTTACACAGCGAGGAATTTCCTTTTAGTAATTGTAGTTCAAAACCTAAAATTTCCAGAATATCTTGCCTACCAACTCTTTCGGTCGGCATGTTCAAAAGTAAGTACTTTGAAGTGTATGGGCAAATGACGTACTAAGATAAAGTGGTAGTAATTTCTCAGCCTTTCGCATGCATGTATATGATCATCAGAAAGTATCCATACTGCGCAGATAATGACAGCAGTAGGAGACCCCAAAGTAGCAAACCTCAAAGAAATTGCCGCCACAGATGAGACTTTTAAAATCCTAACGATCAACTGCCGAAGCATTCGCAACAGATTGCCAGAGTTTGAAGCACTCTTACAAAGTAATGGAACTTTCATAATGGTACGAAAAGCTGAAAGCTGGCTCAGTCTCTTCTGCAAGCTACTAAAAGTAGCTCGGGAGATCTGTGTGGACAGTTCTAGTGATACAGCAATAGAATATATGAAAGAAGCAATGCCACATGCCTACATCTACACCTACATGATTACACTGCAATTCACAATTAAATCCTTGGCAGATGGTTCATTGAAACACCTTCAAGCTATTTCTCTACCATTCCACTCTCGAAGAGAGCACCAACAAAATATTTTAACACTCTGAGGACAAAGTTGGTGATTGAAATTTCATGAGAAGATCCTGCGACAACGAAAAAACGCCTTTGTTTGTAAGATTGCAACCACAACTCACGTATCATATCCGTGGCACTCTCAATCCTATTTCGCTATGATACAAAATGAGCATCGCTTTTTGAACTTGTTCACCTCCTCCGTCAAACCTATGAGATGATGATTTCACACTGCACAGCAATACTCCAGAAGAGGATGGACAAGGGTAAGGAGTCTCTTCAGTAGACCTGTTGCAGTTTCTAAGAGTTTTGCCAATAAATCAGAGTCTTTGGTTTGCTTCATTCCAATTTAAGTTATTCGTAATTGTAACCCCTATGTAGTATGCATTTAGTTGAATTTATAGCCTTTAGTTTCGTGTGATTTTTCATGTACCAGTAACCGAATGTAGCGAATTCCTTTTATTACTATTGTGCATGATTTCACACTTTTCATTGTTTAAAATCAATTCCCACTCATCGTACCACACAGATATCTTTTCAAAATCATTTCACAGTTGGTTTTGATCGCCTGATGAATTTAAAAGACAGTAAATGATAGCGTAATCTGCAAACAATCTGAGAGGCTCGCTGAGATTGGCACCTAAATACTTTATGTAGAGCAGGAACAGTGGAGTGCGTACAGCACTTCTCTGGGGAATGGCAGATATTAGCAGAGGGTGACAGATATTAGCTGCTTCAGTTTTACTTAGTGATATTCTACATCTACATCTGCAAACCACCATGAAGTGCATGGCAGAGGGTATCTCCTATTGTACCAGTTACTAGGGTGACTGCTTATTCCAGTCATGTACAGAGCACAGGGGGAATATTTGTTTGGGTGCCTCTGTGCATGCTGTAATTATTCTAATCTTATTCTCATGATCCCTATGTGAACTATATGTAGGGGGATGTAGTATATTCCCAGAGTCATCATTTAAAGCCAGTTCTCTAAACTTTGTTAATAGACACTCTCAGGATGACTTACGTCTATCTTCAAGAATCTGCCAGGTCAGTTTCTTCAATGTCTCTGTGACACTCTCCCATGGATCAAACAAACCTGTGGCCATTCATGCTGTCCTTCTCTGTAAACATTCAATATCCCCTGTTAGTTCTATTTGGTACGGGTTCCACACACTTCAGCAGTATTCTAGAACTGGTTGCATGAGAGATTTGTACCAATCTCCTTTGTAGGCTGATTGAACTCCCCCAATATTCTACAAATAAACTGAAGTCTACCACCTGTTTCACCCAAGACTGAACCTATGTCATATTCTAGAACTGGTTGCATGAGAGATTTGTACCAATCTCCTTTGTAGGCTGATTGAACTCCCCCAATATTCTACAAATAAACTGAAGTCTACCACCTGTTTCACCCAAGACTGAACCTATGTCATCATTCTATTTCATATCTCTACAAATGTTATATCCAGGTATTTGTATGAGTTGGCCGAATCCAACAATAACTCATTGGTATTATAGCTATAGGTTATTATATTTTTTTGTTTTTTTGAAGTGCACAATTTTGCATTTTTGAACATTTAAAGCAAGTTGCCAATCTATGCACCACTTTCAAATCTTATCAATGTCTCACTGAATATTTACGCAGCTTATTTCAGATAGTATTTCATTACAGGATAAGTGCATCATCTGCAAAAAGTTTGAGCTTACTATTAATATTGTCTGCAAAGTCATTAGTATACAACGTGAACATCAAGGATCCCAACATACTTCCCTTCAGAACATCTGTAGTTACTTCTACATCTGGCAATGTCTCTCTGTCCATGATAACATGCTACATCTTCTCTACTAAAAAGTCATTCTAGTCATAAATTTCATTTGATACCCCATATAATCATATTTTGACAATAAATGTAGGCATAGTACCAAATAAAATGCTTTTTGGAAATCAAGAAATACTGCATCTACCTGACTGCCTTGATCCAAAGCTTTCAGTATGTCATGTGAGAAAATTGCAAGTTACGTTTCAAATGATCGATGTTTTCAGAATCCATGCTGGTTGGCATGGAGGATGTTATTCTGGTTGAGATACTTTATTATGCTGGAGATGAGAATATGTTCTAAGATTCTACTACAAACTGACATCAAGGATATTGGACAGTAGCTTTGTAGACCATTTCTTTTACCCTTCTTGTACATTAACGTGACCTGTGCTTTTTTCCAAAAACTGGGTACAGTTTTTTGTATAAGGGATCTACAATAGATTACAATTAGAAGAGAGGCTAACTCAGCCGCAAATTCAGTATAGAATATGATAGGGATTTCATCAGGCCCCGCAGCTTTGTTCAGTGTTAATGATATCATTAATACTTTTTTCACTCATCTTTTCAGTGGGACAAGGGTTAAACTGCTCCGCTGCAGAGTGAAAATCTCATTCTGGAAACATCCCCCAGGCTGTGGCTAAGCCATGTCTCCGCAATATCCTTTCTTTCAGGAGTGCTAGTTCTGCAAGGTTCGCAGGAGAGCTTCTGTAAAGTTTGGAAGGTAGGAGACGAGGTACTGGCAGAAGTAAAGCTGTGAGTACCGGGCGTGAGTCGTGCTTCAGTAGCTCAGTTGGTAGAGCACTTGCCCGCGAAATGCAAAGGTCCCGAGTTCGAGTCTCGGTCGGGCACACAGATTTAATCTGCCAGGAAGTTTCATATCAGCGCACACTCCACTGCAGAGTGAAAATCTCATTCTGGAAACATCCCCCAGTCTGTGGCTAAGCCATGTCTCCGCAATATCCTTTTTTTCAGGAGTGCTAGTTCTGCAAGGTTCGCAGGAGAGCTTCTGTAGAGTTTGGAAGGTAGGAGACGAGGTACTGGCAGAAGTAAAGCTGTGAGTACTGGGCGTGAGTTGTGCTTCGGTAGCTCAGTTGGTAGAGCACTTGCCCACGAAAGGCAAAGGTCCCGAGTTCGAGTCTTGGTCGGGCACACAGTTTTAATCTGCTAGAAAGTTTCATATCAGCGCACACTCCGATGCAGAGTGAAAATCTCATTCTGGAAACATCCCCCAGGCTGTGGCTAAGCCATGTCTCCACAATATCCTTTCTTTCAGGAGTGCTAGTTCTGCAAGGTTCGCAGGAGAGCTTCTGTAAAGTTTGGAAGGTAGGAGACAAGGTACTGGCAGAAGTAAAGCTGTGAGTACCGTGCGTGAGTCGTGCTTCGGTAGCTCAGTTGGTAGAGCACTTGCCCGCGAAAGGCAAAGGTCCCAAGTTCGAGTCTCGGTCGGGTACACAGTTTTAATCTGCCAGGAAGTTTCATATCAGCGCACACTCCAATGCAGAGTGAAAATCTCATTCTGGAAACATCCCCCAGGCTGTGGCTAAGCCTTCTCTCCGCAATATCCTTTCTTTCAGGAGTGCTAGTTCTGCAAGGTTCGCAGGAGAGCTTCTGTAAAGTTTGGAAGGTAGGAGACGAGGTACTGGCAGAAGTAAAGCTGTGAGTACCGGGTGTGAGTCGTGCTTCGGTAGCTCAGTTGGTAGAGCACTTGCCCGTGAAAGGCAAAGGTCCCGAGTTCGAGTCTCGGTCGGGCACACAGTTTTAATCTGCCAGGAAGTTTCATATCAGCGCACACTCCGCTGCAGAGTGAAAATCTCAATCTGGAAACATCCCCCAGGCTGTGGCTAAGCCATGTCTCCGCAATATCCTTTCTTTCAGGAGTGCTAGTTCTGCAAGGTTCGCAGGAGAGCTTCTGTAAAGTTTGGAAGGTAGGAGACGAGGTAATGGCAGAAGTAAAGCTGTGAGTACCGGGCGTGAGTCGTGCTTTGGTAGCTCAGTTGGTAGAGCACTTGCCCGCGAAAGGCAAAGGTCCCGGTTTCAAGTCTCGGTTGGGCACTCAGTTTTAATCTGCCAGGAAGTTTCATATCAGCGCACACTCCGCTGCAGAGTGAAAATCTCATTCTGGAAACATCCCCCTGGCTGTGGCTAAGCCATGTCTCCGCAATATCCTTTCTTTCAGGAGTGCTAGTTCTTCAAGGTTCGCAAGAGAGCTTCTGTAAAGTTTGGAAGGTAGGAGATGAGGTACTGGCAGAAGTAAAGCTGTGAGTACCGGGCGTGAGTCGTGCTTCGGTAGCTCAGTTGGTAGAGCACTTGCCCGCGAAATGCAAAGGTCCCGAGTTCGAGTCTCGGTCGGGCACACAGTTTTAATCTGCCAGGAAGTTTCATATCAGCGCACACTACACTGCAGAGTGAAAATCTCATTCTGGAAGCATCCCCCAGTCTGTGGCTAAGCCATGTCTGCGCAATATCCTTTTTTTCAGGAGTGCTAGTTCTGCAAGGTTCGCAGGAGAGCTTCTGTAGAGTTTGGAAGGTAGGAGACGAGGTACTGGGAGAAGTAAAGCTGTGAGTACTGGGCGTGAGTCGTGCTTCGGTAGCTCAGTTGGTAGAGCACTTGCCCGCGAAAGACAAAGGTCCCGAGTTCGAGTCTTGGTCGGGCACACAGTTTTAATCTGCCAGGAAGTTTCATATCAGCGCACACTCCGATGCAGAGTGAAAATCTCATTCTGGAAACATCCCCCAGGCTGTGGCTAAGCCATGTCTCCGCAATATCCTTTCTTTCAGGAGTGCTAGTTCTGCAAGGTTCGCAGGAGAGCTTCTGTAAAGTTTGGAAGGTAGGAGACGAGGTACTGGCAGAAGTAAAGCTGTGAGTACTGGGCGTGAGTCGTGCTTCGGTAGCTCAGTTGGTAGAGCACTTGCCCGTGAAAGGCAAAGGTCCCGAGTTTGAGCTTCGGTCGGGCACACAGTTTTAATCTGCCAGGATGTTTTATATCAGCGCACACTCTGCTGCAGAGTGAAAATCGCATTCTGGAATATGGAATCAATTTGACACCGTTTCAATAGGACTCATTACTTCACGAGAATGATTTTTCTGAATCCTTGTTGGCCATTTGTCAATAAACTGCTTTCTTTGAGGTAACTCGTAAGTTCAAACATCATAGCCAACATCATAGCCTCAGGTAAAGAGTTCTTGTGGGTAAACTTATCTAAAGTTCCAGCTGCATAAGCTGTTTTATATTTACACCACTCACCTGAGCAAACGTTTTGGATCAGATTGTCATCCGTTGATATTTTATGGAATAAGGTTCCCCACACAGCCTTTTTCATACCATCTAGGGTATTCTGGTTTCTTCTTATGGCTTGACCATAGTACTCTGATAGCTGATTGATGGTTTTGTCTAGTAGACGACCCTGAATAGTCTTGCCATCAGAGAGCGGCCTATTCAACATCTCCTGTTGTAATGGTGTGCAACATTGTAAGCTGTAATGTAGAGAGTGCCATGAAAAGCATATTGTTATCACATGAGGAGTTTAATAGTAGCAGGTGAGTTTGTAAGGCAACCGCTAGAGGTGCTCTTTGTTTGGCATAAGCAGTTGTTTTGTTAATTGACACTCCAAGGGAGTAGACAGTGAAAACTTCTTTACATATTAGAAGCAGCTCACGATTAGCATTAATTTGCTGCAGTTTATAAGTTGCAAGTTATCTTTAACATGTATGTGTTAATAAATATTTTTTGTTCAAATTTATAGAATTCCAATAATTTGTGTGCTATTGTGGATGATTTATCTGAATACACACATGTAAGTAGTTCAGAACAGTTATAGCCATAGCCACTCTGACACTGGTGACCCTGATGTGATAAGCATACTGATATTAGAAGAATAAGTACAAACTGTTGTGACTGACCAAAGGAGATTCACCCTATTAAAATGCATGCACACTGAAGGTCTATCAGTGTCATGAAATGCCATGTAATTATTGCCATTCTGGTCTTACAGTCTGGCACTATAGTTTGTGTAGATGGAAACTAGTTTTCATTATGCAGGAATAACCACAGGTTCTATGAGGTTTGTTCTGGTGTTCAGTCAGCTTGACCACCACTATGCAGCTGAATTTGAACCTGTAATCACAGCACCTCCTGCATAAGATTTGTATGGTAAACTGAAAACAGAGTTGATTTGCTGAGTGTATGCATCAAAAGAGGAGCAGGTGCTTCAAGTGTTAATGCATTATGGACAGGAAGTTATTGCAGTACTTGACATACCTGAATAGTAAAGTTGATGCATACACTCTGGAGTAGTTCTCTTCCACCTCATGTTAAAGCCATAGCAGCATCTCTGATAGAAATGCATTTAGACACTGTCACATATCTGTTCAATATGATTCAGGATGCAATAATTCCGCCTCAATTGGCACTTTAGCAGTGCCTTGCGATAGTGCCTTGTCATTGGCAGTGACATGAGCAAATTATGATTGCCTGTGAGACCAAAGAGATTGCTCTGGCTAGTCAAATGAGTGAACTGCTAACTCAACAAAGACGGAGGTCATTACCACAGAAGGTCACATATTCATTCCAGAATGAACTCGCCTACAGTGTGTTGGTATCATTGGAAATTTGAGGATCAGGCTCACAAATGCACCTCACCTTGCACCTACCTAAATGGCAGAGGCAATCTGATTGCTGGACAGTCTGTCAACATCTCTTTGTTAATGACCAGACAGACATTTGTTATGAACTAAGATTTGTCCGTGTTCCCATGAATTTTCCTGTGTAATTGCCAGACACCAACTTTGTTCTACCATTCTACTGCTGCTAACAACTCATTGATAGTCACTTATCGACAGTTGTCCTTGAAAAGTGCTAATATGTTATTTTTATTTTATTTTTTTATTTACACGTCAAGTTCTGTAGGACCAAATTGAGGAGAAAATCTCCAATGTCATAGAACATGTCAGGACATGAAATTACAACTTAAAAGTAATAACAGATAAAATAAAATGTTTATGAACCCAAAAAAGTCATGCCATAAATTTAAGTGAACATAATCAACAATACAACGAGAATCAGCTTAATTTATTTAGGAACTCCTGAACAGGATATAAGGAGTGATTTATGAGAAAACTCTTCAGTTTCAGTTTGAAAGTGTGTGGATTACTTCTAAGATTTTTGAATTCTAGTGGTAGCTTATTGAAAGTGGATGCAGCAGTATACTGCACATCTTTCTGCACAAGAGTTCACTAATCATATGCCCATTCTGTGAAATTAAAATGTCAGGTTTTGTTGAATTGTGTGTTAGAAACTGTAAAAACTGAGTCTTACTGTGATTTAGCAGCCTGGAATACTGATTTGCAGGGCTTCTCATGCAAGTGTCATTTTCAGTGTCCTAAATGTGCTACCTATTATGCAGACATGATTGTCAGATTAGCTCAGGATCATAAAGTTCAGACTAGGGCAGGGGCGGTGGTAAGGGGGAGAGAGAGCTATGGGGGCTATAGCCTCCCCCTCCCCCTCCCCCTCTGGAGTGTCATATTACATTGGATAAAATGACTTCCAATATCAGCAAATATATTATTCCAACAGATCCAATCATTTTTTTTTTATAATTATGTAGCAATATAGGTTGCAATGTATTCTAAATACATTTTAACAAAAGAATAAGAGCGGCAGACAGCTTGCTACCTAAACCAATAAATATCATGTAGCTTAAAATAGGCGTCTTATTATTTATTAATACACATTTTTTACCCTGAACTCTAAAACAGTTACCAAAAACTACTCCATGCAACACCAAATTTTACCAATTTGTCGGTAGATGACCCCCAACTCTCCTTTTGTTAAGTCATATTCCATCCCCCCCCCCCCCCTTGACAGACTTCTAGAATTGCCCCTGGACTAGGGCATTGGGTATTGTCCTTGTACAATGTACAATCCTTCCTTAGCCAATGTTGCCCAAAATGAGGAACCACATGAGCTTACTGTGGTGGCAAGGGATGTCCTTTCTGATAATTGGCAGGTAGTGTAAC
The DNA here is from genome assembly GCF_023864345.2 of Schistocerca serialis cubense. Classification (NCBI taxonomy): domain Eukaryota; kingdom Metazoa; phylum Arthropoda; class Insecta; order Orthoptera; family Acrididae; genus Schistocerca; species Schistocerca serialis. Next base: position 631,893,061 of record NC_064642.1, on the reverse strand, counting down.
TGGGTGTGTGTGGTAACCACCAGCCCTTGGTGCCTCATGGAATACCCTAGGTGGTCTTGCCTTCCACTTAGTTGCTGTGTGTTGCTGCCATTGGTGATGCCAGTGCAGTGGCATCACAGCACTGCCTATCCTCACCCATGATAAACTCGGCACGTTTGCACCACTTTGCATTGTAATTCCCACCAGCAGCATTTTTAAGGTCTTCAGCATTGATCTCCATCCATTGGCCAAGCCAACAGTCCTGCCCTAATTGTCATTTGTTACATGTCCACCATGAATGCCTACACATTGAGCCCATGTGTGGGGAATACCAATGGATAGGTCATCAGGCAACTGTTTGTGACAGTCAACAAGCTGTGAGTCAGTCATCAGATGCCCTGGTGTTTTCACTGGACTCTGGGGCTGCCTCCGACAGCATGCATGTATTGCTCAAGTGTATTTTGCTGATGGTGGTAATGGGTGAGTGATCAGACAAATTTCAAGTAGACGTAGGAGACTGTCAGCCTAATTAACTCAGATATGTGCAGGCTCTTGGGATGCCCACAGTTGCAACAGCCACTCCATCAGATTGTGGCTTTGATAAAAAGGCCATTCCTTTGCAGGGGCTATTCTCCATCTCTATGCATTATAAGAATCTGGAATGGCAACTCATTTATTAGTGGTCAATTCACTGTTGGCACAAAATATCTTTGGGGTCAAAGTGTTTTCTGTTTTTGGCTTCCAGATTATTGACAAACTGCATTTAGTGTCTCAGTATGTTTCTTTTTGTGATTTGGATTCCTTACTGTGGTCCCAGAGCCTACCGTTTCAGAATACCTTGGTCTGAGTTGTAAATTTTGAAGCACTTTGCTCTTAAGCCATTGGTGGTACTCAAATTTTGTCGTCCCTGCTCTATTCCCTCCACCAAGCATCTGCATCAGCTTACATAATGCTTACCTGCAATTTATGTTGGATGCAGTTTCTAGACTTTCCTAGTCCTCAACAACTCCTTTGGAGTCATCTGCACCAGGAATTTACCAACGGTATTTGGAGCAGTTGATTCAGGAAATTCCCTGTTGCATCAATTATCTTGATGACATCTGGGTCATAGCTGTACATAACCTTCAGTCAGTTTTCCATTGCCTCCGGAAGAATAGCCTCCATTGCAAGCTGGAGAAGTGCAGTTTTTTTCTCTCTGAAGGTACATTTCTTGGGTCATGTGCCTTGTAAAGATGGCATAGTCCCCATAGACAACCTCATTGAGGTCACTGTCAACCAACCAGTGTCCAAGAACCAGAAGGAGCTCCAGTCCTTTTTGGTAATATTTTGCATTATGCTCATTTCATACCCCAAGCCATGCATACCTTCCAGTCTCTTAACCAGTTTTTCCAGAAGAGTCTTGAGTTTGTCCGGTACTGGATTGTCAACTGGCTTTTCAGTCTCTCAAGCTGCATTTGTGCTCTGCTCCCTGCCACATCGGAACCTGGACAGCACTGAACAGCCCCTTGCTTAGGCATCATAGGTGCTTTCCGCTGCACAGCATAATTATTTACAGGTGAAAAAAGTGTCACTAGCTATTGTTTTTGGGGTTAAAGATTTCCACCTCAGCACTGACCACAAGCCATTGGTTTCCTTATTTGGCCCTCATTCCGAGCTGTCAGACAAGACTGCCCACTGGTTGCAGTGGTGGGCCCTCTTTCTAAGTAAATATTGTTATGACACTTGTTAGTGCTCCATCGTCCAGCCTGCCAATGTTGATGCGCTGTTGCGGCTACTAGTAGGGTCCGATATTGAGGTTGATCAGCAGAAGGCTCTTGTGTCCACAATGGATGATACCTTTCAGCAAACCCTGTCAGACTTCCTGCTGATGGCCATCGACCCATTTTCCTGAAATATTATTTCGGTAGTCAGGTTGGGTTGGCTAGAGTGTGTCTCTTCAGGTGTGGATCAGGTCTGGCATATATTTTTCCTCGCATATGATCACTCTGTGTTGTCTATGGGGTTTTCATGCTTGCCACAGAAGAGCCTTGCTGTTGTGTAGTCATTCCCCTGGTGTTCCATTCTGGTATACTCCAGTTGCTGTGTGCGTCACACTGGGGTATGACTCGTATGATGGCATTGGTGTGATATCATATCTACTGGCTGGCAATCAGTTGTGACATCAGACATCTGGTGCATTCTTGTGAGGCTTGTGCATGGGACCAGGCTACTCTGCTGTGCCAGTTCTCTCCTTGGCCAGTTCTGAAACACCCTTAGGAGAGGGTGCACATCGATTTTTTCAGCCCCTTTTTGAGCAGCATGTGGTTGTTGGTGGTTGATGCATTATCCTATTTCCCATATGTAACCAAGCTGTCCTCCATGTCAGTAACTTCCAGGGTTCAGATGTTGTCACTTATTATTGCCATTGAGGGATTCCCCAGGACCCTGGTTCCTGACAACAGTTAGCAACTTGTGTCGCAGGTTGCCATTGAGGGATTCCCCAGGACCCTGATTCCTGACAACAGTTAGCAATTTGTGTCGCAGGAGGTATCCAGTGAAGTAGTGCCACTGCATGGAGGTTGATATACAGCCCTGTGCAGGTAGCATCAGCCCAGTTCATGATCAATGATTAAGATGACCTCATCATTTTCAATAGGACACAAGGGTATATTATGTCAATAGCACACGATGGTATATTATGTCTTACATTGAGGTGACAAAACTCATTGGATAGTGATCTGCACATATTCAGGTGGTAGTAGTATCATGTACACAAGGTATAAAAGGGCAGTGCATTGGCAGAGCTGTCATTTGTACTTACGTGATTCATGTAAAAAGGTTTCCGATGAGATTATGGCTGCACGACAGAAATTAACAGACTTTGAATGCAGACTGGTAGCTGGGGCTAGATGCATGGGATATTCCATTTCAGAAATCATTAGGAAATCAAATATTCCTAGATTCACAGTTCAGGTGTGCCCGTGAATACCAAATTTCAGGCATTATCTCTCACCATGGGTGATGCAGTAACCAGCAGCCTTCACTTAATGACTGAGAGCTGCGGCATTTGTATAGAGTTGTCAGTACTAACAGACAAGCAACACTGCTTGAAATAACAACAGAAATCAAAATGGAGCATATGACAAACTTATCTGTTAGGACAGTATTGTGAAACGTGGAGTTAATTGGCAGTGGCAGCAGACGACCAATAACTTTGCTAACAACATGACATTGCCTGCAGCGCTTCTTCTGGGCTCATGGCCATATCTGTTGCACCCTAGATGACTAGAAAACCGTTACCTGATCAGTTGAGTCCTGATTTCAGTTGGTAAGAGGTGATGGTAGGGTTTGAGTGTGGTGCAGACCACATGAAGCTAATGACCCAAGTTGTCAACAAGGCACTGTGCAAGCTGGTGATGGCTCCATAATGGCGTGGGCTGTGGTTACATGGAACAACCAATAATGGACTCAAAATGGTTATTTTCAGCTACTTGGAGGCCATTTATAGCCATTCATGGACTTCACATGCCCAAACAACAATGGAATTTTTATCAATGACAATGCACCACGTCAAAAAATGTTCACGATTGTTTTGAAGAAAATTCAGGACAATTCGAGCAAATGATTTGGCCAACTAGGTCACCCAACATGAATCCTATTGGACATTTATGGGTCATTATCAACAGGTCAGTTCATGCACAAAATCCTGCTCCAGCAACACTTTTGCAATTATGGGTGGCTATAGAGGCAGCTTGGTTCAATATTTCTGCAGAGAACGACTTGTTGAGTCCATCCCACATCGAGTTGCTGCACTATACCATGCAAAAGGAGGTGTGACCTGACATTAGGAGATATTCCGTGACTTTTGTCATGTCAGTGTATGCTGAACTTTAACTGTGAACTTTATATCTACATACTTGAAGTGAAGAGTTTTGTAAAATTGTTCATATCCATTGATACTTTAATATTCAGAGACAGCTGTAAATACTTAGAACACTTCTGTGGAATTGGATTATACAAAGTTATCCATCGTGTGTAAATCTATCTTGTAATGTTGAACTAATATTTTACATGTTCTAGTTTCCACTCGTTCTCCTCTCAGAGCAAGTAAGAAACACACTGTTGTACTGATGATTGTATTTTCTTATTTGCAGAACACAGATAGCATTATTTCTATCCACTTTGTGTGAGTGCACTGAAGTGCTAATCATTTTCATATCCAAGCAGATACTGGAGTTCTTGCTGACTTAGTATTTGCAGCATGCTGTCTTCATGGTTCTGCAATTATATTGGCCAGGAGTACCAAAAATACACGCTCTGTAACGTATGTGGTTCATAATAACAAAGTAATTCACAGCTAATTGTTTACAGTATAGCTACCTTAGCAACAACCAATCACAGCACTAGTTTAGTCATGCCATTTTTGCTCTTCACAGCGTCATATCACACTGTTTCCTCAACTGCCGGCCACTATTCAATTGCTGATGATCATTGTGGACTGCTACATAATTACTGTGATTTGTCCTTATATGGTTTGTTTCTCAGTGTGATACTTTTCTTTTATGGAATGTGTGAAGCTAACAATGAAATTGCTTAGAGTGTGATAAGACTATCATGATCCTGTAAGGGTAATGCGATACTGCACGTTAATGGGGTATTTTCTTACCATTGCCAGTGTAGATTGTATGAGTGACATTCAATAAGTAATGCAACACATTTTTTTTGATAGCAGGTGATATTATTCAGGATTCCAATTCACCATGTTCCCCGCTCTTTTGGATACAAAAGTGTAGATTTCAACATAATCTCCATTCAGCGCGATGGCCTTTTGCCACCTTACTGGGCCGGCCTTTGTGCCTCCATGGTACCATTCTACAGGTCAGTGCCAGAGCCAACATTGTGCTGCATCAATAACCTCTCCATTATCCACATACTGCTTCATGTGGAGTGCATCCTTTGTTGGGCCAAACAGATGGAAGTTAGAAGGTGTGAGATCGGAGCTGTAGGGTGGATGAGGAAAAGCAGTCCAGTGAAGTTTTGTGAGCTCTTCTCAGATTCACAGGCATGTGTGAGGCCTTCCATTGTCATGGAGAAGGAGAAGTTAATTTGCATTTTTGTGGCAACGAACACACTGAAGTTGTTTCTTCAGTTTACTGAGGGTAGCGCAATACATTTTGAAATGATAATTGCACTATGAGGGAGGACATCAAGCAGAATAACCCCTTCAGAGTCCCAGAAGACCATCACCATGACTTTACTGGCTCAGGGTGCAACCTTGAACTTTTTCTTTGGGATAGAGGAAGCGCGGCACCTTTCTGTGCATTTCCGTTTTGTTTTTGATTCAAAGTCATGAACCCATATTTAATCTCTTTTGATGATGTTCAACAAAACATTGCCACAGTCAGCCTTGTAACATGCAAGCAGTTCTGCACAGATGGTCATTCATTGCTCTTTATGGTATTCTGTTAAGTGGCAAAGGAACCCAGTGCGTGCACACCTTGAGTACCCCAACTGGTGGACAACTGTGTCAGCACTACCGACAGAGACATCCAGTTGAGCACTGAGGTGTTTGATTGCGATCCGTAGATTGCCTCGAATGAGTGTGTCTGCACGTTCCAATGTTGCAGGAGTTACAACAGGGAGCAGCTGACTGGCCCACAGGAGATTGGACAGGTTTGCATTACCCTGTTCAATGATGACAGATGCCTCACCCAATGACCCATCATGCTTTTGTTCACTGCAAGGTCTCTGTAGACATTCTGCAAGTGCCTATGAATATCTGTGATGCTCTGGTTTTCTGTCAAAAGAAATGCAATGACAGCTTTCTGCTTGGAAAGCACCTCCATTACAGATGCCATTTTGAAGGCTATGTATAGCACTACCACCAATGGGAACTTCATGAAACTATATGGCCTGAAGCAGGAATAATCTGTGATGTCCCACAACAAATTCCATGTTTTTAAACCAAAACTGGCTGAGAGAAAAAAAGTGTTGTATTACTTATTGAATGCCTTATTAGTATGGGACTGCACAGCTCCTGCTACAAGAGCCATATTGCACTTGTGAGAAATAACATCCCCCCTTCCATGCTCTACTGTTAATCATTTTGTTATTCTGATCTAGGTATAGATTGTGGTTTGTTCCTACAACAATTCCACTGTTTTCTCGTGGCAACACAATGCTACCTTCCTGTAACTCTGGCTTCTTCAGTTGCTAGTGAAATTTGAATGTGGTTGCAACAAGATGGCTTCTCCTACAATTCTAAGAGTGAAGCATAAAATAAGTAGTAGGAAAAATAGGTGTCAGACTGAGATTCATAGGAAGATTCTTAAAGAAATGTAACTCATCCATGAAAGAAGTGACTTACACAACACTTGTTCAACCCATTCTTGCATATTGCTCCTCAGTCTGAGACTCATACCAGGTTTGATTAACAGAGGAAACAGATGAGATCCAGTGGTGAGTGGTGCATTTCATCACAGTATTGTTTAATCAATACAAGAAAGTTACAGAGATGTTCAACTAACTTCAGTGGCAGATGCTACAAGAGAGATGTTTACTATTGAAATTCTGAGGAGTCCATTGAGGAAGAATCAGACAATGTATTACTTCTTTCCACAAACTTCTTACAAAATGGATAAAAAGTTCTCGGTTTACTTGCCGCATCAAATTTGGATAAAATACCGAGCTTTTGATGACCGCCTCTGTCATTTTCATCAGGGGTAAAACTTGATGTGGCAAGTAAATCGAGAACTTTTTATGCAAGGACTCCGTCGCAAAAGACTTCGTAGTCATATTCTCACAAAACGACCACAACAAGAAAATTTAAGAAATTAGAGCTAATATGATTGTTTACTGAAAAATCATTGCTGTTCACAAATGAAACAGGGAAGGGGAGATCAGATAGTGGTACTCTCCACCACACACTACAGGTGGCTTGCAGAGTACAGATGGAGCTCTAGATGCATGTCACAAATTTCGTAAAAAACAATGGGATCTGGCTAGTTAATGTATCCTGTAGTCTCATCTCAACAAATGGGATGCTTCTGACCCCAGTTACTTTTGAAAAAAAATTATTTCATTAAATTTTAGTCACTTACCAAGCATTCTAATCTAAGTGATGCTTCTTTCTTATACTGGTGCAAATGTGGCGGGTACTGTCGGTTGATGCAAGTTTACTGCCCCAATAAGCAGCTGCATTGGCAGATGATGGAGCAAGTTAAATGCTCTTGCTGTTGTTGAATCTGTTGTAATATTATGTGACCTACTTTGAATTACTAATGTGCTTTGAAATATGGTACTTCTTCATTACCAGTATGCTTTTGTGACTCTGTTCTTATTAGACAATGCACTTCACTGATAATAGTATAACAGGAACCTATGACCAAATCCAGGTACAAATGAAGGTCAGAAATAGGACAGCACATCAGAAATCAAGAGAATAACCCAGATACTAAAATCAAGGACAATAGTGTAGTTTATTAAATGAGGATATTTCAGATAATTAGTGAGATTTGATTGTTAACTAGAACAGCATGTAAACAAGACCAACTACTGTGAGCATCAGCCTTCATTCTTTCTTTTTGTGTGCCACATGGCAGATCACATTGACAAAAGTTGGGATTGATGAGAATGTGGGATGTCTGGCATGATGTCTGACATTAGACACATTTAGATAAGGTGCAGGATCTGAATTAATTTATAGCATTGGTAGCAGCTGTTTCTTGCAGCAACAGGGCTATACATAATATTATGAATGAATGAAAACTGAAATTGCAAACTTTTTAGTCCTGTTAGTTGCCATGCTTAATCACTTCCCTTCTTTGTGGATTGTTGCTGTATTGGTCCATGGATGATAGTGCATATGTGACATGTTCTGAAAAGCTGCATGTGAAATTTTGATTCTTCTGTGTGGCATATCTTGTGTTCTATTGCTCACAGGTACAAAGGGTCTAGTTTTCTGGATACCCATTGGCCTAGTGACCCCTGATGCATCCATCAGAAGAATGGGCATATCATAGCTATTTTACATTATATGTTTAAAATTTAAACATTACATATTTCCCATAGCCCAGGAAAACTGAGCAAATCAGTTGGTTGTTTTGCTTTAGGTGTGGTCCAGGCTGGACCTATGGCTTATAAAAGCATCATTTGTTCATGCGTGGTTCCTGAGAAAACTCCAAACAATCATGTTTTTTTGGGTATGAAAAGTACTAATAATGGGGATAGCCACTTCATTAATTTCTATTCACTGCAGATCATTGTAATTTTTGCCATAAGTTCTTAAAATAATGTTCTCTCACACCTACAAAACTTTTTTTATATCATTATCTGTTACCAAGATCGAGAGGTTCAAGTTTACCCTACTTATGCAGAAAACCACAAAAACCGGTTTTTAGGCACTTTTGCAATGTTGGCTGCCATTGTCTAAATAACTAACCATAGAAAATAGCTCAAATTTTTACCGTACATTCTTTAGACATTTATCTTGAAATGCCATTTCCCTGTTTTTGAAAATCTGTATCCTTTATCAGGACACACCTGAAAAACCATGACTTTTGTGTACCACATGTACCAATTGTGGGGATGGCCACTTCTATAGTTTCTGTTCATGGAAAATTGTCAAAATTTTTACCATATGCTCTTAAGATGACTTTTTCATGGAACCTTCAAACTTTTTTTGATATCACTATTCATAACTGAGGTTTAAATTTACCATACTTATGCATGTAATACCTGGTCTGAGATTTAAATGCAGTTTTAACTGCTGTTGTGAACAGATGGCAATGGCTCTGGGGTCATTGCAAGAGTTCTTAAGTCACCAATCAATGTTTTTAGTTGCTATTCTTTCACCAAAAAAACTTTATGATACACTGTCTTTGTATAATGGTCACTCACACCTATAAAGGCTGTCTTGATTTGGAAATTATTTGATGACGCCACCTGGCAGTGTAAGCACTCACAAAAATTATTTTGTTATACAAAATTCTTTGTACTTACACACTGCTATGTTTGGCATTCTGTAGATATAGCCTAAAAATGTTATGCATTTGCATGTAAAACAGTCTAAGATGAACTGGATGGGAGTGCTGTGCTCGCTTTAAGCAAGAGTAAGCATCTATTTTGTGGTGTGGTCACTTTACAGCTTACATTTGTGCTACTGCTGTAAAAAAATTTTTTAAAGTTTTTTAGTTTAATATAGGGCTCAATTTGCATTTGGAGGAAATGAATGGTGAACATTATGTAAAATTGGAAAAACTGCAAATTCAATAGACTATTTCTAATCACGGTTTTACTCTTTTAAGACAGAACTCATAGGCTAGGCATTTTTGACGAATTGTGATTGGTGAGCAAAGTATCCAGAAAAAATGTAAAGCAAATGATTTGCTGTTAACCTTAAATTATGTATACTTATTTGTTTACCTATAGAATTCTTTTTACATAAGCAGGGAAAAGAAGGGAACTAGAGAAAAAAATGCTCCTGTAAGAGCAAAAAAAGGTGAATGTGTTCTTCTTTAAAAGACTCCAATAGAAAAGTGGGGAACCAGCTGCCTCAATCCTCATTCCACCTTTCTGATTAAAAATTGGGGCATGCAAACATAATTGCATTCTTTTAACACAGAGCATTCTAAAGCCTTTAGCAGTTTCTCTTTGTAGTTAAACCTTGATATTCAGCATCTATGTCTCACTGCTACTGTCTCTTTCCAAAAGTCTCCTTTCTCTCCCACTGATTTCCAGTATTTCCCAGTGCCATTGTCGCCTGCCTCACTTACACCATCTTCTTTTGTCTTCCTTTCCTGCTCTCACTGTCTCAACTATTCATCACCAGCTGAGAAATTTGGGGCGGGGGGTGTCCAATTTATATTTTCCCCTATGCTCATGTGTTTAGAATTTTGGTCCAAAATGTGCCCTCCCCTATACCCATTTGTCTCGGAGGGTTCAGACTGCCCAAGTCTATGTACGGTCTCCATTCATCCTTCATTTCCATTGTCTTCTCTCCCTTATGCTCCCATTGCTTCAATCTCCATCCATTTCTCTTTTATTGTCACTGTCCCTCACTGACAATCAACCTCTCCTCACAGTTTGGCTCCCACTGTTATTGTCTTCATCCATCTCTCCTTCTCTTTCATTGCTGCTTTCACTCTCCCACCATCACTGTCTCCTCTATCTTTTTTCTTCCACTGGCACTGTCTCCTCCCTCTTTCACTGCCACTGTCTCTCTGCTATTCTCTTTCAGCACTGAAAGTGTGAATATGTTCACATGCTAAAAATTTTGAGGAGGAATGCAGAATCAGGATTGAGGCAGCTTTTCCCTACTTTTCTCTCAGAGCCTTTTCAAGAGAAAGACATTCAACTTTTTCTTGCTCCAATAGGGGTGTTTTTCCAGTTGTTTATAAATACTCGTATTACATTATTTCACATTCTAGGTAGCTGTACCATAAAAGTATGTTGTATAGATGGGATCAGATATTTTTGTTCTTTGATATAATTGTTTGTGTAATTCTTCTTCTGGATGATGCCATGTCTATCTCTACTTGAGAAAGGAAATAAGATATCACTATAGCATCTTTATGCTTCAAATTTCTAATTTGGTTTTTTATATATTTGTATTATTTTCAGATAGTGTATGGTCACTTCAGAAGTATGCAAAGTTAGAAAATGGTTCTTGGGTGCAAGTTGATGGCAATGGAGATCTAGACCTCATAAAACAGGTTTGCTTTTAATCTGTAGTATTTGCACACTATTGTTCTGTTGCTATACAATACTAGGTGTATCATACACTACTGGCCATTAAAATTGCTACACCATGAAAATGATGTGCTACAGATGCGAAATTTAACCGACAGGAAGAAGATGCTGTGATAAGCAAGTGATTAGCTTTTCAGAGCATTCACACAAGGTTGCCGCCAGTGGCGACACCTACAACATGCTGACAGGAGGAAAGTTTTCAGCCGATTTCTCATACACAAACAGCAGTTGACCAGCGTTGCCTGGTGAAACTTCATTGTGATGCCTCGTGTAAGGAGGAGAAATGCATACCATCACGTTTCCAACTTTGATAAAGGTCGGATTGTAGCTTATCGTGATTGTGGTTTATCGTATCGCGTCATTGCTGCTCACGTTGGTCGAGATCCAATGACTGTTAGCAGAATATGGAATCAGTGAGTTCGGGAGGGTAATACAGAACGCCGTGCTGGATCCCAATGTCCTCGTATCACTAGCAGTCGAGATGACAGGCATCTTATCTGCCTGGCTGTAACAGATCGTGCAGTCACGTCTTGATCCCTGAGTCAACAGATAGGGGCGTTTGCAAGACAACAACCATCTGCACGAACAGTTCAACAGTGTTTGCAGCAGCATGGACTATCAGCTCGGATACCATGGCTGCAGTTACCCTTGACGCTGCATCACACACAGGAATGCCTGCGATGGTGTACTCAATGATGAACCTGGGTGCACGAATGGCAAAACGTTATTTTTTCAGATGAATCCAGGTTCTGTTTACAGCATCATGATGGTCGAATCCATGTTTGGCGACATCGCGGTGAACGCACATTGGAAGCGTGTATTCGTCATCGCCATACTGGCGTATCACCCGGCGTGATGGTATTGGGTGCTATTGGTTACATGTCTTGGTCACCTCTTTTTCGCATTGACGGCACTTTGAACCATGGATGTTACATTTCAGATGTGTTACGACCTGTGGCTCTACCCTTCATTCGGTCCCTGTGAAATCCTACATTTCAGCGGGATAATGCACGACCGTGTGTTGCAGGTCCTGTACAGGCCTTTCTGGATACAGATACAGCAAATTCCCCAAATCTCTCACCAATTGAAAACTTCTGGTCAATGGTGGCCGAGCAACTGGCTCGTCACAGTATGCCAGTCACTACTCTTGATGAACTGTGGTATAGTGTTGAAGCTGCATGGGCAGCTGCACCTGTACACACCATCCAGCTCTGTTTGACTCAATGTCCAGGTGTATCAAGGCTGTTATTACAGCCAGAGGTGGTTGTTCTGGGTACTGATTTCTCAGGATCTATGCACCCAAATTGCGTGAAAATGTAATGACATGTCAGTTCTAGTATAATATATTTGTCCAATGAATACCCGTTTATCATCTGCATTTCTTCTTGGTGTAGCAATTTTAATGGCCAGTAGTGTAGTTAAAGGTGTAAATGCACACAGTTGAAACTACATGATACTATTACAAAAAAAGTCTCAGTAAACATGGGCTCTAAAATGCATATCTTCAGAGCTATGAGCACTTCCTCATCTTTAATATCATGAAACAAATCTCTTGTACTACAAGCTCTCCACTTTTCATATTTTGAGAGGTGATAGTATGAACCAAAATAATGGAAAAAAGTCCAATAAATGAGGGCTCTAACGTGCATGCCTTAAGAACTGTGAGCACTTGTTGATCTTTGCTACTGTGACATATATCGCTCCTACTGAGGTTTTGCTTTTAGCATCATGTACTTTAACATGCTAAAATTGAAGTAATTAATGTTAATCTATTATTTAAATCTAAATTTTGAAATAATCATGAAAAAAGCAGTGTGAGTATTGTGGTGTATATAATTGAGAAAAACTGGTTAAAAGCCTTTATGTGTACTGCTGTTGTGAAATATTTATCTATTGATCTGACGGAATTACATTTTCCTGGAGACCTATGAGTCTCAACTTTATCTTCAATAAGGATAGAAGCTGAAACAATGAATTAAAATTGCTTAATTTTAGTTAATTCATTGCTTCAGCTTTTATCCTTACCAAAGGTAATATTGGTCATTTGTGGAGTGTTTGTTTGAAATGGATATGGAGGCAGCAAGGTTCAAGCATATTCTTAATAGGTATCGGGATGGCTGTGTGTGTAACTGCAGGTAAATGTGTTACATGGGTTGGTTGTTTTGGGGGAGGAGACCAGCCAGCAAGGTCATCGGTCTCATCAGATTAGGGAAGGACAGGGAAGGAAGTTAGCCATGCCCTTTCAAAGGAACTATCCCGGCATTTGCCCGGAGTGATTTAGGGAAATGATGGAAAACCTAAATCAGGATGGCCGGACATGGGATTGAACCATCGTCCTCCAGAAAGCGAGTTCAGTGTGCTAACCACTGTGCCACCTCACTTGGTATCTTACATGGGAAATCTGAACAACTGTAAAGGGCTTTGGTCATGTCAGAGTAATTTTATAGTAACAAAGAAAAATACAGTAAATAAACTTTGACAAATGAAAGTTAAATATACATTGAAAAAGAAGCCAGGTTGAAAATGGTTTGTCATGAAGAACAGAAGAGACTATGAAGTAGGTTAATGAATTGTAAATGTGAATTGTTGCAAAATGAAAAAAGTTAATATTTATTTTTCATGCAGGAAGAGCATAGTATGACTGCATTGTATTTATGAATGACTTGAAACTTGCCGATAAATGAAAACTATTTGTTGTACTGGGACACAAACATGAATCATTCTCAGCTTCAGACCAGCCAGGATTAATAGAAAGGGTTGACAGATTTGAAGATGTGAGGGCAGGATGTGAGTTGTGTCGGGATAACCGTCATTGTACTCATATTTGGCCATTATATTTAGTTTATGTTGCACTGAGACCCTTTGGTAGTGAAGTGGGTGCTGTGCTTTGTTTACTTTAATTGTGTTCTTTAATCTTTGTGCCCTATAGTGCTGTTGGAACTCTACCTACCCACAATGTCAGACTGGGTCTTTCCCATATCTGTTTTGTTCTCAAATAGCTAGTATTTTCTGTCCATACTATAGGTGCTGAATGTGTGGTATATGTAAGACATGTTGAGGATATTATCTAACATTCTTTTTCTGGTAATTTATGAAGTTTTTACAGGTTCTTGTAAGAAAACACAACTTTGAGTTGATACAAAATTGTCAAGGCTTTCATGGCCACTTGTTGACAAATTGCCTGTTGGCTTGTGTCTCAGGTTCTTTGGCCAACATTTGTTTGCTAATTTTCCTGATGTTTAGCCAGCAAGAGTGGCTGCCATTGTCAAAGCTTAACCCTCCATCGCTGGTGATGAACTGGAGTTGAGCTCCTGGCCACAGCTTATATGTAGCTTGCTCATCAGTGTCCAAGGGCATGGTCGTTACTACTGTAGTTCTCTCCTTGCTATCTGAATGGTCATTCTCTGCAACATGGGAATCTATGTTTACCCTGAGGTTTTGTTCTTTCTTGTTGAAGCTATTGTCATGTTTGTGTATTTCTATGGGTTCCCTGAACAAGCAGGTGCAATAGCTCTTCTCTACAACAAGAACTTCCATGCTAGCGAATTTCATTATGTTGTTGGTCTCACACAGTGCGTGCTCCACCAGGTCAATTTCTCTACCCATCTCAACCTGCAATGCCACTTATGTACAGTTATCCTGGTGTTGGTTGATCATCCAACCATTACAATGTAGACTTTTCCACATGTGCATGGTATACAGTATATTCCTGACATTGCATGTGGATCCCTTTTCTCCTATGCCAATCTGAGTTGATGCTATGTACAGGCAAGCTTAAGCTTCCATAGTGACTCAGTCACTCTGAAATGGAGTAGGTGCTGTTTTGAAAGTTCCTGTTAGAACAAAATTACATGCCAGACTAGGACATGAACCAAGAACAGAAATGTTCTTATTGACTGAACATTCAGGCATGACTCATGGATCCCACAGCTTCACTTCAGCAACTACATCTCTCTTACTACTCACGTTGAGCAGAACCTGTCCTGCATCCCTTGCTAGACTCATATTCCTGGAAGAAACAATACTGCAAAGAAATGAGGTAGCCACTGCACAAGGGGTTATTTCCAGAATGATTCTTCCACTGTGAAGTGGAGTATATGCTGTTTTAATGCCTCCACACAGGTTAAGTTTATGTGCCAGTCAGCATTATATGCAGATGGAACAGTACAGAATGTGACTGACTTTGGTACAAAGTACCCACCATCATGCACCACACATTGGATTTCACAACATAAATAATATGTAAATGCAGGGGACCAGCTGTATGTCAGCATCCTGAGTAGTCATAAATGCGAAAATCATTCCAAAACATTTACATGAACACTCGTTACTTTGCATAATTTTCTGATGCATCATCAGCTATACTGTAATGTGTTAATTTGAAATCTATATAGAAAATTATTTTTTTAAGATCTGTTGCCATGTTTGGTGATTGAGAATGTGAGACTGTATTATAAGATTTTATTAGATTTTATATACTCTGGTATCAATTCACAAATCTTGCTTTATTTTAAGCTTTGTGGATTGATACAGGTCCCTACAGGTTTAAAACCTCAGCTCTCTTCAGGCAATCATTCAGAGTAAGTGCAGCATTTATATGCAAACCTTAATATAAATTTATATATGAAATGTTTACATTAAGGTTTGAATATAATAAATTTTCTTGAGACCGAGAAGCTTATACCCTGAATCAGCATGGTTATAGAAAGCATTGTTCGTGTGAAACTCGGCTTTTCTTTTTCTCACAAGATTTACTGCAAACTATGGGTGAAGGGCATCAGGCAGATACCATGTTTCTAGATTTCCAGAAAGTGCTTGACATGGTGCCTCATGGCAAGCTGTTAAAGAAAGTATGAGCATATGGAATAGGTTCACAGGTATGTGAGTGGCTTGAAGACTCCTTAAGCTACAGAACCCAGTATGTTGTCCTCAATGGTGAGTGTTCGTCAGGAATGCCCCACAGTAGTATGATATGACCGCTGTTATTCTCCATATATATATAAAAACGAAGATGAGGTGACTTACCGAACGAAAGCGCTGGCAGGTCGATAGACACACAAACAAACACAGACATACACACAAAATTCTAGCTTTCGCAACCAACGGTTGCCTCATCAGGAAAGAGGAAAGGAGAGGGAAAGACGAAAGGAAGTGGGTTTTAAGGGAGAGGGTAAGGAGTCATTCCAATCCCGGGAGCGGAAAGACTTACCTTAGGGGGAAAAAGGACGGGTGTACACTCGCACACACACACATATCCATCCACACATATACAGACACAAGCAGACATATTGAAAGACTCCAGAAAGTGTTTGACATGGTGCCTCATGGCTTAAAGACTTGTCTTTAAATATGTCTGCTTGTGTCTGTATATGTGTGAATGGATATGTGTGTGTGTGCGAGTGTACACCCATCCTTTTTCCCCCCTAAGGTAAGTCTTTCCGCTCCCGGGATTGGAATGACTCCTTACCCTCTCCCTTAAAACCCACTTCCTTTCGTCTTTCCCTCTCCTTCCCTCTTTCCTGATGAGGCAACAGTTTGTTGCGAAAGCTTGAATTTTGTTTGTATGTATGTGTCTGTTTGTGTTTCTATCGACCTGCCAACACTTTCGTATGGTAAGTCACATCATCTTTGTTTTTAAATATATTTTTCCCGCGTGGAATGTTTTACACTCTATATATATATATATATATATATATATATATATATATATATATATTGACCAGAAGAAGGGATCGGTTGGTAGGACATGTTCTGAGGCATCAAGGGATCACCAATTTAGTATTTGAGGGCAGCGTGGAAAAATCATAGGGGGAGACCAAGAGATGAATACACTAAGCAGATTCAGAAGGATGTAGGTTGCAGTAGGTACTGGGAGATGAAGAGGCTTGCACAGGATAGAGTAGCAAGGAGAGCTGCATCAAACCAGTCTCAGGACTGAAGACCACAACAACAACATATATATATATATATATATATATATATATATATATATATATATATATATATATATATATATATATATATATATATATGGTTATAATAGAGGGAAACATTCCACGTAGGAAATATATATCTAAAAACAAAGATGATGTGACTTACCAAATGAAAGTGCTGGCAGGTCGACAGACACACAAACAAACACAAACATACACACAAAATTCAAGCTTTCGCAACAAACTGTTGCCTCATCAGGAAAGAGGGAAGGAGAGGGAAAGACGAAAGGATGTGGGTTTTAAGGGACCCTTAAAACCCACATCCTTTCGTCTTTCCCTCTCCTTCCCTCTTTCCTGATGAGGCAACAGTTTGTTGCGAAAGCTTGAATTTTGTGTGTATGTTTGTGTTTGTTTGTGTGTCTGTCGACCTGCCAGCACTTTCATTTGGTAAGTCACATCATCTTTGTTTTTTTTATATATATATATATATATATATATATATATATATATATATATATATATATATATATATATATATATATATATATATATATATATATGATTTGGAGAACAGGGTGGGCAGCTATCTGAGTTGTTTGCTGATGATGCTGTGGTGTATGGTAAGGTATCAAAGTTGAATGACTGTAGCAGGATACAAGATGACCTAGAAAAAATTTGTTGCTGGTGTGAATAATGGCAGCTAGCTCTAGATGTACAGGGTGTGGAACTTAAATCTGGAGAAATGAAACTTTTTTTAAAAGTAAATTTATTTGAAAATCCTATTACATATAAGCAGTGGTATCTTTCATGACCCCCTAAAGCTACAATGGCCACCTCGAATCTTGTCCTGAAGCGATCTCAAGCACTCTGCAAAACAGTGCTGTCCATATTTGCAAATGCCACTTCGATAGCAGTGCATTGAGATGCAGCATTAGGGTGTCTCATCTT
Organism: Schistocerca serialis cubense; assembly: GCF_023864345.2. Lineage (NCBI taxonomy): Eukaryota > Metazoa > Arthropoda > Insecta > Orthoptera > Acrididae > Schistocerca > Schistocerca serialis. The sequence goes on along the minus strand of NC_064642.1, from coordinate 631,875,473 downwards.
TTTGGTAACTCTTTCAACTATATGACTATTGAATGAGGGTTCCTTGCTGGGTTAGTGGAACCTTCCCCAGACTTCTGTATAGCATTACACTTGGCCACAATATTGTATGAAATTGATCTTGGGTACCCAAAAAATCAAACTATTTCAGTGGATGCATACTCAGGACAAAGCCTTTTGATAATTGTGGCTCTTCAGTTGTACTTTGCATTTGTCCACAACATCTCAATCATTTTTATGTTCTGACTGTTTACTAGATGCCCATCACTTTCAAGAAAGCCAGTCTTGACCTCTGGTGAAACTTCAAAATGGTGGGAAATTGAAATGGAAATTTGGCTGGGTTTCATCCACACCCCATAGAAAAAAGTAATTTAATGTGGATGAGTATGAAAAACAAACCCATAATGTTTGGGTACAGCATTAGTAGTATCCTGCTTGACACAGTCACACCATTTAAATATCTGGACACAATGTTGCAAAGCGATATAAAATGGAACGAGCATGTGAGGATTGTGGTAGGAAAGGCAAATGGTTGACTTCAGTTTATTGGGAGAAATCAAGGAAAGTGTGTTTCATCTGTGAAGGAAACTGCATATAGGACACTAGTGCAATACACTCTTGAGTACTGCTCGAATACTTGGAACCCATACCAAGTCAGATCCAAGGAAGACATTGAAGAAATTCAGAGACTGGCTGCTAGATTTGTTACTGGTAGATTTGAGGAACATGCAAGTGTTATGGAGATGCTTTGGGAACTGAAATGGGAATCCCTGGAGGGAAGATAGTGGTCTTCTTGAGGAACACTATTGAGAAAATTTAGAGAACATGAATTTGAAGCTGACTGCAGAAAAATGCTGTTGCCTACAATATACATTGCACCTAAGGATCACAAAGATAAGATATGAGAAATTAGGGCTCATATGGAGACATTCAGACAGTTGCTTTTCCCTCATTGTATTTGTGAGTGGAACAGGAAAGGAAATGACTAGTAGTGGTTTGAAGTACCCTTCATCATACACCATAAGGTGGCTTGTGGAGTATTGGTGTAGGTGTGGATGTAGAACCTAAATGTTGCAATGTTATTGTTACAGCTTTGTGTGAATGTTTTAATTCTGGTATTTCTGACACAAGCTGTGTCTGTATATGTGTGGATGGATATGTGTGTGTGTGTGTGTGCGAGTGTATACCCGTCCTTTTTTCCCCCTAAGGTAAGTCTTTCCGTTCCCGGGATTGGAATGACTCCTTACCCTCTCCCTTAAAACCCACATCCTTTCATCTTTCCCTCTGCTTCCCTCTTTCCTGATGAGGCAACAGTTTGTTGCGAAAGCTTGAATTTTGTGTGTATGTTTGTGTGTCTTTCGACCTGCCAGCACTTTCGTTTGGTAAGTCACATCATCTTTGTTTTTTGATAAATTAATAAAAGCTTTCATTGAAGATAATCAATTTTTGAAAATATAATGTAATTGGATGGATAAAAAAAAGTCTACTCATCAAGTACTGGCAGGACGACACACATATAAGGGTGTTTAAATTTTCAAGCTTTCAGAGCCAGTGGCTCCTGCCTTTGGTAGAGGTGTTGAAGGGGAAGCAAGAGGGATGTAGGAAAAGGATTGGTGAGGTTTAAGAAATGGTGAGAGTTGAGAAAAGCCACCCAAAAACTCAAGTGAGGGGTTACTTAGAGGATGGGATGAGAAGAAAAGATTGATTGTTGTAGACAGCACCACATGAGATTTGGAAACCTGAGAGCTTAAAGGTGGAAGGTAGGGTAATATGCAAGGCAGAGATTACTGACAAAACATTGTGCACTAGTTAATAAGAATGGAAAGTGAAGTACATTATATGTGGGGGTGGGGGGGAGGGGGAGGGTATGGAAAAATAGACAGGAGAGAAAATGAAAGATGTAAAAAACTAAAAGGGAGTGAAGAAAGGTATACTTACTGTGATGAAATGTTGAGACTGAAGAAATTATTGTAAATTAAGGCTAGGTGGATGGCAAGAACCAAGGACATGTAACACCAGTACCCACCAGCAGAGTTCTCAGAAGCTTGTGTCTGGGGGAAGAATCTAGATGGCACCTGTGATGTAACAGATACCGAGGACATAACTATTGTGTTTTAGAGCATGCACTGCAACAGGATATTGTGTGTTGCTTAGTATACCCTTTGCCTATGCCCATTCATTCTAACTTATTACTTGGTGGTAGTCATGCTGATGTAAAAGGCCAGACAGTGTTACATAAGAGCTGGCATATGACACATATTGTTTCATAGGTGGCTCTCCTTTTGAAAGTGTGTGTTTTACCAATTACAGGTCTGGTAAGGGTGGTGGTAGGAGGATGCATAGGGCAAGTCTTACAGTGGGGACAGTCACAGGGGTAGGAACTGTATGGTAGGGAAATGTGTGCAGAAGGAACATAGGGTCTGACAAGGATATTGTGGAGATTGGGAGGGCAACAAAAAGCTATTCTAGGTTTGGTGGGCAAAATGTTGGACAGAATGGACATTTCAGGGAATCATTTTAGGTAGTCATAGTCTTGTCAAAGTAGCTGATTAATATATTCAAGACCAGGATAAAGCTGGGTGACAATAGGAATACACCTATTTTTTGGAGGGATCAGCAGGACCAGGATTGGATGTAATGGCCCAGGAAATCTGGTGGGGCTGGTGGGGTAATTACATCCAGTGAAGGCTGTGGTGAGAATGAAGGGGTACTGATGTAAAGAGTCTGCATTTGAAGAAATACATTTGCTTCAAATGCCACGGCGTTCGACATAAAAAGTGTGCCAACTGTCAAAATGTAAGTACATTTGTTTCTTCATAGGTTTAATATAAACAGAAGTGTGTAGCTGACCTTCAGTGAGGATGAGGTCAATGTCAAGGAAAGTGGCATGGGATTCAGAATAGGACCATGTGAAATTTAATTCGGAGAATATATTTAGAGTTTCCAAGAATTTTAACAGGTCAGCCTCACTATGGGTCCATATGCCAAAGATGTCATCTATGTATCTAAACCAAACTAAGGGCTGAAAGCATATGGATCCAAGAAAGCTCCTCCCAAACAACCCAAGAAATGGTTGGCATAGGAAAGAGCCAACCTAGTTCCCATGGCTGTGCCCCAAATCTGTGTGTATGTGTGCCCCTCAAAGGTACAGTAGTTGTTGGTAAGTATAAAATTGATTAGAGTGAGCAGCAAGGATGTCTTGGGTTTGGAATCAGCTGGGTGCTGACTGAGGAATTGTTCAGCAGCAGGCATACAATGTACATGGGGGATAATAGTATGGACACAGGTAACATCAGCGGTGACAAGCAAGATGTGTCTTGGGAGTGAGACAGTCACAGATTTCAGACAGTCTAGGAAATGGTTGGTGTCTTCAATACAGGAACAATGTCTTTGTACTGTAGACTGCAGGTGTTTATCAATTAAGGAAGATATAAGTTCGGTGGGTGCTATGGGATGGCCAGGGTGATTGGATTTGCTGATCTTAGGATGAAGGTGAAAGGTAGGGTTGTGTGGTTTGTATGGGGTAAGAAACTCTATGGACCGAGGTGTTAGTCCTTGTGAGGAACCTGAGGTGTTAAGGAGCAACTGCAGGTCAATTTCCATCACAGGGATGGAATATTGATGGCAAATGTTTTACGTCAAGATGTCAGACAGCCGGCACACCAACACTTACATACTCTAGTCAGTCAAGTACCACAGTCTGTTGTGAGGATAATGATATAATGATGGAGCCATCAATTTTTAGGGAACAGAGAACGCTTAGTTCTGTAGAGGACAGGTCAGGATTGGTTGAGGGGATCTGAGGAAGACCTGTGAAGCAACACTGGATGTGAGGAATTTGTGGAAGGCTAGTAAGGGATGATTTTGAGGTAGTTGTGGTGGATTGAGTTGGGATCATAGTTGTAGCTCTTCAAGTCAGGGTTCAATGTCAGGTTTGCTGTTGGAAAGGTTCTGGAACTAGGTTGAAAAGTGATCTTTCCAGTGACATTAGCTGATCAACACCTGCAACCAATAAGACAAAGACTTTCCTCTTATATTAAACACATCAAACATTTCCTAGATCATCTGAAATCTGTGCCTGTCCCACTCCCACCCCACACCTTGCTTGTCACCATTGATACTATCTCCTTCTACACTGACCGAGTGACGTGGCGCAGAGGTTAGCACACTGGACTCGTATTCGGGAGGACGACAGTTCAATCCCGCGTTTGGCCATCCTGATTTAGGTTGTGATTTCCCTGGATCAATCCAGGACAATGCCGGGATGGTTCCTTTGAAAGGGCACGGCCGACTTCCTTCCCCATCCTTCCCTAATCCGAGCTTGTGCTCCGTCTCTAATGACCTCATTGTTGATGGGACATTAAACACTAATGTCCTCCTCCTCCTTCTACACTGACATCCCCTACATACACGGTCTGTCTGCTGCTGAACATTTCCTCAGTCAGTGCCAACTTGATTCCAAACCTATGAAATCCTTCCTGCTTACTCTAATCAACCTTATAGTTATATGAATATAATAGAGGGAAACATTCCACTTGGGAAAAATATATCTAAAAACACAGATGATGTGACTTACCGAACGAAAGTGCTGGCAGGTCAATAGACACACAAACATACACACGAAATTCAAGCTTTCGCAACAAACTGTTGCCTCATCAGGAAAGAGGGAAGGAGAGGGAAAGATGAAAGGATGTGGGTTTTAAGGGAGAGGGTCAGGAGTCATTCCAATCCCGGGAGCAGAAAGACTTACCTTAGGGGGGGAAAAGGACAGGTATACACTCGCACACACACACACACACACACACACACACACACACACACACACACACACATATCCATCTGCACATACACAGACACAAGCAGACATTTGTAAAGACCTGCTTGTGTCTGTGTATGTGCAGATGGATATGTGTGTGTGTGCGAGTGTATACCTGTCCTTTTTTCCTCCTAAGGTAAGTCTTTCCACTCCTGGGATTGGAATGACTCCTTACTCTCTCCCTTAAAACCCACATCCTTTCATCTTTCCCTCTCCTTCCCTCTTTCCTGATGAGGCAAGTTTGTTGCGAAAGCTTGAATTTCGTGTGTATGTTTGTGTTTGTTTGTGTGTCTATCGACCTGCCAGCACTTTTGTTCGGTAAGTCACATCATCTGTGTTTTTAGATATATTTATAGTTATATGAATATAATAGAGGGAAACATTCCACGTGGGAAAAATATATATAAAAACAAAGATACTGTAACTTACCAAATAAGAAAGTGTTGGTATGTTGATAGAAACAAAAAAAAAAACACACAAAACACACACACAAATTTCAAGCTTTCGCAACCCAAGGTTGCTTCATCAGGAAAGAGGGAAGGAGAGGGAAAGACAAAAGAATGTGGGTTTTAAGGGAGAGGGTACGGAGTCATTCCAATCCCAGGAGCGGAAAGACTTACCTTAGGGGGAAAAAAGGACAGGTATACACTCACACTCGCGCGCGCACACACACACACACACACACACACACACACACACACACACACACACACACACACATATCCATCTGTACATACACAGACACAGGCAGACATATGTAAATGCAAAGAGGTTGGGCAGAGATGTCAGTCGAGGCGGAACTACAGAGGCAAAGATGTTGTTGAATGACAGGTGAGGTACAAGCGGTGGCAACTGGAAATTGGTGGAGGTTGAGGCCTGGTGGGTAACGGGAACACCAGAACTCCAGTTGCTTTCTAGTTCATCTTTATCTCTCCCCATATATATTTATTTTCATTTCAACCTCATGTTACACTTTCCACCTTCAAAATACCATGTCACCCTCACAACATCCCCACAATGATCCCATTAAATTTTATTTACATTCCCTCTGCAAACATGCCTTCGCCTAGCCAGATTACGCTCCCAGACATTTGGCATTACCCCCAAAGGCCTCACACTTAAAGTTCCCATCTCTGGCTGTAACCCTTCTTCCATCAGTCTCTATACTAGTTCCAAACTGAACAATCCATAGCCCTCACCCACCTAATCCTTCACATACACATCAACTCAGCCAATGAACACACCTGTCAACTCCATCCCTAATCAAAGTCCTCAATCTTTCCTCTCCCATATTCACACCGGCTGTTCAGAGCATCCTCCTACAGGCCAACCGCAAATTAGAACAGCATGCCACCCTCCACCTCAAAAAACTATCCAATCTCCTGGTTTCTCACCTCCGGGAAGGCAACTCACTGACCCTCCACAACCTTTCCAACAAACCTCAACCTCCTCTCATTGCACACAGATCCAATCTCTCCCATCTACTCAATCTCCCACTTCCAGCTCCACTGCCCCCAAAACCTCAAAATGCTAATCAACACGATCTGGAACCACAACACCCCAATTCAGTAGTTAACCTTTCCTCCAAATCTCTCTCCCAATCTGAAATCTCTGTCCTATCTAAAGGCCTCACCTTCAGCCCTACTCCCAGATTCAACCAAACAGCCCTCGTCAAAGATTTACTGTCCTACACTCGTAGTCTCTCCTGGAAATATCACTTTGCCACCAAGAAAAATAATCCTAATTCTACTCCTAATGATCCAACTCCCCAAGACACTATCCAAATTGAACCCTGCCTGGAACAGTTCCGTCCTCCGTCACAGCGGGACCCACCTCCTCTTCCTCAAAATCACCCTCTCCAAACCTTCCAGGAATTTCTCACTTCCAGCCTTGCCTCTCAATCTTTCTTGAAAATCCTCCTCCTACTCCCAACATCACCACAGCTGAAGCCCAGGCTATCCGTGACCTGAAGGCTGACTGATCCATCGTCATTCTTCCGGCTGACAAGGGTTCCACGACCGTGGTACTTGATCATCAGGAGTATGTGGCTGAGGGACTGCATCAGCTTTCAGACAACACTACATACAAAGTTTGCCAAGGTAATCCCGTTCCTGAAGTCCAGGCGGAGCTTCAAGGAATCCTCAGAACCTTAGGCCCCCTACAAAACCTTTCACCTGACTCCATCAACCTCCTGACCCCACCGACACCCCACACCCCTACCTTCTACCTACTTCCTAAAATTCACAAACCCAAACATCCCGGCCGCTCCATTGTAGCTGGTTACCAAGCCCCCACAGAATATATCTCTGCCTATGTAGATCAACACCTTCAACCCATTACATGCAGTCTCCCATCCTTCATCAAAGACACCAGCCACTTTCTCGAATGCCTGGAATCCTTACCCAATCTGTTACCCCCCAGATACCATTGATGCCACTTCCTTATACACAAATATCCCGCACGTCCAGGGCCTCGCTGTGATGGAGCACTTCCTTTCACGCCAATCACCTGCTACCCTACCTAAAACCTCTTTCCTCATTACCTTAGCCAGCTTCATCCTAACCCACAACTTCTTCACTTTTGAAGGCCAGACATACCAACAATTAAAGGGAACAGCCATGGGTACCAGGATGGCCCCCTCGTACGCCAACCTATTTATGGGTCGCTTAGAGGGATCCTTCTTGGTTACTCAAGCCTGCCAACCCAAAGTTTGATACAGATTTATTGATGACATCTTCATGATCTGGACTCACAGTGAAGAAGAACTCCAGAATTTCCTCTCCAACCTCAACTCCTTTGGTTCCATCAGATTCACCTGGTCCTACTCCAAATCCCATGCCACTTTCCTCGACATTGACCTCCATCCGTCTAATGGCCAGCTTCAAACATCTGTCCACATCAAACCCACTAACAAGCAACAGTACCTCCATTATGACAACTGCCACCCCTTGCATATCAAACGGTCCCTTCCCTACAGCTTAGGTCTTCATGGCAAATGAATCTGCTCCAGTCCTGAATCCCTGAACCATTACACCAATAACCTGAAAACAGCTTTCGCATCCCGCAAATTCCCTCCTGACCTGGTACAGAAGCAAATAGCTAGAACCACTTCCTCATCCCCTCAAACCCTGAACATCCCACAGAAGAACCCCAAAACTGCCCCACTTGTGACAGGATACTTTCAAGGACTGGATCAGACTCTGAATGTGGCTCTCCAGCAGGGATACGACTTCGTCAAATCCTGCCCTGAAATGAGATCCATCCTTCATGAAACCCTCTCCACTCCACCAAGAGTGTCTTTCCACTGTCCACCTAACCTTCGTAACCTCTTGGTTCATCTCTATGAAATCCCCAAACCACCTTCCCTACCCTCTGGCTCCTACCCTCGTAACCACCCCTGGTGTAAGACCTGTCCCATGCACCTTCCAACACCACCTACTCCACTCCCGTAACCCAGAAGGTGTACACGATCAAAGGTAGAGCCATGTGTGAACGCACCCACGTGATTTACCAACTGACATGGCTACACTGTGAAGCCTTCTATGTGGGAATGGCCAGCAACAAACTGTCCATTCGCATGAACGGACACAGGCAGACAGTGTTTGTTGGTAATGAGGATCACCCTGTGGCTAAACATGCCTTGGTGCATGGCCAGCACATCTTGGTACAGTGTTACACCATCTGGGTTATCTGGATACTTCCCACTGACACCAACCTATCAGAACTCCAGAGATGGGAACTTGCCCTTCAATATATTCTCTCTTCCCGTTACCCACCAGGCCTCAACCTCTGCTAATTTCAAGTTGCTGCCGCTCGTACCTCACCTGTCATTCAACAACATCTTTGCCTCTGTACTTCTGCCTCGACTGACATCTCTGCCCAACCTCTTTGCATTTACATATGTCTGCCTGTGTTTGTATATGTGCGGATGGATATGTGTGTGTGAGTGTGTGTGTGTGTGTGCGTGCGAGTGTATACCTGTCCTTTTTTCCCCCTGAGGTAAGTCTTTCCGCTCCCGGGATTGGAATGACTCCTTACCCTCTCCCTTAAAATCCACATCCTTTTGTCTTTCCCTCTTTCCTTATGAAGCAACCTTGGTTTGCGAAAGCTTGAAATTTGTGTGTGTGTTTTGTGTGTTTTTTATTGTCTCTATCAACGTACCAATGCTTTCTCGTTTGGTAAGTTACAGCATCTTTGTTTTTATATATACAACTTTATAGTTACTTATACTTTACCTTTGAGGGGCTGACATACAGACAGATCAGATGCACAGCCATGGGAACCACCATGGCTCCTTACTATGCCAGTCTTTTCATGTGTCACTTGGAGGGAGCTTTCCTGGGAGCCATAAGCCTTCAGTCCCTGGTTTGGTTTAGATGAAGACATCTTTGCCATATGGATTTACGATGAAGCTGACCTGTTAAAATTCTTGGAATCTCCAAATACATTCTCCCAATCAAATTTCACATGGGCCTATTCTAAATCCCATGCCACTTTCCCTGGCATTGACCTCATTCTCATCAAAGAGTAGTTACATGCTTCTGTTCACATTAGAGCTATGAACAAACAAACATACTTATATTGTGACAGTTGCCATCCTTTCCAAGTCAGATTTTCCCTCCCAGACAGCGTTGGCATTCAAGATAAACATATTTATTCAGAAGCAGACTCTTGACAGTAGTACACTATCATTCTCATCTCAGCCTTCGCAGTACATAATTACCTCACCAGCTTAGTTCAAAAGCAGATTTCCTGGACCTTCACATCCAATCCTGGTACTGCTGTTCCCTCTGAAAAACAATTTAAGAGAATTATCCTGGTCTTGAATATATTAATAAGCTACTTTGACAAGGCTATGACTTCCTAAAATCATGCTTTGAAATGAAGTCTATTCTGTCTGATGTCATGCCCACGACACCTGTAATAGCCTTTCATCGGGCTCCCAATTTCTGTACTGTTCTTTTCAGACCCTTTGCTCTTTCTGCACCCATTTTCCTACCATATGGCACCCAGCCCTGCGGCTGTTCCCACAGTGAGACTTGCCCTATGCACCCTCCTACCATCAACTATACCAGTCCTGTAACTGCCAAACATATATTATCAATGGGAGAGCCACTATGAAATGACACACCAGCTGTTATGTACACTGTTCAGCCACTTATGCTGACATGACTGCTACCAAATTATCAGTTAGGATGAATAGGTATAGGTGGAAGAGGGTGTATACTGGCAACACACAATATCCTGTTGCAAAGCGTGCTCTACAACTTGAAGGTTGTGATCTCAGTGCCTGTTTCGTGACACATGTCATTTGTATTCTTCCTCCACAGGTCCCAGCTGGTATTACAACATGTACTTGGTTCTTGCCACCCACCTGGTTCTAATTTACATTAATTTCTTTGGTCTCAGCATTTCATCACAGTAACTATTCCTTTCTTCACTCCCTTTTAGTTTTGCACATCTTTCATTTTCTGACCTGTCTATTTTTCCCCACCCTCTACCTCTACTACATACAATGCACATGATGATATGGCATTTGAAATCTGTTTATGGACTAAGTTTGGAGGGTATTGTCTGTCTGTGAAGGCCTTTGTGAGGACTTCAGCATACTGGGAAAGGGAGTTCTCATCACTGAAAATATGTCATCCACAGATGGCTATGCTGTGTGAGGGGAATTTTTGATGTGGAAGGAGTGGCAGCTGTCAAAATGCAGATACTGTCGGTGATTAGTGGGTTTAATGAGGACCGAGGTGTGGATGGAGTCATTAGAGATGTGGAGGTCGATGCCCAGGAAGTTGGCGCATAGGGTAGAGGAGAAGTAGATGAAGCAGATAGGAGCATTGCTGAGGTTGTGAAGGTATATGGGTAGGGTGTCTTGGCCCTGAGTCCAGATAATGAAGATATCATCAATGAACCTGAACCAGACTAGGGTTGGGAGTTTTGGGAGGATAGAAAGCTTTCCTCTAGATGGCCCATAAACAGGTCAGCATATGAGGGTGCCATGTGGATACCCATGACTCTGCTGCAAATTTGTTTGTAAACTTTCCTACAGATGGAAAGTAGCTGTGGATGAGGATATAGTTGGTATGATGTATTGGTTTGGCATCTGAAGGATGTTGGGAGAGGTAGTGTTTGATAGCAGCGAGGCCATGAGTATGAGGGATGTTGGTCTATAGGGAAGTGGCATCAACAGTGGTGAGTAGGAAACCAGGAGGTAAAGGGGTGGGGATGGTGGGAAGTCAGTAAAGGAAGTGGTTAGAATGTTTGATATGGGAGGCTAGATTTCGAGCAGTTGGTTGGATATGATGGTCAACAAGAGTGGAATTTCTTTCAATGGGACCACAATAACCAGCTACAGTGGGATGTCCGGGATTGTTGGATTTTTGGGAGCACGTAGAATGTGGGTGTGCAGGGTGTTGCTGGTGTGAGGAGGGTGATGGTCTCAAGTGAGAGTTTCTGGGAAGGGCCTATGAATTTCAGTAGGATTAGAGATTATATTGGGCTCTGGGATGGGATCATTCTGGCAGAGCATGTAGGTGGGGGAGTTGGACAATTGGGGGAGCCCTTCCATCAGGTAGTCACTGTGACTCATCAAGATAGTGGTAGAGCCTTTGTCTCCACAGAGGATGATTAGGTCTGGGTCTGTTTCAGGTTGTGTATTGCTGTCTTTCCCAGGAAGGATGGTGAGACCAAGTTGGAGGTAAGGAATTCGTAGTAGCTGACTAGGAGATGGGTAGGTGGAAGTGGGAGGGGGAACACAGCTGGATTGTAGTACAAACTGGGAGAGACAAGGTTCAGTATTGGGATCAGGTTGGCTCTTGTTGGAGGGATATAAAGTGTCTCATGGTGAGGACTCTCCAACAATAACACAAGAATTTTGAAAACAAAACACGTTTTATTCATAGGTTTCAGTTCTTAATGTTTGAGGCACAAGTTGGCATGTAAGGGTTTATTAATGCACCAAAAACAAACAAGCTGCAAATTTAGTTGGCGCAAGTTCCTCTTCTGGAAATTTGAAAATGGAACGAAATAGTCTCTTCCAATTTTTGCAATTAAATAATTCTTGCATTGCTACTTTGAATACTAATCACTGTCCAGTGGGCAGTTCATTAGTAAAGACCTCCAATGAAAAAATTAAGTCTGTTCAATGAAATGGCTGCTATATGGAATCTTGCCTTCACTGCCTGCTTCTCTGAACAACACAGATGGGAGTTATCCTTACAACACATTTTCTGCTCCCATAATAATCCTGACCTCAGTCTCAAGTAACTGACTGTCCCCATGCAGCATGTGATACTTCCCCTCGACCACTACAATCTTGTTATCCCATATACCTGCCTACCCTCCTTCCTGCATTCTTAGCCATTAAACGGCCATCTCTCTGTGAACCACTATCTACCCACCCACAGTTTACTCTCCCTGCCTCCCACCTCTGACCTCCCTCTCCCCCTATCTGTCCCACCCGACATTACCTCCACCACAACCAATCCACCTATTGAAAAACAGCATTGGCACTGTTAGTTCAGATGGCGCCATGTGTGTGTGTGAAGTGGAGAGAGAGAGAGAGAGAGAGAGAGAGAGAGAGAGAGAATGTGTGTGTATTTTACTCTAGCTTGAAAGTTTTCTTTATTCTGTGCGTTCCTATCGAGAACTCAATGTTCACATTTGTTAATTACCTGAAATGTTCTGCATCATACGAAGAAATCAGAATTATTATCTATGGAACATTGAAATAACTAACTAACTCAATATGGCTGCAGGTTCATCCTAAACCTGGCCTGTGTAAACTAAACTGAGTATAAAAATAAATTTAGAAACAACTTATGGTTGCTATAGTGCTGACAAAAGAGGTCAATTATTAGACAGTTAGTTATTATTATTATTATTATTATTTGGGAGGGAGGGGGTTATTCGTCTTCTGACTGGTTTGATATGATCTGCCGTGAATTCATGTCTTGTGTGATGCTCTTAATCTCAGAGTAGCACTTGCAACCTGATCTACTCAATTATTTGTTGGATGTATTCTGATCCCTGTCTGCTACTACAGTTTTTACTCTGTGCAGCTTCCTCTGGTTCCATGGAAGTTATTCTGTGATGTCTTAACACATATCCTGTCTGTTCTCCTTGTCAATTTTTTCTGCATTTTCCTCTCCTCCCTGATTCTGTGAAGAATGCCGTCATTTGTTATTTTACCAGTCCATCTAATTTTCAACATCCTTCTATACATCACATCTCAAATGCCTTAACTTTCTTCTTTTCCAGTTTTTCTATATTCCATGATTCACTACCAGACAATTTTGTGCTCCACATGTAGAGTCTTAGATATTTCTTCCTCAAATTAAGGCCTATTGTTCATACTAGCAGACCTCTGTTAGTCAGGAATGCTGTCATTTCCTGTGATAGCCTGATTTTTGTATCCTCCTTGCTTTATGCATCATGTTATTTTGCTTCTGAAGTAGCAGAATTCCTTGACTTCATCTACTTCCTATCCCCAGTTTTGGCATCTGAAGGATGTTGGAAGAGGTAGTGTTTGATAGCAGCGAGGCTATGAGCATGAGGGTGTTGGTCTATAGGGAAGTGGCATCAACAGTGGTCAAGCCTTCGAGTGAAAAAATTATGGGCAGGGCCAGGACGGTGGCAGTTATAGATGTGGCAGCACAATGAACAACATATGGAAAATGAGAATATGTGTCAGTGACCATCAGCGAATATGTGTTGAGAAAGGGACCAACAAAATCCAGATGTATACAGTCCCATGCATGTGACAGCATCAGCCAAGGATATCTGGTGAGCTGCTTGGTGTGTTGCACACTATGAACTGGAGGCAACCAGAAGGGTAATGTCAACTTCCAAGCTGGGCCAAAACATGTGTCGATTGGCCAACCCTTTTGTGCGTTATATACCACAATGATCTTCATGTAATAAATGGAGAACCTCTGAACGAAGTACTGAGGGGATCACTACCCAAGGGACCGTGTGATCTATGTCTAAAAGCAGAACACAATCCATGACACAGAATCAATGTCGAAAGATGTAATAATTATGGGGGGGGGGGTTTGGCCACACGAGAAGGTGATGCATCTGGCCAACTATGTTGTATATCTAAAAACAAAGATGATGTAACTTACCAAACAAAAGCGTTGGTATGTTGATAGACACACAAACAAACACAAACACACACACAAAATTCAAGCTTTCGCAACCCATGGTTGCTTCATCAGGAAAGAGGGAAGGAGAGGGAAAGACGAAAGGATGTGGGTTTTAAGGGAGAGGATAAGAAGTCATTCCAATCCCGGGAGTGCAAAGACTTACCTTAGGGGGAAAAAAGGACAGGTATACACTCGCACACACACACATATCCATCCGCACATATACAGACACAAGCAGACATATGTAAGGCAAACAATACTCAACTTTGTATTACAAGAACATGTCACAAGCAATGGATGACAGGCAAATAGTCAATGTCTTTCTCTATATACTATGTCCATACAAACAATGGATATGGATCACTAATAACTGGTAGCATAGTGCTCTCCTAGTGTCGGTCTAGTACTGTGCAGCCAAGGCTGGCAGGAGGGACGCTTATATTCTCTTCTCGTAGAGGCAGCTCCTGTCATGGTGCGGTCCTAGTCAGCGGGCTATTGGCTGATGTCTCAGAGCCTTCTCTGCTCTTGTGTTCTTCATCTTCGTGCCTGAACATCCCCCCCCCCCCTCTCCCGCCCCAAAGCAACAGACCGTTGTCATGTAGGGAGTGCAACCATGGCGAGGAAGGCAGGAGGGTGGGCACCTTGTGGGACTGTAAGCTGTGGCTACAGGGGATGTCAAGCTTCCGGTTGTACCCCGCCATACAGCCTGCGCTCTGGCAGAAACTTCCCCTGGAAAATGACCAGAAGGCTACACATCTTCCTCCTGATGCCAGGAACCAGATGAAGACGGTGGTGACTGCTGAAGTGTGGGTGGGTCCAGCTCCATCGGTAGGACGAGAGGAGGCGGAGGAGGCAAAGGCTCCGTCTCCATGGGGTCATCCCGCGGTGTCATGAGGACACCCTCTGGCAGCTGCTGTGGTTGTGCTGTCCTCTGGACGCATGAATCTGGGGGAAGAGACACTGCAAGATCATCATGCACATGACAGAGATGAAGTTGATTTTGATGTCGGCACTGCAAGCCATGTGGACCTGAAATAAGATACATGCAAGCGCCAAGTCGACCAACTATCTTGCCTCGCGCCCTCCGTCTGCTGCCACTAAAAACCCTGTAAAACATAATATCATGTGGCACAAAGTGATACTTATAGCCTTTCTTCAGTGCTTGATGCTGAGGAGGGTGGAACAGGTGGAGCAGTGTCCAATGGCAGCAGCCATGAAGCAATTCCTCTGGCGATGGTCCATCTGATGGGTGCGAACAATATGAGTGAGAAACAGTTGCAATGCTTTAACCCTTGTGTGTGTGGAGCGAACTTTGGTCATCTGCTTGTTTGAAGGTTCTGAGAAAACATTCCGCTTCATCTTTGAACTGTGGATGGAACGGTGCACTAGTTAGATGATATATGCCATTGTGTTCACAGAATGTTTCAAATTCCATTGTCTGACACTATGACTTCAGGTAAACCTTTGAGGCGAAAAATAGAGGACAACATCTGAATTGTGCTATGTGATGTTGTTGAGTTCATTGGCACAGCAAAAAGAAACTTGCTGTACAAGTCAGCCACAATCAACCAATGAGTGTTCCAAAAAGGTCCTGCAAAGTCTATCTGCCCACATTGGCATGGCAATTGCGACTTGGGCCAATCAGAGAATATTTGTGGTGGAGTGAACTGATTTGCTGCACATGCATGACACTGTGACATTATCTGTTCTATTTGGGTGTCCACACCCTGCCAAGTACAGTGTTGATGCACTGTTTCATACAAACAATCCCCAAGTGTCTTTGGTGAAGTAACTGGAACACTTCTTTTTGCGAAGCTTCAGGGATCAACACACGTGACTGTCCACTGTCATTTTGAACAAGAGTTACACCTTTCTGTACAGCTACAGCCGATGGGCAGAGTATCAGCTCACTACAGAGTTCTTTATGTTACGCGAGGAATGAGGCCAAGATGTGCAGATGTATGTGAGCAAAGTGTTCAAATTTCAATCAGCTTCTGTGGCCTGTGCAATTTTCCTATAGTGCAGCAGAAAAGAGTGAAGTAATTCAGAATCCTGAGCATTGATTTGACAACAAGATGCAGCAGAAGCATCAATGTCTGTATCAGGGCCAATGGGAAGACGTGAAAGTGAGTCTGCATTACCATGTTGAGCTGTCAGACAAAACACAATCTCGTACTGGTATTGAGACAACAACGAAGCCCATCTTTGCAATTTTTGGGCAGTTCGTACAGGAACCAGTTTTGTCAGTTGAAATAAGGACTGCAAAGGCTTGTGATCCATTACTAAGTAGAATTTTCTGCCATACAAATAGTGGTGGAATTTGGTGACACCATACAGATTAGCCAAAGCCTCTTTCTACACTGAGCTTTCGACAACACTTTTGATGCGAAAATGATAGACCTGACTTTATCACCAATTCTGTGCAAAAGCACTGCACCACTTCCGTAAGAGGAAGTGTCAATTTGCAATACAGCTGGTTTGTCAGGATCACAGGGAACTAAGCATTGATCACTGAGCAATGCACTGTTAAGTTTTTGAAAAGCTACTTGGCACTCATCTGTCCAAACAAAGGGGAACATTCTTGTGACACAAGCGATGCAATGGAACAGTGATTTGGGCAGCATTTGGTATGAAATGAATATAATAGTTTATTTTTCCTAAACCTGATTGCAATTCTGTGATATTGTGAGGAACTGGAAAATCTCGTATGGCTAACAAATGCGACTGAAGAGGATTTACATCTTGACTGTTTATGACCAAGATACTGCAGCTCAGGTTTTAAAAAATTGCACTTGTCCAGTCTACACTTTAGTCCTGCATCAGATAACACATGCAACAAAGCACGTAAATTTGCCAATACATTCGTCAAGTGTTCAACCTGCTACAACAATATCACCCAGATAGTTTGAACAATTTTGCATTTGTGCTGTCAGCTGTTCCAAATACATTGGAAAATAGCAGGTGCAAAAGTACTGCCAAAAGGCAAATGCATATATTTAAACAAACCCAAATGAGTATTTACAAAACACACTTTTTGAGATTCTTCATCAAGTGGTATTTGAAGATACGTGTCATGCAAATCAATGTTTGAAAAGTAACATCCAGCGCCTAATTTGCCCACGAGATCCTCTGGGCATGGCAATGGGTAAGTTTGTGGGTTGACTGTAGACTTAAAGTAAACACAGAGGCGAATGTGACCTGAAGGTTAGGGGAACAAAATCAGTTGACTTGCCCATTGACTAGCTGACATGGGTGCAATACGCCACTATCTTGCAATTCTTTAAGTTCAGCAGCGACTTTGTCCTCTAATGCAATGGGAACAGTTCTGGCCCTGCAAAATTTCAGCTGAGCATTGTCTTTCAGTGTAGTATGTGCAACAAAATTGTTATCTTTGCCTAAACCTCCAGAAAACAGTTCCAGGAATTCTTTTAGCAATCTAGCTACACTGTCTTTTGCATGGAATGCAGACACTGACAACACATTGTCCTGAATATTAAAGCCCAACAAATGAAAAGAATCAAGACCAAATATGTTCTCACCATCATGTGATTGTAGCACTGTAAAAGTCACTGTTTGCATTTGTGAGCATTACATAGCAGGCAGAGTACATGTTCCGTTAACAGGAATGTTTTGCTCATTATAAGCTGTCAGTTGCATGCTAGTTTTAGACAAGTGTGAGGAGCCTAACAGTTCATATGCATGACAATTTAGCAATGTGATAGAGGCACTCATGTCCAACTGAAATTTCACATTTCCCACAAAGAAGTAATTGAACAAAAAGTTTGTTCGACTGGTGTATCACTGAAGAAACTGCTCACGTGCCAGTTTTGCAAATGCCTTTTGCAGACTGAATATACTGCATTAATGACTGGGCCTTTTGACTAGAGTTTTGTGAGTGGACTTAATTCTTAGGCTTGTTCCGTTGTAAACATATGGATTGTGCATATCCTTTCATACCACAAACGTAACACTGAGCTTGTCGGGAGGGGCAGTCTTGGCATTTGTGCCGTGAATAACACCGAGGACAAGACTTAATTCTGTTCGCCTGTGTAGCGAACTGCTTATGCACCAGTCTAGGTTGTTTACTTGGGTGGCTAGAGCAAGCTGCTGCAGAATGAGCTGATCACAAACAAGGGACTCAACCTGACAAATACCTGGCTGCTCAAGTGGATGAGCTGACAAGGCACTGGAATCATACTGATCTAGTATTTCACAACCTGCTGAAATGAAGGATAGGACTCTTTCAAAACCTGTTCTCTGAGTTTGACATCAGGTACACTGTACTCGATTGCATCACACAACATAATGTTTGAATATAAAGTACCGCAAGTACATTTGAATTTGCATTTCCTTGTCATACCCTGTAAATCTGTTACCCATTCATGACAAGTTTGTTCTGGCCATTTTTTGCAATTAAAGAATTGATACCTAGCTGCTACCACATTTACTTGTTGTTCATAATAGTTAATTAGCAACTCAATAATTTGGTCATAATTAAGTTCACTCAGAGTGGCATTAGGAAATAACTTGGTGATGAGGTGGAACACTGCACTGCCTACTGTGGATGAGAAATAATGGCTTTTCACAGTACCTGGTACGTTGTGAGTGAGGAGGTGAGCCTTGAACTGGGACAACCATTCGAGCCATTATTCGTCTTGCTCATGAAATTGTCGAAAAGGTGGTATAGCAGCTGTAGTTGGTGGTGCTTGTTCCATTGGGCATGCAGCGCTCTCCAGTAGCTGCTGCACCGTGTTGAGTAGAGTAGGTATCTGTTGCATCTGGAACTGAAACGTCTGCATTAGCTGTGTGGCATCGAATGCTTGTGGCTGTGGCGCCTGAGCAGGGGGCAGGATGGGTCGGGTGGGCATTTCGGAAGACACAAATGCAACAAACAGACAAGGCAAGCAAGCAAAATTTGTACAAAAGCAAAGACATTTTCTGCAATGCCTACTGGAAAACACTGATTAGCAAAAATGACAAGAAACTGTTGAAGCAAATAAGAGTCCCTGCAAGAAAGATAAAAGAGAATTAAGGTGCCAGCAAATAAAAAATTCCATAGCCGTCATGTGTGGGGTTTGTTTGTAAGTCCCCATTACCAATGTAGGGTCCTGCTCACTCATCTCTTATAGGGTGCCTAAAGGATGCTGCTTTCTTGGATAGCTATACAACAATCCAAGCAAATCACATTAATAGTTTTTATTACAATAAAGAAGATAGATAATACTTAACATCGTATTACAAGAATGTGTAGCAACCAATGGGCGACAGGCAAACAGTCAGTGTCTTTCTCTGTATACTATGTCCATACAAGCAATGGATATGGATCGCTAATAACTACTATTGTAGTGCTTTCCTAGTGCCTGTCTAGTACTGTGCGGCCAAGGCTGGAAGGAGCGGCACTTATATTCTCTTCTTGTAGAGGTTGCTCCTGTTGTGGTGTGGTCCTAGTTAGCAGCCTATTAGCTGACATCGTCTCAGAGCCTTCTCTGCTCTTGTGTTCTTCATCTTTGTGCCAGGACTTGTCGATATGCCGGAACATATACAGCACTTGTTCAGACACTAAATTCACTTCATCTGAAATGGTAAAATTCAACAACTTAAAAACATCTAATCAAAAAAGATTCTCCATACATGCAATATCTACAACAAGAAATATAACTAACCAGACTACTGATTAGTAGGTCACTAGGACAGAGAATTGGCTGGTAATTTATTGTAATTTACTAACTTTTGTGACACAGGGAGAAGCAGAGGGGAGCCCAAGTCTGCACAAGTTTGTGAGTTTAACAAGGTTACCACAGGTCCTGTATCCACTTGCATGTGCAGAACTTTACAAAAAATCATAACATCAATGAAAAGCTTGTCTGGCGCAACATAAACAGCTGATACAGTGTTTATGTCCATATCTGTGTTAGGATCATTGTGCTGAATTTTTGCATTACAAACAGAAGCAAATTGATCTTTTTTGTTGAAATTATGACAGGTAGCCCAGCATTTTGGGCAGTCTGGGCACTCATGATTAATGAAACAATAAACGGCGGGATGGGAGCATGGAATGTGTACATTTAAGTTTACTGGCCCATTTATTTTGTTGGTATGGCTGCTGCTGGGAGCAAAGCTAGCCGCCTTGACGCTGTGATCATGTGTGGACTGCCACGGCCACGTCCTCCCCCTGTGAACTATCTGAAGTTTGGTGTGGGAGAGAGGGTTGGATTGCTCATACCTCACACCATTATAATTTGGTTACCTGCAACTCATGACACCTCGAACACTGTGCAATTGCTAAAATCACAGAGGGATGGATTTTCACACCAGAGAACACACCCTCGCACCTCATGATCTTGAGCTAAATGAATGAAAGCATCTCTCACCATCTGATCAGCATATGGCTCTTTATGCACGTCAGACACAAAATGATAATGACGATGTAACCGATGGAGTTCAGCCACATATCCTCAATAGGATTCATGTGGTTACTTCCTACAGTAGTAAAACTCAACCCAGGATGCAATAACATGAGTGCACTTACAGTAATATTTTGAAAGAAATTCACACATATTCAAATGGTAAAGGAGATGAATCCTGCAAAGGAGTGAGTTGGCATAGGATTTGATACATTCTTGGCAATATCCTTGAAAGGGGCAAGGCACAATGTAAAATAGTGCCAGAATTCAAAAAGCTGTCACAAACGGTTCTTGTATGCATCCCATTCCTCAATGGACTCATCATATTTAGAAAATACAGCCAGCTAAACCATGGGGTCCATGGAGGGCAAAACAGCAGGTGACACAGACTGAGGAGAATGCTAACTACAAAAAACAGAAACCAATGGTTGAAGTACCAGAGTTTGACTGTCCACTACCTGTGGCTGGTGAGCAATGCTGTGGCGAGTGATTCTTGCTGTTAGACCAATGGACAAAAAATGTCCTCCGTAACACCATCAGGCATCGTGAGAATAAATAGAGGACCAACCAGAGTAGAAATTTGCATGGAGAACAGGACCACACTTGTCGCCAATTGTCTTGTAATTAGGCATAAGTACAACACAACCAGTAGACTGGACACAACTTTATTCCATGGAAACATTAACAACATGAACACAGTATTTAAGTAACATGCAGCAGGAACCAATCGAGCTGTAGCAATGCACATAGAGAACTGAGGTTGAGTGTAGCTCGGCTAGCTGATTCTCTCTCTCTCTCTCTCTCTCTCTCTCTCACTCTCTCTCTCTCTCTTACATACACACACACACACACACACACACACACAATGTGCAGACGACATAGCACTGCTGCACGCATGGCCTTTTGACAATATGATTTTTCCCACTTCCAAAAAGCTAAGCATTAACATGAACTGCCTGCCTGTCACATGCAGCAAACATTTTTCATGTGACTCATATGTCAGCCACCATTACCTCTTTAACATACATTTCTGCACAGTTGGCAGGATGATTAAACATGTAGCTCCTGCAATTTATAGCGTTGTAAAACCAAAAGATTTACAGGCAGGAATGCAAACAACTGTATAAATAGCCTGTTTTGCATAGCAATCACATAACAAAATCACCCCATATTTGTCAAAAGTCAGAACGCTGAGAACATTGAACATAGATTTTAATAAGTAGTCATTTTGTGATCATTGTGTCTCTTCCCAGATGGCACAGTAAGCCGGTTTCAAACTTGTTTCCAGATGTAAAGTTCAAGTATATAAGCTTGATCAAAGCTGGAATATTCAGGCCTGTTATTTGGATTCAAGCTTGAAACAAACATCAAAGTTGGCAGAGTTCAAGCTATATTTCAAGCTTGACTTATAAAGTTTGGCTCCAGCTGTATCTACACACGTGGAATACAGCCTGGTATTTGCAGCTTGTTTTAAGCTACATAATTATTAATCTGAATTTATTGAACCTAATTAATTAAATAAATACCAGAATGGAAATGGTGTGAAAAAGATTATCAAGACATGTATGTTTAAATTTTTTTTTATTTTCAAAGTGTTTAAAATTGTTTTATTTTAAAATTTAATTATTCTGAAGCCCCTCCGGCCCCAGCACACAGACCAGAGCAGGATCAAATATCGCTGACTTCTGCCGGTATAATGATCCTGTAACAGGTAAAAGAAAATGTTAGCCATACCTAAACATAAAAAATGTAAAAAGTTTAAACTGATCAACCTAAATATAATTTATGCCCCAGATTAGCAAAATAACTTCAAACTCACTGATGCAGTAAGAATCATTAACTAGTATAAACATCACTGAGTAAGCAGCTGCTTCTGGTGACTTCATTCCAAAGAGTTTTTAAAGTAATTTGAAATAACTTTTTGTTTGAAATTTTTAAAGTAAAGATGACATTTGGATAATTTTGCGATGACTTCATGAAGAAGCCAAACATCACTATTTCTAACAGTTTCAGGGCCATTTAAACTGAATTATAAAGAAACAATTACTTGAAATCATATACACCTCATACTGTAAGCTTATAAGGAAACTACGGTTTAGAAAAATGTAGACATTTTATTCTATCCACAATTATTTTTTGGTGAGTAAAACTGAATCAAAATGAAATAAAAGATGAAATTGAAATGAATTTAAGAAATTACCAGTTCAGTGGAACAGAAATGTAAAAGAACAAAAAATGTTCTCCTTGTCATATTTTAATATTGCCTTTTTTTAGATTTCAGCCACATTACAACTAACAATAAAATTAAAAAGTACCTGTAGGCCTTGCAGTATTATTTCACCTAGGGAACAACAAAATTAAGAGCAGACGAAGAGCAGTCAAAGCTACGTAAATAAAAAAGATTGACACCTATATAGTGACTGGTTCTTGAGCACTTTTTCCCGTTCACCATGTCATTGCAATTTGTATTCGCAAAGACACTTTTCACACTTCACGATTATTCATTCATGGTGTGACACACGTGAGTACTTACAAGTAAACAAATGTAATAGGGCGATATATATAAAAAGGCGAAATTTTAAAAAGGTAAAATAACATTAAGTTTTAATTTATTGGTGCTGAACAACTTTAATATGTATTCTTAGCTGGTAATCCATTTCACTTTGATCCAGGCTCAATTTTTCTACGTAAAAGAATATGATATTTCTTTATGTTACCTAATAATATTTAACATTTGTAATATTAATGTACCACTAGAGAAAAATGCACCAACTTACCTGTAATACACTATATATCTTCTTCAGACCCAGTGTAGCAGTAAGGCAGGGGACGCCACACACTTTCCTAACTATTTTCCAGTATAAAACAAACTTCACAACAGTCAACAATCATTAATGCGCATCACAAAAGTAAAATGGCCGTAAACCTAGCAGAGTCAGTGCAAGGCTTATAAACGCTTGTGGCGCTTCCCGTGGACATCTATGGAAGCTATGCTGCACACGCATCTGCTGTACAGCCTTCCAGGGAAATTACAGTTTATTTCAAGCTTGGGAAAATTATTTTAATTCAAGCTAAATTTTTACAGCTTGATGTAAACTGAATAACAGGTTGATTTTTCAATCTTGAATTTTCAACTGAACCTAAACTGAATATCCACCTTGAAATAAGCTTGAGTGCTAGCTGGGTTTGGAATATTGCACCTAAACACTTACCTTGTAGGGGGTGGTAAGTGTACATTATTGAAGCTAGGAACATTGAACTATTCCCCTACCAGGTCCTACATCACTTCCTGTTATGGCTGTTTCAATTCCATACAGTTTTTATGGTGATACTGTTGCAATGAAATATTTTTTTAAACTGTTTTCTTTAGAAGGTCAGCCAGTAGGCAAACATGTATCCAATTACCACCTCTTCAGAGCTTGTAGAACTGCTGCAAATAGCATTGGCATATTAGCTAACAGGTATTGGGTATCGTACTCCAGAAACCAATGCTCATGAACCCAGAAACGGTATCAGACATATTTTTAGTTGTATGTGCACGCCACAATTTCTTTAGGACTCAAAAAAAGTCAACATATATTGGTAATGAAATGAGTGACTCTGAGGATACATACCGTGAATCAAGGTCTCATACCTGGTCTATGGCATCAGGAACACATAACAGTATACTTTTTTTTCATTGGAACAAAGGAAAATAAATAACACTCAAACATCACAACAAGATGCGATGAATAAGTTTAGAAATTATTTCATAGTTGCTACATGACTGTTACATGACTGAGGGTGAAATGACTTGGTCATTCAAACACATCTCAAACTGAACAAGCACTTCTTGTGGTGACCCCTGTTTTGAAATCTGTTAAGGTATAGCTATGAGAGAGTGACTCTGACAATATGAGCATTGCTCATATTTGGTGAGCTGCTCTCAGAAAGAGCAGGAAATGGCTGTCCACCAGCGACAGATTCACCACTCATCAGCTCTCAGCATGGCCAACTTGGTGAATAGCTCTCAGACCCTTAAAAACTTTTAAGTTTTGCACTAGAAGGTCTCTCATGAGCAACTCACGCAGTTTTCCTGTCAAGTGGACAACTACCTTCATACTGGATCCCCATTCTCCTGTATCAGATCCCATTTCTTCTTCTACCATCTCATCAGATGATGCCCCTCCTTTCAATATATTTTTCTGCCTATTTACTCTCTCCTGTGTTTTTGACCTGCTTCTCAATGTTAATGCCATTGCTTTTAATTTCACCAAAGTTTATTTTGACTCTTCTATATGCAGGATCAGTCCTTACAATGATCATTTTTTTTTCTTATTTCTACTCACCTTGGCTTTCCTGCATTCCTAAGTGAAGTATATTTTTGTATTCTGACCCTCATCTGAACATTTTTGTACTTCCTTCTTCTGTTGTGTAAGGTTGCTTCATGGTTACTTTGCTTGTACCTATGTTTGTGTGTTTTGAAAGCTGTGATTCCATTTTTAGAAGTTCATCACTCTTCATCTGAACTTTCCTGCTGTGGTAGTCATTAGAGAACTTCAAATATGCCCTATCAGTCCTCATTTATTCGCTAAGCCCTTCTTTCCTCATTGATTCTTCCAGATGATTTTCTCAAACTTCTTACTTCACTTGTTAGGCAACGATTAACAGGAATTTGACCAAAGCTTCTGAAAAGATTTTTTTACTGTAGTAGCCACCAGAACTGTTTCTGTTATGAGAAATTCAATTTACAGATATCTAGTAAAGTGTTGGTAGATGGTGACTGCCCACCATATGCACACAAAAGAGGCATTACAGAGAGGTTTACTATTGCAATTTTGAGTGAGTACTTTCTGGTAAGAGTTGGACATCATATTGTTTCCTCTCACATATGCTTATGGGATGACCTCAATTAGATAATTCTGCTACTGCAGAACACTCTTCTGTTGGACTCTGGATTCAGAAGAGTAGTATGAAAATAAAAGCTTATAGAGTTTTCATCATTCTGTCTCTATTACATTCTATCCTTCATTCTTATAGTTGAGTACTCTAGTATTTGTGTGTCATTTGTCATGCCTATTGTTGCCTGTATACCTGGTTTCTCTCATGGTCCACGATTTTAAGTGATTTCCGCACCACTTTAGAATTAGTAAATATTTATCTACCTATTACATTAATGTTTTTAAGAAGGAACATCGAAGTTCCAATTGTTAACAGGACCAGTTTAAGGCACATGCGACATAAACCACTGCTTGAGGCTCCAAGCTGAGAGGGGTGCCAGATGTGCCACAACCATAAGCTCTCTATACACATCTATCTCAATACTCCACAAGCCAATTGATGGTGTGTGCTGGAGGGTATGTCTGGAATCTACATCTATCTCAATACCCCACAAGCCACCTGATAGTGGTGGCGGAGGGTACTTCTGGAATCTTTACCTGATACCCCCTTCCCTGCTCCATTTGTGAATGGTGTGTGAGAAGAATGACTGTCAGTAAGTCTCTGTATTAACTGTAATTACTTAAATTATCTAACTGAGGTCACTCTGCAAGACATATGTGAGAGGAAGCAATATGACATCCAACTCTTCCCAGAAAGTACTCTCTCGAACTTCCAGAAGTAAACCTCTCTTTAAGCCTCTCTTGTGGCCTCTGAAACTTGTAATGGGACATCCTCCCCTAGCATTACCTTTCCTCAACAGTAGTTGTTGATAACAGTATTATTTTTAAATTTTGGACAGGCCAGTATTATCTCAGTTGCTTTTCTGAATACGTTCTTATAATTTTATACACAGTATGTTATATTTCAAGCTAAAATTTATAAAAAAGGAATTACTTTATAAAGTATTTTAGTTTTGATGTTGTAATAGATAAGTACCAGTTCTGAATGTACTGTTTTTTAGAAACATTTGAAATTACGAACAATTGGCACACTTAAAATTTCTGTTATTAATTACGCAATCCTGTACTGTTTACTATGTTTATTTCTGGATTCATTTATGAAATAATAATCAAAATTAATAATGGAAACTAGTAGAAACTCAATTGTTAAGAAAAATAGTAAACCCTTTGGAATATTGTTATTTCCACAGTGTGTAGGAGTCTTAGGTATGCCTCCGATATGATTGGATGTATTTTTGTGCGAACAATGTAATTTTGGCTTTGTTAATGTGAAAATTCAAAATATTGTTTGATATACTAAAATGTGAGAAAATATATTTTAATGAATGCTGCAACAACAATGCTCTGTTATTTAGTTCAAATCAAACGCGAGGACCTGATGTGAGATTTTCAGCTTCAAGAATCTGACACCTAAACAAGAACTGGAGCCATCTCAGCATGACAATCTAAGTAAACTTGAAAGTTTATTGTAATCTTCGCTCCTCTAAAATTTTCATAAAAGACTTTGCTTATTAATTACTGGGGCTGGACATTGTTTTGTGTGGACAGTAGACGGAAGAAGGAAGGAGGGCGAAGGGGGGGGGGGGGGGGGGGGGAGATTACAAACTCTAGTTTGTTGAGCATCTCTGTAATGCTCTCATAAGGCCTGAACAATACTATGACAAAATGCACTGCTCTTAATTGGATATTCTCTGTTTCTTTTATCAGTCCTACCTGATAGGGGTCACAGATTTATGAAGAATACTCAAGAATTGGCCAAACAAGTGCCTTTTAAGCCACTTTTTAAGTGGATAACTACATTTCCTTAGGATTCTTCCTATGAATCTCAGTCTGGCATCTGTTTTTGCTACTCTTTGTGTATGTGGTCACTCCACTTAAGGCCACTCCAAATGGGTACTCCTAAGTATTTTACGGAAGTTACTGTTTCCAGTAATTTGTCATCAATACTGTAGTTGTACAGTAGTTGATTCTTTCCCCTGTGTATGTGCATTAAATTTACTTTTGTTCAGGGTCAACTGCCAGTACTTGCACCACTCATTAAATCTCTATAGGCCCTTCTGTAAATTTCATTATCTTCTGCCATTGCTACCTCCCTACAGACAACCATGTCTGCTGTAAACAGCCATAAAAAGCTTCTGACACATTCTACTAGATCATTATATACAATGTAAACACTACTGGTCCTATGACACTTCCTTGGGATGTGCCCAAAATTAAGTCTACATCTGTTGATATTGTCCTGTTAAGAGTGACATGTGAAGTTCTGCCTGCAAGGAAATCTTGAATCCAATCACAAATCTGGTCTGATACTCGGTAAGCCCACATTTTTTTTCACTAGACAGCAGTAAGGGACAATGTCAAACATCTTCCTGAAGTCGAGGAACATGGCATCAACCGTGGCACTGATATGTGGATCTCATGGAAGAACAGAGTGAGCTGAGTTTTGAAAGATTTCTGTTTGCAGAATCCATGTTGGTTTTTGCAGAGGTGATTTTTTGTTCTCCAAAAATGTGATAATACATGAAAATAAAATATGTTCGATAATTCTAAAACATACTAATGTCAATAATATAGGCCTGTAATTATGTGTATCTATCCTATGACGTTCTTGAAAATGAGAATGACCTGTGCTTTTCTCCAATCATTAGATTCTCTTCATTGCGGCAGCAGTCTATGATAAAAACAGCTGCTAGAATGGCAGCAGGTTCTTTCATATAAACTCTCTACACCTCATCTGGTCCTGATGCCTTTCCACTACAAAGCAATTGTAGTTGCTTTCCTATTCCATGATTGGGTATCTCAATATCTGTCATAGCAAAGTTCATATGAAGATTGAAAGGAGTGGACTGCATTATGGTCTTCTATGGTGAAACAATTTCAGAAGACCAAATGCAGTATTTTGGTCTTCTCTCTGTCATTTTCCATTTTGGTGCCATTATGGTCACTGTGCATTGAATAGATGATTTTGAACCACTTATTTACATACTGCAGCAGTTTTGTAACATGTATTAAACCATGGTGAGTTTTCCCACCCTTAAGACCTTACACAGAACATATTTGTCTAAGGCATATTCAAGGACGCATTTGAATTTATTCCATGTGTACTCCATGTCTTTGTCCTCAGCTTTGAATGTTGTCTACTCAGGACATATCACAATTACTAGAGGCCACTTGGGACACCAAGGAGAAAGAGGCATTATAGGTGCCCAAGTGCTGGATGAAAGTATAGGAGGCAGTGGGGGGGGGGGGGGGGGGGGGGGGTTGCAATATGATAAGTCAATTCTGTGAGGAAATGTTCCTAAATTGTCCCTGATTGTTAACAGTATATTTTTTGCTTACATCAATTTCCTTGTTTCAGCAAATGCCTCTTCTGCCACACATAAAGCTTGTGTTCCATTTTGACATATGTTCTTTAAATTTTGAAAAATTCAGCAGGTTTTTATTTCCACTCTTGGGTTCAAGCTCTTTATGCCAGATGTACCCTCAATGTAAATGTGTAACAAAATAAAAGGTGCAAGCATACTGAGTAGAATGAACATGTTGTGTGATTTATACTGGATAAATGTGACTACAAGATAAAAAAATCATGACAGAATATTTGATAATTTAAAAAATATAATTATTTACTAAACCATTGAAGTTTGCTATTTGTAGTAGTAATGTGTGAATAGAAGTGTTTTATTGCAACTAAATTACTGAGAATGAAACTCATATGAATATTAACCCTTTAACTGCTCTGGACGTGTTAACGTGTGCGCCTTTGTACCTGTCCCTGTGTGATCTGAACGTGTTTACGTGTACCACCAGTCCTCCTACCTGGTACTCTGAATGTGTCTACGCATAGACATGTTCAGAGTGCCAGGTAGAAGGACTGGTGGCACGCGTAAACACGTTCAGAGCACACAGGGACAGGTACAAATGCACACACGTCAACATGTCCAGAGCAGTTAAAGGGTTAAAGTTGACCACTTGCATAAAAGCCTCGTAAGTTTGGTTTTAAAATAGGAAGTACTGGTAACTATTTCTTGTGAGATAAGTGTAGTAATTTTGTACTCCTCATCAGAGAGTTTCCTTTTCTTTTTCTTCTTTATTGCAGGGTCTTCAACTCCTTGTAGTTCATCAGGGAACTGGTCTTGACTCCATTACTCTGAACAGTAATCCTCATCAACTCAAAGGATTTTGGAAGGGTAGTACATTGGCCATTGCTATTAAATACAAGGTACAAATTTTGTCTTAGTTTACAGTATTACTTTCATTTAATAATTCCTCCAGCCCCAAAACTGATTCAGAAAAACTTTTTCAGTTGACAACACGCAGAATAAAATTTAAATTTGCAGCTACAAAAAATCACTCATCAGTGATGAACTGTGGTGCCTGTGTTCACATGCTGAAAAACTACATGCACATAACAGACAACACAGGTAAATTGTAATCAACCTTCATGTCTGTTACTCTTTCAGGCAACATAATATTTTGTATTTAATCTTATATTTTTCTAAGAGATGATTTGTTCTTCTGATTTCCAAGGTGGGAGATCTAATATAAATAAATAAATAAAAAAACAGAGGACACATATTTTACTTTCTTTCTCATTTTTAAAGAATCTGTCTCATTGACTTTCATTGGTACATTTTAGACTTTGTTGTTAGATTATGATGTAAAATGTAGCCATTTAAAAGTATACATAGAAATTGTATCATTTCTGGATGACCATTTGGAAGGCACAATGCACCATCAGTCAAACATTAACGCTACTAGAGTGTGTCTGCCTCCGTCCTATGAAAACGATGTGTCAGTTTGTGCGGAGAAACCAATTTCAATTCTCAATAATGTTGGAGCGTCTTCTAGAAAAGAGTGTTATGATGAGTTTCAGTAGTCTCATGAGGACAACTGATGTTGTTGTTGTTGGTGTTGTTGTGGTTTTCAGTCCTGAGGCTACTTTGATGCAGCTCTCCATGCTACTCTATCCTGTGCAAGCTTCTTCATCTCCCAGTACTTACTGCAACCTGCATCCTTCTGAATCTGCTTAGTGTATTCATCTCTTGGTCTCCCCCTACGATTTTTACC
Source organism: Schistocerca serialis cubense (assembly GCF_023864345.2). Taxonomy (NCBI): domain Eukaryota; kingdom Metazoa; phylum Arthropoda; class Insecta; order Orthoptera; family Acrididae; genus Schistocerca; species Schistocerca serialis. The sequence goes on along the minus strand of NC_064642.1, from coordinate 631,845,160 downwards.
GTCCACACTGCCCTCCAATGCTAAATTTGTGATCCCCTGATGCCTCAGAACATGTCCTACCAACCGATCCCTTCTTCTAGTTAAGTTGTGCCACAAACTCCTCTTCTCCCCAATTCTATTCAATACCTCCTCATTAGTTACGTGATCTACCCATCTAATCTTCAGCATTCTTCTGTAGCACCACAATTCAAAAGCTTTTATTCTCTTCTTGTCTAAACTATTTATCGTCCACGTTTCACTTCCATACATGGCTACACTCCATACAAATACTTTCAGAAACGACTTCCTGACATTTAAATCTATACTCGATGTTAACAAATTTCTCTTCTTCAGAAACACTTTCTTTGCCATTGCCAGTTTACATTTTATATCCTCTCTACTTCGACCATTGTCAGTTATTTTGCTCCCCAAGTAGCAAAACTCATTTACTACTTTAAGTGTTTCATTTCCTAATCTAATTCCCTCAGCATCACGAGACTTAATTTGACTACATTCCATTATCCTCATTTTGCTTTTGTTGATGTTCATCTCATATCCTCCATTCAAGACACTGTCCATTCCATTCAGCTGCTGTTCCAAGTCCTTTGCTGTCTCTGACAGAATTACAGTGTCATCGGCGAACCTCAAAGTTTTTATTTCTTCTTCATGGATTTTATACCTACACCAAATTTTTCTTTTGTATCCTTTACTGCTTGCTCAATATACAGATTGAATAACTTTGGGGAAAGGCTACAACCCTGTTTCACTCCCATCCCAACCACTGCTTCCCTTTCGTGCCACTCGACTCTTATAACTGCCACCTGGTTTCTGTACAAATTGTAAATAGCCTTTTGCTCTCTGTATTTCACCCCTGCCACCTTTAGAATTTGAAAGAGAGTATTCCAGTCAACATTGTCAAAAGCTTTCTCTAAGTCTACAAATGCTAGAAATGTAGGTTTCCCTTTCCTTAATCTTTCTTCTAAGATAAGTCATAGGGTTAGTATTGCCTCACGTGTTCCAACATTTCTATGGAATCCAAACTGATCTTCCCCGAGGTCGGCTTATTCCAGTTTTTCCATTCGTCTGTAAAGAATTCACGTTAGTATTTTGCAGCTGTGACTTATTAGACTGATAGTTTGGTAATTTTCACATCTGTCAACACCTGCTTTCTTTGGGATTGGAATTATTATATTCGTCTTCAAGTCTGAAGGTATTTCGCCTGTCTCATACATCTTCCTCACCAGATGGTAGAGTTTTGTCAGGACTAGCCCTCCCAAGGCTGTCAGTAGTTCTAATGGAATGTTGTCTACTCGGGGTGCCTTGTTTCGACTCAGGTCTTTCAGTGCTCTGTCAAACTCTTCACGCAATATCATATCTCCCATTTCATCTTCATCTACATCCTCTTCCATTTCCATAATATTGTCCTCAAGTACATCGCCCTTGTATAGACCCTCTATATACTTCTTCCACCTTTCTGCTTTCCCTTCTTTGCTTAGAACTGGGTTTCCATCTGAGCTCTTGATATTCATGCAAGTGGTTCTCCTTTCTCCAAAGGTCTCTTTAATTTTCCTGTAGGCAATATCTATCTTACCCCTAGTGAGATAAGCCTCTACATCGTTACATTTGTCCTCTAGCCATCCCTGCTTAGCCATTTTGCACTTCCTGTCGATCTCATTTTTCAGACGTTTGTATTCCTTTTTGCCTGGTTCATTTACTGCATTTTTATGTTTTCTCCTTTCATCGATTAAATTCAATATTTCTTCTGTTACCCAAGGGTTTCTACTAGCCCTCGACTTTTTACCTACTTGATCCTTTGCTGCCTTCACTATTTCATCCCTCACAGCTGCCCATTCTTCTTCTACTGTATTTCCTTCCCCCATTCCTGTCAATTGTTCCCTTATGCTCTCCCTGAAACTCTGTACAACCTCTGGTTCTTTCAGTTTATCCAGGTCCCATCTCCTTAAATTCCCAACTTTTCGCAGCTTCTTCAATTTTAATATACAGTTCATAACCAATAGATTGTGGTCAGAGTCTACATCTGCCCCTGGAAATGTCTTACAATTTAATCCTGGTTCCTAAATCTCTGTCTTACCATTATATAATCTATCTGATACCTTTTAGTATGTCCAGGGTTCTTCCATGTATACAACCTTCTTTCATGATTCTTAAACCAAGTGTTAGCTACGATTAAGTTATGCTCTGCACAAAATTCTACCAAGCGGCTTCCTCTTTCACTTCTTAGCCCCAATCCATATTCACCTACTATGTTTCCTTCTCTCCCTTTTCCTACTCTCGAATTCCAGTCACCCATGACTATTAAATTTTCATCTCCCTTCACTTCCTGAATAATTTCTTTTATCTCATCATACATTTCATCAATTTCTTCGTCATCTGCAGAGCTAGTTGGCATACTACTGTAGTAGGTGTGGGCTTCGTGTCTATCTTGGCCACAATAATGCGTTCACGATGCTGTTTGTAGTAGCTTACCCGCATTCCTATTTTTTTATTCATTATTAAACCTACTCCTGCATTACCTCTATTTGATTTTGTATCTATGATCCTGTATTCGCCTGACCAAAAGTCTTGTTCCTCCTGCCACCGAACTTCACTAATTCTCACTATATCTAACTTTAACTTATCCATTTCCCTTTTTAAATTTTCTAACCTACCTGCCCGATCAAGGGATCTGACATTCCACGCTCCGATCTGTAGAATGCCAGTTTTCTTTCCCCTGATAACGACGTCCTCTTGAGTAGTCCCCGCCCGGAGATCCGAATGGGGGACTATTTTACCTCCGGAATATTTTACCCAAGAGGACACCATCATCATTTAACCATACAGTAAAGCTGTATGCCCTTGGGAAAAATTACGGCTGTAGTTTCCCCTTGCTTTCAGCCGTTCACAGTATCAGCACAGCAAGGCCGTTTTGGTTAGTGCTACAAGACAAGATCAGTCAATCATCCAGACTGTTGCCCCTGCAACTACTGAAAAGGCTGCTGCCCCTCTTCAGGAACTGTACGTTTGTCTGGCCTCTCAACAGATACCCCTCCATTGTGGTTGCACCTACGGTAAGGCCATCTGTGTCGCTGAGGCACGCAAGCCTCCCCACCAACGGCAGGGTCTAGTCTGTGGTTCATGTGGGGGGGGGGGGGGGGGGGGGTGGGGGGGGGGGGGGGGCAACTGATATGCTACTTAAAAGGGAGGTCATGGTTCAGCTCAGCTCTCAAAAGCCAATATTAATACCTAGATGATCACTATTTTACTAGATGCCTCTCCAATACTGCAGTTCAATGATGCTTCAGGAAGAAGATGAAGCAGTAGTTGGTTGACAGGCCATGGATTTGAAGTCACCAAAGTGCTCTTTCTTCACTAGAAGCTGCTGTAGATGCCTATTACATACAGCTCAACAGCTTTATTTATCTGAAATTAACATCACTCTATTACTGGCTTATGTATCATATTTGCACTAATGTCAGCAAAGAAAGAAAAAGAATTGGCAGTGTTGGCTGGGAGATCCTGAGGGGTAGTTTGAGCCACTCAGAAAGGGTTTTCTTCCTTCAAGCACAATGACTCCTTTCCTCATAGTGTGTGAGAGTTGTGTCTTTGTGAGGTCTTGTAATAATTAAAAAATATGTGACTAAGGGACAGTTGACAAGTTCTGGACTTTCTAAACATTTCTGAAGAGACTGGAATTAGCAAAATAGGTCTGTAATTAAAGATGGTTTGCTTATCTTCAGTTTTATAAATGGATGTTACTTCAGTATGTGTAATATAAATCTGTGCTAAGTCAAAAGGTGTGACTTTTTTAAAGAACCTCTCTTCACAGATCATCGGTGTTGTTTGAGAAATACAGATCAACTTAAGCAGAGTCTCACATACATGAGAAAGTGTAATACACCTAACAGGTAACCTAGAGTTGCCCATTGACAACAGCCACCCACCCTTAAGGTTGACTTTTTTTTTCCCTGAAGCATACACATAACTTGTCGTCATAGAGGATTGATGGCATTGACCAGCTCCAAGCCTGGGAAAATGCCAGGTTCACCAATCGTGTATCCAGCCATCATTGGATGAGTTATGGATGTGCTTGCCATTAGGCAAGACTCAGTAGTAAGGGGTGAGGGGTGGGGAGGTTTCGTTGGCTTATCAATTTTGGGGGGCACATGTGACTTACCAAATAAACAGATGCATCAAGCTCTAAGGGTAGACCACGATTAGCATCAATGGAAATAAGATTTATAACGAAACCCTACAATCAGGTTCTGGAGGCCATGTGACCCACAGTCATGTCATCCTCAGCTACTCATAATCGGATCAGCTGTTGTTGATGTTTCAGTCTTGGAGCCACTACCTCTCACTCAGGTAGCTCCTCATTCGGCATCTTGAGGCTAAGTAGACTGTAGCCCAATCCTCCCACCAAGGAAAAATCCCTGGCAGTACTGGGAATCGAGCCCGAGTTCCATGCATGAGGGTGTTTCGCAGTGACCACTTGGCTACAGAGGCAGAAAATTTATATATCATATATGGGTGAAATGCAGGCTGATAATGTTTGGCCTCTGATGAAAGAAAGGAAAATTCAGAGCTTCAATGAAATTGTAAGAGAAATGTAAACTGCTCAAAAAAGCTTTGCATCATCTGTGTATCTGAAAATGTGTGTGATTCAAGGAGAGTAAGGAACAAAAACATAAGCCTGATGAAAGAAAAGTTCCCTTATGAAATTAAAAGATAATTTTCCTTTGAAATAGAAAGAAAAAAATCACAAAAATAAAGGCACTCTATTTGAAAATGCACATCTTTGCACACCTATTAATATAAAATTTGCTGCTGGGTACAGTTAATACACTGTTGCTGCACTTTTAAGATGCTTGGATCCTCCTTTGCATTGTGTCCACGAGGTTGTCACTATGTTATTGTTCAGTCCTGTCCCACTCTTCAAAGGTGGCCATTGTTGCTGACTCTGGGTGATAACCAAGAGGCATGTTTTGTTTCTGACAATATGCTTGAATGACATTGCTGTGTTGCACACTAATTGGAGGTTAAGTTCCCTTATTGACAGCCCTTTTGAGCCATAAAGTGACTATGCACTGAAGGTTTTAGCTTGAAATGACCATTTGAGACATGTTGACTGACTAAACAATGTCCATAAGCTGTATTGTCCTTTTCATGATTGGAGACCCAGTCTTCACTTCTCTGTTTATCAGTGCTGTTTCAAGATGCAATGAAGAAAATATTTTTTAACAAGTTTTAGTACTGACATCACCCCCCCCCCCCTCCCTGTCTCTCCCTCTTTCTTTTTGGGAAAGGGGTATGGAAGGGGGGGGGGGGGTGTTAGGCATCATCATAACTTCTACTGATATGCTGCCTCTATCGTTTCTGTGCAACTGGTGTCCAATGCTGATGACAGTATTGATTCAGAGACCAATTTGTATCATCCTCTATAGATTTTTCTCATTAGTGCTCTTTTTCAGTTCTCAAAATAACCAGTATGTAGTATCATATATAACACGTGTTAGAATATAAAAACTAACGTGTCACACTTCTGGAAGGGTTTCTAGTAACTTCTTCCATATCTTTTTTGTCGATAACTCTTTATTTCATTATTTTTCCGTTTACATTTTTTAGTATTCTCCACATGTATTTATACAGGATGTTACAAAAAGGTACGGCAAACTTTCAGGAAATATTCCTCACACACAAAGAAAGAAAATATGTTATGTGGACACGTGTCCGGAAATGCTTACTTTCCATGTTAGAGCTCATTTTATTACTTCTCTTCAAATCACATAAATCATGGAATGGAAACACATGGCAACAGAACGTACCAGCGTGACTTCAAACACTTTGTTGCAGGAAATGTTCAAAATGTCCTCCGTTAGCGAGGATACATGCATCCACCCTCCGTCGCATGGAATCCCTGATGCAGCCCTGGAGAATGGCGTATTGTATCACAGCCATCCACAATACGAGCACAAAGAGTCTCTACATTTGGTACTGGGGTTGCGTAGACAAGAGCTTTCAAATGCCCCCATAAATGAAAGTCAAGAGGGTTGACGTCAGGAGAGCGTGGAGGCCACGGAATTGGTCGCCTCTACCAATCCATCGGTCACCGAATCTGTTGTTGAGAAGCGCGCAAACACTTTGACTGAAATGTGCAGGAGCTCCATCGTGCATGAACCACATTTTGTGTCGTACTTGTAAAGGCACATGTTCAACATTACCTTCCTTCAATTGGGCCATCTGGCGGTGAATCGAGTAAGTACAGTACATACTGACGAAACTAAAATGAGCTCTAACATGGAAATTAAACATTTCTGGACACATGTCCACATAACATCTTTTCTTTATTTGTGTGTGAGGAATGTTTCCCAAATGCAACAATTTACATAGTTTATATAATTGAACCAAAAAATTACAAAACTAAACAGATGCTGGAAGTGTCAATCTGCACCAGACTTAAAGAACATCGTAGAAGCTGGGGATTGAAGAAGCCTCATTCACCCTTCGCGGAACATTGCCTTAACAAAAATCACAAATACATGATAGAAGCAGAAGTCTTATGCATAGAGAAAAAGGGGGCAAAACTCAGCCAGTTACTGGAGAAAAAACACCAGATGTGTATGTTCCCACACCTACTATTGAATGAGCAAACCCAATTCAATTACTCGCCTCTTTTAGAGGATACCACAACTTGTAGAATCTACATAGAAGTAAAACTTTGGGCCTTAGTCCATGAGTAGATAAAAAGTAAAGGAAACCAAAGAAAAATTTGGAGAAAGTATTTAAGTTCAGGGGGAAAAACTTACAACTTTGAGGTTTTCAGATGACAATGTAATTCTGTCAGAGACAGCAAAGGACTTGGAAGAGCAGTTGAGTGGAAAGGACAATTTCTTGAAAGAAGAGTATAAGATGAGCACCAGCAAAAGCTAAACAAGAATAGTGGAATGTAGTCAAACTAAAACAGGTGATGATAAGGGAATCAGAGTAGGAAATTAAACATTTAAAGTAGCAGATGAGTTTTTCTATTTGTGCAGCTAAATGATGAATAATGGATGAAAAAGAGAGGATATAAAATGCAGACTGACAATGACAAGAAAACCATTTCGGAAGAAAAGAAATTTTCTAACACTGAATGTAGATTTAAGTGTTAGTAAGTGTTTTCTGGAGATATTTGTCTGAAGTATAGCCTTGTGTGGAAGAGAAATGTGGACAATAAACAACTCAGACATTAAGAGAATAGAAACTTTTGAAATGTGGTGTTACAGAAGAATGCTGATGGGTAGATTTTATAACTAGTGATTAGGTACTGAATAGAACTGGGGATGAAAAAAAATTTATGGCACAACTTGACTAGAAGAAGGGGTTGATAGATAGGACACATTCTGAGACATCCAGAGATCACCAATTTAGTATTTGAGGGATTTGTGGGGGAGGGAAGGGCAGAGAAAGAGAGAGGGAGCTGAATACAGTAAGCAGTTCAAATAGATGTTTGATGCAGTAGTTATTCAGAGATGAAGAGGCTTGCACAGGATGGAGTAGTGTGGAGAGAGCTTCATTAAATCAATCTTCAGACGGAAGGCAACAACAACATATTGCAGTACTACTTCCTCCAAGATTTCTCATGGTAATAAGCTGGGACACCTTAGTAATCATTTTAATTCCAGTCAGTAATTTTTGATTCATAATGACAATAAATGATAATAATCTTCTTTTAAATAACTAAATTCATAAATCAAAAGGATAGATAAGAAATCGACTCACCACGTGGCGGCAGGGGAACATACACACAAGAGGATTTAACTTTTACAAGCTTTCAGAGCCAGTGGCTCCTCCTTCTGGCAGAAGAGCTGAAGGAAGAGGGGCGAAGGAAAAGGACTGGAGAGGTTTAGGCAAAGGGGTACTGTTCAGAAAATTCACCCAGAGTCCCAGGTCAGGGGAGACTTGCCGGAGGGAATCAGAAGAAAAGACTGATTGTTAAGACTGCACCAGATGGGATTCGAAAACCTGACAGCTTAAAGGTGGAAGAAAGGGTAATATGCAAGACAGAGATTACCACTAAAACATTTGCACAAATTAATTAGAGTGAAAAGCTAAGTGCATTGCATGTAACAGAGTTGGGAGGGGGGACGGAGAAACACAGATAAGTCAGAAAATGAAAGATATAAAAAACTAAAATGGAGTGAATAAAGGAGTAATTACTATGAATAAATGCTGAGACGGAAGGACTTCATGTAAATCAAGGCCAGATTGATGGTGAGAACCAACACAAAAGGATTTAACTTTTACAAGCTTTTGGAGCCAGTGGCTCCTTCTTGTGGCAGAAGAGGCATGACTACCATTCAGTTATCAGCAGGATGAATGAGCATAGCTAGAGGGTGTATACAGGCAACACACAATACCCTGTAGCAGAGCATGCTGTGCAACATGACTGTCACAACCTCGGTGCCTGTTTCACCACACGTGCCATTTGGATTCTTCCCTCAGACACCAGTTTCGCAGAACTCCGCAGGTGGGGACTAGCACTACAACATGTCCTGGGTTCTCACCACCCACCTGATCTTAATTTATGTCCATTCCTACTGTCTCAGCATTTATTCACATTCATTACTCCTTTCTTCACTCCGTTTCAGTTTCCTTCATCTTTTATTTTATGACTGGTCTATTTTTTGTCGTCCTCCCTCCCACCTCCATTACATACAATGGACTTAGCTTTTTCACTCTTATTAGCTCATGCACGATGTTTTAGCAGTAATCTCTGTCTTGCATATTACCCTGTCTTCCACCTCTAAGCTCTCAGGTTTTCAGATCTCATCGGTGCAATCCTCAACAATCAGTCTTTGCTTCTGATCACGCCTGGTAAGTCTCCCCTGACCCAAGATTCTCGGTGATTTTTCTGAACAATACCCCTTTCCCTAAACCTCTCCAGGCCTTTTTATTCACCCCTCTTCTTTCCCTTCAACTGTTCTGCCAGAAGGAGGAGACACTGATTTCGAAAGATTGTAAAAGTTAAATCCTTTTGTGTACATGCTCCCCTGCCACTGCTTGGTGAGTAGGTTTCTTATCTATCCCTTTATATTATATTATCAATAATTGATTATTTTATTGTTAAATTCATAAATCTCTATTTAAACATATCAATTGTCCAAGGGAGTATTTAAACATGTCAGTTGCACAAGAGATGAATGCCATTTTCCTTTTATTTCACATAAAATTTTCTGTTGGAATTTCAGCTATGAAACAAAATGCTTTGCATTTTTTCCACTTAAAAAAAAATAGCTGTGTAGATGTACACTGTACTTTTGTTGCAGGTACAGCTAAACAAGAAACTCTTCAGGTAACAGAGTTGTATGAGTATATACTAAAGGCAAATTCTATTGAGAGACCTCTGGTACCAGGTAATAAATCTTAAACATAGTTACTCATAATAAGATAATCATTCTAGTTTCATTTTAGCACTGTATTTTGACTCCTTGCAGTCTGATTGGACATTTTCATTCACAGGTTGAGAATAGTAGTTTCTTACACTACTTTAGAAGTAAAATATACTGTTCTTGGCACATCTGAAGACATTATTAACATATTAACCACCATTCCATTGCAATTTACTGTCAAGTATGACTATTGATTGCTTGACCTTGAACAGGAAACCTTTGACTTCTGGTACTGGAACTGTCAACCAATTGTGCTTATAGCAGTTATATAGTGGTCTTAACTGTGATACTTAACATATGCATTATTGCCAAGATGATAGACTGCCCAGTCAAATTAATGTGAGCATCTGTCAAAAACCTGAATAACCACCTTCTGCTGTGAAGGCTGCTGCAAGACATGCACGAAGAGAGACAATGAGGTTCTGGAAGACACCAAAATGGATATGGAGCCACACCAACTCCAGTGCCATAGCCAACTGCCCTAGGTTTCTCAGATGAGGATCCATGGCACGAACAGCCCAATCGAGATGGTCCCACACATTCTCAATGGGTTTTAAACTAGGGAAAGTTGGTGGCCAGGAAAGTACGATGAACTTATTGATGCTCTTTGAACCATGCATATACACTATGAGGTATCGACACATTCCATTGTCCTGCTGGTAGATGCCATCGTGCAGAAGAAAAACTAACTGCATGTAGGGCCGGACAAGGCCCCCAGGATAGATACATACTTGTGTTGATCATTATGCCCTCCAGAATGATGAGATCACCTATTGATTGCCTCACAAACATACCCCAGACTAGAACGCTCCCTCCTCTAGCATAAACCCTTCTGATGATTGTTGCAGGGTGCTTATTTTGAGATGTTTCACACTGTACGCAGCAGTGTCCATCTGTCTGATGGAGTGTAAAATGTGATTCATATGAAAAAGCCACATGTCACCGCTCGGTGGACATCAGTTGCAGTATTGCTGTGCAAATTCCAACTTTCATCTCCGATTAACAGCAGTCAGCATGGTGCATGAACCAGGTGCCTGTTGCAGCAATATTTGCTGAACTTTGGTTTGCCTGGGCAGACAGTAGCTAATCAGTTGCATGTCTAACCACTTCTACACATCTCTGCAGCTGCCATTCACCCCTATCATCTGTGGCCCTTGGTGTGCTAAATTGCTTCAGTACAAGTTTGAATAGCATCATTTTGTCATGCACAGTATACTTTAACCATGGCACCATACAAACAATTTACAAACTTAGGCACTGCAGAAATGCTTCCACCCTTGGCCCAAAAGCCAATGATCATGCCCTTTTGGATGTCAGGTAAATTGCTCTGTTTCCACATTATGCCAATGACAGCAACATTTTTCTATGTCCCCCCTCTCCCCCTCAGGCGCACTTTATATACCCTCCACTGCTGGTGCTGCCACCTGCCGTCAGTGAGTGGTTATTGCACACGGACATTGAACATAGGTGGTGGTAATATTAATGTGGCTGAAACAGTACATACAGGTATTTTAATGTCTCTACCGTTGGTAAATTTATTACTTTCTAAATTTAATAATTTAATCCTTTATTAAATAATATAGAAATAAAGGTAACAGTTCACCAAATAGTAGAGTCATTGTTTTGTCGAAAGGCTAAAAACCAAGACTGTAAACTTTGTTAGCTTTTGGACAAATCCTTTTTTGAGCTGCAATACGCATACACATATGTGCATATGCACACACACAATGGCTGTCATTGTAGGTCAGTGCCACCTGGTATGAAAATTGCACACAAAAATCATATAACAGATGTTAGCTTCAAGTCATGTTATCTGTACTTTAAACATAAATAAAACATAAAATATGTAAATAAGACACTGAATTTACATTACGCATTAACTGTCTGGATTAGTAAAATTTTAAATTGCTTTTGTAATGCCATTTCCTTGTGAATTATGAGTAGAACAGCCATGTACATCAGTGCCATTTGGTGGGCTGCTTTCCTTACACCATCAGGAGTACATTCCGGCCAGGTTGCCCCCATGCTTTATGAAAATGACTTTAATGAGGTACTTGTATCAACATATTTTGGGTAGGTGTTAAGTTCTGATATGTTCACATTGTATTCTACTTGCTTGTATTTTACTCAGTGTCATTGCCTTGTTTTTCAAGTATGCTATGTCTTTTTTTAGATGTTCTGAAAATGCTGTAAATACTGTTTGTCAAGACTAAAGTATTATTACAATGCCACAAATCATTGTCCTGCTGTCTAGAGAGTAGGTCACACAGACGTCTGCACTACCATACCACATGTAAGCAAATGTATCATTCAGATATGGTTGTCTGGTAAACTATATGCTTGAAGCCCATCTCTCTCTGCCCTGTTGTTGTGATCAGACAATTGCCTTGTAAGGCTATTTAGATTTTTGCGAACTATGTGACAGTTGAAAAAAAGTGGATATTGTTTCCATTTATGGTGAATGTCTGCAAACTGTTAGAACAATGAAGTGGTCATATGCTGAAAGGTATCCTGTTCACGACAAATCCTCATGATTGGTCTTTGCAAATATTGTTTTTTCTTCAGTAACTGGCAGCATGAAGAATAAAATACACCAATGACATAGAACAGCAACTGGTGAGAGAGAAACAACTTATGTTTTAGGAGCAGTAACACACAATAAATGTGTGACTATGAAGTGGCTAGAATGTGCCATTGGGATCAGCCAAAGGAGTGTTCTGTGAATACAACACATTTCAAGCTTTCCACATTTCATTCCATCAGTGCTTCATGGAAATAAGTTACAAAATCCATTACAGTGGTGTCTATGGAAAAACCAAAGTGATAATACATTTATAAGGATAATTTTCTTTATGGGTGAAGCAGTTTACAAACCATGGGTAAATCAACCTCTTCAATGTGCACCATTTGTCAGTTGAAAACCTACAGTGGCTCAAAGAAGTGGATAAACAACAACATTGGTGTCAACACATGGTGCACACTTCTGAAGAATCATATTATTGGTCTGTTTTATTGACGGGACTCTAAATAGCCACAGGTATCCACAGTTCCAAACATGTATGCTGCCACTGTTATTCGAAGACATCCCATTGGAGATTAGGGATTTCATTTGGTTCCAACATGACAGATATGCCACTCTTTCTGCATGAATCATTACAGAGCTTCTTAACAGAAGGTCTGGGGAATTGTCAGATCGGTCAGTAGGGAAGCACAAATTGTCTGCATACTCACAAGACTGACCACCTCTGGATTTCTGTCTGTGGGAAAAATTAAAACAAGAAGCAACAAATCTGTTTTACAGAGACCTTTGTTTAATAGTAGATTATGATATCTATCCTGACTGCAAACATGTGATTCCATTCTTTTTTTAGCTACGTTTTATCTAGGATTGCAAATCTGATGTTCTAAAAAAGAGATCCTAGTGGGCTTTGCCGTAGGTTCGTGAGTAGTGGATTGCGGTGTGAGACTTGTTCGAAGTATTTTCACTGGGGGGAATGCAGTGGGGAAGCCAGTGGGCATTCTGGTGAGATCCTCTCCTGGAACTGCAGGTTATGTAGCAAGAGTAAGTTGATAGAGGAGCAGGAGCGTAAGATCTGTGCCCTTCAGGTGCAGTTGAAAAACGCACAGGAGGAGCTAGATAGGATGAGGAGGGAGAAGGGGGTTGGGGAATGGGAGCTGGCTGTTGGCAAGAGATCTGCTAGGAGAAGGAGATTTTCAGATAGTTTTACTATTGGTGTTTGTAATAGATATGACCAACTGTCAGAGTCTAGTGGAGAGGAATCTCTAGTAGCTGTAGATGTAGGAAGTATGCAGCAGACCTCAGCAGTTACGGTGGCTAGGACAGTTGCAAAGTCTAAGAGAAAGAAGAAGGTTCTGCTGTTAGGTAGTTCTCATGGTAGAGGTGTAGGCCAGCAGTTGCAGGAAGTTTTGGGGAGTGAGTACCAGGTCACCAGCATTGTGAAGCCTAATGCAGGATTGGCTCAGGTGACTTTTAACATAGGGGGGTTATGTAGGGATTTTACTAAAGAGGATCAGGTAGTGATTGTGGGTGGGGCTGGTAATAGTATTGTTAGGGATGGGGAGTATGACATAGATGGTGACCTGGAAAAGATAGCCACTCAGACTGGCAACACGAATGTGCATTTCGTGGAACTGTTTCAGCGTCACGATCGGCCTCATCTTAATACAGCCGTCAGGCGTAATAACATGAGACTTGGGGGTGCGCTGATGACAGAAGGCATGAGTCACATTTCAGTGGTGCCGGTGGAGTCTATCAGTAGGACGGGTTTCACTAGACATGGCCTGCACCTCAACAGGTATGGGAAGGGGAGGTTGGCAAAACTTATAGGTGACAGCATAGGTGGGGGTGGTGGGATCACTCATGGGAAAATTCCGGTAGTTGTGGGTGTTAGAGCTGTACCTTTTTTAGATTGAAGTCAGCTGATAGGTATTCCTGCTTAAGGGAAGTCTCTCTAACAAAGAAACCACTTTCTACAAAGCTTGGGTATCCGATTAATGAGGGAATTAGTATATTTCATCAAAATATACAAGGTATTAGAGATAAAGTTAGTGAACTGCTTATAGATGTTGACTCTGAAATTATTTGTATATCTGAACACTTCTTAAATAAGGAGATAATTCAGAGGCTTCCTTTACCAGGATACAGGTTGGCTGGCAGCTTTTCTAGGAGCTCTTTGCAGTGTGGGGGAGTAGCCATGTATGTGAAAAACGGTATCCCATTTGAGTCAATTGATGTTTCAAAGTACTGCACTGAAAAGATGTTTGAATGTTGTGTGGTTAAATTTAGTGGAGCTAAACTTCTTACTGTTGTTATTTATAGATCCCCAGACTCCGATTTCACAACATTTTTGCTAAAGCTAGAGGAGGTTCTTGGTTCACTTTATAGGAAGTACAAAAAGTTAGTTATATGTGGTGACTTCAATATTAATTGTATAAGTGATTGTGCAAGGAAAAGGATGCTGGTAGACCTCCTTAATTCATATAATCTTATGCAAACCGTATTCTTTCCAACGAGAGTGCAAGGGAACAGTAGAACAACCATAGACAATATTTTTGTTCATTCGTCATTATTAGGAGGGCATTCTGTTAGCAAAAAGGTGAATGGCCTTTCAGATCATGATGCACAAATTTTAAGTCTAAAAGATTTTTGTGCTGCAACACATGTTAAATATAGTTACCAACTTTTTAGGGAAGCTGATCCAGTTGCTGTACAGACTTTTGTAAACCTTATCAAGGAACAAGAGTGGCAAGATGTTTATAGTGCTGATACAGTAGACGATAAATATAATGCTTTCCTCAAGACTTTTTTTGTGCTCTTTGAAAGTTGCTTTCCGTTAGAACGTTCAAAACAGGGTACTAGCACAAACAGGCAGCCTGGGTGGCTGACTAAAGGGATAAGAATATCTTGTAGAACAAAGTGGCAATTATATCAAAACGTTAGAAACAGTCAAAATCTAAATGCATCAGCGCATTACAAACAGTATTGTAAGGTGCTTAAAAAAGTTATTAGGAAGGCAAAAAGTATGTGGTATGCAGATAGAATAGCTAAGTCTCAGGATAAAATTAAAACCATATGGTCAGTCGTAAAGGAAGTGGCTGGTCTGCAGAGACAGGTCGAGAATATAGAATCAGTGCGTAGTGGGGATGTCCGTGTTACTGATAAGTCGCATATATGTACAGTACTTAATAATCACTTTCTGAATATAGCAGGTGAACTAAACAGAAACCTAGTCCCAACAGGGAATCATATAGCGCTCTTAGAAAAAAGTGTTCCGAGACTGTTACCTGAAATGCTCCTCCATGATACTGACAAGAGGGAGATTGAGTTAATAATTAAATCACTAAAGACCAAGAACTCTCATGGATATGACGGGATATCTAGCAGAATACAGAAGTATTGTTCCACGTATGTTAGCTCAGTACTTAGCCATATCTGTAACTTTTCCTTTAGGAGTGGTCGGTTTCCTGACCGATTAAAGTACTCGGTAGTGAAGCCACTTTATAAAAAGGGAGACAGGGATAATGTTGACAATTATAGACCTATTTCTATGCCATCGGTGTTTGCTAAAGTTATCGAGAGGGTTGCATATACAAGGTTACTGCAGCATTTAAATTCACATAATTTGCTGTCAAATGTACAGTTTGGTTTTAGAAATGGCTTAACAACTGAAAATGCTATAGTCTCTTTTCTCTGTGAGGTTTTGGATGGATTAAATAAAAGGTTGCGAACATTAGGTGTTTTCTTTGATTTAACGAAGGCTTTTGACTGTGTTGACCACAAAATATTACTGCAGAAGTTGGAACATTATGGAGTAAGGGGAGTAGCTTACAATTGGTTCGCCTCTTACTTTAAGAACAGAAAGCAGAAGGTAATCCTCCGCAATATTGAGAGTGGTAATGATGTTCAGTCCCAATGGGGCACTGTTAAATGGGGCATTCCCCAAGGGTCGGTGCTGGGGCCACTGCTGTTTCTTATTTATGTAAATGATATGCCTTCTAGTATTACAGGTGATTCAAAAATATTTCTGTTTGCTGATGACACCACCTTGGTAGTGAAGGATCTTGTGTGTAATATTGAAACATTATCAAATAATGTAGTTCATGATATAAGTTCGTGGCTTGTGGAAAATAATTTGATGCTAAATCACAGTAAGACTCAGTTTTTACAGTTTCTAACCCACAATTCAACAAGAACTGACATTTTAATCAGACAGAATGGGCATGTTATAAGCGAGACGGAACAGTTCAAGTTCCTAGGCATACGGATAGATAGTAAGCTGTTGTGGAAAGCCCATGTTCAGGATCTTGTTCAGAAACTAAATGCCGCTTTATTTACCATTAGAACAGTATCTGAAATAAGTGACATTTCAACACAAAAAGTAGTATACTTCGCATATTTTCATACGCTTATGTCATATGGTATTATTTTTTGGGGTAATTCTTCTGATTCAAAAAGGGTATTTTTGGCTCAAAAACGGGCTGTTCGAGCTATGTATGGTGTAAGTTCGAAAACCTCTTGTCGACCCCTATTCAATAGTCTGGGAATTTTGACATTGCCCTCACAGTATGTATTTTCTTTAATGTCGTTTGTTGTTAGCAATATTAGCTTATTCCCAAGAGTTAGCAGCTTTCACTCGGTTAATACTAGGCAGAAATCAAATCTGCATGTGGAATGCACTTCCTTGACTCTTGTTCAGAAAGGAGTGCAGTATTCTGCTGCATCCATTTTCAATAAGCTACCACAAGAACTCAAAAATCTTAGCAGTAGCCCAAACACTTTTAAGTCTAACTGAAGAGTTTCCTCATGGCTCACTCCTACTATTCTGTCGAGGAGCTCCTGGAAGAGATAAAAAATTAAGCAAATTCCAGTGTTACATTCTTGATTTTCTTTATTTAAACTAACGACTTGTCGCCTGAATATGTTTCTTATATTTCATTTTATCTGTTTCTACAATCGTGTTATAATTTCATGTATTGACTCATTCCATGACCATGGAGACTTCTCCTAAATGTGGTCCCACGGAACAATAAATAAATAAATAAATAAATAATCAATGAATTGTACAGGAATAATTATTTAAATTTAATTTTTTTATGTTCCAGAACTCCATTTTTATCTCCGAATTTAAAGAAGTTAGTTAGCCTACAAATTCCATTTGTTTCATTTAACCATAACTGGCACATATTTCACATTTTGCAATATTTAATTATGAAAATCTCCCATAACATTCCACTATCCATTAAATATAGAACTGTTATTTTTTTTTTATAAAAATCAGTCACATGGAAGAAAGTATAAGTTATTTGTCATTTTAGCAATGTGATGTGCCTCGTAAACTTTACTTCAATAAAATTAGTTTTATCCAGAGTTATATTTTTTGGTAAATGTTAACTCAAGTATGCAGAAAAATATGCACAAGATTTAATTTGCTTAATTGCTGGTTCTGAAGAGATCTAGATTTTCATGTTGTAAAATATATTGCTCAAGTTTCTCACAAAATGTGTTAGACAGTCTTTGATTTGTTTTCAAGTAGAGCAGTGTTGGTTTGGAACTGGAGTAAGCAAGTCTTTGTTTGGAACTGGGGCAGAACAGTCTATGTTCAAATGGCTCTGAGCACTATGGGACTCAACATCTTAGGTCATAAGTCCCCTAGAACTTAGAACTACTTAAACCTAACTAACCTAAGGACATCACACACACCCATGCCCGAGGCAGGATTCGAACCTGCGACCGTAGCAGTCCCGCGGTTCCGGACTGCAGCGCCAGAACTGCACGGCCACCGCGGCCGGCACAGTCTATGTTTTTAGAGCTGTGTACAATACTGTGAATTAAATATGTGCCATGTACATCTCTTTAATTTAAAACTGTGACTTTTAATTGAATTAATATCTAAAACAGATTATAATACTGTCATGTGAAAGACACTCTTTAGCAAAGTGCAAGATGCTGAAACATGAAGCTGATTGTCTGCCTCATGTGAAGTGGAAACAAACCATGATTTCTTAAAACTGTGAATAAGTACCTCCTCTAACATTCATAAGCCAGGACCCGAACATCGTGCCATGGACTTTATCAGGATGATAAGCAGAGCCACAAATGTTACAACAAAACAATATGAATGTTAAACAATCTTTCTAATGATTATAACAATTATTTTAGAACTGGTTTTCTGCATTGTTGTTTCCTGTTCTACTTAATAACAGATTTACATGTTGGCTTGTCCTGAAGAAGAAATGTAAACCAATCATCAACAATTTCATAACAAAGATTTTTAATTGGACTTAGGGAATAGTTGACAACTCCTGAAGACATGAAATGCCATATAACATAGGCTGGTGCTGCAGTAATTCCAGATGAAATTCGATGTGTAGTACTGCCCGTCCACAATCACTTCATAGCATGTATCAATACTTAATGTCACCACTCATCATTTTGAGCACTTGATATGACAGTCATAATAATAAACACGTGTACTGTACCTGATTTATTTGTTTGTTAACAATTGGTGTAGCAGGACACTAGTTTGTGGACCTCTTCTCCTGACAGCAGGATAGGATTTGCCACACTGTTCTCTTCTTACTGTTTAATCAAGTTCCAGGTACATTATGTCATTGCAGTCCTCTTCAAAGTGCCTCTGTCCAATGCAAAAAGAGGAGGAGGAAGAGGAGGAGGAGGAGGAGGAGAAAATATGGAGCCAGTATCATAATTCGGCAGCTATAAATGTTAAAAATTACTTGTATACATAAGAAAATGTGCCCTATTAACTGCTACAGCTTCTAAAAATCTGTACTATGGTATACTCTCTATGTATCTACGGTGGTCTGTCTGAATTCTGAGAAGTTTCACATATCTTCACTATGGGTCTGTGGAAATTCCTATCCCATGTCTGATATATATATATATATATATATATATATATATATATATATATATATATATATATATATATATATATATTTTTTTTTTTTTTTTTTTTTTTTTTTTTTTTTTTTTTTTTTTTTTTTTTTTGAGGTCTCTAGGCCATTTGAGTATTTTTGGTTACTATTCATTTTCCTGTCTTTTCTTGGAGATAAAATATCTTCAGATTGCAAAGAGCAGCTCTGTCTTCTTATGTTCACAATTTACTGCTGTTGGCAAGTAAAGCCTTCCTAGCTCTTGTAGTACGGTTTATAACTTAAGCCATTATTACTAAACACCTTTATTATAAAGCATTTATTTCAGTTTCAGGTATACAGGCAGACAAAAGCCTTGACTCTCTCATTAAATCCTGCATACTTGACCCAGGATTTCCTGAATTTGTTGAACAAGTGCAGTCAAAGTTGGAAGAAATACAGAAAATTTCATCATGAGCATTTGACTGAAATAAAATTAATGTGTTTCTTGTGCTTGTAAGAAATAATGTTGAATAAAAACTAGAGTTGAATAATTTTTTTCCCTGCCATGATGTATTTTAATACCAGAGAGCTGAATTATGTTACTATAATTTAAACTCCTCTTCTGTTTCTTCAGTAGACATTTTGGCTCTGGAAGAATATCCTAATGATGTCCAACCATTATTTGGTAACTATTATTTTTCTTTTGATTTTGATTCTATGGCCGATGCCCTTGTTTTTATTACATGTGTCAACTATAATACAGAAAGTAAATCTATTTTGGGATATTTCAGAATCTGAAATCTTCAACATTTCTGAAAAAAAAAGCTTAAAACACTTCTCAGCAAATTCTGTGCGTGCATTGGGATGAAAAGAAATTTAATAACTTTGTAAGTGAATATCCGGGCAGCCATTCGCCCCAACTGTTCAGTCATACATTGAAGAAGCAATGATGGGAATAAAAGAAAGATTATAGAGTGGGATTAAAATTCAGAATAGAAGGATATTAATGATATGATTTGCTGATCACATTGCTATCTTCAGTGAAAGGGGAGAAGAATTACACGAACTGTTGAATGGAATGAACAGTATAATGAATACAGAATATGGAGTGAGAGTGAACCACAAAAAGATGAAAGCAGTGATAAGCAGCAGAAATGAGAATAGTGGGAACTTAACATTTAAATTGATGATCACAAAGTAGGCAAAGTTAAGGAATTCTGCTACCTTGGAAGCAAAGTAACCACCAACTGATGAAGCAAGGAGGACATAAAAACCAGACTAGCACAGCAAAAAGGGCATTCCTGAGAAATACACTACTGGCCATTAAAATTGCTACACCACGAAGATGATGTGCTACAGATGCAAATTTAACGAACAGGAAGAACATGCTGTCATATGCAAATGATTAGCTTTTCAGAGCATTCACACAAGGTAAGCGCCGGTGGTGGCACCTACAACGTGCTGACATGAGGAAAGTTTCCAACCGATTTCTCAAACACAAACAGCAGTTGGCCGGCGTTGCCTGGTGAAACATTGTTGTGATGCCACATGTAAGGAGGAGAAATGCATACCATCACGTTTCCAACTTTGATAAAGGTCGAATTGTAGCCTATCGTGATTGCAGTGTATCGTATCGCGACATTGCTGCTCGCGTTGGTCGAGATCCAATGACTGTTAGCAGAATATGGAATTGGTGGGCTCAGGGGGGTAATACAGAACGCCATGCTGGATCCCAATGGTCTCGTATCACTAGCAGTCGAGATGACAGGAATCTTATCTGCATGGCTGTAACGGATCGTGCAGCCATGTCTCGATCCCTGAGTCAACAGATGGGGACGTTTGCAAGACAACAACCATCTGCACGAACAGTTCGACGGCGTTTGCAGCAGCAGCATAGACTGTCAGCTCGGAGACCATGGCTGCAGTTACCCTTGACACTGCATTACAGACAGGAGCACCTGCGATGGTGTACTCAACAACGAACCTGGGTGCACGAATGGCAAAACTTCATTTTTTCGAATGAATCCAGGTTCTGTTTACAGCATCATGATGGTTGCATCCGTGTTTGGCGACATCATGGTGAACGCACATTGGAAGCGTGTATTCGTCATCGCCATACTGGCGTATCACCCGGCGTGATGGTATGGGGTGTCATTGGTTACACTTCTCGGTCACCTCTTGTTCGCATTGACGGCACTTTGAACAGTGGATGTTACATTTCAGATGTGAAGGGACAAGATGATACAACATGTATTAAGATATCAGTTAATAAAAACATCCATGGTACTAAAGGGAGCTGTAGAGGGTAAAAACTGTAGGGGAAGACAGCGACTGGTCTGCATCCAACAAATAACTAAGGAATTAGGGTGCAGGTGTTACTCTGAGATGAAGAAGCAAGCACAGGAGAGAAAATGGTGGTGGGCTGTGTCAAACCAATCAAAAGACTGATGACTCTCCCCACCCACAAAGAAAAATTATGTAGATAACGAAAGAGAAATATATGTGAGCTGTCGTTATTCCTAAAACTGGAAAAATTAGAAACAGAGGTTTGCATTACAGAACTTTTGCTTTCTCATGTTATTGTTTATGCAGTAAATGATCTGGTTGATAATTTTGAAACATCCATGAGTCTTTTCGCAGACAATGCTGATGTTAACAGAAAGATTGCAACCCCAGGAAGACTGAAATGCCGCAATAATCAGGTGAGATGCAGGACAACATAAGGAGGATCAACAGTTGGTGTTGTGGCCGGCAGCTGAATGTGAATGTAAATAAATGTTACTTACTGCACATTAACTAGGAGAGAGATCCATTACTATTAAACTGTGCTACTGGTCAAAAATAACTTAAAACTGTAACAAGTGAAACACGATGGCCGTGAGTATAGGTGTATGCAATTTTACTGCTAAAATGTATTACAAGGATGCAGTTAAAAATGAATCACGTGTGATGTGCAAATGGGAATTCACAAATTTATGATGTGGAATCAGTGGCCTAAGTAAAGAAAAAGACAGCCTGAACTGCCAGAGGATAGAGACAAGTAATCATCAGAATGGAAGACAGTAAACAACAAACATAAAGCATTAGGAACTAAAATGTTATCCACAAGGTATTTGAATTTGAACAAATTTAATGTACTTCCTTCTAATAACAATATTGTAGTAACTGGCTTAGAACTGAAGCTTAAGTAGTGTATTAAAGTGACTACAGCTGACGTTCCAAAAGGTGAAACTTATTGGAAAAAAGTGACTTTTGGTATGCTACAGCCCAAATTTTCAGCAGTTATAAATGAGAGTTCTGAAAGAAATATACATTCTGTTATGAATAACTGTATCAAAATGTGTGCATATTTTTGCAGTCACAGGAGAGGTATGACCAAAACTGTAGAAAACAGTTGTAGCATTGCTGAGGTTTGTGGAATCATCAAACCTAGTACTAAAATTCAAGAAGTCATAGCAAGCTATGACCCTGAAAGAGTAAAAAATGATTATTTGATTCTAACTGGTGGTTGTAACACTGTGGCCTGCAATGAAGATTATGATGTTCTACAGACACAAGATATTAGATGTGAAAAGCAAAGTTCTGTGTAAGTGAGGCTATTTCACAAATGAGCTTTAAATTATCAAAGAGTTGCAAGCATTTTAGCAGTATACACACACACACACACACACACACACACACACACACACACACACACACACACACACACACAGACTGCAGACGTGTGTGCAAGTTGCATTTGCGTGAGTGTGTGTGTGTACGTGTGTCTACTGTGGACAAAGGCCTTAATGACCAAAAGCTATGATTGTGTGAATCTGTTTATTGTGCCTATCGCGACTCAGCTATATGGTGAGTAGCAACTTTCCTTCTCTCGTATTGTTTCATTGACAATATATTTATAGATAAGTCAAGAGTCAACAGTATTAGTGTGTGTGGCTCTTCTGACCATGATGGTCAATGGTTACACTCACTGACATCAAACTGTGCAACAGTTCTTAGCATTTCATAAATCTTTTAGGATAGTAAATGATGAGACCCTTAAAATTTCAACTACAGCCTTCAAGAGAGAGACTGTAGTCCAGTTTTCGGTGAAACAGATAGTCCAGCTTTCGGTGAAACAGATGTAAATAAAAAGTATAATACATTTTAAAATGAATTTACATCTCTCTTTGAAGCTACCTTTGCCCAAAAAATAATGAGTAACAGCCGTATTACCACTGACAAGATGACATGGCTCACAGTAGGAATAAAAACATCCTGCAGAAAAAGAGGCTGCTATATAGTTCTCTCAAAACCTGTAATGACCCAATGAAACAGCAGCACTACAAACTGTACTGTGGCACCTTGAAGGAGGTAATAAATAAATCTAAGAGTGTGTGCATACAATCCGAAATTTGGATGTCAGAAAACAAAATAAAAATAATTTGGAATGTGATAAAGTGAAACACTGACAGAAAAGCAGGGAACATGACACAGATAGAAATTAAACAAGATGAAAATACTATAAAGCAGTCTGAAATGGTTGCATAAATATGGAACAAACATTTTTTGACAGCAGTAGATAAGGCAAGCTGTAAAGGATTTGTAGATGAAGCAATGGCTTATTAACAGAAAGCTATCAGCAACAGAACCATACAGATATCCTTACCTCTTGTTACATTAAATGAGATTGAAAGAATAATTAAGTCATTAAAAATTAAAAGGTCAACAATGCAGGAAAAAGATAGATAGCTAATTACCATAAAGGAGCCATGTTAAGTTGTAGACAGGCACAATTAAAAGACACATCACTTGGGATGCTAGCAGCAATCTGGAGGGGGTGGGGGAAGGGGAAAAGATAGTAGTGTACGGGTGGGGAGTGAGACGAACACTGTCTGGCGGAATGTGCAGGGACTAGAATGCCAGCAGGCACAGTGTAAGGAGTTGGTGAGCAGGGAGGTGTGGAACAAAGGAGCAAAAAAGGAGAGGAGCAGGAAAAGATGGGGGAGTGGTGGTGGGGGGAGGGGAGGAGGGTGCGTTGGCAAACAGCTGCAAACAATGAGGGTGGAAGATGAGAATGGGGAGGAGATAATGGACAAAGGGGGTGGAAACTGTTGGGTGGAGGAGGTGGGGCCAGTATGTTACCATAGGTTGATGGTTGGTTGATTTGGGTGAGGGGACCAAACAGCGAAATCATTCGTCCCTTCAGATTAGGGAAGGATGGGAAAGGAAGTCAGCCATGCCTTTTCAAAGGAACCATTCTGGCATTTGCATGAAGCAATTTAAGGAAATCATGGAAAACCTAAATCAAATCGAAATGGCCAGATGCGGGTTTGAACTGTCATCCTCCCGAATGCAAGTCCAGCGTGCTAACCTCTGTGTCATCTAGTTCGGTGTAGGTTGACACTGGGATGATTACAGGAGCTCAGAATGTGTTGTAAGGTTAACTCCCAGATGTGCAGTTCAGAAAAGCTGCCGGTGGAGGGTTTGATCCAGATGGATCAGGTAGTGAAGCAGCCTTTGACATCAAGCATGTTATTTTCAGCTGCCACAGGTGGCCTATTTTGCTCTTGGCCAGAGTTTGGCAGTGGCCATTCATCCTGGTGGACAGCTGGTTGGTAGTCATATCAATATAAAAAGTTATGCAGTGGTCGAAGTAGAGCTGGTAAATGACAAGGCTGCTTTCACAGGTGGCCTGACCCCTGATGGGATAGGATAAACGTGCCCAATCCACCCATCCAGCACTTCCTATTCCAGTCCTATCACAGGTTTATTTTACCCCACCAGAGGTCAGGCCAACTGTGAAAGCAGCCATGGTGTTTACCAGCTCTGCTGCACTCATTGCAGAGCTTTTTTGTTGGTATGACTATCAACGAGCTGTGCAGCAGGATGAATGGCCTCAGCCAAACTGTGGCCAAGAGGAAAATAAACCACCTTGTGGCACAACATGCAGATGAACGTAAATTGCATGAGTTCAATGGCTGTTTCACTACCCGAGCCATCCGGATCCTCCTCTCCACCAGCAGCTTTTCTAAACTGCACAGATGGGAGTTATCCTTACCATACATTCCATGCTCCCAGAGTTATCCTGGCCACCTCAACCTACGGTAACATACTGTCCCAACACCCTCCACCAAGTTTCAATCCCTTCTGTGTCCTATTGCCTCTTCCCCATTCTCGTGTCCCACCCTCTATGTTTGCCACCCCCTCCCCCCCTCCCTCCCTAGTCCCTGCACTTCACCAGACAGTGTTCATCTCTCTCCTCACCTGCACACTACTATCCCCTCCCCTTCCCCTCCACATTGCTGCTCTCACATTCAGGAGGACGATGGTTCAATCCTGCATCTGGCCATCCTGATTTAGGTTTTCCGTGATTTCCCTAAATAGCACCAGGCAAATGCCACGATGGTTCCTTTGAAAGAGCACGATCGACTTCCTTCCCCGTCTTTCCCTAATCCGATGAGACCGGTGACCTCACTGTCTGGTCTCCTCCCCCACAACAACCCAACCCAACCCACATTGCTGCTTGCATTCCATGTGATAGTTACATTCCAACCCAAGATGAAGGAGTTGGAGGTCATTTGTGCATGGGGTGTACTTGCCTGTGTATATGAATGGTATGTGTGTCTCTTTTGCTGAAACCTCTATTTAAACATCTTTTAATTGTGCCTGTCTGCAACTTTAACATGTCTCCTTTACAGTAAGTAGCAATCCATCTTTTCTTACATTGTTCATATTCCCACCTGGAGTTTCCATTGTTTGAAAAATAAAATGTAGTAAAGTACTGTTATAACTGTATAAATATAGTCTTATGCAACATATTCAACGTATCTCTGCAATAAAGAGTTGTCCCTGACAGACTAAAACTGGCTGTAGTAACACCTCTCTTTAAAGAAGGTGATAAAAATAATGCTACAAACTATTGCCCCATCTCGCTTTTAATTATCTTCTCAAAAAATTCTTCATAGATTATTGATCACCTCAACTTCCACAATATACTTAGGAAAAGTCAATTTGTGTTTCATGCTGGTCTTTAAACTAAACAAGTGATATTCACTTTTAATGATAAACAGTTTTGTAAATCCCCCCTCCCCAAAACAATGGTGCCTCCAGCAGGTATTTTTTGTGATCTCTCGAAAGCTTTTGACTGTGTAAACCATGAAATTAAATTCTTTTGAAAAAGGCAGAACATTATGGTTTAGGTGGTACTGCTGGTTCATGGCTTCAGTCATACTTAAAGCACCAAAAGCACACTATAATGCTGAATATCTCATTTGGAGAACCTGAGTGATCTGAATGCGGGACCTTAAATTGCAAAGTGACACAATGCTCTGTTTTAGATCCATTGCTATTTCTTACTAGTCTTACAACCAATCTTAGAAGACAGGCTGATGAAAGAATACCTACTTTTATAGCATTTGTAAAGTTAGAGAGAAAGCTATTGACAGAAGGGCAGAAATATGGCAGATCAGTGCTCTCCCAGAACAGCTTTATATGCCTCAAAACACATTCAGGCCACCAAGTTTTGAAGAGTTCTGCAAGAACTGGTCTGAACTCAATACTATAAGGACACATAATGGAAGATGTGTCAACTTGATGTACAAACAGGAATTAACAACGTTGCCCAGCTGTGGTTGTGGGGCAGAACGACCAACTAATCAGCATTTTGGTTGGTTGGTTGGTTTGTGGTATTGAAGGGACCAGACTACTAGGGCCATCGGTCCCTTTTTCCATGAACTTGAAACCCCCACAAGAAATAAAAACAAACAATGGAGATGACAAGACACAGCACAGGACAAGAGAGACACAGAGTGTGACAGTGGTTGGCCGACCATAGAAACAAAAAAGGAAAAGCCAACCACCAAGAAACGCACTAAAAACCCCATCTAAAATCGCAGGCCAAAGGCCAGACCCCAACACAAAAAAAAGGACAAACACTTAGATCAAGCAATAAAAACCCCTGCATGAATAAAACTCAAAACTAAATCTGTCATCGCAACATCATCTGATAAAAGTGCAAACATCTGCCTGTTGTTGTTGTGGTCTTCAGTCCTGAGACTAGTTTGATGCAGCTCTCCATGCTACTCTATCCTGTGCAAGCTTCTTCATCTCCCAGTACCTACTGCAACCTACATCCTTCTGAATCTGCTTAGTGTATTGATCTCTTGGTCTCCCTCTACGATTTTTACCCTCCACGCTGCCCTCCAATGCTAAATTTGTGATCCCTTGATGCCTCAAAACATGTCCTACCAACCGATCCCTTCTTCTAGTCAAGTTGTGCCACAAACTTCTCTTCTCCCCAATCCTATTCAATACCTCCTCATTAGTTACGTGATCTACCCACCTAATCTGCAGCATTCTTCTGTAGCACCACATTTCGAAAGCTTCTATTCTCTTCTTGTCCAAACTGGTTATCGTCCATGTTTCACTTCCATACATGGCTACACTCCATACAAATACTTTCAGAAGTGACTTCCTGACACTTAAATCTATACTCGATGTTAACAAATTTCTCTTCTTCAGAAACGATTTCCTTGCCATTGCCAGTCTACATTTTATATCCTCTCTACTTCGACCATCATCAGTTATTTTACTCCCTAAATAGCAAAACTCCTTTACTACTTTAAGTGTCTCATTTCCTAATCTAATCCCCTCAGCATCACCCGATTTAATTTGACTACATTCCATTATCCTCGTTTTGCTTTTGTTGATGTTCATCTTATATCCTCCTTTCAAGACACTGTCCATTCCGTTCAACTGCTCTTCCAAGTCCTTTGCTGTCTCTGACAGAATTACAATGTCATCGGCTAACCTCAAAGTTTTTATTTCTTCTCCATGGATTTTAATACCTACTCCGAATTTTTCTTTTGTTTCTTTTACTGCTTGCTCAATATACAGATTGAATAACATCGGGGAGAGGCTACAACCCTGTCTCACTCCTTTCCCAACCACTGCTTCCCTTTCATGCCCCTTGACTCTAATAACTGCCATCTGGTTTCTGTACAAATTGTAAATAGCCTTTCGCTCCCTGTATTTTACCCCTGCCACCTTCAGAATTTGAAAGAGAGTATTCCAGTTAACGTTGTCAAAAGCTTTCTCTAAGTCTACAAATGCTAGAAACGTAGGTTTGCCTTTTCTTAATCTTTCTTCTAAGATAAGTTGTAAGGTTAGTATTGCCTCAAGTGTTCCAACATTTCTACGGAATCCAAACTGATCTTCCCCGAGGTCCGCTTCTACCAGTTTTTCCATTCGTCTGTAAAGAATTCGCGTTAGTATTTTGCAGCTGTGACTTATTAAACTGATAGTTCGGTAATTTCCGCATCTGTCAACACCTGCTTTCTTTGGGATTGGAATTATTATATTCTTCTTGAAGTCTGAGGGTATTTCGCCTGTCTCATACATCTTGCTCACCAGATAGTATAGTTTTGTCATGACTGACTCTCCCAAGGCCATCAGTAGTTCTAATGGAATGTTGTCTACTCCCGGGGCCTTGTTTCGACTCAGGTCTTTCAGTGCTCTGTCAAACTCTTCACGCAGTATCTTATCTCCCATTTCATCTTCATCTACATCCTCTTCCATTTCCATAATATTGTCCTCAAGTACATCGCCCTTGTATAAACCCTCTATATACTCCTTCCACCTTTCTGCCTTCCCTTCTTTGCTTAGAACTGGGTTTCCATCTGAGCTCTTGATATTCATACAAGTGGTTCTCTTATCTCCAAAGGTCTCTTTAATTTTCCTGTAGGCAGTATCTATCTTACCCCTAGTGAGACAAGCCTCTACGTCCTTACATTTGTCCTCTAGCCATCCCTGCTTAGCCATTTTGCACTTCCTGTCGATCTCATTTTTCAGACGTTTGTATTCCTTTTTGCCTGCTTCATTTACTGCATTTTTATATTTTCTCCTTTCAGCAATTAAATTCAATATTTCTTCTGTTACCCAAGGATTTCTATTACCCCTCGTCTTTTTACCTACTTAATCCTCTGCTGCCTTCACTACTTCATCCCTCAGAGCTACCCATTCTTCTTCTACTGTATTTCTTTCCCCCATTCCTGTCAATTGTTCCCTTATGCTCTCCCTGAAACTCTGTACAACCTCTGGTTCTTTCAGTTTATCCAGGTCCCATCTCCTTAAATTCCCGCCTTTTTGCAGTTTCTTCAGTTTCAATCTGCAGTTCATAAGCAATAGATTGTGGTCAGAATCCACATCTGCCCCTGGAAATGTCTTACAATTTAAAACCAGGTTCCTAAATCTCTGTCTTACCATTATGTAATCTATCTGATACCTTTTAGTATCTCCAGGATTCTTCCAGTTATACAACCTTCTTTCATGATTCTTGAACCAAGTGTTAGCTGTGATTAAGTTATGCTCTGTGCAAAATTCTACAAGGTGGCTTCCTCTTTCATTTCTTCCCCCCAATCCATATTCACCTACTATGTTTCCTTCTCTCCCTTTTCCTACTGACGAATTCCAGTCACCCATGAATATTAAATTTTCCTCTCCCTTCACTACCTGAATAATTTCATTTATCTTGTCATACATTTCATCAATTTCTTCATCATCTGCAGAGCTAGTTGGCATATAAACTTGTACTACTGTAGTAGGCATGGGCTTTGTGTCTGTCTTGGCCACAATAATGCGTTCACTATGCTGTTTGTAGTAGCTAACCCGCACTCCTATATTTTTATTCATTATTAAACCTACTCCTGCATTACCCCTATTTGATTTTGTATTTATAACCCTGTAATCACCCGACCAAAAGTCTTGTTCCTCCTGCCACCGAACTTCACTAATTCCCACTATATCTAACTTTAACCTATCCATTTCCCTTTTTAAATTTTCTAACCTACCTGCCCAATTAAGGGATCTGACATTCCACGCTCCGATCCATAGAATGCCAGTTTTCTTTCTCCTGATAACGACGTCCTCTTGAGTAGTCCCCGCCCGGAGATCCGAATGGGGGACTATTTTACCTCCGGAATATTTTACCCAAGAGGACGCCATCATCATTTAATCATACAGTAAAGCTGCATGTCCTCGGGAAAAATTACGGCTGTAGTTTCCCCTTGCTTTCAGCCGTTCGCAGTACCAGCACAGCAAGGCCGTTTTGGTTAATGTTATAAGGCCAGATCAGTCCATAATCCAGACTGTTGCCCCTGCAACTACTGAATAGGCTGCTGCCCCTCTTCAGGAACCACATGTTTGTCTGGCCTCTCAACAGATACCCCTCCGTTGTGGTTGCACCTACGGTACGGCCATCTGTATCGCTGAGGCACGCAAGCCTCCCCACCAACGGCAAGGTCCATGGTTCATGGTTCATGGTTCTGCCTTAGCGGAGTTAAAAGTGGGCAGTCCAACAAGATGTGGACCACCATCAAAGCTGACCTGAAGCGACATAAAGGTGGGTCCTCACGGCGCAATAAATAGCTGTGTCTTATCCAGGAGCGGCCAATGCGTAGCCGGCAGAGGACAACAGAGTCCTTGCGAGAGACCCTCAAGGAGGAGCACCACGCACCAGTAGTCTCCTTGATGGCCTGAAGTTTGTTGAGTGAAGGAAGGGTGTGCCATTCTTCACCCCAGGTGCGAAGTACCTTCTGCTGTAAAACTGGCCTGAGGTCACTCTCCGATAGGCGTATCTCCAAGGCTGGTGCACCGACAACCTGTTTGGCCAGCGTGTCAACACGTTCATTTCCCGGGATGCTGACATGACCCAGGGTCCACACAAAGACCACAGAGCGGCCGCAACGAGGAAGAGTATGGAGGAACTCCTGGATAGCCATTACCAGACGAGAGCGAGGGAAACACTGGTCGATAGCTCGTAAACCGTTCAGGGAGTCACTACAGATAACGAAGGACTCACCTGAGTAGGAGTGGATATACTCTAGGGTGCGAGAGATGGCGACCAGCTCGGCAGTGAAAACACTGCAGCCAGCCCGCAGTGAGTGTTGTTAACAACTATCCCCTAGAGTAAGAGCATAACCAACACAACCAGCAACCATCAAACCATCAGTATAGACGTCAGAGCCTTGAAACGTGGAAAGGATTGAAAGCAAGCTGCAGCAGAGGGCTTCAGGAGGGACTGAGTCCTTCGGGCCCTGTGCCAAATTGAGCCAAAGGCATAGGCGGGTCACACACCACGGGGGTATACGCAGAGGGGCCCAGAAAAGAGGTGGAAGACGGAAAACCTCAAGCCCAGAGAGAAGAGCTCCGATGGGAACTGCGATCGTACACCCTGACCATGGCTGCCATTCCGGAAGACGGACGACCGACTGAGGGAACAGGAGACGATAATTGGGGTGCCCGGGCAAGCTACAAATGTGTGTAGCATAAGCGGCCAGTAATCGTGGGCGCTGGAACCGCAATGGAGGGACACCTGCCTCCGCAAGTATGCTGTTGACAGGGCTTGTCCAGAAAGCTCCAGTGGCGAGTCTGATCCCGCTGTGAAGGATGGGGTCCAGCAACCGCAATGTGGAAGGGGAAGCCGAACCATAAGCGAGGCTCCCATAATCTAGACGGGACTGAATTAATGCCTGGTACAGCCGTAGAAGGGTATACCTATCGGCACCCCAGCTGGTGTGACTCAAGCAATGAAGAGCATTAAGATGCCGCCAGCATGTTTGTTTAAGCTGCTGAATATGAGGCAGCCGAGTCAACCGGGTATCGAAAACCAATCCCAAAAACCGATGCGGCTCCACCACAGCAAGAGGTTCGCTGTCAAAATAAAGCTGTGGCTCAGGGTGAACAGTGCGTTGCCGGCAGAAATGCATGACACAGGTCTTGGCAGCCGAAAACTGGAAGCCATGCGCTACAGCCCAAGACTGCACCTTTTGGATAGTGCCCTGCAGCTGCCGTTCAGCAGCTGCAATGCCAGTGGGGCTATAGTGTAGGCAGAAGTCGTTAGCTTACAAGGAAGATGAGACAGATGTTCCAGCCACCGCAGCTAGCCCATTCATTGCAATCAAAAATAGGCAGACACTTAAGGCAGATCCTTGCGGTACCCCGTTCTCCTGAACTTGGAAGGAACTATGGGAGGCCGCAACTTGCACATGGAAGGAATGAAGCGACAGAAAATTTTGTATGAAAATTGGGAGCGCACCCCGAAGACCCCAACCATGAAGCGTAGAGAGGATGTGATGTCACCTTGTCGTATCGTATGCCTTCCGCATGTCAAAGAAGGCAGTGACCAGATGCTGATGGCGGGCAAAGGCCGTACGGATGGCAGACTCCAGGCACACCAGATTATTGGCAGCAGAGCGGCCCTTACGGAACTCACCCTGAGACAGAGCCAGAAGGCCCCGAGACTCAAGTAGCCAACTCAACCTCTGGCTCACCATGCATTCGAGCACCTTGCAGAGAACGTTGGTGAAGCTTATTGGGCAGTAGCTGTTCACCTCCAATGGGTTCTTGCCAGCTCTCAACATGGGGATTAGGATGCTTTCCCGTTCTAGGAGGCATTGCTGGCAGTCCACCGAGAGGCGTTTGAGCATCTAACAGTGGATGCAATCTGGCCTGGGAGCTGTATCAGGGCAAGCAGCTAGGGCATTTTGGAATTCCCACTCACTCAACAGAATATTATACGATTCAGGGTGGCGCGTGTGAAATGAAAGGCTCTGATGTTCCAACCACTCTTTCAGGAAGCGGAAGGCCAGTGGGTAATTTGCAGAAGCGGAACTCTGAGCAAAATGCTCCACTAAGTGGTTTGCGATTGTGTCAGAGTCAGTACAGACTGCTCCATTCAGTGAAAGCGCAGGTATGCTGATGGGGTTCTGATAGCCATAGAGTCACCTAATCTTGGCCCAAACCTGTGACGGAGAGGTACGGAGGCCAATGGTGGAGACATACCTTTTCCAGCACTCCTGCTTGCGTTGGCAAATGAGGAGGCGGGCTCGCGCATGGAGCTGTTTAAGGGCGATGAGGTATTCCAATGAGGGATGCC
Source organism: Schistocerca serialis cubense (assembly GCF_023864345.2). Taxonomy (NCBI): domain Eukaryota; kingdom Metazoa; phylum Arthropoda; class Insecta; order Orthoptera; family Acrididae; genus Schistocerca; species Schistocerca serialis. The sequence continues at coordinate 631,812,442 of NC_064642.1, read as the reverse complement.
ACTTGTGACGCTGGAGTGGCCGCCTGCGATCTTTAACCACCTCAGCGATCTCGGGCGACCACTAAGGCACAGTCCTCTGCTGAGGGGACCCAGAAGAACAGGGAATGGCAGATTCTGTGGCAGTAAGGATGCCGGTGGTGACCGAGTGAACCACCACATCAATGGCGTCATTGGAAAGAGGCTCAATAGAGGCAATGGAGGTGAACAAGTCCCAGTCAGCCTTATTCATAGCCCATCTGCAGGGGCGCCCAGAAGAGTGATGCTGTGGCAGTGACAGAAAGATCGGAAAGTGGTCACTACCGCACAAGTCGTCATGCACACTCCATTGGACAGATGGTAATAGGCTAGGGGTGCAGATCGAAAGGTTGATGGCCGAGTACGTGCCATGCACCTCATTGAAATGTGTGAAGGCACCATTATTTAAAAGAGAAAGGTCGAGCTGTGCCAATACTTGCTCAACGATGCTGCCTCGGCCTGTTGCCACTGATCCACCCCGCAGAGGGTTATGGGCATTGAAGTCGCTCAGTAACAGAAAAGGTGGTGGCAATTGGGCTATCAGTGCAGCCAGGACATGCTGCGGGACTTCACCATCTGGTGAAAGATAGAGACTGCAGACAGTAACAACCTGAGGCTTCCACACCCGAACAGCGACAGCCTCTAAAGGGTGTTTGTAGAGGGACATACTCGCTGTAAACGTGGTGAAGGACGTAGATGCAGACGCCACCAAATATGCTCTCATAAGCTGCCCGGTTCCTATAATAACCCCAATAGCCATGGCATCAGACTGTAAAGGAAGGTCCCTATGGAAAATAATACCCTAGACCATATTTAAACTCTTATGAGGTGTGATGGTAACTGAAACATCCCCCAAGTTGTCACAAGCTAGTAACCTTCGAGACTGGGCAGAGGATGCCGTTTTTACCAGTACTGACCCAGAGCGCATTTTGGACAAGCCCTCCACCTCTAAATGCTCAACGAAGAATTGAGGCTTTGTTGACATGAAAGACTCCCCATCAGCTCTCGTGCAAACTAGGAACTGGGATGAATAAGTGTCTCTGCCATCCTGAGCCTTATGCTCTGCTCCTCCCACGGTGTGGTCAGGGAGGGGAATGATTTGGGATCGTATTTCTGAGCCCGAGAACACTTAGAGACTGCTGGCCACCAGCAAGAGATGATGTAGCACGCTTCATTGAGGGTCATCCGCCCTGATACCACCCACTCCGACCAAGGGCCCTCCCCACAGATGCCACCCAGCCTCAGCAAGGGCCACCTGGCAAGATGGCCATTACCGGGAGTCCCAATGCCCCAGGGAAATAGGCATCTACTCCTTGGCATATGTGGCGAGTTAACGGTGCAGGCATCAGCAGAGGGATCCCTGTGTTGTCGAGGCTACAACCAACAGGGTAAATGGTGGCCCCACCACAACGGACTGGCTACCATGCTGGATATTAGGTGCAAGGAAGTCCATGGTCGTCGTCTCCACAAAAAGTAACACCGTGCAGTGCATGGTGGAAATCGCACCCAGGAATATATCCTCGCCCAAGAGATGGAGAACGTGCGGGATGGCAACGCGACAACGAGAAAGCTGGCTAAAGGTCTTAATGCACGATGGACACAATGTACCACGTAACACAATGCACCATGTAAGGCACCTTTCCCCAATGGGCTTGCTCTTCGGAAGAATTTGGAAATATGGAGGTCAAACCCGAGAGGGGACCATCACCTATAAGCCGAAACATTTGAGACTCCTTTTAGTTGCCTCTTACAACAGGCAGCAATACTGCGGGCCTATTCTAACCCCCAAACCCGCAGGGGGAAATCAACGTATTGTAAGTGCACACCCAAAATTATTTTTTTCTTGGTGATCTGGAGGAATTACTGATGACAACAAAGTTATAAATCAAATGTGTTTAACATTATGGAAAGGATAGATAGCCACTCACCATATAATGAAGATTTTGAGTCACAGACACAGGTGCAACAAAATGACAGCTAAACAAGTAAGCCTTCAGCAAAAAGGCCTTCCTCTGAATTTGACAAAATACACACACACACTCTCTCTCTCTCTCTCTCTCTCACTCACTCACTCACTCACTCACTCACTCACTCACTCACCCCCCCCCCCCCCCCCCACACACACACACACACACACTGTTCATGCAAACTCATGACCACCGTCTCTGTCTGCAAAGGCGTTGGTAGCCAGAGACAGTGGTCGTGTATAGGACAATTGCGTTTACACGAATTTGTGCACGTTGTCTAATTCGGAGGAAGGCCTTTTGGCCGAAGGCTTGCTTGTTAGCAGTCTTTTTCTCATGCCTGTTTGTGACTCAACATTCCACTGTATGGTCAGTAGCAATCTGTCCTTTCCATAATACTGCCATTATTCCATCCTGGATTTTCCATTGTTTGGATGTATTCAGCAGTCGAATATATCGCCTTCTGTGCTTTGTAAACACTGCAAATATACTTCATTTATAATTATGAATTTTTAAGTATTTTTAATGTGTGTATATGTATTGTTCAAGAAAAAGGCATTTTTATTGTGTAACGTAATAACAGCCCTACGTTAAATCAGTATATATTATAAAAGTAAGTGTACAATGTGTATGCCACTAAAACTCAGAAATGAGACTTAGTACGATCGAGGGAGCTATATGATATAGTAGTCCTCTGTTCCCCATCTATGAAGAAGGTTCCCGCTTTTACCTAAAGGATGTGCTTTTGAGGATATAAGGGCTGGGAAATTTTGTCCTTTTTCTAGAACATTTGATAGTATTTGAGAACATTCCAGAATATGTGAGAGCATTGCAGAATGTTCCACAATGACCTGTCGTGTTCTGAAATGTTCGGGAATAGTTTTGAGAATTGAAAAAGATTCCAGAATGTTCAGTAAGATCCCAGCACATCCCTGTGAAGCATTCCAGAACACTCTTGAATGTTGTGGAACATTGTAGATCATTAAAAGCCTTTTGGTATGCTCTGGAACTCACCACTGGTGGGGCTACCCATTGGTAGGAGTACATAAAGCAAGACCTGCCATGTGTTTGAACATCAGTTTCTTATTGGTGACAGAGGGAGGAACTGAAAAAATAGAGCAGTGAGTGTATAAAAACAAACAGTGAAGTTTTAGTAGTCAAAGTGATACAGTGACAGAATATAACTTGAAAATAAAGTGTGCAAAGTGTACTTACTATATTTGTTAACAAAAAGTTGATTTGACCTATATTTTAGACAATCCCCAAATGTAAAAGTGAAGGAGATCTTACCACTTCTGAGGCAAAACAGCTAAAACAAAAAGAATACCAACAGAATGAAACAGACGAAGAGCGCGAAGCATCATGTTTCAGTTCCCAAGGAATGAGAATGACGATTGTGAGAAATAGAGAAACCAAAGAAGAATGTAATGAGAATCAAGAATTGCGGCACAATCTTATAATAAAGATGAACTCAAGCTAGTCAATGAAAATATCACCCTCTGAGAAGCGCCCAAGGGAACAAGTAAATAGTACAACTTAACAAATGAAGCATTCCACTATGACCTAATGAAAGACTATAACAAAGAAATGGTTCAAATGGCTTTGAGCACTATGGGACTTAACTGCTGTGGTCATCAGTCCCCTAGAACTTAGCACTACTTAAACCTAACTAACCTAAGGACATCACACACATCCATGCCCGAGGCAGGATTTGAACCTGCGACCGTAGCGGTTGCGCGGTTCCCGACTGTGGCACCTAGAACCGCTCGGCCACTTCAGCCAGCAGAATACAACAACACAAACGCTTTGTAGTTGGAAAAATGGATAAAATCTGCCAATTCTGCAACATTAAAAAATTCATTTACCACCACTGGAAGCACCTCTGCAGGAATTTTTACATTACACAACCAGGGAAACTCCAGAATCAAAACACTTTCTTCAAAATATAAAAACATACAACACTTGCTTCCAGATGACTTCTTTTGATGTCACTTTGAACAACACTAACAGAGATGCAAACAATTATGTTTTTTCCATACAAGGACAAATCTATCACAACATGGGATCACAGAAATCTCGATCTAATGCACCTCTGATAGACAAAGTTGCCATCATAACTGTGGGCAATGAAAACACATGCTATGACATAATTGTACAATGAAGTAGAGAAGCACTACAACACATTCATATAGTGGCCTCCAATATCCATTAATATTTCTACATGGAGAGGATGGATATCAATTTAATGTGACACAAATCCAACCTGCAGAAACAAACAAAAAAAGCCATTTCCAGTAAGTTCTATGCTTACCGCTTAATGATGAGAGACAATGCAACATAAAGTCACATTCTAAACATTCGCCGTTCATTCCAACAATTCCTGGTAGATACGTATGTAAAAATCGGAGTAGAATGGATGCTTTACATAAGACTGAATCAGAACAAACTACGCATGGAAGAACATGTCCACCTTCGAGAAGCAACCATAAATGATGGAAATATTGACGACAATGGAATAATGGTAATCTTATCCTCATAATAAAACACATGCAACTTGTGGACAGAAAGCAAAGAAGAGCTAAGATACAGACAAGCCCCCATGCATCGTCACAACATAATAGCCCAAGTTTTATGACAAAAACAAATGAGATTTACTGAAGTCACCACAAAATATCACATCTTTGGAACCGTTATATGCTGGATGTACACAGTCAAATGGCGAAAACGAGGACTGCCTCACTCACACAAACTCAATGGCTATGTGACAGAATTCATCCCACAGATATTGACAAAATTATCCAAGCTGAATTTCCCAATCCAAAAGAATATTCAAAACTGTATGACATACTAGTGAAGAACATGATTCATGGACCATGCAGGCCATTAAACCCCAATTTGCCATGCACGAGTGACGGAAAATTAAAATAATAATAATAATAATAATAATAATAATAATAACAATAAACCCTGTGGAGGCCCGGGAAAAGAATAGGCCTCCGGTATGTTCTGCCAGTTGTAAAAGGCGACGAAAAGAACAAACCACTAATAGGGCTAACCCCCCTTTAGTGTGATTAGTTGGTTCAGGACAGAACTAAAGAAGCCTCGGACAAGTGCCGTCATGGTCGGGGACGACGCTTGAACTCTATGCCCGCCCACAATGGTAACGACACTGCTAGCCAAATGGAAAATGATTTAAATCCAAATAGAGGTGTTTTGCAGGATATGCTTCCTGCAACCACCATAGAAGGAAAACAAAGACAGAGGATGAGATGGTCAGATGAAGTTAATCGACACCTCATGTTCTGTTATTACCAAGCAACAAACCTAGGAACCAACACAACTGGATACAGATCACAAGTATACACAACATTTAGTACCTGATACCCAGAATTAAAATTTTTAACAGAACAACGACTAGCTGATCAGATCTGTGTAATAATAAAAAATAACAGGATACCCCAATCAGAATTAGAAAACATCAAACAACAAGTACAACAAATACTGGAACAAAATAATGTGCAATCAGAAGAAGAAGAAAATACAGTAATGGACTCAAACATCCCATAGCAAACAAACAAAGAACAACATGCATGAATTAAACAATCAGAGGAAAACGAAATCTTAAGACAGCCACCAGAAGAAGCACAAATAGAACACGAAGTGACACACATGTTAGATATAGAAGAAAAATTTCAGCTGACATATATAGAATACAAAGACACAAATACAGACATTAGACCATTCTTGCATAGACCGCCAAATAACCCACAAGTCGAAACAACAATAAAAACTATCAACACAATCATACACAACAAAATAAATGAAAACACAACTATGGAAGAGTTACAACTACTGGTTTATATAGGAGCACTCACTACACTAAATATACACACTAGGCAGAGATCAGAACCAACCAACACACAGAAGAAACCCACAAAACCAGCATGGCAACACAGGCTACAGATCAGAATAGAAAAACTGAGAAAAGACATCGGACAGCTAACACAATTTATAAGAAATGAAATGTCAGAAAAAAAAAAAACGAAAAAGGTTAGGTAAAATCTCACAACAACAAGTGATAGAGCAATTAGATGAAAAGAAGCAGAAATTACAAGCATTGACCAAACGACTTAGAAGATACAAAAAAAGTGAAAACAGAAGGAAACAAAACCAAACATTCAACACAAACCAAAAGAAATTTTACCAGACAATAGATAACACACACATTAACATAGACAATCCACCAAACATAACAGACATGGAACACTTCTGGAGCAACATATGGTCAAACCCGGTACAACATAACAGGCATGCACGGTGGATACAAGCAGAAACAGACACATAAAAGATGATAGCACAAATGCCTGAAGTGATAATTTTGCAACATGAAGTCACCCAAGCAATTAATTCCACTCACAATTGGAAAGCCCCTGGAAAAGATAAAATAGCAAATTTCTGGCTAAAGAAGTTCGCCTCAACACATTCACATCTAACTTTGAATATGTCTGCTTGTGTCTGTATATGTGTGGACGGATATGTGTGTGTGTGCAAGAGTATACCCGTCCTTTTTTCCCCCTAAGGTGAGTCTTTCCCCTCCCGGGATTGGAATGACTCCTTACCCTCTCCCTTAAAACCCACATCCTTTCGTCTTTCCCTCTTCTTCCCTCTTTCCTGACGAAGCAACCGTTGGTTGCGAAAGCTTGAATTTTGTGTGTATGTTTGTGTTTGTTTGTGTGTCTATCGACCTGTCAGCGCTTCCTTTTGGTAAGTCACATCATCTTTGTTTTTAGATATAAATTATTTAACAGTTACATTACAGACCCATACACATTCCCTGATACACTTACACATGGAATAACTTATCTGAAACCTAAAGATCAAGCAGACACAGCAAACCCAGCTAAATATTGCCCCATAACATGCCTACCAACAATATACAAAATATTTACTTCAGTCATTACACAGAAATTAATGACACATACAACACAGAACAAAATTATAAATGAAGAACAAAAAGACTGTTGCAAAGGAGCACGAGGATGTAAAGAGCAACTGATAATAGATGCAGTGGTGACATATCAAGGTAAAACTAAACAAAGGTTGCTACACTATGCATACATTGATTACCAAAAAGCTTTTGATAGTGTACCCCACTCATGGTTACCACAGATATTGGAAATATACAAAGTAGATCCTAAATTGATACAGTTCCTAAACATAGTAATGAAAAATTGGAAAACCACACTTAATATCCAAACAAATTCAAATAATATCACATCACAGCCAATACAGATTAAGCGTGGAATATACCAAGGAGACTCATTAAGTCCTTTCTGGTTCTGCCTTGCTCTGAACCCACTATCCAACATGGATACAATATTACTGGAACATACCCACACAAAATCACACATTTTCTATACATGGATGATCTAAAACTACTGGCAGCAACAAATCAACAACTCAACCAATTATTAAAGATAACAGAAGTATTCAGCAATGATATAAATATGGCTTTTGGAACAGACAAATGTAAGAAAAACAGCATAGTCAAGGGAAAACACACTAAACAAGAAGGTTACATATTGGATAACCACAGCGACTGCATAGAAGCAATGGAAAAAACAGATGCCTATAAATATCTAGGATACAGACAAAAAATAGGAATAGATAATACAAATATTAAAGAAGAACTAAAAGAAAAATATAGACAAAGACTAACAGAAATACTGAAAACAAAATTGACAGCAAGAAACAAGACAAAAGCTATAAATACTTATGCTATACCAATATTGACCTACTCATTTAGAGTAGTGAAATGGAGTATCACAGACCTAGAAGCACTCAATACACTTACACGATCACAATGCCACAAATATAGAATACATCACATACCTTCAGCAACAGAAAGATTCACATTAAGCAGAAAGGAAGGAGAAAGGGGATTTATCGACATAAAAACCTACATTATGGACAGGTAGACAATTTAAGAAAATTCTTTCTAGAACAAGCAGAAACTAGCAAAATACACAAAGCAATCACTCATATAAATACATCGGCTACACCTCTGCAGTATCATAACCACTTCTAAAATCCTTTAGATCACATAACATTAACAGATATGAAGAAAGTAAAGTGGAAAAAGAAAACACCACATGGCAAGCACCCATATCATCTAACAGCCACACATCGATCAAGACGCATCCAACACATGGCAAAGAAAAGGCAATATAGACAGTGAGACGGAAGGATTCATGATTGCAATACAGGATCAAACAATAAACACCAGACATTACAGCAAGCATATTATTAAAGATCCCAATACCACAACAGATAAATGCAGACTTAGCAAACAACAAATAGAAACAGTAGATCACATCACAAGCGGATGCACAATACTAGCAAATACAGAATACCCCAGAAGACATGACAATGTATCAAAAATAATACATCAAAAGCTTGCCTTACAACATAAACTTATAAAACAATACGTTCCCACATACAAGTATGCACCACAAAATGTACTGGAGAATACAAATTATACTGGAACAGAACCATTATAACAGATAAAACAACACCACATAACAAACCTGACATCATACTCACCAATAAAAAGAAGAAATTAACACAACTAATCGAAATATCCATACCCAATACAACAAATATACAAAAGAAACCAGGAGAAAAAATTGAAAAATACATCCAACTGGCTGAGGAAGTCAAAGACATGTGGCATCAGGATAAAGTTGACATCATACCAATTATACTATCAACTACAGGAGTCATACCACACAATATCCACCAGTACATCAATGCAATACAGCTACATCCAAACATATATATACAACTACAGAAATCCGTAATTATTGATACATGTTCAATTACCCGAAAGTTCCTAAATGCAATATAACATATACCGTACAATTAAAAGGAAGTCACTCCTGATCAAGATCCGCGTCACTTTCCATTTTTGACCAGACATAACGTCTGAGAAAAGAATGAAAGAATAATAATAATATTCAAAAGCATACTTGGACAGCACACAATCCAGAGTTGATGGCTATCCCAAATACACAAGACTATCACCCAAAAAGATGGCTTCACAGTAAAAATACGAATGCGAGACAGTGACAAATTGGAAACAGATAATCAATGGGTAGTGCCATACAACATACTACTTTCCAAAATGTTCTAAGCACACACAAATGTAGAATACTACAATTCAGTGAAATGCATCAAATATGCCTATAAGTATGTGAACAGTATGTGAGCAAAAGCAGAGATATAGCAGCATTTCAAATAGATAAAGACAGCAAACGACAAAACAGGAACAATGAGATCCTCATGTACCAAATGGGAAGATACAGGCATAGTAATAAAGCAGTGTGGTGGAGTTTAGGTTTTTCCATACACGAATGTGAACCAGTTGTGCAACATGTAGCAGTACACTGGAAGAATAGACAGAGAGTTTACTTCACAAAAGACACCGCCACGAAAATAGCAAGTGAACCACTTCAGAACACAACATTAACAGCTTTTTACCAACTGCACCAAATGAATCCATTCGCGAAAACATTACTATATGTCGGCGTCCTTACCTACTACACATGGACCAGAACAGGAAGAATCTTTCAACAAGGAATTCCAGTAGAAGATCATCAATCCATCCACATTATCATGGACTGTATCAACAACAACACTGGCGAAATTACTTACGTGGCAACACTGGTAAAATGTTTCTCATAAATCTATTGCTGGTGGAAATATGTGCTAAACAACACATCACACATGCACTGGCATTATCCAGCATTGAAGCCACACTTATGGAAGGAGGACGAGCTGCCCATTCTGTGCTACAACTACTGCTGAATATGGCTGAAGAACAATTCCCAGTATGCAAAATCTCAAGAGCATCTGGCTGAGGTGAACTTCTAAAGCATGCTAAAATTATCTTCTGGGAAAAATGCACAATGGCACATAAAAGAAATCAGCTGAAGCCATGAACAGAACATTACAAGAGTTGTGAGGAAACTGAAGTGATGGGTGGAGAACTCTCAGATGATTTTTGACAAACACTTCCAGTTATCCCCAAGTCAACACCAGCAGATGAGATCAATGCATTCTTAAAAAAGTACTTGTGTCTCTGGCCACACATGCAAATACTGCAACTAACAAAATATATGTGAGCTGTACTATCAAAAGATGAAACAATAGTGCATTTTGCTCAACATCATTTACAAATAGGGGAAGGCACATGAGCTGTACTATCAAAAGATGAAACAATAGCGCATTTTGCTCAACAACATTTACAAATAGGGGAAGGCACATATTCTACTGACCAGACAACCAGCCTCACTAAACTCAACACTGAGTTCTGCAAAACAGCCACTGCTAAAAAACTCATCGACCAAATTTATCCAAACATTTTTCGCAACTATACCAATCCGGACTGGCTATTTGAAAGGGCAATTTTTGGAATTAAAAATAATATTGTTGATGATATCAACTTTAATATTCAAAAGAAAATTCCCGGTGAAGAGAGAATATACAAATCGATCGACAAGAGAGTGAACATTGAAGAAAGCGTGAACTTCCCTACAGAATTTCTAAACCCTTTGCAAGTACCGGGAATGCCATTACACTGATTTCAGCTTAAAATTGGATCTCTGATCACACTCTTCAGAAATCTCAACTCACCAAAATTATGTATTGGAAGAAGGATGATAGTCAAACAGCTATCGAATAACATCATCAAAGCCAAACTTATGACCAGAAAGTACAAAGAACACACACTATTTATTCCCACAATACCACTGATCTCTTCTGAACTGCCATTCTAATTTAAAAGACTGCAATTTCCAATCAGATTAGCCTACAGTTTCACCCATTAACAAAGTGCAAGGCTAAACTTTAAAATATTGCAGCATCAACTTCAAAGACACCTGCTTCTCTCATGGTCAACTACATGTAATGCCTCCAAGTCTCTTCCATGTATATTTGTATATATATGCCCCAGACAGCAAAGTGAAGAATGTTGTTTATGAACAAGTATTGTAAATAGTTAGAATATGTTTTCAATAAAAAATTTTTACCTCTTATACTTTAAAGTATATCCTTTTATTCCAACTACCACACAATCTCACATCAACTCACTAAGCAGAGCCAGTATATAAATAATTAATAGTTTGGTAAAATTCACACCTGTCTTCTTTGAAATAGGAACTATTACATTTTTCTTGAAATCTGAATCTTATCCGATTTACGTATCTTGCATACTGGACAGAACAGTTTTGTCACAGCTGGCTCCATCATGCATAATTGTGAGGGAATGTCTACTCTGGGGTGCCTTGTTTCGACTTAGGACTTTCTATGATCTGTCAACTACTTCTCGCATTATGTCTCTCATTTCATCTTCATTTACTTCACATTCTCTTTCCAACATATTGTCTTGAAGTTCATTTCCATTGTATAGACACTTCCTTCCACCTATCAGACTTCCTCTCATTTCTTATCATCTGAGTTCTTCATATTCATATAGCTGCTCCTCATTTTCTAAAGGCCACTTCACTTTTCCAACAGCCAGAACCTATTTTTCCCATAGATATTCTTGCTTCTACAGCATTGCATTTCTTGTCAGTCCATTCCTGTTTTGCCATTTTGCACTTCCCATTAGTCTCAGTTTTAGACATCGGGTATTTCCTTTTGCCTGCATCATTGTTATATTTCTCCTTTTGTTAACTAAATTCAGTGTCTCTAACGTTATCCATGGGTTTTAAGCCTTGTCTTTCTGTCTACTGAGCCTCTGCTATTTTCATTATTTAATGTCTCAAAGCTACTCATTAATCTTCTATTATATTGCTTCCCCTGCCTCTGTCAATAATTTCCTAATGCCACTTCTGAAACTCTAAACAACCTATGGTTCTTTCCATTTATCCAGACTCCATCTCCTTAATCTCCTACCATTCTGCAATTTCTTTAGTTTTAATTTGGAGCTCATAACCAACAAATCATAGGGTCAGAGTCCACATCTGTTCCTGGAAATATTTTGTAGTCTAAAATCTGGTTTTTGCAATTTCTGTCTTACCATTATGTAATCTATCTTAAACTGTTCAGTGTCTCCAAGTCTCTTCCATGTATACAGTCTTTCACAATACTTAAACCAAGAATAAGCAATGATTAAATTCAGCTCTGTGCAAAATTCTACCATGTGGCTTTCCCTTTATTCCCACCACCAGTCCATGTTCTCCAACTACTACTCTGCCTCATCCTTTTCCTACTATCTAATTCCAGTCCTCCACCACAATTAAATTTTCGTCTCATTTAAATATATGAATAATTTTAAACACTGTTTCAATGCCATCATCTGTGGAACTATCTGCATATAAATTTGTACTAGTGTAATGAGTGTTGGCCTTTTATCAATCTTGGCTAATAATACACTCATTGTGTTGATAGTAAGTTACCTGCATTTTTATTTTCTTATTCATTACTAAACACCTGCATTAGCCCTACTTCATTTTGCATTGATAATCCTACACTGACTTGACCAGCTGTCTTCTACTTCGTGCCAACATACTTCACTAATTACTACTATGTCTAACTTCAATCTGACCATTTCTCTTTTTAAATTCTCCATCCTAACTACCCAGTTACAGGACCCTAACATTACACACTTCAACCTACAGAACATCTGTTTTGACAGCATCCTGCTGATTAGTTCTCATTAAGAGATCCAAGCATAGGACTATTTTACCTTCAGAATATTTTGCTCAAGAGGATGTCATTACATCACATGATAGAGCTGTATATTCTCAGGAAATAAAACTGCTGTAGTTAGCATTATTGTATTAATATAGTAGAATCTTATGGAAATGTAATTCATTCAAACACCCCGTGAGCCATGGACCTTGCCGTTGGTGGGGAGGCTTGCGTGCTTCAACGATACAGATAGCTGTACCGTAGGTGCAACCACAATGTAGGGGTATCTGTTGAGAGGCCAGACAAACATGTGGTTCCTGAAGAGGGGCAGCAGCCTGTTCAGTAGTTGCAGGGGCAACAGTCTGGATGATTACTGATCAGGTCTTGTAACACTAACCAAAACGGCCTTGCTGTGCTGGTACTGCGAATGGCTGAAAGCAAGGGGAAACTACAGCCGTAATTTTTCCCAAGGGCATACAGCTTTACTGTATGGTTAAATGATGATGGTGTCCTCTTGGGTAAAATATTCCGGAGGTAAAATAGTCCCCCATTCGGATCTCCGGGCGGGGACTACTCAAGAGGACGTCGTTATCAGGAGAAAGAAAACTGGCATTCTACAGATCGGAGTGTGGAATGTCAGATCCCTTGATCGGGCAGGTAGGTTAGAAAATTTAAAAAGGGAAATGGATAAGTTAAAGTTAGATATAGTGGGAATTAGTGAAGTTCGGTGGCAGGAGGAACAAGACTTTTGGTCAGGCGAATACAGGATCATAGATACAAAATCAAATAGAGGTAATGCAGGAGTAGGTTTAATAATGAATAAAAAATAAGGAATGCGGGTAAGTTACTACAAACAGCATCGTGAACGCATTATTGTGGCCAAGATAGACACGAAGCCCACACCTACTACAGTAGTATGCCAACTAGCTCTGCAGATGACGAAGAAATTGATGAAATGTATGATGAGATAAAAGAAATTATTCAGGAAGTGAAGGGAGATGAAAATTTAATAGTCATGGGTGACTGGAATTCGAGAGTAGGAAAAGGGAGAGAAGGAAACATAGTAGGTGAATATGGATTGGGGCTAAGAAATGAAAGAGGAAGCCGCTTGGTAGAATTTTGTGCAGAGCATAACTTAATCATAGCTAACACTTGGTTCAAGAATCATGAAAGAAGGTTGTATACATGGAAGAACCCTGGACATACTAAAAGGTATCAGATAGATTATATAATGGTAAGACAGAGATTTAGGAACCGGGATTAAATTGTAAGACATTTCCAGGGGCAGATGTGGACTCTGACCACAATCTATTGGTTATGAACTGTATATTAAAACTGAAGAAGCTGCAAAAAGGTGGGAATTTAAGGAGATGGGACCTGGATAAACTGAAAGAACCAGAGGTTGTACAGAGTTTCAGGGAGAGCATAAGGGAACAATTGACAGGAATGGGGGAAGGAAATACAGTAGAAGAAGAATGGGCAGCTTTGAGGGAAGAAATAGTGAAGGCAGCAGAGGATCAAATAGGTAAAAAGTCGAGGGCTAGTAGAAACCCTTGGGTAAGAGAAGAAATATTGAATTTAATCGATGAAAGGAGAAAACATAAAAATGCAGTAAATGAACCAGGCAAAAAGGAATACAAACGTCTGAAAAATGAGATCGACAGGAAGTGCAAAATGGCTAAGCAGGGATGGCTAGAGGACAAATGTAACGATGTAGAGGCTTATCTCACTAGGGGTAAGATAGATATTGCCTACAGGAAAATTAAAGAGACCTTTGGAGAAAGGAGAACCACTTGCATGAATATCAAGAGCTCAGATGGAAACCCAGTTCTAAGCAAAGAAGGGAAAGCAGAAAGGTGGAAGAAGTATATAGAGGGTCTATACAATGGCGATGTACTTGAGGACAATATTATGGAAATGGAAGAGGATGTAGATGAAGATGAAATGGGAGATAAGATACTGCGTGAAGAGTTTGACAGAGCACTGAAAGACCTGAGTCGAAACAAGGCCCCGGGAGTAGACAACATTCCATTAGAACTACTGATGGCCTTGGGAGAGTCAGTCATGACAAAACTATACTATCTGGTGAGCAAGATGTATGAGACAGGCGAAATACCCTCAGACTTCAAGAAGAATATAATAATTCCAATCCCAAAGAAAGCAGGTGTTGACAGATGCGGAAATTACCGAACTATCAATTTAATAAGTCACAGCTGCAAAGTACTAACGCGAATTCTTTACAGACGAATGGAAAAACTGATAGAAGCCGACCTAGGGGAAGATCAATATGGATTCCGTAGAAATGTTGGAACATGTGAGGCAATACTAACCTTACGACTTATCTTAGAAGAAAGATTAAGAAAAGGCAAACCTACGTTTCTAGCAATTGTAGACTTAGAGAAAGCTTTTGACAATGTTGATTGGAATACTCTCTTTCAAATTCTGAAGGTGGCAGGGGTAAAATACAGGGAGTGAAAGGCTATTTACAATTTGTACAGAAACCAGATGGCAGTTATTAGAGTCGAGGGACATGAAAGGGAAGCAGTGGTTGGGGAGGGAGTGAGACAGGGTTGTAGCCTATCCCCGATGTTATTCAATCTCTATATTGAGCAAGCAGTAAAGGAAACAAAAGAAAAAATTGGAGTAGGAATTAAAATCCATGGAGAAGAAATAAAAACTTTGAGGTTCGCTGATAACATTGTAATTCTGTCAGAGACAGCAAAGGACCTGGTAGAGCAGTTGAACAGAATGGACAGTGTCTTGAAAGGAGGGTATAAGATGAACATCAACAACAGCAAAATGAGGATAATGGAATGTAGTCAAATTAAGTCTCGTGATGCTGAGGGAATTAGATTAGGAAATGAGACACTTAAAGTAGTAAAGGAGTTTTGCTATTTGGGGAGCAAAATAACTGATGATGGTTGAAGTAGAGAGGATATAAAATGTAGACTGGCAATGGCAAGGAAAGCGTTTCTGAAGAAGAAAAATTTGTTAACATTGAGTATAGCTTTAAATGTTAGGAAGTCGTTTCTGAAAGTATTTGTATGGAGTGTAGCCATGTATGGAAGTGAAACGTGGACGATAAATAGTTTAGACAAGAAGAGAATATAAGCTTTCGAAATGTGGTGCTACAGAAGAATGCTGAAGATTAGATGGGTAGATCACATAACTAATGAGGAGATGTTGAATAGAATTGGAGAGAAGAGGAGCTTCTGGCACAACTTGACGAGAAGAAGGGATCGGTTGGTAGGACATGTTCTGAGACATCGAGGAATCACCAATTAGTACTGGAGGGCAGTGAGGAGGGTAAAAATCGTAGAGGGAGACCAAGAGATGAATACACTAAGCAGATTCAGAAGGGTGTAGGCTGCAGTATGTACTGGGAGATGAAGAAGTTTGCACAGGATAGAGTAGCATGGAGAGCTGCATCAAACCAGTCTCAGATCTGAAGACCACAACAACAACAACAACAATTCATTCAAGAAAGAAACACTTATAATACCAATTCTTGAGCATCAGCCTGGGATACTTATGAGATTGGATCAATAGGAGAGGTAGAGATAAGGTCTTGTATTGTGCAGTTAGTGTGAGAGCACTGCGGAAATACTTGACAAATTCCAGTGGCAGACTCGAGAGGGGTGTTGTGTATCATGGAGAGGTTTAATGTTGAAATTCTGACAGTGTACAATTAAAATCTTTCCACAAATCATTCAAGAACAGAATAGAATAGAGGAGAGATAGTAGTGCTACATATGGGAACCCCTGCCACACACCGTAAAGTGGCTTGTGGAATATAGGCATACAGATACTGTGGAACGTCAAGGTGCACATCTTTACAATTTGTCTGAAATTATCTAATTTGCTGCTGCCATTGAAAGATCAATAATGGTGTTCCTAATGAAGCAAACTGTGGTATCAGCAATGCCTACACTGTTAATGTCTGCCACCATGTGGTCACAGATCACAAGTCACACAGCCCGAGGCCAGCAGTTTCTGGCTCACATGTAGTGCTGCCCAGCGTGACAGTGTATGCACAGCCCATACAAACAGCTTCCTTTGTGATATCATACCAACACCCAGCCAGTGTGCCCTCAAAAATAGCTGTACCCAAGCGCTGCTCCAATCACATCAAGCCATGCCACCACAGACTCGCCGATGGCGGGCTTACTCCCAAACAACTAGGGCTTCATAAGTGCACATGGCGCCACATTCAGGCAGTCTTGTCCTGGACTACACTATAGATATTACCATGATGAAACAGTACTCATATTGTCTTCATTTGGACTTTGATTCTGCTTGGAAATGGACTATTCTGGGATTTCTTCTACTCACAAGGGAACCTCCTCATTGCACCCCCCTCAGATTTAGTTATAAGTTGGCACAGTGCATAGGCCTTGAAAAACTGAACACAGATCAATCGAGAAAACAGGAAGAAGTTGTGTGGAACTATGAAAAAAATAAGTAAAATACACAAACTGAGTAGTCCATGCGAAGACAGGCAACATCAAGGACAATGTGAGTTAAGGAGCGCCGTGGTCCCGTGGTTAGCGAGAGCAGCTGCGGAATGAGAGGTCCTAGGTTCAAGTCTTCCCTCGAGTGAAAAGAATAATTTTTTATTTTCAGTTTATGCGACAAACTCTTATGTTTTCATCACTGTTTTGGGAGTGATTATCACATCCACAAGAAAACCTAAATCAGGCAAGGTAAAAGAATCTTTTTACCCATTCGCTAAGTGTACAAGTTAGGTGGGACGACAACATATTCCTGTCATGTGACGCACATGCCGTCACCAGTGTCGTATAGAATATATCAGACGTGTTTTCCTGTGGAGGAATCGGTTGACCTATGACCTTGCGATCAAATGTTTTCGATTCCCATTGGAGAGGCACGTCCTTTCGTCTACTAATCGCACGGTTTTGCGGTGCGGTCGCAAAACGCAGACACTAAACTTATTACAGTGAACAGAGACATCAATGAACGAACGGACAGATCATAACTTTGCGAAAATAAAATTTTCACTTGAGGGAAGACTTGAACCTAGGACCTCTCGTTCCGCAGCTACTCACGCTAACCACAGAACCACGGCGCTCTAGAGTTCATATTCTCCTTGATGTTGCCTATCCTGCGCATGGACTACTCAGTTTGTATATTTTTCTTCCTGTTTTCTCGATTGATCTGTATTCAGTTTTTCAAGGGCTATCCTCTGTGCCAACTTATAACTAAATCTGAGGGGGGTGGGGGGGTGCAATGGGGAGGTTCCCTTGTCAGCACTCTGTGGTGTCATCCACAGACTTCGCTAATCACTATCCCAATGACAGCGCTAGCCCAGTCATTGAAAATTTTTATAACTCTCTTTTCTGTCTTCATTTGTAGAAGAATAAACTGTGTTGATTATTCATGCCTTCTGTTATTTGCTGTACCTCCATTCATGGACACAATGGGAACAACATCTCAAGATAACAGCCTACCCATCAGTAAATTAGTATTTCAAAATATAGAAAGCGAATTTCAGGAACATTGCTAAATGTGAAATAATGTGGCTTTACATGTAAAACTTAGTACTTTCTACAATGTTATTTGTTAAAAAATTAAGACTAATTTTTTACTTCATGGTTGTAACAGCTTAAAGACTCTAAACCAAGGTGTTGGAAACATGAAAGACTAGAATTTAAGCCTCGATACAGCTAACTGTGCTTCTTAGTCCCTTTCTTGAATACTTGGAAACATACCAAAACATTGGACAAAATGGAAAAGATTTACAATTTTACAATAAGACACTCACAGCAGGGGAGGAGATAGGAGGAAGATAAGGGGGGGGGGGGGGGGGTGGCATGATTTGTTACACTGATGAGCTAAAATATAAAAAGCACCTGGAAATGAGCATGTAGGAAATGATGCAGATGGTGTGCTGTTTATGTGCTACTGTCATGAGCATATACGGAAAGTGATTGAAACCACAAGTATGCAACAAGGTACTGGATGTTCACACTTCATTACAGAAGGTGGAGGTTGGAGGCGTGCCCACTCTGCAAAGCAGGATGGGTGGCAGCCTGTGGCCGGTTTCATGAGAAAGTTGTAGTATTAGTAATTTTCGCCTCACAGACATTAATATATGCTCAATAGTAAATGCCTGATGGCCTAAAGTTATCGAACAATTGTAAAGTAAAAGAAATGAACCATCACATAGCAGCGACAGAATCTATTATTCTTTATCTTTGGCGTTCTTGTGCGGAGCCTGTAAATCTCTATGTACGTGTATCGATTAATGATATAAAAAAGAATTTTGTTGTTTCAAGACAAATGAGGCATTTGGCGCATCACCTTTTACTGTTTGTATTCCATGAAAGGCGAATGCAGACTTGCTGCCTTCCGCAATGGTATTTTATATTTCATGTGAAAATATTGAGTGAATATGCTAATTATTATTTTTTCCAATCAGAAAACATGTAGTTTCTTGTAACTGATTATGAACAGACAGCATCAAGAGGGCATGTTGACTGTTATGCATAAAGTATTTAACCACAATGGTCATCTATTGTAATTTAATATCTACATCTACATCCATACTCCGCAAGCCACCTGACGGTGTGTGGCGGAGGGTACGTAGCATTAAAAAAAAGTGTGTTAAAGATAAGTGTGCTTATTTTAGTAAATTAATGTTGATGATTTCCATCTCCTCATTTACTTAATTGATAATTATTTTGTGTTAGTTCATCACCAGAAATTACGATCACGCTGATGGGCCGAATGCAGTATGAGGTAGAAGGAACATTATCGTTTTCCTATTATTTCTGAACCAACTTTTTTTAAATTGTGTACTGTTGCATTTCTTTTAAAGTCTATAAATCTTCTGGTCCCTTAGTGTTGTTCCGGGTATGACTACATCGCGAATATAAAAATGCACAGAAATGATAATGATTCTCTTATTCAGGTATTTAATGCTCAACGTATGTTATTATAATAGTGTAATCAATCCCTGATTCTGTTGCCAAGTGGCCCAACAAAATATTCACTTATTCGACATTTTTTCAAAAAAATAAAAAAAAAATATTTTTTGCCCCCCAAGAGCAACGCTACACTTGGCGCCCGAACAGGGTCTCGATCAAAAAATAATTTCATGAACGTGTTTAAAAATTTTTCAGTGCTTGTTCTAATAATTGTTTCATTTCTTCATGTGGATGCAATTCAACCGAGAAAGAGAAGTGGGAAAACCTTTTAATTAATTCAGAAGAACAATTGATGAAATTACCAAAAAACGTGAGTATCCAGCCGTATCACCATCAAGACAGCCATAGTAAGTGAAATTTTCATATGCAGTAGTCTTCGTAATGATGTTGCATCTTTCGAGTTGATCAGAATGAAAACCTGTCTTTCCTTGCCTTGAAACAGCTTTATTTCAATTTGTCCATAGTCCATTCTTCTGTAGTTAAATTCAGTGAAACTGTACCATTGTTGTCAGTGCATCAGAATTTTTTTTTTTTTACAATGTGGCGGATAATTATGCTCAAAACTGGTAAAATTGTGTGATATTTCATTTGTCTGTAATTAGTTGGAACTATCTTGTCTTCTTGGTGTACGTGAACGTCAGTTGTTACTCAGAGTTAAAATTTCATCTAAGGTCCCAGTCATGGAGGTACCTCCATGGTCCCAGTAAGCCATAGCACTAGGTCACAGACAAAGGAATATCTGTAGCATTTTGACGTTTGAAAAATAATTCATGAACATGGCTGACAGTAAACAGCGGACACAGATGAAAGCAGATGACAGCAGTGATGCGAATGAACCTCACTATCCATTACAATCACACGCAATAGGTACATGAGCGGAGGCAGAAGCAGCCTCGACCGAAGATTTAGAAGCTGGTCCTAGTGTGCAAACTATTCCCGCTTTTGAAAAAAATGACTCGGCCACAATGATCGAAGCAATAATGGAACGCAAGTTTGAAAGTCAAAGACAGAGAGAAGCGCAAAGAAAGGAACGTGAAAAGCAGGAAAAATTAGATGAAAAGGCCTGCGAAGAAAAAGAGAAGGCCGAAAGACAGCATAATAAAGATCAGGTCCTTACAAATCTGTGCAATTCAGTAAAAGCAGACATAAATTCAGTAAAAGCAGACATAAATTCGGTAAAAACAGACATAAATTCAGTAAAAACAGATCTGCAAATAGAAATAAATGACCTAAATACACGGTTAAATTCGGTAAAGGCCGAACTAAAGGCAGACATAACAGCTGATTTAAATACCCTGTTGGGTAATGTCCAAAACCAAATCAGTAGTCAGATCACGACCATGAGGTTAGAAATTGACACACAAGTAGAGTCAAAAATAGAGGTTATCTCAAAATGGTTAGATGAAAAAATCGAAGCACCCAAGGGAGAGATAAATTCAAAAGTGATGGAATATCATCAACAAGCTGTGACATTAAAAGAAGATTATAATGCAATCTCTGATGAGGTCAAGGGAGTTAAAATCGCAGTAGACACGATCGAGAATGTTGTTGATGATCTTTCCAAAGAGATTGAGATTCTTAATGTAGAGAATCAAATAAAGAATACTGTTAAGGCACATGCTGAAGCATTGTCTGGCCACTAAAAAGAGTGGATTAAAAACAAAGACGGATTCATAGAAAACAAGGTCAAGAATGAACTCAGGGAAACTGTCAAAAATGTAGCCTTTGAAATATTTCAGCCCTGGAAAAACACGAGACACGGTCATATCAGAATTAGGCCAGATAAGACGAATGTCAGCTCAAGATTTACCTGAATAACGTCAACAGATAGTTGATGAAGTTCGTACACTAAAATGGCAAGTTGAAAATTCCCCAGATCCCGTGTCAGGAGACTGGAATAATTCACCATGATGTAATGAACAACAGCAGGTACATTACCTTTCACCACTTGATAACACTCAAAATCATAGTTCTATAGAAGCACAATTTAACCAGAGTACCAGCCCACCCACTTTTGTCAGTTTGATGCAGGAGGAAAGCGTGATCAAACATTGTGTTTTTCCGACCTGTCATCCACAGAAAAGAAAAATTCATCCTATAGTATTCCTCCGAAATTTTTCAGGAATTTTTCCTAATAGCTAGAGTGACTGCCAGCGAATACAATTCGTTACTGGATTTATTATAGGCGATGCTGCCCTATGGGGAACCGAAATGGTTGACTCTTGTAAAAGTTCCAAAGCGTTTGAACAGATGTTTTTAGCTAAATTCTGGAGTTCTGGTGTGCAGCAGCGCCTGAGAAAAGAGGTTTACAACGCCGAAGTGTTTAGCAGTAAGCGTGGTAGTCTGAGGAGATATTTTGAAAAGCATTTTGCGGAAATCAAGTTTTGGCATTTGACGATCACCGCCAAAGACGTTACTATGATTCTAAAAACTAAGCTACTGATTACGATCAGAGAAAAGTTAGTAAACGTGTCTGAGGACGATACAGACACCTTCCTATCTGTGTTAGACTCATTAGATCTGATTTACGAGGACGCTAGAGTTGATGTTGGCAACACCCACTTCAGTGCAGGCGGCCAGCACAATACAGAATACGCAGGCAACAATGGTGGCTGAGCGAAAGCGTGTCACAGCGACGGCCAGTACCAACCCCACAACGGTTTCAAAAATAAACACACTACACACTCCAGCAGAAAATACAAAAATAAGTACAATAACGGCCAGAGATACAATCCAATATACAATTTGTCACCACATCAGTACGGACATGCACATTATAATACACAGCCCCAGCAATATGGAAACACGCAACCGATCAACGGTAATTATCAAAACGATCAGTCTTACGATTCAAATCATCAGTGGAAAGGAAATAAATGGCATAATCAAGGTGGAGACCAACGTACACCTTTCAGTAATGGTTACAAACAACACAAGCCACAGCAAAATAATTTTCAGCCACAAAATATACACTTCACACAACAAGCGACCAGACCTTTGGGAAGTCTGAAGCCTAAACACCCGCATAATAAGCTAATTTATTATGCGCAAGTGAATACGCCAGGACAACAAGATCCATTTCCACCCGAGTTCATACCACAAAACCAACACCAGTTCGAGACGGAAGAAACTTTAAGAAATATAAATCACCACGAAAGTAAGCGTCGAGCGGAAAATTAAAAAGCAGCACCTTTGAGCCTCCAAGAGGATGTTGCAGGTTTGAATGGGGGCATCCTATCCATTAGTCCACACGAAATTAAAGCAATTAGGTATGACAAAGAAACAAACTTACGGGATGACCTAGTAGCAGACACTGAGACGAAAGACAACGATGGCGCATGGGACGAACAAGTTCAAGCTTCCATAAGAGTATCAATTGCCAATATACCAGTAACAGCCATTGTAGTACAGGAGCTAATATAAATGTCTTATCTTTATGTTTATTTAAGCAAATATCCTCTGTATGCAAAGTTTTATCACTTCCAATTCAAGGTTGCATCATTTAGGGAGCAATTGGTCCTCTAACACAACATGTAAATCTTCAGACTCCGCTTCAAATCCAGATAGAGTCTATTTCAGTTACATGCATTTTTCTTATTGTTAAAAATCTATCAGTGCCATGTAGCCTGAGTATGGAATTCTTGAGACAGACAAAAGCTAAAATTGACATCGAGTGTGGAATCTGTACTCTAGTAGCGGGTCAGCAACAAGTAACAGTAAATTTGTTAAGAAGTAAGGTGAAGACAAACTTTGGTGTGTTTCAAATAGCAGTATGGCCATGGACTAAAAGATGACAGTACAGTCAGACAGAAGACATGGCAGACCTTGAAAGTGTTAATGACGATGAGTATAAAGACCTAATTCCCGGTCAGAATGAATTATACGGTAAAGCTAGTGAGTCCACTGAATTATCCAAACAACAGAGGAATGAGCTTTACAATTTGTTAACAGATTATGTTGAAGTATTTTCTAAGAAACCTGAACTAATAAAAGGCTTTGAATATTGAATGGATGTCCTGCCCCATTCAACCTACTGTAGAACAAGCTATTCCATTCCATATGCGAGACGCGAAGCTATCAAGTGCGAGATCAGGAAAATGTTACACTGGAATGTGATAGAAGTATCTCATTCACCTTATTCGAGTCCTCTATTGTCTGTACTAAAATCAGATGGTAGCGTAAGGCTAGTCCTAGATGCAAGATTAATCAATAAAATTATAATACCCATAAGAATGAGACCTGAGGCTCTTGAAGAGCATCTGCAGAAGTTTCATGGAGTTAAGTATTTGAGCACCCTCGACTTGAAAAGCAGTTACTGGCAAGTAAACTTGCGCAGGAGTCTAGGAGGTACACTGCGTTTGTATTTGCAGGTAGATCTTACCATTTCAAAATTGTACCGTTTGAACTAAATGTGAGTTCCGGAATTTTTATTTCAGACCTTGACTATGTACTAGGTCCTGAACTTTTAGATGAGGTAACAGTCTATGAGGACGAAGTTCTTATAGCATCAAAAAATTGGGAAGATCATGTGGCCCTTCTACAAAAGGTATTTCAACGATTCAGAGAGTATGGTGTTACAGCAAATCTTAAGAAATCCAAGTTTGGAAAAAGTGAAATTAAATTTTTAGGGCACGTCATCACCCCTGAAGGAATTAAACCTGACCCCGAAATACTGTCTGCTATAAAAAACTTTCCAATCCCTGTTACAAAAAGGCAACTGAAAGGATTTATCGGTCTTACGTCATTTTTCAGACGTTTCGTTCCCAATCAGGTATTGAACAATCCCGCTCTTCACAACCTTTTAAAAAAGAATTCACATTGAAATTGGACGCCGGAATGCCAAGATGAATTTCAGAAAATTAAAGACAGTTTGCTTGACAGTAGGGTTCTCCATCATCCTCAGATGGATAAGAAATTTTGCATTACTGCAGACGCTTCCTTTGTGGGTATTGGCACTTGTCTTTTCCAGATTCAATTAGTAGATGGACACGAGCAAATCCAAGTGATTAGCTTTGCGAGTTGAGTGTTATCCGAGTGTGAAAAGTCTTATTCGGTTACGGAGTTGGAGGCAATCGCCATTGTAGGGGCTTTTAGGCGATTTAACAATTATATCTAAGGAAGAAAAATTGAAGTCTATTCAGATCATCAAGCCTTATCATTTCTCCTTACATGCAAGTTGCAACATCCCCATCTTACTCAATGGTGCTTATTCCTGCAGGAATACGACTTTGACATTGTATATATAAAAGGTAAAGATAATGTTATAGCAGATGCACTTTCTCACTCACCTGAGGGCTTACCAGAAACCAGTGAACTGGTGGAACAAATATCTAATTATAAAATTTTGTTAATGGAAGATCCAATTCACAGAAAGTATTTTCTTCAGTTATGTAGGCAGATTAGATTCTTCAAAATGGAAAAAGGTTAGACAAATTCTTCACGAAAATCCAGCCCACAAGGTGTCAAAGTTTTATAAAGTTCATAGCCAAGTGCTGTTTCATAAGGCGTCAGAGTCATCTGAGAGGTGGTGTGTTTGCATCCCTCGAAATTTCATTGAACATCTTCTGTGGTACACTCACATTTCATGGGGTCACTATGGACCAGAGAAATGTAAAAGGAAAATATCGACTTACTGTTATGTCCCAAATCTACATCAGAGAATCCATAAATTATCGAGAAACTGTGTCATCTGTCAAAAGGCAAAATCCTTAAACATTTCCACTTCAGTCCCACTAAATCCAATAATTGCTGAAAGGCCAAACCAGCTTCTTAGTATTGATTTGGCAGGTCCACTACCCACCGGTAGGGAAGGCGCTAAATACTTAGTAGCAATCCTGGACAATTTTTCTAAGCACATAATACTGTACGCAATGAAATCATCTTGTGCAAATCCAATAATTTGTAGCATTGAAAATGATTATTTCCCACGATTCAGGGTTCCTGAATCAATCTTGTCCGATAATGCTTCAAATTTCACATCACGCCTGTGGTGTGCATTTCTTGCTCGCCATGGAATCAAACAAATTTTGATATGCTGGTTTCGACCGCAATCAAATCCGACAGAAAGAATACTCAAAGAATTTAACAGATTTATAAGGACTTACATTCTGAATAAGCAATCTAAGTGGGTAGACTTCGTAACACCTTTCAAACAGATCGTAAACCACCTTCCTCATCTGTCGACCGGATTCACTCCACATGAGTTAATGTCAAGATCAAAAGAAAGGAATGAGTGGATAGACCCTCTTCCAAAGTTACAAGACAGCGAATTGGACCTAGATGCAAAAATCAGGCACGCTCTCATATCATAGACAATGTATGCTAACCTCCGAAAAAAGGCATTTGATAAGAAGGTAAACAGAGTTATCGATTTCAAAGAAGGAGAAAAGGTATTAGTCAGGACTCACTTTAAACCATCCCTGGTCTTAAAGAAGAATCGTAAGTGGCAACACATTTATGAAAGTCCCTTTGTGATAATGAGGAAACCACACATCAGTAGCTATTTGTTATCTGACCCTGCCACGAATAAAATCAAAGGATTGTTCCACCATCATGATTTAAGAAAATTTTATAACGCCAGGAATTAAGTTTATTTAAGCTGTAAGAAAATTCCAAGGTATTGGAGATCAGGATTAACCAATGAGTGACAAGAACTGAACTGAACTGACTACGGACGTTAACCGGTGCTAAAAGGAAACCTTATGTATTAAAACAACGTGTCTGGAAAATAAAATACAGAATAAGTTGTAGACAAGTATTTATATGAATAATCTTTATGTAAACAGGAGGACATGTCCTAGAGGTGATTTCCAATTTTAGTTATAAGTTAGTATGTAAGAAAAATGATGTACTCAAGAGGTATTAATTAGCCCCGAGGTACTAAAATGAGGAAAGAGGAAGGAGCGAATAATGCACTTCTCTCGTTAAATAGTAAATATAAAAATGATGATTACGTGCTCTTAGTAAGTGAAATTTAATCAAGGGCAAATTAATGGCCTGTTTTGAAAGAAAATACTTAACGTCCAGACAAAGGAGGAAAGTAGTGTGGAAACATTCTATTCCATGAGGTTATTCCCTAATTTCAAATGTGAAGATTTAACTTGTAAGTTCCAGCACAGTGCTGTGCCAGCGATAAAATAACATCTCTTTGAAGTAAACAGATACCTAGGATTAAGCATGAACAGATTGATAACGCAGTGCAATTGTTCTAAAAAGACCTGACATTAACCATAAGTAAAAGCATGATGGAATTAAAAGGAAGTTTATTATATAACGCAAAGTAAGATGAGTCCAGACTATAAACAAGCTGAGTAAAAGAACATATGAGTAACATGGTTTATTATGGCAACTTCACAGTACTATTGAGCATTAGCGTTACTGCAAATTCACAAGCTAGCAGCAAATAGAATAAGAATCTCGCCCAAGCTTCACAGATCGCCACAGCAGCAAACAACAGTCTAGTGAGAGGCTTATATATACAAATGATAATTAATACCCAAATGCGTAATGCATAAACTTGACTTAGTCTAAGAAATGAACAAAGAGTAGTAAGCAAGCTGCAGCAAGATAGATATTAGATATACATGCTTGAAGTGATAGATTTTATTTTAAATGCGCACTGCAATATTTATTGTTTTCTCTGTGATTATGTGATTATTGAATCCATTTCCTAAATGCAAATCTTTTAAAATCCTTGATCCTATCCACTCCCCAGGATCAACTTGTAAAGATGCATGTTTACTTGGGAAGTGAGGCACCACGTATAAAAATGGATAGGTTCACGATGCGCAAATTGCTTTTGTAATGCGCAATGTAAATTAAATTTTCAACCTCGTTGAGGAGTAATTTAAATTCTGTCGACGATCCGTGAGTAGGCCCACTTTGCCCACTTTTTTTTCCCGACTGTTTGTATTTCTACACGAGATCCAGAGGCTGATTTGCTATTTTCAAATCTGTCGTTGAATTTTCTTTAAAGACAAGCACATACAAGAGAAACTTTGACATAAATGAAGCACCACTCACAAGTCACTAAATAAGATGATCATTAAAAAATGTATTGGGCCTACAAAATGAATAAGCAAGCATGATAAAGATTACTATGAATGAAATTAATTTGTAAAGGAGATTAGAATGAATTTGGTCAAAGAAAAAGGACTTTTAATAGCTTACCTGTGACCGTAGGCATAAATGGTAAAAGAAAAGACTAATTAAGAAACAATTGTTCTGATTCAAAGTGGTCAACTAGATTATTTCTTGAGTTAAATGAACTCTTGTAAATATTAGTATGTAAATCAACTTGTAAACACAGTGTGTTGTTATGAAGTGAGAATTTCATTGAATACAACGTTCATGCAGACGCTCACCACAGTGCAAGTGAAGTTGTAAAGTTCGACGATTTTCAGTGGCAGTATTCTACTGCACCATATGTGTGAAAAATTCATTGATGTGTGCAGTGTGTCATAATCAGTGTCATTCCACACATGCAGTTGCAGCGGTAGCTACCACTTACCTCTGAATCCGTAACTGGATAGTGGACAGGAAGTGATGTGAGGCAGTTTCGGTGGCAGAAGCTCCCTCCAGCAATCTAAAAAGCACAACGCCATGATCCGACGAACAAAAGTGACGCACAGCACCTCACACGCGAAATCAACGCTCTGCAAGTAAGCTCCGGTCACGTGTGCGCGCAGACTGAATTTCAAGACTGCTCGCAACACTGGAGGCGGACAGCCCCCATGTGACGAAATAATGTAAGCGTTCAACTGCCGACAGCAGTTGCTGTGCACTACATTCTGTAGCAAAAACATTGACACTCAGTACTGAAAACATCTTTGTATGTATCAAAACCTTCTGAGAGACTCTAAGATAGAGAAGTTAGCGTAATTAGTATAATGACTTATTATACACAGAGATAAGTCACAAGGTCACCTCTGAACAGTGCTGAAACATAAACTTTAACGAGAGGTCACGATGCGAATGAAAATAAGCACACAAAAATACATCAAAGGATCCGATCCTTCCTATATCCCATCCCACATGTACCTAAGATTAGTTTTGTAAGCTATTCTAATATAAGATATTTTATCTGTTTCATATGTGAAATAATTCGGAGAGCCACTCTCGGGCCCTGAAAGTGAAAGATATGGACTTCCTTGTCGAAGCCATCACCAGAGGCCACTCTACAATCCAAGTCTATCATAAATAGTGTATGTGCGACGAAAATAAATGTATAATTAAGTGCCATAACGGACAAAGCAATCAACTGGCATGATGATGACAATATAATGAATACAGTCAAAACAAAAAGTTGTATACCAGTTGTGATAGTCAAATTACTTTTGCAATGATGAAAAATGAAGTGTGACCTTTTTTCCTTATAAATTTTGTAAATATATGTACTTATAGCCTTAATTTTAAGGATCATCAAGAAAGACTGAATCCATACAAAGACTGATAGAAAAACAGAACAAATTCACAATGATCTATTGTCAGTAATTACTAATTGTAACGTTAATTCTTTTATTATGGAATGAATGTGAAATGAATACTTTTAATAACCTGTATGTTACATCCGAAAATTACAAATATTCGAATGGGCATGAGGATGAGAGTAATACTTTCGGTATTCCTTCCCTCCTCATGGGAGGCAGTGAAATATTAGTAATTTTCGCCTCACAGACATTAATATACACTCAATACTAAACACCTGATGGCCTAAAGTTATCGAACAATTGTAAAGTAAAAGAAATGAACCATCGCATAGCAGTGACAGAATCTATTATTCTTTATCTTTGCCGTTGTTGCGCGGTGCCTGTAAATCCCTATGTACATGTATCGATTAATGATATAAAAAAGAATTTTGTTGTTTCAAGACAAATGAGGCATCTGGCACCTCACCTTTTACTGTTTGTATTCCATGAAAGGCGGACGAGGACTTGCTGCGTTCTGCAATGGTATTTTATATTTCATGTGAAAATATTGAGTGAATATGCCAATTGTTATATTTTCCAATCAGAAAACATGTAGTTTCTTGTAACTGATTATGAATGGACAGCATCAAGAGGACATTTTGACTGTTATGTATCAAGTATTTAACCATAATGGTCATCCATTGTAATTTAATATGAAAAGGTACGTAGCATTAAAAAAAAGTGTGTTAAAGATAAGTGTGCTTATTTTAGTAAATAAACCTTGATGATGTCCATCTCCTCATTTACTTAATTGATAATTATTTTGTGTTAGTTCACCACCAGAAATTACGATTACGCTGATAGGCTGAACGCAGCATGAGGCAGAAGGAACATTATCGTTTTCCTATTATTTCTGAACCATTTATTTTTTTTAAATTGTGTACTGTTGCATTTCTTTTAAAGTCTATAAATCTTTTGGTCCCTTAAGTGTTGTTCCAGGTATGACTACATCGCAAATATAATAATGCACAGAAATGATAATGTTTCTCTTATTCAGGTATTTAATGCTCAACGTATGTTATTATAATAGTGTAATCAATCCCTGATTCTGTTGCCAAGTGGCCCACCAAAATATTCACTTTTTTGACATTAAAAAATATATATATAAAATAACAATTCTTTTTCTTTTTTGCCCCCCAAGAGCAACGCTACAAAGTACAATGCTAGTGTAGTCACAAGTGTTTTGGGGCATTTCATTCAGCACTGAGCATGGGGCTCCATGCCTGCAGAATTGCTGGTGTATTACATTCCAAAGGTGGACCAAGACACTATTAAGCAGATAGTTACACTTTGACACACCAGTGTAAATGATGTGGGCTGCATAGTTAGAAGTATTTTAAGTCCTGTATCTGTAGATATTTGGTTGTCTTTACTGATAATTTTATTCATATTTGTAGCTTGATTTTCAAATACAATATGAAGTTTTTCCTCATAACGTTTATAGGCACAATCACAAACTGTGTACACACACTGAAGTGATGCTAGTCAACAGTCAGGAATGCACAGCATGATGAAATTTAAAATTATATACAACTTTTCACAATATTAATGTTCACTGTAGCCAACTGAACTTGTATGACAGTTACACAATCAGCTCAATGTTGTATTTACAGCCTTGAAAATATTTTCTGTGTAGTTTTCTAGGTCTTGATTAATAAAATTTATTTTTCCCAGTGGTCTTCCTTTTGCTACATTTTTCTTCGGCACAGGTACAGATGGAGAGAACGCCATATCAGATGGATCAAAGTTTGTGTAAAGAGCTTCGGGTGACCTGATAACACAGAATAAATCAAACACTCAATTTCTTTCATAATAAGATGTGAAAGAATGTGAATCAGATATTAAAAATATGCAATTAATAGTGTTGAAATTTATTACATTAACAGCACCTAATGACAAGAGAGAACTAAAATATTGTACCAAGGTGATGTTGCACTAGCTTACACATAGGAATAACATATAAAGTATTGCACTACATCCATAACTTTCATAAACAGTTATAATTGTTATACATGGTGTGTCAGAAGTACTTATGGGTAGATTCTTCAAATGGAAACAATGAAAAGAGCTCAAATAAAAGTATGTCAAAAATCCTTCATTCTCAGGTTATTTACTAACACTTATGTTCAAAGTGTTGTGAGGAAAAATGCGAGTAATAATTAAAATAAATTTTCTTCCGTAATAAAGTGACGTTATTGACACAAGACATTCTATCCTCAATTTCTTGTTTGATATTTGTGTATATCTGAGGTTAATCTGTCTTGAATGTTACTTATCAGGGTTAGTAATGAAGTGCCCGTTAGAAGTGTAAGATAGCCAAGCCATCCAACCTTAATCAAGTTCACTGTCACATTGTTGAGAATTGATTTATAGGACCACAAATTGTAGAGGGAACAATGGAAAGTTCAGGATCAACAATATGGAAATGAAGGACTACTACTCACCACATATATGAGGCACTGAGTCACAGACAAGCTCACTGAAGAAGAATGCACAAAATAAAGGATGATTTATTCCAAATGGTTCAAATGGCTTTGAGCACTAGGCGACTTAACTTCTGAGCTCATCAGTCGCCTAGAACTTAGAACTAATTAAACCTAACTAACCTAAGGACATCACACACATCCATGCCCGAGGCAGGATTCGAACCTGCGACTGTAGCGATCGCGCAGTTCCAGACTGTAGTGCCTAGAACTGCTCGGCCATTCCGGCCGGCGATTTATTCCACCATGTACAAACTCCAGGGATTGATCGATGAGAGGATATGGAACAAAAAAGGTCTAATGAACTTTTAATCATACACTGTTACAGAGACTGCAGTCTAATACACGCTGTACCATGCAGCCACAGTTACAGTATGTGTTGAAAGTGGTTTCCATGTGCCTCAATGCATGTGTGTATACATTGCAGCATAATCTGCCTCACACACTCACATCTGCCAGGCAGAAAGAATATGCTGCTCCATTATCTCCACATCTGGAATGGGCACTGCATACAATGCTTTTGAGATGGCCCCTTAACCAGAAATCGCACAGGTTGAGATCTGCTGAAGAGCAGGCCACGCAACTGGACCTCCTCGTTCAATCTATTAGGCAGCGAAGACACAACTGAGATGCGTCTGGACATTAATGGCGAAGTGGGCTGGAGCACCATCATGTAGCAGCCAAATAACCCTTTGAATCATCAGTGGCACTTCTTCCAGCAGGGGAGGCAAAGTCACCAGCAAGAAACACTGATAGTTCTGGCCTGTTAGGCAGCATGGAAGGAAGACTTGTAACAGAATACAGTCGTTAATTATCTCACCCACACATTTCGGTTGCACCGACACTGATGATTCGCAGTCACCATACCAAGGGAGTTCTCTAAACTATCCTACAGATGACTGTTATGAAAGCTGAAGATACCACTCTGCGTAAGGGTGGTCTCATCTGTGAATAGGATGGATGACACAAATCTCGGAATCATGGATGCCTGGTGAACCAGTGACGAAACTGTTCCCGATGTGGAAAGTCTGTCGCTGTATGGAACAAGGGTAGTAACACCTGTCATGGAGAATGTTTTGTACAGTTGTCTGGCTTATCCTGCACTGGCAGGCCAACCGACTGGCATTGACACAGCGGTTGCCTTCCACAGTGTTAACCACATTTTCCTCCAAGTCTGATGTATGAACATTAGGGGTACATCCTTCATGATTTCCTGCTTCCTGAAATGACCCTGTCTCAGATATACAGTGAAACACTGTTGCAAACATTAAATGCTGTGATTGTTGTCAGCAGGATAGGTCTCCTGATACAACCTTCCTGCCTGCTGCCCATTGCCATTTGCCTTTCCGTAAGCAGACACCAAGTTGGCAAGCTCTCAATTTGAATGCGGAAGCACTGTGTACAATACTGTATCACATACACTACAAGATGAGTCAGCAAGAGAAGTGAATTGGACACAACATTACCAATTACTATTCCATGAGAGGGCGCTAGGGTGTGAGGTATGAGGAGCAGTGCCACCCTCTACGAGGAAATTATGCATACTGTGACGTGCCTGCAAGGTACAGTGCGTATTAGGCCACAGCCTCTGTAACAAAGTATGATTGAATAAATGGTCTCTAGTACGGAAACCATGCATTTCTGAACATAAGCTCATTAGGCCTTTTTTGTTCTGCATCTCTCATCGATCAATCCCTAGGGTTTGTATATGGTGGAAAAAATCACCCTGTATTTCAGCTTTCGGACATACCCCTTCTTCAGAAGTAGAAAACACACATACATTCACACAACTGCAACACATGCATACATGGCCACGGTCTGTAGGCACTAATGCGTTAACACCCGGAGACAGTGGACACAAGTGTGAGAGTTCTGCTTTTATGAATGTGTGTGAATTTTCTACTTCTGGAGAAGTATTAAGTCTGAAAGCTGAGATATTCTGAGCATTCTTTTTCAGTGTGTCGGTCTGTGA
The DNA here is from genome assembly GCF_023864345.2 of Schistocerca serialis cubense. Classification (NCBI taxonomy): domain Eukaryota; kingdom Metazoa; phylum Arthropoda; class Insecta; order Orthoptera; family Acrididae; genus Schistocerca; species Schistocerca serialis. The sequence goes on along the minus strand of NC_064642.1, from coordinate 631,778,899 downwards.
CTCAATGTTTTCTCTATGTGGTGAGTAGCAATATATCCTTTCCACAATGTTGCGACAGGATTCAATCATTTGCTTCAGCAGCAAAACACATTCTATAGACTATCTAAGAAGATCCAGGGCTCATTGGCTGCTTGATCTGCCACTTCATTGTGCCAAATGTACATTTTCTGGTATCTAGCACATTATTACCCCCTATCTCAGATGTTGTGGTTGAAGGAGAGTGTTACTGATGAACTGAGATATTTTTTCCTCCTAGGAACATGCACTTAAGAGCTGCTAAGATTGCTTGGTTCCTTCCTAAATCTGTTAGCATGTATTGTCATTTACTTGCAGTTTTCATGTACGACGTTAAATCTCAACCTGCAGACATATTCTCCTTCTTGTAGTCAAGTAGTTACTAAAATAATAGCATCTAAAAAGGCAATCCCCTCTAAGCCTGCATAACAAATTATATAATTATTGTTTACAAGTGATAGAGGGTCTTGCTTTTTGCAGATTTTACATGGATTTGTGGAAAAGTGGCCATTTGCACAGGAGGGAGGGAGGTGGATCAGACAGATTACTGGTAGTTATGAGCCATGTACGAAGTAAGACAATGAGATTTTTTAAATTTTATTTCCTTTAGTAATTTTTCATCATGCGCAGGTTTGCCATCTAGTAGCTACGGCAAACCACAGTAGTTACTACAGAAAATACTAAAATTAAAATGTCAGTATATACTTTCTGTTGTGAAATGGTGCCACTGGAGGATAATTTCAGCTCACCTAACTGAGCTTGGAGGCTACAGAGTTCTGTAATCAGTCTCATTGAGGTTTGGCGAAGCACAGCTCGCAAGCCATTGTCATCCAGCAATGACTTCCCTCTCCAACTCTATTCACACACTGACATCAGGGCCTTGCCTCAGCCTATGTTTCGCTTGTTTATGAGCTATCGATTGGAGCAACCCCTCTTTGACTGTTTCTCAATGCGTAGGCTCTTGCACACTTTCACTAGCTGCCTCACTCTGAAGAGACACTGCTGTTTCATTAGGATGTTTGCTATCTGTGTTTTGTTCAGATTTACTACCCTTAATATTGTGCTATATTTCATGTTTTCGTTTTGGTTATTACTGTGTCTACTTTTCTACCACTGTTCTCAAGACTGTCAAGGGGGTAGGGGTGGGGATGTGTGGTGCAGGGGAACACTGAAAAACTTGTTTCAACTAAGGAGTGGGAAATTAACTGCTTCTTTGTACACAATTCGGAAGAAAAGCCCTAATGTTTAATATGTATAAAATGCTTAAGTTGAGACAAAGGTAGTAAATCTTACTACATTTCCCCTCACTCCATGAAGTAACACACGATTGTTACTCTCATGAAAAATGATACCCTTTGGTGGGTAAGTTAAAGAAATAGATACAGTAGTTGCCTGAACCACCAAGTCTTAAAGGAAAGAGCTTAATTGCATCATACGTGCTATAATTAAAATTAGCAAAAGCTCAGAATGTGCAACCAAAATGGCCAAATTATTTGGTCATGATGATGACTTTGAACTCTTTAAAACAGTTGCATTGGCATGTAACACTGTAAAAAGTCTTGATATGGGGTCACAGAGTAAAAAGAAACTAAGCAATTTAATTGCAAACTGTCGACATTATTCTTTCCATATGGATGAAAGTGCTGATTGAACAGATCTTGGTCAACAGTTAATTTTTGTTTACCTAATAATGGATGACTTTTCTGTACATGAAGAGCTACTCGCTTTAGTTTTGTTGATCAGAACAATAGATTTGACATTTTTAACACAGTTTAGAGAAGTGTTGACAAAATTGGGGTTTTTTAAAAAGTGCTTTTCAATTTGCCAGCTATGGTCAATAGTGAAAATGGCTTCATTGGTCAGTTAAGAAGAAACAGAAAACTTTTGATAGTGTTAGTCATCATGATGCACTGTGTGGAAAAAGTGTCAGAATGCTGTCCGCAGTGAAAGATGTAACAAAAATTATGAATATAATACATGGAGGAAATCTATCACTATCTCACAGAAAATTGAAACAGTTTTTTGAAAAAGTTGATGCAGAATATGGAGACATACTTCTTCATTCTGAAATACCTAGGTTGAGAGCAGGAAAATGCTTAGATTGTCTTTTTTTTCCACTTTTACACTTTTCAAGTTTTCGAATAGAGAAGTAAAATCAGATACTTAGGAATTAGAAAATAAGCTGAAAGATTCAATTTTTATCACAATTATCATTTCTAACAGATTTTTTTCAAATCTTTTAAATTATTTGAATTTACATTTGCAAAGGAAAGGAATGCACTATTCCTGATATGTTTATGGATATTAATGGATTCCAGTGTAAACTTATGTTTTCTAAATTGCAGCTAAAAAAGGAATTTTTGTTTCGTTTCCTGAGCTGTTGTGAATTGAAACAACAATACACGAAAGTAAAATTTTCAAGATTTCCTTCCATGACACTGGCCAACAATGAAAATGTTTTCGGTGCAAAAATAGTTAATTCTTATGTACTTCCATCTACTGAGTTAAAAAAATCACCTTAAAAATAAGAGATTAGTTCTTGCTTTGGAGATACAGTGACATTTCATTTTTATAGTCAACATTTTCAGCTTGGGGGGGGGGGGGGGGGGGGGAAGGGGGGGGGGGGAGGGGATTTTGTTCTTGGAGTTGGTACCCTGTCCAATAACAAAAAACAAATGCTCTTAAGCTGTTTGTAAGTCATAAACATAGATACTGTTGCTGTGACTGAGTTTCATATAGTTTCTGCTGTAATTAAAGCAGAATTTCTGGTTTGAGAGAGCTTTTGAAGTGTAAAATTCATAAAAATGCCATGAAAACGTGTAAATAAAGTGAATAATTTTGTTACATTTGTGGTGAAATAACATTGTCCTCACAGAAATGCAATCTTATGCTTCTTGCAAAGACTGCCTATCAGCATTATTTCAGTATAAAAGTAGGGGACCAGGCCAAGTCTTGGGCTCCAGTATACGTCGTAACGCATATTTAGTTACTGCGAGAATGGCTGAAAAATAAGAAATGATCTATAGCTTTTGCTGTACCTATAAACCATACAGATGACTGCTATTTCTGCTTGACTCCATCTATAATGGCAGGATTGTCTATGAAGAAAAGAAGAACAGTTCAGTACCCAAATCTTTGATCTGCTAATCGACCCATTCCGAATTCAAATACTTTAACAGTTCATATGACACTCAAAAATTGTGTGTTTGAAGTAGAAAATGAAGACAGTGTGGAAGAAGGGAAGAGGAAGAGGAAGAGGAAGAAGAAGAAGGAGAAGAGCCGAATACGCCTTCCAGATTCTGTGACCCCAATTTTGAGGAAAAAGATGATAAACCGCATAGACTGAGTCAAGCAGAATTGAGTAATCTCTTTAGAGACCTTGACTTGTCAAAGGAGAAGGCAGAAATTCTTGGGTCTCGACTACAGCAACAGAATCTTCTCAAAAGTGACGTCACAGTACAGAAAACATCACATGGAACTGCTTCCCTTGTTGGAGAAGAAAAACAACCTTGTTGTTTGCTGCGAGATTAATGGCCTGATGAAATCTTTGAATCTGAACCATGCTCCAACTGAATGGAGGCTATTCATAGAATCATACAAGCTGAGTTTGACAGATGTGTTACTTCCTTCTATTCCTGATGGTCACGCAGTCACATGAAGGAGATATATGCAAATATGACAGCCCTCTTGGGCTCAATCAAATATCATGAACACAAATGGAAAATCTGTGGTGATCTAAAAGTCACTGCCATACTCGTAGCAATGCAACTGGGGTACACAAAACATTGCTGCTTCCAAAAGCAGACTGGGCTGCAAGAAATCTTAACCCAAGTGAGAAAAATGTCTTTGCTGGGCCTCTCGTGGACCAAAAGATGTTCTTCTTCTATCCTTGCACATCAAGTTGGGTTTGATGAAAAATTTTTCAAAGGTATGAACCAAGAAGGATGGGCCTTTAAGTACATAAGAGAGAAATTTCTGAAACTGAGTGATGCAAAAAGTTAAGGAAGTAATTGATTATTTTCATTGTTATTAAAGTTAAGGATGGTATTTTTATTGGGCCACAAATTTTAGCACTGCATTTGACCAAGTTTTGGAGGGGAAAGAACAGCAAGCTTGGGAAACCTTCAAGGGACTTGTTCGTGGATTTTTAGGCAACAAAAGAGATGACAACTACAATCAGTTGGTGACAGTGTTCCTGCAAAAATACAATAACCTTGGATGCAACATGTCCCTTAAAATCCATTTTCTCCACTCCCATCTACACTTTTTCCCCGCTAGTTGTGGAGTTGTCATTGATGAACATGGAGAAAGATTCCCCCTGGGCATTTCTGTTATGGAACAAAGATATCAGGGCCACTGGAATGAAGCAATGCTTGCGGATTACTGTTGGTCTTTGTGTAGGGATGCTCCGGAATTCCATTATAAGAGGCAAGATAAAATACGACGATCTCATGCAGCCACCAAATGACTCTCTTCAGACCCAAACATCTTCGAGGTATTCTTCCAGCAATTTAGAACTCTTAAAATGTAACTACCATTTAAAAAAATTCAAATAAACTTTTAAGTTGTTAGCATATGTGATTAAAATGTATCTTTTTCTCTTAATCCATTAATATGAAATACTTCCACCTAGTGTGTATCACAGAAACTACAGCTAAGGAAAATTTTTCATTGTCGTGTTTGTTTTTCCCAGCCCAAAATTCGTAAGAACTGACTAATGAAGTGCAGGAAACATTCAATTTTTAATTTTTATTTATTTTTTGGCCAGTGTTATTGATTAAGCTTCTAATAAGTTTCAAAGTCATTTTAAATCTCTACATTCAGACATTCAGAGGTATAATAAGAGGAGACGAGGCTACAGACTTAAACTGTACACTGCTTTTAAGCCGGCACTGCCATGTTAGTTGCACCACAACATTAGCATGTGTTCGATTCTTGTTCCCAATTTCTGTCTTATGCATGCAACAGTTATTTTAAATATAAAATGTTACAGTGGTTTCGTGAATAACACAGCATCAAAACACATTTTGAGACATTTTTCTGATATTAAGTGCTTACTGATCTAGTAATAGTATGCATTTCACATTGTTAATGAAATTTTCTTTTTATTATATGATTTGAATAACTAAGCAGAGCACTATGTGCGGTGAAAAGGCTACTTTTGTAATCCAATATTAATTCTTTACTACGGACTTATGAAACTGATGTTTGGCCTGTATCTACCTCCCACCCCCACCCCACCCCTAGCGAAAAAGGCTGAGGACATAATGTCTAACATATCTCCAATCTTTTCTTCTTACAGCATTCCCCTAGAGAGATTTTCGAGATGGACTGATACAAAATCTAAAGTCAAATAACAAATATAACAACTGCTGTAAAAGTAAACAGTGTAACCAAAATTCATCCATGTAAAAAAAGCTTGAACGAGTCCACTTATGAATGAAATGTAATGCCCTTATATTTCAGATTATAACGAGAATCCAGAATGAGATTTTCACTCTGCAGCGGAGTGTGTGCTGGTATGAAACTTCCTGGCAGATTAAAACTGTGTGCTGGACTGAGACTTGAACTTGGGACCAGGCCAGGAAGTTTCATATCAGTGCACACTCCGCTGCAGAGTGAAAATCCCATTCTCGAAACATCCCCCAGGCTGTGGCTAAGCCATGTCTCTGCAATATCCTTTCTTCCAGGAGTGCTAGTTCTGCAAGGTTCGCAGGAGAGCTTCTGTGAAGTTTGGAAGGTAGGAGACGGGGAACTGGAGGAAGTAAAGCTGTGAGGATGGGTCGTGAGTCATGCTTGGGTAGCTCAGCTGGTAGAGCACTTGCCCGCAAAAGGCGAATGTCCTGGAGTCTCGGTCCGGCACACAGTTTTAAACTGCCAGGAAGTTTCATACAATGAGAATGATTAGTACACCTATAAATGATGCAAGCTGCCATTTTTTAAGAAAACACTTCCGCCAGAAGTTAATGTTTGGAGCTACTAATGTGGTGAACACTGGTTTCAAGTTTGTGATGTAATGACATCGATCTCTTATTATATCTCCATGGGTGGATATCATTTTCTTTAATAATCTAATAAAAACAGTCTTGAAAGTGTTAGAGCTGATATTCAAGAAGAAATGTGCCGTTTACAAAATGATCTGTTCATGCTATTCAGAACAAGAGAGATGAGCAATTACTGAAGTCATGCCACCAGATTGGTATCCAAAATAATTTTTTTATCAACATAAGCTACACTTCTGAAAGTACATTTTCTTCAATGAAGTACATTATATCTGCTCAGCATAATATAGTGATCAATGAGGTATTGGAAAATCAGCTTTATTTCACTGCAATACAAATTTAAATCTCTACTGCACTACTTGTCAAGAGCAACTTAAATAAACCTACTAAATGTAAAAACATCTCGTTAATATAAGTACATGTGTTTGAGACAAATAACCAAATAAAAATCAAAGCTATAGTAGCTTATGTCTTGTGACAATTATGTATGGGGAGCAGGTAGCACTCATGATCCATGATGATTGACAATCATCCCTGCTATTGGCTGGTGTGGCTATGGTGATGCCACTGCACGAGTCAAGTTGAAGGGAGAAGTACTTGCCAGAGGGGAATGGCTCACAAGCCATGCTTTTCCAGGCCTGGTCTAATTCCTGTATGTTAGGTAGTGTCAACTGGCAGATATAATCCTAGTAGGACTGCACATAAATCTTATATGGCTGGAATAGATATGGCTAAGGCAACATATGATGCTGAGTGCCTCCAGGGATTTGGTTTTTAATCCCTAAATATGCGGCAACTCCATCACTTTATAGCCGAACAAAATCATTTCTTTAACAGACTGGTGATCCTCATTTGCAGAACAAGTGGATTAGATACACACTTATGACTGAAATTAATGTGTACAGAGTTCTCTGTTGAGAGCACAGATAGAGTTCACTACACCCAATCTTTCAACTGCCAATAGCAATGTGTTCTTACTGGGATGGAAAAGAAACAAACTACTACAAAATTATCTGCGTGTAATACACAATGCATTGAGCATTAGTTTACCTGGCTGAGCACCAATCTGGGTGGTTTTATTTTGGTCACAGATCTGAGGTAGGTGGTATATCCAGATTGAAAGAGTGGGCAAATGCAAACCAGCAAACACTTCTCAGCGAGCGCCAGAGGGCATATACGGCACTCCCTTTCCAGCTGATGGTGCTGGTATGGTCTTTAGTGCAGTGTTAGCACTAGATTTTTTTCCAACTGATCGCTGTTGGATTCACCACTTTCTGTTCTGTGTATACTTGAAGTGACCGTTATTGTACCTTAACTGACTGCTTGCATGTACATCAACAACATTATGAAAAGTATAGATTGCTACTCACTATAAAGATGGCAAGCTGAGTTGCAGAAAGGCACAATGAAAAGAATGTTACAACTCTGAGCCCTCGGTCAAAGCCTTCTTCAGAAAGGAAAATGTGCACATACTGACACTTGTGAGCATACCTCACAAACATATCTCTGCTACCTCTGGTTGCTCTGGCATTCTGACTGGAGACAGTGGTCACGTATGGATAAGAAGCACGTGCTTGTGTGAATGTGTGCATGTTTTCCTTTCTGAAGAAGGCTTTTCTCGAAAGCTCAAATGTATACCAGTCTTTTTGTCATGCCTGCATGCCACTCAACGTGTCATCTTTACAGTGAGTAGCAATCTATTCTTGTCATAATGCAACCTGTACTTTTCATTGTTTGGTCTTGCATGTATATTTGTGTGCACTGGTTTTTGTGTTCATTTCTTATGCCTCAGTCTGTGTTGTTACATTACCTGTTTGTACTGGTTTTTTAATAGTCGAGGCAACTGATATCATAAATATCACTGGCTGTAACACATTATATGCTTTCTGGCATCAGTCTTGTTATTTTTATCTCTTGCATTCATTTTTCTCCAGAAAAAAACTGCAATCATAGCTCCAGATTACATGGTTGCCTTTAGGGTGGGCATATGCTAATGGTTCCATACACTCAGTTCTTGCTTTTTGAGAACATCTGAATGAAATTTCCCATATGTTAGAATTTAAAGCACCACACTGGAGTTGGAATGTAAGGACAGACTTTCAATCAAGTCGATGACTTCAACCTTGATATACTTCGGCAATTTATGAGAACTGAATGTGAATATGAAGGCACAAATTTTTCAGATGTTTACCATTACCCTTCTTCATAATATCCTACCTTAATCACTCCTTCATTTTTCCACTCTTTTAGCAGGTTCTGTATTTCTAAATGCATAAACTTTGTGCAAGCTACATTCTTCCTAAAATTAAAGAGAGCTGAGCAATGCTGCTTCAACAGAATACTTGTTAAATCTCTGAACTCAGTAAGAACTGTTTCTTGACATGATATCTCCCCTAGAAGTGTACCAATGTGAGTGTATTTATCATACTTTGAAAAGCCAGGTATTTGCTCAGCAGTTGTTGAATATAAAAAGGAATACCTTGTCCAAATTTTCATCCTCTATTGATAACTAAAATTGAGTGCTTTATGTTGGGTGTGAGTGTTCACCAGTAATCTAAAGAAACTATTGTTATACGTATTTATAAGGTTAATAGAAGTCTGACAAGTCTCATTTTTAAAATGGGGTTTTGTACCATTCTCACACTCCAGTTGCTTAAGCCATGATATCTACTCTCCACTGCGCACAACAATTCCACTGTCATGCCCCAAGTTTATGGTACTAGAGGACCGATGGTGTGATACCCATCTTCTGGGAAGTATGTGTGCAACAAACCCTTATCACCTGTGTTTTGAAAGCAGCAGATGACTTAAGTGCCGCACTAAATAGTTTTCCCTATCACTGGCAAGCAAATAATATATTTTTATGGAGATATAATCTGTCTCTGCAACCAAATGAAAGGTAGTTTGTTTTCTGTCATACACATTTTGCTTCTTTTATTTTTGAAGCAGTTTCAGTGGAATGTTATATATGTTTGTTTTATGTATACAATAATTATGAAAAGGCTTGTTGCTACTCACCATATAGAGGAGATACTGAGTCGCAGATAGGCACAACAAAAAGACATTTGGAAAGTGGGCTTTTGGCCAACATGTCTAGACAACATGCGCGCCCACACACACACACACACACACACACACACACACACACACACAAATGCAACTCACACACACATGACCATGTGGTCATGTGCATGTGAGCTGCATTTGTGTGTGTGTGTGTGTGTGTGTGTGTGTGTGTGTGTGTGTGTGTGTGTGTGTGTGTGTGCGCGCACATGTTGTCTATTTTCAACGAGGGCCTTGTTGGCCATGTGGTCATGTGTGTATGAGTTGTGTTTGTGTGAGTGTCTGTGTGTACGTTGTCTATTTTCGATGAAGGCCTTGTTCGCCGAAAGCTCACTTTCTGACAGTGTTCTTGTTATACCTATCTGCAACTCAGCATCTCTGCTATAGGGTGAGTAGCAACTATCCTTTTCATAATATTGTTACATTCCATTGTTCTATATTAATTATACTTTGTATATTTTCTTGTTATTCCCTTGTTTTTTAGGCAAGAAAAACGTTTCAGAACAAGTTTGGTGAGATTAAATTACCATTTGGTGTTAACTTATGATTTCTAATGTTATTACTCCATGTCTGCCACCTTGGAATTAGGTGAAGCGAAATACGTATGGCACAAAACAAACTTCCTTTCATTTAGTTGCAAAGATGGAAAACATCTCCATAAATATATAAGAAACTATGGAATGATGGCAAGACACATACAACGGCATAAATTTGCTTGTATGTTTGGGTTCAGCTTACAGGGAAATTTCATATCCACTTGCATTTTCAAATATCAGAATTTCTCATGAGCTCACTATCTATAGCCATAATTATAAAACTGCATTCTTCATAAAACAATTTTTGATACTTACTGTTTTGCCAAGTCTGGTGGCAAGCTGCCTTCACCTGTGGCAGGTACATTGTGCAATATATGTGATGCAAACTTCCGCACAGTTGGATGATAATGGCGCTGAAAACATGATAAAACTAACAGTACCCACTGAACCTTAAATATATGCAAATTGTATGTGCTCAAACTTCATTTGTGTCAGTTTTCTCAAATTAAAACTAAGAACAGCAAAGAACAAATACCTGCAATACAGTCATTTCCCACAGTGCAGTGTTGCCAGCATTGCAATATTCCGGTTGTTCAAGCTCTGGAAAATAATGTCCCTGACCAACTGTGGAGTCCAGATCCAGTAAAATGTCTACTGACTTATTCATCTGCAATGAGATACAATATTTTAAGTGTGGGAAACAACAGAGGCAAACATGGGTATGAGTTTTTCAATTTAATGCTTAACAAACAGTGAAAATAGGTTACTGGAGGCATGGCAACAAAATGTCACAGTGTCAAAATTTTGTAGTCTACTTCAACATACACAAACAAAACTAACATGTCTTTGTGCAGAGATGTAATACACTAACATACTACCAGTATATGGAAAAAGTGGGCAAATAAATGCGTAACTCAGGCAAAAAGAATTTACGATAAACTAGAATGGGCTAAAATAAAATTATGTGACAGGTCCCTAGTGGTGGGATTGACATTCTGACACCACTCATATGATGGAATAGCCTAGGGTCCCAGGTATTACATCCTGAAGCCATTTCTGCTCATGTGCCCTAGTTTATAAGTACTCGACAAAAACCAAATAGACTAGAGAAGGGGTAGTCAGCCTTTTATACCTATCACCAACTTTTTTTATCTCCGACAGCAATAAAATTTGCTAACCACTCAGCAGTTCCACAGTAATCGTGATTTATAATGTAGGGAAGTAATTTTACTTTATAATCTTTATACATTACAATTCCAGCAAGTTAAAGCATGTAATAATAATTATTACTTGACAAATACTTTAGATCAAAATTTTATGAAAACCTGATGAAAATGTTTTCAAAACCTGTACCGCCTATCATGAAAGCTTTAATGCCCACTAGTGGGTGGTAGGGAGCAGGTTGAGTACCACTGGTCAAGAGCGTTATTTTGACTATGGTGTAGCACAGTGGTAGTGTACAAGGCTATATGCTGAAGGTGAAGGGTTCAAATGCTGTCTGTTAATTTTTAGATTTTTATTTTTAAATTTTTACAGAAATGAGTTCCATGATTATTTTTATTCAATTACTTGGTTCAAATGTATTTCTTTTAGTTCTTAATTTTACCATGACAATGTCAGAGCGATATTGTGACTTGATGAGGACTACTTTCTACAACTAAAGTTTCTATTATCAAGCAGCAAGCAGTCAGAACAAAGGGAGAGCAAAAGATGACAGTGTAACAGCTTTTACCTGATCGTCCCAGTTGTAGAAATTGCTTTCACAACATACTAACACTGCATTAATAAATAAGACATCACATGCACAACACTACTAACCGTTAAAATGGTTTTAACCAAAGCTAGGCAACTCAGTGTGCCATTATGGAGCAACTGCAAGGCCAGTGTGCTAACTCTCTTAGTAAAGGCCAGTAAACGTTGATTAGATATCTTCTTTCTTCGCTTTATCAACACTGCGTCCAAAGTCCTCAAGGCAATCTGCATATCGTCTTGACTTTTACCTTAAGAAAAGTAAAACATAAAGTTAATATAAAGATTATAGAGTGCTAGTGTGTGTGTGTGTGTGTGTGTGTGTGTGTGTGTGTGTGTGAGGGGGATGGGGGTGGGGGGGTGGGGGGGGGGTAATAAGATGCTGGCAATGGCTCTTAGAAGTTGTTAAATTTGTAAAGCAGCAGCAGCTGACAAGTAGATTGAGCTGGTTTTAATGCCACTGTGTCAGCTTTAGACATTCATGAATTGCTTACAACCAACTGCAACTGGCTATGAATTATGTGGTTATTATCGCTCTTCAACTCTTATGAAAGATGGTGGAGGAGGAGACTAGTATTTAACGTCCTATCAACAACAAGGTCATTAGAGATGGAGCACACGCTCGGATTAGGGAAGGATGGGGAAGGAAATCGGCTGTGCCCTTTTAAAGGAACCATCCCTGTATTTGCCTGAAGCAATTTAGAGAAATCCTGAATGCGAGTCCAGTATGCTAACCACTGCACCACCTCAGTTGGTTGCAATATGGTGTAAGGCATGCAGAAGTGATAGTTTTTAAGGAATGCTGATGTAATGGCAGTCAGACCAGCATTAACAAAGGAGATCAACATGGAATTACATGAGCAGCAGGAATAAAACTACAAACAAAGAAGCAAGGTGAAAGATCAAGCACAAGTTATGACTGGGCAAGGCTGAAGAAGGAAGTCAGCTGCACCACTTCAAAGGAATCATCCAAGCATTCACCTTATAAAACTTACAAAGAAACTATGAGGAACCTAAATCAAGATGGCCACATGGGCAGTTAAACGTGGTTCTCTCAAATGTGAATCCAGTATGTTAACCTATACAACTAACTTGCTTCATATAACAACAAAAATAATCAGTTATTGATAATATAATGTACAAGGATAGATAAAAAATCTGCTCACCACGCACTGTCAGTGGAACACACACACAGGCTTTCAGAGCCAGTGGCACCTACTCCTGGCAGCAGAGTTGGGGAAGGAAGAGGGGTGATGGAAAAGGACTGGAGAGGTTTAGGGAAGGGGTACAGTTCAGAAAAGTCACCAAGAACTTCAGGTCAGGGGAGACTTACTGGACGGGATGAGAAGGAAAGACTGACTGTTGGGGACTGCACCGGACGAGATTTGAATACCTAAGAGCTTGAAGGGGGAAGACAGGGTAATATGCATGACAGAGATCACTACTAAAACATCGTGTACGAGTTAATAAGAGTGAAAAACTAAGTGTGTTGTATGTAACAGAGGTGGGAGGAAGGATGGCGAAAAATAGACAGGTCAGAAAATGAAAGGTGTAGAAAACTAAAATGGAGTCAAGAAAGGAGTAGTTACTGTGAACAAATGCTGAGACAGAAGGAATGAACATAAATTAAGGCCAAGTGGGTGGCAGAAATGAAGGACATGTTGTAGTGCTAGTCCCCACCTGTGGAGTTCTGAGAAACTGGTGTCGGGGGTAAGAATCCAGATGGCATGTGTGGTGAAAGAGGCACCAAGGTCATTGGGTAGTAGCCATGCCAATGTAAAAGGCCAAACAGCATTTACATAAAGGCTGGTATATGATGTGTTGTTTCACAAGTGGCTCTGCATTTGATAGTATATATTTTGCCAGTTACAGGGCTGGAATAGGCGGTGGTAGGAGGGTGCATTGGGCAAGTTTTGCAGCAGGGACAGTCACAGGGGTCAGTCACAGGGGTAGGAGCCATAGAGTAGGGAGATGGGTGCATAAGGAGCATAGGGACTGATGAGGATACTGCAGAGATTGGGAGGGCGACGAAAAGCTGGCCTTGGGTGAAGCTACACACTTCTGTGCACATCAAACCTCTAACAAACAGCAGTACTTACATTTTGACAGTTGCCATTCTTTCCATGTCAAACGTTCCCTTCCATACAGCCTTGGGATTAGATGACGAGGTCCCATACTCCGAGCAGCGTAGGGAACGTTGTGGGAGACCCACACTGCCGACTAGGCATGGTTGTAGCGAAAGTGGTTTGCCATTGCTTTCCTCCGACCAGAATGAGGAGGAATGATGATGATGAAGACAACACAACACCCAGGCAGCGAAAATCCCTGACCCCGTTGGGAATCGAACCCGGGACCCTGTGCGCAGGAAGCGAGAATGCTACCGCAAGACCACGAGCTGCGGACTTGGGATTAGAGACAAATGTATAAGTTTGAATGCAGGGCCTTTACAGCAATATACCACCACTTTCAGTTCAGCCTTCACTGGACGTAATTATAACAACAGCCTAGTTCAAAAGCAAATTTCCTGGGCCATCACATCCAATCCTGATACCGCTGCTCCCTCCAAAAAACAACATTGGAGCACACCACTTATCAACCAGTATTATCTTGGTCTTGAATGTATTAATCAGCTACTTTGACAAGGCCATGACTTCCTAAAATCATGCCCTGAAGTGAGATCCATTCTGTCTGAGATTTTTCCCACCATGCCTAGAATAGCTTTTCGCCACCCTCACAATCTCTGCAATATCCTTGTTAGACCCTATGCTCCTTCTGCACCCATTTCCCTACCCTATGACTCCTACTCCTGTGACAGCACCCGCAGCAAGACTCGGCCTATGCACCCTCCTATTGCTATCTACTCCAGCCCTGTAACTGGCAAAACATATACTATCAAACGGAGAGCCACTTGTGAAACGACACACCATATACCAACTGTTATGTAAATGCTGTTTGGCCTTTTACATCGGCATGACTACAACCAAGTTATCAGTCAGGATGAATGGGCATAGGCAGAGGGTACACAGGCAACATAAAATATGCTGTTGCAGAGCATGCTGTACAACATGACAGTCATGACCTTGGTGCCTCTTTCACCACATGTGTCATCTGGATTCTTTCCCCAGACATCAGTTTCGCAGAGCTTTGCAGGTGTGAACTAGCACAAGAAAATGTTCACGGTTCTCACTATCCACCTGGCCTTAATTTACATTAATTCCTTCTGTCTCAGCATTTGTTCACAGTAACTACTCCTTTCTTGACTCCATTTTGGTTTCCTACATCTTTCATTTTCCAACTTGACTATTTTTTGTCGTCCTCCCTCCCACCTCTGTTACATACAATGCACTTAGCTTTTCACTCTTATTAGCTCATGCACGATGTTTCAGCAGTAATCTCTGTCTTGCATATCACTCCGTCTTCCACCTTTAAGCTCTCAGGTTTTCAAATCTCGTCCTGTGCAGTCTCGAACAACCAGTCTTTCCTTATCATCGCCTCTGGCAAGTCTTCCTTGACTTGGGGTTCTGGATGACTTTTCTGATCTGTATCCCTTTCCTTAAACCTCTCCAGTCCTTTTCCTTCACCCATCTTCCTTCCCCTTGAACTCTTCTGCCAGAAGGAGGAACCACTGATTCCGAAAGCTTGTAAAAGTTAAACGCTTTTGTGTGTGTGTTCCCCTGCCACTGCTTGGTGAGTAGGTTTTTTATCTATCCGTTTACACTAACTTGCTTTATAGTTACAAACAAGATCAAGTCTAGAAGTTGAGGGAGAAGACAATAAGTTTAGGAAGTAGGACAGGGGTACTGGTGGAAATAAGGCTGGGAGAGCAGGTCATGTATTGATCCTGCATAACTCAGTCAGCAGAGCATTTGTGCACAAAAGGCAAAGCTTTCAGTGTGAAGTCCTGGTCCAGTAGACAGTTTTGATCTGTCAGGAAGTTACAACACACAACTAATTGACTGAGGTCTAACATGGAGAATAGGAATTTCTCAAAAACAAATTGAAAACAAATGTGATGCAACATCTAATTTAAAAATGTGATAAAGGATTTGAAGTAGTTGTGGTCTTCAGTCCTGAGATTGGTTTGATGCAGCTCTCCATGCTACTCTATCCTGTGCAAGCTTCTTCATCTCCCAGTACCTACTGCAGCCTACATCCTTCTGAATCTGCTTAGTGTATTCATCTCTTGGTCTCCTTCTACGATTTTTACCCTCCACACTGCCCTCCAATACTAAATTGGTGATCCCTCAATGTCTCAGAACATGTCCTACCAACCGATCCCTTCTTCTAGTCAAGTTGTGCCACAAGCTCCTCTTCTCCCCAATTCTATTCAATACCTCCTCATTAGTTATGTGATCTACTCATCTAATCTTCAGCATTCTTCTGTAGCACCACATTTCGAAAGCTTCTATTCCCTTCTTGTCCAAACTAGTTATCGTCCATGTTTCACTTCCATACATGGCTACACTGCATACAAATACTTTCAGAAAAGACTTCCTGACACAAATCTATACTCGATATTAACAAATTTCTCTTGTTCAGAAACACTTTCCTTGCCATTCCCAATCTATATTTTATGTCGTCTCTACTTCGACCATCGTCAGTTATTTTGCTCGCCAAATAGCAAAACTCCTTTACTACTTTAAGTGTCTCATTTCCTAATCTAATTCCCGCAGCATCACACGATTTAATTCGACTACACTCCATTATCCTCGTTTTGCTTTTGTTGATGTTCATCTTATACCCTCCTTTCAAGACACTGTCCATTCTGTTAAAACTGCTCTTCCAAGTCCTTTGCTGTCTCTGACAGAATTACAATGTCATCGGCGAACCTCAAAGTTTTTATTTCTTCTCCATGGATTTTAATACCTACTCCGAACTTTTCTTTTGTTTCCTTTACTGCTTGCTCAATATACAGATTGAATAACATCAGGGATAGGCTACAACCCTCTCTCACTCCCTTCCCAACCACTGCTTCCCATTCATGCCCCTCGACTCTAATAACTGCCAACTGGTTTCTGTACAAATTGTAAATAGCCTTTTGCTCCCTCTATTTTACCCCTGCCACCTTCAGAATTTGAAAGAGAGTATTCCAATCAACGTTGTCAAAAGCTTTCTCTAAGTCTACAAATGTTAGAAACGTAGGTTTGCGTTTTCTTAATCTTTCTTCTAAGCTAAGTCATAGGATCAGTATTGCCTCACGTGTTCCAACATTTGTACAGAATCCAAACTGATCTTCCCCGAGGTCGCCTTCTATCAGTTTTTCCATTTGTCTGTAAAGAATTCGCGTTAGTATCTTGCAGCTGTGACTTATTAAACTGATAGTTTGGTACTTTTCACATCTGTCAACACCTGCTTTCTTTGGGATTGGAATTATTATACTCTTCTTGAAGTCTGAGGGTATTTCACCTGTCTCATACATCTTGCTCACCAGATGGTAGAGTTTTGTCAGGACTGGCAATCCCAAGGCTGTCGGTAGTTCCAATGGAATGTTGTCTACTCGAGGTGCCTTGTTTCGACTCAGGTCTTTCAGTGCTCTGTCAAACTCTTCACGCAATATCATATCTTCCATTTCATCTTCATCTACATCCTCTTCCATTTCCTTAATATTGTCCTCAAGTACATCGCCTCATATAGACCCTCTATATACTCCTTCCACCTTTCTGCTTTCCCTTCTTTGCTTAGAACTGGGTTTCCATCTGAGCTCTTGATATTCATGCAAGTGGTTCTCCTTTCTCCAAAGGTCTCTTTAATTTTCCTGTAGGCAGTATCTATCTTACCCCTAGTGAGATATGCCTCTACATCCTTACATTTGTCCTCTAGCCATCCCTGCTTAGCCATTTTGCACTTCCTGTCGATCTCATTTTTGAGAAGTTTGTATCCCTTTTTGCTGCTTCATGTACTGCATTTTTATATTTTCTCCTTTCATCAATTAAATTCAATATTTCTTCTGTAACCCAAGGGTTTCTACTAGCCCTCATCTTTTTACCTATTTGATCCTCTGCTGCCTTCACTATTTCATCCCTCAAAGCTGCCCATTCTTCTTCTACTGTATTTCTTTCCCCCATTCCTGTCAATTGTTCCCTTATGCTCTCCCTGAAACTCTGTACAACCTCTGGTTCTTTCCGGGGCAGGTTCTGTTGCAGGGGCAACAGTCTGAATGATTGACTGATCTGCCCTGGTAACGCTAACCAAAATGGCCTTGCTGTGCTGGTACTGCGAATGGCTCAAAGCAAGGGGAAACTACAGCTGTAATTTTTCCCGAGGGCATGCAGCTTTACTGTATGATTAAATGATGATGGCGTCCTCTTGGGTAAAATATTCCGGAGGTAAAATAGTCCCCCATTCGGATCTCCGGGCGGGGACTACTCAGGAAGACGTTGTTATCAGGAGAAAGGAAACTGGCGTTCTACGGATCGGAGCATGGAATGTCAGATCCCTTAATCAGGCAGGTAGGTTAGAAAATTTAAAAAGGGAAATGGATAGATTAAAGTTAGATATAGCGGGAATTAGTGAAGTTCGGTGGCAGGAGGAAAAAGACTTTTGGTCAGGTGAATATAGGTTTATAAATACAAAATCAAATAGGGGTAATGCAGAAGTAGGTTTGATAATGAATAAAGAAATAGGAGTACGGGTAAGCTACTACAAACAGCATAGTGAACGCATTATTGTGGCCAAGATAGACACGAAGCCCACGCCTACTACAGTAGTACAAGTTTATATGCCAACTAGCTCTGCAGATGACGTAGAAATTGATGAAATGTATGATGAGATAAAAGAAATTATTCAAGTAGTGAAGGGAGACGAAAATTTAATAGTCATGGGTGACTGGAATTCAAGAGTAGGAAAAGGGAGAGAAGGAAACATAGTAGGTGAATATGGATTGGGGCTAAGAAATGAAAGAGGATGCCGCCTGGTAGAATTTTGCACAGAGTATAACTTAATCATAGCGAACACTTGGTTTAAGAATCATGAAAGAAGGTTGTATACATGGAAGAACCCTGGAGATACTAAAAGGTATCAGATAGATTATATAATGGTAAGACAGAGATTTAGGAACCAGGTTTTAAATTGTAAGATAAAGGAGTAGCGGGAAATTTTTAATTTTGCGGGCTTTATATATGTGGAAAAAAAGTCTTTTTATATTGTTGACACACATGTTCCTGATGTACGTTTACACTTTCAGCTGTTTTGAATATTGCTGACAGTCGAAAAGATTATATGTGTTTTCAAGTGTTTGGTTAATTTTTAATTTAAAAAAAGACGGATCAAAGAATTTGTATTAAATTTTACTTGAAAAATGGAGTAAAGTGCAGCACCACATTCAAAATGTTGACTTTAGCTTTTGGGGGAACCTACTATGATTAAGACAAGAGTTTACGAGTGGTACAAATGTCTCGAAGAGGGGCAAGAACATGCTGAAAACGACGACCAAACTGGACGCCCAAACACATTGATTACTAATGATGATGTGGATGAAGTAACAAAAAATGGTCCTGGAAAGTTGTCGAATCACCACCAGAAGGGTTGTTGAAGATGTCGGCATATCCTTTGGCTTATGCCAAGCAATTTTTTTGGTGATGTTTTGGGCATTAAGCATGTAGCAACGAAGTTTGTTCCAAAAGTGTTGAATTTAGACCAAAAACAACATTGCACAGACATCGCTCAGGAATTGCAGAATGAAGTTGGTAATAATCCAGAAATTCTAAAGCAGGTCATAACAGGTGATGAAACATGGGTATACAGGTATGATGTCATAACAGAGGCCCAGTGCCCCAATGGAAACTGCCAGAAGAGACAAGACCAAAAAAAATTCAACAAGTTTGATCAATATGCAAGTTCTTCTCACTGTTTCCCCAAATTACAATGGGATAATGCATCATGAGTTTCTGCATTATGGTCGTATGGTCAATAAGGAGTAGACTGGAATTGTGGCAAAACCATTCATGGAAATTGGATCACAATAATGCTCCCACTCACACCACAATGCCTGTTTGTGATCTTTTGCCAAAAAAACAAAACCGTTATGTTGCCTCAGGCACCATATTCGCTGGACATGGTTGCCTGCAATTTCTGGCTGAAGAGAACCATGCACGTGCATCATTTTTCCACCATTGTTGTTGTGGTCTTCAGTCCTGAGACTGGTTTGATGCAGCTCTCCATGCTACTCTATCCTGTGCAAGCTTCTTTATCTCCCAGTACTTACTGCAACCTACATCCTTCTGAATCTGCTTAGTGTATTCATCTCTTGGTCTCCCTCTACGATTTTTACCCTCCACGCTGCCCTCCAATGCTAAATTTGTGATTCCTTGATGCCTCAAAACATGTCCTACCAACCGATCCCTTCTTCTAGTCAAGTTGTGCCACAAACTTCTCTTCTCCCCAATCCTATTCAATACCTCCTCATTAGTTACGTGATCTACCCACCTTATCTTCAGCATTCTTCTGTAGCACCACATTTCGAAAGCTTCTATTCTCTTCTTGTCCAAACTAGTTATCGTCCATGTTTCACTTCCATACATGGCTACACTCCATACAAATACTTTCAGAAACGACTTCCTGACACTTAAATCTATACTCAATGTTAACAAATTTGTCTTCTTCAGAAACGATTTCCTTGCCATTGCCAGTCTACATTTTATATCCTCTCTACTTCGACCATCATCAGTTATTTTACTCCCTAAATAGCATAACTCCTTTACTACTTTAAGTGTCTCATTTCCTAATCTAATTCCCTCAGCATCACCCGATTTAATTTGACTACATTCCATTATCCTCGTTTTGCTTTTGTTGATGTTCATCTTATATCCTCCTTTCAAGACACTGTCCATTCCGTTCAACAGCTCTTCCAAGTCCTTTGCTGTCTCTGACAGAATTACAATGTCATCAGCGAACCTCAAAGTTTTTATTTCTTCTCCATGAATTTTAATACCTACTCCGTATTTTACTTTTGTTTCCTTTACTGCTTGCTCAATATACAGATTGAATAACATCGGGGATAGGCTACAACCCTGTCTCACTCCCTTCCCAACCACTGCTTCCCTTTCATGCCCCTCGACTCTAATAACTGCCAACTGGTTTCTGTACAAATTGTAAATAGCCTTTTGCTCTCTGTATTTCACCCCTGCCACCTTTAGAATTTGAAAGATAGTATTCCAGTCAACATTCTCAAAAGCTTTCTCTAAGTCTACAAATGCTAGAAACGTAGGTTTGCCTTTTCTTAATCTTTCTTCTAAGATAAGTCGTAAGGTTAGTATTGCCTCACATGTTCCAACATTTCTACGGAATCCGAACTGATCTTCCCCGAGGTCCGCTTCTACCAGTTTTTCCATTCGTCTGTATAGAATTCGCGTTAGTATTTTGCAGCTGTGACTTATTAAACTGATAGTTCGGTAATTTTCACATCTGTCAACACCTGCTTTCTTTGGGATTGGAATTATTATATTCTTCTTGAAGTCTGAGGGTATTTCGCCTATCTCATACATCTTGCTCACCAGATGGTAGAGTTTTGTCATGACTGGCTCTCCCAAGGCCATCAGTAGATCTAAGATAAGTAGGTAAGATAAAAACCCAAATCGCTCAACAAACTGTACACCATAATGAAGAGAGTGTTCCAGAAGTGCTTCCAAGATTGTAAAAAGGGTTGGCACAAATGTATTGTACCTGAGGGCGATTACCAGTAGTTTGAAGGAGACATAGTTGATGTTGATGTTTAAATAAAGATTATTTAAGAAAAATAAAATTCACATTACTTTTTAATCACGACTCATATGTAAGAAAAAAGATGTAGAGAGATAAATGAGCAAGTTTCAAATCGCTAGACAATCAGCTAGCTCCATTGGCAAATGCTCTCCTCCTATCAACTTACAGTGGCAAAATTACCACTGCAGAGAAATATATTTTAAAATATCCCTACACTCACTTGCTTGGCATCAAAAATAGAAAGTAAATGCCCCACTCTAGCTCATTTTCAAATAATCTCGCCACTATGCTAACCACATACATATGTGACACCATTTTTATGTTCACATAAGAATCAGAACAGGTGAAGACTCATGATGTCCTACAGGTTGGTACATAATAAATGCTTACTGAGAAAAAAAACAGCAATTTACTGAACTTCATATGATGTTTATCTAAATTAATATTTAATGTTTACCTTCTGATCTCCATTACCTGGTAGTGAATGCCCGCACACTCCATGAAAACAACAAATCCCATTTCAATATAACAGGGTGTTTCAATATTCCTTAATAAGTCACAGATAGGCCACAGCCCCCTACTCACAATTGCAAGTTAAAACTTGAAAACCCCCTCCTCCAGGTCAATACCTATTCCCTATAAGATTTCACCAAAATCTGCTTTAAAAATTATCACTGAGGATGGTATCCCAATGCTGCATGCTACTTTGCAAATCACATTGTTTGCTTTGTAAGTCTTGGCTGGAAGACAACAGCTGAAATGGCATAATTGGTCAAGGTCTCACCCATGATGAATTCTAATCATATTCATGTTTTTGAAGAATGTATTCTGCTAATCATTTGAGCTCCTGATACAGCTAAAGACATGCTTATCATCCACTTCCAGCACGATAACATCAGTATGAACACAGTGAAAACAACCATAAATTTACTGAACAGACACCCAGAAGTATTGGCATTGGAATGGCCTGCAAAATCTGAATGGCCTGCAAAATCTCTAGATTTAAATCCAATTGAACATGTTGGGCATTGATGGTTTGAGACAGGAAGCTGTGTCAGGAAAATATTCAAGACTTTTCAAAATAATGATTTTTTTTAATGCTTGAGAGCATTAGGTAACATCAGTATATCTGTAAATTTGTCTCCCCAAGCCTATAATATTCAAGGTTTTTTTAAAAGTAAACATATTATTTCATTTATTATTTGGAAAAAAGAGAAAGAAGAATTATTACACCAGGAAAGCATATGAAGTGACTGCATTTATTATTTGCTCCATTAATTACATGATATCATCTGTTGAAAAATCTGTATAAATAAAGTATTATATTATAAAATAATTCAGCAACTAATATTGCAACATAACATGTAATTAATTAAACATGCATTGTTAAGGAAATGTAATTAATGTGTTTGCTTCAATTACCTGCATTTATGTGCAGAAGATTTCTATAGAGGTGAGAATAAAATCTGAATGGATCTATGTTCAGCACATCACCTTGACCAGACAGAATAGTGAACACTGTCTCAACACAGTGGAGTTGCTCCCTATGTCCCAAGGGCTCATTCTCCAGCATATGATCCATAACATTCACAAGATCGTGATAGAACTCCAGGTTGATACAATGTGCAAACCTGCATACAGTGTTTTACAAATTACAATTAAGGCTTTAAATTTAAAAAAAATAAATCATCCACACAGAATTTAAATTATCTAGTTACTAATTATTGATTAACATTTCTCATCTTATTTTATTATTCCCAGCATTTCTTCCACCTAGCATATTAGTTTCCATGGTAGTGGAAATTGTTGTGGGAGTAAAAACATGATATATTCTTGCATGAATGAATGAAGAAGTGGTTATCTTTGCCAAGTCACTGCTTATTCACGTTTCCTTTTGTTTTACAACCTCCTACTCACATCCAACTTTATTTCTTCCTCTAAAGTCTTCAGCTTTAGTAAAATTTATGAGTGAAATTCATCCACACCAACCCCTTTTTCATTTCCAAATACACAGGAACTTACAAATCCAACAATGAACTTATAAATCTGATATTTGAACTTTGTAGTCATCAAAGGACTTTTTCAAAACTCGTATCACTGACAGTTCCTCTTTGTTTCACTGCCATTTTATAAAACTACCTGCTTCAGGACAATCTCAAACTGAGCAAGCTGTTTTCGGTACTATCCACCCTCATTCCATTTTACTTCTCAGCAACAAAGGGCAAACATCCTGCCAGTCTAGTAACCATATATAAGAGTGTTTCATATTTTTAAAGGATCAATATGATGTTCTAGACCTGTATCAGAAATGTCCACTTCAATATCTTATATGCCAAAAAATCCATTATGTCCACAATATCCACTGAAAATTTTTTGGTGTGTATTGTGGCTAGGTTTATTTTTTTATACCACAAGGCCTGTCTTCATGGCTCATATGGTGTGTGGAACTGTGGGTAAACTTTACCACCACGTATGTTTGGTTTCAGGCTCCTGGGAACTATGTTCCTCCATGTCACAAGTTAATGCTGTAGAGTGACCTTTAATACAGCACGATGCCTGACAATGATAAAATGTCAGAACTGCAAGTGCAATAAATATTTTTAACAGGAAATGTGCAGGAGGACTACATTCAATAATTACACTAAAGCTGTGGGCCCAGTCTTCACTAAAATTCTTATTCTGTAATTTGCAATTTTAGTATTAACACCATTGTCAAACATAAATATGCTATACTATGTCACGGCACATATACGTATAAGTTATAAGTAATGGTATCTTTGTAGTTTTGCATCCCATTTTATAGCAACGGAGATAGCAAGCGCGATCACTGGCACAAGTAATATAATGACTGAATTAAGCTATTCACAAGCAAATGAAATACAATGAGACAGACCGTTGTATTCCATTCTAAATGTGAATAGCATAAGTTTAGGCATTAGTGACTTCTGTCAGTGATCACAGCTGTTGCCTCCTTTGCTACGGAGTGGGACATAACCATGCAAGTGTACCATTACTTATATCTGTGCGGTGACATGGCACCGATTAGTTATGCTTTTTCAAAATGTTTTACATGGAGAAATATCTTTAGACGTGGAAACAGATGGAATATAGTTATCAAACCTGGTGAACAAGGTGGATGCTCCAATATTTCACACTTTTTCCCAAATGCCTAAGCATTTTTTACAGACAAGAGCAATGCCCTGAACAACTATTCTCGTTTTCTTTTGAAATGAGCCAAAACTTCACCCTTCATTTTCACCTAGTTAGTCATTCGAAATATGTCAGTTATTATATTATCCTACGGAAAGTAATCATAAGATGAAACCCTTTTGCATCCCAAAAAAACCCCTGCTTGGATTTTTGGTGTGTTTCTAGCATGAAGTAGTGGACCCCATATCACATCTGCAGTGACAATTCAGAATACAAAAACACTGTTTCAAACATTGCTAAGGTCCCCCAATCAGCAAGCAAGGCATCTGCCTAGCGTTAGCTTATTAGCTTTCCCATACTTAATTTCCTGTAACACTTAAAACACCCTTCCTTCTGCTAAGCTTACAAGCTTACAGTGTTACGTATTTCACAGACTTTTAATTGCCAATCAACCCATATCATGAAGATTAATATTAAGATTTGAGAGTTATCAGATAACATTTCTCTTATAAAAAGTAGAACTTGGCAACCTTCTGTAATATGAGAATTTGTATATTTGTATTGAGATTGTGTATACACTACTGCTTTTATAGACAATATACATAAATTATGTAAGATATGCAATGATGTAAACTCCAGGTTGGAGTATATACAGGGTGTACAAGCAGGAAGGGGGGGGGGGGGATGGATTTTTCCCAGGTGCATATACACTACACCTCTGGTGAAAGTATATTCTTTCCGTGTTAAGTGACAATATATTTTCTCTCAAAGCTGTAAAACTTATCAATCCTTTGAATGGTGAAGGTTTTATACGCTGGCATAGAACTTTCCGGCACTCTAGAAAACAAAACCCAGCCAAAAACAACATTTTACAAAGGTCTTTGATGCACGGCAACATTTAGATTGCATATTTTTGCATTACGAATGTATAAACAAGAATTCTGCCAGATTCAGCATGGCAGCTTCTGAAGCACTGAAACTGAGACTGTCAGCTAATCATAGCTCATGTCACGTGATCTTGCCAGCCAATGACAGCAGATGTTCAGAGCACAGGACACGTTATGTAGTCAGCCAATAGCAATATCAATTTAAGTAGTACGAACACACAAATAGGAAAAGTTTTTAAATTAATATACATACAGCATAGTTACACAACAAGCTAAGCTTTCACATATAATATTAGTCATCAAAATGTTTTTGCTGTCCCCCTCCCCCCCTGTCCTGAGGGTGGAATTAGGTAGGGTCCTACGAACACAGCTCTTTGTCATCCTTCTTGTGCAATTTGTAATCTATTAAAGAACAAAAATAAATATGAAAAACTAACCATGAAACGTGGTCTTAGTATGTGTTACCCCTTAAGATATATGAGAGTAATCCCAAAAGTAAAGTCTCCTATTTTTTTATAAGTACATATAGACCTGTTTATTTCTACAATGGTTTACATCAGTTTACAGCTTGAACAATTATCTATTTTTCGACATAATCACCATTTCTGTGGATGCATTTTTGTAGATGCTGTGGCAGTTTTTGTATGCCCATATCATACCAATTTGCTGCCATGCTGTTCAGAAAGTTATGAACCTCTTGTCTGACCTTGTCATTGGAGCTGAATCACTTTCTGGCCAAATGTTCTTTTAACCTAGAGAACAGGTGATAGTCACTGGGTGCCAAGTCAATACTATAGGGTGTATGGGTAATTGTGTTCCACTGAAACTGTTACAGGAGAGCAACGGTTTGCTGAGTGACGTGTGGGCGAGTATTGTCATGGAGAACGTGTACGCCCTTGCTCAACATTCCTCTTCTCCAGTTCTGAAACGCCCGTTTGAGTTTTTTTAGAATCTCACAGTACCTGTCAGCGTTAATGGTGGTACCACTGGGCATTTGGCAAAGAAAGATGCTGCCACTGGTGTAATTGTTGCTTGGTCTCAGGTGTAAAGTGGTATTCCCAGGTTTCGTTGCCCGTGGCGGTGATGAAGAAATGTGCGGGAAGCATCAACTCGTTGCCGCATGTGGTTCTCAGCCAGTATGTGTGGCACCCATCTTGCACACACTTTCTGGTAGTTCAATGATTCCGTTAAAATTCTGTGAGCGGTGCTTCGGGAAACCTCAGGAACCAACGTGCAGAGATCATCTACGGCGATCTGCCGATCTTCACGCATGCTTTGCTCAACCTTCAACACTGTCTCCTCAGAAACTGACAGTCTCCCACTCCTTTATTCGTCGTGAATTTCGGTCCGACCAGCTGCAAACTCTCTACGCTACTTACGAACATTTTTTACATCCATGCATGACTCGCCGTACACTTCCGTCAATTGGTGATGGATTTCAATTGGCACAGTGCCCTTTGCGTTCAAAAACCGAATAACTGTGCGCAATTCGCACTTGGAAGTAACATCCAACAGGAGCTCCATTCTCAACGGCTGCCAAGCCAAGACTGAGCGCCTCAGCGCGGCGTGCGCATGTTTACACACAGCGCGTGAAGCACTCATCATAACAGTGTGACCAACTGTCACACAAACAGAGTTCTGTTCTCATAAAAAAATAGGAGACCTTACTTTTGGGATTACCCTCGCATCGAACACAAATGTGCCAGTAAAATATTAGGTAACAACAAAACGCTGGCCTCCAAGTGTCTGGTCCTCACTGTTAAGTTTTGAATGAGAATCTAATGTTCTGTCATTTATGAAGTTCATTGCACATTCTCACATCTAATGTAATTCATCCTGCACGAAAGGAAATTTACTTTGCAAGTAACACTTCTCAAACCACCATTTGCAATATTTTCCTATGATATGTTACAAATGTAAACAGTTGCGATGTCATGTTCATCGAAACAAGGCTCGTGAGAAAGATGCGTTGAAAGCAGTTTGTTGTTATGAAGTATTGAATAGTCTTTGAAGCTTTCTGCTGTCAGCAGGGGCTTGTGTGTGCACAGTGTTTTTTTTCTTTTTTTCTTTTTTTTTTCTTTTCTCTTCTTTTCTTTTTTTTTTGTGTCGTAAATGGTGCATTTTCTTTGCAACAAAAGTTTTATTTTGGTGTTATTCTTTCATTTACTTTTTACTGCTGCAGTATTATTCAACAGTAGCGGGCTACAGTAAAATCCTTTCTAAGAGTTACCTGTTCTTACCAGTCAAAATTAGAAAAAATGTACTGAAAACTAAAATAATGAAAAATTCCCGGAAATGTATGAGATTTACACGTTTTTCCAAGATTTCTTCCAGATGAAAAAATTCCTGGGCTTTTCCTAGATTTCCCAGTTGTCCTGGGGCATATACACCCTGATATACCACTGTTCAATGTTTCTTCAAACTGAAAAATGACATACTGTGTTATGATTTAGTGCATCATTTTTGCCATATATTTATTCACTAATTTTACATAACCACACATGAGATTATTTTCTGGCTACAAATACCATTACTTTTACCTAGCAAGGCCCTCCAGTGTGACACTCAGCAGCTTTGACGATGGCGCCTGCTTCAGCACACGGAAATAAATTGTAAACACAGTTTTTGTAACTTCTGTAAGATTCTGCTGCTTAGATTGGACATTCTCTTCAGCTTTGGTTTCTAACAGTTCCTTTTCCAGTTCTTCCAGCTTCTTGCTTTTCTATATCAGAGGAAAAAATGAGCAAGGTAAGGTTACACAAAAATAGTTTCACAAGAAAATACTAAAAGTGGAAACATTGTCTTAAACATTAACCGTCTGACTGTGACGGACTTGCACAATAGTTGAAGTGCACTACACCTTAGTTGAGGTCAATTGCAAACTGTTTGCTCCTGAAGTACCTACAGGGCATGGAACTGTACTTGAAGTTTTGAGATTCACACTTGTTACTTGCTTAACTGCACCTTACTTTTATATCAGTTTGAGGACAAAACTACTGATGGAATGTCTTTATGCTTTAAACCTAGCAGGTGATGTTTCAATCTACAAAACACACTTCATCAGTTCTGTGTCAGAATTTTTGTGCTTCAACATGTACACAAACCATTAATTTGCAATAAATAACTTGCTTAACACTTATATTATGAGAGTATATAAATATATCAAAACTGTAAATATATTTATCTTTTTGTTAAAAACACATTCAACATGAGTGAATTCCAGCTTCCAAAGTGACATCGCCTCTTACTAGGTTTTCTCTTCTTCCACAGGATGACCACAGCATTTACAAAAAGACTACGAAACATCTGTATGACCTTACAGTAAAGTTTTTATTTATTTTTTATTCCCTCGAAACATGTCACTAAATAAATAAGTAATACAATAGTTGACAAAGTTTGTGACTGGTAGTGGTAATTTTAAAAAAAAACCTTTACATATTTCTTTAGACAGTAATGGAAGAAAAATAGTCAAAATGGCTTCAAAGACAATTAAAATACCTTACATGAAATCACATAAGAGGGGCACCTTTCTAGGCTTGCTAAGTATGTACTGTGAATGACTATAAAATCAGCAATTAATTTTCCTGATGATATGCAGCTGTACTGTAAGGTTTAAAGATGTTGGCATCCTCTGAAGTAAAATATTCAAGAGGTCTCCAGCTGGAGACTACTAGGAGGATGTTGTCGTATGACCAAAACAAAATTTGCATTCTAATGTTGGAGTTTGGAATGTCACATTTCTTAAACAAATAGTTGGGTTAGATATTTCAAAAGGAGAAATGGATATGTTGACATCAGATGCAGTTTAGTTACTTAGTGACAATTAGTTATCAATAATTAGTGAAACGTTGTGGCAGAAGGAATATGACTCTTGGTGAGGTTAACTACTGAGTTATCAATATAAAATTAAAAGGCACAAACAATAGAAAGAAAACTTACTACTAGATTTCAGAGTTAGCCTTTGATGAGCTCGAGTAAAATAAAATACAGAACAGCATGCCCAGAAGTACGCTTTCAACACCCCCCCCCCCCCCCCCCCCCCCCACCGCCCCCTGGGACTAAGTTTCTTGGTTGTTGGATTGGTTGTGGTGGGGGTTGTGCTCGATGGGGTGGGTGGGTTTCTCTCTCTCTCTCTCTCTCTCTCTTTCTCTCTCTCTCTCTATGCATTCCACCCAACACTACCCCCACTGCAACCCGTCCACAGTCCAGCTACCGAGAAACAAAGCATTGGCACTGTTAGTCCAGCCAGCACCACGTAGAGGCAAAGGCGTGTGTATGTATGTTTTCTGTGTTTATTTTACCCTAGCTTGTCAGAGATAACTCCAAATCTAGCAAGTTTTCTTTCTTTTGTATGTGCCTATCGACAACTCAGTACTTCTGCTTTTTGGCGAGTAGTCTCCCTAATTCTACAAGAACCTTCCCACAACATTTAAAATTACATATGAGTAATGAAGGACTAACTCTTATAAAGAACAAGAAAATTGGCATGCAGGGTAACTACTAGCAACACCATAATGAATGGATCATCTTAGCCAAGAGGACTGACAAAAACCACAATCCATCCCAGTTGTACAAATAAATATCCACACTATCCTAAAAGTTTGTCAGTAGCAGTTATTTCTTTATGCATAATCACACAACGGTATTTTTTGTGTATTTTAATTTAAGCAACTGAAAACATTTTCATATGAAAGAATAAACATCAACAAAAGCAAAACAAGGATAATGGAATGTAGTCTAATTAAGTCTGGTGATGCTGAGGGAATTAGATTAGGAAATGAGGCATTTAAAGTAGTAAAGGAGTTTTGCTATTTGGGGAGCAAAATAACTGATGATGGTCGAAGTAGAGAGGATATAAAATGTAGGCTGGCAATGGCAAGGAAAGCGTTTCTGAAGAAGAGAAATTTGTTAACATCGAATACAGATTTAAGTGTCAGGAAGTCATTTCTGAAAGTATTTGTATGGAGTGTAGCCATGTATGGAAGTGAAACATGGACGATAAATAGTTTGGACAAGAAGAGAATAGAAGCTTTTGAAATGTGGTGCTACAGAAGAATGCTGAAGATTAGATGGGTAGATCACATAACTAATGAGGAGGTATTGAATAGGATTGGGGAGAAGAGAAGTTTGTGGCACAACTTGACCAGAAGAAGGGATCGGTTGGTAGGACATGTTCTGAGGCATCAAGGGATCACCAATTTAGTATTGGAGGGCAGCGTGGAGGGTAAAAATCGTAGAGGGAGACCAAGAGATCAATACACTAAGCAGATTCAGAAGGATGTAGGTTGCAGTAAGTACTGGGAGATGAAAAAGCTTGCACAGGATAGAGTAGCATGGAGAGCTGCATCAAACCAGTCTCAGGACTGAAGACCACAACAACAACAACAATGAAAGAATAGTCAATAATAAAACAATCTTAAAATGATATATAGTAAAAAAACACTGCTACTACCATCAGACAGCAGGGGATTGACAAGTACATATTAAAGGCTTGCTTAGGAACTGTGGTGCTGCCAGCAGAACAAGGCCTCATGCAAAAGTTGGTACCTCATGAGAGCACTCCAAGTAAAGACAGTTGCTATCATGCATCAACAAACTGGAGACGTTGGTGTAGACATTCCCTTATGTTTTTCCTTATACCCCTTCAGCTGGAAAGTTATTCATGTCTGAGCACAATGCCACTCAGTCCAGTCTCTATGTAATACCCCAGGGTCTTTGTAATCGTCCTGTCTCTTACATATTCAGTAAAGACTTGTAATCATCGCAAACGCTGACACTGTCACCTTAGTACAAATCAGGCTGCATGCGATAGCATAGTTATTCAGAACTGTATAAAGAAAAATGTACTCTTATGAGCATATCATTCCACGATAAGATGTTGAATGCTATAAGCGTCAATGACAGTATCAAATACGTCATCTCTGTGGACACCAAATGTTATCAAAGTTAAGTATCTACCATTTTCAAGTTTTAATAAATTACGAATAATTTGTAGGTGTGTTGTAGTATCTGCTCAGTCTTCTCCTGAAGTAATCTAGTTGCTATAATACACCACAGGAATATTATCTGTGTTCCTGGTAAAGGTAGTAATAGTAGAACAGGGAGGTATAACACTGATAAACAAGAGTATATAAGCTGAGGGGAAATCAGCTGAGGGGTGGTACAACACTGAAATCAGTTACGGGATGACACAACACATTTCAGAAGTGTAAGAGGAAATATATGATGCTTCATTTCAGTGTGTGACTTAAGAAAACAAAAGCACAAGCAGAACACTGGTTGATGCATTCTAGTACATGATAGCACTAAGAGGGGTTTTGATCTGGTACCTCAGTTTGGTATTCTCTCAGATTGCAAACCAAATCTGCTTGTGAATGAGCCTAGTAGGACAACTGTAATAGATAATGACAACAATGAGGCTGATAGTAATTTGTACCATCAATTTTTCAAAAAATCTTTCATTCTATTTGGTAATGAACAGGGTGAATCTTGGAGGTGGACACTTCACCACGTGGTAATCTTTACTATGAGCCAAGGTATCTTGTTGCAGTATATGTTGACATCACGACACTGGACAAAAAGTCAGCCTTATTGCTTAATTAATGTATCACACAAAGACCCATTCAAGGTGGGACACTGTGTGCGTCAGTGCAACATACAACATCTTGCATATTATGTGGAACACTGATTTCAAGGAAACAATGTATTGATAATGAGCTCACCTGATTTGAATTTTGTTGGATTGTTATGGAATGTCAGCTCAGCCAGAAACTGGGTTTCTCTCTGCAAATAATGAGCTCCTGTTTGTGATTTAATTACCCACTGCCAGATTATAAGGAGATCAGGAAAAATGGAACATGTTTTGTAGAAAAAGTTAAAATCACACCACCATACAGGGTGTTCATAAATTTGATATGTAATAATAATCTTTAATTATAAAAATTGTAAATAACTACAGTAATGTTTGATACAGCAATGAATGCAGTATATCTTCAAGTTTTTATTGCCGCCTGACACTGTTAGTTCCCAACATTCCCGCTAAGTGGCATGTGTGAATTAGTTACTCCAACAGTCATCAAAGAGTTGTATAATGGTGCAGAGCATGCAGACCCCCAAGTAAGCTTGTTGTTTATCACTATGTATGCTAGAGGCCATTGCATTAATGCTATACAGCTATTGGCTGCAAGTGGAAACAAACATCCAAGACGTTAATAACATCCAAGATGATGTAATCCGGTAGGTTTTGCCATATTTCACAGTTTCCAGTTTATTTCGCCATGTAGGCTATAAATTTTTGTTATTTTCGAGGTGAACATAAAATGACAGAACCCTCAAAACTGCGTGTTTTAAGATATAATTTGTGGCGAAACTGTGTTGGGAAGTGGCTCAATTACTTCGTATTAATTAGCAAAGGTGATAGTTTTTTCAATAACGTAACCTTCAGTGTTACTAGTGGCAAAACCGTCTTTTTTTTTTTTTTTTTTTTTTGCTAATAGATCTGTTACGTGGTGTAAAATTTTGAAATTTCTTTCTTGTTTGTTTATGGATTTGTGATTTGGTTATGTCAGTTGACATTATGAATGTTGGTAAAATTGCTACCTAGGAGGAGAAGAATAAAATTCTTGCACTGACGCTGATTATAGGTTTTGTGCCTCTTTATACTTTAGAATGCAGTACTTTAGGAATTTCAAAGGTTTCATAGGCTGAGGTCTGTAAACTTATTACATAGTGATTTAAACAAAGTGGTGAGTTCATTTTACATGTGTTTGTCTGGTGTGGTGGCTGTGCTGGCTATTGGGTGACATAACAAGTCGACAGCCAATAAAAGTTCACTAGCTGGAAGCGGCTGATGTTTCCTTGAGTCTGACTGAACATATTCTTCAAGACTCAGTGATTGAATTTAAAAGTTTGATGATCGATACTGTTGCTGAACACGGCACATTGCAAATACATGCAGAAAGATGAGAATGAGTTAGAGTTATGTGTTACGTGTTATTAGTTATGTGTTATGAGTTATGAGTTATTGCTGGCACAAGAAAATGTGGTGGCTGGGCCCCTTCATCACCCATTGGCCCAGTCCCAAACACTTCATGTCGACTGTTGTGTTTTTTCCATTGCTGCTGCAACCTAGCAGTAGTTGTATCATAATTGTGCAGTGCAGCTGAACACTGCACGATGTGTTGGCAATGCCGATCGTGGATTACGTCAACAATTCCTCTCTCATGTCTCTCCACTCTGCAATAGCCTAAAATATTCTCTTAACTCTATCACCACCCACAGTGCGAAACGTCTGCCTTTTGTGTCATTTATAACTTATTCAGTCATATCAAACATCAACAGGAAGAAAACGGGAGGAAGTCAAGTGAGACGTTGAGTAAGAATGTAAAATTGAGATAAACCTTACTAGGAAGAAATGTAAAACTAGGGAATTTTTAGCATTGATCTTATGGTTTGTTTTTTTACAGAAGCTACAAATTTATGGCATATAATTGTGAAAAATGTAAAATTGGAGAACGTAAAATCAAAGGTCCACTGCAGTCATTTATCTGCGCACCTCAAAGTTTTTCCAACCAATAGTCTTCATTATGTATTACAGTTACTTTTCCTTTTTTTCTAAATAAAATAATGTTTATTTTTCAAATTATTTGTAATACATAACAAGAACCTACCTACCTTTCTCTCTCTCTTGGACATGGTCAGCAGTTTTTGCCTGTGTGTCTTAAATTTTTTCTGCTTTATGAAGTCTTCTTTTTCCTTGTCCAAGTTCACATCCTTGATTCGAAGGCTAAGTAAAACACCAAGAACCTCAACATGAACAGAATGTGAACGTGATTTTACCAGATGATTTATGCGTCGAACTATCTGAAACAGAGCAGATAGCAGAACTGAATGTGTGAATGACTTTTCAAATGAAGTGGTTTACTGTGTGTTTTCCATTCACTTACATCAAGGGAAATTTCCCCCTTTTTATCTTCCTTCAGAACAGTTTTTACTGCTTCTGCTACTCTTTCACGGACATTAGAGAAACGATGATTGAGAAACGGAATTAACATCTGTGCAAGATTTCGTGAAAAATTGAAATATGGGTGAGCAACCAAGAGCTCACACAAACATTGTACTGAAAGCTTTCCAAGTGCAATCTCTTGCTGGAACAAAAGAGGGAAAACATTTTATGGAATATTATGTTTTTCCACTAATGAACACTGTTCTAGTGAAATAGAATAATGAGTTTTATTTTGGCATATTTCCAATTTAATTTTTTTACTAAACAATTTTCTTCACAAGCTGTCTGTATAAGCAATGCATAACCTCTCATTTGATTTTACTAATAGCCACATAATCATATTATAAATTACTTTAAAAAAATTTTTACAGCTGGAGATATCCATATGTAGTGTGTAATTAATCTTACAAGTGAAAGTAAGCATTCAGAGCCAATAATGTTCATTACTCTGGAAAACAAATTACTTATTGGGCCGTTCATGTAAAATATGACTTCCCACTCTTTCATAAATTCTTGTAGTGATCTAATCAGCTTTCAAACTGATATTTCTGAAAGCAACAAGGAATATATAAGGGAAGAGGTTGTGTGTTTGTGTGTGTGTGTTTGAGGTGGGGTTAGGGTTTCATGTTCCACTGATGGCATGGCAAGCTGGAGCACAAGTTGACTGCACATACAGTTTTGAAAGAAACCTTCCAGCACTCATTTTATGGGATTGTGAGAAACTACAGCACACTTGAAGCTGTACATCACCTTACCTGGTATCAGGAACCATCTCTCTGTTGCTGAGGACATAGCTCAGAGTGCCTCAAGCACAGGAGTTTTCAGTCATCATTGTAGTTTTTTTTCTACATTAATAGAAAACAGTTTGGAGGCATGCGGATACACTCTTTAATGTCCACTGTAATTGTGGAAATATTAGTAAGTGGATCAATTCAGAGACCACATTCATTTCTGATGTATCCAGCTTATACAATGCACACCTCCAGACAAAAAATGTAGTGTACACGAGTTGTGGAATTCATTTTTCCCTATAACAGAACTGACAAGGGAATGGACCATTCCGATATGTCAAAACCTACCATGACTTTTTTTTTTACATCAGAAGAATACACCAAAAGAAATGCACTGTCAAATTTTTAACTGCTAAGAGACATGACAAGTATTTTTTTTTTTTTTTTAAGTGAAGGTATACAGTTTTGCTGCACGAAGAACTGCTTATGTGAGAACAAGCGAAAGAGCAAATGCAGCCATGACAAGAGCGTGTAGCACCATGTAGCTCAAAAATCCAGGGTGCACACAATGTGAGTTTTAAGCAATTAAACCATACCAAAAAAGTCACAGACCATTAATTTTTTGAATAACTTCCAGTCCACAACAGCTAAACTGTTGCTAGTGGAATTCTTACAAAGGTGACTAACAGAGGAGAAAAAATCAGAAATGTCTGATGTCACACGGCTGACTTCCATCAGAAACAATATTTCACTCATATTTATCACTGGCCTATTGTATACATAAGTGTCACAGCATTCATCGATTGCACAACTGATTCTGTCTTTTTCCACACCACAATGATAGCACAGTTTGTACACAGTATTTCCATGAAACCCGACTGATCAGCATTATATACAACAGTTGTGGGGATAACAGTAAGCTTTGTCTTCATGTCAGCAACAAATTTTTCTATAATGATGCCTGTTAATAGCCTCTCCTCTGTAAGTTTACTTGAAGAAAATTTTGTAATTATCTGACCTCCTATTCAAAAATGGTTCAAATGGTTCTGAGCACTATGGGACTTAACATCTGAGGTCATCAGCCCCCTAGAACTTAGAACTACTTCAACCTAACTAACCGAAGGACATCACACAACACCCAGTCATCACGAGGCAGAGAAAAATCCCTGACCCCGCCGGGAATCGAACCCGGGAACCCGGGCGCGGGAAGCGTGACCACCTATTCTGTATGATTTCTAGGATCTGCTTAACTAGGACAAAGAAGCATGGAAATCAGCAGTGTTCAACTCACTTACAATTTGGTGGGCCTGTTCTCATAGATCTCCATTGGTAATGGTACACTGTTTTTCGAGAACAATTCTAAATCTTTTGACTATTTTTTCTTTCATTTTTTAGTATATTTCTTTCTTCATGTAATTCTTTCTTCCATTTATGCAATTAATATTCAAGCTGTTTGAAATGAAATAGGTTTTGCACATTCTTAAACATATTCTTGTTTTGGACTCTTACTGGCACTACTATCATCATCTGAAGTACAATATTCACAGAACTGTCACAGATATTTCCTATTTCTTATAATGTTTCTACAGTTTTTAACAAAATGTTGACACCATTTGTACAAATGTCTAAGAAATTAAACAGCAAATAACACACTTGCAGGTGTTCAGGAAAAGTAGGTGATTCTGATTTCATACCATGTTCTTCATATTTCACCTTATCAAGACTGTGAAATTTAACAAGCTTTCACATTCCTGTAAGACTCTGCAATTTGCACAAGGATATGTGTTATCACAAGAATATTTATGAAGAAAACACAATTAACACTGATTCAATTTCATATACATTATTAACAGTTGTTGATAAGGCAAAGCAACTGGGAATGGCTATGGATTTTAAATGAGTTGCACATTTAAGTGAATAGAAACAGAACAATCATGTCAGTGAAACTACCAACGGAACACTGACATTTGCTTTGTAAAATATGATCACATTTTTTCGTGTTATTTGTTTACTGATGGACCATCTAGCCAGAATATGTGCCTGCTGTGTTGCACATGGTCAGTCTGCTACAGCTCTGCTCAAGCTGCCTGGTGCACTAAGAATTTAGCAATTTTCAAGACTTAAAAAAAAAAGTGCATTGTGCATTAGCAGCTAAAATTTTGACAGTTCATTTCTTTTGGTGTTTTTCTTTCTGTACAAAATTTTGGGATGGGTTTCAACATTTTGGACTGGACCATTCCCTCGTGAGTGCTACCTGACATGCCAAATGCATTGAAATTATACACTACTTTTCCATCAGGAATCCCTTAAATTGATAGATGAATTAAACACTTATTATAGTCCCAAATCTTCTATTAGGACTCAACTTGTGGATTTAATGGAACCTCACATGAACAGGAAACTGAACATGAAGGAGTACTTTAGAACTTTGCATATTCACTAACTGAATTGAAGCAGTGGCACTGAAATGATTTTTTAAACAGCAATTACATTTTAAAACATGACAGCAATTTAAATGTTGTCAGTTTATTCTCTACAGGTATTTTCACTTTTAAAATGATAAAATCAAAAACAAAAGCCACCTGTTCCATTTTCAGCAATGGACTTTCTCTGAACTACACAGTATTTGGCAAATAAGGTCAGACATTAGCCACAAATTTTTGTAATGGTTACCCGCCAATCATTTTCAGCACTACAGTATGCCTTAATGCAAGAATTTTGCAAAAGTACCACCTATTGAGGCAGAGCAAAGGAAACGTGCTACCAGCTGCCTCTTGTGTCCATCAGAGAACCTGCAAGCTGACTAATAAGCATAATTACATGTTATGAATATCTGAATGAAGTAAAAGTCAGACAATTGAATTTACCACACCATGAGGAATGCTCTAAAGGATCCTCCCGCTCCAAATTTTCAAAACCATAATTTTTCAAGTTATTATCAAAAAACTAAGTTACATAATTTAGATAAAATAACAACAAGATAAAATAACAACAAAATGTGACATTTTCAAAAGTATGTTAATACTGTCTTCTAAATTAGATAAATTACTACATTTTGGAGTAATCATTACAGATTAAATTACAAGAAACAAAGTCAATGATCACTAAGTACTCTGGTTAATTAATATCCTTGCCTGCAGGATTATATTTGAGTAAAGGGAAAATACTGCCTTTCTAACTAGTGGTAGCAACTCTGAATAAAGTTCATTTAGTGCTTAGGGAAATTATATATGCTTAATTTCTGCAGGAGAAAGAGAAATTTGGCACAGAAACGAAGCAGGCGACTTCTTTTATTTGAGAATATCTGAGTTGGGCACATATACGTAATGAAATATTGTTTATAGGTGATCAAGTATTGTTTATGTGCTCATTTAGTATAGCATACCTAAACTACCTGTGGCCACCATTGTCCAAATTCTGGTTAGCTGTCTGAGTTAATAGCACTTTTACTTCCATTCGACTGATGAAGTCTTCCATTTGTAGGGTATGCGACCATACAGACTTGGCATGCAGTAATTTCACGGAAACATCTTGATTGCTAAAACCTTTATTTATGACATGTTTTGAGTCATCATCATCAGATAAAATATGGTTATGAAAGCTCATACAAATGATTAATACAAGAAAAACGTACAGTCTCACATGCAGTTGCCGTTAGGTGTATTTGCAAAAGATGTTATCTGCAGACTTCGCATGCTGAAACACATCATAAATAAATTTTTTGTTGGTCAAGACATTTCTATGGAATTACTACATGCGAAGCTGATTGTATTATAGCTTGTGAGGTCTGATAAGCTGGTCTTGTTACCTTAATTATAAAATTTTGTCAAATGAAGTTCATTACGAGTGACAAGTTAAAACACATGACTGATTCTGACGTGGTCTCAGATCTGTGCCTTCTGAGGGCAGTATGCTTTTAATTGATCCTGTGAAGGGTGTTCAGTTGGCATAACTGGAAGAGCACTGCCCACGAATGGCACAAATCTGGGTTAAACTTGAGTTGTAGTGCACAGCTGTAATACGCTATACACAATCAACACAGCTAATACTCTATGCAGAGTGAAATATTTGTTTCCTGAATGAAATTTGAGTGGAATTTGGAGTCTATGGGTGCAACACCACGGATTGTCTGAACTCAACACAGGCCTCTTTCTTTTTCAGTTTTTGCTACTACTGCAGTTTCTGCAAGACTGAAAGTCATTTTGAGCTTGTGTTTCTGTGTGAAGTAGGAAGTGTGTTCAAACATTAAAAGTAGCAATGGTGGACTTGAATAGAATATAAGGCAACCTGAGGCTATTCCACACACCCCAGCAAGTCTGTATCTGTCATCCACGGTACCACATATTATAATACACTGATCCACTGAGATGTGTTAAATATCTAACATGAAATATGCAGTTGTAAAAATTGTTTTGAATTAGATCAGGTTGAAAATGGCACTTCATAATTGATTTTCATGTGCTGCTTGTGTTTACAATTTCAGAGATGGCTGTAAAGGTATATTATGTGGGTTAAACACACACAAACACAACTTAAAAACACACAAAATGATTTCTCTGTACTTAATTAACAATCTTGTAATGATTACACATCACACCAGTTTTTTATACCCAACATGGTGATACAACACAAGACAGCTGTTGACTTTCACTACTTCTCGCTGATGTCACAACTTTGAGTTCTCGCAGTTGTTCAGCCTTCCCATCTGTGCGGTAGTGTTAAGAGTCCCTAGATACAAGTGAGGAGGGAGTCTTTCACCATTAAATTAGCATGGAGTATTATTCTTATTTATCATTCTTTATTCATTTATGAGTACTCAGTACATCATAAACAGTGCATACACTAGCCAAAATTTTCAAGATGCTCACTGCAATCAGAAAATTCTTTGCACTGTATTTTTCCTGGTTTCTGAATTTTTTCCACTTCTTATCAACAAAATCGTTCTTATCCCTCCAATAAGTAAAAAAGATGGTGTTTCGAAGGTAGTATGCCCTTAAGGTGTTTATCCACTAGTGAGTAACTTCCACAAGTAACTTCTGCAGACACTTGCTGAGGTGTCAACGTAGAACAAAACATGTACATGTTTACTCTTGCAAGTTAATCTATTGAAGGATAAACTTTCCACAAAGCAAAATTAAGAAGAAAAATTAGTGTTTGGGTGAAGAAATGGATACAGAAGCATACGTATTTAAGCTGTTGAGAAACGCTACTGAATGAAATAAAATGAGAGGACTCCACTCAGATTAAAAACTTTCTAAGAATACTGTACCAGTATGTTAGTTTCAAACATCTCTTGCATATTGTACAATCAAATATTCAAAAGCAAGATACAAAATTGCATCAATTCATAATTCTTCGATTTTTGGAAAAAGTATTTATTATTTATCTAAAAGAGCTATATGGCACAAATAGCAAACCAGAAACTCTGGAACTTGAATCACACAACAGTGTAAGTGATGACGAGAAAGGACCAACCATCATAATGGAAGAAGTAAACTCTGCCATAGCTGCAATGAAAAATGGCAAAGCAGTAGGTACAGATACGATACCGGGAGAAATATTAAAATGCTTGAACTAAGATGGGATAAGAGAAATATTGAGATTATGTAATAAAATATATGACAGTGGTGACTGGCCTGAGGACTTTCTGACAACAGTAATGATTCCATTGCTGAAAAAACAAGGAACCAAGAAATGCAGCGAGCACAGGACAATCAGCCTCATTTCACATGCAGCCAAAGTGATGTTAAGAATAATTAATAAAAGACTTGAAAAAATAATGGAGGAGAATCTTGGCGAGGAGCAGTTTGGCTTTAGACAGAATACGGGCACCAGAGATGCAATAGGGCTCCTACAAATCTTGGGAGAAAGGTTTATTGAAAAAGGAAGAGAC
Source organism: Schistocerca serialis cubense (assembly GCF_023864345.2). Lineage (NCBI taxonomy): Eukaryota > Metazoa > Arthropoda > Insecta > Orthoptera > Acrididae > Schistocerca > Schistocerca serialis. The sequence goes on along the minus strand of NC_064642.1, from coordinate 631,738,170 downwards.
CTATATATGTGCTTCATCAATCTAGAAAAGGCATTTGACAATGTGGTTTGAGACAAGCTTGCGACTACAATGAGGGAAAAGAGAGTGGACTGGAAAACCAGAAGACTTGTAAACTCATTATATCTTAACCAAAAAGTTTCAATTAAAGTGAGAGGAGAAAGTACAAACTGGATCGGACTAGGAAAAGGAGTAAGACAAGGATGCTGTCTATCACCTACTCTTTTCAACCTCTACTTGGAAAACATGATTGACCAATGCTCATTAGATGACAAAGGCGTAGAAATTGGAGGAAGAAGAGTGGGGTGTTTGAGGTCTGCTGATGACATGGTCCTTCTAGCCAAAGTATTGGCACTAGGAGGAAATAAGGAAATAAAAATTATGCTGAATGGAGAAATACTAGAACAGGTGCAAAATTTTTAAGTATCTTGGAAGCAGGATAGACACTGACTGGAAGTGCACCACAGAAATTAAAACAAGAATAGCAATGGCAAAAGAGACGTTTTATAAGAAAAGAAGAATTTTCTGCAGCGGTCTGGACAGAGAACTCTGGAAGAGACTCATAAAATGTCTTGTATGGAGTGTTCTTCTATATGGCACTGAAACATGGACTATGAGGAAGAAAGACAGAGAAAGGCTGGAGTCTTTTGAGATCTGGACATGGCAGAGGATGAAAAGAATAAGTTGGATGGACAGAGAAGAAAATGAAGAGGTACTGAGAAGAGTGGGAGAGAAAAGACAGTTACTAGATGTAATAAAGAGAAGAAAAAGAAATTGGATGGGGCACATATTAAGAAAGAATGACGGACCCATAAAAACAGTTTTAGAAGGTTATGTAGAAGGAGAAAGGAAGTTAGGAAAGAAGAGATTCCAGATACTGGATGACATGATGGACTGTGCAACATACAGCAGCCTTAAGAAGGAAGCAATGGATCGCAGAAAACTGAGAGGCATAGGACCTGCTAATATAGCAGATAACTGATGATTATGATTTATTATTTTTGTTACAAACGTAATGCAGTTATGTTTATGCACACATTAAAAAACCTGCTAAAATTTGAAGATGTCCGTACTGCCATTCTATTTCTCCTTTTGGTGAAACAAAGTAGTCTGAAATTAATTTCACACGTCCTTGGCTGTGGTGCCAATTATATATGTTTAGGGGGTTCCAATAGTTCATTTGTTTGGACCCATCTGTATTTGCACTATTCTTCTTTTTGACAGTCATTTTCAAAACGTCCAGCAATTGGGAAGTTCAGCAAGTACTTGCAGCAAGATGCGAGAAATTGTTTCCGTTTATTTGTGTAAGCTACTTCTCCAAGCTGACGAAACTTGCAGAAGTTGACTTGGTGGGGGTTTTTCTACATGAAACAACTTGGAGAAGTTTATTTGCTAGTGGACACACACCTTTAAATTCCTGCAACCTAACTTAGTCAAGCAGTAACAAAGGGATCTAAAGTTAAACATGGAAGCTGAACCATGGCTTGACTAGACTGAAACTTTAACTCTGTCGGTTAAAACAGCTGCTGATCCAGAGCTTGAACTGTGAACCCTGCCTTTAGCATGAAATTCTCTTACTGACTGAGCTATCCAGGCATGACTCACTACCTGCCCACAGAACTACCATTCTGCCAGTATCTCTCTTCCACTTTCTTCCAGGAGTGTTAACCCAGCATGGCATGTAGGTGAGCTTTTGTAAAATTTGGAAAGTAAGAGATAGGTGCTAGCAACAAAACAGCAGTAAGGACAAGTTGTGAGAAATGCTTGGATAGAACAGATGCTATGAACATAACCTCTGGGAGGCAAGATTCCAGATCAACATCCCGGATGGGGATAAATTTTCATTCTGAGAGGAAACATCATTTTCTTTCTCTCTTTTAGCACTCTATTTCCAGGAATAAAAGTAGCAACTAGTGGGGTATGAGGGAGGGGTGGGAGGGGGGGGGGGGGGGGGGGGGACGATAACGACGACAATTTCTATGAGCTGCTAGAAATTGAATTAAGAACCTTTGGATTTGTAATCTGACATCCACCGAATCAAATTCCAACCAGAGTACCATTAAAAATTAAAAATAAAAAAGTGTAGAAACAATGGAGGTGAACCATGAAAGTCACTGGGTAGTCTCTGACATTTCACCTACAGGATTTCTTCCAGTGTCCTAACACATTTACACTTACATGACACTGATACTTACGTTCACTAATGTCTGATGATATTTGCATAAGATGCTGAGTATGAAATTCATGAATTGTCCAGATTTTTAAATTTATTTGACATGCAGTAATTATAAAATTAAGAACCAAAATTACAATGTGACTATGAATCTTTATTTTTAAGAGTTTGCTTGATCGATGATCACCAAGTAACAACTAAAAGTTAGATTTTTATCAGCTATAAATTACTGAGTTCCTACCTGTCAAGTATTCAAAATTTATATTTTTTGTATTAAATGAAGGAAAGCTTACCTCTGAAAATACTTTTGTGTTCCCTCTTTTGGGGCAGAGAATATTTGTCAGTTTCTCCAGCTTCTGAAGATACATTTTGTATGCTTTTAACAAACTTTTTTCATAATTTTGTAACTGTAAAGTTGTTTTCTTTACTGAAATCAGAAATTAAATTACATTTAATTTGCTCCCTCTGACTGCAATTCATCAGGTGGACTGGGTGGCATGGGAGTTCATTTCAGATGGAGTGTGCCAAGGGGGGGGGGGGGGGGGGGGAGAGGTGGGAGGTAGGAACAGGGGTTGGGTGTTGGTAGCTAGTAGCTCGGAGGGTGTCAGCTGGTTTGCTGGCTAGGAATGTGGGAGGGAGAGGTGGCAGGGGTATGGGCTATATCCGGTGTGAAGTGGTGCACCAAGAAGGTGACATGGATACTTGAATTGGGAGGGGTCAATAGAACACAGAAAGGGGAAACTGTTGGATTAAGAGTGAGGGGACAGTGGGTTAGCAGAGAGTGAGACCAGGAGGTTTACAGGAGAGGAGGATGTGTTGCAAGAATGACTCCCATCTGTATCACACAGAAAATCTGGTGATGGAAGGAAGGATCCAGATGGTGCAGGTTGAGAAGCAGCCATTGAAATTGGGTGTGTTATGTTCAGCTGCACGTTGTGGCACAGCGTTGTCCACTTTGCTCTTGGGCACAGTCTGATGGCGGCCATTCATTCTGTTGGACAGCTGTTTGGTTGTCATATTGACATAAAAAGCTGTGCAGTGATTGCGGCAGAGTTGGTATGAGATGGCTGCATTCACAGTTGGGCCTGTCTCTGATAGGGTAGAAAAATCAAGTGACTGGACTGGAGTAGGAAGTGCTGGATAGGTGGACTGAGTAGGTCCTGCAACTGTATCTTCCGCAGGGATAAGATCCCTTTAGCAGTGGGTTGGGAGGAGGAATGGCATAGAGATGGAATAGGATGTCGTCAATGTTGGATGGGCAATGGAGTACCACTTTTAGCGAATGGGGGGGGGATCTTGGGTAAGATGTCTCTTTTTTTACAGAATGATAAATAATGAAATCCTGGCAAAGGTTGTGGTTCAGTTGTTCCACTCCAGGGTGAACATAGTCGTCTCATAACAACTCTGCTGCAATCACTGCACATCCAACCAGCTGTCCACCCACATGAATGGCCACTGCCAAACTGTGGCCAAAAACCAAGTTGGTCACCCAGTGGTAAAACATGCAGCTGAATACAACACACCCAATTTCAATGGCTCCTTCACAACCTGGACCATCTGTAGCCTCACCTTTCCTGAACTATGCAGATGGGAATACTCCTTGCAACATAACATGCTCTCGTAACCCTCCTGGCCTCAATTGCCATTAACCCAATGTCCCCACACGCTCTAATCAACAGTTTCCCCTTCTTCTGTCCTATCACCCCTTCCTGATTCATGCCTCCATGTCATCCATTGTGTGCTGTTTCCCACTGGCTATGGTACCCGTGCATCACATGCTTAGCTTGTGCACATGCCACACCTCCCTCCTGCATTCCTAGACAGCAAATTGGGTGCCTCCCTCAGAGCTGCTAATTACCCACCCCCATCCCCTTTACTGCTTTCCACTTCTCTTTCCCTCTATTCACCACACCCAACACAACCCAACCCAAACTGCAATCACAACATTGAGCACCCAGCTGGTATTATGTAGAGGCACAGATGAGCAGGTGTGTGTGTGTGTGTGTGTGTGTGTGTGTGTGTGTGTGTGTGTGTGTGTGGTGTGTGTGTCACCTCTAGCTCAAGAAAGGACTGATTCTGAAAGCTAGCACTTTTTTTTTCTCCATTATCATTCGACTACACGATTGCCGCACAGTCACACCCAATAAACAAGCAGAATTATGCATACAGAGTAATTTACAATGACACAGCCACATAAAACTAATCATAATAGAGGTAGGTTTCACACTGAGATTCATCAGAAGAATTCTCTGGATGTGTACTCCATCCACAAATGCGGCAGTTTAAGAAACTCTCATTCAAAAGTCATTTAGTATTAACTCAGTCTGTGACCCTTGCTAGGTGGGACGGTGGGAGGAAACAGAGAAGATTCAAACAGGGAGAGGACATTTTGTCACAGGTTTGCTTAGTAAGCACCACAGTGTCATAGAGGTGCTCATCCATCTCCTGTGGCAGGCGCTACAATAGAGGCATTGTGAATCACAGTTTGGCTTACAGTCAACAACATCAAAGAATATGTGAAGAGTCCACCAACACATAGCTTTCCCACACACATACCTTGCAAAAAGTCCATGACAGTAAAATTAGAGATCTAAGTTCATACGGGGCCTTACCAACAGTCGTTCCATGACTGAAACAGGAAAGTGTGAAGTGATAGTGTTATCTGGAGACCCCTCTAACATAAACAATAAAGTGCTGAGTCGTGATAGGCACAACTTCCTATTCCTGCCTCGGAGTACCAATGTCCACCACTTCTACAACAACCTCCAAACCTCCCCATGACCCCTCACAGCTGACAAACCCTGTCTCGCAGACATACTACACTTACCCCACCCTCCAAAACTCCCTCTCATCACCACACAGTACCCAGAACCTAAACAGACCCGCAACACAGTTATGAACCTTTCCTCCAGAAGCCTTAGACCCACAGAAATATCTGTCCTTTCCAAAGGCCTCACCTTTTGCCCCACTCCCAAATTCAACCATGCAAGACTAGTTAAAGACGTTCTCTCCTTCTCCCGATCCCTACAGTGGAAACACTTTTTCGCCACCAACCCAATCAATCAGTCTCAACCGAAGACCAACACTGAACCTTGCCTAACTCAGTTCACTCCTCTATCCAACCATGATCCACCCCCACTGCCTCCAAACAAACCCCTGTTAACTTTCCAGAAATTCTTAACCTCGAACCCTGCCTCGCCATCATTCCCCAAATCCCTCAACATGCAAACTAATCTTACATCTGCATAAAGAACCGCAGTCCGCCATCTAAAAAACTGATCCTGACCTTATAATTCTACCTGCAGACAAAGGCTCCACCACCGTTGTTTTGAACTGCAAGGATTATGTGGCAGAAGGACTCTGTCAACAGTCAGATACTTCCACCTACAAACTATGCCACAGTGATCCCATTCCAGTAATCCAGCAGGATCTCCAGTCACTACTCAAATCCTTAGGCCTATCCCAGAACCTCTCCCCAGAGTCCATCTCTCTACTTACCCCTACCACTCCCCGCACTCCCACCTTCTACGCGCTTCCTAAAGTCCATAAACCCAACCACCCAGGATGCCCCATTGTGGCCGGCTACTGTGCCCCCACTAAGAGAATCCCTGCTCTTATAGACCAACACCTTCAACCTATTACCTGGAACCTATTCTCCTATATAAAAGATACCAACCATTTCCTCACCCGACTTTCCACAGTTCCTGTCCGTTTACCACACGGTGCCCTGCTCATCACTATTGATGCCACCTCCCTGTACACTAACATTCCTAAAGCCCATGGCCTTACAGCTATCGAACACTACCTTTCCAGACGCCCTATGGATTCCAAACCAACAATGTCCTTCCTAGTCTCCATTACCAACTATATCCTCACCCACAATTACTTCTCCTTTGAAGGCATTACCTACAAACAAATCCGCGGTATGGCTATGGGCACCCGCATGGCACCATCCTATGCTAACCTATTCAGGGCCATCTAGAGGAATCCTTCCTAAAAACCCAGAATCCTAAACCCCTCACCTGGTTCAGATTCATTGATGACATCTTTGCTATCTGGATTGAAGGTGAGGACACCTTATTCACATTTCTCCAGAACCTCAACAACTTCTCCCCCATTTGCTTCACCTGGTCCTGCTCAACCCAACAACCCACCTTGCTAGATGTTGACCTCCACCTCAGAGATGGCTACATCAGTACTCCATCCATATCAAACCTACTAACCACCAGCAATACCTCTACTTCGTCAGCTGCCACCCATTCCATACCAAGAAGTCCCTTCCGTACAGCCTAGCCACCCGTGGTCGTCGCATCTGCAGTGACAAGCAGTCCCTCTCTAAATATACCGAGGGTCTCTCTGAAGTCTTCACTGACCGTAATTATCCTCCCATCCTTGTACAAAAACAAATCTCTCGTGCCTTATCTTTCGAGTCCCCCACCACCTCCCAAAGTCCCACAGTCTGGACACAGAGGAGCATTCCCCTCATAACTCAGTACCATCCGGGACTGGAGCAACTGTATTACATTCTCCGCCAGCGTTTCGATTAGCTTTCGTCTTGTCCTGAAATGAGAAATGTCCTGCTCACTATCCTTCCCACCCATCCTACTGTGGTATTCTGCCATCCACTGAACCTACACAATATACTCGTCCATCCTTACACAACCCCTGCTCCCAATCTCTTATCTCATGGCTCATACCACTGTAATAGACCTAGATGCAAGACCTGTCCCACACATCCTCCTGCCACCACCTACTCCAGTCCGGTCACTAACATCACCCATCCCATCAAAGGCAGGGCTACCTGTGAAACCAGTCATGTGATTTACAAGCTAAGCTGCAACCACTGTGCTGCGTTCGATGTAGGCATGACAACCAACAAGCTGTCTGTCAGCATGAATGGCCACCGACAAACTGTGGCCAAAAAACAAGTGGACCACCCCGTTGCTGAACACGCTGGCAAACATGATATCCCTCATCTCAATGACTGCTTCATAGCCTGTGCTATATGGATCCTTCCCACCAACACCAGCTTTTCTGAATTGTGCAGATGGGAACTTCCCCTGCAATACATCCTATGTTCCCGTAACCCTCCTGGCCTCAACCTGCGTTAGTCACTGTCCTCACCCATCCAGCCCCCTCCCTGTTCCCATTCCAGGACTACACAGCCATCATGTCACTGCCACACCCAGTCATTTAATTTCTTTTTATTTCTTTCCTTTCCGCTACTTACCCCCTCCCCCACTCCACACCTTCTCTCCTGTCCTCCGTCTAAACTGCAACACTTCACTGTCTGCCACTCCCACCATACTATCCCTCCCCCACCCCGCCCCAGCCTCCTCCTTACCCCCAACCAGTCGCAACTCCCATCATGCACTGATGCTGCTGCTCGCAGTGTGGTTTCAGTTCTCTGAGACTGCAGATGTGTGTGCAAGTTGCTTTTGCCTGAATGTGTATGTGCGTGTGGGTACGTGTGTCTACTGCTGACAAAGGCCTTAATGGCCGAAAACTATAATTGTGTGAATCTTTTTGTTGTGCCTATCGTGACTCAGCATCTCCGCTATATGGTAAGTGACAACTTTCCTTCTCTGGTATTGTTACATTTCTTCCTGGATTTTCCATTATTTGACACACAATAAGGTGGTTTATGGAGTATAGATCCTGGGTAAGTATAATGGGAAGAATATAGTTTGGACTTTAGTCATTTTGAGTAGCTCACAAATTAGCCATAACATGTCAGGAAACAGCACAGTAAATAACATGAATCTATATCAACACAATATCGACATCACATGGCTTTTCCAAAGATTGCTACCAATATCTCATAACAACATTGACATGATGTTAGCAGGTAAAAAGAAGTCAGTAAGAAGATGTATGTGCTATCAAGTAGGTTACGGTAATTTAATGATTTCTGCCATCATGTGCGTTTGCTTGCAGTCCCACCTCAGTGACCAGAGACAATGGTCATGTGTGTGTGTGTGTGTGTGTGTGTGAGTTGTGCTTGCGTGAATGTGTATGTGTGTTTTATCTACTTTAGAAGAAGGCCTTTTGGCTAGAAGCTCACATGTATAACAATTGCTTTGTTGCACCTGTCTGCGACTCAACATTTACTCTGTACGATGAAAGCTATCTATCTTTTTCATAATACTGTCATTATTAGAGCCTGGATATGCCATTATTTGATTTCATCAAATTGCATCGACACAAATGACTAACAGAATTAAAGAAAGTCAAAGATCAATGGAGTACAGAGTACTGAACGAAATATCCCATCAATATAGTTAATAAAAAGTCTCAACACAACATACTATTTTTCAAAACTTTCAGTCCATGTTTTCTGCTCCAACTACACCTTCTGTGTCCATTTTGTTAATTTTATTGCTGAACAATATATATAAATTAGACATAGAAATTGCAACATTTCAAAAATTAATCTAATTTAAAACAAAAAAAAAGTTTTTTTCCTGTAAGGCTCTTATCTCATAAATGATTACAATAACTTTACAACAAAAAGGAGACTTTAAAATTAAATAAAGGAGTTACACACATTTTACTCCTGCAGTTTCCTGGTGCTTAATTTGATATGCTGGTAGGAGGTCTTTAAAAACTTCCAGCAATGAAACACATGCCAGTTTGCAAACTGTAATACGTATTTCAGGAGTTCTTTCTTCCATAATTTCCAGCAACACCTTGAAATTTTTCACCTGGGCAACATACCACAAGTTAATTCAGTTAGACTTACTCCAACATTATGACTACACGAACATATAATTCAACACCAACAAGTTATAAATAAATACAATTAATACCTTTGTCTCTGGTGCCTCAAGGAGTCCACTAGAAAGGACACCAATCTGAAATTTACGTTTCTGAAGAAGCTGTTGCCTATGAAAAATTAACTGTGCTGTGCTGACTGGTACATTCGGATTCAACGAATCACCTTCTACGGTTTCATCAAGTACAATTTCACCATCACTCTCACTATCTGGTTCCACTGCCTTTCCTTCTTCAGGTATATTTTCTTTTTCATTATCTTCATCATTCACTACAATTAAAAAGATGTGACAAAACAATAATGATGTAGTGTAAACATATATTTTGTAAAAGCAGGGGAAACATGTGTACATAATACTTTCAGAAATGGCTGTAGCCATTAGTATAAGAGGAGTCACAATGCACTACGGATGCAGATTATGTTGGAAGTTCAAAACAAAGTTCACAGAAAACAAGCTGGCAGTCAGGTTTTCTCAGAGATGTTTTAAATATGGTGCTTTCAACTGAGGAACATATTTTTCTTGTTGAACACATTCTTCTACAAGGTGATAAATAATTTTCTGAAAAATTCTGAGAAAAATCTGTATCTCATTATAATGCAATTTATTGACTTACTGCTAAACTTGGAGAGACAGTCTCAATTTAGATGCCGAATGAACTGCAAGACCACCTAAATTAAACAAAGAGAAGTAGTTGCATATTTCTGACTCAACACAACAGAGACCTGTAACCTGTATGAAGTGACAGCAGTGTGAGAATATAAAAATGTGGATCATGAAAAGCGAATTTGTTACTGCAAATGGTTTACATCGTTTATTGAGAAGAATACGACTGATATTCTTGATGTCATCTTCTATACAGATGAGGCCTGGTCCCACTCTCTGGTCATGTTAAAACAAAATGTCACAAGTATGGTCCCATTGAGAATACTTGTGCTGTGCTTAAAATGCCATGGTGTGAGCAGGAAACTGGAGTGTGGGTACCAGTATCCAGATGGTACCTTATTTGACCTTTATTTTTTGAAGAGACTGTGAATAGTGAACATTATTGTTTAATGATCCACAATTTCACTACCCAGCTACAGGAAGACTAAATAAACTACTAATGATTTTAATAAGACTGCACTACTTCACGCGTAGCTAACAAAACTATGCATCTTCTTAGAGTGTCTTTTTGGGGAAAGTGTCATCTCAAAACCATATGGCCCCCTTGGTCACCAGACATTATTACCAGACTTTTTCTGTGGGGAGCAGCAAAATCTGTAGTGTGTCACCATCATTTAGCTATATGAATGAGGTGTCCTATACATCCTCCCACTACCACCTACCCCATTTCGATCACTAACATCACCGACCCCATCAAAGGCAGGGCTACCTGTGAGATCAGTCATTTGATTTACAAGCTAAGCTGCAGCCACTGTGCTGTGTTCTGTGTGGGCATCACAATCAACAAGCTGTCTGTCCACATGACTGGCCACTTACAAACTGGAACCAAGAAACAGCTGGACCAACCAGCTGCTGAGCACACTACCCAATGCAACATTCTTCATTTTAATGACTGATTCAGAGAGTGTGTCATGTGGATCATTCCTACCAACACCAGCTTTTCCGAACTGTGCAGGTTGGAACCATCCTTGCAATATATCTTATGTTCCCATAACCTTCCTGGCCTCAACCTCCGTTAGTCACTGTCCTTCACGCACCTGTCCCCTCCCTGTTCCCACTCTAGCACTATACAGCCCTCTATTCCACCAATGCACTTACAACCTGTTTACTGCTCCCCTTTTCTGCTGCCCCCACTTTCCCTCCATCTAACCTCCCATCCTAGCAGCCCTACCCTCTCTCCACCTTGTCCCTGTATGCTCCCACAAGCAGCACTCTACCCTCTCCCACCCCAACTCTACTATCCCTCCATCTCCCTGTTCCAGCCTCCTCCTTATCCTTCCCAACCTGACTGCTTCTCCCATCATGTGCAGTTACTCACAGTCTGGCCTTGACAGCCAGACATGTCATATATAGGGTAGTTGTGTTTACGTGTATATGTGTGTGTGTGTGTGTGTGTGTGTGTGTGTGTGTGTGTGTGTGTGTGTGTGTGTGTGTGTTAACATTGTCAAATTTCGAAGAAGGCATTTTTGGCTGAAGCTTACTTGTCTGACAGTGTTTTTGTTATGCCTATCTGTGACTCAACATACCTGCCATATGGTTAGTAGCAATCTATTGTTTCCTTAACATTGTCATCATTACACCCTGGATTTTCCATCGTTTAATAACTTTCTGCATATCATTTATGAAAGTGGTTTTTCTTTCATTACCCTCACTGGAAAGTTTACATTAATAATTTTAATAAAACAGCCAACTAAGGCAGTGGTGTGATCGACGAGAGGATACTGAAAACGATGTGCAGTGTGCATGCGCTGCAATTTAGGCAACTTGTTAGGCCAGTTTGATGTCATTTTCTGGCTTTATAGACTGCAAGTGTCATGTATCAAATTGTTTGTCTCAACTTTCCCTACATCACTGTGGTATGTTTTAAAAATTTATTGTTTATATCCTGTACGGTCTGTTATTCCAGATACTTAAAAAAAAAAAAAAAAGTAAGTAAGTAAGTATTTTAGATGCTTATGTTTGCTTGTGTTACATTTATTTAAATTACCTTCTTCTTCTTCCACAGTCCTGCACACAATTCCCTGCTTAGTTTTAATAGGCAACAGGTACTTTGTCTTCTTATTTCCTGGTTCTAGCAGTTCTTCCTCATATTTATCTTCTATCTCTCGTTCACCATCATCAGGAACCCTTTTCCTTTTATTCACATCCTTGTGACTGTCACTAGAACATAATTTACTTTTATTGGTTAACAATCAACAGTTGGTAAAAGAGCATGGAATAAAAAAGATTTTAATCTGCAGTGTTTCAATCTCTATGTAGTGGGCAAGTTGCCTCCACAGTACTAAGACAAAGAATACTTCAATGTTAAGATATACACACATTTTCCAGCAATTGCATCAGCTTGATTATTTTTCTTACAAAAGTTTGAAAGTAGGAGCATTACACTTTTTTAACCAGGAAAATGACACAGCACCTGGTTTCAACATTTTCTCTTGGGATTTACTGTGTGTGGACTGTAAGCAACTCAATAAATCAGAGTGACACAAAATGATAATATCAAGAATATAAAAGACAAATCCTATTTCTGTCAAAGTAAGGATCTGACAGAAGACATATAACACTACTATTCATGGTTCAGTTATTCAAACAGCCAAATAAGCAATTTAAGTCTACGGATTACATTAAAAATATAGGACCCAGCTTCAGCCTCGACAATAGTGGTAGCTCAATGTAGCATGGAGTTCATGAGGATATTACACATAAAACACTAACTTGAGAGATAGCAAACTCTTATTCAAAACTATTTGAAAGGGCACCACTGGCTAGATACCTACAATAATACTGCGAGAGAAGGGATCATACAAAGGTAGGAAGATGTTCCTGGAAGATCTGCACCTATAACTGCCTTTGGATATTGTGTCCCCAGAATGTATTAACAATGTTCCCACAGCTGAACTGGGAAGAAGAAGAAGAAGAAGAAGAAGAAGAAGAAAAAGAGGAAGAAGAAAAGGGCAAATGGAGGGGGGTTATCAATCTCTTGACAGAAAATCTTTTAATAAATTCGGACAATCAACAAAGGAATACTGTCTTCGAAACACTCATTGATGGAGACTTAGATGTTATCTTTGTTCAAGAACAGCACAAGGTAGCATTTGATCATTTACGCCATGGTTTCCCTAAACAGCACACCAAAGTGACCAGCGAGATGCCATAAAATTCTACAACTGACTTTATCATTATCACCTTGGTATCACCCAATCCTCAGACAATGAAGAATACAGCTCCTGCATGGGGGTGGAGTAACTGTGAACTTCACCAAGCGAGGTGGCGCAGTGGTTAGACACTGGACTCGCATTCGGAAGGATGACGGTTCAATCCCGTGTCCGGCCATCCTGATTTAGGTTTTCCGTGATTTCCCTAAATCGCTCCAGGCAAATGCCGGGATGGTTCCTTTGAAAGGGCACGGCTGACTTCCTTCCCAATCCTTCCCCAATCCAATGAGACCGATGACCTCGCTGTCTGGTCTCCTTCCCCAAAGAACCCAACCCAACCCAACTGTGAACTTCGTTATTGGTTAATGAGGCTCCAATCAGTTCCTCAGCATCCACCTGGTGGTGGTTCAAAAGTAGGTTTCTGAAGGAAATGGAAGGAACAATTCTATGTCAGGATCTCAGTAATGTGTCCTCAACTAAATACATTATCTTCCATAAAAACAAACCCTGGGATACATGGGTAGTTTCATAGGCTTGAGCTGTTTGCATTACTCCCATTAGAGATAGGACTGGTTCCTCAATTCATGTTTGCTCACTTATGCAACAGGGGTGACTCATTGTAACATTCCTGATAAGTGAATCTACGTAATTCTGCCCGCACAAATCCACACATCAAAAAAAGTTTTTCGTCACCCTGATTCCCACAACTCCTGAAGATAGATGTTAACTGTGGAGATTGTATCATAGGCACAGGCCCTTTGACTGATGTCACTAACTAAACACGCCAAAGATGTAGACAACCATGCATGAGCAGTGCCTATTAGACAGAGGGGGCCTGACAGCTGATCAGTTCCAGTCATCCCACCAGGAAGGAGGTACACGGCTCCTGTTGTCTGCAGTTCAACCATGCCTAGATGGTCAATACTGTCGTTTGATTGTGCCCGCATTGTTACTTTGTGCCAGGAAGAACTCTCAACAAGGGAAGTGTCCAGGCGTCTTGGAGTGAACCAAAGCGATGTTGTTTGGACATGGAGAAGATGTAGAGAGACAGGAACTGTTGATGACATGCCATGCTCGGGGTGCCCAAGGGCTACTACTGCAGTGGATGACTACTGGGATTATGGCTCAGAGGAACCCTGACAGCAACGCCACCATGTTGAATAATGCTTTTTGTGCAGCCACAGGAGGTCGTGTTACGACTCAAACTGTGCGCAATAGGCTGCACGGTGCACAACTTCATTCCCGATGTCCATGGCGAGGTCTTTCTTTGCAATCATGACACCATGGAGCATGGTACATATGGGTCCAAGAACATGTCGAATGGACCACTCAGGATTGGCATCACATTCTCTTCACCGATGAGTGTCGCATATGCCTTCAACCAGACAATCATCAGAGACATGTTTGGAGGCAACCCGATCAGGCTGAATGCCTTAGACATGTTGTCCAGCGATTGTAGCAAGGTAGAGGTTCCCTGCTCTTTTGTGGTGGCATTATGTGGGGCCAATGTACACCGCTGGTGGTCATGGAAGGCACCGTAACAGCTGTACGATAGGTGAATGCCATCTTCCGATCAATAGTGCAACCATATCGGCAGCATATTGGCGAGGCATTCACCTTCATGGATGACAATTCGTGCCCCCATTGTGTACATTTTATGAATGACTTCCTTCAGGATAACGACATAGCTCGACTAGAATGGCCAGCATGTTCTCCAGAAATGGACCCTATCAAACATGCCTGGGATAGACTGAAAAGGGCTGTTTATGGACGTGACCCACCAACCACTCTGAGGGATATACGCTGAATTGTCATTGAGGAGTGAGACAATCTGGACCAACAGTGCCTTGATGAACTTGTAGATAGCATGCCACGATGAATACAGGCATGCATCAATGTCAGAGGACGTGCTACTGGGTATTAGAGGTACCGGAGTGTACAGCAATCTGGACCACTACCTCTGAAAGTCCCGCCATATGGTGGTACAACATGCAATGTGTGGTTTTCATGAGCAATAAAAAGGGCGGAAATGATACTGATGTTTATCTCTATTCCAATTTTCTGTACAGGTTCCGGAACTATCGGAACCAATGTGATGATGCAAAACTTTTTTTGATGTTTGTATTAAATATTATGACTTTTATTGCTCACTTAGTATTTTATAGTGTTTTTAAGTGTATGGGATTTTGTTCTGTTAGATATCAGTCTTCATTTGTTTAGAAACAAGGTATTGATTGACAAAATAAATTTTCCACTTTGTAGCATATTCTGACTGAGAATTTACGGAGATGAAACAGCTAAGGCCGTCAGTCTCCTAGTCAACCCCATAGGACAGAACCAGTGTACCCATTCTGCATGCGTATGGAGTTAATTTTGTGTGCAAGTGTAAGAAAGTGTTTTAAATGTTTGGGTAGTGTGTGTCTGAGGTGGAACATGGGATTCAGCCTGGTATACACACAGTGAGATGTAGGAAACCGCATAAAAACAACAACAACCCCTCACAATTATCCAGGGTCGGTGTACCTCTCTGCCCTGGAAATGGTTGTGTTAAACACATGGCAAACTGGGCGGGTATTCTGCAGTGGAGTGACCACTGACATTAAACTTCCTGGCATGTTCAAACTGTGTGAGGGACTGTGACCCAAACCATTGCCTTTTGTGGGCAAATGCTCTACCAACTGAGCTACCTACATGTGACTAATAATCCATCTTCACAGATTTACTTCCACCAGTTTCTCATCTTTTACCTTCCAAATTTCACAGAAATTCTCCTGCATACGCTGCAGGACTAGCACATCTGAAAGAAAGGGTACTACAGAGACATGGCTTAGCCACAGCCTGTGGCATGGCTAGGTTAAAGAAAGGCAAAACTATGTTTACAGAATTTGTAGACTTTAGAGAAAGCTTTTAACAATGTTGATTGGAATAAACTCTTTAAAGTTCTGAAGGTTGCAGGGATAATACACAGGGAGCAAAAGTTTATACACAGTTTTTACAGAAATCAGACTGTTGTTATAAGAGTTGAATGACATGAAAGGGAAGCGGTAGTTGAGGAGGGAGAAAGACAGGACTGTAGCTTATCCCTGATGTTATTCAATCCGTAGACTTAGGAAGTAGTAAATGAAACTGCATAAAATTTTGGAGAAGAAATTAAAGTTGAGGAAGAAGAAAAAAAACTTCGAGGTTTGCTCATGACTTTGTAATTCTGTCAGAGACAGCAAAGGACTTACAACCAGGTGAACAGAATGGATAGAAAAGAGGTTACAAGATGAGCATCAACAAAAGTAAAACAAGAGCAATGGTACATAGTAAAATTAAATCACATGATGTTGAGGGAATTAGATTAGGAACAAACATTAAAAGTAGTTGATGAGTTATGCTCTTTGGGCAGTAAAATAACCGATTATGACTGAAGTAGAGAGGATATAAAATTCATACTGGCTATAGCATGAAAAGTATTTGTGTAACACAGGAGTTTGTTAACATTTATATTAATATATAAATCTCAAAAGTTCTTGACCGAATTACTTCAAATTTTTATTTGACACTTTAATAAATATTCAGATTGTCATAGGCCGTGTATTTTTTTAAACAACAATATAGATTATGAATGAAAACACACGATACTTGTGTGATATTCTACAAACCAGTTTTTGGCAGTCATGTTATTGTCAGGTACATAGATAATATGAAGCTATTAGATAAAACATGTGACACATTAAAGAATGAACTATATGACAAATTATAACAATTACTTTATTTGTGTTTTCTCTAGCCAGTATTTGATGAGTAGATTTTTTTTGCATCCAGTTGCATTGTTTAGGGTGTTACTTACAATATTTATTTATTTATTTTTTGCTGTCTTGCCTTGTTGGTGGCATGTTAAACTGCTAATTTCTTCTTTTGGTGTCACTCCTTACAGTTGCACACACATTTGAGATAATTTATCAGCAAAACACAACATTTCTGTTGGAATTTGACATCATAGCTATGTGGCGATCATTTATTTGGGAAGCGGGCATGCAATTTTAAGGTTTTACTGACACTGACATGTTTAATGTTTTGTTTTGTGTGTGTGTGTGTGTGTGTGTGTGTGTGTGTGTGTGTGTGTGTGTGTGTGTGTGTGATGCTGGGGGGGGGGGGGGGGCAGGGTTGGGGTTATGTATACAGTTCTTTTCTTCTACTACAGTAAATGACATTTTATTGCACAGTGGTGTGTATTCATTTAGCACTTTCTATCCTTACACTATTGATTTTTGGATGTGGTAATTCTCTTCTATTATTAAGTTTTGGGTAAAATTAGGTGGTTTTAATAATTTTAAAATCAGTTTGTATGTCCATTGGACGATCATTCTCTGCTATTAGGTGATCCGCAAATGCTGAGTGCGAACTCTTACTTTTTAATGCTCTGACATGTTCTACACATCTGGTTCTCAAATTCTTCCATGTTTGGCCCACATACACGGACTGACAGAAATTATGAATTAATTGGTATATACTACACTGGATGTATTTATTAGTGTTTGTGGTTTGTCTTCCAAGTTCTGTATTGTGTTGTCAGTTCAGTATACTGTGTTGAATCCTTGACTCTGTGCCTAGTCCACACCAGAACACTGTTGCGGGTCTTTATTGGACGGCTGCCCAGATCCAATGTCTTGCATCTGTTCAGGGACAGCCTCGGAACAAAAGTATCTTGTTCACACTACAAAGGGCAGCTTTGCTTAAAATGTTTCGGGAACTAACCTACATTGATCTCTCAGTTCCATTTTCACTTCTGATTATAAATCGGAAAAAAAAGGAAAATATGGTGGGTACAGAAGCTTTTCAGAGCAACCTATGAAATGTGTCAAGATCTCCTGGCTACATTAAAACTGAAAGATAGTGGTGGGTTTGTAAATTTTTTTTTTTTTTTTTTTTTTTTTTTTTTTTTTTTTTTTTTTTTTTTTAAAAAAAAGCTGGCACTCTGTGATTTTGAACACCTTCTATAAGTGGTTGGAATGCATGATCAGTAAACAAAATATGAAGTTTAGAAATCAGAAATGACTTTAGAGATTTCTGACAAAGGTCCAGTTGGTCGAAAGCTCACTTTCTAACAATCTTTTTGTTATGGCTATCTGCAACTCAGCATCTCCACTGTATGGTGATGTACCAACTATGCTCTTCATAATATTGTTAGAGATTATTGAGTATCATCTAAAGTTTCGGTGCCTTGGCAGGGTGAAATGCTTTGAAAAAATATATATGTGTACTCTACCTTTTCCTGATTCTTGTCCTGGATTTCTAAAAAAATAAATGTGATTTGAAGCTCACAACTACTACTAATTTTATATTATCTTACCTTATATTCTTCTACATTTGTTCTAAAAACTCCTCTTGATTGATTGGCACGTAGGAAAAACATGGGAGATTCATGTCCCAAAAGTGAACATTTTTTGGAGAAGTCCCACTCTTCCTGCTTCCTTTAAATTTCTCATGTTCCCTCCGAAACCGGTTTTTCAAAGTGAGAATTTTTTCCCATTTCCACTACTGAAATGCCAAAATTTTCTGACAAACGTTTTAACACTTGCCCTCATTTGTTGTGGTTTCTATATTCGATATGTGTCATATTCCACAAGCAGTTGTTCATTTGATTGGTCTTCAATTAGCCTCAAAGTACTTTCAGCCACCCACATATTGGAAAATATATAATACAACCACATCAGATGACAAAAATAACACTGACATTATATGCCAGCCTTAACCAAACTCACTCCTGACCATGTCCACACTAGCAGAGTTGCACAATATTATTTCAGACAATCTCTTTCCATGGGATTCAAGTCTTGAGTCTCTTTAGACATGCAAAACACTCTGCGGACATGTGAACATGTTGTGGGTCGATTCGCAGGTTCAGACTCAATTCAGCTGTGCAACACTGAGTCCTGGTATGGTCTAGGTGTAGGCTTCAGTGTATTGCCCATCCTGTGTATAAATTTATTGTCGTATCACAGCCATTTTCCTGTGCAGTGTACTTTATTGTGTTTAGTTCCTTATGTAGTCATGATTGTTCTTGGGTGTTACATTTGATTTGTGTAGTAAGTATCTGAAACTGGCTTGTTTAAGTGTTATGGGTAATTGGACTAATTTTGGATAATTGTGTTGATGATGGTGGTGTCCTGTATATTGTGAACTACTTCATAAAACTGTGTCTTGCATCAGTCGGAATTCCTCTCCAGCTTTTATTAGGAAGGATGGAAAGAATGATGAGCCACAACATCCATAATATATTATATCCACACCAAGCCAGGTATTTTTCCCACAGCTCTTCAACAAATTGTAGAACATGATCACCAAATTCCAAAAACATGACTTAATATAAAATTTAACAATTTGGCTTATAATATAATTTACAGCTTTGTAATTATAAGTGTAAATAACGTGTCATCTGTAGCACAACAGCTGAAATCATACAGACATATAAAGGATATTAAAGTTTGCAAGCTTTCGGAGCCAGTGGCTCCTTCTTCTGACAGTAGGGTTGAAGGGGAAGGAACAGAGATGAAGGGAAAGACTGGTGAGGTTTACGAAAAGGGGTACAATTAAGAAAATCACCCAAAGCCCTGGGTAAGGGGAGACTTACTGGAGGGAATGAGGAGGAAAGGCAGGTTACTGGGGACTAAACCATATGAGATTTGAAAACCTAAGAGCTTAAAGGTGGAAGATAAGAGTACTATACAAGACAGAAATTGCTGCTAAAACAATGTGCATGAGTTAATTTGAGCCAAAAGCTAAGTGATACAATACAGAAATTGCTGCTAAAACACTGTGCAAGAGTTAATAAGAGCCAAAAGCTAAGTGATAGTAATGCTGATGTAAAAGACATAACAGTGTTTACATAACAGAGGTATATGATGTGTGTCATTTCACAGGTGGCTTTCCATTTGATAGTGTATGTTTTGCCAGTTACAGGGCTGGTATAGGAGGGTGCATAGGATAAGTCTAATAAAGCAGACAGTCAGAGGGGTAGGAGCCATAAGGTAGGGAGATGGGTGCAGATGGGGCACAAGGATACTGCAAAGACTGGGAGGGTAACAAAAATCTATTCCAGGTGGCATGGGCACAATGCTGGACAGAATGAACCTTGTCTCAGGGCATGATTTTAGTAAATCATAATATTGTCAAAGTAGCTAATTAATCAATTCAAGGTCACAATAATGCTGAGTGACAACTGGTGTACATCTGTTGTTTTCTGGAGGGATCAGCAGTACCGGGATTGGATGTGATGGCCCAGGAAATCTGCTTTTGAACTAAGCAGATGAGGTAACTAAGTTCAGTGAAGGCTGAGGTGAGAAATCTGATGCATTGTTGTAAAGAGTTTGCATCTGAACAAATATGTTTGCCATGAATGCCGAGGCTGTATGGGATGGAATGTTTCACATGGAAAGGATGGCAACTGTCAGACCTAAGTACAGTTGTTTGTTAGTTGGATGGTTTAACACAAACAGATGTGTGTAGCTGACCTTTCGAGAGGATGAGATAAATGTCAAGGAAAGTGGCACAAGATTTGGAATAGGATTATGTGAATTTCAATTGCAAGAATGTACTCAGACATCCCAAGAACCCTTTGACAACACCAGATCACCAGTTCTTATGGTAGATTCCTAAGTTTGACACTGAGACTGTACCTGCCCAATGCATTTGTCCACAGCATTCAGATCCTCCCACACAACATTTCAGTAGCTGTGAAGTCAACCCCTCCCCAAAAGTAACCCCCCTCCCCTTTTCTTCTTTTGAGGACCCAATCCACTTTATTTCCTTTATTAAACATTTACTATTAATATTATGATTATATAATTTCTTTTCCATCATTGTTTATAATCATATTTACTTCTTATTCTACACCTTCCATATCACCTTTGAGCAGACATGTCAACCCCTTGACTTTTCCTTCTCTATATTTCATGTTCTTCATTAGACCTTATTATTCCCTCTTCAGTATGGTATTGCACATCCTGCAGGCTTATCACGTCCCTCAACATTCCTTCGAACCTTCCTCAAAGTTTTCCTCTATTTTCCCTCTGATGAAGGACAGAGTGTTTCTTTAAGTAAGAATTTCTACTGTCTCATGTGTGTTCCAATAAGATGTATGGAAAATTGCACTTTTTGAAGATGAGTATTAGTCAGCCCATTTGTCTCTCCATTAATTAAAAGAAAAAAAAATAGAAATGAGATTTTTTCCACTCTATAACACTTTATGTTTCTCCATCTTAATTTTCTGAGAAATTTGCAACAAACATATTGCTGTCCCCCAACCGTCACACAATTATTACCCTGTGCAATAAATATATGATTCTGGAACTCACTTTTAGAATGTTTGGAAATTCGAGCAATTAAAAAGGAAGGCTGGGTTAAAGACCCGTCAGCATCGAGGTCGTTAGAGATGGAGCACACCCTCAGATTGTGTCAAGGATGGCGAAGGAAATCAGCTGCATCCTTTCAAAGGAACCATCCTAGCATCTGCCTGTAGTAATTTAGGGAAATCACAGAAAACTTAAATCCGAATGGCGGATGCACGTTTGGACCATTGTCCTCCCGAACGTGAGTACAGTGTGGTAACCACTGCACCAACTTGCTTGGTCTGAATTGGTTAGAGCTGTCACACGACTTACTAAATAAAAGCTTATTGTAATTTAGTTTTCAGTTCTGTAATATTAATTTTTTATTACAAATTACAGGAATGTGGTTCTCAGTAAATTGGTACTCTGCAGGGTTTTAACTGTGCAAGAATGTTCTACCATAAACAGTTATACACCATGAGCTGGTGTCATCATCACATATGTCACTTACCAATAAGAAAATTACTTACTTTCTGTAGCGAATTTTATTTAGGAGGGAGTAACTCCGGGAAGAAACGGCATTTTTCAAGAAATCAATGTCATCCTCATCAACCATATCTAGGATCCCCAAATCATGATCACTCTCCTCTTCTCCTTCATGGGTGCCATGGTGGGGAGGATTCTGAGGTCCACCAAACAGTGGTTTGGGCGTAGCTTTCTTATTTCTTTTATGTTTCAGTTTTCCTTGACGTGCTAATTTTGTGCGTTTCTGGTTACTTCTCTTTAGTTTACTAATGCGTACTTTACCCTTTTTCTGAAACAAATTTTAGAAATAAAAATAAAAACAAAACTAAATTTCTAACAGAAGCATTTCTTTCATATAACCAAATTGTCTTCATATTGTGGACACTTGCACAATTTTACAATGAAGGTTCATTCTGGTTTTTTGTGTGTGTGTGTGTGTGTGTGTGTGTGTGTGTGTGTGTGTTTATTTTGGATGCTCAACAGCAATATCATTACCTACATTGCTACAAAAGCCCAAGCCAAATTTGATTAAAACAAATAACACTAAAACAGTGTAAAACAAAAATCACTCACCTTTATGTACCAGTCATTTCCACACACGTAGATTGAAAAATTGTCAACCAAGCCAAAATTAAACATGTACTGTTAAAAATCCTGATTAGTGAACAGAATAAATGCTAAAATAATAACTCTGGGCCACCTTACACAAACTGTGGATCTTGTTGATGTAGGGGGGCTTGCACGTCTCAATGATACAGATAGCCATACCATAGCTGCAACCACAATGAACGGGTATCTGTTGAGAGACCAGACAAATGTATGGTTCCTGAACAGGCACAGTAGCCATATCCATAGTTGCACGTGCAACTGTCTGGATGATTATCTGATCTGCCCTTGTAACTTTCGCTGATGGCCTTCTTGCAGTAGCTGTGAGTGGTTGAAAGCATGGGGACAGTACAGCCATTCATTTCTCCTGAGGGCATGCAGCTCTAGAGAATCTTTACACAATGACTGCATCCTCCCGGGTAAAACATTCCTGGAGTAAAATAGTCCTACTTTCAGATCTCCATGTGGGGACTAGTCAGGTGGAAGTAGTAACCATAAAAAACAAAACTGACAGTCTACAGGTCAGAGTGTGGAATGTCAGATTCCTTAATAGAGTAGATGGTTTAGAGAATTTAAGATGGGAAATGGACAGGTTGAAGTAAGATCTAGTGGGAACTACTGAAGTGTTATGGTAGGAAGAACGGGACTTCTGGTCAGGTAATGTTTAGTTGTTTGGAGTGATAACTGACAAAACAGCAAGGTCATCAGTCACTCGATCAAGATACAAGTCATCTGGAGTTAATGATGTAAAACAGAAATTTGCTTGGATTATGAGAGTACGTAAAAATAGTAACATTGAAGTAATAAAAGTAGTATTGATGCCCGAGCTGAGAAATCCTGACAACACAATTATGATTTAAAACAGTTAAGGAGTAAAGAGCACCTTATAGATAGGATATCTGTAACAGTAAAAGTGAGAAGGCTAAATATGTAACCAACATCAGTTGGGCCAACTATAGTGAGAGAAACAATCAGGTCAGTAAGTGGATGGATGGGGGTGGGTGAGTGTCCCTTGAGGCTCCCATAACAGTCCCACCCTCAATCTGTTACAGTCAGGATGGGAACAGCACCCAGCATCTTCTAGGAAGCATAAAACTTTTTCAGCTGTTGTTTTGTCAACCGCTTACATTAAGGCTAAGGAATTATTAAAGTCTTGTCTTCACTGAAAACTTAAAACAGGCTCCCACAGGAGATGCCCCAAATATCGTTGAAGATCCTAAGTGGACGGAGCCTTTGACTAACATTCAGATGTTGGATCATCTGATTATGAATTGAATCAAAGCTAAAGGGTGTACTGAGTGATGAGTCAAGAGCCCGAAATAGCTCCCAGTCAGTGACTATGGTTACTTAAGTTAATAAATCAATCCAGAAGGCTAGATGAGTATTTCTGATACAAAGAGAAGATAAGCAATTAGCATCCCACTTAGGCAATGAATTGATATCAATCAGTTCCAGTACAAAGAACATAGAGGAACCACGAGCAAAGTTTAAACAGATTGTAAATCGTGTTCTTGAAAAGTATTAGCTTGACTGGCATTAGCAAACTATATGGAAGCTCTGCTACTGGTTATTTTGACCAATGATATTTATTTTACTTGTTAAATTAATTCAGTACAGTGTCTTAACATGTCACTACTGTCTTACACTTATTCTATCAATGTGTTCATTTAATTTTTTTTGTAGAAACTATACTTAAAGAAAACAGGATTGAAGTACATAATTATTCACTGAAGTTAAACTTTGACAAACTTACAAATGCATATAAACACATAATTATAAAATAACTTTGAAACTTCCTAGCAGATTAAAACTGTGTGCCAGACCGAGACTCGAACTCGGGACCTTTGCCTTTGGCGGGCAAGTGCTCTACCATCTGAGCTACCCAAGTACGACTCATGCCCCGTCCTCACAGCTTTACTTCTGCCAGTACCTTGTCTCCTACCTTTCTCCTCTTTTAATCTGCTAGGAATGACAGGTGAGGTATGAGCGGCGGCAACTTGAAATTAAATGTCTGTTTGTGTCTGTGTATGTGCGGATGGATATGTGCATGTGTGCGAGTGTATACCTGTCCTTTTTTTCCCCTAAGGTAAGTCTTTCCGCTCCCGGGATTGGAATGACTCCTTACCCTCTCCTTTAAAACCCACATCCCTTTGTCTTTCCCTCTCCTTCCCTCTTTCCTGACGAAGCAACCGTTGGTTGCGAAAGCTAGAATTTCGTGTGTATGTTTGTGTGTCTATCGACCTGCCTGCACTTTCGTTCGGTAAGTCACATCATCTGTGTTTTTATATATATATATATATATATCCGTATCTATCAACATGCCAGCGCTTTCGTTTGCTAAGTTACATCATCTTTGTTGAAGAAGTACGAAATATAACCCCCCTAAATTAAAACATATACTATTTAATGAATGTTAAATAACACTTACTGATTGGCTAGTACAGTCCTTATAGTGTTAAAAGATGGAAAAGGCCCAACATGATTTAACAATGAAATTCTAAAAATGCTGAGGAAGCAGGCCAGGATTTAGTGTGTGTGTGTGTGTGTGTGTGTGTGTGTGTGTGTGTGTGTGTGTGCAAACCAGGGTATCTGTCCTGGTCAGCAATTTCAGAGGGCACCAAATTCATATTCCTGAAGAAAAAAAACCTCGTTTCACAAAGTGTTTAGCATCCACTGCACATTGGTCTATTGATTGATCATATGACTTTTAAACATATTCTAAGTTGATATATGAAAGAACCATTAGTTGATTTTTGAATGAGTGCAGAGTGTATGTGATGTCTCTGCCAGGGGAATCCTCGTCGCATCTAGAAATAAAAACCTTTCCTGCGGACAAAAGGGGATGGTCATATATGAGCTGAGACAAATAAGCCCGAACAGGTGAATGCCAATCGCTGTTTGTTTATGTGGTTGATTGGGTGTGCGAATGATAAACATTGTTATAATTATTAGCAAAATTTATAGATTCAGATGATCAGAGTGGAAATACATGACTAACAGGAATAGCAGGTAACAATGATTACATATTATCTTCTCGGTGTATTCAAGAAAATGAAATTTTGACAGAAAATTTTTGCCAAATTGCTACACTACTAAGGACCAGTTGCACACGCCCCGGTTATCAGCCACTGCTATTTTCAGAATAGCATGGAAGACACGTTGTACAAACAGGTAATAATGCCTAACCAGAGAACAAACATGGGATAACTAAACCAGCGATTCTGGCAGGGTTAGCGAATTTAACTTGAGAATAAATTTTGATAATGGCAGGACTAGGTACATATTAGTGACAACAAGACTGTTTGTTAGTATGAGGAAGGATAAGAAACAGTGACATCACACAAATTATATGGAAGAATATGATGATTCCAAAATTTATATAATAATTTCATACTACTACTACTACTACTACTACTAGTTTTCGATCTCATGCTTGAAAAACTGGAGCGTATGAATGAAATGTGAAACTATGTCCTAACATAAAACTTTTTGCTTGTATTTAGGCCTAATAGGTGTTTCATATTGGCACATCGTGAATTACATTGGTGTCCAAAATCAAAGCAACAAACCGCTATTTCCCTGTCTTCTAACTCGTGGTACGATGATACAAACTGTGAAAAGATGTTCGGACAATTGTGTTCTGCACATAAGGTGGCCTTCCGGTCAATGGACAGGCACGCCTATATAATCACTGTATTGTATTTTGTATTGTTTTGTTTTGTTTTAGGGCACAAAAACATTGGGGTCATATGTGCCCAAGTCAAAACTATAGAACATGAAGACAGAGGAGTTACTACATGTCAGCCCCCAGCCCCAATCAACGTAAGAAAAGACAGCTAAAAACAGGGACGTGGAGAACAGTCTATAAAATACACCACAGTGAGACAGGGGTCCAGATCTAAAAATTAAATGGCCTTCACCACAGTGCTACGATGAATAAAAAGTAAAATGTGGTCGACAGGCCATGCTTCGTTTGCTAAAATGGCTGATAACTCAAGACAGCAAACGTTAATGGTTAAAAAATGGGCATTCCATCAGGAAATGGCGGAAATTTAAAACTTGGGAACAATGTGCACAAAGTGGTGGGAGAGTACCGTTTAACAAATGGCGACGGCTAAAAAGGCAGTGCTCAATATACAACCCAGTTAAAATGACCTCCTCTGGGCAGCAGGGCTGAGAGGAGATTGTCAAAGCCGCTGGGAGAGGCTTAATAATCTGGAGCTTGTTTCCATGAAGGGAGAACCAATGGCGATGCCAAAGTGACACCACCTCCTGACAGACGGCAACACAGAGCTTATCGGTGGCAATGTAGGGACCAGTGGGCTTATGTATGAGGACTGCAGCCTTGGCAGCAGTGTTAGCAGCCTCGTTTCCTCTCAGACTGACATGATCAGGAAATGACCAGGAACACATATAAACAACAACACAGTGGCTACATGAAGAGTGAGCATGTGACAGTTTTCCTGGACCCATTGCACTAAGGGATGGGCAGTGTATAGCGCGCAGAGACTTTGGATAGGACCAAGAGAATCTGAGCAGAGGACACAATTGAAAACTGTGTGTGTCACTGGATGTACTCCGTGGCCTGATACAAGACGAAGAGCTCTGCTGTAAATACTGAGCAGTGTGTCAGAATCCGATACCAAAAAACGTCGGTGCCAATGATGAAGGCATACCCGACACCAGGGTCAGCCTGAGAGCCATCTGTATATTCAAAGGCACTATCGTGAAGTTCCATGGCAAGGTCGTGAAATTGAAGGGCGATAGAGTGAGGCTGGAGTAGTGTCCTTAGGAAGCTAATGAAGGCCAGGGTGAGCACGGGCCGCCACATGGAGCCAAGGTGGTGAAGGGTTCACACCTACAGGGCAGTTTGCAGGTTGTGTGAAGTTAAGCCGCCGGAGCAAGTGCCAAAAGCGAATTCCAGAGGGTAACAGAGAAGAGGGATGTGCCCCATACTGGTGATCAAAGAAGTCATCCAAGGAGGAGGCATAGGATGGGTGGCCACGCACGGCAGGCAAACAGCCTGCATATCTGCTGAGAAGAAAGTCATGGCAGTAGGACAGCGGTAGTTTGGCAGCTTCGGCATACAGACTTTCAACGGGGCTAGTGTAAAAGGCGCCAGTGGCCAAATGGATGCCATGATGGTGGATAGTGTTGAGACTGCGTAAGAGGGACTGACATGCAGATGTACAAACAAAGCACCCATACTCTAGTTTCGAACAGACAAGGGACCAGTACAATGGAGGAAGGTGGCCCAATCCACTCCCCCAGGAACTACAACTGAGGACGAGGAGGACATTTAGGGCCAGATACAGTGGGCTGCCAGGTAAGAGACAAGGGAGGACCAAGAGCATTTCCTATCAAACATGAGCCCCATGAATTTTGTAATTTCAATAAACGGAAGAACAACAGGCCCAGGAATTGATACAAACAGTTTTGTCAGTGGAAAAATGAAAGCCACTGTCGATGCTCCATGAGTGAAGACATTGCGCAATGAGATAGGTCCATGGAGAACTGCAATAGATGGCAAAATTGTCAACAAAAAGGGAGCAAGATATGCCTGGCGGGAGACAGGACATTATAGGGTTAATGGCGATAGCAAAGAGGACAACACTCAGGATGGAACCCTGAGGCACATAGTTTTCCTGGATAAAGTGTTTGACAAGGCAGAACCCACATGCACCTTGAAAACTTCGTATTTTAAAAATTTTTCAAGGAAACGGGGCAGGTGGCCATGGAAGCCCAACGTGTAGAGAGTATGGAGGATACCAGTTCTCCATAAGGCGTCGTAGGTCTTCTCCAAATCGGAAAACACGACCACAGTCTGGGATTTCTACAAAAAATCATTCAGGACATGAGTGGAGAAAATGACTAGATGGTCAAAATCCATACTTTGAAGTGGATAGTAAATGGCGAGACTTGAACCACACACCACACACCTCGCAAATGCAGCTGGTGAGAGAGATGGGGCGGTAGCTAGAAGGAAGGTGTTTGTCTTTACCGGCCTTAGGTATGGGTATGTCAGTGGCTTCATGCCAGCATCTGGGAAATGTGCCCTCTGCCCAGATGTGGTTGTATGTATTAATCAGAAAGTGCTTGCCCACTAGAGAAAGATATCAGAAAGTGCTTGCCCACTAGAGAAAGGTGCTGCAACATCTGAATGTGAACAGCGTCTAGCCCTAGGTTGGAGGATTTGGATGAACGGAGAGCATGATCTAGCTCCCTCATATTAAAGGTGGCATTGTAGCACTCACGATTCTGAGAAGAGAATGTAATCGCCCAAGCCTCCTCCACTCATTTCCGATGGAAGAAGGCAGGGTGATAGTGGGAAGAGCTCGACATTTCCACAATATGGCGGCCCACAGTGTTCGAGGTAGCAATAGGGTCCACAATGACATCGTTTACTACTGTCAGGCCGGAAACTGGGGACGGATCTTAGTTCCAGAGAGCCGTTGGAGGTTGCCCCACACAACAGAGGAAGGGTGGAACTGTTAAAAGAACTAGTGAATCAAATCCAGCTAGCTTTTTTCCTATCCCGAAGCATGAGACAACACTGTGCATGCATCTGTTTATAATGAATGCAGTTTGCCATCGTTGGATGACGATTAAAACATGGAGTGCATGTCTCTGCATGTGAATTGTGTCACGGCATACCTCAGCCTACTAAGGGATTGGGACATGGCATGGCAAAGAGGAAATGCGAGGAATCGAACATTCTGCAGCGGGAAGGATAACATTTGTAAGATATTCCACCTGGTCATCACAACTGGGGAAATCTTGTTCTTTGAAGGTCGCCACGATGGAGTAAGGCCACCAGTCAGCCTTAGTAAGCTGCCATTTGGGCATGCGCGCAGGTGGGGTAGGAGTCAGCAAATGGGTAGCACATGGGAAATGGTCACTCAAGTAAGTGAAGAAAGAACGGACCACTTGAGATGATGAGCAAGCTGGGCACTGCAGAAGGAGAGGTCCAAATGGGAATAGGTGTGCGAGGAGTCAGAAAGGACTGTGGGTGCTCCTGTGTTAAGGCAGAAGAGGTTTAAGTTGATTAAGAAGGTCAGCCAACAGTGAATCTCTCTGACAGGTTCTGGTAGAACCCCAAAGGAGATGGTGCGCATTAAAGTTACCATCCATAGGATGGAGTAAATCTGCCTTGTTGACATCGAATGACAGAGGGATATAAATGGTACAAAGGGAAAACGCTAGGTGAGAAAAGAAAAGGTGAACTGTAACAGCTTGAAGACAGGTAGTCAGAGAAAGGGATTGACTATGAACATCACCCAATATAAGCAGCATGACTTCCTCCCATGAGATGGAATGCCGGCCTGAGGGGGAAGGTCAAAAAAGACCAGGAAGAAATACAAAAAAGCTCAAAGCGGTCGTGAGGATGCAATTTGTTTCCTGAAGGCAGAATACAAGGGGAAACTGCAATTCTAAAACTAGCCATAAATATTCTTTGTTGGCTCAGAGGTTGCGAGCATTCTATTAAAGGAAAGTCATAATGAGGAATAAATGAAGGGGTGTCACCTCGGTGGCTGCTGAGTGCCAGCCTGTGAAGACTCGCTGTTACAAGGCACAGAGGCACGAGGATCCTTCTTCACAAGGTCCTCAGAAGCATCGACTTTCTTGTGCTGTCTGTCTCCAGAGTCCAACGTAGAAAAACAGTTGGTGGTTTGCACCAGTGGCATGAAGGCCGGCCAGGCGAAGGTATCCGGCGACACTGTCGAGAAGGATCTTCGAGGCAGCGAAGGAGAAGACCGTTTGCTATTGTTGGACTTCTTCGAGCCTTTCCGAATAGCAGAGGAAGACTCAGGTGTTGGTTAGCTGGAGGGGCATAGGAAGTCTTATCGGGAGTACTCCTTCTGTCCTTTTCAACCTGCCGGTTGTGTAACTGGTGACTTTGCACCTAGAGGTCAGAGTTTGATGGCTTGTTGCACAGCTGAAGATTGGATGGCAATGCTACCTTGACACGGCACGATTTCACAACCTCAGAGCTGAATTTGAGGTCGTATGTCTGCATGGCCATGTCCTTCATGGAGCGATATGTAGTAAGAACAGTACTATAAGTGCCAGACGGTAGAACACAGGGTTTGCAACAAGCCAATAACTTGTGAGCGACTGGGTAAGGAACTTTTTCTTTTACCCAGATCTCCTGGCCAGCCTGCTCATCGAGATACACAGGACAATCTTGAGAGGAGACGGGATTGCCACCATTGCAGTTGATATAGCGGGAAGAGGAGGCGGACATCCACCCTCGTGTGCATCCCTACTGCAGGTTACACATTTGGTCAGGTGTCGACAAGATATTCAAGTGTGGTTGAAACAGTGACAGTAGCAGCAGCGCATCGGGGTAGGAATGTACGGTCTGATTTTTATAATTTCATAGCCTTCTTTGATCTTGGACAGAATCACAACTATATCAGAGGTGAGAAAAAGAGGTGATTGGATTTTGGTATTGGTCAGAACGTCAAGCAGCATAGTGTAAATAACACCACGGGAAGATTTCACAGTTCTATGGCCATCAACACCAACAGGGTAGCAGTGGAGAAGCAAAGCATCAAGTGGTTGTTGTGCTTGAGAATCAGAAGTAGTCTCTAAACGAGAGTAGGATTTCACAGGGCCAGCAATTGCATCAACATCTTTCTGGATAATAAATGGAAGGACTGACCGTCTTCACCGCATGAAACCACAAGGAACCATGGTGCAGCTGGAAAGGTCTTTGAATGGTTAACCCCATTCCATTTACGTTTTGTATAAGTTGATTGTGAAGATGATTGACTCACTGCGGGGAGAAAATCCCCCATGATTGACAGTGTCTTCGATGGTGCGCTCCTTCCAACTGGGGGCCCCCTCCATAAGGGGATGTACCCACCATAGGTGATTGTTCACGCCTTGGGTCACACCTCCCAAACACCGGACAGAGGGACCAATTGGGAATTTGGGAAGGTAGCAGCTCATGTAATCAATCCTCCCTGGGTTTGGGAAGTACCAGGGGGGATGTGCAAACCCTACCTGACAACCAGGGGCTGGGAATTAAGCGTTACCCAGTCACCTGTTATGTGTCAGATGTCTGGACCGGCATTCAGAAGTGCACAGGGAGGAAAAAGAAAAAGAGGAACTTCAAATGCCATAGCAGAGGGAGGATAGGAGAAGGTAAGCAAAGAAAAGAAAAAGAAATGAAAAACAGTGGTGAGACTGTTCATATGTCAGCAATGGATAATACAGAACGTTCTCAACAACACCCCAGACACTTTCCCCAAGGAAGGAGGAAAGGAACAGCAGGAGAATAAACATGCAGCATGGAAGAGGAAAGATGCCGCAAAGGCTGGGGCCCCCGTGGTAGCCAAGCACAAACCCACCACAGAGTGGCGAGCCCCTGGGGGACATAATCACTGTGTACACAGTCTCAGATGGGGTGGTATGACACAAAGAAGATGTCTACCAGACTCTTTGGGGTGGAAGTCCATAAGAAGAATGGAAGGAGGAAAGTCACAAACTGATGTGGCCCGTTGGCTTAATGTGAATCGGTCTACTGTTTCTGGACGTGTTGACAATTTATAGATGGTTCAAATGGCTCTGAGCATTATGGAGCTTAACATCTGGGGTCATCAGTCCCCTAGAACTTAGAACTACTTAAAACTAACTAACGTAAGGACATCACACACATCCAGCCCGAGGCAGGATTCGAACCTGCGAGCGTAGCACTCGCGTGGTTCCGGACTGAAGCGCCTAGAACCTCTCGGCCGACGAACAATTTAGAGAGATCAAAACAGTATCCTGAAGACCAGTCCAGGGCGGCCATGTGTGATATCAGAAAGAGAAGAGTGTTATTTGGCTGTAAGGGCATGAAGGTACCACCTTAGTGGTGCAGGTGCACATCAACTGGAATTTGCCCTCGCAGCTTCCATTGGACATGTTGTATCAAGACAAATTGTGACAGAAGGCTTCGGCAGAGTGGCCTGTATTGTTGGAGACCTGCTGTATGTGTACCTGTGATGCATTTTCAAAGAAGGGGACATCTGGAGTGGAGTCATCAATTGGACATCGAACAGGGAGCCAATGTTCTTTTCACAGATGAGTCCGGATTTGATCTGGAGGGTGTCTCTTCAAGCATTCACATCTGTAAGGTATGCAGAACACGATTTTGGGACCCAAGCATTGTGGAAAGAGACCGATATTGAGGAGGGTCCCTAATGCTGTGGGCAAGGATTATGTTGACCACTCAAACACCTCTTTATGAAATTGTACGGGTGAATCGACAAGGGTTAACTGCTGTCACATATCGTGACAAGATCTTGGGATCTCATGTGCAGTTGTTGCAAGGTGGTGAGGACCCAGACTTTGTACTGATGGATGATAGTGCTCAACCTCATGCAGAACAGGTGGTTGATGTTTTCTTGGGAAAGGGAAAATGTACACATGGTGTGGCCAGCCTGCTCTCTTGATTTGAATCCCATATAGCATGTCTGGGATGCACTAGGGAGACAGATTGCATCACTCCAAAACTTGCGAGCAGCTCTGCAGGAAGAAAGGGGATTACTACCTCAATATGAGATTGCTGAGATCATTACAGGATGCACCGTTGTTGTCAGGCCTGTATTGCTGCCAGGGATGGTCACACGCCATAGTGAGCACATTAACCAGCTGTCAGAATGTGTGCGCAAATCCATTAAGTTGGAAAAAACTAAGAACATTTTTGTTTACCATTTTGCATATATAAGTTGTTTACATTCTGTATTCTTTTCAGTTGTTTCTACTTTACTAGCACCTTTTTATATTGCTTTGTGACAAAATAAATGCAACCTTGCAAAATTTCCATTTGTTGCTTTAATTTTGGACACTAGTGTGTATTCTGTCATGTTATTTATGTAAATGAGGTAGAAAAAAATGGCCATTTGTGCCAAACAGTCTCACTTATTTGGCATGTGTTAAAATTGCTGCAGTATTAGAAAGACCTATTTCATTTTATGCAGCAGACAATGACAAAATAGATGTAATCAAATCGAGAAATCACACCAGTCTTGGGTACTATTCGTATTAACAGTTTTTTTCAGTATCAGACAATGACATTTTGATTTTTCATGTAGCAAAATACTTTGATGAACTTTGAGGAGGTTATTGATTCTTTCGCAGAAATGTAAGCACACTGAAAGCTGTAGCAAGATTAGAGGGCAAAATGTGCTGGGACTTAAGAATTGAAGAAATGTGTACTGTCTTGCTTGTCTCTTTTCTTTTACTGCTTTTATGTTTGCTATATTTAATTTTATGTCACATAAAAGAGAAAGCTATTGGCTAATAGGCAATAAGGAGTGAAAAATTTTCTGAAGAGTTCTTATTCTCCTGGTCACAAATAACCCCACCCAGTATAATTGTGAGGGTTTTTTTTTTTTTAAGGTGGGGGGGTCTAGGATGTCAAACCGGCTGACTGGGAGCAGGAGAGGCACAACAGAACATTTTAATTTCCACTGTCCTGAATATATGTTTGATAGCTTCCATTACAAAATGTACATGTCTGAACTCCACAGAGGAATATACAGTGACATGCTATACAAGAATGCTGTGTGAAGAGGCATAGCACTGAACTTTTGGCATACTTAAGACCATATAACATGTCTTACCCTTCCTTGAACGTATAAGTATTAGGCCTATGTATCAAACTCTTCAGAAAGATGAGCACTACAAAATGACATTTTTGAAAAACTGATTTTTAAAAAAATATTTGATGTCCTATATCAAGTTTTTGCCCATGTTCAGAAATGTTGTAGATCTGTGGCTGTGAGGAAGCAAAGGCTGTTGCACTCTCGATGCAAAAGAAAATGTGCTACTGACGACAGGCAAAAGTTAGAAGAAATTTATGCAGATGTAAAAAGATCAATGCACAAAACACACAACTACCAACGCCATATCTTTACAAAAAATCTTGCTGAGAACCCGAGAAAATTATGATTGTACATAAAATTGCTAAGCGGATCTAAGATTTCTATCCAGTCACTCGTTGACTAGTGGAAGGGAAATGGGCAGATTACACATGTCTAGATTTCCAAAAAGTATCTGACACAGTGCCAGACTACAGACTGTTAATGAAGGTATGAGTATAAGGAATAGGTTTTCAGATATGTAAATGGCCTGAAGACATTTTATATAACAGAACCCAGTACTTCATCTTCGACAGCAAGTGTTCATCAGAGATGAGGGTATTGTCAGGAGTGCCCCAGGGAAGTGTTATAGAAGTGCTTTATTTTCTATGTACATAAATGATCTGGCTGTTTGCTGATGACGCTGTGGTGTGCAGGAGGGTATTGTCGCTGAGTGAATGTAACAGGATACAAGATGACTTGCACAAAATTTCTAGCTGCTGTAATGAATGCTAGCTCTAAATGTAGAAAAATGTAAGTTAATGCAGAGGAGTAGGAAAAACAAATCCATAATGCTCAAATCCAGCATAAGTCATGAGCTGCTGGACATAGTCACATCGATTAAATATCTAGGTGTAAGTAGGTAATCTGATTCGATCTGACAGTCAGTTGAGTATTCAATCGACTGCTACAACTGTAGGGACTGACAAAGAATGTGTAACGTAAATTTTACACAATCAATATAACACAAGAAAAGAGTGTGCAAAACTTACACCAAAAATTCTCAACTCGTGAAAATGTTTGTACAGACATACCACATACACTTGAAAAAATCCGAATTTCTTGGAAAGAGTGATAAGAAATGACAAATCTTGTTTCCCCCCCTTATGATCCAGAAACTAATTTGGTGTAGCAGCGGGTGGTGTATCCTGCACCAGTTGTTCCACAATCATTGACTAAATGTTTTCACTAGGCGAGAAATTGGGAGAACAGGGAGGCCAAGGCAGCAATGCAAACTGATGAGCAACAAAGAAGTCTTGAACATTGCGTGCTACATATCCTGTTGCTATAAGGCCATCAGCAAGCTCTGAAGGTATGGGAGGACAGCAGGCTCCAATACTTCAGAGATGGGTAATGCTGTCTGGTTAGTGTGCCTGCAATGCATACTCGGGAGGGAGGGGAGGGAAGTGGTGGGGGAATGAAATCCATTACCACCCCAAACCATAATACTGGATGCAGGACCAGTATGATGAGGCATAAGGCAACAGCTCAATAGTCTCTCACCATGGTGTCTCCAGACTCTAATCTGACCATCATGCTGGTACAGGCAGAATCAGGATTCATCAGTAAAAATGATGTCTTTCCATTTGGTTGCCCAAGTCTATCATTCATCGCACCAATGGGCACCTTGCAGACAGTCCTCTCTGCTGCAAACAATGTCGAATGGTAGGCCTGTGCAATGCTTGTTGTGCAACAGACCATATTTGTTGTGATATGGTTTGTTATGTGGCAAGGTGATCCATCACTGCCAGGCACACAGTATGCCTGTCATCAAGATTAGCAGTGCAACAAGGTGGGTGCAGTCAGTTCTGTTGATCCATTGTTCCCTCCTGCAACCAGAGATTACAGACCAGCATCACATTGCTTGGTTCCGCCCTACATGATCACAGATTTTTGTGAAGGATAATTCGGAATCCATGTAGGCAACTATCCTTCCTTGGTCGAACCCTGAAACGTGCTCAAAAGACACTTGCTGTCTTCTACAAGGCATACTGAAGCTGCTCACGCAAAGCAACTAGACAAAAGAACAATTCCAGCATGTCCACATAGCCGTCTGTTTCCCCTTTATATAGTACTTGCAGATGGTGCTGCAGGCAGCAATGATGTGCACTTGCGCTGAAATGCCAATCATGTGCATCTCTTGTTGCCTCAAACGCATGTTGCAAATTTCACCTGATTTGGATGCTGCCTTCAGGGTGTTGCCTTTCTGGTGGCCAGCAGTGTATTTATGATCATTACTACCTTGCTCAACTCCATGAGAAAATAAGAAAAGATCAACCCGAATTGTGGAAGAGCAAGTCACAATTTCTACATCAGGACAACACACTGGCTCATATTGGATTGCCTGTTAAGAGGTTACTATTTTATTCGCCTGACCTAGCACCATGTAACTTTTATCTATTTCCCAAGATCAAATCTGCATTAAAAGGAACAAGATATTTGTTTGTCAAAGTAGAGAAATAAAAAGCAGCAGGCTTCACCAAAGTGGAAGACTACCAGCACTGTTTCCATCAATGGAAGATTCGCATGGAGCATAGGAGGGGAGCATGTTGAGGGTGACAATCACTAAAAAATGTTTGTTTTTGAAAATAAAATGTTTTACAGAATAGTCTCATTATTTTATGGCCCAACTTGTATAATTTGGCATGATGGGTGGTAAAGAATAAGGCATGTCTTCAACATGCCTTTCACGCATTCAAAAGGAATCCAGGGAAGACAACAAGCCTGAAGTTGTCACAAACTGGATCACGGGATGTCCAACAAGAAATGATGCATCAATAGAAATATCACCACGAAGGAGGGCGCACATAACAGTGTTGCACAACAGTCATGGGATCCTGACCAATGTGAGCAGCAAGTAGTGGAAAGATAAACCACAGTTTTGATAGGCTGAGACCTTCAACTTTCGATTTTCACAAACAACCAACATTCACATGAAGCAATAGAAAATACAGGATGGTATAATGACCAGTTTGGTGTGCAGTTGAAGATAGCAAAAGAAAAGCAGAAGTTTTAAATTTCATGTTCAAGAACTTGTTCACACAGGACATACGATCATTTGACCATTGGACAGACTCCTGTATGGATGACATAGAAATAAGCATACCTGGTGTAGAGAAAAACAGCTGAAAGATTTGAATGCAAATAAATCACCTGGTCTGGATGGAATCTGAATTTGGTTACACAAAGGGTACTCTATGGCATTTGTCCCCTACGTAACTTGCATTTACCATGAATCTCTTCCACAGCACAAAGTCCCACTGACTGGGAAAAAGTGCTGGTGACTACAGTATATAAGAAAGGTAAAACAACGGACCCGCAAAATTACTGACCAATATTCCTAAGTTCTTTTTGCTGCAGAATCCTTGAACATATTCTCCATTCAAATTTAATAAGCTTTCTTGAGACTGAGAAGCTTATGTCCACAAATCAGCATAGTTTTAGAAATCAATGCTCATGCAAAACTCAGCTTGCCCTTTTTTCACATGATATGCTGAGAACTATGGATGAAGGGCAACAGGCAGATTCCAAATTTCTAGATTTCTGGAAAGCATTTGACATAATGCCACACTGCACGCTGATAACGAAGGTACGAGCATATGGAATAAGTTCACAGATATGTGAGTGGGTCAAAGACTTCTTGAATAATAGAACCCAGTATGTTGTTCTCAATGGCGAGTGTTCATCAGAGACAAGGGTGTCATCAGGAGTGTCCAAGGGAAGTGTCATAAGACCACTGTTGTTCTCTATATACATAAGTGATTTGGCTGAGAGAGTGGACAGCAATATGCAGCAGTTTGCCAATGATGCCGTGGTGTATGGTAATGTGTTGAAGTTGAGTGACTGTAGGAAGATACAAGACAATTTAGACAACATTTCCAGTTGGTGTGATGAATGGCAGCTACCCCTAAATGTGGAAAAATGTAAGTTAATGCAGATGAGTAGGAAGATCAAACCTGTAATGAGTAGTAAGAGAAAACCTGTAATGTTCAGAAACAGTATTATTAGTGTCCTGCTTGACACAGTCAAGTCTTAGGTTATTATTGATTTCCATTCTACAGATGTAGGTGCAGACATTTCATGCCGATTTGATGACTGTTGCACACTGTCTTCGTGGTGTTGAAACTTTAATGGACTTCAGTGTAATTAAAAACAGATACTAAAAATTATTTTCTGAGGAAATCATACAGTTGCTTTGGTGTCAAGATTTGAGTTTCAAACGGGCTTTCTAAATTTGCTTTAACAGCAAGGATTGATAATTCCGCCAAGTCTACTGCACTGTTTTTAGAAAGTTTGTGATGTCATTTCTCCTTACATACTGGGATCAGCTTTCCTGAGAGGAAACTGCCACTGTATTATGCTCTAAGCAGTCAGAAATGGATATGTAACAGATGTTTGCATTCAATGTTATCTTCACTGTAGTAAGCAACCAAAGGCTGCAGTGGAGCCTGGCTGGTGGTCCAAGAGTAGGACTGAACACCTTAAAGCAATTATGTGTAATTCTCAGCAAAATATCAAGTTGTGAGAACTTGTGCCTCTTGTGTGTTATTTTGTAAAACTAAAATTGGTTTACCTAATTTTGTTCTTCAAATACAAACTAACAACAGATGCTGAAGCCAATATTTTTCAACAGCAGTTTCAGTGATGACATGTTTAATGTTACCAGCACATATGAAATAGAACTCACACTTGAGAGATTAACAGTCTCTCCTGTATATGATACATGCATTCAATAATATATGGAAATACCATACACAGGAAAACTATCATCTAACGATACAATAACAGGTACAACATAAATTTTGCAGTTTTAAATTGTTGAGTATTCCTTGCTTTACGAACCGGTAAGATTTTTCTATGGGGGTATGGTGCTATAGTAAAAAATTAATTTCCCATTCAACCTTAAAAATTTAATTTCCATTCAGCCTTTCCTTTTTCCAGTTTCTAATTTTCTTTAAGGAATATAGAAATATATAACAGACATACATTTTTCTGATAAAAAATGAAATGTGTCTTCAGATTCTGAGACATCAGTTTCTTTTATTTTTGCAAGAGTAAAGTAGTCTTACAGTAGTGCTCTGTTGCACATCAAATTAAAGCATAGTTTAAGACCTTTAAAACAACAACAGAGTCAACTCTACAGCGCTAATATTTTTGCAGTTATACTCAAATTTGTGCCCAAAACTGTTAAGAAAATCAGACAATTTTTCATGTTTTGAAAACAAAATCAAAATGCTATATGAATATGCAGTATTTGTTAACAGTATTGCATTCAGGAGGACGACGGTTCAATCCTGCGTCCGGCCATCCTGATTTAGGTTTTCCATGATTTCCCTAAATCGCTCCAGGCAAATGCCGGGATGGTTCCTTTGAAAGGACACGGCTGACTTCCTTCCCCGTCCTTCCCTAATCCGATGAGACCAATGACCTCGCTGTCTGGTCTCCTTCCCCAAACAACCCAACCCCAACTAAACCGTATAACCGTATGTTAACAGTAGGACGAGGATTTCCGCCTTATGCAAGACACCTTTTCAGATTTGCATACACCTATTCAGTTTTGCATAAGGCGGAATTCCTCGTCCTATTGCCATAGCGAGCATAGACGTAAGAAGAACAACTGCAACACCACAAGATGATTATTTGTTTACAGTGTGGGTACTGACAAATAGCAAAAAATCAGAAGACTCTGGGATGTCAATGACCAAAAATTAACTAAAGCTGCTTGATTTGCTTTGCAGTTACCCATACGCAAATCTGAGATGTGTCACTGTCTGTTTTCACTTCTGTCAAATGACTACTGAAACGAATGTTTTTGGACACTACAGGTAGGTGTCACGTGATCTAAGGTTCCAAGTTTGAAAAGATCGTACAGAATGTATTTAATGGACCTGCATGATCTGGTGAGATTCAGCTCCATTTGCAACTTGGTGTAGCTGCTAGATACTTTCCACATGCCCCACTTTCTTCCTCCTTTCCCTAATTGTGCTGCACATTATCATGGGACAAGAAGTTGTTCGGACTTACATTCGTGAAGGGGAGGGGCAACTGAAAGTTGTGATTCCACTGTATGCTTTGACCCATGATGCAATTGTGTTGTACAACGTTGTGGTGTTTTCCAGTTGCGTTGTGTTTGTAGATGGCACGTATTTGATGTTGCTCTTTTGTGCTGGATGCTTAAGTTTCAAAGTCGTTTGTTAGGTATCTTACTAAGTCATTTGATGGCAAAAGCTGAGCTTGTGAGGCTGTCATTAGAAGAGTTTGTGCCAGTTCACTTGTGAGTTACTTTGCTTTTGCGTATTGAGGAAGACAGATTCGTACTTGTGTTTGGTGTTATTAATGCCACATGCTTCGTATGAAAGAAATTTAATACAAGGTGCACAACTTTCCTTCCGCCGTTTTTCCCCAACATTTGAGGCTTTAATGAAACAAATTGGTTACACACGTATCATTCAAAGTATTTTCCATCGCTGGCCACTACTTACTCCCATCTTTCGGGCAGTGTATGAATCCCACATCGA
Source organism: Schistocerca serialis cubense (assembly GCF_023864345.2). Lineage (NCBI taxonomy): Eukaryota > Metazoa > Arthropoda > Insecta > Orthoptera > Acrididae > Schistocerca > Schistocerca serialis. The sequence continues at coordinate 631,697,812 of NC_064642.1, read as the reverse complement.
AAAAATTGTTCACCTTTTAAAGCGATCCACCAATTGATCCAATTTGTAACTTCTTCATGAGATCAGAAGTGTTGGTTAGCCAGGCCATGCGCCATTGATCTAAACAGGTGATAGTTAGAGGGACCAATGCCTGGAGAATACGGTGGGTAGGGTAGGACTTCCCATTTTAATGTTTCCAAGTACGTTTTGACCTCTTTTGCATCGTGAGGTTGAGCATTGTCGTGCTGCAAAATCACTTTATCGAGTCTTTCACTGTATTGCGGCGGTTTGTCTTTTAATGCTCTGCTCAAACACATTAACTGCATTCGATAACAAGCACTTGTGATTGTTTCACTTGGTTTTAACACCTCATACTACATGACGCTGAGCTGGTCCCACCAAATGCAGAGCATCATCTTGGAGCCGTGAATAATCGGTTTGGCCATCAACATGGAAGCATGGCTGGGATATCTCCATGATTTTTTGCATTTAGGGTTATCGTAATGAACCCATTTTTCATCCCTGGTCACAATGCGATACAGAAATCCCTTCCATTTTTGCCTCTGAAGCAACTGTTCACAAACACATAAACGTCATTCAACGTCTCTTGGTTTCAGCTCACACGGGACCCCCAAGTCCCTTCTTTCTGAATCGTGCCCATAGCCTTGAGATGTTTTGAAATGGCTTGCTGTGTCACTTCCACTAATTGTGCCAATTCTTCTCGAGTTTGATGTGAGTCTTCACTCAGCAAAGTCTCCAATCCTGCATCTTCGAAAACACTTTCTTCCACCACCATGCTGGTCTACGATGTTAAAATCACTGTTCTTGAAGCATTGAAACCACTCATGACACGTTCTTTCACTAATAGCATCCTTACCATGCGTACTTAAGAGCATTCAATGAGACTCTGCCGCTGTTTTCTTCATACTGAAACAAAACAGTAACACCTCCCGCAAATGGCGAGAATTAGGTTTGTAAACTGACATTTTCAATCAAGAACAACTTTATGATGCAGACACAAATCAACTAATGTTTTAATGAGGTTATGCTGACCGAGATCCAAGCTAACAACCGGACGTCTGCAATCTGTTTCTTTCGACCGCTACTTACCATCGTCACCACCAATCGGCAAACAGCAGAAGCGAAGTTGTACACCTAGCAGTATTTTCTTCTTTCCAGTACTATATGCCAGAGAAATTTACGAGCAGATCACTACTTGTTGCACTGAGTCAAGGTGTGGTGCCTATGGTATGTAACTATAGTTATTAGCATTGGCTGCAGATGATTTTGTTTTGTTTACTTATGAGGAGGGGGGGGACAGCCTACATTCATGTAATGGTGGCTTTGTTGGTATGTATTTTAAGTGATTTTATTTTTTTGGTTTTTGTTTTTACTGTAGCTTGTACGATACGTGTGTTTACATTTATAGGTTTTGTGCATGTGGAAACTGCTGGTGATGCAAGTTTAATGATTTTCAGGATTTTTCTTGATAGTCTTCGGTAATTGTGTTGGACTGTAGAGGGTGGCCAATGGAAATTAGACTTTTTAAAATGAACAGTAAGCACCTAATGTATGATGCAAAAGTGACGTGATAGAAGAAGAAACAGGAATGAACACAGAAGTGACAGGGAATCTAGTTTTGGAACACTTAAGATCAAATAATGCAGAAGGGATAAGTAACATCCCATCAGAATTTCTAAAACCATTGGGGGAAGTGGCAACAAAATGACTATTCATGTTGGTGTACCAAATGTATGAGTCCGGCAATATACCATCTAACTTTCAGAAAAACATCATTTACACAATTCTGAAGACTGCAAGAGCTGATAAGTGTGAGAATTATTGCACTATGACACTAACAGCTCATGCAGCCAAGAAAATTGAGGACCTTTCGGAGACCTTCAGTTTGGCTTTAGGAATGGTAAAGGCACAAAGGAGGCAGTTCTGATGTTGTGGTTGCTAATGGAAGCAAGACTAAAGAAAACTCATGACCTGTTCACAGGATTTGTCGCCCTGGAAAAAATATTCAACAATGTCAAATGGTGCAAGATGATCAAAATCCTAAGAAAAATATGAGTAAGCTATAGGGAAAGATAGGTAATATCAAATATGCACAAGAATCAAGAGGGAATAATAAGAGTGGAAGACCAAGAATGGGTTCGGATAAAATGGGTCTAAGACAGGGATGTAATCTTTCACACGAATGGAATTAAAAAATTTTAGGTGAAAGGAAATCAATGATATGATTTGCTGATGATATTGCTACCTTAGTGAAAGTGAGGAATTACAAGATCTGCTGAATGGAATGAACAGTCTTATGAGTACAGAATATGGATTGACGGTAGATCGAAGAAAGACGAAAATAATGAAAGTAGCAGAAATGAGAACAGTGAGAAACTTAATACAGGATTAATAATCATGAAGTAGATGCACTTAAGGAATTCTGCTACCTAGGCAGCAAAATAACCCTTTACGGATGGAGCATGGAGAACACAAAAAGCAGATTAGCAATGGCAAACATGGCACTCCTGGCCAAAAGAAGTCTACTAATATCAAACACAGGCCTTAATGTGAGGAAACTGAGCAAGGTGTTGCAATGGTTAGCACACTGGACTCGCATTCGGGAGGACGACGAATCAAACCTGTGTCCGGCCATCCTGATTAAGGTTTTCCATGACTTCCCTAAATCACTTCAGGCAAATGCCGGGATGGTTCCTTTGAGAAGGCACAGGCGACTTCCTTCCCCATACTTCCCTAACCTGATGGGACCGATCCGATGACCTCACTGTTTGGTCCTCTTTCCCAAGCAAGCCAGCCAACCAACAAACAAGCCAACCAACCAATGTGAGGAAGAAATTTCTGAGAACATACATTTGAAGCACAGCAGTGTATGGCAGTGAAACCACGGCAACGTATGGTAGTGAAACATGGACTGTGGGAAAACCAAAACAGAAGAGAATCAAAGCATCTGAGATGTGGTGCTGCCAAAGAATATTAAAAATTAGATGGACTGATAAGGTACGCAATGAAGAGGTTCTTCGCAGAATCGGTGAGGAAAGAAATATATGGAAAACACTGACAAGAATAATGGACAGGATGACAGGACATCTGTTAAGACATCAAGGTATGACCTCCATGGTACTACAGGGAACTGTAGAGGGTAAAAATTGTAGACGAAAACAGAGACTGGAATACATCCAGGAAATAACTGAGGTTGTACGTTGCAAGTGCTACTCTGAGGTGAAAAGGTTGGCACAGGAGAGCAATTCTACGGCCCAAAGCAAACCAATCAGAAGACCAGAATTTGTGGTACTAGGTTGTGTGTGGGTTCTTGGTATCGAGCGCTTCATCTGAGCTACATAAGTCAAAGAAAATTTATGATATCAATGGTTTTTGTTTTTACTTTTTTTTGTTGTGGGATCAATCCATACGAAGTGGTTCAGTGATTTGTTGCTTGACCATTTTTTAAAATTTTAATTTTTTATATGTGTTTGCCCTATATTTGAGAAGTTCAAAACAGTTTTTAAAAAAATTTTTAACTGTCACCTTTACTGAATGGTGGCCATGTTCATTTGTAAGTGCGCGACGATGTTTCAGTTTAGGGACGTTAGCAAAAATATTAATATCTCTGCATTGGGTTAAGTTACAAAATTGCAATTGACATGATTGTTTTTAGAAAAGTGTCCTCTACAACATTATCTATTACACAAAATACCCTAAATACAAAAATAACCAGTGAAAATGACCTCCAAAGTATGGTACCCAAATTTTCAAAAACCCACTTTTTAGGTGCAAAAATAACAAACAAGGAGTAATTTATGAGAGTCTATTATTTTTCCTATAGCTAGATATCATACACTACTATCCTCACATACAGCAAAAACACTTACAAATGTTTCCTTAATTTTTTATGAATTTTTGAAATTTGAAAATTTTCATTTTTTGTTAATTTTGGGGTTAGTTATCTCAGGTGGAACTGAATATAAAAATATGATTTTTGCACAGTTTGTACACCTATATGATAGCAACGTACAGTAAAAATTTCAACATTGATATCTTGTTGCCCATTTAAATGGTTTATTGTTTCATTGTAGTAAAATTTAATTGTGACTTACATTTAGTTAACACTATCATCCAATATTCACTTACTTTATTTATTTTTAGTAGTGCAATATTAAACAATACGAGCTTCCGTTTTTGTTCTGTGGTAATAAAAATGCCCATTTACATTTAGGTTTATTGTCAATAAAGAAGTACATTATTGCCCGGTGTGGCATTGTAGAGGTACATTATTGCTGGGTGGGGCATTGTTGTAGTCAGTCTGTTCTGAAACCCCTGCTAGTGTGGTTGTACATACTTCATCATGTAGAATGTGCTTTGTTCTGTGTGTAATTTGTAATTAACTTTGAGAGATTAACTGGAATGCAATAACAAGTATGAACAGTGCTCTGTTGGACAGATAGCAAGTGAAGTGTGTCACAAAACAGTTTATGGTTCAGTTTAAAAAATAAATTGAAAAATGTCAATGACTTTGATGAAGTTAGACAAACTTTGTTTAAATTTTGAATACATTCTTCTGTAACATCAGTGTGAATCATGAGAAGAAATATATTCTGAAGTACAACCACATTTTTGAAAGAAAGTGCTGTGATCCACTTAAAGTTCATAAAAAGCGTATTACTAAAGGTTTGAGGGAAATAAAACTTGAACATCTGTCCTTGTTATGTGAGAGTGAAACAGCTTCCCAAGTGAAACGTAATGTGGTTCCTGGAAATTCCCTGTGCCCAAATTGTTACTCAAAAATATTTGTTGTGAATCCAGAACCCGAATCAAGTCACCTTTTTAATGACATTAATATTCCTAATGAGGAAGCTGTTAGCATATTGGATTTTGCTTGTTCTAAGTTAGACATATCTCCTGCTTCAAAAATAATAAAATTAAGTAGCAGAAAAAGAAAAGCAGCCATTGAAAATAAGGTACAACAAATTTCAGACAAAATTAGACAAGACTTGGAATCATGCTTTAATAATACAGATACCAGCATTATTTCTAAACAAGAAGAAAACCTACCACCAGCATCATATGACACTGAATATTTGAGCTTAATAGAGAAATTAAAAATTAAATGTTCAGTGATATCTAAAGAGGAATGAAAAAGATCCAGCAGTTTTTTGAGGATGATGAAAACAGCAGAATGTGCCCAGGTTGCAAAGATAGCAAAAGAGTTGTTATAAATGGAGTTAAAGTAAAAAGCAATTGGGTCATTCCATGTCAATTCAACCAATTTGAGAAAATGTTCCAGATGATAGTCTCAGATTTGGCTGAAATTTAGCATACCAATGCTACCAAGTGTGGAATACTCATGTACAAAATTTTAAGTTCCCCTGCCAATTAGTTACAGTATTATGGCTTGTGAAAGAAGGTGGCGTGACCCGGAAATTGCAACCCGCATCTGGCAATCTATCTTTAGACCCAACTTCAGGTCTTAAAAACTTTGGAACTATTCTGCACAGTCCTGTGAAATTTTTACAACCCAGGAACATCCACTTAGAGAACACACTCTATGAATCAAAACACCAACAACATATTTCTGAGGGAAAATAAAAAATTCCAAAATGTGATTAAAAAAATGTAATACATTATAAGGTACATATTGTAGGTGCCCTCTATGCCAAATATAATTAACTAAAAAAGGGTATTTTTTTGTGGTAAGCTTAATGTGGCCTAAACACACACAGAACTCATCTTGCCCATATCAGTCACACAAACAGAGTTATATGTACACGAAAATACAAAAATTTGAAAAATTACCTGAAAAACATGGATTTTCTAAGTGTGGTAGCACAAAAGGGACAAGTGATATCCAAGCCAAATTTCAAACACTGCATAAGTAGACCATAATATAATATGTGGCAAAATTTCAGCATGTTATTGCAAGGCATTTGTGTACAATAAAAGATGACAGAGATGTATTTGGTTACGTTTCTTTTAACACGATTTAGCAAGTAATAGTGATGATGCAGACAGCTTGTTTCACATAAAGCTGCAGCAATTGTTGGGAAGCATTAGGCAACAGAAAGTTAAACAATGGTAGTTTTCAGGGACAGAATGAGTCATTGTTAGGCAGGAACAACAAAGGAAACAAGCAACAATTACAGGTTACTAATGTTTTTAAGATTCTAGTTCAGACTGGTCAGTACTGTTGTGGAAAGTCATTATGGAGGCAGAAGAGTGTACTTGTGGTGCTTTTGTTCAGACAAGTTGCAGTATTGGTAGAGCACAAGCATCTGAATGTCATAAAACAAAATATGGAACAAAATGTGGCATTCGCTTTGTACTGTATGTTCTGGATGAATCGGACCAAGATTTGTTGCTATGGAGATCTGGGATACACCCTGTGGGCACAAGAAGTACAGTTCCAGAAAACTTTAGTGTTTATCACCATATGAAAGTATTTCTGGATAAGTATTCTTTCCTACAAAGAAATTGTTTTGATCCATTTCGGATACATAAGAAGACAGTGAAGTGTAGCCTCAGAGAAACTGATATAAAATCAGCATTGAAAGTGAATCAGTTTATGGGACTTAACATGAAGCCAGGACAAAAGTTATGTTCCAGGTGTGTTACACTGCTAAAAAATGAAGAATATTCTGATAATTTACATGACAGTGATGAAGACTATCAGCCACCTACAACCACAGCAGATGAGCAATTAAATGCTTCAGTGACTGCTCTTGGTTTGTTTCCCATGAACACACAAAGTTGGGAAAAGAGACAGGCCCAGCTATGGTAGGAGAAAACTACAAGAAGCTCAAATGGAATTAAAACACACTAATGGTGGAAGAGGAAGAACTATCTGCTCCAAAGGAACAGAAATCATGCCAGAAATGCTCCGATTTGGACAAAATTGTGCATGATTTGAAAGAAAAATGTGCCATATGCACATGCCAGAAAAAAGTAGCTATTCTTACTCTTGCACCTTCCAGCTGATCTATTGACTACACTGCAAACGAATTCAATGTTTCTACATATACGGTAAAGCAAGCTAGGAAAATAAAAGCAACCCAAGGAGTGCTTCCACAACTTCAGCAGGCTCAGGGTATGCAACTGAGTTCAGAAATAAAGGTGCTAGTGTCGAAGTTTTATGAAAATAATGACTACAGCCGAATAATGCCTGGAAAAAAAGAATATGTAACAGTGAAAATGGGAAATGTACGTGTACAGATGCAAAAACGACTGTTGCTATGCAACATATCAGAACTATATGTAGAATTCAAGGAAAATATCAAAGTAGGTTTATCATCTTTTTCAGTCTTCGGCAAAAATGGGTTCTGCCTGTAAGTGCAAGGGGCACATGCAATGTTTGTGTATGTGAGACCCATCAAAATGCTAAGCTGATGTTTGCTGCTATAAAGGATTCTGCTCTGGATTACAAAGGTGCAATGAAGCCACTAGTGTGTGACATCAGTTCCTACCAGTGCATGATACACAGGTGTGAAAAGTGTCCTGGTTGGTTGGTTGGTTGGTTGGTTTGGGGAAGGAGACCAGACAGCGTGGTCATCGGATTAGGGAAGGATTGGGAAGGAAGTCGGCCGTGCCCTTTCAGAGGAACCATCCCGGCATTTGCCTGGAGTGATTTAGGGAAATCACGGAAAACCTAAATCAGGATGGCCGGACGCGGGATTGAACCGTCGTCCTCCCGAATGCAAGTCCAGTGTCTAACCACTGCGCCACCCCGCTCGGTAGTGTCCTGGTAAGGCAAATCTTGCAGAACACATGAATAACAAACTGTATGATGAACTCCTTATGGATGACGATGAACTTGTTTCTTATATACAATGGACAAACATGGATCGCACAAGTCTTGAAACAAAGCAAAGTACAGTGGAAGATTTTGCTGAAATGTGTTGTCAAAAAACGGACAAACTGACCACACACAGCTTCACAGCACCAGCACAATTGGCTTATCTCCAGTTTTGTAAGGATAATTATAGTAATACTAGACTTTTCTGAAAATTATGCATTTATAGTTCAAGATGCCATTCAAGGATATCATTGGGACAACAGTCAAGCAACTCTCAAGCCATTTGCGATTTACTATAGAGGTGAATCAGGTGATGTGTCTGTCATGAACCTGTGCGTCTTTAGTGACTGTTTAATTCATGATGCATTTGCAGTTTATGCCCACAATCGCACTGTCATGGCATATGTGAAAAACAAGCCGCCTCACATACATTTTGCGAAATACTTCAGTGATGGGGCAACTAGTCAGCACAAAAACTGTAAAAATCTCAAAAATTTGTAAGGATAATTATAGTAATACTAGACTTTTCTGAAAATTATGCATTTATAGTTCAAGATGCCATTCAAGGATATCATTGGGACAACAGTCAAGCAACTCTCAAGCCATTTGCGATTTACTATAGAGGTGAATCAGGTGATGTGTCTGTCATGAACCTGTGCGTCTTTAGTGACTGTTTAATTCATGATGCATTTGCAGTTTATGCCCACAATCGCACTGTCATGGCATATGTGAAAAACAAGCCGCCTCACATACATTTTGCGAAATACTTCAGTGATGGGGCAACTAGTCAGCACAAAAACTGTAAAAATCTCAAAAATTTGTAAGGATAATTAAAGTAATACTAGACTTTTCTGAAAATTTTGCATTTATAGTTCAAGATGCCATTCAAGGATATCATTGGGACAACAGTCAAGCAACTCTCAAGCCATTTGCGATTTACTATAGAGGTGAATCAGGTGATGTGTCTGTCATGAACCTGTGCGTCTTTAGTGACTGTTTAATTCATGATGCATTTGCAGCTTATGCCCACAATCGCATTGTCATGGCATATGTGAAAAACAAGCCGCCTCACATACATTTTGCGAAATACTTCAGTGATGGGGCAACTAGTCAGTACAAAAACTGTAAAAATCTCAAAAATTTATGCATGCATTACCATGATAAAAATGTATGTGATGGTATTGGTGCTACCGTTAAGCGCATGGCATCACGAGTCAGTCTGCAGTACCTTACAGAATGTCACATTCTAACACCTCTTTAATTATTTACCTGGGTACAGAAAAATATCTCTGGCATACAGTCATTCTATGTTTTGAAAGATGAGGTGAAATCAGTCGAAAAGTTGCTAAAAAGCAGACTAGAACACGTTAAAACTGTTGCAGGCACAAGGAGCCATCATCACTTCTCTCCAGCGGACTCTGACAATGTGCACATGAGCAGACTGGCCGGTTATAACTATAGGTTCATGCACAACATGTGTCCTCACAGTGTGTCTGACTCGGGATTCACAAGCAAAAGCAGTAACATACAACCAAGTTGCTATGTTATTGCTGTTTTTGATGACAAATGGTACTCAGGATGTGTTGCAGAGTATTGTGAAGCAGAAGGTGATGTATTTGTGAACTTCATGGCACCAGCAGGACCAGCAAGATCATTTCATTGGCCATGTTTGGCAGACAGGTATTGCATTCCTTTTGAGCATATTCTTATGACAGTTCCAGTTCCTACCACAGCATCAGGAAGACAGTACAATTTGCCACTCAATGTACAGAGTACTGTAGCTAAAGTGTGTGAGAACTTCTGTTCGAAGCACAGTCGACTGGTTTTTAGCAGTTAAGGTGAAGTAAACATTAATGAAAGGTTGTGTTAATCTGTCTATATGTTGTTGCTTAGTGATTAAACAGTTGTGGGAGAAGATAAGAAGAGGCAGAACAGTTTACGATATGTATTTATAAAATTGTGGTGTGGAACAATGACCACATCACCAAATACATCTGTCAACTTCCATTGTACACAAATTTCTTGCAATAACACACTGAAATTTTGAGATATATATCATTATGGTCTACTTATGCAGTGTGTGAAATTTAGCTTGGATGCCACTTGTCCCTTTCGTGCTACCACACTTTGAAAATCCATGTTTTTCAGGTAATTTTTCAAATTTTTGTATTTTCCTGTGCATGTAACTCAGTTTTTGTGACTGATATAAGCATGATGAGTTCTGTGTGTGTTTAGGCCACATTAAACTTACCACAAAAAAAATACCCTTTTTTAGTGAATTATATTTGGCATAGAGGGCACCTACAATATGTACCTTTTAACGTATTACATTTTTTTAATCACATTTTGGAAATTTTTATTTTCCCACAGAAATATGTTGTTGGTGTTTTGATTCGTGAAGTGTGTTCTCTAAATGGATGTTACTGGGTTGTAAAAATTTCACTGGACTGTGTGGAATAGTTCCAAAGTTATTAAGACCCGAAGTTGGGTCTGAAGATAGATTGCCAGATGAGGGTTGCAATTTGCAGGTCACGCCACCTTCTTTCGCAAGTCATAATTCTGGAACTAATTGGCAGGGGAAACTAATACTTTGTACATGAGTGTTCCACACATGGTAGAATTAGTGTACTGAATTTCAGCCAAATCTGAGACTATGAGCTGGAACCCCTGGTTGAACTGACATGAAATGACCCAGAAACGACTATTGCTGTCAAATTTAAAAGAACTTTATATAGCTTTCAAAAATTCTCATCCTGAATGCAAAATTGGAAGATAAAAATTTTGTGACCTCCGCCCTATGTGGTGTATTTTGGCTGGATCCTCAGGGACACACTCCATATGTGTGTGTTTATATTATCAAAATGTCAAACTGATGATTGCGGGTGAAAAACTCAGTGATCTTAACTACAAAGAGTTACTAGATTTAATGGTCTGTGGCACTAACAGTTATGACTGCATGATGAGTCTGTGTAATAAATGACCTGGTAAGGAAACAGTTTCTGAATTGTTTCACGAATATGATGAGGAAATGCCAGACAGTATTACCTTCAAACAATGGGTCACAACTGACAGGGCAGAAATGATACCAGTGGTTAAATCTCAGGAATATTACTTGGAATCTTTAATTGATAACTTACAAAAGCTCAAAAGTCACCAATATGTTTCTAAAACCCAAAGTAAGTTTTTGACGGACAAAAAAGCACAACTTCATGAAACTGAATGCACAGTGCTAGCTGATTTTGCAGAAAATTTTACATTTGTGATTCAGGATGCAATACAATGGTACCACTGGGTCAATGACCAGGCAACAGTGCATCCATTTATTCTCTACTTTAGAAATGAGAAAGATGAAGTTTGCACTTCTTCAAGTTGCATTCTAAGTGACTACTTGGAGCACAACATTTCGGCTGGACATGTGTTTCAAAAGTATGTAATAAATTACATAAAAGAAAATTTTAACAAGGTTGAGAAGCTAATATATTTTTCAGATGGAAGTGGTAGTCAGTATAAGAACAAAAAGAATTTTTCAAATCTGTGCAACCACAAAGTAGACTTTGGGATGAGGCTGAAAGGCACTTTTTTGCATCTTACCATCGTAAAAATTCATGTGATGGAGTAGGAGGTACAACAAAACGTGAAGTAAGTAAAGCCGGTCTACAAAGACCAACCACAGACCAAATTATCACAGTACAGGTCATGTATGTCTCTTGCAAGGATAATATTAAAGGCATTACCTATTTTCTGGTCAAGAAAGAAGAAGTGGTTCTGCAAATGAAAACAACACTTCAAACCAGATTTGAAAACTGTACAGCAATAAAAGGAACATGGCATTTCCACAAATTCCTTGGCATTGCAGAAACCTTAGTTCGATGCTATGTAATATCAGAAACCGAAATTTACGAGGATCGTTGTGTCAGTAAAATTACGTCTCTGTCTTTAACGTTGAATGACATAGTGGCATGTGTGTATGATGGACAGTGGTGGCTTGCAGAGTTTGAAAGAAAAGGTTTGGAAAACAATGATGTTTTTGTGTGTTTTTACCACCCTGCTGGCCCAAGAACATCATTCAAGAAATCTACTAGTGACAAAGTTTGGATACCAATGAAAAATGTTTTAAGGAAACTTTCAGTGCTTAAACTTACCACAGCAACTGAGAGGTCTTATTCTATATCACAGAAGCTGTCTGAAGAAATAAGTTTTCTCAACATTCACCACCAGGTTTAGGAACAGTCGTATCTCAAAGGATGTTAATTGAAAATATTTATTTAAAGTATGTCAAAGTAATATAAATGTTAATTTCAGTGATGTTTCCACTTTTTCTATATAATTCAGTACCTTACTTCAATAATAATTGATTATATCCTGCCGATATCACACATGAATAGACAACAGCCATAAGATCAGTTGTAATGTAAATTATTTCCTCATTTTCAAAAATTCATATCTTTGTTCACAGTCAGATATCAATGTTGAAATTTTTACTGTACGTTGCTATTATATAGGTGTACAAACTGTGCGAAAACCATATTTTTATATTCAGACCCATCTGAGATAACTAACCCCAAACTTGACAAAAAACGAAAATTTTCAAATTTCAAAAATTCATAAAAATTAAGGAAACATTTGTAAGTGTTATTGTTCTATATGAGGCTACTAGTGTATGATATGTAACTATAGGAAAAATATAGACTCTCATAAATCACTCCTTGTTTGTTATTTTTGGGCCTAAAAAGTGGATTTTTGAAAATTTGAATACCAAACTTTGGAGGTCATTTTGACCGTTAATTTTTGAATTTAGGGTATTTTGTGTAACAGAAAATGTTGTAGAGGACATTTTTCTAAAAACAATCACGTTAATTGCAATTTTGTAACTTAACCCAGTGCAGAGATATTCATATTTTTGCTAACGTCTCTAAACTGAAACATCATTGTGCGCTTACAAACGAAAATGGCCACCATTCAGTAGAGGTGAAACGTAATTTTTTTTTTAAAACTGTTTTGAACTTTTCAAATACAGGGTAATCGCATATAAAAAATTAAAATATTTAAAAATTCTCAAGCAACCAAATTAATTTTTATTGGACCATTTCATTTGGATTGACCTTGTGTTGAAAATGTTTGGTTTTTTGGGTTAATATTTGATTTGGAATGGTGTTGTTATTCTTACTGTCCTATATTTAGTTTATCCCTACCCAAGACCCCTCCCCCATAGTTAAATATTTCACATTTTATTTATGTTTGTTTATGGGTGTAATGAGTGGTGCCAATGTTGCCATATTGTATACGCTTGAAATAAAGGTGCCTGTCATTCTCATCTTGATGATGTTACAGTTCAAAGCAGAAGGGTGAAATCACAACTTTCGGTAATTCCCAGAAAAAAAATACACAATAAACTCAAAACAGCATTTTCTATCAGCAAATAAAATTGGATTATAAAGTGCCAAAGAAAATGAAAAAGATTACTGACTTTACATGTTTGAAAATGCAACTAACATATTCTTCACAAGTAATGCGTAGAATACACTTAAATATTACTTAAGAGGACTCAGAATAGTGGTTAATAATGAAAGGGGATAATTACAAACCCTATCACATTACAAAACTATAATGCTTTTGCAAGAAAATCCTGTGCCAAGATCTGTAGTGCATGATTAGTAAGGTTTTCTTAATCTCCTGAATTCAACTTCTCCCTCATCATGGGGGGAGTTTTCAGATGGACTCAGCAGGACATGAAGACATGCATGGGGTTAGGGGGACTAGTGCTTACAGGCCTGGAGTCAGTTCTCCTATCACTAACTTCAGTTAGTAGAAGGGGTGAAGGAGCAAGTTTATCGCTCGAGTCACCAACATGTGTCCTCGACGTATGAAGCAATGAAGAGCAAATCTGTGTTTACATCAAAGAACATTGTACAACAGGGATCAACTGAATGAGATAGAGCAGTCGTTAGAACACGGACCTCATATTCGGAAACACAAAGTCCACTCTGCCCGACCAACTAATTTAGGTTTTACTAAGTAGTTTCCAGCAAGTGGCAGGAGGTTCCATCATCAAGGCCATGGTCAACCACGTCTTATTCTCATAAAAGCATACTTACATATTGTAGTTTGTGTATATTTTTGAACTACACACATCAAAAAAAAGTTTTGAATCACTCCGGTTTCCAGGACTCCTGAAGATAGACGTTGACTGTGAATACTGTATCACACACACAGTTTCTTTGACTGTTCAGAGATGTCTCTAAACCCGCCCAAAGATGTAAACAACCATGCATGAGCAGCGCCTATTAGACGGATGGGGTCCAACAGCCGATTAGTTCTAGTCATTCCACCAGGAAGGAGGTACATGGCTCGTGTTGTATGTAGTTCAACCATGCCTATATGGTCAATACCATGGTTTAATCGCATCCGCATTGTTACTTAGGGGCAGGAAGGGCTCTCAACTAGGGAAGTGTCCAGGTGCCTTGGAGTGAACCAAAGCGATGTTGTTCGGACATGGAGGAGATACAGAGAGACAGGAACTATCGATGACATGCCTCGCTCAGGCTGCCCAAGGGCTACTACTGCAGTGGATGACCGCTACCTATGAATTATGGCTCAGAGGAACCCCGACAGCAATGCCACCATGTTGAATAATGCTTTTTGTGCAGCCACAGGAGGTCGTGTCATGACTCAAACTGTGCTCAACTGGCTGCATGATGTGCAACTTCACTTCCAACATCCCTGGCAAGGTCCATCTTTGCAAACACGGCACAATGCAGCGCAGTACAGATGGGCCCAACAACATGTTGAATGCAACACTCAGGAATGGCATCACATTCTCTTCACCACGGAGTGTCATATATGCCTTCAACCAGACAATTGCCGGAGACATGTTTGGAGGCAACCCGGTCAGGCTGAATGCCTTAGATACACTGACCTGCGAGTGCAGCAAGGTGGAGGTTCCCTGCTGTTTTGAGGTGACAATATGTGGGGTTGACGTACCCTGCTGGTGGTCATGGAAGGTGTCGTAACTGGCTGTATGATACGTGAATGCCATCAACTGACTAATAGTGCAACCATATCGGCAGCATATTGGCGAGACATTCGTCTTCATGGATGACAATTCGTGCTCCCATTGCGCACATCTTGTGAATGACTTCCTTCAGGATAATGACATCGCTCGACTAGAGTAGCCAGCATGTTCTCCAGACATGAACCCTATCGAACATGCCTGGGATAGATTGGAAAGGGCTGTTTATGGCCGACGTGACCCATCAACTGCTCTGAGGGATCTACGTCGAATTGCCATTGAGGAGTGGGACGCTCTGGATCAATAATGCCTTGATGAGCTTGTGGATAATATGCCACAGTGAATACAGGGATGCATCAATGCAAGAGGACGTGCTACTGGGTATTAGGGGTACTGGTGTGTACAGCAATCTCAACCACCACCTCTGAAGGTTGTTGCTGTATGATGGTGCAACTTGCGATGTGTGGTTTTCATGAGGAAAAAAAAAAAAAAAAAAAAAAAAAAAGTGGGAATGATGTTTATGTTGGTCTCTACTCCAATTTTCGGTACAGGTTCCAGAACTCTCGGAACTGAAGTGATGTAAAACTTTTTTTGATGTGTGTATTTCCTTCTACTGTATTATGATAACAAATCCATTATCACTGTAAGATGATCACTGAAGGAATAAATAAATAAAGCGAACTTTCCTGATATTTTAATAAGCCATAAATAATAACTTTGGGTGAAATTTCTTCTCCATTAGCATGCACGGATCTAAAATTGAAATATATAGCCTCTGAAGCTGAAAGAATACTTTTCGTAAACACAGCAATATAAAATATATTAAAGAACATACAGCTGAGATACGGTCCCCCAAAAATACCCAAAATTTGGCACCCGAAACATTTTCATAAATTTTGCAGATGCATATATTTTGATAGAGAAGAACAAAGTCTACTGAACTAAAAGCACACAAAGAAAGTACCGTCATGTGCCATGTTAACAATTCTTGGCTGAATGTGTCCATAAAATTATGATTTTATTGAAGATGGGCTCTCCAAGTCACACAATGAATTTTCTACCATTTCAAAAAAATACAGCTGACACCTGATGTATTTAAAAATCTAATGAGCAACAGACTCTTATTTGATAGAAAAAGTTGTTTATGTGCACTAAAGCAGGGACTTGTATGTTAAAGCATACCATTCAAAAAGGCAGCCTATCCAAAGTTGATATTTTAGTATGCATGTAGGTGGTGCAAACTTTAGACCCCTATCTACGAGAGTCTTTAGATATGGAACCAAAGAAGGTATCTGACTGAATACTACTGCAGCTCCTTTGAGACAGTACTTCAATACAGATAACTGCATCATCTGCAAAAAGTGCAATATTATCCACAAGGTTATTAATATACAACATGAACAGTAAGGGTTTCCTCACTCTTCCTTGTGGCACACCCGAAGTTACTTCTACATCTGACAACAATTGTCCATCCAAGGTAACATGCTGTGTCCTCCTTATGAAAAAATCCTTAATCAAGTTACAAATTTCACTTGATACCCCATTTTTACAATATGTGCAGATGTGGTACTGAGTCAAATGCTTTTTGGAAATCAAGAAATACTGTATTCACCTGATTGTCTTGATCCAAAGCTTTTAGTGTGCCATGTGAGAAAAGTGAGACTCGGGTTTCACATGATCAATGTTTTCAGATTTCTTGCTGGTCGCATGGAGAGGTCACTCTGTTTGGGATAATTCATTATGTTCTACGATTCTACAACAAATCAATGTCAAGGATAGTGGACAGTAGTTTTTTGGAGCACTTCTACTGACCTTCTTGTAAATGGTGACATCTGTGGTTTTTTCCAACTACTGGGCATGAATTTTTTGTTTCAGGGATTTATGACAGATTATAGTTAGAAGAGGGGCTAACACAGCCGCAAATTCAGTATAGAATCTGATAGGTATTCCATTGGGCCCTGGAACTTTGATCAATTCTAACAATTTCAGCTGTTTCTCACAACCACTGACACTAACACTTATTTCACTCATCTTTCAGTGGTACAAGTAATGAATTGGCGTAATTCTCCTGGGTTTTCCTTTGTAATAGAACATTTGAGAACAGAGTTAAACATTTCAGCTTTTTCTCTGTTACCCTCAATTTCAGTTGCTGTCTCATTCATTAGTGACTAGAAACTTACTTTGGTGCCACTAACAGCCTTACAAACGACCACAGTTCGTTTGGGCTCAGTGAAAGGGTTCGTTTGGGCTCAGTGAAAGATCATCTGCTATGGTAGTCATTGAAGAGTTTACACACTGCTCTCAGAATGTCTTAATTGCTTTGATTACAATCACCTGATTTGGGTAACAATGACTGTTGACTCTAAGATCATCAAAGGGATTGAAATAAGGGATCCGTTCATATTACTGAAGGTGTAGGAGGAAAAGCGATTTATAGATGAAAACAAATGCACAGCAGCCAAAAATGCAGACACAGAGAGAGAGAGAGAGAGAGAGAGAGAGAGAGAGAGAGAGAGAGAGAGAGAGAGAGAGAGAGAGAGAGAGAGAGAATAGAAAAATGACTTTATAAATAATAAACAGCTATCAGCAACATATCGGGAGTATCAGCTCATCCCTTATTATAACTGGTAAATTACACTTTCTAGCAGTAAAAACATTAAAATGTACCTTTTTATAAATACCCATATTTTGTGCATTTTAAACTGCTTTGGTCAAATTCCTGGGCAAATACCCATTTATAAATGTCCTACTCACTGGACATTTACCGGTCCCACACCACTACACGAAAATACTGATCTTGAAGATTAAATTTAATTTAACTGCTGGATTCACACTGATCAGGATACACTTGAAACTACACAATTGACAGTTTAAGAATATACAGAAGAACTAACAACAAAAGTTTTGACTCCTGTTTATCATTACATTACTATTACTGAGATTACTTTGATAAGTTAGCATTTGCAACAGTCCAAAGAACAAACTACGTAAAAAAGGCTCTAGTTTTGGCCACTACCCCACTTATGGCCACCTTGATGTCAAAGGTTAATTTTTAAGCTTCTCTGGAATACCAGCCAGTTCTACTATAGATTATTATAAGCTTTGTGAAAGGCTCTCTTCATTTGTCTACATAATCATTCTTTTGTCTGTTTTTGTTTGGAGACACCATTTTGTGAAATGATCAGTGTTGCAGAAGCTGGGTTTTGCAGAAGTTTTCTTTAAGCAACACATGATCTGTTTTTTTTTGTATTTTACATGTTTAAATAAAACATCAGAAGAAACTTAATCTGTTCAGAGGTAAGATAAGACATTATATTTTCATTTCTTTAAAGTTTTATATCGCTCAGCCTAAAAACATGTTATCAAAAGTATGTGGCCATTAACAGATCCATATTTATCCCTGGTTCCGTGTTATGGCCATTTATGTGGCCATAAGTGGAGACATATATGTATCCTGTTTTGGCCACTTCTAAAAACTGATACAAAAACATCAATATTAGTGTTCTGTCCTACATTACACTAGGCTAATTTTATTTAAATAGGCTTATTAAAATATTTTTGGTATTTTTAAATCAATGTATACCTCATTGTTAGTATTGTCTTGGCATATCATACTAATTTACCTATGCTTGTAAGATACAAAATATGCAATAGGCACTATTCAAATATGCAACATTCTTTAACTAAATCTTTGTGCATTATTTATAGGAAAAATGAGTCAACCAAAGAATAAGAAGTTTCAGTATTCTCCCAGCAATGTTAAAGATGCTCTAAAGGCTATTGATGAGGGAATGAAGGTTGCTACTGCAAACAAGTTGTACAAAGTTCCAAGGACAACATTAAGAAACAAAATTTCTGGTGTATCTCCAAAAGAATCTACAGAGCACTGTGGTCCACTTTCTGTCTTAGGAGAACAAATTGAAAAAAAATTGGTGGACTGGGTTTTGGACTGTTCTAGCATGGGATTTCCAGTTACTAAAGAAAATCTCTGTGCATCTGTGCACAAACTTATTGAGAATGCAGATATGGAAAGTTGTAAGGCTACATTTACTAACAATCGACCTGGAAAAAAGTGGTATTATGGATTTCTTAAGAGGCACAAGGTTCTGCCACAAAAACATGCAGAATATGTCAATAGGTCTAGAGGTTCTGTTACAGAAGAGAAAATAAGAAACTGGTTTCAGAAGTATCCATCACTTTAAATGATATGGATGTGTTAAATGACCCAAATAGAATTTTTAATATGGATGAAACTTCTTTTTTTCTGGCTCCTAAAGGAGAATTAATCATAGGTCCTCGTGGCCATCATGTTTATGAAGAGTCGTGTAACTCTGACAAAGATAACGTTACTACATTGTTTGCAGTGAATGCTGCTGGAAAAGTTGCTCCTCCCTTAACACTGTTCAAATATGCAAGGATTCCAGCATCATTGGTGAAAGCAGCTCCTCCAAACTGGGGCATTGGAAAAACAGAAAATAGGTGGATGACAGGTGAAAGTTTTTTTGAGTATATAACAAATGTATTTGACCCGTTCTTGAAAGAGGCTGAAATTCCCCGGCCTGTAGTAATATTTTTAGATGGGCACTGCTCTCATTTGACACTTCATTTGAGCAGATATTGTAGGGAAAATCAGATCAATCTAGTTGCTCTCCATCCCAATTCTACACAAATCTTGCAACCATTAGATGTAGCTGTCTTTGGACCTATGAAAAAAATGTGGAAGAAGATTGTTCAGAAATGGCATTTTGAAAATAATGGCACTGAAATTTCAAAATCTGATGTACCTTCTGTTCTGTCACAAATTATTACAGAACCTAAAATGGTGGCAAATATTCGTGCTGGTTTCAGGGCCACTGGTCTGTTTCCATTTAATGTGAACAATGTAGATTACAGCAAGATAGTTGTTCGTAGTATACCAGCCTCAACCACAGTTCAGACAAATGAGGAACTTCCGAGACATTTCTCATACATAGAAAAGCAAATTGATCCTGTCCTTCTAGATGAGTTCAGAGCAACCAAGAGAAGCAATCATGAGTGGGAAGGAAATCAAGAAGCACTATTACTTTTCAAGTTCTGGAGAAAAATAGCTGATGAGGTTGAAATGCATGGTGCTAGTGGTAACACTGATGACATTCTGACAGATAGCATAGCGCCTCCCTCTGAAGATAATCAAACAGAGAATGTTTCACAAAACGCAGACAGATTTAATCAAAATGTTGATAATATTGACATATTTTCAACACGCAATTCAGATATTCCTTCAACACCCACCAACAGTCTTATTCCTGCAGATATATCAACAACCCCCAACAGTATTTCACTTAATTCAGGTACTCCAATATCCAACCATAGTCCATCTTCAGTGTGTATCCAAGTGACACCACCAAAATCATTAGCAACAGTTTTTGAAAGTGTTATCACTTGGCCAGAACCTAAACAACGAGGCACAAAGAGAAAGAAAGAACATACACCCACTGTTGTGACTAGTGACAAGTGGGTGGAATATCATGAACTGAAGGAAAAAGAGAAGCAGGAGAAGGAGCAGGAAAAAAGGAAGAGAGAAGCTATGAAGGAATTAAAGTCCAAAGAGCAGCACTTGGCATTATCTCACGTAAAATGGGGGAAAACAAGAAACAGACAAGAGTTAAGTGATAGGCCAACAAGGTCTTCCGAGGAACGAGAATGGACGGACAATGGAAGCAGTTTCGATGACTATGTAGAAGGAGATGAAGATGAAATACCAGAAAATGTGAAACTATCTTCGAGTGAGAATTTGAAAGTAGGGGACTTTATTTTGGTAAAATTTAGTTTAACAGGAAATAGAAGAACAAGACCTGCAATTTTTAAGTATGTATCTGTAATTTGGAAAGTGCTTTCTGACTCTGAATATGAAATTCAGTGCCTAAAAAGTTCTAATGTTCAGAAAACTTGTTTTGAATACATTGAAAATGATGTTTCGACTATAACGGGTGAAGATATTTTAGGGAAACTGCCAGATCCAGTCTTGATGCAAGAAGGACGTTCATTAAAAACAAAGTACCCTGGTTCCATTGATACTCGTGAGAAATAAACTTGTGTGGAAATTGATTTAAGTAATTACTGGGACAATTCTTTGCCTAACGAATTTTTTTTTCTGTTCATTCAGTTTCTGTACCTTTTACCTATTTGATGTATGTTTGTTGTCTGTTGTCTTATATACTTGTATAAAGCACAAATTACTTTCTGGCACATGGATTGACAATTATTTTAGCCATAGTTTTATTATAATATGAAGTGGCCATAAGTGGGGAAACAACTGGCCATAGGTAGGGTTAACATGGCCAAAACTGGGGAAATGCGCCATTTATTTTTCAATATTTTTTTCTGCTTTTGTTAAATAACTTAGAATATTTGTTTCTACATGGTTGTAATGTGTAGACTTTGAAGCAATAGATACGATTTTTTTAAGTAATTTGTATACTTTCTTCCTATACTAAAAATGTGGTGTATCTCGAATTGCCCTTAATGTGTCCATAACTGGGGCCTCGACCCTACATGGACATTGTTGTAAAGCACTCATTAACTGCCATTTATTACAAGGGTAAGAAAAGATTAACATACACCAGCTACTGTGTTATCAACTGTGTCATTAGTGATTATACACATGATGCAGTAGCAGTGGATGACTCTCTTTGCTGAACTGGTCAAGCTAAAAAAACACACCCTCCCAGGATAAAGCCTATTCACATTTCTAATAATTGTTCCACTGACCAGTACAAAGATTTTAAGAACTTTTTCAATCTTTGCTATTATGAAATATTGCTGGACATTGTGCTTAGGAGTGGTACAGCCACTCTGAACCAATACAAGGTGTGATATTATTATTTTTTATCTTCTGACAGAAGTAAGCCAATTTTTTGTATCTTAGCTGAAATGACAGCAAAATGAAAATAAGCATTTCTGCCAGACTCAAATACACAATTTTCAGAAGTATTAACAATTACACAATCAGAGGTGCCCATCTCAAAATACAAGATGTCAATGATGGGCTAAATTTGGTTCATTCAACAACTTTAGAGAATAAGATAATGAGCCATGGGATTCTCCTTACGAAGTAGTCTTTTACAGCTTGCGTGGCAAGGTAGAAATGTGGTTTAGATTGTATCTAACTGATAGAAAACAAAGGGTACCACTTAATCATGGAGATGGTACAAATAGCTGCTTCTGACGGGGGAAAAGTACCTACAGGAGTGTTGCACAGTTTTGTACATGGTCTCTCACACTTTCCTAATGACCTTCCGTCTGAAACCCACCCCCCTGCCAATGCACACACTACATTCCTTTCCATGGGTCTCAGAAACTTCAAGAGGGCATAAGATTATAATTCAATGATCAAGACATACATCAAGAATACGTTTCAAAAATTTTATACCTTCATATTGACAATAAATTAAAATGGTCTTGCCATATCCTAACACAACACCCACAATACGTCTTCACTGAATGTACCGTATCTCTACATGCAGGTAGCTAGCTACAGCTCTATTGATATTCATCATCACTGAGCTGGTCTGCTGTAGAATACGATCTATCAAACTCAGAGGAAAAGAAATTTGCTTACGTGGGATGAAAATTACCATGGGGTGAACATTATTGAAATAGAAAATGAATGTATCTTTCGCTTTTGTCAATCGTATATGTAGTGATACCCAAAATCGCTTTATTTTATTTATTCCAATTACTAGTTATTTTCTGTTCTCAAAATATCGACGATACATGTATGTCAACATATACGCAAAGTGTAATGCCAGTCTGCAGATGATAGCACGGTTCTGCCAAAAATAATAATTGGAATAAAGGTCTTAAAATCAAGGGAGCTCGGCTGTGAGTTTTCCCCGGCTTCCCCATCATCAAGATCTACATCATTGTTTCCTTTATGAATTTTCATAGTAAGACTACGCATCACGTACAAAATGACTAAACCAGACTAAGTGAAATATATCGTGAAATGCTATGTAGCAGTCGAATTACGACATTACACACCCATCGCCGGTAATACAACTTGCCCCACGTACACTGACAAAAATGGCAACCAAAGAAATAATTATGAATTAAGTCAGTTGAACATTATCAAACTATCAGAAAAAAATAAACACGATAAAACTTACAGTAGTCATTCCGTACTCAATAAATTCTCACACAAGCTGTAAACACAACAAAACACACGTGGTTGAACACACTGTTCACAAAGCTAACAGGTCAACAGGAAAACATAAAGATATTTCATTGCTTCTTGACAGCAGAAAGCCAAATCCACCTGGAGGTGGCGTCACAGTCTAACATGAACTGTGGTGGCGTCGACGCAGCATCGTATATGTCATATGTATAAATTTCTGTCCATAACAGTAGAAAACTGTAATGAAATAAAATCCTAACACAATGAGTTCCATGACTGCTTATGCAATAAAAAGGAGAACTTACCTTTTTTTCAAAAAGTGTTTTGTCACCCTATAATATCTTTGCCATGGGGCAGTAAATGTTTTGAATTTTGTGGGCTTAAGAGATTTGACAGGTGGTGCCTATATAACCATATGTTTTCATTAACCGAGGGTGAAGGGCAGGACAGTAACAACAGAATGAGTTGTGACAGTAGCATGATTAAATTTTGACTAGAGGCACTTTAGTTTTACTGTGAATCATTTCGTTGTTGTCATCTTAAGTGTGGTTGATCGTGCAGTTTCTCATCAGTGAAGTACAAATAAGCAGTTTTAATTTCAAATTTTTAGACAATGGATATAGCGAAGACATTGTTTGGAACTCGACCACATGAGGGCTACCAAGGAAAGGAAGACTATAATGTGAGTGTTAACTATTACATACTTCTATGTGAAGAGTTTTGCAGTTAATCATCGTCTACGTACATTCTGTAAATTGAGTAACTGATATTGCTATAAATCCGGCTAAAAGCATCCGAAGAGAAACATTTTATTTTATTAGAGTATTCTGCTAAATACCAAACCCATCAGGAAAAAATGTATTGCTGGCATAGTTCGTATTTTGCTCCACCCTGAGAAACACACGAACTAGTCAGGAAAATTGTAGTTTGTTTTACATTAACTTTCTGAAATACCGATGGTTGCAGACGCACCAAACAAAAATGTAAACTTGCAGGTCATAACAGAAAACAAATTAGGACGACATTGTGATAAGGACCCTTCAAATAAATCGTTGTCATTGTGATAGGCTAAAGTAAAATTGTTTACAATAGATATTGTTGGATACGTTCTGAGGCATCAAGGGATAACCAATTTAGTATTGGAGGGAGGCATGGAGGGTAAAAATCGTAGAGGGAAACAGAAATGAATACACTAAGCAGATTCAAAGGGGTGCAGTAGTTGCTCGGAGATGAAGTTTGACCAGTATAGAGAATCATTGAGAGCTGCATCAAAACCAGTCTATGGACTGAAGACAACAATTGGAATTGAATATTGCAATGGTAGCGATAAAAATGAATGGAAAGGAGAAGAAATACGACTTTCTTGGCTAAAGTTGTTACAATTCTTACCTTTCTGCTGATTAGACCTCAAGCATTTAAGGTGAAACATATTAGGGTGTTACTTTTCTTAAGTACATTTCTTTTTCTTAGTGCATGTGGCCATGAAACTATGCACTCCTACACTCCTTTTCTTAGTTTAACTTTTCCAAAGTTTTCTCCATATTGATGGACTGAATGGAACATACTGTAATTTCAGTGAAATAAAGCATACATCCCACAGTCTTTTTCATTCATCCTACATAGCAGACTTGTAGAAAATGTTAAAAGATTTATTGACTGTATTGAAATCGTAAGACTTTAAATGCAAGTAACTGTTGCTGAAGACCCTCAATTTATTATTTTGAAAAACAATTAACAGAAAGCCGTTCCAATAATTATATAAATAGTTTTGGCCCAACTTGTTACCTCTAAGTCTCATTAAAACAGATTATGGCAGTATCATCAGGTAACTTGTTTTTCCTGTGGTACTTTGTGTGGGCCTATGCTACAGATAAGTATGATAGCAACAAAGATTTCATGGGAGAGTCTTCTATCACAATCTCATTCCAATTTTTTCTTGTGTTATGAAATGCAGATTTTTACTTTCGTTTGGTACATCTTCAACCAGAGGTGTTTCAAAAAGTTAATGTAAAACTTAATGTTCAAGTTCCTAACTAGTGTATATTTACCATTGAACTGTTTGGTCCCATTTGACATACATCTACTGGCAATATAGGACAACAGAGATTATTACTTCTATGTGAAGTCAACCAATAAACGAATGAAATTGAACCTTCACAGAATTAATTTTTTATCACACTCTAAGCACAAAAAATATATAAAATCAGAAAAAAAAAAAAATTGGGCGTTCTTGTTCTAGAGTTTTAAAGTTTATAGAAGTATGAGATTGTCATGTTTTCATACCCCAAAATAACCATATATAAAGATATTTGACCTGCAGACCTGAAATTTACACCATAACTTCCATGTGC
Organism: Schistocerca serialis cubense; assembly: GCF_023864345.2. Lineage (NCBI taxonomy): Eukaryota > Metazoa > Arthropoda > Insecta > Orthoptera > Acrididae > Schistocerca > Schistocerca serialis. Next base: position 631,672,514 of record NC_064642.1, on the reverse strand, counting down.
TGCTTGACTATTTTAATAAAAAATGCTAAATTTTAGTGAACCAAAATTTTTAAAATTTGAAAATCAGGATTTTTTCTTATGGAAGAAGTGTTGTACACTGCTTGTTAATACGCACACTAAAATTCATGATGCCATTCTGATGGGAATGTATGGAATTTTATTTTACTGTAGCTAATTTGCATTGTATACAGCACATAGTTTGCAGACTCACTCGGGACTAAATTTGAAATGAAATGGTCATAAATAAACTCCCTTCAGTTTACCAGTTTAAATCTATAGTAAACCATGTCATTAAAAAACTGATATAATGAAGGGAATATTCTTTTTGTTATGTAACTTTAAATTGTGTTTATAGAATAAGTCTCCGGTATGTAAGAAAACATAACTTACACAACTGATTAATATGAATGTTAAGAAAAACCACCTCACAGGCTGTTGTATTCTGTATGAACATTCCAAAGTGCCATAGAAGTGCTTGTGTTATAATTTGAAATTCTCAAAGGCCCAACAAAATCTTGAAAGCCACATATTGAAAGACAAATACCAAGCACAGCCAATGAAATAGAAAGCTGTGTCATATTCCAGCATGGGCCTCTGTTTTACTGGCTCTATATGACTCAAAGTATATGTTTGTTTTAGAGGAATTTGACTTTTCACAATTTCAGATTAGTGAAATCTGAAGATAAACATTGAATGTGGTCAATATTAGTTACCAAATGTAACTGACTACAGCAGAGGCTGTTAAAATAGCTATTTTTTTAACAAAAATGTAGATAGTTGGAGCATCTTATGACAATGTCATCCATAATCTGTTGCTCTTATGTACACCACTATAATACTGTTATGATTATTGTTTCCTAGTTTCATTAGCGTCTTCCACAGGGAGAGAAACGTAAATACAACTTTGATTTGCATTAACTAGCACATGTTAATCTAAAACGTCTAAAGTTGGGCGGGACCTACATGCCACTGTAACTAGAATGCAACAAATATGAAGACTTTGTCAGAATGATTTATTTGAAGCCACACTATATATTACACTTCAATTAAAAAAAAAAAAAAAAAAAACCCTCTCTGAAGTGACAGTTATCATGAATTTCCTTGAGTTAGGTGACGCAGTCTGTCTTGAATTCAGGATGTGTAGTAACTACAGAAACTGCTCAATTCATGGTCAATATGTTAATCTTAAATTTTTTGCCTTGTGTTTGACATTGGACCATTTCATACTGTAACCTATTCTCTAGCATCTTAATAACATATTGGCTGTATAGGTAGGTGCATTTGTAGGTGTTGAGTTTTTCAACAGGCCAGTGGTTTGGAACATAACATGTGCACTGTTCATTCTGGTTATGAAGTTACATCTTGAAATCTGATTAGTATTTTTCAATTTACCAGTTTAATTCCAGTATGTCATTTACTACACTTTTTACATTCTATGTGGTTTGCAAATTGCAAAATATGGCATACTAAATATTTTCTGTTAGGCCTAATTTATTAATTGAAGTTTTCACCGCTGAATGTTTTCTAAATATGGCTATTGCCTCAGTCTCACTATCCAAAATTCTCACTTTATACTGTGTTAATGTTTCGACATTTGTATGGAAGTCCTCGTAAATCGTATTGGCTTTTAGCTGTTACCTTTACCGTTTGCAAATATTTTTGTGAAGTTTTGCGCAAGTTGAGTTTGATAATGGAAAAAGCTGGTCCATAAATAAAGGTTTTCACTTTGCTAGGTGTAGAGTTCTTTGAGGCAGCATTCCCATGTCTTCCTCTGACCTTATATAAGACTTTCTAGCCACGAATATAGATGTAATTTAATGTGGATTCAAAATTATTCTGCAACACGGATTTTTCACATTATGGTGTATCTTTTTAATTCAACTTACTTCTCATTTGATTGAAAATTTATTCCCAGCATGTGAGTTTCAAGTTAGGTAGCAGGATGGAGTCACTTGGTGCTAAATCTGGTGTATTGGGTGGATGGGGAACAAATTCAAAGACCAAATCGTGCACTTCATCATTGTTATTACTGATGTTTGTAATGGTGCATTATCCTAGTGAAAGGGCACTTCTCTTGTTTGCCAATGTTGATCTTTATTCAGGCAATGCAAGTTTCAAATTATTCAACAATAAAATATCAGTGTCCAGTTTTGGTTCTACCTTTCTCCAAGTAATCCTAGGGAATCCCAAAAAGCAGTGCCCATCACCTTGCCAGCTGACAAAACAGTCTCTGCTTTCTTCTGTGCATTTTTGCCAGCCTCTGACTATAGTTTTGACTGGTATGTGTAATGATAGATCCAGATTTCATCAAATCGAATGGATTGTGATTAAACATTACCAGAAATTCTGTTTAAATGTTGTGCTGAATGCATTTTAGTAGATTTTGAACAATTGCGACATCAACCTCTTTCACAGCTTCTTCATAGCCAATTCTCCTTGCAAGATGTTAAGCACTCGCTCAGCTGAGTGGGGGCACTCATTGCTCTTTGGTGGGTTCATGCTTTGCTACCATGGGGCCCCAGCCTTTGCAGCATCTTTTCCCTTCTGTGGAGCATGTCTATCCTCTTGCTATTCTTTTCCCCCCACCCAGGATGTTTTTGAAAATGTGTTCTGCATATTCAGTAGGTGATATCAGAACAGTCTTTCCACTGTTTTTCGTTCCCTTTTTTTTTTTTTTTTTTTTTTTTTTTTTTTTTTTTTTTTTTTTTTTTTTTTTTTTTTTTCCCCTCTGCTTCAACATTTGAGACTCCTGTTTTTCTTCTTTCTCCCTATGCATTCCTGAAGGCCAGCCCATGTGTCTGATGTACAACATGTGACTGGTAACGCGAAATTCCCACTCGTGGGTTGACAGGTAGGATTTACACGTACCCCCTGGTACAGGCCAGGCCCAGGGACGGGTGTTTGCCTGAGCTGCTACCTTCCCAAATCGCCGAATGGTCCCTCTGTCAGATGTTTCGGTGGTGTGGCATGAGGTGTGAACAATTGCCTAAGGCACCTCCTTCTGAGGTGAGGTCCCATTTGGAAGGAGCACACCATCGAAGTTGCTGGCAATCGTGCGGGATTTTCTCACAATGAGCCAGTTGTCATCTTCAGTCAACATCTACCAGATTAAATGGAATGAGGCTAACAATTCAGACTCTCTCACAGCATGCAATTGCTGGCCATGTGAAATACTGCTCTCATTTATGAAATGACACTTTGCTTTTGGAGACTAGCTCTGATCCTCAAGTACAACTACTTGCAGCTACACTCCTCCATAGATATCCTGTTCGTATCGAGGCCCATCAAACATTGAATTCTTCCTGTGGTGTTATTTATGCTAGGCTGCTCAACAGTGTGACTCGGTCAGAAATCCAAATCTACCTCTCTGATCAGCGTGTCATTGCAGTCCCATTGGGTTATGAAAAAGGTAGATGCATTCTTAGTGCCCACACAACTCTTTATCACTGCTTCCGTCAGTGGTCAAAGCAAGCTATGAAGTTGACACAGTGAGACAGTACATTCCAATCTTGATGTGCTGCTAGCAATGTCATCGTTACAGCCTCACTGGAATGTTTTGTGAACACCTGGCCAAATGTATAATCTGTGGTATGGATGCTGACAAGGACAGTTGTCTGCCTCCTCCTCACTGTATCAACTGCAATGGTGACAGTGCTGCTTCCTCCTGGGATTGTCCCATGAGGGGGCTCTGCAGGATCTCCAGGCGAAGGAAAAAGTGCCTTATCCAGTTGTTCAGAAGTTATTGGTTAGTCAGAAAATCTGCATTCTACCATCCAGTACTTAAGACTGTTCTTGCTACATCTCGCTCCACGAAGGACATGGCCACACAGACATGTGACCTCAGCTTCAGCACTGCAGTTGTGAAATCACCCAGTGTCAGGGTAGCACCCTCATCTCCTCCTCCAGCTGTGAAATGTGCCATCAAACTTTCGCCTCACGGGGTGGAGTCACCTTGTACACAACCGGCAGGCTGGAAAGGACAGAAGGAATACTCCCGTGAAGACTTCCTATGTCCCTCCAGCCAACAAACATCTGAAACTTCCTCTGTCAACCTGAAAGGCTCCAAGAAGTCAAACAAAGGCAAACAGTCTTCGTCTTCGCCGACTTGGAGATCCTCTTCAAAGGTGTCGCCATGTGATAACCTCGCCTGGTTGACCTCCGTGTAGACAGTGCAAACCACAAACTGTTTTTCTGCCCTGGATTCCACAGATTGACAGAGGGAGAATGCCAATGCCCCATAGATCTCGTGGGGGCAGGTTTCTCCAGCCTCTGTGCCCTGCAGCAGTGAGCCTTCAAAGGCCGGCACTCGGCAGCCATCAAAGTGACACTCCTTCATTTTTTTCCCTCCTCCCCTTTCCTTGTTATGACTCGCCTCCAGTGGAACATTCCCAGCCTTCGATCCGATAAAGTGGGCTTATGGCTGCTTTTAGAATCGCAGCATCCGCTTCTCCTCTGCGCCCAAGAAACAAAATTGTGTCCTCATGGCCACATTTGAGCTCTCGCATTTCTTACCGGTCTAGTTGCCCACCCCCTCCCAAGGATGACATTCCATCTCTTGGGAACTCCGTCAGTGATGACATTCATAGTCAACCCATCTCCCCGTCTCCATGACTACCTGGCTTTTGGCTGTTGCAGTCTGCATTTTCCTTCCTCACTTGACTTTTTCCCTTTGTACTGTTTGTCCCTCTGTGATTCATTGTCACCAGGGCAGACTTCCTTCAGCTGGATGTCTCCTTCTGCACTGCCCAGCTTGCCCATCATCTCGAGTGGTCTGTTCTCTCTGACATGTACTCTAGTGGCCATTTCCCGTGTTCTACTCAATTGCTGAGTCCTACCACACCTACTTGCACACCCAAATGGCAACATTCTAAGACTGACTGGAGGCTCTACTCCTCGCTGGCGACCTTTGACAAAAATCATTTCCCCATTTGCGATGACCAGGTATAATATCTTACAAACATTATCCTTATCGTCGTACAATGTTCCATTCCTCGCACTTCCTTTTTGCCACGCCATGTCCTGGTTATTTGTGGACTGAGGTGTTCTATGACACAATTCAAATGCAGAGATGTGCTCTCAGCATTTTCAACCATCATCCTATGATGGCCAACTGCATTCGTTGCAAACAATAGCATACACAATGGCATTGCGTTCTTCGGGATAGGAGAAAAGCTAGCTTGATTTCCTTTAGTACTTCTTTCAACAGTTCCACACCTTCTTCCGTGTGTGGGCCAACCTTGGATAGCTGTCTGGGACCAAGGTCCATTATACAATTTCCTGGGCCGCTACTTTGCGGATATTCTGAGACCCACCCACGATCACCCTGCCTTCTTCCATTGGAAATGAGTTGAGGAGGTTCAGGCAATACCCTTATTCTCAGAATCGTGCTACAATGCCACCTTCACTGTGAGCGAGCTAGCTTGTGCTCTCACTTCATCCCGATCCTCTGCCCCAGGGCTGGATGATAACATTGAGATGTTGCAGAACCTTTCTTTTACGGGTGAGCACTTTCTCCTTCATACATACAGTTGCACAGGGCACATTCCCCAGATGCTGCGTGAAGCCACTGTCATACTCTTACCTAAGCCTGGCAAGGACAAACACATTCCTTCTAGGTATCAGCCCATTTCCCTCGCCAGCTGTGTTTGCAGGGTGATGGAACATATGATTCATGCCCGGCTTGAGTCTCGCAATTTACTACTTTCAAGTGTGCTGTTCTGCAGTTGACCATCTTGTCACTTCGTCAACTCGTGTCACGAATAGTTTTCTGCAGAAATACCAGGGTTCTTTTTTTTTTTTTTTTTTTTTGAGAAAGCCTATGACACCTGCTGGAGGACTGGTATCCTCTGTACTCTATACACGTAGGGCTTCCATAACCACCTGCCCTGTTTCCTTCAGGAAGTCTTAAGACAGAGTTTTCAAGGTATGTGTGGGTTCTGCCTTGTTGGACACCTTTATCAATGAAAATGGTGTGCCTCAGGATTCTGTACGTAGTGTCATCCTCTTTGCTATCACCATTAACTGTATTGTGGTCTGTCTGCTGTCGGGCATATCCGGCTCACTTTTCGCTGATGATTTTGCCATCTATTGCAGTTCGCCATAGACTTGGCTCCTTGATCAGAGTCTTCAGTGATGTCTCTATTATCATTACGCATGGAACATCAATAGTAAATAGCTTTTGCTTTTCCACTGACAAAGCTGTTTGTATGAATTTCTGGCGGCACAATTGGTTTCTTCCACCGTCTTTACATCTTGGTCTTGTTGCTCTTAAGTTCATTGAAACTAAAGAATTCCTGGGGCTCATGCTTGATAGGAAACTTTCTTGGTCCTCCCATGTGTCTTACCTTGCCACCCACTGTATGCGGTCCCTAAATGTCCTCCATGTCCTCAGCGATACTTCATGGGGAGCGGATTAGACCACCCTCCTCAGTTTGAATCAGTACCTTGTCCATTCGAAACTAGACTATAGATGTTTTGTTCATGCATCTGTCCCTCTTGCGCTATCTCAAAACTTTCCACCATTTTTAGCATCCATCTGGCCTTCTACACCATCCTGGTTTAGTCTGCTTGCTGAAGCAGCCGAACTGCTGCTGTCATACCGCTGTGACTTTCTACTTTTCAGGTGCACATGTCGTTTGTCTGCTGTGGCTGACTACCCATTCTACGCTTCCTGCTTTGATGACTCCTTTTATCGCCAGAATGGAACTAACCCCCTCTTCTGTTACCTCCTGGACTTCACTTTCGGCTTTTTCTCTGGCAGCTTAACTTCATGCACCTACCACTTTCCTGATAGGTATAAACACTTCACCATCTTGGCTTTGTGCAGCAACCTGTGTTCACCTTGGTCTTCATTTGCTTTCTAAAGACACTACTCCAGCCTTGCTCTATCGCTGTAAGTTTCACAACCTTCGCATGGAACTTCACAGTAGTACATGTGTGTGCAATGATGGGTCTTGGACTGACATTGGTGTTGGGTGTGCCTTCATTATTGGCACCAACAATTTCCAGTGTCTGCTTCTGGAACACTGCTCAGTAATTACAGCATAGCTCTTAGTGCTGTATCAGGCCGCGCAGTACATCTGGTGACACGGGCTTTTCAATTGCATCATCTGCTCAGACGCTCTGTACCCTTCAGAGCCCCAGTGTGCTGTACCGTCTATCCCTTTGTGCAATGGGTACAGGAAAGCTGTCACTCGCTCACTCTTGATGGAGCCACTGGGATGTTTATGTGGGTTCCTGGTCACGTCGGTCTGACGGGAAATGAGTCCACTGACACTGCTACCAAGGCTGCAGTCCTCATACCTCGGCGCTAGTTCTTCCACTCCCTCTGATGATCTCTCTGTTGCCGTCTGTCAGAGGCGGGGTCCCTTTGGCACCACCACTGGTTTCTCCCTTTATGGGAACAAGCTCCAGGGAATTAAGCCTCTCCCATCAGCTTGAACAACCTCCTCTCACTGCAAAGAGATCATTTTAACTAGGTTACGTATTGGCACTGTCTTTTTAGCCATCGTTATTTGTTAAGTGGTGCTCCCACACCACTATATGCTCATTGCCGTCCACCTCTGGCAGTTCACCATGTCCTGAAGGAATGCCCTTTTCTAAATCACTCTTGTTCTCATTTATGTTTGCCATCTGAGTTATTGGCCGTTTTAGCAAACAACATACAGGCTGTCACCCTTGTTTTACTTTTTTCTGTCATAACGACATGGTGAAGGACAATAATCTGTAGTTCAGGGCCTCCATTTCTCTGTGGCATGTTTGATGGATCTTTCTCCAAGTCCCTGTTTCTAGCTTTCTTTCCTTCTGTTGCTTGGCTTTAAAGTATAGCCATTTTTGTGGTGTCACCGCCAGACACCACACTTGCTAGGTGGTAGCCTTTAAATCGGCCACGGTCCATTAGTGTACGTCGGACCCGCGTGTCGCCACTGTCAGTGATTGCAGACCGAGCGCCACCACACGGCAGGTCTAGAGAGACTTACTAGCACTCGCCCCAGTTGTACAGCAGACTTTGCTCATTTGCTGAGACGATAGTTAGCATAGCCTTCAGCTACCTCATTTGCTACGACCTAGCAAGGCGCCATTACCAGTTTATATTGAGATTGTAATACTGTCTTAACAAGAGCGATGTTCTCCAATTGTGGATTAAAGTTAAGTATTCCAAGAACAACGTTCTTTTCTTTATAGGGTAATTACTTTACCTTGTTCCAGACCTCACGCCAATCTGCGTGAGCTTAAAAGCGTGCATTTCAGCCTCCTCTAGCAACACAGTGTTGGCTCTTCTGCCAACGCTTCAATTTTTAAGCTAGTTCTCTCTCTCTCTCTCTCTCTCTCTCTCTCTCTCTCTCTCTCTCTCTCTCTCTCTCTCTCTCGTTCTGACATGGGTGCATATGTCCCTAGTTGTTTTTGTGCTCTAAAACAAAACAATCCAACAAAAATTATGCAATAATGTTGACAGAGTTCAGTGTATACCCCACATCTAAAGTCAAGGGGACGCTTTCCTGACTGAAGGAGTGATAGTGCAGCATGGGAAGTAGGTTAACAATACTATTTAATTGTCTCTGATCCATTGACCTTAATTGCATTAATTATGCAGAACATATCAATTGGTGTACTAAAATTGTATATTTCATTAGTTGAAAATGTGCCTCATGCTGACCAAATATGTCATGGTGTAAATGGTACATGTTGTCAAGGTGCAGATGTTCAGAAAATTCTGCAGCTCTCCATACTGAAAGGATACCACTGTTGGTTTTGTTACTACAGTACTCCAACAGTTGAAGAAAAGAAAAAAGAGGAAAAAAGATTACAGGACTGGCTGTATCTGACGCAAAAAGTTATGATTGCAGTAGAATTAATATTGGAAACATAAATGGGGGTATAAGAAATAATTGTATGCTGCTGAGTTTTCCTGTAAAGAAAGATAATGGCTGAACGTTTTGTTGGTGAGGTTAGAGAAGCAGCACAAGCCGATTGTCAAAAAATAAATGTACTAGGCTGTTATTTTGTGTAATTGATTTAAGGGAACCACAAAAACCTTGATTTGAAGCCTGCTCTTGTCCTTTAACTGGTCGGCTACTTCAATCTCTGCCAATGGCCTTGCCGCAGTGGTAACACCGGTTCCTGTCGGATCACCGAAGTTAAATGCTGTCGGGCTGCACTAGCACCTGGATGGGTGACCAACTGGTCTGCCGAGCACTGTTGGCAAGCGGGGTGCACTCAGCCCTTGCTAGGTAAACTGAGGAGCTACTTGATTGAGAAGTAGTGGCTCCAGTCTTGTAAACTGGCATACAGTTGGGAGAGCGGTATGCTGACCACACGCCCCTCCATATCCGTTTCCAGTGACGCCTGTGGGCTGAGGATGGCACGGCGGCCGGTCTTTAACATTGAGCCTTACAAGGCTGGTTCAGACGGAGTTTAGTTTAATTCAATTTGTGCTCTCCAAGGTAGTAGGAAAATGCTTAACACTACAGGTAGGCTGTCAAGTTTCACTAACATCAACTAAAAAGTTCTTAATGTTAGTATGTTGTGCTTGGTAGTCAAAATATTACTTAGTGATCTTAGGTACTACTTAGTGTTCATGAGGAGCAAAAGTGGAATAGTTGCACATTAATAAAATCCACATTGATTTAATTTTTCAACTGTATATAGCTGAGATGCACATTTGTGATTGACAATAATTGGTTTGTAAAATCTATAATTTTTAAATCCATGTTCTCTTAACAGGAGAAAGTAGAGACAGCATTGTCTGAAGATGATGGTGAGGGAGAGCTGTCCTTTGTGGGAGAGGTGTCTGAAGGTATCAGTATAATGGCTGAGGGAGTGACTCCAACTCCAGGAGGTCCTTTCTCTGCCTTAACACCCTCCATGTGGCCACAAGATATTCTCAGCAAACTTGGACAGCAACCAGATGATCCAAATTCACAGCCAGATTACAGGTTTTTATAATGACATTACCTTAATCCATTTTAATTAAAAATTTAATGTGCCACACCAGATATTGCTTGATTCCAGGTTTGATGAATTTGGCTTTCGTGTGGAGGAAGAAGATGGTCCAGAACAGAGTTCAAAGAAACTATTAAGCATTCCATTTGTAGAGGATCCACAGCAGAGGTATATCATGCTTAGTAGGCACATAAACTCCATCTAAACTTAAATTTCTTTCACCAGAGTGCAATTAGATTTGTATACTTGTTAGATGTAATCAAATGTGACTTGTTTCCAGATTGCAATGGGTAGCTCATTTAGAATTTAGTCACAATAAGGAAGTGTGTGATCTGACATGGGACAAGGTAGATGTCACACTTCCCCGAACAGAGAAACTTCGGTCTATGGTACTTGCTGGTATACCTCACTCGTTAAGACCACAAATGTGGATGAGGTTGTCAGGTGAGTTGTCAGAGAACAAGAATATAGAATGTAGACACTTGCTCCTGTAAAATATAATCTTAATTTGTTTCAGGAGCACTTCAGAAAAAAATGTCATCTGAAATGTCCTACAAAGATATTGTAAAAGCATCAAGTAATGACGCTCTCATGACTTCAAAACAAATCGAGAAAGATATACTGAGGACAATGCCAGCAAATGTATGTTTTAGTCACTTAACTAGCACAGGAATTCCTCGTCTGAGAAGAGTGCTGAGAGGACTTGCGTGGCTGTATCCTGATATAGGGTTTGTTAATGCCCCTATATATTAAATTTTTTATTCTATGTGCACTTTAGTACTGGTTTTACAGTCTACTGCCATTTTACTTTAGCTATTAATTCTCGTCATACAAAGCTGTCTTGAAGCAAGTTGGTGGGTTGCACTACAGCAAAATATTTTATCAGATTCTGAATGCCAGTGGTATTTTCTTTGTAGATTTAAGGGGAAAATTATTGGTTGTGGAATTAATCTTGCTAGCCTAAAAATATGTAAGGAATTTCACAAACCTACTGTGACAATGGCATATGGAAATTTGTAAAAGCTGTAAGTAACTGATTGCAAGTATTTGTTCATTCAGTTACTTGATTCCATCCTTTCGATCATTTTCAGTATGATATGTCTTCATGAAGTCAACAGAGAAAGGAATTAAAATATGTAACCATTAGAGGCATTGCCACGTGAAATAGAATCATAATAAAATAGGAACTATATGTCCCATAATGTCATCGCTGTGCTGAAAACACCAGTGCAAACGGCTAAGGGGGTATGGCTACTAGATATTGTTGGCTAATTACTAAGCACAGTACGCAAGTGAATATCCAACATTATGGGACATCTGTGGTTACTATTTTATCATGATTTTACATAATGAGAATGCCACTCACAGCTGCATCCAACGGATGTTTGAAAGTAATCTTGTCACTATTTTGAAACAGAAAATAGTACACCAGGTGTCACCAGCACCATACGAGTCCACTTACATTATCGGTTATGTGATGGAAGGGATGTCGGTGGAGGAGGAATGACACGCACAGAGTGCCAAAGGAGAGAATAGCTACAGACCAATGTGCCTTATGTTATTAGAGTACAAATCACAATGGCTGATGTTTGTATGCTAAAAACATAGTTTCCAATGGAAGTGTTTGCTGTTATGTGGTATGAACGAGCACATGCTACTAGGGTGTCCATCATCCATGAATCGCTACAGACTGTGTATGGTTAGGTCATGTCTTGTCAGATGGTTGGTCACTGATGTTGCATTTTCAGCTAAGGAAGTTGGTGTGGAAGATGAAGGTTGAAGTGAATGTCCTTCCACATCCACAAATGAAAACATTGTTAGAGTACAGGAAATGTTGAGGTGGAGCAAGCTGTGTGACATTTCCTTGCATCACAGGGCGCAGAGTTTTTCCAGAGTGGTTTCTTCAAATTGATTGCACTCTATGACAAATGTCTCAATGTTGGTTGTGACCAAGTCAAAAAATAGTGCAAGATCTATAGGTAAACATGCCATGGTCTCTTTCTTTCTGACAATAAAGTTTCTGTATGAAAAACAGTGACAGAACTTACATTCCGGACGTTCCTGATATTTTAATTGCTTTCTCTGTTAGCTTCATGAAGACAGATCAATCAGAAGACAGTCAGAAGGATTGAAACTGGTAATTGAATAAGCAAATATTTACAATCTGTGACTGTTGTGGCATTTACAAAATTTGGTAGCATTGAACTACTATAACTGTCAGTGACTGTCACCTCTCAACATGGCATATGGTTAAAATTTTTCTGTGGGCCTTAAATTGGCTTGGTGCTAGGTTTCCATGGGGACTGGTAAGTACCACCAGTCCTCTCTTGCCATAAGCTTTGAGCATGCTTCAATGCCCACTGTACAGCAAATTCGTGGAACGTTGTCCCTCACAGGGGAAAAAGTTCAACCCTCACTCTCAAGGTGTACTGCTCGCTGATGAGATGCATGGCTGTTGAGGTGGAATAGTTGTTAGTGGGCAACCTCTGGAGAACTTACCACACCTCAGTTGTATAAGGCTTATCTAGGTGCTTGGGGCTCTGCCCAGGAAGACTTCTGTTTCCATAGCTGCTCGTGGGACCAGGGTGGATCCTTAAAGATCTCTTCTCCCAGCAGAAAGGGTGTGCTGTTGGCATGTACCAATGCCCAGTCAAACAAGAGGGCTTGTGTAGCCAGTCCTCCAATCTTGGGGATTACACAAACTCCTTCAATATTGAGTAACAGAACACATGCTGATTGCCGTATAATTAAATGGAAAGAGGGGAGTTTTGAGAAAGTTTCACTTTTTACACACAAAAATGTTTAGAGGGAATCACTAAAAGTTTGAAATCTGTCAAATGCTTGCAAAAGGGGACCCTGCTGGTAGAAACATCTAATTCCCAACAAGTGAAAAACAGAAAGCAAGTTCAATGCTTCGGGGAGTACGCAATAGAAAGTGAACTGCACACCACCTGGAACTGCTGCAAAGGTTCACTGACTTCCAGGGATCTGGTTGACATTCCCTAAGAGGAACTGAAAGCCAGTGGTTCCAGGAAAGCATTGTTGATGTACAGGGCATAATGAAATGCATGGATGACAATCTCATGAAATTTGACTCGGTATAAATGACTTTCAGCAGGATGACTCTTCCAGAACACATTCAGCCTGGTTTCCTCTGCCTCAGTGTGCAACCCTTCCCCCCCCCCCCCCACCCCCCCCCCCCACCCCCACCCCCTAACCAAGCGTGCTGCTTTACATGCGAGTGTTTTGGATGTAAGGGAGAACCCATTTGTGGCAAATGTGGTAAGGCTGCCCATGATGGTGTTGGTTGTTAATCTCCTTGAAAGTGTGTCAACTGCCACAGGGCTCACCCTGTCTGGTGTAGGGACTGCAGTGTATTCCGGGCAAGTTTGACTTAGAATCCAGCAATTCTGAGTCTTACAACTACCCCTTCTTCATGTGGGACCTACAATTGGCACTGTCTGAGAATTGTGGTACTCCACTTAGTCACGACCAAATCCAGTAGTGCTTGCTTAGACATTTGCCAGCATTGTCAAAGGAAATCCTCCTTGAATGTTTCAATTTTATATTGTAGACAGATAACTTCCACAACTTGTATTGAGAGGCAATTTTGATGTCACCCCTTGAACCAAGAAAGGACTGCACATGTCCCAGTAGTTCTCAGTGTCGCCTTAATGAAAGGTGTAGGAAAGACCCTGGAGTTAAGGGTTAACCATCATCTGGTCTGGTTGTTGAAGACCAGGCAATTCCTTAGCTGCTCCTAGTGTGGATTCCAGAGATTTTAGTCCACTGTCGACAACACGACCCTGCTAGAGGCAGCTACTCAGCAGGTTATCCTCCATACTGGCATATACTTTGGTATCATTAAGGTGTATGATACTGCTTGGAGACACAGTATTCTCACACAACTGCATCAATGGGGCTTTCGTGGCCCAACTCCCCGTCTTCGTATGGTCTTTCCTATATCGGCAATCTAAGTTAAAAGTTGGCACTGTGCTTGTGCTCCCACCTTGTGTGCTTGTGCTCGCATTTTCATCATTCTTGTCATATTTTTGTTTTTATTTTCATAGACCTGGAAGCCAGAACCCAGAAGGCACTGGATATTATAAAATGCCTTAGCCACAGGTCTTGGGAGCAGACAGGATGCGTCTGCTCCAGTTTTATAGGACTTTTGTGCCTTCATGGCTCGACTGTGGATGTGGGGTATGGGTCAGTGAAGCCTTCTTACTTGAAGTTTGACACTATCCACTGTGAGGGTTTAGACTGGCTTTGGGTGCTTACAGGACCATTCCTGTAACTAGTCGCTGTGCTGAGGCTGGGGAATCGCCAGTCATCATTTAGTGGCAGCTCCTTATGGTGCGTCAGACTTAAAATATCTTCACAGTTCTGGATTCACCTATATATCTTACTGTTGCTCATCCACTTCTGGCAAACCTTGTCTTGTCTCTCATTGTCCGCAAGCAACAAGGCCATTTGGGATCTGCATCCAGCATGTGCTGGGGTCTGTGGAGCACGTCCAACCCCAAATCTAGGGTTTTAACCTCGTGTCACGATGTTCACTACAGAGGCCCATGGTAATTTTGAATTTAGTGCAGTACAGGAGAGATTACACACCTGCATGTGTTTCTAATACTTTATTTATGCAATTTTTTAACTGAGCACCATAACTGTACAGCGGTCTTTGTGGATGGGTCGAAACAGGCAGACTGCGTTGGTTGCTCTATTTGTTTCCCTGAGTGTGCCCTTAAGGTCAGACTACCTCAAGACTTTACTGTAATCGACGCCGAACATTAAGTGATCTTGTGGTCACTGGAGCAGGTGAGATGTGCTTAAAGTGCTAAATTCGTTGTCTGTTAAGTTTCTCTCTGTGTCCTTCACTACAACAGCTGGTGAAGGAGGCATATTTATGTTGGATACCAGGGCATACAGTTATTGTGTGGAATGAAATGGCAGGTGCAGCAGCCAAGGATACGTGTTACGATCCTCAGTTAGTCCAGTGTGAATGCTACCGCCTCACTTTTGATGTACAGAGTTTTGTGTTGAAGGGAAGATGAGCAGCTGGAAAAGACTGATAATAAGGTGCATCTAGTAAAGCCCACTAGGTGGCCATGGCACACCTCCTTCCAGCCACAAAGATGGGTTAGGTCCTTCCTACTTGTCTTTGCATAGGCAACAATTCTGTGGTGCATGGCTTCTTGCTCTGGCACGACGACTTGTCAATGCATCGTGCTTGTGGTGTACAGAAGTTCACTGTGCGCCACATTTTATCAGACTATTTTATTTTCAGACAAGAGAGCAGTGTCAGATTCGCCCTCTATTTTAAATGTCATTGAAACAAATGTGGTTAGTTTTAAGGTTTTGTAATTTGTGCAACTTGTTTCCACAAAATTTGGAGAGATTTTCTTAATGGGATAACAGGGATGACTGGATCTTTGTAAGTGGTCAGCCAGTAACATTTCCCTGTGCCTTTCTGTTATCTCTTTATGTGGTTTTACTTCTGTTTTCATCCATGTTTAGCACCTTTCACCTTTCGCCATCGTATTAAGGCCTGTGAGATAGAGCGAATGTGTAGGTCCTTGTGAGTGAGGTGGGATTGAGTGAATGATTGTCATTTTATAGGCTTCCTTCTCACTGTGTGAGAACAATTGTGGTTACTTTATCCTCATTTGTTTCTTTTAATACATGTAAAAGCACTGATAACCTTGATGCTGCGTGCCCGTAAGTTCCACGTGCATGTTGTGTGCACACTAGATTTCCTCTGTAGTCTACCCTACACCAAATTGTTCATCTGTACATAACTGCTGCTATGTCCATAAAGACCTTCTCAAGGTAGTTTGGCCTTGGTTTCACTCTGCAATTTTACCCATGCTCCTTCACCTAAGTTACAGAGTTAACTATTCCTTTGTGTCTTAGGATATGTATTATCAGCATCCCTTGTGCTTTGTAACTTTCTTTCAGTAATCCCTCACTAAGCAGTCAATCTACTCATCTAGTAGTCAGCAGTCTGTAAAATCACATTTCATTAGTTCCTATTATCTTCCTATATTAACTATCATCCACATTAAACCCCCTAACAAATTGTTTTCTCAAATTGTGTTCCAAAACATAGTTTTTCTTTTATTACTGGAAAAAATCCTGTAAGAAATGACTTTACATATACACACATAAAGATAGCTTTTAAAGCTCAAAATAATTAGTTAAAAATTTTTCAAGCTCACCATTAATAAAATCGTGAGTATACTCATGCACTAGACTGTGACTGAAACATCCTGAAACTTTGTCATTTCTTAGTTTCTGTGTATCTATGAAGTCAGACCCTGTATTTCACAGTGGTTTCCTGTGAACAGAAACCATGGAGCACAGTCGAAGTATTTCTTGGACTGCAACGAGCGTGAGCGAGTGTACCGAACAAAGTATGAAAGTGTACATTTTGTTAAATATGGAAAGCTGCAAACAGTAAAGAAAATATCTAGTGGCAACCACCTCAAATAAAAGCAAGACAGTCGGGCTAAAAGTGTAGGATCAGGTGCTTTTTAGTGGCCAAATAATTGAATATCAGTGCTGAAATACGTATAAGTGAGGTATAATTTTTTAAAAGAGCTATTGTTTAACATTTTTTCCACAAATATTGGTATTGCTATTGCTTCTACATTTTATATCCTCTCCACTTCAGTTATTTTGCTGCCTGAACAGAAAAACTCGTAGAAAAACTCATCTGCTGTCCTGTCCCATTTTCTATTAAACTACCCTCAGACCCATCTGATCTAATTTGGTTACAGTCCGCTAGCTTCATTTTGCTTTTGACATTCTTCTTATAACCTCTGTCCAAGATGGCCCTTCAGTTCTACTGAATCAGTCCTTTGCTGTCTGACAGCATTACAATTTTTGGCAAACCTCCGGTTTTCTTATTGCTAAATGCTAACCCCTTTTTCAATTTTCTCCTTATTTTCAATCACTGCTTGCTGTGTGTACATATTAAATAATGTGGTTATAAGCTAAAGCCCTGTTGTACTTTCAGATGCTACCACCTTCACATGTTCGTATTCTAATAATTAAAATCTGGTTTCTGTAAAATTTGTTGGGAACGTTTCCCTTCCTGTATGTATTCCCTGATAACTTCAAAGCTTCAGACGGTGTTCATACACAATGTCAAATGTAAACTCTAAATCTATAAATGCTATATATTGAATTTGTCTTCCTTAACTCTTCTAAAAGTGTGTGCTTAGTATTATTAAATTATAGATGAAAGGAATAACTTGTGTATACTGGGTTTGATCTGCTAAAGTCCAAAACTAAGTGCAGTGAAACTAGACAACTGTTTGATGAAAACAAGTCTGATTATTAACAACTTAGTAGTAGTGTGATCTACGTCTCTGCACATTAATCGGCTTTCTTAACCTCATCCCTGGGTCTGTTCTAGACACTTCTACTGCTATATCAGTTTTCTGATGGACCAATTAACATAGGTTTATAAAATCTCAATCTCTCTCTCTCTCTCTCTCTCTCTCTCTCTCTCTCTCTCTCTCTCTCTCTCTGCTGTTTGTGCAAGTTTCTGTGAAGACTGCTTAACAATATCATCTTACCTGTCAACATGATGTACCAGTAAACTTAGCTTGTATCCAATCATTTGCTGAACTGTGTGCCAGACTTGACTTAAAACCCAGTCTGTGCCTCTTACAGGCAGTGCTCTGATTATTCTCTGTAATTCCTTCATTGATGCAAGTGAATTTTATCTATAATTTGTTACTGTAAAATACTGACTAAAGCTGCAAGTTGTTCTTGGTTGGTTCAAAGTTACTAATGAGTGACTCAAATCTAGATCTTTAGTCTGGTTCAGTTTTAATGTTGTTGGTTTTTTTTTTTTTTTTAAGTATAATATTGACATTTAATTTGTCATACATCTAACCTTACTTTCTGCATGCTTAATGTACCAATTGTTTGTAATATTGACTATGTGAATTCGTCACTGGAATCTTGCAAACTCAAAAGTTAGTTTCATATGAAATTTCTTTTAAAAAAACAGCTCCACAGCTGACAGTGCATCCAGTTAAATTGCATGATCCTCATACTTTCTGAATAATACTGATGACTGGCAGCAGATGTGAATTGCTAAAATGGGAAAATAACCAAACATTACTTCTTCTGTTCTTAATGTTTTATTTAAGGACATTTTCCTTGGTTGAATTTTAAATACTCTCTGAATGTAATCTGATCCAAACACACATTTGTTTGGACACTTAACTGAAATAATTTTGTGGTAAGTTGGTCGAATATGAACTGCACGTAGTTTTGATCACCTTTTCGCATTCCATGTCTCTGAGTTCCATCAGACTTCAGTGATAGTATGTGGCTCTGATTTGGAAAAGTGTCCTGTCATTACAGACTTCCCACAATCTTTCACATACACACATTTTTCTTAACTAGTTCAAATGGCCTCTGTGTGTATGTTTGTGTGAACTTTTATTATAATTTTTTACATTACACATTGAAAGTAACTCTATTAAATTAGAGCAAAAGTCAGTGCCTGATAATGTTTCTTCAGGCAATGTGATACTTTAATAACAATTATCATGTTTGTTGACATTGTCAATGTTGGAGGCGAGTGATCAAATTATTCCACCTACACGTTTTGTGTGAATGTTATCATTCAAAATTTTACAGCGATGTGTCAAGTCATTGTGGCAAGTACAAAAAAAAAACCCTAAAGATGGCTCGTGTAGCTAAAACTAATAATCACAATAAAATTTTTTTTGCTGTCTTGGCTTCCAGGATTTGTAATCCTTAATTTGTAAGAATAATCACAGCTGGTTGTAAATGATCTTCCTTACAGATTGTATAATTTAAGTTTGTGGTTTGGCATGTGCCAGTTTCCACTCTTGAGTCGATATGTGGAAGAGGATGTTAAACAGGCAGTGAACATCTTGTACTTTGAAATTGTGAATTTTTTATGTGAGCCATAACTTAATTTACTACATACCTTGATTTTCTGCATCTTCTGATTTATTTTCTGTAATTTATAAGTTCATGTTTTCTTTAGCTACTGTCAAGGAACTGGTATGATAGTATCATCTCTGCTGTTACTGATGGAGGAAGAAGATGCATTTTGGATGATGTGTGCTATTGTTGAAGATTTGCTTCCAGCCTCGTACTACTCTTCCACACTCATAGGTATGTGCTTTCCACAATCCACACTTACAATTTTTGTGTGTATAAACTTGAATCTCCACTATTCTTGTATGTTAGGCAAAATTCATCTTTGCTCCAAATAGAAAAAGGGAAACATTCCTACCAAAGACCTGATTTTGGAAATTTGTATTTATGTAATTGATCTCCTGCATGCCACCCTCCACCTCAAAAAACTATCTAATCTCTTGGTTTCCCACCTCCGGAAAGGCAACTCACTCACCCTCCACAACCTTTCCAGCAAACCTCAACCTCCTCTAATTGCACACAGACCCAGTCTCTCCCATCTGCTCAATCTCCCACTTCCAGCTCCACTCCCCCCAAAACCTCAAAATTCTAATCAACACATTCTGGAACCACAACACCCTAATTCAGTAGTTAACCTTTCCTCCAAACCTCTCTCCCAATCCGAAACCTCTGTCCTATCCAAAGGCATCACCTTCAGCCCTCCCCCCAGGGGGTCCACAACTCTTTTGTGGATACGTGCGTAGCGAGCATGGGATCCCGAGCTAATGTGGCCTTCCTTCCTTTCCGGGCTGCATACCTTCCTTTTCCGCATCCTTCCCTATCCCCCCATCTTGGCCCCCCCCTCCCCTCCCCTCACCTCTGGCTCTTTCCTTCCCTTTCTCCCCCTCTGGGAGTATGGTTTGTGCCTACGTCCGGAGACGGACACTCGTAAATGTCACACATTCTTCGCCTTCTCTGCTTGTATGTCTTCATCCTCCCTTTGTCCTTCTCTTTTCCTTACCTCTTCTCTTTACCCTTTTCTCTGCTGCGGTGTTTGAGACCCCTCTTCTTTCCTTTCCCTTTCTATGTTTTTCCCCTTTCTCTTTCTTTCTCCCTGTGCGTGTCTGAAGGCCGACCCACGCATTTTCGTGCGTAGCCGGTGACGGGGTAACGCGTAATTCCCCGCCCCGGGTAGACAAGTAGGACACGTACGTACCCCCTGGTAACGGCCAGGCCCAGGGAGGGGTGATTACCCGAGCTGATACCTTCCGAAAGTGCCGATTGGTCCCTGCGTCCGTTTGTCGGGAGGTGTGACCTGAGGTGTGAACAATCACCTAAGGCGGGAGTGCCCTCAGAGAGGGCCCCCACAAGGGAGGAGCGCGCCATCGGAGACGCCGGTAATCATGGGGGATTCTTCCGCAATGGTTTCCTCACCTTCCACTCTGTCCGCTCACAAGCGTAAGTTCATTGAGTCTCAGCCACAGACAGTTCTTCCATCGTTGCCACAGTTCCTTGTTGTTTCTCGGTCTGATGAAGGTCACGACTTCTCCACAGTCAACCCTTTCATTATCCAGAAAGGTGTCGACGCAATTGCAGGTCCTGTAAAGTCTTGTTCCAGATTACGGAATGGCACCTTGTTGTTAGAAATGGTCAGTGCCCTCCAGGCACAAAAATTGCTGCGTACTTCAGTTCTCCACACCTCGCTATCCGGGTGGAACCGCACCGTACTTTAAATTCCTCGTGTGAAGTCGTTTATACACGCTCCCTCGATGGATTGTCTGACGACGAAATTCAGCACTACCTGTCTGACCAGGGCGTAACGGCTGTTCATAGAGTTATGAAAAGGGTTGACACGAACATCATTCCAACCAGCAGTGTCTTCTTGACATTTGACAAAGTTCAACTCCCCTCAAAAATCAAAGCAGGCTATGAGATAATTTCCGTTCGCCCTTACGTCCCAAACCCTACGCGTTGCTATCGGTGTCAGCGGTTCAATCACACCAGCCAGTCCTGTTCCAATCCGGCCAAGTGTGTTACGTGTGGCAAGGACGCCCATGAGGGTGCTTGTCCACCTCCATCCCCTCGCTGCATCAACTATATGGGTGACCACGCTGCTTCCTCTTGAGATTGCCCTGTTTTTAAAGACGAAAAGCTCATCCAGGAAATCAGAGTGAAGGAAAAGGTGTCGACCTTTGCTGCTCGAAAATTATTCGCCAGTCGACAGCCCACCGTGCCTCAGACAGGAAAATACAGCACTGTCCTTGCTTCTCCTCGGCCAACAAAGGAGGTGACCACGCAGACTTGCGACCTCACCTTTAGTGCCACGGTCGTCAGATCGGCCAGCGCAAAGATCGCCCGTTCAACCTCGCCACTTTCACCTGCCCACTCTCTGGCTCATCCTTCGTCGCGTTCTGCTAAATCTCGAGCCCAAAAGTCAGACACCAAGACTTCGAAAAAAGAGCATACTCGTGAAGATTTTTTACGTACCCCAACTTCACAACCATCGGTTCCTCCTTCATCTAAACATCATACTTCCAAGAAGGCTACGAAGAAACCCAGTTCATCTCCTTCTCCGCCAAGGCGTGTCCCATCTACAGCACCACCTGGCGGAAACCGCCCTCGGCCGTCTTCTGTGTCGCCGAGGCACACTGCTGGCAGCCGATCAACCGGCCGATCGCTGGTGGCAGGAGCTGCTCCTGAACAACCTATGGATCAGGATCTTCTGCCTTCAGCTGAATGCCATTCCATGCTGTCGGTCGCAAGCTCTGAGCAGTCGTTGAATTGACAGCAACCTTGGTCACATTCCTCCATTTTCTGTTCACCCTATGGCCGTTATCCACTGGAATATCCGCGGCATTCGAGCCAATCGGGATGAATTGTCGATCCTCTTATGATCCTACTCGCCGGTCATCTTCTGTCTTCAGGAAACAAAGCTGCATCCCCATGCCCGCTTTGTTCTCCCCCATTTTCAGTCCGTCCGATTTGATCTCCCTTCTGTTGAAGGCACTCCAGCCCATGGAGGACTCATGATTCTTCTCCATGATACTCTCCATTATCACCTAATCCACTTACACTTCCTTCCAAGCTGTCGCCGTCCGTCTTTCCCTTTCTGGATACACGTTCTCTCTTTGTACTATATACATTCCATCGTCCACACCAATGGCACGAGCTGATCTCCTTCATCTTCTTTGTCAGCTTCCACCCCTCTATTTGCTGGTTGGGGGACTTCAATGCCCACCACCCGCTTTGGGGATCTCCACATCCTTGTCCACGTGGCTCACTATTGCTAGACGTCTTCCACCAAGCGGATCTAGTTTGCCTCAACACTGGGGTCCCTACATTTTTGTCTGCCTCCACGACAAATTTCTCTCATTTGGACCTTGCGGTTGGTACTGTTCCGCTAGCTCGGCGCTTCGAATGGTTCGCCCTCGATGATACACACTCGAGTGACCACTTTCCATGTGTCCTTTGACTGCAGCCTCAACTGCCATATATGCGCCCGTGACGCTGACGCTGGAAGTTTGCCCAAGCCAACTGGACACTTTTTTCGTCTCTAGCGACATTCGATGACCGTCACTTTCCCAGCATCGACGATGAGGTCACACATATTACCGACGTTATTCTTACAGCTGCGGAACGTTCAATACCACGCACCTCCGAATTGCCCCGTCGCCCCCCAGTTCCTTGGTGGAACGAGGCATGCCTTGACGCAATACGTGAGCGGTGATGTGCTCTCCGCGTTTTCCGCCACCATCCTACTTTGGCCAACTGTATCCGCTATAAGCAGTTCCGGGCGCGATGCCGTCGTGTCATCCGCAATAGCAAGAAGACAAGCTGGAAATTCTTTATTAGCTCATTTAATACCTTCACTCCCTCCTCGGAAGTTTGGAGTCGGCTTTGACAGTTCTCAGGCACGCCTAGTTTCTCCCCGGTCTCTGGGCTCACTGTCGCGCATGATACATTAGTGGACCCTGTCGCAATTTCTAACTCATTGGGTCAGCACTTTGCTGAGATTTCGAGCTCTTCACATTACCCACCAGCGTTTCTCCCGAAGAAACGTGCAGCGGAAGTGCGACCTCTTGCTTTCTCCTCTCAAAATCGCGAAAGCTACAATACTGTTTTCTCCATGCGGGAACTCCAACATGCACTCTCTTCTTCTCGCTCCTCCGCCCCAGGACCGGATGGTATCCACGTCCAAATGTTGCTGCATTTATCAACCCATAGTCTGCGTTACCTCCTTCGCCTTTATAATCCAATTTGGACAGACAGTACTTTTCCCAGACGATGGCGGGAAGCTATCGTCGTTCCTGTTCCGAAACCTGGAAAGGACAAACATCTCCCCTCCCCATTTCTCTCACGAGTAGTGTCTGTAAGGTATTGGAGCATATGGTGAATCACTGTTTAGCTTGGTGGCTGGAATCCCGCAGTCTTTCAACACCTGCCCAATGCGGATTCTGAAAGCATCGTTCTGCAGTTGACCATCTTGTTGCCCTCTCCACTTATATCACGAACAATTTTCTCCAGAAACGCCAAACAGTAGCAATATTTTTTGATCTGGAGAGCATACGATACCTGTTGGAGGACAGGCATCCTCCGCACGCTGTTCTCTTGGGGCTTTCGAGGTCGGCTGCCCCTTTTTCATCGCGAATTTATGGCAGAGCGCACATTTAGGGTGTGGGTGAACACTACTCTCTCCCGTACTTTCTCCCAAGAAAACGGGGTACCCCAGGGCTCCGTGCTGAGTGTTGTACTGTTTGCCATTGCCATAAATCCAATTATGGATTGTCTCCTTCCCGATGTCTCGGGCTCCCTCTTTGTGGACGATTTTGCGATCTACTACAGCTCTTAATCGACCAGCCTTCTTGAACGACGTCTTCAAGGATGTCTCGATCGCCTCCACTCTTGGAGCATCGAAACCAGCTTCCGTTTTTCTCCCAGTAAGACCGTTTGTGTTAATTTTTGGCGACATAAGGAGTTTCTTCTGCCCTCCTTACGTCTAGGTCCTGTCAACCTTCCGTTTTCAGACGTCGCTAAATTCTTGGGTCTTATGTTTGACAGAAAACTGTGCTGGTCCTCCCACGTTTCCTATCTTTCGGCTCGCTGTCTGCGATCCCTCAACACCCTCCGTGTCCTGAATGGTACCTCCTGGGGAGCGGACCGAGTGGTCCTTCTCCGCCTCTATCGCGCCTTAGTGTGCTCGAAATTGGACTATGGAAGCATAGTCTACTCCTCTGCTCGGCTGTCTATTCTTCGGCGTCTCGACTCTATCCACCACCATGGATTATGTTTAGTGTCTGGAGCTTTTTACACCAGCCCTGTGGAAAGCCTTTATGCTGAGACTGCTGAACCTCCACTGTCCAATCGGTGAGCAGTCCTTCTGAGTCGTTATGCTAGCCATCTGTCTTCCATGCCTGCTAATCCAGCCCATGACATTTTTTTCGATGCCTCCTTTGATGTAGGGTATGCAGGCCGCCCCTCCTCCCTACTACCACTGGGAGTCCGCTTCCGTCAACTGCTCCATTCTCTTTCCTTCCGCTTTCCTAAAACCTTCTTGACAACTTGGGGTAGAGCACCGCTTTGTCTCCATCCCCGGATCTGCCTGCTCTGTGACCTGTGTCGATTTCCCAAGGATGGTACCCCTTCACTTGTTTATCGTCAGGCATTTGCTGCTCTATGTGCACAAATGACGGACACCACATTTATTTACACCGACGGCTCGAAAACATCGTTAGGTGTAGGGAGTGCCTATATTGTTGGCGAAACCCCAAATCACTTTCGGCTTCCCGACCAGTGTTCGGTTTATACTGCGGAGCTTTACGCTGTTCTCCAGGCTGTCCACTATATCCGCCGCCATCAGCGGATACAGTACGTTATCTGCTCAGATTCGCTCAGCTCTCTCCTCAGTCTCCAAGCTCTTTACCCTGTGCACCCTTTGGTCCACCGGATTCAGGACTGTCTGCGCTTGCTCCACCTGGGGGGCGTCTCGGTGGCGTTCCTCTGGCTCCCGGGACATGCTGGTATCTGTGGGAATGAGGCGGCCGATATAGCGGCCAAGGCTGCAGTCTCTCTTCCTCGGCCAGCTATTCAGTCTCTTCCGTTTACCGATCTACGGAGCGGTTTATGTCGCCAAGTTGCTCATTTATGGCATGCGCATTGGTCAACACTTCCCCATAATAAATTGCGGGAAGTGAAAGCCCTTCCTTGCGCTTGGACCTCTTCCTCCCGAATGCGTCGTCGGGAGGAGGTAATTTTAGCTAGACTCCGGATAGGGCACTGTCTTTTTAGCCATCGACATCTTTTAAGCGGTGATCCTCCCCCACTCTGTCCCCACTGCTCTCAGCTGTGGACGGTCAGACACCTTTTAATTGAGTGCCCCTATTTTTATCCGTTACGCTCCCGTCTACAGCTATCGCCTGATCTATCGTTGATTTTAGCAGATGACACGCGCTCAGCTGACCGCGTTCTACAGTTTATTAGTGACAGTGAAATGACCTCAGTCATTTGATATGATTTTTTTTTTTTTTTTTCTTTTTTTTTTTTTTTTTTGGGGGGGGGGGGGGGGGGGGGACAACCAACCCCTTTCTATAGTGGATTTTTAAGCATTCCTTCTGCCTTTAGTTTCTCAAATTTTATGACTTTGTTCCCCTTGCTGCTGATTTTAAATTTCGTTTTTTTCCTGTTTCCTACGTCACGGGCTGGGCGCTAATGACCATAGAAGTTTTGCGCCCTAAAACCACAAACAAAAAAAAAAAAAAACAAAAAAAAACACAGTGGGACCCACCTCCTCTTTCTCAAAATCACCCTCTCCAAACCTTCCAGGAATTTCTCACTTCCAGCCTTGCCTCTCAATCCTCCTTGAAAAACCTTAATCCTACTCCCAACATCACCACTGCTGAAGCCCAGGCTATCCGTGATCTGAAGGCTGACCGATCCATCGTCATTCTTCCGGCGGACAAGGGTTCCACTACCGTGGTACTTGATCCCGACTCAAAACTCCTTCACTTTCGAAGGCCAGACAAACCAACAATTAAAGGGAACAGCCATGGGTACCAGGATGGCCCCCCTCATACTCCAACCTATTTATGGGTCGCTTAGAGGAAGCCGCCTTGGTTACCCAGGCCTGCCAACCAAAAGTTTGGTACAGATTCATTGATGACATCTTCAGGATCTGGACTCACAGTGAAGAACAACTCCAGAATTTCCTCTCCAACCTCAACTCCTTTGGTTCCGTCAGATCCACCTGGTCCTACTCCAAACCCCATGCCACTTTCCTTGACATTGACCTCCATCTGTTCAATAGCCAGCTTCACACATCCGTCCACATCAAATCCACCAACAAGCAACAGTACCTCCATTATGACAGCTGCCACCCACTTCATATCAAACGGTCCCTTCCCTACAGCCTAGGTCTTTGTGGCAAACGAATCTGCTCCAGTCCGGAATCCCTGAACCATTACACCAACAACCTGAAAACAGCTTTTACATCCCGCAACTACCCTCCCGACCTGGTACAGAAGCAAATAACCAGAGCCACTTCCTCATCTCCTCAAACCCAGAACCTCGCACAGAAGAACCCCAAAAGTGCCCCACTTGTGACAGGATACTTTCCGGGACTGGATCAGACTCTGAATGTGGCTCTCCAGCAGGGATACGACTTCCTCAAATCCTGCCCTGAAATGAGATCCATCCTTCATGAAATCCTCTCCACTCCACCAAGAGTGTCTTTCCACCGTCCACCTAACCTTCGTAAAGTCTTAGTTCATCCCTATGAAATCCCCAAACCACCTTCCCTACCCTCTGGCTCCTACCCTTGTAACCGCCCCCGGTGTAATACATGTCCCATGCACCCTCCTACCACCACCTACTCCAGTTCTGTAACCCGGAAGGTGTACACCAGGCTGTTCCTGCTCGTCGGCTCCGTGGTGAACCGCGGAGCGCTCCCTGCTCCAGGGAGCCGTGTCGCTCGCTGTGACCAGTCAAGTGGGCCGGCACGTGGCACTGCTGGCTGAGGCAGGCGGCAAGGCAAGCGTTTTGATGTGCCAGCTGCGTCTTACAAGATCGACAACCTCACGCTCTTAGCTGCTACGACGTGGTGACATGCTACACCGGGAAATACAATGTTCAGGAAATAACTAAGAAACAACTGTTTTACAAGAAATTGCATACTAAATTTATTGGGCCTCTATAGCTTGACATTTTCTTTTCATTACAAGATCGGAAATATCAGGCGTCAAAGTGTGTGCAGCGTTAATGCGGAGGATGGCCTTCATTGTTGCATCCTGAAGAAACGATCGTTCCTTACTTTTTACTGTTTTCATTGCTGAGAAAAGCGGCTCACAATAATACGTATATCCAAACATGCACATGGTCTGAGCGGCATTGTTGTGAAGCTTGGGAAATGTTTTTTGCTGTAATCCAACGTGTCGTAGTACCTCTCTTTCAACAAAGTTGAATTTTGCAAATCAATAATCTCGAATTGAAGTGACGATGACAAGTCATCGGGGGAAACTGAAAAACGAGTGCTGAAAACCGTAAGTTCCATTTCCAAACTAGTGAGGTCTCGGAATCGGTTTCAAACGACGTGATGAGCTGCCTTAACTTTGCTTGGTAATCGCCGAAAGTAGTACCTTCAGGTAGTTTTAAAGAAGCAAGACGATTGAAGAACGTTAAATGTCCATTACTCATCTGCCTCTCAAATAAACGTAGCTTTTTCATGAACGCTTTGATCTGGTCGTGCTTGTCAATGTTTAGCTGCCCTTGCCCTGCAGTGACAGATTTAAATTATTCAGATGCATAGTTATGTCATCTAGGAACGCCAGGTCTGATATCCATTTTATATCTTTCAGACAACTCATTTCTTCCCCTTTGATTTCGAGAAAAAGGGATATTTCCTCACAAATGGCAAAGAAAACATCAAGAACTTTTCCCCGACTCAGCCAACGAACCGTACGGTGGTAAGGTATCCCCATACTCCGCTTCCATATCTTTCAGGAATCCTTTGAACTGGCTATGATTCATACCGTGACGCCGCACAAAATTCACACACTTCACGACATCTTTCATTACGCCACCTAGCTCTATTGTTTCAGCACACAGTACCTCTTGGTGAATAAAACAATGAAGAGTCAAAATGTCTTTCCCGAAGTCGTCCCTGAGTTTATTTTTCAAACGAGAAGCAAAACCTTGGTGACGCCCAATCATTTGTGGTGCACCGTCTATCACTACAGAATGGAGCTTATCCCACCGCAAATTCATATTGTCCACTGATTCACAAACCGCTTCAAAAATGTCACGTCCTGTTGCATCGTAATCGAGTGGTACCACATCCAAGAGTTCTTCAGTTACTTGCAGCTCCATGTCGACACCACGAACAAAGACTGCAAGCTGAGCACAGTCCGATATGTCGGTGCTTTCGTCAAGCGCTAGCGAAAATGCAACAAAGCTCTCCGCATTTTTCCTGAGCTGTGTCTCTAAATCCACTGCGGCGCCCAGGATTCGACGAGACATTGTTTGCTTCGACAGGAAAACCCTTTCAATCGCCTGCACCTCCCTTGTTAACAAACATTCTGTAACTGCTACCATGCACCATTTTATGAGTGGTCCCACCGAAAACGGCTTGCCACTCGTCGCAATGATGTGAGCGACCCTGTAGCTTGCTCGAATTGCAGATTCAGTAGTGTTTTCTCTGCTCTCATTCACCTGAAAATTATAAACGCATCACAGAACACGAACTATGTTGCATGTTTTGATACCCTCCCTATTACGAAACCGTTTTCAAACTTACATCTCCTGATATGTCGTTCTTAAGCCTGGCTACCAGTTTTCTGTGTGGAACGCCTTCTACCTGATCGTAGTGCGATGCGTGAAGACGTGTATAATGTAGTTGTATATTGTACCTCTTCACAGAATTAAATACTTTGACATACAAGACACTGCGGACGACCATCCCTCTCAATGAATAGAAAGATATCCTCCAATATCCAAAGAGGTACAGGGCTCCTGCGGCTAGTCATGCTGTCACTGAACACGGATTATTGCGTCAGTTGCGACTGCATGCGGCCAGGGGGCAGTGAGTTCGCTTTCCCCCTCCAAGCGGGCTCCGAGCTGCCGCAGTGAGCGCTCCGGAGCGCTTCGGCTCCCTGGAGCTCGGCTGGAACAGTCTGGTGTACACGATCAAAGGCAGAGCCATGTGGGAAAGCACCCGCATGATTTACCAACTGACCTGCCTACACTGTGAAGCTTTCTATGTGGGAATGACCAGCAACAAACTGTCCATTCGCATGAATGGACACAGGCAGACAGTGTTTGTGGCTAAACATGCCTTAGTGCACGCCCAGCACATCTTGGCACAGTGTTACACCGTCCGGGTTATCTGGATACTTCCCACTAACACCAACCTGTCAGAACTCCGGAGATGGGGAACTTGCCCTTCAGTATATACTCTCAACCTCCACTAATTTCAAGTTGCCATCGCTCATACCTCACCTGTCATTCAACAACATCTTTGCCTCTGTACTTCCACCTCGACTGACATCTCTGCCCAAACTCTTTGCCTTTACAAATGTCTGCTTGTGTCTGTATATGTGCGGATGGATATGCGTACGTGCGTGCTTGCGTGAGTGTATACCTGTCCTTTTTTTTCCCCTAAGGTAAGTCTTTCCGCTCCCAGGATTGGAATGACTCCTTACCCTCTCCCTTAAAACCCACATCCTTTCATCTTTCCCTCTCCTTCCCTCTTTCCTGATGAAGCAACTGTCGGTTGCGAAAGCTTAAATTTTGTGTGTGTGTTTTTGTTTCTTTGTGTGTCTATCAACATACAAATGCTTTCGTTTGGTAAGTTACATCATCTTTGTTTTTAGATATATGATTTTCTGCAATGTTTCACCCACTGCTTTGTCCAACTCCTAGTCACAAGAATAACTGATACCATTGCATAAACAAATGTAAGGCTGTAATAAAAATATTGTTCTGTACTACAGTGCAGGGGTGTTGACACCTTGGGTTGGCGTTGTTCAGTGATATGTAATATCTGGTTAAATCTGTTGGGAATGTTTTAATATCACTGAAAGGATAGACTTATCACCGTATAGTGGAGATACTGAGTCACAGAATAGGCACAACAAAAAGATTGTCAAACAAGTAAGCTTTTGGCCAAAAAAAGCCTTCATCAGATTACCCCCCCCCCCTCCACACACACACACACACACACACACACACACACACACACACACACACACACACACCCCTACCTACCTGTTTCTTGCTGCCAAGGACAGTCTGGCTTTGGCTTGTTATGACTGTTAGTCTTCATTATGTATCAAGTTACATGAAAATGCTTAAAAGTAGTGTGGATAGATACTCTAGTCACCTAGTAGGAGCAACAGCAGCAGGAAAATACACAAGATGTAGTGACGTGCAAGTTTTTGGAGCCATTGAACCTTTCTAGCAGGAAGGTTGAAGAGAAAGGAAGATGGATATGTAAAAGGGACTAGTGATGTTCAGGAAATAGTGCGTTATGGACTAGTTGTCCAGAACTCACCCATGAGAGACTTAGTGGATAGAATGAGAAGAAACGACTAATTGTTGGTGGCTGCACTGTAAGAGATTTGAAAACATTAAAACATAAAGAAGGAAGATAGGTAAAAAACAAAATATAGGTTACTGAAAAAATATTGTGAGGGAATGAGTGGTAAGCTAAGTGTATTGTTCGTGGTAGAAAGATGAAGGGGCAGAGAAAAGTAGACTGGTTGAAAATAAAAAGAATATAGAAAAAGAAGAGTGGGAAAAGGAATAGTTATTGAAAAGAAATGTTGATGCTACAGAAATTAATGTAAATTCAGGCCAGGTGGGTGGTGAGAACCAAACACATTTTGTGAATCCAGTTCCTACGTATGGAGTTCTGGGAAACTAGTGTCAGGAGGGAAAATCCAGATGGCACATGTGGTGAAATAGGCACGAAGGTCACCACTGTCGTTGCAGTGTGCTTTGCAAAAAGATATGAGGGCTCTTCAAAAAATCCCGGACCTTTGTTCACAGAATTTTTCTGTGCTTATCTTGTACTTATTGCAGATGGTCTCCTTCTAAATATTCTCCTCAACAATTTCATTGTTCCCAATGCAGCTTTCACTTCCGGAAGCAGTCTTGGTATGCCTCTTTCTGGATCGCGCAGAGTGCTGTCTGTGAATTTTCTTTTATCTCGTCTTTTATTGTTGCAAATCTTCATCCTTTCAGTTGGGTTTTCATCTTTGGAAACAGTCCACTGGGGCCGGGTCTGGAGAGTATGGAGGATGAGGCAGCACAGTGATTTCGTTTTTTGTGCGGAAGTCGCACACCATGAACGTGCAGGTGCGTTATCGTGATGCAAGTGCCATAAGTTGTCTCGCCATATTTCAGGCTGTTCCTTCAGTTGAGTTTATCCCTGTGGCACCAATTCATGAAGAACTAATCCTTCAAAGTCAAAGAAAACTATCGGCATGACTTTGACATTTGAACTTTCCTGATGAGCTTTTTTTTTGGTCTGGGAGAACCTTTCCCAACCCTTTTTGAACATTGAAACTTGGTCTCAGAATCATAACTGTAGACTAATGACTCATCGCCATTTAAGATTCTCTTAAGGAACATCTTTTTCTCATTTGCGTGATCCAAAAGCTCTTCAGTTTGCAAGACAAGGGTCTTTCTAGTCTCAACTCGTGAGCCGTGGGACAAAGTTGGCGGCAACATGGTGCATTCCAAGATGCTGTGTTAGGATTTCATGTCGTGATCCAACTGAAATGTTTACATTCTGCTACAATCTCTTGGACAGTCAGCCTCTGACATGCACAATTTTGTTGACATTTCTGACAGGAGTGTCATCGGTAGATGACAAAAGGCGTCCTGAACGAAGGTCATCTTTAACTTCTGTCTGGACATTTTTAAACGATGTAAAGAATTTGTAACACAAAGTATGGCTTAAGCACTCACCACCAAAGGTTTATTACATCATGTGGTGTGTGTCTGTAAAGGTTATCTTGAGTTTTATGCAAAATATAATGTAGAGACATTGCTCCTCTAACTCTGCCATCTCGAAATTCGCAAACTGTGTGACACAAAATTCTACTCAATACAGCATTGAAAAATAATGAATAGACATACAACAGTGAAACTTCCATCAGTTACACATTAAACATGGACATGTGCGGGGATGCTAACTGCATTTCACTCCAGCACATCATTGATGTTAAATTATAAATGTTCCAGAATTTTTTGAACACACCTCACATTATGTATTACCAGTATACATCCTCTGTGTGTGCCCATTCATCCTAACTGCCAACTTGTGATAGGCTTACCAATGTAGGTTGAACAGTGTTCACTGAACAGCTGGTACAAGACATGGTATGTCACAGGTGGTGCTCCCTTTGATGGCATATTTTGCTAGTTACAGAGCTGGCTGGCATAGGTGGTGATGTGTGTATGTATCAGGCAAGTCTTATAGTGGAGAATGTCACAGGAGTAGGAACTATAGAGCAGGGAATGGGTGCGAGGTGTGACTAGATATTACGAAAATTGGGAAGGTGAAATTATTCTAGGTGAAAACTTTAAAAATATTTTTTTCTACAGAAAAACAGCATTATCAAGGCTTCAGGTCTGTACCAAGAAGCCAGTGAAACATGTAATCGGCAGTTACACCATCTGGGCTTTAAGTCATCTGAATTTTCCTTTACTACCCCTCCTTAACCACATACCCAAAACGTTTGTTGGTCAAAGAACTACATAATCCACACAAGTTAGGTGCTAAATTAATAGCTGCCATACTGCACTTCACTCAAAACTTTGTTCCATACCAGCTGAATTTATACGAACTACAGCAGCTTTAAAATATCTTCAAAATCTGAATGTTTGCTTGCAGACATCAATGAACAAGAAATGTCACAAAAATTCTACTTTTAATAATACGATGGGTGATGAGAAATTAAGGTTACAAGGCCGATATTCCTGGAGTTTAATCTACTAGACACCAGAAGTATATAGTAATTCTGATACTTGTGGTTGCCAACTGCGCAGAGTTATAGCCATTCATGACCTACAGCACTAGTTGTAGGTAGTCACAAATGGCAACTTGTTTGGGAAACTGATCTTGCAAAGAAATGTGCTCAGTTATTTGATTTCTGTGGGCAAAACCTCTAACTACAGCTGAAATACTCTAGTAGCTGGTAGAGGTATATGGAGATTGTAATTTTTTGTCAGCTGGTTGCAGAATGGTGTTGCATATTGTTGAAACAATTTCCCTGGGATATCATTAACCACCCTCCCTACAGCTTGGACCTCACTCCAAGCAACTTAGTCCTTTTCCCTCGCTTGAAGGAACATGTAGTAGGCCAATGATTCACTTCAGAAAGAGGTGAAATGTTTAGTGACAGTGAAGCTAACACGCAATGACAATATTTTTACCAGGAGGGTAAAGCTGTCTGCCTCACAATAAGAAAAGTGTCTGAACTGATAGTGACAATCAGTTGACAGTATTGTTTGTCTGAAATAAAATGTACACTTTTTCTGCAGGCTTTGTAACCTTAGCTTCTGATAACTCTTCACAAACTGAGAGAATATAGGTAATTCTGAAAAGTAGGAGAAAAAAGTTCATTGGGTTGTCTGCTATATCTTGTGGTGGTGGGTACAAATTGTAGCCAAATAATGGCAAAAGAACCTTCACCAAAAGGGACCATTTGAAATGTTGCGTGGTCTTGTATTGAAATTTTGTCAACGTCTGACGTTGTGTATTATTTAGTATCTTGTGCATTTCTGAAATGCAAATGTTCAGTTGCATGACATTGTTTTCATATTAGAACTATTGAAGTTGATACATATTCTATAATTTAGTAATAAAATAAACTTTTAGTAGTTTGTTAGTTGAAAACGAACAGCAAGCAACTGGCAGATATTTCATAAAATGTTTCTACTAATCTTATTCAGAGACTCAAATCCTAATAACTCATTTAAGCACGAATATTTGGTTTCTCATCACTTGTAAATTAATTTCAGGAATCCAGGCAGACCAGAGGGTACTTCGTGCCCTCATTGTGAATTATCTACCAGATGTGGACATGGCACTTAAGGAACATGATATAGAGCTGAGCCTCATCACTCTTCATTGGTTCCTCACACTTTTTGCTTCTGTAGTTCATATGAAAATCCTTCTTCGCATTTGGGATGTCTTTTTTCTTGATGGCTCTCTTGTGCTATTTCAAATTACTCTGGGGATGCTCAAGAGTAAAGGTAAGTAGCAGTGCTTTATAAAAATCGAAATTCCAGTTTAATTAATTACTTGCTCGTGAAAATATGGTATAAATAAGGTGACTGCTAATTGCAGTCACCAGTTACAGGATACATAGACTGAGGAATGATGTCTTTAACAGTAGCACAAATTTAATAACGTTCTCCATTCGAGAGGCAGCTTCACTGTCACGTTCAACTGGTGTTCAGCATCCACATTTTCTTCTGTAGCGTGAAGTTCCTCTTTATCAATTCCCAGACTCAATTTAATCATTGAGTAAATCTTTGATGTATGCCCCTTAGTCTCCTGTAGGGTAAATTGTGTCGACAGAAAGGCTGTTCCGAACAGCAACATAGCAAAGCCCTTCACTGCCTTGTCATTTTTGTCAGTATCAGCCTTCTAACAGCATCCTTACGGAGTTTAAGATCTTCCTTTGTAATAGACACCAGATGTTTGCAGTCATATTCTGTATCTGCTGTACTACCTGATTAATTTTTCATGTGCGATTTGTGGGGAGATTAGAGTTGGGAATGTGCTGCAGAAGTAGTGGGGCCTCTCTGTGACACTGCTAGTTCTCCATTGTCAAACCCATCCCCCCTCCACAAGGAATCCATGTGCCCCTAACCTATACCCATTATGTTGAAGACAATTCAGAGCATGTTACGATATTTCTTATTGTATTTTTTCAAATTCAGTTTCTTTATACATTTTGTATTCAAGATGTTAATAACTTCAAATATCGTTAAAAATATAACTTGTATATTTGCCCATTAACCAGATAAGTGCATTCTTTTTCACGTGAGGGCAGTAACCCACATGTGTACTGATGAGGCACAGTATCAACAACGTTGCATTTACTGCAGTGGTTAGTGTCACTTAAACTGATGGCAGATGGATGCTCATTGGTGCTGATGATGTTATTGACTACCTTGCACCAAACTGTTCTCAATTCAGATGAAATATCATCACTACTGATGTTTCCTCAGACTGCATTCCATGCTATTCTAGCATATTTGATTTCATTTTTCCTTTCGTTTTCTTCTTTCTGCTAAAATAGCTTTTGCTGTAATGTTTTAAATTTTAAAAGCTTTTTGCTGAGGTAGCTTCATTCAAGATAAAATTCCCTAATATGTTTCAAAAACTTCTTTATTTTTCGACATAGTTCCCTTTTAGACTTCGTCCAATGCTGTTCTAATTTGTTGATCCCTTCTGAATAATAGGAATTGTCCAAGTCAGCAAAATAGCTATTAGTTGCTGCAATCACCTCCTCGTTTGAATAAAATCTTTGTCCTGCCAGCCATTTCTTCAAATTGGGGAACAAATAGTAGTTAGAGGGAGCCAAGTCTGGAGAATGGGGGGGATATGAAACGAGTTGGAATCCTATTTCCATTAACGTTCAACCACAACTGTTGAGGTTTGTGCTGGTGCATTGTCGTGATGGAAAAAGACTTCTTTGCAGTCGAATCACTGGTGTTTTACTTGCAGCTCAGTTTTCAAACGGTCCAATAATGTTGAATAATAAGCACCTGTAACAGTTTTACCCTTTTCCAGATAGTCGATGAGGATTATCCCTTGTGAATCCCAAAAGACAGTCGCCACAACCTTTCCAGCCGAAGAAATGGTCTTCACCTTTTTTGCTGCAGATTCTCCCTTGGTAACCCATTGGTTAGATTGCTGTTCGGTCTTAGGAGTATAGTAATGTATCTATGTTTCATCCACAGTGATGAAACGACACTTAGTCCTGCGGATTCTTCCTGAACAGCTGCACACCATCCTTGCAGCACTTCACATGAATCCGTTTTCGCTCAAGCGTGAGCAATCACGGAACCCATCTTGCGGATAGCTTTCTCATGTCCAAATGTTTATGCAAAATATTACGTACCCATTCATTCGAGATGCCCACAGCACTAGCAATCTCACACACCTTAACTCTTCTGTCATCCAGCACCATATCATGTATTTTATCAATGATATCTGGAGTCGTAACCTCCACAGGGTGTCCAGAAAGTTCAGCATCACTTGTGCCCATGCGGCCACTCCGAAAATTTTGAAACCACTTATAAACTGTTCTAATCGAAAGTGCAGAGTTACAGTAATGTTTATCAAGCTTCTCTTTAGTCTCCTGAGGCATTTTGTCTTTCATAAAGTAATGTTTAATCACCACACGAAAATCTTTTTGACAATCGCTCAACTTCCTTGATTCACACGAATGCCAAACACAAAGAAATAGACCAATATGGCTGAAACTTGATGTGGGTTGTTTCCAAAGATGCTACTAACTAAACACCACCTCGATACGTGCCAGTGGTGCCATCTCTTGGACTTTGCACGGACTTTTCAAACGCCCCTCGTTTTGCTGTAGTGCATGCTAGATGTTAAACATTATGCTTAATGTTCATTTGACATAGGACGCCACGGCTTTAGACACCCTCATTGTTTAGAACCAACATTGCTGTCTTCACAGGCACTCGAATCAATTTCCCTTTTCCTAAGAACTGTGCTAAGGTGGACACGATCACCTTTGCCACAAGTGATGTGATGGGGAGAACTTGTGTTGTGTAGTAGGCATTGGGTAAAACATATGTTTTTATAAACTGTATTCTCTGGAACTGGTCTATGCTGTGTTGACAGTTTTCAATCAAAGCTCTCCTGATTCTCCTTGCCACTGCCCACCAGGTTATTGCTATCATTTTTAAAATTGAAGTTGTTGTTGCTAGTCCAAGAGCTCCGTGTTCACTAACATGGATTGCCCACTCAGTGTACCAGGTAGCAAGGCACTTCATATTCAGAAATTTACTTTTGCTTTTTTATACCCTCTCACTTCACATGGAACAATATTTTGCAAGTGCCATCTCTAGTTGTAACCCGTCTGTGTGGTCTCTGATGATTACACCTACGTAGTCCTCTTAGGCACCTACTAGAGTCTTCATTCATTGGCCGGTAATGCATGTCAGTCGTGTGCCTGCATCTCGTATGCTGAGCATGGTGCTTATGCAGTTTGCAAAATTTCTTCTGATGTCTGGTAACTTCTGTGACACTTTTGATTGCTGTTTGGTTTTACTATAAAACTTTGCTTGTTCATTGTGGGATTTTGGCAGTGACATCACCTGTTGGTGACAGTCACTCGCTACCTCATCATGTTTGCTTTCAGGTGCATTTGCAGGTGAGTCTGTTTGCATTGACAGACATATCCGTACTACAGTGCAGGGTTGTTGTCAATTGGGCCCGCATATTGCTAGCTACTGGCAGGTCCTGGACTATAGAACGGGGCTGTAATGTCACCTCGACCTGTTAGGTTGACAGTGGCATACTCGATTTGTCTACTGATATACTTAACTCAGAGTTTTGAATCTGTGATTACAATATTGTCTGAAATTATAGTTTCCAATATTGTTTTCTGAATGTCACCTATAAATTCTGTGACAGCTTGATATCCTTTTCTCTTGTACTACTGCCATCACAAATTCGCCATCCCTTGTGATGGGTGAGAATGTTGACCATGGCCGATACTGGCATTTGCCTAGAGTGACCCATGAAGCCTCAGTCAAGACTGCTGGACCAGGAATTGAACCCAGGCCCTCCCTGATGCCAGGCTTGAGCGTTACTGCCACCCACCAGGCTCGGTGTTGTTGACAGCACAGTGGGAATGGTGCATTGCTTGCAGCAGATGCTTTAGTGCGTACACAGCTGCTTATGGCATTGTGAATCCCCATGTGGGAAGAGAGAGAGAGAGAGAGAGAGAGAGAGAGAGAGAGAGAGAGAGAGAGAGAGAGAGAGAGAGGGTTTACTGTATCTGGGGGAAAAACTGATCTGGAGACAACGCATTGCATGAACTAATTGTGTACTATAAGTTTTACACACTGCTAATAATTCTCTGTAATTATCAATTGGTCATTAGAAGTTTACTGTGTAAGAGCTTCGAAAATTCTCCATGCGTCAGTGTATTTGGCTGCATGCTCCCGTGTTTCTCCTGCACGATTCTTAGTTAACTTTATCCTCACTATTTTTCTTTTCTGAAATTCAGCAAGAATATTCCTGAATCCATTTACAATTGGACTAACTAAGCATTCCACATTCATTTACACTAGTTTATGATTAAATCTTCGTTGAACCATTTGTTTCTCAGTTGGTCCTAGTAACTAATTAACCCAACATTTTTAAAATTCTTTTCACGTTAATTGTTCATGTCTTGTATCCATAACATTTCATACTGGTAAGATTATAAACTTAAAATTTCACAAATGTTGCTGATTTGGTTTTGAAATTAGTTTTCTGGAAACATTTTAGGCTTCTTTTACTCTTGCATTAATTCATTACTACTTGTCTAGCCAGACTTGAACAACAAAAGATAAAATCACTAGACCATATCTATAATTTCTGATTGTGCAGTTATTAGATTTTAAAGATTGCTAATTAAAGACTGATAATTTTAATGACATGTCTTGCTTACTTTCTGGGTTAGAGTAGCCGAAAAAAATTTTGCGGCAATTGAATAGTTAGGGTTCTCCAGGAACTCCTTAGTTGACATTCTTTAAATTCGGAAACTGCTACTTTCCTAATGTCTTTTGGGAACTGTACTGCTGATAGGTATTGTTCAGTACACTAACATACCTCAATAGATTCCTTGTTTCTCGAAGGCTGTTAGTACAGTAGTTATTGAAATTTGATTAAAACTTCTAAAATCTCTGTGGTAATTATTTGTTTTACGATTTTATTCATTACTTGCAGATAATCCATTATGCTGTATCCACTTCTGATGTCAGCTTGTTCCTTCTCTTAGTTAGAATGGTTCTGTTGGCATTTAGTGCACAGCACAAATTCAAAATTAGCAAAATCAGTAGTCAAATTAAAATTCAAAAGTATCAGTTCTTCTACAGTGTAAAAACATTTATTTGTTAGAAATGCCTGTAGTTTATTGTTAAATATCGGATATATTAAATTTATTTCCTGTGGTATCTTATTTCAAAATATTATCCAAGTGTTAATTCTATTCATGTGATAGGATGATGATTTGAAATGTTTGCTATTTTATTACTGTGTGATAAAATAATTATGTAAATTCTTGTTCAGCACTAATTTGCCTGTTTTCATGAAGTAGTCCGTAGTGAATAAGAGTTGGAAATGAAGTGGAACATTCAGAACTTGAAGCACAGTAAAATGAAGTTTATTTTTTTTGCATTCTGCAAGGGGTGATAAAAAGTTTCCATTTGAGGCCATTGCTGCAGCGCATTTGCAATGAATGCAACGCTGATGAGGGTGTATAAGCACTGACGAGTAGACAAGGTAATAATTTTTATTTTCACTGGAGCCACAGTCATGGTAATTTCTTTTAATAATTTTGCGACCATTTGACCATAATAATTTTTATTTTATTGTTGTACAATCGAGACTTTGCCCTTATGCTATTTTCAAGTACAAAAACTTATTTATATGTCAAAAGGCTGAAATCTGAATTGCAAAACAATAAATAAAAATTATTAATCAAATGGTGGCAGCATAATTTAAAAAAAAAAAAAAAATTGCCAAGGGATTTCTTTCCAACATGCATGCGGTAAATGCAGAAACATGAACTATGGGAACATTACCAAATGTGTCCAAACAGGACTAATGTACTATTACTCTGTTCTTAGTTGCCGAAGAAGAAACAACACTAGTGGATATCCATCCGAAAATGAAGAACTTGCATTGGGAAGCATGTCTGTCAAAAATCACATCTGGGAAAACTAGGACTGAGGGTGCCGCTGCTTCACAGTAATGCGCATGCCCATATCTCAAAATGCCGTAATGCAAAAGTTACGACAACTGAGGGAGACACTCTCGCTCATGCCCTATAGTCCTGACCTTTCCCCATGTGATTATCATGTATTCTGTCCCTTAGAAAGGGGCTTGAAGGGTTGATTATTCTATCAGATGAGTGCAGGAAGCAGTTACGGACTTCTTCATACAGCAGGACATAGTGTTTCACCATAAGGGTATCTTCAACATGGTGCATCAGTGGAATGATTGCCTCAATGCTCATGGCATACAGATTCTGCGCTGTACAGGCTTCAAATGTAAAATTTTGATTGCCCATTATAAATACATTATTCTGTGAAGTTTCCCCAGAAAATCATACCATATTGAAGCACGTTGAAACTGCATAGTAAGCTTGTAATGCAGTTATTTCATTTATGGAAGATTGAAGTATTCTTCGGCCATAGCACATAGATGAGAGTTCCTTTCACAAGTTACTTACATATGTCCTATTTCCGTCCCTGCTGAATCCAGATCAATCTATCTTCTTGGACTTGCATTTTCTGGAGGATTGTCTTTAAGTTTGCTTGTGTAAATATTTGGCTAAACAGTGGAAAGAAATGAATGCAGTTTTTCAGTTGTTTTTGGTGATACACTTTGTTAAAACTTCCTGCTGTTCAATGAAAGTTTCTGAACTGGAGCCAGTGAGCAATATGTTAGTGTCATTGACAGATAGGGTGGTTTTTGGGAATCATATATTCAACAAGGTCCTTCACATAGG
Organism: Schistocerca serialis cubense; assembly: GCF_023864345.2. NCBI lineage: Eukaryota > Metazoa > Arthropoda > Insecta > Orthoptera > Acrididae > Schistocerca > Schistocerca serialis. Next base: position 631,631,898 of record NC_064642.1, on the reverse strand, counting down.
ACTGGTACCCTAAGACTGAGACCTAAAGTACACCGCATTTTGTAGGTAATTGTCTGGAAATGAGTTAATTTTGTTTAAAGTGTTGACGAACTAATTCTACAATACCTTTTGCTTACTATTTATTTTTCTTTTAGAAACAAACACAACCATCTCTGTTCCAGACCTCTATTTTTTATGAAGTTGTTTGTTCGGATTTTCTCCTACATTAAGAGACTGAAAAGTGATAATTTGGTCATGTCTGTGCTTTCTTTTAATTGATACAATTAAAGCACTTGTGCAGTTTTAGGGAACTGCTATACCTACACACTCGGTAAACAATTTTGCAACCTGTTCTTTTGTTACTTTTTGTGTATCATTAATCATTCTTGCTAATTCCAGTGGAAAATTATTAGGGCAATTTATAGCAAATAAATACTGTACTCTCAAGTATGCCTTCAAACTACTTGTAATGGCATCACCCACACAATTGAATGTATTTTGTTCTTTAACACACCACCTTTGTCATTACCTGCTGTTTGGAAAGTGTATTGGGAGCTCTGTGTCAACATTGTCCTTGTATCACTAGCTGGGTTTGACATAAGAAGCTTCCAAAATTCCTCAGGGATGCAACCAGATACAGTAATAAACTGAAAGAAATGAGCTGAAAGAAAATCTCCCAGTGACATTTAATAAAATGTGGCTGCTTTTAGGAGGAAGGCAATCTTGGTTTCCTTCATGAAACCAGGAAAACAGTATTGTTTTGCCACCAGTCTTGTGGCTGGTTTGATTTCAGTCTGCCACAAATATTTCGTGCACTAGCCTCCTCCTCTCGGAGTAGCATTTACACTTTATTCCTCAATTATTTGTTTGGTATATGCAAATCTGTCTTCTCCTACAATTTTTATTCTCTTAGCAGTTCCCTGTTGTAACATATGTCCTATCATCTTACCCCTCCTTCTTGTCTGTACTTTAAACACATTCCTTTCTTTGCCTATTCTGAGGAGAACCACTTCATTCCTTATCTTATCAGCCCGCCTAAGTTTCAACATCCTTCTACACTGCCATATTTTAAATGCTTAGATTATCTTATATTCTGGCTTCTCACAGTCCATGATTCATTATTGGACGATGCTGTGCTCCAAATGTATATTCTCAGGCGTTGTTTCCTCAAATGAAGATCTAGGTTTTATTTGAGTAGACTTGATTTGACCAGGAATGCCCTCTTTACGTGTGCTAGTCTGCTTTCTGTCCTCCTCGCTTTGTCTGTCGTGGGTTATTCTGCCTCCAAGACAGAATTCCTTAATTACGTCTGCTTTATGATCACCAATTTAGATGTTAAGTTTCTCATTATTCTCATTTCTGCTATTTCTCATAAGACTGTTTATGTCTAGCAGATCTTGTAATCCTTATCTTGCTCTGAGGATAGCAATGTCACCAACAGATCTTATCATTGACATCCTTTCTCCCTGAATTTTAATTTTTCACTTGAAACTTTCTTTGATTTCTGTCATTATTTCTTCGTTGTATAGATCAAACAGTAGGGGCAGAAGACGGCATTCCTGCCTTGCACCCTTTTTAATCCAAGCACTTTGTTCTTTGTGTTCCATTCTGGATCCTGTACATATTTTATATTACACATCTTTCTCTATTGTTTACTCCTGTTTTTCTCATAGTTTCAAACACCTTGCACCATATTACATTGTCAACCTCTCTCCAGGTTCAAACGTCCTATGAATGTATCTAGATTTTTCTTCAGCCTTACTTCCATTGTCAAGTGAAACATGAGAACTGCCCCTCTGGTGCCTTTACCATTCTTACAATCGGACTGATCATCACCTAACAGACACTCAGTTTTCTATTCCATGCTTCTGTACATTGTTTGGGTGCTTCAGTTGTGAACTTGATTGTGTGATAGTTTTTTGCACTTGTCTGCCCTTGCTATCTTTGGAGTTGTGTGGATGTTTTACAGAAAGTCTGACGGTACGTCACCAGTTATGGAGATTTTACACACCATATTGACTGGGCGTTTGGTTGTATAAATTCTGATAGAATGTTACCTTTCCTTTGTCTTATTTGATCTCAAGTCTTCCAGAGCTCTTTTAAATTCTGACCTTAGTACTGGATCCCCTATGTCTTCCATATTAATTCCCATTTCATCATATAATCAGACAACTTGTCCCCTTCATAGAAGCCTTCAGTGTAGTCTTCCCACCTGTCCGCAGTCTCCTGCATTTGTCAGTGGAATGCCCAATGTCCTCTCAATGTTACCAGCTGTTTTCAATTTTTCATCAGAATTACTGCATTCCTTTCTTTTCCTGAACGTTGTTCTGCTTTTGTCTTTCATGATCAATAAAAGTATTTCTTCTGTTACCCAAATTTTCTGTGAAGTTGCTTTCCTTGTACCTGTGTTCATCCAACATCTGTGATTGTGATTTTTAGATGTATCCACTCTTCTCAAACTGAACTACTTTGGTATTCTTTATTGCAGTAGGCACAAACAACCTTAATGAACTTGTAATGTGTCCCATCATTCCTCAGTACTTCAGTATTCCACTTCCTTCCATATTGTTTCCATTGGACTATTGTCTTAAACTTAAGTCTAGTCTTCATCATTACTAAATTATGATCTGAGTCCATATTTGTACATGGGTACACCTTGCAATCCATTGTCTTATTTCAGAATCACTATCATGACAGTACCTAACTGTTACTACTGCTGAATAGTTGCTCTTTCTAACAGTATCCCGTACGAGTGAACCACTTGCTTCTTTTTACCTGTGGTTACTTGTACATTAGGTACTTGGGCTATGCACAGCTCTATTTAAAAAGAATGGCTTGATGTAGTCATTGGGTTGAGCCATGCATGTCTGCTTTCATGCCCCACAGCTACTTTGCTGCAGATAAGAACCTGTAGCTGCCATCCTGCAGTCAAATAGTCTATGCATTGGCTAGAATTGCAAAGTAATAAAATACACAGAAATATAAAATAAAAGTTGAATGAATAATTCAGTAACAGGGGTTCTATTCTAATGTCTCTATTTGATGTAGACAACAGAGAAGTATATTGAATTATGTTTATTCAAGAAAGGACATCTTAAATGAGAAGTGGTCAGATGATATTCAGTTTAAAAGCAGATACAGAATACCCTTATCAAATGCAGTAAAGTTATGTTTAGAGTGATAAGAGGATGGAGCAAAAAACCCCAAACTACATAACCATCAAAGACTTGTGAAAACTAAGTCAATTTCATTATCACAATGAACAAAAGATTCACTATCTCAAAATACTTCAGAGTTAAACACGATGATTCACAAATCAACACAAACGATACAAAGAACAGGTACTCATACTCTTTCTATTCTGAGTTCTGTGAACAAGTGGCAGAAGTTAGCCATTCTCTGGAGCACATTAAAACCTGTCAAAATAAGTCCCTTCAGAAGTTTAAGTATTGTAACGGTTGTTTACCGATCAAAATCAATCGTCCACTCATCAAAAACCACAGAATGCCACAGGCAGGTCTGCCTTCTTCTAGAACTCGACATCAAATGTCCACAATTGCTCCTTTGAGCTCTTTCCTCGAAAAATCCCAGCATCTTTGTGACTCCTGTAATGTTCCGCTACTGTCTACCTTCCTTTGGCTGAAAACCATCCCCACCAAAAATACATTGTTCCTACATGCTGTGGACATCATTTGGCTCATCTTGTCCACTTTACTGCACTAAACTAGTATTAAAACAGTATTTAAATAAAAGAAATATTATAAACATTTGGTCACACTCAAACCATGCACATTGAATATAGAGATTTCTCCATAAATAAATAAATAACCAGTATTCTTGTGTAAGTGCGCTTACATTAAAAAATTATTTAGGCCTGGTAGGCAAAAGTGTCTTTTGGTTCTCTGTTCAATAGTGGTGTCCACTACCACATTCAACTGACCACTCTTGTATTAGCACAGTTTTTTTAATAGCACTTGCAGCCAACATTTAAATAAAGTTACTGGCGTAATAGTAAACTGTTCATGAAATAAATATTCAAGTATGAAAAATATGAGATATTTGTGCTGTATTCATTTGCTATGTAATTGTGGCAGATAAGATGTACTGACAAATATTTGCATAATGAAACAGATATAAAAGACATCCTAAATCAATAAATAAAATACACAGCTTTGTTGCTTTCAGATGTGATAGCTAAAGTGCAGTGCTATCATCTGAGAACATTTGTTGAAATCATGTGAAGCATTTAAAAGATTTTAATTCACTGTTAAAGTTTACTAAGTAAATATTTATTCACTGTAGTTTTAAAGATACTGAAATATTGTTGTCATTGGATGCACCTCATTTATCCGAGATCGTAAGTGTATTCAGATTTGCTTTAGTACTTGACTGTAAATGATTATGGACTCTCAAAGGACTGTGAGAGGCCATGTTTCAGCTCGTCTGACACTCCACCATTTCTTTGAGCATTGTCTTCAGCACAAAGGCCATACAAGCGACAGTTCTCCTAGTTCCCAGTGTTGGGATTCAGCTGTTTCCAATGACGCTGCTAGTCTCTGCACCTGGCTGGCCTGAACCACCTGTTGCTGTCCATCCTGAGCCCTGGGCATGCTAGTGTTCAACCATACATCAAATATACCTTACCTTGTTTCAATTCCAGGTGGCCAATTAGCTCACCTAAATATGCGTAACATTACAGTGTGACCATGATGTAATCCAGCTGGAATCTCTCTCTCTCTCTCTCTCTCTCTCTCTCTCTCTCTCTCTCTACGTCTTTTTCCATGTATACCTCTTCCTCTTGTGATCCTTTAACAGAGTATTTGTTATTAGTGTCTGAAATTTATTTCTGAACTTAATTAATCTTAAATAGCCCTCCATTTGGATCTCTGCAAGAGAGGCGCTCTGCAGGGTGCGTTTCTGGCTGAGGTATCGAATATATTGCTTCCCCCTACTTATTCCTCCCGAGGAGATCACGAATGTAAAATTAGAGGGATTCGAGCGCGCACGGAGGCTTTCAGACAGTCGTTCTTCCCGCGAACCATACGCGACTGGAACAGAAAAGGGAGGTAATGACAGTGGCACGTGAAGTGCTCTCCGCCACACACCGTTGGGTGGCTTGCAGAGCATAAATGTAGATGTAGATGTAGACTACTCGGTGGGATCTACACCAACATCTATACTCCGCAAGCCACCTGATGGTGTGTGGCGAAGGGTACCTTGAGTGCCTCTATTGGTTCTCCCATCTAGTCCAGTCTCATATTGTTCATGGAAAGAAAGATTGTCTGTATGCCTCTGTGTGGGCTCTAATATCTCTGGTTTTATCCTCACGGTCTCTTTGTGAGATATATGTAGGAGGGAGCAATATACTGCTTGACTCCTCGGTGAAGGTATGTTCTCGAAACTTCAACAAAAGCCCATACCGAGCTACTGAGCGTCTCTTGCAGAATCTTCCACTGGAGCCTATCTATAATCTCCATAACGCTTTCGTGTGTCCCCAATGTTATTCAATCTGTTCATTGAACAATCAGTAAAGAAACTAAATACAAATTTGGAGTAGGAATTAAATTCTAGGGAGAAGAAATAAAAGCTTGGAGGTTTTCCTATGACATTGCAGTTGTCAGAGACAACAGAGATTGGGAAGAGCAGTTTAATGGAATGGACAGTGTCTTAAAAGAACAATGTTAGGTGCACATCAACAAAAGCAAAATGAGAATAATGGAAAGTAGTAAAATTAAATTGGGTGATGCTGAGGAATAAGATTAGGAAATAAGGCACCTAAAGTGGTAGATGACTTTTGCTGTTTGGGTATCAAAATAAATGCTGATGGTTGAAGTATAGAGGATGTAAAATGTATACTTGCAATGGCAAGGTAAGTATTTCTGAAAAAGATGAATTTATTGACATTGAGTGTAGGTTTAAGTGTTAGGAAGTCGTTTCTGAAAATATTTGTATGTTGTGTGGCCATATATGGAAGTGGAAACTTGGACGATAAACGGTTTAGACAAAAAGAGAATAAAAGCTTTTGAAATGTGGTGCTACAGAAGAATGCGGAAGATTAGATTGGTAGATCACACAATGAGAAGGGATTGAATATAATTGGGGAGAAAAGAAATATGTGGCACAAGGGAAGAAGAGATCGGTTGGTAGGACACACCCTGAGGCATCAAGGGATCACCAATTTAGTACTGGAGGGAAACATGGGGGTGGGGGGTGAAAATCATAGAGGGAGACCAAGACATAAATATAGGAAGCAGATTCAGAGGGATGTAGGTTGCAGTAGTTACTTGGAGATAAAGAGGCTAGCACAGGAAAGAGCAAGGGGAGCTGCATCAAACTAGTCTTTGGACTAAAAACAGCAACAATTGGTCTTTCATCCGTTTGGCCACCGGTGCATTCCCTACGAGCCCTGTTGATAGTCTCTTGGTTGAAGCTGGGATCCCCCCCCTTTCTGTTCGGCGGTCCCAGCTTCTGGTGTCTTATGCCCTTACTATCCGTTCTTCTCCCGCTCATCCTTCCTATTCTATCCTATTCCCAGACCATGGACGTCGCCCGCCTGACTCCCGCCCTCGGGCGGGTTTACCGGTTGGGCTGCGCCTTGCGTCTCTTACCCGTGATTTTCGGCTTCCTTCTTTGTCCTGTCTTCCTCGCTCCCTCCCCTCCACCCCTCCTTGGTTAGTTCCTCGGCCTCGAATTCGGATGGATCTCCGCCGCGGTCCGAAAGATTCCATCCCCCCGGTGGTGTTCCGTTCCTTTTTCCGCCAAATTTTATGGGAGTTTCGGGATGCTGTTGTTTTTTACACTGATGGCTCTAAATCTGCTGATCATGTTGGGTATGCCTTCACGTCCTTTGTTGGAACGGAAAATCATCTACTGCCACCCTCATGTGGGGTGTTTACTGCGGAATTGATGGCAATTTCCCGGGCCCTTACCTTTATTAAACAATCCCAACACAACCGCGTTTTGTTATGTACGGACTCGTTGAGTGGCCTTCTTGCTATTGACCGGTGTTTTTCGCGCCATCCCTTGGTCTCTGCCATCCATGACCATCTCGCTGATCTTCACCGTGCTGATTGTTCCATTGATTTCCTATGGGTCCCGGGCCATGTGGGTATCCCGGGTAATGAGCTCGCTGATCGTTTGGCTGGGGGAGCAGTTACTTATCCCCCGTTTTCTGTAACCCCTCCTGCAGCGGATTTACGGCTTCACATCAAATCCCACTTTGCACAGTCATGGGCCAATTCTTGGGAGGCTACTCCACTGTCTAATAAACTTCGTGCCATTAAGGTGAATCCAGGCCCATGGCGTTCTTCCTTTAGCCTCTCCCGCAAGGACTCGACCACACTGTGTCGTCTCCGCATTGGCCATACCAGGCTGACCCATGGTTTCCTTTTGCGTGATGAGCCTCCCCCGCTATGTGGTTGTGGAGCCTTTCATTCAGTGGCCCACATTTTGGTTGAATGCCCCCTTCTTTTGGCGCTGCGTGCTAAGTACAGACTCCCCCACACTTTACCTTTGATGTTGGCTGACGATTCCCGGATGGTCTCTCTGGTTCTAGGTTTCCTCCGGGAGAGTGGTTTTTATTCTCAGTTTTAAAGTTTTTAATCTCCCTCTGGTGTTGGGGCAGGGCGGTGAGTGTTTGGGTGTCTCCCACTGTAGACAGTGTTCAGAGATTCCCGATTCACCTCCCTGACCGGAATCCTCTTTTCTTTCCCTTTTACTCTGTTTTTACCCCTTCTTTTTAAGGCTTGGTTAGTTTTTCCATTCCATCCGTACTTTCTGCATTATAGCAGTTGTACCTTTTAAGTCACAGGTGGTCTTGCCTATGCTGCTTCAGCATAGTGTTGGGTCCGTTCTCTTGCCAACTTCCCTCATTTTGTTTTTACTAATGACAACGTGACTGCCCTTTTACGTTTCCCCTTTTTCCGTTTTATTTTTCTGACTATACTGAGATGTCCTGTTAGCAGAATGGAGTCTATTTGAAACAAGGGACTGATGACCTTGCTGTTTGGTCCCTTTAACTTCAAACAACCAACCAACCAACCAATTGGTCTTTCTCCTCTCTCATTACTACTTCAAAACCTATATTATCCTGTAACCCTTTCTTCTATTTCTTCCCCTGCAACTACATTCCAAACCCCATTACTGTTAGATCATCATCCCCCTTTACATACAGAATTACCCATTCACTATTGTCATGGAAAAGTGTGTCTTCATCTTATGCTTGCAATATTAGCATGTATACCTGAACTATTGTTGTTGGTGTTGGCTTGCTGTTGATTCTGATGAGAATAACCATGTCATTGAACTGTTCACAACAGCTCAACCTGTCCTAATATCCTATTCATAACGAATCCTACCGCCATTTTCTGCTTCTGCTGTTGTTGATATTACTCTTTATTCGTTTGACCAGAAACCTTATCTTCTTTTCATTTCACTCCACTGACCCCTGCTACATCTAGATTGAGCCTTTTCATTTCCCTTTCCAGATTTTCTAGTCTTCCTGGTACATTCAAACTCTGACATTACATGCTCAAACTTGTAGAATGTTTCTCGCCATTAGTTATTCAAACTTTTTCTCATGGTCACCTCCCTCTTGATGGTCCCTCTCCAGGAGATTCGAATTGGGGACTAGCCCAGAATCTTTTGTCGTGGTTTCCATTGCCTTCTGCATCATCGTGCCCCGTTGATCATCGCTTATTCTTCTGCCTTTTAGGGGCAGTTCCTCACACCAAGGGTAAGAGAGCACCTTGAACCTCTTCCACCCTCTGTAATAGGGCGGTTGGCAGAACAGGAAGGCTTCTTAGGCCAGAAGTCTTTGGCTTACATTGCTCACAAATTGTTGTTCAAAATTTAAGCAGTGGCTGCATTCGAACCAGGGATCCAGGATATTCTGCTTACTAGTCAAACACTACTCCTAAACCATGCTTTCACTATACATTGCCCAATCATTTGCATTTCCTAGCTGAGTAGGAAAGGTCCTGGAGTTAAAGGGAAAACTAGTGTTCACTTGGTTTGTGGAATCTGGGAAGCATTTCAGCCTAATGTGGCAATTCAGATTTTCTTAAAAACCAATCTGTCATGATCAGACAGGTTGAAATGATTTTGAAGGTATCTATCATCCATAATTTAATCAGTTTAAAGTTATTGACTTGATTATGTATCAAACAGGTAAGACAGAAATTGCAGTTTCTCAGGGGTCAGTTGTTAAAAATTTGTTACATCAAAGACATCTTAACAGATCTTCTGGGCCAAGAGGCCACAGTTGATACATAAAACTATTTACTGAAGTTTTGTCATGTCTGTGGCTGACCTCTTTGTAGATAACCAACTACTACATAAAAGCCTCAAAGTGCCCCAAATTTAAAAGTGCTTTGTGATGCGTATAAAAGGCACCACCACAATCCTTTCGTATGGAACAGTTATTTGACAAGTGATATCATTCTAATTCAAAAGCAGTAGATAATTAGGATTATTTAGAATTCAAAGTCTGCATCCATATTTTAACTCCTTCCATTTTGCTACAATTATTTACCATTGTCTCTCTTCAGTTGCACACTTATTATTGGCTAAAACATCAGTTCAATGAAATTTCATTCCTTGGTATCAGCTTTGAAAACATATTCCATTATGTCTGACTTAAATTTGGATGAACTAATGGTTATGTTTAGTTTGGAATGTAACAATATTATGAAAAGGAAAGTTCCTACTCACTATGTAGTGGAGATGCTGAGTTGCAGCTGCGTGGAATTTCGTACAGATCCACCTGTCATTAGTGCTTGACTACATGTTTTGTAGGTCTAAGGCATCATTTTATTTTACTGGTGTTTAAAATTCATGTAAGACATAGCTTTATCAACACTTTGATTGCGATTGGTTATCTCATTAATGAAAGGAAGGATAGCATTCCTCTTTCACAGTCATTGCACCATATATGCTTAAATTATTTCTTTGTAGTAGTGCTCATTCAATTTTCTTAGAATATAACTAAATAATATTTTTTATATCAGTGCACTGTCATATTTTGTCTCGTACATATATTTTAATCGTTGCCTTTGTTTGCTTAGAATGATGGTTACTCCTTACGGAGGTAACAATCGTGGGGCTCCTTTTCTGCATATTTTATTGCTCAAAGTTCCATCTGCTCACTTGATTACTGATACATCCAGGAAATAAAGTAGTCAGTTACCCTTTCTCAATGATATATTAAATTTTTTAGCTAATGTATTGTACACATAGTCAAATTAGCAGATCTTTCATAGACTGTCTGAAGTACCTGTTGTTCAAATTTCAAATTGAAGTTAGCTGGAATAAGAGGTGTGCATGGCAGTCCCACCAGTTTGCTCATAGCTGACTGCTGTTCTGGAAGTTACAGTAACATTTCCTGAACAAAGCTAAAATATCCACTCAAAAATCTTAGTGAAGTAGGTTTGCTCTCTACCTCCTTGGCCACACCTCTTGGGGTGTGGATTGAGCTACTCTACTCCATATTTACCAGATGCTGGTCTTGATCCAGTTAAACGATGGTTGCTAGTTCGTCAAACTGGAACTTTAAGCTTTCAAATATGGGACCCAGTCTATAATCATTGAGTAAGACTGGCCAATACACACACAAATGACAACTTGAGTAGTACAGCAGATCGAATACACAACATGTCCAATCACTGTCATGTCTCAAGTGGAACTGTGAACCCTCAAACAGTATGAATGTGACACATACCAATGCAGTCCCTCCCTCAGAATCCTCCAGGGGCAGACCATAAATCTGATGTAAGTTAGCAAGATAAGAGAGGCACTTCCTGTGGGCAGTATTGGTCTTGATCAAATGGACCTATGGTTGGTAGATTTCTCTCATTGGCACTTTCAGCTTTCAAATATTCCACCCAGTGCACCATTGCTGAATAAGGCAGGCGAATTGTACTTTCTGGTTAGCCCTATGGACAGTCTCCTTGAAGTGGGGATTTGACCATTTTCAGTTCAAATAGCACTTGCTTGCTTGCATATGCAATAGCTATCCAACAATTTGTCATCCTGTTTATAAAATATGTAGATTTTTTTATCTGATAACTATTAACAGAGCTCTAAGTTTTATTAGAGAGATCACTCTAGACTGAATTTTAATTTGTAGTGACTCAACGAGCAGTCTCCAAACTATTCATGTTACTCTGATCTGTGACATCAGGCTTAGGTGAGAAATATGCTTATGAATAACATACTAATTGCTCAGTTGTCTTTCTCTGGGTACCAAGTCATCTGAGTATCTCAGCAAATGAAGTGTCAGACTGTTTGGGTCGGGAAGAGATTAATCACCAAATTTTCCCTTTGATATTCCCAGGTGCGTATTTGCAGGTGCCAATTGAAGTCCTTACTTTGAGATGGAATAACATCTTGTGGGCTAATGCCTCCTGTAATAAACACTATCAAGGAGACAACTGTATGGCTCTCCTTCTGTCCCTCCCTGTAGGAAGCAAATGTCTTATGTCACACTTTCATTGTTAATATCAGATTAAATCACAGTTTTATGTTATGAGCCACTCCCGCATGGTCATTGCGGAGCTTTGTAGGCAGTAGCTCACATCATAATGGAATGCCACCTCCTTCCACTTCTCCGTGCTGAGCACAGTCTATCGGATTTTTCTCTCTTATATTGTTGGACTGCATATGAACAGTTAATTGATTTTCTCCAAGATGGTACTTTCTATTCTGATATTACCTTTTGAACTACTTTCGGGGCAATGAATGAATGATTGCTTAGGGCATCACGTGTTACATGCTGGATCAGGGTCAAGAGGGTGGGTGTTACTCGTGACTGTACACTGTCCTTCAAGAAACATTGCTAAAATGCCAAACTGGGGGTCAGTCCAAGGAACAGTATTTTCAAGCAGTTCACAGCCACCACCTGTGGAGCTAGTCCTCGTGTGCTGAGAAGTACTGCACTGTCAGAAGGGCCACCACTGTTGATATGCAGAGGGCAAAGCACAGCAATGATCCCTGTCATCCACTGCATTATCATCAAACTGTAGTTTGTTGGTTAAAATCTAGAAAGAAACAATGGAAAATAAAGGATGGAATAATGAAAGTACTATGAAAAGGATAGATCGCTACTCACCATATAGCAGAGATGTTGAGTCACACATGAGAGCAACAAAAAGATTGTTAAATGAGTAAGCCTTTGGTTTTACCAAAAGGCCTTCTTCTGAATTAGAGAATGTGTGCGCACGCACTCACGCGCACCCGTACTCGCACACTCGCGTGCACCAGATATCCCTGCAAAGGGAGTGTTAGCCTCAGGAAACGATCTGTCCTATTGTGTTTTGAGATCACTTCATCATTTTTTGATGAGCATCCCTCATTGCAAGACCAACAAGCAGAAATCGGGCATCACTCCAGCTGCCAGAGATAGGTCCTATGAGTGTGTGGAACACAAGGTCTGGGCCACTTTCTCATATGCTCTCTACTAGAACTTGCCCATCACTATAAATGATCAAAGCAAATAATAAGGCTATCAGAGTTGCTGTGTTCTGGAAGTGCTGACTGGGCACAGAAAAGGAATGAATAAATGAATACCTTGATTTTACCACTCGTATATTCTTTTATGATTTCTATGCAGTCACTAACTCCAGATCTCTCTTGACAGAGGCAGTGATGACCTTGCTGTTCAGTCTCTGAGTGTTCAGTTGATGTGGCTGTAGGTAATAAACTACATATCTGCCCTGTAGTAGTTCTTGAACTCCCAACTAGATGAAATCTTCTTAAATGTTGATTCAACATCATCCACTAAAGCAATATTCAGACAACTTGTACCTACAGTCAGAATTTATTATACATTAGACAAAAAATTAGTCATTAGCATATGTCTTTTTGTGAGGCAGACAATCAGTTCAGACTCTGATACTGAACCAACTAAATGAAAAATGTTGTTTTCGAGATTCAGTGTATTAAAATTGTTGCCATAAATTACGTTAGTTGTTGATATTCTGTGTAGCTGCATATGGTTCAGAAGTCTCTTTGCTGTACATGATGATATCAGGTGCAGTGCCACAACTCTCACTGCTGCATGACATTTGTAAGGTATATCTCAAATAAATAGAACAGTCACAACAGAATGTGCTCCATGATAAACTGTCATATGTAGTATAGTTTTAACCCTTTAAATGTCCTTTCTACTCACTTTACCAAAATACACAGTTATGTACACTTGTTGATTTATATATCAAGCTAGTACAGGATTGTAAACCTATGCAAGCTTGTTCATTTATATGTAAAGCTAGTACAGGACTTTCCTGATAACCAAATGTTCCCCTTTTTCAAATTCTTCCTAATAAAATTACAGAATTTTGTGTACCCTGCAAAGGTCCCCTACTCTCCCCCTTCCCAACTGACAATGCTTCAGATTGCAAGAGTCAGGTCAGGACCCCACGCGTGGCTGTCTTAACTTTCCATGCTCTATTTGACTGCAACACGCTGACCCGGAGCATTTGAACTTAGGTATGCTATGCACTGACAGTGTGCTTAAGCAACTGTAGCAACCAAAACCTACAGTTTGCAAACCTCTACTACCCCCCTGCGGGTCTGGGATAAGAATAGGCCCGAGGTATTACTGCCTGTCGTAAGAGGCAACTAAAAGGAGTTTCAACCGTTTCGGCCTTCTATGTGATGGTCCCCCTTGGGGTTTGACCTCCATTTTTCAAAATTCTACAGAAGTACGAGCCTTTTGGGGAAGGACACCTTACGTGGTGTACCACTGGTCCTAAGTGCACTAAGACCTTGGCACTCAGCATTGCACCAGCGTTGTAACCATACCCACTATTCCTCAAATTGGGCCTAAACGCCTGATGGGTTGTCCAAGTTATGCCCATAGTGCATCTCCATCTGCACCAGCGATCATGATGGACTTTCCATGGCACCAGAAATCCAGCACGGTAGCCAGCCCGTTGTGGTGGGGTCGTCATGTACCCTCTAGGTTGTAGCCCCCTGACAACACAGGGATCGTACTGCCGATACCTGAGCTGCACCCTCCCCACGTCGGCCAAGGAGTAGATGCCCGTCTCCTTGGGGCATCAGGACTCCCGGCAATGGTCATCCTGCCAGGTGGCCCTTGCTGCGGCTGGGTGGCGCCCGTGGGGAGAGCCCCTGGTCGGAGTGGGTGGTATCGGGGCGGACGTTTCGCAGATGAAACGTCAACACGTATCAGGTCGCTCTGCGGCTGAGTCTTTCAAAAGAAAAGGTACCGTTTCTAGTTCTGGTTCTCCTGCCCTTTCCCCCTTGGCCACTTCATGGGAGGAGGGACAGGCCCGCCGGCTTGGGGCGAAGTACATCCCCCGCTATTTGGTCTGTTCTCGAACCGATGGGGGGACGTTCGCCACCTCCAAGCCCATGTTCTTTGTTCAGCACATTGAGGACGTCTTCGGGGAAATCGAGGCTCTCAGCAAGATGCGTTCAGGGTCCGTTCTTATCAAGACCACCTCCGCCACACAGTCGGCGGCGCTCCAGGCGTGCGACCGCCTAGGGGATATCCCAGTATCCATTGTCCCACATCTGGCACTAAATAGGACGCAGGGGGTTATTTTTCATCGTGACCTCCTGCTACAATCTAATGAGGAGCTCACGGCCAACCTGGAGCGCCGCGGCGTGCATTTCGTCTGGCGAGTCCAGCGCGGCCCCAAAGACCGTCGCATCGACACCGGGGCCTTTATCCTCGCCTTCGAGGGGGACGTTCTCCCGGAGAAGGTAAAGGTGATGTGCTACCGGTGCGACGTGTGACCTTACGTCCCGCCTCCTATGCGCTGTTTTAGGTATTTGCGCTTTGGGCACATGTTGTCACGGTGTGAGGCTGAGCCCCTTTGTGACGATTGTGGACGTCCTCTTCGTGAGGCACATACATGCACCCCACCACCTCGGTGCATTAATTGTCCTGGCATCCACTCGCCTAGATCCTCAGACTGCCCCACATATCAGAAGGAGAAGAAGATACAAGAAATCAAAACTTTGGATCGGCTCTCTTATTCTGAGGCCAGGAAGAAGTATGACCGCCTCCATCCCGTGCCATTGACCACTTCGTTTGCCTCAGTTGTGTCCACTCCTTCCGCGGTATCCTCACCCCTATCCTGTCCCCCCTTTACCTCCTCCACCCATCAGGTGGCTCTGCCTCCGCCTCCCAAATCCCTCCCTTCCAAATCCTCCTCCCCCGTGGCCCCCACCCCCTCTGCCCCAGGGGCCACCCTTCATCCTCCTCCTCTCCCCGCACCACCTGAGAAGCGATCCTCTTCTCAGGCGTCCATCGGGGAAACGTTCCGGACCCCAGCTTCCGAGGTCCGGCGTTCCAAAACGGACCCCGCGCGTGAGGACCTTCTTCGGGTCCAGGCCACCATCCCTGTGCCTCCTCGGCCTTCCAAGAAGGCCTCCAAGAAGTCTCTATCCCCCTCTCCACCCCGGCGCGTTTCGTCTGACGCTCCATCCGTGAGTCGCTGCTCCCGGCCGTCCTCAGTTTCGCCGGGACGCTCTGCTGCCAGGCGCTCAGCTGGCCTCTCGTCGGCAAATGATGCTGCCCCTCCTACACAACCAGGGACAGCGGCCGCAGTTGGCGACGACTCGATGGAACCGGATCCGCCTCCCGCCGGTTGTAGCGTTGTTCCCTCGCAACCTGGCCCTCCGCGGCCGTCGAGGTGACCAGCTCTTCCCCCGTCTCGTTCCCCCAACTTCTTGACTAGCGATGGCCTTGTTACATTGGAACATAAGAGGTATTCGATCTAATCGGGAGGAATTACAACTGCTGCTCCGCCTGCACTGTCCGCTCGTCCTTGGTCTCCAGGAAACCAAGTTGCGCCCGACTGACCGTATTGCCTTTACCCACTATACCTCGGAGCGGTATGACCTCACCCCTGTGGACGGTATCCCAGCTCATGGTGGGGTCATGTTGCTCATTCGGGACGATGTCTATTACCATCCCATCCCATTAACCACCCCACTCCAAGCAATAGCTGTCCGTATTACTCTTTCTGCTTTTACTTTTCAGTTTGTACCATCTACACTCCACCGTCATCTGCTGTTAGTCGGGCTGACGTGATGCACCTGATCGTTCAGCTTCCCCCACCGTTTTTATTGTTTGGCGACTTCAATGCCCATCGTCCCCTTTGGGGCTCTTCTGCATCCTGTCAAAGAGGCTCACTCTTGGCGGATGTCTTCAACCATCTCAATCTTGTCTGCCTCAATACCGGTGCCCCGACTTTCCTCTCGGACTCTACTCATACCTACTCCCACTTGGACCTCTCGATCTGTTCTACCACTCTTGCCCGTCGGTTCGAGTGGTATGTCCTTTCTGACACCTATTCGAGCGACCATTTCCCCTGTGTCGTTCGTCTCCTGCACCACACCCCATCCCCACGTCCTTCGCGCTGGAACATACTGAAAGCTGACTGGGGACTTTACTCCTCCCTGGCGACCTTTCCGGACCACGATTTTCTCAGTTGTGACAGTCAGGTCGAATACCTCACGGCTGTTATCATCAATGCTGCCGAACGTTCCATTCCTCGTACTACCTCTTCTTCACGTCGCGTTTCCGTCCCATGGTGGACCGAGGCTTGTAGGGACGCTATCCGTGCTCGACGACGTGCTTTACGCACCTTTCGCCGCCATCCTACGTTGGCGAATTGTATTGAATACAAACGACTCCGAGCGCAATGCTGTAGAGTCATCAAAGACAGCAAAAAAGCTTGTTGGGCCTCTTTCACCAGCTCCTTTAACAGTTTTACTCCCTCTTCCGTCGTTTGGGGTGGCCTGCGCCGGCTGTCGGGCATTAAGGCCCACTCCTCGGTACCTGGCCTGACCTCAGGTAATGAGGTTCTTGTTGATCCTGTGGCTGTCTCCAATGCCTTTGGCCGCTTTTTCGCGGAGGTTTCAAGCTCCGCCCATTACCACCCTGCCTTCCTTCCCAGGAAAGAGGCAGAAGTCCCTCGGCGATCTTCCTTCCACTCGCTGAATCTGGAAACTTATAATGCCCCCTTTACTATGCGGGAACTCGAACGTGCGCTTGCACTGTCCCGAGCCTCTGCTCCGGGGCCAGATGCCATTCACGTTCAGATGCTGGCACACCTTTCTCCGGCGGGCAAAAGCTTCCTTCTTCGTACCTACAATCGCGTCTGGACCGAAGGTTGGGTCCCCATGCGTTGGCGTGACGCCGTCGTTGTTCCTATACCCAAACCCGGGAAGGATAGACACCTTCCTTCTAGTTACCGCCCCATTTCTCTTACAAGCTGTGTCTGTAAGGTGATGGAGCGCATGGTTAATGCTCGGTTGGTCTGGATTCTTGAATCTCGACGACTACTTACTAATGTCCAATGAGGCTTTCGTCGCCGCCGCTCCGCTGTTGACCACCTTGTGACCTTGTCGACATTCATCATGAACAACTTTTTGCGAAGGCGCCAAACGGTAGCCGTGTTCTTCGACTTGGAGAAGGCTTATGATACCTGTTGGAGAGGAGGTATCCTCCGCACTATGCACAGGTGGGGCCTACGTGGTCGCCTGCCCCTTTTTATTGATTCCTTTTTAACGGATCGAAAGTTTAGGGTACGTGTGGGTTCCGTATTGTCCGACGTCTTCCTCCAGGAGAACGGAGTGCCTCAGGGCTCAGTCTTGAGCGTAGCCCTTTTTGCCATCGCTATCAATCCAATTATGGATTGTATTCCACCTAATGTCTCAGGCTCTCTCTTTGTCGATGACTTCGCGATCTACTGCAGTGCCCAGAGAACATGCCTCCTGGAGCGCTGCCTTCAGTGTTGTCTAGACAGCCTCTACTCATGGAGCGTGGCAAATGGCTTCCGGTTCTCTGAAGAGAAGACGGTTTGTATCAACTTTTGGCGCTATAAAGCGTTCCTTCCGCCATCCTTGCATCCTGGTCCCGTTGTTCTCCCATTCGTGGAAACAACTAAGTTTCTAGGGCTTACGTTGGACAGGAAACTGTGTTGGTCTCCACATGTCTCTTATTTGGCGGCCCGTTGTACACATTCCCTTAATGTCCTCAGAGTTCTTAGCGGTTCATCTTGGGTAGCGGATCGCACTGTCCTGCTTCGCTTGTATCGGTCCATTGTCCGATCGAAGCTGGATTATGGGAGCTTCGTCTACTGGTCCGCTCGGCCATCCCTCTTCTGCCGGCTCAACTCCATCCACCATCGGGGGATACGTCTTGCGACCGGAGCCTTCTGCACTAGTCCTGTGGAGAGTCTTTATGCTGAAGCTGCCGAATTACCATTGACATACCGGCGCGACGTACTGCTGTGTCGGTATGCCTGCCGGCTGTTGTCTATGCCCGACCACCCCTCTTACCAGTCCTTCTTCGCCGATTCTCTCGACCGTCAGTACGGGCTGTATGTGTCTGCCCTGCTGCCTCCCGGAGTCCGCTTCCGTCGCCTGCTTCGGCAATTGGATTGTGCCCTCCCTACCACCTTCAGAGAGGGTGAGAGCCCGACACCACCTTGGCTCCAGGCTCCGGTTCATATTTATCTCGACCTCAGCTCACTCCCGAAGGAGGGTACTCCGGCTGCAGTGTATTGCTCACGGTTTGTTGAACTTCGTGCTCGACTTGCCGGTCACACCTTTATTTACACCGATGGCTCCAAAACTGACGATGGTGTCAGCTGTGCCTTTGTCGTCGGGGCCGCCACCTTTAAATACCGGCTCCTCGACCAATGTTAGAGCTTTACGGCCGAGCTTTTTGCTCTCCATCAGGCCGTTCGGTATGCCCGCCGCCACCGCCATTCATCGTATGTCCTTTGCTCTGACTCACTCAGTGCTCTTCAGAGCCTTGGAGCTCCCTATCTGGTCCATCCCTTGATTCAACGGATACAGCAGTCCCTCCATTCTTTCGCTGATAATGGTGGTTCTGTCAGCTTTCTGTGGGTTCCCGGACATGTAGGAGTGCCTGGGAATGAGGCTGCGGATGCTGCAGCCAAGGCTGCAGTCCTCCTGCCTCGGCCAGCCTCCCATTGTGTCCCGTCATCTGACGTTCGTGGGGATGTATGCAAGAGGCTTGTGTCGTTGTGGTGGGATGCTTGGTCATCCCTCCAAGGAAACAAGCTCCGGGCAGTAAAACCTCTCCTAACTGCTTGGACAACCTCCTCCTGACCATCTCGGCGAGAGGAGGTCCTTCTGACCAGGTTGCGGATTGGGCATTGCCAGTTTAGCCACTGCTACCTGCTCTCCGGTGACCCAGCCCCGCAGTGCCCTTGTGGTCAGGCATTAACAGTGCGCCATGTTTTATTGTCATGTCCCCGTTTTAGTCAATTTCGTGTTGTCCTGTCCCTGCCATCTACTTTACCAGATGTTTTAGCTGATGACGCTCGAGCAGCTGCTCGTATTCTGCGTTTTATAACTTTAACTGGCTTGTCCAAAGACATCTATTCTTTTTTACTTATTTTATCTGCATCCTTGTCAGGTCCTTCTGGTGTTCCCCCCAATCCCCTTGAGTTTTACTAGATTCCATGTGCTCTAACAACAGTGACTGGGCGCTAATGACCTCGGCAGTTGAGCGCCCTTAAACCCCACCCCAAAAAAAAAAAACCTCAACTAATTGACTTTCTGTCCATTTGGGACGTGTCACTTTCGGATGGTTTAGATTTACGTAATATTCTGTCTTTTCCTGTCCAGATTTTGTCAGTATGCTATTGTGGTGAGAGGATTCGTGTCATAATTTTTCTATTATATCCTCTGGGGGAATTTCTAGTTATGTCACAGTAAATGTATCTTACTTAGAAAGTACTGACTTCCATCTTGTCTTAATTTTCCATCCTACACGTATAAATGTACTATCTGCCTACAATTTTGTGTTAAAAAAAAAATAATTAGTAGAAATCTAAAGGCACGAGTGTGAACTTAAAGGGAATAAAGACAGATTTATGAAAATTTTATTCTATATTTGAAAGTGATGACTTATATGCATTGACTTTCCATTGTGATGTTCTTCATAGTCTGTTAACTGTGCTGATAAACAAAGCTGAGCATCTGACATCCAAGAATTACTCCTTGCAGGGTCTTTGTAGACTCTGTGATTTGCAGTAGTTAGCAGCTGACAACTTCCCTCAACGTTTAACACTACATGTTAGTTACGTTAAAGTTATTTCCTAGGTTTGGATGCATTGTAAGAGTAGATAACATAAAATCAGTGATTTAGCCCCAACAGTTGGCTATCACATTATGATGAGCTAGGATATACCAACTATTTGTGAACTAACCTGTTGTTAACTCTTCATTTGGATAGTTCGTATGTCTGTTCATGCAAATTTTCTGTTTGTTAGACTTAATGTATCATAAACGCAGACTGTGTCACCTTTATCTCCCATCTAACCTAATTTGTCTGCCTAAAATCATTAATTATAGCAGTTCCTTTATCTGCTACTAACTTAAGCCTAACCATCTTTATAAGTCAAATAGGAGTAAAATTCCTCTTTTCTTGTAGTTATACAAATATTACTCTGTCAAATTACTCAAATAATTTGGGTTTGTTTGTGATTCTAGTTTCTAATAGCAGTATTCTGTAAACCCTTTTGATGCAGTTAATACTGTGTAGTGGCTTAAAATTGCTTTTTCATCTTAGCCTGTGCAGCTTGAAATTTTCTGGAACAATTTCAAATCTGAACATTGCTCATTTTCCACAGCCTCTAACATACCATGAAGTTCCTGTGGCTTCTTAAAAGATTGCATAACCCTCACCAAACAATCCAGTCAACAGTTCACTTGCTCACTCATCAGCCATCATCTCACATTTGTTCATTTGTATTAAAACTGTTAACAGAAATTGTTCTATTTAGTGCAAGTCAGTGTTACAGCATTACTTTTTGCATGAATTTCATAGATACACAGCTACGTAGGAGAGAGATTTTACACAAATTTCACTTCTGCAAAATGTTTAGTGCTAAATATAAAAATTAAAGGATTCCATTTACCAATTTTAAATATGAAATTGAACAAATGAAGCTTGTTTGCTAAGAATGTCTGCTGCTTGCTCATTACCACTTGGTATGTGCTAGAAGGCTAACTGGCTTTGAGATTTCTCACAGGTGTAGATCAAGGCCAGTGGTCACATTTCCTCAAAGAATTTGAATAGCTTTATTGCCCCTCTTGCCCCCTTCAGAGGCAGCTACATATTCAGACTCGATTGTTAACAGTATTACACATTTGCCACTTAACTGCTCAGGTGATTGATCCTCCACAAAAATTTTGAAACCACTCTGCTAATACTGGAAAGTTGCTGGAATTTTGACATGTAGCTCACTGTCAATGCTATATTTGGACTTGCACTAGCAACTAAATAAATGGGACAAAAAATCTTCTTGATATGGAGCATTTGTTGGTTTACCATGTGTCACGTCATGCTGTGGATATTGCTAGCCTGGAATTAACAAAGGATTTTCCTGTGTCATGTTAAACAATCAAAGTCTGTCTTTAGTTTAGCTTTCTGGATTAATGTCTACTGATACATTTCATTATAATTGGTACCTTCTTGTTGATGAAATAAGACTAGTTCACTAATTTTACTGTCAGCTTCACACTTAATTCTATAGACAGTGGTCTGTAATCAGCTTACAATCTAGTGACAGAGGTTTCAAAATCCACGTAGCACTTTTCCCCTGATGAAGCCATTTCTTTCTCCAGTGTTCATGGCCAATGGACTGAACAGACTCTCTTTAATTAGTAGAGTCATTTATTTCCACCAGCAGTACATGACCTGGTTTCTTCAGTTGTTGCTTATTTCTAAATTCTCTTGCTTCTTGCAGGTTCTTTAAACACTCTTGCATCATCTTTATGAAGACGCTGAAATTCTTCATTGTCCATTTCACTAGGGGATAGTGCTATTAACATTAGTTTTTGTTTGGGATCCTGTTTCTGTCACTTTTACTTCGGAATATGAACAAAACAGTGTCCCAAATATGTGAAGCTTATTTAACTTTCTTTTCTGTGAATACCTCATAAGATGTTCTTCCATTCACACAGATTGTACTAGATCTGTTTAACACACAAACAGCAGAGTTTACTGCTTCTGCCCACAAAATCGTCGATAAACCCTGAGCTAGTAACACGATTGGAGCTATTTCCACAAGTTCTGTTTATACACTTGGCGCATCTGCTCTGCTCTGGAGTGTAAGGGTATGTGAGGAGTTAAATGCCATTCACTTTCATCAAATCTTCCACTTCAATACTGTCAGTTTCCCATCTCCTGTTGCACTGAATAGCTTCTGCTGGCTGTCTCTAAAAATGCTTCATGCTGCTCAACATTTCCAAAATCTTCTCTGCAGACTCTGACTTCTGCTTGTTGTTGTTGTGATCTTCAGTCCTGAGACTGGTTTGATGCAGCTCTCCATGTTACTCTATCCTGTGCAAGCTTCTTCATCTCCCAGTACGTACTGCGGCCTACATCCTTCTGAATCTGTTTAGTGTATTAATCTCTTGGTCTCCCTCTACGATTTTTACCCTCCACACTGCCCTCAAATACTAAATTGGTGATCCCTTGATGCCTCAGAATGTGTCCTACCAACCGATCCCTTCTTCTAGTCAAGTTGTGCCACAAGCTCCTCTTCTCCCCAATTCTATTCAATACCTCCTCATTAGTTATGTGATCTACCCATCTAATCTTCAGCATTCTTCTGTAGCACCACAGTTCAAAAGCTTCTATTCTCTTCTTGTCCAAACTATTGATTGTCCATGTTTCACTTCCATACATGGCTACACTCCATACAAATACTTTCAGAAACGACTTCCTGACATTTAAATCTATACTCGATGTTAACAAATTTCTCTTCTTCAGAAACGCTTTCCTTCCCATTGCCAGTCTAAGTTTTATATCCTCTCTACTTCGACCATCGTCAGTTATTTTGCTCCCCAAGTAGCAAAACTCCTTTACTACTTTAAGTGTCTTATTTCCTAATCTAATTCGCTCAGCATCACCCGACTTAATTCGACTACATTCCATTATCCTCGTTTTGTTTTTGTTGATGTTCATCTTATAACCTTCCTTCAAGACGCTGTCCATTCCGTTCAACTGCTCTTCCAAGTCCTTTGCTGTCTCTGACAGAATTACAATGTCATCGGCAAATCTCAATGTTTTCATTTCTTCTCCATGGATTTTAATACCCACTCTGAATTTTTCTTTTGTTTCCTTTACTGCTTGCTAAATATACAGATTGAATAACATCAGGGAAAGGCTACAACCCTGTCTCACTCCCTTCCCAACCACTACTTCCCTTTCATGTCCCTCGACTCTAATAACTGCCATCTGGTTTCTGTACAAATTGTAAATAGCCTTTCACTCCCTGTATTTTACCCTTGCCACCTTCAGAATTTGAAAGAGAGTGTTCCAATCAACATTGTCAAAAGCTTTCTCTAAGTCTACAAATGCTAGAAATGTAGGTTTGCCTCTCCTGAATCTAGCTTCTAAGATAAGTCGTAGGGTCAGTATTGCCTCACGTGTTGCCATATTTCTATGGAAATCAAACTCATCTTCCCCGAGGTCGGCTTCTACCAGTTTTTCCATTCGTCTGTAAAGAATTTGTGTTAGTATTTTGCAGTCGTGACTTATTAAACTGACAGTACGGTAATTTTCACATCTGTCAACACCTGCTTTCTTTGGAATTGGAATCATTATATTCTTCTTGAAGTCTGAGGGTATTTCGCCTGTCTCATACATTTTGCTCACCAGATGGTAGAGTTTTGTCATGACTGGCTCTCCCAAGTCTGTCAGTAGTTCTAATGGAATGTTGTCTACTCCCGGGGCCTTGTTTCGACTCAGGTCTTTCAGTGCTCTATCAAACTCTTCACGCAGTATCATATCTCCCATTTCATCTTCATCTACATCTTCTTCCCTTTCTATCACATTACCCTCAAGTATATCACCCTTATATAGTCGCTCTATATACTCCTTCCACCTTTCTGCTTTCCCTTCTTTGCTTAGAACTGGGTTTCCATCTGAGCTCTTGATATTCCTGCAAGTGGTTCTCTTATCTCCAAAGGTCTCTTTAATTTTCCTGTAGGCAGTGTCTATCTTACCCCTAGTGAGATAAACCTCTACATCCTTACATTTGTCCTCTAGCCATCCCTGCTTAGCCATTTTGCACTTCCTGTCGATCTCATTTTTGAGACGTTTGTATTCCTTTTTGCCTGGTTCATTTACTGCATTTTTATATTTTCTCCTTTCATCAATTAAATTTAATATTTCTTCTGTTACCCAAGGGTTTCTACCAGCCCTCGTCATTTTACCTATTTGATCCTCTGCTGCCTTCACTACTTCATCCCTCAAAGCTACCCATTCTTCTTCTACTGTATTTCTTTCCCCCGTTCTTGTAAATTGTTCCCCTATGCTCTTCCTGAAACTCTGTACAACCTCTGGTTTAGTCAGTTTATCCAGGTCCCATCTCCTTAAATTCCCACCTTTTTGCAGTTTCTTCAGTTTTAATTTATAGTTCATAACCAATAGATTGTGGTCATAGTCCACATCTGCCCCTGGAAATTTTCTACAATTTAAAACCTGGTTCCTAAATCTCTATCTTACCATTATATAATCTACCTGAAACCTGTCAGTATCTCCAGGTTTCTTCCATGTATACAATCTTCTTTTATAATTCTTGAACCAAGTGTTAGCTATGATTAAGTTGTGCTCTATGCAAAATTCTACCAGGCGGCTTCCTCTTTAATTTCTTACCCCCAATCCATATTCACCTACTACGTTTCCTTCTCTTCCTTTTCCTACTATCGAATTCCGGTCACCCATGACTACTAAATTTTCGTCTCCCTTCACTATCTGAGTAATTTCTTTTATCTCATCATACATTTCTTCAATTTCTTCCAATATATATCTTTTAAGCAGACTTCTGCTTAAAAAATATATATTTTGTGTATTCTTGAAAAAATCACTGGTAAAACACAGAAAATGTTCGGCTCATCACAATGATTTACACTCCCCCGATCTACACTAGTTGGCATAAATCACTTCTCTGGATTGTGTAGAGTGCTGCTGTGACTGAAAACAGCTCATATCTCAAATGCTGCTTCCCCTGGACACATGCCTCACAGAATTCTTCACCAATGTCTTCAACAATTCTTGAAGTAATGTGGTGTAAATATACTTGTTCTGATTACCCAAGTGCTCATGCCAAATTTGCAGAAATCCTATCAATGCAAGATTTACCTTGGGGAATAAAAGCATAAATTGGTTTTGTCCCTGAAATAAACATCTTCAGCAGATTGCCAGTGCATACACCACGCTCTTCTATGATGCCATTGTTGAGGAACTCGCACTAAACTTTTGATAAAGTCTGATCCTTTGTTTACAGCAGATAACACAGAAAAGATTCCTTCAGCCTTCTGGATTAGGCAATATAAATTCTATTCCTCATTGATAAAAACTTCCAAATATAGTTCCTTTTCCTAGTGCTAGCGTAATTGAATTGTTACCCATAAATAATTGCAGTAGTTTTGAAAACTCAGTGAACAATGTGTATCACTCAATTTTCTTAGCTACATGGTCTGTCGCTCCTCAGTCACCAGTCCACGAGTCTTTATAAAAGTCTATTCTTTATACAGGGTGTATACGCCCCGGGAGATCCGGGAAAAACCCGGGAATTTTTTCATCCTGGAGAAAACTGGGAAAAACACAGGAATTTTTTAGAACTCCGGGAATTTTTCAGAGTTTTAGTTTTTGAATTACATTTTTGTAATTGTGATTGCTAACAACTGATAGTCTAACAAAGAATATTACTCTACCTCACTACTGCAGAATTATATTGCTGCAATAAAACATAAACGAGAGAAAAAAATTAAGTAAAACTTAAGTTGCAAAGGAAATGTGCCATTTACAAGAAAACAAACTGCACACGCAAACGTCTGCCAACAACAAAACGTGTTAAATACATTAGGATGAAAGATTATGCAATACTTCATAACAGCAAACTGCTTGCGATGATCGTGACATCACAATTGTTTACGTTAGCTTCGTTAGAGAAGATGCCAGTCGCGTATCAACAATACATTCTCCCACATCTGGCTACTTGGAAGAGTGGTTGTAGCAAGGAGCCAGGTGCTACCCGGAAAAGTTTTCTGGGACGTAGTGTTTACATTTAATTATTTTGCTGTTTCCTCTTCATTTACAGATCTCACATCAAATGAAAACAAAACGGATTTCTATGGCCGGGAGCCATCAATTCATAGATTTCGTAGATTCATAGATAAAATAAATCACATAATTATGGAAGACTAAAATACGTTATTTGTTTCAGTTTTCTGGTTTTATTTCAGTTCTAGGTTTATAACAGTCAAGCATTAATCGCCTTGCAGAACGGTGAAGTTATTTTCATCGGTTTGCTAAAGAAATTGTTATTATTAATCTTTTCCGCTGAGGCAGTCAATTTATTTGAAATGAAGTGTTTCGTCCCATCCCATACTATTGACTAGTTTCAACTATTTGCTGTATTACAAGTGCACGTTTTCTTCTTCTGGCACGTATGGCACTATCGATAAAATGAAATGAGCGTATGGCATCGTTGGCTGGGAGGCCACTATTCGGGGAAGTTCGGTCCCCAGGTGCAAGTCTTTATTTCATTAAACGCCACGATAATAAAGAACCAAACACGACATAATGCAGTATTGATACTCCAATAAAATTTACATCCAGGAAACCACACTGAAAAGCTTAATTTCAGGTTGGGGCCTACTTCATTGTGAATCTGGGCATACGAATGTACACTTTAAGTGGAATTGGGTATTTTAGTGTGGTTTACGAATTTCCGATGCTCTTGGATTATAACACTCGTAGAAAAAAACCGATTTATACGTGAAACCTTAGCATTTCTGGTGGCTAATTGATCTTAGAGACCAGTATTATATGTGAAAGTGTAGCTTCCCTTACAGCCACACTTATGTATTAATTTAAACCATTAACTTTTCGTACTCGTGTGTTCGTGCTATTTAACAGTGATGTTGCTGTTGACTGATTACATCACGTTCTATGCTCTGAATACCTGCCTTCATTGGCTGTCGAGAGCACGTGGCATTATGATTGACATACAAAAGCGCATTGCAAACTCGATTTGAGTTTGGTGGAATTTGAATTTGTACTTTTGTATTATGAAAATATGCAGCATACTTGTGGCTGCACATTTATTTATTTATTCCCCCCTCCCCGCTCGTGGTCGTTTACTTATGTGCCGGGAATTTCAAGCCTGTGCATGAAACCTTAACCCTTCAAAGGATTGATAAATTTTACAGCTCCGAGGGAAAGTATCCTGTCATTTAACACGGAAAAAGTGTATTTTCGTCCGGGAGAAAGTGTATTTTTAACTGGGAAATCCGGAAAAAATCCGGGAATTTTTTTTCCTTGTCCACGTATACACCCTGTTATACTTCAGCAATGGAAAGCTTGGTAAGGCAGTTACCTTTTATTGTAACACTTAAACATGTTTTGTTAACACAGCCATATCCACAGCATAACGTAAACATTTTAGCTTCACTTTGTTTGTTAACTTGTTGTATTTCGTGAAGTAACATTCCTGCCAGTAGCGTGTTTGCGTTTCTGATTTAACATTTGCTTTGGTAGCCAACAATCAAACTATCATCTCAGTTCTCCCCTCAATAAGCATCGCAAATTTCATCAAATTTTGTCATGTCCATTAAATTGTTTAGTGTCTGTGAACCCTCAAAATTTGTCCACTACGTCTGCTGTAGACTTTGACAACTGCCAGTGTCAAGTAATTTCTCCACCTGGGGCTGATTAATTCAGTTCCACGTTCAGTTACTGCATGCGAAGCACCACGTGCTTAAAAAAAAAAAAAAGTGACATCTTACCATGTGATTGCTTGAGCTCGAATAAAAATTGGAAAATTCTGACTGAACACAATGTGCAGCTTGCTTTGTTTTCTGTTCAAACACATGGCATGTAGCTTGTTCCATGTATCTCAAGCAGTCTCAACTGCAACCAACATCAATGTGACTTTTGCTTAAACAGTTCTAATGATGGTCTTATTTAGTGCATTATCAGCATTGTCTCATGGTTTTTTTAGCTGTTTGTACTGCTGTCGTTTCCTCTGACAACTGCTGGTTTTTGCATGTTGCCCCCTACGTACCTCGTATGTGCGTTCTGGTAACATATTAAGTTTCTTACTGCAGACTTCCATACGGTCCAGTGTTTAGCTTCACATAGTTCCAGTGTTTAGCCCCACACAGTTTCTCAATAACAGGGAAATCAGTAGAGGTCCTGTAAAATAGTCCAGTATGACAGCTGCAAAACTTTCACACTAGAACATGCCAGAAAACAGTATGAACCATGTGGATTGAACAACTCGTGCAAACTCATTCTGGCATTTCCAGATGAAAAATCGTACTACTCAGTTTCTTTCTTTGAAACAAAAGTAGACTATGCTTTGTAACCTGTTTTAAAAATTCAAAGAAAAGATCACAATATGCTGTAGCTCAGCACATGGGCAACATAATCCTCAGAACTTGTATTTGGAACAAGACATTGCGTAAACTGCAGATGTGCAACTACATAGCAGACAGGTGTCCCTAAAATGTCAATATAAATATTTCACTTAAATCTATAAACAACATAAATTGAGACTTCCTCTTAAAATTAAACAAACAGTAGTGAAAAGTTCTTAATCTTATGGAATCATAATACACCGTATGATGCTCCCACAACATTTACACCCGAGTGTTTGTTTTTGTTCAGTGTTTCCTTTACTAACATTGTGCATCTGAAATTATGTATATTCCTCTATTTCGCATGGAGTTTGCTTCGAAGGGTTATTAAATTTGTTGTTTTTGTTTCAGAATCTGATTTCAAGTTGCTGCAAAACTCGGCACAGGTCTTTAACCTTTTGTCAGATATTCCTTCGGGTGTAGACGATGTTGACAAGCTTCTAGAGGTAACGTAGCTTTTAAATTATTCTTAGAATTGCTGTGATATACTTCATGGTTGTTAAGCTTAAGCTGTGTCTCCTGTTTTAGGTATCTTTTAAAGTTGCTGGTTCTCTGAATGATGTGGTAATAGAAACACACAGACGACGACACCTGGCGTATTTGATGGCTGATAGTGGTGCTTTGGTAGGAAATCCAGAATCTGCTTCAAATCTTCCTAAACAGCATCTCAGCAGGTTTGCTAGATTCATTAACCGAATTATCAGGAGGCTGTTCTTTTATAATTTATGATGTTACAATGGCTGATGTTTTATTTCTTCTACATCTGCAGTTTATTAAAAACTGTAATGAAACACTTCATAAATTATGTAATTTAGAAAATTTGAAGCAACTGTCAGGCTGAGGTTAATTTGCATGTGATGAAATGTGGTGTTGGCAGACAGTTCCGACAATATATTGTGGAGCAATGTAAGGTTTTAAGTAAAACCTAATTAGCTAGTCATTTTGGCTGAAACCAACTAGAAATTGTCAGGTATGTTGCATTCACCAGTGCGGAAAATTTTGTGAGGGGTGGAAGGGGGAGACGGTTTGCAGAAGAGATAGCTACTTCAAGAAAATTCTTTGTGGTTAATGGGCAGAGTTATTAACTTTAAGTATCTTTTTTGCATCAAATAACCATTCATAATTTTTCGCCGTAAATTATGCTTCACTTAATCACCAAAAGGAATGGTTCAAAACTGGTTAATTGTTAAAAGAATATCAAATGAAATTGAGGTTTGAAGAACCGAATACGTTTTAAAAGACACATTTGCCATTTTTGAGTGCCAGACATGTCATTCTACTTAAATCATATATGTAACATCCTTCACATCATATAAGTGGCTGTATGAAATAGTCCTGTAGCCTTAACTCTGGGTTTTGCATTTATATATATAGTGTGCCCCACCTAACGTGAACAGTGTGAAACTGCAGTGCAGTGGAGAGTTCTTTCATACTGTCAGAAATATAAACACCTTGTTGGAATATGTGCAGAAGGTCAAAGGGTCTCGGCAGTTTCTTGTGTAAACTTGAAGTCAATTTATGCAAGGAAGAAACTGCCATTAGAACGAAGATTATACATAAAAACAGATCCCCTGTGAAAAAGCCATAAAAGTAATTTAAGAATTAAAACACTGATAGCTAAATGACAGCTGATGAATTTGTTAAAGGTGAAAGTATAAACTTGTTATATAGCAAGCTTAGAAACATATTTAAATGTTTCAAGATTGATTCAAACAAGTGGTATAATTAGGCCATATTTTGATGACATCAGTAGGGAGATGGACAGATTTAAGTGATGCCAGAAATGAGAAAGCGGACAAACTTTGATTCCAAAGTGATAGAAGCCTGCAAAGCATCTGGATTGAGAATGATTACTGTTTGTTAGACAAACAAAATTGTTCTAGTACCATTGACATCATACCACAATTGACGTCAGAGTGGAAATTTATGAAATAAAACTGAAATTTTAATTTATTTCCCTTAAAATTTACAGTTTGTATGAAATGTAAAAAGTTCCTAGCAAATTTGATAACATCAATGATAGAATGTAAAATCACTATTACTTAAGACATTAGTCATGCTTCTGTGTGAATATCTCAAACACTAATGCCTTTGTGTAGAGTGTTCTACCTTGGAAATGATCATTTAAATAGGTGTTACATCAAATTTTGAGTGACTCGGGAAGCAGTGCTTGCAGAAGGGATGTCACTAATCATATGAAATTAATTAATTCAACCCACCCCCCACCTATAAGTGTCGTGCTTCAATTTCATCGTTTGTGTCATTGCGAGGTCTGAATGTCAACACTTGACACATAGTCATGTCTTCTGTTTTAAATGCTTATTATGTACAAGAATGTTTTCAAGTTTGTAGTTGGGTATCTGTGATACTGTTTGTGAAAGTACCAATTTTTATAGTTTTATTTTTTAATTTACAAATGCTTAAATCGTACTGAAAGACTTGTTTTCATAAAAATGCATGTTTCTTTGTTTTTTATTGAAGACCAGTGTTGAAACAGGAGAAAAGTTCTATATTTATTTACTTCACTCATTTATTACATATAAGTGCGTGTGTGTGCATGTTTTTCCTGCTCTCCACCCAAAAAAATCTCAAACCCAGAATGCATGTTTGTCTCAAATGTAGCATATCTTATTTATGAGTAGTGTTTCTTCAACTCAGTTACTGCTCAATTGTTCAAAACTTTGATTTTTGACTTTCAAATCAAGCTTGTGACATGCAAGACCTGTTTAAATGGATTTGTCAGAAGCCAATATTTGCTGTTACACGGCGTTAAAAACTAAGTTTTTGCAAAATTTACATTTGCTCTCGGACAGTTAAAGCAAAAGTCGATAAATGCAAACTGGGCTTTACTTATGAGAGACCTGAAGGGAGAATGATAATGTAGGATATCAGTGTAAATTATGTGAGTTTCCTACAAAGAAAAAAGACATAAACTGTAAGTAAACACTTGCTACCAGAACCAACAAGGTAAATAAATTAGTGGTTTAAACAATAACATGAACTCTTGATTATTGCTCAGTTTCAGCCAGCTTTGTCACGGAGAAGGAACATAAAGAAAAAAGCAAAAAAGAAAGAATACCGTTTCGAAAAAGTGCAGCATAAGGAAAAAGATGCCCAGACAGTGCGTGTGCCGCAAAATTTTGAGAAACATCAGACATGTCCAAAGACGCTCTTAAAAGGAACAAGATTTCGAGGAAAAATAAATTAATTATCTGTAAACCAGGGTGTGCAAAGTTAATGCAAAAATGTTGTATACAGTAATGGAGGAACATGTAAATGTGGTAGAGCTCTGATGTACATCTACATCAATACTTCACAATTCACCTTACAGTGTGTGGCGGAGGGCGTACCCAGTACCAGTCATTTCCTTACCTGTTCCACTTGGAAATAGAATGAGGGGGAAAAATGGCTGGCTGTATGCCTCCAGAGGTAACATAATCATTCTTCAGTCAGCTTCAAATGCCAGTTCCCTAAATTTTCTCAATAGTGCCCCTCAAAAAAGAATGTCACCTTCCTTCCAGGGATTCTCATTGGAGTTCACAAAGCATCTCTGTAATACTTGTGTGTTGTTCGAACCTACTAATAACCAATTTAGCAGCCTGCTTGTAAATAGCTTCATTGTCGTCCTTTAATCTGACCAGGTACAGATCTCAAACACTCGAGCAGTACTAAAGATTAGGTCGTACTAGCATCCTATATGGGGGTCTCCTTTACAAATGAACCAACTGTTCTTGAACTCTCCCAATAAACCAAATTTGATCATTCATGTTTCCCATGACAATCCTCACATGCTTATTCCATTTCATATTGCTGTACGGTGTTAGGCCCAGATAGCTAAATGATATGACTGTGTAAAGTAGTGCATTACTAATTATATGTCCGAAGATTACTTACTTGTTTCTTCTGCTCATCCACATTGGCTTAAATTTGTCTACATTTAGACGTAGCCATCATCCATCACACCAACTAGAAATGTTGTCAGTCATCTTGTATCTTCCTACAGTCACTCAACTTCAACTTCGTACCGTACAGCACAGCATCATCAGCAAGCAACTACAGATTGCTGCTCGCCATGTCTGCCAAATCATTTATGTATATATATGCCTCCTCCCCCGGGGTCCCACAGTCCTTTTGTGGGTACGTGTGTGGCACGCATGGAGCCCCGAGCTATTGCAGTCTACTTTACTTTCCAGGCTGCATTACCATCCCTGTTCCTGTCCCTCCCTATCCTTACTCCTTTGTCACTGCCCCCTCTTTTCCCTCTTAGCGGACTTCTTTATGTTGGCCTGGCTATCCTCCTGGCTTTGTTTTGGTCTGTGCTGTTGTTTACTTTGCTGTTTCCATCTCCTTTTTGGCGTTTTTGGTGTCTTTGGGGTTTGACCTCCATTTCAAAAATTTTCCGTCCAGTGTGAGCCATTTGGGGATGAACTCCCTACCTAGCTTCCATGGTGCAGGTTCCTCTCGCCCTCCACTCCCCTTTCCCTTTGCACCCTGCCCCCCCCCCCCCCCCCCCACCTCCCCTCCTACTAGGTCACCAGCACGGTACCCAGTCTGTGTGGTGGGACTGTTAAGTACCCACTTGCCTGAGCCCTCTAAAACCACAGGGATCACACTGCTAGTACCTGAACTGTTAATGCCTCGTGTATGCCCAGGAGTCGTTGCTCATCGCTTTGGGGCACCAGAACTCCCAGCAATGGCCGCTGTGCTAAGAGTGGTAGCAGACGTGACACTCCCACCACCACCACCACCACCACCGATGAGATGCTTTAAATGCTTATGGTTTGTACACGTCTTTCCGCTGCACTACTGATCCCCTCTGCGGTGACTGTGGGCACCCCCTCCATGAGGAGAGTGCCTGTGGTCCCCACCAGTGTGTGTAAATTGTCATGGACAGCATTCTCCACGTTCGCCTGTGTGCCCGGTGTTTGTGAGAGAAAGGAGGATTCAAGAGTACAAAACCTTAGATTGGCTCACCTACACTGAGGCTTGTCAAAGGTATGACTGGCTCCATCCCGTGTCTGTCTTCTACTTTTGCTTCTATTATGTCCATTCTGAAAGCTCCTTGAATGCATGGTGAGTCAGCGGCTGTTTCGGATCCTTGAATCCCGCGACCTTTTGTCATCGACTCAGTGGTTTTTGTTGTGGCCGCTCTACGGTGGATCACTTGGCTTGGTGCACCTGGAGTCTGCTATCCAGTCAGCTTTTGCCCATCGGCAACACCTCCTTGCAGTCTTCTTTGATCTGCATAAAGCCTATGACACCACCTGGCCCCACCGCATCCTCACCACCCTTCGCGAATGGGGCCGTCGTGGCGCTCTGCCCAGTTTTTCCCCATCGGCAAGAAAATGGGGTTCCACAGGGTTCTGTACTGAGCGTCCCTCTCTTTCTCATAGCCATTAATGGTCTGATGAGAGCTGTTGGGCCGACAGTGTCCCCCTCTTTGTATGCTGACGATTTTTGTATCTACCTCGCTTCCTACGTAATGGCCACTGCAGAACGCCATCTACACGGGTAATCTGCTGGACGCATTCCTCTGTCACGAGGACACACCCCCCCCCCCCCTCCCCCATCTGTCATTGTGGATCGATGTTGACTGTGGATCACATCGTATGGTGAGTGGAGGGGATGGCAGACCCTCTCGCTACTCCCTTTGCCCCGACTGGATTGGCTTCAACTGGACTTGGTGGTTCAGCCTGGCCTTTTGCCTTCCCACTCCTTTCCTTATGGGGTCTGTTATGTCTTGAGCATCTGTCTTGTCTCCTGTGCTTCTTCCTTCATGCCCCTGTCATTAGTCACTTTTTTTCCCCTCACCTCTTCTTCCATCCTTTTCCTTCCTTCCCTGTCAATAGTTTATCATTTTATGGATATTGTAGTTCCCTCTTTTAATGTGGGATTTTATCGGTTTTAGTTAATCGAAGGTTCCTTCTCCAACCAACCATTTATGTATATAGATAACAGTGGTCCTATCACACTTCCCTGGGGAAATCCTGGCGATACCCTTGTCTCTGAACACATGCTGTCAAGGGTAACATTCTGAGTTCTATTGCTTAAGAAATGTTAGAGCCATTTGCATATCTGTGAACCTGTTCCATATGCTCCTAACTTCATTAACAGCCTGCAATGAGGCACTGTGTCAGTTTCCAGAAATCTTGACATGTGGAATCTGCCTTTTGCCCTACATCTAAAGTTAACAATACATCATATGAGAAAAGGGCACACTGAATTTTGCACAATGCTTACTAAAACCATGCTGATTTGTGGACATACGCTTCCTGGTCTCCAGAATTTTTCTTTTATATTCAAACTGAGAATATGTCTAAGGATTCTGCAGCAAACTGATGTAAGTGATATTGATCTGTAATTTTCTGGGTCTGTTCTTTTGCCCCCACACAGATGTCATCAGCACTTTTTTCCAGTCACTTTGGACTTTGCACTGAGCGAGAGATTCGTGATAAATGTGGGGCCACTGCCGTAGAGTACTCTTTGAAAACCTAAATTGGGATACCATCCAGAATTTGTGACTTACTTATCTTCAACTCTTTGTTATTTCTTTATACCAGATATGCTTATTACTGTGCTGTCCATACTGGAGTCTGTCAGAGGGTCAAACTATGGTACGTTTGTATGATTTGCCTGCATGGGTTCTGTGCCAAATCTTTTGCCAAGGTATGATTTGATAGTAGTAGTATGCTTCATGCACAGATCTTTTCACAGATGCATGAATCTCTACTAACCTTTACCTGTTGTCATTTGCATGTACTTTTATGAACCAAGAGTGTAACAGCTCTGCTGCTTCTGTATCCTCCTAACTTTGTTATTAAACAGTGGTGGGTCTTTCCATCCTCAATCCACTTACCAAGCACATAATTCTCCATACCATGATTTACAATCTGCTTAAACATTCCCCATAATTCCTTCCGTCCATCTTAACTGGAATTAAGTGATGTCAGTTCACTGTCTAAATGAGATGCTAACTACTACTTATCTGCTGTTTCTAATGGAAACACTCTCCTAGCCTTTGTAACTGATTTATTAACTTTCTTAACCATAGTTGATGATTGCTAATCCCAGTTTCTATACAGACGTTGTCAATAAGGTGCTGCCTATTTGTAACTACAAGGTCTTAGGTATTTCCACTGTGTGTGGGCTGTCAAACTAGCTGCTCAAGATAATTTTTCAGAAAAGTGATCAGAAGTACTTCACATGAATATCTTTACCCCATGTAATGAGTCCGTAGACATCACGGTCTGTACTTGGTAGGTTAGTCACCTCCAAGTCGTTTTGTATGATCTGGGCATTTATGTGCTACTGCACCCAACTAGCGGGCTAACCAAACTTAATTTGACTAACGTGGACCCTGTATTGCCTACCAGTATGGCTGTCCTTAACCAGAAGATTAACTGGGCCTAAAATCCGCATAATCGTACACAGACCCAGAAAACGGGGAGTAAACTTACCAAGGTTGCCAACACACACCTCCCTCCTGGGAAAATTACGGACATACACCTGATCTCCCAGCTTACCTCTGATGGCTTGCCGATAATGGTTATAACGGCCAACTTGTTTGTTGTGGACCCTGAGAATATTGGGCCTCACATGATTCCAGTTTTCCTTGACGACCTGAGGGGTGATATCCGTAGGAATTAATTCTTGACTCCCCCATAAGTTCGAAAAGGGGGGGGGGGGGGGGGAATTAAAAGAATAAGCAAACATCAAGGAAACAGGAGTACCCTGTAAAGCCTCCTGGCTGGCGATATTGAAGGCAAAGCTTAGCCAAGGGAGACTAGAATCCCACTTACTGGGAGACTTCACATGAAAGATAATCAGTGCGGATTTAAGGTTATGAGTGACCCTTTCCGCAAAGGACCCTTGCAGATAATATGGAGTGGTAGTTACATGCTTAACACTGCTTTGAAAACAGGAGGCCTTGAAGGGAGCTGAAAGAAAGGCCGGTGCATTATCACAGACACTAAATATGTTTCTTAAATGTGCTATGGTGGTGACGATGACAGCAGTCACACTAAGACTTGGAAGAAGCCAGGTAAACCTGAAAAACGAGTCAATAATAACTAATACATACCAATGGTCTCTTTTGGTACAAGGTAGGGACCCCACATAATCAATATAAAGTTTATCCGTGGGGCAGGATTCATGCTCAGAACTAAGGAACCCCTGTTAAAGAGCATTTGACACAACTGACGCAGAGAAACCATTTCTCTAATGTCTCTGTCAATAGACCATCAAGTCAGATGCTCCTTAATCTTCTGCAAGGTCTTATAAGTTCATAAATGCCCACCAATCGAGTTGTGAAAATAATGGAAAACTGGGTGTATTAGGGTGCTTGGTAGACAGATCTTAATCTCCTTGGTACGTCCCATCCTTTTACACAAAATGCTTTTCCTGATAATGTATCATCCAGATACTCGCCCACCAAAAGCCGTTTCTTAATCAGTCCCCAAGTGGGGTCCTGCTCCTGATGGTTGGCAATGTCACTAAACAAATGAGGAATACCGCCTAACACAACACAACTAAGATTGCCTTCCGCAGCTCCTTGGGTGCCCTCACTAGATGGTTGTTCAGTAAATATACAGCTGAGGACCTCCACAAGTTCATTCTCAGTGCCTCTAATGTGCTTAACCTCAAACTGAAATGATGAAATGCGTACTGCCCACCTCGCAATATGGCCAGTTTTATGCGACCTAGCTAGCATCCAGAAGGCTGGATTGTTGATGTCTAGCTGAAATACTTTGTTAGAGATAAAACTGGTACTTACCCATTGTGAACAAGATGGCCAATGCCCCACATTCATAAACAGAATATTTAAGCTCGGCGCTGGTTAACCAACGAGACGCATGCGCTAATGGCTGCCTTTGACCTTTGAACTCCTGGAGGAGGACTGCCAAAATTCCCGCAATAGATGCATCGGTTCGGACAGTAAATTTCTTATTAAAATCAAGCACTCTGAGAATGGGAGGATTGGCTATAGCTGCCTTAATATGCTCAAACACTGCCTCTTGAGCAGGAACCCACTCAAGACGTACGCCTTTTCAGCGCAGTTCATTTAGAGGAGCCGCCAACTGAGCTAAATTAGGGACAAATCGCCTATAATAATTCGCCATTCCTATGAACTTGGCAATCCCTCGCTTATCAGTGGGCAAGGCCATAGTCCACTCCTGATTGATACGAACACTCTCGCCTGATACTAGGTGACCTAAGAAGGGTACCTGCTGCCTGGCTAATGTCACCTTATTGGGTTTAACAGTCAAACTAGCCTCCTGCAACCTAGCAAAAACTTGCTGGATATGTTCCAAATGCTCTTGAAATAAATGACTATAAATTGCCAAATCACCCAGGTAATTGTAAACACAGACTAATTTAAAGTCTCAAGAATATTATCCAGCAAATGAGTAAGGACAGCTGCACCAGTAGCCAAACCAAAGGGGACCCTATTAAATTCAAAGAAATTCCAATTAGTAAAAAACGCTGTAACATGTTTACGTTCTTCGGCTAGAGGAATCTGATAACAGGCTTGATTCAGGTCTAGCATAGTAAACCAATTAGCCCCGGCAAACCAAGTAAGAGTTACGAAGATCAGGTAAAGGAACTTACTCGAGGACAACTTTCTTATTTAGGCGACTGTAGTAAACAGGCCGAAAGTCCCACCCCGATCCTTAGGGACAAGGAGTATAGGGGAGGCATAAGGGGATGTAGAAGGTCTATAACTCCCTGCTCAAGGATTTTGGAGATCTTTTCCCTTAGTATCTTCATCTTAGGTGGTGAGAGGCGATATGGGTACTGCCTGACGGGAGTATGGTCAAACAGACGAATATGGTAGTCGAGAACACTAGTAAGCCCTAGCCTATCACAGAGAATCTCTGGGAACCTCTCCAACAAACCCCTTTGTTCAGATGCCTGCTGGGAAGACAGATGGGAGAGATCAAACTCGCTAACCTTAGCATCAACAGCCAGCACTCCCGCATCTTGATGCACCTTACATTTAGTACACTCAAAGAACCCGAATTTCTGACCGGAAGCGAACTTGAAGAAAAACGTGTACCCTGAATAATCCAAGCCAAGACCAGATTTACTGATAAAAGCACTTCCCAAATTCGAATCGACCGGCAGCTCGTTAACAAGGCCAAAGACAAGGGCCACGAGAAATCCCCAACTGAGATACTCCCTCGGACCCAACCGTGCAGAGGCAACACCTGCCCGTTGGCAACCCGCCATCTCTGCACCTTAGAAGTGACCAGCCTAAGTCTCGCAAAATGACCAAATTCAAGAAACCATTCCAAGCTCAGTAATGAAAAGGAGCTACCAGAATCCAAAAGAGAACAAATAAGTTCACCATCTACTCGAGAACAAATATAAGGCAGTGGGAGGTGATGATCAAGCAGTGACACTGGCACACCAGGGTTTAAGGGCTCGACCCTGGGGTCGCTGCCCAGCCGGGCATCATTTATTGACTCTGGGTGTCCGCAGCTGAGCACAAGTACGAACTAAATGGCCTGTTGGACCACACCTGAAACTACGCTGTTGTTCTCCTTTAGCAGACCGACCTGATTTTGGTAATCCAGAGTTCCCCTCAGTGATGCCCACGGGCTGAACCTTAACCTCATAGTGTCTATCGTCTGAGAATGGCAATGTGGATATTACTACAATGGCGGCACAAAGTTCTTAAGTGGAGGGATGACCACAAAAAGAAAATGTGACCTATCCACTGCCCGCATTACCCTCAGGACAATTGAAACTAACTCCCATTCTGGTAAGTCGACTAACAAGGCCACACAGGCCGTCATAACCATTTCCAGGTATTGATGCAACTCCTCCCTATCTTGCTGCATCTGCCAAATATAGCGACATGACAAGCTGTTTACGAACTCCCGTGGTCGATCTTTTGCTGATGAGTCTCCCTCAACTGCTGCAATGAAAACTCTTCTGCCATAGCTCTGGGTACCAAGGTCCTCAGTTCACCTCTAGTTAAAGGATACCATAGAGATAAAATTACCTGATGCGCAACACCAAACGCATCAGTGTGTTGCTCAAGGCGAACCAACAACCATAACAACCTTTCAGTTTGCTTGAGTTGGTCTATAGCTAATTCTGTGATGTCTCGAAACAGATACACCAGATGATTAGGCAATTTAGCAAACGCCCCAACTAACCCATTGGAGAACATAAGGGCATTATTCCCGGGCTCACTAATGCACCGCCCAGAAGGTAACAAATCTTGCTCCCCGGTCCTCTTCCCATCAAGCTCTAAACATGTGACCTTAAACTGCAATTCGTTAACCAAGGATACCAGTTCAGTGGTTGTTCCCTTATCATGATCCTCTGATTTTAATGGCTATAAGTCAGATATCCGGTTGGCTAAATGTACCAATTGCGCTCGTACCCTGTCTGACTGCCACTAGGTTGAGTGCTCTCTAAAAAGCCGATATTGTCCTCAAGACTTCTGACAGCTTTAAATAAAAACTCAGTGGCTGGCTTTCTCACCCACAACATCCAGCGTATTGTGAACCGGCTGAAGAACATTAGCACGCAAGCGGGCTGCTAAGTCCAGAACACTACCAATGAGGTGGTCCTTCCTCAATAGGCCAATCCTGGGGCACTACCTGACAGCCATTATAGAGTTGATCACCTAAAATAAGACAAAACACCAAAGGCAGAAATCGTAAAACAGTAACAGAGTTTACCAAATCACCCAACAGTAACTGAAATAGCGATATTACAATTGTAACTATGCTCTGGTACCAGTTGAGACCTGAAGGTTAAGGAAGGCAGGATTCGGTTAAGATTGTGGATGGGGTCGTAATCAGTTACTATTTGTTCCCTTTAGCAATTACAAACGTTTATTTATTGCTGAGTCTGGAATTATCATTTTAAAATAAAGATAACACACATTATTAATGAAAGAATAAATAACTGTGTAATTAATAGTGTTTTCTGTGAGTTACAATTTACCAAATGAGCATAAAATACTGACATAGCAAATAATGTTTTAAAAAGAAGCCAATGTGATCCAAATTAGAATTTTAAGGCAAGTAACCACAGTCATGGCTGAAGAAGGCTTTTAATGTCAAGAATGGCAATTATAAAAAAATGTAACAAACACACTGTAAAACAGCAATGCAGTAGCAAAGGTTAATTTAAAGAGACAGGCAACTGATCACCAAACAGGTGAGACAAAATGATGGTAAACTTGGTAGCACAATAATTTAAACCTGCTGTTATGCGAAGAATAGCAATTATAAAAAAAAAATCTTAGAAACATACAATAAAACAGCAAATACAATAATAAAACACAAGGGCCAGTCACAGACGGTGCACCAGGAATCGACCTCTGAGTAGATCCGGCAAAAAACACTTAGACGAGCAATGTGATAGGCAGCCAAGAGTTGTGTTCACTTCACAAGATAGTAACTCAGACTAGTGGCAGTCTAACGAATGACTAATGATAATCTTGCTGGACTACCTGACGTCCAATAAACCAAAAGCAAAGATCTAAAAATATGCCAGAGCCGGAACGGGCGGTCTGGCCTCTGCTCGCAGAATACTGTGCTTAGAGCACCCAGAATGAGAAAGGAATCACTGCCACCAGAGTAGAAGAATCGCCAACCAACTTTCCATCAAGAAAGCTGTCAAAACTACACGCCGAACTGATCAGCAGCAGCAAGGCGAGGAAACGTACACTGCCGTTACATACATTAACCTCCAGGGCAGGTAACTGGGGCGTTAGCAGGCATGAGGCAGGAAAAATACCGTTGGTTGAACTTAACAAATAGTAACAAACAGAACGCAATAGTAATTAGAAGTCGAGAAAAGC
This sequence comes from Schistocerca serialis cubense, assembly GCF_023864345.2. Lineage (NCBI taxonomy): Eukaryota > Metazoa > Arthropoda > Insecta > Orthoptera > Acrididae > Schistocerca > Schistocerca serialis. The sequence goes on along the minus strand of NC_064642.1, from coordinate 631,590,641 downwards.
TAATCAGATCCGCTTTCCCCAAGCACTCCAATCGCTGCTCTTCGCCTTGGCTACACTATGAGCAGCAACACGAACCCAAGTTACTGGAGAATCGCAAGATCTCACAATGGTGGTTTCTCTACTTGAATCCAAATTCACTCAACTGAAAGCTTGCAGGATCCGGTTTACGATGAGGTAGTGTGCCCTCGTGACCACAGGCTTTCGATCCGGCAGTCCATGTGCTCCACCAGTGCTCCCAGCATGTTCTCGTACTGCGTGGACATGGCTCCTCCTGAGTCCCCCTACGGAACTGCACACTGACTTGACCTGGAAGAACCATGACATCACCCCTAAGATAGGGCCATAGTTACTACATATAAATAACCACCGCTGCTGCCACTAATGAACAGGCAAAGCTTGCGAAACCAAATGGCACCAGGCAGCACAAGAAGAAGACAAACAACTGCAACCATGTCGACTAAACGATATGGTCTGGCCTCCAACAGAGGATGGAAACCTACAAACAGCACCAATGCGAGCTGCAGCACGGCTCAGCCACTCTGTGGACATGTATCGGTCAACAGCTGGAGGCTGGCTGACTGACTTGGTTACACAATTTGTGTATTGACTCATTGCAGAGCACGGACAAAGGAAAGGATTGTATTTTATACTTGGCTTCACACAGGAGTGAAAGGATGCAACCAAATTGCCTCTGCTCTATTGGATTTTCTCAGACCCTTGGTGTCCCAGCCAGAAAATGGTCCAAATCAAATTATTTTCTGACTCCTGTACTAGTGAAAATGCTCTCAGGGGGCTCAGCATTTAGTTGCTGGGTACGGGCTAGGCAACCCCGGGGTCCCTGAGCTGGGGACTGGGAAGCACCACCAGTCCTCAATACCGTAAGCTCTGAGCGTGCTTCAACGACCACCGTCAGGCCCGATGGTGGAACGTTGTATGGTACAGAGCCCGGGGATCTTGGCTTAACTGCCTGGGTCGCGAGGATGGTATAAACCTCTATTTAAAAAAAAAAAAAAAAAAAAAAAAAAACCTCAATCTCAAGGTGTGCTGCGCGCCGTGGAGACGCATGGCTGTTGAGGTAGAACAGTTGCTAGCGGGCGACCTCTGGGGAACATGCCGCCCCCTCTGTTGTATTGGGCTTACCCAGGCAAGCGGGGCTCTGTCTGGGTGGACATTTCTTTCCCTACCATGAAAAGAAATACAAATAGTGCACACGCACGAGTCTCTAAGAAAGGAAAGGTCAATGCTTTAAAGTATGACCCCCAATCGTTCCCTTCCCTGCCGACACCAGGGGAGGAACGGCGGTCTAAATTATCTGGTGCGACATATTCTCCTCGATTTCTGGTTTGCAGCCGAACAGATGGGGACTCATTTCAGACCACAAAGCCTCAGTTTTTTGTGGAAAATTTAGAGGGCTAGTTCGGCGAAGTTGAGGGCATGTCTAAAATGAGGTCTGGAACAGTCCTCATACAGACAGCATCCCCAGCAGTCATGGGCATTGCTTGCTTGTGACAAGCTTGGTGATGTTGCAGTCTCCATTACGCCTCATAAGAGCCTCAATATGGTTCAGGGACTTACTTTACGTCATGACCTGTTGTTGCAGTCTGATGACGAGCTCCATGCAAATCTGGAACGCCGCGGTGTCCACTTTGTACGACGTGTCTTCAGGGGGCCTAAAGATGGTAGGGTCGCCACCAGCACCTTCATCTTGGCTTTCGAGGGTGGCACCCTGCCCGAGAAGGTCAAGGTGATGATATATCGATGTGATGTTAAGCCTTACGTCCCTCCTCCCATGTGCTGCTTTAAGTGCTGGAGGTTTGGGCATATGTCATTGAGATGTGATGCCAACCCCAACGTACCATGTTCGCCGCCCCCTGTTTGTGTCAACTGCAGACAGAAACATTCACCTTGCTCGTCAGACTGCACGGTTTATCAAAAAGAACAGAAGATTATGGAGTATAAGACCTTGGACAGGCTCACTTACATAGAGGCTAAACGCAAGTATGACAGACTTCACCCTGTGCGCGTTTCACCGACGTATGCTGCAGCAACTTCGATGTCGCCATCCCTTGCGATGAGCCCCCAAGCTGTGGGCCCTCCAGCTCGGCTGTCTATTCCTGCCTCCCTGGTAGTTGGGAACACCCTCTTCCGTTGCTCCCTTGTTTTCATCATCAGGAGTAACAACTCCTCGTTCTTTGGGGACTTCAGTCCCCACCTCTGAGCCGGAGAAGTGCCCGGCTCCGCTCGCGCAGAAGGGATCACTTGGTGCCCTCCCTTCCATGGTTACTGCCCCTCCAGATGTCAGCCAGTGGCTGAAAAAGCCACCACCTGAGGGCCGTAGGGCTTGCAGGTCTTCCTCGGTCCATGAGACTGGGTCAGAAAAGCCCACCCAGCGTAATAACCTGAAGGACAAACAGGACCCTACCAAAAAGAAGAAAAAGCAAAAGGAGAAGGACATAGAGACAGAAAAGGAGTTCACCACTGCACCTGAAGATGATGTGGAGCATCTAGCGTCCACTCAGGACCTAGATGTTGCTAGACCCGCAGCTCCTGTGGCAGTTGATCAGGCTACTTCGCAATCGGTGGCGGCGGGCGCTTCTAAGGTGTGACATATCATCCCCCCCCCCCTGTCAGATACCATTATCCTTCAATGGAATTGCCGTGGTTTTTTCCACCACCTTGCTGAGTTGAAACAGCTTTTGTGCCACTTCCCTGCCACTTGTCTGGCCCTACAGGAAACGTGGTTGCCTGTTCGGTGGACCCCCTCCCTCTGTGGCTACCGGGGGTACTATAAGAACCGCGTAGAATACGACAGGGTGTCTGGCAGTGTCTGTGTTTATGTTCTTGCCACTGTTCCTAGTGCCACTTCACACAGCTCTCGAGGCTGTGGCTGTTAGAATCCGGGTAGGAATGGAGCTTACCATCTGTTTACTCTACCTTCCCCCGGATGAGGTTGTCCCTCTTGCTGACCTTGTTCGCCCAGCTCCCCCTGCCATTCCTCCTTTTGGGGGACTTTAATGCCCACCACCCTTTATGTATGGGATGAGGCCCAGATCTCAGGCCAGGGTAGGAACGTTGAGGCTCTCTTGGCACAGCAGGACATTTGCCTCCTTAACACTGGTGCTCCCACATATTTTAACATGACTCGTGGCACATACTCGGCCATTGACCTCTCTCTTAGTAGCCCAGATCTTCTTCCATACCTCAGTTGGAGGGTATACGACGACCTCTGTGTTAGCGATCACTTTCCTATCCTGGTTTCTCTTCTTCAATCCCAACCCCCTGACCAGCTGCCACGATTTTCTCTTTGTGGAGCTGATTGGGCAGCCTACACCTCAGCTACTATGGCCATTGCTCCGCTTCCTGGTACATTGATTTGGCAGTGGACGAGGTCACTATGGCCATTGTTTCTGCTGCTGAGGCAACTGTCCCCTATTCTTAAAGTACCCTAAGGCGTAAGGCAGTCCCTTGGTGGACACCTGAGATTGCAGAAGCTATCCGGGACTGCTGGCGAGCCCTGCAACAACACCGGCGTCATCCTTCACTAGGGAATCTTGGTTGCCTTCAAACGGCTGCGGGCCTGGGCTCGGCAGTTAATCCGGTTGAGCAAACAGGACTGCTGGGAATGATATGTTGCCTCCATAGATTCTTGCACCTCCCCATCTCAGGTGTGGTCGCGGGTTCAGCGCATTTTTGGCTTTCGCCCTCATGCGTCTGTCCCTTGCCTTTCTCTTCAGGGTACATTTTGTACTGATCCAATCGCCATCGCCGAACATCTGGCAGAGTACTTTGCTCGTAGTTCCGCAACAGCAGGCTACAGTGCAGAATTCCGCGCCATTAAAGGGCAGGCTGAGCGCATGCAGTTGTCATTTCGCACGCACCGTTGGGAACGATACATCACCCCGTTTAGTGAATGGGAGTTCAAAAGTGCACTTACAGCTTGCCCCGATGCCTCTCCAGGTGCAGACCGAATTCACAACCAGTTTCTTCGCCATCTCTCGGCGCACAGTCGGGGTGAATTACTCACCCTGTTTAACCGCATCTGGACAGAGGGCGTTTTCCCAACTTGTTGGCAGAATAGTGTTACCATCCCGGTGCTGAAACCTGGCGCAGATCCGCTTGTGGTTGATAGCTATTGCCCTATCAGCCTTACCAACGTTATGTGCAAACTCCTGGAGTGGATGATGAGTCAGCGGCTCATGTGGATCATTAAAGCTCGGGGCCTCCTGGCCCAGCAACAGGGGGGCTTCTGTCAGGGCCACTCAGCGATCGACAATTTAGTCTCGCTAGAGTTGGCTATTCGTACGGCTTTTACTCAGCGAGAACATCTAGTTGCTGTTTTCTTTGATCTTCAGAAGGCATACGATACTACCTGGCGTCGTTGTATCCTTGCTACGCTGCACGAATGGGGCTTACATGGGCCACTTCCGATTTTTCTACGGAATTTTCTCTCCAATCACTCCTTTCGAGTCAGAGTTGGCACGTATTTTAGCTCTGCTCATATTCAGGAGAACGGTGTCCTGCAGGGCTTGATTCTCAGTGCTCCCCTCTTTTTGGTGGTGATTAATGGTCTTGCGGCTGCGGTTGGCTCATCGATCTGTTCCTCTCTATATGCCGATGACTTTTGTCTTTATTACAGTTCCCCAAGCATCAGTGTCGCTGAACGGCGGCTGCAGGGAGCTATCCGTAAGGCACATTTTTGGGCATCCAACCACGGTTTTCAGTTCTCAGCCTCTAAGACCCGAATGATGCATTTGTCGTTGTCGAACGGTCCACCTCCATCCAGAGCTCTACCTTGCCAATGAACTCTTTCGTATTGAGGGGACGCATCACTTTCTTGGCATGCTGTTTGATGCTCAGCTCACTTGGACACCTCATCTTCGCGAGCTTAAACAACGGTGCTGGCGGCACCTCAACATCCTTCGCTGCCTCAGCCACACCGTTTGGGGGGCTACACGAACAACCCTCCTACAGCTCTTTAAGGCCTTAGTCCAGTCCCATCTCGACTATGGGAGTGTGGTCTATGACTCAGCAGCACCTTCAACATTGCAGATCCTCGACCCGATTCTCCATTGTGGTGTCAGACTGGCGACAGGTGCCTTCCGCACTAGTCTGGTGACTAGCCTTCTTGTAGAAGCTGGATTCCCTCCCCTACGATTCCGCCGACAAAATTTGCTTGCGTCGTACATCGCCCGCGTCCATGCCTCGCCCTACCACTCAAACCACAGGCTCCTTTTTCCATCTTCTGCTCTCCCCTCCCAATGACGGCGGCCTTGGTTGGGTCTCCTGATCGCGGTCCGCGTTCGTTCCCTTCTCTCGTCATTCAAGTCCTTTCCTCATCGTCCGTCCTTCCGGCCCTCTTCTTCTACCCCTCCTTGGTCCCTCCCTCGCTTGCGGCTTTGCTTGGATTTGTCCTGCGACTCCAAGTCCTCCGTTCCACCTGCCAGTCTTTGTCAACTACGGGAGCAGTGTTTTCACTGCGGAGCTGACTGCCCTTTATCGTGCACTCGCTCACCTTTCCTCCTGCCCTGGGGAGTCTTTGTCATATGCAGTGACTCCGGTCAGCCGTACATCACAAGGTCCGCAATGTCTGGAGCTCTGAATGGTCTGTCTTGAACATACCAAATAAGCTCCGTATGGTCAAGTCGTCCACGGCCGTATGGAACTCATCCTTGAGGGGCACGCATAGGGACTCAGTTGTTCCCTGCCTTCTCCGAACTGGACATGCTCGGTTCACCCACAGCTATCTCCTTCGCCGTGAGAACCTGCCTAAGTGTCGCTGTGATGCAGGGCTGACAGTGGTCCATCTTCTGATGGACTGCCCCCTTTTAACCCCCTTGCGGCATTCCTTTAATTTACCAGCTGCACTTCCTTTAATTCATGGTGACAATGCCTCTATAGCTGACTCAGTTTTAAGTTTTATCCGTGCAGCTGGGTTTTATCACTCGCTCTAGTGTGGGTGCTCTCGCATGATTTCTCAGGCTACACCCACTCCAGTGACTTTTGTGACGTGGATACCAAAATAGTGTCTTTCATGGTAACAAGTTGTGTTGGTACCTCTATCAACGCTTTCCAGCTGAGAGTTCTTCGTTTGTCATTGAGTGGTTGACCTTTTACCTGATCCATCAACCACTGTAGTCTGTTTTACTCTAGTCAACTATTTGTTCTGCTCCTTTTAAGTGTCCTCTATTTTGTGTTATTGCGATGTTCATTTTAGCTCTGTACCCCTTGGTGTTCCCTCCCTCCGGGTGCAGAGGTTACACTTTTACTGTATAGGCCTTTTACAAGTACGTCTGTTTGGAAATGGGGACTGATGACCTTGGTATTTAGCCCCCATCAAACCCCAAAACCAACCAACCAACTAGTGAAAATAAAAATAAGGTAATGATGCACACTAATAGCTTTTATGGAAGAAAGCAGAAAATTTAATAATAAGCTGGTACATTATTTCTGTATTCATGGTCATAACTATAATGTGACAATGGTAGTCTATAAAGACTGATGGAAAAAGGAAGGTATTCTTTCACCAACTGAAAACTGTAAAGTGCTGGAACAACATGGCATTGTCAGTATACAAAATAGAGATAGGGAAGTGAAGCACCTGAAGTCCAGTGCACTAAAAGCCCTGTGATTTAAGATGCCTTTCAAAATAACTGCTCAGTGAGTGACTGCATATGAAAAGTTTGAGGAGGACATATTTTTGTAAGTATTGGACACTTCCAATGATAATCGTATTGAGGTTGAGTTTCCAAAATCCAGAAACTGTTGTACATTATTGTATTTCTATCCAAAATATAAAGTAGCTTTCTTTGTAATTAATGCTAAAGTTAAAAATCGGTTAAAATGTGTTAACTTTGATCATTGCATTTATCGACTTTTAAGAAAAGTGGGACACTTTGTCCCTCTATTCTGAAACAAACAATGTAATTTTTTTAAAAAGAGACACACACACACACACACACACACACACACACACACACACACACACACACACACACACACACACACATGAGCAGTTCTGCCTGCAAAAGCTATGTTAGTGTTAAAGATAAGTTACGTAACTAGTATTTTGATGTATTTAAAAAAAAATGTTTCCTCAAATGTGGTTTTTTATGTTTGAGTTTTTATAAAAACACTCCTGACTTACCAACTAAGACAACTGTAGTCTTTCAAAAGCCATTCATGTGACCACATAGTGGAAAACTAGTAGTGATAAAACTGTACTGATCTTAAACGGTGTAGGTCTTTTACATGTCTTGTATAAGGTACAGATGCAGCCTTAAGTAGACATCTTGAATAATAACGTAGTGGCTGCTCCAGTAAACAATTGATTTAATGATTGGTTTAATAGCGTATAAGCACAATAGGTTAAATATGTATTGTGAAATAAAAGTTGCATCATTGATGGGACCAAACATTCCTGGTCCGTGAATAAGTGACACAGTTAATGGTTTGTCAGATAAGTGGAAGGTATAAGCCCACAGTTAAAGCATGCCACGAATCCAAATAGACAACAGTGGCCGAACATAAGTTAACCATCATAAATAGGGGTACAATCCCTCCAGAGCGTGATTTTGCAACTAATGTAAAAGGGGTGTCCAAAAGTAACGAGCTGGAGGTATAATTACAGAAACCAGTACCTGTTTGTTAGAAGTAATTACCCTGGGTGTTGAGACACTTGTCCCACTGTGTCACAAGGCGGTGAATGGCTGTCTCACAACATTCCCGAGGCTGTGATAACCAGTTCCACACTTACAGCTGGACGTCGTCATCTGAGGTGAATTGTTTGCCCCTCGGAGCCTTTTTAAGGGGACAAAAAATGGCGTAATCACAGGGGGAGAGGTCTGGACTGTATGGAGGGTGGCCAAGAACCTCCCATTTGAATTTCTGTGACTGTGTTGGTTGTATGAGGCTTTGCATTGTCGTGGAGCAGAATGTCCCCACGGGTGAGATTGCCTGGTCATTTTGATTGGATCGCTTGGTGAAGGGACATTCACTGTTGTCCCATGCTGCAGGAAGTGAATCAGAAGGGGGCCATCTTGGTCAAAGAAGAGGGCAAACAGTTCACCTCGGATGACAACATCCAGCTGTATGTGCTGAACTGGTTGACATCGCAGCCCCGAGAATTTTGTGAGACAGCCATTCATCACCTTGCGTCACAGTGGGATGAGTGTCTCAACAGCCAGGATCAATACTTCTAACATACAGGCTGTAGTTTCTATAATTATGCCTGTGGCTTGTTTCTTTTTGAAAGCCACTTATAATGATTCACTGTATTTAACCTCATGATGTGGCTTCTAGGCTACAAAACCAGTTAATAAACAAATTATTTGTAGGAGCAGCCAAGTGCATGTTATTAAGTACTGGGCTTTTTGTTAAATAGATTTCACAAGAAAATGTTGACAGCTAATAAATTAAAAATTTGGAAGGTCTGGGAGAAATCCTTCCTTTACATGCAAAGCTGTCATTGCAATTCACTGATAAAATCCAGATTACTTTATATGCTTTTTACTATGCACACTTATTTGTATTGGGCAAGGAAGGTACTGATTAAGGCAATCATTCAAGAAAGCTGCATAAATTATGGGCCTAAATCATGAACATTCTCATTTTCCATGTCAATTTCATACATCAGTGCATAATGACTCCCTCGGGGATCTTTCTTTGATGCCTGGAAATATTAATGCATTCTTTATAATGCTCCATGTATTAGTATATCGCACCTACAACCAAAGAATCTGTCAAAGCTTCTTTCTCACCAAATGTCTTAGGTGCAGGAGTGCAATCTGTTATACTTTACTCAATTCATGCCTGGCATATGAACATTGGTTAGAAACTTGTGCTGGTTACAGTAACATCCTTGGTGGTGTAAATTGCTGATCATTTCTGAAATTAACATGTATAGACTACTCTCAAAGGCAATTGGAAACATGTGGCCTCTTTCTTTGGGAGATATGTCAACAGTTCAGATAACTTTGTGGTATAGACTTTCAGAAAATGCTTGCCTTCAAGTAAAAGTTTTTAACAAATTTTACCCATTCTTGTTCTTATTTTTTAACTTTATATGAAGCACAATGAATGAAAATGGTGATCTGAATGCAGGTAAACAGGTGCAAAAGCTGTTAACAGTTGCGCTCCCCCTCCTCTCTCACCTTTACCCATGTGTTCCGAATTAGGTTAAAACTAACTGTGGTTTTCCACTGTGATTATTTTGTATTGTCCCTTGGTTTTCTTACTTCATGTGCGTAATTGACTTCCATTGCAGTTTTGGTTTCTTCTACATATGATATTTTCATTTGTAGCTTATTGCTGTTAATGGCATGAAGGGCAACTAAGAGTAATCTGGCTTGAAATAGTGGAATAACCAATAGATATACAAATATTTGAAATATTGTTCTACCTTGTAAACTGCTCTCTGTTGTTGCAGTACCATTACTCTTCAGAATAGCTTTTGATGTCTTCACATTTCTGCTTAAATATCTAAAGAGTTCTAGTTATGCATTCAGTTTCAGTAAGACAGTGAGATTAGATTGCCTTTTTTCTGAGCAGTTGCTGCATTGAACACGATATCAGCTAATTATATTTGATCCAAATGAGGAGATATTCAGACACAGCTTGTGAATCACTCTGAAGTGGTCTTCAGAGCCTGTCTGGAAAATTGAGCTTCTCGGTGTAGTTATCAGATGCATACCTCAGGAGACACTATAGAATGTAATCCTACTTCTGACATAGCAAACATGTGACAGTGTCAAGAGCAGGCTTGGATTCCACCACGGGTCAGCATTTGTTTGCTGGGTATGGGCTTGACAACACTGTGTTCATGAGCTGGGGACTAGTAAGCAGCGCCAGTCCTCTGTTACCGTAAGCTCCAGGCATGCTTTAGCGACCACTTGGTGGAGGAATGTTGTTTGTTTCAGGGAACAGGGGCCTTGGCTTCACCACCTGGACTGCAAAGAAGGTATGCACGCCCTCCCCCCTACACACACACACACACACACACACACACACACACACACACACACACACACACAAAGTTGAATGGCTGTTGAGGTAAAACAGTCTCTAGGCTTGCTCAGATATGCAGGGCTCCGCGTACATTGATGTTTGCTTCCCTAGCATCTCATGAGGTCCTTGTGGAATGGTCCCATCAAACCATTACTCCTGATGGGACAGGTGTGCTGTCAGGTAGTATTTAACCCACTCATCAAAGAGAGCTCAGTTAGTCAGTTCTCCTGAGAAAAAGTGTTAGAATCATAGTAATAGAGGATTAGAGTGCCATAACAATTTCGTTGTAGTCAAGAGAACAGAGGGAACCTTTGAGAAGTATATTCATAAGGCATTGGAGTGTGTTGCTGGATTGCTAAAGTGTCGAACAACTTTGTAATGGAACACTTCTAGTTGAAACTACTAATTCAAGCCAAGTAGCTAAGCTTCTGGGATGTAAGGCCTTAGGTCGAGGATGAGTTATATAATACCCTTAACCCTTGTAAAGGTGTGGTTACCTGCTCCGATATAATGGAGAGTTACATGAAGAATGGAAAAATACGTGCAACATGGGAGTGCAGAATTGTATGAGGAGAGTCAGTGGCACATTGGAAAATTCTGCAACATTTATGCTAATGTTTAGCTCTAGGTAATTACCTGAACACATCCCTGCAAGCTATATCTGACGTAATGTTTCCCCATTTGTTCCTAACTCAAAGCGATGTCAAAGAGTTGGCCATATCAATATGATATGTAATGGCAGGGCTACATGTGGAAATTGTTGAGTCTCAGCTCACGAATCTGGCACTTGTTGTACATTTTGTCCGAAATGTGTAAACTGCTGCAGGGATCACCCACTATGGAGCAGAAAGTGTGAGGTTTACAATGAGGAAAGGAAAATTCAGGAGTTCAAAGTCACAAGATGCGCATACCCAGTGGTGAAGTTAAAAAAGCTGTTAAAGCTAAGCAACCTTGTGGTTTTGCTACTTTTTCTGCATCAGCCGTTAAGAAGCCAATCGCCAAGTGCGAAGCCTCCACACAAACTCGGACCACACATTCAAGTACAAACACATGTACTTGTCAGTGGAACTGTGAGGAATACTCTAAACTTGAACCAGAAATAATTTGGAAGCTGGTGATGATGGGCTTACAACCTAAGCCACATACCACTTCCCACCATCAGAAACCTACTATGACGCCCCCTCAAACCAAGCAACCAACTCCTCCCATAAGTACAGAAAAACGTTCTTCAGAAAGTAGTTCAGAGTTGAAGAACGTGGTATTTAAACCTTTGGCTTGGTGAGCTCTCTCTCCCTCTCTGATGGGGCTTTACTGTTAAGGATATTGATCTCCAATTGGAAGAACCGGAGAGCTGAGCACCGGCTAGTGTTGCCCCTGACCACCTAGGTGTATCACACTTATAAGGGGGGGAAGACAAGACTAACCATTGCTAATCAGTGGCTTCCATAAGGACCTCTATGTTGCAGTGGAATTTAAATGGATACAAATCACATTTGTAAGAATTACAGCTCCTGGTCTGCATCTTCTTACAAGAAACTCGTTTTAAAGTTACCAACACATCTGCATTTAGGGTTACCACCCCTACAGGAAGGACAATATTACTGGAAAAAGGACTGAACGTGGAACGCCTGTTTTCATTGGTGACAGATGACACTCCTATCATGTCCGTCTTACCATAGCCCTACGAACAGTTGCCGTGAAAGTCCTAGCACCATTTAACATCACAGTGTGTTTTTTTATATCTTCTGTCTCATGATGCAGATGCACTGACAGAACTCTTCTGGACACTCCCATACTCATTACTCCTTGTGGAGGACTTCAGGGCACACAGTGTGCTATGGGGCTCAGCTATCACTTGCACCATGGGTTGGATTATCGAGCAACTCGTCCATTCAGAGATCTTTCTCAGCCATTGGCCTTTGTTTTTGCTCCCCAGCTACTGCAGACTCAGTTCAGTGGGGAGTGGTTACAGATTTACATTCTAGTGGCTACTACCTAGTGTGGACCCATCTGCCGACTCGGACGGTGGTTGACAGGAGACTGCAAAGATGGATGATTCAAAGGGCAAATTGTTTGCTATACAGTCGACAGGCTATTTTTGAACAAAAGCATTGCGTACAGGAGACAGTTGGCCATATCACCTCTGAAATCCAACAGGTTGCCGCAGAATCCATCCCCCAGTCTAGCAGCCACCTCAGACGGCGACCTGTACCTTGGTGGAATGGCAACTGTTAATTGGCAATCTGTCAGATGGACAGTTCTACGCAACTTCAAATACCAGTCAACTACAGAAAACTTTCAGACCTTAAGATCTGTGAGAGCACATGGGAGGCGAGTGATAAAAAAAATGGAAGAGGGATTCCTGGAAGGAATTCACAACTTCCATTAATTGGTCCACTTCCACTGCACAAGTTTGACAGTCAATGAGGTGGATTTCAGGCAAAGGCAGTAGACATCCTCTTGTGGCCTTGTCAAGAAATGGGTTCTTGGTGGACGGGCCTAAAGACATGTTTCATGTTTTAGCTGAACACTTTTTTACAGTCACTGCATCATCCAGACAAGCTCCTGCTTGTCAGTTATTCCACAGGACTGCGGAGATGAGGGAGCTCCATTTCTTCTTGCCTAATGAGGAAATCTACAGCCTTTCATTCTCCATGTGGGAACTGGAATCAGCTCTGTCAGCGGCCAGACCAACTGCTCCAGGACCTGAGGAGATTCATTATGCCATGCTCCATCATCTGTGCCCTGAAGCAAAAGGTCAGCCCCTCTCTTGTTTCACAGATGTGATTTGATGGACAGTACCCCATGAGTTGGAAGAAGGCTATATTAATTCCAATATTGAAACCAAGCGAGGCCTATAGTGCCCATAAAAGTTACTGGAGTGTAGCCCTTATCAGTTGTATGAGTAACACCCTTGAACACTTGGTCAACTGCCACTTTGTCTGAATGCTCGAAACCCGAGGCCACTTGAGACAATACCAGTGTGGTTTCAGGCACTATCGTTCTACACTTGATGACTTAATTCTACTGGAGACGGTGATCCTTCTTATGCTGAAACCATTTGGTTTGTGTTTTTTGACCTCAAAAAAGCCTACAACACTACTTGGAAATAAAACGTCCTTCTCTAACTTCATGAATGAGGACTTTGTGGATGTCTGCCGCTTCTTATCCAATCCTTCAAGGACCAGTGCTTTTGACATTGCGTTGGCACTGATTTGTCTGACTGCTAAGTTCAAGAGGATGGGGTCCCCCAAGGCAGTGTACTTGGTGTCACATTATTTGCCATTGCTATCAATGGCATTTCCTCTGGAGCCAGGAACCCTGACAAATCCTCTTTGTTTGTGGATGACTTCACAATCTTCTACTCTTGCTCGCAGCTGCAGCTGACCATCAGGAGGTTGTAAACCTGGGCCAATAAAGCTGGTTTTTGGTTTTCACTAGGGAAGACTACATGTGTCCATTTTAACTGTGCTCTTGAAAGTTTTAACCAACCAGTGCTCAAAACAGGGTACAATATTTTTTAAGTTTTCAAGACACTATGCACTTTTTGGCTTTATTATTTGACTCAAATTTAACTTGACTCACACACCTGAAAGACTTACGTACAAAGGGCTTCCAGTCATTGAATGTTTTGAAATGCATAGCAGAAAATCACGGAGAGCTGAGGTCCCTCCTCCTGCAGTTTGTAGAGCATTTGTTAGATCACATTTAGATTATGACAACATGGTCTATGGATCAGCCTGAATTTCCTACCTCAAGATGTTAGGTATTGTCCACCTAGACACTGTTCACCATAAGGGCATTTCGATATTGACTGGAGCCTTTTGGACCAGCCCAGTTCAAAGTCTGTGTGCAGAGACTGGTGAACCACTTCTCTGGATTTGGCGATATTTACTTTTGGCTCAATGCACTGAAAATCTAGGCCTCACTGAAGTCGTTGCCATTTAGTGCAGTGGTCCAACCAAATATTGAATGGCTGTCCAGGAATCAGTCCCATGCAACCAAGCCATTCGGGATATGTGCTGCTGACTGTCATAAGGATTCTGATCTATCAGACCTCCGAATACGCAGCCAGGGATGGAACGCCTTGCCACCTTGATGTCTTCAGAGGCCCAAAGTGATTTTAAGCTTGATGCGGTAGAAGAAAACTTTTACTCCAGATTATGGTTTTAAAATTTCCTTTTTTTCCATTTTAAGTATGTGCCACAGTTTTATTGTTTATACAGATGGATCCCAGCAAGGAGAATATCCTTGGTTGTTCTACTATTGTCCATAATAGGGTTTTCAAAGTGTATCTTCTGGAACAATTTACAAATTATGTTGCCAAGTTACATGGCATTATGATGGCATTGGAGAGGATTCACAGACATCATCGTACAAGGTTTCTTGTCTGTTCTGACTCGTTTAGTGCACTATGATCACTTCACCAAATGTATTCAGTAGACCAGTTGATCCAGCTCATCCATGACTCCTTTCAGCGATTCCAACACCATGGCAAGGAGGTGACCATTTGCTGGGTGGTACCTTGCCACACTGGGATACAGGAAAACAAGCTGACATTGTGGCCGAGGAAACATGTCAGGTGGTGTTGTCCATCAGTGTCCCATCCCATCCCATTGCATTCTGTCATCTCATTTCCTGACATGTATCATGTGTCATTGGAAGACACAATGGTTAAAAACGACAGAAAACAAACTGTGATCACTCAAATCGACCACACAGGCATGGCTGACTTCATGTCAGCCTCAGCACTGTAAGGAGGTTCTGCTTACAGGTTGCACATCAGGCATAGCCCTTTAACACATGGCATCCTCCTCTGGCAAGAGGATTGCCCACTCTTTGAGGTTCAGCATAGTTTGGCAACTTGTGTCTTATGTACAGATATCAGGGCGGCCCTCAGTCTCAATGAAGATCTGCCCACCATCCTCACAGATATTGAATCCAGTGTTAAGAGTGGTGACATTTTGTGAACTGTCAGGTCTCATTCCTAAATTAGTGGGGAAGGGAGGCAGACTTTAATGTATTGTAAACTGCTCTGCATGTGGGGATAGCCTTCGTCCCCACCTGTGAAATTGGCATGCTGACTTTTCATCAGGGCACTGATGATCATGATGTTAAGTGCCTCCCACCTAAAATCAACAACAACAATAACAACAGACTTGTACTCTATCAGAATGGGCCCCTATAGAGTCATAAGTGGTGTGGTCTTCTATCTACAGGGAATGTTAAACATGCTACCTGTTAGGTCTGTAACACCAAATATACAATTAAAAAAAAAAAAAATTCAACGCACCTGCAGTATTTGTTTATAACTAGGAAGTAATTTTCCTGGAGAAAAATTTGTTCATCAGGAAGTAACTGTCCTAAACACAAGAGTAGGAGTGCATGTTGATAACAATGAAGAGGAAATAATGGTCCTATAAGTATTTCATGGATTTCCCAAAAAAAATAGTGTAATGTTGTATTTGTTCCCACTTTTAGTTTTGAAAGTCAATGTACAGTGGCTGTGATTCACCATTTGAACAATGAAATACTTAAAGGCAATCTGATATCAGCTGCCAGCTCTGTTTCATTGGTCATTGCCAAAGTAATAGCCTTTAAATACAATCATTTTCTGGGGTGATACAAAGCATGTTATTGTCAAAATTATAGTACTCACATTTTTAGGCATTTTGCTGCGCATGAAGACAATTGGGATGGACAAGTGTGAAATGTATTCAGATATGTAGTTACTTTGGCTTTGAAGTTTTGTTAGGAGAAAATTATTTTGAAGAACAAGTACTGAAAATGGAAGTTGGTTCGGTATTTCTAAATTTGTGTATTTCATATGTTGAATAGTGCTGATTAAAAAAATCTTCAAGCATTTATCCATTTTGTATTGTTCAGCACTCATCAAATTATTGGGTTAACATAAGATGAACACTTGAAAAAAGTTTCCTGACATAAAGGCAATGTGAGGAGAATAATTTACATTTGAAATGATAACCTTGATACACTTTTCCACTTGGACATGTTTGCCTTTAGTATAGTGATGTCGTATTGTCCATTATTATTGCAAAGATATCCATTCATCCTCCTAACAAACATTAACTAATTTTGATACCTTTTGGTTGAAACTGTCCATGCTTTGGCAGCAGTTCTATATGTGCTAAGCTTACATTTAAGGTCTTATAGAAATCAGTGAACTAAATATTTTGATTCAGAAATATTTGTTTTTCACCACAAACTGAGGAGACTATTTTTATATTTAATTTGGTCTTACTGGCCATATACCAGTAAGCAGTGTTATGCTTTCCCCCATCTTTTAAGTTAAGCAATTTTTCGTTCCAAACTTTGTATTCAAAATAATCTAGGTCAATAAGAGGTAATTGTCCTTCATAAGATGAATTCCAGGGTGGTTCCTTTCGAAGGTGACAGCAAACTTCCTTCCCCATTCAAAGCATGTGACCTGTCTAATGACCTTGTTGAGATGTTAAACCCTAATCTTCATTCAGTCAGTTTAGATGTGCTAGTGTATCTCCTACATTTGTATCCACATACAGGACAGTATATGTTGCTTGATTTGCCACTGGGGAAGAAGGATGTTGTTGAGAGTTAGCTGCAACCTTTGAATTCATTGTGCAGTTGCGTAAATTTCTCACTCTAGTATTTATTTGCCAGATGTTTGGCCATAACTTCACACTAAATGGTTTATTTATGAAGTTTTTGACCAATTTGCTTTTGATACTATCCTCAGTTTTCAAAATCTGTTGCCACTTCATTTTCAGTAGTTTTCCTTAATCATCATCTTCTTCTTCTTCTTCTTCTTCTTCTTCTTCTTCTTGCAACTATATACAAATAGTCTCATATGGGTGTTTCAGCTGTTTCACCATAGATATGGTAGCTTCTTAACACACTAACTGTCGCATACTTATTGATACCTGTTCCACGACCAGCACAGGCCAGTCATGTGGTGTAATTCATGTGTATCTGCCGTGGCTGCCGGTGACCACATGGAGGTCAATGTGTTGATGTACAAGCCTACATAGAGTTGAGTAACATTGCTGGTTCTATGATGTTTGGTTGTAAAGCTGTTAACTAAAATTCGATATACATTGTCCTGGGCTGGTTGACAGTTGCCTTCATAGTTTAATTTCCAAGTCTTTAGCTCATGTGTGTATATGTACAAAATTCTGTAAATTTCATGGTTTCAAATTAGTGGTGTCAGAGATGGAAACTGTTCAAGTACGGATTTTTTCTTTGAAGAGGTACGTGGTGTTGCTTTTGTGTTAGTCATTTGTAAAATGTTGCAACACAGATCTGTGTGAGGGATTAGTGAGATATTGCAAAGGCTTGAAGTACATTCAGTACATAAAATCAAAGGGCTTTGTTTCAGAAACTAACCTTCCTGAAAGTGGTGACATGTTTGGCAACCTAATGCCTGTGCAAAAAGTTGTTAAAACATGACAGGAAAAATTCTAATTGACAAATGCCATGGAATGCACCTGATTCTGTGGGTGAAATTGGTGCACTCTAGTGAATGTTGGTAAACAACACAGTCTAAAAGTTTTGTGATGCTTTACAAATTACTCCAGAATACTGGATGTAATAATCCAGCAGCTTGTAATTCAGAGATGCCAAAAATTTATAGAGAACAGTTCTTCTTTTTAATTATATCTCTTGAATTGTTTCCTTAGATGGAAATTAAATATTAGACAGATATGAGCATAGTTTATTCACAGTTTCACAAACTGTTTTTGTATGCCTAATCTGAAGTTAAATTTCAGGCAGATTGGATTCTAATTATTTCCTAGATCTTCAATGTTTAAAAAATACTTTACCAGATTTCCTCATAACAAGACTAAGCATTCAAAGGTTGTGAGTTAATTCTTTAGATGTCATGACTATTTAAATGCAAGTCCTCTGCACTGTTGCTTGCCCACATTAAGACTAGATGTTACCAAACTGTCTTAAGTAGAGCCGTGCTGTGACATAGCAGGGTGCCAAAATGGAAAAGTGGGTAAAATTTTCACAAAAAATGCATCTCTGGTTGCCTTGCACTGGACCCTATGTAGGGCTGTGTTTTTCTTAGTAGATTAGAAATAGTCACTGTAGAACTAACAAAGTTAATACTGATGAAATGCTTCATTTATAAGTATATACTCTAAGGAACCAAAACACTATGACCATCTGCTTTATAGCCTGTTTGTCTGTTTTGGAATGAAACAATCACTGATTCTGTGTCTCAGGGATCCGACAGTTTCTTGGTAGATTTTTGGAGATTGGAGGCACATGTCTATGCACAGGTCATGTAATTAGTGTAAATAATGGCCTGCTGTTTTACATATGCGGTCATGGTGCCTGATAGCGACTCAGATAGGTTCCATAGGATTTACATCATTAGGCAGATTGTCATGGAGACATCATGAGTTCACTATAATGTTCCTCAAACCACGTTAGCATGGTTCTGGCTCTGAGACATGGACAGTTACAATGCTGAAAGATGACAGTCATTGGGGAAGACATCAAACATGAAGGGATACAGGGGGTTTGCAGCTGTCAGTGTGTCTTAGATTACTACCACAGGTCCTATGCAAGCACAGGAGAATGTCTCCCATAGTATAATATTGCTCTCTCTAACCTGTCCATGGCACACTGTACCTTTCAAGCTGTGTTTCACCTTGATCACGGCGTTTATGGAGAAAACCATAGACATTTTGTAGCAACAATGTTTTTCTCCTGAAGAGCAGACATGTTTCCATTGCTTGATGGTAGATTCCCGCTGGTCTCATGTCCACTGAAATCATAATTAACGATGTCATTTGGTCAACATGTGAAATCTTAGGGGTGATCTGCTGCAGAGCTCCGTATTCAATGACGTATGATGAACAGTGTGCTCTGAAACACTTGCGCATGCACCAGCATTCTGCTCATTCAGCAGAAATGCCACAGATCACCTTCTATCCTACTTTACAGAGCAGACAAGCCTCGCAACCATACATTCTCTGAAGAGTCGTGGAATGTCAAGCATTTAGTGCCTAGTGTTACTGTCACTGTCCTCCTCCTGCTTTCTGTGCATGCTCTTGACAGGAGCACATCAACATTCAACCAGCTTCACTGTTCTTGAGATACTTGTTCACAGGCTCTGCATAATAAAAATACTTCTGGAGCAACATATGGTCGAACCCAGTACAACATAAGACATGCACGGTGGATACAAGCAGAAACACACATACAAGATGATACCACAAATGCCTGAAGTGATAATTTTGCAACATGAAGTCACCAGAGCAATTAATTCTACGCACAATTGGAAAGCCCCTGGAAAAGATAAAATAGCTAATTTCTGGCTAAAGAAGTTCACCTCAACACATTCACATCTAACTAAATTATTTAACATAATGATATGGATATAATAAAGAGAAACATTCCATGTGGGAAAAATATATCTAAAAACAAAGATGATGTGACCTACCAAATGAAAGCGCTGGCAGGTTGATAGAAACACAAACATACACACAAAATTCAAGCTTTCGCAACCAACGGTTGCTTCCTGATGAAGCAACCGTTGGTTGCGAAAGCTTGAATTTTGTGTGTATGTTTGTGTGTCTATCGACCTGCCAGCGCTTTCGTTTGGGAAGTCACAACATCTTTGTTTTTAGATATAAATTATTTAACAGTTATATTGCAGACCCATACACAGTCCCGGATACACTTACACAAGGAATAACTTATCTGAAACCTAAAGATCAAGCAGACACAGCAAACGCAGCAAAATATCGCCCCATAACGTGCCTACCAATAATATACAAAATATTACCTTCAGTCATTACACAGAAATTAATGATACAACACAGAACAAAATTATAAATGAAGAACAAAAAGGCTGCTGCAAAGGAGCACGAGGATGTAAAGAGCAACTGATAATAGATACAGAGGTGACATACCAAGCTAAAACTAAACAAAGGTCGCTACACTACGCAAACATTGATTACCAAAAAGCCTTTGATAGTGTACCCCACTCATGGTTACTACAAATATTGGAAATATACAAAGTAGATCCTAAATTGATACAGTTTCTAAACATAGTAATGAAAAACTGGAAAACAACACTTAATATCCAAACAAATTCAGATAACATCACATCACAGCCAATACAGATTAAGTGTGGAATATACCAAGGAGACTCATTAAGTCCTTTCTGGTTCTGTCTTGCTCTGAACCCACTATCCAACATGCTAAATAATACAAATTATGGATGTAATATTACTGGAACATACCCACACAAAATCACACATTTGCTATACATGGATGATCTAAAACTACTGGCAGCAACCAATCAACAACTCAACCAATTACTAAAGATAACAGAAGTATTCAGCAATGATATAAATATGGCTTTTGGAACAGACAAATGTAAGAAAAATAGCATAGTCAAGGGAAAACACACTAAACAAGAAGATTACATATTGGATAACCACAGCGACTGCACAGAAGCGATGGAAAAACAGATGCCTATAAATATCTAGGATACAGACAAAAAATAGGAATAGATAATACAAATATTAAAGAAGAACTAAAAGAAAAATATAGACAAAGACTAACAAAAATACTGAAAACAGAATTGATAGCAAGAAACAAGACAAAAGCTATAAATACTTATGCTATACCAATATCGACCTACTCATTTGGAGTAGTGAAATGGAGTAACACAGACCTAGAAGCACTCAATACACTTACACGATCACAATGCCACAAATATAGAATAAATCACATACATTCAGCAACAGAAAGATTCACATTAAGCAGGAAGGAAACAATTTAAGAAAATTCTTTATAGAACGAGCAGAAACTAGCAAAATACACGAAGCAATCACTCATATAAATACTTCGGCTACACCATTGCAACTTCATAATCACTTCTACAACCCTTTAGATCACATAACATCAACAGACACGAAGAAAATAAATTGGAAAAAGAAAACACTACATGGCAAGCACCCGTATCATCTAACACAGCCACACATCGATCAAGACGCATCCAACACATGGCTAAGAAAAGGCAATATAGACAGTGAGATGGAAGGATTCATGATTGCGATACAGGATCAAGCAATAAACACCAGATATTACAGCAAGCATATTATTAAAGATCCCAATACCACAACAGATAAATGCAGACTTTGCAAACAACAAATAGAAACAGTAGATCACATCACAAGTGGATGTACAATACTAGCAAATACAGAATACCCCAGAAGACATGACAATGTAGCAAAAATAATACATCAACAGCTTGCCTTACAACATAAACTTATAAAACAACACGTTCCCACATAAAAGTATGCACCACAAAGTGTACTGGAGAATGATGAATTCAAATTATACTGGAGCAGAACCATTATAACAGATAAAACAGCACCACATAACAAACCTGACATCATGCTCACCAATAAAAAGAAGAAATTGACACAACTAATCGAAATATCCATACCCAATACAACAAATATACAGAAGAAAACAGGAGAAAAAATTGAAAAATACATCCAACTGGCTGAGGAAGTCAAGGACATGTGGCATCAGGATAAAGTTGACATTATACCAATTATATTATCAACTACAGGAGTCATACCACACAATATCCACCAATACATCAATGCAATACAGCTACATCCAAACTTATATATACAACTACAGAAATCTGTAATTATTGATACATGTTCAATTACCCGAAAGTTCCTAAATGCAATATAACACATACCGTACAGTTAAAAGGAAGTGACGCTTGATCAAGGTCCGTGTCACTCCATTTTTAACCGGACTTAACGTCTGAGAAAGTGAAGGAAATAATAATAGACCATATTTTTGCTGAGGTGATCCCCCATCAGTGTCAGCATAATAGTGCTTACATACTTTTATTACCATGTCACATGCCCGCAACACCACCAGATGGCATCAAACATCATGGTGGGCAGCGCTCATAATATTTTGGCTTATCAGTGTATGATCTGATGTTGTAGATACCACTGTAACAAATGTGCTGGCAGCTTAGAACACTTGCAGAGATATTGTAAGACAAAGAACACTGACGAGTATGAAAAACAAGGTCTAAGAAATAAGTGTACATTGTCACAGTGATTCTATTATTTTGTCTGTTCCTGTGTGTGTACTGATTTTTCATATATGTAATAATAAAGTTCAGAGGGAAAGATATTGATGTTATTGTGAAAGTAGTCTGTTGCTGTACTGAAAAGCCTGTTCATTCAGTGGAAATCCTAAAATACTGAAGAACATTAGGGATACTATAACATCAAGAAAATTCTGTTGTAAGACTACAGCAGTAATCCTGCCTCTGTTTTGTGAATAAACTACATTGCAGAATAAAAATTCAAAATTTCCGTGTGTTTAAGCTGTAAGTTTATCATAGGTTAGGTTTGTCACTTTCACCATTGTTGAAGATGGAAAAGTCATAGCTTTCAGTTATATTCTAACAGTCTTCAAATTTTACATCATATTGATGTAAGAAACTGTAAAATAGTAACCAATGTTTCAAGAAAATATTGTTTGCTTTTACAACAGCTTCAAACAAAATAACTCTTAAGTAATAAATTTACAATCAAAATAAGTTCCTCAAAACATTTTCAATAGTGAATGCTTGTGCCTTTATTGTATTGTTTAGATTCAAAGACAGCTGTTTTCTTTATTATACAGATCTGTCAAAATTGTGAAATAATGCTCTTCTAAAGTCTTCACATAGTCATGCATAGATACACAGCTTGAAATAAAAGTAACTAAGGTATTTATGAGGTTGCCTACATTGCGTTTGTTTTGTGTAAGATTAAAGTGCTTTTTGAGTTGTGCTTTGCATACGTCTATTCTCTGTGTAATAAAGCTTTGAAATGTTGATCCATTTTCCAACCAGCCTATCCCCCTCCTCTCTCTCTCTCTCTCTCTCTCTCTCTCTCTCTCTCTCTCTCTCTCTCTCTCTCTCTCTCTCTCTCTCTCTAACTCAAGCAATTTTAGACATACCTTGCAATACCATGATAATTTCCAACTGATCTGACTTTGATTAGATTGCCTCACATTTTACCATAGCGAAATCTTGTGTACAAAATACATGCCAAATAAAACTGACATTCAGTCAAGTTTACCCACAGCTAGTGTCCATGCATTCTGTGGCAGAGTGTATGTTAAGACAGCTTCATTACTGGATGTATTATTTTTACATAATATGGAGAAAGAATTTCTTGACTTAAAATACCAGTTTGTCTGAAGGATCTGTGAAATTTTCCCAGATCTGTGACTAGTTTTCAGTTCTCAGCATATACTAAATGTTGTTACAGTACTGCAGACATGGTAGGTTGCATCAACATATGGAAGGTATTATGGTCAGATTGATATGTCAATGTGTGGGATGGCTTGCCACAATCTCTGCATGATTGAATTCAATTTAAGCAAGATTGCAGTGACACTTCATTTACCTCTTGTTTATCTGACTCTTCAATCTTGATCTGCAGTCCATTTAGACATTTTTTCTGTACAGTATTTTATACTCAGAGTGCGATATTACCAGCAGTTTTAGACAAAAACCATTAAATTTAAATTCAGCCAGGAATGGGGCGTTGAAACATTTACAAAGATTCTAGCCTGCTCAGACACATTATAAATGTAACTGGCTGTGTGATGGTGGCAGCGGTGGCTATGGTACAGTTTCAGACTATGAAATTATCTTTGCTTGTTCGCCTGTAGACAATGATAATAGTGATGGATTTGCTGATGAAATAACTTGGAGGACATAGTGTCGCATGGCTCCACAAAATAATAAATGCCAGACAGAAACACCAGCTGAACTACTGTTGAAACACCTTCATGATCATGTCACCTATAAATAAAATGTGTTCATTTGTGCAATTAGACTTTTTCAATATCTGGTCAACATTATTTGAAAATAATGCGTAATTTTTGTCTTTGTAAAGATAAATATAACTTGTACATTTAGTATTAAACACTTTGGTTGCTGTGTGGCCACAGCAGAGCCTCATGCAGTGGACC
Source organism: Schistocerca serialis cubense (assembly GCF_023864345.2). Lineage (NCBI taxonomy): Eukaryota > Metazoa > Arthropoda > Insecta > Orthoptera > Acrididae > Schistocerca > Schistocerca serialis. The sequence goes on along the minus strand of NC_064642.1, from coordinate 631,566,608 downwards.
CAGCCCAGTGGTTAAACAGCTATTTCCAAATGTGTGGCAGTCTGGATGTTAATCTGTGTTACTATCCTCACTCACCCTTCCCCCCCCCCCCCCCCCCCCCCCCCCCCCCCCCCCCCCCCCGTCACCTACATCTGTCCTCATCCTTTCCAGGTGACTTAGTCCTACTTAATTTGGATAAAGAAGGTTCCACTGGACAAAGATGATACTAACTTTAATAAACTGTGACTACACATACCTGTGTCTGAAAGTTTAGTGGTGAAATAAATTGGGTACTACATATCTTACCCTGGCCTCAGTAAAGTTATCGGTTTGTTGTGGACATTGTTGGCTAGGAATAGAAAATGCACAGACTTCTGTATTGTTGAAAGTCAAATATAATATTGCTAATATAAAACTAGGTGAACAGACAAATACAGGATTCTCATGATGCATTATAGACAACAAAAATGAGTGCGAAGCTACCAGCCGGGTACAGGTCTTTCTGTCTGATGCTGGATGGGCAGTGTTTGTTAGTTTGTTGCATATTGTATCAAGTTCTCATCTGGTCTTATGAGACTGTTTGGTCTCTTTTTAGAAAACAATATTAATAGCGGTCTAAGTCTTTTTCAGTATGATATTGTTATATGTAATGAAGTACTATAAGGATGAAATTGCACAAGTGTTAAATCACATCTTGATAGGATTTCAGTGATGTGATGATTGGCAATTTACTTTAAATCTTCAAAAACATTAAATTGCATTTTTCACTAAATGCAGAGATGTAGGATCATGTGATTACAATATCAGTTGGATACAACTGTGGGCAGGTCATACAAAATCTGGGTATAAAAATTTGTAAGTCTGTGATATGAAGTGGAATAATCACATAGGCTCACTCAAAGGTAAAGTGGGTGCCATTCACTGTTATGATAAAAAGGGAAATGTAATAAGATAACTATGAACATCCAACAAAAGCTTACCCATAAAGTTTCAAGAGATGTTATTAAATGAGAAGTTTAAGAATATTGTAAACCCCTTATGTATCACTTCCGTATGGATAGCAAATCTAAGGTTGCACAATTATAGTGGGCACGGACACATTTGAGCTGCCATTCTTCCAATACTTTACAGGTTAATGGAACAGGAAGAAATATGTGGTACAGTGGGAAATACCCTCTGCCATGCATTACAGTTGGATGTAAGGTATAGACGCAAATAAAAGGCCATTTATAAAGCACTATATGCATCTTCTCCACTGCTGTTGGGTGAATGATTGAATCAGATCATATGTTGGCACAATCCAGCAAGCAAGCTCTACCCACCTAATATATTCAGTCTTTTCACAAAATTTGATGTGATCATCATACTTAAATAACTAAAACTTTTGCCTGAATATGTATGTATTCACTCAGAATAGACTAGATAAGCACAGTGCCACCATTTGCTACACTTTTGTTTTGCATTTAATAAGATATAAATTCTCCCATATCAAATCAAGAACAAGGTCAGAATTTTGTCTTCGTTATGTGAGATAGCGAAGACTCAAACTGGAAAGCTTGGGTTTCTCGTGATTTTCCTAAATCATTTAAGGCTAATACTGGTATGAGAATGAGAGAAGATTAAGTTACTTTCCTGCCTCTATGCAATTGGAATTTGTATGTCATATGTAATGGCCTTGTCATTCCTGGGCACTTTAATCCTTCTATTTCATCTTTGTCTGTATACATTTGTGCTTTATCATTTGGTAATGGAATTTTTCTTAGGTCTCAGGAGATGTCCTCATTTAACATGTTGACTGCTGTGTGGCTACCAGTGGCCACAGCAGAGCCTCATGCCAAAGGCTGTGTGACTGAAACCTCCATCACTAAGTGTGTGGCAGTCAGTGCGTTAAAGATATTAAATGACTGTTTTCATCTATTCACATTGACACAGAGAAACATTGTTTACTTGGTTCCTACTACTAGTTTGATTCTGGAAGCAATATCGACTGATACACCAAGCATGAACCTTTTCTTAATCTGCAGGCCATTCTTCACTGTTGCCAGTGAATATCTGGTTGGCTGCATTATCCTGAATGTGTAATGCAAGAAACTTCAGAGGAATAAAATTTACAGACAGAAGACAGTCAAATGAAATACTTTTGAACACAGGTTTCAGAAAAAGTCTTGAGCAGGTAGCTCAGCAGCCCCCACACAGTCGAAACATTTAAGACCTTGTAGCTACAATTGGGCTGAACCTTATAAACAATGTCCGTATAGAAACAGGGATTAGTGATCATGATATTGTTATAGCAACTATGAGTATGAAACTTAACAAGTCAGTCAAGAAGGGTGGGAGAGAGTATCTGCTAGGTAGAACAGAGAAACAGTTGTCGTAATCTCACTTAAACAGTGAACTTACACACTTAGTTCCAGTGAGACAGATGTAGGGGAATTAAGCAAATTGTAAATCGTGCCCCGGAGAGTTCTGTGCTTAGTAAGTGGATGAAGGATGGAAAAGATCTGCAATGTTTAATAACAAAATTCGGAAGACGCTGAGGAGCAGAAGCTTTTTCACTCTGTCCAAAAGAGAATGCACAAATGACTACAAGTGAAGATTAGTAGAGATTCATGCATCTGTGAAAAGATGTGTGTGCAAAGTATAGAACTACTTCCACCATCAATCCTTAGCAAAAGGTGTTGCAGAGAACCTGAGAAAATTCTGGCTGTATGTAAAATCACTAAGTGGTGTAAGGCTTCCATCCAGCCACTTGTTGGCCAGTCTGGTGTGGCAGTTGAGGATAGCAAAAAGAAAGCTGAAGTTTTAAATTTAATGCTCAAGAAATTGTTCATACAGGAGAATTGTGAAAACATATCATGACGTGATTATTGGACAGACTCCTGTACGGACGCCATAGAAATAAGCATACCTGGCATAGAGAAACAACTGAAAGATTTAAAAGCAAATAAATCACCAGGTCCAGATGGAATCCCAGTTCAGTTTTACAAAGAGTACTCCACGGCATTGGCCCCTTACGTAGCCTACATTTATCATGACTATCTCTTGCCCAGCACAACGTCCCAAGTGAGTAGAAAAAAGTGCAGATGACTCCAGTATATAAGAAGGGTAAAAGAAGAGACCCACAAAATTAGACACCAATATCACTAACTTTGGTTTGCTGCAGAATTCTGAACATATTCTCAGCTCAAATATATTAAGCTTTCTTGAGACAGAGAAGCTTATTTCCGTGAATCAGCATGGTTTTAGAAAGAATCGCTCATGCGGAACTCAGCCTGCCCTTTTTTTCACGATATGCTGAGAACTATGGATGAAGGGCAACAGGCAGATTTCGCATTTCTAGATTTCTGGAAAGCATTTGACGCGGTGACCCATTGCAGGCTGATAATGAAGGTACACGCATATGGAATAAGTTCACAGATATGTGAGTGGCTGAAACACTTCCTAAATAATAGAACCTAATATGTTGTCCTCAACGGTGAGTGATCATCAGAGACAAGGGTGTCGTCATGAGTGTCCCAGGGAAATGTGATAGGCCCTGCTGTTGTTCTCCATGTACGTAAATGATTTGGAGGACAGGTTGGGCAGCAATCTGCGGTTGTTTGTTGATGATGCTATGGTGCTTGATAAGGTGTCAAAGTGGAGTAAGTCTAGAAAGATACAAGACGACTTGGGCAAAATTTTTAGTTGGTGTTAGCTAGCTCTAAATGTGGAAAATTGTAAGTTAATGTAGATGAGTAGGAAGAACAAACCTGTAATGTTTAGATACAGTATTACTAGTGTCCTGCTTGAGATAGTCAAGTTGTTTAAATATTTGGGTGTAAGGTTGCAAAGCAATACGAGATTAAGCAAGTATGTGAAAACTGTGGTAGGGAAGGCAGATGATCAGCTTAGGTTTATTGATAGAATTTTAGGAAAGAGTGGTTCACATGTAAAGGAGAACACATATAGCATGCTTGTGAAACATATTCTTAAGTACTGCTTGAGTGTTTGGGATCCATACCAGGTAGGACTGAAGGAAGACATCGAAGCAAATCAGAGCCAGGCTGCTAGATTTGTTATCAGTAGGTTTAAACAACACGTGTTATGGAAGTGCTTCGGGAACTCAAATGGAAATCCTGGAGGGAAGGGAACATTGTTTTCAAGAAATGCTATTGAGAAAATTTAGAGAATTGGCATTTGGAGCTTACTGCCACACAATTCTGCTGCTGCCAACATACATTGTGTGTAAGGATCATGAAGAAAAGATACGAGAAATTAGGGTGCGTACAGAGGCATATAGATAGTCATTTTTCCCCACGTTCTATTTCCAAGTGGAACAGGTAGGAAAATGACTAGTAGTGGTACAGGGTACCCTCTGCCATGCACCGTACAGTGGCTTACAGAGTATCTTTGGAGATGTACAATGTATATCTTGATTTAACTGATGCACCAGACAATCCCTCATTTTGCTCTTGTGCCATTCAGGAATATACATATGTACAGACCAGTCTGATGATAAACAAAACACTCACTTTGAATAAAGCGCAAAAATTAAACAAATCTTTGCTACTTGGGTAAGCTACACATGAAATAGTTACAGTACTATATTTCCTGTCCAATATTAGGGAATAAATACACTGTACTTAAATGTGAAAACTTAAAGTTTCTAATGAACTGTGTAGTACTGTATAGTACTGTGTATTTGCTCTATGAAAACAGAAAAAAGCCATGTGTTCTCCTAGGAGTAACTGGCTGTGTTAGAACTTACCTGTTGACTGTTTCTGTAAACCATGAGAAGTTGCCACTTTTTGATGTGTGATATGTTCAAACGAAACAGCTTGTCTGAGAAAGAGAGAAAGCAGCTTAACCAACGAGTTGTGTGCTTTCATTCCCACTTTCTTATTCCAGTGTGTCGGAATTTTATTCTGACTGTGCCTTCTAATGTTTTTCACTTGTATCCAATCCTGATTTGAAGTTAGTTGCAATGTCAAGCGATGCAAAAATGATGGTCATTAACGCTTTAACACATTCACTGCCTCCAGCTAACAGCCATTTTATGATGACAAAAATCCAAAACAGAATTTATTTTTAAAAAATTACTTCATACTTAACACACATGTTCTGCTTTTGAACAGTACCAATTAATTGAGACTTTAAACTGTCAGTAGCATCAGAAATGCCATTCTGCAAGCGAGCATCATGTGACATTTCAATTTTGGGCAGATACTTACGTAATGATGCTATGAGCAGTCATTTCAATTAAATTTATAAATAGTTTGTCATATCATATTGACCTCTAGAGGTCTACTAGATCAAAAGTGTAGAATCGAGGTGAAAAGAGAAGTCAAAAATGTCAAAGCAGCCTGCAGTGCAGAAACTAACCACTCAGTCACCTCCACCTTGGGAGAAATCACAGTACCTCTTCAAGGAATGAAATTAGGAAGAGACCATTATTTCCATGTTATCCATATCATATTTCCACATATAGGTAATATCTCAGGGCTTATCCTGTTACAGAGTAATCTTCCCAAAAGTCTGTAAACTTTGCTGAACAGCTTTGTAGAGAATTATTTGTTTTTCCTGGGTGTAAGATAGTTAAACATAATACCAATTGAAAAAGACACAGTTTCACCCTTTCTGAAACTGCTCAGATCAATTTCTATCATTAGCAACATCCATACAAGCTACCAAAAACAACTGAAAACGTCAGCTATACAGCAGCATACATCATAAGTTTGAAGAAATGATGTGATATCAAAGCTCCTGAAAGTGATCTACCTGTAAAATTACCATCAACCTGGTGAGCACTATTTCTAATAAATGCATTCAAGTGACTGTGGGTAGTAGACCAAGCACTCAGATGAAGCTGAACAGTGGCCTTCCACAGGGATCTGTTCTGGCTTGCATGTTATTCAGCCTACATATAGCTCATAAACCTGAAACGACTTCACAGAACTTTGGATATGCCGACAATTGACCCTGACAGTAAGTTGTAAAGACATGGAGGCCACTGAAGACATATTGATGAAGGACCTGAAAAATGTAATGGAAAATATTTTTGCCATTGGAGATTGCAACCCAGTACCATAAAAACAGAAGTATCTACATTCCACCTCAACAGCAAGGTAGCAAGCAGAGAATTTAGTAATTAGGCTCTGCCCTGAGAACAAACTACTATGCCACAATCAACATGCAAAATATTCAGGTGTTGCCTTGAATGGATCACTGAGCTTCAACACAACTGCCAAACTTAGAACTTGCAGAAACTCACTGTCACTTAATGGGGCTTTTCAGGCACTACGAACTTCAGTTTATCTGGAGGTGGAGTACTGTGCACTGATTTGGTTCAACAGTACTCACACTAACCCCACCAATGTCCAACTAAATTAAACTGTGAACCTATTGGCTATCCACACTAAGCAGTGTAGATCACCCCAGCTGTGACAAGTGAGATCGCTCATTAGAGAACTCAAAAATCCATCAAGACGTCCCCGACAGTGAAAGAACCAGACTGCAATCTTAGACACCCATCTCTAAACAGTGAAACAATTTTGGATGAAAGTGGGTTGTGTCTGAGTGATTGCTGGAAAGAGGAGTGGACCAGGCAGACACCTCCTGCCTTTCATAATACACCCTATGTTGCCACCACACCACCTGAATTCAACAAGCCTTGCAAAATCTGAGTTACTGTAAATAGAATATGTACAGACTGTGGCAGATGTGCATACTCGCTATATAGATGGGGAAAAAAATAGCTTCACCCAAGTGTGATAATGGCGCTGATAGGCAAACTGTAAATCATATGGTTCAAGATTGTATATTGCCAGCCTTCACTGGTGACTGGTCTGAGTTCTTGCATGCCACCAAAAAGGTGATAGAATACATCAGCAATATGTAAATTTGGCTGTAGTTGTGTTCCCATTTATTTTGTGGTTGTATATATTTTATGCATTTGTGTATCTATTCTTTTTTTTTTTTCTTTTTGTATCATCTGAATGTCTTACAAGCAGCCTTAATGTCTATAGCATTATTTTCTCAAAAGTGGAATTTTTGCTCTTTCCACCAGTTTTCGTCACAAAACAAAGTTAGTTCTAATAAAGCTTTCAGCATCATTCTGAAATAGTAATATTTTTGCAGGAGACAAATGAAGAAATCAAAATCAATGATTCAGTTGCTGCTATTTGGAGAGGAGACAACAGAGGAAGATATCAAATCAAAAAATATTCGTCAAACAGGTATGTAACACTTCGGCTAGTGACGTTGTCAGTTAATGTATTACATTCTTCTTTATTTAAGAAGAAGAAAATGATTTTTCGACATAAATATAGTAATATCACGCTTTTGTCTGTGGACACCTACATCTGCCCCTATGTATGTACTCCGCAAGCTGCCATATGGTGCGTGAGATTTGGGGGGGGGGGGGGGGGGGGGTTTACCTTTTACCACTAGAGCCATTTCCTTTCCTTTCCTGTTCCTCTCACAAATACAGCATTGGAATAATGGCTGCCCATATGAGCCCTAACTCGTCTTGTCTTGTCTTGTCTTGTCTTATCTTGGCGGTACTTTGGCAAAATTTATGTTCATGGCAGTAGAACCATTCTGCAGTCGCCTTCAAATGCTGGTTCTCTAAATTTTCTCAGTAGCATTCCATGAAAAGAGTGCAGTCTTTCCTCCAGGGATTCCCTAGTTCAGGAAGCATCTCCATGTTGACTGAGCCTACCAGTTACAACTCTAGCAGCCCACCTCTGAATTACTTTGATGTCTTCCTTTAATCTGGTCTGGTGGAGATACCGAACACTCGAGCAATACTCAAGAATAGGTTGCACTAGTGTTCTGTACATGGTCTCTTTACAGATGATTCACACTTTCCTAAAATTCTCACAATAAACCAAAGTCAACTGTTCGCCTTCCCTATTACCATCCCTACTTGTGCGTTTTGTTTCATATTGCTTTGCAACATTATGCCTAGATATTTAAGTAACATGACTTTGTCAAGCAGCACATAGCCCATGTTATATTCATGTATTGCAGGCTTATTTTACCTATTCATGTGCATGAACTTGCATTTTTCTACATTTAGGTCAAGCTGGCATCCATCACATCTTGCATCCTCCTACAGTCACTCAGTGATAAAACCTTCTTGTACCCTGCAGCATCCTCAACAGATGTTGTTTCACCCTGTGTGTTAGATCATTTATGTATATAGAGAATAAGAGAGGTCATACCATACTCATCTGGAGTACTCCTGATGATACCCTTGTCTCTGATGATCACATGTCATCAAGGACAACATACTGAATTCTATTACTTAAGAAGTCTTTGAGGCACTCATATATCTGGGAACTTATTTTGTATGCTCGTACCCCCATTAACAGTCTGCAGTAGGGCTCTGTGTTAAACACTTTCCAGAAATCTATAAATATGGAATCTACCTGATGCCCCCATCAAAGGTTCACAGGATATCATGTGAGAAAAGAGCAAGCTGAATTTAGCACAAGTGATGCTCTCTAAAGTGTGGTGATTTGTAGACAGGAGATTTTCCGTCTCAAGAAAGTTTATTATATTTTAACTGAGAATATGTTCAAAAATTCTGCAGCAAACTGATGTTAATGATATTGGTTTGCAATTTTCTGGGTCCATTCTTTTACCCTTCTTATACATAGAAGTCGCCAGTGTCTTTTGCGATCACTTGGAACTTTGCACTGACCAAGACGTTTATAATAAATGCAAACTAAGTACAGGGCCACTACCTTATAATACTCCCTGTAAAACCGAATTAGGATTCCATCCAGACCTGATAATTTATTTATTTTCAACTCTTTCAGTTGCTTATCTATACCAGGGATACCTATTACTGCGTCCTCCATGCGGGAGTCTGTATGATGGTGTGTTTGTACAGTCCTCCTGCGGGGTTGATTTCTTAAAAACTAAATTTAAAATGTTGGCTGTCCTTTTGCAGTTGTCACTAGCAACAGCAGACTAGTCAATGTGTGACTTGATAGAAGTCTTTGACCCGCTTAGCGATTTTATTTAGGACCAGAATTTTCTCGGATTCTTGGCAAGAACTTTTGCTGAGGTAAAACTGTTTTAGTTGTTGTACGCTTCACACATGAATCATTTTTACAGTTGCATGAATTTCTACTAACTTTCACCTGTCATTATTTGAGTTTTTCCAATAGTCTCTGCTTCCTCAGCAATTTCTGGATTTTCTTATTAAACCTTTTCTATCCTTAGTCCACTTACTCGACACATACTTGGTACCCCCTCCAGAGCTTGATGTACGATCTGTTTAAACTTTGCTGATAATTACTTTATGTCAATCACACTGAAACTAAATGATGTCCATTCATTAACTAAGTGAGGTGCTAAAACTGCTTATCTGCTCTTCGTAGCAAAAATACTCTTCCAGCCGTCTTGATGGATTTATTTACTTTAGTAACCAGTGGTGCCATTCTGACCACTAACCCCTCTCCATATACTGACACCATTGATACATTCAAGCCTGTTTGTAGCTACAAGATCTAAAATATTTCCATTGTGCCAGGGCTGTTGAATTAGCAGCCCAAGACAGTTTTAGGAAAATGTGTTCAGAAGGACTTCACAAGACTGCCTGTGTGTACAATCTTCAATGACTCCATAGATGTCCCACTGTATAAGCAATAGATTAAAGTCACCTCCAACTAATATTGCATTATCTGGGTATTTTCATGCTATTGAACACAGAATCATTCAAAGAGATTCTAACAGTGTCACGCCAGAATTGAGTGTGTGCTAAAAACATCTGTTAATTGAGTTCACCTAGACCTGTTACACGCATCCAGATAACTTCACAGCCAAACTCAATTTTGACCTCAAGAGAGACAATTGTTTTGTTGATTGCAGTGAACACTCTGCCTCCTGTGGTGTCTAATCTGTCTTTTTGACATACATTCCATGACTCACTAAATATTTCACAGCTTTCTACTTTGAGTGCCAGCCAGCTCCTGGTTCTGAGAATAATTTGAGTGCATCAACTTTCCTGCACAGCAGTAAATTCAAGAACTTTGTTACAAATTCTTTAATAATGTACTGTTAAAATTTGGCAGTAGAAGTGTCTACTTTGTATACGATCTGATTTTGCTCTATATTTCTTGACTGGCCAGTGTTCATCAGAGGACCTCAAGCTACTGCCTTGTCTAAATACCTCCATGTGCATTCCACAAGTACTCTGGTACCTGAGCAGGTGCTTCCTTCGTGTAGTGCATCCCTGACATATCAAGGGGATGTCCTACAGTTCTCCATCCTGTAACGGAGGTCCAGAAATCTGCAGCCAAGACCATCACAGAATCAGTTGTGCATTTGGTTTAGACTCTCCACTCTGCTCCAAACTAAAGGATCACAATCAATTCTGGGAGTGATGTTGTAAATTATGAACTGTGCTCATAATCTGTGTGTGAGGCCAGTAGTCTTCACCACTTTCACCAGCCGCCCGTACGAACTGACAATGGCCTCGGAACCTAAGTGACATATGACATTGGTGCCAACATGAGCTACAACTTGCTGACAACTGCACCCTACGTGCTCAATAGCTGCAAGCAGGTCCTCCTTCGTATCTTAGGTGAAGACCCCCCTTCAGACATACTGAATGCTCATTGGGTCTCTTTCTGGCTGTGGATGTTATTTTTGTAAGCGGCTCCATAACAAATCTATCATTGACTTCTGTTAACTAGCAGACCCCCTACACCTATGTGCTGCTGTTGAAGGAGCAGCCACCTGTCCATTCACAGGGTGAATGGGCAAGAGCAGACAGCCAGCCTTCACATTGATTCTCTGCCTCAAGTGACATGAACGTTTTATCACCTGCCACTCACCCTGCAGTAAAGGTGGATCCACTACGTCATATACACACCACTGTGCATAGTCAATAGAAACCATTGGATAAATAAACAACACCTATGACATCTCACACAACATGCCAGATTGTCTGCTACCACTACACTCTGAGGCAAGAGCCTGAAGGCGATTAAATGTGATCAAAAGCATCTTTAGCATTTCATGAACTTTGGCCAGCACCTCTTGTTCCACAAACAGCATACACATATCCTATCCATCCTAATACTACAAACTTAAGAATTAACAAAACAAAAAACAGCATAGAAAGCTAAGTACGTAATTGCTGCCTTCCTGGTGTGTCATCAAGAGAGACTTACACATTACTGAGCTATGTAGCTGGCTGTTGAAAAAATAACTGTGCTACAGATTTCATGAATCTAGACTTTACAATTACTAAAATGCAAGGCTGTAAGTCATATGGAGAGAATTTGTCAGTAACTCTGCCCTCCAGCATTAATTTTCCATTTAAAGGTACTTTTTATTTGTTCAGCATCTGTTTACCCTTTTAGAGTGATCTCTCATTGTTGCTCGACAGTCCTTTGATGTTACAGATATTTTTTTCTTTGTTCAAAAGTTTTTTGTTTGTTTGGTGATCTTTTTCTTTGTTTTCTAATTTTTTTTCTTTGTTGTAAAATTGTTTTCCACCACTTATTGTATGATCACATCTGCCCAACAATCTTTTGCTTGTTTGTAGAGACTTCTTTCCTTGATTGATATCTGTTTCTCTCTTATACTGTTACCTTTCCCAGTGTTAGCCACAATATCCTTTTATTATCAATATTATCAACTACCTTAATTGTGTACCTTCTACTTACACGTCTGCTGTAAACATGTCCCTGTCATAGACAGTGTTTGACCTTTGACACTGCCTCTAGAGGCCTCACCTTATAAGTTTCTGCCTACAGCTGCAAATCCATCTTCACTCAAATCCCATCTTAAATTCTGTACTGATGAATCCTTAACCCTATTCACTGCCTCTACCAAACCTCATTTCCGAAAAGCTTCTTTCTCCATTTAACATTCCATACTGTTTAGCCCCTGGATTGAGAGAAAACTCAGTGTTATAATTGATCAAAAAAATCTCACACCGCCATTGGAATCTATCTGCCATTTTGGCCAAATACCCAAGAATGTTGTGCCCTTCTCTACCTTCTTTTACAAGCAGCATCCATTTCACTACCCTTAAAACCCTAAACTTCATCATGGCACATAAACCCATCTTGGTCCTCATGCTTAACCTGTCACACCCAGAATGTGTCCCAAAGAGACCTGATCAAAGCTGTAATAGTGTGCCATCACCTCATAACAGGCCCGTTTAGTCTTAAACCTCTCTGTTCCAGATCATCGGTTCTATCAAACCCATACCTATATGTTATCACATCAATCTCATAAAAGGTCTCCTCTTATTCATTTGGACTCACAACTGACACTGCCACATTACCTTTCAGTTCTGACCCACAAACACCAGAACAAGCAACAAATCCTGTCTGAACAGTTCTGACTCCAAACCCCAAAGGTTCCTCCTCCCTTACAACAAATTTTTCCTCTGCAGACAACCTAGGAATTGCATACACCCAGTATCACTGTCCAGTCCTTGAAAAAGATCTCTAGAATCTCAAAACTTAATCTGGCTGAGTTCCATGACCTGAAAGCAGATTATTTAAACATGATTCTCTTGTGAACTAAAACTCTGCTGCTGTGGTTCATGCCCATGTGAAGTATGTGGCAAAGGAACTACAGCTACTCTTGAACACTCTGACTCATCATGTGTTCCTCATGACCCAATTTGTTCTGCTCAGATTGAGCTGCAGAAGAACCTAAAAAAAATCCAGCCCTCTCAAAGGTGCCTTCATAGGACTCTGATATGCACACCCCTGTATTCTACTGTTCTAGCTGGGAATCTAGGAAACACACAGTTCTAAATAACTAATATTTATTGGTTCATGGAGCGACTATGACAGTGTGAGTACACAGAGAGTAATCACAACTAGAGTACATTTTGCAATTGAGGGTGCTCAGAGACCCATGCATGCACTATGAAGATACAATTCCTGGCAGGTGCCATTGGTGTCACACTGGAAGCGTACATTGGATCAGATGGCCTCTGTCGGCGATCGGGCTGCCCCTGGCGGACACTGCAGGCATTGCGTGTCACGTTGTTTGAATGCTGATGTGCTCCACACTGACCATACTGGCCTGACTTATGACTGCAGTAGGTGCAGTAACCAGGAGATTACTACACTCCTCCTCCCCTGCAGGGGGGAGGGCCAGACATTGCCATCTCTGGTGCTGCGACTGCCGGGACATCCATGGGATCTGCAGCGGCAGCTAAATAAAGGTGTGAGCAGATGTGTACAGATGACAGCGCATGGGGTGAGAGCTCTCCACTGTCCTGGGCATCTGGTAGACAGGACCGGCAATGGAAGAGAGACCACCTCGACATTGGGGTTCATGCCGAAGTGCGTCAGCTCAGGAACCAATGATGGCCAACCCTGGAGATGAAGAGCTGGAGATGACAGCCCTGCTGCAATTCCTGCTGCTGGTACTGCCTTAGTACAGAGGGAGGGGCTGGAACCAGCCACAGGAAGCAGAGGCGGAGAACAGGAAACTAGCAGCACCAGATTAATGGACGGCACTAGAAGAATGGCCAGACGGTGGATAAATAGGTGGTGGCAGATGAACAGGCAGCAGCAAATGAACAGGCAGTGTCAGGTCTCTGGCCTGTGGAGGCGGCCCGGTGCCCATCCTGAGACGCAACTGGTTATGGTGGTGCACAATGAGCTGATTGTCAGTGCAGACCACGAAGATGTAGCTTCTGTGCCGGCTGTGGACGATGGCTGGGATCAAGAGAGGATTCTGTCAAAAACCTCTGGCCCAGACAGGTGTGCTCGGTATGAGCTTTGACAAAACCGGTGCTGCTCGGGCACTCACTCTCAGTAGCAAAAGCAGTTGAGGAATGCGTGGTGCTACCTCCTGACATTTGCGACAGGCCGCAACAAAGTGTTCCACCTCACGATCGATGGCAGACCAAAAACACATGGTGGCGGTCTAGCAGTTTCATGTGAGAGGTCCCCCAATGACCTTGATGTAATAAACAGTGAGCCTCGCACTGCAGAGCTGCTGGGATCACAATGTGGCAAGTAAACTTGTCTATTGACAAAAGAAGAATACCATCCAACAGGGAGAAACAATGGTGAAATGCTAGGGTACCCCTTATTTTCCATCTTCAGTAACTTTGAGCACTCACCAGTCAGTATTGTTTGAATTGCTCTAAAACATTTCTGTACAAAATTTTGTTGCGATTGAAGCTCTGTAACACATGCTAATGTGAGTGTGAATTCCATGAGTAATGTGATCTTTCACATTGTTTGCAGACATTGCACTGATGTCACTTCAGCTTACCAGTATGTGCACTTACAATGCAGTCAGTTGTTTATTTGTTAGCAATCATGTCACACTTATTTTCCATTCGCTATCTTAGCAGTCACATCAATTGCACAGTGCCAAGGTAAGCGGGTTTTTAATGGGAGATAAACAACACCAAATGACTGAACACAAATTACCATCAAATTGACAAGTGCTGCAAGTTTTATTTTATAACACACGGGAAGTAAAATTAATTGTTAGTGAAAGTGCTAATCTTGTGGTTCGCGAGTGCATTATATTTTGGGAGAAAGCAAGAACACTGACGAGCTATTCGGCATTGTTCACAAACACTTATTAACATGAATTCAGAGTTATGTACCATAGAGAGAAGATTATAAATAATTTGGACAATTTATTTGATATCACATGTGCCAGTCTCTACAAAAATCAAGTTCGAAAAAGAAAGAATGTTTTTATCTCAACCAGTGCCAGTACCCACTGGCTGCCTTCCAAGAGCACACTGATACTTATGAATAGAGAAAATTTTTTGAGGCAAAGTAAGCCCTCTAGCACAACCCATAATAATTCTGAAGGTAGTGCAAAGCCCAACCCATCAGGCCACACCTGCTGCATCATGAGCACAACCTGTTCCGCTGCCATAGCAGAGGTGGTATTGGAACTGGTGATGGGAAAACTGTCCACCATGTGCCTTGCTTTCGTATCCATTTGAAAACAAAGCAGCTCCTCTTGGTAAAATGAGGGCTCAGGGCCTATGGGGAGTCAGAATATCCATCTTTGCGTATTTGCAACATAGGACAAAAATCGACCTCATAATTGTAACTTGACAAAAACAGGGCTTAATGATGAATATGATGGGCATCTTTGTCCGGTAAGGCTGCTAAACAGGGAAATGAAGAGCTTACGGTATGGTAATCAACTGAAACTTTGCACATGAAATTTGTTTGTGACATAGACAATGGCAAGAGCTTCCTTTTCCACCTGAGAATATTGTTGTTGAGCTGAGGTGAGTGTTTTCAATGCAAAGGCAATGGGCTGTTCAGAGCCATTGGAATGGCAATGGGCCAGGACTGCCCCCATCCCATACCCAAATGTGTTCATGGCCAGGACCAGATGTATGCTGGGTTGAAATTTTGCAAGACACTGCATGCAGTGAAGACTGTCTTTGAGCTGCACAAAAGCAAACACACACACAGGATGTAGACCAAACAGGAGTATTTTTTTGAAGCAACAAATGCAGGTTGTGGGCAATAGTAGCCACTCTGGAAATGAACTTGTGGTATTATGCTACTTTGCCAGGGAATGCTGGAAGTTCTCGGAGATTAGATGGCTTGTGCAAAGCCATAATGGCAGTAACGTGCTGTTCCATGAGGTGCTTGCCCTGCTGGAACTAACAGACCAGTATCTCAAGTCTATCGTGTAGAGCCTCCCATTCTACAGAGATACCAACTTCTTCGTGGAGCTTCTCAAATATAAATGTCACCTCCCTTCCATTGAAATGAACCTTGGCACTATCAGTGTAATTTTTCAGCCCTTGAGAACTGCTTCTCCATCACTCTCCTAAAAGTCTTACAAAATTGCCTTGTTCATTATCACACAAAGCACCTTCATCCCCATCCGTAATTTGTTTGGATAGACTGATTTCTTGAAATCTGCTAACGTTTGTGGGACACACAAGTTCTGCAGCATCAATCAGACACCGTTTCACAAACTCCCCTTCGGAATAGGGTTTCCCAGATTGTGCAATTCTTAATGCGATTTTAAAACTTGCTCGCAGTGAAGATTTACTGTGGTTGTCGTTCTGGAAAATTGAATACAGTACATTGTACTGTGTACAGTAAAGTAGACATAAATGTAACACAAGAAACGAAGAGTTCAAGAAGAATCAGTTACTTTGACGTACAGTAAAATCGAGTTGATGTGTCTCATCCATTTTCTTAAGGACATTTAATTTTGCTTGCCATTCTTCACTGTTGAGTACACTACACTCGTCTTTGTGATATGTATTGTAGTGTCTTTCAATTGAAAACTTACGCTGGCCGCCTATTATTCGGCAGCACAGCAAACACTGTTGAGTTTTCACCAACGACTACAAAAAAGAATTGCAGTCCGCAGTCATTTTTAAACGACTGAGAACATAGATCTCCCGTCCTTTGCTTTTTCACAGTACCTGCCATTTCTCAGTACTTCTCTGTTAAGGGTACGGGTACGGTCACCAGGGGTAAACGAGACTGGGTATGTTGCGCTCTTGCTTGTACCACATAAACAGGGAAGTGAAGCCGCCGCCGTTCATTTAGGACACATGTATAATAACAGGTGTCGCTGTCGCACATGTGCAGCACTTCCACATGTCTGCACACTCTGCAGCGTTTGGCCAGCCCTGCTACTGGGTTCAAGCTAACATCTTTCTATTAACTTCATTGAGACTAATAATATGTGGATGATCCAGTCATGGTATGGCCACGTGGAATTTAAATCCTCAAAACTTCTTGAAACATCTAATTTCTGCCCAGCTTAATATAAAAATCATGATGTAAGTAAGAAAGGAAAGCCAGCTACCTTTCTTGATGCATTAGTTGAAGAAGAGCAGCTAGACCCATTATCCATTGGAAAATGTTATAAAACATGGCCATAGACTTCAGTTTAACTAAGATTTGGCATATGGCACACAAGTGTTTAAGCTCTTACTGGTCATCTCATGCAGAGCTGCACAACATTGAGGAAGTGTGTATTGCATAGAATAACAGCTTGGGCGAAGGAAAAAAAATTGTACATCAAATGGCATAGTGGGTGTCAAGCTCAGTTAAGGGCGTGACAGCAAGGGTAACTCACATATTGAAGTCCAGGCAGCAGCTTACTTAAGGCAGCTGCTTGAAACGACTGAAGAAGGTAACCAGGTCAGTTGTGAAAGTGTTGGGCACAAAATGCAACTGTCAGCGTGGCTAGAAACTTGAAAAAATATGATTAATCATTCATATTAAGAAAAGCTCTGAAATCGTAATACATATAGTTCCAACTTGTAATTGTATTAGGAAGTTTATGATGACTTTGCAAGTCTTTGGAAGAAAAGGACAGCACCTTCTTCCTGAATTGCGCCCTGTAATTGTTGCATAAATTTAGACCAATCTGCAAAAAGAACACAGTGTCAAATTTGATGAGCTAGAAGGCTCACTGATACCACCATGGAAACAGAACAGGTGAATACTTACATCATGGCTACCAAGACATTAGAGTCAAGTCATAAGCGGTTGAGAAAAGTAATCATATGTTCATTCAAAAATTAATAGATTTGCATGTTCTTTTTCCCTACTTGATTGATAAAAAACTTCCAAATTTTTAAATAATTTTGTGAAAAATGGCAAGTATTTCTGCTGCACCTTGTAAAATACATAAATATTTTAATTTGTTTTCAACTTTTTGCACTGTTGTATGTGAACAAATATAAAACAAGACATGCATTCATTATAAAACATATCTCACCAGTCATGTGAAATGTGTTTCTATTTATTTGTGTCTCATACTTTAAGTAATATGAAACATTTGCTAATTGTATTACAGAGATACTTGTCGATCTTCGTGAGGCCATACTACAAGTTGCAAGACATTTCATGTCAATGGATCCCAAACTAAATAAAATTTCTCTTGTACCTGATTATACCATGGAGAGCCACGCAAAAGACCAAGATAATTATGTCAGTGTTTCAAGAAATCGGAAACGGCGAGCTAAAGCTCTATTAGGTTTGTCTTCATATCTTTTTACTTTAGTAGTGATACAAGAATATCGGAGTTGTTTAGTACTGTGCTGTAGAAAGATAAAGGAACCATATTCAAATTTACTGTAATCAGTGCCTTGGATGATATGTAGTGTTTTTATTCAGAGTTTACATTAAGTTTTACTTTAATGAGTATATTTCATGAATTACCTATACTTAAAATAAGCAGGTTCTTGATGGAAACATTATATGGTTCATTTAATTGTCATCCGTAATGCATACAAACTGCTCACATCAATTTCTTTTAGTCATAAAGCATAAAACATTTCCTGTTAGTTCACAACTATTCATCCAGGAGTATCAATAAATTTATAAGTGATTATTGAATAAATGCCTCTCTTGAACTCTTTATGTTGAAAGAGGTAAACAAAGGGAACAGAAAATATGTTTACTTTATTGTTACTACAACTAGTATAAATTCCAAGCAGACATGAGTACAATTATGTGTTCTGTATTTGATGAGTAAACTGCTTTCATCAGTATACAAACAACCGTTATTATAGGAACACAACTTGTTTCATAATATCAAGTCACATCTTCAGATGTACATATGAACAAAATGCAGAAGATGTAAACCTGAGGATGTAGTTTGATATTACAAAACTGGTCATGTTCCTATCAATAAAAGTTCATATAGCTGGAAGCAGTTTACTTATTAAAAATGGATTACCTCAGCTGTGGCTGTCCATAACATAAGACTATTTCTGATAATGTGTTCTATTATATGTAAATAAATTAGCATAACTTCTGAATAACAATAACTGATACTGTTAAGTTGTACTCTATACCACAGGTTCAAAAATACATGCCAGACTGAAACACTGACATCATATGGAAGAATGAAAAAAAATAAATTGTCATAATGACGTTATAATTCGTCTGTGTATAACTGAAAGGATGACTGATGTTTGTTGAGACTCTCCCTGTTAGGCTGGTATTGTGTGTGGCATTTTAATCAAACATGAGCCTTTAAAAAAAGAGGGGTAAACAGACTGTTAAAATATATGTAATCAAGTGATATTGTTATTTTACTAGTCTTTGTCATTCATTTGCCAGATGCCAAATTTGCACGCAAGTCCATCAAGGAATACCTGAAAGCTATTGGAAAAATGTCCGCCCTTGGTAGCTGAGTGGTCAGCACTACGGAATGTCATACCTACCGGCCCAGGTTCGATTCCTGGCTGGGTCGGAGATTTTCTCCACTCAGGGACTAGGTGTTGTGTTGTCCTTATCATCATCATCATTTCATCCCCATCGACACGCAAGTCGCTGAAGTGCCGTCAACTCGAAAGACTTGCACCAGGCGAACGGTCTACCTGACGGGAGGCCCTAGCCACATGGCATTTCCTTTGGAAAAAATCATATACATGAGGGGCATTCTGTAAGTAACGCAAACTATTTTTCCCTAAAACCATGGTTAAGTCTGTGGGCGAAGTATCTGTCATCAGAAGAACAATAAGGAAATCCCACTGTGCTTTTCTGTCTCTCCTCTTAAGGAGTCTGGTCATGCTGTCTGGGATCCACATCAAACAGGATTGATGGACCCCAACAAAAAAGTTCTGAGGGGGACAGCTACATTTGTATTATTACGAAATAGGGGAGAGAGCATCATGAATGTGATAAACGAGTGGGTGTGGCAGAATGTTTTCACGAGAAAAACACCAACTTTCTTCTCCAAATGCAAAAATATTTTTTCCTGCCCATCGACATAGGGAGAAATTATCATTTTAGTAAAATAAGAGCTTCCATAGGAAGATTTAAGTGTTAATTTTTCCTGCTTGCTTTCAGAGAGTGGAATGATAGAGAAATAGCTTGAAGGTGGTTCGATGAACCTCTGCCAGGAACTTATTTATGATTTGCAGAGTAGTCATGCGCCAATGTAGACATAGATTGAGATCTTGTACCTTCTGACTCCCACCTCTTTGGCTCACTGAAAGATGGACTCCATAAAGTACTACAGCAATGAAGGGGAAGTTATTAATGCACCCAGAACATGGCTGAGATGCAGACCAGTAGAATGCTACACATTATGGTGTTGTAAAACCATGGAACTGAACAGAGATCATACTGAAAAATAGGGTTTTGTAGCGGTGGTGCGTACTGTAAGACCTTTGGTACACACACACCATCAGATTATTTGACTTGTCGCTCTAAAGAAGTAGGCGAGTGTCAGCAATATGTCTCGTGGTCTTATTGTGGCGTGTTTATCTTCTGCCGTTAGGTCAGACGATAGAAATGCCACTTGCACGCTTAGAGTAGCAGATTGACAGGACCAACTTTAAACAGAACTTGATTAATTTTCACTAAAAATCATAGAAATTACTTAACTTGATTCTGAATGCTGTTTACAATTGACAATCTGAAGTTCCTTTGGTCTTGGTACGTTAATCTTATTCTCACATATCTCTGATACTTGACAAAGTGTCTATTCATTTATCTTCATGGCTATGTACAGGAATATGATAATCTTATTAGGCGCAGACTGAAACTTGACTACAGACTAATGCAAACTAACGCAGAATAATGCAGACTGATTAATCGGAGGTCTGTACACTCGTTATAATACCTCGAGCGTTCAGGTATCACTGCGCAAGTGTGATCCGCGAGGAGAAAAGGTTCTACGTTAGCAGCAATCTCAGTGGCTGCGTTACATATTAATACGCGGATCGGCGGAAGCAGAATTTGATCCGTATCTAAGACAGCGCCATCTCGTAGTGCAGAGATGGACGAGTGCTGCACCTGCGCTGTTGTGCTTAGCAGGGCGCGCTCTTGTGGGAAAGTTGTGTATGCGCTGACTACGCAGAACTATGTACACAACAGTAGCTATGTTGTTGTTGTTGTGGTCTTCAGTCCTGAGACTGGTTTGATGCAGCTCTCCATGCTACTCTATCCTGTGCAAGCTTCTTCATCTCCCAGTACCTACTGCAACCTACAACCTTCTGAATCTGTTTAGTGTATTCATCTCTTGGTCCCCCTCTAAGATTTTTACCCTCCACACTGCCCTCCAATACTAAATTGGTGATCCTTTGATGCCTCAGAATATGTCCTACCAACCGATCCCTTCTTCTGTCAAGTTGTGCCACAAATATCTCTTCTCCCCAGTTCTAATCAATACCTCCTCATTAGTTATGTGATCTACCCTTCTAATCTTCAGCATTCTTCTATAGCACCACATTTCGAAAGTTTCTATTCTCTTCTTGTCTAAACTATTCATCGTCTCTGTTTCACTTCCATACGTGGCTACACTCCATACACATACTTTCAGAAACAACTTCCTGACACTTAAATCTATACTCGATGTTAACAAATTTCTCTTCTTCAGAAACACTTTCCTTGCCATTGCCAGTCTACATTTTATATCCTCTCTACTTCCAACATTATCAGTTATTTTGCTCCCCAAATAGCAAAACCCATTTACTACTTTAAGCGTCTCATTTCCTAATCTAATTTTCTCAGCATCACCCGATTTAATTCGACTACATTCCATTATCCTCGTTTTGCTTTTGTTGAAGTTCACCTTATATCTTCCTTTCAAGACACTATCCATTCCGTTCAGCTGCTCTTCCAGGTCCTTTGCTGTCTCTGACAAAATTACAATGACATCGGCGAACCTCAAAGTTTTTACTTCTCCTGCATGGATTTTAATTCCTACTCTGAATTTTTCTTTTGTTTTCTTTACTGCTTGCTCAATATACAGATTGAATAACATTGGGGATAGGCTACAACCCTGTCTCACTCCCTTCTCAACCACTGCTTCCCTTTCATGCCCTTCGACTCTTACAACTGCCATCTGGTCTCTGTACAAATTGTAAATAGCCTTTCGCTCCCTATATTTTACCCCTGCCACCTTCAGAATTTGAAAGAGAGTATTCCAGTCAACATTGTCAGAAGCTTTTTATAAGTCTACAAATGCTACAAACGTAGGTTGGCCTTTCCTTAATCTATTTTCTAAGATAAGTCATAGTGTCAGTATTGCCTCGCGTGTTTCAACATTTCTACGGAATCCAAACTGATCTTCTCCAAGGTCGGTAATTTTCACATCTGTCAACACCTGCTTTCTTTGGGATTGGAATTATTACATTCTTCTTTAAGTCTGAGGGTGTTTTGCCTGTCTCATACATCTTGCTCACCAGATGGTAGAGTTTCATCAGGGCTGGCTCTCCCAAGGCTGTCAGTAGTTCTAATGGAATGTTGTCTACTCCGGGGGCCTTGTTTCGACTCAGGTCTTTCAGTGCTCTGTCAAACTCTTCACGCAGTATCATATCTCCCATTTCATCTTCATCTACATCCTCTTCCATTTCCATAATATTGTCCGCAAGTACATCACCCTTGTACGGACCCTCTATATACTCCTTCCACCTCTCTGCTTTCATCTCTTTGCTTAGAACTGGGTTTCCATCTGAGCTCTTGACATTCATACAAGTAGTTCTCTTTTCTCCAAATGTCTCTTTAATTTTCCTGCAGGCAGTATCTATCTTACCCCTAGTGAGATATGCTTCTACATCCTTACATTTGTCCTCTAGCCATCCCTGCTTAGCCATTTTGCACTTCCTGTCGATCTCATTTTTGAGACGTTTGTAGTCCTTTTTCCCCGCTTCATTTACTGCATTTCTATATTTTCTCCTTTCTTCAATTAAATTCAATATATCTTCTGTTACCCAAGGATTTCTACTAGCCTTCGTCTTTTTACCTACTTGATCCTCTGCTGCCTTCACTATTTCATCTATGAAAGCTACCCATTCTTCTTCTACTGTATTTCTTTCCCCCATTCCTGTCAATCGTTCCCTCATGTTCTCCCTGAAACTCTCTACAACCTCTGGTTCTGTCAATTTATCCAGATCCCATCTCCTTAAATTCCCCCCTTTTTGCACTTTCTTCAGTTTTAATCTACAGTTCATAACCAATTGATTGTGGTCAGAGTCCACATCTGTCCCTGGAAATGTCTTACAATTAAAAACCAGGTTCCTAAATCTCTGTCTTACCATTATATAATCTATCTGAAACCTGTCAGTATCTCCAGGCTTCTTCCATGTATACAACCTTCTTTTATGATTCTTGAACCAAGTGTTAGCTATGATTAAGTTATGTTCTGTGCAAAATTAAATGTGATCTACTAAGAGATACTGTGCAGTTTTGGAATATGTAAAAATTGACTATAACTTCCAGCTCTTGTCCAGCATGCTGTAATTACACATGTACCAGATGTACAAACTGTTTTTACATTGTATTATGGTAACTTTTCTGTAGCCATACCAGTGACAGAAGAAGGAATAATATGTCAGCATTGGGAGCAAACATCAAGGCTTCTAAGTTTTTATGTAATGTGAGTTTATATGTGCACATTGTGTAAAAGATACTGAAATCATTTTCAAAACATAACTAGTGACTGATGGTTGCAAAAATTTCTCTGTACAATAGTAGAATATTTTGCCTATTAATTAATTACTGAAAAAAGCAAATTGGAGCAGCCTGTTAGAACTGTAAAAGGAAAAGTTTAATGAAAAGATTATGAACTATGAAGTCATAATTTTTTTGAACTTTTAAAGCAGTTCTTTAATTTGGGAGAAATTAGAGGAAAGATGCGTTGTTGCTGGACACTATGACCAAACAAAGCAGAGCAGTAGACAACACACTGAACTTGTATTAGGGAGAAATGAGGGATCGGTTCTGTTTCTGGCCATCCTGATTAATGTTTCAGTGATTTCCCTAAATCACTCCAGCCAAAGGTCAGAATGGTTCCTTTGAAACGATGTGATTGAATTCCTTCTCCATCCTTGAAACATTCATAGCTTGTCCCTCTCAAATGACCTAAATGTCAATGTGACATTAAACCCTAATCTTCCTTCTTCCTTCCTTTGGACAGTATAAGAAGTTATTTGATGAGATAAACAAGATGCAGGGAAAAAAGTTGGAAATATTAGTGGACTAACTGTAACAGTCAAGTTCCAGAGACTTGTCACGAGAACAAAATTTGGTGGGATGCAAAAATGAAGATAAGAATTTGGAAAATATGAGGTATTTGGTTGGAGGTTAAAGTAATCAAAATTATGACACTATATATCCAATATGCTTGGAGGGATGCGATCATTTATCTGTTACACAAGAAAAGAGACAATACAAATGTCAGCAACTACAGAGACTTGTTACTCCTTACACAGCATTACACTATGAAACAGGGAGTCATATATAAGCAACTAGAAGAGCACTAAGCGGGGTTCAGAAATGGATGATCATGTGCAGAACAAATGTTCATGCTGTGACCTTGATCAAAACCAAATCGCTAGCAGAAGGTAAGAAGTGCGTCACAACATTAACTGATTTTGAGAAGACGTATGACTCCATAGACTGTGGCGCATTTGAAAGTACTGACAGAGTTTGAGAATAGATGACAAAAGATAAGCACTTGTGCAACAGTCATCATCTAACACACAGTTACAAGCTAAAATATTAAGAGAGCTATGTGAACCATTAGAGATCAAAACAGGAGTAAGGACAAGGCAACAGCATTTTGCCAATTCTGTTTAATTATATCATATCATGGAAAAAGTAATCCAAGAATGGCAGAAACAAATGAGTCAACACTATCCCAAGTGGAAAGGTATAAGGCTGACTTAAATTATGCTATTCTTTCCAAGATGATTTAATATATTTTAAGCATAATCTGGACATTGTGACCAAACAAATAGAAGGTGCAAAATTAACAACTGAGAAGGCAGGGTTGCAAATTTCTTTTGGGGGAGGGAAAAAAAACAACAACAACAGAGTATGTGAATGTAGAAGCAAAAGATCCGACGTAGACAACCAATACAGTGTATGGTGACATCAGAAAAACACAAAAGTTTAGTTTCATAGATGAGGTTTCCACCTAACACACAAGTGAGAAGGCAACAATCAAAAGAAGAGCTAGAAACATAGAGACAGTATTCAAACTGTGTCAGAACACTTATAAATCCTAAGCACTGTCTTATCAAAAGCAAATCCTGTTTGGGTCCCATAATTAACCCAGAATGTTTATAAACTACAGAAACAATTGCCAAAAAAGTGCTATCAGAATCAAAGGAAGAATAAAGTAAATTTTTAAATAATATCCTAATGGTAAAAAATGTTACAGCTGATGAATTTAGATTTCACTTGATCTTTCAAGAAACTACATGAAAAGTTGGTGAAGATTCAACTACTGTGCAATAAAAAAATTAAGTTGGATTTCTGTGGACAGAAGAAGAAATTGGAAAAGGTTGAAAATAAGATATTGGCTTGAAAAAAATTTTAACTCTGCAGTGGAGTGTACGCTGATATGAAACTTCCTTGCAGATTAAAACTGTGTGTCGGGCCAAGACTTGAACTCGGCACCTCAGGCAAGTGCATGACCAACTGAGCTACCCAAGTCAGACTCACTACCCGTTCCACAATTTTACGTCCGCTAGTACCTCATCTCCTACCTTCCAAACTTCACAGAAGTTCTTCTGCGAAACTTGCAGGGCTAGCACTACTGGAAGAAAGGATATTGTGGAGACATGGCCTAGCCACAGCCTGGGGGATGTTTCCAGAATGAAATTTTCACTTTGCAGCGGAGTGTGTGCTGATATGAAATTTTGTGGCAAGTTAAAACTGTGTGCCGGGCTGAGACTTGAACTAGGGAAGATATTGACTTACCAGGTGATGAAAGAAGTGTGTCAGGATCTAGGAGAGGGAGAGATCCTCCTCCTCCTCCTCCTCCTCCTTCTTCTTCATCTTCTTCTGAGGTACATGTGTTAATCTTCAATTCGGGACCTGTTTCAGTGATGGATACTCTGTCAGCATCTTACCACAATGTGACTTGATGGGAGAGGTCATTTTTATAGTCAAAGCTTACAGCCATTGTCTGCCTTGTAACTGAATTTCTTTTTCTTTTTTAAAATTATGTTTTTAGTCTCATGGTATCAGCTGGTTTTGATTTCATAGCAGTCATCATAAGCTTGTTTGAATATGTTACATAGTAACTTGTCAGAGCATAATGTAACAGTCTGTTTGGGTGTTCCTGACTGATTACTGTGCAATATATTGTAATCATCTGATGATGATTTGCTAAGAAGCCAAAACTGGGTACAATACCATTTGTGTGACCTAAAGCTGGAAAATATAATTTAAAAAGAAAGAATTAATTTTCACAATCTGTCTGGGTCTTTATAAACTTTTTATGGTTTTTTACATTAAAGGGGATGTTAAAAAAACTTTGTTGCTGCAACGCACACATAAAAATGTTATCATATATTTCAGTATCTCTTCTTTTATTTTTCTTCCTTTATAAATTTTCTTTGTCTTTGATTATTCTTTCCATCAAAAATGTCCATTTGGAGTCTCTCTCTCTCTCTCTCTCTCTCTCTCTCTCTCTCTCTCTGTCTGTCTGTCTGTCTCTCTACATTCTTGGCCGCTGTGCAGTTATTTTCATCTATAAATCGCTTTTCCGCCTACACCTTCAGTAATATGAACAGTTCCCTTGTTTTAATCCCTTTGATGATCTTAGAGTCAACAGTCATTGCTACCCAAACATCATTGTGGCGCCTTATTGTGTGCTGATTTTGCCCAACATGCTTTTGAAGTGCAGAAATAAGATCTCCCTCTAGTTCTAAAGTAGTTCCCAGTTGTCTCATGGCTTTCAGGTGAGTTGCAGTTTGTTTTAATTTTGCGTGACTTTCATGTTCTCTGACAGACTTAATTCATGAGGTGAGTAGTGCCCCATGGTATTGTCCAAGTTCCGAAGTTTAAACAAATGGCAATTACTTATCAGATGTAATATCTGGCCATGAATGGGTGAATGTTGACTAATATGTAGAATACTTTTCAGTTATGTAAAAATTTATTTGCTTTCTGTTTACTGGTATTCTCATGCCTGTTGCTTTAAGAATGCTAGCTAAGCTTTAATTCATACTGTGCAGACTTTGAACGCCATGACGACGATGAGCTTGGATTTCGGAAGAATGACATCATCATTATTATAAGTCAGAAGGACGAACATTGTTGGGTTGGTGAACTGAATGGATTGAGAGGTTTGTTGGAATGATTCATTT
This sequence comes from Schistocerca serialis cubense, assembly GCF_023864345.2. Taxonomy (NCBI): domain Eukaryota; kingdom Metazoa; phylum Arthropoda; class Insecta; order Orthoptera; family Acrididae; genus Schistocerca; species Schistocerca serialis. The sequence goes on along the minus strand of NC_064642.1, from coordinate 631,539,574 downwards.
TTATAGTGGCATACTTCTATCTTTTTAGTACTATATTTTGCTGCTTTTACTATACTTGGCCTAGTTTCAATCTTCTTTTTTTTATGTTGCAGTAAGTACTTTTGTTGGGTATTTTAGATTGATTGAATATATGTTTACAGTATTTTATTGAATATTGTGTATAGTAAAGAAGTGTTATTGCAAAATCAGTGTCAGTTATTAGGTCTTTCTTTGTTTCATTTTGTCTTGGTCTGTAGATTTTATGCATTTTGCTTTAATATGAACGTGGTTTATTTGTTCTTGGTGAAAGCTTACTGTTTTCTGCATTTACTAGTCACTGTCATTATTACAGTATTATAGAGACTAGTCATTCTGTGATACAGCTGTCTTGCCCTATGTAACATTTCATGTTTTTCTGTTCAGATAATTAATTAAAAATCAGGACAAGTCCTTTTAATGCCTTATGAAGTGAAAAATATGCTTTTCAAAAAAATTTCAGTTATTGCTTTTTATAAATTATCTGTGTTAGGGAGATTGTGTGTGCATTTAGTGAAATGAAATTTATAATTTCTTTGTGTTATTTGTACCAGTATATTGTGTCATTTTGTTTAACCAATATTTTGAGTAACTGTGATTGCACTTCATAATTTTAGTTTCATGGCCAGATATTCTAATAAGTTGCTCCGTAAATAAGATATATTTACTTTATTTACCTAACTTCTCCTGTTGTCACAACTTTTAATATTCTCAATGCCAAGTTCATGGAATTCACAGGCTACACGCCATTTGAAAGTTGCGAAACCCATAAAAATTATGCACTGCAGTATTTAGCTTTGAGTATCACTTTCACCCACAATTTTGGCTGCCTTGGACACCTGCAGGAGAGTTCTGCAGTCCGTGGATATTTGAGAAGTGATGTTGTTGTGTCACTAATTGTGCACTACGGCTGCTGTTCGAAACGGTATGTCACTGGGTTTATGCGTTTTGGAAATCACTGATGTACTTAACTTGTCATTTTAGATCACAAGGAATGACATTTTGTAGTCATTTCAATAAGTGTAATCCCTTTCATGTCCTTTATATCATGGAACCCCTGCTTTGTTTCTGTAGTGTGTTGTAATGCAACATATTTGAAATTGATTATTTGCAAAAAAAATTTACAATCACTTCAAATAATATTTGTTTGCTTCAAAAGATATTTCAGAATTAACCCAAAAATTTCTTAGGGGTACTTAAATTTAAAATAACAATCAAAACAGGAATTTTAAATTTAAATTTTAATGAGACGCAACAGTAGAGGATATTCATCTTTTTAACTGCACCAGAATTCACTAACAGCAGAAATTTATATTTTGCTTCCAATGATGAGTCAGATGTAAGATTAATAAAAGTTTTGCATTCTTTTTCTGATTAGATGATTGAAGGTTATGCATTGACAGTAAATGGGTATTTAACTGATAATTCATTTTGATATTTAATGTCATCATCATTGTAAAATACTAAAAATACTAATTATAAGTTTAATTCAAACCTTTGAGGTGCTGAGTAACTATTTCACTAAATGTCACTCCATTTAGACCCTTCATCATTGCCAAATAAAAACTTCGCATCAAGAGTTTAATGTCACACTTACGTTGCAGAATTAAATCACCAACTGTAACAAAACGGAAACAGATATTGTAATTCTATTTTCACACACATGAATTGTGAAAAAGTCCTTACTAAATGATGTATAGTCTTTTCTCACAGCTATATTACTGTAATTACAGATGAGGAAGCTATAAAGCTTTTAGTGAAACATTAGCAAGAGATTGGAATAAAGCCAAAATAATCCTAATACATATATAAAGTAGTACTAAAGATATAAAGATCTATCACTGTATAAGCCTTCTGTCACTGCTGTACGAAGTTTTTAGTAGAATTCTGACTACCAGATTGAGCACTACACTTGACTTGGCACAACCCATTGAGCAAGCTGGGTTCTGCACAGAATACAATTGACCTCATCCTCACTCTGTGTGAAACAGTTAGTAGAGCAAATGAGTACCATCTTGCCTTTACAGATTTTGAAAAGATATTTGATTTGATCAGTCACCTAACTGTGTTTGAGGCTCTGGCAGAGCAAGGAATAGAATGGGGCTATATTAAAGTCTTGTACAAGGTGTATAACTTTGCTTCTGCCATTTCTTCTCCAATATTTGAGGCTTTAATGAAACAAATTGGTTACACATGTATCATTCAAAGTATTTTCCATCGCTGGCCACTACTTTCTCCCATCTTTCAGGCAATGTACGAATCCTGCGTCGAAAAAATTTTTCATCTTTTGAAGTGATCTACGAATCGATCCAATGTGTGGCTTCTTCATGAGATCGGAAGTGTTGGTCAGCCAGGCCATGCGCCATTGATCTAAAGAGGTGACAGTCAGAGGGAGCAATCCCATTTTAACATTTCCAAGTACATTCTTACCTTTTTTTGCAACGTGGGGTCAAACATTGTCGTGCTGCAAAATCACTTTATCGTGCCTCTTGTTGTATTGCGGCAGTTTGTCTTTTAATGCTCTGCTCAAACGCATTAATTGTGTTCAATAACAAGCACCTGTGATTGTTTCACTTGGTTTTAACACCTCATAGTACACAATGCCGAGCTGGTCCCACCAAATGCAGAACATGATCTTGGAGTCATGAATATTCGATTTGGCCGTCAATGTGGAAGCATGACCAGGATATCCCCATGACTTTTTGTGTTTAGGCTTATCATAATGAACCCGTTTTTCATCCCCAGTCACAATGCGATGCAGAAATCCCTTCCGTTTTTGCCTCTGAGGCAATTGTTCACAAACACACAATGTCTCTTGGCTTCAGCTCACACGGGACCCAAGTTCCTTCTTTCTGAATCATGCTCATTGCCATGAGACATTTTGAAACGGCTTACTGTGTTGCTCCCACTAATCATGCCAATTTTTCTTGAGTCTTCACTCAGCAATGTCTCCAATTCTGCATCTTCGAAAACATTCTCTCTTCCACCACTGTGACGAGCTACGACATTAAAATCACCATTCTTGAAGTGTTGAAACCACTTACGACACATTCTTTCACTAATAGTGTTCTTACCATACGTACTTGAGAGCATTCGATGAGACTCAGCTGCTCTTTTTTTCATACTGAAACAAAACAGTAATACTTCCCGCAAATGATGAGAATTAGTCTCGTAAACTGACATTTCAATCAAGAACGACTTGATGATGCAGACACAAATTGACTAATGTTTGAATGAGGTGATGTTGACCGAGGTCCAAGGTAACTGCCTGACGTCTGTGATCTGTTTCGTTCGACCGCTACTTACCATTGTCGCCACCTATCGGCATACGGCGGAAGCAAAGTTGTACACCTTGTATAATGTATACAAAACCTCCACAGTGTATGAGAGTGTTGGAAGAAACCAATCAGTTTCCCATTGACAATGGTGTAAAATCAGGTGACTCTATATATATCTCCAAAACTATTTCCAGCAGTACTAGAAAAAGCAATGTTTAAATTGGAAAACAAAGGGAATCCAAGTTCTGGGAAATAGTTTGCTGCTGTAATTGTTCTATTTGCAAATAACGTAGAATAATTTCAAATATTCGCTAGTGAACTTGCATTAGTTTGCTTTGAAGTTGGCTTAAAAATGAACTATTGTAAAACCAAAATCATGAGGAGTGAATGGACACCAGAGAGACATATATCTATTGGAAATAAGCAACTGCAATGGGTCACAGAATATGTCTCTCAGGAATGACTTGTAAATATGGAAGTAGAGTAAAATCATAAATATTTTGACCTGTTCAATTAGCTTGACAAGCTCATGGAAGATACTATTCACTTTTGAATACTGAGGCACCATCTGAGCTGAAGAGACAACTTTTGACCAAAATATACTGTCAGCAATAACTTACCGTTGCAAGATATGGACATTAAATGAGTTCATTGTTCGAAAACTAATTGTAAACTAAAGAGGAATGGAAAGATCAATGTTAGGCTGTACAAAGAAAGAAAGAAAGAAAGAAAGAAAGCAGTTGATAACTGATGTGTGATAAAGGTCATTGATTTAATGCAAAGGGTGAATACCTTGAAATGGCTGTGAGCTGGTCATGTCACTCAAAGAAAAGTTGCCCGATGGGCAAAACAAGTATTAGATTGAAGCCCAATTTACAAAAAAACTACCAAGGGGAAGACCACCAGATAGATGGAGCAGAGACTTTTAAAGACAGCTGGATTGAATTAGCTATGGGAAGCTCAAGATCGCAGAAATGGAAGAACTTGCTTGGGTCCTATGTTGAACGATGACTCAAAAGGCCACATTACCAATTTATCAGATTGACTGTTGATAATGTTATCAGTATCAACCTCACTTTTTCAAATGGAACTATAGTATTCTCACCTACACATTTTCGAAGAAACAAATTAATAGCATTTAGGCAAAATCAAACAATGAAAAATACAGTATGAAATGTAACAATATTATGAAAGGAGTAGGGGCTACTCACTATATAGCTGAGATGCTGAGTTACAGATGGGCACAACAAAAAGATTGTCACAATATGAGCTTTTGGCCAACAAGGCCTTTATCAAAAAAAGACAAAAAACACACACACAACCAAAGAGTCTGGCAGCTGAAGCCAGACTCAGTAACTTGACGACAAATGGCGTGTCATACAGATGATTCACCAGTTAACTGGCTTCAGCTGCCAGAGATTGTAGTCATATGTGTGTGTGTGTGTGTGTGTGTGTGTGTGTGTGTGTGTGTGTGTGTGTGTGTGTGTGTGTGTTGTCGTTTAATTCTTCAAAATCTGATTTGTAGTTTCAGGGAAATTAAAATATTCAAAACTTGAGATTTATCTGTTTTAAAAATGAAATTGATTGCTGTCTTATGTGACAGTTCGCTTTATTATATGGAACTGCCACATCAATCTGATGGGTTGCACCAGCTTTACACAGTTTAGAGAGTCTACTTACAAAAGCGGAATAGTGGATAAAACTGAATTAAAACGGATACTAATCACACTTGGCTACATGTGGCTGGACCGACACACCAAATGGATGCCAAATGGCATGTCATAATGATGATTCGCCAGTTAAGTACATTAACAGTTCTGCTCCTGTTTCTGCCAGAGCTCTGAAAGAAAGATGCACATCAAAAATTGAATAATGTATAAAACTGTGAACTGAGGTTAAAGATGTGTTAAATAATAACTTTGCATTGTGAGTTTAATGTCAAGATACATACTTACATTGTAAAATTACATCAGCAGCCACAACAAAAAAAGAAATCAGAAAAAAACATATTCATGAACACTACCTTAAAATTCTATTTATGACATCAAGTGTTTGAAGTGTCTACCATCTACTTTAATACATATTTACAGTCACTGGTGCAAGGACTTCTGGACAGATTGAAGAGATTCCTTTGATATCGTTGCTTGTGCTGTAACAATGCAATGTTTTCAATCCTCTTGGGTTGTCAGAACTTGTGCATAGATTTCACCTTTGAGCTCCTTACAGAGACATGGTGAGCACTTCCATAACTGCAAGCAAGTAGCGAGCCAGGCATCCATTATGCTGGTACAACATACATCTATGTATTTCAAGCAGCCCTTCATCTAGGAGAACCAGTAGTACTTCAGTAAGAAATTGTGTGAATCTTATAACCGTTTAGGTTTCTTCAGTGATGTAAGGACTAATCCTATAGTCTCCAATAATACTACACCAGACATTCACACTAATGTTCAAACTGTCTCAGCCAGCATGGATTCTCAGCAGTCTAGTAACGCAATTTCTCACATTAGTGATTTGTAAAAGTAGCCTCATCAGTAAAGATAATCCTCTGAAGAAAGAATGTATTGTCCTGATGTCATATCACAACTAAGTGACAGAATTCTCTATGGCTTCTACATTCTTGCTGGTTAATGTGCTGGTGAAGTGATACTTCATACAGGTGGAAGCTACCTGCATGAAAAATGCAAAAAATGCTTGGATGACTTACTCCAGAGACACATGCAGTTTCTCTGGACCCAACATGTGGTTTGTGAGGAACGGTTGCCAGAACATCTGATTTGTTTGCTCCGCTCATTGCAGGCTTCCTCCTTGTGCTATATGTAGTATTCCTGTCTCTTCCAGTTACAGTTTTTACATATTCGCTGAATTGTCATTTTTGTTGGACACAGTCTGTAAATATACCTTTCTGTGTACAACTCAACTGTTCTCTTCACATTCCTTCTGCATTCTATGTAAAGAATTAACATATTTAATTTCTCTTGGTTTGTAAAAGACATTTATTTTCTTTATACTAATCAGCACTATATACATGTGAATAGCACAGGTAGAATAAAAGTTGCTTTCCTTTGTGCTTCTTGTATACTGGTATCAAGACAGTGCAAACACTCTGTTTCCTCTTTTGACCTGATGCATTGTCTTATTTGGATATGAAATCATAAAACTTCCACGTATGACAGCAATATGTTTCCTGCTCAAAACAGGTAACTCTCAATTACTCTGAAACTGCTAATAGGATTTTTAAAAGTGAAATGCCCTTAAATTTGTCAACCTCAGAACTATGGTACTAGTAGCTGTTCTGAGGCTGATGACACACCAGTAACCATCCTGCAATGACTCCAAATTGTGTGACAGGGATACAGGTTTCTTGCTCAATCCTCTGATGTACCTTTACTCGTGACACGCATGATTTCAGAGAGTGCACATCCATACAGTTCGTAGGCCTGCTTATAGAGGCCACCTTGGTCGGTCCCTGGTGTGCTCTGGTGAGCTGCTAGAGAAACAGAATTGTATAAGCAGTCACAAACAAGTGCTCAGCCTATTCTTTACACTTTATTACTGTTGTTCAGTCAATGTTTGCAGTACTACCTACAACCTGTATCTAACATGTTACCCAGTAAAATACTATGGGTGTTTTCTTGCTATGAAAAACTTGGTGACAAATGAGGGTTGCGTTTTCTCCATGTGTTAGTGTCAGTGCTAAGTCATCCAACAAACATCTTGCTGGAAGAACTACTCCAGTGTCTCACTGCCTAGCAGCAAGCCTTTGCTGAACAACAGCAGGCTCTCACCACACTGTCAACAAGTGGCGTCTGCATGTTTGTGGCAGGTTACTTTTCCGTCAGTGCAGCCGTCACCCTTTCCAGCTTATGATGAATTGGCTGAAGATTGGGACTCATTATGTAACACAGCTATGCCAACATTTCCAGGTTTTATGCATGGGCGATGCGAACCTGTGTATGGCTTTCTTTCTTTCCTGTCTTTCGCTGAGTATGTATCATTGGTGTCAATTTGTACATTTGCAAGAATTGGCCAGCTTATGATTTGATGAAATGTCATTGTGACACATGTAGTACTGTTGTCGGAACTGTCAGAAACACCCAGACCACTCTTACAAAGCCTGGGCTGCAGAATAGCATGGGTTGAACCATCATTGTAATTTTGTCACTAGTACCCATCACGAATCCTACTCTGATCATATGGTGCCTGATGTTATTATTTGCCTGACCCTGGATAGGGAAGTCCTCAAAAAACCACTTCAGTGTGAGAATCCAATGCTTATGGGTGTACTCTATATAGCACAGTCCTTTGTAAAGTGTCATGGGCCGCAAGCAATCAGATTGCTGATTTGGTGGGGGTGCGGTGGGGGGGGGGAGGTATTGGAAGTTGTTCAGGATGATAGGGAAGCCATTGCAGCAGTACAGCCTTCAACTCAGCATCACATGGGGCAGCATCTGTCATGGCCACAGCAGTAACAGACAGCGTCACAGCAGCATCTGCGTGCCCCCTTCTGTCTTGCTCATACTGCTTCTTCCAACATGACTGTGATGTGTGCCTTGTGTGTTCAGCAGTCTGCATCAGGTGTCATAAGAAAGGCCACATTGCATCGTTGTGTAGCTCCTCTTCAAATGTGGCGGACACAGTGGTACTGATGGACATAAACTGTATCTGTGTAGTGACTGTTTCCATGAACAAAATTTTTAGGGTGAGCTGCAGTGACTTTAGTAAATGCACAAACATATGTGGACTTGGGCTCCCCTCCCTTCATACAGGTTTCACAGAAGTTGGTTAGCTACATAAAAAGCAGATTGTGATCCTAGGTCTGTTCTCCACTCCTGTCTCTTACAAATCCGTTGTTCGCACTCTCACTTTTATTGTTGTGGATCATTTCCATACCACATATCTGTTTGGGTTAGATGCGTTTAATGCTTTCAGTTTCCCCATTGCCGATGAGGTAACTTTGTCAGTTCACGTTCCGTATCAGCGACTGGAGTTCCTCTGCTCTGAGTTTTTGTCTCTGTTTATGTCCAGGCTAGATTTTGCTACTGTTTTTCATACCCACATTACCATGAAAGAGTCGGCTAACCCTTGTTTTTTTCTGGGCGCAATAGATGCCTGTTGTATTGTGCAACTCTGTCAAGGCTGAATTAGACTGTTTGCTCAATGTCATTTGGCCTATTTCTTCCCGTGAATGAGCTACACCACTTGTGATTGTTAAGAAGCTTTGTCTCTGTGGCAACTTCAGCGCACGAGTAATGCACAATCCATAATAGATACATACCCTTTGCCCCACCTTGATGAGTTGCTCGCAAAATTGTCAGGCAGCCACTACTTTTTCAAGATTTATTTGTCAGAAACATAATTCCAGCTCCCCTTGCATGAGGCCACTACACAAATATCAACGCTTGCCTTTTGGTGTCACTGGTGTGCCCACAATTTTTCTACATTTTTTAGAACAGCTGACGATCTCCTCACTCAGCTGCATCAGTTAACTCACCGGTATCATTGTTTCATGTTATTCCACAGGAGACCACCTTAGCAATCTCTGATCATCGTTTTATGTCTTGCAGTCTGTAGGTCTCAAGTGCAAACTCGCCAGATCTCAATTTTTTCAGCCATCTGTTGAGTACACGGGTTTTGAGGTTTCTTGCACAGGGATCAAGCCATTGTGTCGCCATGTTGATGCAGTTGGGGCTTTGCCGTGGCCACCCTCCATTAAGGAACTGCAGGCATTCCTAGGTAAAGTTGCGTACTATCATAAGTTTTTACTGGACGCATCCACTGTTACTCAGCCACTGCATGCACTTTTGTGTAAAAGTGTGCCATTTTTCTGGTCTCCCCAGCTTGTGACCAAGAGTTCTCTTTGCTTAAATCTAAGTTTAGTCTACCCCATATCTGGCCACTTTTCAGCTGGATCAGTATCTTGTCTTGGCTAAAGAAGCCTCTCAGCATGGTCTTGGCGCAGTGTTGGCTCACAAATACACGGACGGGTCTGAACCCATTGCTTACCCTTCAAAGGTCTTACCTCCCACTCCGGCAGTCATATTCTCAGATTGGATAGGAGGCTTTAGTGATTTTGTTCATCCTCATGAAATTTCATATCTTCTTGTATGGTGCTAAGTTCCATTTAATCACAGATCACAAGCCGTTGGTTGCTCTTTTTAACCCTTTGGCTGCTGTGCCGAACAAGACAGCACATCTTTTCAGCAGTGGGCTCATTTCCTCTCCCATTATCATTATCTGATCCATTACTGACCAAAAGCGCAACACATCAGTGCCGATGCTTTATCTCGCCTTCTGATTGGGCCGGTCATGGTGTTCAATTGGTCAGTGGTTTTCCCATCACAAGGGCCACGATAGCATCGGCCGTCCTTCAGATCCTGTACTTAGTCGGATCCTCTCGTTTGTGCAGCATGATTGGGTGGAAAAACCCCCTGAGCTGTGCCTTGGATTCCTTACGTAATTACTTCTCCCTCCAGCACCACCCTTCTGTAGTTGATGGAGTTCGTTTGTTTGCTATGGAGAATGCTGCTCTCCGGATTGTAATCCCCACATCCTTACGCCATAATGTACTATGGCTTCTGCATATTGGTCACTGAGGGACCTCTCGCACCAAAACTTCAGCGTGCTGACATGTGTATTGGACGGCCATAGATGGGGACAATACGTGACTTATCGCTGCCTGCACTCCGTGTTCAGCAACAAGCTGCCACACGGGCATCTTTTTTCCCCCTAGCTGATGCTGCAGCACCCATGGGAGCATCTGCATGTCTATTTTGCTGGACCCTTCCTAAATCAGTATTTTCTCATTATAGTGGACACCTTTTCCATGAGTTCCTATGTAGCACATCATCCATCCATGTCCACAGCAGCTGTTATTTCAACCCTGTCTAAGATTTTTGTAATTAAGGGGCTTTCGTATACCGTGATTACCGATAACAGCTCCAAGTTTGTCTCTTCATAATTTGCTTCTTTTTGTCAGGCTAGTAGTGTTCGACGTCTCACAGCTCCCCCGTTTAACTCTTGCTCTCATGATGAAGTCAAACGCATCGTTCAGATGTTTAAAGCTCAGATGCAGAAGTATGTATCTGGTGGGTCTTCTAAAGCTGCTTTAGATCCCCTTTTTTTTAAAAAAGTTTGTACCATTTCACTCCGGTGGGGAACAAGAGCCCAGTGGAGCTGCTACATGGATGCCAACCGTGGACACTCCTTCAGCTGCTTCATCTGCCAGCATCGCTGGCTCCTTGACTGTTCTGACCAGGTGCATCTGTATGGGTAGATCGCCGGCCAAACCGCGTTCCTACCAACATCAAGCATCCTACCACTAGAAGGGAGGAGTGATGTAACTTTGCTCATGATGCACACGATTTCAGATAGTGCATGTCCTTGCAGTTCTCAGGCCTGCTTGTAGAGGCCATCAGGGTTGCCCCCCTGTCCCGGCTCACTCTGATGAGCTGCCAGAGAAACAGCTTTATTGAAGCAGTCGCAAGCAAATGCTTGGCCTATTCTATATGCCATATTACTGTTGTCCAGTCAGTGTGTTCAGTACGACCCACAACCTGTATCTTACATGTAGCTCTATAAAGTACCGTGTTCCATAAATTGTGTTTGTGCTTGTAATAACATCCTCAGTTACAGGCACTCGTTTGCTAAACCCAGATTGCAAATTCTTTTTTCAAACCACTGCCATACTGAAAGCCATTTGGGATCTATGGCATTTTGGTATTAAGTGCGGACGCGGTTCCAGTCCTTGTCCTAGGGTGGAGCCCACTGCCACCCTGGATTCTGAAGAGGACCATCTTTAGTTTTTAGTTGCTGCAGTATAAGCTAGAAAGTACCCCACACTCTATGTTTAAATTAAGTTTTTATATCATCTTATGTGAACACTACAGGTATTTCTCGTTTTGACTGATGGACATGGCTGCTCAGCAATTGACTCCAATTGTGTTCCCATAATACGCTTTCCAAATGACTTCAGTTTCTATAACACAGAGGTGATAGATTCTTGAGAGCAATGGCACAAATGAAATATTTTCAAGCTTCGAAATTCCTCTTGTGTTCTGATATCCTATGTGCACTGCAAGCCACCTAGTGCTTGTATCCTAAAGAGGAATCAATCCAGGACACTTTTTTTCACCTACAACAAAAGGAGGTGATACAAGGGTATGCGATAATTCAGCACAATGAATTGGCTGATATAGTACCAAGGAGGCCTGTGCAATACTTGCAGTACCAAATTGTAATATCCCCCAATATGCTGTAACACTGCTATTGAGAAGCAGGACACACATCATTAAGAGGATGAGAGGCTGTAAGAATGGGAAAATATGTTGATGGAGCCAGTGCCCAGCAGGGGTAAAGCTCCTTCCACTGGTGAGAAATGAAGTAATGTTTACTCTCCTCCAGATTGTGCCTGTACCATATGAACATAAGTGTGCTACATTTTCAAAGAGTACACCTCATTTATTAAAATAAAGGTAGTTAGTGGTTTTATTGAGAAGTTGCCTTCTGTTATAGAGGTAATACGCAAATTGTTAAATGGCTATTATCAAACCTTTGTCCCTCTTCTCAGCTCTTTCTAAAATTGTTTGGAGAGAAAGCTAGCATAGTCCTCAATTCGTGTAGTCCAACAAGTTTTTAATATTATTTTTGTAGCTCTTTATTCTTTTGGAAAATCTGTTTGTGCACTTGTCTTTTTAAGTGTTTTCTTTAGCTTATGATTTTATGTAATTTATTCTCTGTGAACCATTTTAAGTATTACCTGTATGGGCATTGTGTTATACCCTATGATTAAATAATAACAACAAAAAATCTCTCTCTCTCTCTCTCTCTCTCTCTCTGTGTGTGTGTGTGTGTGTGTGTGTGTGTGTGGGGGGGGGGGGGGGGGGGGGGTTCGTGTGCGCTTGTGCGTGTAAGTTGCATCCAACAGGCTATTAAATATTATTCTAATTAAAAGAAACTGAACTATTTTCCTTGTTCCTTAATGAGATATGATGACAGTATAATAGCAACATCTTGTGTACCTACTTACTTTATGTTATTAATAATGCCACATAGACTGATTTGAAAACACAGTGCCAAATATCTTGCATTAAAAGCCCTCCATTTTGGAAGTTAAGGCATCAGTTTGTTTTAGAATTTGCCACGTGGCTTACACAGGAAAACAAAATAGCAATTTTAATATGATTCTCCAGTTTTTACACTGTTACACTGTAACAATAAATTAAATTTGGGTGAGGTAGAATGTGCAGTTCATGAATTTTTGTCATGAAGAGCTTCTTGATTTTTTTCGCGGATAAAAAAGTGATTTCATTGTCCCTGTGTATCTAATATGAATTATATTATTTCTATCTATCCCTTTCCAAGATAGTCAAAATTTTACATGGCTTGGAAAGACAGCTGGGATTCATTTATATTGTTCAATGATATTCCGTTTTAAAGCGTGGTCTGTTTTCGATACCGTATATTATTTTGGTATGCATTTACAATGGTATCGAAGCCTATTTTCCAAGCATCTATTCTATGTATTGGTTTGCTACTGCCAACAACATGGATCAATGGCTCACATTGGACTCACAGGCAGGAGGAATGGGCTTCAAATCTATGTCTGCCCCTTCAGATTTAGTTTTTCCGTCATTTCCATAAATTGTTTAAGGAATGTGCAATTAGTTCCTTTAGAAAAGGTGACATGGTGAGTTTTCTTCCCCATCCTTCCCCAGTCATAGCTTGTGCTTCATCTGTGGTAACTTCATTTACAATGGGGTGTCAAACAATGAAAATGCGACAATAAACTGTGCTCGGCGTTCATTGATGCTGTACTGTATTTCTTTTTGATGTCCGATTTTTGGTTATATAACAAAATATTCTAAAAAACTTGACAGTGAATTTAAAATCCTTAAACCAGTCAAGTGAATAAAAATATTGTAATAGTCACTGTGAAAAGACCATTCACTATCTTCCTCAAATGTTTCTGCCAAAGGCCTCTCACAAACATCATCACCGTAAACAACAATTTATATTACTAGTATATTAAGACCATTTAGTAGTCCAGCATATCCTCTGAAGTTTTTTGTTTTGTTTGGAACATAGATAAGGGTGATTTCTGTTTGGCACAGTATTTTAAAACCTAGTAAATAACGAATTCAGTACTTACTGCACACTTAAAAATTAATTGGATTAATTTATGAAAATGTAATGTGTGTCAAATTTTTTCAAAACGCTTATATTTTCAGGTTGGTTCCCAGCAAAGTTTGTGGAGCTGCTGGATGAAAGAAGCAAACAGTACTCATGTGCAGGAGATGATAGTGTATCGGAGACTGTAACAGATTTAGTCAGAGGGACACTGTGTCCAGCAATAAAGCAAGTACTGGAGCATGGCATGAAGAGACCAAGTTTTTTAGGTTTGTAGTGATGTATTAATTTCACATTATTTTGTGCTCAGCTGATAGTGAGAAGCATGGACACATTAAAAAAATCTACAAATGGCAAATGCAGATCACAATGCAATCCATATCAAATGAGAAAAACAATCTGTGGGCGTTTTTAATTTTAATTTCAATCAAACAATGGAAAATCCAGGATGGACTGTAAGGGTATTATGAGAAGGTAGGTTGCTACTCACCATATAATGGAGATGCTGAGTCGCAGATAGGCACAACAAAAAGATTTTCACACTTTCGGCCAGTGGCCTTTGTCAACAATAGACACACACACACACACACACACACACACACACACACACACACACTCGGGAATGATGACTGGGTGGGGTAAAAGAGGAAGCTGGGGTGGGGAGGGGGAGGGATAGTGTAGTGGGAATGGCAGACACAGAAGTGCTGCAGGTTAGGAGGGGGAGGGGCAGGGGTGAGGTGGGGAGAGGGGGGAGGGAAGTAGCAGGAAAGGAGAGAAATAGAGAGAAACAAATAAATTAAAATTAAATAAAAAAAGACTGGGTGTGGTGGTGGCATGACAGCGGTGTATTGCTGGAATGGGAGCAGGGAAGGAGCAGGATGGGTGAGGCCAGTGACTAATGAAGGTTGAGGCCAGGATAGTTACGGGAACATAGGATGTACTGCAGAGAAAGTTCCCACCTGTGCAGTTCAGAAAAGCTCGTGTTGATGAGAAAGATCCATATAGCATAGGCTGTGAAGCAGTCATTGAAATGAAGCATATCATGTTTGGCAGCGAGTTCAGCAACAGGGTGGTCCACTTGTTTCTTGGCCACAGTTTGTCATTGGCCATTCATGCGGACAGACAGTTTGTCGGTTGTCATGCCTACATAGAATGCAGCACAGTGGTTGCAGCTTAGCATGTAGACCACACAATTAGTTTCAGAGGAAGCCCTACCTTTGATGGGATAGGTTATGTTAATGACTGGACTGGAGTAGGTGGTGGTGGGAGGATGTATGTGGCAGGTCTTGCATGTAGGTCTATTACAGGGCTATGAGGCATGAGGTAAGGGATTGGGGGCAGGAATAGTGTAAGGGTGGATGAGTATATTGTGTAGGTTCGGTGGATGGCAGGGAGGGATGGGAAGGATAGTGCGCAGGACATTTCTCATTTCAGGGCACGACAAGAGTTAATCAAAACCCTGGTGGAGAATCTAATTCAGTTGCTCCAGTCCTAGGTGGTACTGAGTTACGTGAGGAATGCTCCTCTGTGGCCAGATGGCGGGGCTTTCGGAGGTGGTAGGAGACTGGAAAGATGAGGCATGGGAGATTTGTTTGTGTACAATATTGGGAGGATAATTACGGTCAGTGAAGGCAATTAGTGAAGGCTTCGGAGAGATCCTCGGTATGCTCGTCACTGCAGATGCAATGGCCATGGATGGCTAGGCTGTAAAGAAGGAACTTCTTGGTATGGATTGGGTGGCAGCTGTCGAAGTGGAGGTATTGCTGGTGGTTAGTAGGATGGAGGTACTGATGTAGCCATCTTCGAGGTGGAAGTCAACATCTAGGAAGGTGGCTTGTGGTTGAGTAAGACCAGGTGAAGCAAGTGGGGGAGAAGTTGTTGAGGTTCTGGAGGAATGTGAATAGGGTGTCTTCACCTTTGATCCAGATAGCAAAGGCGTTGTTAGTGAATCTGAACCAGGTGAGGGGTTTAGGATTCTGGGTGTTTCGGAAGGATTCATCTAGGTGGAGGAAATGGTTGGCATATTTTATACAGGAGCTTAGTTTCCGGGTAATAGGTTGAAGGTATTGGTCTATGAGAGCAGAGATTCTCTCAGTGGGGGCATAGTAACCGGCCATAATGGGGCAACCTGGTCGGTTAGGTTTATGGACTCAGGAAGCATGACGAAGGTAGGAGTGCGGGGAGTGGTAGGGGTGATTAGAGAGATGGACTAGGGGGAGAGGTTCTGGGATGGGCCTGAGGACTTGAGTAGTGAATGGAGATCCTGCTGGATTACTGGAATGGGGTCACTTTCTCTCTGTTTCTCTCCTTTACCGCTACCCCCCCCCCCCCCCCCACCCTCCCCACCTCTCCCCTGCCCGCCAGTCAACCTGCAGCACTTCAGTATCTGCCATCCCCACCATACTATCCCTCGCACTACCCGCCCCAGCCCTCCTCCTTTCCTCCACCCAGTCGCCACTCCCATCAGGCACTGGTGCTGCTGCTCGCAGTGTGGTTTCAGTTGCCTGAGACTGCAGACATGTGTGTGAGCTGCATTTGCGTGAGTGTGTGTGTGCGTATATGTGTCTGTTGTTGACAAAGGCCATTAGCCGAAAGCTTTAAATATGAAAATCTTTTTGTTGTGCCTATCGGCGACTCAGCATCTCCGCTATATGGTGAGTAGTATAATTTTAATTTCACATAGTTCAGAATAAATTTATCTCTTACCGTCACCATATAACACAAAGGATACTAAACTGAATTCATGACTTGACCTACAAGAATAAGAGATCATATGTGTTAGTCAATGATTGCATTAAAATATGTTTTTCTGGGGCATGGTATTTATGACAGCAGGTAGGCTATGAAATCTCCTTCTGGTTGAACATCTTCAGCTATTAGTGGATTTTAAAGTATAGTAAGATTTTTATTCAGTATTTAACAGAAGAATAACACATTTCAATTAACAGTGGGAGAAACATCAAAAAGTTGTGGTATTTAAAAAAAATTAAAAAGATAGAGAGAGGAGGGATTAATGGCAGCCAAACACCGTTGCAAAAATAAGAAGCAGGAATTGAAATTGTGATAGTTGAAATTGAAACCATGAACCAATTGAAGGTTACAGTCGGATAAAGAGATGTACTAAAATAGCTATTTCATAGTATACGCTGAGTAACACATCTTCTGTGGATACTGGTTATTTCGAATTTTTGCTTCGATCCAAGTGATATTAATGATTTTTTTCCCCTCGTAAGCATTTTGTGTCAGGTATGTCAGGGCTTATTTAAGGAAATGAGCCGATTCAATATTTCTTAAAATAAGTAACCAAGTCTAAATTTAAGTGCATGATTTATAGATTGTAGACACTGCGATAATAATTTCACATGAAGTCATTAATCCATTTGTTAACAAAGAAATTATATGTAGACTAATAACAAAAACTGGTGATACATATCAACATGATTAAAATTGGAACTACTCTGACATACTTAATTTATTTAAGAGAGAACTGCACATTCCCCTAAAATTGGAACTACTCTGACATACTTAATTTATTTAAGAGAGAATTGCACATTCCCCAGGTAGAAAAAAAAAAAAAAAAAAGTTACAGGATTTATGTACGCAAACTCAACCATGCCTAGATCAGCAGCTGTATTCAGTCAACATAAGAACAGAAACACCACAAGAAGAACTTGGCATAAACTTAGAGCAAGTGATCAGAAAATGCTCAGATGAAATGGTACAGAACTCTTGAAAAATGTATTAAAATATTTACATAAATTAATTTGATAGTGGAATAGGAAAAGGGCAGCTTGCAAGTCTTCAGTCTGTATGTTGTTACTAAGAAACTACCTATCTGCCCTGCAGTAGTCATTGAATTTCATGTGTAATCCCTCAAGAGAACACAACACAATGACTGACACAACAAACTTTATTAAGTCTAGAAAACAACTTATTATAATGGGTACACTAGCCATGGAATGGCTCACAATGTCTGATGATGATGATGATGATGATGATGATGAAATGATGAAGGCAACACAAACACCCAGTCCCCAGGCAGAGAAAATCCCCAACCCAGCCAGGAATTGAACCCGGGACCCTGTGATCCAGAGGCTGCAACACAAGCCACGAGCTGCAAACAAATAATAAGTCTGATAACACACATGCAGAGGTTGACATGTATCTGAGTTTAAGCTGGCCGGGCACATCTCTAAAAGCTGTCAGTTATCCAGTGGTATGCGCAGACAAAAGGCTGTGCTCTCTTCCAAGAGCAGGAGCCTCAGATGGTTGTCAGGCTTCTAGCTGTATCTGCTGACTTCTGTAGTGTACCTTATGACTATACACTCAAATCTCAGGCATGGATCTATATGGGGTTACTACATATCTCATGCAAATAAATAGGACAACCACAACAGAACATGCTCTGTAATAAACCTTCATATATAATAAAGATTGTTCTAACCCCCAAAATGACCTTTCTACTCAACTTCACTGAAATGCGCAATTGTGCTATGTACACTTGTTCATTTACACTGCTGGCCACCGTAAATGCAACACCCTGAAGGAAGCATCCGAATCAAGTGAAATTTACACCATGGGTTTGCAGCGATGAGATATGCAACTGATTAGAATTTCAGCGCGGACGCACATCACGCGCGCCTGTGGCGCCACCTCATAGCGCCATTTAAGGCTTGGCGATTTCGACGAGTGTACGTTCGGCACGTGTGTTTACCTTGTGGTTGTTTCACAAGACGATCAGTTATGCCTCGTAGACAACAGCAAACATCTTTTGATCAAGTATCCGAGTTCGACAGAGGAAGGATAGTGGCTTACCGAGATTGTGGATTATCATACAGAGAAATCGCTAGTCGTGTTGGACGAAAGCAAACAACAGTAATGCGGATATATGACCGTTGGATGCAGGAGGGTACGACGGACCGACGTGCTCGATCGCATTCACCTCGGTGCACCACTGCACGTGCTGATAGGCAAACTGTGCGCATGGCAGTGACGGATCGCTCAGTGACATCCCGAACCATAGCACAGCACATTGCGTCTGTAACGCATCATCCAGTGTCTGCATGTACCATTCGACGCCGTTTACAGCAGAGTGGTCTGTCCGCAAGACGTCCATTGCTTCGTCTACCATTGACGCAGAACCACAGACGTCTCCGTCGCCAATGGTGTGATGACAGACGGATGTGGACGGCAGAATGGAATGACGTTGTCTTTACTGACGAGGCACGCTTCTGTCTGCAGCACCACGATGGCCGGATTCGAGTGTGGGGACACCGTGGAGAGAGGATGCTGAACAGCTGCATTATGCACCGCCACACTGGTCTTGCACCGGGTATTATGGTATGGGGCGGTATTGGATATTACTCTCGCACGCCTCTAGTACGCATTGCTGGTACTTTAAATAGCCGGCGCTACACATCCGAGGTGCTGGAGCCAGTTGTCCTTCCTTACCTTCAGGGCTCGGCCACAGCCATATTTCAATAGGATAATGCGCGACCACACGTGGCACGCATTGTCCAAAGGTTCTTCGTCAATAACCAGATTGAATAGCTTCCCTGGCCGGCTCGCTGTCCGGATCTTTCGCCGATAGAAAACATGTGGTCCATGGTTGCTCAACGAGTGACCCAGATTACATCCCCAGCTGCCACACCAGATGATCTTTGGCAACGTGTGGAAGCTGCTTGGGCTGCTGTACCACAGGAACACATCCAACGTCTCTTTGACTCAATGCCGAGACGTGTGGCAGCGGTGATCTCCAACAATGGCGGCTACTCTGGCTACTGATTCTGGCAGGAACCACATGTCACAGATGTCTGTAAACGTAATCATTTGATACTTGGTCAACATGTTATCTACAAAATAAATTTTGTTGTGGTACCTCTTGTCTTTCTTGGTGTTGCATTTACGGTGGCCAGCAGTGTATATATCAACCTAGTACGGGACTTTTCTGTTAATCAAATGATTTCGTATTTTGAAATGCTTACCAATAAAATAATAGAAAATCACATGCCTTCTCAAACCTCTCACCGAGTAAAGGAAGTGTTGAATAGTTGACAGGTGGATTAACAAACAGCTGAGCATTGTGTTCATCTTAAGATGGCCCAGTAGTGTTCAGATTTTACCTCTCGCTCCATTTTTATGTGTTAGGTATGCATCTTTACTCATTTTATTATTATGTGAACAAAGGTAGATAGATGAAAAGTCTCCCATGCTCAAAATCACTGGAAACCTGGTCTTTTACAGGCACTGTTTCTTCTGAATAAGTTATCCCAGCACACACCTGTATAGTTCTGTCATTAGAGCAATGTCCACAAAACAGGGGGGTCTAGGATCAGACCCTGGTATGACAAAGAGAGTTAATCTGTCAGAAAGTTTCACAAGGGTACATACTCTGCTACAGAGTGAAGGATTTATCTTGGAAACCCCTTGTACATTAATGATGAAATAGCCAGGATACACAAAAACAGTCAGTCTGAGAAGAGAAAAGAGGCACAGGAGAAAGGAAAGGGTGATTATTACTGTATTTCATACACAAATTTTTCATCAAAGCAAATATGCAGAGTGCATTCATAAAATTCAAGTTTTTTAATCAGTATGGTTTTCACATAGTGAAGAAGGGAGAGAGGGGCGTTGTGTAAACTTTAAACAGTTGGGCAGAACTTGTCTCAATGACAGGCATTACAAAACAGGGCAAAATATTTAAGTCCTCTTTTGTTCGTGAATCTCAGGTGATTCATTTGGACTCATAAACAGTTTACGTAGCTTCTTCTTCCTTCCTTTCCCTCTTATGTCCTAATGAAGAATCTGTGTTCTGAAAAGTTTAATTTATTTGTCTTTTAGTCTTTAGAAATTAAGCATCAAATATAAGTAATAATAAAAACAAATAATGGAATGCATAAAGGTAACAGCTCACTGTATAGTTGAAGTATTGAATCATTGCTAGGCACATTAACAAGACAGAACACTGTTGCAATTTTGAACAAATCCTTTTCAGAGCTGACATATTACACAGACACGTGCATGGCAACTTTGTCTCCCAGTCTGGATGAGAGAGAGAGAGAGAGAGAGAGAGAGAGAGAGAGTGTGTGTGTGTGTGTGTGTGTGTGTGTGTGTGTGTGTGTGTGTGTCTTTTCTGTTAGTTCTGAAAGAGGGTTCATCTGAAAGCTTAACAATGTTTTCATGCCTATCAATGATTCAATACCTCAAAATTACTGTGAGTTATTACCTTTACTCTTTCCATTATTTATATTCTACCAATGATTTTCCTTTGGCACATTAATAATAAAAACAGTATATTTTAGATTCAGCATTAACATTGTTTACAATTACGTCAATAATCATATGTTTTACATTTTGCAGGTGGCCCTTGTCATCCATGGCTATTCATTGAAGAGGCAGCTACAAAAGAAGTTGAAAAAGACTTTAATTCAGTTTACAGTCGCCTTGTACTTTGCAAGACTTATCGATTGGATGAGGATGGGAAGGTTCTCACTCCTGAAGAGGTTAGCCAACACCTATTTCAAACAATTACAGAGACACTGTCACCATTCTTTCATTGAACAATTTATTAATTAAGAATGAAAGTGAAACCATGAATAATGCAATATATTTGTTTATGTGTCCAGGCAACTTTCTGTGATAACCTTTTAATTTTCAAATGTTAATCAATGCAGGAGAATTGTTGTATTTTGTATTTTATAAAAACACAGCATGTTTGCAGCAGTTTGTTGTAATTTTATATTGTTACATGTATTGAGACAAAATTGAAGATGTATCACCAGCAGAAATGCTCATTAAGTAATTGAAGGTAAGGCCCAATGATAAAAAAGTCAGACATATATAATGAGTACAGGGGAACATCAAACCAGCATTTGCTTTCTGGGTAGGAAACAGTGATGCATGCTATTTTTAGATGTGGGTGGTATCATGAGACCCTAGTTAACTGTCTCACAATGAAGACAATGTTCCAAGTGTACAGAATCCTAACATGATATGACTCAGAAGAAAGATATGTACTGATCAGCTGCTGAAACACTGACAAATGGAGCATGACTAACAGAGGCACAGACATGTGTTTATAAATTAGCTATGCAACATTAAACTTTAACTGTGAAAAATATTGTGAAAAGGAAAGCTGCTACTCACCATATAGCGGAGATGCTGAGTTGCAAATAGGCACAACAAAAAGACTATCACAAATATAGTGTTCGGCCAATATGGCCTTTGTCAAAATTAGATGACAAACACACACATACACACTCACGCAAATGCAACTCACACACAAATGTATGAGGATTCATAATACCATGTAATGCTCTGCTACTGTGCCAACGTTCAGTGCCAATGGTCACGTGCCCATTTCAGTTGTAGTTGACAATGTCGTGGTGTTAACATTGGCACATGCATGGGTGGTCAGCTCTGGAGGCCCATTGTTAAGTGTGTTCAATGCACTGTGTGTTCAGACACACTTTTACTCTGCCCATCATTAAAGTCTAATGTTAGTCCTGCCACAGTTCACTGCCTGTCCTGTTTTACCAGTCTGCTCAGCCTATGACATCCAACATCTGTAATGAGGGTTGGCCACCCACTCACTACGTCTGGACAAGGTTTCACCTTAGTTTCGCCACGTGTTGAAGACATTCACCAGAGCACTCCTCAAACATCCGACAAGTCGTGCAGTTTCCAAAGTGGCGACCCTCAGTTGAACATCAAATAGGTCACTTGCCTTCACAAAGACAGCATGCTCACTGACACTACATGCACCATGCGTGTGTCTGACTAGCAGTCATTCCTTGCCAAGTGACACTGCTATCGCTTGGGTGGGTGTATATGGATAGTAGGCTGGTGAGCATAACATTCCAGCCGATCAGTGTATATGCCAGCAGTGTAACATATGTAGGTGCCAGAGGGAAAGTAATAATCACTTCAAATTGTGATAGAAGATAGATGTGTGAGCAGAATTGATTTAGAATAAGCTACAATATATTATGAGAAAGGATAGACTACTAATCACCTTATAGTGGAGATGTTGAGTTGTGGACAGGCACAACAAAAAGACTGCTAAAGAAGCAAGCTTTTGGCCGAAAGGCTTTCTTCTCAAATAGACAAAATGTGCAGGCGTGTGTGCACCCCCCTCACCCCCCTCCCCACCACACACACACACATATGCACCCATTCAAGCAAACACAACTCACACACATATGACCACTGTCTCTAGCTGCTGAGGCCAAACTGTGAGCAACAGCACACGATGGGGAAGCAATCTGGGTGATGGGGCGGGGGAGAGGGGGGGTGAGGAGGGGGAAGGATTGCAGAGTAGGGGTGGGTGGACGATGAATTGTTGCTGGGAGCATACAGGGATGTGGTGGGGAGAGGATAGGGCAGCTACTGCAAACGAGAGGTGAGATCGAGGACTTCTCCCATCATGCAGTGTCGCTTGCAGTCTGGCCTCGGCAGCCAGAGACAATGTGTGTGTGTGTGTGTGTGTGTGTGTGTGTGTGTGTGTGTGTGTGTGCGTGTGTGTGTACCATTAAGGTACATAGGATAGGTTTTACAGTGAGACTACAGACATGGAAAAATAGAATGGAGAGAGGAAGTGTGATTAATGTTGAATAGGGGCAAGTACACTCCAAAACACCACAAAGGAAGCTACTACTGCTTGTATTTCAGAAGAAGGCCTTTTGGCCAAAAGCTTACTTGTTTTGCGGTCTTTTTGTTGTGGCTCTCTGTGACTCAACATCTTCACCATACGGTGAGTAGCAATCCGTCCTTTTTCATAATACGTCATTATTCCATCCTGGATTTTCAATTGTTAGAATAAGCAATAATGTGCTAAAATATAATTCAGAATATGTAGATATGTATTTGGCTTTTGCTTCTCCCTAGCATGAGTCTAATATGGTAGCCACTGTGTTACCTTGCTCAGTCATATGAGTATGGAAAAAATAAATGAACAGAATTTGCAGACCTCCTCATTGTTTTGCACACAATCTCACAGTTTTCACCCCTTTGTTGATGGTGATTAGGGGTACGCAATACCATTAAGGTACGTAGGGCAGATTTCACAGCAATACTATTATGCTAAATAGGATAGTTTTTACAGTGAGACTGCAGACATGGAAAAGTAGAATGCAGAGAGGAAGTTTCATTTGTGTTGAATAGGGGCAAGTACACTCAAAAGCACCACTACAAAATTATATGCATGGAACAGAAATTGGTAAATGTGATGTACGTGTAAAGACCAATAAGTGATTAAAATTTCTGTAGAATTGGATGATTTATCCAAGAGAAAGAGCTTCACAAATTGAGCAAGGCAACAATGCATTGCTCCAAGTCCGAACCTTATGTGCCGCTATTCAGCTAGGTGTTGATTGAAAGAGTTGCTACACATCCCCAAGAGAGATATTGTGCCAAATTCTGTCCAATTGGTGCATTAGATTGTTAAAAACCCAAGCTAGTTGGAGGACCCTTCCCTTAACATTCCAAGTGTTCTCAATTGGGGAGGGATTCAGTGACCTTGCTGACCAAGGTAAGGTTAGGCAAGCACAAAGACAAGCAGTAGAAACTCTCACTGTGTGTGAGCAGGCATTATCTTCCTGAAATGTAAGCCCAGGATGGCTTGCCGTGAAGAGCAACAAATCAGGCATAGAATATTGTTGATGTACCATTGTGCTGTAAGGGTGCCATGGATAACAACCAAATGGGTCCTACTACGAAAAGAAATGCTATCTGAGACCATTACTCCTGGTTGTCAGCCCATATGCAGGTGACAGTCAGGTAAGTATACCACTGCTGTCCAGGGCATGTCCAGACATCTTCACTGGTCATCAGGGTTCAGTTCGAAATGGACTTATCACTGAAGACAATTCTACTCCAGTCAATGAGATTTCGGGTCAAAGACAGGTCTGGGGATGGCCCATACAGCAGTGGAATACCAACATGACTGTCACCTGCCATAAGTCCTGCAACTTTGAGTGATGGTCTGGGGTGCCATTTCTTTTCATAGCAGGACCCGTTTGGTTGTGATCCGCACCACCATTACAACACAGTGGTACTTCGACAATACTGTATACTATGTTTTGTTGCCCTTTATAGTAGGCCATCCAGGGATTACATTTTAGTAAGATAATGCCCGCCCACACATGGCGAGAGTTTCTACTGCTTGCCTTTGTGCTTGCCAAACCCTACCTTGGCTAGCAAGGTTGCTGGAGCTGACCCCAGTTGAGAACATTTGGGACATTATGGGCAGGGCTCTCCAACAAGATCGAGATTTTGACAATGTAATGCACTAATTGGACATAATTTGGCTTGATATCCCTCAAGAGAATATCGAACAACTCTGTCAATCAATGCTTGCATAAGGGCCAAAGGTGAACCGACACCTTTCTCTTGAACAAGATATTAGTGTAAGAAGAGTGGAAGATCCTTATTTCAGAAAGTTTTTTGGAGTTTTGTATTGTCTCTTCTTTCCAGTAAAGTGCCAGGGTGAGCAAATTTTGCAAAATTCATGTTTTGCTAAATGACTAGCTCAGTTTACAAAGCAAGAAAGTAAGGACCAACAAGGTGTACAACTTTGCTTCCACCATTTTTTCCCCAACATTTGAGGCTTTAATGAAACAAATTGGTTACACATGTATCATTCAAAGTATTTTTCATCACTGGCCACTACTTTCTCCCATCTCTCAGGCAGTGTACCAATCCTGTGTCAAAAAAATTGTTCATCTTTTGAAGCACTCCGCAAATCGATCCAATTTGTGACTTCTTCATGAGATTGGAAGTGTTGG
Organism: Schistocerca serialis cubense; assembly: GCF_023864345.2. Taxonomy (NCBI): domain Eukaryota; kingdom Metazoa; phylum Arthropoda; class Insecta; order Orthoptera; family Acrididae; genus Schistocerca; species Schistocerca serialis. The sequence goes on along the minus strand of NC_064642.1, from coordinate 631,514,370 downwards.
TCAGAGGGAGCAATGTCTGGAGAATACGGCAGGTGGGGTAGGACTTCCCATTTTAACATTTCCAAGTACATTTTGACCTCTTTTGCAACGTGGGGTCAAGCATTGTCATGCTGCAAAATCACTTTATCGCACCTCTCTCTGTATTGCGGCAGTTTGTCTTTTAATGCTCTGCTCAAACGCATTAATTACGTTTGATAAAGAGCACCTCTGATTGTTTCACTTGTTTTCAACACCTCATAGTAAATGATGCCGGGCTGGTCCCACCAAATGCAGAGCATGATCTCGGAGCTGTGAATATTTGGTTTGGCCGTCGATGTGGAAACATTGCCAAGATATCCCCATGATATTTTGTGTTTAGGGTTATCGTAATGAACCCATTTTTCATCCCCGGTCACAAAGCAATGCAGAAATCCCTTCCATTTTTACCTCTGAAGAAGCAGCTATTTACAAACACACAAATGCCATTCATCGTCTCTTGGTTTCAGCTCACACGGGGCCCAAGTTCCTTCTTTCTGAATCATGCCCATAGCCTTGAGATGTTTTGAAATGGCTTGCTGTGTCACTCCCACCAATCGTGCTAGAGTTTGACGCGAGTCTTCACTCAGCAATGTTTCCAATTCTGCATCTTCAAAAACATTCTCTCTTCCACCACTATTCTTGAAGCACTGAAACCACTCACGATATGTTCTTTCACTAATAGCGATCTTACCATAAGTACTTAAGAGCATTCGATGAGACTCATCCATATTGAAACAAAACAGTAACACCTCTAGCAAATTATGAGAATTAGGCTCGTAAACTGACATTTTCAATCAAAAGCAACTTCATGATGCAGGCACAAATTGACTAATGTGTGAATGAGGATATGTTGTCCGAGGTCCAAGGTAACTGACCAACGTCTGCGATTTGTTTCTTTTGACCGCTACTTACTGTTGTCGCCACATATCGGCAAAAGGTGGAAACAAAGTTCTGCAACTTGTATTTATTGTCACAGTGAGGAATAGTTGCGTACAGGATTTGAAAAAAATGAATAGTTGAAGCATTCTGTCAAGAAGGAACTTATCAAACACAAAGCTTTACACAAAATCAAATTCATGATGCCTATGCTGTAAACAGTTTGCAGACAGAAGTGGGCAATTAAGCAGGCAGGGTACTTGCATTTTGCTGAAAGAACACAGTAAAATTCAGTATCTGCATCTACATGGATACTCTGCAAAAAACATTTAAGTGCCTGGCAGAGGGTTCAGCGAACCACCTTTAGAATTCTCTATTATTCCAATCTCATATAGCGCGTGGAAAGAACGGAACACCCTCAGTGTCAACAAAATATTTTTGCATTCGGAAGAGAAAGTTGGTGATTGGAATTTCGTGAGATGATTCCACCACAATGGAAAACACCTTTGTTTTAATGATGTCCACCCCAAATCCTGTATCATTTCAGGGACACTCTCTCCCCTATTTTGCGATAATACAAAACGTGTTGCCCTTCTTCGAACTTTTTCGATGTACTCCGTCAGTCCTATCTGGTAAGGGTCCCACACCATACAGCAGTATTATAAAAGAGGACGGACAAGAAGGCCTATAGTGCAGGCAGTCTCCTTAGTAGATCTGTTACATTGTCGAAGTGTCCTGCCAATAAAATGCAGTCTTAACAAAACTTATTTTAGATATTCCAAAATATTAAGAGTAAGCTGTTTTTTTTTATCAATGGAATTGAAAAAATTAATGTATTTACGATAAATTTAAATAAATTGTCACATTTATAATTTCAGTTACTCTACCGATGTGTGCAGGCAGTGAATTTAAGTCACGATAATGCACATGCTCAAATGGATGTCAAGCTGCGAAGTCTTATCTGTTTGGGTCTCAATGAACAGGTTTTGCATCTCTGGCTAGAAGTTCTTTGTTCATGTGTGGAAGTAGTTCAGAAGTGGTAAGTTAAATGTATTACTAATATTATTATTGTAGTTGTTTAAATGTTTTATTGCATGTCAAATATTGTGTGCCCCGGATATAACATTTGAAGATGTCACTGAAAATTTGAAGTATTTCAGTAGAGCTCCTTCTCATCAACTTTGGTTGATGATATTGATTTATTGTTATTCATTTGTTACTGTTTAATGTTGTGCAGTTTCTCTGACAATTAGAGCCTGAGCATTTGCTCAGTTTAGACAGTGGCTGGAACAGCATCAACTAGGGGTCCCTAGGACAAATAGTATCACCACCAATCGCACAGTATGTTTTCACCCTTCACATATTTTGTGATTAAATGAATAAATATATGTGCCACTGAACAAATTTATGGATATTCTATATTAGAAAACTTCTGCAGTTGCTGTATTAGGTACATTTTCTTAAATAGGCCTACCGATTATTTCTGTAAACCATCAAGCAAGATGGTGCAGTGATTGAGGTACTGACTCACATTAGTGAGTCGTGGAGTTTTCAATCTCTGTATCGCCATGATGAATTTAGCAGTGAGTACAGGAGGGAGTGTTTGGGCATCTGTATGGTTGTTTGTGTTGGACCACGTGTAGGGGTTGGACAAAAATATGGGTACACCATGAGAAATGCATGTTTGAACATAAGTGCAGATGCTAGCCAAGCCTGCAGTTTGCACTATCGTATTTGACCATGAATAGCACAGGTGCAGTGTTCTCAATATGTAGCAAGTGTCAGTCATGTTCAAGACATTGTTCTGTGTAGTTGTGTGTGCATTATGTCATAGCTATGTTAATTTGAACATGGGCAAATTGTTGGTGCTTGTATGGTGGGTGCTTCCGCAGCCAAGGGAGTCTAAGCTTTTGGTGTTTCGAGAGGCACCGTATCGAAAATTTATACTACATATAGGGAAAGCAGAAAAAACATCATCCCCTAACTTACAATGTGGATTAAAGCTTGTGTTGATTGATTGTGACTGGTGGTCACTGAAGTGGATTGTGATGAAAACTAAGAGGACAACAGCTGCAGAAGTCACTGGAAATGTATGTTACAACCAGAAATCCTGTCAGCACCAAACTAAAACAAAAGTAGCCTCACAAACAGGGAATTGCAGGGTGAGCAGAAATTCCAAAAGTACTAGTCAGTGGTGGAAATGCCTGTAACAGGAAAGGGTGTTCCTGAAACCATAAAACCTAGACTGTTGAGAAATGGAAGAAAGTCATATGTTTAGATGAGTCTTGTTTCACACTGTTTCCAACTTCTGGCCAAGTTTACGTCGCAAAAGTTAAGCATAACCGTGGTCCAGTGATGTTTTGGGTAGCCATATTGTGGTATTGGGCCCCATGGTTACTTCACAACATCATGTTACTGCCAAGGACTATGTGACTATTTGGCTGATTAGGTCCATCCCATGGTACAATATTTGTTTCCCAATGGTGACACTATCAGGGTCCTTGTTCACTCAGCTTGCAACGTCCAGGACTGGTTTTGTAAGCACGAGGATGAATTATTACATCTCTTGTGGCCAACAATGCCATCAGACCTCAATATTATTGAGTCTTTATGGTCTACTTTGGAGAGAAGCATGTGTGTTACTGCCCACCCATCATCGTTATGTGAAGTTGTCACTATTTTGCGGGAATAATTTAGTAAGATTCCCTTGAAAACCTCACAGGACCTATATCCATCCATTCCAAGGTCACTGGAAGCTGTTTCAAATGCAAGTGAGTTCCCTACATTGTATTAGGCAAGGTAATGTGTCATATTTGTGGTGTTTTCATATTTTTGTCCAATCCCTGTACTTAAGTGATATAAAGAATGATAGCTTGAAAGCTAATAAAACCTCTGTGCTGCTATTAAATGTCTGCATAACACATCAAGTAGCTGGAAGTGAGTGCTTGACTTCCGTTATTTATATGTACTGCAGAGGTCTGTATCCTTTTTTAAGTTTGTTGTGAACTTTGTGTTAGAGTTGGTGTGTGAATATAATAAAATGTGTCAATAAATTTTCAGGTATCATCCTTGGAGTTTCATCTACAGTCCTGGATGGGTGCAGATCAAATGTGAATTGCGTGTTCTTTCACAGTTTGCATTTAATTTAAATCCTGATTGGGAAATTCCAGCCAAAAAAGAACAATCTCAACCTCTTAAAGATGGTGTACGTGATATGTTAGTGAAACATCATTTGTTCAGTTGGGACCTCTAGGACACGGACTGTTTATTTAATTGGAACAGTTCCAGTTCAAAATGTTAAAACTTTAGGTGATTCTGTACAGGGACTCAGTACAATCGAGTGATTACTTTTTGTTTCAGAAAGATGAGTGAGTGTGCTTGTCGAATATGAGAGAACTGTAAAAGAAAGATTTTAACATTGTATTGTTACATATTTATTGAAAGTTGTTCAAAATAGAATTCAAAATGTTACCCTTAGTTAAAAATAAGTTTTACCATATTTAAAGTGAAAAATTAATTACAGTATTGCAATTGAAGAAGCGATTTCAGTAGTTTTGTGGAGAAAATTAAGGGAGAAATGAGTTAACCAGGAAAGTACAGAATGGTCTAAAGAGGGTACTGAGGCAGCTCTGAGTTGCTTACAAATCTTTCCATACAGACATATTGACTAATCAAATATAATTTTTGTGTTTAAAATATTAAATTAATCTAATTGACAGACAATCTGTATAAAAATATTGTCATTTAAAAGTTTGTGAAACAGTCTGTAATTGTTTGTTACAACTGTGTACTAATTGTATTTAATTTAGTCAAGGTTTTGTTGCTTATCTGGATCTGAAGAGATGACCATCACCTTTTTATAACTTATCCAGTAAAATACTGCTATCCAGTTCACTTTATTTTTAATCAATAAGATGTCATCTGCATGTTGTTGTGCTAAAATGACAAGTATTGGTGCTGTTGGGTTACTGCCAGTTTAATAAGTCAGAAGTGTGTTCAAAAAATGTATTAGGTGGTTCATTTGATTGGGCTGACAGTAATTTAGAGGTCAGTTTTAGGATTCTAACATTTTACCGTGAATTCGATCAGATTCTTTGGGTTTTCAAGCCAACTTCTTTGTTGTTAGCAGATTAAAGTTATTAGAAATCAAAATGTCGTGAATGGCTTTGATTTGTTACAAATTAAGAAAGATTTCCCTTTAGAATTACCACAATATTTATCACAAAAATGAACATACATGTTTCTTACTGATTTATAGTATTTATTCCTTAAAAAAATGAAAATTGTTACTGTAACACTGCTATGTGTACTGAATGACACCCTTGGAATTCAGTATCGTTAGCCTCAGTCCGCAATGAGTGGGAAAGCAGTGTGCTGACCCCATACCCCTCCATAATGCATCTAAATGACACCATATGGCAGAGGATGATACAGTGGCTGGCATGGTCATCAAGGCCTGATTGTAGCATTATTTTTTTATCTTAGAAAGCGTGTATTAAGTATTCAGCCACTAATGAACCCTCTGTCAGAAAAAAGTGAAATTGTATTTTTCTTAGATTTGATTCATTGCTGTGTGTAAAGAACAATTTCCAATGTACAAATCTGTTCCTTTCAATTTGATGCAGATACAGAAGTCCCTGTGAAGTTCCATTCACTGATGGAAAAATATATAACAACTACTACTCACCGAGAAACTGAACTGTTAGAAAGGATATAGTAAGAAGGCTCGAATAAATTCATTCCAGATGCAGTGCCATGTCATCTGCAAAATAAATAAAAATTTGTCTATTTTCTAAGTGTCTTGCCAGGTTTTCTCCTAAACATTGAGGAAGAAGACCTGTGCAAAATTGTTGAAATATCACTACTGTCTAACTGTCTTGCACAGTTTTCTTCCAAATGGTTAAGAAGACCTGTTGAGGTAGTTGAGGCGTCAACACATATTTTACTTAGTTTGTAGTATGATATTTCACTGTACACCAGATGACTGACACTGACTAGATTTCTTTCCATTTATATCCAGGGGAAGAAAGTATAGAGTTTAAGGAACTCTGTCAGCTGGTACACAAAATAATGAAGCTATCTGCTTGGTTATCAAACTGCCATCCTTACTCAGAGTTTTCATTATCATTTTGTGGAGTTTTAAGTTTTTTTGGAATATTATAGCATTCTAATCAACAGCAATTTCAGAATATCATAATTAAATTTTAAAGTCATTGTTTTTATTATCTTTTGGGGGACAATAAGAATGGGCCATGTAATTCTGTAGGATGTTAGTAATGTTATAATGATTATTGTAACTTTACTGTTGCACACACTGTATTGTTTTTCAAACAACCTCTGCAATTTTTGTATAAATGTAAATATTGGCACTGTTACTTGTCTGTAAGACTGAGTGTTGCTTTGGAATAATTAATGCCAACCAAATAAAGAAATGTAATTTTACTTAATAGAATGAAAGAAATCAGATACATTGCATTGTTTACTGTAATGTATTTCTACTGCTGAACAGCTTCTGAAATCCTAATTATGACAGGGTTCCACTTATCTGTGTGTGTGTTGCAAAACTGATTCATTGTTATTGTGATAAAGAATACTGTGAATGCTTTTATGTAAAATTATAGTGATACGACAGTGTCAAAAGTCTGCTGTGACTACAAGACATAGGACCAATACCTTCAGCTGCTAAACCAGAAATTCATTATTTTATTGTTGTTTTACTTTTAGTAGAGTCTATTAATTATTCAGTATTAAGAACTTTTCATTTTATGATATGCATTTGTATACAATTTTAGTGAATATTTATACTTTTAGTGAGTTCTATCTAACGAAGTTACGAAAGTACGTTACAAAGTTGCTTAGACCATTTATATCTGCTGATAATTTCCCATAGTAATCTTTTCAAGTAGAAAAGATTTTATAACTGAATTCATCTCGAAGTTTTTTTCATTTATTTGAACATATTTAGTATGAATGCCTTTCGTAGTTAATTAAACTGGAATTAAAATGAAATACCAGTTATATAAGGGCTTAATATTATTAAAAAAATTGCTTCTCCAAGATAATTGGGACAAGAAATAAATATTGTCAATGATGGTACTGCAGGGACTAAATGTAGGTATGGGACTTGCAAACTGTTCAGAAAATCACAGTGCAGAGCAGTGATTGCATTGTTGTTGTTGTGCTCTTCAGAAAAGACTTCCTAACACTTACATCTATACTCAATGTTAACAAATTTCTGTTCTTCAATAACGCTTTCTTTGCGATGGCCAGTCTTCATTTTATATCCTCTATATTTTGACCATCATCTGTTATCTTGCTGTCCAAATAGCAAAACTCATCTACTACTTTAAGTGTCTCATTTCCGAATCTAATTGTCTCAGGATCATCTGATAGTTATTCCTACTCTCTCTCTCTCTCTCTCTCTCTCTCTCTCTCTCTCTTTCTCTCTTTGCTCAATATACAGATTGAATATTGAATAACATCAGGGATAGGGTACAACCCTGTCTCACACCTCCACCTGGTTTCTGTACAAATTGTAAATAGCCTTTCTCTCCCTGTATTTTACCCATCACTTTTAGAGTTTTAAGGAGAGTATTCCACTCAACGTAGTCATAATCTTTCTGTAAGTCTACAGATACTATAAATGTAGGTTTGCCTTTCCTTAACCTATGTTCTGTGAGAAGTCTTAGGATCAGTACTGCCTTGCATGTTCCAACATTTCTACAGAATCCAAACTGATCTTCCCCAAGGTTGGCTTCTGCCAGTTTTACCATCCTTCTGTAAAGAATTCATGTTAGTATTTTGCAACCATGACTTGTCGAACTGACAGGTTGGTTATTTTCACATCAGTAAGCATTTATTTTCTTTGAAATTGGAATTATTATATCCTTCTTGAAGTGTGAGGGAGTTCACCTGTCTCATACATCTTGCTCACCAGATGTAAGAATTTAGACATGGCTGGCTCTCCCTAGGCTATCAGTAGTTCTAACAGAATGCTTTATACTCCTAGCGCCTTGTTTTCACTTAGGCCTTTAGTGCTCTGTCAAATTCTTCACACAGTATCATATCTCCAATCTCATCTTTATCTACGTCCTCTTCCATTTCCATGCTATTGTCCTCAAGTAATCTCCCTTGTACAGATCCTCTATATATTCCTTCCACATTTCTGCTTTCCCTTCTTTGCTTAGGAATGGTTTTCCATCTGAGCTCTTGGTATTTAACAGGTGGTTCTCTTTTCTCCAAAGGTCTCTTTAGTTTTCCTGTAGGTGGCGTCTGTCTTTCCTCTAGTACTTCTAAATCCTTACATTTGGCCCCTAGCCATTCCTGCTTAGCCATTTTGCACTTCCTGTCAATCTCATTTTTTAGATGTTTGTATTCCCTTTCGTCTGCTTCATTCACTGCATTTTTATATTTTCTCTTTTCATCAGTTAAATTTGACCTCTCCTTTGTTACCCAAGGATTTCTACTTGCCCTCGTCTTTTTGCCTTCTGCTGCCTTCACTATTTCCTCTCTCAAAGCTGCCCATTCTTCTTCTACTGTTTCCTTCCCCCTGTTCTTGTCAATTGTTCCCTAATGCTACTTCTGAAACTCTACAACCTCCGATTCTTTCAGTTTATCCAGGTCACTGCTCATAACCAATAAATTGTGGTCAGTGTCCACATCTGCCCCTGAATTGTTTTACAATTTAAAATCTGGGTCCAAAATCTCTGTCTTACTATTATGTAATCAATTTGAAACCTTTCAATGTATCGAAGTCTCTTCCATGTGTACACCCTTCTTTCATGATTCTTAAACCAGGCCTTAGCTATGGTTAAATTATGCTCTGTGCAAAATTCTAGCAGGTGACTTCCTCTTTCATTCCTTTCCCTCAGTCCGTATTCATGTACTCCCCCCCTCCTGCTACTGTTGAATTCCAGTCCCCGAGGACTGTTAAGTTTTTGTCTCCCTAACTATCTGAATAATCTTAATCTTTTTATCTCATAGTACATTTCTTCACTCTTCATCATCTACAGAGCTAGTTGATATATAAACATGCACTACTGTGGTGGGTGTGAGCTTTGTGCCTATCTTGGCTGTGATGATGTGTTCACTATGCTGTTCAAAGTAGCTTACCTGTTTTCCTACTTTTTTATTCCTTATTAAACACTCCTTCATTACCTCTATTTTTTTTTTTTTTTTTTTTTTTTTTTTTTTTTTTTTTTTTTTTTTTTTTCTATAACCCTGTATTCACCTGACTAGATGTCCTGTTCCTCATGCCACCAAACTTCACTACATTTAAATTGAACATATCCATTTCCCTTTTTAAATTTTCTAACATACTTACCCAAGTAAGGGATCTGGGATTCCACACTCCGATCCATAGAATGCCAGTTTTGTTTCTCCTGTTCCGAATAGGGGAGTATTTTACCTCCAGAATATTTTAACCATAGCATAGAGCTGCATGCCCTTGGGAAACATTATGGCTGTAGTTTCCCCCTGCTTTCAGCCATTTGCAGTACCATCACAGGAAGGTTGTTTTGGTTGGATGTTAAAAGACCAGGTCAATTAATCATTCAGAGTGTTGTCCCTGCAAGTACTGAAAAGGCTGCTGCATCTCTTCAGGAACCACTTGTTTGGCCTCTCAACAGATACCCCTCCGTTATCGTTGTGCCACAGGTATGGCTACCTGTATCACTGATGCACACAATCCTTCCCACCAATGGCAAGGTCCATGGTTCATGAAGTGGTGATTGCATTATCTGTGTCAAACAGATGTGTTTATAACATTCTGGATCATCTAGTACAAAAATTAATGCTTAAGGTTATCCAGAAAGTTTAGTAGGCTTGTTTTGTACAATATTTTGTAATTGTTGTGTTGCGAAATGTTTTAAGTTATATGTATTTGTAACAGTCTGTCAAGTGTTTATAATATATACTCTGAAAATTGTGCTGCTAATTTACACTGCCTTCAATTGAATTACAAATTAAACTCTGAAATGTGTGATATTGTCATCACTAGCTCTGGAGCTTGAGCATGCTAGTCTTATATGTACAGGAAAAATAATAAAAAAGGAGAACATATCCATGGCCATTATTCTCTGAAACTTGATATACAGCTGATTGCAAGGGTATACTCAGCAAGGCAGAGTCAAGGAAGCTCAAAACCCCCTTCCCCAAAGAAAAAAAGAATCTTTGTAAACTGAACTTACATTTTTTCCTGCAAAACACACAGATTTATCATTCTGTATAGTTTGAAAAAGGCAGAAGATGTAATGAGTATTGATTAGTAGCATGTGTACCAGAGCCACGTGTGGCAAAATCTCAAAACTGTTTCGTTGTTCAAAGGAAAACACAAGTTAACCACCCACTCTTGCCCCGACCTTGAGTACACTCTTGCCTGGGCGACAGAAAAATACAAAAACCTGTTACACAACAGACAAGTTGTTTCAGAATAGCCACAAACAAAACAGTGGCCACTATGTCTAATTATAGATTACCCTGTTGTGAACTGCTGTTATTTTATGACTCATGAAGTATTAAATGATATAAAACAAAAAGTGTAAAACTTCATCAATTAGAACAATGTGTTGGAAAGTCCAAAATCTAATGATCGTGTACCAGGATTACAAATATTAAATAAGTGTTCACTAAATCACACTGAGTTATCCAAAATAATGCATTTGTTGTCCAAAATCAGCTGTATAAATAAGTGTTTATAAGGAAAGTTTATTGAGCTGGTAACACATGAAAGAAACTGTTTCATAATACGTGAGGAATAAGTCACTAATGATCGACACCATGAAAATGTCAAGAAGTAAAAAATGCTATTGTAAATACACTCCTAGACTGATGCATGAAGACCTAGCAGATTTGACAATGAACAGTGTTAACCCTTGTATCATTTGTGATTTAAATGGAAGAGTTGAAAGTGTAACTCAGATCATCATTTGTTGTACCGTGCATGAGTGAAATTTGTGTTGTAGTATGTGGAGGAAACCAAACTTCGAAAGTAACAGAGTAAATCTAATTACCAGATAACATGAGTTCCTACTGTAATGAAAGTCTTGTTTATAGAGGTGTTACACGGGTAACTTTGTAAATAAAAAGCATCCATTCCAAAAAATTGAGTCAACTTTATTAGACATATTTGTTTTCACTTGGTAATAGCACAGAATACATCTGAAAGCTAAAGATTTAATAACAATAAATGTACAGGTAGATTCTGAGCTGAATGAAGCAAAGTGATGAATCATACAGAATGTACAACCAACAAATTGAATAATATGTATTGGCCCTGAAATGATATGTAAAGTATTTTGTGATTAACTGCTCCCATTGCAATTTTCTAAATATTTGTTCTACTGTTTAATAACCTCTAAAATAGTGAATGTGAATTTGAAGATACAGAAAGAGAATGGATCATAGAAATGCTTACATTAAAAGTACCAATAAATATATTTTTGATTTACTAATCTTAGTAACAACTTGTATGTTCAATGAACATTATTCACAAATTGTACAAAAGTTGCAGCTTTAATTTGTAATTTTGTCCAGTGTTTGTTTTTAAATTTGAAGCATCTGATCTCAGATTTTCATAAGTACATATGTGATGTTTGTTAATGCAGCGTTTAATTAATTCCACATCTTGATGCTGCTATGTACAAAGGTTTAGAATATGTCTAATAATATTTTTTCTGATGTGATAACAGATTTCAAATAAAATTAATGCTTCTTGTACGTGTTGTTTAGCTTCTTTCCAGAAGAAATAGCAGAGCAGTGACTATATTCTAATAACCATGTGTGTGAGAATGTATGTACTATTGCTGGAAAAAGTGCTAGTGCTCAAAAGCTTGTGTGAGTGTTTTTCTGTTATGTGTTACAGTGCTCCACACATTGATCCGCTGTAGGTGAGTGGTTGTATTTCCCTTATTTTACTTATTGCTTCACCCAGGAATTTCCATTATTGTTATAAATTCCACAAAGAATAATTTGGCCTTATGTTGACATATTTTTGATTTGTAATACACTAGCCCCATAAACTTACCAGAATTGGTTTAATTTCATCTAAAGTCAACTAGTGTTCATTAATACTGTAGGTAGCAATGCTATAGTTTAATCTTCTGCTTCTATATAACTTAGTGTAAGTATTGTGTGACAGTACCATAAACTCCAACATACGTGGAATCATGCTCTTTGTTTAATACTGTCCCATTCTTCTACATTACGTGATTTTGAATTTGAATAAGACATGCATAAAGAGAGGAATAAGGAAACAAATAAACTGAACAGTTTGGCTGGGAAAGTACAGAAAGGACTATGGAGCTGGTGTGGTGCAGGAGGGTATTATGAGATGTGAAAAGGAGAAATGGTAAAGACAGGTGGAGTAAAAGGACTCATGGAGATTGAGGCCAAAAGCATTGTAGTTATGAAGGTTATCCTGCATCAAGCACTTACTGCATCCACAGTACAATAAAGCTGGAAGGGCAGATCTACATGCCACAGGTGTGAAGAAGCCATTGATATGTTTTCCATGATGTTTAGAAGTATAAACTAGTTGGCCATTGGCCACTGTTTGACAGAGGTCCTTCATTTGTGTGGACAGTCTGTCATAAAATGGTGTGTAGTCATTGGAGCAAAGCTGATAGACAATATCATGGCTTTCTCACTGAGTAAGAAATGTTAGTCGTAGGACTGCAGTTGGATTTGGTAGGAAGCTCTATGGAACAGTGTGACAGAAATGGCCTTGATTTCATAGTCTCGTCCTCGGTAGCACCAATCTCAATCACTTTGAAGCTGAGAGTTTAAATGAGTGTGGAATGATGTACATAGATGACATCAACACACACTTTTTATTCCTTTCAAACTTCCTCTATTAATTGTGGTGTGTTTTTTTTTTTTATTTTGCAGAAAATTATTAGTGCAGCTATTCAGAATCAGCACCCACAATTACATAAGCCACATTCCAGTGATGAAGCTTATTTTTCTATCACCAAAAAATCACACTTTCACATTTACATAATAATCATCACCATGTGCAACACTAATCCACTTTGATGACAATAACATTTCACTATACTCATTAATCACAGCACGCATTCATATAAACAAGGGAATTCACATTGCATAAAATGTGAAATTACTCAAGTCCTCAAACATTAATGTGAATGAGTCTTGTGGTTGCTGGTGTACAAAATGAACATATTTTTGGTGTAAGTCAATACTGAGAGTGCACTTGATATTGGCTTACTCATCAACACTCAGACTGCGAACTGATTACTTCACGACTGAGATAGTCTCATAAAGATTGGCTTGAGAACAAACTGTTGTTTTGCAGACTAAATAATGCTTTGAAATTTGGCTAGGTTGGAATTTACTGTTTCAGATGAACTATCAGAACTAATGTGATTCTGAATGACAGAAAGTGTCACTAGCAGAAATTTGGAAAAATACATGGAACTATTGTCTTTATGCAGTGTGAATTCCCTTGTTTATATGAATGTGTGCCATATTGCAAACTGGAGCAAATTATACAAAATTATTAATTAGTTAATCAGTTAATGCCATCTATCATTTTTTACAGAAAAATTAATGTAACAGAAGTATGTAGTCAAAGTTCGGACTCTTAACAGTGGTTTTGACAAAGTTTGCAGTGGAAAATGGGGCTTCTTTAGATCTTCAAGTTTCAATTATGAACTAACAATTATGTTTTATGTAATTTAAAATATGTTACTGGAAAATGAGAATGCTTAACTTTGAATCATGTAGGTCACTTTTCCCAGCTATCTTGATTAGCTCATAGGGTTTTGCATATAGTGACCCTTAATCGGGCAGGTAGGTTAGAAAATTTAAAAAGGGAAATGGATAGGTTGAAGTTAGATATAGTGGGAATTAGTGAAGTTCGGTGGCAGGAGGAACAAGACTTCTGGTCAGGTGACTACAGGGTTATAAACACAAAATCAAATAGGGGTAATGCAGGAGTAGGTTTAATAATGAATAGGAAAATAGGAATGCGGGTAAGCTACTACAAACAGCATAGTGAACGCATTATTGTGGCCAAGATAGATACGAAGCCCACACCTACTACAGTAGTACAAGTTTATATGCCAACTAGCTCTGCAGATGACGAAGAAATTGAAGAAATGTATGATGAAATAAAAGAAATTATTCAGATTGTGAAGGGAGACGAAAATTTAATAGTCATGGGTGATTGGAATTCGAGTGTAGGAAAAGGGAGAGAAGGAAACATAGTAGGTGAATATGGATTGGGGGACAGAAATGAAAGAGGAAGCCGCCTGGTAGAATTTTGCACAGAGCACAACATAATCATAACTAACACTTGGTTTAAGAATCATGAAAGAAGGTTGTATACATGGAAGAACCCTGGAGATACTAAAAGGTATCAGATAGATTATATAATGGTAAGACAGAGATTTAGGAACCAGGTTTTAAATTGTAAGACATTTCCAGGGGCAGATGTGGACTCTGACCACAATCTATTGGTTATGACCTGTAGATTAAAACTGAAGAAACTGCAAAAAGGTGGGAATTTAAGGAGATGGGACCTGGATAAACTAAAAGAACCAGAGGTTGTACAGAGATTCAGGGAGAGCATAAGGGAGCAATTGACAGGAATGGGGGAAATAAATACAGTAGAAGAAGAATGGGTAGCTTTGAGGGATGAAGTAGTGAAGGCAGCAGAGGATCAAGTAGGTAAAAAGACGAGGGCTAGTAGAAATCCTTGGGTAACAGAAGAAATATTGAATTTAATTGATGAAAGGAGAAAATATAAAAATGCAGTAAGTGAAACAGGCAAAAAGGAATACAAACGTCTCAAAAATGAGATCGACAGGAAGTGCAAAATGGCTAAGCAGGGATGGCTAGAGGACAAATGTAAGGATGTAGAGGCCTATCTCACTAGGGGTAAGATAGATACCGCCTACAGGAAAGTTAAAGAGACCTTTGGAGATAAGAGAACGACTTGTATGAATATCAAGAGCTCAGGTGGAAACCCAGTTCTAAGCAAAGAAGGGAAAGCAGAAAGGTGGAAGGAGTATATAGAGGGTCTATACAAGGGCAATGTACTTGAGGACAATATTATGGAAATGGAAGAGGATGTAGATGAAGATGAAATGGGAGATATGATACTGCGTGAAGAGTTTGACAGAGCACTGAAAGACCTGAGTCGAAACAAGGCCCCTGGAGTAGACAATATTCCATTGGAATTACTGACGGCCGTGGGAGAGCCAGTCCTGACAAAACTCTACCATCTGGTGAGCAAGATGTATGAAACAGGCGAAATACCCTCAGACTTCAAGAAGAATATAATAATTCCAATCCCAAAGAAAGCAGGTGTTGACAGATGTGAAAATTACCGAACTATCAGCTTAATAAGTCACAGCTGCAAAATACTAACACGAATTCTTTACAGACGAATGGAAAAACTAGTAGAAGCCAACCTCGGGGAAGATCAGTTTGGATTCCGTAGAAACACTGGAACACGTGAGGCAATACTGACCTTACGACTTACCTTAGAAGAAAGATTAAGGAAAGGCAAACCTACGTTTTTAGCATTTGTAGACTTAGAGAAAGCTTTTGACAATGTTGACTGGAATACTCTCTTTCAAATTCTAAAGGTGGCAGGGGTAAAATACAGGGAGCGAAAGGCTATTTACAATTTGTACAGAAACCAGATAGCAGTTATAAGAGTCGAGGGACATGAAAGGGAAGCAGTGGTTGGGAAAGGAGTAAGACAGGGTTGTAGCCTCTCCCCGATGTTGTTCAATCTGTATATTGAACAAGCAGTAAAGGAAACAAAAGAAAAATTCGGAGTAGGTATTAAAATTCATGGAGAAGAAATAAAAACTTTGAGGTTCGCCGATGACATTGTAATTCTGTCAGAGACAGCAAAGGACTTGGAAGAGCAGTTGAATGGAATGGACAGTGTCTTGAAAGGAGGATATAAGATGACCATCAACAAAAGCAAAACAAGGATAATGGAATGTAGTCTAATTAAGTCGGGTGATGCTGAGGGAATTAGATTAGGAAATGAGGCACTTAAAGTAGTAAAGGAGTTTTGCTATTTGGGGAGCAAAATAACTGATGATGGTCGAAGTAGAGAGGATATAAAATGTAGGCTGGCAATGGCAAGGAAAGCGTTTCTGAAGAAGAGAAATTTGTTAACATCCAGTATTGATTTAAGTGTCAGGAAGTCATTTCTGAAAGTATTCGTATGGAGTGTTGCCATGTATGGAAGTGAAACATGGACGATAAATAGTTTGGACAAGAAGAGAATAGAAGCTTTCGAAATGTGGTGCTACAGAAGGATGCTGAAGATTAGATGGGTAGATCACATAACTAATGAGGAAGTATTGAATAGGATTGGGGAGAAGAGAAGTTTGTGGCACAACTTGACCAGAAGAAGAGATCGGTTGGTAGGACATGTTCTGAGGCATCAAGGGATCACCAATTTAGTATTGGAGGGCAGCGTGGAGGGTAAAAATCGTAGAGGGAGACCAAGAGATGAATACACTAAGCAGATTCAGAAAGATGTAGGTTGCAGTAGGTACTGGGAGATGAAAAAGCTTGCACAGGATAGAGTAGCATGGAGAGCTGCATCAAACCAGTCTCAGGACTGAAGACCACAACAAACAACGACCTTTCAGTGTTACCTTTAATTAACTGTAACTTCTAGTTAACAGTGTCCTAATGAGAACTAATTACACAAATGAATCAGAACAGCTAAGAATAACCTAAATTACAAATTCTAGTGAAGTCTAGTCCGAATAAGAACTTGAGATTTTCATGTAGGTATTACATGCCAACAGGTAAATGTATTGAAAGTAAGA
This sequence comes from Schistocerca serialis cubense, assembly GCF_023864345.2. NCBI lineage: Eukaryota > Metazoa > Arthropoda > Insecta > Orthoptera > Acrididae > Schistocerca > Schistocerca serialis. The sequence continues at coordinate 631,497,652 of NC_064642.1, read as the reverse complement.
CAAAATGAGGTAAAAAAGTGTTTTTGGTTATTTATGAAGAAAGAAAAACCTGAAATATGGGAAGAATCCACCTGCTGTCACAACAGGTCTTCCACGAGAATATGATCCATATGACTGAGATTGGGAGCAGGAATGTTCTGGAGAGGATAATGATATTTCAGAAATTTTGTGTGTGGTAGAGTAGCGCTTTGGGACAAGTAAGAAGAGTAGTGGAGAAAAAGTTCGTTTCACAGCATGACAAGAGAAGGCGAAGTCCTCATGGGGAACATAGAGTTGCTCCAGTACAGGATGGTGCCAATTGTGAATGACAAAGAAGGTCCTCTTTTGTGTTTGAAAAATGTTCAGTGTATTTGAGGACAATACAGGAGATGTGTTTCAAGCAATTTTAGGAGAATAATATTGTCTGAAAGCCCTGACAAGACAGTCAGCATACTCAGAGATGGATTTATTGTCACTGCATATATGCTCTACACTGGTATATGACCAGGTTGCATGAGAGGGACAGTCAGGTGTGGAATGAGTGTCAGTTGTCAGAATAGTGCTATAGTTGGTGACTAGTTAATACATGTGAAGAGAGATGGTTGTGGAGCTACCAGTGATGTGGATGTTGATGTGCAAGCAGAGCTGAGGATCACAAACATCCTACAGTGATGGTATCAACAAACTGATCTTTCATTAGGAGAAATGTGTTCATTGCCATGGTGACTGTTGAGAAACAAATATGTAGGCATGGAGGATAAAGATGTTGAATGTTAATAAAGTTTGTTTTATTTAAAAACCTTTTAGAGTTTTCACATAATATTTAGAAGTGTTGCTTTTCAGCACTCCCTCATATTTTCCCATTTTACTAGGTAGAAGGACGTAGTTTTTTAGTCAGCTGCGTGTTAAGAGAAGTAATGTTTAGCGAGACCAAGTCATTTTGTACATCGATGGAGAGTGAGCTAGCATTTGATGGTAAAAAACAAAGCCAGTGCTAAAGGGACTGAGATTGAAGAGAGCCAATGAAGAAATGGTTTTGTATCTGATGCAGGGCTGTAGGCTGTCAGTAAATGTGGTGAAGGTGCTAATCCACAAGGACATAGATCCTTTTCATTGGAGGTGCAGTAAGCAGCCATAATGCAGTGACCTAGGTAGCTGGACTTGTGGATATTGGAAAGCATATCCAAAATAGGATCTCAGAGGGGTAGGAGTAAGGAGGAAATAATAGAGAACAAGATTTACTGAGAGAAGAGGAAACAGCAGTAATCTTCGCACCAGATAACCATGCCATTTGTTGATTAGTATGGGAGAAAAAGACAAGTGCTTTATTGGGTATGGAGTAACTTTCAAATTTGGGTTGGGGGCAGAAAATGGAATGTGGTTCATTGTGATTCCATATTGGGAATGGTACACTCCTCTTTGACTGCAGTATCGGCTACCTCATTCCTATGGATACCCAAATGTCCCACTACCCCGCAGAATGAGATCTCCTTTCTTTGTCTTAGTAAGTCCAGGATGGTGTCGTGTATGTTCTGGACAGTTCATCTGCTGGGTACATACTCTGTTGAGCCAAAACATTATGACCACATGTTTAATAGCGTGTTGGTCAACTTTTCAAACACAGTACAGCAGCGATTTGTGGAGTGAGAATAGGGGTGTGAAAAAAAGTGCATTTAAAAGAAACACAGATGACAGCCACTGGATCAAGGATTTCTAAGGGAACTAATAAAATAACTGGGTTAGGTGAGAGAGAAATCTGAACTGGACAAAATGCTTAGAAATATTCATAAATGTCAAAGACATTACTAATGAGCAAAAGGATGGCTGAAAGATATTCTGGAATAAATTATGGAAACATTTTTAGACAAGTGAAGGAAAACAAAGGCAAGTGACAATGGTTGAGACATTGGGCACTCACTTGGGAAGAAAGTGGTTGAGGTTTACATTTTCCGTGGTTTTCCCATACTGCTTAGGACAAATGCTTGCACTCTGTCTCTGATAATCTCAAAATTGATGAGACTTCAAACCCCAACCTTCACCTTTGAGTGGGGGTGTACAGAACTGTGTCCTAACCGATAGCTTAGGGTGAGACTGTAAGAAGGGAGATGAACAGAATGGAACAATGGCAAATCGAAGAGCAGCATTATGATAACTCTCTAATTGTAGCAAGCAAGAAGAAAGTATTTGTTATGAAAGTGATATGTAACATAGTCTTACACAAAAATATTCAAAGAAAGGTACAGGGCCAGTATAGCTCTAGTGACTATCAGATCCCTTTACCATAATGTCCAGAAAACACACCAGTTTTTTTCTATGTGGAAAAGCGTGATAATTTAGAGTGGATCCCTTTTGATAGGACATACCACATTGTGTAATATTAGACCCAGAGAAATCTGTTTGCTGAAATCAACTCATTGCCCCCTAGCATCTTTCTCCTATTTTTCATAAGAATGTGTAATGGTCAAAACTCATAGTAACTGATTGTTGCATTGAGTCAGTGGAATTATTATTATACATTACCAAGCTGTGGAGTATTATATGAACTCTAAATTCTTTCTCACTGTTTATTATACTCTGATGAATAAATACAGTTGACAGTTGGAAGGACTAGTAGTAGACTGTCATGTTTTGCATTTAATTTGTGAAGGGTATATTAATGTAACACATCTGTGGCTGAGGAAAGAACTTGTGGTGTATTGTAATGACTAAAGTACTTCAGGAGGAGGTCTTGAGAATGACCACTGACTTGCTAAAATGGGTTTTATCACCACTTTGTCTTTCCATGATTGCAGTCCCTGTGCAACCTACTCCCATATAGCATAGGGACAGGCCTTGAATGAAAAAAAAAAACATTATTGCACATGGCCTTGAACAATAATGTGTGCCTCAAAACAATTAGCTCTTCCAGAATCGGGTTCAAACAGTTCATTGTACTTATTACACAAGGCAGAAATATTACTGCGAGAAACTGATTTGTAACACAATGTCTCATATGCACAGATTGAACAAGTGTAAACTAAAGATGTTTGCACTGCTTCTTGAACAGAGTACATGAAATGAAACACATTTTGTGATGTCACGAAAAGATGTTGGCTAACAGCACAAGCTAAATTCTGGTATTTCATGTCTGGCATATGCAGAAAAAACAGAATTTGGCTCCTGTAGCCCTGGGCTACCAAGCCTTTCATGTGTCTTTATTGCTGAGGGGAAGAGATGCACCTGTACCTAACTGAAACTGTATTGTAATGGGTGAGAAGTCTAGTCTTCTGTCTGTGGACTACAGCAGAAGTCTTCTGTAAAGTGGAAAAGTCCACCTGAGTGGGCACCGGTCGTATTTGTACAGACTCGACAACATGTACTTGCTGAGAGCTATGCTGTAGCCTCACGTTAGATTGACCTTGCTACTTGTAATACTATAAAGATATGGTCTGTGTATGACCTGGCTTACCACACTGGAAATATTTTGAATTACAATAAGGACAACCTTGTCTATCACCCCCAGAAAAACACTGAGGAGAGGATTTCCTTGCATTATTCTGAAGTACACCATGTGCACTACAAGACTGAAAAGATTTACCTTTACCTTTAGAGTTAATCTGAGCCATGTTTTTGTGCACTTTAAATTGAGTGTCCTGTGTACTGTTAACAAGAGAAATGATGGAGCTTCAAAAGCAACTTCTTTTGTGTCCACGATACTTTGAGATTCAACAACAGATAAACTGTTTGCAGATATGGGTCTGGTAGTTGTAGAATAGCAGTGTGCATGTGACACATTTTGCATGATTGCATCCTATAACATCATTGTAACTTAGACCATTAGTTTGCTTGAACCTGCAACATCTAGTTAGCACTTTTAGTTCATCAATCCATTGTTTTAAAGATTGTTTAGGTTGCTTCTTAAGATGAAAGAATTTAAATCTCACTGTAGCTCCATGAATCTGTGCATCAAAACGTTCATCGAGCTTACAAACGAGGTCAGCTTCAGGACCAGAGTCGGGACACAACTTGAGGCACAAGTAGTGCGCTTTGACTTATACAATTGACAGAAAAAAAAGCAATGCGTGCCATACCTTCAATGTTGTAAGCTGCGAAGTGGGATTCCAGTTGTAAGCAATATTCAGGCCAGTCCTCTTCTTTACTGTCAAACTGGTTAAACTTGGGAGCAGCAAGCAGTTACAAATCTGCCTGTTGCGATAGCAACATTGACATGTATTGGACACTGAGCCACAATTGTTCAGTCTGCTCCACCCGAAGACAGAGACACTCTGTGTTATACAGAAATAGGCAGTGAGAAGTCAAGGTACTGAAGAAATGTACACACTTCAGTGTCACATTATGTACCAGATGAAAAACTTTGAAGAAACATAGACATTACTATTGTGGTGTATTTTAGCACCTAAAGTACTTCAAGAGGAGTTTGAGCAGATACTACAACTCACACAGAGATTATTAGTAATTTATTAAAAATTTAACATGGTAAATGCTTAAATTTGGTGACAAATAGTGTCCATAAAGATGACATGTATTTGATATGTACTATGTATAATAAGATGAACATCAACATCAACAAAAGCAAAATGAGGATAATGGAATGTAGTGGAATTAGATCAGGTGATGCCGACGGAATTAGATTAGGAAATGAAACACTTAAAGTAGTAGAAGAGTTCTGCTACTTGGACAACAAAATAACTGATGATGGTCAAAATATAGAGGACATAAAATGTAGACTGGCCATCGCAGGGAAAGCGTTTCTGAAGAAGGGAAATTTGTTAGCATCAAGTATAGATTTAAGTGTTAGGAAGTCTTTTTTGTAAGTATTTGTATGGAGTGTAGACACGTATGGAAGTGAAACATGGGCGGTAAATAGTTTAGACAATAAGAGAATAGAAGCTTTTGAAATGTGCTGCTACAGAAGAATGCTCAAGATCAAATGGGTAGATCACATAACTAATGAGGAGGTACTGAATAGAATTGAGGAGAAGAGGAATTTGTGGCACAACTTGACTAGAAGAAGGGATTGGTTGGTAGAACATGTTCTGAGCATCAAGGGATCACCAACTTAGTATTGGAGGGCTGGGTGTGGGGTAAAAATCATAGAGGGAGACCAAGAGATGAATACACGAAGCAGATTTGGAAGGGTGTAGGTTGCAGTAGATACTTGGAGATGATGAAGCTTGCACAGGATAGAGTAGCATGGAGAGCTGCATCAAACCAGTCTCTGGGCTGAAGACCACAACATTAATAACATATAAATTTGCAAAGAAGGGCTTCAGATGGACAAAATCTAAGTTCAATAGGGAATAAAAGTTCCAAAAACCAACTCAGGCCCTGATTAGACTTGCTAAACCAATTGAACACACTAACTGCAAACAACTGGCTTAGTTCAATCAAGTTAGCAACATGTCTCTGATCGAGAAGAGTAACATACATGGGAATATTTGAGATGAGGGTGGGTGGGGATTTCCGAAAGAATTCTTACATCTGGTGAGAAGCAAGGAAGTTGGTTCTGCAATGCATACATGATGCAAGTCTAGTTTCATTTGTGCCAAAAATGGGTAGGGTCGTGATTCTAATTTCGTCTACGCGCCATGATGAATGCTGTATTTTGGGTGTTGCAGAAACAAGAGCAGAAGTCATCTAGAACGACTGAAAAGTGCAAAATGTGCTTCACCCATGACCCCTCCGCAAAAAAAAAAAAAAAACTGGATGACTCCTTATGTTTGCCATTGTAGCAAGAAGCCAATCTGCCTCAAACACTCTAAAAAAAAATGCAGCAAGAAGGAAACTAGAAACCTAAAAATTAATTACATAATTCTTATTTTTTGGAATGTTTCATGGGGGTTTCTTATGTTTTTATTATGACATGTGTAATGTACAATAATAATATAACAAAAAGTAAAATTTGGAGTGTGGGATACACAAATTTTTATAGCATTAATGTTATCATAATATTATGTTCATTTTGTGCCTTTTTCTGTTAAGTGTGTCTGTTTCATAAAAATAAACTTTAAAATTTATTTGAAAATATTTTTGTGTGGTATTAATGTAACCTTTTATGTAAAAAACTGAATTGTTTCACTGAAATTGCTGAACGCAATTTTTTATGGCTGTTTAAATATCAGTCTGTCAGACCACACGTGGAACAGAGTTGACAAAAAGGTGACCTGGGAAGATAAGAGATAAGTTTGAAATTTTAATCAACATATCCCACAGATGTGGAAATACTAGAGTATCAGTTTGACAGAATTTGGTCTAAATGTTCACAGTGCAATACTTTCGATTTCTGTCAGTGTAGTTTTGAGATTTTGTGACAAATGAATCTGGATAAACTTGCTGCTTGTCAGTTTCCATGGCATTTCCTAATGCTCTTCAAACAGATACTGAACTGATTGTCTCTCTATTGGGGCATTCAGTTTTTTTAAGTTTTTCTTTTTTTTTTTTGGTGGGGGGGGGGGGGGGGGGCAGCTATCAGCTATCCTGGACTCCCCTGTCCCTTGATGGGTACACCCATAACAAGATACCTAATTTCATTTGAGTTTAAATATGTGGTAAAATTCTGCTATAAATGCATGTCAGTGATATGGAAGGGTAACTTTGTGGAACAGACACTTGTGAGCCAGGGATGTAACTAGGATGAAGCAGTGGGGTCTGCGGGGCCCCCTGGTGCCTAAGAAAGAGAAATAAAAAACTAAGAACAGAAAAATGAAAATATTGTATGCATCATTATATGTTCACAAAGGGGTATAGTATGTTGGAGATCATCTGCTATGTTCACCTATGAAGAAAATGTTTGTAAAATGAGGTAAGTGTAATGGGTAAATTGGCTAAAGAGACATGCTTTGCACCAAAGAAATCAGAAGATTCTGTTGATAAGACCTAAGTTTTAGCAGCCATGAGCTACTGTTTAACTAATAATTTTAAAAATTACGATGGAAATTTGCTGGTGCCAAACAAGAATCACAGCAATAGTAAGTTCGCTTGGGAACCTGTGTCTCAGCTAATTACACACAGTGATGCACACTCCAGATAGTCACATTTATGATTTTTTTAGACATGAAAAATCTGTAACATATAATATTGGAGCGTTACATGATAGTTCTTTGAGTCTTGAAGTTATTCACCTTCTCTTCCTCTTTGAAGCGAGTGTTATATTGTCCAGCTTGCTCTGCTTAAATTTCTTACTTTTCCAAAGTTTTACAGATACGGGCAATGCAGATAGATAAATCAGGTGAAATAAGGATGCATAAATGACATTGACTTCATACTATACGAATTAATGTATTTCACATTATTAGTGAACTAAACAGAAAACAATATCTTCTCTCTGTCATGAACGGGAAAAGACAGACAGTCATGAAACAGACATCAATGAAACATCCAGTAGGACTTTTTACAGACATAAGAAAATTAATGTTGTTGTTCTTCCCTTGCTAGCTCCACAGGCTTGATTGCTGTGGGCATACCATGTTTTAATCTTTGCCATAAACTACTTAGGTGAATGAATGGACAAAAATAGACAGAAAAAAATAAAACCGATATCCATATAGGTAAAACCAGCATAAGTTCTAAAATGCCTCCCCCACCGCTCCCTGCCATTGTATAATGGCATGTTTCACAATTGCTGCACAGCAGTATACAATGGTGGTGCCCTTTCTACTTACAATCATAACTTAAAATTTATTTTCAGTTGTAACTTATTTCTACCTTTGGCTTGACTGGTGTTTAAAATACCTTTATGTATGGCCAATCTTATTTTAATGTATACCCTAGATGCGGCAACTCTCTCTTATTTTACAGTTTTATTTATATATTCCGAACATTTAATTTTCCTAGTCCACACCACTACAGAGGGCGTGTTCACAGTTAAAGTCAGCAGCTCCATTATTTCAGAGTAACTGGTGCACACCTCTTACACAAGTTAAGCAATGTTTGTTGAGTGCACACCTCATAAGTCCCTTGGTGCAGTGCAGCTAGACGGCACAGTTTGTTCTCACAATTTTTAGGTAATGGTGAATTTAATGTCGACAGAATGTCCGTAGCGCTGCTCCATAGGATAGTGTATATAGGCAAGTGCATGATTGAGAGTTTCCGATGCTGCAACAGGAAGGCACATCATTTGCAACCTGTAATACTGGAACCATGTCATATACGACAATGTCACAACCAGCCCACACATTCAGCATCACGCCAAGATATCACCAAATAAGGTAATTTCATAAATATTTTCACCTTATATGGTGCCTGGTAGCAAAGTGTAGCATCCCTCACCACTACAATTGAAACGAAAGCTTTTGGCTCATTGTAAACACCTTCAGACACTATAACACATAACTGTAACCTTTTTACAGCACCCATCAAGCATTTGAAAATTGAACAGTTCCTCTTGACATCTGTTTTGCCAATACATACATGCTTTCACATAACATACACAAAATAAGCATTACAGTTCAATGTAACTGGATATAACCTAAGTGTTCATAAGTCTATATGTACTGCTGATATGTTGGGTACATATATGGTACAATTTATACATATTGACTTCTAGATTAATTATAACATTTATAACTTGTGCAGGAATCAACATTTCAGTACCACTGTACATACTCTAAGAGTTCATTTTTGTCCTCAGGATGCAGATAACAACATCTTATGACATTTTAAATACACAATACTTGGCATTTTCTGTGACCATTGAAGGACTGCTTGTCTCATACAGATTTGTCATGAGTAGGTAACTCTCTAAATCTTTACGTTCATACAATAGTATTACCTTACATAGAATAGCAATTAAAAACATTCGTTCAATTTCAGGTTTGAAAGGACAACCAGTGTCCTCACATTTTGTCTGACTTGTGCACCTGTAAATCCAGACAGCTAACGAAAGAGAATAAATCTTCATTATGCGTAAACCAACATAAGTGAACATAGCTACTCTTAAACCAGACTTATGCTATCACATTTCTCTGGCAAAGAAACATGATCAAATATTCATCAAATTTATTTGACAAAGATTTTTGCAATGGTGCCAGAAAGGTGTATTACATTTTTTGTGAAAGTTCAAGATGGTGGACAACAATTTCTTATTATGTGCTGCAGTTGCTTGTATCACAATTGCATTGTGTGTGCTTTTGGAAGAGAAGTGGTGGAAAAAAAGGAAACATATTTGGGGAAAGCGATAGGTTTCTTGTTGAAATAATAAAATAATTCAACAAAATTTGTTACAAGAGGTGGTGCAAGTGGAGGATGTCAAGTCTTATATAAATTACTTGCAAATGGATGAGAGTGCATTTCAGTATTTACTCAGTAAAGTGGCTTCTCATATTACAAAACAGAATAATCATTTGAGACAGGCTCACCGTAACACTGCATTTTCTTGATACAGGAGAGAGCTACTCTAGTTTACAATACAGCGCTCGAATATCACAGTGCACATTAACCAACATAATTCTAGAAATGTGTAAAGTGCTGAAGGAGGAATATCTGAAGGTAAATAAATGTTCAGTATACCATAAGGGCAATAAGAACTACTTTTATTTTAGAATAATTTAATTGATAGAATTAGTGTTCCAACAACTACAAAATTAATAAAAAGTATGAAACAGATGAAGCACTTTTTAACTTGTCGCATCCAGAGTTCAAAAATAGACAAAGTAGAATGGAAAGCTACGAAATTTTTTTTATTTTAGTGTCACCAAGCCTCTATTCTGGCTTGCTGAAAAGCTTTCTGGATGTTTCCAGATGTAGAGGTGGATGGCTGCAGCTTTGATAGTGGATGTGAAGTCACCTACAGCGTATCCCACCTGCCCATCAGCACACTATTAATGACATGCATTGTGCCCCTTTCCTCAACCCGCACTCCAGTCAAAGCAAGGTAACTGAAAAGAGCCAAAGGAACACACCAACTAAACTTTGAAGTCATGTTTACACAAACACAACACTGGCATAGCTGTAGCAATGCCAGTGCTCCAGATGGTTACATTTCACATTGCAGTGAACAGAAGAGGAACAATTTTTATAATCAAATCTATGGCGAGGCTCTAGATTTGATTATATTTCTTTGACAAAAGGTGGGATTTGACAAAGTTCCCTATTACATTGTCAAAGTTCTTTGACATAAGTTTTTGACATATCATCTTTGACAAAGAAATATGATAGTGTAATACCGACCTAGTGCACAATGAACCACAGCTCCATTGTGTACAGCTTCCTTTTGGCATTAGCAACTTGTACTGTGTGCCACTCCACAAGGACATGATCCAGTGCAGGCAGTACCATAACCTTCCTGCTTAGACCATATCATTCCTCTGTTTCTTGCATGGCTTATGAATAGCTTCATAGTCAAACTCACTCTCAATGTCCCCCTTGTAAGTCTGCCTGAAGGATCCTTCAACCACCACAACCACTTCAATGCAGCTATATCTGTTAGCACTTCAACTTTTTCCCATACACATAGCATCAAAAGTACATAATCCCATTATTAAGCTCAGCATCTCCTTCTCCATTATAGAATAATTCCTTTTCGCATTATTTAGCTGCCATAAAGTGTAACCCACAGGATGCTCTTTGCCATCTGTTAACTGACTCAAAACACATGCAATGCCTGACTGGTAGCGTCACTTGATAGTGTAAACCCTCTCCGTAGTCTGGAAAATCCATTCTTGACTTGGCACCAAAGCTTCTTTTAACACTCTTTTGCCTACTTGAATTTCACTCCTTTCTTAAGCAGTTGTGTAAGTGGGTGTGCACCATCTGGGAACCCCTTCATGAATTTCTTATAGTAATTGGCCGGCACCAAAATTGAAAGTCACTCCCTACCTGTCTGAGGACTCAGAAAATCCTGTACAGCTTGTATTAGCCTAAGATCCATCTTCATCCTCTCTCTGCTAATTATATGCTTCAAATAACTAACTCATCTAGGACAAAATGGCACTTCCTTAAAAACATTTTCTTTAGCCATCATATGTTCTTCTTAAAATGCCTTGAGAACACAATTCTATCATCAAGGCACACCATACATTGTTGAGGTTTCAAACACTTTACTACCCCATCCAACAATTGCTAAAATGCTGCTGGTGCATTTTTTAAAATCTTAATTGCATCTTTCAGCACTTGTAATGATCCAATTACGGTAAAATATCACAGCAGTAACAATAAAAATTTTTAAGCTAAGATTGTTTGTGACCAAACACTTGAACATAATTCTCATGTACAATAAAAGAAAGAACTTAATGTTGAGGACATAGATATGTTGAAACATGTTGGGTGAAGAAATCGAGGGAAAAACTGTGGTTGTCACAAGCAGTCAAACCCATTCACATAATAGTTTCTGCAAACATCGCTGTTTTAAACCTCAATATCAAAAAGATGGACATCAGTCAATTCAATAATGGTTTTACTATTTCTACTCACAATGTAGAATATAAAGTCTGTAAATAGATCAGCAATCATTTTTATAACATAGTATTTTTATCTTGATCGCAATTAGTTTATTTAAAATTTTCATTATTACACTTTTCAGCAGTCAGAGAGAGTCCCTTTAGTCAACCATAGTGCCAGTAGTGCTAGTGTTTGTTTTCAATACAGTCCAGAGACAGGTAGTGCTATTTTCATTGTTTTCTACAAGAAGTGGCTAGCAACCACAGTTTAGTCAACAATCAGCCGCCTTTAGTGAATTAGCAGTCTAGTTAAAAGTTGATTGACTCTCTACAGTAAATTGATTTCTTAGGATGGATAGGATGTGTGACTGCTGTGTATGGACACAGGAGGAGCTGGCCACTGTTCGCGAACAGCTGAACATGTTGATGGCCGCGGTCAGCCGTCTTCAGGCTGCTGGGAGTGTAGCGGCAGTGGGGAGTCTGGTGCATTGCATGGTACACCCTAGGTGTTACATGCTTCACCCACTGTCCCTGCTGTCGAAACATCTTCATGGGTACCGGGTGTGGTTATGCCACCCTCTCCCCAAGGGGATTGGCGGGTTCAGCGGCGTTCGCGGCGCACGAGGCAGAGGGTAAATGTGGAGGCTGGCCGTGTGGTATCGCCTGCTCTGTCTGTGAGTGGACATGTGGCCGCTCCTTCAGCAAGGTCCGAGCAGGCACACGGGGGGAGGGGTTTATTAGTTATTGGGAGCTCCAACGTTAGGCGGGTGATGGAGCCCCTTAGGGAAATAGCGGAAAGGTCGGGGAAGAAGGCCAGTGTTCACTCTGTCTGCTTGCCGGGGGGTCTCATCCAAGATGTGGAGGAGGCCCTGCCGGCGGCGATAGAGAGCACTGGGTGCACCCGACTGCAAATTGTTGCTCATGTCGGCACCAATGACTCATGCCGTCTGGGTTCAGAGGTCATCCTCAGTTCGTACAGGCGGTTGGTGGAATTGGTGAAGGCGGGGTGGAATCAGAGCTAACTATTTGTAGTATCATTCCCAGAACCGATTGCTGTCCTCTGGTTTGGAGCCGAGTGGAAGGCTTAAACCAGAGTCTCAGACGATTCTGCGGAGATCTGGGGTGCAAATTCCTCGACCTCCACTATCGGGTGGAGAAATGTAGGGTCCCCCTGAATAGGTCAGGAGTGCACTACACGCCAGAAGCGGCTACAAGGGTAGCGGAGTACATGTGGAGTGCACATGTGGGTTTTTTAGGTTAGAGAATTCCCTCCCTAGGCCCGACAAGACGCCTCCTGAGACGCGGCAAGGTAGGAGTAGGCAAAGTGCAACAGGGAATAACAATATTAATGTGCTAATAGTAAACTGCAGGACCGTCTATAGAAAGGTCCCAGAACTGCTCTCATTAATAAACGGTCACAATTCCCACATAGTACTAGGGACAGAAAGTTGGCTGAAACCAGACATAAACAGTAATGAAATCCTAAATTCAGATTGGAATGTATACCGCAGAGACAGGCTGGACAGTGAAGGGGGAGGCGTGTTTATAGTGATAAGAAGTGCAATAGTATCAAAGGAAATTGACAGAGATCTGAAATGTGAAATAATTTGGGTGAAGGTCACGGTTAAAGCAGGCTCAGACATGGTAATTGGATGTCTCTATAGGCCCCCTGGCTCAGCAGCTGTTGTGGCTGACCACCTGAAGGATAATTTGGATAATATTTCGAGTAGATTTCCCCACCATGTTATAGTTCTGGGTGGAGATTTTAATTTGCTGGATATAGACTGGGAGACTCAAAGGTTTATAACGGGTGGCAGGGACAAAGAATCCAGTGAAATTTTTTTAAGTGCTTTATCTGAAAACTACCTTGAGCAGTTAAACAGAGAACCAACTCATGTCGATAACATATTAGACCTTCTGGTGACAAACAGACCCGAACTATTTGAAACAGTTAATGCAGAACAGGGAATCAGCGATCATAAAGCGGTTACTGCATCGATGATTTCAGCCGTAAATAGAAATATTAAAAAAGGTAGGAAGATTTTTCTGTTTAGCAAAAGTGACAAAAAGCAGATTACAGAGTACCTGATGGCTCAACACAAAAGTTTTGTCTCAAGTACAGACAGTGTTGAGGATCAGTGGACAAAGTTCAAAACCATCGTACAATATGCGTTAGATGAGTATGTGCCAAGCAAGATCGTAAGAGACGGAAAAGAGCCACCGTGGTACAACAACTGAGTTATGAAACCGCTGCGGAAGCAAAGGGAACTTCACAGCAAACATAAACATAGCCAAAGCCTTGCAGGCAAACAAAAATTATGCAAAGCGAAATGTAGTGTGAGGAGGGCTATGCGAGAAGCGTTCAATGAATTCGAAAGAAAAGTTCTATGTACTGATTTGGCAGAAAATCCTAAAAAATTTTGGTCTTATGTCAAAGCGGTAGGTGGATCAAAACAAAATGTCCAGACACTCTGTGACCAAAATGGTACTGAAACAGAGGATGACAGACTAAAGGCCGAAATACTAAATGTCTTTTTTCCAAAGCTGTTTCACAGAGGAAGACTGCACTCTAGTTCCTTCTCTACATTGTCGCACAGATGACGAAATGGTAGATATTGAAATAGATGACAGAAGGATAGAGAAACAATTAAAATCGTTAAAAAGAGGAAAGGCCGCTGGACCTGATGGGATACCAGTTCGATTTTACACAGAGTACGCGAAGGAACTTGCCCCCCTTCTTGCAGCAGTGTACCGTAGGTCTCTAGAAGAGCATAGCGTTCCAAAGGATTGGAAAAGGGCACAGGTCATCCCCGTTTTCAAGAAGGGACGTCGAACAGATGTGCAGAACTATAGACCTATATCTCTAACGTCGATCAGTTGTAGAATTTTGGAACACATATTATGTTCGAGTATAATGACTTTTCTGGAGACTAGAAATCTACTCTGTAGGAATCAGCATGGGTTTTGAAAAAGACGGTTGTGTGAAACGCAGCTCGCGCTATTCGTCCACGAGACTCAGAGAGCCATAGACATGGGTTCACGGGTAGATGCCGTGTTTCTTGACTTCTGCAAGGCGTTCGATACAGTTCTCCACAGTTGTTTAATGAACAAAGTAAGAGCATATGGACTATCAGACCAATTGTGTGATTGGATTGAAGAGTTCCTAGATAACAGAACGCAGCATGCCATTCTTAATGGAGAGAAGTCTTCCGAAGTAAGAGTGATTTCAGGTGTGCCGCAGGGGAGTGTCATAGGACCATTGCTATTCACAATATACATAAATGACCTTGAGGATGACATCGGAAGTTCACTGAGACTTTTTGCAGATGATGCTGTGATTTATCGAGAGGTTGTAACAATAGAAAATTGTACTGAAATGCAGGGGGATCTGCAGCGAATTGACACATGGTGCAGGGGATGGCAATTGAATATCAATGTAGACAAGTGTAATGTGCTGTGAATACATAGAAAGATAGTTCCCTTATCACTTAGCTACAAAATAGCAGGTCAGTAACCGGAAGCAGTTAATTCCATAAATAATCTGGGAGTACGCATTAGGAGTGATTTAAAATGGAATGATCATATAAAGTTGATCGTCAGTAAAGCAGATGCCAGACTGAGATTCATTGGAAGAATCCCAAGGAAATGCAATCCAAAAACAAAGGAAGTAGGTTACAGTATGCTTGTTCGCCCACTGCTTGAATACTGCTCAACAATGTGGGATCCGTACCAGATAGGGTTGATAGAAGAGATAGAGAAGATCCAACGGAGAGCAGCGCGCTTCATTACAGGATCATTTAGCAATCGCAAAAGCGTTATGGAGATGATAGATAAACTCCAGTGGAAGACTCTGCAGGAGAGACGCTCAGTAGCTCGGTACGGGCTTTTGTTAAGGTTTCGAGAACATACCTTCACCGAAGAGTCAAGCAGTATATTGCTCCTTCCTACGTATATCTCGCGAAGAGACCATGAGGATAAAATCAGAGAGATTAGAGCCCACACAGAAGCATACCAACAATCCTCCTTTCCACAAACAATACGAGACTGGAATAGAGGGGAGAACCGATAGAGGTACTCAGGGTACCCCCTGCCACACACCATCAGGTGGCTTGCAGAGTATGGATGTAGATGTAGATGTAGATCACCAACATCATATTAATAATGATGAGAATCAGATCTAGGAATAAGCTATATCTCCAAAAAATGTACAATGTACAACTAAAAGTATACTGCACGAACTCAGAGTGTATTTAGTAGTGAGGGAGTAACATACTGGAAGCATTATCTGTACAGATTTAAATGGATATGCTTTCAGTTTCATGAAAATTCATGCATCACCTGTGAAGAATGGAAAAGGTGTAGAGCAGATGATTAAATGTTACAAAAATGTTCTAAAAGAGCTCAATGTTTGGAGTTACTTTTTAGAAAGTTATTTATCTGGCCCCTTACTGGGCCACTACATCCACCAGATTTACCCTGTGGGTGGTTTGGTGGCTGGGCCACAGGCAATTCATCATCACAGGTGCCAGTTTCCCTCAATGCTGCATGTGTGCCACCTATTGTGGTGCTGTGATTGCAGAACTACTTTCTTTATCTGCACTCACATAACTAGACACATCTACATGTGCACCATCCACAACAGTGCTGTGATCACTCATGTAATTACACTACACACGACAAAGACATCAAATAGCTGTACTACGAGGTACTGGCAGAAGTAAAGCTGTGAGGACAGGGCATGAGTTGTACTTGGGTAGCTCAGTTGGTAGAGCACTTGCCTGCAAAAGGCAAAGGTCCCAAGTTCGAGTCTCGGTCCGGCACACAGTTTTAATCTGCCAGGAAGTTTCAATTACACACGTGTCAATCTGCCTGCCTTTACAAGCTGTGATGAGACCACCAGCAGGCAGTGTAGGTCTCAGCACTATGCAGCCATTACAGACAGTTTTCTACCATTGCCTCTCTGGGATTTTGAGGATTGGAGCAAAATTCTGTGATGCACTGAACAGGATGAAGGGTGTGGCAGATCTCCGTTCAACCAAACTTGCTCAGCTGTCAGTCCTGCCTGGTCTTCCACCAGTGATGACTGCAGCAGACAAGAGAGAGGTGGATTGTCATCTGACAGAGCTTTCTCCACCAGCTGTCTCATCTGCTCCCCCCACCTGTGGTGTCCCTGCTTGAGCTAGACTAAGAGATGGAAGTCATGTACGTACCACAAAGCATCCTCGCAGAAGAAGAGAACAAATGTCGTGAGAGAGAGCGCACTGTGCAAACTTGATCTTGAGCAGCACACCCAATATCACACTGAGGCGAAACCCCTTACAGGCAACTGGACGAAGAGACAAGTGTCTATCTCCACAATGGGAGACAAGAAGTGTATTTTACCAGACAACAGCACTGTGAGCTGTACCTGGACAGCCATTGCAACCAAATGCATGACTGCAGCCTCCAGTAATGACAATGAGACATGGATGACTGAATTGTACAAACACTCTGATATTAGGCCATGTTTGGCTGCTGATGCATCCAAATTCCCTCTCATTGACTGTTATTAACCACTAGCAGAACAACAGAAACAGGCCACTAAAGTGACTGGAAACCAACCCACATGAGATGTGACCAGCTCCTGTTTGGCACTTCCTGCCAGCTGTCAAACTAGAGGTCACAAACACAGCTAGCTGCACAGATGGCCAGGCACCAGCTGAACTCAAACAAAGCCAGCACTCGCCTGACACCCCCTGTCACATGGTTTGACCACTGTCCTCCACTCATCACCTCCTGCCACATGTTTGAGCACTGTCCTTCACCCGTCACCAGGGAGGTTATGAAGGACTACAGAGGTTTCCTGCTGCACCTCAAAAAGCGGACGACAATAGTCTGCACTGTGAGGTCTTCAAGGGACGACAAAGCATGAGTCCAGCTCACAAATATTGAAGACTGCTATAAGGTCATGAGTGACACCAGCAAGCTCATGATCCTTTACTACAAATATGCTGTTGTCTCTGACAACCCCATCAAGGCAGTCAGCAAGGGTTCATCAAGCTGTGCAGACATGGACCTCCAAAAAGACACCCTGAAGTACAGTGAATTTGATGTGTGCCCAGTGACATACTTCAAATCCACCCAGATGCAGAGAGAGTCACTATAACTCCTGCTGTCTGCCACCCACAATGTGAAGACCACCAAGCTATTCTCAATGACAAAGGTAGCCAACACTAAGGTCACCGTTGAGTGTCTATGGAACGAGCAAGGCTTGCTGCAGTGCTTCCAGTGCCTAGGTGTGGGAAATGTGGTACACCTGAAATGTGCTGGTGAACATGTGAGCGCAAGATGTCTGCTACCCATATTGCACCCTCCCATGTGCAAGAATTGTAGAGGCCAACATGATGTGAAACGTTTAAGACTCCAGTAACCCAACAACATGGAGTCCCACTCAAGAAGAAGGCCGATTGTCCCATCCAACATCCATGCCTTGGCACACATTTGCCAACCACGTTGAACAACACCGTCAACAGTGAATAGATACTGGCTGACACTACCTCTGTATCACATGGCAACGAAAGACGGTGTGCATGTGCCAACAAGCAGGCAAGGGCAAGCACATGAGAGTAACACTGTGATCAACCCCTGTAAGGGGAAGATCCATTGCCCTAATGAAGAAACAAGAGGTGTGACAGACATCAGTAGCATAAGTGCTGTCAGTATTGACATCACACCCTGTCACACTGCACCAACAGTAGTGGTCAATGAATACCTGAACACTCCATCACTTCACTTCCCTCACCACTCAAACAAGTTTCACACCTTATCGAGATGCTGTGGTGAGTTTCTGAGGCACTAATGTTAACTGCCCAGGAAGCACAGCCATCTACACAGCAGATGATGCCATAAGCTCATTCCTAACACAATCTGCATCTGGAGTGCAGATGTCAGACTAACTGTGGCCTATCTTGCACTGCCAGCACTGCTGACAGTCACAGATGACATAAAACCTGAAGGGATTAGAAGAGAAACAAAACAGAGAAGGTTTATAATTTCTTATGCAGAGTCTTGAGATGAAGCTCCTAGTCCAGAATAAGCCAGGGGGTAAAGACACCCCTGAAGAAGAGTCCCACAAGACCAGCAGGGAGTTGGTTCTCCTCTCTGTGCAATTACACTAGCTGCTTGTGGCCATCAGTCAGAGCCTCATTGTTCTCTCACCAGCCATCAGTATTGCTGCATCCTAGGTGCCACCATTAGTCAAGCCAATGCTCACATCTGTCACCAATGCCTGCCAGTGTCGTCACCAGCTCATCACGTCTGCACCAGCACATTTCATTGGCCTTGCTGCACCCAGACGGCTGCCGCTAATCAAATGCCGCCTCGCCAGTGACTGCTGATGCCTGTCAATGCCTGCAACTGTCAGCTCATTGGGCTACCAACAATGACAACCTCACTGGGTGCCAGTCAAGCACCTCTTGCTACAGCATCCACCACCAGGCACTTACTGCACACTACAGAGATCACTGGCCAGCAGCTGCACCCATGTCACAGCACTACACTGGGTCAGATTACTCCAGGGAGAGCCTCTAATATTGCAGTACCATGTGTTATACATTTTTAACCATTGTACAATAAACTCCTGCAGATATCATCTGGGAACTCCTGTTTTTATTTTCTGTGTGCTTGTCAAGATGCAAGGACAGAAAAAGGGCAGGATTTGGTCACAACAATTTGCAATGCATAATAAAGTAAATCTAGGTGGGTAAGTAAGCTCAATGAATTACAGTACTGTTCAGACAAAGTCAACTGCAGCGTGCTGTGTATTAATGGGCTTTGGCTGCAAAACTCGGAAATAAACTTAGTGTACCTTATGGTTACATATTAGCCACAAATTATTGATGAATGAATATTGCACATGATGGAGTGCCAATTACACTAGTGAAAATCTAAATTTGCAGCACTCATGGTAGACCTAACCAAGCACTGCAATGAAGGTGCATTTGAAGTGACAACTGTGATACTGCATATCCAAAAAATTATCACTGCTTCCATGTACCATACATCAACCTCTGATGAAGTTCTTGTTGATAAACTAAAAATGTATTAATCAAATTTTTCATAAAACACAAGACGCACAAAATATTTATTGCAGAGGACTTAAACACATACACAAGAGAAAGTAGAAAAATGTAAATCACATGATTGGCTTAAAGCACTAAACTGCTACTATATAACTGGAAGACATGCCGTATTAGATGCATCGCTTGACATTGTAATTAGTAATGTACTTAGGGCTCAACTAAAGTAGCATGTTTTTAAGTTGGAGTTTCCTGATCATAATGGGATATGGATCAGAAAACGCAGAATACTTAACAGTTAGTAACATACAGAATATTAAATGAGAGTAATATTGAGGTTAAGGTGGAAGATTGACCAAATATACAGCAAAACATAAAAAAAATCTTGATGAATGTCTCTTTATGTTTTGTATATCATTACAAATGCAATAGATCACAAAAAGATGTGCTCCTAGCAGCAGACAAAAACCACAGCACTCTAACAGGTGGTACATTAAAAAGCTCAAGCAAATGATACTGCTTCTTGTGCACAAAGATAAGAATGTTAAAAGTAAGGAAGCCATGATAAACTATATAACTCTTAACAAGTTGTACAAATATGAAATAGAATCATTTAAATGTAAAGTGAATGATGAATTACCATAGCCTCAAAAAACCAATGCCAAGCAGCTTGCAATACTGTAAAAAGTAAGATCAATATGGGTAAAGCACAGTCCCAATAAGTTGGACTGTACTTAATGAATACTTTATAAACTGTGTCAGCTCCCATTTTTCATGCAATAAAAATAATTCTAATAGTTGTTCAGCAACAAGAAACAGCAAACAAAAATTTATCCACATCAAAATCACCTTAGATAGCATCACCAAAACTGTAAATAAACATAAAATCTTGAAGACATGATTACTATGTGATTAGTAACAGTATTATTAAACAATGAGTCTCTGCAATCATAATGCTACAAATGTGTCTGGCAAATCATATTTTTGATGGAAGTGTATTCTCTGATTGTCTGAAAATGACTGTTACACTCTCAGTCTATAAGAAAGGTGACAGAAAAATCACAAACAATTATAGATTATATCAGTAGCTTCCATTACATCAAAAGTTCTACATACGGTTCACATATGAAAATTTACAATTATTTTGAAAGTAGTAAATTGCTTAGTGACAGCCAATTTAGCTTTCGAACACAGCTGTCAACAACAAAAATTGAATGTCTGCTCAGTAACATGCATGAAGGATATGAGTACAAGAAAAAGACACATGTAAACTTTTGGATTCCCCTAAGCCTTCAACTGTGTCACAAATGATATAATGATAAAAGGTCTAGAGCATTGTGGCATTGTAGATAAACCATTACAACTACTTCAGCCATGTTTAAACAAAAGGATACCATTAGTAAAGACAAACAACCAAAAGCCAACACCCATGGAAAGAGTGATCCCACAAGGCTCAGTGCTTGGACCTTTCCTTTACTCTGTGTGTAAACTACATGCCTTGTGACAACATACTGTATGCTGATGACAAGACATTAATTACAGTTGGAACAAATCTATGAGATGTCTTACAATACAACAAAGTAACGACTGAAATGAGCAATGACTGGTCCAAGACCAATCTTTTATCTATGAATAGAATAAAATCTGAAGAAATTTACTTCATCCTGAAGACATTCAAACAAGATACAAAAAATCTCAAATTAACTGAGATTGCACGTAGATCACAGACTTACACGGGATAGATGTACCAACTACCTGCAAGGCAAACTTGTTTATACTGGTTCTCTTTTCCTAATACATGTTGTTAATAAAATTTATTGGTAAAAACTTCAGCAATATTAAGAAAAGGATGTATGGGGGAGACACTGAGTCACAGACAGGAATAAAAAAGCCTTGTTGGCCAGAGACAGTGGTCATGTGTGTGTGAGTTGTGCTTGTGTGAATATGTTTGTGCTTTCTGCTTTACAAGAAGGCCTTTTGGCTGAAAACTGAAATGTATAGCAGTCTTTTTGTTGTGCCTGTCTGCAACACAACATCTCCACTATATGGTGAGCTGGAGTCTATCCTTTTCATAATATTGTCATTATTCCATCTTCAATTTTCCATTGTTTAGTAAAAACCTCTTAATTTCTGCTAAGTTTTCTTTCTTTCATTCACAACTCCAATATAGAATACTACTTTGGGGTAACTCAGTGGGTTCATGTATCATCAAGCGGCAGAAGAAAGCAGTTAGATGTGTAATACGTCTAGCACTGAGACGAAGCTACAAAAATTACTTTCAGAACTTGAGATAGATCTGTTTGTCTATCACAGTTTAATATATGCTAAATAACACATAAAGAATTTTAACTTAAGATCCCAAGTGCTTGTCTATAATACTACAAACAGTAGCATCCATACTCAAGGCTGACACAACAGATAAAACTTTGAAATTCTATAACAAACTCTCAAAGACAGTGAGAGATTTACCCACACATAACTTCAAGCATATCATAGATCTGTGGTTCAAATGTATGCCAACTACTCAACAGATAAGTTTCTTGACAGTGACACACAAGAGATATGCAAGAAGCAGCTGATAACCGTACCATGAACTACGCCAATATCTGTGTGATAGTAACATATTATTTGTCACAGATTATTTACACTCTTTGCTACACAGATACTTAAGTTAAAATGTAATTACCTATGATACAATTGTATACGTGTTTATTATAATGCAGTATTATTCACACTGTATAGTACCACTTTACATGACTATTGATATTTATGTAAAATAATTATTAATGTATTGTTTTATGTATTGAACTATCTGATGAAGCCACCTGTGTTGGTAAACATACCGAAAGGCAAATAAAGATTCTATTCTGAAAAGGGTAATTTTCATCCTGCTACTGAACTTAGGTATTTGGCAGATATGTTTCTATACTGAAACAGATATCAAATTGCTCTGAAAAATACCTAAGTCCCCTAACTCAGAAGAAAATTATTTCCTTGGTGGTAACAGGAATGACACATGAATTAATTCATGACATTAAAAGTGCACAGTTTTTTGTCTTATATGGCATCATGTAAGAGATTAGCAAAATTCAACAATTAATAGGAGTCTTTTAATATGTTATAATAATCAAAGGTGCTTCTGCAAACTGTTCAGAGGTAAAGAAATGCATACCATTTAGATAATTTACCCAGATCGAAGATCAATCTTCATCAATTAAATGATTGAATCTAAAGATTGGTAGGGAGTACATCTGAAAAAATTATATCAGGCCATTCATTTTTGGTATCATAGCAGATGCAATGGCATCCAAACATGGATCAAGAAATTAGCATCTCATATGTTTCATCTAATGTGTGAGTCTCAGTTTAATATAACCCTTAAAAATACTGTAGAGGATCATCAAGGAACAGCTCCATTTTCTGAAATAATTGACAGCCTCTAAGATTTCTTTTTACCGTAGCATGTTTAAAAAAATTGTCCCATGAGTTCTATTTATGAGGTAGCCTACCTGTAAGGCACATTATCTCACTGAACCGATACGAAATGCTAAGTGATGCACGATGATAGTGTTTGGTGTGCTCAACTGCACGGTCATCAGCACCTGTATGAATTCCCAGTTTTTACACAGCCCTTTTTTTTCACAGCCCAGTCTAGCCACTGTCACAAATGATGAGGACAACACAAACACCCAGTCCTGGGGCAGACCATCCGGGAATCGAACCCAGGAACCCGTGATACAGAGGCAGCAATGCTAGCCACTGGACCACGAGCTGCGGACTTGATGCACGATGCGACTCACCTACAACGTAGTAGCAACCCCCATTGGTGGAGTGTATAGAAATGTAGTTGCAGGGATGTAACTGGTTAACACTGGAATATGACACTGACTTCATATCGCCCAGCAAAACAGGGAGTGCTAGTTGTTCCACATAGCTTTAGCCGATGCGACTCACCTACAACGTAGTAGCAACCCCCATTGGTGGAGTGTATAGAAATGTAGTTGCAGGGGTGTAACTGGTTAACACTGGAATATGACACTGACTTCATATCGCCCAGCAAAACAGGGAGTGCTAGTTGTTCCACATAGCTTTATTGTACGACACAAATTTCGAGTCATCAGCAAAAAAATAATTCATTTCATTGAAGCAAACATACGTTCGTCTCTGTACTTAATTTCTTAGTAAAGCTTTTACTTTTTATGTAAAAAATTAAGAGTCACAGTTTCTAGATTAGCATGTGTTCTCCACTATGCAGTCTTTTCGATTCTAAGAAGACTATTTGGTGAAAGAAAAATGATTTTTTATTTATTAGTCCCACATCACAGCTTGATAATGAACTGGTTTTCTTTTCACTGCTGCCATGCTTATTTTTATAGTTCGGAAATAAGTAAAAGACTAGGCATATTATGAAAAATGTGCAGTGAGTAATTTAGTCGCTGGCCAGTTTACGTTTGGTACATGGTTTTCTTGTTGCAGCAAACGGCAAATTTCGCCAAACAGGCTACGCACTACTTGCTAAGAAATTGCGAACACGACGGACAACGTGTGAGTAATGCAGTTTAGAAAACCAAGTATCTATTCGAAACGGCAGAAGCTCCTTTCGCATAAAGCTACCCAGCACTATGTCAATTTGTGTGGGAATAATGATGGACGTCGGCGGCGATTTCTCAATTTCTCAGCTCTCCTCTTTCGACTACAGCATTCTCTTTTGCGATTAAATAGTGCGCCAAATTGTTTGGAAACTTACCCTGAGCCCAGATACGTTTCGGGGAAATAGGAAGCCGCCTTGGACGTGCTGAGGACGAACGTGGAGTGCCACGCAATCTTCTAACGGCCGGTCTCCTGCAGCCGTTGGTGCGGTGGTGACGGCATTACGAGGTCTGTTTACGGCTCGGTCACTGGAGCAGCTGATAACGACACCGCCGTCTTCCACGGCTCACTGAGGGCGGCGGGCAATGTACTGAAATGCTGCCAGTCATATCCTACCGCTGTGCGCTCGTTCTCACTTAAAATAACCGTCACAGCTTCTAGTCTGATCCCAAAAATTGCTACGTAGCCTGAAATATAATGTTCTGTTGACGTAGAAATCGTTAGAGAGGCAGTGCAAGATCGGAATGAGCCAGTTCCACAGTTACGAAATTAGAATTATATTAATACCTTCAGTTGCTAGCGGGCGTTGATATATATCAACGGGGACAGGTGAAAATGGGTGCCCCGACCAGGACCCGAACCCGGGATCTCTTGCTTACGTGGCAAGCGCTCTATCCATCTGAGCCACCGAGGGCACAGAGTAGATCGCGACTGCAGGGAGTATCTCGCGCACGCCTCCCGCGAGACCCACATTCTCACCTTGTATGTCCACACACTACATTCCATATAAGTATGTAGTTCAAAAATGGTTCAGATGGCTGTGAGCACTATGCGACTTAACTTCTGAGGTCATCAGTCGCCTAGAACTTAGAGCTAATTAAACCTAACTAACCTAAGGACATCACACACATCCATGCCCGAGGCAGGATTCGAACTTGCGACCGTAGCGGTCGCTCGGCTCCAGACTGTAGCGCATGGCCACTCCGGCCGGCAAGTATGTAGTTCCACAGTTAGTTCCATCCATATGGTCCATAGAGCCGTACATTGCTACAATAGCATTCGTCAATATAAGGACAAACGAATCACAATATCTCCACTCAGTCTTAAGCCCCTCTCAGACGCTCAATATTATTGACATAGGGCTGTGTCAATGTATTGCGCGTCGGTGCGAGGGCAAGAACGACCCAGTTTTACTGCGCAGCATTTATGTCTCAGAACCGTCGGTTAGAACTCTACCTTCATAGCGAACATGTTGGCTCTCAACGATGTTGATGTGTATTGAGGCAATATTGCTTGTCTTGTAAAACACAAGCAGAAATTATGCAGAACGGGGAAACAAACCGGAGAAGCTTTGTGTGAACATTTCAGTGGACTAGGGAATTTTGTGACAGCTTAGATTCGTAAACCACAACAACTAATTACAGATTAAACAATTGAAATGAATAATTTATCGTGTACATGTCCTATTTTATTTGTGTTTCTCTACTGCAATAACTGTTGCAAATGAAATAAAACTGATTGATAGCTTACATTATCTTGTGTCTGCCGGTGACAACTGTTACAAGACAAACATGTAGGCTTGTTCTCACTGGGCAGCACATTTGATCTTATTTGCCAAAATCTGAGAACTGCTACAAGTAAAATAACCATTTCTCCTTACTCTCGCGGCAACACGACCTTCAGTTTCCTCCGCTATTATGGACAACAAGATATCTGGCCTTTCCTGATGATTCAGGAAATCCATTCTTCAAAATAGCATATGATGCTGTCTGTATTCAAGGTCCACTTCCTAATCTTTTGTCATTTATTTTTCTTAGTTCTTTGCGAAAATTCATTTGGAGCAAACTGGATTTCTCTCAGTCTGAGGCATATGCAATATTTTGTTAAAGCTGAACAAAGCCCCAGGGGCCGATGGAATCCCTATCACATTCTATACTCAATTTAGGGCGGAGTTAGCCCCTCTTTTAAGTATAATCTATCGTAGATCCCTCGAACAAAAAACCGTGCACAGTAGCTGGAAGAAAGCACAGACAGCAACTGTCTATAACAAGGGTTGCAGAAGTGATCCGCAAAACTACCGTCCAGTATTCTTGGCATCGCTTTGTTGTAGAATCTTAGAACATATCTCTGAGCTCAAATATATTGAGGTATCTCGAACAAAACTACCTCCTTTGTCCCAACAAGAATGGATTTCGAAAAAATAGACGATGTGAAAACCCATTCGCACTTTTCTCACATGGCATCCTGAAAGCCATGAATCAAGGCAGTCAGGTACATGCAGTATTTCCCAATTTCCGAAAAGCGTATAACTCAGTACCTTATCTACGCTTATTACGAGGGTTGGAGCTTAAATAGTGGCAACTATTTATTCACAACAGATGCAAAAAAGTTTCATGTTTGCACCTGTTACTACCCTTCAAAGTAGTAAGCAGCGTTGTGTAGATTCCGTTGCCAGCGATGTGGAAGGCGTAGTATACCGTTAGCGGGGCTGTTCTGTTGATGGTGCGAATGGAGCGGTCTAAAGTTATGGTGATTCTCGTGTAGGACTGTGATGGTGTTATCCTAACGCATACGTTTCTCTGCGGCAGACCGTCGATGCATAGTATTACTGCTCGTTTTTGGAGCATCACCTGCGACCAGTTTTGCGAAAGAAGCGGCGACACTTTCTGCGCAAGCCATCCATCATTTTGCACGACAATGCGCGGGCGCATACAGCGCAAGCTGTGGCTGCTCTGTTCGGTCGATGGGACTGGGAAGCACTGTACCATCCACCATACTCCCCGGACTTAAGTCCTTGTGAATTTGATTTGATTCCGAACATGAAGGAACCATTTCGTGGTATTCGCTTCAGAACTGTTCCAGAGATTCGACAGGCAGTAGACCGCTCTATTTGCACCATCAACAGAATAGGCTCTGCTAACGGTATACTACGCCTTCCACATCGCTGGCAACGAGTTCTACACAACGCTTGTGACTACTTTGAAGGACATTAACAAGTGCAAACATGTCACTCTTTTGTATCAGTTGTGAATAAATAGTTGCCCCTATTTAAGTTCCAACCCTCGTATCAAAAGTAATTTTGTACGGGGCATCGGGCGGGATTTGTGACTGGATTGAGGACTTCTTTATAGAGAGTACGCAGCACGCTATCTTGGATGGACAGTCATCATCAAATGTAGAAGTAACTTCAGGTGTACCCCATGGAAGTGCGTAGTCCCTTGCTATTCATGTTATATACACAGACAATATGACCTCACAGACAATATTAATAGAAATGTTAGACTTTTCGCAGATGATGCAGTCATCTACAAAGAAGTGCAGTCTAAACTCATACCTTGGTAAGATTTCAAAGTGGTACAAAGATTGGCAGCTTGTTGTAAATGTTCAGAAATGTAACACTGCTCTGTTCACAAAACGAAAAGACAGTATGCTACGAATATAATATCAGTGAGTCACAGCTGGAATCGGCGAAGTCATGCAAATACCTAGCTCTGACTCTTAAAAGGAATATGAACTGGAACGACCACACAGACTCAGTCATGAATGAATAAGGTATCAGACTTCGGTTTATAGACAGAACACTAGATAAATGCAATCAGTCTAAAAAAGAGATTACATACAAATTACTCGTGCTACCCACCCTATAATATTTCTCAAGTCTGTTGAATACGTACCAAATAGGACTAAAACTAAATGGCGACCGAACAGCCCATGAAAGCCCACCGGCACCGACCGGCCGCCGGATCATCCTCATCCACAGGCGTCATTGGATGCACGTTGTCAGCATATCGCTCTCCCGGCCGTATGTCAGTTTATGGGACCGGAGCAGCTGCTTCTCGATCAAGTAGGGATGAGTGCACCCCGCTTGCCAACAGCGCTCGGCAGACCGGATGGCCACCCATCCAAGTCTTACAAGGGGAGGCCGCCAATTGTGAAATTCAGATTCGATTCATACTGCGCATAATAAAAGCCCATGGCCAGAGGTGTAATGTGGCAAAGCACCAAGATGCACTTCTCAGCCGTTGTCGAGAAAATCGACAGTTAAAAAGAAACCGTTGTGGTGAAATACTCTCTACGGTCTAAAACTTTCTACAGCGTCGTGGCGCTGCGGTAAGCGCTCGGGTTCGTAATCCGAAGGTCACAGGATCGAATCCCGCGGGATGCATTTTTTTTTGTCATTCAAATATATATATATATATATATATATATTAGTTTTTTGTAATTCAAATATATATATATATATATATATATTTGAATTACAAAAAACTAATAATAAAAAAAGTTGCATGCCGCGAATTAATGAATTCCTTATGCATGTTGGTGAAGGCGGATTGCTCTCCAATTGTACCGCCTCCATTTTTCCGTTTGTTTAACAGGGTGTACCAAAGCTCTCACGCCCGCACTGATTTTGGACGATGTTATAAGTTGCGCTAGGGACCGCATCTACCTTCTTTCGAAGTTAGCAGGCAACTACGCTGTTATGCGGCGGCTCGTTTCGGCCCATTCAACATCTGTCCATCAAGTGTAACGAGCGAGTAACGGAGTTTATAATTCATACCTGCCACAGCAAATTTGTGTGTCGTGAGGTCTCTATTCTAATTCGAACGTTTGACTTACGCTATACGTATTCATTTCGGAATATCGTTTCTACGTCTTCCGTTAACTATACGTGGTAAACATTATGAAGACAATTAATAACATTTGTGAAATACAACTTTGTTTGCGGAAAACATAATGATGTTGGAAGTCGCCAGTTTTTCCACGACAAACGACTTTCAACAACTTATTATATGCATAATTGTTGCAACTGATTGCCTGGAATTATATATATATAGTGTGTGTGTGTGTGTGTATATATATATATATATATATATATATATATATATATATATATATATATACATTTGAATTACAAAAAACAAATACTAAAAAAAAAAAAGTTGCATGGCGCGAGATTCGATCCGGCATCTTTCGGATTACAAACCCGAGCGTTTACCGCTGCGCCACAACGCTGTAGAAAATTGTAAATCATAGAGAGTATTTCACCGAAACGGTTTCTTTTTAACTGTCGGTTTTCTCGACAACGGCTGAGAAGTGCATCTTAGTGCTTTGCCACATTATACCTCTGGCCATGAGCTTTTATTATGCGCAGTACGAATCGAATCTGAATTTCACAATTGGCGGCCTCCCCTTGTTAGCCCAGCCCGACAGCGCTAAACTTCGGTGATCTGACGGGAAGCAGTGTTACCCCTGCGGCAAGGCCGATGGCACGAAGTAGGGCTAGCGAGGGATATTGAAGGTATACAGAGAAGGGCAGCACGAATGGTCGGACGAGTGATAGAGTGTCGGTTGCATCTCGTTGTTTCTCACGCACCGACATAGTTACGTAACGCACCACTATGTTACGCGCTAGAATGCGGAGCCCTCTATCGGCAGAGGGCTGCAAATATGTATACATAAACAATTAAGATGTTGAATGTTAATCATGTTTGGCTTACTTAAAAAGCTTTAAGAGTTCTCACATAAAATTTTGGAGACATTACTTTTTAGTACATCCTCGTGTTTTTGTTTTACTAATGTGAATAGGAAGTGCACCATTTTGATTAAACACTGTGTAATTACGTCGTTTTGTAATTAACTCGAGAGTATTCAACAAGTTATTCGGAAGAAATATATTTGTGAAAACACCAATACCGTTGGACTGTCGCTGAAAATTAAAAATCCGAAACAGTAAAATGAGTGAGGACGATGGAAAAAATCCTGCTGGAATATAACAAAAATAATCGGGAAAAAAACTCGAGATTAATACTTCTCATAGTGGAGAACTGAACTGGCAGACTGTTGAAGATAGAGGGAAACTACATCAAGAAAGTCTACTAGCATATTTTCAAGAACTGACTTTAAATGACGACTCTAGGAATATAGTTGCCTTACAAATAGGTCCCATAGGGATCGTGGGGACAAGATTACGTTAATTACAGCATACACTGAGGCATTTAAAAAATTACTCTTCCCAAAATCCAAATGTGAGTTACCCGGGAAAAAGTCCTAGTAACTGGTACAGTGGGATGTACCCTCGTCATGCACTTCACATTGGTTCACAGAGTATGGATGCAGATACCATTCTTTCACGGTGCTGGCTCCTTCAGTATATTGCGCTTACGCCAACACCGATCTCAGACTGTCAATATTATTGCACCATACTCAGTACTGAGCTTGTGAGTGTCCCTTAATTGTTGCACAGAAATGAGTGAGGACTGAGGTACTGAGCCATAAAAATCATTGACTGCTTGCCCAGTTGTGTGAAGAATATACACCGGTAACAAAATTAACTTCAAGCCCAAACTGGAATCATACCAGCTTGATACCTCATCCTCAACAGAACAGTTTATGCAACGACGGTATACCAGTCGCAGCCGTGAAATATGGTATAAGAACAGTGGTCATGAGCAGACCCTGACCAATAAGGACCGATGAGAAATGTCGAAAGTTGCCTACAAGAATATTACAAAACTGTTATGGCTTTCGTGGTCATCTGTTGAAAAACTGTGCGTTGGTTTCTGTCTTGGGTACTTCGGCCATTGGTTGTTTGATGATTTTTATAACCTTTCGCCGGCATGCGTGGCTGCCATTGTCAAAGCTTCACGCACCATTGAGAACGACGTCTTTCGCAATGGCACTGTTGTAAAAAAAAAAAAAAAAAAGGTTCAAATGGCTCTGAGCACTATGGGACTTGACTTCTGAGGTCATCAGTCCCCTAGAACTTAGAACTACTTAAACCTAACTAACCTAAGGACATCACACACATCCATGCCCCAGGCAGGTTTCGAACCTGCGACCATAGCGGTCGCGCGGTTCCAGACTGTAGTGCCTAGAACCGCTCGCCACTCCGACCGGCTGTTGTGCAAAACATTCTTGGACTTCTCGCCTCGGCAGTTCAGCGTAAAACCTCGAGCTTTTGGCGAGTACCCCCATCGTCTCCACTAGGAACAACTGAGCGTCGAAACTGTTGTTATGATGGCCCTATATAGTCCATAGACAGCTTCTGATAATTACATAATGCTATCGCAGATGGCGTCAACGTCTGCACAGGCGACGCCCCGCCCCAACGCAGCGTCAACATGGCGACGAATATATCTCTGCCTCTTCTCTGCAACGACAGCTCGCTTCCATGCACCGCTAAGATAATATCCGCTGTTACAGTTGAAGATCCTCTCCCACAGTTTTATTTCTAAAGCCTCTTTAATACGAGGGTAATCCCAAAAGTAAGGTCTCCAATTTTTTATAAGTACATGGATTTGTTTATTTCTACAATGGTTTACATCAGTTTACGGCTTGAACATTTAGCTATTTTTCGACATAATCACCATTTCTGTCGATGCATTTTTGTAGACGCTGTGGCAGTTTTTGTATGCCCATGTCATACCAGCTCGCCGCCATGCTGTTCAGAAAGTTACGAACCTCTTCTGTCACCTCGTCGTCGGAGCTGAACACTGGTGAAGAGGGCTTATGCTGTTTCGGATTCCGATAACTTGAAACAGGAGTTGGATCCCCTTAAGGTTGTTTTCAGGCAGAATGGGTATTCTGATCACCAAATTACTCGTGCTTTTCAATTTGGACCCCCACGAGAACCAACAGTGGACACTTCCAAATCAGTTGCTTTTTTACCCTCCGTGGGAAGTATTTCTTCGAAAATTTCAAGAATACTCAGGAAATATGATATTAAAAGCGTCCTTATGTCTTTGGCCAAAACTAGATCCCTTCTTGTATCGGTTAAAGATGATTTGAGACTGAGGAAGCCTGGGGTATACAAGATTCCCTGTCACTGCGAAAAGGCCTACATTGGACAGACTATTCGTACAGCTCACGATCGATGTGTGGAACATCAATGGCATACACGTCTGCTCCAGCTGGAAAAATCAGCCGTTGCTGAACACTGTCTTAATGAAGGACACATTATGTTGTATAATGAGACGCAAATTATTGCCTCGGCTTCCCGTTACTGGGATTGTGTATTGAAAGAATCAATTGAAATACGTCTGTCTGATGATATTATTAATAGAGATAAAGGTTTTCCTTTAAGTAAGACGTGGAATCCTATTTTATCACAGATAAAACAACGGTCTGGTTTCCGACCGGCTGCATTTTAATTTTGCGATTCCTCGCTTTTGACAGTTTTCACCGTTGGCGCTGCTGCAATTCTTCGCCTCACAGAGGGCAGATCTTCCGTTGTTCGCGCAAGCGTAACGGCCAGTACCCGCGGTATAAAGGAGCCGCCGAATCTGAGGTCTCTTCAGTTCCGGCGTGATTGTGCACTCAATCTCACCTGAAGATGGCGGCCAGATGGTCCGCCGAAATATCGTGTTGTCGTCAGGACGATGGAACCCGGCTGCAAACCCGTGAAAATCATCAGCATTTTGCGTTTGTTTGTGATACTGTGAAGAGTGAACAAGAAATGAATACATTAAGCAGATTCAGAAGGATATAGGTTACTGTAGTACTTCACAGATAAAGAACCTTGCACAGGATAGATTAGCATGGAGAGTGCATCAAATCGGTCTTCGGACTGAAGACCACAAGAACATGTGACTGTTTCAGCCTACGTCGTTTGGTATGATCATAGAGGGTATGAACTGGTAAACAATTCATTTTTAGGCAAAGAATTTCTGTCGACAATATTAACACACAACTCCGTAATAATGCACAACAAACTGGAGCAAAACAAAACATGCAAATAAAACTATTGCGCTAATCTGTACTACATCAAATGTTGTTTAATGTGTGCATATCATTAGGCCTCCGTATTACTAGATTTAAAGTCACTAGCTCCGTTTTTTTGTCTGCACATGAAGTTTAATCTCAGGAATTACCGTAGGGATTTTTATATGGTTTTCACTAATAGACACACTGAATCAGTAGGAGGGGTTGTGAATATAATTTACTATCGCTAAGTATTGGTGAAGGTGTAATTACGTTTTATTATCTGTTCAATTTTTAACTGGCCTCTGGAGTGACGTCTCAAGGTAAGCTGGTCAGCTGCAGAGGCGGCGGCGACGGCATGTGGCGGAAAGGCGGTTACAGCCGCCGCCACTCCAGAGAGAAGCGAAGCTCGTCCAGGGATTGTAATCCGTTCATCATGAGAATAAATCTGATGTAAACAAACACAAACGCGATGATTGGTCAGAAGCCGGAGCACACGTACATTGGTGTTGTTACGCTCTTGGAAGTAGGTCCTACTTACGTATTAGATATATTAGATATATTATTATTAAGTTACGTTAAGTGGAACTTTAAAATATTCCTATGTATTAATAGCCAACAACGTTTTTCTTAATCACGCTTTAGCTACGTAGTTTTTATTTCAAAAATCGTGTACAATCACAGCCTCTGCAGCATTGTGCTCTGATTGTCCTGCTGTTAATGCGCAGTATGAAAATGGCTGAGGCTGTTTTCTGTTCCGTAGTGAAACACACGTGTGGAATACGGTTAAAAAGGGCCGAGAAATAGGTTGTTCTTAATATTTTCATGAATTTACGAAGATAATCGGGTTTGAAGATTTCCCAGCGACTGTATGTAATACAGTTGATTTCTAAATCTACAGGGTGTTACAAAAAGGTACGGCCAAACTTTCAGGAAACATTCCTCACATACAAATAAAGAAAAGATGTTATGTGGACATGTGTCTGGAAACGCTTAGTTTCCATGTTAGAGCTCATTTTAGTTTCGTCAGTATGTACTGTACTTCCTCGATTCACCGCCAGTTGGCCCAATTGAAGGAAGGTAATGTTGGCTTCGGTGCTTGTATTGACATGCGACTCATTGCTCTACAGTACTAGCATCAAGCACATCAGTACGTAGCATCAACAGGTTAGTGTTCATCACGA
The DNA here is from genome assembly GCF_023864345.2 of Schistocerca serialis cubense. Lineage (NCBI taxonomy): Eukaryota > Metazoa > Arthropoda > Insecta > Orthoptera > Acrididae > Schistocerca > Schistocerca serialis. The sequence goes on along the minus strand of NC_064642.1, from coordinate 631,463,767 downwards.
ACGTGGTTTTGCAGTCAGTGCAATGTTTACAAATGAGGAGTTTGCAGATGCCCATTTGATGTATGGATTAGCACGGGGCAATAGCTGTGGCGCGGTACGTTTGTATCGAGACAGATTTCCAGAACGAAGGTGTCTCGACAGGAAGACGTTCGAAGCAATTGATCGGCGTCTTAGGGAGCACGGAACATCCCAGCCTATGACTCGCGACTGGGGAAGACCTAGAACGACGAGGACACCTGCAATGGACGAGGCAATTCTTCGTGCAGTTGACGATAACCCTAATGTCAGCGTCAGAGAAGTTGCTGCTGTACAAGGTAACGTTGACCACGTCACTGTCTGGAGTGTGCTATGGGAGAACCAGTTTTTTTCCGTGCCATGTACAGCGTGTGCAGGCACTATCAGCAGCTGATTGGCCCCCACGGGTACGCTTCTGCGAATGGTTCATCCAACAAAGTGTCAATCCTCATTTCAGTGCAAATGTTCTCTTTACGGATGAGGCTTCATTCCAACGTGATCAAATTGTAAATTTTCACAATCAACTTGTGTGGGCTGACGAGAATCCGCACGCAATTGTGCAATCACGTTATCAACACAGATTTTCTGTGAACGTTTGGGTAGGCATTGTTGGTGATGTCTTGATTGGGCCCCATGTTCTTCCAACTACGCTCAATGGAGCACGTTATCATGATTTCATACAGGATACTCTACCTGTGCTGCTAGAACATGTGCCTTTACAAGTACGACACAACATGTGGTTCAAGCACGATGGAGATCCTGTACATTTCAGTCGAAGTGTTCGTACGCTTCTCAACAACAGATTCGGTGACCGATGGATTGGTAGAGGCGGACCAATTCCACGGCCTCCACGCTCTCCTGACTTCAACCCTCTAGACTTTCATTTATGGGGCATTTGAAACCTCTTGTCTACGCAACCCCGGTACCAAATGTAGAGACTTTTCGTGCTCGTATTGTGGTCGGCTGTGATACAATACGCCATTCTCCAGGGCTACATCAGCGCATCAGGGATTCCATGCGACGGAGGGTCATGTATCCTCGCGAACGGCGGACACTTTGAACATTTCCTGTAATAAAGTGTTTGAAGTCACGCTGGTACATTCTGTTGCTGTGTGTTTCCATTCCATGATTAGTGTGCTTTGAAGAGAAGTAATAAAATGAGCTCTAACATGGATTGTAAGCGTTTCCGGACACATGTCCACATAACATATTTTCTTTCTTTGTGTGTGAGGAATGTTTCCTGAAAGTTTGGCCGTACCTTTTTGTAACACCCTGTATATTGTATGTGAAGCTCAGTCTGTGGCGTAACGGAATCTCAACTAGATACACTTTATGGTTCGTTGGTTTGCATCACCCTACTATCTTTTTTTTCCCGGTCAATTTGTAATACCTAAATCTCGTAGTTATAAAACTCATCATCATTTTTTTTTGCGAATAATGCTCGTCTTCTTGTTTCTAATTACATATTGGACGCAAAATTCCTGTTTCATTTCAAATATAAATTCTTAATTATTGATGTTTTATGGAAGACTGTTCATAAAAGTTGCTTGAATTAAGAAAACATAACAATTTAATGTTTAAGGCAAAAATGAAAAACCAAATCCTCTTTATTTGGACTATGCCCATCGTTTAATGCTACAGAAACATAAAAAACAATCCTTTTTACAGCATCGAGCAAATCATACAAATGCTGCATTTTTACATTTGCTACTGTGCAATTACAATACGAAACCAATAGAACTGATCTGGAGCCAAGTTGCGGGCTTTAGCCCGAGAAGTAACAGACTAACGCACGCAGCTTTTTCCCACGTCACTGCCGAACGCTGGCGGGGTATAGAACGGCTCGTCATCAAAGAAGAAGAGAAAATGAGGCGCCTGGTTGGCTTCGTGGACTCTGTTGTTGACAGACTCGTTATCAACCTAGCACGTGACACCTCTAGAAATGAAATGTGTTTCTCGGATTCGGATAAGGAAGGAGCTAAGAGGTTACCAGACTACTGACTGTAATTAATACCTTCAGTGGCTGCAATATCAACAGCACGGTGAAATCCCTACAGTATGCTTTTGCATTACACACAACTCGCTCGGAAAAATTACCCTACCTTTAAGTTAGAAATTTTCATCACTCTTGTTTGTAATTAGAGTACCATGTCAGGTGCGAATGAGTGCACTTCATGCTTTCCGTCTGGCCACATAAGAAGCGCGCAGTAGTGCTGGAGTTACTCCCAATATTATTTCATTCGCTTAAAAAATTAAATGACATTCGAAGCTACACTCCTGGAAATTGAAATAAGAACACCGTGAATTCATTGTCCCAGGAAGGGGAAACTTTATTGACACATTCCTGGGGTCAGATACATCACATGATCACACTGACAGAACCACAGGCACATAGACACAGGCAACAGAGCATGCACAATGTCGGCACTAGTACAGTGTATATCCACCTTTCGCAGCAATGCAGGCTGCTATTCTCCCATGGAGACGATCGTAGAGATGCTGGATGTAGTCCTGTGGAACGGCTTGCCATGCCATTTCCACCTGGCGCCTCAGTTGGACCAGCGTTCGTGCTGGACGTGCAGACCGCGTAGACGACGCTTCATCCAGTCCCAAACATGCTCAATGGGGGACAGATCCGGAGATCTTGCTGGCCAGGGTAGTTGACGTACACCTTCTAGAGCACGTTGGGTGGCACGGGATACATGTGGACATGCATTGTCCTGTTGGAACAGCAAGTTCCCTTGCCGGTCTAGGAATGGTAGAACGATGGGTTCGATGACGGTTTGGATGTACCGTGCACTATTCAGTGTCCCCTCGACGATCACCAGTGGTGTACGGCCAGTGTAGGAGATCGCTCCCCACACCATGATGCCGGGTGTTGGCCCTGTGTGCCTCGGTCGTATGCAGTCCTGATTGTGGCGCTCACCTGCACGGCGCCAAACACGCATACGACCATCATTGGCACCAAGGCAGAAGCGACTCTCGTCGCTGAAGACGACACGTCTCCATTCGTCCCTCCATTCACGCCTGTCGCGACACCACTGGAGGCGGGCTGCACGATGTTGGGGCGTGAGCGGAAGACGGCCTAACGGTGTGCGGGACCGTAGCCCAGCTTCATGGAGACGGTTGCGAATGGTCCTCGCCGATACCCCAGGAGCAACAGTGTCCCTAATTTGCTGGGAAGTGGCGGTGCGGTCCCCTACGGCACTGCGTAGGATCCTACGGTCTTGGCGTGCATCCGTGCGTCGCTGCGGTCCGGTCCCAGGTCGACGGGCACGTGCACCTTCCGCCGACCACTGGCGACAACATCGATGTACTGTGGAGACCTCACGTTCCACGTGTTGAGCAATTCGGCGGTACGTCCACCCGGCCTCCCGCATGCCCACTATACGCCCTCGCTCAAAGTCCGTCAACTGCACATACGGTTCACGTCCACGCTGTCGCGGCATGCTACCAGTGTTAAAGACTGCGATGGAGCTCCGTATGCCACGGCAAACTGGCTGACACTGACGGCGGCGGTGCACAAATGCTGCGCAGCTAGCGCCATTCGACGGCCAACACCGCGGTTCCTGGTGTGTCCGCTGTGCCGTGCGTGTGATCATTGCTTGTAAAGCCCTCTCGCAGTGTCCGGAGCAAGTATGGTGGGTCTGACAAACCGGTATCAATGTGTTCTTTTTTCCATTTCCAGGAGTGTATATTGTTTCTTTGCTCGTCTCCTTTTACATATGAACTGCAACTGCTCACGTCATTGCAGGTTAGTTGGACCACTGGCTGGCCGGGTTGTCCAAGTTTAATGCGCCGGTAAAGCTGTTGCCCGCATTAACACTCAGTCCATGTGCGTGTTACACAGTGCAAAACGTATCCTTACCATCGTAGTTGACTGTACTGGTCACAGCTTGGCTTCCGCTCCACGTGAAACGAAATCCAATGAGATTCAAGCAAACGCGGAAGAATACATGGCGTAATGTTTACATCAGGGTTATTCTTATGATGAACGGATTATAGACATGCAGGTCAATAAATACGTATTATAAATCAAAGTTCCCCATAGCGTTTTTCTGTTCGTATGTGAAGGCTAATCTCGGGAACTAGTGTAGGGATTTTGATACGGTTTTCACTGATAGAAGACTAATTTACAACCAAGGTTTATTCCCACTACGCCAGAAAAGTTGTGCAATTCACACTGAACTGATTGGCAGGGTGGGAGGGGGGGGGGAGTGGTGGAGGAATACAGTCACTTTCAGACTGTTTCTCTACCGATCCACTGTCTAACAGCACGTGGAAAAATAAACACCTACATCTTTTCATGTGAACCCTGATTTCTTTTATTTTATCACAATAGTCATTTTACCCTATTTAGGTGGGATCAACAGAACATTTTAACTTTATGTGGAATAAGTTGGTGATTACAATTTCGTGAAAATATGTTGCTGCAACGTAAAACATAGTTTGCATTTATTGCAAATCTCTCGATCAGCGCAATGTACCAAGTGAATGGAAAAAGCGCAGGTAGTAGTAGTAGTAGTAGTAGTAGTAGTAGCAGCTTTATTCATCTGTAGATCTCTTTTTACAAAGATATAGGACATGTCAAATTATTTACAAGTTTAGACCAATTTAAAATAAGATAATTCGTATACACATACATTTACAGACTTCTAGTTAGAGACAATCATTAGATTTACCACTGGTATACAATACTTTTTTTTACAAATAACTTATTAAATAATGTAATGCCACACTGTTCACTCATATCTCACTATCAGTCACCGCACACATTGTTTCATAACACTTCACTCACTACACACAAACACACACATACACACTGTGTATAACAAGGGTAAAAGTACGGATCCGCAAAATTACACACAAATATTTTTAACATTGGTTTGCTGTAGAATTCTAGAGCATATTCTGAGGCCGGCCGGAGTGACACGAGCGGTTCTAGGCGCTTCAGTCTGGAACCGCGCGACTGCTACGGGCGTAGGTTCGAATCCTGCCTCGGCCATGGATGTGTGTGATGTCCTTAGGTTAGTTAGGTTTAAGTAGTTCTAAGTTATAGGGGACTGATGATCTCCGCTGTTTTAAGTCCCATAGTGCTCAGAGCCATTTCAACCATATTCTGACTTCAAATGAAATAAATTTCTTAGAGACCGACAAGCTCAAGTCCATGAATCAGTATGGTTTTAGGAAGCGTCGCTCATGCGAAACCCAGCTTGTTCTTTTCTCGCATGATATAGTGCGATCTGGCAGATTCCGTATTTATAGATTTCCGAAAAGAAATCGAAACAATACCTCACTGCAGACTGTTTACAAAGGTATGTGCATGCGGAACAGATTCCCAGATATGCGACTTCTTAAGTAATAGAACCTACGGCGAGTGTTCATAGGAAACAGGGGTAACACCAGGAATGCCCCAGGGATGTGTGATAGAATCGTTGCTATTTTCTATATACAAAAATGGTCTGGCAGACATGGTAGGCAGCAATCTGCGGCTGTCTTTAACGACGCTGTGGTGTACAGGAAAGTGTCGAAGATAAGTGACTGTAGATTGATTCAAGATCACCTAGACAAAATTTCTAGTTGCTTTGATGAATGGTAGCTGGCTCTTAATATAGAAAACTGCAGGTTAATGCGGAAGTGTAGGAAAAACAAAAACCGTAATGTTAGGATACAGCGTTAATAGTGTCCTGCTTGACACAGTGACGCCGTTTAAATATCTGCGCGCAACGTTGCAAAGCGATGTGAAATGGAACGAGAGCATGTGAGGCCTGTGGTAGGGAAGGCAAATGGTCGACTTTGGTTTATTGGGAGAATTTTAGGAAGTTGATCTGTAAAGGAAACCGCATATTGGACGCTAGTGTGACCTATTCTTGAGTACTGCTCGAGTGTTTGGGATCCGCACAAGATCGGATTGAAAGAAGACGTCGAAGCAATTCAGAGGCGAGTTGCTAGATTTGTTACTGGTAGCTTCGATCAGCATGCAAGTGTTACGGATATGCTTCGGAAGCTCAACTGGGCATCCCAGGAGGGAAGAAGAGATTCATTTCGTAGAACACTACTAAAGAAGTTTAGAGAACCGGCGTTTTAAGCTGACTGCAGAACGAGCCTACTGCTGCCAATATACACTACTGGCCATTAAAATTGCTACGCCAAGAAGAAATGCAGATGATAAACGGGTATTCATTGGACAAATATATTATACTAGAACTGACATGTGATTACATTTTCACGCAATTTGGGTGCATAGATCCAGAGAAATCAGTACCCAGAACAACCACCTCTGGCCGTAACACGCCTGGGCATTTAGTAAAACAGAGCTTGGATGGCGTGTACTGGTACAGCTGCCCATGCAGCTTCAACACGATACCACAGTTCATCGAGAGTAGTGACTGGCGTATTGTGACGACACAGTTGCTCGGCCACCATTGACCTGACGTTTTCAGTTGGTGAGAGATCTGGAGAATGTGCTGGCCAGGGCAGCAGTCGAACATTTTCTGTATCCAGAAAGGCCCGTACAGGATCTGCAACATGCGGTCGTGCATTATCCTGCTGAAATGTAGGGTTTCGCAGGGATCGAATGAAGGATAGAGCCATGGGTCGTAACACATCTGAAATGTAACGTCCACTCTTCAAAGTACCGTCAATGCCAACAAGAGGTGACAGAGACGTGTAACCAATGGCACCCCATATCATCACGCCGGGTGATACGCCAGTATGGCGATGACGAATACACGCTTCCAATGTGCGTTTACCGCGATGTCGCCAAACACGGATGCGACCATCATGATACTGTAACAGAACCTGGATTCATCCGAAAAATGACGTTTTGCCATTCGTGCGCCCAGGTTCGTCATTGAGCACACCATGGCAGGCGCTCCTGTCTGTGATGCAGCGTCAAGGGTAATCTCCGAGCTGATGGTCCATGCTGCTGCAAACGTCGCCGAACTGTTCGTGCAGATGGTTGTTGTCTTGCAAACGTCTCCATCTGTTGACTCAGGGTTCGAGACGTGGCTGCACGATCCGTTACAGCCATGCGGATAAGATGCCTGTCATCTCGGCTGCTAGTGATACGAGGGCGTTGGGATCCAGCACGGCGTTCCGTATTACCCTCCTGAACCCACCGATTCCATATTCTGCTAACAGTCATTGGATCTCGACCAACGCGAGCAGCAATGTCGCGATACGATAAACCGCAATCGCGATAGGCTACAATCTGACCTTTATCAAAGTCGGAAACGTGATGGTACGCATTTCCTCCTTACATGAGCCATCACAACAACATTTCACCAGGCAACGCCGGTCAACTGCTGTTTGTGTATGAGAAATCGGTTGGAAACTTTCCTCATGTCAGCACGTTGTAGGTGTCGCCGCCGGCGCCAACCTTGTGTGAATGCTCTGGAAAGCTAATCATTTAAATATCACAGCATCTTCTTCCTGTCGGTTAAATTTCGCGTCTATAGCACGTCATCTTCGTGGTGTAGCAATTTTAATGGCCAGTAATGTATATTTCGTGTAGGGACCACGAGGATAAATAGAGAAATTAGGGCTCGTACTGAGACATATAGATAGCAATTTTACACTCACTCTATCAGCGAGTGGAACAGGAAAGGTAACGACTACTTGAGGTGCAGGGTACTACTCTCTGCCATGCACCGTACAGTGTCTTGCGAAGTACGTATGTAGACGTACAACGTAGATGTAGATGTGGAAAACGTCTTTGTTTTATTACTTATCACCCCAACACGCTTATCATACACGTGACACTCTCTCCCCTATTTCGCGATAAAACAAAACGACCTGCCCTTCTTTGAACTCTCTCGACCTCTTCCGTCGATTCTGTCTGGTACGGATGCGAAACAGCGCAGCAGTATTCCAGAAAAGGACAAACAAGCGTAGTGTAGGCAATCTCTTTAGTAGGCTTGTTGCACCTTCTTAGTGTGCTGACAATAACAAGCAGTCTTTGCTGGTCTTCCCCACAACACTTCCTGTGTGAAGGTGCCAGACTTAAGTCGTACATAAACGTAATCCTAGATATTTAGTTGAATCAGCAACCTGTAAGCTGATGTGATTTACCGTTATACGAAATCTAACGGAATTTTCTTAGTACTCTTGTGGAGAACCTCATACTCGTTCAGCGACCATTTCTACTTTTAGCACCATGCAGATGTCTTGTCTAAATAATGTTGTAATTCGTTTTGATCATCTTATCAATTTACTAGACAGCAAATGATGGTATCATTTACAAAAGCTCTAAGAAGACAGTTTTTTTTTTTACTTTATTGTTATTTTAAAACCTGTACAACAGGCAGGCTGTCAGCAGCACACTACGCTGCTCTTCAGCCATAGAAGACACAAGCAGCAAAAACAGTGAGAAGACACATAAGTCACAGAGCGGTGGGCAATAAAACAGGAGACACATAGAGACAATCACGGAGCCGTTCACACTTGTCGATAATCCACACTGCTAGCTGATGAGACGACGCACAACCACTGAAGATGATGATGGCACTGGTGAACGATGGAGGGGACGGTGAACACTAAACACTAAACACACAAAACACTGATGGCGGCGACCTCCGGCGCGCGAATGTCCACGTAACGTGTGCGAGTCCGGGGACCTGCCAAGAGGGGTAGAAGGGGGAGGTGGGGGAGAGGGGAGAAAAAGGATGCCAATGGCTGAGGAGTCGGGGGCAGGAGGAGAGGAACAGGGGAGGGGAGGCCCGGGGGAGGAGGGGGGGAGAAAAGGAGGAGGGAGGGAAATGGGAGAGGAGGGAGGGAGGGTGCCCGGAGGAATAAGTACAAGAGGAGGGCGGGAGGATCAAAGTTGGTAGGAGGGGTAGATGGAAGGGAGGAGGGCATCATCAGGGAGGGGGAGCTGGCGGAAGCCACCTTGGGAGAGGGTAAGGAGGGTGGAGAGATGGAGACCGGGTGGGACGTGCGAATACAGGCGCGGCAGTGGGCGGGGGTGGGAGAGGATCGGGGAGACGAGCGGGTGAGGAGGATCGAGTTTGCGGGAGGTGTACAGGATCCGTATCCTTTCAAGGAAAAGGAGGAGGTGGGGGAAGGGGATGAGATCGTAGAGGATCCGCGTGGGGGAGGGGAGACGGATGCGATAGGCGAGGCGAAGAGCATGGCGTTCAAGGATTTGGAGGGATTTATAAAAGGTAGGGGGAGCAGAGATCCATGCTGGATGGGCATAACAAAAGATAGGGCGGATGAGGGATTTATAGGTGTGGAGGATGGTGGAGGGGTCCAGACCCCACGTACGGCCGGAAAGGAGCTTGACGAGACGGAGGCGGGAACGTGCCTTGGCTTGGATTGTCTGGAGATGGGGAGTCCAGGAGAGGCGACGGTCGAGGGTGACGCCAAGGTACTTAAGGGTGGGAGTGAGGGCGATGGGACGGCCATAGCCGGTGAGATAGAAATCAAGGAGGCGGAAGGAAGAGGTGGTTTTGCCTACAATGATCGCCTGGGTTTTGGAAGGATTGACCTTGAGCAACCACTGGTTGCACCAAGCGGTGAACCGGTCAAGATGGGATTGGAGAAGGCGTTGGGAGCGCTGTAGGGTGGGGGCAAGGGCAAGGAAGGCGGTGTCATCGGCAAACTGGAGAAGGTGGACGGGGGGTGACGGCGGCGGCATGTCCGCCGTGTACAACAGGTACAGAAGGGGGGAGAGGACGGAGCCTTGGGGCACACCGGCGGAGGGGAAAAAGGTGTAGGAATCGGTGTTATGGATGGTGACATAGGAAGGACGGCGGGAGAGAAAGGAGCCGATCAGACGGACGTAGTTAATGGGAAGGGCGAAGGTTTGGAGCTTGAAGAGGAGACCGGAATGCCATATGCGGTCATATGCACGTTCGAGGTCCAGGGAGAGGAAGATTGCGGAGCGACGGGAATTAAGCTGTTCGGAAAGGAGATGAGTGAGGTGAAGGAGAAGGTCGTCGGAAGAGAAGGACGGCCGAAAGCCACACTGGGTGACAGGAAGGAGGCGGTGCTGGCGGAGATGCTGGTGGATGCGACGGGTGAGGATAGATTCCAGGACCTTGCTGAAGACCGAGGTAAGGCTGATGGGACGGTAAGAGGAGACGGCAGACGGCGGTTTGCCAGGTTTAAGGAACAAGAGGATACGGGAGGTTTTCCACAGGCCAGGGTAGTAACCAGTGGACAGGACTACATTGTAGAGCCTGGCCAGGGTGGAGAGGAAAGAGACAGGAGCTTCACGAAGGTGACGGTAGGTGACACGATCGTGACCAGGAGCGGTGTTGCGTTTGGTGTGGAGTGTAACAATGAGATCCTGTGCAGTGATAGGGGCATTGAGTTCCATGTGTGTAATGTTGTCCAAGTACTGGAAACCAGGAGCGAGGGGAGGGACAGAGGTGTCAGTTCGATCGCGGATATCCGGGAAGAGGGAGTAATCGAACTGGGGATCGTCGGGGATGGAGAAGACATCGGAGAGGTAGGAGGCAAAGTGATTGGCCTTACTAAGGGTGTCAGGGAAGGGGTGATCATCGTGGAGAAGAGGATAGTAGGGGGAGGGTTTAGTTCCGGTAAGGCGACGGAAGGCCGACCAGAACTTGGACGAGTTGATCGGTAGGGTTGCATTTAAATGGGTGCATGTCTGTCGCCAGTCCCGGCGTTTCTTAGCCGCAAGAAGACAGCTCAGATTACCTCCTAAATCGTTTATATAGATCAAGAACAGCAGTGGGCCTATAACGTTTCCTTACAAAGAACGAAACTCGTCTAGCTTGAAGAGGGAAACCAGATGGCGCTATGGCTGGCCCGCTAGATAGCTCTGCCATAGATAAAACGGATATCAACTGCGTTTTTTAAAATAGGAACCCGTATTTTTATTACGTATTCGTGTAGTACGTAAAGAAATATGAATGTTTTAGTTGGACCACTTTTTTCGCTTTGTGATAGATGGCGCTGTAATAGTCACAAGTATAAGTACGTGGTATCACGTAACATTGCGCCAGTGCGGACGGTATTTGCTTCGTGACACATTACCCGTGTTAAAATGGACCGTTTACCAATTGTGGAAAAGGTCGATATCGTGTTGATGTATGGCTATTGTGATCAAAATGCCCAACGGGTGTGTGCTGCTCGGAATCCTGGACGACATCATCCAAGTCTTCGGACCGCTCGCCGGATAGTTACGTTATTTAAGAAAACAGGAAGTGTTCAGCCACATATGAAACGTCAACCACGACCTGCAACAAATGATGATGCCCAAGTAGGTGTTTTAGCTGCTGTCGCGGCTAATCCGCACATCAGTAGCAGAATAGTTGCTCGAGAATCGGGAATGTGAAAAACGTCGGTGTTGAGAATGCTACATCAACATAGATTGCACCCGTACCATATTTCTATGCACCAGGAATTGCATGGCGACGAATTTGAACGTCGTGTACAGTTCTGCCACCGGCACAAGAGAATTTACGGGACGATGACAGATTTTTTTTCACGCGTTACATTTAGCGACGAAGGTCATTCACCAACAGCGGTAACGTAAACCGGCATAATATGCCCTATTGAGCAACGGAAAATCCACGATGGCTGCGACAAATGGAACATCAGCGACCTTGGCGGGTTAATATATGGTGCGGCATTATGGGAGGAAGGATAACTGGCCCCATTTTATCGATGGCAATCTAAATGGTGCAATGTATGCTGATTTCCTACGTAATGTTCTACCGATGTTACTACAAGATGTTTCACTGCATGACAGAATGGCGATGTACTTCCAACATGATGGATGTCTGGCACATAGCTCGCGTGCGATTGAAGCGGTCTTGAATAGCATATTTCATGACAGGTTGATTGGTCGTCGAAGCACTACACCATGGTTCGCACGTTCACCGGATCTGACGTCCCCGGATTTTTTCTGTGGGGAAAGGTGAAGGATATTTGCTGTCGTGAAGCACAGACAACGCCTGACAACATGCTTACAGCGCATTGTCAATGCATGTGCGAACATTACGGAAGGCGAACTCCTCGCTGTTGAGAGGAATGTCGTTACACGTATTGCCAAATGCATTGAGGTTGACGGACATAATTTTGAGCCTTTATTACATTGATGTGGTATTTACAGGTAATCACGCTGTAACAGCATGCGTTCTCAGAAATAAGTTCACAAAGGTACATGTATCATATTGGAACAACCGAAATAAAATGTTCAAACATACCTACGTTCTGTATTTTAATTTCAAAAACCTACCTGTTACCAACTGTTCGTCTAAAATTGTGAGCCATATGTTTGTGACTATTACAGCGCCATCTATCACAAAGCGAAAAAAGTGGTCCAACTAGAACATTCATATTTCTTTACGTCCTACACGAATATGTAACAAAAATCGGGGTTCCTATTTAAAAAAAAAAAAAAACGCAGTTGATATCCGTTTGACTATGGCAGCGCCATCTAGCGGGCCAACCATAGCGCCATCTGGTTTCCCCCTTCGAGCTGGACGAGTTTCGTTCTTTGTAGTTTTTTCGTTTGACGCTTATTTCGTAAGATATTTGGTCCGGTCACGATCAATGGACTACCATGTATATGCAAACACTTCAGTTGTGTTTTTATTCAAATTAAATAGAAACGATACAAGCAACTTACATTATACAGTATGTAGAAAGATACCATGGGGCAAAACACTGATTATTTAAATTACAAGGAGTTTTTTCCTTGCTCTGTCATTTGCAAATGGAAAAATGGAAATGAGCGTTTGGCGTCATTGGCCGGGAGGCCCCTCGCGGGGCAGGTCCGGCCGCCATATCGCAGGTCTTATTACATTCGGCGCCACATTGGGCGACCTGCACGCCGGATGGGGATGAAATGATGATGAACAGAACACAACACCCAGTCCCTGAGCGGAGAAAATCTCCGACCCAGCCGGGAATCGAACCCGGGCCCAGAGGACGGCAATCCGTCACGCTGACCACTCAGCTACTGGGGCGGACTGTCATTTGCAAACAAGTTTATGGTTTCTTCATAGCCTGGCTTCACTGTCAAGTCGTATTCAGTAGCATGGCTATCGACATAACTAAGACTATCCTGTTTTTGTAATGTCCTTACATAATTATTTATGCATCTTACAGCAGAAAATGACCTTTCTGTTGACCGACTGGAAGCAGGGACACTGAAGCGTATTTGAAGAGCTATGTTTAGTTTTGGGTAAACGTTCTGTAAGTTGCTATCTTTCAGCATCTTGCTTTGTTCTTGAAGACAGCATGACTCATTTTCAGTCATTACGTGAGAGATGTAGCTTTTAAAGTGCAAAAATTTCAGTACAAATCCTGAGTCTTCAGGAAGACTGCTGTAGCATGGATGATCCTTCCTGGGTTTCAAGTGGACTTAGTTTCTACGGATCAGACAAAAACATAAATGGTTCACTGAAGTTCTTATAAGAAGAAATTCTCTTTTTCAGTTCTTCAATCAGTTTATCCAAAACTTAAAGGAAAGATATCTGCATCTCATTTGATTCATTATTTTCTTCAATGTCTGAATCAGATTCAGCAAATATTTTTTTTCATATTGCGTTTGCCATCTTGAACTTCACTTTGTTGAATTTTAGCAATGTTACAAAAATATTTGAACTTCTTATGACCTAGATTCTTGAAAACTTCATATCCCATTTTCATTTCTCCCAAGAAACGAACTAAGAAACTGTACAACTTCAGAAACGTGACTGCATCCATGTCTACCGCTTGTAATTGTTTACTTAGAACACTAGATGTTTCAAGAATTGAATCCTAAATTACAGTCATAAAAGATGTCTCAGAACTACAAAATTTCTTCATTACACCTCTAGTTTCATATTTCAACAGAGACTTTTCACTTCCATTACCAATAATTGACAAAAGTGCTCTGGCGATTACCCGCCATCTTTGTTCAAACTTCTACAAGTTTCTTCTCTTGCACACCATAGGGTAATGGAGAGGGGTTTAACAGTTAAATTGTGTTTATTGAAAATGTGCTTAAATGATTCAATCGCTAATCAGAACCACTGAATAATATTGCAAACTGCCAACAAAGAAGAAGCATGGTTACAATATTTTCCTGCAGTTGCACCCACCAAATTCAGTGTGTGCACTGAACAAGAAATGTAGGAAGTGTAGGGAGAAATCGCTGTAATTCTAGCTTGTTCTCAGAGTAAATACCTGACATTTTTAGCGGATTGTCATTAATTCTGTCCCCTGCAGTTCTGCATGTCACTTCTGTATGTCCAATCTATGTCTCTGAAGTAAAAGAAGTATTGCATCTGCCAGGTCCTGGTCACCATGTTCTGGATTGGCAGAGGGCGATCTGAACTGTTATATTATTCTGAAGTATCAGGTACGCCAACATCGCTTATAAATCGTTTATTGATTACTGGTTTCGACAGATCTATGCTGTCATCATCAGATCTTGTAACATATTAACAGAACTTCATGTTCTTTATGAACTTGTAAGTCACATAGTGATCTGCCATGCACTTCGCGGTTGTTTGCGGAGTATGGATGTAGATGTGATGTTACGTAGTTTTACAATATAAGTCAGCAAGGAACATCAGCATGTCAAACATAAAATACTAAAAATATACAACATTCACCATGTTGTGCTGATGTCCTATTGCACTAATTCACTTAAAACCTCAACGGCGCGTGAGCTAGTAGTCAGAATAATAAAGTGATTGACGTTTAGCTGTATACAGGGTCGCTACCATTACAGCAGCCAATCAGAGAACGCGCTTGGCCGTACCTCCTGTTGCATTCACCGTTGTCAAATCTCTCTAGCACTTTAGGCGGCGACTACTTTGGAAATTAAGAGCCCATGGGACCAAACTGCTGAGGTCATCAGTCCCTAAGCTCACACACACTACTTAATCTAACTTAAACTTACACCAAGGACAACACACACACACACACACACACACACACACACACACACACACACACACATGCCCGAGGGAAGACTCTAACCTCCGACGGGGGACTGTAGCCAGTTGCAGACGATGCTCGTGGCGTGTAAACGTAAACAGTTGTGGTTCGTTTCTTTGTCTGCTTTATTTGTCTGGGCGAGCCGGCCGCTGCGACAGAGCGGTTTTGCCGCCATGGTAGCTCAGCGTGTTCGGTCAGAGAGGAGCTGGCCCTCTGTAATACAAAAAACTGAATAAAGGAATCAACGATCAACTTGAACGGATGTCCTATGACGTCCGCCAGATCAAACGGAACGAACATTACCGAACACAAAAAAAAGAGCGGTTCTAGGCGCATCAGTACGGAACTGCGCTGCTCCTACGGTCGCAGGTTCGAATCCTGCCTCGGGTATGGATGTGTGTGCTGTCCTTAGGTTCGTTAGGTTTAGGTAGTTCTAAGTCTAGGGGACTGATGACCTCAGAAGTTAAGTCCCATAGTGCTCAGAGCCATTTGCCTGCGCGGCGAGTTTATTTTGCGCTACAGAATGTCTGAAGCTTGTAGTGGATTGCGTGCAAAAAAGTATGGCTGCTACATGGAAAGTTCAGCGATCTGCTCTTTTCATGGGTGACTTTCTGCAGTCGGTGAGGGAATATTTCGAGAAGGAATGGTGCAACTCTATTGCCTCTACCGACAGTAGTCGAAAGAACTGCAGACGCTTTGACGATACATAAAAATTATGTCTTCAAATTTTGTAAGGAGAAATACTGTGAAGAAGTGGAAGTGCCTGGTTCATCCAAACGGCAGACACCTAGTAAAAAGAAAAGGATAGATGCTTGGACTCCTTTACGCAAGATGCTGTTCGCTGCCATATATATATATATATATATATATATATATATATATATATATAGAGAGAGAGAGAGAGAGAGAGAGAGAGAGAAAGGGACATACAACTACAAAAAAGCTATGACTTACTCTTTGTGAGGCAGTGTTATACAGTGCCAGCAAGACGTCTTCATTAATTATTGTCACAGCCCTCGGTGTTCTTCACAATAAAGTCAATGGACGGAAAATTATGAGAGGGGTGACAGTGTAGCGTGGCGCTGTTGATTTTTAAGAAATATCATTTAAGTCCCTTTTGAAAACTCTATATACCTCGACGAAACCTGGCTAAACGCTGATCATTCCGTCAGAAAAGACTGGATAGATGATAGCATATGTGAAAGTTCTGTTGTTACTGCGAGAAACGACGCAATAATTATTATCTTGCTTTCTAGAACTGCATCTGGTTTGTGGCTAACTGTCACTTCGTTTACGAATCGAAGAAAGCAAGCGACTACCACGAGGAGGTGAACAACGATAGTTTTCTGAAGTGGTTCAAGGTGCAACTATTGGATAAATTGAATGGGCGATGTGTCATCGTAATGGATAATCCCCCGTACCATTCAATTATTAAAGGTAAAGCTCCAACGATGGTATAGAAAGAAACCAACATTGGTGAATGGTTAAAACGTCACAACGTGAAAATACAAGACAATTTATGTAAGGCGGAGCTCATGGAAATTGTGAAAAAAAGCCAGTTTTTCAACAGTATGTTGTGGACGAGGTAGCTAAAGAACATGGCCACATGGTTGTTAGGGTTCAGTCATACCATTGCCACCTCAACGCCATCGAAATGATTTGGGCACAGATTAGATGTTATGTGACAATAAATAACAAAAGCTTCACTGAAGCAGAAATTCAAAGAATTTTAGAGGAAGCAGTCGCCCAATTAACGCCAGATAAGTGGAGCAATGTTGTACAGCACATTGAAATGGTTGTTACGGGAGTATAGAAAAGTGAAGTGAGTGTAGAAAGTAATATTGAAAATACAGGGTGATTTTTTTCCATCGTGTACAAACGCTACGGATGATCAATGAGACTATACAGAACAGAAAAGGTCTAACGAACTTATGTCCGGAAATGCATGGTTTCCACACTAGAGAGCATTTATTTAATCACTCATTATTACAGAGACTGCGGTCTATTATGCGCTGTACGATGCAGCCACAGTTATAATATGTGTTGAAAATGGTTTCCATGTGCCTCAATGCATGCATGTACGCATCGTAGCATGTTCTGTATCATACGTCCACATCGGCCAGGCTGCATCCGAACAGAGTCGAAAGCAGCACGAATACGCTGCTCCACTGTCTCCACATCTGGAATGTGCTCTGCATACATGACACGTTTGAGATGGCTCCATGACCAGAAATCGCACGGGTTGAGATTCGTCAAATGAGCAGGCCATACAGCTGATCCATCGAGCAGGGAAGACACGATTGAGATGTGTCCAGATGTTAACGGCGGAGTGGACTGGAGCACCATCATGTAGCAGCCACATAGCCCTTCGAATCATCAATGGGACTTCTTCCAGGAGGGGAGACAAAGTCATCGCAAGAAAATGCTGGTAGTTCCGGCCTGTTAGGCGATGCGGACGGAAGTCTGGTCCCAAAATATGGTCACTAATTGTCATGGCCCACACATTCTGGCTCCATCGTTGCTAATGATTCGCTGTTAGCATACCATGGAGGTTCTGCGTACCATACCACAGATGACTGTTAGGAAAGTTGAGGATACCATTCTGTGTAAAGGAGGCCACATCTGTGAATAGGATGGATGACACAAATCCCAGAATCCTGGTGAAGAAACCAGTGGCGAAACTGCTTCTGTTGTAGAAAGGCTGTCACTAGTAAACCCTGCACACTCTGTAAGTGATAAGGGTAGTAAAAATTGTCGTGGAGAATGTTCCACATGGTCGTCTGGCTTACCTTATACTGACGGGATAACTGCCTGCTACTGACATGGCGGTTGTCTTCCACAGCATTAATCACTTTTTCCTCCAAGTCGGGTGTCCGAACATTTCGGGTACATCCTTCATGACTTCCTGCTTCCTGAAACGACCCTGTCTCAGGCAAATGGCGAAACACTGTTTCAAACATTGAATGCTGTCATTGTTGTCGACGGGGATAGGGCTCATTATAAAACCTTGCTGCCTGGAACACATTGCCATTTGCCTTCCATAAGTGGACAACACGTCGGCAAGCTCTCGATTTGAATACGGAACCACTGTGTACAACGCTGTATCACATCCATTACGAGGTGAGTCAGCAAGAGAAGTGAATCGGATACAACACTACCAATTACTACGCCGGGAGGGGGTGCTAGGGCATGACGTATGAGGATCTACTTCTACATCTACATGGACATTCTGCAAATCACATGTAAGTGCCTGGCAGAGGGTTCACAATTATCTATTATTCCTATCTCGTATAGTGCGCAGAAAGAATGAACACCGATATCTTTCCGTACGAGCTCTGATTTCCCTATTTTATCGTGGTGATCGTTCCTCCCTATGTAGGTCGATGTCAACAAAATATTTTCGCATTCGGAGGATTAAGTTGGTGATTTGAATTTCGTGAGAAGATACTGTCGCAACGAAAAACGTCTTCTTTTAATGATGTCCAGCCCAAATCCTGTATCATTTCTGTGACACTCTCTCCCATATTTCACCATAATACAAAACGTGCTGCCTTTCTGTGAACTTTTTCGATGTACTCCGTCAGTCCTATCTGGTAAGGATCCCACACCGCGCAGCAGTATTCTAAAAGAGGACAGACAAGCGTATTGAAGGCAGTCTCCTTAGTAGGTCTATTACATTTTCTAAGTGTCCTGCCAATAAAACGCAGTCTTTAGTTAGCCTTACCCATAACATTTTCTGTGTGTTCCATCCAGTTTGAGTTGTTCGCAATTGTAATACCTAGGTATTTAGTTGAATTTACGGCTTTTAGATTAGACTGATTTATCGTGTAACCGAAGTTTAACGAGTTCCTTTTAGCACTCATGTGGATGACCGCACACTTTTCGTAATTTAGAGTCAACTGCCACTTTTCGCATAATTCAGATATCTTTTCTAAATCGTTTTGCAATTTGTTCTGACCTTCTGATGACTTTATTAGTCGATAAACGACAGCGTCATCTGCAAACAACCGAAGACGGCTGCTCAGATTGTCTCCCAAATCGTTTATATAGATGAGGAACATCAAAGTGTCTATAACACTACCTTGGGGAACGCCAGAAATCACTTCTGTTTTACTCGATGACTTTCCGTCAATTACTACGAACTGTGACCTCTCTGACAGAAAATCACAAATCCAGTCACA
The DNA here is from genome assembly GCF_023864345.2 of Schistocerca serialis cubense. NCBI lineage: Eukaryota > Metazoa > Arthropoda > Insecta > Orthoptera > Acrididae > Schistocerca > Schistocerca serialis. The sequence continues at coordinate 631,444,661 of NC_064642.1, read as the reverse complement.
TAACTGAGACGACATTCCATAGGCACGCAATTTCACTACGAGCCGCTTTTGTGGTACAGTGTCAAAAGCCTTCCGGAAATCCAGAATTACGGAATCGATCTGAAATCCCTTGTCAATAGCACTCAACACTTCATGTGAATAAAGAGCTAGTTGCGTTTCACAGGAACGATGTTTTCTAAACCCATGTTGATCAGTACCACCTTCTACGAGAAAACCACGTATGCTATAATTGTGGCTGCTTGGTAAAGCATGTATTAGACCGCAGTCTCTGTAACAAAGTATGATTGAGCAAATCGTCTCTAGCATGGAAAACCGTGAATTTCTGGACTAAGTTGATTAAACCTTTTTTTTTTGTTCTGGATCCTCTCATCGATCAATCCCTAGAGTTTGTGCACGGTGGAAAAAATCACCTAGTATTATCAAATCCTTGAGCAGCTCCAGTGACTCTTCCGTGGACCAGAGCTCAAATAATGACAGTGTTGAGGAAGAAAACGATTCTGAAGTAAGTGAAATTTATCCTTCGTTATGACTGATTTTTATTTTTGTGTTTGTGTTTCGTAGTTTTGACTGAATGGTATGTTCTGCATTTGCCCAACTAGTCTCATCTCATTATTAAGGAATTCTCCTCTGCATAAGTATGACACTCTACATGCGCACAACAGCGGCTAGTAAGCACTCAAGCAGTTTATACTGTATTATTTTAATGTTGTTAGTTACCGTATTTACATGGACGATTCAGATCCATTTTAACGCTCCTTCCGTATCCGATACGGCAAATGAAAGCCTTTCATTATGATTAATGTAAAAGTTCTGATTAATGTTAAAAACATTATGCTTCTGTTGCTTTTGTTGAGATATACAAATAATAGGAAAACTGTATCATTTTATACACAGGAGTGCGTTTGGTAAGCCAGAAAGATATTATGATCCTGTAAAGCGAACTTAGTACCGCACATTAAAAGGCGGCGTGAGAAGGTATCCAGTAAAGAACCGCACAGCTGTTGCTGCTACAGATGTACCGTGCACCCACGCACTAGCGCACCTTACACGCTCAAATGTGCTTCGCTGCCAATCACTTTGTTACAATATTCTGATCAGGGTATAGCCCAGTCGCCATTGTGATGTTACGTGAATGAGTGCGCTAGGATATCAGCACAACATGATGTATGTTTTATATTTGTAGTAATCCCACTTGTGGTAATCCCAGTTTATTACATAACGCACGATCATTGTGCGGAGTATCAGGACCCGAGTCAACAGTTTCACTTGGGAAATGTGTTTCTTCTGTACCTAAATTCCTTGAGGATTTTACAAAAACGTCAAGGCTTGGAATTTTCTTCAGTGCTTCTTCTTTTTCTTCTTCTTCTACGTCTTCCTTTCCTCCTCCTCTCTCTCTCTCTCTCTCTCTCTCTCACTCACTCACTCTCTCACTCTGTCACAGGTCAATTCTGAGCCTCATTTAGTCGCTTTCTTACAGTCATTTTCTTCGTTGATTATCAAAATATCGCAAAGCAACATCCGTTAGCAGCAGGGTAGGAATCACATTAGAAGTCACTTGCCATTTGATTTAACGAACTAAAGCAAACTGTATTTCATCGTCCGCATGAAAACCATACAGACTGCATTGGTTACTCTTTGCTATTATAGGTGCTTGCGCTATGTAAAAAAATTAACAAAATCGCGATGATAACTTAATTCATCATTTGACTCACAGAAGTTAAAAATCACTGTTTATAAAACACACCCAGAAAGTTTCAAAAGTACTTCGCTTTGTTTATGAACAAGGAAAAATGTGCATGAAGAGTTTATTACGAAGATAACGAAATCCCACTGGTATGGACGTAGCTTTATACCATTTTAACCACACTGTAAGATAATCATGAATAGAAAACTAAACATGTAAGAAAGCTCTCTCATAAGTTACAAAAAGAACTAATTAACATCACTTTATCAAATTATTTCTTACTTTTGCTAATAGCATCCAGAATGAACGACATTACATAACATATTTCTGCGTGTGCACCAACTAATATTCCCCGGTGGGCAGGAGATTTAAATTTTAGGAATGTGTGTAAGGGGTGCAAACTAATCAACACTGCTAATATGCATCAGTTAATTTTCCCCTTTGAAAGGGATATTTAAACTTCAGGAACTCGTTTGACACCCGTGATTTTTATATAGTTTTTCACAAACGGTTCCATCCTCTAAAACCTGACGGACTGGGCAATTGCCCAGTTAGCACCCCTATCCCCCCCCCCCCCCCCCCCAAAATGGAAATCGCGAATCCTGATGCACAGCTGATATAAAACTCCAGAGGTTTGTGATTTGATTAGAAGCTGCTTGTCAGGAAAGGCGTCTCTGAAAATCTAAAAACACTAAATCAACTTGAGATCCACTCATTATTTCGTGTAAATAAAAAGCCATTCGTGTTTCACAAGAATGATATTTTCTGAACCCATGCTGATTATGTGTCACCAGATAATTTTCTTCGAGGTATTTCGTCATGCTGGAATACAGTATGTCTTCCAGAATTCTACTACGAATCCATGTCATTGATATGGGTTTATCATTCAGCGGAATACTTACATTCCCTTACTCTTGTAATGCTGCTGTCTCTGCAAATTTTCAGTCTTTAGGTCTGGATCTCTCGCCGAGCGAGTGGTAGTATATGACTGCTAAAAACGAAGCTATTTCATCACCATTTTCTGAAAGGTATCTGACTGGTATACACCCATATTGCATATTAGAATAAAGCATAAAACTTTCCTTTATTAACTTACGTAATTTGCTTCACCACGCCAAGACTATCTACTTCTAAATTACGGAAGAGACCTTACTTGTAATATGTATACTTATTGTAAAAATGTCAGTGTCATCTGAAGAACTGAGTACATAGTGATAATGAAAAAGCCTTACAAGTTGTTGGGGTTTTCTCCCGAAATCAAATGCCTGTTTCATATGTTTGATTAGATTGTGCTATGAGAAATGGGTCGAGAAACTTTACAGTTGTTGGCTTGATTATATTGATGTAAAATAAACGATTATAAAACTAAAACTGAACATCCAATGTGGAATGTTTACTTTACTGTGAAAAGCAATGGGAAAAGTACTCTCCTAAGCTGATATTTCACGATCTGTCATTACAAAACCATAAAAAAATTAAAAATGATTTAAAAATGAGACATGAAAGTAAATAAAATCCTTTTCTTTTGTATGTAAAGATTATGAATCCCCATTGAACAAAATAAAAAATAATTGCACAAATAATGACATTTTTATCAAAGGGCGCTTTTTTTTATTCTTGATACGAAATCCACCATCCCTAACGGTTCAACAACATCTTCGAGGGATAGAGCAGACTAGGGAGGTGCAACTATGCTAACATCGCCCAATGCTCTCCCTTGTGGCAAAAGCAGGAGCCTGAAGGGTTCCTTGAGAAGGTTTCTGACGTATTTGCTAGTCTCGAACCATCAACGCCCCAACATGTCCGATTACTTTTCAGCTGGGAAAACATGCGAGCCATTGCAACACTGACGTTTCTAGGAATCTGTTTAATCATTTTTTATTGTTTCGTATGCATACATGCTGCTATTATCTTGCAAGAAGCAGATGGTAGATGCTGCTGAATGAAGACGTCGAAAGAGTATGCAGGGTCCACTTCTGTTCGAACTACACCTTTATTTCCTTATCTTCCAGTTTTACAATTTTGTATTGTGTCTGCACACATCCTGTAGCATTCAGTGAATAAAGCGGTACTGTAAAACACACACACAATCTGGAGTTAGAGTTTAGTTCCCACACCGGCTGAAGGAGCCAATGGGTCGTACGGCGTTGCCAATGGGCGGTGGTGTGAGCCGCTGTGGATAGACATGAGAACGCCCATTACGTCAGCAGCGAGGTATGTAGGGACGGCATAGTAAATCTGGCGCGAAACAAGTAACCTTGCGTAATAAATATTTGGTAATAAAAGTCTCTTTTTGCAATTCAGATATTGGGAGAAACTTACAGGTCATAAGCACTTTCTTACAACAATATTACAACGCTAGAAAATAAATAAATAAATGAATAATGTTTAAGCCGACGAAAATGTACGAAAGGCTACGAAACTCCACGAGCGTAAGTACGAAGTACAGGCTGTGCGCCGCAATCAGTGTTACCAATTTGAGGGTAATTACCCGATTTTCGGGTAAAACCTAGTGCGATGGATATTTTAGAGGGTAATACGAAATGGCGGGTATTTTTCAAGTAACTTGATAATTTTGGCACCAAACATTTTTTTTTTTAATATTCAAAACGTTCTTTAATTTTTTTAAATGTAAATACGGATGTGGTACGAGAATATCAGAATTGTGTCACGTATTGTAATTGTGCAATGCCCTGGGAATTCCCCAGTTTCTCTGCTCTTGCTTCGGGTGTTTGTTTGAATTTGTGTGTGTCGTAACTCGTAAGTCCACTAGTTATCCACTAGTTATCTTGTTGTTATTGTGATAACAGTATCTCATAGTTTTAGCGGACTACTAGACTGAACGTCCTGGTGCGGGTTACACTTGTGGTCACTAATAGTACAGTTATTAAACTATAGTGCTTTCATTTCATTAAAATGGATAAGTGGTTGAGTAAAACAAGTGTTAGTGCGAAATCTGTAGACAGCCTGCATGCTCCTCCGGAATTTCGTGTCTCAACTAATTTACCTGAACCTCCTAATCTATAAAGTGAGATTACTGAAAAGGATCACATTGCTACCTCTACCTTACCATCGTGTTCTTCGAGTGGGAAATCAAAGAAATCCGAAAAAATAGATTTTGTGATTCCTGATTAAGCTTGCCTTAGCGCACTGTTTGGTTACAGAAGAAGCAACATATGGGGAGACGGACATGACTTGGTGTACTGCAAGGTATGTGACAGTGTTTTAACAGTGCATGTATCTGAAATTTTGAGACACACGAAGTCATCCAAACATATTAATCAAATGAAAACTATTGCATTTACTTCTAAGATACCTTCAATGCCCAATAACACTGCCGAAGACTAGCCGCTGAGCTAACTGCTACTACACAATGTGCATTATTAACAGCCATGTATTTTGATATGGTTTCAGGCCACATTAAAACTGGTATCTTTGATATGTTTGAAGTTTCATCGGGTACTGCTGAACGCATTCTACTAGGCAATTATAAATTCTTTAAAATCAAACAGCATTAATCTTGATACTCTTGTTTGGAGAGCATCATTCAGTTTTTTCGAGTCTAGAAAGAAACTTCCCACATTTAGCATTTATTAAATGCTCTTGTCATATGATTCATCATTGTGCTTCAAAAGCGTACTTAAAACTTCCAAGAAGCCTCGAGGATTTTCTGAGGAGCTCAGGTTCTCATTTCTGTAGAAATTTTATCAGGAGAGAGACATTTAAAGAATTTCAAGTGTTTTTTTCGTACTGAGATACACAATACTCTATGTCCTTGCGCAGCTCGATGGTTGTCTGTCAAATCATGTGTGGATGGAGTACTTGAACAGTTTAATGCACTTACTGGTTACCTGAAAAATGTTGTCATGGAAGATTCATCTTCAGCTACAGAACATGTGCTTCAACTATGGATGACGCATTTACTTTGGCATATCTGGAATTCATGTCGTATGTTTTAGGCATACTTACAGATTTTAATTCCGTTTTTTTTTCAAAGTGAGTCTCTATCCTTCACAAACAGAAGTCAGAAGTAGAAAAAAGGCCAAGAGATCTGCGTTCTAATTTTATTAACTTCGATGTTTCAAAATTTTAAACATGGCTGAAGCAGCAACTGTTAAAAGTCCTCACGGTAAATAATAACAGCCAAACAGTTACAGGATAAAGATTTACTGAAATCCTTGATCACCGTTTCGGTATATCTAAATACACCTGAACAGGAAGACACCTTCACTAGCAAACAACTTAGCAACTTAACTGAGATAGAAGAAAAAACAAACGCTTATAACTTTAAGTAACCATGAAAATTACCAAAGAATTACAAGCACAAAAACTTTTAATCACTTACTAAAATCACATCCTGCAGTGGAGATACATAAAACATTCGTGCCAAAGGCGTCGCCGGTAGTTAAAATTAAAATATAACCTCCAGCTGTACAGCATAATTCTGATGAGATGGTCGATGCGAACACGGCATACTATCAGTACTTAGCCTGTGAACTAGCGTGAAGAGGGTGTGCAAGCACTAGCGCAGACGGTTTCACCAAGAGAGGGCACTTGTGGTATGCGCGAGACACTCGCGCACATTAAAACCTGGGATACATACCGTACTCATGCTCATCAAAATTTTAAAGGTTGTGCTAATCCAAACCCTCTGTCTTAATAAATAAAACATATCAGAACCATTTAAAACACCTGCATACAATAGAAACTATGAACACCAATTTGCCTGTGTCCTAGTGTCAAGCAGGTGAAGCTTGCGCTAAGGAACACATACAACGAGAGAGGGAACTAGTGTTATGCGCGAGAATCTCGCGCCAAATTGAAGGCTAGGATACATACTAACGAAAACGAACAAAATGTTGTCGAAAATCGAAACCATCTGTCATCATAGATAAAAAAACATAACAGAATCATTTAAACCACACATACACATCGGAAACGCTGAACAACAATCATCAAAAATACGTAAAATCCCTTCTCGCTCTAACGTAATATAGTTTGGCTGACTAGAAGCCAGTTTCCTTGTCTGTTGATGCTGGTGAGATGCTCCTTTCCTGTCTCGTTGGGATTTTACGTATTTTTGATGATTGTTGTTCGCGGTTTTAGATGTGTATGTGTGGTTTAAATGATTCTGTTATGTTTTTTATCTATGATGACAGATGGTTTCGATTTTCGACAACAGTTTGTTCGTTTTCGTTAGTATGTATCCTAGCCTTCAATTTTGCGCGAGGTTCTCGCGCATAACACTAGTGCCATCTCTCGTTGGATGTGTTCCTTAGCGCAAGCTTCACCTGCTTGACACTAGGACACAGGCAAATTGGTGTTCATAATTTCTATTGTATGCAGGTATTTTAAATGGTTCTGATATGTTTTATTTATTAAGACAGAGGGTTTGGATTAGCACAACCTTTAAAATTCTGACGAGCATAAGTACGGTATGTATCCCAGGTTTTAATGTGCCCTCTCTCGATGAAACTGTCTGCCCTAGTGCTTCCTCACCCTCTTCACGCTAGTTCACAGGCTACGTACTGATAGTATGCTACGTTCGCATGGACCATATCTTCATAATTATGCTGTACAAATGGAAGTGAATTTTGCTAAGGAAGGTGTCTTCCTATTCAGGTGCATTTTTGCTTCTGATGAAAGTATATTTAGATATACCGAAACCGTGGTCAAGGATTGCAATAGATCTTTATCCTGTAACTATTTGGCTTTTATCATTTACCGTGAAGAACTTTGATGTTATTAAGACAACTCCAATCTGCTGTAAAATCATTTAAATTCAAGGCTCGTCGTTGGATTAGTTACGATGTACTTGCGTATCGCTGCACAGGAAACATTTGATGGGTTCAAATGTGACACTGAAGTACAGCAACGAGACGTAAATTGTTTATACAAAATTTTCTTGAAGTTCTATGTAGAACTTGTATCACAGGTCAAAAAACGATTTGACTTCTCAGATGACATTTATGAAATAATTTCCATAGTTAAACCTAACGTAGCCCAATTTTACACGGTTAAATGCTCCCTGTCCTAAAGAGTTTTCTGTTCTTCAAAAATGAATCAACTGTCAGCAGCTGGGTTTTGAATGGAAAAGTCCTGCTATACTGGAGCGTGAGAAACTTGGATTAGTTGTACCTAAATCTGCTACTGTATATTGGAAGAAAACTCCAAATTTCCCAAATCTACAAAAAGTAATCTTCCATCTCATCTGTCATCCCTTTTCCAATGCCTCTGTGGAACCAGTGTTTAGTACCCTTAAGAACTTGAAAACGGCTCTTAGGAACACATTGAAAACTGAAACAATAGTAGCATTGATGGCAGCAAAAGAGGGACTAGAAGGTGAAGGAGAATTTGTTTCCTTCGAACCGACGAGAGAAATGATGAGAAGCAGTGTATTACAACACTCAGTGCCAGTAAAGTTGGATCAGGTAAGTAAAATGTTTAACTTTTAATGTAATTTGTGGCCACCTTTCTTGTATGTAAGCATTTCCGCTACTATGTTTGAAACAGAGGGTATTTTGAGGTAAAAACGGGAAATTTGGCGATCCTGGTCGGGTAATTTAACTGATAGACATTGCAACATCGGCCATAATAGTCAATCGCCTATAGGATCCCTTCCGAATTAGTTTTGTCGTAAGACCGTGCTCTCAGGAAATTATTAGTTTTCAGTTAATCATTATTAATTACGTAGATATTGTCAGTGTATGGTGTTTCGTAAACAAATACTTCATGACGGGATCGCTTTTGAACGTTATTCCGAATGATACAGCTTCCCGCTTCATCACTAACAATTACAGGAAGTAGAATGCACTTTACAGAAAGCCCGACGGCGCTGATGTTGCTTTTGCGAGGGACATAAACTTCGAGAGCTTCTCGGCAAAACAGATAGAAAGAATCCTACACGACAGTCCACTAAGACAGTCCAAGAACAGATTGTCTTAATCTCCGCAATACTCGGATGGAAAAACAAGGCCAGTCATTCTGTACACCTCTTATACCATCCTCTGCTTACTCACTGGCTAAACTGAGACATTTCTGGAGTTCTAGTACAAGTGGGGGGGGGTTCTTGCAACTGGTAACATGAATTGTTCTAAACTGTGAGTGTATTCCTCCAAGTCCATTCTGAAAGAAGCTATACTGCAACTAATTCTCTGGATCCAGATCCAGTCATGCAGCCATAACCACCCAAGTTCATCCTTACACTATGTGCTATGAAGACAATTTGATTTGGAGAGTAACGAGAATCATCAGGCCTCCTTGAAAACATTCTGCTATGCTTGTATGACAAGGAGAAAAATTCGCTCCAGAAGTCTTTGCCAGCTGGGAGGTACTGAAGACAATTTTTCCGAAAGTTATGCTTGCCTCTCGATGACGAAATGTAAAGGGCTTTTTTGTGGTAGGTTTACAGTGATTGAAATCAGCAGCATGAAGGAGTCGACAGACACCAATCACTGGAAGACTGAAATTTCTGCCTCCTTCAGCATTTGACATAATGGATTCTCGTCGCTAGCGTTTGAAACGACTCGATCTCAATCTTTAGTACTTAATTGAGGTCTTATTGCTTTTTGCTGAGCATTAAGACCTTCTCCACATTTCTCTTGATACCTTCTTTCCCACATTTTCGGAGCTACCTCTGAAATGCCAGTTTTTTCTGAAATACGCGCGATCGAGCAACTGCATTTCCTCGTACCGACTGGGTGGTCCCTTGTTATCTCAGATGAGTTAGGCATGGTTAGAAAAAAGTACGTTGTCATTCGGCTGATAACAAAGAAGATTTCGTTAACTTCTTATCATTAATTTCCTCGTCTGTTATCGCAACTCGCACCTAACATTAGAGGAAATCACTAGCTGCAAGGTTTGAAATTATGGGAGCAGGGAACGTTAGTTAATGACCAATGTGAGAAGTAAAACGGTCTACTCAAAGCTGCGATTCCAACGAGTTGTTATGGAAAGACACTTTTGGTCATGACTGTACCACTGCGCGTAACGCTTTCTTTTTCACTAATGAAATTATTCTTGTGTTTGGCAACCTGCATTGCCTTACTATACAACCAACTACAGTAAATGCTAGTGGCTGGCAGAACTTCAGTCCTATAAAACTAAATCCTATGGATTCCTAACAGAAAAGTGGGTTTCAATAAGGATTGTCTATTAATTTATTCCCGTCACAGTTGCCGTAATGACCTGTTACCTTTCCTGTGTTATGTTCGTGTTATCCACGTATACCTGTCAAAAATACGGGTTGTCTGTGTACTGCTCAAGTATCCTTGGCTGAGCTTATAACATTTCTGTGTCTTTCTTTCGAGATTGTATGCCGAAGCGATATGTCATATGTGCAAAATATTCCCAAACAATCAGTGGCTTTTTTACTGAAAGATAGAAAAGACCTTGGATTTTACAGACGACTGCACGCTACTATGATTTCACAACTACCATAAAGCACTTTGTACAATGTTATGTAGTGAGGCCAGAAGAGCAAGAGAATGAATTATAAAGGAGCATATCATTAATGTGTGTTCTATTTAATTTGAGTTTGTTTGGTGCAAACTGCATTGTAATCCGACCTTCGGATCGGCAGATATTCAAATTTTAGTTAAGAGCAGTCATTAGACTTCGCTGGAGCGCGTGCTGGACAAGGACGATCATTATAGCGCAGAAGGCCGACAACGGCCTGGAAACTTGCAAGCCACTTGCGACTAGGCCGGAGCAGGGCGTCGGAAGGGTTCCGGAGCCTTGGCGGAAGGATGCGACGGCAAAAAGTTAAAAGTAAGACGCAGGCACACACCCCTTAGTAACAAGCAGTAGGAATCGCCTCGAGCCTGAAGTCCGGAAGAGGAAAATTAATCCATCCAGAGGTATACATTTTTAGGAAATTTGCCTGATCGTAAAATTGTTTAAAGTGTGACAAAAGTGTGTCCACTGGAAGAACCAGTTTAGGGCCAGATATTATCAAAAGTGTAAATACTAGGAAAGGTACTTGCCTGTCATCACAGTCGGTGGAAAGTTTATAAATAGGAGTCCCAGACCATAGTGCAGGCAGAACGTGTCAGGTGTTGGCTGAGGCAATACCTGTATCGGGTGGCAGTCCCATCTCAATGACGAAAAAATCTTTATAATTGCTCATTTTATGTTGACAAAGTCTGAAAACTGGCAAAAAAAAAAAAATAATGGTTCAAATGGCTCTGAGCACTATGCGACTTAACTTCTGAGGTCATCAGTCGCCTAGAACTTACAACTAATTAAACCTAACTAACCTAAGGACATCACACACATCCATGCCCGAGGCAGGATTCGAACCTGCGACCGTAGCGGTCGCTCGGTTCCAGACTGTAGCGCCTAGAGCCGCACGGCCACTCCGGCCGGCCTGAAAACTGGCACAACTCGTGTTGTAAGTATTAATTTTTTTAGGACAATACCTACAGACCTAGACATTGGTAGCGTATATGAACAAAGTTTATTTCTTATACTTAAGTCATCTCTCACGCCACTGTTGGTAAGTTGGACGATGCTTGTTATATGGATGTGAAAATTATTAGTGCTGCATTAATTTGCCGTTGATGCCCTTCTCTCCACGACTGGTCCCACGTGGCTGCAGCAGATTTAAACCTTAAACGGGAGTCGCGAGTGAGTTTTATTTAAAAGAGTTTCCTGTCTATCAAAATTAGCGTCTGTGCTAGTAGCTCTGTGAATTCTGGTGTCCGGCGATTGAATCTTTGCGTTTTTCTTGTGACTAATGTACACCAAACTAATCTGAGAGCATAGCGCCTCAACAGGTACAATGTGTCTTACCAGAATAGCGTGTTATTTATTTCATGTTGTGTGAACCTCTCCCTGTGTTCTGTTGTGTAAATGCAAAGATTTGTAAGGCCACACTAGCGGGCGCGCAGCGTAAGAACAGCTGCATTCATCGATCAAAATATTCACTGACGGCTCCAAAATAATATAAGGCACTGCATTCGTTTACTTCTGCAGGGACCCACTACCTCGGGCTAAGTTTAAGCTTTCGACGAAAACCAGCATTTTAATTGCCGAAGTTCTTGCAATTAAGGAGGCCCTTCGATATGTGGCAAATCAGATTGATGACATCCTTACTATTACAGGTTCGAGAAGTGCACTGGAAAACCCGGAAAAGCACCAATGGAGCTCCAACATTAACCACCATGTGCTCGATACAATGAAGTTAATCTACCAGTGTGAAAGTCAACATAAACGAGTCGAGTTATTATGGATCAATACTCTGGTATCTACGTCACTACGTGACGGACCACCTCGCGAAACAAAGTGTGATTGATGGCCAACGTACTACACTTGTCTTCCATGTAGAGATTTTGTTGTTGGCGCAAAACGTCCAGCAAGAGTGGTGATATGACAACAGTCCAGAGAAAGACATGCTGCAGTGTAGACGAGTATTTCGCGAAAAACTTGATTCTCCCAAATCAAAACATCTAGACGTCTTACCACTACTACAACACGCATTCGGCTGGTTCACGGCTGTTATCCTTCAGATCTTTACACGATGGAAGTTCAGCCATCCCCGTACTGCGAACTCTATCCTGCTGCGGTTGCAAACCTCTACCATGTGTTCAAGCTATGACAAACAACGCTGCAAGTTTGTCAAGGTCTTATCCAGAGCTGGAATTCCCCAACCTACGTCTGTGACCGGCCTGTTTTGGCAGCTGTCCAAACTGGTGTACGTCAGTATTCCCCAGTTTCTGCAAGAAGCGGGTATCCAGTTATAAGTCAGATGCCAAGGATCCAGGGTGAGAAATTGGACATATGGACTGTGTTGGGTGTAGAAATGTACAAAGTGTCCCATGAAGTTTAATTGGTATTAATGTAATTTTTAATGCCTTTGGTGTATGTATGATATTGTATACCAAATAAGTAGATATTCATTTCTCTAGCTGAATGATTAATGCCAAAGACCAATAAAAAGAAAGAACAACTGCAGAATGGGTACGGGCAGGTACGGTTTGGCAGGCAGAGGATGTGCCAGTGGAATTTGAGTATACAGAGCAGAAAGATAGGTTTTTGTTACCACTGGATGACACTCATTTGTTATTCCTCCGCTTATGGTTGCAGGCAGTAGATTCTAGTGTTTTTGTGAATTTTCCTCCTATTCGTTTAAACTGATATACTAATTCTTCATAGCAAAATAGTCTGAGAGGTTTTTGAGGTATGCAATTCGATTCTATGCACGAAGAATAATACGTAATAACTAGCTGACAGGAGAGGCGACGGTCGAGGGTGACGCCAAGGTACTTAAGGGTGGGAATGAGGGCGATAGGACGGCCATAGATGGTGAGATAGAAATCAAGGAGGCGGAAGGAAGGGGTGGTTTTGCCTACAATGATCACCTGGATTTTGGAGGGATTGACCTTGAGCAACCACTGGTTGCACCAAACGGTGAACCGGTCAAGATGGGATTGGAGAAGGTGTTGGGAACGCTGCAGGGTGGGGACGAGGGCAAGGAAGGCGGTGTCATCGGCAAACTGGAGAAGGTGGACGGGGGGTGACGGCGGCGGCATGTCCGCCAAATACAAAAGGTACAGAAGTGGGAGAGGACGGAGCCTTGGGGCACACCGGCGGAGGGAAAAAAGTTGTAGGAATCCGTGTTATGGACAGTGACGTAGGAAGGACGGTGGGAGAGAAAGGAGCCGATCAGACGGCCGTAGTTAATGGGAAGGGCGAAGGTTTGGAGCTTGAAGAGGAGACTGGAATGCCATACGCGGTCATAGGCACGTTCGAGGTCCAGGGAGAGGAAGATTGCGGAGCGACGGGAATTTAGCTGTTCGGAAAGGAGATGAATGAGGTGGAGGAGAAAGTCATTGGTAGAGCAGGACGGTCGAAAGCCACACTGGGTAACGGGAAGGAGGCAGTGCTGGCGGAGATGCTGGTGGATGCATCGGGTGAGGATGGATTCCAGGACCTTGCTGAAGACCGAGGTAAGGCTGATGGGACGTTAGGAGGAGACGGCGGACGGCGGTTTACCGAGTTTAAGGAAAATCAGGATATAGGAGGTTTTCCACAGGTCAGGGTAGTAGCCGGTGGACAGGACTACATTGTAGAGCCTGGACAGGGTGGAGAGAAAAGAGACAGGAGCTTCACGAAGGTGGCGGTAGGTGACACGATCGTGACCAGGAGCGGTGTTGCGTTTTGTGCGGAGTGTAGCAATGAGATCCTGTGTAGTGATAGGGGCATTGAGTTCCATGTGTGCAATGTTGTCCAAGTACTGGAAACCAGGTGCGAGGGGAGGGACAGAGGTGTCAGTTCGATCGCGGACATCCGGGAAGAGGGAGTAATCGAACTGGGGATCGTCGGGGATGGAGAAGACATTGGAAAGGTAGGAGGCAAAGTGATTGGCCTTACTAAGGGTGTCAGGGAAGGGGTGATTATCATGGAGAAGAGGATAGTAGGGGGAGGGTTTAGTTCCAGTAAGGCGATGGAAGGCTGACCAGTACTTGGGAGAGTTTATAGGTAGGGTAGCATATAAACGGGTGCATGTCCGTCGCCAGTCCCAGCGTTTCTTAGCCGCGAGCAAGTTTTGGATGCGTCGCTGGAGTTGCCGGGGGTGTCGTAGTGTGTCCGGGTCACACGTATGGAGGAAGGCACGGTAGAGACGGCGGGATTCACGGAGGAGGAGGATGGCCTGTGGGGGTAAGGTAGGACGGTGGGGGTGGATGGCGACAGTAGGGACGTGAGCCTCCACGGCCTCAGTCAAGGTCTGCTGGAGAAAGGAGGCGGCATGGGTAACATTGTCAGGGTGGTGGTAGGTGAAGGGATGGCCTTCGACCCGGGTGGAGGGGGTATCCCGGTAGGCATTCCAGTTGGCACGGGAATAGTCATGGACGTACTTTGGGGGAGGGTCATTACGAGGGTCAGGGCGGGGGCGACGACCATCTGAAACGGTGAGGAGGACAGGGAGATGGTCGCTACCAATGGGGTTCAGGACATCCATCGCTATGTGGCCAAGGGGGTTGGGGGAGGAGAGGATGACATCGGGAGTGGAGTTGGATTCGGGGCGGGTGTGCTGGGGAATGGGGACGAGGTCGACTTCGAGGGTGGAGAGGAACCGATGTCACCGCCGTAACTGGGTGGCGGAACGACTATGATTGTTGAAGTCGGTGGCGATCACATAGGAGGAGAAAGTACGATCAATGTGGGAGAGGAAGTCGAAAGGAATAGGGGCGTTAGGGCGGACATAGATGGTGGTGCAGGTGATGGTAAGGCCGGGGAAGAAGAGACTAAGGATCATGTGTTCGGTGGGGTCGGGAAGGAGAGGTTGGAGCCGAATTGGGATCTGACGGTGGTCACCAATGGCAACTCTGCCACGCGCAATCAGGAGGGGATTATTGGAGCGGTGGAGAAGGTAGGGCGAAGTGTGGACGGTGTGGTGGGGTTGGAGGAAGGTTTCATTGAGGAGGAAGGCATCCGCGCGGTGGGTTGCAAGGGTGTGCATGAAGAGGTTCTTGTTGGCAGGAAGGGAATGGATGTTGTTGAACAGGACACGGTGCTGTCGTGCCATGGTAGGGATTTAGACAAGGGTGTCGAGATAGGAGAAGGTGAAATGGGCCTGATTGTGGGAGTAGGTGGCATACATTTTTAGGTGGAAGACGGAACGGGCGGTGAGGGAGATCTGTCGGAGGGTGTGAGGGCGCTGGAAAGGGTGGACGTTTTGCAGGACAATGGTGAGGAACCTGATGATGTCCTCAGCGGTGCGGGGGGGGGGGGGAGGGGGGGACAAAGGGAATTGCCAAAAGGGGTGGGGGCGTCCAGAGGACGGACAGGGATGGTGACTTCAGGAGTCGTCAGAGGGGGTCGGGCTTTACACTTTTGGGAGTAGGTGGGATGGGGGAGATTGCAGGTATTACAGGAGGGAGGGGATTTAAGGTTAGGGCACTGCCGGAGGAAGTGCGCTTGCCTACAATGCGGGCAGGTGAGGGCCTCGCGGCACTTGGCTGTTGGGTGCGCGTTGTAGCGCAGACACCTCTGGCAGTGAAGGGACTGAGGAGGGGAACGGGAGGGGTCGACTTTATAACGCTGGTTGAAGAGGAGGGCACCCTCCTTCAGGAATCGGTCAATGGAGGGGGCATCCTCGGAGAAAACCCGCATAAGGTGGGTGGGGCTGGCCGAGTTAAAAATGTGGCGGACCGCCCGCACCTCCAGCGAGGGATGCGCCTTGAGCTCTGCCAACACCTCCTCCTCCGTGATTGTCAGACTAAGCCGAGTGATCACGGCGGTGAGGGTCAGGGGGCAACGTGGGGGTTGGGGTTGGCAGGTAGGAGATGGAGAAGGAGCATGGGTGAGGGAGGGGTTGGGGCCAAACCAGGTGATGGGGAGGCGGGAGAGGATGTCAGTATGGAGGGTGAGGCTGGGGGAGGAGATGAGAACTGAATCCCGTCTGGGAGTGAAGAGTGAGTTGGGGGCACCAGCGAAGTGTTGGCGGAGGAGGAGGGAGAGGTTCTAGGCCTCGAGAAGGGAAGGATCAGGATGGGAGAGGAGGTATTTGTATAAAGAGGGGGGGGAGGAGGAGGAGGAGGTGGAGGGAACAGGGCCAGGCGGGGAGACATCCATGGCATCCGGGGGGGGGGGGGAGGAGGATGGGGTGGGGCCTTTTTGGGAGCGGAGGAGGTGGTGGTGCCACTAGGGTGTTTAACGGCGGCAGAAGGGTGGGTGGTGACATGAGGGACGGGAGCTATAGGGAGGTGGTGGGAAGTGGCAGGTCCCGGCGTGGGGGTAGTAGTGGCAGTGGTGGTGAGGGCTGACATGACGACAGGGATGAACAAAAGCAGCACAGGACGAAAAGGTGAGGAAAAAACCGGGGACGGACAAAGACGGATGAAGATGGACGAAGACGAAGACTAGAGTCCCATGCTGCTGGTGCTGGCGACGGCTGGCAGGAATGCCAAAGCTGCTGCTGCCGCGGACGGGGCCGGGGCCGGGGCCGCTGTTGCTGCTGCTGCTGCTGCTGCTGCTGGAGGGCTGGCTGGCTGGCTGGCTGGCACCTGAAACCCTAACACTTCGATTAGTGCTGGAATGGCACAATCGAAGGGCGGTATCCTTTCTAATTACCGCCAGAGATGGAAGAGACCTCAGATTCGGCAGCTCCTTTATACCGCGGGTACTGGCCGTTGTGTGTGCGCGAGCAACGGAAGAGCTGCCCTCTATGGGGTGAAGAATTGCAGCAGCGCCAGCTGTGAAAACTGCCAAAAGCGAGGAATCGCAAAATTAAAATGCAGCCGGTTGGAAATCAGACCGTTGTTGTTTTATCTGTGATAAAATAGGATTCCACGTCTTACTTAAAGGAAAACCCTTATCTCTATTAATAATATCATCAGACAGACGTATTTCAATTGATTCTTTCAATACACAATCCCAGTAACGGGAAGCCGAGGCAACAAGTTGCGTCTCATTATACGACATATTGTGCCCTTCATTAAGACAGTGTTCAGCAACGGCTGATTTTTCCAGCTGGAGCAGACGTGTATGCTGTTGATGTTCCACACATCGATGTTGAACTGTACGAATGGTCTGTCCAATGTAGGCCTTTCCGCAGTGACAGAAAATCTTGTATACCCCAGGCTTTCTCAGTCCCAAATCATCTTTAACCGATCCAAGAAGGGATCTAGTTTTCGCCAAAGGCATAAGGACGCTTTTAATATCATATTTCCTAAGGATTCTTGAAATTTTCGAAGAAATACTTCTCACAAAGGGTAAAAAAGCAACTGATTTGGAAGTGTCCACCGTTGGTTCTCGTGGGGGTCCAAATTGAAAAGCACGAGTAATTTGGTGATCAGAATACCCATTCTGCCTGAAAACAACCTTAAGGAGATCCAACTCCTGTTTCAAGTTATCGGAATCTGAAACAGCATAAGCCCTCTTGACCAGTGTGCGTAAAACTCCCAAGCATTGATGTTGTGTATGACAACTTGTGGCGTGGAGGTAGCGGTCCGTATGCTTAGGTTTTCGGTATACACTGTGTCCCAAAGTCCCATTCCCTTTCTTATGTACTACGACATCCAAAAAAGGTAATTTGCCATCTTTTTCAATTTCCATCGTAAATTTGATTCGTGGATGAAGGCAGTTAAAATGATCTAAAAATCGATTCCATTCCATGTGGCCAAACGATGAAAATATCATCCACGTATCTCAAAAAACATGTTGGTTTAAGAGAAGATGTCCTAAGTGCCATATGCTCAAAACCTTCCATAAAGAGATTGGCGACAATAGGGGAAAGAGGACTCCCTATAGCCACACTGTCAGTTTGTTGAAAAATTGCTTCATTAATAAAAAAATACGTTGTCAATACATGGCGACACAGTTCACTAGTTTTATCATCCAAGAGCTGACCAATTAGCAATAAAGACTCCTCCAAAGGTATCTGCGTAAAAAGTGAAACATCAAAGCTCACTAGAAGGTCAGATGTTCCAGGGCGTAGAGACGTCAGGCACTGAATAAAATCGAACGATTTGGATATGTGGTGTTCACACTTCCCAACATGTGGGCTCAGAACAGAACCAAGATATTTGGCCAAATTATAAGTAGGGGCACCCAGATTACTAACGATCAGACGAAGAGGGGCACCATTTTAATTTTGCGATTCCTCGCTTTGGACGGTTTTCACCGCTGGCGCTGCTGCAATTCTTCGCCCCACAGAGGGCAGCTCTTCCATTGCTTGTGCACGTGCAATGGCCAGTACCCGCGTTATAAAGGAGCCACCAAATCTGAGGTCTCTTCAGTTCCGGCGTGACTGTGCACTCAATCTCACCTGAAGGTGGCGGCCAGATGGTCCGCCGAAATATCGTGTTGTCGTCGGGATGATGGAACCCGGCTGCAAACCCATGAAAATCGTCTGTAATTAGTATTGTTGGCTGCCATGTGCAAGACGGCAGATTATTGTGCAAATTACTCCAGTATTAAGTGGCATAAAGCGAAATGGAGATGGTTTACAATTAATTTAATGAGTGAACATACGAAAGTGAAATTAATTTCATTCATTTTGCAAAGAGTCGTATCAGTATTAAAACATGCCTTTGGTTGCCACTTCCTGGCTATCTTTTGTTCAAGTAACGAGATTTTCACAATTAAGTTGTTGCTCAGCTTTGAATTAATAATAAGTGTGCCGTGCAAAAGGTGTTTCTCCCTTAGAACCTACAAAAGTATAAATTATCACTCATGTGGAAAGACATTCCATTTTAACCCTGAGATATTTCTAAAAGTAAAAGATGAAGGTGCTTCACAACAAGTCATTCCAATGTCTATTCAGACATTGCAAAGCGATTTTTTTATTTGGCATTTGGATATAGAAAGCCTTAACAATATGAAAAGTAATAATACTTGCCCATGATAAGAAGTTGTAGCGAATGTGCTATGTGTAGCCTTATGTGACCTTGGAATGCATTATTAACAACTCAAGGACATACACATCGATATAAACACAAAAGAATCACTTAACTTTAGACTTCAAGAAGAATGTAATAATTCCAATTTCAAGGAAAGCAGGTGCTGACAGGTGTGTATTTTACTGAACATTCAGCTTAAAAAAATCACGGTTACAAAATATTAACAAAAATTCTTTACAGAAGAATGGAAAAGCTGGTAGAGACTGACCTCGGGGTAGATCAATCTGGATTCCCGGAAAATGTACTAACATACAAGGGGACTACCGAAGCGTCCGATTCCACCCGTCTGCTTTGACCCTTGACATTACTAGTTTGGCGGAAAGGACCATTCTCAACGTCTCCAATATGGCACCTATGACATCAATACATAAACACAACAAACACATATCACTCCAAAACTATAATCAAACTAACGGGACCAGCACAGGAAATTGGGGGTTTTTGTATGGGGACAAACTAAATATAAACACATATAGACACACACCACGATTCCAAACCACACAAAACGACAACATAAAAACACCACAAAATGCCCAAATACCGCTATACTGAGAATATCGACAGGAATCGGTCACTTCCCTTCACCTACATAGCTCAACTGCAATTGTTGATACCTCAAAATAAAAACCAACTATTCCAAAAATTATTATCACCCCGCAGCTGTCGCGATACCACAAAACCAACACCTAAAACAACAAAAATTGGAATCGGACACTTCCCTTGACCTATATAGCAACGGTAGCTCACAATACCAAAACACAGCTACGACCACAAATTGGAATCGGTCACTTCCCAGGACCTATACAGGTCAACAGCAGCTCATGATAACAAGATACACGTTGCTGGCTATGTCAAATTGGAATCGAACACTTCCTGTGACTTATGTAGCTCAAATACAACTGACGATACCAAAAAAATTGAAATCGAGGACGTCTCCTAAGATACATAAATCAACCACAAGTGCCAATACCAAAACATCAACCACTAACATATACAGTAAATAACACTGATCCAACAACACATAAAAACCCCATCGAACATCATAACATGTTAGACCCAAAAAAACGACTACTCACCACAAAAAAGTTCAGGTGCTACACACTAGGTCAGCCACCCCAATCACACACATGCAGGCACACACACGCAGGCACACACACACACACGCACACACACACACACACACACACACACACACACACACACACACACACACACACACAACCAAAACAAATCCCCAACTCACATATTCTGCTTACATACGCTGCATTTCACTATCTCTGCCACAAGCCCAAAAAGTTGCGGAGACTTAGTGACAGACAACATGTTGTCCCACATTTCAGTCCACGGATGCGCACTATTAAACTTAGAAGTCATATCCATACCTAATAAAAGAAGCCACAAACTGAATTAAATGACTTAACGCGTGACAAACAACAAACCAATAACATCAAATGTCGCTGCAATGACATAAACACAATAGAAACTTAATTCTTAATTCATTGAAACTAACTCCCATTCTTCTATAACAATCACGACCGATAAATGCACACTTCAAGCACTGACACCTAAATAAACCCAATACACCAAATAACATGTGGACCATACACACACCACCAGAGGACACCACCAATTGCAACAAGATGACATCTACAAACACAACACACTCATAAACTAAACTCTGCGCCATCATGACGTCACACAATACAACACCCTTACGTCCCGGGTCAAAGCCGATGGGTAGGATCGGACAACTCCATTGACCCCTGTACTGACCATATGACTTATCTTAGATGATAGGTTAAAGAAGGGCAAACCTACATTTATAGCATTTGTAGACTTAGAGAAAGCTTTTGAAAAAAAAGTTGACTGGAACACTCTCTTTGAAATTCTGAAGATAGCAGAAGTATAATGCAGAGAGGAATGGTTATTTACAACTTGTACAGGAACAAGATGACAGTTATAAGAGTTGAATGACATGAAAGAGAAGCAGTGACTGAGAAGGGAGTGAGAAAGGGTTATAGTTTTTCCCTAATATTATTTTGTTTCTACATTGAGCAAGCAGTAAAAGAGGCTAAAAAGAAATTTCTAGTAGAAATTAAAATTTAGGAAGAAGAAATAAAAACTGTGAAGTTTGTTGATGACATTGTAATTGTTATGGTGTAAAGTCAGTGCCAGCATGCTCGTCGGGTATGACAAAGAAGAGAAGGCTGTGAGAAGAGGTCAGCCAGTCGCTCGCTGACTGACCTCCCTCCAGGAGAACAATGTGATATCAGTGGCCCCTATGTGAAGATGATATAAGCACTGTGCCTGACTCATAGCACCCTAGTTCGATAGCAACTTCAACATTAGTCACTTCATTAGATGACACATTGTAGCATCGATCATTAGTATTCTCTACGTAGCACAGACTTATGTTTCCTATGCTGAAGAAGACTGATGATTTTGTATGTCACTCTTTGCTTGTGGCACATCTATCAAAGTTAAGTATTGTAATTGTTTTGTTGTAATTAAACTCATTAATATGAGTTGTTTGATTGTCTGTCTAGTGAGCTGAGAGACAAAACAGTAATTCTGTCAGAGACAACAAAGGACTTGGAAGAGCAGCTGAATGGAATAGACACTGTCTTGAAAGGAGGACATAGGATGAACATCAACAAAAGCAAAACAAAAGTGTTTGTAGAATGAAACCAGATGATGCTGAAGTAATTAGATTAGGAAATGAGACACTAAAATTAGTAGACAAGTTTTGCTATTTGGGCAGCAAAATAAACCTATGATGACTGAAGTATATAGGATATAAAATGTAGACTAGCAGTGGCAAAAAATGTGTTTCTGAAGAAGAGAAATTTGTTAATATCAAATATAGATTTAAGTGTTAGGAAGTATTTTCTAAAGCTACTTCTCTTGAGTGAAGCCTTGTATGGAAGTGAACCACAGATGGTAAACAGTTTAGTCAAGAAGAGAATAGCTACTTTTGTAGTGTGGTGCTACAGAAGAATGATAAAGATCAGATCGGTAGATCATGTAACCAATGAGGAGGTACTGAACAGAAACGAGGTGACAAGAAATTTGCAGAACAACTTGACTAAAAGAAGGGATCTCTTATTAGGACACATCCTAAGGCAGCGGAGGATCACTAATTTACTATTGGAGGGAAGTGTGGGGAGTAAAAATTGTAGAGGGAGATCAAGAGATGAATGCAGTAAGCAGATTTAGAAGGACGTAGACTGCAGTAGTTATTGGGAGATGGAGGGGCTTGTGCAGGAGTGAGTAGCCTGGAGAGCTGCATCAAACCAGTCTTCAGACTGAAGACCACAACAACAGCAATATTGCAGTCATAGGACACTATGAATTTTCATTTTGTGAAGTGTACAATTTTCATACCAGTTACTATCTATAAGTAGACAGTCTCAACTTAGGAGCCAAAAACACAATAAGCACCAGAGATCGATACATGAGTACCAAGAAGGCAGTCTGGTCTTATTGAGGACTAATTCTAAAGCCTCTAGCATAAAGAAAATTAATAAGAAGTGGCAACTGTTGTATACAGGGCCACATGCAATTGTGAAAAAAACCTCATGAAGTTTGATACCTTGTTTGATACCTTCTAGCTAATCCAAGGACACTAATGGTGAAAGGTCTGTATCCACACTGGGATTTAAAACCTTTTATTGCCCCTGAATAAGTTGATACTAAAGGTTTGACAGCAAGAAAAATAATGCTTATATTTTTGTGAATAGTTAGTATAAGTATGATATTTGTATTTAATTGATTTGTATTTATGTGCATTTTTACTTTCTCTGCAAAACTTTCATCTGACTTGGTATTTGTGAAACTTATGTCAGATAGCACTTCACTATAGGTAACAGCATCATCTGCAGTAAGTCTGAGGTCATCACTAATGTTATCTGACAGGTCATAAACACACAACGTGAACAGGAGTGGTTCCAGCACACGTCCCATAAATGTAGTTATTTCCTCTGTACTTCAAAAGTGAGGAATTTTTTGTCTCATAATGATTTTGTCAAACAATCATCAAACATTTGTGATTTCTACCTGTTCTAAGTGGTTTCTCCACAACAGATGGTGCCTTGCCACATTAATCTACAAGGGCATGCTGGAAAGTGACACCTCTGAATTTTTTATTCTGTTCTCAATATTGCTTGAGGTATTACATGTCACACATATCAACAGGTTGATTTTACCACTTCACTGATGCAAGTTGCATCACTCTGTCACTAGAGGGCTCTGAATTGTAGCATGTAACATGGTGGTGCGTACTGTAAATAAGTCAGTGCATGACAGACCGTCAGAAAACTGAAAGAATGAGTTTGAAGAATTTGTCCATATAACAAGCACTCTCTCCTACAGCATGACAATGCAAGATCACACATAAGCACTGTGACATCTACAACAATCCAACACCTTGGGTCACTGTCACTGATCATCCTCTATAAAGTCATGAGTTGGCACCATCCAATTTTTATCTGTTCTCAAAACTTAAAGAACACAGTTGAGGATTTCACTTTGATAGTGATGAAGTGGTGCAAGCAGAGGTGAAGTTGTGGCTCTATCAACAAAGTCAAACAATCTACAATGCCAGTGCAACTAAGTGGTCTCTCATTGAGAGAGATGTGTTCATCACCAGGGTGACTATGATGAGAAATAAATATGTAGGCATGAAGAATAATTGGGTATGAGTTCAGGTCATGGCTGTAGTGACTGAGGGAAAACTGATGACACAACAGTTAATTCATGGACATCCTCCATCTCGTTGCGTTAACACTCATGCACCTGTATCATAGTGTCATTTTTCCACAAGAAAATGCTTGTCCACACATGGAACATGCCTCTATGAAGTACCTGTGTGAAACCTATGCCAGCAATATCCCGAGATATGTCCCAACAGAACTTGTGTGGAAACAGTTCAGACATCAACACTGTCCCAGTACCAGTATCTAGCATAGCACAAACCAGTTACAACAGTTGTGTGCCTGCTTGGCACATGAAAGGATACAATTGCTTAGTTACACTCTTCCCAACTGAATCCTTGCATGCTTTCAGGTGAGACAGGTGCGACATCACACTATTAGTAAGTTTATACCACTGAGTTCTTCATAAATTTGAATTATTTTTTAATCAGTGAAATAACATTACATACGCTCTCAACCCATGAAGTTTCATTTTATTTTCTCCTCCCCTCCTGGTGCATCATTTTTAAGTCAGGCTTATATATTTATAGAAATAGACACTTTTGTGTATCTACCAGCACAGTTCTGGATGGCCAAGATCAGTTTATAACAAACTTGATATCAGGAGGCAGTTTCTGAGGGGGTGAGGCTATCCCAGCAGCCCCATTTGTGCAGGGGGGCAGGGAGGGGGCTGGGAGTGGTGACATAAAATCATAGCTCTGGAAAGCCACGAGGTATTGCAATAATACTTGGTGCATGTGTAATTTACCATCTGGGAAAGTATAATGTGAAGCTATAATACCCTTAAGACTCACGAGGATGTGTGTGAAAGTAGGGTTGGAAGAAGGTGACTTGTAAACATAATTCTGGAATGCTGTGAGAAATTTCTGTGATGCTTACTACACATATGACACAATACGTAAAAATGCTGTGATAGTAAGAAGTGCTGGACAGATTAACTGAAGCAATAATCTTGACAAGAAAAATATGATTTGAAACTGTCTTCACCTCACAGCACTCATTCCAGTGGGTTATTTTGTTATTTTAAGAGATTTCCATTTAAAACTATGATTAATATGTCATTGAGTAATTAGCCAGTTAGTAATTAATACAACATGTCCCAGGAGAAATAGTCAATATTCAGGGATATGACAGTTATCACCATTTGAAGCAAAAAAGTCTAGTAAACATGAGCTGTGAGCACTTGTTCATCTTCACCACTGTGAGACACATCTCTTTTACAGAACAAGTACTCACAGCTCTTAAGTTTGCATTTTAGATTCCGTGTTTGCTATACTTTTTTGTTCTGAATGATCCTGTCATATCCCTGAATACTGATCATTCCACCCGGGATGCCTGTATGTAGATAAGGACAGTTGAAATTTCCTTCAATGTAACAGTAATTTTACCCTTCTTTGTAAGGATAGAGTGAACAATATTGTTTGGAATTTATGGACAATATTGAATTGATGTGTTGAATGAGAATATTCATTATAAACTGTACTTAGATAACAACAATAGATACCATCCATAATATTTTAGTCTACCAAGTGGAATTCTTGGTTCACACAGTCAAATGCCTCGAAATTCTTATTGACGAAAGTATGATCATACCAAGTGAAATTTGTGTCTGGATTGAGGACTGTTTGGTAGGGAGGACACAGAATGATATGGTGGATGCAGAGTCATAGCCATATGAAGAAGTAACTTGGGGAGTGCCCCAGGGAAGTGTGTTGGGACCCTTGCTGTTCATACTATGTATTAATGCCCTTGCAGACAATGTTGATAGTAAAATCAGGCTTTTTGCAGATGATGCAGATATCTATAATGGAGTTACTATTCAAAAGAAGCATAAATATTCAGTGAGATCTTGATAAGATTTTAACATGCTGCAGAGATTGGCAACATGCTCTACACATTCAGAAATGTAAAATTTTCCATTTCACAAAAAACCGCATAGTATCTTATGACCATAATAGCAATGAGTCACTGTTGGAATCAGCCAACTTGTACAAAAACATGGGTGTAACACTTTGTGGGAATATGAAATGGAATTATCACATAGGTTCAGTTGTGGGGAAAGCAGATGGTAGACCTGGGGAAGTGCAGTTAGTCTACGATTGCTTAGAAATCAATCATGTGATTGGTTCTAGAATAATGTTCAAGTATGTGCTATCCTTACCAAATAGGACTAACAGGGGATATTGAATGTGTACAGAGGAAGGCAGAAAGAATGATCACAGGTTTGTTTAATCCATGGAACTGAATTGAACTGGAAGACTCTTGAAGATAGAGAAAAGCTATCCTGAGAAAGACTGCTAAAAAAGTTTCAAGAACTGGCTTTAAATGATTAGTCTAGAAATACACTACAACCCCATACATATAATTCACATAGGGATTGTGAGGGTAAGATTAGAATAATTACCGAATGCACAGAGGCATCCAAACAGTCATTCTTCCTGTGCTCCATATGTGAGTGGAATGAAACCGTAATAACTGGTACGTTGGCTGTACCATCTGCCATGCACCTGATGGTGGTTTACAGAGTATTGATGTAGATGTAGGAAAGGACATAGAATACTATACCTATGGCTTGTATGGTTTGAGTATACTTTCCCAAATCACAGAGACTGTTAGTAAGTTATAATGTGAAAAATTAACCAGTATTGATAAAAAAATCTAAAAACTGAGAGGAATAAAATGAGTCTATTATTAGACACAATTTCCTAATCTACCTTTTTAGCACTTCATAACTAAGTCTGTCAGGAAATATGTACTGAATTTTTAACTGATTACTAAGACAGATTAATTGTGACCCTTAGCAAAATAATGAATTATGTATTTTATGGAGAGTGTCTTTTACCTACTGCCAGCTACTTTCTCACACTGCTCATAATTTCCAACTTCGTCCCTAACTTAGCAAAACACTAACCATAAATACACACTGACTGCCTAAGTTAGCCTTACAAGGCTCTGAAATCTTCATATATATTTATTACATTTGGTCTGTGTACAATTTTATGACACTTATGATGTATAAGTATGCATTACTGTTGAATTCTCAACATTTTTCAGTACATGACCTCAAGAATTAGAAGAATTGAATTATCACTGTGCACAAAGATAGAATTTCATTTCTAATATTCTGCAGATGTCACATGTGAATGACTGTCAAAATTTTTTTTTTTTTTTTTTTTTTTTTTTTTTTTTTTTTTTTTTTTTAATAGAGATTAATGTTGGTCAAAATATCAAATACAATAATTTTAGTTTAGAAGATAATACTACAGCATAGCTTACATTTTAATACATTTCATAAGAAATTGCATAATCTATTCTTCATACAGAACTAAATTAAATATCAGTTGAAAATCATTAAGAGATGTTAGCACCTTGAATATGTACAAATCATTATTAATATAAAAGGTCAAATATCAAATGAAACATTTCAGACATTAGCAGTAAGATGAATGAAGTGGCACCTCTTTTAATAACATTGTTTTAATCACACAAGAGATAAGTTTCTCTTCTAAACTTGGAAGTACCTTAGTTTAAGGGAGAAAATTGAGGAACAAATTTGAAGACCTATTTATATATGAATTACACAGACTGCTAAAGCAGCAGAATAAAATAAATTGTACAGTTCTTGATTTATCAGTGTAATGAACTTGATCGCATTAATAATTATTCCTGATTTCAATATAGGCTTCATCCACAGCAAAGATCATAACATTTTAAAAATCCTATTGATCTACACTCTCTTATCAGGTTATAGAGTGGTTACTTCATTTGTAGAGGTATTAAAAACTATACACTATGAACTATGGTATAAATTGCATAATTTCCATGATTTATTTCATTTATACTTTTCTGTAAATGTAGATGAATGCTGGTGACATTAGAATATACTGATTCAATGTTATGCTCAGAATAGTGTTCTGTAGCTTAGTCCCTAAAACATAAAAAGAAAATAATATAAACGCTTAAGTTCATTACAGTATAATGAAAAAGATTATGAAAATGTCAAATAATAAACAGTATTCAAATGACTTACACATATTTTCAAATATAAATAAAGATTTTTAAGAAATTTAGTACAATTATAACAAGAAGAAAAGTATACTGATAAAAGATCAAAAAACAGTTGTACCACACAACCAGGAGAATAATGGAACAGGCTTACAACTGGTTTACAGCAAACACTTTGACCTTTGATATTAAAAACACTTTTATGGTGTAATTCTAAACAAATAAAAATGACTTACATATCAGAAGTAGAGATCAAGGTGTATAAACTGGATGAGATGCCATGTATGAAGTTCCTCAGCATCCATATAGATAATAAATTCAGGCGGCAAACTCTTCTGGAATGCCCTCAAAGATTATGCCATAAGACAGTACCAAGTGAAAGTACGCAATATATGCAGCTTGTCAACACATTGAGAGAAATTTCTAAGTGCAAAGCAGAAAGCAAAGCTAGTGCCACTTAAGTTTATTATTTATCTTTAGTCCAAGGAACTTTAGTCATGAAGCCTCATGCAATATGTTCCTATCAAGCTCTATATTTAAAGATATTAAGAAATTTTTTATTCATTTGGAATTGTGTAATATGAATTTTTGGGAGATTAGGGGTTAAGCAGTTTGCAGTGAGAACCCATTGTAAGTCTGTTCTAGTATTCTGCTGGCTGTGTCTGATATGCATGTGTTTGGGGAATTTATCAGTATTCCATATGGTTGTCATCAACAAAAATGACAGTTGAGGAGTTTTCCAACATCTTTTTTAAATCCTTCACACAGGAAAAGAACATTACTTAAGGTTTCCCCCTCCAAATTTAATCACATTCCTGTTGTGTCATTTGTTAACGTGAAATTTTGGTATCTGTTTTTAATATATGATTCTATTCAGGCATGGGATATGTCTTTAATGGAGTTCAGTTTTGGTTTCACTGGTAGAATTTTATGATCAAAATAATCAAAGGCCTTGGCTATCGTGAGGCTACACAAAGCCTTAACAAAACTTTTTAAATGAGTTAGACCACTTGTCTTCTTAGAACCCATAAGTTATTGAGCTTAGAAGTTGATAAACTGGTCAGTTTCTAATTTTCAAAGTCTCCACAGGGGTGTAGCATGGCAGTGTACTGGGCAGAGTGAAAGCCTGATGACTATATCACTAATACCAAGTGATGTGACACCGGTGTCAGCACAATGGATATGCATTTAGGCCAATGCCAGGATGGTCCCTTTGCAAGAGTGTGGCTCACTTCCTTCCCCATCCTGCTGCAATCGAACCTTATGCCCCACCTCTAAAAAGCTTGTCCATTTTATCATTGATGGAATGTGACACCTTAAATATACCTTCCCTATACTTACATCAGTGACATCAGTACTTTGTCAAATTGTGGATTGTGTTTAATGCATCTTATGAACTTTTTGGATATTGAACACCAGCTCTGTGGAAATGTGTTTGTCTATGAGACATAGAAGGCAGTAAGCTGATACTGGCGTTCATGTTGATGACGTTTCTTGACTTCCAGAAGGCATTCAGTGCAGTTGTGCACTATCACCTAATAAACATAATACAAGCATAAGGGATATCAGACTAGCTTTGGGATTGGATTGAAGAGTTCCTAGTAAACAGAACATATCATGTCATTTGTAATGGAGAGTTAACTTTAGACATAAAGTGGAACATCGGGCAAACCCCAAAGAGGGTGTTACGGGACAACTGCTATCCACTAGATATGAGGTTGTGTTGATAAGTATGGTAAATCTCCTTGAAAAAAAAAAAGGAATGTTTGTGTTGTGGCTTCATGACTGGTAAGCTTGATTATTCTCAGGATCATATAAAGAATTTCAACAATACATAGCATACATTTCATTGTTGACAGCTGTCTGAATTGGTCAGTGTGTCCACTGCAATTGAAAATGCAGAAAACTGCTGCTGCTATTAAAAATTTTCATTTGAAGTTTTGAATTGCTACACAGATCAAAACAGAACCAGATGAATTTCATGCTGACTCTGCACCATCATTGAAGACCATTTACTTTTGGATTAATAAATTTAAATGTTTTTGGACAAGCATCATAAAGGCAATGTTTAACCACAATCCACAAGACATTTTGCACTGATTTGTTACTGTTGATGAAATCTGGATCTATCATGACACACTGGAGTCAAAATGACAGTCAAAAGAATGGGCAAAAGCTGCTGAAAGTGCACAGAAGTAGGCAAAGACCATTTTGTCAGATGGTAAGGTTATGGCCACTGCTTTTTGCGATTCCCAAGAAATAATTCTCATAGATCATTTGGAAAAAGACAGAACCATAACTGGATCATATTATGCTTCATTGTTTGATCATTTGAAACTTGTGTTGGCTGAAAAAAGACCAAAGGTGGCACACACACTATTCACCAGACATAGTCCAAAGTGATTTATTCCTGTTCTCTAATCTGAAACTTGTTGGGAAGAAATGTACATCAATTGGGGAAGTGTTAGTTGCAGTCAATGTGTGTTTTGCACAGTTTGCACAGTGAGATGAAAAAACTGGAGGACCACTGGACCAAGTATATATCCCTCAGAGGAAACTATGTCAAGAAGTAAGGTGAGTTGTGTACAAAACAAACAGCTTTCTTTGCTTTTATATCAGACTTATCAAACCACCCTCTTACGGAAATGAACTACTGGATAACATCAGAAGCTCCATAAGATTGCTCACAGATGCTGCTGCTATGTATACTTAGAAGTCATAATGGTAGTAACTTGTGGTGTAATGCATGAACACCTGCATATGATTGATGCTTAGTTCAGGGGTTGTCAATAAATCTGGAGCGTAAACAGATATAACTTGTTGTGCATAAATACACAGAAAGACCTTTTATCATTTGGTATACAATCGCCGGACAACCAGCTAAAACAGTGACATCCAGTAAATGCTTTGCAGAATACCCACAGATATGTTTAAAATGGAATGACCACATAAGACTAATCGTAGATAAGGCAGATGCAGGATCATGAACCATTGGAAGAATCTTTAGGAAGTGTAGTCCACCCACTATAAGGGTATCTTATAAAACCCTTGAGGGACAAACACTTCAGTATTGTTTGTCAGTCTGGGATACCTCCATGTTGGGTCGAAAGAAGACATGGAGAAGATCCAAAGAAAAGCTATCAGTTTTGTCATGGGTCCATTTGATAAGCATGAGAGCTCCTTCCCATAGAGCCTTGACATTCAAGGCAAATGTATTTTTTTGGCTGCAGACTCTTTACAGCAGTACACCACCACTCTAACCACTGCGTTCACTGGACATAATTATTCCAGCAGCCTAGTTCAGCAGCAGATTTCCCAGACCATCACATCCAATCCTGGTACTGCTGATCCCTCCAAAAAACAACTTCGGAGCACACCACTTGTCACCCAGTATTATCCTGGTCTCGAATACATTAATCAGCTGCTTCTACAAGGCCATGACTTCCTAAAATCATGCCCTGAAATGAGGTCCATTCTGTCTGAGATATTGCTCACCACACCGTGAATAGCTTTTCATTGCCCTCCCGATCTCTGCAACACCTTGTCAGACCCTATCCTCCTTCTGCACCCATCTCCCTGCTCTATGGCTCCTAGCCCTGTGACCGCCTATGCTGCAAGACTTGCCCTGTGCATCCTCCTATTACACCTATTCCAGCCCTGTTACTGGCAAAAGAATACTACCAAAGGGAGAGCCACCTGTGAAACGACAATTCATTTACCAGCTCTTATGGAAACACTGGTCTGCCTTTATATTAGTATGACTGCCGTCCAGTTATCAGTCAGGATAAATGGGCATAGGCAGATGGTGTATACCAGCAACACACAATATCCTGTTGCAGAGCACGGTCATGACTTCTGTGGCTGTTTTAACGCACGTGCCATCTGGATTTTTCCCCCAGACACCAGTTTCTCAGAACTCCGCACGTGGGAACTAGTGCTACATGTCCTTGGTTCTCAACTCCCACCTTGCCTTTATGTACATTAATTCCTTCCATCTCAGTCTTTATTCACAGTAGCTACTCCTTCCTTCGCTCGATTTTAGTCTTCTATGTATTTCGTTTTCTGACATGTCTATTTTTCGCCGTCCCCCTCTCACTTCTGTTACATACAATGCACTTAGCTTTTCACTCTTATTATGATGGTTTAGTAGTAATCTCTGACTTGTTTATTACCCAGTTTTTCACTTTTAAGCTCTCAGGTTTTCAAATTTCATCTGGTGCAGTCCCCAACAATCAGTCTTTCCTTCTCATTCCGTCCGGTAAGTCTCACCTGACCCGGGATTCTGGGTGACTTTTCTGAACTGTACCCCTTTCCCTAAACCTCTCCAGTCCTTTTCCTTCACCCCTCTTCCTTCCCCTTCAACTCTTCTGTTTACGCTCCAGATTTATTGACAACCCCTGAACTAAGCATCAATCATATGCAGGTGTTCATGCATTACACCACAAGTTACTGGCTCTGAAAGCTTGTAAAACTTAAACTATTTTTGTGTGTGTTCTCCTGCCATGGTTGGTGAGTGGATTCTTTATCTATCCATTTACATTATAAAATATACTTTGTATATCATGGTGCAGTTTGATGTTAAAATTCTGAGGGCATGTGTTCCAAGAAGATTTATTAATATTTTGCTTCTTCCTGCATACATCTCATGAAAACACCATGATGGTATTAGTTGACCACAACATTATTGCACCTGGGATTGGGAGTGCTGTGATCAGCTTATTGTGAGTTTTTATCATGATATTTCACAAGTACTTGCTGACCACTTGATAGCATATGCTCAACTATCTTGAAATTATTCATAACATAATGCAGTTTCCTTCGTTACCTTTGTATTTGCTTACTGTAACATTACTGCATGTTTCCAATAATGGCCACAGGAAGCCAAGTGCAGTAATAATGTGTTTGAGATGTAAGATGAGGGAGATCTGAGCTTAAGCAGTGGTTTGCCAACAGTTGCTTTTGCTGCATATGTGTTGTGATTGGAACAGTGGCATACAAAGTACCCTCCACCACAGGCTGCAAGCATTACGATAACTTACACATGGCTATAACTGTAATACTCTCACACATTCTACATCCTAATGATACATTAACATCAAGGATCGATGTAGATAAAAAATAAATAAATAATAAATGTTCTGAAGCCAACTGCAGGGTTAGGGGATGTCAGCTGAGATTTAGGCTCTGGTAAGCAAATGGAATAGATCATGTGCAGGCAACAGCTTGGACAGTAACATAAATTAAATTGGTTCACACATGGTTATGACTGATGTATTGCCCCTTAGTCCCATCACACATACCATGTTTACAACTGAGAACTACTGGTAAGAGACTCCTTGTATGGCTAATGGCAGTAGCATCCAGTCTGACTAAAGCAGTAGCCATCCTATCCCAGTGTTTTCCACTGTGTTCCCTAGGCTTTTTAGGGTACATACATGTTAAATACAGAGCTGCAATACCACTATAGTTACAGTTGAAATAGCTACTACCACAATAATATGCTACGGCTTATACAAAGCCATGGATATAAAAGAAAAGCATTTATTATCTTTCATCAAAACATCAAAAGCCCCATTAATAAAAAGAATAAACTTCTCATAACCATACAGGAAAATGAATGGACAAGTAGAATGTTAGCAAGTTTATTGTGCAAATTAGAACATCACATGGAAATCATTGAAATGAAAACATTCATCTTGATGGAGACAAGAATGTAGAATCAGTAAGAAGAAAGGGGGAGAGGTTATGTGTATCCAAAAAAATGGAGTTGCATTTCAGGTTCTTCGGATGAATGAATGTTGTTACATAGGATTACCGTACCATAATAGTGAATCAGAAAATGTATAGGATTGCAGTACTGACTGTTTGTAGGCCACTAGCAGGATGTATATTAAGCTATATAAAGGCATTGTAGAGAGTTTTAATAAGGTTATGCTGGTTTAACTGGAGACTTCAATCTTCTTTTCTGTCAGATAATGCAAATAAGGAATGCTTATAGTTGGTGATATGAAACTATGAGTTATCTCCCACCATAAAATTTCTTACGGTGATTGAAAGACAGTGCAACAGCCACTGACAGTTTGTTTTTAGATCCAGTACCTGATATATCTGTAAAACCAATAGTCACTGGTTTATCTAAGCATGATCATCAAATTTTAACAATAAGACATGCTAAACAGTTAGTTACAGTTCACACAAAGAAGTATTATATCGCAGAAAATAAACAATGAGTCTGTCACAGACATATAATGGGAAGAATTCAACAGAAGCAAGGATATGGAATGGATAACTTCTGGAATTAAGCTGTTTAGTGCTAAGAAGACAGCTATGCCTAATTCAGAGAAAAAACTCTAGTTAAAAGCTGGAAGTCTGTTACCACCAGCATTGTGAAATACTTTGCTCTATCATTAAAAAAGCAAAACACATGAACTCTGCTGAAAAATAAAACACTCCAAAACGAAACAAAAACAGTTTGGAAAGTTACTAAATATGAAATAAGCAGAAATAGTGTTTCAAATGAAACAGAACCTCCAGAAAGTAGTTCTGGAAGAAATGATGATGTTTTCAAATACCTGGCCACAAATTCAATGATTACCTTTCACTGAATGTGGGAATAGTAGCACCAACACACATTAACTTATTGAACACAATTTTATACACAAAAATCAAATATACAAGAACACATTATACGAAACAGCCAAAGCTCAAAAATGAAAGTGAAGCTAAATTAAATGTTGTGATCAGTCAAAGCACAAAGGTGCTGTTTGAGCGGTTGATAGTCATCACCTCTCTTTCATAACAGAATGCAAAAACGCTCATTCACAAACTCTGTCATAGACATGAAACTAACCTCAGAATGGGGAAGTCATACATGAGGGGTCCCACAAGGATTGGTACTGGATCACTCTTGTCTTCAACTTACATAAATTATCTTCCACTGATCTTAAAGGGCAGTTCACAAACTGCAATATTGGCAGACAACATAAGCATACTACTCAAGGATCCAACCACAAGGATTGCCAGATACAGCTCAGATGATAGTGTAACAGACCAGCAAATGATTTATAGCTAACAGTTCAAGTACTGTTATGTTGAAAGTCAGGTCTCTGCTGGTTATTCGCATCTTTATTCCACAATATTTCAAATGTATGACTCAGAGTCTTCTTCAGGTGGTGTCTGACAGCAACTGAAGAAGACTGCAAATCACTAATTTGAAATATTGTGCAAGAAAGATGCAAGTAACCAGCAGAAACCTAATTGTTCAACATGGCAATGCCTCACCAGGAGAGCTAGAAAATTACAGTTCAAGTATTAATACCACAAAGACTCATTTTATATAATTTCAAACAAGTAATAATGAGTTACTACACTCCTGGAAATGGAAAAAAGAACACATTGACACCGGTGTGTCAGACCCACCATACTTGCTCCGGACACTGCGAGAGGGCTGTACAAGCAATGATCACACGCACGGCACAGCGGACACACCAGGAACCGCGGTGTTGGCCGTCGAATGGCGCTAGCTGCGCAGCATTTGTGCACCGCCGCCGTCAGTGTCAGCCAGTTTGCCGTGGCATACGGAGCTCCATCGCAGTCTTTAACACTGGTAGCATGCCGCGACAGCGTGGACGTGAACCGTATGTGCAGTTGACGGACTTTGAGCGAGGGCGTATAGTGGGCATGCGGGAGGCCGGGTGGACGTACCGCCGAATTGCTCAACACGTGGGGTGTGAGGTCTCCACAGTACATTGATGTTGTCGCCAATGGTCGGCGGAAGGTGCACGTGCCCGTCGACCTGGGACCGGACCGCAGCGACGCACGGATGCACGCCAAGACCGTAGGATCCTACGCAGTGCCGTAGGGGACCGCACCGCCACTTCCCAGCAAATTAGGGACACTGTTGCTCCTGGGGTATCGGCGAGGACCATTCGCAACCGTCTCCATGAAGCTGGGCTACGGTCCCGCACACCGTTAGGCCGTCTTCCGCTCACGCCCCAACATCGTGCAGCCCGCCTCCAGTGGTGTCGCGACAGGCGTGAATGGAGGGACAAATGGAGACGTGTCGTCTTCAGCGATGAGAGTCGCTTCTGCCTTGGTGCCAATGATGGTCGTATGCGTGTTTGGCGCCATGCAGGTGAGCGCCACAATCAGGACTGCATACGACCGAGGCACACAGGGCCAACACCCGGCATCATGGTGTGGAGAGCGATCTCCTACACTGGCCGTACACCACTGGTGATCGTCGAGGGGACACTGAATAGTGCACGGTACATCTAAACCGTCATCGA
Organism: Schistocerca serialis cubense; assembly: GCF_023864345.2. Classification (NCBI taxonomy): domain Eukaryota; kingdom Metazoa; phylum Arthropoda; class Insecta; order Orthoptera; family Acrididae; genus Schistocerca; species Schistocerca serialis. The sequence goes on along the minus strand of NC_064642.1, from coordinate 631,408,567 downwards.
ACCCATCGTTCTACCATTCCTAGACCGGCAAGGGAACTTGCTGTTCCAACAGGACAATGCACGTCCGCATGTATCCCGTGCCACCCAACGTGCTCTAGAAGGTGTAAGTCAACTACCCTGGCCAGCAAGATCTCCGGATCTGTCCCCCATTGAGCATGTTTGGGACTGGATGAAGCGTCGTCTCACGCGGTCTGCACGTCCAGCACGAACGCTGGTCCAACTGAGGCGCCAGGTGGAAATGGCATGGCAAGCCGTTCCACAGGACTACATCCAGCATCTCTACGATCGTCTCCATGGGAGAATAGCAGCCTGCATTGCTGCGAAAGGTGGATATACACTGTACTAGTGCCAACATTGTGCATGCTCTGTTGCCTGTGTCTATGTGCCTGGGGTTCTGTCAGTGTGATCATGTGATGTATCTCACCCCAGGAATGTGTCAATAATGTTTCCCCTTCCTGGGACAATGAATTCACGGTGTTCTTATTTCAATTTCCAGGAGTGTATTAACATAAGTAGACATTAATGGTAATACACTAAAAGAAACACACTGTCTAAAATTCCTCAAGGACCATTTGCATAACAAGTTCAAATGGAGTCAGCACAAGACAAACTAATCAAAAAACTCATTTCAGAATATTTTGCCCTTGGAATTATTTCTCATTTTGTTGACTTAAAGACAAGACTATTGTCTTGTTTTGCATACTTTGACTCCTTGTTATCTTATGGAATCATCTTCTGGGGAATTGCATCTGAAGCAAATGGAGTGTTTATTCAGAAGACGTGAACAATTGGAATATTGCATAAAGCACATAACCATACATTTTGGAGAAGCAGTTTAAGGATCTTGGAATTTCCGCACCCACTTCCCAATACATTGTGTCTTAATTGTTTTTGTTATTTATAATTAGAAATATGTTTCAGCTGAACTGTGATGCACACCATCACAATACAAAGGGCAAAAACAGTGTTCATAAATATAATTCGCCTCCTTGTCTAGGGTTCAGAGTGAAGTTTTGTGCTTTGGTGAGAACACATTCTACAAGCACCCATCCAACAAAAATAAAAATCGGATATTCCAAACAGTTAGTATGGTAGCCACTATTGCTACAAACTTTTGAAATGCCTAAGCTCAAGGACTGAAAAATTGTGTTAACCATCTGGCAAGTAGCAGTGTTGTTGTAAGGCTGCATGACAATAATAACATACCATAAACAGGGCTTCGTATTTACACATGGAGGCAACTATGCTAATGTAATGAAAAAGCAGACACAAGGTCCCTGGAGGAGAAAAACAGTGCCTGTTTAGTATAACTGAGGAGACAGCAGCTTTTCTTCAGTGTAGCAGCGTTCTTTATAATGTATCCAATCAAATCTAGCTAGCATAAGCATTGAGTACCATTAAGCATTATAGTGATATTGTATTGTTAATACTGGTACACTATGCAGTTTAAGTTTCTAGGATTTTTTCAGTTTTTGTTAATGTATTCCTTGACTTATTCCAAATTCTTGAAGATTTGCCTTCTTGATGGTGTCTACAGAATACGATGAATGGCTGAATGAATAAATGAATAAATTAAAAATGCATTGACTTGCTGGATGCAGCTCTCCACACTAGTCTGCCCTGTGCAAGTCTTTATCCCTACATAATTTGTACAGCATACATCCACTTGAAACTGTTTACTGTAGGAAAGTCTTGGTCTACCCCTACAATTTTTATCCCTCCCAATGCTCCCACCTCCCCCCCCCCCCTCCCCCCCACACACGCACATACACACACACATTCTCTCTCTCTCTCTCTCTCTCTCTCTCTCTCTTCCCTTCTTTCCCAAATTAACTATTTGTTGATGGCTCATGATGTATCCTATTAACTATTTCCTTATTCTAGTCAAGTTGTGAAATAAATTTATTTTCACCCTGATTCGACTTAGTGCCCTTCAGTAGCTATCTGAATGACCCACCTAATTTTCAGCATTACTTGGTTAACATTAATTACCATTTGTAGGACATCCACAACTGTTATATAAATTGATTGTAATTGAAACTTACACTACAGTTGTATAAAATTTTTATTAGTGAAGTCCTATGCAACTTGATTTTGGGGTCTCAGCCCCATGTTTGCTGCAACTGAAATCAGTACAAAGTGTTCATGTCCAACTTAAGTTAAAAGACAGGCTGCTGGCAGATGGGACACACTGCTGTTTCCTTTGAGTAATTGTTATGTCAATTTAGGTGCTACCTACCAATGACAACACTATGCAAACTTGGCACAGATTGGCCTTGTACTCTAGGTCCTCACTGGTGCTTGCAATTTATGGTTGATGTATAGCAGGTACATCTGAAACACACTTTTAGCAGGTTACTTTTCCATTTTCTCTCTGATGAGCCATGTATGGTAAGTATGTTGCATTTTAACTTAACTTGGACATGTACAGCTTGTACTGACTCAAGTTGCACCTGAAGATGGGGCTGAGACCCCAAAACCAATTTGTATAAGTAAGAAAAATTTTGTACAGCTGTAGAGGAAGTCGCAGCAATGAACAATTCTTCAGTTATTTAGTTTCATGTTCCTTGGATTATTTGTGTGATAAATCGTAATGATGTGGAACAAGTAATTTTACATTCACATTACAAATTATGTTGTAAATATGGCTACATGCTGATAATTTACAAGTGTCCTCCTTCTTTTATTTTATTTTACTAAAAACACCAGACATGTAGATATGAGTCAGTAATTCCTACCCACCAACTTTTACACATAACAATAATAGCAGTTCTTCTGTGGAATAGAAAAAGTTGTCGAGGAGAAACTTTTTAGTTTATTTTCATATTTTACTTTCCTGCCTGTGAGACATTTAATATCACTTGGTAAGTGATAAAAAATTTTGGTTGCAGCATTGTGAACCACTTTCTTTATAAAGACAATCTTAATGTAGAATATGAATGTCATTTTTTCTTCTGTTATTGTACTTATGTACATAAGTGACTGTTTTGAACTGCAGTGGACAAACTTCATGAGGGAATAAATACAAATATACTGTGAAGCAATAGTCAAAATGCCTAATGCCTTGAACAGATGTCTACAAGATGATCATGGATGAGCACCATGTATTACTCATACAGCGCATTTTTGAGCAATGAAGACTTTCTCTCTTAAAGATGAGTCACTCCTCATGATAATACTGAATGAAAATATGCAAAATATATTAAGTTATTGGTCTGTCTCTCCTCAAGATTTGCATTGATTGTAAGTGCAAATGTGGCTGAAATGAGTTGTTTTAAAAGGTTTCAAAATGAGCTTTTTCAGAAACATAAAACTCCAGTTGCTTCTATTCTTTTCTTGTTTATCACCTTCACTCCACTTCCTTCGAAAGCTATACTCCAGACAAATACTTTCAGATAAGGCTGCCCAACAATTAATTCTATATTACTTGTTAACAACTTTCTCTTTAGTAGAAAAACTTTTCTTGCTGTTGGAAGCCTGGTTTCTATAACCTCCCAAATTCAGTCATCATCAATTATTTTTCTGCTCAGATAACAAAACTCATCTACTGCATTTAGTGTCTCATTGCCAAACCTAATTCATTAGGCATCAACTGATTTAGTCTGACTACACTCCATTATTCTTATTTTAGTGTTGCTGATGTTCATCTTATAACCTCATTTCAAGGTGCTGTCCACTGTGCACATCTGATTATCTGTCTTTTGCATTCTTTGACAAAATTACAATTTTTCCTTACTTTCCTTTACTGCTTCTTTAATATTCTGACTGTTACAAGTACAGCTTCATTTCTGTGCAAGTTTTATATATCCCTTCACTTCCTGCATTTTACGTGGTAATAACTTCAGAGTTTAATGAAAAGGATAGTTACTACTCACCATAAACCAGTGATGCTGAGTCACAGAAAAGCGCAACAAAATGACTGTCAGAAAGTTAGCTTTCTTCCAACAAAGCCTTTGTCAAAAATAGGCAAAACACACACCCTTATGCAAACCCAACTCAGGTGTGTGTGTGTGTGTGTGTGTGTGTGTGTGTGTCGTCATCAATTTTTGACAAAGGTCTTGTTGCGCCTTTCTGTGACTCGGCATCTCCACAATATGGTGAGTAGCCATTATACTTTTCATTATATTATTACATTCCATTCTGGATTTTCCATTGTTTAACTTCAGATTTTCAAAGACTGCATTCCAGTCAACAAAGTATTTTTTTCTAAATCTAGAAATGCTATAATTGATTTGTCTTTGTTCAACCCATCTTCCAAGATAAGTCATAGGGTAAACATTGCCTCTCATCTTCCTACATTTCCATTCAAAAAGTTTCAAGACTGATTTTATTCCTTGTATATAAGCAACATCATTGTAGTAACTATGTTGGCAACTTGAATAACAACTGCAAACAATAGATATGGATTTGTCCAGCAAGTTGTGAGCAGGCATCGTTAACTAGTGGAATTGTGGCTGTACTGTGCCAACATTACTGTGTCTCAAATCAAAATGGAGCAACATCTCTAAATCTAGTTTTCAGGACCGTCTCCAGAATGTTTTTTTCTTGTAAAAGGGAAAAGTGTGTGCAAAGTTTGTGCCATAAATCTTGACTCCTGAACAAAACAAATAGGACAAATGCCCCAAATTGATTGAAATACAAAATATGTACAAGTCTTTTCTGGGAAAAAATCATCATGGGTGATAAGATTTGGTGTTACCAGTATACACCTACCAAAAAATGATGAAATGTAGAAGTTTATGAGAAGGGTCAACATTTTGATGACATAACTGACATTTGAGTCCATGTGATGCACGAGTTGGACAACAGCCCAAAAGAAGACCTTTCTGATAGCTTCAAATGGTTATATGAATTTTCTGTGCATTGTACTCAAGTGGGAGGAGACTACTTGCATAGCATACCTACACCATTAAAACCATCATCTTAACTTCCCTATATTTTTTATTAATTCAGTCTTGAAACTTTTGTGACTGTTAGGAAATGCTACAAACCAGACAGAACAGTTTCATCATTATTGATGTTCCCAAGAATGTTACTAATTCTGAGGCAATGTCATCTACTCCAGGTGCTAGTTTCTACCTAAATCTTGAAGCACTCTGTCAAATTCTTGTTGAGATACTGTAATCCCTCTTCTCTTTCCACATTACTGATGACCAGTTTGTTTCCCTTCTGTATATTTCTTCCATCTACCAACTTTCCTTCTTTGCTTAGTACAAAACTATTGGCAATCCCAGAGCTGCTTCTTTTTTCTCCAGAGGTTTCAATAATTTTTCTAGATATGTTATTCTAGCCATTCCCATTTTTCCATTTTGTACCTTCTGTCAATCACATTTTTAGACATCTGTATCCCCTTTTGCCTGTGTTATCTAATGATTCCAGTTAGGCTTTGTGTTTTCACCTAGCTTTATCTCTGCTGCTTTCACTGTTTCATCTCTAAAGCTACCTGACCAGCTTTCAGTGTTTTTCTTTCATCTATTCTTTGCCAGGCCACAACTGTTTCCATTGCATTAGGGGGCAATGTGGCTGCTTCACTTGTATTGTAACATAGCAGAGCTATTGGGCCCATAGAAACTACTCAATGGGCAGGTCCATAGGTTTTGCTCCCCAAACCCGCTTTCACCTCTGTGTAAGTCTACAGTCAACCCACAAATTGTGGTTGGTACTTATCCACTGCCATGCTCACAGGATCTCACAGACAGATAAGGCATTGATTTGCATGACTCATATCTTCAAATACCACTAGATGAAGAATCTCAAACTGTGTGTGTTGTCAACACTCATTTCAGCTTGTTTCAATGTTTGGGTTTGCCTTTTGACAGTGCTTCTGCACCCGCCATTTTCCAATGGTATTTGAAACAGCTGACTGCTCAAGTACCAAACTGTTCAAGCTATTTGGATGATACTGTCATAGCAGGTTGTACACCTGAAGAACACATTGCAAATTTGCGTGCTCTGTTTTGTATGTGACCTGATACAGGACTAAAGTGTAGACTGGAGAAGTTTGATTTTTGTAAACCTGAGTTGCAGTATCTTGCTCATGTCATAATCAGTCAAGGTGTACATCTTCTTCAGTCATATTTGTCAGCCATAAGTGACCTACCAGTTCCTTGCAATGTCACAGAATTGCAGTCAGTCTTAGGTAAAATGAACTATTTATGCAGTTCATACTGAATGCTGCACAAATCGTAGACCCATTACATCTCATGCATCACAAGAATGTCCACTTTGTTTGGACAGATGAGTGCCAAGTAGATTTTCAAAAACTTAAAGATGCATTGCTCAGTGATTGATGGGTGGTTCACTTTGATCCTGAAAGACCAGTTGTGTTACAAGTTGACACTTATTCTTACAGAATTGGTGCAGTGCTTTCACACAGATTTGGTGATAAAGACAGGCCTATTGCTTTTGCATCATAAGTGTTGCCCAAAGCTCAGTGAATCTATTCACAAACAGAGAAAGAGGCATTGGCTATTGTGTATGGTGTCACCAAATTCCACCACTATTTGTATGGCAAAAAACTCTACTTAGTAATGGATCACAAGCCACTGAAGTCCTTGTTTCATCCGATGAAGCTGGTTCCTGTGTGAACTTCCCAAAAATTGCAAAGATGGGCTTTGTTGTTGTTTCAATATCAGTATGAGATTGTGTATCATTCGACAGCTCAACATGTAATGTAGACGCACTTTCATGTCTTCCAATTGGTGAAGGGAGGAAGGGAAGTGAGCCATGGCGCAGCTCTCGGGTGCAAGACACTATCGATTACTCCTCTGGTTAAGGTTGGCACTATGTGTGATCGCGAGCACCTCCTGTTGGAGCGGGTCCTAACGGGGAGTGAGTACGAGTAAAGAGAGTCTGGGGTGGACAGCAGGGGAGAACAGACATTGCGGCCGCACTCTGAGGCGACAAGAGAAGAATTGTTGTGCATGGCCGAGAAGGGAGTGTTGAGCAAGGCGGCAGTCAGCATCACTTTCCGGGGGACAGAGAGTTGTGGAGTCCAGCGAGCAGACACCAGCTCCGGGAGCAGTGCTCTGGTTTGTGGACGTGACGTGGGTTGTATTTTGGCGCAGTATAGTCTGCTTGGTATGCATCTGCTGCTCCCTTTATGCCCACGTGTGTTGTTCTGTCCGTATGTGCATTGAAAAGGTTACGCTCTGGCTGGAACAGTGGTGTGTGCTTTACATTCATACACCCTGACTCATTAGTTTTGCTGCAGGCAGCTGTAATTTCAGAGATTTTCTTAGCACGGTGGTGCCTAGTATCTGAGAACAAGACAGCTAACGTGCGACCTGTTTTGGGTTTTGGAGTCCTGTTTGGGCAACCTAGTTATCATAGACACAAATGTATTGCTGCTGGGTGAGGTTAGCCCTAATCTTGTGAAACTGAGCTTTCAGTGACTGGCTCGTCTGCAAATTAATTAATTTAGCCTTTGTGGTGTGTTTTTTTGTTTTCAATGGTGACTTTGTCATTCATTTGCATATGTTTCGCCATTAATGATAACTGTAAGATAGCAAGGTCTTGAAGGGCTTGCGTATCGTGACTGTATTTTGGCTACTGTTTAATTTGATTTCTTGTTTATCGGTCTGGTGAAAACTTATGCCAAGTTTACTAATTTCCGTCTGTGGTCTGGAAGTTGGTTTGATAGTAAATCCGTGGGTAAATCTTTACTGGACCTAACTGTTAACTGATCTTGTGTTGAACTAATGCCATTATTAAATCGTTTCTTGTGGGCTAAAAATTGTATTACCATAGACAAGGAGACAGGACACGTTCTGTGGTCGAGGGGTAGGCACGGTTGCTGCTTTGCGTGTGGTGTCTTGTCGCTCGCTATCATTTCCCGCATTAGTACGGGCGGCGTGAGATTTGTTTGCTCGCAGTTGTATGGCCGCTGGTCAGCTGTGCCTGCTCCCGCTTCAGGGTGTGCTGTGTTTCGTAAGGCGTACACCGATTTTCAGTCACTGTTACTCCTGTGTTGTTGTCGGTCGCTTACTGAAACATTAGTCTGTTTTAGCATGGTGGCCACTGGGCCATGACGATGTCGGTTGATGACCAGCGTTGGGGCGGTCGTCCGCTCTGAGTGGCTTCAGTCGCTTGGACTTGGCAGTTACCTTCTGATTAAACAGATAAAATTTGTTTATTTGCAGTAAATTCCTAAGTAGTTTGTGAGAAAAGTTGTAACTGAGCTTTTCATGATTTTACACAATTCAATCATTTTGGTAAGGCATTTTCCTATCTGTTTTATTTAAATGAGAATTCTTTATTGGGGTTATTCACCTGTTGAAGCTTAACAAAAAATTTGTAACTTAGCTTTAATGATTTTATTTAATTTAAGCATTCTTGTAAAGCAGTCCTTTATCTAAGTTTTATTGATTGGTAATTCTTTATTGGTGTTATTCACTGGTTGAAGATTAACATATGTTTGTAACCAAGTTTATGTCCTTGCTTAATTGAGATTTGTTAAGAGCCTTTATTGCTGGAAGATCATTAAAGCTTGGGTGCTTGTAATTGTGAATACAGTTGTCTATGTTGTGGGCTGCCCTTCCATTTCCACAGCCAAGCTGTCCTATCTACCAGTACAGGAAGAAAAAAAAATAATAGTTCAGTAGATATTAAAATGTGTGAGGTGATGGATGCAACCTGCCATTGGGGCACAGTTTGGTTGGTATCTTATGTATGGAACGTTGACAAGGAGCAAAACCAGATTGCTGTTATGTCTTTGTTCATCTATCTCATAAACATGAAATTGTGACATGGTAGATCTTGTGCACTCACTTGTTAACCTACAGAAACTTGAAGAGATCTGAGTTCAGCACCACAATGAACTAGCTTATAGGAGAGACGTTACACTTAAATCATAAAGCAATGAATAGTAGGAATAAATTATAGATAATAGTCACACATAATAATACCTCTTAAAGCTGAAGCTATATTCACTTTTGCATTTAAATATTCGTTGTTTAAGCCAGAATTCAGGAGACTGTTATATATGCAGGATTCCTCTGTGTCACTGTATATATAACCATAAGCACAGGTACAGTCATAAGTGCCTGGCAGGTTTAGGCATGCTTCAGTAACATTCTTACACTCATGTGTACCCTCCAAACATTCATCGATATCTGTAACAAATAATAATATACTGGTGTATGAATGTTGAACAATGTGTGGATGGATATGTGTGTGTGTGCGCGAGTGTATACCCGTCCTTTTTTCCCCCTAAGGTAAGTCTTTCCGCTCCCGGGATTGGAATGACTCCTTACCCTCTCCCTTCAAACCCACTTCCTTTCGTCTTTCCCTCTCCTTCCCTCTTTCCTGACGAAGCAACCGTTTGTTGCGAAAGCTAGAATTTTGTGTGTATGTTTCTGTTTGTTTGTGTGTCTATCGACCTGCCAGCGCTTTCGTTCGGTAAGTCACATCATCTTTGTTTTTAGATATATTTTTCCCACGTGGAATGTTTCCCTCTATTATAATGTTGAACAATATTTCTACAAAAAGCATTAACATTATTGATAAACTGCTCCTCTCTTTTCTCAGTATTTATCACACATGTAAATAATATTTTCTTTTTCTTGCTACTATCCTAGATAATTTCACAGTGTATACAGGGTGATTCAAAAAGAATACCACAACTTTAGGAATTTAAAACTCTGCAACGACAAAAGGCAGAGCTAAGCACTATCTGTCGGCGAATTAAGGGAGCTATAAAGTTTCATTTAGTTGTACATTTGTTCGCTTGAGGCGCTGTTGACTAGGCGTCAGCGTCAGTTGATGCTAAGATGGCGATCGCTCAACAGAAAGCTTTTTGTGTTATTGAGTACGGCAGAAGTGAATCGACGACAGTTGTTCAGCGTGCATTTCGAACGAAGTATGGTGTTAAACCTCCTGACAGGTGGTGTATTAAACGTTAGTATAAACAGTTTACAGAGAATGGGTGTTTGTGCAAAGGGAAAAGTTCTGGACGGCCGAGAAGGAGTGATGAAAATGTAGCACGCATCCAGCAAGCATTTGTTCGCAGCCCAGGAAAATCGACTCGCAGAGTTTTGTTTTTGAGTGAAAAAAAAAAACCTTTTTAAATACTCTTTGTAATGATGTATAACAGAAGGTTATATTATGTTTCTTTCATTAAATACACATTTTTAAAGTTGTGATATTCTTTTTGAATCACCCTGTATAATGGACTGGGTTATCAGAGAGTATTTAATTATTTTTTTGCCAGAATCAAGTTTAATTGTTAATACTGATGGTAATTTTTTCAATGATGCAGTACAGCATGTTATAATGCTAACAGTTTGGAAGCTCCCATTGTTACAACAAGCAGATTACTGTACAGTGAGTGAACAAATATAAGACACAGACAAATTTTAAGCCTGTTATTTTAAATAGGAAGATTGATTCTATCTGTAGCCTAAAAGTAATGCTGTATGTATCATTCATTTATTTACATTGTCTTCTGTAGATGGTACCATGAAACGAGAACCTGTTTATTATGATATAGGATGAAAGAAGTATTACAAAATTAGGAGAAACCAGTTATAAGTAGTGTCAGTATTATGCATTATGTATGTTATTACCCATCAAGTTAAGACCCTATTTTCGGTCAATAAAACCAATGTGATAAAATTAATATTCTGCTACCAACAGAAGATGACCAGCATCTATTTACTACAACTGAGATAACAGCAGCTCCTATATTTTTTCTTAAAGTAACACCTTTCCATCTTATTTTTCTTGTTAAGTTCAGCTGGCACAAGTGCAAAGAGCATTGAACAATGTAATGATAGTATATTATTAATACCGTGTGGCAGATTATATTTTAATGATATACTTGTCCATGTGGACTGTGAGGTTCCATATGAAGACAATGGTGTTTGTCTTTGTTTAATGAAAAGGGTTAGACAAAAATATGGAAACACCATGAGAAATGCATGCTTGAACATAAATGCAGATGCGCAGGTTATGCTGCTGTACGTGGTCACAAATAGCACTGTGCAATGTCCTCAACATGTTGCATACACCAGTCATGGTCAGAACAATGTTCTGTGTAGCTATGTCAGAGTTAAGTGTATGTGAACAGGCTAAACTGTTGGTGCTTGTATGGTGGGTGCTTCTGTAACCAAGGAAGCTGAAGTGTTTGGTGTTTCAAGAGGCACCTTATTGAAGATTTACACCACATACAGTGAAGGAGGAGAAACATCTTCCACTAAGTAACAAAGCAGACAAAAGTGTGTGTTGCATGTGCATGACAGTTATCGAAGAGGATTTTGACAAAAAATAAGAGGATGACATGTACAAAAGTCACTGCAGAACTGAATGTTGCACTTGTGAGCTCTGCCAGCACCAAAACAACATGAAGGGAGCTCCATAAGCAGGAAATTGCAGAGTGAGCTGGACTATCATTACCACTCATCAATGAAGCAAATGCTTGTAATACCAAAATGTGGTGCTGAAGCCATATAACTTTGAGTGTTGAGCAATAGAAGAAACATTGTCAGATGAGTCTTGTTTCACACTGTGTCCAACTTCACACTGAGATTATGTACCAAGAGTAAAATATTGTGGGGGTTCCATGATAATTTTGGCAGTCTTATTATCATGCTATTACTTGGACCCCATGGTTATTCTGCTAGTGCACATTACTGGCAAGGATTATGAGACTATATAGCTTATCATGAATGTCCATGCATTCTAAGACAACAAGGCACCTGTTAACACAGCTCACATCATCCAGGACTCATTTTGTGAGCACAAGGATGAACTGTCATATCTCCCCTGGCTAACATGGTCACCAGAATTGAGCCTTTGCGGTCTACTTTGGAGAAAAGTGTTCATGATCTTCGTACCCTGAACATGCCACTATTTTACAGAAGAATGGTATAAAATTCCCTTGAAAACCCAACTGGAATTGTATTTGTCTATTCCAAGATGACGAAGCTGTTCTGAATGCCAAAGTTTTTCCTACAGCATATTAGGTACTGGTATGGTAATGTGTGGTGTTTGTGGTGTTTCCAATTTTTGTCCACCATTCATATATCTTGGCTCATTGCACATCTTTGAAGGATCTCCTTCTTGATTGGATCTACAGACAATTACAAATGAAATTGTGCCAGAACTAAGCAAGATGCAAAAATCCTAAAAGCATTTTCAACAACTTTTTAGTCTCTTTATTGTAAAAATTATAAAATAATATAATGTAATATAATTTGGAAACAAAAGACATTAGAATGGGTGCATGAACATGTATTTCAGACTAAAATTTTTGTGCCACAATTACTGCATTCTTTTGCTCAGTAAGTGATGCATTTTTACCCAAATGGTTACATGGAAAATCTACTAACCAATGCATATGCCAAATCTGGAGCTCCAGACAAACCCAGGCTGACTACATTGGCAAGAAAGATTCCAGTGATTAAGTCTCAGTTCATCTAGGTCAGTGTTGAGCTCAAAAGGCAGTGAGCACTCTTTAGAGCCCTCTGGTGCTTCCTCCCAGCAAGGGTTTCCTTCAGCATCTTGCCAGCACTCCTCTATTGCTGACACATGCTTTAGCCGTGGGCAACAGGGATCTGTTACAGGCATTTTTAAGTTGACACTGCATCCATCTGTTCAACATCTTTCATAAATCACATCAAAATTGAGATCTCAGGTACATGGAATATATATTCTTCTCTGGTTATTACACAGTCACAACAGAACATATACATTAACAAAGTAAAGCAGGTGCTCAAAACTAATCTGTTCATTGTGTTAACTATTAACTGACACTAAACATCTACATTCTTTTTGTGGCATACAATTGGATGGTAACTAAAACTCCTTTGTTGTGGGCAGAGTAGCAATTGTATCAAGCTCTTCTCTTAGTGGCCAGTATTACACACTACTCTGAATAAATTGGTCCACTGTTATCCATATGAAAATGTTAGTTGGATAGCACATTATCATAAATGCTATTTTAGGTATTCACTAATATTGTGTTTGCAGACATGACAGCAGAGCTGTACCAAGGTGGTGCAAGGTAGAAGATAGACCCCCCCACAAGTGGTACAGGCACTGAGAGGAGGAGGGGTGTATTTACAAAAATTGAGTGAAAAAAAAGCAAGAATAAGGTTGTCTGAAAATTAACCTGGAGAGGTATAGAGGTATATAAGTTCTTCTACCCCTCATGTTCCTATCTTGTGCCTACAAGCAGACATCTGTCACTAAAATGATTAATATGGCAAAGTGTGCTTGTTACACTCGAGTGCTGCCTACTTAATCGCTCATTCCTTTTTTGTAAAAACAAATTATTTTTACTTTTGTAAAACATGCTCCACATCTGTAATATATTTGATGAAATTCCTATTACCTCTATATTTGATGAATAATACCTTATTGATGACTAATTTTGATAGTTATCATTTCCAAGTACAAATAAAAATCCATAACATGTTCAGTAACAGAGCTGCTGCTATTTCACTGCTTCTCAAAGGTCAGTGAGTACATGCTAAAACAAGTATGTTATTTAAGTGAAGGCTTCTACTTTTATCAGATTTCTACTGATTAAGGACTGGGGTGACACACAAAGGTGCACAAAAAAAAAAAAAAAAAAAAAGGAGGAATATGTGATATATTTGCCTCTCCAGTCAGTATGTTTGCTGCTCCCATGTTTCGGTTCATATGATCTGTTGTGTAAGGAAATAACAAGTTAAGAAAGTGCCTCCTGTAGATGATATGAAGGGAACTTTTGAGTCTTGTGTAAGGAAGTAACAAGTTAAGAAAGTGCCTCCTGTGGATGATATGAAGGGAACTTTTGAATCATTTCGCCTGTGTATAACAGAACAAGTTGAAACAAATGTATGCTTTGCCATTGGCCATGAACTGCATTGCTCAATTATCTGGTGTCAAAGAGCTATAGAACTATGCCTTACATGATTTATAAGATATTTTGTTGTTGTTGTGAATGAAACTGTAACACAGGTTAAAGCTTTGAAAGTCTTAAGTTTCTCTACTAATGACTGTGTTAAATGTTTAACCCAATTACTTCTTATATAAAATTTCACTGGGCAGTCATTTCTGCAGGGCCTGCCAGTCATACCCAAATTGACATGTCTTTCATATGCGCATGATGATGAGTGTAGAATGAATTGGAGAGATGTAGTATTACAAGGGGCAGCGGATATCATCTTGGTACAGCTATAGTTTAAAACCACATACTGTGTATTTACAATAACATTGAGAAACTGTTTATTTTTTTCTTAAGTTCTGTTAAATAGCTATTGTTTATCAAATACTGCTAACTTAATTTTTAGATGATGAGGTGGGAACATCCACTGCAATATAATTTTCTGATGTACAAGCGGAATATCTGTGACTTGACCACAGACTTAAGTGCATTCTTATCTTCCAAGCAGAACAGAAGTGTACCTATTATTGTGTAAATATTCATGCAGTAAACATTATTATCATTCTGTACCATGTCGTACCTAAATTATATTGTACCCGCACCACCAACTTCCACATTGGTGACCTGTAACAACCAAGAATTATGCCAGATATGTACTAAACTGAATGTTACACTTCGACAATGTGATCCATGTATAGCTGTCCATGTGCCGAAATTTGCTCAACACACCAACATTTCCCATTCTTAACAGTGCAGTGCTTCTCCATTAACTCTTTGACCACTTGCAGTGATCAGTTCCACAAGTAATGTGCTTCAACACCGTGGTTCAACTTCTGACAATAATCCCAAACAATTGAAAACAACAAAAGATCTACTTTGGGGCCTTGTTGGCATTCCCATTTTGCTTAAACACTATGCAACTGATTAACTGCAACATTCCAGCTGCTCGGATTCGTGTTCTTTCACCATTGATACTGTTTCTTCTGCACCAAGCACAAATTAATTCAACCTGCCTTTGCAACTGCTGCCTGTATAGATTTTGAACATTTGTCCATCATCATAGACAGACCAGGAACATATTCAATTTTGCCTGGACTAACTTTAAGCTTGGTCCATGATTGTTGAAAGCTTATTTGTAATGATTGACATCACAAAGAAACAGTTACTTCAAGAACATTCCATGGAACATCGACAACATGTTGATATTGTTGATAACAATGCTGGCAGCCATTTGCCACAGCATCAGCCTTAACATGCTTCTGACTCTGATGTCACTGGCCGCGGGTGGAGCTACAACTTCAATGCAACATCAACAAACTTCCACTTTGTCATCATCCACATCGCACCTCGGCCTGCACAGAATCCCAATATGCATGCTGCACCCTTGCCTGCACAGATCATTGTCAACTGTGTTGCACCCAGGTATCTGCAACTTGTGACTGACTATGCCTTACACCCAATGCACATTGAGAAACCTTAAGTCATGCCCTACCACATCCACGTGGGAGCAGTTTGGTGACACTGCAGGTGACTGTTGCCTGTCTTGTGACTTCTCGATAGTGTCAACAACAAATTCATCTAGTTGAGAAGACTGTTCTAGTTTTCTAAATGCTCCACATGGCAACAAATATTCTCTCACTCCAAGGACAATGACTGCTACCAGCTTCACATTTCCGATTTTGCACATGAACATATTCTTCTCATTGACTTGGACTCTGACAAGTGTTCCATGCAGCTTCTATCTCCACTGGTCCCACTTGCAAGAACCTCGTTTTCAGCAGTCCTGCTTGCCACCTCCCCTCTTGTGAACTGTCTTTTGGCAGAAACAAGTCCTGACATCAACCATCTACAACGTTGGCTCATTGACAAAGGATAAACCTATGACGCTGCTGCACAAGGCTGCCAGCTTGTTGATCAAAGTGCAGGGCTCCATAACACACTACAACAGGTTACTGTCTCACCACCTCACATGGACATTCTATTTATGGACATCACACAATCAGCCTAGTGATGGACTTCTTATGCCAATTCTACACCTCATTGGCCATACAACATGCCATGCTCCTTTACTTTGAAACAGGCCACAGCATCTCAGGACCTTTTGCCCTGGCATCTCCATCCCTACCTGGTACAATAAATGTTCAAGACAAGCAACCGGAAGACAGTTGTACATCCATCAACTAATTCAAGCATTGTGGCTCCTCTGCTCACGAGCCCCTGGTGATTCACCAATGCTATGCCAACTGTCGTGCATCATTGTACACACTCTGTATGATGAACACATTGCTCCTGCAATGTAATAACGACATATCTGCTACCACTGTCCTGGTGCACGAGCAACCCATGGCCTTGGCACACAACTGTCATGAAAATGACAATTGGAAGTGCATGTGAGGCCCCAGAACCACCAACCAGTCACGCCCAACTGTTGTCTCATTCTGCCCACTTCCCCCTCTGCCTAGCACCTCCTCTGTCACTGACCTGGGGCACACAGTGAAGCACACACATTTGTACACCACGCCATGCCCCACCATCTGGCTACGCTGTCGCTACTATCATCAGGCACCCCTCTCCAGCTGAACAGCACACCGTCACCATCTCTCTTCTACGTGACCCGCAGCAGTGCAGCTCAATTTTGCTGTCAATTGCCAATCTTCACATGACAACGGGCATGGGTGTGTGTGTTTGTCCTTAGGATTATTTAGGTTAAGTAGTGTGTAAGCTTAGGGACTGATGACCTTAGCAGTTAAGTCCCATAAGATTTCACACACATTTAGTTAGGTTCACTAGGCTCCATATTCGACTACCACACTCCGACAATCCTCTATGATGCCGCAACATTCAGAGGAATCAAATGCTATATGGTGCCTTTTTCACCACTTCCAACTGCACAGTTCGTCTTCAACCACCACTGACAGTTACAATGGCTCTTTCCGACACTTGTTCAAAACAACAACGCTGGACTCTCCAATAGCATCTCCGTCTACACCACTTCAACCACGATCAAAAACACATTGGTACCCTGTGTTCCTGCCTCCCCGCAGCCCCCATTCTGCTATGAATGGCCTCTGCACACACTACGTCCATTGCAGTTCGATTTGGCAAATAAATTACCAGCTCATGTCAACTGCACTTCCTCCCCAACATATGCCACTCCTTTCATCAGATCAAAATTTCTCTGGCGTGCGTAAGATCAACATGCCGACATCCTCGCCACCAACACCCCACCCCATCCCTTCAGTTGTACTGTTGGCGACCCGTGTGGAGACATCAGACGCTTCCCACACCAGCTATAGCTATGTGAATCATTCAGTGCTCATACCACACCCACAACAACAGCCGCTTCGAAAAACGGTCATGACTGATGAAAGTGCCAGTCATGGCACAACTAGTTGCATGCATCTGTATAACATCACTTCGAAAATAGGTCGTCCAGTTGTGCCTAGAAGAAGTGGCAGCCATGGCACAACTAGTTGCATGCATCTGTATAACATCACTTCGAAAATAGGTCGTCCAGTTGTGCCTAGAAGAAGTGCCAGTCATGGCACAACTAGTTGCATGCATCTGTATAACATCACTTCGAAAATAGGTCGTCCAGTTGTGCCTAGAAGAAGTGCCAGCCATGGCACGATTGGTCATCCATATCAGTACCCACCATTGAAGCAGTCACTAATTGCACTCTTTGTCTTTCCTTCAGCGCTCTGAACTGTGGGGGAGGGGGGGGGGGGGAGGGGGGGGAGGAAGAGACTCTGTGGGAACATCCTCTGCGATACACATCGCTGACGTACCATAAGTGGAATATCTGTGTCTTTACCACGGACTTTACTTTAGTGCGTTCTTAGCTTCCAGCCAGAACAGACGTGTACTTTTTTTTGTGTGTACTTTTTTTGTACTTTTGTACTTGTGTGTACTTTTTTTAATTGTGTAAATATTCATGCAGTAAAGCATTATTATTGTTCCATACCATGTCACACCTTAGCTGTATTGTACCCACACTGTACAACTTCCACAATGACATTTGTATTTATCGAAGTGTACCAGTTATCCATATGCCGTAAAAATAGAGTTAAGATTGTTAAATGTGAAACGGTTAACAAAAGCCTCCAAATCTTGCATTTGGATAATAATTTGTGGAAAGAATGGGTAGTAAAAAATGCTTTTTCTTCTCTCTTGATTGTACAGAGATTCCCAGTCTACTATTTTATGTCTTTTCTTAGACTTCTCCAGCGATTCGGTGTCATCTCGTGGAACCGGTTATACTGCTGGGGTTCTGCGTCTTCCCAATACAATATTTAGACGTTGTAACTCGGTGTCTTCATCAGCTGTTTTCTGTGACAAGTCAACAAGCTGACTGTGTCCCATATTTATGCCTGGGCGATGTCTGGCGGTGCTATTCGTCTTTCGGCGGTTCGTCTTCCATCTGCGGCCGTTTCCGTTATTTTCCCCTGTCACGGAATCTCTCGCGGCTGTGGCTGCTGTCTGGAGTCCTGTACTGTGTCTGCTCCCAGGTTGTGTGGTACCTGGGGTTTTGGATGGTTGATGTTGTTCCCTCTCTTGTCCATGAGCGCTACAGTTGTCTCCCGAGGAGGTAGTTGCTGCCTGGTGTTCCCTAAGAAATTTGATCCCTTTGATTACTCCCCTGGTCATCTGAGGTTCGCTACCAGAGAAGATAACTTTTTCCGTTGTTTGTGCACTAGTTCCAAAGCCAGATTCCACACCATACTGAGCTGGTATCCTATTTCGCGGTTGATCAGGTTCTCTGTCATCTTGATTTCGATAGATTCAGTAATCACACTATCTCAGAATCTGTGGGTCTGAGCCAGGATCCTGGTTTTATCATAATTCATGGCGTGTTCAAGTTCCAGGCAATGTTCTACAACTGCTGGTATCGTGGCCTGTCGTAGCCTGGTAAGTCTTTCGTGTTCTTTACATCTTATGTCAACTGTTCTGGTGGTTTGACCGGTGTAAGACAAACCAAATTTTATGTGGTAGATACCAGATTTTCTTAACTTCAGATCATCTTCGACCATTTCATGGAGGGTCTTGATCTTGTTCGATGTTCAGAATGTACTTTGATTTTGTGTTTTTCCAGGATCTTGCTGATCTTAGCAAATAGAGGCCCTGCGTACCGTAGAGAGGCTGCCCTCCTGGTCTCTTCTTCTTGATCTTCTCCCGTTATATCAGGTTGTCTGGTGGGATGTCCCTGGTTGAGAACCCATTGTCTGTGAACATTTGCTGTAGATGTTCTATCTCTGCTGCCAAGCTGTCTGAGTCGGACAGTGTCTTGGCTTGGTGTACAAGTGTTCTCAGTACCCAGTTCTTCTGCGCCAGATGATGGCAGCTGTCAGCCTGTAAATATAAGTCAGTGTGTGTTGTTCCTTATACACACTGTGGGCTAATGTGCCGTCTGTCTTCCTTTTCACCAGGATGTCCAGAAATGGAAGCTGACCATCAATCTAAGCATTGAATCTATCGAAATCAAGATGATAGAGAAGCTGATCAATGGGGAAGCAGGATACCAGTTCTGTGTGGCGCGGAATCCGGCTTTGTTACTGCTGCAGAAACAATGGAAAAACGTTATCTTCTCCGATAATGGAGCACAGACGACCACGGGCGTAAACAAATGAAACGAATCTGTTATGGAGCACCAGGTGGCAACTACCTCCTCCGGAGACAACTGTAGCGCTCACGGACAAGAGAGGGAACATCAACCACCCGAAACCTCAGGCACCACACAACCTGGGAGCAGACACGATACAGAACTCCAAATGGCGGCCCCGCCACGAGAGATTGCTGCGGGTTGCACGGACAGCATATACAATTCCCACAGCAGCCCGATTCGCCAGGAAGCGCACCTTGTAGATGCTTACTGAACCCTCAATGCCAGGAGAATGACAAGGGCACGATAGAAAGCCGGAGCGGTCGACAATGGCATAAGGAACGTCTGCAGCGTGTTGATAGTGTTAGGAACGCGTCTGGCTGGCGCGTACCCAGCGAGGAACACAGCGGGAACGGGCGCGGATGGAAGACGGAACACCTAGATAGATTAGATTTACTTTCATTCCAATTGATCCATAGTGAGAAGGTCCTCCAGGGTGTAGAACATGTCAGAAAACAATAATACATGACAAATATTTACAACTGAAACAAGTAAGCTAATGTACCTTCCACAGGTCCCAAGTGAAATGATTGTCTTTTTTTTTTTTTAATGAACACTATATGAAAGAATCATTTTACAGACACTCATTTACTAAGATCGCATTAATGCAGTGAATTTAAAATTTTAAAAAAAGTTTTTTATTTATAAGGTAATAAACATATAACAGAACTACTACAATACTCATTTATAATAAACACATTCTGCACTGAAACGGTGCAGAAGTTAGATTGTACTTGTACGTACACACACACACACTCTTATTTACAATGAACACATTACTGCACTGAAATGGTGCAAAAGTTAAATGTTAGATTGTGCACACACACACACACACACACACACACACACACATATATATATATATATATATATATATATATATATCAATGGAGTAGAAGGAGTTGGCCATCAACAAATTCTTTAGGCTTCTTGTGTACTGAATTTCAATGGTTGTTAAGTCTTTATGGCTGCTGGCCAATTATTGAAAATGTGTTCTTGAATAATGCACACCTTTTTGTACAAGAGTAAGTGACTGCCCTAAATACCACTCAGTGCTAGGATGCAAGTGGGTGCAGAAGAGGATAAGTCCATGCAGCCCTCTCTATCGTGAGACGCTGTCAGCAGGCAGCCACCTGTAATGGGAATCATCACCTGAGGTAATGCACTGTCGCCATCGTCTTGGGACGCTGCCTCCATGACTGGGGCTGGAGCCTGGGACCCTGGCCCACTGGCGCCAGACTGCCGCCGCCGTAGATGGTCGCTGAGACAGGGCACTGAGCTGTCCCATTACCGCCGCCGCCACGCCCCCTAGCAGTGATTACAACAGAGACCTGAGGGCGTGGTTCCAGCCGCGGCGGTACGATCCAGCAAGGCTGTATGTAACGCCGCTGCCAGAGCAGCGTATTCCAGTTAACTCCAGCGCAGCTACAGTCTCAGCAGCGGGCGCACGTTGTGAGCGTCTGGCTGGCCACTTTCGTCACTGCCAAGAATATCCGGAGGATCAACAGCTAATGTATTTCAGCTGATCAATAAATGTTGTTATTCTGTCATCAGGAACCAACTGTGGGCACACCAACCGTGGGCACACCACTATCATCCTCTTTCTCGCTACCAGAGGAAAACCCAAGTTCGATTCCTGCGATGCCTTTAATTTAGGAGTACTGCCTGTTGCAATGGTGTTCATTCAGGAAAAAGCGCAATGTGTTTTGTGGCTTCTTGAAACATGGTGGTCTCTTACAATTCAGCGACAGTTCCAGACTGCCTATGGTTGAGATCTGCCAGCGTCGAAAGATTGTATCAGAAGCTTGAATATACCAACAGTGTTGGCGATGATGCAAGACGCGGTAGACCTGGAGTGAGTGATAACACTATTGATACCACAGACACAGCATTTCAACGTTGTCCGCAGGAATTGACACGTCATGTTTTCAGATGAACAGGCATACCTCAGGGCACTATGGTGAGGATTTTACGCAAACGGCTGCAATCGCATGCATACAAAGTGCGGTTCCTGCAAGCTTTTAAGCCAGATGATAGGTTCAGATGTTCTGATTTGTTAGGAACGCGCTGGTGAAAATATATGGAGACCACCACTACATTAATAACTTTTGTTTCGATGAAGCGACTTATCGCATCTCTGGGGAAGTCAGCAGAAGTAATGTCCTTACCTGGGGGATGGAGAACCCACGTATCATTGTACAGCAGATAAGGGACAGCTCGAAAATGAATCTGTGGTGTGGCTTAATGCACAACGCAGGTATTGGACTGTTCATTTTCACTGAGCCTACCATTACGGCAATTACTTGCCTGGACATGTTGAAAGTATACTTTGCATCTCAGTCATAGGAATGATGATGGACCGCCGCATTGGGGAGTATTTGTTCACCAGTTCTTGGATGTAACATTTCTGGACAAATGGGTCTGTGGAGACGGTACAACGTCATGGCCACCACGTTCATCTGGTATACGAGCTCTTAACTTTTTTGAGCAGCTACGTTAAGGATAAAGCATCCAGCTCAACAGTTCCTGATCTGCAGACACTTAAAGCATGAATACAAGATGCTGTAGAGATGGTGAGAGTAGAGATGATAGCAAAAAGGCGGAGAGAAACTGAATGTCTGAAATGTAATCGCATCTGCGTATACGGACAGTCATAAGCTGTATAATGGAATGACGACAATGAAAACTTGTGCCGGACTGGGACACGAACCCAGATGTACCGTTTATCGCGAGCGGCCGCCTTACCGTTTGGCTATCCGAGCACGACTCATTGCCAGACCAAAACTTCCACATGTCGTCATCCACGTGTCTACAACCCGTATTCGACATCCACTATGTATTTTCCCATATAGGGGAGACATTTTACTTGAAAGTTGCTTGCTCGGTGTCGTGGAAAAATACAATATCGCGGTGTCGGTGTTATTCTGAATTACGATGCAATGTTCCTTTGGGTATGCATGCACGTCGTAAATAACACTGCATCGTAATTCGGAATAACGAAGGCACTTTAATATAAAATTGAATATTGCCTAGACGTTCTAGGGCTAACAAACGCAGCACATGTAGAAGTATGTTCATAAGAAAACTTATGAGTTAAGCTGCCATTTGCAACAAACTGCGCAGACGTATCTAGCGTAGCTCCTTATAATAAATTTTTGTAGTCAGAGAAAGACTATGCCCAACTTGTATATCGGCTGTGGCAGGTAGTGCACCACGGAGCTGATCCTCCTTGGTATACAAAACGGGTTAGAACACTGTTGCAGAAACAACGAAACAAACAGGCCAAATTTAAACAGACGCAAAATCCCCAAGATTGACGATCTTTTACAGAAGCTCGAAATTTAGCGCGGACTTCAATGCGAGATGCCTGTAACAGTTTTTACAATGAAACTTTGTCTCGAAACCTGGCAGAAAATCCAAAGAGATTCTGGTCGTATGTGAAGTATGTTAGCGGCAAGAAACAATCACTGCCTTCTCTCCGCGATAACAATAGACATACTATCGAAGACAGAGTTGCCAAAGCAGAGTTAACTAAACACAGCCTTCCGAACTGCCTTCACAATTCGAATCGAGAACAGCTGCCAAGATGAGTAACGTAGAAGTAAATATCCTCGGAGTAGTGAAGCAACTTAAATCACTTAATAAAAGCAAATCTTCTGGTCCAGACCGTATACCAATTAGGTTCCTTTCGGAGCATGCTGATGCATTAGCTCCATACTTAATCATGTCCAACCGTTCGCTCTACGAAAGATCCGTAGCCAAAGACTGGAAAGCTGCACAGGTCACACCAATATTCAAGAAACGTAGTAGGAGTAATCCACCAAATTACAGGCCCATATCGTTACCGTTGATACGCAGCAGGATTTTAGAACATATATTGTGTTCCAACATTATGAATTACATCGAAGAAAACGGTCTATTGACACATAGTCAACATGGGTTTAGAAAACATCGTTCCTGTGAAACACAACTACCTCTTTATTCACATGAAGTGTTGAGTGCTATTGACAAGGGATTTCAGATCGATTCCGTAATTCTGGATTTCCGGAAGGCTATTGACACTGTACCACACAAGCGGCTCGTATTGAAATTGCGTGCTTATGGAATATCGTCTCAGTTATGTGACTGGATTTGTGATTTCCTGTCAGAGAGGTCACAGTTCGTAGTAACTGACGGAAAGTCATCCCGTAAAACAGAAGTGATTTCAGGCGTTCCCCAAGGTAGTGTTATAGGCCCTTTTCTGTTCCTAATCTATATAATCGATTTGGGAGACAATCTGAGCAGCCGTCTTCGGTTGTTTGGAGACGACGCTGTTGTTTATCGACTAATAAAGTCATCAGAAGATCAAAACAAACTGCAAAACGACTTAGAAAAAATATCTGAATGGTGCGAAAAGAGGCAGTTGACTTTGAATAACGAAAAGTGTGAGGTCATCCACATGAGTGCTAAAAGGAACTCGTTAAACTTCGGTTACACGATAAATCAGTCTATTTTAAATGCCTAAATTCAACTAAGTACCTAGGTATTACAATTACGAACACCTTAAATTGGGCCGGCCGGTGTGGCCGTGCCGTTCTAGGCGCTTCAGTATGGAACCGCGTGACCGCTACGGTCGCAGGTTCGAGTCCTGCCTCGGGCATGGATGTGTGTGATGTCCTTAGGTTAGTTAGGTTTAAGTAGTTCTAAGTTCTAGGGGACTGATGACCACAGATGTTAAGTCCCATAGTGCTCAGAGCCATTTGAACCATTTTTTTGAACCTTAAATTGGAAGGAACACATAGAAAATGTTGTGGGGAAGACTAACCGAACACTGCGTTTTATTGGCAGGACACTTAGAAAATGTAACAGACCTACTAAGGAGACTGCCTACACTACGTTTGTTCGTCCGGAATACTGCTTACCAGATAGGACTGATGGAGTACATCGAAAAATTTCAAAGAAGGTCAGCACGTTTTGTATTATCGCCAAATATGGGAGAGAGTGTCACAGAAATGGTACAGGATTTGGGCTGGAAACCATTAAAAGAAAGGCGTTTTTCGTTCGACGGAATCTTCTCACGAAATTCCAATCACCAACTTTCTCTTCCGAATACGAAAATATTTTGTTGACACCGACCTACGCAGGGAGGAACGATCACCACGATAAAATAAGGGAAATCATAGCTCGAATGGAAAGATATAGGTGTTCATTCTTTCCGCGCGCTATACGAGATTGGAATAATAGAGAACTGTGGAGGTGGTTCGATGAACCCTCTGCCAGGCACTTAAACGTGATTTGCAGAGTATCCATGTAGATGTAGATGGGTCTGACCCAACTGAGTTCCCCTTCAGTGGTGCTATTCCCATGTACCCCAATGGAGATCCCTACGGTACAGTGTTCAGAAATCATAGGCAGAAGCATCAGAGACAGTGAAAGTTTGAGGCAGCCTTTGAGATATGCTCAGATAGTCTAATGGTTAAAGGGACTGTTTGGATGGGCAGGAACTCCGGGCTCGAATTCTGGTATGACACGTTGTAAATTGTCACCACGATTTCCTTATAACGTTAATAGCGTTGCTGGCCTTCCTCGGCTAGAGAGCCTGTATAGGGAGAGAGTGGCCAACCGGACGATACGGCGGCCATTTTTCTGCCGAACTGCGGGCGGGATTTTTGAGTGGCCAGTAGTGGAGTAGTGGAGTACACACTCACCGATTCAAAAGCACAAAACAATATGGCGAAATCATTCGTTAAATGCCTTTCTTTACAGCTATAATATACTCATAGTAGCCTACTACGTACAGCACAGGAAAATTTGATACTCCGGGCTCGAATTCTGGTATGACACGTTGTAAATTGTCACCACGATTTCCTTATAACGTTAATAGCGTTGCTGGCCTTCCTCGGCTAGAGAGCCTGTATAGGGAGAGTGTGGCCAACCGGACGATACGGCGGCCATTTTTCTGCCGAACTGCGGGCGGGATTTTTGAGTGGCCAGTAGTGGAGTAGTGGAGTACACACTCACCGATTCAAAAGCACAAAACAATATGGCGAAATCATTCGTTAAATGCCTTTCTTTACAGCTATAATATACTCATAGTAGCCTACTACGTACAGCACAGGAAAATTTGATACAGTGGCTGTAAAAATTATTCGTTACTTGCATTTATCTCCTTTAAAGTTCGTTTACTAGACATACTGCAATGAAAGTAACGCAAATAAAAAAAATATAGTGTATAGCATTTGTTTTGTATCGGAAGTGATGACGCTCAAGATTTAACGTACCTGTATTACGTCAGATGAATGAAAGTCGTAAGTAGTTGTTTACTTGTGACATGCAAAAAGTGTGAGGCGTATTAGTACTTCTTGTCACGTCTTCAAACTTTTCGCATGTCCCAAGTAAACAACTGCTTACGACTTTCTTTCACACAGACACACATATACTGAATACCTCTCGTACATAACAAACGAAAAAGATTACAAAAATCAGGTAATGTTAAATATAGGCTACTGTAATAACGACCATATAACAAGAAAACTACCGTATCCCTTCTGCCCCACAGTAAGTAGGCCTATTAAAAACTGTCTTCAAGAGTACCTACAATTATTTACTACGAATAATGTTTCAGCAACCACGACAACTGCAGAAAACGTACTTACAACTTGCCTGCGTCAACAGTCAGGCAATAATACTGAAACCAAAATAATGCCTAGTGTTCTGATTCGGAACGAAATAAAGTTTGACGCTATAAAGTCGAGTGAGCATGGCACAACAATTACAGGAACTTTCTGTTTCCAGCAAGGACTGTCAGATATTGGCTTCACAAAAGCTTGTGATGCTACCAGTATGCACGAACTTTTAAAGAAATAAGAGCTTAAAAATGCTGTAAATTGTAATAGGCCTACGTACTTCAAACAAGTAGGCCTACCGACTTCATCACAAAACGCTTTCTTTATTTCAACTCGTATTTAAGATAGCAAACGCTAATTACGCACTGAACACGATATACAACTAAATCGAACATGCATGCACAACGCACAAGTTTCTCAGTAATTCAAATACCTTTTAATCGTTTCCAAAAGTCCTCTGAACTTCAACTCAAAAGCACGGCGAACATAGGAAGCGCGAGAGACATTTGGCAGAAAATGGCGCCAAAGCTAATCAACCAATCACGGGTAACTTCGCCTATGGCCACTCTCTCCCTATACAGGCTCTCTATCCTCGGCTGCCCGCTACCTGGACAGAAGGAGTAGAGGGCGCAGGCGAACGGCTGGGTGTCGTTCGCTCTGACGTCGCCCCGGCCGTCTGGCTGCAGACACGAGGCCCAGTCGTCGCAGGCCTCCCCCAGCGCCGCCAGCTCGGCGCGGCCCCGGAGCGTGTGCCAGCACAGGTAGAGGCTCGCGCTAGTCTGCAGCACACACAAGTCACAGCCAGCGAGTAGTCTGCGCCGCCCTAGGAGTGCCGACGCTATTAGCATGTAAAGTGAAGAACTTTTTTTAAATATACACTCATGCTCATAAATTAAGGATAATCGCAGAATCTGGTGCCACACAATGTGGCACTACACAAAACTGGCACTAATAGCATAGGCATATAGGGAACACACACGACACATATCTGTAAGTTCACACTATTGGTGACAAGAAAACTGTCCCGAAAGACATGTGCTACAAAACTCCATTGTTTCCTGCGCATGTACCCCAATGTCAATATGGGATATGATCACTATGCACACGTACACAGGCCGCACAACAGGTTGGCATAATCTGGATCAGGTGGTCGAGCAGCTGCTGGGGTATAGCCTCCCGTTCTTGCACCAGTGCCTGTCGGAGCCTCTGAAGTGCCGTAGGGGTTTGAAGAGATGCAGCGATACGTTGACCGAGAGCATCCCAGACGTGCTCGATGGGGTTTAGGTCTGGAGAACAGGCAGGCCACACCATTCGCCTGATATCTTCTGTTTCAAGGTACTCCTCCATGATGGCAGCTCGGTGCAGCTGTGCGTTATCATCCATCAGGAGAAAGGTGGGACCAACTGCACCCCTGAAAAGGTGGGCATACTGCTGCAAAATGACATCCCGATACACCTGACCTGTTACAGTTCTTCTGTCAAAGACATGCAGGGGTGTACATGCACTAATCATAATCCCACCCCACACCACCAAACCACGACCTCCATACAGGTCCCTTTCAAGGGGTTGGTACATGGTTCCTGGTTCACGCCAGATGAAAACCCGGCGAGAATCGCAGTTCAGACTATACCTGGACTCGACCGTGAACATAACCTGGGACCACTGTTTCAATGGCCATGTACTGTGTTTTTGACACCAGGCTCTACGGGCTCTTCTGTGATCAGGGGACAGTAGAATACACCTTGCAGGTCTTCAGGCGAATGAACCATGTCTGTTCAGTCGTTTGTAAACTATGTGTCTGGAGACAACTGTTCCAGTGGCTGCGGTAAGGTCCCGAGCAAGGCTACCTGCAGTACTCCGTCGCCGTCTGTGGCCATTGATAGTGAGATATCGGTCTTTTTCTGGTGTTGTACACTGTGAACGTCCCGTACTGTAGAGCCTGGACACATTCCCTCTCTGCTGGAATCGTTCCATAATCTTGAGATCACACTTTGTGGCACACGGAGAGCCCGTGCTACGACCTGCTGTGTCTGACCAGCCTCCAGTCGCCCCAGTATTCTACCCCTCATAACGTCATCAATATGTGTTTTTTGAGCCATTTTCAACCCACAGTAACCATTAGCATGTCTGAAAACCTCTGTACACTTACTCGCTGCACCGTACTCTGAGATGAACCGACACACCTCTGCGTATGTGGACTGCTGCCAGCGCCACCGTGCGATGACGGCAGGTCAAATGCACCACATGGTCATATCCCTTGGTGATTTAAACCAGCAAACCACCCACCAGAGCGTTCTTTCACCACGTATCAGCATTATTCTTAATTTATGAGCATGAGTGTACAATTGTATCCTGGTCCAAACGGGCAGGGTAGGCTGCTTCACGTCTCAGTCCATAGTAGGACTTGAATCTTTCTATGCAGATTCGTATCAGCTGCAAGTGAGGCAAAGAGGGGATGGGACAGTTCGGTGTTCACGGATTCACTAATGGGGGTATTTTACGCTGCAGATAAGTTTACCATACCAAATACATTTTTGAAAAATACGATGCACGACGAAAGAATCATCCTAATGAGATGGAAATGGTAGATTTGATGTACATGTAAAGAAAAATAAATGATTACAATTTCAGAATTATCCGAATGGAACGGAAATCCGCAGATGTGACATAAATGTACAGGCAAACAAATGATTACAATTTCAGGAAAACTGGATTATTTATCCAAGAGGAAGAGCTTCACAAATTGAGTGAGTCAGTAAAGCGTTGGTCCACCTCTGGCCCTTACGCAAGCAGATATTCGGTTTGGGATTGATTAGTAGAGTCGCTGGATATCGGCCAAATTCTATCATATTGGCGCATTAGATTGTCCGAACCTCCGGCTGGCTGGAGAGCCCTGCCCATAATGCTGAAAACATTCTCAACCGGGGAGAGGTCCGCCGATCTTGATGTCCAAGGCAGCCTTCGGTAAGCGCGAAAAAGCAATAGAAGCACTTGCTGTGTGCGGGCATACATTTTGTCGTTAAATCGTAAGCCCAGAATGGTTTGTCATGAAGGGCAAAATAACGGGGCGTAGAATATCGTCGACTTACTGCTCTGCTGTAAGGGTACCGTGAATGACAACCAAAGGAGTCCTTCTACGAAAACAAATGGCACCCCACACCATCGCTCCTGGTTGTTGGGTCATATGGTAGGCGACAGTCAGTTTGGTATCCCATCACTGTCTGGGGCGTCTCCAGGCGCATTTTCGGCCTGGAGTGTCAGTGAATGGAGTAGAATTATCTTCAGTGGGGAGTTGGGCTTCGAACTGTGTACAGATGACCAGTGAAGACGTCTCTGGAGATGCTCCAGACATTGTGAATTTTTAGCAGTATGGGCAGGGACCTCTAACGAGCTTGGGGTTTTGACGATTTAAGGCACAAACTGGACAGAGTTTGCCACGATATTCCTCAAGAGGACATCCACCAAGCCGTGTAGTTGCTTTCAGAAGGAGCAGAAGTTGACCAACGCATTATTGACTTGCTCAACTGGTGAAGCCCTTTCTCTTGGATAAATAATCCAATTTTTCTGAAATTGTAATCATCTACATCTGCTTCCATACTCCGCAAACCACCTGACGGTGTGTGGCGGAGGGTACCTTCAGTACCTCTATCGGTTCTCCCTTCTATTCCAGTCTCGTATTGTTCGTGGAAAGAAAGACTGTCGGTATGTCTCTGTGTGGGCTCTAATCTCTCTGATTTTCTCCTCATGGTCTCTTAGCGAGGTATACGTAGGAGGGAGCAATATACTGCTTGACTCCTCGGTGAATGTATGTTCACGAAACTTCAACAAAAGCCCGTACCGAGCTACTGAGCGTCTCTCTCGCAGAGTCTTCCACTGGAGTCTATCTATCATCTCCGTAACGCTTTCGCGATTACCAAATGATCCTGTAACGAAGCGCGCTGCTCTCCGTTGGATCTTCTCTACCTCTTCTATCAACCCTACCTGGTACGGATCCCACACTGGTGAGCAGTATTCAAGCAGTGGGCGAACAAGTGTACTGTAACCTACTTCCTTTGTTTTCGGGCTGCATTTCCTTAGGATTCTTCCAATGAATCTCAGTCTGGCATCAGCTTCACAGACGATTAATTTTGTATGGTAATTCCATTTTAAATCACTCCTAATGCATACTCCCAGATAATTTATGGAATTAACTGCTTCCAGTTGCTGACCTGCTATATTGTAACTAAATGATAAATGATTTTATTTCCATGTATTTGCAGCATATTACACTTGTTGTTTGTTTGCCTATACATTTACGTCACATCTGCGGAAATCCGTTCCACTCGGATAATTCCTTGATGGTGCATCTTTTTTTGTCTTAGAGTGTATTATTCGCCAGCCGAAGAGGTGGTCGCTTCGGAGCACTGTAGATCGTGTAGAACAGGTAACAGTCAAGTGACCCTCCAAAGCTGGCTTAAATCAGGGCAGTGAAATGGTGTGTATGTGACAGTCGGATGTATGGAATAAGCTGGGTCGATATGAAGATGTAACAGAAAGGCATAAAGGAGCTATCAAGTTTGAACGTACCTGTTTCACACCGTGACCGAAGTTGACATATTTGTTGCTATATCAACGTGTGACTGTCCATCATGTCCAGAAGAACTACTGCATCATTAGCAGCAATGTGACCAGATGTAAGAATAGTGACTGCAAAACGATCCGAAGTGGTGTGGACCGGACGCATATGTCTCACCTTATCAGTGGCGATCTGCATCAAACCAGACAGTAACTGCTGTTGTTAGTGAATGTAGGTCCATATCAATCAATTTCCGAGCGCACTGCTAATAGAACTGCATGCAATGGGCATTTGAAGTCGAGTATCTCACCAAAGTACATTATTATACTGTAGAATTCATTACAATTAACTTTAACACATTTCAGTATTTTTATGAAGTTCTTCACATTACAAGTTACTCAGTATTTTTCTTTATTAATTATGTTTGCAACTATTTATTTGGGTTTAAGGTCGAGTGATTCAGCTGACCGGTCGACGTGCGACAGGGTGTCTGAGCGTTCGTCAGACTTGGACGTGTGCGTGCATCCCAATGAACACAGCTTTTGTCATCTTTGACAGGAGTGTCCACGCCGTACTCATTATCAAAATGTAAAAGAAAGTTGTTCATGTTTGTGGTTAACATGAATGAGAGAGCCAAAGTCACGATACGAGAAACACCGCAAAACACCACAGAAGTGCCTCCCACCGGAATACACTCTTCACAGTAACGCATCATTGGACGCCTTCAGTGCTCTAGACGCTTTGCATCTTTAAAAAGAAAGCAATGGCAACTCGTCAGACCACACTACACGTCCCCAATCAGCTACTGTCCGGTTTCTGTGTTGTTTGGCCTATTGAAGATATGCAGTTTTATGTGTACCTGTGGCCAATGGCTTTCTGCGAGGCACCCGACCACAAATGTCCACAGCATGTAGTTCCCTTAGCAATATTCGATTTTCACATCGAGTGGACGTACTTTTAATGAGCGCAGAAATTCCTGCCTGGTTTGAAACGGAATGTCACCGACAATGAGTTCCAGTCGTCACTCGTCCAATTTACAGTGTGGTCTTGCGCACGTACAACACGATTTTTCCTTTCCACCATTCCGTCACGTCTCCAGTTCCACTCACTTCAACCTTTTACACTATGACTAACGTGAAGGGGAGCCCGCCCGGTTAGCCGAGCAGTCTAAAGCACGGCGTTCCGGAGCGGGAAGGAGCGCCTGGCCCTCGGCACGAATCCCCCCAGCGGACTTGTGTTTAGGTCCAGTGAGCTAGCCAGTCTGTGGATGATTTTTAGGCGGTTTTCCATCTGCCTCGGCGAATGCTGGCTGGTTCCCCTTGTTACGCCTCAGTTACACTACGTCGGCGATTGCTGCGCAAACAAGTTCTCCAAGTACGCGTACACCACCATTTACCACTGGGGGCCGAACTGCACAGTAATCCTGGGTTTGGTGTGGGTAGCGGAGGGGTGAAGTGGACTGCGGTAGTCGTCGTGGGGTTGTGGACCACTGCAGCTGCTGTGGGGACGGAGCCTCTCCGTCATTTCTAGGTCCCCGGTTAACGTACAACATACAACGTGAAGGGGCACATAACCACCTCGTACTGGCCCAAGACCATACGTAGCGCTCCAAACGCAGCAGTATGCGTTTTTCAAGAGTGACTGGTGATTACTAACGACTGATAAGGTTTCACGTCTTACGCATTGCACAACAAAAGTAAAGGGTCAGTTTTTTCGAAGTCCGAAATTCTCTTCCTTTGCGACGTAGAAGTTTGAAATTAGGCTCAAAGGTGTCTACGCCCTTCCTCTGTAATTGTGAAAAAGTGCAAGGACACTGAGACGTCGCTCTCCGCCTCGGTGACGCTTAAAACAGCAAGATGTTGACACTTGAGAAAAAAGGCCACAGCTCGAAAGTTCATGTGAGCTGTAAGGTGGGCACCAAATTTCACCATAATTGTGCCCAACGCCACCGGCGACGTGTCATACGATGAGAAGCACATCGCAGCCACTTTTATCCACATTTCGCCCCTTTCGTTTGACGTCTCTGCGTTGGACGTCAGAACTGCTACCCCCAGCGTTGAAACAGGCGACCGAGGGAAAAATTTCAGATGTACCTCCGCTCAGAGTTGGCGCGAAAAGGCCTCAGGAGGTGGGATAAAGGGCACTAATGAAACCACCCCTTTCCTTGGAGAGTTGATTCCCACACATCTCGTGGTTGACAATGACAGTTCACAGTGCAATGAGCAATGACAACCTTCGACACTGCTGACGTACTCGGACGTTTCAATCTATCTCTAAGGATATTCTGGGCCAGCAACCCTAATGAATGTGGACGTACTATTTAGGAGAGTAGCTCTAGTGTACAGGATAGAACCTAGAGGCACCGTACACCGCCATTCGACGAAATGTGAACGTGATCCGAAGCACCAAAGAGTTCTTCTGGTTTTTCAGACCTACTGTTCCGCACCTTCATATGGTGTGATCAGGAGAAGTGCAACACTGACACTTGCAGCCGGCCGGTGTGGCCGTGCGGTTCTAGGCGATTCAGTCTGGAACCGCGTGACCGCTACGGTCGCAGGTTCGAAACCTGCCTCGGGCATGGATGTGTGTGATGACCTTAGGTTAGTTAGGTTTAAGTAGTTCTAAGGTTCTAGGGACTGATGACCACAGATGTTAAGTCCCATAGTGCTCAGAGCCATTTGAACCATTTTTGACACTTGCATGAATAAAGCGGCAAAGGAACCTCTAAGACCATCCACTTCGGTAATACCCCTGGTGCTACCAGATCACGTTTGTAGAGCACTTTAAAAATGTACCTGCACAGAGACAACCTGTGACGGAGCGCTAGGGGCCTCTAGGCAGGCTACACTACTGCCCCTCCAAGTAGGCACATGGAATCGTAGCGGTGCCAGGACGCTGCCTGCCTGCAGATGCTCAACAAAGGGTTGCACGTGACACGGAGAGTGTTGC
The DNA here is from genome assembly GCF_023864345.2 of Schistocerca serialis cubense. Classification (NCBI taxonomy): domain Eukaryota; kingdom Metazoa; phylum Arthropoda; class Insecta; order Orthoptera; family Acrididae; genus Schistocerca; species Schistocerca serialis. The sequence continues at coordinate 631,374,929 of NC_064642.1, read as the reverse complement.
CGAACTGGAGCATCCTAGAGGGACCCATTTTATACACACATGTGTAAATGTCTTCCCCCCATCACCCACTCACTATGATCACACCTGTGGAGGGTGCAAAGAGGAGGGCTCAAAACATTTAAGCACCCTTTCATGCTTCAGATCACGTTTAAAATTCGGCGAATTTTTGTGAACTGGCACTAGAGATTCCATCTTATATGTTGTGTATGAGGCAGAACTGTGAGCCTCATGGAAAAAGGATGACCTGGCTGAGTCACGGAATTTTACTTAGTCTGATCACAAGGGGTGACCATTATTTCACGTGTTGATCACGTAGGCTGAAGTGAGGATCAATGAACTATACTTGACGGGATGTATCTGGAACATCTTAGGTGATTAGAAGTTAGTAGAGAGGAATACAATTAAATACTTCGCTTTAATTCAGCATCAGCGGTGAACGTCCATCTTTACTTTGTACAATAATATTTACAAGTGCAGTTATAGACTGAACCGCGAATACTGTTTTACAATTCTGATTGCTTCACACATATAGATCAATTGGCAATGCATAAACTGTATGTGGCGGCTGGCTAGGTCGTAGCTACTGACTTAGCTGAAGGCTATGCTAACTAGCGTCTCTGCAAATGACATCTCTGAAGCTATAACAAGTGAACCATTCTTATTAAAGTCGGCTGTAGAACTGGCCCAATGCGCTAGCTTGTCTCGTAAGACCAGCCGAGTGGCGGCGCTCGGTCTGCTGGCGTCGACAGTGGCGACTCGCGGCTCCGATGTGTGCTGACGGACCGCGGCCGATTTGAAGCCTACAACTTAGCCATTGTGGTGCCTTGCGGTGACACCACACTATACACCAAAGAAAAAACTGCGGTCGCGTTACACTTTAAAATAGTATTATCACGTAACTCTTCAGGCTTTCCCGGCGAGATCTTGACATGTGGAATAATCGGATGTGTGTGTCGCTCTGGCACAATAATTCGGCCACGTAACTCGTTGCCTTCTTCAGGTGCTACCTGAGTCTCAGGCGCCAGAGCGGGCAGTAGACCCGATTATTCCACAAGTCTAGTATTATCACGTTCATGGGGTTGCTGGCCCACGATGTCCTTAGAGAAGGGCTGAATCGACCAGGGGGTATCAGTGGTTTCAAAGTTGTCAAGAATGTCGTACTGTTTCTCATCGCACTGCTAGCATTTGTTTTCGACCGCGAAACGTGTGGGGCAGGTAGTTAGGCGGTAAGTTCCTACGGAACCAAACTGCTGAGGTCATCGGTCCCTACGCTTACACACTGCTTAATCTAACTTAAACTAACTTACGCTAAGGACAACGCAGACACCCATGCCCGAATGAGGACTCGAACCTCCGATGGTGGGAGCCGCGCAAATTGTGTGAATTACCACCCTACGGGAAGGGGTGGTTACATAGACGCCCTTTATGCTATCTTCTGAGGCCTTTTCAGTCGAGTCTTAGTGGCAGTGTGGCTAAAATGTTTTCCTCGGCTATCCATAAGAAAACCGCGTGATTTTAACGCAGGGCATCGCGGTTCTCACCTCCATTGCATAGTCAATATAAAGTTCAAAACAGGCTCAAAAGTAAACGAATAGTTAATAACATCCCGGAAGTTCGTTTTCTGCTGCTGCAAAGGGAAAGCGTCTATATTCAGTTCGAGCCCTTATACATCAGAGATTCTGTGTCTGTTCAATTGCTCAGACCTTGGTTACCCTCCAAAACGTTATGATAAAGAACCAGTCTGTGGAAAATGTGTGAAGTCAGAATGCTGACAGGAATCCACAGTTGGATGTATACCATGCAAATATAGAAACAGGACATGTGATAAGACAGAGAGACCTGACCGCCCTACCTACAAGCAGTTGTACGAGAGGCAAACAGAACACACCGAATATGACATTACCGATAAAGTTTATTAACACGGATCACAACTTCAACGGCCAGACACTAAAGCCCTCCTTAAATACAGGTACAGATACGCAAAGAAGCAATATATGCAAACGCAAACATAAGTCTCCATCACTAAAACGAGAGACTGTCGGCGTGCAGTCGCCTAGTGACATTACATGGTGTAGCACAATTAACAGTGTAAGTGGGCTGCTTCTGTGTTGGCAGCGCTGTGTAGCGCTTTGCATTGGATCTCTGACCGCGCTTTCTTTGTAAGAGACTCTGTGGCTGGTTGGACTCGTTGTTGGAAGTTAATCGCCAAATAGTGTTGGGCAGTTGGAAGTTAGTCGCCGGCAGTGATGGAAGTACTGTTGGGCAGTTAGAGGTGAACGGCCGGCTGTGATGGATGTTAGATGTGAGAAGTTAGCATTGATGGAGGGTAGTGGTCTGAACTGTTAGCGTACGCTAACGATCTGTACATGTTCGACTTGGAGAGTGAGTATTATACATGATTATATGCCTTTGTACTAGATGTCAATGACGATTTATGTTTGTGTCTGAACTGGATGTCACATTATTAAGGTAAAAAAATACATCATTTGGTTAGCAACAAAATCTTTCCTTTGCTAACCACATGCGTATTAGTAGTTAGTGGCTTTAGTAGTTAGAATATTTTATTTAGCTTGGCAGTATTGAAGCTCGCTGTATTGTGGTAGTTCGCGTAATGAAGATTTTTGTGAGGCAAGTACTTAATGAAAGGTATAGGTTATTTTTAAGATTTCTTTTTAGTCAGGGCCATTCTTTTGAATTAATTACTTGAAGTCAGGTTATCCTTTTTTTTGAGCAGTCAGATTGCGTTGCGCTAGAATATTGTAGGTCAGTGTTGACATGATAAGAATAAGTAAAGAGAAAGTAGGTTCACTTGCATTCAATTTCACTCAGCAGTTTAAGTAAAAAATTTAATAAAGAAGTTTCAACAGATCTAGAAACGAACAATCTTACATCGCTGCAAACGTGTGACATAATACAGAAAAGATATTTTAACATCACTGATTACATGTGATTACATCGACTACCACGGAGGAAGGCAGATAAAACACGAAATGTTCCAGTGGGCTATCTTCCAGACCGGACTTCTGCTGCAAGTGGAAGAGCTGGAAGAGGACGTTTTCTACCAATGTAGTGGGGAATGTAACAAAACAATCAGAAAACAAACGCAAAAGGATGCCCTAGGGCATCTCTGTGATACCAGCACATATTCATTTCACAACACCAAAAAACAAGGAACAGATAGTCATATTGACACACCAGTACAAGAAACACATGACGATACAGCACCTACAAACAATTCACTAGGTCAAAACACACCATTAAAGTTACACTCAGAATATGAAGCTAGCAAATGCAGACCGTACATAAAACCCGTACGTTTTACAAATGGTGGCAGCACACACACAGCACAGGCACACAGGGAAACAGCCACAAAGAAAAGGCTCAGTTGCCAAATAACCTCGCGATAGGCAAACAGTATTCGAAAAACACAGATACTGGAAATCCATTGCTAAATACAAACAATCTACCTAACAATACAGTTAAAAACACGTCATCCACAAACAGTTCCGACTGTACATAAATAATAGAGGAAGACAAATGTCAGGATATTTCACAGGACACACACAGAAATCCCAAACAACACAATAATAACGTAACTGATTATGATAATCTTGACAGTAACTTACGCGTAAGTAGGTTAGAAAATGGGGAAATTTTCCAGACTGCTCTGCGTCTGGTGAAACGCCTCAGTTACTCGGAAGGGGAAAAATGTTTCCCTATAACAGAGCAGACCGACAGAACGATACTTAGGACAGAGACCTGCCAACCGACCATTATGAACTCTGCAGACTCTTACGACAAGCATGCGAACGAAGAGGTGAAGGTTTAAACACAGATAAAGTTTATAAAGACGTTTATTGCGACCCTAAAGAGGCAACACCTAAGTGCTATGCCTTTACCAGATACCTCCCGCTGTGAATATCTTACAGCCAAATTGCAATAGGAGTGCTTCGGCTGGAGTGGAATTAGATAGACTTCTGAACGCAGTGCAGGCAACCCTAATCTGTCTCGAAGAGCGTGGCGGGCCTCCCCAAACATCTCATAGCATTACAAGGATCCAGAATGCCAAGGCTACAATTGTAAAAGCGAACATAAATTACACAGTCACAAAAACAACATAACGTTGTTCCGAACGTGTAGCCATAGCTGAAATTACACATGGATGAGAATCTTGGACTATCACATACATGTATGCAGAGTAATCATATGACATAGAGTCTTTTTCTGACCAAATCAGAGATATAGCACAATTTTCTAGGGACAAAAAATTACTCATACTTAGTGACATCAGTGCACGGTCGACTCTATCCCACGCACACAGAACAGATAATAGGGGGTAAATCGTAGTTGACACAATAAATGAATCCAGCCTCTTTGTTCTAAACAAAGCAGGACAAACATCTACATACTGCAACAATCCATCAATATTGACATCTCACAAGTAAATCCGAAGTCCATAACATACGTCAACAAATGAGAAGTACTAGAAAATGCCATACACAGTGACTACAACGCAATACTCATCCACACAACACACAAACACGAACAACCGAGCGAGGTGGCGCAGTGGTTAGCACACTGGACTCGCATTCGGGAGGACGACGGTTCAATCCCGCGTCCGGCCATCCTGATGTAGGTTTTCCGTGATTTCCCTAAATCGCTTCAGGCAAATGGCGGGATGGTTCCTTTGAAACGGCACGGCCGACTTCCTTCCCCAACATTCCCTAGTCCAATGAGACCGATGACCTCGCAGTTTGGTATCCTCCCCCAAAACCAACCAACCAACAAACACGAACACACTAACTTCATGTCAACAAAAACAACGACTTCTTCTAAACAAGGCAGACTGACAAAAATTAAGGGATGTGGTTGAAGAATTTTCCCTCCACACATTCAATGGTAGCATAGACTACAAAGACTATTGTTGTGGCGTAACAAGCTTGCTACGCCACACTGGGAAGGGAGCCGAAAGAAAGGCACGCGTACACACACGCCGACTGGCGTCAAGTCTGGAACAAGATACGTTATGACTGCTATCAAGAAAATACGTAGCTTTGGAATATACTTAACTTTATTCACTCCTTGTGATACATCTCTCTTGACTATACAAATGAGACTCGTAAGATACATGCACTGTTACAATTGGCGCCTTGCTAGGTCGTAGCCATGGACTTAGCAGAAGGCTATTCTAACTGTCTCTCGGCAAATGAGAGGAAGGCTTCGTCCGTATTGTCGCTAGCAATGTCGTCCGTACAACTGGGGCGAGTGCTCGTCCGTATCTCGAGACCTGCCTTGTGGTGGCGCTAGGTCTGCGATCACACAGTGGCGACACACGGGTCCGACATGTACTAAATGGACCGCGGCCGATTTAAGCTACCACCTAGCAAGTGTGGTGTCTGGCGGTGACACCACAACTATAAGCTGGTCTGCTTCAAAAAGCACAACAATTAGCTATCCCAAAGACCGACCGCGCACCAAAACAGAAACTCACCTGGTCCACTGAGTAGAAATAGCAATAGATACAGTAGGCGCCTTCGAAATCGCTCACAAGGCTACGAGAGATGCAGACAGCAACAGTCTTATGCAACAGCTTACCCGACTAGTGCAAAGGTAGGATTTTGCAAGGGCAAACAGGGATACAAAATGTTATCAAGAAAATAACAAAAGAATAGCCACAAGCCTCAATCTGTGGGCCAGTTTTCTGGGATCTTGCCATAGACCCGCTCCTAAACAATCTGGACGAAGATGATAGGTTGAAGAGTATAGTAGCCTAAGCTGACGACTTGCTAGTAGTAATAGCTGCAAACTCGGGAATGCAAACTCAAAAGCAAGGCTACACAACTCCTTACAAACATAAGTGATCGGTGGAGCCATAACAAGCTCACAATTGCGGCAAACAAGACAGTATATTTACTCAAAAGGGCCTTGCAGAGAAACCACACCATTAGGCTGGACAACACTTGCATACAGAGGGAAATACCAAGATACCTAGTAATACATCTCGACGAACGCTTGACGTTCAACGAGCACATAAGACTTACAATTGAAAAAGCGACAAGGCTTAGGCAAAGACTCGCCACGCTAAACTCAACTCTCCACAAACTACCACTGCAGACACTGCGAATGTATCGTAGAGCCTTCTTTGAATCTATGTGTATCGCAGTAAGTGTTTGGGAATGTCAACTGTAACTTACGACCGAGAAAACCATTGTGAGGCGTGGATAAAGAGGTGTATTGCTCAGAATGATCGGGGCATTTCGTACCACGTCCGTGGAAGCCCTATGCGTTGTACTTGCAACTTACGCTATCGACATAACCATAAGGCACAGAGCAGCAGAATACTGGCGCAAAAGGGGAAGACAGGATAAGATATATGAGATAGCAGGGGAGCATATTACAGAAAAACGCCAATCAAATATTTGGAAGTTTGAGACATAGCAAAAAGAATGGGAAACATCTGACAAGGGCTGTCGTGTTTTCTCCTTCTTCCCGAAAATCCGGGAACGATTGAGCATCAAACACGCTGACCCAAGTCGCTGTATGGTACACTTCTTGACGGGCCATGGCTCTTACCCTACACACCTGCACTGCTTTATAAGACACAGATGATGACGTGAGCACTCCAATATCATTAGATACGTGTACGGCATTGCAGCACATCACACGACTGCAACAATACTACAAGTGATACGTACATGGAATTTAGAAATAATTTACTAATAGAAACATAACAACGAATTTTCCTGTTTTTACAAGTAAAACAAATAACTTTGCGTTCCTTGGATCATTACTTTCAAACATGCAATTGTATAATTTTTGAAATGTATGAGAAACAAACTGTAAAACATGCGAACTTTATAAAATTGTGCATAAACGCTTATATACAATACAATGAGACGTAAGTACACAAACACAAGCGCACGACACAGATAAGATGCGCCCTTTGGGGAGACGAGGCTCGAGGTCACCTCCCGAGACTCCTCTTTCGCTGTTATGTGGAGGAAGCAATGGTAGTAACAAATAATACTTTCATACTTTATGCAAAAATCACGTAGACTGAGCCAAACAACATACACATATATATTATAGTAGTAGCTCTAGTTGACTAGAATATGCTAATGGTACACGCGGCGCTCGGGGACCACAGCACAGCTACGACACCTGAAGATGGGCTTATAACAGTCCGAAACCGGCCGTGTGAAAATAAAGTAATTTACAACTGAAGAGGTATTTTCAACCTCTGCGATATGCTAATTCAGATGAGACAGGTTCGAAGTGTTTACCGAAGTCCTTCCACTTGAAATAGCTAGATCAAGGGACCTCTTTTGCTATCTAAATCTTTCCTATTGTGTATTATTTCCTTCTTAAGAATACAGTAAAATATGATTTTTTTCCTTCCTTTCCCAAATTGCGCTTTATGTATCTTGTGTTTTTATTTTTTTGTTTTGTTATTCTTTTTTTAACTAACTTTTTAATCATATAAAAAACAAGAAAGTACTAAAATTTTGAAATTGTCTACTTTGTAGTAGCAAACGACCCACTATAGTTACCAAGATGGTGAGTCATTATGTAATGTCAATAAATAAATAAATAAATAGGCAACAAAACAAGAAACGAAATGTGGGTAACGGGGGGTGTGATAACCTTCCCATCGTGTGACACGTCCTTTGTGCATTGGACAGAATTTTGTCGAAACTTCTTGCCAATGTGACATCACTGACCAACCTTACAGAGACTTGCACTTTTTAGCATGCCTGAACTGTACCCTAGATCGAGGGTGATGGCGCAGGACGCCTCGCTTTTCTATCATTACTGAGGAAGGTTGTAGACACCTGACACAAATTTCAAACTTCTGCGTCGCAATGCAAGACAATTACGAAACTAATTCTTTAATTGTGTTGCGCGATGTAGATTCAAATATACAGTATAATGCCTACACCCTCCCCGTTTGTACTTATAGGCTATAGCCAATGAAAATACTGTATTTTAAAATTTTGTTTACGCCACTGCAACTGTTATTGAACCGCACCAGGCGGCAAGGTGGTAGTAGTTTGCAAAATGGCGACTAATCAACAGAAAGCAATTAGTGTGTTGCAATATGAGAAGACTGAATCTGTCACTACCATGGAGCGTGCGTTCCAAAGATAGTACAGCATACAGCCATTAGCCCACCAAACTACATTATTGGCCATTACAATTGCTACACCACGAAGATGACGTGCTACAGACGCGAATTTAACCGACAGGAAGAAGATGCTGTGATATTCAAATGATTAGCTTTTCAGAGCATACACACAAGGTTGGCGCCGGTGGCGACATCTACAACGTGCTGACATTAGGAAAGTTTCCAACCGATTTCTCATACACAAACAGCAGTTGACCGGCGTTGCCTGGTGAAACATTGTGATGCCTCGTGTAAGGAGGAGAAATGCGTACCATGACGTTTCCAACTTTGATAAAGGTCGCATTGTAGCCTATCGCGATTGCGGTTTATCGTATCGCGACATTGCTACTCGCGTTGGTCGAGATCCAATGACTGTTAGCAGAATATGGAATCGGTGGGTTCAGGAGGGTAATACGGAACCCCGTGCTGGATCCCAATGACCTTGTATCACTAGCAGTCGAGATGACAGACATCTTAGCCGCATGGCTGTAACAGATCGTAAAGCCACGTCTCGATCCCTGAGTCAACAGATGGGGACGTTTGCGAGACAAAAACCATCAGCACGAACAGTTCGACGACGTTCGCCGCAGCATGAACTATCAGCTCGGAGATCATAGCGGTTATCCTTGACGCTGCATAACAGACAGGAGCGCCTGCGATGGTGTACTCAACGACGAACCTGGGTGCACGAATGGCAAAACGTCATTTTTTCGGATGAATCCAGGTTCTGTTTACAGCATCATGATGTTCGCATCCGTGTTTGGTGACATCGCGGTGAACGCACATTGGAAGCGTGTATTCGTCATCGCCATACTGGCGTATCACCCGGCGTGATGGTATGGGGTGCCATTGGTTACACGTCTCTGCCACCTCTTGTTGGCATTGACTGTACTTTGAACAGTGGATGTTACGTTTCAGATGTGTTATGACCCGTGGCTCTACCCTTTATTCGATCCCTGCGAAACCATACATTTCAGCAGGATAATGCACGACCGCATGGTGCAGGTCCCGTACGGGCCTTTCTGGATACAGAAAATATTCGACTGCTGCCCTGACCAGCACATTCTCCAGATCTCTCACCAACTGAAAATGTCTGGTCAATGGTGGCCGAGCAACTGGCTCATCATAATACGCCAGTCACTACCCTTGATGAACTGTGGTATCGTGTTGAAGCTGCATGGGCAGCTGTACCTGTACACGCCATCCAAGCTCTGTTTGACTCAATGCCCAGGCGTATCAAGGCGGTTATTATGGCCAGAGGTGCTTAGTCTGGGTACTGATTTCTCAGGATATATGCACCCAAATTGCGTGAAAAAGTAATCACATGTCAGTTCTAGTACAATATATTTGTCCAATGAATACCCGTCTATCATCTGAATTTCTTCTTGGTGTAGCAATTATAATGGCCAGTAGTCAAAATAGGCAACCAAACAAGAAATGAGATGTGGGTAGCAGGGTGTGTGATGACCTTCCCATCGTGTTGTGGGGCGGCGGGTGGAATTATGTCAATTTTATGTTGTTTATATAAATGTTAGGTTTGTAGAATGTTAAACCAGTTCCTATTATTTAGAATGTTATTTATGCTGTCTTTCGCCGTTCTCAGCACTGGTTCTCTAACTACAATATTGGCAACCAGAAAGTGATTAGCAAACCGTGAAGCCTGTAATTAGAATTCCTAGTGCCCACTTAATCTGAGAAACACACTTATAGCTGCAGCTTATAGCTCTGAGGAATTAGGAAATTGTCTGGGATTCATAATCAAAAACGACCGTAAAAAAAAAAACTTTCTCTGTATTCTGAAAGTCACAGATGAAAAAAAAAAGAATCCACACACTCTAACTAACAGAGCAGTTCAGAGTCTAATGCGCTGATGCCACTATAACTGTCCAAAACAAATATTTAAATGAATGCTCGCCATAATTTGATGAATATGCTCATCAAACGCCACGCTAAATAATGGTAGAATGTTTGTCCCGCGGCGGCACGTGAAAATACGACATACGCAAACTGAAGACATATCATTAAAGTCATCCCAGAATTAACACTTCACTCGAAAATGGTTTCATGGTTACGCATATCTCGAGTAACTTAATACGGGTATCCGAGGCTGTTTGTAGCAATGATACCGACGCGACGCGACTCCCGACACAGATGGCGTGCTGTTCAGCGTCTGGAGAGAACTGGGCCTTTCTTGCTCGCGCAGCGTTCTTATATACACTCCTGGAAATTGAAATAAGAACACCGTGAATTCATTGTCCCAGGAAGGGGAAACTTTATTGACACATTCCTGGGGTCAGATACATCACATGATCACACTGACAGAACCACAGGCACATAGACACAGGCAACAGAGCATGCACAATGTCGGCACTAGTACAGTGTATATCCACCTTTCGCAGCAATGCAGGCTGCTATTCTCCCATGGAGACGATCGTAGAGATGCTGGATGTAGTCCTGTGGAACGGCTTGCCATGCCATTTCCACCTGGCGCCTCAGTTGGACCAGCGTTCGTGCTGGACGTGCAGACCGCGTGAGACGACGCTTCATCCAGTCCCAAACATGCTCAATGGGGGACAGATCCGGAGATCTTGCTGGCCAGGGTAGTTGACTTACACCTTCTAGAGCACGTTGGGTGGCACGGGTACATGCGGACGTGCATTGTCCTGTTGGAACAGCAAGTTCCCTTGCCGGTCTAGGAATGGTAGAACGATGGGTTCGATGACGGTTTGGATGTACCGTGCACTATTCAGTGTCCCCTCGACGATAACCAGTGGTGTACGGCCAGTGTAGGAGATCACTCCCCACACCATGATGCCGGGTGTTGGCCCTGTGTGCCTCGGTCGTATGCAGTCCTGATTGTGGCGCTCACCTGCACGGCGCCAAACACGCATACGACCATCATTGGCACCAAGGCAGAAGTGACTCTCATCGCTGAAGACGACATGTCTCCATTCGTCCCTCCATTCACGCCTGTCGCGACACCACTGGAGGCGGGCTGCACGATGTTGGGGCGTGAGCAGAAGAGGGCCTAACGGTGTGCGGGACCGTAGCCCAGCTTCATGGAGACGGTTGCGAATGGTCCTCGCCGATACCGCAGGAGCAACAGTGTCCCTAATTTGCTGGGAAGTGGCGGTGCGGTCCCCTACGGCACTGCGTAGGATCCTACGGTCTTGGCGTGCATCCGTGCGTCGCTACGGTCCGGTCTCTGGTCGACGGGCACGTGCACCTTCCGCCGACCACTGGCGACAACATCGATGTACTGTGGAGACCTCACGCCCCACGTGTTGAGCAATTCGGCGGTACGTCCACCCGGCCTCCCGCATGCCCACTACACGCCCTCGCTCAAAGTCCGTCAACTGCACATACGGTTCACGTCCACGCTGTCGCGGCATGCTACCAGTGTTAAAGACTGCGATGGAGCTCCGTATGCCACGGCAAACTGGCTGACACTGACGGCGGCGGTGCACAAATGCTGCGCAGCTAGCGCCATTCGACGGCCAACACCGCGGTTCCTGGTGTGTCCGCTGTGCCGTGCGTGTGATCATCGCTTGTACAGCCCTCTGGCAGTGTCCGGAGCAAGTATGGTGGGTCTGACACACCGGTGTCAATGTGTTCTTTTTTCCATTTCCAGGAGTGTATAAAGCCGCGGTGAGGACGGCTAAGGGGACACCTGATCAAATCGGCTCTGCCGACTAGCCGCTGGGCTAGTAATGCACCACATTAAGTTACCGAATAAATCATAGCTTCTTTTGCAGATGGCCGATGAAGCTCTTAATTCTCTTAATTTAAATGTGCATTCAGCACGCAGGTAAGTAATCATAATAAAAGTTTGACGTGGCTAAGTTAAATATTTTGGGCGAGAGAATTAATTAAATTACACTGCACACAGTAGACGAGCTCTGAACTTGCCCTTTTGAGATACGCTATCGCTATAGTTTTATTGTTATTTAAATGAAACTTCTCACATCTTTATGATTATAGCGGATCTCCATTCTACTTAAATATAAACATCCTAGCCTTATTTATTAGCCTACTTAATCTATCTTGCTTCCTTAAGTTTTAAGACAAAAACCAGAAAATTATGAATTTCAACTAAAATCTTAATTTGTGAGATCCAGAAGACTGTTTCTATTAAATTATCATTGAAAAGGAATCTAAGTATAAATTTTTAAATCTCTAGCTCTTTTCTGTTGCGCCAATGATTTTTACAGAAAAACGTCCAAATTTCGAAAATGGTTAAAGTTATCGAACTGATATTCAACACATATTAATTTAGTATTACTCCTGACATGCTAGAAAGATTTTAGGTTATTTACTTGATTTTTAAAGTATTGCGCAACATTTATGACGTCAGAGCTAGTTACAGCGGACTGGCTGGCACACAATGGAAAGACTGATGTGAATTTATTACGGCGTGAGTAGGCTGCTTCCCTACAGTGTGACACGTCCACGCTGCGTTGGACACAATTTTGTCGAAGCTTGGTGCCAGTGTGACATCACTGATCCACCTTACACGTCACATGAACTTCTGAGTACCTGCACCTTTTAGCATGCCTGAACTGTCCCCAAGCTAGAGGGTGACGGCGCAGGGCGCCTCGCTTTTTTATCGTTACTGAGGAAGGTTGTAGGCACGTAAGACAAATTTCAAACTTCTGCATCGCAATGCGAGACAATTACGAAAGCAACTCTTTAATTGCGTTGCACGGTTTGGATTCAAATATATAACGCCTACGCCCCCCGCGTTTGTACTTATAACCGATGAAAATAATATGTTTTTAAAGTTTTGGTTTATGCCACTGCAAGTTTCATTGCGACGCACTAGGCGCCAAGGGGGTAGCAGTTTGCAAAATGGCGACTAATCAACAGAAAGCAATTAGTGTGTTGCAATGTGAGAAGACTGATTCTGTCACTACCATGGGGCGTGCGTTCCGAATATAGTACAGTATACAGCCATTAACCCACTATAGTATATTGCCGTACTGTCGACAGTTCAAGGACATAGATTACTCTGGACGCCCAAATGTTGCAGTTGAAATAATGGAGTCTCCTTCGTAGCCCAAGGAAATCTACAGTCGTTGTAAGCACTATTTTTTTTTATGTAACACTCTTACTATATAAAATACATTCGTCCAAAACCTGAAGAAGGGTATGTCTTCACTATGTATTTTATCTAGGAAACTGATTTCGCTGACGTGCGGTTGTGTGTCACAAGACGAGTCTGAAACTGTGATACCCGCCACTGGAACCTCTCGAGTGGGCCACGGAATGGCTGCGCCTCTATCCAGTCCTTGTCGCGCAGGCGCCGGCACTCGGCGTCGGCGGCGGCCACGTCGGCGTCGGCCAGCGTCCAGTTGTGCAGACGCATCAGCACCGTCGTGTCCTCCTGGCGGCGCAGCCCAGCCTGCAGCGCCTTCTGCCGGCCATACCGTCAAACTCTCAGCACAGCGTCCTGCGCATGCGCATTTATTTACTGCCACTATACAGGGTAACTGTTAAGTTCATCAATCATTTGATAAATCGGAGCATAAGTAAATGGATAAAAAAAATAACGTAAGAAATGATACAGTACACTAAAGACTAAATTCTCGCTTCCCACGCCCGGGTTCCCGGGTTCGATTCCCGGCGGGGTCAGGGATTTTCTCTGCCTCGTGATGACTGGGTATTATGTGATGTCCTTAGGTTAGTTAGGTTTAAGTAGTTCTCAGTTCTAGGGGACTGATGACCATAGATGTTCCCATAGTGCTCAGAGGCATTTGAACCATTTATATATATACAGGGTGTTACAAAAAGGTACGGCCGAACTTTCAGGAAACATTCCACACACACAAATAAAGAAAAGATGTTATCTGGACATGTGTCCGGAAACGCTTAATTTCCCTGTTAGAGCTCATTTTAGTTTCGTCAGTATGTGCTGTACTTCTTCGATTCACCGCCAGTTGGCCCAATTGAAGGAAGGTAATGTTGACTTCGGTGCTTGTGTTGACATGCGACTCTTTGCTCTACAGTACTAGCATCAAGCACATCAGTACGTAGCATCAACAGGTTAGTGTTCATCACGAACGTGGTTTTGCAGTCAGTGCAATGTTTAGAAATGAGGAGTCGGCAGATGCCCATTTGATGTATGGATTAGCACGGGGCAATAGCCGTGGCGCGGTACGTTTGTATCGATACAGATTTCCAGAACGAAGGTGTCTCGACAGGAAGACGTTCGAAGCAATTGATCGGCGTCTTAGGGAGCACGGAACATTCCAGCCTATGACTCGCGACTGGGGAAGACCTAGAATGGTTCAAATGGCTCTGAGCACTATGGGATTTAACATCGATGGTCATCAGTCCCCTAGAACTTAGAACTACTTAAACCTGACTAACCTAAGGACATCACACAACACCCAGTCATCACGGAAGACCTAGAACGACGAGGACACCTACAATGGACGAGGCAATTCTTCGTGCAGTTGACGATAACTCTAATGTCAGCGTCATAGAAGTTGCTGTTGTACAAGGTAACGTTGACCACGTCACTGTATGGAGAGTGCTACGGGAGAACCAGTTGTTTCCGTACCGTGTACAGCGTGTGCAGACACTATCAGCAGCTGATTGGCCTCCACGGGTACACTTCTGCGAATGGTTCACCCAACAATGTGTCAATCCTCATTTCAGTGCAAATGTTCTCTTTACTGATGAAGCTTCATTCCAACGTGATCAAATTGTAAATTTTCACAATCAACATGTGTGGGCTGACGAGAATCCGCACGCAATTGTGCAATCACGTCGTCACCACAGATTTTCTGTGAACGTTTGGGCAGGCATTGTTGGTGATGTCTTGATTGGGCCCCATGTTCTTCCACCTACGCTCAATGGAGCACGTTATCATGATTTCATACGGGATGCTCTACCTGTGCTGCTAGAACATGTGCCTTTACAAGTACGACACAACATGTGGTTCACGCACGATGGAGCTCCTGCACATTTCAGTCGAAATGTTCGTACGCTTCTCAACAACAGATTCGGTGACCGATGGATTGGTAGTGGCGGACCAATTCCATGGCCTCCACGCTCCCCTGACCTCAAAAAATGGCTCTAAGCGCTATGGGACTTAACATCTGAGGTCATCAGTCCCCTAGAACTTAGAGCTACTTAAACCTAACTAACCTAAGGACATCACACACATCCATGCCCGAGGCAGGATTCGAACATGCGACCGCAGCGGTCGCACGGTTCCAGACTGAAGCGCCTAGAACCGTTCGGCCACCAAGGCCGGCCCCTGACCTCAGCTCTCTTGACTTTCATTTATGGGGGCATTTGAAAGCTCTTGTCTACGCAACCCTGGTACCAAATGTAGAGACTCTTCGTGCTCGTATAGTGGACGGCTGTGATACAATACGCCATTCTCCAGGGCTGCATCAGCGCATCAGGGATTCCATGCGACGGAGGGTGGATGCATGTATTATCGCTAACGGAGGACATTTTGAACATTTCCTGTAACAAAGTGTTTGAAGTCACGCTGGTACCTTCTGTTGCTGTGTGATTCCATTCCATGATTAATGGGATTTGAAGAGAAGTAATAAAATGAGCTCTAACATGGAAAGTAAGCGTTTCTGGACACATGTCCACATAACATATTTTCTTTCTTTGTGTGTGAGGAATGTTACCTGAAAGTTTGGCCGTACCTTTTTGTAGCACCCTGTATATACTCATGCTCATAAATTAAGGATAACTGCAGAATGTGGTGCCACACAACGTGGCACTACACAGTACTGGTGCTAATAGTATAGGCACATGGGGAACACACACGACAGTTCTGTAAGTCCATGGCATTGGTGATAAGTTGATAAAACTGTTCCGAAACACATGTGCTACAAAACGCCATTGTTTCCTGCACATGTACATCGACATCAATATGGGATATGATCACCATGCTCACGTACACAGGCCGCACAACGGGTTGCCGTACTCTGGATCAGGTGGTCGAGCAGCTGCTCGGGTGTAGCCTCCCATTCTTGCACCAGTGCCTGTCTGAGCTCCTGAAGTGTCGTAGGGGTTTGAAGACGTGCAGCGATACGTCGACCGAGAGCATCCCAGACGTGCTCAATGAGGTTTAGGTCTGGAGAACAAGCAGGCCACTCCATTCGCCTGATATCTTCTGTTTCAAGGTACTGCTTCACGATGGCAGCTCGGTGGGGCCATGCGTTATCATCTATCAGGAGAAAGGTGGGACCCATTGCACTCCTGAAAAGGTGGACATATTGGTGCAAAATGACGTCCCGATACACCTGACCTGTTACAGCTCCTCTGTGAAAGACATGCAGGGGTGTACATGCACCAGTCATAATTCCACCCCGCACCATCAAACCACGACCCCCATGCAGGTCCCTTTTAAGGACATTAAGGCGTTGGTATCTGGTTCCTGGTCCACGCCAGATGGAAACCTAGCGAGAATCTGTTGTGTAGATAGTTCCGCATAGTTAGCGCATACACAACTTTCCCACTAGAGTGCGCCCCGCTAAGCACAACAGCGCAGGCACAGCGCTCGTCCATCTCTGTACTATGAGATGGCGCTGCCATAGAGACGGACCAAATTCTGCTTCTGCCGATCCGTGTGTTAATATGTAACGCAGCCAATGAGATTGCTGCTAACGTAGAACCTTTTCTCATCGCGGATCACACTCGCGCAGCGATACATGAACACGCGAGGTATTATAACAAGTGTACAGACCTCTAATTAGTCAGTCTGCATTTGTCTGCACCAGTCTGTACCAGTCTGCATTAGTCTGTACCAGTCTGTATGAGTTCTACATTTGTCTGTACCAGTCTATAGTCAAGTTTCAGTCTGCGCCTAATAAGATTACCATATTCCTGTACATAGCCATGAAGATAAATGTATAGACACTTTTGTCAAGTATCAGAGATATGTGAGAATAAGATTAACATACCGATACCAAAGAAACTTCAGATTGTCAATTGTAAATAGCATCCAGAACCAAGTTAAGTAATTTTTATGCATGTTATTATTTTAACTAATGTGTGTGAAAATTGATCAAGTTCTGTTGAAAGTTGGTCACCGCTACTACTCTAAGCGTGCAAGTGGCATTTCTATCGTCTGACCTAACGCCAGAAGATAAACACGCCACGATAAGACCACGAGACATATTGCTGACACTCGCCTACTTCGTTAGAGCGACAAGTCAAATAATCTGATGGTGTGTGTACTGAAGGTCTTACAATACGCACACCACAGAATCACTTTTCAGACTATACCTGGACTCATCCGTGAACATAACGTGGGACCACTGTTCCAACGACCGTATACTATGTTCTTGACACTATGCTTTACAGGCTCTCCTGTGGCCAGGGTTAGTGGAATGCACCTTGCAGGTCTCTGGGCGAATAAACCATGTATGTTCAGTCGTCTGTAGACTGTGCCTGGAGACAACTGTTCCAGTGTCTGTGGTAATGTTCCGAGCAAGGCTACCTGCAGTACTCGGTGGCCGTCTGCGGGCACTGATGGGGAGATATCTGTCTTCTTGTGGTGTTGTACACTGTGGATGTCCCGTACTGTAGCGCCTGGACATGTTTCCTGTCTGTTGGAATCGTTGCCATAATCTTGAGATCACACTTTGTGGCACACGGAGGACCCGTGCTACAACCGTTTTTGACCAGCCTCCAGTCGCCCTAGTATTCTACCCCTCATAACGTCATCAATATGTGTTCTTTGAGCCATTTTCAACACACAGTCACCATTAGCACGTCTCAAAACGTCTGCACAGTTACTCGCTGCACCAACACACCTCTGCGTATTTGGACTGCTGCCACCGGTGACCAGAGTGTTGTTTCACCAGGACCATGTATCAGCATTGTCCTTAATTTATGAGCATGAGTATATATACATATAGCATGGAGCCAGCAAGTTAGTTTGGAAATCTGTCGACAGGTGTATCTCCGTTGCAGAAGAAAATGGCAGCGTACCAGACGAAGACAGCGTTTTTTGTACTAGTCTTTGCGTACTGTCAATCACTAGTTAGTGTGCTAAGAGCTTTCCGTGGTAAGTTTCTAAAGGCGCCACCAGTGTACAACATCAGATTCAGGAAGGATGGTTGCTTGTGAAATGGAAAACGTTCGGGCCATCTGGGTGAGTCAGAACAGACAGTGGACAGTTTGTGGTACGTGACGATGTAGAGACCTACACTGGCTTGTGGGTTTACATCAAGGGTAATTTTTATGTTCCACCTCTACCGTACAACCTCGAAGACTTGTGATTCGCCATTACAGCTGCTGTTCTTACCATCACTGTTGGTACGCTGGGTTGGGTACAGCAGATTTGGACAACCCGTTAGATGTGTGCTGTATGACGAAAGGTGGACTCACAGAAAATTTATAAAATGTTGTTCTAGGCCATTTATTTGTACCGATTTTTTGAAATATTTCATGTTCTTTATGATTACCCTGTACATAGAGAGTGGAGGATAACAACATGATAATTTGGTCAGAGTAGGGTAGGGGACATCTAATCGATAAATTTTTTCCATATAATCACAAGACCCAAATGCACTGTTGTGGAGCTACTAACATAAACGCCACTAGTCAACATTCACATTGCTTATGCAGCAGTGGGTTTCAGTCCTGTGGGTGTGAGAAGTTGGTATGCTCAACATTTCCCAAACTGAATGCTACCAGCAGTCAACACCCTTAGGGCTGTTGACAATCGCTGGAGAGAACTGGTCATCAGTGAACCCAAAACGGCTCATAGAGCATAACGAAGTGCAAGGAGGATGCTGGAATTTTGTGAAGAGATTCTGCATTGTATCCTAGGTTCTCGGGTGTCCAGCCGGATCCGATCGTCGAAGTTCCACGATATTTCGGCGAATAACCGTTCCGCCATCATCAGATGGTGCTGCTGGAATGCAGCAGCAGCACCTAATGATGGCGGAACGGTTATTCGCCGAAATATCGTGGAACTTCGGCGATAGGATCCGGCTGGACACCTGATAACCTTGGATACAGCACATTCGCCGGGAAAGCCTCAGATCACAGATTCTCCATTGTTTACAAAGAATGGTTTTAACCAGCATCTCAGCAACAGCTCACGAACTCGATGTCACTTGTTGGACAAATAGTTTACATCATCATCATCATGCACAAAGGAGTCAAGCATCGAAAACAGAGGATTGTCTATGGCACGCAAATTTTTGTGCTCGGATGGTTCAAACGGCTCTAAGCACTATGGGACTTAACATCTGAGGTCATCAATCCCCTAGACTTAGAATTACCTAAACCTAACCAACGTAAGTACATCACACACATCCATGCCCGAGGCAGGATTCGAACCTGCGACCGTAGCAGCAGCGCGGTTCCGGACTGAAGCGCCTAGAACCGCTCGGCCACTGCGGCTGGCCAAATTCTTGTGCCAGTGCCCCAAATTATGAACTTACCACACTTCATCCTAGTTACGGATCATACTATTTGTCTGAAATCGTCATCAGTGGGTGTATGAAAATACAGGGTGATTCAAAAAGAATACCACAACTTTAGGAATTTAAAACTCAGCAACGACAAAAGGCAGAGCTAAGCACTATCTGTCGGCGAATTAAGGGAGCTATAAAGTTTCATTTAGTTGTACATGTGTTCGACATTTCAGCCAATAAAGTTTTTGGTCCCTTTTTCTTCGAAGGTGCTACTGTAACTGGACGACAGTATCTGGAGATGTTAGAGAATTGGCTGTTCCCTCAGCTCGAACAAGAAGCACAACAATTCATATTTCAGCAGGATGGAGCGCCACCACATTGGCACTTATCTGTCCGTAACTACCTGAACGTCAACTACCCGAGGCGATGGATCGGCCGCCAGGCAGCCCGTGACAGAGCACTTCATCACTGGCCTCCAAGAAGCCCTGATCTTACCCCCTGCGATTTTTTCTTATGGGGGTATGTTAAGGATATGGTGTTTTGGCCACCTCTCCCAGCCACCATTGATGATTTGAAACGAGAAATAACAGCAGCTATCCAAACTGTTACGCCTGATATGCTACAGAGAGTGTGGAATGAGTTGGAGTATCGGATTGATATTGCTCGTGTGTCTGGAGGGGACCATATTGAACATCTCTGAACTTGCTTTTGAGTGAAAAAAAAAACCTTTTTAAATACTCTTTGTAATGATGTATAACAGAAGGTTATAGTATGTTTCTGTCATTAAATACACATTTTTAAAGTTGTGGTATTCTTTTTGAATCACCCTGTACATTCCATTCAAGAACATTGTCACCAGGAAAGGTTTTCACTGGATGTCTGAGCACAAGACGTGATCGAACCTTTTCTTTCTTCACTGAATTTACTCAGTTGCTTACAATTTTTGCTAGTAGAACTTCCCGTACTGTTAGGATACGTTCCTCCCCGCATCCGCCGCTGCACTCCACTCTGGCAGTCAGGGACCAGCCGACATCTGAATGAAGTCTTCGGAGACGGATTGGGTGAGCGCGGTGGTTGCAATATGAAGCTTTTCTGACCGACCGATGGAGCACCACTGGATTTTTTGTGTGGGTCATATAAAATACTGCACCACTGTGTGCATGACAAAGTAGAGTGGCGTCCAGCATCTTTACAGTCGCAGTCACCGTTAAGTCGTCGTCCCACTCTACTAAGATGCGTGGGTTTTGGCCCGTGGCCTATAAGAAAATGGTTCATACCCCTCGAGTACAGAATGCACTTCATCCGAAGTACAGTCCTGGAAATTGAAATAAGAACACCGTGAATTCATTGTCCCAGGAAGGGGAAACTTTATTGACACATTCCTGGGGTCAGATACATCACATGATCACACTGACAGAACCACAGGCACATAGACACAGGCAACAGAGCATGCACAATGTCGGCACTAGTACAGTGTATATCCACCTTTCGCAGCAATGCAGGCTGCTATTCTCCCATGGAGACGATCGTAGAGATGCTGGATGTAGTCCTGTGGAACGGCTTGCCATGCCATTTCCACCTGGCGCCTCAGTTGGACCAGCGTTCGTGCTGGACGTGCAGACCGCGTGAGACGACACTTCATCCAGTCCCAAACATGCTCAATGGGGGACAGATCCGGAGATCTTGCTGGCCAGGGTAGTTGACTTACACCTTCTAGAGCACGTTGGGTGGCACGGGATACATGCGGACGTGCATTGTCCTGTTGGAACAGCAAGTTCCCTTGCCGGTCTAGGAATGGTAGAACGATGGGTTCGATGACGGTTTGGATGTACCGTGCACTATTCAGTGTCCCCTCGACGATCACCAGTGGTGTACGGCCAGTGTAGGAGATCGCTCCCCACACCATGATACCGGGTGTTGGCCCTGTGTGCCTCGGTCGTATGCAGTCCTGATTGTGGCGCTCAACTGCACGGCGCCAAACACGCATACGACCATCATTGGCACCAAGGCAGAAGCGACTCTCATCGCTGAAGACGACACGTCTCCATTCGTCCCTCCATTCACGCCTGTCGCGACACCACTGGAGGCGGGCTGCACGATGTTGGGGCGTGAGCGGAAGACGGCCTAACGGTGTGCGGGACCGTAGCCCAGCTTCATGGAGACGGTTGCGAATGGTCCTCGCCGATACCCCAGGAGCAACAGTGTCCCTAATTTGCTGGGATGTGGCGGTGCGGTCCCCTACGGCACTGCGTAGGATCCTACGGTCTTGGCGTGCATCCGTGCGTCGCTGCGGTCCGGTCCCAGGTCGACGGGCACGTGCACCTTCCCCCGACCACTGGCGACAACATCGATGTACTGTGGAGACCTCACGCCCCACGTGTTGAGCAATTCGGCGGTACGTCCACCCGGCCTCCCGCATGCCCACTATACGCCCTCGCTCAAAGTCCGTCAACTGCACATACGGTTCACGTCCACGCTGTCGCGGCATGCTACCAGTGTTAAAGACTGCGATGGAGCTCCGTATGCCACGGCAAACTGGCTGACACTGACGGCGGCGGTGCACAAATGCTGCGCAGCTAGCGCCATTCGACGGCCAACACCGCGGTTCCTGGTGTGTCCGCTGTGCCGTGCGTGTGATCATTGCTTGTACAGCCCTCTGGCAGTGTCCGGAGCAAGTATGGAGGGTCTGACACACCGGTGTCAATGTGTTCTTTTTTCCATTTCCAGGAGTGTATTTTGGTCACACTGGGAAAGGATTCAAACCTTCATCGTCCTGTTGCAACTACATCCTACTCCTACTATTCTCGAATTATGCGTGAAGTGATGTCAGCCTTGGTATTTGATCTTTGGACCAATGTCTTCGTCATTCTTTCTGCATCTCCTCTTCGTGATAAATATTGCACTCCATTCTCTCTAATGTAACAAGGTTGCAAGAGGCAGATTCCTAAAGTTATGAAAAGAGCTTCGACAGAATGGACTCTGTACGTACCTGTAAATCTGAGCAAGCAGTGCAGCAAGCTGTACTGCTTAAGATGTGATTTGCAGAGTATCCATGTAGATGTAGAAGATTTACTAGAGAGGGGGTGCAGATGTTCTCTGTTGGTGGTTGGTGAGCAACGTATGTCCGAAAGCAGTACTAATTCTGTGTTCACTAGTCAACCTTTTATAATAGTAGACTTGCACCCATGTCAGCCAGCCACTGGTGCCGGGTGTGGAACCCACGCACCACAATACAGGATATATAGAAGAAATGTACCGAGCAGTCAGTACATCTGGCTCATCACAGCGGCCAGTTGATTTTGCGACTTGTGTAACCGCAGGTGGCCGGCAATGCTGTCTCAGCTGTGGGCCGAGGCAGCTCGAGATGGTTTGGCCACAGTTGAGGCTGGGTGGCGGAAGGCTCTGGCGCTTGGCAGTGGAGGCATCCGGGTGCGAACCACGGAACTACATCCAGCTAGCGGTGTCTGGCGCTGGCAGACGCCCAGTGGCTGTGAGGGTCTTAGCTGGAGCCTTAGCCCGTCAGCGCTGAGGTTGGACCCCCAAGGTGGCTCTGTCAGCATGCTGGCTGAGTGGTGCTGGACTCACAGTATATAGCGGACGCCGACTCATTGACTAGCTGATTAGATGCCCAGCCTGGTCAAATGGCCAGTGTTTACATTTACCAGAGTGGGTTTATTGTTCAGTGGCAACGGCAGATATCAAGTACACTGCAACTGAAGTGTCCCTGGTTACGGTAACTTCGCTGGTCATCGACAGGGGAGGCGCGCTGCGACTACTAAGCAGCGTTGTGAAGTCCTTGTCTTTGGTTTGTGCCATTACACTAGGCAACAAAGACGTTCCCACAACGTGTAACATATTGTTTCCGAGCTTGTAGAGAACAGGCTGTATATCCTGCGTTCTAACCAGAGTGTCATTTACATGCCTGAAGTGTGATGTAATGACTAGTGAAGATGGGACGTAGCTTTAAATTAGTACCGAGCGAGGTGGCGCAGTGGCTAGCACACTGGACTCGCATTCGGGAAGACGACGGTTCAATCCGCGTCCGGCCATCCTGATTTAGGTTTTCCGTGATTTCCCTAAATCGCTCCATACAAATGCCGGGATGGTTCCTTTGAAAGGACACGGCTGACTTCTTTCCCCGTCCTCCCCCAATCCGATGAGACCGATGACCTCGCTGTCTGGTCTCCTTCCCCAAACAACCCAACCCAACCACTTCAACAGGTTTCTTTAAATGAGTGGATCACTACATCTACATTCACGTATACACGATGAACCAAAACGATAAGTTAAAACTTCTACATCTACATCTACATCCATACTCCGCAAGCCACTTGACGGTGTGTGGCGGAGGGTACCTTGAGTACCTCTATCGGTTCTC
Source organism: Schistocerca serialis cubense (assembly GCF_023864345.2). NCBI lineage: Eukaryota > Metazoa > Arthropoda > Insecta > Orthoptera > Acrididae > Schistocerca > Schistocerca serialis. The sequence goes on along the minus strand of NC_064642.1, from coordinate 631,350,985 downwards.
CCTTCCATACCAATCTCGTATTGTTCGTGGAAAGAAGGATTGTCGGTAAGCCTCTGTGTGGGCTCTAATCTCTCTGATTTTATCCTCATGGTCTCTTCGCGAGATATACGTAGGAGAGTGTAATATACTGCTTGACTCGTCGGTGAAGGTATGTTCTCGAAACTTCAACAAAAGCCCGTACGGAGCTACTGAGCGTCTCTCCTGCAAAGTTTTCCACTGGAGTTTATCTATCATCTCCGTAACGCTTTCGCGATTACTAAATGATCCTGTAACGAAGCGCGCTGCTCTCCGTTGGATCTTCTCTATCTCTTCCATCAACCCTATCTGGTACGGATTCCACACTGGTGAGCGGTATTCAACCAGTGAGCGAACAAGTGTACTGTAACCTACTTTCTTTGTTTTCGGATTGCATTTCCTTAGGATTCTTCCAATGAATCTCAGTTTGGCATCTCATTTACCGACGATCAACTTTATATGATCATTCCATTTTAAATCACTCTTAATGCGTACTCCCAGATAATTTATGGAATTAACTGCTATATTGTAGCTAAATGATAAGGAATCTTTCTTTCTATGTATTCGCAGTACATTACACTTGTCTACATTGAGATTCAATTGCCATTCCCTGCACCATGCGTCAATTCGCTGCAGATCCTCTTGTTTTTCAGTACAATTTTCCATTGTTAAAACCTCTCGATATACCACAGCATCATCCGCAAAAAGCCTCAGTGAACTTCCGATGTTATCCACAAGGTCATTTATGTATATTGTGAATAGCAACGGTCCTACGACACTCCCCTGCGGCACACCTGAAATCACTCTTACTTCGGAAGACTTCTCTCCATTGAGAATGACATGCTGCGTTCTGTTATCTAGGAACTCTTCAATCCAGTCACACAATTGGTCTGATAGTCCACATGCTCTTACTTTGTTCATTAAACGACTGTGGGGAACTGTATCAAACGCCTTGCGGAAGTCAAGAAACACGGCATCTACCTGGGAACCCGTGTCTATGACCCTCCGAGTCTCGTGGACGAATAGTGCGAGCTGGGTTTCACACGATCGTCTTTTTCGAAACCCATGCGGATTCCTACAGAGTAGATTTCTAGTCTCCAGAAAAGACATTATACTCGAACACAATACGTGTTCCAAAATTCTACAACTGATCGACGTTAGAGATATAGGTCTATAGTTCTGCACATCCGTTCGACGTCCCTTCTTGAAAACTGGGATGACCTGTCCCCTTTTCCAATCGTTTGGAACGCTACGCTCTTCTAGAGGCCTACGGTACACCGCTGCAAGAAGGGGGGCAAGTTCCTTCGCGTACTCTGTGTAAAATCGAACTGGTATCCCATCAGGTCCACCGGACTTTCCTCTTTTGAGCGATTTTCATTGTTTCTCGATCCCTCTGTCGTCTATTTCGATATCTACCATTTTGTCATCTGTGCGACAATCTAGAGAAGGAATTACAGTGCAGTCTTCCTCTGTGAAACAGCTTTGGAAAAAGACATTTAGTATTTCGGCCTTTAGTCTGTCATCCTCTGTTTCAGTACCATTTTGGTCACAGAGTGTCTGGACATTTTGTTTTGATTCACCTACCGCTTTGACTTCAAGGGGTTGTAGAGAGTTCCGTGAGGAAGAAGTTGAGGATAGGAATCAATTTGCGTAAAAGTCGTGCGACGATGCTACAGAATGTCGAAGTACTGCTTACTCTCCCTGGTAGGCCACGTATTCGGCAGTAAATATGAGTTTGTATACTTAGGCCTCTGTCACTACGGGTCTTACTGGTCTCCGCGACACTGTTGTGGACATCCACATGGGCTGTACCAACAAGCCCCGTCAACGAGGACTAAAAAAGGTCAAGGTAGAATAAAAAATCGTATAATCGCAAATTTTTGCACAATGCTAAGAAGGAGTGTCCTGAAAAACATTTTGGAAATCCTGACGGGCCGTGTGTGAGTGTTGGAGTGGGTTTAGGTATAAACGTCAGTTTTTTATAGCTTTTTTTCGAACAGATCGCAAAAAGCGGCTTCTGGCGAAAATGTTTACCAGTACAAAATTAAACTAACCTAAATTTCATGTAAAAAAAGTCCTCTTCATGTTTTTTCAGGACTAATAGTTTCTGAGTTCAAGGGATGAAAAAATCGCAAATTATTAATATTATTTTACCATCAGTATAAAATTAATGTTTGTCTTTAAATGGGGTTGGTGAAACACAGGTATTTAATGTGCGTACCATTTCTAAGTGCAGTAGAGCGTTTTTAAGGGATAAACTGTGTTCCGGGGGTGCAACAGGGTGTAGGTAGGAGATGTCTCGGGTAGAAGCTAGAGGGATGGTAGGTCCCCGGATTCTGTTCATCCACTTTCCTCCTTCATAGGTCTGCAAACTGAAGGTCGCGCAAATGATTTAGCCTATATCTACCCCACTGCGTCACAAGAAGTAACTACAGGGTATTTCATAAAGTTATAGGGTCCCTACACAGCGCGCCTTATGAATCACTGATGACGCAGTGCACTGACGTGCCCGGGGAGGGTTCATTTTGCACAAAATCCATTAACACTGCATGGGATGCAAATATGGGTTACTAATATCACTAACTCAGGCCATGCATATAGACAGAATCCTTGTAAATATCTACACACTGTTCTACACTGCTTGACGAGAAATTGATTATTAGTTGTCCTGTACGGCAGCTGTAATATTGTTCACGGACCTGCTTTCATTCACAGCGGATATTCCTGTCGGGTTTGAAACCGATTGTCATTCCCAAGTCGTGACACTTGTCTCTGCTCCCTGTCGGTTATGATCTTTATACGACCTCTTTTCTCACGCTGTGATACATGGCTGCGAGCACTATATGTTTCTCATTGGGACGCTTAACGCACTCCGCGTTGATACACCAATAAACTGAGCAACTCCACTTACGGTGTGGTCGTGGGCACGTGCAAACTCGATAATTCCTATGTGACATTCTGTTACATCTCAGCATCGATCCATTTTATTGTGCTGAATCGATACGATCGACTGGTACATAAAAACCGCTTTATTGCTACGACTTACGTCAGCGTTAGAGCGTCATGTGACTGCCAGGTACCAGTTCTATAACACTTACTGCGCTGCAAAGGGACCTGTGTGGTATTTTAAAGGTATGCTTAATATACTGTCCGGTGAGCTTATAACCTCGTAAGTAGTCACGACTAGTTTGTCTGTTGTACATTCTGCCTCCTTTCAAACAGACTCTTAGAACCAGCGGAAAAATGCTCTTCTCGGTGCAAAGAAAGGTACTTACGTTCTTCTTTAAAAGAATGTGACAGAAAAGTGGGGATCCAGATGCCTTAATGCTCATTCTGCCTTCCTCATTAACAATTTGGGCTTGCCAACATATTCACACATTTTTAACACAGACCAATCTAAATCATTTTACCCAGTCCCTCTCTCTGCCACTGTCTATTTCAACACTGCTTCAACACTGCTTCCTTTTTCTCCCATTGACTTACAGTACATGCTGTTGTCAGTGCCTCCTCTCTCACTTACACTGTCTCCTTTTCTCCTTTCTTCCCACTACCACTCTCTCTGTCACACCTCGGCACCTCAAAAATTCTGCGAGGTCCAACATACCTTTTTATCCTATATCCAAGGGTTCAAAATTTCTGTGCTGCTAGTACGAATAAAACGTATTCTATACGTCAGTAAAATTTGAAATTTGACAATTTATTTATATACTTCGACACATTTATACAGTTTGACACATACAGTGAGCTGACAAAAGTCGTGGGATACCTCCTAATATAGTGTTAGACCTCCTTTTGCTCGGCGCAGTGCAGCAACTCGATGCGACGTGGACTCAACAAGTTGTTGGAAGTCCCTGCAAAATTTTGAACCGCGTTGCACCTATAGCTGTCCATGATTACGAGCGGCTGGTCCCGGCGGAGCTTCGAGTCATCCCTCAGACATGGGTGTGTGTGTGTTTGTCCTTAGGATAATTTAGGTTAAGTAGTGTGTAAGCTTAGGGACTGATGACCTTAGCAGTTAAGTCCCGTAAGATTTCACACACATTTTTGAACATGATTACGGAAGTGTTGGTGGTGGAGGATTTTGCGCACGGACAGACCTGTTGATTGTGTCCCATAAATGTTCGATGGGATTCATGTCGGATGATTTAATGGCCAAACCATTCTCTCGAACTGTCCATAATGTTCTTCAAACCAATCGCGAACAATTGTGGCCCAGTGAAATGGCGAATTATTATCCACAAAAATTCCATCGTTGTTTGGGAATATGATGCCCATGAATGGCCGAAAATGGTCTCCAAGTATCCGAACACCCAGAGGACCAAGGCCATTCCATGTAAATAGAGCCAACACCATTATGGAGTCACGACCAATTGCACAATGGCTTGATGATAACTAGGGTCCGTGGCTTTATGGGGACTGCGCCGCACTCAAACCCTACCAACAGAAGTCGGGACTCATCTGACCAGGTAATGGTTTTCCAGTCGTCTAGGGTCCAACCAAAGAGGCCAAGAGCCCAGAAGAGGCGTTGCAGGCTTTGTCTATAGCTGCTGCAGGCTTTGTCTATAGCCGTCCATTTAAACAGAGCCAATACCAATATTGAGCCGCGACCAATTGCACAGTGGCTTGATGACAACTTGGGTCCATGGTTTTATGGGGTCTACGCCGCACTCGAACCCTATCAACAGAAATCGGGACTCATCTGACCAGGTAATGGTTTTCCAGTCGTCTAGGGTCCAACCAAAGAGGCCAAGAGCCCAGAAGAGGCGCTGCAGGCTTTGTCTATAGCTGCTGCAGGCTTTGTCTATAGCCGTCCATTTAAACAGAGCCAATACCAATATTGAGCCGCGACCAATTGCACAGTGGCTCGATGACAACTTGGGTCCATGGTTTTATGGGGTCTACGCCGCACTCGAACCGTATCAACAGAAATCGGGACTCATCTGACCAGGTAATGGTTTTCCAGTCGTCTATGGTCCAACCAAAGAGGTCAAGAGCCCAGAAGAGGCGCTGCAGGCTTTGTCTATAGCTGCTGCAGGCTTTGTCTATAGCTGCTGCAGGCTTTGTCTATAGCGGTCCATGTAAATAGAGCCAATACCATTATGGAGCCACGACCAATTGCACAACGACGACGTAGCCCATTAACGCCAAATTTCGTCGCACTGTCCTAACGGATATGTTCGTCGTACGCCCCACATTGATGTCTGCTGTTATTTCACGCAGTGTTGCTTGTCTGTCAGCATTGACAACTCTACGCAAACACCGCTGCGCTCGGTCTTCAAGTGAAGACAGTCGGTGACTGCTTTGTCCGTGGTCAAAGGTAATGCCAGGTATGTGATATTCTGGGCACACTCTTGTCACTGTGGATCGCGGCATATTGAACTCCCTAACGATTTCAGAAATGGAATGTTCTAAACGTATAGCTTCAGCTTCCATTCCACTTTCAGATTCTGTTAGTGCCCGTCATGCCGCCATAATGACGTGGGAAACCTTTTCACATGAATTACCTGAATACAAATGACAGCTCTGCCAATGCACTGTCCTTTTATATCTTGTGTGGCCGCTACTACCTCTATCTGCATGTGTCTGCATAAGTGCACACAGTTATCCCATGAATTTTGAAGCATATTAATACTCTTTTTACCCATTTTTTGTCACTGCAGTACTTCTGTGGACATGTTTGTATTGGCGTGAAACGCCCATCTTACAGAGAAAGTGCGTCATAATGTATTATTGATGAAATAATGGAGACTATAAATATAGTTCAATGACGCCAGAATCTTCGCGATGACGCTAGAATCCTTGCCATGTGTTCACTACGTCGGTTAAAACTATATTTACATCTCAGACGGGATATTACGCACATATTTCACATGCATAAGTATGGTTTCTTTGAACCTCTGGCTCTCGGTAACGGATGATGATATCGAAAAAAGTTCCAAGGTTCCATGAGAACATCATCTTACAAACAACTGGTATAAAATTCGACGATTTGCCATGAACAGAAATTACAGAAATGGCAATCTCCGCAATTGTTACTTCTGGTGACCAAAAATAATGGTTTTTCGGGTGTCTCTGGATAAAGGACATCATTTTCAAGAACTGCGAAATGGTGTTCCTAGAAGAATATCTAAAAAATGTACTTTGGCCAACGGTTTTTGCGGTTTTCTGCATGAGTACGGTAACTTCAAACCTCTGAACGCTGGTAATGGATAATGATATCAAAAGAAGATTTGTAGTTTGCCGAGAACATTATCTTAATTACATATGGTGTTCCTAGAGGAATATCTAAAAAATGTAACTTTGGCCAACGGTTTTTGCGGTTTTCTGCATGAGTACGCTAACTTCAAACCTCTGAATGCTGGTAATGGATAATGATATCAAAAGAAGTTTTGTAGTTTCCCGAGAACATTATCTTATTTACATATGGTAAAATATTCGACGATCTGACACGAATAAAAATTATAGAAATGGCCATCTCTATAACTGGTACTTTTCGTACACAAAATAATGGTTTTTCGGAGTTTTCTCAGGAACTGCCCATTAGAAAATGGTGCTCATAGAAGCCGCCTAAGGCCCACCCTAGACCACGCCTAATACAAAAGGACCAACCGATTTACTCAGTTTGCCTAGGCTGGAGAAAATATATAATGTTTAAATTCTGACCTTGTACTGAGGGATTGTTACAGTATGCCCTTCTTCCGATATGTATACAAGTGGTCGCTAGGCTAAGTGCTATCCAAAGCACTTGACCCCTTGTATCTGTGATCAACAGAAACCGACCTAATTACGATTCCCTGAAAAAACACATTTTCGCGCTCGGCTATTTTGAACATTTACCGTGCAGTGTCGTGCGTGGACAGATAGACAGAACAATGTTTTTGACCACGCTGTTGACGTGTCTTGTTAGGACATTAGGACGCTCTTTTTCTGCTACTACCGAGGGGTAGGCTGTGTGCAGCATTCTGCAGTCATGAACACAAAGCAATAATACCGACAACACAATTCGTACTTAACACAACACAGTGTAAATGCGCGTAGAGATAAATCTTCCCTCTTTTTCATCAGTCATCTGTCACGTTTGACATGAATTTACATTTCCTCACCTGTGTGAATTTATCCGCGTTGAGGCAGCACTTGCTGGGACTATTTGGAACTTCGGGTGAAATTTAGCACTCAGTATCCTCGCAACTTTGCATCTCTGTAGGTTCGTAGAGTGGCGGCAGCTGAATATTCCATACTTGGGGAAACTCGTGGACTCTCTTTGTCACTGAACTGTGGTCATTTTCAAAAGCAAGGATGGTTTTACACGTTTTTAACGAGATGTGTACTGAACGAGGCTAATGTTCTGTACGGCATGCCTCTCAGAGACGGTCGTAGCTAGCATCACTCGTCACTTCCAGTGTTAGGAACACATCTTCCTGCTTAGAATTAAAGTTCGCGATAGGTGATAGTGCTAAATCATAGAAACACAAAAGGTGAAGAGTTTCTTCAGTAACATCTCACACTTACAATAGCTGCCGCAATGGGCTGTTTATTATGACAGTGTTCACGTTATGCTTACCTCTTGCAAATATCTGATGCAGTCGTAGAAGTCTGTCCCGCAGTATTGCTGCACTTCCCAATGGAATGACCTCAGAGGCGGCGTTGGAAAACTGCCGAAAAATCCCTGTGCAGATAAGGATGTTGGATTAAAGTTTCCTTTAGAATTAGTACACTTTCAAATACTACGTAAGTTTTTCAAAACTCATAGTGACTATTTTTGAGTGATCAATGGAAGGCTTATTCTGGACTGCCAATGGAAGACGCAAATACAGACAGCGTTTTGCTAGAGTAAAAAATGGGAGCTTATGAGTTTCATATATGATACGATGAAAAATTCCAATGATGTTAAACACACAAAAGAGCGATAATGTAATCGCAGAACTCTTGATCTGTGGGAATGGATATTTTCAGTACTGAAAATACTGAAAACGAATCTGCATAAGCATGGATTTGTAATTAACATATCCTACAGACATGGAAATACTGAAACATCAATTAGGTAGCAGTCGGTCGAAGCGCTTTCCATTTCCGTTAATATACTGTACATATGTTTTCGTTGTTGTCTTCAGTTGAAGAGTGGTTTGATGCAGCTCTCTATGCTACCCTTTATTGTGCAAGCCTCAGCTTCGAATAACGACTGCAACCTTCGTGAATTCGAATCTCTTGGTCTTTCTTTATGATTTTTAGCCCCTCCCCCTGCCCCCACACACGCACACGCCTCCCTCTATTACTAAATAGGTGATCCCATGATGTCTCAGAATGTATCCTGTCAATTGATCCCTTCCTTTAGCCAAGTGGCGCCACAATATCTTTGCGTCCAAAGTCCATTCAGAATGTCGTCATTAGTTACATGGTCTACCCATCTAATCTTCACCATTCTTCGGTAGCACCACATTTCAAAAGCTTCTGTTCTCGTCTTGTCTAAACTTTTTCCAGTCCATGATTCACTTCAACACATGCCTACACGCCATGTAAATATTTTCAGAAAAGACTTCCTTACACTAAAATCTATGTTCCATGTTAGCAAATTTTTCTTCTTCAGAAACGGTTTCCTTGTTATTGCCAGTCTAAGTTTTGTGTCCTCTACTTCGTCCCTCATCAGTTATTCTGCTGCTCAAATAACAAAACCCATCTACTACTTCAAGTGTCTCGTTTCCTAATCCAATTCCGTCAGCTTCGCCTGATTTAATTCGACTAATTTTAATTAGCCTTGTTCTGCTTTTGTTGACGTTCATCTTATAACCTCCTTTCAAGACAGTGTCCATGACTTTCAACTGCCCTTCCAAGTCCATGGCTGTCTCTGACAGAATTACAATGTCATTGGCAAATCTAAAAGATTTTATTTCTGCTCCCTGAACTTAAGATCTTTCTAAAAAATTTTATTTGGCTTTTTCAACCGCTTGCCCAATGTACGGATTGAACAACATCGGAGAAAGGCTGTCTCAATCCCTAATCATCCACTGCTTTCCTTTCACGCAACTCGACTCTTATAATATCACAAATAAACTTTCCCTCTCAGTATTTTACGCTTGCTACTTTAAGAATTTCAAAGAGTTTATTCCAGTCAACATTAACAGAAGCTTTCTCTGAATCTACAATGCTATAAACAAGGTTTGCCTTTCTTTAATCTATAATCTGAAGTAAGCCGTTCGGTCGGTAGTGCGTCACGTGCCTCTGTATTTCTCCGGAATCCAAACTGATATTCTTCTACCAGATTTTCCATTCTCCTTCAAATAAATCGTGTCAGTACCTTGCAAACACAAATTATTAAACTGATAGTTCGATAATATTCACAACTGTCAGTACCTGCCCTCTTTGGAATGGGATTTATTACATTATTTCTTAAGTCGGAGGTTATTTCGTCTATCTCATACACCTTGCACACCAGATGGAACAGTTTTGTTATGGGTGGCTCTCCCAAGGCAATCAGCAGCTCTGACGGACTGGCGTCTACTCCACGGTTCTTGTTTCGATTAAGATCTTTCAGTGCTCTGTCGAATTCTTCCCGCAGTGTCATATCTCTCAAATCATCTCTCTCCACTTCCTCTATCGTTTCTATAATATTGGCATCAAGATATTTCCCTTATATAGACCCATTATATATTCCTTCCATCCTTAAGCTTTCCCTTCTTTGCTTAGTGCTGGCTTGCCATTTCAGCTCTTGATGTTCATGCAGTTGCTTTATTTTTCTCCAAAGGTCTCTTTAATTTTGTTATACGTAACATTTCTCATCTAGCAGCTACTGCTTAGCCATTTTGCACTTCCTGTCACTCTCTTTTTTTAGACATCTCTATTCCTTTTGACTGCTTCATTTTTTACGTTTTTCTTATTTCCAGCCTGTTTGTTTCAGTACCACATGCATTATCGAAGAATTTGATCTTTGCCTTTTTGCCCATTTGATTCTCTTGTGCGTTTCCTAACTCACCTCTCAAGACTGTCCAAGCGTCTTCTGCCTCATATCTTATCCCAGTTTCACACAGTCGTTGCCTAATTGCCCCTTTGATCTCAACAACCTCTGGCTCTTTCAAGCTATACAGGTCCGTTCCCCGCAGCTTCCTATCTTTCAGCATTTTCTTAACCTTTAAGCCGCAGTTCATAAACAATAACTTATACTTGAAGTCTAATTTTCTCCTGGAAATGTTTTTCTATTTAAAATCCGGTTTCTACGTCTCTGTCTTACCATCATGTAAAGTGTTTTAAACCTCCACGATGAATTTTCAGATTGCAGAGGTGCGTGCCCTGATTTGTAACTTTATGGCAGATTAAAACTGTGTGCCCGACCGAGATTCTAACTCGGACTTTTGACTTTCGCGGCAAGTGCTCTACCAACTGTGCTACCCAGCATGACTGACGACCCGCCCTCACAGCAATACTTATGCCCGTACCTCATCTCCAACATTCCAGAATTCACATAAATTCTCCTGTATACTTGCATACCAACGGATTCGAGTCCCGGTCCGGTACACAATTTTAATCCGTCAATAAGATTCAAATCAGCGTACACATCACTGCGGTAAGAAAATTCATTCTGGAAACAGCCTCCAAGTTGTGGCTAAGGCATGTCTCCGCAATATCCTTTCTTCCAGGAGTGCTGGTCCTGCAAGTTTCGCTGGAGAAATTTGGAAAGTGGGCGATCAGGTACCGGCAGAAGTAAAGTTTTGGAGGCGGGCTGAGAGTCCTGCTTTGATAGCTCATTCGATACAGAAGTCGGTAGCGAAACGTAAAGGTTCCATGTTCGAAACCCCGTCCGGCACACAGTTTTAACCTATCAGGAGCTTTCAAATGTTTGAAACCTTCGTTTGGCTGCTGGAATCTTCCGCGTATACAACCTCCTTTTTTGATTTTTGAACCACGTATTAGCAATGATTAAGTTACATGCTGAGCAAAATTCTACCACGAAGCTTTTTCGCTTATTTCCTTCGTTCCATAATCTCCTACTATTTTTCCTTCTGGTCCTTATCTTACTATCGAATTCTAGTGTCTTTACAACTAAATTATTGTCTCCATTAACTATCTGAATAATTTCTTTTATCTCTTCATAAATTTTTTCAATCTCTTCATCATTTTTATTTGGCATATAGGCTTCCATCGTTGCGTGGACGTTGGCTTCGTATATATCTTCACTGTGCTGTTCATAGGTTTTTTCCCACATTCTTTTTTTCTTATTCATTATTAGATCCATGTTTGCATTACCCTTATTTGTTTTTATATTTATAAGCCTTTACCCAGCTGATCAGAAATCCTATCCTTCCTGCCACCGCACTTCACTAATTTCCACTATATGAATTTCAACCTCTCCGTTTTCCTTTTTAAATTGTATAGCCACCTACCCGATTCTGACATTCCACACTATGACACGTAGAATGCCAGTCTTGTTTCTTCTGTCGACGACATCCTTCTAAATACTCCCCGCCCGGAGATCCGAAGGCGGGATATTTTACCCAAGATGATACCACCATCACTTAACCATATACTAAAGCTGCTTGCTCTCGGGAAATACAGTGGCTGAAGTCTCCCCTTGATTTCAATGGTTCGCATCCAGTATAGCAGGGCTATGTTGCTCAATGTTACAAAGCCATTTAGTCAATCAACTTGACTGTTGCTCTTGCAGCTACAGAAAAGGTTGCTTCCCCTCTTCAGGCATCATACGTCTGTCTGGCTTCCTAACAGATAATACTTCCGTTTTGGTTGCATATACGGTACGGCTGTTTGTATCACTGAGGCACGAAATCCGCCCACCTCGTTAACGTCACCATTATCATCGTCATTACCATAACCGTTTCTGTCATTAAATGATGTGGACTGTACAAGTACTGAGGTACGCCTACAACTTATTCTTCCATGAGCAACGGGCTTGTGCGACACCAAGCTACACTACTGGCCATTAAAATTGCTACACCACGAAAATGACATGCTACAGACGCGAATTTAATCGACAGGAAGAAGATGCTGTGATATGAAAATGATTAGCTTTTCAAAGCATTCACACAAGGTTGGCGCCGGTGGTGACACCTACAACGTGCTGACATGAGGAAAGTTTCCAACCGATTTCTCATGCGCAAACAGCAGTTGATCGGCGTTGCCTGGTGAAACGTTGTTGTGATGACTCGTGTAAGGAGAAGAAGTGCGTACCATCACGTTTCCGACTTCGATAAAGGTCGGATTGTAGCCTTTCGCGATTGCGGTTTATCGTATCACGACATTGCTGCTCGCGTTGGTCGAGATTCAATGACTGTTAGCAGAATATGGAATCGGTGGGTTCAGGAGGGTAATACGGAACGCCGTGCTGGATCCCAATGGCCTCGTATCACTAGCAATCGAGATGTCAGGCATCTTATCCGCATGGCTGTAGCGGATCGTGCAGCCATGTCTCGACCCTTGAGTCAACAGATTGGGACGTTTGCAAGACAACAACTATCTACATGAACAGTTCGACGACGATTGCAGCAACATGGACTATCAGCTCGGAGACCATGGCTGCGGTTACCCTTGACGCTGCATCACAGACAGGAGCGCCTGCGATGGTGTACTCAACGACGAACCTGGGTGCACGAATGGCAAAACGTCATTTTTTCGGATGAATCCAGGTTATGTTTACAGCATCATGATGGTCGCATCAGTGTTTGGCGACATCGCGGTGAACGCGCATTAGAAGCGTGTATTCGTCATCGCCATACTGGCGTATCACCTGGCGTGATTGTATGGGGTCCCATCGGTTACACGTCTCCGGCACCTCTTGTTCGCATTGACGGCACTCTGAACGGTGGACGTTACATTTCAGATGTGTTACGAACCGTGGCTTACCCTTCATTCAATCCCTGCGAAACCCTACATTTCAGCAGGATAATCCACGACCGCATGTTGCAGGTCCTGTACAGGCCGTTCTGGATACAGAAAATGTTCGACTGCTGCCCTGGCCAGAACATTCTCCAGATCTCTCACCACCTGAAAACGTCTGGTCAATGGTGGCCGAGCAACCGGCTCGTCACAATACGCCAGTCACTACTCTTGATGAACTGTGGTATCGTGTTGAAGCTGCATGGGCAGCTGTACCTGTACACGGCATCCAAGCTCTGTTTGACTCAATGCCCAGGCGTATCAAGGCGGTTATTATGGCCAGAGGTGCTTAGTCTGGGTACTGATTTCTCAGGATATATGCACCCAAATTGCGTGAAAAAGTAATCACATGTCAGTTCTAGTACAATATATTTGTCCAATGAATACCCGTCTATCATCTGCATTTCTTCTTGGTGTGGCAATTATAATGGCCAGTAGTGTAGTTAATTCTTGCGATCTTCCAGAAGTCATTGTCCCTTCGGTCTGGCGGTCTTCCTTATGGCCTGTCCCCGTCTGTTGGAATCCAACTCTGAGACGCCTTTGTACATCAGTAATTATTTCTTCTGGCAACGTGGCCGGCCTATTGTTAGTTCATAGTGCAATGAATGTGCAGGATGTCTTTGAGGTCGGTAGTTGAGCTAATGTCTTCTGCCCTTTTTGTTTGTCTTTCCTTGCAGATACCAACATAGACCATTCTATGCTCGCTGTACAGTTCTAATTTCCCGTGATGTATATTCATTAAGTGTCCAGGCTTCAGAACCGTAAGTAAAGACGCGGAAGACACGCTAATCAAAAACTTTTTTTTTTTTTTTTTTTTTTTTTTTTTTTTTTTTTTTTTTTTTTTTTTTTTACTGCCATATGTGGCCTGAAGATGGTTGAATGTCTTCTAAACGCTTGCAAGCCTAGATTGATGCGTCGAAAGACTTCCCATTTTATGTCTCCAGTCACATTTACAAGTTCGCTAAGATAAATGTATTCTCTGACAGTGTAATGCCGTGTATTTTCGATTTGTGCTTTTCCTAATGTGCACCATACATTGGAAATAATTTTTGTCTTGTACAGGTTTATGTTACGTCTCCACTGCCTGACATTCCTGGGTGAATTCTTCAAAATCATTTGCTAACAGTACAGATTCATCTGCAAAATCTCAGGCTGTTAAGGTTCTTCCTGCCGATTCTGATTCATTCTTCCTCAAAGTTTAATTTTGACATTGCCTTTTCCAAAAGCTATAGAAGTTTCGTACATATGCTACAAGATTTTAATGTAGGTCACCTCCACCCCTTGCTTTGCTAAGTTTACACGACAGCAGGATTTCTAACACAACAAAAGCTATACGTAGAGATATCCGGTAGCGTTTGCTCTGCTTGTCAGTTCCCCGCAAATAAAAATACCGCCTAGTGCGCTGAAGTTGCTGCGGAATTCTGCCTGCTCAGTGGGCTGAGCTGTGTGCGAATGGGACTGAAACGATATATTACGATTTTTGTACAAATTTTGTACAAAGCGCAGATCAGGCTTATGGGACGATAGGTTTTTTATATCGTCGACCTTGCATTTCTTGTGGAGTAGTATTATCATTGCTTCAATCCATTAAACGGGGATGGATGTGCGGTTAGTAGACGGAGTAAAGATTGTGAACATGTGCTCGTAAGAATTTTCACCAGCAAATTGCAGAATATTTACAGACAAGTCATCATAACCAAGAACAATGCCCTTTTTCAACGTAGCATATTTGGTTCCCTAAGGAAGAATGTCCGGAACTTTGGGTGCGTTGTAGAGGTCATGTAACATCGTAACCCATTTGTTGGTGGCCTACAATTGTCTCCATCCATTGAAACACTATATAGGGTGGTCAGAAATAGTCTGAAAAGCTTGTGAGAGCGTTGCAGGGTAGGCTGTGCTGAGAAATAATTGTTAAGAAAAAAATGCGAAACGTTGCGCCGTTTCCCAGTTAATTTGCATTGAAGTTAGTTAAAAGGCCGTTGGGCGCAAGCTGCGCGCCAGATACAATTAGTGTCAGTTGATCTCATAGTGCATATGATAGCACACAAGGGTGCTCAATCTTTGTCTCGGGTTCGATCCTTACTACCGTCTCATGTCCTACACTCCTGGAAATTGAAATAAGAACACCGTGAATTCATTGTCCCAGGAAGGGGAAACTTTATTGACACATTCCTGGGGTCAGATACATCACATGATCACACTGACAGAACCACAGGCACATAGACACAGGCAACAGAGCATGCACAATGTCGGCACTAGTACAGTGTATATCCACCTTTCGCAGCAATGCAGGCTGCTATTCTCCCATGGAGACGATCGTAGAGATGCTGGATGTAGTCCTGTGGAACGGCTTGCCATGCCATTTCCACCTGGCGCCTCAGTTGGACCAGCGTTCGTGCTGGACGTGCAGACCGCGTGAGACGACGCTTCATCCAGTCCCAAACATGCTCAATGGGGGACAGATCCGGAGATCTTGCTGGCCAGGGTAGTTGACTTACACCTTCTAGAGCACGTTGGGTGACACGGGATACATGCGGACGTGCATTGTCCTGTTGGAACAGCAAGTTCCCTTGCCGGTCTAGGAATGGTAGAACGATGGGTTCGATGACGGTTTGGATGTACCGTGCACTATTCAGTGTCCCCTCGACGATCACCAGTGGTGTACGGCCAGTGTAGGAGATCGCTCCCCACACCATGATGCCGGGTGTTGGCCCTGTGTGCCTCGGTCGCATGCAGTCCTGATTGTGGCGCTCACCTGCACGGCGCCAAACACGCATACGACCATCACTGGCACCAAGGCAGAAGCGACTCTCATCGCTGAAGACGACACGTCTCCATTCGTCCCTCCATTCACGCCTGTCGCGACACCACTGGAGGCGGGCTGCACGATGTTGGGGCGTGAGCGGAAGACGGCCTAACGGTGTGCGGGACCGTAGCCCAGCTTCATGGAGACGGTTGCGAATGGTCCTCGCCGATACCCCAGGAGCAACAGTGTCCCTAATTTGCTGGGATGTGGCGGTGCGGTCCCCTACGGCACTGCGTAGGATCCTACGGTCTTGGCGTGCATCCGTGCGTCGCTGCGGTCCGGTCCCAGGTCGACGGGCACGTGCACCTTCCCCCGACCACTGGCGACAACATCGATGTACTGTGGAGACCTCACGCCCCACGTGTTGAGCAATTCGGCGGTACGTCCACCCGGCCTCCCGCATGCCCACTATACGCCCTCGCTCAAAGTCCGTCAACTGCACATACGGTTCACGTCCACGCTGTCGCGGCATGCTACCAGTGTTAAAGACTGCGATGGAGCTCCGTATGCCACGGCAAACTGGTTGACACTGACGGCGGCGGTGCACAAATGCTGCGCAGCTAGCGCCATTCGACGGCCAACACCGCGGTTCCTGGTGTGTCCGCTGTGCCGTGCGTGTGATCATTGCTTGTACAGCCCTCTCGCAGTGTCCGGAGCAAGAATGGTGGGTCTGACACACCGGTGTCAATGTGTTCTTTTTTCCATTTCCAGGAGTGTATTTTTGTACCGCTCTCTTGTTTGGTTTTAGTAAACCAAATGAAGAACACGTTTGGCGACACAGTCTCTGGGCAGGCCGCATGAATCTGCGCGCCCAACCGTCTATTGGCTAAATTCAATGCTAATTAACTCTGAAACGACGCAACGTATCGAATTTTTTCCTCAACATTTATTTCGGATCTCAATCTACCCTACAAACACTTACAACTGTTTCTGACGACCCTGCATGTACAGGGTGATTCCGTGATGATGCTACAAACTTTAAAGGGTGATGAAGAAGCGTAAGTATATCAGTTTGAGGTAAAGGAAACCACCGAGTCGAAAGTTATAAACGATAATCGTTCTGGTACCTCTGACGGTGGATCTCTTCTACTGCAAGCTCTTTGCTTTCGGTACTTTGGGAGAAAGTGGTATGGGCCAATACAAGAAAACCAATTTTTTGTACTGAAAAAAAAAAACCATTTCTTGTACTGAAATATTGCTCATTGCTCTTGAGGTACGTATTTTACAGCTCATGTTTACTGGACTTTTTTTTCTTGTTTTGGTCCATACCACCTTCTCCCAAAATATCTGAAGCAAAGAGTTATCAGCAGAAGAGGTTCGCTGTCAGAGTTATCAGAACGATTTTCGTTTATAACCTCCGACTCGGTAGTTTCCGGACCCGGGCCCTTATCTCAAATTGGTACTTTTACCCTTCTCGATCATCCCTGAAAGTTCGTAACACCATAATGAAATCACCTTGCATATTCTTTCCTAAGAACAAACTGTGAAAGCAGTAATGAACACTAGAACGAAAGACACCCATTACAAAGACTTCAAAGGCTTGAAATTTGTACGGAAAGATATATGATACATGGGCACACATGTAATTCAACAACCTATCAGAGCACATAAAACAGCATCGAGATAATGTCGTGGATTAACGAACTTCCTGAAGGGCAGTTCCTTTGACACCATTTCGAAGTTTCACAGAAACTCGAAAACGTACTATATTTAAATTGTTTTATAACTAGAATTATCATAGCAGTACAACAGGCTTTGCTTCGTAAAATTAAATTATTTCTTTGTATTGCACTTAAACACACTGATGAATCAAAACACCGTGACCACCTGCTTAATAGCGTGTTTGTCCGCCTTTGGAACGAATTACATCACTGAATCTGCGTATCAGGGATCCGGCAGTTTGTGGAGGTATGTGGCATTAAATGTCTATGCACAGGTCATGTAATTCGCGTAAATAACGGTACGCTTATACGCGTAAGCGATGATGGCGCCCGATAGCGACCAAGATGGGTTCCATAGGATTTATATCAGGCGAATTTGGTCGCCGAGACGTCAATGTGAGTTCACTATAGTGCTTGTCAAACCACTGTAGCACAGTTCTGACGCCGGCCGCTGTGGCCGAGCGGTTCTAGGCGCTTCAGTCCGGAACCGCGCGACTGCTACGGTCGCAGGCTCGAATCCTGCCTCGGGTATGGATGTGTGTGATGTGCTTAGGTTAGTTAGGTTCAAGTAGTTTCTAAATGTAGGGGACTGATGACCTCAGATGTTAAGTCCCATAGTGCTTAGAGCCATTTGAACAGTTCTGGCCCCAAGACACGAACAGTTAAGGCTGCGTTCACACTGCCGGCCGGGCCGGGCTGACGCGTACAGGCTCGGCTCGTGCCTAGCCAGCTCAGGCCGACGAGTAGTGCATTCACATTGCGCGCCGCGCCGAGCCGAGACGGCGAAATGGGGGAAAATCCACTTCTCCGATTTTCATGTTTTAAAAATTCTTAGCGGTATATAAGACTTCGGCACATCGTTTTATGAACTTATTTTTTCCTTAAAAGCTTTACTTACGTCGTGAAAAAAGAAAAAGTCTACTTTTCGTTTCGCGTGATTTCTTAGTTTCGTAACGCTTCCCAACCGATTTTGAAGAAAGTATGCGGCTAAAGAATCTGATTTTTGTACACGTGGTAGTGCAACATCTTAGCTTCGTGTTGAATCATTTATCTTTCCATATTTCTTAACAGTCATTGTGAAATGATGCTATTTGTCAACGTTTTGCACTTGATTTACAAATCTTGTAGTGAAAAAAGTTATGTAGCGGGTAGCTTACTGTTAGATCTGTTTTAGACCATACATTGTTGGGAATGAAACGTAGCTAAAAGTACCAAAAAGTTTGTGAAATGATAATGATACTGATATCTGTCTCTGGTCCAAGTAAAGCGAGCCATTCAGTGGCGTCAGTGCCGCGTCCGCAAGCCACGGAGTTCGCGCGGTTACAGCTTGGTTTGGTGTAGTCATATAATGCAGGATAGAAAAAAACTAATTACTAGTGATCAGTGCAGACCTAGTGCCGGTCCCTCTTATTATTTTAATGGTCTCATTCTCTAGATAAATCCAAATGTATAAGAATTTTTCCCTCGGCTACTGGACAATCATCTGCTATGCTTTTATAATTGGCCACACGTTGCATCACAAAAGACAAACAATTATTTGTCATCAACATCCTACAATTAGTATGATGTACCTTTCGTATTTCGAACTAAAAGATAACTGAAGCGCAATTCTGTAGTCTCGTTGTCTACTTTGACAGAAAAAATCATGGAGAGTTAATGAAACTACTGTAGATCGGCACAGATGTGCGTTGCATTGTTCTTCATTGTTTTTTTTTCTTCCTTGGCGGGCTGCGCTGCACTGTCAAGGTAATCCCCACTCTTTGGCTAAATGGCTGGCGTGAGGCCAAATAAATAAATTCAAAAAGATCCCCATCCTTCGACAGCTGACAAGCAAGTCAGTAGAAAACGCAGCTGCAGTCAACAGTTGCTCGCCTTTAGCTAGTCTGTGCTGTCGTGTAGAACAATGTCTTCACTCTTTTATTGGTATTGTTTTGACTCTGCAGTAACTCGTCGAGTTTTGAAGTACAGAAGAACTAGGAGGTTATGGATTCATCCCATAAATAGCCACAGACATTTAGGAGAGTTTTTTCTCTTTATATGAAGAACTTAAAAACTATCCTGAAAAATTTTAATCAAATTACAGAATGAATCATAATACATTTCAGTATGTGCTGCAGAACATTCAAGACAAAATTTCTAAACAGAACACAAATTTTCGCAGAAGTATAACAGCAGAAGAAAAATTGTATATAACGATAAGGTAAGATTCGTTAGCACATACTTTTTGGTTTGCAGTAGAACTTTGTACAGCATTCACTACCTCCAATTAATTGTAGTCATGCTTTTGTATTTTAAATTTCACAAACGCTTACCTCTGAGGGGAAGAGAGTTTATGGGACTCCTGAGAATCATTAGGAAGTAATTAGCTTCGTCATTTTGGGTAATGTCTTGCTGTGCCTTCAACGAAGAATCGCAGAAATACTCCTTCAGAATTTTCCTTCATGATGCAGCGCTTGGCAGTGGTGATAGTTCATCATGTGGAGCCACTGATGACCTCACAGAATTCTTTTCATTACCTTGTAAGATAGACAGATTGATAGGCGAAGAGCTTTGAGATAATGCTCTTTGACTCAGTGGTTCTATTTCCACTGATAAGGAACTGCCACAGAATGACTTTACAATGCACTATCATCTGGTAGGGACAAATTTCCGTCCCTCAGTGACACTCATATCTGCCTCCGTTTACAAGTAAATGCGAACTACTCAGTGGCGGCAATGCCGCGATCGCTGGTAAGCTATTGTTGTAAATGCATGTAAATACGGTAGATTAAATAAATGAAATAAAAGTAATTTCGCATGTGTCATTATAATAAACGTAATTTTTCCTCACTGATTGTGAAATGTGAGGTAACATCGTAAAATAAAAGACGTGTGCAGTCACACTTGTGATGAAAGCAGAAGGGAGACGTGTGATGCGTGTACTGCAGAAGCTGTAGTGCTGCTCCACAGGCTCGCGCCTGCGGTCGGCTCGCGCCGGCAATATTAAACACTCGGGATGTCGCCGGCTCGGCTCCGGGAGGCTCACGCCGTGTCGGCGCGGCCCGGCCGCCAGTGTGAACACCGTAGTTCAAAACCACGTGTTTGATATCAAAGCGGGCGGCGGCCCAGCCAGGCTCGGCTCGGCCCGGCCGGCAGTGTGAACGCAGCCTTATATACTGCTGAAAGACCACATCGCCTTTGTGGTAGACATCAGGCATGCAGGGATGCAGGTGGTTCTCAGCTGTCAGCCTGTCTCCTATTACTACCACAGTTCCCATGCAAGTGCAGAAGAATGTTTCCCATATAATAATACTGCTCCCGTCAGCCTGCATCCTAGGCGCGCTACGTGTTTCGAGTCGCCGTTCCCCTCGATGACGGCATTTGTGGAGACGACCAGCGACCTAGTGTAGCAGAAATGTGATTCAGCCAAAGAGCCGACACGTTTCCATTGATCGACGGTGGAATCCCGATGGTCCCGTGCCCACCGCAGCCGTAACTGACGATGTGGTTGGGTCTACATGTGAACACGTAGGGGTGGTCTGCTACGGAACTCCATCTTCAACAACGTGCGATGAACGGCGTGCTCCGGAATCACTTGTGCGTGCACCAGCATTGTCTCTCGGCAGAGATGCCACAGATCACCATCTGCCCTACTTTACAGAGAAGGCAAGCCTGCGAACAGCAAGTTCTGTGAAAAGTCGTGGACGTCCAACCATTTAGCACCTAGTAGTGATTCCACTGTCCTTCTATCTCTTTCCATAGATGCTCACGACAGTAGCACGTGAACATACAACCAGGTTCGCCATTTTCGAGACACTCATTCACAGGCTCTTCGTTATAATAATTTTCCCTTTGTCAAAGTCTCTTATTTTAATGGATTTCCCATTTGCAGCCCAAATCATCGCTATGGTGGTGCCCCGTCCGTGTCAACTCCGCTTACATACTTTTGTTAACGCGTCATGTATCCGCAACGCCACCAGGCGACATCCATCGTGGCCGTGGGTCGTGATCATAATGTTTTGGCCAACCAGTGTAAATGTCTATGATTTTTTTCCACATCTGGTGGATCCGTTAAGTACAACTGATGTAAATTAAAAGAAATGTTCGTCAGCCTCGTAAGTAATTGCGACGGTCACAAACCGTGATATTTCTTCAACAAGGGTTAAAAATTTGTGAGGTATCGGTAGGTGTAAGGCGGTACTGACCCTGGGCGCGCCTTCCTCCTTAGCGAAGTAGCGCCTGTCGAAGTCTGAGAATTTGTGCTGGCGCAGGTCGTACGCCACGTCCCTGATGGCCTCCATCAGCCACGCCTGGTCCACGGACGGGTTGTCGGCAGCGGTCGGCGTCGTCTCCTCCCCACCAGTCTCCGTCACCACCGCCAGGTCTCCTCCGTTACCAGCAGATTCGCACACGGCCACCAACAGGAACGTATAACCAACCTGAGGAAACACGTTGAACGAAATGGTATTTCCAGTATTCTTGAGTACTGCTCGAGCGTTTGGGATCCCTATCAGGTCGGATTGAGGGAGGACATAGAAGCAACTCAGAGGCGGACTGCTAGATTTGTTACTGGTAGGTTTGATCATCACGCGAGTGTTACGGAAATGCTTCAGGAACTCGGGTGGGAGTCTCTAGAGGAAAGGAGGCGTTCTTTTCGTGAATCGCTACTGAGGAAATTTAGAGAACCAGCATTTGAGGCTGACTGCAGTACAATTTTACTGCCGCCAACTTACATTTCGCGGAAAGACCACAAAGATAAGAGAGATTAGGGCTCGTACAGAGGCATACAGGAAGTCATTTTTCCCTCGTTCTGTTTGTGAGTGCAACAAGGAGAGAAGATGCTAGTTGTGGTACGAGGTACCCTCCGCCACGCACCGTATGGTGGATTGCGGAGTATGTATGTAGATGTAGATGTAGCTCACTCTACACTGGGCTGACAAAAGTCGTGGGATACCGCCTAATATCGTGTCGTATCCTCTTTTGCCCGGAGCAGTGCAGGAACTCGACGTGACATGGACTCAACCAGTCTTTAGAAGTCACCTACAGAAATATTGAGTCATGCTGCCTCTATAGCCGTCCATAATTGCGGAAGTGCTGCCGTCGCAGGATTTTGTGAACTAGCGGACATCTCGATTATGTCCCACAAATGTTCGATAGGAATCATAACGGGCGATCTGGGTGATCAAATCATTCGCTCGAACTACCCAGAATGTCCTTCAAGCCAGTTGCGAACAATCGTGCCCTGGTGACGAGGAGAATCAACATCCGTAAAAGTTCCATCGTTGTTTGTAAACATGAAGTCCATGAATGGCTGCCAATGGTCTCCAAGTAGTCGAACATAAACAAGGCCCAGCCCATTACATGTAAACACAGACACACCGTTACGGAGCCACCACCAGCTTCCACAGTGTCTTGTTGACCCACTTAGGTCCATGGCCTCGTGGAGCCTGCGCCACAGTAGAACCCTACTGACAGCTCTTACCAACTGAAATCGGGACTCGTCTGAGCAGGCCACGGTTTTCCAGTCTTTCAGAGTCCAACCGATACGGTCACGAGTCCAGGAGAGGCGCTGCAGGCGGTGTCGTGCTGTTAGCAAAGACACTCGGGTCGGTCGTCTGCTACCACAGCCTATTAACGCCGAATTTCGTCGCACTGTCCTGACGGATACGTTGGTCGTATGTCCCACATTGCGATTATTTCACGCAATGTTGCTTGTGTATTACCACTGACAACTCTACGGAAACGCAGCTGCTCGGAGGTTATGTGAACGCCGTCAGCGACTGCGGTGTCCATGGTGAGAGGTAATGCCTGGAACTTGGTATTCTTGGCACACTCTTGACACTGTGGATCTCGGAGTATTGAATTCTCTAACGATTTCCGAAATTAAGTGTCCCATGCGTCTAGCGCCAACTACCACACCACGTTCAAAGTCTATTAATTCCCGTCATGCGGCCATAATGATGTCGGAACCCTTTCTACATGAATCATCTGAATAAAAGAGCAGCTCTACCAGTAAACTATCCTTTTTTGCCTTGTGTACGCCATTCTTGCACCATCTCTACACTTGCATATCGCTATCCTATGACTTTTGTTGCCTCAATGTATAAGGACATCGGGAAAGATTGGTAATTCGCAGAAAATTTGTATTAAGAAAGATATAAACACTTCTTTTAAAAGGGGGCAACCAAAAAGATTCCGTTCGAAGTCCAGAAGCGGTATGCCAATCAAAAAAACAAAACAAAAAATCGCCATGAGGTAATCATCCTACCGAAGCACCATGCTCAAGATACTCGTTCGGTGAAAAACGATGTCCTGCTTAATGAAGACGGCCGTAACTGCCTACTGCATATCCTTGACCGACAGAAATCGTCTAACCTTCAAGACCTTTTTTAGGGAACCCACAAGCGAGATAAAAGCATGGGAAGAGATGAGGACAAATGTACTGGTGATCGAGTGTCTCCCACTTGTGTTGGGCCGGCCGAAGTGGCCGAGCGGTTCTAGGCACTACAGTCTGGAACCGCGCGACCGCTACGGACGCAGGTTCGAACCCTGCCTCGGGCATGGATGTGTGTGACGTCCTTATGTTAGTTAGGTTTAAGTAGTTCTAAGTTCTAGGCGACTGATGACCTCAGAAGTTAAGTCCCATAGTGCTCAGAGCCATTTGAACCATTTGAACTTGTGTTGGCTAACTTGCGATATGGGGACGTGCGTTGTCATGGAGCAGCAGCACCACTTGGTGTACCGTTCGCAACGAAGGTTTTAGACAGACATACTACCCCCTACAAATTCTTTGTCCCCCAATGGATGTCTACCGGTGTGAGTCCTTTGGCAGCCAAGCAAAGAATAATAGCCTGCTGGTTCTGTTTGTACGCATTGGCAATAACTTCACCACAGTTCACGTTTCTGCATTTACCGCACGCACATTGGAAAGACGAGACTGCCCTTGCGTAGATATTGGTGCTTATATACCCTCATCGGAGTCGCGCTACGTTGTATATACGAGGGGTGTCCAGAAAGTAAATTCCGATCGGTCGCGAAATGGAAACCATAGCGAAAATACGATGAAGCTTTGCACATATGTGCTGACCACTGTCTCTAGTACGCCTCGGCCGCACACTTTAGGGGCAATGAAGACGTTCCCGCAGCTCTTTCGATGGGAAGTATTTGATCATCCACAATACAGTCCGGACACGGTTCCCTGAGTTTCATCTCTGCTCACACGAACTACTGACTACGAAGACAATATTTTGGCATAGACAACATGCAGCAGACCAGCTTCGAGAATTGGCATAAAGCACAGGCGGCTGCCTTCTATGACGAAGGTATTGTACAGTCAGTACAGCTCTGTGACAAATGCCTAAGTTGGAGCGGTGACTATGTAGAGAAGTAACTGGAAGATATATCTAACTGTTGCAAATAAAAAGTTTTTAATTGTACTGTGGTTTGCATTTCGGGACTGATCGAAACCTTCATACTGGACAACCTACGAACACTGCAGCAACATCGTGTAACATAAACGTTTTCATCGCCCCTTAGAGTAATTCACCCTTGGTGAAATGGTTCAAATGGCTCTGAGCACTATGGGACTTAACAGCTATGGTCATCAGTCCCCTAGAACTTAGAACTACTTAAACCTAACTAACGTAACGACATCACACAACACCCAGTCATCACGAGGCACTCCCTTGGTGACTAATAAAGTCCATGTCAGGGCGAAAATTAAACCTGTATCCCATGCTTTTCGAGCAGTTTTCAGAAATCATCTGTGTAAACATCAGTGATAAAGAAATTTTGAGACAGACATGGAGGCCTGACTTCGCAATAAACAGGAAACCCAGATACTTTGTTTATTGTGACAAGTATGCAAATAGCCCCCGAATGTCATCTTTGGAATTTCCTGCAGTGCCTGATACACATGCTGTGTCAGTTCTTGAAGACTGCTTGCTGGTGACCGATGTTGAAATACAGTACAAGCCTTCTTGTCGCATCCCGGGGTCAGGGATTTTCTCTGCCTCGTGATGACTGGGTGTTGTGTGATGTCCTTAGGTTAGTTAGGTTTAAGTAGTTCTAAGTTCTAGGGGACTGATGACCATAGATGTTAAGTCCCATAGTGCTCAGAGCCATTTTTGTCGCATCCTATGGTACCAAATCAAAGAGTCCGACCACGCCAGTCAACGATCTACATACACTTCAAGGCCTTTGTGGTGTGAACTACAGCATGGGGTCTTGCATTAAGCTGCTGGAATATGTCATGTCGTGCACTGGCCACGAATAATGTGTCAATAGGCTTTACCATCCCTGCAACACACTGTCAGGTGTTCAGCCTCATACCAGCGACGGGCAAGTCCGTCCTGATGTCGTATCCAATAACCTCCCCACACCACGAATCCAGGACAGGCACGGATCTCTAGACTCGCCTCTACCTGCGAGTTTTCAGTATCTCGTCTGCAGACACACTGGCATCGATCTAGCCGCTACAAATACTGTGGACAAAATAAATATTGATACTGCTTTCTTATCAATACCAGACATGATAGGAAACAAAGCTGATTTTAATCAAATGAAACTATATGGTTCTAGAGACCTTTTTAAGTCTCAAGCATCCATGACGTATACATGCAGACTGAAGCAAGTTGTGCAAAGCTGTTTGAAAACACCAGGGTGGCGCAGTGGTTAGCGCATCTGCCCAGTAAGCACGAGACCTGGGTTCGAATATTGGCCTTGATGCAAATTTTCATTCGTCGCTTCGGTCTGCATATATACATCACAACTGATTTTGTTCTGTCACGTACAGACATAAGAAACAAAAATGAAGTAGACAAACACATTTCCACTTGATAAACGCAAGCAAAAAAACATAAACAAGACCTTACAAAATATTCAGCTGCAAACACTACAGTATCCTCTCACTGCCATCTCGCGTAACAGTTGTTTATGAACCAACTGGCTCTCCTCATAACTGGAGACGCATTTGAATGTGGTTAAGCATTCTCCTTACCAAGTTGTCGAGATCAGTCTACGGGATATTGTCGCGTCTGTCCACAGCAGCCCCTACCTGTCTCATTTCCTCGTCAAGTAGAGTGACTATATGGAGCATATGGTCACAAGGTATTGTTGTCCGAACCGTCCCGAAGCAACATAACTCTCGTAATGTCACACAGCGCACGTGACGCAATGTCACAGATGACACTGTTGCTATAAGCTGCACACACTGCTCCCCCATGGCATGGACTGATTCCGCTAGAATTACATTTCAGACTATCCAACGTATTCATAAGCTAGCGTATTTCTCTATAACAAAGTTCAATATTAAAGTTTCTACAGTACGAAACATTTATTTTGACCACGGGATCACAAATTTAGCATTGGAGGGCAGCGTGGAGGGTAAAAATCGTAGAGGGAGACCAAGAGATGGATACACCAAGCAGATTCAGAAGGATGTAGGTTGCAGTAAGTACTGGGAGATGAAGAAGCTTGCACAGGATAGAGTAGCATGGAGAGCTGCATCAAACCAGTCTCAGGACTGAAGACCACAACAACAACAACAACATAGAAGTGATACTCCTCGCTGGATATCACAAAATCCCATTCAATGTCCCAGTTGACTATGGCTCCACAGCACGCAAGTCTCTGTTGTCTATGGTGTGGTGACACATAACAAATCGAGAGCTCAACCCAGCACCGAGTAATCCGTGTGCGACGGTGCCGTTAAAAGACCTTCCTGCATAAAACGTCCACTCACCTATCGGTGATTTCTTCTCCTGCACTGCAACCCTGTCCATATGCCTGTCCTTTTAGGTTGGTTGATTTGGGGGAGGTGATCAAACAGCGAGGTCATCGTTGCCATCGTATTAGGGAAGGATGGGGAAGGAAATCGGCCGTGCCCTTCTAAAGGAACCATCCTGGCATTTGCCTGAAGCAAGTGAGAGAAATCGCGGAAAACCTAACTCAGGATGGCCGGACGCGGGTTCGAATCGTCGTCCTCCCGAATGCGAGTCCAGTGTGCTAACCACTGCGCAACTTTCTTCGGTGTGTCCTTTTAGGAAACGAATAATGTTTCTTTACTGGATAAGCTATAGTAGAACCAGTAACACTACATTGATCTAAAGGGGGTAGCTACTGCTTTTATAATCTTCGGTTAATTATGCTCTTAAACGATAGATAGTTTCTGAGCGAAAACATCAATACATTGTCACTTGTCTGATAGAAAAACACTGCCAAGCCCGTTCTAATTTTAATTTACAGTTTCGACAGTCACACGCCGTCACAGTCACCCGAAGTAGTCAGCTTATGGTATCCAACCGAACCTGTTGCCGGAAAGATTATAAAACGGATTATCTGTGACAGAATGCTCGCTCAAATATTCCACAGCTCGATGCCTTCGAACCTTTAGTGCTCGATCCCGACTTGCATAAATCGCCACGTGGGATTTATTAATTCAGAAGTCAGAGTATACGTCGAAAAACAGAAATTTCACGCAGTCTTTTTTCTCACTCGTTCGCGTTTACTCTGCAGCATTCCACGGTCAAATTTTACTCATTATTCTGCAAAATTATTACACCTATTCAGAGTTCCTAGTACATGCTTCCAAACACGATGAAGTTTGAGTTCCGAACTTAATCTAGACTTCACAAAGGAATTCTTAAATTCACATAATAGGCGTGAATGTACTGTCGCCTGACTGACGGACATACAACCTGATATTAGAATTAAACCGCGAAATCTTGTATCTATGAATCAATAATGATATAATAGCTTTTCATAGCGATTTATAAAATGAAGAAATTAAAAAACCCAGAAACATCAGAATAACTCTCTGTTTAAATTGGTACACACGCGATAGCATGCTCTACCAATATGTTCCAAAACGCCGCGCATAAAAATAGAAATTTTTCGGGGCTCATACCTCGAGTTCTGTTGGTGATAGAAAGGTAAGATCAAGTGTTTTGTATAGCCCTTGCGCTAGAGACCATTTGTACATCTAACAGAAGGACAGTCTTACTGTAACTATCCGACAGTAGAGAGTGAGTATTTGAATATTGAACACTTCCTCCAGCTTCGGCAAATGGAGCAAATCGGTTGTTTTTTATATTGGATGTGGTCTACAGTGCAACTTATTGAGACACAATTTAAGAGAAGAAGGTAACTGAAAAATATTTTCTGGCGATTTACTTCAAAACAAGCTGGTTGGGGAACAGACATCCATTGCAAATTTCACTGACTCAAATACAAGTCAACAGCACCTCTTATGAAGGTCGCAATAAAAAAAAATGGTTCAAATGGCTCTGAGCACTATGGGACTCAACATCTGAGGTCATCAGTCCCCTAGACTTAGAACTACTTAAACCTAACTAACCTAAGAACATCACACACACCTATGCCCGGCGCAGGATTCGAACCTGCGACCGTAGCAGCAGCGCGGTTCCGGAATGAAGAGCCTAGAACCGCTCGACCACAACCGCCGGCGGTCATAATATATGCGTACACCATCTCTTTGTTTCAGTTCCAGATTTTATTGGAGAAACGGATAAGTTCGTAATTGAAAGTGATGCTCCTACGGAATTTGAACATCCACTTGTCAAGCACAAATATGTTTTGCTTAAATGCGCAAGTGAAAGTGGGATCTGAAAACACAATGAAATGTGTTAAAAATTCAGACCTTTGAAAAAAAGTGTGCCATATTTTCACAGGAGACATTACTGATAAAAATAAGAAAAAGGCCTATGAACCTATGCATTAAATTGAATAATTATAATAGTTGAAGAAGAGGGCTCACCATTGCAGACGCTGTGCTGTTTTTCTTGGAAGGCGATTTTTAGGACCGAACAAGGAAATTAATGGTTACATAAACTGAAGGAGGAAAGGAGAGAGAAGAAAGGAAAGGGCAGAAACTAATGATACCAGCTGTATCGGGACTTTGTGCGGAATCAGCAGCGGTGAGTGAAAATGTGTGCCGGACTGGGACACGAACTCAGGATCTCCTGCTTGTTAGGCAGTTACTTTAACCACTGCGCCACCTGGACCAGGAATTTATCACTTTTGCGTGGAATATCTCGACATGGTCGCTGGCCGACTCACACTCCCATCCAGTCCTTGTTCATGTCCCCAATGTTCGCTAATTTTAGATTCCTGCTGGGGGTCGAACATAAATGTGCATTCACACTGAAGGCTGTAAATTCATTGCCCATCGAGGCGAATCAAGCATACGAATGTATGGTGCTTGTTCTTTCTTATATGTCCGATCCCGTGTGGTGGTTGTCCTTTTGGAAATGTCCGAAATGCATGGAAGATGTGGATGGGGACTGCAGACAAGTGTTGCAAGGTGGAAATGTGAGTCGACCAGGGAGCGTGCCGAGATAGCCTGCGCATTTTCGATGAATACTTTGTGTGGGTGACAATGGTTAACACAGCTGCCTAGTAAACAGGAGATCGCGGATACAGTCCCGGTCTGACACACAGTTTTCACTCGTCGCCATAGATTCTGCATAAAGTCCTGATGTAGCCCGATGTAGCTTCAATTTACATAATACGTATCACAGCAGTGGATTCTTCCTGGAGTCTGTTCTTTCGGAAGTGTCAGAAAGAATAGACACCACGCATTCATATAAAATAAATAGTTTGTGGTGTGTTAAGAGGTGCAATATTTGGGTACCAAATATGATAGCCAGTGCTTCTTTTCGATTTTTGAGTAAGTGCTCTGATATGAACTGAGCATTTTAGCTGCGTATGCGATGACTTGTTCATGCTCAGCATAGCTTATGTTGGAAAGAGCTGCCTTGATGCCATGTTCAGACACGTTGGCGGCCAGTATGAGGTATTTTGACGGGTCATAAGATTCCAGATAACGAGCCGATTTTAGATAATATTTTAACTTGTAAAAAGCCTCCTGACACTCCTGTGACAATTAATATTTTGCATCTTACTTGATTAGATTGTTAAAGGGTCTGGCGATATGGGCTGGATTTGGCATAAATTTTCCATAATATTATATTTAGCCGAGAAAT
Organism: Schistocerca serialis cubense; assembly: GCF_023864345.2. Lineage (NCBI taxonomy): Eukaryota > Metazoa > Arthropoda > Insecta > Orthoptera > Acrididae > Schistocerca > Schistocerca serialis. The sequence continues at coordinate 631,320,641 of NC_064642.1, read as the reverse complement.
TGCTGAAGGCCTCTTAGGTTCATAGGCACATAGATTGTCTTTATAGCTTCCAGATACTGCTGTGTCGTTTAATGCCATTTACGATTCGATGCAAGATGATTCAGTTGTCCCCACTGCTCGATTTCATAGACCTCACAATGCTCTTGAAAAGTGCGCACGAGAATTTCATTTTCTTTCGCTCGTTAATCCAAACTATTAGTCCTACAGAAAAAAACGAACAGGACTTTTTTGTACGAAATTTTATATAGTTAAATTTTGTACTGGGATCCATTTTCGCTGGAGGCCACGGTTTTCGCGTTATTCGAGAAAAACGCGTTTGAAGATCACATGTGTACGTTTTTATCGAATAATTCGAAAATTACGTCCTCTAGCAAAAACGTATCCCAGTGAAAAATTTAACTACATTAAATTTCTTAGAAAGAGCTACACTAGCGATTCCGAAAGGCAACCTTTAGTACATGTGCAATCCCTGAATTGTAAGACTGCTCGTCTGGCGGTAATTGTAAGTAGGATCCTGATAGATCAATTTAATAGAGTTACTGTACACCAGATAGTCTTGACATAACCTCTTCTGGCCTAGAACTCGTATGGATGGCATTCTCTGACTGAGCATTTGTAGTTTATTTTCTGGAGTACACAATTTTTATTTCTGAACATTTAAAGCGAGTTTACAATCGTTGGACCTCCTTTAAATCTTATCTTTATAATTTTTATTCTTTATAAATAACCACATCAACTGCGAAAAATCTGAAGTTATTATTACGATTGTCTGCAAGGTCATTAATATGTAAATGAATAGCAGGGACCCCAACATCTAGGGTATTCCTGAAAACCCTTTTACATTTATCGATGACTCTGTTGAAGAAAATATACTCCGTCCCCCCTATCAATAAATTCTCACTCTAGTGACAAATTTATTTAATACTCCTATAATCGAACTTTCATTAATAAACTTTGATGTGTTACAGAGTCAAATGATCTTCGAGAGTAAAGAAACGTTGCAGCTACTCTAAATGCCTTGATCCAAGGGTTTCAGGATTTCATGGGAGAATAGCATAGGTTGAGTTATACATGATCGATGTTTTCGGAATTTATGCTGGTTGGGCTCCAATAGGTCATTCAGTCGACATACCTCATAACATTTGAGGCCAGAATACGTTCTAAAATTCTACAACAAATGGCTGTCGTGGATGCTGGACGATGGTTTTGCGGATCACTTGCGATAACTTTCTTGTAGACAGGTGGTGCTGTTATGTGACAAAGAAATTATCAGGTACTAATCATTCACTCAAATAAGAAGCATAAATTTCATTTAGCGTCGTGTTGAGTACTATGTAGCTGACACCTCTCTTTCGACTGCAGAAAGACGTTACACAAAAACAAGAATTTACAGTCATAAAACGAAATTCATTACTAATATCCTCCGGTAGTACAATGACTTATTAATCGATTGCCGCTTTATTTTTCCCCATGGAGTCAAAGGCAGTAGTATCGGACGCACCTATGATCACGAAGCAGTCGAAAGTTGTAATGGAAAAAAAAGAGTACAGCTAGCGTAAGAAACGTGTGGTGGGCTGAATCTCAAACTTTCTGAAAAAACTTTATACATCTTTCTTTGTGTGGCACTTGGTCGATAACACCATTGTTTAACCCGTCGGTACATGCAGGTGGTCTGTCAGACCAAGGAGAATATTTTCACATTAATGCAATGTCTGAAAGTTGTTTCCAAGAAGCTATCTCAAAAATGGCTCTTAGCACTATGGGACTTAACTGCTGAGGTCATCAGTCCCCTAGAACTTAGAACTACTTAAACCTAACCAACCTAAGGACACCACACGCATCCATGCCCGAGGCAGGATTCGAACCTGCGACCGTAGCGGTCGAACGATTCCAGACTGTAGCGCCAAGGAGCTATCTTCTCAGTGTCTTTAAGTGAGTGTAATAGGAGTCGTTTGGTATGGTGTATCTGGTATTTCAACAACAGCACTTCCGGTTAGCTCACAAAAAAGAGGTCTAGGGTCTCACAGGCCAGCCGCGTGCACTGGTGTCAGTTTATTGTTAGCTGCGCCAAGGTTATTCACGCGCGCGCATATTTGCGGTATCTGCTTAGTTTAGTGGTAGAACAATTTTTTCGTGCTTTTTACCTTATTTTAGTGTGTTGTAAGTGGTGTAACTGCATCATGGCTTATTCTTACGAGGCACAGGAGGAGAGAATTAGGAACCTGGTTGAAGAAGTGATGGCTGAAAGTGACGCTGGTGATTCTGAAGATGGAGAAATCGACTTTGAAGAAATCCAGGACCCAGAGTGGACAAGTGATTCCGGCACCGAACAAAAAACATCGAGTGATGAATCAGAAGACAGTGATTGTGGTGCTGACAATGATGCGTTTGTCGGTAAAGACGGAACAGTATGGAACTCACGTGCGCCGCCAAAGAACTCCCGCACACGTTGTCATAACGTCGTAACTCATTTACCAGGTGTGGAAGGTGCTGCGAGAAGTGCTACAAATCCTCTACAGTACTGGGAACTGTTTTTTGATGAAAACATTATACACATACTCGTTGACTGCACTAATAAGTACATTCAAAGTATCCAGGGAAACTTTTCAAGGGAAAGAGATGCACAACAAACTAATAAAGCTGAAATAAAGGCCTTATTGGGATTATTGTACTACGCTGGTGTAATGCGTGCCCATCGACTAAGTCTACAAGATTTGTGGCGAACAGATGGCACAGGAGTTGAAATATTTCATCTCACAATGGGCATAAACAATTTCGTTTTCTCCTTAGATGCCTCAGATTCGACGATAAAGAAACGAGAATGGAAAGGGAGGAAACAGATCAAATGGCGGCGATAAGACAGGTGTTCAGTCTAATTGTTGAAAACTTTCAGAGGGCTTATACAGTTTCTGAATATGTGACAGCTGATGAAAAACTAGAAGCATTCCGTGGAAGATGCAGATTCCGACAGTACATGCCACATAAGGTAAACAAGTATGTTTTTGCAGCGGTGGATGCCAGAATTTTTTACACATTCAACATGGAGGTGTATGTTGGGCAACAGCCTGAAGGCACTTACAGACAGAACAGCAGACCAGTTGGACTTGTTCAGAGGCTTTGCCAACCTATCCTGAATACAGGCCGCAACATAACTTGCGGCAATTATTTTACAAGTTACGAGCTTGCAAACACATTGATTACGGAGAAGACGACCATCGTTGGTACTCTGAGGAAAAACAAGAGACAAGTCCCAAGGGGATTTATTAACACTAAAAATCGACAAGAAAAGTCATCTATGTTTGGGTTTGAGAAAAATTGCACCGTAGTCTCTTATGTGCCGAAACGAAATGGAGTGGTATTACTATTGTCAACGATGCACTACAATGGAAACATTGACGAAAATACAGGGAATGATAAAAAATTAGAAATTATCACTTTCTATAACCTTACTAAGGGTGGAGTTGACGTTGTAGACGGAATGAGTGCATAATGTAGCTAGAAACACAAGAAGATGGCCAATGGTTGTTTTTTATAGCATCATGAACACAGCTGCGATAAATGCTGCTATTATTTTCAACTCAAATCAGAAAGAACAACTGAGAAGAAGAGAGTTTTTGAGGCAGCTTTCTTTTGCGCTTCTGCATGATCATCTTCAGCAAAGAGTAATGTCAAAAATATTTCCAAGGAAGATAACAGAGAATTGGAGAGCTTTGCAGTGTGAAAATTTCTGAAGTGGAATCAACTGCGACTTCACGAGGACGGCGTGTGGACTGCAGAAGCAAAAACAGAAAAACTAGATATACTTGTAAGAACTGCAAGATATACATTTGCCTTGAACATTCTGTTACTGTGTGCCAAGACTGTATCGACAAAATATCTGATTGAATACATGCGTTATTTTCATAACAACTAAATTTTATGTATCTCCATTTGTGTAAATATTTTTGACCAAAATATTAAATGTATCCCTTAAATATATCTACTAAACAGATTTTTAATGATATTACTTCATTTAATAGCGCTTCCCTCCATAATATACATCTAAATGCAAATTCAGAAAGATAGAAACTGCAAGGGTCTGTGAAACCAGCTGCGTGTACTGCCGTCCTGTTTGCAGGTGCGTGCACCGCCGGGTTAAAGGGCAAATTGTTGTAGACAATGGGAGAAGCATTGACATCAGGTCACATTTCCACGGAAACTACGGTTCGCATTGTCGAAAGTCTATAACAGAAAAGGCGCTAGGAGAGTTAAGGCAATAGTCTGGAAGGAACTCAGCTGGGAGAGGAACGTGAGTCTGACTTCGAGATTCCTACGACGTCGCCGCCGTGTATAAGTCGCCAGTGGTGCGAAAGCTGAGGAGGAGGTGGCGGCGTCAGCGTATGGAAATAGTCATGGCGGGGAGTCTATCTGACCACGCGCCCGTAGTGGTTTCCACAGCTTGTAGAAAACTCTTGCTTATTTCATATCCCGTTTCCAGACTGAAACGAAATATGTTAGTGAAGCCACCTCAACCGCCGCCGATGTGTAAAAGCCGCCGGTAACCGGAGCTGAGGCGAGACAGGACATGACGTCACCGCTGCCTGCCAACTTCACGAGGCAAATGCGCTGTTACATAAACTGTATCTCCGTCCATGTATATGAAAACTTGCAGAATAAACCTTAAATCTGAAATCTTTGTTTTATCTCGAAGTTGTCATATGGGATGGATTCGTAGAGAGTGCTTTAAAATAACTTGAAGCTGTTCGTAATTACTTTAATTGTATTGCAAGTCTGCTTTAGTGTAGTGTTATAAAAGATAGTGTTGAAGATAAAACGAAATTTTGTGTGTAACTTGACAAAGAATAAGAGATTTATTGTATTGTCTTATTGTAAGCCGACCGCGGTGGCCACGCGGTTCTAGGCGCTGCAGTCCGGAACCCCGCGACTGCTACGGTCGCAGGTTCGAATCCTGCCTCTGGCATGGACGTCTGTGATGTCCTTAGGTTGGGCATGGACGTGTGTGATGTCCTTAGGTTAGTTAGGTTTACGTAGTTCTAAGTTCTAGGGGACTGATGACCTCAGATGTTAAGTCCCATAGTGCTCAGAGCCATTTGAACCATCTTATTGTTAACAAGTCACTGTAATGATTATTTCGCCTGGTAAATATTTTTAAATACCTGACATTCTTTGGACATAGAGCAGCAGATTAATTTATTTCAGATTGGTAGGAAGCAACATTATCATTTCCGCGCGTTTTCATGACCGCGATGCAGTTATACCCGGATCGACACTAAGGGACCAAAAGATTTACTGATATTAAAAGAAAAACAACACTACACAATAAAAAGGATTGATTCAGAAATGATAGGAAAACGGTAACGTTCTTTCTGCCTCAATGCTGCGTTCGGTCCATCAGCGTCGGTCCATCAACGTGATAGTAAGTTCTGGAGATTAACATTCAAGTAATGAGGAGATGGAGGTACGTAAGGATAATTTGTCTAAATAAGCACACTTCATATATAACACACGTTGTTTAATGCTACGTACCTTTTTATATTACAGTTACACCAGCTGGTGCATATTAACAAAAGCTTTGCACATAACACGCAATACTTGAGATTAATGTCCTCTTGATGGTGCCTGCTCGTAATTAATTACGTAAACTTATATGTTCTCTGATTGAGAAGACAATTAGCACGTTTACAGAATATTTCCCACAAATTATAAAACACAGATTGCGGAACGCAGCAAGTCCGCGTCCGCCTTTCTTGGTATAGAAACGGTAAAAGGTTAAGCGCTCAAGGCCTCATTTGTCTACATCTACATTTACATTTATACTCCGCAAGCCACCCAACGGTGTGTGGCGGAGGGACTTTGCGTGCCACTGTCATTACCTCGGTTTCCAGTTCCAGTCGCGTATGATTCGTGGGAAGAACGACTGCCGGAAAGCCTCCGTGCGCGCTCGCATCTCTATAATTTTACGTTCGTGATCTCCTCGGGAGTTATAGGTAGGGGGAAGCAATATATTCGATACCTCATCCAGAAACGCACCCTCTCGAAACCTGGACAGCAAGCTACACCGCGATGCAGAGCGCCTCTCTTGCAGAGTCTGCCACTTGAGTTTGCTAAACATCTCCGTAACGCTAGCACGCTTACCAAATAACCCTGTGACGAAACGCGCCGCTCTTCTTTGGACCGTCTCTATCTCCTCCGTCAACCCGACCTGGCACGGATCCCACACTGATGAGCGAGCAATACTCAAGTATAGGTCGAACGAGTGTTTTGTAAGCCACATCCTTTGTTGATGGACTACATTTTCTAAGGACTCTCCCAACGAATCTCAACCTGGTAACCGCCTTACCAACAATTAATTTTATATGATCATTCCACTTCAAATCGTTCCGCACGCATACTCCCAGATATTTTACATAAGTAACTGCTGCCAGTGTTTGTTCCGCTATCATATAATCATACAATAAAGGATCCTTCTTTCTATGTATTCGCAATACATTACATTTGTCTATGTTAAGGGTCAGTTGCCACTCCCTGCACCACGTGCCTATCCGCTGTAGATCTTCCTGCATTTCGCTGCAATTTTCTAATGCTGCAACTTCTATGTATACTACAGCATCAGCCGCGAAAAGCCGCATGGATCTTCCAACACTATATACTAGGTCATTTATATATATTGTGAAAAGCAGTGGTCCCATAACACTCCCCTGTGTCATGCCGGAGGTTACTTTAACGTATGTAGACGTCTCTCCATTGAGAACAACATGCTGTGTTCTGTTTGCTAAAAACTCTTCAATCCAGCCACACAGCTGGTCTGGTATTCCGTAGGCTCTTACTTTGTTTATCAGGCGCCAGAGCGAAACTGTATCGAACGCCTTCCGGATTCAAGGAAAATGGCGTCTACCTGGGAGCCTGTGTCTAATATTTTGTGGGTCTCATGAACAAATAAAGCGAGTTGGGTCTCACACGATTGCTGTTTGCGGAATCCATGTTGATTCCTACAGAGTAGATTCTGGGTTTCTAGAAACGACATGATACGCGAGCAAAAAACATGTTCTAATGTTCTAAAATTCTACAAGAGATCGACGTCAGAGATATAGGTCTATAGTTTTGCGCATCTGCTCGACGACCCTTCTTGAAGACTGGGACTACCTGTGCTCTTTTCCAATCATTTGGAACCTTCCGTTCCTCTAGAGACTTGCGGTACACGGCTGTTAGGAGGGGGGCAAGTTCTTTCGCGTACTCTGTGTAGAATCGAATTAGTATCCCGTCAGGTCCAGTGGACTTTCCTCTGTTGAGTGATTCCAGTTGCTTTTCTATTCCTTGGACACTTATTTCGATGTCAGCCATTTTTTCGTTGTGCGAGTATTTAGATCTTGTCTTGAAACAACAGAATTATTTTTACAGCTGCCGCGCAGGAGCGGCAAAGATAAAGAATAATAGATTCTGTCGCTGCTATGCGACGGTTCATTTCTTTTACAATTGTTAGATAACTTCAGACCATCAGGCATTTACTATTGAGCGTATACTAATGTTTGTGAGGCCAAAATTACCATTATTACACTGCCTCCCATGAGGAGGGAAGGAATACCGAAGGTGTTACTTTCATCCTCATGCCCATTGGAATATTTGTAATTTTTGGGTGTAACATACAGGTTATTAAAAAGAGTTTTCATTTCATAATCATTATATAATAAAAGAATTGATGCAACAATTTGCAATTACTGACCGTTGATCAGTGTGAATTTGTTCCGTGTTGTTTCAGTCTTTGTATGATTTCAGTCTTTCTTGATGATATAGGTATACATATTTACAAATGTTACAAGAAAAAAATATCACACTTCATCTTTTGTCACTGCAAAAGCAATTTTACAATCACAAATGGTACATAACTGTTTTAATGATATTCATTATATTTTCGTTCTCTTATCAATTTGTTTCTTCGTCGTTTTTCCAAGCTTCATTAGCTCGGTCGCATTTAATTATACATTTATTTCCATCGCACATACACTATTTATCACCGACTTGGATTGTAGAGCGGCCACTGCTGATGGCTTCGACAAGGAAGTCCGTATCCTTCACTTTCAGGGCTTGAGAGTGGCTCTCCGAGTTATTTCACATATGAACCAAATAAATATCTTATAATACAATAGCTTACAAAACCAATTTTATATACATGTGGGATGGAATGTAGAAAGGACTGGATTCTTTGACGTTTTATCGTGTGCTTATTTTCACTTGAATCGTGACCTTTCGTTAAAGTTTGCATTTCAACAGTGTTCTGTGGTGACATTGTGACCTATTTCTGTGAATGGTCAGTCATTGGACTAATTACGCTAATTTCTCTATCTTAGAATCTCTCAGAATGTTCATGGTATATACAAAAAATGTTTTCAGTGCTGGTTGTACCGCACAGCAACGGATGTTGGTGGTTGAACGCTAGCATTATTTCGTCACTTGGTGACTTTTGGCCTCCCGTGTTGCAAACGGTCTTATAATTAAGTCTGCGCGCGCACGTTACCGGAGCTTATTTGCCGTGCGCCGATAATCGCGTTTGATGTGCCGTGCGTCACTTTTATCATCGGATCGTGGCTTTGTGCTTTTTAAATTGCTGGAGGGAGCTCCTTCCACTGAAGGTGCTTCAAATCACTTCCTGTCCACTATCCGGTTACGGATTCACAGGTAAGTGATAGCTATCGCTGCAAGTGCATGTGTGGAACGACACCGATTATGACTAGTCTAACACATCGATGAACTTTCTCACACGTATTGTCCAGTAGAATACTGCCACTGAAAATCGTCGAACTTTACAATTTCACTTGCACTGTGGTGAGCGTCTGCGTGAACGTTGTATTCGGTGAAATTCTCACTTCATAACGTTACGCTGTGTTTATAAGTTGACTTACGTATTAACATTTACAAGAGTTCTCTTAGAATCAGAATTATTTTAACTGGTCACCTTGAATCGGAACAACTGTTTCTTAGTTCGTCTTTTTACCATCTGCGCATACGGTCACATGTAAACTTTCAAAAGTCCTTTTTTTTTACTAAATTCATTCCAATCTCCTTTACAAGTTACTTTCTTTCATAATAATCTTTATCACGCTTGTTTATTCATTTTGAAGGTCCAGTACGTTTTTAATGCTCATCTTACTTAATGACTTGTGAGTAGGTTATAAAACGCCCTTACTGATGTAGACGAATGCCTTGCACTAATACAGAGACTACATGATTGGGTTTCTAAAGCTATGATCTTTCATATGATTATGAAAAGCGATTCGCCAACCACAAGGACATTCTGACTGATCACAGGCGCTAATTCCTTATCTTTACGTCACCTTATATCTGGCTCTGAGCACTATGGGACTTAACATCTATGGTCATCAGTCCCCTAGAACTTAGAACTACTTAAACCTAACTAACCTAAGGACAGCACACAACACCCAGCCATCACGAGGCAGAGAAAATCCCTGACCCCGCCGGGAATCGAACCCGGGAACCCGGGCGTGGGAAGCGAGAACGCTACCGCACGACCACGAGATGCGGGCCAGCTTTATCTCGTACGAAAACAAGCTCCCCTCACAACCACGCGAAGTGCCATCGTGTACAAATGATTTGCCTTCACACAGGCCTTGTCTTTATCACTGTCCTCACACACACTACAAATTTTCAAGGGTGAAGAAAAATTGCAGCTGTATAGGATCCAAGCATGTTGATAGTCTCCGTTGCTTCAGAAGAGGTGGAACGCCAACCTCGTCGCCTCGATATGAGAAAGAAGTGGAACGCCGGGTCACGGCCTCGATATCAGAAAGGCTCCACGACCTGACCGGCTGATCAACGTTGCAACCTTGCCACCACCTTCAGTCATATCCTCTCGCTGTCGATTATCCAAAGGAATGGGGTACGTGCTGATATCCTGGTCCTGCCAGATGCAGGCAAATATCTGCGGCTATCAAAATGGCTTCCACTTATCTGCTTACTACCATAGATCTCGAAAATAGAAAATTCCTTGACGGGTAGTGTGCTAGTAGCAGTACACGTTTCTCTACTCGCTGCATAAGGTGGGCCGGCCGCTGTGGCCGAGCGGTTCTAGGCGCTTCAGTCCGGAACCGCGCTGCTGCTACGGTCGCAGGTTCGAATCGTGCCTCGGGCATGGATGTGTGTGGTGTCCTTAGGTTAGTTAGGTTTAAGTAGTTCTAAGTCTAGGGGACTGATGACCTCATATGTTAAGTCCCGTAGTGCTTGGAGCCATTTGAACACCTTTTGCAGTGTCGAAGGCATCATCGTGAATTGCACTGACTTCAGTGTGATTACTAACTTTCAACAAAAGAGCCATTTCTGATAGATAGATCTCGAACCCTCAAACTCGATATCCTGCTAAACCTGCGACCGTAGCAGCAGCGCGGTTCCGGACTGAAGCGCCTAGAACCGCTCGGCCACACCGGCCGGCCCACCTTATGCAGCGAGTAGAGAAACGTGTACTGCTACTAGCACACTACCCGTCAAGGAATTTCCCCGTCGTGAAACAGCCGTCCTCCAGTTCCAGAACCTTGATGTCCAATACCTTGAAGACGACGCACCTCGTACTACCGGTTCAAGATGCTCACTTCTCCTGCAACTTGACGATTGTAAGAATTAGAAGACAGCCTAACGTACACTGCAGTTTATGAAGTGAATAAAATGGAAGAAAAACTGGGATGTAAGAGGTTTCAACACAAGGATGGTATACTGAAGAAGAGACTGTAAGGATTCCACTGCTAACACAAGGTTGCAACGTTGTTCGAACAGCCGGTCAGGTCGTGGAGCCTTTCTGATATCGAGGTCGTGACGCCGGCGTTCCATTTTTTTCTCATATATTCTGAAGCAACGGAGACTATCACCAAGCTTGGATCCTATACAGCTGCAATTTCTCTTCAGCCTTGTGAATTTGTAGTGTGTGAGAAGACAGTGATAAAGACAAGGGCCTATGAGAAGGCAAATCATTTGTACACGATGGCACTTCGCATGATTGTGAGGGCAGCTTGTTTTTGTACGAGATAAAGCAGACGTAAAGATAAAGAATTAGCACCTGTGGTCTGTCAAAATGCCCTTGTGGTTGGCGAGTCGCTTTTCATAATTCTATGAAAAGTCATATCTTTAGAAACCCAATCATGTAGTCTCTGTATTAGTGCAAGGCATTCGTCTATATTAGTAGGGACGTTTTATAACGGAACAGCACATAAAACCAGTACAACGAAAAACCAGTCCAAAGTTGCAAATTTTAATTTTTTTATTCACTCGGCGACTAGTTTCGAGGCGGAACCCATTTTCAGATCATCGTAACATAGTCAAAAATGGTCTTTCCGGAGATGTGAGAACCATGTCGAAAATGTGCAACGAACAGATAATTTGTTTATCACATTTTTGACATGGTTTTCACATCTTCGGAAATAACATTTTTAACTATGTTACAATGATTTGAAAACCGGTCTCCGCCCGAAACTAGTGATCGAGTGAATAAAAAAAAGTAAAATTCGCAACTTCGGATTGGTTTTTCGATTTACTGATTAACAGAAGTTGCTTACTCACAGCTATTCCAGCAAGCTGGAAGTTCATAAGCACGCAAAATGTCTGATATTTGTAAGAAGTTCCATTGCGATGCACTGTAGAATGGTTTGCGGAGTGTATTTGTAGAGACGGGTTTACTGGCAGCGAAGCGATAATCCTTTTGAATGGTTATTATTATTGCATTAAGAAACTTATCACCTTTCTGTAACTACTTTCGAAGATTTTATCTATCTTTGATTTGAGGAAGGCCATTACCGTCTAATAAAATGTTGAAGTAAGCTTCCGAAGATGTTCGTTCCGCGCGACCGCTACGGCCGCAGGTTCGAATCCTGCCTCGGGCATGGATGTGTGTGATGTCCTTAGGTTAGTTAGGTTTACGTAGTTCTACGTTCTAGGAGACTGATGACCTCAGAAGTTAAGTGCCATAGTGCTCAGAGCCATTTGAACCATTTTTCAACCTCAACTGTCATTAAGCCAGTTCTTGCATTTGCTTTGCAATTCTGTTGCATCAAAAGTGAGTTATAAGGAAATTATGACAACGCGCTTCCTACTGTGTGAATCTTCAGAATAAAGAGTATTAGTGACTTTAGAACTTTTGATGGGGGATCCTTGGCCTGTAGATATCCGCTTGCAATGAACGAAGGTGAACTGTCAAACTGTAACCGCCAAACTCAATCTTTAGTTCGCGGCAGTAATGACAAACGAGACATTTCGAGAGTGAAATTTTCATTCTGCAGCGGAGTGTGCGCTGATATGAAACTTCCTGGCAGATTAAAACTGTGTGCCGAGCCGAGACTCGAACTCGAGACCTTTGCCTTTCACCAGTTGCCAGTTGGTAGAGAACTTGCCAGCGACAGACAAAGGTCCCGAGTTCGACCCTGGGTCCAGCACACAGTTTTAATCTGTCAGGAAATTTCATATCAGCGCACACTCCGCTGTTGAGTGAAAATTTCATTCTGGAAACATCCCCCAGACTGTGGCTAAGCCACCTCTGCGGAAGATCCTTTCATCTAAGCGTGCTAGTACCGCAAATTCACAGGAGATCTTTTGTGAAGCCTGGAAGGTAGGAGACGACAGGAAGTAAAGCTGTGAGCAGGGGCCGTGATTTGTGGTTGGTTAGCTCAGTTGGGAGAGGAGTTGCCCGCAAAAGGCAAAGGCCTCGAGTTCGTCTCGGTCCGGCACACAGTCTTAATTTGTCAGGAGGTTTCGAAATTATTTCTGAGCCGTGGAGCTCGTTACTGACGCGCCAGTCTCTTGGATGTCCATTATCGATCCTTCGATGTTTCTTATCTTTGCTTGCCTTGTTGTTTTCCGCATTCACGGGGCGAGGGGCAGTTGATGTTTGCTCGGGGCTACCTGCTGAGACGCCGCGAGGTACGATGTGGGAAGCAACCACGTATATGTGGAGTTGGTTATGCGCGGTCGGCCGATTCAGGATGGAGGATATGTGTTGGCTGCCTGCCTGTCTGCTCTCCTGATTTTGTTCGCCGTGTCTTGCGACCGCCTAGCTTGGGTTGCTGCCTGGTGTATCCTACACGAGCCATACCGGACGTCCAGCAGAAGTTAAGCAGCCTTGTGTTTCTTTTAAAGAAAAGGAGCAAATGTATAAGACTTTTGGTAACCAATTTTGGTGGCCTCTTAAGTGTGGCCTTTGCGTTTACACTGCCTTTGGGGACAGTTAAGTCTTTTAAATTTTAATAGTTGGGGTTCCCTGTCCTTTATAATCTTTTGGGGGCTTTTATTTGAATTTTCTCTTTGGCGTTCCTTCCTTGTGCTTGGTTAAATGTTTACTTGTATAGCGGGAAGTGACTCCTGGTTAAAACTCGGAGAAGGTGTTTCATGTTACTGCCGCCTCCGGCATTCGTCTTTTCAATTAAGTGTTGTCATCCCTTCGAGAGACCTGGTGTCACTCCTCGTAAATTAATGCTGGTTTATGTGTACTTAATTTTGAATTGGCCATTTGAATTAAGATTTTGGAGCGCAGTATAGCATTAAGGCAACCTCATTGTATACCACCTTGTGCCCCGGTCTAGTACCTTAATTTTCAGTGGCACGAGTTAGCTCCACTACCGGTTTTACTGATTTGCTCCCTTCAAAATCTTGTCTTATATAAGTTTGCCCCATGTGTGTCTGGGAACACAGAGATGAGCTTTAGTGTGACTTCAGTGCTACTCAGTTAATGGAATCTTCGTTTTTGTTTGGCTTCCACCGAAGAGTTTGAGTGGAGCGTAGGGTGTTTGATTTGTTATTCATTTAATTACTGTACGTTTGTTTATTTAATGGGGAGCAAGACATTTAAAGACTGTTGGTATTAACTCCCCTAGTTGCTGGGTGTTTCTAATTCGTTCCAAATGGCCTATCACTAGCTACGTGTTTGAGCTAAATTGATATAAACCCTACATTGCCTGCTTAAAATTTGTTGCCAGCAGAAACCCTTAAGAGAACTAAGTTTTGTCACTGCTTATGTTAACCTTTACTGGGAGCAATATTTCATGTAGTTAAATTTTGTCTTAAAATGTGTATTTCTGTGATGTAATAAACGAGTGATAAAAGAAAAAAGCAAAGGGGCCTGGTCCTTCCTATTGTGTCCGGTTTGTAACACGTATCAATTTCGTTCTGGCTTGTTAAAATTATTAGTCTCGTCATTAGCAAAATTCCAGGATACGTACTTGTGTTTTGCTGAGATCAAATAAACGCGGTGGAAGTTTCGCTATTTGTGTATATGTCGTGCAGTTGTTTCATCCATACTTAACAAAGTTTGCAACCTTTGCTTTGCAGCGCGTTCTTCAATGAACAGTGGACAGAGCGAACTATGTTCGGATTGCATTAATTATTTTGTGGTAAATCCGCTGATGTCAGGACATTGTTATTAACAAAGCAGAGCTGGTAGTATTATTGCAAGAAAAAGAAGGAAGAATGTCATAAGTCATGTATTTCCTGTTGGGAAACGCAGTATCTTCTTAGTGAATGACGAAACGTGTTTTGCACGCTTCCCGTAGCTAATAGCTGTCTACTTACACCTGCACGCCTCATCAGCGTTTAAACGAGCTCGCGTCTTAATTAAGTGGCGACGACGCGGCTGATGCTTGTTTATGGTGGCGACTGCTCTAGAGGATTAGGATACGCCGGGCGTTTGGCCACCTTCTTTCGGCGTTCACTCAAGTTTATCGTTGGAAAGTGGGACCAAGGGGGCTGTCAGACAGAGCTTGTTACCGATAACTTCGTTGGAAGTAGGGTTTTATTTTTAAATAGGGCTGTCGCACGCCCGACTCCACGGTTAGCGGCCGAGGCGCGATTGCGAAAGAATAGAAACACGTGGAGCCGTAATTAAGGCTACTCGCGTGATCGCAGGAGACGTAGCTGCTCCTTCACGCGGCACGCAGGTAATGCGATCAGACACGCGAGGCGGGACCGTGTAGCTGCTTTTGTTGTGTCCTGCAAGTGATCGGAGGACAAATATTCGTTTCTAGTTAGCATGGCAGTGCAGCTGATATCTATATCCATGTATATACATACAGACTGTATAGCGATGTAATGGAAAAGTAAGCGTGGTGTCGTCCGAAGTACGAGGTCCCATGCCAATGTTGGTACCTCACGACAGAACCACAATTGAGGTCAGTCGCTGCCACACGCAGCAGCGAATGAGAGGTGTCGGCGTAGAGACGCTCTCAAGAAGGTCCATATGCCGCCGCTGCCGGAAGATTACACTCCTGGAAATTGAAATAAGAACACCGTGAATTCATTGTCCCAGGAAGGGGAAACTTTATTGACACATTCCTGGGGTCAGATACATCACATGATCACACTGACATAACCACAGGCACATAGACACAGGCAACAGAGCATGCACAATGTCGGCACTAGTACAGTGTATATCCACCTTTCGCAGCAATGCAGGCTGCTATTCTCTCATGGAGACGATCGTAGAGATGCTGGATGTAGTCCTGTGGAACGGCTTGCCATGCCATTTCCACCTGGCGCCTCAGTTGGACCAGCGTTCGTGCTGGACGTGCAGACCGCGTGAGACGACGCTTCATCCAGTCCCAAACATGCTCAATGGGGGACAGATCCGGAGGTCTTGCTGGCCAGGGTAGTTGACTTACACCTTCTAGAGCACGTTGGGTGGCACGGGATACATGCGGACGTGCATTGTCCTGTTGGAACAGCAAGTTACCTTGCCGGTCTAGGAATGGTAGAACGATGGGTTCGATGACGGTTTGGATGTACCGTGCACTATTCAGTGTCCCCTCGACGATCACCAGTGGTGTACGGCCAGTGTAGGAGATCGCTCCCCACACCATGATGCCGGGTGTTGGCCCTGTGTGCCTCGGTCGTATGCAGTCCTGATTGTGGCGCTCACCTGCACGGCGCCAAACACGCATACGACCATCATTGGCACCAAGGCAGAAGCGACTCTCATCGCTGAAGACGACACGTCTCCATTCGTCCCTCCATTCACGCCTGTCGCGACACCACTGGAGGCGGGCTGCACGATGTTGGGGCGTGAGCGGAAGACGGCCTAACGGTGTGCGGGACCGTAGCCCAGCTTCATGGAGACGGTTGCGAATGGTCCTCGCCGATACCCCAGGAGCAACAGTGTCCCTAATTTGCTGGGAAGTGGCGGTGCGGTCCCCTACGGCACTGCGTAGGATCCTACGGTCTTGGCGTGTATCCGTGCGTCGCTGCGGTCCGGTCCCAGGTCGACGGGCACGTGCACCTTCCGCCGACCACTGGCGACAACATCGATGTACTGTGGAGACCTCACGCCCCACGTGTTGAGCAATTCGGCGGTACGTCCACCCGGCCTCCCGCATGCCCACTATACGCCCTCGCTCAAAGTCCGTCAACTGCACATACGGTTCACGTCCACGCTGTCGCGGCATGCTACCAGTGTTAAAGACTGAGATGGAGCTCCGTATGCCACGGCAAACTGACTGACACTGACGGCGGCGGTTCACAAATGCTGCGCAGCTAGCGCCATTCGACGGCCAACACCGCGGTTCCTGGTGTGTCCGCTGTGCCGTGCGTGTGATCATTGCTTGTACAGCCCTCTCGCAGTGTCCGGAGCAAGTATGGTGGGTCTGACACACCGGTGTCAATGTGTTCTTTTTTCCATTTCCAGGAGTGTACTTACGTCACAGCGCACCACCGCTCGCCCCACTCTCTAGTCATGGCCTATGACTACAGTATCGTTTTATTTAAGATCCAGCAGCGCGAGTTGTACTAGGAGCCAGAACTGTACATCGAAGTTTATAGTCAACTGCACACTGAGATGAGAGTATCATTCTGTATGTAACGGGTGATAGGTTAGTGTTCAGCGACAGTAACAAATACATAAGTGCCATTTCTGTGGACATGGACTGTTTCCAAGTGAAAGATTTCAGACCGCTCAAGTTTTAATAAAGTAATCTAATGTGAGGGGCTTTCAATAAATAAATGGCTCTGAGCACCATGAGACTTAACTTCTGACTGGCTCTGAGCACTATGAGACTTAACTTCTGAGGTCATCAGTCCCCTAGAACTTACAACTACTTAAACCTAACTAACCTAAGGACATCACAAACATCCATGCCCGAGGCAGGATTCGAACCTGCGATCGTAGCGGTCGCGCGGTTCCAGACTGTAGCGCCTAGAACCGCTCGGCCACCCCAGCCGGCGCTTTCAATAAATAATGAAACACATTATTTTCAGAAAGCAGAATGGTTTTACTCAGGGTTCCAGTCTCCGCTCAATGCGAAGGCCTTACGCCACCTTAATGTGACGGCCTTTATGCCGCCTGGTACCACTCTACCGGTCGGCTTTGGAGCCAATGTCTTGCTGCATGAGGAACCTCCCCATTACCCACGTACTGCTTCCTGCAGAGTGCATCTTTCATTGAGGCAAACAGATGGAAGTCGAAAGGTGCGAGATTCTGGCTGTAAGGTGGATGAGGAAGAACAGTCCAAGTGCATCGAATTCCAGCCGCGTCTCCTTTGTGGTTGTTTTGTGAGCTCCTATCGGGTGAGAAGATTTGTCTGAGCTCTTCCGTTGTCTTGGAGAAGAAGAAGTTCGTTTGTATTTTCGTGGCGACGAACACACCGAGATCGTTTCTTCAATTTCCTGATGGTGTGTGTAGACGGCCTCTACGCATGAAATGGGACAGGTTTGAGCGACCTTGTTGCGATGACTACAGACGCCTCGCCCAACGACTCGCCGTGCTTTTGTTCACCGCCAGGTCTCCGTAGATATTCTGCAAGCGCCTGTGAGTATCTACGATGCTCTATTTTGTCACGAAAAGAAACTCAATGACAGCTTTCTGCTTGGAATGCACCTTTGTTACAGGCGCCATTTTGAAGGCTACATATAGCACTGCCGCCTATCGGAACTTCATGAAACTATAGTCCTAAAGCGGGAGTATTCCATGATGTCCCACAAAAAATTCCGAATTTTTTCAACAGAAATTAGCCAAGAAGAAAAACATCTTGCATTACTTATTAAACGCCCCTCGTATTTTCTTGTTTTTCTAGTATCTACTCGACTTCCTCTAGAATTAAATATAGCCTTGCTAGGACACCTACAGTGCCGACACGAATGTCTCAAATGTTTTTTAGCCCGGCACTACAATGATGACAAGGATGGTACTGGTGTACTCCAGTACGTTGTCCCAACCACCATTTACTTCACAATGGCGACGACGAAGTGTGCCCGTTTATTCCCGAGCGCTGAATTCTACCCTGGTCTACTTTGTGATTATTTTCAGCCGTCCAATAGTCACAATTGCGAATATAATGTTACTACAACTTCGTGCATCCTGTAAAATGTTAAACTATCTCTGAGGCCCCAAAAGAAACGCCTCTAAATGAAGTTGCTCAGTTTCTGGTCCAACAGGTTTAACGACTGCTGCTCATTGTACAACAGATGATAACCTTACTGTCACAGTTAGCATCTCCGCCGCTGTAACAGTAAACAAGAGAACTGATCGGAAATCGAAGCCCACTTTACAGCATACAGCATTAAAGGTATGGCCGTGCCTTGCTTTGCTTCTATAGACTTTCGGAACTGTCGTGTAGAGACTATGTCTTAAATTCTGCCCGCATTCTCGTCTGGAAGATATCGCTTATGACGAACATTATGAAGTACAGCTTCAAGCCGCTGAGGCAAAATTTAAATTTTTTCATCTAAAGAATCTCTCTAAACAGTCATTGAAACCGTGTATTCTATAATTAGAGGTACATAGTGTTTTATTCGTCTGTGGAATTAAGTTATCAAATCAGTACTTAGTACTTTGCAATTCTTCAAAATTTTTCCTCTCAATTTTCGGTGTATTGCTGGAGCAACTGCTTCCGAACCAGGTAGGTAATTCTGCAATATGTGTGCATTCAGTGGCTATGTAGTTTGAAACAAATTCTCCATGCAGGGGCACGTCGCTATTTTTTGCATGATCATAACCTCTTTGTGCACTCAGGTGTTCTGCTGTTGCGTACAGAGAATGACAATGCGCAGGCTGTGATTTCTCACTCCCTCCAGCGAAAACTTTTGCATTTGTTGCACCAAGGTCACTGGGGTATAATTTGTAAAAAGCAGTTTGCTAGACAGACATTTTACTTGGCATGGCATGGATGCTCAGATTCAGCAATGTGTATGCAGAGCACCAGTCCACACTGCTGCAAAACTTTTTCAGAAGCCATGTGTGTCGGGACTGTGGCGGTGTATACATACTGATTTCACAGGTCCATTTTGGAACATGCAACGGTTATAGTCACAATCAAATCCACCACTTATACTAGTACTACACTGGTGTCCTAAATTAAAGCAACAAACGGAAATTTGGCAAGGTTGCGTATATTTTGGCACAATACAGTATAGACAGGTGATAGTAAAGTGGAAACAATATAAAGAATAAACAACTAGAAAATGCATAATAGTAAACGAAAACGTTCATTTTTTCTAAATTAACGGATTTGCACACACATTCCGACAACTGATTATGTGCTCAGCATTGCGCGTGACCACCTTTAGCAGCAATACAGGCCAGACAACGAAGGGGCATGTTGTGAACGATGTCATCATTCTTATGTTGAGGCAATAGCGATCGGGTCCCGAATTCGAGTCTCGGTCGGGCACACAGTTTTAATCTGCCAGGAAGTTTCATATCAGCGCACACTCCGCTGCAGAGTGAAAATCTCACTCTGGAGTGTATATCCGATTTGTCTTCTATTTTGTGTCTCGAAGGTCTTCCTGAAATTTTTGTGTCGGACAATGAACCACAATACACGTCAATCGATTTTCAACATTTTTGTGTTGACAACAGTATACACCATGCAACTACCGCTGCTTTTCATCGTCAGTCTAACAGTGGAGCTGAACGGTTCGAGCGAATGTTCATAAGTGACATCGAGAAATTCCATTCCTCCCACATATGGGAGCAAGACTTCCAGGTTTTTCTTTCCTCCTGCCACTCCTTGCCACGTGATGGAAAGTTGTTAGCAGAATTACACTCCTGGAAATTGAAATAAGAACACCGTGAATTCATTGTCCCAGGAAGGGGAAACTTTATTGACACATTCCTGGGGTCAGATACATCACATGATCACACTGACAGAACCACGGGCACATAGACACAGGCAACAGAGCATGCACAATGTCGGCACTAGTACAGTGTATATCCACCTTTCGCAGCAATGCAGGCTGCTATTCTCCCATGGAGACGATCGTAGAGATGCTGGATGTAGTCCTGTGGAACGGCTTGCCATGCCATTTCCACCTGGCGCCTCAGTTGGACCAGCGTTCGTGCTGGACGTGCAGACCGCGTGAGACGACGCTTCATCCAGTCCCAAACATGCTCAATGGGGGACAGATCCGGAGATCTTGCTGGCCAGGGTAGTTGACTTACACCTTCTAGAGCACGTTGGGTGGCACGGGATACATGCGGACGTGCATTGTCCTGTTGGAACAGCAAGTTCCCTTGCCGGTCTAGGAATGGTAGAACGATGGGTTCGATGACGGTTTGGATGTACCGTGCACTATTCAGTGTCCCCTCGACGATCACCAGTGGTGTACGGCCAGTGTAGGAGATCGCTCCCCACACCATGATGCCGGGTGTTGGCCCTGTGTGCCTCGGTCGTATGCAGTCCTGATTGTGGCGCTCACCTGCACGGCGCCAAACACGCATACGACCATCATTGGCACCAAGGCAGAAGCGACTCTCATCGCTGAAGACGACACGTCTCCATTCGTCCCTCCATTCACGCCTGTCGCGACACCACTGGAGGCGGGCTGCACGATGTTGGGGCGTGAGCGGAAGACGGCCTAACGGTGTGCGGGACCGTAGCCCAGCTTCATGGAGACGGTTGCGAATGGTCCTCGCCGATACCCCAGGAGCAACAGTGTCCCTAATTTGCTGGGAAGTGGCGGTGCGGTCCCCTACGGCACTGCGTAGGATCCTACGGTCTTGGCGTGCATCCGTGCGTCGCTGCGGTCCGGTCCCAGGTCGACGGGCACGTGCACCTTCCGCCGACCACTGGCGACAACATCGATGTACTGTGGAGACCTCACGCCCCACGTGTTGAGCAATTCGGCGGTACGTCCACCCGGCCTCCCGCATGCCCACTATACGCCCTCGCTCAAAGTCCGTCAACTGCACATACGGTTCACGTCCACGCTGTCGCGGCATGCTACCAGTGTTAAAGAGTGCGATGGAGCTCCGTATGCCACGGCAAACTGGCTGACACTGACGGCGGCGGTGCACAAATGCTGCGCAGCTAGCGCCATTCGACGGCCAACACCGCGGTTCCTGGTGTGTCCGCTGTGCCGTGCGTGTGATCGTTGTTTGTACAGCCCTCTCGCAGTGTCCGGAGCAAGTATGGTGGGTCTGACACCGGTGTCAATGTGTTCTTTTTTCCATTTCCAGGAGTGTATTACACGCTCGTCGTCGCCGTACCCTGCTGCAACTTCTGCGGCTGCCACGGAAACAGTACATTGCCCCCTGTCAGACACAGTTTCAGCCGCAGAATGATGTTTTGTTTATAGTTTTAAGGCAATAAACAACGTTGGGAGTACGATTTCATCACACAAGTCTTGGGTCATCCGTTTTGTGTCGTTCAAGGCTCCTCTGGGCTGCATCGGCGTCACCAGAGCCAGCTGCGGCACTCTTATGCTCAGAGACCCAGCACGCCGCTGGGCTTCGCAGCAGCAGTCATCTGTCTCTCCATCCGTCACAGTCTTTGCCGTCCAGAGTGGTGCCGATGGAGACCGATGCTGTGCGTTTGACACTGCTATCGCCAATGCTGCCAATGGTCCTACAGCGTGAGCCGACGTCCGTTGCGACGGCAGCCCCAGACAGCCATAACGACGACTCAGGAGTTCCGCTTACACTCAACCCGACCACAGCTTCTGCGTCACTGGATGCCAGCATGCACACTATGGCCAGTTTTTCAGACAGTTTTCCCAGTACCTCTCGAAGTGGATACCTGGGTACAGAAAGGGAGCTACCACAGGCCGTCGCTACTGTCCCTGTCTCCTCATCTACGTCCGCATTGGGTCCCCCCTCCTCACCCTCACCCAGCAATCACGACAACGGTCGAAGGTTTGAGGAGGGGGGGGGGGGGAGAGGGGCGGAATGTGGTTTTGTCCAAAGACCGAAGTATCATGTCATAAGTTGGCACCTCAAGACGGAACCACAACCAAGGACGCTCGCTGCCATACACAAGGACGAATAAGAGACGTCACTGTAGACATACTCTCAAGAAGTTCCATACGCCGCCACTGCCTGATGATTACTTACGTCAGAGAACAGCGCCGCTCAGCCCACTCTCTAGTAATCGTCTATAGTGGCAGCAT
The DNA here is from genome assembly GCF_023864345.2 of Schistocerca serialis cubense. NCBI lineage: Eukaryota > Metazoa > Arthropoda > Insecta > Orthoptera > Acrididae > Schistocerca > Schistocerca serialis. The sequence continues at coordinate 631,298,285 of NC_064642.1, read as the reverse complement.
CACCTTATTTCGGCTGCAGCAGCGCGAGTGGTATTAAAAACGAGAACTGTATATCGACCTTTACAGTCAGTGTGCACTGAGATGAGGCTATCACTCTACAATGAAGAGCCAAAGAAACTGGTAAACCTGCCTAATATCATGCAGGGCTCCGCGAGCACGCAGAAGCGCCGCAACACGACGTGGCATGGACTCGACTGATGTCTGAAGTAGTGCTGGAGGGAAATGACACCACAAATCCGTAAGAGTGCGATAGGGTGGAGATCTCTTCTGAACAGCACGTTGTAATGCATCCCAGATATGCTCTATAATGCTCATGTCTGGGGAGTTTAGTGGCCCGCGTAAGTGTTTAGACTCAGAATAGTGTTCCTGTAGCAATTCTGGACGTGTAGGGTGTCGCATTGTCCTGCTGGAATTGCCCAAGCCCGTCGGAATGCGCGATGGACATGGATGGATGCAGGTGATCAGGCAGGATGCTTAAGTACGTGTCACCTATTAAAGTAGTACCTAGAAGTGTCAGGGGTCCCGTATCACAACAACTTCTCACATCCCAAACCATTACAAAACCTCCACTAGCTTGAGCAGTCCCCTGATTGCATGCAGTGTCCATGGATTCATGAGGTTGTCTCCATACGCGCACACGTCCATGCGTTCGATACAAATTGAAAAGAAACTTGTCCAACCAGGCTACATTTTTCCAGTCGTCAACAGTCCATTGTCGGTGATGACGCGAGGCGTAAAGCTTTGTATAGTGCAGTCATCAAGGGTATACGAGTGGCCCATCGGCTCCGAAAGCCCATATCGATGGTATTTCGTTGAATGGTTCGCACGCTGACACTTGTTGATGGCCCAGCATTGAAATCTGCAGAAATTGACGGAAGGGTTGCACTTCTGTCACGCTGAATGATTCTCTTGAGTCATCATTGGTCCCGTTCTTACAGGATCTTTTTCCGGCCTCATCGATGTCGGAGATTTGATATTTTACCAGATTCCTAATATTCACGGCACACTCGTGAAACGATCTTACAGGAAAATCCCCTCTTCATTGGTACCTCGGAGATGCTGTGTTCCATCGCCCGTGGGCCGACCATAACATCAGGTTCAAACTGACTTAAATCTTGATAACCCGCCATTGTAGCAGCAGCCATGCGGCTTTTCGCGGATGATGCTGTAGTATACAGAGAAGTTGCAGCATTAGAAAATTGTAGCGAAATGCAGGAAGATCTGCAGCGGATAGGCACTTGGTGCAGGGAGTGGCAACTGACCCTTAACATAGACAAATGTAATGTATTGCGAATACATAGAAAGAAGGATCCTTTATTGTATGATTATATGATAGCGGAACAAACACTGGTAGCAGTTACTTCTGTAAAATATCTGGGAGTATGCGTGCGGAACGATTTGAAGTGGAATGATCATATAAAATTAACTGTTGGTAAGGCGGGTACCAGGTTGAGATTCATTGGGAGAGTCCTTAGAAAATGTAGTCCATCAACAAAGGAGGTGGCTTACAAAACACTCGTTCGACCTATACTTGAGTATTTCTCATCAGTGTAGGATCCGTACCAGATCGGGTTGACGGAGGAGAGAGAGAAGATCCAAAGAAGAGCGGCGCGTTTCGTCACAGGGTTATTTGGTAACCGTGATAGCGTTACGGAGATGTTTAACAAACTCAAGTGGCAGACTCTGCAAGAGAGGCGCTCTGCATCGCGGTGTAGCTTGCTCGCCAGGTTTCGAGAGGGTGCGTTTCTGGATGAGGTATCGAATATATTGCTTCCCCCTACTTATACCTCCCGAGGAGATCACGAATGTAAAATTAGAGAGATTAGAGCGCGCACGGAGGCTTTCAGACAGTCGTTCTTCCCGCGAACCATACGCGACTGGAACAGGAAAGGGAGGTAATGACAGTGGCACGTAAAGTGTCCTCCGCCACACACCGTTGGGTGGCTTGCGGAGTATAAATGTAGATGTAGATGTAGTAACCGATTTAACAACTGCGCCAGACACTTGTTGTCTTATATGGGCGTTGCCGACAGCAGCGTCGTGTTTTGCTGTTTACATATCTCTGTATTTGAAAACGCGTGCCTGTACCAGTTTCTTCAGTGCTTCAGTGTACATTGCATCAAGTGATTAGTTATAGTGTTCGGCGGCAGTAACAAATACATAAGCGATGTTTCTGTGGAGTTGGATTATTTCCAAGGTAAGTATTTCAAACTGTTCAAGTTTTAGTAAAGTGATCTAATATTTTATAGCTGTTTTAGTATCTATTCGTCTTCCAGAAGTAAGTCTAGGCTTGCTAGAACCCACTACACTGGCGACGCGAATGTCTCAAGAGTTCTTTCGTAGGGCACTGCAAGAAGATCGATAGACGAGTGCAGCAAACACTGTATTTACTTCGAAAGCTATGAGAATTGTATACAGAAGCCTCGGACTAGTTAGGAAAGCTGCTAGCGGTGGCGCTATAATCGCAGTACTTAGTGCCTATAAATTGTGCGCCGCAGGTCAGACCAACAGTTCCACAGCTGAAACGTGAAACGAGGTTAGTTTACCGAAGGAAGAGGTTGAAGTCTGTGGTGTGCGTACTGTAAGACCTTCGGTACACACACCATCAGATTATTTGACTTGTCGCTCTAACGAAGTAGGCAAGTGTCAGCAATATGTCTCGTGGTCTTATCGTGGCGTGTTTATCTTCTGCTGTTAGGTCAGACGATAGAAATGCCACTTGCACGCTTAGAGTAGCAGATTGACGGTGACCAGCTTTAAACAGAACTTGATTAATTTTCACACACATTTATTAAAATAATAACCAACATAAGCATTACTTAACTTAGTTCTGGATGCTATTTGCAATTGACAATCTGAAGTTCCTTTGGTCTTGGTACGTTAATCTTATTCTCACATATCTCTGATACTTGACAAAAGTGTCTATACATTTCTCGTCATGGCTATGTACAGGAATATGATAATCTTATTAGGCGCAGAATGAAACTTGACTATAGACTGGTACAGACAAATGCAGACCGATGCAGACTAATGCAGACTGACTAATCGGAGGTCTGTACACTCGTTATAATACCTCGCGCGTTAAGGTATCACTGCGCGAGAGTGATCCGCGAGGAGAAAAGGTTCTACGTTAGCAGCAATCTCATTGGCTGCGTGACATATTAATACGCGGATCGGCGGTAGCAGAATTTGGTCCGTCTTTAAGACAGCGCCATCTCGTAGAGCGGAGACGGACGAGCGCTGTGCCTGCGCTGTTGTGCTTAACGGGGCGCGCTCTAGTGGGAAAGTTGTGTACGCGCTGACTACGCGCAACAACAAAGTCAGGTATTCCACTAAACAACGTATTTTTTGGTACTGGAATACCACAGATTAGAACACAGTCCTGTGGCAACAAGATGCAGGTTTCAAATAAGATTTGACGTTCCAAAAGGACCCGATGCCAAAACCACTCACAAGCTCTTCGCGAAACTCCAACGGACAGGCATCGTGGCTGACGATCTAGCGGGGAATGTTGGCCACAGGCAAACTGTAGTTATCCTTGGAAATGTCACTACGATTTCTGGAAGTATTCAGTAAAATTCAAGGAAATCCTTTCGAAGGATTGCAGCAGCGACTGGTTTCAAGCCTTCCAGCATGCAGAAAATACTGCGACAGAATGTACATATGTTTCCACCCGAAGTCCAAAGCGATCAGGCCTTACATGTGCAACAGAGGGCTGACTTTGTGTACCAGAATCTCGCGATGATTGATAATGAAGGATTTTATATTGCCTGCATTTGGCTCATACCTGAATGGAGTCGCCTGAGTGGAATCCTGAATTTAAAAAAAAACTAGCGATTCCGGGATTCCGAAAAATTCCCATTTGTGTGAAGCGAAACCACTGTAGTCTGCCAAATTTACTGTTTGGGCTGCGCTATGCAGCAGAGACATTACTCGTACAGCTTACGGTGACCTGTCACGATCTTAGCAGCGCAGCTCTGCATTTGGACCATGTCTTTTGTCATGTCTGTCGGATAAGAAGTCCCGACACTGGAACAATATTCTAGAGTTGGTCACGTCTTGAACTAACGTGTGTATTCCGTTAAGACGTTTTTATTTGAGCCACAAGTGAAAGAATTAAGCAAACATCATGTAAATCGACATAAAAGTTTTCTGGGTATGGTACTGCGTCATAATTTTTAAAGTAGACCAGTTGACCCAGAAGAAGGCCGCTGCAACCGTGGCGGAAACGTTGGTTTTTCTTCAGCAGCAGTAGTTTTACAGATTGACGCGGTACCATACCCAGAAAATATTTTATGTCGGCTGACTCTGGCCGCAGATGCCTACGCAATAACAAAACATCACGTGAAATTTTTATTATAAGTTATTTCAAAGCTAAAAAAATCTCCAATATGAAGTGTTCCTCCGCAGTTCAGTGGTCAGTGTGTCTGGCTGCTATGTGTAGGACTCTTGTTCGTTTGCCGGTACTACCAGGATTTTTCCTTCTTGGGAGGGCAAGAACGAGGTGATGCCAATCGAGGCGCTACTTGAGGCGGCTCCACGGTCTAAAAAGCCGTCAACGGGCGAGAGACTGGTATGTAGACACCATGACCCTCCATATCACATCCATATGATGCCATCTACAACTACGTCTACATCTACATGATTACTCTGCAATTCACAGTTAACTGCCTGGCAGCGAGTTCATCGAACCACCTTCAACCTACCTTTCCACTCTCGAACAGCGCACGTGAAAAATGAACACTTTAGTCTTTCCGTGTGAGCTCTGATTTGTCTCATTTTATTACAATGATCATTTCTTCCTATGCAGCTAGCCACAAACGAAATATTTTCACTCTCTGAAGACAAAGTTGGTGATTAAAATTTCATGACATCCTGCCGCTACGGCATATGCCTTTGTTTTAATTACTGCCACCCCAGTTCGCGTGTAATATCCGTAGCACTCTCTACCCTATTTCGCGATAATACAAAACGAGCTTCTCTTCTTTGGACATTTTCAATGTCCTCCGTCAACCCCATCTGATGCGGATCCCACACCTTACAACAGTACCCCAGACGAGGCGGACTGGCTCATTGGTAGCTATAGTTCAGGTCGGTGTTGGTTGCGTGATGTTTTGACGGTGTTTGTCGCTCCATAATTGGGCCGATTGGGATATTTATTTCAACGTTATCGTTTACAAAGTGTTGTCCTTTTCTCTACATCTTCCTTATGAGTATGCTATGGACACCCCTGTCCTGCAAGAGGACAAACAGCTATCTTCCCCAAGAGGACAACAGCCACCTTCACAGGTCTGCACCCTTACGGTTCTGGTTTGATGAACACTCTGGCACCCACCAACACCTCGAAGACACCAGATTTTAAACCCATGTAACATGCCTGGGACAATTTGGAACAGTGGGTGAAAGATAGCAACTAACATCCCTGCATATTTGAGACTCTACAGGAACTAAGAAGAAACTCGTGGACTGTATTACTCTCCGAAGTAAGGTCATTATCGACGATAGAGACAGCATCACGGGGTATTAGCGCTATGTCTCGTGCGTGTGAATAATTATTTGGTCGGTGAGTTTATTTGTTTTGCTGTCTCAGAGCACCCAGTTTGTTCTTTTTATAACACTTCAAATTGGGAATCAGGAATTATGGACACTGTTTATACGCCGTGAGATGTGAGACAAACGCTCAAGGATACTTCAACTCAATAAAGACAAGGCAATAATTATCAGTCAAATACAAACTCTGGCTTGTAAATTCCAACAGATTTTATTTAACAACTGTACGACAACAGCAAACTGCTGTTACCCCAGAATAATATACATAATTGCCCTAGAATTTGAAACATTACTAAACAAGCAAAATGTCTACGGGCGTCAAAGCCCACCCCAGAGAATAAATAATTTTAAAACCTTCTTTTCATAAATCTTAAGAACGATATAAACAATAAATGGTTTACTGAGAAAAATTGCCACAGAAGCAGGACACCTTTTAAGATATAACAGCAGAAACAACCCACAATTTCTCTTTCTGAGCAAGATATTAAAAGCCCAGTATAATGGAAGGCATGTTTCAGGTAATACAAAATTTCAGTGACAAGTAATGGCACGTCAAAGCAACGCGGACACTTCAACTCAGATCGAGCCCGAATGAAAATTGAGAGGAACGGTGAAGAAGAAAAGGCCGACGCCTCGGCGTCACCAGGAAAAAATAATAAAATACTCAAATTCTCCCGAAGAACTCGAGTCGGCTGATAAACACAGCGACCGCGCTATCGGTTATATTTCAAACTGGCCGCCGCCAAGGCGTCGTTCCCCAGTTAAACGACCAGCTACAAAGGACGACGCGCACCACTGATTATACCACTGAAACAACAACATAAAACCACAGCAACTGGGCAGTATCCAGAGTAATACAATCCTTAAAACATTAGAAAAATTCCAAAACAGGAATACAGCCACAAGGAACCCACAAGCCATTCACATTCAGAATTAACGATTTTAAATATCTGCACTATTTTGTCATTAATAATACGTGCAGACAGGCTTATTACTGCCAGAGCAGAAAGTGATAATATACTCAAACATATAAGAAGCTGGTCATATGCTAATCCACGTCCTCGTAACTTAACTCATGATATAACCCCAGAGTCGATTAATTATATTATACAGAGTGGAACACATAAAACCTGCCCGCATCTCGTGGTCGTGCGGTAGCGTTCTCGTTTCCCACGCCCGGGTTCCCGGGTTCGATTCCCGGCGGGGTCAGGGATTTTCTCTGCCTCGTGATGGCTGGGTGTTGTGTGCTGTCCTTAGGTTAGTTAGGTTTAAGTAGTTCTAAGTTCTAGGGGACTGATGACCATAGATGTTAAGTCCCATAGTGCTCAGAGCCATTTTTGAACATAAAACCTGCCCGAACCGGAATGCGAACGCGCGTGAGTAGCATTACTAGCTTGTCAGTTTCCTTGCCACCTTCCTACAGCAGTAGAGTGTGAGTAGTTTATACGGAAAGTAGTCGTTATAAAGCGTGTACTTCATTGTCATGCCTTACACCATTGAAGAACGTGTGTTCATTGTTGAAGAATATATGCGGTCTGAAAAAAATGGTTCAAATGGCTCTGAGCACTATGCGACTTTACTTCTGAGGTCATCAGTCGCCTAGAACTTAGTACTAATTAAACCTAACTAACCGAAGGACATCACACACATCCATGCCCAAGGCAGGATTCGAACCTGCGACCATAGCGGACGCTCAGTTCCAGACTGCAGCGCCTAGAACCGCACGGCCACTCCGGCCGGCTATGCGGTCTGAATCCATTAAAGTTGTTCGTGGCACTTTTCATGAAGAGTTTCCTGAAAGTAATATTCCAGCAAAATCAACGATTCAGGATCTAGTGAGAAAGTGGCGGGCGACAGACAGTGTTGATAATTCAAAGAGAAGAAAGGCATGGCCGTGCGGTTAAAGGCGCTGCAGTCTGGAACCGCAAGACCGCTACGGTCGCAGGTTCGAATCCTGCCTCGGGCATGGATGTTTGTGATGTCCTTAGGTTAGTTAGGTTTAACTAGTTCTAAGTTCTAGGGGACTAATGACCTCAGCAGTTGAGTCCCATAGTGCTCAGAGCCATTTGAACCATTTTTTTTGAAGAAAGGCACCGACAGTACGTACACCTGGAGTTGTGGCAACGTTACGGCACGCATTGAAAGAAGTCCCTACAAGTCAACACTACGATTATCACAGCAAAGTGGAATATCTCGCAGGTCATGTCAACGCATCCTTCATGGCTTAAAAATGAAACCTTAACCGTGTGAGTGTTGTTCAGCAAAGAACAGAAGCGGACAAGGGTAAGCGTACACATTACTGTAATTGGTTGCTGGAAAATGTCGCTGGGGGACATCTTGATCCGTTCCTCCTTTTTTCGACAGATGAAGCTTGGTTTAATCTGTTCGGTTACGTAAATTCACAAAACACAAGACAATGGGCTACAGAGAATCCCCATGGCATACTGCAAAAGCCGTTACACGATTTAAAAATTGGTGTTTGGTGTGCTGTATCTGGTAACAGAATTATCGGGCCATTGTTCTTCAATGAAACTGTCAACACACATGTTTACTTGCAACTCTACAATGAATTTTCGGCTCTGTTAACTCCAAACGAAAAATGTTGTGCATATTTCCAGCAAGATGGTGCAACTTCTCATACGTCGGATTTGTCCTTAGCTCGTATACATACTGATTTTACAGACGAGAGCACCATTAGTAAGGGCTTGTGCCCACCCCGCTCTCCCGACTTGTCTCCATGTGACTTTTACCTCTGGGGATTTCTAAAGGTTAGTCTACCGCAACAATCTCAGAACACTTGACACATTAAAAAGCAACATATGCGAAGAAATTTCGGACATTTCTCAAAGAGTACTGAAAACTTTTTTCCTTAACATGCCTCGACGTGTGCAACTTTGCTTGGATGTTGGCGGAGAACATTTTGAATACAGACTTTAAATTCCTTTCTGAAATATGCTTATTAAACTAATAAAAGTAAATCTGTTACTTAAACTGTTAATTACATAGTTAATAATGGAATTGTACAATAAAAATGTAAGAAAGCGATTATGTACGTTGATTTTCTTCATTCATATTCCTTTCAGCTCTGGCGCCGGTTTTATGTGGGCCACTCTGTATATATTCCATAAACACACACTCAGTTACCGTAGGACAGGATTCTAACACACAAGAAATTTTTCATCATTAAGCCTCTGCTTGTTTACCTCTGAACACATTACCTAAATACCAGCAGAAAGCCAGAAAATCGAACCTATGGTTATTTCGGAGTGCACAGACACGCACTTAGATATACACTCCTTGCCCATATCTCAAGTGCGTCCAAAACAGGCAAACCTCATTCAAGCTGGTAACCACTATTCAATAAGTTGTGCAGTAGTGGTCAATACGAAACAGATAACATAGGCGTCCAAACACCAGGAGAACAATTAACTGCAAATAGCACGAAATTCAATATACATATACACAGCAGGACTTTAAGAGCCTGAATAATTCCCACCGTTTCATTCTGTAGCGTATCTGGTTGCAGGCTGATACATTCTAAAGCCACTATTACATGTTCGCCGGCCGGAGTGGCCGTGCGGTTCTAGGAGCTACAGTCTGGACCACTACGGTCGCAGGTTCGAATCCTGCCTCGGGCATGGATGTGTGTGATGTCCTTAGATTAGTTGGATTTAATTAGTTCTAAGTTCTAGGTGACTAATGACCTCAGAAGTTACGTCGCATAGTGCTCAGAGCCAGCCATTACATGTTCACACCGTTTAGCAGCACAGACGAGACCATCGCACTCTCACTAGACGCAGCACACACTCGCCGATCTCACGCACGTCTCCGTCCGCAGCTCCTCTGCCCACGTGACAGAAAGAGGCAGAGGATGCGCAAAGAGCGACAGCCGACAACCAGATTGCACACCGGAGCGCCAACCAACCGACCTAAACCAGCCATCTCCCCACAACGTCGTGCTCTTAAATAGCCGAAAAGCGACCAAAGAGGGAAACCACGGCCACGCGATACAGAGTCGATCGCAGATATTTTAAATGACTATAGAGAAGCGACTGGCGCCAACGGCGTCACGTTGTTGAGTGGTACTTAAGTAAATAAATTAGTGAAATCAAAGTGAACTAGAAATTAGAATATAAATGGAAAACTTGGTTTAGTTTGGAGAGTTACATACTGGCACACAGCGGGCACAACAGCAGAACAGAAGAGACAATGACCGTGAAGTCAGCAAGTTCCACATAAGCGGGCGCTGTCGATTCAGCCGTCAGGGCATCGCCCGACCGGCTCACGTGTTTCTCAGTTGTCGCATGTGAGCAAAGGCCCTCGCCTACATTCCAAGAGCCAATGACCGACGTTAAGAAGATTCTTCGAGAAGCTTTTCAATGTGACGGAAGAGGCAATGACCGGCTCACGTGTTTCTCAGTCGTCACATGCGATCAGAGGCCCCCGCCTACATTCCAAGAGCCAATGACCGAGGTCAAGAAGATTCTTCGAGAAGCTTTTCAACGTGACAGAAGAGGCAATGGCCGTGAAGTCGTTCACCTCCAGTGAACTGAAGTGAATAAATACGCGAGACGCAGTGGGCCTGACAGATGAAGACGGGGATGAAGACGAAGACGGAGACGGGGACGGAGACGAAGACGAGAGACGAAGGAAGAAAAGAAGAGTAGCAGTAGTTTTCAGTCAGTTTCAGTGCTGAAGACCGTCATGCAAGAAGAGACTGCATCATGCACAGACGCACCAAGTCCGCCGCTGTAATGGAATAGCAAGCAGCAGCCGCGGCGCCAGAAGACAGAAGTTAAAAGGTATTTGAAGTCTGATTTTTACGTACCCGGGTGACTCGTGAGGACGGGAAGGAGACGGCCTCACCTCAGCAGTCACCTGTGAGCTGGGATGAAGACCTGACAGCCGAAGACTGGCAAGCGGGAGTCCGTGGTTCGAGTTCGGGACACTGGCCTTGCCCCACCACGCCGCTCCGCTGGTCGACGCACAACACACGCGGCCGCTTAGAGAAGAGAAACACTGGGACGCCACATCCAAGGTATCATCATCCGATGCACGACTTCGCTCGCAATAATTAAACGGGCCACCTCGCGCTGCGCGTCTCCAGTCAACTGGGCGAGACGGCGACACGAGATACACACCGCTACGCGTAATCAGACGCCGCCGCCGCCGCCGCCGCCGCTGCCGCAGCGGAAGACTTCACAAACGACACAGCTGCCGCTCTCCGAACCAGAACATCCCGTAAGATACAGTTGTACAAATCTTCAATAAAAGTTATCTTATGTAAAAATGATGTTTCATTCGACCTCATACCCGAGCCAAGGAAGACCCACCCTGCCCACAGGTTGTTAAGAGAGAAAAGTTAATTTATTTAATATTTTCACCCTGACAGAATGCTTTAGAATGCTCATCCTGACAATTGACAGCATCAAAAGAGAAAACCCAGTTACATTGAGTGACAGAAGTGTCACATTTAGTAACACAACTGTTACAACGTATAACGCTGTCCAGTCAAGTTAATGTGTACCACCTGTCAAAAGCCCGAATAACCACCTGTTGCAGTGCGGACCTGTGCGAGACGTGCAGGAAGTGTGTCAGTGAGATTCTGGTAGGTACCGACGGGGAGTGGAGCCATGTCGACTCCAGTACCGTGACCATCTGACTAGGCTTCTCGCTGAGGATCAATGGCGCGAACAGCCCTATCGAGCTGGCATCACAGACTCTCTGTTGGGTTTTAATCCGGGGAGGTTGGTAACCAGGGCATGACTCATCGTCGTGCTCTCGAGTTGTGTGGCACTGCATTGTGCTGCTGCGAGATGCCAACGTAACGAGGAAAAACAAACTACTTGTAGTAGTAGTAGTAGTGGTAGCTTTATTCATCCGTAGATCTCTTTTTATTAGGATATAGGACATGTCAAAGTATTTACCCGCCAGGGTAGCCGAGAGGGCTAATGCGCTGCTTCCTGGACTCGGGTAGGATCGCCGGACCCGTATCGAATCCGCCCGGCGATTAACGACGAGGGCCGGTATGCCAGCCAGCCTGGATGTGGTTTTTAGGCGGTTTTCCACATCCCGCTAGGTGAATACCGGGCTGGTCTCCAAGTTCCGCCTCAGTTACACGGCTCACAGGCATTTGCAGGCGTTCGCACTATTTCTTGACTTACACTAGTCACAGACAGCTGGGGTACATTACTTCCGTTCCGGGGGGTTCGGGGTGCCGGCAGGAAGGGCATCCTGCCACCCTCTGCCATTAACACTGCCAAATCCGTCATAACAAAGCCGATCCCGCGTTGGAGCGGGACAAAGGCCCGAGAAAGAAAGAAAGGACATGTCAAAGTATTTACCAGTTTAGACAAATTTAAAATAAGCTAATTCGTATACGCATACATTTACAGACTTCTAGTTAGAGACAATCATTAGATTTACTCCTGGTATACAATACTTTTTTGACAAATAACTTATTAAGTAATGTAATGCCACACTGTTCACTCATATCTCACTATCAGTCACTGCACACACTACACACACATTGTTTCATAACACTTCACTCACTACACACACAAACACACAAACACTGGTGATCTCTGGCCCATTTTCTGTACCATAACTTTCCGTTTGCTATCCTGACAAACTGAGTCAGCATTCCTCTACAGTGATTGAGATGTTGAGCTCAGAATGAGGAAGTTTTTTTTAGAAAAGGAAAAAAGAAGGAATAAAACATAGTGTGAAGGTGTTATGTGGAATGTTGGATGTTTTATAGTCATTGCTATTATCAATTTGTATAACATTTTTTTTACCAAACCCCTGCTCTGTTTTATCTAAGTAATCCTTTAATGTATAAAATGTATTGCGTAATAGGTACTTTTTAGCTGCCTTTTTAGATAAGTGTTTTTTTTTGCAATTTCTTTTATCTCTTTTGGTAATTTATTGTACAGTTTCATTCCTTGATAGAAAATGCTGTTTTGAGTTTTATGTTTATTTTTTCTTGACAAATGTAAGTTCAGTCTAGCTCTTGTTCCATAGTCATGGACAGAACTGTTTGTGCAGTAACTACCAATGTTATTTTTGATGTGTACAACTGACTGGTAAATGTATTCACATGGAGCGTTAAATTCCCCAGTGTTTTGAACAGATCTTTACAATGAGTTCGACTACCATTTTTGGTTATGATTCTTATGGCTCTATTCCAGAGTTTGAAAATTGTGTTCTTATTTTGTGTATTTGTTCTCCAAAAAGAATGCCTTAACTCAGAATTGAGTGTACATATTAATAGTATACAACTAAAAGACATTGTATATTATACAGTGATGATAGGATTCTAAGGGCATAACATGGTGATGACATTCTGTTTTCAAGTACCTTTGTGTGTTCACACCACTTCAACTGAGAATCAATATTCATTCCCAGAAATTTTGCATTTGTTACACAGTCTATAGAGGTGCCATTTACATTTAATTTAACATTGTCATTTTTTTCTCTTCAAACTGAAATTCGTGGCATTAGTTTTCTTTATGTTCAATGTCACTTTATTGCTTATTGACCAATCGTAAACTTCCTTGAGAGCTTCATTTGCTTTCTCTGCAAGGAGTTCTCTTGCTTTCTCACTGACTATAATATTGCTGTCATCAGCGAAGAGAATTTTTTCACCATGAAACTGACTGGAAAAGTCACTGATGTATATTAGGAATAGTATTACTCCAAATACACTACCTTGCGGAACCCCTATATTAACATATTTTGGTTCTGACAAGTGTTTTACTAAATGTTTAGATCTATTTGAAGTATGTGTTATCTCTATTCTTTGTAACCTATCTGCCAGATATGATCGAAACCAGTCATTAGCTACCCCTCTTATTCCTAATGCTTCTAATTTATTTAATAGAATCTTGAGGTCAGCTGTATCAAAGGCCTTAGAAAGATCCAAAAATATTCCTGTGACACACACATCTTTGTCAAGAGCATCAAGTACAACCTTTGTGAATTCTAATATGGCTGACTCCGTATTTTTGCCACTTCGGAAACCAAAACTGTGATTTGCTTAAAAGATTGTACTTATTCCAGGAATTCATTAACCTGTCTTCCATAATTGCTTCTACTATTTTTGAGAACGGTGACAGCAGGGAAATGGGCCAGTAATTTTTTATGTCTTCTGCGTTACCTTTCTTAAGCAAAGGTACACCTCTTGCCTGTTTTAACTACTCTGGAAATGTCCCTGATGCGAAGGATTAATTTATTATATTTGTTAAGGGGCCTTTTATAATCTCTATGCATTGTTTCATCTAAGCCTACTAACATTTTATTTTTTAGTTTTTGAACAGTTTTATTGACTTCATTCTCTGTGGTCGGAAGTAACATAATTGTATTTAGTGCAACATTATTTACAGGTGTTATATTTGTTTTGGGGAATTTTTGCTGTAACGTCTCTGCAATACTTGAAAAAATGCTAATTTACATAATTTGCTAAGTGTTGTGGATCATTTATTACTTTATCCCCCCTGCCTTGGCAATATGTTATTCTGCGTTTCTTTTCCTCTCCCCGTTTTCCTTTTTTATAACATCCCAGACTGCTTTGCTTTTGTTGTGTTATTGTGGTCTTCAGTCCAGAGACTGGTTTGATGCAGCTCTCCATGCTATTCTATCCTGTGCAAGCTTCTTCATCTTCCAGTACCTACTGCAACCTACATCCTTCCAAATGTGTTCAGTGTATTCATCTATTTGTCTTCCTTTACGATTTTCCCCTCCACGCTGCCCTCCAATACTAAATTGGTGATTCCTTGATGCCTCAGAATATGCCCTACCAGCCGATCCCTTCTTCTAGTCAAGTTGTGCCACAAATTTCTCTTTCTCCAGATCTATTCAACACCTCCTCATTAGTTATGTGTGTGGCCAAGCGGTTAAAGGCGCTACAGTGTGGAACCGCGTGACCGCTACGGTCGCAGGTTCGAATCCTGCCTCGGGCGTGGATGTGTGTGATGTCCTTAGGTTAGTTAGGTTTAAGTAGTTCTAAGTTCTAGGGGACTGATGACCTTAGAAGTTAAGTCCCATAGTGCTCAGAGCCATTAGTTATGTGATCTACCCATCTAATCTTCAGCATTCTTCTGTAGCACCTCATTTCTAAAGCTTCTATTCTCTTCTTGTCTAAACTATTTATCGTCCACGTTTCACTTCCACACATGGCTACACTCCATACAAATACTTTCAGAAACGACTTCCTGACACTTAAATCTATACTCGAAGTTAACAACTTTCTTTCTTTGCATTATATATTGTTTTATAATTAAATGACTTTTTTGCAGCAATCAGCATCTTCCTATAGATCTTTTTATATCTATGACAGAAATTTAAGAATTCTGGATCATTGCGACTCTTTTTCATGGAACTGAGGTGTTTAAGTGTTTGGGAGGACTTCTTAGTACCTGCTGTTATCCAACTATAGCGGCGGACATGGCCCCCAAGAATAGATGCGTACTTGTGCTGACCCATTGTCCCTTCCAGAATGACGAGATCACCTAGTGAATGCCACGAAAACAATCCCCAGACCATAATGCTTCTTCCTCCGTCCTGGAACCTTCCGACGATTGCTGCAGATTATTTGTTTTCTGTCCGATTCATCTGAAAAGGCCACCTTTCGACACTCAGTGGATGTCTGTCTGAGTGAAAATTCCGGGTTTCGCCGCCGATGAACAGCTGAAAGAACCAGGTGTCTGCTGCAAAGGCCCATACACAGCAATGTTCGCTGAACGTTCGTTGAGAAGACACTATTTGCAGTCTTTTGATTCGTCTAGGCGATCAGTTGCCTAAGAATTGCATGTCTATTCGCCCGTACACAGCTCCGCAGCCGTTGTTTACCCCTGTCGTCTTTGACCGGCGGTGCACCACCGTTGCCTCGGTGCTTGTTTTAGATAGAGCCATTCTGCCATATTTTGGCAACATAGGCAGTGGGCACGTTAATGTGCCTGGACCCTGTATTTATAGCTACGTAAGCTAGTCTTAATATTCAAATGTTTACAATAATAATCGTTTCCTTGTAGAATTATTCCGAAAATATCTGATTCTTCTCCCTTCGTGGATTAGGTGATTTCACATACTCGGGGCAGCAAGCTCCAGCCATCTGTTTCATGATATTTCCCTCTGTCTTGTCTCTATCGGTTTGTTCTCACGAATTTGTTTTGGAAATCTATTTTGATGCACTATATCTACAGGTTCGCAGCATCTAGTCTTGTTTAGGTCTGTTTTATTGTGCACTGAATTAACTTCTAATTCATTTTTAATGTCTTAATTTCCGAAGTTGTCTTGTGTGATGCACCCTTTACCACGACGGAGAAACTTCGTTTCCACATCTTGGATCTTACTCATATTATTTTGCGTTAGCACCATGATGTCAGATCCATGGATCTTAGTAGACCCTGCCATGACTTTGTGAAACTTCATCTGTATAATTGTTCGACAGACTGTGTTAAATTTTAGGATCTTCTTATCAGTTTGACTGTCGAATGTTTTTCTATGTTGCAGCCTAGATACTGAAAGTGGGTTACCTATTCCAGTAGTACATTATGCATCATAATTTCATATCTTAACCTTTGTTTTGTTAGTGGAGATGTTCCTGTTGTATTTAAAAGCCAACGAATTAAGGCGTGCGCGGTCGCTTGCCGCCGGAGGTTCGAGTCCTCCCTCGGGCATGGGTGTGTGTATTGGTCTTAGCACAGGTTAGTTTAAGTAGTGTGTAAGTTTAGTGTCCGATGACCTCTACAGTTTAGTCCTTTAAGAACTCACACACATTTGAACACTTGAGGTGACAAATTACTCTTTGAAGATTATCTTCATTTGCTTCAATTATTATTTGGCGGTGTGCGTATAGTAGATTATCAAAATATTTGTTCCCATTGATCTTGACGCTGTAGGTGATATTTTATTTCCAAGTCTTGACTAGGTCACATATGTAGATGTTGAACATCATGTTAAAATAGGCTACATCCTTGTTTTACTCCATGTGTTATCGTTAATTGTTTAGACAAGTCATCTCCATCTTCAGTTATGATTCTTGTTTCTTTGTAAAGAACTCTTATAATTAGATGAGCTGGGAAGCCTCTTTTTTTCATAATCTACCACAGCAGGTGTGAACTGACTTGGCCAGCTTTTTCATAATCTACAAACGCTCAGTGCATTTATAAAGCCTGGGCTACATGCAACGTTTTGTAGTCAGTCTTGCAGGATCATGCCAGATTTGTCACATAAAACGTTACGTGTGGACGGAAGTTTGGGAGTCTTACATGAACAGAATGAAGTTTGACACAGTCGACAAGACTGATGCGCTGGAGTATTGTGTATATCCAAGACTGTTGACAAGTCGTGAATGTAGATGCACGTCAGTCCTATAGTTCAAACTTAACTCCGCTGGCAGTCTACTATCGGTGACACTAGATGTTCCAGCTGTCATTTTAATGTATGTAGTGGCCAAAGAAAATGGTAGATTTCGAAACTGAACTCACGAATTTTTCACGGAATTCATAGAGCTGTACCAAAGTTAACTCTGGCAAGTAAAATTTAATGGTTACAGTAACAGAGCCAAGAAACACCAGACATACGCCACTATGGTTAGTAAGGACAAAGAAGTGGATAGTGAAGCAAGAAAAGAGTTCGCCATCAAAAAAATCAACTCATTTCGAACGTGTTACAGCAAAGAGAGTGTGAAAATAAAAGTGTTTGTAAGATCATGAGCTGGAACGGAAGAAGTTTAAAAACGTTCTTTGTGGTATTTTGATTTAGTTTCCTTCTTGAGTGTCGAAGATCACGGTCTGACATATAACATCCTGAAAAGGAGTTGAATAATAAAAATCGCTTAAAATCTTCGTAGCCAACAACTATAATTTATTCAGTCCCTCACGCAAAACTAAGCAATTTGAGGTGCTTGCAGCTCCTGCCAGTTGCTAAAGCCCATAACGTTGCGGTGAGTCATGTGGTCTGATAGCCGCCCTCATGACACTAACTTCTTTTTCAGTTTTTAGGGTCACAAGCTTTGAGGCCGGCCGGGATGGCCGGGCGGTTTTAGGCACTACGGTCTGGACCCGCGCGACCGCTACGGTCGTAGGTTCGAATCCTGCCTCGGGCATGGATGTGTGTGATGTCCTTAGGTTAGTTAGGTTTAAGTAGTTCTAAGTTCTAGGGGACTGATGACCTTAGAAGTTAAGTCCCATAGTGCTCAAAGCCACAAGCTTTGACAGTTTACAGTACCGTTCTATGTTCTTATATAAATAATTACGCCAATCTTCTGATTCCTGCCGTAGGCGTCGTTGAAAATACAATGGGAGAACGTCTATCTGTCCAATAACCAATCCTGGTACCATCGGAAACTACGTGTGGACTTTGTTTTCTGCTTCAGGTTAAGAGTACATGACGCACCCGTCATCGTTAACAGTTCTTCTTCCTTGGTATTTCGGAACGACTGATCAAGAGACTGAGCGAAATTGTGAATAGTGTAGCTGCGCGATTTGTGTGTCTTGTCGTCAGCCTTTCATGACCATGCAAGACTGACGACAAAATGTTACGTGTAGACCAGGCTTAAGTTAAGGATTTTCCTCACTCTACCCGTTGTTTTAGACTAAAAATACCATCAAATCAGGATCCTCCTTCCCTGAAACCTATTTCATAAAAAAGAAAATTAAAGTTCAGATACAAATGACGATTATTTATCTTACCTACAAATTAGATGATAGTGAAGCAGCAGCTCACGAAGAATGACTCAAAATACTCGTATAAGCAACAAATAACAGCTCGTAGTTGTCATATTAATATTCTAACGAGTTAGATTACTTAAACAGCGTTCATATAGTCCCCACCGCAACACCAAAATTTGTAGAGGTGATAATGACGAGAACTAGTCCTTTATTGCAAAAATAAATAAAAATAATCGGAAATAACAATCCACTCTTTCAACATTATTAACTTCATTTGCAGTAAAAAGTGAACGCAATTTTCGAGTCTTTACAAAAATTTAGAAAAGCGCAGCGCTCTTCAGCATTGCAGATCATATATTTTGAAAGAGAGTGCTGCGGTTAAGTTTAAAGCTAGAATACTTCACCGCAGATTTGTTAGAACGTTGCTGCCTCGGTTTACTGTGTGCCTGATGCCCCGAACCGGCTGTAAACGCACTTCGTCGTATGGCGCAGCATTGGCCACACACACACACACACACACACACACACACACACGTAAAATACTTGTTTGAAAAGTTCCCGTAGCATCTTCTGTGAGGCAAGCTCAAAGCGCTACGTGCGCGCGCATATGCCGACTCGGTAATCGGAAGCCAGCACTTAGCCACGTGGTGACATCGCGGTTTAGTGCCTGCCCAGCCAGGTACACGGGCTGTCTCTTCACAGAGTGCAACCGCCCAGCCTCGCATGAAGTGGGGCTACGGCATCTGGTTGCTTTTCGAGATAATGCACAACCACATCTGGTTTTTCCACGCTGATTTGATCGGCATATCAAGAGTTGCAGGGAGGCACCTGATAACGAACTAGACAATCAGACTTAATACGCCGGTGGGTGCTTGTGGCGCATGGACCAGCATTCACCACTTTTTGACATAAACTACTGTGCAGTTCAAAGACTCGAGGTCAACTTCAAACTGCTGTATTTTATTTTGTATTGATTCCATGTTTTTATACGAATTCTTAAGTCTGTTAAATTTTCCACATTGCTTTTTCGAATGGTTTGTTTTTCTTCGTGACATGTAAGAGTAGTATGTGCTCCAACTGATGTGTTAGAATCTATCTTGTGAATGCTTACTTTAAAATTTTTGGACTACTGGAGATACTTTTTAGGCAGGGAAACCTGCCTTCCGGCTTTATCCTAAAAAAGACTTACTTGACCTACACATGGCAACAGGCGTAAGGTAGACTAAGAAAATTTTTTAATTCAGTTGCAGTAGTAATAAAAACACTATGACGAATTGAAATTCCGGCATTAGCTGCAATCGGGCATTGAAATAAATTCAATGGCGAAAAGTGAAAATTGGAGGCAGACCGGTATTCGAACACGCATTTCCCGCTTTACGCGAACGGTCGCCTTAAGTGGTTTGGCTATCTGAGCACGCTTCACGTCCAACCCAAATTCCCATCTTACTGCATACTACCGACGTAGTGCCCTTTACTCGCAGCCTCACATTGAATCCTACAAGCGATGGGGCGAAGAGTGAACTTGCACTGAATGATCATTAACTACCGTCAAGGCGTATACACTTATAGGTGTAGTGTCAGTTCTTTCGGACATGTCCGGAAGAACAGATGCCACACATATAAATAAAAATAATAGTTTGTGAAAATGATGACAAAAGTGACTATACGAGGATAATTGTATTTATAACGAAACAGCGAAGATGAAAATGTTCAAATGTGTGTGTGAATTCCTAGGGACAAAACTGCTGAGGTCATCGGTCCCTAGACTTACACACTACTTAAACTAACTTGAAGCTAAGGACAACACACACACCCATGCCCGAGGGAGGACTCGAACCTCAGGCGGGAGGGGCAGCACGATTAGTGACATGGCGCCTCTAACCGCGCGGCCACTCCGCTAGGCAATGAAGATGGCAAGGCAGGAGGTTTGTGTTAAGTGTTGAAGAGTGCAAGGGGGAATGTCTTTACAACTTTAACCCTCTACAGTTGACGTTGTCTTATCGAAGTCTAGAGATCAAACGGATCTTCACTTCTCTTACAAACGATATCTGAAGATCTGAGACTTCTTTCAGACCTGAGATGAGATTTCGTGCCCTCTTCGCTTTTGTCTGTAATCCGGAAAAGCGACTTCAACTCCCGCTGAGTGTTTGAAGGTTAATTCCTTGTCAATAGTGGACTTCCGTGGTCGTTACAAAGCTAAGAGCTGTCCCGAGCCTATTACGAGATTGGCCACATTTTAGAGCTGGTAACTTCCATTACTACTACGCGTATTGCGGAAGATCATCAGCCCACCTCTCCTGTAACAGTAGAGCACAAATTTTTTTATTGCGATACCAACTTGCAGCCACTAAAGACTTAATCAAGCCACAACATGGGGCAACGCTGCAGAGGTAGTGCTTGTTTCGTGGCTCAAGTATCGTCAGCAGTTGCCCTTATTCCTTGTGCTAACTGTCAGACAAACTAAGGCTACAGTTCGGCGCTTTACGGCTGTTGGTTTGCAAGTAACTGCTGATTGCTTAGTCCTGCATCTGTATCGTAACTCGTTTGACTTCCGACTAACAATTCACCGCATTGTACATTCCTCCTTCGACGAACTACTTCACGTATACCTTCTTCATAACGTAATTATTTTCTCTTCTATGTGTTTTCTGTGCTTTTTGTAAGTGAAACTTACCTATATCGTCCTGTAAATTTCGTGAATAACTCCATGTCTTGGGAACTGTGACAACAGTTGTTACAATAAATGAAGAAACTCCAGCTGCATAACAATTTCTTTTGTTAACTACTATCGATTACTCTGCTGATCTTCTTCAGCTCTGGCGCCGCATGGTCATCGTTAATAAAGTAAACTGTGATCCAGATGATATTTATTCACTTATTATTTCTGTAAATTGTACGTCAGGAATTCATGGTCACACATCGCGAGCCGGCAGCTGTGGTCGAGCGGTTCTAGGCGCTTCATTCTGGAACCGCGCTGCTGTTGAGGTCGCAGGTTCGAATCCTTCCTCGGGCATGGACGTGTGTGATGTTCGTAGGTTAGTTAGGTTTAAGTAGTTCTAAGTCTAGGGAACTGATGACCTCACATGTTAAGTCCCATAGTGCATAGAACCATTTGAACCATTTGAACACACTGCGACCTTTCAGCTATTATCGGATTTCCCTACAGCTTTACCTATACAGCTCTCGCTAGTACCATGGAAATTATTCCCTGAGGTCTTAACAGATGTCCCATCATCCTGTCCATTCTTCCTGTCAGTGTTTTCCACATGTTCATTTCGTCGACCCTTACCAAATCAGTCCACGTAATTCTCAACATTCTTCTGTAGCAATACCTCTCAAATGCATCGATTCTGTTATTTTCCTGTTTTCCCACAGCCCATGGATTCACAACCATACAACGTTGTACTCCAGAAGCACATACTCCGAAATTTTTTCCTCAGATTAAGACCGATATTGATGCTAGCAGACTTCTCTTGGTCAGAAGTGCACCGTATGCATGTGCAAGTCTGCTTTTCATGTCCTCCTTGCTTCGTCCATAATGTGTTATTTTTCTTGCAAGGTAAAAAAAATGGTTCAAATGGCTCTGAGCACTATGGGACTTAACATCTGAGGTCATGGCCCACCGGCGGCCATTATGTGGAATTTAATTAAAATATTAAATACTGGGCTTCACCCTCAAGTTAACATAATAATTACTTCTAACATTATTAATAGTTTTCAAACATTAATATGTAGAAAGTTAATTTTATCAGAACTTCTATGGAATTGCATAGATAATTTAACTGCAATAGGCAACAAAGCTTAGGTTTGCTTCACGATATCTTTGAGTTTGCAATTAAACTTATTTCTGTCAAGTCAACGCTTAACCAAACTAAAGCCAGTCTGATATAAATGATATTATTCATCGTGAGTACAAATCCTCACGCAACGGCGATGCTTATATCGCCTCTCTCTTCGCAACAATTAATTTATCGGGCAATAACAGCAATAGTTTCATGCTACTTCTGATTGCCTTTGAGCTAGACGCGAGTAATTAAAGCATTTTAAGTAAAACTGTGGCCATTTTTACCAATATTTTTGCCTGCGTAGCAACTTAGATTATCGTCGGTGTATATGCAAGCCGTATTTACGAGAGTGCAGAATATACGCGACACCAACAGCAGAAAGTTGCGCCGGTCACGCCAATATTCAAGAAAGGTAGTAGGAATAATCCACTACATTACACTCCCATATCATTAACGTCGATATGAAGGGGAATTTTGGAACATACGTTGTGTTCGAACATTATGAATTACCTGGAAGAAAACTGTCTATTGACACGCAGTCAACACGGATTTAAAAAACATCGTTCTTGTGAAACACAACTAGCTGTTTTCCCGCACGATGTGTTGAGTGCTATTGACAAGGGATTTCAAACTGATTCCGTATTTCTGGATTTCCGGAAGGCTTTTGACATTGTACCACACAAGCGGCTTGTAGTGAAATTGCGTGCTTATGGAATATCGTCTCAGCTATGTGACTGGATTTGTGATTTCCTGTCAGGCAGGTCACAATTCGTAGTAATTGACGGGAAGTCATCAACTAACACGGAAGTGATTTTTGACGTTCCCCAAGGCAGTGTTATAGGCCCTTTGCTGTTCCTTATCTATACAAACGATTTGGGGGACAATCTGAGCAGCCGTCTTAGGTTGTTTGCAGATGACGCTGTCGGTTATCGACTAATAAAGTAAACAGAAGATCAAAACAAATTGCAAAACGATTTAGAAAAGATATCTGAATGGTGCGAAAATTGGCAGTTGACCCTAAATAACGAAAAGTGTGAGGACATCCACATGAGCGCTGAAAGGAATCCGTTAAACTTCGGTTACACGATAAATCAGTCAAATCTAAAAGTCGTAAATTCAACTAAATACCAAGGAATTATAATTACGAACAACTTAATTGGAAGAAACACATAGAAAATGGTGTGGGGAAAGCTAACCAGACTGCTTTTTATTGGCAGGACACTTAGAAAATGTAACATTTACTAAGGAGACTGCCCACACTAACATCTTCAACTTTTGTAGTCCTGTCTTCCTCAGTTGCATGTAGTATTACGGTAAACTGATAATTTTTACTTTATCGAGCGTCTGACAGCAACTGAATGAAACAAAATTTCATGCCATATGCGTTTCGCCTTTATTTTGTGGAAGGTATCTTCAGTGGCAGGTTGCGTGACTATTTTCTACATATTACGCTTCTGTTGCATTTTTGGTGTTGTTCTTCATCTTATAAACGCCAATTTGCGTTTTTTTCCCCACATTTCACAGAACTATGAACTGATCACTTGTTTTGATGCAATGCAATGCAATGCAAACCAAAACATTGGATCAGAACAAGTGTTCAGTTGACAGTACTGTCAAATGTGAAAAAAAAAACGCAAAAACGCATTTACAAGAAGAACAACACCAAAAATGCAACAGGAGCGTAATATGTAGAAAATAGTCCACGCAACCTGCCACTGAAGATGCCTTGCAGAAAATAAAGGCGAAACGCATGTGGCATGAAATTGTGTTTCATTCAGTTGCTGTCAGACGGTCCATAAAGTAAAAATTATCAATATACCGCAATGCCTACACTATGCTTTCCGTCCTATTTTAGAATACTGCTGCGCGGTGTGGGATCCTTACCAGACACGATTGACAGAGTACATCGAAAAAGTTCAGAGAAGGGCAGCACGTTTTGTATTATCGCGAAAAAATGGGAGAGAGTGTCACTGAAATGACACAGGATTTGGAATGGACATCATTAAAACAAAGACGTATTTAGTTGCGAAGGGCTCTTCTCACGAAATTCCAATCACCAACTTTCTCCTCTGAATGCGAAAATATTTTGTTGACGCCGACCTACATATGGAGAAACGATCACCACGATAAAATAAGGGAAAACAGAGCTCGCACGGAAAGATATAGGTATTCGTTCTTACCGCACGCTATACGAGGTTGGAGTAATAGAAAATTGTGAAGGTGGTGTGATGAACCCTCTGCCAGGCATATAAATGTGATTTGCAGAGTCTCCATATAGATGTGGGTGTAGATATTAAATATCCTTTAATAGAAGGGAGGTCAGCGTTGGTCTTAATATTGATGGTTTATTGATAGGAAAATCGATTTTCAATCACATAGTGGTCATCTTCATTGCTGTGATGTGCAAATTGAACTCATAGGCACTGGTATCAAGTTATTATCAGTAATCAAAGCTATGACAGTGCCTATGAGTTTAATTTGCACACCACAGCACTGAAGATGACCACTGTGTGATTGAAAATCGATTTTGCTATCAATAAACCATCAATATTACGACGAACACTGACCTTCCTTCTAATTTCACGTATATGGTCGTTGTGCACACAGCACTCCATGGAGTCGCCAAGCAATAAATATCCTTTACGTTTTTCCAAAAAATCGCGGCCACATCTTACATTAAAATCGAAACACTTTAATGCCAAAGAAGAGAGAGAGAGAGAGAGAGAGAGAGAGAGAGAGAGAGAGAGAAAGAGAGACAGAGACGACACACGAGATGTGTATACCACGAGTGAGGAACAGATGGGTACCAATTTACCATCGTAAGTACTTGGTCGCAAGACTGAAAAAAATGTTGCAGTAACAAGAACCGCTGAAAGCAAATAGGCGCAGCCTGACCTTAAGCCAGGCTCTGTCTGAAGGCAAGAAGTAACAAGAGCGCAGCAAGACGCGTAGCTTGCAGGCTAAGGGGGTGACGGTTTCCCTGTGCCGCTGCGCGCCGATCTTCCGGATATTGCTTCCGGCCGGTGGCTGCGGCAGCGGGCGATGCGTCCTCATTTCGCAGCGCCCTGCGGCTCCCCAGCAGACGCGGAAACTGAATTTTCGTGGCTGCCTCCGCGCAGCGCACGTGCGGCGCCCCATGGCCGCGGGGTCGCTATTGCTTCCCGCGCCCGCCCCGGGAGGAGCACTAATTCCGGCGCTCTCCCCGACCCCAGGGACCACTGTTTTACTTCCGCCGTGTCTTTTACGAGCTAGTCGTGCGCGCGCGGCCACCCCTGAACCGCACGCCGCACCAAATGACCCCAGCGTCCACCAAGGGCTGCGTGGGGTCTCGGGGACAAGTCGGAGAAAACGAAACTGGGGGAAAAAACAGAAAAAAACTGTTCGAGTATTACCGCTAAGTACTGGGGTGGACGTAAAATACGGAAACCCCGCGAGAAATGCGTGCTTGAACATAAAAGTGGCTACTAGCAAAGTCTGTAGATTGCGCTGTTGTATTTGTTGTCTACGACCATGAATCGCGCCTGTGCAATGTCTTCAGTGCGTTGCAATTGTCAGTTGTGGTCAGGACAGTGTTCTGTGTAGCTGCGAGTGCATTATGTAGGAGCTAAGTGACTGGCAATGGCAAGGAAAGCGTTTCTGAGGAATAATTTCATAGCGATGTACTTGTGACCTACGGTTATTTGTAAAAGTTCGCTCTGACAGTACTAACAGGACGTTGTCCTCGACTCCACGGAGTACGTGACGACCCGCGCACCTCCCATTCTTCTACAGGGATATTTCTGTTAGACTTACTAGTAAATGGTCTAAAACCAATTCGATTCTACATAGAGTACGCGAAAGAATTTCCCCCCTCTTCGCGCAACAGTGTGCTGCAGGGCTTTAGATCGGCAAAAGCGTTCCTAAGAATTGGAAAAAGCACAGATCGTTCTCGTTTTCAAAACGGCTCGTCGAAGAAACCGACAAAACTTAGGCGTATATCTCTGACGTTGATCTTTTGTAGAATTTTGAACGTGTTATATGCTTGCGTATTACATTTCTAGAGACCGAAAATCTCATCAGTAGGAAAATAACATGGGTTCCGAAACCAACGGCTGTGTGAAACCTTGCTCGCTCTGTTACTCTACGAGACCCAGAAAGCAGTGGATACAGGCAGCCAGATAGATGCCGTTTTCCTTGCCTTCCGAAAGGCATTAGATACAGTTCTACACTACCATCTAATGAACAAAATACGAGCCTGTGGAGCATCAGACCAACTGTGTGACTGAATTGAAGAATTTTTAGAAATAGAACACAGTATGACATTTTGAACGAAGACAAGTTTTCAGATATAAAAGTAACTTCGGAGGTGCCACATGAGGGTGTTGTAGGGACATTACTCTTCACAATATATACAGGGCTATTTTAAATGATTGAAGCGATTTCATAAATTCACTGTAGCTCCATTCATTGACATATGGTCACGACACACTACAGATACGTACAAAAACTCGTAAAGTTTTGTTCGGCTGAAGCCGCACTTCAGGTTTCTGCCGCCAGAGCGCTCGAGAGCGCAGTGAGACAAAATGGCAACAGGAGCCGAGAAAGTGAAATGCACTCACATCAGTCAGTCATAACAGTGCAACGACACTTCAGGACGAAGTTCAACAAAGATCCACCAACTGCTAACTCCATTCGGCGATGGTATGCGCAGTTTAAAGCTTCTGGATGCCTCTGTAAGGGGAAATCAACCGGTCGGGCTGCAGTGAGCGAATAAACGATTAAACGCGTGCGGCCAAGTTTCACGCGTAGCCCGCGGAAGTCGGCGAATAAAGCAAGCAGGGAGCTAAACGTACCGCAGCCGACGGTTTGGAAAATCTTACGGAAAAGGCTAAAGCAGAAGCCTTACCGTTTACAATTGCTACAAGCCCTGACACCCGATGACAAAGTCAAACGCTTTGAATTTTCGGCGCGGTTGCAACAGCTCATGGAAGAGGATGCATTCAGTGCGAAACTGGTTTTCAGTGATGAAGCAACATTTTTTCTTAATGGTGAAGTGAACAGACACAATGTGCGAATCTGGGTGGTAGAGAATCCCCACGCATTCGTGCAGCAATTCACCAAAAGTTAACGTGTTTTCTGCAATCTCACGGTTTAAAGTTTACGGCCCCTTTTTCTTCTGCGAAAAAAACGTTACGGGACACGTGTATCTGGACATGCTGGAAAATTGGCTCATGCCACAACTGGAGACCGACAGCGCCGACTTCATCTTTCAACAGGATGGTGCTCCACCGCACTTCCATCATGATGTTCGGCATTTCTTAAACAGGAGATTGGAAAACCGATGGATCGGTCGTGGTGGAGATCATGATCAGCAATTCATGTCATGGCTTCCACGCTCTCCCGACTTAACCCCATGCGATTTCTTTCTGTGGGGTTATGTGAAAGATTCAGTGTTTAAACCTCCTCTACCAAGAAACGTGCCAGAACTGCGAGCTCGCATCAACGATGCTTTCGAACTCATTGATGGGGACATGCTGCGCCGAGTGTGGGAGGAACTTGATTATCGGCTTGATGTCTGCCGAATCACTAAAGGGGCACATATCGAACATTTGTGAATGCCTAAAAGAACTTTTTGAGTTTTTGTATGTGTGTGCAAAGCATTGTGAAAATATCTCAAATAATAAAGTTATTGTAGAGCTGTGAAATCGCTTCAATCATTTGTAATAACCCTGTATAAAGGTCTAGTAGAAAAGACTGGACTGGTGGTATGTTTTGGAAGGTGAGACAACGACTCTGAATTATCTCCCTGACAGTAATCACTTAAACTAGTAAATCTTCCACTTACTACCTGTCCCATGCGTCTGCTAAATGGATTTTTCCGTTACTTTGATGTTGACAGGTTACATTAGAGGTTATCGCAGTTATCAGAATATAAATGAACTTGAATTTTGAAGTGGTATAAATGAAATTGTGGCCCTCTCATTATTTTCGTCAATTGTCAATAGGTAATTAATATATCAACACAGGATTGATCTTTATAAAAGTAATGGCACAAGTTTATTGATTAAAAATTGCACAAAAAAAGACATGTTAAGAGCGAAGACAAAAAATAAAACAGGATCCGATGGCAGTAGAAATATGCGACACTGTTAACAACTCTGTGTGGTGGCTGGTTGGCAAAGATAGTGGTTTGTCTGACTGAACTACTTACTCTGGCTCAAAATATGGATAACGCAATCTGAAATTATCTAACACTAAATAGGCCTTGAGGGATTTATTCTACACAGAAGTTACACTACGTTGGTGTAGCTGAGAAGTGGCGTGATTGTGATCTTGTTTGCCCTAACAAGCCCGCGCAGCAATACAGTACCCCTTTTCTCCATGTGCGGCGCTGTCTCATTTGACGGTCGCGGTTCAAGAGTCTGCAGAGCAAGGATGTGCGAAGCCGGAATTCCTTATCGCAGGCACGAAATATGCAAAGTCGCGGCTGGCGATCAGTTAGACGAATTGCAATTATTCTGCAACGGAGCCCTTAAATCTCGGCAGATTCCAGCGTGTGAACTCCCGTTCGCCGGTCATACCACGGACCAATTTGACTCACTTATACGGCAGTGCACACAAGGAGATCTAACGTCAGAGCGGCAGACCTGTCACGAATAAGATTGCCACCATAAAGACCACACAGGCATTAACAATGTACACGCTTTCATCAGTACCTGCTTATGCTGATAACTTCCTGTCGTGTCACAAACACGATGTCTTGGGTGAAAAATCAACATTAAATGGTGCTCTTGAATAGGGAGAATAGTGAGAGAGTGACTCGTCTTCTCTCAAAGTTCAAGAGTGGAATTAAAATTCAAGAGGAAAGGGTATCAATGATAATATTCGCTGGTGACATTACTATCCTCAGTGAAAGTGAATAAGAATTACAGAATCTGCTGAATGGAATGAACAGTTTAATGAATGCAGAATGTGAATTGACAGTAAACTGAAGAAAGACGAAAGTGATGAGAAGTAGCAAAAATGAGAACAGCGAGAAACTTAATATCAGGTTTGGTGATCACGTAATACATGCAGTTAAGGAAGGGAAGCAGTGGTTGGGAAGGGAGTGAGACAGGATTGTAACCTATCCCCGATGTTATTCAATCTGTATATTGATAAGCAGTAAAGGAAACAAAAGAAAAATTCGGAGTAGGTATTAAAATCCATGGAGAAGAAATAAAAACTTTGAGGTTCGCCGATGACATTGTAATTCTGTCGGAGACAGCAAAGGCCTTGGAAGAGCAGTTGAACGGAATGGACAGTGTCTTGAAAGGAGGGTATAAGATGAACATCAACAAAAGCAAAACGAGGATAATGGAATATAGTCGAATTAAATCGGGTGATGCTGAGGGAATTAGATTAGGAAATGAGACACTAAAGTAGTAAACGAGTTTTGGTATTTGGGGAGCAAAATAACTGATGATGGTCGCAGTAGAGAGGATATAAAATGTAGACTGGCAATGGCAAGGAAAGCGTTTCTGAAGAAGAGAAATTTGTTAACATCGAGTATAGATTTAAATGTCAGGAAGTCGTTTCTGAAAGTATTTGTATGGAGTGTAGCCATGTATGGAAGTGAAACGTGGACGGTAAATAGTTTCCACAAGAAGAGAATAGAAGTTTCGAAATGTGGTGCTACAGAAGAATGCTGAACATTAGATGGGTAGATCACATAACTAATGAGGAGGTATTGAATAGAACTGGAGAGAAGAGAAATTTGTGGCACAACCTGACTAGAAGAAGGGATCGGTTAGTAGGGCATATTCTGAGGCATCAAGGGATCACAAATTTAGTATTGGAGGGCAGCGTGGAGGGTAAAAATCGTAGAGGGAGACCAAGAGATGAATACACTAAGCAGATTCAGAAGGATGTAGGTTGCAGTAGTTACTGGGAGATGAAGCAGCTTGCACAAGATAGAGTAGCATGGAGAGCTGCATCAGACCAGTCTCTGGACTGAAGACCACAACAACAACAAGATGGAATCTGCTAACTAGGCAGCGAAATAACACTTGATGGATGGAGAAAGAAGGACACAAAAAGCAGAATAGCAGTGGCAAAAACGGCATTCCTGGCCAAGATAGTTTTACTAGTATCAAACATTGACCTTCCTTTGAGGAAGAAATTTCTGAGAATGTACATCTGAAGCACAGCATTGTATGATAGTAAAACATGGACTATGGGAAAAGTGGAATAGAAGAGAATCGAAGCATTTAAGACGTGGTGCTACAGACGAATGTTGACAATTAGGTGAACTGATACGGTAAGGAATGAGCAGGTCCTCCGCAGAATCAGCGAGGAAAGAAATGTTTGGAAAACACTGCTAAGAAGAAGGGACCGGTTGGCAGGTCATCTGTTGATACATCAGGAGATAACTTCCATGGTACTAGAGGGAGATGTAGTGGGTAATAGAGGAAGACAGAGACTGGAATACATCCTGCAAATAATTGAGGACGTAGGTCGCAAGTGAGATTAAGAGGTTGGCACAGGAGAGGAATTCATTGTGGGCTGCATCAAACCAGTCAGAAGACTGTTGACACTCGAGGTAGGGAGGGGGGGGGGGAGAGAGAGAGAGAGAGAGAGAGAGAGAGAGAGAGAGAGAGAGAGAGAGAGAGAGAGATGGCGTTGGTAGTTCCGTCAGGCTTTTCGTGGTTTATGCTTTTGTGTAAGGAGAAGTCGCGAGGTTATAAAATTATAGCGAAGTGCAGGAAGACCTGCAGAGCATCGTTTTCTGGTGCAAGAAGTGGCAATTGACCCTCAACACAAACAATGTAACGTACTGCGAATACATAGACAGACACTTAATTGTATGATGACAAAATTGCAGAGCAATATCTGGAAGCAGTCACATCCATAAAATATCTAGGAGTATGCGTATGGATCGAAATGAAGTGGACGGACCACCTAAAATTAATCGTGAGTAAGGAACATGCCAGACAAATTCTTTGGAAGAATCGTCAGGTCACGTAGTCCATCCACAAAGCAGGTAACTTATAAAACCCTTGTTCGACCAATACATGAATACGGCTCGTCAGTCTGGGATCCATACCAGGTAGGATTAATAGAGAAGATCCAGAGAACAGCAACACGTTTCGCGTTTAGCAAGAGCTAAAGAGTCATGGAGATGCTCAGCCAACTCCAGCGACTTCTGCATCATATTGTGGTCTACTGCTAAAAGTACAGAGACCGTACGTTCCTAGAAGAGTCAACCAATATATTACTTACTGTTACGTATCTCTCGCGAAAAGAACACGAAGACCAAATTAGAGAGATTCGAGTTCACACGGTGGCTTACAAGCAATTGTTTCTCCAACGAACCATACCTGACTGAATAGGAAAAGAGGGAAGCGACACTGGTACATAAAGTACTCTAAGCCACACACCATAAGTAGGCCTGCGGAGTATAGAGCTAGATGTAATTGTATTTTATTCAAGGAACAGTTAGGGAGATTTTTAAAGTTCCAAAATTTTTTGCTATATAGGCATCGAGGTAACTAACGATTGCAGTAATACAGAAGATACGAACTACAGACTATTGGAACCAAGAAAAACGTTTCTGAAAAAGAGAAATTTGTTATCACAGAGTATACATTTAATGTTCGGTTCACACTGACACCCAAATCTCCAGATATCAGTCAGTCAGATCGATATCAGCCAAAACACCGGTATAGTTTTTGCTGTGCGCTGTCGTCCAGGCGAACATACGTAAACGATAAATAGTAAGAACCACATGATGTACGGACCAGGAAAAGCATAACATTGAGCATCTGTCATGTGGAGCTCCCTCGGGGAAGTCGGTAGGGCGTAAGTATCTCGAATGACGAGTCCTAGCTTCGAGCCCTGGTCATACTAATATTTCTACCGTAGTACGTGTGAAACTGATGTGTGGAAGGATTGTTCGGAGTTCATAGATGGACGACGGTGCTGCCATCTAGTATTCTATTATTATTGATATTATTATTACTATTAATACTTCCGCACGTGTGATGCGACTGTTTCTTTCTTCTTCTGTTCCAGTTGTTCGTGTTTATGCTTTGAAACTACAAATGTACCACAGTCTAAATAAATACAGTCACAACATTCTCTGGTGAGAAAGTTGTTACCTTTTGATAGCTGGAGCGACACTAGCGCTCCAAGCGGTGAGAAAGCAGAGAGCCAATTGCATCGTATGGATAATGTTTGTTTTTAATTATTTTCTACTTAATGAATGGAATAGTGATTATTTTTTGTGTTCCATGCGTTAGTAAGTTACCAAGAGACGTGAATTTTCGTGTAATGCACTTAAAAACAGCCAAATCACACTGATTCAGTGACATAAGCTGCAGCATATGGCTGAACATTTGTATGTTTGCCGCTTGTTCCGCTGAAACCAAGAGGCTATAAACACTTTTCTTGTTGAGAAGCATATATTTCTGATGATGTCTGTTGTTATTATCATAAGTATTTTCATAGACACTTAAACATTTTTTATGGAGTCCAACGATTCGCGTTATGCTTCTCTCGACTTTCTAGTACACGAATATATTTGTAAATGTAATTACCTTTGCTTCAAAAGTGAGCGTGTTGAAGATTCTTGCCTTTGTAAGTCAGATTTAACAAGTGTAAAATTGGTTTCTCCTGTGCTGGGAAACAGTTTTATTGCGTTTGACAATATATTATCACGTCTGTGTGGTTTTCCCTTACTCTACAGTTGTGGTGACTTGCTTGATAAGTTAAATAACGTAGCTATTACATTTCCTAAATGCTTCCTACGTTCCACATTCACTGATTTAGCTGAAAGTGTAGCGAACAAACCTCTGCTTGGGACGACGTCTTTCTACAAAAGGTCGGGTCTTCTGGTGTTCGCTACTAAGTTTTTGTTATTAAAGGAAAACGACAGTCTTCATTAAATGTCTGTTTATTTACAAGAGAATCGTAAATGGACTGCTCTGTAATGCACCGTTTCGTATATCCCAGATCCTTTAGGAAACTAAATAATCACAAGTGGAGTGTATTTTTTTTAGTTATTGTCGATCTTTATGGCTCTACATACTCTCCTTATTGTAAAAACTGTTACAAATCAATATGAACGTTAGTATTCATACTCATTCGATATCGTATGAAGAAGTGTCACTTTCTGGCCGCTTGGGGCGCCGCTATCGCTAAGACTAACAAAAACGGGACGGAGTGTCGCGACTATTTCCTTAGAATGTGAATGTGCTATATAGGTTGGCTACATTCAAATAAACGAAGCGAAAGCAGACTGCCAATAGAAAACTGCTATAAACTCCGAACAGTCCTTTTACATGCCACGAACATGTTGTCCAACATAACAGTTTACATGTATTACAGTACAAAAAATGATAAGAGCAGAACTCGAACCCGAGACCTTTGGTACGGCAAACTAACGCTGTTCCGCCTTCCCCACGGGAGCTCTATCACACCGGCGCTCACAGTTACGCTTCCTGTGCTTCATAGGTCATCTGTTGCCGATTACTTACCGTTTATGCACGTTCTCCTGGACGACGTCACACAGCACACACTATGTTGGAGTTTTTGTTGTTGAGACTCTGCCGATATACAACGTTTGGACTCGATCTGACTGCCTGACACAAGGAGGTTTGGGTGTGAGAAGATACGACACGTTGCAGTAAAGGTAGGGTGAAGCTTCACTTATCACTGTGACACTCGTGTTGACATTGGGTTGATACGAAACGTGATGCGAAACGCGCTGCGACTCGCCATACGACAAGCAAGAAGACAACACGAATCACATTTCTTTTTAGACTTCAGTTGTAGCCCTGATCTCTTCTGAGAGGACATTATTGTGGTTTATTATTATTTAAAGATCAAAAAACTGAAAGAGAGAAAAGGTAGTCTGTGCATCCGTACAACGCACAGATCAGCTGCGGTTTCTTGTGAGGTCTCCCAAAACGAGCAAAAATTTCACGAATTCTGCAGAATGGGTCCAGTCTCCACTTTGTGGACCAACTACTAGCTGCTACTGTGACAAAGCAGAACACATGTTTTCGACTTGCTACTTGAATTCGCTTTGAAATGCTGAAGGTAGCATCGATAAAATACAGGGAGTGAAATGCTGTTTACAACTTGTACAGAAACCAGATGACAGCAATAAAGGTGGAGGGGCTTGAAAGGGACGCAGTGGATGAGATAGGATTGAGACTAAGCTGTAGCCTATCTCCAATGTTATTCAACGTGTAAATTGAACAAGCACTAAAGGAAACCGAAGAAAAATTAGGAGTAGGAATTAAAGTTAAGGGAGAAGAAATAAAAACTTTGAGGTTTGTTGTAATTCTGCCGGAGACAGCAAAGGTCTCGGAAGAGCAGTTGAACGGAATGGACAGTGTCTTGAAAAGATGATATAAGATGAACATAAACAAAAGCAAAACAAGGATAATGGAATGCAATCGCAATCAGATCAGGAAACGAGACACTTAAAGTAGTAGGTGAGTTTTGCTATTTGGGCAGCAAAATAACTGACGATGACCGAAGTAGAGAGGGTAATGGCAAGAAATGCGTTTCTGAGGAAGAAAAAGTTGTTAACTTTGAATATAAATTTAAATCTTTTCTGAAGATATTTGTCTGGAGTGTAGCCACGTATGGTAGTGGAACAAGGACGTTAAAGAGTTTAGATAAAAAGAGAATAGAAGCTTTCGAAATTGGTGCTACAAAAGAATGCTGAAGATTACGTGGATCGAGCACGTAACTAATGAGGAGATACTGAACAGTTAGGGAGCCAAGGAATTTGTGGTACAATTTGACCGAAAGAAGGGATAGATTGGTATTGGAGGGATGTGTTGGTGGTAAAAATCGTAGAGTGAGACCAAGAGATGAATACAGTAAGCAGATTCAGAAAGATGTAGGTTGCAGTAGTTATTTGGAGAGGAAGACGCTCGCACAAGATAGAGTAGCATGGAGAGCTGCATCAAACCATTCTTCGGACTGAAGACCACAACAACAACAACTTGATTTCAAGAGATCAAACATCATTGATAGTGTAGCAGTGGTTGGTGAACTGCACGTAGAGGTAGACAATATTTCTGAAGAAATAGAAGCCGTCCCGATCTGTCGTTCTCGGCTTCATCAGGCTTCTCACTTTAGAAGTAGCAGGAAGTCAGAGTTCAGATCTCTTTTAAGACTGTCACAAAGTTTCCTGAAATAGGAGAGCTTCTGCTTGTATCGGCTGCATACGAAAAAGATAAACACGGGGCAGCTCTGCAGCCCACGTAGCATGCCATAGCTGGTGGCAATAGCCCCGCACGTGGTTTGTAGCTGCCAACCACGTCGCGGACAACCTCCAATATATTTAATGTATTTTCTCGAGAATGGTATGCTATATGGCTCTGCTTCCACGCTTAAAACAATTTCGATATTTTAGCAACATGTAGGATGTAGCAATGTATGAACTCATACGCACCAAACCTAAAATGGCGAGCAACTACAGGCTTCTTTGAAAAGTTTTCAAAATACGTCTGATGGTCTACTTATCTGTGAAGTATCACAATAACTCTGGACAATAGCTACAAGAAAACTAGTTTATTATCAAGCTGTCATATCAGACTTTATTTATTTTACTTTCTCAAAATTGAATGAGAGAGATTGCAATACTAGAGAACATTTACGAATCCCAAAAAAGTTGTTTTTAATTTTTTACGCGAAAAGTATAAGTTCTGCTACAGAAACGGATGTAGCTTTGCTTCGTTTACACAAAAACAATTTTTCCCGAGGCACGTCTGATGACTTGAAATTTCCCTCCCCTTGTATTGTAGAAATCAAATTGCGTAGAGCCACCAGCACTCCCTGTTGCACCTGGCAATGTGACAGAGATATGTGGCGGAGTCGTATCGCTGTCGTCCCGGAGTGGACCAATTAACTCCCTTCCATTACGTTTCCATGCGATTCGCCGATGAGGCTGTTTTGCATCGTGCTGAGTATCTTATCGCCTCAGTGTGAACCGCTCCTAAGAGTTGTAAAGTTTTCTTTTGAAGTATCTGTATGGAGTGTAGTCATGTTCGGAAATGCGATAAACAATACAGACAAGAGGAGTAAAGGTGTTCCAGAAGAATGCTGAAGATTAGATGGGTGGATCAAGTTACTGATGAAAATGTACGGTATTGCATCAAATTAGCGAAAAAGATCTTTATTCCACAACCTGATTAAAAGCAGGGAGAGTCAATTTCGTAACGGAAGGAAACGTGGGAAGTAAATATTGTAGAGGAAGACAAGTGTTTGACTACTTCAAAATGGTTCAAATGGCTCTGAGCACTATGCGACTTAACTTCTGAGGTCATCAGTCGCCTAGAACTTACAACTAATTAAACCTAACTAACCTAAGACAATCACACACATCCATGCCCGAGGCAGGATTCGAACCTGCGACCGCAGCGGTCGCTCGGTTCCAGACTGTAGCGCCTAGAACCGCACGGCCACTCCGGCCGGCGTTTGACTACTGAAAGCAGGTTAGAATAAACGTAGGTCTGTAATAGCTGTTCAGAGAAGAAGAGGCTTGCACAGGAAAGGCGAGCGCAGAGAGTTACACAAAATCAGTCATTGGACTAAACACAACACCAACGTAAGCATCCTGTGCTGAGACATCCCATTATGTTTTCATGGAACAGGAGACACGATCACCTGACGGTATATCTCAGTCATTCTAATCTGATCATCAGTAGCAAAAGGACTGATGTGCCCCCGCGAATATAAACGGTTGCGAAAACACACTTGACCTCTTAGCAACAAATAATCCTGAGTAAATAACTAGCATCAAAATCGATTTAGGGATTAGTGAACACAGGGTTGTCGTAGCGAGATTGAATACTGTAATCTCCAAATCCTCGAAAAATAAGCGAAAAATACACCTATTCAAAAAACAGATAAAAATTCACTTGACGCCTTCCTGCGAGACAATCTCCACTCATTCCAAATTAATAATATAAATGTAGACCAGATGTGGCTTGGATTCAAAGAAATAGTTTCGGCAGGAATTGAGAGATTTATACCAAATAAATTAACAATCGACGGAGCTGATCCTCCTTGGTACACAAAACTGGTTAGAACACAGTTGCAGAAACAACGAAACAAACATACCAAATATAAACAGACGCAAAATCCCCAAGATCGGCGATCTTTACAAAAGCTCGAAATTTAGCGCGGATTTCAATGCGAGATGCTTACAACAGTTTCCACAATCAAACTTTGTCTCGAAACCTGGCAGAAAATCCCAAGAGATTCTGGTCGTTTGTGAAGTATGTTAGCGGCAAGAAACAATTAATGCCTTCTCTGCGCGATAGCAATGGTGATACTATCGAAGACAGTGCTGCCAAAGCTGAGTTACTAAACACAACCCTCCGAAATGTCTTCACAAAAGAAGACGAAGTAAATATTCCAGAATTCGAATCGAGAACGGCTGCAAACATGAGTAACGTAGATGTAAATATCCTCGGAGTAGTGAAGCAACTTATATCACTTAGTAAAAACAAGTCTACTGGTCAAGACTGTATACCAATTAGGTTCCTTTCGGAGTATGCTGATCCATTAGCTCCATACTTAACATTCATGTACAACCGTTTACTCGACGAAAGATCCGTGCCCAAAGACTGGAAAGTTGCACAGGTCACACCGATATTCAAGAAAGGTAGTAGGAGTAATCCACTAAATTACATGCCCATATCGTTAACGTCGATATACAGCAGGATATTAGAACATACATTGTGTTCGAACATTGAGAATTACGTCGAAGAAAACGGTCTATTGACACACAGTCAACATGTTTTTAGAAAACTTCGTTCCTATGAACACAACTAGCTCTTTATTCACATTAAGTGTTGAGTGCTATTGACAAGGGATTTCAGATCGATTCCGCATTTCTGGATTTCCGGAAGGCTTTTAACACTGTACCACACAATCGGCTTGTAGTGAAATTGCGTGCTTGTGGAATATCGCCTCAGTTATGTGATTGCATTTGTGATTTACTATCAGAGAAGTCACAGTTCGTATTAATTGACGGAAAGTCATCGACTAAAACAAAAGTGATTTTTGGCATTCCCCAAGGCAATATTATAGGCCCTTTGTTGTTCCTTATCTATACAAACGATTTGGGGGACAATCTGAGCAGCCGTTTTAAGTTGTTTGCAGATGACGCTGTCGTTTATCGATTAATAAAGTCATCAGAAGATCAAAACAAATTGCAAAACGATTTAGAAAAGATATCAGAATGGTGAGAAAAGTGGCAGTTGACACTAAATAACGAAAAGTGTGAGGTCATCCACATGAGTGCTAAACGAACTCCTTAAACTTCGGTTACACGATAAATCAGTCTAATCTAAAAGCCGTAAACTCAACTAAATACCTAGGTATTACAATTACGAACAACTTAAATTGGAAGGAACACATAGAAAATGTTTTGGGGAAGGATAACCAAAGACTGCGTTTCATTGGCAGCACACTTAGATAATGTAACAGACCTATAAGGAGACTGCCTACACTACGCTTGTCCATCCTCTTTTGGAATACTGCTGCGCGGCGTGCGATCCTTACCAGATAGGACTGACGGAGTACATCGAAAAAGTTCAAAGAAAGGCAGCAATTTTTGTATTACCGCGAAATATGGGAGAGAGTGTCACAGAAATGATACAGGAATTGGGCTGGACATCATTAAGAGGAAGGCGTTTTTCGTTGCGACGGAATCCTCTCACGAAATTCCAATCACCAACTTTCTCCTCCGAATGCGAAAATATTTTGTAGACACCAACCTACATAGGGATGAACGATCACCACGATAAAATAAGGGAAATGAGAGCTCGTACGGAAAGATATAGGTGTTCATACTTTCCACCCTAGACGAGATTGGAATAATAGAGAATTGTGAAAGTGGTTCGATGAACCCTTTGCCAGGCACTTAAATGAGATTTGCACTGTATCCATGCAGATGTAGACGTAGACTTGTTGGCAACCGGTCCTACTTTATGATTAGTGAAATACAAAATTAATAACATAGGTGGGTTTTCGTTAATTAATTACACTGTTCCGATTACATATATCAACCTTTCAACATAAGTTGCAGCAGATTTATTCTGAGTCGAGAATAGGTATCGTGATCATACTTAAGTGAGTAGAAACGAAAACGTTTTTTTTAACGTTTAGAGAGACGAGAGATTTATTTTAGAAAAGGTTGATAGAACATGCAGTGTAGTTTCTGACATCAGTTGAGTGCCGAACCTATACGATTTGCATTTTAAGCATCTCTTCCACTGTAGCACCATTTTCCTGACTTATTGCACACTGTAATCACTAATGTGGGAAGCGATGTGAAGCAAGCGTTGCATTCACACTTTTAAAAAGCTCGGAAAATCAAGAACCCCATATATATATATATATATATATATATATATATATATATATATATATATATATATGTGTGTGTGTGTGTGTGTGTCTGTCTGAGAGAGAGAGAGAGAGAGAGATGGTTCAAATGGATCTAAGCACTATGGGACTCAACATCTGAGGTCATCAGTCTTCTAGACTTAGAACTACTTAACCCTAACTAACCTAAGGACATCACACACATCCATGCCCGAGGCAGGATTCGAGGGTCGCGTAAGTTATGACAACCGTTTCACGAACGGCCCAAGATCTCAAAATGAGATATTCGGCAAATGGTAGTACTCAGAAAAGCTCGTAGTTTTGTTGAATATTTACTCCTCGCATCTCTCTTTTCAATTGAGCTACTGAATCAAGTTTTTTTTTTTAATGAGATGATATAATTTCACCACTTTCTAAAACCCTGGGAAAGATCGGTAGAGTGATGTTGGCACTGAAACTGTGAAAGAGGTGCCTGATAGTGAAAAGTAGCATAGGCCTAATGTGATTCCTAGGACAGATTATGTTCATTGGGTGGTGTTGCTCAATCAAAAAGGGATACGGAATTTTACGTAAAGGACAGAGTAGCTACCTGAGATGACTATAGTGAATACGTCTCACTGTAACTCTCCTAATAACCCACTCTGTTTCACCACATCAAGTGAATTTTGGTTTAGTGCCAATTAATAAGAGACTTAAGCCCTAATATGAATCTGTGAGTAAGAATGACAAGTAATTCATCTACAAATGTCTGTCGCAAGTGCCATGGGAGTGGCGGATCAGGGAAAAGCGTAAACCCAATTGTGAATCTAATTCATCAAACAATACCCAATGGTAACACTAGATCCGACGGATCACAGGCAGATATGCTTCAATTTTCGTTATCTCCTTTGCAAGTAACATGAAATTCTTAACAAGTGCTCTGCAAATTCTCATACGTTAACTTCTCTTAGGGGGTGGTACGATCATTGAGAAGGAGATTTCATAGGCAAATTCATTACACAAAGTATCTTACTTCTGGATACAAATGATAAGAAAAGCTAGTTATTGTAATTCACTAATGACCCCACTATTTAATCTGATTTGTCTGGATATCATCTCAGCCATGGTATCATTTTCGATTAGATGGGAAAAAGAGAGCATGTGATGGAGCTTGGCTGTTGCGAGAAGAAAATTGACAGTGCTTACAAGGAAATGGGAATAATACGCATGCAGACTACATCGACAGAACTTGATACAGGATGGTTAAAATAACAAAGAGACCTCTCTTTCGCATTTTTATGGAACTTTAGAGAATATTCTTCACACGATGCTCGGATCATTGG
The DNA here is from genome assembly GCF_023864345.2 of Schistocerca serialis cubense. Classification (NCBI taxonomy): domain Eukaryota; kingdom Metazoa; phylum Arthropoda; class Insecta; order Orthoptera; family Acrididae; genus Schistocerca; species Schistocerca serialis. The sequence goes on along the minus strand of NC_064642.1, from coordinate 631,257,578 downwards.
GAAGCAAAATTATTACTGCTGTCGCGAACTCAGACATTTATCATTGAACTCCACTACAGCAACGAATTAGACACTCGCCAAGTGGTATCAAGGTCGCGCACAAAGCAACAACATTCTGTCTTCGGAAAAATTTCTCGGAAGTATTTATTTCGCACAGAACTTGAGAAACAGGGGGGAAAATTACTAGAGAAAAACTGATCAAAGTACGCGCGAAAGACGTTTACTTATCGTGGATACCCAATGAGTCCACTTGTATGAAAATTGAGTAACGGACAAAGCACGAACACGGGGTTCAAAGCGGCTCAAAATAATTGAATTTCAATCACAATAATTAAAAAGTACACAAGGAGTTTACAGTGGAACAAGAAGCGCTAATGCTTTCAAGTTTATTGATTTCCTAACTCAAACACATCGCGATTTAACCTAATTTCCTGTCCACTGGGAACACACATGCTTACCGACTAAGAGCTGGAATACGACTGTACCACACAGAGTCAAACTCTGGCACTTGTTCAGAGCAGAAGCCGGAATTTTTACGAGAGGGTGGTTGCGCCTGTTCCACTAGCCAATGAGGATGGGTAGAAAAGCCGGTTGATGTACTTGCTGTTTTAGCAGACGACTCGAACGAGGCGAGAAGGTAGTTCAGGAAGACCTCTTTGCGATATCAAATATACGAGTAAAGCAAAAGTCTAACGGTTGGTTCTGCTAATTTGGAGAAAAGTAAAGGGACTTCTTTGGCTCCTACGAAGGATTCAGACCGGCATCCACTCTTTCAAACTAAACAGACAAGGCGGGAAAAGGAAACCATTATAGCTACATTTTATATCCTCTCTACTTCGACCATCATCAGTTATTTTGCTCCCCAAATAGCAAGACTCCTTTACTACTTTAAGTGTCTCATTTCCTAATCTAATTCCCTCAACATCACCCGACTTAATTCGACTACATTCCATTATCCTCGTTTTGCTTTTGTTGATGTTCATCTTATACCCTCCTTTCAAGACACTGTCCATTCCCTTCAACTGCTCTTCCAAGTCCACAAAGTCATCGGCGAACCTCAACGTTTTTATTTCTTCTCCACGGACTTTAATACCTACTCCGAATTTTTCTTTTGTTTCCTTTACTGCTTGCTCAATATACAAATTGAATAACATCGGGGACAAAGCGTTTCTGAAGAAGAGAAATTTGTTAACATCGAGTATAGATTTAAGTGTCAGGAAGTCGTTTCTGAAAGTATTTGTATGGAGTGTAGCCATGTATGGAAGTGAAACATGGACGATAAATAGTTTGGACAAGAAGAGAATAGAAGCTTTCGAAATGCGGTGCTACAGAAGAATGCTGAACATTAGATGGGTAGATCACATAACTAATGAGGAGGTATTGAATAGAATTGGGGAGAAGAAGAATTTGTGGCACAATTTGACAAGAAGAAGGGACCGGTTGGTAGGACATGTTCTGAGGCATCAAGGGATCACAAATTTAGCATTGGAGGGCAGCGTGGACGGTAAAAATCGTAGAGGGAGACCAAGAGATGAATACACTAAGCAGATTCAGAAGGATGTAGGTTGCAGTAAGTACTGGGAGATGAAGCTTGCACAGGATAGAGTAGCATGGAGAGCTGCATCAAACCAGTCTCAGGACTGAAGACAACAACAACAACATAGCTACATTAGGGAGACTGCCGCATTTAACGAAAAATAAAATAAATTACCTTGCTCCCATTAGCCCTCAAGCATAAGCATGACTTCGATGTAGCAAATTAAGAGCAACAAAATCATGTCATCGCAAGGTAAAAAATGAAATAAATTGAGAATGGGGTGTGGAACAAGCACACTCTTTTAACTATTCCCGAAAATAACCGAGATATGTGTTAATGTAATCAATCGGCTGTTGCGGTGTACACACCTTCTATAGTGGAGCTCTCATGCTCTTCAGGGTACGTCTCACGCATGCCTTATGAAATGTACATAGTTAACTGGGGCTCCATCATGCTGGCACCGCATACATGCAGGTAAATCAAATGGGGTGTCTCCCAACAATATGGCTTTTTGTCTCTCAGATATACAGTGTACAGTGGTGAGTTAAGCGGAAAGGAAGCAGATAAGGACCTGTTAAACAACTACTGAGTGCCCCTCTCCCCACCTGAAACCTCACTGCAAATCAGTATTGCTGGCAGTTCACAACTGTAGCATTGTTAACACTATGACACTCAACTATGGCAACTGTTGAGAATTCCGTCTGTGGTCAAACAGTATTTAGATGAGGAAAATACATACGAAGGGTAGTGCAGCAATTATTCCTAAATTCGTCGCGATATCCGAAGGCAGAATCAGTCAAAGCCAACACATGCTGTGAATAGTACGGTTGTAGCTGCGATTCTCTTGTGACTGTCCACACAGTAACATATGTGGCGCCCACGTCACGTTCAGCTTCATTCGTTCTGTCGTAACCTTCATCTTTCATTAGTACTAACTAGAAACCTGAGAAATGCGTCACAAATCAACTGGCAGTGAGATTTCGTGAAATATACCTAAGATACCAAACGTATGTGTTCTGGTCAGCGGAGGAGACGTGAGCTTTGTAAAGGCTTGCATTAACAAAATCGATTACCATTTTGACTAAGTGTTTACGTGTCGCTGTGGTAATCGTTATGTCTGGTAAAGTCTGCAAGAACGAAATATCGATAATCAGTATCCGTAAGAGCTGGCGATACTACCACAAAGTAAGACTACTAACTTTCCTTCCAACTGGACCAATAACCGTCGTAGAGAAATCGAAGCTAGTGTTTCTTAATTAACGTAAGTTGTACAAGATGTTTCACAATTCGTTTTTACAGACTTCTAGGGGTTTAGAGGGAATTTGGTAGATAAAGAATGATACGTAAGCAATGCCCAGAAACGTACCGTTTGGATATAAAATAAGTTTAAAGATTGGATTACTTTCAAATGTCCCTTTCACGGCACAGTACGTAATGGCAAAGTTGCACAACGCCATGCGCCGAGAACGTGCCCCGGATCGTCCCAGTCCGTCACATAACGTTTTCATCTGACCACAAAAATGGCTGCGAGGGAGTGGTACGTTCGCAGCCAGGAGGTTGGTCTATGGTGTTCCACGAAAGCGCACTAGGATTTTGGACCATATATATCAAAGTCTCGAGCAACGAACAACGGGGTGGAGCGGCTTCTGTAGGGCACACATGTCAGAGCTCATTGTCTCCACTTCATGTGTACCGTGAAGTGGCAGTTTTGAAAGTTACCCTGTCTTCAAGCTTACTTCACATACAAACGACACATTTCCGGACGTGGATTCCGTATCAAAACTTTATCCACTAAGTCTCCTTCACAGCCGCTAGAAGCCTATAATAAGGCTTGTGAAGCACTCTGTATAGCTCAAGGGGAGACTGGGAGACACAGTAACGATGTATGAACAGGGAGTATATTGAAGCGTTTATCGCAAAAGGCGTGGCATCGACCAGAGACCGTGGCGCCACACGAAAGTCGACAATGCGAATCGATACCACAGTCATTAACGAGGGCTCAGTGTATTCCGCAATGGCGTATGTGAGGCGCTCCTGATGACAACGCCTCCCCTCTCAGCACAGCATCGCCCTCACACCTAGGTCAATATAGTTTCGAGCATGTAAGAGATCAGCCCCAGTTTGGCACCTCAGCTGAAGCAGTCAGCATCGTCGAGCATGACCAATCAGTTGTGAAAGTTTCTGACTCTTATAAAGGTCGAACATAGTACTTCAAGAGAACAAATGCCACTGAGCGCTATGGGACTTAACATCTGAGGTCATCAGTCCCATAGAACTTAGAAATACTTAAACCTAACTAACCTAAGGACATCACACACATCCATGCCCGAGGCAGGATTCGAACCTGCGACCGTAGCGGTCGCGCAGTTCCAGACTGAAGCGTCTGGAAGCGCTCGGCCACACCTGCCAGCCTCAAGAGAACAATTTGTTATTCTGTGCATCAAGTGATGCTTTCATAGCCTATGACAGCTGTAAATTATCCATTACTCCTGTGGAAAAGAACTGTGTCAAACTTAAGAAAATCTTTTATTAATTTATGTAATAAAGTGAACTAACGTTCCATGTGTTCTAGTTAATGAACCTTCTCCCACAGCGAACCAAGGAACCCACAGTTACGGCCAGACTAAAGTAGATTCGTCTAGTCACAACAAATGGAACATTAATTATTGATTCGAATGGAAATGAATCGAGTATTGCCAAACAGGTTTGCAGCTGGAGGACAAACAACTATACCCAAAACCAACTAAGATATAAAATAAAATATCGCAAAGAGATCGAAGGCAGTATCGTAAAATAAACTTTAGCTATACATGGTGAATATTACAGGGACAAGCATCAGGAGGTGATTCCTGACAGCAAAAAGAACAAAAAAGTTGTTATGAACGTATGTCCGGAAATGGACTATAAGGTTGCAGTTCGTACTGATACATTGCAGCAACATTACATGATATTGATTTATTATTTAACTAACGCATTTTTACCAACAAACATGGCACCGATGAACAACGTTATTCTCTGTATTGCAGGTTGTGTGATTTCAACCAAGTCGAAGCAAAATAGCCCGTTATTCAATTCAGGAACAAGTCGAGATGGTGATCGTGTACAGTCAAAGCACGTGGAGACTGTCGAGAGGCCGCACGGACTTACCAAGTAACTTACATTAATAGAGAGCACCACCTAACTCACAAAAAGTTAGCGTCCATTTTTAATCCATTTTTCTGCGTTTGTGTAAGTATGGATCCTTTCAAAGAGCAGCCGCGGAAAGCCCGCGCATTAGCTCTAGAACAACAACGGTATTGTGATCAACCGACCCTGAATTATACATGTGGGGGCATCTAAAAATGCTTCCTTCTGAACCAGTTGCTGATGTGCAGACCCTTGATCACAGTCACCGTGAAGCCTATGGCGCTATCTGGCTACAGCCTGGAACATTCGAAAGAGTGAGGCAGTCCATGATACGACGTGTGAAAGCTCCCATTCCATCTCATTGACTTTAATTGCAAGTACTTATTATTAACTATAACAAAGTTCATTATACGAGGGGCGTTCAGTAAGTAATGCAACACTTTTCTGAAAGCAGATTGATTTTATGCAGGTTTCCAATATACCCTGGCTACAAAACCCTATTTTTCAACATAATCTCCCTTCCATAAGACGCCATCTTACTGGGACGGCCTGTATGTTCGCATGGTACCACTCTACTGGTCGACGTCGGAGCCAACATCTTGCTACATCAATAAGTTATAGATGATCTCAATGATCCACAAAAATTGTCACGATGAGCCTCGAACGCGCAATAAATTCGCACAGATCGTTCTTCTTTGCTCTTTATGCTTTCTATTAGGCGGCAAGGAACCCAGCGGACGCATAACTTTGAGTACTGCAACTGGTGAACGAGAGTGTGAGCTTTACTGACAGAGACGTCCAATTGTGCACCGACTTGTTTGATTGTGATCCGTCGATCACCTCGAATAAGAGTGTCCACACGTTCCAACAATGCAGGAGTCACAGCTGTGTGCGGCTGGGCGGCAAGAGGGAGACCGGACAGGTTTGCACGACTTTGTAGGGATGGTAAAAGACGACTCACCGTGCTTTTGTTCACTGTGTAAGGAGTATACTGGGGCACACTTGTTTGTGGCACCAGAATAAGGTAACACTGCACTGCACTGTACTCCATCTTCAGGCCACAAGTGGCCCATCGGGACCATTCGACCGCCGTGTCATCCTCAGCTCCGCCGTGTCATCCTTAGGTGAGGATGCGGATAGGAAGGGCGTGTGGTCAGGACACCCCTATCCCAGTCGTTATGATGGTTTTCGTTGACCGGAGCCGCTACTATTCGGTCGAGTAGCTCCTTAATTGGCTTCACGATGCAGAGTGCACCCCGAAAAACGGCAACAGCGCATGACGGCCCGTATGGTCAACCATCCAAGTACCGGCCACGCCCGACAGCGCTTAACTACGGTGATCTGACGGCAAGGAGATTGCGCAGAATAAGGTAAGAATAGTAATGAATTAAGGTGAAACTAGTATACTATAAACAAAGACTGTCTCTGATAGGCTCGGTAATGCGGGTCACCAACTGTGCGCGACCGCAGAGCCAAAGTAAGAGTAAGAGAGCGCTTGGCATACAGTTGTAGGTAGCTGTCTGTGAGGGAAAGACGATGGAGTAGCCAGCTTATGTGGTGTGCGGTGTAAAGCCACCAAAAGATAGATTAATGTAGGTATGTCAATATTGTTGAACATGGAAGCAGAAGTCTTCATGCATTTAGGTAAAGATGTTCAATAATTATGATTTCTGTTTTTGCCAGCGCGTTAGTACACATGAGTTGGCTGATAATTTGTAATTGTTGAATAACCCCAAAATGTACGTAAACTGTTTTGAGAAAAAGACTAGTTAGTTATTTCATGTTTGTAATGCTTTTAAGATTTGTTAATAGAGCTATGTGTAATTTGATGATTTGCATTTATGTTGAGTAATGAAGTTAGATGATTGTTTGTGAATCAATTGTGAGTAATGGAGCTTCAATTGTCAGATGTTTTTGAAAAGCCAAAGTTAACTTGCAATATAATTTTGCTAAAAAAACTGAGTGTTAGTAATTCACCATAATCAGTACCGCCTCCCAGTCCAGGTCATATAATTTTCAAAAGTTAAATTTTCTTAAATGTTCTCGTTTATCAGCCAAAAGAATATCATGTGCATTTCACGCAGCTGAGCCTGTAGGTAGCATTCATATTTTTTGTGAGAGAGAGGAATATATCGCGTTCCACCGTTGCTGCTCTAGAGGTAAGACAATTCAATGTATTTGTTATGTGCACAGGGACCAAACTTATTAGTTTTGAACAGGGCCTTAGGATTCAGTGCTTAAGGGGCTGAATGTATTTTGCAGTGACTGTATTTCGTTATTGATATTGGGAGTTACATTTCCCAGTCGATTCATGTAACGTTTTGCTAACAATAACACAGAGCGAGCTCACCACTTGCACTTAGCAACACGACAATTCGAGTTCTGTATCCATTCCACAGTTCAGACTACATTCAACGTAATCATAATGTTTATTATTTCATTCAGATTAAAGAATGTTAAAACTGCCAGGTATTCGCAGACATTCTGCAGGGTCGTGTGGATATCTGCGATGCTCTGGTTTTCCGACCAAAGCAATTCACTGACAGCTCTCTCTTTGGAATTTACCTCCGTTACAGACGTCATTTTGAAGCGCCGCCACCTGTGGGAACTTCATGAAGCTGTAGGAGCTGAAGTGGGAGTATTCAACAATGTCCCCCAACAGATTCAGCGTTTTTTCATACGAAATTGGCCGAGAAAAAAGGTGTTGCATTATTTATTAAAACCCCCTCGTATCATCTAATAAATTTCGATGTAAAACATTTTCCCAACCAATAATAGGAAGACAATCACGTGTCTTATACTCCTGCCGCTGACCTGTACGTAACTTCCTCGCCTCCTACTAAATAATTTCTGTAGCCTAAATTAAATTTGCGATTACTAAGCGCATTTTAAATATAGATGGAGCGAGAAGTGATACATCGCTGAAGTTTGGTGACGTCATGGGCCCCCAGCCCCGTTTCCCAAAAAACTTTTCAATAAAAGCATTTGTTAATGAGTGACATGATCAGTTCGAAGACTGCAGCGATACAATGTTTAAAAACTCGTACAAGCTAAAACCGTCTTTCGATGAAAAGAATTTGTGTTGTTCCGTATACTAACTTCCAAATTTCTCAGCTAATTTTCAGAGAGTGAGGTAGCATGAAATCTAAGTTACGACAATGGTAAGGAATTCTGTAAATTCCAAGCTGCGATGAACGCAGTACACAATGAACAAAGTAAACTTTCCAGTTTTTTGCCTGACCCCGGCCCACATGGATGGACATGCAGTGTGACGTGTAACATTGGAGCCAGATAAAGTCGCCCATTCACAGGCTAACCGTACCTGCTGGCCGCGCGGGGTAGCCGTACGGTCAAGGGCACCTTGCCCCGGTTCGTGCGTCTGCCCCCGTCGGAGGCTATAGTCCTTTCTCGGGCGTGGGTATGTGTGTGATGTCCTTAGCGTAAGTTAGATTAAGTAGTGTGTAAGCCTAGAGACCGATGACCTCCGCAGTTTGATCCCATAGGAACTTACCACAAATTTCCAAATTTCTTGCTGCCAACAACACGGTCCGTGAGTATATAGGCACATCAGTAAACCATAGCAAGTTGGGTAAGGCGAGACAGAATGGAAAAAAATCCTCCAGTAAGAAAAAAATGACTGAAAAACTAACCCCTCGAATGGTGGCGGAAACGACTGTACTTAAGAGACAGCATTCTCCTTTATTCACTCGCTCTCATAGCCTTATTCTATAGGCCCATGTTCAAAATCGTAGTGCTAAATGGGCTACTGATAATGGTGAGTGATTACTTCGATTTTATATTACGTAAATTACAACGTAGTGAAAGTTATGAGAGGTTTTGTTATTGTATTTTTTAAACGAAATTTTCGTGCAAACATTTTCCAAATTGCTCTGAAATACAATTTTTAGGAGTTATGTTGAGGTGATGAACTAAGCCCAAATGTGAACATATTGTAATGCTTATCGTATTAAAACATTTTGCATGTTATATTGCAAGTAATGATTTATTATTGCTATAAGACACTGCGGTGACAAGTCATGGGATTACAATAGACACATATACAGATAGGGGTAGTACGCCGTACACAAGGCATAAAAAGAGCAGTGCATTGGCGGAGCTGTCATTTGCACTCAGGTAATTCATGTCAAAAGGTTTCCGTCTAACTGTGGCCACACGATGGGAATTAACAGACCTTCAACGAGGAATTGTGGTTGGAGTTAGACGCATGGGATATCCATTTCGTAACTCGTTAGGGTATTTAATATTTAGAGATCCACAGTGTCAAGAGTGTGCCGAGAACACCAAATGTCAGACATTACCTCTCACCACAGATAACGCAGTCGCCGGCGACCTTCACGTAACGACCGAGAACAGCGGTTTATGTAGAGTTGTCAGTATGACACACAAACAACACTGCGTGAAATAACTGCAGAAGTCAGAGTGTGACGTACGATGAACATATCCATTGGGACATTGTGGCGAAATTCGTCTTTAATGGGCTATGTCAGCAGTACAGTGACTCTCCTGGGCTGGTGATCATATCAATTGGACCCTAGAGACTGGAAACAGTGGCGAGGTCAGATATGTCCCAATTTCAGTTGGTAAGAGCTGATAGTAGGATTGCAGTGTGGCGCAGACTCCACGAAGCCATGGACCCAAGTTGTCTTCAAGGCATTGTGCGACATGGTGCTGGCTCCATAATGTGTGTGATGTGTTTATATGGAATGGGGTGGGTGCTCTGGCCCATGTGAACCGACATTGACTGGAAACGGTTATGTTCGGCTACTCGGGGACTATTAGCGGCCACTCACGGACTTCACGTTCCAAAACAACGATGTCATGTCACCGGACCACAACTGTTCCTGACTGCTTTGAAAAACATTCTGGACAATTCCAACGAGTGATTGGCCACCCACATCGCCCGATAAGAATCCCACCGAACATTTATGGGGCATGACTGTGAGGTTTATTCGTTCACAAAATCCTGCACCCGCCACACTTTCGCATTTATGGATGGCCGTAGAAGCAGCAATTGCTCACTGTTTGTGCAAGGGACTTCCAACGACTTTTTGAGTTCATGCCACGTCGAGTTTCTGCACTACGCCGAGCAAAAGAAGGTCCGACACGATATTAGGAAGAAATCAATAAATTTTGTCACCTCGGTGTAAAACATTTTGTGAACCAGCTGCTGGTTCTATACAGCCAATGAGAGAGCAGCGACCAGAAGAAGTGCTTCGAAGTACGAGACGCAGGAATATTGTCATATTATCACATCAACGTATACATGGTGGTCCATTGATCGTGACCGGGCCAAATATCTCACGAAATAAGCGTCAAACGAAAAAACTACAAAGAACGAAACTTGTCTAGCTTGAAGGGGGAAGCCAGAGGGCGCTATGGTGGCCCGCTAGGTGGCGCTGCCATAGGTCAAACGGATATCAACTGCGTTTTTTAAAAATAGGAACCCCCATTTTTATTGCATATTCGTGTAGTACGTAAAGAAATATGAATGTTTTAGTTGGACCACTTTTTTCGCTTTGTGATAGATGGCGCTGTAATAGTCACAAACATATGGCTCATAATTTTAGATGAACAGTTGGTAACAGGTAGGTTTTTTAAATTAAAATACAGAACGTAGGTACGTTTGAACATTTTATTGACAATGCGCTGACGCATGTTACCAGGCGTTGTCGGTGGACCAACATAGCAAATATCCTTCAACTTTCCCCACAGAAAGAAATCCGGGGACGTCAGATCCGGTAAAACATGATATGGTGCTTCGACGACCAATCCACTTGTCATGAAATATGCTATTCAATACCGCTTCAACGGCACGCGAGCTATGTGCCGTACATCCACCATGTTGGAAGTACATCGCCATTCTGTCATGCAGTGAAACATCTTGTAGTAACATCGGTAGAACATTCGGTAGGAAATCAGCATACATTGCACCATTCAGGTTGCCATCGATAAAATGGGGGCCAATTATCCTTCCTCCTATAATGCCGCACCATACATTAACCCGCCAAGGTCGCTGAAGTTCCACTTGTCGCAGCCATCGTGGATTTTCCGTTGCCCAATAGTGCATATTACGCCGGTTTGCGTTAACGCTGTTGGTGAATGACGCTTCGTCGCTAAATAGAACGCGTGCAAAAAATCTGTCATCGTCCCGTTATTTCTCTTGCGCCCAGTGGCAGAACTGTAAACGACGTTCAAAGTCGTCGCCATGGAATTCCTGGTGCATAGAAATATGGTACGGGTGCAATCGATGCTGGAGTAGCATTCTCAACACCGACGTTTTTCACATGTGGCTGAACACTTCTTGTTTCCTTAAACAACGTAACTATCCGGCGAACGGTCCGGACACTTGGATGATGTCGTCCAGGATACCGAGCAGCATACATAGCACACGCTCGTTGGGCATTTTGATCACAATAGACATACATCAACACGATATCGACCTTTTCCGCAATTGGTAAACGGTGCATTTTAACACGGGTAACGTATCACGAAGCAAATACCCTCCGCACTTGCGGAATGTTACGTGATACCACGTACTTATACGTTTGTGACTATTACAGCGCCATCTATCACAAAGCGAAAAAAGTGGTCCAACTATAACGTACTTCAAGGATACGTAATAGGTAATGGGGGTTCCTATTTTTTAAAAAAAAGCAGTTGATATCCGTTTGACCTATGACAGCGCCATCTAGCGGGCCAACCATAACGCCATCTGGTTTCCCCCTTCAAACTAGACGAGTTTTGTTCTTTGTAGTTTTTACGTTTGATGCTTATTTCGTGGGATATTTGGCACGGTCACTATCAATGGATCACCCTGTATACGTGAACCATTGCGCACTGGGTACTACACAGATGTGGACTTAGCTTACACCCGAACGACCATGTAGGAAATCGTAATATATTCGGAGGAAACAATCAAATAATTTTAACAACCAAGATTATAAATTTCAGTGCTTTGCTATGAGATCGAAGAAACAGCCAAATATTTTTGAGAACCAAGACTGCTACTTGTTTACTTTCTAAGTCGGTACAAACAGCTGTTCCGCACGGACAGTGTAACAACCCATAGTTAGCAAACGATAGTGTGTTCAGTGCGTCTTCGTAGTCGTAAACAAAAGCAGACGTAACAGATGGAGTTCGATATCATTGAAATGTTGCACGTATTTTAAATTGAAACGGTTTAAGTTTGATGATATATTCAATCAAGCTGCTTTTGCTACAATATGCATAGAAGGTACTGTACAAATTGCCGGGATGAGTGTTATTAAATTTCAGGATCTTAGGCTGGCCACGGTTTTTCGTGTGCAGTCAGCAGCTAGATTTCTAGACTGAGCAATCGGGTGTAACAGTTTGTTCTGATGCTTTACAGTATAGCAGCATCTTATAACATTTAGCATCATTTTGCGAACTGGCCTCTGAAACACAGCTCTCTTTCTACGAACAAGAGTGGAAGGAGTTGAAGGTGTCACCCTCGATGAAGCAGCATCAAACTCATCACTCATTTTCAGACTAATACAAATCACTTTACAAGTCTCAAATAGGCGCCGCGAAGTTAACCCGGAAACAAATGTCTACAACAATATCAGTATACTATCACACGCTACTGGAAGCTAAGGCTCATAGCGATCGAAGACGTGTTATTATTATCAATACGAAGTCTGCACAATCTTTCGACTTTTATCGACGCAGCGACTCCTATCGCTCACCAGGGCGAAGCTCCTTAGAAAATGTACAAGCAGTATAAATTTCACAGCGAGCGGTAGACGAGGCGGTGCTTATCTACTGCTCATAGGTTGGCAACACGTCAACTTCGCGTAGCCAATGAGAGGCGAGTAGTGCGACAACACAATAACGCAGACATTGAAACCACTGTCTTGTCTGCTGTTTTTCAGTGTAATAGTGAGTTTTGGAGAGAAATATTTTGTGATTATAACAGGGAATGCTATAAAGTGGGCTGGTTTAAATGATGTACTTCTGCGCGGAGACGTTGTCCGTTTGTGCATGTCTAATGGATTAATTACAGAGATAGGGAAATGTATCAAATATGGCGGTGAAATGGCTTTTATGGCTCTTAAAGGGCCAAAGGTTTGTTTAGATGGAATCATCTGGAAGTGTAGCAAAAGCCTCCACTTTTCCAAGTGTTCCATCAGAAAGAATTCCGGGTTTTCTCGAACAAGCTGAAAATTATTACCATTTTGACGAACGCAAATCGAAATTTGTCTCGAGAACTGGATTTGGCCAATTAAACTGTGGTGGTCTGGAGACAGTTCTGTAGAGAGGTTTGTATAAAAATTGCCTGAGACAGAGTGACAGACTTGGTGGCGAAGGGCAGATTGTGAAGATCGATGAATCTCAGTTTGGAAAGAGCAGGAAGATGGGTGTTTGATGCTATTCACTGAGATACATATAAGCGTTTTTTTTCCATGTTGTGCATAGGCGTCCAAAAGTTGTTCTCTTCATACTTATTAAAGAGGATATTTTACGGGGAATAACAAATATATTAGACTGTTTCCCTACATATAAAAATTTAAAAAACGTAGGTTTCCAACACCTTAGAGTCAATCACAAACTGACTTTCAAGGATTCAGAGACAGCTGTCCATGAAAATATCATAGAGGGCGGATTGCTACGATCAAACGATCCCTACATGGCACAAGACAGTGCAATAATTTCTTTGATAGCTCCCTCTTCGAATATGTGAGGAGGAAACAGAATCGACATGAGCGAGACCAGTTTTTATGTTTTCTTGTGGGTTGCTGTATTAGACTACAATCCAAAAGAATAAGATCTGTTGCACTTTCATTTTCGCTTTCTTTTCACTGTTAACTGTTATTCCTAATACTATCAAGAGTTCTATTAATATTATTGTTTGCCACAAATATTTGACTATTTTTCGCGATTAACCTCAGTCTCTTCGAAGTTTTGGTTAAAGTCGGATGTGAAATTGTGCTTGTGAGTTGGCGAAGCCAACGAATCTGAAAACAAAATAACCTATTTGTAGTGACAGACTGATTTTTTGGACTAGGTTATGTTCGGATCTTAGAGTTTCCATAACACAAACTACATTTAGAATATTAATCTTAAAAATATTTTATTGCTTTTTTCTACCATTCCCGGGTTCGATTCCCGGCGGGGTCAGGGATTTTCTCTGCCTCGTGATGACTGGGTGTTGTGTGACGTCCTTAGGTTAGTTAGGTTTAAGTAGTTCTAGGGGACTAATGACCATAGATGTTAAGTCCCATAGTGCTCAGAGCCATTTGAACCATTTTTTTAGGCCGTATTAGCAAATCTGTCATTGGCAGAATCTCCAGACATGAATGAGTGTTTCGATTCTTGAAGAAAGGGATACGAACGTGAACGGAAATCAATCGACTTTGACGATTTTAACAAAGAGCTCATGCATAGAACTGTACTTGGATATTACGACAGAGGAGAGTATCCAATGGCAAAAAAATACAGGCTGACCTCGGCGAAAAAATTAATTACTCGGGCTCAGAGACCTCCGTTCTTCGTCTTCTCCGCTCCCTTGGTTTTCTATTCAAGAAGCGTAATGACGGACGGAAATTCTTAACGGAAAGCAGAGACATTGCAGCAGCAAGAGCAAAGTTTTCGCGTACAATGCATTTCTTGCATGCTGAAGACACCAGGCCTCTAGTGTGCTTGGATGAAACTTGGGTTTCACAGAACTACACCAATAAGTATATATGGCACGACTCCAAAGGAAACGGCGGTTTGAAAGTGCCTACTGGTAGAGGTGGCCGATTAATCATCGCCCACGCTGATTCATTAACCACAGGCTTCATACCAGAGACCAAACTTGTTTTTCGTGGTGAGAAAAGTTCTTGGCAATTTGATTACCATTCATAAATGACTGGAGAAGTTTTTAAGAATTGGTTTATTCGACTGTTATCTGCGCTGGAAGAAAGGTCAGTTATCACGAGGGATAACGACAGCTACCACTCCATTGAGATAGAAAAGCTGACACGTTAAGCCGGCCGGTGTGGCCGAGCGGTTCTAGGCGCTTCGGTCTGGAAGCGCGCGACCTCTACGGTCGCAGGTTCGAATCCTGCCTCGGGCATGGATGTGTGTGATGTCCTTAAGTTAGTTAGGTTTAAGTGGTTCTAAGTTCTAGGGGACTGATGACCTCAGATGTTAAGTCCCATAGTGCTCAGAGCCATTTTGTTGCAACGTTCAAATTGGCGCAAGGCAGATATTATGGAGTGGTTAAAGAGAAGGAATGTTTCATTTTCAGTCGATGAAACGAAGGCTGAACTCCAGTCTAAGGAAGAAATCGAAGGCGCCAACAAGATTTGCGAATTAGATCAACTGGCAAACAAAATGGGACACCATGTGGTAGTCTACCACAGTATCACTGCTAGTATAATCCCATTGAATTGATATGGGCCCAAGTAAAGCGAGAAGTAGAGAAAAGAAATACTACTTTGAAACTTGCTGATGTCGATACGCTAACACACGAAGCTCTTGAAAACGTTACTTAGCAGGACAGGGAAAGGTGCGTAAAACACGCAGAAGCATTGCAAGAAACTGACTTCTTGAACCAGGATTTAAGAGACACCATAGTGGAATGTGTGATGATACACCTGGATGTGCCGGCCGTTGTGGCCGTGCGGTTCTAGGAGCTTCAGTCTGGAACCGCGTGACCGCTACGGTCGCAAGTTCGAATCCTGCCTCGGGCATGGATGTGTGTGATGTCCTTAGGTTAGTTAAGTTTAAGTAGTTCTAAGTTCTAGGGGACTGATGACCACAGATGTTAAGTCCCATAGTGCTCAGAGCCATTTGAACCATTTTGAACACCTGGATGAAACAAGCGACTGTGAATCTGAAGACAAGGAGCCAGAAGACCCTTCAGTTTAGGTAAGTGCCGTCTACGTAAAAAGCTGACTTGATTTAAAGGATTGTCAATTCATTTTAGTTATAGAGGACATACTGCGAATGTTTTTCTCTTACAGTAGACGTCTGATAAATTTATCACAGGCGGTGGCGATTAGTTTACCCGACAGTAACTATAAATCAAAATAATATTGTCAATTCTGCATTAATTAACAACAGTTTTTCCTAAAAACCTGTATCGAATGGTTTTACATTCGGATATAATCTTACTGCATTTGGTTTACTTGTACATTCTAAATTTAACTCCTTTTTTTCATATAAGGATTTACTGGCTGTTTCGTAGTAAGGGTAATGCAGTTGATTAAATGACAAAACGTTGTGGTGCTTCTGTATCGACTGTATGTATAAACAGTGCAGTAACATCAGAACAGTCCCAACACCTATTCTGATTCTCCGAGAAGAGCATAGAAATCTATGATATTTGACGACTTCTACAAAAAGCTAGAAGGTAGAATTGTATTACTTTCGTATGACAGAGGATAGTATATGATGGCTAGAGATTGTTCTGGCCAGTCACTTCAATGCACTGTCTTCTCCGCGCACTTGGTCTTTAATTCAGAAAGTGTAACGATGGACGAAATTTGTAACACAAGACAGGGACATTGCAGTAGTAAGAACGAGGTTTTTGTGTATCAAGCGCGTATTGCGTGCTGAGAATAATAGGCTTACAGCAAATTTACATAAAACTTGAGTTTCACAAAACCTTTCGAACAAATGTTTTTCTCGACATCAGTATAAGATCTGAGGTCATCAGTCAGTCCCCTAGAACTTAGAACTACTTAAACCTAACTAACCTAAGGACATCACACACATCCATGCCCGAGGCAGGATTCGAACCCGCGGCCGTAGCGGTCGAGCGGTTCCAGACTGAAGCGCCTAGAACCACTCGGCCACCCCTGCCGGCTAACTACAATTACTTTTGCGTAGCGTGTATTGGCGTTTTGAGTGATAGATGCAATGACGAAGAATATGTATTAGCAGGCAGTAAAACGTTTTCTGGAAGTAGGAACTATTCCCGGTCATATTAAAGCGAGCCGTCCGAACAAAACTGTTGGCGACTGAAGAGCATCGTTCCACGTGAGAGAAGTGCAACCCTTCCGCAAATTGCTGCAGATTTCAATGCTGGGCCATCAACAAGTGTCAGCGTGCGAACCATTCAACGAAACGTCATCGATATGGGCTTGCGGAGCCGAAGGCCCACTAGTGTATCATGGATGACTGCGTGATACAAAGATTTACGTCTCGCCTAGGAACGTCAACACCGACATAGGACTGTTGATGAATGGAAATATGTTGCCTGGTCGGAAGAGTCTCGTTTAAAATTGTATCGACCGCATGGAAGTGTACGGGTATGGAGACAACCTCATGAATCCATGAACTAAGCATGTCAGCAAGGGCCTGTTCAAGCTGGCGGAGGCTCTGTAATGGTATGGGGCGTGTGCAGTTGGACTGATATGGGACCCCTGATACGTCTAGATACGACTCTGACAGGTGACACGTTCGAAAGCATATTGTCTGA
Organism: Schistocerca serialis cubense; assembly: GCF_023864345.2. NCBI lineage: Eukaryota > Metazoa > Arthropoda > Insecta > Orthoptera > Acrididae > Schistocerca > Schistocerca serialis. The sequence continues at coordinate 631,240,464 of NC_064642.1, read as the reverse complement.
TCACCTGCATCCATTCATGTCCATTGTGCATTCCGACGCATTGGGGCAATTCCAGCAGGACAATGCAACACCCCACACGTCCAGAATTGCTATAGAGTGGCTTCAGAGTTTAAACACTTCCGCTGGTCACCAAACTCCCCAGACATGAACGTTGCTGAGTATATCTGGGATGCCTTACAACAAGCTATTCAGATAAGATCTCCACCCCTTCGTACACTTACGGATTTATGGACAGTTCCGCAGGATTCATGGTGTCAATTCCCTCCAGCACTACTTCAGAAATTAGTCGAGTCCATGCCACGTCGTGTTGCAGCACTTCTGTTTGTTCTCGGGAGCCTTCACTATAGTAGGCAGGTGTACCAGTTTCTTTGGCTATTCAGTATATATGTTCAGAACACTAGATAAAAAATCAGTATTGTCTTATCTCAGTGAGGAACTTGAAATTTTCAGCACAGGTCAGAAGTATGTACAGGAACTCTGTCTCAAGTTTGAAAGAATACTTGACCATGCACTGGATAGATATATACCCAGTAGAACAGTCGCCACCTATAACACGCAATACTGCGTCATACGGAGCAAGATCTTCTAACTAAACAATAAAATTCTTTTTATAAAAATACCATAGTAAAATTATTACGCTTGAAAGATACAGACGAGCGTGGGAGGAAGACGTAATGCGGGTGAACTTCTTTCATCCGAAATTATGGTCCTGTGTTAGTAATGTTCTCGTTCTAATGATATATGATACGTAATACCTATTTAGGGACGGCATCTGTGTGTTGTATTACACCCCCCTGGTATTATATTTTAAATTTACCGCCTTTTTTTGTATTTTACTCCGTCATAATTTTTGGATAAATTAATGCACAGGTGTTGCTTCTAGTAATTCTGTCTTATTAATGTTTTATGTACATTACATTTATAAAGTTTTAGTGGCAATAGATATCCGGTTTACGATCTTTCATTCTTACCAGCCGCTACGTGGCAGCGCCATCTAATGAGGTGATTCTGTATTAGGCGTCAGTACTGACACACGACGCTGTGGTGTATTATGCTAACTACTTAAGCCCCATCTTATTCTATTATTTGCTTCTATGAACGAGTACGCGTTATGCAGATCTAGGAGACACTCACGTCCATCTAGAAAGGTAAGGCCTTATCAAAAGGTCCGGCAATATAATTGCATTTCTGAGTGTCCGATCACTGGGCAATTCTCTTATCCGTTTTTACTATTTTATATTTCTAGTATTTACTGAGGTTAACGAAGGCGATGTTGGCCTGATGTACCCGACGATGCCCTTTAGCTACACTGTCTAAAGCATCGACCTAAGCAATACCAAATTAAGGTATTTGCTCTTTCAGTATTTGATCTGTTTGTACATGCTTTTAGGTTATCCATGTCTGCACAACGCGATCGTGGTCCTTAAATAGATGTATTTGTTCTTTGTTTTCTATCTAGATCAGCCTGAAGATGCCTAAATAAGGTGAAACGCGTAGTTGATAAATAAAAAAACTAAAATTGCAACCAAGACTGTTTTCAACTAATACTACTAAACACTGATTCATGCCACAGATGGATTGGAAGAATTTCTACCAGGGTGTAACACTTTGGAGGGATATGAAATGGAACGATCACATAGGTTCAGACGTGGGTAAAGCAGGTGGCAGACTTCGGTTTATTGGCAGAATACTGGGGAAGTGCAATCAGTCTATTAAAGAGATTACTTACAGATCACTCGTGCAACCCATCCTGGAATTTTGCCCAAGGGTGTAGGACGCGTAACAGATAGGACTAACTGGGGGTATTGAACGCGCACAGAGAAGGGCACAGGTTTGTTTAATCCAGGGGAGAGTGGCACAGAGAAACTGAAGGAATGGAAATGACAGGCTCTTGAAGACAGACGTAAACCATGCCGAGAAAATCTATTAACAAAATTTCAAGAATTGGTTTTAAATGATTACACTAGGGATATACTACAACCCCCTACCTATCGCTCACAAAGGGATCGTGAGGATAAGATTAGAATATTTACTGCAGGTACAGAGGCATTCAAACTCCATACGTTAATGGTACAATGGGACGTACCCTCTCCCATGCACCTCACGGTGCTTTTCAGAGTATAGATGTAGATCTAGAAATGATCATGAAATAGATGTAAAAACAGCCGAATCGCACAGATTCAATGACATAAGCTACAATTGATCCAAGAAGAAAATCTTTCGAATGTGTGTATGTTTGCAACTAATCCCGCTGAAAGCAAGAGAATATAAACACCTTTTTCACGCTTGAAAAGCATATATTTCTGTTATTATCTGTTGTTATTATTATGGACAGCCGGCCGGGGTGGCCGAGCGGTTCTAGGCGCTACAGTCTGGAACCGCGCTACCGCTACGGTCGCAAGTTCGAATCCTGCCTCGGGCATGGATGTGTGTGATGTCCTTAGGTTAGTTAGGTTTAAGTAGTTCTGGGTTCTAGGGGACTGATGACCTCAGAAGTTAAGTCCAATAGTGCTCAGAGCCATTTGAAGCATTTATTATGGACACTTTCCTTGACACTTAAAATTTTTTATGCAGTCTGATGATTCGCCTGTTCTTACACTTCACTCGACTTTTAAATATACAGATAATTTGGTAAATGTAATTACTTTTCCTTCAAGACCGATTGCGGATTTGTTTCTTCTGTGTTGGGTAACAGTTTTATTGCTTTTGACGATTTGTTATCAAGTGTTTCTGGTCTTCCCTTAAGCCTCAAGTGTAGTGTCTTGTTCGGTACGTTAAATAATACATGTATTAACATACCATATAGGTTTCCTACTGATTTGGCTGGAAATTTAGCAAACCAACCTCTGCTTTGTTGGGTAGATATACGACATCTTTCTGCAAAATGTCGGGTCTTTTGGTGTTTGCTTGCAATTTTTTGTTATTAAATGAATGCGACATTATTCTGTAAATGTCTGTACGTTACACAACAATCGTAAATAAATTTTAATGTAGTGTACCGATTCGTACCTCCCTGGGCCTCTAGGTAACTAAATAATGATAAATGTGGTGTCATTCTGGTTTAATTATTATCAACTTTGGAGGCACTACATACCCTTCCTATTGTAAAAATTATGTTACATATCAATATTAATGTCAGTATTCGCTCTCGTCCGATATCGTATTCAGAAGTGTCACCTGCTGACCGCTTGGGGTGCTGCTATCGCTCAGAAGTGTGCTCGCTGGCCGCTTGGGGCGCTGCTGTAGCTCTGGGTAACAAAAGCGAGACCAACGACCTATATAAACAACATAGACTGGCTATGGCACCGCCATCTTTGAAGCAACTTGAAAACTGAGCCGCCATGTCTTGTAACGTCAAGGCGCAGCCTACACGTCGTCTGCTAATACTGAATGTTGTTATTGTTTACTACGCATGGCGTAAAATAAAAGCCAATCTGCACTGACAATCTGATTTCTCTACTGTAAAACATATAGTGATGAAGGCTAAAAGAAATGAAACACACTTCTGACATCGATTAATTGAAATGTTTATTACGAAATGTTGCAGTTTATTTCGCTGCAATGCCATATAGGTCAAATAGTTCAGTAGGTCCAAAAACGATCAATTGACAGCGCAGGACCTTTCATTGTCCCTTAAACAATATAAGTTTGTATATATTTGGCGAATATGTTTCCCTCTTTCTTCCACTGGCCTGGTTTTTGCACAAATGGTGTAACCTACAATTAAAATACTATTTTAACAGTATCCTGACTAGAAAAGAGTAATGTGACTCTTCTCCAAACTCAGCTGGCACCATTAGATGGTCAGAATTGAGTAAATAAATTTGGCCTGTCACCCAACATTCTGAACAATTCCACACACAACTACTGAAGGAAGTTCTTCTTCGATATTAAGGTTTGACAGTCCCTGAAAACCCTTTCTGCCACTGTTAACAATTTGAATACACCCTTTGAAGCAGTATAAATCTATTTTTGATACATTTTATTGCAATGAAACCTGTTTTCCATTAGTTTCCTTCAATTTACAGAGGTACTGCTGCAGTAAATTAAGTTTCACACTTGCTGTTAAACCATTAAGAAGACAATAGCCAACAGGAATTTTCCAACTCTTATTAATCCCAGTGACCATAAACACTAGTGCCTCTTTTGCTATTTGGCTATCATCACTTTCCTCACATCCTTGCCCTAAGTCAACATAACCCCAGACCTTATTACCATCCCATATTAAGTCTTTTTTAAGAGCCACCTCATCGAACATAAGTGCAGCTAAAATAGGTCCTGAACTACGTTGAACCTCATCAGCTAATTTTTTAAGCTTTCTTCTGTAAATCTAGGACTGCCATTTACTGTAGTTGCCCACCTGTGGAGTGTTCGAGGATGGGGTAATTTAACAAACTTCCTCAAGTAATTATAAGCTTTGGAGGAGTAAAAATTGAGTGTAAGGGAAAACTGTCTTATTTATTGAGGATATTCAGGAATTCAACATTTGTTTTGCGTTGCAAAAAGTTGCTTCAGAATATCACTATTTTTGTCACATCCTATCACTTCAGAAGCACACTCTTGAAGTCTCTTATTTAGGCCTACAACCACTGTTTTATATGTCACAATTTGTTTCTTCTTTCTTGAAACACTTTGCCTTGCATGTTTCGCTTGCTTCCTCAGCTTCTCGATCCTTTTCTGTAGTGCCTCATAATTCTGTTTCAATTTTTTTCGGGCTAGGCAAACAATAAGAAGGATCTGTATGATCATTCTGATTCACTCTTTCACCTACAAAAATGAAGTATTATCATTAAGCTTTATTTTCCTTTAAACATACATTGATTAATAGTAAAATTCACACATAACCCATATAGCAAATCAATAACAGCAAACTATTTTACCTGGTTCATTTGATAAGGAAGCTCATTCTTCACTGACAGGACGTTTCCTTGGTTGTCTCTATACTATAGTTGTTTTCTGCAGATGTTCAGGAAACGTAAATATTATCGGTACTGCGTTTGTCAGAAGTCGCCTTTTCTCGTTTGTACTATACATGTATCTATCTTCAAAGTGAAACGAGCATATGTAGCTATATTGAGTTGGCTGTCACTTATCTCGCCTCATATTGGCTACCCATCGACTTAACAGCTCTTTATTTTTCAGAGGAAATCTAAAAATAAAGAGACGTGTATACAGTAGCTTATTTACATTTTGTATACAGCATAAACACGAAAATGATGCACAAGACGCCAAGTACAACACGCATTTAGATACTCACCCGAAATATGATATTCTAGTTGTTTTATCACTTCTATTAGCGGAATTGTACACTGCACATACACTGGGTATGATTCGCGATCGGTCAATAAGACTTTTAAAACAAATTACAACCGGAAAACAGTGATTTTCTAACGCCAGTACTATACACCAAATGTAAATATACCGACATGTAGACGTTTCAAAAAACGGCCGCCGGTGTTGCTTTTTGCTGCCGCTGGGAGCGCTGTTACCTCACAGATAGCCACTCTATGTGGTTTGTATACCTCCTTGAGCGAGACATAGTGTCGCGACTGTTGTGTTAGGCAGTGTCTATACTTTTATTAAATTTCACTGCTGCTCGTAGAAGTACGTTGCCTTTTTTTATCGCCACTCATTGGTTATGTGGAATTATCACTCCATTGCCTACGCAAAACTGACGCGCTGCCAACCTATGAGCACTAGAGAAACACTTCCCTGACTGGTGCCGGCCCCGACCTCGACTTAAGTCTTTTGTTATTTGTAAAATCATAGGTATCCGTCGTTCATTAGAAGTGGCGAACTGTGATACCCTCCATATCAAAACTCTTGGTCCATGCTGGTCGTTGTCTTGTGGACAGGTTGGTAGATGTGGAAACATTTCGAGTGGTCGCAGAAGCGAGTCTGTCCTAGCGTCCATCGCTCCCGTAATAGCGCGAAATTCCGCGCGCGCCCCAGCTCGCAGTGTCCACACCGTGCTAATAGCCGCTGCAGCGCATCAGCAGTCGCGAGAGCGCCTCGCTACTTACCACCCAGCCGCTGCGAGCCGCCATTGTGGGAACAAAACAGCTCCGCCTGCCTCTGACGGCGTCTGTGTCTTCTTCGCGAACAATGCTCCGCAGCCGCCAAAAGGTCGTGCGTGGTCTGTCAATCGATTCGCAACTCTTCTGAGAGGACGCTCTCCAAGCACAATGACTAGTGCACCGTTCGGGAGCAGAGATTTTTAAAACGTTGCAACTGTTCCAGAGATCTCTGTTTCAGGGCACTCGTGGCAACAAAGAGTAAACAGGACCCGCAAGATGTTGCATTGTTCCCATCGCTGTTACTCACTCTTCTGGTAGTAAACGTCTGACCGACAAGAGGTAGTAGCAGGCTTAGAATCTGCAAATGACCCCCTACCAGTCTATATTCTTCTATATATTTTAAATGTGAAGCCTCAAAATTTTCTATCTTTTATTTATTTTCAAGGGGACTAAACATTTAACGTAAAGTAATAAATATAGAAAGGAAATAAAATCAGTCTCAGACCACGATAAAATACTGAAACAACTTCTATTGCTCAAATATTAGCAGCCCATTCACGTTCTGGGTTTCATAATTATCCAGAGTACAAGTCTTCTGTCGCCCCTCCTAAGAGTCTGTTTCTATGCTACGGCGATACAAAATCTCCATTTATACCGCGTCATTTATAATATCTGCTGCAGCTCAACGTTTCCATTCTGCTGCTGATATTTTGTTCAGGAGCAAACTACACTTCTTGAAATGACAGGACACTGAGTTCGTGCAAAAAATAAAGTACTGGACTCGCTCTGGGAGAGGGTGGTGGGTGGGGGGAAGTTTCATATCCCCGCCAAGAATTCAGATTTATGTTTCCCGTTATTTCTGTAAATCGTCCATTTCTTTCCATTTTGCTTTAATCTTCGTGTTGACGAACTAGGATCACGTAACAGCTTCACTTCCTCTTCTTTCTTTTGTCATTGTTTCATCTTTGTCCAGTACGCCTTCATCTTCTCTCCAAGTTGTCTTTTCCTTTCTTCTGTCTACGTTGTTCACGACTTCTTATTTCTTCTACCTTGAAAGCCTTTTTTTTCTTTTTTTTTTTGCAGGGATAAATGAATATTTGTTTCGTTAGTCTGTTCTCATTCATTCGATGGAGTTTTCCAAAGAAATTCAGTCTTCACTTTTTGTTACTCCTGGTATTTTCTCTGTTTACAGGAATAAATGAATATTTGTTTCGTTAGTCTGTTCTCATTCATCTGGTGGAGTTGTCGAAAGAAATTGAATCTCCACTTTTTCGTTACTTCTGGTATTTTCTCTGTGCTTTCGTAGAGCTTTTCTTTACTTCTCAGTTTCAACCATCTGTTGTTTGTATTTCACCCATTAGTTTTCTAGTAATCCATCTTTCAAGTACCTCTACACTGTCCAGCTTATAATTCATCTACAAGCATTCACACGCATAGTTTACCACTGTAGTACAGTGTTAAAGTTTTGTTGTTCTAGATGTACGTTACTTGTTGCAGATTTTTGTTGTTGAAGTAATGTCCTTCCCATTTTATTAACTATTACATCTGTTGCAATTTTTCTAACTCTTTCTGATGTAAAGTTTCTCCAGGATATTTAAATTTACTAACTCACTCTATTTTACCTGTTTGTGTTGCCATGTATTTTGGTGCATTTTTTATATCTATCATGATTTTTTTTTTCAGCTGGAAATCTGAGACCGGTTCATTTCGCTGTGTTTTTCAGAACATTTATTTGAACAGCTGCCTCTGTCACATTTTCTGAAACTATTCCAAAATCTTCTGCAAAAGCAAGTAAGCTTCCCTTAAATCCGTTTAAATTTCTTCTCGATATTATTGGTTTTATTTTGTGACTGTTTTAGTTTCAAGTGCCAGATCCTTACAATTCTTTTCTAAAACTCTGTTAAATAATAAACGTGATAAGTCTTCGTCTTATCTAATACCAGTTTTTATTTCAAATAACTGACACACTTCTCCCACAAATTTTACTTTGGATATCGTATTTATTAGATTTCCACAAATTATGTTCGCTAATTTTGCTTTAACACCAAGCTCTCTAATGATTTTGTCTATTCATCATCTTGAGATTGAAGCTCTTTCTTCTGTGTGTTGTCACTTGCAACAATAAAGCAGTCCATAGAACAGGCAGCATATTCATAAGACAAAGATTAAAAATAGCCTACAAAAGAGACAATCCAACACAGGGAAAACTAAGAGCAACGAACACAAACAGCCAGCCGGGGTGGCCGAGCGGCTCTAGGCGCTACAGTCTGGAACCGCGCGACCGCTACGGTCGCAGGTTCGAATCCTGCCTCGGGCATAGATGTTTGTGATGTCCTTAGGTTAGTTAGGTTTAAGTAGTTCTAAGTTCTAGGAGACTGATGACCTCAGATTTAGTATTTACCAAATGTTACGTCAAAACTGCAGATTAATTTATGTTGGACAGACAAGTAGCTTTAACACCAAATACGCAGAACGCAGAAGAGCATTTAAAAGTAACAGCTCTCATTCTACATCTGCTGAACACCTCATAGACATGAAACATAGCGCCCCCCTCCCCCCAAAAAAACAACAATGAGGGTGAAATTCTCAAATGCAGCAACAGCCCCCACAAAAACTAATAATTGAAGAAAACTATCTATACAAAAAGCCATAATTGAAGCAAAACAAGTGGTAAATGAAAACACAAAAAAATGGTTCAAATGGCTCTGAGCTATATGGGACTCAACTGCTGAGGTCATTAGTCACCTAGAACATAGAACTAGTTAAACCTAACTAACCTAAGGACATCACAAACATCCATGCCCGAGGCAGGATTCGAACCTGCGACCGTAGCGGTCTTGCGGTTCCAGACTGCAGCGCCTTTAACCGCACGGCCACTTCGGCCGGCAATGAAAACACAGTTCTCTGCAGTGGAACTCTGTCCTCTGCCCTCAAAGAACTACCGGACTACACCAATCCATAGACGCCCCAAACCCCCCTTCCAAACAAACAAACGCAAACATACACAAAATAAATAAATAAAAATAAAGAAAGTAATAATAAAATAAATAAAACTCATACCTATTTTCACACAAACACACACACACGATGACAATGACAGATACATTCCACAAAGATTCAGAACTCCGATCCAGAAGACGTCCATCTTGGTTCTGTAGTCTGTAAACAGTGACACGAAGAATTACTTAGTGCAGGCCTTCACAGTGAAAATAGGAAACCAGCAAAAGTAAGTAAAATATGTTGCAAACACACACACACACACACACACACACACACACACACACACACAACCACCCACACACACACACACACACACACACACACAAAATCTTCCTAGTATTATTTAATGGTAGGGATAACCATAATATGCCCAGTTGTAAATTTTCGAAGAAAATGACTGTCTACTTTAAGTTCAATATTGTTGTAGACGACAAACTGTCATACAAAACAACTGTATTAAGTTGATAAAATCCAAGAAATCTACAGTACGTGGTAACAAGTTATATATACAAAACGTCTATTTCTAACTATGTAAATACTGTCTTAAAAACTCAAATTTGTAAGTGTTCAAGTAGTAAAAAGCATTTTTCCTATTTGATAGAAGATAACAAAAAACCCACTAATGATGCTAAAACTTCAGCTAAACTTGTCTGGGGAATAGAAAGAAAAACAAAAAATTGTGTTCTGGTCAAGGCAGACCTTCTCCAAAATCAAATCTATTTTATCTATCGTTGCGCTGTCGAGACAATCAAATGCTGTCTTTAAATCAATGAATGATACTATTATGAGTTTGGTGATTCATAAAATACTGTGGTGAGTTATTGATTTTCAGTTAAAAATCTGTTTCGTGAAGGATCTTTTCTCTCTAAAACCACACCGATTTTCTCGAGGTTGTTTGTCTCTTCAACTCTGTTGACGACAATTTTTGATAATATTTTGTATACTAGTGGCAAAAATCGCATTCCTGTGTTATTGCTGATATTTCGTTTTTCTCCCATTTTATGTAGCTGGTGGATTAACTGTTATGAAATGTTTTTTGTTTTCGAAATGTTATCAAAAAGCAAGTGTAGATCTCTTATAATCTTTTGTTCCGCCATTTCAATAATTCTGCGGGAATTGCCTTTAACATTTATTGTTTTTTTGAAATATTTTGCTTTTGTTCTAACTGCTTGATTTCACAGTTGCATAGAAAATTGAAGTCAGATTACACAAGCCATCCCATCTTCATTGAACCAAATATGGGAAGCAATTAAAAAAGTAAAGAACAATAAGACATTCTGTGAAGACTAGGTTAAGTGTTGACCTATTAAAGAAACGGTGGGCTACAGTTAGAATCAGAACTAAGATCCTTAATAGAGGCAATTTATAAAATAGCAACCATAACTACAGATCGCAAAACCACATTCATTTGCTCCACATAAAAAATGTTTAGTTTGTGTGCAGTAACAAGAAAGGAATTGCATTTCTTGAACTTACTGACAGTCTTGTAGAACTGCCTTTGAATGGTCTGATCCCTATAACTAAAGAGCTAACTGCGGGCTATCAATTTGTGTTCCACAAAAACAGACATATCCCGAATCATTTGTTGCCTTAGACGAAATTACGGAGGTAGTGTGGGAATCTCCATATAAATTATCCATATATACTGTTTGTAGAATCCAGAAACGCCTAGAGCAGCACACACCACCAAAGGTAAAGAAATAATTTTAGAGAGTATAAAAGTTAATCGAATTAATTAGAATAAAATGAAACTTACTGCCCAATAAAGTCATTGTTAGGGGAAACTGAACGGATTAATTCTCTCTATCTCCATAAAAATGAAGAGTAGGATACTAAACTGTAAAATCTGTAATATGCGGAAATGGTTTCTCATGTAACAGAATCTGAAACTGGTTTAAAATTTTACAAAAACTATATTGCTAGAATAGGATCTCTCATCGATTTTACACTAATGTACTACAGAGTTCAGAAACGTTACGAATATCAACAAAAAGTTCTGAATATGAAGGGTACATTGATACAAATAAAGTACAAAATTTCTTGAAGTTTTCCACGCGGATTTTAATCTTTCTGGCGTAAATCCGGAATAGTATTATTTCTTCTTCCGCTATTTCGGCTGATAACCTTAAATTCTGCCAGAGACTGATCTTGAAGAGGGCTGTAAGGTTATCAGGATAAATATTGGAAGAAGAAAGAGTACTACCCCAGATCCACGACCGAAAAATGACGGAATAAACTACAGGATGTTGCTTTATTCCAGTTTTTCTTAATAAATACTGTTAGCGCAGAGGCTGTCTGCTCGAACGATACAGACAAGTAATAAGGTTTGTGGAAACCAGCTGCAATCTCTGCGTTGACATAATTTATGAACATCGGCTGAGTCACGTCGAGGTGTATGTGACGGGTGTAGAAGATATGTATCTGCCCCTGAAGTTACTTTACGGTTTAGCGACAAATTCTTTTAGATACAGTAAACGTACGGCGGAGTACACTTGAAAATGAAACGGTGAATATCGAAACTAGATAAGCTCTAAGAGAGGAGTGACTAAACAATCTATTGTAAGCAAATAAATTTCTGCATATTCGGTACAAATTTTAAAGTGTGCGTTGGACTGAAACTGGAGGACGCCATTTCACCTTTTTTGTTAATCTCATCTTTGAGAATTAAGCGAAACTGACCGCAAAGAAATTCAACTGCAGCGTGAAAATGTTACTGTTCTCAAATCAGCGAATGGCGTAATACTGATGAAGAATTGCATAACATCAGTAACCAAATTAATGCAAACTACTATAAAATTTTTTGCGAAGGCAGGACAGAATTAATTAAGACAGTGTACCTAATGACAAGTAAGGAAAACTGCAGGTAGATCAATATTCAAGAGCGTTACCCGCTTCAAGTTTTTAAGGAGTTTCTTCAGGAAGGAAAACAGAGAAGATGTAGAAATAGTCACATCTAGCAGGTACCAATAGAGTACTTTACCGTCACAACAAAATCTTTGATGGACGAAAAAGCAGAAAAATAATATTACGTGGTCGGAAATTTGGATTTCGAATTTTACCTAGCTTTTAATATTGTTATTGAGGGGCTAGATTCCTGGCAGAGTCTTCTCAGAACTATCTAATGAAACGTATTTTTTTAAATAATATTTTCCCAAGCTTGGAATTAAAAAATTGTGTTGCATCGGAAACAGATTTCTTTTTTCCTTTATCTTCCCCCAATGTGCGAGTAACGTAACAAACGAGGTAGGGTAGGAAGGCAAACTAAGATTTACTTCGACAATAAATAATAATAATTTTCAGCTGTTTTAGGTTTTGCTGACTTAGTAAACTGACCAGATTAATATAGTGACTACGAAAACGAAAGACAAAAACCGAAATTACTAAAATCCTCTGCGCTATTACTCAATGGTCTTCTAGGATATGTAAGATAACCAAACGTGTCATCCATGTCTGCGGACAAAATATACGTAACGGGGTCTGCAACACACAGCGACTCACAACTGACTGCCATCAAATGCTCTGTGGCGTACTATACGGTGCGGAGGCGTGGGTTTTGACTGCAGAAGCTGTTCGACCGTTGACGGTTGCTGAAGTGCCCATCCTTCTCATCCCAATGAGGACTTCTCGTCTTATTCAGAACCGGAAGCCATATTTTGTGAGTCTGACGACTTCTTTTATACAGTTAAAGTTGTCGGCGTGCTTTATCTGAGATAACGTTAGTCCTGTCAGCGGTTTCTACGACAGATTGTATAGAGAGGCGGCTGCAGTTCGTTAAGCACGTCGAAAACTGTAACCGGTAGTAGAAACGCCTCAAGTTAAGCGCTATCTGGCTTCCGGTTCTGAAGAAATGCACTAGTCTTACGTAATGGGACCACAAGAACGGAGATGTCAGCGAACGCCAAAAATCCAATCGTGTCCGCACTTGACGCACGCATCTACGCCGCACTACGCGACTGATGTGAACAGTTTAACGTCATTGCCGAACTGCCGCGTGCGGGACCGACGTCGGAACCAGTGAATATAAATTTACTAAAAACATGGACATACCCTTATAGACCTTCAGAAGTGAAGCTGTGAGTACCGGGCGTGAGTCGTGCTTCGGTAGCTCAGATGGTAGAACACTTGCCCGCGAAAGGCAAAGGTCCCGAGTTCGAGTCTCGGTCGGGCGCACAGTTTTAATCTGCCAGGAAGTTTCATATCAGCGCACACTCCGCTGCAGAGTGAAAATCTCATTCTGGAATCATATCAGTGCAGTCATCTTGACATGTACTGCGAATTAGCAAAGTATCACATTGATCGAACTTGCCCGTCCGACGTCGTTAGTAATTAAGTGCATAATGTACTGCCTGAAAAGAACATCTGAAGTAGCCGGAAGGGGAGGGGAAACGAAATGAAACTCCGCTGGTTCAGAGGGTATGAGATGTTAATAAAGTGACTAAAAAATCAGCTTATGTTTAGAAAGATCTTGCCAATTTGAGCCCTCTTATGAGTATAAGACGATCAGTTTGGCTTTAGGAAAGGTAAAGGCACCAGAGAGGCAATTCTGACATTGCGGTTGATAATGGAGACAAAACTAAAGAAAAATCAAGATACGTTCATGGGATTCCTCGACCTGGAAAGAGCGTTCCACACTATAAAATGGTGCATGATATTCGAAATTCTGAGAAAAATAGAGTTAAGCTATAGGGAGAGGCGTGAAATATAAAATGTGTACAAGGGCCAAGAGGGCGAGAGGGAATAAAAAGAGTGGACCATCAAGAACGAAGTGCTCAGATTAAAAAGGGTGTAAGAGAGGGATGTAGACTTTCACCCCTATTGTTCAATCTGTACATCGAAGAAGCAATGATGGAAATTAAAAAAAAAGTTCAGGAGTGGAATTAAAATTCAAGGTGAAAAGATATCAAAGATACGAGTCGCTGATGAAATTGCTGTTCTGAATGAAAGTGAAGAAGAATTACATGATCTGCTGAACGGAATGGACAGTCTAATGAGTACAGAATATGGAATGAGGATAAATCGGAGAAAGACGAAAGTAATGAGAAGTAGCAGATATGTCAACAACGAGAAAAGAGACTGAACATTAGGATTGATGGTCATGAAGTAGATTAAGTTAAGGAATTCCGCTACCTAGGCAGCAAAATAACCAATAACGGACGGAGAGAGGACATCAATAGCAGATTAGCCCTGGAAAAAAAGGGCATTCCTGGCCAAAAGAAGGTTACTGGTATCAAACATAGGCCTTAATTTGCGGAAGACATTTTTCAGAATGTACGTTTGGGGCACAGCATCGTATGGTAGTGAAACATGGACTGTGGGAAAACCGGAACAGAAGAGAACCGAAGCATTTGAGATGTGGTGCTGCAGACAAATGTTGAAAATTCGGAAGACTGATAAAGTAAGGACTGAGGAGATTCCGCGCAGAATCAGAGAGGAAAGGGATCTGTGGAAAACACTGAAAAGTAGAAGGGACAGGATGAGAGGACATCTGTTAAGACATCAGGGAATGGTACTAGAGGGAGCTGTAGAGGGTATTTTGGAATACATCCACCAAATAATTGAGAAAGTAGGTTGCAAGTGCTACTCTGAGATGAAAAGGTTGGCACTAAAGACGTTGTATCCTCTCATGAGGTAAGCTGGCCCCCAGCTGTTGCAATTAGTCCTTGAAATACCGGACGTTAACACTTGGACGGGTATGATGTTCTAGCTGGTTCCACACATTTTCTGTCGTGGTTGTGTATGCGGATCTTGCTGGCCATGGGATTACCTCAACATAATGCAGACAGACACGTGTCGTGTGTGGACGAGTATTGTGTTTTCAGAAATGGCACGACGATTCTGTCTCCTGAGAGGCAACATAGGAGGACGAAGGATGTTCATAACGTACCACTGTGACGTCAGAGGTTCTTCAGTCACTACCAGCCGTGACGTGTAATCACACCCGATGGCTCCCTAAACTTTGACGCCAGTAGTAACATCACTGTGCCCCTCTAAAAATTGGAAGAACGCCATATTCGCCGGCGAAGGCCGTGGGGAATAGTACAGAATTCCTATTCATGGGTGAACGCAGTGCGACGGCGTCCATCAGTAGCCCGTGCTTCCCGGCACGGTACCAGTCCTAATGCAGCCGTTTGTGTTGTGATCATGACAGCAGCCTACGCACAGGATGATAGTTCCCTAGTCCGACTGCTGTTGGTCTCCGACCAATGGCCGGCCGTTGTGGCCGAGCGGTTCTAGGCGCTTCATTCTGGAACCGCACGACCGCTACGGTCGCAGGTTCGAATCCTGCCTCGGGCGTGGATATGTGTGATGTCCTAGTTAGTTAGGTTTAAGTAGTTCTAAGTTCTAGGGGACTGACGACCTCGGATGTTAAGTCCCATAGTGCTCAGAACCATTTGAACCATTTTTCCGACCAATGATGTGAGATGACAGAATGTTGCAGGGGGTCCACTATTTGTTCTCGGATGACAGACGCAGGTGTGTAGGAGTTACGATGTGCTCGGTGTACAATGCCTCGTGTTACAAGGAGAAACATCATCAAGCACTTACCCGAACTCGACTGCAACAGCATGGCGACCTATCCAGGCAGCGGTTTGTGGTTGTTGCTTGCGTTGGTCACTATCTCACGATTGTGTTGCACCTTCAAAGAAGGCTGACAACTTTCATAGCCACAGACCCATGCGAGTCTGTGTTCACAGCTCTAGGGTTTTGTATCAATCCGAGGATGATGATGATGATGATGATGATGATGATGATGATGATGAACTCGATCAGTGCTACTACGACAAAGAGTCGCAACTTCCTGCCAGTTGCGCAACCGGAAATGAATTTTTCTCCTTCACAGGTATGTTAATACTGGGGCCCATGTCCGCAGCTCGTGGTCGTGCGGTAGCGTTCTCGCTTCCCGCGCCCGGATTTTCTCTGCCTCGTGATGATTGGGTGTTGTGTGATGTCCTTAGGTTAGTTAGGTTTAAGTAGTTCTAAGTTCTAGGGGACTTATGACCATAGATGTTAAGTCCCATAGTGCTCAGAGCCATTTGAGCCATCTGGGGCCCATGCCACGCCCTGCCTCGCCAGAAACTAAGTCCCACTACCTTAAGAGCTTCTATGAGCGGTTGCGCTACTTAACACAACTCCTCTTTAACTCTGCTACGAGTTACGGCTCACAGAGACACACTCACACTCACAGAACACACATAGACACAGGGGCGTCGCAGACACTCAGAGAGCATCCCACAGTGTCCCAGGGAGCTACAACACCAAGAAGAATGGCAGATATCAACAATGCGGATACTCTGAAGTGGTCCAAATCTCTTCAGAATTTAGTGGAACAGAACTTTTCCTGTCAGTGGGAAACAAGGCGATTCTAAAGTGTCTTCAGCAACGAAACGTGACATCCACGATCTGCTGCTGTTGTGCTGAAGGCTGTTTAGCATTTATGTTCCAAAATTGACACAGATAGTCTATTTTTATGTTATAGTGAAGTGTATATGGATCTGTGGCATAATCTCTTGAGCCGTGTGCGGCTCGGTTTCTTGCTATCCATACCTGGCGTATTGTAATAGCGGTAGTGGCGTCTCGTTTCCTTCTTGTGTTAATGGCGCCACTGAGTTTGCTAGTATTGTTTGTCCGTGAGTGGCAGCAGCAGCAGCTGTTATCGATAGCCAGTACTGTGATACTATCTTTGGTGCGACCGCTTGTATTTCAGGGTCATCGTGTGTGTGTCAGGCAGTTGGGCTTCGGACGGAGCAGCGAGGAGGTCCACAGCACGAGGCCAGGCCGGGACTGCTGGCGGCGTGCAGGCACTGTCGGATCGAGGGGCTGTAGCCGATGGCCGAACCCAGGATGTTTGAAGTTAAGTGAACCTTACCCAGTAGTGAAACCTCTACTGTTTGAGATCTCTTGTTTGCGTGTTGCTGCTCCCACGGTTGGTGAGACCAATCGCAACAAGTGGAGTCAGTCAGGTTGGCGGAAGCTATTAGCCGCCTTCTACTGCTTGATATTAGTTTGAATTTGGTGTTGTTATTGGTGAAGTGCAACCAGCGTTATTTTACTGCCTGGTGGCTGCTAATGCCCCAGTTACCTGCCCTGGAGGTTAGCGTAATTTGCGGCAGCGTACTTTTCATCGTCTTGCCGATGCTGTCTGGCATGGCGTGTAATTTGACAGCTTCCTTGATTGGGGTATGGATAATTGTTTTTCTTGTCTACCTTGGTTATAGTGGTTCCTTCTGCTGTTTGGTGTTTTAAACACCAGATTCTGGAGATGCAGTGCTGTCTGTCACTTCACCCTTGACTGAATTATTCCATCATTGTACTGGTTATCTGGCGTTTGGTGGATTTAGTAAGAGGGTTGATCGGCATTTAAACCGTCTCTAGTTTGAGTTGCCCTCCTTGGGTGAACATTACTCTTGGGCTGCCAGTCTCATGGCTTGCACGGCTGTAGTGACCTTCCTCAGGTCGATCTGTGGAGCACTGTCTGTGGATCACTCCGTCTCAAGTTGTCATAATTGTTTAAAATTTACCTTAATGTTTTAACGTGTAATTGCCTTCCTCACTTGTAATTCAGGCATTGGGCCGTTGAGTATTCTGAAATTTCTTGTGGCCTTCAGCCGACGAATAATTTTTGAATTTTTTCTTAATCAGGCCTTCAGCCGTTGATTGTTTGTAACATTGCTTGTGGCCTCCACCCGACAAATAATTTGCAGTTCTTTCTTAATAAGGCCATCACCCATTACTATAGCTTGTTACAGTTTTTTAATTGTTTAAGAAGAAATTATCTTCGTATTTGTTAACTTGTAACTGTTTGCCTCTCTCGTAATTCAGGCCTTCAGATGTCGAGTATTCTGAAGTTGCTTGTGGCCTTCAGCCGACAAATAATTTTGAATTCTTTCTTGGTAAGGCCTTCAGCCGTCAGCATAGTAAATTCCTTTTCTAAATGATTGTTGAAAATTATTTTCTCAAATAAAGTGTATGTGTTTACCGTAGCCAACGATAGTTGATTACGGCCCCATCCACAATCGTCGCCTTATCCTGTCTCTTCCTGACTACCAGGTCTCATCTCTCGGTACAGAACTTGCAAGTTATGGCAATAATTTCCCAAGGAAAACTTTCCAAAGTGTGTAATACAATAGTTATTCTTCCTGCAACTGATTAAATTTAATAATTGTAACATAACAGTTTTTTACATTTTATTAACGCTGATAAATGTGATGTGCCATGATCACATCATCAGTGGCACGGCAGTAGTTTATGAGCCTTGATATCCGCAGAAGAAACTATCCATTCTTTGTTTAAAGCTTAACTTAAATTCTGAATTTCAATTTTCCGTATTAATTTCACTCTATTGTTGGCAAGTTGATAAAGCAACAGGTTTTCAATATAATTGTCCATATGTTCCTTCTGGCATCTTCCTCACACTTTAGATTTGGTCTTCCATTCTGAACTCCAGTTTTCCTTGTTTCCTTTGTGACACCTTCCTCGAGCCTTAGACATGGTCTTCCAAATCTCCTGATTCTCTCAGGCACTTCGTTAAATATCTTCTTAATCATTTTGTCATTATCGCTGAGTATGTATGCTGCCCATACCAGCCATTTTATGTTAATGTAAATGACAATGACTGTTTCATTACAAAGATTATATTATTCATAATTGAATCTCCTCCTCCAGACACCATATTCTTCCACTGGCCCAAGGGTCTTTCTTCGACATATGCCAAGTTGCAGTTCACTGAACTCCGTTAACGTCCAGATTTCAACACCTTATGTTAACACCGAGCTCTTAAAGACTTCACACGTCATAATTTTAATTTATATGTATGATAACCCACTTATTACGGCAAGATCTAAGCTTCTATTCTCCCCACTACGGTAGCGAGAACTAACATGGACAAGCACGTGATATCAAAACCTGTGACAAACATTCCTATTCAAATTTCATTTCGCATCCACTTCCTCATACACATCACACAATAGCCAAGAAGCATTTTACTGAGCACCAACTACAGTGAATCGTGTCTACCGCACTTGGCGTGAAATGTCCAAGTCCTCGCTCCACAAAGAGAACCAACTTTAAATACAAACAAAATTTCTTCAAAGTTATTCCACATGACTCTGAGCTCAGCTAAACGCTTAACATAGCGGGTAACTCAATTTTATCTCAAATAATAGTGAAGTTCATTGCCCGTTACAGCCGTGTTCTGTGGTGTGGTACGTTGAACAATATCCCAGAACAAAGAAAATTGCAAAAATATGAAAATTTACCCCGAATCGCTACTTTGACAAAGTTTCCATACGTTTAATGCACATTTGAAGCCGGTAACTAAATTAGGAATCCCACACAGGGGGGGGGGGGGGGGGGGGGGGGGGGGGCGCAGAAAGCAACGTGTTTTCTCAGTTGTGCGCATGACGTCACGGTGGAAGCAGCTGTGCCAAACAGTACACAGTTCGAATTGTGTGATTGTTTTTCTTGTGTTGTTTTGTGTTTGAAGGAGTATTTTGATTGAATTCTTTCTTCTGAGGTACTCAGTCAACAGCGGAAACATTCGGAATTCGGGAGTGTTAACGGTTTTTGCTGTAACTGATATTTGATTCGGAACTGAAATAGTTAGCGATAGTGGACAGCGGAATCAACATTGTGTTCGCCAGCTCTATAGTTTATGGTTCGTCCTGTGAAATTCTTATTAGAGAAGCTACAAGTGAGTGAGAAAATTAATTTTTACAATGCCAGGCTGTGCTGTAACGGGCTGTTTTTCCTACAACTGGAGCACAAAGGGAACTGACATAATGTATCACAGTTTCCCGCGTAATGAAACATTACAAAAACCATGGTTGTCGAAATGTTGAGGGAAAGACAGTGTAAATGTTGCGCATGCAAGAATACGTTCTCGCCATTTCGCAGAAACAGATTACTTAAGGGATTTTCAGTCTGAATTGCTTAATTTGCCCCGAAAAAGAATGCTCAAGCCAGATGCAGTTCCTTCGCGCAATTTGCCGTGCAGTAGTGCGACTGTCAATGTGTCACCCGCAACAGAAGACAGAACCAAACGGTATAAGAAACGAGAACTACATAAGAAATCTCTGGAAACTCTGGAAAAGCTGTCACCAAATAAGAAACATCATAATAAGAGCACATGTACAGATGACAGTTTTTTTTTTTTTTTTTTTTTTTTTTTTTTTTGAGACACAGATAAAGTTACTTTGATGAATACTATAGCGGCTTTAGAAAGAAGGAATGCTGTTCTTACAAACAAGTTTGTGCAACTTCGAGCTCTTAAGTAAATTCATTTCAATGCGATTAAATGAATAGTTTCTGATTTATTTGAGCCGAGGTTTCGAATTTCAAGTGTGTGTCAGTGTGGTTGTGATCTGACATTTTACCGATGTTTGAGGCATAAGCTGCGAAAGAATATAACTCATCAGTTTTAACTGTAATATTTTAGCAGCAGAAAAGCAGTTTAGACATCTCATTTCTGGTATAAACAAAATCTTCCGCCAAAAACTTGACGTAAACGCGCATGCCGTGTCGTCTGCTTGTGAGCGCTTGCTTCCACGCCGACGTCACTGAGCCAGCCAATGGCAGAGCAGAGCGCTTACTGCCCAACCTTATTATTTAGTAACCTTGTGTCAAACATATGTACAACTACTACTGATGTGTCGACAGAAGTGCCGACACAGTGTGGTTTGAGGGGACCGCAATGCACGCTATAAGCTCACGAAGGATGGCGTGAGGTCTGAAACAGGATACGTAATGAATGCTATAAAGAAAAGTACGTAGCTGCTGGAATACTTAACTTTAATCCATCCTTGTTGTACATCGCTATTGACGATATAAGTGAGACTCTGTAGATTCAGGCAATAAACTACTAATGGCGCCTTGCTAGGTCGTAGCCATTGACTTAGCTGAAGGCTATTCTAACTATCTGCTCAGCAAATGAGCGAGGCTTCGTCAGTGTGCATCGCTAGCTACGTCGTCCGTACAACTGGGGCGAGTGCTAGTCCGTCTCTCGAGACCTGCCGTGTGGTGGTGCTCGGTCTGCGATCACTGACAGTGGCGACACGCGGGTCCGACATGTACTAATGGACCGCGGCCGATTTAAAGCTACCACCTAGCAAGTGTGGTGTCTGGCGATGACACCACAACTACACAATGAAAATATTGTTAATTTTGATAAAGAAGCCTACATAACCATATATCAGAATTGAGCCGTGCACGACTCGTCTTCATGCCATTTATTGTTTATTATCTCCTATTACTGTACTGCAGCCATTCCATTTACTGGCGTCACTAACTTCCTGGCTTACTTGCCCGTGAGCACCAGCAGCAGCGCTTATCGATAAATGCACTGTCGTACCATCTCTGGAGCGAGCGATATTTTCCCGGGTCGTCGTGTGTCTGACAGTCAGTTCGAGACGGACGGGCGGTGCAGTGGGCACGCAGCAGCAATGAAGTCGGGGACGGAGCGCCGGTGAGGCGCTGACAGCCAGTGCTCGCCGACCGCTGGCGACACACACGAACTCTCCGACGAAGGGAGATCGGAGCGGCACGACCGTTGGTTGCTCGTTCGGTTGGTCGTCTTTTCTGCCGACGTTTATTTGGTCTTCACCATTTCCGGGCCTGGGCAGTTCGTTGGTTGGCGTGGAGCAGCGGGGAAGTCTCCATGGCGCGTGTCTGTCGGGGGCCTGGCGGCTTCCACGCGCGGTCGGAGTGTGAGGGGCTGCTCCCATTGCTACGAGGTCGGTGGCTCACCGATCCCGGACACGAAGGTTGAGTCTACTTAATCTACCAGTCAGCCCCAACTGGTCACATTGTGTCGTTTGAATTAGTTATCCTGTCGCTTGGTCCGTTGACTGTCTGTCGGTTGGGTTGTCGTCGGGTCGACAATGGTTGGGCCGACTACCTGTGTCACCCAAGCGAGTGTTAACCACGTCTACCCGAAGGGCGCTTCTCACCTATGTTGCGCGCTTGTGTTTGTATATACAGGGTGAGTCACCTAACATTACCGCTGGATATATTTCGTAAACCACATCAAATACTGACGGATCGATTCCACAGACCGAACGTGAGGAGAGGGGCTAGTGTAATTAGTTAATACAAACCATAAAAAAATGCACGGAAGTATGTTTTTTAACACAAACCTACGTTTTTTTAAATGGAACCCCGTTAGTTTTGTTAGCACATCAGAACATATAAACAAATACGTAATCAGTGCCGTTTGTTGCATTGTAAAATGTTAATTACATCCGGAGATATTGTAACCTAAAGTTGACGCTTGAGTACCACTCCTCCGCTGTTCGATTGTGTGTATCGGAGAGCACCGAATTACGTAGGGATCCAAAGGGAACGGTGATGGACCTTAGGTACAGAAGAGACTGGAACAGCACATTACGTCCACATGCTAACACCTTTTTATTGGTCTTTTTCACTGACGCACATGTACATTACCATGAGGGGTGAGGTACACGTACACAGGTGGTTTCCGTTTTCAAAAAAGGGAAGCTGAGGCGAAATGGCTGCATAAAAAATTTGAAGAAATCGGAAAAGAAATGATCGTCTGAAGGACTGACTCAGCGTATGTAAAAACAACTTTCGGTGAAACTAAGGGAAAGGGCTGTCACATTAAGAGTGCAATGGAAGTTCCACTGTTAAATGCAGGGGAGAGAGCGAATAGGTGGAAAGAGTACACTGAGGGACTCCATGAGGGGAAAGACTTACCTGACGAGGGGATAGAAGAGGAAGCGGGAGTGACAAGAGACAAGAGATACAGTATTAGGAACAGAATGTAGAATAACTGTGGCAGACTTAAAAATCAAATAAGGCGCAAGGGATAGATAACTTTCAATCGGAATTTGTAAAATTATTGGGGGAACTGGCAACAAAACGATTATTCACATTGGCGTGTAGAATGTATGAGACTGGCGATGTAACATCAGAACTACGGGAAAACATGATCCACATAATTCCAAAGCTTGGAAGAACCTACAATCAGCTTAAAAGTTCATTTATCGAAGTGGCTGACAAAAATAATATACAGAAAAACGGAAAAAAATTGAGGATCTATTAGATGACGACCATTTTGGCTTTAGGACAGGTAAAGGCACCATAGAGGCAGTTATGACATTACGGTTGACAGTGAAAGCAAGAATGAAGCAAAACCAAGATTTGTTGACATGGAAAAAGCATTCGAATATGTAAAATGGTGCAAGTTGTTCGAAATCCTGAAAAAAATAGGGATAAGCTGTAGGAATAACGGGTAATATACAATATTTACAAGAACCAAGAGGAAACAATATGACTTGAAACCAAAAACGAAGAGCTCGGATTAAAAAGATGTAAGACAGGGATGTCGTCTTTCGCCTCTACTGCTCAATCTATACCTCGAGGAAATAAAAGAAAGTTTAAAAGTGGTATTAAAATTGAAGGTGAAATGATATCAGTATTAATATTCGCTCCTCAGAGAAGGTGAAAGAAGTTTACAGGACCTGTTGAATGGAATGAAAAGTCTTACGAGTACAGAATATAGTTTGAGATTAAATCGACAAGAGGTGATCGTAATGAGAAGTAGCAGAAATGAGAACAGCGAGAAACCTATCTTCACACAGGTGTTAATTCGAGGAAGATATCACTGAGATTGTGATTTCGGAGCACAGTTTAGTATGGCAGTGAAACATGGACTGTGAGAAAATCGGAAGAGAAAAGAATCGAAGTATTTCAGATGTGATGTTACAGATGAACGCTGAAAATTAGGTGGACTGATAAGGTAAGGAATGAGGAGGTTCTCCGAAGAATCGGCGAGAAATATGGGAAACAAATGACAAGACCAAGAGACAGGACGGTAGGACATCTGTTAAGACATGAGGGAATAACTTCCATGGGACTAGAGGGAGCTATAGAGAGTAAAAACTCTAGAGGGAGACACACTGGGATACATCCAGCAAATAACTGAGGACGTAGTTTACAAGTGCTGTTCTGAGATGAAAAGTTCTGCACAGTAAAGGAATTCGTGGCAGGTGTGGTGTCACCGCCAGACACCACACTTGCTAGGTGGTAGCCTTTAAATCGGCCGCGGTCCATTAGTATACGTCGGACCCGCGTGACGCCACTGTCAGTGATTGCAGACCGAGCGCCACCACACGGCAGGTCTAGAGAGACGTCCTAGCACTCGCCCCAGTTGTACAGCCGACTTTGCTAGCGATGCTACACTGACAAATACGCTCTCATTTGCCGAGACGATAGTTAGCTTAGCCTTCAGCTACGTCATTTGCTACGACCTAGCAAGGCGCCATTACCAGTTATATTGAGATTGTAATTATGTACCATCAAGAGCGATGTACACAAATTATGGATTAAAGTGAAGTATTCCAGAAGCAACGTACCTTATTGGCTATATTAATTACATTGTCCTGTTCCAGACCTCACGCCAGTTTGCGTGAGCTTTAACGCGTGCCTTTCGGCTTCCTCCAAACTCCGTGAATTGGCTCCTGCCAATTCACAGCAGCAGGTGTCATCAAACCAGTAAGAAGACTGATGACTCAGAATAAAAAAGTCATTTGGTTCAGCTTCTGTTATTGTAATAGGAATATGACAGATGATTTCTTGAGGTCAGCGCCGATCGCTACGAAGATCCGATGCTTTTCGTACGTGGGACGTTTATGTGCTGGACAATGGTTGAACCAGTAAAGTTATTGAGTTCGGTGATAGAGACCTACAACGCTTCACTGATGAAAGTGTCGGTTACCGTTTAGTGATATTTGCTCACAGAATTTGGGTCTGACCTTAAAGTATTTCTCTGAAAACGATTTGCGTCTTGGCGTAATTCACGGCGAACAATGCCAACGTATAGAAAAACTCATGTGAACTTTGTGTGGAAAGGCATAAGATACATACACACACCTAGTGTGGACAGAATTTGTGTTAATTTCGATACATTATAGGACGACTAGGATCTGATAATGTTCCCAGGCCAGGGAGAGAGTGCACAAGATTTTCAGCTAGGCCACACCTAGTTCAAGCCGCTCACTGATGATTCGATGCTGTACAGTTACTGTGGGGATGTTGATTGCTACGGTTTTACCGTATGATAAGTTCTATAAGGTCCACTAGTGCTGGGTAAACCAAGAACGTACCCGAATCCGTGCAGCCCTGTCATCTTGAAAGGTGGAATTTTCACCATGAAGATGTTGAAGAAAGGACAATATTTACACCGAGAATATTGACGAAAACACCTGTTTCATGTTCACGGAAGCCTGCTTGAGTGGACTCAAATCCTGACACGACGAGCACCCCCAAAACTTCACATAACCGTCACCGGTCTGAAGTACTTTCTCCATACATTGCGGGTTAAACTCCTTATTGAGCCGTAGGTGCATTCAACGCCATGTACTACACTACTTCCGAATATCTGAACAAAGAGTTAAAATGTGGAATTTTTACCTCCGGAAATACGGTTCCTAATTTCGGGGATACAGGTTTTCTAATTACGGGTTCTAAATAAACACTTAAATTTAATGAATTAGTAAAATGTCTTTATTCGCATCCATTGTTTGTTTCAAAAGCAAAGAGTACTCCATAACTGTCGATTACTCTGCAGGCGTTCTAGCCACAACAAGAAAAATGTTCAGTCTTTGCGCTTGAAGCGGTACTGCAAATACACTCCATTTAAATATTTGCAAGCAATTTTGTATGACAATAATATTGGTAGCAAAATAGCAAGCTACAAAGCAATATTTCATTACACTGTGGGCATTAGAATGAGGAAATGTCTGCAAACATTGTTTTATTTTATCTCTTTTGTCATTCTTTCATTCCGTCCTCCCCTTTCTGGTAGGTGTATCAATGAATGAAAGTATGTGTGCAGTCAACTAGCAGACGACTAAGGTCGTGGCTTACAAAGATAGAGTAGAAGGGGAGGTTGAGCAAAGAAGCTAACACAGGCTTCGGGTTGTATCGATAGTCTAGAGGGATTTAAGATTGCCAGCAAATGAGGACTATCTTCCATTCTCATTTTTGAACGAAGAGTTCGTTGGCGGCCAGGTAGCCCTGTTCATCACTCTGTCGAAGGGAGCTGATGTGTGCATTTTTCTCCACGCCATATATCGTTTTGATAAGAGAATTCTAAAGAAAATGAGCTATATGATCGTCGATCAGGATAGAATCGTGTTTATTAGATTCAACGTTTCTAGGGAAATATCAGAACATGGCGTAATTTTCGTAATTTTGATCATTTAGTCAGTTAGGACTTGGTAACGCATTGTGACGCAGACCCTTAGTCTGCCATCTTCATGTGTGGGTAAAATGAAGCTGATTGCTCAATAATTAAAAGCGGAAAGCGAGAGTAAAATGTTTTATTCTTGAGACGCCCTGTTGAACCCGCAGGGCAGGACAGGTAGTTTAATTTGTGGAAACGGACCAAAATAAGGGGCTGTCAGTTACACTCGAACATACAACTTTATTATTTGATCAAACATTACAAGAGCCCAAAAAATTGTTGTTTTTTAAACACACAGCTTTAATCTTTGAGACTTAATTACCCGCTGAAAGTCGCTTTAATTTAAAAACGGCTGAAGGCCATAACTTAAAACGCAAGTATAATCAGAAATTTAAAAGGAAAGCCTTATCTTACAACAGTTCTCTAATTTAGGCTGAAGGCCTTAAGAGCAAAACAACTCAAACTCAATATCGGCTGAAGACCCAACACTTAAAATTAAACAACATTAAAATTTTTAAAATGCCAAAGGCCTTACGTGGAACAGTTCTTTGAACCAGGCTGAAGGCCTTAAGGGCAAAACAACTCAAACTCAATATCGGCTGAAGGTCCAACACTTAAAATTCAACAACATTAAAACCTTTAATATGCCAAAGGCCTTACGTGAAACAGTTCTTTAAATTAGGCTGAAGGCCTAAAGAATCTTACGCCTTAAGGGAAAAACAACCTTAATTTAAAAAAAAAACCGGCTGGAAGCCATACAACTACAAACAACAAGAACAACTAAAAAAAGCGCAGTACACCCATGGGCGCATAGATGTTCGAGGGTCGGCCTAGAAATCAAACACTAACGCTGTTAAGTAGAGGAAGCAACTGTAGTAACAAATCGCACTGTCATACCTTATACATAAATCACGTACAGTTAGCATCACTACATACGTACATACAGTATTAGCTGTAGCAGAATAGAATATGTTAATTTAGATGAGATAGGCTCGAAGTTTTTATCGAAGCTCTCCCATTGAAACAGATACGTAAAGGGACCTCTTTTGCTGTCTAAATCTTCCCTTTCGTGTGTTATTTTCTTCTTAAAAATATAGTGATTTTTTCCCCTTCCTTTCCCAATTTGTTCTTTACGTATCTTGCGTTTTTTGTTTTGTTTTTCTTTCTTTAATTTAAAACCAAGAAAAGTACTAACATTCTGGAAATTGTGTAGTTTGAAGTAGCAAATCACCAACTATAATTAAAAACTCTGTAATGTGAACAAATTAATAGATAATAATGATTTGCGAAATGGAATGTCCCATGCGTCTAGCTCCAACTACCATTCTGCGTTCAAAGTCTGTTAATTCCCGTCGTGGTGCGTAATCACGTCGGAAATATTTTCACGTGAATCACCTGAGTACAAATGACAGCTCCAGCAATGCACTGCCACTTATACCTTGTGTCAACGACACTACCGCCATTTGTATATGTGCCTATTGCTATCTCATGACATTTGCCACCTCAGTATATAATTACATGCAGTGCAAAAAGCATCCCGGACCAAGGAACTTGTCGCCCCCTGGAGACATCTTGATAGTATTGCGTACAGCTGAAGTATGTAGACGGTTATGAGTAGAGTCCTGCATGACCGAGTAAAAGCACAAAATACGAGATGGGGCGAGCACATCCTAACTAGATAGGCTGCCCGCACTAGTTCTAGTGACCGAGCATAGATGCCGTGACCGAATGCGTAGCACGTAACTTCAAACACATTACACGTGTCATTATCCGTGTGAGACTGCAGCCAGTACGGGCTTCTCATTTGTGGTGTGTGTGTGTGTCTCTGTAATCATGCAGCGCGAGGAAGCCAGTGCAGTAAGACGTAAGATTGAAACCAATGTTTACACACTGAAGAGACGGGAAGGTCTAAAAAGCTAGTACGGAGCACATTGTTGTAGACGAAAACAGTGCATCTACTGGGTACGTATGATGCATAAACTGCTCCACATTATTGTATTTCCAATCGGGAACCACTCATTTAAAGAAACACAGTTGCAAGAAATCTCACAAAGATACAGTTCCTTCAGGAATAACGGCAGTAATAAAAAATAGTATTACAGCAAAGTGTGTTGCAATGTGTGCTAAAGATATGAGACCTTTTAATGCTGTTTCCGGTGAAGGTTCCAGAGAACTAGGCCAAGAATTAATACATCTAGGTGCGCATTATGGAGGAGTTAACGTGGCAGATGTCATGCCACATCCCTCTACTATAAGCAGAC
This sequence comes from Schistocerca serialis cubense, assembly GCF_023864345.2. Taxonomy (NCBI): domain Eukaryota; kingdom Metazoa; phylum Arthropoda; class Insecta; order Orthoptera; family Acrididae; genus Schistocerca; species Schistocerca serialis. Next base: position 631,211,986 of record NC_064642.1, on the reverse strand, counting down.
ATGTCAAAAAACAAGCTGATGCAATACGAAACAGCATACTGCCTCCTGTTACTGCGGAAGTTGTTAATAAAACATGTGCTGCGACAGTTGATATGTGGACTGATTCGCATAATCAGGTGCACTATTTGACGCTTACAACACATTGCATTAGCACAGATTGGTCTCTTGTGAACAATGTTTTATTTACAACAAAATTCCCGGACGTTAAGAAGACGGGAGTAAATACTATAAAAGAAAGTGCTCTATGAATTTAGCTGTGTTACGTACCCGTTACTTTTGTATTAAAAGAGAAAGAGAGACAGAGATAAATACATTGTGTGTGTGTCTGTGTGTGTGTGTGTGTGTGTGTGTGTGAGAGAGAGAGAGAGAGAGAGAGAGAGAGAGAGAGAGAGAGAGGCGTTGGATTTGCACAGTAGAGTGCAGCGAGCCGGGGCGAGGCGAGGTGAGACGTCAGCGGTGACCGGTCATGCTCGGTTATCCGCGTGTCCGGAATCCGGACATCAGACATGGGGCGAGTACGTGACCGAGCCGAGTCGTGTGGGGCAGGACACGAGAGGCTCGGTCCACCCGTCAACAGGCTAGCCGTGACCGGTCAAACGTTGAGCGTTGCAGCACTCTAGTTATGAGCTGATATTTGGAGGGGACTGTATTTTGCTCTAAAGGGCCAACTCTTCCCGCGCGCGCGGGATGTTGTAATCAGTTGATAAAAGAGATAATAGCGGAACGTGTTAACTGAAGGTGTCGTTAGCACATCATGGTATTTCGTCACGGAATTTGTGTCTGTCCATAAAATATTCCTCTGGGAACAGTTTTCAGCTTAGTATTGGACATTGCTCTTGATTTAATGGAATGTTTTTTGCCGTGTTTTAGAATTTTATACTTAAGCTTTGTGTGCTGCGACTTATTAATAACCAGACGTTATCTGCTCATATTACTCCTGTTTTGCGTACTATGCACAATATGGCTGGCAGGAGTATGATCAAAAGTTAAAATAATACACTCCTGGAAATTGAAATAAGAACACCATGAATTCATTGTCCCAGGAAGGGGAAACTTTATTGACACATTCCTGGGGTCAGATACATCACATGATCACACTGACAGAACCACAGGCACATAGACACAGGCAACAGAGCATGCACAATGTCGGCACTAGTACAGTGTATATCCACCTTTCGCAGCAATGCAGGCTGCTATTCTCCCATGGAGACGATCGTAGAGATGCTGGATGTAGTCCTGTGGAACGGCTTGCCATGCCATTTCCACCTGGCGCCTCAGTTGGACCAGCGTTCGTGCTGGACGTGCAGACCGCGTGAGACGACGCTTTATCCAGTCCCAAACATGCTCAATGGGGGACAGATCCGGAGATCTTGCTGGCCAGGGTAGTTGACTTACACCTTCTAGAGCACGTTGGGTGGCACGGGATACATGCGGACGTGCATTGTCCTGTTGGAACAGCAAGTTCCCTTGCCGGTCTAGGAATGGTAGAACGATGGGTTCGATGACGGTTTGGATGTACCGTGCACTATTCAGTGTCCCCTCGACGATCACCAGTGGTGTACGGCCAGTGTAGGAGATCGCTCCCCACACCATGATGCCGGGTGTTGTCCCTGTGTGCCTCGGTCGTATGCAGGCCTGATTGTGGCGCTCACCTGCACGGCGCCATCATTGGCGACCATCATTGGCACCAAGGCAGAAGCGACTCTCATCGCTGAAGACGACACGTCTCCATTCGTCCCTCCATTCACGCCTGTCGCGACACCACTGGAGGCGGGCTGCACGATGTTGGGGCGTGAGCGGAAGACGGCCTAACGGTGTGCGGGACCGTAGCCCAGCTTCATGGAGACGGTTGCGAATGGTCCTCGCCGATACCCCAGGAGCAACAGTGTCCCTAATTTGCTGGGAAGTGGCGGTGCGGTCCCCTACGGCACTGCGTAGGATCCTACGGTCTTGGCGTGCATCCGTGCGTCGCTGCGGTCCGGTCCCAAGTCGACGGGCACGTGCACCTTCCGCCGACCACTGGCGACAACATCGATGCACTGTGGAGACCTCACGCCCCACGTGTTGAGCAATTCGGCGGTACGTCCACCCGGCCTCCCGCATGCCCACTATACGCCCTCGCTCAAAGTCCGTCAACTGCACATACGGTTCACGTCCACGCTGTCGCGGCATGCTACCAGTGTTAAAGATTGCGATGGAGCTCCGTATGCCACGGCAAACTGGCTGACACTGACGGCGGCGGTGCACAAATGCTGCGCAGCTAGCGCCATTCGACGGCCAACACCGCGGTTCATGGTGTGTCCGCTGTGCCGTGCGTGTGATCATTGCTTGTACAGCCCTCTCGCAGTGTCCGGAGCAAGTATGGTTGGTCTGACACACCGGTGTCAATGTGTTCTTTTTTCCATTTCCAGGAGTGTAGTTCAGTTGTGTCGTTGAACGTTACTCGGAGTCATAATGATCTATACTACTGCGTTTAATTTAATTTTCAGTTGTTTTTGCTGTTTAGTTATTATTAACGCTTTTATGGAATTAAGATGTGTAACAGGGAATTTTAAGAAAGGCAGGTAAATATTTGTCTTGCATGAAAGTAGGAAACAAATTGCAGACACTGCGAACAGACAACATCAATTATTCAGCACTGAAGACGAAGATACACCGCACAAACGGATAAAATACAAAGGCATTGTGCAACACGCTTAGACCAGTATGTACGCAACAAGGTAGAGAGGGATGGCAAACGTTTATCGAGATTAAGTAGCCTTGTTAAATAGTTTTTGCAAAAGCAATGGGAGCTGCATCACAAATGCAAGCGATGGCAAAGCTTTTCTGACAAACAAAAGCAGAACCGAGACAAAATGACCATAAGGATAGCATTGCGAAAGCTTTCAGCAATCTGACGAAGAAACTTACGAAGGTTTGGTCTTACGTCCAGTCAGTAAGCGGATCTAAACCATCTGTTCAGGCACTGGAGGAACGGAAGGTACCGAGCTAAAGAAAAAAAGCGCAAATCATTCCCGTTTTCGAGAAGGATCGTCATATAGTTGTACGTAATCGAAGGTCTATATCACTGACTTAAGTCTATTGCACTCTATTTTATGTTCTTGCATTATGAACTTTTAGAGGGCGAAAACCTCCCCTATAAATATCAAAATGGATTCTGACCACAGGCGGTCAAAAAGTAGAGGTCCAGGTGAAAAAAGACACCAAGTTTATTTGACTTAAAATTACAAATTTCCTTCTTGGAAACGAGGCTTGAAACAAAATGAACTCTTCTGGGTTGAACACAAAGCACTACTTCAGGCAGTACCCTGGTAATGGAACAAACTAAGTTCTAAATTAAAAGTTTTTGCCACAAATAGTATGGAAACGAAGCACGATTAAAAGTTCTTGGCACACTTTGTTCAGAAAAAAAGCCCGTATGCACCAGTAAGAGTCAAAGTTGACAATGAGAAAAATATTAAGTCTGGAGAATCAGAATTAAGGATAAACTCTGAAATATTAAAATTCCACTGGCCGGTCTCTACGTCAGGATCACATCTTCTGTATGGCCCCGTTGCATGATCCGGAATGAGAAAGATGGCTCGGACGGTGGTGACAGCGTAGTGACGCCTCTAGAGTGACCTCCTGATTGAAGAAATGCATAAGCATTTGGCGCCTGGCCCAGGAAACCCACTGGCCGGGGTGACCGAGCGGTTCTAGGCACTTCTGTCTGGAACCGCGCGACTTCTACAGTCGCAGGTTCGAATCCTGCCTCGGGCATGGATGTGTGTGATGTCCTTAGGTTAGTTAGGTTTAAGTAGTTCTAAGTTCTAGGGTACTGATGACCTCAGCTGTTAAGTCCCAAAGTGCTCAGAGCCATTTCTTGAACCAGGAAACCCATCCAGAAGCTATGCCCGGTCAGGGCCCGTGTGCTGGCCTAAACATAACCCCCAGTGCCTGGGTACAGTCGCTCTTGCTTCCTGTCACGTGTTCGATGCAGGAACGAGGTCTGTGGGGCCAGCGACCTCTGCTGGCGCTTCGGTCGGCGTCTGGTGGCCGTATGTAAAGTGGCAGCCCTCGAGTGTTGGCTGTAAGAAAGCTGGCTTCCCGCTTAACTTGGATGTGGTGTTGGTTGCAGTTACATTAGGCGTAGGCCCCACGGAACTGCAGGTTACACACACACACACACACACACACAGAGAGAGAGAGAGAGAGAGAGAGAGAGAGAGAGAGAGAGAGAGAGAGAGAGAGAGCACTTGCGAAACTCATCTCACATTGTCCGTGAGATCCAGAAAATGGTGTCCAAGCTGAGAGTTCGCTCCTGGACTTGCGGTTGACATTGTAACTGTCCACAGTCCTGCACCGTTGTTTAACGAACGACATATGAAGTTACTGAGAGTCGGAGCAGGATTTGTGACTGGATTCTAGACTTACTAGCTCAGAGAACTGAGCCCATCGTTCTTGACGGCACGAAATCGTTATAATATAGCAAATTAATCTAGCACATAGTGTCGGAAGCCTTATGAGACTGTTCAGACGACCGTGTTGTCCATGCTAAATTTGGAACGCCTTAAGACTACCGAAATGAAGGATTATTTACACAATACCTAAAACTGGTGCAAATACTGTTTGTTGACCCTGAACGCAAATAAAGTGTTTCATATAAATATTGGATGGCATTCATTACTGTTGGATTACATTATTGCTTATAAATCACTAAAGAAAAATGATAATATTAAACAAATCGTTGGAAATGTAGGTGCCAGACTGAGATTAACTAGACTAATGTTAAAGCTAATACAGTCCCAAAAGAAGAGGCTTGAAAAACTTTCGTTCCAGTGGTTCTTGAGTTTCGTTCGTCCATCTGGGATTCTTACCAGCTTCGATTAATAGAAGAGTTAAGAGAAACTTCAACGAAGAGTGAAGGATTCATTAATTTGGTGCAAGTGCATTATGGTGATTCTCATCAAAGATTCTCACGAAACTCCAGTTGTGGACGCTAGGTGAGCGACATTTTGTATCACGGGAAAGTTTATTGTTAAGAGAAGTCATCTCGATCAGAACACCCACACTGAAGAAAGAAATTGCTATTAGTGGTAGACAGTTCCAATGTTAGACGCGCATGGATCCTCTTAGAAAAATAGTACCATATCAGAGAAACAAATCAAATGTGCACTCAGTGTGTTTCCCGGGAAGAATTGTCCATGATGTGAAAGAGGCTATCCAAAAAACAATTGAATGCAGAAGCTCTACGCAAGCACAAACGATGTCTGTCGTCTCCGTTCTTGGAAATTTCCTGAGGCAGGCGGAAATGATTGTAGGCAGCTATCCTCAGTCGTGAGGCCTCTGCACAGATGTCGAACTGCGGCATCGGCCCGAGGACTGATCGAACTCTGGTCTGGAGCCGATTGGAGTTTCTAAATCAGTTGCTTCATCGCTTCTGTGCTGAGACTGGCTGTAAGTTCCTCGACCGTAGCTGCAGTGGCAACGGATGGAACACTGTGTGTGGAATGTACAACTTTTCATTTTTAGATTAGACTTCAACTCCGAGGCTTCCAGTAGAAAAAAGCAGCATCAGGAAAAAAAACTATGAGACGCGATTCATAAGTAACCCATGCTTCTCGGTCGCGACATCACTCTAAATACAGCTGCAGTTGTTTGTTTTCACAGCAGCCTAAGCACTGGACTCTGGTTGGTCCCTCTTGTATTACTACTTTTCTATTGCACGTCACTGCTGCTAAAATGTCAGTTTCATTTCTTTCATCAGTTGCTCTTTTTTCTTGGCATATTTTATTCTCTACACTTTCAGTTTCCAGAACTGTTTTTATAATGTCTGTATAGACAGATCGTGATACTCTTCAGCATACAACCACATCGCTGCTCTAATAGTTTGGCGAGATTCACCATAAACGATGTTAAGTTTTTCGACTATTGTATACATTACGCTGCTCGCTACAACAGCAGAACACAGATGAGCTTCAAGCCTGCCGGCAAGCACAAGAACCATAGTTGAGACCTTAGCAATTTAATTTTAATGGAACTTGGCTGAAGGCCGCATATTAAGCAATAAGAAGAGTTACAATCAAAAGGCAGAAAGCCTTACCGTAAAACATTTCATGCAAAATTCGGCTGAAGGCCCCATACAAAAGCATAACAATCTTATCCCGTAATGGCAAGGCAAGAACATTAATTAAAGAGAGATTATAACTCGGCTGAAGGCCGCACAGCATCAAATAATTTAACGGCTTAAGCCCTAGAAAGAAGAGTTTCAATTTTAAAAGGCAGAAGGCCTTATCTTAAAACATCTCATGTAAAATTTGGCTGAAGGCCCCATATAAAAGAATAACAATCAGATGCATTAAGGGAAAGACAAGAACATTAATTTAAGAAATATTGATACTCAGCTGAAGGCCACACATCAACTAAATAACTAAAACCCAAACAGGGAAATTACAATGTAACACAGAAGGAACGGCGCTCAGAACTTTCCCAGGGTCGGCCTGGGATTGTAACACTAAAGCCTGTTTAGGTGAGACAGGAAGCCTGCCCAACGACTTCTTAATCTGAAGGCAACCAAACCGACAGACAGCCGACCGATCAATCAACAACATCAGTTCCGCTCCATGCAACCAGCAAAACGACCACAAGATTTCAATACAACGACACACAAAATAGTGGCGCCCACAACGATAAACAACACCTCAGTTGTCGAACTACACGCCGCACTGGACAGCAACTACCCGACGAGGAAAATACACTGCCGAAAATTACGTCAACGACCAGGGCAGACAACCGGAACGTCAACGGCCACCAGGCAGAAGATACCGCTGGTCAACTTCAGTAACAATAAATTAAGTTAAACTCCACAGGAAGACGGCTGGAATCTTGTTGTTGTTGTGGTCTTCAGTCCTGAGACTGGTTTGATGCAGCTCTCCATGCTACTCTATCCTGTGCAAGTTTCTTCATCTCCCAGTACCTACTACAACCTACATCCTTCTGAATCTGCTTAGTGTATTCATCTCTTGGTCTCCCTCTACGATTTTTACCCTCCACGCTGCCCTCCAATACTAAATTGGTGATCCCTTGATGCCTCAGAACATGTCCTACCAACCGATCCCTTCTTCTAGTCAAGTTGTGCCACAAACTTCTCTTCTCCCCAGTCCTATTCAATACTTCCTCATTAGTTATGTGATCTATCCATCTAATCTTGAGCATTCTTCTGTAGCCCCACATTTCGAAAGCTTCTATTCTCTTCTTGTCCAAACTATTTATCGTCCATGTTTCACTTCCATACATGGCTACACTCCATACGAATACTTTCAGAAATAACTTCCTGACACTTAAATCTATACTTGATGTTAACAAATTTCTCTTCTTCAGAAACGCTTTCCTTGCCATTGCCAGTCTACATTTTATATCCTCTCTACTTCGACCATCATCAGTTATTTTGCTCCCCAAATAGCAAAACTCCTTTACTACTTTCAGTGCCTCATATCCTAATCTAATTCCCTCAGCATCACCCGACTTAATTCGAATACATTCCATTATTCTCGTTTTGCTTTTGTTGATTTTCATCTTATATCCTCCTTTCAAGACATTATCCATTCCGTTCAACTGCTCTTCCAAGTCCTTTGCTGTCTCTGACAGAATTACAATGTCATCGGCGAACCTCAAAGTTTTTATTTCTTCTCCATGGATTTTAATACCTACTCCGAATTTTTCTTTTGTTTCTTTTACTGCTTGCTCAATATACAGGATGAATAACATCGGGGAGAGGCTACAACCATGTCTCACTCCCATCCCAACAACTGCTTCCCTTTCATGTCCCTCGACTCTTATAACTGCCATCTGGTTTCTGTACAAATTGTAAATACCCTTTCGCTCCCTGTATTTTACCCCGGCCACCTTTAGAATTTGAAAGAGAGTATTCCACTCAAAATTGTCAAAAGCTTTCTCTAAGTCTACAAATGCTAGAAATGCAGGTTTGCCTTTCCTTAATCTAGCTTCTAAGATAAGTCGTAGGGTCAGTATTGCCTCACGTGTTCCAGTATTTCTACGGAATCCAAACTGATCTTCCACGAGGTCGCTTCTACTAGTTTTTCCATTCGCCTATAAAGAATTCGTGTTAGTATTTTGCAGCTGTGGCCTATTAAACTGATTGTTCGGTAATTTTCACATCTTTCAACACCTGATTTCTTTGGGATTGGAATTATTATATTCTTTTTGAAGTCTGGGGGTATTTCGCCTGTTTCATACATCTTGCTCAGCAGATGGTAGAGTTTTGTCAGGACTGGCTCTCCCAAGGCCGTCAGTAGTTCCAATGGCATGTTGTCTACTCCGGGGCCTTGATTCGACTCAGGTCTTTCAGTGCTCTGTCAAACTCTTCACGCAGTATCGTATTTCCCATTTCATCTTCATCTACATGCTCTTCCATTTCCATAATATTGTCCTCAAGTACATCGCCCTTGAATAGACCCTCTATATACTCCTTCCACCTTTCTGCTTTCCCTTCTTTGCTTAGAACTGGGTTTCCATCTGGGCTCTTGATGTTCATACAAGTGGTCCTCTTTTCTCCAAAGGTCTCTTTAATTTTCCTGTAGGCAGTATCTATCTTAACCCTCGTGAGATGAGCTTCTACATCCTTACATTTGTCCTCTAGCCATCCCTGCTTAGCCATTTTGTACTTCCTGTCGATCTCATTTTTGAGACGTTTGTATTGCTTTTTGCCTGCTTCATTTACTGCATTTTTATATTTTCTCCTTTCATCAACTAAATTACCCAAGGATTTCTACTAGCCCTCGTCTTTTTACCTACTTGATCCTCTGATGCCTTCACTGCTTCATCCCTCAAAGCTACCCATTCTTCTTCTACTGTATTTCTTTCCCTCATTCCTGTCAATTGTTCCTTATGCTCTCCCTGAAACTCTGTACAACCTCTGGTTCTTTCAGTTTATCCAGGTCCCATCTCCTTAAATTCCCACCTTTTTGCAGTTTCTTCAGTTTTAATATACAGGTCATAACCAATAGATTGTGGTCAGAGACCACATCTGCCCCTGGAAATGTCTTACAATTTAAAATCTGGTTCCTAAATCTCTGTTTTACCATTATGTAATCTATCTGATACCTTTTAGTATCTGGAATCTTAGCCGACTTGTATACACACACTTTGTTGCTCGCGGGCATGTCCCAAAAGCGACAACCAGGATCAAACGAAGAAATGTAAATACACTACTGGCCATTAAAATTGCCACACCAAGAAGAAATGCAGATGATAAACGGGTATTCATTGGACAAATATATTATACTAGAACTGACATGTGACAGATGATGCTGTCATATACCATTTCTTGGGTATTGGTGTGACTTGTGCAAGTTTCAATTTACGAATCTTTCGACGAGAGAGCGGCTGTATATGATTGCTAAATAAGGGGCTATTGTATCAGCGTATTCTGAAGTGAACCTGACTGCTATGCAATCTGTACCGGAAGCCATACCTTTGTTAAGTGATTTAAGGTGCATTGCTACACCGAGGATATCTGCTTGTACTACTCAAGCTGGCAGTTGTTCTTGATTCGAATTCTGAAATATTCTTGGATAAACGAATTAAGGAAAAGTGTATTTAGTAAGTGTGCTTAGTGGCCCTGTCATCAGTAAAATCACCATTGTTATCGCTCAGTGAAGGTACTGATCGCGCCTTGCCATTGGTGTACTTTACATATGACCAGACTCTCTTTGGGTTTTCTGCAAGATTTCTAGAGAGAGTTTAGTTGTGGAAACTATTAAAAGCACCTTGCGCTGAAGTTCGCGCTAAATTTCGAGCTTCTGTAAGACTTTACAAGTCATGAGGACATTGCGTTCTTTTAAGTTTGGCTCGTTTTCTTTCGTTGCATATGCCACAGTGTTCTGACCTGTTTTGTGTACCGTGGAGGCTCAGTACCATCTCTTATTACGTGGTGTGAGTCTTTCATTTGCCGTCGATACCATTTCTTTGAATGTAAACTACATCTCTTCCTTCTCCTCTACCAATCACGTCGAATGGTTACAACAATCGGCGATACAGAGCTCGTAGGTACGTCGTGTGCTACTGAGCGCGATGGCCTTAACCCCCGCGTCACCTCACCACACCTCACCCGGCCGATAAAAACGCTTTCGCGGCGCCCCCGCATGTAATCATTTGCACGCACCCCGGGGACGCACTCGTTCCGAGACGGGCATACGTGCAAGGAACGAAGTGGCCGGGGATGGGGTGGAGAGGGGGAGGGTGGGGGGGGGGGGGGGGGGAAGGTAGGGCTTCCGCTGGCGGCTCAAAGCGCAGCTCGCGGCGCGGCGCGGCCGAGGCGTTTGATCAGCTGGCCAATCTGGGGCCCGCGCCGGGGGGTCCCACGTGGCCGCGCCTTTGATCGCCGGATTAGCCGCCCGTCCGCCATGTGAGCGTCAGCTACCGGCTCCGTCATCCGCAGATCGCGCACCTCTTGAGCGCCCATCTCGGGCCAATTCCTCCATCACTCGGCTGCTCTTCTGCGTCTGAACGTGGCAGCACACTTCCCTGTCACTTCATCAGCTTCGCAACATGTCGTCGCCCGATGCTTCTGCACAGCAGGAGGTTCCTCATCACTGGCGTCCGCAGAAGCTTAACCGAGAGGGAGCTAGGGTCTTAAATTGTCACTTCTCCATACAAGCGGAATCTGAACATCTATCCTGCTGCAAAAAATAAGCGTGAATATCAGGAATCCGATAGAACATCAAATCCCCGACATCGCTGCCGCCCGAGAAAGATCCTGCAAGAACGGGACCAACGACGACTGAAGAGAATCGTTCAACTTGGCAGAAGTGCAACCCTTCCGCAAATTGCTGAAGATTTCAATGCTGGGCCATCAACAAGTGTCAGGGTGCGAACCATTCAACGAAACATCATCGATATGCTATTTCGGAGGCGAAGGCCCACTCGTGTACGCTTGATGACTGCACGAAGCAAATCTTTACGACTTCCCTGGGCCCGTCAAAACCGACATTGGACTGTTGATGACTGGAAACATGTTGCCTGGTCGGATGCATCTCGTTTAAAATCGTATCGAGCGGACGGAAGGGTACGGATATGGAGGCAACATCATAAATCCATGGAACCTGAATGTCAGCAGAGGACTGCTCAAGCTAGTGGAGACTCTGTAATGGGGTGGGGCGTGTGCAGTTAGAGTGATATGGGATCCCTTATACGTCTAGATACGACTATGACAGGTGACAGGAACGTAAGCATCCTGTCTGATCATTCATGTCCGTTGTGCATTCTGACGGACCTGGGCAATTCCAGCAGGACCATGCGACACCCCACACGTCCAGAATGGCTTCAGAGTGACTCCAGGAACACTCCTCTGAGTTTAAACACTTCCGCTGGCTATCAGACTCCACAGACATGATCATTATTGAGCATATCTGGGATTCCTTGCAACGTGCTGTTCAGAAGAGATCTCCACCCACTCGTACTCTTACGGGTTTAGATCCCTGCAAGATTCATGGTGTTATTTCCCTCCAGCACTATTTCAGGCATTAGCCTAGTCCATGCTACGTCGTGTTGCGTCGCTTCTCCGTGCTCGTGGGGGCTCTAACGCTATTAGGCAAATGTAGCAATTTCTTTGGCTCTTCAGTGTATATCAAACTTATGATGTATCTAACAATTGATAATTACCCACCCAGTACCGGTAAGAAAGATTACGTTGATACCTAAACGGCAACAAGTTCCAACTACATATGCATGCGGTGACGCCTAAGGGTTGAGGATGACACGGCGGCCGGTCAGTACCATTGGGCCCTCGAGGTCTGATCGGACGGTGTTATGTTGTGTTAGTATGAATCCGGATGCCACCTTTTTGATTCAACGGCCTTAAGATTATATACTGAAATAACTAAGCCCAGGGTATCCAACGAGATAACAATGTATGCACTGTCGGAAAAAATTAGTACACTCAAGATTTATTGTTGCCACAGTGCATGAAATGATTACATTTACAGACCAATAGCACAGGCGGTTCTGAGGTAACAGGTTTCGGCCCACGCTGAAACACCCATATTAGTGAGTGGTGTAGCCTCCAAGCGCGGCAATGCGAATGCTGACTCTGGCATCCAGTCGACCGTATAGATGACGAACACTGTCGTGGGATACGTTATTCCATGCTTGCTCGACCTGTTTACGTGATGAAAGATGTTGGTTGACGAGTCGCACGAGTACTGTTCGCCACATCATATCCCACACCCTCTCCACTGGAGACACGTCCAGGGACTGTACTTACCGACGAAGTTGCTAAACGTCTTGCAGAGCACGCTGAGTTTCGCGGGCAGTGTGTGAGCGGGCATTGTCCTGTTGGAACAACACATCATCTTCCTGTTGCAAAGACAGCAAAGGAACGGGTATAAGAAAACTCTGCAAGTATACGGAGCGCTGGCTAGCGTGCTCTCAATAAACACAAATGGTGAACGAGAGTCTGGGGTGGAGCCAGCTTGTCTTGGACGAATTCCTTCTATGTGATAGCGATCACCAGGTCTACGTTGTGCGCGCAAACGACCATCACTTGCGTGCAAACAGAATCTGCTCTCATCGCTGAAGACCAATTCGCGCCATTCCAAGTGATCCTATGACAGCACCAATCGAGCCGTGGACGTCAATGCTGTGGCGTGAGTGGAAGACAGGCTGGAGGTGTGAGTGCCCAGTCACACTGCTAATAACCTGCCTGGTTGGCAACAATTGGTGTTGACACGTCTGGGCTTCCAAACCCTCTTATCTGTAACTTCCTGGCAGATTAAAACTGTGTGCCGGACCGAGACTCGAACTCGGGACCTTTGCCTTTCGCGGGCAAGTGCTCTACCATCTGAGCTACCCAAGCACGACTCACGCCCCGTCCTCACAGCTTTACTTCCGCCAGTACCTCGTCTTCTACCTTCCAAACTTTACAGAAGCTCTCCTGCGAACCTTGCAGAACTAGCACTCCTGAAAGAAAGGATATTGCGGAGACATGGCTTAGCCACAGCCTGGGGATGTTTCCAGAATGAGATTTTCACTCTGCAGCGGAGTGTGCGCTGATATGAAACTTCCTGGCAGATTAAAACTGTGTCCGGGCCGAGACTCGAACTCGGGACCTTTGCCTTTCGCTGCAGAGTGAAAATCTCATTCTAGAAACATCCTCTTATCTGTGCTGTGGTAGCTGTACGATCTGCCACTGCTGCCCTTAGAATATGACGATCCTGGCGGGTGTCTCTGCTGCCTGGACGTTCAGAACTTCGTCTACTGTTGTGAGACTGTTCATATGATCACTGATACCAGCATCGTTGCACAATTAATGCCGCACATCCAGCCTGAGTGACAGTTTTCCGAAAGGACCATCCGACTACTCGGAAGACCCTTCCAAACTCGCTCAGTTTGATGTAGGAAGCAGGATTGCATCATCGTGGCGTGGTTGCCTGTTTTCTTGAACATTTGCACCACACTGAGCCTTCTTTCCCTGTTAAAGAATAGGCACGGTGGCGCTCTGGTAGCTATGTTAGTATCCTTTCTGTTGGCGGACAATGTTAAAACCATTATCAGTACATCTGCTGTCCCCCAGGTGGCATATGCCATCGTCGGATCAATATCGATGCCGTCTTTCGAGGTGTACAATTTTTTTTCCGGCAGTGTCGTTACTAGAATACATTCACAAAAAAGTTGATCATATTCCAGTGATGTTAGGTTTACACTAAATATTTAAAATCCGAGCTGTAAAAAAGAACAGTTGAGAAAATTATGTTGAATATCAAGAAAAATAACCAACAAAAAATTCCATATTAATGCTCCTTGAAGTGACGAAATTGAGAAAAACTTTAAAAGCGCTTATTCAATTCTCATAACACATACGGAATTCCACACATGACTTTTTTAATGAATTTTTTGATTTACTCTTGGCAACGGCCTTGCCGCAGTGGATACACCGGTTCCCGTCAGATCACCGAAGTTAAGCGCTGTCGGGCGTGGCCGGCATTTGGATGGGTGGCCATCCAGGCGCCATGCGCTGCTGCCATTTTTCTGGGTGCACTCGGCCTCGTGATGCCAATTGAGGAGCTACTCGACCGAATAGTAGCGGCTCCGGACACAGAAAACCATCAAACCGACCGGGAGAGCGGTGTGCTGACCACACGCCGCTCCTATCCGCATCCTCAATTGAGGATGACACGGCGGTCGGATGGTCCCGATGGGCCACTTGTGGCCTGAAGACGGAGTGCTTTTTTTGATTTACTCTTATGATTTCTATTTCTTTAAAGGGTGGACTGACATGCTATTACTAAAGTTCTGGATAATGTGTATTGCGAACTACATACAATGATGGGAAAAAAACTCAGCACCAAGAAGGAGTTGTGCGACATAAACAAGAGTTAGCAGTCATGTTTCAACATCTGAAATTTCATGTTTATTCAAATTTCCGCGCCAGACGCGTAAGAGTGGCGCTAGTAGTGCCACTGTGAGAATGCAAATCAGGTTTGCTTTAAATGCACGCTGTAATGGTCGTGAGCGTTAGTTATCTTTGTGATTGGACGTGGTGAACTGATGTTTGTCATGAGTACCTTCAAGGTGACACAGTGTGTGATGTCCTTAGGTTAGTTAGGTTTAAGTAGTTCTAAGTTCTAGAGGACTGATGACCTCAGAAGTTAAGTCCCATAGTGCTCAGAGCCATTTGAACCATTTTTTAAGGCGACACAGTCGCCTTAATCAACACTCCACTGAGTTTGGACGAGGTCGTATAATAGGGCTACAAGGTGCTGAATGTTCCTTCTGCGATACTGTGGAAAGACGTGCCAGTGTGTATGATTACTGGCAGGCGTGGTCACGCAAATGTACAAGCGCAAGAAGACCGGGCTCTGGACGACCATCTGGCACCACCGAGAGGGAAGACCATCAAGTCCGGCGTATGGCATATGGAGCAGCAATTTGAGCAGCAGTTGGCACCACAGTGAGACAACAGATTGTTACAAATCAGTTACTTCAAGGACAGCTCCGAGACAGAAGTCCGATTACGTGCATTCCACTGACCCCCAACCACCTCCATCTGCGGCTTCAGTAGTGTCAAGCGAGAGCTTACTGGAGGGCAGAATGGAGGTCTGTTGGTTTTTCTGATGAAACTTTGTTCTGCCTCGGTGCCACTGACGGCCGTGTTGGTTAGAAGGCGGCCAGTTGAGGACCTGCAACCAACCTGTGTGCATGCAAGTCACACTGAATCTACACCTAGAGTTATGGTCTGAGGTGCGATTTCGCATGACAGCAAGAGCACACTCGTGGCTATCCCACACACTCTGACTGCATATTTGTTCGTCAGTCTGGTGATTCGACTTCTTGTGCTGCCATTCATTAACAGCTATCAAGGAGGTGTTTTCCAACACGTAAATGGTCGCCCACATACCACTGTTGCAAATCAACATGCCCTACAGAACTTCGATGTGTCCCTTGGACTGCTAGATCACCAGATCTGTCTCCAATCGAGCACACATGGGACGTCATCAAACGACAACTCCAGTGTCATCCATAACCAGCGTTAACTGTACCTACATTGGATGACCAAGTGCAACGGGCTTGGAACTCCTTCCCACAAACTGGCGTCCGTACAACGCAATACATGCACGTCTTCGTACTTGTATTCAACAACATGATGATTACACTAGCTACTAATGTACTAGCATTTACCGTCCGGTGTGGCCGAGCAGTTCTAGGCGCTTCAGTCCGGAACCGCGTGACTGATAGGGTCGCAGGTTCGAATCCTGTCTCGGTCATGGATGTGTGTGATGTCCTTAGGTTAGTTAGGTTTAAGTGGTTCTAAGTTCTAGGGGACTGATGACCTCAGATGGCAAGTCCCATAGTGCTCAGAGTCATTTGAACCATTTGAACTAGCATTTCACATTTTCAATGGCTTATATAAACCTGTGATCTTGCAGTGACAGTCACTTCAATACATTACCTAGACAAATGTTTTCCCGAAATTTCATTACACTACATTAACTGTTTTTTGGTCTTGTGATTTTTGTACGTCAGTTCGTTTTTTGGTTGACTGGCTAAAATATAGCTCCGGGTCAGTGTAAAACTAGAAATTTCTTAAAAACAACTAATAAATTGTCTGGTCCCCGTTCCCTAGTTTTGTCACTTTATTCTGCAGCCTCACTATCGCTGTATGCTGCTGTATGCTTTTATCCGATCTGCACAAAAGAGATTTGGAGCTGAAAGTCTCGTAATTTGTCTTTCCACAGAAAATGCCGGACAGTGCTCCTACAACGGCGGCAGCAGCAGCAGTTTGGTAGCTAAACTTCAGTAAGAACCAAGTAGACTGCTCCATTCATAAGAAGTTCCATGATGTCAGACAGTCACACAACATCCTTTGTGCAGGGCATAGGAGCCTCTACAAACTGGTTCGATTAAGACAGGGGCAAGGTATCTGAAGAAAGTTCTGCGACATCTGAGAGTCACGTGTTGTCTTATTTGTTCGAGTGTTCAGTGACACGTCCAAGCAGACCATCCTCCTCTGGTTCGGTCAGATGGGATGTTGTCCCTCACCTGCCATTGTGGCTTTAGAGCATCCCCAGACCAGCAACTGTAGGACGTCGAAAGTTCACCGAAAAGCCCAGCCATTTTTCTCATTTGTAGGGCAGTCCTTCGAATTCTGTTTGTGTAATTGTTCTGATTTTCCCGTCTGTGCTTAGACACTAGACTGTGCTTCGATAAGTGAGGAAAATAACTTCCCTGACTCAACCGGAAAATATAAACTAACCCCACTTGAGCCGTGTATCGACTCGTGCTACACCTTGTGTTTAGATTGCATTGGTTTTCCTTTTCTTCCCCTGACATGTTTTGCCTGTCATTAAGTGGCTGCTTGGTTGTCTTTTCCCTCTGCTATCGATATCTGCGTTTGCTTCCGGGAAACTGCTATGGAGGAAGTGAGATCTGGTAACTTCGTGTGGTGACGCCAGTAATCGTGTGTTTGCTGAGACCTTTGATTTTTTTAATGGCGGTTTTGGTAGCTTCACTGCCTCACCGTACCTTATTAACAAAGTTCTGTATTTACTTTAGTAGCCTGTTTACTAATGCTCTTTAATTTTTTTAAACTATTGTATTGCTATAAATTACTTGATTGCCGTTAGCGGCGTGTTTTGAAAGGCTGTTATTGCCGTACTGCTAGCTTGTGTGTTTTTTTAAAAAAGAAATTTTTTAATTGTGGTATTGCTATAAATTACTGGATTGCCGTTACAGGCATGTTTTGAAAGGCTGTTATTGCCGTACTGTTAGCTTCTGTGTTTTTGTTTTTGTTTTTTTTAAAGAAATTTTAAACTGTTGTATTGCTATAAATGACTGGATTGCCGTTTTTTAAAAGAAATTTCTAAACTTTTGCATTGCTGTAAATGACTTGATTGCCGTTAGCGGCGCGTTTTGAAAGGTTGTTGATTGCCGTACTTCAAGATTGATGTATTGCTATAAATGATTTGATTGCCGTTAGCGGCCTGTTTAAAAGGTCGTTTATTCCCGTACTGTTAGTTTCTGTAAGATATGAATAAAACATTTGTGTGTAAAAATCTCAACTCGACAGTAAACTATTAGAAGTTTGGCCCCGTTTCCCAACTTTTGGTGTGGCTTGTAGTAACCGTAACCACTGTGTGTGTCACCACTCACCATTTCAGAAAAGTGGTGAACACTACAGTAGCTGTAGGACTCAGAAATTTTTAGCTTTCTGTTAGTGCCTTCAAACAAGCAGCTAAATCTCGAAAAGTGGTGGGTGTCCTGTTTAGAGTTACAGAAATATTTATGTCGACTTCTCCATTTCATCATTTTGGAGTGTAAAATCAGATATTATAGCTGATATCGGTTTCGGGACCTTTTTGTCACAAAAGAGTGTGAAGGGTCTCAGGTAGGTGTCACAAGTGTGCAGTGGTCTTTTTAGAGTCAGTGTTCGAGTGCGGCAATATATGTCGAAAAATTGATGCAAACTACTGAGCAGCGATCTTTTTTGAAAGTGTATTTAGATACATATTCAATTGGGTTAAGTAAGTCCCGAGGGAGCACGTGCTCAAAGACAAGGGAAGACTGTGGTATTTCCCACAAAAGCGCACGAAGTGTCTCAGGGACGATTTGACAAGCGTATCGCGATCTTTTTTTAGAGCCTGTTTTCAAGTGCGGTGGTGGCATTCCTCGGAACAAAACGTGCAATTACATCGAAAATTGTTTAAATATTCTTGGGTCGTCTGCAAAGCTCTCTCATTTTCTTTGTGCACTGTTATTTTTAACTCCTGTGACATCTTCAATTTATGTATGTGCCAGTATTCTGCAACACCAGATGTAATAGCTCCTGAAGCAGTTCGTGTATCCTTGCGTTGGGGATGGGAAAGAGGAAGGTTGCGGGTATTTCCAAAGCGACAGGAAGTATGTGGCCACCCATACGGCTACAGCGTGTCGGTGCCATAAGACGGCGTTGTCGCTGGGGGCAGGGAGCATGCGCACTGGAGTGAATGTCTTGCCTCTTGCGCTTTGGAAGACTGACTGGACTTTTATCAAATCATCTACAGTTCCAGCACACACATTTATCAGTATGACTTGCAAAGTGCAACTTACCCCCATCCTGCTGCATCTTTAGTATATCATAAAGCGTATTTGTCTTCAAAAATATCATTGCTTTCCAAATATTATGCAGGTGGCTATCGACACAGCCCTGAGCTGGAAGATTACAGCTAATACACCCATTACACTCCTCCTCCAGCACAGACATCTCATCCATTGAACAAAGCAAATAATTACGTCCGTCCTCCCAGTCCAGCAGCTAGACACAGACTGAGCGAATCTCCCACTATTTTCCCCCAGACCGCCATCTTGGATTATGTCATGGGACGGTAGAAGGGGATGGCCGACACTGCCCTCTGATGGTGATGCTGTGAACTAGACCAGTTGTACTCTGAATCTCACAGTGAACACACCGTATGGAGCTACTGTCTATGACAATTCTAATTTCTGTAAAGTCAGTACCACCATTAGACTGTTTTTTACTTACAGCGTTACATTTACACTTACACAATCATGATTTCGGCTTCAAAGTGCCATTACCAAGTGTTTTAAGTGTTATAAATCGCCTAAGATGGCATACGACAGATACAGATGATGCAATTTGATTTGCTTTCTTAAGGTGCATGAAAGGTCTTCTGGGCCAGCTTTATTGGGCCCTTCCTGTATAAATTCATAATTCCAATACAAGATCTGATACATCCAGCACTTCGCTGTAATCCTAGAACACACCAGTAACATGAGTGCAATCCAGGACCACGGTTTACTCAAGACGAGCTTATAGCTTGAACTGTAAACATCAAAGCAGCTCCTCTCTATCATATCCCAGCTGTCTTCATTCTTTGCAACAGCGAATCAATATTTTTACCACTTCATCGACGTGCGCAGCTTTCCTGATGTCTACCTCCTCCTTTTCCGCGTAATAAGGTAGCTTTATTCTATTATTTCTCAGCGTTTTCCTGAAACAGCGTATTTCTGCAGATATTGCTTCTGTACTGTTACTATGGTCTCACCGCAGGACACCACATTGGCTAGGTTGTAGGCTTCAAATCGGCAGCGGTCCGTCAGTACACATCGGACCCACGAGTCGCCACTGTCGACGCTGGCAGACCGAGCGCCGCCACTCGGCTGGTCTTACGAAACAAGCTGTTGTGGGTTGGCAGGAAAGCCAACACCGGGATACAAGAGGAAGCCGAAAGGCACGCGTTTTAGCTCACGCGGGCAGGCGTGAGGTCTGGAACAGGACAAGGAAATTAGACTTTAGAAAAACGGACGTAGCTGGTGGAATACTTAACTTTAATCCATAAATGGTGAACGTCGCTCTTGACGATACATTAATCACAAGATCAATAGCAACTGATAATGGCGCCTTGCTAGGTCGTAGCAAATAACGTAGCTGAAGGCTATGCTAACTATCGTCTCGGCAAATGAGAGCGTATTTTGTCAGTGAACCATCGCTAGCAAAGTCGGTTGTACAACTGGGGCGAGTGCTAGGAAGTCTCTCTAGACGTGCCGTGTGGCGGCGCTCGGTCTGCACTCGCTGATAGTGGCGACACGCGGGTCCGACGTATACTAACGGACCGCGGCCGATTTAAAGGCTACCACCTAGCAAGTGTGGTGTCTGGCGGTGACACCACACAAGTTAGCTCATTGGCCAATTCTACAGCCGATTTTAATAGGAATGGATCACTTGTTATAGCTTCAGAGATCTCATTTGCAGAGACGCTAGTTAGCATAGCCTTCAGATAAGTCAGTAGCTACAACCTTGCCAGGTGCCACATACAGATTATGCATTGACAATTGATCTATATGTGTGAAGCAATCAGAATTGTAAAGAAGTATTTGCAGTTCAGTATATAACTGTGCTTGTAAATATGATTGTACAAATATCGACGTTCGCCGCTGATGCTGAATTAAAGCTAAATATGTAATTGTATTCCTATCACATAACTAATGAGGAGGTATTGAATAGAATTGGAGAGAAGAGAAATTTGTGGCACAACTTGATTAGAAGAAGGGATCAGTTGGTAGGGCATATTCTGAGGCATCAAGGGATCACCAATTTAGTACTGGAGGGCAGCGTGGAGGGTGGAGGATGTAGTTTGCAGTAGGTACTGGGAGATGAAGAAGCTTGCACAGGATAGAGTAGCATGGAGAGCTGCATCAAACCAGTCTCTGGACTGAAGACCACAACAACAACAACAACAACAACAACAACAACCTGTCTACTAGCTTTCTAATCACCTGAGATGTTCCAGATACATCCCGTCAAGTATGGTTCATTTATCTTCACGTCGGCCTACGTGATCAGCACGTGCATTTAATGGCCACACCTCGTGATCAGACTAAGAGTCAAATTGCGTGACTCAACCAGGTCACCCTTTTTCCATGAGGCCCATAGTTCCGCCTCATACATAACAGTTACAACACATTTTGTTTATACTGGGTAGACAAAAAAAAAAAAAAGAGCCAGAAAATATTTCGTACACCTTAAGACAGGCATACAAACTTACATCATCTGCATTTAGGCCAGAACAAGTGTGACGGGTAGCGTATCTTAAGGGGCATCAAATACACTCCTGGAAATGGAAAAAAGAACACATTGACACCGGTGTGTCAGACCCACCATACTTGCTCCGGACACTGCGAGAGGGCTGTACAAGCAATGATCACACGCACGGCACAGCGGACACACCAGGAACCGCGGTGTTGGCCGTCGAATGGCGCTAGCTGCGCAGCATTTGTGCACCACCGCCGTCAGTGTCAGCCAGTTTGCCGTGGCATACGGAGCTCCATCGCAGTCTTTAACACTGGTAGCATGCCGCGACAGCGTGGACGTGAACCGTATGTGCAGTTGACGGACTTTGAGCGAGGGCGTATAGTGGGCATGCGGGAGGCCGGGTGGACGTACCGCCGAACTGCTCAACACGTGGGGCGTGAGGTCTCCACAGTACATCGATGTTGTCGCCAGTGGTCGGCGGAAGGTGCACGTGCCCGTCGACCTGGGACCGGACCGCAGCGACGCACGGATGCACGCCAAGACCGTAGGATCCTACGCAGTGCCGTAGGGGACCGCACCGCCACTTCCCAGCAAATTAGGGACACCGTTGCTACTGGGGTATCGGCGAGGACCATTCGCAACCGTCTCCATGAAGCTGGGCTACGGTCCCGCACACCGTTAGGCCGTCTTCCGCTCACGCCCCAACATCGTGCAGCCCGCCTACAGTGGTGTCGCGACAGGTGTGAATGGAGGGACGAATGGAGACGTGTCGTCTTCAGCGATGAGAGTCGCTTCTGCCTTGGTGCCAATGATGGTCGTATGCGTGTTTGGCGCCGTGCAGGTGAGCGCCACAATCAGGACTGCATACGACCGAGGCACACAGGGCCAACACCCGGCATCATGGTGTGGGGAGCGATCTCCTACACTGGCCGTACACCACTGGTGATCATCGACGGGACACTGAATAGTGCACGGTACATCCAAACCGTCATCGAACCCATCGTTCTACCATTCCTAGACCGGCAAGGGAACGTGCTGTTCCAACAGGACAATGCACGTCCGCATGTATCCCGTGCCACCCAACGTGCTCTAGAAGGTGTAAGTCAACTACCCTGGCCAGCAAGATCTCCGGATCTGTCCCCCATTGAGCATGTTTGGGACTGGATGAAGCGTCGTCTCACGCGGTCTGCACGTCCAGCACGAACGCTGGTCCAACTGAGGCGCCAGGTGGAAATGGCATAGCAAGCCGTTCCACAGGACTACATCCAGCTTCTCTACGATTGTCTCCATGGGAGAATAGCAGCCTGCATTGCTGCGAAAGGTGGATATACACTGTACTGGTGCCGACATTGTGCATGCTCTGTTGCCTGTGTCTATGTGCCTGTGGTTCTGTCAGTGTGATCATATGATGTATCTGACCCCAGGAATGTGTCAATAAAGTTTCCCCTTCCTGGGACAATGAATTCACGGTGTTCTTATTTCAATTTCCAGGAGTGTATTTTCTGGACCAGTTTTATTTCGCCCATTCCGCATGTCATTGTTCCTAGTCCACAGAACATTGTGTAATTAAAAAAATACTGAACTCAATAATAACAGGACTGACAATACTGCGGTACCACATATTCACTATTAAAATTGTTATGTATGAGGCGGAACTATGGGCCTCATGGAAAAAGGGGTGACCTGGTTGAGTCACTCAATTTGACTCTTAGCCTGACCACGAGGTGTGGCCGTTAATTGCACGCGTTGATCACGTAGGCTGACGTGAGGATCCATGAACTATACTTGACGGGATGTATCTGGAACATCTTAGATGATTAGAAAGTTAGTAGACTGGAATACAATTAAATACTTAGCTTTAATTCAGCATCAGCGGTGAACGCCGATCTTGACTTTGTACAATAATATTTACAAGTGCAGTTATAGACTGAACTGCGAATACTTTTTTCCAATTCTGATTGCTTCACCCATATAGATCAATTGTCAATGCATAAACTGTATGTGGCGCCTGGCTAGGTCGTAGCTACTGACTTAGCTGAAGGCTATGCTAACCGGCGTCTCTGCGAATGAGATCTCTGAAGCTATAACAAGTGAACCATTCCTATTAAAGTCGGCTGTAGAACTGGCCAGTGCGCTAGCTTGTCTCGTAAGACCAGCCGAGTGGCGGCGCTCAGCCTGCTAGCGTCGACAGTGGCGACTCGCGGGTCCGATGTGTACTGACGGACCGCGGCCGATTTGAAGCCTACAACATAGCAAGTGTGGTGTCTTGCGGTGACACAACAACAACTCCTAATATTACTGTTATTGTGGCATCTCCATCGAGCCACTCATTTCATTTAAGTTCATTTAACTCCTTCCAAAAACTCTTATCAGTTTCCCTTCGCTGGAACAATTGCATGAAATCAGTGTCATGAGGCAGCTGTTTACCATTGGCATTCGCCATCTGATCAGATGGAAAGCCACTTAACGGTAAACTGCACAAGGAGACAGCAGGAATTCAGAGCAGAGTAGGTGGCAACTAGTGGTCAGAAGTTGCGCACCTGGCTGGAACCGCACTGCCGGGTGTAACCGCAGCAGTAGTTCGGTAAGACGCCGCCGGCGCGCCGGAGCGCTGCCTGAGTGGCGGGCGCACTACTTGCTGGAGATGCGCGCCGCACGCTAAGAGGATTATACACTGCTCGCCACGCCACTTTGCAGGGGCACAGTTCGCCCGTCTTGTCGGGAGCCGGCATCCTGAGTGGCGAGCGACTACTTGGCGCCAGTCTTAGCAGCAGAGGGCTCAGGTTCCATTCCTGTTCCGAGTGCCTTTCTTTTTTCAGTCTTCGTCCAAATTCGTCAGTACTGTTCGAAGAGCAAGAGCGCAGTCCTGTGTACCACACGTGGGGAACCAAGAACGGCTTTCCCTATTTCATTCGCTAATGTGGTAAGGCTCTTCGAAATCAGACCTCGCTGCTGAATGATTTTGATTGCGAGAGCAAGAGCTCACCCTTTGCTTTTATCTTCTTGTAGAAATAGTAAATAGCCAATCAGTTCCAAATTGGGAGGTATATCTACATCTACATCTACATCTACATTGATACTCCGCAAGCCACCCAACGGTGTGTGGCGGAGGGCACTTTACGTGCCACTGTCATTACCTCCCTTTCCTGTTCCAGTCGCGTATGGTTCGCGGGAAGAACGACTGTCTGAAAGCCTCCGTGCGCGCTCTAATCTCTCTAATTTTACATTCGTGATCTCCTCGGGAAGTATAAGTAGGGGGAAGCAATATATTCGATACCTCATCCAGAAACGCACCCTCTCGAAACCTGGCGAGCAAGCTACACCGCGATGCAGAGCGCCTCTCTTGCAGAGTCTGCCACTTGAGTTTATTAAACATCTCCGTAACGCTATCACGGTTACCAAATAACCCAGTGACGAAACGCGCCGCTCTTCTTTGGATCTTCTCTATCTCCTCCGTCAACCCGACCTGGTACGGATCCCACACTGATGAGCAATACTCAAGTATAGGTCGAACGAGTGTTTTGTAAGCCACCTCCTTTGTTGATGGACTACATTTTCTAAGCATTCTCCCAATGAATCTCAACCTGGTACCCGCCTTACCAACAATTGATTTTATATGATCATTCCACTTCAAATCGTTCCGCACGCATACTCCCAGATATTTTACAGAAGTAACTGCTACCAGTGTTTGTTCCGCTATCATATAATCATACAATAAAGGATCCTTCTTTCTATGTATTCGCAATACATTACATTTGTCTATGTTAAGGGTCAGTTGCCACTCCCTGCACCAAGTGCCTATCCGCTGCAGATCTTCCTGCATTTCGCTACAATTTTCTAATGCAGCAACTTCTCTGTATACTACAGCATCATCCGCGAAAAGCCGCATGGAACTTCCGACACTATCTACTAAGTCATTTATATATATTGTGAAAAGCAATGGTCCCATAACACTCCCCTGTGGCACGCCAGAGGTTACTTTAACGTCTGTAGACGTCTCTCCATTGATAACAACATGCTGTGTTCTGTTTGCTAAAAACTCTTCAATCCAGCCACACAGCTGGTCTGATATTCCGTAGGCTCTTACTTTGTTTATCAGGCGACAGTGCGGAACTGTATCGAACGCCTTCCGGAAGTCAAGAAAAATAGCATCTACCTGGGAGCCTGTATCTAATATTTTCTGGGTCTCATGAACAAATAAGGCGAGTTGGGTCTCACACGATCGCTGTTTCCGGAATCCATGTTGATTCCTACATAGTAGATTCTGGGTTTCCAGAAATGACATGATACGCGAGCAAAAAACATGTTCTAAAATTCTACAAGAGATCGACGTAAGAGATATAGGTCTATAGTTTTGCGCATCTGCTCGACGACCCTTCTTGAAGACTGGGACTATCTGTGCTCTTTTCCAATCATTTGGAACCCTCCGTTCCTCTAGAGACTTGCGGTACACGGCTGTTAGAAGGGGGGCAAGTTCTTTCGCGTACTCTGTGTAGAATCGAATTGGTATCCCGTCAGGTCCAGTGGACTTTCCTCTATTGAGTGATTCCAGTTGCTTTTCTATTCCTTGGACACTTATTTCGATGTCAGCCATTTTTTCGTTTGTGCGAGGATTTAGAGAAGGAACTGCAGTGCGGTCTTCCTCTGTGAAACAGCTTTGGAAAAAGGTGTTTAGTATTTCAGCTTTACGCGTGTCATCCTCTGTTTCAATGCCATCATCATCCCGTAGTGTCTGGATATGCTGTTTCGAGCCACTTACTGATTTAACGTAAGACCAGAACTTCCTAGGATTTTCTGTCAAGTCGGTACATAGAATTTTACTTTCGAATTCAATGAACGCTTCACGCATAGCCCTCCTTACGCTAACTTTGACATCGTTTAGCTTCTGTTTGTCTGAGAGGTTTTGGCTGCGTTTAAACTTGGAGTGGAGCTCTCTTTGCTTTCGCAGTAGTTTCCTAACTTTGTTGTTGTACCACGGTGGGTTTTTCCCGTCCCTCACAGTTTTACTCGGCACGTACCTGTCTAAAACGTATTTTACGATTGCCTTGAACTTTTTCCATAAACACTCAACATTGTCAGTGTCGGAACAGAAATTTTCTTTTTGATCTGTTAGGTAGTCTGAAATCTGCCTTCTATTACTCTTGCTAAACAGATAAACCTTCCTCCCTTTTTTTATATTCCTATTAACTTCCATATTCAGGGATGCTGCAACGGCCTTATGATCACTGATTCCCTGTTCTGTACATACAGATTCGAAAAGTTCGGATCTGTTTGTTATCAGTAGGTCCAATATGTTATCTCCACGAGTCGGTTCTCTGTTTAATTGCTCGAGGTAATTTTCGGATAGTGCACTCAGTATAATGTCACTCGATGCTCTGTCCCTACCACCCGTCCTAAACATCTGAGTGTCCCAGTCTATATCTGGTAAATTGAAATCTCCACCTAAGACTATAACATGCTGAGAAAATTTATGTGAAATGTATTCCAAATTTTCTCTCAGTTGTTCTGCCACTAATGCTGCTGAGTCGGGAGGTCGGTAAAAGGAGCCAATTATTAACCTAGTTCGGTTGTTTAGTGTAACCTCCACCCATAATAATTCACAGGAACTATCCACTTCTACTTCACTACAGGATAAACTACTACTAACAGCGATGAACACTCCACCACCGGTTGCATGCAATCTATCCTTTCTAAACACCGTCTGTACCTTTGTAAAAATTTCGGCAGAATTTATCTCTGGCTTCAACCAGCTTTCTGTACCTATAACGATTTCGGCTTCGGTGCTTTCTATCAGCGCTTGAAGTTCCGGTACTTTACTAACGCAGCTTCGACAGTTGACAATTACAATACCGATTGCTGCTTGGTCCCCGCATGTCCTGACTTTGCCCCACACCCGTTGAGGCTGTTGCCCTTTCTGTACTTGCCCAAGGCCATCTAACCTAAAAAACCGCCCAGCCCACGCCACACAACCCCTGCTACCCGTGTAGCCGCTTGTTGCGTGTAGTGGACTCCTGACCTATCCAGCGGAACCCGAAACCCCACCACCCTATGGCGCAAGTCGAGGAATCTGCAGCCCACACGGTCGCAGAACCGTCTCAGCCTCTGATTCAGACCCTCCACTCGGCTCTGTACCAAAGGTCCGCAGTCAGTCCTGTCGACGATGCTGCAGATGGTGAGCTCTGCTTTCATCCCGCTAGCGAGACTGGCAGTCTTCTCCAAATCAGATAGCCGCCGGAAGCCAGAGAGGATTTCCTCCGATCCATAGCGACACACATCATTGGTGCCGACATGAGCGACCACCTGCAGATGGGTGCACCCTGTACCCTTCATGGCATCCGGAAGGACCCTTTCCACATCTGGAATGACTCCCCCCGGTATGCACACGGAGTGCACATTGGTTTTCTTCCCCTCTCTTGCTGCCATTTCCCTAAGGGGCCCCATTACGCGCCTGACGTTGGAGCTCCCAACTACCAGTAAGCCCACCCTCTGCGACTGCCCGGATCTTGCAGACTGAGGGGCAACCTCTGGAACAGGACAAGCAGCCATGTCAGGCCGAAGATCAGTATCAGCCTGAGACAGAGCCTGAAACCGGTTCGTCAGACAAACTGGAGAGGCCTTCCGTTCAGCCCTCCGGAATGTCTTTCGCCCCCTGCCACACCTTGAAACGACCTCCCACTCTACCACAGGTGACGGATCAGCCTCAATGCGGGCAGTATCCCGGGCAACCACAGTCGTAGTCCGATCAGGGGATGCGTGGGACGAGCTGGCCGTCCCCGACAAACCCCCATCCCGACCCCCACAGTGATGCCCATTGGCAACAGCCTCAAGCTGTGTGACCGAAGCCAACACTGCCTGAAGCTGGGAGCGAAGGGATGCCAACTCAGCCTGCATCCGAACACAGCAGTTGCAGTCCCTATCCATGCTAAAAACTGTTTTGCTAAGAACGTCTGAACTAATCTACAGAGAGCGCAAACAAATCGACAAAATTTAAACGGTTATTAAAATACAAGATTGCCTAGTAAATGCAGTAATGCTGCTACTTGCGCACTGCTGACACTGCTCGGCGGCGGAAGGAGACTAAGCGAAATTACACTATTCAGGTACCAAAACACGATGCTACACTCTCAAATACTATAATACGCCCGAAATGTATGAATTAAACAATGCAAGAACCAAAAACACGCAAAGAAATTAAGAATTAAACTATGTAACAAATGAGTGAGCTAGGAGTATACGACTTGCTGCTCAGCTGCTTATCCAACGGCGGCAGGGAGCACACTGACTGCGACCAACCGACACTGGCCGTTCAAAACAAAACAGTAGACAAACGACTACGCGAATTTACACTATTCAGGTACTAAAACGCGATGCTACAACTCTCAAATACTATAATACGCCCGAAATTTATGAATTACACAATGCAAGTACCAAAAACACGCAAAGAAATTAAGAATTAAACTATGTAACAAATGAGTGAGCTAGGAGTATACGACTTGCTGCTGCAGCTGCTTATCCAACGGCGGCAGGGAGCACACCTCTTTACCATGGTTTCAACACTTATTAAAGCATCTTTGTCAGAAGGAAATATTTACAACCTAAACAAGTTAACAGTGAAATATGTATATCATTACGAATACAAAAAATTATTCTGTCTTACTGTTTTACTACTTGATCTTACCACAATGACCTTTCTGAGATGGTAACTTACTATTTATTGTCATTTTATTGATTTTAAATATGTACACAGCTACATATGATCTGGTTTTTAAGTCATAATTTTAATTTGAACGTTTTGATCAAACTTAGCGTGATAAAGTTTGTCACTATCACGCCCTCACTTGCCAGAGGTTTTTGCTTAGCCCAAGTGATGTGTACGTGACGCTAGTACACTAGCTGCACATTGGTGAGGAAATACCAAATGGCAACAACCATTTTGTGCGTGTTTTAATTATTATGGAGGTTCAAGTGGTTCTGAGCACTATGGGACTCAACTTCTAAGGTCATCAGTCTCCTAGAACTTGGAACTACTTAAACCTAACTAACCTAAGAACAGCACACACATCCATACCCAAGGCAGGATTCGAACCTGCGGCCGTAGCGGTCGCGCGGTTCCAGACTGTAGCGCCTAGAACCGCTCGGCCACCCCGGCCGGCTATGGAGGTTGTATTTCATATCTGACTGACGTCTTTGCGCTATATTTTAACTTACGTCTACCACAACATATCATCCAATATGTCTGAATAGTTTTTTTGTATAACACACACAGCATATATAGATTTTCACTGTTAACTTGTTTAGGTTGTCAAAATTTCGTTCTGAAGAAGACGTTTTCATAATCGTTGAAACTGTGATAACGAGGGTTTAACAAACTTTCCATTTTGCAAATTGTTGGCTGTTCACTGTTTCTACACGAAGAATTCATCCTACGGTTGCTGCTTCAGCCATGTACAAAATTTTAAAATCTTCGCTTTTACAATGTGTTGAATTCTGCTACGCCCACTTTCAATGACTTGGACGAATGTCTGTCGAGGAATGGCAGCCCATTCTTCTTCAAAAGTAGAAACCGGAGAGTGCAGTGATGTTGGGTACCGGGATCAGGAACGAAATCGAGCTTCTAACTTATCCCAAAAGGTGTTCACTGTGTTGATGTCGGTAATCTGAGGAGGCCAGTCCATTTCAGGAATGTTATTGGCCACAAACCATTGCCTCAAACAAGCTGCTTCATGGCAGGGTGCACTGTCAAGCTGATACAATCACCACTGCAGCTGTGAAGATGCGGACTCAGTGCTCTGTGACGTCGAGGCACATTGGCCACAGTTTGATTGGTGTTTTCCGTGCTGCCTCATGTGTTAGCAGCTTGGGTTGGTGAGTAACCAGAGTGCTCTCACTTACATCGTAAACGACATCCTGGTAAGCACCCATTGTCTCTGCACAGAGTGTGCGACTTTGAGCTGGGTCACAATGCAGCCTTCGAAAGGTGGGGGTTCCTCAGTATCGGAGTACATCTATGGGGAAGGAATTAAGCGGCACCTGCGACACGCCCCTAAGCGATAATCATTGTTTGGCTGCTCCCTAGTCTCACCAGTTAGACCTCCAGGAGGCCTGTTGGTGGATGTCTCCAAAAGCTTCCCATCAGTCGTGACTCGAATGGCAGCACTGTGGGTTGCTGTTGCAAAATCCTCCTGGCAAACTCGCTGTTTCGTCGGAGTCCGAAGACAATTTTCGTGGAACAAACGATGGACCAACACACTTCCCACCTCCCATATGGTCAGCTATGAACTGAGTACATATAAAGCCACTATAGATAAGTAATATTTGAGACAGTAGTGAGAATGGGTACATGATATGGAATGTGCTGGAATTTTCCTGGGCAAGTTACACTTTTAAAAATTTATTTCAAAAAATCTAAAATTTTACACTTGTCCCAGGAGCTCCTGTACAATATTCAGGATAGCACAAGTTAACAACTAATTAAGCACACAAAATAACAATGCACTTAACCTTTCTCAAAACTCGAGGCATTTGACACTTACATAAGATCAGTTCAATATATAAAAATTAAATCTCAATAACATATTCATAAATTACATACACTGCATCGTCAAGACATATACATATTTTAGACTTCACGTATCCTGATATAAAGCAAACCTGTTTTATCAGAACACTTGAATAAAAGGATAAAATTTTAACTGAAATAATATGTGGCGCCAGCGGCGCATTAACTGCTTTGACACAAGTTATGGGTGGCAACATTCAATAAAACTATGCACTAAATTAAATAGTACAATAAAATATATACAATATCCAATCAATAAAAGCTTAATGCTACTTGACAGCAACCAAAAGAGGACAGAACCTGTTACTCTTAGCCAAACAGAGAATCAGTGAAATCACATCAAACAGAAACGTAATCGACAAAAGAGATGGAACATAACATTCTACGAGGGTTGTTTTTTAAGTAACGGCCGTTTTTATTAAAAAAAAAAAAAACAAATACTTTCGTAAAAAAACTTTTATTTTCTGATTCTACACACTTTTACCTATTTTTCTGGATAGTTGCCTTGTTTATTTAAGCACTTGTCATACCATACAACTAAGTTTTTAATTCCCTCTTCAAAGAATTCGGCCGCCTGCTCCGACAGCCAAGAGTTCACGGCCGCTTTCACTTCATCGTCGTCATTGAAGCGCTGCCCGCCAAGATGGTGTTTCAGGTACCGGAAAAGGTGAAAATCGCTAGGAGCAAGGTCGGGGCTGTATGGTGCATGGTCCACAACTTACCAGCCAAAAGAATCAATCAAATCCCGAGTCTTTGGAGAGGTGTGAGGTCTAGCGTTATCGTGCAGGAGCAAAACTCCTTTTGTCAGCATGCCGCGCCTTTTATTTTGAATTGCTCTGCGGAGCTTCTTTAGAGTTGCACAGTAGGCGTCTGAGTTGATTGTCGTTCCTCGTGGCATAAAGTCCACTAGCAAAACACCGCGCCGGTCCCAGAACACAGTTGCCATAATCTTACGTTTGACAGCGTCTGTTTGGTTTTGACCTTGACGGGTGAGGTTGTGTGTCGCCATTCCATCGATTGTCGCTTGCTTTCGGGAGTGATATGGGATACCCATGTTTCATCTCCAGTGACAATTTGACTCAACATGTAATCCCCTTCTTCCTCGTAACGAATCAAAAAGTCAAATGAAGTGGCAAATCTCTTCCCTTTGTGGTCCTCTGTGAGGAGTCTGAGTACCCACCGAGAACACACAAGTTTAGGTTTTCAGACACAATTTTGTGCAAAACCGATCTTGAAACTTGTGGAAATTCCAAAGAAAGAGTGGAAATTGTGAATCTTCTGTCCTCACGAATCTTTGTTTCGACTGCAGCCACCAAATCATCAGTGATCACAGAGGGCCAGCCTGAGCGTTCTTCGTCATGGACGTTTTGACGGCCATTTGTAAACTCTCAAACCCATTGACGCACTTTACCTTCACTCATTGCATTCAAGCCATAAACTTCTGTTAACTGACGATGAATTTCTGCAGCTGATAGGCTTCTCGCGGTCAAAAAACGTATCACTGATCGTATCTCACACGCGGCGGGCGATTCAATAATCGTAAACGTTATAAAGTAGCACAGCGATGCGTACACGTCAGCTACAGAGCTGCAACTTGCATCAGTGTGAACGGGAAGGATGCCGGCAAGTGGCGCGGTGGCTTGTTGCGGCGTCCGCGCTAATTACGGGACTATACGCGCGAACGGCCCTTACTTAAAAAACAACCCTCGTATTCTAGTCCACGACATAGTGGCTGGCAGTCGAAATACTGTGAGTCCTGGATTCGGATCTGATACGTTCGTATCGATGTTTCTGGTAAGCTATTGACGGTGCTTTGACTTTAAGTTTCCTCGGCACGCCACGAGATGATGCCACTTCCGCATGTGCTGCCTTGGAAGGCGAATGTGTAAATGCTGTGCGAAGAAAGACGAGCATATGCAAGATATAGTCAGCCATTCTGTTGGCAGGCAGGAATACGTGATAGTTTCCCAGTACAGTGTAGAGTGTTTATATTGAAAGGTGGCGAGTTTCCCTGTTGGGAGATGGTTACTAGCTCCATTTGCTGTTGTCGAACATTCAGTGGGGTGAAGACAGGTTTTAAATCCGCCACAAAAGTACTTCATCGAGGTCTACCTGCTGCGGGGCTATTTGGCAGTTATTACCATCATATAATGGAAGTTATGGTGAGCTCCTTTCTGCTGCATTGCGAAAAACTGAGTTGCGCCAAAGGTGAGTGAACATACTCCTCACCTTGGGAGCTCACCGTGCCCCATCATTTGTGTGTTTCTTCTTTTCTTCAGAATTCCAAGGGAGTCCCAGCGATAACTTGGCCATGTTTTGGATGATCTCATTTTGTTTGTAACTATTACGCCGCTTGGACGTAATTCGTCATAAACTGCTTGCTTTTTACAGCCTGAGCTGGCCCTCGATCAAATGTGCGCGATTCGGCGAAAGGGGCCGTCTAGAAACTTTTTACTCTTTTGCTAAATTCATTTTATGTTACATGAAACAACAAGTTTACTGTTACCAGTCACCGTTTTATTTATTTCCACGATGCATTTCAAAGGTTTAAACCTCCATCATCTGGTGGATATACACTCCTGAAAATTGAAATAAGAACAACGTGAATTCATTGTCCCAGGAAGGGGAAACTTTATTGACACATTCCTGGGGTCAGATACATCACATGATCACACTGACAGAACCACAGGCACATAGACACAGGCAACAGAGCATGCACAATGTCGGCACTAGTACAGTGTATATCCACCTTTCGCAGCAATGCAGGCTGCTATTCTTCCATGGAGACGATCGTAGAGATGCTGGCTGTAGTCCTGTGGAACGGCTTGCCATGCCATTTCCACCTGGCACCTCAGTTGGACCAGCGTTCGTGCTGGACGTGCAGACCGCGTGAGACGACGCTTCATCCAGTCCCAAACATGCTCAATGGGGGACAGATCCGGAGATCTTGCTGGCCAGGGTAGTTGACTTACACCTTCTAGAGCACGTTGGGTGGCACGGGATACATGCGGACTTGCATTGTCCTGTTGGAACAGCAAGTTCCCTTGCCGGTCTAGGAATGGTAGAACGATGGGTTCGATGACGGTTTGGATGTACCATGCACTATTCAGTGTCCCCTCGACGATCATCAGTGGTGTACGGCCAGTGTAGGAGATCGCTCCCCACACCATGATGCCGGGTGTTGGCCCTGTGTGCCTCGGTCGTATGCAGTCCTGATTGTGGCGCTCACCTGCACGGCGCCAAACACGCATACGACCATCATTGGCACCAAGGCAGAAGCGACTCTCATCGCTGAAGACGACACGTCTCCATTCGTCCCTCCATTCACGCCTGTCGCGACACCACTGGAGGCGGGCTGCACGATGTTGGGGCGTGAGCGGAAGACGGCCTAACGGTGTGCGGGACCGTAGCCCAGCTTCATGGAGACGGTTGCGAATGGTCCTCGCCGATACCCCAGGAGCAACAGTGTCCCTAATTTGCTGGGAAGTGGCGGTGCGGTCCCCTACGGCACTGCGTAGGATCCTACGGTCTTGGCGTGCATCCGTGCGTCGCTGCGGTCCGGTCCCAGGTCGACGGGCACGTGCACCTTCCGCCGACCACTGGCGACAACATCGATGTACTGTGGAGACCTCACGCCCCACGTGTTGAGCAATTCGGCGGTACGTCCACCCGGCCTCCCGCATGCCCACTATACGCCCTCGCTCAAAGTCCGTCAACTGCACATACGGTTCACGTCCACGCTGTCGCGGCATGCTACCAGTGTTAAAGACTGCGATGGAGCTCCGTATGCCACGGCAAACTGGCTGACACTGACGGCGGCGGTGCACAAATGCTGCGCAGCTAGCGCCATTCGACGGCCAACACCGCGGTTCCTGGTGTGTCCGCTGTGCCGTGCGTGTGATCATTGCTTGTACAGCCCTCTCGCAGTGTCTGGAGCAAGTATGGTGGGTCTGACACACCGGTGTCAATGTGTTCTTTTTTCCATTTCCAGGAGTGTACATTAGTTAGTATGACATTTGCGTGTGTGTTGTGTTACGATTTTTTGGAGGAACTTGTGGTACTGTCTAGTGGAGGAACAAGGCACTATTTCAGAACATGGTTTTGGTTTTCTTCTGACAAAAAATTAAACTTATATCTAACGGTAAACATAAAATAAGTAAAATAGAGTACCTCCAGTGGTCACAGGTTCCTTTCGCTGTCATAAAGCGTCACATGTATACTGTCATATTTGTAAACAAATATGGCGTCTGGAATCTGCTTGGTGCAAGGTTTGTATAGCAGAAGAGAAGACATAATCGCAAAGTACACAGAATATACATCGTAACAACATTATTACAGAATAATTATTTAAAGGATTTGGAGGTATTTGTTTTGAGGCGTCGAATACATGTGTGTGTACTTCAGGTGGCATATAAATCCGATTTTGACAAGTTAAAACAGCTTATACTTCATACTCGTTTGTACACTCAGGTGAAATGTTAAAATGGCTTAAACTTCATACTTACTAATAACAATCAGGTGAAATGTTACAGACTTTAAGTACAATAATCATATTGACTACAGCAGTAAAATTATACCTAAATTAAGATATTTGATTGGGATTAATAGACAGGTGTGAGAGGCTGGAGGCAGAAGAGAGCAAGAGAGAGAGAAAGTGTGTGAGAGAGAGAGAGAGAGAGAGAGAGAGAGAGAGAGAGAGAGAGAGAGAGGGTGAAAAGAGTGATTGTATGAGAGCAAACTTTACATGGCAAGGGGTCTTAAGATTACATGTTACATATATTAGCTGCCTAAAGGGTGGGGTAATACATTGGTTAATGCTTTAAAATATACAGACAGATACACAATTTGTGCCAGCAGTTGATATACATATAGTTTCAAGCTGACAAGGGGTACAAGCTGTTGGTGTGATAAATTATCTGTAAATGAGGTCAATCTCTTGTACTCTTGGCGGCTGTCAATATTTATGGTAAATATTAAGGTGCGCGCGAGCGTGTGTGTGTGTGTGTGTGTGTGTGTGTGTGTGTGTGTGTGTGTGTGTGTGTGTGCATTTTTAATGATGTAGGCAGTTCCTAAAAACAGAGATGATACTATGGTAAATATTGCCATTTAAGATGGATTCAGGTTGTTTTGTTTGGTGTTTGTATGTTTGGAGTGTTTCAAGGATGTCTAGTTTTCTGCCTTTTGGTTGGATGTGTAGGATGCTAATACTTGTGTTGTTAACATGGTGTTTTGTTTCATGCAGGTGAGTGGCTATTGCTGATGTGTGGTACTTTTTTTTGTTTTTTAGTGCTGCCATGTGTTCCTTGAATCTAATCTCAAATGATCTGCCTGTCTGGCAGGCTCAAAACTAACTCCTTCACTTATCCGATATCTAATTGTTGTAAGACGCTGTTATGTGTATGTTAACATTTGTTTTGTTTTAGAGCTCTGAAACAACTTTATTCTACCTGTGTAGAACTAGGGCGACGAACTGTTGCGACCGATGTCGAATGTAAATGCCAGCTTCTAGGCAAAGTTTGCAGGACGCGGCCTTGACGTTCCCCGTCGGCAAAAAATCTGAGCTGTAATTTAACCTGTGTCATTTGAAGTCTGTTTGTCTAAGGAACGGTACAGCGTTCGTTCTAAATGTTGGCGACAGTAAAATTTTGAAATTACATTGTTTAATTTGGTCTTTGGTCTTTAAAGATTTTCATACTATTGGCGCTTTAAATAATTTTTTTATGTTAACTGTCGTTGGCGCCTTAAGCTATTTAATCCTTTAACACTGAATGTAACTGGAGGCGTTTTTATAAAATATCCGATTTTAAACTGTTTTACTTTTTGTGCTTTTACAATTCAGTACTTATCTGACTTCTTTAAATAAACTTTCCAAGTTACCAGCGTGTGCCTTGTGTAAATTTGTTTGTGCTACAATGAAATTGTAAAAACGTTTCTGCAAAGTTTGGGCTCAGTTGTTCACCACTCATGGATCACCGTATCCTAAGCATTTAAGAATACAGCTCCTGCAAAAATTTTCAGTACAAATTACCAGCAATGGCGACCGAACACTTACAGCGTAAAGATGTCACCCTCGTTTTGCCAATGGACTTGTCAAAGAAGGTTTCGGCGGGGGCAGAGGTTGAGGGCACTCTCCTGCCCTTATGGTAGGAAACTGCTCCTAACAGGGGAAAGAATCAGCATCGATCAACGGCATGGTTATGCAGGCAATGGAATCCATTTCATTAAAAACAGACAACGTGTATCCATCGGACATGTGGTCTAAACTGAAAAAGTGTCATGATGATCTCTCCACTGGCCAAAGATTCCGTATTAGCCGCCCATTCGGATCTCCGGGAGGGGACTGCCAAGGGGAACGTGTCTATGAGAAAAATACTGAAGGGGTAACATTCTATTAGTCGGAGCTTGGAATATCAGCTTGAAGATGGTACTGAAGCTAGAAAATCTGAAAACAGAGTTGCAAAGTGTCAATCTAGTTAGAATGAGGGGTCAGTGAAGTGAAATGGAAAGAAGACAAGGATTACTGGCCAAATAAGTATAGCGTAAATATCAATAGAAACAGAAAATCGTATAACGGGAATAGGATTCGAAGGCAGGACAGAGAGTGAGTTACTGTGAACAGTTCAGTGATAGGGGTGTTCTCGTCAGAATCGACAGCAAACCAACACCAACACTTCAGATATATATGCCGACGTCGCAAGCAGAAATAAAATACCACACATCAAAAAAAGTTTTGCATCACCACGGTTCCCAGAACTCCTGAAGATAGACTTTCATTGTGGATATCGTATCACAGACGCAGTCCCTTTGACTGTTGAGATATGTTACTAAAACCGCGCAAAGATGTAAACAACCACGCATGAGCAGCGCCTATTAGACGGAGAGGGTCAGGCAGCCGATCAGTTCCAGTCATTCCACCAGGAAGGAGGTACATGGCTCGTGTTGTCTGTAGTTCAACCATGCCTAGACGGTTAATATCGCGGTTCGATCGCGTCTGCATTATTACTTTGTGCCAGGAAGGGCTCTCAACAAGGGAAGTGTCCAGGCGTCTCGGACTGAACCAAAGCGATGTTGCTCGCTCGGACATGGAGGAGATACAGAGAGACATGAACTCTCGATGACATGCCTCGTTCAGGTCGCCCAAGCGCTACTACTGCAGTGGATGACCGCTACCTAGGGATTATGGCTCGGAGGAACCCAGCCAGCAATGCCACCATGTTGAATAATGCTTTGCGTGCAGCCGCAGCACGTCGTGTTACGACTCAAACTGTGCGCAATAGGGTCATGATGCGCAACTTCACACCCGACGTCCATGGCGAGGTCCACGACACCATGCAGCGCGGTACAAGTGGGTCCGACAACGTGCCGCATGGACCGCTCAGGATTGGCATCACGTTCTCTTCACTGATGAGTGTCGCATATGCCTTCAACCAGGCAATCGTCGGAGACGTGTTTGGAGGCAAGCTGGTGAGGCTGAACTCCTTAGACACACTGTCCAGCGAGTGCAGCAAGGTGGAGCTTCCCTGCTGTTTTGGGGATGGAATTATGTGGGGCCGACGTACGCCGCTGATGGTCACGGAAGGCGCCGTAACGGTTGTACGATACGGGAATGTCATCCTCCGATCGATAGCGCAGCCATATCGGCAGCATCTTGGCGAGGCGTTCGTCTTCATGGACGACAGTTCGTGCCCCTATCGTGCACATCTCGTGAACGACTTCCTTCAGGATAACAACATCGCTCGACTAGAGTGGCCAGCGTGTTCTCCAAAATGAACCCTACCGAACGTGCCTGCGATAGGTTGAGAAGTGCTGTTTATGGACGACGTGACCCACCAACCACTCTGAGTGATCTACGCTGAATCGACGTTTAGGAGTGGAACAATCTGGACCAACAGTGTCTTAATGAACTAGCGGATAGTATGCCATGACGGATACAGGCATGCATCAAAGCAAGAGGACGTGCTACTGGGTATTAGAGGTACCGGTGTGTACAGCAATCTGGACCACAACCTCCGAAGGTCTCGCTGTATGGTGGTATAATATGCAATGTGTGGTTTCCATGAGCAAAAAAAAAAGGGCGAAAATAATGTTTATGTTGCTCTCCATTTCAATTTTCTGTACAGTTTCCGGAACTCTCGAAACCGAAGTGATGCAAAACTTTTTTGATGCGTGTATTTTAGGATATTGATAAAAATCGAATAATAGTGGAGTATTGGAACTAAGTTGTAGCGTAAGGAATACAAGAAGAGATTACGGGAGAATGTGGGCTTGATACTAGGAGTGAGAGAGGAGAAACACTACATGAGTTTTGCAACAAATTTCTGCTAATAAAAGCGAATGTTGTGTTCAAGAATCGCAAGAAGAGGCGGTATACTTGGAAAAGGCTCGAGGACATGGGATGGTTGCAGCTGGTTTAAATAATTTCTGGCAGGGATCCCGAAATCAGACCTTCGATTGTAAGGCGTATGCAAGAACAGGTGGTCCATTGATCGTGACCGGGCCAAATATCTCACGAAATAAGCGTCAAACGAAAAAACTACAAAGACCGAAACTCTTCTAGCTTGAAGGGGGAAACTAGATAGATGGCACTGTAATAGTCACAAACATATGGCTCACTATTTTAGACGAACAGTTGGTAACAGGTAGGTTTTTTAAATTAAAATACAGAACGTAGGTACGTTTGAACATTTTATTTCGATTGTTCCAATGTGATACAAGTACCTTTGTGAACTAATAATTTCTGAGAACGCATGCTGTTACAGCGTGATTACCTGTAAATACCACATTAATGCAATAAATGCTCAAGATGATGTCCGTCAACCTCAATGCATTTGGCAATACGTGTAACGACATTCCTCTCTACAGCGAGTAGTTCGCCTTCCGTAATGTTCGCACATGCATTGACAATGCGCTGACGCATGTTGTCAGGCGTTGTCGTTTGATCACGATAGCAAATATCCTTCAACTTTCCCCACAGAAAGAAATCCGGGGACGTCAGATCCGGTGAACGTGCGGGCCATGGTATGGTGCTTCGACGACCAATCCACCTGTCATGAAATATGCTATTCAATACCGCTTCAAACGCACTCGAGCTATGTGCCGGACTTCCATCATGTAGGCAGAACATCGCCATTCTGTCATGCAGTGAAACACCTTGTAGTTCAAATGGCTCTGAGCACTATGGGACTCAACTGCTGAGGTCATAAGTCCCCTAGAACTTAGAACTACTTAAACCTAACTAACCTAAGGACAACACACACATCCATGCCCGAGGCAGGATTCGAACCTGCGACCGTAGCGGTCGCGCGGTTCCAGACTGTAGCGCCAGAACCGCTCGGCCACCACCGGCCGGCGAAACACCTTGTAGTAAGATCGGTAGAACATTACGTAGGAAATCAGCATACATTGCGCCATTTAGATTGCCATCGATAAAATGGGGGCCAATTATCCTTCCTCATATAATGCCGCACCATACATTAACCAGCCAAGGTCACTATGTTCCACTTGTCGCAGCCATCGTGGATTTTCCGTTACCCAATAGTGCATATTATGCCAGTTTACGTTACCGCTGTTGGTGAATGACGCTTCGTCGCCAAATAGAACGCGTGCAAAAAATCTGTAATCATCCCGTAATTTCTCTTGTGCCCAGTGGCAGAACGGTACACGACGTTCAAAGTCGTCGCCATGCAATTCCTGGTGCATAGAAATATGGTACGGGTGCAATCGATGTTGATGTAGCGTTCTCAACACCTACGTTTTTGAGATTCCCGATTCCCGCGCAGTTTATCTGCTACTGATGTGCGGATTAGCCGCGACAGCAGCTAAAACATCTATTTGATCATCATCATTTGTCGCAGGTCGTGTTTGACGTTTCACACGTGGCTGAACACTTCCTGATTCCTTAAATAATGTAACTATCCGGCGAACGACCCGGACACTTGGATGATGTCGTCCAGGATACCGAGCAGCATACATAGCACACGCCCGTTGGGCATTTTGATTACAATAGCCATACATCAACACGATATCGACCTTTTCTGCAATTTGTAAACTGTCCACGGGTAATGTATCACGAAGCAAATACCGCCGCACTGGCGGAAGTTACGTGATACCACGTACTTACACGTTTGTGACTATTACAGCGCCATCTATCACAAAGCGAAAATAGTGGTCCAACTAAAACATTCATATTTCTTTACGTACTACACGAATATGTAATAAAATGGGGGTTCCTATTTTAAAAAAACGCAGTCTATATCGATTTGCCCTATGGCAGCGCCATCTAGCGGGCCAACCATAGCGCCATCTGGTTTCCCCCTTCAAGCTAGACGAGTTTCGTTCTTGGTAGTTTTTTCGTTTGATGCTTATGTCGTGAGATATTTGGCCCGGTCACTATCAATGGACCACCCTGTATATTCAAACCACAATTTAGCAATGATGAAGAGTAGACTGACGTTTAAGAGAATCGTCAGGGAGAATCAATATGGAAGAAAATGGAATACTGAAGTACTAGGGAAAGACGAGACGTGTTTGAAGTTCTCTATCGATGTTGATGTTGCGATAAGCAATACCCCAATAAGCAAAACATTCCTAAGAAGTGCAATAACATATGCTGAAAAGACTAACATAGGTAAAAAAAAAGGTGCGTCACTACGGAGAACCCTTGTGTAACAGAAGAAAAACTTTAACAGACGGATGAAAGCAGAAAATACATAAATGTCCAGGAAAAGACAGGAGTATGCAATATAAGTCGCTTGAGAATGAAGTTAATAGAAAGTACAGGGCAGCCAAGGTTTTAGGGAGAACTTGAAGAAGTCGAAAAAGAAATGATCGCTGAAACGTTGAATCGGCTAACTCAGCATACAAATAAGTCAAAACTATCTTCTGTGATATTAAAAGCGGGGTTGGTAAAATTAAGAGTGAAATCGGAATCCCACTGTTAAACGCAGAGGAAAGAGTAGATAGGTGGAAAGATTATACTGAAGGCCTCTATGAGGGTGAGGAGTTGTCTGATGACGTGACAAAATAAGAAACTCGAATCTATATCGAAGACATCGGGGATCCAGTAGTAGTAGTAAGAATCCGATAGACACTTGGTAGCCTTGAGATCAAATAAAGAACGCGGAATAAATAACATTCTTTCAGAATTTCTAAAATCATTGGAGGAAAGTGGCAACCAAGAGACTAATCAAGTTGATATGTGGAATCTATGAGATTTGCAGTAAGTCAGTTTCAGAAAAATAACACTCACACAATTCCAAGTGGTAAGTGCATAATCTATCATACGAGATGCATTCAAGTTCTAAGGCCTCCGATTTTTTTTCTAATTAACTACTCACCCGAAATCGATGAAACTGGCGTTACTTCTCGACGTAATCGCCCTGCAGACGTACACATTTTTCTCAACGCTGACGCCATGATTCCATGGCAGCGGCGAAGGCTTCTTTAGGAGTCTGTTTTGACCACTGGAAAATCGCTGAGGTAATAGCAGCACGGCTGGTGAATGAGCGGCCACGGAGAGTGTCTTTCATTGTTGGAAAAAGCCAAAAGTCAATAGGAGCCAGGTCAGGTGAGTAGGGAGCATGAGGAATCACTTCAAAGTTGTCATCACGAAGAAACTGTTGCGTAACGTTAGCTCGATGTGCGGGTGCGTTGTCTTGGTGAAACAGCACACGCTCAGCCCTTCCCGGACGTTTTTGTTGCAGTGCAGGAAGGAATTTGTTCTTCAAAACATTTTCGTAGGATGCACCTGTTACCGTAGTGCCCTTTGGAACGCAATGGGTAAGGATTACGCTCTCGCTGTCCCAGAACATGGACACCATCATTTTTTCAGCACTGGCGGTTACCCGAAATTTTTTTGGTAGCGGTGAATCTGTGTGCTTCCATTGAGCTGACTGGCGCTTTGTTTCTGGACTGAAAAATGGCATCCACGTTTCATCCATTGTCACAACCGACTAAAAGAAAGTCCCATTCACGCTGTCGTTGCGCGTCAACATTGCTCGGTAACATGCCACACGGGCAGCCATGTGGTCGTCCGTCAGCATTCGTGGCACCCACCTGGATGACACTTTTCGCATTTTCAGGTCGTCATGCAGGATTGTGTGCACAGAACCCACATAAATGCCAACTCTGGAGGCGATCTGTTCAACAGTCATTCGGCGATCCCCCATAACAATTCTCTCCACTTTCTCGATCACGTCGTCAGACCGGCTTGTGCGAGCCCGAGGTTGTTTCGGTTTGTTGTCACACGATGTTCTGCCTTCATGAAACTGTCGCACCCACGAACGCACTTTCGACACATCCGTAACTCCATCACCACATGTCTCCTTCAACTGTCGATGGATTTCAGTTGGTTTCACACCACGCAAATTCAGAAAACGAATGATTGCACGCTGTTCAAGTAAGGAAAACGTCGCCATTTTAAGTATTTAAAACAGTTCTCATTCTCGCCGCTGGCGGTAAAATTCCATCTGCTGTACGGTGCTGCCATCTCTGGGACGTATTGACAGTGAACGCGGCCTCATTTTAAAACAATGCACATGTTTCTATCTCTTTCCAGTACGGAGAAAAAAAAATCGGAGGCCTTCGAACTTGAATGCACCTCGTACAGCTTAACAGCTCATGCATCTAACCTGCTGACAAGAATAACATACACAGCTAAAAAGAAAACTGAGGATCTGTTAGATGACGATGAGTTTGCCATTAAGAAAGGTAAGGGCACCAGGGATGCATTCTCAGTTGCGCTTATTGATGGAAGCAAGACTGCAGAAAATTCGAAGTACCTTTATAAAATATATCTACCTAGAAAAAGCGGTCGACAATGTAAAACGGTACAAGGCATTTAAAATTCCATGAAAAACAGGAGTAAGCTATAGAAAAAGACAACTTGTACAAAACCGAAGAGGCTACAGTAAGACTGGAAGACTAAGAGTGAAGTGCCTGGATTAAAAGTGGTATAAGACAGCGACGCAGTCTTTCGCCCCTTCTGTACAATCTATTCTTCGAAAAAGGAATGACGGAAGTGAAAGATTCAAAAGTGAGATTGAAATGTAGGTAGAAAAGATATCAGCGATGAGATGAGATTATATCAACAATGAGATTTGCTGAGGAAATTGCTACGCTCAGTGAAAGTGAAGAAGAACTGCAGGTCTTGTTGAATGGAATGATCAGTCAAATGAGCACAGAATATAGTTTGAGAGTAAACATAAGAAAAACGAAAGTAATGATTAGTAGAAGAAATGAAGACAGCGAGACACATAACAGAGAACAAAGCGAACAGGACACAAGAAAACGACTAGCATAGACAAAGAAAGCATTACTGGTCGATAGTAATCTGCAAATATCAGACATTGGCATTAATTTGAGGATGAAATTTATGAGAATGTTCTTTTAGAGCACAGAATTCAATAGTAGTGAATCATGTAGGGTGGGAGAACTAGAGAAGAGGAGAATCAAAGGGTTTGAAATGTGGTGCTATGTATTGAAATTTGGTGATATAGAAGGATGTTGGAAATTAGATGTATTGAATAGATAAGCAGTGGGGTGGAAAGAAACACATGGAAAACACCGACGAGAAGAAGGATCAAGATGGAATGACTTGTGTTAAGATACCAGGGAATAATTTCCATGATACTAGCAGGAGCTGTTGATCAAGAAGCTAAAAAATGTAGGGGAAAATACAGTTTGGACTAAATCCAAAAAATATTGGAGGGTGTAGGGCTCAAGATGCTCATGCAAGATGGAGAGGTTGGAACAGGAGAGGAATCGTAACGAGCCACATCAAATTAGTGGGAAGACTGATGAGGGGAAAAGAGAGAGAGAACTGCCCACCAATCTGCACCATCCTGACACGCCACTGTCATTCTGTTAACTGTACACATACAGCCGAGAAATTTCGTTCTCAGTGTAGCATTTGGGACCTACCCCAGCTACTGACAACCAGAAGAGTTACTCGGCTAGTTCGTGAAAACATACGCAGAAACAAAGTAATAACTCGCTGCCTTGCCTCCAT
This sequence comes from Schistocerca serialis cubense, assembly GCF_023864345.2. Taxonomy (NCBI): domain Eukaryota; kingdom Metazoa; phylum Arthropoda; class Insecta; order Orthoptera; family Acrididae; genus Schistocerca; species Schistocerca serialis. The sequence goes on along the minus strand of NC_064642.1, from coordinate 631,167,394 downwards.
CCCCAAATTTTGTTTGTACAGCATTTCATACTTTTAAAGATATTGGAACTGGTTTTCCATGAAGTCATCGGTAGAACCGATAATTTGCTTGTCAAAGAATACCTCATATCAACTTTTTAATCGTTTTGCGGACCCAAATTTCTCTAGTGAAGCAGTAACAAAATGAAAGAAATTTGCTTTGGCTTAAAAGTGAAGAACTGATGAAGAAAAATGCAATTTTTCTAATTTATTTCTTTGTTTTCGTTATTATTTTCATTTCTTCGTTTCTTGAAGTAAAGAAAGCGATAAGGAATTAGCACGGCATTATAAATGAGCTGTTTTCCGAAGTCAGAGCTAAAACAGAAAACACTAAAAGTTTTTAATGTTTCTCTTTAGATGATGTTAATATTATTAATAGTAATTTTGTGTCGTTGACTTCAAATATTATACAACGGAACTGAAAACTCAGTAAAATTCCACAAAATGAATTTATTTGAACGAATAAACACAGTACCAATGATAAGAATCGGATACGAGCGACCATGTTTCCCTTTTTCTCTCATTTGAGTAATTTTAAGGTCGTTCGGAATTTATAATACGTTTCTGTGTACGTTTTTCAGAGTTTTACAAGTTACGTGATTAACTGCTGTGAAATAAAATTCATTCGCTTCGCAACATGACGACTGCTAACACCCTGCCCGCTTGTTATTGGAACTGTGCTGGCTGATGTGTACTTTGCGGACTGTGGGTTTTTATTCGTTCATTTTGGATTTAGTGCGGTACATGTTATTGGTTACATCATTTCACTCACATTGTTTATTAGTTTTTCTGCTTGTTAATTGCTACAGCGAATTGCCTTACCATGTTATTCTCTGTGCATTCCGTGTGCCTGTATTTCGTTGTCTCGTTCCGTTCCTAGCTATACTATCAATCCAGCACTGCAAATACTTCTCCCGGCAACTGCAAAAAAATCCACCTCCCAAACTGTAACCTGCATCTACATCTACATACGTACTTTGGAAGCCACCACAGGGTGCGTGGTGGAGGATACCTTGTTCTGCTACTAGCCACTTCCTTTCCTGTTCCACTCTGGAATCTGTTTTGCAGGACAGAGCGAATCAGGTTGTGGAAAGGGGCGAAGACCAGTTACTGTTACTTACCCAAGATCACACAACTTTATTCCTCGAAAACACAATGCACAGTTTTCTCTTTGAAACAACAAGGATCAATTCACGGCTGAGGGCCCAAGTAACTTCTCAATAATAAAGTTTAAATAATTCCTTTTAAAACACAAGCATTTAGAGATACGGCTGAAGGCCTTACTTAAGTAAAATTAAAATATCCTTAAATAATTCCTTTTAAGGCACAAGAATTTAGGCAAACGGCTTAAGACCTTACTTAAATAAAATTAAAATATCTTCTCGGCTAAAGGCCCAAATAATATTTCAGATCAGTAAAGGAAATTCTTAAAAGGCAAGCATTTACAAATTTCGGCTAAAAGCCATATTTAGGAAAATTTAAATTAATTCCTCGGCTGAAAGCCCAATAAAAGGGAACCTTTCAAGACAAGCATTTACACAGTACAATAGAAAAACATCTTAAGAAAAACTGAAATATCTTGACGGCTGAAGGCCCAAACAATTATTCAAAATAATTAAAGAAAAACCTTAAGATAAACATTAACACAGTACTGTTGAAGGCCATTTTAAGATTTCAAGATAATTAAAGAGAAACCTTACAGACAGGAATTTACACATTACGAGCTGACAGACACAGATTTTAAATAAACGCGGCTGAAGGCCTAAATACAAAGCAAACAAGAATTTTAAATAAAACACGGCTGAAGGCCTAATCTTGAAATACTTCACATAAGGTTCGGCTGAAGGCCATACACTGAACATAGAACAGACTAAATTAATACACGGCTGAAGGCCTAGCACAGTACTTGTGACAGAAGAAAATCTCAATCACAAACAGCAGAACAGTGGTGCTCAGAAGTGTTTCAAGGGTCGGCCTGGGGAGGGAAATTCAACAATAGTTTAGGTGAGACAGGCAGCCAAGCGTAACACTAAAGAATCGGGTGACAGCACGACCTAGGGATGGCTGAAGAACCAACCAACAACCTATTCAATTCCCTCTGTCGAAACTGACCAACTGCCTACTCCAGTACGCAGACAGCATTCATCTGCTCATTGGAAATCACAACAGCTACACACAGTTCCACGTAAACACATCTGCACAAGAACTCGAACAATTTTAAAAGCAATCACTATGGAACAACAAGGACGATTTGTTGTGGATTGACCTGACAACCAATCCACTAGGACGGGTAGCCGAAAGGCACGCGTTTAAGCTCACGCAGGCTGGCGTGAGGTCTGGAAAATGACAAGGAATTATAGTAGCCAAAAATAGTACATAGCTTCTGGAATACTTAACTTTAATTCATAATTGTTGAACATCGCTCTTTATGATACAGAAGTATAATAGCAATAATAACTGGTAATGGCGCCTTGCTAGGTCGTAGCAAATGACGTAGCTGAAGGCTATGCTAACTATCGTCTCGGCAAATGAGAGCGTATTTGTCAGTGATCCCCTTCTGGCAAAGTCGGCTGTACAACTGGGGCGAGTGCTAGTAAGTCTCTCTAGACCTGCCGTGTGGTGGCGCTCGGTCTGCTATCACTGACAGTGGCGACACGCGGGTCCGACGTATACTAATGGACCGCGGCCGATTTAAAGGCTACCACCTAGCAAGTGTGGTGTCTGGCGGTGACACCACACGATTCAATTCGACACACACAGTTTCCACAAGCGGTCGGCGACCAGATACACGTCGTCCGGTGAGACGACCGACCGAACGACCAACCCAGGTCGTTGCCACTCAAGTGACGTGTGTCAGCAACGGTCGGGCGAGTCTTGGCCGTCCGAAGCTGACTGCAGCTTCCACCCGACTCAACTCCATGTCTGTTCGGAACTTGGAGAGACGGCGACCCGGGCACACTGGCTCGGACCCAGCCATGCAGAGGTAACCCTTGCCCATTGGCCACGACACCTCTGTACAGGGAAGGAACCGACCCACGTCCGGCAAGATGACCAACTGACGAGGCCAAGAAACGATCAAAAGACCAAAGACACGTCTCCCAATGAGACGACCAACCAAAGGTCATCCCGCTCCAGCCGTCGGACAGATCATGTGTGTCGCCAGCGGTCGGCGATCACTGGCTGTCCGCACCTCACTGGCGCTCCGCCCAGGACTGAACTCCAGACACACGACGACCCGGAAATACTAGCGGTTGCTCCAGAGATAGTGCGACAGTGCACTCATTGATAAGCTCTGCTGCTGCCACTCACGAGCAAGCAAACCAGCAACCTAGCGACGTCAGTAAATCGAATTAAAAGAAAACGAGGTGGCAGAACCATAAAAACAAGATGACGAGCAATAAACGGCATGACCGCGAGCCGCGCACAGCTCACACTCGCAAATAAAACAACCGGAAAACGAATGCCTATACGCCTCTGTACGAGCCCTAATTACCTTATTTTCCTGGTCCTTACGCGAAATGTTCGTTGGCTGCAGTAGAATCGTTGTGCAGTCTGCTTCAGATACCCGTTCTCTAAATTTTGCCAATAGTGTTCCGCGAAAAGAATTTCGTATCCCTCCAGGGATTCCCACTTCAGTTCACCAAATATCTCTGTAATACTGCCGTGCTGAACGAATCTACCGGTAAAAAATCTAGCAGCTCGCCTCTGAACTGCTTCGATGCCTTCCTTTAATCCGATCTGGTGCGAACACCACCCCAGACACTCGAGCAGTACTCTTGAATGGGTCGCTCTAGTGTTCTATACACGGTCTCCTTCACAGATGAACCACACTTTCCTGAAATTCTCCCACCAAAACAAAATCGAACTTTCGCTTTCGCTGCTACACTCTTGCCTGTGCATTCCATTTAATATTACTTTACAACCTCACGCCCAGCTAATTAATCGATGTGACTTTGTCGAACAGTGCACTACTATGCGGTATTAGAACATGACGGTATTGTTTTTGCTACTCGTCTGCATTGTAAGTAGCCTTTTTAGGTTTTTATGTTGGTAAGCCACGAAGCGCTCTGTATGAAAATCACTGACTATGGTGTGTTTGTATCTGATTTTGTTTCATTTGTTGCATTAATTGCAATAATAATGTATTAGTGTCTGTAATCTGTTCCTCTACGCTTTTCGGCAGTGCATTTGCACTGCCAACATTCGCATTTTGAAAAGCAGATGATGTGTCTTGACTTAATTGAGAAAAAGGTGAGGACGCAAAACATGAATCTACAGCATTTGCAAGATTGTGTCCTGTTATTTCGGAATCCTGAAGCGAGCTGTTGCCGACGGATCGATCGATAATGCTTCCCTGTTCACTAACTGTGTCATTGTCTGCACCATTATTTGCCGCCCGCTCCATTTCCCTACGCACAGTTACCAGATTATTACTTTGAATGTTTGTTAATTCATTATACGGGTGATGCTGATAAGCTACAATCGTCGTCACTATCATTTCTTAATTTACTTAGGAGCCTGGTGTTACGTTTTTCACACGCCATAATTATCACGTATTTCACACAATAACAAGAAAAGCACGATTTGAAGAGCAAAAACAAGAAAACACATTAACATGGCACTGAAAATCATATCTAGTTAATTGCAGGCGCATCTGCGAAATACTTGGTGCAAATTTACAAGCATACCACAACTGTTTTACAGTACAACAATGAAAAACAACTACAAATGAAATTCTCTCTACAATTACGTGCTAGCAATAAACAATAGCTACACTAATTACACAAACTACAAGAAAAAATCAGAAGATTCCAGTGAGGTATCCTTGGCTAAGGGTCGACATATGAAACACCCCTTTGAAAAATTTATGAATTACTGTGCTGGTAAACCTATTACGTTATTTGATTTTCAAACAGCTGAGCAAAACTCAACGTACTCAGACAGTTTTCTCTTTACTTATTCTGATCATCACTAAACTGACACACAATATTTTTAGCGCAACGCAGTCTGACTTTCAATAATCCCTACAAAAGAATAGCCCTGACTGACAATAACCTATACCTTTCATGAATCACTCACCTCACAAAAATCTTCGTTACTCGAACTACTGCAATACAGCGAGCGCCAATACTGCCAGCTAAATTAAAGATTCTAACTACTGAAGGCACTAACTACTGATAGGCATAGTTAGTAAATGAAAGATTTTGATAGATAACAAACGATGTATTTATAATAGTGTTCAAAAGTATATATATATCAGTTCATGACATCCAGTCTTACAAATTTCCTTTTTCTGACGGACACACGTCCAGATCGTCCGCTCTCAAAATTCTGCCATCTCTCTCCCCACTGCTGGTGGCTCACGTCCAACTGCGCAAAGCTACACGCAGTTCACATCCAACTGCCCAACACTACAATACAGAATATGGCAACAATGCCAACCAGCCAGACTGCACACAGCACAGTCAGCGATTTTCATACAGAGCGCTTCGTGGCGTTACCAACATAAAAACCTAAACAGCCTACTTACAGCATTAACTTACATTTTTCTAAATGTAGATCAACCTGCTATTCATCACACCAACTAGAAATTTTGTGCAATCATGTTGTATCCTCCTAGATCTCATCTTCCCGTATGCGACGGCATCATCAGCAAACAGATCATTTATGTATACAGAGAATAGGAGCGGCCCTGTCACAGTTCCCTGGACACTCCTGACGATACCGTTGTCTCTGATGAACACTCACCATCGTGGGCAACGCACTGCGCCTTATTACGTAAGAAGTATTCGAGCCACTCACATATGTGGAAACCTGTTCCATATGCTTGTAACTTTGTTAACAGTTTCAGGTCTGGCACCGTGTCAAATGTTCTCCCGCTTTCCAGAAACGTGGGAATATGGAATCTACCGGTGGCTCTTCATCCATGTTAGCAGAATATGATTTACCATCCATTTAAATTTTTGCCCACAATCTATCTACATCCATTATGCTGGTACTAAATTACGTCGATTCATTTTTTAAGTGGGATGCTAACAACTGCTTATGTGCAAAAACACTGTCCTAGCCTTATTAAAGGATTTATTAACTTCAATAACTATCGTCTCTATGATGACATGATAATCACAAATCCCTATCTCTATATTAACGACATCTTCGATAATCTCAGGGCCGTTTGATGCCACAAGGCCTAAAATATTTCGAACCAGCTGCTCGAAGTGTCCAAAAGTACTTCACAAGACTGTCTGTTCGTACGACCTGCAATGAGTCCATGGACATCCAGCCCCCAACCGACATGCATGATCGAAGTATTTCCGCGCTACTATGCATAGTTTTCTTTGAATGATTCTAGAACTGTCACGGCGCAATCGGGTCGCTTGTAAAAGCATCCGATAGTTAATTTGAATTCACTGAAACATGTTACACGTATCCAGATAACTTCGCAGTCAGACTCAATGTCAACCTCGATAGACACAATATTTTTGTCGACTGCAGTGAACACTCCCCCTCATATGAATTCTAATCTGTCCTTTTGATATATGCTCTATGCCTCCTTAAATATTTCAGAGCTCTCTACTTCCCGTTTCTGCAATCTCTCGGTTCCGAAACAAATGTAGTAAATACAGAAACTTTGTTATGAATACTTCGAGAACTGATTGTTAAAATTTTGACTGTCGAAGTGTCTTTACTTTGTACGTGGTCTGATTTCGCCCTCTGCATATTAACTGGCGAGATTTTATCAGAGTATCCCAAACTACTGCCTAGCCTACAGAATCCCATGTGCACTCCACTAGTGCTCTGCTACCCAAGTAGCTGCTCTCCTGACCTATCAAGGAGATGTGGGGGGTACTAAAAGTCTCTACACCGTAATACAGGGCCAGAAAACGGCAGCCAACAGCGTCACAGAATCAACGTAACCTTTGGTTGAGATCCTCCACTCAGCTCCAGACTAATGAACTCCTATCAATTCTCTCTCCTTGACTACACACACGATGCCAGCAGTAGTCTTCTCCAGTCCCACGAGCCACCTACATGAACTGAGCATGACTTCAGAATCTAAGCGACAGACGTCACTGGTGTCGACGAGAGACACGACTTGCAGACGACTGCACCCTACACGCTCGACAGTCGCAGGCAGGGCCGACTCCACATCTCTGATGAGGCCCCTGACACACGTACCGAGTGTTTATTGGATTTCTTTGCTACCCTGGACGTTATTTCCCTAGGGACCTCCGTAATGCGCCTAACACAGGAGCTCCCACCTCACCCCGTGTGCCTGCTTGGACCGTGCTGAAGGAGCGACCACCTGTCCACACACAGGGGGAATGGGTGGACAACATAGACAGCCTCCACACTGACTCTCAGCCGCAAGGACTGCGCGAATCTACTCTTTACAGTTAATGAAACACAAGATTGCACTCATTGAATACAAAAATACACATGGAGTTGAAGGGCTTGGGAAAATATAATGACAAGCCAATTCTCTGTGAATAGAGATATTCCGCTACAAAAGTCTTAAAGATGTTTCAAAAAAAAAAGTTACTGACGTTTTATTATTAATGCAGGTGGTATTCTTTGTTCAAAGACTAAAGCATAAAAATCAATAGAAAAAAATACCAACTTTGTGTCAATAATGTACAAATTTTTACGTTTTATTAGCAGTGACGAATACATTTTCTGGTTCTCACATCTCGTCTGCAGATGCAGCTACGTACTCATCCTCAGTTGTAGCTATCCTCTTAGTTTTTATGGTTCTGTAGAAGTTTTCTGGTAAACCTTCCGGGATGTAAGGTCGTGGTCCGTGAAACTCTTCAGCTTCTAACGTTTCGTCCAGAGCTGCGCTGGACATCTTCAGAGGGGTGTTTCTCCTCCGGTGAGTCTTGCCGACTGACGGGTCGGACGTCTGAGAGGGACTTACATATCGTAGAAAGTGAGCGTGACCAGAGTTACACGTGATATGCAGAGATAATCTTTGTCAGAGATAAAACTTAACTATCGATCGTAATCTCGTCACGGATAAAACTGTCTAGCAATTCTGTAGTGCTACTGTCCAAATATCACTAAGTTTCATGGTCTCTTCTTTCCGATTAAAATTATCCCTATGTTTATATATTTCAATTGCTTCTCTACAAAGCGGTGGGTAATAGTTCGTCGTCGTAGATAAAATTTTTGTTTCGGAAAACTTCACTTGATGATTTCCTGGCTGAAAAGCGTGTTCTGCTACAGCCGATTTATCTGTTTTTCCTAATCGGCAAAGACTTCTGTGTTCTTTTAACCGTGTATTTACGCTTATTTTTGTTGTTCCAACATAAACTTTACCACATGTACACGGAATTTTATATACGCCACTGGCTGATAGAGGAGCGCGTTTATCTTTTACAGACCGAAGAACATGACAAATTTTCTTCGTTGGTCTAAAAACAGGTCTAATATCATGTTTACTTAAAATCTTTCCAATCTGATCCGTTACTTTCTTTAGAAAAGGGGGAGAGAGACTGTATTCTTCCATCGTTTTTCGGACTTGTCCTTAGGCTTTTTGTTTTTTGAGTGCAGAATTCTGCTTACTTCTTTCTTTGAGTAGCCATTTTTCTCAAAAGCGCGCTTCAGATATTTTAATTCGACGTCTAGATACTCCGGCGTGCAAATAGTATAGTATATAAGTCGCTCTCAGACGTCCGACCCGTCAGTCGGCAAGACTCACCGGAGGAGAAACAGCCCTCTGAAGATGTCCAGCGCAGTTCTGGACGAAAAGTTAGGAGCTCAAGAGTTTCATGGACCACGACCTTACATCCCGGAAGGTTTACCAGAAGATATGTCATCCGGTCGTGAAAGCTTTCATACTATGATCTGTAGAAGTTGTGATAAAAAGGTAGTATTCAATTTAGTGCAGATAAAGAGGTCGTGTTTCTTCTTGGGATCAGCTGTAAGTGACCAGAATATTTCTTTCGAAGACTGGTACCTTCTAATGTCGGAGAACCGCCTCGTTTGCTTAACTTGACTGTCTATCAATCTTCCCCGCTAAAGGTATTTTATACTAATAAGATCGCTGGCTCTTGTGCAGTGAGGACGAACCGTGCAGCAGCTGGCGGTAACAACTTGGGCCCTCCTTCTGGGATATTCTTCTGATTAAACATAAACCTTATGTCACCGGTGCATAAAAATTTTAAAAACGTTCTCGTAATCCAATAAAATTTGTACCTGATCGCTGACATGATGAAGAAAATGGTAACCCACAAATTCGAGTATCTCTCTTTTTGTAAACACCCCATGATTTACACTGCACAAAGTAGTTCAATTAAAAAGTGCATTGATTGTATCTTAGTATAAAGATCTTGTATAACAGCTCAGCATCGAAAAAAAAAAATCGTAGATTAACTAGCCAGCACAAAGATGATAGATGATGGCAACCAGCAAATAACAACATGACATGGGAACCAAAACTTACCTGACTAGTACTAGAATTAATATAAATAGAATCTTCCATCTCCTTGTTTAATAGGAAGTCTGGAACATTAATGTCATCATCGAAACAGTCAGGATCACTGGAATCGGCCCACAGTTGACTTAAAATGGCAGAAATATTACCATTTCCCTTACTGCAGCCTGCTGCTGCCTCCGTTTTTAATTTGCTGGCTGCCATTTTCTCCCACCAGAGAGTGTGAGTTCCCATAGAAACAAACCAACACTTTTGCTACTACCAGTCAGTAAAACGAACTCATTGCTCCTGCTAGCGTAGAGCAGGGTTACTATTGTATTACTGTATTTGCTTTGAAAAATTCAAATGGGTTTGCTATTGTCTTTCCCCGTGCAATTGAATTTAAGGATTAAACAGCGAAATAACACAGGAAAGCTAAATAAGTAACTCGCTGCATTACTGGGCTGTCAGAAGCGGCAGCTAGAAACTTAATAGTCCGTTGTTGCACCAAAAGTACTTGCCTTGATAACTTCTACAGCCCGAAATCGGCCTTAAAAGTATTAGTAACGAATACAATTCCGGTGTCTGAAGACATCATCGTAAATTGTAGAACATTCTTGAAGAGTATTGTTTACCGAAAATGCTTTGTGGTCTAGCCCTGAGTATCAAAACGTGTGTGCTGAATCTCAGGTATCTATCCAATGGATCTAAAAAAACTGTATCCGTAAATTAAGCTCTCAGCACTATGGGACTTAACTTCTAAGGTCATCAGTCCCCTAGAACTTAGAACTACTTAAACCTAACTAACCTAAGGACATCACACACATCCATGCCCGAGGCAGGATTCGAACCTGCGACCGTAGCGGTCACGCGGTTCCAGACTGTAGCGCCTAGAACCGCTCGGCCACCCCGACCGGCGCAAATTAAGCATGGAAATCCTAGAAGAGATGTAGGTATGCAGAAAAAGAAACGAGAACCAAAGCCGGAAGAAGGAAAATGGTGGAAGAGTTCATCAGATGCTTTAAGATGCTGAGGAACAGAAGCGAACGAAGGAGAAGTTAGTAAAACCACAGCAATTATGTTGTTGTTGTTGTGGTCTTCAGTCCTGAGACCGGTTTGATGCAGCTCTCCATGCTACTCTATCCTGTGCAAGCTTCTTCATCTCCCAGTACTTACTGCAACCTACATCCTTCTGAATCAGCTTGGTGTATTCATCTCTCGGTCTCCCTCTACGATTTTTACCCTCCACGCTGCCCTCCAATACTAAATTGGTGATCCCTCAATGTCTCAGAACATGTCCTACCAATCGATCCCTTTTTCTAGTCAAGTTGTGCCACAAACTTCTCATCTCCCCAATCCTATTCAGTACCTCCTCATTAGTTATGTGATCTACCCATCTAATCTTCAGCATTCTTCTGTAGCACCACATTTCGAAACTTCTATTCTCTTCTTGTCTAAACTATTTATCGTCCATGTTTCACTTCCATACGTGGCTACACTCCATACAAATACTTTCAGAAATGACTTCCTGACACTTAAATCTATACTCGATGTTAACAAATTTTTCTTCTTCAGAAACGCTTTCCTTGCCATTGCCAGTCTACATTTTATATTCTCTCTACTTCGACCATCGTCAGTTATTTTGCTCCCCAAATAGCAAAACTCCTTTACTACTTTAAGTGTCTCATTTCCTAATCTAATACCCTCAGCATCACCCGATTTATTTCGACTAAATTCCATTATCCTCGTTTTGCTTTTGTTGATTTTCATCTTATATCCTCCTTTCAAGACATTATCCATTCTGTTCAACTGCTCTACCAAGCCCTTTGTTGTCTCTGACAGAATTACAATGTCATCGGCGAACCTCAAAGTTTTAATTTCTTCTCCATGGATTTTAATACCTACTCCCAATTTTTCTTTTGTTTTCTTCACTGCTTTCTCAATATACAGACTGAATAACATCGGGGATAGGCTACAAACCTGTCTCACTTGCTTCCCAACCACTGCTTCCCTTCCATGCCCCCTCAACTCGTATAACTGCCATTTGGCTTCTGTACAAATTGAAAATAGCCTTTCGCTCCCTGTATTTTACTCCTGCCACCTTCAGAATTTGAAAGTGAGTATTCCAATCAACATTCTCAGAAGCTTTCTCTAAGTCTACAAATGTTAGAAACGTAGGTTTGCCTTTCCTAAATCTAGCTTCTAGGATAAGTCGTAAGGTCAGTATTGCCTCACGTGTTCCAATATTTCTACGGAATCCAAAATGATCTTCCCCGAGGTCGGTTTCTACTACTTTTTTCATTCGTCTGTAGAGAATTCGAGTTAGTATTTTGCAGCCGTGGTTTATGAAATTGATAGTTCGGTAATTTTCACATCTGTCAACATCTGCTTTCTTTGTGATTGGAATTATTGTGTTCTTCTTGAAGTCTTATGGTATTTCGCCTGTCTCATACATCTTTCTCACCTGATGGTAGAGTTTTGTCATGACTGGCTCTCCCAAGGCTGTCAGAAGTTCTAATGGAATGTTATCTACTCCCGGGGCCTTGTTTCGACTCAGATCTTTCAGTGCTCTGTCAAACTCTTCGCGCAGTATCATATCTCCTATTTCATCTTCATCTACATCCTCTTCCATTTCCATAATATCGTCCTCAAGTACACCGCCCTTGTATAGACCCTCTATATACTCCTCCCACCTTTCTGCTTTCCCTTCTTTGCTTAGAACTGGGTTTCCATCTGAGCTCTTGATATTCATACAAGTGGTTCTGTTCTCTCCAAAGGTCTCTTTAATTTTCCTATAGTCAGTATTCCTTTTTGTCTGCTTCATTTACTGCATGTTTATATTTTCTCCTTTCATCATTTCAATATTTCTTCTGTTACCCAAAGATTTCTACTAGCCCTCGTCTTTTTACCCACTTGATCCTCTGCTGCCTTCACTACTCCATCCCTCAAAGCTACCCATTCCTCTTCTACTGTATTTCTTTCCCCTATTCCTGTCAATTGTTCCCTTATGCTCTCCCTGAAACTCTGTACAATCTCTGGTTTAGTCAGTTTATCCACGTCCCATCTCCTTAAATTCCCACCTTTTTGCAATTTCTTCAGTTTTAATCTACAGTTCATAACCAATAGATTGTGGTCAGAGACCACATCTGCCCCTGGAAATGTCTTACAATTTAAAACCTGGTTCCTATATCTCTGTCTTACCATTACATAATCTATCTGAAACCTGTCAGTATCTCCAGGCTTCTCCCATGTATACAACACAGCAGTTATAATGAATATAATGTACAAGGGCTATTTTTTTGCAACCTCCGATCGGTCGCGAGATGGAAACCATAGTGAAAATCAAAAACGTTTTATTTGCAACATTTAGCTACACCTAACAGCTACTTAGTCGCCACTCCGATTTAGCATTTGTCGTAGCGTCCCTCGTTATAGAACGCAGCCGACTGTGATTCCCGCCAATCCCTTACGCTGGTCTGCAGCGATTCGTGTGAGCGAAGAGATGAAACGCAGAGGGAGCGACGTTCCCCCTGTGTGGTCGATGATTAAACGCTTTCTGTCGGGGAACCTGCAGGAGCGTCTACCTTGCACCTGCAGTATGCGGCCTAGAATTGAAATTGACATTATGTGGGTTGCATGAAATCAGGCGAAACCTCTCAGCAGGACTTCACACTTGGTGGGAGACACTATTTTCTAGGCACCCTTACGCACTCAATGAGTGCTCAAAACTGACAAGCGGCATCTTTCGACTCCAACCGGAATTTCTATTTAAACATTTGCACACAGACCCATCTCACATTTCTAACCACGCCTGAGACGGCGCGTGATTGCGTTGCTCTTGTTTTGTGCACAACAGCTCTGGCAGTCTTGGATAAGTGGCGTTTAACACACCAGATAGTCAATTAACTCAGCAGGTATTTGACGTATTTAGTATACATGTGTCACCAGTACCATACAGATGTAGCAGAAATGAAAGAAACCATTAATGTTTGAAATGTTTTAAATATCGTGTCATTCAAGCTAAGAAGGCGTTAGGCAGCGGAAAACGGTGTTGGTGAGGATGATGATACATTCGCAAAGTAGAAACAATGTAAACAATACATGCATAACGGTAGACAAAAATATTCGTCATTTTTTTCGACTCATTGGATTTGCACACACATTCCGACAATTGTTTAATGTGCAGTGTATGGTGTGAGCACCTCCGGCAGCAATACGTGCCTGACAAACGGCGGGGAACTGCTGTGAATGATGTCATCCATCTCAAGTAAGTAATAAAGCCCGTTCCTCCTGCAAAGCTGCTCGCAAGTCTTGGAGAGTGGTTGGTGGAAGCTGACGTGATGCAATCCGTCTCCTCGAGCATCCCAGACATGCTCTATGGAATTCGTAGAGGGAGAACGAACAGACCGCGCCATAGGTGCAATATCTTCGGTTTCCAAGTGCACATCAACCACCTGTGCTCTATGAAGTCGAGCATTATCGTCCATCAGTACGAAGTCTCGGCCCCACAGCAATAGCAACAACCACATATGACGTTCCAAGATCTCCTCACGGTACGTGACAGCAGATAAACCTTGCCGATTCACCCGTACAATTTCGTGCGGAGATTATGATGTGTTTGGCAAATGTGCCAACACCTTGTAGATAGAGGAGGCCGAAATGCACGCTATCTAACGCAGACGGGCGTGAATTCTGGAACAGGATAAGTAGTGAATTCTAATAAGAAAAGTATGCAGCTCCTCGAATACTTATCTTTTAATTCTTCATTGGTTTACAACGTTCTTGATGAGACATTTCACACGATAGCAATCAAACTATGTAAGGCTAATGGCGCCTTGCCAGGTCGTAGCCATTGACTTAGCTGAAGGCTATTCTAACTACACTCCTGGAAATTGAAATAAGAACACCGTGAATTCATTGTCCCAGGAAGGGGAAACTTTATTGACACATTCCTGGGGTCAGATACATCACATGATCACACTGACAGAACCACAGGCACATAGACACAGGCAACAGAGCATGCACAATGTCGGCTCTAGTACAGTGTATATCCACCTTTTGCAGCAATGCAGGCTGCTATTCTCCCATGGAGACGATCGTAGAGATGCTGGATGTAGTCCTGTGGAACGGCTTGCCATGCCATTTCCACCTGGCGCCTCAGTTGGACCAGCGTTCGTGCTGGACGTGCAGACCGCGTGAGACGACGCTTCATCCAGTCCCAAACATGCTCAATGGGGGACAGATCCGGAGATCTTGCTGGCCAGGGTAGTTGACTTACACCTTCTAGAGCACGTTGGGTGGCACGGGATACATGCGGACGTGCATTGTCCTGTTGGAACAGCAAGTTCCCTTGCCGGTCTAGGAATGGTAGAATGATGGGTTCGATGACGGTTTGGATGTACCGTGCACTATTCAGTGTCCCCTCGACGATCACCAGTGGTGTACGGCCAGTGTAGGAGATCGCTCCCCACACCATGATGCCGGGTGTTGGCCCTGTGTGCCTCGGTCGTATGCAGTCCTGATTGTGGCGCTCACCTGCACGGCGCCAAACACGCATACGACCATCATTGGCACCAAGGCAGAAGCGACTCTCATCGCTGAAGACGACACGTCTCCATTCGTCCCTCCATTCACGCCTGTCGCGACACCACTGGAGCCGGGCTGCACGATGATGGGGCGTGAGCGGAAGACGGCCTAACGGTGTGCGGGACCGTAGCCCAGCTTCATGGAGACTGTTGCGAATGGTCCTCGCCGATACCCCAAGAGCAACAGTGTCCCTAATTTTTGCAAAATTTCCGTTTCTTACTTTAATTTTGGACAGCACGTACACTAACTGGCCATTAAAATTGCTACACCACGTAGATGTGCTACAGACGCGAAATTTAACCGACAGGAAGAAGATTCTGTGATACGCAAATGATTAGCTTTTCAGAGCATTCATACAAGGTTGGCGCCGGTGGCGACACCTACAACGTGCTGATATGAGCAAAGTTTTCCAACCGTTTTCTCATACACAAACAGCAGTTGACCGGCGTTGCCTGGTGAAATGTTGTTGTGATGCCTCGTGTAAGGAGGAGAAACGCGTACCATCCCGATTTTGATAAAGGTCGGATTGTAGTCTATCGCGATTGCGGTTTATCCTATCGCGACATTGCTGCTCGCGTTGGTCGAGATCCAATGACTGTTAGCAGAATATGGAATCTGTGGATTCAGGAGGGTAATACGGAACGCCGTGCTGTATCCCAACGGCCCCGTATCACTAGCAGTAGAGATGACAGGCACCTTATCCGTATGGCTGCAATGGATCGTGCAGCCACGTTTCGATCCCTGAGTCAACAGATGGGGACGTTTGCAAGACAACAAAAATTTGCACTAACAGTTCGACTACGTTTGCAGCAGCATGGACTATCAGCTCGGAGACTGTGGCTGCGGTTACCCTTGACGCTGCATCACAGACAGGAGCGCCTGCGATGGTGTACTCAACGACGAACCTGAGTGCACGAATGGCAAAACGTCATTTTTTCGGATGAATCAACGTTCTGTTTACAGCGACATCGCGGTGAGCGCACATTGGAAAAGTGTATTCGTCATCGCCATACTGGCGTACCACCCGGCGTAATGGTATGGGGTGCCATTGGTTACACGTCTCGGTCACCTCTTGTTCGCATTGACGGCAGTCTAAACAGTGGACGTTACATTTCAGATGTGTTACGACCCGTGGCTCTACCTTTCATTCGATCCCTGCGAAACCCTACATTTCAGCAGGATAATGCACGACCGCATGTTGCAGGTCCTGTACGGGCCTTTCTGGATACAGAAAATGTTCGACTGCTGCCCTGGCCAGCACATTCTCCAGATTTCTCACCAGCTGAAAACGTCTGGTCAATGGTGGCCGAGCAATTGGCTCGTCACAACACGCCAGTCTCTTCTCTTGATGAACTGTGGTATCGTGTTGAAGCTGCATGGGCAGCTGTACCTGTACTCGTCATCCAAGCTCTGCCTGACTCAATGTCCAGGCGTATCAAGACCGTTATTACGGCCAGAGGTGGTTGTTCTGGGGACTGATTTCTCAGGATCTATGGACGCCAATTGCGTGAAGATGTAATCACATGTCAGTTCTAGTATAATATATTTGTCCAATGAAAACCCGTTTTATCATCTGCATTCCTTCTTGGTGTAGCAATTTTAATGGCCAGTAGTGTATGTATATGAAGGTGTAGATCCATCGATCCTATCAGTTGTCAGTTGATTGCTGTCATGAACTTTGTGGCTGCTTTTCTCAAAAAGAGTGCGTTATTGGGCCGAAATATCTTACACTCTCATTTTACGTTGTACAGAAGCGACCTGCCAATTATGAGCCAAATCGGTTGGCATGTCTTCAACTTGTGATTTTACATACTGGAGGAAGCCAACGGCTTACCACCTTCAGTGGGACCACGCCTAGAATAGCACTGTGATGGTCAAACCAACTTTCGAGTTGACGACAGCTTTACTTCATTTATCAAGGCTAGAGATGTTGTTATACGGTATTAGCGTCACGTCTGCTTGGGCTGAAAATTTTTTTAGAAAGCATTCTTTGAATTAGAGTGTGAACAGCGATTGGTGTAAAATACTCGATCGTAACAGATTTGTATTTTGGCTGGCAACTAGTTTCTGTATATAATTTAGACCATTTTCATGCCGTAAGTATCAGGATGGCGGCTTCTGGCTGTAGACGGAGCAAGATTCGTAAAAACACGAACGCCAACTGCTCACGTCTGTGTTCTAACTGATATTGCTCCGTCTACAGCCACCATCCGCCATCATGGTGCGTACAGCCTGAAGATAGTCTAAATTATAGACTGAAACCACTTGCCAGTGAAAATAAACATCGGTTGTGATCGAGACTGTTTTACTATATTTTAGCCCTGGGGATGAGCAACTTTTTTCCGTTAAGCTATCGGTACTTTATACTTCGTGGATTATTCACAACGAAATTTACGAGGTCAAAATTATTCTTCCACTGTGGGAATGGCAGAGGTGACGAAGTAAACGTAGCAAGTGTGCATCGCACTCTCTAACTATCCCCGAAAGACAGACACAGAGAGGGAGGGAGACACAAAGACACACAGACACACACACACACACACACACACACACACACACATATACGCACGCACATACACACAGACGGGAGAGAGTGAGTGTGTGTGTGAGAGAGAGAGAGAGAGAGAGAGATAGAGAGATAGAGAGAAGTGCGACACAGCTGTTAGCTTGTTTACACAGCAGCCAGGTTAACTGGAGTGCGCCTAAGAGGCGGTTTCCACAGGGCTCTTTAGCGGCACCGGTTAGCCCGCCCGGCCACTCAAGAGTTCAGAGGCCGGCGTGCCACTTGCGGCTTTAATTGGAGTTGCCGAGGCTTCCATTCCGCAGGTATGCCACAGACGGCATTCCCCGAGGAAGCTCTGACGCTGCCATTTCGGAAATTCCTGCTCGACCCTTACGCAACGAACCCTTCCCTGCAGACAGCTATCTGTAATTAAGATCTCTGACCTGATGGGTATACTTGCAACTTCGTGAAATATGTTATACAGGGACCGCACCTACTCGTCATCATCAATTTCGTCCAAATTTATGGAATAAATAGGGCTTGGCTAGAAATGAAAGCGACAGAAATCGGAGTTCCAGATGGCCACGGTGTTTTTTTTGTTTTTAGGCAATGGTTGGCGCAGCGAAAATATTACACAACGGTAGCCAGAGGGTAGCTGGATCGAACAATTATTTTAGTTTCAATTTTTTCGTGACTTATACTGCGAATATATCGAAATGCTTAATATATTCTGTTTCTTAATATTTTCAAAAAATGCATGAAAGGGAAAGGCAGTGGAAAATTTAGGATATCAAATAAATTTACAAGATTGGATTGCAGTTTCAGCACCCACGAGGGCTCCGCAAATAAATTTCCAAGAAGGGATTTACTTAAAGTGTACAGGACTTCGTATCCCATTGCTTTCGTTTTGACCTTCGTGCATTGTTACGCGTGGTTTTCTGCAAACTGTGCGATGAGAGAGAGCCTTTGATGAATGTAAACCAAGTTAATTTTTCTATAGAAACTTTAAAACAACAGTGCAATTGTAAAATACAGCGTTTGTGACACGAGCAGAATGCCGGGAAAATTACTGCTTCCCTTCCTATCAGTATAATACCAAGAAGTGTGAATCATCAACTGTAGAGGATCTAATTTTATATACGAACTTGTCGTGTACTCCTTAAAACATTTTCTTGGAAATTTGCTACCCCAAATTTTCCTTTGCCTTTCCTTTTCATGGCTGTTATGAAAATATTATCAACAAAAAATGCAATATGATGATGATGATGATGAGGTCCCATACTCCGAGGAGCGTAAGGGACGATGCGGGAGACACGCACCGCCGACTACGCAAGGTCCTAACGGAGGTGGTTTACCGTTGCCTTCCTCCGACCGTAATGGGGATGAATGATAATGAACACGACACAACAACACCGAGTCATCTAGAGGCAGGGAAAATTCCTAACCCCGCCGGGAATCGAACCCGGGATCCAGTGCGCAGGAAGTGAAAACGCTACCACAAGACCATGAGCTGCATTCTTCTGGTTTACTTACAGTGTGAGTAACGCAAAAATTGAAAATAAATAATTTCCATTCTGGGAACCGATCCCCCGACCTTCGGATTACCGATCTGTATTATTTCCGCTGCGCTAATAGCTGTCCGGTCAACACATTAACGTAAATGACTCATGCTTCGCCCGAGCTGCGCCAAAAATGCTATTTTTTTCTAAACGCTTGGCTATCTGGAAGTTTTAGTTTTGTCAGTTTCGTTTTCGGCCAAACCCTACACATGTCATGAATTGGGACGAAATACAGTGGGTGATAACGAGAAGGTGAGGTCCCGTTATTACTGCACTAGAAAAATAGAGATATGTATACGAGTGTTGATAATTCTTGTTCAAGGGTGCAGACTGTAGTTTCTTATGAGAATTAGCACTTCAGAACTAGTTGCGTGTAACGGTTGTGGGTTTCCTAATCATGAGTTAAGAAATGTGAAAAGCACTTTCAGGAGACAAATGTAGTTTAAATGTAACGTTATACAGTTGTAACCGATTTCATCTCATATACTAATTATTTTGTGACTGGAGTATGTGTGAGTGAATCAAGAGCGATGGAACGAACTGGAGAATCATACTCATAACATTTTCCATAAGAAATGGATTAAGTCATGGAGATGCTCTATCAATTGTCCTGTTTAACCTTACCCTGGAGAAAGTCGTAGGAGAGAGAAAAGTTGAAAAGTTTATTGGGCTACGAGTAGAAGGTGACAGGTTTCAGATATTTGATTACGCAGATAACGTAGCGTTAGTGAACGACAGCGAGATCTTGGGGAGTTATACAAAAGGGTCTCCAACGAAGTGAGAAAAACAAGACTATCCATCAACAACCAAATAACGGAACGTATGCAAGTAGGCTTAGCTAAATATGCACAAAGCACTTCACAGTTGACGAAAACTAGTTCAAGTCTGTTGATCAGTTCAGGTACCTGGAAAGTGGATAGAAATACTTTAGAGTCTAAACCCACATGAAATTCTGCGAAAATGAAGATATGCTATGGCGTTATACACTCATTGCCCTCTATAGTTCAGAAAGCGAGCAACCTCTGATTGTTTGCTGATGATGCTGTGGTGTACGCGAAGGTGTAGAAGATGAGTGGGTAGGCGGATACAAGACCACTTGGACAAAATTTCTAGTTGGTGTGATAAATGGCAGCTAGCCCTATATGTACAAAATGTAAATTAATGCGGATGAGTAGGAAAAACAAACTAGTAATGTTTGGATACAGCATTAGTAGTGTCCTGCTTGATAGAGTCACGTCCTATAAATATCTGGGCGTAACGCTGAAGAGTGATATGAAATGGAACTAGCTTGTGAGGATTGTGATAGGGAAGCATATAGGACTCTAGTGCGACCTATTCTAGAGTACTGCTCGTGTGTTTGGTATCCATACCATGTCGGATAAAAGGAAGACATTGAAACAATTCAGAAGCGGGCTGCTAGATTTGTTACCGGTAGGTTCGAACAACACACAAGTGTTATGGAGATGCTTCGGGAAGTCAAATGGGAATCCCTGGAGGTCAGGCGACGTTCTTTTCGAGGAACACTGCTGAGAACATTTGTAGAATCGGCATTTGAAGCTGACTGTGGAACGAATTTACTGCCGCCAATTTCCACTTCAAGCAAGGACTACGAAGGTAAGATACGAGAAACTAGGGCTCGTACTTAGGCAAATAGATTGTCGCTTTTCGCTCGCTCTATCTGCAAGTGCTACAGGAAAGGAAATGACTAGTAGTAGTACAGGATGCCCTCCACCACGCACCGCACTGTGGCTTGTGGAGTATGTGTGTAGATGTAGATACTTGTCCCGAGAACGTTTTACAATCTTTTTAGGCTTTGCCCACAATTGCTGTACGTCCATCACAGTGGAACTAAATGCCATCAGTTCATTTTGTAAGTGAACGCTAACGACTGCCTATCTCCACTTTCTAGCAGAAACACTCTCCTAGCACTCTTGACTGATTTATTAACTTTGGTAACCATAGTCGCTATGATGACATTATGATCGCTAATCCTCGTCTCCATACGGACGCAGCCGAAGTGGCCGTGCGGTTAAAGGCGCTGCAGTCTGGAACCGCAAGACCGCTACGGTCGCAGGTTCGAATCCTGCCTCGGGCATGGATGTTTGTGATGTCCTTAGGTTAGTTAGGTTTAACTAGTTCCAAGTCCTAGGGGACTAATGACCTCAGCAGTTGAGTCCCGTAGTGCTCAGAGCCATTTGAACCATACTGACGCCATCGATAAGACCCGGCCAATTTGTAGCTACAAGGTGTGAGATATTTCCATCTCAGGGCTTACTACGTTGGCTTTTATCTTCGTTGAACAGTTACCCACTATTTCGAGCTCAGCTTACAACGACTGTCTACATTCCTTCTAGTTCTTCAGGTTGTTCGCTACAATAGCGTCTTGCTAGTTACAATTTTGTATTCTTGACTATCCATTTGGGACCCCTTTAACAGCAGTGTCTAATTTGAATAAAAAAACATTACTCAGGAGACCTTCAGAGCACAGAGGTGCATAAACATAATTGTACGTGAAGTAACATACTTTACATACATATTTGAGGGACAGTCCCTTTGTAACAGGATATGCTCGGCAATTCTGTAATAATTGATGACCAATAAGCATTGTCACTATCTAAAAATTACAGTCATGGATCACATCACTTTCTAAACTCACTGTTGTGGTGAACAAAGGAAACAATTACTGTTTAGTAAACGAATCTCACACCTAATTCAACACATTTTCCGTACGAGAATAATCAGGATGTGAATTTCGACGCAATGTTACACAAATTTAAATACGAAAGAAGAAAGCAACACCATTAGAAACAACGATGTTGTACGTATACGAGGTTCTCTTCGTTGGCTTTATTGGGGACCTCAGACGACAAAGAAATCTGCTGCATGTGACAATAACGACTCTACACAGAATAATTCGAGAAATTTATGAAAACAGGTACACTGGTGCTATCATTGTGGTACATGAGTTCTCTCTAATCGTTGTGCGTCTGATGGTACAGTTCCTCTTGCTCCTGACATCGGCTCATCACCAGTCATTTCTGCGGCCAAACCACTATATTTCCAACAAACATTTACTGCCGAACGATTTCTCATATTCCAACGACTGAGTAATTGTGGACAACTCGCCAAATCTGTAGTCATTTTACATTGTCGATACCGTATTTATCCGCCATTAACTGTGCTGCCATCTCGGTTTAGGGTTTGTGTGGGTTCTCTAAGTAATGTAAGGAGAATATCAGGCTGTTTCCTTTTTACGACTTCATATCTTTTACATTTTAGCTTGTACTTCACGTATAATGACGTCGTCAATGGGACGATACGCCCTTACCTGTCTCCGTATTTCCATTCCAAATACCTTCCCACTTGAAAGGTGTTCTTATTTTATTTACTTATTCGTTGTATTGGACCTCTGTGACATAATATAATAATAATAAGAGTAATAAAAATAATAAATGAAGTTGGAAAATCAGCGCCAAACAACCAAGAAAACCGTGAAATATTAGCAAGCTATTTCAAGAAGTTGTTAAATTGTGAGGAACCAAGAGCAAACTTTCTAGAACAAAATCAGGGCTGCACTAACAAAAAGTCAGATTTCCCCAGCATGGCTGAAATCTAAAATATCATAAATGATTTGAAAAATGATGAGGCCCCCGGGGGAGATTCGGTAACTGTCGTAACGTGAAAAATTCCAGGTGCTGGAAGTATTTTATTATGTAATTCATATTATCTGCTGGCGATAATGTATAAAAGATTGGCATGTACGAGGGCAGTACATGGCTCACACTTGTCGATTGAAATGTCTTAGTTTTATAACATAATTTTAAGTAGTACTTCATTTATATTTGGATTATACATAACATTTAGTTCCTACAACAATTTATTGGTGATTCGATATTTTTGACTTGTTTGGTACTAGAGAGATAAATCACTTTCTGCTCGTGTTGATGTGAGTGAGTGGCTGCAATATGTAGTCGTTCTTCCGTTTTCCTGCTTCGATTACATGCATATACTAACATTTACTGACTGATATGAGTATACTTCCTACATGATGTGGGGTGGACGAGGGTACTTCATTAAACTCATCCATCACCCTTGATAAGTGCACCTTTATTTTGCTCTTATTTCATCATTTTAATTACATCAAATGCCAGAGTGACTGTGCTGTTGCAGCACGGGATATCAGGTGCAATTAAAAGACTGTTATTTTAATACTGAATTACTTCACACAGACACACAAAAATATTAATTAATTCAAAAGCGTTCACCACAGAGCTTTTTTAACCTTTACTTTTAGAATGTGGTTGATATGCATCATAATATTATTTTGACGATTTTTAATTTTAGGTTAAAAGTCGATGTTTTTATTTTTTAATGTCATCCATTTTGTTGTTTGCTTGCAACCTCTGTTGAGCACGATACTTGTAAATAGATTGCATACCAAAATAAATGGTGTGAAGCATAATAATATTTTATATTTGAGTCAGGTAAACAGTAATGAACTGCTGAAAAATTGTTTATCACAAACCTTAACCTGCAGAGTTCCTCTCTTATCTGAAACGTTGAAAATTTGCCGTTACAGTCACGAGTTTCAACACTGATTTTCTTTTATGGATTCTAAATCTCAGTGGACTGGTGTGGTAAGTCGCAGTAATGGTTGAGTAAGATTTAAATAGAACTGACGTCAGAGTCGGTTCTTAGCTGTCGGATTTCGTGCTATAAATAACTACTATACGTTGTTTCGTATAGCAGGTCTTGACGTAGGAGCATTTACAGTATTTTCATAACTTTAACGAGTACCTATCTGTATTGAGATAATGCATCCGTTGTTTGGCGGGATGAGTTACTTTCGAGGCACAGTACAGAATACGATTTACAGTAGTCCATCCGAATATTATAGCACTGGAATTCATCACATTCTCGTTTTAGGAGAATCTTTCAAAACTTTCTGTTGCATATAGAATTTTTTTGTTAATACGTGGGCCGTTCAGAAAGTAACCTCCGGTTGATTTAAAAAAATACACCAAGTTAAATAAAAATATTTTAATATATACATCTTACAACTACATCTTTGCACTATTTTTCTACATAGTCTCCATAGCGATTGAGGCACTTATCGTATCTCTTCACAAGCTTTGAAATTCCTTCTGCATAAAAATCACCCGCTTGTGCCTGGAGCCAGCCTGTGACCGCATCTTTGAGCTCTTCGTCGTCATCAAACCGCTGTGACCCGAGCCATTTCTTCAAATGCATGAAGAGGTGATAATCACTTGGCGCCAGGTCTGGGCTGTAAGGTGGATGGTTGATAACGTCCCACTTGAAGGACTCAAGAAGGGCCGTTGTTCTGCGGGCAGAGTGAGGACGGGCGTTATCGTGCAAAAAAACGATACCGGAAGTCAGCATACCACGGCGTTTGTTCTGTATAGCCCGTCGTAACTTTTTTATTGTTTCACAGTACACGTCTTGATTAATGGTCGTACCACGTTCCATGAATTCAACCAACAACACCCCTTTGGCATCCCAAAACACCGTTGCCATCAGTTTTCTGGCAGAAAAATCTTGCGAGGCTTTTCTTGGTTTGGTAGGCGAATTTGAACGTGCCCACATCTTTGATTGTTCTTTTGTCTCAGGGTTCACGTACTTAATCCAGGTTTCGTCACCGGTCACGATTCTGTTTAACAATGGTTCTCCTTCGTCCTCATAACGTGACAGAAAGTCTAATGCAGAGGCCATTCTTTGAGTTTTGTGGTGGTCGGTAAGAATTTTGGGCAACCATCGTGCACAGAACTTACGGTAACCCAATCTTGCTGTCACTATCTCGTACAAGAGAGTCTTAGAAATCTGTGGAAAACCAGTAGACAACTCCGACATTGAGAAACGTCGATTTTCACGAACTTTTGCATCAACTGTCTGAACGAGTTCGTCAGTCACCAATGATGGTCTACCACTCCTCTCTTCATCATGAACGTTTTCTCGTCCACTTTTAAATAAACGTACCCATTCACGGACAACTCCTTCACTCATAACTCTTGGTCCGTACACGGCACAAAGCTCACGACGAATAGCTGCTGCAGAATATCCTTTGGCTGTAAAAAACCTTATGACAGCACGCACTTCACATTTGGCGGGGTTTTCTATTGCAGCACACATTTCAAACTGCCATAAAAACTAAACTAGCGCAGGTACGACGTTCACTCGACCACGGCTTGATGCCGACTGACCTGTTGAGTGCGTGAACGCACAGATGGCGTCGCTACTCCCCCCACAACCCGCACTGTGACCAATCGGAGGTTACTTTCTGAACCGCCCTCGTATATTTCACTCATTGTACGACGTGTTCCATGCATGGGCCTAGTGTCCGTCATGTTGGTCATAATTGTGCTTTAAATGCAGTTACATATTTTGTTATTAGAATATTCTAAGGTTTATTCGTGATGTCTTGCCAATACTTTAAAATTCTGATATCTTTACGGCTGACGCTCACTTTGCGGTCGTCAATAAGCTATCTAATATAATATTGTGAACTCTCTTTGTTCAACAGAGATTTCAGTTTTCCTGAATTATTGTTGCAATCAACAAATACACTGCAAAACTTCGGGGCGCGGCATGTTTCATCTACACTCTAAGGAGAAAGAAAGAGAAAAAAGAACTATGTACCACGAACTAATTATACCTGTTCTGTTGTTGTGGTCTTCAGTCCTGAGACTGGTTTGATGCAGCTCTCCATGCTACTCTATCCTGTGCAAGCTTCTTCATCTCCCAGTACCTACTGCAACCTACATCCTTCTGAATCTGCTTAGTGTATTCATCTCTCGGTCTCCCTCTATGATTTTTACCCTCCACGCTGCTCTCCAATACTAAATTGTTGATCCCTCGATGTCTCAGAACATGTCCTACCAACCGATCCCTTCTTCTAGTCAAGTTGTGCCACAAGCTCCTCTTCTCCCCAATTCTATTCAATACCTCCTCATTAGTTATGTGATCAACCCATCTAATCTTCAGCATTCTTCTGTAGCACCACATTTCGAAAGCTTCTATTCTCTTCTTGTCTAAACTATTTATCGTCCACGTTTCACTTCCATACATGGCTACACTCCATACAAATACACTCCTGGAAATGGAGAAAAGAACACATTGACACCGGTGTGTCAGACCCACCATACTTGCTCCGGACACTGCGAGAGGGCTGTACAAGCAATGATCACACGCACGGCACAGCGGACACACCAGGAACCGCGGTGTTGGCCGTCGAATGGCGCTAGCTGCGCAGCATTTGTGCACCGCCGCCGTCAGTGTCAGCCAGTTTGCCGTGGCATACGGAGCTCCATCGCAGTCTTTAACACTGGTAGCATGCCGCGACAGCGTGGACGTGAACCGTATGTGCAGTTGACGGACTTTGAGCGAGGGCGTATAGTGGGCATGCGGGAGGCCGGGTGGACGTACCGCCGAATTGCTCAACACGTGGGGCGTGAGGTCTCCACAGTACATCGATGTTGTCGCCAGTGGTCGGCGGAAGGTGCACGTGCCCGTCGACCTGGGACCGGACCGCAGCGACGCACGGATGCACGCCAAGACCGTAGGATCCTATGCAGTGCCGTAGGGGACCGCACCGCCACTTCCCAGCAAATTAGGGACACTGTTGCTCCTGGGGTATCGGCGAGGACCATTCGCAACCGTCTCCATGAAGCTGGGCTACGGTCCCGCACACCGTTAGGCCGTCTTCCGCTCACGCCCCAACATCGTGCAGCCCGCCTCCAGTGGTGTCGCGACAGGCGTGAATGGAGGGACGAATGGAGACGTGTCGTCTTCAGCGATGAGAGTCGCTTCTGCCTTGGTGCCAATGATGGTCGTATGCGTGTTTGGCGCCGTGCAGGTGAGCGCCACAATCAGGACTGCATACGACAGAGGCACACAGGGCCAACACCCGGCATCATGGTGTGGGGAGCGATCTCCTACACTGGCCGTACACCACTGGTGATCGTCGAGGGGACACTGAATAGTGCACGGTACATCCAAACCGTCATCGAACCCATCGTTCTACCATTCCTAGACCGGCAAGGGAACTTGCTGTTCCAACAGGACAATGCACGTCCGCACGTATCCCGTGCCACCCAACGTGCTCTAGAAGGTGTAAGTCAACTACCCTGGCCAGCAAGATCTCCGGATCTGTCCCCCATTGAGCATGTTTGGGACTGGATGAAGCGTCGTCTCACGCGGTCTGCACGTCCAGCACGAACGCTGGTCCAACTGAGGCGCCAGGTGGAAATGGCATGGCAAGCCGTTCCACAGGACTACATCCAGCATCTCTACGATCGTCTCCATGGGAGAATAGCAGCCTGCATTGCTGCGAAAGGTGGATATACACTGTACTAGTGCCGACATTGTGCATGCTCTGTTGCCTGTGTCTATGTGCCTGTGGTTCTGTCAGTGTGATCATGTGATGTATCTGACCCCAGGAATGTGTCAATAAAGTTTCCCCTTCCTGGGACAATGAATTCACGGTGTTCTTATTTCAATTTCCAGGAGTGTACAAATACTTTCAGAAATGACTTCCTGACACTTAAATCTATACTCGATGTTAACAAATTTCTCTTCTTCAGAAACGCTTTCCTTCCCACTGCCAGTCTACATTTTATATCCTCTCTACTTCTACCATCATCAGTTATCTTGCTCCCCAAATAGCAAAACTCCTTTACTACTTTAAGTGTCTCATTTCTTAATCTAATTCCCTCAGCATCACCCGACTTAATTCGACTACATTCCATTATCCTCGTTTTGCTTTTGTTGATGTTCATCTTATACCCTCTTTTCAAGACACTGTCCATTCCGTTCAACTGCTCTTCCAAGTCCTTTGCTGTCTCTGACCGAATTACAATGTCATCGGCGAACCTCAAAGTTTTTATTTCTTCTCCATGGATTTTAATACCTACTCTGAACTTTTCTTTTGTTTCCTTTATTGTTTGCTCAATATACAGATTGAATAACATCGGGGAGAGGCTACAACCCTGTCTCACTCCCTTCCCAACCACTGCTTCCCTTTCATACCCCTCGACTCTTATAACTGCCATCTGCTTTCTGTACAAATTGTAAATAGCCTTTCACTCCCTGTATTTTACCCCTGCCACCTTCAGAAGGTGGCAATTATATCTAGGAGAGGGAAATCAGAGAGATAGGTAGGTGTGATGTACATGTACTGAGGGGTACCCATACAGTGAGGCACTATGTTATTTATCCTAACTGTGCATCATGATCAGAGAGCATTTGTTACTGGGTAAACAGTTATTTTCTAGCTCTGAGCTTCACTATGAAAACATTATCGATTAGGGTCCTGCTGTCTTTATCCATCCATGTTGGAAAGTTAATTACTGAGATCAATTTGTACGGTCAAAATAAGGTTTCCAGGTCATTTTTCGTAGCAGAATATCTTAGAAAATGTATGTTGAACTCACCACAAACTATTAACTGACTGCTGTTGTCTGACTTACAGCACAGTAAGGAATCCAGATCCAGGTTCCTCATAAACAGTTCAAAATTTCGCATTGGTGACCTATATAAGGTAACAGTTGAAAGTCAACTATTCTTCACTATTAATTCAAAAGCATACACTTCTACACTGATCAACCAGTATATTACGACCACCGATAAACTATTGCCATAAGACCGTCCAGGCGATAGCTGCGTAACCTGGCGGGGAATGACTGCTAGTCTGACACACACGTGGTGGGTGTGTTGTAGAATAGGGAAGGCGCGAGTTATATCTGAGTTTGACCTAGGGCATGTAATATTAGTAATTTTCGCCTCACAAACATTAATATACGCTCAATAGTAAACGCCTGATGGCCTAAAGTTATCGAACAATTGTAAAGTAAAAGAAATGAATCATCGCATAGCAGCGACAGAATCTATTATTCTTTATCTTTGCCGGTCTTGCGCGGTGCCAGTAAATCTCTATGTACATTTATCGATTAATGGTATAAAAAAGAATTCTGTTGTTTCAAGACAAATAAGGCTTTTGGCGCCTCACCTTTTACTGTTTGTATTCCATGAGAGGCGGACGCGGACTTGCTGCGTTCCACAACTGTATTTTATATTTGATGTGAAAAATATTGAGTGAATATGCTAATTGTTATTTTTTCCAATCAGAAAAGATGTAGTTTCTTGTAACTGATATCGAACAGACAGCATCAAGAGGACATTTTGACTGTTATGTATAAAGTATTTAACCACAATGGTCATCTATTGTAATTTAATATGAAAAGGTACGTAGCATTAAAAAAAAAACGTGTGGTAAAGATAAGTGTGCTTATTTTCGTAAATTAACCTTGATGAGTCCATCTCCTTATTTACTTAACTGTTAATTATTTTGTGTTACTTCATCATCAGAAATTACGATCACGCTGATGGGCCGAACGCAGCATGAGGCAGAAGGAACATTATCGTTTTCCTATTATTTCTAAACCAACTTTTTTTTTTAATTGTGTAGTGTTGCATTTCTTTTAAAGTCTATAAATCTTCTGATCCCTTAGTGTTGATCCGGGTACGACTACATCGCGACTATACAAATGCACAGAAATGATAATGTTTCTTCCGAGCGATCTCAAATATATATATATCAATATGCTGTTCTTATTCAGGTATTTAATGGTCAACGTATGTTATTATAATAGCGTAATAAATCCCTGATTCTGTTGCCAAGTGGCCCACCAAAATATTCACTTTTTCGACATTAAAAAACAAAGTAACAGTTCTTTTTATTTTCGTCCCCCAAGAACAACGCTACACTTGGCGCCCGAACAGGGACTTGATCAAAAATCATTTCATGCTTGTTCTAGTAATTGTTTCATTTTTTCATGTGGATGCAATTCAACCGAGAAAGAGAAGTGGGAAAACCTTTTAATTAATTCAGAAGAACGATTGATGAAATTACCAAAAAACGCGAGTATTCATCAAGACAGCCATAGTAAGTCAAATTTTTATACGCAGTAGCCAAGCTTTCGTAGTGACGTAGCATCTTTCGAGTTGATCAGAACGTAAACCTGTCTTTCCTTGCCTTCAAACAGCTTTATTTCAATTTGTCCATAGTCCATTCTTTGTAGTTAAATACAGTGAAAGTGTACCATTGTTGTCAGTGCATAAAAAAATTACGATATGGCGGATAACTACGCTCAAAACTGGTAAAACGTGTGATATTTCATTTGTTTGTAATTAGTAGGAACCATCTTGTCTTCTTGGCGTACATGAACGTCAGTTGTTACCCAGAGTTAGAATTTCATCTTAGGTCCCAGTAAGCCATAGCACTACGTCACAGACAAACGACTGACGGCAGTGACAAACAATATCTGTAGCATTTTGACGTTTGACAAATAATTCATGAACATGGCTGACGGTAAACAGCGGACACAAACAAAACCAGACGACAGCGGTGATGTGAATGGACCTCACTATCCATTACGATCACGCGCGATAGGTACACGAGCGGATGCAGAAGCAGCCTCGACCGAAGTTTTAGAAGCTGGTCCTAGTGTGCAAACTATTCCCGCTTTTGAAAAAAAATGACTTGGCTGCAATGATCGAAGCAATAATGGAACGCAAGTTCGAAAGCCAAAAACAGGAAAGATTAGATTAAAAGGCCCGCAAAGAAAAAGAGAAGGCCGAAAGACGGCATAATAAAGATCAGGTCCTTACAAATCTGTGCAACTCAGTAAAAGAAGACATAAATTCAGTAAAAACAGAAATAAATTCGGTAAAAACAGACATAAATTCAGTAAAAACAGGTCTGCAAACGGAGATAAATGACCTAAATACACGGTTAAATTCGGTAAAGGCCGAACTAAAGGCAGACATAACAGCTGATTTAAATACCCTGTTGGGTAATGTCCAAAGCCAAATCAGTAGTCAGATCACGATCATGAGGCTAGAAATTGACACACAAGTAGAGTCAAAAATAGAGGATATTTCAAAACGGTTAGATGAAAAAATCGAAGCAGCCAAGGGAGAGATAAATTCAAAAGTGATAGAATATCAAAAACAAGCTGCGACCTTAAAAGAAGATTATACTGCAATCTCTGATGAGGTCAAAGGAGTTAAAACCGCAGTAGACACGATCGAGAATGTTGTTGATGATCTTTCCAAACAGATTGAGACTCTTAATGTAGAGGATCAAATAAAGAATACTGTTAAGGCACATGATGAATCATTGTCCGACCACTAGCAAGAGTGGATTAAAAACAAAGACGGATTCATGGAAAGCAAGGTCAAGAACGAACTCAGGGAAACTGTCAAAAACGTGACCTTTGAAATATTGGCAGCCCCTGGAAAAACAGGAGACACGGTCATGTCAGAATTAGGCCAGATAAGACGAACGTTAGCTCAAGATTTACCTGAACGGCGTCAACAGATAGTTGATGAAGTTCGTACACTAAAATGTCAAGTTGAAAATTCCCCACCTCCCGTGTCAGGAAACTGGAATAATTCACCACGAAGTAATGAACAACAGCAGGTACATTACCGTTCACCATTTGATAACGCTCAAACTCATAGTTCTATAGAAGCACAAGTTAACCAGACTACCAGCCCACCCACTTTTGTCAGTTTGATGCAGGAGGAAAGCGTGATCAAACATCGTATTTTTCCGACCTTTCACCCACAGAAAAGAGAAATTCATCCTAATAGTGTTCCTCCGAAATTTTTCAGGAATTTTCCCGAATAGCTGGAGTGACCGCCAGCGAATTCAATTCGTTAGTGGATTTATCGTAGGCGATGCTGCCTTATGGGGAACCGAAATGGTCGACTCTTGTAAAAGTTACAAAGAGTTTGAACAGATGTTTTTAGCTAAATTCTGGAGTTCTGGTGTGCAGCAGCGCCTGAGAAAAGAGGTTTACAACGCCGAAGTGTTTAACAGCAAGCGCGGTAGTTTGAGAAGATATTTTGAAAAGTATTTAGCGAAAATCAAGTTCTGGGATTCGCCGATCACCGCCAAAGGCGTTATTATGATTCTAAAAACTAAGCTACCGATTGCGATCAGAGAAAAGTTAGTAAACGTGTCTGAGGACGATACGGACACTTTCCTATCTGTGTTAGACTCGTTAGATCTGATTTACGAGACGCTAGAGTTGATGTTGGCAACGCCCACTTCAGTGCAGGCGGCCAGCACAATACAGAATACGTAGGCAACAATGGTGGCCGAGCGAAAGCGCGTCACAGCGACAACCAGTACCAACCCCACAACGGTTTCAAAAATAAACACACTACGTACTCCAACAGCAAATACAAAAATAAGTACAATAACGGCCAGAGATACAATCCAATATATAATTCGTCACCACCTCAGTACGAAAATGCACATTATAACACACAGCCCCAGCAATATGGAAACACGCAACCGATCAACGGGAATTATCAAAACGATCAGTCTTACGATTCAAATCGACAGTGGAAAAGAAATAAATGGCATAATCAAGGTGGAGACCAATGTACACCTTTCACTAACGGTTACAATCAACACAAGCCACAGCAAAATACTTTTCAGCCACAAGCGAACGGACCTTCGGGAACTCTGAAACCTAAACGCCCGCATAATACGCAAATTTATTATGCGCAAGCGAATACGCCAGGACAACAAGGTCCGTTTCCAACCGAGTTCGTACCACAAAACCAACACCAGTTCCAGACGGAAGAAACATTAAGAAATATAAATCAGCAGGAAAGTAAGCGTCGAGCGGAAAATTAAAAGCGGCACCTTTGAGCCTCCTAGAGGATGCTGCAAGTTTGAATGGGGGCACCCTGTCCCTTAGTCCACACGAAATTAAAGCAATTAGGTATGACAAAGAGACAAACTTACGGGATGATCTAGTAGCAGACACTGAGACGAAAGACAATGATGACGTATGGGACGAACAAGTTCAAGCTTCCATAAGAGTATCAATTGCCAACATACCAGTAACAGCCATTGTAGATACAGGAGCTAATATAAATGTCTTATCTTTATGTTTATTTAAGCAAATATCCTCTGTATGCAAAGTTTTATCACTTCCAATTCAAGCTTGCACCGTATCGGGAGCAATTGGTCCACTAACACAACGTGTAAATCTTCAGACTCAGCTTCAAATCCAGATAGAGTCTATTTCAGTAACGTGCATTTTTCTTATTGTTAAAAACCTATCAGTGCCATGTATCCTGAGTATGGAATTCTTGAGGCAGACGAAAGCTAAAATTGACATCGAGTGTGGAATCTGTACTCTAGTAGCGAGCCAGCAACAAGTAACTGTAAATTTGTTAAGATGTAAGGTGAAGACAAACTTTGGGGTGCTTCAAATAGCAGTACGGCCATGGACTAAAAGACAACAGTACAGTCACACAGAAGACATGACAGATCTTGAAAGTGTTAATGACGATGAGTATAAAGACATAATTCCCGGTCAGGATGAATTATACGGTAAAGCTAGTGACTCCATTGAATTATCCAAACAACGGAAGAATGAGCTTTACAATTTGTTAACAGATTACGTTCAAGTATTTTCTAAGAAACCTGGACTAATAAAAGGCTTTGAATATCGAATGGATGTCCTGCCCCATTCAACCTACTGTAGAACAAGCTATTCCATTCCATATGCGAGACGCGAAGCTGTCAAGTGCGAGATCAAGAAAATGTTACGCTGGAATGTGATAGAAGTATCTCATTCACCTTATTCGAGTCCTTTATTGTCTATGCTAAAATCAGATGGTAGCGTAAGGCTAGTCGTAGATGCAAGATTAATAAATAAAATTATAGTACCCATAAGAACGAGACCAGAGGCTCTTGAAGAGCATCTGCAGAAGTTTCATGCAGTTAAGTATTTGAGTACCCTTGATTTGAAAAGCAGTTACTGGCAAGTAAAACTTGCGGAGGAGTCAAGGAAGTACACTGCGTTTATATTTGCAGGTAGATCTTACCATTTCAAAGTTGTACCGTTTGGACTAAATGTGAGTTCCGGAATTTTTATTTCTGCCCTTGACTAAGTACTAGGTCCTGAACTTTTAGATGAGGTAACAGTCTATGTGGATGACGTTCTTGTAGCATCGAAAAATTGGGAAGATCATGTGGCCCTTCTGCAAAAGATATTTCAACGATTCAGAGAGTATGGTGTTACAGCAAATCTTAAGAAATCCAAGTTTGGAAAAAGTGAAATTAAATTTTTAGGACACATCATCACCCCTGAAGGAATTAAACCCGACCCGGAAAAATTGTCTGCTATAAAAAACTTTCCAACCCCTGTTACAAAAAGGCAACTGAGAGGATTTATCGGTCTTACGTCATTTTTCAGACGTTTTGTTCCCAATCAGGTATTGAACAATCCCGCTCTTCACAACCTTTTAAAAAAGAATTCACATTGGAATTGGACGCCGGAATGCCAAGACGGATTTAAGAAAATTAAAGACAGTCTGGTTAACAGTAACATTCTCCATCATCCTCAGATGGATAAGGAATTTTGTATTACTGCAGACGCTTCCTTTGTGGGTATCGGCGCTTGTCTTTTCCAGATTCAATTAGTAAATGGACACGAGCAAATCCAAGTGATTAGCTTTGCGAGTCGAGTGTTATCAGAGTGTGAGAAGTCTTATTCGGTTACGGAGTTGGAGGCACTTGCCGTAATATGGGCTTTTAGGCGATTTAACTATTATATCTATGGAAGAAAAATTAAAGTCTATTCAGACCATCAAGCCTTATCATTCCTCCTTACATGCAAGTTGCAACACCCTCGTCTTACTCGATGGTGCTTATTCCTGCAGGAATATGACTTTGACATTGTATATATAAAAGGTAAAGATAATGTTATAGCAGACGCACTTTCTCGCTCACCTGAGGGCTTACTAGAAACCAGCGAACTGGTGGAACAAAAGTTTTGTTAATGAAAGATCCAATTCACATAAAGTATTT
Source organism: Schistocerca serialis cubense (assembly GCF_023864345.2). Taxonomy (NCBI): domain Eukaryota; kingdom Metazoa; phylum Arthropoda; class Insecta; order Orthoptera; family Acrididae; genus Schistocerca; species Schistocerca serialis. The sequence continues at coordinate 631,132,400 of NC_064642.1, read as the reverse complement.
TCTTCAGTTATGTAGGCAGATTCAGATTCTTCAAAATACAGATCCAAAATGGAAAAAGGTTAGACAAATTCTTCACGAAAATCCAGCCCACAAGTTGTCCAAGTTTTATAAAGTTCATAACCAAGTCCTATTTCATAAGACGTCTGAGTCATCTGAGAGGTGGTGTGTTTGCATCCCTCGAAATTTCATTGAACATCTTCTGTGGTACACTCACATTTCATGGGGTCACTTCGGACCAGAAAAATGTAAAAGGAAAATCTCGACTTACTGTTATGTTCCGAATCTACACCAGAGAATTCATAAATTATTGAGAAACTGTGTCATCTGTCAAAAGGCAAAATCCTTAAACATTTCCACTTCAATTCCACTAAATCCAATAGTTGCTGAAAGGCCAAACCAGCTTCTTAGTATTGATTTAGCAGGTCCACTACCCACCGGTAGGGGAGGCGCTAAATACTTAGTAGCAATCCTGGACAATTTTTCTAAGCACATAAGACTGTACGCAGTAAAATCTTCTTGTGCAAATCCAATAATTCGTCGCATTGAAAATGATTATTTCCCACGATTCGGGGTTCCAGAATCAATCTTGTCTGATAATGCTTCAAATTTCACATCACGCCCGTGGCGTGCATTTCTTGCTCGCCATGGAAACAAACAAATTTTGATATCCCTGTTTCGACCGCAATCGAATCCGACAGAAAGAATCTTCAAAGAATTTAACAGATTTATAAGGACGTACATTCCGAATAAGCAATCTAAGTGGGTAGACTTCGTAACACCATTCGAACAGATTGTAAACCACCTTCCTCATCTGTCGACCGGATTCACGCCACATGAGTTAATGTCAAGATCAAAAGAGAGGAATGAATGGATAGACCCCCTTCCAAAGTTACAAGACAACGAATTGGACCTAGACGCAAAAATCAGGCAAGCTCTCACATCATTGACAACGTATGCTAACCTCCGAAAAAAGGCATTTGATAAGAAGGTAAACAGAGTTATAGATTTCAAAGAAGGAGAAAAGGTATTAGTCAGAGCTCACTTTAAACCATCCCTGTTGTTAAAGAAGAATCGTAAGTGGCAACACATTTATGAAGGTCCCTTTGTGATAATGAGGAAACCACACATTGGTAGCTATTTGTTATCTGACCCTGCCACGAATAAAATCAAAGGATTGTTCCACCATCAAGATTTAAGAAAATTTTATAACGCCAGGAATTAAGTTAATTTAAGCTGTAAGAAAATTCTAAGGTATTGGAGATCAGGATTAACCAATGAGTAACAAGAACGGAACTGAACTGACTACGGACGTTAACCGGTGCTGAAAGGAAACCTTATGTATTAAAACAACGCGTCTGGAAAATAAAATACAGAATAAGTTGTAGACAAGTATTTATATGAATAATCTTTATGCAAACAGGAGGACATGTCCTAGAGGCGATTTTCAATTTTAGTTATAAGTTAGTATGTAAGGAAAATGATGTACTCGAGAGGTATTAATTAGCCCCGAGGTACTAAAATGAGGAAGGAGGAAGCAGCGAATAATGCACTTCTCTCGCTAAATAGTAATTTGAGAATGAGCAGGAAGGAGCGAATAATGCACTTCTCTCACTAAATAGTAATATGAAAATGATGATTATATGTGCTTAGTATTAGTAAGTGAAATTTAATCGAGGACAAATTAATGACCTGTTTTAAAAGGAAATACTTAAACGTCCAGACAAAAGAGGAAAGTTGTGAGAAAGATTCGAATCCATGAGGTTATTCCCTATTTTCAAAGGTGACGTAAATAAGGCACCACCTGTTAGCGCAAAACAGTCGGTAGATTTAACTTGTAAATTCCAGCACAGTGCTGTGCCAGCGATAAAATAACATCTCTTTGAAGTAAACAGATATCTAGGATTAAGCATGAACAGATCGATAACGCAGTGCAATTGTTCTAAAATAGGCCTGACGTTAACCTTAAGTAAAAGCGTGATGGAATAAAAAGGAAGTTTATTATATAACGCAAGGTAAGATGAGTCCAGACTATAAAGAAGCTGAGTAAAAGAACATATGAGTAACATGGTTTATTATGCCAACTTCACGGTACTATTGAGCATTAGCGATACTGCAAATTCACAAGCTAGCAGCACATAGAATAAGGATCTCGCCCAAGCTTCACAGGTAGCGACAGCAGCAAACAACACTCTAGTGAGAGGCTTATATATACAAATGATAATTAATACCCAAATGCGTAATGCATAAACTTGACTTAGTCTAAGAAATGAGCAAAGAGTAGTAAGCAAGCTGCAGCAAGATACATATTAGATATACATGCTTGAAGTGATAGATTTTATTTTAAGTGTGCACTGCAATATTTATTGTTTTCTCTGTGATTATGTGATTATTGAATCCCTTTCCTAAGTGCAAATCCTTTAAGATCCTTGATCCTCTCCACTCCTCAGGATCAACTTGTAAAGATGCACGTGTGCTTAGGAAGTGAGGCACTACATATAAAAATGAGTAGGTTCGCGACGCGCATATTGCTTTTGTAATGCGCAAGGTAAATTAAATTTTCGACCTGGTTGAGGAGTAATTTAAATTCTGTCGACGATCAGCGAGTAGACCCGCTTTTCCCACCTTTCTTTTTTCGACTGTTTGTATTTCTACACGAAACTCAGAGGCGGAATTGCTATTTTCAAATCTGTCCTCGAACTTTCTTTAAGTACAAGCACATACGAAAAAAACTTTTGACATAAATGAAGCTCCCCTCACAAGTCACTAAATAAGACGAGCACTAAAAAAAAATGTATTGGTCCTACAAAATGAATAAGCAAGCGTGATAAAGATTACTATGAATGAAATTAATTTGTAAAGGAGATTGGAATGGATTTGGTCAAAGAAAAACGACTCATAATAGCCTACCTGTGACCGTAGGCTTAAATAAAAAAAAAGACTAATTAAGAAACAATTGTTTTGATTCAAAGTGGTCAATTAGATTATTTCTCGATTTAGATGAACTCTAGTAAATATTAGTATGTAAATCAACTTGTAAACACCGTGTGATGTTATGACGCTAGAATTTCTGTTAATACACCGTTCACGCAGACGCTCACCACGGTGCAAGTGAAGTTTTAAAGTTCGACGATTTTCAGTGGCAGTATTCTACTGCACCATATGTGTGAAAATTTCGTTGATGTGTGCAGTGTGTAATAATCAGTGTCATTCCACACATGCAGTTGCAGCGGTAGCTACCACTTACCTGTGAATCCGTAACTGGATAGTGGACAGGAAGTGATGTGAGGCAGTTTCGGTGGCAGAAGCTCCCTCCCGCAATCTAAAAAGCACAAAGCCACGATCCGCCGAATAAAAGCGACGCACGGCACCTCAAGCGCGAAATCAACGCTCTGCAAGAAAGCTCCGGTCACGTGCGTGCGCACAGACTGAATTTCAAGATTGCTCGCAACCGTGGAGGCGGACAGCCACCACGTGACGAAATAATGTAAACGTTCAACCGCCAACACAGTTGCTGTGCGCTACATTCTGTAGCAAAAACATTCACATCCAGTACTGAAAACAATTTTGTATGTATCCTAAACCTTCCGAGAGACTCTAAGATAGAGAAGTTAACGTAATTATTATAATGACTGATTGTACACAGAGACAAGTCACAAGGTCACCTCTGATCACTGTTGAAATGTAAACTTTGACGAGAGGTCACGATACGAATGAAAATAAGCACACGAAAATACGTCAAAGGATCCGATCCTTCCTATATCCCATCCCACATGTACATAAAATTAGTTTTGTAAGCTATTCTAATATAAGATATTTTATCTGTTTCATATGTGAAATAATTCGGAGAGCGACACTCGAGCCCTGAAAGTGAAAGATATGAACTTCCTTGTCGAAGCCATCACCAGTGGCAGCTCTACAATCCAAGTCTATCATAAATAGTGTATGTGCGACGATAATAAATGTATAATTAAGTGCGACGACGGATAAGGCAATCAATCGACAAGACAATGACAATATAATGAATACTGTCAAAACGGAAAGTTGTGTACCAGTTGTGATAGTCAAATTACTTTTGCAACGATGAAAAATGAAGTGTGACTCTATTTTCTTATAAATTTTGTAAATATGTGTACTTATAGCCTTAGTTTTAAGAATCATCAAGATAGACTGAATCCATACAAACACTGATAGAAACACAGAACAAATTCACAATGATCCACCGTCAGTAATTACAAATTGAAACGTTAATTCTTTTATTATGGAATGAATATGAAATGAAGCTTTTAATAACCTGTATGTTACATCCGAAAATTACAAATATTCCAATGGGCATGAGGATGAAAGTAATACCTTCGGTATTCCTTCCCTCCTCATGGGAGGCAGTGTAATATTAGTAATTTTCGCCTCACAAACATTAATATACGCTCAATAGTAAACGCCTGATGGCCTAAAGTTATCGAACAATTGTAAAGTAAAAGAAATGAATCATCGCATAGCAGCGACAGAATCTATTATTCTTTGTCTTTGCCGGTCTTGCGCGGTGCCAGTAAATCTCTATGTACATTTATCGATTAATGGTATAAAAAAGAATTCTGTTGTTTCAAGACAAATAAGGCTTTTGGCGCCTCACCTTTTACTGTTTGTATTCCATGAGAGGCGGACGCGGACTTGCTGCGTTCCACAACTGTATTTTATATTTGATGTGAAAAATATTGAGTGAATATGCTAATTGTTATTTTTTCCAATCAGAAAAGATGTAGTTTCTTGTAACTGATATCGAACAGACAGCATCAAGAGGACATTTTGACTGTTATGTATAAAGTATTTAACCACAATGGTCATCTATTGTAATTTAATATGAAAAGGTACGTAGCATTAAAAAAAAGTGTGTTAAAGATAAGTGTGCTTATTTTCGTAAATTAACCTTGATGAGTCCATCTCCTTATTTACTTAACTGTTAATTATTTTGTGTTACTTCATCATCAGAAATTACGATCACGCTGATGGGCCGAACGCAGCATGAGGCAGAAGGAACATTATCGTTTTCCTATTATTTCTAAACCAACTTTTTTTTTAATTGTGTAGTGTTGCATTTCTTTTAAAGTCTATAAATCTTCTGGTCCCTTAGTGTTGATCCGGGTACGACTACATCGCGACTATAAAAATGCACAGAAATGATAATGTTTCTTCCGAGCGATCTCAAATATATATATATCAATATGCTGCTCTTATTCAGGTATTTAATGGTCAACGTATGTTATTATAATAGCGTAATAAATCCCTGATTCTGTTGCCAAGTGGCCCACCAAAATATTCACTTTTTCGACTTTAAAAAACAAAGTAACAGTTCTTTTTATTTTTGTCCCCCAAGAACAATGCTACAGGCAGATTGTAATGGCTTAGAGAGTCGCCACGAGCACTTCGGAAACTTCGAGTAGGGCTGCGGCGAATGTCTTCAACACTTGACGAAATCCAGGTGAAACCACATCCAGACGTCGTGGAGTTGGGCAGCCACCCCTAATAGCAGATGAAGGACATCGTAGGCTGGGCAGACTGGTAAAACAGGACAGGTGGAGAACTGTGGCGGAAGTAACATCAGACTTAAATACTGGGCAGAGTACAGTGTGTTTGAACACACAGTGCACCGAAAACTCATAGCGATGGGTCTCCGCAGCCGACGACTCATGTATGTGCCAATGTTAACGCCACAACATAAGCAACTACGACTGAAATGGACACGCGACCACCGGCAATGAACGTTGGTGCAGTGGCGTAGCGTTGCGTGGTCTAATGAATATCGATACCTTCTTCATCATGCCGATGGGAGGTAAAGAATCCTTCGTCTTCCAGACAACAAGTCTTTGACACCTGTACTGCCCGACGGAAACAAGCTGGCGGCGGCTCCATTATATTCTGGTGAACACCCACGTGAGCATCGATGGGTCCAGTAGAGCTCATGCAAGGCACATAACTATCAACGAGTATGGTACACTGGTTCCAAACCACGTGTACCCCTCCATGACGATCATTTTTCCCGACAGCAGTGGCATCTTTCAGCAAGATGATGCACCATGTCACAGGGCGAGGAATGTGATGTAGTGGTTTGAGGAACATATTGGCGAGTTCCAGTTGATGTTCTGGGCCCCCAACTCACAAGATCTGAACCAGGTCGAACACATCTGGGATATGATTGAAGCGCCGTCAGAGCTCATCGCCCACCTCCCGAAATGTATTGGAATTAGGTGACCTGTTCGCGCTGATGTTGTGTCAACTCCCTCCAGCGACCTACCACGACCTTATCGCTTCCATGGCACGTCGCGTCGCCGCTGTTATCAGTGCCAAAGGTGGATACACCTGCTGTTAAGTAGGAGGTCATAACGATCTGGCATGTCAGTGTATGTACTGACACTACAAAATTTATCTGTCTCAATATTTTTGAATTTGAGTTCTGTCTTAATATGTATAACAACTTCTCGTTTTAACATATCAGTTTTGCATGAGTAAGTTGCTAGTGTGTAATCTTTTATATGTAAATTATCAACCCTTCTGGTTGTGTGGAGCTCGGATAGGTATGTGACGTTTATCTTTTGAGAGGTCTCTAAATTTTCCAGACGGACAAGAAGCTCATCTACCTTATTACTCAATCCTTTAATATTTTGAAGAAGTAAGCTAACCTTCTCCATGAATTAATATCTACTCCATGCAGAAGGTTTGCTTACTTCTTCAAAATATTAAAGGATGGAATAGAGGTTCGCCGATGACATTGTAATTCTGTCAAGGACAGTAAAGGACTTGGAAGAGCAGTTGAACGGAATGGACAGAGTCTTGAAAGGAGGATATAAAATGAATATCAACAAAAGCAAAACGAGGATAATGCAATGCTGAGGGAATTAGATTAGGAAATGAGACACTTAAAGTAGTAAATGAGTTTGGTATTTTGGGAGCAATATAACTGATGATGGTCGAAGTAGAGAGGATATAAAATGTAGACTGGAAATGGCAAGGAAAGCGTTTCTGAAGAAGAAAAATTTGTTAACATCGAGTATAGGTGTGAGTGTCAGGAAGTCGTTTCTGAAAGTATTTATATGGAGTGTAGCCATTTATGGAAGTGAAACATGGACGATAAATAGTTTGGACAAGAAGAGAATAGAAGCTTTCGGAATGGGGTGCTACAGAAGAGTGCTGAAGATTAGAGGGGTAGATCACATACCTAATGATGAAGTATTGAATACAATTGGGGAGAAGAGGAGTTTGTGGCACAACTTGACAAAAAGAAGGGACCGGTTAGTAGGTTCTGAGGCAACAAGGGATCACAAATTTAGCATTGGAGGACAGCGTGGAGGGTAAAAATCGTAGAGGGAGACCAAGAGATGAATACACTAAGCAGATTCAGAAGGATGTAGGTTGCAATAGGTACTGGGAGATGAAGAAGTTTGCACAGGATAGAGTAGCATGGAGAGCTGCATCAAACCAGTCGCTGGACTGATGACCACAACAACAACAACAAGCTAACCTTACTTTTCTGTACACTGTTAAGCTTTTTGCGCGGCTATCCTGTTATTTTGACTTCTTTTAGAACTAAGTGCCTAAATCCTGATTCTAACCTATAAACGGTGCCTCGGTGACGCGAATAACCACAGAGATCTTGCTTTATCTGCAAGAAGCACAGCCACCCTATCCTTCCCTCATCTATTCAGCTATAGTCCATGTCTAGTACATCAACGTCTCCCAATTGTAGCAACAAGCGCTGCACTCTTATGCGATTTTATTTCTGTCAGCAGCAACCTGCTCAGCTCATTGTTGACATGGCTCAAAGCAGTGTTAACCCAGAGCTGGCCATGGCGCTGTAGGACTTGCACAAAACACATTTGTGTGTGTAGTTGTTACTTATCTTTCATCTGGGTCATCCCTAATACTGTAATTATTTTCTGTAGACTGTTTCCTGCTCCACTTACTACAATATCCTGATCCTCTTTGCAAAAATTTTTGTACAAATTCCCTATGTCCTCTGTCACCTGGATAAGACTAGCACTTGGCTGCTCAATACTTGTGACCTGGTAGCCTGCCCCTAATTTGTCCTGTATTATCTGGTCTACATCCTTCCCATGGCTATTACCAAGCTGCAAGATTCTTTTCTTCCTACTCTCTGTCGGTACCGACCTACATCGAGATTCAGTGCGAGACGTCTGCTGCAACCTACTGTGGCCTGCGGCTGTATGAGGCTCTTACCCTCCTACTTCAGGTAACAAGTCAGATTCATTCGATACTGTTAGCACAAATGCAGATGAAGTTGCAAGCTGTTCCCCTTTCTCCCGTTGCTTGTTATCTTTACCCAGTTCCCAAGATTTTTTCTCCCTTCAACCTATCTAGTTCAAATTTCGCGTGTTGTAATTCAACCTGAAGGGCACAAATCTTTGCCTCCTGGTCAGCGATTCTCTTGACTGTTTTCCAAAGCTACAGTTCCATGGCAGACCATCGTTGAGTTCCCAATAGGGCTCCACACTACAGTCACCCCAGTGAAATTCCAACTACAGTCCACACATACCACTCTCCCTATGACTATCCTACGGTAAATTCCACACTTATCACGCACTGAAACACAAATTAAACGCATAAAAATAGAATCCAATCATTTAAAACACTTTACCCCACTCAGATTTCCTTTATTTATGAGCCGCAAAAATTAGGCCTACAGGTTAACACTTCAGGTGTATGATATAACGCGGAAAGTTCAATTTTTCGTTTACAACAATAAATCTTCACTCACCCAGCTGCAGTATCTGTTAATTAATCACAATAGAATATAACTTTTAATGTAACTTTAATGTATATGTACTGTATTTAAACAAACCACTAATGCGAAATTTTCTAAATCAAACAACTTAATGTTTAGGCTGCTTTCCGGAAATATGAACTTAATAATGAATGGCCACGCTCTGTTTAAATTGTTGGAAAGAAAGACAACAATTAAGTGAACGGTGCTGTAACGTAAACAAAGATATTACTGAAACCCGATCTTACGATCTTTTCGTGTTTTCTGTACCAATGCGTATGGAAAAATGATACCTTTAATACTAAACATAAAAAACTCGTTGTATACGTATTTAATGAATAATTTGTACTAAACTAACTTTATTACCTTCTAAATAACCTATCTTTAACATAGCGCAAAAACTCGAACTCCTTGCTTGGCGCATGGTTTCTACGTGTATAACTACGTATTGTTTCCTGTATCAGTTGTAAATAACCTTTTACTCCCTGCATTTTATCCCTGCTACCTTCAGAATTTCTAAATGTGTATTACAGTCAACATTAACATGTTTTCTCTAAATCTATAAAGGTTATAAGTGTAAGTTTGCTTTTCTTCAGTCTATCTTGTACGACAAGTCATGGGGTCAGTATTGTCTTGTACGTTCTCTCGTTACTCCAGAACCCAGACTGATCTTCCCCGAGGTCACCGTCAACCCATTATCTCATTCTTCTGCAAACACATAGGAACTTCAGAAAGTAATTTACACCACATGTCGTCACACACTAAGACCACTGAGCAACGCGAGGGGTGTGTTTTCAGAAGAAAGTACACTTCCCGCATTTCTGCAGAGACAGTTCAACAGCTGTACGTACAACATCACAGTTTGCGACTGAAATGACACGGCGATTGTAAAAATATTCCAGAGACGAGGTACGCAGCGCAGTACGAATCTTGTGGGCAAAAACGTCTAAATCACACACAGATCCATCGTGAAATTCTGGCGGCGTATGGACTAAATCCAATGTTGTGTCTAGTCATAGTGAACTGGTGCGGCCGGCCGCAGTGGCCGAGCGGTTCTAGGCGCTTCAGTCTGGAACCGCGCGACCGCTACGGTCGCAGGTTCGAATCCTGCCTCGGGCATGTATGTGTGTGATGTCCTTAGGTTAGTTAGGTTTAAGTAGTTCTAAGTTCTAGGGGACTGATGACCTCAGCTGTTAAGTCCCATAGTGCTCAAAGCCATTTGAACCATTTTTGAAATGGTGCCAACAGTTTGTCCAAGGCCACACAGACGTGGGTGATGTTGATCAACCATACATTCCAGATCTTGAAACACGCGATTTCCATTTTTTCTGCAAGATGAAACAGCGCCTGGGGAAGGGGGGGGGGGGGGGGGATGTTTTCCAAGGATGAGAACGCTCACACAGCGGTCTTCGAATGGCTTCGTCGCCAAGGAGCGAACTTACGTTGTCGAGGAACTGAAGTAGTGATACAACGTTTCGACCGTAGTTTGTAGAGAATTACTGATTAGAAAACCGTCATTTGTCTGTGTCAGTTTGAAGTACAGTGGAGCACTGAACAAAAATTACTTGACCTGCTGTAATAATGTGTAACTTACTTGTTAAAGTCCCCTCGTAATTCGTGTTAGTATTTTGCAGCCGAACCTCATCACACTTATAGTGGTCTAGGGCTGGCGTCTCTCATTAGTAATCGAAACGCCCTCGGTCCCGGACTCGAACCCCCACACCACTTAACTTTTGAATAATAATCAACATTGGCGGCCGAAGACTTCCGGTATAAGACGTCACCCTTGTTCTGGCAACGGCCTTGTCAAAGAGGGCGGCGGAGCTGACAGAGGTTCTCTTGCCCTTGGGGTGGGAAAGTGTGCCTAAAAGCGGAAGAATCAGCAATGATCAACGGCATGAGGATGCAGAAGGCCATACGAAATGCGGTCTGTAATTGAAAAAGTGTTATGATGATATCTCCATTGGCAAAAGATTCCGGAATAGTGCCCCAACCTGATGACGTCCGATGTGGGGGGGGGGGGGAGGGAGGACTGCCAAGGGGGCGATGGCCATCCATGACAAAAAGATTGAATAATCAACGAAAGGATAACGTTCCACGAGTCGGGGCGGGGAATGTGAGAAGCTTGAAGAATGTGAGGAGCTTGAACGTGATAGGGAAGCTAGAAAATCTGAAAAAGGGAATGCAATTTAGATATAGTTGGGGATCAGTGAAGTGAAATGGAAAGAAGAAAAGGATTTATGGTCAGATGAGTATAGGATATATCAGCAACAGCAGAAAATAGTATAACGGGAGTAAGATCCGTTGTGAGTAGGGATATAAGGCAGAGAATGTGTTACTGTGAACAGTTCAGTGATAGGTTTGTTCTCATCAGAATCGACAGCAAACCAACAACGACAACGGTAGTTCAGGTATACATGCTGACGTCTCAGACTGAAGATGAAGAGAGAGAGAAAGTAAATGAGGATACTGAAGAGGAAATTCAGCACGTAAAAACCTAATAAAAAAAAATAAAAAAAAATCTAATAGTCATGGAGAACGGAAACGCGTTTGTAGGAGAAGGAGTAGAAGAGAGTGTTACGGGAGAGTGTGGAACAAGGAATGAGAAAGACTAATTGAGTTCTCTAACAGTTTTCAACTAGTAATAGCGAATACTCTGCCTAAGAACCACAAGAGGAGGCGGCATACTAGAAAAAGGCTAGAGGACACGGAAGGTTTCGTATAGAATACTTCATGGTCAGACAGAGATTCCGAAATCAGTTGCTGGATTGTAAGGTGCACCTAGGAGCAGATATAGACTCAGCTCAAACTGTATTAGCGATGAAGAGTAAACTGTAGTTTAAGAGATTAGCCAGGAAGAATCAAAATGTGCAAAGAAGTGGGTTACGGAAGCGCTAAGGAATGACGAGATACGCTTGAAATTCTCTAAGGCCGAATATACTCCAATAAGGAATAGGTCAGTAGACAGTAAAATTGAAGACAAATGGACGTCTCTAAAAAAGGCATAGAAGTTGGAGAGAAAAATACGTGTACAAAGAAGGTAACAATGAAAAACCATCGGTAACATAAGAAATACTTCAGGTGATCCATGAATGATGGAAATACAAAAATGTTCAGTGAAATCCAGGAATACAGAAATACAGGTCGCTGAGGAATGAAATAAACAGGAAGTGCAGGGAAGCTAACACAAAATGGCTGTTGAAAATAGTGAAGAAATCGCAAAAAGAAATGATTGTCGGAAGAACTGACTCAGCACATAGGAAAGTCAAAACAATATTCGGGGAAGTTAAAAGCAAGGCTGCTAATATTAAGAATGCAACGGGAATTCCATCCTCCAGAGGAGCGAGCGGATTGGTGGGAAGAATTAATTAAAGGCCTATTTAGGGGGAAGATCTGTCTGATAGAAGAAGAACCAGGCGTCGTTTTAGAAGAGATAGGGGATCCAGTATTAGAACCAGAATTTAAAACAGTTTTGGAAGACTTAAGATCAAATAAGGGAGAAGGGATAGATAACATTTCATTGGGGGAAGTGGCAACAAAACGAGACGTTGGTGTGTAGAATGTATGAGTCTATCTGTCTTTCAGAAAAATGTCATCCACACAATTCCGAAGGCTGCAAGGACTGATAAGTGAGACAATCAATACGGTTTATAGGATCTGCCGACCTGGAAAAAGGGTTCGACAATGTCAAATGGTGCAAGATGTTCGAAATACTTCGGAAAATAGGGGTAAGCTGTAGGGAGAGACCGGTAATACATAACCTGTACAAGAGCAAAAGGGTATAATAACGAAGAGCTTGGATTAAAAAGGGTGTGAGACAGGTATGCAGTCTTTCGCTCCTGCTGTTCAATCTACATATCGAAGAAGCGATGATGGAAATAACAGAAAGATTCGGGAGTGGTGTTAAAATTCAAGGTGAAAGGATATCAATGATATGATTCACTGATGACATTGCTATCCTCAGTGAAAGAGAAGAACTACATTATGTGTTGAATGGAAGGAACAATCTTATGGCCGCGCGGGATTAGCCGAGCGGTCTAAGGGGGCTACAGTCACGGACTGTGCGGCTGGTCCCGGCGGAGGTTCGAATCCTCCCTCGGGCATGTGTGTGTGTTTGTCCTTAGGATAACTTAGGTTAAGTAGTGTGTAAGCTTAGGGACTGATGACCTTAGCAGTTAAGTCCCATAAGATTTCACACACATTTGAACAATTTAATGAGTGCAGAATGTGGGAAATAGCAGAAATGAAAACAGCGAGAAAATTAACATCAGGATTGATGGTCACGAAGTAGATGAAGTTAAGGAATTCTACTATCTAGGCAGCAAACTAACCAATGACGGACGGAGCTAGGGGGACATAGAAAGGAGACTAGCACTGGCAAAAATGGCATTCCTGGCCAAGAGAAATCTACTAGTAGCAAACGTAGGCCTTAATTTGAGGAATAAATTTCTGAGAATGAGCTTTTGGAGCACAGAATTGTGTGATACTGAAAGATCGACTTTGGGAAAACCAGAGCAGAAGAGAATTGAAGAATTCGAGATGTGGTGCTACAGACGAATGTTGAAAATTAGTTGGACTAATAGGGAAGGGAATGAGGAGGATCTGTGCAGTATCGGAGAGGAAGGTAATATGTGGAAAACAATGACAAGAAGAAGGGACAAGATGATAGTGCATCTGTTAAGATATCAGGACATAACTTCCATGGTACTAGAAGGAGCTGTAGAGGCTAAAAACTGCAGGGGAAGACAGAAATTGGAATACGTCCAGCAAATAACGAGGAAGTAGGCAGCAAGTGAGAAGAGGTTGGCACAGGAGATGAATTCCTGGCGGGCCGTATCAAACCAGTCAGAAGACAGATGACTAAAAAAAAAAAGAATTATGACATTCTTCTTCAAATCTGGATGTATTCCGCCTGTCTCATATATCTTGCATACCAGCTGGAATAGTTTTATAATGGCTGGGTCTGCCGAGGATCTCAATAACTCACATAAGTTGAATGCCAAACCTCTACTCATGTTGAGGTAAGATTGGTGTATTTCGAGAGAAGTATACATAGAGCAATTCTTACCAGTAATTGATGTACCACAGGAATAGGAGTCAGTAAATCTGGTAGAATGCTCCAAATTTTTTAGTTTACATATTGATGGAAATATGTCTACATCTGCATGATTACCCTGCAATTCACAATAAAATGTCTGGCTGAGGGTTCATCGAACAACGATCAAGCTATTTCTCTCTCGGTCCACTCTCCAAAGGTGCGTGGGAAAAATGAGCACTTAAATCTTCCTGTGCGAGCTCTGATTTCTCTTATTTTATCATGATGAGCAGTCCTTCCTATGTAGGTGGACGGCAATAAAATATTTTGGCAATAAAAGGAGAAAGTTGTTGATTGAAATTTCACGAGAAGATAGTGCCGCAATGAAAAACGCCTTTGTTTTAATGACTGCCCCTCAATTCATGTATCGTGTCCGTGGTACGCTCTCTCCTATTTTGTGATCGTACAAAACGATCTGGCCTTCTCTGAACTTTTTCGGTATCCCCGTCGATCCTAACTGATGCGGATCCCAAACCGCAAGGTAATCCTCTAGAAGAGGGCAGAAAAGCGTAATGTAAGCAGTCTCGTTAGTATACATGTGACATTTTCCAACTGTTCTGCCTATAAATCGCAGTCTTTGGTTTGTATTCGCCACAACATTATCTATGTGATCGTTCCAATTCAAGTTATTCGTAATTGTAATCCTTGAGTATTGAGTTGAATTTACAGATTTTAGACATGTGTGATTTATTGTGTAACCGAAATTTAGCGGATTCTTCATAGTGCTCGTGTGGATGACCTCACACTTTCATTATATAGTGTCAACTGCGACTCTTCGCACCATACAGATATCTTGTCAAAATCATTTTGTAATTAGTTTTCACCGTCTTCTGAATTTACAAGACGGTAAATGACAGCATCATCTGCAAATAGTCTGAGAGGGCTGCTCAGATTGTCTTCCATGTCGTTTATGTAGATCAGTAACAGCAGAGAGCCTGTAACACTTCCTTTAGGAACGCCAGACGTTACTTCTGTTATACTCGATGAATTTCCGTCTACGAACTGTGACTTTTCTGACAGGAACTCTCAAATGCAGTCACACAATTGAGGCGATACTCCAGAGATATGCAATTTGATTATAAGACACTCTTGAGGAGCAGTATCAAAAGCCTTCTGGAAATCTAAAAATTTGTAAATATTTGACATACCCTGTGGATAGCAACCATTACTTCGTGAGAATAAAGAACAAATTGGGTCTTCCAAGAATCCGTGCTGATTATTTGTCAACAAATCGTTTTCCTCGAGGCAATTTGTATGTTCGAATACAGTATATGTTCTAAAACCCTATTGCAAATCGATATTAGTGACATGTGTATGTAGTTCAGCGGATTTCTCCTATTTCCTTTCTTCGGTACTGGAGTGACTGGCGCAACTTTCCAGTCATTAGGTACGAATCTTTCAATGAGACGGCGGTTGTATACGGTTGTTTAGTATGGTGCTATTGTATCGACACATTCTGAAAGAAACGTCACTGGTATACCGACTGGAGGCCTTGCCTTTATTAAATGATTTAAGCTGCTTCGCTACACCGGGAAAAAACGTATTGCTGATCTTCTCAAACAATTACGTTCATCTAATTTTGCACTTCGTATAGTTGTTGGTCTTTGAAACAAATGATTCAACTTTACGTATTTCCACTTCACAATTTCTTAAAGAATAATTATCTGGCGTAACTTAGAAATAAAGTACTTATCGCACAAAAGCGAGCAGTAACAATAATATGTGGTGTTCACCAGAGTTCGTCGTGTAGGTACTTCATCAGGGAACTAGGCATTTTAACTGCACCATCGCTAAAAATACATTCTCTAATGAAATTAATCAAAATGATCCATCAGTATTTGAGAAGAGTAGTGATATCCATACCTACAGCACTAAAGGAAAAATTACCTTTATTAACCATTATTGAGACTGTCAGTGACTCAGAAACAAATCAGTATGCAGCAAAGAAAATTTTTGATCATCGTCTCAATAACATAAAAAATGTCTGACAGGTAGCAAAGGATCTTTTAAATCTAGCCTAAAAACCATTTCTCATGGACAACTCCTTCTATTCCACAGATGAAATTTTATTTACTAACTGTAAGGCTAAAAAGATACTCGTTTAAATCTAGCTGTGTGAGTACGACTAAAAAACAGTCGCTGATGTCAACACTGATCATCCATATTATTAAGCGTCGCTGCCGGAACCCGTTTCCAGATGCACGGTGCCTATCCAGCGGCTTCCAGGAGTAACGAAAATATTTCGCGTAATTATTACCGAATTTAAAAATCTGAAATACTGTCATAATCTAGTCCTTAAGAGGTATAATCTCGTGTTAAATACTTAACAAAAGAAGAAAAGTATTACAGCTGGAACTGTGTACTTGTCTTGTGGCAGCGTAACTGACAGAGTGCAAATACCGTACCAAATTCATCCACTATTTGAGAATGAGAGAATTGTGAATAGTTGTTTATCAGTCTCATAACATACATAATCTAAATCATTTGATGGAGATACAGGAGACATGTCAAAATTGTGGTAAAATTTCACAATAAACATTGAAAAGCTGATTTTTGGAAACAGCATCATATACAACCGCTCGCTCACCGATAGATCTGTACCTACAGATTGGAAAATTGCGCAGGTCGCACCAGTGTTTAAGAAGGGTAGTAGGAGTAATCCATCTAACTACAGACCTGTATCATTGACGTCAGTTTGCAGTAGAATTTTGGAGCATATACTGTATTCAAACATTATGAATCACCTCGAAGGGAACGATCTATTGATACGTAATCAGCATGGTTTCAGAAAACATCGTTCTTGTGCAACGCAGCTAGCTGTTTATTCGCACGAAGTAATGGCCGCTATCGACAGCGGATCTCAAGTTGATTCTGTACTTCTAGATTTCCGGAAAGCTTTTGACACCGTTCCTCACAAGCGACTTCTAATCAAGCTGCGGGCCTATGGGGTATCGTCTCAGTTGTGCGACTGGATTCGTGATTTCCTGTCAGGAAGGTCGCAGTTCGTAGTAATAGACGGCAAATCATCGACCTGGGTGACAATCTGAGCAGTTCTCTTATGTTGTCGCAGATGATGCTGTTCCTAGATAACAGGACGCAGCATGTCATTCTCAATGGAGAGAAGTCTTCCGAAGTAAGAGTTATTTCAGGTGTGCCTCAGGGGAGTGTCATAGGACCGTTGCTATTCACAATATACATAAATGACCTTGTGGATGACATCGGAAGTTCACTGAGACTTTTTGCAGATGATGCTGTGGTGTATCGAGAGGTTGTAACAATGGAAAATTGTACTGACATGCAGGAGGATCTGCAGCGAATTGACGTATGGTGCAGGGAATGGCAATTGAATCTCAATGTAAACAAGTGTAATGTGCTGCGAATACACAGAAAGATAGATCCTTTATCATTTAGCTACAAAATAGCAGGTCAGCAACTGGAAGCAGTTAATACCATAAATTATCTGGGAGTACGCATTAGGTGTGATTTAAAATGGAATGATCATATAATGTTGATCGTCGGTAAAGCAGATGCCAGACTGAGATTCATTGGAAGAATCCTAAGGAAATGCAATCCGAAAACAAAGGAAGTAGGTTACAGTACGCTTGTTCGCCCCCTGCTTGAATACTTCTCGGCAGTGTGGGATCCGTACCAGATAGGGTTGATAGAAGATATAGAGAAGATCCAACGGAGAGCAGCGCGCTTCGTTACAGGATCATTTAGTAATCGCGAAAGCGTTACGGAGATGATAGATAAACTCCAGTGGAAGACTCTGTAGGAGAGACGCTCAGTAGCTCGGTACGGGCTTTTGTCAAAGTTTCGAAAACATACCTTCACCGAAGAGTCAAGCAGTATATTGCTCCCTCCTACGTATATCTCGCGAAGAGACCATGAGGATAAAATCAGAGAGATTAGAGCCCACACAGAGGCATACCGACAATCCTTCTTTCCACGAACAATACGAGACTGGAATAGAAGGGAGAACCGATAGAGGTACTCAAGGTACCCTCCGCCACACACCGTCAGGTGGCTTGCGGAGTATGGATGTAGATGTAGATGTAGATGTAGATGTAGATGTAGAAGTGATATCAGGTGTTCCCCAGGGAAGCGTCCTGGGACCTCTGCTGTTCCTGATCTATATAAATGACCTGGGTGACAATCTGAGCAGTTCTCTTAGGTTGTTCGCAGATGATGCTGTAATTTACCGTCTAGTAAGGTCATCCGAAGACCAGTATCAGTTGCAAAGCGATTTAAAAAAGATTGCTGTATGGTGTGGCAGGTGGCAGTTGACGCTAAATAACGAAAAGTGTGAGGTGATCCACATCAGTTCCAAAAGAAATCCGTTGGAATTCGATTACTCGATAAATAGTACAATTCTCAAGGCTGTCAATTCAACTAAGTACCTGGGTGTTAAAATTACGAACAACTTCAGTTGGAAAGACCACATAGATAATATTGTGGGGAAGGCGAGCCAAAGGTTGCGTTTCATTGGCAGGACACTTAGAAGAAGATGCAACAAGTCCACTAAAGAGACAGCTTACACTACACTCGTTCGTCCTCTGTTAGAATATTGCTGCGCGGTGTGGGATCCTTACCAGGTGGGATTGACGAAGGACATCGAAAGGGTGCAAAAAAGGGCAGCTCGTTTTGTATTATCACGTAGTAGGGGAGAGAGTGTGGCAGATATGATACGCGAATTGGGATGGAAGTCATTACAACAAAGACGTTTTTCGTCGCGGCGAGATCTATTTACGAAATTTCAGTCACCAACTTTCTCTTCCGAATGCGAAAATATTTTGTTGAGCCCAACGTACATAGGTAGGAATGATCATCAAAATAAAATAAGAGAAATCAGAGCTCGAACAGAAAGGTATAGGTGTTCGTTCTTCCCGCGCGCTGTTCGGGAGTGGAGTGGTAGAGAGATAGTATGATTGTGGTTCGACGAACCCTCTGCCAAGCACTTAAATGTGAATTGCAGAGTAGTCACGTAGATGTAGATGAGCATCACAACAATAATGCAATTACAATAGATACAATAAAAAGTCAAACACCTAATTACACTTTGCTTAAATTATCATTTCATCCTCTACGAATTGCTCTGCTGAACAGTAGCACTCGTGCTATAGAATCCGCTGTAGCCTTCTTTTATAGAATTTTTCTTTTGATATGAAATATGTTTTGGCCCATTAACTCGTTGTATATTGTCATCATCATATGATGTAGAGTCCGTGCATGTAATTTCAGTTGGTGCATGGGAAGCATAAAATTCCATTTATTTGTCGTGTGATGTTTACACTGATGGATTGTCCTCAACTGATTCTTGTCTGCAAAGTAGAAAGATCATAATTTCGTAACTGTATGTGGAGGGAACAGCTAGGATTTGCAGTTTCCGAAATAATGGAGGATAAGGTTCTGTTTGTTGTGCAGTTCACTTCTGTCTGATAATTTTATTCTACAATTGCAGCATTCGAGATACAATATTTTAACTTCCCCACTAGCAACGTCCAACAAACTTTACACATAACTTCAAATCTTTAAGAAACTTTTTCTCGCTGAAGCGTCTTACAAGATCATGGAAGGAAAAAGGTTATCGCTTAGTACGTTTTCGCTTCTCCTGCAGTAAAATTTCAGAATCAGCCATAAAGTTTTACGCAGTTACTTCTTTACTACCTACGCCATTCACAATGAAGTCTGCAGAAAGAAGACACATATATCCCTGAATGTATCTCAAAAATGTCTCTGCCATCATAGACATTTGTACGCCTGAGCAACTAGCTTATGCTTAAAATTGGAGCGCAAGATACCCAGACTGTATTTATCCAATGTTTCGTAATGAGAGCATTTTTCTACATCTTTTCTCGCTTCCATGCTTAATGACAGATGTCTAACACAGTAACTCATTTGCAAAGTAATCAGGTATCTGAAGCTGTTTTATACGTGACTGCTGCATTCTTTACAGAATAGGGGGTAAACTCTGACTCTTTCCACATCATTTAGATAAAATAATCGTTCAAATGATCTATGGAACATATGACTAACCAACTAACTAACTGTGTGTTGGCATCAGGTTTCACTCTCTTCCTAATCTCATAATTATGTTCAGAAACTACACTACATCTTTTCCGTTTCCCTTTTTCGAGTAATTACATTCTAGTGATACACGAGGAGCGTTCAGTAAGCAGTAGAACACATTTTTTCCCGAAAGGAGTGTGGTTATTTCAGGATTTTAATACACCATGTTATTCCCCACTCTTTGGTTACAAAACCCTAATTCTCAACGTAATCTCAGTCAATGCGACGGTCTTACGCCACCTTACTGGATGGGCCAGTATGCCAACATGCTACCATTCTGCTGATCGACGTCGGAGCCGCACCAAACGCTTAGTTTCCCGCAGAATGCGTCGTTCATGGGGTGAAAGAAGGGAAGTCGGAAGGTGCGAGATCCGGGCTGTAGGATGGATGAGGAAGAACTGTCTAATGAAGTTTTGTGAACTCTTTCGGATGCACAAACCTGTGTGAGACTTGGCGTTGTCGTAGAGAAGGAGAAGTTTGTTTCCATTTTCGTGGCGAAGAACACGCTGAAATCGTTTCTTCAATTTCCTGAGGGTACAATGAACTTCAGAGTTGATCGTTGCGCCATGAAGAAGGGAATCAAACAGAGTAATACCTTCACTCTGCCTCGTGATGACTGGGTGTTGTGTGATGTCCTTAGGTTAGTTAGGTTTAAGTAGTTCTAAGTTCTAGGGGACTGATGACCATAGACGTTAACTCCCATAGTGCTCAGAGCCATTTGAACCATTTAATACCTTCACAATCTCAGAGGACCTTCGCCACGACTTTAGCGGTTGAGGGTGTGGCTTTTGACTTTTCTTCGGAGGAAAAATGGTTCAAACAGCTCTACACACTATAGGGCTTAACATCTGAGGTCATCAGTCCCGTAGACTTAGAACTACTTAAACCTAACTATCCTAAGGACATCAAACACACCCATGCCCGAAGCAGGATTCGAACCTGCGACCGCAGCAGCAGCGCGGTTCCGGACTGAAGCGCCTAGAACCGCTCGGCCACAGCGGCCGGCTTTCTTCGGAGGAGAGGTGGTGTGGCAGCACTCCATGGTTTGCCGTTTTTTTCGGTTGGAAGTGATGAATCCATGTTTCATCACCTGAGACGAAGTTCTACAAAAAATTGTAATGATCAGCCTAGTAACCGCAAACAATTCCGCACAAATGGTCCTTCGTTTCTCTTTATGATCTTCTGTTACGCGGCGAGGAACCGAGCGGCCGCAAATCTTTCACTACCGCGACTTGTGGACTAATGTGCCAGCACTACCAACAAGGACGTCCAGCGAGGTTTTTAGCTGTGATCCGTCCATCACTTTGAATGACAGTGCCCACTTATTCCAGCGCTGCAGTTGTCACAGACGGTACGCGGGATATCGGACAAGTTTGTGGGACCTTGTTGGGACAATAACAGACGCCTTGCCCAGTGACTCGCCGTACTTTTCACTGATAGGTCTGTGCACACATTCTGCAAGCGCCTATGAACATCCGCGATGCTCTGGTTTTCCGCCAAAGAAACTCAATGACAGCTCTGTGCTTGAAACGAGAGGAGTACAAATTCTCCTTCCAGCCTAAATGTCCGTGTCTCCGCCACAACCATTACTGTAGCTCAGACTGCCGCAACGGAGACACAGTAGTTAATATATAGTGAAGTACAGTGGTTAAAGTAGGCCCGCTTGGCTTTCCGTAAGCATGGCAAGCTTCACAGGACCATTGCAACCTGCTGTACCTGACAACAGGTTGCGCTCTCAATCGGACTTTACTAGCCAGGGATATGTTTGCGTATGTAGTTTCAGTGTAGCTCATTTATCATAATTGTGGGAGCAGTAAAATTAACAAACCAAATTTAAAGGAGATTGAGGAGACAATAGGAACTGGGCAATATATACCAATCATGGAACAGAGCCCATGTCCAGAAGTGGAAAAGTTGTTGTGTGTTACTGAGGCACTTTCAAATAAAATTGTATGTGCTGCGCAATGCAAATTGTGTAAAAAGTTACTAAACATCCATTGGAGAACATAAAGTGTGTTACGACATGTTTGTGAGTTTCCTCACTCCACGAATAATTTGAATGAGAACAAGAACTTAGTGGCTCATAAATGTGTGGAAATGTGTGCTAAGGACTTGACTTCATTTAACAGTACATAGGCTCTCTGAAGCCGGCCGCGGTGGCCGAGCGGTTCTAGGCGCTTCAGTCTGGAACCGCGCGACCGCTACGGTCGCATGTTCGAATCCTGCCTCGGGCATGGATGTGTGTGATGTCCTTAGGTTAGTTAGGTTTAAGTAGTTCTAAGTTCTAGGGGACTGGTGACCTGAGATGTTAAGTCCCATAGTGCTCAGAGCCATTTGAACCATTTTTTGCTCTCTGAATTCAGGACAAACATTGATTGAAATAGGAAACAGTGTTGATGGGTGGATGTTAAAAAACACATCCTAGTAGTATGGAACGTTGAGCCGTGCGCGGCTCGTGTTCGCGCCGT
The DNA here is from genome assembly GCF_023864345.2 of Schistocerca serialis cubense. Taxonomy (NCBI): domain Eukaryota; kingdom Metazoa; phylum Arthropoda; class Insecta; order Orthoptera; family Acrididae; genus Schistocerca; species Schistocerca serialis. The sequence goes on along the minus strand of NC_064642.1, from coordinate 631,109,995 downwards.
TTATTGCTTGACATATTCTCTTTGCGATACTGCCATCCCGTTTCTTATTCGATTTACTGGCGTCCCTAAGTTGCTGGTTTGCCTACCTGTGAGTGGGAGCAGCAGCGCTTACCGATAAGAGCACTGTCGTACTATGTTTGGAGCGACCGCTAGTATTTCCGGGTCGCCGTGTGGCGGGAGTTCAGTCGGGACGGAGCAGCAGGGAAGTGCGGACAGCCATGACTCGCCCGACTGTTGCCGACACAAATGACTTGAGTGGGGACGACCTTGCTTGGTTGTTCGGTCAGTCGTCTCACCAGGCGACGTGTATTTGGTCGCCGACTGCTTCTGGGTTCTTCGTGTGTGTCGATTTGTGTGATTCGTCCTTGTTGTTCCACAGTCACTGGTTTTAGTATTGTTTGAGTTGTTTGTGGAAGGAGTTTTCGTGGAACTGTGTGAAGCTTGTGGGGTTTTGACTGAGCAACTATTTTAATGCTGTCTGTGTGCTGCCGGTAGTCAGTCGGTTGGGACGGATCAGCGAGGAAGTCTCTGCAGCGCCCGGGACCGTTGGCGGATGGCGGTGTGCACGCACTGTCGGATCGTGAGGCGCTAGCTGCGAGAGACACAAGTTCGTTGCCCACCGAACATGGATGCTGAAGTTGAGTGATCAATTAATCTCTTATGAAACCTCAACTATTGTGACAGCTCTTCGTTCATTTGCGGGTTGTTGCTCCCTGGGCCGTTCAGACTAGCAGCAACGTGTGATGTGTTGGAGTCAGCGAAATCTTGCAGCCATCTTCCTATATTGTGATGAATTATTAAATTGACTGTTACTTGCCAGTGAAGTTCTCCAGCGGTATTTTCTGCCCTGTGGCCGTTAACGCCCCAGTTACCTGCCCTGGTCGTTAGCGTACTTTTCTGGCAGTGTGCCTTTCCTCGTCGTGTTGATTCTGTCCGGTTCAGCGTGTAGTTCGACAGTCTTTTAAGTTGTTTGGTTCATATTTTGCTCAGAGTGGTTACTGTGGTGTCACTGCCAGACACCACACTTGCTAGGTGGTAGCCTTTAAATCGGTAGTATACGTCGACCCGCGTGTCGCCACTATCAGTGATTGCAGACCGAGCGCCGCCACACGGCAGGTCTAGAGACACTTCCTAGCACTCGCCCCAGTTGTACAGCCGACTTTGCTAGCGATGGTTCACTGACAAATTACGCTCTCATTTGCCGAGACGATAGTTAGCATAGCCTTCAGATACGTCATTTGCTACGACCTAGCAAGGCACCCTTATCATTTGCTATTTATCTTGTGATGCATGTGCCGTCAGACCGATGTTCATCAATTATGGATTAAAGTTAAGTATTCTCGCAGCTACGTACGTTCTTTGCTACTATAACTTCCTTTACCTGTTCCACACCCCACGCCAGCCTGCATGAACTTGAACGCGTGTCCCTCGGCTTCACCTCGTAGTGGCCTGGCTGCCCTGCCAAGTCATCAATTTCTGCTGTTCGTATCCTCGGCCGACATTTTCCTTCGTTGTGCCGTTGGTCGGACGGGAGGGAATTGGTTAAATTGTTGGTTGGCCCTTGGGCCATGTATAGTTTGGGTTGCCATCCGATTATTTAACTTCAACTCTTGGCTACCTGTCTCACCTCATCTTACATTTGAGCTACCTTCTCAGGCCGACCCTAGGAACACTTCTGAGCACCACTTGTTCTCTTTGTTTCAGGCCTTCAGCCATGTTAAATTAAAATTTTGAAGATTGATTTTATATAAAAAAATATTTTTTCCTTAGAATTTGTTCTATCTGAAATTGGTTGTAATCCGGGCCATAAGCCGTCAGTTGTGTTATGTGTAACCTTCAGCCGAGAATTTACATGAACCGCTTTTAATACGGCCTTCAGCTGTGTATATTCTTTAAAGGACGATTTTTTTTATAAGATGGAAGTGGTTTGTTTTAAATTGTTTGTCTGACTTGTGGTTCAAGTCTTCAGCCGTTGTTACAAATCTGTTTGTGGCCTTCAGCCGTGCCATAAGTTAATATTTCTTTAATTAGGGTTATGGCTGTTCTGTTGTAAGTATGAAAGGAAATTTCCTGGTTGGAAAAACTGTTTATTAATGTGTTTTAGTCGGCCGGAGTGCCCGTGCGGTTCTAGGCGCTACAGTCTGGAACCGCAAGACCGCTGCGGTCGCAGGTTCGAATCCTGCCTCGGGCATGGATGTGTGTGATGTCCTTAGGTTAGTTAGGTTTAAGTAGTTCTTAGTTCTAGGGAACTGATGACCTCAGAAGTTGTGTCCCATAGTGCTCAGAGCCATTTGAACCATTTTTTGTGTTTTAATTGTAGTTGTCCTTCAGACATGTAATGTAGGCCTTCGGCCGCAAATTGTTTTCAATTACATGTTTTTTTAAAAGGAAAAAAATTCTATTTTTAATCGCTTTTGATTTATAAGCCAGGTCTTCAGCCGTTCTTGTTTTTGGTGTGGTTTTGGGCCTTCCGCCGAGAAAGCATCTCAATTTCTTTAACTAGGCCTTCAGCCGTATTGTTTAGTTATGATCTTTTAAAGCAATGTGTAAATGAGTGGTTCTTAAAAAAATAAAGTTGTGTGTTTGATTGTGCAACTCACAGTAACTGTTTACGGCCCCATCCACAATCGTAACCTTATTCTGTGCACTCTCTGAGTACCTACCAACCAGGTTTCAAACGTATTTTGAAGAAAGCCTAATATGAAACAAAAGCTTGTTCTTTCAGATCTGTTCTTTTGAGATTAACGAACTACGTGTTTGTTAAAATGGATTTGTGGAATTTATCATGAAACATTTTGATCATTGAGAATGAATTCAGCGAACCTGCAGTACATATCCAGGATAAAGCAACTGTGTAAAATTGTAATAACTGGGGTCATATTTGACTGGAAACACTAAGGTTACAGAAATTACGCTTTCAAAACCTTACTTTAGTTGCCGTCGCAGTATAATAGACATCTTCAGGTTCTTAGGTGCAAAGGATCTCGACATTCAGAGATGGTTCTGCTTCTGCGGAAAACACGTACCTTATTAGAGATGACGTGATGATGGTTCGAACCAAGAATGTCCAGCGCTAGTCGATAGGGGGTGAAGTTTCAGAGTAATCCGTTCGTAAGGAACTAAATAAATGAGCTCGAAATACGCCGGCGAAAGAAAAAAAAGGACAAATAAAATCCTCCATTTTCTGGTCTACAATGACACACACACACACACACACACACACACACACACACACATATATATATATATATATATATATATATATATATATATATATTGAAATGTGTGTGAAATCTTATGGGACTTAACTGCTAAGGTGATCAGTCCCTAAGCTTACACACTACTTAACCTATATTATCCTAAGGACAAAGACACACACCCATGGCCGAGGGAGGACCGCGACCAGCCGCCCAGTCCATGACTGCAGCGCCTTAGACAGCTCTTCCTTTTTTTTGTTACTCATTTTGTTCGATATAGTTCGTTGAGTTTGGTCGAGGCGGACGCCACAGGACATCCGCTCAAATTGATCGTTGGTTCATTGACTCAGTTTTTTTTTTTTTTTTTTTTTTTTTTTTTTTTTTTTTTTTTTTTTTTTTTTTACAGAGAGCACGCAACCCTCTGACCGAACACGCTGAGCTACGGTGCCGGCTAGTTTTTTAAAAATTTCATTTTTTTCGTGTTAGTTCGTTGTATCTGTTCGTGGCGGACGTCGCAAGACACCCATTTCAGTTCGTCGTTGACCTATTAACTCAGTTTTTTTTTATTACAGAGGACAGCGAACCCTCTGACCGAACACGCTGAGCTACCGTGCCGGCAACGGCTAATCCCGCGCGGCACATACATATCACTGAGCCTCGTCTTGTGATGCTTGGGTAGCTAAAGACTTTTCGTAAACTGCCAATCGATACTCATAGCAGTACAATGAAAGTGTACAGAATAAACTGCTACGTTGTATAGCACAGCAGAAATACAGGAAGGCAAGCAAGATTTCTTTAGCAGCTTGGGTTGGACGCAGCTTGGTTTGGAAGGGAGCAAAACACCCTGCCTGCTCTGCTAATAACGTGCGGAAGCTTGCTGCTTGGCAAACCGGCAACCATGAGCAGGTTAAAAGCGGAATGTGTACACCTCTGCTTCGAACGCACCTTCTTTACAGACGCTAGTTTGGTATGGTGCCGCCACCTAACGGAACTTCCTGAAACTATAGGGGCAGGATATTGTACGATGTCCCACAGCAAATTCCGCATTTTTTCAACGGAAATTGGCTCAGAAATAAAATGTGCTGCGTTATTTATTGAACACCCATCGTACAGGGTGGCGCACGAAATGTTTTACCATTTTGTTTTTGAATATAAACTTTATTGTCAATACAATCTGAAAGGAACATATACTACAATGAAGAGCCGTCCATGGAGATTTGTTCTAACTCAGCACATGCTCAATATGTCCACCATTTCGTTTCCTAACTTCCTTCAAACGAACACTGAAGTTAGTGATTACCCTACGGCACATGTCTTCCGTACTTTCACTGTAAGCTTGAAGAATAAGTCTTCTGAGCTCCATTAAATCACGTGAACGTTTCGGTAAAATTTTTTCCTTTAAGTACCCCCAAAGAAAAAAGTCACATGGATTGAGGTCTGGACTATTGGGGGGGCCAATTTTGTCCGTCATTGAAGCGACCTGGAAACCTGAGTGAAATGATCCGCATGTCGAAATGCTCGTGTAAAAACTCCAACACAGTGTTTGCAGTCTATGGCCTTGCTCCATCTTGCATGAACCACTGCGTGTTGAAGGGCAAGGCAGTAGCAAGAAGGTGTGGAATGGAGCTATTGAGAAACATGCTCAAATAACTCTCGCTGCTCACAGTTTCTTCAAAGAAAAAGAGTCCAATAAGTCCGTGACTGGAAATTGCTGCCCACGCTGTAATCCTCGGAGCATAATGTCGTTCATGAAGCACTTGTGGGATTTCAGTGGCCCAAAAGCGTACATTTTGTTTGTTAACAACACCGTCTAAATGGAAATGCGCCTCGTCTGAAAACCAAACGTTGTTGATGGTTTGTTCCCTATCCTCCGCCCACTGAGCAAACAGTAGTCTTTGCCGCTTGTGATCTTCAGTGAGCTTCTGTGCACAGGTATGGGTACATATGAAGGTCACTTTTAAGAATGCGTTGAACGGAGCGTGTGGATATTCCCAGTTGCAATGCTTCCTCTCTACACGATTTCCCGGGACTTCTCTGTGCAGCGACTCGTACCGCTTCAATATTCTCCGGCGAAGAAACAGGCTTAGGCCGAGGTCGCTTCGCTTCCAATACTGTTCCTTTCTGTACAAATTTATCGTACAACCTGTGGATGGTCTTCTTGCAAGGGTCCCATCGTGTCTTAAACTGCTGTCGAAAACGCCTCTGAGTCACAACAAGGCTTTTCGTTTCATGAAAAAGTAACACAATTGCCGATCGTTGCTGTGTCGTCAGTCTTCCATTGTCAGCCATTGCTACTTATTAGTCTCCTAGCGGCAGTATCGCGAATTACACGTCATTTCGTAACTCATTTGTTTTTCCTAACTCTGCTGGTACTGCTGTAGAGATCCCAGCGGGATATCTAATGTGCGTCGTAAATTGTGTAAGAAACAATTGGTAACACATTTCGTGCGCCACCGTGTGGTTTCAGCCCTATCTTGCTTTAACACGGGTTTAAGACGTTGTTATCCAGAAGGCAGAAACGCGGTGCCCGGGGCATTTGGGTGGCCGCGCTGGGGACTCTGTAGCAAAGTTGTTCGTCGCAGCCCCAGCGGTGGAGTGTGGAGTGTGGAGAGCTTCCGGAGTAGCGGCTGTGGCCGCGGCAATCCGATCCTACGCCGCGAGGCCTCGGGGCAGACACCCGCCTGCTCCGCAGAGGACCTCGCCGCCGCGGGAAAAGAAGAAACCGGAGGGGCGCGGCGGCGGCACGTCTCCTAGCAACCAATTGATCTCCTCTTGTCCGCTGGAAGCCTTTACACTCCTCCCCTTTTCTCGCTGCTCATCCGGAGAGCAAATACAGTGGCGCGCGCGGGGGCGCCGTATTCCATTTCAGAAGCCTGCGGCCCCAGCCGGGCGCTTTGTGTGACTGCGCCGCGACCGGATAGGATGCACTTGTGAAGGCCTTTTCCAGACGTGAGCGCCTCTAGGCCCGCAGCTTATTCCTAACCCGACTACACGACCTGCATTCTGTAGCTACTTACCAACAGTATTCAGTTTCAGTCCACGCAATTTAGCTGCGTCGTCTAAGAAAATTATCAAAAAATTCATACATATTATATCAAGAATCAAGAACCTATATTCACCATAAATCATTTCACAGTGATATGGTTTCGTCAATTTCATACAACATAAAGTATGCACAGTAGTACAATGTGTAGTATTAAATATTAGTTCTACAAAGTTTATGCAGTACATAATAATACAATTAAAAGTAACAGTTTTTAAAAGTTAATATAATAATCTGGTAAATCAAAGTATTCTTTAATGTTATAAAAAGGGTGATCTGCTAACCAGTTGAACCACATATGTTTAAAACTAATTATATCCATGGTCCGAACAAAGACTGGTAACTTATTGAAAATTCTGAGTGGGTTTACTTTGTGAGAATTTCCAGTCATTGCTAACCTGTGCTTAGGTATATCTAACTTCGACTTAGCCCTAATATTATGGTCATGAACTTCCCCCTGACAACAAGTTCTCTCATATTATTTTCAATGTGAAGTCCTGCGAGATATATATATATATATATATATATATATATATATATATATATATATATATATATATACACAACAGTAAGTATTTTAACCCCGGTGAAGAGTGGACGACAATGTTCCAGATGACCTATCTTACAAATTAAACACGAAACTTTCTTTTGTATTTTAAAAATGTTATCGACATATAGAGAATGTCCCCATATAATAAGGCCATACGTTATGTGGGACTGGAAAAGTCCAAAGTATGTCAACCGAAGGTAACCTGTGCTTACCATGGCCCTTAGTTTCAGAAAGAGGTATGATACCCGAGATATATCTTTTTGCTGTCGTGATTGATATGTTCTTGCCAATTAAGTTTGGGGTCAATGTGAATACCTAGAAGTTATACTGATTTAGTTTCTTATATCCTCTGTCATGCCTAGTAAGAGCTGTTGTGTTTTTTTGGGATTACATAAGAGTTTATTAGCAGTAAACCAGTCCAAAGCTATGTCAAGAGATTCTTTTATTATGTGATTGAGTTCAGAGATGTTCTGATGAGGGGTACACAGTGACAGGATGTGGTATGTTGTAAGGCAGGTCATTGATTGCAACAATGAAAAAGAAGGGTCCGAGGATAGATCCTTGGGAAACACCTGTGTCTATCTCGAGCAAGGAAGAATGTACATTCCTGACTGAAACGAATTGTTTACTGTTGTTCAAGTAAGAAGTGATGATGGCTAAAGTGTTCTCTTGCAACCCGTAGTAATCCAATTTCTTTAGTAGGATCTCAACAGGAATGCAATCAAATGCCTTGCTTAAGTCACATAATACAAGTGATACTTTGCTTTTGTTTTCAATAGCAGATAATGTTATATCTATGATTTCTAAAACAGCAGCAGTTGTGTTTTTTCCCTTGCGAAATCCAAACTGAAAGTTACAAAGTAAGACATGCTTTAAAGTAGGTATTTAGCTGGATGTGCATTAGTGCCTCATATTTTTGACAATATAGGCACAATCGAAATTGGTCGATAGCTTTCAGGCAGTTTTTTATTCCCCTTTTTATAAACTGGGATGACTTTAGTTATCTTGAGTGTATTAGGAAAAACTCCAAATTCTAAGCATTTATTGAAAGTACTGGCTAATGGTGAACATATTAAGTGTATTGTTTTTTAATAATGTAATTGGACAATCGGTAGCAATCCATACTTTTTGAATTTGAAAATTTAGCAACAGTTTTTAAAATGTTAGCGGGGGTGATAGGATTCCAGTGAAATACATGTTCATTGGGCTGAGGGTTAGCCAGCAGGTCCAATGCGGAAGAACTTGTTTCTTTAATACTGTTTGTTACTTCCTTAACTGAATTAATAAAAAAAGTTGTTTAGTACCTTAGGATCCATCAAAGGCACTTGAGTGTGTTTGGGAGTGAGACCTTGATGTATAGTTTGCCATGCTGCCTTGCATTTATTGGGAGCACTTTCTATGTACTTTTCAGATGCTAGTTTTTTTTTTTGCAAGGAGGAGCTTAGTTCTGTAGATTTTTTTGCATTTAGTATATGAGTTATAAATTCTCTCTCTCAGCTAATTCCTGTGAATACAGTCTTGCATGTAAATCCGGTGCAGTGTGTGCAAGTTTTCACTAATTTCAGAAAGTTCTTCGGTAAATCAGTTGATCATTTTATTTTTAGGTTTCCTTGTAGTTCTAGCTTTTGTTAATGGAGAACAAGAATACCATAGTTCTCTAAATTTCTCAAAAAAGTTATCAAAGGCTATTTCTGTTTCCAGCTTCCCTGGTTGACATTCGATGTATGCATACATGTGTGTATGTATGTACAACATCTTCTCCTAAAGCACTGGTTGGTACAATGCGTAGCAGGCGAAAACAATAGCCGTCTGTAGAACTCTGAAGCTACGTTACCATAGAGACGTTTACAGAATCGCGATGTAGACATGCAAAATAGTTACACCCAGCCTACTGAAGCTGTCCAGGACAATGTCACTCTTCCGCTGTAGGAGTAAATATATGGTTTAGTTTTTAACAGAAAATTGGCAAAATGAATATCCGGGCAATGCTGGGTTTGTCGCCTAGTAATCTATAAAACGCACGCATTATATCATCTGCACTTTATCATTACATCATTACAAACACCACAGATTTCTGTAAAGTGGAGGGAGGAGTGTACCTAGTGCCAATATCAACAACTGACTTTACCGAGTCACTCATTGTACTAGCATCCGAACATGGACCAAGGGGAAAAAATGAATGCGAATTCACCTGAACTAACGATAATCGCAGTCTCAAATCATTCTCGTAGTCAGTGTGAACTATCTACAAACGGTGAAGATATCTAGCCTTGTATGTTTATAATTATCACTAGAAATGAAGTATTCCTGATTTTGACAATTAACTGCAGAATTCATATAAAATTCGGTAAATTATCTTTGGTGGGAAAATCTCACATATCGTTGCAGTAATCGTTATTGAACTCTTTGCCCCAAATTATGAGGTAAACAAATATGTACGTAAATTGCAAAAATATATAAACAAGTAATGTTCATAATTATGTAAATAGCACTCGGCTGAGTTGAGATGATTGGCTGTTTTACTGAAAATTCAAACTAATTCCCTGATTGACACACAAGCACTGAAAAATGATAAATAACAGAACGTAAACAAACACTGATGTTATGGAGCAACAATCGAATGCAAATAGTTCACCGTGTCCGAACATACCACCAATGAAAAAATTTAAAAAAAAAAAAAACCACACTTCACCATGAAGTACACTCTACCTGTCCAACCTAATAGCGACCACTACAAACGGTGCCCATTGTGTAAAGGCACAGCATGATCTGCCATCATTTTTATTTTGCGTAATGCCGGCCGTAGTGGCCGTGCGGTTCTAGGTGCTACAGTCTGGAGCCGAGCGACCGCTACGGTCGCAGGTTCGAATCCTGCCTCGGGCATGGATGTGTGTGATGTCCTTACGTTAGTTAGGTTTAATTAGTTCTAAGTTCTAGGCGACTGATGACCTCAGAAGTTAAGTCGCATAGTGCTCAGAGCCATTTGAACCATTTGAACCAATTTGCGTATAAACGCCATGATGCTTGTGTGGATGTACAAAGGCAAGAAGTAATACAAATTAACGACAGTGGATTTGGCTAATTCAGTATTCATATAGTTTAAATAGTAATCGACCCGGATTCATATAAATTAAATAGCAATCACTGTAAAAAGAACTAAAACCTGAAGCAAGGAAGCAAAGTAATCACTTACGAGGAAAGATGTGGCGAACAAAAATGAAGTTATCTATATAGTGATAATGAGTTGGATGAGAGGGGTGTACAAGAACAGAACAGGAAGAAGAAGGAACCACCTTCTAGAATCAGAAAAAACTCGAAAAAAGCACAGGAATGCAAGTGAAAGATAACGTGGAGTAGTGTGTGAGTAGCGCTGAGACTTCGCTCGGATTGGAAATTTTTTGTTTTGTTTTCGATTGTTTCGTCGACGAAATACAGCTTCAGGCACACCACTACTTCTTCGTATTTATTTGTTAATTAGTAGGCTACAGGTTTTTGCTTCATCAGGAAAACAGAGGTCCCAATGTACGAAGACTTCTGGCAGTAATTTGCATGACATTTATAGCATTGCAGTGCTGATTCCTGCGTTGCTTAGACACCCGACAATTATATTCAATACACCACTCACTATGGAGGTGTAATAAGGGGAGTTGACGCTACAGCCTTACTCCGTGCGTTGCTTTGAAGCCGGCGCCGCCATGTCAGTTTGTTCAAAACATTAGCAAATGATTGCTTCCTGTTCATAATTTGTGTCGTGTATATGCAACAGGTATTGTGGATAACAATTGTTACAGTAGTTTTGCAAGTAATAGAGAATCAGGAGATTATTTTCAGATGCTTTTCTTGTTTAACTGTCTATTTGATCCAGCAGTATGACGCATTTCTCGTTAATGTAACTTTCTTTTTTTTATGCGTTTCGAATAACCAAGAAGAGAAAAGGCTACTCTTTTAATCTAGCATTTTTCTTAATACGTACTTGGGAATCTGATGTCACCTTTATGTCCTCTTCCCGAAAATTCTGAGAACATATTTTGACGTGATTTGCTTGGTTTCCAGTCTTTCGTTCGCACCGCGTTCACAGGGGAGATTTTCGAGTTGGGTCGATAGGAAATCCAAAGTTAAATGAACAAGTAAAACCACTACATCAAAAGTAACCAAGTAACCAGCGCAACTAAAACTCATGAACATAAAAGAAAATTTCGGCTGAATGACATGTGATTCCTTTGCACTTTGGACTAGTACACCTGTAAATGATTCCAGCTAACATGTTTTGTCAAAAAACTTTCGCCACAAGCTAATGATTGGCTGTACTAATATGGCGGAGATCGGCTTCAAGTTCGCGACGTCATGAGAACTATTATTATACCTCCATGATATCATCGCTCATTTCAGTGTACTGGATCTCTGAATTTGTTTTACGCTGTCGGTCAAACTGAAATTAAATTAAGTCAGTATTAATATATTTCATAAGCATTTTCAGTTATGCGCAGCGGAACAATTTTCACCTGCTTTTCAGTAAAGCATACCTTTCTTTAAAAACCACAGACAGAAATATCTCCGGAGTGAATATTGTATTCTGCGCATGTTGTCAACGTTAAACTGGGATTGTTACGTGATTTCTAGATACTGCAGTTTGTATACGCTTTCTGCAGAGTTATAAATTTTGATATTAGACATATTTGCTGCATTTTACAGTGTCTTTAATCGTAATAGCAGTGATAAATTACTGGTAAGATTGTTGCAACGGACCCAAAGAGAAAATTTAAGTCAATGGCCAGCAAAATAAGAGGACCAACACTTTTGTTAACATTGCATAGAGAAATTGGTCAGCTAACAAAAGACTGGGAAAAGCCGACCAGTCTGCTTATGCAGGTGACGATACAGAAGAAGACAGATGTGATAAACAACAGATTGAGAGAAGAAATTGACGTGTTTTTATAACACACACATTTTAGTTACGTCCGTCGATGAGGAAGAAATAAACTAGCTGTAAGCCATGTACATAATAGAAGAGCTCCTGCCCCAGAGCGCATAGAGGCCGAAGTGCATCAAACACTGGACAATAAGATTGCGCTTTACTTGGCAGGTCTGTTAAACGAGTGTTTGTTGCGAGGGCGGGTCCTTATATGCCATTTAAAGTTGTTGGGCACTGTTTAGAATATATCCAGCATATGTAAACAGATGTGCTACTGTGTACCGCCTTTGTATGATGCAACAAGCATCTGTGAGCAATATGTATATGGACATGGTCATTTGCACAAGGCCTTTCGTATTTTTTAAATGTTATAGCGATGACAAACCTTTTACAATGTGCTTTTCCATCCTCTTGACATCTTGTGCGAGAGGTTCAGCGTAAAATGAACATGTTTTACAACAAAAAGATTTTAAGACCTGAAGATGACAGCATGGACTGTTGAAACCGATTGTCTTAAATAAAGAAATATTTTATGCCTTCGTGGCTGTTGAATTGCTTTTAACAATTAAAGCAGATTGCCCTCCAGTACTCTCAAAATGAGAAAATTCAATGTCAAGAGGTTTTGATTCAAATGTCTTTGAAGCTGACAGATAAGTCGAAAAGCTAGTTCCCTTCTTTTACATCCCTAACTATGCCCAGGCTGTATTCGCCTTTTTTGGTGCTACGAAAAGAGCGTTTTTCAAGCTGGTTCCAAACTTTTTCTGTCGCACAATTTCGAATTTAGAATGCCATAGCTTGAGTATTTTTTTATTGTCTTTCGAACCATGGAAACGGGTAAGCTTTCACAAAACCATGTTGCTTATAGCGTGGCAACGGAAAAAACTTTCACAAAACAACAGGACGACCGTTAATTACTTTTATTTGTCTACCATCATACAAAATTTTAACTGATTCGAACAAGTTTGAAATCGTCACAAAAAGTGTTTTTCGAGCGTAAAATTCGAATGAATCTAGATTTTTTTAAAGCGGGTTTTCAGTTTTATCTTAAGAATGCATTTTTTATTTATGTGACTCACTTTAAATCGTTTCCACGCATTTTTTTCCCCGTAAATGTTCTCCGTTCTTCGTTAAATTGGGGGTTGAGTTTGTTTGGGGAGGAGACCAAAGAGTGAGGTCATCGGTCTCATCGGATTAGGGAAGGATGGGGAAGGAAGTCGGCCGTGCCCTTTCAAAGGAACCGTCCCGGCATTTGCCTGGAGTGATTTAGGGAAATCACGAAAACCTAAATAAGAATGATCCGTAAAAGTGAATATTACGTGTTACGTTTAACTCGAGACGATCGCATTTCGAGAACGGATAAAGATTACTGGATCAAATACTTCACTTTAACTTTATCCGTTTTTCTACCTTAGTGGAACATTTGAACCGTTTCGTACAAGAAATGGCGTGCTCAGAAACCTTCCAGAAAACGTGTTTTTTGCATGTGAAACCCTAAAGAGGCAAGATTTTTTTCAAATGGTTAAAACCTACATTAGACCAAGGTCTCATACATCAGTGGACGACATTTGGACCAATAGTCTCGTTCCAGTCCGTAGTTATTTGATGACTGTTTTCGCATGTAAAATGCGAACGAGGGTGACCGTTTCATGTAAATCAGGACAGCGCAGATACGAATGGTGTCATTTGCTGAGCATTAATTTCATCCCAATCAAAATCTTTTGCACAAGGAATTAATCGAGTCGCACAATTAGCCTGGTCGCTTAATATACTGTAACATAGCTACTGTAATACAGATGTTCGAATGGCTATGGAAATGGCCCTTGGTCCGTGCTAAACAGAAAACTTTTCACACCATGTTTGTAATTCAAACAGGAACCGAGCACCAAGACTCCCCCAAACAGGGTATGCGGCCTTTTCAGACACATGTGTTGCAGCGTTTCCGGTAAAAATACTATGACAGCATATTAGAGAGAAAAATCTAATAAAATTATCACCTAATGCATTCTCACAAGAAAATAATCGTACTCTAGGACGTGTGCAGAAAATAGAATCCAAGATAGTGCTAATTAGCTCTCGCTCGGTCAGTCAGCTAAGACTTCTTTGTTCCGAAAGTACTTGTTCCGATATTGTCATTCATCGATACACGGTTCGTTTAGACCCTCTTTTTTAAAGTAATATTTAGATATCATTTGTTTCAATATAATTTTTCACATTAACTTTAAATAAAGAGAAGCGTCAAGGACTGGCATGTACATATTAAGAAAGCAAAAACGTGAAAGAAAATATTATAGGGTATTTTATGTTTAACCAGGAATATTTTGAACTGTCTGACGGTGTCGCCATGGGTAGCCCTCTGTCTCCTCTGGTGGCTAACCTTTTTATGGAGGATTTTAAGGAGACAGCACTTGAATCAGCGGTTTGTAAACCAACTGATTTTTGGAGATACTTCGATGATACTTTCATACTGTGGCCCCATGGAGAAGAAAAGTTAATTGAGTTTTTTCATCGTCTTAACTCCATCCATGAGAAAATTCGATTTACTATGGACCCAGAGAAAGATGGCTATTTTCCATTCCTGGATGTTTTGGTTAAACGGAAGAGTGACTGCTCGGTGGGACACTCTGTCTATCGTAAGCCCACTCACACTGATTTGTACTTGCATTCTTCAAGTTGCCATCACTCATCCCAGACCATGAGTGTACTTAAAACCCTTGTGCACAGGACACATAAGGTGTCGGACGCAGAGAATTTGCCTAAGGAACTTGCACATTTAAGGACGGTGTTCAGAGACAATGGATACTCGACCCGGCAAATTAACAGGGCCTTCTCAACTAGAGCCAGGAATCGGGAACCGCTGGCGCCTAGTGATGGTTTCACTGTCCTTTTACCTCATTCCGCAGATGCTCAAGACAGTAACACGTGAACATTCAACGAACTTGACCGTTTTCAAGATACTCATTCACAGGCTTTTCCTAATTATAATCTGCCCTTTGTCAAAGTCGCTAATCTCAATGGATTACCCCATTTGAAGCCCATATCTTCGCTAGGGTGATTCACCGTTCGTGTCTGTTCCACTTACATACTTTTGATACTGCGTCACGTGCCCGCAACTTAACCAGGCGGCATCCATCGTCGAGGTGGTGATGTTCATAATCTTTTGGCTTATCAGTGTATAGAACCAAAATATGGCCGCGAGGAAACCGCTGTAATTGAATATGTCATCTCTTGCTCTGAGAAATGTTATAACTGTGAAAGATGTCCGTGAAGAGATAGGAAAGAATGAGGCTAGCTGAGAGGGAGTTCCTGTTTGTTAAACCGATCACTAGACCACCTTCTTCCAATCACTCAGACTACACAATGCTATATTAGTTCGGTCTGTCTATAAGGAAATGATTGTAATGTTGAGGTAAAGTGTAGACGAATGGTATTTGCAAAACGCTAATAACGGCAAATCCCACTAATGGAAATAGGCCAAGTACGGAGGTAATCATTGCACCAAAGAACAAAGGTTGTAACAATCGGCTTTAATCTCCGTAACAGTACGATATCCCGCATGCACGTCTGTAACCAAAATAAGCAATAGAAGTTATTCCACAAAGATATTCACATACAAATGCAAAAGCGTAGAGGAACATAAAAGCACAACTACTTCATATTCTAATGCGAATCCCACATCTGTCTGAAGTGTGATAACAGCATGTCAACTGTCCACACAAAGTACGCCCAGATTCGAATGCAAATTATGTAAGTAGTTACTATTTTGTTCCCGTTATTACTACCGATAGGATTTGATGCATCCATTCAAATTAAGTGCATTATAATGGGTGAAGGCTGGCTAAAAAGATTATATCCCACTCTACTCGGCCCAAAAAATATAAAGCAGCTTCTTTTCACAAATAAAAACGTCTTTCTTACAATTGACGTGCAACATATTGTATAAAACCAAAGGTATTATTAGTCTGTGGGTTGAAGTGTTGAAGTTCTGAAGAGCACTTCAGGAAAAACTGCAGCAAAACAAGCGTTTGCGTGCCATGCACGCGCAGAGGAAAAAAGTCCTGCGGAGCATCTGGCAGGAACTACCCAACCTACAAGATGTTGGAACAACGCTTGATAGCCAGAAAAGATTATGGCTGACGCTGCAAACCAAATCAAAACAGCCAAGAAAAGGAAATCCCCCAGCAAACAAAGGAGAGACGCTGAAAGGGCGCCCAAATTCAAAGAATTCCTAAGTGAAAAACGGAACACCAAACAACAGGAAATAATTATGACAGATATAAGTATACAAACAGTAGAACAGTTAGACGAACAAAAAACATCCAAAGTAGATATATCTATACAGACTGAACCTGTGGCTCATGCTTCTCCAGTTGTCTCCTCCACACTCAACCCTGAAGCGGTAAGTTTGGTCGCGCGATCTGCAACAACAAGCCAACATACCACAACACCAAACGGCCACACGCCAGATAACGACTCGAAAGCCCCAAACACAAACACCACAATCCCCACACAAGAAGGCCCCTCGAAATTAATCCTACAGGATAATTCTGTCACAAGCACAACGCAACTGGAGGCAACATCAAGACCCACAGGAGTGGACCCAAGGAGAATTTATTCCAACCTAGAATTTGCAATGCAGCTCTCTCGCCTCGAGCAACCGACTGTCCTTACTACAGCACTACAGCACTCAGGCACAAATACGGAAGAAGGGTCACCTTCTCCACAATGGAGGCTGTAGACAGGATACAGTTAAGGTCAATGAACCTCCCCACAGAATTCGGAGCCCTGCGTGACTTGCTTAAGAAAGTGTTTGAAAGGAGAGGGGAAAGATTCGAAATGGAGGAAATATACGCACAGTCTGTCCTGGCCAATGGGCGAATAGCGTCAGACTGGAACAAACCCTGGCCGGAATGTAATTTCCATACATACTTTCCATAATGACACCTAGCATCACAATAGGACAAATCAACACTCACAACAGCCGACTTCTCATGCAGGAGCTGCGAAGGATAGAGGAGGAGCTGAGACTGGACGTAATGTGTCTGCAGGAGCCATATTCTCGAGCTGGACAAATCCCTTTCATGTCAGCCTCCTGGCAAGTAATCTCCACCGGGGAAGAACCTCAGGCAGTCACAATCATAACAAATAAGGGGCTAAGGACAACAACAATAACGCAGTTATCAAACAGCCACTGTAACGTCGTGGAGCTACAGACGCCTCTTGGCTTGGTATATATTGTAAATATGTACTTCCAGTACGGAGGGAACTTTGAAGATCACTTAGACGATCTTGCAAGAACCACCACGGCGTTGCAGGGGAAAAGGATCATCATTACAGCATATATGAACGTGAAATCCCCCCTACGGTACAGCGGCACCAGAGACGCAAACGGCGAAAAGGCGGAAGAGCTGATCATGGCCCAACAGCTTGTTGTGGCCAACAAACCAGGAAATCCCCCCACCTATACAGGAGGAGGTGGGTTAGGGACTAACATCGACGTCACCTTGGCCACGCGTAACATAAGCAGCAACATCAAAAGCTGGGTAGTAAAAGATTAAGTTACTACAAGTGATCACAACCTGATTGTCTTTCACCTCAGTCACGAAGAGTGCCGGTGGGACCTGGGGCGAGAAATCCAATACAACATCAACAAGACAAATTGGGAACGCCTGGCTCGAGAATGTGATGTTCCTCCATTGCTCGAAGGTGACCTGTACGTGGATAGGTACGCCGAAGAACTGGTGGGGTCGGTAATTAGGGGTAAAAGCAGCTGTCCCAACTAGGAGAAGGGCTGTAGCGGCCTCCCCATCACCATGGACCGATGACCTCGAACGTTTGCGCCAGTGTGTCCGACGGGCGAGGAAGTACTACCAGCGAAGTGACGTCTGGCCAGAAAAACAACACTGGCTGCAGCAATACAGAGACGCGAAGGTCGCATTCCAAAAACAACTAAAAGAGGTAAGGATCAAGAGTTGGGAGGGCTACGTACTGAGACAACTTGAAACTGACCCGTGGGGAGTTCCCTACAAGTTGGTCAGGGAAAAGATAAGGTCTCCAGCGGTGCTCTCCACTGTCAGAGAGGATGGCAGAACAACAGAGTCATGGCGAGAGACCGCCGAGGTCCTCCTGCGGACTCTGCTGCCAGACGATGAGGAAAACGGAGAAACAGAGGCCCAACAGCAATTCGCAGGGCAGACCAGCAGGAGTACACCAATGACACCAGGGTGTACCCGTTCTCTGAAGAAGAAGTTGCTGCACAGATCAAGTCACTAAAAAGGGGAAAAGCACCAGGGCCAGACGATATAGTAGCGGACGTGGTGCAGTTCCTCGCACCACAGCTAATAGCATCTCTTACAGGATTATTCAACGAATGTCTCAGGACGGCAAATTGCCAGAGATCTGGAAAAGAGCAAACATGGTCATCATAAAGGGCAAGGACAAAGATCCCATGGAACCGAAGTCTTATAGATCAATATGTCTCCTAGACATCATGGGGAAATTGTTAGAGAAGCTATTGGCTGACAGACTGACCACACAGGGTTTTGTGCGGGATGAGCCACAGACAGTTCGGCCTCCGGCTGGGGCAATCGGCGTCTGACGCAATCGCCCTACCAGCTGAGGTCTGCAGCTCAGCCCCGTACAAATACGTGATCGGCATCATGGTGGACATCAGTGGCGCCTTTGACAACCTGTGGTGGCCCCCGCTTTTCTCCCGCCTGCGTGAGAAGGAGTATCCAGGGCCCCTCTATGGCTGTCTCAGGAGTTATTGCATGGACAGGGAGGTTTGGTTATCATCGCCTCGCGACAAAATAAGCAAAACCATCACGAAGGGGTGTCCCCAGGACTCCGTACTGGGGCCACTCTTTTGGGACGTAAATATAGAGCCGCTGTTGGAAAAACCACAACTCAGCGAGGATGTGCTAGACATGATAGTCTACGCTGACCACCTCGTCCTGTTGGTTGGCGGCCGTAGCCGAGAAGACCTAGAGCCAAAGGTAGAAAGGACAATAAGAATACTAACTGAGTGGTGCCAACAAGCAAAAATCGAGGTCGCACCGAACAAGTCAACATATCTTCTTCTGAAAGGCAGTCTGGTCAGAAACCCCACAGTTAGAATAGATGGAACACCTGTTCTCCGGCTCGCGAAGCACGATATCTAGGATTAATCATTGATGAAAAATCTCACATCGAAACCATAACATTACGTGCCATAGAAACTCTGAAGAATCTCATCAACATAGGTCATAAAAGATTTCATCTGCCACCCGCTCTGATCAAACTATATCACAACAGCATCCTGTCATCAGTAGTAGGTTATGCGTGTGGGGTCTGGGCGCACAGGCTCACGAGAGTGATGCCAGCCATGGCCGTGAGAAGGGTGCAGAGGAACATGATAATGCGATCTGTAGGGGCCTACAGAACGACTCCTGGATGGGGGCTCTACTGGTCCTGATGGGATAATGTCCATTGGACATAAAACTAAGAGAACGGGCAGCACGGTACTGGGTCTCTAAAGGAAAGGTAGACAAGATCAGGGACATCTTGGGGGTTCAGGTAGGAGATAAACTTGCTATCAAAAGAAGGGGGGAGGAGTTGTGGCAAACATCATGGGAAAATGAAGACACTGGTAGAAGGGTCTTTCAACTGCTACCTAACATCAAAGAGTGACTTGAGATGGCCTATTTCGAGCCAAGTAGGGGATTACTGCACTTTCTCATGGGACATGGGCCATACCCGACATACCTATGTCAGTTTGGGAAAAGAGCTACACCAGCGTGTGACTGTGGCGCTCAAGACGGTACACCTGAGCACATCATCTACGACTGTTTGTTATATGATGATGTGGCGCATGATCTAAGAGCACAATTACCCAACAACGACACCTATGCCCTAATACGACGTGCCGATATCTTCAGCCTCCTTAACATTCTGGCAAACGAGGCATCACAAAAGATCTCGAGAGACTTTCTAAGAAACCAAGATGGATGATAACATCAAACCCGGATTAGACTGAGATGTACTCGCCATACCGCCGAGTGCGGAACTGGCCTGTCGCTTCACGACTGGAATCCGCCGCACTACTCGACCAGGCCAGCGGGTGCATCACCTCCCAGGCAATGACAACTGCACTCTACTTAAGATATACAACTTAATAGTTAGTAGTAGTAGTAGTAGTAGTAGATTAGGACACTAACAAACACTAACAAGTAGGGACTGCAGCGACAATACAGACTTGGCCAGCCCAGTGCCAGGGGCACGCTCACATGGGTTTAGTTCAGTGAGCAGGCCTTTAATAGTAGGTTTACACATCAACTGGCACACTTGTAATTGCTGCAGAATAAACTAGTAGAAGTAGGATAGCCTAATACATTAACCTTGCTCATAGTAATGCCAGTCATAGAAAAATGAAATGTAACAACGCTGTAAATTGTAGTATAATATGCAGACCCATTAATTATTGAGGTGGTGGCTTGTTTTGTATCATCATATTGTTTTGATCGTATTGTGTTAATAAAGCATTTTTTTAAAAAAAAGTTCTAGGGGACTGATGACCTCAGAAGTTAAGTCCCATAGTGCTCAGAGCCATTTGAAAAATGTGCTAAGGACTTGACGCCATTTAGCAGTACATAGGCTCTCTAAATTTAGGGCAAAAATTGATTGAAATAGGAAACAGTGTTGATGAGTGGATGTTAAAAACACATCCTAGTAGTATGGAACGTATTGTGAAGAATTTTTTTTTTATTTAACCGTATGGCTAGGGCCCCCCGTCGGGCAGACCGTTCGCCGGGTGCCGGTCTTCCAATTTTGACGCCACTTCGGCGACCCGCAGTCGATGAGGATGATAGGAGGATGAGGACAGGAAAACACCCAGTCCCTGGGTGGAGAAAATTCTCCGACCCAGCTGAGATCGAACCCGGGCCCAGAGGATTGACAATCCGTAACACTGACCGTTTCTTTTTTTTGTGTGTGTATTTAATTAAAGGGGCGATCGCTTAGTGCCAATCACAAATTTAAACTAACAGGGTTTTTTATTTTTTATTTTAAGATATTCACATACAAATGCAAAAGCATAGAGGAACATAAAAGCAGAACTACTTCATATTCTAATGCAAATCCCACAGCTGTCTGAAGTGTGATAACAGTATGTCAACTGTCCACACGAAGTACGCATAGATTCGAATGCAAATTACGTAAGTAGTTACTACACTCCTGGAAATGGAAAAAAGAACACATTGACACCGGTGTGTCAGACCCACCATACTTGCTCCGGACACTGCGAGAGGGCTGTACAAGCAATGATCACTCGCACGGCACAGCGGACACACCAGGAACCGCGGTGTTGGCCGTCGAATGGCGCTATCTAGGCAGCATTTGTGCACCGCCGCCGTCAGTGTCAGCCAGTTTGCCGTGGCATACGGGGCTCCATCGCAGTGTTTAACACTGGTAGCATGCCACGACAGCGTGGACGTGAACCGTATGTGCAGTTGACGGACTTTGAGCGAGGGCGTATAGTGGGCATGCGGGAGGTCGGGTGGACGTACCGCCGAATTGCTCAACACGTGGGGCGTGAGGTCTCCACAGTACATCGATGTTGTCGCCAGTGGTCGGCGGAAGGTGCACGTGCCCGTCGACCTGGGACCGGACCGCAGCGACGCACGGATGCACGGCCAAGACCGTAGGATCCTACGCAGTGCCGTAGGGGACCGCACCGCCACTTCCCAGCAAATTAGGGAGACTGTTGCTCCTGGGGTATCGGCGAGGACCATTCGCAACCGTCTCCATGAAGCTGGGCTACGGTCCCGCACACCGTTAGGCCGTCTTCCGCTCACGCCCCAACATCGTGCAGCCCGCCTCCAGTGGTGTCGCGACAGGCGTGAATGGAGGGACGAATGGAGACGTGTCGTCTTCAGCGATGAGAGTCGCTTCTGCCTTGGTGCCAATGATGGTCGTATGCGTGTTTGGCGCCGTGCAGGTGAGCGCCACAATCAGGACTGCATACGACCGAGGCACACAGGGCCAACACCCGGCATCATGGTGTGGGGAGCGATCTCCTACACTGGCCGTACACCACTGGTGATCGTCGAGGGACACTGAATAGTGCACGGTACATCCAAACCATCATCGAACCCATCGTTCTACCATTCCTAGACCGGCAAGGGAACTTGCTGTTCCAACAGGACAATGCACATCCGCATGTATCCCGTGCCACCCAACGTGCTCTAGAAGGTGTAAGTCAACTACCCTGGCCAGCAAGATCTCCGGATCTGTCCCCCATTGAGCATGTTTGGGACTGGATGAAGCGTCGTCTCACGCTGTCTGCACGTCCAGCACGAATGCTGGTCCAACTGAGGCGCCAGGTGGAAATGGCATGGCAAGCCGTTCCACAGGACTACATCCAGCATCTCTACGATCGTCTCCATGGGAGGATAGCAGCCTGCATTGCTGCGAAAGGTGGATATACACTGTACTAGTGCCGACATTGTGCATGCTCTGTTGCCTGTGTCTATGTGCCTGTGGTTCTGTCAGTGTGATCATGTGATGTATCTGACCCCAGGAATGTGTCAATTAAGTTTCCCCTTCCTGGGACAATGAATTCACGGTGTTCTTATTTCAATTTCCAGGAGTGTATTTTGTTCCCGTTACTACTACCGATAGGATTTGATGCATCCATTCAAATTGAGTGCATTATAATGGGTGAAGGTTGGCTAAAAAGATTATATCCCACTCTACTCGGCCCAAAAAATATAAAGCAGCTTCTTTTCACAAATAAAAATGTCTTTCTTACAATTTTTAATTGTCGTGCAACATATTGTATAAAACCAAAGGTATTATTAGTCTGTGGTTTGATAGTGTTGGAGCTCGTAAGCAGGACAAAACAGTTAACGCATAAAATATCAGACTAAACTTATACACACACAATGAGCCCGTCATTTAATTTTGTCTTCACCGTGCGCGTAACATAACACTAACAAAGTAACGAGCCTTAACGAGATGAGAAACAATGGAACAACACTCAGTGTAATCGTTCGATGATCCCAGTAATCTTATGACGCCTAATTTTATGCACTGATCCATAGGTGGAATATATGTATTACGAGCCGAGCAGTGACTGACTGCTAAGGCCAGCTAATTACTTCCTTTCTCTCTTTCGGCGTCAAAACATCATGATGCAAGAGAGAAAATAACAGTCAGCGGTCTGTCAGGCATGTAACATGTGTCCTGAGTATAGTTTTTGAGCTATTAAAACATCCACGATGACATTGGTTGATAAAGAGTGAGAACTTAGAGCCTAACTGACAATTCCATTCTTAAGAAGTACGATTTTTTACTATTATGGTGACATTGTCGCAGAACCAGTAATCCACAACGACATATAGACCAAAATTTAAAAAAAAGTTCTTATTATGGTTGAAGCCTAAAAAGTAAATAACCTAGTTAAGGTAGATAACCTACTGACATTTTCACGCCAATGGTACGCACTGGAGAATGTGTGACTGGAAGGAAAAGTTACATTAAGTCAGGTGAAATTCGGCTCTTGAGATCATTAAAAGCTTGCAGAAGCCAAGAACATAATATAAATAAAATGAGGTTGTTCAAAATGAGGTAGATATACAACTGTTGGTTAAAACTGCAAGTTAATGGAGATAAGAGATGTTTTCCTATGTCAGATACATAAGTACGAAAAGCCATTACTGAAGATCAGCAGATTAGCGTAAGACATATAGACTGGGTAAGGGAGAGATGATAGAGGATGTTTTTCTTAATTCATGACTGAAAGATGATAACTACTTACACCACTTTTAAAAGAAGGTGGAGACAATCATACAAAACTATGTAGCTATTTAGTCATAGATATATCATCATACATATGCAGTGATTAAAGCAGCGTAATAAAATTAAGAGTTATGCAATCTGTTCTTAGAACTCAGAAGGCCGAGAGCACTAATAGGACAAGTGGCATTTCACGATAAAGTAATCTAAATGTACTTTTGAAAAGCTAAAGTGTAAGTCTCTTGTGAGTAAAAGAAGTACAAGCGATTTCCTGCATCGTGCCTCAGTCTGTGATGATGAAGATGGAGCTGTAAGCCAATGCCTGGACTACATTTAGATTACAACAAATCTAAGTGATATGACGGGTGGAAGGATAATAGTTGCTATTATTAATAAAGGTTCAGGTACGTTTACAGCAATAGTCTAATGTGTATACTTTTAAAAGTACTTACGGTAATTTTGATGCATGTTTAAACAGGTCATATTTTGAAGTGCTGTTCGTACATGTTGAAGCAAGATCAGTATATTGATAAACAGATCATAAGGGCCTTGAACCTGACCATACATATATGGAATGTGGTACGAATTCTGGTCCCTCAGAAAAGGCAAAGAGACACTTCAAACATGTTTCTGTTCCCCAAGGCAGGATGTAAGCCGTGAAGCAGGTCAGCAGAAACTTACCCGTAGTGGAAATGAAAACAGAAAGCTTTCTGTCAATTAAAGCCATGGATGCCATTGCAAAGGATAAAGTTGCTAAACACACGGTAGATAAAAAAGTACGGTGGGGAAATATCAGGTGAGTCTGAATCAGCAAAGAAAATTCTCTAACAATTCAGTTCAAGCATTCACTAAATCCTGATCTTGAGTTTATTGAAGTAGATTTTAGGAGGCCCAGTATCGGCCCCCCCTTCAGTACCTCTTCTGTAGCCTCTGCGTCTCCATGAGTTTGAAACAAAATTTTAGAAATGGAAGAAAACACATCATGAGGTGAAGAACTACATTCCTCCATTTTATCAAGAGTTCTATAAAATTACTCGCTTATACTTGTTTTTGCAGTGAAGAATTGAAGGGCTTATTTCAATAGTGGTACAAGTCCATTTTTGTTCATTTTGAGATACATAGTCCTAAAGACAAATGAGCGCTGAAAAATCTGCAGTTGAGACACCAGAAATATTCAAGCATATGGCTTATTGCTAGAGATGAATCTTTCTTTCTGTTTGTTTGGATCATTAATTTCAGAAGCATTATAGGCAGAAAAGTGGAGGTAATGGACTTGTACCACTATTGAAATAATGCCTTCAATTGTGGTATCTATGTCATGTGTATCGTACCAAAACAAATATTCAAAGCATAGCACAGTAAATAAAATTGTTTTGCACTAGTACCTGTTTTACTCTAAAAAATTTAAGACGCAAGGAGTATGAATATTTTAATACATTATAAAAAAATAATGAAGGGGCACTACAATCTCTAGCCATGTCTAAAGCTTTACATTGAGTAACTGACCATCAGGAACAAATATCTGAGTTACTATAGTAACTCAACTTATTTATTAGCAGCCTTTGAAGTTTAGCAGTCATTTATTCGGTTTGCTTCAGGAAGCACTTCGACCACTAAGAAAATCGAGGAATCTCTTAAGCACGTACCTCTCTGCCAAAATAACAACAGTTAAGCGGTAGTTGCCAACAGGAGAATATAAGGAAATCACATCATAATTTAAATTTTACTATCGTTAATATCTGTAATCTGCACTTAACGAACCTCCTAGTTTTTATTCGCTGGAAATTAAATTTGAAAGAAATGCACATAATTGCTTTAAAAGTTTCGTTAAGAAGTAATTACATGACATGAAACCGTCTCTCATAACGAGCAACGTAAAAATATGCATGCGCGTTACAGAATGTCATCTACGCTATATTCTTATAGCAGATGTAACGTCCCTTAGTAAAAGACATATTTTGTAGTAAAGAGAAAATATTGTGCATCGTATTCAGTTAGTGTATGGAATTATGTATTTTTTTTTATTATTTATTTTAGATAATATCTGTGTCGGCGAGTACTGAAACCGCACAGACGATAAATATCATACAAAGATGAAAAATATCAATAGTATAAATAATACAGAACGAGCATTAATTTCTTTGTCTTCCTCTTGGAGTTACGGGAGTAAGATAGCCTGTGTCGCAGTTGTACATGCTAACGTAGTCTTCTTTTGTCATGGTTAATCGATGTACGCCATTACGTACTCATTTTTAAAAAAGGTGTGTATTGTAGATAAGTTAACATATTTGAATGTTTTGAAGAGAGTTATTTAATGAAACCTTGCATTATTATTTGTAGTAGCTTGCTTAAATTATTATCCCATCCTTTTAAGACATTTTCAGTTATTTAAATATTATCCGTGGTGCAGAGCTGCGCTACAAACGAACAAGCCGCTGCCGCGGCGCATTCAAACTGCATTAAAAGAAATCGATCATACCGCAAAGAAGCGGGAAGGTAATAGTGAAATAAAATCATCTCTTTCAGCTTCCGGACTTGCAGAGCAGAGCAGCAGATTTTATGATGTGTTTTGCAGGTTGACGCGGGCTGCTGATAATATATTGCTAACAGTACAAAAGAGATAATTTACCTTCGTAACATAATAGGAATTTTGTTGTGCTTAGTTCTGGTCTGGCAAACCTTATAGTGAAAACGTATTTTTCTCCGACAATAGTCTCATGTTCTTGTGCTAGTCGTGGTAATTATTGGTGTTTTACGCTTAACAAAAATCCACTGCAAAATGTTGAACAATCTTTGCGAACTGTAACATCAGTATTTCATAACAAAGTAATTTTCATTTTCAATAACTATAAAGTAGGGAAGATATGTTGATTTTTTATAGTGAGTTACAGCAACCAAAAATGTTCCTTTAATAGAAAGCCAGATACAGAACAATAAGAACCCAATATATTCTGTTTTGTTGAAAATTAATGATTATAAAGAAATTCTTGGCACAGTATTACTAAAAGGTATTTCGCGGCTCTTTTCGTATATGCGTTATTACGCGAGCAATAACAAAAACAAAACCAAAATAATAGAAAAGAGTTTTTACGAAAAGTGAAACGGACGTGAAACAGACTATTAAATGCAGTACTGCAGAGTTTCAGAAAACTTCTTAGTGTCAGTAGTAAATAGAAGTTACGGCGCATAAGAAATGTAGGTAGAAAAATGCGATTAAATAAGAGTAAAACTTCGCAATTTTATACTCTGAACCAAGACTGCACAGAAAAACAGTAGTTATGTAATAAGTAATCCCTTAGAAATGGAAACTTAGTCAGTGAGGCGGATGACGAAGTCTAAAAAATCTTGTCACAAGCAGAAAAAGAGCTCTGAGAAAGGTTTGAACGGTATCCATTTATCTACTTTTCTTTCTACTTTCATTTTTTTTTTTTTTTTTGTTTCGTGGATGTGTAGCTTATGGCAACCAGAATCGCCTAACGAAAGTAGGTAAGAGCAAGTCTACGAGGACGTTTGATAAGTAATACAACACATTGTTTTTACTCAAAATAGGCTGGGTATGTTCAGGATTCCTATACACCATACTATTTCCCACTATTTTCGCAGGAAATCCGTATTTTTCAACATAATCTTTGTTAAATACGACGGTCTTACGCCACTTCACCGCGAGGGCTTGTTTGCCCACATGGTACCAATCCACTGGTCAATGTCAGAGCCAGCGTCTTGCTGCACCAATAATATCCTCATCATCTACGTACTGCTTCCTGTGGAGTGCATCCTTCACTGAGCCAGACCGGTAGAAGTCGGAAGGTGCTACCTCCGGGCTGCAGGATAGGTGACGAAGAACAGTCCAGCGAAGTTTTGTGAGCTCCTCTCTTTTGCGCAGATTTGTGTGAGGCCTTGCGTTGCCAGGGAGGAGAAGTTTGTTTGCATTTTTGTGGCAACGAACACGCTGACGTAGTTTCTTCAGTTTCCTGCGGGTAGCGCAATACACTTCTCAGTTTACCGTTACACCACGATGGAGGACATCAGAAAGAATAACTCCTTCAGGGTCGCAGAAGATCGGCTGAGGGTGCGGCTCTGAACTTTTCCTTAGGAGGAGACGTGGCGCGGCACCACTCCATAGAGTGCAGTGTTGTTTCCGGTTCCAAGTGGTGAACCCATGTTTCACCTCCTTTGACACTGTTCAACACAAAGTTGTCACGATCAACATCGTAATGTGCTAGCAATTCCGCACAGAGGGTCCTTCGTTGCTGTTTACGGACCTCTACCAGGCTGCGAGGAATCCAACGGGCACACACCCAACTGATGGACGAGTGTGTCTGCACTACCAAAAGAGACGTCCCGTTGACCAGCGAAGTGTTTGTGATCCGCCGACCACGTCGAATGAGAGTGTCCGTACGTTCCAACACTGCAGGAGTGACAGCTGTTTGCGGCCGGCCGGCACGCGGAAGATGAGGTAGGTTTGCGCGACTTTGTTGCGGTGATGGGGAACACCTCGCCAAACGACTCACCGGTATTTTATTCACTTTCAGGACTCCGCTGAAATTCTGCAAGTGCCTATGAATATCTGCGATGCTCTGGTTTTCCGGAAAATAAATTAGACAGATCTCTGATTGGTACGCATCTCCGTTACAGACGCCATTTTGAAGGCTACGTACAGTGTCACCGCCTATCGGAAATTCATGAAACTGTAGAGATCTGAAGCGGGAGTACTCCAACCTGTCCCATGAAAGACTACACATTTTCAACGGAAACCGGCCAAGAGAAAAATGTGTTTGATTACGTATTGAATGCCCCTCGTAGCACTGATATTATCGTGTCGCTTCCTACGACAGCGGTCATGCCTAATGTTCACAAGGTAAAGTAAAATGGGAACTTACCCTCAGATGAAGACTTTGTACCGGACAAAACTCGAACCCACGATCTTGTATCTCACGAGCAGTACTGTCAGAGAATGGCTACCACTGTGAAGCGTTGGTAGAGGGTACCTCATACCAGTGTTTCTTCGCATTGAAGCTTCCTATGGAGTGCCGATGGGGAGGTACATAACTAGATGAGGAGTAGATTCTCCACTTAATACTGGTTTTTGAAAGTTTGTGATTAGGCTTTCGCGGCATAATTTGGGTCTGTCTTCCCCAGTCTGGTAATTAATGTTTTTCAACAGCTAACCGACCGCTTTCCATGAAGTGGGGCCGGGGCTGTTCCTCAGCAAAGTAACGTAGCTTGAGATGGTACCACGGTACTTTAGCTTTTTAGGTCTGACCGTGCCTTATTCTGGTATGTATTAGTTTATTTTATGCTTCTGAGGAAGGCTAGATTACTCTAGCTGAAACCTGGGTAAAGACCAGTAACTTTTCTCAACTGATGCGGATCTTTGACGTATTAATGCAGATATTCCAAGAAGGCATCAGTGAAATCGATTTGTGTTGTTTACTGAATTTCAGCGAAATCGTAATGTGCTCTCATGGGTGGCTCGTTGCCAAACGAGTTAGAGGTTTGGTGTTACGTATACGTGAGTGCTGCCACTGGTACAAATAACATGGAAAATTTTCACCGCTCTGAGAGAGACTGCGTTAGAAAATAATACTTGTTGTGTCTAGACAAGACAGCCTAGACACAATGCGAGGAAGCCGAAAGGCACGCGCTTAAACTCACGCAGGCTGGCGTGAGGTCTGAAACAGGATACGTAATGAATGCTATAAAGAAAAGTACGTAGCTTCTGGAATACTTAACTTTAATCCAAATTTGTAGAACATCGCTCTTGATGATACATTAATAGAATCTCAATATCAATTAAATACGGCGCCTTGCTAGGTCGTAGCAAATGTAGCTGAAGGCTATGCTAACTATCGTCTCGGCAAATGAGAGCGTATTTGTCAGTGAACCGTTCCTTGCAAAGTCGGCTGTACAACTGGGGCGAGTGCCAGGACGTCTCTCTAGACCTGCCGTGTGGTGGCGCTCGGTCTGCAATTACTGACAGTGGCGACACGCGGGTCCGGCGTATACCAATGGACCGCGGCCGATTTAAAGGCTACCACCCAGCAAGTGTGGTGTCTGGCGGTGACACTACAATACTAATATTGTCTTGTTTCACCAGGGAGTAAACAGGATTCCAGGCGGAATTTAAGCGAAACCTCCTGTCTCTATAACGTCATATGCTAGTTTAATTTGAATAGGTTCGTTAATAACACTATACAGGAACTGGAAATGTGCGCCAGAAAATGTGCTGTCATTCCATCGGATGCAGTGTTCTACAATCGCAGATTTGTTCGGCTCTTGCAAGAGAGTGTGATGTAGCGTTCTGTAGTGCACACGTCTGGCCAATATATGACGTGGTACAACTGCACGGGATATGGTAGTCGACTGCCTTGCACAGATCGAAATCATCCTTTACAAGCTCCAAAAGGGCACTCATGTTATAAAGTAGAAAAAAAATTCACTCTATTCATGCAAAAAGAAAAAAAAAACGGTAGAGTATTGTCCTTACTTGATACATTGGACAGACTTTATAGTATGTGAAAGAAAAGTCTTTTACGTGGTACGCTTTTATTTTTCATTAGTGTTTTATTATCGAATTATCGGACGAGACTGGTTCCTCGACCACGTAGCGTTGGAGTGGTTCATATAGCATATTCTGTAGGTGGGAAAGAGTTGTCAGTTACCTTCTACAACGTCACAGTTGCCAGCAAGTAGCAATGGGTCGCACTCTAACGAAGCAGGCGCTGCCAGAAC
Organism: Schistocerca serialis cubense; assembly: GCF_023864345.2. Taxonomy (NCBI): domain Eukaryota; kingdom Metazoa; phylum Arthropoda; class Insecta; order Orthoptera; family Acrididae; genus Schistocerca; species Schistocerca serialis. The sequence continues at coordinate 631,079,792 of NC_064642.1, read as the reverse complement.
GACCTCCCACGGAAGTTCCCCGGCCAGCGACAAGCTGCACTAAGTAGGCGATATCCCTATCTTGATAGCCCAGTGGGTGAGCCTAATGCCACGCTCTCTGCGGAGATCAATGGTGCCGCAAAAGCAGCTTTACCTCCATCTCTATCTCTCCCTCTCCCTCCCTCTCTCTCTCTCTCTCTCTCTCTCTCTCTCTCTTTCTTTTCCACTCCTGCCGTTCTATATCTGTTACCCCCGTCTGCCCTCTGCCCTCTTTTGATAATCGCAGCGTGCGCGCAAGCGGCAAGTTAAGCCTGTGACAATTTTTTACGACCCACCGTTCACTTTCATGCGGTATGCCATTAAACTCTGCCTCGCCGGTGGTCCACTTAAGCCTTCAGATTCTTTTCTCGTGAGACGTAAAACGCAGCAGCCGCGGAACCGTTCCGATTAAACGTAGTTCGCTGTACTATTCTTTTAAAACTTAATAAGTTATTATTGGCTGAGGTTTTAAAATTGCTGTACGTGCAAAACTGAACCATATATGGAAAATAATTCTTTATGCTTGCGTGTTCATCTTGTAGTTGTTGTTACTAATGTGACTTCAGTGCGCATGTCCTCTGAGTCAACTGGTGCGTGTAAAATCCTAGTCACTGCTTGATTTCATTCCGCCTTCTCTAAAAGAGAAATTTGAGACGTATCCTCCAGTGAATTAAAGGCACACATCGTATAATCCTAGACAGAAGAAACGTTGCAGTTCTGAGACGAGAACATTAGATACGAGTAAGGCGGAGTTGGAATTCCATGAGAACATTGACGATTTAACTTACCGTCGTTTCGTTCAGTACCTTGAACCGAATATCTAAATGTTTGCTACATTAAGGACAAGGCTGATTTCTAAATCCCCCCCGTCTTGATCGTTCCCCAAGTGAGCTACTTTTTAACGGCGTTATCGTCGACAGTACAAGGCTTCCTTTCTCAGTTACTGTGCCTGGGTACCACAGTAAGTAGAAGTCGGTGTGACATCTGTAATGTCAACGCGAATATTTTGTGTCGCCAGTGTATGGGACAGTGCTTAAGACTTATCAATTAACGAATGTTTTTTCAAAATGACTTTTGACCGAGAAAAGACTTATTATTATATTGTTAATTATTATTACATTGTGAAATAACAACAATATGTTTTATTATTTTATAATCAGTTTCCTACAAAGAAGGTAATATCACTAAAAGAGTGTATTGGCTTTCTATTGTCTGTGGAATTCTTCCTTCTTATGTTCTTCTTCTCTATGTTGTATGAAGCGGATGAGATCGAAGATAGGCTGCGGTCTGTTCCTTTAAATATTGTACACGGTAGTCAAAAGTGGTCAAAGGAAAAATATAACGTAAAATTTACAAAATGGAATTCTAGTGCACCGACTTTTATTTGTAACTAAATAACTAACTATTAATGTTTTAAGTTTTGTGTCCACAGCAGTCCAGACTGTGCTTTGTTTGCCGCCATTACGTGATCGTATGGAGCAGCAATTTTAAACTGTAGAAATAATCAGACACTAGTTCTTTCGATCGATATTACAATATTTGAACTCCGAGGACAAGAACCCACAGAAATTTATTATTTTTCTATTGTAAAAGTGAACATAACATTCATTATAACAATCTTAGACTTCATGTAATGAAATAATTTTATGGCTGGTGGGTAAGATTAATTTTTCCAAAACTAATTCATCAGTGACTTTAAATAGAAATATTTACGACACCAGTGTTGTTATGGTTATAGGTGGTGGTGTGATCTATTAGTTATTTGGTGCATACATTTCAATGTCAGGTATGGAATTATTGAAACTCGTTATGGTCGGGCTCAGCAGCACATAAATAAGAATTAGCAGAGTTTATTTCTGTCAAATAATACTGTTATTCTTGCTGCTATATTTTCATATGTTTTACAATAACACACACCACAACAACAACAACAACAACAACAACATGGGAAAGAACTCCAAATTACCCATTACACATCACACGGCAATGGCCAACTGTCTTATGTGCTGTTCGATCAGTGTGTAATTATTTTTATTTGTAACACTATTAGTTGACTGATTCCAGACATTGTCTAGCATAATTTGGAAATTTGTATTCCTATGGGACCAAACTGCTTAGGTCATCGGGCCCTAGGCTCACCCACTAGCTCACACACTACTTAATCTAACGCAGACTATCTTATGCCAGAGACAACAGATACACCCATGCCCGAGGGAGGACTCGAACCTCCTACGGGGGAAGCCGCACGAGCCGTGGCAAGCCTCCCTAGACCGCGCGGCTACCCCGCGCGGCTGTAAATGAAAACGCCTTCTCTTGCTGCACTGTATTTTATTTTCCCCGACGCGTTTCCCACTTTTTCACTTCAAGGTATCGTCAGTGGTATCTATAAAGATATAGTTATGATACACTTTTGTTTTGATATGTATCATTCGTAGATTATAAAACAGTTCACTTCTCGGTTTTTATGTAAATGAGTGGTTACTTATGATTGTCATTTACATAAAAAGGGAGAAGTGAACTGTTTTATAATTTACGAATGATACATATCAAAACAAAACTGTATCATAACTATATCATTATAGATCCCACCGATGCTGCTTCAAAGCGAAAAAAGGCAAAACGCGTCTGGGAAAATAAAATATAGTGCAGCAAGAGTAGGCGTTTTTGGTTACAAAACAAATATTTCTGTTTTTGTAATTTCAACATTGCAGCCCAGTCGGAAATCTTGATAATCTAATATATAAGAAACTATCAGCCTCGTTTGCGGTAATGAAACCAACCTTTACCTAGGTTTCAGCCCAAATAATGGAGCCTTCTCCAGAAGATATACCTGAATCTATATTTTGTCTAAGAGGGCATGGTCTATTAAGGCTGTTTTAGTTTTATTTCTAGAGCATGCCCTCTTAGAAAAATTATAGATTCAGGTATATCTTCTGAAGAAGGCTCAATTATTTGGGCTCAAACCTAGGTAAAGTGTACGCACGAGATCTTTTAGTAAATCCTGAAAGCTTTTCTACCTATAAGCACAGATGATCGCTTCCTTTTGGAAACCTCTGCATGCTGTCACACTCTTCAGTAGTTCGAAAGGCTCCTGTAAACGATCAAAGTATTTGTCAGACTTCATTAGCCTGTCAATGTTTTTGGCAATGTGCAGCTTTGTTTGACGTGTTTATGAAACAGACTGTGTCTGACGTATTTGACGGCAATTTTGACTGACGGCCGATATGGCAAGATAGCAGACGTTGTTGGTGCTGATGTGTACCCACATATGTTTAGCGAGAAAGTTTTGTTAAAATTTTATCTCACTGTACCGTAAGGTTGCACAATTGCTGCAACTAAGATAAAGGATAAAACAATAGAGCACTGGCAGTTACCAAAGTGATAGAAGTGTTGAGACTTTCCCAGGTATATGCACTAAGTTCCAAACGTTAAGCATAGACACGGAAAGAGGACGTACTGCCTTATCACGATGTCGGAAGGATTACTGAACAAACTACAGTTTAATCATAAAACATTTGGCACAAAACAGGCAACAGTGCCCGAAACATAATGTTAGAAACGGTCTAAAATACACATTTGTAAGAAAATAACACAACTGGGCAATTCCTTCACGAGAAAAGCTGCTAGTAGGGGATATGGTTACCTCTAACAGTGACATATGTGGCTTCCCCTCTACGAGACGGTTGAAGAGGTTGAAGAGCTGCCTTGGCATTCGATCCATTTCCTCAGCAGTAGCGGTGCAGAGGTCTAGAAGGGTGCTTGGTGGAGGCTAAGGGGATGCAGTTCGCCTCCCTAATGCATCCCTGGCAAGTTCTATAGGACGCATATCTGGGGAACTCAGTGGCCAATGCATGCGGCGAATATCTTCATCTTTAAGAAATTCATTCCACAAGATAAGATCGACGCGGACGGGCGTTATCGTCCATAAAGAGGAAGTCTGGACCAGCTGCACCCCTAAAAAGATGAACACGTGGTAGCAGCACCTCATTTCTGAGTCTCTGAACGTTTACGTTATTAGTCCGACCACCGACGAGGATGTGCATCTCTGTACGGCCATTCTACACGACGCCTCTCCATAACATACCGGTGGTTGTGTCGGCTACTAGGTTCTCTCTGGAGCAATATGCAACGAGAATTGTTGCTTTCAACTGTGAAGGGCACATTCCTCCATTCATTCAAGGTCCGATTTCGATGTTGCCGGCTCCGCAATACGTGAGCCCGTCTGTGTGCCTGAGTGAGCGGGATGGACACGGCCAGAAGTCTGCAAAACCTCCCAGCTGTTCTGAGCCTCCAGTATACATTTTATTGATAACCAGCAACGACTGAGGCAGTTGCAAGCTCTGCAGTCAGCTGTCTTGCAGGTGTACTCCGATTTCGACGGACAGTTACGGCTAGATATCAGTCCAGCTCTAGGGTGGGTATTCTTGGTCGACCTTATACTGACCTACAACGGACATCTACTGTGTCTCGAAACCGTCACCGCACCCTCTAAATGACACTTCGTGGCACATCCAAGGATACTGAGACTGCGTTCTGTGTCTGGCGTGCTTCCGAGCGGCCGAGTTTTCAGTTCTGCTAAACAATGTCCAAATGGCCTTACGTTGTTAACATCACCAACAGACTTCGCTGTGTTCACTATGAACGGACAAACAAAACTGAAATATGAATGGCCTCTTGCACCGTTTGTGTTTACCGTTCGGTTACACCACTGTTGAAATGGTTCAAATGGCTCTGAGCACTATGGGACTTAACATCTCAAGTCATCGGTTCCCTAGAACTTAGAACTACTTAAACCTAACTAACCTAAGGACATCACACACATCCATGCCCGAGGCAGGATTCGAACCTGCGACCGTAGCAATCGCGTGGTTCCAGACTGAAGCGCCTAGCGGCCGGCTTACACCACTGTTCACAGCACGGAGTACTCCTTTCCTATACAGAGCGAATACAAGGACTAAGCAGAAGAAAACAGATTTTTGTATAACTGTGTCTTATTTATTCAGTTGCGAGTGCGAAGCAATTATACAGGTTACTAAAACTTTGATTTTAAGCAGATATTCTTGGGTATACTTATCTCTCAATTTCAACTATTCCTTGCACCAGCGTCTAGTTTTCTTTTCCTTCTTTATACAAAGTGCTGAAGTCAGTGCAAGAAATGCTTTGTCTGCATTGGTAGCCATTTCCACTAGCGTTAAACTGCTTCACGACACTATACGCAGCTGCAACAAAAGAGGTTAAATTTTTACAAACTTGGTACATCTGCGCTCTTGCTTGACGAAATCGTGGACAGGAAACAGTGAATTTGACAAACAAGCTTGATCGTTTATAGGGGCCTTCAGATCTTTATAAAACAACTTTAGAGTATCTTCAAAGAATTAGATTTCTTAAAGAGAAAAGAGACTTTAGATTAATTGTCTATTTAAAATTTAAGGTTAAAATTCCTATAAAGTTTTTCGTTACTGTAGTTCACTGTATAGCTCACAATACATATGTTTTACATCATTTTACGCCCTTATGTCTATATTTTCAGGTCGTTTCAGCGACAATTTTCCAGGTACTTTAGGTTATAAAAATCCTGGGCTTTTTCATATTCGTAAACTAAATTAATTCTTACTAGGTGTAACCCGCCTTACTGTCCTGTCGCCCCCCCCCCCCCTCCCCATGACCCCTTGTTAGTGCCCCTGACCGCCACATACTGTAAGGTGGCCTACGGACTATACGGACTATAGGTGTAGCTGTAGATTGTAGAGCATGTCGTGTGAATTTGTAGTCTGGCACTGAGCACCACTCAGAGAGCTGACGACTCAACCAACAACCAGATTCATAATTTAATCTGAAAGCAGGTGATTTATCTTTCATAAAAGAGTGATGTTCTTAGTTGCATGAGAAACCGGTATGATTTCTAATATTATTGCTTTTCTTGGACATATAATGCGTGAGGCCCCCATCAACGACTTGCTACTGATGCATTAGACTTAACTTCACTATTCGTTGCTTCATTCTATTACAGGACACAATGAAGAACTGTCTGTTGAGTAATTGTCGCAGTGCTAATAGAACGGCAGTCTTGCCGCCACATTACATGACAGTAACAGAAATCAATGAAATGGAACATGTGCACGCAGCCAAACTGTTTTTAGAAACCTGTCCGTTTGGAACACGTATCTTTGCTCGTATATCAGCTAACACGACATACAGGGCAGTACTGTGGGCTGCCTATGTCATAGGAAGCCACGTATTCTCTGCAATAAAATCTTCTCTGGCTACCGGGGCAGCGTCAAGTGGTTAGACATCCACGAGATTGTGGACTCCTCTGTTGTTCTCAGTGGTAACTGGAACAACGGTTTAGAAGCAATCGCCGAAAGCTCATGGATATTTAGGCACCTGACGCTGGCGGTTGCAAGAGACGATGTGTTTCAGCCTCACAGCTATAAAACCATGCATTGTTACGCCTATTCGCATTCTGTCTAAAAAAATTGTTTTTCGCGTCAACGATATCCGAGCTTACTGCCAAGACAATCTCTTTTTATTGCTTTTTGCCTGCTTCTTTCTGACACGTCATGCAAAACTCCTTTCGAGTCCAGAATTACTTCGTGTATGTAAGTTCCGGCTGCATTATGACAGGGGGTCCCAATTTATTGTTGCTGAACACAAGCTGACAATTTCGAGGTGCCTAGCTTTCTCAGAAATTACGTTTCAGTAACTATTTGTCGCAAGGAATCTGTTCATGACTGCTTAGCATATAATAAGCCTGTGCCGATAGGTCTATTCAAGGACATATCTGTCCGTGGGCATCCGCAATAATAATAGTTGAACCACAGTGTCAACATTACGATTTTCGTCTCTTTGTATAACATGTGATCGATGATGATTACTACCGCTTTAAGTCGCTGTTATTAAGAGTTCGGGACAGAGTGAGATTATATCGGTTTTAAAGCGCCGCGTCCTGTAGTGGGTAGAGGGGTTCATGACATTAGCAGTGCTTTAAGATAGTGACGTCTCTAGGATTCTCAGCAACTTTTAGACTAGTTTCCTGTTCTTCAGAAGATGCTAAATGCATGATTCATTCCTGTTTCGTTAGTTGTAACAGAGCTCCCTCATGTATTTACCGATGTTGCCACAAACCGATTTAAAGGGTGATCTAGGACGAATCACCCACTGGAATCTGTTTCATGACCTAATATCAGTTTGCGTATCACATACGAAACCAATAATGCTGGGTACTAAACCTGAAATGTTAATATTAAATGAAGGGGGACTGTTATTAGTGTTCAGATATCACCGAAGCGAGGTAGATGACGGTGAGACAAGTAATTTAATACAAAATACGTGGGATCGCAAATGTCGGGAAATACCCCAAATGTGGTTGACAAATGTTGAACAAGTGAATCACCAGATGGCGTACCTCGTCGCAGGTGCAGCGATTGAGGCTATCGGCTTGTCGTACTTGATCATCCAAACCTCAGTCATGTATTCACGTTAGTGTGACTCTGGACCCACGTCGCGACTTTAGCACTAGAACTCAATGTTCGAGTCTTGCGTCTGGCAGGCAGTATTTTTTTCTCTGCGTTAGACAGTTATGTTTACACTTAGGTAAGATTTATTATTTTACTTACTGGTCTCGCGTTCTCCACTGGTTAATTGCAAAGTACAGTACGACAAGAACCGTATTGCGTAAGAAGTAAATGAGTATAATCTTCCGAACTGCGTCGTTACCAGTAATTCACTTAAATTTCCTTTACTAAATAATATATGTAAACAAAACAAAAAGGGACAAAAGGAAATGAACACAAAATAAGAAGTGCTTTTGCTCGGTTTCAGCAAGGTCAATAATTTTATAACTTCCACGTTTACAATAGATCACATTTACAAAAGGTGTTCGAAATTTGCACCGTTTGCTAGAATGCAAGTATTGCATCGGTCAATCAGCCCTTCATGACCAAGTCCAACCGCTACACGTGCGGCAAGGTACGTCATCTGGTGACGTCACATGTTCAACATTTCTCATCTATTTGGGGGGGGGGGGGGGGGGGGAATTTCCCGACATTTGTGACCCCTTGTGTCTTATGTTAAGCTACATTACTTATCTCAGCGTCATCTACGTCGCTTCGGGGTTTTTTAAACGTGATAAGAATCATCCTGTGTATTTAGAAGTGCATGACGCAATGCTTCAGACACTGAGATGTGTAGCGGGTTAACATGATCGGACATTGTGTTGATCTGACGCGCGTTTCATTAACGAACTTTATGACTGATAATCAACGGTACGTAAGACGTGACGATATCTTGTAACACGCCTTCAATTCACTTTAAAAAGTTGTAGAAATGTTCCACCGAAAATACTAGGCTACACTCGAGACAAATACCTTGAGGAAATGCTTCCTAACACTAAAATTTGTCTTCGATGTTAACAAGTTTATCTTTTCAGAGGTATCAGTCTGCAGTATGTATTCTCTGCTACGCCCGTCGTCAGTTAGTATACTACCCCAATAGCAAAATTCTTCGACTACTTTTTGTGTTTCATTTCCTAATTTAATGTCCTCATCATATCCTGATATATTTCGTATAGATTCCTATTCCCTTGTTTCACTTTCGTTGACGTTCGTCTTATGATCTCTTTTCATGACATTATCCGTTCCCTTCAGATACTCTTCGAATCCCATTTGCGTCTCTGTCAGAGTTACAGTGTCATTCGTAAACCCAAGTTTTTAATTTTCGATATTGTTTGCAGAGTGAGGACAGAGAATGGCTTTAGGAGGCCACAACCCTGTCTCACTCTCTTCTCAATTACTGCTTTCGTTTCATATCCTCCGACTTTAAGCAAATGCCATTCTCGCAGTCGTCCATAGTAGCTAATGCCTTATGTAACAAGCGAAACGTTTCATCATGCGAACAATGATTCCAATCACTTACGGTGACCGTTCTTCGTCGATCACAAGTGCAGTGATATGATTTTACAATAATATAATAGAAAATCCGGGATGAAATGTGAAAATACAATGAAAAGGATAATTGCTTTTAACTATGTAGCGGAGATGCTGAATTGCACTAGTGCAGCTATGTGATTGTTATATTTAGCAACGGAAAGTCCACGGTGGGATGTAACTTTATTTTGGAAAGGACATTGCTACTCACCATACAGCGGTGATATTGACTCGCAGATAGCCACAACAAAAAGACTGGTAGAAAATAATCTTTCGACGAACAAGGCCTTTGTCGGAGACAGAAACACACACACACACACACACACACACACACACACACACAGTGTCTATGCTTAACGTTTGGAACTTAGTGCATATACCTGGGAAAGACGCAACACTTCTACCATTTCGACAGCTGCCTGCGCTCTTTTGTTTTATGCTTTATCTTAGTTTCAGTAATTGTGCGAACTCACGGTACAGTGAGATAAAATTGTAACCAAACCTTCTCGCTGAACATATGCAGCTGCACCTCAGCAACAACAACGTCCGCCATCTTTCCAAATCGGCCGTCAGCCAAAATTTCTGGCAAATTCGTCAGACACAGTCTATGTTCATAAACACGTCAAACAAAGCTGCACATTGCCAAAAACGTTGACAGGCTAATGAAGTCCGACAAATACTTTGATCGTTTGCAGGAGGCTTTCGAACTATTGAAGAGTGTGACAACATGCAGATGTTTCCAAAAGGAAGGGAACATCTGTTGTCGGATAACAGATGCTTATAGTTAGAAAAGCTTTCAGGATTTACTAAAAGAACTAGTGCGTACACTTTGATATTTTCCCTTAGTTTTAAAAACGAACTGAAAGATCAACAACTGGCTATCAATATGTCATAAATGGACATTACGTTTGGTAGAATATTAATACAAAATACCGAAAATTTAGTTTCAGTACCCGTACCTGGTATAAGTTAACGATAGTAAGTGACGCGACAATGAAGCAGATGAAACAATTTATTTTCTACATGTTCGAATTCATTCTTAAACAACATGTTTGCGTTTTTCCCAGAGGTACTTATGTTGTTCGTTCTTGCAGCTTTATGGTCACTATCAAGTGCGAAGACTGAACCATTGTTAAATATCCGACTAAAGTCATCGGAATATTACGACACATCTGTGTTCACATGCTCCAATTACCTCATCACAAGATCTGAATGCGAATTAAAACCGGCATTGCAGCTAACATTAGCCACAACAGACACACATTAACCCAGTATGCTATGATGATGATGATGATGATGATGATGATGATGATGATGATGATGATGATGATGATGAACAATACAGTGCTATGGCAAGTGTAGAGCCCGTCCCCATTTCCTGTGCACATGGCCCTGTGGTTGCTCGTGACGCAGAACCACCTTCCCCTATGTGGTCCAGTAAGTTTGAGAAAACATCATTTATTACACTAAGAACACACACATTTAAAATGAGTACACCCCATTCATTATTGATTTCCTAGGTTATCAGGCGATATATATCATGCGAAATCACGGCTATTTTTTGGTTAAATAAATGAATTTTAGGTCAGTGTTTACAGTGAGGCATTGTTCAAAAAATGGTTCAAATGGCTCTGAGCACTATGGGACTTAACATCTGAGGTCATCAGTCCCCTACAGCTTAGAACTACTTAAACCTAACTAACCTAAGGACATCACACACATCCATGCCCGAGGCAGCATTCGAATCTGCTACCGTCGCGGTCGCGCGGTTCCAGACTGAAGCGCCTAGATCCACTCGGCCACAACGGCCGGCGAGGCATTGTTAAATAAAACTTATAACAAAAATAAAAATAGCTCAAAGTAATTGTTTGAGATTAAAATTGAAAGCATCAAATTATGTCAGGACGATACAACGAAATAGCACTGGAAACGATAAGAAGCTATCAAACAAAGAGCATCTGAAATGCACACTAAATTATGAAGGTGCGTTAAGACAAAATACTACATTGTTACAAGATGCTAGAATTGCCGAAGGTCAACAATGGCACGGATTCAAAGCACCAAAATTATTAATACCAGCATAACAGAACTTTATTACATTGCGGTCTAGATATACAGATAATTAGTGTATGGGTAAATTTATGTGCTTAGAAAGGCCTTTCGGGCATTCTCACCATCGACCCCAATGTCATTAAATAACGAATAACAGCCTAAATTTGATACTATGAAACTGTTGAAATTACACTGTCGCTTCTCTCCGCAGTTATTTTAGAGGTATTGCATGTAATACTGCTACAGGGTCTCAGGGTCTAATGCCCTAAACTACATATTCATCGATGTTGTTCTATCACGAAATTGACTGATGTCAGCTGTTCGTGACAAACGAAAATTTGTGTCAGACCGAGATCCGAACCCGGATTTCGCGCATATCGCGAATAGTCGCCTTAACCACTTCGGCTATCAGAGTTCGCTCCTGGAACCGATCCAAACTTCCACGTATTACGGAGTCCGTGACCCTTGCTCTCGCCCATATCGTGATGTCCGAATACAGAGACAAATATCTTAATATCACTTTAGCGCTTCACGGCATAGATACATCATTGATGGTTACAATGTCTATGTTTATACAGTGTCTGTACCTTCACATTACAATGTTCGTGTTATTTACCGCAGCTGTAATCGTCAAAATAGTGTCTCTTCCTTCAGACATGCATGTATGTGAAGATACAGACACTGTATTAACCTAGACGTTGTAACCACCAGTGACGTCATTGTAGTGAAAGGAGATGTAGAAGAACTTGGACGTTGGACGAGGACGTAATACGTAAGCAGAGTAAAGTCGCAGAGAATTATGAGACATTTTAGTGAGTAGAAATCAAACTATCACTTAATATAGTACCCCATTTATTGCAGATGCCCTTAACCCACGCTTCAGAAACACAAGAAATTGGTCATGAAAATTACATGAAGCACAGATTTGTATCGGAGTATTACCAATCCTTCAGTACATCGTAAGTAAAAAAGTGACAGTTCCTTCAGATATAGTACATCTAGCTGGAGTGGCTCATTGATGTTTAGCTCCCAGAGAGCAACGAAGCTGGGGGTATGTTGATTGTTACGTTTCACTAATTGTTCCAAATAGTCATATACGTTTTCTTTGGGATTAAGATCGTGCGATATAGTAGAGGTGCTACAGAGTGGCTGAGTGTTTGTCAGACCAGGAATGTATTCGTGTAGTCCTATGAACGCGGCTGGTGTCAGCTCGAGATGTCCACCGTATCAAATGTAGAACAGCATTTCTTGAACTGCGTTCCGTTGTACCATGGTGTTCCGTGGGGATCTCTGAAGATTTCACAACACTCACGAGTCTTTCTTTTTTGACATTCATCAAGACGGTCACTTAAAAAATTAAAACCTCTACGATATTTAAAAAAAATGGATAACAACTATTCCCCGATTGCTCTTAATAATTTGGATAGTCGGTACGATGACGATGATGTTCGTTTTGTGAGGTGCTCAACTGCGCGGTTATCAGCGCCCGTACAAATTCCCAACCTTTGCTCAGCCCAATCTCGCCACTTTTATGAATGATGATGCAATGATGAGGACAAAACAAACACCCAGTCATCTCGAGCCAGGTGAAAAATCCCTGACCCCGCCGAGAACCGAACTCGGGAAGCGAGAACGCGACCGCGAGACCAGGAGCTGCTGACAGTCGGTACGAATGTGACACCGACAGCGAATAACGGTGTGTTGAGACCATTCAATGATCCTATCGCCGTCCTTCTTGTTCTGAACTATAGCGTTCTCTTTGCATCTGTCTTTACGAGAGCCTGGTCACATCTGGGAAACAACGTGACTTTGCTACGATTTTCTTACTTCTGACATGGCGTCGACATTCAGACTCGACAATCGAAGCAACAATATTTACACTTCTAACTCTTCGTTAAACTATAATTTACTGACTCATTTTGACTCGATCTGATTTGGCTATGTAATATCTGAAGCGCTTAGTAGACAAACTATTGGGTCTTTGTATTTAGGAACAAAGTATTCACTGCAGTTCAGTGTTTAACTTCAGTTATCGTCTTGCTAATTTACGTTTTGCACCAAACATAGTGACTGCATTCACCACTGGAACAGGAAACGTGACTGAACTCACCTTGAAAGATTCATCCTGAAATACATCTCTGTTATTCCCCACGAAAGGAAGGAATTACTCGAAGGGACGGAAATCGGTAGATGTGATGTGCATGTACAGACAAATAAATAATTATAATTTCATTAAAACTGAAAGATTCAAGGTAAAGACCTCCACAAATTGAGGAAGTCAGTGACGCGGATGTCCACCTCTATCCCTTATGCAAGCAGTTAATAGTCTTGGTATTGACTGGTAGAATTGTTGGACGTACTCTTGAGGGATATCGTGCCAAATTTTGTCCAAGTGGCGCGCTAATTCGTCAAAATCCCGAGATGGTTGGAAGGCACTGCGCGTACTGCTCCAAACGTCCCAAATTGGGGTGAGATCCAGCGACCTTGCTGGCCAAGAATGGATTTGGCAAGCACGAACGCAGGCAATGGAAACTCGCCGTGTGCGGGCTGACATTATCTTGCTGAAACGTAAGCCCAGGATGACTTGCCCAGGGCAACAAATCAGGCTGTAGAATACCGTCGACGTACCGTTGCGCTGTAAGGGTACCGCGTATGACAACCAAAGGGGCCCTGTTACGAAAAGAAATAGTTCAGGTGGCTCTGAGCACTATGGGACTTAACATCTGAGGTCATCAGTCCCCTAGACTTAGAACTACTTAAGGGGAGTAGGACGTCAAACGGGCCGACTTGGAGCAGGAGAGGCACCACAGGACATTTTAATTTCCACTGTCTATACTTTTACATATAAATTCATAAAACTTTGTCAGTATGACCAGGAAGGATTCAGAATTCACACTCATAGTAGTGGAAGTTCGAAAACATAACGAAATGATTTTTTTTAATATGTGAAATTTCATCATTTTTTTCACGTGCTAATGGAAGTATTTGTTGCTATAGGTACACTTTTCTTCATAAGTAAGAGAGATTCTTCGATGAATTTTGCACAGCATAGAAACTATACTTAAAGGTGTATGAAACTCTAGAATTTTCCAAATCTATTAAAAACTGTGGTAAAAATTGAGATAATTAACTATAAAATTTGTGTTTTTCTAAACATGACGTTTAAAATATAACAGTTCATTCGTTTTTTTCTTCATAAATTAAATAAATTCTAGAGTTTCATACACCTGTGAGTATGGTATGTATGCTGTGTAAAAATCTCTCTAAATTATGAAGAAAAGTGTACCTACAGCAACAAATGCAGCCATTAGTAAGTGAAAAAATGATGAAATTTCGCCGGTAAAAAAACTTATTTTGTTATGTTTTCGAGCTTCCACTGCAATGAGTGTGAATCCTGAATCCTTCCTGGTGACAATGGAAATTAAAATGTCCTGTGATGCCTCTCCTGCTCCAAGTCGGCCCGTTTGACGTCCTACCCCCCTTAAACCTAACTAACCTAAGGACATCACACACATCCATGCCCGAGGCAGGATTCGAACCTGCGACCGTAGCAGCTGCGCGGTTCCGGACTGAGCTCCTAGAAGCGCTCGGCCACCGCGGCCGGTTGAAAAGAAATGACACCACAAACAGCATCTCCAGACTGTTGGGCTAAATGGCGGACGAAGGTCTGGTTGGTATCCCACCGCTTTTCGGGGTGTTTCCAGACACGTGTTCGCTGGTCATTGGAGCTGGGTTCGAAGAGGTACTTACCACTCAATTACACTCCAGTCATTGAGAATCGAGGCGGAGACGTGTCTGGAGATGCCCCGGACAGCAGTGGGACACAAATCTGACTGTCTCCCGCCATACAGCCCGACAACCATAAGTGGTGGTCCGGGGTGCCAGTTCATTTCATAGCAGCACCCCTTTGGCTGTCATCCGCGGTACCCTTACGGCACAGTGGTGCGTCGGAGGTATTTACGCCATCTTTTGTTGCGCGTCATGGCAAGGCATTCTGGGCTTACGTTTCAGCAAGTTAATGTCACCACGCACGGTGGGAGTTTCTATTACTTATCTTCGTGCTGGTCAAACCTTCCTTGGCCAGAAACGTCGCCTGATCTATACCGAATCCAGAACGTCTGGAGCATTGTGGGCACGGCCCTCCAACCGTCTCGGTCTTCTGACGATCTAAAGCGAAAACTGGACAGCCTTTGCCACTGAAACTTCTTTATTTGAATGTGTGAATCCGTACTTAAATTGCTGAACGACTGAGAAGATGAAACTTCTACGTTATTTGATTCTGAAACTGCTGAGTAAAACAAAGTACTGAGCCTACTTTCTCTTTAATTTCTCTTATCGTATCAACATTAACCAACAACATTCTAGCGCAACGCAATCTGACTGCTAAAAAAAAAAAAAAAAAAAGAAAAAAAACTGACTTCAAATAATTAATATAAAAGAATGGCCCTGAATAAGAAGCAATACTGACAACCTATACATTTCATTAAGCACTTACCCCAGAAAAATCTTCATTACGCGAACTACTGCAATACAGCGAGCGTCAATACTGCCAGCTAAATAAAAGATTGTAACTACTAATACGCATGTCGTAAGGAAAGGAAAGATTTTGTTGCAAACCAAATAATGTATTTTTTTTACCTTAATAATGTGACATCCAGTTCAAACACGAATATAAATCGTCATTGACATCTAGTACAATGAATAATTTTCAGTCTCCAAGTCGGATACTTCCAGATCGTTAGCCTACGCTAACACTTCAGACCTCTACCCTCCATCAATGCTAACTTCTCACACTTAATATCCATCACTGCTGGCTGTTCACCTCCAACTGCCCAAAAGTACTTCAATCACTGTTGGCGACTAACTTCCAACTACCCAACACTACTGGCGATTAACTTCCAACAGCCAGTCCAACCAGCCACAGAGTCTCTTACAAAGAAAGCGCAGTCAGAGATCCAATGCGAAGCGCTACACAGCGCTGCCAACACAGAAGCAGCCCACTTACACCACGATATCCTTCAGGGGGGACATCCAAGAACTCTCTCAATCTTTGACAAGCCGAATCAGGCCAGTGGCCGGCCAGTGCGTTGCTGACCTCCTCAATTTGTGATGGCATTTCCTCTTGAATATATCATTCAGATTATCTGAAATTGTAATCTGTTTGATTGTCTGTGCATATACATCACATCTACCGATCTCCATCCTATACGGATAATTCCTTCGTGGTACGTCGTTTTATTTTCTTATCGCGTATTTGCTTTGACGATCGTTTCGTTTCGAAGGAACGAAACTGGAACGTTAAATCTGTTCAGTCAACTTGGTTCAAATGGCTCTGACCACTATGGGAATCAACTTCTGAGGTCATCAATCCCCTAGAACTTAGAACTACTTAAACGTAACCAACCTAGGGATATCACACGCATCCATGCCCGGGGCAGGATTCGAACATGCGACCGTAGCGGTCTCGTGGCTCCAGACTGTAGCACCTAGACCCCCACAGCCACTCCGGCCGGCCACTCAACTTGGTACGGTTATTTAAGTAATGCCTTAGTAAAGTTTAAAAAACGCTACGTAGAACCAGAATGACACTGACAAGATATTTATAGACTTATCTTTGCTGCTATTATGATTTTCAAAACACATTTAAAGTTAATATCTGACATTTGAACAAGTTAATATATTCTTGAAACTACAAGCAATTGACTTTACACAAATAAATTTACTCAGGTGCAGCGGCAAACAAACCTTCATAAATATGTAAAACTCTGACTCATTAAACTGATTATAACACTACAAATACTGTTAGTACTGTTACACCCAGCATTGATAAATGTTAATGTAGAATTTAAGTAAGATGACATATTTACTTGAAAATAAGCAGTCATGCTCTTTCGATGTAAACGTCATTATACGGGATAAAGACACACTAGACCACAGTACGTGATGAATTAAATCTGGCTCTTCTTTTACAATAATAACAAATAAATAGTCTGTAGCTTGACCTGTTATCAGTAGTGCAGTTAAGCACATCTGCAAATTCTTCACGCCTCTGATTAAAATGATATGACAATGGCGTCATAATGGCGCCCTTATTAAGCCTGGTTGTGCAAACGTTGCAACACCGTAATTTACCCTGCTAAATCTTGGAGGGTACTGACAAGGGAGAGGTTACCACGAGAAAAAGATTGAGTAATTAACGGAAGGATAACGTTCTACGAGTTGGAGCGTGGAATGTCAGAAGCTTGAACGTGGTAAGGAAACTAGAAAATCTGAAAAGGGGAAATGCAACGGCTAAATCTAGATATAATAGGCGTCAGTGAAGTGAAGTGGAAAGAAGACAAGGGTTTCTGGCCAGATGAGTACAGGGTTATACCAACAACAGCAGAAAATGGTATAACAGGAGGAGGATTCGTTATGAATAGGAAGGTAGGGCAGAGAGTGTGTTACTCTGAACCTTTCAGTGATAGGATTGTTCTTATCAGAATCTATAGCAAACCAACACAGACAACGATGTCCAGGTATACATGCCGACGTCGCACGCTGAAGATGAAGAGATAGAGAAAGTGTATGAGGATATTGAAAGCGTAATACAGTATGTAAAGAGATATGAGAATAATCTGATAGTCATGAGAGACTGGAATGCAGTTTTAGGGGAAGGAGTAGAAGAAAAGACTACAGGAGAATATGGACCTGGGACAAGGAATGAGAGAGAAAGACTAATTTAGTTCTGTAACACGTTTCAGGTAGTAATAGCGAACACTCTGTTCAAGAATCACAAGAGGAGGAGACATACGTGGGAAAGGCCGGGTGACACGGGAAGATTTCAGCTAGATTACATCATGGTCAGACAGATTCCGAAATCAGATACTGGACAGATACTGGATTGTAAGGCGTATGCTGGAGCAAATGGTTCAAATGGCTGTCAGCGCTATGGAACTTAACACGTAAGGTCATCAGTCTCCTAGAACTTAGAAATACTTAAACCTAACTAACCTAAGGACATCACACACATACATGCCCGAGGCAGGATTCGAACCTGCGACCGAAGCGTTCGTGCGGTTCCAGACTGAAGCGCCTAGAACCGCTCTGCCACACCGGCCGGCGCACGCAGGATCAGATAGAGTCTCAGATCACAAGATAGTATTGATGAAGAGTGGGCTGAAGTTTAAGACATTAGTCAGGAAGAATCAATACGTAAAGAAGTGGGATACGGAAATACTAAGGAATGACGAGATACGGTTGAAGTTCCCTAAGGCTATAGATACAGCAATAAGGAATAGCTCAGGCACTACAGTTGAAGAGGAATGGACGTCTCTAAAAACGGCTATCACAGAAGTTGGGAAGGAAAACGTGGGTACAAAGAAGGGAACTGCCAAGAGACCATGGGTAACAGAAGAAATACTTCATTGATCGATGAAGGAGGAATTACAAAAATGTCCCGGGAAACTGAGGAATGCAGAAATACAAGTGGCTGAGAAATGAAATAAATAGGAAGTGCAGGGAAGCCAAGATGAAATGGTTGTAGGAAAAATGTGAAGACATCAAAAAAGAAATAATTGTCCGAAGGACACACTCGAAATACATAAAAGTCAAAACATTAAAAGCAAGGGTCATAACATTAAAAGTGCAACGGGAATTTCACTGTTAAATGAAGAAGAGAGCGGATAGGGGAAATAATACATTGAAAGCATCTATGAGGGGGAAGATTTGTCCCATGTGATAGAAGAAGAAACAGGAGTCCATTTAGAAGAGACAGAGGATCCAGTATTAGAGTTTAAAAGAGCTTGGGAGGACTTAAGATCATGTAAGACAGAAGGGATAGATAACATTCCATCAGAATTTCTAATATCATTCGGGGAAGTGGCAACGAAACGACTATTCACGTTGGTACGTAGAATGTATGAGCCGGGCGACCTACCATCTGATATTCGGAAAAGCATCATCCACACAATTCCGAAGACTGCTAGAGCTGATAAGTGCGAGAATTATCGCACAATCAGCATAACAGCTTATGCATCCAAGTTGCTTACAAGAATAAGATACAGAAGAATCGAAAAGAAAATGGAGGACGCGCTAGATGACTATCAGTTTGGCTTTAGGAAAGGCAAAGGTTCCAGAGAGGCAATTCTGACACTGCTGTTAATAATGAAAGCAAGACTAAAGAAAAATCAAGACACGTTCATAGGATCTGTTAACCTGAAAAAAGTGTTCGACAATGTAAAATGGTGCAAGATGTTCGAAATTCTGTGAAACGTAGTGGTAAGCTACAGGTAGAGACGGGTCATATACAATATGTACAACAGTCAAGAGGGAATAATAAGAGTGGACGACCAAGAACGAAGTGCTCGTATTAAAAATGGTGTAAGATAGGGATGTAGCATTTCGCTCCTACTGTTCAATCTGTACATCGAGGAGGGAATGAGGGAAATAAAAGAAAGGTTCAGGAGTGGAATTAAAATTCGAGGTGAAAGGATATCTGTGGCAGAGCGGCTCTAAGCGCTTGAGGCTAGAACCGCGCGACCGCTACGGTCGCAGGTTCGAATCCTGCCTCGGGCATGGATGTGTGTGATGTCCTTAGGTTAATTAGGTTCAAGTAGTTCTAAGTTCTAGGGGATTGATGACCTCAGATGTTAAGTCCCATAGTGCTCAGAGCCATTTGAACCAAAGGATATCAATGATATGATTCGCTGATGACATTGCTGTCCTGACTGATCTACTGAACGGAGTGAACAGTCTAATCAGTACAGAATATGGATTGAGAGTAAATCGAAGAAAGATGAAATTAATGAGAAGTAGTAGAAATGAGAACAGAGAGAAACTTAACGTCAGGACTGACGGTCACGAAATAGATGAAGTTAAGGAATTCTGTTACTTAAGCAGTAAAATAACCAATGACGGACGGCGCAAGGAGGACATCAAAGGCAGAATAGCTGTGGTAAAAAAGGTTTTCCTGGCCAACAGAAGTCTACTAATATCAAATATCGGCCTTAATTTGGGGAAGAAATTTTTGAGAATGTACGTCTGGAGTACAGCATTGTATGGTAGTGAAACATGGAGTGTGGGAAAACGGGAACAGAAGAGAATCGAAACATTTGAGATGTAGTGCTACAGACGAATGTTGAAAATTAGGTGGACTGATAAGGTAAGGAATGAGGAAGTTCTGCGCAGAATCGGAGAGGAAAGGAACACGTGGAAAACACTGATAAGGAGAAGGAACAGGATGATAGGACATCTGTTAAGACATGTTGGAATGACTTCCATGGTAATAGAGGGAGCTGGAAAAAACTGTAGAGGAAGACAGAGATTGGAATCATCCAGCAAATAATTGTGGACGTAGGTTGAAAGTGCTACTCTGAGATGAAGAGGTTAGTGCAGGAGTGGCATTGGTGGCAGGCCGCATTAAACCAGTCAGAAGACTGATGACCAAAAAAAAAGTCTTGAAACAACGGCTAATAATTACCAGATACGACTTCCTAAAGCAGGAGCATTACTAAAAATAATCTTCCAAAAAATGTGGCTATATTAACAAGCAATAGTAATGTCTTGGAGTGTGCACCAAAACACTACTTGTCACTACGCTGTAGACAGGCTGTTCCCTACCGCTCAGTCAGTCTGCGGTAAACATTTATCCATGTAGAAAGTGCTCCCAAAAAAAGGAACGCGCCACGGCCACCTGTAACCCCTAACACTGTCCGTCGGTTCTGCCTTCTTAGCTTTTTCCCTTGTAGAAGAGACGTGCACCAAATGAAAACGAAAAGGGCGACAGCTTGGCCTTCGTCAGACCTAATAGCTTTCTTCTCTCTTTTGCATGATTATATACTTTTGGTAATAATAAATAATGTCAAGTTAAGGAATGCTTGTCTTCTTTAGCACGCTGTGTGGTTCTATAATGGATACTGGAGCGACGATTTGATGCTGTTCGGGAACAGAGAATTCAGATATTAATTTATTCCTTGCAAACGTGGTCTAAATTCCCTCTTCCATTCAAGCCGCAAAGTACTCATGTTAGTTTGAGGAAACCCTCCACAATGAAAATACAAACTAAACAAAAGCCTAATACGTTTATACAGACACATCCAAAAGTTATGATGCTATTATCGTCCCTAATATTCAACAGGTTGTGGAACAGAATACGCAAAAAAAAAAAGAGAATAACTGTAACAAAAATATATGTGTTGAATATTGGCGCCAGAAATTTAACTTAAAATTATAATCGTGGTTCTAATGCATCTCAAACAAGTTGCAATTAAAGAACAAAAATTAACTGACTATGATCGAAATCTTTGTTGTCTTTGAACGATTTTGATGTAACTACTTCTTTAAAGACCACAGACGTACCCGAAATCCTGCCTGGGTCCCCAAATTAAGCGAAACCCCCATCTGTCGGAGAGAGATTAATGACGCTAGTTAGTTACCTACCTCGATCTCTACTCAGTGGAACACACCTAATTAAATTGTGCACAACCGAATTAATAAAAAGCAAACTTTGTAATCAGGGTAGCCACCGCCTGGATATATCATTTTGAAAAGATGAAATTGCTTTATCTCTAGGTCCTTTATTTATAGACACGACCGGTTTCGCAGCATTTTAGCTGCATCATCAGGTGCAAGAAACTCAAGTCATGCTCCACTAGAGAAAAGAGAATGGGATGATCCAGCGTTCATAGTCAGCAATAATAAACAATAATAAACGCTCATGTATGGCTCAGAAGTGGCTCAATGGGTGGGGTAATCACAAATTTTCACTGATTGTGCAGAGGAATGACTAACAAAGAAATTAAATTTAAAGCCGAAAGAAATCCCTGAGTTTATTAACCATAATTAATTTTAACCACTGTCAAACAGTTCAATAACAAAATTGATAAAGAGCCGAAAAAAAATTGAAATCAACTACGGTTGGAAAAGTTTAGGATACGGGTGTATATGATGGTAAATGCAGCTTCCTAATATATTAAAAGTAATTGACCACAACCCATGTCTCGGCAACATTGATTGCTTGTCACGCTTGAAACAGAAGTTATGATGCAACTGTGTCAAGTTCAGCTTAACTGTGATACTACGGGGGTTACTAAACCCATACTGGCGTTGCTGCACGTTAATCACTATCATTGCAGTGTGAATATGTTGGCTGCTGGTGGTGCCAATAGCTAGCTAAGAATGTCTGTTTGGACACAGCTGCTGCATTGTCATCACAGGGGGTCTGAACAAGAAGTATGCAGATGAAGTCTCAGCCTGAAGTGCCCTGACCGAAGTGTCTCATCTGAGAGCACAATCTGAAGTGTTAACTAAAAGCAGAATCCGAAGTCTCTCTCCCTTAAGCAGAAATCGAATTGTCGAAAAAGCACAGAGCGCGTCTGTTCTTAGAACGGGTTTCACGCCTCAATTAACGGTTGTCAATCAGAAAAGCTACGTTTGGCGTCCTGCCAATGAAGTATTAACCTGACACATGTGCACTTCCACCAACACAGGAAAATGCGACCATTCCAATCGTGTGTAGTGATGACCCACATCTAAAAATTTACGTCTAAAAAATTTAACATCACGATGTTCCAGCCGATCCCTGTACCTCATTTTTTGTGCCTCTGACACGCTATGATCCAGTGTGGGAACACAAAAAAATAAAATAAAAGGAAGATAAAAATGCTGGACTTGGCACCGTTCTGGTGGCCGAACCACGTGACCATTATTTTCAGAGATTGCACATGTCTTTTAGAGAGGTTCCAAGATCTGTATCTGCCCTAGAAAATTTTTCTTACGAATGGCTTAAGAATCGCCCATGATGTTTAAGAAACCTCATTCCATCAGATAAGCGTTTTGCGCATGTCCATAGCAGCAAAACGTTTAACTGGGTCATCTGACTGACATCGTCTCTCCAAAAAGGAAGTGGCGCAATGGCCAGATCTGGACCCAGCGTGTATTGGCATGTCCTGTCTGCTCTGGGGCAGACATAGCTCGCCGAAGTCGTAATCAGTACACATGGAAGGTCTACCCACTAGCGCAGGAAGTTAAAAAAAGAAAGAAATCTCCTCACAATCATTACAAATAGAATCAAACATAAGTTTACGCAATTTAATTAAAATGTCATTAATTTGTATATCTAACCGTCCCTAATTTGCATATCAAAAATGTAACTAATTTGCATACTAAAATGTCGTGGAATGAAAAGAGGTGAAGCGCATAGCGTCGAACCTTCTCAGCAGCCAAAGATCTCTTACCTTCACCTTCAAACGGGTGTACCTCGTTTGGAAGATATTTCCGGCTGTATGTCCGTATGACTATTATTGTTTCTTATTCTCTTAGGGATTGCTTCCGGCACTTTGTCTCCATTTTGGTGAATAATCCTGTGTTATTAATAAGAGGAAAACTTGATATAAGGCTGTTATAAAATTTAGTTTCACTATTCTTCAGTTTTATTTTGCAAACAGTTATTCTTGACTATCTGTTCAAAGTCACTTACATCCAGGATAGATACCACAATTCTCCCTTCCTTTCTGGGCAGGCCGTTGCCTGAGATAAGGAACTATTCTTGTCTAAAACTTAACATAAACTGAGTTTATTTTGATGCTACACCCACTCTCTGTCGTAAAACTTTATTGGATATGTTCTAAGCTTGTCCAATAATCACTGCATGGCCATTACAACCGTATACAAATCGATGAGAATTTCAGTTAAATCCAGTGAAACTCGCCAAATTCCTAATAACGTGCGGTATCTCAATTTTTTTATATACGTGGCATTATCAGAAATATAAACTTTCACCTGATATTAATGATCATGAAAATAGTAGTGATATTGTTGTTGTTGTCTTCAGTCCTGAGACTGGTTTGATGCACCTCTCCATGCTACTCTATCCTGTGCAAGCTTCTTCATCTCCCAGTACTTACTGCAACCCACATCCTTCTGAATCTGCTTAGTGTATTCATCTCTTGGTCTCCCCCTACGATTTTTACCCTCCACGCTGCCCTCCAATGCTAAACTTGTGATCCCTTGATGCCTCAGAACATGTCCTGCCAACCAATCCCTTCTTCTTGTCAAGTTGTGCCACAAACTCCTCTTCTCCCCAATTCTATTCAATACCTCCTCATTAGTTACGTGATCTACCCATCTAATCTTCAGCATTCTTCTGTAGCACCACAATTCAAAAGCTTCTATTCTCTTCTTGTCCAAAATATTTATTGTCCATGTTTCACTTCCATACATGGCTACACTCCATACAAATACTTTCAGAAACGACTTCCTGACAAATCTATACTCGATGTTAACAAATTTCTCTTCTTCAGAAACGCTTTCCTTGCCATTGCCAGTCTACATTTTATATCCTCTCTACTTCGACCATCATCAGTTATTTTGCTCCCCAAATAGCAAAACTCCTTTACTACTTTAAGTGTCTCATTTCCTAATCTAATTCCCTCAGCATCACCCGACTTAATTCGACTACATTCCATTATCCTCGTTTTGCTTCTGTTGATGTTCATCTTATATCCTCCTTTCAAGACACTGTCCATTCCGTTCAATTACTCTTCCAAGTCCTTTGCTGTCTCTGACAGAATTACAATGTCATCGGCAAACCTCAACATTTTTATTTCTTCTCCATGGATTTTAATACCTACACCGAATTTTTCTTTTGTTTCCTTCACTGCTTGCTCAATATAGAGATTGAATAACGTCGGGGAGAGGCTACAACACTGTCTCACTCCCTTCCCAACCGCTGCTTCCCTTTCATGCCCCTCACATCTTATAACTGCCATTTGGTTTCTGTACAAATTGTAAATAGCTTTTCGCTCCCTGTATTTTACCCCTGCCATCTTTAGAATTTGAAAGTGATAGCATTCTGAAATGTGACCACGCTGCCCGAACTCCAAACCCCATGAATCATTGGGCGCCGTGACAATGCCCAGACTTGGTACAGCCATGTGGCTGCCAAAAGCACTGGCGGGGTAGAAAGTGCATTGTCTTGGTTAAAATCGTCGGCATACGCTATAATACTGCACAGCGATCTGTCCTCGAAGTCATGTATGGCAAACAACTTGAACTTGTCCAAAATAATCTAGGCTGACTGAGGTTTGGCGTCTCTCTAAATTAGTAGTTCTGGAGTTGCGTTTTATGGAAACATGGTACTAAGTGTATATGGCACTGATTTATTATACTTGTTCCGTTTATAATAGTACCAGCCTGGTAAAATCTCTCTTTACAACAAATATGTAACTTTGAAAATCCTAGTTTCAAATGAAATCACGGACCTAGTTCAGTGTCATGGGATCCAAGTGTCCCACTTCCGCGAATTCTAAAATAGATCAACTTAAAACTTTTTTGTTAGTATCAGTTTTTTATGATCATGTTGTAAGAAAGTTCTGACCTTTTATTTTTTGAAATATGTGTGAAATGTGGTTTAACCCCAAAACGCTTAAAATAACAGCTTTCAGCTTATTGCATGAAATTATAGTTTTCAGTATTTTAAAATATGGCATATCGTACGTGCCCTAGACAAATAAATGTTATCTTTAATAGGTATGTGTAGTTTTACTTGGTAATAGGGAAGTAAATCACAAGACTTTTATCACTAAGGAAAGCTAATATCGATGATAAAAAAACAATATTGAATACAAACTGTGAAAGATTCTATTGGTTCCATCGATTTGCTATGGAAGGGGCAAGCAAACAAGACGAGACATTAGAGAGCGTCTGAAGATTTCACCAGCGGGCAAGGAGCAGCATCTCTGACTAAAGATCGAAACATCCTGGGACCCGGGTACGAACATAGCTTACATTCTGAATAAAAATCATCAGCAATGCCGGCCGCAGATTTCCGGCATAAGAAGTCACCCTCGTTCTGCCAACGGTCTTGTCAAAGAGAGCGGAGGAGCGGACAGAGGTTCAGAGCATTCTATTGCCCTTGGGGTGGGAAACTGCCCCTAAACGTCGAAGAATAAGCAATGATCGTCGGCATGAGGATACAGGAAGCAATGTCAACCACTGCATTAAAGACAAACAATGTGTCTCCATGGTATATGTGGCCTGTAATTGAAAGCGTCATAATGATCTCTGCATTGGCAAAAGATTCCGCATTAGTCCCCCACTCGGATCTCAGAAGTCTGAACGTACTAGGAAAGCTAGAAAATCTGAAAAGGGAAATGCAGGAAGGAAGATTGGCTTTAACATACCGTCGACATAGAGGTCGTTCGAGACGAAAAAGCGAAATGTAAAGGCTTAACTAGATACAGTGGGGGTTATTGAAGTAAAATGGAAATAAGAGAATATTGGGTAGACGATATAGGACAATATCGACAACTGCAGAAAATGGTATAACGGGGGTAAGATTCTTTATGAATAAGAAAGTAGGACAGAGAGCGTGTTACTGTGAACAAATCGGTGATGGGGCTGTTTTCATCAAATTCGACAGCAAACCAATACCGAAACGGTAGTTCAGGTATACCTTCCAAAATCGCAAGCAGAAGATGAAGAGACAGAGAAAGTGTAGGAGGATGTTAAAGAGGTAATTCAGTATGTATAGGGAGGAAAGTCTGATAGTCATGGGGGTTTAGAACGCGGTTGTATGGGAAGGAACAGTAGAAAGTACTACGGGAGAACTTGGGCTTGGCAGCGAGAGAAAGACTAACTGAGACCTTAACTAAATTTCAGAAGATGATAGCGAATACTCTGTTCAAGAATCACAAGAGGAGGTGTACGTGGAAATGACCAAGAGCCACGGCAGATTCCGAATCATATACTGAATTACCAATAGTACCTAGGGGCAAATGTAGACTCAGATCACATTTTAGTAATGACGAGGAGCAGGCAGAAGTTTAAGAGAATCGTCGAGAGGAATCAGTGTGGAAGGAACTGAGGTACTGAAGTACTGAAGAATGATGAGACACCTTTGAAGTTCGCTAAGGATGTGGATACTGCGATAAGGATTACCAGCGTAGACATTTCAGTTGAGGAGGGACGAACATCTCTAAACAGGGCGATCATAGATGCTGGACAGTCAAATATAGGCACAAGTAAGGAAACTGCGGAGAAACCGTGCCTAACAGGAAAAAACCACTTTAATTGGTCGATGAAAGAAGGAAGTACACAAATGATCAAGGAAAGGCAGGAATACTGCAATGTAAATCGCTTAGCAATGGAGTAAATGGGAAGAGTAGGGCAGCCAAGGAGAAATGGCTGCGGGAAACATGTGAAATAATCGAAAAAGAAATGATCGTGGGGAGGACTGGCCAGCATATAGAAAAGTCAAAACAATGTTCGGTGAAATTAAAACGTAGTGCAATGGAAAAGTCATTGTGAAACGCAGAGGAGAGAGCAGACAGGAAAGAGTACACTGAAGGCCTCTCTGAGGGGGAAGAGTTATCCGATGATGTTATAGAAGAAACTGGAGTCTATATGGAAGACATAGGAGATCCAGTATTAGAGTCAAAATTAAAAAGAACTTTGGAACACTTAAGATCAAATAAGGCAGAAGAGACTGAGAACATTCCATCAAAACTTCTAAGATCAATGGGGAAAGTGGCTACTAAACGACTATTCAAGATGGTGTGTAGAATCTGTTAGAATCTATGAGACTGGCGATATACCATCAGACTTACGAAAAAATATCATCCAAACAATACCGGAGAAAACAAGGGCAGACAAACTATCGCACAATCAGATTAATAGCTCATGCATGCAAGCTGCTTGCAATAATGACATACAGAAGAATGGAAAGGAAAACAGAGTATTTGCTAGATGATGATCAGTTCAGCTCTAGGAAAAGTAAAGGAACCAGAGAGGCAGTCCACACGTTGCGCTTGATAATGGAACCAAGGCTGAAGAAAAATCAAGACACGCTCACAGGATTCATCGATATACAAAAAGTGCTTGACAATGAAAAATGACGCAGGATGTTCGAAATTCTGAAAAACACATGGGCAAGCTATAGGGAAAGACGGGTAATCTATAATATACAGGGTGATTATAATTAAACGCTGTAGAAATGACACCACTGGTCAGAATGACGTCAAGTTGCAACGGAATATTATCGGAGAAGGGGGAAAACGTATGACAGAAGAAAAATAAATAGTTACAAAATGTATCAATAGATTGCGCTGTAAGCATCATAATTTAATAGTGGTCGACTACAAATGACAAATGAATCATACAACAATGCATAAGATGTACGTTTGACGTTAAACAAACTCCTCTACTCAGTGTGGATGGGTGTACAGGTGTGATACTGTTAGTTCCTTTAGCCTATCCACCACTGCAAGGACATATCGCATCGGATGGGAAAATTCGGTTTTTAAGTGTCCTGAAGCCAAAAGCTGCATAAAATGCATCACTCACATCGGTTGTTAATTGTCCTGAGGCCAAAAACCGCATAAAAAGTGTGGTGTCACCGCCAGACACCACACTTGCTAGGTGGTAGCCTTTAAATCGGCCGCGGTCCGGTAGTATACGTCGGACCCGCGTGTCGCCACTATCAGTGATTGCAGACCGAGCGCCGCCACACGGCAGGTCTAGAGAGACTTCCTAGCACTCGCCCCGGTTGTACAGCCGATTTTGCTAGCGATGGTTCACTGACAAATTACGCTCTCATTTGCCGAGACGATAGTTAGCATAGCCTTCAGCTACGTCATTTGCTACGACCTAGCAAGGCGCCATTATCAATTGCTATTTATCTTGTGATGCATGTACCGTCAGACCGATGTTCACCAATTATGGATTAAAGTTAAGTATTCCAGAAGCTACGTACTATTTTTGCTACTATAAAGACCTTGTCCTGTTCCAGACCTCACGCCATCCTGCGTGAGCTTAAACGCGTGCCTTTCGGCTACCTGTCATAGTGGATTGGCTGTCTTGCCAGTCCACAACAAAAAGCATCAAACAGAATTCATAATTTCCATGTGACTGGCGCAAAAATGTTCAATGTGCTCTCCACCGTTTTCTGCAATAAGTTGAAATCGAGAAACAGCATGTTGCACTACTGATCGAAGTGTTTCCAGGGTCGCGTTCAGAATGTGTTGCGCAATGCGTTCCTCCCATGCAGCTAAGTTTTCAATCGGAACACTGAATACAACATCTTTCAGATAGCCCCGCAGTCAGAAGTCACACGGATTAAGATCAGGAGATTGGGACTGCCAGGTTCTAGGGAAATGGCGGCTGATAATGCTAGAATTTCCGAAAAGACGCCTCAGCAGCTGCTTAACTGTACATGCAATGTGCGGAGGTGCGCCATCTTGCATACAAATGATCCCATCCACACATCCACGCTGTTGGGGACCTGGAATGACATGGTTGTGCGAACGACACTCATAGCACTTACCAGTTACGGTGCAGGTAACAGGACCGGAAGCACCTATCGAGAAAATATGGCCTTATGATAAATGATGCCGTAAACCCGTGCCACACAGTGACCTTTTCAGGATGATATGGTACTGGATGATTTGCGTTTGGATTTTCCGTTGCCCATATTCGACAATTCTGTGTATTGACATATTCTATCAGATGGAAGTGGGCTTCGTCTGTCCACAAAATCTTCCACGGCCAGTCATTGTCCACTTCCATTCGAGCAAGAAATTCTAAAGAAAATGTATCTCTTGCTGGCATGTCAACAGAAAGCAACTCGAGCATATGGGTAATTTTGAATGAATAGCAAAGAAGGATGTTTCGTAGGGTTTTACGCGCCGTGCTCACGGGTATGTCCAAAGTTCGGGCAATTCCCCGTGCACTACACGTCCGCACACTGCCACTCGTCTCCTCCGGCGTTGCTGCGGCCACTGCTTCCACTGAAGTCGAATCAATTCGTTTCCTCCATCTACCAGGTTGCAAAAATGTTCAAATGTGTGTGAATTCCTAAGGGACCGAACAGCGGAGGTATCGGTCCCTGACCTAGCGAGGTGGCGCATTGGCTAGCACACTGCATTCGGGAGGACGACGGTTCAATCCCGCGTCCGGCCATCCTGATTTAGGTTTTCCGTGATTTTCCTAAATCGCTCCGGGCAAATGCCGGGATGGCTCCTTTGAAAGGGCACGGCCGGCTTCCTTCCCCGTCCTTCCGTAATCCGATGAGACCGATGACCTGGCTGTCTGGTCTCCTCCCCCAAACAATCCAATCCAATCCATCGGTCCCTCAACTTACACACTTAAACTAACTTATACTAAGAACAACACACATACCCATGCCCGAGGAAGGACTCGAAACTCCGGCGGGAGGGGCCACGCAATGCGCGACATACCAGGTTGCACACCAAAAGAACCCGTCTTTTCGAATTTCCGAATCATTTTCTCCAGACCAACGGCAGTCATCGGACCAACACCTTTTTTCAAACCCTTCAGTGCCCGGAATTTCTGCAGAGCGACGTGTGCACAGCCATTATTCTTGTAATACAGCTTTACAAGCATACAGCCCTCCTGGATTGAGACAGTCAACGCGAACGACGCAGACGCGAAAGGAGGAAAAACGGTTTACCCGGATTGTTTATACCAACGTCAATGTGTCATGCGCATGACAGGTGTTTTCATCTAAGTATTCTGATACATACAGCGCCATCTACTGATCAATTTTCACACTATTTTTTCTTGTGCCATACGTTTTCACCGTTCTCCGATAATATTCCATTGCAATTGAAGTCATTCTGACCAGTGGCGTTATTTCTACAGCGTTTTGAAAGTTTACCTTGGATTATAATCAACCTGTATACAAGAACGGAGACGGAAAAATGTGACTGGAACACCGAGAACGAAGTGCTCAGATTAAGAAGGGTTTAATCAGTACATCGAAGAAGTAATGAAGGAAATAAATGAAAGTTCCAAGAATGGGATTGAAATTCAGGGTGAAAGGATATCAATGACAAGATTTGCTATCATTAGTGAAAATGAAGAGCAGTTACAAGATCCGTTGAATGGAATGAACAGTCTAATGAGTCAAGAATTTGGATTGAAAATAAGCTGAAAAAAAGAAAGAAAAGTAATAAGAAGTAGCAGAACTGAGAACAGCGAGAAGCTTAAAACCAGAATTTGAGATCATGAAGTAAACCAAGTTAAGAAACTATGCTACCCATGAATCAGAATAACCCATGACGGACGAAGCAAGCAGGACATTAAAAGCAGACTAGCACAGGCAAAGAGTATACCAGGCCAAGAGAAGTTTACTGTTATCAAACATACGCCATAATTTGAGGAAAAACGTTTTGAAAATGTACGTTTGAAGCACAGCATTTTATGGTAGTGAATCATGCTCTGTGGGAAAACTAGAACAGAGGAGAATCGATGCGTTTGAGATATGGTGCTACGGAAGAATGTTGAACATGAGGTGGATTGATAAGGAATGCGGAGGTTATCCACAGAATCGGCGAAGAAAGGAACATATAGAGAAACCTCACAAGAAGAACGGGCCGGACGATAGGACATATGTTAAGACGTAAGGGGGTACCCCACATGGTACTAGAGGAGCTGTAGAGAGTAAAAGCTGTAGAGGAAGGTAGCAGTTGAGGTGCTTAGTACGAAGACTATTTTGGTGCAGCTCTCCAAGCAGCCTATCCCGTGCAAACCTCTTCATCCCTGCACTACTTCTAAAGTTTACAGCCATTTGAACCTGTTTACAGTAGTCATCCGTTGGTCTCCTTCTACAATTTTTGTCCATTTCACTTTCCGTCAATACCAAATAGACGATAACCTGGTGCGTCAACATGATTACTGTCAACCATTTCCTTCTTCTCTGTACGTCCACCTTTCCACAGATGGTTGCGAGACCTGGATGTTCGGTACGTGATGTGAAATCAAACACCGTTCAGCAGTCTAATTTCCAAACTTATTTTATTTGGCTACCAGTTTCGGCGATTTACTACGCCATCTTCAGGCCCTGTGTACAGACAACAATGGTACCACTATGGAATAGATAACCAAAAGGGTGGTGGTGGTGCAAGTCTTACATATAGTGGTAATATGTAATAACGTAACAATACCAACCAGTACAGGAAGTTGTATAAAGTTACAGATAAATTAAGGAATAAAATAAAACAAAAGTTGCACACCGTATTAATTTAAACTTGTGAGCAAAGTATATACGTCATATAACTGTAAAAAAGAGTCCTACTAAACTCAGGTAAATATTTCATGTTATGCATAGATAATCACGGCGTAATGCTAATGCAACGCTCGTGAAACAACAAGAGTAAAACAACATTCATATACTGACGAGTACAGACTGAAGGTACATCATTTGATTACATGCTGTCATGTTGTTGTTGTTGTTGTTGTTGTGGTCTTCAGTCCTGAGACTGGTTTGATGCAGCTCTCCATGCTAATCTATCCTGTGCAAGCTCCTTCATCTCCCAGCACCTACTGCAACCTACATCCTTCTGAATCTGCTTAGTATATTCATCTCTTGGTCTCCCTCTACGATTTTTACCCTCCACGCTGCCCTCCAGTGCTAAATTTGTGATCCCTTGATGACTCATGACATGTCCTACCAACCGATCCCTTCTTCTAGTCAAGTTGTGCCACAAATTCCTCTTCTCCCCAATCCTATTCAATACCTCCTCATTAGTTACGTGATCTACCCACCTAATCTTCAACATTTTTCTGTAGCACCACATTTCGAAAGCTTCTATTCTCTTCTTGTCCAAACTATTTATTGTCCATGTTTCACTTCCATACATGGCTACACTCCATATAAATACTTTCAGAAACGACTTCCTCACACTTAAATCTATACTCGATGTTAACAAATTTCTCTTCTCCAGAAACGCTTTCCTTGCCATTGCCAGCCTACATTTTATATCCTCTCTACTTCGACCATCATCAGTTATTTTGCTCCCCAAATAGCAAAACTCCTTTACTGCTTGCTCAATATACAGATTGAATAGCATCGGGGAGAGGCTACAAACCTGTCTCACTCCCTTCCCAATCACTGCTTCCCTTTCATGCCACTCAACTCTTATAACTGCCATTTGGTTTCTGTACAAATTGTAAATAGCCTTTCGCTCCCTGTATTTTACCCCGGCCACCTTTAGAATTTTAAAGAGAGTATTCCAGTCAACATTGTCAAAAGCTTTCTCTAAGTCTACAAATGCTAGAAACGTAGGTTTGCCTTTCCTTAATCTTTCTTCTAAAAATCGTAAAGTCAGTATTGCCTCACGTGTTCCAACATTTCTACGGAATCCAAACTGATCTTCCCCGAGGTCGGCATCTACCGGTTTTTCCATTCGTCTGTAAATAATTCGCGTTAGTATTTTGCAGCTGTGGTTTATTAAACTGATAGTTCGGTAATTTTCACATCTGTCAACACCTGCTTTCTTTGGGATTGGAATTATTATATTCTTCTTGAAGTCTGAGGGTATTTCGCCTGTATCGTACATCTAGCTCACCAGATGGTAGAGTTTTGTCAGGACTGGCTCTCCCAAGGCCGTCAGTAGTTCTAATGGAATGTTGTCTACTCCCGGGGCCTTGTTTCGACTCAGGTCTTTCAGTGCTCTGTCAAACTCTTCACGCAGTATCGTATCTCCCATTTCATCTTCATCTACATCCTCTTCCATTTCCATAATATTGTCCTCAAGTACATCGCCCTTGTATAGACCCTCTATATACTCCTTCCACCTTTCTGCTTTCCCCTCTTTGCTTAGAACTGGGTTTCCATCTGAGCTCTTGATATTCATACAAGTGGCTCTCTTTTCTCCAAAGGTCTCTTTAATTTTCCTGTAGGCAGTATCTATCTTACCCCTATTGAGATAAGCCTCTACATCCTTACATTTGTCCTCTAGCCATGCCCTGCTTAGCCGTTTTGCACTTCCTGTCGATCTCATTTTTGAGACGTTTGTATTCCTTTTTGCCTGCTTCATTTACTGCATTTTTATATTTTCTCCTTTCATCAATTAAATTCAATATTTCTTCTGTTACCCAAGGATTTCTACTAGCCCTCGCCTTTTTACCTACTTGATCCTCTGCTGCCTTCACTACATCATCCCTCAGAGCTACCCATTCGTCTTCTACTGTATTTCTTTCCCCCATTCCTGTCAATTGTTCCCTTATGCTCTCCCTGAAACTCTGTGCAACCTCTGGTTCTTTCAGTTTATCCGGGTCCCATCTCCTTAAATTCCCACCTTTTTGCAATTTCTTCAGTTTTAATCTACAGTTCATAACCAATAGATTGTGGTCAGAGTCCACATCTGCCCCTGGAAATGTCCTACAATTTAAAACCTGGTCCCTAAATCTCTGTCTTACCATTATATAATCTATCTGAAACCTTCTAGTATCTCCGGGATTCTTCCATGTATACAACCTTCTTTTATGATTCTTGAACCAAGTGTTAGCTATGATTAAGTTATGTTCTGTGCAAAATTCTACCAGACGGCTTCCTCTTTCATTTCTTAGCCCCAATCCACATTCACCTACTAGGTTTCCTTCTCTCCCTTTTCCTACTGTCGAATTCCAGTCACCCATGACTATTAAATTTTCGTCTCCCTTCACTACCTGAATAATTTCTTTTATCTCATCATACATTTTATGAATTTCTTCATCATCTGCAGAGCTAGTTAGCATATAAACTTGTACTATTATAGTAGGCATGGGCTTCGTGTCTATCTTGGCCACTATAATTCGTTCGCTATGCTGTTTGTAATAGCTTACCCGCACTCCTGTTTGTTTATTCATTATTAAACCTACTCCTGCATTACCCCTATTTGATTTTGTATTTATAACCCTGTATTCACCTGACCAGAAGTCTTGTTCCTCCTGCCACCGAACTTCACTAATTCCCACCATATCTAACTTTAAACTATCCATTTCCCTTTTTAAATTTTCTAACCTACCTGCCCCATTAAGGGATCTGACATTCCACGCTCCGATCCGTAGATTGCCAGTTTTCTTTCTCCTGATAACGACGTCCTCTTGAGTAGTCCCCGCCCGGAGATCCGAATGGGGACTATTTTACCTCCGGAATATTTTACCCAAGAGGACGCCATCATCATTTAACCATACAGTAAAGCTGCATGCCCTCGGGAAAAATTACGGCTGTAGTTTCTCCTTGCTTTCAGCCGTTCGCAGTACCACAACAGCAAGGCCGTTTTGGTTAGCGTTACAAGGTCAGATCAGTCAATCATCCAGACTGTTGCCCCTGCAACTACTGAAAAGGCTGCTGCCCCTCTTCAGGAACCACACGTTTGTCTGGCCTCTCAACAGATACCCCTCCGTTGTGGTTGCACCTACGGTATGGCTATCTGTATCGTTGAGGCACGCAAGCCTCCCCACCAGCGGCAAGGTCCATGGTTCATGGGGGGATGCTGTCATATACTAGTGAAACATGTACCACTTACTGGAGGTCAACCCCATAAGTACCTGTATCATCATGTTCCATATACTACTAATAACTAATAAAAGGAGAATACAAAAAATACATCAGTGCAATTTATTGATCACAAATCATAAGATGTAATTTATTTAATAAAACATATATAGTGACAAACAATGAAGCACATGTAATATACCGTAACGAGCTCCCACTAAGCAGTAAGTATTGAAATATATGGAAAAGGCAAAACCAACGTTATCACGAAAAGTGATAAGACTGTTGGTAAGCAGGCGTGTGGCTGGGTGATGTACCAAATCATAATCTGTGAAGTAAGTCTAAAGAAAAGTACAGCGAGACATACACAATACACAAGACACTCAATACAATCAGAACAATCGAATGCGTGTACCTCTAAATCTCACGTATCCCTTAAGCAAGGGAAGAGAAAGAATGGTATGTCCTGCGACGGAAAAACCATCAGAACACATGTGTCAGGGTATACCATACAAAGTATAATATGTCAGTTAGTACTTCTGTGATTAGACGGTTAATTGAGAATGTGGATATCAAGGAATATACCGGAACACTGTGTCGGGTATTAGGCATTAGGGGTTGAGGTGTGCAATCTGAATAAACACTCATGTCAGCTAATAAAACTAGGGATGAACTCACAATACTAACTCCACAATGCCAACCAATGTAGCGTAGCTACCATCGTGGCTATGTGTCGAAGAATGAAGGTAAGCAAAGTTAAGACAATGTTAACCTACTTCACCCAGGACTTGTGAAAAAACTAGGAAGCTGTAAAAACTAACGGCATCTGTATTATTTGAGGAAAAGTAACTGCACAGTTGTAGTGCAGCCTAGAAAAGTGACGTCACAAACTAAGTAATGAATAAGCGTAAAGGAAAGTTCCTGTACACGTCGAAGATGAGTAAAATCAATATCGTGTGTCGTTACTCGTTTATTGTACGTAATTGTTAGCGAGAAGTACGAAGGTCACAAACTACAATCGTGTATTCCTCATAGAGTGGTCTCATATGTTCAGTACATGTGAAAGCGTTGCACTCAGTATTGAGTCATAACCAAGAAACTACGCTCATGTATTTTATTATACAGGCAAAAACAAATGTGAAGTAGAACCCCGTTTCAATTAACAACGACAAAAATTACATCAGAAATTTTAAACTTCGAGTGTGTCGTACATCGGTCTACAAACATTCTTGGGACACCAAGCCTCTGTATTTGAAGTAGGTCAATTCTAAAAGGAGCAAGAAAGAACGCTTTGCACGAGTCTTCGAAAGTGGTAATGGTGTAACAACACCTTACGTGAAAGAATGCTTAACACACTGCCATGAACTAAACAAAGGGGGAAAACAGAAAGTGCATCCATATCAGATAAGAACATAATGTGTTATCAGGATTCCTGTGTTAGAAATCGTTAATAATAAACCGTTGCAATGTGAAACCGTTAAACCAAAAAATGAGACCCATATCACACCGTCACATGAAGTGCTGAAAACAGCGTAATGTTGTGTAAACGACAATCGCCAATTCAATAAAACCTGAGGAAACCAAGGTGATTAACATCTGTAAAAGATAGGTGCACACGACATGAAAGATGACGTTGTATTTGGGGTAACAGTTGAGAACTGAAGGAGAGAAACAACGTAATCAACTAGTGGAGATTATGTAGTCAATGAGAGTGGTTCCATTACAGCACGTCAAATAACGTCTTGAAACTGATATAACCTGTTGAAAATCCTCAAAAAGTATCATTCCTAAGTATCTGAGTATCGCGTGGGAACAGAGGTCCCTCTGTTACATGTGCAGTACTAAAGACAGCAAAGCCATACCAATCTGCGATTTACTGGACCAGTAAAACCATAATCGCATCGCGGTACATATCCTATATTCTTATAAAAAGGGTGCATAGCAACGTACGATAATGGTAGTTTAATAAAAATCTTCGAGGAT
Source organism: Schistocerca serialis cubense (assembly GCF_023864345.2). Classification (NCBI taxonomy): domain Eukaryota; kingdom Metazoa; phylum Arthropoda; class Insecta; order Orthoptera; family Acrididae; genus Schistocerca; species Schistocerca serialis. The sequence continues at coordinate 631,042,556 of NC_064642.1, read as the reverse complement.
TTCAGTAACATGCAACATCAAGATGCAATTTACATAAAAAAGTAAGAAACAGGAAAATTAATTTACTTGATATTGCATTAACTAACAATAATGGGTAACATAGTTTCTCTGTCTACAGAAATCCAACGCCAGCAGAAGCGATTATACCGTTTCCCCCTGCACACTTCACTTCAATAGGTATAAAACTTTCTTCTTTTGTAGTTTGGTCAGTACAGTAACAAAACTTCCTTTAGAGTGTGATGAGAAGAACCATGAAATACATATACTAAAAGATATAGCATTTAATAACGGATTTCAACCAGAATTGGTTGACCGTATACATCCAAAAATTCTTCAAAAGTACTCTTATCTTACAAATGAAATCTCCCTTGAACGACACAAAAGTAAGCTGAAAGATTTTACCAGCTTGAATTATATTGGTCTTCTCTCTACTGGTGTTGCACATATTTTTCGCAAAAATTATACGTTAACAAAGGCTTTAATAGCAACAGTACATTGTCTAAATTGTTGATACATTCTGAGGAACAGTTAGATCCTTTACTAAGACCAGGTGTACATAAAATAACTTGTGACTCCATATCGGTCAAACAGGTAGGTATTTTAGAGAAAGATACCAAGAACATATGTCGCTCCTCACGATTAAACAATCCACATTTAAAGAAAACCTAAAAACAACGAAGTCACTGCCACACGTATTAACGAAAATCTCAAGGTTTTACACTTCGTAGAAAAAAGAAGTACAATGGACCTCTTACAAAATCTAGATATCTATATGCACTTACACAAGGAGCCTAGGGAACTTACTGAACGAACATTAATTCAAGAACAAAGACTTTTTCGACTGTTATCGCAATTTCTTACGCACTTTGACTTGCATACACACATTTTATTGTTAACCGTTAAAAAATCCACTATTGTAAGGTATTTCTTAGTAATTCCCTGGCTATCTTTCATGATGTTTTACTTTGCATGACATATAGGGCTCTTTCTGTCTATTTGAGTGCTCAGCATACTTTACTGTGGTCGTAGTCTAGTTGTTGTTGTCATCAGCATATGGACATTTCCTGTTTTCCTTTTGTTTGCGCTTACGTTACTCTCCTATTAATTCAGTGTGGCAGTGTTTCTGGCCACATTTTTGCTTAAGATAGTTTTGATATCCCCTAGATCGATAGTGACATACACCTGAGTTTCCTTTCTTTGACTAGGACCTATGCCTTCGGAAGTTACTGGTTTTCATCTTTGGCTGGTTCGGTTTGAATGTTTACCTAATTGTCGGCAGATGTTGGTTGAAGTGATCGCTGTAGGAAGCAGGTAAATGCGTTGTTATTTCAATTGATGGTTCCTTTCGTTTGTTATTTGCTATGTCTTATTTCTTTTAAACAGAAGTCTACGTGTACCAATATTTGAATGCTGGCCCCTGTCTTGACCAGAACCGAGGCGGAATCTTCCTACACGTTTGTCAGGGTAAGCTTTCGTCTGTATGTTTTTTTCATGTTAATTTTTGGCGCATAACAACCACATCGGCTTTTTGAGCACATATCACCCGATTTATTGACAATATATTCACGTTTATAGCACCTAGATTATATTTTCCCTTTTCGTTCTTCCTTCCTTTCATCAGAAGTAGAGTCAATACAGTTTTACTGAAAATATGTACTTTCAATAGACTTGTTTTTTCCGATTTTACTTTTTCGGTAGAAGCATGATGAGTACGATTAAGAGAATGGATGGAAGATCTTTAGGAAACTGCATTCGAATTCCATTTCATGGAAATAGGGAGGTAGCAATGACTGCACATCACATATTTGGAGTACATATTCCGCTTGCAAAAGTTTTTATGTTCTGACTACATATAAGCATTTAAGGCTTTCTTTCGGAGTGTGGCCCCTGTATGCGGTTTTTATACTACGTAGTATTTGCCTCTATCATACGTATATATCATTTAGTTTCTCACTTATTCGTGTATTCCCAGTCATACAACACCATAGCACTAATTCGCTTGAACTTTACCTAAAGTAGTTAACATTAATGAATTGTCTACTTTCGTTGATCTTTCCTATTGGACATGTATTGACCATATTGCTGTCACAAGTTATAACATAGTATTTCTTCTTCCCCCCCTCCCCCCATTCCTTTTAGGCACTAAGTGTGATTAGTAATGACACGTCTTCAACCGTTACTGGTTCCTAAGGTTGTGGCGATACCAGGAGACTTCTTAGATCTGACACTTCCGTTAGATTCCACTACTTAACGCCACAGGTAACCTACTGGTTAGTGACAAAAAAATTATATGCTAATCTGAATAGGCGCACTGGAACTAAAGTTTTACTAACATGCTCGATTCCGTATCTATTTTCTCAACGGTATGGGTTGAGTACCTAGCTGTTTTAGTCTAGGTGCGAGTATGCCTGTGCTTCTCGGCTTTCAACAGTCAGTTTTTGCTTTGAGAATTCACACTTGTACGTTGCCCACCTTCAATACATACAGCCATGGCCCCGTGTTGTAAGAATATAGGTTATGTGCTTCGATGTGGTTATGGTTTTATTGGCCTTGTAAATTGTAGATTTGTGTGGCTTTGCCGTCTTGGTACGGCTATGGAAATAGCTACTGCACATGCAACAGAGGGAGCTATGTTCCCATGCGATACTCAGATCGTTAGGCATGCTACTTTTTGAGGATTTTCAACAGATTATATCAGTTTTATGATGCTATGGAACGACTCTTACTGACTCCATAATCTCCAATAGTTGATTACGTTGTTTCTCTCCTTCAGTTTTCAACTGACCCCGGCCGATTCCACCCGTCTGCTTTGACTCACGACGTCGTAAATACGGCGGAAACGACCATCCACTACGACTCCGATATGGCGCCTATGACGTCATTACGGAAACATAACAAACACGAAAATACATCGAAAAACCAACACACACACCTTCCACAAAAAACCTAATCAAACTAACGGGACAGGCGTGGAAAATTGGGGGTTTTGGGTGCGGACAAAGTAAATGTAAACAAATTTAGACACACACCACCATAACAAACCACACAAAACGTCGAAAAAACTTACAACACGAAACTCCCAAAATTCCACTAAACACAATATCCTCTGGAGTCGGACACTTCCCTTGACCTATATAGCTCAACAGCATCTCTCGATACCGGAACACCCACAACCACCCATTGGAATCGAACAGTTCCCTTCACCCACATAGGTCAACAGCAACTCCCAATACCAAAAAACCCACAGATACGACCACAAGTTGGAATCGAGAACTTCCCTACAACTACGTATCTACAAACAAACACACGATACCAAATCACCAATACACCAAACCACACAACTCAGAACCACTCCACTAGCCACAACACCACACAACAAATGCTCTAAAAAAAAGAAAAAGAAAAACTTACCACAACAAAGTTCCGGCGCCGCAACCTAGGTGAGCCACCACACCCACCCACCCACACACACACACACACACACACACACACACCAACAAAAATATACTCAACCTAAAGAAAGACCCATCCCACCCACACCCCACCCCAACATCCCCCCTCACACCAAAATAAAATACCCATAAACAAAAAAACAAAATAAGCAAATCTCAATTACACGCTACAACTCAACAACTGCAACAAAATAGATCCTCCACAGCTAAATCACAAACCGACACACTTCTCTCCCCCTCCCCTCCCTCAAAAACACTGCCAACAACTAAACCTACCTACCTCCCTCCTCCCCCCTCCCACGAGCCGCAGCCACCCACCCACGCAAACCACGCTAGCTAACCACCTTCGGCCTGTACATCTTACTGATAGCCCTTAAAAAAACCGAAAGAAACAATAGCCCTCAGGGACACTTTTCTGCCAACTGTACTAATCTAAATGAGACTGAAGGTTACAAGAGCGACTCTTCCCCCTCCCAAGAACTGGCTTAACGGTCCCCCACATCTCCTCTATGGTATTTGTACAAGCCCCTGTCTCATAATTTTTAAACTCTAAACTATGGTTTACTACTAAATTATTGTACCCCCTCTCACCCAATCACCTATAAGAAAAAAAGCATCAGAAACTACAGTAGAACCCGGTTCTATAAACTCCTCAGTTAACCCCACTAATTCCCTCTTAGACCGCCCCTCCACAACACTAAAAGCACAGTCCGAACACCCACCCCCCGGTACAAAGGCCCCCGACACCCAAAGACTTACCCCTTCCATACTTCCTTTTCCAAAACTGCGACTCGTCCACCTCCACCACAACCCCAGGCCCACCCAACCCACCCCTGTACTTACTAAACTCAGAACATACATCACGGCAAAACGAAAACAAGTCAAGCACACTCCTCTTACACCAGTATCAAGTGCGCAAAAACTGTGAGGATTATAACAAAAGTAGTACGTCAACAACACAATCTCGCTCATGCTCAACCTAGACTTCTCGAACCAGGAACCGCAACGTATGGAGCGCCATAGGTTATCCCTACGGTACAGCCACATATAACCGTCCCTGGTCCGAGACGCCGAAACTTTTGCCAATTTCATGTCATGCCCACAAACAGCACACTTCACAACCTCCACCAACAAGCCAAACAGCTGCAGAAATTTAATCAACGGACTCGCCCCCATCTCAGCATGCAAGCGCACACTTAATTTCATCTGTCATATCCATACCTAACAAGAGCAGCAACAAATTAATTTACTCAAATTAACACACGACCTATAGCGAACAGCGCTACAATAAGTTTCACACAAAAACACTAAATCGTTAACTCACTGAAAACAATTCCTCTCCACACGCAGCCAAAACGAGAACCACCCAGAACAGGCACTAACACCAAACTGAATCCAATACACCAAACAACACGAAACCCCTAAACACACCACCAGAGGGCACCATGAACAGCAACACGACGACACTTACAAACACGCCGCACTCACAAACCAAACTCCGCGCCGTCATGACGTCACACACAACAACAGCCTTACGTCACGGGTCAAAGCCGACGGGCGGGATCGGACGCTTCGGTCGACCCTATGTTCTCTCATGTCGTGTGCTCTCCCTTTTTTTTTACAGAGGTTAGTCCTCTGGGTTTTCACAGGTTTTATTGAATCGGCGATTCTCGGTTAGACAACATTACGATGTCTTTAGCATTTTGTGGTGGCGACACCGATTTCATTTTTTGGTTTAACGGTTTCACGTTGCAACTGTTTATTGTTAATTATTTCTACCACAGGAATCCTGGTAACACATGTCCTCATCTGATAGGGAAGAACTTTGCTCCCCCATCCCCCTTTGTTTAGCTTATTCCAGTGTATTAAATAATCTTTCACATAACGTGTTTCGTACCGTAACTACGGTCAAAGGCTTGCGCAAAACGTTTTTTCCTTTTAGTATTGATCTACTTGAAATACAGGGGCTTGGTTTCCCAAGAATGTTTGTAGAATAATGTACGACAGACTAAGTTTTGAATTTCTGATCGTTTTGGACATTGTTAATTAAAACGGGGTTCTACTTTAGATTTGTTTGCCTGTATATTAAAATATATCGACATATTTTCCTGATTACGACTCAGCACTGAGCGCAACGCTTTCATGTGTACTATACATATGAGACACCACTATATGAGGAATACATGATTGTTATTCATGACCTTCGTACTTCTCGCTAACAATTTCGTACGATAAACCTTTTTACTGATCTTCAACATGTACAGGAATTTTCCTTTACACATATTTATTACTTGGTTTGTGACGTCACTTTTCTAGGCTGCACTACAACCGTGCAGTTACTATTCTACAAATGATAGACGTCGTTAGTTTTTTTTGCAGCTTTCTAGTTTTTTCACAATTTTTGGGTGACGTAGGTTAACGTTGTCTTAACCTACTTTCTTGGTTACCTTCGTTCCTCGACATGTAACCACGATGGTTGCTATACTACATTGGTTGACATTACTGTGTTAGTGTTGTTAGTTCTTGTGTTCGTGTTACATGACGAGTGTTCGTTTTCACACGACTACTTGTTTTATTAGCTGACATGGGAGTTTATTCAGATTGCACACCTGAACCTCTAATGCACTGATAATACCCGACACATTGTTCTGGTATATTCCTTGATATCCACATTCTCAATTAACCATCTAATCATAAAGGTACTGACATATTATACATTGTATGGTACACCCTGTTACGTGTTCTGCTGGTTTTTCGGTCAAAAATGGTTCAAATGGCTCTGAGCACTATGGGACTTAACATATAAGGTCATCAGTCCCCTAGAATTTAGAACTACTTAAACCTAACTAACCTAAGGACATCACAAACATCCTTGCCCGAAGCACGATTCGAACCTGCGACCGTAGCGGTCGCGCGGTTCCAGGCTGTAGCGCCTAGAACCGCTCGGCCACACTGGCCGGCGTTTTTAGGTCGTAAGTCACACTATCCCTTCTCTTCCCTTGCTCAAAGGCTACATGACACACACAGATACGTGCGTTTGGTTGTTCTGATTGTAATGAATGTCTTTCTTAAATACTGCGTGTGTATCGCAGTTTTTTTTTCTTTACTTACTTCATAGCTTATGGATTTGGTGTATCACCTAGCCACACGCCTGTTTACCAACAGACTTATTACTTTCGTGATAATGTTGGTTTTGTCTTTTCCACATATTTCAGTGTTTGTCGCTTGGTGGGAATTCGTTACGGTATATTACATTAGATTCAAAGTTCGGTTCACTAGAAACGTTTTATTAAGTGAGTTGAATCTTATGAGTTCGTGATCGATAAATAGCACTGATGTATTTTTATATTCATCTTTTCTTAGTTATTAGTAGTATACAGAATATGAAACAGATAGTGAAGAGGTTGATCTCCAGTAAGTGCTATATGTTTCACCAGTATATGACAGCATCGACTGTTGTTTTACTCCAGTTGTTTCTCGGGCATGCATTAGCATTATACCGTGATTTTGTGTGCATAACATGAATTATTGAGCTCCCTTCAGTAGGATTCTCTTTACGATTATATGACGTATATACTTCGCTCACTAGTTTAAGTTAATACAGTGTGTAACTGTTCTCTTATTTTATTCTTTAATTTTATCTGTAACTTTATGTAACTTCCTGTACTGGTTGGTATTATTTTCTCACACATTACCACTGTATATAAGACTTGCACCATGGCACGATTGTTGTCTGCTCACAGGGTTTGAAGACAGCGAAGTAAAGTGTCGAAAATGGCAGCTAAATAAAATAAGTTCGGAAATTAGGTGAGTGAAATGTGTTTGATTTGACATCCTTTTTCCTTCTTCTAGTCGATCCGTGCCATAAATATATTTTTCCCGTAATCCTATTGAATACCTCTTCGTTAGTTGTCCGATCTACCCCTCTAATCCTCAGCGTTTTTGTGTACCAGCACGTTTCAAAAACTACTGTTCTGTCATCGTCTGAACTTTACATCAGCCACCTTTTACTTCCTTAGACAAGTACCTTTGATGAAGACTTCCTAAGATTTAAATCCATATTAGATTTTAACAAATTTCTCTGTTTGAGAAGCGTTTTTGTACTGTTGCTGTTCTGCTTTTTATATCATTTCTGCCAGCGTCACATATTTTGCCGCCCAGGAAACAAAACCCATATACTATTCTTAGCATCTCATTTCCTATTCTAATTCCCTCAGAATCAGCTCATCTAATTCGACTAGATTCCATTACCCTTGTTTTACTTTTGATAACTATCGTATAGCATTTTTTTACTATCCATTCCGTTCAACTGCTCTACCAAGCCATTCTCATAGAATTATACAATGTTTTATTTTATTTTCGATGACTTTAGTACGCATTTCAAATTTCTCCTTTGGTTTCATTCAGCACGGGGTCCCGGGTTCGATTCCCGGTGGGGTCAGGGATTTTAACCTGCCTTGAGACTACTGGGTGTTTGTGTTGTCCTCATCATTTCATCATCATCATGATGAAAGTGGCGAGATTGGGCTGAGGAGGTTCGGAATTTGTACGAGCACTGATAACCGCGCAGTTGAGCGCCCCACAAACCAATCATCATCATCATTTGGTTTCATTTACAGCGTTCTCAACGTACAGATTCGGTAGAGTAAATGAGAACGTCGGATGTGCTACTTCAAGATTAAGATATTGAGACGAGCGAGGAAATGGTACAGTAGATCAAGACTGAGTAAGAAATGAGTAAATAACGGAGTACTCGGACTGGTTCTTGAATAAGGCCAGCGCTGATTCCCTGTTCCATCCTTTTACAGCTTAGTTAGTGGTCCGGATACTGATGACGAGACGTATGAGGATGGTTTGACAAGTCTGATAAAAAAATAAACAAGAAAAAGTGTGTTCCCTAAACAATACAACACACTTCTCGATAGTCTCCTTTGAGATACTATATTTGGTTCAGCCATACTCCAGCTTTTTGGAACAATAGATTCTGTAAAACTCTGCAAAATATTCCTTGACTAGAACTATCATTTCCTCATTTGATGAAAAATTTTTCAGCAGGCAGAAGTTTAAAGTTAGGAACAGGAATAAGTCACTTGGTGCTAAGTCTAGTCAATAGGATGAACGAGGAACCAATTCAACCACTTTCGCCATTGTTATCGCTGATGTTACGGATGGTGCATTATCCTGGTGAAAGAGCACATTTTTGGGTGTTAACCTTGGTCCATTCTCAGCCAACGCACGTTTCAAACGATCCAACAATGAAATATAATAGGGTCCAGATATGATTCTATCTTCTTCCAAGTAATCTATGAGAATTATTTCTTGGGAATCCCAAAAAACTGGCCATCACTTTACCGACTGACAAAGCGGTCTTTCCGTCTTCGGTGCGCTTCCACCAGCCTTTGTCCATTGTTTTGACTCCCGTTTTGACTCTGATGTGTAATGATGGATCCATGTATCCATCACCAGTCACAAATCGGCGCTATTAGCCGACTGTGAGCAATAGTGGCACCCATCTCGCCCACAGCTTCTTCATAGCCAATTCTCCGTTCAAGATATTATGCACTTGCTCATTTGAGATGCCTACAGTCTCAGCAATCTTACGACGTTTTAGTAGGCGCTCTTGCATGGATTTTGTCAATGGTTTCCTTCGTTGTGACCTCAACTGGACGGCCGATGTGCTCTTCGTGTTTGGTGCTTGTCCGGCCACGTTTGAATTCATTAACCCAAAAGTAAATGGTCTTGAATGATGTAGAGTCAACGCGAACGTCACCCAGTTTTTGATTTGTGAGACAGATCAACCCTTAAAATGAAAATGTTTATTATCTCGGTTTTCTCCGTTTTCAGTCCCTGCCGACACACAAATTCCGGCGCCTGTTAACAATTAACTGTACGCTGTACATTGTTGAAATTATTAATACGAGCCGTGGAATAATCAAGCTTACCAATCAGGGAGGCTTAACAAAAATGTTCATTGAAATTTATCAGACTTATCAAACCATCCTTGTAAACGTCTGATCATTCCATATTTCTCTTTCGCCGCACGTCCCACAGCTAATATTCGGCATATTGTGACATGTTTACAGTGGAGAGATAAGATTCCTCTGCCTAGATCACAGATAACTAAGACGGCATACGGTGGAGTCGTGTAGAGATGGAAAGCTACAGACGTTGAAGATAGGAGGGAAACCGATGCTACAGCGAGTTTAATGCTGGATAGAAAGTATCACACTGCAGTAAATTGCATCAGAAGGAAAAGGCAGCGAACACAGCATGAGAAAAGGCGCTTTTACGGCGTGGTTTCCTGGTCTAACGGTGAGAGCCCTTGTTGGAGAGAACGCTACGCGCAACGAGAGTGGGTGGTTTCCGGATTGCTTTCAAGAAAGCTGCCGAGATTCCTCGGCCGATAACATCTTTAATCAAGGCTGTATAACGATGCGGCCGCGGCTACGCTCCGAGCTGTCACCCGGTACACAGCGGAAGGAGCCGAGCTAATAGGCCTGTACACGATTCCTCCGCGCCATCGCTAAGGTTGGGGTTCAAAGTCAGTGTCCATCAGCTTGACATCTTCTACCTATGTTTAGTTGTTTTGACTTGAAAGGTACTAACAGTAGATTCTCGAATCCACAATATACAGGGTGGTCCATTGATAGTGATCGGGCCAAATATCTCACGAAATAAGCATCACACGAAAAAACTACAAGGAACGAAACTCGACTAGCTTGAAGTAGGAAACCAGATGGCGCTATGGTTGACCCGCTAGATGGCGCTGCCATAGGTCCAACGGATATCAACTCCGTTTTTTTTTTTTTTTTTTTTTTTTTTTTTTTTTTTATGGGAACCCCCATTTCTTATTACATATTCGTGTAGTACGTAAAGAAATATGAATGTTTTAGTTGGACCACTTTTTTCGCTTTGTGATAGATGGCGCAGTAATAGTATAAGTACGTGGTATCACGCAACATTCCGCCAGTGCGAACGGTATTTGCTTCGTGATATATTACCCGTGTTTAAATGGACCATTTACCAGTTGCGGAAAATGTCGATATCATGTCGATACCGTGTTGATGTATGGCTACTGTGATCAAAATGCCCAACGGGCGTGTGCTAAGTATGCTGCTCGGTATTCTGGACGACATCATCCAAGTGTCCGCGCCGTTCGCCGGATATTTACGCTATTTAAGAAAACAGGAAGCGTTCAGCCACATGTGAAACGTCAACCACGACCTGCAACAAATGATGATGCCCAAGTAGATGTTTTAGCTGCTGTCGCGGCTAATCCGCACGTCAGTAGCAGACAAATTGCGCGAGAATCGGGAATCTCAAAAGAGGTCGATGTTGAGAATGCTACATCGACATCGATTGCACCAGTACCATATTTCTATGCACCAGGAATTGCATGGCGACGACTTTGAACGTCGTGTACAGTGCTGCCACTGGGCAAAAGAGAAATTACGGGACGATGACAGATTTTTTGCACGCGTTCTATTTAGCGACGAAGCGTCATTCACCAACAGCGGTAACGTAAACCGACATAATATGCACTATTGGTTCAAAATGGCTCTGAGCACTATGGGACTCAACATCTGTGGTCATCAGTCCACTAGAACTTAGAACTACTTAAACCTAACCTAACCTACGGAAATCACACACATCCATGCCCGAGGCAGGATTCGAACCTGCGACCGCAGCAGTCGCGCAGTTCCGGACTGAGAGCCTAGAACCGTGAGACCACCGCGGCCGGCCTATACACTATTGGGCAACGGAAAATCCACGATGGCTGCGACAAGTGGAACATCAGCGACCTCGGCGGGTTAATGTATGGTGCGGCATTATGGGAGGAAGGATAATTGGCCCCCATTTTATCGATGGCAATCTAAATGGTGCAATGTATGCTGATTTCCTACGTAATGTTCTACGGATGTTACTACAAGATGTTTCACTGCATGACAGAATGGCGATGTACTTCCAACATGATGGATGTCCGGCACACAGTTCGCGTGCTGTTGAAGCGGCATTGAATAGCATATTTCATGACAGATGGATTGGTCGTCGAAGCACCATACCACGAACCGCACGTTCACCGGATCTGACGCCCCCGGATTTCGTTGTGTGGGGAAAGTTGAAGGATATTTGCTATCGTGATACATCGACAACGCCTGACAACATGCGTCAGCGCATTGTCAATGCATGTGCGAACATTACAGAAGGCGAACTACTCGCTGTTGAGAGGAATGTCATTACACGTATTGCCAAATGTATTGAGGTTGACGGACATCATTTTGAGCACTTATTGCATTAATGTGGTATTTACAGGTAATCACGCTGTAACATCAAGCGTTCTCAGAAATAAGTTCACAAAGGTACATGTATCACATTGGAACAACCGAAATAAAATGTTGAAACGTACTGAAGTTCTGTATTTTAATTCAAAAATACCTACCTGTTACCAACTGTTCGTCTAAAATTGTGAGCCATATGTTTGTGAGTATTACAGCGCCATCTATCACAAAGCGAAAAATGTGGTCCAACTAAAACATTCATATTTATTTACGTACTACACGAATATGTAATAAAAAAATTGTGGTTCCTATTTTAAAAAACGCAGTCGATATCCGTTTGACCTATGGCAGCGCCATCTAGCGGAACAACCATAGCGGCATCTGGTTTCGCGCTTCAAGCTAGACAGTTTTCGTTCTTTGTAGTTTCTTCGTTTGATGCTTATTTCGTGAGATATTTGGCCCGATCACGATCAATGGACCGCGCTGTATAGCTTTTGTGACGTAGGGTAGCAAGTCACGGAAATCATTTCTGCGCTTTCTTGGATTCACACAACGTAGTTAATCAAACATCAACCCCAAGGCAGTGGTCTACCATAATGCATTTAAAACAAATTGTCCATAACTGAAACATACAACCCAGCAATTACCGAACAATTCAAAATACGATACGTATTTGTATAATCAGAAGAAACAATTTAACATCAAATTGTCTAATACCAAAGGCTTTGTTTGAAGTACAGGAAGTTAACCTTTCTTTAACCTGCTACCTTGTTTGATCATTATCCGTACCAAAACCTTTGTCAGATAGAATGGCACGACTCGCGCAACGTTACACTGCATAATATAGAAACCATAACAGGCACACTGTCGGCATACAACGGAAACAGAACGTTTCAGTAGCACAATATACAAGTTCGAATGCACACAATAATTAGAATTGTGTGCGAACTGGCTCTGACGTAAATCAGCCCACACGGTTTCGAAGTAAGATCGCCACAAGACAGAAAGTCTATTTTAAGTGTTAACTACTCTCTCCAGTTAACACAGGGCCGGTCCGAAATTTTGCACACGTGTGGAGCTGCTGCACATGTGCAACTTCCTGGCGGTAGTGTACACACTTACCAGACGCATAAACAGTAAGATGGGACCGTCACCGTTCATTTAGTGTATGTATCTAAGCACAGATGTCGCCGCTTCGCTTTACCTACTAGCCGGGATAAGCTGCACCTGGATCACTCTTGCGCTCTTTCCACACTGTACAATACAATCATGGGAAGGCGCAAAATCCCCAAGATTGGCGTTCTTTTACAGAAGCTCTAAATTTAGCGCGGACTTCAATGCGAGATGCCTATAACTGTTTCCACAACGAAACTTCGTCTCGAAACCCGGCAGAAAATACAAAGAGATTCTGGTCGTATGTGAAGTACGTTGGCGGCAAGAAACAATCAATGCCTTCTCTGCACGATAGCAATGGAGATACTATCGAAGACAGTGCTGCCAAAGCAGAGTTACTAAACACAACCTTCGAAAAGCCTTCACAAAAGAAGACGAAGTAAATATTCCTGAATTCGAATCGAGAACAGCTACCAACATAATGTAGAAGTAAATATCCTCGGAGTAGTGAAGCAACTTAAATCAGTTAACAAAAGCAAGTCTTCTGATCCATAGTGTATACCAATTAGGTTCCTTTCGGAGTATGCTGATGCATTAGCTCCATACTTGACAATCATATACAACCGTTCGCTCGACGAAAGATCCGTACCCAAAGAGTGGAAAGTTGCACAGGTCACACCAATAGTCAAGAAAGGTAGTACGAGTAATCCACTTGACACACAGTAAACATGGGTTTAGAAAACATCGTTCTTGCGAAACACAACTAGCTCTTTATTCACATGAGGTGCTGAGTGCTATTGACAGGGGATTTCAGATCGATTCCTGTATTTCTGGATTTCCGGAAGTCTTTTGACACAGTACCACACAAGCGGCTCATAGTGAAATTGCGTGCTTATGGAATATCGTCTCAGTTACGTGACTGGATCTGTGATTTCCTGTCAGAGAGGTCACAGTTCGTAGTAATTGACGGAAAGTCATCGAGTAAAACAGAAGCGATTTCTGGCGTTCCCCAAGGTAGTGTTATAGGCCCTTTGCTGTTCCTTATCTATGTAAACGATTTGGGAGACAATCTGAGCAGCCGTCTCCGGTTGTTTGCAGATGACGCTGTCGCTTATCGACTAATAAAGTCATCAAAAGATAAAATAACCCTGCAAAACGATTTAGAAAAGATATCTGAATGATGCGAGAAGTGGCAGTTGACCCTAAATAACAAAAAGTGTGAGTGCTAAAAGGAACTGGTTAAACTTCGGTTACACGATAAATCAGTCTAATCTAAAAGCCGTAAATTCAACTAAATACCTAGGTATTACAATCACGAACAACTTAAATTGGAAGGAACACATAGAAAGCGTTGTGGGGAAGGCTAACCAACGACTGCGTTTTATTGGCAGGACACTTAGAATATGAAACAGACCTGCTAAGGAGACTGCCAACACTACGCTTGTCCGTCATCTTTTAGAATACTGCTGCGTTGTGTGGGATCCTTACTAGGTAGGACTGACGGAGTAGATCGAAAAAGTTCAAAGAAAGGCAGCACGTTTTGTATTATAACGAAACATGGAAGAGAGTATCACAGAAATGATACAGGATGAAATCATTAAGAGAATGACGTGTTTCGTTGCGACGGAATCGTCTCACGAAATTCCAATCACCAACTTTCTCCTCCGAATGCGAAAATATTTTGTTGACACCGACCTACATAGGGGGGAACAATCACCACGATAAAATATGGGAAATCAAAGCTCGTACGGAAAGATATAGGTGTTCATTCTTTCCGCGCGCTATACGAGATTGGAGTAATAGAGAATTCTGATCGTGCTTCGATGAACCCTCTGCCAGGCACTTAAATATGATTTGCAGAGTATTCATGTAGATGTAGATGTACCGTGTTATTCCACAGCCCTATCAACAAAAGTCACGGTTCTAAAGCAAAACATAAAAACAAATGGTCAATTAATTTGTCGGATGGGCTTTACGCCCACGCTAGTTACCTGAATGCACTTCGTGGCAAGGGTATCAAACATGTCTCTCAATAACTAAAGGATAACTTTCAGGATGTAAGTATACCTTGAACACCCAGTTTAATAACAAATTTTTTCCGATAACAATATTCGGCCTTGTAACATGGAGCAGGATGAGGCACAGTTAGCAGAGAACAGTTTTAAGCTAGAAAAAAAAATAAGAAACATGTTTATCGTTGGTGATAAGAAACGGTAAAGTTAATGTCGTGCAGAAAAGCACGGTACGTTGATAAACGTGAGCAGTTGTGAAGATTTTCCTCACTAATACTCAATCGAAACTTTTATTTGTACATTTTCAGTGCGGAGAAATATCTTTCACACACATAACTAGATCCGAACGTGGAACCTCTCGCAGATTCGTGATGCAGGAGTAGAAATTCTTGCTGTGGAAAATTTTCGAAGAATTCTTTTGTACTTCGTACTACAAAGAACTTCTTTCAGCCGTGTATTACACTGCAGGTCGATCAGTTACATCTGATTCGGAGCATCTGCAACTGATGCTGAAAACGGCTGTGCAAAGCAATGAATGATAAGTGCACTACTTCCGTGGACCAAACCAAGGGCAGGAAAATGTGCAGTGTTTTCAAACAATAGTCTTCTCTCCCAAAGACCAAGCTTCCTTTCAAAAGAAATTATTTTCATTGTGCAAACTGACGTTCAGGCTGTTCATGTGAGACGTAATGTCGACGAGAAATGCAAGGTCTGATACCCAGCAAGTTTCGGATCACTCTTTCCATTGTCATGTGGGTGATGTCGTACGGCCAAACGTAAGACAAAGAACCTTTTCAGCATTTTACCTTAACGAGACAATAAGCTATAGTGCCGTACTCCTAATTCCTCCAAGAACTACCGGCAACAGCGTTAATGATTTTGTACAAAGTGCCTCTCGATGTAGACTGCAGTGAATCCCATACAACGTGTCTTTTGTGCTTCCAAGCTCTTTGAGCATCAGTGCTATGAGTCCTCTCTAATGGCCTCGCATTGCCGTTACTCTATCTGCTGTCACTGAGATTAACCAATTCCAGTCCATACCGATACTATCAATCGCTCGGTGGCCAGCTTGGAGTAAGTCTACACCTGTCGTAGTCCCTTTCAAAGGCGCTAAGTCCAGAACGTCTTCTGTCATACGCAGAGAGTTACCGACACCTCGTATGTACATCACTAAACGACAAAGTCCTTTGCTTATTTCGTAGCTGTCTATGCATATCGCTGGCCATAACAATTACGCGTCGTGTCACTGTTTCTTTGGAAAGGCCGATTTCTTAAAACTCAACTTTCGTGGGACACAAAAGCTCTGCAGCATCAACGAGACAGTCTTTTACACACTCCCCTTCGGAAAACCGTTTCCCGGATCTTGCTATTCTTAATGCAATTTTGAAACTTGCTCGGAGTGCAGATATACTATGATTGTCATTCTGGAAAACTGAAAACAGTGCGATGTACAGTGAAACAGATATGAATGTAACACAAGAAACGAAAATTCAAGATGTAGGCCGCCTGTTACTCGGAGGCACAGGTAGGTGAAACCTACAGCGGTGAAGATGAATTACAGTTCCTAGCCGTGTTTAATGACTGAGAACACAGTCACCCGTTCTTTCCTTTTTTGCAATCCTCGCCATTTGTCAGTACGTCTCACGTAAGGCTACAGTCACCAGAGGGAAGCACGACTGGGTGTGCTTCGGTCCTCCTGGTACAGCTTAAACAAGGAAGCGGAACCGTCACTGCTGATTTGGTATATGTGTCCAGTGTTCCGCTTTGCCCGCTTTACACCTGTGTCGCACTTCCGCAGTTTGTAAGTGGGCTGATTCTGTGTTGGCAGCGCTGTGTAGCGCTTTGCATTGGTTCTCTGACTGCGCTTTCTTTCTTTGTAAGACATAGACCTGATCTTCTGGCCTCCCCATAAAGGTTCTCCGATTACGATTGTAACGCTCAGCCCTGAGTATATTACGTCTGGCACGATTCCAGTTTTCTTTGATGACTTGAGGACTAATATCCGCTGCAATTAGATCTTGAATTCCCCACAAGTTCGAAAGAGGGGAATTAATCGGATAGGAAAGGATCAAGGAGGCGGGCGTAGCTCTCAAAGCTTCATGACTGGCGGTATTAAAGGCAAAATTAAGCCAAGGAAGACTAGTGTCCCATTTACTAGGCGTTTTCTGATGATAAATTATCAACGCGGATTTAAGATTTCGGTTAACTCACTCCACATAGGATCCCTGCGAATAAAAAGGCGTAGTCGTGATATGCTTGACACCATTCTGAAAACAGAACGCCTTGAAAGGAGCCGAAAGAAAAGCTGGAGCATTATCACTAACAACTTGCTTTGGTGGGCTAAAAACACTGAACACATTAGTTAAATGAGAAATAGTGGTAGTAGCGGTGAGATTATGGATAGGAAGGAGACAAGTAAATCTGGAGGTAACTGGCACATATCGATGACATTTCTTTGTACGAGGCAAAGGTGCTACATAAGCAATATAGAGTTTGTGCATAGGACAGAACTCACTCTCAGAACTCAACAAACCCTGTTGAAGAGCATTCTTGGGTTTGACTACATTACACAAGCGATATTGGAATACCAGCCCTCTCAAATTCCGGTCCATGGAGGGCCAAGTTAAATGCTCCTGGATTTTTTGGAGAGTCTTAAAAGTTCCTAAGTGGCCACCCACCAACGAATCATGAAAGTAACGAAAGACAGGGCGCACCAAAGTTACTGGCAAACAGATCTTGCACTCCTTAGCATCTCCCACCCTCTTACATAGAATACCACTCTTAACAACATACTCATCCGACAACTCTCCCGCTAACAGGTGTTGCTTAATCGGGCCCCAAATAGGGTCCTGATTCTGATGGTGAGCGACATCATCGAACAAGAGGGGAATTTCACCCAACACAATACAATTAAGACTCTCCCTCTATCTCCCGGGTTCCCTCACTAAGAGTAGATTCGACTAACATTCGACCGAGGACGTCCGCAAGAATATTTTCAGAGCCTCTCACGTGTTTAAATTAAAAATTGAAATGCCGAAATGCGTACCACCCACTTGGCAATAAGGCCAGTTTTACGCAGCCTATCCAACACCCAGCTCAAAGCCTGATTGTCGGTTTCTAGCTGAAAAATACCGATGTTCAAGGAAGAAGCGGTACTTCTCCAATGTGAATAAAACGGTCAACCCCTCGCACTCGTAGACTAAGTACTTAAGTTCGGCACCAGTTAACCGACGAGACGCGTAAGCTAAAGGCTGCCTCTGCCCTTCGAACTTCTGGAGGAGAACAGCTGAAATACCAGCATTAGATGTGTCAATTTGGACAATAAACCTTTTATTAAAGCCTGGTTCTCCGAGAACCGGAGAATTGGATATGGCTGCCTTAATGTGCTCGAACGCAGCCTCCTGGGTGGGTCTCCATTCAAAACGCCCGCCCTTCCGGCTCAATTCGTTCAAGGGTGCCGCCAGCTGAGCAAAATTTTGGACAAAACGCCTAAAATAGTTCGCCATGCGTATGAACGTAGCAACTCGGCGCTTATCAGTAGGCGGAGACAAAGCCCGTAAGGCCTTAGTTCGCTCTTGGTCGATGCAAATACTATGACCCGACGCTATGTGACCTAAGAAGGATACCTGCTACCTGGCTAACGTCATCTTACTAGGTTTAACAGTCAACCCGGGTTCCTGTAATCTCAAAAGAACTTGCTGGATATGATCCAAATGGTCCTGAAACGAACGGCTATAGATAACTGTTGCCCAAATAATTACACTCACAGACGAGTGAGAACTGCCGTACCAGTCGCTTGACCAAAGGGAACTCTGTTAAACTCTAACAAATTCCAATTAGTACAAAATGCGGTAACGTGTTTACACTCTTCAAGTAATGGAATCCGATAATAGGCCTGGTTCAAATCAAGGACAGTAAACCAGTTAGCGCCGGCAATCCACGTGAAAGAATTATCCAGATCAGGATGGTTCAATCCCGCGTCCAGCCATCCTGATTTAGGTTTTCCGTGACTTCCCTAAATCGCTCCAGGCAAATGCCGGGATGGTTTCTTTGAAAGGGCACGGCCGACTTTGTTCCCGTCCTTCCCTAATCCGGTGAGACTGATGACCTCGCAGTTTGGTCTCTTCCCCCAAACAACCCAACCCAGATCAGGCAAGGACACCGATTCGAGGACAACCTTAGCGTTCAAACGGCGGTAGTCAACCACAAGTCTGAAATCGTGCCTCTGATACTCAGGAACAAGGAATATGGGGGAAGCATAAGCAGATGTAGAAGGCCTAATCACTCCTTGTTGGAGCATTTGCGATGTTTTAGCCTTGAGTATCTTCACCTTAGGGGATGAGAAACGATATGGGGACTGCCTGACCGGAATATCGTCTGATAGACGGATATGATAATTAATAACATTAGTAACCTCCAAGTTATCACTAAGAAGCTGAGGAAAACTGTAACAAATCCCGTAATTGAGAAGCCTGATGCGGCGAGAGATGGGTAAGATCAAACTCATTAGCCACCCCCTCAACGGCCAATGCGCCGACATTTCGATGCACAATACGTTTCGCGCACTTACAGAAACCAAACTTCTCTACAGGAGCGAACTTAAAGAACAAGGTGTGCGCAGAATAATTCAAGACTAATCCAGTCTTATTGACTGATCAACCGGCAGTTCCTTAACCAAAGCTAATGACATAGGCCAGGAAAAATCCCCCACAGATAGTCCCTCGCACCCACCCGTGCAGAGGCAAGACTTGGCCATTCGCCACCCGACATCTCTGCACCGGAGAAGGGACCGACCGAAGTTTCGTATGATGCCCAAATTCCAAAAAGCCACTCGAAGCTCGATAATGGAAAGGAGCTACCAGAATCCAAAAGAGCACAAATCGGTTCGCCACCTACTCGAGAACAAACGTAAGGCAAGGGCGGTGATGAGGGAGCGACAACACGGGTACGCCAGGGTCTAAAGACTCGATCCCGCGGTCGCTGACCAGCCTGGAGTCATTTATCGGCTCTGGGTGCGCGAAACTGAATGCAAGAGCGCACCAAATGAGCCGTACTGCGGCACCTGAAACAACGCCGAGGTTCCCTTCTAACGACTTGATTTTAGCGGATGCAGAGATTTGGGAACCAGCACCGATGGCCTGCCCCTTAACCTCGTGACGTCCATCGTTCCAAAGTGGCAATGCAGATAGTGCTACAACCGCGTCACGGAGCTCTTCCCAGGTCGAAGGTTGCTTACGGAAGACAAAATGCGACTTAAACGCCGCGCTCATTCCCCTAAGAACGATAGACACGAATTCTTGTTCAGGCAAATCAATCAACAAGGTCAAAGAGGCTGTCTGATCTTTATCGACGTACTGATGTAACTGCTCCTTATGGCGCTCCACCTCCCAAGTGTAACGACACTCAAGCGGTTTTCGAACTCCAGTGGTCAACCTCTGCCTAATCACGAGCTCCCTCAACTGCTGTAAGGAGAACCCTTGTGCCATGGCTCGCGAGAGGAGCTTCTGCAACTCAACTCTAGCTAGTAGGTACAACAGTGTCAAAATTGCTTGGTGCGGAACGAGAAAGGCAGCCGCGTGTTGTTCAAGGCGAACCAACAACCATAATTATTGCTCGACCTGTTAAAGTCGCTCCGCAACTAATTCAGTAATATCTCGGAAGAAATACGCCAGAGGATTAGGCAACTTGGCAAATATTGCAGAGGATGTAACAGTACCACAACCTGGCAGGCTCTCGCCCTCTCCCAGACACAGCAAGTCTCGCTCTTCAGTCCTTTTCCCATCCAACTCTAAACACGTAAGCTTAAACTTTAATGCGCTAACCAAAGCTCCCAATTTAACTGTCAGCATTTTATGATCTTCCAAGGCTGACATGCCCAAATCCGCTATCCGATTTGTTAAGTGCATTAACTGCGCCAGCACCCTATCCAGCTGACTGTCACTAGGTTGGGTTCCTTCCAAAACACAAATAGTGGCCACTCCTGCCACACCCACCACCGCAAGCTTGACGTCAACCGGATGAAGAACGGCAGCGCGCAAACGGGCCACTAAATCCGGAACAATGCGCTCAATGGGCACCTTATTGCCAACTCGTAAACAAGATGATCCTTCCAGAGCAGGTCGATCCCTGGACACTGTCTGACAGCCATTAGAATACACCTGAAACTATCAACAACCAAAACAATATGGTGCCACAGAACAGAAACAAGGGTGAAACTGACAGTAACTGGAATGGCAAGCACAAACGTAACCACGCTTTGCTACCAGTGAAACACCTGGGCTAGCAGGACAGAGCGGGTTAGGTTGTGGAAAGAGGCCAAAATAAGTTGCTGTCAGTTGCCCTTAACATACAAAGTTTATCAACACACAATATTGCAACAAGGATGCAAAACACTCAAAACTTTAATCGGCCTCCTTTGATTAACCTTCGATCGGCTGAAGGCCACACTCAAAATCCAAGACACAAGGCCTAAGCAAGAAATTGAAATACAAGGTTCTTCTGGAAGTTTCACTCAAGAATATTTTCTAAATCTTCAATCTAAACAGGCTGAAAGCCTTAGCAATTTAATTTTAATGGAACTTGGCTGGAGGCCGCATATTAAGCAATAAGAAGAGTTTCAATCAAAAGGCAGAAGGCCTTACGTTAAAACATTTCATGCAAAATTCGGCTGAAGGCCCCATACAAAAGCATAACAATCTTATGCATTAAGGGAAAGGCAAGAACATCAATTTAAGAGATATTAATACTCGGCTGAAGGCCACACATCAACCAGATAACTAAAACCCAAAACGGGAAATTACTATGTAACGCACAAGGAACGGCGCTCAGAAGTTTCCAAGGATCGGCCTGGGATTGCAACACTAGGTGAGACAGGCAGCCTGTCCAACGACTTCTTAATCTGTAGGCAACCCAACAGACAGCCGATCGACCAATCAACAAAACACGTCAGCTGTCGAACTACACGCCGCGCTGGACAGCATCAACACGACAAGGAAAATACACTGCCGAAAATTACGTCAGCGACCGGGGCAGGTACTGGAACGTCAACAGCCACAAGGGAGATGATACCGCTGGTCAACTTCAATAACAGGGAATAAATTAAGTTAAAATCCACAGGAAGACAGCTGGAATCTTAGTCGACTTAAATACACACACTTTGTTGCTCGTGGGAATGTCCCAAAAGCGACAACCAGGATCAAACGAAGAAATGCAAACAGCTGAGACTCGATAGTAGGTTAAGTGAGCACTCAACTTTCATATCTAATATCGGTGGACGACGAACTTCGTAGCACTCGCATGCAGCACCTCACACTCCAACCGCACGTGCACACCGTCAGCGGCCCCCGCCAGAGTTCAAATGGTTCAAATGGCTCTGAGCACTATGGGACTTAACATCTATGGTCATCAGTCCCCTAGAACTTAGAACTACTTAATCCTAACTAACCTAAGGACAGCACACAACACCCAGCCATCACGAGGCAGAGAAAATCCCTGACCCCGCCGGGAATCGAACCCGGGTTCTATTCCATTAGAACTACTGACTGCCTTGGGAGAGCCAGTCCTGACAAAACTCTACCATCTGGTGAGCAAGATGTATGAGACAGGCGAAATTCCCTCAGATTTCAAGAAGACTATAATAATTCCAATCCCAAAGGAAGCAGGTGTTGACAGATGTGAAAATTACCGAACTATCAGTTTAATAAGTCACGGCTGCAAATACTAACGCAAATTCTTTACAGACGAATGGAAAAACTAGTAGAAGCCGACCTCGGGGAAGAACAGTTTGGATTCCGTAGAAATGTTGGAACACGTGAGGCAATACAGACCTTCAGACTTATCTTAGAAGAAAGATTAAGGAAAGGCAAACCTACGTTTCTAGCATTTGTAGACTTAGAGAAAGCTTTTGACAATGTTGACTGGAATACTCTCTTTCAAATTCTGAAGGTTGCAGGGGTAAAATACAGGGAGCGAAAGGCTATTTACAATTTGTACAGAAAGCAGATGGCAGTTATAAGAGACGAGGGACATGAAAGGGAAGCAGCGGTTGGGAAGGGAGGGAGACAGGGTTGTAGCCTCTCCCCGATGCTATTCAATCTGTATATTGAGCAAGCAGTAATGGAAACGAAAGAAAAGTTCGGAGTAGGTATTAAAATCCATGGAGAAGAAATAAGAAATAAGAACTTTGAGGTTTGCCGATGACATTGTAATTCTGTCAGAGACAGCAAAGGACTTGGAAGAGCAGCTGAACGGAATGGACAGTGTCTTGAAAGGAGGGTATAATATGAACATCAACAAAAGCAAAACGAAGATAATGGAATGTAGTCGAATGAAATCAGTTGATGGTGAAGGAATTAGATTAGGAAATGAGACACTTAAAGTAGTAAAGGAGTTTTGGTATTTGGGGAGAAAAATAACTGATGATGGTCGAAGTAGAGAGGATATAAAAAGTAGACTGGCAATGTGGAAGGAAAGCGTTTCTGAAGAAGAAAAATTTGTTAACATCTAGTATAGATTTAAATGTCAGGAAGTCGTTTCTGAAAGTATTTGTATGGAGTGTAGCCATGTATGGAAGTGAAACGTGGACGATAAATAGTTTAGACAAAAAGAGAATAGAAGCTTTTGAAATGTGGTGCTACAGAAGAATGCTGAAGATTAGATGGTTAGATAACATAACTAATGAGGAGGTATTGAATAGAACCGGGGAGAAGAGGAGCTTGTGGCACAACTTGACTAGAAGAAGGGATCGGTTGCTAGGACATGTTCTGAGACATCGAGGGATCATCAATTTAGTACTGGAGGGCAGCGTGGAGGGTAAAAATCGTAGAGGGAGACCAAGAGATGAAAACATTATGCAGATTCAGAAGGATGTACGCTGCAGTAGGTACTGGGAGATGAAGAGGCTTGCACAGGATAGAGTAACATGGAGAGCTGCTTCAAACCAATCTCAGGACTGAAGACCACAACAACACAACAACAAGAAGCAGCATTCTAATAATATTATATCATCTCTCTCCCCAAAAAAACTATCCTAGCCAATTAATAGTACAAAAGGTGTTGGAATTTCCGTGAATAGGGAAATGACAAACATTGAGTTAATATAATCACGACAATCACCACAATGACAAAGTTGCACTGAAACCAAAACGTTTTAGTGCTCTTGTCACAAGCTGATAAAAACAAATTAGACGAAATATATAGCAAAATTTGGGAATATAGAGAAAAAAAAAGAACTAAACGCGAGATACTGAACTGTTATTGTAGAAGCCTAATTTATCGGAGAAGTTGAACGATGGAAATGAATGAGTCTGTCTTCCAAGATTGTGAATGCTTCTAACTACGCTAAAGCGCCAAAGAAACTGGTACAGCCATGCATATTAAAATAAAGAGATATGTGAACAGGCAGAATATGGCGTTGCGTCGGCAACGCCTTTATAAGACAAGTGTCTCGTGCAAGTGTTACATCGGTTACTGCTGCTTCAAAAGCAGGTAATCGAGATTTGAGTTTGAACGTGGTGTTATAGTCGGCGCAAGAGCGTTGGGACACAGCATCTCCGAGGTAGCGATGAGGTGGGGGATTTTCCCGTATGACCATTTCACGAGTGTACCACGAATATCAGGACTCCGGTAAAACATGAAATCTCGACATCGCTGCGGCCGAAAAAAGATCCTGCGTGACCAACGACAACTGAAGAGAATCGTTCAACGTGACAGAAGTGCAACCCTTCCGCAAATGGCTCCAGATTTCAATGCTGGGCCATCAATAAGGGTGAGCGTGCGAACGATTCAACGAACCATCATAGATACGGACTTTCGTAGCCGAAGGACCATTCGTGTACACTTGAAGACTGCAAGACGCAAAGCTTTACGCCTCGCCTCGGCCCATCAACACCGAAATTGGACTGTTTGTGACTGGAATCATGTTGCCTGTTCGGACGAGTATCGTCCCAATTTTTATCGAGCAGACGGACGTGTACGGGTATGGAAACAACCTCATGAACCCATGGACTCTGCATGTCAGCAGGGGACTGTTCAAGCTGGTGGAGGCTCTGTAATGGTGTCGGGCGTGTGCAGTTGGAGAGATATGGGACTCCTGATACGTCTAGGTACGACTCTGATAGGCGACACGTACGTAAAAATCCTGTCTGATCACCAGCATCCATTCATGTCCATTGTCATTCCAACGGACTTGGCCAATTCCAGTAGGATAATGCGACGCCCCACACGTCCAGAATTGCTACAGAATGGCTCCAGGAACACTCTTCTGAGTTGAATCACTTCCGCTGGCCACCAAATTCCCCAGATATGAACATTATTGACCATATCTGGGATGCCTTGCAACGTGCTGTTCAGAACAGATTTCCAATCTCTCGTACTCTTACGGATTTATCGGCAGCCCTACAAGATTCATGGTGTCAGTTCCCTGCAGCACTACTTCAGACATTAGTCGAGTCCATGCCACGTCCTGTTGCGGCGCTTCTGCGTGCCGCGGGGTAGCTGCACGATATGAAGCAGGTGTACCAGTTTCTTTGGCTCTTCATTGTAGTTACAATTAATGCATTTTCAAAAAACTGCAAAACAAAAATATTAGCGAAGAAAGAATTAGGTCAGCAAAGGAAAAAGAACACCATTTATTTGCTCGACAAGTTTATTATAAGACTGTTAATGTAAGGCATGATTCCTGAAGCATTATTCTATGGTGCATGCCAGACATCGTGAGTTAGTATAATTTTCGCGAAAAAATATCTTAAAATCTGACTATTGTTACCATTCATTCCAATTCATTACTCGTTCCGCTACCCTGTATAGAAAATTTCAGTGGAACTTTTCCTTTGTAGGATCCGGTCAGCTAACTATTACTACTCGAAGCTGTAACGTTTTTCACAGTGCTGCGTCACGTATCTCACTGGCAGGTTATCGGTACGTTGCTCCTGCAGGGTCAATATAATTTTTATGACTGCTCTTTCGTTAGTAATTCGCACATGTTGGAATTAAAAATTAACCAGCTCACTTACTCCACTGGCCATCCTGTAGCTGACAGAAAAGCAATGAGGAGAAACAAACGATCACTTCACATATGTCATGTCCATTTGAAATAATCGACTCCCGCTCGGTAGTTACAATCTCTTATCTGGCACCCATGACGAATAACTGCGTGTAAAGTTCTGAGACGCTGTTACGTAAGCAAATCAACGGCGAAGGAAATACGAAGTGATCACTTCAGTTTCCACTCTACACAATTTAAAGGGATAGAGAGACACCGTCATTTGTCTCGAAACATCGTTATCGATTTTTCATGATCATTTCAGTTTGCACTCTGCACAATGTGAAGGGATGGAGTCACGTTCATTTGTCTCTAAACATCGTTTTCGATTATTCATTCGATTGTGGCCATTGAGAGTGAAAGTTGCCATCGCTGAGATGTGGGCCGCCTAACGTGGCCCTCCATCCTTCGTTTTTTACTCTCCTGTCTCCTTGACGAGCCCCACCTCTCGGGCGGCTGGCACACCATTTTTACCCCTCTCCTTCAGTCTCAACCCCTTCCTCCATCCCCTCCCCCACCCACACCCCCTACCACCAGCTCCGTCCCTTCGCGGCCGTCTCTTCATTGTTTCCAAGGCAGCCAGGAGTCTCTTTCCGCATCAGAGCCGGGAAATTTTTCTCTGTGGAGAACTTCATAGCTTCCTCGTGCGTGATGTATTTCTGTGTTTCGGTCGTTTCTCTTCCTTTGTGACGGTCACTTCTGCGCCGCCTCTTCCCCCCCTGTGCGCCCTCCTTCTCCCTTCTCTTTGTTTTTCGCTCGACATATCTGCCGTCCGTCGTCATTCTTCTGACGAAACTTCTTTTGTCGTTTCTGCTGAGCTATGTGGGCGATATTTCTGGCGTGCCGCGAGGCATCAGACTTCGTGCCTGCCTTGTTTTTGACGGAAGGAACCCCCCCACCCCCACCCCCACCCGTCCCTTAACGGCGTCAATTTCGCCGGGAACAGACAGCGGAAGAGGCTGCTGGCCAAGTTTCTTCTTGATGAAACTTTTGAAATCGTTACCGTTTGTGGGGTATTGCAAAACTGAATTCAGGCGACATTTTACAAAAATTTGTTTTCCTAAACATGCTGGTACAGCCGTATAAAATTTTTCAGCAACAAAAATTTAAGAAAAGCTTTCACTTAGCTACAAATGCTGCTCTTATAGTTACTTTCAATTTTTATTATAACTATTCGATACAGATGTGGAGTTAACTGGCACGTACAATTCATTTATTTTATTTACACAAGTTGCGTAGGACTAAATTGAGGAGCTAATCTCCCAGGTCATGGAACGTGTCAGTACAAGAAATTAGAACATAAATGTAACAACAGATAAAAATAAAATATTTATGAACCCAAAAAAAGTCAAGCCATTAGTTTAAGAAAACGTAGACAACAATACAACATAAGAATAAGCTTAAGCTTCAAGTAACTCCTCTATAGAATAGGAGTAACCCATGAGAAAACTCTTCAGTTTCGATTTGAAAGCGCACAGATTACTGCTAATATCTTTGAATTCTAATGGTAGCTTATTGTAAATGGATGGAGCAGTATACTGCAAACCTTTCTGCACAAGAGTTAAGGAAGTCCGATCCAGATGCAGGTCGGATTTCTGCCGGGTATTCACTGAGTGAAAGCAGCTTATTCTTGGGAATAATCTGATATTGTTGACAAGAAACGACAGTAAAGAATATATGTATTGAGACGCCAGTGTCAAAATACCCAGAATATTGAACAGGGATCGACAAGAGGTTCGCGAACTTAAACCACTAATTGCCCGAACCGTGCATTTCTGAGCCTAAAGTGCCGGCCAGAGTGGCCGAGCGGTTCTAGGCGCTACAGTCTGGAACCGCGCGACCGCTACGGTCGCAGGTTCGAATCCTGCCTCGGGCATGGATGTGTGTAATGTCCTTAGGTTACTTAGGTTTAAGTAGTTCTAAGTTATAGGGGACTGATGACCTCAGAAGTTAAGTCCCATAGTGCTCAGAGCCATTTGAGCCAAAAGTATCCTCTTACAATGGGAAGAGTTACCCCAAAATGTAATACCATACGACATAAGCGAATGAAAATAAGCGAAGTAGACTAATTTTCGTGTCGAACGATCACTTACTTCAGATGCCGTTCGAATAGTACAAAGTCAGCATTAAGTCTTTGAACAAGATCCTAAATGTGGGCTTTCCACGACAGTTTACTATCTGAACACCTAGAAATATGATCTGTTCAGTTTTACTAATCATATGAGCATTCTGTGAATTTAAAACGGCGGTTTTTGTTGAATTGTGTGTTATAAACTGTAAAAACTGAGTCTTACTGTGATACAGCGTTAGTTTATTTCCTGCAAGCCATGAACTAATGCCATAAACTGAACTATTTGAAATTGAGCCAATGTTGCACACAAGATCCTTTACTACCAAGCTAGTGCCATCAGCAAACAGAAATGTTTCAGTTACCCGCAATACTAGAGGGCATATCATTTATATAACTAAAGAACAGGAGTGGCCCCAGCACTGATCCCTGGGACACCACACATTTGACTGTACCCCACTCGGACTGGACATCACAGCCATTCTCTACGCTGTGAATAATAACCTTTTGCTATCTCTTGTTAAAGTAAGAGGTGAACTAATAGTGAACTATCCCCGTATTCCGTAATGGTCAAACTTCTGGAGCAATATTTTGTGATCAACGCAAAGTAATGCCTTAGTCAAATCAAAAACTATGCCTACCGTTCGAAACCTTTTGTTTAACCCATCCGGTACCTCAGAGAGAAAAGAGAATATAGAATTTTCAGTTGTTAAACGACTTTTAAAACAGAACTGTACGTTTAATAGCAAATTATGTAGCATAAAATCATCAATTGTCCTTATATACACTGCCTTTTCCACAACTTTAGCAAACACTGATGGCGTAGAAATAGATCTAAAATTGTCTACATCCCATTTTCCTTTTTTATAAAGCGGCTTTGCTACTGAGTGCTTTAATCGTTCAGGAAACTGACTATTCCTAAAGGAAAAGTTACGAATATGGCTAAGTACAGGGCTAACATGTGCAGCACAGTACTTTAAAATACTGCTAGGCACTCCATCATATACATGAGTCCTTAGTCTCTATTCAGTAAGGTTTATATAAATTACTGTTAATTTAATTTTTTAATGTAACTGTTCATTGCAGTTCTTGTTTTAGAACTGTGCTGTCACGAGCAGCTGCACTTGCATATTGGTAGTTTTGTTATGATGTGTGATAGTAAGCTATGGTACGTGCAGTAATGTCAGCTACCTCAGATGCCTGCCTGTTTCTATAAGCATAGCTCGTGACATGCATCCTCCCCCAACTGCCCCAATGCAGGAAAATCTGCTAGAAGCAGTGTCCCTGTCGAGCAGTGCATATTGAGGGGTGTGGTCATCTATACATTACACAACGTGTACATTACGCAACAAATTTAATAATTTCTTAGCATGGTTTACGTTCGACGATGTAAGAAGGGGCCATTCCCTGCATGACTCTCTCAGGGATCTAGATAAGAGTATATACGTGATGTAGTTGCCCGTACCAATATGTTTCATGCAATCTACAACACCTTCAAAAACCAGGCGCAAGATTTTCGCATTCTCTCGCTCGATACGAGCAAACTAGGAGTTCTCCAGAAAAAAATGAACACGATCTTTTTGAAGGTAATTTAAAGTAGTTTTCTTCTGTACTGGGATACGTCTTCGCTGGAGGCGAGTCATTCAAGAAAAACACATCTGAAGCTTACTTTTGTACGTTTTCATGAATAATTCGAAAACTGACTCTAGCGAAAACGTATCCCAGTACAAAATTTAACTACATTTAATCTCCTACAAAAAGAGACCGTTCATTTTTTTCTGTAGTTTGCGCTTACCAAAGCAGAAAATAAGAAAATCTTGCGTGTAGTATTTCAAGGTGTAAGGGCTGCATAAAACCCGTAGATAACGGCAGCTGCTATATATTTCTCTCTATCTCTCTCTCTCTCTCTCTCTCTGTGTGTGTGTGTGTGTGTGTGTGTGTGTGTGTGTGTGTGTGTGTTCTTCCTCATGGTTCAAGCTATACTACTGGCCATTAAAATTGCTACAGTTGCTACACCACGAAGTTGACGTGCTACAGACGCGAAATTTAACCGACAGGAAGAAGATGCTGTGATATGCAAATGATTAGCTTTTCAGAGCATTCACACATGGTTGGCGCCGGTGGCGACACCTACAACTTCCTGACATGACGAAAGTTTCCAACTGATTTCTCATACACAAACAGCAGTTGACCGGCGTTGCCTGGTGAAACGTTGTTGTGATGCCTCGTGTAAGGAGGAGAAATGCGTACCATCACGTTTCCGGCTTTGATAAAGGTCGGATTGTAGCCTATCGCGATTGCGATTTATCGTATCGCGACATTGCTGCTCGCATTGGTCAACATCCAATGACTGTTAGCATAATATGGAATCTGTGGGTTCAGGAAGGTAATACGGAACACCGTGCTGGATCCCAACGGCCTCGTATCACTGGCAGTCGAGATGACAGGCATCTTATCCGCTGGCTCTAACGAATCGTCAGCCACGTCTCGATCCCTGAGTCAACAGATGGGGACGTTTGCAAAACAACCACCATCTGCACGAACAGTTCGACGACGTTTGCAGCAGCATGGACTATCAGCTCGGAGACCATGGCTGCAGTTACCCTTGACGCTGCATCACATACAGGAGCGCCTGCAGTGGTGTCCTCAACGACAAACCTGGATGCACGAATGGCAAAACGCCATTTTTTCGGATGAATTCAGGTTCTGTTTACAGCATCATGATGGTCGCATCCGTGTTTGGCGACATCGCGGTGAACGCACATTGAAAGCATGTATTCGTCATCGCCATACCGGCGTATCACCCGGCGTTATGGTATGGGGTGCCATTGGTTACACGTCTCGGTCACCTCTTGTTCGCATTGACGGCACTTTGCACAGTGGACGTTACATTTTAGATGTGTTACGACCCGTGGCTCTACCCTTCATTCGATCCCTGCGAAACCCTACATTTCAGCAGGCTAATGTACGACCGCATGTTTCAGGAACTGTACGGGTCTTTCTGGATACAGAAAATGTTCGGCTGCTGCCCTGGCCAGCACATTCTCCAGATCAGACCTCTCACGAATTGAAAACGTCTGGTCAATGGTGGCAGAGCAACTGGCTCGTCACAATACGCCAGTCACTACTCTTGATGAACTGTGGTATCGTGTTGTAGCTGCATAGGAA
The DNA here is from genome assembly GCF_023864345.2 of Schistocerca serialis cubense. NCBI lineage: Eukaryota > Metazoa > Arthropoda > Insecta > Orthoptera > Acrididae > Schistocerca > Schistocerca serialis. Next base: position 631,011,423 of record NC_064642.1, on the reverse strand, counting down.
GCTGTACCTGTAAACGCCATCCAAGCTTTGACTCAATGCCCAGGCGTATCAAGGCCGTTATTACGGCCAGAGGTGGTTGTTCTGGGTACTGATTTCTCGGGATCTGTGCACCCAAATTGCGTGAAAATCTAATCACATGTCAGTTGTAGTATAATATATTTGTTCAATGAATACCCGTTTATCATCTGGATTTCTTCTTAGTGCAGCAATTTTAATGGCCAGTAGTGTAGCTTCATACCAAACTTCATCAAAACCGGTTCAGGGGCTTAGTAGCGAAAATGTAACAGATAAGTTACTTTCGCAAATGTTATATTACAATGGATTATTCACAGAAGAAGATTAGAGTTCTCTGCAAAAACGAGAAGGTCATCATAATCCTTTTTAGGATCCATTGCACTCGAAGGCATGTAGGAAAATAGTCAAAAAATTAAATGGAAAAATCCAAATTAACATCCAATTTTAGATTATGATCCAAGTCAACAGAAGAGAGTGCCACAAGTTTGAAAAACTAAATACGAGTATCTCTTTCTAACATTGAGTGATATCTTCCGGAAGAAACATTCTACACAGGCTGGTAAAATTAATAAATCCTCTCCATAATTGCATTTCAAGGAACGTAGATTTACTTTTGCCACAACATGAAGATTAGCTGATAGATTGGGCCAGTTACACTGTGTACTGGTGGCAGGCAAATAGGAACATAGGGAATTTCTTCACAAGAGTGTGGCTGGGTCTAAGAATTTGTTGTAGATAGCATCTAGAACATTATACCGGGCAGAGTATGATCAACGGAATGGAAAGGATCATTGTATGTGCCCCAAGGATGGGTAACAGGTAGAGTATGATCAACAGAATGAAAAGCATCATTGTGTGTGCCCCAAAGATGGATAACAGGCTGCTAATGTTCTCACTGTACACAGTAGGTTCTATATGCTCTGGGAATGCATAAAAAAAACGGAAAAAATACAACATAATCTTGTCGTATGAGTTAACACATATTCCTACGCTTAGAACACACTCGTAGCATCTGTCGTGGACTACCTGGAACACTTTAGAGAAATCTTACATTGGTATTCTGTTCAGAAATACTGTGAATCGTTGCAGCATCCCCAAAAGCTTCCCCATGGACAGCAGATTAGAGTCCGAGGAACTGTATCAAGTCTGTTGGTGGAAATCAGGCGAATTTGGAGGGAATTCGAGGATTTCTATCTTCCTTTTGGCCAAAAACTAGCTCACAAATATGTTGCCGGGAACAGATTGTTACCAAAAACAAAACAAAAATTACTCTCAACATAGTAAAATTTCGCCTACACAATGTTTCTGGTATAAAAATTCGGTCTCGTAACTTACTGAGTGATCTCTGTACATAACCGTTTCGTCAGTAAGTCAGCAGCACTCACTGCTGTCTACAGCAAACCGTCATTGCTAATTGATTATAGTGAAAACAATAACGATTTCAAACATGTGTGGATAAAAGTCTGCCGGTCGTGGTGGCCGAGCGGTTCTAGGTGCTTCAGTCTGGAACCGCGCGACCGCTGCGGTCGCAGGTTCGAATCCTGCCTCGGGTATGGATGTGTGTGATGTCCTTAGGTTAGTTAGGTTTAAGTAGTTCTAAGTTCTAGGGGAGTGATGACCTCAGCCGTTAAGTCCCATAGTGCTCAGAGCCATTTGAACCATTTTTTGATAAAAGTCTCACGTCAAGATCGCAAATTTTTTCACTGGTTATCGGTTTCGGCTCATTACCGAGCCATCTTCATATCAATCTATAATGTTGTTCAGTGTGAGTCCCTCAGGTAAAGGACTTCATATTACTCACCATATACACTCGCATTTTTTAATTTTTTGTGTCATGTTTTAATATTTTTCTGTTACGCCTATATGATATTTTTATTTAACCAGGGAGACTTAGTTTTATAAAATGCGACAATGTGTAATGAGTGTCACACACTGAACAACATTTTAAATTGATCTTAAGATGGCTCGCTGATGAGCCAAACAGGTGGAAATGGAAATGAGCGTTTGGCGTCATTGGCCGGGAGGCCCCTCGCGGGGCAGGTCCGGCCGCCATATCGCAGGTCTTATTACATTCGGCGCCACATTGGGCGACCTGCACGCTGGATGGGGATGAAATGATGATGAACACAACACAACACCCAGTCCCTGAGCGGAGAAAATCTCCGACCCAGCCGGGAATCGAACCCGGGCCCAGAGGACGGCAATCCGTCACGCTGACCACTCAGCTACTGGGGCGGACAGCCAAACAGGTAATCAGTAAAGAAACAAAATTGGCCATGGGATTTTTATTCACACACATTTTAAATCAACATGTTGCGAATCTTTCCCCATTGACAATGTCAAAGAATAACAGCATAACGATTTACGTAGACTGAATTTCCACTTCGGGTACTGAAAGGTAACTCTACAAATGTGGATAATTCCACTATAATACAAATACAAAATATTTAATTACAAGGTTTGTGTCAAATACTAAACTCTCCAGTATAGTGCAGTAACTACTATTTTACTGCGAAGTGGTATGAAATAGATTCAACACGTGGTGTCAATAACGGGAAAGACTGAAATTAAAGCAGGTTTGTTGGAAACTTTCAGCAAACATGCGATGCAGCTACTGTATAAAGCAGACCATACACAGATGCTAAAGCGATATTGTGCATATACTGATGTGTTCTTCAGTCTGCAAATATTATAATAAGTTGCTCCATATTATATACTTTTCATTTCTTTATTGCCCGACTGGGAAGTACACTTAATTGGGCAGATTACATTGATATAAACATTTTTCCTTTTAAGAGTGTTCACTTCAGTAGTCGTGGTTCTTTATTGTACTTTCGTTCTTCCACATTCTGTACGTACGCACGCTGTGACGTGTTATTCTTCTGACCATTTGTTTCCTCTTCTTTTTTCCCTGCGGTTTTATTTAAGTGTTATTTATGTTAGCGATGTTTCTGAACTGTTCTCGGTTGCTAATGTTATCTTGCTTGATTTCCACTTCTTTAATACCTTCTTCTCCTTCAATGGTCTACTGTGTTTTATTTTAGTTAGTATTTGCTATCTCGAAGAGTCGCCTGGTGAGTTCAAATGTTCAAATGTGTGTGAAATAGCATGGGACATAACTGCTAAGGTCATCAGTCCCTAAGCTTACACACTACTTAACCTAAGTTATCCTAAGGACAAACACGCACACCCATGCCCGAGGGAGGACCCGAACCTCCGACGGGACCAGCCGCACAGTCCATGACTGCAGCGCCCCAGACCGCTCGGCTAATCCCGCGCGGCTGGTGAGTCTGTTCTTGCTCAGTCTGTTCTTATGTCCATAAAATTCCGTCCTTCGCTTTTCTAAAGATGGCTATTATTGTTTCAGTCTGTCTGTAAATCTCCCTCTACGGCCTCTTTATCCAACTATCTTCACGAAAATCTAGTCCGAATATTTCCTTGAGAATTTTCCTATTCTGGTTTTCAATCACTCTTATAGTTGTTTGATTACAAATCATTGTAGTTTCTGCAGCGTACAGTGCTTCCAGCAGAACTACCATGTTGTAGTGGCGTGATTTTGCATTGGCAAAGGTAGATTTTTTAACAGTGACTCCACATGAACTAACATACTTTTTGTAGGATTCCTTCTTGACTGATTATTGTTTTCACTCCTGTTGCGTGCGTGATCGCTCGTAGATATTTAAAGCACATTAATTTTTACATTTCCCGTGCCGAGTTGGATATTTTCTGATGTGGAGATGAAGTTTTTTTATTGAATCTATGATGAATCTGTGCACAGCGAAAGCTGTGCTAAATTGAGTCCTTCGCTCAGCTGTACTGCAGGTTTTCCTTTATAGATTCTGAAGTTTTCTGAATAAAATGGTTTTCGTCAGTAACCTGCGTTTCTTAAATCATAAGGATTTTTATGTGGAATTTTTAATGCTTATGAGTTGTTCAAGTAGTTTGGAGAGAATGCTTACGTTGAGTCTTCTACGCTTGGTACTCTGCAGCGCCGTACTTACTACTGCCAGACAGCAAAACAAGCGCTGTTCTCTCAAACCAGGAACCAAGAACTACAGCTATCTGTTAGCGTTTGGCTTCCGTATCAAGCAAGTATGACAACAGACATAAAAAGAATTCAGATAAGACCAACCTTCGGTTTCTGAAGCTCTAGTAACAGGCATAAATTATATGTCCAGGTTCTGCCTACGTCTGAAAAACATAAATTCATCTTACGTTACTTTTCTTGTCCACGTACTTCTCTGCACAGCTTTGTCATCACCAGTGGGTTCATTTTTATTGGAATGGGAATAAGTAAGGTGTCTCATGATAATGAGTGAAAAGTTACAATATCTTCCCTTCATTACAAGTTAGTAAGATCTGTTTCAACTGGTTAGACAGCTTACCATCTGCAACAAGACGATTATTTATAACTCAAGTAACTGCAAAATTGAAAAAATTACATTTCATTGTAATTTTCTTCCAAATTCCACATGTTTAGCAATCCATTGAAAGGGAAGGAAGAACAACTACACTATAATGTTCCACTGAAAACAAGATCATTGGAGACTTATTATGCACTATGGTGCAGTAGAAAAAGTTGTGTAGGTTGATCAAGTCAGTGTAGCTGCCATGACGACACTGTCGTTCTCCTCATCGTCACTTTACACTCAGATTGTTTTACGTACACAACTGTGAAGAAACCATGGGTAACAGAATAAATACTGCAGTTGATCGATGAAAGAAGGAAGTGCAAAAATGATAGGAAAATTCATAAATACAGAAATACAAGTCACTTAGGAATGAAACAAACAGGAAGCGCAAGGAAGCTAAGGTGAAACGATGCATGAAAACTGTGAAGAATTCGCAAAAGAAATTGTCATGAGGACTGACATAGCACATAAAAAGTGGAAAAAATTTTCTGCGGTCACTAATAGTGCAATGGGAATTCCACTGTTAAATGCAGAGGAGAGAGGGGGTACGTGGAAAGAGTACATTGAGGGCCTCCATGATGGGGAGGACTTATCTAATAATTTGATAGAAGAAGAAACAGGAGTCGATATGGAAAAGATAGGGAATCCAGTAGTAGAATCAGAATTTAAGAGCTTTAGAAGAGTTATATCAAATAAGGCTGAAGGGATAGAAATCACTCCAACAGAGTTTCTAAAATCATTGTGGGAAGTGGCAACAAAACGACTATTCACGTTGGTGTGTAGAATGTGAGTCTGGCGATATACCATCTGACTTTCGGAAGAAACACCATTCACACAATTCCAAAGATAGAAAAACCGAGTGCGAGGATTATCACAATCAGTTTAACAGTTCATACATGTAAGTTGTTGACGAGAATAATATACAGAAGAATGGGAAAAAAACTGAGAATGTGTTAGACGACGATCAGCATTGCTTCAGGAAAAGCCTATTCTGATGTTGCAGTTAATAATGGAAGCAAGACTAAAGAAAGATCAAGACACGTTCATAGCATTTGTCGACCTGGAAAAGGCGTTCTACACTGTCACGTGATGCAAGATGTTCGAAATTCTCAGAAAAATAGGGATAAGCTATAGGGAAAAACATGTAATACACGGTATCTACAAGAACATAGAGGCATCAGTAAGAGTGGAAGACAATAACGAAATGCTGGGATTTAAAAGCTTGTAAGACAAGGAAGTAGTCTTTCTCCTCTTCAGTACATTCATCGAAATAGCAATGACGGAATTAAAAGGTTCACGTGTGGAATTAAAATTCAAGGTGAAAGGATGTCATTGATAAGCTTTGCTGATGATACTGCTAACCTCAGTGAAAGTGAAGAAGAATTACAGGATCCGCTGCATGGAATGAATAGTCTAATGATTACAAAATATGGACTCAGAGTAAAGTGAAGAAAGGCGAAAGTAATGAGAAGTAGCAGGAATGAGAACAGCGAGAAACTTAACATCTGGACTGGTGATCACGAAGTAGATGAAGGAATTCTGCTACCTAGGCAGCAAAGTGACCTATCACGGACGAAGCGAGGACGACATAAAAAGCAGCACATCTCCGGCAAAAAGGGAATTCCTAGCCAAGAGAAGTGTATTAGTGGCAAACTTAGACTTTTAATTTGAGGAAGAAATTGGAGCACAGCATTGTGTGGTAGTGAAACATGGACTGTGGGAAAACCGGAAGAGAAGAGAAGCGAGGGATTTGATATGTGGTGCTTCAGAAGAATGTTGAAAATTAGGTGGACTGATAAGTTCTCCGGAGTATCGGCAAGGAAAGGAATATACGGAAAACACTGACAAGGAGAAGGGACAAGATGGTAGGACAATTATTAAGGCATCGGGGAATAACTTCTATTATACTAGAGGGAGCTGTAGAGGGTAAAAACTGTAGAGGAAGACAAATTGGAATAAACCCAGCAAATAATTGAGGACGTAGATTGCAAGTGGCTCCCCGAGATGAAAAAAAAATTATCCCTATTTTGCCGATTCAGGTGGCTATAGGGGGCTCACAATGCTATCTTATCAACTCCACTACAAAAATGGTTCAAATGGCTCTGAGCACTATGCGACTTAACTTCTGAGGTCATTAGTCGCCAAGAACTTAGAACTAATTAAACCTAACTAACCTAAGGACATCACACACATCCATGCCCGAGGCAGGATTCAAACCTGCGACCATAGCGGTCGCTCGGCTCCAGACTGTAGCGCCTAGAACCGCACGGCCACTCCGGCCGGCAAGTCCACTACACTGTGCAGCCGTCATAGACCAGTCACTTCGGCAATTCATAGGAACGTGAGTAAACAATAAACTGGTAAATATTTTCATCGTGAGACTGTATGAAACAATAGTAACAAATACGTTTCAAAATTTTAATGACAGTAACGTGTTCCTCCTTCGCTGTCAATTACTGCTTACCGTAACAGCCGTAATTATCACAGTGCTTTCCTTAGTCTGTAAATCGCATACTTTTTATTTCTTTCTCAATAATTCAGCAAAGTATACAGCGGTGGGGTACAGGACAAAGTTTTCTTATTATTGAAATATACACTGTCTAGTGACATTGTCACTGGAAGAGTGTCAGTGAGGTTCCAGAGGGTACGGACAGGAATGTCGAGACATGATGGCTACACTATTGTGACCATCTGCGCTAGATATCTCGGTTGAGGACACATGACACGAACAGCTCGATCGAGGTGGTATCACAGATGCTCGGTTGGTTCCGGTAACCGAGGGAGTACGGAAAATTCATCTTGGTGCTCTTTGAACCACGCACTGGTACTGCGAGATGTATGACGCGTTGCATTGTCCTGCTGATAGATGCCAACGTGCCGAGGAAAAAACAAACTACTTACAGGGCGGATATAGTCCTCAAGAGTAGGTGCATATGTGTGTTGATCCATTGTGCCTTCAAGAATGATGAGACCACCCAGAGAATGCCTTGGGAACAATCTCCAGACCATGGAGTTCCCTCCTCCGGTCTCGACCCTTCGCACAATTGTTGCAGGGTGTTTCCTTCCAGACGTTACAGGCCCAATGGAGCATAAAACGTGATTCACCGGAAAAAGTCACCTGTCACCAATTAGTTGACGTTCAGTTGCAGAATGATGAACAGCAATCAGTATGGTTGCACCTATATCTACTTGGATACTCTGTAAATCACACTGAAGTGCCTGGCAGAGGTTTCATCGAACAACATTCACAATAATTGTCTATTATTCCACTCTCGAGCAGCGCGTGAAAAAAAATTGAGCACCTTTATCTTTCCGTGCCAGTTCCGATTCTCCTTATTTTATGATGATGATCGTTTCTCTCTGCGAAGGTCGGCGTCAACAAAATATTTTAGCATTCGGAGGAAAAAGTTGGTTACTGAAATTTCGTGAGAAGATCCCGCCTCAACAAGAGACATCTTTCGTTTAATGATGACCACCTCAAATCCTGTATCATGTCTGTGACACTCTCTCCCTATTTCTCTATAATACAAAAGTGCTCCTCTTCATTGAACTTTCTCGATATATTCCGCGAATCCTGTCTGGTAAGGATCCCACACAGTGCAGCAGCACTCCAAAAGAAGACAGACAACCGTAATGTAGACAGAGTTTTTGTTAGATCTGTTGCATCTTCTAAGTGTTCTGCCAATAAATCGCAGTTTTTTGTTCGCCCTTCCCACAACATATCTATATGGTCTTCCAAATGTAAGTTTTTCGTAATTGTAATTCCTAGGTATTTAGTTGGATTTAAGGCCTTTAGGTTTGACTGATTTATCGTGTAACTAAAGTTTAGTGGCTTCCTCTTAGCAGTCATGTGGATGACATATTTTTCGTTATTTAGGGTCATTTACCAATTTTCGCACCATACAGGTATATTTCCTAAATCGTTTCGCAATTTGTTTTGATCGTTACTAGACGATAAACGGCATCATCACCTGCAAACAACCTAAATCATTTATACAGACAAGGAACAGCAGAGGGCCTACAACACAACCTTGGTGAACGGCAGAAATCACCCCTGTTTTACGCGATGACTTCCCGTCAGTTACTACGATCTGTGACCTCCCAGGCAGGAAATCACGAGTTCAATCGCATAACTGAGACGATACTATATATTCACGCAATTTAATTACAATCGATTGTGAGGTACACTGTTAAAAGCCTTCTGGAAATCTAGAAACACGGGATCAATTTGAAATTACCTGTCAATAGCACTCAAAACTTCGTGTGAGTAAAGAGCTAGTTGTGTTTCTCAAGAACGATATTCTCTAAATCTGTGTTGACTGTGTGTCACTACAATGTTCTCGTTGAGGTAATTCACAGTCTGTTGGCAGTTGTACGTCCTTTCGCCCCTACACATCTTCCTTGTCATGTACGACCCGTGGCGCACCACAGTTGTTTCGGCGCCCGATAACAGTTTACAAACCACCTGCATCCCTTCATGCTTGATGTCTTCCCCGATGGCGATGTCATCATTCAGCCGTACAGTTGTCCGTGTCTCGGAGCCAGAACCGTGCTACAGAGGTTTGAGGAGTATCATAGTGTCCTCGACGATCAAATTCGCCTAGTGTTAATCCCATGGAAAGCACCTGGGTAACTATCGGGCGTCATAATCTCGTACACAGATCAGCGAAACGGAAGTAGATAGTCCTTGTGATTTGGTATGGTTAGAGGTCATCCTTGGTAACAGAAATAAAATAATAATTGGATCCTTTTATCGACCTCTGAGAGGTCCAAAGAAAACTTGTGTCCAATTTCAAAAACGTACCAGACCCGTACTATTATATTTGGTGACTTCTATTTACCCTCGATATGTTAGCGTAGCGAATTACACACCAGTGCGTAGACATCTACTGCCACATCAGTGATGTATTTGTTCCAAAGTCGGACAATCCACCTGTTTAGCCGGTGGTCGTAATGTTTTGGCTCATTAGTGCAAGTTACTCATTGTCGTCATGTAGTGTTGGAGCGAGCGAGGGAGGGAGGGAGGGAGGGAGGGAGGGAGGGAAAGACTGTTGAAGATACACAACTGAGGATATGAAGACTTAGAAACTGACTAGCTGCAACTACTGTATATGAGCATAAAATGGCGCGATGTGCTATTGTTGGTGTGACTAACAGAAACACATAAAAGAGGATGTAGATTTCTTTGATGTACAACGAAAAAAAATGCAACAGCGTCAAGGAGTGTGTTCAGTGCCACCTTGATATAGTATGTGCATACTAAGAGGTTTCAGAGTTAGTAACTCATTTGTTACGTCCATTGGCGACTATATGGGCCTGTCTGTTCGCCCTCAGTTTTGAATCTGTAGGCAGTATTTGTGCTGAGTTTAGAGGTGAACAGTGTCTGCAATATTCATTCTGGGGTACAATCATGCCCCACCGACGAGAACATACTGCTGTCCAACAGTTTCAGCCATTTGAATGGGGTCACAGTATACGCCTGCAGGAAGCTGAATGACGTATCGACGGGCACAGTGTATCGATGGTGTGGCGCTGCTTTCGACAGTGAGCAGCAGAGCTTTCCCACACTCGTACGAGGGGTTCGAAACGTCCGCTAAGTACAGGCGCACATGAGGATCGGCGCACTATGTGAACAGCGGTGGCCGACTGTACATCATCCAGTGACGAAATATGAAAAACGTATGTTCTCGGGGATGTTCAAATGGTTCTAATGGCTCTGAGCACTATGGGACTTAACATCTGAGGTCTAGACTTAGACCTACTTAAACCTAACTAACCTAAGGACGTTACACACATACATGCCCGAGGTAGGATTCGAGCCTGCGAGCGCAGCAGTAGCACGGTTCCCGACTGAAGCGCCTACAACCGCTCGGCCACGGCAGCCAGCGGACCGTTGGGAACAGTGTGCTTGCAACAGGTCTAATATCACGTGTTTCTCTGACCAGACTATCACTGAAGAGTGGAATGGCTCTCTGTTCTCCTCAGTGGTAAGAGCAGGTCCTGCCCGAACGCGAGTGAAGGCGTACATGCCTATGGCGTTGTCTGATAAGCTGCCTGCTCCAGAGGGCATTCACCTGCGACACGGAAGACCCATCCGAAGTTTCAGGGTGTCACAGGGTTATCAGTTACAACTCACGGTCACATTCGTTGTCTCTGCAACGAAATGTAACCAGTGCGCACTAAATTGCACAGGCGGTTATCCTCGTGCTGCTGCCATTTCTTCAACAGTAAGGTAACGTGCTTTCTCAGCAGGACAATGTAAGCCCACATACGGCTTTTGCGACGAAACTTGCTCTTCGCGGTATAAATGAACTGTCCTGGCTAGCTAGATCGCCAGATCTCTTGCCAATTAAATATGTATGGATCTTGATGAAGTGGGAACTTACTCGTTCTCCAAAGACTGCAAGAGCCGTTGCCGAAGTACAACAAAAGATGCATTCTAACACGGGATGCCATTCGGCATTTTTATGGTTATTTGGATGTGAGAAATACACGCCTACGTTGCCGTCAGAGGGGGCAAACAGTGTACGGAAGCAACTAATCTCGAGTTAGAAGTTAGAAACACACAAATTTACAGTAGCCATTTACATGCAGCAGGTGATCAAAAAGTCAGTATAAATTTGAAAACTGAACAAATCACGGAATAATGTAGACAGAGAGATACAAGTTGATACACATGCTTGGAATGACATGGGGTTTTATTAGAACCAAAAAAATACAAAAGTTCAAAAACTGTCCTACAGAATAGCAATAATTAGCGTAACAAAGTAAGGCAAAGCAAAGATGACGTTCTTTACAGGAAATGCTCAATATGTCCACCATCATTCCTCAACAATAGCTGTAGGCGAGGAGTAATATTGTGAACAGCACTGTAAAGCATGTCCGGAGTTATGGTGAGGCATTGGCGTCGGATGTTGTCTTTCAGCATCCCTAGAGATGTCGGTCGATCACGATACACTTGCGACTTCAGGTAACCCCAAAGCCAATAATCGCACGGCCTGAGGTCTGGGGACCTGGGAGGCAAAGCATGACGAAAGTGGCGGCTGAGCACACGATCATCACCAAACGACGGGCCCAAGAGATCTTTCACGCGTCTAGCAATATGGGGTGGAGCCCCATCCTGCATAAACATCGTAGGTTCCAGCAGGTGTTTATCAGACAGGCTGGGGATGATGCGATTCTGTAACATATCGGCGTACCTCTCACCCGTCATGGTAGCAGTTTTGCTGTCCAGCGTCATCTGTCGGACTTTTTGTGAACTTGGTTTTTTTTTTGGTTCTAATAAAACCCTATGTCATTGCAAGCATGTGTGTCAAATTTTACCTCTCTATCTACATTATTACGTGGTTTATTAAGTTTTCAAATTTATACTGACTTTTTGATCACCCGGTATAAATATATCCGCCAGGGTAGCCGAGCGCGCTAACGCGCTGCTTCTTGGACTCGGGTAGGCGCGCCGGTCCCGGATCGAATCCGCCTAGCGGATTAACGACGAGGGCCGATGTGTCAGCCAGCCTGGATGTGGTTTTTGGGCGGTTTTCCACATCCCGCTAGGTGAGTACCGGGCTGGTCCCCACGTTACGCCTTAGTTACACGACTAGCAGACATCTGAACACGTTCGCACTTTTCCATGACTTACACTAGACGCAGACAGCAGGGGTACATCACTTCCGTCCCGGGGGGTAAAGAGTGGCGGCAGGAAGGGCATTCGGCCACCCCTTTCCACTAACCTTGCCAACAATGCCAACCTTGCGTCAGCGCGGGACATGTTACCCGTGAAATATATATATATATATATATATATATATATATATATATATATATATATATATTACTTTTTAACTTCAAATTGCAGGAGATCATTCTTCAGGCAGGATGAAGGGCATTGAAGCAGGTGGCGTGTGGTTTGTCCTTGTCCACAATCGTAGGAGGTGTCTTCTGTTATGAACCCCATCTCACCGGGTTTTCTCTGGATCGTCCAACTCCTGATCGTAATCTGTTTAAAGATTTCCACACCAGCCAAATTTGTGTCCAGGTGGTAGTTCTTCAGCTTCTGGCATCCATCCGCGCAGTTGAGGCGTCCACCTCTTCCTTAACTCGTCTTGCCTTCTATCGTGAAACGGTGAGCTTCTCAGGTGTCCTCAGGAAGCTCTTTCGCAAGCTCATCCGTTGCTGTGGTGGATTATGTCCGTGCAGTGGATGGGAACTGTTCTGTTCCACTTTGTCTCTCGTTGTTGGCAGCAATTGTTCTGCGTACCCATGGTGGCTCAATTCCAGCCAGGTAGTAGAGCTTATCGATTGGCGTAGGTCTTAACCAACCTGTGATGAACCTGCAGGCTTCGCTGAGAGCAGTGTCTACTTCTCTGGCATGAGATGACCTGTAACAGACTGGGGAAGCATATTCGTCAGTAGAAAAGCACAGTGCCATGGCAGAAGGGCGAATATTTTGTGGCTGTGAGCCCCACTGTGTCCCCGCTAGTTTGCGAATTAGATTGTTACGAGTGGAGAGTTTCATTCTGGTGTTCTTGCAGTGGGTTTTGAATGTCAGAGTTCTATCGAGAGTGACTCCCAAATATTTAGGGGCGTGATGATGCTGCAATTGGATACCTGACCATTCAACATGTAGCTCACGATTAGCTTCCCTGTTCCTTACGTGAAAGGCATAAATTTGTGCCTTCGAAGGGTTTTGTCGGAGTTGATTCCGGTAATAATAGCAGCTTGACAGTGGTCTAAGTGCAATTGTTAGGTTTCTTTCCACTGTTTCAAAGCATGAGCTGTGCGTAGCAAGGGCTAGGTCATCTGCATATAAGAATCCCCTCGTGCCCGGGGTCAATGGCTGGTCGGTGGTATAAATGTTGAAGAGAAATGGGGCCAAGACGCTTCCCTGAGGTAGACCATTTTTCTGAGCTCTCTAGACTACGTCGTCCTTGAAATTCAACAAAAAACCTGCGGTTTTGGAGGAGGGTGCTGATTGTCTAACTAGGTTCATATTTTTTATCATATTATATAATTTTTATGGAGTAACCGAAGGGGGCAGTAATATACGCTACTTTGAGATCCACGAAGACCACGCCCGTTACTTGTCGGGTTTCAAAGCCATGCTCTATAAAATGAGTAAGATTCAAAAGTTGCCCTGTGCAGCTTCTGTTCGGTCGAAATCTTGCTTGTTTGGGTATGAGAAGAGGGTCTATTACTGGTAGGATTCTATTCAGACTCATACGTTCGAACAGTTTATAAAGGTGACTCAAAAGGCTAATCGGTCTGAAATTCGTGGGATGATTTGCTCCCTTTCCAGGTTTCAGAAGAGCTATCACCCCTGTTCTTTCGCCAGATCTTTGGTATTTGACACTGGTTCATGCAGTTGTTGAAAAGCTTCAGAATCGATTTTCTTGTTGCTGGACCAAAATTCGTAATTTACTCCACACGGATGTCATCTAAACTGGGTGGTTTACCAGTTTTGCTCTCCTTAATAGCCTTGTTTAATTCAGATACCTAGAATGGGAGAGTCAGACCCCATGTTTGTTCATGGGCATCTTAGTGTATTTTTGGCACTTTGATTCTACGGCTTCCTTTCCCATTCACGAGCAGATGGTGTGCTATCTGACCTTCAGTGATGTTACAGTATGCTGTGGATCTGGTTGGATCATTAATGAGGCGTATTAATAATCTCCACGCTTTGTGACTGTTTCTGGTTTGATCAAATTCCTCTATAGTTTTAACCCAAGAATTCCTTTTGGATTCTCTCAGAGATGTAATAAGTTTATTCCCAGGCGCCAGCGTTTTCTCGCCGAATGGATATTCTTCGAATAGTACCTTATACTCTTTGAACTGAACACTGGGTTCCGAAGTTAGACCAGCAATGTGTGATGTTCGACAACCCCGAGAAATGGCAATTCTGGAGCATCTCTTTACAGCCTCTACGAAAGTCATACGAGTCAGGTGAAGATTCAATATTTGGAACTGCAGCGCCCAGCATTACTGTTAATGGGCAATTGGCTTTCCTGAAGTTAAACCTCCTCCTAAACGAAATTGTCTGAGGTCTAACTGCTGCGTAAATTTCGCAAAAAATGGTTCAAATGGCTCTGAGCACTATGGGACTTAGCATCTGAGGTCATCAGTCCCTTAGAACTTAGAACTACTTAAACCTAACTAACCTAAGGACATCACACACAGCCATGCCCGGGGCAGGATTCGAACCTGAGACCGTAGCGGTCGCGCGGTTCCAGACTGAAGCGCCTAGAACCGCTCGGTCACACCGGCCGGCTAAATTTCGCACATGATAGGTCTGTGTTGTGCATTTGGAATAGGGCTGCAGACAGTTTTTATGCACTGTTGAGATTTTTCGCTGCAAAATATCATATCGGGGTTGTATCCGCGTTTTCACTGTTGAAACATGCAGGTTGCTTACAGTTCTGTATAAGGCTCAAATGACTGCCATTCCCCATTCCTGTAATGCTATACCAGTCTCATCAACATGCTCATAGCCCCACGTGGTGCTGTGACAGTTGAAGTCACTAGTTAGTATTTGTGTGTGTTCACTATAAAAGTTATCAGGTACATTGACTTTGAGATCAACATCCGGTGGCTTGTATAGGGGTGTGATTGTACAGCCTTTGATTTCCAAAGTTAAGATCATTTGCTTCAGTAATGGCTGTTGATATTACCTGTATATCTGGTTAGACAAATATAGCCCTTCCGTATTTTGGGTGGGGTCTTTCCGTAGCCAGTCGCAATCCGTTTATTTTTGGTCTGCGCATTTCACAGCTTCTGTGGGTCTCCTGGATGCAGAGCACATCGAACTTTGTTTGTCTTTACAGCTCTTGTAGCAGTACTTCTTTTGGTGATGACACACATTCCATATTCACCGAGATGATGGTCAACTGTGATCCTGAAAAGGACCAAGATGATGTTTCTGGTGTGAAAGGATCAGCCATCAAAGAAATCTGACGCCCCTGCAAGTCTTACCTCGGTCGGAAATCATTGCAATCTTCGTGGAGGCTCCTTTCTTGTACCCCATTGAAACAACTATTTGGACTGTTCAGACATGCTTTACTGTGACATGTGTGTTTCATTTGCTCTGAATTTGTCACTTTCTGCAACGACGATGAGCTATCTGTCGCATCTCTTGCCAATAGAATGGCATTATCCCTGATTGCGTTGCACTTTTGTCCGACAGTAAATATTTGTCCAATTGGTAGAATATCTTGTTATAAATTTCTGTGTGTAAGTTATACTTACTGTTCCCACGAATATGTAAGTACCTTGGTGTCTCGTTCACAGCATATTACGAGCTTGCCTTGGCACCATTTCACTGTGTGAGCTCTCCATATTTCAATTAGCGCTAATGAATGTACTCAAAGCCCAGAGCAGTTCAAACACTTTATCAACGAGGCATGACCTTCATGAGTGTGTTAACTATTTATAGGACCTATTCTTAGTTGCCTTATGCGGTTCTGGACTGAAGCGCTTAGAACCACTCGGCCACAACGGCCGGCTGAATTATAATATCATTTTCGGTAAATGTACTCATAAAATATCATTTTTTCTTAAGTAAAGCTTTGAAATCGTTAAATTTAAAGACTTGGTCATGTGATCGAAAAGTTCTGTTTTTGGCTGAAACCCTGGGATTCAAGGAGTATTAGCCGAAGTTACTAATGTTCTTCCGTAAGTTTTCTGTCTACAGTTTAGTTACTTAATGATGGAAAACGCATTTACAACTTCTAAGTAACAATGGAGGGGAATTTTGTGGAGGCTGACAGTAGAAAAGTTCAGAAAGTTGATGTGTTCATAGTTATTTGTTCTTGAAAAACAACCGAGCTTTTTATGTTTTGGAAATAAGAATCGTGAAAACTGCATTGCAAGACGACTGGGACGGACGTTCTGTGACACAGCTATAAGTCACAGAATTGTCCTAAAACTGAGGGAGTATGGAACAGAATTATTTGCTCCTACCATGCCGAAAACGTTTATCCGGGCACCTAGTGAAAGACTCTACAATAAAACACCGCGGAAACTTTTTCATTCAGAAGATTATTCTTAAATGACGCTAACAAACTAAAACAGATATTAAAATCTAATATGATAAGCGCGTTTAATTAGATACACGCTATCGATATCACATGACAAAGTTAAGAACTTTAGTGGGTACATTTTCACTGGCATGTGGATTTTCTGTGAAGTATGAGCAAATTTTTGCACTTTGAGAGTTTATGTGTAACATGTTACGTTTTTGCTGTTCATACTTTTTGTGCAAAAATAGACATAATGTCTTATGGGATAACAGCAATCAGTGATTTTATAATGTTACTTAAAATCCGTCTTGATTGCAATTTTTTTTATTTTTTTTATTCATATGACCGGTTTCGGTTCATTCAGAACCATCTTCAGATCTGATATTTCAGTTACAGGTGTAACCCGTCCAAATCCAGCAACTCTCACATGCTACGTCACATGTGACGTAGCATGTGAAAGTTGCTGGATTTGGACGGGTTACTCCTGTAACTTTCACATGCTACGTCACATGTGACGTAGCGTGTCAAAGTTGCTTGATTTGGACGGGTTACTCCTGTAACTGAAATATCAGATCTGAAGATGGTTCTAAATGAACCGAAACCGGTCATATGAATAAAAAAAAAATTGCAATCAAGACGGATTTTAAGTAACATAACGTTCATACTCTTGTTGTCCATTTGATAGTCATTTATTTATTTTTTGCTGTTAATTTTTTGACCATCGAACAGACTCCCATGTGGACGACATGGTAATAATCATCCCTGGCGTAGAGAAACAACTAAAAGATTCGAAAGCAAGTAAATCACCAGGTCCGGACGGAATCTCAGATCGATTTTGCAAAGAATACTCCACGGCAATGACCCCTTACATAGCTTGCATTTATCGTGAGTATCTCACCCAGCACGAAGTTCCAAGTGACTGGAAAAAAGTATGCAGTTACTCCAGCAGATAAGAAGGATAAAAGAACGGACCCCCAAAAATTACAGACCAACATCCCTCATTTCTGTTTCCTGCAGAATCCTTGAACTTATGTTGCGCGGTGGCCGATCGGTTCTAGGCGCTTCAGTTCGGAACCGCGCGACTGCTACAGCCGCAGGTTTGAATCCTGCCTCGGACATAGATGTGTGATGTCTTCAGGTTAATTAGGTTTAAGTAGATCTGAGTTCTAGAGGATTGCAGATTATTTGTCGGACAGGGCGGACAGCAGTCTGCGGTTATTTGCTGATGAAGTCGTGGTGTAAGAAAGGTGTCGAAGTGTTATGTCTGTAGAGAAATACGACATAGACAAAATTTCCAGTTGGTGTGATGGGTGGCAGCTGGCCCCAAATGTGGAAAAATATAAGTTAATGCGGATGAGTAGGAAGAACAAACCTATAATTTTCGAATACAGTATTATTAGTGACCTGCTTGACACAGCCAAGTCGTTCAAATATCTGGGTGTAACATGGCAAAGAGATATGGAATGGAACAAGCATGTGAAAACTGTGGTGTGGTCGACTTCGTCTTATTGGGAAAATATAGGGAAAGGGTGGTTCACATGTAAAGGAGACCGCATGTAGGACGCTGGTGGGGCATAATCTTGAGTATTGCTGGTGTGTTTGGGATCCGTACCAGGTTGGATTGCAGGGAGACATCGAAGCAATTCAGAGGCTGGCCGCCAAATTTGTGACCGGTAGGTTTCAACAACGCGTAAGTGTTACGTAGATGCTTTGGAAACTGAAATGGGAACCCCTGGAGCGAAGACGACGTTCTTTTCGAGAAACACTGTTGTGAAAACTCAGATAATCAGCATTTGATGCTGGCTGCCACACTGTTCTACTGCCACCAACATACATTGAGCGTAAGGAACACGAAGACAAGATACGAGAAATTAAGGCTCATATGGAGGCATATAGACATATATTTTCCCTCGCTTTATTGGAACAGGAAAGGAAATGAATGGTACTGGTACAGGCTACCATCCGCCATGCACCTTATGGTGGCTTGCGGGGTATGTATGTTGTGGTGTCGCTGCCAGACACCACACTTGCTAGGTGGTAGCCTTTAAATCGGCCGCGGTCCGTAGTATACGTCGGACCCGCATGTCGCCACTGTCAGTGATTACAGACCGAGCGCCGCCACATGGCAGGTCTAGAGAGTCTTCCTAGCACTCGCCCCAGTTCTACAGCCGACTTTGCTAGCGATGGTTCACTGACAAATTACGCTCTCATTTGCCGAGACGATAGTTAGCATAGCCTTCAGCTACGTCATTTGCTACGACCTATCAAGGCGCCATTACCAGTTACTATTGATGCTGTAAAACATGTACCGTCAAGAGCGACGTTCACCATTTATGGATTAAAGTTAAGTATTCCACCAGTCTAATTTCCTTGTCCTGTTCCAGACCTCACGCCAGACTACGTGAGCTAAAACGCGTGCCTTTCGGCTACCTCTCATAGTGGGTTGGCTCTCTTTCCAATCCACAACATCTGTAGTTGTAGATTATGAAAAATGGTTCAAATGGCTCTGAGCACTATGGGACTCAACTGCTGAGGTCATTAGTCCCCTAGAACTAGAACTAGTTAAACCTAACTAACCTAAGGACATCACAAACATCCATGCCCGAGGCAGGATTCGAACCTGCGACCGTAGCGGTCTTGCGGTTCCAGACTGCAGCGCCTTTAATCGCACGGCCACTTCGGCCGGCGTAGATGATGAGAAGCTACTATATATATATATATATATATAATGAAGATGAAAGAATGAATCGCATAATTACAGACACACATCGTTAACATCGGATTGCTGTAGAATTCTTGAAAACATCCTGAGTACGACTATAAAAAATTTCGAAACTTCCTGGAGGATTAAAACTGTGTGTCGGACCGAGACTCGAACTCGGTACCTTTGCCTTTCGCGGGCAAGTGCTCTACCATCCTTTTTCTATGTAGATCTCATTTTGTTCTATATTTTTCGTTGAATTTGTTCGGGGCGGACGTCCGTCCGATGACACTCTTTTAGGTTCTTCGTTGAACCGTTCACTCAGTTTTTTATTACAGAGTAACTAACCCTCTGACCGAACACGCTGAGCTACCGTGCCGGCGTCCATCTGAGCTACCCAAGCACGACTCATGCCCTGCCAGTACCTCAGTCGTGCTTGGGTTGCTCGTATGGTAGAATACTTGTCCGCGAAAGGCAAAGGTCCCGAGTTCGAGTCTCGGTCGGCACACAGTTTTAATCGGCGAAGAAGTTTCATATCAGCGCATACTCCGCTGCAGAGTGAATATCATCAGCACTGATTTAAAAAGCATCACTCATGCGAAATTCAGCTTGCCCTTTTCTCACATGGTGTCCTAACAACTTTGAGAGGAAGGCAATGGGCAGATTCCACATTCCTAGATTTCCGGGAAGTGTTGGACGCGGTGCCCCGCTGCAGCACGTCCGAGGATACAGTTTATTCCCAGATATGTCATTGGCTCGAAGATTTTTTAAGTAATAGAGCCCAGTAATTAGTCCTCAACGGCGAGTGTTCGTGAGGGACAAGGGTGTCGTCAGGAGTGCACCAGGGAAATGTATTGTTTCCTACAAACTTGAATTATCTAACGGACAGGGTGAGCAGCAATTTAGGGATGTTTGCTGATACCTCTGTGGTGTAGGGAAGGTGTTGTCGTTGAGCAAGTGTAGGAGTATACAAATGACAGACAAAATCTTTAGTTGGTGTGTTGAGTGGCGGCTTGCTCTAAATGTAAAAAATTTATAAGTTAATGCGGATAAGTAGGAAAAACAGTCCTGTAACGTACGAGTAGAGCATTAGTAGGGTGCTGCTTGACCCAGTCACTGCTATTAAATATTTCAGCGTAACATTGTGAAGCTAAATGAAATTGAGCACATCAGCTTGGTAGCAGGGAATGCAAATGCTCGGCTTGGTTCTGTTCAGCTTTAATGTACGCGACGATGATGATGACCCTCGTATGTCTCTTGTAGCATATTACAATGTGCAAGATGTCCAGCGCAATGGATACACGCAGACGGGAACTACTTGTTCACGAGGACGGCACGGGTTGCGTCGGGTGCTTCGGCGAGCGCTGCACGTGTATGGACGGCCTGCGTTGCTCTGTGAGTCACCGCTGGCGCTGCTGCTGCCATCTTCCAGGTGGTGCGCGCTGGAGGCTGCTGATCCCGCGGCTGGAGGCGCGCTCACACCCGCCACCGCCACGTGTGCCTTCCCACGCGCCAGATGGCCTCCGCCCCCGCCATATATAACCGCCTTACGCCACTCAGTGCGTCCGGCAGGCCGCCCCCACCCAGTGGGCGGCTGTCGCCCCCGGCCAAACGTCGTTCGGCTCCTTTTCCTTCCGCGTCCGCCGCTGTGCGCGGACTGCGTCATCGCTGTCCCTGGGATTAGCGCGGTCGTTCCCAACCACTGCTGCCGCTGCCCCCGTACGCGCGACATACGAAAAAATTCCCGCTGGCTCGGAAAAAAATGATGGGAACACGCCACTGCTGAAAGGGACTCGCAATTCCACTCCATTCTCCACCCTACATGACAGATGCTGCACGAATTAGTGCGTCACTCTGACACCCAGTGTCTGCTCCATGTGGTCTATTTAGCGTTGCTGACAAGGAGACGGCACGACCGTGGGGTCGGGGATTTGTCCGAAATTTTGTGTGGTGAAAGAGGACCCCTAACATCTCACGTGGTTAAAATATTAGGACGCACTACCCCGAAAATCCCGGGAAAAATCGATCCAAAGTTTCTTAGGTGCCATGTGAGTACAAAATGTTGGTGCATTGCTGAGCCGCCGTCTGTCATAGATGCAGCCGGCAGGTAACTCAGTGTGTTCGGTCAGAGGGCTAGCAGCGCTCTGTAATAAAAAAAAACTGAGTTAACTGATCAAAGACGCACTTAAACGGATGTCTTACGACGTCCGCCCCGAGCACATACAACGAACGAAAACGAAGAAAATGAGAAATTAAAAAAAAAAGATGTTGTTTAGGGCTCGTACTATTACGCCAGAGGTCTCGGGTTCGATCATTCCTGTGGCACTTTTTTTTCCTTCTGTTTCATTTTCTTTTGTTATTCCACCAATTATGGAGAAAGTTTCCCAAACCTACATTATCTTTAACAACTTAGTTACATTATTGATTAAAAATAATTTTCTTTTTGTCCAAAACACAATTCATGGCGGTGGGTTTTCCATTTTTCATTGTAAAGTATATGAAAAAAAAACATTGCGTTTTTATTCAGAATAACAAAGTCGATTGGATAACATTCAATTTTTATACATATAATAATTATAAACAAGAGCCGCAGTGGTAATTATCGTAAAAACAAACAAAGCAATACTTTTTGCGACATTTTGCACTGCACATAAAAATTGATTTTTTACAATCACAGGGCGTTTGCAATAACATTTACGAAAATGTTTTGAGTTTCTGACAATTTAGAGGCAAACCAGGAATATTGAATCATGTCTCTGAATATTGGTGACGACAATTGATGATGAATTATAGAATGAATTTTTATACAATTTTCCGGGAATTAATTTCACGATTCTCCTGTAACAATGCACTGCAATTTTGCAAGTAACAGAAGAAAAAAAAAGTACCGGAGGAGGAATGGAACCCGAGACCTCTGGCGTAACGGTCCGAGCGCTAACCATGTAGGCCAAACGGCGGCTCGGGAACGGACTTGCATTTTATACTCATACGGCACCTACGAAACTTTGGATCGATTTTACTCGGGATTCTCCGAGTAGTGCGTGAGGTGTTAGGGGTCCTCCTTCACCACACAAAATTTCGGACAAATCCCCGACCCCACGGTCGTGCCGTCTCCTTGTAAGTCGGCCATCGCGCCGTTTTGATCATCACTGCAGGAGCCATTTTTGATAGACGGGCTGTCGCCTGTGTTGTCACACTTACGATACGGATGGTTCGAAAACCGACATAGGTGTCCGAAACTAGTCACCATCAAGAAATAAAGAAGATACTTCTCAGTTCAACTTATGATAAAGCTACAACCGTTTATTTAAGTTACATAAAAAGTTGGCAAATTAGAAGAATGTCTACGACGGTGTATTTGTTGTATTCACGATTTCGGTTAGTCAGTGAGATACTCTGAAGTGAGATACAGTATCTACTGATCAATTAATAACTTTAAGAATAACAATTACGATGGAAATTTGCTGGCGCCGCACAAGAGGCGCAACAATAGTGAAGTTCGCTCGGGAGCGTGTGTCTCAGCTAATTTACGCACAGGGATGCACACTCCAGACAGTCAGGCTTATGATATTTCGTATAAACAAAACTTGTGGAATATATGTTAGATTATTAGATGATATTTCTTATTATTATAAGAATTAATTTACACCGAAAAGCCAAAGAAACTGGTGCAGGCATGCGTATTCAAATACAGAGATATGTAAAGAGGCAGTATACGGCGCTGCGGTCTTCAACGCCTATATAAGACAATAAGTGTTTGGCGCAGTTGTTAGACCGGGTACTGCTGCTACAACAGCAGGTTATCAACATTTGAGTTTAAACGTGGTGTATAGTCGGCGCACAAGCTATGGGACACAGCATCTCCGAGCTAACGATGAAGTGGAGACTTTCCCGTACGACCATTTCACAAGTGTACAGCGAATATCAGGAATCCGGTAAAATATCAAATCTCCGACATCGCTGCGTCCGGAAAAATATCCTGCAAGGCTGGGACCAAAGACGACTGAAGAGAATCGTTCAACGTGACAAGTGCAACCCTTCCGTAGATTGCTGCAGATTCAAAAAGTGTCAGCGTGCTAACCATTCATCGAAACATTATCGATATGGGCTTCCGGAGCCGAAGGCCCACTAGTGCAACCTTGATGACTGCACGACACAAAGTTTTACGCCTCGCCTGGGCCCGTCAACACCGACAATGGACTGTTGATGACAGGAAACAAGTTGCCTGGTCGGACGAGTTTCGTTTCAAACTATATCGAGCGGACGGACGTGTACGGGTATGGAGACAATCTCATGAATTCATGGACGCTGCATATCAGCAGGGGGCTGTTCAAGCTCCCCCCTTCGTACTCTTACGGATTTATGGACAGTCCTGGAGGATTCATGGCATCAATTCCCTCCTGCACTACTTCAGACATTAGTGGAGTCCATGCCACGTCGTTTTGCGGAAGTTCTTTGTACTCGTGGGGGTCTTACACGATATTAGTCAGGCGTACCAGTTTTTTTTTTTTTTTTTGGCACTTTAGTGTATTTACCTTTTCTTCTTCGTAGTCAACGTTACGGCGTGCAGCTTGCTCTGCTTGAAATTCTTGCTTCTCTGAAGTATTACAGGTACCGATGACACAGGTAGAACAGGTGAAATACATAATTAATAAGTGACATTGGCTTATACTATCAGAATTGATATATTTCGGACTATCAGTGAACTAAACAGAAATTCACGTTCTGTCTCTATCATGGACAGGCAAAGACGGTCAGTACAAGACTGATGCAACATCCGATGGAGCTTTTTTCTTTTTTACAAAATAAGGAAGTTAATGTACTTCATTTTTTCTCTCTATTTCCACAGGCTTGATTGCTGTGGGCATACCGCATTTTAACCTTTGCTGTAAACTACTTAGGCGAATTAATGGATAAAAAATCAACAGAGAAAAATAAAACGTATATCTATATGTAAATCAGCATAAGTCCCAATGCAACTATCTGATCAAAAGCACCCTAACATGCATATGTAATGCAGAGCTGACGGCTATATATGACGAGAGGTGGACCCGCCAGTATAAAAAAGGTGCAGGGATATTTTGTTGTCAGTAGAGGAGCAGCAACAGCAGGTTGTGTCCGACAGAAGGGCTCACTGACTTGGAACGTGGGCTAGGCATTAGATGTCACTTGAGTAACCATCGGGGATATTTCACCTCTTCTGAAGCTGTCCGAGATGACTGTTGATGATGTTGTTGTGAAGCAGAAACGCCAACAACGGCAGCTAACCCAAAAGCGTGCAGACCTCACGTGCTGACGAATGGGGACAGTGGCGCACTGCGGAGCTTGGTTGTAAAAAGTCGCATGAAACAAGTGGGAGGAATCTCTCGTGAGTTTCATAGTACCACCAGAAGTCCAGCTAGCACAATGAGTGTGCTTAGGGAGTTAAAAAGTACGGGTTACAGCTTCTCATAAAGCACACGTTTGTGTAGTCAGTGCTAAGCGACAGTGAGGTGGCGAAAAAAGTGGCGGAACTTCACGGTGGCCGACTAGAAATGACTTATTTGCTGTGATGACTCGCACCGTACAGCGTGTTAGTCCACTGGAAGGATTTGACTTTTGTCAGATGCCTAGAAAAGGTTGTCTGTCAGGTGTAATTCCAACAGTGATGTACGAAGGAAGTGGTGTCACCGTGCAAATGTTTTTTTGGGTGGTCGAGAAATGCGGTTAAGAAAACGCTAGGTACGAAAGGATAAGAACACATTTCACTGCAGTGTGTATTTCGTACAGTAGAGGAACAGTTTGTAGATAATGGTGGTATCAGAGTGTTAATGCACCGTGTCATAAAGCGGCATCCATGAAGCAACGGTTCGTGCACAGTATCATTCATGGAATTGACTTGCCTTCCCAGAACTCCGACATGAACCCAAAGTCGTACATTTTAGATGAGTTAGGACGTCGACTTGGCTCCAGACCCGCCTGTCCTACAACCATACTTTCTCTGGCTATCTCTCTTGAACAATAATGGGCTGCCATTCCCCCACAGACATTAATTCAATTAATTGAAACTGCTCTCAGGGGAGCTCAAGCCATCATAAAGGCAAAGAGTGGATACACCCGATATTAATGTCCACTAACAGTTGTCCGGATACTTCTGATCAGATGGTGTATTTTGAGAGAGACCACGAGTCAAGACCTGGTGACTTGCGTTATCTAGACGTGGGAGATAAAAACCAGTGATGTGGTCTGGCAAAGGTTGCCCACTAGATGCATCTAGGATTGTCAAAGGGTGAGCGAAATGAACAAATGTCCAACTCTCCAATGAATTTGAGCTTCTGGGGCCGTTGCTGTTGAGTGTTGGTCATTGCACAGTGTGGAGCCCTGCACGGTGCCATACACCAGATCCCGCAGTATTGAATACAAGATTGTGTCGGCTGAAAATGTATACATCTGCTAGAGAACGTCCACAGCGAGTGATAGTCGTTCGATTGAGCTTCTGCCATACCGATCACACTATCCGGCGCGTAGCACCCTCGATGGCGGAACTGCCGAACAAATGGTTCAAATGGCTCTGAGCACTATTGGACTTAACATCTGAGGTCACCAGTCCCCTACACTTAGAACTACTTAAACCTAACTAACCTAAGGATATAACACAAATCCATGCCCGAGGCAGGACTCGAACCTGCGACCGTAGCGGTCGCGCGGTTCCAGACTGAAGCGCCTAGAAACACTCGACCACTGCGGCCGGCTCCACGCATTATCCAGCTGGTACTAGCCATCACGGTTCGTCAGATTTTCCGGAATGCGTGTTTCCGTGATTCTTTAGCGTCGGAGTCCCAGATAGACGTTGCGCGCAAATTTTGTTTCTGTCATAGTCCATTGAATGTCCGGTGGAGAAATTTTCAGCAGATGCAGACTCTGTTGGTTGCAAAAGGCGCGTGCTGCATTGATTTTCGGTGCAGTGTTTATCGACATCATGTGGTCTGACCTATATAAATTATACAACATAGTCAACATATTTTGTAAATTCCAACGAAGTCTGCTATTCAACGGAATCCGATAAAAAATTATTTTGGCCAAAGCTACGTCCTTTTGGGACTTCATTGTTAAAGAATAAGTGGAAATATAGATGGTGGAAAATCTGACGAACCGTGATAGTAGGTACCTATTGGATAATATGTGGAATCCGATAATTTCCAAGACTTTTCGTAAACGATGACAGACAAAGCGAATGATTAAGACGAGCCCAGCTTTGAGGACAGCTGCGCAACTCAATTGCAGCGACGACACTGTCCGCTATAAGGTCAGTCGGTCACCATGAACACGTACAATGCGAAAATAAACTACTGCATGGGGGAGTAATTTATAAAAAAAAACTAACATGAGAACTGCAAATGACTGAATCTAAATTCAAAACGAACGCGAAAGATTAAAGTGTGCGAAGTTTAAAATTTGTAACCAGAAAAGGGGTCTGAAAATACACAATACAGAAAGAGTCAACAACACTAAATTAAAAGAAAATGCTTATAACGCCTATTTATAACCACGGACGAACGAAGCGTGGCAAATATATGCACAGAAGAGAAAACACAAAGAAAATAATATAAAGATATCATAGTGAACCTAGGAAAGATTCTTTGCTAATGGTGAACACGATATTCGTGGAAAACAGATTATAGTGTTTAAACTAACGAAGCATACGAAAAGATGGAGAAAGACACTGCAAACATCCCATAAATTTATGACATGATGGAGATAGTGAACAAATTCATTATATAAAATATGATGATAACTCTATAAATCAAATAAGCGTAAAAGAACATCAGTGAGGTGTCACCGCCAGACACCACACTTGCTAGGTGGTAGCTTTTAAATCGGCCGCGGTCCGGTAGTATACGTCGGACCCGCGTGTCGCCACTGTCAGATAGCAGACCGAGGGCCACCACACGGCAGGTCTAGAGAGACGTACTAGCACTCGCCCCAGTTGTACGGACGACTTAGCTAGCGATGCAACACTGACGAAGCCTCGTTTATTTGCAGAGAAGATAGTTAGAATAGCCTTCAGCTAAGTCAATGGCTACGACCTAGCAAGGCGCCATAGCAATTGATAGTCATCGTATGAAGCATGTCTCATCAAGAACGATGTATACAAATGATGGATTAAATTTAAGTATTCCAGAAGCTACGTACTTTTCTTTATAGCATTCATTACGTATCCTGTTTCAGACCTCACGCCATCCTGCGTGAGCTTATAGCGTGCATTTCGGCTTTCTCTGGCAATATAACAATCAGCCTTAAATGTGACAGTAAATAGATCAATTGGCTTGGATGGAATTCATGCTGAATGAATGAAATACATAGGAATCATTTTAGAATTTTGATTTCTCAATTTTCTTATATATCTGGTAAGTACTATTCCGTACCTGAAGAATGAAACACAGGTAAAGTTTTTCCTTTGTTTAAAAAGGCAATAGGAAATACACAGGCAATTGGAACAATGAGCCAAAACATTGACCACTTGCTTGATACCTTGTTTGTCCGTCTTCGGAACGAAATACATAACTGATTCTGCGTATCAAAGTTCCGACAGTTTGTTGGTGGGTTTGCGGAGGTACGTGGCATTAGTTGTCTACGCACAGGTCATGTCATTCGCGTAAATAACGGCCCGCTGATTTGCGTACGCGGTGATGACGCCCGATAGCGACACAGATGGGTTCCATAGGATTTGCATCAGGCGAACCTGGTCGCCGAGACATCAACGTGAGTTCAGGCAGAAGTAAAGCTGTGAGTACCGGGCGTGAGTCGTGCTTCGGTAGCTCAGTTGGTAGAGCACTTGCCCGCGAAAGGCAAAGGTCCCGAGTTCGAGTCTCGGTCGGGCACACAGTTTTAATCTGCCAGGAAGTTTCATATCAGCGCACACTCCGCTGCAGAGTGAAAATCTCATTCTGGAAACATCCCCCAGGCTGTGGCTAAGCCATGTCTCCGCAATATCCTTTCTTTCAGGAGTGCTAGTTCTGCAAGGTTCGCAGGAGAGCTTCTGTAAAGTTTGGAAGGTAGGAGACGAGGTACTGGCAGAAGTAAAGCTGTGAGTACCGGGCGTGAGTCGTGCTTCGGTAGCTCAGTTGGTAGAGCACTTGCCCGCGAAAGGCAAAGGTCCCGAGTTCGAGTCTCGGTCGGGCACACAGTTTTAATCTGCCAGGAAGTTTCATATCAGCGCACACTCCGCTGCAGAGTGAAAATCTCATAACTTGAGTTCAGTCTAATGCTCCTCAAACCACTGTAGCACGGATCTGGCTCCGAGAAAGGGGCAGTTATAGTGCTGAAACATGACATCTGGGAAGATGACGTTGGGGAAGATCATGGAAGATGAGGCCGGGGAAGACATCAAGCAGAAAAGGATGCAGGAGGTTCGCAACTGTTAGTGTGTTCGATTGCTATGACAGGTCCCATGCAAGCTCAGCAGAATGTCTTCTGTATCATAATACTGCTCCCATCAGCCTGCGTCCGTGGCGCGCTGCACGTTTCGAGCCGCCCCTCACTTCGATGACGAGGTTTCTGGAGATGACCAGCGACCTAGTGTGGCAAAAATGTGATTCACCCGAAGAGCCGGCACGTTTCCATTGATCGACGGCTGAATCCCGATGGTCTCATACTCACAGCAATCGTAACTGATGATGTCGTTGGGTCAACATAAGACACCGTGGTTGTGGTCCGCTGCGGAGCTCCATATTCAACTATGCATATTGAACAGCGTGCTCCGGAAGACTTGTGCATGCACCAGCATTGTGCTTTTTCGGCAGAGATACCACAGATCACCACCTATCCTATTTTACAGAGCAGACAAACCACCGAACCCCACCTTCTACGAAGAGTCGTGGACGTCCAACCATTTGGTATCTAGTGATAGTTTCACTGTCGTTCTACCTCTTTCTGTAGACGCTCACGACAGTAACACTTGAACTTCGACCAGCTTCGTTGATTTCGAGATACTCGTTCACAGGCTTTGCGTAATAATAATCTGTCCTTTGCCAAAGTCTCTTACCTCGGTGGATTTTCCCTTTCCATCCCATATCTTCTCTAGGGTGAACGTCCACTGGGTGACATCCATCCTCGAGGTGGGCAGTGGTAATAATGTTTTCGCTTATCAGTGTATAGAGGAAGAAATTTATTAAATATAGAATAAAGATTCGTAATCAAAGATTGCAAATTACGCTGACACATTAATTTCAGAACAGTGAGGCTTCAGGATGGGACATTAATGACCATATATCTATAATCAAGTTATTGAAAAATGTCGGGAATTCGGCTTAGCAACGCATCTAGCATTTACTGATTACGAGAAAGCCTTCGATACAGTAAAAAGACACCTTTTGTGGAAAATATTAGAAATAAAAGTTTTTCCTAAACACCCTATTAATATCATAAAGAGCCTCCATGAAAATACGAAAATAGTCCTAAGTTTAGGTTCGAAAATTTTGGAAGAAAGTTTATTAAGTGTTCTACAAAGGTGACTCTATCACTTTTCATTTAATTCTTATATTTCACAAACTGCCAAAGAACCAAAGCGCAATACACTACGATTTAACTACATTCGCAAATAAGAAAAAGGTAATGCCTTTCAAAAGGCAGTTAGATAGAAAATAATAACAAATAAGAAAATTTTAGAACAATTACGAGGATGATATACTTTTTAGCTATGACAAAAACATTGAGAAGAACTTTACTGAATTCCAAGCTGTCTGCGTAAAAATTGTACGAACTTTCGGAAGAAAAACAAGAACAGAAACACAAATGAAAGTTATGGCTGTACCTACTCTTCTATATGAATCCGAATCGCAGACAATAACAAAAAACGAAAACTAATGTATACAGGCAGCAGAGATGAGGTTTATGAGATACGTAGGGCCTTTGAAATGGGTAAAGTAAGGAACCAAACGATAAGATCCGTTTTAAAAATCTTTAGAATTAATGACATCATAGAAGAAATGGTTCAAATGGCTCTGAGCACTATGGGACTTAACATCTGTGGTCATCAGTCCCCTAGAACTTAGAACTACTTAAACCTAACTAACCTAAGGACATCACACACATCCATGCCCGAGGCAGGATTCGAACCTGCGACCGTAGCAGTCGCGCGGTTCCGGACTGCGCGCCTAGAACCGCGAGACCACCGCGGCCGGCCATCATAGAAGAGAGTAGAATAAAATTGATCGTGTCAATAGAATAATAGAAAACAGATTGTCAGAAAAAAAGAAATGAATTATCGGCCGACTGGAAAGAAAGAACTAGGCAGATATCGTAAGAGCTGGATGAATGATGGAACCGAAAAACAAAACACCGAAAAACAATACTTAATACTTGGAAGGAGTTATCATCATTCTTAGATGGTTCACCTGAATATGACTGGCAGGTGTCCAGTCGAAGTGTAGCGGGTACATAAATCACGACCGACTTCAAGATGGAAATTTCTTTAAACATTCAGCTGGCCGGGAAAATTTCAAAATTCAGGCAGTCAGTAACTGAAGCCAGTCATTGGACAGCGGAACTCTGCCTTGTTGTCAAGTTCAGGAACGCATGGATCGTAATGAACAAGGCTCTTCTTACTGAGACAGAACCGGAGACAGAGGGCTTCGCGAGATGGCAAATTAGTCAGATTATGTATTGACCAGGCTAAGACGCGGGCAGAAGCTGGCCAAAAGTAGATTCTTGAGTAAGATTTAGTGTAATGACCAAGAGTAATAAACAAAATTTGGAAATTCTGTGACGACATTAATTCCAGGTAATAGGGGTACAAGGAAAGCGCTAACATGGAATATAATTTTTTTTTCTGTAGGGTTTTGTCTGGAATATGCCCTTGAACGGAAGTGAAACGTGAACGATAATCACTTCAGATAAGAAAAGAATAGACGATTTTGAAATGTGGTGCTACAGCAAAATGCTGAAGATTAGATGGGTAGACTGCGTAACTAATGAGGAGTTAGGAGTTACTGATTAGAATCCGGAAGAAGAGAAATTCACTGCATAACTTGACAAAATGAAGGGATCGTTCATAGGACGCTACAAAAAAATGGTTCAAATGGGTCTGAGCACTATGGGACCGAACATCTGAGGTCATCAGTCCCCTAGAACTTAGAACTACTTACACCTAACTAACCTAAGGACATCACACAAATCCATGCCCGAGGCAGGACTCGAACCTGCGACCGTAGCGGTGGCGCGGTTCCCGACTGAAGCGCCTAGAACTGCTCGGCCATAACGGTCGCCTAGGACACACCCTGACATCAAGAAATCGTCAGTCTAGTATTCGAGGAAAGTGTGCAGAGGGAGACCAAGAGACGAGTACAGTAATGTTCAAATGAATGTGATTGCTTCAGAGATGAAGAGGCTTTCACAAGATAGCACAATGGAGAGCTGCATCAAACAAATTTTCGGACTGAAGACCACAACAGTAGGAATGCAATGACAACTCTGGATAAAATATGACCTTGACCTCCCCTTCCCTCCAACCCCCATCCTCACCCTTCATCTGTTCCTCTCTACACCCCACCTCTGCCGTCTTCCCTTCACAACCCCCACACCCCCTCATCCTGAACTACACCTCGAACCCTCCTCTACCTTTACCTAAGCCTGTTTCTCGCAAATAGATGAATCGGATAGGTTCAGAGCAAATTGTGCTATACATATGAAGCTGTCCCATTCCAGTTACTGCCACAAAAACAAAGGAGACAATCACATTTCTCAGTCCATCGCTCCCTGTTTCCCATTCCTGAGCTCTGACCCACCCCACTTCATCCCCATTCCCTTCTCCTCCGAATTTTTTTGTTTTATTCCCTGGAAATAGGACAATCAGAGAGCTTCCTACAACAAAAAATGGGTTGGGTGTGACATCAATCTTGGCAACTGCATATATCTGTATGGCATAGCATATTTTGCACCACTGCCAAGGTTTGTTGGTTTTCTGTATTCCGAGGGCCGAAGACGGTGGAACTTCATACAACGAACAATGTGAGAGGATATTGTTGGCTTATTTTCGATGATTTTCTGTTTTCAATATAGGGATTGTGAGCATGAAGTTCCTAAACATGTTAAACTTTCAACTGCTTGGCTTCATTTCTTAGTTTTTTTTTTAGGAAAACTGGTTTAAAGTTACAGTCACCTCCACAGCTAACTCAATGATTAAATTAATATTTTTGTTTGGTAAGAGGGTCTTAGGATTTGTAAACAAAACGTAAAACGGTTTGTTTACTTGCTGTATACTACAGTTTTGCGCCATTAATTCACTGAATTTTGATGATGGTGTTGTCTGCTGTGTGGGACAGCATTTTGTTATCGTGAAGAATGTCCAAGTAACAATGGGTACACAGAAAACTAACATTAATCGCCGAGGCTTTGGAACTTTCTCAGTAACGCTTCACTTCATTAACCACCGTTTTAGGGAAAGAGATATTATTGCATTATGTTCCATACCAAAAAAATATAACGGACATTATTACCTTGATGCTATAGCTTTTCATTACTACTTCAGGTTGTGTTCAGTTGGGACAGATAACATTTTTACATGTACAGCCGGCCGGAGTGGCCGTGCGGTTTAGGCGCTACAGTCTGGAGCCAAGCGACCGCTACGGTCGCAGGTCGAATCCTGCCTCGGGCATGGATGTGTGTGATGTCCTTAGGTTAGTGCGGTTTAATTAGTTCTAAGTTCTAGGCGACTGATGACCTCACAAGTTAAGTCGCACAGCGCTCAGAGCCATTTGAACCATTTTCTTATGTACATGATAAACATAATTCAGTTAGCAACTGAGAATTAAAGTCTGCAAATATTATAAATTTGATTACAGGCTGTCAAGTATTTCTATTGCAGACTTGCAACACTTACAAGAAGACCTTCATCCAACTCCATAGGACAAGTACAGGGTGTTTCAAAAATGACCGGTATATTTGAAACGGCAATAAAAACTAAACGAGCAGCGATAGAAATACACCGTTTGTTGCAATATGCTTGGGACAACAGTACATTTTCAGGCGGACAAACTTTCGAAATTACAGTAGTTACAATTTTCAACAACAGATGGCGCTGCAAGTGATGTGAAAGATATAGAAGACAACGCAGTCTGTGGGTGCGCCATTCTGTACGTCGTCTTTCCGCTGTAAGCGTGTGCTGTTCACAACGTGCAAGTGTGCTGTAGACAACATAGTTTATTCCTTAGAACAGAGGATTTTTCTGGTGTTGGAAATCCACCACCTAGAACACAGTGTTGTTGCAACAAGACGAAGTTTTCAACGGAGGTTTAATGTAACCAAAGGACCGAAAAGCGATACAATAAAGGATCTGTTTGAAAAATTTCAACGGACTGGGAACGTGACGGATGAACGTGCTGGAAAGGTAGGGCGACCGCGTGCGGCAACCACAGAGGGCAACGCGCAGCTAGTGCAGCAGGTGATCCAACAGCGGCCTCGGGTTTCCGTTCTCCGTGTTGCAGCTGCGGTCCAAATGACGCCAACGTCCACGTATCGTCTCATGCGCCAGAGTTTACACCTCTATCCATACAAAATTCAAATGCGGCAACCCCTCAGCGCCGCTACCATTGCTGCACGAGAGACATTCGCTAACGATATAGTGCACAGGATTGATGACGGCGATATGCATGTGGGCAGCATTTGGTTTACTGACGAAGCTTATTTTTACCTGGACGGCTTCGTCAATAAACAGAACTGGCGCATATGGGGAACCGAAAAGCCCCATGTTGCAGTCCCATCGTCCCTGCATCCTCAAAAAGTACTGGTCTGGGCCGCCATTTCTTCCAAAGGAATCATTGGCCCATTTTTCAGATCCGAAACGATTACTGCATCACGCTATCTGGACATTCTTCGTGAATTTGTGGCGGTACAAACTGCCTTAGACGACACTGCGAACACCTCGTGGTTTATGCAAGATGGTGCCCGGCCACATCGCACGGCCGACGTCTTTAATTTCCCGAATGAATATTTCGATGATCGTGTGATTGCTTTGGGCTATCCGAAACATACAGGAGGCGGCGTGGATTGGCCTCCCTATTCGCCAGACATGAACCCCTGTGACTTCTTTCTGTGGGGACACTTGAAAGACCAGGTGTACCGCCAGAATCCAGAAACAATTGAACAGCTGAAGCAGTACATCTCATCTGCATTTGAAGCCATTCCGCCAGACACGTTGTCAAAGGTTTCGGGTAATTTCATTCAGAGACTACGCCATATTATTGCTACGCATGGTGGATATGTGGAAAATATCGTACTATAGAGTTTCCCAGACCGCAGCGCCATCTGTTGTTGAAAATTGTAACTACTGTAATTTCGAAAGTTTGTCTGCCTGAAAATGTACTATTGTCCCAAGCATATTGCAACAAACGGTGTATTTCTATCGCTGCTCGTTTAGTTTTTATTGCCGTTTCAAATATACCGGCCATTTTTGAAATACCCTGTAACAATCTGAAAAAAAGTGTAATTCTTAATTTTTGATTCCAAAGTACAATTGTATAAAGTTAGTTAGTGATTCTCAAGTAGCACACAAAGTTAAGTTAGTAACACAGGGAGCTTACTTAAATAATGACATAAGGCTACAGTATGCAAGGAAACTTGAAATAAAGGAAAAAAAAGGCATATTTTACCGTCCGGCACCCTCGAGGAAATACTATGGCGACTGGTTGCAACCACGCTTGTGGCGATCAGATTGGTGCCAGGTAGGATCAACAATTACCGTTTCGGGAAATAGGGCCATTTCCGCAAAAACAGGCTGCCACCCAGGAGGCGTTCGTTCTATTGAGGGGCCTTGAAAAGCATTCTGTAGACCATAATGGACTGCCGAGCCCTCTAGACTCACTCCTTTATGGCAAGGAATCGAATACTAGCCATTTCCAGCAAAATACACCAAGCCTAAACAGTTAATTATCGCATAATCTTGACAGAGCTGAAACAAAATCACAGATCGATATATGACAGTCATGCCACAACTTTTTGACTCTTTTGTTTTGCCTGCACTGTGAATTATGAAGTGTTGTAGCAGTTGCCAATCACTACTAAATGCAGACATGCTAGAAGTTCGTCATTGTTGCAGAGGGCTAACTCTTCTCACTTGTACGTCCCCTATACAGTAGTTTGTCATATAACACAGAGTTAATTCTGCTGCAAACACGATGTTAGCAATACCTTAAATAACTGCAAGTGGTAGGCACCCACAAATTTAAAACAGGCAGTTGGACTAAACATGGAGAGCTCAATGCTTTCTACACCTTTCCAATGGAAGCTATGATAAGAATCTGGTGTCTCTCTTATCCTCCGGATTCCTAAAATGTTTAGCCCCGAAAAACCTTTGGGCAGCTGATGCTTGATTCTGATAACAGTACAAGCATGAGACACGTTGAGACTGTTCTCTTTTTTCCTATTGCTGGAGCAGATGAAACGGCAACAACACTCAATATAACTGGCAACTCTGTGATCATCGACTTACTTTCTTAAGTAACACAGAACTTTCCTATCAAATTTAATTTGATATCTTATTTCCATTTTAGTGAAATATTCTGAAAAGTTTAATTTTTCGACTGCAACGAGGTAACTTCACGCGTAAATTACAATTGCAACTATCTCTCACTAGTAAAGCAAATTGCCTCTGCCGCTGCTACAAGTTGACCAGCACCGTGTCGTTATTCGTGTGGCATGGTGCCAGTTTTCTGAAATTAATGCAGCAATAACCATAGATACGACCCTCGCTGAAGAGGTGATATACTTCATGTAATTTTTTTCTTTCTTCGCTAAGGCAACTGAAAACTACCATAATGGATCACAGAATCAAAATCTTTACCCTCAAGCGGGCGCGTCTTTGTATAAAATGCGTCAATCACAAATAGCGCTGTTTTGTACCGTTTCTTTGATTTTTTACAATTGTGAGTCCATACCTACTCATTCGTTATTGCTTCCGGTAACACAGGAAGAATTTGTGTTGTTATACGTCCAAGTGAGCAGCAGAAATTTAAAATAAATAAATACGATCTGTGCCAGAAAGTGGCCCAGATTCTGAGCTAGCAATACAATCTCACAATGAGGCAGTTATCTACGAGATAATTAATAATCGAACAAGTGGTTGGCATGGATCTGATGCAAGTGCGCTGGCTTTGGCTGGGTCATTACTGTAGGGTAACTCGTGTGTGCAGCAAGGCTGATACGATGAAAGGTTTATTTTATCATCGCACCTCTATCTCTCCATCTTCTCCTTCCCACTATCTCCTCCTCCCTCCCTCTTTTTATCCACCTCCTCTGCCCCCTTCTTCCCGACAATATCTTCCTCTCCCCTTATATAGACCATATCTTCCTCTACCTCAATCCATCTTCTCCTCCCCCACTTCCTTTTTCACCCACCCACTACCCCTACACACCTTTCACCTACCTCCTGCAGCTCCCTCTCCTGTCCCACTCCTTCGATCTTTTTCCACTCCTTTCTCTGACCATCCTCCTTCCCTTGCCTCTATCTGCCCCCCCCCCAATCTATCCTTTCCCCTTCCCATCTCATCTGCTCGCCTCTCCTGCCGTTCTCATCCTTCCTCCTCTCTTCTTTCTGCCCATCTCCTCCCCCCAGCTTTTCTGTCCATCTCATCCTCTCCTCCTCCCCATTTTCTCTGTCCACCTCATACTACCCCTCTCTCCCTGTTCAGCCCCTACTCCTCCTCCCTCTCCACAGCTCCTGGTCTAGTGGCTAGCGTTGGTGCTTCTGGATCCCGGGATCCCGAGTTAGATTCCTGGCCAGGTTGGAGATTTTCTCTGCCTGGGGACTGGGTGTTTGTGTTGTCCCCATCATTTCATCATCATCATCATTTGTGAATGTGGCTAAAACTGAACTGTGTAAAGATTGGGTCCATGTACGGGTGCTGATGCCCAAATAGTTGAGCACCACACGAACCAAACATCATCATCAACATCATCATCATCATCATCATCATTATCATCCTTATCCCTGTCAATCACTTGCTTCCCTCTCTATGTCTGTCCATCTCCTACACCATCTCATCCTCCGTCACCCTCTCTCACTGTCCATCACCTCCTCCAACTCTCTCTCTCTCTCTCTCTCTCTCTCTCTCTCTCTCTCTCTGTCTCTGTCCCATCGCCATTCAGCCATCACCATTTTAATATGCAGCCCCTGCAAGGCATGCCGATACTATCTGCACAACATCTGTTGTGCGGACCAGCCTACATGTCAATGGTAGAAAAACAGTTTTTTCGTGTATCTCTGCTCCTATGGGAGGTAGGAGTTTCCAACTCCAAGAACGCTGATTCTCATATGGTAAGCACAGTGTGTACGAAATTTGGCTGAGGTCGATCCCCAGATTTAGAAGGAGATTCTGGACATACACACATACACACTCTAAGACCAAAAAAGACTTTCATGAAGGACTTACCAGAATAAGACGGAGAGAAATCGGTAAATGTGACGTACATATAGAGACAAACAAATGATTACAATTTCATAAAAACTGTATGATTTATTCAGGAGAAAGATCTTTAGAAATTGAGCAAGTCAATAACGTGATGGTGCATTTTTGGACCTTATCCAAGCAGTTAGTTAGGTTGGCATTTGCTAATAGTGTTGGAGGATGCGCTCCTGAGGGATATCATGCCAAAGTCTGTCCAACTGTCGTTTAAAAATCTTAAGTTGGTTGGAGGGTTCTGTCCATAATGCTCCAAACGTTCTCAATTGGGGAGAAATCTGGCGACCTCGCTGTCCAAGGTAGGATTTGGCAAGCATGAAGAGAAGTAGTGCAAACTCTCACCATGTGCGAAAGCGCATTAGCTTGCTGAAAAGTAAGCTCAGGATGGCTTGCCATGAAGAGCAACAAAACGGGGCATAGAATATAGTCAACATAACACTGTGCTTATGGTCTAGATCACAACACAAGCGGTCGTGCTGTGAAAAGAAATGTCATCCCAGACCAACGATCAATCCTGGTTGTTGGGATGTATGGCGGTCAACAGTCCATTTAGTATCCCACCCCATTCCGAGACGTTTTCATGCACGTCTTTAGCCTGGAATCTTAATAACTGGAGTAAAATTGTCTTCATTGATGAGTCCCGCTGCGAACTGAGCCCCACTGTCCATCGGTGCATCGATGACATTCTACGCTCCGCGGTGTTGCTCTTCATGGCAAGCCATCTGGTGTTACATTTCAGCAAGATAATGCCGACCCGCACACGGCGAGAGTTCCTACCCGTTGTGTTCCTGGTTGCTAAACATTACCTTGGCCTGCTTGCCAGCCGGGGTGGCCGAGCGGTTCTAAATGCTTCAGTCCGGAACCGCGTTGCTGCTACGGTTGCAGGTTCGAATCCTGCCTCGGGCATGGATGTGTATGATGTCCTTAGGTTAGTTAGGTTTAAGTAGTTCTAAGTCTAGGGGACTGATGACCTCAGATGTTAAGTCCCATAGTGCTTAGAGCCATTTTTGTTATGGACAGGACCCTCCAATCTCTTTGGGACTATGACGAACCCAACGCCCCAGTTGTACAGAATGTGGCACGAAATCCCTCAGGAGGGTTTCCAACAACTCTGTCAATCAATTCCAAGCAGAATAACTGCCTGCGGTAAGAGTCAGAGGTTGACTAACGCGTTGTGAACTTGTTCAATACGAGAAGTTCTTTCTCCTAAATAAGCGAACCAAATTTTGTGAAATTGTAATCATTTGTTCATCTGCACATGTACTCCACATCTACCGATGTCTGTCCCATTCGGATAATTCCTCGTGGTGCGTTGTTTTTTTTTCCTTGTATATACACATACATCTGCTTTTACATATATGCATATATACATAAGCATTACTGTTGTTACTTTTGTCTCATTTTGTATCTATTGTTCATTTTCCTACAGTTTTTCAGTTTCTTGACATCAAATGTGGCGCTTCTTTGTCATCTTCCTGTTTCATTCGATCAGATTTGTTTGTTTTTGACGAAACCATTTACTCTTTTGCTATCATTTCCCTGCTTAGTTTTGATATTATACCGTTGTTTTGGTTTTACCCTCTTGTGTTACAACATGTTCTGTTTCTTTTATGATGTTTCTAACGTATGCATTTTTTAAATTGGTTTTGTTAAGGTTTTATTTAAGACCTTTCTGCAACAATCATGTTTTCGCTTCAGCCAGTCGTATCTGACGGGATTCATTATCCTTGGGAAAGGCGTTTGTCGGATCTATTTGGATATTTTCTTAGCTTTCTGTCTTGCTGTATCTATGATGTACCATAGGACTTTGGGGTATTGATATCGGTAGGTACAAACTGCACAGATTTTTCGTTACTACAAGTTTCCTTGCATACTGTTGCTTTACCTTACTACTTGACGAAGCTCTCTGTGCTTCCAACGTAGCTTTGTGTACCACTCGATAATCACTGCTTGATTTTACATATATGTAATTTGGTGTCAAATGTTAATGTGCATACCTTTTGTTGATTTTCAAATTATTGCTAGCCCTGTCGAGCTAGATGAGGGTCTTCTCGAGTGTGTTGTCCGTC
Source organism: Schistocerca serialis cubense (assembly GCF_023864345.2). Lineage (NCBI taxonomy): Eukaryota > Metazoa > Arthropoda > Insecta > Orthoptera > Acrididae > Schistocerca > Schistocerca serialis. The sequence goes on along the minus strand of NC_064642.1, from coordinate 630,971,781 downwards.
TCCGATGATACTGATTGACAACCGTAATATTATTGTTAATATTTGCACAACATACTTACTCACCTGCTAATTGCATTAGGTTTGTTACAGAGATAAAAACGGATGTATCCTTCCCTGTGGAGCACAGCCTCAAACGGGCCTGAAATCGAAAGTGATGATCATTATATTAGCCAGTTAATAACGTCAGCTATCAGAATGAGACTTTCGCGAGAGAGCTTCTCTGTAATTTGGAAGTTAGGAGGCGAGGTAATGGCGGACGTAAAGCTGTGAGGACGGGGCGTGAGTCGTGCTTGGGTAGCTCAGTTGGTACAGTACTTGCCCGCGAAAGGTAAAGGTCCCGAGTTCGAGTCTCGGTCCGACACACAGTTTTAATCTACCAGGTAGTTTCAGCCTCAGTTATATTATTTTAGTGTGGAATATGATGCATTAGCATCTACTCCGCTAAAATGGTGGCTGCTGAACTAAACCTTCACTGAAATACTTCCAGAAATGGCACTGAATTTCAGTTACATTTTCACAACCGCCATTCTTGGGACTTTGTTTGCACTAACAAATGTTGGCGTCACGTCTTCGACAGTACTATCACCAATAATCAGTACGTTTTACTTGGAATATAGTGAGTTAATAGTCCTAAACTGTAAGATTTAGTATGTAAACAAAACACATTACATTTTGCTCTCAAACACTTACGACTCACTTTTAAATATGGCAAATGGAAAGCAGGTTATTGATTTAGACGTGAAGGTGGTTGTAACTTCAAATCTCATTTCTCAAGAACGTCAAAACAAGATACAAAGCCAACTAGGACACTATGCTAGCATCTGTTTCGCACGCTCGCAAGGTCAGCACACTTAAGTGTGTTTAGGCACATATTGATCTCATATATATATATATATATATATATATATATATATATATATATATATATATATATCAAAAACAAGGGTTGTCCGTAGAGTTTAGGCACAACCAGTAGTTCCTCTAGTAAATATTTTTCAATAATGCTTCTCTTTTACTGTACCTACCTACAGAGGTATACAGTCAGATAAATCTGCATAGAAAAATCTGCAGGAAATGGAGAGAAGGGGAGGGGGGTTAAAGGAGAGGGATGTGAGAGGAGGGAGTGTGAAAGCCTGGAAATTCTGCCACGGGCGCATGGGTGGTCACATCGGTATGGCATTGTTCTGAATGTACTTGCACAAATATCTTTCAGTTATCAGTTGTACAAATTATGTAATAAGATGTTGGCAGCATGTTATCTATGCCTAACGCCTACTTTAAAAATGTAAATTAAAATAAAAACTTTTCAAAATGATCTGTGGTAATATATCAGATGAGTATTTTAAATCTGTATTGTCTACAATCCTTACTTGATTTGTACGAAGAATAGGGAGAAGTTGATATTATCGTATCTCCCCAGTGACTAAGCATCGGCAGATTCTGAAAACTTTTGAATAAGTCACTGCACTATCTAAGGGCCATACGACACTCTTACGGAGGGGAAGCCGACTAAAACAAAATGATCTGGCTGTAGAATCGCAGTCAAACATCCCCTTAGTTTTAAACATGGTATGCAACGTGCCTATCCAAAGTGCAGCGCAGGTTGCTGCACATGAATTGGCAGGCGCTCCTCGCAGGTCGTTAAGCACGGAGACATTATCGCGTGCCGTGTTCTCACCCAGTTGCTCCCTGCCTGAGTGGATTTCCGTGTTCCCGTACGGCGAGACTTCTGACAAGAGTTGGCAGCTGGAATGCATTTTGTTAATTTGTACTCTCACTCAGCAACCGACACGCTACCTCGATAAAAGTAAATGTCATAACACGACTGCCTTGTGGTGCGCAGTTTTGTGATTTTAAAACTTAACGCCAAGTTCACAACTTAACGCCAAGTTCACAACTTGAACCAGTTCCAAATTACCCCTCCCCACAAAAACGTTCATTTTATTTAGTTTATAGAGTGCTAAATGAAAATGAAAAACTCCCTGATTTAACATAGGATTGAAATGTATGAGCATTATCAGATGCATGGTTCATAACTAAACCAGAAATGTTGTTGTTGCAGAAACTGAAGCTTTTTTTTACTACTTCTTAATTTCGGTACAGATCGGGATCTAGAAACGCAGGATTCAGGTTAATAACAATGTATTCCTGTATAATGGGAACTACCGTCTAAAGCCATCCAGTCAGCCCATTTAATTCATCCAGTTGACGATGACTCTTGATTTTGTACGTTATGAATTTTTCTTGAGCTCAGCACACTAATACATCATTTGATAGTCTCTGTGCAATGAGATCTAGGTTGCTGACCTACAAACACTAATTCAGCTTCTCACCATTCCTAAAAGAACAATTTTTTCTGAGGCATATGCAAGTGGGTGAGATTGCCAAAGTTATTTGATTCAGTTACGTCAGTAAAAATCAGGTTTATATGTGAACTGAGGTGAGTGGTAATTTCTATGTAATTACCTTTATACATAATAATGTTCATTTATATAAAATCCCAATACAGTAATCTTGTAAAATTTAATTATAACGTAAAATATGATTGGGGCTTCGCAGTCCCGTCAGGTGCAGGGCATTACTCTACAAGCTGAGATTATTTTGACTTTTGCTTTGATGTTTATAGATATTTCTGCGTAAAACGTATTCTTGCCGTTGGTGGGGAGGCTTGCGTGCCTCAGCGGTACAGATACCTACACCGTAGCTGCAACCACAACGGAGGGGTTATCTGTTGAGAGGCCAAACAAACGTGTGGTTTCTAAAGAGGGGCAGCAGCCTTTTCAGCAGTTGAAAGGGAAACAGTCTGGATGATTGACAGATCTGGACTTGTAACACTAACCAAACCGACCTTGCTGCGCTGGTACTGCGAACGGCTGAAAGAAAGGGGAAACTACAGCCGAAATTTTTCCCGAGGGCATGCAGCATTACTGTATGGAAAAATGATGATGGCGTCCTCTTGGATAAAATATTCCGGAGGTAAAATAGTCCCCCATTCGGATTTCCGTGCAGGGACTACTCAGGAGGACGTCATTATCAGCAGAAAGAAATTGGAAATTTGTGGTAAGGTCTTATGGAACCAAACTCTGATGTCATCGATCCCTAAGCCTACACACTACTTAATATAACTTAAACTAACTTACGCTATGGACAACACATACCCACCCATTCTAGAGGGAGGACTCGAACCTCCGACGGGGGGAGCCGCACTGACCATGAGAAGGCTACTCCGTGCGGCAGGAGAAGGAAAACTGGAGTTCTACGGATCGGAACGTGATATGTCAGAGCCCTTAATCGGGCAGGTAGGTTAGAAAATTTAAAAAGGAAAATGGATAGGGTAAAGCTATATATAGTGGGAATTAGCGAAGTTCGGTGGCAGGAGGAACAAGACTTCTGGTCAGATGAATACAGGGTTATAAATACAAAATCAAATAGTGGTAATCCAGGAGTAGGTTTAATAATGAATAAAAAATAGAGGAGCACGGATAAACTACTACGAAAAGCTCAAAAATAAAAATGGTTCAAATGGCTCTGAGCACTATGGGACTTAACAGCTGTGGTCATCAGTCCCCTAGAACTTAGAACTACTTAAACCTAACTAACCTAAGGACATCACAGACATCCATGCCCGAGGCAGGATTCGAACCTGCGACTGTAGCAGTCGCGCTACTACGAAAAGCATAGTGAACGCATTATTGTAGCCAAGATAGACACGAAGCCCACACCTACCACAGTAGTACAAGTTTAAATGCCAACTAGATCCGCAGTTGTTGAAGAGATTGAAGAAACGTATGATGCGACTAAATAAATTATTCAGATAGTTAAGGAGATGAAAATTTAATAGTCATGTGGGGCTGCAATTCAATAGTAGGGAAAGGAAGAGAAGGAAAAGCAGTAGGTGAATGTGGACTGGGTGTTAGGAATGGAAAAGGAAGCCGCCTGGTAGAATTTTGAGCAGAGCAAAACTTAATAATAGCTAAAACTTGATTTAAGAATCATGAAAAAAGGTTGTACGCATGGAAGAGGCCTGGAGATACTGGAAGATTATATAATGGTAAGACAGAGATTTAGGACTAGGTTTTAAATTGTAAGACATTTCCAGGCGCAGATGTGGAGTCTGACCGCAATTGATCGGTTATGAACTGTAGAATAAAACTGAAGAAACTGGAAAAGGGTAGGAGATGGGACCTGGATAAACTGAAAGAACCAGAGGTTGTAGAGATTAGCGTGAGGGAACGATTGACAATTACATGGGAAAGAAATACAGTAGAAGAAGAATGGGTAGCGCTGAGAGATAGAGAAGGACACAGAGGATCAAGTAGGTGAAAAGATGAGTGCTAGTAGAAATCCTCGGTTAACAGAAGAGATATTGAATTTAATAGATGAAAGCAGAAAATATGCAGCAAATTAAGCAGGTGAAAGGGAATACAAACATCTCAAAAATAAGATCGACAGGAAGTGCAAAATGGCTAAGCAAGGATAGCTAGAGGACAAATGTAAGGAGGTAGAGGCATATATCATTAGGGGTAAGATAGATACAGCCTACAGGTAAATTAAAGAGACCTTTGGAGAAAAAAGAACCACTTGTATGAATATCAAGAGCTCAGATGGAAAATCGGTCCTAAGCAAAGACGGGAAAGAAGAGAGATGGTAGGAGTATATAGAGTGCCTATACAATGGCGGTGTACTTGAGAGTAATAATTGTGAAATTGGAGAGGACGTAGATGAAGATGAAATGGAAGGTACGATACTGCGTGAAGGATTTGACAGAGCACCGAGAGATGTAAGTAAAAAAAAAAAAAAGCCCCGGGAGCAGACAACATTCCATTAGAACTACTGATAGCCTTGGGACCGCAAGCCCTGACAATACTCTACCGTCAGGGGTGCAAGATGCATGAGACAGTCGAAATACTCTGACTTCATGAAGAGTAGAATAATTCCAATCCCAAAGAAAGCAGGTGTCGACAGATGTGGAAATTACCGAACTTGCAGTTTAATAAATCCTGGCTGCAAAATACTAACACGAATTCCCTACAGACAAAAAGAAATACTGGAAGAAGCCGACCTCGGGGAAGATCAGTTTGGATTCCGTAGAAATGTTGGAAGGCGCGAGGCAATACTCACCCTCCGACTTACCTTAGAAGATAGATTAAGGAAAGGCAAACCTAGACTTGTAGACTTGGAGAAAGCTTTTGACGAAGTTGACTGGAATGCTCTCTTTAAAATTCTAAAGGTGGCAGGCGTCAAAAACAGGGAGCAAAAGGCTGTTTACAATTTATACAAAAACAAGATGGCACTTATAAGAGTTGAGGCGCACGAAAGGGAAGCAGTGTGGGCAGTGAAGGAAACAAAAGAAAAAATTTGGAGCAGGGATTAAAATTCATCGAGAAGAAATAAAAACTTTGAGGTTTGCCGATGGCACTGTAATTCTGTCGGAGGCAACAAAGGACCCGGAAAAACAGTTGAACGGAACGGACAGTGTCTTGAAAGGAGAATATAAGATGAGCATCAATAAAAGCAATACGAGGATAATGGTATGTAGTCGAATTAAAATCAGGCGATGCTGAGGGAATTGAGACACTTAAAGTAGTAGATGAGTTTTGCTATTTGGGGAGCAGAATAACTGATGGTGGTCGAAGTAGAGAGGATATAAAATGTAGACTGGCTCTTGCAAGGAAAGCCTTTCTGAAGAAGAGAAATTTGTTAACATCGAATACAGATTTAAGTATCAGGAAGTCTTTTCTGAAAGTATTTGTATGGAGTGTATGTATGTATGTATGGAGGTGAAACATGTTCGATAAATAGTTTGGAAAAGAAGAGAATAGAAGCTTTCGACATGTGGTGCTACAGAAGAATGCTGAAGATTAGATGGGTAGGTCACATAACTAACGAGAAAGTATTGAATAGAGCTGGGGAGAAGAGAAATTTGTGGCACAACTTGACTAGAAGAAGGGATCGGTTGGTAGGACACTTTCGAGGCATCAAATGGTCACCAATTTAGTATTGGAGTGTACCGTGGAGGGTAAAAATTGTAGAGGGGGACCAAGAGATGAATACACAAATTAGATTCAGAAGGATGTAAGTTGCACAGTAGTTACTCAGAGATGAAGAAGCTTGCACAGGGTAGATTCGCATGGAAAGCTGTATCAAACCAGTCACTGGGCTGAAGACGACGACAACAACAACAACAACAACAATAACACTCTTGTTATGACATTTCATTTTATAAAAAAGATTAAAATAAAGTGGGACGTGTAAAACGTTAGTAAACTCAGTAAGATTTTGTTTTGTTTCAGGCTACGGCTCCCTAATACAGGAGAGGTATTGCAGTCGAATAAATTCGTAGTATTCAAGTAGAAAATTTTACAGATGACATTAATATTCCATTTGAATGTAGTGATGACAGTGAAGATGAAATGTTACATAATACTGTGCGGAATAATATCGCAAAATTTCTTTAGGCGTTTGCTAGTACTTCACAAAATATTACATAACCTGAACTAACAAGGGGAGGCGGCCAATTGTGAAATTCAGATTCGATTCATACTGCGCATAATGAAAGCTCATGGCCAGAGGTGTAATGTGGCAAAGCACCAAGATGCACTCCTCAGCCGTTGTCGAGAAAATCGACAGTTAAAAGAAACCGTTGCGGTGAAATACTCTCTACGATTTATAATTTCCTACAGGGTCGTGGCGCAGCGGTAAGCGCTCGGGTTCGTAATCCGAAGGTCGCCCGATCGAATCTCGCGCCATGCATTTTTTTTATTATTCGTTTTTTGTAATTCAAATTATATATATATATATATATATATATATATATATATATATATATTATAAGTATTAATGAATTGCTTATGCATGTTGGTGAAGGCGGATCGCTCTCCAATTGTACCGCCTCCATTTTTCCGTTTTTTTTAACAGGGTGTACCAAAGCTCTCACGTCCGCACTGATTTTCGCCAATGTTATAAGTTGCGCTAGGGACCGCATCTACCTTCTTTCGAAGTTAGCAGGCAACTACGCTGTTATGCGGCGGCTCGTTTCGGCCCATTCAACATGTCATTCAAGTGTAACGAGCGAGTAACGGAGTTTATATTTCATACTTGCCACAGCAAATTTGTGTTCGTGGGGTCTCTATTCTAATTCGAACGTTTGAGTTATGCTATACGTATTCGTTTCGGAATATCGTTTCTACGTCTTCCGTTAACTATGCGTGGTTAACATTACGAAGACAATTAATAACATTTGTGAAATACAACTTTGCGGAAAACATAATGATGTTCGAAGTCGCCAGTTTTTCCACGACAAACGACTTTCAACAACTTATTATATGCATAATTGTTGCAACTGATTGCCGGGAATTATATATATATATATATATATATATATATATATATATATATATATATATTTGAATTATAAAAAACAAATACTAAAAAAAAGTTGCATAGCGTGAGATTCGATCCGGCGACCTTCGGATTACGAACCAGAGCGCTTACCGCTGCGCCACGACGCTGTAGAAAATTATTAATCGTAGAGAGTATTTCACTGCAACGGTTTCTTTTAACCGTCGATTTTCTCGACAACGGCTGAGAAGTGCATCTTGGTGCTTTGCCACATTACACCTCTGGCCATGAGCTTTTATTATGCGCAGTATGAATCGAATCTGAATTTCGCAATTGGCGGCCTCCCCTTGTAAGTGCTAATGAGGGAGAGGGAGACAATAAAGACAACATTCGAACTGTATCTCTTCACGCACGTGCTAGTACTTCACAGAATATGGACCTCAAGTCGTGCTGTTCACTTTCTTTCGAATTATCATGGAAATGAAGTATGCAATGTACCCAGAACCCAGAAGGCTGGAACAAAGATTGCTATAGGGGCACTGACAGTCGTATAATATTATAATGGACACACAGTTGTCATAGATAAAGCTGCCATGGTAAGATCTGTTTATGAAATAGAAAGTCATAAAACACTGATACAGACTGTTTTATGGACTGATAGAAATGACCCTTGTGAGTACCTATATTTCATACTGTGACGTAAATGTGACATTTGAATTGATTGATTTCAAACGTAGAACTACATTTGGTCTACTCACTCTTGGAAGGCAAGTGCTCAAAAACAGGGAAAGGCCGAAAGAGAATCAGAATTCTCCTCTTTCAACCCCACATGAGGAAAGAGAGAATTTTTTGTTCCAAACGGCTTACGTTTCCAGAAGAAAGGCTCTAACTGGTCAACATTTGAGTTTATTTCATCTACAAAGGTGGATACTAAACTCCATTCAGGGTGTTCAGAGAGTAATGTATTTGAGTGTTAATGAGAAAAAGAACAGTTAGTTATCACCAGAAGCTATAATCCAAGTCCAATGTTTTTTTTTCTCAGTACCTTAGTGTATTTTGCCTGTAGGCACTTAAAAGTCCTCTAGACATATTATGCATTTAAATTATCTGAAATGAAATAATTTAGTATTAATTCAATAGCAGTTCATCGATTATTGAAGTGAAATTTTGAACCCTGAATTTATATATGGGTTTAAAATAAGTAAATAAAGGGTTAACAGACGATACCACAATGAAACACGGTGCTATTCTTTCAGTTCTCTATATCTTCGTCACCCCTACGCGGCAGGGGTCAATGATTGACGAGCGATACTGAAGATTCGGTCGAACGACCATTTGTTAGGCTAGCTCCTTTGGGGGAGGGATTACATCGTCCTATGAATCTTCCGACGAATCACAGTCGGACGTCTGTCCTACAGCTAGTGCTCGCTTCACTGTAATTAATTTTGGACTTCTACACCTTTAGCGTTGAGTACTGCTTTTACTTACTTACCATCAATTTTATAATCACACTACCCTGACAAAATAAGTAAAGTAGCTAGAAGAGAGGAGAAAACGAAATGGAACTTCATAGGTTGAGATGGTATATGACGCTATTTCAGTGGTAACAACTGAACCGTGGCGGCTCATTTTACCTTCCAGTGTAGATAACATTTAACTGACACCTCGCTGCCCCACCTAGTCTTCAAAAGGAGCAACGGACTCGACGTCTTTTCCAGGTCGTCGTTCACTCTTATTCGCCAGTACTGGGCAGAAGTCAAAGGTCCGATTCGCTTATGCCGTGCTCAACTAGTTGTTCAGATCTTTGCACCGGTTTCCCGCTCTGGCAAGAAGTTTGAGCAGATGTTCGTGTTTATGTTTATTGAGCCGTCATGCACGCCTTATTATTTGGCTCTGTGATTCCAGGACTAGGGTATTGCCTTGTCTGCTCTGTGAGACTTTGATGTAACTTGTCTGAAGGTGCTCGTCAGCGTTCCCCCTAAAAAGAAATTGCCATGGTTAATGTTGTTACGGTTATGTAATGCGCCCAGTTGTCATGCATAGCTAATCAGTGGCCTACACCGAATCTAGTTTTTTAAATTTTTTTCTTAAAGAAAAAAATTGTTTGCTTCAGAACACCTATGCAAGACAATCAGATGTTTCTAAATTTCAGTATTCGTTTTCACGACGTTTTAGATGCTGGTGGGCTCTCTGGTGTCACTATTATTCAGCCCTTTAAACGTTTTGTGAGCTCCAGCTAGTGGCAAGACCTTAGAAAGATGTTACTTATATTTCTTCCTGGAGGAAAGTACAGCTCCCTTTCAGTAGTTCTTTTAGCGAAGGTTATTTTCTAGGGCGTGTCAGCTTATTCTAAAGGCCCTATAAGTGCAATCATGGTAAAACCGTAACTTTTCTTGTAGTATAATCCAATCGGACACTTATATTTCCTGTTTTTTAACAGCACTTATTAAGTTGCATGTAGAGTGTTCCGCGTCGGCGGCTTGTTGCCGCGTGGAATCTTGTTTACCTGGGGCTGTGTGAACGGCTCTCGAGCATTTCCCAGCGCGACTTGCTTTTTGTTTGCAGTCGCGCATCCTGGCTGGCCGTGCTCTTCCGTTATCTGACTTGCACTGTAAACGAAATTCTGCTGTCGGCCAACAGGCCTTTGATTGGTTTCGCACAAGAAATTTTTCCTTTGTGGTTTAATATGTATTGTATCCTTGTTCCATCTTTTATTGTAATTTTTATGGTGTAAACCTTTTGCGTAATCCTTAAAAGCCAAGTGTCATCTTTATTAAGATTTATCTTCTGGGGGTCTGCCTAACGTCTTGCATTTGAATTCGCTTGAAGGAATTTATCTACAACTGTCATAATTATTTTTATTGCCTGATTCATTTAAAATTATTTAATTTAAAAATTTTAAAACGACCAATACTGTTAAGGTCTTATTTCTTGAATGTGTTTGTGGTTATTGTTATTGTGATTCAACGCCTGTCTCATTCATCATTTTGAACACCTTCATGTCTGTAATGGCAAAATAACTTCAGTTTCCCTACCTATTTTTCAAAGGGGACCTGTTGTTACCCCCCAAAAAAGGGGCCTAGTTCTTCCATCTCATTTCCACGATCCCGGTATTCCTCGATTTCAGTAATATCGAATCAAATTTTCAAAGAACTTGGCATAATGAGCCCATTTATCAGTATGACGTGCCCTATCCTTCCCCCCTCCCCCCACCTCCTCACTGGTCTAGATGTATGCACTGTTCTCTTTGGAAGGGCGTCGTAAAGTCCTTGTAACCTCTCCTGAGCCAACTGCCATAGCTTGACCTGATCTCACATCTATTCTATCGCGAACACATCTGGGGATCTTGTTGGCTGGAAGAGTACTGGAAAAATCACACGGACGGTTCATGTACACACGTGCCGTATGTGGACGAGACTTGTCCCGTTTGGAAATGGCACCACGATACTGTCAGATGAGAGGTAATACACAAAGTCACAGGTTGTCCGTGCCGTACCATTGTGCGGTTAGTTTCCGCATCACTACCAGCCGTGACCTGAAGTCATACTTAATGTATCCCGATACCATGACGTGAGGAATAACACTGCTGCACCTTTCCAAAACATTGGAAAAATGCAACCTGTCCTCCAAGTCACCGACATAGTAGCCGATGATGATAACTGATTTTCGGCTGCACAGTGTATCATCGCTGAACATAATTCGACACCATTTATCGGCGTTCAGTGCTTCCCGTTCACGGCACCTCTCCAAAAGCAGCCGCTTATCTTGTGGTGTAATATCCTAGCCGAGCTGCCGGTAGCCTACGAACAACGATACGGGATTACGCAGAATGTTGTTCCCGGATGCCAGATGCCAGATGCAGGTCTGAAGGTGTTACGATATTCCTGGTGCACAGTACGGCGATCCTCCCATGTGGTGGTCAGGTGCAGTCGACCGAAGCCCTGAGAACGAGTAAACCTACTCTCACGTTCCCATGCAGTCCAGCACTGGGCCACTGTCACATCCGAAAGCTCCACAAGTCTGGATATTGCGCGATTCGAATTGCCGACCAAATGGAGACCCCGAATGAGCCCCCTTTCAAATACTGTCAGGTGCTGATAACGCTGTCTCACACGAGTACATGGCATCTCTGTGTGTTTCACAGTAACGACTCAACATCTGATGCTTTTCACGTTTTTTATGTACTCTCCCAGGCCTGGTAACAATTTATTATTTATGTATTTATTTATTTATCGTACAGCAACAGCAGCAAACATCGACAAGTACGTAAAATTTAATTTTACATGTATGTCTAGTTAAGTAGTTAAATTATATTTAAAATACTTTAATTTTACTTTTTGGCACTAATTTTATACATATTTTTAAATTGCGAAAATTGCTAACTTAATATTACTGACTACTTTGACTGATATAATTGCAAGTTAAAAAAGGCAGATACATTTAATCATAGTTCAACATCTAATGATTGAAGTCAACTAACAGCAGAGGGAGTAGCATTAATAAAGTCACCACATGGTCCAGGATACTCCCTCTACGGACAGTCTCTAACAATATGTTGAACAGTTTGTTCTTGGGCTCCACAATCACAGGCTGGAGAATCTGAGACCCCACTTGTGCATCATATCGTTGCACTTGGCGTGGTCACTTCTTACTCTGTTCAGCCTTGTCTACTAATTTCTCTGTAGGTGAAATCCTGGTAGGCTGGCAGTTGGGTCTTGGGTATCTTGATGTGCTATTGTTGAGCATTCCATATGCATTGGTACAACGTGGGGTGCCGACGCATCGACTCTACGTACCACAGTTCTAACGCTGGTGTACGCAGTTGCCGAATACTGTGCTCCAGTGTGGCAACATAGTGCCCATACGAGGAAGCTGGACATACACCTGAACGACTCAATGAGGACTATCACCGACACGTTAAAATCCACCCCGATCCCCCGGCTGCACACCATCAGTAACATCTCACCACCTGAATTACGACGCCAAGAAGCAATCGATCGAGAATGGAGGAAACTACACCACCCCGACTACCCACAAGACCTCCCAATTCATACAGTCTTAAACCACCCTCCCCCAGTCCGCCTGGTAACAATAAACACGAACGACAAAAAATGTTGTCTAGTGCCTGTTTTACCTATCACAGAAAATTGACAGTCTAATCAGTTAAAATACCAATCGATGTGCTGTATATGTACGAAGTTACATGGCCGAACGGTTCTATATGCTTGAGTCCGGAGCCGCGCTGCTGCTACGATCGCAGGTTCGAATCCTGCCTCGGGCATGGGTGTGTGTGATGTCCTTAGGTAAGACAGGTTTAAGTAGTTCGAAGTCTAGGGAACTGATGACCTCAGATGTTAAGTCCCATAGTGCTTAGAGCCATTTCAACGAAGTTTCATTGAACCATGTCTTCTTGATGTTTCACTCTTTTGAAAGCCAGTGAGTGAGCAATCTATAGTAGGTTTTAAGACCAGCTTCTCTCTTCATAAATAAGCATATCCGTAGTGATAGCCAAGTGCGACTGCCCTGGAAAAGTGTGCTCAACTATTTACTAAATGACGGATGTTACTCTCTGCAATGAAATCATAAAGCGAATGACGTTCTCATCCTCATCGGATGAATGATTTTGGTAATCCGTTAATCCACACAGCATTCATCCCCAGGTTTTTCATCTTTGATGATTTTCCAACTTCTTTTTTCTCGTACATTCCCTTGACGTACATTAAATGTATTCCCAATTGCGAATATGGATAACCACCAGCTGGAGACAGGAATGACGACAGTGGAAATTTGCGCCGGATCGGGACTCGAACCCGGATTTCTCGTTATCGCAAGCGGTAGCCTTACCACTTGACTATCCGTGCACGACTCACGGCCAGGCCCAAACTGCATTACGTCGTCAGTCATGTGTCTACAAACTGTGTTCGTACATCCATTACATGTATTCCCGTACAGGTGAGACATTTTAGTTGGAAGTCGCTTTCCCGTTGTCGGCGGATACATACCACATTTCAGTGCCTTTGTTATGCCGAATGCATGCCTGTCCAAAGGTACTTTGTATCGTAATTCAGACTAACACAGGCACTGCAATATCGTATTTCCTTGACAATCTTTACGAGATTGGTTGTGCTTGTACTCAAAGCTGCATCGGCTTTGCAATCGCCTTGTGAACAGAAAAAAGCGGACTGCCATTAAATATTACTTTCTTGAAGCATAACATGCAAACGATTTATCTTGATTGTCCTCGCACAGCAATCCCTTGAACAAGAGACCGACGTTGAAGGTTTCTGTTCATAACATTTCATAAAGTTGTTTCTATCTGACATTATTCAGCATCACACAACAAACAATTTTAACAACACATAAAATATTAACCTGGCAGCGGTAAGTAACGAGAAGAAACAAAATGGCAGCGCGCAAAGAACGATCCCGCACAACGTGCTGCATTTTTTTTCCAAGCTCCACTTGGACTGCTAGTTCCCGCCATCTAATAAGTTTTATGCGGGGCCGGCCACTGTGGCCGAGCGGTTCTACGCGCTTCAGTTCGTAACCTCGCTGCTGCTGCTGCTGCTGCGGTCGCCGGTTCGAATCCTGCCTCGGGCATTGATGTGTGTGATGTCCCTAGGTTAGTACGGTTTAAGTAGTTCTAAGTCTAGGGGACTGATGACCTCAGATGTTAAATCCGATAGTGCTTGGAGCCATTTTTTATGCGGGCCGTAGTGCAGCTTTAAATGCAGCTTTACTGTATGATTAAATGATGATGGCGTCCTCTTGGGTAAAATATTCCGGAGGTAAAATAGTTCCCCATTCGGATCTCCGGGCGGGGACTACTCAAGAGGACGTCGTTATCAGGAGAAAGAAAACTGGCGTTCTACGGATCGGAGCGTGGAATGTCAGATCCCTTAATCGGGCAGGTAGGTTAGAAAATTTAAAAAGGGAAATGGATAGGTTAAAGTTAGATATAGTGGGAATTAGTGAAGTTCGGTGGCAGGAGGAACAAGACTTTTGGTCAGGTGAATACAGGGTTACAAATACAAAATCAAATAGGGGTAATGCAGGAGTAGGTTTAATAATGAATAAAAAAATAGGAGTGCGGGTTAGCTACTACAAACAGCATAGTGAACGCATTATTGTGGCCAAGATAGACACAAAGCCCATGCCTACTACAGTAGTACAAGTTTATATGCCAACTATCTCTGCAGATGATGAAGAAATAGGTGAAATGCATGACGAGATAAAAGAAATTATTCAGGTAGTGAAGGGAGACGAAAATTTAATAATCATGGGTGACTGGAATTCGTCAGTAGGAAAAGGGAGAGAAGGAAACATAGTAGGAGAATATGGATTGGGGGAAAGAAATGAAAGAGGAAGCCGCCTTGTAGAATTTTGCACAGAGCATAACTTAATCATAGCTAACATTTGGTTCAAGAATCATAAAAGAAGGTTGTATACCTGGAAGAATCCTGGAGATACTAAAAGGTATCAGATAGATTATATAATGGTAAGACAGAGATTTAGGAACCACGTTTTAAATTGTAAGACATTTCCAGGGGCAGATGTGGATTCTGACCACAATCTATTGGTTATGAACTGCAGATTGAAACTGAAGAAACTGCAAAAAGGTGGGAATTTAAGGAGTTGGGACCTGGATAAACTGAAAGAACCAGAGGTTGTAGAGAGTTGTAATTCTGTCAGAGACAGCAAAGGACTTGGAAGAGCAGTTGAACGGAATAGACAGTGTCTTGAAAGGAGCATATAAGATGAACATCAACAAAAGCAAAACGAGGATAATGTAATGTAGTCAAATTAAATCGGGTGATGCTGAAGGGATTAGATTAGGAAATGAGACACTTAAAGTAGTAAAGGAGTTTTGCTATTTAGGGAGTAAAATAACTGATGATGGTCGAAGTAGAGAGGATATAAAATGTAGACTGGCAATGGCAAGGAAATCGTTTCTGAAGAAGAGAAATTTGTTAACGTCGAGTATAGACTTAAGTGTCAGGAAGTCGTTTCTGAAAGTATTTGTATGGAGTGTAGCCATGTATGGAAGTGAAACATGAACGATAACTAGTTTGGACAAGAAGAGAATAGAAGCTTTCGAAATGTGGTGCTACAGAAGAATGCTGAAGATTAGATGGGTAGATCACATAACTAATGAGGAGGTGTTGAATAGGATTGGGGAGAAGAGAAGTTTGTGGCACAACTTGACTAGAAGAAGGGATCGGTTGGTAGAACATGTTTTGAGGCATCAAGGGATCACAAATTTAGCATTGGAGGGCAGCGTGGAGGGTAAAAATCGTAGAGGGAGACCAAGAGATGAATACACTAAGCAGATTCAGAAGGATGTAGGTTGCAGTAGGTACTGGGAGATGAAGAAGCTTGCACAGGATAGAGTAGCATGGAGAGCTGCATCAAACCAGTCTCAGGACTGAAGACCACAACGACCACAACGACAAAGTGCTCTACTCACTCTACTGGTACAATAACCGGCCACTATTGTATGATAACATGTGTCTCTGGTTTTAATGTTCTTATATTTGAGTCTCTTCGTGTGTTATGTCCTCTGTGCCGCTTTTGGAGGAGTCAGCAGTACTAGAGTCCTCATCTGAACTAACACAGTCGTCTTGCTGACATCTGCCACAATGTCGTCTAAGGTATGATTTGTTTGTAGATCGTGGTCTTTTAGTTGATTTAGTTGTCCGTGTTGCAGTGTTTTTGTTGTGACTCCTGTTATGTTTCGCCGTGTGTGTGCGTTCTGCTCACAGTACAGTACGGTGTGTTCAGTGGATCCATGTTCACCACATCGACAGTTGTGTCCGCAGAAACAGAGAAGTACTGTAGGTGCGCTGGATATAGGCCATGCCCAATCAAGAATTGAATCTTGCCGCAACCAGAATTGGCGTAACTCATCCGTGACCGTTCTCTGATGTTCAGGGAAAAAGCATACACTCTACGGCCTATGTTACTTTGGTTCCCGTTGCCAGAAATCCAAGCGCCAGTTGTTTAGTTGACGCTTGTATTCGAGATCCTCTCCTGTTGTTTCCTTTATCATGTTTTACCCTCTTAAGTCACCAGCATGCGGCCCGACATTTGATCGTCATGTCGAAAGTAAAAACATCCCCACACACAGCTCCTCTATCGAGGTAGTGCGGAATGCTCCCATCAGCCTGCGGTGTACACTCCTTTTTCTACGTCTCACTGCTGCCCTGTTCGTCACTAGAGCAAGCCTACGTGCCCGTACACTTGTTGCAAAGCTTACCACCGACTCATAGAAAGCGCAGTGGTATGCTCTGATTGTGTGAACTTAAAATCTTCTGGGTTATCAGGCCGCATCATATTTCTACTAAAATGATCGATGTTTCGACCCTTCTGCTGGGATCTTCCTCGGGATCTTATGGTCTCCACTACCGCTAGAACACTGTCAGAGGCATCAGCCCTGCGTCCTCTTATAAAGGGGAGGACGCGACAATCGCCTCTGACAGTGTTCTAGCGGTAGTGGATACCATAAGATCCTGAGGAAGATCCCAGCAGAAAGTGCATGGGGGCTTAATTATATAAAAAATGCAAATACTTTTAAATTTTTAGTAGCTGTCTGTCCGGTTACGCAGTCTCGTAACCGGTTGGTCCTGACTGGTATTTGTACGCAATCTGACTGCATAGAACAACAACAAAGAATGAAACGAAATTTCCGTTAACACAATTAATTAATTAAGTCCCCAGCAACTATAAAACCTACGAAACAACAAAGCACAAGAGTAACTGTTCTGTGTGTGGAAGTGTGATTCAACGTACACATCTGGCACAGTTCTTCCTCAATAAGACAAGGTATTTTAAATACCATTTACACTGAATTAATTAAATAAAACTGAAATACTACAATTGCACATAGAAACCAGAAATACAGTCTAATAGAAGAACACGAGCCAGATGCTTTGTTGACTGAACCTGTGACCAAGAGGCATTATTGTTTAAGACATTGAAATAATAAAAAAAAGGAATTTTTTTACCTTCATATATATTGACGAAAAGCACACTCTGATCATTACAGCATCCCCAATCCAACAACATCTGGTGTCTAGCCCATCAAAACAATATGACAACATCTGAACAAGCACTCTCCATGGGAACTTCTCAACAACGACTCACCACTGCTACATCTCAACAAGCACTGCCTACTGCTGCTTCTCAATAAGCACTGCCAGTGGAGGCGGCGGAATAATACTCTTTGGCGCAATCTCTGGCGCTGTGGCTCAGTGTAGCCACCTTTCAAAAGGTCGAAACGTCGATCATTTTAGTAGAAATATGACGCGGCCTAATAACCCCGAAGATTTTAACTTCAGTAACAAGGGCTACGAAAGCGTGCAGAATTACATAACCTGTAATGTGCAATGTTCATGCGTGTGCGTTTGTAGAATATTTTCTCTGCTTTATCGGTAGTTAGGGGTATGTGTTGGGTGCAACTGTGCTTTTCATCAATGTGAACTGCCAGATATCGTGTGCGTATTTCTCTTTTGATGATTATGTTCTGTATTTTGATCGATGGGTGCCATTTTAATGTGACTTTCAGTAATATGTACTCCTTATTATGTACCACGATTGTTATTTTGTTTGTATTGCACCAATATTGTGCATTGTTTAGGATACTACTGGCTTTGCTCTTTAGTGTCGTCCGGTTGTTTCCGGAAACCACCCCGTCGGCGCGTGAGTCCTCTGTGATGTGGAACAGGGGATCGACTGCGATGTCCCAAAATATTGGTCAGCAAATCGAGCCTTGGAGCCATTCTTTTGTGATGTTTTGACTACTTTCCGGATTCTCTCTTGCCACTCTGCGACGCTGCTTATGCAGTAATCGAGGAACTGTTTTAGAGGGGTACGGGTAGCTAAAGGGCACAGAGTAGAGCAAACAATGCAGGCCACCAAATGTTGTCGAAGGCACCTGCAACATCAATTAAGACAGCGATAGCATAGTTTGCCCTATGATGTTAAATACTGTATTTACTGCATCGTCTATTGTTGTTCGTACTTTGAACCCATACTCATGCGGGGTAAGGCCGTAGAGTTTCTGTGTTCCAGTAGGCGGTTACATGCAAGCTGTTCCTGCACCTTAGCTAGGGAATTGATGTCGAATGAGAAGACAAAAGTCATGATACCTCCTACTATCTGAAAGGGCCTCCTTTTGCCCATCGCATTGTAATAGCTCGACGTGACATGGACTCAACAAATCATTGGAAGTCCCCTACAGAAATATTGTGCCATGCTGCCTCCATAGCCATCCATAATTGCGGAAGTGTTGCCAGTGAAGGATTTTGTGCACGAACTGACATCTCGATTACGTCCCATAAAAGTTCGATGGGGCTTATGTCGGGTTATCTGGGTGGGTGGCCAAATCCTTCGGTCGTATTGTCCAGAATATTCTTCAAACCAATTGCGAACTTTTGTGGCCGTGTGAAATAGCGCATTGTCATCCATAAAAATTCCGTCGTTGTTTGGGAACATGAAGTCCATAAACGGTTGTAAATGGTCTCAAGCAGCCGAACATAGCCATTTTCACTCAGTGACCGGATCTGTTGAACCAGCCATTATGGAGTCACCACCACGTTGAACAGTATTTACTGGTGATGGAGAGGCATTATTCGAGTATTCTCCTATTTCTTTGCTTTATGAAATAGTCTAATTAAAGTCAACTGTGTTTTAATACCTTGAGGAATGTTTGTTATGTTTATCAAAAAAACTTTAAATGCACAGTATCTGTTAGTGCCCAAATTAGTAGTAGCAATAGTAGTCATTTTATTAATCTCTTATTTTACAAGATCATTGGACGTGTCATGGCATAACAATTCAAGAACAATAAAAATAACATGCACTACTGGCCACTGAAATTGCTGCACCAAGAAGAAATGTAGATGATAAAAGGGTATCCATTGCACAAATATAGTATACTAGAACTGACGTGTGATTACATTTTCACGCAATCTGGGTGCATAGATCCTGAGAAATCAGTACCCAGAACAACCACCTCTGGCCGTAAGATCGGCCTTGATACGCCTGGACATTGAGTCAAACAGAGCTTGGATGGCGTGTAAAGGTACAGCTGCCCATGCAGCTTCAACACGATACCACAGTTCATCAAGTGTAGTGACTGGCGTATTGTGACGAGCCAGTTGCTCGGCCACCATTGACCACACGTTTTGAATTGGTGAGAGATCTGGAAAGTGTGCTGGCCAGGGCAGCAGTCGAACATTTTCTGTATGTAGAAAGGCCCGTACAGGACCTGCAACATGCGGTCGTACATTATCCTGCTGAAATGTAGGGTTTCGCATGGATCAAATGAGGGGTAGAGCCACGGGTCGTAACACGAAAAGTAACGTCCACTTTTCAAAGTGCTGTCAATGCGAACAAGAGGTGACCGAGACGTGTAACCGATGGCACCCCGTACCATCACGCCGGGTGATACGCCAGTATGGCGATGACGAATACACGCTTCCAATGTTCGTTCACCGCGATGTCGCCAAACATGGATGCGACCATCATGGTGCTGTAAACAGAACCTGGATTCATCCGAAAAAATGACGTTTTGCCATTCTTGCACCCAGGTTCGTCGTTGAGTACACCATCGCAGGCGCTCCTGTCTGTGATGCAGCGTCAAGGGTAACCGCAGCCATGGTCTCCGAGCTGATAGTCGATGATGCTGCAAACGTCGTCGAACTGTTCGTGCAGATGATTGTTGTCGTGCAAACGTCCCCATCTGTTGACTCAGGGATTGAGACGTGGCTGCACGATCCGTTACAGCCATGCGGATAAGATGCGTGTCATCTCGACTGCTAGTGATACGAGGCTGTTGGGATCGAGCACGGCGTTCCGTATTACCCTCCTGAACCCACCATGTTCTGCTAACAGTCATTGGATCTCGACCTACGCGAGCAGCAATGTGGCGACACGCTAAACCGCAACCGCGATAGGCTGCGATCCGGAAACGTGGTGGTACGCATTTCTCCTCCTTACACGAGGCATCACAACAACGTTTCACCAGGCAACGCTGGTCAACTGCTGTTTGTGTATGAGAAATCGGTTGGAAACTTTCCTCATGTCAGTACGTTGTAGGTGTCGCCACCGGCGCCAACCTTGTGCGAATGCTCTGAAAAGCTAATCATTTTCATATCACAGCATCTTATTCCCGTCGGTTAAATTTCGGGGCTGTAGCACGTCATCTTCGTGGTGTAGCAATTTTAATAGCCAGTAGTGCGTATATGCGCTGACCTAGTTTGACGAGGATGGTACAGGTAGCCGGCCATGGCTTTAAAGAAGGAATCATCCCGGTATTTGAGTGACGTAGTTTGGGGAAACCACGGAAAATCTAAATCAGGATTGTCGCATGAAGACTGGAGCCCTCCACTCTCCCGAACAGTCATCTCTCTCTGCCAGTCACTGCACACGCTACACATTAATCCCACACTAATTCATGATGGAATACTAGACACAGTACTAGCTGAAACCACGACCATGATTTTCATTTCACGTACCACAAGTTCCCATTTGTTAGCCTGAAAAACTGAGTATAGGATCCACATTTCCCGCGATCAGGAAAATGGGGACAATGGATGGTGGAACCATAAGGGTGTACCTGGGACCCAGGACCCACGGCCCCCGCGGTCACACATGAGACGCAGTCTCCCTGTTCAGAGCAGCAAGTTGCATGCATACATCCAGCCGAAGCCGTAAAATCTTTTTCGCGTCTGTCTGATTATCCTGAATGTCAAGATCAAAATAAAGTGAGCCTCTAGTGCTTAAATGTGAATTAGCGGTTTCTATTGTACAGAGTGTGGAGCTACCCAGGGTGCACCAAGAGGATACGAACTATCTCGTACTCCGAAAGTATTTTCAAATGTATTTACAAGTTTATTTACATTTTTATATTTTTAAATTTGTTGTCGTACTAGTTTACTGTGTATGTCCATCTTTAAAATTGGTACAGTTTTTCCATTTTTTTTTGTATGCCCGGGCTTTGGTTTAGGAAACTAATTTCACATATTGCACTACTGTAATGATTACTGTTTTGTAGTTTTCCACTTGCTACGTAATGAATTATAAAGGCAAACAAGAACTTTGTCCTCTGTTTTGAGGAATTGCTTGCACTTTTTGTATCAAGTTGAATTTTATTCAGTACCTTAGGATTATTTTATATGTCTGAGCTGCAAACGTAGGAGTACTGTAGTTCATATGGAATTTTTCGCAAGTACTGATGGTTCTGTCAATTGCATCTTAATTCTGCCCTCCTGGACGGAGGAAAATGTGCAGTTTCATGTACAATAGTTCCCACCAAGAGTCGCATAACGTTTTTGGTTTTTCAGACAGGAGCATCTCTGACATTAAGTTCTCGACAAAATAGTTACCAATCATATTAGAATCCAGCGCTGCCAAACCACATGTATAAGACAGGGACTTTCCGAACAATTTCTGAAATTGGATGTGCCAGTACCTTTCTATATCAGCTCTGTTAGATATTTTCTTCCTTCAACTCTTACATCGGTCCGTACTTCATTTCCAGCATCCATAATCCTATCTTCGAAGCCTGGAAACATTATTTATGGAGCTAATTTCAGACCTAGATCACGAAATTTATCAACAGCTGTTAAAAAGGCGCCGGCCGGAGTGGCCGTGCGGTTCTAAGCGCTACAGTCTGGAACCGAGCGACCGCTACGGTCGCAGGTTCGAATCCTGCCTCGGGCATGGATATGTGTTATGTCCTTAGGTTAGTTAGGTTTAAGTAGTTCGAAGTTCTAGGGGACTGATGACCTCAGAAGTTCAGTCCCATAGTGCTCAGAGCCATTTGAACCATTTTTACTATTCGACAAAGAAATAGCATTGATATGCCCATTAACCATCCCAAGGATCGTAAACAGCTGACAAAGTTCATGTCAACATGTCTTTTGTCTCACTGAATGTGTATTATCAAGGATGTTTTTAAACATATCTATACTTCGTGTTTTATAAGTAGTCCTTCACTGTGTAGAATGTGTTGGTTACAGGTACTTTTTAAACTCCAGTTTAAATAAGTTTGCTTTAGTAATATTTTAATCTTATTGGGTATTTATTGTAGAGTTTATTCCTTGGTAGAAAATATTGTTTAGAGTTTTATGTTTATTTTTTATTGTTAAATCTAAGTTCAGTCTATATTTTGTTCGATGGTCATGGACAGAGCTGTTTGTGCAGCAATTATCAATGTTATTTTTGATGTGGACATCTGACAATCTGACTGGTAAATGTACTCTCACCGTGCCGTTAAAGCCCCGTGTGGTGAACATGTCTTTAAAATAAGCTCGACTACTATTTTTCTGTTATTGGTGTTATGGCCCTTTTACGTAATACTAAAGCTGTGTTCACATTTTGTACATTTGTTTCCCGGAAGAGATTTCCATAGTTAAGACCTGAGTGTACATGTGAATAATACTAAGCTAAAAGACTCTGGCTGTTACAATCTTGGACTGGACTCTAAGGGATAATACGCTGATGACATTATGTTTGGAAGTATCTCTATGTGTGAAATAAATAATTATTAGATGTTAGCTCCGTGTATTTTGTGGGAGTAAAAATATCGTGTAGTGCTACGCTTACAGCTGGTCTTGAACCGGCACTGCTTAGGTGAAGTCGCGGTGTTACCGACATCAGAGCATTCCGCCGACGGCTGACATCGGCCGATCTTTTCAAATCTATACGTCAGCATGTGCGCGGTCGCGGTGTAACCGATCTGAACGCCCGCTTGCTCAGACTTCGACCGACGGTCAGCGGAATTCAAAACGGCTTGTTTTCTTCAGTGGAATCGGGCAAAATTTTTACTTTTAGTACTAGAAAGGAGTTCGTGGCGTCTCGAAGAAGAGAAATAAAATAACGGGGATTTGTCTTGGAATCTGTGGTCTGAAATCGCTACTACACTGAAACCCACAAGTTTAGAAAAGCTTAAAATTTAATAATAATGAATTGAACGTTACCTTAGTTACATTATAAATGTTCTTTTCTTTGGCTGTCGAGCCATTTCAGCCTTATGACTATACTTAATGCATCATGTCATCTGCAACACAGCAAAATCTGTATCAGAAAATGTAAGCTTAGATTACAACCTCAAAAAAATATGTTCAAATAAGAAAAATGGCGTATGTCAATTCTAATACTTAGATACTGCAGTGGATCTTTTTTGGGTTACGGTAGGTGGGTATTTGCTGCCCACGAATTACAGGGTGTCCCTTTCGAATCTCCCACATCTCAAGCGCCCAGGAAAAAAAAAAAAAAAAAACGTACAGTAGATATGATAACGAAATTGCACGATATGCTAGAGCGTCTCAAAGAAGTTACATTTCTGCGTCAGTCGTGCCAGTTATTGTCGCTAGAATGCAGCATGATCACATGACGTGAAAATGGCTACTCCACAGCAGAGCGCAGAAGCAGTTTGCAGAAATCAAATCGCAGATCAGTGTGCAAAGAATTATCGTAGGGTGTATAGAAGCGATTCACCTGAAGTGAAAATAACTAAGAAGTGGTTTCGTAAGTTTCTGGCAACTGGAACTGTTCTGAATTATTCTGGTGGTGCACGTTGTATTGTTTTCGAAGAGAAAGTGGAGGACGTCAGACAAGCGATTCTCAGAAGCCCACGTAAGTCAATTCGGCAGGCATCTACGCAACTTAATGCACCCCGATCAACATTACATCGTGTAGTATACCACCGCCGTCGTTTGTGTTCTTATGAATTGCAAATTCTGCAACATCTAATGCCGAACGACAAACCATGCCGACAAGAAGTTGCTACGGATTTGCTTGACGTGAATGCCAACATCCTGGAAATGTCTTTATTCTCAGATGACCTTTCATGTATCAGGAACGGTTAATCGGAATAATGTTCGGATATGGAGTTATCCCCGAACATGTTCGTGACGGCCTTAAACTGAGCTTCATGTGGGATAATGTACGACAGGAGAATTGGGCCATTCTCCTTTGCAGAGAACACATTGCATAGGTTAGTGTATCATTTTTGAGCAGTTTGTAGGCCTTCAGATACAAAACTTGCAACCCAACATCTCACAAAAGTAGGATCTCCGGTGCATTGGTCAAGTTCCTGGATACCTAATTTCCCAATCGCTGAATCGACCACGGAAGAACCACTGCCTGTCAGCCACGTTCGCCGGCGTTGCTACACTAGATTTTTTCTTTTGGCGATTGGTAAAGACGTTTCGATGACATTACTGTTACGCTTCGTAGCCTTGATGCGACTTCAACAGTGACAGAGCACATGTTACGAAGAATATGGCAAGAAATTTAACACGGATCGATATTCTTCGTGCTACAAATGGTTCACATGTAGAGGTGTACTGATGATTATTAGATAAATTTTTCAAATGCTCTAGTATATGGTGCAATTTCATTATCATATCTACTGTAGGTTTTTTTCTGGACCTTTGAAATATGGGAGGTTTGAAAGGGAAGTGGTATATTATTACTGCTCACAGGCGTTTTTAGATCCACATTCTCACCTTGTATGTCCACACACTACATCGTAGTGTCCCACCTCAACACACTCATCGCTCGTGGAAGACATTCTTACAAAGTCTCGTATGAGTTCGGGGATTATGTGTGCATCCGCACAGAAGAAGAAGGTCACTACGAATGTAGTGTGTGGACATACAAGCTGAGAATGTGGGTTTCGCGGGAGGCGTGCACGGGATAGTCCCTGCAGTCGCACTGTCCTCTGTGCCTTCGGTGACTCACATGGATAGAGCGTCTTGCACGTAAGCAGGAGATCCCGGGTTCGAGTCCCGGTCGGGGCACACATTTTCACCTGTCCCCGCTGATACATATCAACGCCCGTTAGCAGCAGAAGGTATTAATATAATTCTAAATTTCATTCTACACGGCTGCAGGTCATCAATGGTGTCTGTTCTTTCGGACACGTCCGAAAGAACAGATATCATATCCATAAAAGTATACTACGAGAGTGTATCTGCTGTCGTACGAAATCGCATCCCAGACCACAGCTCCAGGTGTACGTCCGGTGTGTCTAGCACACAGACAGCCCAGTTGCAGACCCTCAGCTGGGCTCCTAACACACACACACAGCCATCAGTGGCACCGAGTCAGAACACTCTTTCATCAGAGAACACACAACCTCCACCCTGCCCTCCAATGATCTCTTGCCAGACACCGCTGAAGTCGCATATGGTGGTGGTTGAGGATTAGTGGAATGCAAGTCACAGGGCGTCCGGCTCAGAGCCGTCCTTGAAGTAACCGATTTGTAAAAGTTCTTTGTGGCACAGTGGTGCCAACTGCTTCATATATTTCTGATGCAGATCCAATACAATGCACCATAGCCATACTCCTAACACGATGGTGTGCCCTCTTGGTAGTGCCACGTGGCCGCCTGGAGCACGGTCTTCCTGCGCCCATACATTCCCATAACCACCATTGTCAGCAATCATGTACAGTGGTTACATTCCTGCCATGTCTTGCTGCAGTATCTCAGTAGGAACATCCAGCTTCTCGTAGCCCTATTACACCATCTCGTTCAAGCTCAGTGACGTGTTGTCGCCTTAAAGGCATTCTTGACTGACATCAACTCACCGCGTCCGCTATCAAAGATAACTAACACTCACGACCGTTACAGCGTGTATTCAAAGCAAACGCGATCTGCATCCTCAAAGTGGCGCTACTGGCACCATTTTTATGCGACTGGAGCGAAATTTGAATTGGCATTATGTTTCAGATGTGTAAACACGCCTACCAACTTTCAACTTTGCCACACAACTCCTTCTTGGTGTTGCGATTTTTTTCCCGTCACTGCATACAAACGGCCTAGCAGGTAAAGTCTGACGTTCTGTGAGACTTTTCACGGATGATGCCGCTGAATACAGAAAAGTCGCATAGCTAGAAAAGTGTATTAAAATACAGGAAGACCTGCAGCAGACCGACACTTGGTGCAGGGAGTGGGAACTGACCCTTAACATAAACAAATGCAACGTATTCAGAAAACATAGAAAGACTCTTACTTGTATGAGCACACGATGTACACGATTGCCGAAAATTCACTGGAAGCAGTCACTTCCATGAAATATCCGGGAGTATTAGTATAGAGCGATTTGAATTGGAACGACCAATAAAATTAATCGCTGTTGCATCACATGCCACACTGAGGTTCATTGGAAGAACTCAGGAAATGTAGTCCATCAACAAAGGAAGTAGCTTACAAAACACTCTTTCGACCATTGTTGGGTATTGTTCGTCAGTGTGGGATCCGTTCCATATAGGACCGATAGAGGATACAGAGAAGACCCAAAGAAGAGCAGCACTTTTCGTTACAGGTTCATTTAGTAAGTGCGAAAGCGTCACGGAGCTGCTTGCCAACTCCTATGGCAGACGGTTCTGCATCACTGTAAGGCCTACTATTAAATTTCTGAGAGCACACGTTCCTGGAGAAGTCAACCAATATACCACTTCCTCGTATGTATAGCGCGAAAAAATCATGAAGATAAATTTAGAGAAATTAGAGTCCACACGGGGGCTTACCAGCTATTGTTCTTCGCGCGAAGGTGGTTTGCAGATTATGGATGTAGATGTCATCTCATATATTTGTAAGCCTTGTCTGGTTGTTCCAGTAACTCAGGAAAGGGTGTGCAGTACTCGCGAAGTTCCTTTCGAGGCAGACATAGCCAATTCTAGCCTCCTTGAAAGAAAAGCTTTTGGCCTCCCTGAACCCGGAAAAAAGTGACGAAGTGGTTCTGACGCACTATGACCAAGTTTCTGGTGGATACCACCGGGCGACCTCTGGCGACGTATCTGGTGACTGTTGTCAGTGCCTTCGAGATCGTTTTCTTAAGCTGTCGGCACACAGACCGTGCTTTCGAGCGTCAACGTGCTG
The DNA here is from genome assembly GCF_023864345.2 of Schistocerca serialis cubense. NCBI lineage: Eukaryota > Metazoa > Arthropoda > Insecta > Orthoptera > Acrididae > Schistocerca > Schistocerca serialis. The sequence continues at coordinate 630,944,546 of NC_064642.1, read as the reverse complement.
CTGAAAACTCAGAAACGATGCATTTAGCGCACACGCTCGGTGTGCATCGACTTGGTATAGGTGATCGCAGCGCGCTCCAGTGGCAGTTGTCGGCGTGTCACGTAAACCACAGTGTTTACGAAATGGTTCCAAATCAAATGGCTCTAAGCAGTATGAGACTTAACATCTGAGGTCATCAGTCCCCTAGAATTAGAACTACTTAAACCTAACTAACCTAAGAACATCACAAATATCCATGCCCGAGGCAGGATTCGAACGTGCGACCGTAGCAGCAGCGCCGTTCCGAACTGAAGCGCCTAGAACCGCTCGGCCACAGAGGCTGACTTACGAAATGGACGGGCATAAAATTCCTACGTTTGCTGTATTAAAAGACACGTTTCCTGCCTTTTCCATAAGCTAACCATGTTGATCTGTCTGTAGCACACACAAATAAAAGCTTCAATATCCATGAACATGTTGGTTCAAATGGCTCTGAGCACTATGGGACTTAAAATCCATGAACATGTTGTAAGTCAAAAAGGAAAGTACCATGTCCAGGCAATAAGGACAACGGGTTATAGAACTTCCATTACAAGCAGTGCGATATATATATACAATAGTTCTCCACATAAGATAAAATCATTTTATCATTTTCACTTTCCAGTAAAACCCTAACGTCATTCAAAACTGATCACTGTTCCTATTCAGTAGTAGATTCTTTACAACAATGAAATATAAAACTTAATACAAGAAAGTGGAAATTTCCTACTGCTTGCACTGCAGGTTGCCTCATCGTTTAAGCCAAACAAACAAACTCGCTCCAGAAAGAGCGCACTTATATTTACGGAACATTGACTATTAGAGAATATAGTTTTATTAAACTAATAAGAAAGTACCAGAACCTACTAGAAAACGCGAAGTTTTGTAAAAAAAAATCTTTGGATGTAGTTTGACGTGAATCTAACACTTCAGCTTCAGCACAAGTGATGGTGCTGATTACGCTGTACCGACCACGAACTATTTCACGTTGATACTTTGCATCTTATCATCTGAGGGTATGTTATTAGCTGACATTTAATTGTACAAATTGTATCAAGAACACTGTATTTTAATGTTTTGAACATGGCTGTGCTCAGTAACCGTAATTAATTACAATGTCACAAACTTCCAGCCAACCGGTTGCAAACAGAATTTAAAATTCTTTAATAAGTTTTCAGCTAGTTTTCATCGCCCTAGTTGGCGTTGAAAACTAGTTAAAGAATTTTAGATTTTGTTTGCAACCGGTTGGCTGGAAGTCTGTAACATTGTAACACTATTTGTGATGGATCCTTTAATGTGCCGTTGCCTGTAACGGCAGACTTTCATAATGCGCAAGTTACAATAATCGCTTAACGACCAATGTGGCGTTCCTGTCATTTTATTACAACAAATCATGTAATTAACGACGGGTTTCCGAGAGATTCTCAATGTGCTGGTGCTTAGAAACGGCATTTATACCTAAGGGCTTCAACTGAAATCCAGTATGGCTTCTCGTGTTTTTGTACTGAAGGGCGATGGCGTGCTTGTGGTGTAGGTAGCTTTTTCTATCTCACTGGACTACGTTCAACGCACGTTCGGAATATCTGACATACTAGGTACTGCTCTGCAAGTTCGGAAAGACTCCCCAACGCGCTTTTTCCACCCTGCGACGTTAGAGACTCGGCACCGTTGCCAACGGTAAATACAGGCCTGAGCGTGACGTCATCACTATAGTGTTCGTGGTCAGGGAGGAATACATATCAAAGCTCTTTAGTTCAAACCTTTGACAGTGTAGTGGGGAAGTTTCTAGCAAATATCACTGCTAAAAGCTAGAGCGAGGACCGTTGTTTACATGTCGATTCGCTTGCTTTAATCCATTTAAGCTATGATACGATATGATACGAAATGTACATGTATGTGGTATATGGATTCCACGACAGCGATCATTGCAGTGTGTCAAGAACACGAAATTCTTCATAACACAAAGCACACTGGCTACAAAAACGGTAATAAGCGGATAAAATCTTCCAAAGAAATAGTTGCAGCAATCAGCTGCATTCGAAGTTGCTGTACTGTGTGCAACGTAAAGCTTACCTATAAAAAAAGGGTGTGGAAGGTGTTGAAGATGTGAAAAGCCAACTGTGTTCAAAGTGTACATAAGTGAAATAAACATATTTATTTCTACTCTAAATAATCTAACTTAACCTTCATAAATTACTATTAGATTATTTATATATTGGTTCACATGTTTCTGGAACAACACGCAATAGTGCAGTGAGATTCGAGTACTATGTTCTTAACTTAGCCATGTGACCATCTTTGGTAGAAATAGCATTTATGATTTAAACAACGAAACCCTGAGCCAATTACGTATTTTTGCAAAATGCTTTACGAGAATTTATTCTCATCATCACGTACAAATATTTTGATTAGTATATTACGTGATGTTTCGGAAAACTGCACAAAAGAAACCTGTCCGATTGCAGTAAAACATAAAGGACAACTTCGGGATAGGAAAAGCAGAACGACACACACACAAAAACCACATAAAATACCTATGTGAATATTTTCGTTTGATAATAAGAATAAATTCTCGAAAAATGTAGTACTAAGCATGAAAAACCACGTAGCTAGTTAGTGTTTCATTACTTAAATCGTGAATGACTCAGCTGCGGCCGGCCGCGATGGCCGTGCGATTCTGGCGCTGCAGTCCGGAACCGCGGGACTGCTACGGTCGCAGGTTCGAATCCTGCCTCGGGCATGGGTGTGTGTGATGTCCTTAGGTTAGTTAGGTTTACGTAGTTCTAAGTTCTAGGGGACTTATGACCTAAGATGTTGAGTCCCATAGTGCTCAGAGCCATTTGAACCAACTCAGCTGCAGGCTTTCGAAGAGTGTCTATTATGATGAATGAAATTAGGAAATGGGATTTATTAAATGAATATGCAGATATGTGGGGCACTTTCAATAAGGCAAACTGAAATTTTTCTTCGCCATTCTCAAATAATTTTCATTGTTCTCGCACCGTGGCTCAGGTAGCTAATTCTGGTGAACAATTCGAACTTCTTCTCTCGCTATCCACGATTTCACCCACTATCGTTTCTATTTCTGTTACTTTTCCACGTAGAGCCTCAGCACCAACATAAGTTGTTGTTAATGTTCGGTATTCATCAAGTTACATTCCATTAGGAATATGGAATGCACTCAACGTCTGTGATACGACTTCAAAATATTAACAACAGCAATCAGACGTCCTTTCATCTCAGGCTCTATTAAAGCAAATATCGATTTCGGCTGCTAACTAGCCATCATCGGTGCAGTATTTCAGAGTTTTAATTCGTGTCCTAGTACGTCAGTTTCCCGTTGTTCTGGTTCCTCTCACAGTGCGTTCAAGACTACTTACAACCCAGTAGTCTTGAATGAAATGTGGCAGGATCCCGAACAACAGGGTATTGATATAGTAGGGCATGTATTAATATTCTGAAATACTACATCGATAATGGCTAGTTCCTAGCCGAAAACTAGATTTGCTCTGATAGAGCCTGAAAGGAAAGGAATGACTGATCGCTGTTCTCCATCATTTTGATCTTCTGTGTCCATTCCCGAACAGCTACGACGAATAAGTTTACGATCCTGTAACAGTTCCAGTGAAGTAGTTTGGTCAAGGGCGTTTGACGAAATATTTGATAAAGCATGCGTTCGTGTCGGCCGACAGTTGACACTACATTGCTGAAGTCATACAGACGAGCGCTTAGGCCTGCATTTATCGTTGGCCACGCTCAACGTTCGAATGCACGGTCCGTGTAAGGAAGGCTTGAGAGTTCATGATCCAATAATAACTTGCTGTTCAGTGGTCCAGCCGATATTACGCATTTCAGTCACCAGAAGACAACGTACAAACAAATAATTGTGACCGGGTGTGCTAGCTACACTACTGGCCATTAAAATTGCTACACCAAGAAGAAATGCAGATGATAAAAGGGTATCCATTGGACAAATATAGTATACTAGAACTGACGTGTGATTACATTTTCACGCAATTTGGGTGCATAGATCCTGAGAAATCAGTACCCAGAACAACCACCTTTGGCCGTAATAACGGCCTTGATGCGCCTGGGCATTGAGTCAAACAGAGCTTGGATGGCGTGTACAGGTACAGCTGCCCATGCAGCTTCAACACGATACCACAGTTCATCAAGAGTGGTGAATGTCCTATTGTGACGAGCCAGTTGCTCGGCCACCACTGACCAGACGTTTTCAATTGGTGAGAGATCTGGAGAATGTGCTGGCCAGGGCAGCAGTGGAACATATTCTGTATCAGAAAGACCCGTACAAGACCTGCAACATGCGGTCATGCATTATCCTGCTGAAATGTAGGGTTTCGCAAGGATCGAATGAAGGGTAGAGCCAGGGGTCGTAACACATCTGAAATGTAGCGCCCACTGTTCAAAGTGCCGTCACTGCGAACAAGAGGTGACCGAGACGTGTAACCAACGGCACCCCGTACCATCACGCCGGGTGATACGCCAGTATGGCGATGATGAATACACGCTTCCAATGTGCGTTCACAGCGATGTCGCCAAACACGGATGCGACCATCATGATGCTGTAAACAGAACCCGGATTCATCCGAAAAAATGACGTTTTGCCATTCGTGCACCCAGGTTCGTCGTTGAGTACACCATCGCGGGCGCTCCTGTCTGTGATGCAGCGTCAAGGGTAATCGCAGCCACGGTCTCCGAGCTGATAGTCCATGCTGCTGCAAACATCGTCGAACTGTTCGTGCAGATGGTTGTTGTCTTGCAAACGTCCCCATCTATTGACTCAGGGATCGAGACGTGGCTGCACGATCCGTCACAGCCATGCGGATAAGGTGGCTGTCATCTCGACTGCTAGTGATACAAGGCCTTTGGGATCCAGCACGGCGTTGCGTATTACCCTCCTGAACCCACCGATTGCATATTCTGCTAACAGTTATTGGATATCGACCAACGCGAGCAGCAATGTCGCGATACGATAAACCGCAATCGCGATAGGCTACAATCCGACCTTTATCAATGTCGGAAACGTGATGGTATGGAGTTGCCCTCCTTACACGAGGCATCACAACAACGTTTCACCAGGCAACGCCGGTCAACTGCTGTTTGTGTATGAGAAATCGATTGGAAACTTTCATGTCCGGACGTTGTAGGTGTCGCCACCGGCGCCAACCTTGTGTGAATGCTCTGAAAAGCTAATCATTTGCATATCACAGCATCTTCTTTCTGTCGGTTAAATTTCGCGTCTGTAGCACGTCATCTTCGTGGTGTAGCAATGTTAATGCCCAGTAGTGTATTTCGCTAAACACCGCCCGTCCGCGCGACCGCCGGCGCGCGGTTAGACGAGAGGACCTCCGTGGTCGGCGATTCCGCGCGGTCGTCCTTGGGCGGCGGTGGCGCTGCCTGGCGGCGGGCGGGGGAGTGAGGTGCCGGCGCGCCGCGCGGTCTGCGCCGGTGGCGGCCGGCGGCTGCGGCAGCGCCGAGGCGGCGGCGGCGCGCCGGCCGGTCGGGGACGCCGCGCCGCAGCAGCGCGCGGCTCAGTCGCGCTCCCGAGGCGCGCAGGAGCGGACGTGTCGGGCTGTGCTGTGCGTGCCGCGGGTGATGCGATGTGGCCGCCCGCGCTGTGGCTGCTGTGCCTCTGGCTGGCGGCGGCCGACGCCGGCCCCGGGCCCGCCCCCGCTGCTGCCGCCGCCGCCGGGGACCTCGCGCTCGGAGGCGTCGTCGCGGCGTCGGCCGTGCGCTGCCCCTGGGCCTGCGCGTGCGCCGGGCTCGCCGTCGACTGCGCGCACCGAGGGCTCACGCAGGTGCCGCGCAACCTGCCGCCGGACGCCGAGAGAGTGTGAGTACCCGTACCGCCACGCCGCTCTCCGACGCCGCGCAGACAAGCGTAACGCGCGACTGCAGAGTGTCAACGAACGACGGGGCGCACAGTTTGTGGCAGTCGGAACAACAATTACACGACTGGCTTAAGCTCGGCGTTCAGTCAAGCAGATTTTTTTGAAGAACATTATATTCGCCGTCGATTGCAGAAATTATTTATTTCACTATTGCAGTTTCCACCTTCGCGCCATTTTCAAGAGTTACTGCAAAAGGTTTTGCTTCAATACATCTAAGACTTTAAAATCGTCCGACATTTATCCACGTCGACTTCAAAAATAGACCGTTTTACTGTATAAATACAGTAACATCAGACGAGTGTGAAGCTACGTACAGCGTGATATGATGTAAATTACGTGAAATTTTACCAGTATTAACATCGTTCTCGTAAATCGCTATAAATCGATGTTCTACCACACTGTTTACATTAACAAGTATTGTGGCGGCGAAAGCCTTAGTTTACATGTAAACAGTGCGCTAGATCATCGATTTGTAGCGATTTGCGTGAATGATGTGAACCCTGGCAACATTTCGTGTAATTTACATCATTTCATGACGTACAGAGCGTTACATTGTTCTGATGTTACTGAATTTCTACAGTGGAAAGACCTATCTTTGTGGACGACATACAGGCCTATACATGGATTTTAAAGTCTGACTGTACTGAACTATATAAATTCTACAGTCAATGGCGAATATGATATCCTTTAAAAAAATAGTCACACGAACTGAAACACCATGTTTATCAAGCTGTGGGTACTCGATGAATTCCACTGGAAAGCAATAAAGGCTAAAAAGGCTGTGCATCATGACAATAACTACCCTTAGCATTTCTAGTCCTTGGCGGAAAAGACACTTCGAAAGTATATTCCACCAGATACATACGAGGCAAGGATCAAAATGATAAAATTATGTTACGCAGCCTCAGTGCAGTACCTTTTCTTCGTTCATCTCCAACGGAATGACAATAAAAGGCAACTGATAGTATGTGCTTTACACAGTACTGAGGCTGCTTTGCTGTACTCAGTAAAAACTTTCTAAAGCCAAATTGCATAAATATTTCTTTATTTACAAACAACCGGTTTCGACACACTTTGCTATCATCTTCAGTTCTTCGAAAATTTTTACTATAACATGTATTCGTTTTTGAGTTGAGCTCACGCCAAGTTGTCATGTACTCTATGTAAAGGTTTGTCATACACAAAACATTTAAAATCATAGCACCTTGTGCCCATGGCCACGTCCATATATGTAGCGCTTAACAGCCGATTGTTATATATCGACATGGGCATGTGCTTTTTCGCGATCTTGGCTTCAGAAAGTTTTTACCACGTAAAACAGATGGCTCCTTCTGATTTCTCGACAAAATTCAGTCTTTAGTGTACATCGAGGCTGATCACGCCAAATTAAGTGTAGGTCGTATTATAAATGGACGCGTTGATCGACTGAATTTCTGTACGCGGGAAACGAGTCAGTGTTTTCCGTCCAGGCAGTTGATTTTAGGGAAAGCAGTGAGAACTTTATTACTTCTGCATTAGGGTACTGCAGTTATTACTTCTGATGAAACCGGTTAATAGTTTGCTAAACGCGATCAAAACATTAGTATATAAAAGAACGTACTTGAAATGGATCGCGCGCTCCTATTTTACAATGTCAGATTTCACTCATTTACGTCTAGTGGACTTCTAGATCATTATAGATGAAATTCACATTTCACTTTATGTACTCTAATACGTGAGAACAAATCTGTGCTAAATAAACGAAATTTCGGATAGATATCCGTCATACATTCATTAAAGTTCGTTTCTGTAAACCACATTTCTTTTTTTTTCTGAGACAGCCAGGAAAATGAGTGTCCTGGCACAGTAAATCACGTATTTCTGCCCTTGAAAACAGCTGCCCTGATGACGGAGCAGCCTTATCGTTTGTAACGAAAACCGCGCACAAAACTGTGTTCAGATTCCGAGAGAGCGGGTTTAAACTCAACTGTCATAGTCCACTAGGCGCAGCGAGAACACAGGACAGCGTGTTTGCACTTGTTCGCGGACACTGCGGAAAACGCTGTTTACATTAATTCTCTAGTACCTAATGTAAGGCTTCACGATAGCCAGTATTATCCGATGACACTGCACTAATTTACAACGAAGAAACCATTAAGTCAGGCGACTCTTTACAAAATTTGTTTCATTGCTTGTACTGTTTTTAGAACGTTCTCAAGCACGGAGTCCCTGTTCGCAAAAACCAATATGAACCATTCGTTGGACCGCTGATGCAAGGGTCATTCGAATACCTGTATTCGAAACCAAACCCCTTTTTCGGGCTGGAAGAAAATTATACGAAATGTTACGCGCATCCACTCTTTATGGTGTTTCGATGAGAAATCTTAGATATGCTGAGGACTACAAAATTGTCGAATCGTTAGTTGGTGGAAAATATGTAGATTGTACGTATACGTAATACTGAAAATTCATTGCTCTCCAAACCTTTGGCAGCTCCACAAAAATATTTATTTTATAAAAATTTCCTCCTCCGTTGAAAATACGAGTTGCGTCAGTCCTCATACCCTTTTTTTCCACAGTTTTAAACGTAGAACGTCAATATCTAGTATTATAGTGCACATTTTTCCTGCCTTCTGTAAGAATGTTGCTCCAAAATCGCTGATAGCATCACTCACGACAGTAAACACGTGGGGCTACACGCCAGCGGTTTAGCACGCGTGCTGTACGCGTTGCAGCGTTTCCAGGCGCCTAGTTGTTACGGACGACGATGTCTTCACGCCTATTGCCTGTGGAAACACGTTAAAAATACTGTTCGCGCTAAGAATCAAAAGCCCAGCAATCTCGTCCACAAAACTAATGACTAGGAGTAGAACATCTTCATCATCGGGAACGCCAATTTTCAGAACTTATTCAGGCATACCTTCTGAGTATTTTGGTATAAGCGACACTGTCTCCAATACCTCGTCAATGCAGTTACGATTTTCTCGCTTTGCTGACCCAGTTTTACCTTTGCTTCTATGAAAATACACCAGTAACAGTTAAAAAGCCTGTAATATTCAATTATCAAAACGTACAACAAAAAACCGATTAATACAACCTTCAAACATACGCAAGAGTACTGAGATGCGTTTGCCGTCACTGTAGGGACAGCTAAGTATGGTTTTGAGATAATGAAACGCCTACAGTCGTCCTTATGATTTTATATTTTGTTGCAACTAGTTTCGGCGGTTTAATGCGCCATCTTCAGGCCGTAGTTGATACTGAACTACAGCCTGAAGATGGCGGACTGAAGCGCCGAAACTAGTTGCAACAAAATAAATAAAATCATAAGGACGGCTGTAGGCATTTCATTTTCTCGTAATAGTTAACGGCTGTCGTCCCAAAGACCTTCTGTCAAAAGGATGGACCCATAAAAGCTAAGGAAAGTTTCGTCGCATCATTCTTCCATTGCATTCAACGATGCCATACGCAATGGGCATATCTACCAACTATTCATTAGTAAACCTATCCGTACCGTTTTGTATCAGTGCTAACATACGACTAACAGTGCCGAAAAAACAAATCCAGACAAAACCGGGCAGTAGCTGAAAGAAAACTTGAGGGCGAAGGGTAAAATGAACATAGGATTGTCAGCATCTAGTACCGTGAGTGAATGGAACAAGTTTGTTTAAAAAAATAAACACACAGAGTGCGTAGTCACATATCCACTATTGTGCTCATTTTTTCAGTGAAATAAAGATAGAAAGATAAATGGAAGAAATGGAAGTCAGAAACCGAATGAAAAGCAATTTCTCTGTAACAAGCTGTCGGAGACCTTTGGGTCCGTGACAGCAAAATATTCCTAAATTTTATCGATGTAGTTTGAATGCATCTTATATACTGCTGCTGCAAATGTTTACGGTCGCGGAAGTGTGTAGCCTTCCATCAGCGTCTTTGAAGATGTAACTGATGTACCTACACTTCCCCACTTTGGCTGTAAATCAATATTGCAACATGCGAGGAAGGAAGGAAGATAAAGTTTAATTCATGGTCCAGAGTATCCACAGTGACAGTTCTACAATGAGAATATCTGTCTGATCCTCTGGGTTTAATCCTAGTGCGCGGTAACATTCTGTTACATGGAAAATGAAGACGGAAATTCTTGATTACATACGCAACAATCTCTTAAACGCAGATTAAGTCGTTTGCAACCTAGTTTACTTTAGCGTTTATTTTGCTTCGACTTGTTCGGAAGGTGTACGCAGCTGATGGTGGTTATGATGTGATTGTTGTTTTCATTAAGGAGACTGGTTTGAAGCAACCCCAGGTCACATACGTGATCCACGCTACTCTATTCCGTGCAAGCCTCATCAATCTCTGCATTAACCACTGCAACCTGCACCCACCTGGACCTATTTACTGTAGTAAAGTGTCTCCCTGTGCAATTTCTACTCCCGCCCCCCAGTTCCATTACGAAAGTGACAATTCTTTGATGCCTGAGGACGTGTCCTGTCAACCGATCCTTTCTTTTAGTGAAGTTGCGCCACGTATTCCTTTTTCCCCAGTTCGATTCAGTACATCGTCGTTCGATATCCGATCTGCCCATCTATCCTTGAGCATTCTTCGGAGCACGGTGTTTCAAAATCTCCTTCCTTGTCTCTCTTTATTGTCCAAGTTTCACTCCGTAGAAAGCTCCCTATTGCTAAAATTATTTACGTTGACATTTTCTCAACGGATTGTTCGAGTCTGTGCAATAATCATGTGATAGGTATTTAACCCTTCTTCCCCTTCACATTGTGCAATACACACATCCCAGCATGTGGGGAATACTCTCTTTTCAGTTACAGGTCACTGCAAATTCAAACTTTTTCTCGGATCCTGCACGTTGTGGCGCTTTTCTATTTTGTGTGACTCTAAAAATAGACGTATTTCATTTTTTTAAATGTAATATGATAACTTGGTTATTGCGCAAGTGAAAGCGATAATAAACTGAAATAATTGTGTAATTTTTGTCGGTTAAGTGATTATTAAAAATTATCGAGGTGCGAGAAGAGCTCACGCTCTGAGGGTTCGACATAAAATTAATTATGTGTATCGACAATTCATCTATTCCGGTAACAGAGGCTGACCGAGACTCGAACTCGGGACCTTTGCCTTTCGCGGGCAAGTGCTCTACCATCTGAGCTACCGAAGCACGACTCACGCCCGGCCCTCACAGCTTTACTTCTGCCAGTATCTCGTCTCCTACCTTCCAAACTTTACAGAAGCTCTCCTGCGAACCTTGCAGAACTAGCACTCCTGAAAGAAAGGATACTGCGGAGACATGGCTTAGCCACAGCCTGGGGGATGTTTCCAGAATGAGATTTTCACTCTGCAGCGGAGTGTGCGCTGATATGAAACTTCCTGGCAGATTAAAACTGTGCGCCCGATCTTTGATTGTCATCGACATTGATACTGGGAAAATATCGGTTCCGGAAATTCCAAGACTTTCGATAAAGTTTTAATTTCAACTTTTGATAAGAAATGAAAAAAGAAATTTTTTCTCATGGTATACAGTTTCAATTAACAATTTACTGCTTCTTTCCTTTATTTGTACTGTGAAAGTTTCCCGCCAAATTTCATGATTTTAGGTCAACGGGAAGTGTCCTATAGGCTTTAATGAATAAGTTTACGGGTACTGAAATGTGTAACATAAACGGCCGTATCTTTTGGTTGCATTGACTTAGAGCCTTACACCTCTACGGAACTTTAGACCTTAGTACGTGAGATAATTTTCAACTTGGGACATCTGCACGTTCCAGAGAACAGGCGGTAATAGGAGATGGACAGAGAGACAGTCAGACAACGAATGACAAAAGAAAGAAAAAAAAATCATGCGATATAATTACAAATTAACATTATTCGGATTTTTTGTATTATTGAAATACGAAACTTTGCTTCCTGCCCAATTTCATGATTGTGTCAACCAGAAGCACCCTACATGTCTTGAGAAGTGAGTTCCCATCTAATTATGTGACATACGTGGCCGTATCTTTTGACTGCACTGACATAAAAGCTTCTCTTCCTTACACCGTCAAGCGACCGTAGATCTTAATATGTGACGTAAATTTAAACAAAAGTCTATCCGTCCTGAGAAAAAGGGTTTTTGACAGACAGTCAGACGACAAAGTGATCCCCCTAAGGGTTCCGTTTTTACCCTCTGAGGTACGGAACGCTACAAACGAACCAAATAGCCAGTAGATCTCTGCATCTCGAAGCATTAGTCTGCTTTCCACGGCGTATTCATCATCACAATTTTCCCGTGACATAACAAGAAAGCTGTGAGGACGGGTTGTGAGTCGTGCTTTGGTAGCGCTGTTGTTAGAGCACTTTCCCGCGAAAGGCAAAGGTCCTGAGTTCGAGTCTCGGTCCGGCACGCCGTTTTAATCTGCCAGGAAGTTTCATATCAAGAAACTTTCTCGTATGTCATTTTTAGCGAAGATAAAATCAGAGCACGGAGGCCTGTAAAAAGTATTTCTTTCCGTTCACCACGGGTGACTAAAACAGGAAAATGGAGACATGACCCTGGTACACTAATACTCCCTAGCTTACATGCCTTATGATGGCACGTTGCCAAAAGATGTGGATTCTAAGCAGGTATCTTCATAAATGTTTATCCCACTGTTACGCATGCTACGCTCCTATGAATACCGTTGTTCAATTGTCAAAACTTGGAGTATGCAGTGCGACACAGAGATTGTATCTCTTCTTTGTAACAACATTATTAGAGAAAAAAACGCGTTCTGCAAAGGGAGGTATTGCAACAAAATTTTACTTTCCCAGAAGAGACCAGCGCGAAGTCCCAAGCGACTAGAAAAAAAAGCGCAGGTGACTTCTGTATGTAAAAATGGTAAAAGAACAGACCCGCAACCCTACAGACAGATATTTTTAACTTCGGTTTGGTACAAAATTCTTGAGCATATTCCAAGTTCAAATATAACAAATTAACCTGGGATAGAAAAGTTTTTGTCGACAAAGCAGCGCGGTTTTATAAAGCATCGCTCGTGTGAAACTCGGCTTACAATTTTTTTGCACGCTGTCTAGGAAATCATGGATGAGGGGCAACAGCGTTTGACACAGTGCCCCATTGTAAGCTGTTAACGAAGGTCGGTACATACTGATTAGGTTCCCAGATATGAGTGCCTTGCGGACTTGTTAAGTAATGGAACCCAGTACGTTGTCTTGGACGGCGAGTGCCAATCAGAGAGAAGAGCATCATCAGGAGTGCTCCAGGGAAGTGGAATAAGGCGCTCTTGCTCTCCGTATTCAAAAATAATCCGACGGACAGGGTGTTCTCTGAAGGCGCTGCAGTCTACGGTAAGTGTCGTTGTTGAGTGACTGTAGGAGCGCCGGCCGAAGTGGCCGTGCGGTTAAAGGCGCTGCAGTCTGGAACCGCAAGACCGCTACGGTCGCAGGTTCGAATCCTGCCTCGGGCATGAATGTTTGTGATGATGTCCTTAGGTTAGTTAGGTTTAACTAGTTCTAAGCTCTAGGGGACTAATGACCTCAGCAGTTGAGTCCCATAGTGCTCAGAGCCATTTGAACCATTTGACTGTAGGAGCATACAGAATGACTTAATATTTTTATTAGCTATGATGAATGGCAGTTTGATCTAAATGAGGTAAAATGTAAGTTAACACAGATGAGCAGGAAAAGTAATTGAGTAATTTTCCAATACAATGTTAATAATGTGCTGCTTGACACACTCAGGTGGACTAAATATCTAGGCGTAACACTGAAAAGCGGTATGAAATGGAACGAGCATGTAAGATCGGTAGCAGGAAGGGTGAATGGTCGACTTCAGTTTATTGGGAGAATTTTAGGAAATTGTAGCTCATTTATAAAGTCGAAATGCGTGATGAACACATTGCTCTTTTGTAACTCAATTTATTCACGACCGGTTTCAGTCGTAAGACGATTTTCGCATTGAAAAACTATCTTCTAACCTGGACTATCAATAGTGTTCTTGCTGATGTTTGAGTCAGTGCTGAAGTCCTGAGTACTTACGGTTCTTAGTTTTTTCAGGTCATTTAACGTCCTTCATGTCATATTCGAAGAGTATGAACGCGATGTGATGTTGCATTGTCAAGATATTTTTCTACTGTGAAAATGGTCTTATGACTGAAGCCGCTCGTGAATAAATTGAATTAAAACACAGAATTCTATTCACCACGCGTTTCACTAAAAATATTGATGCACTTAACAGATGTCTGAAGAAAGTGTTTTTTTTTATCTATAATGGAGACGGCGTAAGGAATGTCAGTCCTGCCCACTCTCGAGTACTGACCGTGTTTGGGATTGTCACCACTTCTTATTAAAGAAAGACATCGAAACAATTCAGAGGCTTGCTGCTAGATTTGTTACTAGTAAGTTCGATCAACGCATGAGTATTACAGAGATGCTTCGTTGAAATGTCCCCTTAGAAAAATTATGAATGGCTGTGCTGGTAAACTTCTACGTTATTTGATTTTCAAATAGCTGAGCAAAACTCAACGTACTCAAACAGTTTTCTCTTTACTATTCTGATCATCACTAAACTGACACACAATATTTTTAGCGCAATGCAATCTGACTTTCAATAATCCCTACAAAAGAATGCTCCTGACTATCAATAACCTATACCTTTCATGAATCACTTACCTCACAAAAATCTTCGTTACTCGAACTACTGCAATACAGCGAGCGCCAATACTGTCAGCTAAATGAAAGATTCTAACTACTGAAGGCACTAACTACTGACACCATAGTTAGCAAATGAAAGATTTTGATGGAGAACAAACACTGTATTTACCTTAATAGTGTTCAAAAGTCGTAATATATATATATATATAAAGTTCATGACATCCAGTCTTACGAACTTCCTTTTTCTGACGGACACACGTCCAGATCGTCCGCTCTCAAAATTCTACCTTCTCTCTCCCCACATCCACCACTGCTGCAGGCTCACCTCCAACTGCGCAACGTTACGCGCTGTTCACATCCAACTGCCCAACACTACAATAGTGAATATTCCAACAATGCCAACCAGCCACAGTCTGCACACGGCACAGTCAGTGATTTTCATACGGAGCGCTACGTGGCGTTACCAACATAAAAACCAAAACAGCCTGCTTACATCGTGAACTCCAATGGGAATCCCTGGAGGGAAGACGAAGTTCTTTTCGCAAAGCTTTGTTGAGAAAATTTAGCGAATAGGCACCTGTGATTTACCGCAGAACGATTAAACTGTCTCCAACGTACATTTCGCGTGAGGACCGCAAAGACAAGAGAAAGTAAGACGAATTGGGGATCATACGGAGGCAGACAGCGAGCTTTTCCCCCCAGCTGCATTTGATAGTTTATCTGAAAAATGGATAACTAGTATTAGTGCAAGGTACTCTCCTCCACGCAACGTATGGCCGCTATCGGAATATGCATGTAAGTGTAGGCGTAGAACAGCACACCCGTTTACGTCTAGTGGGCCATGACGTTGCTCATATAGGGGTTAAAAATACATCCTAAGGAAGATTATGGTTTACTCTTGTCGAGGAAGTGCTGTATAGAGTAGGTCGGGGAAGAAACAGGCCATGCTTCTTCATAAGAAAACCCTGCTGGCATTCTTCCGTTTAGGGCACTCACGGAAAAATCTAAATCAGGATCTTCGGATCGGGTTTCGAACCCCTCTCCTCGAGAATGCGAGCCCAGAATCTTATTACTGTGACTGTGCCATCATCTTCGATAAAATAAATTCGAAGGAGCACTGGAAATACTATAGCGGTTTGTTGTTATTAGTCGTATCAGTGAAAACTACTGTTTGCATTCAGCACTTCAGTTCTCGTTTACTAAATTTAGCTGCACGACTTCCTAGCTGCGATTTCTCCCAACGACCTATGAAAATATCGTGCTGAACGGGAAGACGAAACAACGTTTGTGTTAGCAATGTGTGACACATCTGTTACATTGACTCACGGATTCTTACAATGCTGTACATACAGTCAGTACGGTACAGGCAATAATGCGATTTCGGCAAGGTCCAAACAGGAGTGGTTTGCCTTTACCGAGCTGCATGGATGACAGTATCGAAGCCGTGTTGAGTGTGGTGCTGTGGTCATCCCTTGTGACGAATCGTTATGGAAATGAAGGGTAAGAAATAGAATGGAACGTCTTACTGTATTATATCCTGCTTCCCTCGAGTCATCATCCAGTGGGCGACCACAAGGCGCTGCGGTTACGTGTTGTATTTGTACTAAGGCCTTGACAAGCAGTATGCAACTCTACCTGGCAACGCTCATACTCTTCTACAGCAAAAATCTAATGACGGCTTTTTCCTACCACCAGGATTCCAACAGGATACTACTGGCCCGAAAACCAGTGTGCTTCTACTCGCTGTTACGGCACTGGGCTGTAAGATGAAAGTATGGGATCGACTGCTGGAGCTGAGTTACCAATAAGAAAAACTGTACATTTATTTAATTACATTTAGTTTTGTGTTTACGTTTTTAAATAAATCTAATTTTTTTTTAATAACTGAAACACAAAACTTCAGCAGATCGCTCCTTAGAGCAGCGCCGTAAAATTCCTGTGTGTCTCGAGCTTGAGTAAACAAAATAAAACACAGAAATAACAAAAATGTCTTCTGATGGAAACACATCAATAACTTTTCATTCCGGCCGGGCCTTCAACGTAGAATACTTGAGTATCGCGGTGTAGCCGAAACAAGCCTGTACTAAGGATGAAGCACTACTAATAAAGCTATTTGTAGACTGCCTGAAATCATTCATGACAAAAACATCAGCCAAACAGAGCTTCAGAATAAATACAAAAAAACTAGCACAATTTTAGAAATTAAGAAAAGTACGAGAGGCTTTTAGTAAGTAATGCAACAAAATTCCGGTTCAAAAAAAAAAAAAAAAAAAAAGTGGAATATTCCTGCTTCCGTCCCTGTAGTTTCATGAATTTCCGATAGGTGGCGGCGCTATACGTAGCCTTAAAAATGGTTTTTGTAGCGGAGGTGTGTTCCAAGCGGAGAGCTGTCATTGAGTTTCTTTTGACGGAAAACCAGAGCATCGTTGATATATGTAGGTGGCTACAGAATGTCTACGGTGAGTCGTTGGCCGACGCGTCTGTCATAGTAGTAACAAGGTCACGCAGATCTGTCCTATCTCCCGCGTGACGGACGCCCGCACACAGCTGTGGCTCCTGCAATGTTGGAAAGTGGGGACACACTCGTTCGGGGTGATCGACGGATCGCAATTAAACACCTCGCTGCACAACTAGACGTCTCTGTCGGTAGTGCTGACACTCGTCCACCAGTTGGGGTACTCCCCCCTACAGCCCGGATCTCGCACCTTCCGACTTCCATCTGTGTGGTACAATGAAGGATGCACCAGTAGAGTGGTACCAAGCGGGCGTACAGTCCCTCCCAGAAAGGTGGCGTAAGGCCGTCGTGAACGGAGATTATGTTGAAAAATACGATTTTGTAGCCAAAAGAGTGGGGAACAATACGGCATATTGGAATCCCAGAAAAAACCAACCAGCTTTCAGAAAAAGACGTGCTTTATTACTTACTGGATGCCTCTCATAGGTTCTCTTTTACGAATGACATAGGGATGGACTCCAGACAAACTTGATAAGTGTTGGCTGCTATTAAATTGGCTGCAACTTGTTTCCATTATATATGCGGACTGGTTACAAAACAATCCATCATCTGCACATACGGTGTATGTGTGTGTGAAATCTTATGGGACTTAACGGCTAAGGTCATCAGTCCCTAAGATTACACACTACTTAACCTAATTATCCTAAGGACAAACACACACACCCATGCCCGAGGGAGGATTCGAATCTCCGCCGGGGCCAGCCGCACAGTCCATGACTGCAGCGCCTCAGACCGCTCGGCTAAACCCGCGCGGCCATACGGTGTACATCAGAATTAAACACTACTCAAAGGATTACCCGAAACAGTTCAGTATCAAACAAAAGACTCGAGAACATATTATCAACATCAGTTCACATCATTCAACTCGCCACCCAGTTGCAACAGTTCCCAGCGAACTAAAACAGTGTAATAACTCTGTCTAAACAACGGAATTACAAAACTTTCAGAACGTGATGGAAGCACTATCTTTCTTTAAGCATGCTGATCACAATTATTTGTGGGTCCCATCGTGACACCCTCTGTCCATATTGTCAAAAATGACAGCCTCGACTGCAAGCTCAACACCAGCGAGCCACACGTTCCAACGCGCTAAGTGTGTACTCTGCCTAGGGGGCCATAGT
This sequence comes from Schistocerca serialis cubense, assembly GCF_023864345.2. Taxonomy (NCBI): domain Eukaryota; kingdom Metazoa; phylum Arthropoda; class Insecta; order Orthoptera; family Acrididae; genus Schistocerca; species Schistocerca serialis. The sequence goes on along the minus strand of NC_064642.1, from coordinate 630,926,361 downwards.
GTTGCCTCCACTGCTGTTGACCATTGCCTCGAGCATCCTGACGGGGTCCAGGAGAAATACGGGCCCGCAACGAATTCGTCACACTAGTCGGCTTGTACCGCCACACTCCGCGAACGCTCTGTTGCGTTCAGAGCCTACGGAATCTCATATGTCAAAATGGAGATGTACCCACCAGAGGTCTTGTTGTGTGCTTTCGAGATATTGCATACAATAAAGAATTTTTAAGCTCGTCTGAAATACTTATTCGCTTCCCGCCGGAGACGGCTGCTGGCATTCATAAGAACTGAACTGTTACGTGTTGCGACGTATTCACCACGGCGTGTCTTTCTCGTGGGCCTAGACCCGGCTTAGAGGGGAAAGTCCTTCCCATGGCTCGGAACCGCGACATACCACCGTTTCCGGAGAGGGAGCGTAAACCATCTCTGCCCAGCTACAGTGGTGCTAAACTGATTACCAAAACCAAAATCGTGCCATTCTTTACACATCGTTAACGACCTCTACTACGATTTTGGGTATTACACTGCCTACGCAGAGTATAATCGAAAATGCGGATCCCCGGAGTTCATCGTAATGTTTTTACTATTGTCGCGACAAAGATGGATTCTGTGCTTTTCACACAGCCGAAGATTACGTAAAGCCTTTCCTGACTAGGCACCCTTTGTGAAGAGTGACGCATTGTTAATGTGTCCGCACCCCACGCCACGTCATCTAGTACATGGACCTAGACTTAAACCAATTACAGCCTGAGTAACGCCGTAATTGGCTCCACAATGCTGCATCGAAAGAGCTAATTGCTGTACCCTCCGGGAACCGAAGCGCGTACCCCAGTAACTCTGAAACTCGAGGGGGGTGCGTATTCACTCAGCAGCAAAGTAGTCTACTTACGGGAGGGACGCTGTGTGCACACTCAGTGCTTCGTTCAGCTCTTCATCCAGTAGTTTTTTGCCCAGAAGAGTCTGCTCCAGCTTCCGCGGTAGATACGACTGAAAAGACGAATGTGAGCACAAGAAATTCACTCCGACTCGGTGGGGTAATGATGTCCGGGGATGCGTGTGCGGAAAATACAAGGAAGAAGCGCAGAGAGATAAAAAATGTTGACATATACCAAATAAACTACTGAATCAACCATGGCAATAATGTCTACAACTCCGTATCATGTCTTAGCGTAGGTTTCTACACACGTTGTCATAAAAATGTTCCATGTTTGTGACAGCATTGACAGTTAACCACCCTGAGAAAGTCTCTTGTAACAGCGCCCGAAAAAGTTACCTCGAAAATAAAAATAAAATAATTTAAAACAGCCTAGACCGCAAAACAATTTATTTCTATCTTAACACTATGCCGTCCGGCGACACCACAGTGGTGTCGTGTGCGTAGTATCGCTCAGTGGCCGGCGACAGCGCTTTAGTATCTTTTGCATTCTGTTGTTTTCGTTCAGCTAACAAAAAGTTTCACACGTGAACAAGTCTTTTGTTTTTATAAGTACTTGTGCCCTTTCATCATGGCGGACGAAAGACGCAATAGGATTATTTACGATGAATGCGCGGACTTGTCTTATGTTCTGGACGACTTGGCCGATTGGGAAGAAGACATGCGATATCAAAAAAATGAAAGTGGAGCAGAATCGTAGGAAGATAGTGAAATACGTCCAAGAAGAATTCGGCGAACGCTCCGGTTGCCAACTGATTCGGCTGAATCAGACGAAGAAGACAGTGCACAGTGGTCAGACTTTGATTTACCGAGGACAATAATAAATTTGAAGGATCTCCGGGTCCAAACATATTTCCCACAGATACAGAGCGTCGAGGATATCGTACAATTATATATTGGGGACGATCTATTTGAATATATTAGCAACGAAACAAAAAAGTACTACAATGAAAATTGCAATAAAAGGAAATGGGATTTAAAAAATGCCAAATTTGTCGACGTTACGGGACCCGAACTTAGAAAGTCGTTTAGGTTTGCTATCCTTATGGGAATTGTAAGAAAAGCAAGGATCAATGATTATTGGTCGACGAATCCGTTGACAGACACACCGAATTTTGCAAAACGATGTCCCGCAACCGATTCAGACAAATATTATCATTTTTACATTTTTCCGACAGCAACAATAAACTGGATAATGCCGACCGGCTTGTCAAAGTGCAATTCATAATTGATTATTTTTCCTAAAAGTTTAAAAAAAACATTTAATCTAAGTCAAAACATCTCAATTGATAAAGGAATGATACCGTGGCGAGGACGGTTAAATTTTAAAGTTTACAATCCGTCGAAAATTACGTAATACAGTATACTCATTCGGATGCTGTGTGATTCGATTACGGGATACATTTCCTCATTGAAGATATATTCCAGCGCTGAAGAGCCTTTAGCAAAAACAGTGATGGAACTATTGACATCTTCTGATGGAAAGTGGCATCACCTCTGCATGGATAATTATTACAACAGTGTAGAACTTGCAGAGAAGTTACTTGAAAAGAAAATTCGAGTTTGTGGAACGATACGGAAAAACAGACGATTTCCGGAAATATAAAGCGCGCAAAAGTCAATGTGTTTGAAACTTATCATCGTAAGGGTGACAAGCGGCCGGCAACAAGCCAAGTAATCCGACTTAGCGCTGCCGACGCCAAGCGAATGAATTTGTACGAGACGTGCGGACGGAAAAGTGTTAAAAAGTGACTGGTTTCGATCTGTGTCAGATCAACTTCAGACCACTTACTCCATGGAGTCGGTGGCAAGGAGCAGGTACTGCTCTGGGAAGGCGCCAAGATCTACACTGAATATCCAGTATCTTAACTGAAATATGTATAGTTTTAACTGTCCCCTGTATTCAGTCTTTTCTATGGTTCTTCCATCTGCTTTTTATCTAATTCCTCGAACGACAGTAGCATAGCTGTATCCAAATCCCACTTACATCCTTAGCTGCTCGCGAAATCAACAGTTTCATAAGGCATCTGTCCAAAATTAGAATAAACGTAGAGTTCCACCTGTTCATGTTACCCAGAAAACTTCATTAAAGCGATAACAATGGAACAGCGCGAGGATATTTACTCCAGCGTTCTGTATCACATGCGTGAACTCAAGGCACGTGATGAGTCATTCAGAGTCAGTAATGTTCCGCATAAATGTTTCATAAATTACCAACAGTTGACACCACAAGTGTTAATGTGTTACATATGACTAAACGCTTTTTAAATTAACCCTTCTTAACAAAGCATTTTGGAAAAGAATATTTGCACACTCTGCTATAGCAGTCACGCCTCGAGTTGCAGGTCATGTAAGCAAGACAGAATGAAGTGGAAAACGTAAGGACAAAAGTGTCGTGTTACAAAAGGGGAGTGTTCCAGGTGAGAGTTTGGAGAGGGAGTATTTCGGACGAGTATGTGGCGGCAAACGTGATTGAGGCGTGCGGGAGTGATGCGTGCGGTAGAGGTGGTATTCAAACATCCGTAACTGAATTATTCAATGTTTGCATCGAAAATTAAGTGTACCAGTCCCGGCTCTGGAATACCTGAACCGGCATGCAAATGTTAATTGGCGTGTCGATCAATTTTAAAGTTCCGCGCTCCACGAAAGAGTGTAGCTTTATTAATCTCTCTCTCTCAAACGTGGATCTCTAGCCGGAAAAAAATCCACATACTGTAAATCTATAAATTACAACAAACCATGCTGTGCGTGTTGTTTTTTTTTGTTTTTATTCATTTAATTCACCTGATCTGATTAACGCCATCAGACCCTCTGTTACGTCGGATAACTGTTTCACACATACAGTACCTATTTTATATCACAGTTAATTAAGAAATAAGAATTTAAATGTTATAGATAGTAATAAAATGTTTGAGTGTTTCAAGCGGCAGTGTGATTAGAATATACTGACTGTAAACTAACAAAGTTAATAATGGCAAATTTTTACTACTTCAGTTCTGCCACTAATAATGATTATAATGACAATAATAAAAATGATAGTGGCAGATAGTAGGAAGAATTTGCTGGTAATGACAATAATAATAATTATAGTGGCAGATATTACGAAGAATTTATTGGTGTACGAAATGCATGTTTTTCTGATGTAGCGAGTTCTGGGGAAAGGAAATTTAAGGAAACTGCATCGGCTAGGAATACTGGGAAAGGAGGAAAATCAGGTTGGAAAGAGGGATGTACAGCGTAACGAGTGCGTACAGGGACAATGTTAATCCTTGTTGTTGTTTTAGTGAATATATCATTAAGTGGCTTCGGAAGTTGGCGATATTATTCAGATCCCTAATACACTCCTGGAAATGGAAAAAAGAACACATTGACACCGGTGTGTCAGACCCACCACACTTGCTCCGGACACTGAGAGAGGGCTGTACAAGCAATGATCACACGCACGGCACAGCGGACACACCAGGAACCGCGGTGTTGGCCGTCGAATGGCGCTAGCTGCGCAGCATTTGTGCACCGCCGCCGTCAGTGTCAGCCAGTTTGCCGTGGCATACGGAGCTCCATCGCAGTCTTTAACACTGGTAGCATGCCGCGACAGCGTGGACGTGAACCGTATGTGCAGTTGACGGACTTTGAGCGAGGGCGTATAGTGGGCATGCGGGAGGCCGGGTGGACGTACCGCCGAATTGCTCAACACGTGGGGCGTGAGGTCTCCACAGTACATCGATGTTGTCGCCAGTGGTCGGCGGAAGGTGCACGTGCCCGTCGACCTGGGACCGGACTGCAGCGACGCACGGATGCACGCCAAGACCGTAGGATCCTACGCAGTGCCGTAGGGGACCGCACCGCCACTTCCCAGCAAATTAGGGACACTGTTGCTCCTGGGGTATCGGCGAGGACCATTCGCAACCGTCTCCATGAAGCTGGGCTACGGTCCCGCACACCGTTAGGCCGTCTTCCGCTCACGCCCCAACATCGTGCAGCCCGCCTCCAGTGGTGTCGCGACAGGCGTGAATGGAGGGACGAATGGAGACGTGTCGTCTTCAGCGATGAGAGTCGCTTCTGCCTTGGTGCCAATGATGGTCGTATGCATGTTTGGCGCCGTGCAGGTGAGCGCCACAATCAGGACTGCATACGACCGAGGCACACAGGGCCAACACCCGGCATCATGGTGTGGGGAGCGATCTCCTACACTGGCCGTACACCACTGGTGATCGTCGAGGGGACACTGAATAGTGCACGGTACATCCAAACCGTCATCGAACCCATCGTTCTACCATTCCTAGACCGGCAAGGGAACTTGCTGTTCCAACAGGACAATGCACGTCCGCATGTATCCCGTGCCACCCAACGTGCTCTAGAAGGTGTAAGTCAGCTACCCTGGCCAGCAAGATCTCCGGATCTGTCCCCCATTGAGCATGTTTGGGACTGGATGAAGCGTCGTCTCACGCGGTCTGCACGTCCAGCACGAACGCTGGTCCAACTGAGGCGCCAGGTGGAAATGGCATGGCAAGCCGTTCCACAGGACTACATCCAGCATCTCTACGATCGTCTCCATGGGAGAATAGCAGCCTGCATTGCTGCGAAAGGTGGATATACACTGTACTAGTGCCGACATTGTGCATGCTCTGTTGCCTGTGTCTATGTGCCTGTGGTTCTGTCAGTGTGATCATGTGATGTATCTGACCCCAGGAATGTGTCAATAAAGTTTCCCCTTCCTGGGACAATGAATTCACGGTGTTCTTATTTCAATTTCCAGGAGTGTATATTGCGAGAGGTTATTCAGAGTCGGGTTCATACAACTCAGAAGTACTTCAAGACTGTGGATGAACGATGTAGTGGGACAATAGGATTTTGCTGTGATGGGAGCAGGTGTTTTTTGACAAGAGGGTTAAGCTCGAGGACAGATATGGGGGATAGCGTTCATTAATAAGACAGTAGAGAAGACAGAGGTCTGGAAATCTCTGCGCTTGTCTGCACACAGCAGGGATAGCTGTGCATATAATGGTGAAATGTGATTGAAAGAGACGAACATCACAGATATAACGAACGCGGGCATTCGTAACATGTTCGATTTGCCATGAGATTTCTGAGAAATACTTTGTAAGATAACATCGCTGTAATCAATAAATGAAAGTATAAGTGTTTGTATAAGTTTCGTTTTCACGTCAAGAGGGCAGAGCTATTTATATTTTTGTGGGTCGTGGAGAGATGCTGATGCCATCTTGCAAATTGCAGTTAAAAGCTAGGTCAAATTTAGATTTTCGTTTATTATTATTCCTAGACTCTTTGTTGAAGGAGAAAAGTTCATGTTTGTCCCATTTAGCGTTAAAGACAGTAGGAATTCTCGGTATTTAGGCATAATGAGCCTAGCAAGACCAAACAGTACCGCTTTATTTTTGGACCAGTTGAGCTGTAACTCGACATCAAAATGGTTCAAATGGCTCTGAGCACTATGGGACTCAACATCTCTAGTCATCAATCCCCTAGAACTTAGAACTACTTAAACCTAACTAACCTAAGGACATCACACACATCCATGCCCGAGGCAGGATTCGTACCTGCGACCGTAGCGGTCACGCGGTTCCAGACTGACGCTCCTAGAACCGCACGGCCACACCGGCCGGCAACTCGACATCCTACATCCATTTTGTGCACACAGGTTGGTAATGAGACTCTAGGTAGCTTTATTAGTTTGCATTTAGATACAATTGGAGGTCATCAGCGTACGTGTGGTCTTTGTTCATTATTTTTAATGTGGTAGATAATTACTATTAACGAGTGATAATGGGCCATCACATATATACACTACAGTTAATTTCAGACACATTCCCACTCTAAATTAGGCTATATTGCTTGAAGAGTTCTCAGGGGCAGCGTCAGATCGTACCGTCTAAATTGCACAATATTTCCACGAGACAGTTGTTAATCTTAGGTGCGACTGTGGCCAGTTTATGTTGGTCGTTAATTTGTACACTGCTTCATTAGAAAATCGCAGGCGCCAAGAGGCGTCATTACGACGCCATCGAATGGGGCAGTGATATCCAGAGGCCGCGAGAACATTTCAAGTAGTTGTTACGTCATGAGAACCTCAAACAGCACATACAATACGTTATTTATCTACTTGAACAAATTGTATTTTCCATGTTACCAGTGCCTCACTTCCGCCCTTACTCAAATATCCAGGAAGTTCTTGTCAGTTTAGATGGAAGTGCCGACTGTCGGAAATCCAGTTTATGCTGTATGGTGATTTCTATCGGCGATAATTTGACACTAACGAGTTACGCTCTTGAGAGCTGAGAGATTTTACACAGATAGTACGCGGATCACAAATAATTACACTCCTGGAAATGGAAAAAAGAACACATTGACACCGGTGTGTCAGACCCACCATACTTGCTCCGGACACTGCGAGACGGCTGTACAAGCAATGATCACACGCACGGCACAGCGGACACACCAGGAACCGCGGTGTTGGCCGTCGAATGGCGCTAGCTGCGCAGCATTTGTGCACCGCCGCCGTCAGTGTCAGCCAGTTTGCCGTGGCATACGGAGCTCCATCGCAGTCTTTAACACTGGTAGCATGCCGCGACAGCGTGGACGTGAACCGTATGTGCAGTTGACGGACTTTGAGCGAGGGCGTATAGTGGGCATGCGGGAGGCCGGGTGGACGTACCGCCGAATTGCTCAACGCGTGGGGCGTGAGGTCTCCACAGTACATCGATGTTGTCGCCAGTGGTCGGCGGAAGGTGCACGTGCCCGTCGACCTGGGACCGGACTGCAGCGACGCACGGATGCACGCCAAGACCGTAGGATCCTACGCAGTGCCGTAGGGGACCGCACCGCCACTTCCCAGCAAATTAGGGACACTGTTGCTCCTGGGGTATCGGCGAGGACCATCGCAACCATCTCCATGAAATTGGGCTACGGTCCCGCACACCGTTAGGCCGTCTTCCGCTCACGCCCCAACATCGTGCAGCCCGCCTCCAGTGGTGTCGCGACAGGCGTGAATGGAGGGACGAATGGAGACGTGTCGTCTTCAGCGATGAGAGTCGCTTCTGCCTTGGTGCCAATGATGGTCGTATGCGTGTTTGGCGCCGTGCAGGTGAGCGCCACAATCAGGACTGCATACGACCGAGGCACACAGGGCCAACACCCGGCATCATGGTGTGGGGAGCGATCTCCTACACTGGCCGTACACCACTGGTGATCGTCGAGGGGACACTGAATAGTGCACGGTACATCCAAACCGTCATCGAACCCATCGTTCTACCATTCCTAGACCGGCAAGGGAACTTGCTGTTCCAACAGGACAATGCACGTCCGCATGTATCCCGTGCCACCCAACGTGCTCTAGAAGGTGTAAGTCAAGTACCCTGGCCAGCAAGATCTCCGGATCTGTCCCCCATTGAGCATGTTTGGGACTGGATGAAGCGTCGTCTCAGGCGGTCTGCACGTCCAGCACGAACGCTGGTCCAACTGAGGCGCCAGGTGGAAATGGCATGGCAAGCCGTTCCACAAGACTACATCCAGCATCTCTACGATCGTCTCCATGGGAGAATAGCAGCCTGCATTGCTGCGAAAGGTGGATATACACTGTACTAGTGGCGACATTGTGCATGCTCTGTTGCCTGTGTCTATGTGCCTGTGGTTCTGTCAGTGTGATCATGTGATGTATCTGACCCCAGGAATGTGTCAATAAAGTTTCCCCTTCCTGGGACAATGAATTCACGGTGTTCTTATTTCAATTTCCAGGAGTGTATAATACTAAGAGCAGTAATAATAATCTTTACTCATCCTTTGATAATTTTGTACAGTGGGAGATACAAGTCACTTTCAAAGAGCTAAGGAATATTCAGACTGTAGATAATACACGCATCAAGAAAAGTTTTGCATCACCTCGGTTCCAAGAGTTCCGGAACCTGTACAGAAAATTGGAATAGAGGTCAACACAAACATCAAAAAATGGCTCTGAGCACTATGGGACTCAACTGCTGAGGTCATTAGTCCCCTAGAACTTAGAACTAGTTAAACCTAACTAACCTAAGGACATCACAAACATCCATGCCCGAGGCAGGATTCGAACCTGCGACCGTAGCAGTCTTGCGGTTCCAGACTGCAGCGCCTTTAACCGCACGGCCACTTCGGCCGGCCACAAACATCATTGCCGCCCTTTATATTACATATGAAAACTACACATTGCATGTTGTACCACAAAACAGCGAGACCTTCAGAGGTGGTGGTCCAGATTTCGGTACACACCGGTACCTCTAATACCCAGTAGCACGTCCTCTTGAATTGATGGGTGCCTGTATTCATCGTGGCATACTATCCACAAGTTCATCAAAGCACTGTTGGTCCAGATCGTCCCACTCCTCAACGGCGATTCGGCGTTGATCCTCAGAGTGGCTAGTGGCTCACGTCGTCTATGAACAGTCCTTTTCAATCTATCCCACGCATGTTCGATAGGGTTCATGTCTGGAGAACAAGCTGGCCACTCTAGTCGAGCGATGTTGTTATCCTGAAGGAAGTCATTCACAAGATGTGCACGATGCAGGCACGAATTGTCGTCCATGAAGACGAAATCTTCACCAGTTTGCTGCCGATATGGATGCACTATCGGTCGGAGGGTGGCATTCCCGTATCGTACATCCGTTACGGCGCCTCCCATGACCACCAGCGGCGCAAGTCGGCCACACATAATGCCACCCCAAAACAGCAGGGAATCGCCACCTTGCTGCACTCGCTGGACAGTTTGTCTAAGGCGTTCAGCCTGACCTGGTTGCCTCCAAACATGACTCCGACGATTGTTTAGTTGAGGGTATATACGACACTCATCGGTGAAGGGAACGTGATGCCAATCCTGAGCGGTTTATTCGGCATGTTGCTGGGCCCATCTGTACCGCGCTGCATGATGTCGTGGCTGTAAAGATGGACCTCGTCATAGACGTCGGGAGTGAAGCTGCGTATCATGCAGCCAATTGTGCACAGTTTGAGCCGTAACACGACGTCCTGTTGCTGCAAAATGGTTCAAATGGCTCTGAGCACTATGGGACTTAACATCTGTGGTCATCAGTCCCCTAGAACTTAGAACTACTTAAACCTAACTAACCTAAGGACATCACACACATCCATGCCCGAGGCAGGATTCGAACCTGCGACCGTAGCAGTCCCGCGGTTCCGGACTGAGCGCCTAGAACCGCTAGACAACCGCGGCCGCCCCTGTTGCTGCACGAAAAGCATTATTCAACATGGTGGTGTTGCTGTCAGCGTTCCTCCGAGCCATAACCCGTAGGTAGCGGTCACCCTCTGCAGTAGTAGCCCTTGGGCGGCCTGAACGAGGCATGTCATCGAGAGTTCCTGCCCCTCTGTATCTCATTCATGTCCGAGCAACATCGCTTTGGTTCAGTCCGAGATGCCTGGACACTTCCCTTGTTGAGAGCCCTTCCCGGCACAAAGTGACAATGCGTACGCGGTCGAACAGCTGTATTGACCGTCTAGGCATGGTGGAACTACAGACAACACGAGCCGTGTACCTCCTTCCTGGTGGAATGACTGGAACTGATCGAGTGTCGGACCCCCCCGTCTAATAGGCGCTGCTGGTTGTTCACAACTTTCGGCGAGGTTAGTGACATCTCTGAAGAGTCAAAGGGACTTTGTCTGTGATACAATATCCACAGTCAACGTTTGTTTATCTTCCAGAGTTCTGGGAACCGGGTTGATGCAAAACTTTTTAATGTGTGTAGCTTACATTGTAGTTTTTCCACGTACGTCACCACTTTTTTAGTCGGTGACACACACACACACACACACACACACACACACACACACACACACACACACACACACACACTCTCTTCACTCATATACGTTTATGCCACGTACTTGGATCTCGCATAAGTTGTTGAAGAGTGGGGCAGAACACCCTAGAAGGTTGGCAGAATTCCTCTATGTGTTCTCTTAACATTCAAATTCACTGTCGAAGCTTTCTCGTTGACGGATATATGGTGCAAATGTGGGAACTACGTTCAAACATGGACCACTGACGATGCGGTGAATGTCTGCCAAGAGGGGCAATAGAAGAGTCTACAAGTGTGTTCATATGAACCATGGCGGTAACAGACGTGTGGCAACAATTAGTTCTGAAACTTTTACTACGTGTGGAGCGTAAAGCAAGTTCATAGTCGTTCAAGCTAAGTTACAGAATGTGTAGACAAGCCAGTGCATTAAATGGTTTCACTTGTAGTAATCATCTTCACAGCATATTGCATCAGTACCCCTAAATCATCTGAAGGTGGTTACTGTGGCCCAGTTTACTCGACGGTTCATGGAACCTATGCAGACTAAAGTGTTTGCCTTCTGTGGTAAGTCACGCTTTTTGTTTCACCGAACAGTTCGACGGAATTGAATCATGAACCAGTGGAAACTGAGCTTGCGTTCGAATTTTATTCAGTTCCTCTGGATAACTCCGAGGATACAAAGAGATTGATGCTGGCGTGCCGCCCGAAGCTTCAATCACAGTTTCAAAACTGCCAGCGGATGGTGACTACTTGTGCTCTAAGTTATGTTTCCTTCAGGTTCTGAAGGGCTCACTCATCCACGTGGAAAGCACTCCAGACAAATGAGGTTATGACTCCGTATTTGCATATTACGTACGCTAACTCATGACCATTGTCTTCTCGGCGGCGGATGTAATTTTACAGCCAGACAATGTGACATTTCATTCTGCTAGAATAAATGTAAATGTCGCGTGGCATTGTTTGGTGGAACGACCCCTGAGAGTTCCGCGGCCTAAATTGGAAAGGTTTTCTTTTTTCCCGCATCAATTTGTCAATTTTCATTCGCGAAATGGAAGGGCTGTGTTAAGCGTAACTATTTCGCGCAGGCGATTCTAGTGGGTGTGTTTAGAGCGTAGTATCACCTACATCGAGGAAGTCATAACGGAAATAAGAGAACGATTCAAGAGTTGGACTAAAATGCAGGGAGGAAGAATATCAATGATGAAGTTCGCTGATGATATTGGTATCCTCAATGAAAGTGAAGAAAATTACTGGACCTTTGGTATGGAATGGTAACTCTAATCAGAAGAGACCAAAGATTGGGAGTCAACCGAGGGAAGATGAAAGTAATGAGGGAAGCCGAAATTAACAAATCTATCAAAATTTGTGATCACGATGTAGACGAAGCTAAGGAATTCTGCCACCTCCGAAGCCAAATAACGTGATGGACGAAGCAGGAACATGAACAAGTAGACTAGTACCGGCGAAGAGGGCATTCCTGTACAAAAAATTTATATTAGCATCAAACGTAGGCAAGAAATTTTTGAGAATGTGCACTGGGAGCGCAGCATTGAGTAGAACTGAATCAAGGACGTTAAGTTACAGTTTAATTACTCCTGGACGTCATGGTCGTTAGTGCTCATCATTAAAAGAAACGGTGATGGGGAAGTAAAGTGTCTATGGTCTTGCTTAAGGAAAACAGCCCCAGTAATCGTCTAAAGTTGCATAAAAGAATGTGGACGATGTTAAAGAACCGTACGACCGTGCTTTAATTCTGAGACCTGTTTCATAACAGTGCAAAATGAAGGCACTGAAACCTTATTAACTACTACCAAATTTAAATGAATTCCCATTCACATCCAAAACAAGCTACTTTATGACAGCACAGTGATCCACTTTCTCCATTTGAACCAAGTACACTACACATTTCTGCTTTAAAAAGTAGTAGAAACCATTCGCCATATCATATTGACAATTTATTTAGGTTATTACGTTATTTGTCACAACATAACAAACATAAAATTGCATCGACATCGACGCCATGTCTAAATCACGAGTGAACAATTTTCTGCTCGTCCTTCAGAGTCATTCGCCAGGTTTGCTTAGCTACCCCATTTTGAGCTACAAATCATATTTCCTTTGAGCTTATACGCAGCTTTCGTGTACAGAGAAGCATACAACTTGGTTCATAAGTTTCCAGGCAATATTTTACATTATGTCTGCTGCCTTCTCCCTGTCGGTAGGTATCGTCGGACAATAGAATTTCTGTTGCTTCCTTAATGGTACTCCCTGAAAAATCCCTTTGTTGGCCAGACCGCTGTCTTTGTCCTCTCTCTCCTCTAAACTCCGTTGCCCCCCCCCCCACCCCCTGTTTGGCAGCTGCCATTTCTTATCCCGGAGTGAATTTGTCATCCGGCCAGTCCGTGCTCTGCGGGTTCCGGCTTGGGCCGGCTCACAAATTCTCGTATACTGTTTATTGAGCCGTGACACGCAGACGCAGCGGAGCTTCTGTTCGATCGAGTTCCTAATGCCCTGGCCTGACACACTGCAGCCGTCGGGAATGCAATACGAGTCGCTGACGGGGGGATCCTTTTGATGAGGCGCTGGGAGACGAGTTGAGTATCACGTCCGTACTCGTTTGCTGATACCTGATCATTATAAGTTCCAGTAGGCACCCCGTACACCAACCTCCGCACTCGGCATTGTGGGTTTAAGGGAAGATGTAGGGCGAAATTGCGAATAACTCGAAATTTTCATTGGGTAATTTATTAGATTGATTCTTTAAGAATAACATCGCAAAGTTTCATAATCGTATTCTGCGTATGCTTTAAAAAATTTGGGCATCTGCGCCTGCCACGCCCTCTCTTTCTATGCTGTGATCGACAACTTCTCTACAAAAAGTTTGTTCGTTAATTTTTCGTTCAAACAATCGAAACGAACAGTAGACGAGTCTAGAAAGCTGTGAGAACTATCATTGCTTGTTCCTTTGTTTACAACGAGGATTTTTTGAATAGTACGTCCTACTAACTTATTTCAGTTTTTAGTTTTGCATATGTCAACATGTTTTGCTGAAAAGGGTGGACGCATATTCAAGAAAGTGAGGAAATGTGTGGGCAATGTTCTTTCACAAACTTTCCACATATCATAATCTTCAACATTCCCTTTGTGACATATCGTGGGGCAGTTATCTTCAGGCAGAAGCCAGTGGAGAGCCATGCACCCACAAACATGTTTTGCCACTTGCTGTTTTACATGTTGTAAAACCAACTTTCTGGTACCTAGCCAATCCTGAATTGCTGAAAAAATATGTACATGGGAAAACACAGAATACGAATGAGAGCTAAAATCACGTTATATGCATGCATTGTCCAAAAATAGTATTTGTATCCTCAATTGTTGTGAAGATAGCTGCATGTGATATGTAAAAAAATTTCAAATAATCACTTTCTTTGATATGGAACATCAATTTTTCCATTTTCGTCCTAGAGTCATTAACAGAGAATGAGAGAAACAGCCATATACTAATCTGAAGATGATAGATACATTTTTAAATGAAAAGAGGTAATAAATATTAGCTTAGGTAAATTATTGTGGTTTCTGAACTAGCTAAAAAAACCTACTGTAACAATCTTTATGAATGGAATGTTGTTTTGAAATGCAACGTGTATTTCCTGAACTAATTGAAAATTCATAGTCTTCGGCGAGGGCATTATGGCGATGCGCAACAAAATCCAGTCGCAGACGCTACAAGAGAGGCGTTGCACATCGCGGAAAGGTTTGCTGTAGAAATTCCGAAAAAATACGTTGCAAGAAGAATTCGGTCCTCTTACGCGACATTCTACATCTACATCTACATCTATACTCCGCGAGCCACCTTACGGTGTGTGGCGGAGGGTACTTATTGTACCACTATCTGATCCCCCCTTCCCTGTTCCATTCACGAATTGTGCGTGGGAAGAACGACTGCTTGTAAGTCTCCGTATTTGCTCTAATTTCTCGGATCTTTTCGTTGTGATCATTACGCGAGATATATGTGGGCGGTAGTAATATGTTGCCCATCTCTTCCCGGAATGTGCTCTCTCGTAATTTCGATAATAAACCTCTCCGTATTGCGTAACGCCTTTCTTGAAGTGTCCGCCACTGGAGCTTGTTCAGCATCTCCGTAACGCTCTCGCGCTGACTAAATGTCCCCATGACGAATCGCGCTGCTTTTCGCTGGATCATGTCTATCTCTTCTATTAATCCAACCTGGTAAGGGTCCCATACTGATGAGCAATACTCAAGAATCGGACGAACAAGCGTTTTGTAAGCTACTTCTTTCGTCGATGAGTCACATTTTCTTAGAATTCTTCCTATGAATCTCAACCTGGCGCCTGCTTTTCCCACTATTTGTTTTATGTGATCATTCCACTTCAGATCGCTCCGGATAGTAACTCCTAAGTATTTTACGGTCGTTACCGCTTCCAATGATTTACCACCTATGGCATAATCGTACTGGAATGGATTTCTGCCCCTATGTATGCGCATTATATTACATTTATCTACGTTTAGGGAAAGCTGCCAGCTGTCGCACCATGCATTAATCCTCTGCAGGTCCTCCTGGAGTACGTACGAGTCTTCTGATGTTGCTACTTTCTTGTAGACAACCGTGTCATCTGCAAATAGCCTCACGGAGCTACCGATGTTGTCAACTAAGTCATTTATGTATATTGTAAACAATAAAGGTCCTATCACGCTTCCCTGCGGTACTCCCGAAATTACCTCTACATCTGCAGATTTTGAACCGTTAAGAATGACATGTTGTGTTCTTTCTTCTAGGAAATCCTGAATCCAATCACAAACCTGGTCCGATATTCCGTAAGCTCGTATTTTTTTCACTAAACGTAAGTGCGGAACCGTATCAAATGCCTTCCTGAAGTCCAGGAATACGGCATCAATCTGCTCGCCAGTGTCTACGGCACTGTGAATTTCTTGGGCAAATAGGGCGAGCTGAGTTTCACATGATCTCTGTTTGCGGAATCCATGTTGGTTATGATGAAGGAGATTTGTATTATCTAAGAACGTCATAATACGAGAACACAAAACATGTTCCATTATTCTACAACAGATAGACGTAAGCGAAATAGGCCTATAATTATTCGCATCTGATTTATGACCCTTCTTGAAAATGGGAACGACCTGCGCTTTCTTCCAGTCGCTAGGTACTTTACGTTCTTCCAGCGATCTACGATAAATTGCTGATAGAAAGGGGGCAAGTTCTTTAGCATAATCACTGTAGAATCTTAAGGGTATCTCGTCTGGTCCGGATGCTTTTCCGCTACTAAGTGATAGCAGTTGTTTTTCAATTCCGATATCGTATATTTCAATATTTTCCATTTTGGCGTCCGTGCGACGGCTGAAGTCAGGGACCGTGTTACGATTTTCCGCAGTGAAACAGTTTCGGAACACTGAATTCAGTATTTCTGCCTTTCTTCGGTCGTCCTCTGTTTCGGTGCCATCGTGGTCAACGAGTGACTGAATAGGGGATCTAGATCCGCTTACCGATTTTACATATGACCAAAACTTTTTAGGGTTCTTGTTTAGATTGTTTGCCAATGTTTTATGTTCGAATTCGTTGAATGCTTCTCTCATTGCTCTCTTTACGCTCTTTTTCGCTTCGTTCAGCTTTTCCTTATCAGCTATGATTCGACTACTCTTAAACCTATGATGAAGCTTTCTTTGTTTCCGTAGTACCTTTCGGACATGATTGTTATACCACGGTGGATCTTTCCCCTCGCTTTGGACCTTAGT
The DNA here is from genome assembly GCF_023864345.2 of Schistocerca serialis cubense. Taxonomy (NCBI): domain Eukaryota; kingdom Metazoa; phylum Arthropoda; class Insecta; order Orthoptera; family Acrididae; genus Schistocerca; species Schistocerca serialis. The sequence continues at coordinate 630,909,865 of NC_064642.1, read as the reverse complement.
CGGTACGAACTTATCTAAGGCGTACTGGACGATGTTTCTGAATTTTTTCCATTTTTGTTCCACATCCTCTTCCTCAGAAATGAACGTTTGATGGTGGTCACTCAGATATTCTGCGATTTGTGCCCTATCACTCTTGTTAAGCAAATATATTTTCCTTCCTTTCTTGGCATTTCTTATTACACTTGTAGTCATTGATGCAACCACTGACTTATGATCACTGATACCCTCTTCTACATTCACGGAGTCGAAAAGTTCCGGTCTATTTGTTGCTATGAGGTCTAAAACGTTAGCTTCACGAGTTGGTTCTCTAACTATCTGCTCGACATTTGGACAATACTGGTACTCTGTTGAAAGACCTTGATTATTTTGAAGGTTAATAACACTTGTGAAAAATGCGAAAACTTGTTTTATTCGTTAATTACTTAAAATATAAATCACAACTGATATTACAGAAATCACAATAGATTTAAAAAAATAATTAGTATCGTCGTAATGTCACAAAAAAACTGCCGTGTTATTAGCAGTCTCTCCCGGAGCACATATTCGCTCCGGGGAACACAGTTTGGGAAACCCTAACCAGCTTGTTGTATATATTTCACTGCTCATATGCACAGGCAACTCTCAACTGTTTCAACACATCTATCGCCCATTCGCCTTCCCTAATGCTGATTGTACGTTTTAAATATTGCTTCTTGGCATTACCTCAAAATACAATTGGACATGCTCCGGATACTCATCTCTAATCTGATAGCAGCAGGTTCGTTATTTTTGTTACAAACATTTCCTTGCATTCATATAAATTTGAAGAGAATCGTCATTTATTACATTAAGTGGAAATTTTCTTCTTTTTATTTGCGAAATTAATTCACTGACTACAGTTTCCTTGACATCAACTGTATTGAGTGTCAGACCGCTTATCGCAGCTGTACGAGCACGCTACCTCTACCGACACAAGTTTTCACCTGTCGCGTTGTCTACATCCTTACATCGTATTCCAGTGAAATCATCACCTAGTGCTCGTAACATTACGTGAATTGCCGCAGCAGGGAGAACGCGGCAACGAGGAATAGAGGCCAGTGTTGTTACCGTCGTGTGGCCGCCAAGGTCTATAACACTTACATGCATGTCTGAAACGTCAGACACTGTTGGCTATCCACAATTGTATGGAATATTTGCTTACCATCATTCAACAACGATATTTCTTGTCGCCGACAGCATAACCAGGTAACAGTGCGATTGTGCTTGTCATACTACCTGATATACCATTTGTGTGTATTGAGAACATCTCGATTCTTTGGGCGTATCGATAATTCTTTCTGTTGAAAATACACTGTCCATTATATGAAGTCGGTTGTGCTACTCATATTCCTCGAACCAATGCTCCGTATACTACGTACAACCATATAGTGTTTGTTAAAAAGGTCAAATCGAAAACTCCTTCAGCCGTTAATGTTTCCAGTTTTATTTTGTTACCAGATTCAAGCCCCTGATCGACATGTAGGAAGAAAAAATGTAATTAATTATTTGGAGATGAATGATGAACACGACACAACACCCAGTCATCTCGAGGTGAAAATGCCTGACCCCGCCGGGAATCGAACCCGGGACCTCGTGCTCCGTAAGCGAGAACGCTACCGCCAGACCACGAACTGCGGGTATGTAGGAAGAATGTCACCTCTTGTACATTCGAAATAGGGTTAGCTAGCAGTCGATGATAGGATTGGATTGTTTGGGTAGCAGACAGCGAGGTCATCGGTCTCATCGGATTAGAGAAGGATGGGGAAGGAAGTCAGCAGTGCCCTTTCAAAGGAACCATCCCGGAATTTGCCTGGAGCGATTTAGAGAAATCAGGTTAAACCTAAATCGGATGGACGGACGCGGGATTGAAACGTCGTCCTTCCGAATGCGAGTCGAGTGTGCTAGCCACTGCGCCACCTCGCTCGGTGATGATCGAAGGGATCGCGTTGTTATAAAGAAGTCTACTGATGCCAATGACTGTATGCTGCCAGTGCTTCTATTGTACTAGAGGTGTGATTCTTCTTACACGTCGGTCAGTGGGCCTGAAGACGGCTTAATGTAACGCCGAAAATGGTAACGAAATAAAATAAAATTGGAAATATAGACGACTGAAGGTGTTTTTGATTTGATATTTTATATTGAACAACCAAGGTCCTACAACCATCCCGGATGAAGATGAACTTGCAGAGGTCTCTTGTTCATCTGGCACTTGCAAGACACAGAGTGTGAGTAAAGTGAAATTGTTTTAAATAGTCTCTGTATTGGTTGTTTAATAACCGTATAGTGAAGAACGTGGATGTTGAAAACCCTTGTGCGTGCAGTAAGCATCTTTGCGGTACGAGCTCCTCAAGCACGGAGACCCTGTTTCTGGAAGCTCGCTGTTTCGGCCTCAGCAGACTCTGCGTCTTCAGGACGGCGGGCGAGAGGCCGGCCGGGCGTTCAACCGCGCGAGCGGCAGCGGCAGGCGGCTTCCCCCACCACCGATGCGACGCCCGCCGCCACAATGGGCCGCAGCGGGCAGCAACTGGCGCGTTTAATGATCGTGGAATTCTTTTTACGCCACCGAAACCGGAAAAGGGACGCCCTCAATGGCCGCATTTGTCATGCTAAAGAGATTCCGGCCTCGGCCGTGCTGTGGCGCGGTGAGGTTCCCCCCGCAACTGACGGCGCTCAACGCTTCCAAACGTCTCTGGCCCTCGGACGCTTTCCGAGCAATTCCTCTGCTTCCTTCTGCTGATGAAAGGGCTGCCTCAGAGCCTCAACAGAGTGGAGATACCATTCCGAGTACTCAATACTATTTGTAAACATAAAGTTGAAGACGGATGTACGGTGTCCTTGCCTTAATTAAAAAAAAAAAAAAAAAAAAAGGAATAAAATCTACTTTTCTCCTTCTACAACCATGATAGAGATAATGAACGAAGTGGATGGGTATTCTACTTTTCCGTCTACATTCGTACTCTGAAATGCACAGTGAACTTTAGATTGTATCCCAGATGGCGTTTGTCGCCATGCCATTCACGTATGCAACGGAAGACTGAATGAGGGTCACAACTACCAGCCAGTGTCCCGTGTACTTCACCTAGCAAACAAAGGCCATAACCTCAACCTGCTGGAAGCCCTGGAAATTAGCAAACATCTTGCTCACAGTCCAGATCTAATCCTAAATGATCAGACACAGCTCAACACTTCCCCTCTCTTAAACTTCCGATAATCATCTCTTGTTCATTACTTCCAACACTCTCTCTTCCTATATATTCCCATTTTCCTGTATTCATTAAGTTCTTTTGTTTTGTTGAAGTTGTCTTTCTATTCCATATAGGCCGTAGTTTCAATAGTTAAGGCTTTCTCTTAACTGGTACTTGTATTACTGTCCACGTTTAACACCCCTTGTAGTTGTCTCATCAAAGATTGTTCATAGTTTAATTCGTTCATTTAAAAATGGTTCAAATGGCTCTGAGCACTATGGGACTTAACTTCTGTGGTCATCAGTCCCCTAGAACTTAGAACTACTTAGACCTAACTAACCTAAGGACATCACACACATCCATGCCCAAGGCAGGATTCGAACCTGCGACCATAGTGGTCACGCGCTCCAGACTGAAGAGCCTAGAACCACACGGCTACACCGGCCGGCTTGTTTATTTATTTAATACAAACTGTTACACAGCCACTGTTTTGATTATGATGTTAATGTCAAAATGCAGTACCATCACACTTTCAAAGATTGCATTTACTGTAGGTTCCTCCAACGCCTCCATTTTCCTACATTTATTTATTTCTGTTTATCTTATTGATATTGCTTAAGTTCTTTATGTATTATATAGTTACTTTGATGATTGTCTATTCTTTTAATTGGTTTGTCTATCACTCTTCATTTTCATACCTCCTGATGTAGCTTTGTATAGTACTAATATTATTTTATTAGTTTTGTTTATTAATAGAAACTGTTATGTAGGCATGCTATTCCTATTTTGTTTTAAAGGTTGTCCTGTCTCCTCCATTGCTATTTATGTTACGTTCAATTTTTATTTTTTCATTGCATTACCACCACACTGTGAAAGATGTTACTTACTGTATGTTTCTACTTCAGTCTAGGCGTCTTACTTCTCTTACAATGTTGTTTGGAAACATTGTAACTTCTTTGGTGATAATACTCAGTAAATGTCTGAAGATGGCCTTGTAAGCCGAAAACCAGTTAACACTAAAAGTAATGACAAACTGCCTATTGGCTTCTGTCGCGGGTTCTTCGGCCGACGTTCATCTAATGATTTTTCTGACGTTTCGCCAGCACGAGTGGCTGGCATTGTCAAAGCTTCACCCTCCATTGCCGGTACTAAAAGTAATATTGTAGAACAAAAGCACACTGGTTCATTTCATTTACTATAATGTTGTTCTATCAAGAACCGACGGCAGATTCTGTTAACAGCAAGAATGACAATTTAAATGCCTCTGTGCGCACTGTACTGACTCTGAGCTTTAATATACGGAAGCTGGGCAAAACGTGGAAGAAGTAAAAACATTACCATGTACGACTCGGGGTAGGAAACCCGTTGGTATTCAAAACAACTTCCAGTAGTCTCGAAAGGTCGGTAGGCTGATTCGCGGAAGGGAGCAAACAGCGAGGCCATCGGTCCCACCGGGTTAGGGAAGGATGGTGAAGGATGGCGGCTGTGCCCTTTCAAAGGAACCATCCCGGCATTTGCCTGAAGTGTTTTAGGAAAATCACGGAAAACTTAAATCAGAATGGCTGGACGCGGTTCCAGTGTGCTAACCGCTGCTTCACCTTGTTCGGTGTCTGGGAAGGGATAAATACAGATCCCGTATGGTTTCCAAGGGAATCTTATACCATTAGTCCTGAAAAATTGTGGTAAGTTGAGGTAACGATGATTGATAGTAATCACGCAGCCTTCTCTCCACAGTGGACCAGAAAGGCTAGAAACTATTGAGATCTGGTAACTGTGGTGGCCCGGTGAAAATGCGACAATCCAGCCTCGTGCCTTAAAAACTAGTCACGAACAATCGAACCATGGGGACTGAAATGCCTGGGCTAGCAGGACAGAGCGGGTAGGTTAAGGAAAGGGGCCAAAATAAGTTGCTGTCAGTTGCACTTAACTTACAAACTTTATTTATCAACACTCAATATTACAACAAGGATGCAAAACACTCAAAGCTTTAATCGACCTCCTTTGATCAACTTTAGATCGGCTGAAGGCCACACTCAAAATCTAAGACACAAGGCCTAAGCAAGAAATTGAAATACAAGGTTCTTCTGGAGGTTTCACCCAAAATATTTTCTATATCTTCAATCTAAAAAGGCTGAAGGCCTTGGCAGCTTAATTTTAATGGAATTTGGCTGAAGACTGCATATTAAGCAATAAGAAGAGTTTCAATCAAAAGGCAGAAAGCCTTATCTTAAAACATTTCATGCAAAATTCGGCTTTAGGCCCGATATAAAAGATAATCTTATGCATTAAGGACAAGACAAGAACATTAATTTAAGAGAGATTAAAACTCGGCTGAAGGCCGCACATCAGCAAATAATTTAACGACTTAAGCCTAGAAAGAAGAGATTCAATTTTAAAGCGCAGAAGGCCGTATCTTAAAATATTTCATTTAAAATTCAGCTGAAGGTCCCTATAAAGAACAACAATCCATGCCTTAAGGGCAAGACAAGAACATTAATTTAAGAGTTATTAATACTCAGCTGAAAGCCACACATCAACCAAATAACTAAAACCCAAACAGGGAAATTACTACGTAACACACAAGGAACGGCCTGGGATTGTAACACTAACGCCCGTTTAGGTGAGACAGGCAGTCTGTCCAACGACTTCTTAATCTGAAGGCAACCCAACCGACAGACAGCCGACCGACCATTCAACAAAATCAGCTCTGCTCCACGCATCCAGCAAAACGACCACAAGATTTCAGTACAACGACACACAGAACCAACAACACCTCAGCTGTCGAGCTACACGCTGCACTGGATAGCAACAACTGGACGAGGAAAATACACTGCCGAAAATTACGTCAACGACCAGGGCAGGTAACTGGAACGTTAACGGCCACAAGGCAGAAGATACCGCTTGTCAACTTCAATAACAGGAAATAAATTAAGTTAAACTACACAGGAAGATGGCTGGAATCTTAGCCGACTTGAATACACACACGTTGTTGCTCGTGAGAATGTTCCAAAAGCGACAACCAGGATCAAACGAAGAAATGTAAACAGTTGAGGCTCGATAGTAAGTTAAGTGAGGACTCAACTTTCGGTGGGCCACGAACTTCGTAGCGCTCGCATGCAGCACCTCACACTCCAACCGCGCGTGCACACCGCCAGTACGCGCGACGGAGACTTCCTTGCCGCTCCACGCCAACCGACCAACTGATCACACACCGCCCAGCCGAAAACTATATCCGCCACACCAAAGATAGTACAGCTGTACTAGTATCGATACACGCTGCTGCTGCCACTCATGGAGAGGACAGCAACATTATCGCGATAACCGCAGCAGAAATAAAACCACAGAACTGCAACCACAGTTTACACCAAGACAAGCATGACTCGAGCCAGCCATAGCTCAGGAACATGGGCACTGTCGCCTTTGAACACAGCATCACCATTGGTCAACAAACGTGTCTGCCAGGAGATGGACCTGGCCAGCCACTAAGCAGAGTAACCATGGCGCCCATGGAATACAGCAATATGGTTGTCCAAATTATCACCAAACCCCTGCCATGTTTCTCTGGGACGAAAACACGGCCAGAAGTTAGTAACAGTGTGAAATAAGACTCATCCGACCAGGTAACTTTCCCCACTGCTCCATAGCCCTCGTTTTATGGATTCGGCACCACATTTTCTTCTCCCTGTAATTACCTGCTTATGGCTCTCCATTCCTGTTGTTTTGGTGCGACAGAGTTCGCAAGTGTGACATTAATTCCGGAGTCACTTTCGCAGCTATCATTCTTTTATTTTTCGTCACAATCTTCTTGAACGACCGTCTGTGACAACCACTCAACGCACTGTTGTTATCGTTGTGACTTGTCGGATCATGTTTTACCACTTTCCCTTTACGCGGTATAAATCTTCGATAGGGTGCCTCTTGAAACACCGAACACTTCGTCTCCCTTGGTTACGGAAGTATCCACCATACGAGGAACAACAATTTTCCATCGTCTGAGTTCATTACCTCCTAAATAATGCACTCACAGCTACACAGAACACTGTTCTGAACACTTGAAACTCATTGAGAACATTACACAGGTTTCGCTCGTAGTCAGATATAACAGCACATCCTGCAGACTTGACTAGCATCGGCATTTATGTTCAAGAACAGATTTCTCGCTCTGTTTCCATATTTTCATCCAGCCCCTGCGTTTTTTATTGGATAACCATTCAGCTGCTTTATTGTTGATATTTAATTCATATGTGAATGAAGTACCATCAGTAGAACAGTTGAATGGATTATCTAATAACGATATGTTAGTGGAGTACAGTTTAATTCCCCTAGTGTTGTATGCGTTGGAGATCATTTGAGTCAGATATATATAAAATACATGGTTATTATCAATAAAAGTAAATGAAAGGAAGAATAAGCAAGTTACACTACTGTTCACCGAACTCTTGGAGCTTCATTTGCACTCGGAGTCGGAAACAGAAAATCTTTTGGGCAAGATGCAGGCCACAGTGGAGAATCCGGTAAGTGCTCCTCTCGGGTTCTCCGCAGTCACAGTCAGTAGTATCCACAGGGAAGTTCCATTTCCGGAGGTTACTCCTGGATCTTCCAGTTCCAGGACGAAGATGTGTGTGTCTCCTCCACACGATCGAATCCTTTTCGTGCCCAGGTGCGAGGGTTCCCGAAGTCTAGAAAATTACACTTGTTTCCTTACTGTAGCTACTTTTGCTTACAGGACTGCATTTGTCTTGAGGAAACTGCTTGTAGACCTCAACCTCAGGGCTGTAGGAATTTGCCCATACAACGGATAGGTTTATTGATGACCACGGTATGTGCGCGTTGGCTGCTACTTCACGACTTATAGAGGCTGTTACAAAACGGTACGGCCAAACTTTCAGGAAACATTCCTCACACACAAAGAAAGACAATATGTTATGTGGACATGTGTCCGGAAAAGCTTACTTACCGTGTTAGAGCTCATTTTATTACTTCTCTTCAAATCACATTAATCATGGAATGGAAAACACAGCAACAGAACTTACCAGCGTGACTTCAAACGCTTTGTTACAGGAAATGTTCAAAATGTCCTCCGTTAGCGAGGATACATGCATCCACCCTCCGTCGCATGGAATCCCTGATGCGCTGATGCAGCCCTGGAGAATGGCGTATTGTATCACAGCCGTTCACAATACGAGCACGAAGAGTCTCTACATTTGGTACAGGGGTTGCATAGACAAGAGCTTTCAAATGCTCCGATAAATGAAAGTCAAGAGGGTGAAGGCAATGGAATTGGTCCGCCTCTACTAATCCATCGGTCACCGAATCTGTTGTTGAGAAGCGTACAAACACTTCGACTGAAATGTGCAGGAGCTCCATCGTGCGTGAACCACATGTTGTGTCCTACTTGTAAAGGCACATGTTCTAGCATCACAGGTAGAGTATCCCGTATGAAATCATGATAACGTGCTCCATTGAGCGTAGGTGGAAGAACATGGGGCCCAATCAAGACATCACCAACAACGCCTACCCAAACGCTCACAGAAAATCTGTGTTGATAACGTGATTGCACAATTGCGTGCGGTTTCTCGTCAGCCCACACAAGTTGATTGTGAAAATTTACAATTTGATCACGTTGGAATGAAGCCTCATCCGTAAAGAGAACATTTGCACTGAAATGAGGATTGACACATTGTTGGATGAACCATTCGCAGAAGTGTACCCGTGGAGGCCAATCAGCTGCTGATAGTGCCTGCACACGCTGTACATGGTACGGAAGCAACTGGTTGTCCCGTAGCACTCTCCATACAGTGATGTGGTCAACGTTACCTTGTACAGCAGCAACTTCTCATACGCTGACATTAGGGTTATCGTCAACTGCACGAAGAATTGCCTCGTCCATTGCAGGTGTCCTCGTCGTTCTAGGTCTTCCCCAGTCGCGAGTCATAGGCTGGAATGGTCCGTGCTCCCTAAGACGCCGATCAATTGCTTCGTACGTCTTCCTGTCGGGACACCTTCGTTCTGGAAATCTGTCTCGATACAAACGTACCGCGCCACGGCTATTGCCCCGTGCTAATCCATACATCAAATGGGCATCTGCCAACACCGCATTAGTAACCATTGCACTGACTGCAAAACCACGTTCGTGATGAACACTAACCTGTTGATGCTACGTACTGATGTGCTTGATGCTAGTACTGTAGAGCAATGAATCGCATGTCAACACAAGCACCGAAGTCGACATTACCTTCCTTAAATTGGGCCAACTGGCGCTGAATCGAGGAAGTACAGCACATACTGACGAAACTAAAATGAGCTCTAACATGGAAACTAAGCGTTTCCAGACACATGTCCATATAATATCTTTTCTTTATTTGTGTGTGAGGAATGTTTCCTGAAAGTTTGGCCGTACCTCTTTGTAACATCCTGTATATGGTGGTGCTGTCGTGCGAGCTTGTAGAGTCTTCTACGTGGCGTAGTTTTCAAACAATCTGTAATACGCCTTTCACGTTTCGTTTAGCGCCTTGTCAACTATATGTTTGCGTGGGTACATTTGCTCCAGACTGGGCACGCATACGCTGCAGCACTGTTACACTTCGCTAGTGCCGTCAAGTGTGTCATGACCAGAATCGTGATTTAATATGCATCTGCTAAGGATCACACCAGTCCAATCTTGTCCACACTATTGGTACGGATTCTGCTTATAGTTATCTTCTCAGATACATCACTTAATGCTAGTTCTCCAGACTCGATGATCAGGCTTTCACAAGGCTTATACACCCTCGCATTTGTCAGTTCAGCATTTTATCTATTCCGTGACGCTCTCCATTCAGCCTAACCTCTGAACGTTCATATTTCTCTTTTTATATATGTCCAATATCCCCCGTTTGAATGGGCACCATACTCTCGAACAATTTTCTAGGATTGGTCACACGAGTGTTTTGTATGTGATCTCAGTTACAGTGTGCATTTTCCAGTGCGCTGCCGGCTTTCCGAAGTCTGCCGCCTGTTTTCGCTGCTATTTGGTCACTGCTTTTCATACCTTAACCAACTGTTATATCCAGGTATTTGTATGAGTTAATTGTGACTTACTGATACTATAATCATAGGATAACACGCTACGGTCCTCCTACCATGATATCTTCAATTTCGTAAGGGTAATGAAATGTTAGGGCAATAGATACAAATGCTAAGGTACGCAGCCGCCAAGGCCCTTATGGCCGCATAAAAGAGACACCCGGGAGAGAAAGGAACAGCACGCATTGTAGCTTAAGAATAAGCGAAGGAAGGTCGAATCTATTGGTCAACTGTATCTCACTGACGCTCTCTTACAGGAGCTACAGCGAATGCACAAAAACGTGCTTTGGCTTTAGTATTCAAACGTGTTTGTGCTTTTCCATTGTAGACATAGTCGTGTACATACAGGGTGTTACAAAAAGGTACGGCCAAACTTTCGGGAAACATTCCTCACACACAAATAAAGAAAAGATGTTATGTGGACATGTGTCCGGAAACGCTTGATTTCCATGTTAGATCTCATTTTAGTTTCGTCAGTATGTACTGTACTTCCTCGATTCACCGCCAGTTGGTCCAATTGAAGGAGGGTAATGTTGACTTCGGTGCTTGTGTTGACATGCGATTCATTGCTCTACAGTACTAGCATCAAGCACATCAGCATCAAGTACGTAGCATCAACAGGTTATTGTTCATCACGAAGGTGGTTTTGCAGTCAGTGCAATGCTTACAAATGCGGAGTTGGCAGATTCCCATTTGATGTGTGGATTAGCACGGGGAAATAGCCGTGGCGCGGTACGTTTGTATCGAGACAGATTTCCAGAACGAAGGTGTCCCGACAGGAAGGCGTTCGAAGCAATTGATCGGCGTCTTAGGGAGCACGGAACATCCCAGCCTATGACTCGCGACTGGGGAAGACCTAGAACGACGAGGACACCTGCAATGGACGAGGCAATTCTTCGTGCAGCGTCAGAGAAGTTGCTGCTGTACAAGGTAACGTTGACCACGTCACTGTATTGAGAGTGCTACGGGAGAACCACCAGTTGTTTCCGTACCATGTACAGCGCGTGCAGGCACAATCAGCAGCTGATTGGCCTCCACGGGTACACTTCTGCGAATAGTTCATCCAACAATGTGTCAATCCTCATTTCAGTGCAAATGTTCTCTTTACGGATGAGGCTTCATTCCAACATGATCAAATTGTAAATTTTCACAATCAACATGTGTGGGCTGACAAGAATCCGCACGCAATTGTGCAATCACGTCATCAACACAGATTTTCTGTGAGCGTTTGGGCAGGCATTGTTGATGCCTTAATTGGGCCCCATGTACTTCCACCTACGCTCAATGGAGCACGTTATCATGATTTCATACGGGATACTCTACCTGTGTTGCTAGAACATGTGTCTTTACAAGTACGACACATGTGGTTCATGCACGATGGAGCTCCTGCACATTTCAGTCGAAGTGTTTGTACGCTTCTCAACAACAGATTCGGTGACCGATGGATTGGTAGAGGCGGACGAATTCCATGGCCTACACCCTCTTGACTTTCATTTATGGGGGCATTTGAAAGCTCTTGTCTACGCAACCCCGGTACCAAATGTAGAGACTCTTCGTGCTCGTATTGTGGACGGCTGTGATACAATACGCCATTCTCCAGGGCTGCATCAGCGCATCAGGGATTCCATGCGACGGAGGGTGGATGCATGTATCCTCGCTAACGGAGGACATTTTGAACATTTCTTGTAACAAAGTGTTTGAAGTCACGCTGGTACGTTCTGTTGCTGTGTTTTTCCATTCCAGAATTAATGTGATTTGAAGAGAAGTAATAAAATGAGCTCTAACACGGTAAGTAAGCTTTTCCGGACACATGTCCACATAACATATTGTCTTTCTTTGTGTGTGTGAGGAATGTTTCCTGAAAGTTTGGCCGTACCTTTTTGTAACACCCTGTATACGGCACCCGTAACTTGTTCATCACAAAAACATGCTTTGGCTTTAGTATGCAATTGTGTGGGTCAGGGATTTTCTCTGCCTCGTGATGACTGGGTGTTGTGTGATGTCCTTAGGTTAGTTAGGTTTAAGTAGTTCTAAGTTCTAGGGGACTGATGACCATAGATGTTAAGTCCCATAATGCTCAGAGCCATTTGAACCATTTTTGCAATTGTGTTTGTGAATTTCCATTGTAGATATAGCCGTATACATAAACGACATTCGTAACTTCTTCATACTTCTGACATCAGCGAAATTATTTGTGGAGGACTGAGGCTCAATACAGTGGACTCTTTATATTTCGCTAGCATGGCAGTGCTCCTTAAAGGTATATTAACCTACTATACATACTATGCCGGCCGGCCGGAGTGGCCGAATGGTTCTAGGCGCTTCAGTATCGAACCGCGCTACCGCTACGGTTGCAGGTTCGAATCCTGCCTCGAGCATGGATGTGTGTGATGTCCTTAGGTTGCTTAGGTTTACGTAGTTCTAAGTTCTGGGGGACTGATGACCTCAGACGTTAAGTCACATAGTGCTCAGAGCCATTTGAACCATTTTTTTTGTAAAAGTAGGACCAGTTTTACGACCGGAAACTACATACCTCCGTCACATAGAAGAAAAGCAATATATATATATATATATAAATATAAAGTGGTGAAACTTGCGTGATTAAAACGGATGAAGCCTGATATTAAACTAACATGATTAAGTCACAGTGACAGCATCATGAGATGTAGTAAAATAGTGCCAGGATTATAATAATGGAAACGGCGCTATTCACAGTAAACTGGGATGGTGTTGCGATGTATGTGACATAAACTCGTCAGGTGACGCTACTGCACACTTATTTGTCAAATACGTACATAGCCTACAATTAAATAAAACGCCTGCAGTTCGGTAAAAATTATTCTACAACTGAAGTGTGTAATAACTTGTTACAACAATAAAATATACTGACTTGATAAACAAATTATTAAAAAGAAAATATTTATGTGACAAAATGTGGTACCGAGAAACTATGTTGGTAACTTTAGATAACTGTAACAATATACCATGTGTCATGTTTAAGGTGCTAACAAAATTACACTAACATGAAAAAAATGTAACGAAACCAAACTGGTGAAACATAAGACTGGAGTAAGTAGCCGTCGGAATGCGACAAAGGGAAGTAATAACCGGAGGAAGACAACCACCAGACGGCTCCTCATATCTCGCGATACATCGCGGCGACGATCACAGACCCCTGTGCCTGTCAATAAGTTCTGACAGCCAATAAAATACATTATGCAAACACAGACGAGACAATCGAAAAGATGGATACTTCCCTGATACGCTCTATACGAAGACAGCCTGCACCAGATACGCCAGTGGAAAGTTAATTGAATTGCAGAGGAATTTATTTCTTACAGTAGCAGGATCAGCACCACGATTTGACTACATAGATACGTTTCATATTGGCTGTAACAATAGCTCAGAGCAGAATAGCAAACATGCAGTTATTTTCAGAAATAATCTTATAAATATATTCTATAGACAGTGCAATAGAGCTTCTACGGTTTTGAAGAACGGCATGGTGGTAGCACAAAAATAGGTTGATTTGATTATTTGTTCACAGGTAATTAGAATCTGTAAAGCCATCATTTTCGTGTGTCTGATTAAACAGCATCAAGTTTTAGGAAGGTTCCTTGGCGTTCAGTACATAATTGTTCATAGTTCCGCCATATCTTGTCAGCCCAAAAAGTTTCAAGGTCGGATTCGTAGAAAGTAGAGAAAGGATAAGATGATGGTTAAATGCTTCAGGAGTTCTACAGTGTCTTGAACGCAACGCACAAAACTTTCGTACGATCACATGACACTGTCGGAAAAGTCCCATGGGATTATTGACAGTTTTAAACATGGCCGAGTCTCAGCAACCGTTTATAAGTTTCAGCATAGGAATTAATTACACGGCCAACCGGTTGCAAATAACTGTTTGATACATTGACACCTCTAAGGATGTCATCATCAGTATGAAATTCTAAGAAATCCTATAAAATAATACATAGAAAATTAAGTCTGACAAAATTATTAACCAAGATGACAATTGTCATGGCACGCAGAGGTCACGTGAAGCTATATTGCGAGAAAGCAATGGTCAAAGTTTCGAGCAGATATGCTCAGGTCAAAAATTAAAATTAAACACGTTCAAGTCTTTGGCACGTATGTCTTGTTGAGAACAACACCAGATTGATCGGCCCAGTAGCTTACATTGCTGCCACTAAAACTATAGAAGCTGCGCCGCTTATCGGACGCGGACAATGACATGTGTCCATTTGAGAAGTTGTAACAGGATGAATGAATTAAACAATAGTTAATTATAAAAACAAAATACAAAGGAAGAGAGCTTAATGTACTTTGGAAGTACAAAAAAGTCGAGCAAATGAAGTATAAAGAGCCATCTATTAGGCTATACAGGAATTACTATTACGTACAACTCAAAATATTGAAGAATATTTTTACAAACAGGTGCACAATCCAAAAAAATATCTGCATGGAGGTAGATTTATAAGATTCGAAGAAAAAGATTTTTAGGAACTAGAGGCAGGAAAACCTAGAAGAAAATAAAGAAATCAAAATTCCGCGAGTAGTGGATTAGAGCCATTGAAAAAATTTTGTTACGTAGTTGTAACTGTTCATTGAGAATGAGGCCATCGTTCTTAGAAATGTGCTTTAAAATCTCCAGCTCTTCGATTACGTCGAGGGTATGACCTTCCATTTTCCTATGCAAAATGGAAATTTCTTCAACACTTTTCGGTTTGTGGCCGGAAATTAACAGACGGACAGCAAAAGCAGAATTATGTACTTTAGTGCCTCTTTTTGCCAATAAATGTTCCTTGTATCTAACACTGAAAGATCGTCCACTTTGTCCAAAATAATAAACAGGAAACGTAACACACGTGTTTTTTGGGATTTCGTGCAATTGGCGCGTAGCATTTGGCTTGAATGTCGGTTGTGTCGTCAAAGCGTTGAACCTTGTTGTCAGTTTCTACACACTGCCGTTTTGTGGTAGGTTCGCATTGATAACACTAAGTCTTGTCACCTGCAACTATTTTTCCAGAAAAAAATTGCCTGCGTTTTGCATTTCCATCGCATTGCGTCAGGTGTCCACGTATCGCTTTTGTTGTTATTAGAAAGTCAACATACGCCGGACAAACTCTGCACTTGATATTCTTTTCTTCAAAACATTCTGGAGAATGTCTTGAACACTTCATTTAAAGACGTTGGTCCATTGCGATTTGTGACACAACGACGATAAAACACTACGACGGAAGGTCCATAACTTAACACTGCCTGCTCAACACTGACTAACCGAATGCACATCCGTTGTTTACAGTTGTTAGTCCAAGATGGCCGGCCGTTGTGGCCAAGCTGTTCTAGGTGCTTCAGTCCGGAACCGCGCTGCTGCTATGTTCGCAGGTTCGAGTCCTGCCTCGGGGATGGATGTGTGGCTGTCCTTATGTTAGTTAGGTTTAAGTAGTTCTAAGTCTAGGGGACTGATGACCTCAGATATTAAGTCCCATAATGCTCAGAGCCATTTGAACCATTTGAAGTCCAAGCTGCCACCGTACCTACTGCACTGACATCGCTTTTACGACAGGAATAAAATCAGTCTCGGAATTTCTTGCACGGACGTTGTATGATCGTCTATTGTTTGCGAATAAAGAATCATAACAGCTGTTGGTAGTTCCGTATTTACGTTCACTAAATGAAAGCCGTCAGTTTATGGAGCTACTGCCTCAGTCAACAGAGTGGAACAGGACATTTAGAACGCAGTGAGGGTTCAAAGACTGATATTTTAAATGTAAACAGTCAACCCACAGGGGTTGGGGTGAAAAATAGTTCTACAGTTTTTGTTGCGCTTTAGAAGCTTCTTTCCTTCGGATTTTGCTCTTCCTCCGTTAAGGTAAGACTGGAATGAGTTACTTGGACAGCCAGATAAGACTGAAAAACTTCGGTCCTTATAATCATTTGGTACACAAATGCAAGATTACCGTTCGCCGAAGAATTTTGTTTTTTAATACCACACTGGTAAAGGTATCTAGCAATCATGCCTGAAACTGTCAAGTATAGGGGAACGAATCTTCGGTTGCCATAATTAAGGACGCTGCAGCGTTCACTAGGCGTAATTTAGTGAGATTAATGAGGAGATTGTAGCTTGGCGTCGAGCCCAGGATCTCCTGATTACGAGGTCGATGCCTCCACGTCAGGTAGAACGACTTGTCCGAGCAGTTGCGGACTTAGAAGCAGCCTGTCAGAAGATGAAATATACGAGGTCCATGTACTTTGACTATTACGGATGTGCTGCAGTTTTATCTGCGGACGCTCTTTCTTACTGCTCTGTTGAGGCACTTGCTGTCGAGAATTTTTTTTTTTTTCGAGACTAAACAAAACAGTGCACATCACATACAAGCAGAGTAAAAAATAAATGCAATGACGCCCCTCTGCTACGACGCAAAGTAAATCTGGCACAGTCTCCATCTCAAACCGGCAATTCTGTAATTTATGTGACTTGTTTTTATACTGTGGATATACGAAAACTTTCACGATACTTAACAGAGTACAGAAAATTACCAGCTATATTCCTGTTCCGGACGGGGCAAAGAGAACGTCCTCTCGTAACGTCTAAAGGTACAAAAAAGTTCTTGTTGTCGACCCGTTTCGTTGGACGATGGTGAAATTCGAGGGAACAGACGATAAGCATGACATACAGATATAGCGAAATAACGTAGTGCCACGTTCCTTGTTGTCGGGATACGTCGCTGCTTCGAAAACCGGTCGCGGGCTAAATTACTGTTCGGACTAGAGTCTGGGTTTTAAGTTTGCCGTTGCAGTGTCTTAATATGTTTTCGTAAAGGGATAAAAATTAAAAATTATAGAATCGAGAATATGTATGATCAAAGTCTACCACTCAATAACGAAATACTCTCACTGGTATTAGCAAATCGATAAAAACAGTTTTCTTTGGCCTAGTACAGGGTGAGAACTTTGTTATCTTTTTGTAACGCGCGCGCGCGTACAACACACACACACACACACACACACCCACACACACACACACACACACACACACACACACACACACACACACACACACACACACACACACACACACGCACGCACGCATAGGAGTGTGCGCAAAAAAAATCGGACTTGCCGTATGTCTGTCATGTTTGCTTGCATTTCAAAATAATTTCTATGGTGTCCTGTAGAGGATGCGGGGTTTCCGGTAATAATCTATTGTAATGGAGTGTAATAACGAGAAGGATGAAGAGTATGGCTATCAAACAATGAAAACCAAGGTATAGTGGTCGGAATCCCCATAATCCTCTTCGCGGATGATGCTGCTGTATACGGAGAAGTCGCAACGCTGAAAAGTTATGGCGCAATGCAGAAAGTCCGCAGAAGATCGACGCATAGTGCAGGGATTAGCAGTTTACTTTCAGACTGACTGATGTAACGTATTGCGCTTAATTAAGCGGAACACTCGCGGTATTGTATGCTTACACTAATGCCGACCGACCACAGGAATCACCCATTTCCTTAAAATATCTGGCAGTACGCGTAAGGGACAGTTTAAAGCTGAACGAACGTATAAAATTTTGCGAATATAGTGAAAAAAATAAAATGAAATGTCGTGTGGCTAGGGCACCTGGCGAGTAGACTGGTCGCCTGGTGCAAGTATTCTCAGTTGATGAGGGTGATACGACACGATAATGAAGACAACAAACACCCAGTCCCCGAGTGGAGAAAATCTCCGACCCAGCCGGGAAACGAACTGCGGCCTCCCGCATGGCATTCTGCCACGCTGACCACTTCTTTCTTTATCTCATTTTGTTCGTCATTGTTCGCTACATTTATTCGGGGTGGACGTACCATGACACCCGTTCAAATTCATCGTTAATCTATTCACTCAGAGAGCAACTATCCCTCTGACCGAACACACTGAGCTACCCTGCGTACTAGAGCACTCAGCCATGGAGGCAGACTGTGACTAGCAATTGCGTGCTACTATTTACTCAGCCCAACCATTAGCAGGAAAGGTTTCCTCTGCTACAGTTCCTTAAAGGTAGCCATTGCACACTGTCATTACTAAATAGGGGCAGCACTGTAACAGAAATCTGGCAAGACAGTATAAATGACACATATCCTTCATTGAGAGTGTAACACGCCCGGGGGGGGGGGGGGGGGGTACAAATGGCGGGGGTACCTTCTTAAAGTGGTTGTCGTTTCGTGTGCGTGCGCCCTGTCTACACCACGTACCTGATAATCCCGCGGCGGTCGTACTGTTCTGCTCCACACTGCTGCTGGCTTGCCTGAAATTATCTATCGAAATATGCGAGCAGGTTTAGGGGAGCCACTCAACTTTAAAACACAACACTGTTCGACGTCTGGTATGAACAACTATGTTCTGAGACGATTAAAGAAAATCGCAGGTTGCACTATTTACATTCTAATTCATAAGTGTTTGTCCCAATTACTGGATGGTTACTGTCCACAATATCACTCAGACTAGCGTTCACGTAACCGACACGACGCGAGTGATTGTTGATGATGCGGAAGCCGAATGATCGCACGAAAGTACTTACGCTCGTCACGCATACACAGATTACTGGTACCAGTCCTCCTTGAAACTAGTAATGATATTTTAACACTGTTCGTAAAGTTAATTTTTCAGTTCTCAATTCTCACTTGTACGAGCGTGCGTGTAACCGTCACGGCGCGGCTGATTGTTGATGATGCGGAACGCGATGATCGAACGCACGTTCTCACGCTCGCTACAAGACCCTGGCACTTAAATTCTCTCTTTTGTGGTAACTGATTTTTGTTGATTCACATTAGTTCATCCTGAGAGACCGAACACGACGCGGATGATTGATACTGTACGGTACGACACGCAACGAGAGGATACATAAATACTTCATCAGCAGCACTGATCATTTTTAAATTACTACTTGACGCACTTTCCTCTGAATCATTTGCTTATTTTATCACTTTACTGTAATAACACTTGTAGCAACACTTCCAACTTCCATACTAACAATGCCTCTCACATGCAGAGCTACACACTACACAACATAACAAATCCGTGTCTCGCGCTCGACTCTCTAGGCGCGGCTGCCCGCAAAGATACTCCACAACCAAGCCAGCGATATGACAATACGCTTACAAGAGTATGTTGCAAACGTTGCTTAACTTTGGTACGTGCCACGTTGTGGCCTAAATCTAATACAGTGATATGTGAATATCATTTATGTCTCATGGCAGTCCATGATATTGTCACTATGACTTATAGTCTTGATTACAAACACCGTTGATAGTCCAGTTAAGCCGTAAATAGCAGCTGTGAAGTCGGAAGGTATCCTCCAGAATACTGCACAGAGGTGACTGCAGGCGCTGCACTGGTCTGATTGTTGGTTCAGAACTGTCTTAGTGTCCGCAGCGCGTCCTATTTTGATGCCTGTCGGCGGATGGATCAACATATCCCCCAGTGCAAGGCAGAAGCAACGTAGTCTGAAGTTAAGAGTACTTCGTATGGCGACTGTCCACACTACCGCCAGAAGCGTGCGATGAGGCGGAGGAAGTGGCGCAGAAGCAGGAAGAGGACATGGTTTGCAAACGCCATCTGGGGGGCTGCTGCCTCGAACTGAGAGACGACAAACGAGTGGTTGCGTCTGTGGTGGTAGCCTCTCGCTGTATATGTTGGTTTTCTCTTGTTTCGTATACCACGGTAGACTAATCGTAGGAAAGGAAGATTTCAGACTGAAATTCAATGGAAGAACGATCAGGTTGTGTGGTCCATCCACAAAGGAGGTAGCACGCATCTTTACTTTTATTATTAATTTTTGGGTCATCAGTCTTACGACTGGTTTCATGTGGCTCACCATGTAATCCTCTCCTGCGCTAACACTTTCATCTCAGAGAAGCAATTCCATCCTGATGTCCTCAATTATTTGCTGAATGTATTCCAGTCTCTGTCTTCCTTTACAGTTTTTACCCTCTGCAGCTCCCTCTAGTCCCATGGAAATTATTCCCTGATGTCTCAACGCACGTCCTATCATCCTGTTCCTGCTTCTTGTTACTGTTTTCAATATACTCCTCTCCTCGCCAACTCTGCGAACCTCCTCTTCCATTATCATACCAGTTCCTTACCAATTTCAACGTTCTTCTTTAGCACCACATCTTAAATGCTGCGATTCTCTTCTGTTCCGGTTTTCCCACAGTCCATGTTTCACTATCACACAACGCTGTGCTCCAAACGTACTTTCTCAGAAATTTCTTCCTCATATTAGGGTCTATGTTTGATAGTAGGAGACTTCTCTTGGCCGGGGATGCCCTTTTTGGCCAGTCCTAGTCTTCTTTTGATGTCCTTGCTCCGTCCATCATGGTTATTTTGCTGCTTGGGCAGCAGAACTCTTAACTTCGTCTGCAACGTGATCTCCAATTCCGATGTTAAGTTTCTCACTGTTCTCATTTCTGCTACTTCTCATTACTTTCTTCGAATTACCATCAGTCCATATTCTGTATTCATTATGCTTATCGTTCCATTTAACATGTACTGTAATTCTTATTTATATTCACTGAGGATAGCAATTCATCAGCGAGTCTTATTATTGATATCCTTTCAGCTTGAATTTTTATTCACTCTTCAACCTTTCTTTTATTTCCGTCATAGCTTCTTCGATGTAAAGATCCCTCTCTTAAACCCTTTTTAATCCGAGAACTTTGTTCGTGTCTTCCAGTCGTATTATTCCCTCTTGTGTACCTCTTGTTTGGTACACAAGACTGATCGTAGGGAAGGCGGATTTCAGCTTACAAAAACCCTTATTGGACCGTTACTCGAGCCGTGCTCGTTAGTATGGGGACCTTGCAAGGTAGGGCTCATAGAGGAAATTGAGAAGATCCAAAGAAGAGTTGCGCGTTTCGTCACACGTTCGTTTAGTAAGCGCGAAAGCGTCGCGGCGATGCTCAACCGACTCCAGATGCTGCAAGAAAGCGTACGTTCCTACAAGGGACGGCCAGTAAGTTTCTTCTTCCCGTGTAATTCTAGCGAAAAGGTCATGACAGTAAAATTAGAGTGTGTTCGCGCGTACATGGAAGCCAACCGAAAATAATTCTTCCCACACAGAATTCTCAAAAGGATCAGGAAAAGGGATAAATGACAGTGATACACAAATTACCCTTCGCTAAAGTCCATAAGATGGCTTGGGCAGTGTAGATTTAGACAGAGAAATCGTTACGAAAATGTCTTATGCTCAGGTCTGGCGGTCAAGCCGTCAGCGCTGGGTCTGAAGAACTTTGTAGAACGTTTTTTACCTGATTATTTAGGGTCGTGTTCCAGGTAGAGAACAGACGTTCTCACGTTCTCCAAGACATATGGTGAAACTGTAACTGGTGGGATGAGAAACTTGGAGAGTAGGGTGGCTTCTACATAATTAATAAACCTAGACAGGACAGAACGAGTTACAGTCTATCTTAGCGGAAGTGCTCTCGTATTTAGTTCCAGTTATTGACGGGCAGTGCTCTTAGGCGGAGTCATTTCCGTTTCCGTCCTGACTACTAATAACTCTTACTTTTACGGGACGTTAAACACGTCAGGTAGCGAGCTATTGTAATATTATAAATGGGCAAGCCGAACGCACATCCGAAATATGTCTTTCCAGTGCACCGGCAGGCGACGATTAAGAATCCAAGCCGTTGGTGCAGACATTTCGAGGTGGGATACGGACGCATAAAGAAAATGTAATCTCGAGTGCTCTCTTCTTTGTAATGATATCTTGAAATGTAGCGGTATGCGCCTCCTAAGTCATAAGCTAACGTACAATTTAGGTAAAGAACTGTGTGTCTTGTCTCGCTGAGAGAAGATGTACAGGATGGACCAAAAGTCACCAGTCATCGTAACCTAATTAAATACAAAACGAACAACTGCAATTCTGAAATAACTGAACGCTTTATTGAAGCTATGGGATTATTTCTAATATTGTATCTCGAATAATTTTTTTATCTTCATTGATACATTTCGCCAGATGATCTGAGACACTTGAGGTTACTTGTTTACACAGTTGTTCATTAGAATCAATGTCTTCAGAAGCGTTGTTAGTAGCTCCTTTGAAGTCCTTAATTGTTTGCGGTTTTGTAGCATACACTTCATCCTTAACGTAATCCCGAAAGAAGAAATCCAATGGTGTAAGGCTAGGAGTTTCGGGCGGCATTCATATTGCCTTTCGCCGTCCAGTAACTTTCCCTCCAAATATCTGATCAACATAATTTCGCACAGCCCTTGCGTAATGAGGCAGTGCTCCATTATGTTGAAAGTAAAGTGAGTTGAAGACGTAGTAGATTATTTGCATTTTCAGATAGTTCTCCCCAGTTACTATTCCACTAAACAACCACGGCCAAGGCCGGCCGGAGTGGCCGAGCGGTTCTAGGCGCTACAGTCTGGAACCGAGCGACCGCTACGGTCGCAAGTTCGAATCCTGCCTCGGGCATGGATGTGTGTGATGTCCTTAAGTTAGTTAGGTTTAAGTAGTTCTAAGTTCTAGGGGACTGATGACCTCAGAAGTTAAGTCCCATTGAGCTCAGAGCAATTTGAACCGGCTGACCCAAAACGTAACTTTAAATAAAAACATTGCCCAAGGAATTCACACCGTTATGTCACCCTAATTACAAGTGCATAATCAATCTCGAATTGGTCGAAAAAAGCGTGCAAAATTGCTTGCCACGTCTTAACGATACTAAATTATTTTAAAAATAACGTTGCTATTATCACTAGTTTTTAATACGGTATACTGATTATATAAATTGCTAATAACTAGTTTTTTGTTAGATACTAGCCCTAACGCGTGACCCAATGTGGTGGAGGCTATAGCTTGTGAAACAAATGTAGTAATTAACACATATACATATATGCTTAAATATCTCATGACAATGCCTTCTCTAAGTTTTAGGTAATCACCGCAATAGACCGGAAATTGCTTCACAGTACTATTATTATTATTATTAGTAGTAGTATTATTATCATTGTTATTATTAGTGACGGCATGGTGGAAATTGTCAAACACAAAGCATCGGCTGACTGTATTTTTCCAGTTTGAGGCAGTTCCGAAGCAAGGTGTCCATCAATCAAGTTGTTTACAAACAGTAAGTGTAGAGGACACCTTTTTTTGGTTGGTTCTAAATAGTGGTGCAGGGAGTGGATGAAATGAGTTTCATTAGGGAGGGAAGTGGTGCAGAGAAAGTATGTTGTGTAAAAAGTGTCTGCTCTCTAAGTGGATGGCTTTTTTTGAGGAGGAGTTACATTTAGCCAGTTAGCATTTGCGATGCTCTGTGGCTTGCTTCATCACTATATAAAAATGGTTGTTAGAAATATGGACTACTAATTGTGCGATTGACTCCTAAGTTCTTAATTTAATAAAACATCTACATAAACTGAATATCATTTATCTTTCGTCATTTTAAAAACAAATGTGTAAGGAAGACTCATTTTCATTCTAAACAATAATTAAGCGCTAATGCTGTTGATAGGAGGGGGTGGTACAAGCCAATGTTTGATGCCGGCCGGTGTCGCCGAGCGGTTCTAGGCGCTTCAGTCTCGAGCCGCGCGACCGCTACGGTCGCAGGTACGAATCCTGCCTCGGGCATGGATGTGTGTGATGTCCTTAGGTTAGTTAGGTTTAAGTAGTTCTAAGTTTTAGGGGACTGATGACCTCACATGTTAAGTCCCATAGTGCTCAGAGCCCTTTTGAACCAATGTTTGATTCCACTCAAGGCTAATGATCTCAGAAACTTTGGATAACTTTGGTATAGATTAATAGCACTGCTCAGAAATTGTATCTGCGTGTTTCACGCCACTTATTAGTTGCAAGGACATCTGAAAATTATATCCTACAGAACGGAACGTTTTATGAATTTACGATTGCTGAGTCGCTTGCCAGCAAAAAAGCTCATGGCTTATAACGACTGTTCACTTCTCAGAATAAGCGCATTTCCTTAAATAATTTTATTCCGCTTCAGCCATATAAATACCGGTCCAGAAAACAAACTATCGGGTGTCAGCTCTAAACTATTCTGTTTGCTCATTAGTATCCACCAGCAATTACGAAATACTCTTCCGTCCTTAAGAAAGATTTCCGGCAGCATTCCGTAGAACGCCTCTGCATCGTAAACGACAGGAGTTACACGATGCGGGATTAAAATGCTGAAAAACGGATGCCACTGCTGACTATGGTGAAATTTCGTTTCTCGTACGCACTCGTTTAGTATAGGGAACGGTGCTGACGGAGTGAAATCCGTGAAAATACGAAGGCAACCGAGACAGCGCTGATCCAAGGCTGTAATCAATTTTTGATGGTAATTGCGTCACCATAACTGTATCGCTATGAACCCGGCAGCATAAATAATTGTCTTGTTTGCCGCATGAGCCTGAACTCGATAACAGAAGGTATTATCAGTTTCTCGCGGTGATCAATATGTCGCAATAACTCTACCCCGTGAAAGAGGCATAAGTAATTGTCTTGCTTGCCGCATGAACGTGAACTCATTAGCAGAAGGTACTATCGATTTCTCGTGGCGATCGATGTATTTACCTGTTGAAAAGCTACACAGCTCTCAAGACGTTGAAACTCAAGAGAAAGCAGCTACGCCTGCTACCAGACCACAAAACTGAATGGGGGACAGGGCTATCCTTCATTGAACAAAGTTCTAAGCCTTCTCCATGAAGTATTGCTTTACTAGGCACCTGTTGTGACCAGGCGAAACTTATTTCTCAGGACACGAATGCCGGCCGCTGTGGCCGGGCGATTCAAGGCGCTTCAGTCCGGAAACGCGCTGCTGTTGCCGTCACAGGTTCGAAGCCTGACTCGGGTATGGATGTGTGTGATGTCCTTACGTTAGTTAAGTTTTAGTTCTAAGTCTAGGGGACTGATGACCTCAGATGATTATTCCCATAGTTCTTGGAACCATTTGAACTATTTTTTGGCCACAAATGTGGATTCTTTGATTGTTCTGGGAGAAGGCTCATCAGACTAAAACACCTGAAATATAACGAGTCGTATTCGGAAAATAAGGTCCGATTAGGCGCAAAATGGAAACCACTGTGAAAATCCGATGGAGCTTTGCACAGATGTGTTACACAGTGTCTTTAGTGTCCCTGCCGATCACTTCACGTCACTCTTTTCAATTCAGAGCGCACAGTGATCACATAGAAATGCGTAAAACAACAGTGTCTCCCACCAAGTATGTGGATCTGGTGAGAGATTTTGCCTGAAGCTATGCAGCCCACATAGCAGAAATGTCATGCGTTTCTATCTTAAAGACAATTTTCAGCCGCATTCTGCAGGGCGCTGAAGATGCTCCTCCTGCAATTTCGATGGGAAGTGTTTGCCTACAATGCAGCTCTTAATTGGCTCTTTCCGTTGTTCATCTCTGCTCACATCAACCGCTGCTGCGAAGACCACATTTTGGCACAAAGAACGAAAGGCAGACCAGCATAGAGAATTGGCAGAAAATACATGCTGCTACTGTCTGTGACGAGAGTACTGGAAAGTTTGTACAATGCCACGACAAATGTGTAAATCGGAGTGGCGACTATTTGGAGGGGTAACTGGAAAGTGTGGCTAACTGCTACCAATAAAAAAATTTTGGTTTTCACTGTGGTTTTCATTTCGCGACCGATCGGAGCTTACATTTCGAATAGCCCTTGTAGTTAACTTTATTACATTAACGAATAAAAGATTCACTTAAATTTGACACTTTTTTAACACAAGAGAACTGGTTAATTTACAAATGTCATGGACTAGCAAAGGATCACTTGATACACTAATTAACAAACTGTTCTCTTGAGGTACAATGTTCAGTATTAACAGCAGTGCCAGTTCATCTGAAACTTTAACTACTCGTGGTTCTAGACAACGATGTTGACTGCTCCAGCTGAGGTATCGGCCGAGATCGATCATGCTCGACACTATACAGGGCTATTACAAATGATTGAATTGATTTCATAAATTCACTGTAGCTCCATTCATTGACATATGGTCACGACACACTACAGATACGTAGAAAAACTCATAAAGTTTTGTTCGGCTGAAGCCGCCAGGGCGCTCGAGAGCCCAGTGAGACAAAATGGTGACAGGAGCCGAGAAAGCGTATGTCGTGCTTGAAATGCACTCACATCAGTCAGTCATAACAGTGCAACGACACTTCAGGACGAAGATCAACAAAGATCCACCAACTGCTAACTCCATTCGGCGATGGTATGCGCAGTTTGAAGCTTCTGGATGCCCCCGTAAGGGGAAATCAACGGGTCGGCCTGCAGTGAGCGAAGAAACGGTTGAACGCGCGCGGGCAAGTTTCACGCGTAGCCCGCGGAAGTCGGCGAATGAAGCAAGCAGGGAGCTAAACGTACCACAGTCGACGGTTTGGAAAATCTTACGGAAATGGCTAAAGCAGAAGCCTTACCGTTTACAATTGCTACAAGCCCTGACACCCGATGACAAAGTCAAACGCTTTGAATTTTCGGCGCGGTTGTAACAGCTCATGGAAGAGGATGCGTTCAGTGCGAAACGTGTTTTCAGTGATGAAGCAACATTTTTTTCTTAATGGTGAAGTGAACAGACACAATGTGTGAATCTGGGCGGTAGAGAATCCTCACGCATTGGTGCAGCAAATTCGCAATTCACCAAAAGTTAACGTGTTTTGTGCAATCTCAAGGTTTAAAGTTTACGGCCCCTTTTTCTTCTGCGAAAAAAACGTTACAGGACACGTGTATCTGGACGTGCTGGAAAATTGGCTCATGCCACAACTGGAGACCGACAGCGCCGCCGACTTCATCTTTCAACAGGATGGTGCTCCACCGCACTTCCATCACGATGTTCGGCATTTCTTAAACAGGAGACTGGAAAACCGATGGATCGGTCGTGGTGGAGATCACGGTCAGCAATTCGTGTCACGGCCTCCACGCTCTCCTGACTTAACCCCATGCGATTTCTTTCTGTGGGGTTATGTGAAAGATTCAGTGTTTAAACCTCCTCTACCAAGAAACGTGCCAGAACTGCGAGCTCGCATCAACGATGCTTTCGAACTCATTGATGAGGACATGCTGCGCCAAGTGTGGGAGGAACTTGATTATCGGCTTGATGTCTGCCGAAGCACTAAAGGGGCACAATCGAACATTTGTGAATGCCTAAAAAAACTTTTTGAGTTTTTGTATGTGTGTGCAAAGCATTGTGAAAATATCTCAAATAATAAAGTTATTGTAGAGCTGTGAAATCGCTTCAGTCATTTGTAATAACCCTGTATTGACCTCAGTGAGAGGGCGCTGCTGTTGCTGACAGGGACGCGTGATATTCAGAAGTGCATACCATACGTCATTGCGGATTCCACTGAGCCCTCGCTAATGTCTTCGGTATCGACATGCGTTGTCGACTATAGCGAGGCACCGCGATCTCTGGACGATATGACAATACCAACGTTGAAATTTCTGCTGATTATGCCTATACAGAAAGACAGCTCACGTTATAGAGTTCAGTCCAATCGGTTATTTGTATGCCCACCAAGCACCATCGTGCTAGGAGAGACAAGGGATTATTAGCTGCCAGATTACCTGTATATGCTCGCTCCTTGCTGTATAACGACGAGGCAACTCATGATTATTCCGTCAGAAACTTGGCAATCTAAATTTCTTTCCCCTTTTTGTT
This sequence comes from Schistocerca serialis cubense, assembly GCF_023864345.2. Lineage (NCBI taxonomy): Eukaryota > Metazoa > Arthropoda > Insecta > Orthoptera > Acrididae > Schistocerca > Schistocerca serialis. The sequence continues at coordinate 630,881,934 of NC_064642.1, read as the reverse complement.
CCATAAATGATAATTCCATCAGAAACTTGGCAATCTAAATTTCTTTCCCATTTTTGTTCCGTAACAGACACCAGACGCAATGTCCAAAATACACTCCTGGAAATTGAAATAAGAACACCGTGAATTCATTGTCCCAGGAAGGGGAAACTTTATTGACACATTCCTGGGGTCAGATACATCACATGATCACACTGACAGAACCACAGGCACATAGACACAGGCAACAGAGCATGCACAATGTCGGCACTAGTACAGTGTATATCCACCTTTCGCAGCAATGCAGGCTGCTATTCTCCCATGGAGACGATCGTAGAGATGCTGGATGTAGTCCTGTGGAACGGCTTGCCATGCCATTTCCACCTGGCGCCTCAGTTGGACCAGCGTTCGTGCTGGACGTGCAGACCGCGTGAGACGACGCTTCATCCAGTCCCAAACATGCTCAATGGGGGACAGATCCGGAGATCTTGCTGGCCAGGGTAGTTGACGTACACCTTCTAGAGCACGTTGGGCGGCACGGGATACATGCGGACGTGCATTGTCCTGTTGGAACAGCAAGTTCCCTTGCCGGTCTAGGAATGATAGAACGATGGGTTCGATGACGGTTTGGATGTACCGTGCACTATTCAGTGTCCCCTCGACGATCACCAGTGGTGTACGGCCAGTGTAGGAGATCGCTCCCCACACCATGATGCCGGGTGTTGGCCCTGTGTGCCTCGGTCGTATGAAGTCCTGATTGTGGCGCTCACCTGCACGGCGCCAAACACGCATACGACCATCATTGGCACCAAGGCAGAAGCGACTCTCATCGCTGAAGACGACACGTCTCCATTCGTCCCTCCATTCACGCCTGTCGCGACACCACTGGAGGCGGGCTGCACGATGTTGGGGCGTAAGCGGAAGACGGCCTAACGGTGTGCGGGACCGTAGCCCAGCTTCATGGAGACGGTTGCGAATGATCCTCGCCGATACCCCAGGAGCAACAGTGTCCCTAATTTGCTGGGAAGTGGCGGTGCGGTCCCCTACGGCACTGCGTAGGATCCTACGGTCTTGGCGTGCATCTGTGCGTCGCTGCGGTCCGGTCCCAGGTCGACGGGCACGTGCACCTTCTGCCGACCACTGGCGACAACATCGATGTACTGTGGAGACCTCACGCCCCACGTGTTGAGCAATTCGGCGGTACGTCCACCCGGCCTCCCGCATGCCCACTATACGCCCTCGCTCAAAGTCCGTCAACTGCACATACGGTTCACGTCCACGCTGTCGCGGCATGCTACCAGTGTTAAAGACTGCGATGGAGCTCCGTATGCCACGGCAAACTGGCTGACACTGACGGCGGCGGTGCACAAATGCTGCGCAGCTAGCGCCATTCGACGGCCAACACCGCGGTTCCTGGTGTGTCCGGTGTGCCGTGCGTGTGATCATTGCTTGTACAGCCCTCTCGCAGTGTCCGGAGCAAGTATGGTGGGTCTGATACACCTGTGTCAATGTGTTCTTTATTCCATTTCCAGGAGTGTACATTATGCTAATAACCCTACCCCCACCCAAGTTTTGATAATGGTCTAAATTACGCGAGGGGGAGTGTATAAAGAATTCTTTAGGTATGCTTTATAGAGGGGAAACCCTCATTGATGGTTAGACACCGTGGAGCTTCGAAACTGCAGGATGCTAATTGCTACGTTCACCCGGTGCGACAGGATGCCTGGGTGTTAGTGAAACAAAGAATGCGTGCGTGCAGCCCTGTAAACTAGGCTGTTGTCATCTTGGGTGTCGGATGTCTACTGCATACCCTTCATGGAGACATGGAAATAATGGTGAAACATGAATGTTGAAGTAAACATCCCGTCTCACGTCCCCACGGTAACTAACATCAGATGGCCCGAAACACTGTATGATAAACACACCCATAACATCATATAATTACCTCCTGTCTGAGCCACACATTTCCCACAGTCTCATTCGGTAGTCGTGTACTGAACGCCTGAAATCATTTTGGGAAATAAAACAAAGGAGAAGCACCAACTCGTTAAATGGCGGGGGGATACCTGCCAAAGGCAATAGGAGTCAAGCGATAAGGGCCGTAGGATATAACATTTCTTTCCGGACGTCAGGGAACGTCTGAGACTGACCATTTCAGTTCCAGCCGGGGTATGGTTCACTTTCTGATAGGCCACGGCAGTTACCCTGCGCACTTATACAGACTAGGCCGCAGCCAAAGTGTTACCTGTACGTGTGAGGAACATCGGTCCCCAACAAATATTTCTTCACTGTCACCGGTACAGAGAAGCACACGAGACACCAACGCAGTACAATGACATGGTATAGGCAATAGGAGACAGAGACGAGTGGGAAATAATAAATAAAATCACTGATGATGTCTCAAGGACACTACATGACGAATGCAGACAGAGACAGTCGTATAACAGAACACTGGAACAAACAAGAAGCACGTAAGACAGCAGCTCCAGTACGCACACCAAGACAGATAGCAATACCGAAACAAACACTCACTCAAAGAGTGAACTCTTTCTTTAGCACGTACCACAGACAACAACATCTAGAACAATTAAACTGTATTAGAATAAATAGTGTGCCGGCCGAAGTGGCCGAGTGGTTCTAGGCGCTTCAGTCTGGAACCGCACTATCGCTACGGTCGCAGGTTCGATTCCTGCCTCGGGCATGGATGTGTGTGATGTCCTTAGGTTAGTTAGGTTTAAGTAGTTCTAAGTTCTAGGGGACTGATGACCTAAGATGTTAAGTCCCATAGTGCTCAGAGCCATTTGAACCAATAAATAGTGTAATCCAATCAACCCTATAAACCTGTTCTTGCTTAAGTATAAACATAAGGCATATCCATCCTACGGTCATTATACCACTGTTGGGATGTAACGGTTGTAACTGAACACTTAGTATAAAAACAACGTAATAGGTAAAATTCAAAGCACATAATATAGGAACTGAGGTTAATAACCCAAGAAATAATATTTTACATTCACATTCCACTGCGCCTTCCGTAATGTACATAATAGTTACAGTGTTTTTGTAAATAGTCTTTAGAAATATTGATCCGTAAATTAAACTGTAGCGAACTGGGACAGCAAGACTCGAAACAGTTTCGAGGCTTGCAAACGAGGCTAGCTCAGATAGGGTAACATTTCTCCCTCACTTTCTAAGTCTTTTCTGTGATCATAGGTTCTTAAAATTCGAATATTTTGTGTGTGTGTGTGTGTGTGTGATTTTCTTCTTCTTTCCTTTTCTAATGTACTTTTAATTTATTATTACTTCCATTGTAATTGCTGAAAAGAATAATTGCTCTTTGTAATATGTTTTATAATCTATATGAGAAGGTATAAAATGAACGACCTGTTATAAAATGTAAGACAACGGTTCTCTAAATGAGCAATAAACCATATTCAGGCAAGAATTATTTAACTTGTCTGAAATAGTTGCTCGCTCCCGCCTGAGGCTGTGGCTTGCACTCGTAAGACCTGCAGTGTCACCTGCGACAGGAGACAGAGATGAGTGGGAAATAATAAATAAAATCACTGATGATGTCTCAAGGAAACTACGCGCCAAAGCTTGTCATTCTCGTGGGTGTCGACCATTGCCATGTGACGACAGCTTTACATTACACACCGCCACGTTACACGCTACAATTCGGATCCTTCTAACGGGAGAGGGTTACAATTTGCGTCAGCAAAGCAGGAAAGTCGACTGAGTAACGTGCATCACATGCAATACCTCAACCGATATTGAGAATAGAGTAAAAAAATTTGGAGGTATTACTTTTCACCACGCCCTCGTATGTTGTTTGTCCCTCTGGTGCCTTTCGGTTAGCATCTTTGTACTACCACTCTCCTAACGGCATGGAACCGGGTGGTTATAAAGTGCAGATACTTACGTAGGTCCATTGTTTGCTGCAAGCATCGTGTGGAAGCGAAACTTCGTAGCTAAGCTAGTGCGTTAAAGTGGAACCGGTTTACGCCGGGAAAATAAAATTATATCCAATTTTGGCCACCAGGTGGAAGTCTGCTTTGCAGCATCTCGTCGATGTCTCCTTCGCTCATACTGAATAAAATATGTAATCGGCGTTTAATAATATCAACATTATGTATTTCTCACATGTTTTACCTCTCCTGCCCACGTCCCGTTCCTAATCCATTACATCACGAAACATTTCTGTATGTCTTTCTTGCATTCACAGTGCCAGATTTGCACCTGGTGGCAAAAATCGCAACTATTTTCTTCCAGTGTAAATAGGTTCCCTATTAACGCATTAGAATATCTACCAAGTTTCGCTGCCATGCAACAATTGCGGTCTACGCTGGACCTCCGAGCAGCAGTAGCTCCTTGTAAACACGTTGGACAGCCCGCGTTGATACGCTGACAAATCAGGGAACGGTGTAGTATGGGCAATTCCAAACACTACAGCTCCCTTCCGTCATTCTGTCAAATCTCCACGTCGACCCATCACAGCTTACGTACAACTTACTGGCACATACTCAGTCACGAGTTACGTCAGCGATGGACGGTCACGTGACTGGCTGGCATCAGTTCTACACCAACTACGGCGTTCCAAAGCGAAAAGTGCCCTCTTTTAAGGAGGTGATCCATATATTGGCCGGAGAGTACATGACTGCGCTACAAACTTACTTTATTGTCGGTGAATAACTCAACCAGCCACAAAGCTTTTAAAATGCTTCGATGTCAGAGCCATAACCGGTTTCGGGCAGTCATGCCCTTCTTCAGAGAGCTAAAGTTTCCACTTACATAAATGTATTCATCAGCAACATGTTGGCAGCTCCTGCACTGCACAACAATATTTGAATATTTAATACCACTTCTATGTTGTTTTGATGGCAAAAACATAATAACACGCCTGTATTTATTCAGATATAAAGTGAAACACTTGTACGCCATTACATGTTCCTGTGGATGATACTTCGTCTTCCCCTGGTCGCTATGCCATTCCAGGACAATTTACATGCTGTTCCACTCAAATAGCACACGTATTTTAAAAGAATCTCTTTGGCACGTAAAACACACTTCAAAACGGAAGGAAAAGACACACTGTGGTTTAATAACGAAATTAGAAAAATGCTGAGTAAACAGAGACTGTTGCACTCTCGGTTCAAAAGAGAACACGCAAATGACTACAAGCAAGGGATAGTGGAGGTTCGTGCGTCTTTGAAGAGACCACTGTCGTACCTTACCAAAATATCTGGCAGAGAAATCGAGAAAATTCTGGAAATATGTAAAATCGTTAAACGGATCTGAGGCTTCCATTCACTTACTTGTTGACCAGTCTGGTGTGGGAGCTGAAGATAGCAAAATGAAAGCCGAAGTTTTAAATTTCGCGCTCAAGAAATCGTTTCACAGGAGAATCGTACAAACATACCGTCGTTTGACCATCGAGCAGTTTCCCACATGGACTAAATAGTAATAAGTAGCCCTGGTATAGAGAAGCACCTGTAAGAGTTGCAAACAAATACGTCACCAGGTGCGGATGGAATCCCAATTCGGTTTTATAAAGAGTACTCTACGGCGTTGGGCCCCTACCTATCTTGCGTTTATCGCGAATCTCTCGCGCAATGCAACGTCCCAAGGTGCTGGAAAAAAGGGTAGATGACTCCTGTGTGTAAGAAAGTCAAAAGAACATGTAATCTCTCTTGCAGCGGTCTCTCCGCGATATTTTCAGAAATTTTATAAATTATATAACTCAGTACATATCTCTAAAAGTCTCTTCTTACCTTACCGATTATCAATGCAAAGTAGTTTCAAGCCCTATTATTCCTTGCAGCGTGCCTTTACTTCATGGAATAGCTTCTCTGCTATCTATGTTTTATGAAAAGAAGGATTGAGACCTTGCCGATTAGCCGTAAAAGAACGAAGATGTATATGTATGTATTGTTGAGCTACTCGCCATCTTGATGATATTCTGTATGAGAAGGAATTTAGTACATGAACTAAACTAAAGTAAGTGTGTTCGCGTATTATTTAACTGATTATTATTGACAGTGTCTGCTTACTACGCTGTGTTGCACGGGATCAGTGGGGAACGTCTGATTTACACTGGACGAACCTGCCGTTTTGTATGCTCAAGATATCCAGTTACTTCAAATAAATAGGCTAACACGGTCTTACCAGCAGATCTCCGGTCTTCCCCAGGTGATCACCGAAAGTTAATAATTATTACAAATGTTTTCAGGAGATCGACTGACAATTTTCGTCGCACCGAGAATTCGAAATTGCTTCACTGCCTTATGGAATTTAAGTTAAGCTCAATTTAATCAGGATAGAACAGTATTGAACTGTGTGAATGTGGTAAGCCTGCTTTGTCAATGAAAATTCCCTTAATATACGTATGTTTTTACTATCCTAATCAGTGAAGCTAAATCAGGCCGGTGTGAGAGAGGTTTTTAAATTTTTAGATCACACACAAAAAAATATTGAAAACAGACCCGCAAAATTACAAAGAATTATTCCTAATATTAGTTTCCTGTAGAGTCTTTGAACATATTCTTAGTTCGAACATAATAAATTTTCTTAAGACCGAGAAGCTTATGTCCACGAATCAGCATAGTTTTAGAAAGCATAGCTCACACAGTACTCAGTTTCCTTTTTCTCGCTTCACATACTGCGATTTATGGATTTATACATACATGTGCACACTTGTCACTATATTACATACAGAACTTTCACTGATCATTACAGTTTATAAGTTAGCTGGCGGCAATACAAAAGTATAAAGACCGTAGAAGGTCAACATATTTGCTCAATATTAGACTTTAGATTTAATTAAGTTCATACTGGCACCATAAACAGATTATTTCAAATATAAATACTGTATTGTATTGTATGTTAACCGAGGACCTAGAAACGACGTAGAGGCTCCGTCCCCGCCGCAGCCGCAGTGGTCCACAACTCCACAACGACTACTGCAGTCCACTTCACCCCTCCGCCACCCCACACCGAACCCAGGGTTACTGTGCGGTTCGGCCCCCGGGGGACCCCCCAGGGAACGTCTCACACCAAACGAGTGTAACTCCTATGTTAGCGTGGTAGAGTAATGGTGGTGTACGCGTACGTGGAGAACTTGGTTGCGCAGCAATCGCCGACATAGTGTAACTGAGGCGGAATAAGGGGAACCAGCCCGCATTCACCGAGGCAGATGGAAAACCGCCTAAAAACCATCCACAGACTGCCCGGTTCACCGGACCTCGACACAAATCCTCCGGGCGGATTCGTGCCGGGGGCCAGGCGCTCCTTCTCGCCCGGTAAGCCGTGCGTTAGGCCGCACGGCCAACCGGGTGGGCACGATGTAAATATTACACGTTATAGTTTTATCATGTTCTAGGAAATGTTAAAAATTGAAAATATATGTTAGTAGGGTATTCTGAGTCTATTTAGTGACCTAATTTTGGTTTCTGCCGCTTATCTTCTATAGTAGTTGCTATGATACTATGTGGTGCTGGTGTTATTCTCTTGCAGTGAGGATATTTATCATCAGGTAAGGTTAGTGTTATTTAACGTCCCGTCGACAACGACGTCATTAGAGACGGAGCGAAAGCTCGGGTTAGGGAAGGATGGGGAAGGAAATCGGCGTGCCCTGTCAAAGGAACCATCCCGGCATTTGCCTGAAACGATTTAGGGAAATCACGGAAAACCTAAATCAGGATGGCTGGAGACGGGATTGAACCGTCGTCCTCCCGAATGCGAGTCCAGTGTGTTACCACTGCGCCACCTCGCTCGGTATTTATCATCAGGTTCCCGACTCTGGGGATTCCAGGGTCTACACCGTTTCATCAAAAGTATCCGGACACCTATTAGTGGATATTAATATGTGGTGCATTCACCCTTCGCCGGCCGCTGTGGCCGAGCGGTTCTAGGCGCTTCAGCCCGGAATTGCGCTGCTACTGCAATCGCAGGTTTGAATCCTGCTTCGGGCATGGATGTGTGTGATGTCCTTAGGTTAGTTAGGCGTAAGTAGCTCTATGTCTAGGGGACTGATGACCTCAGACGTTAAGTACTAGAGTGCTTAGAGCCATTTGAACCATTTTTGTATTCACCCTTCGTCTGTGTGACAGTTTGAACTCTGCTGAGAACACTTTGAAAGAGGTGTGTGAATGCCTTCGGAGAAATGGCAGCCCAGTCTTCCTCAAGAGCCGAAACCAGCGAAGGTGTCAATGTTGGACGTTGGGGTATGGAGGGAAATGAGCGCTGTAGCACATCCCAAAGGTGTTCCATGAGGTTCTGTTCGCGACTCTGGGCAGGTCAGTCCATTTCAGGGATGCTGTTACCTACGACACATTGCCTGCGGCTGCTTTATGACAGGGTGCAGAGTCACACAAACAGTCATCGTCTCTGAACTATTCGTCTGTTATTCGAAGTACATACGGCGTGAAATGTGTTCATATCCTTCCACATTCAGTTTTGCTTCAGCAGAATAAGGAGAGCACCCGCTAACAACGAGAATCACCTGAATGCCGTAACACAGCCACCTCCGTACTTCACAATACGCAAGACGCCACGAAACGTTCTCCAGGCATCCGCCAAACCCAAACCCATCCATCGGATTGTCACAGGGTATAGTGTGATTCAGCAATCCAAGTCGCTTTTTTCCAATCACCTGCTTCCCAATGGAGTCTCACTTCACACCACCTCAAGCTTCACTTTGCTCTGACTATAGAAATGTGTGGCTTATGAAGGGATGCTCGATCACTGTACCCCATTCTTCTTAACTGGCTACACACAATCATTGTGCTATCTGGACTACTAGTAGCGCGAGTGATTCCTTCAGCTGATTTCATGCGATTTCTTGTAATCATCCTCCGCACTGTTCCACGATCTCTGTCCATCAGTACATTAGGTCTGCATCTTCCTGATTTAGCTGTGGTTGGTCCTTCGTTTTTCCACTTCCCAATCACATTACCAACCGTCGCCTTGGTGGACTTTCGAAGGTTTGAAATGTGCTTGCTGGATTTGTTACTTAGGTGACGTCGAATGACTAGTCCACGTCCGAAGTCTCCTGTTCAGCCGTTCTGATGGTTACTAAAAATGGTTCAAATGGCTCTGAGCACTATGGGACTTAACATCTATGGTCATCCGTCCCCTAGAACTTAGAACTACTTAAACCTAACTAACCTAAGGACAGCACACAACACCCAGTCATCACGAGGCAGAGAAAATCCCTGACCCCGCCGGGAATCGAACCCGGGAACCCTGGCGTGGGAATCTGATGGTTACTACTTCTCCACTCAACAATATAGAACTCCCCACCTCCTCCCTCTGTACTGTCGAATGTACTTCTCGTGACATCTAATAGGCAAGTCTACATTACTTAGATATGTCCGGATATTTTAATCAGGTAGTTTATTTCTTGCATTAATCCAACTTGGTAAGGGTCCCACAGTGGTGAACAATTCTCCAGAGTTTGCATTCATCTGGGCCCCCTGCGTCGCATATGTCGTATAAGGACATTAAATATTATGCTATTAGATCAAGACACTGCTGTGTTCGATTCAGTTTTTACTGCAATCGATCTATTTCAGCTTGACTGCCGTTTGCAGGTTATATCAAATGATGTTGAAGTCCATACGATGTCACTGTCTTAACTGCTGTCAGTGCTGTAGAAATTTGCTCCTTTGATGTCGGTGGAGCTATAGCATGTGTTAAATTTTAGCTTTAGCAGTTATTTCTGAAGTTTCCGAATTATGAAAGTTTATTTCATAACGGTGTTATTTGGCAGCAGTACTGAAATAAATTTCATAATTCGACAATTTCAGAAATAGCTGGCCATTCTCCAGGGCTGCATCAGCGCATCAGGGATTCCATGCGACGGAGGGTGGATGCATGTATCCTCGCTAACGGAGGACATTTTGAACATTTCTTGTAACAAAGTGTTTGAAGTCACGCTGGTACGTTCTGTTGCTGTGTGTTTCCATTTCATGATCAAGAGAAGTAATAAAATGAGCTCTAACATGGAAAGTAAGCGTTTGCGGACACATGTCCACATAACATCTTTTCTTTATTTGTGTGTGAGGAATGTTTCCCGAAAGTTTGGCCGTACCTTTTTGTAACACCCTGTATAATCGAACACAGCAGCATCTTGGTCTCATAACATAACGTAATATAATTGTCAAGAGCCATTCGAAGAATTTCTTGTAAGTGACGTTTGTCTTGGGTGAATTACACTTCCGAGCATCATTACAGTAGATATTATCAGTCTGATATCCGCGTTCGCCACGGCATTATTCGAGAAACATTCTACCTTAAATCACTCCGCAAGAATACTCTGTTACCTGACTGTTGTGGCTTATTCTACTCACTAATCTCTGATCGTGTGATTAACAGCTATCGAGTCTTTTCGTCTACTTACAAGAGCAACGTTACATGTAGTTACGTTTGCAGCCAGCTGCTAGTATTTGTAAGAGGTGCTTATCATCTTCAAGTGACTCGGTATTTCGTAGGACGTTTGTATCAGCGTCACCTCCTTCGTCACAACTGCTTCGTCTACGAAAATCCGTACGTGAACACGGAGGTTTGGGTAGCAGATTATCGGCAGGAGAACAAGGACACATACTTACCTATGGGGAGTAAAGGCCTCCGTCACTTCACATCGAATGTGTGTCATCCAGCTTCCTGTAACGGTTTCCTTGCTTATCTCTACCAGCCAGTACTACGCCTGTTCGGAAAACAAACGACAACGATGAACTAACGGTTATTATCACAAAATGAGGCGGCAAAAAGTTAATTGAAATACCGAATATTATTGCTCGCTTCGCAGATTTCGCGACACCCTTGCTGGCGACAAGTATCTCGCGCCGCGTCGTCTTCTTGCTAATTAGCCCGGGTAATGAGATGGTAAATTATAACTCCCGTTTTCGTTTCCGTCGCGCGGGTAATGAGATTTTCGTGTCCAGCTGCCGGCGCGCTCGCCGCGTAATGAATATTTCATGTAAACACGTGAAATTAATTTGTATTGACGAAATTGGCCAGCAGCGCTGTGTTTTAACGTCGAGGCGCTAATTAAAAATTCCGATGGGCGCTGGTAGAACATCGTTGCTCCCGCTGGGCAAGCTGTGCAGCGTTTCTTTACCGGCTATCATCCGCAGCTTTTAGCTGAGTTACTCTACCGTGTAAGCTTCTGGGAGGCAGCTAATGTATGCTGCGGTTCGGTCACGGAGGCCATGTTTATCATCCAATAGGTTTCGTGCTTCCTTCCTATTTCACAATCCAACAGTCGAAGGCGTGGCGGCCTATGTGTTGACTATAGTCGGTTGCATTTAAGCCGAGGTTGAAGTGCATACAAATTATTTAACCTTATTGCTTAAAGTCTCAAATGCTGGTTTCATTTGAAATCGTTGCAAGATCTATGTGGATATTAGTGCATTTTTTCCAGTTAGTATCTCCATATACACTGTGATCAAAAGTATCCGGACACATGGCTGAAAATGACTTCGTTCGTGGCGCTCTCCATCGGTAATGCTGGGATTTAATATGGTGTTGGCTCACCCTAAGCCTTGATGACAGCTTTCACCATCGCAGGCATACATTGTCAGGTGCTGGGAAGTTTCTTGGGGAATGGCAACCGATTATTCACGGAGTGCTGCACTGAGGAGAGGTATCGACGTCGGTCGGTGAGGCCTGGCACGAAGTCGGCGTTCCAAAACACCCCAGAGGTGTACTATAGGATTCAGGTCAGGACTCTGTGCAGGCCAGTACATAAGATGGATGTTATTGTCGTGTAACCACTCCGCCACAGGCCGTGCATTATGAACAGGTGCTCGATCGTGTTGAAAGATGCAATCGCCATTCGCGAATCGCTCTTCAATAGTGGGAAACAAGAAGGTTTTTAAAACGTCAATGTAGTTCTGTGATGTGATACTGTCACGCAAAACGACAAGGGGTGCAAGCCCCGTCCATGAAAAACACGACCACATCATAATACCACCGCCTCCGAATTTTACTGTTGGCACTACACACGCTGCAGATGACGTTCACCGTACATTCGTCATACCCACATCCTGCCATCGGATCGCCACATTGTATACCGTGATTCGTCACTCCACACAACGTTTTTCCACTGTTCAATCGTCAGAGTGTGAACCGGACATTAAACAAATCTACGATCCCCTTGAAAATGTCCTCAGCAGATGAGGACGAAACGTCGGGTTTTAAAGTGAAACCCATTCGACCACGGCATGATGGCTCTGAATATTTTATTAATTATGACAATTCCGACCGTGAAAGTTTACGCTTCACAAATCACTTGCACTTGTGAGAAGGTCTCCTATATAACTGCAGCTGGCACAGGGGGAATGTGGTGCATGTACCACTCACCTGCACCATCTGTGCCCTACTGTCCCATGACATTTGCTAAGTCACTATATTTTTCCGACAGTATTTTTTTAGATCAGTGCTTTCTGCACAACATTTTTCCAGTGTGAAGACTCCATTCGAGAAGCGCGCTTGTGTAATGTTTAAGAACGTCCACCAATAGCTTTCAAAGGATAGTCAAACTGTGCTGTATCACTTCAGTGTATTTATGAAAAACATTTTTTCTATCTCCAAAAGCTTTTGCAGTAAAACTGTACGTAATGTGGACATTGAAATGTTAGGTATTGAGCTTATGAACTTCAGTGCGACACGTTCTGTACATTGGTATCTCTACGTACGTTGTCTGAGAAGTAAATAGATGGAACATTGTGCCCCAATTCACTTGTGATTGTCTGTTGTAAGACACCGTGCTGTACTCAGAACAGTTTGAAAATTAAGTTCAAATGGCTCGGAGCACTATGGGACTTAACTTCTGAGGTCATCAGTCCCCTAGAACTTAGAACTACTTAAACCTAACTTAACTAAGGACATGACACACATCCATGCCCGAGGCAGGAGTCGTCCTGCGACCGTAGCGGTCGGGCGGTTCCAGACTGTAGTGCCTAGAACCGCTCGGCCATCCCGGCCGGCTTGAAAATTAAGTATGAAAAGTAATTGATATTGATAGTAAGATGTGGCAGTATAGTAATAATGTAGGTATGTGTTAATACATCCATTAGTATTCCACGGCCCAAATATTCAGGAGGAGAACGGTTAAAGCCCGCGTCCGGCATCCTGATTTAGGTCTTCCGTGATTTCCCTAAATCGCTTCAGGCAAAAGACGGGATGATACCTATGAAAGGGCACGGCCGACGTCCTTCTCTATCCTTTCCTAGTATAAAAGGACCGACGATCTCGCTTTTTGCCCCCTTACCCCCCTCCCCACCCCCACCCCCAAATCAACCAGCCAACCAACCATATATATGGGATATGAATATGGTATCTATTCTTTCGGACATGTCCGAAAGGACAGCTGCCATCGGTGGCTTAATATTCTTAAGGCTAACCGGCTATTGACCTCCTCCTCCTGCGCTGGATGCACACGCGTTGCCCGAACTCTTACGGGACTCGGTAAGATTGTCTGCCGCGAGTAATGAGTGCAATCGGCAGGGTCACTACGAATGTAGTGTGTGGACATTAAGTTGGGAATGTGGGTCTCACGGGGAGCTTGCAAGGGATAAATCCCTGCAGTCGCACTGTCCTCTGTGCCCGCGGTGGCTCAGGTGGATAGTGTCTGCCATGTAAGCAAGAGATTCCGGGTTCGAGTCCCGGTCGGGGCACACATTTTCAACTGTCCCCGTTGATCTATATCAACGCCTGCCGACAGCTTATATATGGGAGGTGGACAAAGAGATGGAAACATCAGTAACACAACACATTACCATGCCTAATATGCTGTAGGAGAATCACTGGCATTCAAAACAGCTTCCAGTCCTTTCGCAATGAATAAATACAGGTTTTGTATAGTTTCTAGGGAATATTATACCATTCTTCCTGCAAAATAGTCGCAAGTACAGATACTGATGATGGAATTGATAGCAATCTGTTGTGACCGGGTGAAACTATTTTCGTCTTGCCACAACTATGGGTTCTTTGACTGCTAGGCTAGGTGACACATGAAATGTTCCGGATTATCGACAAGCGCCGGCACGAAGACGAAGAACGCAAGACCAGAGAAGGCAGTTAAGACGCTGTCAGCCAATAGCGCGCTAACCAGGACGTCACCACAATAGGAGCGGCATCTAGACGAACTGAATGTAAGCTCCGCTCCTGCCAGCCTCGGCCGGACAGTATGAGAACAGTACCAGACCGGGACTCGCAGACCAGGTCAGTATTCGCACAGTACTAGGAAAGCACTATGGTAAACGTGACGTGTGACCCACATCAATTGCTTACATGGACCTTGTATACATTAAAGAACATTACTTGTTTGAATGTCGCCCATCGCTTGCGAAACCGTTGTAAATTCAGAGTTAAGTATTTGTCAATGTTCTTTATTGTAATAAAAACTATTAATGTGATTTGCTTGAATTGTTGTATAGCTTTCCGAGAACTCTGCATCCTTTAGGCACCCTATAAGCGACGAGTGGGCAGGACCCTACATGAAATGTTAGTACGCTCTGTTACATACATGAATAAAAGATTTACCTAACATTGACACACTTCTTTGCCACAGGATTACTGAATAATTTACAACCGTTGTTGCCTGTTGAAGCATCACTTGACGAACAGAATAACAAACTGTTATCTTGCAGGACACTGTCCTACATTTAAATGAACAAGTCCATCAGACTCTCTACATATCACGTTCTTCCCGTGCTATGATACTGACTCCTTAAAAGAAGGTTACGAGCTTTTGCTGGCTCGACTCCTCGTCACTATATTGACCTCAGCGTGTGGGCACTGCTTTGCTGATAGCAGAGGTGTGATCTTCAGGGGCCGGCCGCTGTGACCGAGCGATTCTAGGCGCTTCAGTTCGGTACCACACTGCTGCTACGGTCGCAGGTTCGAATCCTGGATGTGTGTGATGTCCTTAGGTTAGTTAGGTTTAAGTAGTACTAAGTCTAGGGGACTGATAACCTCAGATGTAAAGTCCCATAGTGCTTAGAGCCATTTGAACCATTTTTTTTTTTTTTTTCAGGAGCGTCTCCCATACGTCGTTTCGGATTGCAGCGAGCCCTCGTTAATATCTGTGGTATCTATTCGCGTTCCCAACTTTGGTGGAGCAAATCAATTTTTGTACGATACCACATGATCTCGCACTCTTCTCTCCACAGCAAGTCCTCAATAATATTGGCAACAGTGGCGAATCATCGATTTTATATTAGTTGGCGCCATTGATTTTATATCGCGTTGTAAGGGGTTTTAAATATTTCGTGATACCTGATGATGGTCTGATACTAAAATGTAAACTTTCACGGCCGGAAATATCATGTCCCTTATAATTATCCGGGCTGTTATGCCGTGGTCGGTTGATGAATTCTGTGGTGATTCCCAACGTTTCGTCTCCGACTGCGGGAGACATCTTCAAGGGGGTCCGTAGCTTGATGGAAGGCCCAACACACACACTGGCTCGCTACTGACTGGTCTGTGTACCGAAACTCGTTGTATCAAATAATTTTATGAGCAGCTCTTGGAGGTAAATCAGTAATTATTTCAAATACTTACTTTAGTGTACATTTCTTTTGGTTTTGAACTTCGGCATTATCTCACACACATTGGTCATTTTCTCTCTCTCTCTCTCTCTCTCTCTCTCTCTCCCTCTGTCTGCCTGTGTGTGTGTGTGTGTGTGTTTGTGTGTGTGTGTGATGCAACGCTGCGGAGCGACTGCACCCCTCATCAGTGGTCACTAAAGGGCTGATGGGAGAGGGTAAGGGACCGCACTCTGGAATACAGCAATCAACGCAGCTTTTCGGCACTTCGCCAGAATATGAGAGTGACATTCATCCAAATATTGCGCCGTTTCGACGAACTCAATGCCTTATATTAATGAGGTTAAAATGACATCCTTCAACAGGCGCTGGGGCACAAAGTCAATGAATAATCTGGAATGTTGAAAGTTGCATTTTCTCAGTGTTGTGCAGACTATGTGGGAGCAAACCCTTTTATTGCCCTCAGATTATTTCTACTGCAATTTCTGTTTCATTACTACGTTGTACCGCTTCAAAAACATGCGACAGCCGCCTCAGTGACAAAAAATGACGAAATGACAAATGTGCACGAGATGAACGTTGATCAATACTTGACAAATAGCACGAGCTAATAGTGTGACTTGTTGAGAGATGATGGAAGGTCTCGATCACACCTGTCACGCCGCGGTGTCCGACAACTATGAAGGGGAAACAGTTAGGAGGGATTTACGAGAGAGAACGGGCTCGTTTCAGCAGCGGGGACAATGGCCGGCGGGAGCGCATGAAGAGGGCGTCGTTAGAGGCGCTTCCTGCGGCCTGGCGCCGCACCCACAGCCGCGGCGTGTTTGACTATCACTCACCGAGATGCGCGGGTTTGTTTTCTCCCGACTTCCAGCCCCGATTCCTTCCTGGAATCGCGGTAGACAGAGCTTCATGGGAGCAAAACGCAGAGAGAGAGAGAGAGAGAGAGAGAGAGAGAGAGAGAGAGAGAGAACTGCCTTCCAGAAAAAGTCTTCGCACTCGACTGCAGACAGTAGGAGAGGTTACTGCCTTCTATGAGACTACTAGCTGATCTTGAGCTGCATACGCCAAATATTAATACCCCTCTTATTATATGAACTTTCAAAGACAGGGAAACGAGGTACTCGGTGCATCACGTACCATAGGAAGGGCACATAACTGTGTTTCCATGATTGACACTTTTAACTCTTGTGCGAACCGACATAAGAAAAGAAGTATGGCTTACTTAAAAGTGGAACGATGTAATTTTTTGCGCGAAAAGGTCCATAGGCTCAATAGAATTATAGTCTGTCGAACTTTCTTGTATGAAAAAAGTAGCGCCAGATTTGAATCGATAATGACTGCGAGACTAATAATGTATAAACAGTGACTGTGCCGACAGTGGATAGATCATGTCTGTACTTGTTTTTCGCACAATATTTGGTTTACCTGTGACGTCATCGTACCATTGTAGACACTTGCGTGTGGGTGTGTTTGTTAGGAACTGGCTTTTGTGTAAAGTTATAATTCGATGTAGCGTGGAAAACCGTTTAGCTAGGACACTGATTCTGAAGTCGTTATGAAGAGCTTGCGCAGCACTCCTAGGACCCAAAGTGAGTCAATAAAAATAATCGCTGGAATATCAATATTAAATTGCAAATTACTAAATTGAGACAGATAACGACTTATATGACTCGTAAATACACTCGGAATTATAGAAAATCCGTCAGGAAAATTCGAATCGAAACGAATTCTAGCGCCGAGTGAATCAGACAGCTACGGCAGCGTCGAAAGGGGAATAAAAAAACTGCGCGAGGCGATTGCGTAGCTGGCCCATCGGGCATACAGCGGCGAACGAAACTACAAACGTCTACAGATCATGTGCAGGAGTCGTTGGAAAGTGATACAGAAAACAGTGATAATATGGATATAGACGGCAACGTGACAGCTACAGACGAGTATGTGCTGCGACCACCAAATAACGTCGTTTTGCCAACCGACTGCTTGCGATAAACTTGATACTTATTGGCTCTGTAATTATTATACTACTCATTGTAACCATTGCATTAAAGAAACTGACAATTTAATTACTACGACGCATTTATGATTACACCCCGTGGTTGTCACGAAAAACCTACGACGCGAAGCCGAACTGCGTTAGCGTCACCAGAATTTTTTACGGTCCTCGTAACCTCTTGAAAACACGAGTACAGTGACATAACTCTTGTTTGTCTTGGCGTTGAAGCATTTCACAAAAAGTATCCAAGAAACTGAAAAGCAACGTTATAGCGTAAGCTGACTCCTGTCAAAACTGTAAACCGAGAGTTCATGCGAAGTTATGAACCGTTTTTATGCCCTGAAATATACCCCCAGAAAGTGAATATGATCCATTAAAAGCTCGATCTGACTGGAATAGCGACAGGATGTGGCAAAATTCACGCAAAGTGTAACGAGAAGGGGTGGGGGATGAAAATGCGTGGCAACTCAGTATACAAAAGATGCGTAAATGTCTGAAGGAACAAACATTGTAGTAATATTACAGCGTAGACGGGAAATAAGATGGTCATGCTAACGCTGAACGCATTTGCCTCATTAACCCTGTAGCGGGAATCCAGGTAGCTGCGAGCACAATGTGGATGTAGGTACTGTGGCATATGAAGGTTTGCATCAGTCCTGGCAGCGTGCACGGATAGGGAAGATGCTTAAGCCGACCGCTTGTGATTAAGTGGGAAATATGGATTGGTTCAAATGGCTCTGAGCACTATGGGACTTACCTTCTGAGGTCATCAGTCCCCTAGAAAAAAAAATGGTTCAAATGGCTCTGAGCACTATGGGACTCAACGACTGAGGTCATCAGTCCCCTAGAACTTAGAACTACTTAAACCTAACTAACCTAAGGACATCACACACATCCATGCCCGAGGCAGGATTCGAACCTGCGACCGTAGCAGTCGCACGGCTCCGGACTGCGCGCCTAGAACCGCGAGACCACCGCGGCCGGCAGTCCCCTAGAACTTAGAACTACTTAAACCTAACTAACCTAAGGACATCACACACATCCATGCCCGAGGCAGGATTCGAACCTGCGACCGTAGGGAAATATGGGTTCGAGTCCCGTTCCGTCACAAATATTCATCAACAATGAAGGAGGGATGGTGACGTAAGGTTCCCGATCACGAGGCTTTGTGCCAATGTCCTGGCATAAATTCGAAATTCTCCTGAGTATTTCATGGGGTGGGGTTGTATGGCACTGTCTATGGCGATCCGTCCCTCGGATGGCGACGTTAAGCTCCGCACCCCCTTGCTGCTATACGAAAGGCGCCAGCATGCCAGAAGGATAGAAAGAACGTTTCTAATACTAGGCAGTTGAACGTGTACCTCGTGATTCCCAGCCAATGATGTCATACTACTGTTTCCGGAATCCATGTTGAATCTACTATGTAGGAATCAACATGGATTCCGGAAACAGCGATCGTATGAGACCCAACTAGCTTTATTTGTTCATGAGACCCAGAAAATATTAGATACAGGCTCCCAGGTAGATGCTATTTTTCTTGGCTTCCGGAAGGCGTTCCATACAGTTCCGCACTGTCGCCTGATAAACAAAGTAAGAGCCTACGGAATATCAGACCAGCTGTGTGGCTGGATTGAAGAGTTTTTAGCAAACAGAACACAGCATATTGTTATCAATGGAGAGACGTCTACAGACGTTAAAGTAACCTCTGGCGTGCCACAGGGGAGTGTTATGGGACCATTGCTTTTCACAATATATATAAATGACCTAGTAGATAGTGTCGGAAGTCCCATGCGGCTTTTCGAGGATGATGCTGTAGTATACAGAGAAGTTGCAGCATTAGAAAATTGTAGCGAAATGCAGGAAGATCTGCAGCGGATAGGCACTTGGTGCAGGGAGTGGCAACTGACCCTTAACATAGACAAATGTAATGTATTGCGAATACCTAGAAAGAAGGATCCTCTATTGTATAATTATATCATAGCGGAACAAACACTGGTAGCAGTTACTTCTGTAAAATATCTGGGAGTATGCGTGCGGAACGATTTGAAGTGGAATGATCATATAAAATTAATTGTTGGTAAGGCGGGTATCAGGTTGAGATTCATTGGGAGAGTGCTTAGAAAATGTAGTCCATCAACAAAGGAGGTGACTTACAAAACACTCGTTCGACCTATACTTGAGTATTGCTCATCAGTGTGGGATCCGTACCAGATCGGGTTGACAGAGTAGATAGAGAACATCCAAAGAAGAGCAGCGCGTTTCGTCACAGGGTTATTTGGTATGCCTGATAGAGTTACGGAGATGTTTAGCAAACTCAAGTGGCAGACTCTGCAAAAGAGGCACTCTGCATCGCGGTGTATCTTGCTGTCCAGGTTTCGAGAGGGTGCGTTTCTGGATGAGGTATCGAATATATTGCTTCTCCCTACTTATACCTCCCGAGGAGATCACGAATGTAAAATTAGAGAGATTCGAGTGCGCACGGAGGCTTTCCGGCAGTCGTTCCTCCCGCGAACCATACGCGATGGGAAGAGGAAAGGGAGGTAATGACAGTGGCACGTTAAGTGCCCTCCGCCACACACCTTTGGGAGGCTTGCGGAGTATTAATGTAGATGTACATGTGAGTGGCCGAGCGGTTCTAGCCGCTACAGTCCTGAACCGCGTTGCTGCTACGGTCGCAGGTTCGGATCCTGCCTCGGGCATGAATGTCTGTGATGACCTTAGGTTAGTTCGGTTTAAGTAGTTCTAAGTTCAAGGGGACTGATGAGCTCAGCAGTTAAGTCCCATAGTGCTCAGAGAAATTTTTTTAACAGTGTCATTGGAGAACAGGCCCCGAAGAGAGAAGGTGGTGTAAGGATCTGGTCGGTGCGGTCCTTATGTGTGTCCAGTCGGAGGAGATTCATAAGGCATGCACCAATTTTCCAGGAGTGACACGACTTTTACATACGATTGACGTGTCTCCAGGCCAGAGTGGCTCCGCAGTACTTGACGAAACGAGTGGCTGCAGAGCTGCATCAGACAACAGTGGCCGCAGAAGACGTCATCTGCTGAAGCACGAGCAAGTAGTTCTTCAGCGCGCAGTCCCGGCGTTGCACCCTGTCCGGAGCAGAGCAGTAACAAGAAAACAAGTTTCTGGCCGCAAACCGCAGGAGCCAGCCGTCACGCGACGTCTAGGACTCGGACGCGGACAGATGTATTACGCGCGACGCCGTGTCTCGCTGCTTCCACGCTTTCGTGCTGTAGTGCTCGTCGATCGCTCCGTGCTGACATTTATACCTGGCATAAACAATGCACTAGCATTACTCCGGCAAGGCCATCTCTCGTTCCCGTTAGAAAGACAGCACCGCCATGCCGGAGAGGACCTGACGGCGCTGTGATGTAGAAGCTGCGTCGTAAATAAGAAAAACATATTCATAGAACCGCAAGGTAGTATGCACAAGAAGCTAAGTACATCGTTGGTGATTTCTGTTTTATGGCCATTAGGCCGTGGTCTAAGTCACATTTCTCTGCCTAACGTTTCGTCTTCCAGTGCTGAAGACATCTTTAGAGGCTATAACGGCTTAAAAGCAGTTACAATCTCAAACATGCTTAGCCAGCCGAACAGTTTCATATATCCATGCAACAGACGATTCGTGACGTCATTAGACCGCTGTCTAACATCGCGGAGTCGCTGCTTAAGTCGCTGTAGCCTCTGGTGGTATCCAAATCGAAAGATGAAATCTTAAGCAGAGAATTATGCCCTGGACGGTTCCGAGAGTTCCGGAACCTGTACAGAAAATTGGAATAGAGATCAACATAAACATCATTTCCGCCCTTTTTATTGCTCATGAAAACCACACATTGCCTGTTGTACCACCACACAGCGAGACCTTCAGAGCTGGTGGTCCAGATTGCTGTACACGCCGGTGCCCCTAACGCCCAGTAGCACGTCCTCTTGCATTGAGGGATATCTGTATTCGTCGTGGCATGCTATTCACAAGTTCATCAAGGCACTGTTGGTCCACTCCTCAACGGCGATTCGGCTTAGTTCCTTCAGAGTGATTGCTTGGTCACTTCGTCCATAAACAGCCCTTTCCAATCTATCCTAGGCATGTTCGATAGGGTTCATGTCTGGGGAACATGCTGGCCACTTTTGTCGAGCGATGTTATACTGAAGGAAGTTATTCACAAGATGTGCACAATGGGGGCGCGAATTGTCGTACATGAAGACACATGCTTCGCCAATGTGCTGCCGATATGGTTACACTATCGGTCGGACGATGGCATTCACAGCCGTTACTGCGCATTCCATGACCACCAGCGGCGTAGATCGGCCCCACATAATGCCACCCCAAAACAGCAGTGAAACTTCACGTTGCTGCACTCACTGGACAGTGCGTCTAAGGCGTTCAGCATGACCAGGTTGCCTCCAAACACGACTCCGACGAATGTCTGGTTGGAGGCATATGGGACACTCATCGGTGAAAGCGTGATGCCAATTTGAGCGGTCCGTTCGGCATGTTGTTGGGCCCATCTGTACCGCGCTGCATATTGTAGTGGTTGCAAAGATGGACCTCGCCATGGACATCTGGAGTGAAGTTGCGCATCATGCAGCCCATTGTGCACAGTTTGAGTCGTAACACGACGTCCTGTGGTTGCACGAAAAGCATTATTCAACATGGGGGCATTGCTGTTAGTGTTCCTCCGAGCCATAACCCGTGGGTAGCGGTCGTCCACTGCAGTAGCAGCCCTTGGGCGGCCTGAACGACGCATGTCATCGACAGTTCCTGTCTCTCTGTATCTCCTCCATGTCCGAACAACATCGGTTTGGTTCACTCCGAGACGCCTGGACACTTGTTGAGAGCCCTTCCTAGCACAAAGTAACAATGTGAACGCGATTGGCCGTCGGACCCTCTCTGTCTAATAATCACAGCTCATGCAGGGTTGTTTACGTCTTTGGGCGGGTTTAGTGACGTCTCTGAACAGTCAAAGGGACTGTGTCTGTGATAAAATTTCCACAGTCAACGTCTGTCTTCACGAGTTCTGGGAACCAAGGTAATACAAAACTTTTTTTGATGTGTGTATTTTTTTAGAAAAAGTGTATTTGAAAAAAGTATGTGATATTGTTGATACACTTGCTGACTACTTTTCCACATAATCGCCGTCCCGTTAAGTGCATGTGATGAACTCGTCACGAGCTTCTTTATTCCCTCCTCGAAGAACTCATCCACCAGCACCTTCCCACACTTCAGAACCTCTTTCTGCACCAGCTCGTCAGTTAAATATTTAATTCCACTCATATGTGCCTTCAAGGAGGTGAAATGGTGGTAATCTGAAGTTGCCAAGGCAGGAGAATACGGGGGGTGATTCAAAACATCCCAAGCAAAAGAATCCAAGAGGAGCTTGGTGGTTAAGGCTGTGTGAGGATGGGCACTGTCGAGCAACAAGCACGCTGCTCTTTTCAGCATTCCCCTCCTTTTGTTTTGAATGCTCCTTTTCAAGAAAATGTGTTTGAAATCTTATGGGACTTAACTGCTAAGGTCATCAGTCCCTAAGCTTACGCACTACATAACCTAAATTATCCTAAGGACAAACACACACACCCATGCCCGAGGGAGGACTCGAACCTCCGTCGGGACCATCTCCTTTTCAGTTTTTTAGGTCCTCCCAATATTGTTGTGCATTGATGGTCTTCCTCTGAGCCAGAAATTCGACGAAAATGATACCCAAAACACTGAGACCATGACATCTTGTTTTTATTTTTTATTTAATTTTTGCCAGGTAGGGAACTGATGTGACACTACTGTGACGACTGTTTTTTTGTCTCAGGCGTCTAATGAGCCACCCACGTTTCGCCTCCAGCTACAGAAGACCTCAGAAAATCCTAACTTACAAGTCACTCAAGAAGCTTGCGGGCGCTATCTACCCAACTTCTCTTGTGCAGCTCTGTCAGCTGTTTTAGGACCAATCTTGAGTGCAGTTGCTGGTATCCCAGCGTTTCTGTGAGCGTCTCGTATAAGGAAGTTCTGGAGAGTTGTGGTAACATGTCAGGAATGTCACCCACTGGCAACCGGCGATCTTCTCAAACAGTTTCCTCAATTTCTTGCACAGTCAAAAATGGTTCAAATGGCCCCAAGCACTTTGGGACTTAATATCTGAGGTCATCAGTCCCCTAGACTTAGAACTACTTAAACCTAACGACAGCACACACATCCATGCCCAAGGCAGGGTTCGAACCTGCGACTGTAGCAGCAGCGCGGTTCCGGACTGAAGCGCCTAGAACGCTCGTAAACAGCGGCCAGCTTTTGCACAGTCAAAATGGAAGTTCTTCCATTCCTCTCTTCGTCATGAACAGTTGTTCTACCTCCAGTAAACCCCCTACACCACTTAAATACTCATTCTGTTGATAACACATTTGCCGTAAACCGTTTTGATCCGCAAAAAAATTAGGTAGGTGTTATTCCTTCTGCGAATAGCACTTGGATCACAGCTCGTATCTCGCACTTAGCGGGATTTCTCGCCGACATAACTGACACAGCTGCACGCTACAGCGTGAGTATACGTGCTGCCATCTTCCTGCGATGCTCTTTGGCCAGGGGAGTCCCCTTCACCACTCGGTGCTTCCAACCCTCAAAAAACAAAAACAGAAAAAACAAAAAAAGTCACAGACCGTTATGGCCACAGCACATTTACTTTCTGAATATGCCTCGTACATTAAAACGAGGGTATTTCGGAAAGTAAAGATACACCGTACGCCGGAGGAACAGAAGAGTTTTGGCGAGCAAGTTGGCAACACTGGTGTTAACCTTGAACCGTTAGCTTTCTCCTCGCGGTCGTTCGGCAGTTGAACGTTGCTTCTGGTTGGAGTAGGTCGTGTTTAAAATGGGTGCGCCGATTCAGAATCCCGCCAAATGTGAAGTGCGCTCCGTCATACGTTTTCTTCATGCAAAAGGTCAGCGACCAGCGGATATTCACAAAGAAATTGTTTCTGTTTATGGGGACATTATGAATCAGCAAAATGTAACGAAATGGTGTAGTCATTTCTCTGAAGGTAGGACCGATGTTCATCACGAACAAAGAACAGGTCGGCCATCTATGATCTCTGATGCCCTTCTTCGGAGAACGGAGGAAGCAATTCGTGCTAATAGACGTCTCACATTAAAAGAATTGCATCAGATCATACCGGACGTGTCAATGACAACTCTTTATGACGTTGTGACTTTCAAGTTAGGGTACAGGAAATTGTGTGCACGCTGGGTTCCAAAACCGTTAACGGAAGGACACAAAAAGAAAAGGATGGGCTTTGCACTCGACTTCATCACACGCTATGGTGAAGCAGGTGATGAGTTCCTTGATCACATTGTGACAGGTGACGAGACATGGGTTTATCACCATACACCTGAATCCAAGCAATAATCAATGCAATGGCGCCATTCGAATTCACCAAAAGCCAAGAAATGCAAAATGTCGATTTCAGCGAAGAAAATCATAGCTTCTGTTTTCTGGGCCAGACAAGGCATTCTCCTGTTGGAATTTATGCCTCCTGGAACGACAATTAATGCTGCTGCACATTGCCAGACTTTGAAACTTCTTCGAAGGGCAATTCTAAACAAACGCAAGGGAATGCTGACAAGTGGAGTCCGCTTGCTTCATGACATCGCTCGGCCTCACAGAGCACTCGTAACCAAAGCACTACTCAAACAATTCAAATGGGACGTATTGGACCATCCGCCATACAGCCCCGACCTCGCGCCCACCGACTTCCATGTCTTCTGTTACCTGAAGTCACATCTTGGTGGAAACTCATTCCACGACGATGAAGAGATCAAAGATGAAGTTGAAATGTGGTTCTGACAACAGGTGACAACCTTCTATGACTGTGGGATACAAAAGCTTGTGCACCCACTTAACAAATGTTTTGATAATGGGGGTGATTATGTCGAAAAATAACAAATAATCCAGTTAATAAGATGTAACTGACGTTTTCTGAATAAATGTTCTATTTAAGGACTGCGAGCCATTGTATCTTTACTTTTCGAAATGCCCTCGCATTTAAGGATACGTTTGAAACGTCCCCTTTGAACAATTATACATGAGTGTGCTTAAACTGACACATAATATTTTTAGCGCAACGCAATCTGACTTTCAAAAATCCCTACAATAGAATGGCCTTGACTAACATTAACCTATCCGTTTCACAAATCACTTACCTCACAAAACTCTTCGTTACTCGAACTACTGCAATACAGCGAGCGCCACTACTGCCAGCTAAATAAAAGATTCAAACTACTGAAGGCACTAACTACTGATAGGCATAGTTAGCAAATGAAAGATTTTGATAGAGAACAAACAATGTATTTACCTTAATAGTGTTCAAAAGGCATAATATATATAGCAGTTCATGACATCCATTCTTACAAATGTACTGTTTCTAACGGACACACGTCCAGATCATCCGCTCTCAAAAATCCGCCATCTCACTTCCCCACATCCACCACCGCTGGCGGCTCACCTCCAACTGCGCAATGCTACGCGCTGTTAACAGCCAACTGCCCAACGCTACACTAGCGAATATTACAACAATGCCACCCAGCCATAGACTGCACACAGCACAGCCAGTGATTTTCATACAGAGCGCTACGTGGCGTTACCAATAAGAAAACCTAAACAGCCTACTTACACGTTATGAGGGTGACTGAAGCAAGTGCTTCAGCTTCATGTCCAAAGTGCCAGGGTACGAATTGCCGAACAGTGTAGGGCAGCTTGTTCCAGATGCAAGCGGCAGCAACAAAGGAGGAGATGGCGATTTTTTTTCTCTGGATGGACACAGTTGGGATGCTAGATCATCGGGCCTTCGTGTTTCGATTACGATAGGGTGATAGTCGTGGAAGCACTACTTCGAGCGTTGTTAGACAGTTGGGAGTCGGCTGTAGTTAGCCAGCAGGAGGCTGCCGGAAGGTGTGGCGCTGAGCTGGAGGCTGTTGCCCTCTGCAGGAGTCTGCAAGTGCTGGCGCCACGTCAGGCGCAGCCGCACCCCCGCGCCACGCTGACTGGCGCCACAAATTAACGCCCGCCAAAATTGGATACCGCGCTGCTGAGGGCGTCAGTGCCACGGCGCGGCAAAGCTGCACACTGCGGCCCGTAATTGATTCCGGGCTCACCAGGCCGGTACCCACTGGTTCCGAGACTCCGAGAGTAAGCAACAGATGTTGGCTGCGTACCCTGTACTTGGCGAACTGCGGCAAATAATCTCTTGCATTTTACATTGCTTTCTCAAATTCAAAAGAATCGTACACTAAGGTGACATATGTCATGAGATAGCTAGATGCACATGTACAGATGGTGGTAGTAGCGTGTACACAAGGTATAAAAGGGCAGTGCATTGGCGGAGCTGTGGTGCTCAGGTAACCCATGTGAAGACTTTCCCGACATGATTATGGCCGCACGACGAGAATCAATATTTGAACGTGGAACGATAGTTGGATCTAGATACAACGGGACATTCTGTGGTGTCACCGCCAGACACCACACTTGCTAGGTGGTAGCTTTAAATCGACCGCGGTCCATTAGCATACGTCGGACCCGCGTGGCGCCACTGTCAGTGATAACAGACCGAGCGCCACCACACGGCAGGTCTAGAGAGACGTACTGGCACTCGCCCCAGTTGTACCGCCGACGTAGCTAGCTACAGTTCACTGATAAATACGCTCTCATTTGCCGAGTTAGCATAGACTTCAGCTACATTTGCTACGACCTAGCAAGGCGCCATAATCCTTTGCTACATATATTTTGTGGTTATAACATGTATCATCAAGAGCGATGTTCTACAAATGTGGATTAAAGTTAAGTATTCCAGAAGCTACGTACTTTTCTTTATAGCATTCATTACGTATCCTGTTTCAGACCTCACGCCAGCCTGCGTGAGTTTAAGCGCGTGCCTTTCGGCTTCCTCTCATTGTGTCTAGGCTGTCTTGTCTAGATACAACACATTCTATTTTGGAACTTGTTAAGAAATACAGTATTCCCTGTCAGAGGAACCATCCCAACTTCTGCAGCCGGCCGGAGTGGCCGAGCGGTTAAAGGCGCTACAGTCTGGAAGCGCACGACCGCTACGGTCGCAAGTTCGAATCCTGCATCGGGCCTGGATGTGTGTGATGTCCTTAGGTTAGTTAGGTTTAAGTAGTTCTAAGTTCTAGGGGACTTATGACCACGACAGTTGAGTCCCATAGTGCTCAGAGCCATTTGAACCATTTGAACCCAACTTCTGCCTGGAGCGATTTATTGAAATCACGGAAAACCTTAATCAGGATGGCAGGACGCGGTTTTGAACCGCCGTCCTGCCGAATGCGAGTCCGTTGTGCTAACCACTGCGCGCTCCCTCGCTCCTTATTCGCGTTGCGTCGTCAGTGCCAACACACAAGCAACACTGGTGAAATAATCGCATAATCAGTATGGGACGTACTGATCTGGTTTGCCCTTTCAAGCTAGATCAGTTTCGTTCTTTGTAGTTTTTTCGTTTGATGCTTATTTCGTGAGATATTTGGCCCGGTCACTATCAATGGATCATCCAGTATAGGCGTTGCCGACCGCAGCACCGCATTTTGTCTGTTTACATATCTCTCCATTTGAATAGTCTTGCCCATACTTATCTGTTTAGCAAGAGTAATAGAAGGCAGATTTCCGACTACCTAACAGATCAAAACGAAAATTTCTGTTTCGACACTGACAATATTGAGTGTTTATGGAAAAAGTTCAAGGCAATCGTAAAATGCGTTTTAGACAGGTACGTGCCGAGTAAAACTGTGAGGGACGGGAAAAACCCACCGTGGTACAACAACAAAGTTAGGAAACTACTGCGAAAGCAAAGAGAGCTTCACTCCAAGTTTAAACGCAGCCAAAACCTCTCAAACAGAAGCTAAACGATGTCAAAGTTAGCGTAAGGAGGGCTATGCGTGAAGCGTTCAGTGAATTCGAAAGTAAAATTCTATGTACCGACTTGACAGAAAATCCTCGGAAGTTCTGGTCTTACGTTAAATCAGTAAGTGGCTCGAAACAGCATATCCAGACACTCCGGGATGATGATGGCATTGAAACAGAGGATGACACGCGTAAAGCTGAAATACTAAACACCTTTTTCCAAAGCTGTTTCACAGAGGAAGACCGCACTCCAGTTCCTTCTCTAAATCCTCGCACAAACGAAAAAATGGCTGACATCGAAATAAGTGTCCAAGGAATAGAAAAGCAACTGGAATCACTCAATAGAGGAAAGTCCACTGGACCTGACGGGATACCAATTCGATTCTACACAGAGTACGCGAAAGAACTTGCCCCCCTTCTAACAGCCGTGTACCGCAAGTCTCTAGAGGAACGGAAGGTTCCAAATGATTGGAAAAGAGCACAGGTAGTCCCAGTCTTCAAGAACGGTCGTCGAGCAGATGCGCAAAACTATAGACCTATATCTCTTACGTCGATCTGTTGTAGAATTTTAGAACATGTTTCTTGCTCGAGTATCATGTCGTTTTTGGAAACCCAGAATCTACTATGTAGGAATCAACATGGATTCCGGAAACAGCGATCGTGTGAGACCCAACTCGCTTTATTTGTTCATGAGACCCAGAAAATATTAGATATAGGCTCCCAGGTAGATGCTATTTTTCTTGACTTCCGGAAGGCGTTCGATACAGTTCCGCACTGTCGGCTGATAAACAAAGTAAGAGCCTACGGAATATCAGACCAGCTGTGTGGCTGGATTGAAGAGTTTTTAGCAAACAGAACACAGCATGTTGTTATCAATGGAGATACGTCTACAGACGTTAAAGTAACCTCTGGCGTGCCACAGGGGAGTGTTATGGGACCATTGCTTTCCACAATATATATAAATGACCTAGTAGATAGTGTCGGAAGTCTCATGCGGCTTTTCGCGGATGATGCTGTAGTATACAGAGAAGTTGCAGCATTAGAAAATTGCAGCGAAATGCAGGAAGATCTGCAGCGGATAGGCACTTGGTGCAGGGAGTGGCAACTGACGCTTAACATAGACAAATGTAATGTATTGCGAATACATAGAAAGAAGGATCCTTTATTGTATGATTATATGATAGCAGAACAAACACTGGTAGCAGTTACTTCTGTAAAATATCTGGGAGAATACGTGCGGAACGATTTGAAGTGGAATGATCATATAAAATTAACTGTTGGTAAGGCGGGTGCCAGGTTGAGATTCACTGGAAGAGTCCTTAGAAAATGTAGTCCATCAACAAAGGAGGTGGCTTACAAAACACTCGTTCGAACTATACTTGAGTATTGCTCATCAGTGTGGGATCCATACCAGATCGGGTTGACGGAGGAGATAGAGAAGATCCAAAGAAGAGCGGCGCGTTTCGTCACAGGGTTATTTGGTAACCGTGATAGCGTTACGGAGATGTTTAACAAACTCAAGTGGCAGACTGTGCAAGAGAGGCGCTGTGCATCGCGGTGTAGCTTGCTCGCCAGGTTTCGAGAGGGTGCGTTTCTGGATGAGGTATCGAATATATTGCTTCCCCCTACTTATACCTCCCGAGGAGACCACGAATGTAAAATTAGAGAGATTAAAGCGCACACGGAGGCTTTCAGTCAGTCTTTCTTCCCGCGAACCATACGCGACTGGAACAGGAAAGGGAGGTAATGACAGTGGCACGTAAAGTACCCTCCGCCACAGTAGATGTAGATGTAGATACCACTGTATTGGGCGCTTCAGCATAGTATTCTGTAATTGTCTGAGAAGCTTGCCGTTATTTGCTTCATTTCCGGGTCGTCTTCCAGCAAATCGGTAATAGATCCTGCTCTGGAACGTGTGTATGGTATCTGAGGTCGCACTTGCAACGTTAATGACCGCAACTTTACGAAGGGTTCGCTTTACGAGATGAAAGGGGGCGTGAGGCGGACGCGCCCCCGTGAGAGCGCGGGGCGTGCCGCGGCGTGCGAATCCAGCACGAGTGGAGTCGGGGCCGGCAGTGAGCACAAAGCGGCCAGTGTGATGGTGATGGCGCCTGTGTCATGCTGATTGCCCCCGCTGGCTCAAAGGAGCGAGGCTAATCCGCCGATGGCCGGCTGGCGCACGGTCGCCGTCGCCGGGCGATGGCGGCGCGGAGGCGGCCCACTGAAAAGTGTTTTCATGTCCGCGCAGTCCTGCTCGCCTTCGAAGCCAGCCAGACGCGCTACGCACTGCAGCCGCTCGTCACGTCCGTGACCCCATACAGAAAGGCTAAAACTCACAGCGTTAGTGTGGGATTCCAATATTGCATTTGCTGGAGCACCAGGAACTTTATTGCATCTTATAATTGTTTATTTTTCAGTCTTAGTCGCGTTCACTAACGAGTTGATGGTGACCAGCTTCGAACGGATTCGTTCATTTCGAAACCGACAACTAAGTTCAAAGTACATTTGTCGAAACGTGTAACGCAAATAGTGAGATGCACAGGGTGATTTTTCGTGTATGGGGTCAAACTGCGTCACACGAATCCTAAGAGTGTAAAGAGCAAGAAAGGTCACATTACGATGTGGCCGGTAAGTATCTTCAGATTGTTCAAATGGCTCTAAGTACTATCGGACTTAACATCTGACGTCATCTGTCCCCTTGACTCAGAACTACTTAAACCTAACCAACCTAAGGACATCACACACATCCATGCCCGAGGCAGGATTCGAAACTGCGACCGTGGTAACAGCGCGGTTCCGGACTGAAGCGCCTAGAACCGCTCGGCCACAGCGGCCAGTGTAAGTATCTTCTAAGAGTAGTATATCCACTTAAAGGTGGAGATAAGACACCTTTGACAATGCAGATATCAAAATCACAATTGAGAACGCACCAGAAAGTGCAGTGCTCTGCCTGTACTGTTGCTTTAACTCAACACTTTAGGGGGGCATTAATGATGTCCATTACAAGAGTGATTCGGCAACAACTGTGAATCGGACGCTCCCTAATATCGATATGTGAGCGTCCCATCGTAATCAACAACTTTATGCCGACTTGAGTGTAGCACTAGTACACTGCTACAGTTTCCTGGTGTCTGACCCTATATTGTCAACGACCTCTCATCTCTGCCTTAAAATGATTGTACCTCCTTTGGAACCCATTTCGGCCGTGCGGGATTATCCGAGCGGTCTCAGGCGCTAAAGTCATGGACTGTGCGGCTGGTCCCGGCGGAAGTTCGAGTCCTCCCTCGGGCATGGGTGTGTGTTTTTGTCCTTAGGATAATTTAGGTTAAGTAGTGCGTCAGCTTAGGGACTGATGACCTTAGCAGTTAAGTCCCATAAGATTTCACACACATTTGAACATTTGAACCCATTTTCGTTAATTTTTCCATGTGACCTCCTTTGGTTCTTACCCTCTCAGGGACCGTTCCTGCAGTTTGTCCCCATGATTAGACAATTTCTCTAAGCACGTCAGATATTACGTGAATGACACCATTCCAGGATGTTGGATTGAAAGAGGAGCAGAATATGAACTTCATCGCCGATAGCCCCCCTGGTCTCCAGACCTCACACCTTTTGGCTTTTATCTGCGGGATTACGTAAAATATCGCATTTTTATCCCCCCCTATGCTTGACACTCTTGAAAGTCTGCGGCATCGCATTGTTGAAACTATGAATTCGGTAACGTAAGACGAGCTGCTTCCTGTGTGGCAGGGAATGAGCCACCGTTTTGTAGACACATGGTGTTCACATTGAACGCATAAAAATTTGAACTTTTCTGTTAGCAGGAAAGTTGGATTTGTTCATCTATCTTTGGTAACTTTGAAGCAATAAATATTTCAAATCTGTTCGTTCTTTTTGGATAGCCCTGTACTTCGCGAGACTAGCAGTCCCGGAAGAATGTTTATTGCGGACCGGTATGTAGGTACGAAGGAGAATTGCTGTAAAGGTAACAGCGAGGCACCGTGGAAGTAAAGTGAGGGAGGTTCGTGAGTTGGTAGAGCACTTTCCCGCGGAAGGCATTGGTCCTAGTTTCAGTTCTCGCTTCGGCATACAGTTCTAGTCTTCTACAAAGTTTCAGTACCTTTCAGTGTGAAAACCGATACGTGTTGATATACTGCGTGTGCCTTATAAGATACGCAGGAGCATTTTCTCTGGTGTTTCGTCAGATGTTTGCAATTTCGTTTTTGCAAGATGCAGCGGGATTCAGAGCAAACAAATTCTGCTCACCTTGTCTTTTTTTCACGCCCAGCGTCGGACGAAAGCGTCCATTTGTTTCCCATTACAAACAAAATAATTTTTACAGCAGAATTTCATGTGTGTTGTCGATAGAACGGTCCGAATTTAGTCTATGACTATCTTTGTTCTATCGCGATATATTAGCAGGGAGTAAGAACCCCCCACTCGTTCTAAACCTCCAGAAATGTCTCATTTTAGCCGTTGAGTCCGCAGATAGCGGTCTGAGGGGCGTACAGTGTGACTGGCATCGCTTTCTCACCCGCATTTTGTGGTAATCAACCCAGTCCGTCCTTGAATGGATTTAGTGGCCCGCCGCGTATGAATTCTTTCTACCTGATATGTGGAGATGCTTTCGTGTTCTTATGTCCACTTGTAGAGCCGAAGCAGTACCATGGGATTCTGAAAGTGCAATACTACTGTCAGTCTTTTACGTAATGAAATGGAATGAAGCTTTTTGCGCAAATAATTTTTACACGGGACGCCATTATGGTACAAGACCACGGTCTACCGCATGACTAGATTGAAAGGCACCCTATCGCTGACTGCCGACTATGACACATAGTCTGTAAATTGAGCGTAAAATGGTATAGTTCGTAAAAGATCGTACATCTTCGGGTATCCGATAGTTATTTATTTATTAACACTTTGCCGTCCGCACGTCTCGTACAAATTTATTCGCCTGTCGCTGGCAGCGCTAGTTCGGATTAATCCGTTGATGACAAGCTTCGAACACATTGACTTTTGCGGGCTTTAATTTTCCTGAAATCCTCTATTTTGCCGTATCGTTCCACAAACTCGAATTTTCTTTTCAAGTAACTTCTCTGCAAGTTCTACACTGTTATAATAATCATCCATGTGGAGGTGATGCCACTTTCCATCACAAGGTGTCAACAGTTCCATCACTGTTTTTGCTAAAGCTGTCCAGCGCCGGAATATACCTCGAATGAGGAAATGTATCCCGTACTTGAATCACACAATCAGACAGTATCCGAATGAGTATGCCGTATTTCATACTTTTCGACGGATTGTAAACTTAAAAATTTAACCGTCCACGCCACGGTATCATTCCTTCAAGTTGAGATGTTTTGACTTAGATTTAACGTTTCTTTAAACTTTTTGGAAAAATAATCAATTACGAATAGCACTTTCACAAGCCGGTGGGCATTATCCGGTTTATTTTTGCTGTCGGAAAAATGCAAAAATATAATATGTCTGAATCGGTGGCGGGACATCGTTGTGCGAAATATCGGTGTGTCTATCAATGGATTCGTTGACCAAAATCATCGATGTAGACTTTTAGAATTCCGATAAGGATAGCAAGCCCAAACCATTTTACAAGTTTGGGTCCCGTAACGTCTACAAATTTGGCTTTTTTAAAGTCCAGTTTCCTTCTATTTCAATCCTGACTGTAGTACTTGTTGGTTTCGGTGCTAGTATATTCAATTAGATCGTTCCTAATATATAATTCTACGGTATCCTCCACGCTCAGTGTGTCTTTAGGAAATATGTTTGGACCCGGGGATCCTTCAAATTTATTATTGGTCCTCGGTAAATCAAAGTCTGGCCACTCTGCACTGTCTTCTTCGTCTGATTCAGCCGAATAAGTTGGCAACCGTAGCGTTCGCCAAATTCTTCTAGGTCGTATTTTACTATCTTCCAACGATTCTGCTTCACTTACCTTTTTTGATATCCAGTGTC
Source organism: Schistocerca serialis cubense (assembly GCF_023864345.2). Taxonomy (NCBI): domain Eukaryota; kingdom Metazoa; phylum Arthropoda; class Insecta; order Orthoptera; family Acrididae; genus Schistocerca; species Schistocerca serialis. The sequence goes on along the minus strand of NC_064642.1, from coordinate 630,847,545 downwards.
TTCTTCCCAATCGGCCAAGTCGTCTGGAACTTCAGACAAGACGTCCGCGCATTCATCGTAAATAATCCTATTGTCTCCTTCGTCCGCCATGATGAAAGAGTGCAAGTACTTACAAAAACAAAACAAAAAACTTGTTGTGTGTAACTTATTGTCACCTAAACAAAACACCAATAGAATGCAAAAGATACTACAGTGCTGTCGCGAGCCAGTGCGCGATACTATGCTCACGACACCACTGTGGTGTCGCCGGATGGCATAGTGTTAATATCAACTTTTCCTGGAATTGTCAAATTACTGAAATATAGTATTTGTTGTGTTGGCAGAAGAGCCAACACCGTGTTAATAGAGGAGGCCGAAAGGCACGCGTTTTAGCTCACGCAGGCTGGCGTGAGGAGGGAAGAACTATACTGACGTGAGGTCTGGAACATGACAAGGAATTATAATTCAGAAAGCGGACATAATTGGTTTGATAACTTTAGTCCATTAATGATGAACGTCGCTCTTGACGGTACATGATTCACAATATTATCTGTTCAGATTACAGTAAGTGAATATGGCGCCTTGCTAGGTCGTAGCGAATGACGTAGCTGAAGGCTATGCTAAACTATCGTCTCTGCAAATGAGAGCGTATGTAGGCAGTGAACCATCGCTAGCAAAGTCGGCTGTACAACTGGAGCGAGTGCTAGGGAGTCTCTCTAGACTAGACCTGGCGTGTGGCGGCGCTCGGTCTCCAATCACTGATAGTGGCGACACGCGGGTCCGACGTATACTAACGGACCGCGGCCGATTTAAAGGCTACCACCTAGCAAGTGTGGTGTCTGGCCGTGACACCACAGTATTTATGACGTTAGACTCGTTCTAATGACTGAATGGCAAAAGGCAACTTGTATTAGCAAATATTTATTAATAACATTACTAGATTCGCGCCATAATAAATGTACTTTCTCTACGTATCTCTTTGCTGACATCACGGGCGGTTTCTCCATCGACATCTCATCCCACTGGCTCTGAAAACGCCAGATGAACAACCGCCTCTACTAGCCAGTGAAGGAACCTACCGCTCGCTCCTTACTCCGTACGTACTGTAGCGCCGATACATTCACGTATGTGAAATAGCGGAACTGGAAATAAAGTAAAATGCGCTCTTATCTGCAAATAAGGGGTACCTTACAAGGGGGTAGTAAAGCACGAAGAGTAACCAGTTCTGCAGTAGCGACGAGCAGCGCTGCTGTGCTACGAAAGCAGTCAGTGTGGGCCAGGGTAGTGCCGTCACTGCTGGAGTACTTGTTATCCGTCGAGTTGTACCGTCTCTGTTAATACGAGGGGCGTTTGAAACGTCCGTGCAAAAATAAAAACTACTTACGTGTTTGGGGTAACCCTTTTTTTATTTTTCGACATACTCTGCTCTTAGACTTATACACTTCGTCCAAGATGTTCTTATTTGTTGATCCGTTCCGAATAATAGGAATTGTCCAAGTATGCAAAATAGCTATTAGTTCCCAGAATGAGATTTTCACTCTGCAGCGGAGTATGCGCTGATGTGAAAGTTGCCCGCGAAAGGCAAAGGTCCCGAGTTCGAGTCTCGCTCCGGCACACAGTTTTAATCTGCTAGGAAGTTTCACATCAGCGCACACTCCGCTGCAGAGTGAAAATCTCATTCTGGAAACATCCCCCAGGCTGTGGCTAAGCCGTGTCACCGAAATATCCTTTCTTTCAGGAGTGCTTGTTCTGCAAGGTTCGCAGGAGAGCTTCTGTAAAGTTTGGAAGGTAGGAGACGAGGTACTGGCAGAAATAAAGCTGTGAGGACGGGGCGTGAGTCGTGCTTGGGTGGCTCAGTTGGTAGAGCACTTGCCCGCGAAAGGCAAAGGTCCCGAGTTCGAGTCTCGGTCCGGCATACAGTTTTAATCTGCTAGGAAGTTTAAGCTATTAGTTGCTGCAATCACCTCCTCGTCTGAATAAAATCTTTGTCCTGCTAGCCATTTCTTCATATTGGGGAACAAATAGTAGTCCCAGGGAGCCAAGTTTGGAGAATAGGGACGATGTGAAACGAGTTGGAATCCTATTTCCATTAAGTTTGCGACCACAACTGCTGAGGTGTTTGCTGGTGCATTGTTGTGATGGAAAATGACTTTTTTGCAGTCCAATCGCCGGCGTTCTCTTGCAAGTGGCTCTGAGCACTATGCGACTTAACTTCTGAGGTCATAAGTCGCCTAGAACTTAGAACTAATTAAACCTAACTAACCTAAGGACATCACACACATTCATGCAGGATTCGAACCTGCGACCGTATCGGTCGCTCGGTTCCAGACTGCAGCGCCTAGAACCGCACGGCCACTCCGGCCGGCCCGTTTTCTTGCAGCTCGGTTTTCAAACGGTCCAATAACGATGAATAATATGCACCTGTAATAGTTTTACCCTTCTCCGGATATTCGATAAGGATTATCCCTCGTGAATCCCAAAAGACAGTCGCCATAACCTTTCCGGCCAAAGGAATGGTCTTCGTCGTTTTTGGTCCTTATTCTCCCTTGGTAACCCATTGTTTAGATTGTTGTTTGGTCTCAGGAGCATAGTAATGTATCCATGTTTCATCCAAAGTGACGAAACGACGCTGGACGTCTTGCAGATTCTTCCTGAACAGCTGCAAACCATCCTTGTAACACTTCACACGATTCCGTTTTAGGTCAAACGTGAACAATCGCGGAACCTGTCTTGCGGATAGCTTTCTCAAGTCCAATTGTTTATGCAAAATATTATGCACCCGTTCATTCGTGATGCCCACATCACTAGCAATCTCACGCACCTTAACTCTTCTGTTATCCATCACCATATCATGGATTTTATCAATGGTTTCTGGAGTCGTAACCTCCACTGGGCGTCCAGAACGTTCAGCATCACTTGTGTCCGCCCCCGGTAGCTGAGTGGTCAGTGCGACAGACTGTCAATCCTAAGGGCCCGGGTTCGATTTCCGACTGTGTAGGCGATTTTCATCATTTCATCCCCATCGACGCGCAAGTCGTCGAAGTGGCGTCAAATCGAAAGACTTGCACCAGGCGAGCGGTCTACCCGACTGGAGGCCCTCGGCACACATTATTATTAGCTTCACTTGTGCCCATATGGCCACTCCGAAAATTTTGAAACCACTTATAAATGGTTCTAATCGAAGGTGCAGAGTCACCGTAATGTTTATCAAGCTTCTGTTTAGTCTCCTGAGGCGTTTTGCCTTTTATAAAGTAATGTTTAATCACCACACGAAATTCTTTTTCGTCCATTTTTTGACAACCACTCGATTTCCTTGATTGACACGAATGCCAAACACAAAGAAATATACCAGTGTGGTTGAAACTTGGTGTGCGTTCTTTCCAAAGATACTGCTAACTAAACATGACCTCGATACGCGCCGGTGGTGCCATCTTTCGGACTTTGCACGGACTTATCAAATGCCTCTCGTACATCGCGTTAAAAAAAATATCGCTCTAAAATAATTTGGGACCGTAAAATTCAGTTTTAAAAACCACAAAAATTGACGCTTTCCGTCAACACTGGCCGTCTCATGACTGCAGCTACACACTGCAAAAACGAGCCGGCCGTGGTGGCCGAGCGGTTCTAGGCGCTACAGTCTGGAACCGTGCGACCGCTACGGTCGCAGGTTCGAATCCTGCCTCGGGCATGGATGGGTGTGATGTCCTTAGGTTAGTTAGGTTTAAGTAGTTCTAAGTTCTATCATAGCAGTATTCTAACTTCAGTAGTGGGTTACGGCCCGGGAGTCTGGGCGCACAGGCTCACGAGAGTCGTGACCGCCATGACAGTGAGAAAGGTCCAGAGAAGCATAATTCTGAGACCTGTGGGGGCTTACAGAACATCTCCGGGGGAGCCCTGTTAGTCGTAATGGGACTTTGCCCGTTTGACATCAAGATACGAGATCAAGCGGCGCGGTATTGGGCCAAAAAGGGGAATATGGAAAAATAATAGAAATTATGTGTGTGTGTGGAGGATAAGAGGGAAATAAGAAATAGAGGGGAGGAACTTTGGCAGAGGATTTAGGAGGGAGAAGAAACTGGGAGAAGGACCTTCCAGTTTTTACCAGATGTAAAAGAGCGTGGGGCCTGAAATACTTTGAACCTGTGGTGTCACCGCCAGACACCACACTTTTTAGGTGGTAGCTTTCAAATCGGCCGCGGTCCATTAGTATACGTCGGACCCGCGTGTCGCCACTATCAGTGATTGCAGACCGATCGCCGCCACACGGCAGGTCTAGAGAGACTTACTAGCACTCGCCCCAGTTATATAGCCGACGTTGCTAGCCATGGTTCACTGAGAATTACGCTCTCAATTGCCGAGACGATAGTTAGCATAGCCTTCAGCTAAGTCAATTGCGCCGGCCGAAGTGGCCGTGCGGTTAAAGGCGCTGCAGTCTGGAACTGCAAGACCGCTACGGTCGCAGGTTCGAATCCTGCCTCGGGCATGGATGTTTGTGATGTCCTTAGGTTAGTTAGGTTTAACTAGTTCTAAGTTCTAGGGGACTAATGACCTCAGCAGTTGAGTCCCATAGTGCTCAGAGCCATAAGTCAATTGCTACGACCTAGCAAGGCGCCATTTATCCTTTGCTATGTATTTAATGAAGCATGTACATCAACAAGACCAATGTTCACCAATTGTGGATTAAAGTTAAGTATTCCAGCAGCTACGTACTTTTCTTTATAGCATTCATTACGTATCCTGTTTCAGACCTCACGCCAGCCTGCGTGAGTTTAAGCGCGTGCCTTTCGGTTACCCGTCACTGTGGATTGGCTGTCTTGCCAGTCCACAACAGAACCAACACGAGGACTCATTCACTTTCTCACTGGCCATGGACCCTATCCGACATACTTATGTCGGTTTGGGAAGAGGGCAACCCCCGCGTGTGACTGTGGCGTGGCAGAGGGTACTCCCGACCATGTGGTTTACGAGTGCCCCCTCTTCAATGATGTCGCGACAACACTTCGGGACAGACTTCCAAATCGGGACACATACCACCTACTCAGACAAGAAAACATTTTTCACATTCTGAACGCATTGGCAGATGGGGTATCACGAAAAATGTTAGTAGAATACCTGAGGGACCTAGATTAGGTATCAACTTGTAGACCAAACCAATTGAGACCAGAGCCCATTCCCATACCGCCTGTGCGTGGGCTGGCCGACTTCCATCATAGGTGGAATCCGCCACATACAGGACTAGGGGAAGTGGGGTCAACACTACCGATCAAGACAAGCACCGGATATAACGTAGGTTTAGTTTTGTAGGACTTAGATTAGGGCACTAATTAAGGTAACTGCAGCGATTACTTACCTTAGCCAGCCCAGTGCCAGGGGCATGCTCTTCGGGTTTAGCTCGTTGAGCCTGGCTATCCCAAGTAGATTTATATACAACTGGCACACCTGTGACGCTGCAGGTAATAAGAAATAGTCATAGTAGATAAGTTAAGTAATAAGTGGTTAGATCAAACTGCCCATTGTTGTAGTAAACTGTAACTAACACATTGTAGTAGTTAAACTGTAGCTCACTAACCCAACTGTAAAAGCTGCATTGTAATCTTATCTATGTATAATTATTATGACCCACTAATCATCTTAGGAGGTGGGTTAATATTGTATAATTATTATTGATTAGGGAATAAAGAATTTTTTTAAAAAAACGTTCTAGGGGACTGATGGCCTTTACAAGTTAAGTCCCATAGTACTCAGAGCCATTTGAGCCATTTGCAAAATCGAAACTGCAAATGTCTGCCGAAACACCAGACAAAATGCACATGACGATTCCTAGGAGGGAGACCCCCGTGTATCAGATTCGTAGGACAGTACTGGTCTCTGCCATGCTGTCGTGATGAAACTGACCCGTGTGATTCGACCGTCTCATCAAACTGCAAACGCACGTACAATTCCATAGCGTCACAGCAGCGCCGACGAGTGGCATGTTGGATGCGGCTTCACGCAGGCTGGGGAGGGAACAGTGTAAACCCGTCGGCAGACGAACCGTGCATCCGAACTTTGAGCGTGCCGAGTTTGTGACGTCATAGCGTGGAATAGCACGTTCGGGAGTCTTTCCGAAAGTGCGGAGCAATACCTGGCGTGTCAGATATTCTGAGGGTGCGTCTGAGAGTTGACCAATGAGATGGCACAACGCCACCTACGTCACACGCACGCCGTCTCCCTTCAGTACAGAGTTGTGGGGCGCCATATTGGCATTCATTTCAAGTTTATACGTATATATGCCGTTTCTGAGCAGCAGCAAATTGAGAATCTCTGGAAAACCCATTGTTAACTGTGTGATTCGTTCCAATAAAATAATGAGAAACATTATATTCGTGGCAAAAGAATCATTGTAACTCACGTATTATGAGAGTGGGCTATTTGAAGGCAGCCACACACTGAAGATCCACCCAAAACGCATTGTTCTTGGTACAATTTGTTACAATTAAATTTCGATTGCTAACATATCTACGATTAAGGTTTCCAGCAAGGATAATATAATTGATTAGGTGCTAAGGGTCTGATGTTGGTTTAGCGTAGTGAGCGGCGTCACTGTCAATGAAATGTTAGTTGGGGCGGTGGTTCGCGTCTTGACATCGCCTATTTTTTTCCTAACATTGGCGTTTTTATTAGGTTCTGATACTTTATTATTAGTTTAATATAATTATATACTATAATATTTGATGTTATGTGAATATAAGTTCACCTCTTTTTGAGGGGGACTTTGTTCGATTAGCTTAATCTATAGGACAGCTTGCGCTATTTGTATAATGATATTTTACTCCTTTTTCTTTTACGCTTCGTAGTTCACATGTTTCAAAGATTCTGCAACTGGGCAGGAACAGCGATCAAGTAAGACTGACCTTGGAGTTTTTATGCGGAGAAGTATTCCAAATTTGTACCGTACTGTTTGTAATGGAGATTTTATAACTCTGTGTCATCGGCTAGACATGGTACTTTCCTTTTCGTGGACGATACAGGAAATGTGCGTTTTAATAGAGCTAACGTGGGAATTTTACGCTCGCCCGTTGAGTAAACAGTGTGATTTACGAACTAGAAACATCCCTCAACTGCCGCTGGAGTGCGTTGCGATCGCGTATACCACGTTGGGGCCCACGTACCGTATGCACAAGTCGCATTGCTCCTGAGCGTTCAGCAGCACGTTGAACTTGGCACGCTCAACGTTAACGTTCGACAGCACGGTCCGTGTGCCGACAACCTCACGCCACTGCTGTGCACTTGCCACCGAGTCGCGAGGGCTGTCGGGTGGCGCGCCCCTTGGCTTGGCCGGGCAGCAGGTAGGCCATTAGCGTTTCGCCTCAAACACGCCGCCGGCTCGCGTGTCGGCCGCTGCCGCCGCGGCGTCCCCCGGAATTATGTCGCCGTGCGTGACGCGGCCGTTCTCACGCACGTGCGTACAGCGCTAGCGCCGCCGCGAGCTGCGGCTCAGCAGTATCGGACACCGAGCCGTGCCTAATGTCTGCTTCGGGAACATTAACGTCTGTATCCGCTACCTGCACGGCGCGCAGCTCGCAAGTACGGCAGCGGAAATGCCTGCATATTACAGTGATGCGTGTCTGGTCGGCCGCACCGTTAGGCAGAGGGTCCGTAGCGAAAGCGTAATGACGCCGACTTCCGCACTGGACTTGAGATTTACAGCTCTTCCTTCATTTCCAGTTTCAGTCAGTGACTCACAAGAAACACTAAGTGGTCCTACTTTCTGAGTTAATATATTTGTAAGTTACTGTATCTTTTCTAAAAGACCGGCTTGTATAACGTAATGCGCAATGTGCTAACTTACGTGACAGCAAAGGGATCCAGGCCCGGATCGAATACATGTGACGGTTCAATGATAGTGGGCTGGTATATTGGCCAGCATGAATGTGGTTTTTAGGCAGTTTCCAAGCTCGTTTAGTCACATGCTGGGTTGGTTCCCGAGTTCCACCGCTGACAATACGATTCGCAAATAGTTAGAATACAAAATCACAAGAGGCAAAATTGACACCATTCATTGACAGTTGGAGTGCACTATTTTCCTCCGTTATGGTGCGACAGGAAGGGCAACTGGCCTCAAAATCGTATGTTTGTTTATATTTGGGATCTACTCCCAATTCCCTGGATCGATTTCAACCAACTTTGGCACAGAAGCAGCAGGCTTCACGAATAGCACACTATGGGAGCAGAAATACAGGTGTGTGTGTAGGCTATCCCGCACGTCAAGCACATTTTATAGCAACATTATTGACCTGCCACGTCAACCTGCATTGCAGGGCAGCCTACATGTCAGGGGCAAGAAAAGATTTTTCTGGGCCCAACATGTAGGCTGCCTATGTGAGAGGCTTGTTATGTGAGTAGTATTGGCCTGCTTTCTTGAACTGTATTGTATATGTGTGCTGATGAACATGGCTGGGGACAGGTTGAGATGGATAGAGGAGGGGATTGGCAGAATGAGGGGGAAGAGATCAAACTGAAGCCTGATGTCGCTCCGGCCATCCTGATTTAGGTTTTCCGTGATTTTCCTAAATCGCTGCAGGCAAATGCCGGGATGGTTCCTCTGAAAGGGCACGGCCGGACTTCCTTCCCCGTCCTTCCCTAATCCGATGAGACTGATGACCTCGCTGTTTGGTCTCTTCCCCCAAACCAACCAACCAACCTAATGTCGCTTTGTGAGTCGGTCAATATGTAGTTGCCAGTTAGTAACGACAGTATCCATTAGCTTTTTAAAAGAAATTTTCGGCGTTTGTTTGCAAATTACTTCTCATTTATTGTCTGCCCCTGGTAGCTGAGTGGTCAGCGTGACAGAATGTCAATCCTAAGGGCCCTGGTTCGATTCACAGCTGGGTCGGAGATTTTCTCTGCTCAGGGATTGGGTGTTGTGTTGTCCTAATCATCATCATTTCATCCCCATCGACGCGCAAGTCGCCGAAGTGGCGTCATATCGAAAGACTTGCACCCAGCGAACGGTCTATGTGACGGGAGGCCCTAGTCACACGACATTTACATTTTTACTCATTTATTCCATACAGTCATTTCAGCTTTATAGCCGAATATGTGACATAAATGCACAGTAATTTACGGTCAAATGGTGGAAATTTCTATCAAAAATTCTACATGACTGCGGTCCTCCTCCACGATGGAAAAATCATTAACTTCCATGAGGTTCGGTTGAGAGGCAGCTTCTGATTGGCGGGTCCCTTTTGTGATTTGCAAGGTTTTATTGATATAAGTCGTCAATATCAAATTTCAGGCATCTTTTCCAAGCGGTGAAAGTAAATCGTTGATTACGGGCTTCGGGTCCGAATTTTTTGCTCAATTTCTGCTGTTACACTTTCTCGATAGGACTGACGTTTACTATTTACGATAAGGTTTCTACGGTATATTATTGTGCTATATTTACCCGTTGAGGTGAAGTACAACGAGATGATTCCAGATCAAGTTACAACACTTTGAATCAAACAAAATTTTCCGAGTATGTAGTAATGCAACGTGGTGCACCTATAGCGAACCAGCGACGAGAGCACGGGAGTTTGTCCGTTAAGAAGCTGTGTTTTTATATGTCTAGCAGTCCGATTTTTTCCGACAGGGTGTCCCAATCGTTTCTTTGACAATGTCAACTTTGTTGCGATCAAGGAGGCAATCACAGAAGAAAGAACTGTCTACATTTTCTGTTTCATCATCGACTTTGTTCATACTTACTCACCTACTGTATTTCTTAGAATAATGTTTCATTCATGGTGTTTGTACATTAACAAAATTTAAATCATATGGGCATCATTATTAACAACATTGCACCTTACATTGCCTTATGAAAACACTCTTGGTGCAGCGCTGTTAACGACAGTATAGCTTATTATTGGAACAAATCAATTACATTAGAGTACTTTTATCGTAGCTGCTTTAAAAGACGAGCTTTATCCAGTACACAACACAGAAAATTTGTGTCTATTCGAATAGGAATTTAAGGTTTGCTTAGCTCTGACTGCTCAAGTGGAACCGTGACCTTCACCGAATTTAATTAGTAACTGCGCTCTTTAAGATAATACATACTATCTGGTACAAACTAGTTTAACCAATTATTTGGCAATGTTGCTCTCAAGCAACCTCAAAACTGCACACTGTTTCCTGCAACGTTTTGAGGAGCAACGGTGCTTGAAAGCAAAGTTTAAGCTATCATATACAGCGATATTCAGTTGTTTCGCCCGCCGAAGTGGCCGTGCGGTTGTAGGCGCTGCAGTCTGGAACCGCGAGGCCGCTACGGTCGCATGTTCGAATCCTGCCTCGGGCATGGTGTGTGTTATGTCCTTAGGTTAGTTAGGTTTAACTAGTTCTAAGTTATAGGGGACTAATGACCTCAGAAGTTGAGTCCCATAGTGCTCAGAGCCATTTGAACCATTTCTTTCAGTTGTTTCTGGTGAGAAGTTTCTGAATAGTGTGCTCCTTTAGCAGACACCGCGAAAGGTTATGTGAGCGTCAGTTCCTGATGTAGCAGTTTCTTTCGATTTTGTGACGCTGTATTTTCTTGTGCAACGCAAACTGCTCATGAACGGAAATAGGAAGTCTTGAGGGCATTATACAAATATGTTAGCGAATTCTTACCTGTGACATTGCTAGTGGTCAGATATTTCCTGGGAAGAGGAATTCTGGTACTGCGTATTGCATGAAAAGGCCAGAGGAGGAAGAAAGCAGGAGCTCCAGTGACACTGAATGATGTATAATATGAAAGTTTTGGTCACTGGCCAGAGCTGAGCCAAGCGGGAAGATGTAGGTATTCCCCTACATGTGGAAAATGTACAACTGTTCCGTGCTTTGTACCAAAAAGGAATTGTTTCAAAACATTTCACATGAAATACTGCACAATTCAATTTTTTTAAGCCACTGGAACAACATTGTAGTATTTATGTTGTAGTACCCATTCGCCTTTTGAATACAATTATACTTAACAGCAACATCTTCATGTTCAAATAACATATGTATAATTTTTCACATGACCGTATACATAGTTTAAGTAACTTAATATTTTTTCCTCACAGTATTTCTGTGTGTGCCATTGCTGACTGGATGCCGTTTTAATACGGTAGCTCCGCAACTTTGCATTTCCAACCTAACTGGAAAATTTTATTCCTTTCGACGTCCCCTAGTGCTTAGTATGCCCTGAGCTCATCATCAGGCTGTTTTGGTCCACCCTTACATCACATCATATATGAAAAAGACTGTGGAACGGGAAAGCGCACGTCAAGTATATGGATATTTTTGCCTCTGATAGAAAGCTGAAAATTTCATGCGACACACTAGAAGAGAAAATGTGGAGGAGGATACGAGATAGGAAACAAGTGGATGGGTTGCAGATGTGCCGCGGTTTCTGCAGGACAACCTCTCTCAGTGGGGCGTTGCGCGGAAATCGGCGAGGCTTTCCGGAGAGAGCGGCGTGCACGTGTTATTGTGCGGGCTGCGTGGCGTGGCGTCTTCCTTCCGGGTGGTTGTGGGAGGGGGGGGGGGCAGGAGGAAGGGGGGCAGCAGAAATACTGCAAAGTGGCTGGGCGGGCCGCCATGAATATTCATGGCCGCTAAGCCGGCCCGCGCTGTTTTACAGGCACGCCTCTTCCGGCCGAGAGGCGCTAAATGAATTGTCCGCGGGACATTCTCGGTAAGAGCTGCCTGCCTGCCCGCGATTAAAAGCGCCTCTCCGGTCTACGCTGCCGCTGCTTGTCCCTGCAGCCAATGGAGAGATTTCACTGCCGTGTCGCGGACTTCTGCACGTTTAGGTGTTTACTGCGTTCCCATCAAGTTTTTATTTTTTTCATTCATTTATTCCAAAGTTAACGACATGTTACGTATTATTTTAAAAAGATCGTACGTTTACAATTTTCAGCTCATGACACAAATTGATCATGTATTACATACGATTATTACACAAGCCGAAGAAGATCCGGGCAGCCGCAGAGGGTGGGCTTACTGGTAGTTGGGAGCTCCAACGTCAGGCGCGTAATGGGGCCCCTTAGGGAAATGGCAGCAAGAGAGGGGAAGAAAACCAATGTGCACTCCGTGTGCATACCGGGGGGAGTCATTCCAGATGTGGAAAGGGTCCTTCCGGATGCCATGAAGGGTACAGGGTGCACCCATCTGCAGGTGGTCGCTCATGTCGGCACCAATGATGTGTGTCGCTATGGATCGGAGGAAATCCTCTCTGGCTTCCGGCGGCTATCTGATTTGGTGAAGACTGCCAGTCTCGCTAGCGGGATGAAAGCAGAGCTCACCATCTGCAGCATCGTCGACAGGACTGACTGCGGACCTTTGGTACAGAGCCGAGTGGAGGGTCTGAATCAGAGGCTGAGACGGTTCTGCGACCGTGTGGGCTGCAGATTCCTCGACTTGCGCCATAGGGTGGTGGGGTTTCGGGTTCCGCTGGATAGGTCAGGAGTCCACTACACGCAACAAGCGGCTACACGGGTAGCAGGGGTTGTGTGGCGTGGGCTGGGCGGTTTTTTAGGTTAGATGGCCTTGGGCAAGTACAGAAAGGGCAACAGCCTCAACGGGTGCGGGGCGAAGTCAGGACATGCGGGGACCAAGCAGCAATCGGTATTGTAATTGTCAACTGTCGAAGCTGCGTTGGTAAAGTACCAGAACTTCAAGCGCTGATAGAAAGCACCGAAGCTGAAATCGTTATAGGTACAGAAAGCTGGCTTAAGCCAGAGATAAATTCTGCCGAAATTTTTACAAAGGTACAGACGGTGTTTAGAAAGGATAGATTGCATGCAACCGGTGGTGGAGTGTTCGTCGCTGTTAGTAGTAGTTTATCCTGTAGTGAAGTAGAAGTGGATAGTTCCTGTGAATTATTATGGGTGGAGGTTACACTCAACAACCGAACTAGGTTAATAATTGGCTCCTTTTACCGACCTCCCGACTCAGCAGCATTAGTGGCAGAACAACTGAGAGAAAATTTGAAATACATTTCACATAAATTTTCTCAGCATGTTATAGTCTTAGGTGGAGATTTCAATTTACCAGATATAGACTGGGACACTCAGATGTTTAGGACGGGTGGTAGGGATAGAGCATCGAGTGACATTATACTGAGTGCACTATCCGAAAATTACCTCGAGCTATTAAACAGAGAACCGACTCGTGGAGATAACATCTTGGACCTGCTGATAACAAACAGACCCGAACTTTTCGACTCTGTATGTACAGAACAGGGAATCAGTGATCATAAGGCCGTTGCAGCATCCCTGAATATGGAAGTTAATAGGAATATAAAAAAAGGGAGGAAGGTTTATCTGTTTAGCAAAAGTAATAGAAGGCAGATTTCAGACTACCTAACAGATCAAAACGAAAATTTTTGTTCCGACACTGACAATGTTGAGTGTTTATGGAAAAAGTTCAAGGCAATCGTAAAATGCGTTTTAGACAGGTACGTGCCGAGTAAAACTGTGAGGGACGGGAAAAACCCACCGTGGTACAACAACAAAGTTAGGAAACTACTGCGAAAGCAAAGAGAGCTCCACTCCAAGTTTAAACGCAGCGAAAACCTCTCAGACAAACAGAAGCTAAACGATGTCAAAGATAGCGTAAGGAGGGCTATGCGTGAAGCGTTCAGTGAATTCGAGAATTCGAAAGTAAAATTCTATGTACCGACTTGACAGAAAATCCTAGGAAGTTCTGGTCTTACGTTAAATCAGTAAGTGGCTCGAAACAGCATATCCAGACACTACGGGATGATGATGGCATTGAAACAGAGGATGACACGCGTAAAGCTGAAATACTAAACACCTTTTTCCGAAGCTGTTTCACAGAGGAAGACCGCACTGCAGTTCCTTCTCCCAATCCTCGCACAAACGAAAAAATGGCTGACATCGAAATACACTCCTGGAAATTGAAATAAGAACACCGTGAATTCATTGTCCCAGGAAGGGGAAACTTTATTGACACATTCCTGGGGTCAAATACATCACATGATCACACTGACAGAACCACAGGCACATAGACACAGGCAACAGAGCATGCACAATGTCGGCACTAGTACAGTGTATATCCACCTTTCGCAGGAATGCAGGCTGCTATTCTCCCATGGAGACGATCGTAGAGATGCTGGATGTAGTCCTGTGGAACGCCTTGCCATGCCATTTCCACCTGGCGCCTCAGTTGGACCAGCGTTCGTGCTGGACGTGCAGACCGCGTGAGACGACGCTTCATCCAGTCCCAAACATGCTCAATGGGGGACAGATCCGGAGATCTTGCTGGCCAGGGTAGTTGACTTACACCTTCTAGAGCACGTTGGGTGGCACGGGATACATGCGGACGTGCATTGTCCTGTTGGAACAACAAGTTCCCTTGCCAGTCTAGGAATGGTAGAACGATGGGTTCGATGACGGTTTGGATGTACCGTGCACTATTCAGTGTCCCCTCGACGATCACCAGTGGTGTACGGCCAGTGTAGGAGATCGCTCCCCACACCATGATGCTGGGTGTTGGCCCTGTGTGCCTCGGTCGTATGCAGTCCTGATTGTGGCGCTCACCTGCACGGCGCCAAACACGCATACGACCATCATTGGCACCAAGGCAGAAGCGACTCTCATCGCTGAAGACGACACGTCTCCATTCGTCCCTCCATTCACGCCTGTCGCGACACCACTGGAGGCGGGCTGCACGATGTTGGGGCGTGAGCGGAAGACGGCCTAACGGTGTGCGGGACCGTAGCCCAGCTTCATGGAGACGGTTGCGAATGGTCCTCGCCGATACCCCAGGAGCAACAGTGTCCCTAATTTGCTGGGAAGTGGCGGTGCGGTCCCCTACGGCACTGCGTAGGATCCTACGGTCTTGGCGTGCATCCGTGCGTCGCTGCGGTCCGGTCCCAGGTCGACGGGCACGTGCACCTTCCGCCGACCACTGGCGACAACATGGATGTACTGTGGAGACCTCACGCCCCACGTGTTGAGCAATTCGGCGGTACGTCCACCCTGCCTCCCGCATGCCCACTATGCGCCCTCGCTCAAAGTCCGTCAACTGCACATACGGTTCACGTCCACGCTGTCGCGGCATGCTACCAGTGTTAAAGACTGCGATGGAGCTCCGTATGCCACGGCAAACTGGCTGACACTGGCGGCGGCGGTGCACAAATGCTGCGCAGCTCGCGCCATTCGACGGCCAACACCGCGGTTCCTGGTGTGTCCGCTGTGCCGTGCGTGTGATCATTGCTTGTACAGCCCTCTCGCAGTGTCCGGAGCAAGTAAGGTGGGTCTGACACACCGGTGTCAATGTGTTCTTTTTTCCATTTCCAGGAGTGTAAGTGTCCAAGGAATAGAAAAGCAACTGGAATCACTCAATAGAGGAAAGTCCACTGGACCTGACGGGATACCAATTCGATTCTACACAGAGTACGCGAAAGAACTTGCCCCCCTTCTAACAGCCGTGTACCGCAAGTCTCTAGAGGAACGGAGGGTTCCAAATGATTGGAAAAGAGCACAGATAGTCCCAGTCTTCAAGAAGGGTCGTCGAGCAGATGCGCAAAACTATAGACCTATATCTCTGACGTCGATCTGTTGTAGAATTTTAGAACATGTTTTTTGCTCGAGTATCATGTTGTTTTTGGAAACCCAGAATCTACTATGTAGGAATCAACATGGATTCCGGAAACAGCGATCGTGTGAGACCCAACTCGCTTTTATTTGTTCATGAGACCCAGAAAATATTAGATACAGGCTCCCAGGTAGATGCTATTTTTCTTGACTTCCGGAAGGCGTTCGATACAGTTCCGCACTGTCGCCTGATAAACAAAGTAAGAGCCTACGGAATATCAGACCAGCTGTGTGGCTGGATTGAAGAGTTTTTAGCAAACAGAACACAGCATGTTGTTATCAATGGAGAGACGTCTACAGACGTTAAAGTAACCTCTGGAGTGCCACAGGGGAGTGTTATGGGACCATTGCTTTTCACAATATATATAAATGACCTAGTAGATAGTGTCGGAAGTTCCATGCGGCTTTTCGCGGATGATGCTGTAGTATACAGAGAAGTTGCAGCATTAGAAAATTGTAGCGAAATGCAGGAAGATCTGCAGCGGATAGGCACTTGGGGCAGGAAGTGGCAACTGACCCTTAACATAGACAAATGTAATGTATTGCGAATACATAGAAAGAAGGATCCTTTATTGTATGATTATATGATAGCGGAACAAACACTGGTAGCAGTTACTTCTGTAAAATATCTGGGAGTATGCGTGCGGAACGATTTGAAGTGGAATGATCATATAAAATTAATTGTTGGTAAGGCGGGTATCAGGTTGAGATTCATTGGGAGAGTGCTTAGAAAATGTAGTCCATCAACAAAGGAGGTGGCTTACAAAACACTCGTTCGACCTATACTTGAGTATTGCTCATCAGTGTGGGATCCGTACCAGATCGGGTTGACGGAGGAGATAGAGAAGATCCAAAGAAGAGCGGCGCGTTTCGTCACAGGGTTATTTGGTAACCGTGATAGCGGTACGGAGATGTTTAATAAACTCAAGTGGCAGACTCTGCAAGAGAGGCGCTCTGCATCGCAGTGTAGCTTGATCGCCAGGTTTCGAGAGGGTGTGTTTCTGGATGAGGTATCGAATATATTGCTTCCCCCTACTTATACCTCCCGAGGAGATCACGAATGTAAAATTAGAGAGATTAGAGCGCGCACGGAGGCTTTCAGACGGTCGTTCTTTCCGCGAACCATACGCGACTGGAACAGGAAAGGGAGGTAATGACAGTGGCACGTAAAGTGCCCTCCGCCACACACCGTTGGGTGGCTTGCGGAGTATAAATGTAGATGTAGAAGTGAAATAAAATTTGTGTCCCAGCCGGGACTTGAACCCAGGTCTCTTTGCTAACTTTTTTTTTGGTTGATCTCATTTTGTTCGTTATAGTTTGTTCCATTTGTACAGGACGGACGCCCTATGACGTCCGTTTAAGTTCTTCGTCGATCCATTCACTCAGTTTATTTATTCCAAAAATGTAAATGAGCGTTTGGCGTCATTGGCTGGGAGACCCCTTGCGGGGCAGGTCCGGCCGCCTTGGTGCAGGTCTTATTACATTCGACGTCTCATTGGGCGACCTGCGCCGGATGGGGATGAAATGATGATGAAGACAACACAACACTCAGTCCTTGAGCAAAGAAAATTTCCGACCCAGCCGGGAATCGAACCCGGGCCCGTAGGACGGAGTCCGTCACGCTGACCACTCAGCTATCGGGGCGGACTAGTTTTTTTTTTATTGCAGATGATAGGTAACCCTCTGACCGAGCATGCTGCGCTACCGTGCCGCCGTGCTTACTACGCAGGAATGCTATCCCCGGGTTCCCGGGTTCGATTCCCGGCGGGGTCAGGGATTTTCTCTGCCTCGTGATGACTGGGTGTTGCTTGATGTTCTTAGGTTAGTTTGGTTTAAGTGGTTCTAAGTTCTAGGGGACTGATGACCATAGATGTTAAGTCCCATAGTGCTCAGAGCCATTTGAACCATTTTTGAATGCTATCCATTACACCGCCACAGCACTAGAGCTAACATTACTACTCGGGCTACCCAAGCACAATGCCCTCTCCCAGAGAAACTTCATATTTTCAGCTTATTTTACCCTTCTTAGATCATCATGCATTGTTTACCATCTTCTTGCCTGTAGCATGGCCTACTTAGGTCCAGACTATCTGATCAAAAATATCCGGACTCCTTTATGTAATGCAGAATTTAGCACTAAATATCAAGAAATGTGGGGAGTATTTTCTTCTCAGCACAGAAACAGTACGAGCAGAATGGGTCAGTCTGGGTAGCACAGGGACTTTGAACGTGGACTATTGGATGTCAGCTGAGTAGCAAATCCATCAGGGACTTTTCAACCCTTTTCAAGGGCTTTCAAAAGCATTATCTGCATTTGGGCATTAAAATGAATCAATGGCAAATTTTGTGCCTGATCCGGACTCGAACCCGTATCTTCCACCTGACTGCCTCGCCCATCCGAGCACGCTTCCCACACGACCCAAAATCCCAACTTGTTGCACGGATCACTATGGCACGTTTCCTCGATTCAAATTCTCATTGCCGCTTCAGTCTCCTTTAAACTCCCCCTTAGGCGGCCGGAGTGGTCGTGCGGTTGTAGGCGCTACAGTCTGGAACCGAGCGACCGCTACGGTCGCAGGTTCGAATCCTGCCTCGGGCATGGATGTGTATGATGTCCTTAGGTTAGTTAGGTTTAATTAGTTCTAAATTCTAGGCGACTGATGAACTCAGAAGTTAAGTCGCATAGCGCTCAGAGCCATTTGAACCATTTAAACTCCCGCATACACACGAACAGTGAGAATTTAGATTGAGGAGGAAGGCTTACCAGGGTAATCCGTGCAATTGTCTGAAACACGGTGCTCATCTGGTTTAGTGGTTGATCGACCCGCCTGCTAAGCACGAGACCCGGGTTCGATTCTCGGCCTTGGTACAGCTTTCTCTTGCCGGTTCAGTCTATATATATAAAATCGTAGCCGCACGGAGTGGCCAAGCAGTTTGAGACGTCATGTCACGGACTGCGCGGCCCCTCCCGCCGCAGGTTCGAGTCCTCCCTGGGGCATGTGTGTGTGTGTTGTTCTCAGCGTAAGTTAGTTTAAGTTAGATTAAGTAGTGTATAAGTCTGGGGACTGATGACCTAAGCAGTTTGGTCCCTTAGAAATTCACACACATTTGAACATAAAATCGCATCTGTATGGGACCAGTAAAGTCTCTGAAATTGTGTCATTTCAACAATTATTTCTATCTAAAGGATGAAATATGTATCTTTGTTGTAGCGTTATCTTTGAACTCGCGATAGCGCCAAAATGGCATATTTGTAGCTCAATTAGTTATCTGTCGAGCATGAAGTGCATTTTCTATGAGTGAAGATATCGGACATATTTAAATGAGACTTTCAAAGCCGTAACTGTCTGAAAGATATGAGACTGAAGATTAATGTTGTGAATACTCTCTTTGTGAAGAAATTACTGTTTTTGTAAATGTCTGATTGAAGTCAATAAATCGCTGAGAGATAAAAATGAAGAAAAAAGTCTTTCAGTCGCAATTAGCTGAAAAACCCGGACGGACATATTAGAAAATACAATACGTCGTTTCAGCCCCTGGACTACTGCGGCCATCCGTAAGATAACAAGGGATTGAACTTCTATATAACTTCCACTCAATGGGTTATTTTTATAATAAAATAACATTCCTGAAATGGGCTGGCCTGCCCAGAGTCCCTACCTGGAACATCTTCCCGATGAGTTAGAAAGACGACTTCTCCCTTTCTCCAGCGTCCGACATCACTATCTTCTCTTGTTTCGGCTCTTGAGGAAGAAAGAATTGCCATTCCTCCACAGACATTTAAACAACTCACTGAAAGTGTCCCAGTTAACTGTAAAGTCGAAGGATGGACACATCCATTTTAATGCCCACTAATAGGTTTCCGGATACTTCTGATCAAATAGTGTGGTGTGTCACATATTTAACATACTTCGCACATTTTTGTACACATTTAATTTCAAGTTTCATGTGAAACCATCATTCCCTTTAGGCGAAATTCACAATGTCTTTCACATTTACCATCTGCATTGTGGTGTTGCGTAACCACATAACCTGAAATCAATGATGTAACTGATAATCTTTTTCGTTTCTACGAAATAATTTTCATTTTTCTCCTTTCTGTTGAATATGGCAAACTTCTGTTTCGTTTGAGGGGCACTGAGAACAGTGTGTTTGAGCCCTTAACACGTTGGCAAAACTATTCACTCGCTACGGTGCTCATTCCCTGACCTGTTTGATGCACTAAACAACACAAATAAGAGACATATTGTGCTTCACACTTTTAAACTATCCAAGTCAACTAAATACAGGAAAAAATACCAACAGGCGGTTTCAGAACAATTTTACTGTCATCCCT
Source organism: Schistocerca serialis cubense (assembly GCF_023864345.2). Taxonomy (NCBI): domain Eukaryota; kingdom Metazoa; phylum Arthropoda; class Insecta; order Orthoptera; family Acrididae; genus Schistocerca; species Schistocerca serialis. The sequence continues at coordinate 630,827,628 of NC_064642.1, read as the reverse complement.
TCTCAGCCCCATTTTTTATAATTTTCATTATTAGATTGTATATAGCCGGCCGGTGTGGCCGAGCGGTTTTAGGCGCTACAGTCAGGAACCGCGCGAACGCTACGGTCGCAGGTTCGAATCCTGCCTCGGGCATGGATGTTTGTAATGTCCTTATGTTAGTTAGGTTTAAGTAGTTCTAAGTTCTAGGGGACTGATGACCACAGTTGTTGAGTCCCATAGTGCTCAGAGCCATTTGAACCATTATTTAGATTGCATAGCCAGACTAAAAAAATTCGTACTTTATAAAACCGAATTGACCTTTAAAATTCCTGAAAATCGTTGTCTGAACTTTCTTCTTCTTCTTCTTAATCTTCATCGTCATCGTTGTCTTCCTCACACATCAGATGGTCTCCATTGCCATTGAGAGCGTTACTTATGCCGCACTTCTTGAAAGACCATTCACTCCGAATGTTAGCTCGAGAGGCTTTCAAGCAAAAATAGTTAATGTTTCCGCAGAATATAGCAAATTCGTGGAAGTTGTTCTGCTCGAAATGGGAGAAAGCGATACTTGGGACATTTTTATATTAATTTCGAGTATAAGATGCACCTAAATTTTGGAGGCAATTTTTCGAACAAACGACTAAGTCCTACAGTCCGTAAAATACGGATTCTTAGTCCCACAGTATTTGTATGTAAATAATGAGTCGAGTATATAAGAAACTTGGTGAAAAATTGCTTCAGGCGTTCCTGTGTCATGCATTTATATCACTCCCACCCTCAGACATACGGTTCACAGCGGCTGTAAGTAATATGTGTATGAATTTTGGTTGAAATGGATCAAGTGGTTCACGAGATGTGAAATGCACATACATAAACATACACACACCTTGATACATACACTATGTGATCGAAAGTATCCGGACACCTGGGTGAAAATGATTTACAAGTTCGTGGTGCCCTCCATAAGTAATGCTCTCTCAGGTGCTGGAAGGTTTCTTGGGGAATGGCAGATCATTCTTCAGGAGAGCTGGACTAAGGAGAGTTATCGAAGTCAATAGGCGAGGCCTGGCATGAAGTCGGTGTTCCTAAACATCCCAAAGGTGTGCTATAGGATTCAGGTCAGGACTCAGTGCAGACCAGTCCACTACAGGGATGTTATTGTCGTGTAATCACTCCGCCACATGCCCTGCATTATGAACAGGTGTTGAAAGATGCAATCGCCATCCCCGAATTTCTCTTCAACAGTGGGAAACAAGAAGGTGCTTAAAACATCAATGTAGGCCTGTGCTGTGACAGTGCCACGCAAAACAACAAGAGGTGGAAGCACGCCCCATGAAAAGCACGGCGACACCATAACACCTCCGCCTCCGAATTCTACTGTTGTCACTACCCGCGCTGGTAGATGACGTTCACCGGTCATTCGCAACCCCATACCTGCCATCAGATCGACGCATTGTGTACCATGATTCGTCATTCCACACAACGTTTTTCCACTATTCAATGATCCAATGTTTACGCTCCTTACACCAAGCGAGGCGTCGTTTGGCATTTACTAGCCTGATGTGTGGCTTTTGAGCAGCCGCTCGACCGTGAAATCCAAGGTTTCTCACCTCCCGCCTAATTGTCATAGTACTTGCAGTGGATCTTGATGCGGTTTGGAATTCCTGTATGATGGTCTGGACAGATGTCTGCCTATTACACATTACGACCCTCTTCGACTGACGTTGGTCTCTGTCAGTCAACAGACAAGTTCGGGCTGTACGCTTTTGTGATTTACGTGTCCCTCTATGTTTCGGCCGGCCGCGGTGGCCGTGCGGTTCTAGGCGCCGCAGTCCGGAACCGCGTGACTGCTACGGTCGCAGGTTCGAATCCTGCCTCGGGCATGGATGTGTGTGATGTCCTGAGGTTAGTTAGGTTTAATTAGTTCTAAGTTCTAGGGGACTGATGACCTAAGATGTTAAGTCCCATAGTGCTCAGAGCCATTTGAACCATTTGAACCTCTATGTTTCCACTTCACTATTACATCGGAAACAGTGGACCTTGGGATGTTTGTGAGTGTTGAAGTCTCGCGTACAGACGTATGACACAAGTGACACCCAATCACCTGACCACGTTCGAAGTCCGTGAGTTCTGCGGAGCGCCCCATTCTGCTCTCTCACGATGGCTAATGACTACTGAGGTCGCTGATATGGAGTACTTGGCAGCAGGTGGCAGCACAATGCACCTAATATGAAAAACGTATGTTTTTGGAGTTGTCCGGATACTTTTGATCATGTAGTGTACATAAATAAGTAAATACATAGATACAATAGTTTTTATAAACATGTAGAGAGCAAGGATCAAACTAAAGAGATGCTAATGTTTGAATTAAGGTACTCTGGGAGATGCGCAACGAAACAATATCTTCAGAATGGAGAACAATCACTGTAGATATATTACAGCCATCTGCTGTATATTGGTCCGCTCTTGTTGTCCCCCATACATAGGAGAGAAGAGGAAATACTTCTTCCTGAGGACGATGGAAGTATTATAATCGAGCTTAATGGAGTAACTTCAATGAAAATGTAAATAATATTTTCTTGTAAAATTGCTTCAAATGGCTCTGAGCACCACGGGACTTAACATCTGAGGTCATCAGACCGTAGCGGTCGCGCGGTTCCAAACTGAAGCGCCTAGAACCTTTCAGCCACACCTATTTTCTTGAAAATTAATGACTTCCTCTTTTAAAATGGACTGTCACTGACAACACATAAAAAACAATACATGTAATTCATTACTGACAAGGCCTGATCATACTATTAGAACTCTTGCATGAGGAGAGGGAAGCACATTTGACTCAAGAGTCTGCCAAAGATTTTTCTGGAATAAGAGACAGTGAGCCCCACGGAAACAGCTGGAAAGCTTCTGAGAACCATTAGCGGCTGACAGTCACTGCATGCCATTCTGAACAGACGCTCAGTGGTGACGTTGGCAGAGGATGGCACAGCGGGTGGTCAATACCGTTGGGCCCGCAGGGGCTGATCAAGTAGCATTACCGTTATTTACAGTACGACCGCTAACGATATGAACTGTTTATGGCGTTTCACTGCCTCCCGTCAAGCGCTTTATTACTTTACGATCCACAATAAAGTATATAACGAGCTTTCGCGATTGCTCATTTACAACACACGCTGCCTACTGCCTTCCATCCCTCGCAATCAAATAAATAAATAACTCAGTGACTGCAAATCTAGTTATCATGTCGAATCTCTACTCGCTCTGCCGAAGGGCTGAAATTCATGAGCCTTGCTCCACAGCGAAGGAACTGGGACATGGTTAGGACGCAGGGAAGATCATGGTTGAAGTCTCTATCGGACCACACTGATGTAGGTTTTTCATGGCTTCCCAGAAATATTCTCATGAACGGTTCCTTAAGTAGGTCGTTCTTTATTTACATGAACTGGAAACGTGTACTCAACTTGAGTCCATATTTTGTGGTACACGCTCATCAGTAATAGTCCTCTTGCAGACTGATGTAACGTCAATATTGATAATCTTGCTATTACAAACTTAAGTTTCTCACTGCTAGTAAAGTACAATTCAGGTTGGGGAAACTAGTCCCGCTATAGTCACTAATCCGGTCGCTATGTACTTTCGTAACCTGTGACGAACTACACCGGCTCAACGAGTAAACTGACAGACGCCGAGGTGGAATGTTGAGAGAAGCCCTCCGGTCATTGGCGGCGGCCTAAATACTTGCTGTCGACAGGGCGTTGGTGGCGTGTTGCTAGTGGGTGTGTCTTTGGCCTCTCTCGTGACAGGTACGCTTGATCCAGCGTCTACTAATCGATCTTGGCGCCTCATCTTTTCCAATTAGTGAGTTAGCGAGAGCTTGCGCCAGCACACATCTATAACGACGTCGTTGTCAATGAGACATACAAATACAAAGCCCTTCTGTATAGAAAAAAATTGAAACTACGGAACTGGTATTAGATTTTACATTATGGAATTAACTGCTTTCCTGAATCTTGTTTGTCGAAAACCTCTTGTTCAGCGAATGTTACCCGCATGACTGGAATGCTGTTACCTAGTCCTACTTAGTTTCACGTGAGCTCCTGAGGCCCTTGCACGGCGTCCCTGAAGACGAGGCGCACGCCAGAGCGTAAGTCTTAATGTTGACTTAGTACATACGTACCGCATTTTTAAAAAGTGACTAGGCCTATTCAGGCTGTTTTAGCTTTATTCCTAGACCATGCCCTCTTAGAAAAATTATAGATTCACGTATATCTTCTGAAGAAGGCTCAATTATTTGGGCCGAAACCTAGGTAAAGGTTGGTTTCTTTACCGCAATCGAGGCTATAGTTTCTTATATATCATACCATATATGCTCAATAATATTCTGTGGTTTTGGGGGCCAGCGGAGTATTTAAACTGAGAAGAGTGTTCTGGAGCCACTCTGTAGCAATTCTGGACGTGTGGGGTGTCGCAAGGTCCTGCTGAGATTGCCCAAATCCGTCGGAATGCACAATGGACATGAATGGATGCAGGTGATCAGACAGCATGCTTACGTACGTGTCACCTGTCAGAGTCGTATCTAGACTTATCAGGGGTGCCATATACCTCCACCTGCAGACACCTGCGATCCTCCAGCCTCGGACAGCCTCTTGTTGTGTCTCTTCGTCAGATTGTAGCAGGGTCATTTGTCGGCGCATTTTATCGCTGTGGCATGCCGATTGGGCTGCACTTACAGACAACAAGCTTCGGGCCTTGAAACCTCTTCCCGCGGCTTGGACGTCCTCCTCACGCCCTTCTCGGCGGGAGGAGGTAGTTTTGGCCCGGTTACGAATTGGACACTGCCGGTTCAGCTATAGCCATCTGCTGACGGCTGCGCCGGCGCCGTTTCTGCCCATGTGGGCAATTGCTGACGGTCCGCCACATTTTAACGTCCTGTCCGGATTTTAACACACTGCGTCTTGATCTTGGCCTGCCATGTACTCTAGATGCCATTTTAGTGGATGACCCACGAGCAGCTGCTTGCGTTCTTCATTTTATCAACTTGACCACCCTCTCTAAGGACATTTGATTATGCTGTTTTTTAATCCTATGCCTGTCAGTCTCTTTTATCGTGTTTTCCGTTTCGTTGCTGTTTTAAACTTGTGACTCGCGGTGCATTCCTAACGTAGTCTGGGCGCTAATGACCGTTGAAGTTGTGCGCCCTAAAACCACAAAAAAAAAAAAAAAAAAAAACCTGCAGACTCCCCAGACCATTATAAAGCCTCCACCAGATCGAACAGTCCCCTGCTGACATGAAAGGTCCATGGATTTATGAGGGTTGGGGTTGTTTTGGGGAAGGAAACCAGACAGCGAGGTCATCGGTCTCATCGGATTAGGGAAGGACGGGGAAGGAAATCGGCCATGCCCTTTCAAAGGAACCATCTCGGCATTTGCCTGGAGCGATTTAGGGAAATCACGGAAAACCTAAATCAGGATGGCCGGACGCGGGGTTGAACCGTCGTCCTCCCGAATGCGAGTCCAGTGTGCTAGCCACTTCGCCACCTCGCTCGGTTGATTTATGAGGTTTTCTGCATACAAATATAAGTCCATCCTACCCGTACAATTTGAAACGAGACTCGTCCGACCAGGCAACATGTTTCCAGTCATCAACAGTCCAATGTCTGTGTTGATGGACCCAGGCGAGGCGTAAAGCTTTGTGTCGTGTAGTCATCAAGGGTACACGAGTGGGTTTTCGGCTCCGAAAGCCCACATTGATGATGTTTCGTTGAATAGTTCACACGCTGACACTAGTTGTTGGCCCAGCATTGAAATCTGCAGCAATTTGCGGAAGGGCTGCACTTCTTCTGGCCGCAGCTATGTCGGAGATTTGATATTTATCAGATTCCTGACATTTACGGTACTCTCGTGAAATGGTAGTACGGGAAAATCCCCACTTAATCGCTAACTCAGAGATGCTGTGTCCCATGGCTCGTGCGCCGACTATAACACCACTTTCAAACTCACTTAAGTCTTGATAACCTGCAATTGTAGCAGCAGTAACCGATCTAACAACTGCGCCATACACTTGTATAGGCGTTGCCGAGCGCAGCGCCATGTTCTGCCTGTTTACATACACTACTGGCCATTAAAATTGCTACACCACGAAGATGACGTGCTACAGACGCGAAATTTAACCGATAGGAAGAAGATGCTGTGATATGCAAATGATTAGCGTCTCAGAGCATTCACACAAGGTTGGCGCCGGTGGCGACACCTACAACGTGCTGACAAGAGGAAAGTTACCAACCGATTTCTCATACACAAACAGCAGTTGACCGGCGTTGCCTGGTGAAACGTTGTTGTGATGCCTCGTGTAAGGAGGAGAAATGCGGACAATCCCGACTTTGATAAAGGTCGAATTGTAACCTATCGCGATTGCGGTTTATCGTATCGCGACATTGCTGCTCGCGTTGGTCGAGATCCAATGACTGTTAGCAGAATAGGGAATCTGTGGGTTCAGGAGGGTAATACGGAACGCCGTGCTGGATCCCAACGGCCTCGTATTACTAGCAGTGGAGATGAGAAGCATCTTATCCGCATGGATGTAACGGATCGTGCAGCAACGTCTCGATCCCTGAGTCAACAGAGGGGTACGTCTGCAAGACAACAACCATCTGCACGAACAGTTCGACGACGTTTGCAGCAGCATGGAGTATCAGCTCGGAAACCATGGCTGCGGTTACCGTTGACGCTGCATCACAGACAGGAGCGCCTGCGATGGTGTACTCAACGAGAAACCTGGGTGCACGAATGGCAAAACGTCATTTTTTCGGATGAATCCAGGTTCTGTTTACAGCATCATGATGGTCGCATCCGTGTTTGGCGACATCGAGGTGAAAGCACATTGGAAGCGTGTATTCGTCATCGCCATACTGGCGTATCACCCAACTTGATGGTATTGGTTACACGTCTCGGTCACCTCTTGTTCGCATTGACGGCACTCTGAACAGTGGACGTTACATTTCAGACGTGTTACGACCCGTGGATCTACATTTCATTCGAGACCTGCGAAACCCTACATTTCAGCAGGATAATGCACGACCGCATGTTGCAGGTCGTGTACGGGCCTTTGTGGATAGAGAAAATGTTCGTCTGCTGCCCTGGCCAGCACACTTTCCAGATCTCTCACCAATTGAAAACGTCTGGTCAATGGTGGTCGAGCACCTGGCTCGTCACAATACGCCAGTCACTACTCTTGATGAACTGTGGTATCGTGTTGAAGGTGCACGGGCAGCTGTACCTGTACGCGCCATCCAAGGTCTGTTTGACTCAATGCCCAGGCGTATCAAGGCCTTTTATTATGGCCAGAGGTGGTTGATCTGGGTACTGATTTCTCAGGATCTATGCACCCAAACTGCGTGAAAATGTAATCACATGTCAGTTGTAGTATAATATATTTGTCCAATGAATACCCGTTTATCATCTGCATTTCTTCTTGGTGTAGCAATTTTAATGGCCAGTAGAGTATATCTCTATTTGAATAGGCATTCACATACCATTTTGTTTGGCGCTTCAATGTATATTCGCCTAATATGACGCTGTACATGGTTTTAACAGCGTTGATGCCGGTGTGTTGACCGAAACTGGTTGCTAAATAAAGAATTTTATCGGCGGCTCGAGGTGGTAATCATCGCATTTTTGAAAAATTAACATGATAGTTTGGACACCCTGAGGAATGGAAATGGACCCGTACCGTAACAGTAGCAAAGTGCCGTCCTTGGCGTTGAGGTGCTGGGAACGAACGGCGGTTGTCCGGAGGCCTTTGTGTGGCCACCGTGCGGCGCTTGCTTTGAGGGGGCAGGGAGCGTACAGCACAGCGCCTGCTGGACCGGTGCGGCCGGGCACGCGTGCTGCCTCTGCTCGTGGCTGGCTGCGCTGCGTGCAGCCTCCCTGAATGGGCGGCGGCGCGCCGAGGCTGCGCCGTTTTTGTCGCTGCTCCGCGCCGCGCCGCGCCGTCTCGTCGCCTAGCACCTGGCTTTGGCGCTGCCTCTGGTTGGCGGCGGCGGCGGCAGAGCCCGCAAAGGCAGCGCGCGCCGCCGCAGGTACCGGCGCCGGGGCACAGCCTAAACGGGAGCGGGGGCCGCTTTCTGCTGTCAGACTCCCACCTGTCTGTGCGTCTGCACAGACCGCGGAAAAAACCTGCCGCGGCTTCTTGGAAGTATCGACTTAATGACCGCCGAATGCACCCACCGGCAATGAACGCCCTACACTCTAAGACAAAAAACCGTCGCACCACCAAGGAATTACCCAAAAGGGACGAGAATCGGTGGATGGGGTGACTTGAACAGACAAATTTCTTTGATTGGCGACTCCATGGCATGTTGTGTGCACCACGACCAAATAGTGGATAGAATTGGAAGGAAAATCAACATTGGTCGTATTTTGTTGTTTTATTGTCAGCAAAACAGATTAAATGATTAATACATAGTAGGTACATGGTGGGTACTATGTTTTTAAAAAACTGTATTATACCTAATTTCATGTTATTCATATATTATTCTTTTTCCTTTTCTTTTTCTCTTTCTCTTTTACTTGTCCTTCGCTCTGACAACTTATTATCGATCTGTCTTATGTTTTGTAACTTGTTTTTTTTTTTAAAAAAAAAAACAATACGCCAGTGTATTTTAGATGTTTCCTTCCCCTTCGTCTGCTATGTTTTTACGCACATTTTAAATTTGAATTACTTCATGAGTCACAAATGCACAAGAGGTATTTTGTGTTAATATCTTGCAAAACCAGTAATATTAGGTCTTCACGTGACACACGTCACATAGAGGGCGTTCCAAGCCCTGTCACACCGAGGTCTGCTGTACAGGTGCATGTAAACAGCGGCCTCAGTTTATGTGATCGCTCTAAGCTTGTGGTTATAGCTTGATACCAGTGCCTACCAATTTTAATTGTATATTACAGGTATGTTCCTACCAACTGTTATGTTCATACGCAGGTGTAGTTGTGATTTTCGGTTTTATACTCTCTGATCGTTATGTGAAAATTTTTAACTTCTAGCACTGAGGATGGTCACTAAGTGACCAAAAATCGATTTTGCTGACAATAAAACAAGAAAATACGGCCAATGCTGATTTTCCTTCCAATTTTAAACAAATTTCTGTAATTTCAGAAAAAGTGGATGATTTATTCGAGACAAAGAGCGTCACAAATTGAGCAAGTCAATAATACGTTGATCCACCTCAGATCCTTGTGCAAGCAGTCATTCGGCTTGTCATTGACTGACAGTTTTGGATGTCCTACTGAGAGGAATCGTGCCACATTCTGTCCAATTGGAGTGTCAGTTCGTCAAAATCCCGAGGTAGCTGGAGGGCCCATAACGTTCCGAACGTTCTCGATACGGTTGGGATCCGATGACCTTGCTGGTGAAGGCGGGGATTGTCTAGCACGAAGACAAGCAGTAAAAATCTTCACCGTTTGAGGGAGAGCATTATCTTGCTGGAATGAAAGCCCACTGTGAACGGCAACAAAACGGGACATACAATGTCGTCAACGTACCACTGTGCTGTAATGGTGCCGTAGCTGACAACCAAAGGGATCCTGCAATGAAAAGAAATGACGCCCCAAGTCTTCACTCCTGGATGTCGGGTGATATGGCGAGCGACAGTCAGGCTCGTATCTCACTGCTGCCTGGACCGTCTCCAGACAGGTCTTCGTTGGTCATCGGGGCTCAGCTCGAAACGGAATTCATCACTGAAGACAGTTCTACTCCAGTCAACGGGATTCCAGTTCGAAGAAGTGTCTGGACACGCCCTGGACGTGGGTGGTATACCAAACTGTTGCCCACCATACAGCTAGACAACCAGGGGTGATGCTCTGTGGTGCCATATTATTTCATACCGGGAATCCCTTTGGTTGTCATCCGCGGCGCCCTAACAGCACAGCGGTACGTCGACGATATCTTACGCCTCGTTTCGTTGCTCTTCATGGTAAGCCATCCTGGTCTTAGATCTCAGCAACGTAAGGGTCGCCAGCACACGGTGAGATTCTACTGCTTGTCTTCATGCTTGGGAAACCCTATCTTCACCGGCAAGGTCTACAGATCTCTCCTCGACTGAAAACGTTTGCAGTATTTGGAGCATTACGGGCAGGGCCCTCGAGCTAGCAAGTTTTGACAATCTAACGCGCCAACTGCACGTCCAACAACCCTATCAATCAATGTCAAGCGGTATAACCCCTTGCGTAGGAGCCTGAGGTGAACCAATACGTTTTTGACTTACTCGGTTTGCGAAGTTGTTTATCTTAAATAAATCATGGAATTTTCTAAAAATTTTATCATTTGCCTGTCTGTACACGTACATCACGTCTACCGGTTTCCGTCCCACTCGGACAATTTCTTCGTGGTGCGTCGTCCCCCTTTCCTTTTTTTGTCTTAGAACTTTCACTGGACCAATGGACTCCTGTATTTACGATCAAAAATTTATCAAATGATTGAAAATTAATTCCTGTTTAAATTCTTGCAAAGGAACATACTCTGCAGTCTTTATAGCGACCTCCAAAAAATACACGGTGTCCATGAAGTCGCGCAATCATTTCAAAAAATCACAACTTAGAAACTGTTACACATAGAGCATCGTGGTTTGTTCTAAAACGTTTAGCAGTTCTCAAAGGTTTGTTTCTGTTACGCGAGAATTTCAGTGTATGCCCACTCGTCGCTCGTAGAACATTAAGGCGATATTCCATACCTGCCCAAGTACGGGCCAGCATTGAAGCAAGAATATTCCAGTTTCCTGAAATTATTCGTGCAAGAAGAATAGCAGTGCCATTGATTGGGGTTGTGTGCACGGTGTCCTTGATGTAACCCGACAAAAAGAAGTCTAACAGCGTGACATCGGAAGAGCGCAGGGGGCACTTGATGGCACCATCAAGACCCATGCACCTCTCAGGAAATGTAATATTCGGCACACCTTGTACGTTCAAACTCCAATGTGGGGGTGAACCATCATGCTGGAAGATGGTGGATGGCTGCAGCTTTTCGATCTGTCGTGGCAGGAACTGTTGGAGCATGTCCAGGTAAACATTTCCCGTTATGCTTTTAGCTACGAAGAAAAGTGGGCCAGCATCTGAAGAAGGTTAATGACATATCTACTAAAGCAAAATAATGATTACCATTGCACCCGTACGCACTTGTTACTCTTGTACATACTCCTTTCCAACAAGATCTTCCTCGTTTTTCAGTATTCTTAGATAGTGCAGTCTCCTTAAATTTCGTTTCCACAGACTGGTTATATCACAAAACGTCTATTTGGGTCACCTTATCTTACATCTGGTAGTATCGCAATTATTGTCACTATTATTATTAGTATTGCTTTCTTTTAATATACTAATAATAATATATTAAAAGAAAGTAATACTAATAATAATAGTGACAATAATTGCGAAGAAAGGAATTATAGTCCCGATCTTCAAGAAAGGGGATAAAAGGAGATGTGAGAACTACAGAGGAATCACCCTGCTATGCCACTGTGGAAAAATCTATGAAAAGATCCTGGAGAAGAGAATAAGAAGCAGTATTGAAAGTAGACTGCAAGAGGAGCAGTATGGTTTCAGACCGGGAAGATCAACAACGGACCTCATATTTGCGGTAAGGCAACTGCAGGAAAGGCACTATGAGTACGGGAAGGACTTAATCATGGCCTTTTTAGATATTGAGAAGGCGTATGACAGTATCTATAGGGACAAGCTCTGGGATGTGCTGAACGCAAAAGGGATAGATGAAGAGATAACACGAAAAGTCAGAAAAATGTATGAGGGAAGTGAGAGTTGTGTGAAAGTGGGGAGGGAACGTACTGCATGGTTCAAGCTGGAAAATGGGCTGCGACAGGGAAGTGCACTTTCGCCTTTATTGTTTATTATTGTTATGGATGAAATCCTACAGCAAGTATCAGATGCAATTGGAGATCATAAAATGAAAGCAGTGCTTTTTGCCGATGACCTGATGTTATGAGGAAATTGCGAGAAGGAGGTGCAAGAGCAGTTAGATGTATGGGAGGCAACGGCAGCACAATATGGAATGCATTTCTCTGCAAAGAAAAGTGAAATAATTGTCACAACAAGGAAGAAGAATAGGCCAAATGTGGATATAACTTGTGGAGGGGAAAAACTACAAGTGGTAGAGAACTTCAAGTACCTGGGAAGCATGATTGAAAGTAAGGGGGGAAACGCAATGGAAATAAATGAAAGGTGCAGAAAAGCAGGGCAGTTCTTCAAATGCGTTAGGGGGCTTATTTGGAGCAAGGAGGTGCCACAGAAATCCAAGGGAATTATATACCGAACCTACTTTGTCCCCATATTGGCATACGGAAGTGAGACATGGGTAATGCACAAAAGCGACAAAAGTAGAATACAAGCTAGTGAAATGAAGTTCCAGAGGAGCAGGTTGAGTGTAACAAGACGAGACAGATTGCGAAATGTGTATGTGAGGGAAAGACTAAAGGAGGAACCAGTACAGGACAGGATAGAAAAAGCAAGACTGCAGTGGTATGGACACATGAAGAGAATGGATGAGGGAAGAATTCCAAAGAGGATGTTTGATCTGCAACTGGAGGGGAAGAGGCCCAGGGGAAGACCAAGAGATAGATGGGTGAAGGGAGTGAAGGAATGTGTGACGAGAAGAGGAGAGAACTGGACGAAGGTGGAAGAGGGGGAATGGTGGAAAGACAGAACACGATGGAGAGGCTTGTGTTCCCGACAGACCCAGCCAGTGGCTGGAAACTGTCCAAGATGATGATGATGATGATTATTATTAGTATTACTATTATCAGTATTAGTGGCAGCAGCAGTAACAATACAAGTATTGCCAGCATAGTCAGTGTCATTCACTCACATCGCCATTGTAGACACTAAAATCACTTAATACTGTTTTTCATATTGAAATTCTTATTTATTAGGTACCTACAACGTAAAAAGTACAGTATGTGTGAAACAGAGATCCGCTGTAAGAGAAGGCTATTGTGCAGTAGGCCACACTAAACGTCAGTCTTCGGGCTGTCACGAATGTTTTCATGTGTATTGTGTGTGTTTTCGGAGCCATAGGTCCTAATGTTGTGACGATACACATGTCCAGAAATGTGGAAAGTTGCTTCATCTGAAACCAGGCATTTTTACGGTACGCATTGTCAGCATCTATGGAGGTCGGTTTCGAACACGCTGATGCATACCGTAGAGGACTATCATTCAGCTGCAATGCTTCGATCATAAGCACTTTCTACACAAAAAGGCATAACTGGTTATGCAACACTTCGTGGACACTTGATTTATTTCCTGCAGTTCGCATGATGCACAACGAATTGACTCATGGGAGTTGGATTGAAATGTAGCTTGCCGTATGTTGTTCTCAAAGTAGTATGCTGTCCTTGATGGCGGACGTTCATTAGAGACAAGGCTATAGTCAGCAGTGTCCCAGGGAAGTCTGATAGGACCGCTGTTATTTTCTGTATACATAAATGATCTGGCAGACGGGGTGAACAGCAATATGCGGTGTTTAATTGTTGATACTGTTGTACTTGGTAAGGTGTCGAGTGACTGTAGGATGATACAAGATGACGTAGACAAAATATCTAGTGGGTGTTATGAATAGCAGCTGGTCTAAATGTAGGAAAATGTACATTAATGCGAACGAGTAGGAAAAGCAAACCCGTAATGTTCGGATACAGCATTAGTAGTGTCCTGCTTGACACAGTTGCGTAGTTTAAATATCTGGGCGTAGCGCTGCAAAACGGATTGAAATGGAACGAAAATGTGAGGATTGAGACAGGGGAGACGAATTGTTGGTTTCGGTCTGTTGGGAGAATTTTGGCAAACTTTAATTCATCTGGAAAGGAGGCCGTATATAGGATGCTAGCGCGACCTATATTGAGCACTGCTCGAATAAATGGAATTCGCACAAGTTTGTTAAATGAAGACATCGGAGAAATTTAGCTGCGGGAGGTTCGAACGACGTGCAAGTGTTACCGGGCGTGCTTTGGGAATACAGATGGGAATTCATGTAGGGAAGACAATTTGTTATCGAGGAACGCTATCGAGAAAATTTAGAGAACCGGCATTTGAAACCGACTGCAGAACGATTCTACTAGCACCAACATACATTTCACGTAATGACCACGAGTATAAGAAATTAGGGCTCATATGGAGGGATATACTATAGACAGTTGTTTTCCCCTCGTTCTATCTGTGAGTAGAACAGGAAAGCAAACGACAAGTAGTGGCACAGGTACCCTCCGCCACGCACCGTACGGTGGATTGCAGCGTATGTATGCAGATGTAGATGTAGATGTACACTGTCAACACGTACTTGAGGTACAGGGGACGCCCACTTCGTTGCAGGTCTTTGACACTTTCTGTCTCTCTGAATTGTTGAACCACCTCTTTATGTTTGTTTTTGCCCTCCTACGCTGGCGTCCATAATTCTGCAGTACTTTTGTTGCCACGGACTTGGTATCTGCATATCATTTGACACATTGCGCCTTCTCCTGGTCCATCGTCACTTCGATGCACATGAAATCAAATCTACAACAATGAACAAAGGGAGAAAAATTGAGCGCTGCCAAACGTTTAACGACAAACCATGAATCTCTAATAATTTCTGAGCCATGATTTTTAGAAATGCTAGTGGGTCTTCTTGGACCCTCTGTATCTCGAAAGTTCATTCTGGCTTACAAGTTGAGGCAGTCAGGAGCAGTAATCCGTGAAATTTTTCAGCCAGTGGTGTCGTTACTCGCCTTCACTTTAGCGTTATCGTTTTCCAAATGCCAAATGCAGCACCCAAAATACTCCCGCTCGTTTCTGCATCCACGCAGACGAATGGGAAAGAAGATTGAGAATGTGTTACATGACGATCAGTGTTGCTTTACTAAAGTAAAGGCGTCAGAGAGGCAGTTGCGACGTTCAAAATGGTTCAAATGGCTCTGAGCACTATGGGACTCAACTGCTGAGGTCATTAGTCCCCTAGAACTTAGAACTAGTTAAACCTAACTAACCTAAGGACATCACAAACATCCATGCCCGAAGCAGGATTCGAACCTGCGACCGTAGCGGTCTTGCGGTTCCAGACTGCAGCGCCTTTAACCGCACGGCCACTTCGGCCGGCAGTTGCGACGTTGCCGTTGATAATGGAAGCAAGACTAAAGAAAAATAAAAGACTCGTTTCTAGGATCTGTCAACCTGGAGAAAGCGCTCGACAATGCCAAATGACGCAAGATGTTCGAAATTCTGAGGAAAATAGTGGGAAGCTGTAGAGAGAGACGGCTAATACACAATATGTACAAGAGCCAAGAGGGAATAATACGAATGGAAGACAAAGTGTTTGATTAGTAGTCTTTCGTCCCTACTGTTCAATCTATACATCGAAGAAGCAATCATGGAAATAAGAGGAAAATTCAAGAGTGAAATTAAAATTCAAGATGAAAAAGGATTTCAGTGATAAGATTCGCTGATGACATTCCTATCCTGAGTGAAAGCGAAGATCAGTTACAGGAGCTGTTGAATGGAAGGAACAGTTTAAAGAGTACAGAATATGAACTGAGGGTAAATTGTAGAAAGTCAAAAGAAATGAGAAGTAGCAGAAATGAGAACAGCGAGAAACTTAACGTCATGATTGATGGTCGTGAAGTAGACGAAGTTAATGAATTCCTGCAACTAGGCAGCAAAATAACCCATGGGAAACCGAGCAAGGAGGACTTAAAAAGTAGCTTAGTACTGGCAAAAAGGGCATTCCTGGTCATGAGAAATCTGAGAGTATCAAACATAAGCCTTAATTTGAGGAAGAAATTTTCGAGAATGTGTGTTTGAGGTACAACATTATATGGTAGTAAAATATGGACTGTGAGAAAACGGAAACGAAGAGAATCGAAGATTTGAGATGTGATGCTGCAGTCGAAAGGTGAGAGTTAGGTGGACTGACAAGGTAAGGAATGAAGGGGTTTTGCACAGAATCTGAGAGGAAAGAAATATACGGAAAACACTTGCAAAAAGAAGGGACAGGATGGTGGGACATCAGAGAATAACTTACGCCGTACTAGAGGGAGCTGTAGAGTGTAAAAACTGTAGAGAAAGACCGAGAGTGGAATACATTCAGTAAGTAATTGAGGACGTCGGTTGTAGGTGCTAGTCTGAGATGAAGAGGTTGGCACAAGAGAGGAATTCATGGCGAGACCAGTCAGAAGACTGATGACAAGGAGAAAAGGGGAGGATTAGTGTAGCCATCTAAAAAAAAAATCCAAAGAAGGTTCAAATCAAATGGGTCTGAGCACTATGGGACTTAACTTCTGAGGTCATCAGTCCCCTAGAACTTAGAACTAATTAAACCTAACTAAGCTAAGGACATCACACACATCCATGCCCGAGGCAGGATTCGAACCTGCGACCGTAGCGGTCGCGCGGTTCCAGACTGTAGCGCCTAGGATCGCTCGGCCACTTCGGCCGGCTCCAAAGAAGGCTTTTATTGCGAAATGGGGGAGATAGTGTCAAGGATAAGATAAGCGAGTTGGGGTGGCAATCATTAAAACACAGTCGTTTTTCGTTGCGGCGAGATCTTTTCAAGAAATTTTGATCACCAACTTTCTCTTCTGAAGGGGAAAATATATTACTGACATCAACCTACATGAGGAGAAATGACCATCGTAATAAATAAGAGACATGCCCGAACAGAAGTTTTAAGCGTTCATTTTCCCCAGAAGCTTTTCGAGAGTGGAACGGTAGAGAAATAATCTAAATGAACCCTCTGGCAGGCAGTGAAGTGTGAACAGTAGAGCAGTCGTGTAGATGTCGATCTGGTAGCATACATGTACCCATCATGTGAGAAATGTAACTGAACGTTATTCTGAGCCACTCCTACTCACTGACTCACAAACAACAGTGGCCTGAAAGTCGTTTGGTAACGAGCAGAAATACTTTCGCCTGCAAACACACTTTTAACACGGATTCCGGCTAGAAGATGTGACAGTGTAAGCAAATATTGGCAAGGAATAATTGTAAGCTTAAATTTTACTGATTCTCTTCCAACGCGTCCCCAAGCCAGCCAAAAATAAATAAGGAAAAGAAAAGAGAAAGCCTTACTGTAGAATAAACGCGTGAAACATCGAGATGCAAACAGAAACAGCGTTTGCAATCCAGCTGATTTCATTTGTAAATTTGCAAGCAGGGCCTTACCGTGACAGCCAAGGAAAAAAATATTCTGGAATTTCTCCCTTTTTGTTGGGCTGTGTATGCGTAAATCGCGAGGGATACGAGGTGCGCTTACGAGCGCGGGATATCGGTTGGAAAGTTGCCGCGCCGTATCTGTCAGTGGCAGACGATTTGCGTTCGCAGATCGCAGATCGCCAGAGAGCCTGGGCCGCGGCGTGGCCGTAAACCGGCATTAACAGTGGCCGGCCAGCCTTCTCTGCAGAGACGCTTTTAATGCCCTGCGCGAGTTCCGTCTCGGGCGTCAATGAAATAAATTGTCCGGTGCGATTACGGCGGTCTGGAACTGCAATTACGCCGAAGCAAATTGTTCCAAGAAACCTTTTTTTGTGAGACGAGGATCTCAACTTAAAGTGTTTCCGGCTTTCTGCAAGGTTGAATGACATCCGTGTACTCAACTAAATTGTTTCTTCGTCCTGGACAAATTGCAACAAATACCAGAAAAGAGTGTTACATCCCTGGCTGGACACTGAGCTAGCAGGTCAGATGTCATATAATGTGCTGCTAACGGTATCCTGTTGCACTACAGCGTTCCCCGGGTAGAAATACACGAAAAAAGTTATTGTATATCTCCTTTGGCCTTGTTTTAGTGAGCTGGTCGTCTTTCCACTGCTGATTCGTTACGTTGGCGATTCACGTGACTGAGTCGTAAGGTTCTTCTTCTGCTTCTCATCTGACGAACAAATGTTTCAACTATTTATGTTGTAAAATTTGATCTGTAGCAAAATTCCCTAGGCCTAGATATCCTTGTTTCCTTTTATTGATGGACTTTACACTATTTACCATTTCCCGGTTCTGCTCTCTATGATGCAACACCGGACTGGTCAGTCCAGAAACCAAGATCCTACTCTCTGAGATTCATAGTTTTCCGCACATCAAACGATGGTTGCTGAAATGTGCCTAAATTGTATTCTACTGGAGTATTGGCACTAATGACAAGTGCTCATCGCGATAAATTCTTATCTACTCGCCAATTTCCCTGAGGTGTTCGCCATTTAGAACAATCCGAGGGGATAAGAAAGCTCCAATTGTTGTGAGCATACCTCCACCGCCCCTTTTCCTGTCTCTGTTATCGACACCTACTTCTTTCAGTACTTTCATTAAGTTTTTGATGCTGTGGGTTGTGCTTACCTAGGCTCACGTTTTAAGGGCGTTCCATTTTTTGTATGGTCTCGTCAGAGTTCTGCTAACAAGAACTTTGAAACATCTAAGCAAACTTACTTTCGCCTGAAACCTGGAATGCTGAGTTTGTGAGACACAACTGGTTCAACATCGCCGCACGCGCATGAGTAACTGAACTGTCCCTGTTTGCAAACCCTGATAGTGCTCAAGTCATTTCATTTCTCCGAATGGCCGCCCCATTCGCGGCTGCCTCGAATATTTTCGTTCTTGCTTTCAACTGTAAATGCTGTTCTTACTAGCATTTTAATCGCAACTTCGTCCACGTACGCGTATGTCACATATATTGCACAGATATATGTCTGAATCTCACACCCTGCCCTTTTTCCAACTGCCTCCTCACACTCTAAACCTCTTCTAACTGCTTCCTCGCACTCTGTCCCTCTGCCAAATTCCTTCACTTCTATCTACCTTCTCACACCGTCTTCTCTATGCCTTTTACTCTTGCACCTGCCTTGTCACACTCTCTTCCTTTTCCACTTTTCCTCTACCCCTGTCTATCTACCACGTACCTACTACATCTCTCCCTCCTCCACGTTTTCTCTGCCCACTTCCACCACCACTTGTCTCTTTTCCCTCCTCTCCTCTCTCAGCACATCTCTTCCCTCCCTCTCCCCCCTCCTTCCCTCCCTCCTCCCCTCTCGCTGTATATATCCTCTCTCTCTCTCTCTCTCTCTCTCTCTCTCTCTCTCTCTCTCTCTCTCTCTCTCTCTCCCCCTCCCTCTCCTCCTCTCCTCTCTCTCTATACACCTTCTTCCCCCCTCTCTGTACATCTCCACGTCCCTCCACTCTATGTCCATCTCATCGACTAACTGTCAATCCCCTCCTACACCCTGTCTGTCTGTTTATTTCCCACTTCCATCTATCCATTTCCTTCTCCTTCCTTTCTCTGCCTTTCTCATCCACCCCTCTCTCTGGCCTTATCTGCCTCCCTTCTCCCTCTATCCATCTTGTTACCCTTCTCCCTTTCACTGTCCATCTAATCCTCCTGTTGCTCACCTCCTTCCTCCCCCCTTTCTCCTCGTCCATGCCCGTTCGTACTATACTACATAGAATGCGTTCCGTTACTACCTGGACACTATGGCAGTTGTACATAATAGCCTAGATGTTAGGTATTACCAATTCTTTTTCAAATTTTGTAAATTTGTGGTAACTTCTATGGGACCAAACTGCGGAGGTCATCGGTCCCTAAACTTACACACTACTTAATCTAACTTAAACTAACTTACGCTAAGGACAACACACACACACACACACACACACACACACACACACACACACACACACACACACATTCCCTAGGGAAGACTCGAACCTCCAATTGGGGCAGCCGTGCAGACCGTGACAAGGCGCCTTAGAACATGCGGCTACCATTTTTCATCCCCACACCCACGATGCATAAACTATAATATTTGCGAACTTCAGTTACTCTTTTTAATACTTATCGAAGGCATTCAGACGAATCTGCCAATAAGACATTATCGACAGACTGTTGCTAGTGAGACATTACTTGCTAAATAAGTTTTCTTGGAAACTGTCTGAGTACAAACTGAAATAGAGGAAGGACGAACACAAAGTGTAATCTTTGTTGATTCAATGTATCTCGTTCTGAACACCTTATGTCTATTTACGTAAGCCATAGGCTCACATCAATGGCGCCAGTTTGAGTAAACTTATTTTGGGTTTTAGGCCACGTTGTTATAATACACAACTATAAAGTTAACGTTTCTATGGTCTTTGCAGTGGCTCTCTTCAGGGCTACTAAACTGCAATTACTCTTCCTGGAGAGGACCGCAGCAAAGAAGGTAGAAACGTCGACTTTGTAATTATTTTAGTGTATCATAACGCGAAAAGGGATTTTATTCAAACGTTACTCCCAGTTGCATAACCTGTTCTCCTTAGTAAAGTCTTTCATATTTAATTTTTGAGTTGTGTAAAGTATCTGCACCAAGACTGCAACCTGTGTGTGTGTGTGTGTGTGTGTGTGTGTGTGTGTGTGTGTGTGTGTCGTCCTGTTTCGTCCACACATCTTGAAGTGTTTCTGGCTCAGCCTTGTGTTTGCAATTTGAGGCTGCTGTTTACGGTTTCGCGAATTACCCCGGTTCCAGGTCACGGAATTATGTCAAAATCTCTCAGAGGCTCAGAACAGCGGCGCCTGGAGCTGAAATTATTTGCCGCGGGAAGGTGCGGGGGGAAACACAGAGAGGGCAGCCTTTTAATTTATAGCATTCAGTCCTCAAGGCGCCGCTCAAAGCCATCTCTAAAAATATGAAGCGCTTGGCATTGGTACAAAGAGGCGCGGATCTCCGCGATGAGAGAGACAAGCGGTGCGTGGCAGGCGCGCTTATCGTTTAGCACGTCGTTCCGGCGCCACACCAGGCCGATTCCGTCGTCTCGGGCTCACGGCGGAGCCTGCAACTTGGGGCGCTCGCCGACTGATTTGTGTGTGGCACACAGAGAGCTGCCTCGTGTGCACCCATTAGGGATGAAAAGGAATCCGCTGGACTTCCGACACGCAAACGACCCACTAAAATATTTTTGTAGTGTGGATAACGTCCGGAACGAGGTACGTTCATATAAAGTGTTCCAAATTAGTGCACAATATTTGAAATTTTAAAAAATCTAGCAGATGCACAATTTTCTAGCTAGAGGCTTTTGAATGTTATGACTATGTCTACTACACTCTTGCTTTTATATTTTGCGGAGGTGGTGTCCTACAGCTCGTAAGCATTCGAAAAACGTCATGTTGCAACCGCCAAGAACTGCTGTACCGGGTCTGACACTGTCCGCATTGTAAACTGTAATTTAACATGCGTGCGTAGCATGATTGATGAACGCTAGATTTGACATTTCTGACCTAATGCTACCACCAAAGATCTGCGTGTGTTGAAGATATGATTGTTTCTAATGTTTGGTTTCCTTCGCACTGGTGGAAATGGAAATGATCGTATGGCATTGTTGGCCGGGAGGCCCCATTCGGGTGAGTTCGGCCGCCGTATTGCAAGTTCTTTTTAGGTGACGCCACATCGGCGACTTGCGAGTCAATGATGATGGACACACAACACCCGGTCTCCTGCCGGGAATCGAACCCGGGTCCCCTGCGTGGTAGCCGGAAACGCTACCACTACGCTACGGAGGCGGACTTCGCACTACTCCCTCTTACGGACGCTAGTCAGTTGTTTCTTGACGATGGTGTAATAAATCGATAAACGGGTCGAAATAAACAAATATCAGTAGAGCAATAACGCAGTTTATTTTTCAAATTTGAATAAGATAAACGATTCTTATTTTAAACATGTTTCAAAATTTGGATCACAATCAGGTAATTTAAAGTCAGTTATAAAAACTTACGTGGCAACGTTAAACTGTGGCGTCAGATGACGTAAAATCCATTCTACTTCAGCTTTTAATCTTCGCCTGTATATTACAGGCCAGTATGTAGTGCCCCCCACGCGAGACGTTGGAACCCGGCTGTAATGTGTAGACGAAGATTAACAGTTGACATGAGGTGCATTATATTTCATTTCACGATCTGACGCCACAGTTTTAATATCGCCACTTAAGCTGTTATGACTTTAAAATACGTGAAGATGGTCTGAAGACCGAAATCGGCTGAGAATATAGACTCAACAATTCTCATCGCTCGAAGTACGAAGTTTCTGAAGCACTTCTCCTTAGCGTCTCGACGACCAGTAACCAGTCCCTCCCTTTTAACAGCCCCCCCCCCCTGCTTCTCTCTCTCTCTCCCTCTCTCTCCCTCTCTCTCTCTCTCTCTCTCTCTCTCTCTCTCTCTCTCTCTCACTCACACACACACACACACACACACACACACACACACTTCTTAGATTGCTGAATCGCCTCCTGTTGAGGCGTCGGTAGAGTTTATTCTTATTAAAGCTGAGACGAAAGCTTCTAAAACTCCTTAAGACTTTCGTAGTTCTCATCCAATCAAGCAAAATGTGTAACTGAAAAATTATTGTTACTTTTTACTTTAGGTAAAAAGGCGAGGCCTAGTAGAAATCCTTGGGTAACAGAAGAAATATTGAATTTAATTGATGAAAGGAGAAAATATAAAAATGCAGTAAATGAAGCAGGCAAAAAGAAATACAAACGTCTCAAAAATGAGATCGACAGGAAGTGCAAAATGGCTAAGCAGGGATGGCTAGAGGACAACTGTAAGGATGTAGAGGCTTATCTCACTAGGGGTAAGATAGATACTGCCTACAGGAAAATTAAAGAGACCTTTGGAGCTCAGATGGAAACCCAGTTCTAAGCAAAGAAGGGAAAGCAGAAAGGTGGAAGGAGTATATAGAGGGTCTATACAAGGGCGATGCACTTGAGGACAATATTATGGAAATGGAAGAGGATGTAGATGAAGATGAAATGGGAGATACAATACTTCGTGAAGAGTTTGACAGAGCACTGAAAGCCCTGAGTCGAAACAAGGCCCCCGGAGTAGACAACATTCCATTGGAACTACTGACGGCCTTGGGAGAGCCAGTCCTGACAAAACTCTACCATCTGGTGAGCAAGATGTATGAAACAGGTGAAATACCCTCAGACTTCAAGAAGAATATAATAATTCCAATCCCAAAGAAAGCAGGTGTTGACAGATGTGAAAATTACCGAACTATCAGTTTAATAAGCCACAGCTGCAAAATACTAACACGAATTCTTTACAGACGAATGGAAAAACTAGTAGAAGCCGACCTCGGGGAAGATCAGTTTGGATTCCTTAGAAATACTGGAACACGTGAGGCAATACTGACCTTACGACTTATCTTAGAAGAAAGATCAAGGAAAGGCAAACCTACGTTTCTAGCATTTGTAGAGTTAGAGAAAGCTTTTGACAATGTTGACTGGAATACTCTCTTTCAAATTCTAAAGGTGGCAGGGGTAAAATACAGGGAGCGAAAGGCTATTTACAATTTGTACAGAAACCAGATGGCAGTTATAAGAGTCGAGGGACATGAAAGGGAAGCAGTGGTTGGGAAGGGAGTAAGACAGGGTTGTAGCCTCTCCCCGATGTTATTCAATCTGTATATTGAGCAAGCAGTGAAGGAAACAAAAGAAAAATTCGGAGTAGGTATTAAAATCCATGGAGAAGAAATAAAAACATTGAGGTTTGCCGATGACAATGTAATTCTGTCAGACACAGCAAAGGACTTGGAAGAGCAGTTGAACAGAATGGATGCTGTCTTGAAGGGAGGATATAAGATGAACATCAACAAAAGCAAAACGAGGATAATGGAATGTAGTCGAATTAAGTCGGGTGATGCTGAGGGAATAAGATTAGGAAATGAGACACTTAAAGTAGTAAAGGAGTTTTGCTATTTGGGGAGCAAAATAACTGATGATGGTCGAAGTAGAGAGGATATAAAATGGAGACTGGCAATGGCAAGGAAAGCGTTTCTGAAGAAGAGAAATTTAACATCGAGTATAGATTTAAGTGTCAGGAAGTCATTTCTGAAAGTATTTGTATGGAGTGTAGCCATGTATGGAAGTGAAACATGGACGGTAAATAGTTTGGACAAGAAGAGAATAGAAGCTTTCGAAATGTGGTGCTACAGAAGAATGCTGAAGATTAGATGGGTAGATCACATAACTAATGAGGAAGTATTGAATAGGATTGGGGAGAAGAGAAGTTTGTGGCACTACTTGGCCAGAAGAAGGGATCGGTTGGTAGGACATGTTCTGAGGCATCAAGGGATCACCAATTTAGTATTGGAGGGCAGCGTGGAGGGTAAAAATCGTAGGAGGAGACCAAGAGATGAATACAATAAGCAGATTCAGAAGGATGTAGGTTGCAGTAGGTACTGGGAGATGAAGAAGCTTGCACAGGATAGAGTAGCATGGAGAGCTGTATCAATCCAGTCTCAGGACTGAAGACCACAACAACAACAACTTTTTACTTTGGTGTTCCTCCCCCGTCAACCCCCACAAGGGTAGGAGGAGTAGGGAGGCACCCTCGCTCATGCTGCAGCTAATTAATCGAAAATTTCAATGATCAGCGTAATAGGATTAGCCGAAGCAAGGGAAACGTTAGGATTAAACAGAAAAATGCCGAACCATAGTCCAGTTCTGAACTCCGTCCGAACAGGCCTGGGAGGGCCCAACGGTACCGACCGACCACCGTGCTATCCTCGGCGTCACTAAATACGAATGTGGAGTCGCCACTTCTCAGTCAAGTTGCGCCTCAATTATTGATTATTGGCTTCACAAGAGCTGAGTGCACCCCGCTGGCCAACAGTGTTCGGCAGAACCCGACTGTCATCCCTCCAAGTGCCAGATGATAGCCTAAATTGAGGGAAAAATTTATATAGCGGTGTTGTTGTTGTTGTGGTCTTCAGTCCTGAGACTGGTTTGATGCAGCTCTCCATGCTACTCTATCCTGTGCAAGCTTCTTCATCTCCCAGTACCTACTGCAGCCTACATCCTTCTGAATCTGATACAGCGGTATGGATATAGCGGCATGGAAGCGAAATAAATTGACATTGGAAAGGTCGAAATTGAACCAACTTGAAATTAACTCTTACAAAGGGATATTAGAAATTATGAAATGTTGAAAACAATTTACGGAGCACGGCAGACAAAGGAATAGCAAATAGAACAAGGAGCGACAAAGTCTTAGCCCATGAATGTTATCCAGGCGTAGTTGGCGTAAAGGATTTACGTAGTCTGCAATTAGCTGAATTGGTCGCAGATGAAGGAACTATAACGCAAAGAAAACTAGAAACAAATACTCCTTCATTTATTATTCCATTTTTACGCGTTTCGGCGTTAGCCATCATCAGAATACTTGGTTAGATAGAAACCAGAGGATTACATAGTTACATGGTTGACTTGAAAAGAAGATTATAAAAAACAAGAAATGTACTGTTTTGCCATTTTAACCCATATGTATTAAGAAGCGTAAAAGGCGAGTATTTGCAAAGTGCATGCCAAAACGGCACAGCCTGGCTTTACCCAGCCACTCTTTAAGTACTCTGTATATTTTATCTTAGTCCTGGAGACACGTTAAAACTATAGGTTACATTAATGTTGTACAAACAAAAGAGCTATTTACAGTCCAGTACATTGCAGTTTGCCTTAATGTGGCTTACAGCTATTTTATACCTTGCGATCATACAAAAATAAGCTAGTACAATTTACAATACACGCAAATCCAGATAAAATAACTGATGTATAAACTCGTCTCTGCTACATACAAAGTTCATTTTAGCAATGAAGAAACAAGTTTAGGCTTGAACTGAGATTGGTGCCTTCACTACACGGTAGAGACGTAACTGACATAGCCGGCCGATGTGGCCGAGCAGTTCTAGGCGCTTCAGTCTGGAACCGTGAGACCGCTACGGTCGCAGGTTCGAATCCTGCCTCGGGCATGGACGTGTGTGATGTCCTTAGGATAGTTAGGTTTAAGCAGTTCTAAGTTCTAGGGGACTGATGACCTCAGAAGTTAAGTCCCATAGTGCTCAGAGCCATTTGAACCATTTTGAATTCACGCCGAAGGGGGCTTTGAAACGACCTACAATCGAAATAGTGTGACAGTGGATAAAACATTCGTGGTCTAGACTGACAGAAGACATTATTGTTAAATCTTTCAAAAAGTGCGGCATAAGTAACCCTCTCGATGGCAGTGAAGATCATCTTATAAATGGAGAGGACAACGATGACGGCGAAGAGGAAAAGGAAGAAAGTTGACGATTTTCAGGGATTTTAAATGTCAGTCCGCTTCAATATCTAAGTTGTTTTACTCTTGCTATGCCATCTAAAAATAAAAATGGTAATAATATTTTTTTTTAAAAGTTCTTAAATATAAAGGTCAGTCTTATACTTAGTAGCGTCTTAAAGTCCGTAAAACACGGTATCTATGACCTTCAGCAGGTGTTACTGGCTTTCGAGCTGCAATTTACGGCAGTTGCGATTTTCAGAATCGTTCGCGAAGCGTTGTTAGGAACTGCTGGAGTGTCAGATTAGTCCAGCGCGTCCCGTGATTGCCAACATCACTGGGGACGGAGAGCAGGCGACGGTGTCCCGGGCGCGAACCGGGCGAGCTGTTTAGCGGCGGAGCCTACCAGTAAGTGGGGCACAGGCGCCAATCTGGCGGTTTCATCTCGCGGCCTACGGCGACCGGGCTCCGGCCGCTGTAGCGCAAGGCAGGCAAGGTGTCTGTCTGCAGCACAGTCACCTGACGTCAGCTACACCACCACTGTAACTCGCCTTGCTTTCATTTACTACTGCTTTCTGGACTCTGCGTCTACACGAACATCTACCAGCACCGCAAGCCACCTTGCGGTGCGTGGCAGAGGGTACTTGTGTTACCACTATATTTTCAAAGCTTTCCTATTCCTGTCAATACAATAAGTGACGTTATTATCAGGGTGTAAATTTATCCAACGTATCGCCCACGATTGGAAACGGCCTTCCTCAAGGTGTTTCTGCTAACTGTTGAATAAGAAAAGTTTTGGTTCTTATACACTGGCCGAAGAGGCTGCTATTGTAATCTGATAGGGAATTCAGACGAGGAGGTTTAGTCCTTTAATGGTCTACGAGGGGCGTTTGAAAAGTCCGTGCGAAGTCCGAGAGATGGCAACACCGGCGCGTATCGAGGTCATGTTTAGTTAGTAGTATCTTTGGAAAGAACGCACACCATGTATCAGCCATATTGGTCTGTTTCTTTGTGTTTGGCATTCATGTGAATCAAGGAAGTCGAGTGATTGTTGAAAAATGGACGAAAAAGGATTTCGTGATTAAACAGTACTTCATGAAAGGTAAAACGCCTCAGGAGGCTAAAGAGAAGCTTGATAAACATTACTGTGAAAAAAATGGTTCAAATGGATCTGAGCACTATGGGACGCAACATCTTAGGTCATAAGTCCCCTAGAACTTAGAACTACTTAAACCTAACTAACCTAAGGACATCACACACACCCATGCCCGAGGCAGGATTCGAACCTGCGACCGTAGCAGTCGCGCGGCTCCGGACTGCGCGCTTAGAACCGCGAGACCACCGCGGCCGGCAAACATTACTGTGACTCTGCACCTTCGATTAGAACAGTTTATAAGTGGTTTCAAAATTTTCGGAGTGGCCATATGGGCACAAGTGATGCTGAACGTTCTGGACGCCCTGTGGAGGTTACGACTCCAGAAATCATTGATTAAATCCATGATATGGTGATGGATGAGAGAAGAGTTAAGGTGTGTGAGATTGCTAGTGCTGTGGGCGTCTCGAATGAATGGGTACATAATGTTTTGCATCAACATTTGGACATGAGAAAGCTATCCGCAAGATGGGTTCTGCGATTGCTCACTCTTGACCAAACACGGAAACGTGTGAAGTGTTGCAAGGATTGTTTGCAGCTGTTCACGAAGAAACCGCAGGACTTTAGCGTCGTTTCCTCACTGGAAACAAGGATACATTACTATACTCCTGAGACCAAGCAACAATCTAAAGAATAGGTTGAGAAGGGAGAATCTGCACCAAAAAAGGCGAAGACCATCCCTGCGGCCGGAAAGGTTAAGGCGACTGTCTGTTGGGATTCGCGATGGATAATCCTCATCGAATATCCGGAGAAGGGTAAAACTATTACAGGTGCATATTATTGATCGTTATTGGACCGTTTGAAAACCGAGCTGCAAGAAAAACGCGGTCCTTTTCCAGCACAACAATGCACCAGCACACACCTCAGTCGCAAAATTAATGGAAAGAGGATTCCAACACGTTTCACATCGCCCCTATTCTCCAAACTTGACTGCCTCGGACTACTATTTGTTCCCCAATGTGAAGAAATGGCTAGCGGGACAAAGATTTTATTCAGACGAGGAGGTGGTTGCAGCAACTAATAGCTGTTTTGCAGAACTTGGACAATTCCTATTATTCGGAAGGGATCAACAAATTAGAACATTGTTTGACGAAGTGTATAAGTCTAAGAGGAAACTATGTCGAAAAGTAAAAACGGCTTACCACAAACACGTAAGTAGTTTGAATTTTTGCACGGACTTTTCAAACGCCCCTCGTATTAACAGAGATGGTACAACTCGACGAATAACAAGTACTCCAGCAGTGACGGCACTACCCTGGCCCACACTGACTGCTTTCGTAGCACAGCAGCGCTGCTCGTCGCTACTGCAGAACTGGTTACACTTCGTGCTTTAGTACCCCCTTGTAAGGTACCCCTTATTTGGAGATAGCTCATTTTACTTTATTTCCAGTTTTGCTGTTTCCCTATTTCACACACGTGAAGTGCATGTATCGGCACTACAAAACCTACGGAATGACGAGCGAGCAGTAGGTTCCTGCACTGGCTAGTAGAGGCGGTTGTCCATCCGGCGTTTCCAGAGCCAGTGGGATGAGATGTCGATGGAGAAACCGCCCTTGAAGTCAGCAAAGAGATCCGTAGAGAAAGTACAAAAAATGGTTCAAATCGCTCTGAGCACTTATGAAATGTCCCCTTAGAAAAATTAATGTATTACTGTGCTGATAAACCTCTTACATTATTTGATTTTCAAACAGCTGAGCAGACTGAACGTACTCAGACATTTCGCTCTTTACCTATTCTAATCAACACTAAACTCACAGCCAATATTTTTAGCGCAACGCAATCTGACTTTCAATAATCCCTACAAGAGAATGGCCCTGACTAACATTAACTTATACGTTTCACAAATCACTTACCTCACAATAATCTTCGTTACTCGAACTACTGCAATACAGCGTGCGCCAATACTGCCAGCTAAATAAAAGATTCAAACTACTAAAGGCACTAACTACTGATAGGCATAGTTAGCAAATGAAAGATTTTGATAGAGAACAAACAATGTATTTACCTTAATAGTGTTCAAAAGTCATTATATCAGTTCATGACATCCAGCCCTACAAACTTCCTTTTTCTGACGAACAAACGTCCATATCGTCCGCTCTCAAAACTCGGGCATCTCTCTCCCCACATCCACCACTGCTGGCGGCTCACCTCCAACTGCATGACGCTACGCGCTGTTCACATCCAACCGTCCAACACTACAATAGCAAATATTCCAACAATGCCAACCAGCCACAGACTGCACACAGAACAGTCAATGATTTTCATACAGAGCGCTACGTGACGTTACCAACATAAAAACCTTAACAGCCTACTTACAGAACATTTGCAATAGCGCGCGAAATGTTGAGAATTCTGCACATTGGCAATGCAATCACATACCTACAAGAATTTTATTGACTGCGATAACGGCTTCGGTAGGCTACTTTAACGCGTTTCTCTTCCACTGACTAATGGAACGCGGAAAGAATAATTGTCGCTAATGCTTCATATGACTCCTAATTTGTCTGATTTTGCCGTTATAATCATTTCCCGACACCTATTTGGGAGGTAGTAATGTTCGTGTGTAAAATCTATGAGACTGCCGACGAACCATCCGACCTTCGGCAAAATATCATCCACACAATTCCGAAGATAGCAAGGGCAGGTAACTGCGATAACTATCGCAAAATCAGATTAATAGCTCAGGTGTCAAGAGAAATAAATAAACGTTCAAGAGTGGAGTTAACGTTCAGTGCGGAATGATGTCAATTATAAGATTGTCTGATGACATTGCTATCTACAGCGAAAGTGAAGAAGAATTACATGATCTGCTGAATGGAATGAACAGTGTAATGAGTATAGAACATAAACTGAGAGCAAACAGGAAAGAGACAAAAAAGTAATGAGAAGTTGCAAAAATGAGAATTACGAGAAATCAAAATTGCTAGTCACGAAATAGTTAAGAAATTCCGCTACCTTGGAAGCAAAAATAACCCATGACTGATAACTCAGCGAGGACATAAAGAGTAAACTAGTACAGGCAAAGAAGTCATTCTCGCCCACGAGAAATTTACTGATGTCAAACATAGACCATAATTTGAGGAATAACTTCTGATAATGTACGTTTGCGGCACAGCATTGTATGTCAGTGAACCATGGACTGTGGACTATGAGGTTTGAGATGTGGTGCTGTAGAAGAATGTTACTGATAAAGTAACAAATGAGGAGATTCTCCGCAGAATCGGCGATGAAAGGAACATATGGAAAACGTTAACAAGAAGAAGAGACAGGATAAACGTCATCTGTTAAGACATCAGGGAATTACTTCCAAGATCATAGGCGTAGCTGTAGAGGGCAAAAACTATAGGGGAAGACAGAGGCTAGAATGCATCCAGCAAACAACTGAGGATGTAGGTTGCAATTGCCAGCACTGTATGACAATGGATCATATACAAAGGAAAACCTGAACAGAGGAGAATCGAAGCATTTCAGATGTGGTGCAACAGAAGAACTTTGAAAATCAGATGGACAGAATTTGGCACGATGTTTCTGAGAAGGACTGCTTCCATAAGGGTCAGAGGTGCACCAGTGCGTTACTGATGCGCTCAGGTTATGAAGATTTTATTTTATTTATTTATCATTCTTTAGGGTGTATCTCTCTGTAGAAAAGTGGCCCGGAATAATGTCAGTCCAGATCGTGGTAAGTTTTGTTAGAGCGCCAGGAATGCCCATATTTCCAGGGCTAGTCTACTTTTCATGTCCTCCTTGCTCCGTCCGTTATTGGTTATTTTGCTATCTAGGTAGCAGAATTCTTTAACTTTATCTATTTCGTGACCACCAATCCTTATGTTAAGATTCTTTCTGTTCTCATTTCTGCTGCTTCTCATTACTTTCGTCTTTCTTCGATTTAATCTCGATCCATATTCTGTACTCATTAGGTTATTCATTCTATTCAGCAGATTATGTAATTCTTCTTCACTATCATTCAGGATAGCAATGTCATCAGCAAATCGTATCATTGACATTCTTTCACCGTGAATTTTAATTCCACTGCTGAACCTTTCTTTTAATTCGATCATTACTTCTTTGATGTACAGATTGACTACATCCCTGTCTTAAGCCCTTTTTAATACGAGCACTTCATTCTTGGTCGTCCACTCTTATCACCCCCTCTTGGATGTTGTGCATATTGTATATTACCCGTCTCAATATAGCTTACCCCTATTTTTCTCAGAATTTCGAACATCTTACGCCATTTTCTATTGTCGAACGCTTTCTCCAGGTCGACAAATCCTAAGAACGTGTCTTTATTTTTCTTTAATCTTGCTTCCATTATCAGCCGCAACGTCAGAATTGCCTCTCTCGTACCTTTATCTTTTCTAAAGCCACACTTATCGCCACCTAGCACGTCCCTGAGTGGATGACTTTTTCCGAAAGTCAGACGGTATATTGCCAGACTCATACCTTCTACACACCAATGTGAAGAGTCATTTTGTTGCCACTTCCCCCAATGATTTTAGAAATTCTGGTGGTATGTTATCTATCCCTTCTGCCTTATTTGATCTTAAGTCCTCCAAAGCTATTTTAATTGTCCCTCGAATGAAGTGCCCTTCGCAGTGCTCGCTCGGACACTGGTTTAAGACGAACCTGTATTCAGTGACAACAGCAATTCCTGTCGGACTTTAAAACGCTTCTCATTGACCAGGCGCGTCAGTAGTCCCCGGTACTTGTCAGGATCATTTTACTACCTCTTTTCTTAGTTCGTCTTACATTCAAGATGTTACCAACTTGGAGGTATGATAGAGAAGGGTAAATGTATCAATTTGAGTAGGGGATCCTGGTCCGGAAACGTCAGAGTGGAAAGTAAAAAAGCGAAAATCGTTCCGGTACATCTGACACTGGAATACATGTACCGGTATTTTTCATGAGACTGTGTGGTAGGCATCTTCCAGAAGGGGTAGTATGGACCAAAACAAGAAAAAGTGTCCAGTAAACATGTGCTCTAAGATTCATGCATTAAGAGCTATGAGGATTTGTTCATTTAGATACTGTGAAACACATCTACTGAACAAGTGCTCGTAGTTCTTAAGATATGAATTTTAGAGCCCATATTTACTGGACTTCTTGATTTGGTCCATATTACCTCCTCTAAAAATACGGAAACCAAAGAGGTTGCAGTGGAAAAGATGTGTTTCACCGTATCGAAGATGCGATCACAGCTCTTAAGGTATACCTTTTAGAGGAATTTTTTGCTTGTTTTTATCCGTACTACCACCTCTGAAAGTTGCCTAACCTACACTCGTAGTAACAATGGTATTGGCATACGAGTATGTATTCGACAGTCAGAGACATCAGAACGATTTTCGCTTTCAACTATAGATTCCGGACCATGGTCCCTTTCCTCAAATTGAAAGTTTGTAACGCACGCAGTCACCCTGTGTACACACCGCTTTCACTGCCATGAGCGTAGTCAGCTGTGGAGGGCCACACGATCGGCAGATACTGGTGCTAAAGCACTCCAAAGCTATTGTGTGAATAATGTTTTGGGCGGTGAACTTGCTTTAAGCTGATACGAACTACACGTAAAAAATATCTCTTGCGCTTTGTATTTTTACGTCTCGGCTGAGTTTCGTTTCCGGTAATGCCTTGCGTGTTTTTGAGTGGACTACTTTCTTGCCTGGGCACTGTGTTGAGATGAGCAAACAAGGAGCTTTGCAGTTTTCCTTCCGCTCGCTGTTGACTTTCTTTTTATAGAACAGAGTTTAATGAGTTGTACGGTCTGTCGGCCGTGTTTACTGCTTGTAGGTCGGTCACAAATTGCCTGGCGCCGTCCCTCCCCAATAGGTCCCAGATGTTCGGGCCGTGAGTGTCGAAGTGAGCAAGGTTATTTTCAGTGTTGGCATTGGGGAAACAGTAATGAGAAGTGAAACGGCGTGGAGATGCCCCACATATTTCGCAAAATTATTGTTCTTAGCTGACGTCCATCAGGGAAACATAATGACCTCACAACATATCTAACTCTTTGAGCTCCAATGGTTTTTACTGGAACCATGAGCTTACTGTTATAATTATTATTATTATTATTATTATTATTATTTGAGGTACCAGAGCCTTTCTCATGCAACCACCGATGCTATAGCAAGACAGAGACCTCTTGTGGAACACTGAGGTACTTCTACTAATGTAGCAGTCAGTTATAGCGTTCAAAGCAACAATCGGCGCGGAGATTGTGCTACGTGATAGTAAGACACTCTGACATGCATTGTTTTTATTCTGTCCGTATTGAGGGTATCATTGATAGTGAACGTAAGTATATTAAGTTACTGTGCAATACATTTGAGTTCGAACTATTGCTTATAAGAGTATTGCCGAAGTGAAACCAATGAGAAAGTATATAGTTTTTGTACAAAATTTATTAAATTTTAAGCCTATTTTTACTTGTTTTAAGGGGCTATAATTTGTCTTAGACGTTACGAGTTCATGGAAGTTCGAGATGTGGGATTTTACACAGGAAAAATGCGAATTTGCTTTCAAATATATCTTGTGAAATGATCGGTGGTTGAAAACTGTATGTCCCAGTGGTTGCAAAGTGTAACCACCTCCTTAAAATAACTGATTATTTACCTTCTTACCAATTTCATCTTGTATTTGTTGCTTAATACGATAATAAACGTTAGTTTAGTGAGAAATTTTACAACTGCAACCACCTCCTTGAACCAAGTGATTGTGATGTGAAAAATTTTAAAATTAGATATTTTTTCATATTGTTGGTACTCAAAGGAGTAAGGGAAGTCGCCCTAGTGATTTGGGTTTACGTCTCACGACAAGGCTGAAAAAATATGAAAATTCGAAGGTAACATAGCAGCCAGTTTTACTAGTCAGTGTCTCTTGCATCGTTTGCGGATCCACGACTGTTTTCCTTGTTGTCCAGCGAGATACGCACGTGAACGTCTGGGAAGTTTTGAAGTTAGGGCAGAGGTACTGACGAAGTGAAGCTGCCAGGGCGTGCGTGGATCAATTCCCCGCGATAGGCAATGTTTCATGGTTTGGATCCGGATCCGACACACAATATTAATCCGCCTGCTAATTTCGAAACAGAAGAACTAACTGAAAGATCTGACAGCATGCAGAGTACCGTACCGTATTAATATTACGCGTGTAATACCGAAAAGTTCTGGTGGCAAAAGGAAGGAAGAGGCCGATTTCAGTAGAGACAGGCCAATCTGAGAAGGGAAGTATGGCGTAGGACAAATGCTGTGTGCGTTCAAAGGAACCATCTCGGCATTTGCCTTAAGCGAAACTACATAAAACCCAAATCTGGTTGGCCTGATGGTAACTTGAGCAAAATACTATGCGTTGTCAATGATAATATCCGTTACGTTGTAAAAATTGTTTGCTTCCAAAAAGGAAAGCACAATCCGGATTCAGGACATGTCTCCCATCTCTAGGTGCATCTGCAGTACTACAAATCAATAATAACACTTATCCACGTGATTAAGGTAACCAAAGCTGGACAGAACCAACAGAAATTTTTAGAAGCCCCTCGACCCCTATACATACATTAAAATATGAGCCCATACAGCACGCATAACTGAGGTTAAAATATGTTGAAATAGTGCATCCCTGATAAGTGCCATGCAACATGATATCCTGTTCAATTCCATTGTCCTACGTCTTGCAATGTACCTAGCTCCCACAATCATATTACTAGAAACGAGTAATTAAATAAAGGCACTTTGGAATTGACCGCTTCCATATTGCAATTCGAATTGGTTTGCAGTGGAGTACATTCAACAAATGATTGCAGATACTTAACGTCGGCATCTTTGTCTGGACGTACGATTCTTCTGTTAACTTCGTGTCAATAATGGTCCGGGCTTTTATCAGTTGCTTGACTAAAACACAAAACTAACCATATAGGCGCCATAACGCAACACTTTTTAAATGACTGCTCCAGAGACTACTACCACACTGTAACAGCCAGCAATGAGAGCATATTGATACAAAGCACACATCAAATATGTTACACTGATATTGAAATCCTGAAATTGACGCTAGTTTTGTACATCTGAAAAATAGAAATTAATGAAAAGTATAACTTGTATTAACACAGATAATTATTTTTACCTGGTTTTGTTTTAATTCGAGATAATGCACTTATTTCCGTATAAAATGCGTACTGAACATTCTCATATTTGTCAAATAGGATAAAGGAATAGAAATGATGAATAAATGTAATGAAAAATTTTATACATAGTGACACTGCGTCAGTTGTTGGGGGCGATCTCAAAGTTACATTATTCTTCAATAATCAAAATTGCCAAGATCACCAGCAATTTTTTTATCACTATGACCGGTTCCGACAGATCCATGCTGTCATCATCAGATGTTATAGATCAGACGATGACAGCATAACTCTTTCGAAACTATTCATAGCTATAAAAAATTGCTAGCCATGTTGGAAAACTTGATTCTTCAAGAATAACAGCGAAAAGCAGCACCTCAGCAAGAGCCGAGAATTAGATGAATATAAACAAAAACTGGTATCCTGTGATCGATAAACAAAGAGACATTTTGGAAGACAGAAACCCCCCCCCCCCCCCCCAATGGCTGTTACACATTGTACCATCGGCGATCGGATGTCCAAGGTCCCTTTCAAATTTAACTCACTGTATTCTTTGTAATTTCGATGCATATCTTAAGTTCATTGAAGATAGCTGTGTGGAGAAATACATGGCCTACATAAGTAGTGGCGAAAGTTCTTTCTTCATTTTTCCAACGTTTAGCCCGGATCGTACGGGGTCCACTTTGTCGGTATTCGGTAAATTTTATTATTGAACTCTGTGTACGCATGTCCTTCCTAACGTCATATTCGTCAAGGTAACCTAAAAGAAGAAAGTTGTGTGTGCCAATTTTCTGTGATCCATGTACACTTTGTTTCGTAAAATACTTTTACAAAGTGCAATATATTCAGCGAAGGAAGTGTTTACATACTTCCACCATCAGCCACTGTCAGAAACTACATTAAGTGGCTATTAGTTTCCATCTGTGTATGGACCATCTTCTGACCCTGTTCGAAAAAATTCGTTGTAGCATATTCGATTTCCGACGCATTACATGAGCATCAGTGTTGCTATTACATGTCACTACTGAACTTTTGCTATAAGCATACTGATGCTTGCCTATTTGACTTAACTTTCATGATCTTTTTGCATGATAGACGCATGAGGGAGCAATATATTGGTTTACAATTTTAGGAACGTACACTGTTTCAATATTAAAACTAGCAAGATTTGATTCCCCTATATTTATTCATCATTTCTAACCCTTTATCCTATTCGATAAATGTGAGAATGTTCAGTATGATTTTTATATGCAAATAAGTGCATTATGAAAATTCGTCATCCAAGTATAACGTTGCTTAACTATTACTGGAAGCAATCAAATCCATAAGATATGTAAGACTGTGTATATGGTGCAATTAAAAGCGAACGATTCCATAAAAAGTAATCGCAACTAAGGCAGCCGCCAGACTGAGTTTCTTTGGAACAATCCACAGGGTATGAAGTCCACCCACAAAGGATGTACCTAACAAAACCCTCATTTGACGTCCCAAGCTCGTGGTCGTGCGGTAGCGTTCTCGCTTCCCGCGCCCGGGTTTGATTCCCGGCGGGGTCAGGGATTTTCTCTGCCTCGTGATGACTGGGTGTTGTGTGATGTCCTTAGGTTAGTTAGGTTTAAGTAGTTGTAAGTTCTAGGGGACTGATGACCATAGATGTTAAGTCCCATAGTGCTCAGAGTCATTTGAACTATTTTGAACCTCATTTGACCCATACTTGAAAATCGATCATCAGTCTGGGACCTGTACCAGTAGGATCAATAGTTAACAGAGAAGCACAAAGAAGAACAGCGCATTTCGTTACGGGCTAATTGAGTAAGCGTGAAAGTGTCGTGCAGATGCACAGCCAATTTCAGTGCCAGATTTGTAAGTAGCGGACCATAGATGTAGATCGAGGAATCTTCGAGGAGAGTTGAATAAGTAATGGGACACATTTTTTTTTTATTAAAGCAGGATGGGTTTATTTAAGAATCCAGTACACCATATTATTCCACACTCTTTGGGCTACAAAACTCTGTTTTTCAACAGAGGCAGTGCCTCACTGCATCAATAGCATCCCCATCAGCCGCGCACTGTTTCCCGCGGTGTGCATCCTTCATTTGGCCAACAAGATGGAAATCGGAAGCTGTGAGATCTGGGCTGTAGGGTGTATGAGGAAGAACAGTCTAATGAGGTTTATTGAGCTACTCTTGTATGCACAGTCTTGTGTGTGGCCTTTCTTCATCATGAAGAAGGAAAAGTTCATTTGCATTTTCGTGGTAACAAAGACGCTGAAATCGTTTTTTCAGTTTCCTGAGGGAAGCACAATACACGTTCGAATTGATCGTTTCACCACGAGGAAGGACATTAAGCAGAGTAACTCCTTCAGAGTCTAAGAAGAACGTCGCCATGAGTTTACCGACTGAGGGTGTGGCTTTGGATTTTTTTTCTTCGGACGCGGCGCCACTTCATGGATTACCGTTTTGTTTCCGTTTCGTAGTGATGAACCCATGTTTCGTCGCCTGTGACGATCAAGAATTCCCCACAGGCAGTCCTTCGTTGCTCTTTATCTTTTTCTGTGGTCGGCCTCTGTAACCGAGCGGTTCTAGGCGCTTCAGTCTGGAACCGCACTGCTGCTATGGTCGCAGGTTCATCCTGCCTCGGGCATGGATGTGTGTGATGTCCTTAGGTTAGTTAGGTTCAAGTAGTTTCTAATTCTAGGGTACTGATGACCTCAGATGCTAAGCCCCATAGTGCTTAGAGCCATTTTTTTTCTCATTTTGATCTATATTGTTCGTTGAATTTGTTCTGGGCAGACGTCCGAGGACACTTGTTTAGGTCCTGCGTTGATCCATTCACTTAGTTTTTTGTTACAGAGGGTAGCTAACCCTGTGACCGAACACGCTGAGCTACCGTGTCGGCTTTGAACCATTTGAACCATCTTTTTCTGTTAGGCGGCGAGGATTCTAGCGGGCACACGCCTCTGGGTACCCCATCTGGTGGTAGTGTGTGTCAGCAGTGTTACCAGAGACGTCCAGCTGAGCAACGAAGTGTTGATTGTTTCCCGTCGATCACCTCCAGTGAGTGTGTCCACAAGTTCCAACATTGCAGGAGTCACAGCCGTGTGCGGCCGGTCGGCGGGAAATTGGCCAGTTTTGCGCGATCTTCTTGCGATGATGCCAGGTCTGCATAGACAATCTGTAAACGCCGATGGATATCTGTGATGCTCTAATTTTCCCCCAAAATAAACTCAATGATGTCGCTCTGCCTGGAATGCACCCCCCGTTACAGTTGCCATTTTCGGAGCTATGTATGGCGCCGCCATCTATTGAAACTGTAAGGGCCTAAGCGGAAATACCCCACGATGTCCCGCAACAGATTTCGCATTTCTTAAAACCGAAACTGGCCGAAAAAATGTGTCGCATTAGTTATTGAACGCCCCCCGTATATGCAATGCATGAAAAACAAAGATGCTAAAACAAAGTTTTTTTGTCCAATGGCCGAAGATAGTGCATGAATATTTGAAGATGGGATATGTTCTTTAGGACATGTCCGAAAGAACAGATACTACCGGTGACCATGCAGCTCTCTCAGAATGAAATGATAATTAAAATGAAGACCCTAAGCTGTCAACAGGCGTTGATATATATATATCATTGGGGACAATGGAAAATGTGTGCCCCGATCGGGACTCGAACCCGGAATCTCCTGCTTATGTGGCAGACGCTCTATCCATCTGAGCCACCGAGGGCACAGAGAATAGTGCGAGTGCAGGGATTTATCCCTTGTACGCTCCCCGTGAGACCCACATTCCCAACTTAATGTCCACACACTACATTCGTAGTGTCCCTGCAAGTTACACTCATTACTTGCGACAGACAATGTTACCGAGTCCCGTAAGAGTTCGGCCAATGCGTGTGCATCCAGGACAGAAGAAGGAGGTCAATAGCCGGTTACCCTTGACTATATGAATATGGTATCTGCTGTTTCAGTCCATGAATAGTCTAAACTAATAGAAACTTAATAAATTTTTTGACAGCTACTGGTGGTTTAGCCATGTCTCTCATTTGTTCTGCGTATTATCATATTTTAACCGTTTGTGTATCGTACTTTCTGATGTGGAACGTGGGGACAAGCCCAGAATTTGTCTAAACAAGTGTGGACAACCACCGAAAAATCGCTCTGAAGCTACCCTGTATACTAGCCGAAAGCCGTTCAGCCACTGCACGGATTCGATCCGGGTCTGCCTCACCTCCAAGTGTCGCAAGCTACAGTATACGAGCAGGTCATACGATGTGACCAAACGCAGGAGTGAAACCAGCACTGTCGTGTCACAGTCTGTGTAGCGGGGATTCCGCTCTCGGCGCGGGCCGGGGTCGAAGAAGTGGCGACCTCGAGTCTAGACGGGCTTAAGTCGTGTGGCGGCGGCGGCGGTCCTGAATGAAACCTGTTCCGGGGCAGGGGAGGCGGGCGGCGTCCCTCGCGTAAAGGCCAGTTTATACAGCGGCGGCGATTTATCGAGCGGGCGCAGGAATGCGCGGCTAACCCCACCTGCTGCCCCGCCAGCCCTTCAAATTTCTCGGTGGCTGCGCGATCGAGGGGGAAGGGAGACGAGGCGCTTTAATTACTCACTCTGAGCGGCGCGGAGGGCCCGCTAGCTTTCTGGTCCGGCAGAGCGTCTCGCGCCGTCCCGTTACCCGGAAAACTATTCCTCCCGCAGGAGCTGCTCAAGCTGTGAAGCAGCCTTCGCCAGTATGCCCCTGGACTGCCTTCGTCCTCTTATCTGATGTGCATGTACGTTTCTTCTGACCCACTCAGACAATTCTTGTTACGTTCTGTGATTGTCTGTCCTGCCTCCTCGAGACTCTCTGAAAATCCGGTTTGGTTATTTCGTTTATTTAGTGTATTATGTTCTTGGCTACCACAAAGTATATTAATGATTTCAAAAATTTATAAACAGTCATACTTTGCATGTTATTGGTAAAGAGCGTCCGTGAATTCATTAACTTCCACTGTTAAGTTTACACGGAAGTAACAAAAGTCATGGCCTACCTCCTAATATCTTGTCGGCCTTTCGTTTGCCCAGCGTAGTGCAGAGATTAGATTAGATTATTAGTACTTGTTCCATAGGTCATGAATACGACACTTCGTAATGATGTGGAAGGTGTCAGGTTAATAAAAGGTGTCTATACAAGATATTACATTACACAAAATATTGTATTGTGTTGTATTGTATGTGAACCGGGGACCTAGAAACGACGGGGAGGCTCCGACCCCGCCGTAGCCGCAGTGGTCCACAACCCCATGGCGACTACCGCAGTCCACTTGCCCCCTCCACAGCTCCACACCGAACCCAAGGTTATTGTGCGGTTCGACCCCGGTGGACCCCCCAGGGAACATCTCACACCGCCGGCCGGAGTGGCCGTGCGGTTCTAGGCGCTACAATCTGGAGCCGAGCGGCCGCTACGGTCTCAGGCTCGAATCCTGCCTTGGTCATGGATGTGTGTGATGTCCTTAGGCTAGTTAGGTTTAATTAGTTCTTAGTTCTAGGAGACTGATGACCTCAGAAGTTAAGTCGCATAGTGCTCAGAGCTATTTGAACCATTTTTTAACATCTCACACCAGACGAGTGTAACCCCTATGTTTGCGTGGTAGAGTAATGGTGGTGTACGCGTACGTGGAGAACTTGTTTGCGCAGCAATCGCCGACATAGTGTAACTGAGGCGGAATAAGGGGAACCAGCCCGCATTCGCCGAGACAGATGGAAAACCGCCTAAAAGCCATCCACAGACTGGCCGGTTCACCGGACCAAGTACAGAAATCCGCCGGGCGGATTCGTGCCGGGGACCAGGCGCTCCTTCTCGCCCGGAAAGCCGTGCGTTAGACCGCACTGCCAACCGGGCGGCCACACAAAATATTACATGACACCTTTTTTTGGGGGTGAAGGGTGGGGAAATTACCCACTTACTATATCCAAAAATTCACCTAATGAGTAGAAGGAGTTGCCATACAGAATTTTTTTAAATTTCCTTTTAAATGCTATATGGCAATCTGTCTGACTTTCGATGCTATTAGGTAAGTGACCAAAGACTTCTGTGGCAGCTTAATTTACCCCCTTCTGAGCCAAAGTTAGATTTAACGTAGTGTTGTAGCCGTGTACACTGCTATTGCTTTTGAATTCGTTCGGATTGTTAATAACAAATTTCATAAGTGAATATATATATATAGATATATATTGTGAGGCTACAGTGAAGATCCCTAGCTCTTTAAATAAGTGTCTGCAGGATGATCTTGGATGAGCTCCAGCAATTATTCTGATTACACGCTTTTGTGCAATGAACACTCTTCTACTCAATGATGAGTTACCCCAGAATATGATGCCATACGAAAGCAGAGAATGAAAATAGGCATGGTAAGCTAATTTACTGAGATGTACGAGTACATCGCCAAAATCTGCAATGACTCTAATAGCATAAGTATCTGAACTCAGACGTTTCAGCAGATCTTCAGTGCGTTTTTTTCCAGTTCAACCCCTCATCAATGCATACTCCTAGAAATATTTGAATATTCTACCTTAGCTACCGATTTCTGATCGAAGTCTATATTTATTAATGGTGTCATTCCATTTACTGTGTGGAACTGTATATACTGTGTTTTGTTCAAGTTTGATGAGAACCCATTTGCAGAGAACCACTTAACGATTTTCTGAAAAACATCGTTTACAATTTCATCAGTTAATTCTTGTCTGTTGGGTGTGATAGCTATATTTGGCATGGCCTCAGCAAGTTGATGGAAGTCCCCTGACTAAACTGAGCCATGCTCCTTATGTAGTCGTCCATAATAGCGGCGGTTTTGCTGGTGCAGGATTTTTTGAACGAACTGACCTCTCGATTATGTTCCATAAATGTTCGATGGGATTCATGTCGGGAGATCTGGGTGGCCAATTCGTTCGAACTGACCAGAACGTTCATCATACCAATCACGGACAATTGTGGCCCGGTGACACTGTCATCCATAAAAATTCTATCGTAGTTTCGGAATATAAAGTCAATGAGTCGCTGCAAATGGTCTCCGCGTAACCGGACAATACCATTTCCAGTCAATGATCGGTTTCGCCGGCCGAAGTGGCCGTGCGGTTAAAGGCGCTGCAGTCTGGAACCGCGAGACCGCTACGGTCGCAGGTTCGAATCCTGCCTCGGGCATGGATGTTTGTGATGTCCTTAGTTAGTTAGGTTTAACTAGTTCTAAGTTCTAGGGGACTAATGACCTCAGCAGTTGAGTCCCATGGTGCTCAGAGCCATTTGAGCCAATGATCGGTTCAGCTTGACCAGAGGACCTCGTCCATTCCATGTAAACACAGCCCACATCATTGTGGAGCCTTCGCCAGCTTGCACAGTGCCTTGTTGACAACTCGTGTCCGTGGCTTCGTGGGATGTGCGCCACACACGAAACCTACCATCAGCTCTTGCCAACTGAGACCGGGACTTATCTGACCACGCCACGGTTTTTCAGTCATCTATGATCCGACAGATACTGTCAGGAACCCAGAAGAGGCGCTGTAAGCGATGTTGTGCTCTTAGCAAAGGCTCTAGTATCGATTGTTTGCTGCCAAATTTCGCCGCACTGTCCTAACGGATACGTTCGTCGTACGTCCCACATTGATTTCTGCAGTTACTTCACGCTTTGTTGCTTGCCTGTTAGCACTAATAAATCTACGCCAACGCCGCTGCTCTCGGTCGTTAAGTGTAAGCCGTCGACCACTGCGTTGTCTGTGGCGAGAGGTAGTGCCTAAAATCTGGTATTCTCGGAACAGTCTTGACACTGTTGATCTCGAAATATTGAATTCACTAACGATTTCCGAACTGGAATGTCTCATGCGTCTAGCTCCAGCTACGACTCCGCGTTAAGTCTGTTAATTCCCGTCGCATGGTCATAATGACATCAGAAATGAAAAAAAAAAAAAATATGGCTCTGAATACTATGGGACTTAACTTCTGAGGTCATCAGTCCCCTAGAACTTAGAACTACTTAAACCTAACTAACCTAAGGACACCACACACATCCATGCCCGAGGCTGGATTCGAACCTGCGACCGTAGCGGTCGCGCGGTTCCAGACTGTAGCGCCTAGAACCGCTCGGCCACTCCGGCCGGCATTTATGTATCAATAAATCATTTTCTTCAAGGTGATTTATAATGTTCGAGTACAGTATATGCTCCAAAATCCTACTGCAAATTGAGGTCAGTGATATGTCTACAACTCAATG
This sequence comes from Schistocerca serialis cubense, assembly GCF_023864345.2. Taxonomy (NCBI): domain Eukaryota; kingdom Metazoa; phylum Arthropoda; class Insecta; order Orthoptera; family Acrididae; genus Schistocerca; species Schistocerca serialis. The sequence goes on along the minus strand of NC_064642.1, from coordinate 630,784,086 downwards.
GGTTACTCCTATTTCCTTTCTTGAAAATTGGTGTGACCAGTGCTGCTTTCCAGTCTTTAGGAGCAGACCTTTCGTCAAGTGAGCGGTTGTATATGATTGCTAAGAAGGCGCTATTGTGTCTGCATACTCTGAGAGGAACCTGATTGGTATACCATCTGGACCGGAAGACTTACCTTTCTTAAGTGATTTGTTTCGCAGAAGACCATACAGATCAGCAAAAGGACATCTATGCAGAATTGCTTGCGCGTTACGAGACTGATCGTGACAATTTTTTGTCTAATATCGTCACAGAGTCCCACGTCGAGCAGTACAGTGGTACCATGCATGCATACGGGCCCTAACAATAAGGTGACGTAAGGCCGTCGCATTGAACAAAGATTATTTTAAAAGAGAGGAGCCGCGCGGGATTAGCCGAGCGGTCTGAGGCGCTGCAGTCATGGACTGTGCGGCTGGTCCCGGCGGAGGTTCGAGTCCTCCCTCGGGCATGGATGTGTGTGTTTGTCCTTAGGATAATTTAGGTTAGGTAGTGTGTAAGCTTAGTGACTGATGACCTTAGCAGTTAACTCCTATAAGATTTCACACACGTTTGAACAAAAGATAGGATTCTGTAGCCAGAATAGTGGAAAACGATACGGTGTATTGGAATCCTGAATAGAACCAATCTCTTTTCAGAAAAAAATGTGTTGCATTACTTATTGAGCGACGCTCGTATTTAATAGCTAAAATTGACTCAGGTGGAAGTATACCGCAATAGAGACGAAAACGTTCATTTGAACAAGGTACCGCCAACGAAGCATATGCGAGATAAATGCGAATGCGCCGCCGGTGACTTCAGTAAAATACATGGTCCTATTTATATTAATAAGTGTATTTGAAATGTAGCATATTTCAGTGTCGGACAGAAACGACAGAAGAGAACTTAGCGAATGTATTTGGTTTATGGGTGGGGACAGCTAGGATAAAGTGGGATGTTGTTGTTGTTGTGGTCTTCAGTCCTGAGACTGGTTTGATGCAGCTCTCCATGCTACTCTATCCTGTGCAAGCTTTTTCATCTCCCAGTACCTACTGCAACCTACATCCTTCTGAATCTGCTTAGTGTATTCATCTCTTGGTCTCCCTCTACGATTTTTACCCTCCACGCTGCCCTCCAATACTAAATTGGTGATCCCTTGATGCCTCAGAACATGTCCTACCAACCGATCCCTTCTTCTGGTCAAGTTGTGCCACAAACTTCTCTTCTCCCCAATCCTATTCAATACTTCCTCATTAGTTATGTGATCTACCCATCTAATCTTCAGCATGTGATGACAAGTACATAATCTCTGATCAGAACTACTGGAGTACAGTTGTGGAAATGAACAGAAACGAATTTTGAAAGAACGTGTCTGTTGATTATGGTAATAATGTGTGAAATACAATGGGCTGTTGGACAGAAACAAGTGCCGGTATATCTAACTATCGTGTATCGTTAGTTTACTTTATCTTTAGCTTTTTTCTGAGTCTGTGAATGAAAAATGACCGCAGATAGGAGAACAACACTCGGCGGTCTAACATATAGGGAAAGCTTAAAAACTGGACCCGTTGCATATACAAACCGGTTATATTTCGCAACGCAGAGTAATTTTCGTGTTTTAATAAGGGAGAATGTGCGGTAGCGTGCAATTAAATTCCTTCGCAACGCATTCTGATACTTCTGTTATTAATTTTCGCTGCTTTGTCTCTCTCTTTTTTCCTCTATTTAAAAAAAACAGGAAAAGAAGTTCGCTTTTGTACGGTAAATAATAATTGGCCCCTTCTGTGCTTCCGCCGCAGAGTTAAGCGGTGTTTGAATAACGCGCTCTTTAGCGCAGAAGTTTCCTTTTATTACTGCGCGGCTGAGAGCGCCGTGTAGACTCTGCGACAAGGGAAACACTCTCTTAGAATACAGACTGCCCCCCTTTGTTCCGGGCGGCCTCTTCAACTTGACTCGTTCCACTCGGACTTTAATTTGAAACAGCGGCGGCGCAGTAAAAATTACCAGCCGGCGGGCGAGGCGTTCGCGGAAACTGGTGAAAAATTCACCCGCGGGCCAGATGGCCGCCTGAGCGTGGACCGCGTATAATGAAACGCATTCGTCGTCCGATACGGTTTATTATTAATGTGAATTACGTTCTTGGCAAACCGGCGCCAAGCTGAGTCACTGCGGCTTTGCCGAGTTCAAGCCTGCCACCAGTGACACACAATCCGACCCTCAACAGCCACACAATTCCCGTCCTTTTAGAAACGTAATTCCGTTCGCTGTTCTGAGACAATTGATGAGAGTAAAACCAACATTATTCCACTCTGCTGAGTAATTTATCCGGCTACCGTGCCGGCCGGGTTGGCCGAGCGGTTCTAGGCGCTACAGTCCGGAACCGCGTGACCGCTATGGTTGCAGGTTCGGATCCTGCCTCGGGTATGGATGTGTGTGATGTCCTTAGGTTAGTTAGGTTTAAGTAGTTCTAAGTTCTATGGGACTGATGACCTCAGAGGTTAAGTCCCATAGTGCTCAGAGCCATTTGAACCATTTTGAACCGGCTACCGTTGTCTCTGTTATGTCCTCGTTGCCGTTTACGAGGTCTGCATGTGGTAGACACTTGCCTGTCCTGAAATTTGCAGATGTGAGTACTATAGTTAACTTACACCAATCATGAAAGTGACTGAATAAAACAGTTTTCGTTTCGAAAATATTGTTACGGATTGAAAGAAATTCGTAGAAGTGTTATGCTGTCGTATAAGCTTACGTCCAGATCGAGCAGAGCGAGGCATATGCCTCCGAACTGTTATGCTATGGAATAAGCATAAGGCCAGATCGTGCTGGGGCATGTTCCTCTGGTGCAGTTAAGACGGCAAGTGCAATGTTCTTCTGTGTACATGCTCGATGTCTTCTACTCTGATAGCTGGTTTTCATTGCACTCTAGTGTAGTGAGATGCGAGTAAGTCTGTGAGGTCCTATCGCTTGACAACTGCGCCTGCTGTCATAACTGTATTGGGGGCACATGCCTCCGTTAGCTCGATCTGAATTAGGCTCATTACCCAAAATAACAGTTCTATGAATGTCTCCCAGTCCATGATCGCCTTACAAAGGCGAAACGCGTCATTAAAGCAACTGTAGAGTCTTGTACCACAAGGAAGCAAAGGAAAGGGTGTTGTCAGGGGTGGCCGGTATCCTCTTTCTACAACACAAATGCACACGTGGATTAATGCGGTTCTTTTATTTACATAAGTAAACTTTACTTATATGGGATAGAGTCAGTGTTCTGTGGTACAAGTTCAACAATAATAGTCCTGCTACAGTCACTGATCTGGTCGCTTTGTACTGTGGTAACCTGCGATGTGAACTGAACCCACTCTGCGAATCACTGACGCACGCCAAACTGGAATAGTGAGTCGAGTGAGGCCCTCCGGTGAGCGGCGGCCGCCTAAATACTTGCTTTCGAGAGGCGTTGGCGGCGCGTTGCTTGTCGGTGTGTCTCTGGCCTCTCTCGTGATAGGCGCGCTTGATCCAGAGCCTACTATCGATCTTTGCACTAAGTCTGTGCCTACCGGTGTGCTGGCAACAGTTTACGCCAGCACAGCAACCAAAACTGTTTTATTGAAGAAGAATAACTGTCGTATGGTTGCTGTCCCAGTTGGCCAGATCGAGTGGAAGATACAGAGTGGCAAACATAAAACAGGCCCCTGCGCTGAAAGGAATATCAATGAAGAAAATCAACCTACTTCATTGCTTTCTTACATTTTTATTGTATAGTTACATTATTAACTGTGTAATTAACAGTTTTAGTAACAGATTTATTTTTATTAGTTTATCAAGCATATTTTAGAAAGGAATTTAAAGTCTCTGCCAATATCCAAGCAAAGTTGTGCACGTCGAAGCATGTTAAGGAAAACACTTTTCAGTACTCTTTGAGGAATGTTCCAAATTTCTACACACATGCTGTCTTTTAATGTGTTAAGTGTTCTGGGATTGTTGCGGTAGACTCTAGCCATTAGAAATCCTCAGAGATGAGAGTCACATCGTGACAAGTCAGGAGAGCGGCGTGGTCACAAGCCCTTACTAATGGTCCTCTCTTCTGTAAAATCAGTATGTATACGAGCTAAGGACAAATCTGACGTATGGGAAGTTGCCCCATCTTGCTGGAAATATACACAACATTTTTCGTTTGGAGTTAACAGAGCCGAAAATTCATTATGGAGTTGCAAGTAAACATGTGTGTTGACAGTTTCGTTGAAGAACAATGGCCCGATAATTCTGTTACCAGATACAGCACACCAGACACCAATTTTTAAATCGTGTAACGGCTTTTGCTGTAAGCCATTACGATTCTCTGGAGCAAAATGTCTTGTGTTTTGTGAATTAACGTAACCCGACAGATGAAACCGAGCTTCATCCGTCGAAAGGAGGAGGAACGGATCAAGATGTCCCCCAGCGACATTTTCCAGCAACCAATTATTGTGATGTGTACGCTTACCCTTGTCCGCTTCTTTTATTTGCTGAACTACACTCACACGGTAAGGTTTCATTTTTAAGCCATAAAGGATGCGTTGACATGACCTGCGAGATATTCCACATTGCTGTGATAATCGTAGTGTTGACTTGTAGGGACTTCTTTCAATGTGTGCCATCACATTTGCCACAACTTCAGGTGTACGTACTGTCAGTGCCTTATTTCTCTTTGAATTAACAACACTGCCTGTCGAACGCCACTTTCTCACTAGAATAGTTAATTTTGCAGGAATATTACTTTCAGTAAACTTTTCATGAAAAGTCTCCCGAACAACTTCAATGGATCCAGACCGCACATATTTTTCAACAATGAACACACATTCTTCAATGGAGTAAGGCATGGCAATGAAGTACACGCTTTATAACGACTACTTGCCGTATGAACTACTCACACGCTACTGCTGTTGGAAGGTGGCAAAGAATCTGACAAGCTAGAAATGCTACTCACGCGCGTTCGCATTCCGGTTCGGGCCGGCTATATATGAGCCACTCTGTATTTTAAAATCATCAAAGTAGTAACTCTAGCATAGGACTTCCCAAGTTATGTTCTGCAGAACACCAGTGTCTCACCGAAAGCGAATTAGGACTCCGTGGAAAACATGGTGCTTTTCGCGACATTTTCTCTTATCTTTTCAAAAATCCTATTTTCATTTGTGTGTTAATTATGACGTAAAATTGAAGTAATCACTGAATAGCACAAGTTCTTCTCAGTTTTTAAAATATTTGTAAAAGAGCTTCAACAAGGGAAGTTTTATTGCCCAGATCGCAGTTGATACATATGGTGAACACTAGTTTCGGCAAAGTTATATTGCCGTCTTCAGATCATAGAATAAGTGAATTATAAAGTCACTGCATGTTTGTCAGTTCTTTAACCTTCAAAATAACGAAGGTGTTCCATCAAACTGCCACCAGAATTCTCAAAGTGCTCCGTCTGAGGAATAGTTTGGGAGTCCTTGGCCTAGAGCTGCAGTCCAAAAACGACGTTTCACTTCTTGGCGAAGGACATAGGCGTGGCAAAGCTTTCAGTTTTTTTTTTCTTTGGGAGGGAGGTGGAGCAACATTGCTTACTATCGCCCCCACCTTATGTGACACAGATAAAATATATGAAATACTTTAATATAAGAACACACTGTTTGATTGCAGTAAAATATGTAGAACTTTTAACATAACAGCAAAAAAATTATTAACATCAGTGATTAGTGCATCGCTCTAACAACATCCAAGAAATTAAAATTCAGAGAATTATAGCATTCAGAAAGCATTCATTTCAGAAGTTCCAGTGTTCTGTCCTCTCAGTAATGCATGAAGTATTACAAGCCTAGGCGGGCATTAACCCAATGCATTCGAAGATTTCACGTTCCGATCGTGAATGATGCTCGGGGAAAACCACAGCGTGTAAGGCCCCAGACGAAGTACACTTTCTCTCATAATTATTTCGCGTGATACACCTGGGAAGAAGTAACATCCTGCTTCACTCTTCTTGAAATGTACGCACTCGGATTTTTAACAGTAAACCTCTTTGCGATGCGCAATGAGCATTTCCACGAGGCTGTGGCTCTTGATAAACGCTCGTGGAACGAAAGGTGCCACTCATTTTTGGATGTTTTCTGTCTCCTCTATTAATCCTACATGGTAATGCTTAGTTATCAGTGCCTGCACCAACTATGGATCCTCTGCATTACAATGTTTTTTTTTTTTTTTTTTTTTTTTTTTTGCAACTATCATGCAAGATTCATCTTCATCCACGAAGTATCTCAAGGAGCTTTCTACATTGCGCTCCTTTTGGGCACTTCCGAAACTACTTCTACATTCAAAGATTTTGCTCCGCCACAAAAGACGCTTTGACTTCATATGGCCAGTCACAAAAAGCAAAGCATAAGCTCCGAACTGTGGCCAAGGCGGTCCAATAGGGACCGACAGATTGTCGTGTTACCCTCTGCCAATAGCGTTGCTCGGATTGGGTGTGGAGGGCCTTAGGATAAGCACACCACTCTCCCGACCGTCGTCGGATCTCTAGATCTTGTAGTCTCTGCTTATCACTCAAATAGCTACTCAAATACGATCACTGGCCTTAGAGCACCTCGTTCCAGTCCTCCCAACAAGGAAAATTCCCTGGCAGTACCTGCAATCGAATCCGGGTCCTCTGCGTGGTAGGCCGGCCACTGTGCCACAGAAGCTGAACTCCAATCACAAAGACGGCCCGATATTGCGTAAATTCATATTTTGTTCACCAAGCGACATTGCAACTGACTGTCTAATGCCTTCCTGGAGTCAACGAACACATCAATATCTACGCCGCTATCTGCTGAATTCTCAAATCATAACAAACAAAGCCAGTTGATCTTCACTAGAGAGCCATTTTAGAAATCCAGACTGATTTATAAAGAGGCACTTTCCATTCTCCAGAAAGGTGTTAATACGCAAGACTAAAACGCGTTCATAGAATCTCAGCAGCTAATATTAAAGATACATGTCCGTCTGATGACTGTTCTTCAATCTCTTGCAACCCTTGTTGATCCATTGACCGACCATAAACTGCGTCCAGAAGACGAATCTGTATCACATCGTAAAACTATCTTATGTTCAGTTGTCGCTCTTCTTTCGAGTGATTTTAATTGATTTTTTATTTGTCGTATCACCTGTCATTTCAACGCTCTTCTGATGGTTTCAGTTACTGTTTCACTGGCTCGACCTTCTCTTACACTACCTTGCAACGTAACAGCAGTTTTGTGTTCAGCTTCACCGAAACACGCACCCAAATACGGGCCTGAAGCATAATTACGGTGTCAATGAGATACGGCTGGCGGAAAAGAAAAGTTGATTGAACACCTGGGATGAAATTAGTGTAAGTTACGGCAAGTCAGCGCAACTCATCATCGTTGGAACGCATTCAGCTGTAATTTGAGCCGTGGCTATTGACTTTCCGGCCAGACAAATGAATGCCTTGGCATTCTCACTCTAGGGGGGTGGGGGGCGAGTTGATACGAGCTGGCTATAGCGCTGCTTATTATTGACGCCAGCTGGAACGCATCGGGGAAAGTACGAGACACATCCGTTTCTCTATATCATTAACAAGATACCAAAATGTTAGAAGGGCACAAAGACATGCAGCGTACTGTGGTGTCACCGCCAGGCACAACACTTGCTAGGTGGTAGCCTTTAAATCGGCCGCGGTCCGTTAGTATACGTCGGACCCGCGTGTCGACACTATCAGTGATTGTTGCAGGCAGGTCTAGAGAGACTTCCTAGCACTCGCCCCAGTTGTACAACCGACTTTGCTAGCGATGGTTCACTGACAAAATACGCTCTCATTTGCCGAGACGATAGTTAGCATAGCCTTCAGCTATGTCATTTGCTACGACCTAGCAAGGCGCCATTATCAGTTGCTATTGATATTGTGAAGAATGTACAGACAAGAGCTACGTTCAACATTGATGGATTAAAGTTAAGTATTCCACCAAGTACCACCTTTTTTCTGAAGTCTGAATTCCTTGTTCTGTTCCAGACCTCACGCCAGCCTGCGTGAACTTAAACGCGTGCCTTTCGGCTTCCTCCAAACCCCGTGGGTTGGCTCCTGCCAATCCACAACACGTACAATGCGGCTGGTTGATTGTGTGTGTGTGTGTGTGTGTGTGTGTGTGTGTGTGTGTGTGTGTGTGTGTGTGAAGAAAGCAGGAAAATATCGAGTATGTTAAGCATACAAGGTGGCCAAAATACCACTGCTCCGGAAATTGTTCACAAATTTGCAACGGCTATTCGATTAACTGACGGGAAATTTCTGCTGCATGATGCAGCATATTCTGTGGTTTTCTATAGGGTGCTCCAGTCAAAACTGCATTAATTATTAGTGTGCGGTAGCGTTGGAAGTAGTGTGTGTGTGTGGGGGGGGGGGGGGGGGCGAGTAACCAAGATCACCATTGCGTTCCCCAACACAAAGCATTTCAGTAGCCGTGGAGCGGTAGACTAAGCAACAACGGTCGTTTGCAGTGAAAGCGTTCTACCAAAGCGGTAGCTATGTAGCCGTTCAGCGGCGTTTCCAGGCGCATTTTCAAATTAATCGAAATAGGCAGGTACCTTCGGTTAACTCAATAAAATCTTGGGTCGAAAACTTTGAAAACGTCGGCGAAAGAAATACCTCATAACGCTGGTGATCTCAAATCAAGAATCCGGCTGTAAATCCAGAGAATTGCTCAGCATATGCTCCGTCACGTGATGGACAACTTCGTAAATCGGCTGCGAGAACGCCGTGATCCACAAGGACGTCATCTTCGGTTATTTTCAAACAACGAAAAAATTGTGTTGATGTTTCTTAAATGCTTTTTAACGTAGAATAATATTGTATGAATAAAATTTTGATACCTGCGTCCGTGTTTATTTTACACACATTTAAAAAATGCAGGTTTGACTGCTGCACCCTGTATTTCCGGACGGGCTGAATCAGGAAGAAATCGAAAACTGACGGTCGACCTGTGCATTCGCAGCTCCAAATATTTCGGTAACATTCCATTCAGGAACCACTGAAATAAATGAAAACCCACTGCTTTAACTTATACACAACAGAAATTTTGTAAGGATTAAGATGGTTTTTTCATATGACAATTATTCCCGCTTGTACAATTAGCCAGTGTTGCAGGATATAATTCACTTGAATAAGGTTCTCTGGTGCGCAGGATAACTTTCTGATGATTCTTTTGCTGACTTCGGCACGAGATGTCGAAAACACTTTTCAGGCCATTTTCTCTTTGTCTATAGACTGTACAAAGGACTCTGCAGGTACACCAACGGAAACCAAATGTAAAGTTACACGATCCGACAGACAGTTTAGAAACCATGCATAATTTGCTAGTAAAATCGAATACGTGTTGAAAGTGATGAATTACCGCTTCCCAATTGAGCCCAAAAACTGAAGATAAGTTACCGGAATCGGTGACAAAATATCGTAGTCAAAACTGTTTAACCCTAGATTACTAAACCCTCTTAAAGTTTACGACTGCAATAGCGTTAAAACATGTCATTCTGTACTTAATTTGGTATGTAACATACCACTGAATATGTAATAACTGTAACTAGCCCATACATAATCTATACATCATGACTTCCTTTGAATAAAATGTGGAGTAATAAACTTTACGATGGTCTACTAGCAATGTAATATTTTTTCTCCTCTTTAGTGGTCTGCGGTTAACACGCTGACCACCACACGCTCCACTATGTTTAGTGCAGCATATGTTCTGGCGGTGTGTTTGTACTATAATCATAGTCACCTGAGGCTTGACGATGAAACACATACTGTGGACGAACGTGTCTTGTTAATTTGCTCTTGAGCTGGCGAGGTATTATCAGTTAAGCATCAGTCGCAGTTACGGCTTCTTACAGTTCTACTTGCTGTAGATTTCTTGCATTCCATTACCGTCAGCATTACCTTCAGTGTCGTCGTCACTGCTGGCACTACGAGTTGTGTCCACAACGCATCTTCGTCAGAAAGCTCCGATATTGCCAGATGACCTACATCAAATTCTGATTCTTGCAGCTTCACAAATTCTTCATCAGTAAAACCAGTCTTTTTTCGACGTTTACATCATCGTACCGTTCGACTGGTTGACGCGGTACGGGATCCATTTGAGCTAAAACAATTTACGCTCAAATTACATGAGAAAGCAACTCTCACTACTCATGCCAAAATATAAATTAGCAGTCAGCCTTATAAGGGATGTAGAGCAAGAAATTACTAATGAAACCTCTGTGTAATGTAAAGTTGCAAAAAGCAAAATTCAAAACGTTAAGCAATATACTGTGCCTGTTTTCGTGTACACAGGTGTAGTGACAATCAAAAACTACAGATTAATGCACAGTACTGCTCTGCATACTGAGCTAAATACAGTGAGTATGTGTCCGCCGGCGCCTTCGTGACAGTCAACAATGCTAGGGTGGTCCCCAAATTCCGCCTTAGGTACACAGTTACAATGCGATAACACGCAGAACAAAGGAAGATGGAACGTAGGGCTTCTTTCTCTAAGTTTACCTTGATGACTGTAGCGTCGGCAGGGCATCCGCCCACGAGGTTCAAAACCGGGATAAAATTTCCCAATTCCTGAAACCGCAGACCCCTTAGTAGACGGGATGAACGCTTTGGAAAAGAAAGTAAGATATAAGGAAAATTATTTGATAACAATAATTCACTGCCGAAATCGGTAATTGCTTGCCGATTTCTGAGATCAGGTCAGAATAACAACTGGTTCAAATGGCTCTGAGCACTATGGGACTTAACTTCTGAGGTCATCAGTCCCCTAGAACATAGAACTACTTAAACCTAACTAACCTAAGGACATCACACACATCCATGCCCGAGGCAGGATTCTAACCTGCGACCGTAGCGTCAGAATAACAGTGTGTCCCAAAATACGAGAGCGTACTGAAAAATAATGCCTCAAATTTTCTGTGTGAAGAGTCTTAAAGCTGTTTAAATAAAACAAACGTTATTGTCTAAATCTTCATTCTTCATATCTGCTTATTTATTTCTTAACTTAGTCAGCCGAGCTACGAACACATTTCTACCAACGAGAGGCCAGTTTGTTGATACAATCACTGTACGATATTTCAATTTGTTGCCACAACCACAACCTCGCCTCTGCTTGCACAACTTCATCACTATCAAAATGAGGCTCTTAAAGGTGTTATTTAACTTTTGAAAACAGGTGAAAAAATCGGAACTTTGGGACTGCATGGAGGATGATTGATGACAGTGAATGGAGGCATCAGATTGTTGCAGATGCCGCAGCACTCATGTGTGGTTTGACATTGCCATGTACTGAAGGAGAGAGTGTTCCATGTGTGGACGAGCTCTTCTAGTACGAAAGTCGATTACAGCACGCTGTTTCTCACGCACCAACATCGTTACGTTACACTCCGCCATATTACACGCTATCAACTCGGAGATCTCTAGCGGTAGAGGGCTGCAAATACTGTACGTAAACACGAAGAATAAAGATGGAGGACGTTGTTAATAACGCCGACCGAAGTGGCCGAGCGGCTCTAGGCGCTTCAGTGTGGAACCGCGCGACCGCTACTGCCGCAGGTTCGAATCCTCCCTCGGGCATGGATGTGTGCGATGTCCTTAGGTTAGTTAGGTTTAAGTAGTTATAAGTTCTAGGGGACTGATGACCTCAGAAGTTAAGTCCGATAGTGCTCAGAGCCATTTGATGTTAATAACGTTTGTGTTATTTAGAAAGCCTTAATAATTTCCACATAAAAATTTCGGAGGCATTACTTTGCAGCACGCCTTCTAAAACTGAAACTCCTCCCGAACAGGCCATGAAGGCCCGACCGTACCGACCGGCCGCCGTGTCATCCTAAGCCCATAGGCGTCACTGGATGCGGATATCGAGGGGCAAGTGGACAGCCCACCGCTCTCCCGGCCATATGTGAGTTTCCGAGATAGGAGCCGCTACCTCTCAGTCAAATATCAGCACGCCTTCGGACGATATAATTTCATCAGTAGTTCAACATTTCTTCTCGCGTATGCTTATATGTTTGCAGTATATATATGAAAGGTTAAAAGACAGTTTTGAGGTCTCAGAAAGACCAAAAGAAGAAACAGATTCTAGAAAAGTGTTTCTGGATTCAGTTCTTTGGAAACATAACCTGTTAAAAAAATTACATTCGGCGTAGTCCATTAATGGAAGCCACAAGGAATATCTTGCGCGAAAAATAAGTCATTGGGCTCGACAGAGTAGGGAAGACATTATCTGAAGTCCAGAGTAAAATTAGTTTTATGAGTATCACAATCGTGCCGTATTTTGAAACAGAAGAAATAGCGTAAGAGTGACTGCTAATGTCATCTGGAGCAGCACTTGGATGCAATCGATAAAAACGGGGGCTGGGTATGTTCTGTAACTTTCACTTATAACCAGGCTGGAGAAAGACTGACAGATATGAACACACACGATAGCTCGCCTCCGCTCATTCGCATAACACACACACACACACACACAACCACACACACACACACACACACACACACACACACACACACACACACACACACACACACACAACTGACGTTTCCGGCTAGCCATAGACATCGAAAGTTATTGTTATTGTCGCAAAGACTTGCTGAGACGTCTTCATCTCTGGGTGATGTGACGAATGGTTTCCTTTCATTCTGCGCTCACGGCGTATTGTCAAGCCGCTTCTCAGTGAACATTCTCCTTTGTTTCCTTCGCTCATTTTTCACTGCTGCTGGAATTATTGTTTGGTCTTATAATTGCACAAAGGCTATGAGTTTCAATTTGATGCCTTGCACAGCGCTAAAATTCATTTTAGTTAAATCTTTGTCGGCGCTGATCTTTCCATGGTGGAGCTCTCCTTCTTTCTACTATATTTGAGGATTCCATAACAGGTCTCTTCTGTTTTGATAACAAAGTAGTAAATACCCAGAAAACTTATAGACTATACCCTTATAAAATAGGTTAGCTATTGCGGTTTCATCGAACAATCGACGATCTGTTGATTTCTGTGCACAGACACCCTAAAAAGATATTATTTTCTATCTGCACTTGATATTCTTGTCCTCAAAATTATTTTATTGTATCTTTCCACGTTCGGGTCATACAAACTGTCTCGTTACCGGTTTCCACTCCTCGGAAACTCGTCATCAGATGATCTGTTAAAAATAAATAAATAAATGCGCACATAGCATCCACTTGAATACGTTACACAGGAACCGTGAAAAGAAAGTGTACAGCACTTCGATAAAAGTACAGCTGAAAGTGTCAGGAGAGATGTTCACAGCGTAACAAATTGGAGAGCATTTTAGCTGTATATAGATCTTGGTTTGAACTTGTAATATAGCTTCTTACTGTTGTTCGAATCTACATCGTCGGGGGAGATGTGTTGCATTCAAGGGTAAAGATGCAGGCCTTCACCTACAAATTCATCCTTGAATGCGACACTTTTTCCCCAGCGATATCAATTCGTGGTCGCATCATGATTTAATCGAGCTGAAATTTAAATCTTTATGACTCCGTTATCCTTCGTAATCGTCACGCCTTCAACCAGTCATTTTCCCTTTCGATCGCACAATTTCGCCGGCCGAAGTGGCCGCGCGGTTCTGGCGCTGCAGTCTGGAACCGCGAGACCGCTACGGTCGCAGGTTCGAATCCTGCCTCGGGCATGGATGTGTGTGATGTCCTTAGGTTAGTTAGGTTTAACTAGTTCTAAGTTCTAGGGGACTAATGACCTCGGCAGTTGAGTGCCATAGTGCTCAGAGCCATTTTGAACGCACAATTTCAGGGTAATTCTATAGCTGGGATTGCTCCGTGGACTGTTGTTTAGCCACGAACTGCCATTTAATTCACTGGGTTGTCAGAAGCATGCCATCATCCTAGCCAGGCCCGCTTTCTTGGAAACTGCGGAAATAGCAGTCAGTTCCATTATGTCCTAAGGAATTGGCCGATGGCTGTGTTCTCCTCGTGAGTGCTGCAGTAGCGAAAGAGCAGCCCTTGAGTCGGAGAGAACGATGGCTTGCTCTGTCTCTCGATATCACGCATGTTAGCGCCTTTAGGATGGGCGTTAAAGTTCCGCCGTCATGATAGTGTTATCAGTAAGGAGGTCAGGTTTCTGTAAATGCCTGTGAGCAAACACTCAAAAAGCGTAGTTCGCATTTTGACCCCTCGGTGAATATTATATGTGCTGTCGCAGTTTGATATCGCGCTAGGTGAATCCGGTTTTGATGGATGTGAAGGACTCTGTAGCAGTTGTCGAGGTTGAATTGAATGACGTCTCTTTGCTTCTTTAAACAGTTCGAAATAATAAAAAGACCACGCTCTCCCGGATGGCCTGCACCCATCACCTGCTCGATGATGGGAAGATGGAATTCTGGATCTCAGGGAGGCATCCCGCAAGGCCGACTAGTGAGACTTGACTGCCTGAAACTGCGACACGCTGCGGCAGGAAAATTGAAACTACCAACCCAGTTACTACTTTCGTCCAAACAGACAAATATTATTCAACTTAAACTAAAACTAAACTAAACTCCGCGCGCACAGGCCATGAAGGCACAAAGGTACCGACCGGTCACCGTGTCATCCTCAGCCCACAGTCGTCACTGGATGTAGATACGGAGGGACATGTGGTCAGCACACCGCTCTCCCGGCCGTATGTCAGTTTCCGAGACCGGAGCCGCTGCTTTTCAGTCAAATAGCTTCTCAGTTTGCCTCGCAAGGGCTGAGTGCACCCCATTAGCCAACAGCGCTCGGCAGACCGGATGGTCACCCATCCAAGTGCTAGCCCAGGCCGACAGCGCTTAACTTCGGCGATCTGATGGGAACCGGTGTTACCACCGCGGCAAGGTCGTTGGCCATTATTCAACCTGCCTTCCTTTAAATAATAACAGTGTGACCCTAGGCTTCTGGGGCAGGGTACCAACGCCAGGGCCGGCCGGTGTGGCCGTGCGGTTCTAAGCGCGTCAGTTTGGAACCGCGTGACCGCTACGGTCGCAGGTTCGAATCCTGCCTCGGGCATGGATGTGTGTGATGTCCTTAGGTTAGTTAGGTTTAAGTAGTTCTAAGTTCTAGAGGACTGATGACCTCAGTAGTTAAGTCCCATAGTGCTCAGAGCCATTTGAACCAACGCCAGGAACACAACAAATTAACACTATTATAAGATTTTGTATCACAAACCTCTCAGTGGTGGGCAACGTAAATAACAGTGGTTAATTTTATCAATCAAAAAACTTAAATGGCGGGAGAAGCAGAGCTAAAGCCTTACCAACAATACATTTAAAACTTACTATATTTTAAAAAAGGCTTAAGGCTGGCAAAGCTCATAATTACTCGCCGGCTGCGGTGGTCGAGCGGTTCTAGGCGCTTCAGTCCAGACCCGCGCGACTGCTACGGTCGCAGGTTCAAATCTTGCCTCGGGCATGGGTGTGTGTGATGTCCTTAGGTTAAAGTAGATCTAAGTTCTAGGGGTCTGATGACCTCAGATGTTAAGTCCCATAGTGCTCAGAGCCATGTGAAGCATAATTACTCTGCCACACAGGTTGCCTAGAGTGACTGCCAGGTACGCCCACAGAATCACAAAATCAGTTATAGCTGCCTATAAACCAACCATAACTGGACGTGGCAGCGCAAGCAAGGGCTAACACAGGACAGACTTTAGCACAACTGACTCGAGGGCGCTGTACAGAACATGTCAAACAAGACAGTGCGACGTACCCGGGTCAGTACTTACGTTCTTCTTTTTTTTTTTTTTTGTCATCAGTCTACTGACTGGTTTGATGCAGCGCGCCACGAATTCCTTTCCTGTGCTAACCTCTTCATCTCTGAGTAGCACTTGCAACCTACGTCCTCAATTATTTACTAGACGCATTCCAATCTCTGTCTTCCTCTACAGTTTTTGCCCTCTACAGCTCCCTCTAGTACCACGGAAGTCATTCCCTCATGTCTTAGCAGATGTCCTATCATCCTGTCCCTTCTCCTTATCAGTGTTTTCCACATATTCCTTTCCTCTCCGATTCTGCGTAGAACCTCCTCATTCCTTACCTTATCAGTCCACCTAATTTTCAACTTTCGTCTATAGCACCACATCCCAAATGCTTCGATTCTCTTCTGCTCCGGTTTTCCCACAGTCCATGTTTCACTATCATACAATGCTGTACTCCAGACGAACATCTTCAGAAATTTCTTCCTCAAATTAAGGCCGGTATTTCACATTAGTAGACTTCTCTTGGCCAGAAATGCCTTTTTTGCCATAGCGAGTCTGCTTTTGATGTCCTCCTTGCTCCGTCCGTCATTGGTTATTTTACTGCCTAGGTAGCAGAATTCCTTAACTTCATTGACTTCGTGACCATCAATCCTGATGTTAAGTTTCTCGCTGTTCTCATTTCTACTACTTCTCATTACCTTCGTCTTTCTCCGATTTACTCTCAAACCATACTGTGTACTCATTAGACTGTTCATTCCGTTCAGCAGATCATTTAATTCTTCTTCACTTTCACTCAGGATAGCAATCTCATCAGCGAATCGTATCATTATATCATTTCACCTTGTATTTTAATTCCACTCCTGAACCTTTCTTTTATTTCCATCATTGCTTCCTCGATGTACAGATTGAAGAGTAGGGGCGAAAGTCTACAGCCTTGTCTTACACCCTTCTTAATACGAGCACTTCGTTCTTGATCGTCCACTCTTATTATTCCCTCTTGGTTGTTGTACGTATTGTATATGACCCGTCTCTCCCTATAGCTTACCCCTACTTTTTTCAGAATCTCGAACAGCTTGCACCATTTTATATTGTCGAACGCTTTTTCCAGATCGACAAATCCTATGAAAGTGTCCTGATTTTTCTTTAGCCTTGCTTGCATTATTAGCCGTAAAGTCAGAATTGCCTCTCTCGTCCCTTTACTTTTCCTAAAGCCAAACTGATCGTCACCTAGTGCATTCTCAATTTTCTTTTCCATTCCTCTGTATATTATTCTTGTAAGCAGCTTCAATGCATGAGCTGTTAAGCTGATTGTGCGAAAATTCTCGCACTTGTCAGCTCTTGCCGTCTTCGGAATTGTGTGGATGATGCTTTTCCGAAAGTCAGATGGTATGTCGCCAGACTCATATATTCTACACACCAACGTGAATAGTCGTTTTGTTGCCACTTCCCCCAATGCTTTTAGAAATTCTGATGGAATGTTATCTATCCCTTCTGCCTTATTTGACCGTAAGTCCTCCAAAGCTCTTTTAAATTCCAATACTGGATCCCCTATCCTTTCTAAATCGACTCCTGTTTCTTCTTCTATCACATCAGACAAATCTTCACCCTCATAGAGGCTTTCAATGTATTCTTTCCACCTATCCGCTCTCTCCTCTGCATTTAACAGTGGAATTCCCGTTGCACTCCTAATGTTACCACCGT
This sequence comes from Schistocerca serialis cubense, assembly GCF_023864345.2. NCBI lineage: Eukaryota > Metazoa > Arthropoda > Insecta > Orthoptera > Acrididae > Schistocerca > Schistocerca serialis. The sequence goes on along the minus strand of NC_064642.1, from coordinate 630,766,655 downwards.
TGCTTTTAATGTCACCAAAGGTTGATGTTTTCACATTTTTCCTGCAGCCATTTCGTCTTAGCTTCCCTGCGCTTCCTAATTATTTCACTTCTCAGCGACTTGTATTTCTGTATTCCTGATTTTCCCGGAACATGTTTGTACTTCCTCCTTTCATCAATCAACTGAAGTATTTCTTCTGTTACCCATGGTTTCTTCGCAGCTACCTTCTTTGTACCTACGTTTTCCTTCCCAACTTCTGTGATGGCCCTTTTTAGAGATGTCCATTCCTCTTCAACTGTATTGCCTACTGCGCTATTCCTTATTGCTGTATCTATAGCGTTAGAGAACTTCAAACGTATCTCGTCATTCCTTAGTACTTCCGTATCCCACATCTTTGGTATTGATTCTTCCTGACTAATGTCTTGAACTTCAGCAACTTCAGCCTACTCTTCATCACTACTATATTGTGATCTGAGTCTATATGTGCTCCTGGGTACGCCTTACAACCCAGTATCTGATTTCGGAATCTCTGTCTGACCATGATGTAATCTAATTGAAATCTTCCCGTATCTCCCGGCCATTTCCAAGTATACCTCCTCCTCTTGTGATTCTTGAACAGGGTATTCGCTATTACTAGCTGAAACTTGTTACAGAACTCAATTAGTTATAATGAATTCTACTCTGCTTTTGTAAATGATGAAAGTCTATGTGAATGCAGCTTGCCGCTAACTTGGTGTAATGTTTTGTCTGTACAGAAGTGTATCTGTCGCCTTTATCGCTCTTTCCCTCTCACACATAAATCGGTACAATAAAGTCAGGGCTTCGTGTTTTCTAGTTAGGCTGATCCGTGAAAAGACAGAGAAACAATTATGCTAATGGAGGATTCTCTCTCTCTCTCTCTCTCTCTCTCTCTGTCCTTTATCTGTGTACAGTTTAAATATATTATTTACGTGAAATCAGCCTAGTAGAATCTCTGGTGGAGCCCTTCGTCTTAATATTCAGCGGCTGGCTTGCTAGAAAAGATCTTTACATTTGTTATTATTATTAAGCGCTGCATTCAGTTGGGAAAATCGATCGTTTGAACAATTCGTTCAGTTTACGACAGATCTAAAATTTCAGATGTGGACGAAGCCTTTTTGGACGATTTCAAAAAAACTCAGAGATTGCAGGCTCTCTTCGTCACAGCTGAAACTTCCCAATTAATTACAGGGCCCAGACAATCATCAATGATTCAGACAGAGAACTCATTCGTCATTCACTCTAGAATAAAATGGTCACAAACCTTATTTCTGAGGAAAATTGTATATTGAATCCATTTTCGTACATGTTCCGTTTTCTGTTGGTTCCAAGTCACATGTAATTTTATTTTACAGGTTTCTCTTTCTCTTTATCTATCACGCTAGCGACACAAACTTTCCTAGCTCGCTTTAGCTCGAAGAAGAGTAAATAAATCTCTTTTAGCAATCCGAAAATCTTCCAACCGATACTTCCGAAGCTGTTCCTTTCTCCCACTATAATAACCATGGAGCATACATACACTCCTGGAAATGGAAAAAAGAACACATTGACACCGGTGTGTCAGACCCACCATACTTGCTCCGGACACTGCGAGAGGGCTGTACAAGCAATGATCACACGCACGGCACAGCGGACACACAAGGAACCGCGGTGTTGGCCGTCGAATGGCGCTAGCTGCGCAGCATTTGTGCACCGCCGCCGTCAGTGTCAGCCAGTTTGCCGTGGCATACGGAGCTCCATCGCAGTCTTTAACACTGGTAGCATGCCGCGACAGCGTGTACGTGAACCGTATGTGCAGTTGACGGACTTTGAGCGAGGGCGTATAGTGGGCATGCGGGAGGCCGGGTGGACGTACCGCCGAATTGCTCAACACGTGGGGCGTGAGGTCTCCACAGTACATCGATGTTGTCGCCAGTGGTCGGCGGAAGGTGCACGTGCCCGTCGACCTGGGACCGGACCGCAGCGACGCACGGATGCACGCCAAGACCGTAGGATCCTACGTAGTGCCGTAGGGGACCGCACCGCCACTTCCCAGCAAATTAGGGACACTGTTGCTCCTGGGGTATCGGCGAGGACCATTCGCAACCGTCTCCATGAAGCTGGGCTACGGTCCCGCACACCGTTAGGCCGTCTTCCGCTCACGCCCCAACATCGTGCAGCCCGCCTCCAGTGGTGTCGCGACAGGCGTGAATGGAGGGACGAATGGAGACGTGTCGTCTTCAGCGATGAGAGTCGCTTCTGCCTTGGTGCCAATAATGGCCGTATGCGTGTTTGGCGCCGTGCAGGTGAGCGCCACAATCAGGACTGCATACGACCGAGGGACACAGGGCCAACACCCGGCATCATGGTGTGGGGAGCGATCTCGTACACTGGCCGTACACCACTGGTGATCGTCGAGGGGACACTGAATAGTGCACGGTACATCCAAACCGTCATCGAACCCATCGTTCTACCATTCCTAGACCGGCAAGGGAACTTGCTGTTCCAACAAGACAATGCACGTCCGCATGTATCCCGTGCCACCCAACGTGCTCTAGAAGGTGTAAGTCAACTACCCTGGCCAGCAAGATCTCTGGATCTGTCCCCCATTGAGCATGTTTGGGACTGGATGAAGCGTCGTCTCACGCGGTCTGCACGTCCAGCACGAACGCTGGTCCAACTGAGGCGCCAGGTGGAAATGGCATGGCAAGCCGTTCCACAGGACTACATCCAGCATCTCTACGATCGTCTCCATGGGAGAATAGCAGCCTGCATTGCTGCGAAAGGTGGATATACACTGTACTAGTGTCGACATTGTGCATGCTCTGTTGCCTGTGTCTATGTGCCTGTGGTTCTGTCAGTGTGATCATGTGATGTATCTGACCCCAGGAATGTGTCAATAAAGTTTCCCCTTCCTGGGACAATGAATTCACGGTGTTCTTATTTAAATTTCCAGGAGTGTATCTGTACTTCTGTTGTTCCAAAGAATAAACGTACTAGAAAAATACCTTGGCGTCGACGAGCTGTCGGCGCATATATTACTAGAAAATCTGATCAGATACTTTTCAAACGTAAATACATGTGGATGATTTGGTTGACCATTATTAATTATTGCGTGGTAGAGGGTAATTTTCCGTGGGGAGATTACATAGTCTTTCTCCTCTTTCATTCCTAGTCCCAAGCCCAAATTCTCCTGTAACCTTTTCTTCTACTCCTGCCCCTACAACTGCATTCCAGTCGCCCATGACTATTGGATTTTCGTACCCCTTTACATACTGCATTACCCTTTCAATATCCTCATACACCTTCTCTATCTGTTCATCTTCAGCTTGCGACTTCGGCATGTATACCTGAACTATCGTTGTCGGTGTTGGTCTGCTGTCGATTCTGATTAGAACAACCCGGTCACTGAACTGTTCACAGTAACACACCCTCTGTCCTACCTTGCTATTCATAACGAATCCTACCCCTGTTATACCATTTTCTGCTGCTGTTGATATTACCCGATATTCATCTGACCAGAAATCCTTGTCTTCCTTCCACTTCACTTCACTGACCCCTACTATATCTAGATTGAGCCTTTGCATTTCCCTTTTCAGATTTTCTAGTTTCCCTACCACGTTCAAGCTTCTGACATTCCACGCCCCGACTCGTAGAACGTTATCCTTTCGTTGATTATTCAATCTTTTTCTCATGTTAACCTCTCCCTTGGCAGTCCCCTCCCGGAGATCCGAATGGGGGACTATTCCGGAATCTTTTGCCAATGGAGAGATCATCATGACACTTCTTGAATTACAGACCACATGTCCTGTGGATACACGTTACGTGTCTTTAATGCAGTGGTTTCCATTGCCTTCTGCATCCTCATGTCGTTGATCATTGCTGATTCTTCCGCCTTTAGGGGCAATTTCCCACCCCTAGGACAAGAGAGTGCCCTGAACCTCTATCCGCTCCTCCGCCCTCTTTGACAAGGCCGTTGGCAGAATGAGGCTGACTTCTTATGCTGGAAGTCTTCTGCCGCAAATGCCGATTATTTATCAAAATTTAGGCAGTGGCGGGGATCGAACCCGGGACCGAAGACGTTTTTGATTATGAATCAAAGACGCTACCCCTAGACCACGGGTTCACACTTACGGTCAAGCACCCTTAATTAAAATAAATAATTAATGTGGTGCACTACTTCATTATTCTATATGCTTCGCACAAACGTGTTACGCAATAGCATCCGTCAAAAACAAGGGAAAAAACAACACTGCAAAAACCTTTAAAATCAGCTCAACAAAACCAATACCAATTACAATCAAGTCTCTGATCTCACAACGCCCTGCACAGTTGGGAACAGTCTGACCATGCGACAACACACCACAGGGACGCGTCAGTGTTCCATACTCACAGTTACACCATTCTGGTCACCATACCAAGACGGCAGCTCACCAGTTCTTCCCTTTTTGATTAATCCGATAACAACTGCAACAAGACAGAGGAAACCGACGTGAACCACATTCTTGACATGTGACCACTAGCTCAATAACTGTCGTTTCCGTCACCTTAGGACGGCAGGTACGCTTGATAACAATCCCTCGCAAGTAACGTTGCAGCCAGTCATCCATAACTACTTGACGGAGGCTTGCTATCTCAGCGTTTCCTTCTTATAACTTGAAGTAAACGTTTCCGAACCGTCTTCCGCTGCTCTAAGGCACCTAAACCACCTTGCTGTCAACGGTGACGCTACATACAACAGATAGCAACGACCGCTGAATAACCACCACTCTTGGCTACAAATTCGCAAGTCTCTATCTTTACTGTGACCATTGCAATAACCAGAAACAGCGACAAAAAACGTTAAAACTTTACGAAAAACAACGTGCTTAGTAACACCAGACCGCAGAGCTTACCAGCGGACTACAAGCGAGCTATCGAAACCCACCACCCTGGCTGACACCAACTTGGTCTCGTTGCCCGTAGTGCCCCGATCCAACACTGTGCTCGTAAACAAGGGCGATCAGAAAATGAGAGCCAGAGCCCGAGCGTGGACCACATCTCGCGGCCGCCGTGGTCGCCGCTAACTCCATGGCACCGCAAGGTGCACACACAGGATGTCAAACAACCAGCACATAGGATAAGATGTTCCCGACCTTCCTCAAATTCAACTATGTCTATATCGAGATTGGTGTTTCGGTAGTTTTAGTCAAACAAAATCTCAGGGCCGATCGACTTCTGGTGCATGTGGTCATACCCATCTGTTCGCGTTGGGTTCCAAAATAATTTGCATCTAGGGATATATGTACGTCTACTCTGGAATTGGCACCGAAATGTTTCGACAGCGGATGACTTTTAGGCTGTTTTTGTACCATTTCACTCTCGGATAGCATGTAGAAAAAATGGCCACCCGGGTCTTTCCGTGCAAGTACTGATTTCTCTTATTTTATTACGACGACCTTTCTACTTCTGTACGAATAGGTGAGAGTAAAAAAAAATTGGTAATCGAAGAAGAATTTTCGTGATCACATTTTCGTGTAATATCTCCGCGAGCCGAAAAACTCCTTTGTTTTAATGATTGCCACTCCAACTCCTTATTATATGCGTGACAATAGCTCCCCTGTTTCGTGAGGATGCAAAACTTTAATCTTTTTCGGTGTCATTCGACAATTCGCCCCGTCCCATACCACGCAGTAATGCTCCAGAATAGGGCATGCGAACGTATTGTAGGCAGTCTTTTTAGTGGATTTGTTTCACCTTCCAATAAAACGTTTTCCATGTTGTTGCTGCTGTTCTAAGTTGTTCGTAATTTAAACCCTAGGTGTTTAGTTTAGTCGGCAACTCGTGTGTAATGATAGTTACGATTCGTGGATCAAGGCGCTAGACAGTGCGTTCATCCGCGTCCTTGCCTTGAGACGAGCATGATGAAAATCGAGTAAAAAATAACATTAAATTGGAAAACCATGCTCGTAAAAGAACTGAAAACACAGCTCTGAGATGGTGAGCTTCATGAAAGACGAACAATAAAAGTCAGACAAAACACAGTAGATTAACTGGATAAAACAAACGGGACAGATGATTGTGGCTAGGTGACTCCTTAGAAATAATGGGCGACCGAGCCATTCTGCGACACAGTAAGATCTACACCCAACATTTTGGGAAGAGCCGGCCGATGTGACCGAGCGGTTCTAGGAGCTTCAGTCCAGAACCGCGCTGCTGATACGGTCGCAGGTTCGAATCCTGCCTCGGGTATGGATCTGGGTGATGTCCTTAGGTTAGTTAGGTTTAAGTAGTTCTAAGTCTAGGAGACTGATGACCTCAGATGTTTAAGTCCCATAGTGCGTAGAGCCATTTGAACGATTTTGGGAAGAAGTCCTGACATCACACAAAATCTTAAAACACGAACGACATTCGTCTTATTTTCAGTTAAAATGGCATGTCCAGTGAGAGACCCAGATTGCCCCCAAGTCGTCATATAAAACCACTCAGTAGGTGTATGTCATACTGACAACTGCGTTCCACATCTGTGACGCACTGGGGGCTCCTCGCGGCGTAAGAGAAAGCCATGTGTCAACGGGCAATGCCCTACTCTCTCAATTCGTTTACACTTTACACGATAAATCTAAATTAGTATGATTTATTGTGCAACCGTGTAACCTCCCCCTCACTTATCGACCTTAATGACAGTGAAAAATTAAACCGCATGTACCTAATGGAAATTTGGGAAAAGCAATCGTCACCGAAGTTAATGTGTCGGTAAAGAGGGAGGAAGGGTTACATCTAAATGAAAGGAAAAATGCAAATGAAATTGGTGGAAATTAATTTTGAAAAAAGGTAGTGTTAATAAAGAAATTAATTATATATTATATTAATTAGATATTTGAGATTTGGGGAAAATTACGGTCGCCAGTCCTTTGGACAACTACTATAATAACTGAAAAAGAAAGGTTAATGCACATATAATTAGCACTAAAAGCGTGGAAACTGAAGGTTAGCACGTGTTGTGTGAAAACTGAATGTTTGTCAGAAGTAATAAATTTCGCTACACTCTGACTTAATTTAGCAAAAGAATTAATAAAACCGGAAAATTGAAAGTTAATTCAGTGACTGAAATTAATAGTGAATTTTGTTTCTGAAGCACTACGAAATTAACTAAAATAAGGTTAGTCTTGGGCTACCTCAACAATCATCTCAAAAGCAACTTGAATCTACGCAATTTATAAATAAGAGATTTAACTTTGAACTTGAATTAAATGATTCTGAACAATTAACAATAGTAAAATTTAGTGCATACCAAGCTGAGCTGCAGTCGCAGGTAAGCTAAGATATGGTAACAAAACTCGCACTCTAAATTTGTGCTTGTGTAATCTAAATATAGTTCTGTTTGGTTATTGTAGCCAGCTAATGTTTACTTTAACTGAACTTTGAAATTAAAGCAGTGAAACGGACTGATATTACTTTAATGCTGGCGTTTGAATTTCAACGACACTCGGGTTTATTTCGGAAAAGGAAGGGACCCTGCCTGGTAATGCAATTGGGACAATGAGGTTCATGCTAAGTTGCTGTATTTTAGTGATGCAAATGGAACGGTTTGAAAAACTGAGGTCTGCCGTACAGTTCTAAAACTTTACGTGCTTTCAGTCTTCCTTAGTGGTTGATTGAAGGTTTGAAGTCGTCGATCGAGGAGGTGGCGACAATCACTTATTGTCGGCCGTCGCTGTTGCAGAACCTGGATGTTGGCGCGCCCTCTTCTCGACACGGTCACCAGCTAATGTTTCCCGTCCGCGACACAGTGCCAGGAACTATCACAGCAAGTCGAGCGCAATTACATGCTGCCAAACCCCGAAAGCGCGGCAACTCGCGGTAGCGTCACTCAACACACCTGCTCCACCGCCCTACTGCAGCCAAAATCTGCTCTGCCGCGCTCCACGCGGCAGAGTTAACACTACTCAAGATCCTAAACACTTTGGTTATCCACACGACCTATCGATGTAATCGTTCGATAGCATAGTTTTCCTTAGGCAAGACCCAGCGTAAAAATACAAATAATATTTACAAAACAAACCAATTATACATCGACATAAATGCATATATATATATATATATATATATATATATATATATAGTAAAACAATTACAGTATTTGAAGACATAGAAATGTCATATCTTCAGGTAACAAAATAAGGAAAAAATTTATAGTACAATAGGTGGAAATAGGAGGATATGCATTTCCGGCGTTACGAACGAAACTTAACAAACTTTTTTTATAATTATCACGTGGACGATCTCTCAGTTTTAATTGTTCAGGATCAATAGTTACTTTTCGCTCTAATTTTTATAGAAATTCGTTTGAATCTTCTGATGACATTACTTGACGGTAAAGTACAGCATCATCTGCAAATAGGACATAGTCGCACAACTAAGGTGCTACCCCATTTGATTAGAAGCCGATAAGCTTGTGCAGTTCTTGTTTTATGACGTACACTCGCAAAATTGATTAGCCCGTGGCAACTTCCGGAGCCTCTAGAGGTTTCAACGAGCACCCAGATGACGCTTAGATGACCAGGTTGGCACGCCTGTGTCTGGTCAAGCGGTCAGCTCGCGGACACAAACAAGTGCGAACCGACACGCCCACGAATAGCGGCTTCGCCTTCCCACGTGTCCCCCACGTGTCTGTCCACCCCTCGACACGTGGGCTGCCGGTCCGCCACCGCCAGCTCTGTATGTTAATGCGAGTGGCTGTTCTCTCCTTACGAGGAGAGCGCCGCCAGCGCGGTAAGGGTTCGCTGGAAATATTTTGGAGACACGCGCTGGAGACGAGAGTTCCCCCGTCGTGAAATATGACAGAATGCAATTTCCTGCCGCCTTGACGACATCGTATAAGCAAACGAATGTGGGAGGTGTTTGATTTACATATACATGGAACACAAACATTCATATGCTATACGACACCATCCTAACTTTGTAACGAAAAAGTATCGGAAATTTATACGTCCCACAGGCGGCTGCTGAATGAGAATGCTGTCTTCTCCAGGCGACGTGGCTGTCTAACATGTATGGCACCGCTGGCTTATTTTGTGTACACGCATATGGAACGTCCGTGTGGTGTATAGAGGAAAAAGTAATAACATACACATTCGATAGTGAAATGATATATCAAAATGCTTGAAACGGCTTGTTTACTTGTAATAGAAGTTTCGATTCTGTCTAAAGCATACGTTACCTAACACTTTCATCAATTTAACAGTTTCTTAATGTTTCCCTGAGAAAATAAACAGCTGAAAACGCATTAAGGAACATGCACATTCATCTGCAGAGGAGAAGAAATACGTCACACTTGTGTGAAAAGAGCATGCAACGGGGAAACTGTGTGGTGGAAGTAAATCCTCTAAGCGTTCTCGGTGGCGACTAGTTCAAGAAAGTGTTATGGAACCTTTACTGTTTACTGTACACTGCTTTTTTTCTTTTTTAAGAAGAATGTCCCATATAATTGGAGGAAACAGTACTTGTCAAAACGAATAAAAAATTGCTATAAAGATATGCTCAGAAACAAATATTTTATGAGATACGGATTAATTTAGTTGTATCAAGAATAGTTAGTTTTAACTTCATTGGTGTTTTTGTACTCAAGTTATCTGAGTCTTCTGTAGAGTTCTGTGGCTCAATTGTTAGAGACGACCTCCCTATAGGATCACTTGCTGTGTGCAGTCTGTGGCTGATTGGCTTTGTTCGAATATTTGCTGTTGTAGTGTTGGGCAGTTGGATGTGAATAGCGCGTAGCGTTGCGCAGTTGGAGGTGAGCCGCCAGCAGTGGTGGATGTGGGGAGAGAGATGGCAGAGTTTTGAGAGCGGACGATCTGGACGTGTGTCCGTCAGAAAAAGGAAATTTGTAAGACTGGATGTCATGAACATATATATATATATATATATTTGAACACTATTAAGGTAAATACATTGTTTGTTCTCCATCAAAATCTTTCATTTGCTAACTAACCTACCAGTAGTTAGTACCTTCAGTAGTTAGAATCTTTTATTTAGCTGGCAGTATTGGCGCACGTTGCGTTGCAGTAGTTGTAAGTGATTCTTGGAAGGTATAGGTTATTGTGTTATAGTTAGTCAGGGCCATTCTTTTGTAGGGATTATTGAAAATCGGATTGCGTTGCGCTTAAAAAAAAAAAAAGTGTGTCAGTTTACTGTTGATCAGAATAAGTAAAGAGAGAAATGTCAGTACGTTCAGTTTTGCTCAGCTGTTTGAAACTCAAATAACGTAAGAGGTTCACCATCACTGTCATTCTTAATTTTTCTAGGGGAATGTTTCATAACTGTTAGAATAAGGTAATTCAGTTTGTTAGATGCTACATGGTTCTGGATCTTACGCAAATTGGGGGTAATTATTTCCAAATGACGCAGCATTCTAGAGGGATCTGAATTTATCGGCAGTAACAACTAGTGTACCGGAGAGTTTAGTAGTTATTACTGTTAACATGGGGCGATAGGTACTTTGATGCAGCGGCCAAGGTGGAGAGAGGGTTTCAGGTCGAGTATCTAGCGAAAGGAGACGTGTGCAGTAGGCGCTCCACGTGTCCATTTGTCTCCAACCTGACAGAGCGAATGAGGCGGAGTAGTGCCTTATTTAGCCGCTATGGAGGGTGGTCAGTAAGTTGTAAAGCTTGTAAGGACGTTGTCGGGTAGGCTGAGCTGAGAAATAATAGTTAAGAAAAAAATCGATACGTTGCGCTGTTTCCTAGTAAATTAGCACTGAAGTCAGCCAACCAGGGCGTTGCGCCCGCAAATTCTAGCGGCCCTCGAGACACATTTAATGTCAGTTGTTCTCACAGTGTAGTTCACATCTTATTATTAATTATGGTTCAGCCCATCGACCCTCTGTCCATAATCATGTTGTGTAAATGGAGATGATGTTTTAACTACTGACGACGCCTTTGGCACAATTGTTTTATTAATCCCCATTGCAGGATGTAATTTCAGGTATTTTATTTCTGGTGAAGGTACATTTGTATATACCGAAACCGTGGTCAAGAATTTTCCTAGTAAATTAGGACTGAAGTCAGCCAACCAGGGCGTTGCGCCCGCAAATTCTAGCGGCCCTCGAGACACATTTAATGTCAGTTGATCTCATAGTGTAGTTCACATCTCATTATTAATTATGGTTCAGCCCATCGACCCTCTGTCCATAATCATGTTGTGTAAATGGAGATGATGTTTTAACAACTGACGACGCCTTTGGCACAATTGTTTTATTAATCCCCATTGCAGGATGTAATTTCAGGTATTTTATTTCTGATGAAGGTACATTTGTATATACCGAAACCGTGGTCAAGAATTTTAATAAATCTTTATCCTGCAACTGTTTCATCATTTACCGTGAAAGATTTACTTATTCATCGCGAGTGGCACGTTAAGATCGTGGGCACACGAGGTTGTTAACCATTGCCTCTGGTTGAATCCTAGCTGCCGTCCTAGTCCTTGTTTGGTTTTAGGAAACGAATCGAAGGATACGTTTCGCGACATCGTCATTGGCGGCCCGCTTGAATTTGCACGCGCAATGGCGTGATGGTCAAACTTCAATGCTAATTATCTCAGAAACGGCGCACCATATCGAATTTGTGGTGTCACCGCCAGACACCACACTTGCTAGGTGGTAGCTTAACTCGGCCGCGGTCCATGTAGTACATGTCGGACCCACGTGTCGCCACTGTGTGATCGCAGACCGAGCGCCACCACAAGGCAGGTCTCGAGATACGGACGAGCACTCGCCCCAGTTGTACGACGACATTGCTAGCGACTATACGGACGAAGCCTTTCCTCTCATTTGCCGAGAGACAGTTAGAATAGTCTTCAGCTAAGTTCATGGCTACGACCTAGCAAGGCGCCATTAGCCTAACATAGTTTGATAGTTATCATATAAATGTCTCAAGAAGAACGTTGTAAACCAACAAAGAATAAAGTTAAGTATTCGAGGAGCTGCATACTTTTCTTATTAGCATTCAATAGTTATCCTGTTCCAGACTTCACGCCAGTCGGCGTGTGTGTACGCGTGCCTTTCTTTCGGCTACCCGTCACTGTGGACTGGCTGCCTTAGCAGTCCACATCAGAATTCTTTTCTTAACAATCATTTCTCAGCACAACCTACCTTGCAACGCCTTGCAAGCCTTTTAGACTCTCCCTGCCCACCCTGTTATGCAAAGGAGCATTCGTAGTCAACGCGACTCGTCTCGAGATTTCACTGCCCGTACCGTGTGGAACTACGCCACTGTAAAAATTTGCTCCGCGAGTACCTAGTCGTTCCACTCACCGTTCGCGGCGGCTTTTATTGCTCGCTGCCGGCGTGTCAGCGCCACCTGCGGAGCTTACGCAACTCGTCACAGAATGGCTCGTGTCACGGTATCGATCTGAAGGTGTTGAATAATGGGCTCCCCAAACGCTGCGTAATTGCTGCCGTCCTCTTCAGCTTCTATTCTGCCGACATGCCACCAAAACACCACCACTCAGGTTCGCTCACGTAAATGACTGCTGTCGCTACGAAGCAGAAATCGCCGAGCAACACAAAGACTTCAGACACTGGGTGCACGCCATAAAAGATTAAATTAATTTCCGAGTGGTAGGAACACAAAATGCTCTTACTTTTTGTAACGTTAAAGAGGTTAACCGTGATAGTAGTATATAGCAATGGTTCAAGGCACAGTTGCAATTTATGTCAAAGTAATAACAATGCACTGGTGTCACCATCGAAGATATTCTACACTACTGGCCATTAAAATTGCTACACAAAGAAGAAATGAAGATGATAAACACCAAGAACAAATGTAGATGGTAAACGGGTATTCAATGGACTTATATATTACACTAGAACTGACAGGTGATTACATTTTCACGCAGTTTGGGAGCATAGATCCTGAGAAATCAGTACCCAGAACAACCACCTCTGGCCGTAATAACGGCCTTTATACACCTGGGCATTGAGTCAAACAGAGCTTGGATGGCGTGTACAGGTACAGCTGCCCATGCAGCTTCAACACGATACCACAGTTCATCAAGAGTACTGACTGTCGTATTATGACGATCCATTTGCTCGGCCACCATTGACCAGGCGTTTTCAATTGGTGAGAGATCTGGAGAATGTGCTGGCCAGGGCAGCAGTCGAACATTTTCTGTATCCAGAAAGGCCCGTGCATTATCCTGCTGAAATGTAGGGTTTCGCACGGATCGAATGAAGGGTAGAGCCACGGGTCGTAACACGTGTGAAATGTAGCGTCCACTGTTCAAAGTGCAGTCAATGCGAACAAGAGGTGACCGAGATGTGTAACCAATGGCACCCCATACCATCACGCAGGGTGATATGCCAGGATGGCGATGACGAATACACACTTCCAATGTGCGTTCACCGAGATGTCGCCAAACACGGATGCGAACCTCATGATGCTGTAAACAGAACCTGGATTCATCCGAGAAAATGGCGTTTTGCCATTCGTGCACCCAGGTTCGTCGTTGAGTACGCCATCGCAGGCGCTCCTGTCTGTGATGCAACGTCAAGGGTAACCGCAGCCACGGTCTCCGAGCTAATAGTCCATGTTGCTGCAAACGTCGTCGAACTGTTCGTGCAGATGGTTGTTGTCTTGCAAACGTCCCCATCTGTTGACTCCGGGATCGAGACGTGGCTGCATGATCCGTTACAGCCATGCGGATAAGATGCTTGTTATCTCGACTGCTAGTGATACGAGGCCGTTGGGATCCAGCACGGCGTTCCGTATTACCCTCCTGAACCCACCGATTCCATAGTCTGCTAACAGTCATTGGATCTTGACCAACGCGAGCAGGAATGTCGCGATACGATAAACCGCAATCGCGGTGGGCTACAATCCGACCTTTATCAAAGCCGGAAACGTGATGGTACGCGTTTCTCCTCCTTAGACGAGGCATCACAACAATGTTTCACCAGGCAACGCCGGTCAACTGCTGTTTGTGTATGAGAAATTGGTTGGAAACGTTCCTCATGTCAGCACGTTGTAGGTGCCGCCACCGGCGCCAACTTTGTGTGCTCTGAAAAACTTATCATTTGCATATCACAGCATCTTCTTCCTGTCGGTTATATTTCGCGTCTGTAGCACGTCATCTTCGTGGTGTAGCAGTTTTATTGGCCAATAGTGTAGCCGTGCCGACTGCAGTGCCGTCCCCAACGGCGCTATGTTTCTCGGTTCGAGAATCAACGGTGCGAACAGCCCGATCGAGATGGCCCTACAGTGCTCGATTAGGTTTAAATCCATGAAGTTTCGTGGCCAGGGGAGCATAGTAAACTCATCCAGGTGCTCCACGAACCGCGCACGTACACTGCGAACTGTGTGACACGTTGTATTGTCGTAGTAATAAATGCCATTGTGCCGAGGAAAAACAAAAGGCATGTAAGGGTCGACATGGACTCCAAGGATAGATGTGGTAAGGTGCAATATTTGTTTTTTTTTTTTATTCTAGGATTGAAGACAAGTGTGTAAGTTGTAATGACATGTTCAATGTCGCAATATTAGCACAAAAGTACACGCTTTTCCACAGTTTTCAATGTGACATAAAAAAAACCAGTTGTCAGGATAACGCATCTAGTCAATATCAAAAAGTGAAATAATCCTTAACACAACAATATTAAATATTAACTCTCAGAAGGTTAAATTATCCTAAACAAGACAATATTAAAGTTTAACTAGAAGTTTCTTTACAAAATTGTTTCTACACTTCCATTATGATTTTGGTCAGTACTATGAAAATCGTCCGATTCCGGTTCGAAGTTTGGTACTATTTTTAGATGACAATCAAGTCTACGGTGGATGGTTAGTTATGTGACAAATTGTACAAAAGATTATCCAAGATCGCCCGAGTTTACAGTGGACGCAAGCTGGTGAACCAACAAGTTTACACCTCTGCACGCAGCATTTACCTTAAGCTGTGATGAGCTGTCGTCTGCTAGGCCGCTCTCTTCCGCTGAAATTCCTATAAAACTAATTGCACCTTAGCTGAATTTTCCAGCAGAAACTTTCCCTTTGTTTCTCTTTAGGCAAGAGAACATGTATTCACTCCTAGTCTTAGAATGTGGCATTATACATGCGCGTGGTTGGACCAGTGTGCATACTATAATGCCCTCTCAGTTCTCGCAAGAACAATTAACTAATTGGCTGGTTCGTTTCTCCACAGTTGGAGCCAAACGATGCTACCTACAGCTAATTTCTAATTGGATATCAGCCGCTGTGAACCCAGTGTCCACACAAATCACTCCTCTGCGTCGAACAGAGAGTTATGCGCTCCGTTATGCACTTGACTCCAGTTCAGAGAAAAGTCCCGGAAAAATTTCCATCTTGTCTTACCCATAGCCGAACTGACTCCCCACCTGGGTTCTTTCCTTCTTCACGTCACGGCTTTTTTCGACCAATAGGAGCATTCCTATTATTTTGTGGAAACTCTCTCTACGAATAGCAAGGTCCCTACTATTAAATTGCGTCAAAACTTTGGTCCTTTTCTCCTTCCTAGCGCCAATCGGACGTTTTGTGCCTGTTCCAGATGCCTAAATGTGTATATTGACACTCTTAGGTGTGTACCACTCACTGGACATGTGATCCAAAATGCGTCACTGGTCTTGTTTTGTATCCATTTGGAATTCTGAAATGCAGTTTTCTAAAAGCTTTCTTTCGTGTCCTCCCTCAGATAGGCCTTTATACTCGCTGTCCCCATCTGAGTCACCTGGTCGGTCATTGACTTTCCGCCTGGGAAATTTTTAAATGGTTTAAACGTTTTGCTATCGTAATTAAAAGCTTTTGTGAGAAAGAAAAAGAAAGCGCACATTTTCACAGCACAGCCTTTTGACAGAAAACCGGTACAGCGTTAAGAAAAAATACAGTCTAGTTCCGTCCCAGTGTTTGAGTATCGCTGGAAAATATTGAATAAATTGGTCAAGAACTCTTCTAGATTTTTGGGAACGTTTTCACTTTATATATTACTGTAGTGTAGACTTCTTTCTCTTTCTCCAGAATTCGTATCTGATTACCATAGAGTAGAAGAGCTTTGTAAACCTTTCATCACAGCCTCACGTCTTACAAAGGGAGACCACAACATTGGGATCACAGATTTATTTAAAACTTTGTACACCTTCAGTAGACCATTAAAACAACGTAATAGCCAAATAGTAAGGTGCATTCCTCTGGCAATTCCGAAAAAATCGCACGGGAAGTTTTACGCGTCCATTATCTAACTGATTTATCTGTGTGTAGTGCCACACGTTAGAGTTCACGGTGGTCAAATGATTAGGTTCGAGCTTCGTCAGACGAACGTGCATGAGGCAACACTTCGATTCCCGCTCAAACTTAATTTTTGATCTATGGTTTTCTCACCACTGGTCATATATGGTTTGCATCCGAATTATCGGAAGAAAGAGAAATTTCACAAAATGTCGACGAGGTGTCTTTCCCATTAGGAACTCTGGACATTCCCTGTAAATGCGAGAAAACAGCATTCATTCGATGTAGTAGATCCTGTTTCAATTTGTTTTCCATGTCTGCATAAGAAATACGATCCTGCAATGTGTGATGTCGAGAGCACATCCGACGGGTAATTCTACTTATTGTATTACTGAATAACGTCATTCGCTTCATTATTTATCGAGGTTTGACTTGGGCTTTCCAAGCCTATTCCTCGTCCTTGAAAATTTAGTTAAAATTAGTAAACAGTCAAATAACGTATAAAATTCACTACAACTTCATGAAATGGACGTGGTTTTTTTATTGTAATACCTCTCAAATGTCATGACTTAAAGTGACCAGTGACGAAAAAAATATAGATTAAAAAAATTAGTGTTTGCGCAATGCGAACCATTGCTCGTCCTCCACCCTATTGTTATGCGCTAACACTGACCACATTCTTTTATCTCATTTTGTTCGTTATTGTTCGCCGCATTTGTTCGGGTCGGACGTCAGTTCAATTTCATCTTTGATCTATTGACTCAGTTTTTTTTTTTATTACAGAGGGCAGCTAACCCTCTGACCGAACACGCTGAACTTTCCCATAATAACTTCTTACGGCCAGAACCTTCGCACAGATATATCAGTTACATAGTAGACTCGTAAAACTTCTCTTACGATTCTCCGAATTTCCAGAGTAGTGCACCTTACTACTTGCACATTACTTTGTTTTAATGGTCTACTAATTGTGTACAATGTTTGAAGTAAATCCGTAATCCCAACGTCGTGGCCTCTCTTTGCCAGTTGTTGTTGTTATTGTTATTGTTGTTGTTGTTGTGGTCTTCAGTCCTGAGACTGGTTTGATGCAGCTCTCCATGCTACTCTATCCGGCGCAAGCTGCTATATCTCCCAGTACGTACTGCGGCCTACATCCTTCTGAATCTGTTTAGTGTATTCATCTCTTGGTCTCCCTCTACGATTTTTACCCTCCACGCTGCCCTCCAATACTAAATTGGTGATCCCTTGATGCCTCAGAACATGTCCTACAGAAGGATCCCTTCTTCTAGTCAAGTTGTGCCACAAGTTTCTTTTCTTCGCAATTTTATTCAGTACCTCCTCATTAGTTATGTGGTCTACCCATCTAATCTTTAGCATTCTTCTGTAGCACCACATTTCGAAAGCTTCTATTCTCTTCTTGTCTAAACTATTTATCGTCCACGTTTCACTTCCATACATAGCTACACTCCATACAAATACTTTCAGAAACGGCTTCCTGACACTAAAATCTATAATCGATGTTAACAAATTTCTCTTCTTCAGAAACGCTTTCCTTATCATTGCCATTGCCAGTCTACATTTTATATCCTCTCTACTTCGACCATCATCAGTTATTTTGCTCCCCAAATAGCAAAACTCCTTTACTACTTTAAGTGTATCATTTCCTAATCTAATTCCCTCAGCATCGCCCGAGTAAATATCGACAATAAAGTAACTAACTTTTCTAGTGTTATATCCGATGTCCTTTCCTTCTTTAAGTGATAATTTCGATTGTTAAGCCCTTGATTGGCTTTGTTTAAACGTTTCCGGACGACTCCTGTTCCTCGATCGTTCCTGCTCCCAGCTTTTTCCGTTCGCCTCCGCGGACCTGCAACCGGTGCGCCGGCAGCGCCAGTTGGTATGCGGCGGCCGCCAGCAGCAGCTGTGCGCCATTGCGAGCTCCTTATTCGTCATCCCGAGCCTTTCTTTCCGTTTCATTGAGTGCTGGCACCGCGTGCCGCCGCAAGAAACTGGAATCGGTTTGCGGCCCTATTAGGCATGTCGGCGTTAACCGCGACCGTGGGGGACGGTGTGAGGCGAGGGTATATACCCGCCACTGCCCACTGGCCGCTGCCTTGCTGCGGACCCTGCCCTCCGCTCGCCACAAAGCGGCAGTAATTCGTCGTAATGACACGGCGAGATCGCTGTGACTGCTTGCATTGTAGATCTCTCCCCCCCCCCCCACCTCCTCCTCCCCCTCTATCCATACGTGTGTGTGTGTGTGTGTGTGTGTGTGTGTGTGTGTGCGAGCGAGCGCGGCCGGCAGTGGACGAGCATCGACCGCCCCGCCGCGGCCGCTGCTGAGTCACCGTCAATTACGAAGCGCCGCTCTTCGGGTCGCGATCGCCGGCGATAGCACGTCTCCTTCCAGCGCGAGGCGGGCCCTCATACCCAGCAGCTTCCAGGAGGCTGGACAGCGCGGCAAGCGCGCGCGCCCTACGGTAGCTAACGAGACGGCGGACTGGCCGGCTGGCTTCCGTGTTTCTGGAGAGGCATCTGCTGCGATAGGGCACGGCTCGAACTGATCGGCTGTCGGACCCCCTCCGTCTAATAGGCGCTACTCATTATAACGATATGTTTACGTAATGTGTATACATAAACATACAGTTACAAATGTACCCGTTCGTAGTCGCTAATTATAACAATATGTTTACTTTTGTGCTGTAACATATAGCTATAATCAGCGGTGGAAATTATATTTGCGAACGCCGACCGTGTGCGGCTGTTTCTTGTTAGATCGTCCGATCAGTCGGAAGTTGCATTGCAGAAGAGAGTAAATGCCTATTCAAAATATAATTATTTTTGGATAGCTCAACATGAATTTCTTAAGGGACCGTAGTTTATCATGCATTTACCAGTAGAATACGGCGCGGAGAAAATATTTCGCCGCATGCAACTTCCGTCCGATTTCGACGAAATAATTCGTGACTGTGAACTCTCTATTTGGCAGAAACATAAAGAAAATTACATAACTTCATGAAGGAGTGAGACATAGATTCTATGCTAAATAAATAGCCCATACTCCAGTTCCATTTAACTCTGAATTTATGGCAATTAATAGATGAACTTACACTGCAATGAAGGATTTAACATGGATGCCGTTTTGACTGACACTTCTCTTCTCGTAATGAAAATAATTCTTTGTCGCTTTCACATACACGTCGCACAATAAATCTACTGCTATGCAGTATTGCACGTTTACTTTACACTAAAATAATATTATTTTTAACAATAATAATACGGCGGCAAGGCATGCGCGTCCGACACAAGTTACAAGAGACAAGAAAAGAAAAAAAATGACTAACTGAGTAACTGTTCATCAAGAATATCTCGTACATCAAAAGAATGTGTAAAAGTGCTCTTCTTCCGTCCGTTTTTCGAGCCGCGGTTTTCAAAGTCAATAACTCACTGCATCTCTGACGGCGCTTCGGCAAGAAACAAGTTACGTCACAGGTCGTTCACCTTTTACATTCTCTCAACATTATTTGCTAACTCTAGCTGTTGCCGAGCGACTGCTCGATTAGTGAATGATTTAAAATGATCAGGCAATCACATAATGTTACATCATGCATGGTTGTTTACATCTTTGGGCGGGTTTAGTGATATCTCTGAACAGTCAAAGGGACTGTGTCTGTGATACAGTGTCCACAGTCAAAGTCTATCGTCTGGAGTTCTGGGAACAGGGGTGATGGAAAACTTTTTTTGATGTGTGTATTATTGTTGTTATTTTATACTCAATAGAATGTTTTCTATCCTGATAAGAGGCGAGAGTTTCCCTGGTATGTAAAATGATCCCACAACTGCATTTGAGGCTTAATGAATCACAGAATAATTCAGATACTTCTAGAACACATACGAGAAATTTCAGTTAAGAAGTTCCAAGAAATATATCAAGCATCACTAAAATTCAGTTGACATGCAGTTCTTCCCACTCCATGGCGCATCTCGTTCAGCAACAGTGAGTAGCATTTCGGAAGAAAAACAGTCTTGGTTACACGGTAAACAATACTTTCACTGGAGCGTTTCGACACTCTGGGACATCACCATAAAATCTATAAGAATAAGAAACAGAAAATAGTATTCGTCGAGCCATGGTCCTATCCTGCAGAGCTGTACTGGAAATTTAAAAAAAAAATCCAGGAAACTTAGTTTACTGTACTGCAAAATTTTTCATAAGTAGGGCCACCCTTGCTTCGTGGCCTAAGGTTAATTTTATCTTCGCCACGGAATGTGTAAATAGGGAAAGTCTGAAATAAGGATCCTACGAAAGCGAAAAATTTAAACTCTTTGAAAAGGGAGTCACGGAGTTGATATTCAAGAACAAGTCACAAACAGTTGTCGCCCTGATTGGATTTATTCTGTGGACAGCCATTATTTTGGTTTTCTCAGTAGAATATTTTTAAATAATATTCTTTGGCTAAAAGAGGCATTTTCTACAATACTTTCTAATTCAATTTCAGAAAAGACAGAGAACATAAAAATTAAACACAGCCGGAATAACAATGGCTAAAATAACACAATAAACCGGCTTGCATATGCAGACGATATTGTTCTAATATGTGGCAGCAAAGAACACTTGCAGCCAATGACAAGTTCTTACAGACATACTGCAAGCAAATCAGAGTTATTAATGAGGAGAAAGCTCAGTACACGTTAGCGAGCAAGGTACCCAATTACGATAAACCTTTGATGTTTGATGAAGTCACTTTCAAAAGAATCCTTACTTAAATGCATAGGAAGGATTTATAACGAGCAGAATAGAAAGGAAATTGAGATTAAGGCACAGATCGCAGCTGCAAATTGAGCATATTTTGGCTTACGGGACATGCTTTACAGTAGTAGCAGTTTCGAGAAGTTTTAAACTCTATACCAGAGTGTAATCTTCCTGGTAGCTTTACAAGGGTCTGAAACATTTAGATTAACCAAAATGTGTGAACAAAAACTCCGAGTCTTCGAGAGAAGGATCTTAAGGAGTATACATTGACGGGAAAAGAGTCGCAACACCAAAAAAGAGTTGTGCAACAAAATGAAAGTTGGTAGGAGAGTTTCTACACCTGAAAGGCGATGTCTAATCAGATTACGCGCCAGCCGCATAAAAGTAGTGCTAAAAGGTATGGTGCTATCCTGCAAAGCTAAGCAGGAAATTAAGAAAAAAATCCAGAGAACTTATTTTAATGTACTGTAAAATTTGCACAAATAGGGACACACTTACTTCGTGGCCTAATGTTCGTTTTACTTTTGCCACGGAATGTGTAATTCTGGAAAATTTGAAGTAAAGATCCTACGAAATGCAAAATAAACGCTGTAATGGTCTTGAGCGTTAGTTACTTTTGAGAATGGACGTGGTGAGTTGACATTAGTGATCGGGATACATGCCGCAATAAAATCCAATACACATGCCGCATCGTTATTGTTACCTACACTTTTTTGTGAGCTATACTTGCCGCAGAAATCACAACAGTTCTAAATAAGTGAAAATGTTTCTCTTTGGTTGTATTTTCGTTCAAATAACTAAGCTTCCACAACGTTTCAGATTCCGACAACCAAAATGACGACACAAAAGAATCAAAAAAAGTATCCCTAGGTATGCGTAAGGTGTGCGGAGAAATGTACATGAGAACTGAAAAAAAAGGAAATGGTTGTGTTGCGCAGCTTGTAAGTTTTGGTTACACGACGATTGCTTAAGTTTTGATATATTTTCTGTTGACTGTGGTCGAGAATGTAGAAAGAAAACCAAATGAACTAAGTTTGTAAATCTTATTTTTTTTTTAATTTAATATTTAACTAGGAATTACTGAGTGTGTTACCTGAAGACAAGTAGATTGTATGTCTTAGTTTTAATGTTTTCAACTATGAATAATAAAACTAGTTATCTAAACCAGTGAACTGGTTGACGTATAAAATATCATTAAAATAATTACTATTAACACTTACGTGTTTTCTCTTCACTCCGCAAGATATTTATAATCGAAAAGGTGTTTATAGGCGTATAGATAAAAGTTCTGACTTCAAAAATAGAATACTTTTGTGGTTTTTTAGCATGCGGCGTATCATCCTTAGGATAAGGGTAGAGGCTGCGATGTAAAATTGTTTTCATGCCAAATATTACGTTTAAAGTTACTCTGAAAATGTCTAAAAATTGTGTGTCATAAATAACTATTGTGTTTAGTTGTACAAAAAGGAAGTTTTACTAAAAGTGCACCGTGGGACATTACATATGCGATTTTGAAACTGTGCGATTAACCGTACTGTTCGAAGGATGAAGAAAAGAAGATTGTTGTCGGCAGACACTTGTTAGGAGTGAATAGGAAATAATACGAGTAGCACTCTCAGGATCCGTGGAGCGCGGGAGGAAGGGGACGTGGAAGGTCACTGGAAATATGGAAAGCTGATGTCAATAGGGATACAGAGACTATGGGTCTGAGAAAAAGAGAATTGACCACGAAAGCCACGAAGTGGGATGATTGGCGGAGGAACAAGGGTAACACGTATGGTTTACTTCGCAAAACGTCAGTTAAGCATAAGAATATTCTCTGCCAATACAGTATAATTTGTGCTCTGTTTCCTTTATTTCTGATGACGGTAACTGGTCTCCGAGACCTATAGTGACCGGCCAGACGATGAGCAATAGGATCCCGCTGTGGTGCACAGAGCAGCAATGTGTGTTGCCGTGGATGAGGGGCAGCCCTGCAAGCAAAGTGAGGGAGCGCTCTCCGCTGGTAACCGCCGCCACTGCCGCTTTTTGTCGTCGGCACGCCTCACCTCTGCTCAGCTCCGCTGCAGCCGGCATCCCCGGCCGTGTGGGCGTCGTGACGTAGTGCGGTGCCTGCCGCTTGCCGCCTACCACTGCGATGAGAGATCAGCCGTTCTTTAGCATCCTCGCCGACAACACAAACTGAATACCTCTTAGCCGTGTACGCATCGAAGCAAGGGAACACTGCTAAGAAGATCGACAAGGGCTATACCGAATTAGCAGACACCCCTGAGAATAAGTCAAATTAATTCATGTGATAGTGCAACAGAAATTGGAGAACTGGAGAAATCTAGAAAAGAGCGTACGAAACACTAGAGATTTTGTAGCAGAGTGATATGGTCCGGCGAGCACAGCGGT
Source organism: Schistocerca serialis cubense (assembly GCF_023864345.2). Taxonomy (NCBI): domain Eukaryota; kingdom Metazoa; phylum Arthropoda; class Insecta; order Orthoptera; family Acrididae; genus Schistocerca; species Schistocerca serialis. The sequence continues at coordinate 630,743,318 of NC_064642.1, read as the reverse complement.
CGCCTCAGGCGAAGACGGGACGATACGACCTGGAAAGCCTAGGAAGGAGAACCGGGCGCGAATACAGGGTGGTCCATTGATCATGACCGGGCCAAATTTCTCACGAAATAAGCATCAAACAAAAAAACTACAAAGAACGAAAATCGTCTAGCTTGTAGGGGGAAACTAGGTGGCGCTATGGTTGGCCCGCTAGATGGCGCTGCCCTAGGTCAAACGGATATCAACTGCTTTTTAAAAAAATAGAAACCCCCAGTTTTTATTACATATTCGTGTAGTACGCAAAGAAATATGAATGTTTTAGTTGGACCACTTTTTTTGCTTTGTGATAGATGGCGCTGTAATAGTCACAAACGTATAAGTACTTGCTACCACATTCGCAAACCCATCATTTTATCTTCTGCGCGTTGCCACCGCTCCCAACCAGTGACACTTCCCAGAAACAACCGTGCTCATCAAGGATACTCCAAACATTAAAGAGGATGTTAATACCTTCTTCCTTAAAGAATTTCTAGGATATCTGTAGAAGACAGAAACTATACAAAACATAAAATATTTACGTTATTTTTTAAACGCAGAGGCGGTAATTCTGATTTCGTAAAGACTGAAAATCGTCCATTTTTGACATACACAGTGGGAAAAATATAACTGACTTGGAAAACATTTAATACACCTTAAGTGAACTAAGTATTTTCGGTCAATTATATTTTTCCCACCCTGTACATCTGTAAATCAAAAGAAGTGTTTTATTACTGATACAAAAGATGCTGAATGAAACAATTACTTCTATGTCGTCATCTGCATCGCGTCATTCAGTGGTAAGTTCATATTCAATGGTATATCAATAAACTGCGTCGTCAACTACAGTGTAGAAAATTTGGCTTTCCCCCCTCCTCTGTATAATTTTTTAGGACCGTCCTTGGATTTAAACCTCGGTTCTCCTGCATCCAAGTGTAGTGTAGTACCAGCGTGCCACTTTGATCAGTGTATTCGCGAACAAATTAACGCTTGCTTACGATACTCAGATTCTGCTGTGCGACCGACTGTTTCCTGAGAACCGTTGCCAGCTCTCTGTGGCTCTCTTGTCGTAAGTTTCCATCCGCGGCCATAAATTTCTTCTAATTAGGAGGACGCCTGTTAAGAGAATTTTCTTTACGCATGCGTTCTCCTTTCCAGGCACTGCATCCTGCAGCAGCACACATTAAATTAAAATCTTTAATTTCCGTTAAGTCTTCGACAGCGAGATATGAATTATAAACAGTCGTGAACGTCGTCATGATCACGTCACAGACGGTTAAATATTTTTTATGAATATAGCGCCACCAATCTCACAGCGGTTGGGGTCGTCTTTTATAACAGCTTATAAACACACATTTCGTTTTTAATGCTCTGGCCGTCTGGAGATCTCCCTAAATCGCTCCAAGCAAATGGCGGGATGGTGCCTTTAAAAAGAATACAGCCGAATTCCTTCCCCATCCTTTCGTAATCTGAGCTGTTGTTCTGTATCTAACGACCCCGTTGTAGACGGGACGCTACCCTCTAAACTTCCTATTTTTTTACCTCAAACTTTCCTTACAGGCTTTGTCCCGTACGAATCCCTCCAGTACCACGACAACTGCTCTCAGATGGCTTTAAAACATGGCCTACCACCCTACCCCTTCTCCACATGGTACTTTTCTCGCTGAGTCTGCAAAGTCTCATTTCTTATTAGTCAACCGAAGTTTTAGCCTTCGTTAGTAACTGTTCTGGCGTAACCACAAGCGCCGGAACGAAGATGAAGAAGCAAGAGAAGAGAAGGCAGTGAAACGACGTCGGCCAATAGCGTGCTGACCAGTTCGACACCACGATAGGAGCAGCATCTTGTCGAAGTCAATATATGCGTCACTCCAGCCAGCCTCGGCCGGACTTCAGTGGACAGTATTCGTAGGGTATTAGCACGATCCAGCCGGGAGTGCTACGAGAACAGTTATTAGTGATCCATTGCTTGTTCGTCCGCAACTCGAGGTCTAGTGGCTAGCGTTGTTGCCTCTGGATCACGGGATCCCAGGTTCGATTCCCGGCCTGGTTGGGGATTTTCTCTGCCTGATGACTGGGTGTATGTGTTGTCCTCATCATTTCATCCTCACCATCATTCGTGACAGTGGCTTGATTGGACTGTAAAAAAACTGGACTGCGTAAAAATTGGGACTTTGTACCGGCGCTGATGACCGCGCCCTACAAACCAAACATCATTATTGCTTGTTTGGACATTGTCTATAGCAAAGAACATTACTGTTTGCATGTCACACATCGCTTGCGACACTTGGTGTAAATACAAGTTAAGTACAGTCATTCCTCTCATTTGAAATAAATCTACAATTGTTATTTGCTTGAATTGTTGTATAGCATTCCGAGAACGCAGCATCCCTTAGGCATGCTATAAGAGACGAGAGGGCGAGACTTCACAGTTACACCACATTTCAATCACTTTGATTCTCTCCCGTTCTTTATTTCCCACAATCCATGATTCACTTTCATACAATGCTGTGCTCTACGTTTTGTGCTAGTAAACATAACTTAGCGAGTAACAGCCTCTTTCCCTGTCTATTCCACTTCATATGTTCTTCTTCCAAGGTAGTAGAATATCTTCATTTGATCTGTTGTGTCGTTAAACCTAATGGTAACGTCAATTCTTAACGGTGTGCTTCCGGGTGTTTAGCTAGTTGTTGATTCCGTCTTTCTTGGTGATATTTCGACAACTGACACAGTACTGCGAGCTGATCAGTTGGTGGAACACTGTCCAGAAAAATGGAATCAACTATTTTACTGAACATCTGAAAGTATCTAAAAAAAATGTGAGAAATCAGAATCTCATTTCTATTAGGTCCTCAATAATGTCTTCTTTGGTTTACTCTCAATTGAAGTTTTGTGCTCAGTAATTTCAATCAAGAGTTCCTGTAAATCTTGATCACTTTCACAGTGGATAGCAATGTGATCCGTGACTCCTAACATCATTTCGTCCATAATTTGTATAGCATTTTCGAACGTCTTAATTCCTTCATAGTACCCTCATTCTTTTGCACAGTTTTTTACCGAAAGGTTTAGATCATTAGTTAATCGTATCATTTGTGAAGTCGTATGGCATAAACGGATGGAAGACCCCGAATGGTGCATTCAGCCTCCTAATTGGAAAGGTTTTCCCTATCATCCGCGCCATCAGGCACTTTTCCTTTACTAAGTATGGGAGCTGTATGCGTTAACGTACCTGTTGAATGTAGATTGTAAGTGTGTGTGTGTGTGTGTGTGTGAAGTGTCGTGTCCGGTGTAGGGATGACGAGAGAACAAACACCGCGCATTTGTGTAACTGATTCCCCTTGATGGGCAATGAATCCACCACCTTCAGTGCGGATGCACAATTACGTTCGACCTCCGGCGGGAATGGAAATGGAAATGTCGTGCGGCTAGGGCCTCCCGTCGGGTAGACCGTTCGCCTGGTGCAGGTCTTTCGATTTGACGCCACTTCGGCGACCTGCGCGTCGATGGGGATGAAATGATGATGATTAGGACAACACAACACCCAGTCCCTGAGCGGAGAAAATTTCCGACCCAGCCGGGAATCGAACCCGGGCCCTTAGGATTGACAGTCTGTCACGCTGACCACTCAGCTACCAGGGCGGACCTCCGGCGGGAATCTTACAGTAGCGAGCATTTAGGACACGGTTGGTAACAGCGGATAGGTGGCGTTAGGTGCGGGTCGGCCGAGAGGCGTGCCGAGATACTGCGCAGTTGCGGCAAACAGTGTCCGGATGGCGCAGTGGTTAAAGCAACTATCTAGTAAGCATTTTCACTCGTCGCCGCTGATTCCGCATAAAGCCCTGATGCAGATCAATAGATCCTTCCCGTTCCGTTCCTTTCCTTTCTCCCCACTCCACCTCCAATTTACGTGAAGGAACATTGTTAACAGCTCGCGGGGTACTTGGATAGTCACCCATCTAAGTAATGGCCACGCCCAATGGTGCTTAACTTCGTTAACCTGTCGGGAACCGATGTAATCACTCGGGCACGGCCATGGACATCGTATAATTGCTATCCTTTAAAAAAATGGCTCTGAGCACTACGGGACTTAACAGCTGTGGTCATCAGTCCCCTAGAACTTAGAACTACTTAAACCTAACTAACCTAAGGACATCACACACATCCATGCCCGAGGCAGGATTCGAATCTGCGACCGCAGCAGTCGCACGGTTCCGGACTGCGCGCCTAGAACTGCGAGACCACTGCGGCCGGCTGCTATCCTTTCCTCCAGAATCTCAATAGCAGTAGTGAATCTCTTACTTCATTAAAAACGCTCTCGCCCTTTTGCATAAATTTTATCCTAAAGGTTTGGGTCAAAGCGTAAAATTTACAACTTCGCCTCCTACAAGTAGGCTTGTCTTTGTCAGCAAAAACATTTTTCCTTCATTTTTCACTTATCGTGACGTGTTTCGGGTTACACCACCATCACATCTTTAACATCGATACACAGTATCTTGTCACTTATTTCATCGCATTACAACATCAATGCAGCATTGATGATGTGATGGAATGATAGTACGAGTAAATGACAAGAAACTGTGTATCAATGTTAAGGGCCTGATGACGGGTAACCCGAAATGCGCCATGAGGACTCAAAAATAAGTAAGATTTTGGGTACCGAGACAAGTGTACGCTGAGGTGACAAGTCAGGATACCTCCCACTACCGTGTCGGAACTTCGTTTGCCCGTAGTGCATCAAATCGACAAGGTATGAATTCAAGAAGTCGTCGGAAGTCCCCTGCGGAAACACTGAACCATGCTGGCTCTATAGCCGTCCATAATTACGATACTGTTGCCGATGCAGGATTTACCGCACGAACTAATCTCTCGATTATGTCCCATAAATGTCCGATGGGATTCATGTCGGGCGATCTGGATGGCCAAACCATTCGCTCAAATTATCCAGATTGTTCTTCAAACCGATCGCGAATAACTATGGCCTCGTGACATGATTTCGTTGTTTGGGAACTTGAAGGCCATGAACGACTGAGAATGGTCTCCAAGTAGCCAAACATAACTATTTCCAGTCAGTGATCCGTTCAGTTGGACCAGAGGACCCAGTCCTCTCCATGTAAACACAGCCCAAACCCTTATGGAGCCACCACCAGCATGCACAATGTCTCGTTGACAAATAGGGTCCATGGCTTCGTGAGATCTCCGCCACACTCGAACGCTACAATAAGCTCTTACCAACTGACACGGGTCTCACCTCACCTGGCCACGGTTTTCCAGTCGTCTAGGTTCCAGCCGATACGGTCACCGACTCCAGGAGAGGCGCTGCAGACGATGTCGTGCTGTTAACAAGGGCACTCACGTCGGTCTCTGCTGCCATCGCCCATTGACGCCAGACTTAGCCGCACCGTCCTAACGGATACATCCCACATTGACTCCTGCGGTTATTTCACGCAGTGTTGCTTGTCTGATAGCATTGACAACTCTAAGCAAACGCCGCTGCTCTTGGTCGTTAGGTGAAAGCATGCATTGACCACACTTAGAGGTAATGCATGATATTTGCTATTCTCGGCGCACTCTTGACGCTGTGGATCTCGGTATAATGAATTACTGCCCAACGATTTCCGAAATGGAATGTCCCATGATCCTGACTCCAACTACTATTCCACTTTCAAAGTATGTTAATGGCCGTCGTGCGGACATAATCACGTCGGAAATCTTTTCACGCGAGTCAGCGGAGTGCGAATAACAGCTTCGCCAATGCAATTCCCTTTTACGTCTTGTGTACACAATACTACCGCTACCTGTGTGTGGGCAAGGGAAACCTCGTAACTCAAACTGTCTGTGAAAACCTCAGAATTCAAGTAACTATGCTCATGCTCATAAACTAAGGATAATTGCAGAATGTGGTGCCACATAACGTGGCACTACACAAAACTGGCGCTAATAGCACAGGTACATAGGGAACACATACGACACAGGTCTGTAAGTCCCCGGTATTGGTGATAAGTTTAGAAAACCGTCCCGAAACACATGTGCTAGAAAAAGCCACTGTTTCCTGCGCATGTACCCCGACATCAATATAGGATACGATCACCATGCACACGTACACAGGCCGCACAACGGGTTGGCATTCTCTGGATCAGGTGGTCGAGCAGCTGCTGGGGTATGGCCTCCCATTCTTGCACCAGTGCCTGTCGGAGCTCCTGAAGAGTCGTGGGGGTTTGAAGACGTGCAGCGATACGTCGACCCAGAGCATTCGAAATGAGCTCAATGGGGTTTAGGTCTCGAGCACAGGCAGGCCGCTCCATTCGCTTGATATCTTCTGTTTCAAGGTATTCCTCCACGATGGCAGCTCGGTGGGGTCGTGCGTTATCATCCATCAGGAGAAAGGTGGGCACCACTGCACTCCTGAAAAGGCGGAAATAGTGGTGCAAAATGACGTTCCGATACACGTGACCTGTTGCAGTTCCTCTGTCAAAGACATGCAAGGGTGTACGTGCACCAATCATAATCCCACCCCACACCATCAAACCACGACCTCCATACAGGTCCCTTTCAAAGTCATTAAGAGGTTGGTATCTGCTTCTTGGTTCACGCCAGACGAAAACCTGGCGAGAATCACTGTTCAGACTATACCTGGACTCGTTCGTGAACATAACCTGGGACTACTGCTCCAATGACCATGAACTGTGTTCTCGACACCACGCTTTAAAGGGCTCTCCTGTGACGAGGGTCAGTGGAATGCTGGTCTCTCGGCGAATAAACCATGTCTGTTCAGTCGTCTGTAGACTGTGTGTCTGGAGACAACTGTTGCAGTGGCTGAGGTAAGATCCCGAGAAAGGCTACCTACAGTACTCCGTGGCCGTCTGCGGGCACTGATGGTGAGATATCGGTCTTCTTGTGGTATTGTACACTGTGGACGTCCCATACTGTAGCGCCTGGACACGTTTCCTGTCTGCTGGAATCGTTCCCATAATCTTGAGATCACACTTTGTGACACATGGAAGGCCCGTGCTACGACCTGCTGTGTTTGAGCAGCCTTCACTCGCTCTAGTCTTCTATTCCTCATAGTCATCAATATGTGTTCTTGGAGCCATTTTCAACACACAGTCCACATTAGCACGTCTGAAAACGTCTGCACACTTACTCGCTGCACCGTGTTCTGACAGGCACCAACACACCTCTGCGTATGTGGACTGCTGCCAGCGCCACCGTGCGACTACCGCAGGTCAAATGCACCGCATGGTCATACCCCGAGGTGATTTAAACCCGCAAACCGCCCACCAGAGCGTTGTTTCACCATGTATCAGCATTATCCTTAATTTATGAACATGAGTGTAGTAACTCCATTATCAAAGAAAGATTTGAAAGTGAATGGATTTCTCTAATCTCTCAACCACTGGGTTTTTCTACTACATACTTACAGATACGGCAACATTACCTGTATCGGTTTATACATTTTTAAGTAACCAGTTTTGCTGCTCCTGTAAAATTTAGAAAAGAAATTGGGATACGAGGTTTCCAGTACCTAGCATCAATACGTGCATATCATTGTCCCACGGCCGGCCAGTGTAGCGGAGCGGTTCTAGGCGCTTCAGTCCGGAACTGCGCTGCTGCTACGGTCGCAGGTTCGAATGCTGTCTCGGGCATGGATGTGTGTGATGTCCTTAGGTCAGTTAGGTTTAAGTAGTTCTAGGTTTTAGGGGACTGATGACATCAGATGTTAAGTCCCATAGTACTCAGAGCCATTTGAACCATTTTTTCGCTGTCCCACGACTTAGCGCTAAAGGCTTTTCTTATTAGCTGATGACTTAAGCATATTTTGACATTTCGACTGGTCCCGCGCTCCCAGTCTGCAGGTCCTGAAAGTGGAGAGACGGTAGAGTGCAGCTGCGGCGAGCGGGCGACCACCTGGCGGCCGAAACGCGGTCGAGTGGGCGGTGAGCGCTGGGTCAGCGGGGCTCGGCCAGGCCAGCCCCCATCACACTTACCTGTTACGAGCGCCGTGTTTTAAGCGGGACCCGTCTCCGACCCGGGAGAAACAGCGGCTGACATTCAGACAAGCCATTGTGCGCCGTGCTCAGAGATTCCGCCTGTGGGTGCGGAATGCGCCTCCACACGTCCGTAACCTTCAGCGTTAACTGTTTAAAATAATCTTTACTGGGTCGCCCGCTTTGGGTGTAGCACTCCATGTAGGCAGCGTGTGTAAATTACACGCGTTTTGTTTCCCCTCTGTTCAAAGCGCGTTAAAACCATTTCTCAGCTTTATGCGTTCTGGCAGTTGGTTGCCTAATCTCACATATATAAATCTTTCTAATAACATGTGGCAACTGTTTCACTGCACACGGCAGCACCAGGCGGCGGTTTGTTAGATTCATGATATTCAGTACAGCATAAGGTGGTATAATGGGCCCACTTCGATTTTCTTTCTTTTTTTTCTGCCACAGATGCCTTTTCTGTCTACTTCAAAATTTGCTGAGTACATACAATGACATACCTTTCACTTATCATTCACTACTGGCCATTAAAATTGCTACGGCAAGAAGAAATGCAGATGATAAACGGGTATTCATTGGACAAATATATTATACTAGAACTGACATGTGATTACATTTTCACGCAATTTGGGCGCATAGATCCTGAGAAATCAGTACCCAGAACAACCACCACTGGCCGTAATAACGGCCTTGATACGCCTGGGCATTGAGTCAAACAGAGCTTGGGTGGCGTGTACAGGTACAGCTGCCCGTGCAGCTTCAACACGATACCACAGTTCATCAAGAGTAGTGACTGGCGTACTGTGACGAGCCAGTTGCTCGGCCACCATTGACCAGACGTTTTCAATTGGTGAGAGATCTGGAGAATGTGCTGGCCAGGGCTGCAGTCGAACATTTTCTGTATCCAGAAAGGCCCGTGCATTATCCTGCTGAAATGTAGGGTTTTGCACGGATCGAATGAAGGGTAGAGCCACGGGTCGTAACACATCTGGAATGTAACGTCCACTGTTCAAAGTGGCGTCAAAGCGAACAAGAGGTGACCGAGACGTGTAACCAACGGCACCCCGTACCATCACGCCGGGTGATACGCCAGTATGGCGATGACGAATACACGCTTCCAATGTGCGTTCACCACGATGTCGCCAAACACGGATGCGACCATCATGATGCTGCAAACAGAACCTGGATTCATCCGAAAAAACGACGTTTTGCCATTCGTGCACCCAGGTTCGTCGTTGAGTACATCATCGCAGGCGCTCCTGTCTGTGATGCAGCGTCAATGGTAGCCGCAGCCATGGTCTCCGATCTGATAGTCCATGCTGCTGCAAATGTCGTCCAACTGTTCGTGCAGATGGTTGTTGTCTTGCAAACGTCCCCATCTGTTGACTCAGGATCCGTTAGAGCCATGCGGATAAGATGCCTGTCATCTCGACTGCTAGTGATACGAGGCCGTTGGGATCCAGCACAGCCTTCCGTATTACCCTCCTGAACCCACCGATTCCATATTGTGCTAACAGTCATTGGATCTCGACCAACGCGAGCAGCAATGTCGCGATACGATAAACCGCAATCGCGATAGGCTACAATCCGACGATTATCAAAGTCGGAAACGTGATGGTACGCATTTCTCCTCCTTACACGAGGCAGCACAACAATGTTTCACCAGGCAACGCCGGTTAACTGCTGTCTGTGTATGAGAAATCGATTGTTAACTTTCCTCATGTCAGCATGTTGTAGGTGTCTCCACCGACGCCAACCTTGTGTGAATGCTCTGAAAAGCTTATCATTTGCATATCAACAAATCTTCTTCCTGTCGGTCAAATTTCGCGTCTGTAGTACGTCATTTTCGTGGTGTAGCAATTTTAATGGCCAGTCGTGGATTTAGTACAGCATGAGGTGGTGTAATGGGCCCACTTCGCTTTTCTTTCTTTTTTTCTGCCAGAAATGTCTTTTCTGTCCACTTCAAAACTTGCCGAGTACGTAAAATGACATGTCCTTCACTTATCGTACAATTTTCGGAGGTGTTACGGATATCATGGAAGAGTGATCTGTGTTATAGAGCCTTTCAGAATCTTGTAATACGAGCCTCTTGAGATAAATTCTAAAAATGAAACTGGCGATACGATATTTCAAAGTCTTTGTTATCCTGAATGTGATGCAATATTCCTTTTGACATGCATGCTTGCTTGCATGTGGCATCACAGTGACTGCATTCGCACAAGACATATTACGTCAACTCAAAGTCTTACCGTGTGGGGTACAACCAGTAATCACAGTCGGTACGCGTCCAGAGCACTGTGACCTCTGTACCCTACGTGAATAACATCCTCCGACCAGTAGTCATATCCTTTCTGTACAACACTGAGACCCCATTTTTCAGCAAGTCAATGCGAGACTATATGTTACTTCATGTGCCTTTTGGGCGTCATAGGATGTCAGCCTTTTACCCTGGCGCACCTTATCACCACACTTGTCGCCAATCGAAAATGTGTGCGGTATGGTGAAACAATGGGTGTCTAGGTCAGGGCTCGAATCGTGCACGGATAGCCAACGCCGTTAAGGTGACCGCTTGCGATCAGCGGGAAATCCGGCTTCGAGTCGCGGTCCGGCACAAATTTTCGTTGTTGACATTCCATTCTGCAGCTGATGCTTGTTCATATTCGGAACCGCGAATACATTCAGTGCATAAAAATTGGTGAGATGCGAATAGGAAACGCGCTCTGAGGATTGCTCCCGACATCGAGGATTTCAACGATTTATTGCCTGTTATCGACATTGATACTAGTAAGATATCGGTCCCAGAGATTCAAAGACGTGTGAGGATGTTTAAATTTCAAGTTCGAAGTCGGATAATAAATGAGAAAAGGAACATTTTTTTTCGTGTAATATAATTACAACTTAACAATTTTCGAATTTTTTTTCCTTTGCTTGTACAGGGAAACCTTACTTCTTGCAAAATTTAATGATTCTACATGAAGGGAAGCACCTTATAAGTTTAATGTGTGAGTTGTATCAAAATAAGTGACATAAATGGCCATAGCTTTTGAGTGTACTGCGTTAGAAGTTTGCATTTATTAAGCCGTCAAGGGACCATAGATCTTAGCGTGTGACGTAAGTTTCAACATAAGTCTACCCATTCCTGGGAAAAGGGATTTTTAACGGTAGGTCACACACGCGCGCACACACACACACACACACACACACACACACACACACACACACAGAGAGAGAGAGAGAGAGAGAGAGAGAGAGAGAGAGAGAGAGAGAGAGAGAGAGACACAACGAAGTGATACTGTAAGCGTTTTTGCCAATTGAGGTATGCTAACCTAAAAATTACAAGAAAGAAACTTTTTTTTGAATGAAACATTTTTATAAGACTTAACAATGTAGACATCTCCTTGAAGACCGTCCTCAAGTGTTGCCACCATTTTTAGGCCCCTTATCCTGTCGATAGCGCCTTTAAAGTTCTTATCATATCATCTTTATCCCAAGTTATTCTTTGTTTTCTCCTACGCGTTAACTCTTTACGAGAGGCTTTTACAACACAAAATTTCTGTAGTGATTATAATGTGTGGCCATTGATTGTGAGTACCTATACTGCTAGCACTAAAGGGGCTCATAATATCAGCAACGCCGTATTCGTAAACAAAGATTTACCATCGGCTAACTTTGATTATAAAGTACAATGTTAATAGTGGAGCATACCTCTTGATAAATGTGTGATGCGGGAAAAATATAATGAGTATTTACGAGGCATAGCTCCATTAATAATATTGGCACAAACGGCTACATCTAAATATTTTTGTCTTTGGTGGAAACGAGATAACCTCACAGCTTACTTGTAAGAATAGTTACTGCGTGAGGGCGCTCTACTAGTACTTGATACAGTCACCACCAGAATGAGCGGTTTTGTTTATTAGATACTGAGGGTGCTCAAATTACTGGTCCCACGATGCACCCTTAGCGCTATTAATATTGGTATTTAGTACATACTTACATACACGTCCCAGTTCTTGTGAAGAATAAATGACGTGTTACTTGAGAGAAACGAAACACATAAATTAGTAAAGTGGCTGGCTAAACCTGGAATATATAGAAATCAGGTTAGTGAAATGGTGGCATCAGTTGAAGTGATCACCATTTTAAAAACTTAACAGTAAACTTCTGAATGAAAACAACATAAACTGTTATCAAGTTGTGTCTAGCACGTTATGAGTTTTAAACCTGCTCAAAAGAAATTCGTTACCTATAACACTCATTGCTGTCGGTGTAAGGAATCATTACACGTGCAGTTTTCACAGACTATGACGCAAATATATGTGATCAGGGACTTTACTCCGTGCCATTCTCTTACCAGCAAAATACTGTAAATGAAATGTCTTCCACTATCGGGACTACATAATGTGAGCTTGCGATCATGGCCTCAGTGACGATGTAAATACTTGATGAAATTCCAGGAAAATACAAAAAAATGTGTGTGAAATCTTATGGGGCTTAACTGCTAAGGTCATCAGTCCCTAAGCTTACACACTACTTAACCTAAATTATCCTAAGGACTAACACACACACCCATGCCAAAGGGAGGATTCGAACCTCCGCCGGAACCAGCCGCACAGGCCATGACTGCAGCGGCTTAGACCGCTCGGCTAATCCCGCGCGGCCAGGAAAATGCAATCTACGAACAATCATAGATAAAAACAGAAGATATTTTGTTTTGTTTAAACTGAAATTACAGTCTCCAGGAGTTGGCGAGCTATCTAGACTATTCAGTGAAATCACAGGACACGTGGTACACTGTAAACAAATACAATATTGCGTGTTCTGGATAAAGGACCTTGGAGTCGTTTGCCGCAGCTTTCTTCCCCAGCGGCCATTGATGTGCCCCCGTGATTTATGGCAAGTTCTGATACGAAGCTACAAAATTCTTATCTTCCAACGTCTCACGTCGGGCTTTACGTCTCGTATTGGTTTCAGAGAAATGTCTCGGCACTTATTTGCCAACGGTGAGCTCTTTTACCTCTTGGTTCCATTATGCGTATGAAATATAGAAATCAACTAGCAACTCCACATTTGAAATCGAAGTTTCCAACTCTGTTTCATTGCTGGCAGTTAAATCCTAATACGAGTTCCTATCTTGTATGAGTATAGTGAGCATATTGAGAATTATCTCTTTGTGCTGTGTTCCATGTGGTAAATGTACAGCATTAGTACAAGAAATGAAAGGAAGGTTTGAATATCAGGTCTCACTAATACTTCGGTAGGAGCCGTAGCTTATCACTCTAATTAGTTTAGAATTCTGATTATGTGATTTAGGGATATCGTTGAAGATCTAAAAGGGGGAGACAAGAATTTGCATGCCGTCCGTTTAGTTAATGAGTAGCCGCGCACAAAACAATAACAAATAAATAAAGCTTACTTACGGAAAGTGCAGCGGGAATGGTGAAAGACACCAGAAGAACAAACATACTACCTCCATCTACCTTAAATACACAACGCTAAAGACAGTCCCAACCAAATAACTTTGTCCTGGATCGTTCATCTCTCCGTGGTTCACACCATGGAAGGCTGCATGCATCAATGTGGAAACAAAATACTACGTCACCCAGCCTGGGCCTCCAAACCACGAAGCTAAAGTTGAAAGGCGTATGCTTCACTGACTGTGCAATGTAAGGTTGCCAGTGCATCCATTTCAAACAGTCATAAGGGACATCCGAGGGTGTGCTGGAAAGTAAAGCCTCTGAATACGTTACGTGAAAACTGTTAAAGCTTTTTAAATAAAACAAGCCTTATTACCGTTCTACATCTTTATTCTTCATGTCTACATATTTATTTCTCATCATAGTCACACGAATGGACTTCTCCCGAGAGACAAGTTTGTTAATACCGTCGTTGTAGAAACTCACCTCTGCTTGCACCGTTTCATCACTACCAAAGTCAATTCTTTGAGGGTGGTCTTCAAGTTTTGGGCATTGATGAAAATCGGATGGGCCCCAAGTCAGGTTTGTATGAAGGATTATCGATGAGAATGAACCCAAGGCGTTGGATTGTTGCCGGCATCAGAGAGCTGCTGTGTGGTCTGGCTGTGTCATTCTGAGGAATATGATGCTCAATGTGTGAATGAACTCTTCGAATTCGTGCTTTCAGTTTTCTAAGGGTCTCGTGGTATCTTTCAGAGTTTCTGGTGGTCCCTTTAGGCATAAATTCCAAATGCACCACACTGTGAACGTCCCAGAACACTGCGACGATGGTCTAGAACTTTTTGGAGTGAAGCTTTGTGACGGAACTCCGTTGATGCCCCCTTGCTTTCGGGGTAAAAATGGTGAACCCAGCTCTCATCGCCTGTCACGACGTTGTTAAGGAACTCATAACTTTGTTGAAATTGTTTACAGATGTCCGATCTCCTCTGTTTAGGTCGGGAATGAGCATTCGAGGCTCCCACCGTGCTCGTAGTTCTGTGCACCGCATTTTGCAATAAAGGTCTTCACACGCTAGGCGATATGTCACACTTACCTGAGAGCTGTGTCTGTGTTATCCAACGATTTCCTCTGTTGACTTCATCAACTCGATTACGATGAGTCTCGTCAGCTGCCTTACGCGGTCGTCCACTTCGAGCTGTGTCGCACACACCATCGTTCCCTTCATTACGAACACGAACAATCCAACTCTGCACATTACTATTGTCGTACAATCATTACCGAATACAGGTCTCATTCGTGTAGGGATTTCAACTGCAGGTACGTTTTCTGTAGTAGAAACGCGACTGCCGGCCGCGGTGGCCGTGCGGTTCTAGGTGCTCCAGTCCGGAGCCGCGCTGCTGCTACGGTCGCAGGTTCGAATCCTGCCTCGGGCATGGATGTGTGTGATGTCCTTAGTTAGGTTTAAGTAGTTATAATTTCTAGGGGACTGATGACCACAGCAGTTGAGTCCCATAGTAAAAAAAAAAAAAAAAAAAAAAAAAAAAAAAAAAAAAAAAAAAAAAAAAAAACGCGACTACAGCACGCCATAAAGCGTAGTTAGGTTAGAGACCGCCATGTTATACGCTTTAATTTGGAGCCCTCTAGTGGCAGAGGGATACGACTTACGTCAGCGAAGCTGGAGAGTGGACTGAGTAATATGAGTGACACGTAATAACTCAACCGGTATTGAGAACAGAATTAAAAATTCGGAGACATTACTTTTCGTCGCGCTCTCGTATGATGATCAACACATTTTCGTATCACTGTAATTACGGAAATAACTGTCAGATACTGTGCTGTATGTATAAACCAAAGGCGTTACACCTTGTATAAAAAAGCTATCATTATCATTGCAATACCTCTGATTTTTATTATCCCAGTTGTTGAATATAGCGTTAGTAACTCCTAGTAACTCCGATTTTGTTCTTGCTCTTATAAAGACGAAGGAAACTTATTATTCTGAATATTACGTAATACAACTCGATAGGAATATTAAAGTTGTATTCAAGAAAAAAATAAACGATTACTCATCTCTAATAAATAATCAGCTCAGACACGAACGTAAATATTACTCTTTCTAGTCATTCTGGTTACTATAGAAAGTTTCAGCTATACTACATTAATATGGAGATAGAGATATGCTGGGTAGTTTGGCGAACGAACCTGCAAATACACACTCAACTTTCATCTGACTCAAGACCACGCAACAAAGAGTCTGCCGCAGATCTTTACCATCGTATTACCACATGACAAAACACACAAAAGGCAAATTTAGTTTCAATGAACATTTCAGTACACCATATTAAAACCGAAGATACAAGCTAATCTTGTCTATAAAACCATAAAATACATAAAAAATAACAATATACCATTAGTAACTACTATTTAGTTTCTGAAAAAGATGTGCTGTATACATGTACTTCTAGAGAAACCAATTCTCGATGAGGCAAATTCAGTAACTATTTTGAAGATCTGTGAGGAAATTGCAGTATAGAATTGGTTAAAGCAGGATATTCTAGAAAATTTCGCTAAAATCCCTCAACAGTCTTAAAACAGCATTTTGTGTTAGCCAAGGCATGTTAGGAATTGTAGCTTCAGTTTCAGAACTCGACTTTCATTATGATTTCAACGTCCTTGCAAACCTGAAGTGGTGAAGATCACAATCATTTCACTTCTTTCTCGTTGCTTGCACACTTAGCTGCGTTAAGGGAAGGGTAGCGGATTGTGCCTTGTGCAAGCACAGCGGTGCTGCGAATTTTCAAATTGATGGGGCTGACCTCCCCCCCCCCCCCCTTTCTCCCCACCTCCGTGTATGTGTGTGTGTGTGTGTGTGTGTGTGTGTGTGTGTGTGTGTATGCGTGCGTGCTTGTGTATGCGCGCATATAAGGGAGAGACAGAAAGAGCTGAAGGGATGCGCGAGAGTGTAATATGTGGTGAGTGGGTGGGGAGGGAAGCGGAGAGATCGAGCCGAACAGGAGCCCGCTAGTGGTACTGGTGGTGGGCGAGACGGAGGCGTGTGGTGACTGGGTGACCCTTCGAAGATCAATCACACCGGTTCAGGCAGTAGAAGCCACCGCCCACGATTCTACTGGCCACCAGCGAGCCACGTGCCGCCACGGCTTGCTGAGCGGGACTGGACTGGGCTACTACACTCTCGCTGTATTTCTTCTTCGTGTGACATGCTGTTTCAAAAGTTTTCGTATTCAAATGACGTATCAACTTTATAGGTGACTATCATCCTTCGTAAAATTGAAAGTAGTCATGACCACATTGATACGATATAAAATCTGGTACTTTGCTAGTTTTATGCTGAAATCATTATCTTCTTCGGGTACGATTGTTGTAGCATTAGCCGAGCGGTCTAAGGCGCTGCAGTCATGGACTGTACGGCTGGTCCCGGCGGAGGTTCGAGTCCTCCCTCGGCCATGTGTGTGTGTGTGTTTGTCCTTAGAATAATTTAGGTTAAGTAGTGTGTAAGCTTAGATTTCACACACATTTGACCATTTTTGTTGTTGTAGCAGGTATTGACAGGTTCGAAGAAATTATCTATAAAGCTTAGTTGGGGTTATCGAGGTTGCTCCTGCATCTAAATAATAATAGTTGCCATAAGTTTTTATCTTCTGTACTTTCTTATAGTAAGGCCAATTTCAAACTCGTCTCTCTCCTGTAACCGCCTTCACATGTCTTACTAGTACATTTCTTCCCACGAAGCCCGATTTAGGAGAACAGTGGTACTAAAATTGTAAGTAGATAGTCTAAAATATTTACCCAGCTGGCTTGGAAAGGATTTTAATTAACATCACAGGAGGTTTTACATAAATATGACCAAATTTATTGAAAAAACTGTCATCTTTGTGATTTTTGTTAATTAACTACAAAATTGTTCAGTTCTTATCAAACGGAAGCAGTAGTATATCGCTCACTGAGTGGGTTGTTTTTTTTTTCTGAAGTGATCTATACTCACCAGTATCAAAATGATTCTAATATGCATAATGCTTGAGTCATCACGTGCGTCATCTTCTTCTTCTTTCGACTATTCTTTTACTTCGCGATCCATCGATGGCCGGCCGGAGTGGCCGAGCGGTTCTAGGCGCTACAGTCTGGAACCGTGCGACCGCTACGGTCGCAGGTTCGAATCCTGCCTCGGGCATGGATGTGTGTGATGTCCTTAGGTTAGTTAGGTTTAAGTAGTTTTAAGTTCTAGGGGACTGATGACCTTAGAAGTTAAGTCCCATAGTGCTCAGAGCCATTTTTTGATCCATCGATGTGACTAAGCATTAAGATTCTTATTTTCGTCCTCCATTGTCTTTCAGAGTTATTGTTCTCCTTGGCGATCCATATTTGTGACACATAGTTTAAGAATCCTTAACTTACTTAGAATATTGTCAAGAGTTCAAATTTTCAGCCTTTCTTAATAAGTCAGGATCTCTCCGTTTTAACAAAAGTTCGAATTATCGGTGTCAGGACCTTATTGCCATAGAAATATTCAAAATAATATCGTTACGTGTAAAAGTAAGGAAAATAGTTTTGTACATACGAACGCCGACAGTGATGGACGCAACGTTACCTTAAAGGTGAGTACTCCTCAATGCACAATAAGTAATTATCGATAATGTCTTAATAAATCTGAAAATAGTGTGTGTCGCATGACTTCCAAGTGACGTTACGTTACTCCTTATGGAATTCAAACTGCCGTCCGACCATCCTAAGGTACCATTCCGACCATAAAGAGCGCATTGTCAGGAGGATGGAAAACAATGTAGTGTGGATAATAATGTTTTTTTTTGTGATTTTCAACGTAACAGCTAACTGGTTGTACGGGATGGGACCTGCATCCCTATTCACCACACCCATTTCCATATTTTCATGTCTTTGCCAGCTTTCGCTTTAAGTAAAACTCTTTATTAGTTTCTGACGATTTAGTAATGGTCCTATGTTTGTGTACACAAAACTTTTTGTTGCGCATAAATTATTGGGAATTGCTCGTGAGTGGCAGTTAATTCCTTTTCAATTTCTTAAAACGCTCCATAAACCTGTCGTGCCTGATATTCCGCTTCGCTCCGTTTCTCGAGTGTAGGAGTCGTTTCACTTAGCTCTACGCACTATTAACGCAACTCTGCCGATTCTTGCTTTAAATCGCAACTGGATTCCGAAGCTCGCTAACGCTCGAAAACCAACTCCAGAAAATTCTCCTCACGCAACGATTAGCCAGCCAGTGCTTCGTTTACAGACTGATTAGCTTTAGTGTCCTTAAAGGGCGTTCCAGGTTGGTGCTCTCCACGGTAACACTCTGTTCAAAATAGTTTCCATTTTCAATATGGAAAATCGTCAGTTATTTTAAGTCCACCTCGAGTTTTTATAAGTGTTCAGCATGTACCGCAAAAAAAAAAAAAAAAAAAAAAAAAAAAATCGTCATTCTGTGTTTGGAGGAGGTATTTCGACAAATGGGACCATGAACGTGAGTGCTTTATCAGGCATGCGAATGTTTCGCTCATCACTCTGTGTAATCTCCTTCAGGGTGCTAATTCCTTTGGGATCACTGCCACGTCAATTCTTAAACTGAAGTGTACATGCTGTCCCTATTGCCACTTCTGAAGGTGGTTAGAGAATTTGTGTTTTAGTTGATAACTGCAGTGGTGTAGTTGGGGGCACATCCTTTTTTGCCGGTAACCTAAATTTGGATTTTTATTGTGTAACACGTACCATAACACGCACCTCACCATTGCTCGTTGAGGAACCCAGAACCTTTGAACGGCTTCTCGTATTAAATGACTACGTGTCACTGCTGTAAGACAAAATAGGTATTAAACGCAGATTTTCTACTTTTTTTTCTGCGTCAGACAAACTGACACCATGAATCCTGCAGGGCTGTCCATAAATCCGTAGGAGTCCGAGGGGGCTGAGATCTATTTTGAACAGCACTTTGCAAGGCAACTCATACATACTCAGTAATGTTCATGTGTGGGGACTTTGGCGGCAAGCGGAAGGGATTAAACTAAGAAAAGTGTTCATGGAGCCACTCTGTAGCAATTCTGGACGTATGGGGAGTTGCACTGTCCTGCTGGAATTGCCCAAATCCGTCGGCATGCACAATGGCATGAATGGATGCAGGTGATCAGACAGGATGCTTACGTACGTGTCACCAGTCAGGATCGTATTTATCCGTATCCGGGGTTCCATATCACTCTAACTGCACAAGCCGCACACCATTACAGAGCCTCCATTTACTTGAACAGACCCTGCTTACATTTAGCGTCATGGATTCATGAGGCTGTCTCCATACACGTACACGTCCATCCGCTGGATACAATTTGAAACGATACTCGTCCGACCAGGCAACATGTCTGCGGTCATCAGTAGTCCAATGTCTGTGTTGCTGGACCCAGGCGAGGCGTAAAGCTTTGTGTCGTGCAGTCATCAAGGGTACACGATTGAGCCTTCGACTCTGAAAGCCCATATCGATGATGTTTCGTTGAATGGTTCGCACGCTGACACTTGTTGATGGCCCAGCATTGAAATCTGCAACATTTTGCGGATGGATTGCACTTCCGTCACGCTGAACTATTCTCTTCAGTCGTCGTTGGTCCCGTTCTTGCAGGATCTTTTTCCAGCGGCAGCGATGTCTGAAATTTGATGTTTTACCGGATTCCTGATATTCACGGTACACTCGTGAAATGGTCGTACGGGAAAATCCCCACTTCATCGCTACCTCGGAGATGCTGTGTCCCATCGCTCGTGCACCGACTATAACAAAACTTAACTCGCTTAAATGTTGATAACCTGCCGTCGTAGCAGCAGTAACCGATATCACACCTGTGCCGCCTTACATAGGCGCTGCCGACCGCAGCGCCGTGTTCTGCCTGTTTGCATATCTGTATGTTTGAATGCGCATGCCTATACCAGCGTACGGTAAATGAAAAAACAAAAATAAGGATGTTGTGCTACAAAAGCCACATAAAATACCTCGAAAACTTTGTCGTTTTTTCGGTAACAGTCGAGTATCTGCGGATAAGCCGAGACACATGTTCGCTGGAACCACGCTGCTGGGCCGCAGGTTCGAATCCTGCCTCGGGCATGGATGTGTGTGATGTCCTTAGGTTAGTTAGGTTCAAGTAGTTCTAACAAGGGAACCTCCCCATCGCACCCCCCTCAGATTTAGTTATAAGTTGGCACAGTGGATAGGCCTTGAAAAACTGAAAACAGATCAATTGAGAAAACAGGAAGAAGTTGTGTGGAACTGTGAAAAAATAAGCAAAATATACAAACTGAGTAGTTCATGGCAAGATAAGCAACGTCTGAGACACTGGGAGCGCATGGGCGCCGTGGGCTCGTGGTAACGTGAGCAGCTGCGGAACGAGAGGTCCTTGGTTCAAATCTTCCTTCGAGTGAAAAGTTTAATTTTTTATTTTCAGTTTATGTGAAAAACTCTTATGTTTTCATCACTTTTTTGGGAGTGATTATCACATCCACAAGAAAACCTAAGTCGGGCAAGGTAGAAGAATCTTTTTACCCCTTCGCCAAGTGTACAAGTTAGGTGGGTCGACAACATATTCCTGTCATGCGACGCACATGCCGTCACCAGTGTCGTATAGAGTATATCAGATATGTTTTCCTGTGAAGGAATCGGTTGACCTATGACCTTGCGATCAAATGTTTTCGGTTCCCATTGGAGAGGCACGTCCTTTCGTCTACTAATCGCACGGTTTTGCGATGCGGTTGCAAAACACAGACACTAAACTTATTACAGTGAACAAAGACGTGAATGAACGAACGGACAGATAATAACTATGCAAAAATAAAGAAAACAAAATTTTTCACTCGAGGGAAGACTTGAACCTAGTACCTCTCGTTCCAGAGCAGCTCACGCTACCACGGGACCACGACGCTCCTGCGCTGATTTCGACCATGATGTTGCCTATACGACCCGTGGACTACTCAGTTTGTATATTTTGCTTATTTTTTCACAGTTCCACACAACTTCTTCCTGTTTTCTCAATTGATCTGTGTTCAGTTTATCAAGGCCTATCCACTGTGCCAACTTATAACTAAATCTGAGGGGGGTGCGATGGGGAGGTTCCCTTGTAAGTGATGACTGAGATGTTAATCCCGTAATGCTTAGAGCCATTTGAACGTGTTCGCTCATTTTGACTCCTCTTCCACTGAGCAAAGTTCCAGAGGAATTGGATGATGGCACTTGCCGTGTTCTCCTCGTCAGCGTGTGAAGATGTATGTAACTTACTGAGGTCCCTGCGTAGCACTGAAAGAGACGATTGAGACGTGTGGCCTATCGCGGACGGGAGAAGAGGTGGGGGTAAGCAGCTTTTATTCTCTTGAAGAACGTGGGGCCGTGCGCCGGCCGTCAGCGCGCTCTCAGTCGAACAGGTGCGGGCCGCGCGGGCGCCCGCTCGCTGATCCGCGTTTAATTCTGTGCGCTGGCGGCGCTCGTTAATCACGCCGGTCACTCAGCTCACGCCGCGCCATTACGGAACATCACGCCGCGGCCCAGCACTGCACTGACTGACGGGCAGCCGGGCCAACAGCCTGCTCGCGCTACAGCCAGAGGCACCGGCTACGGGGCCGCCTCCGCGGTAGAGGCGGCTCGTCGAGAAAACGCGTTATTCATTTCACATTTTCACGACGAATGGTGACAAACGGTTCTGTGGGGGCTAATCGTAAAGTAAGGTCCGATCGGGCGCGAAATGGAAACCATGATGAAAATCCGATTAAGCTTTGCACAGATGTGTTGGACAGTGTCTAGCATGCCCGTTGATCGCTTCACGTCGCTCTTCTCAGTTCAGACTGCACAGCGGGCACGTAAAGGTGCCTAGAAAGTAGTGTCCCCCGCCAACTAGGCCTACATGATGTGTTCAAAAAATTCCGGAACTTTGTCCACAAAATTTTGCTACGCTTGCCTTTTACTTATTGTGCATGGTCTCTTTCGAGCCCACCGCGAGCCGGAATGCTTCCTGGTAGCTCTGCAGGCATGTAACGCGGTAAGAAAAGTATCAGGTGGTTCTAATTAAGGTGCAGCTATTGACAGAAGTCCAGCATAGGCTGCAGTTATCGAATTACATCGAAACTTTGTTGATATTCTAATGCGTTAAGGCAGAACCGATTTACGCTGGAAAAAAAATTCCAATTTTGTCGACCAGGTGTAAATCTGACGCTCTGAATTCAAGAAAGAGGTATAGAAATGTTCCCGTATGTAATGGATTAGGAAGTCAGAAGCGAGATAGCCGCTTACACAATTCGTTCAATGTGAGAACCGGAGACATCAATGAGAAGCTGTACAGCGCCAGATTTGTACCTGTTGAAAAAAAATTGGTACTAACTTTTTTCCCCTGGGTAAATCGGTTCCGCATTAACCCGTCAGCATATCTACTAAATTTCGCCGCCATACGACAATTAAAGCCCACACTTGATCTTCGTGAGTAGCTGCACTTTGCGTGTTGCCACCCAGTAGACCTACTGTATATAAGCGGAGAACAAGTCAATGGGGAATTATTTTAGCGACGATTCTGGTTTCAAATGGGAAATTCACTGACATAAGCGACTTCTACAAATGGCGGAGTGTTATGGTGCGGCCCCTGGTACAACCACCTCAGATGAGCACCTATGGAAAGTGGTTGGAGGACGGAGAAACCACCAGTAGACGTTAAGAAGCTATGCGTCCACGTCTCACCAACAACGTGGAGGTCACAGATATGCCAGCTCTGTTAAGTGGGGGTGTTACGGAAAATGTAAACATTTATTTAAAAAATCACTACAGCCATATTTATTAATGTACAAATCTAAACTTTTGCATGTGTAAAGCAAAAGAGCTGTGTTTTAACGGAAAAATATAATAAAACATTCATGATTAATATTTGACAAATGTGAATTTTTAATTTTTTATTGTCTTTTATAAAAAGAGTTATAACTCAAATTCTAATCATGCAATTAATCTGAAAATTTTATTATGGTGTCCTCAGAAGGTTATAAGACCACTGAACTACAGTTATTAATTTATGGTACAAAATGTATCACTAACAGAGTTTTTAATTTTGCACATCCAAAATTAATATTTTTCTGTATACAGTCATCTAAAAATCAGAATGTAATTGCAGGATCTCGTATTTTTTAGTTCCAGGGAGACAGCAATGCGTTGCTAACAGTTCCTCAAAATTTCATGGCATTTGCGGATATGCGGATATACTCTTTGGGAAATGTCTTCTAATAACGTAAAAAATGTAAAACAGAGAAAATGAGGTACAAAGATTTTCATCTCATACTCCAACATGTGATAAGCTTACCTCAATTTTAAAAGCTTCCATACTGATACCCCCATCCTCCAGATTTCTCTCCTCTTCGAATCTGCCTGGCCTATATTTGCAGGTAAGACACTGATATGTTAGCTTTCTTGACCCTGCGCTCGTCGATAGTGTAAAAAGCTTTTGTTCTAAACACACCAGGATCTATAACAACTCTTCTCAGCACTTCAATTCTGCCATTATTTCCGTTATTGTAACATAAAACTGCATCATAGACACCTATTTGGAATACTTTAAGTCCGCGGAATGTCCTTTTTGAGCATGTAATCCAAATTAAATTATTGAGGCTTTCATTTGCATTTTGTGTTTTTCCGTGAAAACACTTCCTCAATAAATCAGGGTTTGCAAGGAACCTGAATGTGGGCTTAATTGCATTCATAACAGGTTCTGGTAATGAGTGTTAATGTGAATACGTCTTATTTCTGTTGCTGAACTTAGACCGTCTTTCGGA
This sequence comes from Schistocerca serialis cubense, assembly GCF_023864345.2. NCBI lineage: Eukaryota > Metazoa > Arthropoda > Insecta > Orthoptera > Acrididae > Schistocerca > Schistocerca serialis. The sequence continues at coordinate 630,719,098 of NC_064642.1, read as the reverse complement.
TACAGATTGTACATTGGTGTTTGGTCACTGGATAGTTTGTGGAAGAAAACTGCCCACACAGCACGCCTCATTGCCTCTAAATTACGTGTGTTTTTCCTGATAGCTCTCCCACAAAATAACCGAAGAGAATCAGTTTCTTTCAGAGTATGCCTGCCTTTTCCTTCTAGTGGTTTGCCGTCTTCGAGTACTTCACCTTTCTTCTCTTTCAGCAAGCGACGAAGCCTACCACCAAGCCTCTTTTGGATGTGGCCAACACATTCCAACTTTCCTATTGTTGTATTGTGCGGATTTTTATCTGTTACAGCTTTGGACGAAGAGGAGCCCAATCACCAAGGTATTTAGTATATCTTACACCATACTGGTCCTCAGATCCGGAGAAAATCCTCACAACTGCAGTAGCCTCCATGCTCCCACTTCAGCCACCATAGTTTTTAGAGCATGCTACTGCATGCGTTTCTTGTAACAGTTTCTCACTGTCTTCATTGTTGGACATTTTCATTGTTGCACACTGGTGGCAGTATTTAGACATAATTTCTGCATCTAAATCTTTAACTGAGTCAATACCAATAACAGATGCAACTCCATACAGACATGTGTGACCCTTTTTCAATCCAGGTCCCATCTACAAATACACACAGGTCAGTAAAATTTGTAGGAGATTCACTGTCATGAATATTTACCCCAGGATCTGTTTCATTTTGGTTTATTCCCACCCATTAGTCCACTATTTTCTTCATAGAAACTTTGGCACTATCGCATACAGCATCAGACATTTCTTTATTTATTTTTTCAAACCTTGCGCAAGGACAGGACAGGTTCAAAAAACCACACAATAAATTACCTCCTTCCCTGCCCTGTCCAAGGCATTTCACAGCATATGCTAACATAACATTGCTTTCATACGTACCAGTGTCAGTTTTTTTGGAGGCGGAAAATGGAAATTCATAGCCACGCGAATTACAAATTAATTTAAAATCAGAAGCTATTACCACTCTTCTTTCTTCAGTAACAATCATGCATTCCGTATTTTTACAGCTAACACATGAACATGAAAACTTTATAGCCTGGCTGAGAAGCTCTAAATCAGTGTGTGAATCCAGTGGAATCCATACCAACATAATTCACCCACCTGTACAATTCTCCTGTCCCAAGTTTCGATGCTGAAGCTGAGAACTTATGTTCTTCATTTCGAGCTGCTTACTTTTTTTTGTTGGTAAATCGATTTCCATAAAACCTCCGTTTCCTAAACACAGTTTTTTCACCAACCATTATGCATAAATCTTGACTTCACGTAAAGGTTTGCGAATTCAATCTTCCACCTGCCAATGTGTGTTAGATTTGTCAAAACGTAAATATACCACATGCATGAAAGTTTTCAGGTAAAGATAAAGATTTCATCCAGAGATATAGATGTCAGCGAAAGACACCGAAAGTAAATAGCCTTCACACTGACAAAAATTTCGCAGTTTCCCAAATGTCGGAAAAGGTGGGAGTGGCCGCCAGTTCAGAGTTAATCAGCTTAGCAATTTATATGCATTTCTTAAGCTGATATCACGATAAAATTCGCACACAACATGTATAGATCAACAAAATAATATTTTTGAAAAATTGATTTTTTAGGCCAAAATCCATTAAATCCCCCCTTAAGTAGGACAGGGGACGATCAGTGCTAATCTGACGACAGAGTGCAATACTCGTGCAGACACAAGTGTTTCAAGCATTTTTTCAACACACACTGTTGAACATGAGGCTCTATAGAAGACGAGCCCCCAGCGTTCCTCTGTTGACCCAACAATATCGTCAATAACTACTACAATGCTAACGGTATCGTTAACATTCGTCCGTGGATCAACGGAAAAGTTTGTCTGATAGATTGATTAACGTTTTCTGTTACTGCAAGTGGATGGTCGTGTCCGGATGACCTTCATCCAGATAAAAAGCTGCTAGAAACAAACACAGCACTATGGATGTAGGCCAGTGTGAACTGTATTATGCTATAGGGGTCATTCACCTGTGCTTCCATTGGACCTGTAGTAGTAATTGAAGGCACCACGACAGCTGTGGACCATCTGTATCTGTTCATGTGTGACGTTTTCCCCGACGGCCATGACATCTTCCAGCAGGGTAACTGTAGGTGTCACAAGGCCAGAATTGTGCTACAGAGGTTTGAGGAGCATGACAGTGAACTCACGGTGATTTCTTGGCCAACAAATTTGCCTGATCTGAAGCCCTTTAGAATACACATTGAACGCAATCGGGTATCACGCCTACACCCATAAACCAACGGCTCGTATTTTACGGGAATCATGTGACCTTCACGTTCATATCTGGTGCCATATACCTCCGAAATCTACCAAAGGACTTGTCTAGTTTATGCCATGCAGAAAGCTACTATGTAACATTCCAATAACGCTATTAACCAGGCATCCATTAATGATTTGGGTCATCCGTATATGTAGATATAAAGTTCTTTTCCAAATCGTTTAAATAGAACATTGGAGTTGTTTGAATACTTTCAGCAGCACCTTCCAGACACTGTTTTCTCCTTCCTACTCTACTGGATGTACTGTGTAGCCTCTTGGCAGCTGCTCAGAAACTTAATAATCTGTGTTCCTCTGTGACGCAATACCACAGCTGACCGCCATCCGTGGGACAAGTTGCATGCCCCTTGTGCGTGCAGCGTACTTTGGTCCCACTTCATGCTGCGTATTTAAAATAAAATAGCAAGACTATCCTCACACATAGGTGTAGTTCTGTTCCCCCCCTCCCCCCCCCCCCCCTCTCTCTTTTGATTGCGAAAGGCGTGGCTGTCAATGGAAGATCGCTTTCACCTGTCTCCTTTTCGAATCACGTTTCGAAGGAAAGTCCACACAACTCGTTACACACTTCATGAGATATGGTTTTGTTCTCATATAACGAACATGGAAACAACTGTGATATAGTTCGGTATGCGTACATATGAAGTCATACACTTTGCCGTCTGTAACGTCTACTGATTCTTAATAATTTTGGGGAAAGAGCATATAAGAAGAAAAACTGCAACAGAATGTTTTAAGAAAGGGGAGGTTCGTTGGAGGATACAGTTACGTAAAATAGGAATGAAAACTGCAGATAACTGCATACAGCCGAACACTGCCGGCCCTTGTGGCCGAGCGGTTCTAGGCGCTTCAGTCTGGAACCTCGTGACCGCTGCGGTCGCAGGTTCGAATCCTGCCTCAGGCATGGATATGTGTGATGTCCTTAGGTTGGTTAAGTTTAAGTAGTTCTAAGTTCTAGGGGACTGATGACAGATGTTAAGTCCAATAGTGCTCTGAGCTATTTGAACCAGCCGAACATGTTAAACTTGAATCACCAACTGTTACGAAGTGCTAACAGTTCCGGCCTGTTATTGCCATTTAAAGAGGTGGAATCTTCACAAAAACTTGTCGATGGCAGTAATTTGCCGAAACCTGTAATATTAATATGCTATAGTAATCCTGAAGTATTGAAAAATATTGTACTGAGATAAATTGGAGGGCATGACTTCTTAGTAGCATTATGTCAATCTATAAGGCAGAATGTTATTTGGGAATTGCTTACGGTATAGTACATTATTGTAGATACTGAGACTTACCGAAAGTAGCCAGGCGTTGAATAGCGTAGTTTTGAACTTGTTTTCTTCTTTGTAATACTGCAATACATAAAAGTATGTTTGTAATACGGGAACCCATGTTCACTTCTTTACATTCTTAGTTGTCTATATCAAAACATCAATTTCATTGTGTGTGTGTGTGTGTGTGTGTGTGTGTGTGTATGTGTGGATTTATTTTACTGGTATCTCTTCGACAACAACATGGTTAAGAAGAAAATATAGTTTATTTAACAGACACTGAAGCTCAGTTCGCAAATAGAGAATGTATCTTTCGCTGAGATAAACTACAGGTTGAACAAAGAATTTTAGTTATTATCGGTTTTGATTACACAAGTCGTCATCAGCAAAGATGAAATGTCAATCTGTCGTCCTTAAAACTGATAGTTATGTCGTAAATTAACAAAAATAGTAATGTATAACCTGCTAGCTAATAAAATGTAGGGAATTGCTGATGTCAAAGTCACAAGGCGTTAGTCACATACTGAGAGAAGCGATCCGCTGGCGAAGGAACAACCCTGAATTCGCTTGAATCGCATTAATGCTACCACGAAATCGTAACCTAAGATGTGCATGTCTGAGTTCGTTCAGCGTCTCCTTAGCAGTTGCCCAGTACATTAATCACAGCGGCTCGGTAAATATTTATTGGAAGAAGATATTGGACATATTCCACACTCGAAAGCGAAGTCGTCCTTCGTATGACAGGCAGCTTGTTACAAACCCGGACACGTCTGCTGTTCCCTTCATTTTATTGGCGAGCGGAGTTTCATTGAGAAAACGAAGTGCCCACGTCTGGACAGCTGCCATTACTCTTCGCTGAGAGGGCAGGCACGATTGCAACGGGATATCGCCGATTACATCTGATGGTGTCACTGTAATATAATGCCACGCATTAAAGCAAACGCTAAGCAGCGCAGGTAACCTGCAATTTAACTGCGATACGGCGCTCTTTACGCAATAACCGGGTCGAATATCTACCGGAAATGAATTACGATAAAATGATAGGCCCATAGCCTTTTTTTTCGCTTTTCCCTGTGGCGTCCGACACGGAGTTCAGTCGGATGCCGGTTCCGTTTTGGTCGGCGGAATAATTTCGCCGCGGAAACAAGTTTGTCGAGTCGCGGTGGACGAACAACAGAGCCGGCGAGGAAATTACACTCGCGACGGCCGGCACGCATTCGTAATGAAAAGGCAGGGGAGCGGTTCTGCCGTGGGACGGGCAAGGAGGACCGTCCGTGGGCTGTGCGATTGCTTGGCTATTGGCTGGGCTGGTGGGGGACTGGCGGACACACAGAACGACAGGCAGCCTGGCTGGGCTGGCAAACTTAGTCGACACGGTGATTTCTGTCCATTGCACACTGTGCTGCGCTTTCTTCGTTTTGGCCGACCACAGACATGTGACAATTAAAATTCCGTCTCATCTGCTCTTTTCCTCCAACATATTTTCATCTGTTCTCCATGTCGCTTCTCTTTATGCTGCTTTCCTCGCCGTTGTCACTAAAGGCAAAATCTTCGATGTTGCGATCCCGCACTACGTTCCTCTTCAATTTCATATTACGTCACTGACGTTTCGGCCGCTTCTGCTAGGATCTTCTGGCGCTCCCTGTTAGCTGAACATTGTTGAAGACCTTTTTATGGTTCTATACCTCCATCGCTGAAAACGGAAGCCATATAGAATCGCTTTGTTATTTATCTATCTGTCTGGTAAAAACCCTTTTTCTCAGTGTCTGGCAGACGGATCAAGTTGAAATTTATGTCGCGTACTAAGGTCTTCACTCTCTTGGCGATGTAATAAATGTAAGCTTCTAAGTCAGTCCAGTCAAAAGATACGGCCATTTATATCTCAAATTTTGAAACAAATTCACTCATCGAGACCTATCCAACACAAATAAAGTATATGCGCAATCTTGGCTTCATGGGTTTCTCTAACATAATTTTTTTAAAAAAGCTGTAGGGTACTGTCCATTGACGCTGAATCATGAAATTTGGCAGGTAGTAAGGTCACATAGTACAATTGTTGTTGTTTGTTGTTGTGGTCTTCAGCCCTGAGACTGGTTTGATGCAGCTCTCCATGCTACACTATCCTGTGCAAGCTTCTTCATCTCCTAGTACATACTGCAACCTACATCCTTCCGAATCTGCTTAGTGTATTCATCTCTTGGTCTCCCTCTACGATTTTTACTCTACACGCTGCCCTTCAATACTAAATTGGCGAAAATAATGGTTCAAATGGTTCTGAGCACTATGGGACTGAACATCTGAGGTCATCAGTGCCCGCATCTCGTGGTCGTGCGGTAGCGTTCTCGCTTCCCACGCACAGGTTCCCGGGTTCGATTCCCGGCGGGGTCAGGTTGTGCCTCAAACTCCTCTTCTCCCCAATTCTATTCAATACCTCCTCATTAGTTATGTGATCTACCCATCTACTGTTCAGCATTCTTCTGTAGCACCACAATTCGAAAGCTTCTATTCTCTTCTCGTCCAAACTATTTATCGTCCATGTTTCACTTCCATACATGGCTACACTCATACAAATACTTTCAGAAAAGACTTCCTGATACTTAAGTCTATACTCGATGTTAACAAATTTCTGTTCTTCGGGAACGCTTTCCTTGCCATTGCCAGTCTACATTTTATATCCTCTCTACTTCGACCATCATTAGTTATTTTGCTCCCCAAATAGCAAAACTCCTTTACTACTTTAAGTGTCTCATTTCCTAATTTAATTCCCTCAGCATCACCCGACTTAATTCAACTACATTCCATTATCCTAGTTTTGCTTTTGTTGATGTTCATCTTATATCCTCCTTTCAAGACACTGTCCATTCCGTTCAATTAAAGGAAAAACCCGAAAATTGTTAATTTGTCATTACATCACACAAATTAATACTTTGTTTCTTATTTGTTATCCGGCAGTCTGTCTTTTTGTTAAGACCCCTGATTCTCAGGAATGGATAGACATATACCTTCCCTGTATCAATATCGATAACAGGCAAAAATCGTCGTGATTCGGGATTGCTGGCACGGATGGAACTATCTGCGTACATAATTACTACAGTGCTTGAAGGTCGTAACAAAATCAGAGAGACTAAAATAGCAAGATGGAAAAATTCTAAGGAAAATAAACAGACTAGTGTTTCGTGAAGTAATTTAGATAGAGAGGTCAACAAGAGAGATCTACAAACGGATAGAAACAATAACGAACGCCTTTAGAAAGAGAAGGATGAAATTTTATGGACATGTTAGCAGGATGAACAATAACAAGTTCACTAAGCAAATCTTTGACACAGCAAACACTAGCAAGAACAAGAAGAAGCGGAAGACTGAAACAGAAGAAAACATTAAAGAATAAGTAATCAAACAAGGCAACATAAACAATCGAGAACAGTTCAGCAATATCATAAAGAAACATACACTTAAACAAAAAGAACAGGAAATAAATGGTCGGAAGAACGCAACGGAGAGCATATGAAGATAAATTGGGAAGAACGAAGGAAGAAGGAGAAATCATGACTGTTCAAGTACAAACGCACTCTTAAAAGGGAATAATCGAAAATAATAAACAATAGTAATTAAGTTTTACGGGAGCTTTGATACGCGAGTCCCACTCTCTCTAACCTTATGTTTTTCCCTTAATTGTGTTTCAGCTACCTCGACGGAGCGCCGGACAGCGGATAAAGCCGTCTTCTAGCAAAAGGCTACACAAATGCAAAATATGTTTTAAAATACATACAAGGGGGGACGCTGAAAAATAGTGCCTCCGTTTTTTTAATGTGAAAACTCTTAGAGCTTTTTAAATAAAACATTCTACATCTCTACGCTTCATGTCTATATATCTTTAGCTCTCTGCCTGTAGAGGGCTCCGAATTGTTGCGTGTGACATGGCGGTGTGTAACGTAACTGTATCGACGCGTGGGAAACAGTGTGTTTTAATCGGGCTTCGAATTCGAGGCGTTCGTCCACTCATGAAGCACCCTCTCCCTCACCACACACGAGCGCTGCAACGTCTGCAACAATCCGACACCTTGGATTCACTGTCATCCATCATTCGTCATACAGTCCCTACTTAGCCCTTGGCTTCCAAACTTGAAGATGCCAATAGTGTACGCACAAAGACCACAAATCTATCCTGCCTACAGCAGCCTTTCAGCAAATAGCTCTAGAAATGCTGTGCGCCATGTGGCGCAACACGGACGCGGGGTACCGAATGTGGTGCATTCGCCATGGCGGACATTTTGAGTGCTAATGTGCTGTGAACCGAACTTCAGACACAAACTCCAGACTCTCCTACACATGTATGTACAGTTAAGAATCAATAAATTTTCGTTCTTTCTTGTGCAGATAAAAGTATTCTCAACTGCGAATATGGGCAACTATCAACAGTAGGATGAAATGACGACAGTGAAAATTTGTGCCGGACAGGGACTCGAACAATTGTCTCCTGCTTATCGCGTTACCATTTAGCTATCCGTGCACGACTCGCGACCACACCCAAACTTCCAATGTCGTCAACCATGCGTCTACAACTTGTACATTCATTATGTATATTCCCGTGCAGGGTAGACATTTTACTTGAAACTCGCTTGCCTGGTGTCGGCGGGTAAGTACAATATTGGAGTGCCTTGCTATTCTGATTACGATGCAGAGGTCGTTTGGACGTGTATGCATGTCCGAAAAACAGGAATTGCGGCGACTGCAGACGTTACGAAATACATATAATGTATCCGCAGTTGCGAGTTTGGGCAACCATCAGTTGTAGAACGGAATGATGACAATGAAAATTTGTCTTGGACTGGGACTCGAACCGGATTTCCCGCTCATCGCGAGATGGCGCCTTAACTGATTTGGCTATCCGTACACAACTCACGCCCTGACCTAGACTTCCATATATTGTCGTTCTTGCGTTACAATACAGGCACTGCAGGACTGTATTTATCCACCGATACCGTGCAAGCGACTTTCAAGTAAAATGTCTCATCTGTACCGGAATATACACTACTGCCCATAAAAATTGCTACACCACGAAGATGACGTGGTACAGACGCGAAATTTAACAGACAGGAAGAAGATGCTGGGATATGCAAATTATTAGCTTTTCAGAGCATTCACACTAGGTTGGCGCCGGTGGTGACACATGCAACGTGCTGACATGAGGAAAGTTTCCCACAGATTTCTCATACACAAACAGCAGTTGACCGGCGTTGCCTGGTGAAACGTTGTTGTGGTGCCTCGTGTAAGGAGGAGAAATGCATACCACCACGTGTACGACTTTGATAAAGGTCGTATTGTAGCCTATCGCGATTGCGGTTTATCGTATCGCGACATTGCTGCTCTCGTTGGTCGAGATGCAATGACTGTTAGCAGAATATGGAATCGGTGGGTTCAGGAAAGTAATACGGAACGCCGTGCTGGATCCCAACGGCCTCGTATCACTAGCAGTCGAGATGACAGGCATCTAATCCGCATGGCTGTAACGGATCGTGCAGCCACGTCTCGATCCCTGAGTCAACACATGGGGACGTTTGCAACACAACAACCATCTGCACGAACAGTTTGACGACGTTTTGCAGCAGCATGGACTATCAGCTCGGAGACCATGGTTGCGGTTAACCTTGACGCTGCATCAAAGACAGGAGCGCCTTCGATGGTGTACTCAACGACGAACCTGGGTGCACGGATGGCAAAAAGTCATTTTTTTCGGATGAATCCAGATTCTGTTTACAGCATCATGAAGGTCGCATCCGTGTTTGGCAACATCGCGGTGAACGCACATTGGAAGCGTGTATTCGTCATTGCCATACTGGCGTATCACCCGGCGCGATGGTATGGGGTGCCACTGATTACACGTCTCTGTCACCTGTTGTTCGCATTGACGGCACATTGAACTGTGGACGTTACATTTCAGATGTGTTACGACCCGTGGCTCTACCCTTCATTCGATCCCTGCGAAACCCTACATTTGAGCAGGATAATGCACGATCGCATGTTGCAGGTCCTGTACGGTCCTTTCTGGATACAGAAAATGTTCGACTGCTGCCCTGGCCAGCACATTCTCCAGATCTCTCACCAATTGAAAACGTCTGGTCAATGGTGGCCGAGCAACTGGCTCGCCACAATACGCCAGTCACTACTCTTGATGAATTGTGGTATTGTATTGTAGCTGCATGGGCAGCTGTACCTGTACACGCCATGCAAGCTCTTTTTGACTCAAAGCCCAGGCGTATCAAGGCCGTTATTACGGCCAGAAGTTGTTGCTCTGGGTACTGATTTCTCAGGATCTATGCACCCAAACTGAGTGAAAATGCAAACACATGTCAGTTCTAGTATAATATACGAGGGCTGTCCACAAAGTAAATTACGTTTTGGAATTAAAAATAAATAAAGTATTGGAAATTTTTTTATTATATACAGATGAAAGCCACACTTAAATACTACTTTTCTACATAGTTGCCATTTAAATTAAGGCACTTATAGTTGCGATGGACGAGCTTGGAAATTCCTTCGTCGTAAAATTCGACCGCCTGCGCCTTCAACCACGTAATGACTGTCTTTAGGGACAGGAAAGGTGTGATTTTTGTGGATTTCCTGGAAAGAGTCACTACAATAAACTCTCAAAGGTATTGACAAACTCTGCACAACCTCAGAAGAGCAATACAAAACAAGCGCAGGGGAAAGTTGGGCTCAAAGATCTTGCTGATTCACGACAACGCCCGGGCCCACACGGCAAATGCCACTTGCGAATTTCTCGAATCTTTTAAGTAGGAGTTGTTTCCTCATCCGCCGTACAGTCCCGACCTGGCACTGAGCGACTTCCACTTATTCCCAGCAATGAAGATGTGGCTGGCTATGCAGCGTTTTGACGACGACGCACAGCTGCAAGAAGAGGTAACCACGTGGTTGAAGGCGCAGGCGGCCGAATTTTACGACGAAGGAATTTCCAAGCTCGTCCATCGCTACGATAAGTGCCTTAATTTAAATGGCAACTCTGTAGAAAAGTAGTATTTAAGTGTGGCTTTCATCAGTATATAATAAAAAAAATTCCAATACTTTACTTATTTTTAATTCCAAAACGTGATGTACTTTGTGGATAGCCCTCGTATTTGTCCAATGAATACCCGTTTATCATCTGCTTTTCTTCTTGGTGTAGCAATTTTAATTGCCAGTAGTGTACGTAATGGATGTACCAGTACAGGTTGTAGACGCATGGTTGGCGACGTGTAGAAGTTTGGGGGTGGTCATGAGTCGTGCACGGATAGCCAAATGCTAAGGAGACCCCTCGCGATATGCGTAAAATCTGGGTTCGAACCCCGATCCGGCATAAATTTTCATTGTCATTCCATTCTACAGCTGACTGTCCATATTCGTTTTGCATCGTAATTCAGAATAACACAGGCACTGCAATATAGATTACTTGTGTATTGTGTGTTACCTTCTCGACATCCCTAATGGACCACCCTGTATTTCTGCTGCTTCTTCTGCGTTTATGTGGCGAGACGGGGGTCGCTTTGGAGTGCCACGACACGCTGACCTGCACGCCCCCTGGTGCAGGGCGGTCAACTCGCCGCCCCCCTTTCCCTCCGCCAGACCTGCCGAAGCGCCGTCTTTGTGAGCAGCTGTTGCGACGCGGCCCATTGTCGGCCCGTCGCTTCCATTGTACGGCCCACAATAGCCGCCATTCTGTTCCCATCGCCGGGGAAGCCTGCCGTGGCGGCGCCAGCGTTCGCTGTTTCTTGGCTACACGCCTCGCCAATTAGGGGTGGGGATACCGTTTGTCGATACCGATAACCCACAAGACGTAGCTGCGACACTTTCTCCCTCAAAACCCGAAGAAACGCCGTGTCCAAAGGCCACTCCCACACCTCCTCACTTTTCGTAGCCAGCATTTTCCTTTAATTTGTTTCTTAACCGAAGCAGTAGCAAAGCGTTTTCAATAACGCATGTTACTCGGGTGGGGGCGGGGCCGGGGGAGGGGAGCGTGACATTATACCCAACATAAAAAAATTTCAAACAAAACAAAATACGTTAATCTCTGTTGATCCATCATGGGTACGGGATAACGGCCGGTCGGACAGTTGGCAAAGAAAAATCACCTAATAGCCGTCTGTATTCTGAAGTTCTTATACACTACTAGACATTAAAATTGCTACACTAAGAAGAAATGCAGATGATAAACGGATATTCATTGGACAAATATATTGCACTAGAACTGATATGTGATTACATTTTCACGCAATTTGGGTGCATAGATTCTGAGAAATCAGTACCCAGAACAACCACCTCTGGCCGTAATAATGGCCGTGATACGTCTGGGCATTGAGTCAGAAAGTGGATGGCGTGTACAGGTACAGCTGCCCATGCAGCTTCAACACGATACCACAGTTCATCAAGAGTAGTGACTGGCGTATTGTGACAAGCCAGTTGCTCGGTCACCATTGACCAGACGTTTTCAATTGGTGAGAGATCTGGAAAATGTGCTGGCCAGGGCAGCAGTCGAACATTTTCTGTATCCAGAAAGGACCGTACAGGACCTGCAAAATGCGATCGTGCATTATCCTGCTCAAATGGAGGTTTTCGCAGGGATGAATGAAGGGTAGAGCCACGGGTCGTAACACATCTGAAATGTAACGTCCACTGTTCAAAGTGCCGTCAGTGGGAACAAGAGGTGACCGAGACGTGTAACCAATGGCACGCCGGGTGATACGCCAGTATGGCGATAACCAATACACGCTTCCAATGTGCGTTCACAGCGATGTCGCCAAATACGGATGCGACCATCATGCTGCTCTAAACAGAACCTGGATTCATCCGAAAAAATGAGGTTTTGCCATTCGTGCACCCAGGTTCGTCATTGAGTACACCATCACAGGCGCTCCTGTCTGTGATGCAGCGTCAAGGGTAACCGCAGCCATGGTCTCCATGCTGCTGCAAACGTCGTCGAACTGTTCGTGCAGATGGTTGTTGTCTTGCAAACGTCCCCATCTGTTGACTCAGGGATCGAGACGTGGCTGCACGATCCGTTACAGCCATGCGGATAAGGTGCCTGTCATCTAGACTGCTAGTGATACGAGGCCGTTGGGATTCAGCTCGGCGTTCCGTATTACCCTCCTGAACCTACCGATGCCATATTCTGCTAACAGTCATTGGATCACGACCAACGCGAGTAGCAATATCGACATACGATAAACCGCAATCGCGATGGGCTACAATCCGACCTTTATCAAAATCGGAACCGTCGTGGTACGCATTTCCCCTCCTTACACGAGGCATCACAACAACGTTTCACCAGGCAACGCCAGTCAACTGCTGTTTGTGTATGAGAAATCGGTTGGAAACTTTCCTCATGTCAGCACGTTGTAGGTGTCGCCACCGGCGCCAACCTCGTACGAATGCTCTGAAAAGCTAATCATTTGCATATCACAGCATCTTCTTCCTGTCGGTTACATTTAGCGTCTGTAGCACGTCGTCTTCGTGGTGTAGCAATTTTAATGGCCAGTAGTGTATTTATGCTACCGGTTTGGGCATCTCATAAACGCCATTCCATGCATAGTGAATCAAATTCATCGATGCATGCACGACCAGAGTCGTCAGTACCCGGATACCGTAAATTTTTTCTTGAGTGTGTATTTCGGAAGACCTGACAGCTGCTCAAGTCAAGCTGTTGTGAAGTCTCCGAAGTACACACTCCAGAAAAGCATTCACGGAATCCAGGGATTGATGGCTCCAGTTGTGCACGAATCGATGTATCTGTTTCTCTATGCATGAAGTGCATAGAGGTCTGGAGATGGCATTAACGAGCTGTCGAAACTGATCGTGTAAATAAAATAACGATTTTTGAAAACATACGGCTATTTGGTGATTTTTCTTTCGTAAATTCGTTAATTGTCATTGACTTACATTAACAACTTACTTTTCAAGGAGGTACAGATGTGTTAGTGGAGTCCATAAAATAAAAACAACTTTTAGCACAACCTTAGCAATATCAACAAACTCTCAGTAACTTGTACCGCCAATTCAGGGGACAGGGGTGGGGGTACTTTATGCTAACGCTAAACAAGTTAAAAATGCAACATTCGTTAATTTTTGTTGACTTGATCTCACAACATACTTTTGAAAACGGATGTCGATGTGTAGGTAAGGTCCAGATCCTGAAAATATTGAACGTTACGTTCATAGAGGAAAGTGACTTCTACTACTAACAAGGGGAGGCCACGGCTTTCGGACCACCGATTTACTCTGAACTTTGCTTACGTTTAGTAGTCGATTTTTTATCGTCTAACTTATGCCGTTATGGAAGACGTAATAGCATTCTTATCTAAATTAACTGTGTGTCAAGTGTATTTCTCAAACTTCCCGATGTAAGCTTCACAAACTGTATTGCAAAAGAATAATTATCATCACGTAAAACAGTATGTACTTTTATGGTAGCCAAACAATTTATTATTGTTATTTTTGTTGCCTTTAGTTTGAACACTGGTTTGATGCAGCTATCCTTGCTACTCCGTCCTGTTCAAGCCTCTTCATCTCCGAACAACTGCTGCAACCTATATCCGTTGGAACTTGCTTATCGTAATCAAGTCTTGGTCTCCCCTTACGGTTTTTATTCCTGCACTTCCCCTTCGTTATGAAATTGACGATTTCTTGATTCCTCAGTATGTGTCCTTTTAGTCAAGTTGTGCCATAAATTTCGTTTTTCTGGAATTCAGTTCAGTACTTCGTCATTTATCAGTCGTTCTACCTACCTAACATTAGGCATTCCTCCATAGCACAACATTTCAAAAGCCTTTATTCTCTTATTTTAAATGCTTATTGACCATGTTCATCTACATACAGGGCTACACTCTTATTAAATACCTTCATAAAACATTTCCCAACGTTAAATTGGTATTTGATGTAAATAAATTTCTCATTTCTTATTACCAGTCCTTTCTACTTCAACCAACATCAGCCATTTTACTGTCTAAATAGAAAACTCCATGTACTACTTCCCGTGTCTCATTTACCTATTTGATTCCCTCGGCATGACCTGATATGAAATTACAATGAAATGAATACCTTTAGCTGCATACAGGCGTTGATATAAGTCAACGGGGACAGTTGAGAATGTGTACCCCGACCGGGACTCGAACCCAGGATCTCCTGCTTACATGCTAGACGCTCTCTCCATCTGAGCCAGCGACGACACAAAGGATAGTGCGACTGCAGGAACTTATCTCTGGCACGCCTCCCGTGAGACCCACATTCCCGCACTATATTCATAGTGCCCCTGCTCATTAAACTCGTTACTTGCGGCTTTACTGCCGATTCCCGTAAGAGTTCGGGCGCTGTTTGTGGATCCGCACAGAAGAAGATGGTCAAATGGCCGGTGAGCCTCAACTATACATATATGAAGATGGCATCTGTTCTTTCGGACAGTCGGGAGGATGACGGTTCAAATCTCCTACCGGTCATCCTGATTTAGGGTGCCGGCCGCGGTGGTCTCGCGGTTCTAGGCGCGCAGTCCGGAACCGCGCGCCTGCTACGGTCGCAGGTTCGAATCCTGCCTCGGGCATGGATGTGTGTGATGTCCTTAGGTTAGTTAGGCTTAAGTAGTTCTAAGTTCTAGGGGACTGATGACCTCAGACGTTAAGTCCCACAGTGCTCAGAGCCATTTTGATTTAGGGTTTCCATGATTGCCCTAAATCGCTGAGGCAAATATTGGTAAAATTGTTTTGAAAGGGCACCACGGCAAGCAGCCTTCTCCAGCTTTGCAACAAACTAGTTCCGTCTCTAATGGCCTTGATGCTTAGGAAATGTTAAACTCTAATCTTCCTTTCTTTTCAATTTCTTTTCACCAGAAAACACTGATTTCAAAATTAATTACAAACTTTTTGAATAAATTTAATCTGACCTTTTAGCTTCCAGGAACTTCTTAAGATGACAGAAAGTGGTTGTATCGTTTGCAGATCAGTATAATAAAGGAAGCAAGTGTTGCTTGGTGGGAGGATACCTTCAGCCTGAAATGGTACTACCGACGTTTTTCCGGCTTCAGGTCGCATCAGTGGGGTGAAGGGATGACTGCCGTAGCTATGTGCGCCTTACTTCAAACGAGCGAGGTAGCGCAGTGGTTAGCACACTGGACTCGCATTTGGGAGGACGACGGCTCAATCTCGCCTCCAACCATCCTGATTTAGGCTTTCCGCGATTTCCCTAAATCGCTTCAGGAAACTGCCGGAATGGTTTCTTTGACAGGGCACGGCCGAATTCCTTCCCCATCCTTTCCTGATCCTATGAGACAGGTGACTTCTCTGTTTGGTCTCTTCCCCCAAATCAATCCTTGTTTCAGTGAACTGAACCTACCGATATCGTATGTCAGCTTCGACCAGTAACGTAACGATGATGTGCCGTTGACGCCACAAGTGCGCGAACTGAAAGGGAATGGAACACTGCGTCTGTTAAATATTTTTGGAATGTAGTTTGTGGTGAAAGGGCTTTTTAGTAGCATAGCTTGAAGCCTACGTTAGGTTGAGAGGTTTGATTGTGAGCTGACAAAACTAACAAATGTGAATACGAGTCCTTGGATGTGGTGACGATCTGAGCCCGAAGTCTAGGTTTGGTTGAAAGATGACTTTTTGTTTGGTTGCTGGCGAACTGGTATCGGACGCTTCAGTTAACCAGAAAATATGGCCTCGTCGGTGCTTGGTGAGCGCTGCCCCTCGGCGGACAGTCGCCAGCTGGTAGCCGCTGAGTAACGAGATCCTGTCGGCCTTGCTCAGCCTCAGGGTTCATTCAAGCGGAGGACTGTCGCTGTCGCTATTCATTCCCGAGTTAACCGTACCGCCCGTCCATGGCTGCTCGACTCAGTTTGCGAGCAAGAGGCAGCAGTGCGTAAAGTCGGGGGACATTTACGGCTCTTCCGCTTTCAGTCGAAAGTTGCGCGGGCGCTCAGAAACTGAGTGGCGTTCGCCGCATTTTTCCTCGAACGCGTTTACGAGGACGAAAGTCCGACGTTCATTTGTAGAACTCCTCTAGTATCTGTGCTATAGTTCTCTACTACGCCTCCCTTTGCACATTCTTTTCCTCGGAAGTGTTATCTTTACTTGGAACTGGTCCCCTTCTTTTCCCTGCTTTGTCCCTCTTCTGCTGAAGTCCAGTGTCACTTTGCCTTCTGCGTGGTCTGCTTCCCTGAACCACCTCTTAGACTCTGCCTTACGTATTCTGGAAGTTTTCGAAGACTAACATTTGTACCATCGGTTTGTGCAATGGGAAATGGTATTTGTGACCTACCATACATTCTTCTTGTTCCCTTTCTAAGGCTGACACTGTGTTGATCAACATTCGTTAACTGATTGTTAGAATACAGCGTGTGTTAATCACATTTTTTTCCATCATATTCGATTCCATGCGAATTCGCAACCAAACATTGTGATCCGTTTTCCTAAGTATCGTTCATGAAACGGAACGAAGATTGGGGTATAAAGTTCCTTCTACGTGGGGGTGATCAGTAACGGAGAACTTAGTCAGCTGAAGGTGGATAGCGGAAGGAACTAGCCGCGATATTTTTATTAAAAACAGCCGCGTATTCGCCTGAAATGTTCAGTAAGAGTGCTGTCCAAATAATCTAACCGCAGCACCACGTTGATCGGTGTGGCATTTCCTGGGTTGTGATGAAATCCTGAGGCAGAACCTCTTCACACCTCAACCTAGAGAGCAGTGTGTGTGTGTGTGTGTGTGTGTGTGTGTGTGTGTGGTGTAAATAGCAGAAATGAGTTCTTGAGCAGTGTTGTATTACTTCAATATAAGCCGGCCGGGGTGGCCGAGCGGTTCTAGGCGCTTCAGTCTGGAGACGCGTGACCGCTACGGTCGCAGGTTCGAATCCTGCTTCGGGCATGGATGTGTATGATGTCCTTAGGTTAGTTAGGTTTAAGTAGTTCTAAGTTCTAGGGTACTGATGACCTAAGATGTAAGTCCCATAGTGCTCAGAGCCATTTGAACCATTTTTGAACTTCAATATAAATACACTCATGGAAAAAAATCACAACACCAAGAAGGAATTGTGCTACATAAACGAAAGGTTCGTACATCTGAAACATTAAGTCTACCCAAATTTTGCACCAGTCTCATTAGAATGGCGCTAATAGCGCCGCTATGAGAATACAAATCAGGTTTTGCTTAAATACAGGTTGTAATGGTCATGAGCGTTAGGTACCTTTCAGATTGGACGAGGGGAATTGATGTTAGTCAAGAATGCCTTTAAGGCAACAGACACCATTATCAACATCTTACAGAGTTTGAACGAGGTCATGTATATTAGGATTATATATTAATATCTTCAGCTGCTGCCAGACGTTGATATATATCAACGGGGACAGGTGAAAATGTATGCCCCGACGGTATTGGAACCCGGGATCTGCTGCTTACATGGCAGACGTTCTATCCAGCTGAGTCACCGAGGGCGCATAGGATAGTGCGACTGCAGGGACTATCTCACGCACGCCTCCCGCGAGACTCACATTCACACCTTATAGGTCCACACACTATATTCGTAGCGTCCCTTCCCAACACACTTGAGGACTCGTGGAAGACATTCTTACCAAGTCCCGTAAGAGTTCGGTTAAAATGCGTGCATCCTAGCAGAGGGAGAAGGTCATGGCCGGTATTGCCAGAACTGTATACTTATATGGATATGGTGTCTGTTCTTTCGGACATGTCCTAAAGAACAGACACCATATCCAAATAAGTATGTAGGTCATGTATATGGCTACGAGAAGCTGGATGTTCCTTCTGCGATACTGCAGGAAGTCCTGACAGGAATGAAAACACTGTACATGATTGCTGGCAACGATGGTGACGAAAATATACGGTCACAAGAATACCGGGCTCCGAACGGCCATGGGCACTACCTTGAGGGAAGACCATCGTGTTCGGCGCATCGTACTGCATCTGCAGCAGCAATCTGAGCTGCAGTTGGGGCCACATTGATACAACGAACTGTTACAAATCGGTTACTTCAAGGACAGCTCCGAGCCTAACGCCCTATGCATTCCAATGACCCCAACCCACCGTCATTTCCGACCTCAGTGGTGTTAAGCGAGAGGTCATTGGAGGGTAGGGTGGAGGTTTATTGTGTTTTCTGACGAAAGCTGGTTCTGCCTCTGCGCCAGTGATGGCCGTGCGTTGGATATAAGGAGGCCAGTTGATGGCGTGCAAGCAACCTGTCTGCGTTCTAGACATACCGGACCTACACCTGGAGTTATGGTCTGGGGTACAATTTTGGTTGACAACAAGAGCGCTCTCGTAGTCATCCCACGCATCCTAATCTGTCAGTCAAACTGATTATTCGACCTGTTGCGCTGCCATTCATGAACAGCATTCCAGGGGGTGCTTTCCAACAACTCACATACCACTATTGTAACTCACGTCCTCTACAGCGAGTCGACACGTTACTAAATCTGTTCCAGCGTCCGGCCATCCTGATTTAGGTATTCCGTGATTTCCCTAAATACCTCCAGGCAAATGCCGGGATGGTTCCTTTGCAAGGGCACGGCCGACTTCCTTTCCCATCCTTCCCTAATAAAAAAAAAATGGCTCTGAGCACTATGGGACTTAACTTCTGAGGTCATCAGTCCCCTAGAACTTAGAACTACTTAAACCTAACTAACCTAAGGACATCACACACATCCATGCCCGAGGCAGAATGTGGACCTAAGACCGCAGCAGTCGCGCGGTTCGAGATTGAAGTGCCTAGAACCGCTCGGCCACACCGGCCGGTTAACCGTCTATGTACTGGCCGACCAAGTGCAGCTTCATCTCATAAACTGACATCCGTCATCTATACAACGCAATACATACGCGTTTGCATGCTTTCATTCAACAATCTGGCGGTTACATCGGTTACTAACATATCAGAATTTCACATTTGCAGTGGCTTGTCTCTCGCTTACATTAACCTGTAATCCTGCAGTGTTAATCACTTAAATATGTTACCTAGGTAAACGTATTCCCGAAATTTCACTACTCTACATTAATTATTGTTTGGTGCAGCGATGTTTTTGCGTTAGTGAACATTTTCGAATTTCTCCGTCCGAATGTACTTACGAAGACATAACTAATGCCGAGACACCTGTCAACGGGAGGGTACCAGGCAGACTGGACACAGTCACTTACCTTGGGAACACGACTAAGGAAGTGCTAGACGCGAATTCTTTGAAACAGCCACGAAATAACCTTTTGCTCTAGAAAAAACATAATACTTGCAGTACATAAATTGAGTTCAGTTTCCTATCTGTAAGTTATGTCGGGAATGTTCAAATTTCATTTCATTTTATCCTACACATTAGCCCATATTAAATATTGTCTTTTGCCTGAAAATATATGCAATTTTTAAAATTACCCTGTGATCGCATGTCAAAATCGTGTGAAAGGAAGTTGATTACATCTGAAGATTGTATGGAACGTCGCGATTCGTTATTTTTTGCATGGCAGAAAAAATATAGAGAACACCTAATACGTTTCTGAATACATATGACATTGTAAATATTCGCCGTTTTCATTAATACGAGTATATCTCTTCAGTATGGAAATTACAGGTACTTCAGAAGGAACGATTTTAAATGGCAGTTTTGCGTCGCAGTCTATGATAGGAGTGAAGGCTAAATTAACGTTCAGTCATCCAACTGAAGTTCATCGAGATTCCTTCAAACATTTCGAGGTGAGAATACGGGCACAGTTGCCGGCCGTTGTGGCAGAGCGGTTCTATGCGCTTCAGTCCGGAACCGCGCTGCTGCTACGGTCGTAGGTTCGAATCCTGCCTCTGGCATGGATGTGTGTGATGTCCTTAGTTAGGTTTAAGTAGTTCTAAGTCTAGGGGACTGATGACCTCAGATGTTAAGTCCCATAGTGCTCAGAGCCATTTGAACGGTCACAGTTACTGTGAAAACGATACAGTCTAGAGTCTCTTTTTTCGCTATTCAGCCGTTAGTGCCTGGTGAGCATGTCATCGACGGAGCGTTAAACATAAATAATATCCGTTTCTTTTTACTTTCACTCTAGTCCTAGAGGAGCCGTTGCACCACCAACAGTCAAGATGTTAAAAAAAATTGTGAGTCCTGGAGACATAGCTTGCATAAAAGTATTGTAATATAAAATCGAAATGCACCCAGCTTACAAATATGGATGAAATGTGTGTCTTGTAATGTCTGTGATTGTCATTGTGGATTCGTTAAAAAGAAACTCATACGCATAATTTGTTCCGAGCCGCACAAAGAATTTGTGAATTTCTGTACCTCATGACTGCGACTGCACTATTTCCTTTGTATCTGATCCTTGCAAAATGCCCTTGACGATTTGTTTCCTTGGCAGTGTGGCTTAAAACGTGACCTCAGATGACAACCCACCTTATGATATTCCAAGTGTGGGATTATTTATTGAACGGTGAGCACTTGGAAACGAAACTACGTACTTCAAAACCGGTTGTAAAGATTAAATAAAGTAGCTGTTAAGGAAATTTTCCCCAGTCAAAACTTTTCAGTTACGAACCCATTTTAACCGAAATGGAGAAAATTAATCATTTCTTAAATAGCTCGATATATTCTGTCTTGAATATTCACCTGTTTGCCCTGGTCACCCACATAAAGTTTCTGGACGTTGTAACGTTAACAAGTATCTCCGTAAAATAATTTACCACCTTTTTGCATCACCTGGAACTGCTCGTTGACCGCCGTGCGTTTTGTGCAAGCGTTCTGGAATACTTGCGTACGGCAACAATTCCCCTAAAGAAGTACGAACACTGTACGTTTATGACAGCACATATTGCGCACTTGCGTTGGTAAAAGCTTGAACACAGCCTGAATGTTAGTTTAAGAATGAAAGTGTCCCTTAGGTCAACGTAGTTCTGCACGAGTAACGAAAAAGTGTCGAGCACTTGTACTAACATCTGAAAAATTAACTCCCAACACGAGCATTAATAACCTTGCCTTTCCACCTGCTGTTGATGCAAATGTCCTGATAGCGAAGCCAGCAGCTGAAACGTCGAAGCCAGCATCTGATTTATGTGCCGAACTGGTTTTCGACGGTATGAATAACGTTGTAGATTGTACAGTAACCGGAAAGGGTAGTCCTGTTACAAATGTCGTAATTAAATATGTTACTCGATATAATCTGAAATAGGTGAAATGGGAGAATTTGTTAAGGGAGAGCTGCACGACTGCGTTAAGTGAATAAAAATCACCACAATAAATGTGGTTTTTTGACTAAGTGAAGAGTGGTAGTGAGACTGTTCCGCGACATATCACCAGAAACCACTTTTCCTACTGATATGGCTTTTGCTTTTCTCATAGTACTGCATAATGTAATAGTGTATAGGAGATAGTTAATCAAACAGGCTAATGGAGTCATACTGGAGGAGCGGGGTTTAATCAAATTCCACAGTAGTTTTTTTTAATATCTGACTGGGTGAAATAAATAAAAATGAATAAATTCCGTATGTGAGGATGCGGACGATTTTCTTTCCCCATTGGAGTTATAGTAGTCCTTCTCTAACGCCACGTACACGGACGGGATATTTAATGTTCTTTCTTTTCAAAAAAAAAAAAAAAATGGTTCAAATGGCTCTGAGCACTATGGGACTCAACTGCTGAGGTCATTAGTCCCCTAGAACTTAGAACTAGTTAAACCTAACTAACCTAAGGACATCACAAACATCCATGCCCGAGGCAGGATTCGAACCTGCGACCGTAGCGGTCCTGCGGTTCCAGACTGCAGCGCCTTTAACCGCACGGCCACTTCGGCCGGCTCTTTTCAAAAACTGACGGCTAACAATTCTCGTTACTGAAGCACACTCTACGTGCCGAGTGCTTATAATTAAACTGACGGGTGTTCAGAATGCTGCAGTGCGGGCTGTATACATCGCAGGGCGCTGAAACATCGTAGGTATGTTCATTAACTGGCGCGCTCGTACAATACGGTGAAATAATAATAGTTCCACTATCTGACATCAGGTAAAAATATGGCGCTGTACGCAGTCAGAAAGTGAAATATTTCGTGTTTGACGTCAGTGTGCTGTTTGCA
This sequence comes from Schistocerca serialis cubense, assembly GCF_023864345.2. Taxonomy (NCBI): domain Eukaryota; kingdom Metazoa; phylum Arthropoda; class Insecta; order Orthoptera; family Acrididae; genus Schistocerca; species Schistocerca serialis. The sequence goes on along the minus strand of NC_064642.1, from coordinate 630,696,429 downwards.
TTTGCCGAAGTGAGCTAATTTCCTTTAAGATGTGACTGTGGATGTAAAGGGTTGAGAAGTTGCACTTTTCCGTACGAAATGGATTGGCTATTGAGAAGAAAGACAGTGCGCTGCTGGTGAACTTATTTTACCATAACGGCAACAATAGCAGCGCTACATAGCAGGAATATCGTCGACCGGAACAGCTGCGAAGAGGGCTAAAGAATGTGATCAAGAAAGTTGAAGAAACAGCCCAGTCACGTGGTGCAGTAGAGAGAGGGAGACGGCCTATTTCCATAGCAGTTGTTGATAAAGTTGCTGTAGCTACAGCCGACCGTGCAGCACATGCCTCACATTCTCCACCCAGTGCTAGAGCTGTGTCACGGTAATTCTCTCCCCCGCTCAGTAGTTCAAAAGATTTTGCGGAGAATCTTACACTAGCAGCCCTATAAGATTCAGAATGCTCACCAAATGAAGGCTCAAGATATTCTACAACGTCGTGACCGTGCACTTCGCTTTTTGGCATACTTGGAAATGGATGACACTTTGCCGGGGAATATTCTTTGGAAGGACGAGGCACATTTTACTGTATGCAGAACTGTCGCACATGGGGATCTAGTCCGCCACATGTTGTGCATCTTTCTGGTCTGAAAGATAGCATACGACCCAAATTTCCAACTTCTTGATCACCGCACCACAGAGATCCCCGCCCGTTAACACCCTACTTGTAGATTTCCGATTTCCCTACGAGTTGGAACGTTGGTTCTGCACTTACACTGAAACTTTTTCATCAGATAGCTATCGCGCTCATAGAGCTATAGAAGACAGAACAGGCACGGGTCATATGCATAATCGTGTCTTCGGGTGATGAAATCGACTCGATAGTGAACTTCTTCCTCGGGAAATTGCATTACGACCCATACAGCAGTTTTCATTATTCAGCCTCCTGTTCGTTTCGTTTTGAAACCTAAAACTGGACAGTTCGCACAGCTCACGCCAATACCCAAGAAAGGAAACAGGAGTAATCCGCTGTATTACAGACCAGTATCACTAGCGTTGATTTGCAGTAGGATTTTGGAACATACACTGTGCTCGAACACTACGAATCATCTCGGGCAAATAGCCAACACGGATTCAAAAAATATCGTTCTTGTGAAACACAACTAGCTCCTTATTCTCACGATGTAATCAGCAGGGGACGCCAAATTGATTCCATATTTTTAGATATTTAGAAAGACTTTGACGCTGTTTCTCGCAAGCACTTTCTAATTAAATTGCTTGGTTTTGGTGTGTCGCCTCAGTTGTGCGACTGGATTCATGATTTCCTGTCGCAGTTCATAATAACTGAGGAAAGTAATAGCTGCCGTTCCCTTCTGTTGTTGCAGATCTACATAAACGATTTAGGAGACAATCTGAGGAGTACTTTTAGATTGTTTGCAGATGATGCTGTCATTTACAGTAATGCAGTGTCATCAGATGACCAAACGAATTGCAGAATGATTTAGACAAGATATCTGTACGGTCAAACAGTGGGAATTGATTTTAAATCAAGAAAAGTGTGAAGTCATTCACATGAGCACTAAAACGAATTCGCTAAATTTCAGTTACACGATAAATCAGAAAAATAAAAAGGCTGTAAATACTTAGGGGTTACAGTCATGAATGCTTTAATGGTTCAGATGGCTCTGAGCGCTATCGGACTTAACATCTGAAGTCATCAGTCCCCTAGAACTTAGAACTACTTAAACGTAAGTAACTTAAAGACATCTCACAATCCATGCCCGAGGCAGGATTCGAAGCTGCAACCGTAGCGGTCGCTCGGTTCCAGACTGAAGCGCCTAGAACCGCTCGGCCTCTCCGGCCGGCTGAATGGTTTAAACTGGAACAGTTTTATAGATAATGTTGTAGGGAAAGCAAACCGAATATTGGGGTTTATTGGCGTAACACTTCGAAAATGTAAGAGGTTTACTAAAGAGACTGATTACACTACGTTTATCCGCCGTCTACTGGAGTACTATTGTGCAGTGTGGTATCCGCATCAAATAGGATTGACGGAGGACATGGAAAAAGTTAAAAGGACAGCTCGTCTTGTATAATCGCGAAACAGGGGAGAGAGCGCCACGGTTACGACGCGGCAATCATTAAAACAGGTCATTTTCGCTGCGCCAGGACCTTCTCATGAAATTTCAATCACCACCTTTCTCCTCAGAGTGTGAAAATATTTTGTTGGCGCTCACCTACGTTGGGAGAAATGATCATTATAATAAAATAATGAGAAGTCAGAGCTCTCACTTAAAGATTTAAGTGTTCATTCTTCTCGAGTGCGAGAGAATGGAACGATAGAGAAGTATCTTAAATGTGGTTCTATGAACTGTTGCCAGGCATTTCATTGTGAACTGCAGAGTAATCACGTAGATATTGATGTAGACGAATGACTAATGTATAATGATCAGCTGGCCGCTGTGGCCGAGCGGTTCAAGGCACTTCAGTCCAGAACCGCGCTGCTGCTACAGTCGCAGGTTCGAATCCTGCTTCGGGCATGGATGTGTATGGTGTCCTTAGGTTAATTAGGTTTAAGTAGTTCTAAGTATATGGGACTGGTGACCTCAGATGTTAAGTTCCATAGCGCTTAGAGCCATTTGAACCATTTTTATACCGATCAGCCAGAATATTATGAGCACCGACTTACTGTCGATATAAACCCGTCCAGGCGATAGCAGCGTCACCTGGCGAGGAATGACAGCTATTCAGACACACGCACGGTGCATATAGTATCAGTGAGCGTACTGTCGGTGTGTAGAATGCGGAAGGCGCGCGTTCTATCTGAGTTTGACTGGGGGCAGTTTGTGATGGCCGGTAGGCTCGGCATGAGCATTTCGTTAACTGTACCACCTGCCGGGTGTTCGAAGTGTGCTGTTGTGTTTGTCTCCAACACGTGGCGAAACCAGGGTGAAACCACGTCCTGAATGCAGGGGGTTGGGCAGCCTCCCCTTATTGTGGATATGAACCATCTTCGTCTTCATATAGGTAAGGCTTGCCGGTCAATGATTTTCTTCAGTGCGGATGCACTCACATTGCTCAAACTCTTACGGTAATCGGTAGATTGACTGGCGCGAGTAATGAGTAGAGTGGGCAGGGGCACTACAAATGTAGTGTGTGGGCCGGCCGGAGTGGCCGAGCGGTTCTAGGCGCTACAGTCTGCAACCGCGCGAACACTACGTCGCAGGTTCGAATCCTGCCTCGAGCATGGGTGTGTGTGATGTGCTTAGGTTAGTTAGGTTTAAGTAGTTCTAAGTTCTAGTGGATTATGACCTCAGAAGTTGAGTCCCATAGTGCCCAGAGCCATTTGAACCATTTTTTTTTTGTAGTGTGTGGACAGTATGTTGGAAATGTGCCGGCGTTAAGTCCCTGGAGTCGCACCATCCTCTGTGTCTTCGATGGCTCAATCGGATAGAGCGTCTGCAGTGTAAGCAGGAGAACCCGGGTTCGAGTCCTGGTCGGGGCAAACATCTTCAACTGTCCCCGTGGATATTTATCAGCGCCTCTGTAAGGAGCGAATGGTCTGAATTTCATTGTAATTTCATCCTTATTGCGGATGTCGGACATCGTAGGCTGGGCAACTGGTAATACAGGATAGGTGCGGACTGTGGCGGAACTAACATCAGAGTTTAACGCTGGGCAGAGTACAAGTGTGTCTGACCACATAGTGCACCGAACACTCCTAACGTTGAGCCTCCGTAGCCGAAGACCCACGCATGTGCTAATGTTAATACCACGACATCGGCAGCTACCATTGAAATGGGCACGTGACCAACGCCTGTGGACGCTGCTGCAGTGGCAGAGCGCTGGATATTCTGATGAATCCCGATACTTTTTTGATCACACCGACAGGAGAGCGCGAATTCGTCTTCTTCCATGCGAACAGCTCCCGTACACCTGTCCTGCGAGATGGAAACAAGCTGGCAGGGACCCCATTATATTCCGGGGCCTCCATTGATCCAGTAGGGCTCGTGCAAGGCACCATGCCGGCCAAGGAGTATCGTCACTGGTTGGAGATCACGAAAACCCCTTCATGACGATTATGTTTCCCGACGGCAGTGGTATTTTTCAACAAGATAATGCCCCGTCAGAAGGCCAGGAATGTGATGCAGTGGTCGCCCTCTCCTCCTAGTTTACGGGAATTAGATTACGTGCACGTGTAGATGTGCTGCCAACTATCTCCAGTGACCTAACGTGGTTAGCACACTGACCTCGCATTCGGGAGTACGACGGTTCAATCCGACGTCCGGCCATCCTGATTTAGGTTTTCCGTGATTTCGCTAAATCGTTCTAGGCAAATGCCGGGATGGTTCCTTTGAAAGGGCACGGCCGACTTCCTTCCCCATCCTTCCCTAATCCTATGAGACCGATACCCTCGCTGTTTGGTCTCTTCTCCCAAACAACCAACCAACAACCAGTGACCTAACAACGTCTCATAGCTTCCATGCCACGACGCGCCGTCGCTGTCATCCAAGTGAAAGGTGGACACACCGGCTGTTAGGTAGGTGGCCACAACGTGCTGGCTATCCACCCGAGATTCATTTTCGTTCTTCTTCCTGGATGTTGAAACCTCCGCAAACGTTAGGGAGCACAGTTGAGAGCAGATCTCGATACCTGATGTTCTGGGGCTAGTCCTCCGCCTGTAATGACCTCAACGAGGAGGGACCGTTTAACTTTCCTCCGACTTGTGGAGAAGGTGGACCGCGTGCTTCTCAGCCCCTCACACGAAAGTGTGCGGAGGTGGGCAGCACTGTGGCGCAGTCTCATTAAGTGCCACCGGATAGGAGGCGAGAGCGGCTCGTTAGCAGTGGGCAGTGCCGGCAGGAGCTGGCTGGTCTGCTGTCGGCGGACCAGTAATGAGCGGAGAGGACAGCCGGCCACACACACGGGCGGACGTGTGGCCCGCTCAGAGCGCTTCTCGTGTTAATGAGCGCCGCGCCACGCGTGCGTTGCGTTGCTCCACGCCACGCCGCGCAGCGCCGCGCCACAGGCAGACGCAGATTTACGACCGCCAAATGGGCCGATTATCTTTGTCGGCAGACGCAGACACACACACGTGCTCCGCTGCCGCCACCTTCTGGCGCTCACGTGCCGCCGCCAGACACCGGAGGCGCCACTCTGCCGTACCAGCGCCAATCTCAAGCTCCGCACTTCGCAACGTAGGCGCCGCGCCGAGCCCGTGAACCATGTGAACAGCCCACTGTTACTGCGAAACGGCGACTTCGTCCCTGTAGCGAGAAAGCGCCTTATTTGAAGAAGTGACCCTAGGCTTCTCAGGAGGTCCCCACTCTTAGAAAACGCGTAATTCGCTCTATACGTACGAGGGGCGTTTGAAAAGTCCGTGCAAAAATGAAAATTACTCAGTTGTTTGGGATAAACTTTTTTTATTTTTCGACACTGTCTCCTTTTAGACTTACACACTTCATCCAACGCTGTTCTTATTTGTTGATCCCTTCCGAGTAATAGGAATTGTCCACGTCTGCAAAATAGCTATTAGTTGCTGCAATCACCTCCTCTTTTGAATAAAATCTTTGTCCCGTCAGCCATTTCTTCAAATTGGGGAACAAATAGTAGTCCGAGGAAGCCAAGTCTGGAGAATAGGGAGGATGTGAGACGAGTTGGAATCCTGTTTTTGGTCAAGCGTGAGCAATCGCGGAACCCATCATGCGGATAGCTTTCTCATGTCCAAATGTTTATGCAAAATATTATGTACCCGTTTTACTTTTGTGACCACAACTGCTGAGGTGCGTGCTGGTGCATTGTCGTGATGGAAAAGGACTTTTTTGCGGTCCAATCGCCGGCGTTTTTCTTGCAGCTCGTTTTTCAGACGGTCCAATAACGATGAATAATATGCAACTGTAATAGTCGATGGGGATTATCCCTTGCGAATCCCAAAAGACAGTCGCCATAACCTTTCCGGCCGAAGGAATGGACTTTTCCTTTTTTGGTGCAGATTCTCCCTTGGTAACCCATTGTTTAGATTGTTGTTTGGTTTCAGGAGTATAGTAATGTATCCATGTTTCATCCACAGTGACGAAACGACGCTTAAAGTCCTGCGCATTCTTCCTGAACAGCTGTAAACCATACATGCAACACTCCACACTTTTCCGTTTTTGGTCAAGCGTGAGCAATCGCGACCCCATCATGCGGATAGCTTTCTGATTGTCCAAATGTTTATCCAAAATATTTTGTACCCGTTCATTCGAGAGGCCGACAGCACTAGCAATCTCACGCACCTTTTCTGTCATCGATCACCATATCATGGATTTAATCAATGATTTCTGAAATCGTAACCTCCACAGGGCGCCCAGAACATTCAGCATCACTTGTGCCCATATGGCCATTCCGAAAATTTTGAAACCACATATAAACTGTTCTAATAGAAGGACCAGAGTCACCGTATTGTTTATCAAGCTTCTCTTTGGTCTCCTGAGGCGTTTTGCCTTTCATAAAGCAATATTTAATCACCACACGAAAATTTTATCCACCATTTTTTTTGTCAATCACTCGACGTCCTTGATTCACACGAATGCCAAACACAAAGAAATAGACCCATATGGCTGAAACATGGTGTGCGACATTTCCAAAGATGCTACTAACTAAACATTAACTCGACACGCGCTGGAGGTGCCATCTCTCGGACTTTGCACGGACTTCTCAAACTCCCCTGGTAAATGTACACGATGGTAATAAGTAAACTTTCGCTTAATTTTATCCATTTTGCTTGGAGAACACCGCAGCTGTTTCCGTAAATTATACTGCAGGAAAAACAACAACTACCCACAATTTCTTTTAATTTTGTTTTATTAAACCATTACTAGTTTTGTGCCTGAGCCCATCGTCAGATGGTCGCGTATATCTTTGTGCAGGTGTTACATCTGTGTCTTCCGGAAAAGACGGAGATTTGGTTTCCTTCTACAGTCTTTACTGATCAATGAACGGTACTAAAGCAATCATTGATCAGTGTGAACTGTAGAAGAAAGGAGGGCCAGGAATACAGACATGTAAATGCTGCAAAGGAGTGAACCCTACCATATGACTATGGGCTCAGGCACGAAACTAGTAATGGTTGCAGTGTTTCCTAGTATAATAAATTTTCACTACTTGAGAGCGCTCCTATGAAAACCGACTGACCGTAGGACAACGGGACTCTGTGGGAACATTTGTAAGGGAATAACGAAAAAAAGTATGCTTCATCACTCCACGTAATGCTCCAAGTCCACAACTTCAGTTCGTGCAAGAGACCAAACAGTAAAGTAGACTCGAATGTGTGCGTCAGGTGGAGAAACTGCTGAGTAATGTGAAGTTTGCACGGAAACCATTACACATTTTGATTACGTAGGCTTCCCCGGCGTAGTAAGTCTTGAAAGTCTCTTCTGGTTTGCTGCCGGATCCTAAAATCAACTTGACTCGATATTTCGGCGATCCAACTGGTCGCCATCATGAGAAGAATTCTGCTTCTGCTGATGTGTCCCGTTGAAAACTTCTTACCAAGGCGTATTCCACTTATTCCCTCCAACTTTAGAGCTTCTTCCTAGGTTCTAATTAGTACCTCCAGGACGGTATTGAAGAGAACTGAAAATCCGTTTCCTTTCCTGACCCTTGTGTTTATTTCAGTGGACTGAGAGATTTCTTCAAAAATCTTAAGCTGCGAGATGGTATCTATCAGGTTTTGTTTTACGATTTCGCTCCTTTTTGTATCAATCAGAATTCCTTCAAAACGCTAAACAAGGTTTTCTGTCAATTGCGTCGTGTGCTGTTTTGAAATCGACAAAACTGATTACGTCCTCTGGCTTCTCATTGCTCTAGATCCCAGAATGCTCTTGATATTGAATAACTGTTCCATGCATGGGCGGCGTTTTCGGAAACCAGCTTCATATTCTCCTATGATTTGAGCGGTCTGTTCTTCAACTCTTCTCAGCAGGAGTTTGAAGAGTACCTCAGAAGCAACTGAAAGTAAGGAGATCTCTCAACATTTGCTCGAGTCCGTTCGCTTGCCTTTTTTACGAAGTGAATAGATGAGAGCACATTTCCATTACGTTGGCATATAAATTGCGAAAAAATTAATTTCTTCACCTAATTTGTAATGCGTAAACGTAGGAGAATTGTCTTAGCGGTTTTTGGGTCTCCTTTTTCCCACAGTTGCAGTAACACAAGTAATATAGGTTATATTCCGTCTTTTTCAACCGTAATAAAAGTCTTATGTGAACCAAGGCGTTTCGCTTCTTTTCAAAACATCTGCAGTGATTTTGTTGCTTCCTACTGCATCCTTATGTTCCTCCACACACAGGTGCTCGATTTTCAGTGAGATGAAGAGCAATGTTACGAAAATCGAGCACCTATGTGTGGAAGAGTATTAGGACTGCAGTAGGAAGCCAAACAATATGACCATTGTAGATGTTTTGAAATAAAGCGAAACTAAATGTTAGTAAACTGCGTAACTCATCTAAGCATTGACCCAGAACAGTCTGTAGTATACTTCTTCTCGAGAGTGTGACTTAAGGGAAAGGGGTGTGTCCTGCACTGTTAACGAATGAGATTCCAAGAAAGCAGCCACTTCTCGCAGTAATGGCTTCCAACTATCTTGCCAGAGAGTGGAAAGGCATCACTTCAATGTGATAGTGAAATTCTGTATCCAAGAAAACTCATGCGCCAAAGATATTAATACTGAAGTCAATAATATAGAGATTTCGTCATTATAAGTCAGTAGAACAAATAATTTGCGCATCTCGCAAAATACACGAATAATGGATAGATGCAGGTATATTGTAGCATCAACACATCTAGCGAATTAATGAAATCTCTTTCGGCCCAATAATAATTATGAACCCTGTGATAGAAGAGTATCTACAATTCATCGATGACTGAATTTTATAAGCTAATATTTTAACGTTGTCGTAATCTACGTCACATTAGACTGACGTTATCCAGTCAGTGCAGATTTTCTGAGATGTGCATCGAACGCGGATCGTTCGCATAATGTACTGAGCGAACTTATAGTTACGAGTGGACACCGTCAAATGATTTATACCGACTGTACGTAGTTCATTAGAACATCACCTGGGTCAACACTGACTCATAAAAGAAGTTCCTCCCCTGACTGATATATGACGTGAACTGGTCTGTGGTCCATTTAATACGTGCTAATTCACGGGGCCACGATACACCTAAACAAGGCTAACTGGGTCCAGCGGTGGAACCGGTTTCTCTTTAACACACCGCCACCTGCCTCATTTGTCAAGCCACGAATAAAAAAGAATCCAGATTTAGGTACAGTGAAAACAGTGTCGCAAGAACCTAGGGCATTCCGAATTTTGTTTTTTGCTTTCGCCTCTCTACTGTCACATATGGTCCAGCCCATATCATAACTTACATTTTCAGTTATCCAATCACTAATTAAACGACTTACGGTTGACATTTACCAGCTTTGGGAATGGTCGACTGTGAAATAAAGTAGTGTTTTTAGAAGTCCCATTGTTGGGTTGAATGTGTAGCGTTGGCCGAAAATATTCCTGTCTCTAATATAATCTGGGCCTTACTGGAAAAGTTTTTTAATGTTCTATTTAAAACAAAAGACCTATAACCCATCTCAAGAGCAAAGAAGGGTCCACTAGAACAACACTGGCATTCTACATTTATTATACATCTGTCAGCGAAATGGATAGATAGTCACCGAAAACACAAAATGTTATCAAGAGGAAATAAAGAAACACACTCTGTGATGAAACGTGACTGGACAATGACAGATATGTAACTGCGTTGTTGATAGGAGGCAGCGAGAGTCATCGTAAAGGTATTATGTTGAAAAGACGCTAGAAATGTAGTGTTGTGTTTCTTGTAATACAAAAACACCTATTGTGCTTTAGATAAGTTGGTTTCACTGTTTCTTTTCAAATGAATTGCTTTACAGTGGCATTCGTTATAAAAGTCGTATCAACCATGTGTTTTGAATGTCTTTCATGTGCGATAACTTTGTTACAGAGACACACAACCGAACGAGGTGGTGCAGTGGTAATACACTGAACTCGAATCCAAGAGGGTTGCTCTTCGTATCCCTGTCTGGGGCTCCAGATTTTGATTTGCCGTGCTGCCCGTAGACGCTTAAAACAATTGTCGGGTGGGTTCCTTCGAAGAACAGGGCCGAAATCCTTCTCCCCACCCCCATGAGTTTTTTTCCCCATCTTTGATGACCTTCTCGTCGATGGGACGTTAAACCCTAATTTTCTATCCCTCTTCTAGAGACATATCAAGATTCACAAGCTGCTACATATTCGTGAATAAAGGTAACAATCCAGAGAGTACAGAAATGCTTTCTTTCACTCCAATCGATGATCACGTACAAATTGTCGTCAGACTGTCGTTTTCTGTCCATAATACCCATGATCAGATCTCGCAGGAAAAGGGAAACGAAACACAATATACATCTTGTATACAATAAGTTATAATATAATGAAAAGGGACTAATTTCGTGCATATAAAAAACACGACCTGAAAATCTGATGCAACAAACCTGAACAAAACACAAGAAACTTTATACCGTGTGTCCCTTTCAGTGCTCCCACATGTCAAAGCCTAAGGAAAAATATAGTACTGGAGATATGATGATGAAATTGCACCCTATGCTAGAGCATATCAAAGAACTTACTTATTAATCATCAGTACAACTCTAAATGCGAACCATTTGTAACTGGAGAATATCGAATCTATATTCGGTTTCTTGGAGTGTTTTTCGTAACATGTCCTCTATTACTGTTGCAATTCCATCAGTGATACGACGTTTCAATATCGAAGTATCATTCGCTGCCGTCGCAAACACGCGGTTCTTCATGAATCCTCACAAAAAGAAATCCAGGGATTTGCAAACAGCCAATGACATTACCCCACACAAGACATTTAGTTTAGGGCTATCATGAACATGTTCAATAATAGCTTGCGGTTGTTGCCGATTAACAGTTCCTGATACGTAAAAGGTTGCGTCATCTGAGAATAAACAACTTTCCAGGAGGCTGGCATTCATGTCAATATGCTGCAGCATATCCGCAGCAAATTTTTGTCGGCATGATTTGTCTTTTGGCATCAGATATTGCTGAATTTTCTCTTTGTAACCCTAAAAAAGAAGATGCTGGTGAGCCACAGGATGCATTGTTATCTAAGGTATATTAAGTTGCGAACTTGTCTGCAGAATTAACTTACGTAGGCTTCTGAGAAACGCTTGTCTGAAGTCTTCCAGGTCTCTTACAAAACACTACAACTTGCACCGCCACAGTGTTTCAGAATTCTTCCAGCCGCCAGGAACGTATGAGACCATTGTTTATTTGTTTTCACATCATGTGAATCACATACCCACAACCTACGATAATTTCTTTGCACAGTAATCGCAGACATTGCTTCTGCAAACCAGTCTATTGGTTGTGAGCGCTGCTATGGAGTCGCCATTTTTAATTCAAGTGATTCTGGTTCACTCCGGCGACAATAGTTGGCACGTCCGAAGCGATAATATAACTTATTGGAGATGCTCTAGCCTACGGTGGAATTTATTTATCACATCTAATGAGCCTTTGAAATTTGGGACGTATGTGATTAATCCAAAGAGCAGTCATCATAAGAAACGATGTGAGCTCATGTCGTCGAACAGATATAATAGCAACTATACGTGTTTTACTAAGTTGTACGTAAATATTTGTCAAATGTGTGTGCAACAGCGACACAAAAAAGGTATTCGTGTCGTAGCTGCATCCTACACTGAAGCGCCAAAGATATTAGTATAGGCATGACTATTCAAATACAGAGATACATAAACAGGCAGAATATGGCGCGGGGGTCGGCAACGCCTATATAAGACAAGTGTCTGGCGCAGTTGTTAGATCGATTACTGCAGCTACAAGGGCGAGTTATCAGATTTAACAAGGGGAGGCCGCCAATTGTGAAATTCAGATTCGATTCATACTGTGCATAATAAAAGCTCATGGCCAGGGGTGTAATGTGGCAAAGCACCAAGATGCACTTCTCAGCCATTTTCGAGAAAATCGATAGGTAAAAGAAACCGTTGCAGTGAAATACTCTCTACGCTTAACAATTTCCTGCAGCGTCGTGGCGCAGCGGTAAGCGCTCGGGTTCGTAATCCGAAGGTCGCCGGATCGAATCTCGCGCCATGCAACTTTTTTTTATTATTTGTTTTTTTTTTTGTAATTCAAATGTACACACACACACACACACACACACATATATATATATATATATATATATATATATATATATATATATATACACTTGAAATAAATCCAATCCATCGTCCACCACCAATTGTCTTCTCCGATTTTTGCCGATATGATACGATACGCGTGGTATGCATCAAACCTGACGAACGATAGAACAATTTTTCAGAATGTCAGTCAGGTGTGTTTCCCAACAGGTAATTTAAAAAACAATTGTTCTTGTAAAAACGCATCGTTTATCAGATGTGCTCGATGTCGTGCTGTTTTCTGCTTTCCATGTTTCTATGGTAACTATCACTCTGGTTCGTGCGATACTCCAGCTACTTCTGGTCACTAATTGTTAATTATGTGCGAGCGTATACGGAACTTTTCAATATATTGTATCCACTTGTATATTATTTGTGATATTGTGATTTATTTCAAGTTTTATTTTTCCACGACAAACGACTTTCAACAACTTATTATATGCATAATTGTTGCAACTGATTGCCGGGAATTGTGTGTGTGTGTGTGTGTATATATATATATATATATATATATATATATATATATATATATATATATATATTTGAATTACAAAAAAACAAATAATAAAAGAAGTTGCATGGCGTGGGATTCGATCCGGTGACCTTCAGATCACGAACCCGAGCGCTTACCGCTGCGCCACGACGCTGCAGAAAACTGTTAATCGTAGAGAGTATTTCACCGCAACGGTTTCTTTTAACTGTCGATTTTCTCGACAACGGCTGAGAAGTGCATCTTGGTGCTTTGCCACATTACACCTCTGGCCATGAGCTTTTATTGTGCGCAGTATGAATCGAATCTGAATTTCACAATTGGCGGCCTCCCCTTGTAAGTGAGTTTGAACGTGGTGTTACAGTCGGCGCACGAGCGACGGGATACAGCATCTCCAACGTACCGATGAAGAGCATACTTTCCGGTACGACCATTTCACAAGTGTACTGTAAATATAAGAAATCCGGCAGAACATCAAATCTCAGACGTCGCTGTGGCCGGTAAAAGATCCTGAGAACGTGACCAACGACGACTGAAGAGAATCGTTGAACGTGACAGAAGGGTAACCCTTACTCAAATTGCTGCATATTTCGATGCTCGGCCATCAACAGGTGTCAGCGTGCGAACCATTCAACGAAGCCTCATCGAATGGGCTTTCGAATCCGAAGGCCCACTCGTGTACGCTTGATGAGTGCACGACACAAAGCTTTACGCCTCGTCTGGGCCCGTCAACACCGACCTGGGACTGCTGATGGGTGGAAATATGTTGCCTGGACGAGTCTCGTTCCAAATTGTATCGAGTGGATGAACATGTACGTGTATGGAGACAACTTCATGGTTCCATGGACCCTGCATGTCAGCAGGGGACTGTTCAAGCTGTGGAGACTCTGTTAGGGTGGGGCGTGTGCAGTTGGAGTGATATGGAACCCCTGATACGTCTACAAACGACTGACAGGTGACACGTACGTGAGTATCCTGTCTGATCACCTGCTTCCCTTCATGTCCATTGTGTATTTCGACGGACTTGGGAAATTCCAGCAGGACAATGCGACACACCACACGTCAGAATTGCTACAGGATGGCACCAGGATCACTCTTCTGACTTTAAACACTTCCGCTGGCCACCAAACGCCCCAGACATGAACATTATTGAGCATATCGGGGATGCCTTGCAACGTACTGTTCAGAAGAGATCTCCACCCCCTCGTATTCTTACGGATTTATGGACAGCTCTGCTGGATTCATGGCATTAGTTCCCTCCACCAGTCCAGTCCATGCCACGTCGTGTTGCGGTACTTCTGCGTGCTCGCGGGGGCCTTACATGATATTAGACAGATGTACCAGATTCTTTGGCTCTTCAGTGTAGTTTGCTGAGAACAGCACTGCCCTTCACATTACCATTGATTCGGTCTCTGGCCCGGGCTGTACTGTTTCATTATACCCTCTCGACGATGCCAAGCTAACTTTGCCCACAACTAAAAAATATCAAGCTAAGTTTGTTTATATCTAATGACGATGTCACTTTTGCTTGGCTGTAAAAGGATTGTATAAGTCCTCTTGTGTTTTAATCAATTAGGTATGCTTCATCAGATTTTTATGCTCGTGTTTCCCACATACACCAGTAACCCACAACCCCAGTCTCTTTTAAGAATCGAACTTCCATGGATAAAACGTTTTCAGAAATCATACTTGATGCTGGAGTTTTAACACATGAAAAACTAAAATTCAAGTAGCGAAAAACTGTTCTCCTTTCATTATTTTGTGGGGCAGTAAGCTAGAAAAAGGTTCGAAAAGGTTTGAAATTACGCATAAAGTTTGTTGAAGGTCAGTAAGTGCACTCATTCTCCAATATTGGATGAATATAATCTGTCTAATTTGTGCACCGTGAGTTCCATTACCTCAAAATATTCAGGGTATGTCATAATTAATGGCGTAAACGGGTATAACTGAACGCACACGACTGTATAAGGATAAAGGTCTCAGTAAACATAGGTCCGCAAAAGTACAGTTTGCGAGATACTTGTGACTTTGTGGTTAACAGCCACCACTGACTTGATTCTGTGTAAACTTTATTCCAGTTAGGAAAAGCTAACAATACTGTACAACAAATAAATGGTTCAAATGGCTCTGAGCACTATGGGACTTAACTGCTGAGGTCATCAGTCCCCTAGAACTTAGAACTACTCAAATCTAACTAAGCTAAGGACATCACACACACACACACACACACACACACACACACACACACACACCCATGCCCGAGGCAGGATTCGAACCTGCGACCGTAGCGGTCGCGCGGTTCCAGACTGTAGCGCCTAGAACCGCTCGGCCACTCCGGCCGGCATACTGTGCAACATTATGATAAGTTATTAGAGATAATTTGGCAGTAGTGCAGGCGTTTTGAATGAACACGACAACAATGACATTACTGTACTCGAAGTTAAAGATGGTATTCGAAGTGTCGTCCTTGTAACCGGATGCAGGAGTGTACCCGTCGCCGCAATGAGGTTCGAAGTCTTTCAAACACACCTGGAATTCTTGACGAGCGTTGACTAGTACCTGCTCCATTTCTTCAACGTGCTAACTGGAGTGGCGTTCACTACACCTCTAAAGTGGTCCCAAACACAGAGATCCATGAGATTCACATCAGGGGATCTTGGGGGGCAACGGTACAGGTCCTCCTCGCCCAGTTCATCTTTACTATATTGCAGTATCTGTGTTGATAAGAAGGACAATTCAATGTTCCTTCCAAGATGCCTACACACATACAAGTGCGAAAGAACATGCATCGTACTTCCGAACAACAGAGACACTGCAATGTCATATTCATCAGCAGACACCGTGCAAGCGACTTTCAATTAAAATGACTCCTCTGTACGGAAATATACTTAATGTATTTACGAGTACAACTTGTAGACACATGGTGGACAACATACGAAAATACGGGTCTGGTCGTGAGTCATATTCGGATCACCTAATGTTAAGCCAAGATAACCGGGGAACGAGTCCCCGTTCGGTAGAAATTTCATTGTCGTCATTCCATTATACAGCTGGTGGTTGTCTATATTCACCACTACGAATACATTTCTTGCAATCCATCTTTGGCCATATCGGCGCCGCAGATATCGTCTCAACAGAGCAATAATATGTGCCGATGCTCCATCATGCATACACCATATTTTATGGCATTTTTCGAACGAAACATCCTCAAGAAATCCTGCAAGACGATGCCGCAAAAGGAGAAGATAATTCAGCCAGCTGAATTTGTTTGCTGACATGTACCGCCAAGTGCGACGATCACTTAGTAGCCTAACCACACATTAGAAGAGAAACGTCGCCGATGTGGAGATTCATCCACAGCTTGTGGATTGGAGCCTAGATAATTCCAAACGTGAAAGTTGTGATAATGAAACACGATCAAGAGTGAACCCCGCATCATCTGCAAATAAACTGTTACTGTCAAACGTAAGGTTGTCTACAGTTTGATCTTGCATTTGCTGAGAGAAATTTAGTCTAGGACCAAATTCCGCCTCACTAAGACACTGAAAACGTTGGAGATAGCAAGGGTGCATTACACTGCGATGCAACATTCTCCAAACACTACTGTGGCTCATTCCAGGTGTTTGTGTGTCATGTGTCCTCATCGAGATTCCTGGAGAGTGTTCGACTGTTTCCAGCTCCACATCTGCCAGCACAGGTGTAATTCGCGCACGCCTTCCCGCTCGCGCAGCATGTGCAAAGCTCCCAGTTCCTCAGAGGCGCTGATGCAGCCATGTAAACGTTCGACACTAGGGGAGCCTCCGCGCATATCTTTCTTGGTACAAGCGTGCAGCGTCCCGTGAATTGCCGTTAGCCCTACCATGCATACGCGCATACTCCTCGTTATCGTAATGTTGCATGTTGCCACCAACACTCGTACCACGCAGCTAACGCTGAGCAAACAACTGGCATGAGTGCTACTCTGTCTGTGTACTGTACTGTCGTGTGTATCCATTCTGTTTACAACTCCACCTCTCGAAAATGTAAATAAAAACGGCAAGGCATGCGGTGTTTACACAGAATCACATAAGTAACTACAAAGTCTCAGTTACCTCGCGTTTGGAGACTATATGTACTCAGACTTATTTGCTTCTAGTACTGTGTACTTTTAACAGCATGCGTTTACGCCATTAATTATAATCTCCATGCATACACAGTTACTAAGTATAACACTTCTCTTATTGTGTTAAAATTTAAATGCAAGATTTTACCTTTAAATGAGTAGCTTCTCTAGCACGTTAAACTTTAAAATTCGCTCAATAATTCCAGTATTTCTTTTGTAAATCTTGGAAACCATTAGATACGCCATCTGCAACTGTGATCGGGTGATTTGTATTGTCGTTGTATCCGTTTAATAATACCGATTATTACCATTAAATAATTTCATAACTTAGTGTTTACGAGATGTTTATTGTCCAGCATTTGTATTTGGTTTGCCTTTTGCTGACAGATCTGAAGATGGTCATTATAGACCGAAACCGACAGTCTGGTATGAATGTATTCGGTGTCATGGTCTGTGATTAAAAAAAAATGGTTCAGATGGCTCTGATGACTGTGGGACTTTGCATCTGAGGTCATCAGTCCCCTAGAACTTAGAACTGCTTAAACCTAACTAGACCCTAACCTAAGGACATCACACACATCCATGCCCGAGGCAGGATTCGAACCTGCCACCGTAGCGGTCGCGTGTTTCCAGACTGAAGCGCCTAGAACCGCTCGGCCACAACGGCCGAAGAAAGACGCATCATGTTGTCGTTATTCCTATAACATACTCGTTTTGTGGCCAGCTTCGAAACTGCCGGAAATGAGAAACAAACAACTGCTACGTAGTACCTTCTTTTGTATCCCGCCTGGAAGGCGGCGCGTGGGTCTGCTCCTGAAAACTGAAAGGTTGGCCGAATGAAGGAAGCGTGTAGGGACAGGTGAGGTAAAACACATCGGTACTGCAAGTAAGGAAAAGTGGTTTACTGGTGCATGAATATATACACAGGCATACATAACTTTGTACGTAGGTGCGAAGGCTTAGACCTGTCGTAAGTAGAGCAAAGTCTCTATATGAAGCGAAGTGCCCCGGCCGTCTGTTCTTGATCAAATGGGTAGAATCTGGAGCGGAGCTCGTAGATCTGGACAGCGCCTGCTAGAGGGCGCTGTCGTCGGTGTCGGTGTCGTAGTGCCCACCTATGAACTTGCACCTACGCCGTGGTATTGTAGCTATGGATACCACACCATCCGAAAAGATTTATTTGAAGTACATATAGGTTTTACCTCGTTGTATCAATGGTTGGTGTCTGTTCTTTCGGACACGTCCGCAATTGTGATAAATACTGTCTCTGGTGGCGCAATGGTTAACGCGACTGACTACTAAGCACTCTCACCCTTCCCATAGTCAAACAATGGCACCGCCGTCCGGACAGTCTGACGAGTTTGTTAATAGACGAACTAGCATGTGGCCCGTATCTCGTGGTCGTGCGGTAGCGTTCTCGCTTCCCACGCCCGGGTTCCCGGGTTCGATTCCCGGCGGGGTCAGGGATTTTCTCTGCCTCGTGATGGCTGGGTGTTGTGTGCTGTCCTTAGGTTAGTTAGGTTTACGTAGTTCTAAGTTCTAGGGGACTGATGACCATAGATGTTAAGTCCCATAGTGCTCAGAGCCACGAACTAGCACCGCCCTCCCTGTTGCCGCCTGTGCCGATACCACGTCCCCTCCTCGCTCTTCTACATCGGTGTCTTTTATCTCGAACTCAGTTACGTTCGACTTGCCTTACCAACGACTCAACTGGCGACAGCAAAGACGGTTTATCGAGTCCTGCAACGTGGACGACCCGATAACGTCGTGGAGAGGAAGCACCCGAACGTCAACTGGCGAGAAGTGTGGAGGCCAATTCACCTCGTAACACTGGACGCTGACGTCTCAGCGATGTGGTGTATGTCAACGGTAAGTAGGTGACCAGATCAAGGCTACATGCGATTCATATGGTAGACTCACCCACGTGCACGAGCTGTGGCGTTCAAGACAACGATGAACACCGTCTTAGCTGTGGCGAGTCTACGGCAGTGTGGCACTTAGTGAGGCAAATGTCAGCATACTTCCTTCGAGTAACGCCGAATCATATCGACCCTAAGACTATCTTATTCCCGGATGAGACGTATTACCCACGCACGAAAACTAATGCCATGACGTGGCTTCGTGGACATGCAGTGCATTATTTGTTTCAAGACGGCACTAAGGACACTTTAGACTTTTGGAACTATCCACAGGAACGACATTGCAAGATCCTCCGTAACCCAAAGTATCGAAAATATTTTTCCAATTATTTGTGGAGTGCGTTCCACGACCCTCCACGTAGCTGGAACATCACAAGTAAGAGAAGCTAAAATTACAAGACGATGATAGAACACTACACGGTACAACGTGGGATCTACCTTGGTCATTACGAGAAGTTATACCTGGATGATACAGCAGATGGAGAGTTTCGTCGCGAACCCTCGCACTCTATAGCTTATAGCAGTATTTGCCCCATTTCCTCCTTTTGTCCCCGGAGCTAAAAGGTCTTCGCAGTTTATATTTCCCATCCGGTGCAAAACGTAGCACCGGTTAATGGTGGTATGGATTCCATCCTTAGGTTTTGTTTCATGGCTCCCTTAACCCCACACTTTGCTCTCTTTCTTTATGCCTTTTGCTACAACTATAAGCATGTTTTCAGTTATGTGCGTCCCCAACTCGACGCAACGAGTGTACTTACTAGTTTTCAGTTACTTACTGTTAAAAAAAATACAAGAAAAATAAAAAAATTAAAAATAAATAAATGAATTAAAAAAATATCACAATAATACACCAACAGCATCCTTTGTACCACATCCCCAGGATGGGAGGGGGGAGACATCGTGGCCAGGCCTCGGGTTGCGACCCCTGCCCACATTGTCTCCGTCACCCCACTAAATCAAAATAAGAAAAAAAGAAAAAAAAGCAGGAGATCCAGGGTTCGAATCCCGGTCTGGTACACATTTTCACACGTTGCTGCTGATTCTGCATAAAGTCCTGATGCCGCTGATATCAATAGTTCCTACGCTTTCCTTTCTCTGCACCCCCTCGACCTTCAATTTACAAACATAATGTATTTTACCTCAGGTAATATTTTTATTTGCGGTGTCGACTGGTAACCGGAAAAAAATTATAGTCTCTGAACCAACTTCGAAACTGGGAATCTCCACGGTAAGCTTACGGAAGGTGTTCGTGTATTCCGTTGATTTCTTTCTGCTGCGACTGTTCAGTCCTGAAGACCAGTTTTTTCCACATACAAACGCCCCAATTACGCAAATAGCAGTTTGCGTTTTCTTGCGCATCAGACGAGTCCGACAATTCTGAAACACCCAGTAACAACTAATCAGTATGCTTAATACCTATTTATCCAGGGCTAAAACCCCCCGCAGCCAAGAAACTTGTTCCCAAATTATTCGTCGAGACTAATAGCGGTAGCTGACCATTTGGAAATTAGGGCTCATTATGGCTGAAATTGGCTTTTGTTAAGCGTGTGGGTGATTGTGAGGGAGACCGGCCGTGGAACACCCAAGCAGAAGACCGAGGTACGACGGGAAAAAAGAGGGAAACGAAATATTAGATGGTGAAGCAATAAAATACAATGTATAAAGGAGGGAAAGAGGAAGCTCTGTGCGTTGATCTATAGTGCAGCGAAGCGTAGTGAAAGCTCATAGAGTTTATGCGAAGACTGGCCACTTAAGTACTTTGTGCGATCAGCATATTTTCTTGAACGAGGCATTTATTTCATCGATGTCTTTTCGTTTGTAGCTGTATTATGGTTAGCGAGTCGAGAATCTATTACATGTATGGTTAGTGTTGTTTCGAGTATGTTCGACTCACTAATCTTAGCTGGGGTTAAACATCTGCTCAAAATCTTAGACAGCATAGGAGGTTGTGAAACTCTGCACTCACATTCCGAATAAGCGTGATTCGAATTTGTAGCCACGATGGGCATCTGCAAGGGGTGTGGGTAGAGGGAGAAGACCCTTCCCCCTCTCCAGAAATATCGAGTACAAACTTTCTATTCTTAACAGAATTCCCATATACTTTCAGATATGAGTAACTATGATTCCACTTAACTACAGGTTTAGGCGATCCTGGAATAATGTCAACGACCACAATGGTAACTACTATGGCCTTAACAATCGCTGCCCAACATTTTGTTCTTTTCCACACTCTTCATGAGAAATTGTGCGGTTTCCTTCGCCTCAGCTGCGTTTTCGCGCGGAGCTAAACTCAAGGCATATGCGAACCTTTGCAGAAAAGTCTTGAAGTAGAGTCCCCAATTTTTTTTTTCTCTTGATTTCCTGTAACCGCTATTGTTGGCTACAGACCTGATGCCAATTGCGGAGGTACTTGACCGAGTGTTAACGGCTCCAGGTTACTAAAAACGACAATGGCCGGGAAAGCGGTGCGCTGACCCAGTGCCCCT
Source organism: Schistocerca serialis cubense (assembly GCF_023864345.2). Taxonomy (NCBI): domain Eukaryota; kingdom Metazoa; phylum Arthropoda; class Insecta; order Orthoptera; family Acrididae; genus Schistocerca; species Schistocerca serialis. The sequence continues at coordinate 630,675,173 of NC_064642.1, read as the reverse complement.
TCATACCGCATCGGGTTTCGCCATTGGCAGAGGATGACATGGTGGTCGGACGGAACCTTTGGGCCCTCCTGGGCGTGTAGGACGGAGTTTAGTTTCTTTTTTCTTTCAGTTTTCGTTGGACTAGCAAAAGAAGCACGCGGTAGTATTTACAGTAGGTGTGCTTGTTTCTGTCGGAGCGAAGCCTTCGTAAAAAATCGTTAGTCGTCTGAAACATTAATAACACGGGTTTTCATCCAGCTCATAGTCCAAGGTGTCTGCAACAATGTCGATTTTGTGCAAAAACTTTAATTTTTCTAAGTTTTCAGAAAAATTCGTCTTCTCTGCCTCCCTGTTCGGTAAATTTCTGCGTACGCCCATGGTATCCAGTGGAGTATACCGCGGATTGTCCAGAGAACTCTGCGTATAGCAATGAAAATTCGTAATAATAATTTGTGTTGGGTATTTTCAAAACTTATTTGCATTCTTCAGTTCATTACTTCCAAGCCATAGTTTACTAGGCAAATTCTGTACTTTTTGCTCTGTCATTAATTTTGCAAAGGCTAACAAGTTTTCTCAGATGTCTTTGGTTTGAATTCTTCTTCCTGCGTCATTTGATAATATTTGTAAAACGATAAACTACAGCTTCATATTCATTTCGTTTTCTGCTCGCAGCTTTTTGAGAAATTTGAAGTTGTGTCTTTGCCCTTCTATGTACTGTATTTACAAATTAAAATTACATCTGGAGGACAAGTTTCCTGCCCACAGTTTCGGTTTTCATTGTCTTCTAATACATCTAACAACTCAACTGTTCTATAATTTTTATGTTATAACATTGCAATTAAGCTACTTGTAACGCAGCATGTCAGAATAAAATGCTAAAAAAGATGTTCAAATGTGTGTGAAATCTTATGGGACTTAACTGCTAAAATCATCAGTTCCTCAGCTTACACACTACTTAACCTAAATTATCCTAAGGACAAACACACACACACCCATGCCCGAGGGAGGACTCGAACCTCCGCCAGGACCAGCCGCACAGTCCGTGACTGCAGCGCCTTAGACCACTCGGCTAAAAAATGCTAAAGAAGCTACCTTACCGTACCTGAGACACAGTTCAAATCTTGGATGAAAGTGAGACGACATATCATCGTTCTCAAGATTATACAATTGTTTGTCATCTTGAGACGTACTCATTATGTGGAATAACAGTTAAGCCACAGTTACTTGTATATCGAAATAATAAGTAACCAGTTGCATAAAAGAATTTCTTTGCTGGTTGCGGGCACATAGTGCCCTTTTTCAGAAGCTTATAACTATCGATTTGCGAGTGGCAACAATAAAATAAAAGGAAATTAAATTTCTTTTACGCTACTGGTTGCTAATTATTTAGTTATGTACGACTACAGTTGCTGACGATGGACAAAAAACTAAAATTATCTTTAGTTTGTAGTCATATTGTTAGCACATTTGTACTAAGACAACATGGAAGATTTGCGTCTCTAATGATTTGTCTGCGTCTGTGTACGAGCGGACTTGAAAATGTCCATTGTTAAGCTTTAATTAAATGCTACACTACACTACACTACACTGTGACACAGATGCTTGACAGTACAGTTCGTTACGATCACTTGCTCGAAGATAGAAATCCTTTCCCTGGTTACGGGGCCAATTCGAGAACCGCTGAGTGACCATCTGCATCGTTGGAAAATGTGCGATAGCAACGAATCTGTTTACTGAATGCCTGGACAGTGTCATCCGCAATAATAGGGATCACCTACATCCGTTCTTATGGTGTTATTTATTATATTGCTACCAGTTTCGATGCTTCAGTAACCATCTCCATCCCTTAACTGACGCCGAGGGGTTAACTCAAATCGTACACACGATTCCATCAGTGGCCAACATCTAAGAACTGGTTTTCGCAACTTTGGGAGACACATCATCGTTGTTACAGGTAGTCTGCAAAAACCATTTAATAGACGTTGGCCACTGATGGAATCGTGTATATGATTTGAATTAACCCCCTTAGCGTCAGTTAAGGCCCGAAGAATATGTATTGAAGCACCGAAACTAGTAGCCGTATAATACATATCATAAGGATGGCTGTAGTGTTGCATTTTATTGCATAAGTGAATGACCGAAATCTCTCAAACATCCAATCAGAAGAATGGACGTACAAAATGTATCGTCTGTGGTCGATGTCGATGGTTTTACTTTCTGACCAGTGTCATCCACGTCTGTGCGGTCTTGGTAAGATTGTTGGTATCGTTTCACTAAGCCTTAACGTGGTAGTATAGTTGGTCCACACATCACCAGATTTTCACAGTGACTCTGTGTGCAGTTTAGATGCTTTGCCCACAAGAATCGTACTGTCCCACACACTTCTACTTTGGAATACTTTTCCGGATGCCGCGGCATTTTAGTGCAAAGAAGGGCAGCTCGTTTCGTGTTATCGCGCAATAGGGGTGAGAGTGTCACTAATATTATACGCGAGAGGGGGTGGCAGTCACTGAAACAAAGGCGGTTTTCTTTGCGGCGAGATCTATTTACAAAATTTCAATCACCAACTTTCCCTTCCGAATGCGAAATTATTTTGTTGACACCCATCTACGTAGGGAGAAATGATCATCATAATAAAATAAGAGAAATCAGAGCTCGAACAGAAAGATTTAGGTGTTCCTTTTTCCCACGCGCCATTCAAGAGTGGAATGGTAGAGAGGTAGTATGAAAATGGTTCGATGAACCCTCTGCCAGGCACTTAAGAGTGAATTGGAGAGTAACCATGTAGATGCAGATGTACACTGTGGTGCACCCGTTAAACGTACCATAGCAAAACTGTCTCTGCGGGAAACCCAGAAAGTGTACTCTTTTCTGACAACGCGCCACATTTGTTGCGCAACGGTCGTAGTGTGGGACACATATGACGTACTTTTTGAAGTTCCCTCGTGATATGCAGGAATGAAGGGTAAGAAGTGAGGGAGTAACTTTCTTCGTTCGGGAAATATCAGGAAACGTATCTCAAGGAAGCTAGACAGTAGTTAACAGATCCGTAACACAATACAGAGCACACACTTTATTTAAGACACTAATGATCTCTTAATCAGTGTGCATATGATATTAATTATACTGCGATCCAAATGCTCTCAGAAGCAAGCCCTTCATTGTGGTGGTTAGAACCGTATATCTTAATACGCTGACGGAAAAAATCGCAACACCAAGAAGCAGTTCTGCGGTACAAACGAAAGTTGGTGGATGTGTTTCTACATCTGAAAGATGATGTCTATTCAAATTTTGCACCAGTCGCAAAAGAGTGGCGCTAGTAGCACCACTATGAGGATGATGTAATGAAGTGAGCAGTTACCTTTGAGATTGGATGTGGTGAGTTAATATTAGACAAGAATGCCTTTAATTCCCGGCGGGGTCAGTAATTTTCTCTGCCTCGTGATGACTGGGTGTTGTGTGATGTCCTTCGGTTAGTTAGGTTTAAGTAGTTCTAAGTTCTAGGGGACTGATGACCATAGACGTTAAGTCCCATAGTGCTCAGAGCCATTTGAACCATTTTTGAATGTCTTTAAGGCGACAAAGACGCCATTATCAACTCTCATTGAGTTTGAATGAGGTCGTGTAATAGGGCCACGAGGAGCTGGATGTTCCTTCTGCGATCCTGCAGAAAGACTTGGCAGGAATGCAGCCACCGTGCATAACCGCTGGCAGCGGCGATCACGAGAATGTACCGTCGCAAGAAAACCGAACGGCCACGTGGCACTACATGTTCGGCGTATGGCTCTGGCGCATCGTACTGCATCTGCAGCCGAAATTTGAGTAGCATTTGGCACCACAGTGACACAACGAACAATTCGGTTACTTCAAGGATAGTTCCAAGCCAGACGCCCTGTAGCGATCCCAAACAACCGCCATCTGGAGTTGAGTAGTGTCAAGCGAGAGCTCACTGGAGGGGAGGGTGAGGTCTGTTGTGTTTTCTGATGAAAGGTGGATCTGCGTCTGTGCCAGTGATGGCCGTTTGTTGGTTAGGAGGAGGCCTGTCTGCGTGCTAGACACACTGGACGTACCCCTGGATTTATGGTCTGGAGTGCCATTTCTTGTGACAGCAGGAGATCTCTCGTTTCTATCACATGCATCATGACTGCAAATCTGTGCATCAGTTTGGTGATTCGATCTGTTGTTCTGAATCGCCAGCTTTCCAGAGGGTGTTTTCCAACAGGATAACGCTCGCACACGTACCGCTGTTGTAACCCAACATGCTCTACCGTATGTCGACATGTTTCATTGCCCTCCTCTATCACCAGATCTGTCTCCAATCGAGCACATATCGGACTTCATCGAACGACAGCTCCAGCGTCATCCACAAACAGCATTAATCGTCCCTGTATTGAACGACCAGGTACATCAGGTACGGAACTCCTTTCCACAAACTGCCGTCCGGCACCAGTATGACACAATGCATGCGCTTTTGCATGCTTGCGTTCAACATTCTGGCAGCTTCCCCGGTTATTCATGTACCAGCATTTCACATTTTCAATGGATTCTCTCGCTCTTACATTAACCTGTATCTTGTAGTGTCCTGAAATTTCATTACTGTACATTAATTTTTTGTGATTCTTCTTATGTTAGTGTAATTCATTAATTGAGCTCGAATTTTTGAAATTTTTGACAGGGGCTTTTAAATTTGTTTGTAAAATACTCGATATCCAGCACGTCAAGCAGAACTCTCCTTTTGTGCACACTGAAGTGATCACGGATAATGTTCTTGGCAGTATGGTTTTTGCGATGCAGATATTAAAACTTTGTTTATTTTGTGTATCGTAGAGTGCTAAGTAATTCTCATCTAAAGTTTTGTCATGCTAGTTTTGAGATTCGTTGCAATTCAGTTTTCATTTTGATCTCTTTCTGTTGTTGCAGGTGAGTATCTGATCCAGAGTTCTGTTGCTGAGTTTGACGCGATGCTGCGAACACTCCGCCTAGCAGGTAACAGTAATGTAAGAGTTACAAAACATCCATATCCGTGATGTCCTTAGGTTAGTTAGGTTTAAGTAGTTCTAAGTTCTAGGGGACTGATGACCATAGATGTTAAGTCCCATAGTGCTCAGAGCCATCCATATCCAACATATCCGTAAACAAGAACACCCAATAATTAGTTACAGTTTTACCGTTTATTCGTATTATGTTCTGTCAGCTCTTGCTGCATAACTCCCATTGCTCAAGACTGTACTCAGTAGTTATATGTTGGTCATTTTGATTTTTTGTTTTAGGGCTGTCTTTTCTTTTTTGTTTCGTTTTCACTGGTGATGGTGCCATACAAAAAAGTCACGTAGCTTGATGAAATAGTAACATATTAAAACAAACAAGCAGAATATTGTTCAGAAATGAAATCGGTATTTTACGAACAGAAACTGACGTCTAGAGGGAAACATTACAATGGTTTATCCTGTCTAACACAGTAAAGAAGGAACCAACAATAAAAAATGCAGTGGAATTAAGCATTCACGGGTAACTCAATCACAGCCACCAACTGTAGTCTACATCTACATGGATACTCTGCAAATTACATTTAAGTGCATGGCAGAGGGTTCATCGAACCACCTTCACAGTTGTCTATTATTCCAATCTCGTATAACGCGCGGAAAGAACGGTCACTTATATCTTTCCGTACGAGCTCTTATTTACTTTATTTTATCGTGGTGATCGTTTCTTCCTATGTAGGTCGGTGTCAGGGAAATATTTTCGCATTCCGAGGAGAAAGTTGTTGACTGGAATTTTGCGAGAAGATTCTGTCGCAACGGAAAACGCCTTTCTTTTAAAGATGTCCATCCGAAATTCTGTATCATTTATGTGACGCTCTATCCCTTATTTCGCGATAATACAAAACGTGCTGCCCTTCTTTGAACTTTTTCGATGTATTCTGTCAGTCCTACCTGGTAAGGGTCCCACACCGCGCAGCAGTATTCTAAAAGAGAACGGACGAGCGTAGTGTAGGCAGTTTCCTTAGTAGTTCTGTTACATTTTCTAGGTGTCATGCCAATAAAACGCAGTCTTTGGTTAGGCTTCCCCACAACCTTTTCTATGCGTTCCTTCCAATTTAAGTTGTTCGTAATTGTAATACCTAGGTACTTAGTTGAATTTAGGGTTTTTAGATTAGACTGATTTATCATGCAACCGAAGTTTAACGAATTCCTTTTTGCACCCATGTGGATGACCTCATACTTTTCGTTATTTAGGGTCAACTGCCAATTTTCACTCCATTCAGATACCTTTTCTAAACTGTTTTGCAGTCTGTTTTGATCTTCTGATGACTTTATTAGTCGAGAAACGACAGCGTCATCTGCAAACAACCTAAGATGGCTGCTCAGATTGTCTCCCAGATCGTTTATATAGATAAGGAACAGCAAAGGGCCTATAATACTACCTTGGGGAACGCCAGAAATCACTTCTGTTTTACTCGATGACTTTCCGTCATTGACTACGAACTGTGACCTCTGACAGGAAATCACAAATCCAGTCACAAAACTGAGACGACATTCCATAAGCACGCAATTTCACTACAAGCCGCTTGCGTGGTACAGCGTCAAAAGCCTTCCGGAAATCCAGAAATACGGAATCGATCTGAAATCTCTTGTCAATAGCACTCAACACTTCATGTGAATAAAGAGCTAGTTGTGTTTCACAGGAACGATGTTTTCTAAACCCATGTTGATTGTGTGTCTATAGACAGTTTTCTTCGAGGTAATTCATGATGTCTGAACACAATATATGTTCCAGTGCCATTAGATAGAAATTACTGGTAACGAATGTGAACTTGTAATATACAAAGATAAATCCACAGCAGCAGCCGACACAGATTGTATGGGTCATATATCTTATCTGCCTGCGAGCAAATCAGCAACAATAATTTTTCACTGGCAGTTCGGAATTGATGAGACGACCATAAATGCTTGCATGGATGCTAAAGAGATCAATTTGCACTTTACAAATTTCCAGCATTAGCGACGATAGCAATGTTGGTAGCAATCTTGGAGCACTAAGATATCCAGAAGGAAGTTGAGAAGGTACTTTCGTGATTAGCGTTGTCGCTGCTAAATAAACCGTAATCGTTATTCTGAAATTTGCAGGGATGTTAAAGTTAATGAGAAGTAGTTTTATTCATACCGTCTTAAGTATACAGCAACATTCAAGGCAATGAGGAAGTAGAGAGACAGGTGCTTGTAAATCAGTGTTGTGGCAGTAAAATAACTTTACTTCGCGACACACTCGACAAGAACTCAGATGATCAGCAGAATTATACGCACACTACAACCCCCCTCCCTCCTCCCCCCCCCCCCCCCCCCCCACTCTCCGCCACACACACACATAATTCACAGTCACACGTACATACATAAAGAACAGCACTACAGGTTCGTGTACAGCAATCGCACTCAACAACTAAATATTTCAGAAATTTTCTACAGCTGTTTAGAGACTGACATTTAATCATGGATGCTACAAGGAAGCACGTGTTTACAAGTAAGCCTCATGGATACGCTAAATTGAACCTGCGACATTCAGGTGTGAGTATAAAAATTGTCAATGCAAATCAGAAAACTGTTAAAGTTACTCGTAAGTTTCGATTATAAACTGCCATCTTCCTTGACGAGTCTGTTGATTTTCAGAGTCATGAACCATCAGAGAACAAAATCTTCTCACGTAGGTACGAGTAGCGTTGGGATTGACGTATGGTTGACAGCATTCGGTGTTATGTGTATTATGAAGTAATGAAATTTAGTACCGTAACTGAGACCTGCAGCAGAATAATGTACTCGAACGTACAGTTAAAAAAACGTAATGTTTCTATAGATTAGTAAACGTTTAGGTATTAGGAATTATTTTCTGTTAGTATTTGTCTAGAGCAGTGGATGTCAAAAATTAAGTATTACTGCGACCCGCGGTTCTCAGTCGTATTTTATAATAAACATCTAGCATAAAACAGCCGAATCTTCAATTTATGTTAAGAACTTCTTAAGAGAGTAGTTTGTTCTTCAGTAACGGCAAATCATCGAGTAAAACTGAAGTGATGTCAGGTGTTCCCCAGGGAAGCGTCCTTGGGCCTCTGCTGTTCCTAATCTATATAAATGACCTGGGTGACAATCTGAGCAGTTCTCTTAGGTTGTTCACAGATGACGCTGTAATTTACCGTCTAGTAAGGTCATCCGAAGACCAGTATCAGTTGCAAAGCGATTTAGAAAAGATTGCTGTATGGTGTGGCAGGTGGCAGTTGACGCTAAATAACGAAAAGTGTGAGGTGATTCACATGAGTTCCAAAAGAAATCCGTTGGAATTCGATTACTCGATAAATAGTACAATTCTCAAGGCTGTCAATTCAACTAAGTACCTGGGTGTTAAAATTACGAACAACTTCAGTTGGAAAGACCACATAGATAATATTGTGGGGAAGACGAGCCAAAGGTTGCGTTTCATTGGCAACAAGTCCACTAAAGAGACAGCTTACACTACACTCGTTCGTCCTCTGTTAGAATATTGCTGCGCGGTGTGGGATCCTTACCAGGTGGGATTGACGGAGGACATCGAAAGGGTGCAAAAAAGGGCAGCTCGTTTTGTGTTATCACGTAATAGGGGCGAGAGTGTGGCAGGTATGATACACGAGTTGGGATGGAAGTCATTAAAGCAAAGACGTTTTTCGTCGCGGCTAGATCTATTTATGAAATTCCAGTCACCAACTTTCTCTTCCGAATGCGAAAATATTTTGTTGAGCCCAACCTACATAGGTAGGAATGATCATCAAAATAAAATAAGAGAAATCTGAGCTCGAACAGAAAGGTTTAGGTGTTCGTTTTTCCCGCGCGCTGTTCGGGAGTGGAATGGTAGGGGGATAGTATGATTGTGGTTCGATGAACCCTCTGCCAAGCACTTAAATGTGAATTGCAGAGTAATCATGTAGATGTAGATGAACAAACAAAAGTACTTATGGGGAAAGTAATATTATAAGGTGCATAGTTCTAATTAACGGTGTTGAATCTGGCCGTGAGCTAAGTAAAATTGGCCACTCACCTCAGGGACAGAGGAGTAAGTGACTTGGCCACTGCTGGTTTAGTCTTCTAGTACTGACAAATGACGGGCGTTCGCGACTAGCGCCGATTCATTGTTACGGTACGAGTTTTGACAAGAAAGTAGCATGGATTCGTCATTGCCCATTATAGAAACGGTCGTGTTAAAATGCGTTACATATTTGTAGCATGGAATATGAAATTAAATTAAGGGGCTTGCAATACAGCATAATTAATAGAAGAAAAACGACATTCAAGACATTTTCTAAACATTTGTGATCGTATCTCATATTCAATTAGGCATTTAAATATAAAGTGGGTGTTGTTAATCAATGAATCATCAGCCCACTCAGAAAACACAACCAGACCTTAGCAGGCAATTACGATATCTTGCGGTCGGTCAGAGTGGCAGGCATCTGAAACGGAGAACAGTCGACACGAAGTATTCCGAATGGTGCCGACTGTTAACGATCAGTGCTTGGGAACCGGCGGCCTTACTGTAGCTAGTGTATTTGGGGGCTCATAATGTACTAATTTGTGTTGGTTAGCGATTAATAAAAGTATCCGTACAGACCCGACCCGAGGTAACGCCCCACAATGTCAGTGCTGGCTCTTAAAGAATAAGGGGAAATGTAAGGCGAATGAGTAGGAAAAGCAAATCTGTAATGTTCGGATACAGCATTAGTAGTGTACTGTTTTACACAGTCACGTTGTTTAAATATCCGGGCGTAACCTTGCAAAGCGGTATGAAATAGAACGAGCATGCGAAGACTGTGGTTCGGAAGGTCAACGTCGGTGTAGTGGGAGAATTTTAGGAAAGTGTGGTTCATTTATAAAGAAGATCACATATAGGACGCTGGCGTGACCTACTCTTGAATACTACTCGTGTGTTTAGGATCCGTTCCAGGTCGGATTGAAGGAGAACATGGAAGCAATTCGGAGGCAGGCTGCTAGATTTGTTACCAGTAGGTTCGAACAAGACGTAAGTGTGACGGAGATGATTCACCAACTCAAATGGGAACCCTTGAAGGGAAGGCGACGTTCTTTTCGAAGAACACTATTGAAGAAATTTAGAGAACCGTCATTTGAAACTCACTGCCGAATGTTTCTATTGACACCATCACACACTGCACGGAGTACCACGAAGATAAGATACGAGAGATTAGGGCTCATACGGAGACATACAAATAGTCGTTTTTCCCTCGCTGTATTTGCGAGTGGAACAGGAGAGGAAATGACTAGCAGTGATACGGGGTACCCTCCACCACGTACCGCTCGGTGGCTTGCAGAGTATCTATGTAGATGTAGACGTAGATATAGAGTGTAGCACTGCGGGAGGTCAAACGTCGCCGATCAACAGTATAGCTAAGAACAAACACTTTTAACAATGTTGGGTATTACATGCGTAGATTGTATAGTTAATGAAGAGATGCGGAATCGGATTACGATACAACTAGTATAACGAAGATGGGGAATAGTTAATTAAGGGATGGAGGGAAATGTGTATGTTGGACAGGAACAGAAAGGTGGGCGGGTGAGCTGTAGAGGAAGACGAGAGCATGAATACAGTAATCAGGTTCAAAATGGTTCAAATGGCTCTGAGCACTATGGGACTTAACAGCTGTTGTCATCAGTCCCCTAGAACTTAGAACTACTTAAACCTAACTAACCTAAGGACATCACACACATCCATGCCCGAGGCAGGATTCGAACCTGCGACCGTAGCAGTCGCACGGTTCCGGACTGCGCGCCTAGAACCGCGAGACCACCGCGGCCGGCACAGTAATCAGGTTCAAATGATTGTAGGATAACAGATGTGAATGCTATATGGATTTCTACATCTACATGGATACTCTGCATATCACATTCAAGTGCCTGGCAGAGGGTTCATCGAACCACCATCACAATTTTCTATTATTCCAATCTCGTATAGCACGAGGGAAGAATGAACACCTGTATCTTTCCCTTATTTTATCGTGGTGATCGTTCCTCCCCAAGTAGGTCGGTGTCAACAAAATATTTTCGCATTCGGAGGAGAAAGTTGGTGGTTGGAATTTCGTGAGAAGATTCCGTCGGAACGAAAAACGCCCTTTTTTTAGTGATTTCCAGCCCAAATCCTGTATCATTTCTCTGACACTCTCTCCCATATTTGCGATAATACAAAACGTGCTGCCTTTGTTTGAACTTTTTCGATGTACTCCGTCAGTCCTATCTGGTAAGGATCCCACACCGCGCAGCAATATTCTGAAAGAAGACGGACAAGCTTAGTGTAGGTAGTCTCCTTAGTAGGTCTGTTACATTATCTAAGTGTCCTGCCAATAAAACACAGTCTTTGATTAGCCTTCCCCACAACATTTTCTATGTGTACCTTCCAATTTAAGTTGTTCGTAATTTAATACCTAGGTATTTAGTTGAATTTACGACTTTTAGATTAGACTGATTTATCATGTAACCGAAGTTTAACGAATTCCTTTTAGCACTCATGTGGATAACCTCACACTTTTCGGTATTTAGGGTCAACTTCCAATTTTCGCACCATTCAGATATCTTTTCTAAATCGTTTTGCAATTTTTTTTGAATCTTCTGATGACTTTATTAGTCGAGAAACGTCAGCGTCATCTGCAAACAACCTAAGACGGCTGCTCAGATTGTCTCCAAAATCATTTATATAGATAAGGAACAGCAAATGGCCAATAACACTACCTTGGGAAACGCTATAAATCACTTCCCTTTTACTCGATGACTTTCCGTCAATACTGCGAACTGTGACCTCTCTGACAGGAAATCAGAAATCTAGTTACATAGCTGAAAAGATATTGCATAAGTACGCAATTTCAGTACGAGCCGCTTGTGTGGTACAGTGTCAAACGCCTTCCGCAAATCCAGAAATACGGAATCGATCTGAAATCCCTTGTCAATAGCACTCAACACTTCATGTGAATAAAGAGCTAGTTGTGTTTCACAGGAACGATGTTTTCTACACTCATGTTGACCATGTGTCAATAGACCGTTTCCTTCGAAGTAATTCATTATGTTCGAAAACAATGTATGTTCTAAAATCCTGCTGCATATCGACGTTAACGATATGGGTCTGTAATTTAGTGGATTACTCCTACTACCTTTCTTGAATATTGGTGTCAGCTGTGCAACTTTCCAGTCTTTGGGTACGGATCTTTCGTCGAGTGAATGGTTGTATATGATTGTTAAGTATGGAGCTAATGCATCAGCATACTCCGAAAGGAACCTAATTGGTATACAGTCTGGACTAGAAGACTTGCTTTTATGAAGTGATTTAAGTTGCTTCACTACTCCAATGATATTTACTTCTACGTTACTCATGTTGACAGCTGCTCTCGATTCGAATTCTGGAATATTTACTTCGTCTTCTTTTGTGAAGGCATTTCGGAAGGCTGTGTTTAGTAACACTGCTTTGGCAGCACTGTCTTCGATAGTATCTCCATTGCTATCGCGCAGGGAAGGCATTGATGGTTTCTTGCCGCTAACATGCTTCACATACGGCCAGAATCACTTTGGATTTTCTTCCAGGTTTCGAGTCATAGTTTCGTTGTGGAAACTGTTATAGGCATCTCGAATTGAAGCCCGCGCTAAATTTCGAGCTTCTGTAAAAGATCACCAATCTTGGGGATTTTGCGCCTGTTTAAATCTGTCACGTTTGTTTCGTTGTTTCTGCAACAGTGTTCTACCCCGTTTTGTGTACCAAGAAGGATCAGCTCCGTCGTTTGTTAATTTATTTGTTATAAAGATCTCAATTGCTGCCGATATTATTTCTATGAATTGAAGCCACATCTGGTCTACACTTAAATTATTAATTTGGAATGAGCGGAGATTGTCTCTTAGGAAGGCGACAAGTGAATCTTTATCTGCTTTTTTGAATAGGTATATTTTTCGCTTCGTTTCCACTGCCAAACAAATCTAAGGCAAAGCTAATAAGTAAGGGTGCTATAAGTTACAATGGAATGAGGGTGTTTGAAGTAGTCGCTTGGAATTGGGGAGATATATCAGTATTCTATGATAAACAGTGAAATTGCTATATTAATTATTAAAAGTCAGGATGAACATTGCAATCATAAGACGCATCCCCTTTGTGTGCCAGTCCAAAACTACAGGGTGTAATTTAAGAAGATGATTGATTGTATAGCAAACAAAGGGATTCTGTTGTTTGTAAAACTGAGTGACAAGACAGTAGAGAAATCAATATCCTTGCGAAGATCACTGTCAACTGTTTACAGCCCGATCGAACACACACGTAAAAAGGTTCAATTATGAAAACTCGTGAGGAAATTAAACAGTGTCGCCGGGCATCTCACTGTTTCATTATAATTTGAGTGTTACTGCACTGAAGACATACAACAGGGAAAGCTGAATGGCAGGAAAACGAGGGACAAATACGTGTCCATCTATTGAGCGGCTGGTGTTGTCTGTTTGGCGGAGAGAAATCGTCGTGGGCCTGACAGCCGTAACGTGTCGGCACGGATACGATTATGTTTGTGTTGACGTGACTTTGCTGTCTCGCTAGAGACGTGCATACACAACATGATGAACCAGTGGTAGTTCAAAGGAGGATTCACCGCGGTAAAATGAAGCGTATGCCCAGATAATTAAGCGGCGATTGTTGTTTCAGACCAAGCGACAAAATCACTGACCCGCGATCGTCTCGGTGTCGCTTCAGACGCCAGCTTTGGGAGCTACTAGAGACATGAATATTTAATTTCGCAGTAAAGATACTTCTGAGTAGCTAAATGTTGCACCAAGAAACTCTTCAAGAGCTACATGCAGAGTTACTACAAATCTGTGGCTGATTTGGTTCAAGCGATCAATGTTTTATAAGGACAGATTTTGGTAAGAGCTACATACAAACCATCCATAAATTTTTGCATAGTGTATTTGTTCTGTTATTGTGGGAGCACTACATTTTTGAAATGTTGTTACAAAGATATTAGCATATAAAGTCGATAACAGTACTTTAACAAAAAGGAATGAAATCAATGAAAATAAAGTAAAGCCTTTCATAACCTGCTTCATGGATTGTGATCAGGTGCAGTATATATTTATAAACGAATATAGCGATAATGATACATTCTATGGCTGAATAATGCTTCATCGTAGAACTGGCAAAAAGTTGTCTAGTAATTTTCCACTTCGCGGTTTTGTTTTTTTTTTTTTTTTTGCTCATTCAAGGCTCTGTCTAACAGGTGTTTTAGATGGACGTAAATTTCAATTTCTTCCATCACATGCATGATTTTACGTTTCTGTAACTTCCGTCATATTTGTAATGATTTAGCCGGCCGGTGTGGCCGTGCGGTTAAAGGCGCTTCAGTCTGGAACCGCGTGACCGCTACGGTCGCAGGTTCGAGTCCTGCCTCGGGCGTGGATGTGTGTGATGTCCTTAGGTTAGTTAGGTTTAATTAGTTCTAAGTTCTAGGCGACTGATGGCCTCAGAAGTTAAGTCGCATAGTGCTCAGAGCCATTTGAACCATTTTTTTGTAATGATTTATTAATTGGTTCAAATGGTTCTGAGGACTAAGGGACTTAACGTCTCAGGTCATCAGTCCCCTAGAACTTAGAACTACTTAAACCTAACCAACCTAAGGACATGAGAATTATCCATGCCCGAGGCAGGATTCGAACCTGCGGCCGTAGCGGTCGCGCGGTTCCAGACTGAAGCGCCTAGAATCGCTCGGCCACGATTTATTAATATTAAGTGTTTTGTTGTTGGTGTCTTTTAAAAGTGGAGCAAAGGTCGACGGGCTATTATCGCTTATTGTCGAGTGTTCTTTAAACCGTGTGCTAACTTTCCTTGTTGTTTGCCCAATATAACATTTTGAACGTTCTCCACACTTAATTTTGTAGATTCCTGATTGCGAAACAGGCTCTGGTTTCTGTGGTATATGTTTCACTAATCGCTGTAGATTTTTATAGTGCTTCTATAGCTAGTGTAGAATTTTGTATTCTTTAAACATCGACTAAGCTTGTCGGAAACAACACTTAGATATGGCCACAAAAATATTGCTTCTCTGTTATTCGGTCTTTGACTGAAGTTATTCCTCTGTTTTGTGACTGTTCCACTACGACCAAACCTTCCACAGAAGGTCATTTCCAATAGCTACATCATCCCAGTACCTTCCTTGTTATTGTCAACAGAGGCTATCACTGTTGTGAAGAAATAGTAATAATAGAAATAATAATAATAATAATAATAAACTAGCAAAATACACAAGGCAATCACTCATATAAATACATCGGCTACACCACTGCAATTTCATAACCACTTCTACAACCCTTTAGATCACATAACATCAACAGATACGAAGAAAGTAAATTGGAAAAAGAAAACACTTCATGGCAAGCACCCGTATCATCTAACACAGCCACACATCGATCAAGACGCATCCAACACATGGCTAAGAAAAGGCAATATATACAGTGAGACAGAAGGATTCATGATTGCAATACAGGATCAAACAATAAACACCAGGTATTACAGCAAGCATATTATTAAAGATCCCAATACCACAACGGATAAATGCAGACTTTGTAAACAACAAATAGAAACAGTAGATCACATCACAAGCGGATGTACAATACTAGCGAATACAGAATACCCCAGAAGACATGACAATGTCGCAAAAATAATACATCAACAGCTTGCCTTACAACATAAACTTTTAAAACAACACGTTCCTACATACAAGTATACACCACAAAATGTGCTGGAGAATGATGAATACAAATTATACTGGAACAGAACCATTATAACAGATAAAACAACACCACATAACAAACCTGACATCATACTCACCAATATAAAGAAGAAATCAACACAACTAATCGAAATATCCATACCCAATACAACAAATATACAAAAGAAAACAGGAGAAAAAATTGAAAAATACATCCAACTGGCTGAGGAAGTCAAAGACATGTGGCATCAGGACAAAGTTGACATCATACCAATTATACTATCAACTACAGGAGTCATACCACACAATATCCACCAGTACATCAATGCAATACAGCTACATCCAAACATATATATACAACTACAGAAATCCGTAATTATTGATACATGTTCAATTACCCAAAAGTTCCTAAATGCAATATAACACATACCGTACAGTTAAAAGGAAGTGACGCTTGATCAAGGTCCGCGTCACTCCATTTTTAACCGGACTTAACGTCTGAGAAAGTGAAAGAAGATAATAATAATAATAATAATAAGCTGTTGCAAAGGAGCACGAGGATGTAAAGAGCAACTGATAATAGATGCAGAGGTGACATATCAAGCTAAAACTAAACAAAGGTCGCTACACTATGCATACATTGATTACCAAAAAGCTTCTGATAGTGTACCCCACTCATGGTTACTACAAATATTGGAAATATACAAAGTAGATCCTAAATTGATACAGTTCCTAAACATAGTAATGAAAAATTGGAAAACCACACTTAATATCCAAACAAATTCAAATAATATCACATCACAGCCAATACAGAATAAGCGTGGAATATACCACGGAGACTCATTAAGTCCTTTCTGGTTCTGCCTTGTTCTGAACCCACTATCCAACATGCTAAATAATACAAATTATGGATACAATATTACTGGAACATACCCACACAAAATCACACATCTGCTATACATGGATGATCTAAAACTACTGGCAGCAACAAATCAACAACTCAACCAATTACTAAAGATAACAGAAGTATTCGGCAATGATATAAATATGGCTTTTGGAACAGACAAATGTAAGAAAAATAGCATAGTTAAGGGAAAACACACTAAACAAGAAGATTACATATTGGATAACCACAGCGACTGCATAGAAGCGATGGAAAAAACAGATGCCTATAAATATCTAGGATACAGACAAAAAATAGGAATAGATAATACAAATATTAAAGAAGAACTAAAAGAAAAATATAGACAAAGACTAACAAAAATACTGAAAACAGAATTGACAGCAAGAAACAAGACAAAAGCTATAAATACTTATGCTATACCAATATTGACCTACTCATTTAGAGCAGTGAAATGGAGTAACACAGACCTAGAAGCACTCAATACACTTACACGATCACAATGCCACAAATACAGAATACATCACATACATTCAGCAACTCAAAGATTCACATTAAGCAGAAAGGAAGGAGGAAGGGGATTTATCGACATAAAAAACCTACATTATGGACAGGTAGACAATTTAAGAAAATTCTTTATAGAACGAGCAGAAACTAGCAAAATACACAAAGCAATCACTCATATAAATACATCGGCTACACCACTGCAATTTCATAACCACTTCTACAACCCATTAGATCACATAACATCAACAGATACGAAGAAATTAAATTGGAAAAAGAAAACACTACATGGCAAGCACCCGTATCATCTAACGCAGCCACACATCGATCAAGACGCATCCAACACATGGCTAAGAATAGGCAATATATACAGTGAGACGGAAGGATTCATGATTGCACTACAGGATCAAACAATAAACACCCGATATTACAGCAAGCATGTTATTAAAGATCCCAATACCACAACAGATAAATGCAGACTTTGCAAACAACAAATAGAAACAGTAGATCACATCACAAGTGGATGCACAATACTAGCAAATACAGAATACCCCAGAAGACATGACAATGTAGCAAAAATAATACATCAACAGCTTGCCTTACAACATAAACTTATAAAACAACATGTTCCCACATACAAGTATGCACCACAAAATGTACTGGAGAACGATGAATACAAATTATACTGGAACAGAACCATTATAACAGATAAAACACCACCACATAATAAACCTGACATCACACTCACCAATAAAAAGAAGAAATTAACACAACTAATCGAAATATCCATACCCAATACAACAAATATACAGAAGAAAACAGGAGAAAAAATTGAAAAATACGTCCAACTGGCTGAGGAAGTCAAGGACATGTGGCATCAGGATAAAGTTGACATCATACCAATTATACTATCAACTACAGGAGTCATACCACACAATATCCACCAGTACATCAACGCAATACAGCTACATCCAAACTTATATATACAACTACAGAAATCCGTAATTATTGATACATGTTCAATTACCCGAAAGTTCCTAAATGCAATGTAACATATACCGTACAGGTAAAAAGAAGTCACGCTTGATCAGGGTCCGCGTCACCTTCCATTTTTAACCAGACATAACTTCTGAGACAAGAAAGAAATAATAATATGAATAATGAACTTTTATCATTCTAACTTCGGATGAGTGTAACACTACACTGGAGAGGTACTTGAATGCCGCAGCAGCTATGTGAGAAATTTCCAAGCGGTCTTGCTTTTAAAGAACACCACAGGCAAGCCATTTTATTGCTACACATTCGGTGGAAATAGCCCCCGAAGCTATAAAAATAGCTGTTCAGCATACATGGCGTCTAATGGACGAATGTTGTAGTCGACGGAAGAGTGACAGCAATGAATTTTTAAATTACACCAGCATGGTAATAAGAGAATGAAAGAATTCTCTTGCCTACGAAGCAAACTCACACGACAGGCGCAACGAAGGGGGCAGAAGTGGACAGGAGCAGTCAGCAGTATTCACAGTGAGTACCGCAATAACAACTACTATTGTAACTTCAAATGTACACAGTTTTCTTACTCTCTGTATGTAGAAACTTTTGTGAAGATATCCCGCAGGCGTGAATTGAGAATGTCCACAATGTATAGGTACACAGTTTGGGACGTCTGCGAGAAGGGGAACGATGATGACTGCTTAATGGTAGTTCTTACTTTCACTATTCGGCAGACTTCAAGTGCGTGAGGTGGCAGAAAGTAGCAGGTAAGGGTCCTTTCGCGAGTGGCTAACGTGAAAGGGGCACCCAGAGAGACTTGCTCCTGTTACTCCTGAATGTGCGAGAGATTCCGGTGGTAGGCCAACGTGAAATTGTCGCGCTAAAAGCTGTTGGAGGCTGTGGCCGAAAGAGGAACCGGGTTCGGATCCCAGCATAGTCATCCAAAATTGGGTTTCTTCTACACTACTGGCCATTAAAATTGCTACACCACGAAAATGACGTCTACAGAAGCGAAATTTAACCGACAGGAAGAAGATGCTGTGATATGCAAATGATTAGCTTTTCAGAGCATTCATACAAGGTTGGCGCCGGTGGCGACACCTACAACGTGCTGACATGAGGAAAGTTTCTACCCGATTTCCCATACACAAACAGCAGTTGACCGGCGTTGCCTGGTGAAACGTTGTTGTGATGCCTCTTGTAAGGAGGGGAAATGCGTACCATCACGTTTCCGACTTTGATAAAGGTCGGATTGTAGCCTACCGCGATTGCGGTTTATCGTGTCGACATTGCTGCTCACGTTGGTCGAGATCCAATGACTGTTAGCATGCTCTTGACATCAGGTGGATTCCATCCAAATGTTGTCTGCAAGTGTCTCTGCACTGTGGTTGGTGATCGTGTCTCATGGTACTACAGGACACACTGTGCCTTCTCCTGATTGGTTAACATGGCTTCTTGGGCACTGCACCTCATCCACTACTTACGTACTGCGAACCTAAAACAGAAAAAAACTTTTATAGTTGTAAACAATTCGACACAAGTTTCATATCTGTACCTTACTTCTAGCCTGAGTTATCAATTTGTGTAATCAGGGAAAGACTTTTTGGGCACCCTGTATTTCTCAATCATCTGGAGAGTAAGCTCTTTAATGAAAACAGTAGACTCAAAAGTAAAATACTCTATTAGTGGAGATATGTTGATGATACCTTGCTGCTAGTTGATGGAACAGAAGAAGAGGTTGAAGAACTACTTCAGTGTTCAATTCTTTCCATAAAAACATAAATTTCACGACAGAACATGAGGACAACAAAAGCATAAACTTCTTGGATCTTAAAATGACCAACCACCAATAAAAGGATACCCGGAAAACACACATACACATACGTAACACTGGACAACTCGTCACGCCATCCGATCACACACAAACATGCTGCATTTAGGGCCAAGCTACATAGAGTACACGCTCTTGATTTATAAGAAAACAGCTTCAGGAATGAGACACATACAATATAGAGCAATGCCATAAGCAACTGCTGTAGAGCCAAAACTTTTGACAATTTAGACAGACAAATACACAAAAGTAAGGCAACAAATGGGAACACTGTGAAAGAAGAGAAAATATTTGTCAGTGTCCCATACCTGGGCCCTATATCACAAAAAATCGCCAACCTTTTCAAATAAACAAATGTAACAGTTGCATTCTCAACCAATAATATGTTAGGAAACTTACTCGTCCATAACATAAAATCAAATTCACAAACATGCAACAACAGCGGAGTGTTCAAAGCGTCATGCCCTAGGTGTCCTGCCTACCATGTTGGGAAAACAGGCAGAAACTTCAAAACCCGTTTTCAAGAACAAGTAAATGCTTTCATGTTGGACCACTTCGAAAAATCAGTTATTGCACAACATACGCTGGAAACGAAAGATATCATCAACCGTCTAGAAAACAATTTGGTAGTACTACATAACGAAGCCAATGGGAAGACGCTAAATCTGTTAGAACAACTGGAGATATACCTCCACAAAATCAAAAAAAAAACAGACTCCATGTTAAATGAAACAGATTTCGCAAGCTACCGTTATTTCAGTAATTTTAATGACCTATTCTAAAGTTATTCCCTTCATATGTTAATTGTTTAATAATTAGATCTCTGGCACACGAATAAATTTTTGATGACACCATGTACAAAAACACGTATGAAGTGTTCACAGACATGTGTTCCCAAATTTGCCTCTTGAGTGAAGTGGTATGTATGAACAGGGTGGAGAAAAAAATGTATGCCGATGCTAAAAAGTTGAAAACATTTTTCTTGGATTATGTGGTAAGTTTACACTGTTTATTTTTTCCACTATCTCGCACATATTTTCTGTGTTTGACTTACGAAATTCATAACCTAACATCAAACGTTTTCATGACAGGGATATACATTTAACTCCATTAAAGAGGAAAAATAAAGCATGTATTAAGACAAATTACTCCTGATGATGGACCCACAGGGTTGTGACTTAAGGCGCTTTTTAATTAATAGTTCCAGTGTATTGAATACAGTCACGCTTGAAGTTACGGATAAAAATAAATAGAAGAGGCTAACTGTAGAAAAATCGCATGAAAGTAGCGAGGGAATCACCCGTGAGTTCCAGAATGCTGCCAACAGTCCAGATAATAAAATGGCTGTGCAGAGGTAATTGAAAACAAAGTGGTAAAGTGGCCGAGCAGATCCTCAAATGCCACACGTTTTTGTAGTCAATGTTAAGCGACGCTAGGCAGTGGATGACTGGAATCAAGTGATTTTGAGTGATGAGTCGTGCTGTACCGTCTGTCAATCTGATGGAAGGGTTTCGGTTTGGCGAATGCCTGAAGAACGTTACCTGCCCAGTGATCTATGGCGGAGGTAATGTTCCGGTAAGTGCGTGTTCTTCGTGTTAGTTTGAGGCCTTTATTGCGCTTAATACAACGCTAAATGCGGGAGGAAACGAGCGCATTTTACACCTTTATGTTCTTCACACATTATAAGGAACAGTTCGAAGACGACGATTGTTTGTCAGCACTGTGAGACAATGTCTTACGAACATCATCATTTCTGAACTGGGCTGGCGGCCCAGTGTCCCACCGAACCCAATGGAATACCTTCGGAATGTGTTAGGACGTTGACTGCGCTCCAGAGCCCTGTATCACTACCTTCCGTGATTTCGTTCCCTGAGGAAGAAAGGACTGCCGTTCCTCAACATTCTGTTCCGAGCATATTTCAAGCCGTTGTAAGGATGGAGGGTGAAAGCACCTCATATTAATGTCCACGCACATGTGTCTGGATACTGTTGATCAAATATAATTCTTGTTAGTTTCTGTCCGTAAGAATGGTTGATCTCTAACATTTTCCTGGGAGATTAAAGAGCGTATCGATTGATGCCAGGAGAGGAGGAGATTATCTTTAACGCTCCATCGACAACGAGGTCATTAGAGACGGAGCACAAGCTCGGATTAGGGAAGCACGGAAAAGGAAATCGGCCGTACCTTTTCAAAGGAACCATCCCGGCATTTGCGTTAAGCGATTTGGGTAAACCAAGGAAAACCTAAATGCAGATGGCTGGAAGCGGGTTAGAACCGTCGTCCTCCTGAATGTGAGTCCAATGTGCTAATCACAGCTCTACCTCGTTCCTCGATTGATGCCGCAAGCCGACTACTTGCAGGTGATACTTAGACAGCAATAGTGCAGCTCTGCCTCATGGGGGAGAGCTAGGCTGGTGGTCCATATTTAGTGAATTAAAGCATAATACGGAGAATAAATGTCTTATCTGCGGGGTTATTGTGATAACGTCGCTTAGCAGCATCGCATGGCTTTACTTCTTCTGACAAGTTATGGGCATTAATGTTTTGCCCTCGCGGATGAAAGCAAAATTCCAGTTCTTCCTTACTGTCCACAGCTGAGAAGAATGAACAGCAGGAATGTGGCAGCGGTTTTGCACTGTGACATGCTCTGGACGTAATAGTAAATGTCGTTCTGAAAACATTTTTGAATGCAGTTGAGTGAACATCGTCACTGCGATTTACTTGAAGAAGTCTGAGCTACGTAAATATAGGAAAATTATCTCACCTTCTCAGAACACAATTACTTTTGGAATAACATGAAGCAAATTGTCTGCTTGTATTTGCACGGCATAAGCAGCTGCTTGTCAATAATTAATTAGTACTGGTGCTGTATGTGCAAGTACTGGAGAGCGTTTTTCCCTTACGATACATTTTTCATTTTATTCGGTAGAAATATCACGAATGGTTGGATTTTCTCTTTGGTTCCTTGCTTACAAAGCAGATGTGATGCCTAGCATTCATGTTTCACAGGAAGTTTCGTCTCTGGCACTTGTGCTGTACGTAAATAATAAAAGAAAATATTAAATAAATGGCGAAAATTTGAACACACGTAGCTTTCCTGACCGCCAGATGGGGTCGCACACCTGTGGTGGATTAACAGTTGCATGGAGAGACTTCTAAGGAGCCTGGGGCTCTTTCTAGCCTCCTGCAGGTAGCATACAGGTACACTAAGAATTTGTTTCGTGTCTAGCAGTGTAGCACAGAGTACTACAGTACAAAACACATGTTCCTGTTGTTGTTGTTGTTGTTGTTGTGGTCTTCAGTCCTGAGACTGGTTTGATGCAGCTCTCCATGCTACTCTATCCTGTGCAAGCTTCTTCATCTCCCAATACCTACTGCAGCCTACATCCTTCTGAATCTGCTTAGTGTATTCATCTCTTGGTCTCCCTCTACGATTTTTGCCCTCCACGCTGCCCTCCAATACTAAACTGGTGATCCCTTGATGCCTCAGAACATGTCCTACCAACCGATCCCTTCTTCTAGTCAAGTTGTGCCACAAATTTCTCTTCTCCCCAATCCTATTCAATACCTACTCATTAGTTATGTGATCTACCCATCTAACATTCAGCATTCTTCTGTAACACCACATTTCAAAAGCTTCTATTCTCTTCTTGTCCAAACTATTTATCGTCCATGTTTCACATCCATACATGGCTACCCTCCATACAAATATTTTCAGAAACGACTTCCTGACACTTAAATCTATACTCGATGTTAACAAATTTCTCTTGTTCAGAAACGCTTTCCTTGCCATTGCCAGTCTACACTTTATATCCTCTCTACTTCGACCATCATCACTTATTTTGCTCCCCAAATAGCAGAACTCCTTTACTACTTTAAGTGTTTCATTTCCTAATCTAATTCCCTCAGCATCACCCGACTTAATTCGACTACATTCCATTATCCTCGTTTTGCTTTTGTTGATGTTCATCTTATATCCCCCCTTCAAGACACTATCAATTCCGTTCAACTGCTCTTCCAAGTCCTTTGCTGTCTCTGACAGAATTACAATGTCATCGGCAAACCTCAAAGTTTTTATTTCTTCTCCATGGATTTTAATACCTGCTCCGAATTTTCCTTTTGTTTCCTTCACTGCTTGCTCAATATACAGATTGAATAACATCGGGGAAAGGCTACAACTCTGTCTCACTCCCGTCCCAGCCACTGCTTCCCTTTACTGTTACTGTTACTGTTACTAGAAATTAATTTTAGAACTAGTTGTTACCCACAGCTGCGCTCGCAAATGGTTCAAATGGCTCCAATTACTATGGGACTTAACATCTGAGGTCATCAGTCCCCTAGAACTTAGAACTACTTAAACCTAACTAACCTAAGGACATCACACACATCCATGCCCGAGGCAGGATTCGAACCTACGACCGTAACAGTTGAGCGGTTCCAGACTGAAGCACCTAGAACCGCTCGGTCACATTGGTCGGCAAACAATATTCAAACTGTTGCATACCATATGGTGCAACATGCCAATGCGAAACGTTGAACCTTTTTTAAGCTGTGGGATGGTGAGAGTAACTATTCTTACGAAACGCTATTCCAAGAAAACTATTTTAGAATGATGTATGTGTTCAAAAAGAGAGAGTAAAACTTCTCATGATCTCCTCATAACATTAGTTTGAGCAATACTAAGCTTAAAAAAGTGAACAATGATTTAAAAAGAAAAAATGTTAACATGAAATTTCTAAGAAAAGCAAATAGCTTAATCAGTTGATATGTTAATGCATGACTCAGGGAAGAGAGGTGGTCTTTCTTTCAGCTCTGAGCGAGTGAACGAAGTTAAGTATCTGCCAATAATCATTCCAACAAACTAGTTGCGCAGTGATGCAGTATTACCTCTGACTTCGTCCCTAAAAGTCATGCATTTTTACTCTTTTCACCTTTCAGTATATGCACTACTAGCCATTAAAATTGCTACCCCACGAAGATGACGTGCTACAGACGCGAAATTTAACCGACAGGAAGAAGATGCTGTGATATGCAAATGATTAGCTTTTCAGAGCATTCACACAAGGTTGGCGCCGGTGGCGACACCTACAACGTGCTGACATGAGGAAAGTTTCCAACCGATTTCTCATACACAAACAGCAGTTGACGGGCGTTGTTGTGATGCCTCGTGTAAGGAGGAGAAATGCGTACCATCACGTTTCCGACTTTGATAAAGGTCGGATTGTAGCCTATCGCGATTGCGATTTATCGTATCGCGACATTGCTGCTCGCGTTGGTCGAGATCCAATGACTGTTAGCAGAATATGGAATCGGTGGGTTCAGGAGGGTAATACGGAACGCCGTGCAGGATCCCAATGGCCTCGTATCACTATCAGTCGAGATGACAGACATCTTATCCGCATGGCTGTAATGGATCGTGCAGCTACGTCTCGATCCCTGAGTCAACAGATGGGGACGTGTGCAAGACAACAACCCTCTGCACGAACAGTTCGACGACGTTGGCAGCAGCACGGACTATCAGCCTGGAGACCATGGCTGCGGTTACCCTTGACGCTCCATCAGTGACAGGAGCGCCTGCGATGGTGTACTCAACGACGAACCTGGCTGCACGAATGGCAAAACGTAATTTTTTCGGATGAATCCAGGTTCTGTTTACAGCATCCGTGTTTGGCGACATCGCGGTGAACGCACATTGGAAGCGTGTATTCGTCATCGCCATACTGGCGTTAGACTCGGCGTGATGGTATGGGTTGCCATTGGTTACACGTCTCGGTCAGCTCTTGTTCGCATTGGCGCCACTTTGAACAGTCGACGTTACATTTCAGGTGTGTTACGACCTGTGGCTCTACCCTTCATTCGATCCCTGCGAAACTCTGCATTTCAGCAGGATAATGCACGACTGCATGTTTCAGGCCCTCTGGATACAGAAAATGTTCGACTGCTGCCGTGGCCAGCACATTCTCGACATCTCTCACCAATTGAAAACGTCTGGTCAATGGTGGCCGAGCAACTGGCTCGTCACAATACGCCAGTCACTACTCTTGATGAACTGTGGTATCGTGTTGAAGCTGCATGGGCAGCTGTACGTGTACACGCCATACAAGCTCTGTTTGACTCAATGCCGAGGCGTATCAAGGCCGTTATTGCGGCCAGATGTTGTTGTTCTGGGTACTGACTTCTCAGGATCTATGCACCCAAACTGCATGAAAATGTAATCAGATGTCAGTTCTAGTATAATATATTTGTCCAATAAATACCCGTTTATTATCTGCATTTGTTCTTGGTGTAGTAATTTTAATATCCAGTAGTGTACATCAAATTCATCCTTGCTGTCCTTAACAATAAATCATTCTTCATCTGACAGATACAATCAGAAGTCAACACAGCATTACTAAATGCGTCCATCATCTGTCACACTTCAACTAAGAATGTATCAGACTGCGCAGAGGCAAAGACTGTGCCTCAACAAGACCAAAGATTGTGTAACAGTGACTTGCTCTCTCTCTGACGTGCACATTGACAACTTACAAGAATCAAAAAGACAATCCCTCTTACAAAAGATTAACAAATAAGCGAAAATGGAAAGAAGAGTGAGTATAAGAGAGTACACAGTGGGTAACGTGCTGGGCTTTTGCCGCTAAAGACCGGAGAGCCTTGGCGTGACCGCGGGGAGGAGACCGCAGCGCAGCAGCAAGGAGGCGTTTGGTGAGAAATCGGGTGCCGCTGCGGCGATCCGTCTGCGGTGGAGTGGAGCGAAGCGGCTCTGGACGCTGATGGGATGCCAGGGTGGGCGGGGCGCCGCCCCATCAGTTATGGGTCGGGCAGCGCTTCCCGCGCACGCTGAGCAACTAACTGCCTCTGGTGCTCTGTGCGCCTCCAGCCGCATTACTCTCCTCCCACGAATGTAATATGCGCTGGCTTCAGTGAAAATTGCAACCCGCAGAAAGGAAGGCCCAGAAGAATCCAAACTCGGACAAGGAGCGAAATTGTGCTTCACCGTTAATAATTTAACGTAGCAGAGAGATGAATGAAATCTCTTTCTACATCTACACTGAGGTGACAAAAGTCACGGGATATCGATATGCACATACACAGACGGCAGTAGTATCGAGTACACAAGGTACAAAAGGGCAGAGCACTGGAGGAGCTGTCATTGCTATTCGGGTGATTCATGTAAAAGGTGTCCAGTATGATTATTGCCGCACGACGGGAATTAAAAGCTTTGAACGCGGAACGGTAGTTGCAGCTAGACGCATAGGACATTCCATTTCGTAAATCGTTGGGGAATTAAATATTCAGAGATCCATATTGCCAAGAGTGTGCCGAGAATACCAAAGCTCAGGCGTTATGTCTTACCACGAACAACGTAGTGGCCGACGGCCTTCACTTAACGACCGAGAGCAGCGGCGTTGCCGTAGGGTTGTCAGTGTTAACAGACAAGCAACACTGCGTGAAATACTGCAGAAATCAGTGTAGGACACGCGACGAACAACAACAACAACAACAATAACAATAACATCCGAACATGCCTTGAAGGCCCATCGGTACCGACCGGCCACCGTGTCACCCTAAACCCTGAGGCGTCACCGTTCGCAGATACAGAGGGTCATGTGGTCAGCACACTGCTCTCCTGGCAATGGCAGTTTTCGTGACTGAAAATCTGACAATAAGGACGGAAAAATTTGTGAAAATTATGAAATGTTATGTTAGGAAAATTATTCCGAGTACACAAATCTTGCTGATGGACCATCGCCAAGTGATTCTAGAATGATATTCACTCTGCAGCCGAGTGTGCGCTGATCTGAAACTTCCTGGAAGGTAAAAAATTATATGCCGGATAGGGACTCGAAGTTGGAACCTTTTGCCTTTCACAGCAACTTATCTACCTACTGAGCTTCCGAACGCAATTCAAGGCCCACCCTCACAACTGTGAGGGAAAGGCAAAGGTTCAATTCCTTGTTCGTTACACAGTTTTTCTTTGCCAGAAAGTTTCAGTGCCAAGTGATTTAAACCTAAATTCCTTTTGAAGGGCAATTATTTCCTCTATTAAACAGAAAAGTAGTTTTCCTCAGATACGAATGAAAGACTGGAGCGATACACATACAGGGAAAGTCATTTCCTGCAAGGCGAAAGCAAAATATCGATAAATCTATATCTACGTAATTGCTCTGCTATTCACAATTAAGTGCCTGGCAGAAGGTTCATCAAACCACCTTTCAGCTGCTTCTCTACCATTCAACTCTCGAACTGCGCGTGGGATAAACGAACACTTAAATCTTTCCGTGCGAGCTCTGATTGCTCTTATTTTATTATGGTAATCATTTCTTCCTATGTAGGTGGGCGCCAACAAAATATTTTCACACTCTGAGGAGAAAGTTGGTGATTGAAATTTTATAACAAGGTCGTGTCACAGCGAAAAACGCCTTTGTTTTAATGGCTGCCACCTCAATTCGTATAAAATAAGAGCGGCACTCATTCGCCCAATTTCTCGATAGTACAAAACTAGCTGCCCCTTAATTTTTTCGATGTCCTCCTCCAACCCTATCTGATGCGGATCCCCTACTCCCCAACAGTACTCCAGAAGAGGACAAGCTTAGTGTAAGCGGTCTATTTAGTAGACCTGTTACATTTTCTAAGTGTTCTGCCTACAAATCGCCCACAACATTATCTATGTGATCGTTCCAAATTAAGTTATTCGTAATTGTAATCGCTAAATATTTAGTGGAGTTTGCAGCCTTTAGATTTGTATGATTTGTGTAACTGAAATTTAGCGGATTCTTCTTAGTGCCCGTGTGGATGACTTCACACTTTTCTTGATTTAAAGTCAATAGCCACTTTTGGCACCATTTGGATATCTTGTCCAAATCATTCCGCAATTCGTTTTGATCACTTGATGACATTACATAAGATTATCTGCAAAGAATCTTAGAGGACTCCTCAGATTGTCTGCTAAATCGTTTATGTCTGTCAAAAACAACAGGGGGTATGTATTACTTCCTTGCGGAACGCCAGATATTAATTGTGTTTTATTGGATGACCTTCTATCGATTATTACGGGGAGCGACGTTTCTGAGAGGGAATCATGAATCCACACAACTTAGACGACACTCCATAGGAACGCAATTTAATGAGAAGACGTTTGTGGAGAACGGTCCATCTGGAAATCTAAAAACATGAAATCAGTTCAACACCCCTTTCGACAGCACTCATTACTTCGTGAGCGCCGGCCGTAGTGGCCGAGCGGTTCTAGCAGCTTCAGTCTGGAACCGCGCGACCGCTAGGTTCGAATCCTGAGAATCCTGCATTGGGCATGGATGTGTGTGATGTCCTTAGGTTAGTTATGTTTAAGTAGTTCTAAGTTCTAGGAGACTGATGACTTCCGCTGCTAAGTCCCTTAGTGCTCAGAGCTATTTGAACCATTTGAACTTCGTGTGGGTAAGGAGCTACTTGTGTTTCACAAGAACGATACTTTCTGAATCCATGTTGGCTGTTTGTTGATAAATCGTTTTCTTCCAGGTTACTCGTAATGTTCTAACACAGAATATGTTCCCAAGTCCTGCTGCAAATCGACGTTACGGGTATGGGTCTGTAATTCAGCGGATCGCCGCTATTTTCTTTTTCGGGTATTGGTGTGACGTGCATCTTTCCACTCTTTGGGTGCAGGTCTTTCTTCGAATGAGCGGCTGTATATGATCGTTAAGTTGGAGCTATTGTATCACCATACTCCGAAAGGAACCAGGCTGGTATACAGGGTGTTACAAAAAGGTACGGACAAACTTTGAGGAAACATTCCTCACACACAAAGAAAGAAAATATGTTATGTAGACATGTGTCCGGAAACGCTTACTTTCCAAGTTAGAGCTCATTTTATTACTTCTCTTCAAATCACATTAATTATGGAATGGAAACACACAGCAACAGAACGTACCAGCGTGACTTCAAACACTTTGTTACAGGAAATGTTCAAAATGTCCTCCGTTAGCGAGGATACATGCATCCACCCTCCGTCGCATGGAATCCCTGATGCGCTGATGCAGCCCTGGAGAATGGCGTATTGTATCACAGCCGTCCACAATATGAGCACAAAGAGTCTCTGCATTTGGTACCGGGGTTGCGTAGACAAGAGCATTCAAATGCGCCCATAAATGAAAGTCAAGAGGGTTGAGGTCAGGAGAGCGTGGAGGTCATGGAATTGGTCCGCCTCTACCAATCCATCGGTCACCGAATCTGTTGTTGAGAAGCGTACGAACACTTCGACTGAAATGTGCAGGAGCTCCATGGTGCATGAACCACATCTTGTGTCGTACTTGTAAAGGCACATGTTCTAGCAGCACAGGTTGAGTATCCCGTATGAAATCATGATAACGTGCTCCATTGAGCGTAGGTGGAAGAACATGGGGCCCAATCGAGACATCACCAACAATGCCTGCCAAAACGTTCTCAGAAAATCTGTGTTCATGACATGATTGCACACAATTGCGTGCGGATTCTTGTCAGCCCACACATGTTGATTGTGAAAATTAACAATTTGATCGCGTTGGAATGAAGCTGATACGGAAACAACTGGTTCTCCCGTAGCACTCTCCATACAGTGACGTGGTCAACGTTACCTTGTACAGCAGCATCTTCTCTGACGCTGACATTAAGGTAATCGTCAACTGCACGAAGAATTGCCTCGTCCATTGCAGGTGTCCTCGTCGTTCTAGGTCTTCCCCGGTCGCGAGTCATAGGCTGGAATGTTCCGTGCTCCCTAAGACGCCGATCAATTGCTTCGAACGTCTTCCTGTCGGGATCCCTTCGTTCTGGAAATCTGTCTCGATACAAACGTACCGCGCCACGGCTATTGCCCCGTGCTAATCCATACATCAAATGGGCATCTGCCAACTCCGCATTTGTAAACATTGCACTGACTGCAAAACCACGTTCGTGATGAACGCTAACCTGTTGTTGCTACGTACTGATGTGCTTGATGCTAGTACTGTAAAGCAATGAGTCGCATGTCAACACAAGCACCGAAGTCAACATTACCTTCCTTCAATTGGACCAACTGGCGGTGAATCGAGGAAGTACAGTACATACTGAGGAAGCTAAAATGAGCTCCAACATGGAAATTAAGCGTTTCCGGACACATGTCCACATAACATATTTTCTTTATTTGTGTGTGAGGAATGTTTCGTGAAAGTTTGGCCGTACCTTTTTGTAACACCCTGTATAATCTGGACAAGAAGCCTCGCCTCTCTTGTGTTTCAGCTGCTTCGCTACTCTGAGGATATCTCCTTCTAAGTTACGCATGTTGGCAGTTGTTATTGGTTCTAATTCTGGAATATTTACTTCATCTTCTTTTGTGAACAAATTTAGGAAATACATTAAACACGTGGCAGCTCCATAAAACGTAAAAAAGCCATTGTTAAAAGTCTTCTGCGTGCAGTGCGTAATGGTTGGTTCAGGAACTTGGCGAAGCACCAACTGCAGTGATTTTCAAAATCTGGCGATGTTGTACGGCGTGGGAAACTTGTCACTGTCGACAGTAGTGGAGTGTGTTGGTGCCGTGACGTCACACGGTGCCTGCGGCGCTGTGCCGGTAACGCTTGAGGCTCTCGCGCGAGGCGGCGACCTACTTGTCACCGGGAGGTATCGACAAATTAAATAACCCGCGGCAGAGTAATTAAATGTGGCTGCGCCGGCATTGTTTGCGTGTGTAACCAGCGCCGGGCCGCAGCTGGCCACCAGATGGCGCGAGCCATTGTGTGTGGACCTCCTGGGACCGCGAGCCGTACCAGGCAAACAGCCTCCGGCAGGCACACCGACACACCCCTACTGTCGATACGCGTTTGTTTAGCATGCGCCGGAGCTCCAGGAGTACAGGATGCTGGTGCAGTTAGGAAAAGAAAATTGAGGAGCCGTTAGTCGACGACCAGTTTGGCTACAGGAAGGAGTAAATGCACCAGAGAGGCTGCTCGGACGTTACGCTTCGTTAATGGTGGAAAGACTTCACTGAATTTGCCAACACAGGAAAAGCTTACGACAACGTAAAACGCGGCAGGATGTTTGAATCGTCCAGAAAAATAGACTGCTGGAAAAAAAGGCAAGGGCAAGGGTAAGATTCTTTTGTTAGGTTAATGCGTAAGTACGCAGGGTTTTCCGTAAGTTTTATTAAACACAAGAGAAATACGTAACAGAAAACTTAGTCATCAATAATATATTCCCATTCGCTATTTACAACAGTCTGTCAACACTAGGGTAACTTTTCGATTTCGCGATCGTACGAATCACATAGTTTAGAGGCGAAGAACTCGTCAAGCAATGGTCGGAAAGCAATTTCCATCCTTGAAGGTTGTTCGATAGAGAGCGGAAGAGGTGAAAATCTGAGGGTGTAAGATCACGTGAATACGGTGTGAGGAATGACGTCCCAACCCAACTGCTGTCTAGAGCTTTTTGTCAGTCTGACAAAATGGTTCAAATGGCTCTGAGCACTATGGGACTTAACATCTGAGGTCATCAGTCCCCTAGAACTTAGAACTACTTAAATCTAACTAACCTAAGGACATCACACACATCCATGCCCGAGGCAGGATTCGTACCTGCGACCGTAGCAGTCGCGCGGTTCCGGACTGAAGCACCTAGAACCGCTCGGCCACAACGACTGGCTCAGTCTAACAGAATACAGTTGGACTTTATCCTAAAGTAGCGTCAGTTCATACAGTCTTCATGGTCGATGTTCTTGTACTGCGTTGGCAGTGATCTTACACCTCTGGAAAGCAATTCGTAGTACACCACACCGTCTCTGGTCCGCCACGTGTGTAACATTATGTTCCGTGGATGCACGCAGGTCTTTATACGGCGAGCTGCTGCTTTGTTTGGGCTTATTCATTCCTTTCTTTTCCTTATGTTGGCATAAAGACACCATTTCTCGTCAGCAGTAACGATAGAGGATAGGAATGGTCGGTGTTGTTCACGATCCAGTTGGTGAGGAGCAGCTTTGGATCCACAGGTGGCCACCCGCTGATATTTGTCATTTTGGTTTAGAGCATTCGGTACCCATACAACTGATTTTTGAACTTTCCCCGTTGCATACAAATGTCTCACGATGGTGAAAAAAAATGGTTCAAATGGCTATGAGCACTATGGGACTTAACATCTGAGGTCATCAGTTCCCTAGAACTTAGAACTACTTAAGCCTAACTAACCTAAGGACATCACACACATCCATGCCCGAGGAAGGATTCGAACTTGCGATCGTAGCGGTAGCGCGGTTCCAGACTGAAGCGCCTAGAACCGCTCGGTCACTGCGACCGGCACAATGGTGAAATGATCACAGTTCACTACATTGGCAATTCTCGAGTACGCTGACGTAGATCCTAGTGGATTAGTCGTTTAAACGATCTCCATCAAATCCCGAAGGTCTTTCTGAACATGAAGTAGCGCCAATGTCAAAACGATCCTCCTTAAAACGAGAAAACCTTTTTCTCTCTGTCCAGTGGCATTATCTCGAAAATATTTCTGGCTCTCTCCTCTGCTGTCACCCCTCCCTCTATTGGATGTAAACAGAGGAATTCGTCGGAAATGTTCAGATTTCTCCGCTAAGCACTCCGTCTTCTAGCGTCCGCAGCTCGACTCACTATCTCCGAATGACGAAATGACAACTCAAATAAGCAACACTGAAGTACAGATAAAAAACGACAATAGATAAATAAACCCATAGCTACCGGAATACCAACATGCAAATCAAAAACGCTACGAACTTATGCACGAACGTAATGCATACTAGGTGAGAGGTCGGTCATTAAGACCTGGTACCAAGAAAGGCAGGATTGGGTTACGATTGTGGACGGGGCCGTAATCAATTGCTGTTGCTTAGTTTATTTTTCAATCTCGTACACTCTATTTGGAAACAACAGCAAAAAAAAGGTGACAGTAAATTAAGAAGTGTTCCACGGCTGATGGCCTTAATGACAACAAATTCAAACCTATTTCTCGGCTGAAGGCCCCAATAGTAATAATTTGAAAACCGTTTCACGTCTGAAGGCGTGAATAGCAATCTTTTAAGAACCAGTTAAACATCTTCAAACTTGAAATTACAGTTATAATTTTTAATTTTTTTTCTAACAATCATCAAATCTGATCAAACCAAGAAGAGGAGGGGGGCGCGAGGGGGGCGGCAGACGTTGCTCCAAGGATCGACCTGGGAAAGTCCCTCAGAACTTCGCAAGTGATGAGACAGGCAGCCAAGAGTTGCATTCACTTCACGAGGTGGTAACTTAGTCTAGTGGCAGTTTAAACACATAATCAATAATCATTTCCCGATTCTACATAACTTGACCAATGCAACGATGGAATAACACAACCAAGCCGGAACCGACGTCAGCACTACGTCTTCAGACTCCGGTGTTAAGAGCATCCGCAAGCAGAAAGGAACCACTACTGCCAGAGCAGGAGGCCCACAAATTAAGAAAGCCTTATCGGACAGCAGCGGGTAGGCGAGGAAAAGTAAGAAACATACACTAAGCTCCAGGGCAGGTACCTGGGGCGTTAGCGGCCACTAGGCAGGAAACATACGAAATAATAACATATAGAATGCAACAATTAATAATAAGACATGGAGGAAGGCTAATTAGGTTTCTCCTTCCCCAAACGCTCACCTCGCTGCTCTTCATCTCGGCGACACCGCGAGCAGCAACACGCAAGCAAATGAGGAGATCTCACAATGGTGGAGGTTTCACTACTTGAATTAGGGTCCACTCAACTTAAACTTCCTGGGTCCGGTTGACAACGAGGTTGTACCCTTCGCGACTACAGCCCTTCCATCCGGCAGTGCATGCGTGCCACCAGTGGTCTCGGCGTGTTTCTCGCGCTGCTCGGACCTGGCTGCTCTTCCGTCCCCAACCGAACTGCCGACTCACACGACACGGAAACACCACAACGACGCCCCAAAATTGTGCCACCGTTACTAGATATCGATAACAGCCGTTGCTGTCACTAGCAGACAGACAACGCTTGAAAATGGAGTGGCGCCAATGAACGCAAGAAGAAGACGACAACTGTAACTATACCAACTAAACGATGCCAACCTAGCAACGGCACCAACGCAAGCCGCAGCACGGCTCGGTCATCATTGTAGGAATACATCAAATGAAACACTCACGCAACAGTAAACGGTGACCAGATACTCTCCCCCTCTGGCG
This sequence comes from Schistocerca serialis cubense, assembly GCF_023864345.2. Classification (NCBI taxonomy): domain Eukaryota; kingdom Metazoa; phylum Arthropoda; class Insecta; order Orthoptera; family Acrididae; genus Schistocerca; species Schistocerca serialis. The sequence continues at coordinate 630,640,026 of NC_064642.1, read as the reverse complement.
GTAACGTAGGCGTGTGTTCCACATGCAAACGACCGTGAAGGTGCCGAATGGCATCGTGCGATAGACTGTCCCAAGAATCATGCCCCTGTTGTTGCAGCAGCACTTGAATACCAGCCTGTGCAATGTTGTGAGCTCTGGTTACTTCACTCTGCAGAAATACCGAATGTGACCGCGAATTGTAACTTATGGCAACCCAAACTATGAGTCCAGGATGAGATCTGTGTGTCGTGGGAGAACACACTATGGAAGAGGCAACTCAACAGGTCTATGCCATATAGTGTATGTCCGTCATTCACATGCAGACAGAAGCTGCAGTCGTCACTGAAGACGACAGAGCGCCCTTACACTCTCCAGTGAACTCTTTCATGACACCAGAGTAGCTATGCTTAGCGGTGTCATGCTAGTGGTAGCCTGAAAATAGGGATAAGCAGACGGGTACCATTTGTCCCTGATGACACAGCCGGTACAACATGGACTCCGATTTCGTCCCTGGCTGATGTTCGATCGGCCAGCGTTGCTTGCACAATGCGTTGATCTTGACATGTATCTACACTACGTCGGTTCCACAACCTCTTTCGTCTGCAGACTTGGAAATGTTGCACAGACCACTGCTGAAATCCCGTTCAGATGGGTGAAGGTATTAAACAAGAAATAAATGAATGTTTCAAACACTCTTCACCACTGCCTATAGAGTAAAAAAAAAAAAAAAATGTTCGCCTTATTATGCCCAAGTGCAACTCAACCTATTTCTTGATGATGTCGAATTTTTTTTGACAAAGTAAATATAAGCTATGGTGAGAGAAGCATGATAAAAAAATATCAAAAAGGGTGTACGGCAGGGGTGCAGTCTAAAGCCCTGCTGGTCAACCTCCACATCGAAGAAGCATTTGCGGAAATCAGAAGTTTTATTCCGGATGAAAGGATATCAGTGATAATATTCATTGATGATATTTACTACCCACAGTGAAAGCGAAGAAAAATTACAGGATGTTTTGAATGGAATGAACAGTCTAATGAGGAAACTGGATTAAGATGGTTCAAGCACAATGGGGCTTAACATCTGAGCTCATCAGTCCCCTAGACTAAGAACTACTTAAACCTAACTAACCTAAGGACATCACACACATCCATGCGTTCATAGCAGCGCGGCTCGGGACTGAAACGCCTAGAACCGCTCGGCCACAGCGGCCGGACTGGATTAAGAGTAAACAAGAATGACGAAAGTATTGTGAAATAGTTGAAATGAGATTAGGAAAAAATACCAAAATTGGGGACTACGAAGTACACAAAAAGGAGTTGTGCTACACTGGGAGCAAAATAATGCGTAAAGGACGAAGGAAGAAGGACGCAAGTTGTAGAACAGAACACACAAAGAGAGCATTACCCGCTGATCTACAAGTATCAAACCCAGCCCTTAATTTGAGGAAGTAGTTCTGGTAATACCCGAGTACAGCACTCTACAGAAGTGAGTTGTGAACTGTGGGAAAATAAGAAAAGATGAGAATCGAAGCGTTTGAGATACGATGTGTGCTGGCTTGTGTGGCCAAGCGGTTCTAGACGCTTCAGTCTGGAACCGCGCGACCGCTACGGTCACAGGTTCGAATCCTGCCTCGGGCATGGATGTGTGTGATGTCCTTAGGTTAGTTAGGTTTATGTAGTTCTAAGTTCTAGGGGACTGATGACCTCAGATGTTAAGTCCCATAGTGCTAAAACAAAACAAAAAATAGTATACGATGTGACTGAATGCTAACAATTAAGTAGAACGATAAGAAAGGAGGTGTTTCTCGGCAGAATGGGCAAGGAAAGGGATAGATGAAAAACACTGTCAAGAAAGTACAGGATGATAGAATATGTGTTAAAACACCAAGGAATAACTTCCATGGTAGCAGAGGGAACAGTAGAGGTGACATTAGATGTAGAAATCTTGAGAAATCAGCGATAACGTTACACAAACTTATGGAAGGGCACAAGATCTACTCTGAGAAAACGAAACGCATCCACTACTGGCATTACGTAAAAGAAGAAGCGATGGAAATTGGCATGTGCTGTAGCAATCTTCAGAAATACGGACGTTAAAAACCGTATTGTGCTTGACAAATCGGTTGACTGGGTACGCAGTGTGCTGCCGACGACTAATGCCGTCCTCTCACATGACGTAGAAACGTACATAGCCGGCCGAAGTGGCCGTGCGGTTAAAGGCGCTGCAGTCTGGAACCGCAAGACCGCTACGGTCGCAGGTTTGAATCCTGCCTCGGGCATGGATGTTTGTGATGTCCTTAGGTTAGTTAGGTTTAACTAGTTCTAAGTTCTAGGGGACTAATGACCTCAGCAGTTGAGTCCCATAGTGCTCAGAGCCATTTTTGAAACGTACATCTACAAGGAGCTGGTGGCGTTACAACGTGAAATTCCACTGGCCACTACACTGCGAAGCGCGGAATGAAGAAAGTGGCGTGTCAGATTTTTGCCTCGGGCAGAGGAATGGAAATGGGTCAGAACTTAAGAGACGCCATATTGTGTGGAGTCAAATTCCGTATTTCGTATGATATGAGTACAAGTTCTTTTAAAGCATCAGAATATTAAGGATCTCTCGAAAAATGCTATTTTAGGTACGATTTGTTATAACGGAATTACAGACACTACTTCCTCTGTTTTATGCTTTTAGTCCTGCAGCTTGTTGCTAAGAAACCAAACCGTTTAAATGCTACGGCACAGTGATGATCTATGAAAAGCGATAGTTATGAGTACAGTTTTTTATAGTTAACTGCCAAATAATGACATGAGTAGATACAACAGATACACGTTGTATGTCTTATAACTGAACGACCGCAGCCTTGTCGATTTTGTAGCGTAGCTGATAGCATCGTGAACTACAAAGAGAGAGATAACTGGTTCGTGTCCAGCTAAGTTTAAACTTTTTTTCACCTTTTGTTCTCTAAAAGATTCTGGATCTTTATTATCAATTTAATAGAAGTATTACCTGCGGTAGTCGGTGTTATTTAATATAAATAATGTATTTGTCGCAACTGCATAGGCCAGCGACTCAAATGTTCCCCCAATGGCCGCAGATCTTAATGCGACTGCCGCTCTAGTTCAAAGTAAACACAAGTCACACACTGAAAGTTTTTTTATTATGAACCTTTGTGTAGTAATTATTTACTTGTGGTTTTATAGATTATCTCATGTTTGTATCTTTATCGATAAGTATCTTCTTCAGTGGTTCTGAATTCTTCAAAAAAGTCTCCTCTTTCATTCTAATGAAATTATGAAACGAATACCGCTCTTGAAACCTACGTGACGAAGTACGTTACCAGACTGATGTAGTCAATACATCATCAAGAATTTGGATTCTATGCATGCGCAAAGTGACATTAGACACTACACTTTAACTATATTCAATCTAACACCGTATGGGAAATGGAAAGTCACTGAGTTAACGAATAATTCTACTAATATGTATGTCAGGTCGTTGTACAATACTACGCAGTGTTCCTCTAACAGAAATTATCAGTTCGACCCGTAGACGAGTTTAGAATCATCTTTACTATTTGCTCGGCCCACTAACAGAATTAATTCAGTTACTATACGTGCGTCCATTTTCATACAGAAACTGTGTGCTTTACGCGCCAAATGCAGCCAAGAACTGCCTCTGCAGAGCACCGGGTTCGCCAATCATGGTGAGGAGCACGTTCCGTGTGAGGTGTCATTTTGCGTGGGGAACGGGCTTGCACGTCTGCTGTTGGGCGATGACAGCCACCTTTGATAATTAATATCGACTAGATGACAATCTGCATCTGAATATTGGGACTGGCAGTACGGAGATTTACATTAAAAAAATTGAAAGTCATCCTAGCGCCAGAGGCTAATTCATTTACAACTGAGAAAATAATACTTGGTTCGTAACACGTCAGTCGGTTAAAAAGGAACCTTTATAGAATCACTTCGTCGGCTGTCTGTCTGTCCAGCTGTCCGACTGTTAATAATCCTTTTTTTTCAGGAACGGGTAGAGGTATCAAGCTGAAATTTATGTCATACAGTCTACAGCCCCGTGGCGGTCTAATAAACGTCAGGTTGTAAGACAATGCAGTCGGCCATTTTTGTCACATACTTCGATACTAAAAACTTCACTCATCAAAACGTGTAGGGTACTTATCTTTGGCCTAGAATCAAGAAATTTGCCAAGGTGCAAGGCTCAAGGAAAAATCCGAAAACTGTGAATTTGTCATTATAATTCACGAGAATTTTTTTTGTAATTTGTTATCCAGTTGTCCGTCTGTCTGTTAAGACCCCATTTTCTCAGGAACAGGTAGATACTTCGAGTTGACATTTACGACACATATTAAGTTCTACGGTCCGTTGGCGGTGTAACAAACGTTAACTTTTAAGTCAATGCGATCAAAAGATCGGCCGTTTATGTCACATATTTTAATACTCTCAAACACACTCATCAAAACCTATAGGGTACTTCCCGTTAAATTCATTAATTTTGGTAAGAAAATTGCTAATGTCTAAACATATCACACGAAAGCAATATTTGTTTTGTTACCCGACTTAAAACTTAGAATTAAGACATTCTCGAGTGTTGTGAAATGCATTTGTAACTTGCGAATACGATTGTATAACGATTGTACGATTTAATAGTAAAGTATGAAAATTTGTACCAGACAGGGACTCGAACCCGGATCTCTCGCTTTACGCGAGCAGTAGCCTTAACCGCCTTAGCTATCCGTAAACGATTCACGCCCACACCCACACTTCCATGCATCCTAGTGTCTACGTTCCACAGTGCACGCATACAAATGCGAAAATCATACAATTTGTATGCGAGCATCAAGCGACATACGCACTAAGATATATGGAAGTTTGGGTCTGACCGTGAATCGTACACCGATAGCCAAAGCTGTTAAAGTGACCACTCGCGTAAGGCTGGAGTTCCGGTCAGGCACACATTTTTGTAAGTTACTAGTGAACTGTATAGATGTTGTACAATCGTATTCGCAATTTGCGAACGCATTTCATAATTTAATACGGCTGTCAATCTTCAGCCGTGTCTGTTCCTCAGGATATGCATGCATGTTCAAAGGAATATTGCATCGAACTATACAGTGTGAAATACAGACACTGCCCTACTGAATTCTCGAATGCGTTGGTAGTCGCGGGACTGATATCTTGACATTAACGATGTTGATGACAAGCAAAAATCGTCGAGATCCTCAATTGCAGGATAAATGAACCGCTTATAAAAATAATTAAGTTTGTATGGAACCGTCAGAGCGCGAATTCTAGTCGCACATGGCTACTTTTTTTCTTTTTTTTTTCCTGTCCATGGCAGGCAGCGTGTCTTTGGCCGTTGTGTTCACCGGAGCAGGGTTTCTGATATCCTAGTGGAGGAGGGAGAGGGAGAGGAGGTAATGGTCTGGTCTTTCCGTATTATTTCTAAATGGCATGTGGTAAGTATAAGGGCCGAAATGGCAACAGTGTATTGAAAAACAAAACATTATAGTGGACGGCGTTTTTCAGTAAAATAAAACAGTGTTGATGGACGTGTACTGCACGTATGGCTTGTCTGTTGCTGTGGTCTTCAGTCCGAAGAAGTTTGATGCAGTACTATATGCTACGCTATCCTGTGCGAGCCTCTTCATCTCTGAGTAACTATTACAATGTATCTGAATCTGCTCACAGTATTCATCTCTTAGTCTTCCTCTACGATTTTTACTTTACTCTTTCCCCCCCGCCCCCTCCCCACTTTCCGCCAGTATTAAATTAGTGGTCCCTTGATGTCACAGAATGTTCCCTATCAACCGATCGCTTCTTTTGCTCAAGTTGTGCCATAACATTCCGTTCAGTACTTCATCATCATTTACTTGATCGATCCATCTAATCTCCAGCATTCTTTTCTAACAACACGTTTCGAAAGCCTCTGTTCTCTTTTTATCTAAATTATTTCTCGTCCATGTTTCACTTCCATACGTGGCTACTCTCCAGGTAAACACCTTCAGAAAAGACTTCCTATCATTTAACTCTATATTCAATGGTAACAAATTTCTCTTCTTCAGAAATGCTTTTCTTATCACTGCCATTCTACATTTTATATCCTCTCTGCTTCGGCTATCCTCAGTCATTTTTCTACCTAACTAGCAGCATTCATCTAACACTTTAAGTGTCTCGTTTCCTAATCTGACTCGCTTAGCATCACCTGATTTAGTTCGACTGCATTCCATTATTCTTGCTTTGCTTTTGTTGGTTTTTATCTTATATCCTCCTTTCAAGACACTGACCATTCCGTTCAACTGCACATCGAAGTCCATTGCTGTCTCTGACAGAATTACAATGTCATCGGCAAACCTCAAAGTGTTTGTTTCTTCTCCCTGAACCTTAAGTCCATCTCCAAATTGTTCTTTGGTTTCCTTTACTGCTTGTTCAATGTACATTTTGAATAACATCGGGGATAACCTACAACCCTGTTTCACTCCCTTTTCGTCCACTGCCTCCCTTTCGTGCCTCTGGACTTATTACTGTCGTCTGATTTCTGTACAAGCTGTAAATACCCTTTTGCTTTCTGTATTTTACCCCTGCTACTCTCATAATTTCAAAGAGAGTATTCCAGTCAACATTGTCAAAAGCTTTCTCTGTGTCTACAAATGCTATAAATGTATCCAGGATGAGATTTTCACTCTGCAGCGGAGTGTGCGCCGATATGAAATTTATTGGCAGGTTAAAACTGTGTGCCGGACCGAGACTCGAACTCTGGACCTTTGCCTTTCGCGGGCAAGTGCTCTACCATCTTAGCTACCCAAATACGACTCACGCCCCCTCCTCACAGCTTTACTTCCGCCAGTACCTCGTCTCCTGCTTTCCAAACTTCACAGAAGCTCTCCTGCGAACCTTGCAGAACTAGCACTCCTGGAAGAAAGGATATTGTGGAGACATGGCTTAGCCACAGCTTGGGGGATGTTTCCAGAATGAGATTTTCACTCTGCAGCGGAGGGTGGGCTGATATGAAACTTCCTGGCGGATTAAGGTTTGGAAAGTAGGAGACGAGGTAATGGCGGAAGTAAAGCTGTGAGGACAGGGCGTGAGTCGTGCTTGGGTAGCTCAGTGGTAGAGCACATGCCCGCGAAAGGTAAAGGTCCCGAGTTCGATTCTCAGTCCGACACACAGTTTTAATCCGACAGGAAGTTGCTATAAATGTATATTTGCCTTTTCTTAACGTATCTTCTAAGATAAGTCATTGGGTCAGTACTGCGTCGCGTGTTCCTACAGTTCACCGGAATCCACACTCATCTTCCCAGGGGTCTGTTTCTATTAGTTTTTCCATTCTTCTCCAAAGATTTCGCGTTAGTATTTTGTAACTGTAACTTATTAAAATGATGGTTCGGTAATTTTCACACCTGTCAGCAACTGCTTTCTTTTCAATTGAAATTACTGCATTATTATTGAAGTCTGTGAGATCTAAAAATCAGGTTTGAGGTGGCACGTGCCCTGCTGCTCAGCAACTTGAACTCATAATGAGAATCTTTAACTGTCCGTCGTTTTAGCCAGAAAATCGTGTCCACAGCCCTCCGACACGTGCATAAACGGATGCAGGCGTGACGCTTGAATCTCGTTAGCAGCGATACTCGCTGTACTGCCTCTAAGCAACCGCTCTGACGCTCATTCGAGAAAGCTGTAAACCGCAGTTCATTGCACTGCAATTAATAGCCTGAGCGGCGACGTGATAAATCGACCGCTTCCCCGCGTTTGCATGGGTCGGGGAGTGTTTTTCCAACATTTGCCGAGCGGCTGACACGGCACATGGCACCCGGCCACGACAAGTAGTTGGCATCACGCCACACCACACCAGCGCCGATCCGTCACAGTCAGCCGCAGATCTGTCAATTTACGAGCCCCGACTTGTCCTGGGCAGTAGCATAGGGGCACAGCGCGGTCTGCGGCTATCGTAGTAACTGCCCCGTAGCTACAATGGAGCCTCCTGTAGGAGAATGACACTTGGCGCCATCCTTTACGGTGCAACTCCACTGAGAAAATTTCACAGGCTACTCACAGATGTTTTCTGAATATTTTGGTATAAGAGACCTATGGGCCCCAGCGGCTCGTTACAAAGTACACTACCGGCCATTAAAATTGCTACACAAAGAAGAAATGCAGATGATAATCGGATATTCATTGAACAAATATATTATACTAGAACTGACATGTGATTACATTTTCACGCAATTTGGGTGCATAGACCCTGAGAAAACAGTACCTAGAACAACCACCTCTGGCCATAATGGCCTTGATACGCCTGGGCATTGAGTCAAACAGAGCTTCAACACGATACCACAGTTCATAAAGAGGAGTGACTGGCGTATTGTGACGAGCCAGTTGCTCGGCCACCATTGACCAGACGTTTTCAACTGGTGAGAGATCTGGAGAATGTGCTGGCGAGGGCAGCAGTCGAACATTTTCTGTATTCAGAAAGGCCCAGCAGGACCTGCAACATGCGATCGTGCATTATCCTGCTGAAATGTCGGGTTTCGCAGGGGTCGAATAAAGGGTAGAGCCACGGATCGTAACACATCTGAAATGTAACGTCCACTGTTCAAAGTGCCGTCAATGCGAACAAGAGGTGTCCGAGACGTGTAACCAATGGCACCCCATACCATAACGTCGGGTGATACGCCAGTATGGCGATGACGAATAAACGCTTCCAATGTGCGTTCACCGCGATGTCGCGAAACACGAATGCGACCATCATGATGCTGTGAACAGAACCTGGATTCATCCGAAAAAATTGCGTTTTCTCATTCGTGCAGCCAGGTTCGTCGTTGAGTACTCCATCGCAGGCACTCCTGTCCGATGCAGCGTCAAGAGTAACCGCAGCCATGGTCTCCGAGCTGATACTCCATACTACTGCAAACGTCGTCGAACTGTTCGTGCAGATGGTTGTTGTCTTGCAAATGTCCCCATGTGTTGACTCAGGGATCGAGACGTGGCTGCACGATTCGTTACAGCCATGCTGATAAGATGCCTGTCATCTCGACTGCTAGTGATACCCCCCTGAACCCACCGATTCCATATTCTGCTAACAGTCATTGGATCTCGACCACCTCGAGCAGCAACGTCGTGATACGATAAACCGCAACCGCGATAGGCTACAATCCGACCTTTATCAAAGTCGGAAACGTGATGGTACAAATTTTTCCGCCTTACACGTGGCATCACAACAACGTTTCACCAGGCAAGGCCGGTCAACTACTGTTTGTGTATGAGAAATCGGTTGGCAACTTTCCTCGTGTCAGCACGTTGTAGGTGTCGCCACCGGCACCAACCTTGTGTGAATGGTCTGAAAAGCTAATCATTTGCGTATCACAGCATCTTCTTCCTGTCGGTTAAATTTCGCGTCTGTAGCAGGTCATCTTCGTGGTGTAGCAATTTTAATGGCCAGTAGTGTTATTACCTTCCCTTCGATTTCTTAATTCCTTAGTGTCATTGTATCTGTAGTGCATTGAACATACAGGGTGACAATTATTGAACTATGTGAAAGAAACGTAAATTAGTTACAAACTACGGCGCGCACATCTAAACGTCACTATAGACATTCGGATTTAGGATATGGAATGTTCGATTCCTCTCCCATCATTGGCGATGATGTGACGCAGACGAATAGCGAAATTCTGCCGGACCCGTTGAAGTGTCGGGACATCGACGCTGTTGATGACGATATGAATGGCTGTTTTTAGATCAGCAATGGTTCTGAAGTCATTGCTCTACTCCTTGTCTTTAATACAGCCCCACTAAAAGGAGTCGCATGTCTTCAGATTCGGAGAATATGGTGGCCAATCGAGGCCCACGCCAACGGCCTCTGGGTACCCCAGAGCCAGAATGCGGTGTCCAAAGTGCTCCTCCAGGACATCAAACACTCTCATGCTCGATGGGTCGAGCTCCGTTTTGCATGCACCGCATCCTGTCGAAATCAGGTCACTTCGGACAATGGGGAAGAAATCATCTTCCAAAACCTTAAAGTACTGTTCGGGAGTCACTGTGCCGTCAAGGAATATCGCAACGATTATTCGGTGACTGGACATTGCGCACTACACAGTCACCCGTTGAGGGTGAAGAGTCTTCCCGATCGCGAAACGCGGATTCTCAGTTCCCCCAAATGGGCCAATTTTGCTTATTGACGAACCCATCCAAATGAAAGTGGACTTCGTCGCGAAACCGAACCATGCATGCGCGTACTAATTCCCATCATGCCCCGCAGCCGAACGCGCAGTTTAAACGTCCTAACGCACACCGTTCCGAAGTTACAACGATTTTATTTTATATAATTCAATAATTATCACCCTGTAAATTCGCCGGACAAAAAATTAGTTACAGCCAATGTACATAAACAGATGAGTCATTAAACCTGTGAAATGCCAAAACGGCTTGCGCTCTCTCATTTATTTTTTTTAATTACCTTTTCGGGAGATGACTATAGGAAGATGATTGAATGTCAAAGGCTTTTATTACTCTTTGCTCGAATTAAATCAGGTGATGGCTCCATTTGCTATATTTTCGAAGTTCTGATGGTGGACGTTCTGTATAACACAGGCGCGCTGGGTAAAGGAGTTGTGTGCGGCAGCATCTGCCGGATTCCAGAAAGGCCGGGCCCAGGTGACAATAGCAGTGGTCGGTGGTGCTCTCTTTCAAAGGCGCTCTCGGCTTTCTCTCGGCTGGAGGGACGGCAATGACGATTGCGTGGAATCTGCCAGCGCGGCGCCGTCGTGTCCTGGCTTTGCATCGTTACGTTTTTCGAACCGCGGCTCGCTGACAGCGGGGTGTCGGCAAGTCGGCGCTTCTGCGGTCTTCGCGCGGACGCTTCAAAAAAGCTAGCTGGTTGGCGGACAGTTTGTGTCGCTTGCTGGCGTAACAAGGCGCCGCTAGTTTTTGGTGGCAAGCCTCTCAATTGGAGCAGGATTCTTAGTGGTGTTTTGGTGAATTACGTGCTGCGATTTGTACACTTGTGATTGGCGCTTCGATCCGCTACGGGCCACTATTGGCAGACCTGTGGCTTGGCGGGGACGACACACCTTAATTTTTTTTCGAGTTTGTGTAGAGAACCGAATTTGTCGTGGAACTCTATTACAGACCGCCAGAGAGAGAAGACGTGAAGTAGAGACCAGAGATCGGTCGACTTAATAGTAGCATTCACTGTCTCGATAACCCGGACAGAGTTCATGTAAGTGCTGATCCGGAGATCTGCCAACATAACTTAGATTTCTCTACTTACTGGAACATCATCCACGGCCGCAATTTGTCAGAATGGCCCGTAGTCGTAATTGCAACCTGCAGAGCAGCCCGTCACTGGTAGCTGAGGCCACACCAATCCAGCATGGAATTTGGTTAAGTATTTTGGAGCTCTGGCAAAGAAGGGACGTAGTCTGTTATTTTAACGTCCCCAGCACCGCACAGTGCGTACAGCAGATCTAAATTACATGTGGGAGTCTGTAGATGAGTCTTGTTACTCAATCGCTGTACCGCAAGTTAGAGAATTAGCAATCTGTTACGATAATCAGCCCACTCACAGTAGACAAAATGGAAGTACCATCATGCGATAGGCCCTCTTCAACTTTGGCACCTAAATATTCTCGGAAACTTCTTGTATTTGTCAAGTATTTGAATAGCCACGTATTGTCATAAATTTGAAGACTGGATTCATTTGTACTGTTAGTATCATTGCGATACTATATCCCGCTACTATTTCATTAAATATAGAAACACATTTGAATGTCTTACTTAATTACATTTTTGGGAGAGATTATTCAAAATATTCTAAATTAAGTAAAGCTGTGGACCCATCAGTTGACATTAAACACAGGGCCAAATACATTATTTTGCATTCAGACGTCCTTGCGTGGAATAAGAAGAGTGACAGTTCCTGGAGGTGGTGTGTATCTTCACTACACTCAGGTACAGGTTTTACTCACTTCGGAGGGCTACGGACTAGTTGCGCCCCCCCAACAGGCATCCTTCAAAGTCAAGCGATCGAGTCACTTGGTCAACCACGCGCGCACTGCCTGTAAGTGAGCATGTGAGCATTAGGAAGTAGCGATCAGTGAGACATTTTGTTTCAAGGGGACATTGCGCGTAAAAATACACTCCTGGAAATTGAAATAAGAACACCGTGAATTCATTGTCCCAGGAAGGGGAAACTTTATTGACACATTCCTGGGGTCAGATACATCACATGATCACACTGACAGAACCACAGGCACATAGACACAGGCAACAGAGCATGCACAATGTCGGCACTAGTACAGTGTATATCCACCTTTCGCAGCAATGCAGGCTGCTATTCTCCCATGGAGACGATCGTAGAGATGCTGGATGTAGTCCTGTGGAACGGCTTGCCATGCCATTTCCACCTGGCGCCTCAGTTGGACCAGCGTTCGTGCTGGACGTGCAGACCGCGTGAGACGACGCTTCATCCAGTCCCAAACATGCTCAATGGGGGACAGATCCGGAGATCTTGCTGGCCAGGGTAGTTGACTTACACCTTCTAGAGCACGTTGGGTGGCACGGGATACATGCGGACGTGCATTGTCCTGTTGGAACAGCAAGTTCCCTTGCCGGTCTAGGAATGGTAGAACGATGGGTTCGATGACGGTTTGGATGTACCGTGCACTATTCAGTGTCCCCTCGACGATCACCAGTGGTGTACGGCCAGTGTAGGAGATCGCTCCCCACACCATGATGCCGTGTGTTGGCCCTGTGTGCCTCGGTCGTATGCAGTCCTGATTGTGGCGCTCACCTGCACGGCGCCAAACACGCATACGACCATCATTGGCACCAAGGCAGAAGCGACTCTCATCGCTGAAGGCGACACGTCTCCATTCGTCCCTCCATTCACGCCTGTCGCGACACCACTGGAGGCGGGCTGCACGATGTTGGGGCGTGAGCGGAAGACGGCCTAACGGTGTGCGGGACCGTAGCTCAGCTTCATGGAGACGGTTGCGAATGGTCCTCGCCGATATCCCAGGAGCAACAGTGTCCCTAATTTGCTGGGAAGTGGCGGTGCGGTCCCCTACGGCACTGCGCAGGATCCTACGGTCTTGGCGTGCATCCGTGCGTCGCTGCGGTCCGGTCCCAGGTTGACAGGCACGTGCACCTTCCGCCGGCCACTGGCGACAACATCGATGTACTGTGGAGACCTCACGCCCCACGTGTTGAGCCATTCGGCGGTATGTCCACCCGGCATCCCGCATGCCCACTATACGCCCTCGCTCAAAGTCTGTCAACTGCACATACGGTTCACGTCCACGCTGTCGCGGCATGCTACCAGTGTTAAAGACTGCGATGGAGCTCCGTATGCCACGGCAAACTGGCTGACACTGACGGCGGCGGTGCACAAATGCTGCGCAGCTAGCGCCATTCGACGGCCAACACCGCGGTTCCTGGTGTGTCCGCTGTGCCGTGCGTGTGATCATTGCTTGTACAGCCCTCTCTGTGTCCGGAGCAAGTATGATGGGTCTGACACACCGGTGTCAATGTGTTCTTTTTTCCATTTCCAGGAGTGTAGGTAAATGTAAGGACCTTGCCGAGTGTCAAAATGGTTCAAATGGCTCTAAGCACTATTGGATTTAACATCTGAGGTCATCAGTCCCCTAGACTTAGAACTACTAAAACCTAAGTAACCTAAGGACATAAGACTTAGAACTACTTAAAGCTAACTAACCTAAGGACATCACACACATCCATGCCCGAGGCAGGATTCGAACCTGCGAGCGTAGCAGCAGCGCGGTTCGGGACTGAAGCACCTAGAACCGCTTGGTCACTGCGGCCGGCTGTCAAAAGGGGGGAAATCGTGTTTGGCTCCACGGCTGAACGATCTGTGAAGTTGCTGGGTTAGTTTGTGCTTCGCGGTGGACTGTTCACGTGTCTAAAAGCAGTGGCCTAACACACATGGCCACGAAATACATCAGAACTGAGGGCGGAAAAAGATCCTGACTGAGATGCAACGGAGACGCGTTCTATGGCTTGAGAGTCAAAATCGCTTCCAAACCAGACAGGAATTGCTGCAGGCATCAAGTGAAGGTCCGTTCCAACCTGTTTGCGAGAGAATTGCGAGGGGAACTGCATGCAATGAACATTTATAGTCTGTCTACTGAAAATCTTCGAACGTGGACAGGAGCTGACGGGCGGAAGATAATGTGGTCGAGGAATCACGTTTCTCTCTGTGATCAGTTGACGCTCGTCTTAGAGAGCATTGAAGGCCAAATGAAGCATTTCATTCTGAATGTGTCCAAGGTCAGGTGCAGGCTGGAGGTGAGTCTGTGATGTTTTGGGTAGCTTTTTTTCTTATCATGAATTAGGCCCGCTCACTTACGTGAACCAGTATGTTTAAATGAATATTCTGAATGATCAGGCGTTGCCTTTCAGTCAATATCTGCAGGAGTATGCTATTGATTCCCCTATTTTGCAGGACGACAACAGCAAAGTCCATCGAGCTGGAAGGACATGTTACTGGTTTTCTGAACACTCCTCCATCCTATTACACCTCGAGTGGCCTGCAGAATCACCAGACTTTAACCCCCATAGAAAACCTGTGTGACATATTGAAAAGCGGGTGAAACGCCCGCATCAGCGTCCCTGCAGTTTGGTGGATATGCGTAATCAAATCCTCAGTGAATGGCTTAACATGGATGCGACATACTTGCTCAAACTTTTGGCCTCACTTCCAAATCGAGTCCAGGCAGTTATCAAGTCCAGGGGTGTATTTACACGGTATTAAATGATGATTTCTCTAGGCATGTCTAATTTTTTTCCGGCGAACTTATCTTTGCAACGGTACAAATGTGTGTCTCATTCACTCGCCGTGTTTGTTGTTGACAACAGTAATACCAACTGCACTCTTCACGATCAAGCTTGGATTCAGTACTGCTCTGTTGTGTCTCATGTTTACAAATCCGGTAGTGTTAGCTGTACCTTTACAGTGACGGAAAGTTTTACTGACAACGAGTTGCAGAAGCAAAAGTAGAGGAGAAGCTGTAAAAACAGCCACTGGCGTAAGTATGGGCACCCCCTCCCTAGAGGGGTACAAGAAGTGACACAAACTGTTGGGCAGGACTATAAACGGAAACACTTGCTGATAGGATCCAGCAGTGAGCATTTCGAAACTCTCAAGTAGTATGGATACAATATCGGTTTTTGTGCGAACTGGTGCTCGTTCTTGACTGCAGTCCTTTGACGGACATGTAAAACGTTTTCTGTGCATATCTTTATTGTTAGTTTACAGTAATTTAGCAGTGAAAATCAGAATCCTAAGCCACTATCAGAAACATGTCTTTAGTCACATACGTCTTTAGCTTACATGTGATAGGGGACATGTTCCTTACTTGGCGTTGGTATAAATATGGGCCCTCGTTTGGAAACTACAGTATTCTTCGGGAACTTCAAATGCAGTTTCTGCGTTCGACACATCTCCTTCCCCAACTTTAGGAAGAGTATCACCACACAGGGACGCAAAGCTGCGAGCACCAGTCTCACCACTAGACGCCACACACGGATGAGTTGACCAAATCTCTTGACAAATTGCCGTCGTTGAGATTATTCGGGGCTGGATGCTGGCTAGAGGGCAGGGGTATAAAGACCGAAGCCCTTCAGATAAAGAAAATACCACCCACGAGATGATCCGATTATTCGTCAGATGTCTGTGACTCTCTCGTTGTAGAGAGCGATATGACCTTTAAAGAATCGAACTGTCCTGTAAAAAACGTCATAGCTCCCAGACTTTCAGACATTGGCTGACGTTGTATTGTCACTAGAGTTAGAAGTAAGTAAGTGATAAATTAACACATCACGCATGATGATCCAGTTTCACTGCATGAACAACCAAAATGTAGTAAGCGACAAACTTTTTGCTTCCATCATTTTGTAGAAGGCGAGAGGAAGGTATCAGTGAGAAGGTGTCTCATAAAAGTTTAAAATTAAGTTTTTTGGAAGTCGCTAAGTGTTCACATTCTCAAACACTTGGATACTATGATGAGGGCAATTTGCGATCCGTGATTTATGCTGCCGCAAGAAATATATACAGCTTCTAACAGTAATATCTGACTTATTGTGTCAAACTTTTAACGTAAGATTATAGATCTTAATGATTAGATTATGACAGCATTTTAAATTTTGACATTAACTGTGTGAAATATTCAAAATCAATTTTCCGTTCCCTCTGTAAGCCGTGAGGCAGGCAACCCGCAATGGGTTGTACCTCTTGTTAGCCATTAAGTAATATAGATTACACACATTAACGAGCAAATACGAGGATGAAAAGAGCAGCTCCTGTACGAGAACGATAACCCGAGAAATTTATCGATGGGTCACTTACATGAACCACATCAACTTTGTAACGTTGTTACTTTTAATTTTTCTATGAAAGCGGTACTGCTAGACAATAAAAGCGGTTTAAAAGCTGTGAGCTGTCTGGGGAAGTTAACCTTGCATTACTGCGCAACTGTTTCACCAGGTATCCAGTCTAGCTTACCAAATTCCCAACCAGACTAACATTAATTATAATCTTTTAACAGTCATACGACAACCGGTGATATATATATATATATATATATAAAAGAGAATTTAAATAAAAAGAAATAAATAATTTTATATTTGGAAATTTATTTTAACATTGATCATTGAAATTTCAGCATATTAAACACGAGTCGTAACTAAGCTGGTGCCTTATTTAGGATTGTGAAAATGTGAGATTGTAATCTTACGGAACACATCAAATATGGAGCCAAGATTGGGAGACTGCATACAACACTGCATTCATAAAATAACACACGAAGAACGTTGAAACATATGCAAGAGGAAATTAACCACAACCAACCGATTCAATTTTCACCCAAAGAAGTTACGTTCATAGCACAATCCTGTCCGTCATGTAATTACCACACACTGGTATACTAAATTCATACTAACTCTCTGTGAAATCTTCCCGAAAAGAATAGCTGAGGGCTACTTTGATGATTACACCACATGCTTCACGTGGTCAACTTGGTTTACACAAAGAGTGTAACTCCACAATAATTTTGATAATTAAAATAAATTAGATCGAAAAGCAATTTACAAAAGAAAAACCTCGAACTGGTTACTATCGTCATACTATTAACCTGATGGGTCAAACAATTGTATAAGCACGTGGTACTGGTTTCACAACGTACACCCCACGTGGGTTGAACATAAAGAAAAGTTGCTATATTGAAAATTATTGTCAAGACGAGACGTTATAATCTCACGACCATTCGCATAGGTTTAAGAGTAGTCGAATCATAGCTGATAAGGAAAAGCTGAACGAAGCGAAAAAGAGCGTAAAGAGAGCAATGAGAGAAGCATTCAACGAATTCGAACATAAAACATTGGCAAACAATCTAAACAAGAACCCTAAAAAGTTTTGGTCATATGTAAAATCGGTAAGCGGATCTAAATCCCCTATTCAGTCACTCGTTGACCACGATGGCACCGAAACAGAGGACGACCGAAGAAAGGCAGAAATACTGAATTCAGTGTTCCGAAACTGTTTCACTGCGGAAAATCGTAACACGGTCCCTGACTTCAGCCGTCGCACGGACGCCAAAATGGAAAATATTGAAATAAACGATATCGGAATTGAAAAACAACTGCTATCACTTAGTAGCGGAAAAGCATCCGGACCAGACGAGATACCCTTAAGATTCTACAGTGATTATGCTAAAGAACTTGCCCCCTTTCTATCAGCAATTTATCGTAGATCGCTGGAAGAACGTAAAGTACCTAGCGACTGGAAGAAAGCGCAGGTCGTTCCCATTTTCAAGAAGGGTCATAAATCAGATGCGAATAATTATAGGCCTATTTCGCTTACGTCAATCTGTTGTAGAATAATGGAACATGTTTTGTGTTCTCGTATTATGACGTTCTTAGATAATACAAATCTCCTTCATCATAACCAACATGGATTCCGCAAACAGAGATCATGTGAAACTCAGCTCGCCCTATTTGCCCAAGAAATTCACAGTGCCGTAGACACTGGCGAGCAGATTGATGCCGTATTCCTGGACTTCAGGAAGGCATTTGATACGGTTCCGCACTTACGTTTAGTGAAAAAAATACGAGCTTACGGAATATCGGACCAGGTTTGTGATTGGATTCAGGATTTCCTAGAAGAAAGAACACAACATGTCATTCTTAACGGTTCAAAATCTGCAGATGTAGAGGTAATTTCGGGAGTACCGCAGGGAAGCGTGATAGGACCTTTATTGTTTACAATATACATAAATGACTTAGTTGACAACATCGGTAGCTCCGTGAGGCTATTTGCAGATGACACGGTTGTCTACAAGAAAGTAGCAACATCAGAAGACTCGTACGTACTCCAGGAAGACCTGCAGAGGATTAATGCATGGTGCGACAGCTGGCAGCTTTCCCTAAACGTAGATAAATGTAATATAATGCGCATACATAGGGGCAGAAATCCATTCCAGTACGATTATGCCATAGGTGGTAAATCATTGGAAGCGGTAACGACCGTAAAATACTTAGGAGTTACTATCCGGAGCGATCTGAAGTGGAATGATCACATAAAACAAATAGTGGGAAAAGCAGGCGCCAGGTTGAGATTCATAGGAAGAATTCTAAGAAAATGTGACTCATCGACGAAAGAAGTAGCTTACAAAACGCTTGTTCGTCCGATTCTTGAGTATTGCTCATCAGTATGGGACCCTTACCAGGTTGGATTAATAGAAGAGATAGACATGATCCAGCGAAAAGCAGCGCGATTCGTCATGGGGACATTTAGTCAGCGCGAGAGCGTTACGGAGATGCTGAACAAGCTCCAGTGGCGGACACTTCAAGAAAGGCGTTACGCAATACGGAGAGGTTTATTATCGAAATTACGAGAGAGCACATTCCGGGAAGAGATGGGCAACATATTACTACCGCCCACATATATCTCGCGTAATGATCACAACGAAAAGATCCGAGAAATTAGAGCAAATACGGAGACTTACAAGCAGTCGTTCTTCCCACGCACAATTCGTGAATGGAACAGGGAAGGGGGGATCAGATAGTGGTGCAATAAGTACCCTCCGCCACACACCGTAAGGTGCCTCGCGGAGTATAGATGTAGATGTAGATGTAAGATTGATGATGCTATTTAGAGTTACTGATCAACACGTGGTTCCACTTTACTCACAAAGTAGTGACAAAGCAACTACAGGAATATATTCTGAACTTCACACGAGAATTACACTGCGCTGCAATTTAAGATAACATTAGATACTTTAGAGCTAAACCTGAAATAAAGGTGATTAAATTTTCAGTTAGGCTGAACTTAAGAAATCCATTGTCCAACGGACTTAGCAGACACGCGCTTAGCCGGAGATCTTACCACTTCAGACGCTCGCCACGGACAGACTGACCTGCGCTCCTACCGAGCGTGCTTCCTGAGGGGTGGCTCACAAATACAAACGGAAGTGGCCAGAGGGGCAGCTTCCTATAGCAACATGACAAGGGACGGACAGGACCATACTAAGGATAGAAACCTCTTTGCTTTTAGAAAGCGTAGCTACCTGTTCCGACGTTGGTCCTACTGTTCTCTAGCAGACAGGCTTGACTGCTACCCTCAAGCATGCAACTAGAAATACATTTGCTCATTCATCCACACACACAGAAGGGAAGGGGGATGACAGTATCTTATCATATACAGTATATAAAAGAAAGCGGATGTAGGTTCCGTATGAGACTGTGTGACATGAATTACATATAAACTGTGTTTTAAAGTGTAGTAGTGTGACAGATCGTTCTTGTTTATGTGTAAAAGTAACACGTTCCACTACTCAGTCTTCTCCCAGATAGTCAGAAACGCCACAGTAAATTTAGAAGAGGAATTTATGCCGTAAATGACAACAGATTTAAGAAATTAACATGAAAGGAATCCAACAGAGACCTATCAACTTCCAGGACCCGGAGTGCCACAGGTGTAAGAAATGGTTGCTGCGAACTCGCGGTAACGAGGGAGCTGCCACATTGCGTGTCCTAGACATTTATACGTGCACTAAAGTGGGGCTGCACTTCTGGCAGGAGTTCGCAGACCGGCTGCCGTACCTGTCGCAAAGTCCTGGGAGTGTTGTAATTTGAACAGCAGTAGGGTCCACGAGGGAACACATCCGACGCGATCACATCTCAGTGCGAGTCGGCAGGTGGGAAGTCTTCTCTGAATTGTGAGCGACAAGTTCGCGGGCGCGCTGGCAATAAAACGGCGAGTTGATGCAAACGGGAGTTCTGAAACTCTCCGCGGAGGTCCCTCGGTGGCAGTGGGTCCTTCGCGCTGGGGCTCCATCAACCGGCAAGTGGGACCTCCTTTTCCTTCCGTGCTCACTGCAAGCGTCTCTCGCCAACAGCTTTGCTTCTGGATGAGTTGGGCACTGTCTAGAAGAGCAGATTTAGTTCAGAACATAAGTAGACGCTTCCAGTCTTTTTCGTTTACATTAGAGTCCAATCCTAAATACGCTGCACAGCAAAAAAAAAAAATAAAAGAAACCATCAGAAATGGAAAAAGAAATTTCGCAGGTTGAGATGGTATGTGAGGCTATTTCAGTGATTACTAAATCGACTCAAATTTGTAAAGAATTTGGCACCTCCTCTGGCCTAGATGCATGCACTGATTCGGTAGGATAGGATGTCATACAGCCGTTGTCTCCTCTCCTGAGGCGGTCTGCCCCGCAACTGTTGTAACTGGTCCCTGATTTTCTGGATACTGGCTCTGGGATGGAGTGTACGCACCGGATAGTCCCACTTAAGTTTTGTGGGGTACGGTTATTGGAATCTTGCTGACCTCGGGAGTGCCTCGACATCACAGACACATGGCGTATGTGATCAATTGTTGTTCTCTTGAAAAATGTCTACGCGATGCTATAGCTTGGGAGGTAAGACAAGAGAATGCAGGATGTCCGTGAGATACCGTCCTACTGTAAGAGTACCTTCAGTCATTACATGAAGGCATAAGAATTGCTAAAATTAATAAGACGAGATTTTCGCTTGTCAGGTTCGTTACGGAAGTAGTTGGACAACGCCGATCATAGTCCTACATAACGAAGTTAAAGATTTTAATGTTCTATATAGATAACAGCTTCACAGCGATCTATTGCAGTGATGTTACTTCTTTGCCATTGCTGCATAAGGACGTTTAAGGTAACATGATAAATTCACACTGTTGTTTCCTATGACAGAGGTCTGGTTAGATGTTACTTATATTTCAGGTTCTCATAAATAACGGGAAACTTATTTCATGCTTGTTATATTTGATAATGGTGACATAGCTTCACCGAAACTAGTCATGCAAACTTTCATTAATTTACTACGGATATGCCTTGACTAGTGTAATGAAGTCAAATAAATTTGAAAAAAAAACAATATATTTAGTCGCGCTCCCTAAGACAGTCACGTCTAGTTACAAAAAGGATAGCCAAATGGTAAGGTTGTCGCTCGCTATAAGCGGGCAATCCGCGTTCAAGTCCCGGTGCGGCATTAATTTTGATTGTCACTTCATTATACAGCTGATGGTATTCCATATTCCCAACTGCGAACACACTTTATGTAATCACCGCAATGGATAGCACAATGGACTCGCATTCGGGAGGACGACGGTTCAAACTCGCGTCTGGCCATCTTGTTTTAGGTTTTCCGTGATTTCCCTAAATCGCTTCAGGCAAATGCCAGGATGGTTCCTTTGAAAGAGTACGGTCGAATTCCTTTTCCATCCTTCCCTAATTCGATGGGACTGATGACCGCGCTCTTTGGTCCCCTCTCACAAATCGACCCAACCCATATAACAGTCTGCATTTGTACTAAAGATGCAGGACTTTCATGGGGCCTAGTCAAGTTGCAGTTGCCCTTCACTAACTTGATACCTTATATACGTAGATGTCATTGTCCCAGTGCAGACGTAGAGCACAGATCGTGAGGTCTTTATTCTAGAAGTGAGGCTCTAAAATAACTGATGAGGTAACTAAGTCTCTCGGTTCTCCTAAATGATCTGATAAGTTCAAACTAGGGGTGCCAATGGCTTTCTTTTTTATTAACAACACACGAAGCAGATAAGGCTATAAGCTGCTAATAAGACATTTTCAACGTGTTGGAGTACAAAGTCACACGTTTCACAATTTATACGAGGGTCATTCGGAAGGTAAAGAACGTTTTGTTTTGATACGTGACCGCGTTCCCCTACCACCGACCGGCCACTGACCTTCGTATTTCAGTTTGGCAGCAGCTACGATCAAGTACGGTTGAATATTGGTCAGCTGTACGACTTTAAAATGTGTCACAAAATTGACTATCCCGTCAAGTGTAGGGTGCCCAGTGTTATCCGCTTTTTAAACGCGAAAAAAGTCTAACCCATCGAAATTTATAGACGGGTAACTGAGGTTTACAAAAATGTGATGAACGGAGCGTCATTTCTGAAGTGGTACATCATGTTTAATGGCAGTCAGACGGATGTTCACGAGAAAGATGGCTCGGATCGGCCCTCAGTGGTGACTGACGGACTCACAGCAAGGACAGAAACAAAAATCCAAGAAGATATGCGTTTCACAATTAGTGGACTGTAGCGGCCTACTGTCAGACGCTTCACGACTTCGCCGCGCCACTAAAAACAAGCAGCGCGGAATGCTAACCAGTGGAGTCATACTTCTTCGCAATAACACACGTCCACATACGGCGGGAGTGACACAGGACTTGCTTCAGCGGTTTCAGTGGCAAATGTTTCAACATCCGCCATACAGTCCGGACATAGGTTCAAGTAATTATCACTTATTCACCAAAATGAAAGCGTTTTTTGAGCGACAGCGCTGCAGAAGTGATTTTTAACTTGCAGAAGCCTCAAGCAATGGTTCAACAACTTGATTACTCTGTTCTTCTCTGCTTTGCACGTAGAGTCGCGGTACTTGTGTACTGTTACGTGACACACGTCCGAGATCTAAACTGTGAGGCAGGTAAAGAGAACCATACTGACCAGACAGCCCCAATCTCTTTGTTCCGTAGCGAGTTTTTGGCAGGAGCCGAAGGTACACGAAGTGCTTCGTCTGAATATCGTCATTCTAATGTTGACAAAAATTGTTATAAAATGAGATTAGAAATGAGTGAATTACAGCTTGATACGTACAGTGTATTCAGCACGATAGACAATAAAATCTGAATTATACTTCATCAAATATTAATAAATGAAACTAACGTATTTGGAACACTGGCACCTGTGTCGGAAACCAATCAGATTATCCTCCTACTAAACTGGTGCAACTTCTCACGGAACTGGTACTCTCTGTACCATCTGTTGTCTGCCTCTCAGCCCAATCTCCTGCGTCTTACCTCGCCTGTTGTAATCTGTCAGACTACGGAATGAAGAAATCTTATGACTCCAAAGCTGGAAATATCATGCACTTCTCACTTGCTCTTCCATGCTTCCTGTTCTCTCATGGTTAGTGTACATTATTTTTTCTCGGCAGTGTATGCATATACGAAGTGTTCAAAAGGTCTCTCCGCAGTGCCGTATGATTGTTAGCTGCTCGTGCAGTATGATTGTTCGCCTGCCTGGGTTACTTCCCTTCAAATGGACTCTCCCAACATTCCACCATTTCGTTTATGTCAGCCAGCGTCAGTAGTATCGTTGGAGTGTATAGTTACGTGTTGTGTTGACGTGAACGTTTAAGTTTAGTTCCTTTGTTCGTTTGTTTCGTTTTTGTCGCTGTTAAAATCCTAATCATTGAAGAACGTGTGTTTTTAGTCAAACAAATGTTCAAAGCTGGCGGCAAATACACAGTTTCAGTTCGTCAAACATTTCAGTTTTCCCGGAGACAACACTCCCACATCGCGATACTGTGGGGAGATGTGATTAACAAATTTCGAAGTACGCTTTCAGTGACAGATGCACCGAGAAGTGGTCGTCCTATCGTTTTCTCAGAGGATAAACTACTCGATATTTCCGATAAAATGACATGAGGCCGAACAAGTCAGTAAGAAAAACCGCCCAGGAAATCGATGTTAGAGTCGGAACGTCCCTCACAGCTGTAAGGAAAAAATTAGAACTTTTCCCATACAAAGTGGCAGTCGTGCAAGAACTGAAAACTACTGATCGTGGCAAGAGACTGCATTATTGTCAATGGTTCAAAAATTGCGTTCAACAAAATAGAAGGAATATTTTTAATGGAACGTTTTTCACTGATGAGACATGGTTTCATTTATCCAGGTACATGAACTCGAAAAATTCTCGTATTTGGAGTACCGCAAATCCATTGTGTATTGGTGAGGAACCACTTCATTCTATGAAAATAGGAGTTTGGATTGCAATTTCTAGACGTCAGATTGTGGGTCCCATATTTTTCAACAAAACAATAAACGAACAACGATACTGCAGTGATATTCTGTACTCATTCATAGGAGAACTTGTGTTAAGTGAAATACTGAACGGTTATTTTCAACAAGATGGTGCAACCACGCATACAGCTCGCGATTCAGTGTCACTGCTTGCTGATGTTTCTGGTGATCGCATAATTTCACAGGGACTTTGGTCCCCACGATCTCCTGACTTAACACCACCTGACTTTTTCTTCTGCAGCGAAAGCAACTGTCTATAAAAACAGTCCAAAATCCATCGATGGATTGAAAACTGCAGTATCCACTTTCACTGTTTCTGTTATAGAAGAAATGTTACAGCTTGTGTTTGGAAACATGATTAGACGAATAGAATTGTGTTTTCAACAACAGGGGGGACACTTTGAACATTTAATGTGAAAATTTGTAAGTAAAAATGAATATTCAGTAAATCAGTAACTAGTATTTCACTGAGTCTTGTTTCGGTATATTCACTGCGGCATACGGCAAGCGCGGCTAACAATCATACGGCACTGCAGAGAGACTTTATGAACACTCCCCTATTTTCAGCAGGATTCAAACGTTGCATCACGTAACACCGATTAACGTTGTCTCACGGTTGACTAATCCTATGAAAATATCTTGAAAGTTCTTATGTCTTTCTTCCGCTGTCAAGCGTAACGTCAGAATTGCCTGTCTGATGCCTTTACTTTTCTTGAAAATAAAAAAAGGCGAAATACACAGAGCTGGATGCACCAGTGAAATAGTCTCATTGCCACAGTTGGGCTGTTTACAACGAGTAACGAAATCACGTATAAACACAGCTTGTTGGAAGTGATTGCAGCGAATGTCTGTCAACTACGCAGTATGAAATAACACTACTGGCCATTAAAATTGCTACACCACGAAGATGACACGCTACAGACGCGAAATTTAACCGACAGGAAGAAGATGCTGTGATATGCAAATGATTAGCTTTTCAGAGCATTTATACAAAGCTGGCGCCGGTGGCGACACCTACAACGTGCTGACATGAGGAAAGTTTCCAATCGATTTCTCATACACAAAACAGCAGTTAACCGGCGTTGCGTGGTGAAACGTTGTTGTCATGCCTCGTGTAAGGAGGAGAAATCCGTACCATGACGTTTCCGACTTTGATAAAGATCGGATTGCAGCCTATCGCGATTGCGGTTTATCGTATCGCGACAGTGCTGCTCGCGTTGATCGAGATGTAATGACTGTTAGCAGAATATGGAATCGGTGGGTTCAGGAGGGTAATACGGAACACCGTCCTGGATCCCAACGGCCTCGTACCACTAGCAGTCGAGATGACAGGCAACTTATCCGCACGGCTGTAACGGATCGTGCAGCCACGTCTCGATCCCTGAGTCAACTGATGGGGACGTTTGCAACACAACAACCATTTGCACAAACAGTTCGACGATGTTTGCAGCAGCATGGACTATCAGCTCGGAGACCATGGCTGCGGTTACCCTTGACGCTGCATCACAGACAAGAGCGCCTGCGATGGTGTACTCAACGACGAACCTGGGTGCACGAATGGTAAAACGTCATTTTTTTCGGGTGAATCCAGGTTCTGTTTACAGCATCATGATGGTCGCATCCGTGTTTGGCAACATCGCGGTGAACGCACATTGGAAGCGCGTATTCGTCTTCGCCATACTGGCGTATCACCCGGCGCGATGGTATGGGGTGCCACTGGTTACACGTCCCGGTCACCTCTTGTTTGCATTGACGGCACATTGAACAGTGGACGTTACATTTCAGATGTGTTACGACCCGTGGCTCTACACTTCATTCGATCCCTGCAAAACCCTACATTTCAGCAGGATAATGAACGACCGCATGTTGCAGGTCCTGCACGGGCCTTTGTGGATACAGAAAAAGTTCGACTGCTGCCCAGGCCAGCACATTCTACAGATCTCTCACCAACCGAAAACGTCTGGTCAATGGTGGCCGATCAACTGGCTCGTCACAATACGCCAGTCACTACTCTGGATGAACTGTGATATCGTGTTGAAGCTGCGTAGGCAGCTGTACCTGTACACGGCATCCAAGCTCTGTTTGACTCAATGCCCAAGGGTATCAAGGCCGTTATTACGACCAGAGGTACTGGGTACTGATTTCTCAGGATCTATGCACCCAAATTGCGTGAAAATCACATGTCAGTTCTAGTATAATATATTTGTCCAATGAATACCCGTTTATCATCTGCATTTCTTATTGGTGTAGCAGTTTTAATGGCCGGTAGTGTAATTTGTACATATCCCAAGTTTTCTGGATCATCACCGTTCGTCTGAATCCTTGTAGCTCCCCGGAAGAGGAAAGCAGTGGCTCGCAAGCAAGTCGGTGAATAATGGAACCATTGCTCAGCGGCTGATGCGCGCCGGGTAGGTGGCGTACGTATTGTCGGGTAAGAAGCGGCGCTGCGGCGGGGGCGGACATACATTGGGCTTGTTTACCCACAACAGTAAATAAGATTTGTGGGGCTTTGTGGCGGTGAAAGCGCTGCCGGTGCCGGTGCCGGGGGCGGTGGCGGGGGCGGAGCAGGCGCGCGGACAATGCGGCCGCCGGCTGACGCCAAGACACGGCCTAATAGAGTTTTTCCTGTGCCCGGTAAACATATGCCATTACGCGGCGCGGAGACACAAAAAGCCCAGCCGGCGGTCGGCCGGACGCGCCTCTCTTAATTGGATCTGGCGGCCCGCTTGCCGCCCTGCAGGAGAACGGGCTGCGATGCGACACGACGGGCGCGCTCGCACGCACAATGCTGCTGCAATCACGCAGCGCTAGAGGAGGCCACGGGAAAGCCGACGTCGGCCGTCACTGGACAACGGACCAATACGGAATCCATGCGGCTTTTCGCGGATGATGCTGTAGTATACAGAGAAGTTGCAGCATTAGAAAATTGTCGCGAAATGCAGGAAGATCTGCAGCGGATAGCCACTTGGTGCAGGGAGTGGCAACTGACCCTTAACATAGACAAATGTAATGTATTGCGAATACATAGAAAGAAGGATACTTTATTGTATGATTATATGATAGCGGAACAAACACTGGTAGCAGTTACTTCTGTAAAATAGCTGGGAGTGTGCGTGCGGAACGATTTGAAGTGGAATGATCATATAAAATTAATTGTTGGTAAGGCGGGTACCAGGTTGAGATTCATTGGGAGAGTGCTTAGAAAATGTAGTCCATCAACAAAGGAGGTGGCTTACAAAACACTCGTTCGACCTATACTTGAGTATTGCTCATCAGTGTGGGATCCGTACCAGATCGGTCTGACGGAGGAGATAGAGAAGATCCAAAGAAGAGCGGCGCGTTTCGTCACAGGGTTATTTGGTAACCGTGATAGCGTTACGGAGATGTTTAATAAACGCAAGTGGCAGACTCTGCAAGAGAGGCGCTCTGCATCGCGGTGTAGCTTGCTCGCCAGGTTTCGAGAAGGTGCGTTTCTGGATGAGGTATCGAATATATTGCTTCCCCCTACTTATACCTCCCGAGGAGATCACGAATGTAAAATTAGAGAGATTAGAGCGCGCACGGAGGCTTTCAGACAGTCGTTCTTCCCGCGAACCATACGCAACTGGAACAGGAAAGGGAGGTAATGACAGTGACACGTAAAGTGCCCTTCGCCACACACCGTTGGGTGGCTTGCGGAGTATAAATGTAGATGTAGATGTAGAATCGCGGAAACTTGTTAGGTTACAGATATAGTTCTCTTCGACTATCGATACCTGTACCTCACACGCAGCGACCTAGTGCAGCAGCACTGCCACCAGGGGAACCCCCGAGGATCGAGAAGTTCGATTTGGCGCCAGTCGTTACAGACGGCGCAGAAGGTAAGTAGTAGTGGGGAGTCGTGGCTGAATGTTAGAAGTGGTTGGACAGTACATGACCGCGAGCCTTGAGAAATTCTACAAATCCGGCAATGCTAGCGGAAGAGACTGAAAACTCATTAATATTAGAAGCGAGCCGTTAGCAAAGATTTTTAAAGGCAGCGGTTACCTCAGAAAATCAATAACAAGCCGAAATAAGAGTGAACGTCAGTATCTATGCATAGGAACGTAAGTAATGTGTACCATGCCTTGTACTAGAGATAATAAACCTTTTAGTTCTATGAAGTAGTGTCTTCCTTAGAGTCCTTTTCATATCGTCATGTAATTAACTGAATGTAAAGGTTTTTCTTATCTAAAACGTGGTGATTTTCACAGGGTACTAGCTATACCCGGCGAACTTCGTTCCGCCTCTGAAAATCTTTATATGTTATAGCTGGCCCGGAAAACGTTGTTTTGTCATATAAATTATCCCTAGTCTATAACAATAATGTACACATGTAACACAATGTATACGTGTAACACAATAGCAGTTGTTCAAACGACAATCAATTCGCCGGGAAAACTTTAAAATTCACACAATAGCCGTTGTTGGCGGGAGCTCTTGACACAAACAATAATAATGCCCGAAAACTGTGTATGGTGGTAGATAAGGCATAGGGGGGAGTCCAGCAGTATCGGACACTATTAGTTTAGCGTTTCTACGGTAGATCGCGCGGATATAACAATTGCAGCCGATACACGGCTCGTCCATGAGCGTACAAGCATAGCGGCAATTTCGTGTCGAAACGTGTTTGCCAGCATTATGGTTAAAATCGTTCAAATGGCTATGAGCGCTATGGGACTTAACTTCTGACGTCATCAGTCCCCTAGAACTACTTAAGTCTAACTAACCTAAGGACATCACACACATCCATGCCCGAGGCAGGATTCGAACTTGCGACCATAGCGGTCGCGCGGTTCCAGACTGTAGCCCCTAGAACCGCTCGGCCACCTTGGCCGGCGCCAGCATTATGAGTAAGGCCAAGCGCAAACGTATCGATTTTTGTCGTACGTAAAAATATTGTACAATTAAATTCTTTTAGAGGAACAAATGAGAGCATATTAATTTCTTTGTTCCACGAAAAGAATTTGATCGTATGATATATTTCCGTACGATAAAAATCGATGCGTGTGCGCTAGGCCTAAATGTCGGTTTGGAGAATGACGCGTGCTACATACTTCTCGGTCTAGTTACGTCGATTCAAAGAGGGATATTCGAGTCGTTGCTTTTGGTACGTTTTCTTCAACTACCTATCTATCGAATAGTGAAAGATTATCACCGGTAGGCACATGGCGGGGATAATAATCAAGTGATAATTGAACGGTTATCGACAGGGGTTGAAAATTATTAAATTACTAAAATCGCTATTAAAAATAGGGGTTGGTGGTATAAGGGTGAAAATTTAGGGTTGTTTGTATTTTTTAATGCCACATCATAAAAAATAAAGATCAAAAGTTCTGTCCAAAAAATAAGAAAAAAATTTTGGAGTGGACCACCCTTATCACTTAGCGGTATGAAAAATAGATTACGACCGATTCTCAGACCTACCGAATATACATACAAAATTTCATCACAATCGATCGAGCCGTTTCGGAGGAGTATGGCAACTAACACTGTGACACGAGAATTTTATATATAAGGATGTACCGCTGGCACATGGTCTCATTATTAATATTCGCCGGCAGCGGTGGCCGAGCGGTTCTAGGCGCTTCAGTCTGGAACCGCACGACCGCTACGGTCGCAGGTTCAAATCCTGCCTCGGGCATGGATGCGTGTGATGTCCTTAGGTTAGTTAGGTTTAAGTAGTTCTAAGTTCTAGGGGACTGATGACCTCAGATGTTTAAGTCCCATGGTGGTCAGAGCCATTTGAACCATTTTTCTTAATAGATATCCAATTATCCTGTCCCTTCTTCTTGTCAATGTTTTCCACATGTTCTTTTGCTTGCAGATTCTGTGGGGAACCTCTTATTTTTTTATAAGTCCACATCCTTATATCGCACCACATTTCAAAATTTCCTGTTCTCTTGTGTTCCGGTTTTCGCGCCGTCCATTATTCACTAGTATAAAATGCTGTGCTCCAAAATGTGCCCCAAACTCACGTTCATGGATGACACATGAACTGTGTACCGAACAATAATGACTGATGTGGAGGTTGGAAATACCTTCACGAGTGAAGCTAAATTCGTTATTCCAAATCATGTAATTTATAAGACCTTCGTTTTCTTCCACTTCGTGCAACACCCATTCACAAAACTTTACTCGTCGAATGCGGTCTTCTGGCTGCTGGAGTTGATTTAACGAGTAGTGATATAGATGCGGTCCTTCATCGTGCAACAGTTCAACAACCAGTCTTTGAGATATCTGGAACCGCCTTGCAGTGTCACGGGTACTTCGCTAAAGTAACTGGTGAACGGTTTCCAGACTCGCGTCATCTGTTTATAGTGGGCGTTTAGTCCTTGGTTGCTCAAAAACGTGCTGTAAAAATAATGTGTTTTGTTCACCTACGACAATCTCGTGGACATCTGTTCAAGGAGTTAGACATTCTGACTACTGCTTCACAGTATATTTATTCCCTCATAAAGTTTGTTGTAAATAATGCACTATAGTCCAAAAACGGACAATGCTGTACATAATTACAATGCCAGAAGGAAAAATGGCATTTATTATTCCTCACTAATGTCTTCAGCACAAAAAAGGGTCCACATGCTGCAACCAAAACTTTTGAACTCTTACCCAGTGACGTAGACAAAGTAAAATTTGAAAACAAACTGAAGAAGCTCCTCCTCCACAACTTTTTCCATTCCGTAGAAGTATTTCTATTTAGTAATGAATAAAAGGTTGTGGATAGGAATTACTAACTCACATCTGTAAATAGAAAAAAAACTTAAAAATGTTAAGCATATTACCACATTTACAAATTAATTTCCGATATGAATGTAAAATTACGTGTTCCACATCATTACGATTTATTGTGGAAAACGGGTTGTTCTTGAATAACTCAAAAACCATGGCTCTAGTGAAAATGTGTACCAGTACAAAATTTAACAATATTAAATTTCCTACAAAAGATCCTTCTTCTGATTTCCGTAGGACAAACTGTTCGAGCGTACTGGGCGAGAGAATATGAAAACCTCGCGCGTGGTTTTAGAAGGCGTTGCTGGTCGCATAAATCACGTAGGTAGGGGGCAGCTGAATCACCTCGTATATGACGAATAACAATGGCGAGAGGACCGACCCGTGTGGAGTGCCCAATGTGGATGTTCCAGGCTTGAGCATTGGCTGTCAGTCTTGACCATTATCTTTCCGTCGCGGAAAAAATTGAGTATAATCATGGTGCTACAGTCGGAGAGGACGTTAAGGTCTTGAAGAAGCGGTCGTACCGCTTCGTTGTTTCTAAAAGTATGACGGCGGTGTTGTTGAAAACTTTGATGTTACAATCTATACAGGGTGTATCCGTAAGAGCGTGCGAAAATTTAACAGGGGATAGAGGATGCTCCACTGAGCAATTTGAGGTAGCGAACCTGGGGTCGGAGGAGCCAGCTTAAGGAGATAATAGGAGCAAAATCACATTACTGTGTACTTTTTTATTTACATTAGTCAACTGCAAATTCCATCATTGACACAATGAACGTACCGAGTGAGGTGGCGCAGTGGTTAGCACACTGGCCTCGCATTCGGGAGGACGACGGTTCAATCCCGCGTCCGGCCATCCTGATTTAGGTTTTCCGTGATTTCCCTAAATCGCTCCAGGCAAATGCCGGGATGGTTCCTCTGAAAGGGCATGGCCGACTTCCTTCCCCGTCCTTCCCTAATCCGATGAGACCGATGACCTCGATGTTTTGTCTCTTCCTCCAAACAACCCAACCCAACCCCACAATGAACGTACCATATTACTGTATCTTACAAAATGTTCTGAAAGTGACCGCTATCAACCTCAATGCTACCATGATATCGGCGAACAAGATTCTGATGCACCCTGACAAACATTCCTGGTATGTTTCGAACAGCTACAATTCCCGCAGTTAATTCCATCTCCGTATCCATAGGGGTCTCATACACCAGTGAGTTTAGAGATCCCCATAGGAAATAATTAAGGGGATTCAGGTCACGTGGCCTTACAAGCCACTGAGTAGGACCTCCCCTTCCAATCCACCGACCTTGAAATACTGTACCGGTACTGCTCCATCGTATTGTATAGTACGTCTCTGAATACCACTGAGTAATGACTCGGTCTCTCGTTGATACGTAGCACGTTCTGTCACGGGACACCGGAAATACGAGGGTGAGTAAAATGAAAACCTTAAATTTGTAATAACAAATCGAAATTTCGCGCCGTTATCTGTAAGTTGGTAAGCGTGCTACAAACGGCGCGCAGAATGGCCTGTAGGTGGCAGCATAGTGCAGATGCACATATACCGTCTCAGTATCAGCATAAAGAAGGCCGCCCAAATTGCGACTTGCACCAGGGAAGAAAAGCGCTCTGTTATTTGGTTTTTGCGTACTGAAGGTGTGAACAACTGAAATTCGTCGACGAATGAGGGTTCAGTATGGTGATGCATGTTTGTCACAGCAACAAGTCTACGAATGGAGTTGGAAGTTCGCAAATGGTGTGACTTCAGTGGACGATGCTCCTCGTGCAGGTCAGGCGCAACGAGTTGTGACTCCACAGAACATTGTGGCAGTTGAAGCCATAGTGAAGGAAAACCGCCGAGAGACACTGAATGACGTTGCAGCATTTTTACAGATTAGTCATGGGTCATTACACCACATTGTGCATGATGTGTTCCAGTTTCAAAAAGTGTCTGCAAGATGGGTGCCACCGCAGCTGACTCCTGAAATGAGAGAACGACCTGTTGATTCTTGTGAAGAACGTCTTTGGCGTTTTGAACGTGATGGTGATGGCTTCCCTGCAAGAATCGTTACTGGCGACGAAACCTGAGTTCACTTCCACCAACCGGAAACGAAGAGAGCGAGCAAGGAATGGCGCCATTCTTCATCACCAAAACCAAGTTTCGAACAGAACCATCAGCAGGGAAGGTTATGCTGACTGTCTTTTGAGTCGAAAAAGGCGTCATTTTGGAGCATTATATGCCTAGAGGGACCACTGTCACCAGTGCATCATACACAGATCTCCTAAAAAATCATCTGCGGCCTGAAATCAAATCAAAGCGAAGTGGATTGCTGCCAGCAGGTGTTCTTTTGCAACATGACAATGTAAGGTCCCACACTGCCCGTACAACAGTTGCAACAACCACAGACCTACATTTTGAGTGTCTTCCTCATCCACCATACTCATCAGACCCTGCCCCAAGTGATTTCCATAAGTCTGGACCACTCAGAGAGGGAATGGGGGGAAAGAAGTTCCGTTCTGGTGAAGAGGTACGCCACGCGGTGCATGAGTGGTTGCGCGGACTACCAAAAGAATTTTTTGCTAAAGGAATTTATGCACTTTGTAAGCGCTGGAGGATTTGCATTGAGCATGGGGGAGATTATGTTGAAAAGTGATACACCTGTGTACCACACCTGTACAATAAATAATATTAAAAAAAATATTTAAGGTTTTCATTTGACTCACCCTCGTACGATACAAAAGAGACAAGTAAAGTAAGGAAATCCTGCATCATGACATCCTGGTAATCAGACTCGTCCTCCTTGTTTATTTGCAGGAAATGAAGAATGTACATGTAAATAAACATCACAGTACGTGTAAACCTGTACGCATGTTAGTTGTAAACAAGTTGGAAAACAGTGACGCTAGACAACGCGGTAGACAAGTTTACTTCCACATCTCCTTAAGCTGGCTCCTCCAACCGCATGTTCCTTGTCTCATATTGTTATGTGGAGCATTCTTTATGTCCAGCTGCATTTTCGCACCTACAGTCTGGAACCGCGCGACGCTACGGTCGCAGGTTCGAATCCTGCCTCGGTCATGGATGTGTGTGATGTCCTTCGGTTAGTTCGGTTTAGTTCTAAGTTCTAGGGGACTGATGACCTCAGCAGACCCGTGGTCTAGGGATTAAGCGAAAGGTGTAGAGTTCAAACCTTGTGTGGTGCTTATTATAGCCGGCACGGTAGCTCAGCGTGTTCGGTCTGACGGTTAGCTGCCCTCTGAAATAAAAAAACTGAGTTCATGGATCAACGACGAACTGAAACGGGTGGGGTTGCGACGTCCGCCCCGAGCAGATACAACGAACGAAAAAACGAACAAAATGAGATTAAAAAAAAGGGGTAGCGCCTTTGATTCATAATCAAAAACGTCTTCGGTCCCGGGTTCGATCCCCGCCACTGCCTAAATTTTCATAAATAATCAGCATTGGCGGCCGAAGACTTCCGGCATAAGAAGTCAGCCTCATTCTGCCAACGGCCTTGTCAAAGAGGACGGAGGAGCGGATAGAGGTTCAGGGCACTCTCTTGTCCTAGGGGTGGGAAATTGCCCCTAAAGGCGGAAGAACCAGCAATGATCAACAACATGAGGATGCAGAAGGCAATGGAAACCACTGCATTAAAGACACGTAACGTGTATCCACAGGACATGTGGCCTGTAATTGAAGAAGTGTCATGATGATCTCTCCATTGGCAAAAGATTCCGGAATAGTCCCTCATTCGGATGTCCGTGAGGGGACTGCCAAGGGGGAGGTTACCATGAGAAAAAGATTGAATAATCTACGAAAGGATAACGTTCTACGAGTCGGGGCGTGGAATGTCAGAAGCTTGAACGTGGTAGGGAAACTAGAAAGTCTGAAAAGGGAAATGCAAAGGCTCAATCTAGATATAGTAGGGGTCAGTGAAGTGAAGTGGAAAGAAAACAAGGATTTCTGGTCAGATGAGTATCGGGTAATATCAACAGCAGCAGAAAATGGTATAACAGGTGTAGGATTCGATATGAATAGGAAGGTAGGGCAGAGGGTGTGTTACTGTCAACAGTTCAGTGACCGGGTTGTTCTAATCAGAATCGACAGCAGACCAACAGCGACAACGATAGTTCAGGTGTACATGCCGGCGTCGCAAGCTGAAGATGAACAGATAGAGAAAGTGTATGAGGATATTGAAAGGGTAATGCAGTATCTAAAGGGGGACGAAAATCTAATAGTCATGGGCGACTGGAATGCAGTTGTAGGGGAAGGAGTAGAAGAAAAGGTTACAGGAGAATGTGGGCTTGGGATAAGGAATGAAAGAGGAGAAAGACTAATTGAGTTCTGTAACAAGTTTCAGCTAGTAATAGCAAATACCCTGTTCAAGAATCACAAGAGGAGGAGGTATACTTGGAAAAGGCCGGGAGATACGGGAAGATTTCAATTAGATTACATAATGGTCAGACAGAGATTCCGAAATCAGATACTGGATTGTAAGGCGTACCCAGGAGCAGATATAGACTCAGATCACAATAAAGTAGTGATGAAGAGTAGGCTGAAGTTCAAGACATTAGTCAGGAAGAATCAATACGCAAAGATGTGGGATACGGAAGTCCTAAGGAATGACGAGATACGTTTGAAGTTCTATAATGCTATAGATACAGCAATAAGGAATAGCGCAGTAGGCAGTACAGTTGAAGAGGAATGGACACCTCTAAAAAGGGCCATCACAGAAGTTGGGAAGGAAAACATAGGTACAAAGAAGGTAGCTGCGAAGAAACCATGGGTAACAGAAGAAATACTTCAGTTGATTGATGAAAGGAGGAAGTACAAACATGTTCCGGGAAAATCAGGAATACAGAAATACAAGTCGCTGAGGAATGAAATAAATAGGAAGAGCAGGGAAGCTAAGACGAAATGGCTACAGGAAAAATGTGAAGACATCGAAAAAGATATGATTGTCGGAAGGACAGACTCAGCATACAGGAAAGTCAAAACAACCTTTGGTGACATTAAAAGCAACGGTGGTAAAATTAAGAATGCAACGGGAATTCCACTGTTAAATGCAGAGGAGAGAGCAGATAGGCGGAAAGAATACATTGAAAGCCTCTATGAGGGTGAAGATTTGTCTGATGTGATAGAAGAAGAAACAGGAGTCGATTTAGAAGAGATAGGGGAAGTGGCAACAAAACGACTATTCACGTTGGTGTGTAGAATATATGAGTCTGGCGACATACCATCTGACTTTCGGAAAAGCATCATCCACACAATTCCGAAGACGGCAAGAGCTGACAAGTGCGAGAATTATCGCACAATCAGCTTAACAGCTCATGCATCGAAACTGCTTACAAGAATAATATACAGAAGAATGGAAAAGAAAATTGAGAATGCGCTAAGTGACGATCAGTTTGGCTTTAGGAAAAGTAAAGGGACGAGAGAGGCAATTCTGACGTTACGGCTAATAATGGAAGCAAGGCTAAAGA
Source organism: Schistocerca serialis cubense (assembly GCF_023864345.2). Taxonomy (NCBI): domain Eukaryota; kingdom Metazoa; phylum Arthropoda; class Insecta; order Orthoptera; family Acrididae; genus Schistocerca; species Schistocerca serialis. The sequence goes on along the minus strand of NC_064642.1, from coordinate 630,603,431 downwards.
AAAATCAAGACACTTTCATAGGATTTGTCGACCAGGAAAAAGCGTTCGACAATATAAAATGGTGCAAGCTGTTCGAGATTCTGAAAAAAGTAGGGGTAAGCTATAGGGAGAGACGGGTCATATACAATATGTACAACAACCAAGAGGGAATAATAAGAGTGGACGATCAAGAGCGAAGTGCTCGTATTCAGAAGGGTGTAAGACAAGGCTGTAGCCTTTCGCCCCTACTCTTTAATTTGTACATCGAGGAAGCAAGGATGGAAATAAAAGAAAGGTTCAGGAGTGGAATTAAAATACAAGGTGAAAGGATATCAATGATACGATTCGCTGATGACTGCTATCCTGAGTGAAAGTGAAGAAGAATTAAATGATCTGCTGAACGGAATGAACAGTCTAATGAGTGCACAGTATGGTTTGAGAGTAAATCGGAGAAAGACGAAGGTAATGAGAAGTAGTAGAAATGAGAACAGCGAGAAACTTAACATCAGGATTGATGGTCACGAAGTCAATGAAGTTAAGGAATTCTGCTACCTAGGCAGTAAAATAACCAATGACGGACGGAGCAAGGAGGACATCAAAAGCAGACTCGCTATGGCAAAAAAGGCATTTCTGGCCAAGAGAAGTCTACTAATATCAAATACCGGCCTTAATTTGAGGAAGAAATTTCTGAGGATGTACGTCTGGAGTACAGCATTGTATGGTAGTGAAACATGGACTGTAGGAAACAGAACAGAAGAGAATCGAAGCATTTGAGATGTGGTGCTATAGAGGAATGTTGAAAATTAGGTGGACTGATAAGGTAAGGAGGTTCTACGCAGAATCGGAGAGGAAAGGAATGTGTGGAACACACTGATAAGGAGAAGATGCAGGATGATAGGACATCTGCTAAGACATGAGGGAATGACTTCCATTGTACTAGAGGGAGCTGTAGAGGGCAAAAACTGTAGAGGAAGACAGAGATTGGAATACGTCAAGCAAATAATTGAGGACGTAGGTTGCAAGTGCTACTCAGAGATGAAGAGGTTGGCACAGGAAAGGAATTCGTGGCGGGCCGCATCAAACCAGTCAGTAGACTGATGACCAAAAAAAAAAAAAAAAAGTGCTCAGAGCCATTTGAACCATTTGAACCATCTTCGCACGCTCTTACGAATACACCTTGTATTTTCCTATATTCGCAGTAGTTGGAGTTCCGATGAGAGTCTAGGCTGGAAGGCAAATTGGTCTTGCCTAATCACGTCCGGACGAAGATGAGTGGTCGAGGACTCACTTCATTTCGGAGGAACTGGGCCACAGCAGCGCACGTGGTCGGTGTACGAGGCAGATGAGGCTCATTAGCAGCTCGGGCCGCCGAGCTGCGCGCCGTAATCGCATGCACGTGGCGGCTCGGCCGGCGCGTTTCTGCGCGGCCGGACCTCGCAGCGAGGGGTCGTTATTTCCGATCGGCCGGTCACGGCGGGGCCCGGCGTGCCAGCGTGCCAGCGTGCTTACGTAGGCGGCACTGACAACGCGGCTCACGGGATCGGAGATCGCATCCCCGCTCCCTGACGTCACTGCACTGGCCGACACCATCGCTGACTCGCGCAGAACCCTCAACAAGCTGAGCCGCTTGTTGCCATCACCACTGGTTCTCTTCCAACGATGCACGAAGAAGCTGACATAACAATGGTTGCTGGAAGTGGTAGGGAACTGAGTACTTATAATGCGCACGTAAAAAATGTCCACGACGCCAATGATCAATGCAGCAGGTAGACATACACCGACTAGTCACATTACTCTCAAAAGTCTGAATAACCACTCTTTGCAGCGCGACAGGTCCAGGAAGAGAGTCAATGACGATCTGGAAGTTACAGAAAAGAATGTGGAGCCATGTCGACTATAGTGCTGCGACCAGCTGCGCCAAATCTCTCGGTTGATGATCCATGCCGCCAACAGGCCGATCGAGGTGGTCACACAGATTCTCGATTGGGTTTGAATCCCGGGAGTTCTTTTACCTTCTGTCCCATGTTGTTCCTGTGAAAGCCGACTGAATTTCCCTTTCTGCCTCTCTGTGGTTTTCTTCTGCGACGTCTGTTGCGCTACTGTGGCTGCGTCAGTCCTCACAAAGGACGACGGCCTGCAGCTAAGCACAGCTTGGGACCCGCCGTCGGGAAGTTGAAGAGGGCGCGGCAAGCACGCAATGAAAACATTACCATATATGGCGCTGCAGCGAGCACCAGTGACGTAACTATAGACAGAGCAGCCATATAAGGACAGCAGCAGCAATTATTCGACAGTCACCGCTTGACAATGGCCTAGGAAAACTCAGCCGACAGCTCGTGGATTTTAAACCAGTGGACGCGGCTGGAAGCCAGATGAAAATTTTATCAGCTTCACATTAAGATGTACACGGAATTAAAAGGGAGTGAAACGGCCCATGCGTAGCTGGTGCCATGGGGCGACAGACAATATTACCGTAGTGCACGAAATAGGAAACGCTGGTGGAAGGCGTAACTGCATGATAAAATTTGCGCATAGCAAACAGATCAAGTGTAAACTATCAGTCGGTATGTTGCATCGAAAAGGGATTGAGAAAAATTATAGGTGAAAAAAATGAAGAGGATAAGAGGCAGCGAGGAGAGGGGAAACTTTAAAAATGAATTATAGCTGTAAAAAGGAGGATAAATGAAAAAAATATACTATTTTAGAAGAAAACGTAGAAATTTGATGAAAACGAATGACAAGTGGAGGCCACCAACGATCTGTAAGTACATTAATCGGTATGAAATTCCCATAAATTCTTCAGGAAACTGTCGACTCGGAAGCTGCAGCTGATCTTTTAACGTTACCATGTTTATAGGCTTTATTTCACAGTTTGGTCAGTCCGCAGCTCGTGGTGTAGTGGCTAGCGTTTCTGCCTGGAGATCACGGGACCCCGGGTTCTATTCCCGGCCGGGAATGGGAATTTCTCTGCCCAGAGTCTGGGTGTTTGTGTTGTTCTCATCATTTCATCATCATTCGTGACGGTGGCTAGATTGGATTGTGTAAAAATTGGACTGTGTAAAAGTTGGGACTATGTACGGACGCTGATGACCGCACAATTGAGCGCTCCACAAACCAATCATCATCAGCATCACAGTTTGGCCATTTATTGTTTGTGGATTTCTCGATCTTCATAGTACACCTTTTAGTACACATACGCCACCTTTGTTTCAAACTGTCATTGTATATCTGATCACCAAGACGTTCATGAAAATCTGACAGTTGGTTCTACCCGAAACGCGTCAGATAAAGTCATTGGTTTATCAGATGTTGGCTTCTTAATTAGTGACCAATACAATAATTGTGCAATAGTCCCTCTGATTTGTAATGTAGTAGCTTTCTTCCTGCTCGACTTTGTCACAATTACGACGACATAAAAAGCAGACTAGGACAGGCAAAGAGGACATTCTTAGCCAAAGGAAATCTACTGGTATGAAATATACGCCTTAATTTGAGGAACAGATTTCTGAGAATGTACATATAGAGCACAGCATTGTATAGTAGCAAATTTTGGATAGTGGAAAAGACGGAACAGAAGAGAGTCGAAGCTTTTGAGATGTGTTGCTACAGAAGAATGTTGAAAATTAGGTGGACTAATAAGAAGAGGAATGAGAAGGTTTTCCACAGAATCGGTGGTAGAACGAACATTTGGAAAACTCTGACAAGAAGAAGGGACAGGATGGTGGGACAATGGTTAAAACATGAGGGATTAACCTCCATGGTGCTGCGAGGAGCTGAAGAAGATAAAAAGTGTAGGGGAAGACAGAGATTAGAATACATCCAGCAAATAATTGAGTTTAAAAAAAATTATTTCCATAGTAATAATAATTATACAACATAACCCACTTCCTTGTATGATTAGTGGGTCCTAATTTGTTCAAAACATATATAGGTTTAATTAATTTGTGAGCTACAGCTGTAACTAGTGACAATGGGCAGCTAAATTTCTACTATTATTATTAGTATTTAATGTATAATCTCTTAACTAAAACTCTACTGCCTGCAACGTCACAGTTGTGTCAGAAATATATAAACCTACTTTAGTGCCTTGCCCATCGAGCTAATCCCGGTGGGCGTGCCCCTGACACTGTGTAGGCCAAAGGTATTATTCGCTGCAGGTTCCTAATAACTAATTTCCTAATCTAAGTCCTGCTAACTAGTTCTAACCTAAGTCAAGTCCGGTGCTTTTGTCTAGCGTTGGTGATGTTGTTCACCACTCCCCCTAGTCCTGTACGTGGTGGATTCCAGACTACGAGGAAAGTCGGCCTACCCACGCGCAGGCGGTATAGGAGTAGGGCGCGCATTCAGTATTTGGTATGTCTCAATTTTTGCGTTAATTTATGTCCCTCAGATATTCCTTTAACACTTTTCGTGATACCTCATCTGTTAATGTGTTGAGAGTTTGAAAAGTGTCTTCTTGTCTTGGTAACTGGTATGTTGCACGGTCAGGTAATTGGTCACGTAATGTGGAAGCAACATCATTTAAAAGAGGGCGCTCGTAGACTACATGATCGGGGGTACCCTCTGATTCACCACATTCACAGACAAAAATTAGAATACATCCAGCAACTAACTGAGTTAATAGTCTTCAAGTGCTGCTCTGAACGGAAGAGGTTGGCGCAGGAGAGGAATTTGTGGCGGGCCGCATCAAACCAGTCAGAAGACTGATGACTCAAAAAATTATTCTAGATAGAGTTAGACACTTACGTTGAGAATAAGGATTCAAAATTTCTCCTAATCACAGGCAACAGCAGTCACCCTCTTTTAACATATAGGAACTGCAGAAGTTGTCAGTATAATCAGTAACCGCTTCAGAATCGGAGCTCTAGTCCTCGCTGCTGCTCCCTCTACTATTTGAACCCAACGCCAAAGCAACTTTTTCGTTCCCTTCACTACGGTAAAGAGCGTAGCGTGTGGATGGAAAACTCGTCCGTGCTGGCGAGATGACAGACACAAGATACGTTGATGATATTCTAGTCATCTATAATGGACCCGCCGATAGAATTGATCATATATTTAAACTTTTTAACGACCTCCATGAATAAATTTCTTTCACTATTGAACTCGAAAACGAAAACCGCCAATTACATTATTTAGATTTGACGCTTACAATAGAAGACAATAACATCACTTTCAATATTTTTCGAAAAGAAACGTATACTGACCAAATCGTGCCTGCTTCCTCCTTTCATCCACAGTCTCGAAAAATGGCCTTTTTTCACTCTGCCGTCCACCGAGCCACCTCCATACCACGTTCAACAGAAAACTTTAATGAGCAGATTAATTTACTTAAAACCATAGCAGTCAATAATGAATATACGCCTAACATAGTGGACGACATCCTAAAAAAGAAAACTGCAAGAACTACCACTCTCAACACCTCACGCACTGAAATTAACCCAAAAAAACGTTTTGCTATTCCTTTCATAGGACCCATTTCCTATCAGATTCAACGCATGCTTCGCAACAAATACAACTTCAATGTTGCCTTCTCTACTAATAATAATCTAAAGAGAAACGTCATTCATAATTTGAAATCCATTCGCTCCCCTACAGAAAGTTCTGGCGTTTATAAGATCATCTGCGATACCTTCTCCTCCTATTATATAGGGCAAACTGGACGTGCTTTCAGTATCAGATAAAAAGAACATCTTTTGAGAAAGAACGACACCAGTACCCTAAATTCATCCTTCGCCGATCATCTCTTAATTACTGGACACGTGCCTAAAGCCATAGGCGATAACAATATTCTGCATACCGAAAAGAAGGGGCGTAGGTTAGATGTCTTAGAGGAATTGGAGATTTTCAAACATCTCACTCGTCATGATGGCCTCATTCTCAATGAACAGCTGCAGCTGCGAAATAAAAACTTTTTCGACTGTATAAAGCCATTGCTTGATCTTTGATTCAGATTTCCTCATGCAGTTTACCGAAATGTTGTTTCCCTGTCACATCTTTGCTGGTTTCTTGTATGTCATAACTAACGTTTTTTTACGTTAAAAATGTATCTCTATTTAAAGCAGATAAATATGTAACTTCATCCTGTTATTATTAATGCTTACGTTATGCCTGAATCAGCTGCATCACAATATCATGTGTCTAATTTTGAATGTACAGTAGCCTAGTTGTTTCTGAGGCTACTAGATGGCGCTCGTAGCAACACCATGTTTACTTGCCCACACTTTCTAAAGTGGGCACCTCAGTCTCGTTGCAACCCTTGTTCACAGTACGAGCAAGCCCTTAGCGGCTCGTTTAATGAAATTAAATTAAAAAAAAATATATAATGAAATGATTTTGTTTTCAAATGTTACCTTTTTTAAATTTGTTTTTTGTTATTTTTATCTTTTGTTTTATTCAGTACGAACTTTGTTGTAGAACCCCTTATTTACGTGTGGTAATAAAAATTCATTTAGACAGAATTAAGTACATTTAAAATTACGTGAACTTAGTCAACCCTCTCATCCTGATAAATACATATTAACTGATTAAGAATATTTAGTTGAGAATTATATCTTTTACATAATTCGGCCCTGGCACACATTTTCTAAATGCAGTGTTTTTTTTTAATATTTACTGAATTCTTTCCCGGCGTTGTCTATGGAACACAAGACTGTCTCTATTAGCAGAAAATGGTTAAATATTGCCAAGCCGACCTGAACGTTTAATTATCATTGATAAAACACACTTCACTATACATTTAAGTTATTTGAAAGAACCAACAAATTGTTAAATTTCAACGTTAACTATCCGCCTATGAATACACAAATGTGAAACTAGTAATAAATTCCGTCAGTCTTAGGATCGCTGTAAAAGAAAAACATTTTCTTAATTCACTGCTAATTTTTATCTGCTCCCGATTTACGGGTTTGGTTAATTTTTCTTAGCGGAACAATTTTTTTAAATCTGCCGCCGCTGCAAATCGTTCGGTCACGGCACAGCCCAGCAACACCAGCGATAATTGCTAAAAATGCTGAAAATTCTTTAAAGAAATATTATAGATGACATGGGCAAGCTAATTTACATTAGTAATACACACTTTTGATAAATTATAATGTATTTAGACCACAACAATAATTCAACTTACATTAGTTTGTAATTTCTCCTCTAATGGCGGCTAAATCTAGATACAGATGAAGTCTACCCATTCATAAAATGCTACGTCACAGGTTCCTGTCTCTCTCAGCTCTCGAGGAAGAAGACAAAGAATGCACGCTATGTATTCCTATTTATATCACTATCAACCGTTAATGTCTCTTTGCAATCTGCGGCTGTATTTTACATTTTTGTTATCGTAGATATTGACACATTTCGTAATTACATTGTGAGTATATAAATATTACAATCATAAATACATCGAGAATATTACTACAGAAAATATTACAATAATAACGAATGTCCTTTACACAAAATTAAGTAATATTTTTTGTTAAATAATTACAGTATATACAAATTGCTTCATAGCGGCGTATATAGTACAATTAAATTTTAGTTTATTAATAGTGTGTGTGCGGCCAGGGAACGTTACACTCGCCATCTCACAACTGTTCATGACGTCGCCTTTCCGGCTTAGATCTTTTTTAATATGAGACTTGTAAGTACTGCATCTTTTCCAGTCAGTACAAACTTTAATTTTATTAATGTTCTATATACCTAATATGTTTTAGAACAGTTGGTCTAATTCTGAAGACGACGCTCATAGTAGCGTCGAAACCAGGTCAGTCTTGACTTAATATTTGTGACCGAGGGCTTATTTGTTCCAATATGAGATGACAGACTATATGGAAGGTTGAGTAGCGAGTCGTAGCGGAAACGAGATGGTGGAGTGGGAGCGAGCTGTAAGTAGGCGGGTAGACAGCGAGTACTAGAGGGCGCCCCTGGCAGCGGTGGCGGTGTGGCGTCTTGTTTTCCGGGGCGCGTCCCGCCATGCCTCGCCTCGCGTTGCCTTGCGCCCTGGCGCCGCTTCCGCGCCAGTTTCTAATTAAGTTCCGGCGCCGTCTCCGGCGCAGCCTAATCGAATGAAGACCCACCGCTGATGGCATCCTGCCGCCCCGCCTCCCCTGTCAACCAGACGCAGAGCCACTGCCCTCCCCATTCCCCACATTCCCACCAGCTGGAGTCCAGCACCGCGGGACACTTCTCAGTCTCAGCATACAGCATTTGGCTTCCCGCGCCATCTTAGCAGCAACAGTTCTCTCTTTCGTTGCAATGTCCATTCGAGGCGCCATCAGCAACGTGTACTGGCCAATCTCATATAGTTTCTGTGGTGTCACCGCCAGACACCACACTTGCTAGGTGGTAGCTTAAATCGGCCGCGGTCCATTTAGTACCTGTTGGACCCGCGTGTCGCCACTGTGTGATCGCAGACCGAGCGCCACCACAAGGCAGGTCTCGAGATACGGACGAGCACTCGCCCCAGTTGTACGACGACATTGCTAGCGACTATACGGACGAAGCCTTTGCTCTCATTTGCCGAGAGACAGTTAGAATAGCCTTCTGCTAAGTCCATGGCTACGACCTAGCAAGGCGCCATTACCCTTACATAGTTTGATAATTATCGTATAAATGTCTCAAGAAGAACGTTGTAAACCAACAAAGAATTAAAGTTAAGTATTCGAGGAGCTGCATACTTTTCTTATTAGCATTCAATAGTTATCCTGTTCCAGACTTCACGCCAGTCGGCGTCTGTGTACGCGTGCCTTTCTTTCGGCTACCCGTCACTGTGGACTGGCTGCCTTAGCAGTCCACATCAGTTTCTATTCTAATTGCAGTGCAAAATGCTGTGGTCCTCTTGTCATATGCCTGTTCCTTGTCATCTGGTATTTTTCTAGACACTATCACTTAAATACGCCAGCAAGCGAGGGTCTGGGAGTGGTAACATGCCAGGGCACAAAAATACAGCACAGTACCCAGAAAAGCTTTTTCTTAACAATAATGAAAACTATACAATCTAGTCACAATAACGTGACCGCCGCCGATGTTCAACGCCAAGGTGCAGCAACCAGTGAGACGGCAGATGGCAATACTAGCAGTGGAAGTACATTACTGGCCATTAAAATTGCTACACCACGAAGATGACGTGCTACAGATGCGAAATTTAACCGACAGGAAGAAGATGCTGTGATATGCAAATGATTAGCTTTTCAGAGCACTCACACAAGGTTGACGCTGGTGGCGACACCTACAACGTGCTGACATGAGGAAAGTTCCCAACCGATTTCTCATACACAAACAGCAGTTGACCGGCGTTGCCTGGTGAAACTTTGTTGTGATGCCTCGTGTAAGGAGGAGAAATGCGTACCATCACGTTTCCGACTTTGATAAAGGTCGGATTGTAGCCTATCGCGATTGTAGTTTATCGTATCGCGACATTGCTGCTCGCGTTGGTCGAGATCCAGTGACTGGTGGCAGAATATGCAATCGTTGGGTTCAGGAGGGTAATACGGAACGCCGTGCTGGATCCCAACGACCTCGTATCACTATCAGTCGAGATGACAGGCATCTTATCCGCATGGCTGTAACGGATCGTGCAGCCACGTCTCGATCCCCGGGTCAACACATGGGGACGTTTACAACACAACAACCGTCTGCACGAATAGTTCGACGACGTTTGCAGCAGCATGGCCGATCAGCTTGGAGACCGTGGCTGCGGTAACTCTTGACACTGCATTACAGACAGGAGCGCGTGCGGTGGTGTACTCAACGTCGAACCTGGGTGCACGAATGGCAAAACGTCATTTTTTCGGATGAATCCACGTTCTGTTTACAGCATGATGGTGCTCGCATCCGTGTTTGACGACATTGCGGTGAACGCACATTGGAAGCGTGTATTCGTCATCGCCATACTGGCGTATCACCCGGCGTGATGGTATGGGGTGCCGTTGCTTACACGTCTCAGTCACCTCTTGATCGCATTGACGGCACTCTGAATAGTGGACGTTACATTTCAGATGTGTTACGACCCGTGGCTCTACCCTTCTTTCGATCCCTGCGAAACCCTACATTTCAGTAGGATAATGTACGACCGCATGCTGCAGGTCCTGTATGGGCCTTTCTGGATACAGGAAATGTTCGACTGCTGCCCTGGCCAGCACATTCTCCAGATCTCTCACCAATTGAAAATGTCTGGTCAATGGTGGCCGAGCAACTGGCTCGTCACAATACGCCAGTCACTACTCTTGATGAACTGTGGTATCGTGTTGAAGCTGCATGGGCAGCTGTACCTGTACACGCCATCCACGCTCTGTTTGACTCAATTCCCAGGCGTATCAAGACCGTTATTACGGCCAGAGGTGGTTGTTCTGGGTACTGATTTCTCAGGATCTCTGCACCCAAATTGCGTGAAAATGTAATCACATGTCAGTTCTAGTGTATTTGTCCAATGAATACCCGTTTGCCGGCCGCGGTGGTCCAGCGGTCCAGGCGCTCAGTCCGGAACACCGCGACTGCTACGGTCGCAGGTTCGAATCCTGCCTCGGGCATGGATGTGTGTGATGTCCTTAGCTTAGTTAGGTTTAAGTAGTTCTAAGTTCTAGGAGACTGATGACTACAGGTGTTAAGTCCCATAGTGCTCAGAGCCATTTGAACCTTTTGAATACCCGTTTATCATCTGCATTTCTTTTTGGTGTAGCAATTTTAATGGCCAGTAGTATATATAAAGCGTGTCGAGAGGGACGCGGTATACACTGCAGTTGTTGTCGTATCGCGGAAACGGAACCATTTACCTGACGTCCAAAAGGGCATCATTATAGGATGGAAGCATTTCCGAAACAGCTAAGTGTCTAGCCGGCCGGAGTGCCGTGCGGGTCTAGGCGCTACAGTCTGGAACCGAGCGACCGCTCCGGTCGCATGTTCGAATCCTGCCTCGGGCATGGATGTGTGTGATGTCCTTAGGTTAGTTAGGTTTAATTAGTTCTAAGTTCTAGGCGACTCATGACCTCAGAAGTTAAGTCGCATAACGCTCAGAGCCATTTTTTTTGAGCTAAGTTTCCAAAGTGTTTCCGTGCCGCCGAGGTTAATGTATACCATGAAAACCGGCGCCGAGGCAACGTGTGGTACACGTGGGCCATAGATAATAGGTGTGAACTACGGCTGCATAGATGTGTACAAGTGAACAGACATACAATGTCGAACAACTGCGCGTCCAGATGAAGCAAGTATCTGCTAACAGTGTCGTTCAGCGAATGTTAATGCTCATGGGCCTCCACAACAGGTGCCAGGTTTATGCACCCATGCCGATTGCTGGTCATCGGCGACAAAGGCTGGAACCTGTGCTCCAGTACCACAATTGGACGTCCACTGACTGGCGACAGGTCACCTTTTCAGATGACTGAAGTTTTATGCTGCCTCGGACAGATGGCGTGTACGGCGTGGAACGTCTCAAAGCAAACAAGGGAGAGCTGTCGTCTGAGGAATGTTTTCCTGGCATCCTCTAAGTGATCTCGTCAGTCTGTAAAGTACAGTGGATCAACACAAGTTTGCATGTGCCTTGGGTACCATGTCCACCCCTACATGCCGTTTGGTATTACTCGGCACAGTGGCATCTACCAGCAGGACGGTGCAACATGTCACAACATGTCACGCAGTTCACAGTGTACGTGTGTGGTTAGGTTCGAAGAGCACCAGAATGAGTTTACCGTACTGCCACGGCCACCAAACTCGTCGGATTTAAACCAGTCGAGAATCTGTGGGACCACCTTGATCGGGATGTTCCCGCCGTGAACCTAGTGCAGCTGGCTATGACACTGAAATCGGCTGTTGGTTCTTTCCAGAACGTCATTGACTCTCTTCCTGCACGTCTCGCAGCGGTCCATTCTCCAAAAGGTGATTATTCAGGTTTTTGACAGGTGGTCACATTAATACGTCTGGCCAGTGTAATTTTTTGATAAATAGGCGAAATTTGACAATCTCAAATGAAGACAAGAAAATGTGAACTATTTTCAATTGAGATTTGAAATTGTGACATGCTGGAGAGGTTTTGTCTCAAAATAAATTTAATAAAGCGCAGTATGAATTCAGGTAACGCTACACTGAAGAGCCAAAGAAACTGGTACACCGGCCTAATATCGTGTATGGCCCCCGCGAGCAAGCATGAGTGTGGCACCACGACGTGGCATGGACTCGAATAATGTCTGAAGTAGTCCTGGAGGGAATTGACACCATGAATCCTGCAGGGCTGTTCATAAATCCGTAAGAGTACGAGGGGTGGAGATCTCTTCCGATCAACACGTTGCAAGGCATCCCAGATGGGCCCAATAATGTTCTTGTCTGAGGAGTTTGGTGGCCAGCGGAACTGTTTAAACTCAGAAGAGTGTTCCTGGAACCATTCTGTAGCAATTATGGACGTGTGGGGTGTCGCAATGTCCTGTTGGAATTTCCCAAGTCCGTCGGAATGCACAATGGACAAGAATGGACGCAGGTGATCACACAGGATGCTTACGTACGTCTCACCTGTCAGAGTCGTATCTAGACGTATCAGGGGTCCCATATCACTCCAACTGCCCATACCCCACAGCATTAAAGAGCCTCCACCAGCTTGAATGGCTCCTGCTGACATGCAGGGTCCATGGATTCATGCGATTTTCTCCATACCCGTACTCGTTCTTACGCTCGATACAATTTGAAACGAGTCTCGTCCGACCAGACAACATATTTTCAGTCATCAACAGTCCAATGTCGGTGTTGACGGGCCCAGGCGAGGTGTAAAACTTGTCGTTTAGTCATCAAGGGTACACGAGTGGGCCTTCGGCTCCGAAAGCCCGTATCGATGATGTTTCGTTGAATGGTTCGCACGGTGGCACTTGTTGATGGCTCAGAATTTAAACTGCAGTAATTTGTGGAAGGGTTGCACTTCTGTCTCGCTGAACGATTCTATTAAGTCGTCGTTGGTCCCGTTCTTGCAGGATCTTTTTCCGGCCACAGCGATGTCGGAGATTTGGTGTTTTACCGGATCCTGATATTCACGGTACACTCATGAAATGGACGTACGGAGAAATCCCAACTTCATCGCTACCTCGGTTAGACTGTGTCCCATGGCTCGTGCGCCGACTATAACATCACGTTCGAACTCACTTAAATCTTGATAACCTGCCGTTGTAGCAGCAGTAACTGACCTAACACTCGTTGTCTTTTATAGGCGTTGTCGACCGCAGCGCCGTATTCTGCCTGTTTCCATATCTCTGTATTTCAATACGCATGCCTATACCAGTTTCTTTGGCGCTTCAGTGTAAATTATTGGTAAGTAAAGCAGCCATCGATCCGAAGATTGTTTGGAACATCACAGTGCTTTGCTAGGCATGGTCGTGTTGGAGATGGTAATCCGTTCTCTTCCTCTGAATTTTGAACTCACTTCCCCAGACAGTTACAGGGGGACCTTATTCGTGGCCTGGCGTAGCTCCGTCTTCGTTTTTCTTATTGTTTTTAGTATTGACAGACACAATCTTATGATTATGTGTCTTTATTCTGTATTAGTTTTATTCTGTGACGTGGCCAAAGTTTGGCCCTCAAAATAATTTAATTTTTGTAGGTATCACGATTTTCCTTATTATGCAATCATTAAATTGATGATGTATTTCAATGTTTAATATATGTCCGTATCGGTTAATTTATAGGTTCTGAAGAAGATACCATTATTGGCATCAAAACCTAGGTAAATTATAAAAGAAATTTATCTTGCAACTGAGGGCTGAATTTCGTATGTACTTAGGAAAGAGACGTGGAATAGCTCTAGATGCAGACAGTTGGGGTACACAAATCACACCCTGAGTGGACGGGGGTGGGCTGGAGGGGAGGAGGGCAGGGAGGAGATTCAGGTGTAGCGACATGTAAGGGCATCCAGCTACCCTATAGTATTGACATGCCGACCATGTTTGAAGATACGAGTTAAAAACAAATGCAGAAAAATTTTATTGACTGAAAACAAACACCTTGAAGGCCCAGCTGCACCGACCGGCCGCCGTGTCATCCTTAGCCGTTAGGCGTCGCCGGATGTGGATACGGAAGTGTATGTGGCCAGCACATCGCTCTCCCCACCGTTGTCAGTTTTCGCAACCGGTGCCGATACTTCTCAATCAAGTAGGTCCTCAACTGGCCTCACATGACCTGTGTGCACCACACTTGGCAACAGCGCTCGACAGACACGGATAGCGACCCATCCATGTGCGGAATAAAGGAGACTACGGCTAAACAAACAGAGGGTTAGTGCATGAAATACGAAAGCGGATTTAGTGGCCTGGAGATTTGGCAAAAAAGTTGAAGTAGGCTGTTTAGGTTCTTATGTTGGTAACGTCACGTAGCGCTCTGTATGAAAATCACTGGCTGTGCTGTGTAGTCTGTGGCTGATTGACATTGTTGGAATTTTCGCTATTGTAGTGTTGGGCAGTTGGATATGAACAGCGCGTAGCGTTGCGCAGTTGGAGGTGAGCCTCCAGCAGTGGTGGATGTGGGGAGAGAGATGGCAGAATTTTGAGAGCTGACGATCTGGACGTGTGTCTTTCAGAAAGAGTAAATTTGTAAGACTGGATATCATGAACTGATATATATATGAGATGACTTTTGAACATTATTAAGGTAAATACATTGTTTGTTCCCTATCAAAATCTTTCATTTGCTAACTATGCCTATCAGTAGTTAGTGCCTTCAGTAGTTAGAATCTTTTATTTTGCTGGCAGTATTGGCGCTCGCCTTATTGCAGTAGTCCGAGTAACGAAGATTTTTGTGAGGTAAGTGATTCATGAAAGGTATAGGTTATTGTTAGTCAGGGCCATTCTTTTGTAGGGATTATTGAAAGTCAGATTGCGTTGCGCTAAAACTATTGTGTGTCACTCTAGTGTTGATCAGAATAAGTAAAGACAGAAATGTTTGAGTAGGCCTACGTTCAGTTCTGCTCAGCTGTTTGAAAATCAAATAACGTAAGGGGTTTACAAGCACAGTCATTGATTAATTTTTCTAACGGGAGGTTTCAAAGTCAGATAATTGTCAGAGATTTATATAGAAATCGTAGACACAGACTTCGTTGTAGGGATTGGACGGAAAACGACCCAGGTGGATGTTTTTAGGAGATTGGAAGAGAGTGATCATGTATCGACGTAGAGAAAGGCAATTCATTTGGGCAGTGCTTTGTCTTCAGCGCTTTTGACCACTGGAAGAGGTATGTCATTGTAAACGTGCTATTTAAAACGATTTCGTTAGTACGGCTTTTGCAACTACAATAAGTCATTATTTCGATAATACGCCTTTCACTTTACTTTAAAGCGTCACCAGTGGTAATTAAAACAAATGAATTTGTTTCGTTTGGATGAGAAGAGCCTTCATATAGTTGTTAATGTTAGATACGTTTTGCTCACACTGTGGCAGCAAGCTCTGTTTCATGAGCGATGTTGTTAAGAGATCCCGCATGCGGTGGGAATGTTAGTGTGCTATCTTTCTGTTGAGACACGTGCTACCGGCACAGTTATGTTCACACTTGTTTGTTTGTGTTTCAGGTGAGTACCTGTCACGACTGGCGCCGCGTCCACTGCTGGTGCAGCGGCCAATCGCTGGACCCACAGGAGACTGCGGAGTATTTCTAAGTATCTCTTTATGTTCCAATTCAAGACATACATAACATGACAGTGGTATGGCGTTTCGGAGCGTCTTTATTTAAAGACACCTTTCATTCGGTGTATACCGTTCATAAATATGGTACACTATATTGTAAACAATGCCACCTGGAGTCATAACGTTTCCATTCTGTCGAATTGTTATCGACTTCGAAAAGTCAGGGCTGTACCAAGGACATGGTGAGGGCGCAGGCACAGAAGGGGCACTATAACTGCCAAAAAAAAAAAAAAAAAATACAGAAAAGACTAAGAATTAATTGGGAGAAGTATTGCAGTTCTCCTGAGCCCCGTGTTCATGTCTTGTACCTGCGAGTATAAGCCTTTCGCTGGGCAACCGCATTGTCATAGTGTCGCTTCGGCCAACTAACATCATAAAGAAATGACTGCTACCGAAAAGGCGTCACATGGAACATGTGTCAATGGCGTATTTGGTTCATGCAGCCGCTACTACTTCTGTACAGTACTGTAAGATCTCAAAAGCTAGCGAGCGGGAGTTGAGGCAAATATGCTATTTGACCGAGAGCTTCAAATTTTTGTCGCTTTTTGCCAAATGAAATCTGGTGTGAAACTGTTTAAACTAGAGTGGTTCAAAATATTTGATAGAATAATAAGTGAAATGGTAAACCTCACATATAACACACGATTTCGTCTCACTGTATTTTCTTGTCAGGAATGCCTTAAATGGGAGCTCCGATATTTTTTTTTAATTTTCAGCATATTTGGGTGCCAGCTATAATAAAACTAGCGATACAGCTGAGCTAGTTAACGAAATAACGGCTTTCATATTACAGTACAAAGTGCGGATGAAGAGCCCTGACATAGCTTCCCATTTGAAGGTTTTGAAGTTTTTTCCCAAACGATGATTTACGAGATGCTTAGTGAAACATCTGAATAGCTTCGAAATGACTGAAACATCTTGTTCAGTTTCAGCAAATTACTGATAAAGTAAAGTACATGAAGCCGAGCAGCGGCAAAGTAGACTATTAAAATGAGTTATCTTGTCGACAGAATACGACACAGCAGCTAAATACCCTCAAAGCAAGGAAATTGAAAGAAAAATTGTAATAAAAACACCATTCTCGGAAAGGAATGTACTTTAAGCGCTTGATTATAGTCCTTTTTCTTTTATTTCCAGTTAATAATTTATGCACTGTTAATAATTCATGAGGAAGAAATAAAGACTTTTTAATTAAACATATTAAAACAATGTGCAATAGCAACCATAAACAATTAACACTAATTTTCTTTTACTTTCAGTTTTTTAGATAATTTACACAATTTCTTATTTCTTTATTACGATGACACATTTAACATGTTGCCGGCCGGGGTGGCCGAGCGGTTCTAGACGCTACAGTCTGGAACCGCGCGACCGCTACGGTCACAGGTTCGAATCCTGCCTCGGGCATGGATGTGTGTGATGTCCTTAGGTTAGTTAGGTTTAATTAGTTCTAAGTTCTAGGCGACTGATGACCTCAGCAATTAAGTCGCATAGTGCTCAGAGCCATTTGAACCATTTGAACTATCAAACTGAGGAACTACTTGGCTGATTTGAAGCAAATTTACTACTAATATTTTATTTGTAGCTAAACAGTTTTTGCGTCAGTCCAAGTACTTTCTGATGTGGCCCTTTCTCCACAATGGCAAAAATCTGGCACAGACATGAGTCACGGAAGACTAAGAAAAATACTTTTTATTTTATGAATAGTTCAAGGCAACGCAACGAGGTGTCCAACAAGTGGGGGTACGCAGATTGTGCGTAATTTTGTTGCATGGTTAATTCTCCAAATTCTTTTACCAACGGGAATACTGAAGAAAGTGTGCATTAAAAAACTGGAATGATACAGTTTCTTTTTAACGGCAATAATACATGTCAGTGCGGCGAGCTAAAACGTATTTCTTCTTGGACTTACGTTATACGCCATAGTACTATATAAGGATATAGACAGTGACGTATGGAAGTTTGCGTCCGTCTGGGGAGCATGCAAGGATAGCTGAAGTGGTTAAGGTGACGGCTCGGGGCTCGCGGTTTCGACACCCCGTCCGACACAAATTTTCATATGTCCCTATTAAATGGTAAATCTTTACCTAATATAGTAGACGTCAAGGAAGTATCTCGGGCAGCTGTGGATCGTCAATAGTATGTTTGTTTTCTTTCGGAGAGGGACTTAGGTACAACAAGCGTTGTGTCACTGCACCTGTTGGGGATCACTGGCTAACTTGCTCCGTACATCGGCCCTACGCTTCTCTACAGCAGAATATGCAGCAGCCGTCTGGTGCAACTGTGCACATGCTACAGAGATGGTAGCGTCATTGAGCGAGACTGAACTCATTGTGACTGGCTGCTTACGAACAACTCCTGTCCCCAAAATCTTTCACGTTACAGATATAGCGCCACGTGAGATCCGCAGAAATTGAGGAAAAGAATCAGGAAACCGACTCCAGGTATCCCCGTTCGGACACGAAGCACAAAGACATAGGCTGACGTAAAGGAGGAGTTTCGCGCACACATCAGCAGTTTCCTTAGCATCTGGAACTCATCGAACAGAGCTATGGCAGGATTTAAGTGAAAAGGGTAGGAAGAACATCAGAGGAGAACTTGCCGCGGGCTTTCATCTGCCCTAAGAGACATGGAAGGCTCTAAACCGATTGAGTACAGGAGTGTTAAGATGCAGGGCAAACCTCAGTAAGAGGCACTAAGCCACTGATAAGGAATTATGTGAGAGTGGCTACCTACCAGAGACACAACATCTCCTGGTCTGCAGGAACCTGCCCGACCCTTGCACCACAGAAAAACATTATACAGCAAGTGATAAGGCCATCAAAACTGCAGAATTCTCAACTTTGCGGTCCAGTTAATAAAAAACCATATGTGACTTGCTGTATTATGCTGTTACTTTCAGTATCTTGTATCAATACACTGTACTTTTATTTGTCACGTTGCATTTTAATTAGTTTGTATATATATATATATATATATATATATATATATATATATATATATATATATATATATATACTGACAGAGCATTGAAAGACCTAAGTCGAAACAAGGCTCCGGGAGTGGACAATATTCTGTTAGAATTACTGGGAGAGCCAGCCCTGACAAAACTCTTCAGTCCGGAGAGACAGGCGACTTCAAGAAGAATATAATAAGTCTAATTTCAAAGAAAGCTGGCGTGAAAATTACCGAACTATGAGTTTAATAAGTCACCGTTGCTAAATACTAACACGAATCTTTACAGACGAATGGAAAATCTGGTAGAAACCGACCTCAGGGAAGATCAGTTTCGATTCTATAGAAATGTTGGAGCACGCCAGACAATACTGACCGTGTGACTTATGTTAAGAGATAGGTTAAGGAAAAGCAAACCTGCGTTTATAGCATTTGTAGACTTAGAGAAAGCTTTTGACACTGTTGACTGGAATAGTCTCTTTCAAACTCTGATGGTGGCTGGGGTAAAATACAGGGAGCGAAAACCTATTTACAATTTTTACAGAAACCAAATGGAAATTATAAGAGTCGAGGGGCACGAAAGGGAAGCATTGGTTAAGAAAGGAGGGAGGCAGAGTTGTAGCCTATCCCCGATGTTATTCAATGGCTCTGAGAACTATGCGACTTAACTTCTGAGGTCATCAGTCGCCTAGAACTTAGAACTAATTAAACCTAACTAACCTAAGGTCGTCACACACATCCATGCCCGAGGCAGGATTCGAACCTGCGACCGCAGCGGTCACGCGGTTCCAGACTGAAGCACCTTTAACCGCACGGCCACACCGGCCGGCCCCGATGTTATTCAATTCGTATAGTGAACAAGCAGTAAACGAAACGAGAGAAAAATTTTGAGTAGGAATTAAAATCCAGGAAGAAGAAATAAAAACCTTGAGTTTTACCAGTGACATTGTAATTCTGTCAGAGACAGCAAAGGACCTGGAAGAGCTGTTGAACAGAATGTACATTGTCTTGAAAGGAGGATATAAAATGAATATCAACAAAATCAAAACGAGGATAATGGAATGCAGTCAAATTAAAGCAGGTCATGCTAAGGGAATTAGATTAGGAAATGAGACACTTAAAGTAGAAAATGAGTTCTGCTATTTGAGAAGCAAAATAACTGATGAAGGTCGAAGTAGAGAGGATATAAAATGTAGACTGGTAATGGCAAGGAAAGCGTTCCCGAAGAAGAGAAATTTGTTAGCATCGAATACAGATTTAAGTGTCTGAAAGTCTTTTCTGCAAGCATTTATATGGAGTGTAGCCATATATGGACGTTAAATATGGACAGTAAACAGTTTAGACAGGAAGAGAAAAGAAGCTTTCGAAATGTGGTGCTACAGAAGAATGCTGATGATTAGATGGATGGTTCAAGTAACTAATGAGATGGTACTGAATAAAATTGGGGAGAAGAGGAATTTGTGGCACAACTTGACTAGAAGAAGGGATCGATTGGTGGGAAACGTTCTGAGGCATCAAGGGATCACCAATTTAGTTCAAATGGTTGAAATGCCTCTGAGCACTATGGGACTTAACATCTGTGGTCATCAGTCCCCTAGAACTTAACACTAATTAAACCTAACTAACCTAAGGACATCACGCACATCCATGCCCGAGGCAGGATTCGAACCTGCGACCGTAGCGGTCACGCGGTTCCAGACTGAAGCGCCTAGAACCGCACGGCCACCCCGGCCGGCACCAATTTAGTATTGGAGGGCAGCGTGGAGGGTAAAAATCGTAGAGGGAGACTAAGAGAAGAATACACTAAGCAGCTTCCGAAGGATGTAGGTCGCAGTAGGTACTGGGAGATGAAGAAGCTCCACAGGATAAAGTAACATGGAGAGCTGCATCAAACAAGTGTTTGAAGACCACAGCAATAACAATATATCTTTACAATGTCTTTGGAAGAGGTATATCGTACCATAAAAAAGATTTAGATTTTCCGTTATATCCCTAATTCGTTTAAGGCGAGTGCCGGCAAGGTTCGTCCGAAATGACAAGGCAAATTTCTTTCCCCATCCTTTTCCAGTACGAAATTATGCTCCCTCCCCAATGACGTCGTCATCAGGACGATAAACTATGACCTTCCTTTCCTTCTTTGCATCGTGCTCGATTCTAACACGGGACGGAAGCAGGCTGCGAATGCTCTTATTCCGTATATTTGTGATGACACTTGAACTCGCACAGCTGTTCATTTCTGTCGTCGGTGCTCTCGGTTCGACGTCTTCAGGGAGGTGTCGGGATCCTTGTGCCGACTGCCTGAGCTAGTTGTGCAAGTCCTGTCAGCGAGACAGAAGGGAGTCGGGGACGGCGCCAGTGGCCTAGCCGCTCTCGCAGCCGCGGAGTTTAGTGCCGCGCACGGCGAGTAATTAATACGACACAGCGGCGCGGCTCATTACGAAGCATTGACACGCCGGCGGGTAATTAAACACGATTCCCTCTCAGCCCGGTTGCCAGTTTAATTACTTGACTCTGCCGAGTTCGACGCTACCAGAGACCACGGGCGGCGCGGTCCACATCGGCTGTACCTACCGCTGCCTGTTCGCCGTCCCGAGTGTGATTTCGGTCGCTAAATCAGGAAAGCAACTGATGCGTGAGTAATCTGTCTCATTTAGCGTACAGAGCGGGAGGTGATAAACAGGGGTCAAAATTAGTCACCCCAGGAGACATCACCCACTCTACCTTGATGATGGCGCCATTTCGGTAAGCAAGTGGGTTCGCCACATACGACTGAAGCCACTCCTTAATGGTTAGACCCAACACAGATACCAGATTAAGGGTGTATTGATAACTACTTTTCATTAGCTGTAAAAATAGACCCAGACGTAATGGGGTAATTTAGTAGGCTATTTCGGGATGCGATCTCTCTGTCCATCACCTCCTTCTGCCTTCTAAGTCCATCATCTCTCCCCCGCCCCCACCCCTCCGTAAGTCAGCCTCCTCTTACCTCCCTCTAAGTTGATCGCCTCATCCTATAAATCTCTTCCTCAACCTCTCAATCTCCTCATCACCCCACTCCGTGCCCCATCCTCACCGCCCCCCCCCCCCCAAACTCTGTACATTTCATCCTCCTCCACTCTCTGTCCAGCTCCTTCCCTCCTTCTCTCTCATATTATAAAAATGGATGTGTGGCCACAGAGTAATTCAGCTGCCCCTACCGCTGGATTTTTTGCAACCCGCAACGCCTTCAAATACAACATTTAAGATTTTTATGTTATCTCCCTCGCTACGCATAGTGAACAGGATCTTTATGTAGAAAATTTAATTTAGTTTAAATTTGTTCTACGATGCGTTTTCGCTCGAGGCCGTAGTTTTTATTGAATAAATCGAAACTGCGGCCTCGAGCGAAAACGTGTCCCAGTACAAAATTTAATTACATTACATTTGCTACAAAAATTTCCCATTTTCTGTAGGACCAATAGCTTGCGCATAGCGAGCGAGAGAATATTAAAATCTTGCATGTGGCATTTAAAGGCATAGTGGGCTGCATAAAACCAAGTGGTAGGGGCTGCTGAATCGCCCTGTATATGTGCGTATGTATGCATCCATGATGTCCACATCTTCTCCTAAACCACTGCACCTATTTCAACCAAACTTGGCACACACATCAGTTACTGTCTGGAAAGAATCGGTGTGAGAGGAAGAAATACGTACCTATCAAAGGGTGAAGCTGGGGGCGAAAAAGAAGTGTGGCTCACCATGTGCGACTTACAACGAACTTTTTACATAATTTCAAACCTTTACGAAAATTTTTCTCGTCGATAACGCACACGAGAAGATGAAAGAAAAACGTTTGTCGCTTACTACATTTACGCTGTTCGTGCACGCATGAATCATGAATTAACTTATGAGGAGGTGAACTTAAGAGGAGAGGAGAGGAGATGAACTTAGAATGGGGAAGAGGAATTTAGAGGGGAGAAAGACGTAATGTACAGAAGATGAGGAGTAGATGGACAGAGAGAAGGGCAGGAGGAGATGGAAAGAGCAGGAAGGAGGAGTAAGACTAAAAGAAAACTGGAATAAATACTTGCCCAGACAACGGAAGGTACGCAGCTAGTGTTGCAATAAACGTCCTGGCTCATGTTCACAGGAACCTCAATCAGTGCGCCGAAGTAACGGAACGAGAAACATCTCCAAAACATCACCGAACTACATCTAGCCTGAACTACACCCTCCACACAACGCTGGTTAAAGAGGAAAAATCGCGACACGTTTGTCCGAAGTGCACGCCTGCTCTAGTAACGCACTGTCCAGCAGTAGAAGGGCCACTAGACGGTGTCTGGGAAAACGCCGAAGGGCCGGAAGGGCCGAGGGGACGACGGCAGAAATCACACACAGATCGGAAAGAACAAGAGGATTATCGGGATGACGACGCTTCAAATCGGAGAGAAAAAAACTGAGGATAATTGGAAGGACAGCATTTGAAATCTGGAATAACAAAGACGGGCTAATCGGGAGGATGGCACTTCAAATCCGCCTCTGACCAGCCAGATTAAGGTTTCCGTGGCTTACCCTAAATTTCCCCAAGCGAATTTCGGGGTGGTTCCTTTAATAGGGCATGACCGATTAGCTACCCTATCCTTAACGAAAAAAATCCGAGTTTGTGCTCTGTATCTAACGACGTTATTGTCGATGGGATGTTGAATCCTATCGAGAACATTGTTCTTGTGAAACACAACCAGCTCTTGAGTGCTATTGACAAGGGATTTCAGATTGATTCCGTATTTCTAGGTTTCCTAAAGGATTTCGACACTGAGCCACACAAGCGGCTTGTGGTGATTTTGCGTGCTTATGGAATATCATCTCAATTATGTGACTGCATTCGTGATTTCCTGTCAGAGAGGTCACAGTTAGTAGTAACCGACGGAAAGCTCTTGACTAAAACAAAGTGATTTCTGGCGTTCCCCAAGGAAGTATTGTAGGGCCACTGCTGTTCCTTATTTATATAAACGATTTAGGAGACAATATGAGCGGCCATCTTCTAAGCAGATGATGCCGTCGTTTTGTCGTCTAGTAAACTCATCAGAAGATCAAAACAGAATTGCAAACAGATTTAGAAAAGATATGTGAATTGTGCGAAAATTGGCAATTGACCCTAAATAATGAAAAAGTCTGAGATCATACACATGAGTGCGAAAAGGGAATCCGTTAAACTTCGGTTACACGACAAATACAGTAAATTCAACTAAATATCTAGGAATTACAATTACGAATAATTTAAATTGGAAAGTACACACAGAAAATGTCGTTGGGAAGGCAAACCAAAGAGTGCGTTTTATTAACAGAACACATCTACTAAAGACAACGCCTACACTACACTTGTCTGTCCTCTTTTGGAGTATTGCTCCGCGGTCTGAGAGCCTTACCAGATAGGATTAACTGAGTAAACTACATAGAGAAAGTTCAAAAAAGGCAGCACGTTTTGTATCATCGCGAAACAGAGGAGAGAATGTCACGGACATGATACAGGATTTGGGATGCGGAAATATTTTTTTGACGCCGACCTCATAATAATAAAATAAGGGAAGTCAGAGATCGCACGGAATGATGTAGGTGTGTTTACTCTGCGCGCTTTTCGAGAGTGGAATAATAGAGATTTATTGTGAAGGTGGTTCGATGAACCCTCTGCCAGGCACTTAAGTGCGACTTGCAGAGTATCCTTGTAGATGTAGATGTTGAATCTTCACCCGGCTGCCTGGTGCCGGTTCTAACAGCATATACAAAGTTCCAGAGTGACAGTTGTTCTCCATAAAGGGATGACTAATACGTAGTCAGGTGCAGGTGATATTCTCTCTTCACTGTAGTTCTAAAGAATGCAAGTTAAAAGAGATAGTCAGGCATATAATATGCACTACTGGATACAGACCTCCAGGAGACCTCTTATGTTCTGTGCTGAAAGACTTTTGGACCTCAATGCTTCTTCTCCATGAAATGGAGATTTAATTCATTGTAATGGTGGATCATTCTCCCTGGTAGGTGAATTTTCCGATGATTAGAAAGTTCATCAACCGCCAGGTGCTGGGCCTTTACGATTCTGCGTCCCTGATAATCACATTACGTCCTTTCTTCAATCTACATCCAGCTGCATATGCCTTCTGCAACGTTTATCGACTTTTCTTTTCATTGGTTCATCATAATGTCGTTTAACTAGACTCGCCGTTTATGACACCTGGTCAACCTTACACCATTCCACGGCAGCTCATCTGCGTTACTGATACTCATTCCAGATTGACATGTTTATTTTCTTGTGCTTCGCATTAAGCATGTGGAGGTCAATACCATTGCCTTACTGAAAAGGAAGAATTTTTATTTATTCGGTCACAGAATTTCGGAATCCAGTTGATAATAAGATCAATGGACACGATGTTAGTTTTGCTTGTGATTCAGACATATTTTTTTCGGAGATCACAACGTACATAGTAGAACTGTGGTCTAATATTCCCCAGAAGTTTGTAAAAAGTTGTGCAAAATTGCAAACTGTACTGCTTAAATTAATTATTAAAAGCTACTGAATTTATTGTTAAATTTACTTGAAACGTAGTCTTTATTATTAAATTAATTTAAAATGTAAATGTTATTCCTAGATAAATACGCCCACTAAATGTAGTGACTCGCTACAGAGACAACGTCTTCTTGTTTTCTGGAGCACTTTACTGCTTTTTAACGTTATTACTGACGTGAACGTTTAGGCTTTCTCAGCTTAATATGGTTTTGAAATCGCGGCTGTTCAGCGTCGAAATGGTGCGATATTTTTGCAGGCTGAGTTGTTGCCAAATTCAAGTGGTCTCGATGACAAATTGTCTTCCCCTAGGCGAAACACTTCGATTTACAGAAAAAAGGATATAAGGATAGCGAGAATGTAATATTTCCAACAGAGTTCATGGCACACACATTAGTCATACACACCTCTACAAACTGCAGCAGAACTCAACCAAATTAAATCACATCTAACAGCTTACCAACGGTCGTGTTCACTAAAAGAAAGTGGAATCCTTATTATCACCGTGACACTTAATGAAGACGTCTAGTCAATAACTTGATTCACATTGCGTGTAACATTAGCACCATGTTGCTTTACAAAGCATTGAAGCATCATCAACTCTGACATTATGTATTTCCTACGATATATATTATTGTCTATTTACTAGTCCCTTGTTGTCACTAAATAATGGAGGAGAATATTATTCTGGAAGCACATTTAACAACAGCGCTAGTTAATGCGGCAAGACGTATCGAATGTGAGCAAGTTCTCTTTTAAATAGAGCAAAAGGCGAATTGAAACACCAGCAGTTCACACTTAACGTAAAACTTTCAGGACGGTAGCTGTATTTGTTTTTGTGTGAGGACAGTAATTATGTCATCGGATGCCAGGTGAGAGCGACGTACATCGAAATCAAAATTGTCTAGAGCGCGCCTAGAGCTTGAGAATTAGCTCATTATTCCCCCTGACGAAGGCCTTAAAGGCCATAATGACGTGGTACGTTAAGTTTTTGCTGTCAGCGGTCAGCATGTTCATGTTTTACCCGCTCCCTTGATTACGGCACGCTGTAGGATGAAAGGCGTTATATTCATGATTGGAGGTGGGGCGTGTGAAGTTGAATGTTTAAACTGAGCTCTTGACAAGTTTATTTAGTAGCAAGAGGGAACTGGTCGTTGGTAGCACCGCTATAGCTTTCACGTCGAAAGTCACAGTCAGTTCGTTGTTAATAACCAACCCCTGAAAAACTAGCCGCAGCCTAATCTCTACAAACGCGTGTGACGCCTCTCACACAGATCATGAAACGCACGGCAAATAGCAGGATATTTTTATAAGACACCACTGTCTCACATTTCTGAAAAAACTGAGAAAGTTGTGATTATTTGCTAGTTGCTCTCTGATCTTCAGGACTGCACTATAAGGGAACTCTTTGCTTTTTCTTGGCTCACTACAGGGTTCCACGCCTGCCTCAGTTTTAGGCCGCTATCTTTGTTAATCATACTACCTCGGACCCAATTTCAATGGGGACTGCCCTTCGCAACCCCGACCACCACCGCCATCCAGGACGGCTGTTGCACAGACGGCGGCAGGAACCGAACGAGGGAGAGGTAACGGCCAACCTATATAGGACGCCGACACGAGCAGAGCAGCAATCATCTGGCACCACCTGAACATGGCAATGAGTTTGTTTGCCGAAATATCGTGGAGAACACACGAACTGACCTGGGCAGACTCCAGAGAACTCTGCAACTTAGAAATACACCAGGAAAACATCGGATCATATATTTTTAATGTCCTGCTGTAATCAGTTGTCACTCCTTTGTATTGATGACGCTGTTTTTTGCTTTTGTAAGGCAGAGTCTTCCACGGCAAACCAAATCGTACGCGAGGCAGATATGTGTGGGCCACGTGTCGGTAGAGGCTCGGCCTGTTTCGGCTTCGCTCGGTCCTTCGCGGAAGTATCCGGTACAGCCCGACTTTTCACTTAGTGTCGGGGTGCGGCATTTTGTGATCGTCACGACGTTCTTCAATTCGGCAAATCGTTACGTCAGCACTGTTTATCCTTCGCTATTTTTTTGTGGTGTGAAGAACGTTCACAGGTTCAGCGACTGTCCGCACAATAAGAGGCAATCTAGTCATTTACCGTCACAAGCTTTCAAACCGGAATGGGAGTGACAGCAGAGAGGGATGAAAATTCTCAGTATCTATTATGCTGTCGCATAATCAACGGCTACTGCAAATTTGCTATGAAACGACATTACAATACCACACAGAAAGAATTTAAGGATTTGGTTAACAATGAAAGAGGAAAAATATTACATCGATCGCAGACGGAATTCATTGTCTTGTATATCAAGAAGCACTTGATGCTAAATTTGCAGGGGTGGGGGACCTGAAGAGACTGGTGGTACGAATAGGAAAAAATTCGTTCGAATTATTCCAGTGTAATTTACAGCAGTTTTCGATGGAACTGAATGAAGAGAAGGGGCCCCTAAGGAGGCTTCATGTATTACTGCAAAGTTCGTCGGATGAGTCAAGGAGTATGCCTGAAACGATTTTTCAATTTAAAACCCACTATTACTGAATTCATGAAGGGAGTGCAGGAACGAAAATTAAAACATACTGAGTGGAATGCAGACCTCGCATTGCAGGTGTACTTGGCTGCACGCTGCCCACAATAAAACACTGCAAGGAGAGAAACATTTGGTTTTTAAAAGAAAATTGATTGTAGAGAGGAGACAAACAGGTGAGATCCCTAAGCTCATTGGCGTAAAAACAAAAATTCGTGAAGTTCGAAGAAATCACGGTGGTCTTGAAAGAATCGTCAGGAAACTTTCCTAAACGTTTTGAAAACACTGCCGATTTTATTTCTGTTTTCAAGACCATTTCAGTTGAAAGCGCCCCTGTGCTAACTGATTGATCTGCATTGTAATTCCTGTTTAGAAAGACTGCTCCATTTACGTTAAGGCTCTCGAGGACATACACATTGTTCTCCTCAGTTTTTGCCGGACGAGGGTGGCCGAGCGGTTCTAGGCGCTTCAGTCTGGAACCGCGCGACCGCTACGATCGGAGGTTCGAATCCTGCCTCGGGCATGGATGTGTGTGATGTCGTTAGGTTAGTTAAGTTTAAGTAGTTCTAAGTTCTAGGGGACTGATGACCTGAGATGTTAAGCCCCATAGTGCTCAGAGCCATTTTTGAACCTCAGTTTTGCATGGCCCCATAATGAGGATCCAAAAGTTCTACAATATTTCGATCAGTGTGTGTGTGTGTGTAAGACTTTTTTCGATTATCAAACTAAATAAGTCACGATTACGTAGCAACCTGAGTGCGAAAATCTGTGACATTGTCGGCGTCTGTCCATACGCCAACAGTTTGTACCTGATAAAAATTATGTCTTCAGCACGCCAAAAATAATTAAGCAACACTGAAGACTCGTGTTTTTGTCTATGTTGTTGACAAATGTGAAATACAAAACCGACTCGTATGCACTGCGACTGCATTGCCATATAAATGCGGCGCTTTCGCAGTTCTCCCTCTCCCCCCCTCCCTCCACGGGATCAAACAGTGAGCAGTGGTGGTTGGAAGGGGGAATGAGCAGCAAGGCTGACCGCTTTGACCGTCGTGCCAGTGAACAGCTCGCAAGCCAAATTCTTGGCCGTCCCTGGTCTAGACACATTTTTAAAGTGTAAATGATTACAAAATGTTGTTATGAAATTTTGAATTCTTAAGACATCCATGTAAACATACGATGTTAAAAAATGACAAAATGCAGTAGACAGCGAGGTTGGTGGTGAGGGTCGAGAGGGATGGGTGGCAATTCATTCTAGTTCTGTGGTAATTGGTGAAATAGTTGAGATTGTAAGGAAAATGATTCTGTCTGCACTTGCTACCTGTCAGTATCCCCTATGTGTTCCGCCTTTCTTCAAACTTGCATTGAACTGATTCGTCTGTATGTGTGGTGGGGCAGTTTGTGAAGACCATTTTTGATTCCTGGGGATGGGGGCCAGCTGCCTCACCTGATCCCCACTGAGTACAGCCGTGACTGGCTGGCGCTATCAAGGCCCATGTTGTTAAGAGAGGAGTTAAGTGTAGTGTCCCCGCGCCGGCCGGTGTGTCCGTGCGGTTCTAGGCGCTTCAGTCTGGAGCCGCGTGACAGCTTCGGTCGCAGGTTCGAATCCTGCCTCGGTCATGGATGTGTGTGATGTGCTTAGGTTAGTTAGGTCTAAGTAGTTCTAAGTTCTAGGGGACTGATGACCTCAGAAGGTAAGTCCCATAGTGCTCAGAGCCATTTGAACCATTTTTTTGTAGTGTTCCCAAAACATCACTCCAGCCATACAATGTTTTAGTCCCATAGTGCTCAGAGCCATTTGAACCATTTTTTTGTAGTGTCCCCAAAACATCACTCCAGCCATACAATGTTTGTTATGTTCGAAACAAGTGTCACTGCTCCTACGCATGTAAGATGAGCTTGAGAGATATTTCTTCAACGTACAAAAATTTAGGTTGACATAGAAGGAGAATATTGAGGAAAGGAATTAACTCCTTATGAGGGAAGGAGGAGTTAATACATGTACATAACCTTGTAGATCAGAAGCAGCATTTCGCATTTTTTTTTTTTTTTTTTTTTTTTTTTTTTTGTATGGTGGCTATGTATTTCAACATTGCTTTATACAGCTATTAGGCAAAGAAATGTCTTGGGTTGGGTTTTGGAGGGGGATCTTAATTTTTCTTCTTGCAATCAAACTATACGAATCTTTCAGAAAAAACGGACGGAGAAAGTTGTGCAAAAGTTGTTTTTTTCCTAGACAAATGACTGGCGATATTTTACGTAGGCCGTGTTGGACATCTTTTAGGAATACTAATATTTTATTTTTGACCATAGATTACGACCAATTTCATATCATCTGCGAGTCATAAAACCTATTTAATTTCATTGTTCACAATTGCAATTGACTGAGTAAACGCTGCAGTTGTGGAATATGCAGTTGAATAGGTCTTGTGACCCGTGGATAGTCAGAAATTGACCGAGATAGTTAGTCAAACATGAAATAATTAGTAGTTGAATAATTCAGGTTTTAACAAATAATATTTTTTTTATATTTTCTAACAAATGTGACTCAGTATAGTGTCGTATTGCTATGTGATATCGACTAAGTAAATCCATACTCTCGTGAGAATGATGTCATGGAAACCGCGAAGGAGATTAAATATTTTAAATTTAGTTGTAATCTATAACAGGTGAGGACCGATTTATTGTCTCCTTCGAACATAGACTACACCGTTTTAAAGTAGTTTCTCATTTCCTCATATTCTTAAAAGGACTCTAATTTCTCGATATTATTGATCCACGAATTAGTTATGTAAAACAGCAGTAATGTCTACCTAAACTTCTTTACCGGATTTTTGTCCCATTACTTCTGAATTTCAGAACTTTTCAGTGAAACGAGAAGTGAGAAATCATACGTGACTTTCGTTTAAACATTTAGTGAGAACGTCTTTCATTGCTGTGGCGCCGGCCGGAGTGGCCGGGCGGTTCTAGGCGCTACAGTCTGGAACCGAGCGACCGCTACGGTCGCAGGTTCGAATCCTGCCTCGGGTATGGATGTGTGTGATGTCCTTAGGTTAGTTAGGTTTAATTAGTTCTAAGTTCTAGGCGACTGTTGACCTCAGAAGTTCAGTCGCATAGTGCTCAGAGCCATTGCTGTGGCCTGTTAAGAACACAGAGATGGCAAAGCTATCCCTTGCATTCCTCCTTTCATCTGGTGGCGTCTCGGTCGAGGACTTCCATGTCCCTTTTCTTTTACTATTATAAATTACAAGCCCTCCTCATATTTCCGATAGGACATTTTCGTAACTACGTCGTTGTATGAGCTACGGAATTTTAAGTTTGCATTGCCTTAATAATCATTTCAGAAGTGAAATCATTTGACAAGAGTTAATATTTCGTCTAAATGGATCAAGAATAGTAACAGTCGGCCGCTGCACCGATTTTGCTTTCATAAAAAGAACCGTAACACGCCACTAAAAAGATATCGCAGGCGTGCAATAATACTAGATTATTGCGTTGATTTGTTGCCGGTAGCCATTCGAAGCTGTCGTGAACTTTTTTCTTTTTAACGCAGAAGTGGTAAACAAGATCGTAACTTCGGAATTTATCGCATTTCATGGGGCAGTTGTACGTTTTACCCTCCGATAACATTGTCGCGCACCGAAATCAACCCCCAGCTTTACTGTTTTACGAATGCTCCAAGGGCCTCGAAATGGCCAACACTCTTGGAGAATTGTTTCGGTTTATTGAGGGAACGACTTGTGAGGCTGCAGATTATTTTCATTCTTCTTCTGAAATCAGACAAGTATAACAACTCGCATTGTATAGGAAAGTACTGCAAAGTAAGATACGGAAAGAACTGATGTTATGTGTTCCACTGCATTTGCGATAGGCTTTTGTTCCAGAGAAATTAGCTCAGCAAGTATTTCCCCAATAACTGTAACGACTGTGTTACAGAAGTGACGTGATGTCTCTTCAGTCCCCGCCATTGCTTTCATCTAAAGAAGAAGGATTGTTAAGACGGTACGTGTTAGTAAAGGAATGCAAGTGAGAGTCAAGAACGGGATTTTTTTGTGTAGACTAATGTGTGTGACATTGCCCACCGTTTGACTTTTTAAGTGTAGTAACTTTGATGTTAGGAAATTCTTACGCTATTTTCTTTCGGTGAGAGACGTGCAGTAACTGCCCTTTTCCACACAAGACTCCCCAAAAATTTCTTTACTTCAGTACTTCGTTCCCCAATTACCTAATGTATATGATTTCCCTCCATTACTTATCTCCCTGTTTTCTTAGACGTCCTTCTACTACCTGGGAGCTTCTAACGCCATTTACTTAGGGGTCATCTCTACTCGTTACATTGTCCTCGGAAGTACATATCATAAAGACCTTTTCTTTTTACCCGGTCAACAGTATTTCCGTAACCTTCATAATTTCTTTTGTGATTAATGTAAACGCGGACTCCCTGACATAATTTCGAAGTATGTAAGAGCTGGGGCGCACGATTGCCCTCAACTGCCGGCGCCTACTGTCCCAACTACTAACAAGGCTTCTAGATCATCGTTTACGAGCCCTCGATCTTCTGCCGTGGACACAATATGTAAATGCATATTTGTTGTCACGTATCTCCCACGTGGCACAGACACTTAATATTCCGCCGTCATGGTCCCATCATGCTCGCGGCATTGGGTTCATATATTTACCACGGCTTGCTGTTGAAGATATGATACGAGACTCTCACCCTCTCACGGTGCAGAGGTGGTTTAGGTTTGTATCATGTAACTGTAGAGCGACAGCCCCTTTTCATCAGCTCTTAAATGACGATCTGACGCCATGTCCTACGTTCCTAACCAGCCTGTTGATAGACGCCCTTGCACCTCTCTCTCTCTCTCTCTCTCTCTTTCTCTCTCTCTCTTTCTCTGTCTCTCATTCTCAGACCCATTCAGCTTTCGGACATCCCGCCGCCCTTCATATACTTCCGTAATTTCTTTCCTGTAACTGAGCTACGTCCGTACTGCGATACTGTCGACGCGCTTGACATCCATGAAGGCGATCTGTGACTTTCTTCAGCAGCACAGGCCACCAAATGTTGAGGAGAAACGTCGCCTCGTCGACTGGTGTGCCATCTGGCGATCGGTGTGCGCTCCTTATCCTGTCAAAGACGTCCAGTCTGCATGGTACTTTACAGCTTTCCAAGTACAGGGTTATTACAAATGACTGAAGCGATTTCACAGCTCTACAATAACTTTATTATTTGAGATATTTTCACAATGCTTTGCACACACATACAAAAACTCAAAAAGTTTTTTTAGGCATTCACAAATGTTCGATAAGTGCCCCTTTAGTGATTCGGCAGACATCAAGCCGATAATCAAGTTCCTGCCACACTCGGCGCAGCATGTCCCCATCAATGAGTTCGAAAGCATCGTTGATGCGAGCTCGCAGTTCTGGCACATTTCTTGGTAGAGGAGGTTTAAACACTGAATCTTTCACATAACCCCACAGAAAGAAATCGCATGTGGTTAAGTCGGGAGAGCGTGGAGGCCATGACATGGATTGCTGATCATGATCTCCACCACGACCGATCCATCGGTTTTCCAATCTCCTGTTTAAGAAATGCCGAACATCATGATGGAAGTGCGGTGGAGCACCATCCTGTTGAAAGATGAAGTCGGCGCTGTCTGTCTCCAGTTGTGGTATGAGCGAATTTTCCAGCATGTCCAGATACACGTGTCCTGTAACGTTTTTTTTTCGCAGAAGAAAAAGGGGCCGTAAACTTTAAACCGTAAGATTGCACAAAACACGTTAACTTTTGGTGAATTGCGAATTTGCTGCACGAATGCGTGAGGATTCTCTACCGCCCAGATTCGCACTTTGTCTCTGTTCACTTCACTATTAAGAAAAAATGTTGCTTCATCACTGAAAACAAGTTTCGCACTGAACGCATCCTCTTCCATGAGCTGTTGCAACCGCACCGAAAATTCAAAGTGTTTGACTTTGTCATCGGGTGTCAGGGCTTGTAGCAATTGTAAACGGTAAGGCTTCTGCTTTAGCCTTTTCCGTAAGAGTTTCCAAACCGTCGGCTGTGGTACGTTTAGCTCCCTGCTTGCTTTATTCGTCGACTTCCGCGGGCTACGCGTGAATCTTGCCCGCACGCGTTCAACCGTTTCTTCGCTCACTGCAGGCCGACCCATTGATTTCCCCTTACAGAGGCATCCAGAAGCTTTAAACTGCGCATACCATCGCCGAATGGAGTTAGCAGTTGGTGTATCTTTGTTGAACTTCGTCCTGAAGTGTCGTTGCACTGTTATGACTGACTGATGTGAGTGCATTCCAAGCACGACATACGCTTCCTCGGCTCCTGTCGCCATTTTGTCTCACTGCGCTCTCGAGCGCTCTGGCGGCAGAAACCTGAAGTGCGGCTTCAGCCGAACAAAACTTTATGAGTTTTTCAACGTATCTGTAGTGTGTCGTGACCATATGTCAATGAATGGAGCTACAGTGAATTTATGAAATCGCTTCAATCATTTGTAATAGCCCTGTATAGTCACGCCTGGGTGGTCGAGCGGTTCTAGGCGCTACAGTCTGGAACCGTGAGACCGCTACGGTCGCAGGTTCGAATCCTGCCTCGGGCATGGATGTGTGTGATGTCCTTACGTTATTTAGGTTTAAGTAGTTCTAAGTTCTAGGGGACTGATGACCATAGATGTTAAGTCCCATAGTGCTCAGGACCATTTGAACCATTTCTTTGTTTTGTTTTTATCTTATACTACATCGCTCAGGCACGACCGGCCCAACCGTCCGACTGCGAGCTACCACTACTTCTCCGACACTGTTCATACTGTAGCCGACACTGCTCTCGGTCTGCGATTCTGTTGCAGCTTACATATCGCTGGCAGCGCGTGAGCAATCCATCGAAATTACATCTGCTCGAGTGAGCTACCAATAAATTCCGTAGTCATGGACCTCCTGCAACGTTTTTGACCTTAGGTGCAGCCGGCCGGAGTGGCAGAGCGCTTCTAGGCGCTATAGTCTGGAACTGCGCGACCGCCACGGTCGCAGATTCGAATCCTGCCTCGGGCATGGATGTGTGTGATGTCCTTAGGTTAGTTAGGTTTAAGTAGTTCTAACAAGGGAACAGATTTAGTTATAAGTTGGCACAGTGGATAGGCCTTGAAAAACTGAACACAGATCAATCGAGAAAACATGAAGAAGTTGTGTGGAACTATGAAAAAAGTAAGCAAAATATACAAACCGAGTAGTGCATGCGAAAGATAGGCAACATCAATGACAAACTAAGCTCAGGAGCGCCGTGGTCCCGTGGTTAGCGTGAGTGGCTGCGGAACGAGAGGTTCTAAGTTCGAGTCTTCCCTCCAGTGAAAAATTTATTTTTTATTTTCAGACAGTTATCAAAGTTCAGGCACTCACATATAATCAACTTCGTTTTCCAAAATTCCAGGACATGTTCAGATTTGCTTGGACATATGCAGGATTTGACGGTCTACGCACGGAAAAATTGGAAAACGTTAAAAACATATGTTTTGACAGAGCACACGGAAAACTGTGCGACTGTGAAACTGTTGCATTCATTTGTTGCAGTTTATGTGACAAACTCTTATGTTTTCATCACTTTTTTGGGAGTTATTATCACATCCACAAGAAAACCTAAATCGGGCAAGGTAGAAGAATCTTTTTACCCATTCGCCAAGTGTACAAGTTAGGTGGGTCGACAACATATTCCTGTCATGTGACGCACATGCCGTCACCAGTGTCGTATATAATATATCAGACGTGTTTTCCTGTGGAGGAATCGGTTGACCTATGACCTTGCGATCAAATGTTTTCGGTTCCCATTGGAGAGGAACATACTTTCGTCTACTAATCGCACGGTTTTGCGGTGTGGTCGCAAAACACAGACACTAAACTTATTACAGTGAACAGAGACGTCAATGAACGAACGGACAGACCGTATCTTTGCGAAAATTAAGAAAGTAAACTTTTCACTCGAGGGAAGACTTGAACCAAGGACCTCTTATTCCGTAGCTGCTCACTCTAACCACGGGACCACGGCGCTCCTGAGCTCATATTTTCCTTGATGTTGCTTATCTTGCGCATGGACTACTCAGTTTGTATATTTTGCTTATTTGTTTCATAGTTCCACACAACTTCTTCCTGTTTTCTCGATTGATCAGTGTTCAGTTTTTCAAGGCCTATCCACTGTGCCAACTTATAACTAAATGGGAGGGGGGTGCGAGGGAGGTTCCCTTGTAAGTTCTAGGGGACTGATGACCTCAGCAGTTACGTCCCATAGTGCTCAGAGCCATTTGAACCATTCTGAACCTGAGGTGCATTGCCCCTACAGGGCAGGTGTGAGTGAAGGTAATCAAAGCGTGCTAGCAATGTCAACGGATCCGATCACGAAACCTGTACTAGCGTCGTGTGTTGTGTGTGGGACTGGAGGGTGTAGCCGCCAAAGAGCTGCCTCTCCGTTATTCCTCGCACCGCGCCGCATCTGGGATGTACCGTACGTGAGAGAGCGACCGTTCACGCGTGCGCGATGAACTCTTCCCGGAGAGGCGGCTGACGGCACGTACTGGCACGTACACGTGTTCGCGCAGCAACGTTTAATTTCTGTAATGTCTGGACGTCAGGAGGACGCGCCGCCAACATAAACAACGATACGAAGCACATAATAGCGGTCGTTCCATTTGAAATTCAAAGCAGGCGGCACGCTACGGCGCGACGCTATTGTTTCGCGTTTCCGAATACGCCCCTGTCGGCGGCCACGGCTCTTCCGGCGGCGGCCAAGCGGCAAGCAGAGGCGCCGGGGGCGGAGGCGGCGGCGGGGGCGGCATCGGGGGCGGTTCCTGCGGGGGCGGTGCTAGCGGGAGTGCCGTGGCCGCTGGCAAACGGCCAGTCCCAAATTGTTGTTGTTATCTGAAAAAGGCAGGCCAGCTGCAGTTCATGATTCCGTCGACATAACGGTCATTAGATGCAGTTGGTTACAGTACCTCAGCTGTGAAATCCGCAACATATGTGCTGAGTCATTGTATCCACAGCGATACGATGTGACTTCTCGCGAACGGACGAAATGCCTCTTAACACACAGAGTAATTGAATAGTGTCTGATGATGCCCGTCACTTAGGATCTCTGATAGCAACTAAGTTCCCACACGTGTTCAGTATAACTCATTCCTCGACACATTACCGTGCAGTGCGAATAGTTGTCGAAAACGAACGAAGAAACCGCCATGTAGAAGACGTCAACGTCCATAGAAGTCAGAATTCCAAGCGACTTCACATCATCAATGGCCAGCTTGAAAGCCACCATAAATGAAGCAGACTTCGCTCCCAGCAGATGAAGAAGAGGATGTTACTAACATTCGGGACCTCGATTTTTGACTCCGATCTGACACGGTTTGAACACCGCGAAGATATTATACATGGCCAGATTTTTTTCAACGTGTTAGAGATCTAGAGCGCGTGCTGCCGGCCAGGGAAGCAGTCGAGCGCCCTCTGTTTACTTATTTATTTTATTTTATTTTATTTAGTGTATGGTACACCCTTGGAACAAGTGGACCATTTCCTCTACCTAGGAAGCATACTGTCATCAAACAGCTCATCTGGAAAAGATGTGGAGAATAGATTACGTGCTGCCCATGTAGCATTTGGACGTCTTACAAAGCGTGTCTTCCTGAAGAAAGACCTAACACTGTACACCAAACTGATGGTGTACAAAGCTGTAATCATTTCGACCCTACTATATGGTTGCGAAACCTGGAAGAAACTAGAACGCTTCAACCAACAGAAGCTAAAATATATCATGAACTTGAAATGGTTCTTGAGAAAGCAAAAATGTATAGCATGGGAGCTCTTATCATTGGGCATCAACTCAGATGGGTCGGACATGTCCAGCGGATGAAAAATGACAGACTTCCACGCCAAATGCTGTACAGCGGAGTGAGCACAGGTAAAAGGCCACGAGGTGCCCCTCTCAAACGTTATAAGGATCAGTACAAGAAAAATCTGAAAAACTTGAACATCGATCCGAGTAACTGGTCAACAATAGCAGAAGACCGAAGTCGCTGGCGCTCAGTTACCTCAAATGCTCTTCAAAACTTTGAGCTGGAACGTCGACGAATGGAGAATGACAAACGCCAGAGACGTAAACTCCTGCAGGCTCAGCCACGTCCTCCACCTTCCATCAGCTGTAATGTCTGTGGCCGCCTGTTCCACGCTAGGATTGGATTGCTGAGCCATCAACGACACTTCCACGCCTGAACCGTGACAAAGGAAATCTCAGGAGAGAAATTAAAACTCGGACACGGCGACGATGATGGCATTTAAGTACATTTCAGTATTGGATCACGTTATTCTACATTACATAAAATTACATATATTCACAGACAAACATCTAGTCCTTATATATATTCGATGGATTTTTGGGATGCCACAAGGAATTCTTCAAAGTCCCCACTGAACGCTCTAGCACTGCATTCTTCTCTGATGTGTTGGATGATCTCCTTAGGCGCGCCGCGGTCACATGTTGGCGAAGACAGCAGTCCCCGTTTGAAGAGTGAGTCAGCACATCTTCCATGTCCAGTTCTTAATCGGTTCAGAGTTGACCAGATCTTGTGGGGCTGTATAGAGTTAGGATAGAGCAGCACGAGCCACAAATTGTCTTGCGTTATCTTGTTGAAAGTAAACGACGTGGGGGTCTCGAAGATAGGCGCAGCTATCGGCCTTAACACCTCAGAAAAGTAATAGCACATATTGAGATTACACCAAATGCAAACCACAGGTCTTCGTGTTGTGCATATAATGGCAACCCAAGCGTTCGGCCAGTATGAAACAAACTTCGATATAAGCATTTTTCCTATAACAGAGTGTTGGGCCGGTGCATGGGTGGATGCCGAGCAATTGGTGGGTACTGAGACAGAGAGCAAATTTGTTAGAAGCACCGTAATGTTCTTTCTAATTTCTTCATTAAGTCCAAACAGTATTCCATACTACTCCGTTACACAGGCACCCTCGTCATAAACAATCACAATAACAAAGAGGCATATTGGTAACGCTGCGAAAACTCCAAGCGAACTCCACGATTGGACTTGCTCCCGCCGGTGCGGCCTCTTCTTAAGCCGGCTCGGTGATGCCGCTACTCAAGTGTGCAACAGAGACTGTGTCTGCAAGGGATCTGGAGGACAGTCACATGTGTGACTGCCAACCTCTGGACGTAGAATGCCTGCCGTGGTGTGGATAGTGTTCGACACCACACAAAGCAGATTAATTCACTTAATGATAAGTCCTCCGGTCCAGACTGCACACCAACTAGATTCCTTCCAAAATATGGTGATATAATAGCTTCGTACTTACCCTGCACAACCGCTCGTTCGACGAAAGATCCATACCTTAAGATTGGGAATTTGCACCCGTCACATGAATACTCAAGAAAGGAAGCAGGAGGACAGACCCACAACAATGACGCCATTTGTGGTAAGATTTTTGGAACCCGTGTTCGGACACTATGAATTACCTCAAGGAAAGCGATCTATTGACACACAATCAGTAAGGATTCAGCAAATTTCGTTCATGTAAAATAGAACCAGCTCTTTATTCTCAATAATGACTGCCATCGACAGGTGATCTCCAACTGATTCCATATTTCTGGATTTCGAAAGACCTCTTGATACTTTTCCTCTCAAGTGGTTTCCAATCAAACTGGTTACTTATGTGAGTATAGAGTATTGTCTCAGTTGTGCGACTGGA
This sequence comes from Schistocerca serialis cubense, assembly GCF_023864345.2. Classification (NCBI taxonomy): domain Eukaryota; kingdom Metazoa; phylum Arthropoda; class Insecta; order Orthoptera; family Acrididae; genus Schistocerca; species Schistocerca serialis. The sequence goes on along the minus strand of NC_064642.1, from coordinate 630,564,035 downwards.
TTCGCGCTTTTCTGTCAGAAACTTCACAGCTCGTAGTAACAGTCGGGCACTAATCGAGTAAAACGAAAGTGATACGTGGCGCTCCCCAAGAAAGCGTTATAGGCCTTTGCTACTTCTAATTTGTAGAAGTGATTTACGGAGCAACCTGAGCAGGTCTCTTTGATTGTTTCCAGATAATGCTGTCGTTTACTATTTCGCAAAGTAATCAGATGATCAAAACCAATTGCAAAAGATTTCGACAAGATATATGTGTCCAGAATGAGATTTTCACTCTGCAGCGGAGTGTGCGCTGATATGAAACTTCCTGACAGATTAAAACTGTGTGCCCGACCGAGACTCGAACTCGGGACCTTTGCCTTTCGCGGGCAAGTGCTCTACCAACTGAGCTACCGAAGCACGACTCACGCCCGGTACTCACAGCTTTACTTCTGCCAGTACCTCGTCTCCTACCTTCCAAACTTTACAGAAGCTCTCCTGCGAGAGCTTCTGTAAAGTTTGGAAGGTAGGAGACGAGGTACTGGCAGAAGTAAAGCTGTGAGTACCGGGCGTGAGTCGTGCTTCGGTAGCTCAGTTGGTAGAGCACTTGCCCGCGAAAGGCAAAGGTCCCAAGTTCGATTCTCGGTCGGGCACACAGTTTTAATCTGCCAGGAAGTTTCAAGATATATGTGTTTATTTTTTTATTTCAATGTCAATAAAGTTCACCGACAGCCGTACACTTTAAGATATTTTATTTTATTATGAAAGCAATCAGTTTCAGCATTTCATTTTGCCATCTTCGGGCCCCATACGCTTTTATCCAAATAAACGAATTTGTCGTATAGCTCCATAAATCATTCGATATCGTGAATTCCTATCGTTATACAATTGCTTCATACGAAGACGTGACAGCAACTGACGTTTTTACGTCTTCTCAAGGACAACCAACGTCAAAATGCTGTTTCCGAACGAGAAACCGGCATTATACGGAACTTAGCATTCCTGATACCAAACTGTGTACTACTTGCATTGAAATGCTAACCATTTACAGACCCATGTGAGTATTAGGTCTTAAAATTTGCATCTGCCGGTTTTTTTCTCTCTTAGTTCGAGAGTTTATTGTGAAAAGCTTACAATAAATTTACAATTCAAAGTACTGGCCATCGCCGCCTACTACTTTCTCCCATCTTTCCGGTGCCGTAAGAGTCCCATGGCGGAAAAACTGGGCATCCTTTGAGAAAATCCATGAATCGATCAAAATTTTCACTTTTTCATACGACCGGAGGTGCTGGTCAGCCAGGCCGGTGTTCAAAAATGGTTCAAATGGCTCTGAGCACTATGGGACTCAACTGCTGTGGTCATAAGTCCCCTAGAACTTAGAACTACTTAAACCTAACTAACCTAAGGACATCACACACATCCATGCCCGAGGCAGGAATCGAACCTGCGACCGTAGAGGTCGTGCGGTTCCAGACTGTAGCGCCTTTAACCGCTCGGCCACTCCGGCCGGCCAGACCGGTGTGCCACTGATCGAAAAGTATAGTAGACAGAGGGAGCAATGTTTGGAGAATATGGCGGGTGGGGTAGGACTTCCCATTTAAACTTTTCCAAGTATGTTTTTAGGGGCTTCCCGGCATGGGGTCGAGCATATCCATACTGCAGAATCTTTTAACGTCTGTCGCTATACTGTGGCCTTTTCTCTTTCAGTGCTCGGCTCAAACGTGTCAACTGTTTTCGATAACGATCTCCAGTGGTTGTTTCCATCCGTTTCAGTAGCTTCGAAAACCTTCTGTCTTCCAATGCCATGTCGGTCTTCGACGTCGAAATCACCATTGTTGAAGCGTTGAAACCTTTCTATGCACGTTCTTTCACTAATAGGTGTCTCTCCATAGGCTTTACCGACCATTTTATGAGCCTCAGCGGTTAATTTCTTCACGTTAAAGCAAAAATTAAAACTTCCCTCAAATGACGAGAACTGGCGTCGTAAGCTGACATATTCATCCGAGAATAAATTTGTGATGCAATCATAAACCGACCAATACTTTCATGGCTTTTTGTTTGCGAATGCCTAAGCTTATTGTGTGACACAACTTACCACGTCCACCATTACTAGAGAGCCTATATAGAGGGAGAGAGTGGCCAATGGTGACAGCGTCGCTGATTGGCTGAGAGCCGAGGACGCCATGTTTTTACCAAACTGACGCTGACTTAGTACGAGTATAAATAGATACTGTGTGTGATTCTGTACTATTGGTTCTCTTCAACGCTTAGAACGCCAATTCCATTGTACAATTACGTACAGGTTGTAATACGGTAGGTATTGAAGGACTTTTGCATGTTCTCTGTCGGTTCTATTTACGTAAATTACCTTACAGCCACTCTGTTGGTAGGATCTATGACGATGCTTTTAGAACTTCAAAGCAATTTTAGAGGCAAAATTTTTATTTAAAATGATTTACTTAGTGTCACTAATAATACGAATTACAAAATCATCAAGGACAGTCAAGAGGGATACCTGGTTGCTACGTTGTTGGGTTCAAAAACTTTGGCGACTCGCACTTGGCTTTGTAGTCTTGGCTGTTTACATTCCTGGATATTCAGTTACCTACTTTGAATTACTTTCTGCTGTTTCAGTGGATTACCTAAGTATTGACATTTTTTAAATTTTCATTGGTATAGAGTCCCTAAAAGTGTGTACAGAATGACGTGTTTTTCCAGCATAAGAAAATCTTATAATATCGACGCACGCTTAAAATGCATTATGTGGGGACGGAAAGAGACAAGTGATTACCAATTTCAGTAATGAATATCCGCACGGAAAAATCTATAATAGCATCATATATTCTGAGATACATTAAATGAAACTTCTTTTTCTTATCAATCAGTTGTCAATGTTTATATAGCATCATAAAATACAGCTGTTGAAATTCGGCAGACATACACACTGCTTGACGATACTTCCATTTGCTCACAAATTTATTAGGCCTATATAAACATAGACGAATGGCATTTGTTTTAATCATGTACCGAATATTAAGCTAGAAGATCTGCTTTGGTCTCATGCGTCAGAGAGATGCCTTATTTTTCTCGTGAAGTGGCTAGCTTTCTGCTTGCGTCGCTACCTAATTACACGTCCCGCGTGCAATCTGGGAAAAACATGGCGGTCATGGGCCGATTGGCCACTCTCTCCCTATATAGACTCTCCAACCATTACTTGCCACTACTGCCATCTATTGCAAAACGGCGGAAACAAAGCTGCAGATCCAATAGTACAGTGGAAGACTATATGCCATCGTCATGTTGCAATTTTAGAGGACAGCAGTGTAGCTTAACAGTCGATTTGTTTCATCACAATTTTCCAATTCTATCTGTGTCATTAATAACCTAGAGGCGGACGAGATGCGAAGCTGAGATCTTCGTTGCCGCTTCTCTCTGGTGTCACGATTTTCGCCTCGCGTCGTGACGCACAAGGACGGGTGCCGGAGCCTTCACAGCGTCGCAGGAAGCGGCAGGTTAGCTCCAGGGATGGTGCTGCTGCGTGCTATGATCCTGCGCATAGACTGTTGCATCCGGGGTGATGGCATCGCTATTGTGTGGCCATGGCCACGCTCCGCGCTTGCAGAGTGCATTTACTTCCGGCGTGACGTCACTGCCACCGCCACGGTCATTTTCAAACAATGCCTACACTTTATAAGGCCGGGGCTATCACCAAAAGAAGACGGTTTCCGCTCTGGAAGTTAGTAAAATCGCGCACCTGATGAGACATTAGGCAGGCTTAACTTCCCCCAGTCATATTGCCTATTAGCCCCCTCACCTTTTGTCATACCTACAACACCTTCATCGACCCGATGATTCTATCTTACTTGAAGAAATACACCACTACCTACATTTCCCTAACTTTATTTATGCCAAGATGCGTTTGTGGTCGTCACACTTCTTCATTTCGACTAGTCATAAATGTTATAAGCGAGTTTCCCTATTTTATAAAAAGACATTACACATTATTTATCAAGTTGAAATAACTATATTGACACTGTACAATTCGTCTGTTACCTTTCTACACAGTCGCCAGTTTTTTATAAGCATTTATAGTATGGTTAAACAAAACAGGGCGCGGGTCGTGCTTGGGTAGCTCAGATGGTAGAGCACTTGCCCGCGAAATGCAAAGGTCCCGAGTTCGTGCCTCGGTCCGGCACACAGTTTTAATCTGCCAGGAAGTTTCATATCAGCCCACGCACCGCTGCAGAGTGAAAATCTCATTCTGGATTTCAAGGTTACACAAGTTTTTTCAAACCAATGCTGTACCATGGCGGGTTTTGTTCTCATCTTGAGGAATCTGCGAGCTGCCACCAAAAGAAAACGTCCTGGACTTTTGTTTCGCAAAGTTGTCTTCCTTCGTGACAGTGTTCGGTCTCATACAGATGGCGATGATGTTTGGTTTGTAGGGCGCTCAACTGCGTAGTCATCAGCGCCCGTACAAAGAACCAATCTTTACACAGTCAAATTTCTTTTCACAGTTCTGTCTAGCCACTGTCATGAATGATAACGATGAAATGATGAGGACAACACAAACACCCAATCTCCGGGCAGCGAAAAATCCCTAACCAGGCCGGGAATCAAACCCGGGACCCGGTGATCCAGAGGCAGCAACGCTAGCCACTTTTTTTGATCTCATTTTGTTCGTTTCCGTTCGTTGTATCTGCTCGGGGCAGACGTCGAAAGACACCCATTTCAGTTCGTTGTTGATCGATTAACTCAGTTTTTTTATTACAGAGGGCAGCTAACCCTCTGACAAAACACGCTGAGCTACCGTGCCGGCGCCACTAGACCACGAGCTGCGGACCGGTCTCATATAGTTCGAATGACCCAAGCGGAGTTCAGAAGACTAAACTGGGAAGTGTTGCCGCATCCTCTTTAATCACAATATCTTGCGCCCAAACTTCTTCCCATGTTCTCCCAAGTCAAAAGTCATCTTGGAGGTAAGCACTTAAACATCGCCGATGAAGTCACATCAACAGTGAAGAGGTGGTTACGAGCACAGTACCCGACTTGGTTACAACACTGGTTTGGATAAACTTGTCACGTTACCAAAAACGCTTGGGAAAACATGGTGACTACGAAAAAAAACAGCAGCATTGTACCGGGTGGCGAAAAATGAGTGTGAAAAAGTAGTTTTCCACTGTGGTCATATTACGTGCCGTAAATGATCCTCCTTGCGACATTGTTGTATTGTAGCTCTGAAAATTCTGTAGCTCACTCACCGATGTATCAGTTCACATTTGAGAATGGAAGCACTAACATTGGAATATCGATTGTTGATCGTAGACATTTCGCGCAAATTGTGGACGTATCGTTGTGGTGAGAAGCGCATTTAACAGCACACATCGTATAACCAAAAATGCACGACACGAACTGCAATACACATTGCTCAGAAGAAGACGAACAAATTACGTTACATGAACATGGGTCCGGAAACGGTTTGTTTCCGTGTTATAACTCATTTTCTCGAATGACTTTCAACGAGATCAGATTGTAAATTTTCATTCGGCATGTATGGGCAGGCATCAACAATTGTAGCAAGTCATCAACAAAGATTTTCTGTCAAGGTTTGTCTCATTGCTACAGGATAAAATTAGTAAAATAAACTGATTGTAAACTTCCAGTTCAGTTCGGAATACTAATGTTCAAATTTGATTTAGTCTACCGGACGCATTCCACATCCATATAACACTTGTTTTCGTTTCTTTTGTTGTTGTCTGCGTCAGAATTACACTGCCCAGTCACAATAACGTGACTACTTCTCAAAAGCCTGAATAGCCAGCTTTTGCAGTGCTAACCTCTCCGAGACGTGCAGGAAGAGTGTCATTGAGGGTCTGTAAGCTACCGATAGGTATGTGAAGGCACTGCGAGTCCAGTATCGTTACCAGACGTGCTAGGTTTGTCGCTTGAGGATCCACAGCGCGAAAAGCCAGTTCGATGTGGTCCCACAGATTCTCGATTGGGTTTATAGCCAGGGAGACTGGTGGCCAAGAGAATACGGTAAGCCATAGAGATGGACAAACTCGTTCATCCTTGGGAACTAGTTCACTGCTGATCGCTCTTTTTTAGGAACCGTTCATTTTTTACTCGTTCACCGTCATTTGTGCTTGGTATATGGTTCTTATGAAAAATTGAAAACTAGTAGTGTAGGTGACTGAAGGATGGAGGGCACCAAGAGAGGGCACTTGCCTTCCCCCCAGGAGTATAGAGTTTTTAGTCATTACAGAATTCTTACACAGTTTTAGGAGTAATTTCTGTAATTCTGCAGAACCTCCCGTTTAGCCAACCGTAGCCTTGTGTGGCTGATCGCAGGGAAATAGTATAGGGTGGCGCACGGAAAATCGGGCCCGAGTACAGACTGCTCGCCAATTACGGACGATGTGTTCCCCGTTACGAGCAGATACAACAAACAGACAAACATATAATAATTAGGCAGTGAAGAAATAACAATCTAATGCAAGTAACAATTGCGAAACAATCGATGACGATGTGTAGAGAGCTGAAGAAGAGAACATGAAAATCTCACGCGACGCGCATGGGCTATAGCTCATGTAGTAAACCTGTTGGTGGCTGTTTCCCAACCTAGTAGACCAAAAGTGTCTTGTATAAATTTCTTCGTTTCGACTTCCACTACATAGCTATGCTACGTTGTAAATAATAATCGTCTACACCCCACATATATTTCACGTTGTCTCTGAGTTCGTAGGCGAACTAGAGACTTTATGGAAGCATAAAATAAAATGTGGTTTTCTAATACTTGCGTCACACGCTTAGTAAAAATTAAGTTTTTATGTTGCATTATTAAAGTTAATGCAGCAATAATAATAATAATAATAATTAAGTTCGCAGTTTTTGGTTTGAAAGCTCCTTCTGAACAAATGTTTTTGAGATAATAAGTAAATACGGTGGCGTCCTCTTGGGTAAAATATTCCGGAGGTAAAATAGTCCCCCATTCGGATCTCCGGGCGGGGACTACTCAAGAGGACGTCGTTATCAGGAGAAAGAAAACTGGCATTCTACGGATCGGAGCGTTGAATGTCAGATCCCTTAATCGGGCAGGTAGGTTAGAAAATTTAAAAAGGGAAATGGATAGGTTAAAGTTAGATATAGTGGGAATTAGTAAAGTTCGGTGGCAGGAGGAACAAGACTTTTGGTCAGGTGATTACAGGGTTATAAATACAAAATCAAATAGGGGTAATGCAGGAGTAGGTTTAATAATGAATAAAAAAATAGGAGTGCGGGTTAGCTACTACAAACAGCATAGTGAACGCATTATTGTGGCCAAGATAGACACAAAGCCCAAGCCTACTACAGTAGTACAAGTTTATATGCCAACTAGCTCTGCAGATGATGAAGAAATTGATGAAATGTATGACGAGATAAAAGAAATTATTCAGGTAGCGAAGGGAGACGAAAACTTAATAGTCATGGGTGACTGGAATTCGTCAGTAGGAAAAGGGAGAGAAGGAAACATAGTAGGTGAATATGGATTGGGGGGAAGAAATGAAAGAGGAAGCCGCCTTGTAGAATTTTGCACAGAGCATAACTTAATCATAGCTAACACTTGGTTCAAGAATCATAAAAGAAGGTTGTATACCTGGAAGAATCCTGGAGATACTAAAAGGTATCAGATAGATTATATAATGGTAAGACAGAGATTTAGGACCAGGTTTTAAATTGTAAGACATTTCCAGGGGCAGATGTGGATTCTGACCACAATCTATTGGTTATGAACTGCAGATTGAAACAAGAAACTGCAAATAGGTGGGAATTACAGGAGATGGGACCTCGATAAACTGAAAGAACCAGAGGTTGCAGAGAGTTTCAGGGAGAGCATAAGGGAACAATTGACAGGAATGGGGGAACGAAATACAGTAGAAGAAGAATGGGTAGCTCTGAGGGATGAAGTAGTGAAGGCAGCAGACGATCAAGTAGGTAAAAAGACGAGGGCTAGTAGAAATCCTTGGGTAACAGAAGAAATATTGAATTTAATTGATGAAAGGAGAAAATATAAAAATGCAGTAAATGAAGCAGGCAAAAAGGAATACAAACGTCTCAAAAATGAGATCGACAGGAAGTGCAAAATGGCTAAGCAGGGATGGCTAGAGGACAAATGTAAGGATGTAGAGGCTTGTCTCACTAGGGGTAAGATAGATACTGCCTACAGGAAAATTAAAGAGACCTTTGGAGAGAAGAGAACCACTTGTATGAATATCAAGAGCTCAGATGGCTACCCAGTTCTAAGCAAAGAAGGGAAGGCAGAAAGGTGGAAGGAGTATATAGAGGGTTTATACAAGGGCGATGTACTTGAGGACAATATTATGGAAATGGAAGAGGATGTAGATGAAGATGAAATGGGAGATAAGATACTGCGTGAAGAGTTTGACAGAGCACTGAAAGACCTGAGTCGAAACAAGGCCCCGGGAGTAGACAACATTCCATTAGAACTACTGATGGCCTTGGGAGAGCCAGTCATGACAAAACTCTACCATCTGGTGAGCAAGATGTATGAGACAGGCGAAATACCCACAGACTTCAAGAATAATATAATAATTCCAATCCCAAAGAAAGCAGGTGTTGACAGATGTGAAAATTACTGAACTATCAGTTTAATAAGTCACAGCTGCAAAATACTAACGCGAATTCTTTACAGACGAATGGAAAAACTGGTAGAAGCGGACCTCGGGGAAGATCAGTTTGGATTCCGTAGAAATGTTGGAACACGTGAGGCAATACTAACCTTACGACTTATCTTAGAAGAAAGATTAAGAAAAGGCAAACCTACGTTTCTAGCATTTGTAGACTTAGAGAAAGCTTTTGACAACGTTAACTGGAATACTCTCTTCCAAATTCTGAAGGTGGCAGGGGTAAAATACAGGGAGCGAAAGGCTATTTACAATTTGTACAGAAACCAGATGGCAGTTACAAGAGTTGATGGGCATGAAAGTGAAGCAGTGGTTGGGAAAGGAGTGAGACAGGGTTGTAGCCTCTCCCCGATGTTATTCAATCTGTATATTGAGCAAGCAGTAAAGGAAACAAAAGAAAAATTTGGAGTAGGTATTAAAATTCACGGAGAAGAAGTAAAAACTTTGAGGTTCGCCGATGACATTGTAATTCTGTCAGAGACAGCAAAGGACTTGGAAGAGCAGTTGAACGGAATGGACAGCGTCTTCAAAGGAGGATATAAGATGAACATGAACAAAAGCAAAACGAGGATAATGGAATGTAGTCAAATTAAATCGGGTGATGCTGAGGGGATTAGATTAGGAAATGAGACACTTAAAGTAGTAAAGGAGTTTTGCTATTTGGGGAGTAAAATAACTGATGATGGTCGAAGTAGAGAGGATATAAAATGTAGACTGGCAATGGCAAAGAAATCCTTTCTGAAGAAGAGAAATTTGTTAACATCGAGTATAGATTTAAGTGTCAGGAAGTCGTTTCTGAAAGTATTTGTATGGAGTGTAGCCATGTATGGAAGTGAAACATGGACGATAACCAGTTTGGACAAGAAGAGAATAGAAGCTTTCGAAATGTGGTGCTACAGAAGAATGCTGAAGATAAGGTGGGCAGATCACGTAACTAATGAGGAGGTATTGAATAGGATTGGGGAGAAGAGAAGTTTGTGGCACAACTTGACTAGAAGATGGGATCGGTTGCTAGGACATGTTCTGAGACATCGAGGGATCATCAATTTAGTACTGGAGGGCAGCGTGGAGGATAAAAATCGTAGAGGGAGACCAAGAGATCAATACACTGAGCAGATTCAGAAGGATGTAGGTTGCAGTAGGTACTGGGAGATGAAGAAGCTTGCACAGGATAGAGTAGCATGGAGAGCTGCATCAAACCAGTCTCAGGACTGAAGACCACAACAACAACAACAAGTAAATACGATTTTTGGCAATCTCTGTCTTTTCAAATGGAGAGACACCGCTTTTCCTACTGAGCCAAAATGACCAACAACCCACTTTTTTTTTTTTTCAAAGAAACCTAACTAGCAGGTAATGCAAATTGGAAACAACCAAACTTAAAAATAATTAGAGTCTTCCTAAATGTAATGTTTTGTATATGAAAGATACACGAAAATCGTTTTATACGAATTATCTTACACTAAAAATTAAGCTAATTATTGAAAGTTAGCTGCTAAATCAAGTCGATGAAACCAAAAAATATACGAATAACAAAAAAAACTTGCCTTGTTATAAGTATGTCTTCTGCTGTTCATCGATATAATGAAGTGAGCTGATATGCCCTTTTGTTACCTGAAGAGACGTACCTATTACATACAATGTAATTTTTAAGTAATTTACGTAACTGTAAAATACTTTTTGATTACCGGTCGTGGACGCTGAATAGCCAGAACAAAATGCAAGTACAGTTTGGAACACACGTAAAATGGGCGAGCGCAGTGAACGAAACGAGCAACTGGATACTGAACTAACTAGGAGCAGTCGGCAGTGGAACTGAGACAGGTGGTCATGCGAAGACCACTGAACTAACTAGGAGCAGTCGGCAGTGGAACTGAGACAGGTGGTCATGCGAAGACCGACGAGTGCGGCCGAGGGAGACCGAGACTGAGACGAGCATGCGACCGAGGCTGGAACGAGAACTGCCGAAGTGACCGCCGCGACCGAAGTGAACTAGTGAACTATGAACCGACCGTTCCTCATTCACGGGAGCTATAAGTAGACCGCCGCGACCGATGTGAACTATGAACCGATCGTTCCTCGTTCCCGGGAACTATAAGTAGACCGCCGCGACCGAAGTGAAGTATGAACCGATCGTTCCTTGGAATTCGTTCCTCGGTCCTTTCGTTCATCTTGGTGAACCGTTCCTTTGCACCCGTTAGTTCGCGAACTACCCATCTCTAGTAAGCCCATCCTGGCGCTCATCGAGCCACGCACGTACACTGCGAGCTGTGTGACACGTTGCGTTGTCCTGCTGGTAGATGCCATCGTACCAAGGAAAAACAAATAGCATGTTGGGGTGGGCATGGCCACCGAGGATAGATTAATACTTGCGTTGATCCATTGTGCCATACAGAATAACGAGATCACTCACGGATTGCCACAGAAACGTTCTCCAGAGCATTACGCATTGGCCTCCGATCAGGACCCTTCTGACGATTGCTGCAGTGCGTTTCTTTTCAGACATATCGCGTCGTACACCCCAACGGCCATCTGCCCTTTGTAGCACAAACCGGGATTCATCTGAAAAGCCACCTATCGCCACTCACTGGACGCCAAGTAGCGTTCGTCGCCGAAGAACAGCAGTCAGAATGGGTGCATGAACCGGGCACTCCCTTTAAGAGTCACACACGGAGCAACGTCCGCTGGACGGCTGTTGAGGAGACACTGTTGGTGGTTCATCTTGTCGGTCAGTTGCTTAGTAGTTGCACGTGTATTCGCCCGTAAATATCTTCGCAGCCGTCGTCCAGCCATGTCGCCTAAGGCCCTTGGTGCACCACCGTTCTCTCGGCTCCGGTTTTGCATAGCGCCATTTTGCCATCCACGGTGTATTTTAAACACGGTGGGACGCGAACAGTTTGCATACTTAGCCGTTTCGGAAATGCTTACACCGTTGGCCCGAAAACCAATGATAGTGCCCTTCTGGATGTCAGATAAATCTCTCCGTTTCCGCATTACCATAATGAGTGCACTGTTTACCGCGTTCCCCCCCCCCCCCCCCTACATCCCTCCTCTGCTAGTGCTGCCACCTACCGTCTATGAGTGGTTATTGCACGTTGACATCGAGCACAGGCGGCAGTCACATTAACGAGATTGGATCGTGTATTTTCTTCTAACTTCGCAGCAAGAACATGAAATCCATACAGAATTATGTTGTTTTAGAAGTCCAAAGAGAAGTATTTATTTTAGTCTAATGAGATTAAACTGATTGCCTAGTGAGATCTAAAATAGTCTTTCCTTGGGCTTTTAAACAATCTGGTTGATGGTATTGATAGCTGCCTTAGATTCTTTGCCGATGATGCTGTAGTCTACAGGAAAGTAGTATCACACGAAACTTGGAACAAATCAATGAGGATTTGCAGAAAATAAATGCGTGGTGTAATGACTGGCAGTTATCTCTCAACATTAGTAAGTGTAACCTACTAGTAACCTACTACATACAACAAGGCGAAAATCCCCATTAATGTAAGAGTACAAAATAAATGCCCAGTCTTTGGAAGCAGCAACATCCGTCAAGTATCTGGGTGTGACTATTCGAAATGATCTCAAATAGAATGATCAGATTACACAAGTAACGGGAAAGGCGAACTCTAGAATTCGGTTTATTGGTAGAATCCTGAAACGATACATTCCTTCAACAAAGGAAATAGATTACAATACGTTAGTTCAAAATGGTTCAAATGGCTCTGAGCGCTATGGGACTCAACTGCTTAGGTCATTAGTCCCCTAGAACTTAGAACTAGTTAAACCTAACTAACCTAAGGACATCACACACATCCATGCCCGAGGCAGGATTCGAACCTGCGACCGTAGCGGTCTCGCGGTTCCAGACTGCAGCGCCAGAACCGCGCGGCCACTTCGGCCGGCAATACGTTAGTTCGTCCAGTCTTAGAGTATGGTAAGTTTGTATGGGACCGTTACCAGTTCGGTCTGATTCAACAGATTGAGAAGGTCCAAAGAAGAGCGGCAAGATTCGTGACTGGTACGTTTAGCCATCGCTAGAGTGTTACAAATCTGATAGAAAGTTTGAAGTGGGACACATTTGCAGATAGACGGCGCGCTAAGCGGAAAGGGCTGCTCACTAAATTCCGAAATCCGATCTTCGCCGGGGATATATATTATTACCACCAACTTCCAAATTGTGCAATGATCACCATTCAAAGATAAGGAAATTAGAGCTCGTACTGAGGCGATCAGACAGTCGTTTTTCCCTCGTGCGATCCGCAAGTGGAACAGACGGGGGAAAATATGACTTGGCGTGAATTGTCCCCTCCGCCACACACCGCTTGGTGGCTAGTGGAGTATATATGTAGATGCAGATTTGGAAATTCGCTATAAATAAAGTATCCTATCGTGTATAATAAGTGTTTACGGTGTACTCAGTTTATTTTTATTTTGCTTTTGGCCGATATTCCAGAATTTAATTGACTTGTGTTTGCAAAGAAGGGATAATGGAGCTACGGCCGTACTAGTATAATCATTTTTTGTACGTTTCACTTATCACAAAATCTTGTAGTGAGGGTGTCATAAATTTGCTGTAACAATTAATTCAAACATTTCTGCACGGAAAGAAGGGCAAGATTGTTTGATAGAAGTCGATGTTTTGTTCCCAGTTGTTCGTGATGAAAACAAACTGACATTACTTTAACGGGGCCAAAGGAATGCTTAAACCCTGTTACACATGTTTTACTCGTCACTCATTTTCTTTGATAAACCTCTGGCGTGGAGCAAAGTTTTATAGTTCGTGACACCTAAAAATGACGTGAAAGTACCTGTGACTCTCAGATGTTATTTTGTTTATCATCAGGAATATTTTTCGTGAACTCTTAGAATTTCATTGAGGTGGAATAGAGGGTGGGAGTAGCCAAAGCGACAGAAATCGATGCTGATGGGTCCTAACGGCTCTTTGTGGCTCCGAACTTGAGCCACTGGACAACACTGCTTAACCGACCTAACGAGTCGACAAATAAGGTTATTGTGATAGGCAGCCTGAAATCAGCAGGAGGACACTTTGCAAAGCCCGTTTCCCAGAGCAGCAAGGTCGGCTGCCGTGAACTAGTTAAGCCAGCTAAAGGACGCATAATGGACATGGTGACCCCTAATAGGCTAAACGTGATGGGAGGACTGCGCTGTTTGTGATGCGAATTCCTGTCAATCGATCACGCACATCAATAACAGGAAATCTAAACGCATTCCCCATAACACCGTGTACGCCCACTGCCTGTTTCTCTGTCCACGTCATTAGGTTATTGGTTGGTTATATGTCGCTGGCGTCTGCAATTTCGTGCCGCATTTACCTCTGACCAGTGCTGCGTTTTTTTCTCTCTACTTGTGCTCAGCTTCCCAATGAAGCTCACAAAAGAGCGCTTCCACATAAATGTTACTTGGAAATAAAGTTCAAAGCTGCAGACATATTAATTTGATCATCATGTAAAATAACAGTACCTCAAAAACTTTAACAGCACGTATAAAAAGATTTATTTTCTGCTTGTCTTAAATTACCTCTCCGTCCAGCCATACCGCAGTATATTCGTACGCGGTTGACCAGCTTACATCAGTTCCCGATGGTACGCTAGGAAAGAAAATTAGTTCCAATTTTGGCCACCAGGTGCTGCGAAATCCATCGGGCGGGAAGTACTGTCGATACACTCTCACTGCAGGTTGTCCATTTCCATTCACAGACCCATACACCTTATGCATGCCAGACATTTCAGCATACGTAAACCGCTCCATGTTTACTGTTGTTGTCACAAGGCGGTAATGACTGCCACTGAGCCGGCCGAAGTGGCCGTGCGGTTAAAGGCGCTGCAGTCTGGAACCGCAAGACCGCTACGGTCGCAGGTTCGTATCCTGGATGTTTGTGATGTCCTTAGGTTAGTTAGGTTTAACTAATTCTAAGTTCTAGGGGACTAATGACCTCAGAAGTTGAGTCCCATAGTGCTCAGAGCCATTTGAACCATTTGAACTGCCACTGAATCGGTGCGTTGACAAAGAAGTCACTGTTGTTGATAGTAGGCGGTAATGCTTACGGACGAGTCTGTTTGTTTCCATGCGTACCCCAGAGCCAACCATCAATACACATACCCACTCGGCGACACCAACACAATAGCTTGAGTCGGCACCACTAACAACTTTGCCTCTCATTACAAGTTGACTTCAGAGACCATATATTCCTTATCGAAATATACACTGATAAGCCAGAATATTATGGCCACTGACCTGCTATCGATATAAACCTATCCATGCGATAGCAGTGTCACTTGGCGAGGAACATCTGCCAGTGAGACACATGCACGATGCATGTAGTATCAATCAGCGTGTTATCTGTGTGTAGAATGGGGAAGGCGCGCGATCTATCTTAGCTTGACCGAGAGCAGATTGTGATGGCCCGGGGACTCGGCACGAGCATTTCGGAAACTGAAAGACTTGTCGGCTGTTGGAGGAGCGCTTCAACACGTGGCGAAACCAAGGTGAAACCACGTCCCGACATAGCTCGGTTGGGTGGCACTCCCTCATTACAAATGTCGGACATCATAGGTTGGACAGACAGGACAAACGGCAAACTGTGGCGGAACTGACACCAGACTTTAATGCTGGGCAGAGTACAAGCGTGTCTGAACACAGGCCCTCTGACAATCCTAACGGTGATATACAGGACATAAAATCCCGTCTGAGGCCTGCGATCATTTTTATGTTAATAATCGGCAACCAATGCTATACAATCGCATAAAGTCATGAGATGTTCAATTGAGTTTTTTATTATAACATGTTACGCGTTTCGGGATTACATCCATCTTCAGACATCTGTTACGAAAAATGGTTCAAATGGCCCTGAGCACTATGGGACTTAACATCTATGGTCATCAGTCCCCTAGAACTTAGAACTACTTAAACCTAACTAACCTAAGGACATCACACAACACCCAGTCATCACGAGGCAGAGAAAATTCCTGACCCCGCCGGGAATCGAACCCGGGAACCTGGGCGCGGGAAGCGAGAACGCTACCGCACGACCACGAGCTGCGGACTGTTACGAAAAAGTACAAAGCATAAGTGAACAGCACATTCAATACGTCTCAACGTTACACAAAATGAGATCGGGTCATATGAGTTACATACCACAAACTTCAGCTCCTTCCTAACCAACGAGGCATACAGCTTTGACAAACTCAAAGAAAGCGTCCAATAACATATGATTGCGACACAAACAGTCTTGAAGCAGAGCCTATACTGACACTGAACAAGTCAACTAGCAGCGAAGCGCCCTCGATAGGGGGCGCTGCATAGTCATGTGCTCCATACGTTCACATGTAATTTAATAATAATATACTCAGCATGTGACATCTAGAAAGGGTGTAATTACGATTAGCAACCGGAATGGTAGTTCCGTACATGTTAACACTAAACGATTTTTCAAAAAAAATTTTAAAACTCCAAAAATTTTACATTGCCATACTATACCTAAAGCCACTGGCACTAAGCACAACTCTAATCATATGTCAATATAAAATAAATAATGGGGGGGGGGGGGGGGAGGAGTTCCTTCATGAATAAACCTTTCAACTTCCCAAATCTTTTAAAGAATACCAACAAATTAAATATAACCAACAGTATCCATCGTAAACTAAAACTCTGTGATCAGCTCGCGTACGCAAGCGTCTTAGGCGCCATCTGTTAAACCCAACGGCAACCACGTCGACGGCAGCAATCTGCCTATCTAATTACAGCCAAGTTATATTCATGGGCCACAATTGCCAAATGCCGGCCGGCGTGCCCCAGCGGTTCTAGGGGCTTCAGTCTGGAACCGCGCGACCGCTACGGACGCAGGTTCGAATCCTGCCTCGGGCGTGGATGTGTGTGATGTCCTTAGGTTAGTTAAGTTTAACTGTTTCTAAGTTCTAGGGGACTGATGACATCAGATGTTAAGTTCCATAGTGCTCAGAGCCATTTGAACAATTTTTGAATTGCCCAAATCTAAGCCTGCAAACAACAACTTACACCCCTCTACCACATGGAAGAAAGTTTAATGGTGAGAGGAAGAACATTTTACTCCTAACGGTGGGCCTCTGCAGCCGACGACACATGCATTTGACAATGTTAAAACCACACCATCGGCAACTACGACGGACATGGGCATGTGACCATCGCCACTGGAAGTTGGCGGAGTGGCAAAGTGTTACATGGTCTGATGAATCCCGATACGTTCTTCATCAAGCGAATAGGGGGGGGGGGGGGGAGGGGAGGAACGAATCCGTCGACTTCCAGAGGAAGATCCTTGACACTTGGTACTGCGAGACGGAGACAAGCTGGCAGCGGCTCCATTATGCTCTGGGGAACATTCTCGTGCGCATGCATGGGTCCAGTGGATCTCGTACAAGGCAATGGAACGCAGGATGCAGACCACGTACCCCCTTCATGATGATCACGGTTCTCATGGCAGTGGCATTTTTCAACAAGATAATACGCAGTGTCATAGAACCAGGAGTGTGATGGAGGAGTGGTTCTAGGGACACAGTGGTGAGATCCAACTAATGTGATGGCCCTCCAACCAGCCCGATATGAACCCGATAGAACACATCTGGAATGTGGCGTCAGAGCTATTGTCCCCTCTCTGGAATTTAAGGGAATTAGGTGACTTGTAAGTGCAGATGCGGTGTGAACTCCCTCCAACGACCTACCAAGGCCTTATTGCTTCCATGTTACGACAACTCCACGCCTTTATACGTGCCAAAGGTAGATACATACAATCATGTAGGTGGTAATGATCTTCTGACAGAGTAATGTATTTGTTTTGATGTTCTCCGTCTATTACACTACCACAGTTCATCAACAGTAGTGACTGGCGTATTGTGACGAGCCAGTTGCTCGGCCGCCATTGACCAGACGTTTTCAAATGGTGAGAGATCTGGAGAATGTGATGGCCAGGGCAGCAGTCGAACATTTTCTGTATCCAGAAAGGCCCGTACAGGACCTGCAACACCGAGCGAGGTGGCGCAGTGGTTAGCACACTGGACTCGCATTCGGGAGGACGACGGTTCAATCCCGTCTCCAGCCATCCTGATTTAGGTTTTCCGTGATTTCCCTAAATCGTTTCAGGCAAATGCCGGGATGGTTCCTTTCAAAGGGAACGGCCGATTTCCTTCCCCATCCTTCCCTAACCCGAGCTAGCGCTCCGTCTCTAATGACCTCGTTGTCGACGGGACGTTAAACAACACAAACCTAACCTAACCGAACCAGGACCTGCAACATGCGGTCGTGCATTATCCTGCTGAAATGTAGGGTTTCGCAGGGATCGAATGAAGGGTAGAGCCACGGGTCGTTACAAGCAATGTCGCGATACGATAAACCGCAATCGCGATAGGCTACAATCCGACCTTTATCAAAGCCGGAAACGTGATGGTACGCATTTCTCCTCCTTATCCGAGGCATCACAACAACGTTTCACCAGGCAACGCCGGGCAACTGCAGTTTGTGTATGAGAAATCGGTTGGAAAACGTTCCTAGTGTCAGCACGTTGTAGGTGTCGCCACTGGCGCCATCCTTGTGTGAATGCTCTGAAAAGCTAATCATTTGCATATGAGAGCATCTTCTTCCTGTCGGTTAAATTTCGCGTCTGTAGCACATCTTCGTGGAGTAGCAATTTTAATGGCCAGTAGTGTAATTTGAACAAATAGTTTCGGAACACTTGCATACACGTAGAGCAATCCACGAAAGCTGCTGACGCTAGCGGTCTTGGACTCCCCGCTGTATCTCGGCTGACCCTGCACACACGCTACCCGTGTCACTGTGGGACGCCAGCGTCGGCTGGCCATAAGACGGCTGTCACGGCCAGCACCCAAGTCGCGAGACGGCGAGTGCGGAGCGCGGCTGCTCGCCTCGGCATGCAAATGACTCCGTTTAACGGACGCCAGCCCGGCTACAATGGGCTGCCGACGCGAACAATGGGACGCTTACATTGGAAGTAACATAAAATACGCCCCCTTGTGCTATTCGCCGACTTTTTCCCCCCTTCTTTCTCCTCGGCCGCGGCGCGCCACAATGAACGGTGAAACACGCCTTTTAGAACTTCGCACTCAGTCGCCAGCGCCCTGAGCCGACAGAGGCTGTTTAGCCTGCCTGCCACTCGGCAGCTAGCTGCCTCAGTGCTAGCTGCCGCTACGCTATTGCTTCCTATCAAACCCTCGGCGGCGGACAAGGTAGGCCTACTCGCCTCAAAAACTGGACACAATAGAAGTAGAAAAAGGTGTGCGTTCCGACTTCAGCCCCGCGAAATTTTGCGTAGAGTGCACTGGTCTAATGCTATGGTTGCATGCCAGTCCCAAGTCGACGTGAAGCGTGCACTGACAGTGGCCAGTAAACAGTGAATCTGACAACGACACATTTTTCAGATATTGTTTGAGTGCCCTGTTTAATATAAGTCGTACGAGGACTGTTCAAAAAAATTCGGAACATTCGTAATTTCGCGCCAGTGGTGCTTTGCAGCGAAATGCGGTTGGCATCCCTGCACACGCTTGTGTTTAATGTGTAGCTGCCGAAAGTTTCATTACTGTATGGAAGTGGAAATGAGCGTTTGGCGTCATTGGCCGGGAGGCCCCTTACGGGGCAGGTCCGGCCGCCTTGGTGCAGGTCTTATTACATTCGACACCGCATTGGGCGACCTGCGCGCCGGATAGGTATGAAATGATGATGAAGAAGACACAACACCCAGTCCCTGAGCGGAGAAAATTCCCCGACCCAGCCGGATATCGAACCCGGGGCCGTAGGATGGCGAACCGTCACGCTGACCACTTTTTTATACTTTTTCCATTTTTTATTTTTTTATCTTCTTTTTCCATATATATATATATATATATATATATATATATATATATATATATATATATATATATGTGTGTGTGTGTGTGTGTGTGTGTGTGTGTGTGTGTTACAAAAAGGTACGGCCAAACTTTCAGAAAACATTCCTCACACACAAATGAAGAAAAGATGTTATGTGGACATGTGTCCGGAAACGCTTAATTTCCATGTTAGAGCTCATTTTATTACTTCTCTTCAAATCACATTAATCATGGAATGGAAACACACAGCAACAGAACGTACCAGCGTATATATATATATATATATATATATATATATATATATATATATATATATATATACAGGGTGAGTCACCTAACGTTATCGCTGGATATATTTCGTAAACCACATCAAATACTGACGAACCGATTCCACAGACCGAACGTGAGGAGAGGGGCTAGTGTAATTGTTTAATACAAACCATACAAAAATGCACGGAAGTATGTTTTTTAACACAAACCTACGTTTTTTAAATGGAACCACGTTAGTTTTGTTAACACATCTGAACATATAAACAAATACGTAATCAGGGCCGTTTGTTGCATTGTAAAATGTTAATTACATCTGGAAATATTGTAACCTAAAGTTGACGCTTGAAACCTCCGACGTTCAGTTGCGTGTTGTAACAAACACGGGCCACGGTCGGCGAGCAGCATCTGCAGGGACATGTTCACGATGACGACCGGGTTTCTCCTGATCTTACACCTCTGGACTTCTTTCCGTGGGGTACGTTAAAGGAGGATGTGACCGTGATGTGCCTACAACCCCAGAGGATATGAAACAACGTATTGTGGCAACCTGCGGCGACATTACACCATTTGTACTGCGGCGTGTACGACATTCATTACGCCAGAGATTGCAATTGTGTGCAGCAAATGATGGCCACCACATTGAACATCTGTTGGCCTGACATGTCGGGACACACTCTATTCCACTCCGTAATTGAAAACGGAAAACACGTGTGTACGTGTACCTCACCACTCATGGTAATGTACATGTGCGTCGGTGAAAAAGACCAATCAAAAGGTGTCAGCATGTGAACGTAATGTTCTGTTCCAGTCTCTTCTGTACCTAAGGTCCATCACCGTTCCCTTTGGATCCCTACGTAATTCGGTGCTCTCCGATACACACGATCGAACAGCGGAGGAGTGGTACTCAAGCGTCAACTTGAGGTTACAATATCTCCGGATGTAATTAGCATTTTACAATGCAACAAAAGGCACTGATTACGTATTTGTTTATATTTTCAGATGTGCTAACAAAACTAACGGGGTTACATTTAAAAAAAACGTAGGTTTGTGTTAAAAAACATACTTCCGTGCATTTTTTTATTGTTTGTATTAACCAATTACACTAGCCCCTCTCCTCACGTTCGGTCTGTGGAATCGATTCGTTAGTATTTGATGTGGTTTACGAAATATATACAGCGGTAATATTAGGTGACTCACCCTGTATATATATAAAGAAAATTACCTCTTCCACTTCAAGCGTTGGCCCCTATCATCCATACTACCCCTTAAAACCTATCTAGCCTAAAAACAAAAACAAATCTAGTGCCACCGCCACTTTCATCCTAAAGTTTAACTAGGACGGCCGTTCACCTCCACTTCAGGTTCCGCCCACGAACACAAATTAAATAAGCCACTGAAAAAAAGAAAAGGAGAAAGGAAAGGGTACAATACTTTATTATATTTTATTTGTTGCTCATTTTGTTCTTATGTATTTATTTTTTTCCCTCGGAGGTTGTCCACAGCAGCCAGACGGTGGGATTTCCTGGTCGTCTTCTCGTTAATTGATGGTGAAACACCCTGTAATTTCCGTTGATGACTCTCATCAGTCCATCATGTGCAATCTCTCAGTCTCTTCTCACACCTGGTATGTCTGTTAGCTATTGTTCAGTAGAACGTTGTGTCGCACAATTTGCGAATTTCGAGATGGCAGTCTTAGAGGGGCAACGCGTGTGCATTAAATTTTGCGTGAAACGCAAGAAAACCTTTACAGAGACACACTAAATGATGCAGGAATCCTATGGTGATTAGTGCTTAAGCCGTACTCTGTGTTACGATTGTGCATACGGTTTAAAAATGGCCGGACGGAAGTTAAGATGACCCTCGTTCGGTGCGCCCTTCGACGTCTACCGTCGAACGTCAACGAAATTGTGCGTGCCAATCGAAAACTGACTGTCCGAGAGATTGCAGAAGAATGTAACGTTTCAGGTGGATCACGTCATGAATTCGTCACACAGCATCTTGGAATGCATCGTGTTGCCGCCTAGTTGGACCCAAGGCTCGTGAGTCAAGACCAGAAAGACCTTCGCCTCGCAATCTGTGAAGAGCTTCTGGAGCGCGAAAATTGGAATGAGATTTTCCATACGAGAATCATAACTGGTGATGAGACGTGGATCTACGGTTATCATGTTGGGATCAAGGTTCAATCTTCTCAATGGGTCAGCAAAGGTTCTCCAAGACAAAAAAAAAAAAAAAACTTGATAGTTTTCTTTGACTTTGACGGATCAGTTCATCATGAATTAGTGGCACAGGGACAAACTGGAACTATCGGGACATGTTGCGAGAAAAAGTGAGAAGGAAACGGCCTGAAATGTGGCGAGACAACTCAGGGCTCTTGAATCACGATGCCGGCCGGAGTGGCCGAGCGGTTCTAGGCGCTACAGTCTGGAACCGCGCAACCGCTACGGTCACAGGTTCGAATCCTGCCTCGGGCATGGATGTGTGTGATGTCCTTAGGTTAGTTAGGTTTAAGTAGTTCTAAGCTCTAGGGGACTGATGACCCCAGAAGTTAAGTCCCATAGTGCTCAGAGCCATTTGAACCATTTGAATCACGATAACGCACCCGCACGTTCATCCTTGTTGGTGCGTGACTATTGCGCAAAAAACCAAATCACTGTGCTGCCTCATCCTCCGTACTCTCCACACCTGACGCCTGCGAACTTTTTTTTTATTTCTAAACTTGAAAACAACGTTGAAGGGACGAAGATTTGCAACAATAGATGAGACAAAATTCGCGCGATCCAGCAAGAGGTGTACCACGACTGCTTCCGAAAGTGGAAACGGAATTGGGAGCAGTGTATCAATTGTGGAGGAGAATATTTCGAAGGAGTCCACGCACAATAAGTAAGGGTAGAAAAATTTCGTGGATGAAGTTCCGGAATTTTTTAGCAGACCTCGTATGACAGCAATTCTGTCCAGTTGTCAAGATGAAAGAAGATGGTTAACTCGCCGGAAGATATGTTTGCCATTTATAACCAGTGTAAAGACATATATCAACTTCTACCGATGTTATCCAGAATCGTTAGCTACAAAATTTCCTTTTATTGGCCCCACTTTTGTACACACTTCTCCTACTACCACAGTACTAGAGATGATGAGTTCAAATGCATTTGCCTGCGAATAATAGAACGTTTTTAGTGGACGGTCACTTTCTACCGTGCGGCAGTGCCACATGATAGACAATTATTGTGGACTAATGCACAATATTCTACAACACAAAGTAATGTCCATTACAGACGTCAGACTAGTTTTGATGCACAGATCTGCCATAATCGCAGCTGCTCAGTTTCCGGTTGGTCGGCTGTCCGAAGATGGTAGGCAGCCCGGAATAATTACCGAGAATTTACGCGACAATATTCCAGTGAGAAAACGATGCAAGACGTATTTCATCGGCTTTGGCATCTTCGCATCCACTCATCTCGAGATTCCAGTGGATGACAACTGAAGACGATAACCAGATGCCACCTGGGGCAAAAGACCTGCTTTTCGAACCGTCTCCCATTGGACAACACGACAGCGGCCGTTTTGATAGCGATAATGACGCAAGAGTAGAATGGGGACTACGATTTCGACTGTGAAATGTAAGATATCGAACAAAACATTTCCACGCGGCAATTTAGATTTCTGTTTTGTTATCAGCGACCTCAAAATACTTTATACTCGAAGACACTCAAATTCGCCAAATTTATAATTTTTCATCCGACATTTTAAATTTTGTAATTCCGACATCGGATTCGTCATCAGCGACACCAGAAACCGAAAAAGAACCCAATTTTGTGGGATTTTATTTCCGTTTCTTCTGTTATGAGTGGCGCGGTTTTTCAACTGTCATCGTGAACAAAAATTTCAGCGTGTACAATTCGGATCTGTGCCGTAGGTTTTTCGCGAGATCGTCAGGATAAAATGATAGCAAGTGACGAATTCCGAGAAGGTATCACTGGGGAATACTTCGGCAAGTACAGTGCGATGTCTAGCCTTAACCTTCTTCGAATCGCGTTGAAATCGTGGGTGATCGCACACATTTCACCCAAAGAAGAACTCTGTGCTGAAGGCCGTTCGTCAGTCTCTGATGAGTTGCTTACCGCAGCTCCCACCAGTGATGTACCCGCATCGATGCCCGACATGTCAGCGTCGTTTGAATACATGACGATATTTGGTAGCCGCGGAACAGACTCGTCTGGCGCTGCCACACTGCTATCTATGTCAGCATTATCACTGTTTCCTTTACTGCCTTCCAGCACATGATCCGCAAACGTCTGTACTGTCGCCCGCCGCTTGCTTGCCCGACGGCCCAGTTACGTGATCGCTTTGCTCCGTTTTCTCATTTCCTTTTCCATACTACTTTCGAATACACTTGCCATTGAAATTTTTGGGCTGTCTGGATGCCTTCCGGCGCGAGCTTTTATCTGACTTGCGTTGCTGTTCTAAAATTCTGAGAATATCTACGGGGCGTATTGTAGGGTAGCGGATGATTCCCGGTTGTTGTTATTATTATTATTACGTGCAGTGATGTGCGCGATCTTAGAGCCAGTGTTTTTTCCTGTAGCGGGGGGCGCGGAAGGGGTCTGTGGAGGGGCGAGGGGTGGGGTGGGGGGGGTGGGGGTGGGTAAGCAGGAGGGGGAGAGGGTGTAGGGACACCTTTTATTTTTTTAGGCATGCGAGCAGCCGAAACTGGTGCGCCGATATACTAGTCACCCTGGTGTACGATCGAAGCGTATTTTCAGACTCCTTACGAATGTAAAGAAATATTATTAATTCTCATCTAATTAATTTCATACTTCGTACACACTCCTGCGTTGCTAATAAAGCTGTACTGTTAAAATTTCAAGTATTATCTATGATACTTTCAGAAACACGAAATTTTACTTAAAACCATAATAACTTTTCTTGTAATACGAAGCAGACTCCGTCAGAACGGATTTTGAAGGCCCAACAGTATCGACCGACTGTTGCGTCATCCTCATCCCAGATACATCACTGCATGCGGATGTGGAGGGGCATATTGTCAGCACACCCCACTCCCAACTGTTCCGGAGACGCTGCTCATCAATTTGCTTAACAAGGGCTTGCCAACAGCGGTCAGCAGACCCGAATGGTCACCCATCCAAGTGCTAGTCAAGCCCAATAGTGCTTAACTTCAGAGATCTGACGGGGACCGGTGTGACCACTGCGCCAAGAGTTACGGATAGTGATATATTTACTTAAAATTTTATCTGAAGCTATAGATGAAACATCAATTTACAGAAATTGTTTATCTAGGAAATTATTTGGTTCTGACTGCATTAACTTGCTAATGTAAAAGAAATTATTTCAAAATTATCATTTAGTTAAATTTTGCTGTGTGAGTGTTTTTGAAAGAGTGAGATAATGTGTGGAGGAAATAAGTGAAGTGTGGATGTTTATTTTGTTGGAAATTACGCGACAACACGCGTGGAAAAATTTTATGCAATTGTGAGGCATGTGTTACATATCTCCTGTGTCAATGCTTTTGTATAAAAGAAGCGAGAATAAGTGTTAGGAGCTAGTCATATAATATTTTATTTCTTGGGATAATTTTGACTTTTTGTTTATATTTTTTATGTTGTAGATTTAGTATTTTACCGTCTTGATTCCGATCCAATTCTGTTGGTTGGTTTGGGCATAGTAAACTTGACAGACCTGAACCAATAAAAGGAGTATAACTGATGACTGTCCACCGAATCAGGATGGAGCAAATAATATGTACAAGATTTGTCATCAGCCAACATGTCGTAGAAAATAATGCGTAACATTTAGAGTACACGTTTCTTCTCAGATCATATCAACTACCGCATCCGGACAAGCCGTCCTCGAGGCGGTCAGCCGGCGCCAAGAACGCAGCTAGTATTACGCTATGGAGCAGTATTGTGTTATGGAGGACAATCACTTGGGCTTCCAGGGAATGTTTGATATTAATTGAAGCACTATGACAGCTGCGGACTACGTGAATATTATTTCAGACCAACTGCATCCCTCCGTGCTTGATATCTTCCCCTTCGGCGACGGTATCTTCCAACAGGTTCAAAAAATGGTTCAAATGCCTCTGAGCACTATGGGACTCAACTGCTGAGGTCACAAGTCCCCTAGAACTTAGAACTACTCAAACCTAACCAACCTAAGGACATCGGACACATCCATGCCCGATGCAGGATTCGAACCTGCGTCCGTAGCGGTCGCGCGGTTCCAGACTGTTGCGCCTAGAACCGCTCGGTCGCTCCGGCCGGCTTCAACAGATTAATTGTCCATGTCACAAGGCCAAATCATGTTACAGTGATTTGAGGACCGCGTTAGTGAACTTACGTCGATGTATTGGCCACCAGATTGCCCTGATCTGAAGCCGACAGAACTCATCTGGGATACTATCGAGCATCAGCTCACGCCCTCGAACGAATGACCCGCAATTTACGAAATTTACGTGATATGTGCACAGACATCTCGTTCTACATACCTGCACAATTCTGCCAGTGACTTGTGTAACGTAAGCCACGCAGAATCGCTGCTTCATTTGTAAGTAGGCTGTTTAGGTTTTTATGTTGGTAACGCCATGTAGCGCTCTGTATGAAAATAACTGGCTATGCTGTGTGCAGTCTGTGGCTGATTGGCATCGTTGGAATATTCGCTATTGTAGTGTTGGGCGATGTGAACAGCGCGTAGCGCTGCGCAGTTGGAGGTGAGCCGCCAGCAGTGGTGGATGTGGGGAGTGAGGTGGCGGAGTTTTGATGGCGGATAATCTGGACGTGTATCCATCAGAGAGAGTAAATTTGTAAGACTGGATGTCATGAACTATATTATGACTTTTGAACACTATTAAGGTAAATACATTGTTTGTTCTCTATCAAAATCTTTCATTTGCTAACTGTGCCTATCAGTAGTTAGTGCCTTCAGTAGTTAGAATGTTTTATTTAGCTGGCAGTATTGGCGCTCGCCATATTGCAGTAGTTCGAGTAACGAAGATTTTTGTGAGGTAAGTAATTCATGAATGGTATACGTTATTAATAGTCAGGGCCATTCTTTTGTAGAGATTATTGAAAGTCAGATTGCGTTGCGCTAAAAATATTCTGTGTCAGTTTAGTGTTGATCAGGATAAGTAAAGAGCGAAATGTCTGAGTACGTTCAGTGCTGCTCAGCTGTTTGAAAATGAAATTAAGTAAGGGGCATCCAAGCACGGTAATTTATTAATTTTTCTAAGGGGAGGTTTCACATTATGTCGCTGTTGTTAAGCAGATGGTCATCACAGTATAATATACCCTGGACAACTAATCGTACGAGTAGACAAGTGAATACACCGGTAGCCACAGTGGCTCAATCGTCAGTTTTATTCAGTAACGAGTCACAGCTACAGGAAGGGTTTACGTTAATTTATTTGATGCCTTCATCCAGCATTGGTTCTCAAACGGCTGATGACGTTGAAGTGGTAAAATGAAATTACCGCTAAACCTAGACTGCTTCCTTGCGCCTGTTCAGCCCTTCAGCAATCAATAAAATTATCTGGCGTGCACTCGTTGGCTTCATCCGTCGCACTGAGAGTTTAAGAGAACCAACAATTTCGTACGACACCGCAGACGCGGTACTCGAGCACGTACACTACTGGCAATTAAAATTGCTCCAAAATGAAGAAATGCAGATGATAAACGGGTATTCATTGGACAAATATATTATACTAGAACTCATGTGTGATTACATTTTCATGTAATTTGGGAGCATAGGTCCTGAGAAATCAGTACCCAGAACATTCACCTCTGGCCATAATAACGGCCTTGATGCGCCTGGGCATTGAGTTAAACAGAGCTTGGATGGCGTGTACTGTTACAGCTGCCCATGCAGCTTCAACACGATACCACAGTTCATCAAGAGTAGTGACTGGCGTATTGTGACGAGCCAGTTTCTCGGCCAACATTGACCAGACATTTTCAATTGGTGAGAGATCTGGAGAATGTGCTGGCTAGGGCAGCAGTCGAACATTTTCTGTATTCAGAAAGGCCCGTACGGGACCTGTAACATGTGGTCGTCGATTATCCTGCTGAAATGTAGGATTCCGCAGGGATCGAATGGTGGGTAGAGCCACGGGTCGTAAAACATCTGAAATGTAACGTCCACTGTTCAAAGAGCCGTCAATACGAACAAGAGGTGACCGAGACGTGTAACCAATGGCACCCTATACCATCACGCCAGGTGATACGCCAGTATGGCGATGACGAATACACGCTTCCAATGTGCATTCACCGCGATGTCGCGAAACACGGATGCGACCATCACGATGCTGTAAACAGAACCTGGATTCATCCGGAAAAATGACGTTTTGCCAATCGTGCACCCAGGTTCGTCATCGAGTACACCATCGCAAGCGCTACTGTCTGTGATGTAGCTTCAAGGGTAACCGCAGCCATAGCCTCAGAGTTGATAGTCCATGCTGCTGCAAACGTCGTCGAACAGTTCGTGCAGATGGTTGTTGTCTTGAGAACGTCCCCATCTGTTGACTCAGGGATCGAGAAGTGGCTGCACGATCCATTACAGCCATGCGGATAAGATGCCTGTCATCTCGAGTGCTAGTGATACGAGGCCGTTGGGATCCAGCACGGCGTTCCGTATTACCCTCCTGAACCCACCGATTCCATATTCTGCTAACACTCGTTGGATCTCGACCAATGCGAGCAGCAATGTCGCGATACGATAAACCGCAATCGCGATAGGCTACAATCTGACCTTTATCAAAGTCGGAAACATGATGGTACGCATTTCTCCTCTTTACACGAGGCATCACAACAACATTTCACCAGGCAACGCCGGTCAACTGCTGTTTGTGTATCAGAAATCTGTTCCAAACTTCCCTCATGTCAGTACGTTGTAGGTGTCGCCACCGGCGCCAACCTTGTTTGACTGCTATGAAAAGCTAATCATCTTCTTCCTGTCGGTTAAATTTCGCGTCTGTAGCACGTCATCTTCGTTGTGTGGCCATTTTAATGGTCAGTAGCGTATTTACACTTAGCTCAATTGGTGGACTTGAGTACGCCTCCAGATGGCTGGCAGCCTGCGGCAAGTACGCTCGGAGCTTCCAAACGAGCAGGCTGCCATCGCGGCAAGCGCGTGCCGTGGCTTCGCATTCTTGCAAGAGGCCGCCGCTGCGCAGAGGAGAACAGCAGAACCAGTTCCGTGTAAATCATAAGGCCGCGCACAGCGCCCCGCGCACCTGCCGCGCTGGCGGCCGCGTCTGCAGCCGACTCTGGGTCGCCTGGGGCCTCCTCAGGCGATGCCCGCAGCAAGGACATCTCGTCCCGCGCGCTGCGCAGCCCAAGTCAGAACGAGACGTCGCTTTCCAGCGTACGTTCCTCGCTCTTCTCACTTGTGCAACACTGCAGAGAGCCCTGGAGTTGAATTATTCTACATTAATTTTTTCCGTCAGTATATGCAGGGTGGTCCATTGATAGTGACCGGGCCAAATATCTCACGAAATAAGCATCAAACGAAAAAACTTCAAAGAACGAAACTCGTCTAGTTTGAAGGGGGAAACCAGATGGCGCTAATGTTGGCCCGCTAGATGGCGCTGCCATAGGTCAAACGGATATCAACTGCGTTTCTTAAAACAGAAATCCCCATTTTTTATTACATATTCGTGTAGTACTACAAAAATATGAATGTTTTAGTTGGACCACTTTTTTCGTTTTGTGATAGATGGTGCTGTAATAGTCACAAACGTATAAGTACGTGGTATCACGTAACATTCCGTTAGTGCGGACGGTATTTGCTTCGTGATACATTACCAGTGTTAAAGTGGACTATTTACCAATTGCGGAAGAGGTCGATATCGTGTTGATGTATGACTATTGTGACAAAATGCCCAACGGGCGTGTGCTATGTATGCTGCTCGGTATCCTGGATAACATCATCCACGTGCCCGGTCCGTTCGACGGATAGATACGTTTTTTAAGGAAACAGGAAGTGTTCATCCACATGTGAAACGTCAACCACGACCTGCAACAAATGATGATGCCCAAGTAGGTGTTTTAGCTGCTGTCGCGGCTAATCCGCACATCAGTAGCAGACAAATTGCGCGAGAATCGGGAATCTCAAAAACGTCGGTGCTGAGACTGCTACATCAACATCGATTACACCCGTACCATATTTCTGTGCACCAGGAATTGCATGCCCACGACTTTAAACGACGTGAACAGTTCTGGCACAAGAGAAATTGCTGACCGATGACAGAGTTTTTGCACACGTTCTATTTAGCGACGAAGCGTCATTCACCAACAGCAATAACGTAAACCGGCATAATATGCACTACTGGGCAACGGAAAATCCACGACGGCTGCGACAAGTGGAACATCAGCGACCTTGGCGGGTTAATGTATGGTGCGCCATTATGGGAGGAAGGATAATTGGCCCCCATTTTATCGATGGCAATCTAAATGGTGCAATGGATGCTGATTTCCTACGTAATGTTCTACCGATGTTACTACAAGATGTTTCACTGCATGACAGAACGGCTATGTACTTCCAACATGATGGATGTCCGGCACGTAGCTCACGTGCGGTCGAAGCGGTACTGAATAGCGTATTTAGTGACAGGGGTGATTGGTTGTCGAAGCACGTTCACCGGATATGACGTCCCCGGATTTCTTTCTGTCGGGAAAGTTGAAGGATATTTCCTACCGTGATCCACCGACAACGCCTGACAACATGCGTCAGCGCATTGTCAATGCATGTGCGAACATTACGGAAGGCAAACTACTCGCTATTGAGAGGAATGTCGTTACACGTATTGCCAAATGCATTGTGGTTGACGGACTTCATTTTGAGCATTTATTGCATTAATGTGGTATTTACAGATAATCACGCTGTAACAGCATGCGTCCTCACAAATTGTAGGTTCACAAATATGCATGTATCACATTGGAATAACCGAAACAAAATGTTCAAACGTACCTACGTTCTGTATTTTAATTTAAAAACCTACCTGTTACCAACAGTTCGTCTAAAATTGTGAGCCATATGTTTGTGACTATTGCAGTTGTGGTCCAACTAAAACTTACTCCATCTGGTTTCCCCTTCAAGCTAGACAAGTTTCGTTCTTTGTAGTTTTTTTCGTTTGACTCTTATTTCGTAAGATATTTGGCCCGGTCACTATCAATGGACTGCCCTGTATAAGCACCGATATATAGACAAGTGTGGCATTCGTGTCTTTCCGACGTGCGTGTGATAAGTGCGGAAACGTGAACTACGGCGTTATTACCAAATGCGTCCAAACGGGACCAATGTGCTGTTATTCTTCCCTCGCCTGCCGAAGGATAAGCACTGGTAGTCATTCGCGTGGCGGCAGCATGTCTATAGAAAGCCTCCGTCGTGGAATGGTACGCCAAGTCCTGCGATTCAACACAAGAAGCCAGTCGATCTGGCAGGGCAGCCTCTTGCTTTACGCACAACAAGCGGCCGGTGGACGATGACATTAGGGCGGACCGACGCGTAACCATTCGAGCGCTAGCAAAGGATCTAGGCATCAGCTTCGGGAAGACTGCGACGAGGAGTGCTGCAGCTTCATGATAACGCACATCCCCTTGTGGCAAACGTCGTAATACAGAAGTTATGCCAACTCGAATGGAAGACACGCGAGCATCCGCCGTATAGTCCTGATCTCTCCCCGTGCAATTATCACGTCGTCAGTCCCTTGATAAGTGGTTGAGGAATCGAAGGACGAGAATGAGCAACAGGCAGTTAAGGACTTCAAGAAACAATTCGCGGTGTTCTACCAAATTGGTGAGATGATTGCCTCAATGCTCGCGGTGATTTTTGCTGAATGGCATACGATTCTGTAGTGCATGGCCATCGACAGAAAATTATTGATCGTTCCTCGTACAACTGGCCTGGAATATGTTTCATGCACCTTGCGGTAGGCAACCCAACTTACACCATCTGCCCCATGTGCTAAACATACAAGGTGGGTCGCCTTTCTTAAGATTTTTGAAATATCTTCCGAGACAGTTTCAGTTTGTACACTCTACAGTTAGAGAAACGAAGGATACAAACAGCACTTAATTATATGTATAATTTTCATATCGCCCGCAACAGCCTGTTTCTGAAATGACACTTTGCACCTTTCAAACGCAATAATTATTTTACACTATTGGCCAGTCTCGACGGTTTGCCATTTTCAGTTGGGCAGCAGAGGAAGATAAACAATAACTATAGTCGAAGGCGGCACATGCTGTTATTTCAGAAATTTAGTGCCTGCCAGATTACAAATGTACATTGTTGGATTATTGTCTGCTCAGTCGTACGGTTTCGGCCTTAGGTCATTTGCAAGTACCTTAATATCCTGCTGGTCATTAAAATTGCCACATTAGGGAGGATAGCAAATAACAGAGTTTTGCTTATAGTCCACATACAGCATAGTAGGATTTGCTGTTGTGATTTTTAGTCCGAAGGCGACGCAACTTTATCCTGTGCCTCTTGACCACTGCGTAACTACTGCAAGCTACATACATTTGAAACTATTTTCCGTCTTGCAAAATGTTCGTGTTATAGAGATCGTCAACATCGGCATCATCCAACCATCAGCCGTGGGTGAAATTTGAGCGCACTTGGGTGGGTATTACATCCAAAACTTTAAATGTCAAATATATTAAACGTGAAACTGCCTGGCAGAGTAAAACTGTGTGCCAGACAGAGACTCGAACTCGTGACTTTCCTGGTTTTGGGAGAGTGGACTTCAATTCCCCCACAGACATTGATGTGCCTATTGAAAGTGATTCCAGCAGAGCACAAGCCGTCATGAAGGCGAAGACTGAACACGCTCCTTATTAATATCCTCCCTACTTCACATTTGGCCTTCCACATTTTGGAAGGTAACGTTTTCCAGGTTTTCGGCAAGCCCAACCCGTCCATCGTGCTGGTACACGGTAAAGTGTGATTCATCATACAAAATCACTCGTTTCTAGTCATCCACTGCCGCGCGGTCTAGGACGCCTTGTACGGTCTGTGCGGCTCCCCCCGTCGGAGGTTCGAGTCCTCCCTCCGGCATGTGTGTGTGTGTGTGTGTGTGTGTGTGTGTGTGTGTGTGTGTGTGTGTGTGTGTGTGTGTGTGTGTGTGTCCATAGCGTAAGTTAGTTTAAGTTAGATTATGTAGTGTGTAGGCTTAAGGACCGATGACCTTTGCAGTTTGGTCGCATAAGACCTTACCACAAATTTCCAATTTCCTAGTCATCCACTATTCAGTGGCGACGCTCTTTACGCCACGTCAGTCGTCGCGTAGCTGTGAGTACAAAAATTCGTGGTTTATAACGAGCAGCGCGGTCATTGCATTCCATTCATTTTAATTTCCTACGCGCTGTCATCACGTTAGTTGGTCTTTTGCTAGCACTTTGGTACTAACGAGTGATTTCTTCTGTTGATTTCCTACGGTTTTTTAAGCTCACGCTCCGCAATGCTCGACGCTCTCTGTCCTTCTGTCTTGGTTCAGCTCTGATTGTTCCTTAGCGTTTCCAGTTCAGTCTCATCACCAGAAGCCAGGCTGGGCGGCTTTAGAAGGGCTGAAATGTCCCAGATAGGTTTGTTACTCTACTGGCATCCAGTGACTGGTCCACGTTCAAAATCACTGAGTCCTCCAGAGCGAACTATTCTACTTCTGCTGTTTTTATACTGCCCCCCCCCCCCCCCCCACTCATTTTATACTGGCTGGTCCACCTCTCGTGACATCTAAAGTGCGCGTCATTTACGACGCATCTGACGTCACAAAACACAGTCAGCCAATGAACAGAGAACGAAGTTG
Organism: Schistocerca serialis cubense; assembly: GCF_023864345.2. Taxonomy (NCBI): domain Eukaryota; kingdom Metazoa; phylum Arthropoda; class Insecta; order Orthoptera; family Acrididae; genus Schistocerca; species Schistocerca serialis. The sequence continues at coordinate 630,530,415 of NC_064642.1, read as the reverse complement.
CCAGAGCTCGACTGCAGTGCAGAGCACGGACGAGAGTCTTCAGCTTTAGAAACGTTCAGTCATAAACAAAGTAATTGAACAAAAGCAATGTCTTGATAGCAGAATTTCTTTTATAGAAAGTTTGGAAAAAGGATACTTTATTCCATTTGCTTCATATTCTGTTAATTAATTAAACCAAACAAGCAATGAGCCTCCTAATTCAGGTGATAGCAAGGAGAGGTGTTTGTATCATTCTCTCTAACCGCTTTTTCGCAATAAAGAACAGCGGTAATTGTTTATTTCCTACTGCACTTCGATGAAACGTGAGTAATTCATAGTCATACCAACAGTTTTTGTCGGTATTTTGCGTCATATTGTAAAACCATCCAGTAAGTCCCTCGAATGACGAGCTGCTTTAGCGTAATGGTTAAAGTGATTGGCTGCTAAGTGAAAGGTTCTAAGTTCAAACCATATTTGGCGCATAATATTTACTTTATTTAAAAACAATATCGAAGTGTCTTACTTCATGAATTTTATTCGTTGGTATGTAATTTTTTGAAATTTCTAGTGGCAACTAAAATCGACCATACGGAAAGTATACGCTATGGACTTTTACCTCTGCAAACTCTTCAAAATTTCGTCCAATGGTTTACTACATTTAAATGCTGCACAATAACTGCGTTGAACATCGAAAGAAAATTAAGTCATTTATGGGGGGGAAGGTATCAGTCAAGAAGATGTGTAAAAACCAAATTTTTGGACCAAATAGTTTTTGTGAAATCGAATGATAAGTGTGTCAAAGCAGTCAGAACACCAGGTGTCAGCACAGGCGAGCAGTGCAGTGATGACAAAATCGCGCTGAGCGCAGAACGCGGGGAGCATGTCTCTGTAGCAGCGAAAGGGTTAATGCGGCCGTGGTGGCTTTACTTCATCAACTACGCGCTCCCCCCTAAACGTAAGTTTGCTTGGCGCGTTCAACTGGCAACGCAGTAATCTCCCGCGTCTGGGCGGGCATGTGCGAACCGCCAAGATAAAAGAATTGAACTATAGTGATCAGTAATTCCAGATCACGTAGCGGTGTCCGGATGCTTTTGATCACAAAAAGTGTAGAAAATAGAGCATGTGGAATGTGTTATGTGTAAAGGGAAAATATTTCTTGTTATTTGCTGATCTTGGACTTCTCCCGATTGCCTTCCAAACGCCTTCCAGCCTTCCGCCCTGCTGTGATAGAGCTCCATCATCAAGACATTCGAGATAAGCCTTCTTATAAGCAGGCTACCCATCGTGACCTGATACCCACATCAGATGGAATCGCCCTCTTATTACGTCTCCCCCGTTTGAGAGTGGCAGCCGGCGGTTTGAGGACCCGTTGCCTCAGCTGTGGCCTTTCCACGGAGTCTCTTGCTCTGCGACTGGCTGCGCGCGCCTTCTGTAGAGCCTCCCCCCCCCCCCCCTCCCTTCCCCACCACCACTCCTTGCCTCTGCCGCGTATTTATGGCTCGATTATTTCGAATTGCGGCAGTTACTCAGGGCCAGACTTTCTCCGCCTCGTCAGCCTATCTCGGTGTATATGTTATTCAGCGGCTCGCGGCCCACGCTTTCCTACCTCGCTCTTCTGAACGACGTCTCCCCAAAGAAGACGCTGGAGGCGAATTTTCCTACTTTCCGCTACCTGTCGCTCTTCCTACCCACAGTGGAGACCGCATTCCGCCGAAAAATACTGTATCGGAGCTATAAAAGAACGTCAGCCGGTTTAGGTCCGTTCGTATAGCAGCTGTCACATGATGTCAAGTTGGCTGCCATTTCTAGAAAATTCCCAAGAGCTTTTATCATCAGAGCGAGCTGTCTTCGATAACAGCAGCTGTGCTGTATTTTTTTTATCATTAATTCGTCAAAGATATGCAGTTTCCAACCTCTTCACTAACAAAATACTTCCATTTTATCCATAGTTGATACGACGTAGTGGTCATTAAAATCAGTGTTAAGATGTACGCTTAATCATATTTTACAACGCAAAAACACAAGAACTGACGTGTTTCGAAGGAGGAATCCGTCAAACGAATCATCATACAAGAATCTATAAAAGTGTGAAAGATAAAAAAACAAGCATATTAAAAATTCATGGTCACTTCCCACGTAACTGTGCCGTCCTAAAATGTGATTCTACATAACTCGTCCAGTTGATAAAAAAAACTAGAATGAATCGACGTATACGTCCTGAGTATCGGCAGCGTCACAGCAACCGTTATCAACTACGGCTGCATTTGAACGTGACTAATTGTTCGAACAGTTTTCGTCGTAGTTCGGGAAATCTCGTATTCAGTTCGATCTTTTGATCGGCCTACCATCTAGCAACTTCTCTTGATACTATCACAACGTCCTGTCTTAGCATTTTTAATGCACTATGGATTTTAATAATAAGAATAACTGTGAAATACGGACTGAAATATCTTCCAGGGCGCAGGTCATGCGTAGCGGAGGCAACTCATACATCATTACAAGATCGTAGAGAAATGTGTGTGAATTCCTAAGGGACCAAACTTCTGAGGTCATCGGTCCCTAGTCTTACACACTACTTAAACTAACTTATGCTAAGAACGACACATACGCCCATGGCCGAGGGAGGACTCGAACCTCCGGCAGGACGGTACAAGATCGCAATCATGACTCTTTCCAAATCTCGAGGTTTCGTTAGTTCCGTGATCTAGTGACGCCTGATGGTATTACCGCCAAGACGAGTCTTGCCCCTGTAATTCATTCTCGCGATAAAAAGTGCAGTAACTTATTAGATCTATTTCGCTTGTACAGCATTTAATTGCTTATAAACTGACTTTATTGTTTCATCTGAATCATTTGCAACCTGCTTGGTAAATCACGGTGGCCCATTATAAAGAAATAAAATACAACACAGAGTTCAGTCAAGTAACTTTTTGGAGGACAACATTTTCGTCTTTGTCTGCTACCTGTACTTAAAAATTAGCATAAATGTTTACGTATCTATCCGTACCGGTACTGTATGAAAACATGTACTGCGAATCTGTTGAAACAAAATAGGAGTTTGTGCAGTGGTAGAATTTAATGCTATTTCCTCCAGTGTTTCACGAAACTGCCAGATTTTTAAGTAGAGCTTGTTGATGTAGCTAGTTCGTAGTTTCTTGCCTATCCCTTGTATTCGCTCCGAGCAAGTCAAATTTCACGTGATTGTTCAACAGGCTCGATACTATATCGACCCTGCGGCGTATCGGGAAGTGTCGAGTTCGTTCGAGCGCGAATATCATTTTCCCAACTCTGCTATTAGCGGGAACGGTCTGTATACATCCAGGAAAGACGCACCCGGAACACAAACACATAAGCAGCGCGGCTGCGCACTTGATCTACATCTACATCTACATTTATACTCCGAAAGCCACCCAACGGTGTGTGGCGGAGGGAACTTTACGTGCCACTGTCATTACCTCCCTTTCCTGTTCCAGTCGCGTATGGTTCGCGGGAAGAACGACTGCCGGAAAGCCTCCGTGCGCGCTCGAATCTCTCTAATTTTACATTCGTGATCTCCTCGGGAGGCATAAGTGCGTAACCAGGAAATCAAAGAGACATGAATGATCAATGACAATGCACAGCCCTACAGAGCTGCTCAGCAGTTCGAATCTCGTCACAATAATTACTATAATAATTGAAGTAGCTAACCATAGACTGATATTATAAAAATCTACAAAGTTATTAAAACAGTTATTTGTGTCTCCTGTAGCCTGTTTGTTTAATGTACTGTAATTTTTCCCGGTATAGGTCTTAATCACAAAGTGTTCCAGCAGATACATGTTACCACCTCTATTTTCCATGTGCAAAAAACTGTGGGATCTTCTTAAGTGCCCAACAAGGGTAACCGTTTCATGGCTGTGCATTTCTACGGCCGACTTTTTGAAATGACCTGCACATCCGTACTTGAAGACGTACCTGTATTATCATAAGGAATTTACACACTTATGAACACAAATAATCTAAGATAACAAATTCAATATCGTGTATGCACTGATCCATAGAAGTTTGGGATGCCATCAATGGAAATATTGTTATCTGGTATTATGATCCGTTATCGCTGTTGGTGCCGATGATGAAGAAAGTACTAAACGCTATCCTTGTCTTAATTGTTGATTTACACTATTTTCTTTTCCATTAGTCTGCTTATATCGTATTTTTGTCTTATCACAAATGTTTACAGGTCTGCTTCCTCTATTAACTTTTTCCACACATACATGAAATTTGTCTACAAAAGAGAACAACAGTCTGTGTAAGAAGCAAATCGAAGATGACTCCGATATGTTACCTTAGCGATTCCACATAAAATTTTAGAATGGTGACGTTAGTTGTTGGTTTCTGGTATTGAGTAATTATTTCCAGAATGTTTCGATCCCATAAACACAAACAAGACCACACTCACGTCATGCCATCCGGCCACTAGTACACGAGCGAGCGCTTACATCAATCGTGGCAACGACTGAACAACAAATCATCAGCGTTTCCGGCAATAAGCGGGAGAAATACTCTCTGTAAGTTTTCAGAACTTTGACAGTATACCACAGAGTAGAGGCAGTAGGGAAGAAGACAGCCTGCTTTCCAGCATTCTTAGGGGACACTAGACTAGAAAATAACAATGACATCGAAACTGATCAATCGTGCACAGTCTGTTGTTCGATAAAATATAACCTTGCTGGAAAATAACTTCTTTTAGCAATTTATGATGACTGTGGAGCCATGCACATAGAAAAACTTTCAAGAGTGAGACTACCGTGGCTATAGAATTGTATAAGTGTGCTTCATGGTCTCACTTATTTACTATAAACCACCCACCACACTCCAGTTATTCAGGTAGTCAGCTTTTCCTAGGTATTCTATTCCCTTGTGCCAGCTACAGTATTACAAGGGACAGCAATAAATCGTTTTATTTTATGGTCAAATTCGGTGTTATTTTTTGCCAATGTCGAGGATATCTTTTTCTAAATTGGATGTAATGTTTTGCAGGTTTATTCGTACTTTTTTACCAAATTCTGTGTTCTTGTTTTGGCAGTTTCTGTATTATTTTTGACCAAATACCATTTTTTTTCCAAATTCTGTATTATTTTTGCCGAACTCTTTCTTATCTTTTTGCCAATTTTGATGTTATATTTTATCAGTTTTTTGTGTTATTTTTTGGCCTAATTTGGCGTTCTTTTCCAAATTCGGTGTTATTTTTTACCAAATTCGGCTATCTCTTACCAAATTCGGAGTGAATTTTTTCCCAAATTCGGTGATATTTTACTATCAGTTTCGGTGGTGTTTTCGTCAACACAGTAAATTTCGTTACGCAGTAAGTGAACTATCATTTCAAGATTATGAGTGAACCTCAGCCTTGAGGAGATTAGATGTCAAAATGCAATTTCAACTCTTAATGACTATCAGCTACAATAATTAGTGAACTGCCGTCCTGAGATTTGTAACACTTTTATACTAGAAACTTACAAGTTTCACGGTATGTTGCAAAAATCGCTGATGTCGCATTCTTTCGCTAAAAACCACTAATTTCGTATTATTTTTCGCGTTATCGTGTTCGCGAATTTTTCCTGTCTCTAAGTGTTACTTAGTAAAAGTGCACTGCTTCGGAAAGCAATCATAGCCAGTGCGGGCGTGACACTGTTCTCTGTGAGGTCTCCAAGCCGCGATGACTTTGATAGCCTTGTGCGGAGGTTGCAGACGCAGGGACCGCTCTCCCCGGAACGAGCGCGCAATGCATCAGCCTTATAAATAGCGGCGCCTGTCCACGGACACTTTATTGGGGCTGGACCCCGGCTACAACAAGTGCATACACGTTTGCTGACGTCACCTACGAGTTCCAACCATCAAGTCTCAGCAGCAACGCTCTTCGTGTTTTCCATCTCTTTGAAGCAATGGACGATGCAAAAACAGGCAGAATTCGCGCTATAATTTTACTATATCCATAAGAAATGGTTGATGAAAGCAATGCTTTTCTTTGTACTAAAATAATATTTGCTTCTGACATATATAATTTCCTGTTATTTATTTTCTGTGAGACCTGTTTGGGTAAAAATACCCATAATCAAGCTCGTTTCTCGTCGTCTTCTTTCCTCCTCCTCCTCCTCCTCCTCCTTCTCCTCCTCCTCCTTTTGTCGTGAATTAGGCCTTGCTCGCCCGATGTAGCTACGATCGGTCCTCCAACGTTTTGCTGACTCAGATGCATCTATTACCTTGCGGAATATATTTCTAAAAATGTAGTGATAACCTTGACTCCTCCATTCGCAACAGACGGAACTTCCATTTTTACCTATTTTCTTCAACCATTCCATGTATATGGAATATTTTCAATTCTTTCCTAATATCTATATTTGTTTTATAATCTAAATCTGTGTATGATGCTGTGTTCCCGAGGGATCTCATTTCATTGGCCTGGAATCTTACTTTATACTTTTTTCCGATTGCCCAGTATTCGCTTCCGCACAACAATGCTGGTATCGACATAATTTATAAACGTATACTATTAAACGTATACTATTCTTTAGTTAGGCTACTTTTCGTATACAATCTTAATATTTATTTGCTCATATATTCGTTAAAAGGATTCGTATTTAAAAGTATCATTATTTTGCTTACTGTCCGCCCCTGGTAGCTGAATGGTCAGCATGACGGATTGTCAGTCCTCTGGGCCCAGGTTCGATTCCCGGCTGGGTCGGGGAATTTTCTCCGCACAGAGACTGGATGTTGGTACTGTCCTCATCATCATCCCATCATCTTCATCGACTGCAGGTCGCCGAAGGGGCGTCTAATTGAAAGACCGGCACCCGGCGAACGGCCTGCCCGACGGGGGGCCCCAGCCATACGATTAAATAAATAAATAAATTTTGCTTATTTAAAGATACTACCAAAGCATCCGAAGAAATTTAGTAAATCACTTTCGAATATTTCATTCAATATCTTAATACTTTTTATCTTCCAACTGACTGATTGTTTGTTTTGTTTCTATCATTATGTTGTTGGTAGGGTACAGTACTTTGACATATCGATCTGCATCTTCAAAATGGGTGTCTTGTAGTGTGTAGTGCGGGGCTATTATTTGTGTAAGTCTGTTGATTGTGTAGGCTGTAATGTGCTCTGTATAAGTGGCGTGAACATATCGACCTATTTGTCGTAGCGCGAACAGGGAGCGTTATTTTATGCATTTCAGAATCTGAATATGATTACCATTTATATTATACAGGGTGATTCAAAAAGAATACCACAACTTTAGGAATTTAAAACTCTGCAACGAGAAAAGGCAGAACTAAGCACTATCTGTCGGCGAATTAAGGGAGCTATAAAGTTTCATTTGGTTGTCCATTTGTTCGCTTTAGGCGCTGTTGACTAGGCGTCAGCGTCAGTTGATGCTAAGATGGCGACCGCTCAACAGAAAGCTTTTTGTGTTATTGAGTACGGCAGAAGTGAATCGACGACAGTTGTTCAGCGTGCATTTCGAACGAAGTATGGTGTTAAACCTCCTGATAGGTAGTGTATTAAACGTTGGTATAAACAGTTTACCTGAACGTCAACTCCCCGAGGCGATGGATCGGCCGCCAGGCAGCCCGTGACAGAGCACTTCATCACTGGCCTCCAAGAAGCCCTGATCTTACCCCCTGCGATTTTTTCTTATGGGGCTATGTTAAGGATATGGTGTTTCGGCCACCTCTCCCAGCCACCATTGATAATTTGAAACGAGAAATAATAGCAGCTATCCAAACTGTTACGCCTGATATGCTACATAGAGTGTGGAACGAGTTGGAGTATCGGGTTGGTATTGGTTCAAATGGCTCTGAGCACTATGGGACTCAACTGCTGAGGTCATTAGTCCCCTAGAACTTAGAACTAGTTAAACCTAACTAACCTAAGGACATCACAAACATCCATGCCCGAGGCAGGATTCGAACCTGCGACCGTAGCGGTCTTGCGGTTCCAGACTGCAGCGCCTTTAACCGCACGGCCACTTCGGGTTGGTATTGCTCGAGTGTCTGGAGGGGGCCATATTGAACATCTCTGAACTTGTTTTTGAGTGAAAAAAAACCTTTTTAAATACTCTTTGTAATGACGTATAACAGAAGGTTATATTATGTTTCTTTCATTAAATACACATTTTTAAAGTTGTGGTATTCTTTTTGAATCACCCTGTATATTACCCTCTGTAGTAGTTTATTAAACATAGAGAATCCAATTTTTACTTTGTGTATTTGGAAGACATTTGCAGTCTTTGTGATATCTTGCCATTGTATCTAATACCGGAAATACGTGTAATTTTTACCGTTCTCTTTTGTAGTATGGTTTGTGTTCGGTACTTCCTGTTTTCCCAGTACTGAGTTGTCTGTTAGCACTGATAACACGACGCAAACGCCGCTGTTCTCGCTCGTTAGGCGAAGGACATCTACCACTGCGTTGCCTGTGGTGAGAGATAATGTCTGAAATTAGGTATTCTCGGCACACTCTTGACACTGTGCATCTTGGAATACCGAATTCCCTCACGATTCCCGACATAGAATGTTGCATGCGTCTAGCTCCAACTACCATTCTGCGTTGAAAGTACGAGTATGTTAACTCCTGTGGTGCGGCCATAATAACGTCAGAAACCTGTTCACATGAATCGCCTGAGTAAATATGACAGCTCTAACAATGGACTGGCATTTTATACCTTAGATACGCGATACTACCGCCGTCTCTTTATGTGCTTATCACTAGCCCGTGATTTTTGTCATCTCAGGGAAGCATAATGCAACAATTCACACACTGCGTACATCACGCCTAAACATTTTGGGACACACTAAAAACGCTCTTGATTCTAGGGAATTAGATCCCGAAACGTGTCGTGCAGAAGCTAAGTAAAGGATAATTGTGACTGGTGGCAGCACTTTTGTAACAAACCAAACCATTTGCATACTTGTTTACGAAAGCGAGAACACGCAAAACAAAAAGATTTCCGTTGATGTTGATAACCGTCTTACTCGTGTAACCGCATCAATGGACGAACCTGAAGGTCGCTGCAATGTCGATCACATTGACCCCTGATTTTCTACCATCTCAGTTTGGCCCTGTGGTGATATGCTTTAGTCGTATTCACCTGTCCGCTTTCACCTTCTTTGACTAGTCTCTTTATGCCTCCCGGAAACTCGTAATAAAATCACGGCTTACTAGAGGAGCTTTTTTGAGCCAAACTCATGGTGCGTGTGAAACAATATGTGATGTGCTCGTAGATACAAGTACGAAATTGTACAGGATGGAGGAGAAATTTTTGATGGCGTTGTCGGACAAGTGTGTAAACTCCAAACTGGTAAGGAACATGTGATCCGAGGCAGAGTGTGCGAGCAAGGAGACACAGCTCTCTAAATCTTCAGTACTTAATGATTAATTCTAGACGGCTGTCAGCGCCACCTGTAGTAAGAACTTGATGCAACCCGTCCTGTGCAGACATTCTCAGACAGTTGTTGCACAGCGCTAGACGCCTCATGCACAAGACAGGAATCGATCCCATAACCGCACGGTACTGGTGTACCTGGTCAACGAACACAGGTATCAGACCGATGTGTTACTACGACACACGATTCTATCTTTTTGTCAGTCGTGAAAAACAGGTGCAAAATGGCCTTCGTGTCGACAGGATATTACGTGTCAGAGCAACTCACCGAGGTGGCTTCCGCTTGCTCAACAACATGGAACTGCTTTTACTCACAACGACCAGCCCTGTCCTTACACATGGCAACCTGTCACAGACACATATTACGTCTCTTTAGAGGCTGGTGGTCACTGGCAACCCTCAACGTAACGCAGAGAAAAAATATGATGAAGATGACCACAGTGCAGGATTAAATTTTCGCTACTTGAGAGGGCCCTAATGAAAAACGAGCGATACGGACACTTTGTGGAAACACTTGTAAGGACATTGAAGAGAAATAATCGCTGCTGGTGCCAATGATGTAGAAAGTACTAAACGCCATCCTTGTTTTAATTGTTGATTGACACTCCTTTCTTTTCCATTAGTTTGCTTGTATCGTATCTTTGTCTTATCACAATTGTTACCAGGTCTACTTCCTCTATTAACTTTTTCCACACATTGATGAAGTTTGTCTATAAAAGATAACAACATTCTGTGCCAGCAGCAAATCGAAGATGACTCCGATATGTTACCTTAGTGATTCCACATAAATTTGAGAATGGTGACGTTAGTTGTTGGTTTCTGGTTTAACAATGGTTCAAATGGCTCTGAGCACTATGGGACTTAACATCTGAGGTCATCAGTCCCCTAGAACTTAGAACTACTAAAACCTAACTAACCTAAGGACATGATACACATCCATGCCCGAGGCAGGATTCGAACCTGCGACCGTAGCAGTCGTGCGGTCCTGGACTGAAGCGCCTAGAACTGCTTGCCCACCGCGGCCGGCTGATTTGTGGTACCTAGTAATTATTTCCAGAATCTTTCGATCCCATAAACACAACCAAGCATACTCACGTCATGTCATCCAGCCACTAGTACAGGAGCGAGAGCTTTCACCAATCGTGGCAACTACTGAACAACAAATCATCACCATTTCCGGCAATAAACGGGAGAAATGAGTTTTCAGAACTTTGACAGCATGCCACAGAGTGGTGCCAGTCGGGAAGAAGACAGCCTGCTTTGCAGCATTCTTACGGGACACTAGACTAGAGCCGGCCGCGGTGGCCGAGCGGTTCTAAGCGCTTCAGTCCGGAACCGCGCGACTGCTACGGTCGCAGGTTCGAATCCTGCCTCGGGCATGGATGTGTGTGATCTCCTTAGGTTAGTTACGTTTAAGCAGTTCTAAGTTCCAGGGGACTGATGACCTCAGATGTTAAGTCTCATAGTGCTCAGAGCCATTTGAACCACTTTTGAACTAGACTAGAAAATAATAATGACTTCGAAACTGATCAATCATGCACAGTCTGTTATTTGACAAAATATAACCTTGCTGGAAAATAATTCCCTTTAGCAAAATTATGATGAATGTGGAGCCATGAACGTAGAAAAACTTTCAAGAGTGTGGCTACCAAGGCTATAGAATCGTACAAGTGTGCTTCGTGGTTTCATTTATTTACTATAAACCTCCCGGCCACTGCAGTTATTCGTGAAGTAAACTTTTCCTAGGCACTCTGTTCCCTTGTGCCAGCTACAGTATGACAAGGGACAGGAATAACTGTTTTATTTTATGGTCAAATTTGCCATATTCGATTTAATTTTCATTAAGACTTGTTATTATTTTTGCCAAATTTGGTGTTTTTTGCCAGATTCGGTGTTATTTCACTGTCAATTTCGGTGCTTGGGACATAGACTTAAGATTATACACGAACCTACTTCTTAAGGAGATTAGATATGAAAATTCTGTTTTAACACTTGATGACTATCAGCTACGATAATTAGTGAACCGTCCTGAGATATGTAACGCCGCTTTTGTAAGACAAAACTACCAATTTCGCGATATGTTGTAAAAATGTCTAATTTCGCATTCTTTCGCTAAAAACCCATAATTTCAGTTTATCATGTTCGCGAATTTTTCCTGTGCCTAGAAATAACGAATAAACCATTGGCAACAAACACATTTTAATTTCCACATGGGAGCGTACCATTATAAACTGAGTACCGTTGAAACGCCCCCTTAGAAAAATTATGAATGACTGTGCTAGTAAACTCCTACGTTATTTGACACAAAGACAGCTGAGTAAAACTGAACGTACTCAGACAGTAGTCTCATTACTCATTTTGGTCATCACTAAACTGACACACAATATTTTTTAGCGCAACGCAATCTGACTTTCAAAAATCCCTACAAAAGAATGGCCCTGCTAACAATAACCTACACCTTGCATGAATCACTTACCTCACAAAAATCTTTGTTACTCGAACTACTGCAATACAGCGAGCGCCAACACTGCCAGCTAAATAAAAGATTCTAACTACTGAAGGCACTAACTACTGATAGGCACAGTTAGCAGATGAAAGATTTTGATAGACAACAAACAATGTATTTACCTTAATAGCGGTCAAAAGTCATACACAAATTTCCTTTTTCTGACGGACACACGTCCAGATCATCCGGTCAAAACTGTGCCATCTCTCTTCCTACATCCACCACTGCTGGCGGCTCACCTCCAACTGCGCAACGCTACGCGCTGTTCACATCCAACTGCCCAACACTACACTAGCAAATATTCCAACAATGCCAACCACCCACAGACTGCACACAGCACAGTCAGTGATTTTCATACAGAGCGCTACTAGGCGTTACCAACATAAAAACCTAAACAGCCTACTTACACCGTGATTACTTTCCAGGTTACAGAAACTGCTCAATGTGACAACCACCTGCAACCACGGCAGCCTGGAACCGCACTGGAGATGGTTCTACTGCTGCACGAAACAACGTTGAACCGTGGAACGTTCAGCTGACGTGACACAGCTCGTGCACTAATTAAAGAACGCACATAGCGTCCAGAAGTCTCAGTCATGGCAACAGTAACTCTCCCAGAAGCAAGTCCTAATTCGCCAATTAATTGGAACCTCCGAATCACGTTCTTCAACCGCAGTGCAGTCCGTCCCTGGTAGCTGAGTGGTCAGCGCGACGGAATGTCATACCTAACGGCCCGGGTTCGATCCCGGCTGGGTCGGAAATTTTCTCCGCTCAGGGACTGGTGTTGTCCTTATCATCATCATCATTTCATCCCCATCGACACACAAGTCGCCGAAGTGGCGTCAACTCGAATTACTTGCACCAGGCGAACGGTCTACCCGACGGGAGGCCCTAGCCACACGGCATTTCCATTACCGCGGTGCAGAAAGAGCACCTCTCCGGATTTCTTTAATGCGTCGAGATTCGCGAAGAGGAGCAGCACTAATGCTGCTGTTTCGACAAAACAGCTTTACGAGTGAAGTCCTGCTCACCTTGTCTAGACACTGCAAGCGACACTGGCGGTTGTGTTTCAGCCATACGTCGCCGCGTCAACACCGACGCCTAACGGGAAGTCATGACGCTAATGCTACTAACAGCGCAAGCCCTGCAGCACACATTCTGAAAAGTGCCGTAAATAGTTTTCCGTCTACATTGTCTCAAGCAGCGAATGTTTAATTATAAGCTCCCTGTATATTAATTTTATCCATAGCCCTCAAATTTTATAGTATGTTTTTTTGACTCACGTAGATCTATGCTGGGTTTATTTGTGGAATGAGCAAACGTGTTTGTCTAAGGAAAAAATCCTGATTATCACATCGAAGGAAAAAGTTCCGAGCCGGCCGATGTGGCCGAGCGGTTCTAGGCGCCTCAGTACGGAACCGCGCTGCTACTACGGTCGCAGTTTCGAATCCTGCCTCGGACATGGATGTGTGTGATGTCCTTAGTTAGGTTTAAGTGGTTCTAGGTCTAGGGGACTGATGACCTCAGATGTTAAGTCCCATAGTGCTCAGGGCCATTTGAAACATTTTTTTTGGAAAAGTTCCGTGAAGCAATGGTCCCAAGTAAATTGGAAATTTGTGGTAAGTTCTATGGGACCAAACTGCTGAGGTCATCGGTCCCTAGCCTTATACACTACTTAACCTAACTTACGCTAAGGACAACACACACACACCCATGCCCGAGGGAGGACTCGAATCTCCGCCGGGAGATGGGGCGGGGTGGGGGGGGGGGGGGGAGGCCGTGCGAACCATGGCAAGGCGCCCTTGACCACACGGCTACCCCTCCCGGCGGTCCCAAGTAAACGAAGTTTTATTCTCGTGGTGTGGAGGTCGTCCGCAATTATACACCGACGTCCAGAGTTATACACCAATAGACGGCTAATCCTAGATGACCATTTCAGTACCTTGTGTACTCCGGACTATAGAAGTGTGAAATGTTAATGTGTTATCCTAAGATCCTGCCAGTGGTAGAGACAGAATTAGACTCCGTCTGTCACCCCACTGTTGTGTTGTTTTCTTTTCCATTAATTGTTTATACATTTTGGTCGTGTTATAATTGATTCACAGGTCTACTTGCTGTCTTAGGTCCTATTCATTGTTGATGTTTTTCTTTCTTTCTTTCCTTTTTTTTTTTTTTTTTTACACCAGATTCAAAATAGTCCAAAGTATTCATCAAATTGACGGTGGTTCCGAAATGATACATTAATAGATATTTTTATTGTTTTTCCCCTGCTTAGATATGTAGAAACTTCGTCTATGACATCAGAGAACGCTTTATGTGATATGGAACCTTCTTCTCTGACACACCTATCAATTTTGACTTTTTCACTATGAAACACAATAATTTATTGGTATTACGGAGTTTGCATTATTACTCGTGCTTCTTCTCTGAGCTGCTTACTTGCTTTTGTTACACTTATTTTTCATCACATGCGAAAAATGAAATACGTAAAGGAACCTCTAAAGGCCTGAAATCCATACCACATGTTCTCTCAGCATTACGAAGAAATGAAGTACATCAAGCACAAACTTTTCCAAGCTGACATGAAACACCATTATTTTGTTTAGATTTATAAATACAAGGAATTAAAGACATAGAAAGCGACGATGCAGAAACCCGGTCCCCTTTCTAACCCTCCTCTCTCGTAAATAATGGAATTCGTCGATCTATAGAATAAACTTTAGAAAGTTCGACTGAATAAATTTTGGGAAACATCAAAAACCAAATAAATAGGTAAATTAGTATCTACGCACTATTTGCCACCCTAATGGATATCGCGACTCTGCGGTCAGCACAATGTTTCTCCATTCAGGAAACAGACCTGAATACATTAGTGGGCTCACAACAGAATCATAGACTATTAAAGTTTTCTGCGTTCCCAAGCTCAGAAAGAGGAAGAGACTGTAAGGCAGATATTTGTTTGTTTATTTACAGGACACGAGAGATAATGTTGATTTTAGGGCTGCTTACACCGTCAGGTCCTATTCGTTGTTTATGTTTATCTGTCCCAGTGAACAAACAGTCCTAAGTATTCAGCAAATTGTTATCTTGACAATAACTTAGTGTAAGCTGTAACTTTGATGTACATCTTCTTCAGTATACGGTATTAAGATATGTCGAATCAGTGCCCAGTTTCTCAAGGGCTTTTAATACATCTCTGAAATCGAGTTGAAAGCTTTCTCGAAACTTATGTTGGAACGTTTTAGTCATCGTTCTGATCTGTAACTTCGTTAACAGTTTACAAACGATATACTATGCGATATCCACTTCTAAAGCAAGTTACCTGATTTAAATATGTTTTTGGTGGTAGTTTCAGTGGATATCTTGTTCACTGCGGAAAGGAAGCAGATAGTTAAGTAGTTTTTTTGTGCCTTTTATCTGTCTCCTTTTTGTGAAGTGAAAAAATTACGCTATTGTTCCAATTTTGGGGGATTTTCTTCCTCCTCATGCAGTTCATCAAATGTCTTTTGTATTACCAATCCTCTAGCTTCAACTATTTGTATTGAAACACCAGAAGTCTTCACAAGGATCAAATTACATTTGATTTCAGTAAACACACATTTCAGCAGATAGTTGTCACTGACACGTATTAATCGCTGCCTGCCTGTTACACTGTCGACGAATGTCCTCCATACATTAGCTGCTAACACCGTGTGATTTTTACGCAAATGCAAAAGGAGTGTTTTGCATTTATTTTGCTAAGTGATAGCCTTTTCCCAGTTTTACATGGTGTCGCGCAGTCGATCAACTCTCCTGAGGACAGGCAGGCAGCAATTATGCTGCAAGCCTTTAACGCTTGTCTCACAAGATTTATACGGAGCGTGCTAATTGGTTGCGTGACGACCAATTCGAGAAAAACTGTCTTGTACGCTGAGAGTAGGCGTTAATAGCTTCATGTATACATGCATGAGGTGACGATTTGCTCCTTCGACTGCTTTTGTGTCGTATATCTTTTCCCAGAGAGAGAAGCGCACACAGCATCCCAAATAGATGTGTTCCGCATCGCTTTCTAGACTCTAATGCAGGGACCTCCATGCTTCAGAGCAATTTTTGTACTTCGAACACTTCACCTACGTCTTCAGCCCGACAGATACTTCTGAACCTCTCAGCTTAAGTCTTGGCCAAAAGATTCGTGGTTCGAATTCGCCCTGGTGTAGGTTGCCGAAGGTTTTACAAATGTTACAGTTTTCCAGATACTTCGGCTATAATCTAGTCTTCCAGCCGACAAAATGCGTTACCCGTTCCTCAGCAATATTTATTTTTTAATCGTTTGGTTGTTTTTGGTTGCCTTTTTTTAGACACATAAAGGGAGTATTCTATAACATGTAATGAACATAATAAGCTAATTTAAAAACTTCGTGAATCCGTGACAACAAGGATGTAATCGAACTCAACAAATTCACGAGTATGCGATAGAATGTTCAAAACTCAAACGTAACCCATTTGCGCTCCGTGTATATAACCAGTTTGGCTCATGGCAACTGAGTTGTTTTATTTATATATTTAACCTGATTATGGCCATCAGACCTTATATTACAAAGGATCAGGGTTTCAAGCGTACAGTACCTATTAGATCATAGTTGCCTAAGAAAATTACAATTTTAATATGGAAACTAATATTAAAATGATATGAGAGAAGTGACGGCGTGAGTAAATTATACTGGCTACGAACTAACGGAGTTAATGCTGGAATTAACCCTACTCTTTCTACTGCAGCTGCAGCCACTAATACTAAAAAAAACGTATGTTCGAAACAATATGTATGTTGATTTTTTTATTGGTCTTGACGCAGCCGCTGGGCTGACATTTTTCATTTGTTTGTGTGTATGACTTCTGAAAGAGGCTATATTACTATAGCAGGTTTAAAATAAACAGAATTTAGTGCAACTGTGGGCTGTTTTTCATTCGAGATAAAAAAAACTCCACCGGAACAGGCCATGAAGGCCCAACGGCACCGACCGGCCGCCGTGTCATCCTCAGCCCACAGGCGTCACTGGATGCGGATATGGAGGGGTATGTGGTCAGCACACCGCTCTCCCGTCCGCACGTCAGTTTGCGGTACGGGAACCGCTTTTTCTCAGTCAAGTGGCTCCTCAGTTTGCCTCACAAGGGCTGAGTGCACCGCGCTTGCCAACAGCGCTCGGCAGACCAGATGGTCACCCATCCATGCGCTAGCCCAGCCCGACAGCGCTTAACTTCCGTGATCTGACGGGAACCGGTGTTATAACAGCGGCAAGGCCCGTTTGCCGCCAATAATAGTGATGATAATAATAACTAACTAACTAACTATGACATTAATAACAAAGGTAGTAGCAGAATCAGAAGAATTTGTAAGTCTACAAAATAGATGTTTTCTGATACAGCGAGCTCTGCGAAAAGAAAATTTGAGAAGACTACATCGTTGAAGAATACTGGTAAATGAAGGTCATGCTGGAAAGAGGGATGTACAGGTGCGTACAGGTAGAATGATAGTCTTACAGTTGCTTTAGTAGATACGTGATTACCTGTCTTCTGAAGTTGTTATTTATTTCTCTAACATAACATGGGAGATTGCTGAGTCAGCTTCCTGCTACTGAGGACTTCGAAAAGACGTCTGAACTATGGAGTGCGACCAAAAGGATTTTGCTCTGATGGGAACGGATGTTTCTACCGAGCTATTGAGACAAGGTCGTGTACTTCGAATGCGAAAAACAATAAAAAATTAGCGCTTATTCAGTAAACAATGAATAGATGCATTTGGAAATTACCAGAAGGGAAAGTAAAATGATAAAAAATGGATTAGAGAACTGAGGTAGAAGACGTAATTGTAGCTGTAATGAAAGTGGATTGGGGTTGAGAGGGGTATGTAGATAGTAGAATCGATCCTAAGATGATATATTATTGACGTTCTTTGTTGGATTACAACGTTAAGTAAAGGTCTAGATGACTACAGAATAGAAGATAAGCAACTAACAAAATTACAGGAGTTCTTCCGTGTAAGCATGTCGCTGAAAAACTCTGCTCTTCCAACATTCGATGTTGAAAAACAGTTTGTGATGCAACAAAATGAGTCAACGTGACGTAAGGTATGGAAACATTGCATTTACTATTCTCTGTACATGAATAAGGTTTGAAACACTTTACAGATTGAGACAGAACCTTCAAAAAGCAGTGTTGCGCAGATATCATTAACGTTACGAAATAAAATTACCGATTGAAAAAGATTTACTCTCACTTATGCAACAAAGCTTTTGTTTCTGACGCGAAGATTGACCTTGGCAGTGCAAGTTCGTCTCTCCCGAAAAACTGACAGTAAGTAAGACTTCTCGCTGAACAATACATGCGACCGTAAACAGGGTCGCTAACGGAGAAGAGTGTGATGGCGATCAGCGTTCCAATCGTGATGGGGAAAGTAACGCCGATTTTCAGAGTTAAGCCGACTACGGAAGGTGGTAGGTGAAGACGTACAGTTGCTAGTTACCGCTGGGAGCGCCAGCCCTCGGTGGCGTGAACACCAAAGTTATACACGTTTGATACAGTGTAACGGGTTGGAGAAAGGTAACGACAAACTACCTTCCCATTCCCCCCTTTCGCCTTTGGACTTTACTGAGGATTGCTCGGTTAGGGAGGTGTGGCGAAATATCCTCCTCCTCTCCACTTTCTCTGTCTACCACCTCCTCATCCCTCTCTCTGTTCATCTGCTCATTTCTCCTCTATACATTCATTTCCTCCCCCCCTCTCTGCCAGCTCCTCTTTCCCCTCTCTCTGACTTTTGAGACTTGTTTATTGGTGTTGCAAAGGAAACATTGGCTGGGAACTGAAGTCGCTTAAAATACGTGAGTAAATCGGTTGGGATCATTGGTATAAAGGGTAGTAGAGAGACTGCTGGATCTGTGATGATAGTAGCTTCACCAATAATATTTACCACGGTTTTAATCTGCGAACGGGCAGAATTACTAAGCTTCGGACGATTCAGGTTCCGCGGTAGTGTTCTAATTATAAGCCGATAAGCCATAAATACATCATCATCATCATCATTTAAGATTGATTATGCCTTTCAGCGTTCAGTCTGGAGCATAGCCCCTCCCCCCCCCCCCCCCCCTATAAAATTCCTCCATGATCCCCTATTCAGTGTTAACATTGGTGCCTCTTCTGATGTTAAACCTATTACTTCAAAATCATTCTTAACCGAACCCAGGTACCTTCTCCTAGGTCTGCTCCGACTCCTCCTACCCTCTACTGCTGAACCCATGAGTCTCTTGGGTAACCTTGCTTCTCCCATGCGTGTAACATGACCCCATCATCTAAGCCTGTTCACCCTGACTGCTACATCTATAGAGTTCATTCCCAGTTTTTCTTTGATTTCCTCATTGTGGACACCCTCCTGCCATTGTTCCCATCTACTAGTACCTGCAATCATCCTAGCTACTTTCATATCCGTAACCTCAACCTTGTTGATAAGGTAACCTGAATCCACCCAGCTTTTGCTCCCATACAACAAAGTTGGTCGAAAGATTGAACGGTGCACAGATAACTTAGTCTTGGTACTGACTTCCTTCTTGCAGAAGAGAGTAGATTGTAGCTGAGCGCTCACTGCATTAGCTTTGCTACACCTCGCTTCCAGTTCTTTCACTATGTTGCCATCCTGTCAGAATATGCATCCTAAGTACTAGAAACCGTCCACCTGTTCTAACTTTGTTCCTCCTATTTGGCACTCAGTCCGTTTATATTTCTTTCCCACTGACATTACTTTCGTTTTGGAGAGCTATTCTTCATACCATAGTCCTTACATTTCTGATCTAGCTCTGAAATATTACTTTGCAAACTTTCAATCGAATCTGTCATCACAACTAAGTCATCCGCATAATATGCAAGACTGCTTATTTTGTGTTCACATATCTTAATCTCACCCAGCCAGTCTATTGTTTTCAACATATGATCCATAAATAATATGAACAACAGTGGAGACAGGTTGCAGCCTTGTCTTACCCCTGAAACTACTCTGAACCATGAACTCAATTTACCGTCAACTCTAACTGCTGCCTGACTAGCCATGTAAAGACCTTTAATTGCTTGCAAAAGTTTGCCTCCTATTCCATAATCTCGTAGAACAGACAATAACTTCCTCCTAGGAACCCGGTCATATGCCTTTTCTAGATCTATAAAGCATAGATACAATTCCCTGTTCCACTCATAACACTTCTCCATTATTTGCCGTAAGCTAAAGATCTGGTCCTGACAACATCTAAGAGGCCTAAACCCACACTGATTTTCATCCAATTGGTCCTCAACTAATACTCGCACTTTCCTTTCAACAATACCTGAGAAGATTTTACCCACAACGCTGATTAAAGAGATACCTCTGTAGTTGTTACAATCTTTTCTGTTTCCATGTTTAAAGATTGGTGTGGTTACTGCTTTTGTCCAGTCTGATGGAACCTGTCCCGACTCCCAGGCAAATTCAATTATCCTGTGTAGCCATTTAAGACCTGACATTCCACTGTATTTAATGAGTTCCGACTTAATTTCATCCACTCCAGCTGCTTTATTGCACTGCAATCTATTGACCATTTTCTCCACTTCCTCAAATGTGATCCTATTTCCATCATCATTGCTATCCCATTCTACCTCGAAATCTGAAACATTACTGATCGTATTTTCACCTACATTGAGCAACTCTTCAAAATATACCCTCCATCAGCCCAAGGCATCCACAGGATTCACCGGCAGTTTTCCTGACCTGTCCAAAATACTTGTCATTTCCTTCTTACCTCTCTTTCGAAGACTGCTAATTACACTCCAGAATGGTTTTCCAGCAGCTTGACCCATAGTCTCCAACCTGTTTCTAAAGTCTTCCCAAGATTTCTTCTTGGATGCTGCAATTATCTGTTTGGCTTTGTTTCTTTCTTCAACATAACTTTCTCTGTCTACCTGAGTTCTAGTATGTAGCCATTTTTGATATGCCTTCGTTTTCCTTTTACAGGCTGCCTTGACAGTGTCATTCCACCAAGCTGTTTGCTTCATCCTACCTTTACATACTACTGTTCCAAGACATTCTTTAGCCACTTCTAGTACTGCGTCCCTGTACCTTGTCCATTCCTTTCCCAATGACTGTAATTGACTACATTCAACTAACTGGTACCTTTCTGAGATCGCTGTTATGTACTTGTGCCTGATTTCCTTATCCTGAAGTTTCTCCACTCTTATCCTCCTACATATGGACCTTACCTCCTGCACTTCCGGCCTCACAATCCCAATTTCACTGCAGATTAAATAATGATCAGTGTCATCAAAGAATCCCCTGAATACACGTGTGTCCCTCACAGCCTTCCTGAATTCCTGAATTCCTGATCTGTTATTATATAGTCAATGACAGATCTGGTTCCCCTGCCTTCCCAAGTATACCGGTGAATGTTCTTATGTTTAAAAAAGGAATTTGTGATTACTAAGCCCATACTGGCACAGAAATCCAAGAGTTGTTTCCCGTTCCTATTGGCCTCCATATCCTCTCCAGATTTACCCATAACCTTTTCATACCCTTCTGTTCGATTTCCAATCCTGGCGTTAAAATCACCCATGAGCAGAACACTGTCCTTTACTCTAACAACTACATCACTAAGTGCCTCATAAAGACTATTCATCTTATCTTGATCTGTCCCTTCACAATGCGAATATACTGACACAATCCTAATTTTCTTGCTAGACACTGTCAAATCTATCCACATCAGTCGTTCGTTTACATACCTTATTGCAACTGCGCTGGGTTCCATTTCTTTCCTGATGTAAAGCCCTACACCCCATTGTGCTATTCCTGCTTTGACTCCTGACAGGTAGACCTTGTACTCTCCCACTTCCTCTTCTTTCTCACCCCTTACCCGAATGTCACTAACAGCTAAAACGTCCAGCCCCATCTTGCTTGCAGCCTCTGCCAGCTCTACCTTCTTCCCAGAGTAGCCCCCAATTGATATTAATAGCTCCCCATCTCATTACCATTTGTTTGCCAAGTCGTATCTTAGGAGTCCCTGGTTTGTCAGTTAGAGGTGGGACTCCGTCACCTCCAAATGTCCGAGGCATTTTGCTCTGACTGTTGCCAGCGTCATATTTAAAGTACCAGGGAAGCAGGTTGCTAGCCTTACTTGCCCCGAGTCCCATTGGGTTTTACCCCTAACAGCTGAGGGACTAACCGGTGGATTTGGTAGTCTTTGCCGTATGAGCACAAAGGTGACCACGACTCAGAATATGTCCGAGATGCCCAGACTTATTCTAAAGTAACTGGTATCCCGACTGTCGGGACCACTTACTTGGCCACTCATATGTTGCCCGTGGATCATGAACTAGGACATGACTACAGGAACCCACACCATGAACCACAACTGTCCTATTTTTTGTCAAAACCGGCTGCGAGTTAAAAAACAAAATATCAGAGTGTTGCGTTCGCAAATTTTATTTAAAATATATATATAAAGGAAAAAGATTCAGACAATGGAAAATGCAGGATGGAATGTAACAATATTATGAAAAGGAAAGTTGCTACTCGCCATATAGCGGAGATACTGTGCCACAGATAGGCACAACAAAAAGCCTGTTACAAGTAAAGCTTTCGGCGCGTAAGGTCTTCGTTAAAAATAGAAGACACACACACACACACACACACACACACACACACACACACACACACACACAAACGCAACTCACACACACATGACTGCAGTCTAAGGCAACTGTAGTCACCATGTCATGTGTGTGTAAGCTGCTTTTGCGTGCGAGAGTGTGTGTGACCGAAACCTTTATTTGTAACAGTCTTTTTGTTGTACTTATTTGCGACTCAGCATCTCTGCTACATTGTGAGTAACGACTTCCTTTTTCATAATATTGAAAAAGAATAGATATCAGAGAAACAAATTGTCTAATCGTTTAAATGCCCTGACGTAACAGTTAAAACAGACTGCAGGAAAGAAAACTAAACCACAAATTTTTACAGCACAGCACAGTTTTCTTTTTCGCACGGTGGATTTTAGTGGAAGACCTGTTCAGTGTTGTTTGTAAAAATATATAGCCTATGTCTGTTAGTTTTTGTTGTAATCTATACTACCACATATAGTTAAGTCACAGTTTAATGTTGTTACCAAAAATCTCGAAAACTTCCCGAGCGATTTGCTTCAGCTTTCACACGATACACAAATAAAATTTGGATGACACTGAAGTAAATCGCTGAGAAATTTATCGAGATTTTTGGTAACAACATTAAACTACGACGTGTCTTTATGTAGTAGTATATATTACAACAAAAACTAACTGATTTTTGAAATAACTCGTAAAGCGGATTTCGACTAAAAACATTAAAAGTGAAGGAAACTTGTTTCATTTTCAATGAAATTACCATGAATCATCTAATAAGTAACCTTGAAATTACTAAAAGAAAATTTTGATTGTTCCCGGAATTCACAGAGTATTACACTCACTTGGACTGAAACAATTACTAATATTAATCAAAACAGGTAAGCAAGGTCAGACTATGGTTCTGGAATATCATATTGTGTCGACTTTTGTGATGTAAACTAACTCTAGCCGAAAGGCATCAGTCAGATTTAAAGCTTTCGCATGATCTGAGTGCTTCACCAATGAAAATTCCCCTACTCGTTCATGATTGGTTGTAGCGAAGTGGCTTACTGGCAGCGCTATATTACGCCTGTGTTTCACTAGCGTATTGCACAAAACAACATATATTTCGATGTGTAGTTTAGATAAACATGCAAAAGAAAGGAGTAACACTCTCAAACAATGCATTTACACATTTTATATAGTAAACGAGGAAGGAAACATAAAAGTGACAATTCTGTATCTCTGCAAATGAATGTGTAGCTACAGCAAATATTTGAAGAATGGAAACAACGGCAAAATGAGAGTATTAGCGAATCTATAATATTTTGATATGAAAAAGCATTTACTAAAAGAAATTAGTTTTACTTTAAATTTTAGGCTACTTTAAGAATGGTTTAAAATATCTGCGAGTAAAGCTACATGATATAGGTAAATGCAATGAGAAATCTTAAATGTAACTTAAGCAGAACAAGAAGTTTATTAAGCAAGTCTTTTTTGAAAAACATTTGTGAAATGCTTAAAAGAGTAAACCGCCATTTGACTGTGTATTACTGTATTTATCTTTTGTACTATCGAGATTTCTGCTTTTGTACCATCATCAAGCACGATGCTAAAAGTTGTTAGACCACTATTATGTCATATCTGTTAAGGCAGTCCAAAGCAGTTATTACAGCAGAAATTTCTATTAGTCAGAAGGTCTAATGAAGATACACTCAGGTGTGGAAAATGGAGTGTCATCATTGCAATTTAGCGGTCCATAATTCATGATTAACAACTGACACTTTAATTGTCCTCTTGAAGATGGCTGATTATATAGCGCCGCCATAGAAAGTGACTACTCCCCATCGATGGAAGTTTCCATAATTGGCGATGTAGACCAAAGGTGCTCACAGAAAAACATAATGTTTACTGACATCACCGCTTATTAAACGTTCCCCACAATTGTTCGAAAGTTATAGTTTTTACAGTATTTTCTTAGATATTACCTTATGACGAGAATCACTTCAGTAAATTTATGTTCATAGTTCAGTGTTAAAAACAGCTCACTTCGTAAACACTTTATTCCACTGTCTGAACAATGTAGTTTTCAAATTACTTTGTGAAATATTAGTCCATCACAAAAAGCACTTCGATACATTTACACTTTGACTTCACAGTCAAAGGTAGCTTTGACATCATTGTTTTCCGAGATAACAGTTTGTAAAGACTGTCAGTTTCATCTACACGTCCATAAATTCACCGTCCGCGCTGCACACCAAAACCATAAAGCTTCTGCTATAAAAACAGGTCATCCCTTCGCTAACGCACGACTATAATCCCTCTCTCCACTTCTCTCCAGACTCCTTTGTTACCACGTGACGTAGTAACCTATCGATTCTTTTCAAATCTCGTCTACTCGCGCAAAATGTTACTCAGATTACAGTGTTTTACACCTTTTTAATCGAATTACAATTATAAGCGCACACCGGCATAAAATCGAAAATTATTAATTCCATATATTTGCACTTATAAAAAGTATGTACAACGAAACACAAAACCTGCACTTTTTAAATTCTATCTCTGACTAGACTAGAAAAAGAGAAACAAAAGGATTATAGTAATCGACGTTTATAGTCTATATTTAAATTAATGACTTCAGATAGACTGATCTGAAGAATAGCTGTAGAAAAATTAGAAAAAAAATGACGAGTGGAATGAAATCTGTGTGTCAAAAGGAATTTTAATTAAATATTTTCTTGGAAATAATTTGATCGTGTAACATGTTAAGTATATCATCGTTGCACTAACAAGAACAGGGCACTTGTTTGAGGACTACGTGCGAAGTAATGTGTGTTTTGAAAATAGGATACGGCATTCCAGCAACCTTGCGTGACATTCATTTAGTGATATTGGACGACGTGACACACAGAAAAGCTCCTGCCGACATCCAACAAACGTATGGTATACATTATTCACGAAGGTTTTACGCATGCAGTGCTTTCAACCGAATGAGTTACAAAATGTCTCGATCAATACTGGCTACTGTGTACCGCCTGACAAAGTCGTTTCAACAGTGATTGGAATGACATACTTCAGACTTTTTGAATCGGGCAGTAGAGACGAATGGAAAGTCACAAAGTAGTAAAAGAAAAATAAGCACACAAAGAAAGAACCTCGAGACACATAACATGGCAAAAAAAAAATTGCATGTACTTTCCTTGCTTCATCTTCACACAAATGATGCTATAAAAACGTAAACTGAATAGTTTCAGAATAATGGTCCTAGTCCTGAGTTTCAAGTTTACTATCAGTTGTCGAAGTGATTTTCTGCGTGTTGTTGTTGTGGTCTTCAGTCCAGAGACTGGTTTGATGCAGCTTTCCATGCTACTCCATCCTGTGCAAGCTTCTTCATCTCCCAGTACCTACTGCAACGTACGTCCTTCTGAATCTGCTTAGTGTGTTAATCTCTTGGGCTCCCACTATGATTTTTACGCTCCACACTGCCCTCCAATACTAAATTGGTGATCCCTGATGCCTCAGAACATGTCCTACCAACCGGTCCCTTCTTTTGGTCAAGTTGTGCCACAAACTCCTCTTCTCCCCAGTTCTATTCAGTACCTCCTCATTAGTTATGTGGTCTACCCATCTAATCTTTAGCATTCTTCTGTAGCACCACATTTCGAAAGCTTCTATTCTCTTCTTGTCTAAACTATTTATTGTCCATGTTTCACTTCCATACATGGCTACACTCCACACAAATACTTTCAGAAACGACTTCCTGACATTTAAATCTACACTCGATGTTAACAAATTTCTTCAGATATGCTTTCCTTGTAATTGCCGGTCTACATTTTGTACCCTCTCTAATTCGATCATCATCAGTTACTTTGCTCCCCAAATAGCAAAACTCATCTACCA
Source organism: Schistocerca serialis cubense (assembly GCF_023864345.2). Taxonomy (NCBI): domain Eukaryota; kingdom Metazoa; phylum Arthropoda; class Insecta; order Orthoptera; family Acrididae; genus Schistocerca; species Schistocerca serialis. Next base: position 630,503,992 of record NC_064642.1, on the reverse strand, counting down.
CTTTAAGTGTCTCATTTCGTAATGTAATTCCCTCAGCATCATCAGATTTAATTCAACTACATTCCATTATCATCGTTTGCCTTTGTTGATGTTCATCTTATATCCTCCTTTCAAGACACTGTCCATTCCGTTCAGCAGCTCTTCCAGGTCCTTTGCTGTCTCTGGCCGAATTACAATGTCATCGGCGAACCTCAAAGTTTTTATTTCTTCTCCTACTCCCAATCTTTCTTTTGTTTCCTTTACTTCTTGCTCAATATACAGATTGAATAATATAGGGGATAGGCTACAACCCTGTCTCACTCCCTTCCGAAACACTGCATACCTTTCATGCCCCTGACTCTTGTAACTGCCATCTGGTTTCTGTACAATGTGTAAACAGCCTTTCGCTCCCTGTATTTTACCTCTGCCACCTTCTGCGTAGGTGATACGAATTCTTTAGTCATCAATTAGCTCTGTGAACACACTGCAATATGAGACTAGTTAAAATTCTTAAAGAAGTTTAGTGTTTTCTGACGTTGTCATTTATATGGCAAAGTGAAAAACACTTAACTACTTTAAGAATTTTAACTAGTCTCGTATTGGTGTATGTTCACAGAGCTAATTGACGAGTAAAGAATATATATGTGATTTCAGTCAGGTAATTCTTCGAGTTGTCATTCTCCACTACGCTACATTGCTTTATAGCTTACAAGAAATGAATCCTTCCAAACAGATAACCGAAGGCCCAAGGTGAGAGTCCTGCGCACTTGTTGTATAATTCCATACTGTTTTAAAAAGTTTCCATATTCCTACAGGAGATAGTACTGATCAAAGCCGGAAAACTGTCCCACATATACATGTCCTCGTTTCAAGTTTCTTGTTCATCAGGCCTAGCACTGACGCTATAGGGTGCTGCCTGCGTGATGTGCCCTTCAAACGCCAGCGGCATTAAGTCTTTCAAAGAAAATGAAGACCCGCTGACCCGCTATTATTAGTTGTCTTGATGTTTCTTCGGAGCTCGAATGCTCGTGCCTAAAAACTTCACACGTCATAAAATAACAACCGTACTTTTAGAATTTAGTTTCATTATCAGACTTGGCGGTTGTGATGGCGGTTCTGTTCCAGGGCTGGCTTCCTTGAGACCGAAGAAAGCGGCCCCGTTGTCAAGACATTGGATCAACCTGGTTTAAATCTCCGTTCGGCCATCTCGATTTACGTGTTCCATGTTTCCCTAAATCCCGTAAGACATACGCCATGTTGGTTCCTTTGAAAATGATACGGCCAATTTACTTCCCTAGTCTGGAGTTCTGTCGCTAATGATATTGTAAACGAAGAACAGTTACTCTCCTCCTTTTCTGAATGTCAAATGTCGAATTGATCCTTCATCGTGTCAGTGCCTGGGTCACCCGATTCCACCACACTACACTACAACTTGTACCTGATCCCAAGCTTCGTTCCATAATGTCCACCACTGTTCCAACATTTGTAACAGTAACTGAATTACAGCCAACTCAAAACGTCGCTCGCGGCGGAACAAGTTCGACAGATGTATAGATAATTTCAGGAGTATGCCAAGCAAGTGTGTAGCATAGTTACTGTTTACAATACACAGGGTGTCCCACAAAAGGGTTTACACTGTTTTAATGTTAATAACTGTGGAGATATTAATGATAATCTCATACAATTGGATTACATGGTGCTCTCATGACTAGTGTGTGTAGCCATTCACTTGTTTTTCTTTTGTTTATTTTCAATTACCAGTAATTACTCTTAAATGGTTCAAATGGCTCGGAGCACTATGGGACTTAACATCTGAGGTCATCAGTCCGACTTAGAACTACTTAAACCTAGCTAACCTAAGGACATCACACACTTCCATGCCCCAGGCAGGTTTCGAACCTGCGACAGTAGCAGCAGCGCGGTTCCGGACTGAAGCGCCTAGAACCGCTCGGCTACAGCGGCCGGCTACCAGTAAATAATGAGGAGGCTGGGAACTTGTCTTGTAGCAAAGAAAGTGGATTTTCCGGTGTTATTGGAAATTTGAAAACATGAATGAAGTGCAGAGTTAATGGTGGGCACAGTTTGATACTGCGCCACCGCCACGTTTAACAATAACCAAATTACGCAACAAATGTGAGAGAGAAGGAAGTGTGCGTGATCTAAAGAAGAGACAGTGTAGCAGGAAATAAGTAGCGGGCGAAAGAGTGGACGCAGTGGTACAAGCTTTCACAAGGTTCCCAAAGTGCACGCGGCAAGCTGCCTGGGAATCACGTGTAACAAACCATGGGTTCACCGCATTTTAAAGCAAGCAAAGTGGAAACCCTGTACTCCCTGGCTGCTACAAGCGCTGAATGAGAAAGATTCGGATAGGCGCCACGAATTTTGGATTTACAATAGTGCCATTGTTTGGTCTGCTGAAGCGACGTTTAAACTGAATGGAACCATCGAGCGCCATAACTGTGTGTACTAGACAAGAGATAATCCCCATGTTACGGAATAACGAGCTGTTAATACTCCTGGGTTATCAATGTGGTATGATATGTGTGAGTACTTCTAGGGTCATTCTTCTTTTAAGGAACAGTGATTGCTTCAGTGCGGAACCACGCGGCTGCTACGGTCACAGGTTCGAATCCTGCCTCGGGCATGAATGTGTTTGATGTCCTTAGGTTAGGTAGGTTTAAGTAGTTCTAAATCTACGGGACTGATAACCTCAAATGTTAAGTCCCACAGTTCTTAGAGCCATTTGAACCATTTTATAAGTAAATCTGCTGGATCCTGTCGTTGCTTGATAGTGGTGGGTTGGCTGGTTTTGTGATGTGACTGGACACAAGTGGACGATGGCTTGTCGGCTCCCAGTCTGATGCCACTGCTGTCTAGACATGGGTTAAACTGTGACAATCTGATAACAGTGACCTCTGTTAATATTGCTTATCGGTAACTGGTATTTTTAGTTGTAATTTTCCACTGTTTTTAAATCACATTTTACGAGCTCCTTCCGCTCTCCACCAACGTTAAAATGTTCCTTGCTGTTATTTATCACTGTTGTTGTTACAGTTCGATTTGTCAGTAGTAACAGTTAACAGGCAATGGCAAATACGAGTACATCTGCTGATATATCTGGCCATGTGTACTGTATCAACGCTATGGAAGTGATGTATGTTCTCGCCTGTAAATGTGATTACTTGTCAGTAACTAACATTGGTCTTTTCATTAACCCAAGTGACAAATAGTTATGTGAGATGATGTTAATATTTGCTGCTATTCTTCTTCAGTTGTTACACCTGACAGGTTAGTGTGTGATATTCGGACCCCCCCCATGGTTGTGGTGACAGATAAAGGTAGTAGGAACAGACTGGACAGTGGTGTACCATTATGTGTACCTTCGCAACATATTTAGACGTACTTTGCTACTTTTAGCGCACTTTTCATTATAAAATCTAAAAGGCAAGTTCATAAAACCTATCTTACATAATGCACAAGACTCTGAGGAGTATTTGATGCATATTATGTGTACATTTTTTACATAAAACACAAGAAATGCAAGGAGCTGTGTGTGTCCACTCCATAACGTTTGCCACATTTTAAACGAAAATTGCGTGAGAAGTGAACGCACTTCTGCGCAGAGGAAATTTCACCCAATAAAAACAGTCTGCAGTAAGTATGCTATACATTTGTTCTTCCTTTGGCTTTAAATTATATAGTAATAAAACAGATGTGAAAATACTAATAGTGTGGTGTTCAGGACCGCAACATAAATTGTCACATGGTACAGTACAAGTTCGTGTTTAGAGTACATGTTATCTTCCACAAATCACGGTGCCACACCAAAGTCGGCATCGCTTACTGATACCTCAGATGTTAGCGAGGGCTGGAAGCAATCTGCAGCGAAGTGTATGAGGTGCTCTTGAAGACCGCGCTTCCCCTCTCAACACAGCAGCACCCACGCACTGGATGTCAATATAGAGTCGAACACGGAAGCACTTAGTCCCAGATCGTGATTTCAGCTACAGCAATCAGCATCTGTTTTTGTATAGAACCAACGAGTCGTTAAAGTTTCTGATGAACTTTAGTAAATTTTGAATATTATGTCTCAAGACAACAGTTCGTTAATTAGTGCATGAAGCGATGCTTTGCTAGTCAGTGTCAGTTATAAATTATCCAGTACTACTGTGGCAAATAAGAGTGGTAAAGTTAAGTTAACCTTTTATTCATATATGTAATAAAGTCAGCTAATGCTTCATGAGCAATCAAGGAACCCACATTTATGGCCAGATGAAAGTAATTTCATCTGGTCACAACAGAATAAGTGGTAGAATGAGATTTTCACTCTGCAGCGGAATGTGCGCTGATATGAAACTTCCTGGCAGATTAAAACTGTGTGCCGGACCGAGACTCGAACTCGGGAATAAGTGGTATATTTCATGGACCGTTGATAGATAAGATACAATGTTCTTAGCATGACGTACAAATTGTTATAGCGTGAAGTCAATCGCCGGCACGCTGGGTGGGAACGACAGAGAAGAGATCAGCCAATCGCACACTGACTGCACCTCCCTCCAGCATGACAACGCGACAGTAGCGGCCCCTATGTGGAGACATAAGTGCCGCGATCGACTGGTGACGGCTCAGTTCAATAGCAGCTTCAACGCTGGACACTTCGCTTGTACTCTCTATGCAGCACAGACTTGTGATTATTTATACTGAAGTAGATTAATTAAATGGTATGTCGCCCTTTGCTTGCGACATATATGTGTAATTGACCAAGTTAAGTATTCTACGAGGGCCACTCCAAAAGAAATGAACACTATTTTTTTTAAATCCACCTCTTATTCTACATGTTGGAACGTTTTACAGTGCGTAGATACATCTTTTAGGAACAATATTTTCATTTCTCCAGATAATTTTCATCCCTCTCAACTGCTTTGTCATCTTGGAACCTGCGCCTGTATACCCGCACGGTAAAATTCTGGACCAGCCAGTTGGAGCCACTGTTTGGCAGCGTACACAAGGGAGTCATCATCTGCACACCTTGTTCCACAAAGAGAGTCTTTCAGTTTCCCAAAGAGATGATAGTCACATGGAGCCAGGTCAGGACTGTAAGGCGGGTGTTTCGGTGTTGTCCATCCGAGTTTTGTGATCGCTTCCATGGTTTTTTGACTGACATGTGGCCGTGCATTGTGCAACAGCAAAACATTCTGCTTTTGCTGACGTGGTCGAACACGACTCAGTCGAGCTTGGAAGTTTCTTCAGTGTCGTCACATACGCATCAGAATTTATGGTGGTTCCACTTGGCATGATGTCCACAAGCAAGAGTCTTCGGAATCGAAAAACACCGTAGCCATAGCTTTTCCAACAGAAGGTGTGGTTTTGATTTTTTTTTTTCCTTGGGTGAATTTGCATGATGCCACTCCATTGATTACCTCTTCGTGTCTGGTGAAAAATGATGGAATCATGTTTCATCGCCTGTCACAGTTCTTCCAAGAAATTCATCTCCACCATTCTCGTACTGTTCCAAAAGTTCGCTGCATACCGTTTTTATTGTTTCTTTGCGAGCCACTGTCAACATCCTGGGAACCCACCTGGCACAAACCTTTTTTAACGCCAACACTTTCAGTATTCTGCAAACACTTCCTTCCCCTATCCCAACGTAGCGTGACAATTCATTCGCTGTGATGTTTCTGTCAGCATTCACCAATTCGTTAACTCTCTGCACATTGTCTGGAGTGTATGCAGTACGAGGCCTGCCGCTGCGAGGACAATCCTCAATATTGCCGTGGCCGCTTTCATTACGTAACCTGCTTGCCCACCGACTAACTGTACTGCGATCGACAGCAGCATCTCCGTACACCTTTTTCAACCTCTCGTAGATGTTTCCCACTGTCTCGTTTTCACAGCACAGGAATTCTATGACAGCACGTTGCTTCTGTCGAACGTCAAGTTTAGCAGCCATCTTGAAGACATGCTGTGGCGGCGCCACTCACGGGAACAGGTTGAACTAAGTTTGAAAACAAGCTGGAAGGGTGTATCTACACACTGTAAAACTTTCACACATGCAGAATGAAAACTGTATTTTTACAAAAATAGTGTGCATTTCTTTTGGAGTGACCCTCGTATTTTTTCTTTTTTTTTAGTAAAACTTATTAATGCGACTGGTTTGATTTTCTGTCTAGCGATCCGACATGCAGGCTTCTTAGACACTACAAAAATGCTGGTCAACAAATGGCTTATGGCATCGAATGTTAAAAACGCTACTTTCAGTAGTTACTTGTGACTCATACTGTTCTTGGGAACAGTTGGAACAACATGTGACCTCCACTGAGGTGAGTGTGCTGTAAAAATAGTGAGTGTGCTGTAAAAAAAAAAAAAAAAAAAAAAAAAAAAAAAAAAAAAAAAAAAAAAAAAAAGAGAGAGAAAAAAAAAAACGTGTAGTCTAATTGTGGCTGAAATCGCAGCCAAGTACTGGTAATTAGTTGCTGTAAAAACTCTAACGTCTCAGTCTCTTGTGATTTATAACAGGTACGTGATTTTTGCCCACCCTCTACTGCTCTGAATGATGGTCAGTTGGCTGTAGCATGGCAGGTGATCTGTGTCCATTCATGGGTGCCTTTCGATGGTTTCATGTGCACTCATGTTGCCTGGCTTCCACCGGTCGATGGACGCTACTGGAGTCGCTACAGATGTAGATGTACCTGCATGTGATTCAACGTTATGCAAGTCCCTTTCACTCGTAGTTCTCAGTGTAAGCCTATGGACGGGTTTTCATGAGATAAGCCTATGCAGAGCACTGAGGACTACAAACCACCACGTGGTTTGGGTCAGTAACCTCCATGGACGTCTCTAAGATACTTAGGCTTTGCAGGCTGTACGACTTGCTTCCCAGCTGAGGGAGATCAAGGCCTCAGCTGTTCCCTTCTCCCTGCATTCCTCCTCGGACGGGCGGTAAAGGCAGCGTCCCGAGGCTCGTGGGGTGGCGTCATCCGACTCTCCATTGGTCGCCGGCCCGCTAGTTCTGTCGGCTGGAGGCTCCAGGCTGGCCTGCGCTGGTCGCGTCGTGACGGACGCGGAGCGATTTATTGCGGCCGTAAATCAGACTGTCGGCGCGAGCCCACAATGAGCGATGACCCCTGCGTGCCTCTGGGCGGCGCTTCATCCACTGTGCGCGGAAAACCATTAGCTGGGCTCGCCACCAGCATACTGGATGCGGTTCCCGCTCCACAAGTAGACAAGTAACACTGATCCGTTTACAGCTACAAGATGCGGATGCAGGATGCCACAGTGAGGCATTCCAGAGGAATGGTTAACAAACTCTGCTCAAGTTCACAGGAGCAGACAATACACAGAAAGCAACACTTTGAGATTCGGATGCGGTTAGGTCTTCAATTTGCAGTTCTTTGACCTATGTGGTGTCCTCTGGTGGTGGCTATTTTTTCGATGGTTTAAGCAACACAAGTCAGGGCCGAATAAATAAAATTTGAAAAACACAGTTCACCATAAATATGAATGGCGTTGCCAAAATTTTAAAAATCACAACAACAAAATATCTAAGACAAACTGTTTTAGATTCCAAGGATGTTCGATAAAATAGTACTGGCTGTTAGGGGTACAAGTGCAGATATTTTTATTGATGACTGAGGACAATGTGCAGAACAACATTAACATCAGTATTTAATTCATTTGTGGATTAATAATTATAGCTATTATGAGTCACATGTTTTTAGGTTAGTTAATACCTCCAAGTACATTTGACAAGCTACTGCTGGATCTCGGTGTTATTTCTGACTGTGGCAGTGTTAGTTGCAGAGGGTGGCCAGATGCCCTTCCAGCCACCATCCTGAACCCCATGGGATGGAATTAGTGCACCCCAGCTGTATGCGTCTAGTGTAAGCCATGGAATAGCGCGAACGTGTTAAAGTGTCTGTGAGTCGTGTAACTGCGGCAGAACGTGGGGACCAGCCCGGTATTCACCTAGCAAGATGTGGAAGACCGCCTAAAAACCACATCCAGGCTGGCCGACATACCGACCCTCGTCGTTAATCCGCTGGGCGGATTCGATCCGGGGCTGGCGCGCCTTCCCGAGTCCAGGAAGCAGCACGTTAGCGCTGCCGGCTACCCTGGCGGGTCAGGTGTTGAAGTGTGGACGCAAAGCTGCCAAGTACAGTCCACTTAGTGGTGCAGTTACGACAGTGCAGGAAACATCAGGTAGTAAATTAAGTGACATGCTTGTGGGAATACTGTCATACGCAGAAAGAAAATCAGCTAACATACTAATGTGTGTACAGATTAAGGTACCAAAGATCGCAGTATCCTGTATACCAAAAAACTCTTGTCGTAGCACACAGAAATAAGGCACTATCAAACAGTGCCAAGGTCTGAACTACTGTATAACCAAAAACATTTAAACTAAGATTTGGTGATCTTGAAAAACTGGAACGGGTTGAACGAAGACATTTAATTTTAGGGAAGTAACGTAAAAGGCAGGATTTTAGGAAAGAATGAGACCTGCAAATGGAAGAGGAACCAGAAAGAATAGCAACAATGTTCTCAGACGAAATTAGAATTATATTAATACCTTTAGCTGCTGACGGGCGTTGATATACATCAACGGGGACAGGTGAAAATGTGTGTCCCGACTGGGACCCGAACCCGGGATCTCCTGCTTCATGGCAGACGCTCTATCCATCTGAGCCACAGAGGGCATAGAGGACAGCGCGACTCCCGTCACTAGCGAGACCCACATTTTCACCTTGTGTGTCCAAACACTACATTCGTATTGCCCCACCCCAACACACTCATTACTCGTGGAAGACATTCTTTCCAAGTCCCTTAAGAGTTCGGGGAATAGGTGTGAATCCGCACAGAAGGAGGAGATCATGGCCGGTATTGCCAGAACTACAGGGTGTTTCAAAAATGACCGGTATATTTGAAACGGCAATAAAAACTAAACGAGCAGTGATAGAAATACACCGTTTGTTGCAATATGCTTGGGACAACAGTACATTTTCAGGCAGACAAACTTTCGAAATTACAGTAGTTACAATTTTCAACAACAGATGGCGCTGCGGTCTGGGAAACTCTATAGTACGATATTTTCCACATATCCACCATGCGTAGCAATAATATGGCCTAGTCTCTGAATGAAATTACCCGAAACCTTTGACAACGTGTCTGGCGGAATGGCTTCACATGCAGATGAGATGTACTGCTTCAGCTGTTCAATTGTTTCTGGATTCTGGCGGTACACCTGGTCTTTCAAGTGTCCCCACAGAAAGAAGTAACAGGGGTTCATGTCTGGCGAATAGGGAGGCCAATCCACGCCGCCTCCTGTATGTTTCGGATAGCCCAAAGCAATCACACGATCATCGAAATATTCATTCAGGAAATTAAAGACGTCGGCCGTGTGCGATGTGGCCGGGCACCATCTTGCATAAACCACGAGGTGTTCGCAGTGTCGTCTAAGGCAGTTTGTACCGCCACAAATTCACGAACAATGTCCAGATAGCGTGATGCAGTAATCGTTTCGGATCTGAAAAATGGGCCAATGAGTCCTTTGGAAGAAATGGCGGCCCAGACCAGTACTTTTTGAGGATGCAGGGACGATGGGATTGCAACATGGGGCTTTTCGGTTCCCCATATGCGCCAGTTCTGTTTATTGACGAAGCCGTCCAGGTAAAAATAAGCTTCGTCAGTAAACCAAATGCTGCCCACATGCATATCGTCATCATCACTCCTGTGCACTATATCGTTAGCGAATGTCTCTCGTGCAGCAATGGTAGCGGCGCTGAGGGGTTGCCGCATTTGAATTTTGTATGGGTAGAGGTGTAAACTCTGGCGCATGAGACGATACGTGGACGTTGGCATCATTTGGACCGCAGCTGCAACACGGCGAACGGAAACCCGAGGCCGCTGTTGGATCACCTGCTGCACTAGCTGCGCGTTGCCCTCTGTGGTTGCCGTACGCGGTCGCCCTACCTTTCCAGTACGTTCATCCGTCACGTTCCCAGTCCGTTGAAATTTTTCAAACAGATCCTTTATTGTATCGCTTTTCGGTCCTTTGGTTACATTAAACCTCCGTTGAAAACTTCGTCTTGTTGCAACAACACTGTGTTCTAGGCGGTGGAATTCCAACACCAGAAAAATCCTCTGTTCTAAGGAATAAACCATGTTGTCTACAGCACACTTGCACGTTGTGAACAGCACACGCTTACAGCAGAAAGACGACGTACAGAATGGCGCACCCACAGACTGCGTTGTCTTCTATATCTTTCACATCACTTGCAGTGCCATCTGTTGTTGAAAATTGTAACTACTGTAATTTCGAAAGTTTGTCCGCCTGAAAATGTACTGTTGTCCCAAGCATATTGCAACAAACGGTGTATTTCTATCGCTGCTCGTTTAGTTTTTATTGCCGTTTCAAATATACCGGTCATTTTTGAAACACCCTGTATATACTTACATGGGTATGCTGTATGTTCTTTCGGACATGTCCGAGAGAACGAGACGATATCCATATAATGTTCTCAGAGGCTGGAGGAAGTCTGCGAAATCGAAAATTAAACACAAAAAAGCAAAATCAAAGTTAATTTATTGTCCTCTACAAAAGGATTATTTGAATAAGTATATAAATGAGTATCTTCAACCCCTCCCGCCTCCCCCCTCCCTCCTCGCTCACTTCCTAGGATCCGCGCCTGAACTTGAATCTTGCGGTGTACCCTGTCAGTATTGTAGTAATCTTGCACAGCTGTGCCAGCCCATTTTGTACATTGTAAACAAACGGACAGAACAAGTTATACACGTTCCCGAAGAAGGCAGATGACGCAAATGGCACAGTCAGGTCGAGTGCGTTGTATAGTGTATTGGGTTTCATAGATGCCCTCCGCTAGTTGTGTTGTAAGACTTAACGGACCAGGATTCTGAGCTGTTAGGCGCGGTGTGCGGCGCACAGCGGGGACTGTCCCCCCTGCGGGCCATCGAGAAGCCCTCAAGCCCCCCCTGAGAGTCAGCCCTGCGCCTTTGTAGCACTGGCCGCTGGCCGCTGTGTTCTACAAGCCCTTCGTTACGGGCCCTTTCAGATAACGGCGCCTTGTCCCTCGGTTGTCCCCTCGCCCAGTACACCGATGCAAGCCGGACCACTCCAACAGATGGTACTTGAACCGCTTTCTGTTCAAGCTGAGTGGAGTTTACTTGAGAATTTAAGTGGGAATTTTACAAATGAGGCCTATCGGCTCTCATATATCGACCCAAGGACTTGTAGAAATATCATTTAAATACTCACAGAATGAAGCTTTAGAAATGTGGGGCTACTGAAGAATGCCCAAGATTAGATGATAGATCGGATAACTCATATTCAATCGAATCGGGAAGAAATATAAGGCCCAACTCGACTAAAGTAAGGGGTCGCACTCGTATTGAGACATTGAGGAATCCACAGTTTGGTAACGAAATGTGCGGGAGGGGAGAGGGGGAGGGAACAGTAGAGGAGACCGAGAGATAAGTACAGTAAACAGAATCAAAAGTCTGGAGGTTGCAGTAGTTACGCAGAGATGAAGAGGCTTGCGCAGCATAGACTACTATGAACAGTTGTGTCAAACCACTCTTCATACTGAACGACAACAAGTCTTACCATAAAACTTTTCACTTTCTTTTTCTAAAAAAAAAAAAAGAAAAAGAATATGAAATAATTGCTAACTCACATGCTGTATTTAACTTCATAGCCTGCCCCCATAGGGGATGGTACGTCTCTACTTACATCTGTGCGCTGCAGACCATTGTGACGTACATAGAGATGGTCCTTCCCATTGGCCGGCCGGGATGGCAGAGAGGTTCTAGGCGCTACAGTATGGAACCACGCGACCGCTACGGTCGCAGCTTCGAATCCTGCCTCAGGCATGGATGTATGTGATGTCCTTAGGTTAGTTAGGTTTAAGTAGTTCTAGGGGACTGGTGACCTCAGAAGTTAAGTCCCTTAGTGCTCACAGCCATTTGAACCATTTGGTCCTTCCAATTGCGTCACATATTAAAGTTTCTGGCCGTTGCATTCCTGTATGGAACGCTTGAAAGTGACTGCTTAAACAGCTCTGTGTGCGCTGTAGTGTCAATTCTCCTGGTCCATACGGAAGTTATATGTAGGTGCCGTACCGTATTCCTAGGTTAGTTACTTAATATTGTTTTCTTAACATTTGTTACTAGGCTTTCGAGGTACAGTTCCCGTCTTTCTTCAACTGTTGCTGAATTCATGTTTTACAGCATTTCCGTTGCGCTTCCTGTCAGTCAAACCGTGACCATTCGCGTCGCTCTTCTTTGTATGCATTCAATACCATCTGTCAGTGTCAATTTGTATACTAGCCTATTTTCTTTCCAAGTTCGAACACATGTTCCACCTCTAATGACCTCGTCTAATCTCCTTCCCCCTATTTACGAGGGTGTGCTGGAGAAATGCTTCCGCATTTGTTTGAAGACTCTTAAAGCTTTTTAAAACCGAGCGAGGTGGCGCATTAGTTAGCACACTAGACTCGATTCAAATCCGCATCCAACCATCCGGATTTAGGTATTCCCTAAATCACTCCAGGCAAATGCCGGGATGATTCTTCTGAAAGGTCAAGGCCGATTTCATTCCCCATCCTTGACAAAATCCGTCTCTAATGACCTCGAAGTCGAAGGAACTTTAAATCCAATCCTCCTTCCTTCTTCTTCTAGCTTTTTAAATAAGACAGGCGTTATTAACATTCTATATCTACACATCTATAGCCCTCTACCGCTATACGGCTGAGAACTGTAGCGTGTAACATTGCAATGTGTAACGTAACTACGCCAGTGCACGAGAAACAGCGTGCAGTAATCGTGTTTCTCGTTCGGGGAGTTGGTCCACCCATGAAGCACCCTCTGCTTCACCATGACAGTGTCAGACGACGCAATAGCGCTGCGACATCTGCAACTATACGATGCCTCGCGTCCACTGTTATCGATCATCCTCCGTACAGTCCCTCCTTGGCCCTATCCAATTTTTATCTGTTTCCAAAGCTTAAAGAACGCCTATGAGGACTTCTCTTGGTGATGAAGCTGGACAAGCAGAGGTGAAGTTGTGGTTCCGTCAACAAAGTCAAACATTCCACCGTGACAGTAGCAACAAACTGTTCCCTCGTTGGGAGAAACGTGTTCATTGCCAGGGTGACTACGTCGAGAAGGAAACATGAATACATGGAGAATAAAGATGTATAGTGTTAATAATGCTTGTTTTATTCTGAAGCTTTGAGATTTTCACATAAAAAATACGGAGGCTTTGCTTTGCTTTGCTGCACGTCCTCGTGTAGTTAGTTACACACAATTGAGCATAATCTCGGATAGGTCGCATGAATGCATCGCAATAATTGCCGTTTCCAGATAGTACTATCTTGCCTTCCTCCGATGTGAAAATCAACTAACCTAGCCAGTTGCAGAAGCGCCTAACATCTCCTCGCATCTGAACCACAGAGCAAGTAAGCACCTTTGACATGCTCAAGGTATTCTGAAAATTGAAAATCGCCTAAGAGCAAGAAAGTAGGGTGGGGTTATGGGACAGTGAACAACAATGCTTTGGTTTAATAGCCTGACACTTGTGAAACTAAAACGGTATGTGACTTATGATAAAAAAAACTTACAGAAATAGAAAACTGTATGTTCATACCTTCCGCTGTGATCACCTAAGTTGTGAACGTAGGGTTATCGAGATATAGCCAACTCTTTTTTTTATGCATACGTTCTCTGTAGCTACGAGTCTGGTTATACCACAGTTTATGTCTGCACTGTGGAAACCCCTCACCCCTGCGTCTTTCCCACTCGTGGCTGCTACGCTAGAAGAAAGATTTCAATGACTACGAATAGGTACGTCTAACTTAAGCGTCCTCGTCATTAGGCAGTACTCACTGTGGATGAAGCCGTATGTTTCTTGCCTGATTGTGGAACGAGGGTTTCACAGTTTTGTACGTAAAGATCCAATGCCACCCACGTCATCTCTTTTGTAACGTCTCCCACTGAAGTTTGTCTTCGTTAAGTCAGCGAATTATAAGTCCCTGACAATATTCAAAAGTGATCGAACGACGGTTCTGAAAGGGACATGTTTCGTTTGTGAATTGCACTTCCTTAAGATTCTTCCAGTAAATCTCAAACCCACGTCTGCCATCCGCATGACTAATTTGCATGGTCCATTCACCGTGTTATTCCTTCATAAAAAACTTTGCTGTATGGGGAAAGACTGAAAGTAATTTAGAAATAAGGCTGAAAATAATTTTCTTGATGCAGGGTTGCTATATTTGAGGAGGGCTGGCCAATAGAAGTTTCCTAATAGCAAAGATACGCCTCAACTTCAGGAAGAAGTTTCTGAGTATGACCGTTTCGAGCAGAGCATTGTTTAGTAGTCAGACATGTACTGTGAGAAAACCGGAACGGAAGAGAAACGAAGCATCTGAGACGTGGTGCTACAGAAGAATGTTGAAAATTAGATGGGCTGGTAAGATAAGGAAAGAGGAGGTTCTCCGGAGAACCGGCGAGGAAGGGAATATATGGAAAACACTGACAAGAAGAAAGAACAAAATAATAGGATATCTGTTAAGACACCAGGGAATAACTTCCATTCTAGAGGGAGCTGTAGACAGAGACTGGTGAATATATCCAGCAAATAATTGAGATTATGGGTTGCAAGTGCTACTCTGACGAAAAATTGGCACAGGAGAGGAATTCATGGCTGACTGAATCAAACCAGTCAGAAGACTGATGACGATTATTCAACGAGGTGAACCCTCGTCATATTCAAAGCACAAATGGAGAGACGGACGTTTATCGGTGGACAGGTTTACGCCAACGAGCAAACGAAAAAACTCCATATGCAGGAAGACGACATAAACTGTAAACAGCACCATCGCACAACCAATGACAGCCACTGAAGAGGACTGACAGCGGGTGAACAAGTAACGGTAACTCCGTCGCTTTGTTCTTTGACCAACCAGAATTTAAGCAAAATCCTTCCTCTCTATTTATAAGGTCGTTTGATAATTTAATTGTGACTGATTACGTATGCTATGGGCGAAGGGTAGTGTGTGTTACTCTCATCTGTGGACTTGAGGTAACGAGACGATTCTTTGAACATACATGTAATATGGTAAATTATAAATTTATGGAACAATGGTTTATTTACTAATTTGGTTATTATCCTAAATTACGATTACGTCAATGGTTTCCTGATAAACTTAAGTCATAATGAATTGATCGTCATTAACTACAGTTACGACATGGTACGGTTTTGCTGGAGAGCCGCTAGTGCTGGAGCTTAGGCCGTCGCGCGACGGGCCGGACACAATACATCTCCCCTCGCGTCGCAGCCCATTGTTCCGCGCGCCTTGGCAACGCTGACCGCCCTCTGGTTCTGGTCCTCTGGGATGCCCCCACTGCACGGACGTCCCTGGACCACGCCTCGTGGCGGGATGCGCACTGCGTAACTTCACTTGTGTGGAGTACGTCTCGACAGATCACGCCCCTCCCTTTGTAGATGACGCATTCGTTTATAATGAAGTACTATCTGAAAATGGTGTGCTGATACTACGTCTGAACTTAACTCATCACAAGCCAAGTAATAGTAATTAAATCAGATAAAGGAAATAAAGTGGTCATAATAAATCACAGTGATTATATACGTAAATAAGGGTTATGACTTTCACAGCGAACATCATCACTAAAATTAATAGAAATCCTACCAATAAAGCAGCGTGTGGCAGCCGCCCTGCCCGAGGTGCGTTGCCACGGTTTGCGCGGCTCCCCCCATCGGAGATTCGAGTCCTCCCTCAGGCATAGGTGTGTGTGCTGTCCTTAACGTAACTTAGTTTAAGTTAGATTAAGTAGTGTGTAAGCCTACGGACCGATGACCTCAGCAGTTTGGTCCCATACGAACTTACCACCACCGCCGCCTACCAATAAACATGCAGCACAGACCGAAAAAAGAAGTGAAAAGCTGTCATTCGATTCCCGCTAATAATGACAAAAGTACACTATTGCCCATTAAAATTGCTACACCAAGAACAAATGCAGATGATAAACGGGTATTCAAATATATTATACTAGAACTGACATGTGATTACATTTTCACGCAATTTGGATGCATAGATCCTGAGAATCAGTACGCAGAACACTAACGGCCTTGATACGCCTGGGCATTGAGTCAAACAGAGCTTGGATTACGTGTACAGGTACAGCTGCCCATGCAGCTTCAACACGATACCACAGTTCATCAAGAGCAGTGACTGGCGTATTGTGACGAGCCAGTTGCTCGGACACCATTGACTAGACTTTTCAAATGGTGAGAGATCTGGAGAATGTGCTGTCCAGGACAGCAGTCGAACACTTTTTGTATCCAGAAAGGCCCGTACAGGAACCGCAAGATGCGGTCGAGCATTATGCTGCTGAAATGTAGGGTTTCGCAGGGATCGAATGTAGGGTACAGCTATGGGTCGTAACACATCTGAAATGTAACGTCCACTGTTCAAAGTGCCGTCAACGCGAACAAGAGGTGACCGAGACGTGTAACCAATGGCACCCCATACCATCACGCTGGGTGATACGCCAGTATGGCGATGACGAATACACGCTTCCATTGTGCGTTCATCGCGATGTCGCCAAACATGGATGCGACCATGAAGATGGTGTAAACAGAACCTGGATTTATCCGAAAAAAATGACGTGGCGCGTTTAGTTCTACATCTAGAGCCACATGCATAATCTACAAACCAGTATGAAGAGCGTGACAGAGTAGTAAGCACGGTACTATATCTAAGAGTTCTTCCCATTTCAATTGTTTATGGAGGCGGGGGAGAGGAGAATGCTTGCTGACATGCGTCTGTGCTAGCCGTAATTACTCTAATTTCGTTATCTCGATTCAGACAGGAGTGATAAATGATGGGCTGAAGTAGAGTCCTTGATTCTTCATTTAATACTGGTCGTTGCCTGGTGAAACGTTGTTGTGATGCCTCGTGTAAAGAGGAGAAATGCGTACCATCACGTTTCCGGCTTTGATAAAGGTCAGATTGTAGCTTGAGGACAGTTTGATTTTGTTGACTCTGATCACCTGTTTATTCTTTCAGGTCAAAGTGAACATTCTTGGCATTCAGTGAATGACAGCTGTGGGGTTCCTTAGCGTAAATAGAAATTCCTCTAACTCCTTTAATATGTACTTCCGTGCATACCTGTGGCTTGAGGGTCAAGTGATAAGAAAGTTTTGAGAGTATTTCTCTCAGAGAACAGCGATTTTTTTTATTACTTTAAAATGAACGTAAACAGTCACAACCGCAAAAAAATTTTTCCCGAGGTTGCTGGTCTCGGTATGTTTTAGACCATCTTCAGACATTATATCGTTATGGTAGATGATGGTGGTGAACTGAGTAGGCGCTACGAGTCCACGAACACTAAAGTAACGCTTGCTCCGTTCACTGCCACCGCCCACCATCATGTTATGTGGCCTGAAGATGTTCTAAAAGAGACCGAAACCGGTAACCTCGAAAAAAAGTTTTTTGCGGTTGCGACTGTTTATGCTCATTTTCAATTGATAAGAAGCCTGATACAGTAAAAAGAAAAAAGAATGGTACTACAGGAGAATGCGTGGATGTTTTCTTGCAGCCAGCAGCCGAAGTTTCGTTTCCATTCTACTCCTACTCATATAGTGTTCCGTTGCCGATGATTTCATCGTCGACGAGCCATTAAACTGAACCTCTTCCCCCTCAGCCCCGAAACCTTTCTTCCTTGTTTGCTCTCTCGTAGGTCTGTCTTGCGCTCCGTCCCTTGTGAGGTCGTGTTACCTTCTAATTCCCAACAGTGGTAGTCCAGCCGAGCCACAGAAATTACTCAGCCTCAGGCATCGTCCAGCACTTATTGATCAGACCCATGTGTTTACTGAGGTCGACAGTAATAGTTTGGCGTTGCAAGCAGTACACTACTGAGAGTACGACGGAATGCGCAAGACCCACGGCACATGTCGTCGTACGCATTCGGGCTCGAGACTTGCTTAATTGGGAGGGACAGTGGCGACCAGGTAAGCGGGAGCCATCAGAAATGTAAAACAAGTGAAGGGGAGGCCGCGAGCGGAGCTCCGTGTGACGCGCGCACATTAGAGATGCAAATTAAGTGCTAATTACGCCGCATCCCGCAGCTGATTACCGGCTTTGATTCGCTGTAATTTAATTTGGCTCCATTACCGGCACACAATTATCGAGTTAGTGATTATGAAGGGCGCTTGAAAGCCTACTCTTTGTGGGCCTTACTTCTTCTCTGGCGCTCCAACTGCGAATGAAATTAGCCGCGGAGCGAGTTATGAATGAAATCGCTACCAGCGCGACTACTTTCACTTAGTAACAGGTATGTTTGCGTTTATTTACACAAAGTTTCTAGTGCCGACAAACGATATTTCATTCGTTACACATTCCACGCACGCATACACCTCATTAACGGTGAAAATTTTTACTGGTAAGTTATCAGATCATACTAGATGTAGAGGCAGACTCGGCGAAACAAAAATTTTTAGCTATGAGTACAAACAATTACTAACTATCAAGCGAGGTGGCCCAGTGCTTAGCACACTGGACTCGTATTCGGAAGGACGGCGGTTCAGACTCGCGCCCAGCCATCCTGATTTAGGTTTTCGGTGATTTCCCTAAATCGCTTCAGGCAAATGCTGGGATGGATCCTTTGAAAGGGCAAGGCCGATTTCCTTCATCATCCTTCCCTAATTCAATGGTCCACTTCCCCAAATCAACCAACCAACCAATTACTATTTTTCCCTCAGAATTGTTGAAATTAGTCCACCTTCTATCAATGATATGTCAAGCAGCCGAAATACCCTCAGACTTCAAGAAGAAAGTAACAATTTCAATAGCAAGGAACGCAGATGCTGCCGAATGTGATTACTACCGAATGATGATAATGCTGTTACCTTTCATTTATTTCACAAGTGCAAAGCCCACAGTCAGCTTGATAACAATTCATTTGATACTAATCTGAATGTGAAAATGAAAGATTTTTTTCTTTCTCAATAATTGAACTCAGAAATATTTCGGACTTCTAGAAAAATGAGTGCAGGTTCTAATGAACATAATACACAAATAGTAATTACGCATAAAATAGCTTTTGAAATAATCGCTAAGCAAACGAAAATTACTGCCGATTTTGTAACCATTTACGTTTTAATGTACACATATCAAAAAAATTTTGCGTCACCTAGGTTCCGAGAGTTCCGGAACCTGTACAGAAAATTGGAATAGAGATCAACATAAACATCATTTCCGCTCTTTTTATTGCTCATGAAAACCACACGTTGCCTGTTATACCACCACATAGCGAGACCTTGAGAAGTGGTGGTCTACATTGCTGTACACACCGGTAACTAAAATGGTTCAAATGGCTCTGAGCACTATGGGACTTAACATCTATGGTCATCAGTCGCCTAGAACTTAGAACTACTTAAACCTAACTAACCTAAGGACAGCACACAACACCCAGCCATCACGAGGCAGAGAAAATCCCTGACCCCGCCGGGAATCGAACCCGGGAACCCGGGCGTGGGAAGCGAGAACGCTACCGCACGACCACGAGATGCGGGCTACACCGGTAACTATAATACCCAGTAGCACGTCCTCTTGCATTGGCGCATGACTTTATTCATCGTGGCATACTATCCACATGTTCATCAAGGCACTGTTGGTCCTAATTGTACCACATTTCAACGACGATTCGGCTTAGTTCCCTAAGAGTGGTTGGAGGGTCATGTCTTTCATAAACAGCCCTTTTCAATCTATATCAGGCATGTTCGATAGGGTTCATGTCTGGAGAACATGTTGGCCGCTCTATTCGTTATCCTGAAGGAAGTCATTCACAAGATGTGCGCGATGGGGGCGCGAATTGTCGTCCATGAAGAAGAATGCTGCCGATATGGTTGCGCTATCGGTCGGAGGATGGCATTCATGTATCGTACAGCCGTTACGGCGCCTTCCATGACCACCAGAGGCGTACGCTGACCCCACATAATGGGGAAACAACCACCTAGCTGCACTCGCTGGGCAGTGTGTCTAAGGCGTTCAGCCTGACCGGTTTGCCCCCAAACACGCCTGCGACGATTGTCTGGTTGAAGGCATATGGGACACTTGGCGAAGAAGAGAACGTGATGCCAATCCTCAGCGGACCATTCGGCATCTTGTTGGGCCCATCTGTACTGCGCTGCATGGTGTCGTGATTGCAAAGCTTGACCTCGCCATGGATGTCGGGAGTGAAGCTGTGGGTCGTGCAGCCTATTCCGCACAGTTTGAGTCGTAGCACGACGTCCTGTGGCTGCACGAGAAGCATTATTCAACATGGTGGCGCTGCAGTCAGGATTCGTCCGACCCATAATCCGTAGATAACGGTCATCCACTGCAGTAGTAGCCCTTAAGCGACCTGAGCGAGGCATGTCATCACCAGTTCCTGTCTCTCTGTATCTCCTCCATGTCCAAACAACATCGCTTTGGTCCACTCCGAGACGTCTGGACACTTACCTTGCTGAGAGCCCTTCCTGGTAACAATGTGGACTCGATCGGACCGCGTTATTGACAGTCTAGGCATGGTTGAACTACAGACAGCATGACCCGTGTACCTCATTTCTGGTGGAATGACTGGAACTGATCGGCTGTCGGACCCTCTCCGTCTAATAGGCGCTGCTCATGCATAGTTGTTTACATCTTTGGGCTGGTTTAGTGATATCTCTGAACAGTCAAAGGAACTGTGTCTGTGATACAATATCCAGAGTCAACGTCTAGCTTCAGCAGTTCTAGCAACCGGGGTGATGCAAAGCTTTTTTTGATGTGTGGTTCTTTGCCATCTGAATTTTCATATTATTTAGCAGATAGAGCTCGAGCTATGGACCGCGTTTTACTTTTTATTCGTCGTCGTAATATGGCGAAGGAAACGTAATTTACAACCGTTTGAGCGTCGTCCTCAAAGGGGAAGTAATCGATTTTAGCTACCCCTCTGCTCCAGTCGATTAGGTTCTGAGTATTATCGGCAAAGATGTAGGTAGAGAAATGTATTTTTGAACAAACGCTTATATACATAAGTTTTTTTTAGACAGTCCCTGATGCGTGACGTCACGGTCACATGCTCTCAGTTTCGTCAACAAGCAGAAGAGTATTTATACTTCGCTACAAGTCCGTTCATTTATGTTCGGCGAAATGGGAAACAAAATAAACACACCCAAATTTTCGCAATACGAGATGGGTATTCGACTCGAAGTGGTCAGTGCAAATGCATCAGTTCTTGAAAATAAAAGATCTGACGGCGGCATGTCACGGATTGCATGTCCCCTCCCGCCGGAGAATCGAGTCCTCCCTCGGGCATGCGTGTGCGTGTTGTTCTTACCATAAGTTAGTTTAAGAAGTGTGTAAGTCTAGCGACCGATGTCAGCAGCTTGGCTCCTTAGCAACTCACACATATTCGAACATTTTTCTGACGGCTGCAGTGTAAAAAACAAATGTACAGTGTCTCGTTTAAGTCATCATTTTTTTCGTTTTTTCCTGTTCAGTTCGAATTCCTATGTCATTTAAATACAAAGGTCATCGAATACATACTAATTAACACATCTAACAGTAATTTTTGTGCAAAAGGCACCTCTTCTTATTTCTATGTACTGCATACAAAAATCCTGTTTTCATTGCAAATAAAAATGGTTAGTTATCGAACTTTTATAAAATATTGTTAATGAAGATTGTATAATTAAAAAAGTACAAATGAAATTTTTCTACTTATCTTGTATTTTAAGCTTCGCATAAATGTTCACAGAACATGCACCTTTGTTTAAAAAATTGAGTTCACCTGGAATCGAGCCCACGTCTCTTTCACGAGCAAGCATACGCTACCACAAGACCACACGGCTTGTCGAAAAATCAGCTACCTTATTTTAGCATCTCGTACACGGTCGAAAAATTTAGAAGTTGATTTTCTAGAGAATTTTTGAGAATTGTATTAAAATGCTTTAGGAGAGGCATATTTGAGTTTTCAAGTTCACGTACGATAAGTATCAAAATTACAAAAATCCGATTGTCATGTGAGCCTCCTGTTGGAGAAAATAGGTATTATGGTCACATGTGGTGATACAATCTAATTCTAAGCCTGGTAAGTTTGATTCATAAATTAGTAAACCCTCCTTAGAATGTGATCTTTAATTACCAATATTCACTTTTCCACATAATCACCAGCCAATTGGATACAATTCTGCCAACGAAGAACAAGTTTTCTGAAGGTGTCACGGAAGAAGTCGACACTCTGTTTCCGCAAGCGCAGTCTGACAGTTCACTCAACGTTTTTATCAGAAGCATAATGATGTCCCAGCAGATCGTCTTTCACTATCGTGAGGAGATGGAAGTCAGACGGTGCTAAATCTGGACTGTATGGAGGATGCCGTACGGTGGTGAGATTCAGTCCCTGAAGTTCTGCTGTGGTGGCACGTGAAGTGTGTGGTTTGGCATTGTCATGTTGCAGGAGAATTTTCCCTTTTCCTTTCGGACCCTTGTTAGCCGTCGTTTCAGAGTTCGCAGCGTTATGATGTGACGTTCTGAATTTATTGTTGTTCCACGATCAAGGAAATTAACTTGGATAACACCATCTGCGTCCCAGAACACTGTGGCAATCACTTTCCAGCTGACGGCTGCGTCTTGAATTTCTTTTTTCTGGGGCGAGTCTTTGTGTCGATATTCCGTAAACTGACGTTTCGTCTCCAGGTCGTAATTGTGTACCCACGTTTCGTCTCCTGTCACAATTGAATAGGGAAAGACGTCACCCTCACTCTCGTAGCTCGAGAGGAGTTCCTGGCAAATTTCAAGTCTGTGCGCTTTCATTTCAGGAGTCAGCATCCGGGGTACCCAATGTGCACAGATCTTCCAATAGCCAAGCAAAGCAATAATGTGATCATACGTTCTTGTGAAATGCCGAGTGTGCTTGTAACTTCTCTCTGAGTGATACGACGATCGCCCTGAATCAATCTGTCAACATTTTGCTTGTGGAACTCGGTGGTTGCTGTCACAAGACGTCCAACTCTGTTTGTCGCAGAGGTCACATGTTCCCGCCTCAACATCTTTAAACTTCCACGCCCAACGACGCACAGTACCCACGTCAACACAATCACCATAAACTGCTTTCATTCCCTGATGAATTTCCTTTGGGGTGACACCTTCTGCTGTCAAGAATTCAATGACTGCACGTTGCTTAAATCGCATTGACCGACCGTCTGCGCATGGTTCCATACTTTACATTGTAGCAACACAACCGTTCAATGCTAAGGCTTTCTGCCACCTGGAGCTGTAGAGAAGAGGCTACGGAACAAGCCAGTACCTGCCGCATACCAATGCTGCCACCTATTGAAGAGTTACGAAGGTTAAAAAAAAATGGTTCAAATGGCTCTGAGCATTATGGGACTTAACACCTGTCATCAGTCCCCTAGAACTTAAACCTAACTAACCTAAGGACATCACACACATCCATGCCCGAGGCAGGATTCGAACCTGCGACCGTAGCGGTCGCGCGGTTCCAGACTGAAGCGCCTAGAACCGCTCGGTCACTGCGGCCGGCGGTTACGAAGGTGGAGGCATTACTTTTCAGTCAGCCCTCGTACATATAGGGTACAGTATATGGTGCCTTCATTCTGTCTCAGAACATCGTCATCTTATTACGGTACGTTTATGAAACCCTGGTCATCGCGCGAAAACCGGGCGGGAGCTACGGTCTAATTTAACCAAGTCAACTCCCTCGTTTAAGTCTGATTGAGATCGGTGCACCAGAGTTTTGGACTGAAATTGGTTAAATGATGACTTTAGCGCAGTTAACGTTTAGCCCAGGTTGGCACTGCACTCGGCCGTTTGTATGGAAGACTGCAGTGAGGAAAATGCATCGACGTGGCATGATGCTACTAAGCGTTAGTAGTTAATGATGATTTTATTAGAATACAAGATTATTTGTTTTTATCGAGAACATCACTCTCATTGTATATAACTCAATAGCACAGAAGGATCTTACAGTACTTCAGCGTTGTATATATCTCAATTATTAAGTGTACATATTGTAAATAAACTAATTAATGTGTTAGCTTCGACGTATCAGGTTTCACCTGCTATCTTTCTGTGTCAACCCACAGACTTCAACCTGCGGTAGAATTTTGTATGTGGCATTATCCCAGTGGTAATTGGAAAAAGAAGCTGAATACGCTAAGTATTCATGCAACACACCGTACGACGGGTTACAGAGAATACATTAGAATGAAGGCGGAGATTCACTAAACAAAAACCAACAAGAATATTTTCACGGATATTACCGTCTCTAATAGTGTTATACACTTCCCTGAAACAATTTAATGATTCGGCTTTGCCATGAAACGTCGCTTCCTCATGGTAGCTGCAACTAAGACTTGTTCATAAAACGCTGAAGTAGGAACGGTGGTTTAATTACAACCATTATTTATCCACGTTAATATTCTGGAAGTACGACATGAGAGCGGAGTAGACATTTTAATACGTTATTAAACACCAGGCCTAACTTTATTAATCCGTAATTGCCCCTTGAGTGATTAAATACTGTACATTCCGTAGGAGATGACTCTTTTAAATCAAGAGCTCACCTAACGGTACATCAGCTTTACTGCTACTAGGTAACTCTAAAGTTACAGATTCAACAACAGTTCATAATAGCATATTAAAGCAACTCGTTAAAGAATTTTTTTCTTTTACACTGAACATTAAGGAACATTCGCAGTTGGTAATCTCTACACATCGTAATTACACTGGTCTGTTAGCTTCGGAATGCAACGTTTTTGTCAGTTAACAACAGTGTCTGAATACAACGCGGCTCTTCGTCTTAGTTATATTTGAAAGATGCACAACACAGTATCTCAGTGGTCTTTTCTGAAGAGAAAATGTGAGTAGGTTGTGAAAGAGAGGTTGATAGCCATTATACAGCGTCGATGTTCTACACTGTAATCATTACAACGGTGGGTTTCAAGCTTGCAGTGATATTTTTCGTACAGTACTTTTGTGCACTCCACTGACAATAAACAAACGCTGCTTCCGGAAACAGAGCTCTGTAAGCGATGGGTACGCAACAATTAATATCTGGTAGTTACTTTCAGGGAAAACAAAATTAATTCTACTGTCATCGGTTTCACTTCACTTAGCCCATAATCCGCGTCGGAAATTCACGAGCACTTATAGCTTACTTTGATGTACGAGTAAGCACGAAAATTGATTTCGATAGTTGTCCTACTGCTGCGAAGAATCTTACTTGTTAATGCTGTGACAGAGAGAGGAAGAAGGCGCTCTTAACGAGCAAATTATTAGCAATCAGTAAAAGACAGACGTCTTTGTAGGAATTTAACACCGTAGGGATGACATTTGCTGCAGTGAGAGTGACATTTGTGTGGCTGAAATGGGTGACAGTCACAGAAAAAAGTTCTATCTCTAGGTATGCTGCAACAGACTTAAAAACAATATAAACGATGTGAATAACCTGGAGTCTACATCTCCAAATTCGCAGATTTTGTTAGCAATGTATTTTCAGAGGAAAGGAATAAATACCCTCTGAGGATCCTCGTTGGATGTGACAAACGTATAAGTGTTCTCGCTAGAAGAACGACGTTGTTAGTTATAAGTTCCTTCTGTCCACAAATCATGACGTCTCTAAGACATGTTCATAGTGACCCGGCTTTACAACAAATAGAAAAATTCCCCTTCCAGAGCTCTCTTATAATTTTCCATATGATGGTGGCTGGAGACGTTGATAGTGGATTATAGCGAGAGAACCGAGCGAGGTGGCGCAGTAGTTAGCACACAGCTAGCACCTCGGTAGGACGACGGTTCAGACCTGCACGTGGCCATCCTGATTTAGGTTTTCCCTGATTTCCCTAAATCGCTTCAGGCAAATGCCGGGATGGTTCCTTCGATGGCACGGCCAACTTCCTACCCCACCCTTCCCTACTCCGATGGAACCGACGAGCTCGATGTTTGGTCCCCTCCCCCAAATAAACCAACCAATCACACTGCCTTCGTCTTACTTTCATGTTGTACATTGAACTTCCCCAGTCCAGCTTGTGCTCCGTCACTAATGACTTCATTGTCGACGGGACGTTAAAGACTAATCTCCTGCTCCTCCTATTGCGAGAGATAAGAGCCGAAAGAGGTATCTGGGATTCTTTCTTACAATTAGATCAAACAATCACGACGAAATTATAACCATACCAAATACTCTGTGTTTATTAGCCGTAACATTCCACGGCCTGATGGATCTGTACGTTTTCTGAAAGTGGGCACAGAAATAGGACTCCACGAGAAAAATCGCTTTTGCGGTAATAATGACGAATATTCAGAGAACGGCGTCTTCTGATCAGTGGACTAACCTTCACTACACCACGCAAGACGCGCTCACTCACAGTCTCCGGTCCCGCTGGCGACTGAAGCCTTGCGACAACGCAGAAGACCGCCCTTAAGTGCACCCAGAGGCCTTTATTTTTTCGAATCTGCCATCCAAAACAGGTGCTAATGGAACGCAACACCCTACTGCGTCTCGCAGAGGGCCGTAATTCACTTGTTCTCGTTCTCCGGTTTATGGCTAAAAAGAAAGATGCGCTGGTGGCTGCAGGTCGTTGAGTGTACCTTACAGTTCCGACAGACCAGTACCCTCTTATTCCCTTTTTTAACTGCTGAACTACTTTGCAACTCATCTCGCCATGTTAGAGGTTGGATTCGTCACTTAAAGCTGATTCTTCAAACTTTGTCTGAAGGATTTCACAGTATAGTTTGCGACTACCTTCAGGCGCCTGTCAGTCAAGGTTTTTCAGCATGTCCCTGACACTCTCTCGCGGTTGGGGCGAACAGGCTCGTGGACCTTGTAGCTTTTCTGAATAAAACTGTTTGTTTGTTGTAAACCAAGTCTGGACTGGTTCCCTATCTTTAATTTCGTATATCTGTTGTTGTTCTGAACAATACAAGTAGTGTCGTTACTGAAACGCTAACTAATAAATGAGTTGGCAAAACAAATTGTATTTTAATCAATTTGAACCTAATTAATTAGAAAACTGAAACTGTAAACTAAATAGGCTGCCCTTTGAAACTCTGTATTGTGTGGTACAGTCAGCAATGCTACGGTGAGTGATGTCATAATACATGACTTGCAGTGCCAACACACAAAGCTAACAGAATAATCAGAAAGTACTACATAAATTTACCGAACAAATTTTGAAAGAATAAATACGCAAATTGTTTCTACAAAAATTCACTGCGATTCCAGTACACAATCTGACCAAACAAACTTCCAAACACTAAATGATACATTCGAAAATGTAACACTGGACTGTGGGAATAAGACTGTCAGCATGTAAACTGAAATGAACTGTATATAAACTGAACTGACAATGAATTCTGAAAACCAAAACTACAGAATGACCAGACTGTAACCTGAATGTAATGTGAAACTGGCTGGCCTGTGCAACGGAAAGTGATGAACATAAAAAAATTCAGCGCAGCAGCATATTAAAGAGAAAGAAAACCCAAAGCAATGAAATGCAAAGGCATGGAAACATTGCAAGTAGGTCATGATTTGACTTCAGCATTTGTATTACGCGGTGTGCAATTCGGCGACACACAAATCGGTAAAATAAAATTCTTTCGAGAGGAAGAGAGCCGTTGTTTAAAGATTTGATTCACGTATCCAGTTACATGGCTCATCCGTGTATAGTGATTTTACGACTATGACGTGTGGGGCCTGAAGATGGCATCAATGTAATGCCGAAACTGGTAGCACATAAGAAGTTCATAAAGTAAATTTCTAGAATACATACGGCTGTTGGTAATTTATTGCATCAAGAAATACATGCCAGCCGTTGTCCCATAGTCCATAATGGATCAACGAAGATTAAATACACAGTTGGTCTGATACTCCGTACGCTCGAATTTTGTTCATCAGGCGGCAGTGCGGAACTGTATCGAACGCCTTCCGGAAGTCAAGGAACAGAACTTCAACATGGGCGTCCGTACCTACTGCTTCCTACTCCGTTAGATGTTGACATGACGAGCACACTAAGCTCAGTGCAACCCTGCTTGCCGGCCGGGGTGGCCGAGCGGTTCTAGGCTCTACAGTCAGTCAGGTTCGAATCCTGCCTCGGGTATGGATGTGTGTGATGTCCTTAGGTTAGTTAGGTTTAAGTAGTTCTGGGTTCTAGGGGACTGATGACCTCAGAAGTAAGTCGCATAGTGCTCAAAGCCATTTGAACCAAACCTGCTCTGTGGCACAACATGAGTAATCCAAAACTGTGTATGAAATCTAAAGAGAGTCCCAGAGACATCGGTTGATGAACATTAGCACTAAGATATAAGATGGCAGGAACTATGGCCCTTACATGAAGTCATTAAAGACCACCTAACTCACGTTGAGCGAACAGTAGGGCTGAACAAAAATGACTGACAAGGCACAATGCATCTTGTAGAGGGTATAGTATGGACATATTGGAATAGTTAATGTCGGGTGATGGTTTTAAAGTAGTTCACACGACATGAAAACTTCGTGGAAACGCGTTGATTTACTGGAGGCTAGTTTATCCCAGGGAACTATTCAGAGTTGACCGTGGCTGGCTGGGGAGCGGCGAAGGGAAGCAACAATAGGCAGCTTAGGGCGGCTCAAGCTCTGAGAAAGCAGTAATGGGGTGCAGCCTCCAGCTGCCTTAAGATGAGTGACAGTGAGTGGGTGGTTGACCCCATGCTGGTGTACCGGGAAGCAGATGGAGAACTTGTACACCTGTTGATAAATGTCCGTCGTCCTGTTTTCAGTTAAACGTGTGAGAAAGCCAAGCAAAGCTACCGTTGAGTGGTCAACAGAGGCCAAAATATGCATGTACGTGACTATAGCTGCATTCACAGTCCGCAGAGTCTGAAGTAAATCAGGTGAAGAGCGACAGAATGAAATACGCCGGCCTCCAATGGGAACATAGGACCAAAGAATTAGAAGTACTCTCCTGGGAGTCAGAATTCCGGAAAAATTGGTGTTTTGTGCAGATGCTAACCTTGATGGGTGGCCTGAGGAGAGCTAAATAGAAGAAGTTGAGAGGAAGGGAAATTTTGTGGGAATTTGTTCACTTCCCAGAGCAGGCATTGGTCGGCGCTGGGAAGCGACACATAATTAACGCAACTTGCGCTGCAATTGGCGTAAGTGATTTTGCTGGAGGGGAAACCGAGGTGAAGAGCGGACTGGCAGAAGTCTCAGTAAAGGTCTTCCGTTCCCAGCTTGCCTAGAGTGCGGATGTGGCGTGCTTTACTCAGCTTGCCTGAGAGAGAGTGAGCATCTCTGCAGTTTAGGACTTAGCAAACGGAACGATTGAGCTTGGAGATAGACATTTTTGGTTCACCTATGTACTGAGCAAGATAGCTAGGAGTGAGAAGACGAGCGCAGCCTTGCAACACCACAAGGCCGGCAGACGTCCTCACAACGACGACGCCCCGCCACGCTGAATTCGGTGGTATTGCGCTCGCTCCGGCTTGAATTAGGCAACTGATTAATTTGTTGGATCACGTCGGCAAAGTTTCTACGAGGGTTTCATGGGATGTGTATTGGGGAATTCTTCTCGCACTTCGCATTACACCTGGGTCAGTCGATAGGAATTAATTTTGATCTATCGCGCTTTACTCCACATAAACGCAATTTATTACCACTGCCTGTTAGGAGAGTCATGTAATGTGATGATTGAAGGTCGGGAGTTAAAATAACTTTGTGCTAATCGACTACATCTGTTTTCAATCAAGTTGTTGAAATCCCAAGTAATTTTCTTAATTAATTTTATGTTCAACATATTCATCTGGTGTTCGATAGCTGAATATAACATCAATGTGCAACCCTTTTTAATTAAAAGTGATCAATTCTGAATCAATTAATGTCAACACTGCCACCGCAATTCAATCAGGAGTCACTGGGACTTATTACTTTCTTTGCGGTATCCCATACTGCGGCAGTTTTGCACTCTATGTTGATCTGTTAGTCAATTAGCTGGGGTGAACACACGCCAAAACCAGTGACGGGTGGGGTGTTACAAAGATACGAAGTCAGCTGGAACAGCTGTTGCTGCTGGAAGCAACGGTGCTGAGACGAGAGGTGCCCTGGAGTCGGAGACGTCGCCCATTGTGTGCCGGCAGACGGCATTCGCTGGCGCCGGGCAGCGTGTTTGCGCGGTGACGTCTGTACGGAGGTATCTCTGGCGGTCGGGCCACGCCCACGTGGTCTGGCGCCGCCGTAGCTCAAGAGCCCGGGGTACGGCCTGCTTTCCTTTTTACGGCGACGCCGGGTACAAGCGTTCGCCATCAGCCGCTGACAGGGTGCTCGCTTACGTCGTCCACACACAACGGGTCGGACCCCCAGACCGCAACGGTGCTTTCGACTTTAGCAAGGAGGAGGGGGACAAGACTTAGGAGATCCACGTTTCAGACTGAGTCTGTTCGTTTTCAGTGGCCTGTTGTAGTTGATAAATCAGCACAGTAAATAATTTTTGCTCCCTCTCTGTTGGCAACTGATACAGTAATTAGGTCCGAAACGTTTAGGGTCAAAGGATATGAAGTATACGGTTTTCCGAGAAGTCTCCATACCCCTAAATCAGTATATTGTACATTGGAATACTAGCAAACACTATGTGATAAAAAGCATCGGGACACCGTTATGCAATGTACACTACTGGCCATTAAAATTGCTACACCATGAAGATGACGTGCAACAGACGCAAAATTTAACCGGCAGGAAGAAGATGCTGTGATATGCAAATGATTAGCTTTTCAGAGAATTCACCCAAGGTTGGCGCCGGTGGAGACTCCTACAACATGCTGACATGGCGAAAGTTTCCAACCGGTTTCTCGTATACAAACAGCAGTTGACCGGCGTTGCCTGGTGAAACGTTATTGTGATGCCTCGTGTAAGGAGGAGAAATGTCTACCATCACGTTTCCGACTTTGATAAAGATCGGATTGTAGCCTATCGTGATTGCGGTTTATCGTATCGAGACATTACTGCTCGCGTTGGTTAGGATCCAATGACTGTTAGCAGAATATGTAACCAGTGGGTTCAGCAGGGTAATACGGAACGCCGTGCTGGATTCCAACGGCCTCGTATCGCTATCAGTCGAGATGACAGGAATCTTATCCGCATGGCTGTAAAGGATCGTGCAGCCACGTCTCGATCCCTGACTCAACAGATGGGGACGTGTGCAAGACAATAACCATCTGCACGAGCAGTTCAAAAAAATGGTTCAAATGGTTCTGAGCACTATGGGACTTAACATGTGAGGTTATCAGTCCCCTAGAACTTAGAACTACTTAAATCTAACTAACCTAAGAACATCACACACATCCATGCCTGAGGCAGGATTCGACCCTGCGACCGTCTCGATCGCGCGGTTCCAGACTGAAGCGCGTAGAACCGCTCTGCCACACCGGCCGGCACAAACAGTTCGACGACGTTTGCAGCAGCTTAGACTATCAGCTCCGAGACCATGCCTGCGGTTACCCTTGACGCTGCATCACAGACAGAAGCGCCTGCGATGGTGTACTCAACGATGAACCTGGGTGCACGAATGGCAAAACGTCATTTTTTCAGATGAATCCAGGTTCTGTTTACAGCATCATGATGGTCGCATCCGTGAACACGGTGAACGCACATTCGAAGCGTGTATTCGTCATCGCCATACTGACGTATCACCCGACGTGATGTTATGGGGTGCCATTGGTTACACGTCTCGGCCATCTCTTGTTCGCATTGACGGCACCTAGAACCGTGGACGTTACATTTCAGATGTGTTACGACCCGTGGCTCTACCCTTCATTCGATCCCTGCGAAACCTTACATTTCAGCAGGATAATGCACGACCGAATGTTGCAGATCCTGTACGGGCCTTTCTGGATACAGAAAACGTTCGACTGCTGCCCTGGCCAGCACATTCTCCAGATCTCTCACCAACTGAAAACGTCTGGTCTATAGTGGCCAAGCAACTGGATCGTCACAATACGCCAGTCGCTACTTTTGATGAACTGTGGTACCGTGTTGAAGCTGCATGGGCAGCTGTACCTGTACGCGCCATCCAAGCTCTGTTTGACTCAATGCCCAGGCGTATCAAGACCGTTACTACGGCCAGAGGTGGTTCTTCTGGTAACTGATTTCTCAGGATCTATGCACCTAAATTGCGTGTAAATGTAATCACATGTCAGTTCTTGTACAATATATTTGTCCAATGAATACCCGTTTATCATCTGCATTTCTTCTTGGTGTAGCAGTTCTAATGGCCAGTAGTGTAATTGACCACTACATAGATGGAGGCGGGGGTACTGTGTTGTCAGTGGTGAAGCAGTAACAGCAGAACAGATCAGTCAGGAAAGCTCAGTGACTTCCAACACCTGTTTATGTATACATATAATAAAACTGTAACTTGCAGATGTCTGTACATGATGATATTTAAGACAACTTAATAATGGGGGACTTTGTAACAGCAATGGAAGGAAAACAATTATTTTTCATTTTAATTTATATTTTACTGTCTCTGATTTTAAATTGTACGATTGTCCTTCAAAATATGTACAAGTTTTTTAGCTGTGGTTGCCCAAACTGTAAGGTTATTCGTAATTATTCGTAGAACTTCTGTTTGTTTGTCTGTTTGTCTGTCTGTCTGTATGTTTGTACGAGCATCACTTAAAAATTACTGCACGAAATTGGGTGCGATTTTCACACTTGTATTTTTAGAGATCTAACTTCAAATCTGCTACGTGTTTCATCTTGATACGCCGCCTAGAAGCCGAGTTATGTAAACATACAGAGTCTTTTCTGTAACTGGGTCAGTACGGGGAAATCGGAATCTATAGGAGATATAGGAAAACTGCCTTAGGAACCTTTAGCTGCCTTTGTGTGAAAACAGTTTTGCCACAATCAAATTTTTGGTCAAGCGTAAGTTGTCTATTAAAATGAGTAAAATTAGCAATTTTTTATGTGGATCGACTCAGTTTAATATGAGAGTCATTTCATTAAATTGGAATAAAAAAAATTGGGACATCAGAAGTATTATAAAACTTGCGGTCTAACGCACGGCTTTCCGGGCGGGAAGGAGCGCCTGGTCCCCAACACGAAACCGCCCGGCGGACTTGTGTCGAGGTCCGGTGAGCCGGCCAGTTTGTGCATGATTTTTAGGCGGTTTTCCATCTGCAACCGCGAATGCGGGCTGGTTCCCCTTATTCCGCCTCAGCTACACTATGTCGGCGATTGCTGCGCAAACAAGTTCTCCACGTACGCGTACACCACCACTACTCTACCACGCAAACATAGGTGTTACACTCGTCTGGTGTGAGACGTTCCCTGGCAGGTTCCACCGGGGGCCGAACCGCACAGTAACCCTGGGTTCGCTGTGGGGTTGCGGAGGGTGGAAGTGGACTGCGGTAGTCGTCGTGGGGTTGTGGACCACTGCGGCTGCGGCGGGGACAGAGCCTCTCCGTCCCCCAGTTAACATAAAACATCATAAAACTAAATTAAATAAACCAGACAGAAATAGTACGACCTGTTAAAAGTAGTATTCTGGAACGTTTTATCATCATAATAAAAATTTTGATCCCGTTATCCATAGATATTCTTGATTTCATTCCTAAATTGGTCTAACTGTTATCATTGATAACTTTGGAGAGT
The DNA here is from genome assembly GCF_023864345.2 of Schistocerca serialis cubense. NCBI lineage: Eukaryota > Metazoa > Arthropoda > Insecta > Orthoptera > Acrididae > Schistocerca > Schistocerca serialis. The sequence goes on along the minus strand of NC_064642.1, from coordinate 630,470,305 downwards.
TGACGCTACTATTATTGTTGATAAGTTTGTCGAGTTGATACGTAAACTCACTTTCGTACGTTCCTTCAGAAGTTATCATCATGTCTTGTCGATATACCTTAAGTGAAGCGATACAATTTTTGTGATTTCGTATTAGTTCCTTTGTTCGTTTAACTTCTTTCATTCTTGAATTCAACTGATGTAACTATTATCGTTGATAAGTTTGTCGACAAGTAGTAATGCCTTCCCGAAAACGGTCTGTTGGAATTTCATACTTCAAATATCTTTATCTGTGCTTACAAACACATCAATTCTGTACCGTTTCTCCCTTTCGACAGCTTCACTTTTTTTTTTATATATCTGTGTTTCTCACCAATGACAAGATTCAGAATTTTTCAAAATTCATGTGGGTTTGATATCCAGGCTGACGAAGTCTTCGGCAAATGCTAATTGACTGCAAAATTTAAAGTTATTTGAGGACTGACAGTTCGGCGGTAACACGCGTAATCTTACGTTTCATTCAACTCGCTGTAATTCCCAAACTAATCACTTTATAAATTCGAAAATTTGATCAGCTGCACTGTGAGTTAATTTTACTTTTATTTGCGGAAACAAACTACTAATTTTTTCAGTCTCAAAGTAGGCACGTAACACGCAAACCATTTATCTCGACTGACTTCGTATGGCAAAGACATCGACGCGTAACTTTTCCGGTCATAACTTTCGACGAACTACTTCTGACATTGTTAAGGATCATACAACAAATAACAGTAACGATAAATAAAATAACTCCTGCAACAAAAAAAGACAATAAATCACACATGATAGCATTTGCCTGAAACTCGAACACAGCGCAAGTGGGAAATGGGAAGGTCTGGTAACTTCGACTGGGTGCTGCGGTTACGGTCTGCACCTTGCTAATACTTCCGTCGCAGTTGTCAATCCAAAGATAATTTTGAACACACTCTAGTCATTGGCTGCCTTAAAATTGAATAAAATATTCCCGGGCTTCCAGCCGCGTCAAGTGGTTAAAATGCTACGAGCTTTCGGCCAGGCACTCCCAGGCCAACATCAAGAGGTATGACTGCGGATGGGCTGCTGGTACGCCCTTGTATACACTCTGTGACGTCACTGGTGGGTAACTAAAGAAGACATCGAAATAAAAATCAGCGAATGCACCCTTAACAGAGACGGCGTCCTGCAACTCTGCGCGGAGTGGGATCCAGCGATCGCCAGGTTTAAGCGCTCGCATCGAACGTCGTGTCAACGTATGCACAAATATCCCGATACCGTGAGTACCACTAACGCCGTACCCTACAGCCAGTAGCGTGCCAGCAATCCATTGGCACTGGAAAAGGCCGCAGACGATTTCGTCCTCGCCGCAGTGGCGATCTAGGAAACGAGGCAGAACTTATTATTTTGTGGTGTAGCTGTAATGCGCTGGCGCTGCAGATGCAGCTGTGTGGGTCGTAGAGCGTCCCTAGCGTGACGTCAGCACCTGTCCCAGAAGGACCGCGGTCAGGATCGTGGCTCTGAACGCCGATACCATCTGGCGCTCACTCCTCCAGATCACGAAAACGGCTGGACCCAACCCGAAACTCTGCGGTACCCTCCTCGATAAGGCAGTGTCTCGGTGACCTTAGGAGTCAAGCTGCACCGCGCCGCCGTGACCACGAACTTGCAGGGGAATTCTGAATGGCCAATGGCGATCCTAAACTAAGATTCGTCCGGACGGATAACTTCGTAACCTAATGTACTTATGGTTTCCACTGGGCTCTCTGATACTATTGTTATTATTATCGTACGGCTTTACAGAACACACATATTTATAGGTTAATGTTCGTTTGACTCAGTTCCGCACTGTGGTTTGGTCCAAAAAGTTCGCGCTTACGGTCTATCCGATGACATATGCGGTTGGATAGAAACTTTTGTAACAGACAGGGAGCAGAATATCATTCTGAATGAGGTGACTTCAACAGAAACAAGAATAACTTCAGGTGTGCCCCAGGACAGCGTAATAGGTCCGCTGCTTTTTACGATTTACGTAAATGATCTGGTTGATGGTATTGACAGCGGCATTAGACTGTTTGCCGACGATGCTGTAGTCTACAGGAAAGTAGTATGACATGAAGGTCGTGAACAAATCAATGAGGATTTGTAGAAAATAAATGCGTGGTGTAATGATTGGCAGTTATCTCCCAATATTAGTAAGTGTAGCCTACTGCATATAACAAGGTGAAAATCCTCTTAGATGTACGAATACAAAATAAATGCCCAATCTTTGGAAGATCTGGGTGTGACTATTCTAAATGATCTCAAATGGAATGATCAGATTACACAAGTAACGGGCAAGGCGAACTCTAGATTGCAGTTTATTAGTAGAATCTTGAAGCGATGCAGTCCTTCAACAATGGAAATTGCTTACAATACGTTAGTTCGTCCAGTCTTAGAGTATTGTTCGTCTGTATGAGACCCTTATCAGTTGGGTCTGATTCAAGAGACTGAGAAGGTCCAAAGAAGAGCGGCAAGATTCGTGACTGGTACAGATAGCCATCGCGAGAGCGTTGCAAATCTCATTGAAAGTTTAAAGTGGCACAGACTTGCAGATAGACGACGCGCTAAACGGAATGGGCTGCTCACTAAATTCCGAAATCCGATCTTCGTCGTGGATGTATAGCATATATTATTATTACCAACTTTCAAATCGCGCAATGATCACCATTCAAAGATAAGGGAAATTAGAGCTTGTACTGTGGAGTTCAGACAGTCGTTTTTCCCTCGCGCGATCTGCGAGTGGAAAAGGGAGGGGGGGGGGGGGAGGAGAAATATGACTTTGGCACGAATTGTACCCTCCGTCACACACCGCTTGGTGACTAGCGGAGTATATATGTAGATGTAAATCTGAGAACCAGATGGCAGCTATCGGTGCCACTTAATGCAGATCTCCCTGGAGAGTTTCTCAGTTGTATTTTATAATAATGTGGATCTAGCAACTAACACCCGAATCCAAAAAACGTCACCTAACATTAAGACCTTTTAAGAGTGTAATTTTCCCACGCAGTAACAAACAAAAGTACTTACAGAGAAAGTAATATTTTAAGATGCGCTTAATGTTAACTGGCGTTGGTGGATTCGGCCTTGAGCAAAGTAAATTTGGCCCTTTACCTCAGGGGCAGAGGGGAAGTAGCTTTTTCCCACTGACGGCTTGAAGGACGTGAGAGAAGGAACATTTTATTGTTTGTCTTCCAATACCGACTATTCACTGGGGTGCGAGACTCGTTCCGATGGTATAAATTTTGACACGGAAGTAACATGGATTCGTGGAACTACATTGTAAAGACGATCATTGTCAAATGCTGTACATTTTTGTACAGTAGTCTCCTGGTGAAAACCAATATATTTGCCACTATCGCTATGTTAACATATTTACTGGATTTCTGGTTTCGACAATATATATTGCCATCTTCAGATCCATTAAACCGGGCAGGGATAGTTACATTACGCAATGCTTAAACCACTCTGTCACATTAGAACTATACAGTATACGCAAGGAAGTCGAGGCATTACAATGACATGACAGGTGTGCTATCACTTTTGTAGCAAAGAACATTGAATTAATTAATGCAACGCAGTGAGTAGGGTATAACTAGCATTCAAATCATTTATTAAATACATGATGATGTCTCATATTCAATAGGGAATTTAAATATAAAAACAGGCAATATTGATAATCGAAGTCATTCGCAGACATAGTAAAATCAACAACACTTCACCACGCAACCGTAGTGTCAGAACTGTTAGATCGCTGAGGTTGGCAGCAATCTGAAACAGACCACAGTTAACACGAAGTGTTCTGAATGCTGCCGAATTTTGTTTCGGAGCCAACTTACCGTGCCCTTACTATAGGCATTCTGTTGGGAGTTCATAACATACTGATTTATGTAGGGCGCTAATTAATAACAAGACCGGTATATATGCAGCCCAATGTCCCGTCCCACAATGTCAGTATTGACTCGCAAGCAGAAAAAGTTGGGAACCACTGGTATAGACCATTGGCGACGAGGAAGATCAAACCTTGTAATATTAGTCGTTGTATTTTGAATAAATTGGATTCTGAGGTAGATGTTTTTACTACTTATCGGTATCATCGAAATTGTCTGTATACCAGCTACACAGGAATAGAAACTATGCAACCTCTGTGATGTTAGAGACGCACAACAGGTACTAATTGTGGAATGTTGTGTTTTGGTGCACGTAGGTAATTTTATGTGCCCCATGTCAGAGGACTGTTACACTATCGTCCACGACATTAAGCAAAGTTGTATTTTTTATGAAATATCAGGAACACCTCTGACATTACAAGAAAGTATTGTTACTCTGCAGTCAATGCAATATTATCGTTGACTATGTATCTGAAATGATTGACATTAACTATCTCGTTCAAGTACTTTTTACAGCTGAGGAGCGTTGCACACACTGAATATAGCATTAGTTTCTGGGACTGGTTTCGGCCACGGCCTAAATGCAAGAGTTTCCTAATTGTCGTCACTTGCACGAGTGGCATGTCAGGTGACTTAAATGTACCTGTCTCGAGTGTGCTGTTACGTTTCTGTTAGATAACTATATTGAGTGCATGTGTTTCTGTTACTGGTGACGTAAAGCGTGAAACTAAATCCGGTACACTAAGAGTGAGGGGGGAGGAGGGGGGGGGGGGGTGGCGGAATTCAGCAAGCAGCTAGCTTAACATCACCAGCCAACGACGGAAGGTTCAATAGCATGCGCCGTATGCCCTTCCTGACGTTACAAAGTCACCTTCATCGTGTAAGCTCTCTCTCTCTCTCTCTCTCTTTCTTTCTCTCTCTCTCTTCGAGCGCTCTAAGGCGCCGCAGTCATGGCCTGTGCGGCTGGTCCCGGCGGAGGTTCGAGTCCTCCCTCGGGCATGGGTGTGTGTTTTTGTCCTTAGGATAATTTAGTTTAAGTAGTGTGTAAGCTTAGGGCCTGATGACCTTAGCAGTAAAGTCCCATAAGATTTCACACACATTTGAACATTCTCTCTCTCTCTCTCTCTCTCTCTCTCTCTCTATCTCTGTCTGTGTGTGTGTGTGTGTGTGTGTGTGTGTGTGTGGGTGGGTGGGTGGGTGTGTGGGTGTGTGGTTCCTTGTTTTAAAACTGTTGGCGTATTCTGTGCCGGGGAAAAAGAGGAGGACGTAATTCGTGTAAATCGGGTAAAGCCGGCCGGGTTGGCCGAGCGGTTCTAGGTGCTACAATCTGGAACCGCGCGGCTGCTACTGTCGCAGGTTCGAATCCTGCCTCGGGCATGGATGTGTGTGATGTCCTTAGGTTAGTTAGGTTTAAGTAGTTCTAAGTTCTAGGGGACTGATGACCTCAGATGTTAAGTCCCATACTGCTCAGAGCCATTTGAACCAAGCCAAACCGGTGTAGGAAACCGCTTACAATGCATGCGCTAGCCGGCTAAAGTACAGGACTGGGACTGGTAAATACCTAGCGCGGGTTTTATCCTCTTCTGGCCACCTTCTTTATGGGAAACTTTCTCGCTTAAAGTTACAAAATACGATCGGATCTGATTTTTGGATACAACTGTGAAAGTCTAGCTACCAAAAGCAGTGCAACGAAATTTATTCACATTATAGAGCCCATAACACAACCTTAAACTTTTCGAAATTGAAATTATAAAATTGCTGTGCCAGTACTAGCCGCCCCGAGCAGTAACGCGGAACATATTAACCTTTGAACAACATCGGAAATGAATCCGATTATTCTTTTAAAGAACCCTCCGACTGTTCGATGTTGACGCATTTGTACTCTGCAGGTCGCCGACGTGTGTTAAGATAGAACCGCTAACATGTACATCGTTCGAGAGCAAACCCCAGCAAGTGCAATGCCTAAAATAATTGCAGAATGAAATGACGTTACTACTTTCAACTGTGCCTGCTTCTTGACTACTGTTGTTATTACCTCGGAGATTTTCTTCCACATTACTGAAACCAGTATGTGTGTATAGCGGAATGCGGACGTGATTTTTGCAGAGTAATGCGGTGGCCTTCGGAGAAGGTTGGTAATTACAGTGACGGCCTGTATGTTGTAATACGCATCAAGGGCAGAATTAATCGGGCGTAATTGTATTTAACTTACGATGACAGATGACATTTTTATCGCAGAAATAGTTATCATGTAATTGGTAATTTTGCACTTTCAAGCGCTACAATAATCGTTAAGTCGTTTGGGCACCGCACGCTACAGGATGAAACAGTGATTATGCAGTGGAGTGCTGCACGTCATTCTCCCTTTAAAGTAACTGCAAGTCGCCCTATGACAAAGTACCACGTACCAAGACGAGTATTTCCAGCGCTAGACGAATACCGTCCGCCCAAAATTTAAACATCGGTCTTCCTGGGTCTGTTTCTCGACGCCTCACAATGAGATTTTGTTCAGTGTTTGAATGTCGCAATATATCAGATAGAATATAAAAATTCAGGCCTACTATAAAAGATTCTTTCGTTTTGTAACTGTATTTTTCAAAGTACAATATTACATGTACAGTCGGCCGGTGTGGCCGAGCGGTTCTAGGAGCTTCAGTCTGGAACCGCGAGACCGCTACGGTCGCAGGTTCGAATCCTGCCTCGGGCGTGGATATGTGTGATGTCCTTAGGTTGGTTAGGTTTAAGTAGTTCTAAGTTCTAGGGGACTGATGACCTCAGCTGTTAAGTCCCATAGTGCTCAGAGCCATTTCAACCATTTTATTACACGTATAAATATACTGAAGTGCCAAAGAAACTGGTGTAGGCGTGCAAATACAGAGATATGTAAACAGACAGAATACGACGATTGTCTTCAGCGCTTATATAAGACAACGAGTGTCTGGTGCAGTTGTTAGATCGGTTACTGTTGCTACAATGGCAGGTTATCAAGATTTAAGTCAGTTTGAAAGTGGTATTGTAGTCGGGCACGAGCGATGGGACACAGCATCTCCAAGGTAGCGATGAAGTGGGGATTTTCCCGTATGGCCATTTCACTTGTGTACCGTGAATACCAGGAACGCGGTAAGATATCAGAGCTCCGGCATCGCTGCGGCCAGAAAAATATCCTGCAAGAACGGGGCCAACAACGACTCAAGAGAATCGTTAAACGTGATAGAAGTGCAATACTTCCGCAAATTCCTACAGAGTTCAATGCTGGGCCATCAACAAGTGCCAGATGCAAACCATTCAACGAAACATCATCGATGTGGGCTTTTAGAGCCGAAGGCCGATTCGTGTACCCTTGACGACTGGACGACATGAAAATTTACGCCTCGTCTGGACCCGTCAATATCGACATTCGACTGTTAACGACTGGAAACATGTCGCCTGGTCGGACGAGTCCAGTTTGAAATTGTATCGAGCTGATGGATGTGTACGGGTATGGAGAGAATGTCATGAATCCACGGATCCTGCTTGTCAGCAGGGTCTGTTCAAGCTGATGGAGGCTCCTGTAAGAGTGTGGGGCATGTGCAGTTGGAGTGATGTGGGACCCCTGATACGTCTAGATACGACTCTGATAGGTGACACGTACGAAAACATCTTGTCTGATCACCTGCATCCATTCATGCCCAGTGTGCATTCCGACGGATTTAGGCAATTTCAGCAGGATAATGCGACACCCCACAAGTCCAAAATTGCTACAGAGTGGCTCCAGGAATACTGAGTTTAAACACTTCCGCTGGCCATCAAGCTCTTCAGACATGAACATTATTGAGCGTACCTGGGATCTCTTTCAAAGTGCTGTTCAGAAGAGATCTCCACCCCCCTCGTACTCTTACGGATTTAGGACAGCCTTGCAGGTTTCATGGTGTCCCCTCCAGCACTACTTCCGACGTTAGTCGAGTCCAGGTCATGTCATGTTGCGGCACTTCTGCGTGCTCGCGGGGACCCTACATGTTATTAGGCAGGTGTGCCAGTTTCTTTGGCTCTTCAGTGTATTTACATCGTGGCACTTGTTCGCATTAACAATGCACTGCCTCGGTAAATCGGCGACAGTGTAAGAAAAAAGTTTTTGTGTGTTCGAATATTTCAGATATTTCACAACAGTGCAGCGTGCATTCAAAATATTATGGAAAAGAACCACCATGTAAACAGAGCACTGCGCTCTGGTGTCTGCAAACACCTGTCGACCAAGTGAGCCAGATCCCGTGAAGAGGGCTAGGGAAAGTTTCGTGCGTAGTCCAAAAAATCTATGGTCCGTGCGAGGCACAGACTTCGTGTGCTGCCGTAAGCTGTCGCCAGCTCTTATCGAAAAAGATGAAGCCCGAAGATCGATTAGTAGACGCTGGATCAAGCGCGCCTATCACGAGAGAAGCCACAGACATACCGACGAGCAACAGGCCGCCAACGCCCTCTCGACAGCGTGCAGTTAAGCCGCGCTGCTGACCGGAGGGCCTTACTCATAGACTCACTCGCAGAGCGAGTTTAATTCATCACAGGCTACAACAGTACATAGCTACCAGATTAGTGGCTAAAGCAGGTCTATTCTATTACTGTTTGTACCACAAAAACCTGGACTCTATTCAAGTTAAGTAAAACTTCTAGTGCATGTAAATAAAGAACAGTATCAATGTACGAGGGTCACTCCAAAAGAATTGCACACTATTTTTTAAATCCATTTTTTATTCTAAATGATTGAAAGTTTTACAGTGTGCAGATACATCCTTTAGGAACAATATTTTCATTTCTCCACATAGTTTACATCCCTCTCAACTGCCTTACGCCATCTTGGAACCATCGCCTGTATACCCGCATGGTAAAATTCTGGACCAACCTTTTGGAGCCACTGTTGGACAGCGTACAGAAGGCTGTCATCATCTGCAAACCTTGTTCCACGAAGAGAGTCTTTCAGTTTCCCAAAGAGATGATAGTCACATGGAGCCAGGTCAGGACTGTAAGGCGGGTGTTTCAGTGTTGTCCATCTGAGTTTTGTGATCGCTTCCATGGTTTTTTGACGGACATGTCGCCGTGCATTGTCGTGCAACAGCAAAACATCCTGCTTTTGCCGATGTGGTCGAACACGACTCAGGCGAGCTTGAAGTTCCTTCAGTGTCGTCACATATGCATGAGAATTTATGGTGGTTCCACTTGGCATGATGTCAACAAGCAAGAGTCCTTCGGGATCGAAAAACACCGTAGCCATAACTTTTCCAACACAAAGTGTGGTTTTGAAATTTTTTTTCTTGGGGGAACTTGCATGATGCCACTCCATTGATTGCCTCTTCGTCTCTGGTGAAAAATGATGGAGCCATGTTTCATCACCTGTCACAGTTCTTCCAAAAGATTCATCTCCATCATTCGCGTACTGTTCCAAAAGTTCGCTGCATACCGTTTTTCTTGTTTCTTTGTGAGCCACTGTCAACATGCTGGGAACCCACCTGGCACAAACCTTTTTTAACGCCAACACTTTTAGTATTCTGTAAACACTTCCTTCCCCTATCCCAACGTAGTGTGACAATTCATTCACTGTGATGTTTCTGTCAGCATTCACCAATTCGTTAACTCTCTGCACACTGTCTGGAGTGTGTGCAGTACGAGGCCTGCCGCTGCGAGGACAATCTTCAATATTGCCGTGCCTGCTTTCATTACGTAACCTGCTTGCCCACCGACTAACTGTACTGCGATCGACAGCAGCATCTCCATAAACCTTTTTCAACCTCTTGTGGATGTTTCCCACTGTCTCGTTTTCAGAGCACAGTAATTCTATGACAGCACGTTGCTTCTGACAAACGTTAAATGTAGCAGCCATCTTGAAGATATGCTGTGACGGCGCCACTCACGGGAACAGGTTAAACTAAGTTTGAAAACAAGCGGGAAGGATGTATCTACACACTGTAAAACTTTCACACACGCAGAATGAAAACTGTATTTTTGCAAAAGTAGTGTGCATTTCTTTTGGAGTGACCCTCGTACGTGTGCGTTTGTGTTATAGAAAGAGGATACCGACCTCCTACAGCTACTCTCCCTTGCTTCCTTGTGGTACAAGACTCTTGGCATAACGCAGAAAACTGTTTCCAACCTCTTTACGAATAATTCGACAATTTACGTTTAAAATTATGACAGTCTAAGTGTGTCTACTTTGTACGCGATATGATTTCGTTCTCTGGGTATCGAGCGGCGAGCGTTATTTGGAAGATCTCGAAACTATTTGCGCGCAATGGTATGGTTGGGTAACTTCATTGCTTAAAGAAGTAATTAACTCAGAAACGGCCCAGCGTATCGAGTTTTTCTTTAAACTATTATTTCTTAGCGTATCCTACCCTGCCGCAGCCAAACAAACTTTTCATACTGTTTCTGACCACCCTATATTCTTTAACAATTGTTTTATTTCTAGGTAGTCCAAGAACTTAGCGAGCGTGTGTGTGCATGGGCCCTTGCGAGTGACGACATGGGCCGCCGCGCAGCAGAGAGGCACCTGCTATGCCGGTGCCCCAGTGAGACTGCGGCTGGCCGCGAACCCCGCGGAGTCGGGTCATTGGTCGCTTGAGTTACTCGCTGGATGACTGCTCGCGCCACCTGCGCAGCCTTAATAGCGTCTTTACGCTGGGACGAGCCGGCGCGATATTTATGGCCGAGATTAACATACACTTTACCGCGGCCGCGGCCGTTCCAGCTTAATAGGAGCTGCCGCCCGCTGCTGGTGCGCAGCGCATCGGCGACGCGGCTGGACATCCGGGTCCCGCGACGGCCTTGCCTCCAGTTCACCGACCTCGCCCGCGGTCCGCGATCATTTAAACCGTTTATTGCTGCGGCCTCCACTAAAGCGCGCCCGTGCGGTGCGAACCGTGCAGGCTGCAGTTGAAGGGCCACACAGGCTGTTACCCGCCTGGCTTACCTGGTCAGGTTGCTCTCAAACTCGTACACTAAAATCTTTTACTCTTAGCGTTCTGATTGCCTTCATATCAGATTGTTGTTTCCCTTCGGCAAGTCTCCACTTGCAAAAACATATTGTGAACAGATGAAACTGATTCTTTCATAAAGCTGAAAGCTAACAGATGTCGCATGTCTCAAGCCAAGGAAAAAAACTACATAAATATCCCGTCTATCAAAAATCGAAGAATGGGGGAAAAGTTTTCTGTTCGTTTGATGCTTGCTTCAGGTACACTTTGTCACTGACCTTATTCATCTTCAGACACGAACTATTAGGTGTAGATACAACACAATGAAATATGTATTTGGCTGGGACAACTTTTTCCCAGCCATAAGCAGATGATACTAACTAGATTCTGAGGACCGAGCGAGGTGGCGCAGTGGTTAGCACACTGGACTCGCATTCGGGAGGACGACGGTTCAATCCCGTCTCCGGCCATCCTGATTTAGGTTTTCCGTGATTTCCCTAAATCGCTTCAGGCAAATGCCGGGATGGTTCCTTTGAAAGGGCACGGCCGATTTCCTTCCACATCCTTCCCTCACCCGAGCTTGCGCTCCGTCTCTAATGACCTCGTTGTCGACGGGACGTTAAACACTAATCTGCTCCTCCTCCTTAGATTCTGAGGAGGGTATTGTAGAGGTTTCTGTTGGGCGTTGGATCAGTGTTAGAACTGAAAACCACTTCTTCTATATTCCCAGTTGGGAATCGTCTTGCCATACTTAAATACTGGGGGAGGAATAAAATGTCAAGAAAAGAAAGCGCTAGAAGACAAAGTTTAGTTAATCTTGAATTTCCGCAGTTTTATAGATCGAGAATCATTTTGATGGATTCGGCTGCTCTTGAAGACATCCTGGCATGGTAAGGCAGTGTCACCCCTCTAATTGAGAGAGACAGTAACAAGCACAACTCTGGAAGACATGTCCCAATGTTACGCCTTTCTGGGAAATGGGCCTAGCATTATTTGGAATAAAGTCGAGAAACAGCAAATAGATAAACAGTCCTGTTGGAGGAACATGCGCAACTGAGCATTATACCAGAGGTGGAACATACCGCTTCAGTTGTAAAGTTCTTTTATTGTCAGACGGCCGGTTTCGGCCTGTTATAAGCCCATCTTCAGGTGTCGTAACTTGGTGCCGTGACCCCCGAGCGCCGCGGTGGACGTTACTAGGCGCGGTGTGATATCTACGAGCGCAGAACAGGGAGTCTGAGCTCGTAGATAGCACACCGTGCCTAGTACACGTCCACCGCGGCACTCAGGGGTCATGGCACCAAGTTACGACACCTGAAGATGGGCTTATAAGAGGCCGAAACCGGTCGTGTGATAATAAAAGAACTTTACAGCTGAAGCGGTATTTTCAACCTCTAGCAAATAGGTAGTTAAGGTGAGATACCAGTGGTGACTAAGAGTAAGAACACACACACACACAAAGATAGATAGATAGATAGATATAGAGAGAGAGGTCAGCCTTTAAGGGTGTAATGGTGTAAAATAACGAAACATGAATCCGAGGAGGGAAGCAACCAGGAGACTGTAATAGTAACCATTTTTTTCTACTTTAGGGCCAGCAGCGTAATATACGTTTGATAACGACAAGATTATTAGAATAGATGCATCAAATAGCTGCTTATAATAACGAATCTTTATTCACGGCACACTGTTTCGGCATTTCTCGCCATTTTCAAGTATATCTAAACTGATGTGTCGTCCATATTACGTCGTTAATGAACTGTCTTATATCTGTCACTTTTTTAATAGAATGGTAAATGATGTAAATATATTGAAAATAAAATGATAATTACGGATACGTGCGGCTAGTATGTATCAAAGATACATCTTTGTAAACATATAGCGTCGTAAGAGTAGAACTGTCAAACTACTGTCATAACGCAATTAAAATTTTATTTTCATTACATTTACATCATTTAGCATCCTATTAAAAGAGTGACATTTATGAGACAGTTCACTAACGTCATAATATGGACGTCACATCAATCTAGACGTACTTGACGATGGCGATAAATGCCGAAACACTCTGTTGTGAATAAAGATTAGTTATTATTAGCATCTGTTCTAACAGTAATAGTAGAAACCACTCTGCAGTAACCACTATGAAGCTGATCACCATCACAGACGGCGAACAATTGTGCCTACAGGTATTCAAAACAACAGTGTTGAAACAAATCTCAGAATAACAACTGAACTGTCGTGACTTGATTTCACAGCCGACAATTTTTAACCATTCATGAATAATTTAACACTCAGTAATAATAATCGTAATTTCTAAAAGATCCCTTATCAGCAGAGACTTGTTTAAAGAAAAATAATGTTTTAAAAGCAAACTATTTATCCCAAAAAACGATTTTCCATCAATAGTTCAATAGTGAAAATCAAAAAATCTATTGTGCAAAAAAAAAAAAAAATCTTTTTTACATTCGCTAGGTAGAAGTACATGAAACAAGAGCCGTTCTCCAATGAATTCATAAATATTTTTTGTATACCAAGTATTTAGGGGTTTACGTTTTGTAGTTATTAGAGTGTTAGAACAACATTTATTATGTGTGTACTATACAATCAGGATATATAATAGCAGCTGGGATGTGTACTTTTAATATTTTGTCCCGTAGAAACTGACAACATACTTTCATAATAGTGAATATACTAGAGCCGAACGTATTTCATAACCACGTAGCTGTTTTCTGTTTTCTTACGTCTGATTTGGAACACGTCTGTTGTACAAAGGTGCTGGAGGAAGAGTCACGCCGTTAATTTTTTTAAACCTACATCGAAATTGTGAACAAGTCCAGCTACTGAAGCAAAGGTGGTCACCTTTCGTGGATTCTTTTTGTTATGTATGAGGCGGAACTATAGGCCTCATGGAAAATGGGCGACCCGGCTGAGTCACGCAATTTGACTCTTAGTCTGATCACAAAAGGTGGCCATTATTGCACGCGTTGACCACGTAGGCTGACGTGAGGATCAATGAACTATACTTGACGGGATGTATCTGGAACATCTTAGGTGATTAGAAGTTAGTATACAGGAATACAATTACACACATAGCTTTAATCCAACATCAGCAATGAATGTCGACCTTGACTTTGTACAATAATATTTAAAAGTGCAGCTATAGACTGAACTGCGAGTACTTATTTACAATTCTGATTGTTTCACACATATCGATCAATTGATAGTGCATAAACTGTATGTGGCGCCTGGCTAGGTCGTAGCTACTGACTTAGCTGAAGGCTATGCTAACTAGCGTCTCTGCAAATGAGATCTCTGAAGCTATAACAAGTGATCCATTCATATTAAAATCGGCTGTAGAATTGGCCAATGTGCTAGCTTGTCTCGTAAGACCAGCCGAGTGGCGGCGCTCGGTCTGCTAGCGTCGACAGTGGCGGCTCGCGGGTCCGATGTGTACTGACGGACCGCGGCCGATTTGAAGCCTACAACTTAACAAGTGTGGTGCCTTGCGGTGACATCACACTTTTAATCTGAATAACTAGCAGGACTGAATGCCACGTTTGATTGACTTTCTAGTCGTCTTCTTCAATATTCCAAAGAGTTCACCTATCTTGTAAAAATTCGTCTGCAGCCTGTTGCAACCTAAAATCCCCGCCTTATGCCCAGTATGGACGTCAATTTGTTGCTCTTAACACACTAAGGAAAAAATGGAGGATTGTAGTTTGACGTCATGGCTACGACGGGTTCACTAGACGGAGAACAAGATGAGGAAAGAAATCGGACGTGCTATTTCAAATGAATCATCTTGGCATTCGCCTGAAGGGAAATCACAATAAACCCAAATTTGTATGTTTGGATGGGTATTTGAATCTTTGCCATCCCGGATATTAGTTCAGTGTCTGATCACTCCGCTATCTCGATCGGTTCTTTGCTAACCTGTCCCTACGCCTAGGAGAAGGAGCCTTTCAGAAAGGTATATTGTTGACTTTCTATGTCTTCCCCTTCACCCACTGAAGGGGTCTTTCAGAAATGAATGAAAAAATTCAAATGTTGACTTTCTGTGTCTGTATTCTTCCAGAGACTAGTAGAGATTCATGTAAGAGCCATCTACCTCTGGAGAACCACAAACCGTAATAAAGCATTTTAAACAAAGTGAGACAGGGCCATTTAGAAATGACCAGTTCAGTTGCAGACAAAGGACCACTTCACCTGAGTGCAAATGAAAGATTGTTGCGCGACGCAGCTCAGACCAGTGGACCTAACAGTTGAGAGCTGAGAGGAACTAACTGTCTGTGCCGACATCACATGTGCCTGCCACAACTTCATGAGCTGGTCCCCTGGATCCACAGCGTTACGGCGGATTGGTATCCCGAGGTAGGCAAATTCCGTTTAGCAGGAAGGCAGCTGGAACTGGTTGCGCACCAGAGCAGACGGCGGGCCCGCTGAGCGTCTTCCATCAGCACGGCCGGCGTCGACTTCCCACGGTGGGCGGTCTCTTTGTATTGCAGTCACGCTTCCCGACACGTTGTGGCTTCCAGATACCAATCTGGCGCACCGGCCTTCCCTCGCCGGGACCGGTTTACGAAATATCTGTGAGCAGAGCGTCTGGTTCCTGTCTGACCAACAGTTATCCAGCGCTTCTTTTTTACGGGCCAAACACTTAGGTGCCGTCTCATTACGTGGACAAAACATCGCGGAGGAGTCAAGATCAACTCGGCAGACTTACGATATTGCTTTAATCTCCAATTTAGCGGCTAGGAACTTCGGAACACGTCTTACACGGACGGTGTAGTCTCAGATTTGCGACTAGTGCCCGCTACAACCGATTATTCTCTTCCGCTACATTTTGTTCTCAGCGGGAATACCGTACAACGGTGTATAGTTAAAAAAAAAAGAGAGAGAGTGCAACAACGTGCTTTCTGAGTCATTTTATTCAATTTCATTCTTTTTTTCTCAGAGTTTCCCGTTCAGGAATAGATTACAAAAGTTGGTATGGGGTTCGCGTTTCCGCACGACTTTCTGATGCTACATCTCCATCTTAAGTGATAATGGAAGAAAGCTGCCACTACTGTCTGCATACTCTGGACGTTGTTTTCCATTTAATGCCGGCTTTTCTACAGTTTAAAGCGAAGACCAGTAGCGAGAGCAAAAAGTCGTTTGAAATTTACACGTATGGTGTCTGTAGTGACATAGGCAATTGTCACGAACAGTGACAGCGGGTGTTGTCGGGCTGTTCTAACCAGTCTCAACAAGAGCCGTCAGTGAATTACAGTGTTCTGGCCGATTAAGACTGTGTGCCGGGCCGAGTCTCGAATTCGGAGCCTTTTGGCTTTCGCGGGCAAATGCTCTACCATCTGAGCTACCCAAACTCGACTCACGACCAGTCCTCACAGCTTTAATTCCACTAGTACTTCGTCTCCTAGACCACTTGCCCGCGAAAGGCAAAGCCCCGAGTTCGAGTCTCGGTCCCTCGGTCCGGCACACAGTTTTAATCTGCTACGAAATTTCATGTCAGCACACACTCCGCTGCAGGGTGAAAATGAAATTCTGGATAATTCATGGGAAGTTGTAAAGCTTCGCTGTCAAGTAAAAAAAAAAAAAAAAAAAAAGCGCAGATTACATAGTCAGATGTCAATGTAACTTCCTACACTTACACATCATCGGAGGGCATGTAAATGATTACGTTTTCTATCCGCTGTGAGTCCTGGAACGACCACCAGATTGAATTAGTTTTTGACGTACTTCCTGTTGTTAACAGGTATTGTAGGCTACATAAGGGACATAAACAACGTCAGACTTTGAGTAATCACATGTGAAGGACAGAGAGAAACCGCGTTCTGGTATCAGACAGCGATATCAACAACCGATTGACAAGGACCTCATTGCGGGTGTGCATTTGGCCGACTGGTTGAATCGTGCAGCAGTCAGTAGTAGGTAATGTGAGCGATGGCCAGCGTCTTGATGGTCATTCCAAGACCCGGGCCGCCGCCCACAACCAGGTGACGGGCAATATTATACCCATCTTTTCTCTATTCAATTCTCTTCCTTCCTTCTTTCTAAATATTCAATTTCATTTTGTTTATTAATATCTCACTTGATTTTTGTATTAGTTATAAGTTTTTCTAATGCTGCACGAAAAAAATATCAAATGGATGTAAACAAATAGAGCCCGCCTCCACGTGGCGGGACACGGGTAACGGTGTGAGTCGGGATGGGAGCCGGTGTGGTGTTACTTTGTCACACTGGACCCCGGACCCAGTCACAGCGGCTAAGTGGCAACATACGACCCACCATAAGAAATTAGACGGTGGGTCATGAAAAATAAGCAGCTAGTGAAAAAAAGTCAGGTTTCTAGGGTGATAGCGGCCCGATGTTAGACTGCATCGCCGTATTTTACACCAAGAACATTTATTTGTTTATTTCTCAAGTAAAGACCTGCTGCCTGTTATTATTATTTATTCCTTTCGCCCTCTAAGGAGCATGCGGAGCCATTAATTATCACTGGTCTTATTAGCTTTCTTGTTCTTCTTTTCTTCCCAAAACTTCCTCATCCTTTCACTATAGGCCTGTCTTCTTTCTTGTGTCCATACATTTTTCAATTTCAGATTCTTTTCCGTCGAGTTTTTGTTTGTGAACTTATGAGAGTTGATTTTCTGTTGTACGCAATCCGTGTGGTTTCTAGTGGGTCAATACTGATTCCCATGAGACCGTTTTGGGTTTCTGTTAGCCAGCGTGCCCTGGTTTGGCGAGTTCCTTTGACGATAAGGAAGATTTTTTTGGTCATTCTAGAGGCGTCCATTTTTGCTAAATGTCCGTAGAACTTCAATCGTCTTTTCCGTGCAACTGACGTGAAACGTTCAGTTCTTGAGTACAGTTCTTCAGAGCATATGCCCATCCAGATACCATCTTGAATCGTGGGTCCAAATATTTCCCTGAGTATTTGCCTTTCCATTTTTTTAATGTCCTCGATGTTGATAGTTAATGATGATGTTTCAGTTGCATAGAGCGCTTCTGGAAGAGTGACCGTATCATAGTGGTGAAGTTTGGATTGGGTGGATAGCGATTTCTTATTGTATGTGTTCCAGGACATTGTATAACCTTTATGTATTTTTCTGCTCGTGTTTTGTGAGCTACTTTTTCGTTATTATAAAGCAGGCCGTACAATGTGTGATTTTACGTGTTATATCATATAAATTCAGTTTTATTACTAGTCCAATTTTAGTTGAAATTTTTAAAAAAGGATAAACTATAAAAAACTAAAGAGAATGGTATATATAAAAAATGCAAATGCATATACACAATTTTCTTTAAAATTGTTGCTAACTTAGATAATGATAGCCGACCGCTGTGGCCGAGCGGTTCTAGGCGCTTCAGTCCGGCACAGCGCTGCTGCTACGGTCACAGGTTCGAATCTTGCCTCGAGCATGGATGTATGTGATGTCCTTAGGTTAGTTAGGTCCTTAGGTCCCATAGTGCTCAGAGGCATGTGAACCATTTAGATAATGATAATAAATAAAATACATAATAGGTTGTGGATGCAATTAAAATTAGAAGTGTATTTAATGGAAGAATCAAGAGACTGAAATTTGACTTCGATATAATGTGACATTCTGCGCATTGTACTTTCTGCATGTATGGTTACCCATGTTACATATGTTGTCTTAACAGTAGTAATACTTAATTTAATGTATTGATTAATTAGGTTACAATGTGTTTCCGTATTTAAGGTAAAAGTGGAGATCGGGAGTTGGTTTAAACCGTCTTAGTCATCTGAAACAGAACCGAGGGCTTGGTACAGCGAAAGAAGAAGAAATGTCACACCTTCAGATTGTGTTACATGCTATGAAATGTTGTTTTTTCTGATTGATTCAATTTAGTGTTGTTGAACCTTCTCTCACTTTTGCATTATAACCCCTTCACATCTGCGCCCGTCACTTGCTCTCGCAAGTAACGGACTCCTTGCAACATTCTGCGTCATTCTGCTCAATTGGCCGGAAAGTACCAGCAACCAGACTAGAGAGTTACCGTCCCTTTCGCAGGCTGTCATGAACACCACAACAGAAACTGCTGAGTTTGCAGTGCTGGCGTTACAGCGAAGCATGGACGGCTCGTAATTGGGGTCGCATTGTGTTCAGGGACGAGCCGCTGTTCTCCACTGTCCCGTGTCACCATTGTCGGCGAGTATGGCAGCGACATGGGGAGACGTCTGATTCTTCAAAGTTTGGGAGAGGCAGAGCGATGTTACTCTTGGCGCAATGTTGTAGGAGTTTGTCGGGCATGATTTCAGGTCTCGGCTGACAGTGTCTGAGGGAACACTGATGGCACAGCGGTAAGTCGCGGACATCATGCCTCCTCATGTGTTACCTCTCATGCAACGGTATTGTGATCCCATTTTTCAACAGGACAACGCTCGTCTCTGTGAAATGTCCATGAGGTACTCCCGCGGTTAGAAAGATCCCCACATCTGTCCCCGATAGAACATGTGTGAAGCCAACTCGGACGCCAGCTTCATCACAGTGATAGTGTGAAGGATATCAAGACCAGTTACAACAGTAGTAGAGCCTCAGGAAAGGGTACAACAGCTTTACGATGCCCTTCTGAATCTAATCAGGACTTGCATCCAAGAGACACACAGTCTCTCTCTTTAGTCAAGACAAAATAAAAGATTTCTGCCGACGAAAAACGGGTGCATCTGATTGTCTCCACAATGCAGGCGTCTATCAAGTGACATGTAGCTGCGGAAAGTGTATATAGGCGAAACGGGAAGATTGGTTCAAATGGCTCTGAGCACTATGGGACTAAACATCTTAGGTCATCAGTCCCCTAGAACTTAGAACTACTTAAACCTATCTAACCTAAGGACATCACACACATCCATGCCCGAGGCAGGATTCGAACCTGCGACCGTAGCAGTCACGCGGTTCCGGACTGCAGCGCCTAGAACCGCTCGGCCATCGCGGCCGGCGGGAACAGGAAGAACTGTTACAAAACGCATTAAGGAACAAGAACGGCACACGCAGCTATAACGAAGTGTAAAATCGGCAGCAGCGGAACATCTTGAGAACTTTGACTCTGACATCGATTTTAATAACGTACGTGTGCTGGCAAAGGAAACAAACATTTATAGAAGAAAGGTCCGAGAAGCGGTTGAAATTTCCAAGAATGCATCTAGTTTCAATAGAGTGGACGGCTATAGCCTTCCGGCATCTTGGCTCCCCGCCATGAAGAAAGTGAATATGCGGCTTCAGTGTGCGAGTAACATAAACAACGCGCTGCAAGTCACCTCGGAGGGCAGTAATATTTTGGGTAAACATTCCCCCTCTCTTGCTCTGTCGGTTTCGTATCTAGCCAATGATGGCGGCCAACCAATAGCAGTAGGAGGAGTTTCAACCAATAGCCTTTCTTCAGCGTAAGGGTGGAATAGTGCCTTTCTATCCTATGACGATGTGCCACCAACAGTATCCACAAGAGTTCAGCCAACAACGCCCCTTCTTCTGGATCAGCACGGGAATATTAGGCTATCACGATGGCCCACCAATGATAGCCACAAGAATTTAAACCAATACTACCAATTCTCCAGCATAAGCGCAGGAAAAACTCCCCTTTATAAGAGAATACGACACTGGTCTCTGACAGTGCTCTAGCAGCAGTGGACACCGGACGATCCTGAAGAAGATCCCAACAGAGACGTCAAAACTTCGATTAGTTTAGAGGAAATATGACGCGGTCTAATAACCCAGATTTTTAACTTCAAATTTCATTTCCTCTTCCCTTCTGGGAGCTGCACCTTTTCTTGTTAAAAACCATTCAGAGGGCAAAGGACAAAATCGGATAAAAAATTTCTTTATTTAAGACAGACCGTTTTCAACAGTCATTTCTGTCATCTTCAAGTCTTTAAACATCTTTTTGTTATCAAACTTTTTCATTTTACGCTGAACCTCAGGCACAATATGTCAAGTGGATAAAACTCAGCAAATTATAAACGTTTGTCATCGCTAAAATATTTAAAAACATAAATCACCTTGGCCGGCTGGGTTGGCCCGAGCGGTTCTAGGCGCTACAGTCTGGAACCGCGCGACCGCTACGGTCGCAGGTTCGAATCCTGCCGCGGGCATGGATGTGTGTGATGTCCTTAGGTTAGTTGAGGTTTAAGTAGTTCTAAGTTCTAGGGGAGTGATGACCTCAGAAGTTAAGTCCCATAGTGCTCAGACCCAGGTTCCCGGGTTCGATTCCCGGCGGGGTCCGGGATTTTCTCTGCCTCGTGATGGCTGGGTGTTGTGTGCCGTCCTTAGGTTAGTTAGGTTTAAGTAGTTCTAAGTTCTAGGGGACTGATGACCATAGCTGTTAAGTCCCATAGTGCTCAGAGCCAGCCAGCTCAGACCCATTTGAACCATTTTTGAAAACACCTTGTCCAAAAGGTCATGTCGGTATACATATTGCTCACAGATGCTTGTTGCATCATACACACACAGGAAACAATAGCACACCATTTACATATGCTGGACACACATTACATACCATACAGTATGTGTCGGGTTCGTGTGCAGACACCAAGGCAAAACAACATGCCACTCCGGCCGGCTCCCAACATGTCAATGAAAAGCTACGCCTTAAAGGTCTTATCTTTGGCGTTTGCTATCAAGAGCTTGCTCCATTTACACGCGCAGTTAAGAATTATTAAACTCGTCTGGAATAGTTACTCGCTTCCCGCCGCAGCAGGTACTGGCATTCATTAACACCTGTAGTGTCACAAGCTGTGACGTACGCGTCGCGGTCTGTCTTCCTTGTGGGCCTCGTTACGACGTGCATTGACGACAACTTACAACCGAAGCAATCCCAATATGCAGTCGTCGGTGCGAAACAGATCCATACAGCACTTGCGACAAGTAGCATTCACAACTATATTACAAGGGAAGTCGACGTGAAGCAGACACTGCGCTAGCTTCACGTTTTTCCAAATTACATCCAATTCTTTCCTTTTTTTACCGAAAATATAAGCGCCATTCCCAGACACTCGGCGACTCTATGCGGGCCCACCTGCTGTGTTAGTAAATCCGACCCTGACGGTTGCGAAGCTTCTGCGCTCGGCGGCAGCCGGCAGTGCCTGTAGTGCAGGCGGCGGAGCGGTTTCCAGGAAGGAGCGGCGGCGGCAACAGCAGCGGGGTGTTTGGGTTGTCGGATGGGTTCTGGACCCCTTATTTGTTTCGAAGGACCGGGACTGATTGAAGCCCATACCTTCTGTCTGAGATGTGGGGATTGGAATGATGGGTTTGGAGTGCGTCATGAGTGATGTTGCATGATAAAGTGGTAGGATGGTAAGGGATGTGTTTGATAATGAATTGAGTAGTGTTTCATGACTGAATGTTAGTCGGATTGTTTGATTTTTAGACGTGAAATTGGCGCGTGAGCGTCATTTTCGGGTATTTTGCTGTGGGGTTGTCGGGAATGATTCCTAAGTTTCTGATGGTTGGATGATTAGAAATGGAGGCTGAGGCAAAGAATTTTTCGGATTTTGTTTTGATGAGTTGCGAGATTGGCTCGATGTTTGCCAAGAGGTACAGGTGTCTGTTTGGCAAATAGCGGGACGCATTTAGTGCCAAGCGCAAGAATCTATTTTGCACTGCTTGAACTTTTTTGATGTTCTTGTTTGAAGCCAGTGACCAGAGTTCTGAACCGTATAGTATGGATGGTAGCACTACTGACTTGTATAGTTTTAACTTGGTATTTACTGATAGTCCTTCTCCTTTGAGGAGGGGGTATAATGTACATATGTGCTGTGACCCTCTGTTACAGATTTGGGTGACATGTTCGCTGAATGTCAGTCTTTTGTCAAATGTTATGCCTAAGTATTTTACATGATCATTCCATTCTAAGTTTACGTTGTTAAATCTAATGGCTATGTTTGGGCTCATTCTCCTGTGGGTGAACATAATAGCCTGTGCTTTGGCACTATTTATGGTTATCTTCCACAGGTTAGCCCAGTTCTGGATTAATTGTAGGTGATCCTGGAGTTTCCTGGCGATGAACAGTAAGTTTTTACTGCTCCTGTACACCGCAGTGTCGTCAGCAAACAGTGACAGGTGGCCCCCTGGTTGCTTTGGTACGTCATTTGTATAGTGAGAGTAGAGAGCTGGGCCCAATACTGAACCTTGGGGCACTCCAGCTTCTATTTGTCTGATGTTACTTTGGGCACCTGATAGTCTTACATAAAAAGTTCTGTTCCTAAGGAAGGATGCCAGGATTTGAATGATGTGTTTGGGACAGCCTTGTAAGTTGAGCTTGTAGATAAGGCCCTGGTGCCAGACCTTATCAAAGGCCTTCTCTATGTCAAGGAAGACTGCCCCTGTGCTGTGCCTGATACTTCGAGCTCTGCATAGTTCGTCAGTCAGTCTCATCGATTGGTGAATGGTGCTGTGTTCACCCCTGAAGCCGAACTGTTCCTGTATGATGATGTTGTTTTCTGTGCTGAATTTCTGGAGCTCCTTGTAGATGAACCTTTCTAGGACTTTCCCCAAGAAACTCAGTAAGGAAATTGGTCTGTGGTTCTGGGGGAAAAGGTGGTCCTTGTTTGGCTTTGGTATGGTTATCACCTTAGCTTGTTTCCAAGCCATGGGAAAATACTGCAAGGTTAGGCAAGCGTTGTAGATTGCTGTTAGAAACTCTAGTGCGTTTTGAGGTAGATGTTTCAGTTGAAGAGGTAGGATGTTGTCTGGTCCAGGCGCCTTTTTGTTTCCTATGTTTCTGAAGCATGTTCTGACTGTTTCAGAGTCCACTGGTGGAAATGTGGTGTCGCTTGGGGTTCTGAGTATTCTGTTGACATGTCTTATGACGTGTTCCTCGTGATCGTCGCTCTCGTCATCCACAGCTGCTGGCGTGGTGAATTGTAGTTCGAGAGTGTCGGCCATTGTTTCAGCCTTTTCCTCCGGTTCGTAAACGATTCCGTTCCTGCCGTGGAGTGGCTTATTGTCAACTGGTTTCCCCTTTCTGGTTTTGATAAGTTTCCAGAACTTTTCGGTGTTGTTGTCTGCATCGCGTAGAACATATCCCCAGGTGGATTCTCTAAAGGCCTGAAGTTCTCGTCTGACTCTTCTGGCGAGTCTGTCGGTTCTGGCTCGGTCTGCTGGGTCCCTAAGGGTTTGCCATCTCTGGCGGTGGTATTTCTTTTCTTGCAGTAAGTCTTGGATGTGCTGAGGGAGAGCATTTCTGGAGGTGGTGTGGATTATAGCAGTAGTGGCTTTCTTCCCGCTTTCTACTATGATTTTGCTGATGTTTTCTACTGCTGTGTTGATTGATCTCCTTGTGTGGAGCTGAGGAATCTCCGGTGTTTTTTCCTGAACAATGTTGTTGAACGTTTCCCAGTTTGTGTGAAACGATTTAATAGTTCTGGTGTCGAACTGCCTTGCCGGGTTGTCATCTAATGTCATTAAAACTGGATTATGATCTGAGTCCAGATCATTTACCACGGTAATGGTGGCCTGGTGTCTCAGGTTTTTGCATATAAATATGTCCAGTATGTCTGGTCTGTGTGTCGAGTAGTATGGGAAGTGAGTAGGGGTGTCTGGCGCTAGGACTGTTAGGCTCCTATGGTTGTCCAGGTATTTTCGTAGTATTCTTCCATTGGTGTTGGTGGCCCTGCAGTTCCATGTGCCATGTTTGGAATTTAAGTCCCCACCTATAATGATATATTCGGCCATGTTTGTCAGGTCAGTTAGGTCTTCAGGTTGTATATTTGGTTTACATGGAGGGTTGTACACAGCGATTAGGGTGGCTGTTCTCCCCTCTATTGTCGTTTCTACTGCTGTGGCTTCTGCTCTTCTGAGTCTTGGCGTGTTTAGTCTTCTGTGCGGCAATCTGTTTTTGACTAACACGGCTGTACCGCCCCCTTGCCGGTTTGGCCTGTCAGTTCTGTACATTGTGTAGTTCCGTACTTTAAATTTATCATCTGGTGTTAGGTGCGTTTCTGTAATTAGTGCCACACCAACGTTGTATGAGTCAAGGAATTCTTGGAGGGTATTCCTTTGAAATAGAATGCCATTGGCATTCCAAGTCATGATTGTGCTTCTTTGATTAAGGCCCGAGAAGACTGACAACTGCATGGCATATAATCGTGAATTTTGAGATCGGATCAGCAGCTTGCCTTAGCTGGGCTGCTGTGTTCTGAATTGTTCCCAGTATTTTTGGGACGTTGAACTGATTGATGAGGCCGAGAATTTCTTTTACATCTGTTCCCAGGCTTGCGATTCCAGGGAAGGGGGTGTTGGCTCCTCCGTCTTGCGCGGTTGGTGCCTCGTTCTGGGCCGCTGAAGTCGGTGCGTTTGCCGGATTTTGAC
The DNA here is from genome assembly GCF_023864345.2 of Schistocerca serialis cubense. Taxonomy (NCBI): domain Eukaryota; kingdom Metazoa; phylum Arthropoda; class Insecta; order Orthoptera; family Acrididae; genus Schistocerca; species Schistocerca serialis. The sequence continues at coordinate 630,445,120 of NC_064642.1, read as the reverse complement.
TTGTCATGGTTTGTCGGCGCCATAGATTTGGCCAGCTTTTCCCGGTCATCGCAGGTACTGGTGGTTGTTTAGTTTGATTCGTGGCTGTGGTGGAGGCGTTTTTTCTCTCCTCCCTTTTCTTGAGAATTTCTAGGTAAACTGGGCATTTTTTGAAATTTGCAGTATGCTCTCCCTGGCAGTTGTAGCATTTTGGTTTTTCTTCCCGTTTCTTGGTGCAGGTAGCGGTCGCATGCTGTTTGCCGCATTTTACGCAGTTTGGTTTTAGATGGCAGTTCCTGGCGCCATGATTGAAACCTTGGCAGTTGTGACATTGAGTTGGGCCTTTGGGGGCCCTGTATGACTCTACAGTCACTCCGAGGTGAAGGAGTGACTTAAGTTTGTATACTTTTCTGCCTTCATCTGAGTTTTCCAGTTCTACTATGAAGTTTGGTCGTAACCTCCTCTCCGTGGCGCCTACGTCCAGGATGGACATTTGGGTGACCTTGTGTACTGGGAATCCAAGAAGGGAGAGCTCTTCATGTACTAGATGTGGTTCCATGGTGACTAATAGTTTCTTTATCACCACCTTTAGGGGTCGTTTCTGGTTTATTTCGTGAGTGTAGAACGGTATGTTTTCGTTCTTCAGTAGCGTGCATAGGGCATTGAAGTCCTTCGCTTCGCTGAATTGATATGTTATTCTTCCTCCCCTGGAGTGAGACTTCAGCGTTCCACTGAGGGTCGGTTTGATCACCTGAAGGATTTTGGTGTAGCTTTTCGTGTCAAAGACTACTATTGGTGGCACATTGAACTTTGTCCTTTCCATGTTTGGAGGGACTGCATTGTGGCCTGGGTCATTGTCAGGAAGTTCGCTAGAGCAGCGGGGTGTTTGCACGCGCCGAGTGACGGCCGCATTGTGCATAGCACGGTACGCCCTTCCGCCATTAGCGTAATGCGAGGCCGCCAAAACACCCCGCTCAACGGGCCTGTTACCGTCTGACAGCTGAGCAGGCCGGACCACAAGTCGGCCGAAACTCAATTATATGGACACTTGTTAGTAAGCCTGTTCCTGTCTCCCCCCCCCCCCCCCCCAACTTGTGACTAAGAAGTACCTCACGTCCATATCGCTGAAAGGGGTCTATTTCATTTTATCACACACAAGTTGTTAAGGTCTTTAAGGTCTGATTAGGTCTGCTTATTTATTTATCGTCTGGTATTTTAAGCGTAATATTAAATATACACTGCTGGCCATTAAAATTGCTACATCAAGAAGGAATGCAGATGATAAACGAGTATTCATTCGATAAATATATTATACTAGAACTGACATGTGATTACATTTTCACGCAATTTGGGTGCATAGATCCTGAGAAATCAGTACCGAGAACAACCACCTCTGGCCGTTAACGGCCTTGATACGCCTGCTGGGCATTGAGTCAAACACAGCTTGCATGGCGTGTACAGGTACAGCTGCCCATGCAGCTTCAACACGATACCACAGTTCATCAAGAGTAGTGATTGGCGTATTGTGACGACACAGTTGCTCGGCCACCATTGAGCAGACGTTTTCAATTGGTGAGAGATCTGGAGGATCTGCTGGCCAGGGCAGCAGTCGAACATTTTCTGCATCCAGAAAGGCCCGTACAGAACCTACAACATGCGGTCGTGCATTATCCTGCTCAAATGTAGGGTTTCGCAGGGATCGAATGAAGGATAGAGCCACGAGTCGTAACACATCTGAAATGTAACGTCCACTGTTCAAAGTGCCATCAATGCGAACGAGAGGTGACCGAGACGTGTAACCAATGGCACTCCATACGATCACGCCGGGTGATACGCCAGTATGGCGATGACGAATACACGCTTCCAATGTGCGTTCACCGCGATGTCACCAAACACGGATGCGACCATCATGATGCTGTAAACAGAACCTGGATTCATACGAAAAAATGACGTTTGCCATTCGTGTACCTAGGTTCGTTGTTGAGTACACAATCGCAGGTGCTGCTGTCTGTGATGCAGCGTCAAGGGTAACCGCAGCCATGGTCTCCGAGCTGATAGTCCATGCTGCTGCAAACGCCGTCGAACTGTTCGTGCAGATGGTTGTTGTCTTGCAAACGTCCACATCTGTTGATTCAGGGATCGAGACGTGGCTGCACGACCCGTTACAGCCATGCGGTTAAGATGCCTGTCATCTCGACTGCTAGTGATACGAGGCCGTTGGGATCCAGCACGGCGTTCCGTATTACCCTCCTGAACCCACCGATTCCATATTCTGCTAACAGTCATTGGATCTCGACCAACGCGAGCAGCAATGTCGCGATACGATAAACCACACTCGGGATAGGCTACAATCCGACCTTTATCAAAGTCGGAAACGTGATGGTACGCATTTCTCCTCCTTACACGGGCATTACAACAACGTTTCACCAGGCAACGCCGGTCAACTGCTGTTTGTGTATGAGGAATCAGTTGGAAACGTTCCTCATGTCAGCACATTGTAGGTGTCGCCACCGGCGCCAACCTTGTGCGAGTGCTCTTAAAAGCTAATCATTTGCATATCACCACTCAATCCTTGATAAGAGGATTGCAGCACTGCATTGATGCCAATGGTCATAACTTCTAACACCTCCTGTAAATGGACGTCCATGCCTTTTTGACCTTCGTTGACCTTCAAAGGCCTTACTGTTTCACATCATTGGATTCGTCTTGATAGCCGCTATCAGAAATTAAGTACCAAACTATAGCATCCCATTAAAAAAAAAAAAAAAAAAAAAAAAAAAAAAAAAAAAAAAAAAAAAACTAAGTTGACCAACGTCATATTATGGCATGCAACATTTGTCCCACAGACTTTTCAGTTGCTATCATACTTTCGGAGTTATTCTAGGCGGCAATAGTTAGTGACTCATCCTGTATACCTTATGATGATCAGTTTGAAATTCTGAAGCCAGCTGTAAAATATATGTTTGCTGCACAGTTGTATTGTGCATCACGAATTCAGGAAAATTATTACTCGTTTGACCATCGCCCAGTTATCAAAGTAACGTCAAAATCGAATCGAGATCGTCTGAAATGGGCGCGTGTGCGGCGAACTCACTTTCCATGGTCGTGAGACCAAGTTATACGGTGGTTCCCTCGTGTGATCGGGCTACATCCAGACGATTTACTTATCTCATACACGGAATACGGCAGGCCATCAAGTACTAGTACCACAAGCAATAAGGCAGGTGAGTTATTACTTGGCTACAGTATTATTACAGCTGGCAACGAGGGCGTTCCGATGGGCGTATCGTTCACAAGTCATTCACAATGCTATGCGCTTTCCTTAGCACCACTGTACTTGTGTATTTTAACGTCACTACATGTTTCTAGTAACGGCCATGGGAAGCCAAGTGCAATAACATCGTGGTCGGGTAGTACTGCGGTAAAAGTCTTTCGACGACGTTAATAAAACTGTACTTCCACACGTGCATCGCTTACAATAAAACTGCATTCTGCAAACTGTAGACGGTGTTTACTATTTACAGGGATCCGGTAAAGTGTCAAGTTACCAGAAAATGTCACTCGGCCTTCAAATTAAAAACAAACTCGAGAGTAGGAATGGCGGCGGTGCCTGATATCTGTGAATCTCTCGCCGAGGCTGGCGTACCGCGTCCCCAGGCGCGCATAGCGGCAGCGGCGTGGAGAATGCGGCAGGTCTGTGCGGATAGCGTGCTGCAGACAACCACCAGCCGGCGGCTATACTGCCGCCACTGTGACGGCGCGACTCTTATCTGATCGCAGCAGCCGCCACAGGCGCCGCCCATATCTCGCGCCTACAACAAAACACTCTCAGCCGAGCATAAGTGTCGTTAAGTAGCCCTGATATATCATTAGCGCAACGAACGCGAGATTCCTCTGCGGCCAGCACATCTGACACAGGTGGCATCCATGTCGCTAACACACAGCGGTAGCGCTGTTGTGTATCGCACGTATTCGTCACCTGAGAACCGAATAGCCGATTCGGTTCTCCCTGATCTGTCCGTCTAGTTGAGCGGTCAGTGTGGTGGCTACCATGCGGAGATCCTGGATTCCTGGTACTGCCAGGAATTTTTCCTTGGCGGGAGAGCCAAAAAATTGTTAACTCGTCCCCTTAACAGGAATTCAGGAGCTTTATGAATTACAAGAAGCGGCTCCAAGGTCTGTAAAGCCGACAACAGCTGGGAGAGCGCTGTGTTGACCCTACGCCCTCTGCACCACATCCAAAAGACGCCTTTGGCAGAGGATGACACGGCGGTCGGTCGATCCCGATTGACCCCGTCTGTGACCAGATCGGCGGAGCTTTCTTCTCCTTAAAACGATTCGCTAATTTCAAGCATTTTTTCTATTTTGCATTTATGTGGTTGAATTGGAAAACTTCTCTATTTTCCGCACCCATTTCGCTACTCTCAGTTTCTGTACGTTCCCTCCGTGAATTTTTCTCTCCGTCACTGGCCACCGAAGGTAGCAAGCGTAAATATGTCGTGTTTTCGTGATGATGGTACAACCTTTCAGAGATGATAGAGAAGAAAAAAATGTTCAAATGTGTGTGAAATCTTATGGGACTTAACTGCTAAGGTCATCAGTCCCTAAGCTTACACACTGTTTAACCTAAATTATCCTAAGGACAAACACACACACCCGTGCCCGAGGGAGGACTCGAACCTCCGCCAGGACCAGCCGCACAGTCCGTGACTGCAGCGCCTGAGACCGCTCGGTGATAGAGAAGAGCTACTGTACCAATTTGTGACAGGAAACACTGGTCCGGAAGCGAATCACACGCGAAGCATCAAGCCAAAGAATACCCAACTTTTTTCTTTTTCAGGGTTGTTGTACATGCTTACATGTAACAAATACTGCTCTTGTACGAAGCGTCTCTCTCTCTCTCTCTCTCTCTCTCTCTCTCTCTCTTTCTTTCTTCCTCTCCCCCTCCCCCCCCCTCCACCTTCCCCTCCACCACCCTCTTCCTCTCCTTCTCACACAGACGGACAGACACACACACACATACACACACACACACACACACACACACACACACACACACACACACACACACACACACACGCACACACGAACACACATTTTTACGCTTGTATAATAATTTTAATAATTTATTTTGTCACAATCGCTTAAATATACCTATAATATATTCACATTATCAGTTTCGGCAAATAGCTGCCATCTTCAGATGTGATAAAACCACTAAAGAGTTTCGTATAGATATATGAAAAAAAACAGTGACGCAGTTCCAGCACCATGAACTCAACTAAAAAAAATTCAGTTAACATACATCGGATCGTCAAATGGTAAGAAAGACTTACGAAATTTTTTAGTACTCGTAATATCACATCTGAACATGGCAGCTATTTGACTAAAACGGTAATGTGAATATTTTATATATATTCAAGGATCTGTGGCGTAATTAGTTACTATGGAAACGTTTACAAAGGTTTGATACTTCCAAGTGACAATAAAATTTAAGAAACAATCTTTTTCGTCTGGAACAGCGGTCAACAATGTAGGAAGGTTATTTGGAAAGCAAGGCCTGATCGGTAGCGAAATGGAAACCACAGTGAAGGTCCGATGACCCTTTACACACATGCATTGGGCAGTGTCTCTAGTATGGCCGTCGATCGCGTCAGGTGGCACAGTGAGCAGATAAAGTATCCCGTGAAGTATTGGTGTTCAAAAATGGCTCTGAGCACTATGCGACTTAACTTCTGAGGTCATCAGTCGCCTAGAACTTAGAACTAATTAAACCTAACTAACCTAAGGACATCACACACATCCATGCCCGAGGCAGGATTCGAACCTGCGACCGTAGCGGTCGCTCGGTTGCAGACTGAGAGATTTCGCCTGATTTCATGCAACCCAACATAATTTAATTATAATGCATTTCCTTCTTCTTGACAATTCTCGGCCGTATACTGTAGGGACAATGAGGACGTTCCTGCAGCGTTTTGATTGAGGAGTGCTCGATCACCCACTATACAGCCCGGACTTGGTTCCCTCTGATTTTCAAGCCTGCTCACATCAACTGCTGGCTATGGAGACAACATTTTGGCACTGACACCGAGATGTGTTCTCGGTATCTCAGTCGGATAGAGCGTCTGCCATATAAGCAGGAGATACTGGGTTTGAGTCCCGGTCGGGGCACACATTTTCAACTGTCCCCGTTGATATTTATGCCGACACTGTAGCTCAGCGTGTTCTGTCAGAGAGCTGGTTGGCCTCTGTAATAAAAAAAAACTGAGTGGAAGGATCAACAAACGAACTTTAACGGTTGTCATGTGACGTCCGCAACGAAAAAACACAACGATCAACAACGAAAAAAAAAAAAAAAACTGGAGCCCAGCGTAGATAACTGGCGAAACGTTCAGGTGACTTTCTTCTATGACGAGGGTAGACTATTGGAAAGTTCGTACCACACTACGAGAAATGTCGGAGTGGCAACTACGTAGAGACGTAACTGTTGCACATAAAACATTTTTGATTTTCGCTGCGGTTTCCATTTCGCTGCCGATTGGTCTCCCGTACAAATATTCCCGACTTGGACCCCTGTGCCCCACTTTAGTATCCCGTCAGCGGTGGATTCCGATCGCAACTAATTCGTGCTGCATCTCGCGATCGGCTTGGCGATCGCCTCCGTTGCGGGGAGAGGGGGGTGGGGGGGGAGGGGGGGTGGAGGCATCACGTCACATGGGGCCGAGGGGCCGATCCGCTATCGCAGGAACGAGGTCACACAGAGAGCCACTAATTCAGTCTTGGATAGCACATCGCATGAGTTACTACCAGTCATGCTGTACTGCTATTCGGATAAGTGCTTTAAATACTGACTTTCTTGTTCCCACTATCAAATTCTGTTCAGTGCCTAGCAGTAGAAGACTTTGGTTTTGTTTACTGATTACGAGTTAGTATTGGGAGATATACACAAGGGGAAGCAATGTACTGGTTGGCTCTTCTAGGAACGTATCCTTTCGGTATTTTAACAGTAAACCACATCGAAATACATAACGCTTCTCTTGCACCTGTCACTGGAGTTGACTCAGAATTTCCAGAACGCTTTCGTGCTTACTATATGGAGCTCTAACGAAACGTGTTGCTCTTCTTTGGATCTCCTCTACGACCTCTATCAATTTTTCTGTTGCAGATCCCAGACTGACGAGCAATATTCAAGTACTGTTCTAACAAGTGTTCTGTAAGCTACTTCATTTGTTGATCGACTACATTCCCTGAGGATTCATCCAGGGAATCTCTGTCTATCTTGCAATTAATTTTATGTGCTCCTAACGCATATTCGCAGATATTTTATGTAAGTAACTGCTTCCTGTAATTGTCTGCAGTAACCGTGAAATAAATGGTCTCTATGTATTGGCAATACGTTACATTTTATTGTGTTGAAGGTCAACTGGCACTCCCTGCATCAAGCGTGATCCTCTGCAGGTTTTGCTGCACTTTGCAACAATTTTATAGCGTCGAGAATTCTCTGTATACAACATCATCATCCGCGAAAAGCCTCATGGAAATTCCGACTTTATCTAGTAGGTTACTTATACATATTCTCAAAAGTAATGGTCCTATAAATCTCCCTTGGGGAACCCCCGAAGTTACCTTTACATAACCACCCATTTGACTGCATTGAAATATTTATAACAATCTAGGCTTCATCTACATCTACATCTACATTTATACTCCGCAAGCCACCCAACGGTGTGTGGCGGAGGGCACTTTACGTGCCACTGTCATTGCCTCCCATCCCTGTTCCAGTCGCGTATGGTTTGCGGGAAGAACGACTGCCGGAAAGCCTCCGTGCGCGCTCGAATCTCTCTAATTTTACATTCGTGATCTCCTCTGGAGGTATAAGTAGGGGGAAGCAATATACTCGATACCTCATCCAGAAACGCACCCTATCGAAACCTCGACAGCAAGCTACACCGCGATGCAGAGCGCCTCTCTTGCAAAAATGGTTCAAATGGCTCTGAGCACTATGGGACACAACTGCTGAGGTCATTAGTCCCCTAGAACTTAGAACTAGTTAAACCTAACTAACCTAAGGACATCACAAACATCCATGCCCGAGGCAGGATTCGAACCTGCGACCGTAGCGGTCCTGCGGTTCCAGACTGCAGCGCATTTAACCGCACGGCCACTTCGGCCGGCTCCTCTCTTGCAGAGCCTGCCACTTGAGTTTGCTAAACATCTCCGTAACGCTATCACGCTTACCAAATAACCCTGTGACGAAACGCGCCCCTCTTCTTTGGATCTTTCTATCTCCTCTGTCAACCCGACGTGGTACGGATCCCACTCTGATGAGCAATACTCAAGTATAGGGTGAACGAGTGTTTTGTAAGCCACCTCCTTTGTTGATGTACTACATTTTCTAAGGGCTCTCCCAATGAATCTCAACCTGGCACCCGCCTTACCAACAATTAATTTTATGTGATCATTCCACTTCAAATCGTTCCATACGCATACTCCCAGATATTTTACAGAAGTAACTGCTACCAGTGTTCGTTCCGCTATCATATAATCATACAATAAAGGATCCTTCTTTCTATGTATTCGCAATACATTACATTTGTCTATGTTAAGTTGCCACTCCCTGCACCAAGTGACTATCCTCTGCAGATCTTCCTGCATTTCGCTGCAATTTTCTAATGCTGCAACTTCTCTTACTGTACATGTTTTGCTTGAAGAAACAATTCTTGGACCATGTTCTGATCTTTCCCACATTGAAGTCATCTCTTCCTTAGGATTTTTCAGTGACGTCAATATTCAGATGTCTTTTCCAGGCTACCCGACGTCGTGCTAGTGTTCTCCCGATTCGTCAAGCCGGCTTGAAGACTCGAAAGCACCCTGGCCCAGGCTGTTCCCAGTTCTTGCGCACAGATCAGTGACAATAGGCGTCACTTGCAAAAAGCACCCACTCCACCTGATTTCTAGGTTACGCCGATCGTTTCCCTTTGAATTCCTGAAGTACGAGGTGCTTCTTTCACAAGAGAGGCAGTAGAAAACTATTGAACAAGCACATTGAAGATATTAAATTTCTGTCTGTGAAATACACGTAGGCTTATTTCTACATTTAAAATTTCCCACCAGTCGTTTGAGAATGGAGCTGGTAGCGCCGCTGTGAGGATGAAAATCAGGTTTTCTTTAAATACGCGCTGTAGCGGTCGTGAGCTTTACTTATCTTTGGGATTGAACTTGATGAGTTGATGGTAATCAAAATGCCTTTAAGGCGACAAAGACGGAATTATCAACACCTCTCTGAGATTGAACGTGGTAGTTTAACAGGGCTGCGAAAAGCTGGATGTTCCTTTGGCGATATTGCAGAAAGATCTGGCAGGAATGTAGCCACTATACGTGGTTACTGGCAGCGGTGATCAAGAGAATGTACGGTCGGAAGATCGGGCTCCGGACGGCCATGTGGCACTACCGAGAGGGAAGACCATCGTGATCGGTGTACGGCTCTGGCGTACCATACTGGGTCTGCAGCAACAATCTGAGCAGCATTTGGCGCCACACACAGACAACTAATTGCTATCATTTACGTCAAGGACAACTCCGAACCAGACGCCCTGTAGCTTGCGTTCCACTAATCCCAAACCATCACCGTTTACGAGAGCTCTTTGTAGGACAGGGTGAAAATCTTTCGTGTTTTCCGGAGAAAGATGGCTCTGCCTCGGCGTCAGTGATGACTTGTGTGCTGGTTGGAAGGAGGCCAGTTGAAGGCCTGCAACCACCCTGCGACACAGTTGTGCTCGGGGGGGGGGGGGGGGAGGCAGTCCTTAAGATATCAGGAACATTCTCGTGGTTATCCCATCCTCCTTGGCAGCAAAATGTCAAACTGTTGGTTCGATCTGCTGTGCTGCCATTCATGAGCAGCATCCGAGGGCGTGTTTTCCAACCGGATAACGCTCGCCCACAAATACCGCTGTTGTAACTCAGCATGCTCTGACAAAGTGTCGACATGTTGCCTTGGCCTGCTCGATCGCTAGATCTGTCTTCCGTCGGGCACATACGGAACTTTATCGGACGACAACTTCAGCGTCATCCACAGCCAGCACTAACCGTCCCTGTATTGACCGACGAAGAGCAACAGGCATGGAACTCCATCCCACTGATATGTGGCACCTCAACAATACAAATTTGTAGGCTTGCATTCAACATTCTGGCTGTTACACCAGTCATTAATGTACCAGCATTTCACATCATTTGCAATGGCTTACCTTTCGCCGAAGAAGAGCCCTGCCAAGGTGGAGGAAAACATATGATGACACACCTGTTGACCTGTCTATCCTTACTGACCCCAAACACTTTCCAAGATATGTGGTTGGCCAACGACGCTGCAGTGAAGTGTGCCGAACACTGGAGAGGGATATGAGCCTTGATGTAGACAATAATGATGACTTCCGATATGTGAAGATCGTGAATGTATATATGAATGTATAACTATTATTTAGTTGCATTTGTAACCTAGTATATGTAGATGTAGCTCAGACACGATTAAATAAATAAATCTTGTGCTTACACTTTGTGATCAAAAGTATGCCGACACCTGGCTGAAAATGACTTACTAGTTCGTATCGCTCTCCATCGGTAATGCTGGAATTCAATGACGTTGGCTCACCCTTAGGCTAGATTACAGCTTCTTCGCTCGCACGCATACGTTGAATCAGGTGCAGGAATGTTTCTTGGGGAACGGCAGCCCATTCTTCACAGAGTGCTGCAGTGAGGAGAGGTATCGATGTCGGTCGGTAAGGCTTGGCACGAAGTCGGCTTTCCAAAACATCCCAAAGGTGTTCTGTAAGATTCGGGTCAAGACTCTGCGCCGGCCTGTCCATTATAGGGACTTTATTGTCCTGTAAGCACTCCGCCACAGGCCGTTTATTATGAATTGTTGCTCGATAGTGTTGAAAGATGCAGTCGCCATCCCCGAACTGCTTTTCAACAGTGGGAAGCAAAAAGGTGCTTAAGACATCAATGTAGGCTTGTGCTGTCATAGTGCCACGCAAAACAACAAGGGGTGCAAGCCCCTCCATGAAAGATACGACCACACCATAACACCACCGCCTCCGAATTTTGCTGTTGGCACTAACACGCTGGCAGATGACGTTCTCCGGCCATTTGCCATACCCACACCCTGCCATCGGATCGCCACATTGTGTACCGTGATTCGTCACTCCACACAACGTTTTTCCACTGATCACTCGTCCAATGTTTACGCTCCTTACACTAAGCGAGGCGTCGTTTGACATTTACCGGCATGACGTTTGACTTATGAGCATCCGCTCGACCGTGAAATCCGCTTTTTCACATCCCGCTTAAATGCCATAATGCTTGCAGTGGATCCTGATGCAGTTTGGAATTCCTGAGTGATGGTCTGGATGCCTGTTACACATGACGACCCTCTTCAACTGTCAACGGTCTCAGTCAGTCAACAGACGAGGTCGGTCTGTACGCTTTTTTGTGCTGCACGTGTCCCTTCACATTTCCACTTCACCATCACATCGGGAACATTCGACATAGGTTGTATTTAGAGTGTGGAAATCTCGCATACAGACGTATGACACAAGTGACACCCAATCACGTGACCACATTCGAAGTCCGTTGACTTCCGCGGAGCGCCCCATTCTGATCTCTCACTATGTCTAATGACTACTGATGTCGCTGATATGGAGTACCTGGAAGTAGGTGGCAGCACAATGCACCTAATATGAAAAACGTACGTTTTTGGGGGTGTCCGGATACTTTTGATCACATAGTGTACATTAACCTTTGATATTCCAGTGTTAATTACTTAAATATGATGCCTAGACAAACATTCCCGAAATTTCATTACTCTACAGTAACTACTGTTAGGCGCTCCGGTGTTTTTTTTTTTTTTTTTTTTTTTTTTTTTTTTTTGCGTCAGTATACGCAAGTAATGATAGCGAACATGACAACTTTCTGGGAAGCTCGTGCAGGACGTGGCTATACTGTGCTGGTCTCGTAGAGAAGTGGCTCTGCATGTTGCGTCCCTCAGCAGTAGAACAGGCACGTACGAGCCGCGACGCGACCCATTACCCGCGGCGTCGAGGGACAGCATGTGCGCCACACAGGTGCGCGCCCTCTGCCGCAGCTGCCGGGCGCGGCCATCCTACGTGCTCGTAATCGCCGCTCACGTTACGCCTGCAAATTAACTGCACGCGGAAATTGCATTTTTAGCCATTCGTAAATTCATACATATGTAATATCTCGCCGGTTCTTGCCGCGCGGGGTAGCCGTGCGGTCTTCGGCGCCTTGCTACGGTTCGTGCGGCTTTTCCCGTCGGGGGTTCAAGTCCTCCCTCGGGCATGGGGGTGTGTGTTGTCCTTAGCGCAAGTTTGTTTAAGTTAGATGAAATAGTGTGTAAGCCTATGGACCGATGACGTTGGCAGTTTGGTCCCACAGGAACTTACCACAAACTTCTAAATTTCGCAGCCGGCCAGAGTGGCCGAGCGGTTCTAGGCGCTACAGTCTGGAACCGCTACGGTCGCAGGTTCGAGTCCCGCCTCGGGCATGGTTGTGTGTGATGTTCTTAGGTTAGTTAGGTTTAAGTAGTTCTAACAGAAACCAGATGGCAGTTATACGAGTCGAGGGGCATGAAAGGGAAGCAGTGGTTGGGAAGGGAGTGAGACAGGGTTGTAGTCTCTCCCCCATGTTATTCAATCTGTATACTGAGCAAGCAGTAAAGGAAACAATAGAAAAATTTGGAGTAGGTATTAAAATCCAGGGAGAAGAAATAAAAACGTTGAGGTTCGCCGATGGCATTGTAATTCTGTCAGAAACAGCAAAGGACTTGGAAGAGCAGTTGAACGGAATGGACAGTGTCTTGAAAGGAGGATATAAGATGAACATCAACAAAAGCAAAACGAGGATAATGGACTGTAGTCGAATTAAGTCGGGTGATGCTGAGGGAATTAGATTAGGAAATGAGACGCTTAAAGTAGTAAAGGAGTTTTGCTATTAGGGGAGCAAAATAACTCATGATGGTCGAAGTAGAGAGGGTATAAAACGTAGACTGGCAATGGCAAGGAAAGCGTTTCTGAAGAACAGAAATTTGTTAACATCGAGTATTGATTTAAGTGTCAGGAAGTCGTTTCTGAAAGTATTTGTATGGAGTGTAGCCATGTATGGAATTGAAACATGGACGATAAATAGTTTGGACAAGAAGAGAATAGAAGCTTTCGAAATGTGGTGCTACAGAAGAATGTTGAAGCTTAGGTGGATAGATCACATAACTAATGAGGAAGTATTGAATAGGATTGGGGAGAAGAGAAGTTCGTGGCACAACTTGACTAGAAGAAGGGATCGGTCTGTAGGACATGTTCTGAGGCATCAAGGGATCACAAATTTAGCATTGGAGGGCAACGTGGTGAGTAAAAATCGTAGAGGGAGACCAAGAGATGAATACACTAAGCAGATTCAGAAGGATGTAGGTTGCAGTAGGTACTGGGAGATGAAGAAGCTTGCACAGGATAGGGTAGCATGGAGAGCTGCATCAAACCAGTCTCAGGACTGATGACCACAACAACAAAAAGTTCTAAGGGACTGATCACCTCAGAAGTTAAGTCCCATAGTGCTCAGAGCCATTTGAACCATTTGAACCAAATTTCTCGTCGGTTCTTGGTGGAGCGTAGCCATATTAGAAATTGAACACACAGTATTAATGTTAAACAATAATATTTAGTTGATAGTGTGGTGTCACCGCCAGACACCACGCTTGCTAGGTGGTAGCCTTTAAATCGGCCGCGGTCCGTTAGCATAGGTCAGACCCGCGTGCCGCCACTATCAGTGGTTGCAGACCGAGCGCCGCCACACGGCGGGTCTAGTCTAGAGAGACTCCCTAGCACTCGTCCCAGTTGTACAGCCGACTTTGCTATCGATGGTTCACTGTCTACATACGCTCTCATTTGCAGAGACGACAGTTTAGCGTAGCCTTCAGCTACGTCATTTGCTACGACCTAGTAAGGCGCCATATTCAGTTACTATAATTACTATCTTCAAGAATGTATTCTGAACAGATAATATTGTGAATAATGTACCGTCAAGAGCGACGTTCATCATTAATGGATTAAAGTTAAGTATCAAACTAATTACGTCCGCTTTCTGAATTCTCATTCCTTGTCATCTTCCAGACCTCACGTCAGCATAGTTCTTCTCTCCTCATGCCAGCTTGCGTGAGCTAAAACGCGTGCATTTCGGCCTCCACTCGTAACACGGTGTTGGCTCTTCTGCTAACACAAAAAAGTCGTTATGAATCGTTTTAGTCAATAGTCAGATAACTTAATACTCAGCAGATAGTCCACACAACACTAGCAAGAATTTGTGGCCGTACCACAGTCTAATAAATACAGTCTCGACATTGTCTTGTCCGAAAGCTGTTACCGTTTGACAGCATAAGCGATCCTAGCGCTCCAGGCGGTGAGAAAGCAGTCACATGCGTTGTAAGGGTAACATTCGTTTGTAATTATGTTTTGCTTAATTATTGAAAAAGTTTTTATAATCGTACGTTCCATGCACCAGTAAATTACAAAGAGACGTGAAATACCGTGTAATAGACGTAAAACTAGCCGAATCACACAGATTCGGTGACATAAGCTACTTAGCTCAGCTATGACCTTTACCTCTCGTTCACTATTCTTGCATACACTTCTTATTCAGTCTCCAATAAGCTGATTCCTTTACAGTTCTCTGAGTTACTACGGTCTCGCTTGTGACCACGGATCTGGTCTAGCTCCATTTCTCCAGTACATTTTAAATAAATGTAATCTCATTTGTAGTAGCTGCCTCCATATTGTAGCAGTTTAACGTTTATGTCGTTCATACCGAACTAATTTTGAATGGCTGTGCAAGACCATTTTTTGCGTGTCACACTGCACAGAAAATTCAGATTAGCTGTTAATGCAATGCCGGAAGAAGCCATCAGTCCATCATAAATTTGTTCAAGGTCAGGCAAACTTTCAGAGTAAAATGCTTTCACAGTAGAATAAAAAGAATCTGTGAAGTTATATGTTGACGGGTCCTCAACTATTCGCTGAAGGTCGCCCACCACTGCTGTTGCTAATCTGCGGTGCGTCCTTGTTTGCACCGAATATTTAAACGAGAAGTGCTAATCCGCTTACCCATTAACCTAATCCCGAGCGCTAGCGTTGCAAGCTTCTGAAGACTTTGCATAGCAGAAAGCATTATTAAGCATCCACTTTGCCAGAAGCAAAGCATGTGCACTACTTCCCAGTGCCTGCGTAAGAAGCTTGGAGAAACGAGGCTTTAAATAAACAAACGCACATTTTGGATCAAGAGATTCTACGCTCCTAAACTTTCTTAAGAGCAGACTTAGTTTTGTCTTCGTAAGTTCATCTCAATTGTAAGGGACCACTGTAGAAGTTTTTATATGTCCATCCATGAGATCGATGATCCGTGGGACTTCAGCTGTTTACCTACTTAATAAAACGAAACACCTGCAACCGTCGTTTTGATGTTGTTTTATTACATGGCAATCAGTTTCGGTGACTCAATACACTATCTTCAGGTCGTGAACGCCTATCGCATACACGATTCCGTCAGTAGCCAACATCTATGAACTGGCTTCCGTAGAATACGAGGTGTGGCTAGAAAAAAACCGGACTAGTACTGGTGAAACAATAAAACGAATGCAATAAGGCTGAAAGTCGCGTGGCCTGTCACGTGACTCTCGCTCCTCCTACTGCTCGAGTTTCATCTGCCTCCTACACTCAGTCTGCGCGTGGCGTCTGTTTTAAGTAGTTGACGTTTTGTCTGTGCGTCGGAAAATGTTGAGCGTACAGAAAGAACAGCGTGTTAACATCAAATTTTGTTTCAAACTAGGAAAATCTGCAAGTGAAACGTTTGTAATGTTACAACAAGTGTACGGCGATGATTGTTTATCGCGAATACAAGTGTTTGAGTGGTTTAAACGATTTAAAGATGGCCGCGAAGACACCAGTGATGACACTCGCACTGGCAGACCATTGTCAGCAAAAACTGATGCAAACATTGAAAAAATCGGTAAACTTGTTCGACAAGATCGCCGTTTAACAATCAGAGCAGTGTCTGAGTTAACAGGAGTTGACAAGGAAAGTGTTAGGCAGATTCTTCATGAAAATGGTTCCAAAGTGTCTCACAATTGAACAGAAGGAACGCCGAAGAATGATTTGTTCTCACATCCTGGAAAACATTGAAAGTGATCCCACCTTCTTACCAAATGTTATTACTTGCGATGAATCGTGGTTTTTTACTTACGATCCCGAAACTAAACGCCAATCGATGCATTGGAAAACTCCTGGTTCTCCACGACAAAAAAAAGCACGAATGTCAAAATCGAAATTCAAGGCAATGATGATTGTTTTTTTTGACATCAAAGGGATTGTGCACATTGATTGGGTACCAGAGGGACAAACAGTGAATCAGCATTACTACATTAGCGTCCTGGCTACCCTACGTGAGCGAGTACGGAGAAAACGGAACGATTTGTGGAGAAAAAAGTCATGGATCCTTCACCAAGACAATGCCCCGGCTCACAGTGTGTTGTCAGTGAAGACGTTTTTGGCAAAACACAACATTCCCATCTTAGATCATCCACCCTACTCACCTGATTTGGCGCCCTGTGACTTTTTTCTTTCCCCTAAAGTCAAGTCAGCTTTGAAAGGAACTAGATTTGAGACTGTTGAAGCAGTAAAAGAAAAAGCGACGGAAGTAATGTATGGACTTACCGAAAATGATCTGCAGCATTGCTATGAACAGTGGAAAATTCGTATGGAGCGGTGTAGAGACCGAGGAGGAGAGTACATTGAAGGAGATAACATGAAATTGTAAATAATTGTAAATAAATGTTTTTTCCAGCATCAGTCCGGTTTTTTTCTAGCCGCTCCTCGTACTGCAATAGCGACGTTGTGTGTCCAGCCATCAACTGATGTTTGCAAGACACAACATCGCTGTGACGGACATCGCTGTTACGGTGTTCTACGGAGGCCAGTTCATAGATGGTGGCCACTGATAGGATCGTGTGTACGATCGGAGCTCACCCCCTCAGCATCAGCTAAAGTCTGGAGATAGTGTACTCAGACACCGATACTGGTTGCCAAACAATGAAATATCATAAAAAGGCCGAGTGCAGGTGTTTCATTTTATTAAGAACTTAGTAGAATTGTTATTTTCTGCGGAAATATCCGCAGCAGAAGAGGTAATACAGTGCAATAAGGGGGCGATCTTTTATGTGGTTGTGGTTTTTCCGGAGACTTTAATACTTAACACGCAACACCCAACTCAAACTCTCGTTGTTTATCAAATGGTTCAAATGGCTCTGAGCACTATGGGACTTAACATCTATGGTCATCAGTCCCCTAGAACTTAGAACTACTTAAACCTAACTAACCTATGGACATCACACAACACCTAGCCATCACGAGGCAGAGAAAACCCTGACCCCGCCGGGAATCGAACCCGGGAACCCGGGCGTGGGAAGCGAGAACGCTACCGCATGACCACGAGATGCGGGCCGTTGTTTATCAGCAAGCGGACAGGACAACACATGTTCAACACATGCCGATTACAGATTTCACGTATTTTCTCCTTAAGATGTTCGTTATTCGCCTTCAAACTTCGCCGTAAAATCAGGGGGCAAGGCAACAGAATTAGGACTTCTCAACGTCGAGATTAGCAGTAACTGAGAAACATTAGCTCACTGGAAAAGTAGCGGGTGTAGGCTCTTTATGAAACACCCATACATCAGGCTGCAGGGATTTAAACGTCTTAAATCAGGATATATGAAATGGGTTTGCTTCTATTCAAAATAAGTCCAGGAAAGGGCCGAATAACTGTAGGTATCTCCTTTGATGTAAAGAAAGCATTTGATGGTGTGAACAATACTATAATTTTGCATACGTTCCCACATTACGAAATTAGAAGAGCTAAATAATCATTTCATATCTGTAAAAGATGAATTTCAGTTTATTATTATTGCTCTACCAAATCTGAACAGCTTTTAGTGAAGTTATGGAGTTTTTTTTATGGTCTGAGGCCCTAAAGCCACTAATAAATTAAAAAAAGTTATGGAGCTACTTTCTTCTTTTTCCTTAAGTAAGTCTTATCCAATCCACATTTTGTGTACATAAATATCATTTAATTTAGGTCCATTTCATGACCTTTGACACTGCAGTATTTATGTTCGCTATATCTATGATGTTCGATATTGATCACATTTCCTGGCTGCGTGCAAACAAGCGCAGAGATTTCCATAATCTCTGTCTTCTCTACGATCATACCAATAATCGCTGTCCCTCATATATTTCCTCAAACTTAACGCTCTTATCTGAACAACATGTCAGAAAAACCCATTTCCGTCAGAGCACAATCATTTCTGTCCCACTCCATCATTCAGCTACTTTTTCGTTCTTAGTGGCAGCAACTCGTCCCTGGGATAACGTCCCGGTTTATATTAGAGAACTGAATAGCATCTCCGGCTTCAGAAGATAAAATATCTACGAAAGCAACAATGTGGACTACGTTATCCCTGTACCCACTTGTTACTCTTGTACATCCTTCTTTCTAACGACATCTTCCTCTTTTCCCAGTACTCTTAGCTGATTCAGTCCATTTAAATTTCCTTTCCCCAAAACTCGCTGTATCAGAAAATTTCTGTCTTGCACCCTTCTAAATGCCTTTTGTACTGTCACTATCATTAGCGTTTTTGCTGTCACTATTATTATTACTATTATCGCTATTAGTGGCAGTGGCAGCAGCAGTAGTGGTAGTACAAGTACTACCCAATATTAACTTCTATAGTTCAGAGTCAGTATTATTTAATGACATTGCCACTTCAGCCACTCAAAACATTTTAATACTAAATGGCATTTTAAAATTGTTATTTCTTAGGAGACTATGATGTAAAAAAGGTACTATGCCTGTGAAATCCTGGTCCAGTATAAGAGAGGGCCTTATGGCCCTCATCAGACCAGGTTTAATAAATGAATAAATATTTCCTGTGTACGTTTTCAGATTTATGACCATATTCTTTTATGTGTGTACCAAGATTACTTGTCACTGAGACGGAAAGTAATACAACGCGGAAGAAAACAATGTATCTATAAAGGTATTGCATCATATTAATTTAAACCATCGGTTCAGATTTGGCATTATCACCGAATGGGAAGCCTATCTAAATTTGGCAGACCGACTTCAAACAAGATGACTGCTTTCAAGAAATATTTCCTGATTCGGCTAATCGTATCGTCAGCAACAGTCCGACGACTAACGAAACAGAGATAATACTTTTCGCGGCATGCAAAAGCGTGCTCAGACTTCCCTGAAAGTGTCCTCTAGCAAACAAGGTCCAATTAATTTCGCTGTTTGGCTTCACGGGGTAATTCGGCCTACGCAGAAACCCGTCGTCGGTGTTAAGTGAGTCGTAAACACGCCCAACCGTTAACTTGACGAAGCGCGCGCGGCGGAACTGCCGAACGGAACGCAGGCTGTACGCAAAACACTCCCGTGATATACGAGGTGACGGTTATGGTTTCCAATTACGTCGCCAGTTGCGCTGAATGATTATTAATACCGAGGCGAAGTAAACTAATTCGGTTAAATTCATTCTGGGCTTGCGAGCAAGAAATGTATTAATTATGCCATGGAAATTGTATTGGCTCGCACCCAGGCAGTAAATCTTTATCTGTTCAAGTTGTGCCACATCGTGCAGAGATCGTGGTGAGAAAAGAGGTGTAGCCGAGAGATTAATGCCGGCTAATCTGCACAGTTTCTGCTGTAGAATTTTCATTCTACCTCGACAAGAAAAGCGGACACGAATTAGTAACGAATGAATGAAAGTCTGGAACGTGTGCATGGCGTTCTACCAATTCTACTGGGGGTTTCGGTCAGCAGTGACCATATTCAGATGTGTTTTATAACATGTTATAATATAATAAGACCGTAGTGGCATCGTCACAAAATATGCACAAAAGCAGCTTAGCACGTGTTTAAAATGTGAAGTAAACCAGGCCACAGTGCCGGCTGCTGTTCATAAGAAACTGCAGTACAGTAGGCACAAAAGCTTCGTGATTACTGACGGAAATAAAAGACGTTTATTCTAGACTTCTGTACCGTAACGGAGGATATCGGCAGTTTTAGTATGTGGTTAAATAAGTTAAAGAAGAACGAGACGCTAATTGCCTATGTTTCAACATTCACATGGAGGACCCATCCCGAAATCCTTCCCTCCATCATCACTACCGTTGTCATCGTGTTTGATGCTATCTTCTATTGACAGTTGCTTCTTCTAGAAATTTTGTCATTTAAAAAGGGCTTCTGTTGCTGATTTCCATTGTCTTCAATTTTTACGTGCGTTTTAATGCTGCGCGATCAATTCCACATTTTCTACGTTTGCTAGTTATTTTACTGTGGAGTTTGAACGGGGCTTATTAATTCGGATTCTTATTATGCTTCACTTATGCATCGTTTCCTACACAGCGACACTTCTCTATTAAAACATCTAGAAACATACCAGGGTGCTGTAAAATCCATAAAGAGGTTGTTATTTTCTTTCTTCGAACGATGTGAAGTTCTTGTTCACTAATTAATTTCCGTGGGAGACGTAGAAATGGTAGTTCCTGGGCCCGGGAGGAGGTGACGCTATGGCTCACCCACTTCGTTTCATTTCTGGGTTGTCTTAGAGTATTAAAGAATTATTGATACTTAACTATAGACTGTCACATGTGACAACCCGCTAAGTGCCGATTGGATTTCTGCTTAGGAGATTGTGTACACTTCCTAACGGAAAACAGCGCAGTAGATGTCGTAATGCTAAAACAGAGCGATTTGTCTTACTTTCAAAAAAATATAATCACTGGCTTACGGAGCGAGGGTGGAAGCATCTCCGAAACGGCTAAGTTTGTAAATAGTTAGTGTACCGCCAAAATTAAAGTACATCCCGTGCACAGCGAAACGACGCCATACAAAAATCGCAACTGCGGTGCATCAAGAGTCACAGCCGGCCGCTGTAGCCGAGCGGTTCGAGACGCTTCAATCCGGAACCGCGCTGCTGCTGCGGTCGCAGCTTCAAATCCTGCCTCGGGCATGGATGTGTGTGATGTTCTTAGGTTAGTTAGGTTTAATTAGTTCTAAGTTCTAGGCGACTGATGACCTCAGACGTTAAGTCCCATAGTGCTCAGAGCCATTTGAACCAATCTTGTCTTTCACGGTCAATACTGTTACCATCTGAGTTATGCAGGCCCTCGCAGTTCCAGGAAGTTTTGAAACGGCACGCCTCACTGTAGTATAAAAGGTCCAGCCTGGAAAACATCGCGAAACTACGGCTAGGCCATTATACCGTAATTTCACATGCTTCAAATGGCTCTGAGCACTATGGGACTTAACATCTAAGGTCATCAGTCCCCTAGAACTTAGAACTACTTAAACCTAACTCAGTTAAGGACATCACACACGTCCATGCCCGCGGCAGGATGCCGTAGCGGTTGCACGGTTCCAGACTGAAGCGCCTAGAACCGCTCGGTCACACCGGCCGGCCACCGTATTTTCCTTTCTACCAAGAATGCCTGTCCTGCTACGTACGTAGAGATATTCTGATACAAGTTAGTATTCGATAATTTAATTTCAGTACCGAGTGCTTTTAGAATCGAATCATTCTTTCGATACTTACTCTGTATGGAAAGAAAAGTACTTGTATCGAGTATGTTTTACGCGCATGTCCGAGTAGTGAGTGACTGTTTGCTTGTGCCTATGGTACTGTCTCACGTTCCCCGTGTATCCCTTCGTCCGCTGGCTCTGTTCATCAGTTCGTCAGCCATATTATTTGCTGTGGTTTGCAATCGCATAGTGCGTGCTTCCTGTCAAAAGTTAGTTAGCTTTTATTGTGCCACGGTGCCGCCAAAATCCAAAGTATGGGCATATTTTAATAAAATGGATGACATACGGCAGACTGCAAACGATGTTTTATAACTGTGAAGTTTGTGGCAATACGTCCAATTTGTTTAAAAACGTCAGTACTCACGACACTGTTTTCGAGAGAAAAAAACAGAACGTTATGTCTCTGGGCATGATAAAACAAGTGACAGGTGTGTGTGAACGTAACAACAGTTCTCTTGTGATTTTCTCTGATACGAAGTTATTGTATCTGCGCAAGCATCCTCTTTAGGTTATGAGTCGTCATTTTAACGTTTGCCAATAATTTAATTTCATTCATTGTTTAGTTACGAGTAAATATCGTTTTGAGTTTCGCAGTTATAAGAGAAACGATACGTGGAAAATAAAATTAAAACGCTTAGTGCTGGGAAGTATCGTCTTTCGACAAATACAATGAAACTTCAACAATATCTTAATGTCGTTGCAAGATCTGTGCCTAGCGAACGTTTATTTTCAAAAGTTGGTGGAAGTACGATTCAGAACAGAAATAGGTTGTCTCCTAAACATTTACAGCAATTGGTCTTTTAAAGTAACTTTCCAGAAGGTGACTTTTTTGTTTAAGGATTATCATTAATACAGAAACAAAACTATTTAATGCCTTATGTAAGACTACACAGAATAAGCAATTAAGTAAAACATGATACAGTAACTACCGTTTTTTCAAGCAACGTTGAGCACGGATGCGTTTTCAGTAAGACGTTTTCTTCTGTTTGGAACCGTTGAATCCTCAATCTTTTCTTTTCATAATCAACTTCCCTCATCATTGCCCTTTCCGTAATATTGATTAAGGTGGTTCCCTCTCTCTCTTCCCACTAGATTCTCGGAATTTTATGCACCCACTCGGTCCTTCTTCGAATCTACTGACTTTCTCTCCTCCCTGTCTCTGTTTCCAAGGTATTGGGTAGAAGGTATGGGAATACGTTTTGTGTGGTAAAATATCTAAATTAAAAGTATATCCCTTGATATTCCTAGTTTCTCTTCGAATACTGGCTACTATTGATACAGGAGGGTTCACAGTTGCTTCTTCTGTTCATTAATATGAAGTTCTAGCTTCTGTGATTTTCGTTGTACTTGATCAAACAATTGTAATACATTCATCACATTCATTGGACACACATCTGCCATTACTTATTATTAAATGTAGACACGCTCTTTGGCAGTATGTACGATAAAACTTCCTGGCAGATCGAAACTGTGTGCCGGACCGAGACTCGAACTCAGGACCTTTGCCTTTCGGGGGCAAGTGCTCTACCATCTGAGCTACCCAAGCACGACTCACGCCCCGTCCTCACAGCTTCACTTCTGCCAGTATCTCGTCTCCTACCTTCCAAACTTTACAGAAGCTCTCCTGTGAACCTTGCAGAACTAGCACTCCTGAAAGAAAGGATAAACTGTGAGGGCGGGGCGTGAGTCGTGCTTGGGTAGCTCAGATGGTAGAGCACTTGCCCGCGAAAGGCTGGACCTGACGGGATACCAATTCGATTTTACACAGAGTACGCGAAAGAACTTGCCCCCCTTCTAACAGCCGTGTACCGCAAGTCTCTAGAGGAACGGAGGGTTCCAAATGATTGGAAAAGAGCACAGATAGTCCCAGTCTTCAAGAAGGGTCGTCGAGCAGATGCGCAAAACTATAGACCTATATCTCTTACGTCGATCTCTTGTAGAATTTTAGAACATGTTTTTTGCTCGCGTATCATGTCATTTCTGGAAACCCAGAATCTACTTTGTAGGAATCAACATGGATTCCGGAAACAGCGATCGTGTGAGACCCAACTCGCCTTATTTGTTCATGAGACCCAGAAAATATTAGATACAGGCTCCCAGGTAGATGCTATTTTTCTTGACTTCCGGAAGGCGTTCGATAGAGTTCCGCACTGTCGCCTGATAAACAAAGTAAGAGCCTACGGAATATCAGACCAGTTGTGTGGCTGGATTGAAGAGTTTTTAGCAAACAGAACACAGCATGTTGTCATCAATGGAGAGACGTCTACAGACGTTAAAGTAACCTCTGGCGTGCCACAGGGGAGTGTTATGGGACCATTGCTTTTCACAATATATATAAATGACTTAGTAGATTGTGTCGGAAGTTCCATGCGGCTTTTCGCGGATGATGCTGTAATATACAGAGAAGTTGCAGCATTAGAAAATTGTAGCGAAATGCAGGAAGATCTGCAGCGGATAGGCACTTGGTGCAGGGAGTGGCAACTGACCCTTAACATAGACAAATGTAATGTATTGCGAATACATAGAAAGAAGGATCCTTTATTGTATGATTATATGATAGCGGAACAAACACTGGTAGCAGTTACTTCTGTAAAATATCTGGGAGTATGCGTGCGGAACGATTTGAAGTGGAATGATCATATAAAATTAATTGTTGGTAAGGCGGGTACCAGGTTGAGATTCATGGGGAGAGTGCTTAGAAAATGTAGTCCATCAACAAAGGAGGTGGCTTACAAAACACTCGTTCGACCTATGCTTGAGTATTGCTCATCAGTGTGGGATCCGTACCAGATCGGTCTGACGGAGGAGATAGAGAAGATCCAAAGAAGAGCGGCGCGTTTCGTCACAGGGTTATTTGGTAACCGTGATAGCGTTACGGAGATGTTTAATAAACTCAAGTGGCAGACTCTGCAAGAGAGGCGCTCTGCATCGCGGTGTAGCTTGCTCGCCAGGTTTCGAGAGGGTGCGTTTCTGGATGAGGTATCGAATATATTGCTTCCCCCTACTTATACCTCCCGAGGAGATCACGAATGTAAAATTAGAGAGATTAGAGCGCGCACGGAGGCTTTCAGACAGTCGTTCTTCCCGCGAACCATACGCGACTGGAACAGGAAAGGGAGGTAATGACAGTGGCACACCGTTGGGTGGCTTGCGGAGTATCAATGTAGATGTAGATGTAGAAGGCAAAGGTCCCGAGTTCGAGTCTCGGTCCGGCACACAGTTTTGATCTGCCAGGAAGTTTCATTTCAGCGCACACTTCGCTGCAGAATGAAAATCTCATTCAGTATGTACGATGTCCACCTACCTTCCATAATGCACCTGTTGGCGAAACGGCTCCGTAGATCCGAAAATTCACGTTTACCATACAGACTGTTTCGTCCCTCTCCTGGATACCTTCAAGTCCCAGAATAGTATGCACTGCCAATTCTTTTATGACTGGGATCACGCGTATGTATTAAAATATTAAAAAGCATCGCTGTGAGAGGGTATCGATACTTTTGGGGTACTCGTATGATTAGCGTCGCAGGATGACTTGAGCACTACTCTTTCGTGTAGGTACCGGTACTTTGACGATATCGGAGGTATGAAGGTGAAACGTCCCCTTAAAAAAATTTATGAATGACTGTGCTGACAAACCTCTTACATTATTTGATTTTCAAACAGCTGAGCAAAACTGAACGTACTCAGACATTCACTAAAGTGACACACAATATTTTTAGCGCAACGCAATCTGACTTTTAATAATCTCTACAAAAGAATGGCCCTGACTGATAACAACCTATACCTGTCATGAAATCACTTACCTCACAAAAATCTTCGTTACTCGAACTACTGCAATACAGCGAGCGCCAATACTGCCAACTAAATAAAAGATTCTAACTACTGAAGGCACTAACTACTGGTAGGCATAGTTAGCAAATGAAAGATTTTGAGAGAACAAACAATGTATTTACCTTAATAATATTCAAATGTCATTATATATAATCAGTTCATGATATACAGTATTTCAAATTTATTCTTTCTGATGGAAACACGTCCAGATCGTCCGCTCTCAATATTCTGCCATCTCTCTTCCCACATCCACCTCTGCTGGCGGCTCACCTCCAACTGCGCAACGCTACGCGCTGTTAACAGCCAACTGCCCAACACTACAATGGCAGACAACAATGCAAACTAGCCACAGACTGCACACAGCACAGCCAGTGATTTTCATACAGAGCGCTGCGTGGCGTTACCAATAAGAAAACCTAAACAGCCTACTTACAAAGGAAAATACGAACTTTTAAAAAAGCAAGAGGGAGCAGCTGTAAAAGGGGGGGGGGGGGGGGGCGGGGTGTCGTGATTCGTGCTTGGGTTCCCGAGTGACTAAGAGAAATGCCCATAAAAGTCTAGGTTCCGGATCGTACTCCTCTTACACCGAAGTTCGTCATAAGGCGACTGCCTGCTGCGGAAACGGTGCTGCGGGCAACCGTGTCGAGACGGCTCGGTGACTTCCGGACACGGCCCACCGCCGGGGTGGTCGCGCCAGCAGCTGGGGCACACCAGAGCACAGCAGAGCGGAGCCCGTCTAATTGGCGAGCGGCGTGATGCATGGCCCGCCCACGCCGTTCCGTCGGCTGCGGCGGCTAACAAGAGACCCACAGGCGGGGGGTCCTCTCGTTACCGTACCGTCTCGCACCGGCCGGACGTCCCCGCCAAAATGCACCCTCCGCCACTGACCGATTTACTGTACCCTGCACGCACCATTAGCGCCGCCGCCCCTCGCCTCGCGCTGTCTCGCGCCAGCCGGACTCTCCTCTTCTTATTTGCCGCGAGGGAGGCGCCTCTTCCTTGACAGCGCCACGTGACACTAACAAGCGGTCGCCACTCACACCGCAACAGAACGCACGTCTCCGAGAAAATCCCGACAGCCCTTACTCTCAATGGTAATTGGTGCACTGTAACGCTGGTTATGTACCGTGTGTCACGAAATGCCACAGGGTCCACCACGAGGATTTGTTGTCTCTCTACGCCTCTCGATGTTCGTTAGTCCATGTGTAACGCCGGAAATGCATATCCTCCTATTTCCATCTATTGCACTGCAAATTTCTTTCCTTATTTTGTTACCTGAAGATATAACACTTCTGTGTCTTTGTATATTGTAATTGTTTTACTTTTTGTATATATATGCATTTATGTCGATGTATAATTGGTTTGTTTTGTGAATATTATTTGTATTTATACGCTGGGTCTGGCCTAGGGAAAACTATGCTATCGAACGAATACATCGATAGGTCGTGTGGAGAACCAAAGTGTTCAGGATCTTTGGTAGTGTTAACTCTGTCGCGTGGAGCGTGGGCAGAGGGGAGTCTGGCTGGAGGAAGGCAGTGGAGCAGGTGTGTTGTGTGACGCTCCCGCGAGTTGCCGCGCTTTCGGGGTTTGGCAGCATGTAATTGCGCTCGACTTGCTATGTTAGTTTCTGACATGGTGTCGCGGACGGGAACGATAGCTGGCTCACATCAAGAGCCCGTTTCGGCTGGAGACCGTGTCGAGAAGAAGGCGCGCCAACATCCAGCTTCTGCAACAGCGACGGCCGACAATGAGTGACTGTCGCCACCTCCTCGACCGACGACTTCAAACCTTCAATCAACCAACAAGGAAGACTGGAAGCACGTAAGGTTTTAGAACTGTATGGCAGACCTCAGCTTTTAAAATTGTTGCATCACAAAATTACAGCAACTTAGCATGAACCTTTGTTGCTCATTGTCCCAAATGCATTACCAAGCAGGGTCCCTTCCTTTTCCGAAATGAACCCGAGTGTCGTTGAAATTCAGACGCCAGCATTAAAGTAATATCATTCCATTTCGCTGCTTTAATTTCAAAATTCAGTTAAATTATTCATAGCTGGCTACAATATTTAGATTACACAAGCACAAATTGAAAGTGCGAGTTTTGTTACCATATTTTAGCTTACCTGTGACTGCAGCCCAGCTTGGTACGTTCTAAATTTTGCTATTATTAATTGTTCAGAATCATTTAATTCAAGTTCAAAGTTAAATCTTCTATTTCTAAATTGCGTAGATTCAAGTAGCTTTTGAAATGATAGTTGAGGTAGCCCAAAACTAACCGTATTTTACTGAATTTCGCTGTGCTTCAGAAACAAAGCTCACTCTTAAATTCAGTCACTAAATTAACTTTCAATTTTCCGGTTTTATTAATTCTTTCGCTAAATTAAGTCAGAGCGTAGCGAAATTTATTACTTCTGACAAACTATCAGTTTTCACACTACACGTGTCAACCTTCAGTTGCCACGCTTCTAGTGCTGATTATATGTGTAATAACCCTTCTTTTTCAGTTACTGTAGTAATTGTCCATAGGACTGGCGACCGTAGTTTCCCCCAAATCTCAAATATCTAATTACCGCTAGTTAATTGTTGACGTAACGGCCGCACATTTACTTTCTTTATTAACTTTACACCTTTCTAAAATTAATTTCCACCAGTTTCATTTGCATTTTTCCTTTCATTTAGATGTAACCCTTTCCTCCCTCTTTACCGACAGATTAACTTCGGTGACGATTGCTTTTCCCAAATTTCCATTAGGTACGCGCGGTTTAATTTTTCACTGTCATTAAGGTCGATAAGTGAGGAGGAGGTTACACTTGCCAATATGAATTTTGTGAAAGATAAAGTCCTCATAGTTGCATTAAAATCTTCACGGGTTTCTTGCCTCGTCTATCCACACTGTGTCTAAGACATTTCAGAAGCGACTTTCTCCCCTTCCATCTTCGGGCAAAGTACTGGAGTCTGGCAGTCTCGTCTCTGTAGTATCGTCCAGAGATCGTGGCGCCGTACCGAAGTCGGCAACGCGAATCGGCATCACGGACAATAGCGAGGGCTCACTGCAATCTGCAGGGACGTATGGAAACGCTCCGGAAGACCACGCCTCCCTTCAGCACAGCAGCGCTCTCCTACTGTGGTTAGTGTCGAGCATACAAGAGCTGAAGCCAGTTCGAGACGTAAGATACTGCAGCAAGCATCATCGACTAGGGCCAACGAGTTTGTAAGTGGGCTGCTTCTGTGTTGGCAGCACTGTGTAGCACTTTGCATTGGATCTCTGACTGCGCTTTCTTTGTAAGAGACTGTGTGGCTGGTTGGACTCGTTGTTTGAAGTTAATTGCCAGTAGTGTTTGGCAGTTGGAGGGGAATGGCCATTAGTGGTCGATGTTAGATGTGAGAAGTTAGCATTGATGGAGGTAGAGGTCTGAAGTGTTAACGTAGGCTAACGATCTGTACATGTTCGACTATGAATATTATTCATGTTTATATACCTTTGTACTAGATGTTAATGACGATTTATGTTTTTGTCTGAACTGGATGTCACATTATTAAGGTTCAAATGGCTCTGAGCACTATGGGAATTAACATAGGAGGTCATCAGTCCCCTAGAACTTAGAACTACTTAAACCTAACTAACCTAAGGACATCACACACATCCATGCCCGAGGCAGGATTCGAACCTGCGACCGTAGCGGTCGCCCGGTTCCAGACTGTAGCTCGTAGAACCGCTCGACCACTACGGCCGGCATTATTAAGGAAAAAAATACATTATTTGGTTGGCAACAAAATCTTTCCTTTGCTAACCACATGCCTATTAGTAGTCAGTGGCTTTACTAGTTAGAATCTTTTATTTAGCTGGCGCTATTGACGCTCACTGTATTGCAGTAGTTCGCGTAATGAAGATTTTTGTGAGGTAAGTGCTTAATGAAATGTATAGGTTATTGTTAAGATTTCTTTTTAGCCTGGGCCATTTTGTTCAATTAATTATTTGAAGTCAGGTTGTAATTTTTTTGAGCATTCAGATTGCGTTGCGCTAGAATATTGTGGGTCAGTGTTAACATAAGAATAAATAAAGAGAAAATAGGTTCACCTGCATTCAGTTTGTCAGCAGTTTAAGTAAAATATTTAATAAAGAAGTTTCAAGTTGTTAAAGTCCCAGATGAACTGGAATCGTTATAAATGGCGAACACTGACCCCAAAAGACAACAGTTTGTTGCTTACTGCGTCCAGTTATGCTTACGTACTCAATGACAGTCGTTATCATCCAGTACTTCTGTGACAAAAAAGAGTAAATCTTTATTAATTTATGTAATACAGTAAACTAATAATTTAGTTTGATGTGCATTGTCCCAGAGCTGTCAAAACCCCACAGTTATGGCTGGACAAAAGTAGCTTTATCTGATCACAACAGTCCCCATATTTGGTCGTCAACAATGGCGAACATTTAAAACCCCGCATCGACATCTGACTTATAATTTAACCACAGACTGACACTGTGTTTACTTGGATGGCAGCTCGCACTCGGTGTCCTCTGCTGCCTCTCGAAATATAATTTGTTGTCGCTAACGTCTTATAGCTTCCAGTGAAGGAAAGCACTTCTGAAAGCATATCTCTGTGTCCATTAACGAGATTGTATGTAACTGGTACTTCCATTGCCTCCTCAATAATACTGTCAACAAAACCAACGGTGCACACAGACTTCTTTTCGAAATAGAAAGAGTGCTCCTCCGTTAAGCCATCGTCAACTAATTCTAACTGTCTTTCTGGCCAAGTCTCGCGTTACCCGGCCGTAGTGGCCGTGCGGTTAAAGGCGCTACAGTCTGGAACCGCAAGACCGCTACGGTCGCAGGTTCGAATCCTGCCTCGGGCATGGATGTTTGTGATGTCCTTAGGTTAGTTAGGTTTAACTAGTTCTAAGTGCTAGGGGACTAATGACCTCAGCAGTTGAGTCCCATAGTGCTCAGAGCCATTTGAACCATCTCGCGTTACGTGTACACACCTCTTAGTTCACAGCAATATAGGGCTGTGTCCACTCTTTGCCTTTTGACGACTTGAGTTCTACAAGCGACACTTCCAATGTGTCTGAATGCCTGTAAAGGAATGGAGACCCGTTCTTTCACGAGAGCCGAAATCAAAGAAGGTACTCAAGTCGAACGCTGTGGTCTAAAGCGAAGTCAACCTTAATACACATCCCAAAGGTGTTGCACTGCGATCAGATCGGGACTCTGGACACGCCAGTCAGTTTCAGGAAAGTTATCCACAAAACATTGCCTCACAGATGCCGGTTTATGAGGGGGTGCATTCTCATGATGGTACAAATCATCATCGTTTCACAACTGTACGCGATGCACGGTGCTGTGAAATGTTTCCATATCCCTCGACATTTATTGTTTTCTTAGGCACCATAATGGGGGACCACACCGTAACCATGTAAAACTCCCCCATACCGTAACACTGTATTTAACTATTGCCTCTAGCTTGGTGGCAGGTGGCAGGTATTTACTTAAATAAATAGCAGTATTAAGAGTGGCTGCATGCTGTCTTCTTCTTTGTAAGAATCAACCTACATTAACTTTCATTTCCTTGGCTATAGTTGTTACTCGCACTTTCGACCCTGAATGGGGGCTTAATTAAATAAATTTGAAAATACTTTTCATTTTAGTATGTCCGATTACGTAAGTCTCGTAATCGGTTGGCCCTGACTAGTATTATTACGCTATCTGACTGCAACAAACAATGTAAGTAGATTTTCGTAAACACAATTAATTAATTAAGTCCCCAGCAACTATAAAACCTACAAAATCCAAGCACAAGAGTAACTGTTCTGTATGTGGGAGTGTGACTCAACGCCCACATCTGGCACGGTTCTTTTCCAACAAGACAAGAATTTTTAAATACCAACTATACTGACGTGACAAGAGAAATTTAGAAAAACTATAATTACGCAAGAAAATCACAATTACACTCTAATCCAAGAACACAAGCCAGATGCTTTGTTGACTGAACCTGTAGTGACACATTATTTCAGATACACAACCAATAAAAGAACATTGTAAGTTTTACCTTCATATATATTGACGAAATGCACTCATTACAATAACATCTGCTATCTCTCCCATCAAATAACTGCATAAGACATGGAACAACACTCTTTACTACAACATCTCGCTCCGACTTCACGACAAGCAGTGCCCACCAGCACATCTCGGCACGACTCTTAACACGCACTGTCCTCTACGAGCTCTCTACTAGCACTGACTGCCATGAACTCTAAACACACACTGTGGAGGCGGCTTAATAGTACTCTTTGGCGCTATCTCTGGCGCAGTGGCACAGTGTAGCCACCTTTCATATGCCCCTCCTCCACAGGCCAGAATTTGATGGTATTTTTGCCAGCATTGGTGGTGAAAATACCACCAAATTCGTCCAGAAAAATACAGACAAAAATAAAAGATAATATTAATACCTAAATATCACATAATTAGTTAAAATTTTGGCTTTGCACTGACCTTTTACGAACCTAACATATGAAATACAGCAAGCAATACAACTTCTTTTCATGCATGTGGCTTTACATAATAGTTTACACAATATACAAAAAATCAGTTTATACAAATGTTCACATAAAATGCTTTCAATGATTAATTATACAAAAAAAGATACTAACAGGTGACATCTTTTCAGTAGAAGCAGTCCATCAGTTGCACCCAGTAAAGTTTAGCAGGTACACCCAGCAACAAGTCACATTAGTTCAGTAGAAGCAGTTCATCAGAGGTACCCAGCAATGTTGAGTAGGTGCAGACAGCAACAAGTGACTTCATTTCAGTAAAAACAGTTCATTAGATGCACCCAGCAATGTTAAGCAGGTGCAGACACCAACGAGTGACATTATTTCAGTAGAAGCAGTTCCATCTGTGGCACCCAGTAAAGTTCAAGAGGTACACACAGCAACAAGTCACATTAGTTCAGTAGAAGCAGTCCATCAGAGGCACCCAGCAATGTTGAGTAGGTGCAGACAGCAAAAAGTGACTTCATTTCAGTAAAAACAGTTCATTAGATGCACCCAGCAATGTTAAGCAGGTGCAGACACCAACGAGTGACATTATTTCAGTAGAAGCAGTTCCATCTGTGGCACCCAGTAAAGTTCAAGAGGTACACACAGCAACAAGTCACATTAGTTCAGTAGAAGCAGTCCATCAGAGGCACCCAGCAATGTTGAGTAGGTGCAGACACCAACAAGTGACATCATTTCAGTAGAAGCAGTCCATCAGAGGCACCCAGCAATGTTGAGTAGGTGCAGACACCAACAAGTGACATCATTTCAGTAGAAGCAGTCCATCAGTTGCACCCAGCAATGTTGAGAGCAGGTGCAGACACCAACAAGTGACACATTTCAGTAGAAACAGCTCATCAGTTGCACCCAGCAATGTTGAGTGCAGGTGCAGACAGCAACAAGTGACATCATTTCAGTAAAAACAGTTCATCAGTTGCACCCAGCAATGTTGAGTGCAGGTGCAGACAGCAACAAGTGACATCATTTCAGTAAAAACAGTTCATCAGTTGCACCCAGCAATGTTGAGTAGGTGCAGACACCAAAAAGTCACATTTCTTAGCAGAAGCAGTTCCATAAAATTCACTAGCACTGATCACACAGTTCATCAGAGTTTATGAGCACAAATTAAACATGTCCTAGTGTCACACATCATATTGAAAAGTGCAGGTAACAGCTCAGAATATTTATCTTCACTAATCAGACAGTTCAGGCATGAACAATAGTTTGAATGCACATACAGATGCATTTACAGTAACATACAAATCATAACAAACACACAAATGATATCAGATAATTGTCCTATTAACTATTACAATACACAAATACCAGTAAACCTATAATATTTATGGGTGTCAGTGCAAGCCACTACAAACAAATAAAATAATATTTAGGAGATAGGTGGGTAGGATTAGGAAAGGAAAACACACAAAACACACTCATTCATCTTTCATCCACATTAAGTACTACTGTGTAATTGAATAGTGTTAACTGTGTAAATGTAATTCTGTCAAAATCTGATGTTCATCATGTGTATCAAGTAGTAGTGGCAGCAATGTATAACAGTCAATAATAGTTAGTCAACGTCATAGTCATCATGTCAAGACCAATGTTTGCCAAGCCAGATCAAAATGTACTGTTGTTGAACAACTGTCAGTGAGCCAAGATATGCAATTACTTCCTCTCTCCAAAAAAAAAGTATATACTGCTTAGTTATTTAACAAAGTGTGTGTATAGACTATCTTCCTTCTATTTTAGTGTTCTAGTCTGCTATCTTCATCCTCCTTGTCCCATAAGACCAACAAAAAAAGAATATGCTCCTCACTTACTTTACCTCTTATACACCAAAACTCCAATAATCATCAACTTAATCTCAATACGTGACTAATACTTCTTCAATACGTCGATACATATAACTCTAATCATCAATATCATTTACCTTACCTCTTGTCCACAAAAACTCCAATAATCATCATATACTCTCAATACCTATAATAATACGTCGATAAATATAAACCTCAGCACCAATATCATTTCACTTCCATAACAACTCTTTCCTCTAGTCAGTCTCCTTGAACAAGTACAGATAAAATCCTAATGCAACTTCAATTCAGCATCCCATACAATCCGAAGACACATTGTCAACACACAACCTCTGTGTAATCCATCTGAGCCCAATCTTCTACTCATTATAAATTATAAGATACATTTTGGTTCCTTGTCCATCATTAAATAAAAGAAATGCATACCTGACCTCTAACAGACTTAGTTCGAATAACTCTCAGTAATTAAGTACGATTACGGAGTGTGAATGATCATAATATTTCACAGTGTGTACACCACTTCAAGAATCATAGCAGAAGCAAACATGTGGAGTATTTTTTTGTGTCAAGTGTCACTTCCTATTTCAATTGCTCACGAAAAATGCAGTGTAATAACTGTTAATGGTCTAAACCTAGTATTGGTATGTCATGTCGTTAGCTTCCTTCCCATTAGCATAAATTTATACAGCTTCCATAAAACCTCAGCTCATGTGACTTCTATGACTTTCTTGTACTAATGTCGTTCGTCGAATTATAGCAGTTAATTTTCTTATCTTAAAAATATAAGGCACTGAGCGTAAGCAAAACATGCAATAGCGAGTAAATATACCAGTAGAGAACAGAATGTCAACAAGTGGATGCAGCACAATCCTACAACGAGGCTCTGCCAAGCGAGCAATCTATAATTAATACAGTAGTGTGACCTAAACTCTATGTTTATACACAGTATATCAGCATTTCTATACACCAAATTAAAGAGCAGTTATGGCAACAAAACAGAAACGTGTAAATATGCAATCCATACAAAAAGCAGCAAACATATATCTTACGTAATAAACAAGTCATTAGCATCATATCATCCTAAGCAAATAAATGTTCATATGTCATCTTAATAAGTAAACATGAAAGCGCAAGCAGATAAATCATAAAGTACAACATACATACATAATCGCAGTCAGCACAATTAATCAGATAACAATTATAATTTAAATAAATAAGCACAGCAGGCACATAATTAAAAAAAAAATATGACATCAGTGAAAAAGCAGTGCAGCCAAGCGATGCATAATATATACAAATAACAACCCTGTTCATTAATCAATAATTGTCAAAATCAGTTAACGTACGCAAGCACGTCGCTTCACAAGTAATTCCATAGAACATGAAATTAGCACAAAGTATGAATCACGTAATCGCGAGCAGCAAATTACGTCTAAAGTACGTACCTAAGTGGAAATTTGTTACCTGAAAATAAACTCAATTAATAGTTACCTTTTTTTTTTTTTTTTTTTTTAGTTAATTAGTTTCTTCTTCGAAATTACATTCTTCCTGAAAATTTCTCGATAGCAAGTCGTCTTAACGTCGGAGACACACAGAATTTACCTGAAGTTCTCAAATATTTTACACAACCGTATCCTGGAAAATACTGAATGTTAATAACACAATTCAACAAGTCCTTATAGCTTTATACTGAATTTAATCGGAGAAATTAGACTGTGTGTTTGTTTACGGCTGTCAGTGCATTCGCACTGAGCGCTCGATCAGCTGTGGGCGCGTGACGTAGGAAGCTATTGTTCGCGGTCAACGACTGCCTTGTGCGGCGCGCAGACTTGACTGTTGCTTTGAGTATGTGCCGCCGCCAAAACACAGTGCGGTATCCTTGTACTCTCCGCATGTTTACATGTAGCTGTTAGTTTCTCACAAGTATGTCATTCTACAAAAAAAAAATTTTAAAAATATATCATTCCACAAAAATTTTGGAAACTACGAACCTCACGTTTTGTGGCAGGAACAGCATAATTACGAATAGCGTCCAATTTTTTTGGATCAGGAAGAATACCTTCTGTGCAAATAGTGTGACCGAGAAATTTCACCTGTGAACGACCAAATTCGGATTTTTCTAAGTTCACTGTAATGCCACCTCGTGCAAAAATACGTAATAATGAGTCCAAAATTTTGTTGTGCTCACTCCAAGAATGTTTAGCAATAAGAATATCGTCGACATATGAAGTAATATTGTCACGAAGATAAACAGGTAAAATTTCATTTAAGCTACGAATGAATGCTGCTGAAGGTACAATAAGTCCAAATGGTAATTTACGAAATCACTTCTGGGTAAATTAGTCAAATCCGGTTATTGTTTACTTACTCACTAGATAGATTGATAGTCGAAGAGTTGTTTTTGACAGATGCAAAGAATAGTAAAAGAGTAGGCAGCGGTACAGAAAACTAAAAGAGAAATAGCACCACTACAGCTCGGGGCCCTATGCTCGCTACGGCACATATTCACTTAGTGTAGTGAATCCCCTGAGGACTTTAATAGCTGCACATAATTTCAAGTTTGTGACTTAATGGCAACTTTGGCGGAAGTGCGTACGCAAATTGACCTGACCATGAACATGGATGTATGTCATTCTTAGAATTGCGAAATATCTTAAATTTCCGGACAGTCAAAAAGTGTTTATAATCAAAGTTTTCGCCTCGTGGCGACAAAGACCTACCGCATCTGTCCCAGTCCGAATGTCGATTATTGTAAAGTTCGCGCGCCTGGCGCTCTCTTGTTGCATCCCGTAAATGAAACAAATTATTTTCTTCAAACCCCTCTGCTACCTGTGATTCTAAATTTCTTCTGCTATCTTTTCCTACAATTTCGCCTTCAATCTGCTTGACTTGCTTCCGTAATGCCTCAAATTCCTTTTTCATGCGTTCATTAAATCTTCCCTGATTTTCAACATGCTTATTTATGTTCTGATACTCTTCGGTTTCTGCAAATGGTAATGGAACTGTATCATCCGAATCTCTGTCCCCATGTAAACTAAGATTTGTCAATTTATCTGAAATTTCCTCAACTCTTTCCGATAAGTCACCTATTTTTTCTTTCTGTTTGTTTACGTCTTCCGTAAGTGTCGCGACTCGGGTTTCAGTATTGTCACATTTGGTAGTTAACTGTTCATATTGTCGTGTTAGATTATTTATTCTGTCATTTGGTACGGATTCCTCGATTCTTTCAAATATTTCTTTCTTATCCTTTGCACGTTGTAAATTTAACTCTGAAAAATTCTGTACTATCACGCGATCTCTTTCTTCCTGTTCTCTATCCTGTTCCCTTTGTCTGATTTCTACTGCAATTAATCTATTATTGTGAGAATTCAGAATCGGTTGTACATCTTCCCTGATTTCTTTCTTTAATTCATCTTTCATATTTTTGAAACATGTCCCTATTCGTGAATCTATCCGTGTTTCCATTGTTCCCATATCAGTTTTTAATTCAGCCCGTAAAGTTCCCATCTCTGTTTTTAATTCAGATCCAAACCGTGTTTCCATTGTTCCCATCTGTGTTTTAATTGTTCCCATCTCAGTTTTAATTGTTCCCATCTGTGATCCCAGTGAGTCTAACTTTGTTCCCATATCAGTTTTTAATTCAGATTGAAAATTTAATATTACACTCATCAACTGCTCCATGTTAAATTGTTCAGAATTCTTTTCGCCCCTAACATCTCCCGCAAAACTAACTTCCTTCGTCACAGCTGTAAGGCTATCTGTGTTCGATACTATTTCAGAATCTTCTGTCGTTAATCTCAGATTCTGTGAATTTTCCGATTGAGAAAAATTTTGAAATGGTTCCGGACTGTCTTCCCGACTTATTAAATTATTTTCAACTCCATTATTCATCATACAGTTGTCCTGTGTTGGCGAGTTCGCCATGTCAACAATTTCGTTCTCACTATTCATCATTTTTGTCTTTTTCATCGATCGCGTAATCATTTACAAATATACGAAAGATTCGTCACTGTACGAAAATTACACACCGTGACTCTTTATCTCCAACAATACTATTCACACTAGATGTTTCCCTCAAACACGATCAATCGAACAATTGAAATAATTGCACTAAATTGTCAAACCGTTGACAAGACAACAAATTTAATTCTGAGAAAAAAAATACCATTAGAAGAATGACAATTACCAAATCTACACATGCAAAATGGACCACAATTACTAAACTACAAATTACTACAACAATACTACAATCTACAATTTTCACAATCAGAAGAATCCAAGGGACGATCCGAAGCAGCGGTCGCCACGTGCATGGGGGCTTAATTAAATAATTTTGAAAATACTTTTCATTTTAGTATGTCCGATTACGTAAGTCTCGTAATCGGTTGGCCCTGACTAGTATTATTACGCTATCTGACTGCAACAAACAATGTAAGTAGATTTTCGTAAACACAATTAATTAATTAAGTCCCCAGCAACTATAAAACCTACAAAATCCAAGCACAAGAGTAACTGTTCTGTATGTGGGAGTGTGACTCAACGCCCACATCTGGCACGGTTCTTTTCCAACAAGACAAGAATTTTTAAATACCAACTATACTGACGTGACAAGAGAAATTTAGAAAAACTATAATTACGCAAGAAAATCACAATTACACTCTAATCCAAGAACACAAGCCAGATGCTTTGTTGACTGAACCTGTAGTGACACATTATTTCAGATACACAACCAATAAAAGAACATTGTAAGTTTTACCTTCATATATATTGACGAAATGCACTCATTACAATAACATCTGCTATCTCTCCCATCAAATAACTGCATAAGACATGGAACAACACTCTTTACTACAACATCTCGCTCCG
Organism: Schistocerca serialis cubense; assembly: GCF_023864345.2. Classification (NCBI taxonomy): domain Eukaryota; kingdom Metazoa; phylum Arthropoda; class Insecta; order Orthoptera; family Acrididae; genus Schistocerca; species Schistocerca serialis. The sequence goes on along the minus strand of NC_064642.1, from coordinate 630,406,394 downwards.
ACTTCACGACAAGCAGTGCCCACCAGCACATCTCGGCACGACTCTTAACACGCACTGTCCTCTACGAGCTCTCTACTAGCACTGACTGCCATGAACTCTAAACACACACTGTGGAGGCGGCTTAATAGTACTCTTTGGCGCTATCTCTGGCGCAGTGGCACAGTGTAGCCACCTTTCAACCCTTACGTCATTATCAAAGATCTGAAATACCAAAACCCAAAAACAAATTTTTACAAATCTAGAAACTGTTCTTTAACATTAGCAAACAGTGCTGTGAGTATGGATATCACTTGCATGGGCCATGATTACTCAAGTTACACCATGACTACGTTTTGTGGGAAAAATACACAGCGTCGTATGTAGAGTCCTAAATCAGACAAATGTTATATAACAACACCTTTGATGGTTGGCTTCCGAGTGTATTAAACCATATGCTTGCCGTTTACACTCTCCGAAAATTCATGGATAATAAACAATAGCCGGCCGCTGTGGCAGGGTAGTTCTAGGCGCTTCAGTCCGGAACCGCGTCGCTGCTACGGTCGCAGGTTCCAATCCTGCCTCGGGCATTGGTGTGTGTGATGTCCTTAGGTTAGTTAGGTTTAAGTAGTTCTAAGTGTAGGGGACTGATGGCCTCAGATGTTAAGTCCCTTAGTGCTTAGAGCCATTTGAACCATTTTGAATAAACAATAATACAAAAACAGAATAATTAGTGTAAACAAAATAAAATACAAACGTAGCAGCAATAATATGGTTGCAAATGAACTGTTTTTTTCATAGTCTTCTTTGACATTTGGGTTAGGTTTCACTACCTGTAGGTCGCCATTACAGTTGCAGACGGTGTTCCGCATTTCGATACTGACGCCATTCCCAACGTCCTCGTTTGAGAACGGATCGAGTCTAATGACGTATCACATTACCCGTCCACCTACGATCTTCATTTCAATGAGTGATCGCTTCGTTGACGACGAGAAGAAGAGTAATACAGAGGGGAGAGAGAGTGAGAGAGAAAGAGAGAGAGAGAGAGAGAGAGAGAGAGAGAGAGAGAGAGAGAGAAACCTGGTGCCGCGTCAGAATATTCTCCGCTCAAAATTGAACCCAAGTGATTCACCGGCTGTAGTATATTCTTCCAGCAATACGGTAAGCAAGGCTTTCTGATGGGGCACCATCGCACAAGTGTGCGTTAGCAAACTTAGCTAATGAGGTTGGAATTGTAAGCTCGTCGGACAAAAATTAATCCAGTGCGCACGCGCAGATAAATCTTTAAGCCTTTACAGATGGCGCTCGGTCGAATCACGAACTCAACTGCTGGCTCGCTGCTTCTACGTGAACATAAGGCAGTAGAGGGTCAGTGAGACATTTACGTTTCAAGGCGACATTGTACGTAAATATGGGTTAAATGAAAGGACGTGATGGAGTAATAAAAAGGGGCAATTGAGTTTAGCCGTGCCCTTGGCCGTACGGTGTGTGAAGTTGGCGGATTTGTTGGACTGTCAACGTGTCAACAAGCAGTGCTGTAACTCTCCTGGCCACGAAACTCGACGTCAGAATTGTGGTCGGACAAATATCCTGACAGAGAGGGACCGGAGACGTGTTTCACGATTTGTGAATCAAAATCGCTTCCAAAAGCGACAGGAATTGCTGCAGACAGTAAATGAAAGCCCATACTTACCCGTTATATATAATAATAACAATCCCAAAGAAAGCAGGTGTTGACAGATGTGAAAATTACTGAAGTTTAATAAGCCACGGCTGCAAAATACTAACAGGAATTCTTTACAGATGAATGGAAAAACTGACAGAAGCCGACCTCGGGGAAGATCAGTTTGGATTCCGTAGAAATGTTGGAACACATGAGGAAATACTGACCCTAACGACTTATCTTAGAAAAAGAGATTGAGGGAAGGCAAACCTACGTTTCTAGCGTTTGTAGACTTAGAGAAAGCTTTTGACAATGTTGACTGGAATATTCTCTTTCAAATTCTGAAGGTGGCAGGGGTAAAATACAGGGAGCGAAATGCTATTTACAATTTGTACAGGAACCAGAAGGTATTTATAAGAGTTAAGGGACATGAAAGGGAAGCAGTGATTGGGAAGGGAGTGAGATAGGGTTGTAGCCTATCCCCGATGTTATTCAATCTGTATATTGAGCAAGCAGTAAAGGAAACTGTGATTTCACCGCCAGACACCACACTTGATAGGTGGTAGCCTTTAAATCGGCCGCGGTCCGTTAGTATACGTCGGAACCGCGTGTCGCCACTATCAGTGATTGCAGACCGAGCGCCGCCACACGGCAGGTCTAGTCGAGAGAGACTCCCTAGCACTCGCCCCGGTTGTACAGCCGACTTTGCTAGCGATGGTTCACTGCCTACATACGCTCTCATTTGCAGAGACGATAGTTTAGCATAGCCTTCAGCTACGTCATTTGCTACGACCTAGCAAGGCGCCATATTCACTTACTGTAATCTGAACAGATAATATTGTGAATCATGTACCGTCAAGAGCGACGTTCATCATTAATGGACTAAAGTTATCAAACCAATTATGTCCGCTTTCTGAATTCTCATTCCTTGTCATGTTCCAGACCTCATGTCAGTATAGTTCTACCCTCTTCACGCCAGTCTGCGTGAGCTAAAACGCTTGCATTTCGGCCTCTCATAACACGGTGTTGGCTCTTCTGCCAACACTACAGAAACAAAAGAAAAAGTCGGAATTAAAATCACTGGAGAAGAAATAAAACTCTGAGGTTCGCCGATGACATTGTAATTCTTTCAATAGTAAATGAGTTTTGCTATTTGGGGAGCAAAATAACTGATGATGGTCGAAATAGAGAGAATATAAAATGTAGACTGGTAATGGCAAGGAAAGCGTTTCTGAAGAAGAGAAATTTGTTAACATCGAGTATAGATTTAAGTGTCAGAAGTCGTCTCTGAAAGTATTTACATGGAGTGTAGCCATGTATGGAAGTGAAACGTGGACGATAAATAGTTTGGACAAGAAGAGAATAGCTTTCGAAATGTGGTGCTACAGAAGAATGTTGAAGATTAGGTGGATAGATCACATAACTAGTGAGGAGGTATTGAATAGGATTGGGGAGAAGAGAAGTTTGTGGCACAACTTGACTAGAAGAAGGGATCCGTCTGTAGGACATATTCTGAGCCATCAAGGGATCATCAGTTTAGTATTGGAGGAGACCGTGGAGGGTAAAAATCGTAGAAGGAGTCCAAGAGATGAATACACTAAACAGATTCAGAAGGATGTACGTAGCAGTAGGTACTGGGAGATGAAGAAGCTTGCACAGGATACAGTAGCATGGAGAGCTGCATCAAACCAGTCTCTCGACTGAAGACCACAACAACAACTAACACGTTAACGAGAGAACACTGTGACGGGAACTGCATGTAATGCATGTTCGGAGTCGGTCACCTCGCAAGAGGTTATTGCACACACACACACACACACACACACACACACACACATAAAGACAACAGAGTACTTCATCGGGCTGGAAGAATATTTGACTGGTTTTCTGAACACCTTATCACATCTCGACTGGTCTGCAAATCATCTGACCTGAACTCCACAGAAAATCCGTGGATCGTGTTGGAACAACACGTCATTTGTTGCAGCGTGTGATCAAATCCTCAGAGGCTGGCTTCACCTAGATGCAACGTACCTGCACCATATTGTGGAGTCACTTCCTAACCGTAGCCAGGCGATTATAAAGTGGAAGTATACGGTATTAAATGATGATTGTAATGCTTTCCCTACGAATGACTAATTTCTTATCCGGTGAAGTAATATCCTTTCTAGTTTGTTTTAATAGCTACGTTCTATATCACTGCTAGTCAGAAATGCGAGTGTGTGGGTGACAAGGGGAAATGTGTAGCAGAACTATTTGGTAAGTATTCCTCAGTGCCTACTCCATTCAGATACGTCCAGGAACGAAGAGTGCCGGTGTTACTCATTGTAGAGTTCTCTGCTTGATAGTTCCGCGTAGTCAGCGCGTACACAACTTTCCCAATAGAGCGCGCCCCGCTAAGCACAACAGCGCAGGCGCAAAATGGTTCAAATGGCTCTGAGCACTATGGGACTTAACATCTGAGGTCATCAGTCCCCTAGAACTTAGATCTACTTAAACCTTACTAAACTAAGGACACCACACCCATCCATGCCCGCGGCAGGATTCGAACCTGCGACCGTAGCGGTCTCGCGGTTCCAGACTGAAGCGCCTAGAACTGCTCAGCCACTCCGGCCGGCCGCGCAGGCGCAGCGATCGTTCGTCTCCGCACTACGAGATGGCGCTGTCTTAGAGACGGACCAAATTCTGCTTCCGCCGATCCGCGTATTAATTTGTAACGCAGCCAATGAGATTGCTGCTAACGTAGAACCTTTTCTCCTCGCAGATCACACTCGCGCAGTGATACCTGAACGCGTGAGGTATTATAACGAGTGTACAGACCTCCGATTAGTCAGTCTGCATTAGTCTGTAGTCAAGTTTCAGTCTACGCCTAATAAGATTATCATAATCCTGTACATAGCCATGAAAATAAATGTATAGACACGTTGTCAAGTATCAGAGATATGTGAGAATAAGATTAACGTACCAAGAACAAAGAAACTTCAGATTGTCAATTGTAAACAGCATCCAGAAACAAGTTACGTAATGTCTACGCTTTTTATTATTTTAATAAATGTGTGTGAAAATTAATCAACTTCTGTTTAAAGTTGGTCAGCGTCAATCTGCTACTCTAAGTGTGCAAGTGGCATTTCTATCGTCTGACCTAACGGCAGAAGATAAACACTCCACGATAAGACCACGAGACATATTGCTGACACTCGCCTACTTCGTTAGAGCGACAAGTCAAATAATCTGATGGTGTGTGTGTACCGAAGGGCGCACAGTACGCACACCACAATCCCGTACAGTCATCATGCGAGATGTACACTACTAGCCATTAAAATTGCTACACCACGAAGATAACGTGCCATAGACGCGAAATTTAACCGACAGGAAGAAGATGCTGTAATATGCAAATGATTAGCTTTTCAGAGCATTCATACAAGGTTGGCGCCGGTGGCGACACCTACAACGTGCTGACATGAGGAACGTTTCCAACAGATTTCTCATACATAAACAGCAGTTGACCGGCATTGCCTGGTGAAACGTTGTTGTAATGCCTCGTGTAAGGAGGAGAAATGCTTACCATCACGTTTCCGACTTTGATAAGGGTCGTATTGTAGCCTATCTCGATTGCGGTTTATCGTGTCGCTACATTGCTGCTCGTGTTGGTCGAGATCTAATGATTGTTAGCAGAATATGGAATCGGTGGGTTCAGGAGGGTAATACGGAACGCCGTGCTGGATCCCAACGGCCTCGTATCACTAGCAGTCGAGATGACAGGCATCTTATTCGTATGGCTGTAACGGACCGTGCAGCCACGTCTTGACTCCTGAGTCAACAGATGGGGACGTTTGCAAGACAACAACCATCTGCACGAACAGTTCGACGACGTTTGCAGCAGTATGGACTATCAGCTCGGAGACCATGGCTGCGGCTACCATTGACGCTGTATCACAGACAGGAGCGCCTGCGACGGTGTACTCAACGACGAACCTGGATGCACGAATGGCAAAACGTCATTTTTTCGGATGAATCCAGGTTCTATTTACAGCATCATGATGGTCGCATCCGTGTTTGGCGACATCGCGGTGAACTCACATGGAAACGTGTATTCGTAGTCGCCATACTGGCGTATCACCCGGCGTGATGGTTTGGCGTGCCATTGGTTACACGTCCCGGTCACCTCTTGTTCGCATTGACGGTACTGTGAACAGTGGACGTTACATTTCAGATGTGTCACGACCCGTAGCTCTAGCCTTCATTCGATCCCTGCGGAACCCTACATTTCAGCAGGATAATGCACGACCGCATGTTGCAGGTCGTGTACGGGCCTTTCTGGATACAGAAAGTGTTCGACTGCTGCCCTGGCCAGCACATTCTCCTGATCGCTCACCAACTGAAAACGCCTGGTCAATGGTGGCCGAGCAAGTGGTTCGTCACAATACGTCAGTCACTACTCTTGATGAACTGTGGTATCGTGTTGAAGCTGCATGAGCAGCTGTACCTGTACAAGCCATCCAAGCTCTGTTTGACTCAACACCCAGGCGTATCGAGGCCGTTATTAGCGCCAGAGGTGGTTGTTCTGGGTTCTGATTTCTCAGGATCTATGGACACAAATCGTGTGAAAATGTAATCACATGTCAGTTCTAGTATAATCTCCAGAATGAGTCTCGGTCCGGTACACATTCAAAGGTCCCGAGTTTGAGTCTCGGCCCGGCACACAGTTTTAATCTGCCAGGAAGTTTCTAGTATATTTGTCCAATGAATACCCGTTTATCATCTGCATTTCTTCTTGGTGTAGCAATTTTAATGGTCAGTAGCGTACTTTGGAGGGTATAATCGTTTCATTCGTATTGTGAAGTGGGCGTCTCGAATTCTGAATGGCCCTTCGCGTTCCCCAAAGCCTTTGTTGTTTCACTCCAAAGATGGTGGAGTATTTCAGTAATAGTGAAGCGCTGATTAAGACTATCTCTGCAGCTCTTCTACTAAACTTCTCTGTCCCTTCCGTTAATCCAGATCCAAGATCGTCTAAAAAGTAAGTAACCCTAGTCGTGTACCTCCGATGTCCAGTTTGACGAACCATCTATTTTCTTTTTGGAGGTACTTGGAGTCACTCCCATTTCTACTAAACTTCTTAGCATATCTGTTAGTTTCCCTTATTTTTAACCCACATCTGCACTAAGCAACCCTCCATTTAGCAGGTGCCGCATCTGTATTCAGTGTGGAAGAGTTGTGTACGGACGCGGTGCAGCTTGCCGTACACCGGTTCCGTTGCCGCGGTGGCAGCCGCCACTGAGCCAGCGACTGCGATGAATATTGCATGCGTGCCCCCTCGCAGCATGCAACGCGGCCGCTGCTACTCGCCCGCACCTCGACGCCTTGCGCGCCTTACTGCTACGCCTCGAGAACAATAGTACCTACATACGTCGGCATCAGGCGGTATATCCTCTACATGACAGCCTCCTGCATACTGCAGCGCGACTTTCCTCCCACACGATCTGAGGCACTTAACGTCTCTCTCCTCGGCTGTATATTTTGTCTAGTCACGATGTTATGACCTCCTCTTTGATGTGGCTTTCACATCACATACCTCCCTGACGCGCACTGATGAAAAAAAGCTTCCGGAAATTCTCCAGAGGTGTGGTAAATGTTGCATTACATGGTGGTACCCCGACCATGCTAACCTGTTCTATATCTACACATCTACATATACATTTATACTCCGCAAGCCACCCAACGGTGTGTGGCGGAGGGCACTTACGTGACACTGTCATTACTTCCCTTTCCTGTTCCAGTCGCATATGATTGGCGGGAAGAACGACTGCCGGAGGTATAAGTAGGGGGAAGCAATATATTCGATACCTCATCCAGAAACGCACCCTCTCGAAACCTCGACAGCAAGCTACACCGCGATGCAGAGCGCCTCTTTTGCAGAGTCTGCCACTTGAGTTTGCTAAACATCTCCGTAACGCTATCACGGTTACCAAATAACCCTGTGACGAAACGCGCCGCTCTTCCTTGGATCTTCTCTATCTCCTCTGTCAACCCGACCTGGTACGGATCCCACACTGATGAGCAATACTCAAGTATAGGTCGAACGAGTGTTTTGTAAGCCACCTCCTTTGTTCATGGTCTACATTTTCTAAGGACTCTCCCAATGAATCTCAACCTGGCACCCACCTTACTAATAATTAATTTTACATGATCATTCCACTTCAAATTGTTCCGCACGCACACTCCCAGATATTTTACAGAAGTAGCTGCTACCAGTGTTTGTTCCGCTATTATATAATCATACAGTAAAGGGTCCTTCTTTCTATGTATTCGCTATACACTACATTTGTCTATGTTAAGGGTCAGTTGCCACTCCCTGCACCAAGTGCCTATCCGCTGCAGATCTTCCTGCATTTCGCTGCAGTTCTAACCCTGCAACTTCTCAGTATACTACGGCATCGTCCGTGAAAAGCCACATGGAATTTCCGACACTATCTACTAGGTCATTTATATATATTGTGAAAAGCAATGGTCCCATATCACTCCCCTGTGGCACGCCAGAGGTTACTTTGACATATGTAGACGTCTCTCCATTGAGAACAACATGCTGTGTTCTGTTTGCTAAAAACTCTTCAATCCAGCCACACAGCTGGTCTGATATTCCGTAGGCTCTTACTTTATCTGGCGACAGTGCGGAACTGTACCGAACGCCTTCCGGAAGTCAAGGAAAATGGCATCTATCTGGGAGCCTGTTCTCTAGCAATTGGAAACTAGGGAAATGGACTCCGTTATACTCAGCCGCAAAAAATGTCGTATTCTATCTTATTTACAGGTGTAAATCAAGCACTACGTAGCTTTTTTGTTTTGCGTGTTGGTATTTCGGTTGCTATGGGTTTATTTATCGATTATCATGTTTTATTTGTAATTCAGTGTTGCTATTTAATTTACGTGTTCTGATTTTGCCATTTGGAGATAGTGAGTGGAGCTGTGGACGCAAGAAAATGGGGTACCATGTGGAGAAATCGGAACATTTGCGACATATTATTCTGTCTGAGTTCAATAGAGCGGTGACAGCAGCGGAGGCAGACAGAAATATTTTTGAGGTGTATGGAGATAATGTCACTGGACAGAGCACGTTCCTCGTTTTTCCTAGTTCTAAGGAGGCTCGTTTTGACATTGGCGACTCTCCACGTTAAGGAAACATTCAGGGATTGATGAACGTTTAAACGCAGTAACCCACAGAGATCCACGCCATTGTACTGAAAAACTGGCAAATGTGATGAACTGTGATCATTCCACCATCGTGCGACATTTGCACGCAATGGCAAAGGTTCAAAAATCGATTGTATGCCTACAGCATGTTCTAAGCCAAAATCACAAAAACTGCTGCTGAAGGGGGGGGGGGGGGGGGGGAACTCTGCATGCTCGTGAACAACATCGTCCGTTCCTATCCTGCATCGCTTCTGCTGAAGAGAAGTGGTGGCTTTATGCTAACATAAGAAAAAGAAAGGATTGGTTGATCCAGAACTAAGTAGCAATTCCCTTACAAAGACCTACGAACATCCATAAGTTATGCATCTAGTGGTACAGCGACGGTACCACTGATTGACTCAAATGGCTCTGAGCACTATGGGACTCAACTGCTGTGGTCATCAGTCCCCTAGAACTTAGAACTACTTAAACCTAAGTAACCTAAGGACATTACACACATCCATGCCCGAGGCAGGATTCGAACCTGCGACCGTAGCGGTCAAGCGGCTCCAAACTGTAGCGCCTAGAACCGCACGGCCACTCCGGCCGGCTGATTGACTCCCCGAGGTGTGACTCCCCTAGGTGTAACAATCGCTGCTGACTTTTATTGTCAACGACTGAGACGTCTTGCAGACGGAGTCCAAGAACAACAACCCGGAAGACTCCGTGAAGCAGTGCTACTCCACGGTAACGCCGCCCACATTCTGCTAGACTGACAAACCCGCTACCAGGAGTTGGGTTGGGAAGTCATTCTGCACCCACTTTATTCACCTGATCTTGCGCCCCGTTTTTCACCTTCTCCGCTTTCTATCGACAACCTTCAAGGAACTTCCTTTCCGGATGGTTCAAATGGCACTATGGGACAATTTCTGAGGTCATCAGTCCCCTAGAACTTACAACTACTTAAACCTAACTAACCTAAGGACACCACACACATCCACGCTAGAGGCTAGAGGATTAGCCGAGCGGTCAAAGGCGCTGCAGTCATGGACTGTGCGGCTGGTTCCGGCGGAGGTTCGAGTCCTCCCTCGGGCATGGGTGTGTGTGTGTGTGTGTTTGTCCTTAGGATAATTTAGGTTTAGTGGTGTGTAAGCTTAGGGACTGATGACCTTAGCAGTTAAGTCCCATAAGATTCCACACACATTTGAACACCATTGGCATGGATAACACGGCAGTCGTTCGGGTCAGAGTTGCCCGTCCAGAACGCGGAGCTTTACGTATCTTATTTTACATGTGTTTCTGTATGTGTTTCCTCCTTATTACGCGAGACATACCAAGTGAGATGGACTTGTCTACATGGGGATTCATATCATTTTCATTTCACTTGTTACATGTTATGTACGTGAGTTGGGCGTAGGGTGGCGCACGGTAGCGGAATGGGATGGGATCGTTAGGCAGCACAGGCGTGATGATCGCCAGAACTAGAGGCTCGTGACTACAGCAGCCACGTGGTCCCGGTACAGGCACCTGTTGCGTCCGTATGTGTCGCGTCCTCGGTCGTGCAGCACAGCTTTGGGCCAGCCCTGTAAGGAACAGTCCTACGTCTCCAGAGCTGTTACATTGGGAGAATATACTGAGCTACTTCTACGCCTTCCATTTTCGTCCGATCATTCAGCTGCATTTATTTCCTCACTCTGCGTTTCAGATGTGTCTGTACTTCTCTCTGTGTCTTAGTAGAAGCCCTGCTATGGTAGCATCAGCTTCTTTATGATTGCAGTAATATTTATTGATCTCTTAGCACATTTATCGATACATTATCGCCCGCTATCTAGTTATTGTAGAAGTCTTTGCTACTGCTAAGTAATTCTCTTTCTATAATGAAGAATGCTCTCCATAACCATTACTTTCATGGCAGAATTTTCAAATTGTTTGCCTGCCGCAGTGAGCAGTTAGTCACACAAGGCAACGACTGGGGTGCAGTTAAGGTATTCAGTAGAACACCAGATTAAAGGTCACAGTCCGCCAGTCGGGGTTTAGAGTCCCTGTGGTTCCCCGAAAGCATGTAATACAGGTTCCAAGATAATTACCTTGAAAAGGATGAGGACGATTCGCTGCCCCTTCGTCGTCCAAACCGAACTTGTGGTGCGTATTTGATGACTGATATTGACAGAACATGTAATACTAATCTTCCCTCATTCTTTTCCGGATAAGGAGGTTTTTACTCGTGCATTCCTGCCATGAATGAAGAGGCTTCTGTTATCTGTGTTCTAGCTTACCGACTAATCAAACATACTCACTTTAAGATCTCAAAGCAAGTCTGCTGCAATATCAGTGTTGAACAACTGATGCAATTAAGTTTAAAGTTAAAACTATAAACGCTCAATTGTGCCTGCAGCTATGAGCTACTTACACTCAAAGCTACAGGTTCTTTCCATGAATTCCACTGCATCACAATTGGTGTACTAAAGTAATCTACAGGAGGTGTATATACGAAGCCTGTTCAGAAAGTAAGCTCCGATTGATTGCCAAATTGAAACCACAGTGAACATCAGAAATGTTTTACTTGTAACAATTAGCTACACCTTTCAGCTACTTCTCTACGTAGTCGCCGTTCTGACTTAGACTTTTGTCATAGCGTTGTACCAACTTTTCAATAGCCTCATCATAGAAGGCAGCCGCCAGTGCTTTCCGCCAATTCTCCACGCTGGCCTACACCTCGTTGTCTGTGTCAAAATGTTGTCTTCAAAGACAGCGGTTCATGTGACCAGAGATGAAACTCAGGGGGAGACAATTGCGGACTGTATTGTGGGTAATCTCACATTTCCATTTGAAAACGATGCAGGAGCATCTTCATTGCCCCTGCAGAACGCGGCTGAGAATTGTCTTGAAGAAGAAACAGCACGACAGTTATGTAATGTTAGCTGCATAGCTTCAGGCGAAATTTCTCAACAGGCCCTCGTACTTGGCGGCAGACACTATTTTCTAGACATCTTTACGCACTCACTGCGAGCTCACAAATGAGAAAAGCGATGTGATGCTAACTGGGGTTATACTAGAGACACTACCCAACACATCTGTGCAAAGCTCTATCGGATTTTCATAGTCGTTTCCATTTCGCGACCGATCGGAGCTTACTTTCTGAACGCCCCTCGTATGAAACCCCGGCCGTATTTCATTCTTGGTACGTAAACTCGGGCAGAAGTTGGGAACATTGTGAAACAAAACCCATCCGACCAAATGACGTTCTTCGTCTGCTCCATAGTCCATAGCACCCACCATACGCGTACAAACAATTTGCCCACCTTCGACTTCCGATATAATGTTCTCACAGCTATGCAAGACACTTGTCTAGTCACTTCGTCCAGTTACAACGTATTGAGGACATTGCAAAGGTGCAGTTTTGTGGTCAAATACAATAGTGCAACCTGCAGACTTGGCTAGCATTAGCATTTATGTTCAAGCGTGCAGATTTCGCGGTGTTTCCAAGCATATAACCACCCTTGTACCAACGTGTTTCATTTACTTATTACGGCCAGTGTCTCGATTTCAGTCCGAGATACGGGTAAAATGCATTATCAGCCGTATTTTTATTTACGCATAATATCTCAATCGGCATAACTTTGAGCATCTGAGGAGCCCCAGCGAAAATATCCTTTGTCAGTGCCAATTCACGTATCCGGTAACCACTGAATAACTAGCGCCACTTTCATTCATTTGATATCGTAAGACTTTCTCTCGTCGTGTGTGGCACATTCAGCGGAGGGGCAGCTCACGGCGAAACTTGTTATCAGTAACAAACGTTAATACTACAAAAAGAGGAGCTACGATACCATCAATGAGCAGGTCTCTAATGTGAAACCAGGAAAACTTTTTCTGAAAAAGTTTCGTGTAAACCGAGCTATGTGATACATGACTACAGCTAAGAGTCAAAAAACAGTAGCGCACTCTAGGTATTACTGTCGAAATATTAAAAAACACTCGCCATGTATTTAGATGGCTGCTGTATTTGAACGTCCGATTGCATAAGATTGTATGTAACAAAAATAGTTCACTCTAGTCTGATCGATGCAAACTACTCGCCCTTTCATCGTTAATTCTTTACTCAAGCATTACACGGATGTATACGTATTAGGGGCAGTCAAATAAGAACGAGACAAATGGAAAAAGTAAGTCGGTCTTTGTGCCCGAGCGGTTCTAAGCGCTTCAGTCCGGAACCACGCGGCCGCTACGGTCGCAGGTTCGAATCTTGCCTCGGGCATGGATGTGTGTGATGTTCTTGGGTTAGCTAGGTTTAAGTAGTTCTAAGTCTAGGCCGACTGATGACCTTCTAACATTCTGCGTGGTGTCTGTTTGTTGTAAGTCGTGTCTCCCTACCACTTTCGCGCAACAACGCTCTGAGCGTGTTTTTTAGGGAATTGACTATTTTGAACCTGGGACCTGTTGCTGGTAAGGAGACGCCAGACCACACATGACATGTAGAGTTCAGAAGAGTTCAGTGAGACTAGCGATGATATGACCAAATGATTTCAGCGTCAGCTCGACTGCATTCCCTGTAAAACAATCTTAATACTAACAAAATATAGTGGAAGGGGTTCAAGGCTTTCCTATTTTTAGTTAGCTGGTAAAATAACGTCGAAAAAGCAGTTAAGTTTACCATTGGAAATTTTATTCTACTTACAAAACATTGTTTATAAATTGCACTATTGATAAAAGCAAATGTTTTAATACAGGATGATAAAAACCAACTGCGTTCAACAAAAATGCGAATGAATATTCCCTGAATGGGTTTCCAAGTTCTACAATGGATCGAAGGATGACCTATGCCATATCACATCTATAATCTAGGTTTAAATTAAGTTTCACAAAAGAGAAAACTCTCAAAATGGTCTACAGTGACCCTCAATTATCTTTAATTACTTATCTAACTTGTCGTAAATTACAGTGGCTGATGTGGCTTCTCAATAATTATATAACAGAAAAATCATCGTGTTTCAGATGTTAACTTACGTAGCAAATGTGAATACCATGAGTTTCAATTGACGATCGACATTAGTATTACGTAAAAAGGGGATGTAACAGATGAGACTTCTGCAGTTCTGAGTGAAGCCTTATGCGCTCAAAAATGCGGCATCGCGTGCGTTCATTACCTTGTCGTTGTTCGTCAGGGGGCGGCGTCCGGCGCAGCTCCATACAGCTCGCCATCTCGGAAAACTCTCTCCTAACTTCTCCTTACTACAATTTACCGAAGTTGGTTTTAAAAAAAAACTGTCTGGCTGTGTTTTCATCTGACCAATCAGGGCCTCAATGTTAACCTTAAGCTCCGCCTACAAACATTCTGTCTATCCAATGAGAAACGTTATACTTTTCGTGGTGGGGCAATGTTTTTAACGTTTGCAACGTAACAGAGACGCGAAAAAGTCTCACGCTAAAACTTGCAGCTGGTGTGGCCCTTTTAGTGTTATCGTACGATCTATACTGTTCTTCTGGAGGGCTCTATCTTTTAACATGGGCTGGGGGGTTGGTCTTGTCGGTTACTTTTAGTGGTGGGGCAATGTTTTTAACGTTTGCAACGTAACAGAGACGCGAAAAAGTCTCACGCTAAAACTTGCAGCTGGTGTGGCCCTTTTAGTGTTATCGTACGATCTATACTGTTCTTCTGGAGGGCTCTATCTTTTAACATGGGCTGGGGGGTTGGTCTTGTCGGTTACTTTTAGTGGTGGGGCAATGTTTTTAACGTTTGCAACGTAACAGAGACGCGAAAAAGTCTCACGCTAAAACTTGCAGCTGGTGTGGCCCTTTTAGTGTTATCGTAAGATCTATACTGTTCTTCTGGAGGGCTCTAGCTTTTAACATGGGCTGCGGGGGGTGGTCCTGTCGGTTAGCTGGCGACGTGGGTGTCCGTCCCTTATCGTAGGGCCTTCTAGCTTAACATGATTCTGCTCTCGGCTTCTGTTCTCGTTTCTCCCCTCGGAACTGCGTCTGTCTCACGGTGGGAAGGTATGACATACATTTAGGCATTCTTGTGTTAGTCTGTGGTATTCCATTTGCTCGCTCGTTACTCGTATTACTTCGGTTAATTTAATGTCACGATTTATTCGGAGCTATGTGACATACTACTGGATTTGCTTATCATGTCAGGGTTTTCATGGAAGGTGTTGGATTTGCCTGACACCTTACAACCTCAGATGTTAAGTTCCATAGTGCTTAGAGCCATTTGAACTATTTGAAAAAAGTAATTAATTGTTTGTTATTTAAAAAGCAACCGTCATAAATGTTAATATATTTATCCTACTGTGAAACAAGGCGGTTAATGCCGTAATGGAAAAATGTTTGTGGCTGTCTGCGGAACCAGGATTGTACCTGGGCATGTATCTCTTCGTCCGAAGCAAACCGACGGCCACGGATGTCTATCTTCATGGCTCCAAAAATCGGGATTGTATGGAGGATGTATAAGGACCTCCAAACGAATTTAAGGGCCCCCAAGCGAAACTCATGCTGCATAGTCGAATCAGCCCCGGTTGCTTGTGGACCAGGCCAACATTTTTCCATGAAGACATTGAACGTCTTGCCTCACAGTAGGATAAATGTATTAACAGTTATGGCGATTACTTTTGAAATAATAAACAGTCCAGCCTAGACTACATCCTCTATACACTGCAGCTTAAACGCCTCAATGGGTAGTCGGTGCACTCGACACCTTGCTTCTTCTGAAAAGTGCAAAAAATTGCAACACGTCAGACCACATCACTCCCCACAAGTCCGTCAATGCCCAATTCTGCGTCGAATGAAGACAATGAAGACGTGCAGTTTTATATACAGCTGTGACGAATACCGCTTGCAAGGTACCCGACCCCAAATGTCCATTGCACGTACTTCCCTTTGCAGTGTTCGTTCGAAAACTGGTTGAAATGGAACTGACAGAAGCAGTTCCCATTGGCTTTGAAACCGATTGTCACTAGCAAAGCGTGACACTCGGGTCCGTTCCACCTTAGGCCGAGTTACATGACTGCGAGTGATACATCACTTCCTGTATACACGTTGGACAGTACGCTCGGTACACCAACAAATCAAGCAACTTTATTCGCGGTGTGATCATGGCAACATTCAAGTACAGTATCTCCTTTCTGGCATCGTCACGTATCGACGTCGACCCATCTTACTGCGGTGAATTCCGTACAACCGACTGGCAGATACACAGCACTTCACTGCAATGACTTACGCCAGAGGTAGTCAAGCTACCGCCTGCTCTACACAAACTCCAAGGCTCCAGAGCGCTTGAGGTGTTTGCAGTTAGCTTAATTGCACAATTATTTCTGTATACAAATTCCCTTGTTGCTTCCATAATACTGTATTTTTACTGTATTTTGTTTAAAAATTATATCTGATACATTCCATGCAATAAGTACAGTACTCTGAGTGTGCCTACTGAAAGATATGCAACTCCTTGTTCGAGCAAGTTGGATCTCTGGCTGATGAACGCCCGTATTGTATTACCGCTACATCGCCCAATGAAAATAAAAGGAAACAAATGGGCAGCACACATCAGACGCGAGGACTTTTATAAATCCCGTTAACTAAAAGAAATATGGGTTATTATTTACGGAAAGAAAGAAGAAAAAACCGGAGAAGTGTTAGTCGGAACCGGGCTCGGAGTGTTCCGTTCAAAATGGTTCAAATGGCTCTGAGCACTATGGGACTCAACTGCTGAGGTCATTAGTCCCCTAGAACTTAGAACTAGTTAAACCTAACTAACCTAAGGACATCACAAACATCCATGCCGGAGGCAGGATTCGAACCTGCGACCGTAGCGGTCTTGCGGTTCCAGACTGCAGCTCCTTTAACCGCACGGCCACTTCGGCCGGCGGAGTGTTCCGTACAAATAGTTCATCTATATGTTTCGATGGGTGAGCTTGTGACATAAACGGCCGTATCTTTTCCCTGCATGGACTTAGAAGTTTAAATTTTTTACTCCGCCAGGGAACCGGAGACATTAATGCATGACATAAATTTCAACCTTATACCTATTCCGTTTCTGGGAAAAATGGGTGATAAAATGTTTAGACAGACGAAGAACGAAGTGATCCTACGAAGGTCCCATTTTTACCAATCGACGTACGAAACCTTAAAAATTAATGATAGCATGGATTTCACTCTCTCCCAAACCTGTTTAGCCAACGTGACCGCTCTGCTCGTACAAAGAAACGGCCTTTTTCACAATAGGAGAAAAAAAGCTACTATTATGTTCTAATTTTCAGTGACAATCTAACATGTTAATAAAAAACTGCATGCAAATTTTCAAGAAAATTCCAAAACAAAAGTCGTGCTTTGAAAATCACAATAATGTATTCATTGCTAAAATTTTTGTGGCTGATTTTCACTCTTCCGTCCTTTGCTTGAGACTGAAGGAAGCTTACCGCTAATTAACCTTGTAACAGAGAAGATCGTTAATTGCAAAAGCCAATACGCGTTCCAGAAAGTGAATGAAGCGGCCGCCGGGGAGCGGAGGAAGTGTGAAACACTCTGAATTTTAAGGTCGACGTGTGCGCAAAAGGTGTTACTGGAGTATTTGCAAGTGAAATGAGGCAGTCGCGCTACCTCAGTGTCGGGCGGAATACCAGTGGACAACCTCGTGCGGCTCTTCGTCTTGTCTGATTTATTAAGAAAAGGAAAAAGTGGTGATTATTGGAATTGACTGTCGCGACAAATTAAAACCCTGTGCTAGACCACGAGTCAAAGTCAACGTGTCTTTCCCCTTCACAGACAGAACTTTACCAGTTAAGCCGTTCGACCACGTCTCACTGACCAATCCATAACTACTACTTTATGTCTCACTGACTAATCCATAGCTATTAGTTTACTCGCGTTGATCTCGAACAGGCGATCTGTAGTGGCTGCTTAACAGAAGAAGATCTTTTTAGCCGAGATCGCTATAAAAAACTTTATTGTAGATAACCGGTTTCGGTAAAACGCCGACGTTCCAACGCATCGCTTATTTCATGTTTCATGCACCTGAAATTCAATGGAAAGATTTTGTGTGTAGCTGGCACAAGATGTTTGTAATAACGTTTGTGAATATCTGAAGATGATAACTTAGTTTTGACGAAATTTGTTATCTGCAATAAAGTTTTTTATAGCGATCTCCGCTAAGAAGTCTTTTCTTAAGTAATCCTAAACTGTATTCTGCATATGCCTCAGTCCTATTGTAGTAGCTTCGTGCGTTACTTCAACAAAGTAAAACATAAATAATAATACAGTACAACTACTAAATTAATAGTGCAGCATAGTGTAAATGTAGGTCATTTCTGGAAGGTTTTGGTGAAATAAGCGATCAAAGGCTGTAAGAAGGAATAAGAGTCAAATTTGTTCTTCTGGATATAAATTTACTAACCTCCGTATATGCAAATGCTGTGAATCTTAGCTATTAAGTACGAAACCAGGCCTGTTAGTACGAAGTTTTCCAGTGAAAAACTTCAATCCCACGAGGGCAGTTCTACAGGGTGGTCCAACGGGAGGCACTACATATTCATTTGGTTATTATGAGGTTTGGCATATATTTACACAAAGATAATTTATAAATACCTGTTCTACAGGAATTTGTAATCCTGAAAATCTAAACACAAATTTCTTTCTTAAAAAGTATATCGTGCCAACGGCATCCATCATTAGCGATTGCCGGCCGGTGTGGCCGTGCGGTTCTAAGCGCGTCAGTTTGGAACCGCGTGACCGCTACGGTCGCAGGTTCGAATCCTGCCTCGGGAATGGATGTGTGTGATGTCCTTAGGTTAGTTAGGTTTAAGTAGTTCTAAGTTCTAGGGGACTGATGACCTCAGTAGTTAAGTCCCATAGTGCTCAGAGCCATTTGAACCATTCGCGATACATCGCTGGAGACGTTCGCGGAAGCTACTCATTCCTTCGCACTCATTTCTTGACAAATATCCTCTTATCTCTTCCAGGTTTCGGGTATCAACTCATCAGTTTTGTGGTCACCGTGAAACAGTTTTGTTCTTGAGATGACCCAACAGTAAGATCAGGTGATGGGCCATAGGATAGCACTGATGTTGTAGGAAGTGGAGCCTCAGTGTAGTCACTGAATTTCTTGCCGTATGTTCTGCGAGTGTACGTCTGGATGAGACTACCGTAGCGAAGTGAACCATTGTGAGGAAAACGGAAAATAACCGAAGCATTTGAGATGCGATGTTACTATGAGGCACTGAGAAGTAAGTGGATTGATAAGCTAAGAAATGAAGAGGTCCTCAGTAAAAATGACGAGGAACCATCAGAAAAATATCCTTCCATGGTACTGCAGGGAGCTATAGAGGGAAAAATGTGTAGGTGCATACTCTAAATTGAAGAGGTTGGCGTAGAAGAGGATGTTGTGTCGGACCTTAGGATCTCGGACCAGAAGATTGATGACGATATCCCCCTTCTACCACACCCCCCACCCCACCCCCTCGCCACACAAAGAAAAAGGGCAATGTCGTCAGTGAACCTTATCATTGATATTCTTTCCCCTTGAATGTCTGTCTCAGAATGTTACAGCATGTTTCTGTGTAATGAGCGGATTTCTCTGATAATACAACCACCTTAGAAAATTTCTCGGAAAGTATTTAATGAATGAACGTATGCAAAGTCAGCCAACTTTCTGATGCTCTCGTCATCAAAATCAACAATTATACGAAGTGTAAATTTTGCTGAACTCAGGCATCTGAGAACATGTGTAGCGTGTAATTTACAGTGTTGGTTCTGACCAATATGGGCACCTGCACACCAAGGAATTCATAATATTCAGTATTACATGTTTCCTTACCCCCGAGTTCCATTGTTGCTGATGACCTGGTAATACCCCAAGGGAGTTTGCTTCTTGTCAGCATGCGGATGGCAACCACATGGGTCCTTAAGGGGGGGAGCATATGAGAAAATACATGGGTACTTATGAGCTAATGGGTCTTCTACTGCTTGAGAGATAACTGAATTAAATTTTACAAATGTTATCATTATCTTATTGGCTATAATCCAGACTTTTCAATTTTTTGTCAAATAATTTGATCAGTACGTTGCTGGATACTTTTAGAACACATACTGCCACATTAGGAACATTTTACGAAGGTTATTTTACAATCGCTTTCAAAATGTGGTAGGTATTCTCAATAGTTAGATAAACACATCTGTGTACCAGTTGTTAACAAAAACGTTTGAACTCTAGCAACATTTTTTTAAACGTATGTGTGTTGTACATAACAATATTTACTCAACAAAATTTTAAATAAATTTTTCTATAATAAAATTTTGTACCGCAGGAAACTGTATTATAATATGTACAAAGTGAGTAGCAAATTTCACCTTTTTATCTGCAGTGGTTCGGCTGGATATGTTCCTTTTACACTGAAAAGTTTCAGGAAATGTAGAAAAAAAGATTTTACTAACATTTATGCCAGAAACGAGTAACTTACTGTTGGCCATGACCATCGATTTGGTCTTTATAATCTTCATGTAGATCTTTTCTTCTAGGTTCATCCTTTTTGGGGTGCTCTTTTGGTAATATCCTTAACTGACAGTTCAGAACTAGCAATACGCACATTATCAATGTTCTTCAGAAGGTTTTCACTGAAGCAACTTGCATCAGATCCTAATCTCATAAGGGTCCTGATTATTCAAGTGTTACATCACTGAATACCAGACAAGCATCATATGAGGAAATTTTAACAATAGCAAATAAGCAAAATTCTTTTGGGTGTCCCTTCTAAATGAGGTTATTAAAGCTTGGGTTTGTGTTCACTATATGTATATTTGTTTAATAAGTTGTAATTAATCGCATCGTAAATAAGCTCTCAGCCTTTTGTATTATACAGATGTCTTCTCTGAGGACAGGAAAACACTACTGGCCATTAAAATTCCTACACCACGAAGATGATGTGCTACAGACGCGAAATTAAACCGACAGGTAGAAGATGCTGTGATACGCAAATGATTAGCTTTTCAGAACATTCACACAAGGTTGGCGCCGGTGGCGACACCTACAACGTGCTGACATGAGGAAGGTTTCCAACCGATTTCTCATACACAAACAGCAGTTGACCGGCGTTGCCTGGTGAAACGTTGTTGTGATGTCTCGTGTAAGGAGGAGAAATGCGTACCATCATGTTACCGACTTTGATAAAGGTCGGATTGTAGCCTATCGCGATTGCGGTTTATCGTATCGCGACATTGCTGCTCGCGTTGGTCGAGATCCAATGACTGTTAGCAGAATATGGAATCGGTGGGTTCAGGAGGGTAATTCGGAACGCCGTGCTGGATCCCAACGGCCTCGTATCACTAGCAGTCGGGATGACAGGAATCTTATCCGCATGGCTGTAACGGATCGTGCAGCCACATCTCGATCCCTGAGTCAACAGGTGGGGACGTTTGCAAGACAACAACCATCTGCACGAACAGTTCGACGATGTTTGCAGCGGCATGGACTATCAGCTCGGAGACCATGGCTGCACTTACCCTCGACGCTGCATCACACACAGGAGCGCCTGCGATGGTGTACACAACGACGAACCTGGGTGCACGAATGGCAAAACGTCATTTTTTCGGATGAATCCAGGTTCTCTTTACAGCATCATGATGATCGCATCCGTGTTTGGCGACATCGCGGTGAAAGCACATCGGAAGCGTGTATTCGTCATCGCCATACTGGCGTATCACCCGGCGTGATGGTATGGGGTGCCATTGGTTACACGTCTCGGTCACCTCTTGTTCGCAGTGACGGCACTTTGAACAGTGGACGTTACATTTCAGATGTGTTACGACCCGTGGCTCTATCCTTCATTCGATCCCTGCGAAACCCTACATTTGAGCAGGATAATGTACGACCGCATGTTGCAGGTCCTGTACGAGCCTTTCTGGATACAGAAAATGCTGCCCTGGCCAGCACATTCTCCAGATCTTTCACCAATTGAAAACGTCTGGTCAATGGTGGCCGAGCAAGTGGTTCGTCACAATACGTCAGTCACTACTCTTGGTGCACTGTGGTATCGTGTTGAAGCTGCATGGGCAGCTTTACCTGTACACGCCATCCAAGCTCTGTTTGACTCAATGCCCTGGCGTATCAAGGCCGTTATTACGGCCAGAGATGGTTGTTCTGGATACTGATTTCTCAGGATCTACGCACCCAAATTGCGTGAAAATGCAATCACACGTCAGTTCTAGTATAATATATTTGTCCAATGAATACCCGTTTATCATCTGCATTTCTTCTTGGTGTAGCAATTTTAATGGCCAGTAGTGTAATAAAATACTACAAACAAGGACAGAGTCGTGTAGAAAATGAGGCGCGGCACTACGTATTTGTTGAAACAATTTGGCTTTTACATGATTTGTAGCACGAATTAAACTATGAAAATTGGAGACAGTATTTATAACATGCTACGAAACTACCTGGCGTTAAAATGTTTCAACATTTTTGACCCATTCTGTATACATCCCCCGCCCGGCTTAACTAAGTCTGAGAAAAGTTCTGACTCGGAGAGAACTGAAAAAAAAAGCATCACCCTTGCTAGACTGACGTTGGAGGGGATAGCATGGGAAGGGGGGGGGGGGGGGGTGAAGCAGTGCTATCGTTCACAGAAAGGTACTGTGTACTGTGAAGGTTGTTGGTTCATTTTCATCCAGGGGACAGAGTGAATGATTATAGCCAATGGCTAAGTGCAGCAAGAAGAAAGTCGACAAAAGAAAATTTTTAAAAATGGTAAAAAATTTCGAGGGCACTTGGAAAAGCGCGGGAATTGTTATGGCCTACGACGAGGAGTTGTGTATGACAGTTGGGGAGACGAGCAGCCTCGCCAGCAGGCAATTAAAAGCAATGCAATCACCGGCACGCAGCCCGCTCCGTGCCACTGCATCGATTCGATCCGCTCCGCGTGCGGTGCGTTGGAGAACCTGTTCCGAGACAACGGATCGCAGTCGCTGCGCACAGGTTGTAATCTGTACAGCGCTCTCTCCCCCTCCCCCCACCTCTCATTTCGCTTTCCTTAACTGTTTGTTGTCAAATACGAAACAGGTGATTAGGCGGGTTAATTATAGACCGCGACCACCACCCGGAGTGCTGCTGTCTCATCGACTCGGAACGAAGCCCTTTTCATTGACTACCCTTCAGCATGGACTTACTGCCCCTCCCAACTCCCCCCCCCCCCCCCCCACTCCTCACCTGACCCTACAACTTCACCGCACACAAAGGAAAACACACACACACACACACAGGGGAGAGGGAGAGGAACAAGAATTCCAACAGTCCCTCACAGACGTGTACCAACGGACCTACACCATCCCACACTGTCCATCCCTCGCGAGCCACGAAGCTGTCTTCATCCTTTGTAAATGTAACTTTTTTACCTAACGTGTAATTATTATTTTCTTTTTCTCCGGTGCGGACTTCGGGTATCATCAGATATAATGAGATGTACAGTCGCTTGCGGAGCCTAATGGACAGCGGAACGCGCGGTCCGTCGCTCTCTCCTTATGCATTCCGAATGGGCGGCACGGTAGCGGGAAAATGAACCGCTCTTCCAACAGCTTAATCAGGACGCTCCGACTTAATTGTCCTTCGGGTGACGTTCCGCCTCAAATGGTCCAGCAAGATGTGACGTCCATTAAAGCAAGATAAGACTCTGTATTATGCACGTGGGAACACCTGCAAATGCTGTTCGAGCGACATCCATGTCTTTATAGAACTTTAATGGTAGCAACGCCCAGATGTTAATTTAGAGAAATGTTTTCAGAAAACCTAGTCATACAAATACTATTCTGTGCCGTATTAATAAACTCAAAATATAGAATAGCGGAAAGTGTTCATTTTTTTGCGCAGTTTTCACATCACAGATTTTTTATACCCCCAGATACCATGCGAGCAAAAGCTATGTGGCCATGGAACAAGCCATAAAGTAACTGAGATTACTTATAATTTAAAAATCCATACCTTTAAAGAAAACATTGTTTAAGAAGGCTATTATTGACAGGTTCTAAATATTTTTGTTAAGTTACGATTTGGCACAGTACCAATATCGACCGAACAATACACGGTCCTCAGGTATGGAAAAACAGACATTAATTACAGGACAAGCACCCAGTCATGATCACTTGCAATTAATATTTAATCTGTACTGTACATCAAATGCATTTTTTCCCCTCTCGGGCACACTACGCGACGACAGTTTTAAATAATACTTCCGTACGTCAACTGGGCTGTTTGGTGATCTGACCTTCCTAACTTAAGCATAGTCATATCTCCACGATGTGGCTTTTGCGGCCAGCTATTGATTTTTCAACACTTGTGAGTCTTTATATTTCTCTATCCAGCGCAGGTACATTACATACTGTTGTGACTTGGCAAGACAGCCAAGTCACTATGAGAAGAAACCGAAAGGCACGCGTTAAGCTCACGCAGACTGGCGTGAGGTCTGGAACAGTTAAGGGAATTAATAGTAGCAAATAAAGTAAGTAGTTGATATAATACTTAACTTTAATCCATAATTGGAGAACATCGCTCTTGACGGTACATGTTGTATAATTTCAATATTAACTGGTAATGGCGCCTTGCTAGGTCGTAGCAAATGACGTAGCTGAAGGCTATGCTAACTATCGTCTCGGCAATTGAGAGCGTATTTGTCAGTGCAGCATCGCTAGCAAAGTCGGCTGTACAACTGGGGCGAGTGCTAGTACGTCTCACTAGACCTGCCGTGTGGTGGCGCTCGGTCTGCAATCACAGACAGTGGCGACACGCGGGTCCGACGTTTGCTACCGGACCGCGGCCGATTTAAAGGCTACCACCTAGCAAGTGTGGTGTCTGGCAGTGACACCACACATACAGTTTTCTTCCGGGGTCTCATTTGACCTTCTTTTTAGGTCCATATCTGCGGCTCTTCTGTCTCATGTTTCGCCCACGTGTTTGTATTTCGACGGGAGCTATATCCGACCGAATAGAAGTTAGGTTACTAAATAATGGATTGTCGTGTAACATCCACTGACCCACTTCTCAGAATCAGATAGACACACTGATCTCACATTTCGTTTCCGCCTTGGAGAAAGCATTTGTTTACCTACTGCCCACAGAAATGAAGTTACCGTCTCGGTAGATAGGATAACTGAACGACAGAATTCTTTTTGAATATCTATTACTATAAACGCTAGCGAGAAAGTTAAAGACAATCAGTCCATCATTGTACGGGATGATAAAGGGAGGACAGTGTGTTGAAAGAGGACCAGTAAAGAGGACCAGTTTGTAAATGAAGTTCACGAGACTTTTTTTTTTTACCGAAAATCAAATTATAAATACCCTTTAGGTCCTACTGCAAAATTCTTGGCAAATTTAGAAAAGTTTTTCAACACTTCCAAGTTTTCTCCCGACCCTGCGAGAAAGAAGTTTATTGTGTGAATGTGCCCCTCGGCTCTAAAATTTCGAGCTATGGTCAAACTCCATAAAGACCACTTGCCCGATTGTTAACGCTAGGCCAGTGGTGTGTTTCCAAGCTGAGAAACTCTTATATTCCTATCTGAATCAGTATTTCAAACATCCGACTCGAATTAATATTGTAACAGGTAACACCTTATCAGTAATCTTTCGAATTACTATTACAGTATCCTTGGACGTCAAAAATATGTACTCGTCATTACCTGTTGATTAGTTTCGCAATGTCGTATAATAATTTGCACTCCCGTAGTGGCCATGCTGCTGAAGAGATTAATGAAGATATTTAATTACTGGATCTGGTCCTTAAATTGTCGTAGGTTTGACGATGATATTTTTCATACTAAGTAAGGGCCTTGCTGTGGATTCCCCTGGGTCCTTCTGCCTTGTTATCATTTTCATTACCAATTTGGAGAACTATCTGTAAAACCAATTTACAGCAATTTCAAATAAAGTACCGACTTGTACTGATATGTAGATGATAACCTGCTACTTTACAGTGGTCAAAGCGGAGATGGCGAGATCTTCGTCAATATGTTGCATACTAGCATTCAGTTTACGATGCAACGCAATACTGACGGTTCACGCCGCTATCTACAGGGTGTTACAAAAAGTTACGGCCAAACTTTCAGGAAACATTCCTCACACACAAAGAAAGAAAATATGTTATGTGGACTTGTGTCCGGAAACGCTTACTTTCCATGTTAGAGCTCATTTTATTACTTCTCTTCAAATCACATTAATCATGGAATGGAAACACACAGCAACAGAACGTAACAGCGTGACTTCAAACACTTCGTTACAGGAAATGTTCAAAATGTCCTCCGTTAGCGAGGATTCATGCATCTACCCTCCGTCGCATGGAATCCCTGATACGCTGATGCAGCCCTGTAGAATGGCGTATTGTATCACAGCCGTCCACAATACGAGCACGAAGAGTCTCTACATTTGGTACCGGGGTTGCGTAGACAAGAGCTTTCAAATGCCCCCATAAATGAAAGTCAAGAGGGTTGAGGTCAGGAGAGTGTGGAGGCCATGGAATTGGTCCGCCTCTACCAATCAATCCATCGGTAACAGAATCTGTTGTTGAGAAGCGTACGAACACTTCGACTGAAATGTGCAGGAGCTCCATCGTGACGCTGACATTAGAGTTATCGTCAACTGCCGCGACTTATGACCTCAGAAGTTAAGTTGCATAGTGCTCAGAGCCATTTTTTTTTTTGTCAACTGCACGAAGAATTGCCTCGTCCATTGCAGGTGTTCTCGTCGTTCTAGGCCATCCCCAGTCGCGAGTGGAATGTTCCGTGCTCCCTAAGACGCCGATCAATTGCTTCGAACGTCTTCCTGTCGGGACACCTTCGTTGTGGAAATCTGTCTCGATACAAACGTACCGCACCACGGCTATTGCCCCGTGCTAATCCATACATCAAATGGGTATCTGCCCATTGCACTGACTGCAACCTCGTTCGTGATGAACACTAATCTGTTGATGCTACGTACTGATGTGCTTGATGCTAGTACTGTAGAGCAATGAGTCGCATGTCAACACAAGCACCGAAGTCAACATTACTTTCCTCCAATTGGGCCAACTGGCGGTGAATCGAGGAAGTACAGTACATACTGACGAAACTAAAATAAGCTCTAACATGGAAATTAAGCGTTTCCGGACACATGTCCACATAACATCTTTTCTTTATTTGTGTGTGAGGAATGTTTCCTGAAAGTCTGGCCGTATCTTTTTGTAACACCCTGTATATCTCTTGGTTACTCTGAGAGCCTCAAAGGCTAATTTGACATTTATAGAAAAACCTCTGCCACAGTCTTGGCGGTTCATCAAATATCCAACCACAGTCCCAGCTATAAAAAGGTCGCTTTTAAGCCCCTCCTTTATAGACTCCATACCGTTCCTCTCTGTCGTAAAGCCTTTACCGCGAATTGAACATTGTTGATTACGTTACCTATATTAACGGCTATAATTCTAATTTAGCTACTAACATTAACAAAGTCATCCAAAAGAAAGTCAGTCCCGTTCTTTCTTCTAACCAACGGCGAATTACTTTCGCGCTGGTAAAACAGTCAAACGAAAAACCATCTTTCCATGTTGTTGTTGTTGTGGTCTTCAGTCCAGAGACTGGTTTGATGCAGCTCTCCACGCTACTCTATCTTGTGCAAGCTTCTTCATCTCCCCGTACCTACTGCAACCTATAGCCTTCTGAATCTTTTTAAATTTTCTAACCCACCTGCCTGATTAAGGGATCTGACATTCCACGCTCCGATCCGTAGAACGCCAGTTTTCTTTCTCCTGATAACGATGTCCTCTTGAGTAGTCCCCGCCCGGAAATCCGAATGGGGGACTATTTTACCTCCGGAATATTTTACCCAAGAGGACGCCATCATCATTTAACCATACACTAAAGTTGCATACCCTCGGGAAAAATTACAGCTGTAGTTTCCCCTTGCTTTCAGCCGTTCGCAGCACCAGCACAGCAAGGCCGTTTTGGAATGTTACTAGGCCAGATCAGTCAATCATCCAGATTGTTGCCCCTGTAACTACTGAAAAGACTGCTACCCCTCTTCGGGAACCACACGTTTGTCTGGCCTCTCAACAGATACCCCTCCGTTGTGGTTGTACCTACGGTACGGCTATCTGTATCGCTGAGGCACGCAAGCCACCCCACCAACGACAAGGTCCATGGCTCATGGGGGGGTGGAGGGGGGGGCATCTTTCCATAGGATATTCTACTATGAGAACGTTTCCAAAAAATAGGTAAATAGCTGAAGGTAAAAGCCATTTCTCCAGCCTTTTTTATTCTGAGGGGTACTGGCGTCAAATTCCGTCATAATAAGCAGTCCAATTTCAACAAATTTAATTCTACATGTATCGACTTCAGTTTTTGTAACGACTGTCCAGCCCGCTATACTGGGCAAACGGGATATGGTTTCCGAATTCGGTTTAAGGAACATATGAGTCTCAAGGGTTTTATATTTGCACTTACCACTCCTGCATGACACTATACTATTTCCGATCTGGTTACCAATTTATGGATTTTATGTAGTGGTAAGAAACGCAATATCCTTAACGTTCTGGAGGAGGTCCATATTTTACACTCCCAAAAACAGTTTTCTGACCATGCCCTGAATGGCCAGTTAGAAATCAGGCATCGGGGCATCCTTTGAAATTTCATTGCTTGTGCCCTTTCCCTTAATTTCCCACCATCAGTTCCTTCATTTGGTACCGTTTATCTTTTTATTTATGCATACTGGCCCTTGCACTTTATGACAGTTTAGAATGGACAGGGACTGTGATTGCTGTGTTCGGATGAGGGCTGAGTTGGCATCAAAATGGCTCTGAGCACTATGGGACTTAACATCTGTGGTCATCAGTCCCCTAGAACTTAGAACTAATTAAACCTAACTAACCTAAGGGCATCACACACATCCAGCCCGAGGCAGGATTCGAACCTGTGACCGTAGCAGTCATGCGGTTCCGGACTGAGCGCCTAGAACCGCTAGACCACCGCGGCCGGCGAGTTGGCATCCCTTTGCTCACAGCTGCAGGCGGCGCTGACTTCGGTCGTGCAGCTTGAGGCTGTTGCCAATGGGCACCACTGTGGGAAGCCGGACTTGGGTATCACGGGGATGTCAACCTCGTCCCATCTGTCCCCAGATCGGTCTGCCGCTGTGGTTGCCCCGGTTGCTGCCCGCAGTGGGGCTGAGCCCTCGCCTGTGGTTGATAGGGAGGTCGTTCCAAGCCGTGGCAGGCAGCGAAAGACGTCCCCGGAGGCTGATCAGAAAGCCTCCTCGGTGCGTCTGACAAACAGGTTTCAGGTGCTGTCTCTGGCTGAGCCAGATGCAGCAGCATGCCCCGTTTCAGAGAATGATTCTCAGCCTTCAAGGTCCGGGCAATCGCAGAGGGTGGGCTTATTGGTAGTTGTGAGCTCCAATGTCAGGCGCGTAATGAGGCCCCTTAGGGATATGGCGGCTAAGGAGGGGAAGAAATCCAGTGTGCACTCGGTGTGCATTCCAGGTGGAGTCATTCCTGATGTGGAAAGGGTCCTTCCGGATGCCATGAAGAGTATAGGGTGCAGCCAGCTGCAGGTGGTGGCACATGTCGGCACTAATGACGTGTGTCGCTTTGGATCTGAGGAAATTCTCTCTGGATTCCAGCGGCTATCTGATTTGGTGAAGGCTGCCGGTCTTGCTTACGAGATGAAGGCAGAGCTCACCATCTGCAGCATCGTCGACAGAACCGACTGCGGACCTTTGGTGCAGAGCAGGGTGGAGAGTCTGCATCAGAGGCTCAGACGGTTTTGCGACCGCGTTGGCTGCAGATTCCTTGACTTGCGCCATAGGGTGGTGGGGTTTCGGGTTCCGCTGAATAGGTCAGGAGTTCACTACACTCAGTTGGCGGCTACACGTGTAGCGGAGGCTGTGTGGCGTGGACTGGGCGGCTTTTGTAGGTTAGAAGGCCTCGGGAAAGTACGGGGTGGGCTGCAATCTCAAAGGGTGCATGGCAAATACAGGACGTGCTTGGATCAAGGAACAGTCGGAATTGTAGTTGTAAATTGTTGTAGTTATGCTGGGAAAATCCCTGAGCTTCAAGCGCTAATAGAAAGCACAGAAGCTGAAATCGTTATAGGTACAGAAAGCTGGCTAAAGCCTGAAATAAGTTCTGCGGAAATTTTTACAAAGTCTCAGACGGTGTTCAGGAAAGATAGATTACACAGAATTGGTGGTGGAGTGTTTGTGTTTGTCAGTAGTGGTTTATCTTGTAGTGAAGTCGAAGTAGATACTCCGTGCAAATTGCTTTGGGTGGAGGTTATACTTAACACCCGAACTAAGTTAATAATTGGGTCCTTCTACCGACCCCCAGACTCCGATGATTTAGTTGCTGAACAATTCAGAGAAAGTTTGAGCCTCGTAACAAATCAATACCCCACTCATACGGTTATAGTTGGTGGGGACTTCAACCTTCCCTCGATACGTTGGCAAAAATACTTGTTCAAAACCGGTGGTAGGCAGAAAACATCTTCCGAGATTGTCCTAAATGCTTTCTCCGAAAATTATTTCGAGCAGTTAGTCCACGAACCCACGCGAATTGTAAATGGTTGCGAAAACACACTTGACCTCTTAGCCACAAACAATCCAGAGCTAATAGAGACCATCATGACTGATACAGGCATTAGTGATCACAAGGTCGTTACAGCTAGGCTCAATACCGTTTCTTCCAAATCCACCAGAAACAAACGCAAAATAATTTTATTTAAAAAGGCGTATAAAGTGTCACTAGAAGCCTTCCTAAGAGACAATCTCCATTCCTTCCGAACTGACTATGCAAATGTAGACGAGATATGGCTCAAATTCAAAGATATAGTAGCAACAGCAATTGAGAGATTCATACCTCATAAATTGGTAAGAGATGGAACTGATCCCCCATGGTACACAAAACAGGTCCGAACGCTGTTGCAGAGGCAACGGAAAAAGTATGCGAAGTTCAGGAGAACGAGAAATTCCGAAGATTGGCTAAAATTTACAGACACGCAAATTTGGCACGGACTTCAATGCGAGATGCCTTTAATAGGTTCCACAACGAAACATTGTCTCGAAATTTGGTAGAAAATCCGAAGAAATTCTGGTCGTATGTAAAGTATACAAGCGGCAACACGCTGTCAATACCTTCGCTGCGTAGTGCCGATGGCACTGTTACCGACGACTGTGCAGCTAAAGCGGAGTTATTGAACGCAGTTTTCCGAAATTCCTTCACCAGGGAAGACGAATGGAATATTCCAGAATTTGAAACACGAACAGCTGCTCGCATTAGTTTCTTATAAGTAGATACCTTAGGGGTTGCGAAGCAACTCAAATCGCTTGATACGGGCAAGTCTTCAGGTCCAGATTGTAAACCGATTAGGTTCCTTTCAGATTACGCTGATACAATAGCTCCATACTTAGCAGTCATATACAACCGCTCACTCACTGATAGATCTGTACCTGCAGATTGGAAAATTGCGCAGGTCGCACCAGTGTTTAAGAAGGGTAGTAGGAGTAATCCATCGAACTACAGACCTATATCATTGACGTCGGTTTGCAGTAGGGTTTTGGAGCATATACTGTATTCAAACATTATGAATCACCTCGAAGGGAACGATCAGACCTATATCATTGACGTCGGTTTGCAGTAGGGTTTTGGAGCATATACTGTATTCAAACATTATGAATCACCTCGAAGGGAACGATCTATTGATACGTAATCAGCATGGTTTCAGAAAACATCGTTCTTGTGCAACGCAGCTAGCTCTTTATTCGCACGAAGTAATGGCCGCTATCGACAGGGGATCTCATGTTGATTCCGTATTTCTAGATTTCCGGAAAGCTTTTGACGCCGTTCCTCACAAGCGACTTCTAATCAAGCTGCGGGCCTATGGGGTATCGTCTCAGTTGTGCGACTGGATTCGTGATTTCCTGTCAGGAAGGTCGCAGTTCGTAGTAATAGACGGCAAATCATCGAGTAAATCTGAAGTGATATCAGGTGTTCGCCAGGGAAGCGTCCTGGGACCTCTGCTGTTCCTGATCTATATAAATGACCTGGGTGACAATCTGAGCAGTTCTCTTAGGTTGTTCGCAGATGATGCTGTAATTTACCGACTAGTAAGGTCATCCGAAGACCAGTATCAGTTGCAAAGCGATTTAGAAAAGATTACTGTATGATGTGACAGGTGGCAGTTGACGCTAAATAACGAAAAGTGTGAGGTGATCCACATGAGTTCCAAAAGAAATCCGTTGGAATTCGATTACTCGATAAATAGTACAATTCTCAAGGCTGTCAATTCAATTAAGTACGTGGGTGTTAAAATTACGAACAACTTCAGTTGGAAAGGCCACATAGATAATATTGTGGGGAAGGCGAGCCAAAGGTTGCGTTTCATTGGCAGGACACTTAGAAGATGCAACAAGTCCACTAAAGAGACAGATTACACTACACTCGTTCGTCCTCTGTTAGAATATTGCTGCGCGGTGTGGGATCCTTACCAGGTGGGATTGACGGAGGACATCGAAAGGATGCAAAAAAGGGCAGCTCGTTTTGTATTATCACGTAATAGGGGAGAGAGTGTGGCAGATATGATACACGAGTTGGGATGGAAGTCATTAAAGCAAAGACGATTTTCATCGCAGCGAGATGTATTTACGAAATTTCAGTCACCAACTTTCTCTTCCGAATGCGAAAATATTTTGTGGAGCCCAACCTACGTAGGTAGGAATGATCATCAAAATAAAATAAATCAGAGCTCGAACAGAAAGGTTTAGATGTTCGTTTTTCCCGCGCGCTGTTCGGGAGTGGAATGGTAGGCAGATAGTATGATTGTGGTTCGATGAACCCTCTGCCAAGCACTTAAATGTGAATTGCAGAGTAATCATGTAGATGTAGATGTAGACAGTTCCGTTAGCCCATGTCTGTGAGTATGTGCACTACCTGTGTCTAGTATTAACCTATGACTTGGAGTGCTTACTTGTCTCCATTTAATTGTTATTACAATGGGTTTTGTTACAATTTTAACCAATTTAGAGGTCACTGTAATTTTTAGCACTTATTTTCTGCTATAGGAAGTTTATGTTCACTTTGACAGCCCACTTCTGTATGTATTTGTACTACCTACGTATAGTATTATTTTATGACTGTAGAACACTTGTCTTCATTTAACATATACCCCTACTGGTTTTTGTTCCAGTTTCAACAATTTTTATAGTTCTCTCTACAATCATCTTACATTACTGACGACCCTTTAGGTATTTGTTTTCTCCTCATGGACAGTGACTACGCCCGCTACCAATTGGAATTTTGGATGTTTCGTTCTGCAACCGTCCAATTTAAACGGTTCTCTCACTTCAAACGCCATCTGAACGTTGGGAGACAGTGTATCTTTACCGATTGAATTTTGACATTGAGACTACTGAAGGGCGATATGTTTTAATTGTTAAAAACGATTCAACAGCTAAGATCGCATAAAATATTTCTTCATCTAAGACAATCGATTTCAACAGACTTTGCTGTCGTGCTCAGGTCTTAAAAATATTTTGTCGTAAAATTTGTTCATTTTATTCTGAACTTCACGCACAATATGTCAGATGGCTAATGCGCTGATTTTAACCACTTGACGTCTTGTGCGTGAGGTTCAGCGTAAAAAGAACACATTTTACAACAAAAGATTTTTAACCCTTAAGATGACAGCAAAGTCTGTTGAATACGGTTGTCTTAAATAAAGAAATATGCGAGCTTGGTTGTTGAATGGTTTTTAAATATCTTTAATGAGCCAATGCTACATTAGTCATGTGAGTATTTGTTCCCCTATCTTCTCGGTTTAGTTGCCTCATTTTTACCATTATTATGCTTTCTAAGTATCGTCATATTTTTCGTAGATGTAGACGACTGAGGACGCAATAAATCATCGCGAAACCGGTCTTGTATGATCCTGAAGTAAAGCAACGGTCAACAACTAATCTGGTCACCAGAAGTTGTTTAGAAGATTTTAGTGTTTTCCATAGTTTAAAAAAAATTCTATTATGGATCTACGCTGTGGATGCGAAAACCGTAAAATCATACACGCGCGCACACACACACACACACACACACACACACACACACACACACACACACACATATCGTATCAGGTAGCCCTATGGCTTTATGCATTCGTTACATTGTGTCTCGATATTAACGAACACTGTTGAGCTACTTGCCTACAAAAAAAACTTTTTTTTCCTTTGAGGAACTTCAAATTTGATCCGCAGCACCAACACCTAAGCAACTTTGCCGCTAATGATGATTCACGTATGAACACAAAGTAAATACGTGGAACATTAAAGTAATGCCTTAGTGCAAAATGTAAACGGTGTCAAACCAGTGTCACATAACTATTTCAGTTTGATGTCGGCCACACGCATCGTACGGTATGCTCACTCCATAGACATTCCTGCTTCATGCCTGAAACGCTCGATATACGGTGCCAGTTGTGCGCGTGTCTAAAAATTCTTCTATGCGTTTCTTTTTCTGTCAGAGGAATTGTATAACTGCAATCTTAGCTTGCGTGAATGATCGTAAAATTTAGGAATAGCAGTAAACAAGTGACAAGTGCCTCCCGAGAATGACGCCTCCGTGGGAGGTAGGTACGGTACGGCAGGTCTTCCTACCTGAGCTGCAGCGATGGTGGCAGGTTTTTGTGGAGCGCGAGACGCGTGTAATGACTGCCGCCGTCGTTAAAGCTTGTCATTTGAGGCGGCCGGGAAAAAACGCGACAGGCATCGCGCCAGACGTCTCTCCCCCCCCCCCCCCCCCCCGTTCCTCACGTCCCCCACCAAAGCTCCCTCCTACCTATCTCACCCCCACCCCATCTCCTCCTGCTGCTGCAGCTATCACAGAAGATGTTTTATAATCCAGACAGCCGGCCCCAAAAGTTTATTACACGCTATTAACGCGTGCGTAATTTCTTTTCGTGGAGTTCCGTGAAATAGCGTCGGCAACGTTGATGTTCTTTTCTGCCGTCATCCTTTTTTGTATTGCCTAAATGTAAGGAATGATTGCTTTAGCTTCTCCTCGTAATGTACGACTTTTTTAGAGAGCACTGCAGCACAATGGGGCAGTAATGTCCTCTCCGTGGCGCCCGTTAACGCTGTCAGTGCAGGCGACCACCGGTGCGAGACGCAATAACAGTGGTGCAGGGTACTCTCTGGCATCGCCAAACGGTCTAGGCGATCCGATGTTAATGGCGATACAGCTGCAGCGGTACTGCTTCACTCGGTCTGGAGTTACAGCAACTAAATTTGTTTCGTCTTCGTTTGGTTTATCCATTAATAACTCCTTGACGTTCATTGGTCTACAGTTTGTGTGTTTGTGTGTGTGTGTGTGTGTGTGTGTGTGTGTGTGTGTGTGTGTGTGTGCACTTGCACATCTTGGACCATAGATAACACTGCTAGGCTACATCTACAGGTTGGGCAAAGTAAAACTGGGGCAGAAAAATATTTCGTGCACCTTAATATAGGCAACCCAGTTTACATCATCTGCACATGAGAAAGATAGTGTAAGATGGGTGGCCGGTCTTAAACTGCGTGAAATACACTACTGGCCATTAAAATTGCTACACCACGAAGACAACATGCTACAGACGCGAAATTTAACCGACAGGAAGAAGATGCTGTAACATGCAAATGATTAGCTTTTCAGAGCATTCACACTAGGTTGCCGCCGGTGGCGACACCTACAACGTGCTGAGGTGAGGAAAGTTTCCAACCGATTTCTCATACACAAACAGCAGTTGACTGGCACGGCCTGGTGAAACGTTGTTGTGATGCCTCGTGTAAGGAGGAGAAATGCGCACCATCACGTTTCCAACTTTGATGAATGTCGGATTGTAGCCCAATCGCGATAGCAGTTTATCGTATCGTGATTGCAGTTTATCGTATCGCGACATTGCTGCTCGCGTTGGTCGAGATCCAATGACTGTTAGCAGAATATGGAATCGGTGGGTTCAGGAGGGTAATACGGAACGCCGTGCTGGATCCCGACGGCCTCGTATCGCGAGCAGTCGAGATGACAGGCATCTTATCCATATGGCTGTAACGGATCGTGCAGCCACGTCTCGATCCCTATGTCAACAGATGGGGACGTCTGCATGACAACAACCATCTGTACGAACAGTTCGACGACATTTGCAGCAGCATGGGCTATCAGCTCGGAGACCACGGCTGCGGTTACCCTTGACGCTGCATCACAGACAGGAGCGCCTGCGATAGTGTACTCAACGAGGAACCTGGGAGCGCGAATGGCAAAACGCCATTTTTTTTCGGATGAATCCAGGTTCTGTTTACAGCATCATGATGGTCGCATCCGTGTTTGCCGACATCGCGGTGAACGCACATTGAATGCGTGTGTTCGTCATCGCCGTACTGGCGTATCACCCGGCTTGATGGTATGGGGCGCCACTGGTTACACGTCTCGGTCACCTCTTGTTCGCATTGACGGCACTTTGAACAGTGGACGTTACATTTCAGATGTGTTATGACCAGTGGCTCTACCCTTCATTCGATCCCTGCGAAACCCTACATTTCAGCAGTATAATGCACGACCGCATGTTGCAGGTCCTGTACCGGCCTTTCTTGCCCGTGAAAGGCAAGGTCCTGGATTCTATCCTTGGTCTGGCAGGCAGTTTAGATCTGCTAGGGGGTTTCTAACACGCACCTTTTTGCGGAAATGGCTAAAACGAAACGAGCACGACTGAGTGCAGTTATCTCTGTACTAAAAGAGACGAACATATTTGACTGCAACGAACTCTGTATTAACACATTAGTTATGTAACAATGTTCAAATTATTCGATTTCAGAACTACACTAAGTCTTTGAGAAATAAGTACAGGCTTTCCTGTTGGTACGTACAGTACAATAATATAAAAAGTAATAACTTGAAGTAACTGAGATATTTATGGACGATAAGTTTCTGCATGTATACTAGCTCAAAATGTTTTCTTACACACTTAATACACCTCGATATGTGCACCATTAGTGGTGCGGCAGACATCTGATCTGTATTCCATTTCCCTCTAAGTACTTTGTAGTACTGCAGGCCTAAAGTTTGCGATAGCTGCACGAATGCGATGGCACCAATTTGGTAGCTCGCGATGTGGTATTTCAAATGGTTCAAATGGCCTTGAGCACTATGGGACTTAACTTCTGCGGTCATCAGTCCCCTAGAACTTAGAACTACGTAAACCTAACTAACCTAAGGACATCACACACATCCATGCCCGAGGCAGGATTCGAACCTGCGACCGTAGCGGTCGCGCGGTTCCAGACTGTAGCGCCTAGAACCGATCGGCCACTCCGGCCGGCGATGTGGTATTTAGCACACTTTATTCTCGATAAACAACCACAGAAAAAAATCTAGAGTCATAATGCCTGGGCTTCTCGGGGGCTACCTGCCCCAGTCCAGCGATATGGGAACTCATGATTCAAGAAATCCCTCACAATCTTCGCAAAGTGGCTTGCTGTGCCATCTTGTTGAAAGATTACGTTACGGGGAAGTTGTACCACAGAATACAGCTCCATCATGTCTGTGTGCTGCGTCTGACCTATCGGATAGGTCTCGCGGTTCTAGGCGCGCAGTCCGGAACCGTGCGACTGCTACGGTCGCAGGTTCGAATCCTGCCTCGGGCATGGATGTGTGTGATGTCCTTAGGTTAGTTAGGTTTAAGTAGTTCTAAGTTCTAGGGGACTGATAACCACAGCAGTTGAGTCCCATAGTGCTCAGAGCCATTTGAACCTATCGGATATGACCTACAGAACGGACAACACTTGGTCACGTT
Organism: Schistocerca serialis cubense; assembly: GCF_023864345.2. Lineage (NCBI taxonomy): Eukaryota > Metazoa > Arthropoda > Insecta > Orthoptera > Acrididae > Schistocerca > Schistocerca serialis. Next base: position 630,368,791 of record NC_064642.1, on the reverse strand, counting down.
AATATCATCGACGCGACGGCTCCATTACATATTTTTCGGTGCGGATGCACAGATATCGTTCGAACCCCTACGGGATCAAGAATTCCCAAGTAGGATTTGTAATGGACGAGGGACTGCTACAGTACACCAGGAGCTAAGTTGTCTGTGTGGGCCGGACGGGTGACGCGTCCAGGTGGCAGAGACGGTTGAGGCACCCATTATAGAGAAGCGTGTTCGAATCCTCGTCCAGCACAAATTTTCAACCTTCGTCACTGCAACACTATCCCTTTTCTTCTTCCTCTGTTTCAAAAAATGTTTACGCTTGTTGTTGCATGCACTGTAAGTTACACGAAGAAGAATGAGACATGAATCTGATATTATTCCCAGCTGGGCACACGTGGCAAAGGCTAGACCGTTTTATTTCACTTTTGACTTGAGCATATCTGCTCGAAACTCTGACCATTGCTTTTTAGCAATGTAATTTTACAATTTATCAAAATTTCATTCTGATGAAGGCACCCTTAGTAGATGTCGAAACGTGGGTCAACGTACCTAACAGTTACTTGCAACGTGCTGGCTGTATAATCCTATATTGAAACTAGTATACGGTTGCTGAGTAACAGCCATGTTTAAAACTGTAAGGTAGTTTAATTAGATGTAGACGCTATTCATTTAATGAACTGCACATTTGATTCGTTATTTACACATTCTTGGAATATGGTTCAAATGGCTCTGAGCACTATGGGACTTGACATCTATGGTCATCAGTCCCCTAGAACTTAGAACTACTTAAACCTAACTAACCTAAGGACAGCACACAACACCCAGCCATCACGAGGCAGAGAAAATCCCTTACCCCGCCGGGAATCGAACCCGGGAACCCGGGCGTGGGAAGCGAGAACGCTACCGCACGACCACGAGATGCGGGCTTGGAATATGAACTACAATGTTATCGGTAGCTGGCAGGCCTGTGTTCCAATAATAACCACTCTTACCGTGGATGATTATTTTCTTCATCGCTGGCTGAAGATTCGAAAGACAGGTCACTTTCACCATTGTTCGTAACTGCTGTAGTAGCATAACCTTCACAATCACTTCCACCGCGAAGCTCACTTGCGTCACTTGCAAACTGAGCTCTTTTACCAGTGCTTGCCGCACGGCATCTTCCGTTAGTAAAAAGTCATTCTTACGTGTCATTTTCAGATAAACTAACTCAACACTCAGCGGCAGAACAGTTACACAATGTGCACTCCAGGGTCACAGTCACGCCTAAAAAAATATTTCTGTCAGATTGATTACCCAATAATGTCACACAACTTCGAACATCCGTCCTCTACTAGATCTCTCTCAGTGCTGAATTCACATTGGTGGCAATGGGCTGTGTGTGTGCAGTGGCGCACGCAGAGTAACAAAAAAACAACTGCAGGGTCACATTGAGCTTGGTGTACACTCTAGGGTTAGTTTCACACTCGTAATTTGTGTTTTCTTCAAATATTTTTATGTTGAATATTATTTTGCAAAGAGATTTTGTAGTGCTGTTTTCTGTATTTCGCTTGTTTACAGATCTGAAGATGGTTGTTACTTACAACCGAGTCTAGCTAGCCATGATATTTTGTCTTACGTAAATGAGATCTAGGCAATAAAAGATTACCGTAAAAAAATGTTTGTAAACTTTGATCAGTTACATATTGATTCTTTTTACCTACTCAATAAAAATACAAAATTATTGACAAAATGCAACAATTTTTATACCTCCTTGGTGAGTTTCGTTATAGGAGCATTAGACCTTGTCCTAAGGCATGTCTGTGGATGCCGCCAGCATTAGCAGACGAAACTTTGGACACGCACAAGGCGATACTGATACGAAGGCCTGCATTGTATCGATTTCTGTCTATATATTTTTTTATTCTCTACTGCAAAAGGTAGAGCGTGCAGATCAGACCCACTTAAGTGCCCAGTTCTTTCAACAGCAGACAATCTGGTGGCGGGACAGACCGAGTCAGAATGGACAGTACTTTGGGCAGGATTTCCTGTCCCAGAGTTTCCCTTCCAACCATTGGAAACCTGCCGAAAATCTTAGTCGGAACCGCAGCATTACAGCTAGTTTAGGTTTATTTCTGGGACAATACTTTCCAGAGGAAAGTCGAAGACTTGCAGGATAATTGCAATCTACGAGATACAACTTGTGCCTGCAATAGAATATCATAGGATTTGATCATGTATTCATTATTGTATCTAACAACGAGAAGGGAGCTGCGGGTTTATTTTTCGGCGAACAGAAGAGGCGGATATTGTAGGAGGATTTTTGTCTGGTTACGTCAGCCCTTTATAAGGGCCCTTAACCTCCGGCGCCGAGCATTCCATCTTGACAGAGGAGAGCGGGCCGTAAAATCAAGCTACGGTAAGTTAGACGTCTGAGGAAGGCGCGACCCGTGACGGTGTATTAAGCCCACTTGACACCATTTTGTAACTGGCGCGTGCTCATTAATCAGAGCGACGCACTAGAGAGTGGTATTCGTAGCGCCAGCGTCCAATCTCTCAGACTGATTAAGCCGGACTCCGGGCGTGATAGGCTACTCCGGCAGTCCACGGCGAGGTTGCGGGAGCCGGCTTAAGCCGTGGCGGCGCTCGCCGTATCAATTGTCGGCTCGTCCGGAGCGTCTTAATTACAAATACCGGCGCCCGGGGCGATTAGTTACACTCCGGCGCTCGCCTTAATACGTCTGCGCCAAGTGTCAGCTTCCTCTGCGTCTTCTTAGCAGTCCGTTTGAGAACTCGGTTTCTCTCTTGACGTCGTTGTCAGGGATGCGTTTCCGTGTCGCACACTGCTCACCTTCCCGCTTTCTTCGAGAGCGCCGGCCGGGGTGACTCGAGCGGTTCTAGGTGCTACGGTCTGGAACCGCGCGACCGCTGCGGTCACAGGTTCGAATCCTGCCTCGGGCATGGATGTGTGTGATGTCCTTAGGTTAGTTAGGTTTAAGTAGTTCTAAGTTATAGGGGACTGATGACCTCAGAAGTTAAGTCCCATAGTTCTCAGAGCCATTTGAACCATTTTTTTTTTCTTTGAGAGCACCGAACATGGTGAAGCGATATGGTAACTGCTGCACAACATTTTCTCTCATCAGCGTTTTGAGGACTGCTTTACAGTGCTTGAGGTATTGTCATTGCGTAGGTCTAAGAAGTTGTACAGGATAAGCGAGTATATATGATGCACCCTAACCACGTAAGGTAACATTACGCTTGAAAATTGATTTCAGCATGCAAGAGTAAATAGGGTGATCGTAAAAACAAAGAGAAGATAGTTATTTACTGGGGCAGGGGTGGTTGTTATTATTATTATTGTTGTTGTTGTTGTTGTTGTTGTTGATGATGATGATGATGATGATGATGATGTTGATGATATTGTGACCTTCAGTCCGAACACTAGTTCGACGCAGCTCTCTACGTGACTCTATCTTGTGCGAGTCTCTTCGGCTCCGAATATCTCTCGCAACCCACATCTGTTTGAATCTGATTACTGTACTCGTCTTTTGGTCTCTCTGCAGACATTTGCCTTATGCAGTTTATGAGAATAGTGGAAAACCTAAAATGGGATGGCCGGACGTGGTTTCAAAACCTCCGTCGTCCAGACTGAAAGTCCAGTTGTAGGCGATTCTTGTTGCATATTAATGTTTCAAATTTCATAGCGTATCCAGATGTGCAACATGTACTGTAAAGTTCATTAGGCAAAATGGAAGTATAATGTTTTATTGCACTTATTTTTTGTGCACCGGCACGAAAGTTGATTGTTGTCACTATAAAGCATCCTCCAGCGGAAGTTGTGTTTTTTTTTTTCACATCAGTTTGTCAAAATTTAGAAATTTAATCTAATACAGTAGTTATCATGATTACAAGATGTTACTTTTGACGTGGGGCTTTACATCACACACGCTCTCGCTAACTTGTAACGTATCCTTCCTCACTGGCAGAATAAAATTTGAAAAAAATAGTTTATCTTTTACCAGAATATATGCAATGGAGTTAAGAAAGGTTTGCCTCGGGAACGACAAGTCACAGGTGCGATGATAAGACGCAGTTATTAGTTTAACACACATCACAGAATAATACAATTATTTTTTGTGACCTCTCATGTCTTACTTGTGCCATTACAATTTTGGTGTCCTCTCAACGTATCCGGCCCTGGTGGCTATTTACATCGCCATTGGTTGAAAGCATTGACCGTGAAAACACATTATTTTTAATACCACGCAGAAAAAGACGAAAGATATGAAATCGGACTTCGTAGAAAAATAATGCACAGGTTCGACCTTACATGTTCGTGATAGTGAAACGATCCGATGCAATAAGCTATCGGCCGTTTTGCTTCCAAACAGTGTGTGCACAATCCTGATACAGACACTGAAAACTCGTAAAGCAGATTAACGTGTGTGATCCTAAAGGAGTCTACAAATGACTGCAGACACATTTATACGAAATTGACTTATTATTCAATAAAAGTTTCAAACTACACAGAGCAAATACACATACCGCTGCTCGCTAGGAAAACGCAAGAAGCAGTGAAGTGATCATCAGAAGAGGAAGACCTTGCTTCCTTACTTTTGTTTTAAAAAAATGAATAACAGTTAGAAATAATCTCTGCTAGTTTTCGGTGTAGCATTATCTTCTTTACAAAATAGCTCTCATATAGCATGATAATTTCGTGAAAATTTAGATAATAAATGAAAGTTACTATATCTTTGTAATTACAAGATTCACTTCAAACTCCAGTTCTGAACTGTCACTTACTCTTAACAAACAAGACAGTAAAAAGTATTTATGAAATCAAAAAGTAATAAAATACAGAGATGTGTATTGAATGACACTATACTTTGAGCTACATAAAGTTCTTATATGCTTATTACAATAATCAGAATTACACAGGAACTTATTTTAATTTTATCAAATAAAAGTTATAAAAATATAGAGACATACACAGAAGAGCCAAAGAGACTGGTACACCTTCCTAATACCGTGTAGGGAGTACGCGGAAGGGCCGCAGTACGACGTGGTATGGACTCGACTAATGTCTGAAGTAGTGCTGGAGGGAACTGACCCCATGAATCCTGCAGGGTTGTCCATAAATCCGTTAGAGTACGAGGGTGGACGTCTATTCTGAACAGCACGTTGCAAGGCATCCCAGATATTAGCAAAAAGTGTTTAAACTCAGAAGAGTGTTCCTGGAGCCACTCTTTAGCAATTCTGGAAGTGTAGGGTGTCGCATTGTCATGCTGGAATTGCCCAAGTCCGTCGGATTGCACAATGGACACGAATGGATGCAGGTGATCAGACAGGATGCTTACTTACTCGTCACCTGTCAGGGGTCTCATATCACTCCAACTACACACGCTCCACACCATTAAATACCCTCCACCAGCTTGAACAGTCCCCTGCTGACATGCAGGGTCCATGGATTCTTGAGCTTGTCTCCATACCCGTTCACGTCCATCCGCTAGATACAATTTGAAACGATACTCGTCCTACCAGGCAACATGTTTCCATTCATCAACAGCCCAATGTCGGTTTCGACGGGCCCTGGCGAGGTGAAAACTTTGTGTCGTGCAGTCGCCAAGGGTACACTATTGGATCTTCGGCTCCAAAAGCTCATATCTATGATGTTATGGTGTTTCGTTGAACGGTTCGCACGCTGACACTACTTTTTGATGACCCAGCATTGAAATCTGCACCAATTTGCGGAAGGGTTGCACTTCTGCGACGTTGAACGATTCTCTTCAGTTGTCGTTGGTCCTGTTCTTGCAGGATCTTCTTCTGGCCGCAGCGATGTCGGAGATTTGATGTTTTATTGGATTCCTGATACACTCGAGAAATGGTCGTACGGAAAAATCCCCATTTCATCGCTACGTCGGAAATGCTGCATCCCATCGCTCGTGCCCGACTATAACACCACGTTCAAAATCACTTAAATGTTGATAATCTGCCATTGTAGCAGCAGTAACCGATCTAACAACTGCACAAGGCACTTTTTGTCTTATATAGGCGTTGCCGACCACAGCGCCGTATTCTGCCTGTTTACGTATCTCTGTATTTGAATACACAAGCCTATACCAGTTTCTTTGACGTTATACATTGATCTATATTTCAGGTTTTTTTTATGCTTATTACAATAATTTGAATTTCGCAGAACCTAACTTTCTAAATTACATAAGTTCTTTACGACATTACAATTGTAATGTTGATGCATTATGTTGTTCTGAAAGCGGTGCTGATATTCAAGACAATAAAAGCGGGTTAAAAGCTGTGAGCTATCTGGGGAAGTTAACCTTGCATTACTGAGCAACTGTTTCACTAGGTATCCACTCTAGCTTACCAAATTCCCAACCAGACTAACATTAATTATAATCTTTTAGTAGTTATCTTACAACAACCGTTGGGATATATATATACAAACGAAAGTGACCAGAGAGGCAGCTTCCTATACCAACATGACAAGGGACGGACAGGACCATACTAAGAATAGAAACCTCTCTGCTTTTAGAAAGCGTAGCTGCCTGTTCCGACGTTGGTCCTACTGTTCTCTAGCAGACAGGCTTGTCTGCTACCATCAAGCATGCAACTAGAAATTCATTTGCTCGTTCATCCTTTCACACGGAAGGGAAGGGGGATGACAGTATCTGATCATATACAGTACATAAAAGAAAGCGTACGTAGGTTCCGTATGAGACTGTGTGACATGAATTACATATAAACTGTGTTTTAAAGTGTAGTAGTGTGACAGATCGTTCTTGTTTATGTGTAAAAGTAACACGTTCCACTGCTCAGTCTCCTCCCAGATAGTCAGAAACAACACAGTAAATTTAGAAGAGGAATTTACGCCGTAAATGACAACAGATTTAAGAAATTAACATGAAAGGAATCCAACAGAGACCTTTCACAATCCCACACTATTAGAATCAATTACTCATTTTTTGTGAGACAGAAACAAAAAAAAGCGTTATTTACACATCTATTGCTTCAAAAAAAAAAAAAAATATCAAACAGCACTCTGCGAAAACCTAAAAATGAATTAATCGATACCGCTGATTGACAACAAATGAAGAGACTGATTCTCAACGAAACAAACTCCCGCACCCCTAAAAGTATTGCACAGTGTCTGCCCACCGCGCCACGCTCTGTTTCGTTTCGAAAGATTCACGGAAGGAGCTGCGAGTGACAGAAGTGTGGGACCAGCACGGTGCGTGCTGCAGCCGCCTGCGCCGACCAAACTGCCACGCAGTTTGTAAAACATTTACTACGCCGTATTTTCGCCGCCGTCCGCCTCGTGTTCCGAAACCTAAGGCGGCCCAGCACGAACGTCGCAACCCCAGCTCCGCTCTTTCTCTTTCAGTTACTTTTTTTTCCCCCGAGTCCTTTGCTGTTTCGTCTGCCGACTTTCCATACTTCGAATGATTTGTAGCAACTTGCCTGAATTTCTCCGGCCGTGCAAGAACTTCCAGCGACTGGGACGGCCTCACAACTTGGCAAGTGCCTGCTTCTCACTAATTGGGCTTCCGAGTTTTGTCGTTACGTTACTTCAGTAGGATTTGTGTGAGCAGTCATTCGTCAAAATGCAGGTCGTAATGTTCTCCATTTACGTAATCAACGAGCCCTGCGAATTAGAATGGCAGAAGCTATTGTTTTACAAATGAAAGTTTACGCAACGTCTCGCAAGGGGAGCTTCAAATCTGTTAATAACGGATTTTGACGAGTACTGACGCCCTTGTACGTGAATACAAAAACATCATGGGAAATCGAAGCCTGCCAATCCACCAAGACATTGAGGCTGCAAATACTAATAGGCTTCGATCTAGGAACCCGCCAACAAGAACAGCAAGGAACTGTGTTCAAGAAGGTTTCAGTATCACAAACGCATGGTCTGAAAAATGGAACGCATGGCAAAATCATAACATGCCTTGCATCACACAAAAGCCACCTGGTTTTGGCCTACCACGCAAAACGTGGTACACTCTAAATAGGATTAGAACTCGTCATGGCAGATGTGCTTACTCCCTGTATAAATGGGGTAAAATACTATCCCCTCACTGTGAGTTTGTAGAAAGCCAGACCATTAGCGACATTGTTGAAGAGTGTTCCAGAAGAGCCTATAATGGGAGCCCCGACGACTTCCCGCTCGCAACTCCAGAGTCGATAGATTATATTAATAGACTTGATGTTTGTTTGTAATCCTTAAACTTTGTTATATTAGTAATGTTTGTTTGCAATTATTAACGTTAGTTATATTAGTGATTTTTTTGTTTCTTTCTTATGTGTCTGTACTGCCATACGATAAATAATAATTTGACGAGTGTTAGTTATGTCGTAGAGGGACCTGTCCTGAGTACGTAGCTAGTGGTTTTCCATGCAGCAGGGTTTTCCATGCAGCTTCACCGCTGGTCCTGTGTCGCCGTGTGAGCATAGCACAGCGGTGAAGTTTAGGGTAACACGCAGGCGGTACTGGTTCATATATTGCCTCTGCACATTATTTTTCAGTTTTGCTGTGCAGAATGTCATTAAATGGTAGAGCATATATGTCATGCAAAATTTTGCAGATGTCATTTTCGCTATAGTAATTTCGTTACATTACAGCAAACTTTCATCGAATTTGTATTCCGTTTGTTACAGAACAGTTGCAGAATCAGTTTACTCGCTATCACTTGCTGTGCTAAGACGCAATTCCTGGTGGTGTTACTAGTATTCATAGAAGCAACCGAAACACAAATTCGTAGACCATGCACATTTAGTGAAAGTTACGACTTGTAGGCAAAAGCATTTTCCAGAAGCGATACGGGAAAATACAGTGCGTTTAAGCTGAAAAGGACAGTTCTTTCTTCTGCCAACTTCGATGCGAACAGAGCATCGGTGGCGGTGTGGGAAGAGTCATATGACACTTCACGTATGTAAATCTAACGAATTGTGCGTGAACAGGCAGAAAGACTCAGTTGTACCATTGGCGACCAGCCACTGGAAACAGTAACAACCTATGAATTTGTGGGAGATTGCAGACGGAGTGATTTATGGCGGAAACACCACATAAATCTACGTATACAGAGTGAATTTTCGAAGTAGGGACGAATTGCAGAAAACGATCCCTGACCTCGGGATAGTTGCTTCGGCGCGGAAATCCTGGAGCACCTTCATTTAGTAGCCACATTACCCTCTGGATCGCCAAAGGCTTGTTTCCCAGTACAGGAGGCAGGTCTCCAGCAGGAAGCGCCTGTGAGGCGTTGTTGAGGGATGACGGATCACACGAAACAGTCGCCAACAAACCCCGACCACATTGAGACTGAACCGGTGTTGATAAATAGCGTCATCATGCCACTAAAACAGGAGGACATACAGAATATTCTCAGTTTCCTGGTCTCTCATATGTGCTTCCATTCACTGAAACCTACACTGTCGACTATTTTTTATCTCACCTTCAAGTTTGTGTACATCCCTCGGAACACTTTCCCGGCCATACGCCTGTATGACCTTTTCTGTTCCTTATCCTTTGTCATCCATTCCTGAGCGTGTTCCAATTAAGTGAAACCACCCTGTGGAAAAGTGAATGATTCCAAGCTAAAGGCCTTCATCGATAACCTTCCCATGAGCCGATAAGCGGGTTGACTACTTCAGTGATGACGTCCGCTATCGACATCAAAGAGTTGCGAGTACTTTGAAACTAGCATGAATGCGTATGGCACGAAATTTAGTCGTTACTTTTACAGATCGATTAATGATCAGGATTAAAAATAGGAAATTTTGGAGTACACGAAAGCATATCAGAAACAGAAGGGAGGTAAATGACAACCTGTACGTCAGCTCCCCTTTGCCACGCACTGTATGCTGTATTGTAGCGCGCGATTGTAGAGGAAGATACTTATTATTACTATTATTATTATAACACACAGAAGCGCCAAAGAAACTGGCGTAGGCATGCGAATTCAAATAAAGAGATATGTAAACAGGCAGAATATGGAGCTGGGTCGGAAACGCCGAATTAACAAAACAAGTGTCTGGCGCAGTTATTAGATCTGCTACTGCTGCTACAATGGCAGTTTATCAAAATTTAAATGAGTTTGAACGTGCTGTAATAGTCGGTGCACGAGCGATGGGGCACAACATATCCAAGGTAGCGGTGAAGTGGAGATTTTCCAGTATGACCATTTCCGGAGTGTCCCGTGAATATCAGAAATCCGGAGGGCGGGAAAAATATCCTGCAATAACAGGACTAACGATGACTTAACAGAATCGTTCAAAGTGACAGAAGTGCACTGCTTCCGCAAATTGCTGCACCAATTGCTGGGACCAACGGCGCCTTAACAGAATCGTTCATCGTGACAGAAGTGCAATCCCTGCGCAAGTTGCTGCAGATTTCAGTGCTGGGCCATAAACAAGTATTAGCGTGATAATCATTCAACAAAACGTCATCGATATGGGCTTTCAGAGCAGAAGGCCCACTCGTTTACCCTTGATGACTGCACGACACAAAGCTTTACGCTTCGCCTGGGCACTTCAACACCGAAATTGGACTGTCGATGCCTGGAAAAATGTTGCCTCGTCAGACGAGTCTCGTTTCAAACTGTGTCGAGAGGATGGACGTGTACGGGTATGGAAACAACCTGCATGTCAGCAGGGGACTGTTCAAGCTGGTCGTCCGCAGCTCGTGGTCTCGCGGTCGCTTTCTCGCTTCCCGAGCACGGGGTTCCGGGTTCGGTTCCCGGCGGGGTCAGGGATTTTCACCTGCCTCGAGATGACTGGGTGTTTGTGTTGTCCTCATCATTTCATCATCATTCATGAAAGTGGCGAGATTGAACTGAGCAAAGCTTGGCAATTTGTACGGGCGCTGACAACCGCGCAGTTCAGCGTCCCACAAACCAAACATCAACATTATCATCATCACATTCAAGCTCGTGAAGGCTCTGTAATGGTGACAGGTGTGTTCAGTTGGAGTGATATAGAACCCCTGATACGTCTAGATACGACTCTGACAGGTACGTAAAGGTCCTGTCTGATCTTCTGCATCCATTCATGTACATTGCCCATTCCGAAGGACTAGGGCAATTCCAGCAGAACAATGCGACACCCTACACATCCCGAATTGCTACAGAATGGCTCCAGGAACACTCTTTGGAATGTAAACACTTCCGATGGTCACCAAACTCCCCAGACATAAACATTATGGAGCATATCTGGGATGCCTTGCAACGTGCTGTTCAGATCCCCACCCCCTCGTACTCTTGCGGATTTATGGACAACCTGAAGGATCACGGTGTCAGTTCCCTCCAGCTCTACTTCAGACATTAGTCGAGTCCATGCCACATCGTGTTGCGGCACTCCTGCATGCTCGCGGGGGCCCCACACGATATTAGGCAAGTGCACCAGTTTCTTTGGCTCTTCAGTGTATTATACCCAAGAAATTGTACACTTGTACGCCGGCTAGACACCCTTAAGCCTGTTCGTTGAAGACCCGAGAAATTAAAGAGTTTATGACTGCCAACTGTCGGCGATTGACCTCAAGGAATAAACTTTCTTTCACTGGTATGGCCGTCCGCTCGATCTTAAACGTGTGAGAGGCGTAAGACCAGTTCGGTGGCAGGAGCGTTGCTCATTAACCTTGGACAGCGGTACAGTTAATCAGGACATATGATCGAGGCGCTGCGGTCGCTGTAAGGAATCGCAGGTGCTGCGGTGGCAGGTGTCTGGGGCCAGCGGCGACGCCTCTGCCCCGCTCAGGCGGTTTGCCTGTGTTGCGAAACACGCCGCCTCAACAGGTGTGCACTCTGGAGAGCAGTTCCTGCTGCGCTGCAGTTGGCTTGCGCCTGTCCCTCATTTGCGACCGAGCGTCGTAGCACAAAGACACTGGGAAGATACCGGCGAGGCGCAGGATTCAAACACACGCTAGGCTATTATTTAAAACTTCGTTAATTTCCCCCAAAATTACTTCAGGAGAATGCGAGGATGGTTCCTTCAAAAAAGACATCACTTTCCTGCAAATTTCTGTTTCCGTCCTGATTTGAAATTCCTCTTGTTGTGGATTGGCAAGACAGTCAACCCACTATGAGAGGAAGCCGAAAGGCACGCGTTTTACCTCACGCAGGCTGGCGTGAGGTCTGGAACAGGTCAAGGAAATGAGACTAACAAAAAACGTACGTAGCTGCTGGAATACTTGACTTTAATCCATAATTGGTGAACATCGCTCTTCACGGTACATGTTTTACAGCATCAATAGTAACTGGTAACGGCGCCTTGCTAGGTCGTAGCAAATGACGTAGCTGAAGGCTATGCTAACTATCGTCTCGGCAAATGAGAGCGTATTTTGTCAGTGAACCATCGCTAGCAAAGTCGGCTGTACAACTGGGGCGAGTGCTAGGAAGTCTCTCTAGACCTGCCGTGTGGTGGCGCTCGGTCTGCAATCACGGATAGTGGCGACACGCGGGTCCGACGTATACTAACGCACCGCGGCCTATTTAAAGGCTACCACCTAGCAAGTGTGGTGTCTGGCGGTGACACCACACCTCTCTCATCAAAAAAATGTTCAAATGTGTGTGAAATCTTATGGTACTTAACTGCGAAGGTCATCAGTCCCTAAGCTTACACACTAATTAACCTAAATTATCGAAAGACAAACACACACACCCATGCTCGAGGGAGGACTCGAACCTCCGCCGCGACCAGCCGCACAGTCCACACGACTGCAGCGCCTAAGACCGCACGGCTAATCCCGCGCGGCTCTCTAATCATCTCATCATCGTTTCTATTCTGCTTAAGGATTCTTACCGGCCTGCATCGATCACATCTGAAATTTGCGCGTGTTGTAGGATTTTTTTTTTTTTCGTGATTTTGAGCGAACTTTTCGTTCAGATCGTACTACAAAAAGAGACAGTGTTCAGTTTCGGCCAAAAATTTTTATTGTTTGTATGTATGTATCGAGTGCAAATTCGACATTTCGTTAGCATCAGTGATCTGGAAGCAATCAGAATAAAAATAAGAGTGTAAAATTACTTACGTGGGGCAAAACATGAAACTGTCATGTAGAGCAACATGCTACCGAACATTATAAATGGTGCAAATGGCTCTGAGCACTATGAGACTTAACATCTGAGGTCATCAGTCCCCTAGAACTTACAATTACTTAAACCTAAGGACGTCACACACACCCATGCCCGAGGCAGGATTCGAACCTGCGACCGTAGCAGTCGCGCGGTTCCGGACTGAAGCACCTAGAACCGCTCGGTCACGTCGGCCGGCCCTATTGAATGGAAAGAAAGTCTAGTGAGCAGAGAATAAAATCAAGAACGTATGGTGGTATAAATCCGTCCATTTTTCCGAACACTAGGCAACGGGTAACTCGGCCCTACTCTGTCGCCGGCCGAGGTGGCCGAGCGGTTCTAGGCACTACAGTCTGGAACCGCGCGACCGCTACGGTCGCAGGTTCGAATCCTGCCTCGGGCGTGGATGTGTGTGATGTCCTTAGGTTAGTTAGGTTTAAGTACTTCTAAGTTCTAGGGGACTGATGACCTCAGAAGTTAAGTCCCATAGTGCTTAGAGCCATTAGAACCAACCTACTCTGTCTGCACACTGCAAGAATGTGAAGTGCTGAAATAAATCACTGCTCAGCAAACTGCCTTATTTTATTTTGTTTATTGGCAGTATTAGAAAACGGTTTCTTTTCTGAAAATACGATTCACTGTCCTCGCAATAGTGCAAGGCGTGATAGCACAGGTCTTATCAGATACACTTTTCATCTAACAGTGACTATAAGTAACAGTCCAATACTTACACAAAACAGAAGATAGTGTTTTGAAACTATATTTAATCTTTTTAATGACCGAAACTGACACTGTTCAGAACGCTTCTCTGAGACCATGTCGAAGTATGGCAGCAGACTAATATTATCCAACTTAAATCTCTAAAACTTCATAGTCGTTGCCTATTCAGGTAAAATGTCTTCGCTATAAAGTTTGTTTTAGTCAATGCCTACATTTCAGCTCACTGTTAAACCGCCCTTCTACTGCCGCTAGAGATTTTCTCAAAAATGTCCCACAGCACCCTCCAAAACCCTGGATGGCTGATCCTCCAACTTTTCAAGAATTCTGCAAGGCACTCATGAGTGTGAAACCTAGGAAGGCTCCTGGACCTGACAGCATCCCGATGGAGCTTATTGAGGGTGGCGGCTTGCCTCTAAAAACTAGACTCTTCTCATTCATTCTATTAATGTGGGAAACCCGCAAGGTACCAGCTGACTTGAAGAACTCCACAATTGTCACCATCTTCAAGAAGGGCGACAGAAGCGTCTGTGGTAACTATCGGGGAATATCTCTACTCTCTGTCACTGGCAAAATTTTTGCAAGACTCCTTTTAAATCGCCTCCAGACACTTTCAGAGACTATACTACCTGAGTCTCAATACGGGTTTCGACCTTCAAGAGGGACGATTGACATGATTTTCTGTGCACGACAACTAGAGGAGAAGTGCAGAGAACAGCAAAAGCCTTTACTATTTGTTTTTTACGATCTAGAAAAGGCCTTTGATACAGTTCCCAGAGAAGCCATGTGGATGGTCTTAAAACGCTTCGGCTGCCCTGGACATTTTGTTGACCTGATTGAAGCTCTCCACGATGATATGACTGGACAGGTCCTCGGCCAGAAAGAAAACGACTGGTGAATTCCCAATAACAAGTGGGCTTAAACAAGGATGCGTTCTTGCACCAACATTATTTGCATTGTATCTGGCGGTGGTGGTGGTGGGTAGTGTTTAACGTCCCGTCGACAACGAGGTCATTAGAGACGGAGCGCAAGCTCGGGTTGGGGAAGGATTGGGAAGGAAATCGGCCGTGCCCTTTCAAAGGAACCATCCCGGCATTTGCCTGAAACGATTTAGGGAAATCACGGAAAACCTAAATCAGGATGGCCGGAGACGTGATTGAACCGTCGTCCTCCCGAATGCGAGTCCAGTGTGCTAACCACTGCGCCACCTCGCTCGGTTTGTATCTGGCAGCTATGCTTTACGAGACAACCGTAAATAATGCAGGAATAGAACTAAAGTACAGGTTTGATGGAGGATTATTCAACCAGTCCAGACACCATTCAAAAAGGTTCACCAGTACCACTCGTGTGACAGAGCTGCAGTATGCTGATGACAATGCTTCTCCAGCTCATTCACCTGCAGAGTTGCGGCTGTCAGTTGATTCCTTCAGCAGGGCGTACGAACGATTTGGTCTCTCCATCAATATTCCAAAGACAAAGGTGATGGCGCAGCCAACTCCTGGCTCCTCCGTTCCTGACTTCAGCGTATCCATTTATGATACACCCTTGGAGCAAGTGGACCATTTCCTCTACCTGGGAAGTATACCGTCATCTAACTGCTCATCCGGAAAAGATGTGGAGAATAGATTACGTGCTGCCCATGTAGCATTTGGACGTCTTACAAAGCGTGTCTTCCTGAATAAAGACCTAACACTGTACACCAAACTGATGGTGTACAAAGCTGTAGTCATTTCCACCCTGCTATATGGTTGCGAAACCTGGACGTTATATCGCTGTGATCTGAAGAAACTAGAACGCTTCAACCAACAGAAGCTAAGATATATCATGAACCTGAAATGGGATGACTTCATATCCAACGCGGCTGTTCTTGAGAAAGCAAAAATGTATAGCATGGAAGCTCTTATCATTGGGCATCAACTCAGATGGGTCGGACATGTCCAGCGGATGAAAAATGACAGACTTCCACGCCAAATGCTGTACAGCGAAGTGAGCACAGGTAAAAGGCCACGAGGTGCCCCTCTCAAACGTTATAAGGATCAGTACAAGAAAAATCTGAAAAACTTGAACATCGATCCGGGTAACCGGTCCACAATAGCAGAAGACCGAAGGCGCTGGCGCTCAGTTACTTCAAATGCTCTTCAAAACTTTGAGCTGGAACGGCGAAGAATGGAGAATGACAAACGCCGGCTCAGCCACGTCCTCCACCTTCCATCAGCTGTAATGTCTGTGGCCGCCTTTTCCACGCTATGATTGGATTGCTAAGCCATCAACGACACTTCCACGCCTGAATCGTGACAAAGGAAATCTCAGGAGAGAAATGAAAACTCGGATACGAGTATCAGCCGACGACGACATTTCAGTAAGCCTCGTAGTATTGTTGTTAACACAGCCTCTGGCTAAGTGGTATATTAACTCGTTAAACATATCCAGACACGTGTTAAGTGGACACTACTTTGGAGTGATTCCACCCTTTGCCTTTATGACGGCTTGAGCTCTGCTGGAGACACTTTCAATGATGTCTCAATGTGTGGGTAGAAATTCTTCCTCAAGAACCTGTAAGTAGGCTGTTTAAGTTTTTATGTTGGTAACGCCACGTAGCGCCCTGTATGAAAATCACTAACTGCGCTGGTTGGACTCATTGTTGAAATATTCACTAGTGTAGTGTTGGGCAGTTGGATGTGAACAGCGCGTAGCGTTGGGCAGTTGGAGATGAGGCGCCAGTAGTGGTGGATATGGAGAGAGAGAGATGTCAGAGTTTTAAGAGGTTGCTATGAGCGGACGATCTGGACGTGTGTCCGTCAGGAAAAGGAAATTTGTTAAGATGGATGTCATGAATTGGTAGATATGTATATGATGACTTTTGAACACTATTAAGGTAAATACATTGTTTGTTCTCTATCAAAATCTTTCATTTGCTAACTATGCCTATCCGTAGTTAGTGCCTTCAGTAGTTAGAATCTTTTATTTATCTGGCAGTATTGGCACTCGCTGTATTGCAGTAGTTCGAGTAACGAAGATTTTTTTGAGGTAAGTGATTCATGAAAGGTATAGGTTATTGTTAGTCAGGACCATTCTTTTGTACGGATTTTTTTAAAGTCAGATTGCGTTGCGCTAAAAATATTGTGTGTCAGTTTAGTGATGATCAGAATAAGCAAAGAGAGAAATGTCTGAGTACGTTCAGTTTTACGCAGCTGCCTTTGTATCAAATAACGTAGAAGTTTACTAGCACAGTCATCATAACATTTCTAAGGGGACGTTTCGCATTGAAGAAAAAGTGCAGTCGACCGACTGTGTCTATTTTAAACCACTACACGATTTCGACACTGACATCTTCTCTAATGCCGTATGTGTGACTTGAAAATAAAGCTGTTCCAACGTATTGATTCGTTAATCGACACGTATCATGAGTTCTGCCATGAACGACGCAGACACCGCCTGTCATGAGAACTATCGAGCTAAGTTGCACGATCTTACTGAGGGCGATTTTAAAGAAGACTGAAATCCATGCTTGGGCATGCAGCGTTAGGTTGTGCGTGAGTTCTGTTCATCACTCAACAAGAATGCTGTAATAGTTTCTTTAAAAACGCCTATTCTGTCTCATTTCCATAACAAACGCAACGAACAAATATTCCTCCGTCACGTATCAGCGTTAAAACTCTTGACGAATATTACCTCCTGTCACAACAGAGCAACTATTCATTTCATTTGTTTCGAAAATGAAGCTGTGAAACTTCTAATAAATGGCTGATAAATAATACGTGACTGCAAATACCAAAACGATCTAGGACATTTTTGTCTGGCGTACTTATGGAAAGCGGCGGAAAGAAAATAATTCCAGAGGGAGGCCTCCAGCAGCGAATATGTGAGGAAGACGCTTTGCTGCTGGAATACGTTTCCCGCTCTGCAGCTCCGCTACCACCGGCTGCATTCATTTGGCCCTGCTGGAGACGCTATGCGGCTCGAATCCTTACGAAACCAGTGATTTACGTCACGACGGAGCGTGTTCGCCTAGAGCTCTTCGCTTGTCGTGCGTAGCCTCCCTTTTGGCATGTAAAACACCTCATAAGCAGTAAGCGATGATTTATAGCCCGCTATTTTCTCCGAGGAGACAGCTTCAGACCCAGACATACTGCAAGACTTCGCTCTGTCGCCAGGACGCATAGCTTTCTCTGCCGTTAAAGCAACGAACAGGACGATTGTTCATTCGCTATTGCTCACGCCCAAAGTAAGTTTAGAAAACTAGCAATCATCCCAGGCACAGAACTAAGATTGCACTGGGACGCTCGTGGGCGTAGTGCCTCGCCCCCTCCCCCTTCCCTCCCCCCAAACAATAGTTTCCTAATAGCGTTTATTTTTTCACATACACTGTTGTTGTTGATGTTGTTGTTGTGGTCTTCAGTCCTGAGACTGGTTTGATGCAGCTCTCCATGCTACCCTATCCTGTGCAAGTTTCTTCATCTCCCAGTACCTACTGCAACCTACATCCTTCTGAATCTGCTTAGTGTATCCATCTCTTGGTCTCCCTCTACGATTTTTACCCTCCACGCTGCCCTCCAATGCTAAATTTGTGATCCCTTGATGCCTCAGAACATGTCCTACCAACCGGTCCCTTCTTCACGTCAAGTTGTGCCTCAAACTCCTCTTCTCCCCAATTCTATTCAATATCCCCTCATTAGTTATGTGATCTACCCATCTAATCTTCAGCATTCTTCTGTAGCAACACATTTCGAAAGCTTCTATTCTCTTCCTGTCCAAACTATTTATCGTCCATGTTTCACTTCCATACATGGCTATACTCCATACAAATATTTTCAGAAACGACTTCCTGACACTAAAATCTATACTCGATGTTAACAAATTTCTCTTCTTCAGAAACGCTTTCCTTGTCATTGCCAGTCTACATTTTATGACCTCTCTACTTCGACCATCATCAGTTATTTTGCTCCCCAAATAGCAAAACTCCTTTAGTGCTTTAAGCGTCTCATTTCCTAATCTAATTCCCTCAGCCTCATCCGACTTAATTCGACTACATTCCATTATCCTCGTTTTGCTTTTGTTGATGTTCATCTTATATCCTCCTTTCAAGACAACGTCCATTCCGTTCAACTGCTCTTCCAAGTCCTTTGCTGTCTCTGACAGAATTACGATGTCACCGTCGAACCTCAAAGTTTTTATTTCTTCTCCATGGATTTTAATACCTACTCCGAATTTTTCTTTTGTTTCCTTTACTGCTTGCTCAATATACAGATATTCATCGGGGAGAGGCTACAACCCTGTCTCACTCCCTTCCCAACCACTGCTTCCCTTTCGTGCCCCTCGACTATTATAACTGCCATCTGGTTTCTGTACAAATTGTAAATAGCCTTTCGCTCCCTGTGTTTTACCCCTGCCACCTTTAGAATTTGGAAGAGAGTATTCCAGTCAACATTGTATGAAATCAAAAGTATGCAGACACCGCTATGTGACTCGCGATTGACCGCTAGATGTCACTAGAAGCGGATCCGCCAGTATAAAATGCGGCGGGGAGTATTGTGTTGTCAGTAGAGAAACAGTATGAGCAGAATGGGTTGATCAGGAGTACTAAGTGACCGACTAGGACTAGTCATTGGATGTCACCTGAGGGACAAATCCATCGGGGACTGTAACACCCCAAATATAGAACCCATAATGACTACCCTTTTTGTTGCAAAAGAAATAGCAAAATTAGTCGTCCTGACAGTGACGGCAGCTACTGACAACAAAATTTACACTCTTCTCAGTCCGATTAACAGGAATGTTATATAAATGCTAATGCTTATCACAAAGAAAGGACTGAATGAAAGAATACCATACGATTAAAAACAGAAACTTTAAAGAAAGAACTCAAAAATTTTTATTTACGAAGGTTAAAGCTTAGACCATAAATTGACCAAAGATCACGTTCATCCTAGAAGAGAGTTGAGCCGCATAGAGCTGTAAGTTCGCTGTGACTACAATGTAACTCGGCAAAGGAGATGTCAACTTCACTTCTATCTTGTATTCTGCAACAGTAGTACGCATGTTAAGCGCTGCTAGATTCTTTTAAACTGATTTGAAGTTTTACGATATACACTGTAAATATTAGTCAGAAGTCGGACTAAAGTAGGATCGTCTTTACCGTTAGACAAATAACGGGATTTTGAGGTATGTGACAGAAAAGTGAATCGTGTGATTACTGATTTGTGATGGGACTTAGCCTTCGTGATACTTAATAGTCACGAACATCAAAGGACACAGAAAGAGACTGATCGCCGGCATAAATTCGATTATTAGACTTGAGTAGGCTACAAATAAACGCAATCACGAAGAAATTACAATTTCGCCGTGTTGTCAGAAGTTAATGTCAAGGTCAGAATTACTGATGTTTACATACGCAATTCCTTGAAGGACATATCGGTGTGTGTGCTCAGCTTAGGGACAGACAATGATTACGAAGAACAATAAACCTTAATTTAACTTTAATTCTGCGTGTCGCCTACATCATTTAAGGGACGTTTAAAGCGTATTCGTGAAATTAACTGATTATTCTGATAACATAAAAGTGATAAGCGATTTAGTGAAAATTCAACTGTGAACAGTAATAGCTTTAAAATTACGACGCATTCTGAACATTGCCCAGGGGTATGTCATCTCTGGAGTTACGTCGTGCAGTTGTTGAATATGCGACGTAGCGACGCCTTGACGACGGAATAATAACCAACAACTTAATATCCTCGCACAGTTCATAATGTGGCCTCGGCTTGGGTGATGGAATGATGATTCAGTACACTATTTTTCAACGTTTGAATAACAATTCTCAAACCAGCCGTAAGAATTATAGTCAGCAAGTGCGCGTAAACTGAAGGGTCTGTCGCGAGCACGCAAGGGACTTTTGGTTATTTGAGGTCAATGGAGGCTTCGCGTTATCGAGTGGTGCAGTCGCTTCATTTATAAGTGAAGAAAGTCGACAGACAACGAAGACAATTGCTTTCAGTACAAGCAAGGGCGGCGCACACACTCCGGCCTGCTGCTCAACCGAGATAGTGATATAATTTTCCAGATACAGTTTCTGAAAATAACCAAACCACGCAAGGAGTTTTTTTAATAGTTACAGTTTGGCGTTGTCGTGATCGACGGACCCTGTTCCACGTCATCTCGACTGAGACACGCATCACCATCGAGCCGAGAGAGAGAACAGCGCCACAGGACATTTCAGCTCTCATAAAGCTACCGAAGTGTGGGCGATGTGATTGTCAAGCATAAAAGCGAAAAAACAACTACAGCTAAACCAAAATCAGGTAGGCCTCTGTAATGACGGACAGGGACCATTCAAGATTGCGGAGGGTGGTTGTAAAGGTCGCATAAAAGCAGCGTGGAAAATCACTATTGCGATCAAAAGTGTTACCAGCAGCCCAGGTGGTATAATGACTCTACATAGGGACTTAAAAGGAATGGGAAACAACGTTCGAACTCCTCCTCATACGACACACATTTCCGTAGGCAGTGCTAAGCGATGATTGAGGTGGGGTAAAGCGCGATGCCAATTCATAGTGGACTATTGGAAACGAATGATTTGGAGTGCTGAACCATGTTATAGCCTGCGACAGTCCGATGGATCTGAGCCTGGTAAATGCCTGTAGAACATTACCTCCCATCGTTTGTAGTGCCAACAGTGAAGTAGGGAGAAGTAGGTATTACTTTATGGTAGTGTTTTTCAGATTAGGAGATGCTTCTCTTATTGCACTTTTGGAAACACTGACTGAAGAAGGACATTGAAGCATCTTACAGGACTGTGTACGGCGTACAGTGGAGAAAAAGTTCGTAAACGACGATAGTCTTGTATCAGCATGACAATGCATCCAGTCATAAATCAGCATTTGTGAGGCAATGGTTTATGGACAATAACATTCCTGAAATGGACTGGCCTTCCCAGAGTCCCAACATGAACCAAATGGAACGCCTTTGGGGTGAGTTAGAACGCTGACTTCTCCCGAAATCCCCGTGTCCAACAGCACTGCCTTCTTTGATTTCCACTCTTGCGGAAGAATGGGCTGCCATTCCTCCAGACATTCGGTTACCTCATTGAAAGTGTCCCCGGCGCTGTACAAACCGTCACAAAGGCCAAGGGTCGACACAACCTAAATTAATGTCCACTGTTAGTGTCCGGATACTTTTGATCAGATGGTGTATATTCAAAAATTTTTCAGGTAATTTTCGGAGAATAAGGTAGATTGAAACGGTACTGAAATGGCAAGAAATTCTAAAAAATTACAAGCTTGGTTTATTTACGCAGGATGCTTTTCAGTTTCTTTACTGGTGAAGAAAAGCCCAAGTGGATTAGTTTGCGATATGAATGGCTGTAGATAACATCTGATCCGGGAGAAAGTGATCCACTCACAGGCTGACCATGCCTGCTGCCAACCAATCTGACACTGTTCGTGAATCCACAGCAAACGACGGAAAGTTGTAGTAGGCAAGACAGAAGGGGAGAGACTCTCCAAAAATAAGGGAAATGAGAGAGAGAGAGAGAGAGAGAGAGAGAGAAAGGACTTTCTCGGACCTAGGCGGAAACCAATTAAAAAGGCACGTTAAAACGGCACGACTTTGCTAAACTGACTTCTGTTACAGTTTCCTACTACAGCAGAAGCGGTTGCAATGCTTCCGGTTGGCTGTGATACTACTGACGTACCGATGTTTGCTGGACATATACTTTCTTATTCACTCTAGACAATATGGTTGCTATAGGGCGCTGTACCGGACGACGAACAAAGAAGTAGCTTTCCCTCGCAAAGCGTGGCAGAATAGAACCGACTTCTGCTTCTAGTGTTTTCATTGACCAAACCCCTTAGCTTGTGGTAAGACAGACATGTACTTTCTCGATTTGGCGGTGGTACCTCGTTCTAGCAGAAAGAGGTGACACGTGACTGAATGTCTGTGATCAAACAAGTGACTTAAACCGAGGATGGTGCAGTTCCGCGAAACATGGAAGGCGACCGTTCCCAAAATGGCCAACTGGGACTTGGGTGTACCTAGTTACGTGATCACGTTATTCCTCACGACGGCCTGATCTATGGTTCGGTTTGTAAATTAATAACTCTTTCACTGACAAGTGTATGACTAACGCGAAGAACAAGGCAAGTGTCATAGCCCGATATCGCAGTGGAAGAGGGGTCAAAATAAGCGAACATGTGTCTTGGCTTATACGTAGATACTAGATCACTCGACATAATTTAGATGCCTTTTGGCGAAGCTCACTCTAGTTGTTGACATAGTGGCTAGCGCGCTGTGCCCTCTCGGTTTTGCATCCCGTCTTCGAAACCCGATTATTTTTTATTTTATTTTTTCATTTATCTACCCATGTCCATACGACGCCACTAAATGAATGTTTCTTATCAAGTTAGGGGATGCAGGGACGGTACATTAATTGTAAAATTATAACTGGGTTACACAATAAGTGTCGTATATATATAATATATGTATGTATGGTATTTTCAGAGCTTACAATCTTTTTAAATTCTCATATTCTTATATTTCATTCGTTCATCAGTTCTTTACTCTCATATTTTATTCTTCAGGACGATTTAGTTGATTCCTTCGGATGATACCGATCGCAGAAACATTCGAAACAGACGTACCGAATACAACGAGTATCGCGCGAAAGCAGGTTTGCCAAGCGCCATTTTTCGTATGAATCTCACTCGGGAAAGAAACTTTGATGATGATTTCATACGTTGGGTCTAATTTCGCGGCAAACCACGTATAACGGATCACTTTTCCGACAACTGGCGTTTGGAATTGACTGTGAATCAAGACACTACAGGAATTTCACGAAAACAATTTCAAATAATTTTTCCATTCATTTACTTTGTTTTTTGTTTAATTCATTCGCCAGACAAACAATTACTAAACAACTATGGACCACGTTATTCCAGTATAAACTAGAAAACATTCGTGTAGCATTCCTCTACCGACATGGATAGATAAATTAAAAACAAAAATGAAAGTTATAATCGGATTACGAACTCAGGTCGCAGGAGTATAAAGTCGCAACTCTAGCCACTGTACCACAGCTTCGGTTGAACTATTTATTCGTTGAAAGGCACATAAGATACCTAGAAAACATTGACCATCGTTTTCTCAGTAACTGCCGAATATGAACGAATAAGCAGAGACACGAGTACCTTCTTCCACTGAGCGCAGTACCTGTGAAATCGATTTATGTCACTTGCCGTGTTATACTCGCCAGCATTATCGTAAAAATGCTTTCTAGACATTATAATTTTTACTGATAAACTCGGAAAAGGCCTATTCCTTTGGGTCTGCATGAAGCCTCACAGATTTGCTTGAGCGACAAACATCTTCGCACTTTCATGTCTGCTGGAATAGCGAGCTCTTAGCACCCAACCTATAAATCCTTCTGCCAGTGTATCAAAGTGACCATTTTCGTAATGACAGCGCTGTCGGACGAGTAATGAGTGAGCTTTTTCTAAATTGCACGTGTCGCTAATGGCATACCGAGATGCTACGCCTCAATGTTTGTTTTGCCCCGGTGGCTCCAGCGTTCACTAGCCGACACCTGCAGAGCTCCGAGAACGCACCTCTTTTTAATTTTGTCCGCGGCTGGGCGCGGGAACGATTTACACGTAGCACGTAATGGCGGAATTAGCCCTGTGCCCGGCTTAAACCACCCTTTACGCACACAGCCGCGCGGGGCGCACAGTCCTTAATAACAGCCGACGGAAATTATCCGTTGCGAAATAAGCCTGTACGGTTTGCGACAGTGTAATGAAGGTTTGCAAGATGTGTGTTAACTACATTTTCCAATCGTTCGTGGCGAGTCTCTACTTACTAGGGGCGCTGTTAGTTTCCACGGAACAATTGGAGCCCTCCAAAACGTCTCATGCTTTCCACCGAAGCGTTTAGGCTGGAAAGATGGAGTTAATGTAATAGCACACAATTTAGATTTTTTTCATCGATGACTGTCATGACTTACACAACCATCCTGCCTATAAATCGTGTGTGCTGTTAGCGTGCATTTAATGAAGGTTCACGAAATCGAATCCACTAACGTTGCTACTTTGTCTACGTAATTTGTTTTTTCTGCATCAACACGATTGGCTGATTTCAGACCAGTTCGTTGCTTTGAAACACTACGAATATGACTAAGCATGATCATCAGAATGCTATCAGATTGTTATCTCCGAAGACAACACGGCGAGCAGATATACGAAGCTACACAATGCGTCACAATGCAGTAATTATCGCCGCGTGTGATAGTAACTGGTTACTGAGCGAAGTTTGTGTCCACATTAGTATGGATGTGTATCTTTGTATTTAAATGCATCGTGGAGCTCGATACATCTACTCACCATGTTGTCTTCAGAGATAATGTTTCTTTTCCGATTGTATATGTATACGGGGTGTCACAGAGACGTGGCAACAAACTTCGATCTATTATAGGGGGTTTCTTGAGGAACATATAGAGTATTGGAACCCGTGTCCGGGAACGTCATCCAACGATGCTGCAGAGCGTCGAAGTTCTAGGCAACCCCTTCTACAGTGACTTTATATGCTGACGGACTGTAGACGCTACGTCTCAAAATGCTGTTTTTCAGCGACCGGGCTATCAAGCCACGATGGCAAGTGAAAATTGGAAATTTGTGGTAAGTTCCTATGGGACCAAAGTGCTGAGGTCATCGGTCTCTAGGCTTACTTACACTAAGGACTATACAAAAAATGCTCCAAATGGCTCTGAGCACTATGGGACTTAACATCTGAGGTCATCATTCCCCTACACTTAGAACTACTTAAACCTAACTAACCTAAGGACATCACACACATCCATGGCCGAGGCAGGATTCGAACCTGCGGCCGTAGCAACATCGCGGTTCCGAACTGAAGCGCCTGGTATTGCTCGTTCATAACGGCCGGCAAGGACAACACGCAACTTAACAAATGCAATGCTGTGCTGCGTAGGTGAATAACGGTTTTGGACACGAGTTTCTATCTACGCTTTATTTTTTTCCTCTATACCGAAAAACATTGGAGATTTTAGTGGGTTCCAGGAAAAAACACTGCAGATGAAAACTCGTGTACGAAAGCGTCATCCGCCAAGATAACAGAGCATCGCATTCGCAGGAGGCAAGGCTGTCTACGCAGTTGTTATCTCCATCTCCTCCACCGGCCGCGCGACCGCTACGGTCGCAGGTTCGAATCCTGCCTCGGGCATGGATGTGTGTGATGTTCTTAGGTTAGTTAGGTTTAAGTAGTTCTAAGTTCTAGGGGACTGATGACCTTAGAAGTTAAGTCCCATAGTGCTCAGAGCCATTTGAACCTCCACCGGCGATCGTGGCAATCCTTCACGCTGACTCAATGACAAACAACTTTGGAGACATTTCACCTAAAGTTCATCACAGTACAAAGTCGCGTTAGCTGCAGAACGGGAGGTGTAATGGCGGACACCGGCGCCTATAACATCGATGCTCTTCAGCATCATTGGATGATGTTTCCGGACACGGGTTCCTGTCCTCAATTCCTTCCTCAAGACACCCTCTACAACTCCTCGAAGTTCGTTGCAACAGCCGGCTGGTGTGGCCGAGCGGTTCTAGGCGCTTCAGTCTGGTACCGCGCGACCGCTACGGTGGCAGGAGGTTCGAATCCTGCTTCACGCATGGATGTATGTGATGTCCTTAAGTTAGTTAGGTTCAAGTAGTTCTAAGTTCTAGGGGACTGATGACCTCAGATGTTAAGTCCAATAGTGCTCAGAGCCATTTGAATCATTTTTGTTGCAACATTTTTTGGGACATCCTGTATATACGGACTTATCCAAAACGATCTAGATGCTTTCAAGTGACAGTAAACTGTCTGTACTGCGGTAAGGTATTAAAGAGTATAGGTATAGATACAGCAACTCAAGAAGTTCTTTGTGTCATGTTTCCAAATGTTCAATGTGTGAACCGTTAGTGACACCGGCACACACCCAGTCTGTGGTTCCCACTTGTTCCGGATTGTCCGCATCGATTAGCGTCACAGCTGCGCGAAACCGCCCACCTTTACAAAGAGGTCCTGTTTCCTAAACATTCTTTACCCACTCCTGAATGAATTTTCTGGCAAGTGGAAACTTGTGGAATATGGTCCCCAATTTCCGACCTGCTGTAGTTGCGGACTCGTTCTTGCAGAAGTCCAACACGCAAATTGCCTTCTCCGTTCGTCTGGCAACCACGTTTATAGCAATTACTGTACCATAAAAACTTGAGTTACTGTATTTGTACATGTAAAACTATAATACCTTACCTCAGTACACTGTTTACAATAATGTGAAAATGTCTACAACATTTTGAGTAATATAAGACTACTCAAAATGATCTAATTTTTTTTGTCGGTGTTTCTTGCCTCAATGACCTGCACTTTCATGGCAACCTCTTCATCTCAGAGAAGCTCTTGCATATTACGTGCTCAATTATTTATTGGATGTATTCCAATTTCTGTTTCCTCCTATAATTTTGTACCCTCTACAGCTCCCTCTAGCACCATGGAAATTATTCACTGATGTCAGAACAAGTGTCCTGTGACACTTTCTACCTCAAATTATAGTGTTTCTCTTGACCAGGAATGTCTTCGTCTGTGAAGTTCTGCTTTTCACTCGCCCTTGCTACGTAGTCATAAGTTGTTTTCGTTCCAAGGTAGCAGAATTCCAAATCGTCGTCTACTTCTTGGTCACCAATTTTGGTGTAAAGCTTATCATCGTTAATCTTATTCTGCTACGAATCACAACTTTAGTCTTTCTTCTACTTACTCTCAGTCCCTATTCTGTTTTCACTAGACTATTCATGCCATTGAACGTGTCTTTTAATTCTCTTTCGCTGAGGATTGCAATGTTATTAGCGAATCTTATCTTCGATATACGAGGTGCATTCAAGTTCTAAGGCCTCCGATTTTTTTCTAATTAACTACCCACCCGAAATCGATGAAACTGGCGTTACTTCTCGACGTAATCGCCCTGCAGACGTACACATTTTTCACAACGCTGACGCCATGATTCCATGGCAGCGGCGAAGGCTTCTTTAGGAGTCTGTTTTGACCACTGGAAAATCGCTGAGGCAATAGCAGCACAGCTGGTGAATGTGCGGCCATGGAGAGTGTCTTTCATTGTTGGAAAAAGCCAAAAGTCACTAGGAGCCAGGTCAGGTGAGTAGGGAGCATGAGGAATCACTTCAAAGTTGTTATCACGAAGAAACTGTTGCGTAACGTTAGCTCGATGTGCGGGTGCGTTGTCTTGGTGAAACAGCACACGCGCAGCCCTTCCCGGACGTTTTTGTTGCAGTGCAGGAAGGAATTTGTTCTTCAAAACATTTTCATAGGATGCACCTGTTACCGTAGTGCCCTTTGGAACGTAATGGGTAAGGATTACGCCCTCGCTGTCCCAGAACATGGACACCATCATTTTTTCAGCACTGGCGGTTACCCGAAATTTTTTTGGTGGCGGTGAATCTGTGTGCTTCCATTGAGCTGACTGGCGCTTTGTTTCTTGATTCAAAAATGGCATCCACGTCTCATCCATTGTCACAACCGACGAAAAGAAAGTCCCATTCATGCTGTCGTTGTGCGTCAACATAGCTTGGCAACATGCCATGCGGGCAGCCATCTGGTCATCCGTCAGCATTCGTGGCACCCACCTGGATGACACTTTTCGCATTTTCAGGTCGTCATGCAGGATTGTATGCACAGAACCCACAGAAATGCCAACTCTGGAGGCGATCTGTTCAACAGTCATTCGGCGATCCCCCAAAACAATTCTCTCCACTTTCTCGATCATGTGATCAGACCAGTTTGTGCGAGCCCGAGGTTGTTTCGGTTTGTTGTCGCACGATGTTCTGCCTTCATTTAACTGTCGCACCCACGAACGCACTTTCGACACATCCACAACTCCATCACCACATGTCTCCTTCAACTGTCGATGAATTTCAATTGGTTTCACACCACGCAAATTCAGAAAACGAATGATTGGACGCTGTTCAAGTAAGGAAAACGTCGCCATTTTAAGTATTTAAAACAGTTCTCATTCTCGCCGCTGGCGGTAAAATTCCATCTGCCGTACGGTGCTGCCATCTCTGGGACGTATTGACAATGAACGCAGCCTCATTTTAAAACAATGCACATGTTTCTATCTCTTTCCAGTCTGGAGAATAAAAATCGGAGGCCTTAGAACTTGAATGCACCTCGTATTTTCACCTTAAATTTTACTGTCATTCTCGAACCTTTTTTTTATTTCCGTCATTGCTTTTCGATGTATAGATTAAAACTAGACTGAAAGCCTGCCTTAAATCATTTTTACTCCGAGCACTTCATTCTTTATTTTCCATTCTTATAGTTCCCTCCCCCCCTCCCCCCTCCCCCAATGAACCATGGACCTTGCCGTTGGTGAGGAGGCTTGCGTGCCTCAGCGATACAGGCAGACGTACCGTAGGTGCAACCATAACGGAGGGATATCTGTTGAGAGGCCAGACAAGCGTGTGGTTCCTCAAGAGGGGCAGCAGCCTTTTCAGTAGTTACAGGGACAACGGTCTGGATGATTGATTGATCTGACATGGTAACACTAACCAAAATGGCCTTGCTGTGCTGGTAATGCGAATGGCTGAAAGCAAGGGGAAACTACAGCCGTAATTTTTCCCGAGGGCATGCAGCTTTACTGTATGGATAAAGCTTGCGCGGGATAGAGTAGCATGGAGAGCTGCATCAAACCAGTCTCTGGACTTAAGATCACAACAACAATAGTTCCCTCTTACTTCTTATACATATTGCACACTGCTCAAAATAATAAGGGAAACATGACGTAGGGCGTCTGCCGTACTCCATTGAGCAATAATTGAGGATTGGGTAATTTACCAAATTATAGTCTCATCTTTCACAAATTAAGTACACAACTAAACATCATTACCTCTTCACTCATTTATAGGTTAACATTTACATATTAACATTTAGTAAGAAATGAAATGTCCGACACTTGTCGATAACAAACTGGGAACAGTCATTCTTCCTGTCGTCCTGAGCTTCAGTAACGTGTATGCACTCTGTGGACATTCAGAACCTGACACTAATGCTGCACGCTTTGTCACCCTGTGGTACCCGCTCCCATTCTTCAGTGTAAACTTTTTGAAGTTCTAAGAGAGTCTGTGGTGAAACTGGACGACTACGAGTAATCTGTCAAGCACGTCCCATATATGCTCGATGGGGTTGAGGTAGTGATTCACGACTGGCTATTCCATTACTTCGATGTTCAGGCATCGCAAGACATCCCCACCCTGACGTATGCCACATGGGCCCTGGAATTATCGTGCATGAGAAGGAATTCAGGGCTATCACCATACGTAGCAGCCACCACATCTGTTTAATGTAATACTTGGTGGTAAGACGACCTCGGACAACGACAAGATCGTAGGGTTGTTACCATCACAGAACCTTGGCCGAACCTGTCGATTTCCTGGACAACATTTGGCACGTACCCCTCGCCACGGGGTCTCCAACAAGAACACAGGCGTCACTCTGCCTCCGTGGAAATCTGGACTTGTATGTGAATAACAAGTTTCACCAGTTCAAAAATGGTTCAAATGGCTCTGAGCGCTATGGGACTTAACTGCTGAGGTCATCAGTCCCCTAGACTTAGAACTACTTAAACCTAACTAACCTAAGGACATCATACACATCCATGCCCGAGGCAGGATTCGAACCTGCGACCGTAGCGGTCGCGTGGTTCCAGACTGTAGTGCCTAGAACCGCTCGGCCACTTCGGCCGGCCGTTTCACCAGTAATGAAGTGGGAACAGTAGAACCGATGGCGAGCTGCAAGCTGTTGTCATGTCAAACTGCGTACTCGAACAGGACGTATGGGTCGTAACGTCCTTTCTCCTAACCTATTCCTGATCGGACACAGTGATTACAGTGGCCGTTCTGAAATCGTATTGCAGTGCCCTAACAACGCAGAGACGGCAGGATATCGGCCTTCTTGTGGAGTGGTAAGGCGGCGACCTAGCGCAACTCGCCTTCTGTACTGACCTGTCACCCTGTATCGTGTCCACAAAGCTATGGATGACAGGTGAAGAGACATTGGCACCTTAGCAACATCTTGGATCTAACAGACTTCCCGTGCAACTTTAACTGCATTAAGATGTCGCACTGCATGTGCTTGGTTGAATACGACGTCCACAAATGACAACTGTTGTCTATGTACCTAGAGAACACAAGGAAACCGGTACTCACTTCCTTCTATTAGGTCAGCTGATACTTCAATGACTAACACAGCCGATATACGGCGTATGGATTTAGTTGTTGCATACATTAAAACCGAAGACGTCAAGCAATGTTATAATACTGTAGGTACCGTCCGTATCAAAACAGATTTAACATACCGGACGACAATACACGCGTTCGCCTAATTCTTTTTAGCAGTGTATATTATACGTCTTTCCCTATAGTTGACATATTTTTTCTCAGAATTTCGGACATCTTGCTTCCTGGGAGGAACGTACACAGGGCCTCCAACAAAGGTGTCCCCACTTTTAAAATTAAATAACATGAAAACAGTGATGCACCTCGACCTGAGGGTAGCGTCTTTGATTAGTAATCAAAACGGTCCCGGGTCTGAAACCCGCCACCGCTTAAATTTTGAATAAAAATCGTTATCATTGTCGGCCGATCACTTCCGCCATAAGAAGTCACCCTCATTCTGCCAATGGTCTTGTCAAAGAGAGCGAAGCAGCGGACAGAGTTTCAGGGCACTCTCTTGCCTTTGGAGTGGGAAACTGCCCGTAAAGACGGAACAATAAGCAGTGATCAATGGCATGAGGATGCAGAAGGCAATGGATACCACTGCACTGAAGACGCATAATGTGTATCCAAAGGACATGTGGCCTGTAACTGAAAAAAGTGTCATGATGATCTTTCCATTAGCAAAAGGTTACGGAATAGTCTCCCAATTGTGGGCCGGCCGCGGTGACCCAGCGGTTCTAGGCGCTTCAGTTCGGAACCGCGCTGCTGCTACGGTCGCAGTTTCGAATCCTACCTCGGGCATTAACTAGTTCTAAGTCTAGGGGACTGATGACCTCAGATGTTAAGTCCCATAGCGCTCAGAACCATTTGAACCATTTTTTAGTCTCCCATTCGGATCCCCGGGAGCGGACTGCTAAGGAGGAGCTGGTCTCGAGAAAGAGGTTGAATAACCGAGAGGGTAACGTTCTACGAGTCAGGACGAGGAATGTCAGAAGTTTGAATGTGGTAGGGAAACCAGAAGATATGGAATCGGAAATGCAAAGGCTCGGTCTAGATATAGTGAGGTTCAGTGAAATGAAATGGAAAGAAGATAAGGATATTTTGTCTTGGGAGTATGGGGTAATATTAACACCAGTAGAAAATGGTGTAACGAGAGTAGGATTCGTTATGACTAATAAGATAGGGCAGTGAGTCAATTAATGTGATCTGTTCAGTGATAGCATTGTTCTCACTGGATCACGGCTGTAGGGGAAGGAACAGAGGAAAGGGTTGCGAGAGACTATGGGTTTGGTACCAGGAATGTGAGAGGAGAAAGATTGAGTTCTGCAATAAATTTCAGCTCGTAACAACGAATATCCTGTTCAAGAATCAGAAGAGTAGGAGGTATACTTAGAAAAGGCCAACAGATACTGAAAGATTCCAGTTAGATTACATCGTGGTCAGACAGATTTTCCGAAATCAGATACTAGATTGTAAGGCATGCCGAGGAGCAGATATAGACAGATCACAATTTAGTAGTGATGAAGAGTAGGCTGAAGTTTAAGAGACTAGTAAGAAAGAATCAATGTGCAAAGAAGTGGGATACGGAAGTGCTAAGGAATGAAGAGATACGCTTGAAATTCTCTGAGGCTATAGATATTGCGATGAAGAATTGAATCAGTAGACAGTTCGTTTGAAGAGGAATGGACATCTCTAAAAAGGGCAATCACAGAAGCTGGGAAGAAAAACCAAGGTACAAAGAAGATAACTGCGAAGAAGCCATGGGTAATAGAACAAGTACTTCAGTTGATCGATAGTGAAAGAAAGGAGGACAGAAATATTCAGAGAAATTCAGGAATACTGAAATAAAAGTCGTTGAGGAATGAAATAAATACGAAGTGCAGCGAAGCTAGGACGAAATGGCTGCATGAAGAATTTGAAGTAATTGAAAAAGAAGTGATGGCAGGATGGTCTGACTCACATATACAAAAGTCAAAAGAACCTTCGGTGAAATTAAAAGCAGGGGTGGTACATGAAGAATGCAGTGGGAATTCCACTGTTGAGTGCAGACAAGAGAGCGGATAAGTGGAAAGAGTACATTGAAGGCATATGTGAGGGGGAAATTTGCCTAATGTGACAGAAGAAGAATCAGGAATCGATATAGAACACATAAGGGATCCAATATTAGAATCAGAATTTCAGAGAACTTTGGAGGACTTACGATCAAATAAGGCAGAAGGGACAGACAACATTTCATCATAATTCCTAAAATCATTGGGGAAAGTGGCAACAACACGATGATTCACGTTGATGTGTAGAATGTATGATTCTGGCGATATACCATCTACTTTTGAAAAAAATATCATCCACACAGTTCCGAAGACCGCAAGAGCCGTCAAATGCGAGAATTACCACACAATCAGCTTCACAGCTCATGCATCAAGTTTCTGGCAAGAATAATATACAGAAGAATGGAAAATTAAATTGAGGATGTGTTAAGAGTAGTCTGCTAGTATCAAACATAGGCCTTAACGTGAGGAAAAAAATTCTGAAAATGTACGTTTGGAGATTATCATTGTGCGGTAGTGAAACATGGACTTTGGGGAAACCGGAACAGAAGAGAATCGTAGCATTTGAGGTATGGTGCTACAGACGAATATTGGAAATTAGATGGACTAATAAGGTAGGGAATGAGGAGATTCTGCGCAGAATCAGAGAGGAAAGGAATAGATGGAAAACACTGACAAGAAGACAGGGCAGGATGATAGGACATATGTTAAAACGCCAGCGAATAGCTTCCATGCTACTAGGGAGAGCTGTGGAGGGTATGAACTGTAGAGGAAGACGAAGACTGGAATACATGCAGCATATAGCTGAGGACTTAGGTTGCAATTTCAAAATGGATCTGAGCACTATGGGACTTAAAATCTTAGGTCATCAGTCCCCTAGAACTTAGAACTACTTAAACCTAACTAACCTAAGGACATCACACACATCCATGCCCGAAGCAGGATTCGAACCTGCGACCGTAGCGGTCGCGCGGTTCCAGACTGAAGCGCCTGGAACCGCTCGGCCACACCGGCCGGCAGGCTGCAAGTGCTACTGTCCTTGAAGTGATTGACACGAGAGAGGAATTCGTGACGGGTCGTATCAAACCAGTCAGAAGACTGACAACAACAAAAAATTAAAATTTTTTTAAAGAAAACAGGAAAACAAGGAGATCTGTGCGTCAACCACTTCGCCATTTCAACATGAGCGTAGAGTAGCCTGCCAAAAATATTACCGCCGTGCATAGTAACTCAGCGGGAAGAGTTTATGTACCTCTTCCTTCTGTCTCTCTGTGTAGCGACTGGCCGAGGTAGATCAGTTGTTAAAACGTTGAGATCGTATTTGAAAGGAGCAAGTATCAAATTCTGTCCACACCTATTTTGATTTTTCTTTATCTTCCTCAGTCAGTTCATACGGCGAGATGATTTGCTAATCATGTCGTGGCGACTTTCCTCGTCCTTCATTTACCTTCCAAGCCATTTGCTTTCTGGGTTTACTGCAGTCCAGTGATTCAGTTACACACATTGCTGCGCCCCAAAAACTCAAGAAATTTCTTCCTCAAATTAATGCCGATGCTTGATACTAATAGGCTTCTCTTGGCCAGGACTGCTCTCATCGTCTTCCAAGCGAGATGGCGCAATGGCTAACATACTGGCCTCGCATTCGGGAGGACGACGGTTCAAATCCCCCGTCCAGCCGTCCCGATTTAAGTTTACCGTGATTTCCCTAAATCGTTACATGCAAATACCACGATAGTTCCTTTGAAAACCGCACGGTGGATATACTTGCCCATCCATTCGTAATCTGAACTAACGTTCCACGTCTAAAACCGTGCTGTCGATGTGACAAACTATAATCTTGCTTCCTTTTTTTTTTATATGAACCTCTAACTTCCCTTTCCAGTTTCGTATGCAGGGATCGTCTGACGTTCCACAAGGGTAGGTTCTGCCTTATTGAGGCTACAAGCAAAATGTGGTGTCACCGCCAGACACCACACTTGCTAGGTGGTAGCCTTTAAATGGGCCGCGATCCGCTAGTATACGTCGGACCCGGGTGTCGCCACTATCACTGATTGCAGACCGAGCGCCGCCACACGGCAGGTCTAGAGAGACTTC
Organism: Schistocerca serialis cubense; assembly: GCF_023864345.2. Taxonomy (NCBI): domain Eukaryota; kingdom Metazoa; phylum Arthropoda; class Insecta; order Orthoptera; family Acrididae; genus Schistocerca; species Schistocerca serialis. The sequence continues at coordinate 630,333,628 of NC_064642.1, read as the reverse complement.
CTAGCACTCGCCCCAGTTGTACAGCCGACTTTGCTAGCGATGGTTCACTGACAAATTACGCTTTCATTTGCCGAGACGATAGTTAGCATAGCCTTCAGCTATGTCATTTGCTACGACCTAGCAAGGCGCCATTATCAATTGCTATTTATCTTGTGATGCATGTACCGTCAGACCGATGTTCACCAATTATGGATTAAAGTTAAGTATTCCAGAAGCTACGTACTTTCTTTTACTAGACTCAACTGTTCCAGACCTCACGCCAACCTGCGTGAGCTTAAACGCGTGCCTTTCGGCTATCTCATAGTGGCTTGGCTGTCTTGCCAAGTCACAACACAAAACGCAGCAGAGCGATAAAGGGAGCCTCGCGGACCGCTTTGGAACTTCTGTCGAGGGTCCAGCCTTTAACCGACCGCATGGAACATACCACCCTCGCTCTGCAATGGAACAGAGAGGGTTCGTTCTTTATGCGCTGATGTGCAATCTAGTGATGGGAAGTCGAATGATGACGTCAGCCTTCTTACACACTGCCAGGCACTGATACCGCAAAAGCTTTCCATCACCGTGATTAGAATTTTGTGTAACGACATTCGATGCAGTGGCAATACTTTGCGACTAACTTAATGTGGCGTCGAGAGCCGTCAGCCAAATTGAATCCATGTTGTAGGGAAACTGCTCATTTGCTTATCTGGAGGAAAGATATAACTACACAATGTTGGTGATATTAAAATTCCATAGATTCTTGCTTGTCTCTGCTGGACCATTCGCCATGTTCAGCATATTTCAACATTTACGTATGAAATAGCTCAACACCATATTCACACTAGATCTGGAGTAATGTGTTCATTACTGACATAATGCGTTCATTACTGATACGTGCAGTAAGCTCGAATCTAGTTTCAAGAGCTTTAATGCAGTCTGTTACGTACAAGTGACTAGCGCTGACATGACATAGTTTTTATTCGTTTCATCCATCTTGACACCTGCTGTGTTTTCAGAACTTTAAGCCACTTAAAAATGGTCTAAGGTCGAAATTGTTGTAATAGAAATAGCGATAAATAACACAGTCGATGATGAATATATCATTTATAAAATACAGTAATTTATTATTACTCGTGCGTAACATGTTCTTGAAGATTTATTAGACGAGGATCAACTCGGTTTTAGGCAGGTAAAGGCACCAAAGAGGCAGATCTAACATTGCACTTGATAATGGAAACCATGTGAAAATTCGACACTTTTCGACCTAGAAAAAGCGTTCGATAATGTAAAATAGTGCAAAATGTTCGAAATTCTCAGGAAAATAGGTGTGAGTTATAGAAATGGAAGGGGAAATGTACAATAAATACGAGAACGAAGAGCGAACAATAAAAATGGAAGACCTCGGATTTGAAAGGGTATGAGACAGGGATGAAGTCTTTCGCCTCTTCTTTTCAGTCTCACTCATCGAGGAAGCAATCATGGAAATAAAGATTCAAAAGAGAGACTGAAATTCAGGGTGAAGGGATGTCTGTGACAAAACTGATTTAAGCAGCAGAAATGTGATTCATCATAAACTTAATATCAAAATTTGAGCCCGGGAATATGATGTTGCGAAAGAATTCTACCTTGAAAGCAAAATAACACGAAGGACGAAGGACCGTGAGTAGCTGATTTAGTTTTCTTTTAGATGGCCAAAGAAATCGTGGGTGATTAAACAATTACATTCACTGTCCAAGGCAAAGAATAAAGATCCAGTAATGCGTCGCTCCCACATTTCTGATCAAGGAATGCCGTTTCCAGCACAGTTCGAGGGTTCTCCGAGTGTTTTGTGTGTTAACCAAAACTCTTCTGCGTAGAAGGTGACGCCAAGAACACCGTTAATATTCCCCTCAGGTTACAGATTTGCTTTTCATTATCAATGTTTGTCTAATCGGTTTCGCGCGTTTGCATGCCAGAACCTTTTTCTTGTACTAACTTCGGCTGTGATTTTTCTGGGCTCTGTTGCACAGAGTCAGATATATCCAACAACTTCTCTTCGCCTAGCTTAGGTGGTCTTCCACTTCATTCGGTATCTAACAAGGGGAATGTTTCACAAAATTTCGCAATAAGTCTACAGCTCCATTACCAGAGTTTTCCGGAAATTCGTCAGTGAATGCCTCCTGCACTAAATCCGTGTATTTACCGCCTTGTCGAAACACGTGGTCAACAGAAAAACGTGTCCCACATTTTTAAGTTAGAAACAAACATCTAAATACTAAACAACGCATTCAATAACTTCAGTTAACTGAACCAAACAGTTAAATGTTACGCAACAATAGAACGAATTAAAACCAACTGCTTATCTATGAAAAGTAGTTCTATCAATATGTGTTCTATCAATTTCGTTTTGAACTTCCAAAGTAATCCAGTGCACAGCGACTTTCAAAATGTATTGTGTAATTCCTTTCCCAAATTTCTCCTTGATTTTCTGTATTGCTTGCTGTAAGTATTGATTGAATGACATGGGATATAGGCTGCAACCCTGTCTCATTCCCTTCTCAATTACCATTTACCTGTCATGTTCTTTGGAATTGATCGTTGCGCCATGAGGGAGGACGTCAAACAGAATAACACCTTAAGTGTTCCAGAAGACTTTGAAGGCTTTGAACTTTTTCTTCGGAGGAGAGGTGGTGTGGCGACGCTCTATGGATTACTGTTTCGTTACCGGTTGGAAGTGATGAACTCATGTCTCGTCGCCGGCGACGATGTTCGACAAATAATAGGCACCATCGGCGTCGTAACGCGCAAGCAGTTCCTCACAGCTTGTTCTTCGTCGCCCTTTACGGTCTTCTATTAGACGGTAAGTAGACGGTAAGGAACCCAAATACCTGAGTAGCTCAACTGGTGGAGGAGAGCGTCATCACCGCCTGCCGGCCGGTGTGGCCGAGCGGTTCTAGGCGCTACAGTCTGGAACCGCGCGACCGCTACGGTCGCAGGTTCGAATCCTGCCTCGGGCATGGATGTATGTGATGTCCTTAGGTTAGTTAGGTTTAAGTAGTTCTAAGTTCTAGGGGACTGATGACCTGCCGGCCGGTGTGGCCGTGTGGTTTAGACGCTTCAGTCTGAACCGCGTGACCGCTACGGTCGCAGGTTCGAATCCTGACTCGGGCATGGATGTGTGTGATGTCCTTAGGTTAGTTAGGTTTACTTAGTTCTAAGTTCTAGGCGACTGATGACCTCAGAAGTTAAGTCGCATAGTGCTCAGAATCATTTGAACCATTTGAACTGATGACCTCAGAAGTTAAGTCCCATAGTGCTCAGAGCCATTTGAACCATTTTTTTCATCACCCTCTTCAGAGACCTCCATTTATGCAATAGTCTCGTTTCTGGACAAGTTTGCTCCCTGTAATTTAGCCTTTTACCTGTCGTAGAATTCAGATACATTTACTACATCCAAAAGCAACTTTGCCAAGAAGAAACAATATTTACCTCTCGCGTTGTTTCGCGCTATCGGAGGTCCCTCAGCACCACTGAAACCCTGTGCAGCTACATTTGCGGCACAGGGGTCCACCGCGAAGCGGCGTCCTGTGCAGGGCGATGTCGAGAATGCGGACAGCGGGAGCTCATATGAGGCGGCGGTTTGCGCCAGACTAATATGAGATTCCTCTGCGCGTCGCCCGCTGACAGCCACGCAAGAGGTGAGCCGTTCGCCGCCGCTGCTGCGGCGCATAATTCAACTTCCAGCGCCGCCTCAGAGGCCCACCTCCGCTGCAGAAATTACCTGCATTCTTTGCTCCATCCTTCCTGCCTCACCGCCACCATTTGCTTTCGCCTTTCTCTCTGATTTCACGCAAGTGCCGCACTCCGCGTTACAGCTTGTATCATTATGAACCTGCAACCGTAATTATTTGCTTCCTTCACGTTGTTCTGCCTGCTCTTCCTTTCACTGCTAGGTCCCTGACACTTCTAGCAGTTTGTATGCGCAGCAATTCCAATCCCATTTTCTTGTGAATGGTAATGTGCGTGTAGTTCTTCGAGGGGTACCCTTTTTTCTCTCTGCAAATTTCGGTTGACAAAAGTCGGAATTTTGTTTGGGACATTGTGATATAATCCTGCATCAGCCCCTATAGTTTCAAGAAGTCCCGGTAGCTGGCGGCGCTATACGTTGCTTTGAAAATCGCGTCTCTAATGGAGGTGCGTTCCAGCTGTCATTGAGTTTTTTTTTTTTTGTTTTTTTTTTGTTTTTTTTTTTTTTTGTGGAAAACTAATTGCAGTTATTCATAGGCGCTTGCAGAATGCCTACTGAGACCAGGTAATGAACAAAAGTGCACGGTCATCATCCCAGCAATGGCGCACAAAACTTGTCCGAGCTCCTGCATTGCTGGCCGCACACAGCTGTGACTCCTGCAATGTTAGAACGTGCGGACACTCTCATTGGAGGTGATCGACGGATCACTGTAAAACACTTCGCCGCACAGCTGGACACCTCCGTTGGTAGTGCTGACGCACTCGTCCACCAGTTGGGCTTCTCAAATTAGAGTGCCCACTCGTTTTCTCGTCACGTGATGGGTGTGGGCTTCCAAATAAAATAAAATAAAATGGTGTGGTGGCCTTCAACTACGCACCCTCCGACTCGGAGTTGAAATATTAAACGTTTTGGCTGGTTTCGTTGTCCAGGGGCTGGGATACATAGTTGCCGCATTACAAGCCAAATACTGCTGAGTCTACAGTATACAATATGAATATACACATGAATCGAATGGTCGAAGGTTCCTATCGCTCAGCAATTGCGAATGTAATCTATGAATTCATAAATAAATGCAATTAAATAAAATCTGTAGGTACTATTTTTAACGATTTTAAATGATGAGTACGATAGTAGAAGTACTTTTGAGAATGTGCAAAACACTTACTGGTGTCGATGGTCCAGCAATTAAATGAAATATAAGTTGAATAACAGGGAAACAATAGATTCCTACTTCACGTAATTAGTTATGAACAACAACATAGCTCGTGATATATTCACTTCTAAACGCATACTACGTCTTTACTGCAAAAGCCACGGAATTCACACAAGAACACGAGTCGGCACACCGAATTAAATAAAATATAAGTTGAATAACAGGGAAACAATAGATTCCTACTTCACGTAATTAGTTATGAACAACAACATAGCTCGCGAGATATTCACTTCTAAACGCATACTACGTCTTTACTGCAAAAGCCACGGAATTCACACAAGAACACGAGTCGGCACTCCGAATTAAATAAAATATAAGTTGAATAACAGGGAAACAATAGATTCCTACTTCACGTAATTAGTTATGAACAACAACATAGCTCGCGAGATATTCACTTCTAAACGCATACTACGTCTACACTGCAAAAGCCACGGAATTCACACAAGAGCCGGCCGCGGTGGTCGAGCGGTTCTAGCGCTTCAGTCCGCAACCGTGCGACTACTACGGTCGCAGGTTCTAATCCTGCCTCGGGCATGGATATGTGTGATGTCCTTAGGTTAGTTAGGTTTAAGTAGTTCTAAGTTCTAGGGGACTGATGACTTCAGATGTTAAGTTTCATAGTGCTCAGAGACATTTGAACCATTTTTCACACAAGAGCAGAAGTCGGCACTCCGAAATATTTCTATCTCCTGCGACCACGTGCAAACCGCTCTACACTCTCCAAGTCTCTCCCGCGATTGTGCATCCCCGTCGCGTCTCCGTGTCCAGCACTCACTCCCGTGTCCTCTCCCGTACTGTCCCGAACTCCCCCTCCATTCACTTCGGTAGTCCCTTCCCTTAGTAACGAGCGCTGTGATTGGCGATAGTGCTCCCGTCATGTCTCCAAGCCAACGCACACTCACAAACATTTTGAAATATTTGGTAACCAATGCTGTACCATCGCAATAAAATCATGAGATGTTCAATTGACTCTTTTATTAGAACACCGCGACAAAAGCAGTCTTGAAGCAGAGACTGCTTTTGTCGCAGTCATATGTTATTCGACACTTTCTTTGAGTTGTCAAGGCTGTACGCCTGGTTGGTTAGGAAGGAATTGAAGTTTGTGATGTCTGAAGATGGGTGTAGTCCCGAAACGCGTAACATGTTCTAATAAAAGAGTCAATTGAACATCTCGTGACTTTATTGCGATTGTACAGCACTGGTTGCCAATTATTAACATAAAAATGATCGCAGGCCTCAGACGGGATTTTATGTCCTGTATATCGTTTTGAAATACATACGAAATACTGTATTTACAGCCCGTGCGGCCACGCCAACTCAGAACTTATTTTCAGGGCGGCACAACTCGCCCGTTACTCACATGGGCAACCTTGAAGAACAACGAAGGACCATCTGTGCGGGAATGCTTGCACTTTTCAATGCTGATCGTGACAATTTTTTGTAGAACATTGTCACAGGTGATGAAACATGGCTTCATCACTTCCAGCCAGAAACAAAAGGGCAATCCACGGAGTGGTGCCACACTCTTAGCCTGTAAGGCTATTCCGTTTGATGTACTCACTCATGTTGCAACGATCAACTGTGCTACCCTCAGGAAATTAGAGAAACGGCTTCAGCGTGTCCGTCGCCACAAAAATGCAAACCAACTTCTCCTTCTCCACGGCAACGCAAGGCCTCACGCAAGTCTCCACATCTGAGAGGAGCTCACAAAATTTCATTGTAGTGTTCTGTTTCATCCCGCACCTTCCGACTTCCATCCATTTGGCCCAATGAAGGGCGCACTTCGCGGAAAGCGGTACATTAATGATGGCGGAGCTACTGATACAGCAAGACGTTGGCTCCGACGATGGTCAGTAGGGTGGTACCATTAGGGAATATAGGCCCTGCTAGTAAGGTTGCGTAAGCCCGTCGTACCGATCGCAGATTATGTTGTAAAATAGGGTTTTGTAGCCACATCCTCACGTGATGTAAACGGGGAATTAGGAAGGAAGTATTTTATAATTTTTTTCTTTATACACTGGCTTAGTAAATATTGTTGTATGGAGTACAATACTCCTGAACATTGGGTTCTTACATAAACCGTGTCCACAAGGCTTTTTTTTTACGCTGTGCAGAAGCCTCGCCCATTCCTTCACATCACTGAGAGTTTGAAGCCCGACAGAAGCGTTTGTGAAATTGAGAAAAGAGGGGGGGGGGGGTCCCTAAAAACAAAATAAAACGATTAGCTGGTTCGGGGAAAATAAAATAAGCGCTGAAAAGCGTGCGAAAATGTATGTATGCACCGGCAATACATATTTTAGGAAATTTTGGCTACCTAAGCAGATAGCCCATTGCTTTTATTTTTCGACAACGTATTTTACTGCTTGTAAAAACTTTAACTCTTATTAATTCTCCATTGGTTTTCGAACTGCGAGGAATAATATCCGTTATAAATGTTAGTAGTCAGCATCGTACAGGGTTTGTCGTATTAGTTTTCTTTCCACGCATCGTCCATTTTTTTACATCACTTGTTGATTTAAATTGTAATTTCTTTTTACGTGCAGCACTTCTCCCTCTTTCACGCTACGCCATTTGGTGCACTACCACAACTTTCTCTAGCGCCATCTCACTGGGTTTCACGGCCATTGCAGTTTTCCTCATGGCTGCTTGGATTGGGCTGCTACTGCATCGCCTCCCACTGATAACGTGGTATGTTTTTATTGGTGCTTATACACATTTTGTACGCTTTGCAAGGTTTATTTTATTCTCTCCGCACCAAATACCCGTTTTATTTTGTTTTAGGGACACCTCTTTTTTATCAATTTGATAAACCCTTGTAGCTGGTTTTAATTTAGCCGTGACGTGGAGGAAGGGGAGCGGCTTTAGGATAGTTTAAAATAATATTGTAGACACAGCTTATGTAAACATTTAATGTACTCCATACAACAATATTTACTAAGTCAGTGTATAAATAAAAAAATTGTGAAATACTTCCTTTCTAATGCCCTGTTTGGATCAAGCGAGGATGCATGTAAATTGGCGTGAACTGGTCGTAGTTAATAAAAAAAGGGGAAAAGTTTTCTACAATCAGAGCCGAGTTTTTTGCCTTCTTATAAACAGTGTATGCTACTTTAAACTGAGATGTATTGCCGTAAAGTAAAAATGTGAATCCCACGACTTACTGGAATCGATGTTGCACCATCCTGTTACAAAATAAGCTCTGTTGATTTTTACCCGCCGCCTGCGCAGTTCTGGCAGAAAGAAGGTCTTTGACTGTTACGTCGTCCTTCTTAAAAAAGCAGTAGATACGCTGACGCATTTCTACTATGTTTCCGAATGCGACGGGGAACCTTCGACGAAATTTTTTTCCCCTGGCTCCCCTCCCCTCCACCCCCTCCCCCCACTTTTATACAGGTAACAAGTACCAATTTGCGACCCTGCGTTCCATCAAATGAGAAGTTTGCTTCACATCATGGTAAGAAACAAAAAGAGGGAATATAACAGGAAATTCTTGGTGCATCCATTCTAGAAGGAAGAATCCTTAGGATTTGTTCCATACGTTCTACCCCAGCGTAGCATAATATTGCAAAATGCGGATATGCAATTAAAATAGCGACAACAGACAAAGATGTAGTACGCGGTGCTCTTATGTGGCCCTCCTGACGCCACCGTCGACGGGCGGCGTGCGGACGCACGTGCCACCGCTGCTCGTTCGTTCTTTTACCCTCCACCGGCTCATTTTTCTCCCAGGCGAGTTTGTTCCTTTTTCTCGGTTTAAGCCCCGCTTCCTTCCTTCGGCAATTACTCACTGCCCCGCCACTTTCTCTGTAGTCAAGAAGTCTCTCGGCGGCACATTCCTAATCCCTAAACACGAAGCCGCGCGGCCTGTAAGTCGGCGATTTCTCCTCCATCTCGGTTTACTGCCCGCGTCCAAACAGAACAACGTAAATACGCCGGCAAGTATTAACACGGCGATTGTTCTGTTTCTTCGCCGTCGCCGGCGTACTCATGGTAAGCGTTTGTTTGCCTCCGTGTTCTGTTGATATTTCTCGGAGAGCACCTGAGGAATCTAAAACGAGATCGACACGAAAAATATGCCGCTCATTTGAAAATCAAAGAGAGGAAGCGTGATAGATTTTTTTTCTTGCGGAAACAGCAAAATGTTTCTAAATAATTTTTCGGACCGTACATTTCACAAGTTGCCTGGAAGTAGAAGCGCTGCCAAAATAAATAAGCCCTTTTCATCTCTGAGTGCTGTTGTAACACAGTTCGATACAACGGCGTTACGACTGCAAACCAGGCTGAAGGCAGTAAGTCTTTTCCTCAGCGGTAGATGTTCCAAATATCCATTTCTGCTATCAAAAGCAGTATATCATCTTCTTAGCTCATGTTGCTAATAATCTTCTTTTCACTGTTCACATTTCTTCTTTGCAGGTTATATGTGACATCTGAGCAAAGAGGTGAATGAGATTGGGGGAAGAATACAGCCTTAATGGACGTTTAATGAATCGCCTGCACTTGCAGTCGATGAAAGAAACACGCTGACGGAAAAAAATCGCAATACGAAGGAGTTTGTCGACGTAAACGAAAGTTGGTAGACATGTTTCTACTTTCAAAAGATAATGTCTATTCAAATTTTGTGCCAGTCGCATAAGAAATGGTTCAAATCGCTCTGAGCACTATGGGACATCTGAGGCCATCAGTCCCCTACAACTTAGAACTTCTTAAACCTAACTAACCTAAGAACATCACACATATCTATGCCCGAGGCAGGATTCGAGCCTGCGACCTTAGCTGTCGCGCGGTTCCAGACTGAAGCACCTAGAACCGCTCGGCCACATCGGCCGGCAGTCGCATAAGAGGCGCTAGTACCGCCAATATGACGATGCAAATCAAGTTTGCTGTATATACACGCTGTAACAGTTGTGAGCGCTAGTTACCTCTGAGATTGGACTTGGTGAGTTGATGTTAGTCAAGTATGACATTAAGGCGACAAGACGCCTTAATACATAGATCGTGTAACAGGGCTACGCGGAGCTGGGTGTTCCTTCTGCGGTAGATTTGGTAGGAATGTAGCTACTGTACATGAATACTGGTGTCGGTGGTCATGATAATGCACGGTCGCAAAAAGATAGGCATCAGGACTGCCACGTGGCAGTACCGAGCGGGAAACCATCGTTTTCGGCGTATGGCTCTGGCGCGTAGTACTGCTTCTGCAGCAGCAATTTCAACAGCAGTTGGCACCACACTGACAAAACGAACTGTTACAAACCGGTTACTTTAAGGACAGCTCCGAGCTAGATGCCCGGTAGCGTACATTCCACTGACCCCAACCACCGCCAATTGCGACTTCAGTTTTGTCACGCAAGAGCTGATTGGAGAGGAGGCTGGAGGTCCGTTGCATTTTCCGATGAATGCTGGTTCTGCCTCAGCTCCGTGATAGCCCTGTGTTCTTTAGGAGGAGGCCAGCTGAGAGCCTGCAACCGACCTGTCTGCCTGCTAGACACACTGGACCTACATCTGAACGTAGGGTCTAGCGTGCGATTTCATATGACAACAGGAGCACTCTTGCGGTAATCTCATGTATCCTGACTGCAAAACTGTACGTCAGTCTGATAATTCGACCTGTTGTACTTCCATTCATAAACAGCATTCTAGGGGGTGTTTTCTAACAAGCTAATGCTCGCCCACATACAGTTGTTGTAACTGAGCATACTCTACATAGTGTTGGTATGTTGCCTTGGCCTGCTCGGTCACCACATCAGTCTCCAACAGTGGGCGACAACTCTAGCGTTACCCAAAAACAGCATTAACCGCCCCTGTACGGACCGACCACGTGCAACTCTATCTCACAGACTGACATCTGGCAACTTTACACCACAGCAGATGCACTTGCATGCATGCAATGATTATTTTGCCGGTTGCATGGGTTATTAATGTGTAAGATGGCTATAATTTCTCACCTTACAAGCAATCATTCACATACTTTTCCGTGAACTACAACTACAATTAGGTATTAAAAAACTAAAAATCCGACTCGATTAGTGTTTAAAATACTAACCAACGATTGCTGACGCGCTGCGATGTAGAAGGTTCTACAATTAGGTATCATTTGATAGGTTGTAAATCGTATGAATATTTAAAGGAGACTGGCATTGTAAATAGTTGTTAACGCTTATTACATGAAAGGTGACGGAGTGTGAATAATTGCCTATACTTGTAGAGGTTGGAACGTCACTGGAGATGAAACGGCAGACAGAACTGAAGCTCTGGGTGGAAGGCCCGCGCAGGTGTTGGTGCTGCTTAAAAACAGGAAGTAGCTAGACGGACGTCGTGGCACCTGAGCTATGGAGCACAATAGGGTGATGGCCGGCCGCTCTTGTAGCAGGACCGGACGGATACCGGGAACTCTGCAAATCTTGGATGCAGGTGAGAGGAACGAAGAAGCGGCACCTCGGAAACCACGCAGGCTGGGTTATTTCCAAGGATTTGTACGAGTATAGATTTTTCCTGGCAAACTTTCCGTACTGGACGACAAAAGACTAAAATATGGTTGGCCGCCTTTCGGAAGAATCTGTAGAGAGGGGAAAATATTCCGTGGTGGGAATATAATTCCTTTTCGGAATTACGAGGGTGGGAGCCAAGCCTTGCTACGGAAGCCAGCGGTGGTTCAAAAATGGTTCAAATGGCTCCGAGCACGATGGGACTTAACTTCTGAGCTCTTCCCAACTATACTAATTTACTCTCACGTTCCCATTTCGATTTATAAAGTTCGTTTTCACCATCTTCCAACAGCTTCCAGACATGTTAAGGTTCAGTATTCTGTTCAACCTTATCGATTTGCCTGAAACGTATTCCAACCAAAAAACATAGGATACCGCATTTCCGAAAAAAAAAATTGTTTGCAATACAGGTCTGAAGCAGCTTTTATGTCCCATATCGTTATTTTTATTATAACGACTGGGGTCTAACACCATATTTATTGAGAAATGTTGCTTAAAATGTCCAAGAGGTCGAAATTAACTATTTGCATATGAAGTGCACTGATGTCTTAGATGACGATGAGTTTGGCTTTAGGAAAGGTACAGGCACCAGAAAGGTAATTCTGACGTTGCGGGTGATAATAGAGACAAGGCTATGAAACACCAAGACACGTTCATAGGATTTGTCGACCTGGAAAAGGCGTTTGACAACTTAAAATGGTGCAAGATGTTCGAAATTATAAGAAAAATAGGGGTAAGCTAAAGGGAGAGACGGGTAATATTTGCAAGAGCCAAAAGTGAATAATTACACTAGTTGACCAAGAACGAAGTGCTCGGATAGAAAAGGGTGTAAGACAGGGATGTAGTCTTTCGCCCCTACTGTTCAACCTCTACATCGAAGAAGCAATGATGAAAGTAACAGAAGGGTTCAGGAGTGAAATTAAAATTCAAGGCGAAATGACATCAATGATACGATTCGCTGATGACATTGCTATCTTGAACGATAGTGAAGAAGAATTACAGGATCTGCTGAATGGAATGAGTCTAATGGGTACAGAATATAGACTGATAGTAAATCGAATAAAGGCGAAAATGGGGTCAGGGATTTTCTCTGCCTCGTGATGGCTGGGTGTTGTGTGATGTCCTTAGGTCAGTTAGGTTTAAGTAGTTCTAAGTTCTAGGGGACTGATGACCACAGATGTTAAGTCCCATAGTGCTCAGAGCCATTTGAACCATTTGAAAGGCGAAAATAATGAGAAGTAGCAGAAATGAGAACAGCGAGAAACTTAACATCAGGATCGATGGTCACGAAGTAGATGAAATTAAGGAATTCTACTTTCTAGTAAGCAAAATAACCACTGACGGACGGAGCAAGGAGCACGTCAGAGGCAGATTAGCAGTGGAGAAAAGGGCATTCATGGCCAAGAGAAGTCTACTAGTTTCAAACATAGGCCTTAATTTGAAGAAGAAATTCCTGAGAATGTACTTTTGGAGCGCAGCATTGTATGGTAGTGAAACATGGACTGTGAGAAAACCGGAACATCGTTCTTGTGCAACGCAGCTAGCTCTTTATTCGCACGAACTAATGGCCGCTATCGACAGCGGATCTCAAGTTTATTCCGTATTTCTAGGTTTCCGGCAAGCTTTTGACGCCGTTCCCCCACAAGCGACTTCTAATCAAGCTGCGGGCATATGGGGTATCGTCTCAGTTGTGCGACTGATTTCCTGTCAGGAAGGTCGCAGTTCGTATTAATAGACGGCAAATCATCGAGTAAAACTGAAGTGATATCAGGTGTTCCCCAGGGAAGCGCCCTGGGACCTCTGCTGTTCCTGATCTATATAAATGACCTGGGTGACAATCTGAGCGGTTCTCTTAGGTTGTTCGCAGATGATGCTGTAATTTACCGTCTAATAAGGTCATCCGAAGACCAGTATCAGTTGCAAAGCGATTTAGAAAGGATTGCTGTATGGTGTGGCAGGTGGCAGTTGACGCTAAATAAGGAAAAGTGTGAGATGATCCACATGAGTTCCAAAAGAAATCCGTTGGAATTCGATTACTCGATAAATAGTACAATTCTCAAGACTGTCAATTCAACTAAGTATCTGGGTGTTAAAATTACGAACAACTTCAGTTGGATAGACCACATAGATAATATTGTGGGGAAGGCGAGCCAAAGGTTGCGTTTCATTGGCAGGACACTTAGAAGATGCAACAAGTCCACTAAAAAGACAGCTTACACTACACTCGTTCGTCCTCTGTTAGAATATTGCTGCGCGGTGTGGGATCTTCACCAGGTGGGATTGACGGAGGACATCTAAAGGGTGCAAAAAAGGGCAGCTCGTTTTGTATTATCACGTAATAGGGGAGAGAGTGTGGCAGATATGATACGCGAGTTGGGATGGAAGTCATTAAAGCAAAGACGTTTTTCGTCGCGGCGAGATCTATTTACGAAATTTCAGTCACCAACTTTCTCTTCCGAATGCGAAAATATTTTGTTGAGCCCAACCTGCATAGGTAGGAATGATCATCAAAATAAAATAAGAGAAATCAGAGCTCGAACAGAAAGGTTTAGGTGTTCGTTTTTCCCGTGCGCTGTTCGGGAGTGGAATGGTAGGGAGATAGTATGATTGTGGTTCGATGAACCCTCTGCCAAGCACTTAAATGTGAATTGCAGAGTAATCATGTAAATGTAGATGTAGAATCTAAGCGTTTGAGATGTAGTGTTACATAGCAATGTTGAAAATTAACTTGAATGACAAAGTAAGGAACGAGGAGGTTCTGCATAGAATCGGAGAGGAAAGAAATATGTGAGAAAAGCTGACAAGGAGAAGGGACAGGATGATAGGACATCTGTTAAGACATCTAAGAATGACTTCCATGTTACTATAGGGAGCTGTAGTGGGCAAAAACTGTAGAGGAAGCCCGAGGTTGGAATACATCCACAAATAATTGAGTATTTGCTCGAGTATCATGTCGTTTTTGGAAACCCAGAATCTACTATGCAGGAATCAACATGGATTCCGGAAACAGCGATCGTGTGAGACCCAACTCGCTTTATTTGTTCATGAGACCCAGAAAATATTAGATACAGGCTCCCAAGTAGATGCTATTTTTCTTGACTTCCGGAAGGCGTTCGATACAGTTCCGCAATGTCGCCTGATAAACAAAGTAAGAGCATACGGAATATCAGACCAGCTGTGTGGCTGGATTGAAGAGTTTTTAGCAAACAGAACACAGCATGTTGTTATCAATGGAGAGACGTCTACAGACGTTAAAGTAACCTCTGGCGTGCCACAGGGGAGTGTTATGGGACCATTGCTTTTCACAATATATATAAATGACCTTGTAGATAGTGTCGGAAGTTCCATGCGGCTTTTCGCGGATGATGCTGTAGTATACAGAGAAGTTGCAGCATTAGAAAATTGTAGCGAAATGCAGGAAGATCTGCAGCGGATAGGCACTTGGTGCAGGGAGTGGCAACTGACCCTTAACATAGACAAATGTAATGTATTGCGAATACGTAGAAAGAAGGATCCTTTATTGTATGATTATATGATAGCGGAACAAACACTGGTAGCAGTTACTTCTGTAAAATATCTGGGAGTATGCGTGCGGAACGATTTGAAGTGGAATGATCATATAAAATCAATTGTTGGTAAGCCGGGTACCAGGTTGAGATTCATTGGGAGAGTCCTTAGAAAATGTAGTCCATCAACAAAGGAGGTGGCTTACAAAACACTCGTTCGACCTATACTTGAGTATTGCTCATCAGTGTGGGATCCGTACCAGATCGGGTTGACGGAGGAGATAGAGAAGATCCAAAGAAGAGCGGCGCGTTTCGTCACAGAGTTATTTGGTAACCGTGATAGCGTTACGGAGATGTTTAACAAACTCAAGTGGCAGACTCTGCAAGAGAGGCGCTCTGCATCGCGGTGTAGCTTGCTCGCCAGGTTTCGAGAGGGTGCGTTTCTGGATGAGGTATCGAATATATTGCTTCCCCCTACTTATACCTCCCGAGGAGATCACGAATGTAAAATTAGAGAGATTAGAGCGCGCACGGAGGCTTTCAGACAGTCGTTCTTCCCGCGAACCATACGCGACTGGAACAGGAAAGGGAGGTAATGACAGTGGCACGTAAAGTGCCCTCCGCCACACACCGTTGGGTGGCTTGCGGAGTATAAATGTATATGTAGATGTAGACGTAGGTTGCAAGTTCTACTCTGAGATGAATAGTTTGACCCAGGAGAAGAATTGCGGCGGGCCGCATCAAACCAGTCAAAAGACTGATGACTCAAAAAGAAATGAAGTTCTGCTTCAAATAAACATACTGCCTCATGTAAGAAAACCACATCATACAAGACTGTTTTAGCAAGAAAATTCGAGTATGATCTAAAACGTATAACAGACGCGATGTTATGCAGACAATCCTCGGGCTTTCAGGAAGGTGATTAACTGTGGTAAGACAAAACTTAATATTTGACTGTGACTCCTACCGCGATAGACACACTTTTAGCTGCCATGCTGATTACGCATGGCGGATCAAGTCTAAACTTATCGCTAGCTCGATATCCAATCTTAAGGGAAATACAACCTCGTAGAAAAGAAAATTGATTGCTTTTTCCAAACCAACTACTTTACAGTACTTATTTCATCGCTCTGTCCTTACTGCTGGTAAGCAGCTCTTCGCATTTGGCACTGATTCATCCTAATTAAGTTTCTCCAGTTGAGAGTTTCGAAATGTTCGTGCTCTTTTTCTCCCCTGAATATCCGCAGAGAACAGTTCTTGTAATCTAATTTTCGCGCCGGGCCTCTCTTTTTGCGAACTGCGTAATTAGCTCTCCTCCAAGAGTGGCGGCAAGAAGCGCTGAGGTCCACGACCAGTTCGTTATGTCGGGACGCGTGCTCACCCGTGAACAATGAGTTTTGGCGCTCGCCGTGATTATGTAACTGAGGGAAAGGTTTTTTGTGGATCGTAGTAACTTCTTTAGAAATGAGTTCCGTGCCTAGCTCTAATTGCGCCTACATTTGACTTCCTCAGCAAATACTTCACTCTTAAATTCGAAACGGCAATGAGAAAATACATTTTAACATGTGGTTCAGCATAATTATGTACATATTTCACAAGATAACTCCATCGCTTTCTTAGCAACGTCTTGTTGTGAAACGTCCCCTGAGAAAAATTAATGAATTACTGTGCTGATAAACCTCTTACATTATTTGATTTTCAAACAGCTGAGCAGAACTGAAGGTACTCAGGCATTTCGCTCTTTCCCTATTCTGATCAACACTAAACTGACACACAATATTTTTAGCGCAACGCAATCTGACTTTTAATAATCCCTACAAAAGAATGGCCCTGACTGACAATAACCTATACCTTTCACAAATCACTTACCTCACAAAAATCTTCGTTACTCAAACTACTGCAATACAGAGAGCGCCAATACTGGCCAGCTAAATAAAAGATTCAAACTACTGAAGGCACAAACTACTGATAGGCATAGTTAGCAAATGAAAGATTTTGATATAGAACAAACAATGTATTTACCCTAATAGTGTTCTAAAGTCGTAATATCTATATCAGTCTATGATATCCAATATTACAAATTTACTGTCTCTGTCCAGATCATCCGCTCTCAAAACTCCGCCATCTCACTCCCCACATCCACCACTGCTGGCGGCTCACCTCCAACTGCGCAACGCTACGCACTGTTAACAGCCAACTGCCCAACACTACAATAACAATGTTCCAACAATGCAAACCAGCCACAGACTGCACACAGCACACTCAGTGATTTTCATATAGAGCGCTACATGGCGTTACCAACATAAAATCCTAAACAGCCTACTTACAGTTGTAATCACAAGTGAAACCATTTTTGTTTTTTTTACATAATGTTGGAAAGAAAGACAACACGTAACACATATATCAAAAAGATAATTTTCTTTCAGAACAGTATGACCTAATAAGGTAGCATTAGCTTGAAATGGAGCTACATGCAGCAGTTGGAAATAACTATGAACAAAGCTTTAGCTTCGTAAAAGATGAAAGATTTATTGGTACTGATAGTATGGATAAAAGGGCATTTAAGATTCGTTTTGGGATTCCTAGTGTCTTGTTTTATAGTATTTAAACCTATTTCTTTCAAATTAAGCATACTAGGAAATTTCGTGATTCATTAGCAAACACTTCGTGGCACGTCCAATGTATTTTCAAGACGAATTGCAATGAATTTTATTTAGCATGCATAACGTATAAGATTTGAATGTTAAAATGATTTTACATTTACTAACCGTTACCCATCATGAAATTCAGCAAGAGACTACCTAAACGATAATATGAAACGATATTCGTTGTGAGAATTAATGCTTAGTGACCCGAGTCATCTTACAAAAGCTACTCTTGAGTGATTCCCAAATAGTGTGTCAAAGAGACCAGAAATCGGGTGCGGACTTCCCTTGTTAGAGTTCAGTAATATAGTCATAAGAAAACAGTGTTCGTGCTGCTGCTGCTGTGTAGACTGAGTGATCAGGTTTCGAAAATCTTGCCTTTTTGCAAGTTTACGATGGAATTAATGTACTGTTACTACATTGTGTTTTATTAAAATTTTATGCAGAGCCGAGACATACCATATACTGTCAGTTTTTTCGTATTTTCCATGATAAGTGATCTTCGTTGATTTTCAGCCTAAAATTTATCACGTCTACTGGGGAAAATTAATGGTATATCATTGTAATAGATGGATTTTTCCATAAAGGTGTGTGTCGTTTGCGATTTACAGGTCGGGGCAAATAAAATGGCCCGCAGAACAGAGTTCCAGGGTACAAAGAAACTCAACAGTGGAAAGGAAATACAGTGCTAACCTGACTATAGGAGATCTTGAAACCACTCATCTCTCGGCACTTTTGGGCCCTGGTCAGCAAGTTACCGAAGGCGTACCGAAGCTGGACTGCTGGAATTCCTGCAGTCTCATCCGAAATGTTCTGCTGCCATTTTTGAAGATTGTGAGCATTGCTGCGACACATCTTAGACTTGAGGGCTCCCCACTCAATGTAATCGCACACTGACAGATCAGATGACCTGGGTGGCCAGTCAGGGGTGCGACCAGACTGACCTCTGGTAACAACTTCGTCAGGGACGAAGGTAAACGTGCTACAAGGTTCGGCGGGCTGTATGCACAATTGATCCATTCTGTTGGGGTCTGGTTATATGCATACACTCACGTCCAATAGTATCCACTCGTCCGGACCACTTCTATTTGTCCCAATCTGTATTACTTCCTTCCACATACATCTCGTGAACTGACGAAGACTAGAAAATTCGAGACATTAGAGCTAATACAGAGGCTTACCGACAACCATTCTTGCCACGCGTCATTCGCAAGTAAACAGGGTAGTGGAGATAAGGCAGACGAGTACCCTCCGTCAAACACACTGCCAGGTGCCTTGCGGAGTATTGATGTAGTAGATGATCATTCAGCTAAAGCAACGACCAGCAGAAATTTCTTTGCTAAGGATCTCTGTAGTCTATTTGTAGCTAGTAACAAGATATTTAATTCGCAGAAAAGGTTTTCCATCTTCTTGGAATAGACCTAGAGAATGCAAACAGAACTATTCCTAGTATTAATTTCTCTTCTGCGTGTTCTCCACGCAACCTGGAAAAAAAAATTTAATTCGCTTCGGTGTTGTACTGGACTTTTGCTGCCATTTTCCACCGCCACGTTGTGTATTTTCATTTGTACATAACGTTTCCATTCCGACCAACATTATGCCCACGTCGCTAATACACAGCGGAAATTAACAAATTTTTGTCCACTATCTATAGAAAGTGTCCTGTTAGCAACAAGATTCATAACGTGAAAAATAACAATGGCAACTACATTCTTCGGTGTGCAATACCGTGAAATGTCGGCACAGGAGGTAAACGACAAAATTGCTGTAGGCTGATCACGAACAAAATTATAAAAAGCACGAGCGAGAGCGGAAGTATCTGAGCGGATTCATTAAAGTGCTAGTATGTAAAAACACCACAGGGAAAGGAGCAGAGGGACGCAGGAAGCACTTCAGTGGTCATATATAGCGACGACGAGACCAGAGCCAAAAGAAACTGAAAAAAGATTAGATTTGCCATCTGAAGTTAGTAAACTTGTATGCTTGTGTTATACATGTATGTTTTATGCTGTGTAGGTACTATGCCCACGGAGAGTAAGACCTGTGTAGAATCAGAGGAACGGGTAGTCGAAGGAAAGTGGAAAGAAGAAAGAACTGGATGGTTGGCGTGAGATTTCCTGGTCATTGAATGATAAAAATGAGGATGCGAACCACTCAAGGGATGACAGTTAGTGAAAAAGATGAACAAAAATGAAGGAAACAATGTGTGATTCCAAGTGATCAAGGATGTTGAGATTCTGCAAGCTGTCAATGAGGATGAAGGAGTTGCTACGTGGCACATAAATGAAGGAAGAAAGTTTCACTGTATTACGATGAAGAGTGGTCGATTACTATACAATACTTCTGTAAGGTCATACACATTCAATTGCTTTTCTTGTGTTTTCCGTTTAACAAACACTCCCACCCAAGAAATTATACAGTTATTCAGCTCCCCCTACCAATAGGCTTAATGCAATTCGCAATGTTTTCAAAAACCATATGCGAGATTGTCATATGCTCTTGCTCTCTAAGCACAAACTATTAGTCCTACAGAAAATATGAACAGGACATTTTTATAGGAAATTTTATGTAGTAATCTTCTGTATTAGGGTACGTTACCACTGGGGGGCCACGGTTTTTAAGTTATTCCAGAAACATTCGGAGATCCCTTCTGTACGTTTTCCTTGAATTTTCGAAAACTAGCCTCTATCGGAAACGTACACCAGAACAAAATTTAACTAAATTACGTTTCCTACACACAGGTTCTGTTCATTTCTGCTGTATAACAAAGAGCGAGCAAGAGAATATGAAAATCTTGCACGTGGTATTTGAAGGAGCTGTGCTTGCATAAAATCTATCGGTAGGGGATGTTGAATCAACCTTTATATTGGCGGTTATGAACAAATCGGCAATATTAGTGCTGTCTGGATATTTATTCGGACACTGCTCTGATTTCATTTGTTCTTTTCAGAAATGCTATTTGAGTCAAGTTAATTCATCGCCTAAAGCCATCGGTTGTTACTTTGGTGTGCATTCACGTAAAATCAAGAAAAACGCCACAGCACCTTAGCAAAATTAGCGAATGCGGAGATTTCAGTATCAGCCATCTTTTACACTACCTGTGAAGAAAAGTGGAGGGCCAAGAATGGGAGAAGGAAACGAACTGAAACTTCACGGATTGAAAGCATATCTCTGTTATTTGAGTGATTATAAACTCGAGTCAAATTTACAAAGCGCTTGGCAGTATGAGCCCACTTGTCAGCATGACGTCAACACCCCCTCTGGCTTGGTTGCATGTACTGATTCGGCTGAGAAGAGTGTCATAAAGCAATTATATCATCTCCTGAGGCAAGCTGGTCCACAATTCATTATCTGGACAGGGTTGACGTTCGAGCTGTTCCCACATACTGTACTCCCCGACGATGGTCATACACAGTAATGCAGAAGCACAATTCATCGCTTCCTTATGATGGCACCATTCTAAACACAGCCGTATGTGTTACGGTAGTAACGGCAGGCTACGCGTGGGTCGGTAATTCGCTAGTCTGGCTGCTGTTAGTTTCCGACCAATGGTGCGGTGTAACAGTGAATATTACAGGCAGTCTCCAACTTTTCGCACGGCAGGCGCAGGTATGAAGCGGCCCTGATGTACTTAGTATACACGGCGACCCTACCTCGTTGTGGTCAGACATGGCTGATCGCAACCTGGACGATGGTTATGCCTACCGTCACGTTCCCACGCGTTCCAAACTCGGACCACAGTCACATCCGAATTCCCCACAAATATGGCTGTTGCACGATTGAGACAGCCGCACAAATGGAGGACTGCCATGAGGCCCTTTCCAAACCCCTCTTTGTCAGGTGTTAAGTCTCATATGAGTATATGACAGCTCCGTGTCCATCACAACGATCACTCAAAATCTGACGCTGTTCTCGATCTGATATGTGTCCTACCAGGACTGGTATACACGCTAAACACGAAAAACACTAATATACTACAGTTTAGCCGGCCGTATGGCCGTGCGGTTCTACGCGCTTCAGTCTGGAACCGCGTGACCGCTACGGTCGCAGGTTCGAAGCCTGCCTCGGGCATGGATGTGTGTGATGTCCTTAGGTTAGATAGGTTTAAGTAGTTCTAAGTTCTAGGGGACTGATGACCTCAGATGTTAAGTCCCATACTGCTCAGAGCCATTTTTGAACCACCCGATACTACGGATAACAAACATCGGTTCATCTGGTGTTTGTTATCTCTAGTGTCAAGTTGTAATGTGTGACACTGCAGATAGATTTTAGCTGCTGTGTAACTGTCTTCAGTGCATTATAGGTAAGTCATGTTGACTCAGCCAAAATATAACAGCACATGGTACCATGCTTTTTAGCCGTAATCAGCTCGTGGTCGTGCGGTAGCGTTCTCGCTTCCCACGCCCGGGTTCCCGGGTTCGATTCTCGGGGGGGTCAGGGATTTTCTCTGCCTCGTGATGACTGGGTGTTGTGTGATGTCCTTAGGTTAGTTAGGTTTAAGTAGTTCTAAGTTCTAGGGGACTGAGGACCATAGATGTTAAGTCCCATAGTGCTCAGAGCCATTTGAACCATTTTTAGCCGTAATGTCAAGTGGTACCATATCCTATCATACTTTGGATGAGTCATAATGACTTGGATATAACGCAACGAAGACAGCTACACACTAGCTAAAATCTATCTGCAATAAACGGATTAAAAAATTATGCCCTATGCTGCTCTTCCTCCTCTTGTGAAACTAATGTACCAGATGGCCCTTCTGTTGCCATATGGAATTGCAACATACATGATTTTCGTACTCACTGACGAAGTGTACATGTACGAAGTTACTTTAAGATCCAACCATGTGTCCTGAGTATTACCATTTCTTTTGTCAGGGAGTGTATTATGTCGTCGGTAGATGAGGCTTCTTTGTATGTATATTTGGGCATTGAAATACACTGTCAGCATTAATAAATAAAATAAATTTTGTGCGTGCGTTCTGAATAAAACTTTGCCATTGTTAGTAAACTATTAAAGAAGTAAACTAAAAAGATACTGCTCAAGACTGACTGGACGAAGAAAGCATCGTTGCCTCCGTGACTTAGGAAAACCATATAATGGCTACGTATGGATAGGCCGGATTGGAACCCCACTCTTGCGGAGTCGGGAGTCCGGAGTTTGGACCATTGTGCCAGATCGCCGGAAGGAGCGACAGCGTCCGTCCGCCGGGAGACTGGCTATTCTGTTGGCTCCCCCTGGCGCGTCAGCGGCCCATCAATAACGGCCGGCATCGCGTGAGTGCGTGAATGCGTGCAGCCCGGCCCGCGTGCTCTTCCCCTCCCTGAGGCCACGTGTGGAGGGCCTCTGGTAACTAACAGACTGGCTCCAGCCGCTGCGCCACTGCCGCGGGTCGCCCGTCGCTGCCGGCGCAGCGAAACGGCACTTAATGTCTGCTGGAGCAGCTATACTACACGAAACGTTGCTGATCGACGAAACTGCATGATACTTCATAGGTGTCTTACCTCATAAAATGATAAGCTAGAGCAGGAAATATGGATAAGCATAGACAGCTGAGCCAAAATACACTGGTGCGCACAATTTGAAGACTAAAGCAACTTTCGCGTTGTGTTTCGCTACCAAGTAACACAGTTCGGTACAATTTGGACCATACAAAGAACCAATGCTACAGTGTAACACAGTACAGTACTGAAGGTAACTGAAAAAAAAAGATAACGCGCCTTGGGACGAACAGAAGTGACACTTTCATACAGTGACAGTAATTACTATGAAGTTACGTCGATTCATAGGCGAGTTCGTTACTAAAAGGATGTGTGATCACCAGAGACGCAGTGCACTCTGCAACGTGCTTCCATGCCAAGCTCCGCATATACTAATAACGAGTAGGCGCGGTACCTTTGTGAGATGAATTCCTGACATTTTACGGTGTCAGTAACGCTCGGACCATCCTCGCATGCCGGCCGTGGTGGTCGAGCGGTTCTAGGCGCTTCAGTCTGGAACCGAGCGACCGCTACGGTCGCAGGTTCGAATCCTGCCTCGGGCGTGGATATGTGTGATGTCCTTAGGTTAATTTGGTTTAAGTAGTTCTAAGTTATAGGGGACTGATGACCTCAGCTGTTAAGTCTCATAGTGCTCAGTCAGAGCCATTTGAACCATCCTCGCATCATATTGTAACACACTGGGAGCGCATAGCGTGTCGCAACATACTTTACACATAATTTACGTCTTTACAAAACTTTTTTCTCTGGCGTACCCTCAAAATTATGAAAGAGGAAACAGAGTTCATTGCTTACTACATTTTCGCCGTTCATGCAGTCAAATTTCAGCATCAGGCATGACGTTTTAAGTTATTACTTCTCCGTTACCGACTCTATTCACAACAGACTTGGCATGCAGTGTCCAAATACGCCACTGAACTAACCTGCCAAATTATATCATTATGCGATGCATTGCTCAGCGCCGTAAACACTGATATGCGTGAAAGCTAGCTTATTCTGAAGACGGAGTCAAATTACAAGGAGTTCATTCATCCAGTGTTTCACAATGAGAGCACTTAGCAACTTCCAACAGAGCATAATTACAAACCGATGTTTACTCACTTACGTGCTTAAAGTCAGTTACCTAATACATTAACTTATTTGTAAAGTAATCAAATGTTGAAGCTGTTGAATACATGGGACATGGGCGTTTAGTGATAGAAGCAGATGCGGATGCCTGATTGGGCTACGGCACATTACGTACCGTGACCAGTGCGTCACACTAGAAGTCTTTACAGGTGATGTGACGTCGTGAAAGGTTCAGTTTGTCAGTTTCGAAACTTACTTTCGATGAAATGATACGCCATAACCATAGAGAGTAACTGTTAACATTTCCTTTGCCTACAGGAAAGCTTTGCAGTTTCCATTCAATAAATTAATTCTAACGTTATTCCCTTTTTTTGTTACAGGTGAGTATTTGCTGGAGAAGCTGCTATCACTGGCACAACGCTCTGCCGCTACGCACCTTCGACGATGTTGGTGAGCTTTGCTGCTCCACCATTGTGTCCTATTAAAGCCGTCTGCGAGGGGTTTAGTAAGTGACGACATCTTTCCTTTAGTCTATTATTTATTAATCGGTGCTACTATTTCAAATACTGTTTCAAATCACGTTTTATTGTACGAGGGCTATTCGGGAAGTAAGGTCCATACGGGTGCGAAATGGAAACGACAGTGAAAACCCTATGAACCTTTGCACAGATGTGCTGAGGAGTGTCTTTAGTATGCCGGTCGAAGGCGTCACGTCGTTGTTTTCAGTGATGAGCGCACACTGAGCATGTAAAGATGCCTAGAAAATAGTGTCACCCGCCAAGTACGAGGGCCTGGTTGGAAATTTCGCCTGAAGTAATGCAACCCACATAGCGTAACTGTCATCCGTTTCCTTATTCATGACAACTCTCGACCGTACATTGCACGAGCAATAAAGATTCACCTGCAGCGTTTTCCATGGGAAGTGTTTGATCTCCCATCACACATTCCCATAATTGGCTCCCCCAAAGGTTCATCTTTGCTCTCACGAACTGCTGTCTAAGAAGACAATATTTTTGCACAGACATCGAGCTATACACCAGCCTAGAGGACTGGCGGAAAGCACCTGTGGTTGCCTTCTGTGGCGAGGTTACTGGAAAGTTGTTACAACGCTACGACAGATGTCTAAGTTAGAGCGGCAACTATGTAGAGAAGAAGCTGGAAGGTGTAGCTAACAGTTGCAAATAAAACTTTTTTGATTTTCACCGCGGTTTCCATTATGCGACCGATGGGACCATAGTTTCCGAATATTCCTCGTATTATCATCATTTCATTATCATATATTATGTTAAAATTACCAACTAACCTTGTTATAATAAGTACTGTATGTTTAAAATACTTGCCCGATGTGAAATGTCTTAATCTAATGAGGTTAGCTACAGAAGTAAATAATATAACGAATTTAGCGCAGTAAAGGATACGTGACACCAGATAACAAATTATATCGATTATGGACTCCAGTCCTAAGAAATCAGTAGCAACTGATCGGTCTTCCACATACAACCAGTTCTTAAACATCTTTCGTCATTCTAGAAGAATCAACATACTGCTGTCCTTTGACTTGGTCTCATGTATATGGGGCAGCGTAAGTGGTATGGCATACACAAACGTCTTTATTTATTTATTTAACCAGATCTGATTTAACCTGATCTCTTATATCTGACCGGGGCACCACAGTTATCGAAGAAATAACGATTTTAATTTGACAACTAATGCTAAAATGATTTGAGTGTCTGAAGTGGCGGTGTTAGTAAATTATACTGACAATGAACTAATAAAGTTAATACTGACAGTACTTGTACTATTACACCTGCTGCCACTAATGATAATAATAATAATAATAATAATAATAATAATAATAATAATAATAATGACAATACAACAACAATGATAGTGGCAGATATGAAAAGAATTTATAGGTGTAAAAAAATAGATATTTCTGATGTAGCGAGATTTGGGGAACGGAAATTTAATGAGACTGCTCCATCTAAGAATACTGGGGAAAGAGGAAAACCTGACGGAAAAAAGGATGTACGAGGGTAACGAATGTGTACAGGGATAATGGGAAATCCTTGCTGTTGCTTTAGTAGTATCTTTAACTGTCTTCTGTAACTGGAGATGTTATTCAGTTTTCTAATACAGTAAGGGACGTTATTCCAAAGTCTGATCAAGAAAGTGGCCGAACGATGAAATGGGACAGCAACGATTTTACTCTGACAGGAACAGATGTTTCTGCCATGTGGTTCAGACAAGATCGTTAAGGTCGAGGAGAGACAGTGTACGCTGATAAGACAGTAGAGAAGACAGAGGGTATGGAAACATCGACACTTGCCTGCACACAGCCAGAATAGCTGTGAGCAGGATGGTGAAATGTGATCAGAGAGTCGAACATCACAAATATAACAAACACGGGCATTCAAAACCAGGTTCAAGCACAGCGATCTTTCCTGAGAAACGCTTTGCAGGAGAACATCGCCATAATCACTAATTTGAAGTATAGGTGTTTATACAAGTTTCTCTTTCATGTTAAGAGGGGAAAGCTTTTTGTAAGGCATGGACAGAGGGCTGATGCCTTCTTGCACATTGTCTTTTAATATTACCACATCAATAAATGATATACAAGATGTCCATTTTCCTAAATTACGATAATATGTATATATTTATATTCTGTTTCCTGAAAATGGCTTTGTGTGATATGCTTTAATATATATGGTGTTAGTAAGTAAAAAGTGTGATGAAAAAAAAACCTTTCAAAAAACTATGAATAACTGAAGGCCTATAAAAAGACCCAAGGCAATAATAGAAAAATAATAAAATTACACCCGCAGGATACGTTTACTGAGGTTTCCCTAGAATTTCAGTCCCCACTCCGGTCCAATGAAAAGCCGTTTAGCCAAAGAGAATAATCGAGCAGGCTATAAACTACATAGTTGCGTATTAGCAGCACTAGGAATACTGAAAGAACTCCCTGCTGGTGGGCTTCTCTATCGTTCGGGTACGAGAGCTGACTGCTCCTTCGTGTTTCTCCCCGCCCTACACGTTTTTACTCCCGCTTCGGTACTTCCGAGAAGCCTAACATAGCAAGCAGCCATACCAGAACCGTGCAAACGCAGAACATCTCCGCTTAAGCTCTGTGTACACATTGCGAGGGGAAATGAGTAATGAAGAATGCGCTATGTCAATAGTATCCACATTTCCTCATACTGCATGCGCACTACGAAGTAAGAAGTACGAAAGTAGAGCTGAGAATAAAGCTTTTAGTTTTAAATCAAGACGAAGATACGTTTAAAGATAACCAGGAAATGAGAAATGTTAACTTCTGGACACTATAAGCGCTTATATATCTACCATATTCTCTCCACTTTGCATGAACTAATATTTTTTGCAAATTTTTCAGCTTTGTCAACAGATACTTTTGGTTTTATTACAAGTATTTAAAATTAGTCTGCGCAATTACAAGAAAATGCATTTTAAAACAGCATACGCGTTTTGTTTTGTTGATACAAAACATCGTCATTGCTCTCCAATGAAACGTACGTATTTTCGAGTAGTTGCACAGGTGGATTTTAAATAGCTTTAGTTATTGTGAAGCGACTACGGCCATACAAGTGAAGGAAGTAAAGGAAGTTTTGCGTCTGTGGGAGAAATGTGGCTGATCTTTAATTAAACCAGTCAATAAATACACTCCTGGAAATTGAAATAAGAACACCGTGAATTCATTGTCCCAGGAAGGGGAAACTTTATTGACACATTCCTGGAGTCAGATACATCACATGATCACACTGACAGAACCACAGGCACATAGACACAGGCAACAGAGCATGCACAATGTCGGCACTAGTACAGTGTATATCCACCTTTCGCAGCAATGCAGGCTGCTATTCTCCCATGGAGACGATCGTAGAGATGCTGGATGTAGTCCTGTGGAACGGCTTGCCATGCCATTTCCACCTGGCGCCTCAGTTGGACCAGCTTTCGTGCTGGACGTGCAGACCGCGTGAGACGACGCTTCATCCAGTCCCAAACATGCTCAATGGGGGACAGATCCGGAGATCTTGCTGGCCAGGGTAGTTGACTTACACCTTCTAGAGCACGTTGGGTGGCACGGGATACATGAGGACATGCATTGTCCTGTTGGAACAGCAAGTTCCCTTGCCGGTCTAGGAATGGTAGAACGATGGGTTCGATGACGGTTTGGATGTACCGTGCACTATTCAGTGTCCCCTCGACGATCACCAGTGGTGTACGGCCAGTGTAGGAGATCGCTCCCCACACCATGCTGCCGGGTGTTGGCCCTGTGTGCCTCGGTCGTATGCAGTCCTGATTGTGGCGCTCACCTGCACGGCGCCAAACACGCATACGACCATCATTGGCACCAAGGCAGAAGCGACTCTCATCGCTGAAGACGACACGTCTCCATTCGTCCCTCCATTCACGCCTGTCGCGACACCACTGGAGGCGGGCTGCACGATGTTGGGGCGTGAGCGGAAGACGGCCTAACGGTGTGCGGGACCGTAGCCCAGCTTCATGGAGACGGTTGCGAATGGTCCTCGCCGATACCCCAGGAGCAACAGTGTCCCTGGGAAGTGGCGGTGCGGTCCCCTACGGCACTGCGTAGGATCCTACGGTCTTGGCGTGCATCCGTGCGTCGCTGCGGTCCGGTCCCAGGTCGACGGGCACGTGCACCTTCCGCCGACCACTGGCGACAACATCGATGTACTGTGGAGACCTCGCGCCCCACGTGTTGAGCAATTCGGCGGTACGTCCACCCGGCCTCCCGCATGCCCACTATACGCCCTCGCTCAAAGTCCGTCAACTGCACATACGGTTCACGTCCACGCTGTCGCGGCATGCTACCAGTGTTAAAGACTGCGATGGAGCTCCGTATGCCACGGCAAACTGGCCGACGCTGACGGCGGCGGTGCACAAATGCTGCGCAGCTAGCGCCATTCGACGGCCAACACCGCGGTTCCTGGTGTGTCCGCTGTGCCGTGCGTGTGATCATTACTTGTACAGCCCTCTCGCAGTGTCTGGAGCAAGTATGGTGGGTCTGACACACCGGTGTCAATGTGTTCTTTTTTCCATTTCCAGGAGTGTATAATTCTTCTTTTGTCATCGCATGTTTATACTTCCTACAAATTACTACACTGTCTCGCTTCGTTGGTATAGAAAACTTCGTGGAAGGGCAATAGACCGATAGCAGCCAGCGTGACGTTTTGGAAACGCACGTATTTCTCACTTACAACGATACATATAAGAGCTGTTGTCGCTACATCTTAGCAACAGTCAATGACAGAGTTTGCACATATCCTGTCTTCAATTCTGGCATTACATTTGCTATGGAGTAAAATGAAAATAATTTACTGACTTGTTAGCGTCCAGACTTACATGTAATAAGTAATTTCAATCGTTAAATAATCTGGCTAACATGTGAAGACAATACTACAAATATCTCCTCTCGTCGCAGGATCATAGGACATTAGTAGTGCAGAGGCCATGACAACAGATTCTACTAATATGGAAACATGAACAAAGAAGATGGGTTGTTAACAATGGCTGATACACATGTCGGCAGGAATAGCGGCGACAGGAAGAGAGAAAAAAGTTCTAGGCGACAAATTCACATCACCAATTTAACATTATTTTTTTACAGAGATAATAATATCTTTAAACATTACAGTTACAACACAACAGTTACAATGAGATCCGTGGAAGAGGCCCCTTCTTACTGTTCAATGCTATAAGGCTTTTGTATAAAGCAAGAAAATAATGATTGCTTCCACACATACCTATGTACTGTAAAACCTGTTTCCTATAATGTGGTAAATAGTTTTGACAAATATCATTCCCTCTGCATTGGAATTTTGTACCAAACTCCGCGCTGTGGACCAACTATTGTCTCAAATCTCATTGGAGAAATCTAACAGTAGTATATTTGTACCGATATAAAAAAAAAACTTTCAGGAAGTTTAAAAATCATAAGAAATGCACTGACGCTTTGCACAGATTTGTGAGGGAGGCTCACATGGCTAGCTGGTGATTCTGTCACAGACCGACACGAGGTTTTAATCTACCATAAACAGTCAGATCCTTCAGAGGCAGGCGATTTCCTCTTGCTGATTTAGATTACTCGTTTTTTTTTCTGGAAATTCTTACATAAACTCAGTAGAGCAATGAACAACAATGTATTTCTATTTTTTTCAGTTTCGACAATTTAAGTTTTGTGAGGACTAAGACGTAGTAGAGACCGCGAAAGTTGTCGGAAATACTTTGTAATTACTAACAGTAAAACTGAATGCTAGTATTTTACTTCCCGCCCAGAACTAAAGAGTAATTGTATCAGGACGCCTCGAACAATACAGGAGAAATCATGTTAATAACGAACACCTTGGTAACGGCCTCATCACGGCGGAGGAAGAGTCCAGAAGTTTCTAAACGTGTGCCATATTCAGCTGAATCCACTCATTCATGATTAGATCCCGTACAGCCAGCAACTTGAGGGGATTTTGAGTGTTATATTTAATCCCCTGTTCCAAATAGTTCCAGATATTTTCTTTGTGATTACCATCTGGTACCTAAATCTTTTTCACATGCAGGAGGCATTACTTTTCAGCACGACATAGTAAATATAATTTACCTCTCGTCATTTTAAAAATAATCGTGTTCAAGGAAAATACTTATTCATTATGAACTTCAATTAGTCGGTAATGTTCATGATGATGATGATGATAATAATGATGTTGGTGGGAGGGGGGGGTGAGAGGGGAAGGGTTTAGTAGATAATTTCTGATTGGACACAGAAAGGCCGGGAACCACTGGTCTAGAGTCTGTGTTGAAGGACCATGGAACACGTGCAGCCTTGTGTGCCGCTGTGAGAAATGTGAGAAATGGACTTCTGAGAGGTGGCCATCTCCAGATGTCCATTGCATGCAGCCCCCTTCATAATGTTAACAGAAAAACTGAGATGGATCTATAATTTCTGACAACAGCGATTCCTGTTTGGTATGCAACCGGTTGTCATTGAAAAGGCGTGATACCCGACTGAGGTCACTGTCAGTTAGACTCTTTCTATAGCTGTTGCCCTCACACGGTAGTACATAGCTGCGATTGGTACATCATCCCATGTAGACACGCCAGGCTGACCGTTCTGACCGAGTGGTTCTAGGCGCTTCAGTCCGGAACCATGCGGCTGCTACACTCGCAGGTTCGAATCCTGCCTCGGGCATGGATGTGTGTGATGTCCTTAGGTTAGTTAGGTTTACGTAGTTCTAAGTCTAGGGGACTGATGACTTCAAATGCCAAGTCCCATAGCGCTTAGAGCCATTTGAACCATTTGAGACACGGCAGGCAGTTCGCTTTGACACACCAGCAAGTCGGGCAACTTCATTCACGATACAATCACGCGCATGTCCAAACATGCTAGCCTCTTTCTGCAATTCTGCGACCTACCACGTGTAATACGCTGATTTCACACAACCGACAGCCACATCCACAGCACTTCACTGTGTCTATGGTGAAGGGTCATGCAGCTGCCTGGTAGCACTTTTACATCCAGCGCACCAAAGCGACTAGTGCCACATTTATAAGGGAGATTATTACACAGAGATGAAGAAAGTCGTCAGATACCTCTAAATATAGTGTCGGACCTTCGTGTGTCCTGTGTAGTACAGCATCTCGACATGGCATGGTCTCAACAAGTCGCCGGAAATCCCTGCATAAATATTGAGCCATGCTACCTCTACAACCGTCGATAACTTCGAAAATATTGCCGGTGCAGGATTTTGTGCATCAATTGACTTCTCGATTACCTACAATAAATGGTCGATGGAATTCATGAAGCGTGATCTGGATGTCCAATTATTCGCTCGAATTGTGAAAAATGCTCTTCAAATAAATCGCAAGCCGATGACATTGCGCATTGTCATCCACAAAAAAATCCATCGTTGTTTCGCTGCAAATGATCCAGTAGCCGAACATAACGATTTCCAGTCAATGATCGGTTCACTTGGACCAGAAGCCCCAGTCCATTCCACGTAAACACAATCCACACCATACTCGTAGCTGATTAACGCGGAATTTCGCTGCATTGCCCTAATGGATGCGTTTGTCGTACGTCCCACATTGATTTCTGCGGTTATTTCACGCAGTTTTGCTTTTCTGTGAGCACTGCTCTCAGTGTTTAAGTGAAAGCCGTCGGCCGCTGTGTTGTCCGTGGTTAGGAGTAACACCTGAAATTTGGTATTCTCGACACACTCTTGACATTGTGGATCCCGGAATACTGAAGTGCCTAACAATTTCCGAAACGGAATGTCCCATGCGTCTAGCTCCAACCGCCATTCCGCGCTCGAAGTGTGTAAATTCCCGTCGCACCGCTATAATCACGTCGGAAACCTTTTCACGTGGATCATGTGGGTTCAAATGACAGCTCCACCAATGCACTGTTCGTTTTTGCTGTGTGTACGTGATACTATCGCCACCTCTCTATGCGCATAACGCCATCTCGTGACTTCAGTCACCTCATTGTAATATTGTATCGGTAAGATTATACATTACATTTGCGCCCAATAGTTTTTTTTTTAACTTTGTGTTTATAACGGGGACAGAAGTTTAACAAGCTAATTGAAAATACAGTCTTAATCTTTGCGTTAACTCGGCCACAGCGTGGAAATCGATGTGAACGTGTAGCAGTAAATAGCAGCGCCAGGTTGATTGCACACGCCTCGACAACAAGGGTTGTAGCGGCGTTTTACGCCGTGTTTTGTTTTAAGCATTCCGTGCGTCGTTGATCCGAATCTCTAACATCCCACCGGTGTGGGGGCGAGGGCGGGCGATTGCGTGTGAGGTATGCGTGGGTCAGACGTGGCAACGCCGCCCCCGCCACCCCCGCTTATCTGCAGCTGAGGCGGCCGGGGTGGGTCGGCAGGTCGCCACCCTCACCTTAATGACAGGCGCGGCCAGGTCCAAGCCGACATCCATCGCTCATTCTGATCGACACCGGATCAGACTTCCCCTCAGGACCACAAGGTGTTCGGGAATCACGTCAGCGACCACTTATTCCAATAACTGGTAACACACTACGGGAAATTTCCTGTCCACCATGTGGAACATGATGGTGTAGGTTTCGCAACAGTCTGTGTACTCCCACGACGATTAATTCATAATCCCTGGAAAATGGCCTTGATGGGTGAAGTTGATCGAAAATAAAAGTAGAGCCGAGGTTGGGCATTTGTTTACGAGACACTATTGGCAACTGAAAGTGAGCACATATATGACCTGTAAATGCCATTTTTGTACGGAAAAGTGAAGAAAATGAGTCGAAACACTGTGATGCGGACCGAGATGGAATTACGTAATAATACGCGCACTTCTGGAAGGCACTCGGCGCGGTGGGTGAGGGGACTAGCAGAGACGTCGAAAAACCGATATTCACTTGTTTCATTCTTATCCCAGCCTACAGTTTTGTGTCCGATAGCACTGTTGTCGCTATCCTGTGTTGTCTTCTCTGTTCCGCTACGTGTGTCATTTACGGCGCATCTGCTTTCGTATATAAAAGTAGACGCGTTGTCTAATTCAGTGTTGTCTTTTTGACCAGTCTGGTGTAGTAGTTGAAGATGGCAAAACGAAAGCTGAAGTTTTAAGTTCCACGTTCAAGAAATCTTTCACGCAGGAAATCGTACAAACATACCGTCATTTCGGCCATCGGAAAGACTCCCTTATGGACGACATAGTAATAAGCATCCAAGGAATAAAGGAACAACTGAAAGATTTGAAAGCGAATAAATCACCACCCTTAAGTTACAAGGTGTGCAAATATGTTGTGATTAATTCATCAAAATAATATAAATCTTAATCATATAGGTAAACCAATTGCAAATGCCAGAATTAGGTGTCTTGTTCTGGTGAAAATATACGGAAAAAATCCTATAAAATCATTAAATACTATGATAATAAAAATTGAAATAAGGATGATCGTTGGTCCATTAAATGATTTTGGTCCTAATAAGGTTTTAAACTTGTTGTGCAAGGTTAAATTTAAGGGAATCCCACTACGGTTTTGCAGAGAATGCTCTACGGCATTAGCCCCTTACCTAGCCTGCATTTATCGTGTATCCATCGCCGAGCACAAAATCCCAAGCGACTGGAGAAAAGTGCAGGTGACTTGAGTATATGTATAAGAAGGGTAAAAGAACGGACCCCCGCCCGCATCTCGTGGTCGTGTGGTAGCGTTCTCGCTTCCCACGCCCGGGTTTCCGGGTTCGATTCCCGGCGGGGTCAGGGATTTTCTCTGCCTCGTGATGGCTGGGTGTTGTGTGCTGTCCTTAGGTTAGTTAGGTTTAAGTAGTTCTAAGTTCTAGGGGACTTATGACCACAGCAGTTGAGTCCCATAGTGCTCAGAGCCATTTGAACCATTTGAACGGACCTCCAAAATTACAGATCAATGCCCATAACTTCGGTTTTGCTGCAGAATCCTTGAACATATTGTCAGATCGAATGTAACAAACTTCCTTGAGATTGAGAAGCTTATGTCCACTAATCAGTATGGGTTTAGAAAGCATCGCTCGTGCGAAACTCAACTTGCCCATTTCTAGATTTCCGGAAGACGTTTGACAAGGTGCCCTATTGCAAGTTTTTAACGAAGGTAGGAGCATATGGAATAAGTTCACAGTTACGTTAGGCGATCGAGGACTTCATAAGAAATAAGACCGAGCGAGGTGGCGCAGTGGTTAGCACACTGGACTCGCATTCGGGAGGACGGCGGTTCAATCCCGTCTCTGGCCATCCTGATTTAGGTTTTCCGTGATTTCCCTAAATCGCTTCAGGCAAATGCCCGGAATGGTTCCTTTGAAAGGGCACGGCCGCTTTCCTTCCCCATTCTGCCCTCACCCGAGCTTGCGCTCCGTCTCTAATGGCCTCGTTGTCGACGGGACGTTAAACACTAATCTCCTCCTCCTCCTCCATAAGAAATAGAACCCATTATGTTGTCCTCGACCACGAGTGTTTATCAGAGATAAGGGTACCGTCAGGAGTGCCACAGAAAAGTGTGAGAGGATAGAGGATACTTTTGATCACACAGTGTATAACACAGTTTCTAACTGTGATACTTGCCTTACTGTCTTAAGCCTTTAGCATAATTTAATACCTTTTAAGGAGGAGATTATAACAGCATTTCAGATTTTTAAATTCGTTCAGTAATTCTATGAAATACTTAAAATCGAACTTCTGTGTGCCTCTGGAAGCCGTTCCACAGCGGGCCAACAATCGAAACTTTGCACCATGAATCGTGAACCGAGTTAGCTTTTAGTAATGTGGATACTGTCTGTAAAGACACAGCATCTTGTGATTAATCTATTAAGTACATATACCGCAACCTACATTAGAAGAGAAATACCGTAACGTAATAGTTTTCCGTCTGATTAAACGGTTGATAATAATTCATGCGCCTACCGAGAAAGGGAAGAAACAGAACCCTTTAAAATAAGACAGGCGCTGGTGAGCGACAGCGCACGCACCCGCAGCAGAAGTTTACACAGTCAGGAGTGGCTCTTCAGATGTTTCAAGTTCTGATAACGCGTGTTTTGACAGCGTTAGGGCCAAACAGCTTTAGGCGGGAAGTGTTACATTCTCCCAGCGCTGCTGCGTCGAGAGTGTTTGGTGTGGAGGTGTAATGGAGCAACTGTTCGTGAACGAAGAGTCGGTAAACACCGGAGCAGGCAGCTTGACTTTCTGCTTGCTGGTGTAATTCGTTGTGCATAAGAGATTATGTCTACTGTACCACGAGAGAACTACCAGTTATACGCTTCTCTTCTTCTGAGTCTCGTTTCCCTAACAATATTTGTTATTTCGATTCGGATCTCCTACGAGCCTTATGAATAGATAACGGCTATTTCAGTATTTTGAAAGTCGTGTCGGAAACAATATGACATCTGCTACATGAATCTCTGTCTCAGGTTTGAACGTGCTTATGAATTTCTTTGGAATGTCAGATAAGAACAAATTTAGAAGCAGATTTGGTCTTACTTGTTTTAAGCTTCAGACAAAACGGTCACTACGTGAATCGTGATGGACTAAATATATCAATGCTAAGCTGATGTTATGT
This sequence comes from Schistocerca serialis cubense, assembly GCF_023864345.2. Taxonomy (NCBI): domain Eukaryota; kingdom Metazoa; phylum Arthropoda; class Insecta; order Orthoptera; family Acrididae; genus Schistocerca; species Schistocerca serialis. The sequence goes on along the minus strand of NC_064642.1, from coordinate 630,297,419 downwards.
GATGCAACGATCTTTCAGATGGGAGCGTGTTTTACACTAAACAGATTCACTTAGCAATAAGTCTTTCAATAAAATAAGTTACACCTGTGGAGCACAGCCTACCGAATTTTATTTTCGTTCGTTTAGTTTCTTCATTTGTGCCGGCCGGTGTGCCCGAGCGGTTCTAGGCGCTTGAGTCTGGAACCGCGCGACCACTACGGTCGCAGGTTCGAATCCTGCCGCGGGCATGTCCTTAGGTTGGTTAGGTTTAAGTGGTTCTAAGTTATAGGGGACTGGCGACCTCAGTTTTTAAGTCCCATAGTGCTCAGAGCCATTTGAACCATATTCTTCATTTGTTGGCTTCATAGTCTCGACGTAATTTCTGAATGTTAAAATCTTTTCACTATATATGACGGTAGTATCTGTTCCCGAAAGAACAGTTACCGTGGATGACCATGCAGCTTTGCTAGTAATGAAATGATAATTAATTGGACACCCTAGCTGCAAACAGGCGTTGATGTACTTCATTGGGGACATGTACGATGTACGACGTAGTTTGTCAAGTTTTTTTAGAATATAGATAATTTTTTTGCATTATGTGTCACATTAATGACCAGTTTCGGCAGTTTGGGCCTACAGATCAGTCTGTGAAATGTCTGTCACATGTAAATGTGTATCATAAAATATTTTTAAATACAATACACATTTTCCCCGGTGCAACTGTAGACGTTTGAAAATAGTCACAGGCCAAAATTGAGCGGTAATGTAATATATATTGTTACAAAGTTCATCCGCATAAAAAAAAATTGAGAGCCTACGGTGGGACTTTTAAAATGGTTTAAACATTCGGAAAGTATTTCATTCGATCACATTCTTGTTCTTTACTTTCTTCTGTCAAAGTAACTTGTGTTTTCGTTTTTATTTTATGTGAAGCTGAATTTCGAGTATTTAGTTCTTTTATTGTGTTGTCGGTGAACTCACCAGTCAGAATGGTGGTTTTACGCAGCTCTCCATGGTACTCTATCCTTCGCAAGCCTCTCTTACAAAACTACTCAATCTGAAGCTGCCTTGGTGTCCTTTCACAATTTTTGCTTCCCAGATTTCCCACCATTACTAAATTGACGATTGTTTATTGTGTCCTGTTGACCGACCTTTTTTATTAGTTGGGTTGTTTTAAACGCTCTATTCAGTACCTTGTCATTAGTTACGCGATGTACGCATTTGATCTTCAGCATTCTTCTGTAGCAATACATTTCAAAAGCTTCTATTCACTTCTTGCTTTAACTATTCATGTCGACGTTTCGCTTTCATACAAAACTACATTTCAGGCAAATACTATTGCTAAATATTGGCCGATTGTTTCCGTTATCAGTAACAGTTAACATTCTATTGTCAAACGATATCGAGCAAATTCGTGTTTTTGTCGCTGTTGTAGTCCGAAGATTGGTTTGGTCCAGCTCTTCACGATGGTTTATTTTGTGTCACTTGCAAGCTTCCCCTCATCTCCGTATAACTACTGCAGTCTATATCCCCCCCCCCCATCTACAATCCTCTCCCCCACCACTCTCATCCACACACACACACACACACACACACACTTCTCTCCATATCAAATAAACAATTCTGGGCGACTTGCGTGCCAGTGATGAGGAAGAAATGATGATGAGGACAACACAACACCCAGTCCCCGAGCAGAGAAAATCCCCAACTCGGCCGGGAATCGAACCAGGGTCCACTTGCATTTGAGGCGAGCTAGTTACCACCCAGCTAAGCAGGCGGACATGCTTCAGTATGTGTCTACTCAAATGAACTTTTCTTTTGATAGAATTATGGTACAAATTTATTTTCTCCCCAGTTTGATGTAATACCTGCTCATTTGTTATTCGATCTAACAATATAATCTTTAGCATTTTTCTGTAGCACTATATCTCGAAAGCTTCTGTTCTCATCTTACGTGAACTGCTTATCGCCCACGTCTCACTTCCGTACAAGGCTACATTCCAGACAAATACTTCCAGAAAAAATTTCCTAACGCTTAAGTTTATAATACATATTAAGAAATTGCCAGATTGCATATTATGTTACTTCTAATTCGGTCATCACTTATTTTATGCTGAAACAGCAAAAGTTTTAACCTAATTGCCTCACCATCGTGATTTAATCCGACTATGTTGCCTCATCTTACAATATTTCGTCTAGACACGTTACATTTACAGCACACTGGACTTGCATTCCCTAGGACTTCGTCAGTTCCCATCCGGCCATTCAGATTTAGATTTTCTGTGATTGTTCTAAATCTCTCCAGGCAAATGCCGGTATGGTTCTTTTGAAACGGCACAGCGCATTTCCTTCCCTATTCTTGACAGAATCAGAGCTCATGCTCCGTTTCTAATAACCTCGATGTCTACGGGACGTCGAATCCTGATCCCTCTTCTTCCTTCCTTCTTTTCATTCATGTTTGGGGTCAACTGATAGGCTCGGTGTAAAGCCTAATGACCATCGAGTCTTTAATGTCACTCAGTCTACAAAAGAATATTCACTTCGGCGCAAAGTCAAAGATTCATTTTGTAAACATTAGCGTAGACTGTGTCTAAGCCATGGCTCCTCAGAATTCTTTCTTCCGGGACTGTTAGTCCAGAAGGAGAACTTCCGTGAAGTTTGGAAAGTAGGAGCACTGGCTGAAAGGAAGCTATAAGTGATGATCGTGAAACCGTTGGCACACGGGCCGTGGTTTCGAATGGCAAGTTGAGCATTCCGATTTCAACGTGCTGCTGAACGATCAGAAACGATGTGACTTGTGCATACAGTATGTGTGCCTCAACGCGCTATACGCGATCTCAGTGGGCTCCAGTCGTCGCTCCGGCCGTGAGCAGTGATGTCGTGGGCACACCCGGAGTTTCGAGGTTCGCTCAGCAGAGCAACGGGTGTGGCGGATCGCCGTTCGGCCGAGCCCGCTCGGTCGACGGCCCCATCCGGCCCCCGAAATACGACGACTGGAGATGTTGGTGTGGCAGACCGCCGTCCGGAGGAGCGTGCTCCCCCGGCGGCCCCGTCTGACCCGCCGCCTAGGATGACCCGGCCACCGTCCACGGACTACGACATGGACGACGGATCTGCTGAAGATGATATCGTAGTGCACGGCGCACTACCGGCCGACAAGAGGGCGCGGAGAATGACGACCAGCGCGCAGCAACGCCCTGCGGGCGAGCGGCGCAAGAGGTCTTATACTACTGCAGCAACCGGCGCCAAAAAGACGCCAAAGAAGAGGAGGCAGCTCGCTGTCTCTACAAACGGGGGCAGAAGACGCGCCCTACCTGATGACAGCGGTGCGGGAGAGACCTGGACGACCGTCACTTCGAAACATGCGGCCAGACCCAGGAAGACGCCTTCACCGCCGCCCACATCGACCGCAAACCGCTTTGGGGCACTTGCGGTCGAAAATACGACTGAACAGTCTACTTCAGAGCGGTCGGCACCCACGGCCGCCGCCAAAGCAGGCTGTTCAAATGAAGATGATGACGAAGAAGCCGTCCCCACCACCGGACGGTCACACCGGAGGCTGCCGCCCATAGTCTTCGAGGTGGCCGAGGACTACAAAGGTTTCCTGCAGCTCGTGAGGCAGTGGACGACTGCCGACTTCACCTTGCGAGCTGCAACAGGGAACCGGTGCGGCTACAGGTCGCCAACACAGAAGATTACATCAAGGTGACGAGCGAGGCGTCAAACCAGGGCCTCCACTGGTACACGCACGCCGCCGTCCCCAAGCGACTACTGAAGATAGTCTTCAAAGGACCACCCATGGCAGCTCAACCCGAGCTGCTACAAGAAGAACTAACGGACCTCGACTTCCGCGTGCGCAACGTGACGCGCGTGAAGTCGCACGTTAGCCACAAGGAGTCGCCGTCACTTCTGGTGATCGCCACCGATACACCGGAAAACAGGCGGCTCTATCAGGTGACGAGGGTGGCCAACACAAAGGTCACCGTCGAAAACCTGAAGCAGAAGAGGGGCCTGGTACAATGCTTCCGCTGCCAGGGGATGGGGCACGTGGCTCGCCCGAGAAATGCGTGAAGTGTCCCGGGGCCCATGCCAGCAGACTGTGTCCGCTACCGAGGTCGCACGCGCCCAAGTGTGCGAACTGCAGCGGCCCACACGTGGCGAGCTACCGAGGCTGCGAAGTCTTCAAAGCCGCAATAGCTCGCCAAAACGGGCAGCAGGCCACGAGGACTGCCGACCGCTCCCTCCGCCGTCCGCGCCCAGGCGCAAAACCGGCGAGGCGGCCGGCACACGCAAGACAGACGCCGGCAGCCAATGCTGCCGACTCCGGCCCCGCTGAAGGGGGCAACAGCAGCTGGCGCACTCGCGTCAGAAAACGTGCGCGCGAGCGCACACCCGACGACCAGCGCGCCTTCCACGTCCAAGGGAAGGCGCGCAGAGAAGACCACGCACCGACGGGAGGCGAAAGGCGTGGTAACGGGCCAGCCGCCTCACGTCACCCGGCAGCAACCAGCCAAGGCGCCGCTACAACAGCGCAAGAGGGAGGGCTGGCTGCAGCAATTTTCGCACTCTCTGCAGAGAGTTGCGGAAGCAGTGATGACCAGCAGCCGTCGAAATAAGGCGCTCCCTACGCCGTCCGCGCCGGGAGCATCGAAGACGGCCCGTCATGGGCCCACCCAGTGTCTGCAGTGCAGGCGCCAAGAAGTTTCAATATCCTGAGAAGGGCCTCAAGAAGACACGAATCAAATGGTTCAAATGGCTCTGAGCACTATGGGACTTAACATCTGTGGTCATCAGTCCCCTAGAACTTAACTAACCTAAGGACATCACACACATCCATGCCCGAGGCAGGATTCAAACCTGCGACCGTAGCAGTCCCGCGGTTCCGGACTGAGCGCCTAGAACCGCTAGACCACCGCGGCCGGCAAGACACGAATCAACAGAGAAGAATAAACCACACCAAATAAGAGAAGACTTGGAGGCAAAGTAGGGCAAGCCTACTAGGACTCCGCCAACCAGGGGTCGGGGGGCCCCTGCAGAAGCCCGGTTCGTTCGTTCAGTGGGCTCCAGTGGTAGTTGACGCCCGTGTCTGGCTCGCAAATCACCCTTTTTATAAAATGGACGGGCGTAAAATCCTACGTTAGCTCTATTAAAACGCACATTTCCTCCCTCGTCCATATGCTAGTCATGTTGTTCTGTCTGTCGTACACATAAATAAAGATTTCATTATCAATGAACATGTTATAAGGCAAAAAGGAAAGCACCACGTCCAGTCAATAAGGACATCGGCTTATGGAAGTTCCACTACTAATAGTGCGATACAAATTTACAATAGTTCCCCTAATAATATAAAAATATTTCATCGTTCTCGCTTTTTAGTAAAACACCAACGTTGTTCTTATTTGATGACTGTTCCCACTCAGCAGCAGAATCTTCAAAACTTGTGAAATACAAAACTTGAACCAAGGAAGTAAAGAATATGTGCAAGCTGCCTTGTAGATAAAGCCAATCGAACAAGCTCACTCCTCAGACAGGCGCACTTATATTTACTTGATGCCGAATATTACCGAATATTCTTCTGTTAAACTATTAATAAAGTATCAGAAACTACTGGCAAACATGAAGGTTAAAAAAATCTTGGATCTAAATGGATGCGAGCAGCAGTACATATTGGATTACATTGCTAATCTGTACGTCTACTCATTACGCTACACCGAGCGTTAATGATTTACGGCGATACTTTCCATTTTACCAACTCCTTAAACCTTTAAACACAAAAAGGGCTTCAGTCACAAAGGATGCAGGCCAAACACAGGAAGAACGTAGAGACAGGAACCATTGGTGTAACAGTTGTAAATTGTCGTAGCTGTGTTGGGAAAGTATAAGAGCTCCCGAAAGCATAGGCTGAACACGGTTGGCGGTGGCGTCTTTGTTGCTGTTAGAGATAGTTTATCTTGTCGCGAAATTAAAGTAGATAATTCCTGTGAGTTAGTATGGGTAGAGTTCATTGTTGGTAACAGGAATAAAATAATAATTTGATCCTTTTATCGACGTCCAAATTCAGATGATGCAATTGCTGAAAGTTTCAAAGAAAACTTGAATTTGAAGCCATATCTTTACATAAAACTTGAGTTTGATTTCCAACACGTAGCCGACTCATACGATTATAGTTGGAGGTGACTTTAATTTACCATCGATATGGTGGCGAAAATACATGTATAATTCTGGAGGTATGAATAAAATATCATCCGAAATTGTTCTTAATTCATTCTCTGAAAATTATTTCGAGCACTTAGTTCATGAGCTCACGCGAATAGTAAACAGTTGCGAAAACACACTTGACCTCTTAGCAACAAATAATCCTGAGTTAATAACGAGCATCAAAACGGATACAGGGATTAGTGACCACAGGGTCGTCGTAGCGAGACTCAATATTGTAACCACAAATCCTCCAAAATTATATGAGAAATATAGCTATTCAAAAAAGCAGATAGAAGTTCACTGACGCCTTACTGAGACACAATCTCCACTCCTTCCAAATTAACAGTACAAGTGTAGACCAGATGTTGCTTGAATTGAAAGAAATAGTATCGGCAGCAATTGAGAGATTTATACCATATAAATTAGCAAACGACGGAGCTGATCATCCTTGGTACACAAAACGGGTCAGAACACTGTTGCAGAAACAAAGAAACAAACATGCCAAATTTAAGCAGACGCAAAGTCCCCAAGATTGGCGATTTTTTACAGAAGCTCGAAATTTAGTGCGGACTTATATGCGAAATGTTTATATTAGTTTCCACAACGAAACTTTGCAGGCAGAAAATCCTGAGAGAGTCTGGGCGTATGTAAAGTATTCTAGCGGCAAGACACAATCAATATCTTCTCTGCGCGATAGCAATGGAGATACTATCGAATACAGTGCTACCAAAGCAGAGTTACTAAACACAGCCTTCCGAAAAGCCTTCACAAAGAATACGAAGTAAATATTCTAGAATTCGAATCAAGAACAGCTGCCAACATGAGTAAAGTAGAAGTAAATATCCTCGGAGAAGTGAAACAACTTAAATCACTTAATAAAAGCAAGTCTTATGGTCCAGCTGTGTACCAATTAGGTGCCTTTCAGAGTATGCTGATGCAATAGCTCTACACTTAACAATCATATTCAACCGTTCGCTCGACGGAAGATCCGTACCCCAAAGACTGGAAAGTTGGCCAGGTCACACCAATATTCAAGAAAGATAGTAAGAGTAATCCACTAAAATACAGGCCCATATCATTAACGTCGATATGATGCAGTATTTTGGAACATTTGGAACAGTTGTGTGACTGGCATCGTGATTTCCTGTCAGAGAGGTCACAGTTGGTAATAATTGACGGAAGTCATCGAGTAAAACAGAAGTGATTTCTGGCGGTTCCCAAGGTTGTGTTATAGGCCCTTTGCTGTTTCTTATCTATATAAACGGTTTGGGAGACAATCTGAGCAGCCGTCTTACCTTGTTTGCTAATGACGCCGTCGTTTATCAACTAATAAAGTCATCAGAAGATCAAAACAAGCTGCAAAACGATTTAGAAAAGATATCTGAATGGTGCGAAAAGGGGTAGTTGACCCTAAATAGCGAAAAATGTGAGGTCATCCACATGAGTGCTAAAAGGAACTCATTAAATTCGGTTACACGATAAACCAATCTAAAAGCCATAAATTCAACTAAATACCTAGGTATTACATCTCTAAAAAGAGCCATCACAGAAGTTGGGAAGTAAAACATAGGTACAAAGAAGGTAGCTGCGAAGAAACTATGGGTAACAGAAGAAATACTTCAGTTGATTGACGAAAGGAGGAAGTGCAAATCAGGAATACAGAAATACAAGTCCCTGAGGAACGAAATAAATAGGAAGTGCGGGGAAGCTAAGATGAAATGGCTGCAGGAAAAATGTGAAGACATCGAAAAACATATGATTGTCGGAAGGACAGACTCAGCATACAGGAAAGTCAAAACAACCTTTGGTGACATTAAAAGCAACGGTGGTAACATTAAGAGTGAAACGGGAATTCCACTGTTAAATGCAGAGGAGAGAGCAGATTGGTGGAAGGAATACATTGAAAGCCTCTATGAGGGTGAAGATTTGTCTGATGTGATAGAAGAAGAAACAGGAGTCGATTTAGAAGAGATAGGGGATCCAGTATTAGAATCGGAATTTAAAAGAGCTTTGGAGGACTTACGGTCAAATAAGGCAGAAGGGATTGATAACATTCCATCAGAATTTCTAAAATCATTAGGGGAAGTGATAACAAAACGATTATTCAAGTTGGTGTGTAGAATATATGAGTCTGGCGGTATACCATCTGACTTTCGGAAAAGCATCATCCACACAATTCCGAAGACGGCAAGAGCTGACAAGTGCGAGAATTATCGCACAATCAGCTTAACAGCTCATGCATCGAAGCTGCTTACAAGAATAATGTACAGAAGAATGGAAAGTAAAATTGAGAATGCGCTAGGTGACGACCAGTTTGGCTTTAGGAAAAGTAAAGGGACGAGAGAGGCAATTCTGACGTTACGGCTAATAATGGAAGCAAGGCTAAAGAAAAATCAAGACACTTTCATAAGATTTGTCGACCTGGAAAAAGCGTTCGACAATATAAAATGGTGCAAGCTGTTCGAGATTCTGGAAAAAGTAGGGGTAAGCTATAGGGAGAGACGGGTCATATACAATATGTACAACAACCAAGAGGGAATAATAAGAGTGGACGATCAAGAACGAAGTGCTCGTATTAAGAAGGGTGTAAGACAAGGCTGTAGCCTTTCGCCCCTACTCTTCAATCTGTACATCGAGGAAGCAATGATGGAAATAAAAGAAAGGTTCAGGAGTGGAATTAAAATACAAGGTGAAAGGATATCAATGATACGATTCCTGAGTGAAAGTGAAGAAGAATTAAATGATCTGGTGAACGGAATGAACAGTCTAATGAGTACACAATATGGTTTGAGAGTAAATCGGAGAAAGACGAAGGTAATGAGAAGTAGTAGAAATGAGAACAGCGAGAAACTTAACATCAGGATTGATGGTCACGAAGTCAATGAAGTTAAGGAATTCTGCTACCTAGGCAGTAAAATAACCGATGACGGACGGAGCAAGGAGGACATCAAAAGCAGACTCGATATGGCAAAAAAGGCGTTTCTTGCCTAGAGAAGTCTACTAATATCAAATACCGGCCTTAATTTGAGGAAGAAATTTCTGAGGATGTACTTCTGGAGTACAGCATTGTATGGTAGTGAAACGTTGACTGTGGGAAAACCGGAAGAGAAGAGAATCGAAGCATTTGAGGTGTGGTGCAATAGACGAATGTTGAAAAATAGGTAGACTGATAAGGTAAGGAATGAGGTGGTTCTACGCAGAATCGGAGAGGAAAGGAATATGTGGAAAACATTGATAAGGAGAAGGGACAGGATGATAGGACATCTGAATGACTTCCATGGTACTAGTGGGAGCTGTAGAGGGCAAAAACTGTAGAGGAAGACAGAGATTGGAATACGTCAAGCAAATAACTGAGGACATAGGTTGCAAGTGCTACTCTGAGATGAAGAGGTTAGCACAGGAAAGGAATTCGTGGCGGGCCGCATCAAACCAGTCAGTAGACTGATGACAAAAATATATATATATATATATATATATATATATATATATATATATATATATATATATATATATAATTGCGAACAACTTAAATTAGGAGGAACAGGTAGAAAATGTTGTGGGGATGGGTAACCAAAGACGGCGTTTTATTGGCAGGACACTTAGAAAATGCAACAGATCTACGAAGGAGACCGCCTACACTACGCTTGTCCGCCCTCTTTTAGAATACTGCTGCGCTATGTGGGATCCTTACCACATAGGACTGATGGAGTACATCGAAAAAGTTCAGGTAAGGGCAGCACGTTTTGTATTATCGCGAAATATGTGAGGATGCAGGATTTATTGTGGACATCATTAAAAGAAAGGCATTTTTCGTTGCGGCGAAATCTTCTCACGATATTCCAATCACCATCTTTCTCCTCCGAATGCGAAAATATTTTGTTGATACCGACCTACATAGGGAGGAACGATCACCAAGATAAAATAAGGGAAATCAGAGCTCGTACTGAAAGATATAGGTGTTCGTTCTTTCCGCGCGCTGTACGAGATTGGTGTAATGGAGAATTGTGAAGGTGGTTCGATGAACCCTCTGCCAGGCACTTAAATGTGATTTTCAGAGTATCCATGTAGATGTAGAGATATTATTAACTGACATTTAATCATAACAAGTTGTACCAATAACAATGCGTTTTTGGTCGACTCTCAATACATTTATAATACGCAAGCTACGGTAATCCTTTAAGCATCAGTTTTACATTCCCCGTCATTTTATTATAAAAAATCATATAATCAATTACGGATTTTCGAGAGATCAGCAATTTTCTGGTGCTTAGAAACGGCATGTAAGCATATGGGTTCAAATGAAAGCCAAAATGGCATCTCGCGACTCTGTACCTAAGAGAGACAGCATTACCTGACGTAGGTGTCCGCCCCCGGTAGCTGAGTGGAAGCCGGCACGGTAGCTCAGCGTGTTCGGTCAGAGGGCTAGCTGCCCTGTGTAATTAAAAAAACTGAGCTAGTGGAACAACAACGAACTGAAATGGGTGTCTTTCGGCGTCCGCCCAGAGCAGATACAACGAACGAAAAAAGCCGGCACGGGAGCTCAGCGTGTTCGGTCAGAGGGCTAGCTGCCCTCTGTAATAAAAAAACTGAGTTAGTGGAACAACAACGAACTGAAATGGGTGTCTTTCGACATCCGCCCAGAGTAGATGCAAGGAACGAATACGAACAAAATGAGATTTCACCGGCACGGTAGCTCAGCGTGTTCGGTCAGAGGGTAATGTGCCCTCTGTTATAAAAAAACTGAGTCACCAGATCAACAACGAACTTAAATGGATGTCTTACGACGTCCGCCCCGAACAGATGCAACAAACTACAGCGAACAAAATGAAAATTAAAAAAAAAAAAAAAATGTGGTTAGCGTGACAGAATGTCAATCCTAAGGGCCCGGGTTCGATTCCCGGCTGGGTCGGAGATTTTCTTCGCTCAGGGACTGGGTGTTGTGTTGTCCTAATCATCATCAGTTCACCCCATCGATGCGCAAGTCGCCGAAGTGGTGTCAAATCGAAAGACTTGCACTCGGATGACGGTCTACCCGCAGGGAAAATCTGACGTAGATGGCGTTCTTCAGCCTCATTGCTGCGTTCTAACGCACGTTCAGAATATCTGGCGAGCTACATATTGCTCCGGTCGTTCGGAAAGACTCCCTAACGTGCTTTTTCCACAAGACTCCCCAACGGGCTTTCTCCACGCTATGACGTCAGAAACTCGGCACGCTGAACCTCAGCATTCGAATGCACGGTCCGTGTGCCGGCGGCTTATGGCGCGCCCGGCTAGCGTGGACGGTGAGCGCTTTTCCGGTCTTCCTGCATTTTTCTAATCACGTGATCTCTGTACTAAGTGCATCTATGGGAGAGTTTCGTTTGCGTCCGTCAGACAGTGTGTATGTGGGACCGGTGGGCGTGGCTGTCGCAGGAGTGACTGTGCTGTTGTGAGAGCAGGCTGGCGCCACTTAAGCCGCGGCGTCTGTTAATGAGGCGCCAGCGCCAGCGCCAGCGCTTAGGTGCGATTAGCATAATGGCCGGCTACCCGCTGCTGGCTTCCCGGCGCTAGCTGCACCCACTGCTGCCGCTGCCGCTGCTACTGCGATACGCTTCCCGGTCGACGCGCCAGCCGCTTAACCCGTCTTCGGGAGAAACGAGCTCCGTCAGATCGTATCGTAAGCTATCTATGAAAATACTGTCTGCTGCTGTCTGTTTATAGTTGTTTAACCTACGTGTTCGAATAACAACAGATTGCGACACTATGTTCACATTCAGGGATACAAACAATCAGCATTTCTTCATTTATTTGTCGAAATTAGGTGTCCCTTTTGAGCCGTGGCTGGCTCCCATCATGCCTTGTTTTTTTTATCATTGGTTGCAGTCCAGTGGTGTCTTATTTCTTCTTCGGTTACCGCCATAACGTTGCTGTCTTCTCTCCGTGAATGGTAGCAGCAGCGTGTATCGATTATACAGGGTGTTACAAAAAGGTACGGCCTAACTTTCAGGAAACATTCCTCACACATAAAGAAAATATGTTATGTGGACATGTGTCCGGAAACGCTTACTTTCCATGTTAGAGCTCATTTTATTACTTCTCTTCAAATCACATTAATCTTAGAATGGAAACAGACAGCAACAGAACGTACCAGCGTGACTTCAAACACTTTGTTACAGGAAACTTTAGGTTACAATATCTCCGGATGTAATTAACATTTTACAATGCAACAAACGGCACTGATTACGTATTTGTTTATATGTTCAGATGTGCTAACAAAACTAACGGGGTTCCATTTAAAAAAACGTAGGTTTGTGTTAAAAAACATACTTCCGTGCATTTTTTTATGGTTTGTATTAACCAATTACACTAGCCCCTCTCCTCACGTTCGGTCTGTGGAATCGATTCGTCAGTATTTGATGTGGTTTACGAAATATATCCAGCGGTAATGTTAGGTGACTCACCCAATATATATATATATATATATATATATATATATATATATATATATATATATATATATATATTATTTTATTACTTCTCTTCAAATCACATTAATCATGGAATGGAAACACAAAGCAACAGAACATACCAGCGTGACTTCAAAAACTTTGTTACAGGAAATGTTCAACATGTCCTCCGTTAGCGAGGATATATGCATCCACCCTCCGTCGCATGGAATCCCTGATGCGCTGATGCAGCCCTGAAGAATGGCGTATTGTATCACAGCCGTCCACAATACGAGCACGAAGAGTCTCTACATTTGATACCGGGGTTGCGAAGAGCTTTCAAATGCCCCCATAAAAGAAAGTCAAGAGGGTTGAGGTCAGGAGAGCGTGGAGGCCATGGAATTGGTCCGCCTCTACCAATCCATCGGTCACCGAACCTGTTGTTGAGAAGCGTACGAACACTTCGACTGAAATGTGCAGGAGCTCCATCGCGCATGAACCACATGTTGTGTCGTACTTGTAAAGGCATATTTTCTAGCAGCACAGGTAGAGTATCCCGTATGAAATCATGATAACGTGCTCCATTGAGCGTAGGTGGAATAACATGGGGCCCAATCAAGACATCACCAACAATGCCTGCCCAAACGTTCACAGAAAATCTGTGTTGATGACGTGATTGCACAATTGCGTGCGGATTCTCGTCAGCCCACACATGTTGATTGTGAAAATTTACAATTTGATCACGTTGAAATGAAGCCTCATCCGTAAAGAGAACATTTGCACTGAAATGAGGATTGACACATTGTTGGATGAACCATTCGCAGAAGTGTACCCGTGGAGGCCAATCAGCTGCTGATAGTGCCTGCACACGCTGTACATGGTACGGAAAGAACTGTTCTCCCGTAGCACTCTCCATACAGTGACGTGGTCAACGTTACGTTGTACAGCAGCAACTTCTCTGACGCTGACATTAGGGTTATCGTCAACTGCACGAAGAATTGCCTCGTCCATTGCAGGTGTCCTCGTCGTTCTAGGTCTTCCCCAGTCGCGAGTCATAGGCTGGAATGTTCCGTGCTCCCTAAGACGCCGATCAATTGCTTCGAACGTCTTCCTGTCGGGACACCTTCGTTCTGGAAATCTGTCTCGATACAAACGTACCGAGCCACGGCTATTGCCCCTTTGCTAATCCATACATCAAATGGGCATCTGGCAACTCCGCATTTGTAAACACTGCACTGACTGCAAAACCACGTTCGTGATGAACACTAACCTGTTGATGCTACGTACTGATGTGCTTGATGCTAGTACTGTAGAGCAATGAGTCGCATGTCAACACAAGCACCGAAGTCAACATTACCTTCCTTCAATTGGGCCAACTGGCGGTGAATCGAGGGAGTACAGTACATACTGACGAAACTAAAATGAGCTCTAACATGGAAATTAAGCGTTTCCGGACACATGTCCACATAACATCTTTTCTTTATTTGTGTGTGAGGAATGTTTCCTGAAAGTTTGGCCGTACCTTTTTGTAACACGCTGTAGTACTGCTGTACTATCTTTGGTGTGGCGGATATATTTTCCGGGTGCGCTGTGTGTGGCAGTCGGTCGGTTGGGGCAGAGCAGCGAGGAAGTCGCCGTGGTGCGTGGTCATGTCGGAGCCGTTAGCGGCGTGCACTCGCGGTTGGAGTTGTGCGGCGATTCTTGCGAGGGCTACGAAGTTCGCCGCCCACCGATCCCGTACACTAAAGTTCAGTGCTCACTTAACCTACTATCAAGCCTCAAATGCTACCACATCTCTTCGTTTGATCCTGAATGTCGCTTTCTGGGAGATTCCCGCGAGCAACAACGTGTGCGCATTGAAGTCGGCTAGAATTGCAGGCGTCTTCCTGTGTGTTGTTTAACTTAATTGAATTCATTAATGAAATGTACCAGCTATATCTTCTGCCTTGTGGCCGTTGACGTTCCGGTTACCTGCCGTGGTCGTTGACGTAGTCTTTTGCAATGTATTTTCCTCGTCGTGTTGATCCTGTCCAGCACAGCGTGTAGTTTGACAGTTGGTAGTTCGGGGCGTTTATTCTGACTTGGCTGGATTAGGCACCAGTATCCAGAACGTTGTGCTATTGACATCTTGTTGTCGTTTTGCTGGTCGGATGGAGCAGAACTGATCTTGTTAGTTGGTTCGTTGGCTGGCTTTCGGTTGGGTTGCCTTCCGATTAAGAAGTTGTCGGTCTGGCTGCCTGTCTCACCTAAACGTGCGTTAGTATAAACTTCCCAGGCCAATCCTTGAAACCTTCTCAGCGCCGCTCCTTGTGGTTTACACAGTGATTTCCATTTTATTCTTAAGTACTCTGTGTGGCCTTCATCCGAGTTTTAGCTTATTAAAATTGCAGGGCTTTTCTTCTTAGGCCTTAAGCCGTAAAAAAAATTGTTTCTTATTTCGTATGTGGTCTTCAGCCGAGTTTCAGCCTTTTCAAATCAAAAGGCCTTAAGCCGTAAGAAATATATTCTAGTTTTTATGTGGCCTTCAGCCGAGTTTTCCAGCTTAAACTAAATAATGGAAGTTTCTTTGTATGGGCTTTAAGCCGTGAGATTGGGTTTCGTATGTGGCCTTCAGCCGAGAGTTAAGTGAAGCATTTAAGAATAAAGCCTTTAGCCTATTTTAGTTGAAATTTAGCTCTTCCCTTTAGGCCTTAAGCCGTAAATTGTTCTCTGCATGATTCGTGGCCTTCAGCCGAGTTTTAATCTCTCTTAAACTAAAAATTCAAAATTCTTGTCTTGCCCTTAAATCATAAGAGTGTTATTCTTAAGTATAAGGCCTTCAACCGAGTTTTACTTGAAATATTTTAAGATAAGGCCTTCAGCCTTTTCAAATTGAAAGCTCCTCTTCGTAGGCCGTAAGCTGTTAAATTGTTTTGTTGATATGCGGCCTTCATCCACGTTTTCAGCCTTAAGCCGTAACGCTGTTCTTGATTAATGTGAGGCCTTCAACCGAGTTATATGGGAAAAATTTAAGCTAAGGCTTTCAGCCTATTTATATTGAAGATAATTTTTTTTATGAAGAAGTGAAACCTCCAGAAGAACTCCTGTACCTCAATTCCTTGCTTAGGCCTTGTGCCTTGGATTTTCGATGTGGCCTTCAGCCGATCTAAATTAAATCAAAGGAGGTATTCCGTTAAAGCCTTCAGAGTTCTGATTCTTGATTGTGTGTTTTAATAAATAAAGTTTATATGTTGAGTGCAACTGACAGTAACTTATGTTGACCCCTTTTCACAAATATAACCTCATTCGCACTCTCCTGCTAGCCCAGGGATTTCACCATTCTCTTAATCTTATTGTTATTAATGCACCAGCTGACGTTTTATTTTTTCTTTCCAAATCGGAAAATCTGTAGCTCTTGCCTTATATGTGTGTTTTGTATTCTGATAGAATAACGAGGGGACGAGCACTGCAGAGGAATTATCCACATGGGACAGAAATAAATATGGTGTTCACAAAAGTTCGATGATTTGTTAAACAGACAGAGCTTCACGAACAGAGCAATTCAATAACGAGTTGTTCCATCTCTGCCCCTTATGCAAGCAATTATTCGGCTTGTTATTGATTGACAAAAAATGGTTCAAATGGCTCTGAGCACTATGGGACTTAACATCTATGGTCATCAGTCCCCTAGAACTTAGAACTACTTAAACCTAACTAACCTAGGGACAGCACACAACACCCAGCCATCACGAGGCAGAGAAAATCCCTGACCCCGCCGGGAATCGATCCTGGGAACCCGGGCGTGGGAAGTATTGATTGACAGAAATGGAAATGAGCATACAGCATTGTGGGCCGGGAGTCCCCCATTCGGGGAAGTTCGGCCTGCCGAGGGCAAATACTTATTGCATTCGACGCCACATTGGGTGATTTGCGCGTCGGAGATGGGGACAACACAACACTCAGTCCTTGAGCGGAGAAAATCTCCTGCTCCAGCCGGGAATCGAACCCGGGCCCCGTGGTGTGGCATTCCGCCGCGCTGATCACTCAGCTAACGGGGGCCGACATTGATTGACAGAGATGTTGTATGTTCTCATGAGGGACATCGCGCCAAATTCAGTCCAACCGGCGCGTTAGATCGTCAAAATTCCGAGCTGGTTGGGGGACTCTGGCCTTGACAATCTTTCTGCCCAGTATAGAGTTTGGCAAGCACAAAGTGGAACAATAGAAACTCTCGATGTGTGCGGACGGGCATTATCTTGCTGAAATGTAAGCCCGGCATGCCTCCCACACACAGTGAGGGTTTCTACTGCTCCATTTGCCAAATCCTACCTTGGCCAGAAAGGTCGCCGAATCTCTCCCCAGCTGAGAACGTTTGGAGCATTATGGGCAACCAGCTCGGAGTGTTGACGACATAACGCGCCAGTTGGACTGAATTTGGCGGGATATACCTCAGGAGGACCTCGAACAACTCTGTCAGTGCTTGAATAAGTGCCAAAGGTGGATGAACGCGTTATTGAATGGCTCAGGTCGGGAGGCTCTATCCCCTGAATAAATCATCCAACTTCTCTGAGCACCATATTTTATTTCTCAAAGTTGCACCTGCTGAATTCTAATTACGAATCGTAACGACTTCATTTTAGAATCATTGTTCGGCATCATTAGAGGAAGACCATTTCGGGGACTAGGAAACAAATGATTGTGATGTTGTATAATCCATCGTACGAGTATTGCTTTGGAATGACATAAGGACCTCCAACACCGCAGCTATAAAATTACTCTTGTTAAGAAAGTAACTTTTTTCCGCTGCATTTCTCTCTCTCCTGCTAAAAAAAAAAAAGGTAAATAAATGGATACGCTGCCTTACGCATCAATGTTCCTAACGGTCGTCTGTACATTCTAAGCAAGCAGTTTATACATTCCCCACCGAAAAAGACACTTCTCTCGTAAAATCAACTGTCTTATTTCACTTATCTAAATCCGTGTCCCTGCATTTCAAAAGGCTGTCGACTCTGTCACCCGATAACCGAGACAGGCCTATAGTACCCTGACAAATATGTGACTGGCTAAATTTTTTAGCAGAGCTCGGTATAACGCTATGTCGGAGGGAGAATGTTAAACAAATACGAAAGTAACAGAGAGCGTGCCTGTTAACAGCACAATAAGACGGCTAATGCTCTGAATATATATAAACGATTTATTCTCATATGGTCAGCAGCACGCTACGATTGTTAACTGACGATGGTGTTATCTAAAAACTCACATGGTCACATTATAGTACGAAAAGGCAAAAATTAGACACTACAAAAGAGTTGTATTACAGGAAGCACTATATGCGTCATAAACGACCTCAATTGGAGCATCAGGCATATAGAGACAGAAAAAAATAGAACGCCAAATTCTCAGGAAAATATTCGGACCAATACACAAAGATGACATATGGATGAAAAGAGCTACCAGTGAGTTATACCAACACACTGACAGAGTCACAGACATGATCAGAAAACGCAGACTAAATTTCTACGGACACATACAGAGAATGGACAACACCAGACTTACAAAGAGAATCTTTGATGTAGTGAAACATTCAAGCCTTAAAACAAATTGGTATCATGAAATAGAGGAAGACTTAAGGCAGCTGGGGTTCAACAAACAAATGATAAAAGACAGAAAGGAATTCAGGAACAAAATTATGAACGCAAAATTTATGGTAAATGAGAAGAGGAAGATGGGAGCATTATGGACGGAACAAGAGCATAGTCAAAGGATGAAGAAATTTTGGGAAGAAAAATGGTTCAAATGGCTCTGAGCACTATGGGACTTAACATCTGTGGTCATCAGTCCCCTAGAACTTAGAACTACTTAAACCTAACTAACCTAAGGACATCACACACATCCATGCCCGAGGCAGGATTCGAACCTGCGACCGTAGCAGTCGCGCGGCTCCGGACTGAGCGCCTAGAACCGCGAGACCACCGCGGCCGGCTTTTGGGAAGAGAAAAGGAAGAAAGGAAAGAAGTGAAAATTGTATCATTGACTTCAAACACTGTCCGTAAGGGCAAAAATGATATGAATGAATGAATGGTCAGCAGCACGCCTCGGATGTTAACTGACGATGGTGTTATCTACCAGAAAATATGGTCACTGGATTATCGCTAAGAAACGCAAAACGACGTACAACTTACACAAATTACACTTAGCGTGCCCAGTACCAGTTCCCTTTAAATGTTGATTCATCTAAGATAATTTCCGTAAAAAAGGTAGTATATAATTATAACTTTATTGGTAAACGTCAATAGTGGTAAGGCGATGTTAAATGAGAGCGAACATGTGCAGTAGTTGAGTAAGCGAAAGGAGTGATTCTGGGAAAGGCAGGCGCATTTGGAAAAGAAAAAAGTGAATGTAAGACGCTAGTGAGAAAACTGCTAGCGCGTTGTTCCAAATTTTTGACGCTTGAGACGTGACGGTAGACATCGAACAAGTTGAGAGCGGATTTACCACATGAATCGTGATCGGACTCTCTTACTTCGAAGAAATGTGGGTGATGATTTTCAAACTGTGATCGTGACCGGTGCGAGCTGCGCCGATATGTTACGGAATCAAATCATCCCTGGATTGGCTGATAACACCTGCTGGAAAGCATTTATTTATTTATTTATTTCATTAACAGTACAGAGTAACTCATCGCCTTGAAATGTAAGGTGGGTCGGATGCTTCTGAATCTAATGCAAAGACTTCTCATTGTTACAGTCTTATTGGTATATAGCTGGAAGCTATTTATGCAGCTTGACGCTCCTCACCATATTGCTACTCGTGTGAAAGATCTCCTGCGCAAATTGGTGAGGATTTCAAGCTGAGCCGCCACTTACGTCACGCTTGGCCTCGTAGGTTCCCAGACCTTCCTGTGATTGTTGGCTGTGGTGTTTCCTCAGTTTGCGATAGTCCGGCCTCCGGTTGCTAACAGACAATGTACGACGGCAATTTGTGACTATATCTACTGATACGCCGTGCATCGACTACAGGTGTTGTTGATGAAGGTCGACACGTTGAGCATTTGTTATAAACATCATCGTCTTTGCAAAAAATCTGTTGCTATGCTAATTAGTACTTTTGTACCATACGAAGTGCCACCTGTTGGTCATTCTGTGCACTTTTTTTGCTTTCAATAAAACCCCATATTTCACGCATGTTTGTCAATTTATACCTCTCTACCTACATTATACCGTGAAGTATTAACGGACTTTTGGGTCACCCTGTAAATCGTCATACGTTCCGCCAACAAGTTTGTCATAGCTTGCTGTGTCGACTGTGAATGAAGCAACGTACCACAAACCTCTCACAGTGCAGTGAGATGTTGGTGCTTTAAAAGCAAAGAAAAAGACGCGACGTGTCAGATGAAGTAAGCAGTTGAATAAAGCCACGAATTTCATTACCTAATTTATCGGGAAGTTTTCCGTGTCGCACCTTACAGGAAAGGAGCGTCGCCTGCCTTCCGTTTCAGATACGGATCCTAGTCCGAGCCACAGCTGGGTGTGTGCCGGTATCTATCGCGGCTGGAGTCCGTATAAGGGGGCCAGAGGAGATATGGGGACCACCGCCCCCGCGGCCGCCTCTGTTTTACTGCCGACTTCTAATGAACAGGGCGTGCCCCCACAGGCCTCGTCAGCTAGGGGCACCACATTTTAAAATATACTCCGGCCGTCAGGTCCCGCCTGGAATTAAGTACGCCCTACGTACTGGCTTCGATACAGCCTCGGCGATAAGTCGCTGCATTGAGGATGCAGGCGCCAGAAGCGTCCTTAGCGTAAGCCATAGCGTGCGGACATCACACCAGAAGCTCTACTGGCTGACTATATGTATACATAGAAGGGCAAGATCTTATCCGTTCTCTTCACAGCCCACTTTCCTTAGTGCTATTGTCTTCTAGTAGCAGGTGAACGTGAAGAAGATAAGCAGGATCTGTTGAATTGAATGAACAGTCTAATAAGTACAAATTATGGATTGAGAGTAAATCGGAGAAAATCGAAAGTAACGAGAAGTAACAGAAATGAGAACAGCGAGAAACTTAATAGCACGAATGGGTTGGGTTGTTTGGAGGAGGAGACCAGACGGTGAGGTCATCGGTGTCATCGGATTAGGGAGGGACGGGGAAGGAAGTCGGCCGTGCCCTTTCAAAGGAACCAGCCCGGCATTTGCCTGGAGCGATTTAGGGAAATCACGGAAGACCTAAATCAGAATGGCCGGAGACGGGGCCGGCCTCGGTGGCCGTGCGCTTCTAGGCGCTTCAGTCTGGAACCGCGGGACTGCTACGGTCGCTGGTTCGAATCCTGCCTCGGGCATGGATGTGTGTGGTGTCCTTAGGTTAGTTAGGTTTAAGTAGTTCTAAGTTCTAGGGGACTCATGACCTAAGATGTTAAGTTCCATAGTGCTCAGAGCCATTTGAACCGGACACGGGATTGAACCGTCGTCCTCCCCAATGCGAGTCCAGTGTGGTAGTCACTGCGCCACCTCGCTCGGTATAGGAATGGGGATCACAAAGTGGAAGAAGTTAAGGAATTCTCTACCGAGGTAGCAAAATAACGCAAGATGGACGGAACAAGGGTGACATAAAAGTCAACCAGCATTGGCACACATAGATCGTCATTTGAGGATGAAATTTCTGAGAATATACGGCTGGAACATGCATGATAGTCCAACATGAACTGTGGGGAAACCGGTACAGATGAGAATCGAAGCACTTGAGATGTGGTGCAAAAAATTCACGTTGAAAATTAGGTGGACTGGTAGGTTAAGGAATGAGGTAAATCTCCGCAGAACCGGCGAGGACAGGAATATACAGGAAACACTGACAAGAAGGGGTAGGACAATATGACATCTGTTAAGGCATCACGGAAGAACTTACATGGTACTAGAGGGAGCTGTAGAGGTTAAAACCTACAGAGGAAGACAGACTGGAGTATATCCAGGAAATAATTGAGGACATAGGTTACAATTGCTACTCTGAAATGGAAATGTTGACACAGGAAAGGACATCACGGCAGGCCGCATTAAGCCAGCCGGGACTGATGACTTTTAAAAAAATCAATATTTTTATATAGGTGCCGGCCGGAGTGGCCGTGCGGTTCTGGGCGCTACGGTCGCAGGTTCGAATCCTGCCTCGGGCATGGATGTATGTGACGTCCTTAGGTTAGTTAGGTTTAATTAGTTCTAAGTTCTAGGCGACTAATGACCTCAGAAGGTAAGTCGCATCGTGCTCAGAGCCATTTGAACCATTTTTTTTTTATATAGGTTGAGTCAGGAGGGTAGGTGCGTGCTTTGAGGGGTGATAATATTAGTTATTGTGAACAAAACAGCTTCATATGGACATATGTGTTATTGTGAACGTTTACCTTGCATAACTCGCAAACCCCATCAACCAGCGAAAACTGCGCTGCAGCTTAGGTAGTTTTTGTAGGCAAATTTGAGGTAGTTTCCTGACTTGATATGCCACTAGTGTCTCGTACCAAATCGTTCGTCTCAACTTTTCAGTACGCCTTCGAAGTTACAGACACGAGGTACTCTCTAGATGCAGTGGCCACCTACTATAAACAGTTCCAGTAACGAAACAGTGCTCCTATTCCACAAAGGAATACAAGTAAACGGAAGATTTTCCTCTAACGTTATTGAACGAGGAGACATCGTAACCAATAATGTCGTACGCAATTTACGTATCTCGGAATATTTATCATTCTTTCCCGTACATTGCGTGTTCATTGTCTTTTCTTACACTTACTTTGTATGCAGATTATGACTATTGAGTTGCTAATGCAGGTAGAACATGCCATGGAACACCTGCGGGTTGTAAGTAACTAATGTAAACCGCACGTGCCAATAAAGCCTAGTACAACAGCAACAGTTGTTTCATTATCATTCAGTAGTGCCAATCATAATTTTTCTCGTTTTTTTTTCCTGTGTTAAACTTTAATCTGTTTCCCCCGAATAATTTATGTACATTGCGCCGTCAGGGAATGAATTTTCTATATCTAAATCTTAAGTACGCAGCAGAAGGAAGTGAACGGATGATTTCCAGCACACAAAGGCAGCTTTTACGCCTTGTGTTGGCCACCTGCACGAAGAAGCAGGCGCGGTGTGTGTTGGCGGGTGCCCAGTGTGTGGGGGCGTGGCCCACGCGCCTCGATTTATGACTTCTCCAGGCACCGCGTGGGTCCCTCCTGTATCGTCGGCATTTTAACTCTCCGCCGACGGCTGCGAGCCACAGAGCCATCTCTTCCCAGCGCGAGCGTGCTTTCAACAGGTCGCCCATCACACGTAACAGTGCATACGCTGGCAAACATTGATTCTCGATTTCTATAACAATCTGTCCGTAATACGCCACAAACAAATCCATGACTTCGTGCCGATACCGTCAGTGTATGGATCTACTCGGAGCAAATGTGAGGATTTTATGTATAACAAAGAAACTAATATTCCATTCACAGCGAACAATGTTTTAAAAAGAAGACTGATTGAATTCATCCGTCACCAATTATGTCTTGAGTGTGATTGTACGACGTGTGTGAGGAAAGCAATGAGACTGATTTTTTTTATGTACCAAAGTTTTTATTTCTTTCAAACAACGATAGTGTCCAGAATGAGATTTTCGCTCTGCAGCGGAGTGTGCGCTGATATGAAACTTCCTGGCAGATTAAAACTGTGAGCCTGACCGAGACTCGAACTCGGGACCTTTGCCTTTCGCGGGCAAGTGCCCTACCATCTGAGCTACCCAAGCACGACTCAAGCCCCGCCCTAACAGCTTCATTTCTGCCAGTATCTCGTCTCCTACCTTCCAAACTTTACAGAAGCTCTCCTGAGCAGTCCACTCGACATGTTGTTGGGCCATCTGTACCGCGCTCCATGGTGTCGTGGTTGCAAAGATGGACCTCGCGGTGGACGTCGGGAGTGAAGTTGCACATCATGCAGCCTATTGTGCACAGTTTGAGTCGTGACACGACGTCCTGTGGTTGCACGAAAAGCATTATTCAATTTCGTGGCGTTATTGTCAGGGTTGCTCCGAACCATAATCCGTAGGTAGCGGTCATCCACTGGAGTAGTAGCCCTTGAGGTGCCTGAGCGAGGCACGTCATCGACAGTTGCTGTCTCTCTGTCTCTCCTCCATGTCTGAACAACATCGCTTTGGTTCACTCCAAGACCCCTGGACACAAAGTAACAACACGGACGCAATCGAACCGCGGTATTGACCGTCTAGGCATGGTTGAACTACAGACAACACGAGCCATGTACCTCCTTCCTGGTGCAATGACTGGAACTGACCGACTGTCGGACCCCCTCCGTCTAATAGGCGCTGTTCATGCATGGTTGTTTACATCTTTGGGCGGGTTTAGTGACATACCTGGACAATCAAAGGGACTGTGTCTGTTATACAAAATCCACAGTCAACGTCCATCTTCAGGAGTTCTGGGAAAAGCGGTGATGAAAAACCTTTTTTGATGTGTGTATTATTGTTGCTATTTTGTACTCAGTAGAATGTTTTTTATCCCGATAAGAGGAGAGAGCGTCCTTTTATTATTCATAAGTTACGACAGTTGTTTTGGATAGCACAAACATGTTTTATGTAACCTTGAATTAGTACTGAAGCGATGTTCTATATGTTATTGTTTTGCGTTTTTCTTTGGAGAAGTTGCGTTTTCTAGCGCTATATTATATATCTGCACTGTCTTTAATTTTTACTACAGTATCCTTCTGCTCACGTTATAAACCAACAATTTCGAATAGAACCTTAATTAAACATTGCCAATTTCAATTAATTTTGCTACAGATACTGTTTTATTTTTAAGTAACAGACAGGAGGATAACTGTGAAGAACAAAAATGTTCCGTAGGTTGCTGAGTTTCCAGGTGGTTCAGCGCTTCCCGTTTCTAGGAGAATGTAGCAACGCATTGACCGCACACGCAAGCCGCGCGGGGTTGCCGCGCGGTATGAGGCGCCTTGCCACGGTTCGCGTGGCTCTCTCCGTCGGAGGTTCGAGTCCTCCCTCGGTCATAGATGTGTGTGTTGTCCTTAACGTAAGTTAAAGTTAAATTAACTAGTGTGTGACCCGAGGTACCGATGACCTCAGCAGTTTGGTCCCATAGGAATTCACCAAAATCAAACGGCATAAGCAAACAAAGCGATCGAAGTTAATTATCCCCTGATAGGTATGCAACACACTTAACGTACAGATAACGGGGTTACGATCTTAAACTGACCAAAACTACTAGGAAAATTACCGCAGTGTGAGCTTACTTATTATAGTCTACGGTAGTTTTACTACTGTAATACGCACTCATCCAGTACCGTACTCAGAAGTAGCGTACTATCACGGAGTACAACAAAAATGAGGAACAGTGTGATGACTGTAAACTTTAGACGGTGGTTTTAGCAACGGCCTATGTCTGTGTGCTGGTGAGGCACTGTCCCCGTGGTAGCAGAGAAGCAGGCTATCTACGAGATGCCCGAACGTACTCGATCGCAGCGGAAGCGACTGGGTCGGTGGGCGGGAGTTCAAGTCCGCTGGTCTTCCAGCTTTCCCGCAGAAACGCGCAAGCAGGTCGCGCAGACACGTCGCCAATAAGATTAATTAAGCTTAATGAGGCGCCGTTGTTTATTTATTCGACCCGGCGGAGCGCCGGAAAGGCAGCGAGGAAGCACCAATTAAAGCGGGCCGCTGTTCTCGTTAGCCATCCGCGTCTTTGTGTGTGACCCGCCTTTGACGCAGGCAGCGGCGTCCCGTAAATGTCGTCAAAACGCGAGCTGCTCGCCCACTGTCTGCCGTCCTAATTACTGTTAATGACGTGGCCTCAGACTCGCGAATCGTGCAGTCGGCTACCTGCCAGCGAGAGCAAGAGGAAGAGCAACCGCGCTTTTCTGCTGCCTTTACGTTTACCGGGCTGCCTGCCACACGTCGGTGCTTTCAGTGGGACACACTGGAGTCCTGTTAAATGCTGTAAGCTCCCAGCAAGTAGCCAAAAAGCACACGTCTCTTTAAAACTTACAGCGGCTAGAACCCGAATAGGTCATCACATCCGAGAGAATTACGCCCATTGGCTGATGCTCTTACTGAAACTGTTGTAGGTTGGCAGCAGAGCCAACACCGGGTTACTAGAGGAAGCCGAAAGGCACGCGTTTTAGCTCACGCAGGCTGGCCTGAGGTCTGGAACGGGACAAGGAAATTAGACTTTAGAAAAAACGGACGTAGCTGGTGGAATACTTTTAATCCATAAATGGTGAACGTCGCTCTTGACTGTACATTATTCACAATATCAATAGTAACTGAACATGGCGCCTTGCTAGGTCGTAGCAAATGACGTAGCTTAAGGCTATGCTAACTATCGTCTCGGCAAATGAGAGCGTATTTTGTCAGTGAACCATCACTAGCAAAGTCGGTTGTACAACTGGGGCGAGTGCTATGAAACCTCTCTAGACCTGCCGTGTGGCGGCGCTCGGTCTGCAATCACTGATAGTGGCGACACGCGGGTCCGACGTATACTAACGGACCGCGGCCGATTTAAAGGCTACCACCTAGCAAGTGTGGTGTCTGGCGGTGACACCACAGAAACAGCTGCAACTGCACAGCGCGTTAATTGATTTTTGCTCTCGAAAAATTTAACGTACGACTAATAACTGGAAAAACAAGGGGTAGTCGTACAGCTTTCATTATCAGCTCTCGAAAGTATTTTGTGTAGTAGGAATATAACCTTCAGTTGCATTTACAAATCTTATTTGGAATCGATTTCGAAGTTACATTCCACCATCTTCACGCCGCTATACGATCATGTGGCTCTTGGGTAATCACCATTGTACCGAGTGATCAAAAAGTCAGTATAAATTTGAAAACTTAATAAATCACGGAATAATGTACAAATTGACACACATGCTTGGAATGACATGGGATTTTATTAAAACCAAAAAAAAAAAAAAGAAGTTCAAAAAATGTCCGACAGATGGCACTTCATCTGATCAGAATAGCAATAATTAGCATAAGAAAGTAAGACAAAGCAAAGATGATGTTCTCTACAGTAAATGCTCAATATGTCCACCATCATTCCTCAATAATAGCTGTAGTCGAGGAACAATGTTGTGAACAGCACTGTAAAGCATGTCCGGTGTTATGGTGAGGCATTGGCGTCGGATGTTGTCTTTCAGCATCCCTAGAGATGTCGGTCGATCACGATACACTTGCGACTTCAGGTAACCCCAAAGCCAATAATCGCACGGACTGAGGTCTGGGGACCTGGGAGGCAAAGCATGACGGAAGTGGCGGCTGAGCACACGATCATCTCCAAACGACGCGCCCAAGGGATATTTCACGCGTCTAGCAATATGGGTTGGAGCGCCATCCTGCATAAACATCGTACGTTCCAGCAGGTGTTTATCAGCGAGGCTGGGGATGATGCGATTCTGTAACATATCAGCATACCTCTCACCCGTCACGGTAGCAGTTACAAAACCAGAATCACGCATTTCCTCGAGGAAAAAAGGCCTGATAACGGTAGATGTAAATCCAACCCATACCGCGACTTTCTCGTCGTGCAATGGAGTTTCCAAGACAGTTCTAGGATTTTCGGTAGCCCAAATTCTGCAGTTGTGGGCGTTGACAGACCCTCGGAGCGTGAAATGAGCTTCGTCGGTCCACAACACGTTACTCAACCAATCGTCATCTTCCGCCATCTTTTGAAACGCCCACACAGCAAATGCCCTCCGCTTCACTAAATCGCCAGGTAACAGTTCATGATGCCGATGAATTTTGTACGGATAGCATCGGAGGGTAAGCCTCAATGCCAACCAAACAGTAGTGCATGGAATGCCGGTGCGACGAGCGACTGCACGAGCGCTGACTTCCCCGCGTATAGACGAACCCGCTACAGTCTCCATTTCATCCTGAACTGTCTCAGCAGCATTACGCCTGGTGCTCGGTCGGTCACTACGGGGTCTATCGTCTAAACAACCTGTGGCTTCGAACTACGAAATCATTCTCGCCACAGCTGCATTTGTCAACGGACCTTTACCCGTTCGAATCCCCTTCCTATGGTGACAGGATCGTAACGCTGAACTAGCACATTCCCCATTCTGATAATACAGCTTCACTAAAAGCGTCTTTTCAGGTAATGTCAACATGCTGTGACTGCTGGCGCATCTGATTCTCTCTCTCATTACAGCCCCTTTTATACACGATTGTCATGAGTAGTCACTGACGTTTTGCTGTCCAGCGCCATCTGTCGGACATTTTGTGAACTTTTGTTTTTGGTTCTAATAAAACTCTATGTCATTACAAACATGTGTGTCAATTTTTACCTCACTATCTACATTATTCCGTGGATTATTAAGTTTTCAAATTTGCACTGACTTTTTGATCACGCGGTACAATTCAGCCGTTGGCCTAACATCCCTGTTCTGCAGAAGACGTGCTGTATTAGCGAAGACTTGTGACTCATTCCTTTTGGCAGCCACAGGGCACACGCGACTTTTTAAAAACATGTAAAATACATATCTAATCTGAACAAGAATAAATATGATGACAACATATTCCTAACGTACATAAAATTTTGTTTATATGGACACTGAAGGAAAAAAATCGTTACCCCAACAAGTAACTGATGTAGGGTAATGACATTTCGAAAAAACATTTGTCTGCGTAACATTGAAAGGGTACAGTACCACCCGACATTGAAAATAGGTACAACATACTTCATTATTTTTGTCAGAAGAACACTTTTTTTTGTAAAATAACTCAATTTCAATTAATACAGCGAAGCCGGATACCAGTGTGGGAAAGAATGACAATTTATTTATTTAATTGATCACATGTGCACTCCCACAAAGTAAATCCCTACATCCAGTTTGGTGAGATCTATGAAATGAATGAATGTATGGTCGTCTGCTAACCGCAGATAGTGAATGTGAATATATGATCATCTTTGAGTCGATCCTTTGGCCACCTTTGGTGGGACCAAAGAGATGAAATTTACCAGAGCTTTGAGCGCCTGAAATGTGGCTGACCAATACGATAGCAAGGTGCTTCCCCCACCTCGACACAGGTGCGAGAGGACCTAGAGAACGGCCACGTTTCAGCACTCTGCCGCTGGATCTTGTGCTGTTAAGACCTGTTTTAGTTGTGCTTCGTAATGATGAAAGAGTGGAGATATGGTATGCATGTGGAATATTTAAGAGTAGTTTGAAATAATAATTTCTCTGTTTCAGGAACTTTTGTGGGGAGAATTAAATGTCAGGCAGGTAATACTAAAGGGATTGTAGGAATCTTCGGAAGTGACCAACGGTCACAATGAAACCACGTGTAGCATTAAGTTGAAATACTTCCGTGTGCTTAAGTTAAGCTGAATTACTAGCGTGTGTACAATAAGTTGAAATATTTAAGAAATAGCGTGTGTACCATAAGTTGAAATATTTAAGAAATGGCATGTGCAGGACTTGAAATTAGAGACGAGTACTTCCACGTGGTGAGTACTGTGTGAGTCTCAAACTGTGTATGAGACAAAAGATAAAGAGAAGTACTCGTCCATGGTATCAGTTGAGGACTCGCGTGTGTGCTTAATATTACCTTGCGTGATATGATTCCGTGTGACGCTAGATTCAAACTCTGAGAGAGAAGCAAGGTGAGTCGGCCGTCTATCCAGCAACGCCACTTGGCTTGCATTGCACAGGAAGACGTGCAAATATCTCCAGAGTTCATAGTAGGAAAGTAGAATTACAAAGTGGGGCAGTGTCGTGTGAAACTGGGATAAATACTAATTGAAGTGGGAAAGCTGAAAGTGATAATGTTGTGACTATTCTCTGTGTAGTATTTCATGTTGTAGTGTGGTGTATGTCATGTAATTTGGGTATGTGTGGTTTGCATGGGAGAGTAGCGAGGTAGTTTCAAAAGATTAGTGGGTTATGCTTGTTCCTTCGGTATCGCTCGGTCTGGAGGAAAGTTTCGTGATGATGATTGTGAGAGTCGAAGTGTGAGGTATAATAAAAGATCCACCATCCTATCCAGAAAGTGCACTGTAGCGTTAAAATAATTACGAGACCATAGTATAGAGATTCACCATTGTAAAGCCATGCCCACTGGGCGGAATTTCTCACGTGTTATTGTTGTAGGTTATAGAATTTGTGTGTTTAGGTTAGAGAATTTATCGGAATAAATAAGATAGTGAAAAGAAAAATATTGGTGACTTTTCCTTCGAATTGTATGTTGTAATAATGTCCCGAATTTATAATGTGTGCGCCATTCTTATTCAGTGCGGTGGTCACGTGTCGATAAAAGCCGTTAAATAAAAGACAAAAAGAAAATGTGGTATTGCCAGTGCGTAGTATCCAGTCAGAGTTCTGTAAATTACTGATAGTCAGATGCGTGTTTCCGTTGCGTATTAATCATATAGGAGGATAACTTGTAACTTAAGTGTGAGAATTAGAGTTCATGTTACTCGATAAATAAGAATGAATCCACTCGCTTGGCAAACCACTCATCTTGCAGGCCTGACTGCTTGATGCCACAGTATGAGCAAGACATATGGGTGCCTCTCAACATATTTAAGTGATTAACATTGCAAGATCACAGATTAATGTAAGCGCGAGATAAGCCATTGCAACAGTGAAATGCTGGTATGTTATAAGCGGTATAACCGCCAGAATGTTCAATGGAAACATGCAAACGGGCATGAATTGTATTGTGCGGGTGCTGGATGTCAGTTTGTGGCACGGAGTTCCATGCCTGTGGCACTTGGCCGGTCAATTCAGACGGTTAATGTTGTTTGTGGAAGACCCTGAAGTTGTCGTCTGATGATGACGCGTATGTGCTCGGTTGGAGACAAAGCCGGTGGTTGAGCAGGCCAATGCAACATGTCGACACTCTGTAAAGCATGAGACCCGTGGTAAAATTGCTGTTTTGAAGAGCGCGCCGCTGCGCGAAGTGTGAAGCAGTCGCCCTCCGTTTCTGGCGGTGGCGCCGATGTGGCAATCGCAGTTTTGGTGTCTCCCTCTGGTGGGAAAGGGGAAAGGTTGCCTGATCACGTGCATTTAAGGGGCGCTATGAGATCGCCAGTCAGTCAGTCTGTCTGGGTCAGCCGGCCGCGGTGGTCTCGCGGTTCTAGGCGCTCAGTCCGGAACCGTGGGACTGCTACGGTCGCAGGTTCGAATCCTGCCTCGGGCATGGATGTGTGTGATATCCTTAGGTTAGTTAGGTTTAAGTAGTTCTAAGTTCTAGGGGACTTATGACCTAAGATGTTGAGTCCCATAGTGCTCAGAGCCATTTTTTTTGTCTGGGTCAGTCTCTCGTCGCCAGCTTGCTAGTCTGTCTCTCGTCCGCAATTGTTAGGCAGTTAGTGTCTGTCTGTCGTTCGGATCAACCTTTAAAGTCGGCAAAATTAGAGTCTTTCCACTCCGCCGGTAAGAGAACTCAGCAAGTGGTCGCCCGGTCGGGGCTTGGTTCCTGCATCTGAGTCTGCGCGTTAGGCCGCCAGTCTGCTCGAGTTTGCTCAGGCAATCTCATTGGCGGTTGGATCGATCAATTGGTCGGTCGCGCACTGAGACACAAGATGACTTGTCCATCTTGGGCGTCGGCGCATGTGAGGTCGCCACGTGAGTCCAGTGGGCCGCGGCGTATAGCTAGGAGTAGTGACTTCGCGGTCGACACGAGAGCAGCAGGAGTCCACCCACGACATCAGTCTGGCCGGTGCGAGCTGCGACGCCGTGAGTGGGAGATCGGCGCGCCTTCCTGCGTCCGTTGAAGCGGCTGGCAGCGGATAGTTTGGGAGAGTGATTTGAGGGTGCTGCGCCAGGTCTTCTCGAGAAATAGCATTTTATTAGAAGTTAAGTGTTTGTTGATATCTTGTTGATTTACTATTGTTAAATTTTACTTGTTTTCTTGGTGAGGTCACCAGCCGTTTTGCTTTGGGGTCGTCCCACCTTTCTTCTCCGTTTGCCCACCCACGGGAAGGTGGTTGTTTATAAATTGGGTAGTCCGTTTTTACCTTGTGGAATAGGGGCGGGTCAGAACAACATGCGGTTCGGGTTGTTCGGTAATCTCCCTATCAATCTACTGTACGTTAGTAGCTGCCTCTGTCATGTTTGTCGGATTTGGTGCGTTAACGAATTTATTGCTTGGAGTGTAGCCTGAAATATGTTTTAAGCTTTGGAAACTTTGATATTATTGCCTTTGATTTGAGAGGCGGTATCTGTGTACTGTAGAACATCTTAACTATTGTTTGGCCAACGTTATAGAATTTTATATAAGACTGCATTTCATGGGCTTTTATTTAAATGATCATTTTAGTATATAAAGTTGCCAGCCATTGACCGTAAAGACTTTTCTTAGAAGTTAAAACCAAGTTGCACCTTCGGTGGCAAGGTTAATATTTAAATTGTTAGTGTTTTGTACCATTTCCATCCCTCCTACAGGTGGTGCATAGTTTGTGTGCTTGTGTAAATTGTTAAAACTCGTAGTTTAAAGCTACCTGGTGTGTTGCAGATTGCACCAGTGTAGTCTTTCAGAGGCTGTTGTGAGCGGTCGTAACTACGGCCGTGTCAAAAGGAAGCGGCAAGGTTCTCTGCCCGAAAGCTCACACAGTCAGAACTTGTTTCTTTCTGCCTCTTAATAAACTGTAGCTTTGATATTTAGAGGGTGCTTTCTGATTATAATTTTAAATCTGTTTCTTTTAAAAAATGCTTTTAGGCACTATTAAAGTGGATAAAATTCCCATTTGTTAAAAGGAATTTGTTTATGATTTCATCAGTTACTCCCTGGCAACTACTTCCATGCTTACATAGTGTGATTAAATGTGTTAATGTTGTTGATGAGTCCGCAGCTCGTGGTCGTGCGGTAGCGTTCTCGCTTCCCACGCCCGAGTTCCCGGGTTCGATTCCCGGCGGGGTCAGTGATTTTCTCTGCCTCGTGATGACTAGGTGTTGTGTGTTGTCCTTAGGTTAGTTAGGTTTAAGTAGTTCTAAGTTCTAGGGGACTGATGACCATAGATGTTAAGTCCCATAGTGCTCATAGCCATTTGTTCTTGATGAATCGCTAGTAAATAAAACAAATTCTTAAGAATATTCTTTGAAAATAAATCACGGTTCAGCATGTTGGTTTACAACAGTAGTATATGGGTGAGCGTTATCCTGCTAGAAAATACCCCCTGGAATGGTGTTCACGAATGGCAGCACAACAGGTCGAGTCACCAGATTGACGTACAAATTTGCAGTCAGGGTGCGTTGAAGAACTACGAGAGTGGTGCTGTTATCGTACGAAACCGCATCCTGGACCGTAACTCCAGGCGTAGCACCAGTGCGTCTAGAGTCAGACAGGTTTGGTTGCAGGCCCTCAACTGGCTTCCTCCTAACCAAAACACGGTCATCACTGGCGCCAACACAGAGACAGCTTTCATCAGAACACACAGCAGATTACCATACTGCCTTCCAATGAGCTCATGTTTGACACCATTGAAGTCAAAAGTGGCGCTGTCGTGGGGCCAGTGGCCGGCCGCTGTGGCTGAGCGGTTCTAGGCGCTTCAGTCCGGAACCGCACTGCTGCTATGGTCGCAGGTTAGAATCCTGCCTCGGGCATGGACGTGTGTTGTGTCTTTAGGTTAGGTTTAAGTAGTTCTCAGTCTAGGGGACTGATGAGCTCAGACGTTAAGTTCCATAGTGCTCAGAGCCATTTGAACCATTTGTGGGCTCAGTGGAACACACGCTACGGGGCATCTGGCACGGAGCTGTCGTTGAAGTAAACGATTTGTAACAGTTCGTTGTGTGAGTACGGCGTCAACTGCTGGTCAAACTACCGCTGCAGATGCAGTACGAGAAGCCGGACACGACGGTGCGCCCTCTTGGTAGTGCCGCGTTGTTGTCCGGAGACAGGTCTCCTTACGGCCGTACATTCCCGTGACCATTACTACCAACAATCACGGACAGTGGCTACATTCCTGACAAGTCTTTTGCAGTATCGCAGAAAGAACATCCAGCTCCCCGTTGCCCCGCTACTCGACCTCGTTCAAACTCAGTGACGTGTTGATAATGGCGTTATTGTCACCTTAAAGGCATTCTCGACTGACCTCAGCTCACCACGTCCAGTCTCATAGGTAATTAACGCTCACGACTGTTACAACATATATTTAAAGGAAACCTAATTTGCATTCTTATAGTGGCGCTTCCAGCGCAACTCTTACGCGACTAGCGCGAAATCTGAGTGGACATGGCGTGTGACGAGGGCCTCCCGTCGGGTAGACCGCTCGCCTGTTGCAAGTCTTTCGATTTGACGCCACTTCTTGTGCAGCAATTTTTGTTTTTTTCTTTTTCTTTTTTTTTTTTTTTTTTTGCGTCAGTGCATTTCTTACCTAGATAAAAATTGTGCGTATGCTTTTCAGAAACAGTAACACAGAAAAACCACAGTAACGCCACGAGAGTGGTAAACGTGTTAGGGGATAACACAAAGCATAAAGAATTGTGCTTTTGCAAGAAGACGGACGTCTTTAAATCTTTAAGAAGAGCCCAATGTTCTGGTCCAGAGGTACCAATTGGGACCGATCATCACACCGCCGCGTCTTCCTCAGCCATTGATGTTGAGGGTGGGGCGTGGGGTCACTACATCGCTCCCCCGTCCTTCATCGGTTTCCGAAACCTAAAAGCAGCTGCTTCTCAATGAAGTAGCTCTTCAGGTGGCACCACGAGGCTGAGTGTACCCTCACAGTGCCAGGAATCGAACCCGAATCCTCTGCTTAGCTGCCAGACAGGCTGACCACTGAGCTACAGAGGCGGACTGCATATTATAGACGATACAAAAAATCTTTATGATACACTGTATAAGATTTATAATGATTATCAAGTACTCATATGTTAACCCGATGCAAGAACTGGACACGCAAAAGCTGTATCTGTGGTGAACAAGTGGGGTACCACTGACAATCGAATGTGAGACTGTGAAATTGCTGAAAAAACATTGCGTCATATAGTACGAGACCACTAGTTGCGTGGATTCCCTGGAAAATGGAAGGATTTTATCGAGGCCAGCCCGCCTACTATTGAATGGCTGCCTCGTTTGGATTTAACTTTGTAGTGAATTATGGCTGCGCTTCTACCACAACTATGCTCTCATATCAACATTAAATGTACTTGTGTTTGTTGTATTTGTACTGTATCTCCGTCATCCTCGAACATATTGTATATGTTTTTTATATATCTTTTCTAATTTTAATCGTCTCAGTGTTTGTACTTGCACTTGTAAAGCCATACGATAAATAAACAAATGATCTAATTTTATAAGAGAGGCCCGAAGACGGTGTAATGTCACACCGAAATCGATCCTCACTACCTGAATATAAAGTAACAGTTCCTGACTCATGATCTGTCGGAAGATGGATGTATAGAAATCTAAAAAATAATGTTACGATATTAATTTTGGTTGTCTTCACGTACATGTTTGTAGTGGCGTTACATAGTTAAGTCCGAGCACCACAGCACCGTAGCAGGTGGCTACAGAAGCCAAAGCATCTCTTCACTTTATCGCTCGGAAATGCGATTCCCCCTCCCCTTTTTTGCATCGTGGCCCTAAATCTCCTCCTCAAGAAGATCACTTCACTAAAATCGTATACATTTTCATCTATATAAATTTCCAACTTACTCAGCTGACTGTGCGGCTCGTCCCGGCGGAGGTTCGAGTCCTCCCTCGGGCATTGGTATGTGTGTTTGTCCTTAGGATAATTTAGGTTAAGTAGTGTGTGAGCTTAGGGACTGATTACCTTAGCAGTTAAGTCCCATAGGATTTCACACACGTTTGAACATTCTACTCAGCTGACGTTCGGACAATAAAGTAGGGTGAACACCAATTCTCGAAAATGACAAAGAATTCTAGAAGCTATGTTTAATACGAGCCACTTTTAAGTTTCTTCCACGCGTAGATGTGATTCTGGCATGGACATGACCGCTTTTTCAGAACGTTCCAACCAGATAAAAGAGCCTATTCACAATATGATCGTACCTGACGCAGACAAGAAACGGCAATATGTTCAAACGTGTGTGAATTCCTAAGGGACCAGACTGCTGAGGTCATCGGTCCCTAGACTTAGACACTACTTAAACTAACTTATGCTAAGAACGACACACACACCCATGCCCGAGGGAGGACTCGAACCTCCAGCTGGAGGGGCCGCGCAATTAGGGACATAGCGCCTCTAACCGCGCGGCAAGAAACGGCCAGGTACGGCTGGCAAATCGTGTAACGTATCACACATCGCTGCGAAAGGAATCCTTCCATTTAGCTTCGTGGTGTTATGTAGCTATTCCATCTTTATTTTTTCTAGTCAGGTACCTTTGGAATTGGAGATGTTTTAGACAAAGATCAGTCTGGCTTTAGGAAAGGTAAATGAACCAGAGAGGCAGTACTCACATTGCGCTTGATAATGGAAGCAAAAGTGAAGTACAATCAACATGTGCTGTTAGGATTTGTCAACCTAGAACAAGAGTTCGACAGTGAAAATGGTGCAAGATGTTCAGAGTGCTAAGAAAAACAGGGGTAAGCTGTAGAGAAAGAAAGTTTATATGCAGAGTGGGGCAAATAAGAGTGGCCCAGAAAACGGAGTTCCGGGGTACAAATATACACAGCAAAGGGAAGGAAACCCACTGATAACCTGACTATAGCAGATGTTGAAAGTGACCACCATTTATCATCTGGCACGGTTGTGCCCCGCTCAGCAAGTTTTTGAAGGACTGAAGCTGAACTGGTGGAACTGCTGCAGTCTCGTCCGAAATGTTCCGCTGCTGTTCTTGAAGACTACGAGGGCTGTCGCGACACACCTTGGACTTGAGGGCTCCCCACACAAAGTAATCGCAGATTGTGTCAATCTCGAGGACTGTAAATGTGTTCCAAGGCTCGGGCAAGTGTATGGGCAGTTGCTCCATCCCGTTGCAAGTAACAATATGAATTTATATGCAGGCATTCACATCCAATTGTATCCACCACTTTGGGCCACTTTTACTTCCCTACCCTGAACAATAGGACCGCTTTTAATTCACCACCCTGAACAATATGTTCAAGAATCAAGAAAGAACAATAAGATTGGAAGACCAAGAACGAAGTGCTCCGATTAAAAAAGGGTATAAGACGGGGATGTAGTCTCTCGCCGGAATGTTCGATCTATACATCGAGGAAGCAATGACAGAAATGAAAGAAAGATTCAACAGTCGAATTCAGATTCGTGATGAAAGGATATCAGGGGTAAGATTCATTGATGGCATTGCTATTCTCGGTGAAATTGGAAAAAAAATTACGAAATGTCCTGAACGAAATGAACAGTCTAATGAGTACAGAGTATGGATTGAGAGCAAACCGAAGAAAGACGAAAGTAAGGAGAAGTAGCAGAAATGAGAGCAGCGAGGGACTTCACATCAAAAGCGGGAATCACGTAGTAGACGAAGTCAAGGAATTCTGCTATCTAGGCACCAAAATAACCCATGACGGACGGAGCAAGGAGGACAAAAATGGTTCAAATGGCTCTAAGCACTAAGGGACTTAACATCTGAGGTCATCAGTCCCCTAGACTTAGAACTACTTAAACCTTACTAAGGACACCACACACATCCAAGCCCGAGGTAGGATTCGAACCTGCGACCGTAGCAGCAGCGCGGTTCCGGACTGAAGCGCCTAGAACCGCTCGACCATAGTAGCCAGCCTAAGGAGGACAAATGGTTCAAATGGCTCTGAGCACTATGGGACTTAACATCTATGGTCATCAGTGCCCTAGAACTTAGAACTACTTAAACCTAAATAACCTAAGGACATCACACAACACCCAGTCATCACGAGGCAGAGAAAATCCCTGACCCCGCCGGGAATCGAACCCGGGAACCCGGGCGCGGGAAGCGAGAACGCTACCGCACGACCACGAGCTGCGGACCAAGTAGGACATAAAAAGTTGAATAGCACTGGGAAAAAGTACATTCCTGGCCAAGAGAAATCTGCTAGTATAATACATAGGCCTTAATTTGAGGAAGAAATGTCTCACAATACGTTTGGAGTATACCATTGGAACAGAAGATAATAGAGGCGGTTGAGATGCGATCCTACAGAGGAATTTTGAAAATCGGGTGGACTTATAGAATACGGAATGAGAATGTTCTCCGCGGAATAGATGACGAAAGGAAACTATGGAAAATACTGACAAGAAGAAGAGGGAGGCAGATAGGAGATGTGTTAAGGCACGAGGAATAACTTCCATGGTAGTAGAGAGAGCTGTAAGGGGTAAAACAGTAGAGATAGAGACTGGAATACACCCAGTAAATAACTGAGGACATAGTTGGAATTGCTTCTCTGAGATGAAGAAGTTAGCTCAGGAGAGGAACTCGTGCTGTGCCGCGTCAGGGCCATCGGAAGATGATTCAAAAAATTCCTTTACTGTCGATTAAGAACGGCCTTGAGCTGTTTTGTCTTTGCCACCGTTTCTTTTTCTGATGTCTTAAAACAAATGAAAAATGCAGAACAGACATATTTTGTCTTCTCCTAGTGGATGCTGAAATGAGCGGACTCAAAGGGAGGCGCGAAGAACTTCATGGATCGCGGGGTATCTGCTTTTGAAGTGGCTCAGTCACAGAGACAGGTTTTGCTCCTTTTCCCGGTGGGAGCGCGTCGCCCCGTCAGGGAGACGAGGGCCAGAGGAAGGCGAAGGCTGCTCTCGCCGGCCAATGGTGTGACCGTGGAGCGGTGTGCGCTGATCAGGGCTAAGTGAATATGCGCCTGATGAGCAGGGGTAATTAGGTCGGCCGTGTTTGCTCGCGCCCGGCGCCAAACAAGGCTCACAATGGCCTCTGATGAGGGGCCGGCACTGGGGCAGCAACGGTTCAGGGCGCGGGGGACCGGACACGGTGTGTGCGCAGTACGGGGGCCACGGAAAAATATGGAAATTTGTCACACGATGTGGAGTAGGAAGGAGAGAAGCGCTCGAGTTGAAAAGGGCGTAAGTCAGGACTGCAAGCTCCTGTCAAAATGGTACATCGAAACGGCAGTGACGGGGAGAGCTCGCAGAAGTGTTCTGTTGTATCTGTGATACAGAGCACCCCTTTCTTCAGTTTCGCCGCTTTTCAGGTTAGCTTTTTTTTCAATATTTATAGTTACAATACACGTAAGAGAGTATGCTGGAAATTTTTTGTTGCTGTGGTCTTCAGTCCTGAGACCGGTTTGATGCAGTTCTCCATGCTACTCTATCCTGTGCAAGCTTCTTCATCTCTCAGTACCTACTGCAACCTACACCCTTCTGAATCTGTTTAGTGCATTTCTCTCTTGGTCTGCCTCTACGGTTTTTACCCTCCACGCTGCCCTCCAATACTAAACTGGTGATCCCTTGATGCCTCAGAACATGTCCTACCAACCGATCCCTTCTTCTGGTCAAGTTGTGCCACAAACTTCTCTTCTCCCCAGTCCTATTCAATACTTCCTCATTAGTTATGTGATCTACCAATCTAATCTTCAGCATTCTTCTGTAGCACCACATTTCGAAATCTTCTATTCTCTTCTTGTCCAAACTATTTATCGTCCATGTTTCACTTCCATACATGGCTACACTCGATACAAATACTTTCAGAAACGACTTCCTGACACTTAAATCTATACTCGATGTTAACAAATTTCTCTTCTTCAGAAACGCTTTCGTTGCCATTACCAGTCTACATTTTATATTCTCTCTACTTCGACTATCATCAGTTATTTTGCTCCCCAGTTAGCTAAACTCCTTTACTACTTTAAGTGTCTCATTTCCTATCTAATTCCCTCAGCATCACCCGACTTAATTCGACTACATTCCATTATCCTCGTTTTGCTTTTGTTGATGTTCATCTTATATCCTCCTTTCAAGACACTATCCATTCCGTTCAACTGCTCTTCCAAGTCTTTTGCTGTCTCTGACAGAATTACAATGTCATCAGCGAAACTCAAAGTTTTTATTTCTTCTCCATGGATTTTAATACCTACTCCGAATTTTTCTTTTGTTTCCTTCACTGCTTGCTCAATATAACTGCCATCTGGTTTCTGTACAAATGGTAAATAGCCTTTCTCTCCCTGTATTTTACCCCTGCCACCTTCAGAATTTGAAAGAGAGTATTCTAGTCAACATTGTCAAAAGCCTTCTCTAAGTCTACAAATGCTAGAAACGTAGGTTTGCCTTTCCTTAATCTGTTTTCTAAGATAAGTCGTAGGGTCAGTATTACCTCACGTGTTCCAACATTTCTACGAAATCCAAACTGATCTTCCCCGAGGTCGGCTTCTACCAGTTTTTCCATTCGTCTGTAAATAATTCGTGTTAGTATTTTGTAGCCATGGCTTGTTAAACTGATATTGTGGTAATTTTCACATCTGTGAACACCTACTTTCTTTTGGATTGGAATTATTATATTCTCCTTGAAGTCTGAGGGTATTTTGCCTCTGTTCTCAATATCGGTTGAGGTACTTCAAGTCATGAATATTACTTGATCGGCTTCCTCGCTTCGCTGACGCAAGTTCCAATCCTCCAGCGCTAGAGGGCTCCGAATTGTTGCGTTTAAAATGGAGCTGTGTAACGTAACTATGTTGGTGAGTAAGAAATAGCGTGCTACAATCGAGTTTCTAACTGCAGAAAACATGTGTTTTATTGAAATCCATATATGAATGAAAGCTGTGTACGCAGAAGATTGTATCGACATCGGTAATGTGCGCCGTTGGGTGTTTCGTGCTCATAATGAAGGAAACGGTGGTGGTAACCTCAAGGTGTGTGACAGAGCTCGGAGAGGACGGCCGCGTACGGCAATTGACGAGACTCCTCGGTAAAGGTTCAAAATGGCTCTGAGCACTATGGGACTTAACATCTGAGGTCATCAGTCCCCTAGAACTTAGAACTACTTAAACCCAACTTACCTAAGGACATCACACACATCCATATCCGAGGCAGGATTCCAACCTGCGACCGTAGCGGTCGCGCGGTTCCGGACTGAAGCGCCTAGAACCGCTCGGCCACCTCGGCCGGCCATCGTAAAGGGTTGATGAATTCGTCAGAGAAAATCGTCGGATAATTCAGACACAGCTCTCAGGTAACTGTGGTATATCCCAAGAGTCTCTACAGGCCCTAATTGTAGAAGTGCGGTGCAGAAAATTGTGTGCACCTTGGGTGCCCCGAATGCTCACTACTGACACGAAACAGAGAACACTGCACATCCGTCAACAATTTCTTCTGCGATTTATGCGTGAGGGTGATGGTTTCCTTAACAACATCGTGACAGGAGACGTGAGCTGGTTATATCAATTGGACCCCGAAAACAATGGAGTTCCGCCATAAAGGATCACTGACGCCAGAAAGGTTAAAGACGGTGCCATCATCATGTAAAGTCACGTTCACAGTTTTCTGAGAAGTTCAAGGTGTCGTGTATTAGGAACTCATGCCTAAAGACACACATATACTTTGAAAGGTACTGCGAGACTCTGAGAAAACTAAAAGCTCGAATTCGAAGAGTTCGTAAACATATGGAGCACCCTTCCCTTCAGCATCACAATGCTTGACCACACACTAGCGCTGCGACATCTGCAACAATAACACGCCTTCGGTTCTCTGTCATCAATCATCCTCCATTCAGTCCAGTCTTGGCACCATCCGTTTTTTATCAGTTTCCAAAACTTTCGATGACTTCACTTTGATAGCGATGAAGCATGGCAAAAAGAGGTAAGGTTGTGTCTCTGTCAACAAAGCTAGACATTCTACAGTGACGGTATCAACAAACTGGTCTCCCGCTGGGAGAAACGCGTTCGTAGGCAGGGCCACTGTGTTGAGAGATAAAGACATGAAGAACGAAGATATCGAATGTTAATAAAGTTTCTTTTCTGTAAATATCTATAAGAGTTTTGAACAAAAAATTCGGAGGCATTGCTTTTCAGCACTCCCACATAATATCTACGCTGATGATAAAATGAGGTTTCATGCGTGTATTTATATTCCTTACTGTATTTATCACAAAGTTGTTGGCATTCCTGTTAATTAGTTTAATTAGCTACAATTTTCTAACCATTATACGAGTAACATGTATTTCATTGTGGAAATGAAACCTGTAATTATCTTTCTTCTCATCCTATGAACAGAGAGCTATGATAAATGCATGCCATTTGCGTTGTATGGATTATCGGAGAAAGCTGTAGTGTAATAAAGTATGTGAAAATATTGTTGCTATACGTTAGGACATGCCACGAGAACAAACATGAAACGATTTGCATTCACACGAGTTTGTTGTCCAATAACTGCGTAAGTTGTATGGTACGTGATTGTCCGACATGGATTGTAAACATTCTGTCCATATCTGATACAGATCGTGTACTTGTTTACATCTCGCTCCACACGTGGACTGACGTATTCATTTCCGCAATACGTGTGTTGCGATATGTTAATAGCGGTTGCCGTGTATAAGTACTAGGCTAAATTGACAGCTCCGTTAATTGGTGTTTTTATATACGCTTCATGTTTTATTCTCTTTGTCTTTTGGTATTTTTGACTGGTTGCTTGGTAATGAGAAATAAGTCGAAATTGGTCAATAGCAAATAAACCTGAAAGTTATACAGCCCACAGCGGACAATCTTTTCATTCGCAAAATTTATCTACACTGTAGACCCATGATCAAACAAAATAATCGAAATAAAAGAAAGGTTCAGGAGTGTGATTAAAATTCAGGGCGATAGGATTTCATGATAAGTTTTGCGACTGACACAGTTATCCTCACCGAAAGTGAGGAGGACCTACAAGAGCTGTTGAATAGTCTAATCAGCACACAGTATCTACATCTGTATCTTCATGGATACTCTGCAACTCACATTTAAGTGCCTGGAAGAGGGTTCATCGAACCACCTTCACAATTCTCTATTATTCCAATCTCATATAGCGCGCGGAAAGAACGAGCACCTGTATCTTTCCGTACGAGATTCAAATGGTTCAAATGGCTCTGAGCACTATGGGACTTAACATCTGAGGTCATCAGTCCCCTAGAACTAAGAACTACTTAATCCTAACTAACCTAAGTACAACACACACATCCATGCCCGAGGCAGGATTCGAACCTGCGACCGTAGTGGTCGCACGGTTCCAGACTGAAGCGCCTAGAACCGCTCGGCCACATCGGCCGGCTCCGTTCGAGACCTGATTTCCCTTATTTTATCATGGTGATCGTTTCTCCCTATGCAGGTCGGCGTCAACAAAATATTTTCGCATTCGGAGGAAAGAGCTGGTGACTGGAATTTTCGTGATACGATTGCTCCGAACGAAAAAGTCTTTTATTGATGTCCATTTCAATTCCTGTACCATTTCAGTGACACTCTATCCCCTATGTATAGAAAGTAAAAGACTGAAGTAATTGGAAGTAGCACCTCTGAGACAAGCAATTTACATAAAATTTGAGGGTTACGAAAACGAGGACGTGAAGGAATTCTAGTACCTTGGAGGCAGAATAACTCGCGACGGGCTAAGTAAAGAGGAGTAAGAAGCTCACTACCACAAATGCAGAGAGTATTTCTCACAAAAAGAAGTTTTCTAGTATGAAACATAGGTGTTAATTTGAGAGAAAAATTTCTGACTTAGCTTAGCATTGTCTAGGAACTAAGTCACAGACGCTGGGAAAACCAGAAGAGAAGAAACCTGAAGCGTTTGAAGGGTTATTCTATAGAAAAAGCACTCCGTCTTCAGGCCACGAGTGGCCTACCGGGGCCATCCGACCGCCGTGTCATCCTCGGTGGAGGACGCGGTTAGGAGGGGCGTGGGGTCAGCACACTGCTCTCCCGGTCGTTATGATGGTATTCTTGACCGAAGCCACTACTATTCGGTCGAGTAGCTCCTCAATTGGCATCACGAGGCTGACTGCACCCCGAAAAACGGCAACAGCGCATGGTGGCTGCATGGTCACCCATCCAAGTGCCGGCCACGCCCAACAGCGCTTAAATTCGGTGTTCTCATGGGAACCGGTATATCCACTGCGGCAAGGCAGTTGCCCTTGTTCTATAGAAGGTTGTGGAAATTTAGATGAACTAATAACACACTGCCTGAAGCACTCTGAAGAGGAGGAGGAAACGGAACTCCAGCGGTTGAACGGGTATGTTACTTCAGTGATTACAAAATCGAGTCAAATTTGCTAAGAACTTAGCAGTAAGAGATCAGCTACCAATGAGACGTTACAGCCCATCTGACATTGGTGCGCGTGCTGATTCGATTGAGAAGGGCGTCAGAAAGCCTTTGTGTCGTCTTCTGAGGCATGTTGGCCAACAACTCTTGTAACTTGCACTTGATATTCTTGATACTGGTACTGGAATGGCGGTGACCTCCGAGCTGATAGCACACAAGTTCTATCGTGGACAGATCTCGGAATCTCGCAGATAACGCATTCATAGAGAAACGCACCGTGTCTGGAAGAGCATTGCCCTATTGGAAAACGGCACCACGGTACCAGCTCATCAGAGGCAATAGCTGAGGACGCAAAATATCAGTGGTGTACCGTTGTGCCGTCAGCGTTCCCTCAATCACCACCAGTCATGACTTCATATCCGATGGCTTCCCACACGATGACATCAGGAGTGAAACCGTTGTGCTTCTCCAAAACATTATAAGTACTGCACCTCTCACAGATCGTCGCCATGTTCATCGACGATGGTCACCTGGCGTAGTGCAGAAGTGCACTTCACCGCAGAACACAGTACGACGCCACTCAGCCGTTTGTGTTGAGGTGTTACCAGCACCCTACACATGACACGGCCATTACCTCGTCCGGTTCCTACTAGTCTCCGGGCAATGGACTAGGGTGACACAAAATTTTGCAGGGAATCCATTACTTGCTCTTGGATGGCAGATGCAGCTGTGAAGGGGTTACGATGTACCAGGTGCACAGTACGACGATCCACCCTTGTGGTGGTCTGACGTGGTTGACCAGGACCTTAGCGACGAGAAGGCCTGCCCCCACGTTCCCATTACACTCCAACAACAGGTCACTATCACATACGAATGTTCCGCAAATCTGGGTACAACTCGATACGATCTGCCGGCCAAATTAAGACCCGTAATGGAGCTCCTTTCAAATTCTGCAAGGTTCTGATAGCTGTGTCTCACACGAGTACGCGGCAT
This sequence comes from Schistocerca serialis cubense, assembly GCF_023864345.2. Taxonomy (NCBI): domain Eukaryota; kingdom Metazoa; phylum Arthropoda; class Insecta; order Orthoptera; family Acrididae; genus Schistocerca; species Schistocerca serialis. The sequence goes on along the minus strand of NC_064642.1, from coordinate 630,252,715 downwards.
CTCTGCGTCCTTCAGACCAATCACTCAACATCTGACGCTGATCGCGTTACTTATACACCTTACTTTCCGACCATGCCTTCTGGGTGCTTCGCTATTTTTGTCAAACGGCTTATAAGAAATGATGAGAATATCTGCAGTATCGGCAAGGAGAGGAATATGGAAAACACTGACAAGAACGAAGTAGATCATAATAGGATTACACGCTAAGGCATGACCTCGATGGCACTGGAGGGTAAAAACTGTAGAGGAAGATATTGATCAGACTGGGATATATCCAACAAATTATTGAAGACTTTGGGTGTTGGCACTACTCTGGGATAAAGAGACTGGCGCAAGAAACTAGTCACAAGACATGAAAAAAGGAGATAGGGATGATCGAGGCGTGACAGAGTAAGACTGGAAATACGTGACACAAATATTTAGCAACCAAAAACACAATCTTCTTCTTGATCTCTTCGATTAAAACATCTCTTACTTGCGTGGCTGTGTCGGACCTTACAGCGATTGTGAAGAGGGGCGATGTCTATATGAAGCTGACGACACTCGAATAATTTTAATATACACTCCTGGAAATGGAAAAAAGAACACATTGACACCGGTGTGTCAGACCCACCATACTTGCTCCGGATACTGCGAGAGGGCTGTACAAGCAATGATCACACGCACGGCACAGCGGACACACCAGGAACCGCGGTGTTGGCCGTCGAATGGCGCTAGCTGCGCAGCATTTGTGCACCGCCGCCGTCAGTGTCAGACAGTTTGCCGTGGCATACGGAGCTCCATCGCAGTCTTTAACACTGGTAGCATGCCGCGACAGCGTGGACGTGAACCGTATGTGCAGTTGACGGACTTTGAGCGAGGGCGTATAGTGGGCATGCGGGAGGCCGGGTGGACGTACCGCCGAATTGCTCAACACGTGGGGCGTGAGGTCTCCACAGTACATCGATGTTGTCGCCAGTGGTCGGCGGAAGGTGCACGTGCCCGTCGACCTGGGACCGGACCGCAGCGACGCACGGATGCACGCCAAGACCGTAGGATCCTACGCAGTGCCGTAGGGGACCGCACCGCCACTTCCCAGCAAATTAGGGACACTGTTGCTCCTGGGGTATCAGCGAGGACCATTCGCAACCGTCTCCATGAAGCTGGGCTACGGTCCCGCACACCGTTAGGCCGTCTTCCGCTCACGCCCCAACATCGTGCAGCCCGCCTCCAGTGGTGTCGCGACAGGCGTGAATGGAGGGACGAATGGAGACGTGTCGTCTTCAGCGATGAGAGTCGCTTCTGCCTTGGTGCCAATGATGGTCGTATGCGTGTTTGGCGCCGTGCAGGTGAGCGCCACAATCAGGACTGCATACGACCGAGGCACACATGGCCAACACCCGGCATCATGGTGTGGGGAGCGATCTCCTACACTGGCCGTACACCACTGGTGATCGTCGAGGGGACACTGAATAGTGCACGATACATCCAAACCGTCATCGAACCCATCGTTCTACCATTCCTAGACCGGCAAGGGAACTTGCTGTTCCAACAGGACAATGCACGTCCGCATGTATCCCGTGCCACCCAACGTGCTCTAGAAGGTGTAAGTCAACTACCCTGGCCAGCAAGATCTCCGGATCTGTCCCCCATTGAGCATGTTTGGGACTGGATGAAGCGTCGTCTCACGCGGTCTGCACGTCCAGCACGAACGCTGGTCCAACTGAGGCGCCAGGTGGAAATGGCATGGCAAGCCGTTCCACAGGACTACATCCAGCATCTCTACGATCATCTCCATGGGAGAATAGCAGCCTGCATTGCTGCGAAAGGTGGATATACACTGTACTAGTGCCGACATTGTGCATGCTCTGTTGCCTGTGTCTATGTGCCTGTGGTTCTGTCAGTGTGATCATGTGATGTATCTGACCCCAGGAATGTGTCAATAAAGTTTCCCCTTCCTGGGACAATGAATTCACGGTGTTCTTATTTCAATTTCCAGGAGTGTATTTTGTATGGGATCTAAAATTTAAAAACCTCTCTCACACCGGCCTGATATAGCTTCACTGACCAGGATTGTAAAAAACATGCGTATATTAAGGGAATTTTCATTGACAAAGCAGGCTTATCACATTCACACAGTTCAATACTGTTCTATCCTGATTAAATTAAGCTTAACTTAAATTCCATAAGGCAGTGAAGCAATTTCGAAGTCTCGGTGCGACGAAAATTGTCAGTCGATCTCCTGGAAACATTTGTAATAATTATTAACTTTCGGTGATCACATGGGGAAGATCGGAGATCTGCTGGTAAGACCATGTTAGCCTATTTATTTGAAGTAACTGGATATCTTGAGCATACAAAACGGCAGGTTCGTCCAGTGTAAATCAGACGTTCCCCACTGATCCCGTGCAACACAGCGTAGTAAGCAGACACTGTCAATAATAATAATCCGTTAAATAATACGCGAACACACTTACTTTTAGTTTAGTTCATGTATTAAATTCCTTCTCATACAGAATCTCATCAAGATGGCGACTAGCTCAACAATACATACATATACATCCTTCTTTCACGACTAATCGGCAAGAAGTCCCCTATTCTTTTTCCTGAGAGAAAACATAGATAGCAGAGAAGCTATTCCATGGAGTAAATGGACGCTCCAAGGAATAATTAGGCTTGAAACTACTTTGCATTGATAATCGGTAAGATAAGAAGAGATATTTCGAGATATGTACTGAGTTATATAATTTATAAAATTTCTGAAAATATCGTGGAGATACCGCTGCAAGAGACATTATATAATGATGTACAAGAAGAAACGGTTGGTTATGAAGCATGTAAAGATACAACGTTTCAGATTCAGATTTCTGCATGTAGAAGATTCACAAACATTGTGTACGGAAATTGCACAAAAGGCCATGAGTCTCTTTTCTGGTCAACCATTACCACATTCGTTCGTGACCCAAAAAACTCGAAGATCGTAGATTTTGACAGTTAAAAGCCTTGTCAAACGTTGATTAGTTGTCTAGAACAATTCCACTTCTCCATTTCTTCTGATTTGCTAATCAAGTTCGCTGCAAAAAACTAAACTTGTACATTTTCGTAAGTAAAACTCTTCACATCGTTTGGTCAGCTCGAACACCTCCGAGACCTGATAACTGCTGCATTTTTATAGACCAGCCTGAGAAATAAACTGACGAGGAAGAAACAGTTTGATGATGGAAATTCTCGCTTCACTTTGCCCGACGTGACGTCTTCGACATAGCCTTTGAGGCTACATGTATAACACTCATAAGTCGAGAGAACCAGCTATTGTCCGGGAGACTCTAATGAGCCTTTCCAGACAATTGCCTGTCTGCTTTCGTGAAATGCATGTATCAGATGAGAGGCAACAGTCCCCCCCAAATGGCTCGTAAAAGATAATAACAGGTTCGCTGGTACCTACTATTAGCCGTGCCCGCGTTGTAAATCACTCTAATTAACGTGTTGCTGTAAAACATGGTCCTCGGCGGTCCCTAATTCCCTCCATCACGTCCCCCAGTCCTTCTAATCTGGCGAAGTTCCCCCGTCTTTCTAGTGTCAATTTCGCCTTTGTAGATTTTTAATGATGTTCTTGTTAGAGACGCATTGGTATTCCTAGCTTCCCATTCCAATTTGGTCAGGTATTGGACATGAGTTCCCAAACAGTATATTTCGTGTTCCTCTAGATTGATTGTAAAAGAGAACTTGCCATTATTAGTCGTATTTCGTAATGACATTTTAATAAAGAGATCGAGTTTAGCGTGCCTCTTGTTCACAGATCGCCACGACGTCTTAAAACCAATCCAAAATAGAAGAATACTTCTTCGCGGATTCGGAAGGGAAAAAAAGAAAAAAAAATCGTCTTTATACTAGTCTCGTTATTCAGGTATGAAACATCTGAAGAGTTGCTTATGCGATGATTCGCAAGTATCATTCGATGACGGCGTTCCCGATTCAAAATCAGATGCCTTACTCAGTCGTCTTCTTGAAGTATTAAGATACTTCTGTCATGGCACAATATTCGAGCGCTAGAGAACTAGCATCACTTCCACTACAATACAGTGGCCATAGTGGTGGTGGAGTTGGTGGTAGTAGTAGTAGTAGTATTAGTAGTAGAAGTTGTTGTTGTTGTTGTTATTTACTCAGCCGTGGATCGCTTTTACAAGGATACTGGCCTTTTCGCGGTATTTCAGTTCAAGAACAAACAAATAAAAATATAATTCATAGCCCGTCAATCCAAAAAGTTTCAAGGCTCGATTAAGAAAAAATAGAAAAAAGATCGTGATTTTAATGCTTCAGGTGTTCTACGTAGTCTCCCTTTCCCCACTTGAATACATCGCACAGAACGTTCATACAACTCTGTGAGATGTGAGAAAACTCATTCTTTGTTCAAATCGCATGCCACATTGGTTTGAGCGTCTGTTAGTTCGCCAAAGCGTTGAGCCTTCATGTGAATATCTACAGTTTGCCGTTTTGTGGCGGGTTCGTATAGATAACACCAAATCCTCTCAAACGGAAAAATTTTCTCCGGAAAAGAACTGCCCTCGTTTGGTGTTTCAGTTAAGTCGCGGCAAGCGTCTACGCCTTGTTGCAATTTTTCTGGAGACAAGTTGTGCGAGACATCTTTGCACAAAATTTTTCTTCTTCAGAACATTATGGAGAATACGTGAGGTGTCTGTGCTTTCGGACATTCCCGAAAGAACAGGCACCACATATATAATTAAGGTGAGGACGATCAATTGGTCACTTCAGCGCAGAGGCACACCACGACCGAACTCTTACGGGAATCGGTGAAATCGCGCGAGATATGAGGACACTGTGCAAGGGGCGCTACATAGGATGGATTGAGAATCTTGGTCTGGCGGGGGCGTGCAGTTGCGATGACCACTGTGTCCGGTTGACGCAGTAGTCAGCGCATCTTCATAGTATGTAGGAGACCCGGGTTCCAATCGAGGCCCGGCACACATTTTCAGCTTCTCCCATTAAATCAATGGCCACTAGCAGCTAATATCTGACATTTTTTTCTCTTGATTCGGGAGAATGTCTTGAAAGCTTGATCTCGAGGAGTTACTCCATTGTGATTAGTAGCACAAGAATGTTAACAAACTATGGCCACCCATCCGCTGTTTAACACTACCTGCACACAAATGACTGGTCGAATGCACATCTGTGGTTTACAGTTGTCAGTTCAAGCTGCCGCTGTAGTTACTGCGCTGACATTGCTTATACACTAGAAATAAAATCAGTCTCGGAACTTTTCGGACCGACAGCGTATATCCAGCGTATATCGTTAATGGTCCAACTTTACAAGGGAAGGATAGTCGGTTCAAATGGCTCTGAGCACTATGGGACTTAACTTCTGAGGTCTGAGTCCCCTAGAACTTAGAACTACTTAAACCTAACTAACCTAAGGACATCACACACATCCATGCCCGAGGCAGGATTCGAACCTGCGACCGTAGCGGTCGCGCGGTTCCAGACTGTAGCGCCTAGAACCGCTCGGCCACCACGGCCGGCCCAAGGATAGTCGGCTATGGTTTTGTAGTAGGAACCAAATGGGCATTTGGGGAAATGTGCTTTCCAACAGCAAATGATTTTCTAGATGTCTTATTGACGTGTCAATGTCTTTGCAATTATGTGCGACTCCATCAGAACATCAGAACAGGCTGAAGGAGGATAACATGATAAACATGGTCAGGATTGGGATCTGGCTGTTTTTGAGAAAAATGTGTTATCTTTAAATGTTACTCGTTCGTATTCCACCACTTGTGTGTCACCGTCTGTGGGTCTTAATTTAATATCTGAAGCTTCGAACACAAATTTTGAACAATATTAATAACGTATGAACGTAAGCTCAAAAGCCAATGTCTGCCCAAACAAAATTCTCTTGAGTTCTGAACCGCGTCGTATTATCAAATGTGGCCACCGTTTCAACATTTGTTGCAAATGCCTTCGTCAAGTGATAGCTGATACGTGGAATTCAAATAAAAACCTAGTGTATTGTAGCAGTACTTCTCTGATAAGTCACAATATTTTTACATTGGATGATGACAAGTACGGCTCCAGAGAAGGAGAATAAAATGTTAAAAGGTAACGGCCGGATGATGAAAACTCATTAGTTGCCCTTACGCCGCTTGTCTCTCCCATCGCAAGCATCACACACAGAGCTGTAAAACTGCTGTCGGCTACCGCAGACTACCATAAGTAAGTGTAGACTACAGTAGCTTTCCTAGTGGTCAGTTAAGATCGTACCCGCATTATCTGTACATTGGATGTGTTGCATACCTGTCAGGCGTTACCTCATGACGACCGCTTCCTTTACGTACGAGATCAGTGTTTCACTAAATTCCCCTAAAAAACCGGAAGAAGTGAACCGTCTATAAACTGAGGATATATGAAGGGCCAGGTAACTTAGGAACATTTTTCTCTACAGTTACCCGCTTGCCTGGTACTAAAGAATAAACACTATTTACAGCAAACTGAAACTGTCAGTTTTTAATTTAGGTTTTATTCGATTTGTAACGTGAAACAGAGGGGTGTTTTAGTAAAACTAAAGAAAACAATACAGATTTATCAAATAGCGCTAGAAAACTCTGTTTCCTCAACAAAAAGATAAAATAAAAAAACCACAAAACAACAAAGCATCATACAGCTCTTCAATACTTCGTCGAAACTATATAAAACAAGTTTCCTGTTATTCATAAGCAACTTCCGCATTTATCGATAACAACAGAAGATCTTGCCTTTGATCACGATGAAGAATATTCTATTGAGTACAAAATAACAATTATATATATATATATATATATATATATATATATATATATATATATATATATATAGCCGGCCGGAGTGGCCGAGCGGTTCTAGGCGCTACAGTCTGGAACCGCGCGACCGCTACGGTCGCAAGTTCGAATCCTGCCTCGGGCATGGATGTGTGTGATGTCCTTAGGTTAGTTATGTTAAAGTAGTTCTAAGTTCTAGGGGACTGATGACCTCAGAAGTTAAGTCCCATAGTGCTCAGAGCCAGCCATTTTGATATACATATTTATATGTTTGTGAATGTAAACCGTACTTGCATCAAAAGTGATTACTTTGGTTACATAAAAGCACAGAAGTTATGCGATCAACTAATTTTTATTACTTGTAAAATGCAATTTATATTCTGCAAGGATATAAAATACACGCTGATGAGCTGTTCGATTTATGTACAAAAGAAACTACCAAACAAACAAAAAGTCAAAGATAAGTCGTCTGCTCCCAGTTTCTCTCATACGCACTCATTTGCGTCTCCTTTCCTACCAATTCTACCGATACTACCGGTAACGGCCGCGCTGTTTGAGGCGCCATGTCACGGGTTGCTCAGCTTCTCCCGTCGGAGTTTCGAGATCTCCCTCTGGCATAGGTGTGTGTGTGTGTGTGTGTGTGTGTGTGTGTGTGTGTGTGTTATTCTTAGCATAAGTTAGTTTAAGTAGTGTGTAAGTCTAGTGACCGATGACCTCAGTAGTTTGGTCCGTTACGAAATCACACAGATTTAAACATTTTGAACTGCCAGTAATCCTACCATTTACTGCATCATTTATATAGTGTACCAAAACTACCAAACCGTAATTTCGGTATAACGCAGATCTAGTCACGTAGCGTGCTAGTGTTCTCTGCACGATTATTGGTTTCCACTGGTTTTCATCACTTTGTAACATTTTTTCAATCGAACGATCAGAAATTTTACGTTGGCAAGCGGGGCGACTGTGTTGACCGTTGTGTAAGAGAAAAAGAGAAGGTCACAGAGAGAGAGAGAGAGAGAGAGAGAGAGGGGGGGGGGGGAGAGGGAGAGGGAGACAGAGCGAAGCCACCAGACAAAAATTTGTGTGATGGAAGGAGATGACGTAGACTCCTTTCAACCTCAGTGTCTTTGAATCTCCGTGATTAATGTCTTCATTTACATTTTATACTCCTTTCGAATTATCCACAAATTTCGTACAATACATAATTTTACCTCATTTGCCAACGACTTCACAAAAATTGCACATCCTGGTTGAGTCTTTGACAAGGAACGAACGTAGGACAGAGGATGGCCGGAGAGCGAGCGAAGCAGAAAGGCACGACATAAAACAGGCTGCGAGGAGTCCGCGAGCCAGACAATGCAGCGCCGGCCACGTGGAGCCCTGCCCCCTTCATATGCAAATACACGTTCCCCGCACGTGGGGCCGCGCCCTCGCGCTCACAGCTGACCATGCTGTCCAGCGGACGAGCCGCCGTCTTACGGAAAACTCTTCCCCACTTCTCCGAAACAGTACTTACACATTCATTTTGTGTCTGAAGTACACATAGAGGGTGATGTTCCGATATGTACTGAAAATGAAACAATGCAAAGATGTCACTGAAAAACAATCTAAAACTTCTGCATCATTTTTCATCAAACCAATGCACAGTGACGAACCAAAGCAGTATGACCAGTGACCACTGCAAATGGGTAAATTCACTGACATAAGAGACTTTAATAAAGGGCGGATTGTTATGGCCTGACGTCTGGGAAACGACACCGCGGAAACGGCGAAGATGGTAGACTTTCGCTTGCTACTGTGGTCAATATCTATGATAGAAATCAGGAACACCAACAGCCGTACATTTTACAAAATATATTAACTACGCGGCCAGTTTCGACATCACATTAGTGTTATCTTCAGGCGCATATGGAAACCTAATGGCGATATCCAGCACTCGGTGCAGTAGGACAGATGCCTTCACTAGTCTCTTGTGTTTCTACACTCCCGGAAATGGAAAAAAGAACACATTGACACCGGTGTGTCAGACCCACCATACTTGCTCCGGACACTGCGAGAGGGCTGTACAAGCAATGATCACACGCACGGCACAGCGGACACACCAGGAACCGCGGTGTCGGCCGTCGAATGGCGCTAGCTGCGCAGCATTTGTGCACCGCCGCCGTCAGTGTCAGACAGTTTGCCGTGGCATACGGAGCTCCATCGCAGTCTTTAACACTGGTAGCATGCCGCGACAGCGTGGACGTGAACCGTATGTGCAGTTGACGGACTTTGAGCGAGGGCGTATAGTGGGCATGCGGGAGGCCGGGTGGACGTATCGCCGAATTGCTCAACACGTGGGGCGTGAGGTCTCCACAGTACATCGATGTTGTCGCCAGTGGTCGGCGGAAGGTGCACGTGCCCGTCGACCTGGGACCGGACCGCAGCGACGCACGGATGCACGCCAAGACCGTAGGATCCTACGCAGTGCCGTAGGGGACCGCACCGCCACTTCCCAGCAAATTAGGGACACTGTTGCTCCTGGGGTATCGGCGAGGACCGTTCGCAACCGTCTCCATGAAGCTGGGCTACGGTCCCGCACACCGTTAGGCCGTCTTCCGCTCACGCCCCAACATCGTGCAGCCCGCCTCCAGTGGTGTCGCGACAGGCGTGAATGGAGGGACGAATGGGGACGTGTCGTCTTCAGCGATGAGAGTCGCTTCTGCCTTGGTGCCAATGATGGTCGTATGCGTGTTTGGCGCCGTGCAGGTGAGCGCCACAATCAGGACTGCATACGACCGAGGCACACAGGGCCAACACCCGGCATCATGGTGTGGGGAGCGATCTCCTACACTGGCCGTACACCACTGGTGATCGTCGAGGGGACACTGAATAGTGCACGGTACATCCAAACCGTCATCGAACCCATCGTTCTACCATTCCTAGACCGGCAAGGGAACTTGCTGTTCCAACAGGACAATGCACGTCCGCATGTATCCCGTGCCACCCAACGTGCTCTAGAAGGTGTAAGTCAACTACCCTGGCCAGCAAGATCTCCGGATCTGTCCCCCATTGAGCATGTTTGGGACTGGATGAAGCGTCGTCTCACGCGGTTTGCACGTCCAGCACGAACGCTGGTCCAGCTGAGGAGCCAGGTGGAAATGGCATGGCAAGCCGTTCCACAGGACTACATCCAGCATCTCTACGATCGTCTCCATGGGAGAATAGCAGCCTGCATTGCTGCGAAAGGTGGATATACACTGTACTAGTGCCGACATTGTGCATGCTCTGTTGCCTGTGTCTATATGCCTGTGATTCTGTCAGTGTGATCATGTGATGTATCTGACCCCAGGAATGTGTCAATAAAGTTTCCCCTTCCTGGGACAATGAATTCACGGTGTTCTTATTTCAATTTCCAGGAGTGTATTAACACGATGTATGCTCTCTAGCCAACTAACAACAAATGCCGTTGTTGGGCGGTTTCTCTCCCTTATTTTTACAAATTTATGACCAGACCCAATTCTGCTCCAGTAATGGATCATCTAAAAATCTATTAGAATTGGCTGAAGAATGGTGAAACTAAGAGGAAGCAACTAGATTTTGGGCGTACACCTCATTACAGAACGTGGAGGAGGGAGACTTTGCCACCCTGTAAAACAGAGCAGGCCCCAATATTCCATGGCAATCTGACGATAAAGTAGTCATGGTGCGGACATGAGTATACCATTCAGCGCACTTGGGGCTCCGCAGCAGGCGGATCCTACTTGTCCCCATGTTGACACAACGACTGCAGTGGACACGGGATCATCGAGACTTGACCGTGGAAATTTTTTGTTCGTTACACCACGTCGATGATCATGTTAGAATACGCTGCCGCTGTCGTCCAGGCGAAACACTCGAATTATGTACGATACAACGACCACAGCCCGGTGGGGGATGGTTTTATGGTATGGGGGATATTCACCTGGGCTTCCATTGGATTGTGGTTGTAACCGAAGGAACCATGAGAGCTATGGACTACAGGAATATTATTGCGGACACGTTTGATGCTTAATGTCGTGCCCAGCAGCACTGGCATGTTCTAGCATGATAAATTTCCGTGACACAACCGCAGTATCATGCTGCAGTAGTTTGAACAGCATGATAGTGAACACACGTTGATGGCTTGGCCACCAAATTCGCTTGATTTGAACTCGACAGCACACATATGGGTGACTATGTGGACGCGCCATCTTCGCGGCCCCAAACCTACCAAGAAGTTTTCTAACTGGTGTCACGCGGAATTACTGCTGCATTATGTTCCAAAATGAACCAACACGTTATCAACCAAGTGGTTATGATGTTTTGCCTCATCATTGTACACGGAGCAATCGCTACAGTTCTGTACATCATAAAAAACAAGTCGGAAGGACATCAAATTAGTTCATACATAAAATGGTTAGACTGGCGATATAACACCAGATTTTCGGAAAAACATCATCAATTCCGAAGATCGCAACAGCCGACAAGTGCGAGAATTATTGCACATCAGCTTAACAACTCATGTATCCATATTTCTGAGAACAAGAATATACAGAAAAATAGAAAAAAAATTCAGGATGTCTTAGATGGCGATCAGTTTGTCTCTAGGAAAGGTAAAGGCACCAGAGAGGCACTTCTGAAGTTGCAGTTCATAATGGAAGCATAACTAAAGAAAAATTAAGGCACCATCATAGGATCTGTCCGCCTAGAGAAAGCGTTCAACAATGTAAAATGGTGCGAGCTCTTCGAAATTCTGAGAACAAAGGGGTAAGCTGTTGGGAAAGGCGGGTAATACACAATATGTACAAGAACCAGGGAGGAACAACAAGACTGGAAGACCGAGAACGAAGTGCTCTGATTAAAAAGGATATAAGACAGGGATGCAATCTTCATCCCTATTGTTCAATTATAACTTCACAAACTACGTCAGTAACGCGTTGGTCCACCTCTGGCATTTATGCAAGGATTGTTGGATACCTGAGGGATATCGTGCCAAATAGTGTCGAATGGGTGCATTAGATCCTCAAAATTCCATGATTGTTGGAGAGTCCTGCCCATAATGCTCCGAACGTTCTCAACTGAGGGCAGATCTGGCGATTTTCTGGCCAAGATAGGGTTTGGCAAGCGTGATGACAATCAGTAGAATCTCTCGCCGTGTCGGACGGGCACTATCTTGCTGAAACGTAGTCCCACGATGTATTGTCATGATGGGCAACAAAGCAGGGCGTAGAATATTGTCACCATGCCACTGTGATGTAAGAGTGCCGCTGATGCGAACCTAAGGGGTCCTGCCACGAAAAGGAATGACACCCAGACCATCATTCCTGGCTGTTGGGCTGTATGGTTGGCAACAGTCAGGTTGGTATTCCACTACTACCTGGAGCGTCTCCAGACACGTTATCCGCCTGGTGTCTCACTGACTGTAGTAGAACTGGTTTCAGTGATGAGTCCAACTTCAAACTGAGTGTTGATGACCAGCGAAGACATGTCTGGCGATGCTCCAGACAGTGGTTGAATGCAACCTGACTGGCACCCACCATGCAGCCAGACAACCAGGACTGATGGTATCGGGTGCCATTTCCTTTCATAGCACGACTTCTTTGGTTGTCATCTGCGACACCCCTACAGCACAGGTGAACGTCGACGATATTCTAAACCTCTTCAAAGGAAGTCTTCCTGGGCTCACACATTCTGAGAGTTTCTACTGCTTGCTTACCAAATTCTGCCTTGGCCTGCAAGGTCACCAGATCTCTCCCCAACTGAGAACGTTTGGAGCATTATGGCGGGATCCTTCAACAATCTCTGGATATTGACGATCTAACGCTTCAGTTGGGTAGAATTTGGCGCTATATCCCTCATGAAGAGATCTAACAACTCTATCAATAAATGCCGAGCTGAATAACTGCTTGCATACGGTCCAGAGGGAGACCAACTCTTTACTGATTTGCTCAATTTGTGAAGCTCTTCTCTTGATTGAATCATCCAATTTTTCTGAAATTGTGATCATTTGTTTTTTTCACATGTATACATCTTGTACACTTCTGCCATTAAAATTGCTACACCGAGAAGAAATGCAGATGATAAACGGGTATTCATTGGACAAATATATTATACTATAACTGACATGTAATTACATTTCGCGCAATTTGGGTGCATAGATCCTGAGAAATCAGTACCCACAACAACCACCCCTGGCCGTAATAACGGCCTTGATACGCCTGGGCGTTGAGTCAAGCAGAGCTTGGATGGTGTGTACAGGTACAGCTGCCCATGCAGCTTCAACACAATACCACAGTTCATCACGAGTAGTGACTGGCGTATTGTGACTAGCCAGTTGCTCGGCCACCATTGACCAGACGTTTTCAATTGGTGAGAGATCTGGAGAATGTGCTGGCCAGGGCAGCAGTCGAATATTTTCTGTATCCAGAAAGGCCCGTACAGGACCTGCAACATGCGGTCGTGCATTTTCCTGCTGAAATGTAGGATTTCGCAGGGATCGAATGAAGGGTAGAGCCACGGGTCGTAACACATCTGAAATGTAACGTCCATTGTTCAAAGCGCGGTCAGTGCGAACAAGAGGTGACCGAGACGTGTAACCAATGGCACCCGATACCATCACGCCGGGTGATACGCCAGTATGGCGATGACGAATACGCGATTCCAATGTGCGTTCACCGCGATGTCGACAAACACTGATGCGACCATCATGATGCTGTAAACAGAACCTGGATTCATCCGAAAAAATGGCGTTATGCCATTCGTGCACCCAGATTCGTCGTTGGGTACACCATCGCAGGCGCTCCTGTCTGTGATGCAGCGTCAAGGGTAACCGCAGCCATGGTCTCCGAGCTGATAGTCCATGCTGCTGCAAACGTCGTCGAACTGTTCGTGCAGAATATTCAAATGGTTCAAATGGCTCTGAGCACTATGGGACTTAACATCTATGGTCATCAGTCCCCTAGAACTCAGAACTACTTAAACCTAACTAACCTAAGGACAGCACACAACACCCAGCCATCACGAGGCAGAGCGTGCAGAATGTTGTTGTCTTGCAAAAGTCCCCATCTGCCGGCCCATGTGGCCGTGCGGTTCTAGGCGCTTCAGTCTGGAACCGCGTGACCGCTACGGTCGCAGGTTCGAATCCTGCCTCGGGCATGGATGTGTGTGATGTCCTTAGGTTAGGTTTACGTAGTTCTAAGTTCTAGGGGACTGATGACCGCAGATGTTAAGTCCCATAGTGCTCAGAGCCATTTGAACCACTTTTTGAACCTTATTATTTAAATTACATGGTGGACTCTCCATCAGACCCTATTAGTCACCACGTCAACTAGTCACCACGTCACCTAGTCACCTAGGACATGATGGAGAGGAAGGAGGTAGGGAGAAGTCGTTTACAGACATTGCGAGGAGCGCCTGGTCAGGACTGAGGAAAGCTCCACTGGTGGATGCAGGGACACGCCTGGAGGCGTTGCGGCCGGCCCACGGTGCGGCGGTGGCTGAGGCGGGTCCAGCTCCAGTTACGCGTTGTGGTCGCGTGCGACTCTGGTTTCTGGCAGGTGCGCCAGTTGTACGGCTGCGTGTACAGCCGCGGTGACAAATGCGACTGTGTCGGAGGGTGTCGGGTTATGCCGCACGACCCGCCTACCGCCATCGATCTCTTCCCAGACGGCAGGGGCCGGGAGAAACTTCAGAGCTGTCCTCAAGGTTCTGCATCGTGCCAGGTGGCGTGGCGGTTAAGTGGCGGGGTTGGAGTGCCCGCCCAGCAAGCGAGCCGCGGAGTGTTCCCTCAGAGGTACTAACTCCTACGGCATTCAAACAAATATTTCATTTTACTGATATAAAAATATAAGTTTCGTATCACAGCTCTTTCTCCATTTTTCTCTTCAAAGCAAACCCAAGTTTAACAGTGGCGTGTAACGCCTGCTTTACGCCACATTTAATGCATACGAGTACAACGAGTAATTACTGAAATGCCCCGTCGCAGTAGCATGTAAAACAGCGGTCACACTAAGTTTTCACTATCTGATACCTACGCTTGTGTGTATTCACAGGGACCGAGAAAGGTTCCGTAGTGGTAAGCTCAGTACTCGTCTTTTACATTGTTCGTTTTGTTCTTTAATTTCACTCCATGCTGTTCAGTGATATCGCCATTCATTAGTTGCATTCTAATAAACTGCTAACGCAATAAATATTACAAACATTTTAGTGATTTTCATGTCTATACATCCGTACAGCTTCGAACACACTAAAACATTAACATTCTTTTACAAAGTGCTTGTCATACATCGCCATGCCTCCGACCGTAAGGTAATGCTGCTTTACAACTACTCACTCAATAATTCCTCAGCCATCAACGCTCTGCGCATCCTACTCCATAGAGAGTTCAAACACTAATTTTATACAACTCTCGGAACTGATCACAAGGTGCGGATTTGTACAAGCCTTGAAATTATTGTAATTTAAATAATAAATACTACAAACATTACTCCACTTATTGTTTTCGTGTAGGTTCACCAGCTACGAGCTTCCTCCACGCAATATTCGCCCACTGGATACATCCGCTAAAAGATGTCCAATATTGTCTAGTCGGCAGCTATTTCTCTGCTTAGCTATACGACCCCCAAACATAAATGTCCAAGTAATAAATATGTAGTGAAAAATGAAAGTATATGTCAGACCTAATCCGGATTTCCTGCAAATCGCCTGATGTCTCCTTAATTACCCTTAAGTAAAAATAGTCCCTGCTGTCGCGCTATCCTCTGTGCCCTCGGTGGCTCAGATGGATAGAGCGTCTGCCATGTAAGCAGGAGATCCTGGGTTCGAGTCCCGGTCGGAGTAGACATTTTCACCTGTCCCCGTTGACATATATCAACGCCCATCAGCAGCTGAAGGTATTAATATAATTCTAATTGCGTTTCAGTGTAGTTATTTCATCTCCACATGTGGCATTTCCGTGACAGTAAGCCTCAGGTGTATTCTAGAAGACTGCGGTTAAGATCTCTGTAGCTTCTGATCCGTTTATAATGACCTCTTCTTCCATGGGACGTTCAGCGCTAATTTTCGTTTCCTTCGTACCGTGGGATGTGAACAGTGACGCCGCGACTGTCGACTGTAGTGGCGATGTGAGTCCAGTGAGGAGCACAGAGCCAGTGAATGAACCGCTGGAGCAGAACGAAAGCAGACGTATCGAGGGAGAGGCCGGCGGGGCGTGGCCTCCTATATTTAGTGGTCCAGAGCACCGAAGCGCGGGCCGCGTGCCGCTGTTTGTGTTGGCGCCAGGTGGGGAATGCGCCGTCCCGCTGTATCAGCCTTCCGGCTGCTCCACGAACCGTAGCTCACGTCCAAGCCAGGTGGGGCCCGTCTCCGTCGCCACCGAGCGCCAACTCTGCAACACAGCGGACACACTGCCTGCGGTGGCTACACTGGTCTCGATACTTGAACTGAAAAACAGCAGCATTTAGCGGTCGATAATTGGTGTCCAAGCACACTATCTAGACACCATTGTCTAATGCTGAACAGATCATTAGGCGTCACAAGAGGCGGAACTGTCAGTATAAAGGAGGTGGCGAGTATTTTCTTGAGAGTAGAGAAGCAGCAACAGAGGGATGAACCCAGAATGAAATTTTCACTCTGCAGCGGGGTGTGCGCTGATATAAATCTGCCATGTTGTTTCATATCAGCGCACACTCCGCTGCAGAATGAAAATTTCGTTCTGGAAACATCCCCCAGGCCGCGGCTAAGTCATGTCTCCGCAATATCTTTTCTTTCAGGGGTGTTAATTCTGCAATGTCTGCAGGACATCTTCCGTGAAGTTTGGAAGGTAGGAGACGAGGTACTGGCGGATGTAAAGCTGTGACGAGGGGTCGTGAGTCGTGCTTGGGTAGCCGGCTCGGTAGCTCAGCGTTTTCGCTCAGAGGGGTAGCTGCCCTCTGTAATAAAAAAACTGAGTTAATGGATCAACGCCGAACTGAAATGGGTGTCTTGCTACGTCCGCCACGAGCAGATGCAGCGAACGAAAACGAACAAAATGAGATTTAAAAAAATGATGGTAGAGCACTTTCCCACGAAAGGCAAAGGTCCCGAGTTCGAGTCTCGGTCCGGCGCACAGTTTTAATCTACCAGGAGGTTTCACAACAGCGGAATGGATAGCTTACGAGAGCTCAGTGACTTCGAACGTGGCCTAGTCACCTGAGGAACAAATCCACGAGGGATATTTCGTCCCGTGTAAAGCTGCCCTAAGTCAGCTACTGCTGATGTGACGGTAAAGCAGCAACTGCAACTGAACCAAGACGGACAGGGATCTTTCACCATTGCGGAGAGTAGCTGTGAAAAGCATGAAATCGGCTGTCCCCTTAATTTCCTTCAATAAAATGCTAAATACGGGATAATGTGAATATATTGTACAGCATTGTACACAGTGCACAGTAGAGGAACGGTTCGGAGACGATGCTTCAACGTCACGATCCACTGACCGAGCGAGGTGGCGCAGTGGTTAGCACAATGGACTCGCATTCGGGAGGACGACAGTTCAATCCCTCGTCCGGCCATCCTGATTTAGGTTTTCCGTGATTTCCCTAAATCGCTCCAGGCAAATGCCGGGATGGTCCCTTTGAAAGGGCACGACTGACTTCTATCCCCTTTCCCCCCTAATCTGATGAGACCGACGACATGCGTGTATGTTCTCTTCCCCCAAACAACCCAGCCCAACCCAACCCAACCCAATCCAAGATCCACCATGTTACAAAGCATCACACGTTTTGTAGACCACAACATTGCTGAAAAGGGCTGGCTGCCCAGAGTCACGATCTGAACCCAAAGGGAAACATCTGACGTCAGTAACAATGTCGACTTCGCTCCCGACTCCATAACCAACACCAATATGTTCTCTGGTTTCTGTTCTTGAGGGAGAATAGCCTTCCAATCCTCCATAGATAAGATATTCAGACACCTCACTGAAAGCAACAGCGGATAGCTTTTTATTGAGAAAAAGTGTGAACACGCCTCACATTAATGTTCACTAACAGGTGTCCGGATGTTTTTGATCAGATGGTGCGCATACGAGGGGTAGCTATAAAGTTTTAATTATCGCTTCGAAAAAAGACGAGACCATGAAATGCCACCCTTCTATGCGACACATGTTTCTCAACCATGGACGACCTCGCCGAGACGTTGGCTGTGGAGGGTATTCGGAAACCCGCTATGCAGTTACAACGTACAGGGTGTCGATAAACAGTCTGAATCGCTATTAAGTGTGTTGCAGGGAAGATTTTACAGAGAAATAATTGTTGTGAAAAAAAAAAGATTCGCTACGTTTTGCCGCTTCGAGTTATTTAACTGTAAAGTTAACCAATCGGGTCGTCGTGCGCGAAGATTCGAGCACTTACACGCACTAAAACGCGGTAATGCACAAATACCTACGTGTCTGTGAGTTATCACTTGTGCAAATGCACATTAACCAGTTAAAATGTGCCTTTTCCCGAAGTGATAAATATAAGATAAATTACTGTGTGCCGGACCGAGACTCGAACTCGGGACCTTTTTCGAGTCTGGGTCCGGCACACAGTTTTAATCTGCCAGAAGTTTCATATCAGCACACACTCCGCTGCAGAGTGAAAATCTCATTCTGGACTGTGGCTGAGCCATGTCTCCACAATATCCTTTCTTTCAGGAGTGCTAGTTCTGCAAGAGGTTCGAAGGAGAGCTTCTGTGAAGTTTGGAAAGTAGCAGACGAGGTACTAGTGGAAGTAAAGCTGTGAGGACGGGGCGTGAGTCGTGCTTGGGTAGCTCAGAGGTAGAGCATTTGCCCGCGAAAGGGAAAGGTCCCGAGTTCGAGACTCGGTCCGGCACACAGTTTTAATCTGCCAGGAAGTTTCAACATGAGTAGAGAGTTGGAACCAGGCCTTATCCATGCAGAAGGTGACATGAAGAATGTCAGTGGTATTCCTCTAATTAAAGATGCAAACATTTGCAGTAACGGATTCACATTTCAAGACCTACTTACTCCAGTTCTTGTACTGTTCTCACTTCTTACGGGAACAATTCCTGTATTTCCTAACCGCTTTATGTGCGGTTGCAAGCTCGGTATCCCTTTCTTATGCCAAGTTGTGCCATGATTTTACTGGGCTCTGCTGCATAGAGCCAGAAGTATCCAAGAACTTCTGTTCGTTTAGTTTAAGTGGTCTTCCAGTTCGTCCAGCGTCTAAATGAGTGGACGGACTGCGTTAGGAGAGATACAGCTGTTCTCAGCATTTTTGTAGCAGACCCCTCCTGCACTAAATCTTTGTATTTCTCGCCTAGTCGAAACACATGTTCAAAAGGAAAAATAGCTCGTCTGTTGAAAAAAAAATGGCTCTGAGCACTATGGGACTTAGCATCTATGGTCATCAGTCCCCTAGAACTTAGAACTACTTAAACCTAACTAACCTAAGTACATCACACAACACCCAGTCATCACGAGGCAGAGAAAATCCCTGACCCCGCCGGGAATCGAACCCGGGCACCTGGGCGCGGGAAGCGAGAACGCTACCGCACGACTACGAACTGCGGACTCTGTTGAAAACACCATCATTTAACAAGAAAGTGTAAACACGACACATCGCCTTCAGTGGCTTTCATCATCTGGACCAAATAGTTAAATCTTACGCGAAATTAGAACGAATTAAAAAACAATCGCGCCTCTGTGAAAAAAAGTTCTACGAACTTTGTTTCGAACTTCCAAAGTAATGTACTCACGTAGTCGAGTACACAGCGGCATTCCGAACGCACTAAAATTCCGCATTTTGACTGTTAATGGTATGTTTCACTTCGAAAAATCATTTTTTCGTCATTTTGGAAATGCCTTCCACGCAATGGTTTCTTCTGCTGAGGAAAGAGGCCATGCCAGGAGAATACGAGAGAGTATGATTCGTAAAGAGGGAGCACGTGTGACTGCCGTGTGTAAGATGAGCTGAGGCCTTGTCGTGGGGCAGAAGCATTCACTTAGTCATCTCCCGGCGACGCTCTGTCTTCATAGACCTCCGTAACCTCTTAGGAGATTTGGGTAGTGTTTTCCTGTGACGATTACCTCCCCTTAAGGGCGCAATCTCTTAGCAGTCCCAAAGACCCACAGCATCACCTTGCCCTATCATGGTTGGGTTCAAAAATGGTTCAAATGGCTCTGAGCACTATGGGACTTAACATCTGTGGTCATAAGTCCCCTAGAACTTAGAACTACTTAAACCTAACTAACCTTAGGACATCACACACATCCATGCCCGAGGCAGGATTCGAACCTGCGACCGCAGTAGTCGCACGGCTCCGGACTGAGCGCCTAGAATATCATGGTTGGGTCTGCACCTTGATTGTGTAGTTCCTTCGTCTCATGATAGTAGTGACATATCCAACATTAGTCGGTAATTTCCAAGAATGATTGCCTATCGAAGTTGCGGGGTCCAAACGATGCATATCGAACGTGTGATTGTAAATCGATCATGCGACTCTGGTGGCGGGCGTTATGAGTATGTTTACGGTGGTCACTACAGCAACGACAAAAGAAGAGCGTTACAAAAGTACTTGTAATTACAAAGGAGACGACTT
Organism: Schistocerca serialis cubense; assembly: GCF_023864345.2. Lineage (NCBI taxonomy): Eukaryota > Metazoa > Arthropoda > Insecta > Orthoptera > Acrididae > Schistocerca > Schistocerca serialis. The sequence goes on along the minus strand of NC_064642.1, from coordinate 630,232,355 downwards.
ACCTTACTCGTTGTCAGTGTTGTCATGAGAAAGTCCATATGATGTGTACGCTACGGGAACAATTCCCTTTTTGCCATAGCCTGGCTAAACTCTGCCAATATCACGCAAAAATGTGGGTAGAGTGTCACTTGCATTAACTTTTCCCTGCAAACGCAACATGTGGAAATAGAGGTACTGAGTAACAGATAAGTCAGTTTCTGATGCTGTTACTTGCAAGGCGCAGTATCGAATCCAGCAAGATAGAAGAGTTACGTTGGTCTGGATGGATAATTTGAAAGAGTCGAACCACGCACTGTCTGCAATGAAATTGTAACGGTATTTCAGCATCGAAACTCTTCTTACAAAGTTTTACACACTTCGCACCACCACAGTCTACGCGTTCCCTCCTTTCCTCGTCCGGTAGTACTCCATATTTCCGACAAAATGTGAAACAGTTTCCTACGCTGGATAAGCATGGAATTAGATTTTTTCCATGTGAGAGAATCCGCCGAAGAAACGTCAAGAACACCAGACTACCCACTCATTACCGACATAAATCGTCTGGGTTTCCCAAGCGACTCACAAATAATTCATGGAGTTATGTAACTTAGAGCAACTTAGAGAGCGACGGAAAACTGATAAAAATGACGATCATAAGTAATTGATCATAAGGCCCCCCCCCCCCCCCCCCACCAGTCGCATGATCGATTTACAATAGCACGTTCGATATGTATCATTTGGACACCGCGACTTCGATAGGCAATCACTCTTGTAAATTACCCACTAGTCTATGGTGATTAGGAGGCGAAAGAAGCCATCTGGATCGGCCCGGCAGAGGCGCGACATTTCCGCTGCTGCCTCGATTCGGCGGAGTTTTTGAATGGGTGCGAACAGTAGGGGGACTCAACGGGCGAAGATATTGGTCGTGCTCAAATGTCTTTCGAAACTGATGAGTGATTTTTATTATTTCCACTGTCGCTTGGGTTGTGATACACCAGGGGCTCCACTTCCCGGTTACAGAGCGTAAGGCAAGTACTCAGATGAGCCAAAACATTTTCACCACCTGCTTAATAGCTTGTTCGTACGTCTTCCGAACAAAATACATCACTGATTCGGCATATCATGGATCCGACAGTCTGTTGGTAGGTATGTGGAGGTATGTGGCATTAGACGTCTGCTCACAGGTCAAGTAATTCGCGTAAATAACGGGCCGCTGATTTGTGTACGCCATGATGGCGCCCGATAGTGACCCAGATGGGTTCCATAGAATTTACATCAGGCGAATGTGGTCACCGAGACATCACCGTGAGTTCATATTATGCTCCTCAAACCACTATAGCGTGGGTCCGGCTCCGAGGCACGAAAAATTATACTTCTGAAAGATGACATCGCCGTCGGAGAAGACGTCAATCATGAAGGGATGAAGGCGGTCTGCAGCTGTCAGCGTGTCTTCGATCACTGCCGCATGTCCCATGCTGGCGCAGGGGAATATCACGCTAGCATAATACTGATCCCACCAGCCTGAGTCCGTGGCGCGCAGCACGTTTCGAGCCGCCGTTCACTCGCCGACGGCGTTTGTGGAAACGACCAGCAACCTTGTTAGCAAAAAATATGATTCACCTGAAGAGCCGAATCGATTCCACTGATCGACGGTCGAATCCCGATGTTCCCGTGCCCACTGCTATCGTAATTGACGGTATTGTTGGGTCAACATGTGAACACGTAGGGATGATGCTGCGGCTTCATGTTCGACAATGACGATGAATGGTATGCTGCGAAACACTTGTGCGTGCACCAGCATTGCGGCCTTTCGACAGAGATGCCACAGATCACCATTGTTCCTAGTTTGCAGAGCAGACAAGCCTCCAAACCCCACGTTCTGTCAAGAGGCGTGAATGTCCAACCACATAGCACCTAGTGCTAGTTTCAGTTACCTACCTCTTCCCGTAGATGCTCACGACATTAGCACGTGAATATTCAACCAGCTTCGCTGTTTTCGAGATACTCGTTCACAGGCTGTGCGTAATAATAATCTGCCCTTTCTCATCGTCGCTTATCTCTGTGATCTCCCCACTAGCAGTCCATTACCTTCGCTAGGGTGATCCCCCGTCCGTGTCTGCGTAACTAACGAGTAGATATTCTCGGTGTAGTGAAGCGTCTTAAATAACATAATGAAAGCGAGGCCTCGGTCCAGATTTTATACAGTAGCTCCGTACTTAGCAATCATAAACAACTGCTCGCTCGTCGGAAGATCCGTAGGAAGCTAGCTCAAGTCACACCAGTATCCAAGAAAGGAAATCGGAGTAATCCGCTGAATTACAGACCCATATCGCTAACATCGATTTGCAGGAGGATTTTGGAAGATATACTGTGTTCGAACATTATGAATTACCTCGATGAAAACGATTTATTGACAAACAACCAACATGGATTCAGAAACAATTTTTCTTGTGAAACACGACTAGCTCTTTATTCCCACAAAGTAATGAGTGCTGTTGACAGGAGATATTAAATTCATTCCCTATTTTTAGTTCTACAAAAGGCTTTTGACAATGTTCCTCACAAGCGACTTCTAATCGAATGGCGTGCCTATACAGTGCCGTCTCTGTTGTACGACTCGATTCATTCTTCTCAATTCCTCACATTTCTTTCCAAAAACAGATGTAATGCCTGATAGGATAACCGCAATCAGTGATTTTTCAATGTTACTTATAATCCGTCTTGATTGCAAAATGTTTATTCAAATGACCGGTTTCGGTTCATCTAGAACCATCTACAGGAGTATCACACATCGTGTGACGCAGCATGTGAAAGTTGCTGTATTTGGACAGGTTACTCCTGTACCAGAAATATCAGATCTGAAGATGGCTCTAGATGAACCGAAACCGGCCATATGAATAAACATTTTGCAATCAAGACGGATTATAAATAACATATTCCTCACATTCCGTTGTAATTGACAGAAAGTCATCGAGTAAAACAGAAGTAATATCTCGTGTTTCCCAAGGGAGTGTTATAGGTGCTCTGTTGCTCCTGATCTAGACTATCTAAGGAGTCCTGTTAGATTGTTGGCTGCCACTTACCGTCTTTTAAAGCCATCAGATGATTTCCACAAGATATCTACATGATGGAAATGTGGTAGTTGACTCTAAATTATGAAAAGTGTGCAGTCATCCACACGAGTACTAAAAACAATCCGTTAAATTTCGGTTACACGATAAATCACACAAATCTAAAGGCAGTAAGTTCAACTAAATACTTAGGGATTACAATTATGAATAACTTAAATTGGAACGATGATACAGATAATGTTGTTATGTATTAAGCAAACTAAAGACTGTGATTTATTGGCAGAGCACTTACAAAGTACAATAGGTCTACTAAAGAGAGTTTTTATACCACGCTTGTCCAGCCACTTCTGGACTGTTGTGCGATGTGGAATCGGCATCAGAAGGAGAACACGGAGGACATAGAACAAATTGAAAGAATAGCAGCTGGTTTTGTATTAACGAGAAATAGGGCAGACAATGTCACGGATATGATACCCGAACTGGGTTGGTAATCATTAAAACAAAAACGTTCTTCGTTTTATCATCTCATGAAATTTCAGTCACCAAATTCGCTCTCTGAGTGTAGAAATATTTTGTTGGCGTCCACCAACACATGAAGGAATGATCATCCCAAGGGAAATCGGAGCCTGCAAGGTAAAATTTGAGTCTTCGTTACTCCCGCCGCTGTTCGAGAGTGTAACAATAGAGAAATAATTCTTGAGGGTATTTTTGGTCTGTCGTTGCAACTACAAAAATGCGTGATTTTTTCACCAGACGCGTTTCGCTTTATTGAGGTAAAGCATCATCAGTGGCCTTACTTACATTTTGATTTGCTTTTTAGATCGAAAAACAGTTGAAAGGTCTCTGTTGGATTCCTTTCATGTTAATTTCTTAAATATGTTGTCATTTACGGCATAAATTCCTCTTCTAAATTTACAGTGCTGTTTCTGACTATCTGGGAGGAGACTGAGCAGTGGAATGTGTTATTTTTACACATAAACAAGAACTATCTGTCACACTACTACACTTTAAAGCACAGTTTATATGTAATTCATGTCACACAGTCTCATATGGAACCTACATCCGCTTTCTTTTATATACTGTATATGATAAGATACTGTCATCCCCCTTCCCTTCTGTGTGAGAGGATGAATGAGCAAATGTATTTGTAGTTGCATGCTGGATGGTAGCAGACAAGCCTGTCTGCTAGAGAACAGTAGGACCAACGTCGGAACAGGTAGCTACGCTTTCTAAAAGCAAAGAGGTTTCTATCCTTAGTATGGTCCTGTCCGTCCCTTGTCATGTTGGTATAGGAAGCTGCCTCTCTGGCCACTTCCGTTTGTATTTGTGAGCCACCCTCAGGAAGGGACCACGGCAGTCTGTCCGCGGCGAGCGTCTGAAGTGGTAAGATCTCCGGCTAAGCCCGTGTCTGCTAAGTCCGTAGGACAATGGATTTCTTAAGTTGAGCCTAACTGAAAATTTAATCACCTTTATTTCAGGTTTAGCTCTAAAATATCTAATGTTATCTTAAATTGCAGCGCAGTGTAATTCGAGTGTGAAGTTCAGAATATATTCCAGTAGTTGCTTTGTCACTACTTTGTGAGTAAAGTGGAACCGCGTGTTGATCAGTAACTCTAACTAGCATCATCAATCTTAAATGCGAATGTGCGTGTGATTATAACGTCTCGTCTTCACAATATTTTTCAATATAGCAACTTTTCTTTATGTTCAACCCACGTGGGGTGTACTTTGTGAGACCAGTACCACGTGCTTATACAACTGTTTGACCCATCAGGTTAATAGTAAGACGATAGTAACCAGTTCGAGGTTTTTCTTTAGTAAATTGCGTTTCGATGTAATTTATTTTAATTATCAAAATTATTGTGGAGTTACACTCTTTATGTAAACCAAGTTGACCACGTGAAGCACGTGGTGAAAGCATCAAAGTAGCCCTCAGCTATTCTTTTCGGGAAGATTTCACAGAGAGTTAGTATGAATTTAGTATACCAGTATGTGGTAATTTCATGACGGACAGGATTGCGCTACGAACGTAACTTCTTTGGGTGAAAATTGAATCGGTTGGTTGTGGTTAATTTCCCCTTGCATATGTTTCAACGTTCTTCGTGTGTTATTTTATGAGTGCAGTGTTGTATGCAGTCTCCCAATCTTGGCTCCGTATTTGATGTGTTCCGTAAGATTACAAACTCACATTTTCACAGTCCTAAATAAGGCACCAGCTTAGTTATGACTCAAGTTTAATATGCTGAAATTTCACTGATCAATGTTAAAATAAATTTCCAAATATAAACTGATTTATTTCTTTTTATTTAAATTCTCTTATATATATATATATATCACCGGTTGTCGTATGACTATTATAAGATTATAATTAATGTTAGTCTGGTTGGGAATTTGGTAAGCTAGACTGGATACCTGGTGAAACAGTTGCTCAGTAATGCAAGGTCAACTTCCTCAGACAGCTCACAGCTTTTAACCTGCTTTTATTGTCTATCAGCACCGCTTTCATAGCAAATTAAAGTAACAACGTTACACAGATCGTTAAGAGTAGGTTGATTTTTACTTACGGTGATTTTTTTAGGCTGATTTCTCGCTTGCATCGGGAAATGCGGTCTGCTAGCACATCGATGTTTTTCTGCTTTTCATACTGGTAATTTTCGCCGAATCAACCTATTCTTAACGGACTGTCTTTCGATCTAAAAAGCAAATCAAAATGTAAATAACATAATTGCAGATCACTGATTATGCTTCACCTTAATAAAGCGAAACACGTCTGGTGAAAGAATCAACCATTTTTGTAGTTGCAACGACAGACCAAAAATACCCTCAAGAATTTTAAAGCAACTACGGGCACTGTGGCCATACAAATGAAGAATTTAACAGAGAAATAGCTTGAAGGTGGTTCCATGAGCCCTCTGCGAGGCACTTAATTGTGAATTGCAGAGTAATCAGGTAGATGTAGAAGAAAAGACACCAAGCCTTCTTGCGAAACATCGGACGTCGTCTCAGCTTTACACCCCCCAGGCACGCCATACCTCTCTCGCGCTCGTCATATAACCCCCAACAACTTGCCAGTTCTCCGTAGTCTGCTCCCTCACTCACCCCTCCCTTCCTCCCCTCCCTCACTCCCACTCACACACACGTGAGTGAGGACCCACAGCTGTTTGTCACAAAGTGTCGCGCTTGTCTCTCGCGGGCAACAGGCGAGATGCGCCGTCGCCGACTAACGAAACTCTGCAGGCGGAGCGGCAAAAACAATGTTTGTTGGCTTCTAGGGGAAGGGGGCTACTCGCGCGCGCCAGAAAGGGCAGCCAGGCTTCGCAATCAGGGAACAATAATTAACAAAGACCCGGCCGGGCGTGACAAAGGCAGAGGGCGCTGCCGACGGGAACACACCTCGGCGACACTTGCTGCGAAATTAGCTCTCGCAACTGCTGCCTCCAGCAGAAACACTCGCCGCTTTGATCTGCTCCTTTGCCGGCCGCTCTAACGAATAACTGTCGAGGCCGTTACCTTTCCTTAACATGTAAGACACGCTTCTTTCAATCCTGGCGCGGGGAATGAGTAGGCTAATTCGCCACTGCAAGAGATATTCGCATGACAGGAATTTTAAATGTTTCTTTTTTCTCAAAATCAGTTAATAGCTCTAGGGACCTGTTACAGTCTCCCATTTCGTATATGGCACTGAACCCTTTCTTCTGGACATTTATTGGAATCATTTCTTTTTCTACGAGGGTGAGTCAAATGAAAACCTTAAATACTTTTTTAAATATTATTTATTGTGCAGAAGTGGTACAAATCTGTATCACTTTTCAACATAATCTCCCCCACGCTCAACGCAAGTCGTGCAGCGCTTACAAAGTGCATAAATTCCTTTAGAAAAAAATTCTATTGGTAGTCCACGCAACCACTCATGCAACTCGTGGCGTAATTCTTCATCAGAACCGAACTTCTTTCCTCCCATTGCGTCTTTGAGTGATCAAGCACATGGGAATCACTTGGGGAAAGATCTGGTGAGTATGGTTAATGAGAAAGACTCTTCGTTTCCAGTTAATGGAATTGATCCCAGCTTTCATTCCAAGTAACGATTCTTGCAAGGAAGCCATCACCTTTTCGTTCAAAGCGCCGAAGAAGTTCTCCACAAGCATCGGCACGCCGTTCTCTCATTTCAGGAGTCAGCTGACGTGGCGCTCATTTTGCAGACACTTTGTGAAACTGGAGCACATCATGCACAATGTGGTGTGCTGACCCATGACTAATCTGTAAAGATGCTGCAGTGTCATTCAGTGTCACTCGGCGGTATTCCTTCATTATGGCTTCAACTGCTGCAATGTTCTATGGAGTCACAACTCGGTGTGCCTGACCTGGACGAGGAGCATCTTCCACTGAAGTCACACCATTTGCGAACTTCCTACTCCATTCGTAGGCTTGCTGCTGTGACAAACACGCATCACCGTACTGAACCTTCATTCGTCGATGAATTTCAATAGGTTTCACACCTTCACTACGCAAAAACCAAACAACAGAACGCTGTTCTTCCCTGGTGCAAGTCGCAGGTTGGGCGGTCATCTTTATGCTGATACTGCGACGGTATGTATGCATCTGCACTATGCTGCCACCTACAGGCCATTCTGCACGCAGTTTGTAGCACGCTTACCAACTTACAGGATAACGGCGCGAAATTTCGATTTGTTATTACATTAAGGTTTTCATTTGACTCATCCTCGTATATTCATAGAGTCGATCTGTTATAGGTATTACGAAGGTATTCCATATTGGTTTAAACTATACTTTTTCCCATCATTCATGGTGCGCCTCTTGACTCATTACAGTTGCAAGTATGTAATATTTGGGTCCAACCGTAGGTGACAGAACAGTCACTAGAAGTGTTATGCCTACACAATACAGTCGAGTTCCCAAATCCTGTCATTACGTTGGCGGACCAGTCCTGGACTGCGTGGTTTATGAGGAAGGAAGGTTTGAACACTGCAGATATTCACAGGGAGAGAGTGTGCATCGTCACGAAAAAGTGCCCTTTCAACACGAGAACGCTCGTCCCCGTACGAGTCGGCAAACCACGACTGCCGAAGCTTAAATGGGGTCCAGCGTTCTGCCACAACCACCGTATTTTGCTGACTTGGTCCCCTCCTGATTACCACCTATACGGAGCTATGAAAAAACCCATTTCAGCGATGGCAGTGGTGGTTTGCCGAATCGTATGTAGAAGAACGTTGTCGTGTTGCAAGAGTACTTTTCATGGCGGAGCACGCTCTCCACACACTGCCACCAATCGCCTGTGAATATCGGCTGTGTTTACACACTCCTTCACAGAAACCACGCCTCCCAGCGTTGTTTTCGATGATCACACTCCATCTTATCCGCTCACGTAATGAAAGCATTTAGGAAAATGTGCTACGCTGTGCAGGGATTACACTTTTAGCGACTGTCTTGTAACCTGTGGTTACAACAAAATACTACATACCCACAACTTTGTCAAATGGCGCATCATGAATGATGGGAAAAAATAAAGCGTATTTCAATACGGAACACCCCTCGTATCTTAAGCTATTTCGCTGCGGCTTCATTGCATTTAACGTCCAGAAGTCTGTAGCCAGCAGTATTCCACAGAAATTTGAATTTGCTGTTTTCTTTCTTGATTGAAAATGCTTCGCTTCCCCGATACGTCGTTGCCTGACTTTGACTGCACTCAGTGTGGCACCGACGCTGGGGCATTCCGCCGCCGACGGAATCGGACGAGAAGTAGGTAAGTACGTATGCGGTATCTGTGCAACCGCCCTCAACCCCTGAAGGTACACTCTTAAGGACGAGATGATAGGTGGAAATCGAATCAGGTTGTTTTCTTTGGTCGTATCGGGCGACATTCCACACGCAAAGCACGGATTGTGACAAATTTTTAAGCTTTAGTAGAACAAGGAAGGAGTTTGTGGCATCCTCAGCATGAGAAATACAATATCAGGGACTTGTCTCGGAGAATATGGTCTAAACCGCTTCTGTATTCGAAAGCACAAGTTTTAACGACTTGAAAATTTAATAATAGTAAAATCAACGTTGTCTTATATTAAATTATGGACCTATTTTAGCTGTCTAGCCATTTCAGCCTCATGTGCATGCTTAAAACGCAGCGTGTCATCTGAAGTATAGGCAAAATCTATGTCGAAAATTAAACTATCTATCTATCAACAGTTATTAGCGTTTACTGATGTTTTTAAGCCAGTAAAGTGGTTATTCCGTTATATGAGATGGTTTGCAAATGTAGTGAGTGTGTTTCCATTTTTCAGTGCTTTAGATGTTCGAAGTATCTTATTCTGAAATACACGTTTGTCTTTAATACATACGCTGAATGACAGTCGTTGAAGGTTACGTGATATATCCCCGTTTTATCGAATTTAGTCGGCTGTGGTGGCCGAGCGGTTCTAGGAGCTTCAGTCCGGAACCGCGCTGCTGCAACGGTCGCAGGTTCGAATCCTGCTTCGGGCATGGATGTGTGTGTTGTCCTTAGGTTAGTTTGGTTTAAGTAGTTCTAAGGAGACTGATGACCTCAGGTGTTAAGTCCCATAGTGCTCAGAGACATTTGAACCATTTTTTGTCTGTGCACAAAGCAAGTTGGCAACTTCTAAATAATAACAATGTATGCTTAAAAACCTAACCATCTCAGAGTTACTATTTATGAAAGTACCGTAATCGTCATTATGTATGTATTGTTTTAGCGATCTTATATTCTTAATAAGAAATGGTATTTATAGCGTATTCCGAGGAGAAGGTCATTTACATCTTTTTAAGTGGTCATTTTATATTACAGGATCTACCTGAGAGAGAAAATGAGTTGATTTTCTACGTTTCGTGCTATATAGCAAGACATTCAAGTTTTTTAGTTACGGACCTAGTTGTCTTCAGTGTGACGAAGACATTCAGAACTGATCTCAACCGTCAACCGGTTCACAGACTTCTTTAATTCATACTGTATCTCTACACTATGCATCATCCAATATTTTCACTAACTCATCCAAAACCACATTTACCTGGACGGAACAATATAGCATTATCTATTCATTATTTGTAAACTTCATCCCAGAAAGCTATCTTTTCAGGTTCTTGACGTTAGTTAATTCCAATGATACAAATGTAAATTTGACATTAATTACCAGTTGAGGTGATTTATTGTTTAAAAAACATACATTTGAGAGGAGTGGGTCTAAAAACACTTCTCACTGCACCCGTTTCACCACAGAAACTCGCCGCAATGTAAGAACTACTCTAGTACCATCTCTGTAATGTCCCTTGAGCGAGAATGTTGTCTCATTCGTGTGCAATGATACAGTGTGCAGATTTGTGTTGTAATAAATTTAGGAGACTGGGTCCTTTACAATTCACGTATCATACATTACTTCACACGCCAGCAATATTTTTTTAAAAGAAGTCTGATATTATTTTGTGAAATTTGGTATGAATAAATTAAACGAGCGGGGGTCGGATAAAGGACTGCAGTTTTAGACCGACAGGTGATCGCGTCACATGTACAGATTGGCTGGATTGTCAACGTTGCTAGTAGCGACCGCCGCAATGAATGCTCCCTACCACGTCTCCATGATTGTCTGTCACCCTAACATGAGTGTTAATCTGACATTCCGCTTTGTTCCCCTCTGTATTTGTTATCAAAAGCTGTCAAAGGTGCTGCAAGGAGAAAACAAAACTGTAGTCACATCAGCTCGCCATATCGCAAGAGAACTTTGTAGATCGCAACAAAGCTGACGTGCGGGCAGGGTATGTGTGTGTGTGAGTGTGTGTGTGTGTGTGTGTGTGTGTGTGTTCCCTTTTTAACTGCGCCGGAGGCAGCTTGCAGAGAAGATAACAAAACGAGAAACCGAGGAGGGATGCCTTGTTACATCGCCCAGCGCCGGGCGTACTTTTCATGTCGACTCTACATTAATAAATAAATAATCGGCGGTGATAATTGTGCTGGCAGCCGGGCCAGCTGGTCCCCCCCATCACGGAGGGGATTCCCCCTGGCGCATCCGTATCGACTCCGTTGTCCGCCACACCGCGTTAAGCCGGCGACAATGGACGCGCTGACAATAGTTGTGACCTTAAAAGGGAACAGCTGTCCGCGGGCCGGAGACTGACTGCCAACGGGGGCTCGCCTGCCGATTTACAATCTCTGGCGCCGTCTTTGTCTGCGAAACGGGAAGGACGAGGATATGCAGAATCAAAAGGAAAACTTTCTAACCGGTTTTTCCACTTCTCATCTCTACACTAACAATCTCTCCCTCCTCCCCCCCTCAAAAAAAAAAAAAAATTGCAATGCGTACATGGAGACAGCCGATTAAAGTTTTCGATCACCTTTCACAACAATAGAATTGTGGCTAAAACAGGGATTTCGTTTTGGATATTCTATCATATTGCCTTTCTCATAATAAAACAAGTATAAAGACAATAATAATGAACTAAGGAAAGCCCCATCTTTATGCAAGTACACAAATTATTGTTTTATTTTATCACTCGAACATGTTTCACCACAGTTGTGGCATCCTCAGTGCATTTTTTAAATTATTTTCCTTTCATTTTACATTGTGTGTGTACTGTGGTTACCAACCAAAACCAGTCACAAGTCTAAATTAGTACACCATGTCATCATTGTAGTATTTTGCTAGTCCTTAGCTGTGACAATTTTTTTTTTCACGTACCGGACGTGTTTTCGTGTAGTTGAGCTGAACGTTTTCGCCTGCTCCTTTGTAAATACTGCTTCCTGTTATGTTGCTGTGGCTTGGGCACACGTTTTACTTCAGAGAAGTAAAACGTCTGTTCAAGCCACAGCAACATAAAATGGTATGACGCACATTATTGGTTGACAAAATAAGAGGAGAGACCACGGAATGGACCTGCGTGTTCTAAGGAGCATTTTTACAGGACGACACTTGGGAGATCCGGAGACTAGCCAAACTTAACTCAGCAAGAGACGACGTTTCATTGTAGTAAATATTCGAGCAGAAAGCAATTCACCTTAGTCTTCTTCATCCTTACCTTCGACTTTTAACTTCATATGGGCCTTTGGGAGCCTCCGTCTCTATTTCGCAGCTTTGTCGGCCTGCCGCCACCAGAGCTGGTGTGTCGAGAGACAGAGAAATTGCCGATTGATCTGCACTTTGCCTTTGGCTAGAGATGCCACTAACTGGTTTTCCAGCCACTTCAGCCTCCTACAATACTGTGATGAGATCGAACCGGAACCATGGGACGATATGTAGGAAAAGTATAATGATTTTAAAAACATTTCCATCACTTAAAGCTTCACTTTGAAGAGTTGCATTTCGATTTAGTGAATAGGTCGCTTTCAATCCAACAACAAGTATGACATTTTCCCTTCTGCTTTGAAGTAACATCACGACAATCACTAGGCACTTCGCGACTGGACTTACTTCACTTGTGCGATTATTAGCACCTTTCCCCTTATCAGCCGGCCGCGGTGGTGTAGCGGTTCTAGGCGCTCAGTCCGGAGCCGCACGGCTGCTACGGTCGCAGGTTCGAATCCTGCCTCGGGCATGGGTGTGTGTGATGTCCTTAGGTTAGTTAGGTTTAAGTAGTTCTAAGTTCTAGGGGACTGATGACCACAGATGTTAAGTCCCATAGTGCTCAGAGCCATTTGAACCATTTTTCCCCTTATCCCTTTGTCAGATATGCCGAGGCCTTATTACATTAATGTTGCCATTGTCTGCCAATTGTTTTATGAATTATTTTATCGGAATAAATAAAAGAAATTGTGATTTGTATCGCGTTTAAAGTTTCCTTATTCATTATTTTGGATGGCACTTTAATTTTTGCGACGCCTGCCAGGCTTACAATTCACGATTAGTTACTCGTGTATATGTTTCGGAATCATATACTATAACAATAAATAAGTAAAAGCAGAGATGAGATTGTTCATACACGTAGATTAGGGGGCCTGAAGGTAGCATAATGTAGAGCCGAAACTGGTTGCTCAAATAAAATAACATATGGAAATTTAGACGGTGAAGGTGTTTTGATTCGACATTATACTGAACAGCCGGGATCCCGCAACCATCTGTATAAGATGGACATACGGAGACACACAAAGGAAAATCATCTATGCGGGGAGCTGAGATGAAGTTCATGAGATATGTACGGGGTGTAATAAAATGGATAAAATAAGGACTGAAGCAATAAGATCACATTTAAAAATCTCTTCACTTACGACAGAAGAAAATAGAATAAAATGGATCATGTTGACAGAAAAGAGATTGCAAAAAAAAAAAAATTACTTACCGACCGATTTGAAAGAGAACTAGGTAGACTTTGTAACGATAGGGGACTGTAGATTATTTCATGGGCATTTGTCTAGTATCTGTACGTCATGAACGCGCAAGCGCATTTGTACTGTTTGAAATTATAAGCATTCAATTTTATCAGAGACGCTGTGTCGCCTGGAGGCTATTTCGGGCAATCTCTGCTTTGCACGGTGCGTGGTAGATGATGCATACTGTCAATTGTGTGATGGGATCACGCAGTGTCATGAGGAGTGGTACGGCGTAGGCCGAGTGGTACGGTTGCAGTTATATTCAGAGGAAAGACTATTTTATTATGATTTTTTGATGAGTAATAGAAAATGATTTAATTTAAGGTAAATGATATCAGATTTTGTACTTTATTGTGGCAGCTTGTAGCAACGCATTCTTGGTTCAGTATAATTTTCACTTTGAATTTGGCGGTAGGAATAAATGTTGATTATTTAATGTCATTTTTTACGAATTGCACTTTTGAAAAGATCTCATTTGATGTTAAGGATTCCTTATGTTTGTCCACTGAGGAACTGCAATTTTTTTGTTTCTTAATGTTTGCGTGGCTAAGAAAGAGAGAATTTTTTCAATGTAGAACGTTTCTAGTCAGGAAACTCATTAGATTTGATGTTATAATTTGTCCCAAGTCATTGTCCGCATGCAAAGTCCCTGCCAAAATTTGAATTGTCATTTTTACTCACATTTGTTATGAACCAAGTATTCTTTGCATTTTTTTTTTTTAAAAAGATAGAGCGCATTGCACGAAGCTCGTCACAGTAGTTAGTTGTAGCTCAGCAAATCCTATGCGCTTTCAAGACAAGAACAGCCTCGCGGTGTTTCCATTGTGCAACAGGTAAGCCAAAATTGAATGATAAAAAAGGGAACATTGAGTTTTTGCAGTGCTAGTTTATCAGTTCAAAAGTTTAATGAATCACAGTGCTGAATTCAGACAGTATCTTTACCATTACGAACGTTTAAACAGACAAGGAACCATATACGTAGGCACTTTTAAGTTAGTTTCCCATAGGATTTTGCAACATTCTCGCAGTCGAAATCTTTTGTTGAACGATTACGAATATTCCAATGTTTAAAGTTTACCGAAGCTTACAAAAAGTTTATCCTGCCAGAAAGCAAAACTTTTAGTAACTAACGAAACTATATTATTTGTACTAATACAGCTAACTGTAAGATGTGGCTAGATGACAGAGACCACAGCAGATCCTTGGAAAGATTTTATGATCATGATGAACTAATCCTAGCCGAGTCCTCATTTTGATCTAAAACCACCTGCAGCTACCTAAAGGCACCACGCTCTGATCAGGGGCCTCCTTTTACCGAACGACAGCACGCTCATTAATGCGGAGTTCTCGCCGGAGAAAGAGGAAAATGCGCAAGCATAAATCGACTAGTGAGGACGGGAATCAAGGCTTCCGAAACGATAACCACTTTAGAACACAAACTCCGCCCCAGGGGTGCGGCGATTTTCCACTTCACCCCAACGAGAGTTGCCGGTCAACTGCCCGATTTCGCGAGCTCCAGACAACTCCACAACATGCACGCCTTTCAGACAGTCAGGAGCAGAATGTAGGCACTTTCATTGGCCATTCCCTGTTCCTGCTTACAGCTGTTCTGCAAGATTCTGCCTTCCATTATGACTTTAAGACTTTTCTCTGTAATGGATGTTGGAAACACCAGCCGTCATGGGAGTATTATTCGGTCCTAAAATCAGCCTAGACTTCTCCACCCTTTAGGAAAATTAGGGTAACCCACTTCATCAGCTTCAGGCCGAACAAAATTCTCATTTCCCACACAAACAGAAAACTAGCCGATGCGGCCTAGCCTATATGGGTGGCCAGGAAATTGTGTTACAACTTTACTAAAACTGACGCAAGACACTGCGTCGATACAGTTGAATCAGTTTTGCTTGGGCCTCTTTACACGAGCTGCGTTTAATGTTGTACTCAGAGTAAGAGCAGTGTAAAATTGGTGACAACAGCACTAAGGTTCTTAGACTTGTTCACTATTTTCCACTCATAGTATCTTTCCTTTCGTACAGGTGATATCACAGGTATTGATTGTAGCAATCTTTGAGTGGATGTGACTCTTACAGGCACACGGACACACGTGCAAGAGAGAAGGGAAGGAGACAGAAAAGAAACGAAAGCCAAGAGAAATCCGGGTAAGTTCGAGCAAGAATTATGCACTGAGGGTTTTGTACAAAATTAACTGTTTATATCGAGAATCTAGAACATCGATACTGGCAACATACCGGTCCTGGGAATTCCAAGATTTTCCAGAGTGATAAAACTATGTTTTCGCCTGATAAAATTACAAATTAGCCATTTTCGGATTTTTTTCCTTTAATTCTGCTGTGAAATCTTGCTTCTTACTAAATTTTGTGATTCTAGGATGTTGTTGTGGTTTTCAGTCCGGAGACTGGTTTGATGCAGCTCTCCATGCAACCCTATCCTGTGCAAGCTTCTTCATCTCCCAGTACCTACTGCCACCTACATCCTCCTGAATCTGTTTAGCGTATTCGTCTCTTGGTCTCCCTCTACGATTTTTACTCTCCACGCTGCCCTCCAATACTAAATCAGTGATCACTTGATGCCTCAGAATATGCCCTACCAATCGATCCCTTCTTCTAGTCAAGTTGTGCCACAAATTTCTCTTCTCCCCAATTCTGTTCAATACCTCCTCATTAGTTGTGTGGTCTACCCATCTAATCTTCAGCGTTCTTCTGAAGCCCCACGTTTCGAAAGTTTCTATTCTCTTCTTGTCTAAACTATTTATCGTCCACGTTTCACTTCCATACATGGCTACAATCCATACAAATACTTTCAGAAACTACTTCATGACACTTAAATAGGTACTCGATGTTAACGAATTTCTCTTCTTCAGAAACGCTTTCCTTGCCATTGCCAGTCTACATTTTATATCCTCTCTACTTCGACCATCATCAGTTATTTTGCTCCCCAAATAGCAAAACTCATTTACTAATTTAAGTATCTCATTTGCTAATCTAATTCCTGCAGCATCACCCGATTTAATTCGACTACATTCCATTATCCTCGTTTTCCTTTTGTTCATCTTATACCCTCCTTTCAAGACACTGTCCATTCCGTTCAGCTGCTCTTCCAGGTCCTTTCCTGTCTCTGACAGAATTACAATGTCATCAGCGAATCTCAAAGTTTTTATTTCTTCCCCACGGATTTTAATTCCTACTTCGAATTTTTCTTTTGTTTCCTTTACTGCTTGCTCAATATAGAGATTGAATAACATCGGGGATATGCTACAACCCTGTCTCACTCCCTTCCCAACCAATGCTTCCCTTTCATGTCCCTCGACTCTTAATACTGCCATCTTGTTTCTGTATAAATTGTAAATAGCCTTTCGCTCCCTGTATTTTATCCCTGCCACCTTCAGAATTTGAAAGAGTATTCTCTAAGTCTACAAATGCTAGAAACATAGGTTTGTCTTTCCTTAATCTATTTTCTAAGATAAGTCGTAGGGTCAGTATTGCCTCACGTGTTCCAACATTTCTACGGAATTCAAACTGATCTTCCCCAAGGTCGGCTTCTGCCAGTTTTTCCATTCGTCTGTAAAGAATTCGTGTTAGTATTTTGCAGCCGTGGCTTATTAAACTGATAGTTCGGAGGTCATTTAGTAGTCGGGCGGACAGACAGACAGAAAGAGAGACAGAAAATGAGAGACAGCAAAGTGATCCTATAAGTGTTTTGTTTTTACCGTTTGACTTTCGGAACAATAAAAAGAACAACACAGTATGTATGGGTAGCAATTCACTTCCAAATGTAAAGATATTCTACATCCGTTATATCTTAACGTCTCTTCGTTTGATGTAGATAGAAACGAGGTCAAATTTTATTAAGTAAGTAAATGAAAAAGTATGGGGAGTATCCTCGTAAAACCAACTCGCTTGCGTAAGCGAAAAAGATTGAGGGGCCGAGCGAGGAAGTGACTTTGCGAGGAATGGAGGACTCATCGCTGCAACGGCAGACGCAATGTGCTGGAAGAAATTTAGGAGCAGGACGTGGAGGAATGTCCTCCCTCCGGATAAAAACTGGCTCTGAATAAAATATGTAGGAAAACAGTCCACATGCCGCTGATTTATAGCGTTGTTTTCACTGCTGCCGGATGCGCTGGGCCGCCGCGCTCCTGTTTTCTCGTGCCGTGTTTGATGGATGTGCTAACTTTAACGTACTCCGCAACTTTAGAACATTACCTCCCACTGTCGGAGCATCGGCATTGTTGCTGCCGGAACGGAAGTTTCTGGGAATACGCTCACAAACGTCGGAACTTTATCACCAAATAAAGGTGAGCAGTTTCTGTAACAATGGTGTATTTCAAAGATATAAAGTAATAGCACAGGCTAACAGATACAGTTGCAACGTTCATTGCTGTTAACAGTCGGAACGTTACCAGCATCCCTAGCGGCGAGAAATCAGTTGTAAAATTAATATTTGTTTTTAATTAATTTTTACTTAGTTAACGAAATATTTATTGTATTTTTGCCTTGCAAGTTAGTAAATTATCGAGAGACACGAATTATCGTGTAATAATTGAAAACAGTAAAATCTCGCTGATGCAGTGCCTTAAGCTACAACTTATTCATGAAGTAATATTTTCGAATACGCGCATAATTGCAGCTTATACTGCAGAAGTACGGATAATATAAACACACATTTCGTGCATGTGAAGCACATATTTCTGTTGTTGCCTGGTCTTATTATGATAGGCACTTTCCTTGGCACATTACAGTTTTATATAAAAATCTAATGATTCGCATATTCATACATTTCACTAGACTTTTCAGTGCCCAAATATTTTTGTAAATGTAGCTATTTTTGCTTCGAAAGCGAATGCTTTGAAGATTCTTGCCGTTTGTGGCTCAAATGTAGCAACAATAATGGAATTCCGTTCTTCTGTGTCGGACAACAGATTTACTACTTCTGACGTACTTTTATCACGTTTGTGTGGTTTTACCTTTAGTTACAGTTGTGGTGGCTTATTAGGTACGTTAAGTAATGTAGTTATTGCATTCCATACAAGTTTCAAACGTTCCACATCCACGGATTTGTCTGAAAGGGTCAGGTCTTCTGCTGTATACAATCCATTTTTTTGTTCTTAAAAGAAAACGACATTATTCAAAAAATATCTGTAGGTCACAAGAGAATCGTAAATAAACTGTTCCGTAATGTACCGTTTCATACCTCCCAGGGTCCTTAGGAAACTAAAAGAGAAGACATATCCGGTCTCACGTTTTAGTTACTGCCGGTTTTTATGGTCTCCATAGTAAAAACTATGTTACAAATCTATATTCCAAACTGTTCGTACTCATCCGATATCGTGTTTTGAGCATAGGTGTTTCCAACGTAACGCCAGAAGGTGATGATCACTTTTAATCGTACTTTCTGCTTTCGGTGTTACGACGTTGCGTCTGGCATGTTAAGTGGCGCCCTGTACACCAATATTATAAAAATAAACATTTTGCTAGTGTATTGTTAAAGGCAGAGAGTATAAATATCACAGTTTGATTGAAGAAATCGTGATTGCTGTATTTATTGAAATCCACGGTTCATGAGATCTGGACACGTATAATTATGCTCATGCAGTTTTATGTTA
Source organism: Schistocerca serialis cubense (assembly GCF_023864345.2). Taxonomy (NCBI): domain Eukaryota; kingdom Metazoa; phylum Arthropoda; class Insecta; order Orthoptera; family Acrididae; genus Schistocerca; species Schistocerca serialis. The sequence continues at coordinate 630,213,358 of NC_064642.1, read as the reverse complement.
AGTGCCTGCTTAATTCTGTTCTGACGGATGATCAACCCTTCTGAAAACAATTTGCTGAGCTCGTGGCGTAAAATTTCGCAACGTACTTGCCTGTCATAAATTTCTGTTCGTTGGTCATATCTGTGGCAAAAGCATTGTGTCACAATAGCGCCTTGAAATGAGGTACACTACTCCATGAGGTTTTCTTTTTAAATTTCAAATTTAATCTTCATTTCATTGTTCGCGATTGATTACAGTCCATGGAGTGTGGGTACACAAGGTGTCCCCAAAAACTAAGAAAATGTTTGCAAACCTTGTCAGCAAGGAAGTTGATGGCGACAGTGTTTTGGGATAGGCAAGGTGTGCTTGTTATTGATTTTCTCGAATGTGGAGCAACCATAAATTCTGTCCGGTATTTTCAAACCTTGCACAGCCTTAGAAGAGCAGTTCAAAACAAACGCCGAGGAAAGCTGACGTCCAAAACTGGTTTTGCACGACAATGCCCGACCTCACTCGGCAAACCGCACTAAAGAACTCCTTAATTCATTCAAATGGGAAATTTTCCCTCATCCGCCCTACAGCCCCGATCTTGAAAACCAAGCGACTTCCACTTGTTTCCTAAGATGAGAGACTGGCTTGCAACGCAGCACTTTGATGACGACACGAACTTGTGACTCACTGGCTGAAGTTTCAGGCGGCAGAATTTTACGACGAAGGTCTTTCAAAGCTTGTCCACCGCTGTGATAAGCGCCTCAATGTGTTATGTAGTATGTCGGTCGCTCTTTCAGATGTGTATAATAAAATGTATTTCTTGTACTTAGTTTTTTTTAATGCCAAAACGTTCCCTTCTTTCTGAATAGCTGTCATATAACAATGTCTTGACATGACTTCTATTGGACTGATACATATATCCCAAAGATCTTCCACTGCAAAGGGGAATGAAGAGCAGAAAACCAATCTAAATATCAGTAAGTGTGCAGCTAGACGTAAATAGCCATCTGAACATGAACCTGTCGGTTCCAAACTGTAATAACGCTATTTGTGTACTTAAACAGCATCGTCAGTAGCGGCCCGTTGCTGCTTCCTTCTTCTCAAGAGTTAGCCTGTATTCTGTATACAGCCACGGTCTCAAAATGTCAGTTTTACCAGTTTTCTGTTGAATATCATTAAGATATTTTTACACTACTGTAGTCGGATCCACGAATGATGGCGTCTTGTCACGGACGGGGACTGCATTCTTTGGCGATTCCAAGCAACAGTTGCGGTAAGCCCATTCGCGTGCTTTCCGCTTGAAAAAACCGTGCCGGCCGCGGTGGTCTAGCGGTTCAGGCGCGACTGCTACGGTCGCAGGTTCGAATCCTGCCTCGGGCATGGATGTGTGTGATGTCCTTAGGTTAGTTAGGTTTAAGCAGTTCTAAGTTCTAGGGGACTGACGACCACAGATGTTAAGTCCCATAGTGCTCAGAGCCATTTGAACCATTTTTTTGAAAAAACCGTATATCCTGCAAATTACGTCTCTCGCTTGCTTGCGGAGAATGTATCACTTACCACCACCATCAGTGATAACTCGCAACAAATAGTATAGAAATTCCTAAACAACTCACTAAGATCATTTTTAAAAAATATATCGGCTCAACCCTCTTGTTTATAGTGAAGAACACTAAGATTGACGCGTTTCGGAAGTCAAGCTTCCGTCATCAGAATAATAAAAGTAGAAACTCGCTAAAATGGAACATGCACCAGGCATAATAAAATTGATAATAAAATTAAAACATCGTGGCCACTTCCCTTGTTGCAGCCGTGTCTTCCAAGGTGCATCTCCACATAGTCGCCAAAATATAAAAAAAAACTCTAAAATGGTGTCACCTATGGTGTTCAACATCTAACCACATGGCTCTCTCCTCTATCGTCATAAACCGCCCGTGCGTCTTCGTTGATACCACACACCACGTAGCCAAACACGACACTGAAACGCGAGTGAGCTCACGCGCAAATAATCTTAGTGTTTTACACTATAACCAAGCGGTTGAGCCGATATATTTTTTAACACTGACATTCACAACCACGACCTCTCATCCAGTATGGATAAAATCACTAAGATGTTCGCATTAGCTACAGCAATCACAGCAGAACACTCCAAACACTTCTGAACGCTCATTGGCTGTCGGAGAATGCGTGACGTAGATGCCCAGAAGAAAGCTAAACTCGACCGCCATCGTCCGTGTCTCCAACTATAGTAGGACGGAGACGTTCTTTAGTGTCAGAGTACGCGACTTTTGGATCTCCTTTTGTATATTGAGTGTGCACTATTTAAATACTGCATATTTCAACACAAAGACAGTTATTTGAAATTTTATTGACTTCGTTCCACATTAGATTTCTTGTAAAAAATTGGCAGCGGAATTGTAACATTTCGCCGGCCGGAGTGGCCGAGCGGTTCTAGGCGCTACAGTCTGGAGCCGAGCGACCGCTACTGTCGCAGGTTCGAATCCTGCCTCGGGCATGGATGTGTGTGATGTCCGTAGGTTAGTTAGATTTAAATAGTTCTACGTTCTAGGGGACTGATGACCTCAGAAGTTAAGTCCCATAGTGCTCAGAGCCATCTGAACCATTGTTTTGTAACACTTCGTATGTCTGTTTTTGTCTCCCATTTCTGTTCCACAGACGGAGTGCGGAAAGGATGTGATTCTAGCAACAGACTATGTTTTCATGTTCTCACGGTCCTTCCGCTGTATCTCAAAATACTGGTTCTTTTAACTCTCAATTCTAGCTAAACTGTACATCTTGAGATCCAAATAAATTTACAGACCACATTTGCTGATGCGACATTACTGCAAGTTTTATTCTTACTTACAGCCACCTACGTCGTACCCTTGCTAAAGGCGTCTGGCTCACTGCTATCGACGCAGAACAATAGGCGAGCACTTTGCTAACAAGCGGCGCGCGGCGAAAACTCGTCGTGACCCCAAGGTGTGGGCGGCAGAGCGATTTGGCCGAGTCGGGCGGAGTGGCGGAGGGGGGAGGAAAGGGGGCGGGGGAGAGGGGCAGAGGGGGCGGAAGGTGAGGGATGTAGTCGGGGCCGTAGGACGGGACGGACGCACCTGTTGGGGTCAGCCGGGACGACCGCATTGTTCTTGAGGAAAAAGCAAAACCAAAAAATCCTCCTCCATGAAATACTGCGCGCCGGATCTCCTGACGGATCACGCCTTAATAACAGCGCGATGACCTGAGCAAACAGGCCCGCGGCGCTGGCCGCCTGGACGACTTCCCTCTGCAATTAGGAGTCCAGCCCAGGGGCAATGCCGCGGGCTTGCGCCAACAGTCTGGATGTTATCCTGTCATCACCCGCAAGGGCGGTGGAACTGATCTGCCGTAACTTGCTGGGTTCGGTGGTAAATACATTGGGGAAATTTACTGGCTGGGCAAGCATAAAGCGTTTGTATTGGAACTTAAGTAATTTTGCCGTTATTCATTCCAGATCACAGCTCAGAGAGGTCCAGGACTGCGATAATACCCACTGCCCGTCGGATATAATACCACACCGTGAAAGAAGAAGGCAGGTCTCAAGTTGCCGTCCACTACCTGGTAATTAGAGGTGGAGCACAGTCTCGGATTAGGAAATGATGGGGAATACCAGAACCGAATTTCGGAAACAAATTTTCGTTGTCGCGTTTATGTGTCAAGTTCAAATCGATTTTGCTTGCTTGATCAGAAATTGTGTCTGTTAATAGCTGTATAGATTTTACTATCGAGAACTCGGTAATTTTTCGATAAAGAGAGAGTGTAATTTTCTTATGGAGGAGTAGATAGTTTAAGAAGAGGTGTTTACTGATCCACGCGTATTAAAGCACGCGACTCTATTTAACTGCATCCGTCCAGATCTCAGGATTAGCGAATGTTCGTCAGTAGCCATCGCTATGACATTAAAAGATCATGTAGCAGTTTTTAAGTTAGTTAATTAGGTAGGTTACCAGTAAACTGCTGATTCTTTAAAGAATCGAACTCTCACGTATTAAACAGCTTCAGGCATCTGATTGCAAATGAGTGTGTGTTTGAAGCATTCACTTTAAGCATGTAAGCAAGGAAAAGCGTAGGAGACATCTGAAATTATGATTTAAGTTCGTCAGAAGTCGCTAAGTGCTCTCATTGCGAAATCTTGGCTGAATGCAAACTGAGTAAATTGCACTGCATTTTAAGTAAAAGGTAGTTTTTCTAGTATCTAAATGTTTGACTTCATATCTTCTCAACTCTGTCTCTTGCAATGGTATAGTTTTGTACGTTCATTCAGTGCAATATATGGATACTGTCTGAAAACTGTGTTGCGAATGAAGTTAATGTATAGGGTGTTACAAAACGAGCCGGAGTCTGGAATGCGCAAACCGGTGACAGGGTAATATCGTGACGTGTGTCACAGAACAAGAAAAAAGAGAAACGCAACTCCCGTGTTAAAAGTGGGAAACATAGACCGACAGCAGCGCCTCAAGTGGTATGGAGATGAACTAAAATATGAAAACATTGCGGGTTGCATCACCCCCTAGTTTACTTACGTTGTAGGTTTTTATTTTTCTTTTAATTCTATTACCTTATTTTTCTGGGCGAGCTATGTAATTATTTTGGCTGGCATAATAATAAAATAATTGAAACACAGCTATAGCACACTGTACTACAGCAGAGAGAAACCTATTCAGTAATATTTTCAGTCTATTTTTGACGTTTGCGTCTGACAGACAAGAAAACATGATAGGGGCAGCGACTGTCAGGCAGAAACATCAAAAATAGACTTAAATTGAAATGCTTATATTGTTATTTATCAACATGTAAAAGCTCCAGCATGTTTTATGGTTCATAAGAACTAGATGCAACACTTGAAACTGAGAGTAAGTTGAAACAAGCTTGTAGTGTAAATAATTGAAGCAAAAGAAAAATAACACTGTAGCAGCGAAACTGGACTACAAATATTCCTGAATAATGTCATAATTTTTACGTCATACAAGCTGCTGGATCAATGGAGGAAAAAAGCCTGTTATTAAGAGAATAAGCAGCAGTTAAAGAGGTTCAATTAAGAAATATTTATCACAGTATTAATTAATGAAGAATTCTAAAATTTGTTACAACTATGTTTCAGGACTATAAGTTCTGAGTAACTGCCCAGCAAACTTGCACTACTGACCATTAATTTCTTAAAAAGGTTCCTACATCTTACTACTGTAAATGCTTCAACACAAAAAAGAAAACATCAATATCAAGAACCAAAAGTAGGAAAGGTGGATAAAAACAGCGAAATGAAAACAGTGAAATGAAAACAAAACTTACTTTTTATTCACTATTAACAACAGTGTCACCTGATTCACTACCGATTTTGGCAATTTCACAAGGAACACCTCTCACATGCTTTGGAAACACACCCCTGTTTAGCCTATGCCTATTTTTATTCATAAAATCTTCTTCGAAAAAATGATCTTCACAAATAAAATAAGAAGCACAGTTCACATCTGGTGACAGTTTACAAACACTCTTCCACTTTAGAAGCAACTCTTGCGGTTGTTTAGGAAACCTGTAGAAATGCTTGTTGCAAATTTCCTCCGTTGAATCCACGTAACAGCCAGATGAACAGCTGGGGAACTTGCAGGAGTATTTCAACGTCAATCTGTTGTGTTGAATATTCTGAAAAAAAAACAAATAAAACTACTACAAACATATCAAAGTTATTTAAATAAACAAACAGAAACCACACTGCTTAATTCACGATAGAAGAGAATACATTTCATTTATAGGCTACGAGATTATTTAATGAAAAATTAAATGTTTTACCTTACAATTAATTGTGGACATTTTTCAGCAGGAAATCTCTTCCACAGTGAACTTTATGAATTTAAAGTAAAAAATCTGTTTATAATGAAGATGAGTAGTATGTAAATATGAAACAAATACAAAGACGACTTAAAGATTTTAAACATGGCTGGAACAGCAACTGTTGTAATTCTTCACGATAAAGGATGATCGTGAACAAAGACGACTGTAACCGAGGACCACAGACTTCAGTGCAGAGAAAAACGATAGAATATTTCAAAACAACCACCATTGGAGTTTAGACAGCTCTCATTGGTCAATTCCAGCTTCGTTTGACCCCTAGCGCCTCTAGTCCTCTGGAATGGAACTACGTGGCTTGTTGCCTCTTCGCCCATATAGCTCTCACCCCCGTGGCGTGTGTAACGAGGTGTGGTTACGACCAGAGCGTGGAAGTTCACAGCCGCTAGAGGGCACGCGTGCGTGTCACGTGACTATACGGAGCTAAGCATTATGGGAATACCTGAGGTCATCAGTCCCCTAGACTTAGAACTACTTAAACCTAAGTAACCTAAGGACATCACGCACATTGCCCTAGGCAGGATTCTAACCTGCGACTGTAGCAGCAGCGCGGTTCCGGACTGAAGCGCCTAGAACCTCTCATCCACAACGGCCGGCATTAAAGTTGTCCGTCGTAATAATCGTGCAAACGTTTTAATTTATTAATGTCGCCACGACAAGTGACCACAAAATTCAGTAAATTTCTCCAGGTCTTCAAAGGCCCGGAATATTCACAAGCAACAGCAGCTACAGTCGGTTAGTAACAAATTGACCCCACTCCATTCTTCACAGTAAGGAAAATTTCATATCCATTACCGGAGATCGATGGTGCTGACTACTTACTTACAGAGGCAAATGCTTCCCAGCTAAGGAAGCTGGCTCTGGGGGTTCGTCAGCCGGACCGGAGGAAACAACTGGCCCACATCCCTCATCCCTGGTCCCGCATCGCACACCGGCTGCTGCCAGCCGCGGCGCTGATGAATTTTTAAGGGTGGCGGCCGCAGGCGCGATGGGGTGGCTCGCCCCCTGTATATTTCTTTCTCTCCCCCGGCCGGGCGCCACTCCTTCACCGCCTCTCCATCCCTCTCCTCCCTTTTTTTTTGCCTTGCTTTCCTTTTGTGGCAAGACTTCCCCGCAGGGTATTTTCAGCGAGAGGCGGAGGGGAGGGGAGGTGGCGAGAGGAATAATTCCGCGGCACCACCGCAGAACAGAAGAGGACAGAGCGGGGCTGGCCCACCCGCCGATCGCCGATAATTGAATCCTGAAACAGATTGCCGCGTTAGGCGCCCACAGCGCTGCAGACAAACCAGTTTTCCCTGCGACAGCGAATTACGTCCCCTTTCCCGCGTCGTTCGTTTCCTCAGTCAATCGCTCGAGACGCTGTTTGTTTTAGAAAAACCTACAGATTAATTTCCATTAACACATTATTCCTCGATTAAGGTCTCCACTTCTTCGTTCGGATAAAGACGGTCCATATTCTTCCTTGGCTGCAAGTTCCCAATTCTTAAGAAAGAAAAAGAATTGAATGAGAATGATTTTGTGACTGACATCGTTCCTTTGTCAAGTTCTGTACAGTGAAAAAGAATTCTGCATTACTGAAAGGCTGAGAGGGTCATCTGGTCACAGGTCCTAATGGCTTCCAGAGATAACAAAAATTTAGTTTTCAGTATTATTACATGAACAATTAACTGAGTACTCAGCATTGCCCAGGTATATATTTATTCCAATATTTTATTAGTCCATCTCCCCCCTCCCCCTCTCTGTGCCCAACTCCTCCTCCTTCCCTTATCTATCTACCTCTTCCTGTCCCTTGTAACCACTCAATGCCATTCAATACGATCACGACGACACCCCTCGATCGACGTTAACACTCGTGGTGTCACTCGCCTCAATACATGGCAGTGGAAGTTTCAAAATTCGTGACGCGAGTTCAATGGTCGTCAATTGATTTAAATGTATTTCCCGACTGACTCTTAATTCAATTACTGCCACGGGGGCGAGGAGAAAGAACACATCCTGGTGGTACCAGCATTATGCGTATTTAGATGTTCGATTAATCTGAATGGTTTGCAATGTTCCAGCGATTCTATTGGAACTCTATGCTGATGTACCGACAAGGACCATTTTCGCAGATAAACATGCAAGTACGTAATGGATGTTCAGTTTCTCAATATAGTTCGTCGCACTCACACATTTTACATCCGCTGTAAAAACAATTTCATGCATTTACATTTTTGGTGTCCCACAATATTGGTTGGCTATATATTATGACGATACGTTGCATACAACTTCCACAGATATTGTTTATCATGTAGTCAAGACTACGTAATGAGGCCAAAATCGTGGATAAAATTGAAATGTAGTTTGTTTATTAACACTTCTCTTTTCACGAATTAAATATGAAATATGAATCGGGATTGGAGGTGATGATCCTATCCTTCTGTTTTAGCATTTTATGTCCCCGTTAATTAATATCTGATAGTTAATAAGCGAACTATTTTTTATGCTGGCGCGTTGTTTGTATCAGTTACCCCCGCATCCGTCCAAGGATAAGATTCTCTTAATGTTCCGCGCACACGCGTTTCACAGTTTCATAAAATGCAGAATTACGTAAACTATAGCTTTCCGTTGCGCACAACTTTCGTGGGTTCCACAACCATAACAGTTTCCCAAGAGTAGTTTTCCCAACTAACACAAAATTCGAATTATGTTGTCGGATTCACCTTCACTTCACCCGACAATAAACGTCTCTGATCACTTCGTCACACGTAATGTATTTTAAACGTGCTTGAAGAGTCTTTAAATAATCTCCTTAACGAATTTCACAGTCGCGTACCACTTTTTCCATCGACTAGCCCGATCGCAATAACTGAAGGTAGAGATCTCAATAATGTGTTACATGTTGTTTTATACGTATTACAAAACAAACGCGCCCCTATATCTTTCTGTCCCGCTTGGTCTTTGCTACTTTGCTTTTTATTACTTTTCATTATATTGCTTCTTAGTAATACTGTACAGTTGAAGTTTCGTATTACTTTCCCCTTTTTAATTCTTCCAAAATAAGTCTATTTATCCCTGATTTTAATTAATATGATGCTAATTGACACGCTTGCCCGCGAAGTACCGTTATACCCTCTGTCCATCTGCTCCTTCCCTCCCTGTCCCTCTCCTCCCCCTAGTATCCCCTCCTACTTCTTTGTTCATCTCCTCCTCCTCGTCTATTTCCTCTTTCCTTTGTCCATCTGCTCCATCTCCTTTATAATCCATCTGCTCCCTTGTCGATCTCCTCCTCCCACCTCTCTTTTCCCATCCTTTCCTCCCCCTCTACCCATCCATCTCTTCCGCTATCCTTTCCCTGTCCATCTCCTTCTCACTCCTTTCTCTGCCAGTCCCAATTGTTCATCGCTAGCCCAATAGGAGGTAGCTCCTTCTTACCCCCACAGTATTTCTTTCTTGATAGTTAGTATGTGTGCAAAGTTTGATCGAAATCGATCCAGGGGTTTAGAAGAAGCTTTACACACATTGCTACGCTGGTTTATGCACGGCACATACCGGGTGAAAAAAAAAGTCAGTGTAAATTTGAAAACTGGATAAATCAAGGAATAATGTAGATAGAGAGGTACAAATTGACACACATGCTTGGAATGACATGGTGTTTTATTAGAACAAAAAAAAAATATACAAAAGTTCAACAAATGTCTAACAGATGGCGCTTCATCTGATCAGAATAGCAATAATTAGCATAACAAAGTAAGACAAAGCAAAGACGATGTTCTTTACAGGAAATGCTCAATATGTCCACCATCATTCCTCAACAATAGCTGTAGTCGAGGAATAACGTTGTGAACAGCACTGTAAAGCATGCCCGGAGTTATGGTGAGGCATTGACGTCGGATGTTGTCTTTCAGCATCCCTAGAGATGTCGGTCGATCACGATACACTTGCGACTTCAGGTAACCCCAAAGCCAATAATCGCACGGACTGAAGTCTGGAGACCTGGGAGGCAAAGCATGACGAAAGTGGCGGCTGAGCACACGATCATCACCAAACGACGCGCGCAAGAGATCTTTCACGCGTCTAGCAATACGGGGTGGAGCGCCATCCTGCATAAACATCGTACGTTCCAGCAGGTGTTTATATCAGCCAGGCTCGGGATGATGCGATTCTGTAACATATCGACGTACCTCTCACCCGTCATGGTAGCAGTTACAAAACCAGAATCAGGCATTTCCTCGAAGAAAAAAGGCCCGATAACGGTAGACGTGGTAAATACAACCCATACCGTGACTTTCTCGTCATGCAATGGAGTTTCCACGACAGTTCTAGGATTTTCGGTAGCCCAAATTCTGCAGTTGTGGGCGTTGACAGACCCTCGGAGCGTGAAATGAGCTTCGTCGCTCCACAACACGTTACTCAACCAATCGTCATCTTCCGCCATCTTTTGAAACGCCCACACAGCAAATGCCCTCCGCTTCACTAAATCGCCAGGTAGCAGTTCATGATGCGGATGGATTTTGTACGGATAGCATCGGAGGGTACGGCTCAGTGCCAACCAAACAGTAGTGTATGGATTACCGGTGCGGCGTGCAACTGCACGAGCGCTGACTTCCCCGAGCATTGACGAAACCGCTACAGTCTCCATTTCTTCCTGAACTGTCTCAGCAGCATTACGCCTTGTGCTCGGTCGGGCACTACGGGGTCTATCGTCTAAACAACCCGTGGTTTCGAACTTCGAATACATTCTCGCCACAGCTGCATTTGTCAACGGACCTTTACCCGTTCGAATCCCCTTCCCATGGCGATAGGATGGTAACGCTGAACTAGCACATTCCCCATTCTGATAACACAGCTTCACTAAAAGCGCTTTTTCAGGTAACGTCAACATGCTGCGACTGCTGGCGCATCTGATTCTCTCTCTCATTACAGCTCCTTTTATACACGATTGTCATGCGCAGTCACTGACGTTTTGCTGTCCAGCGCCATCTGTCGGACATTTTGTGAACTTTTTTTGTTCTAAATAAACCCTATGTCATTCCAAGCATGTGTGTCAATTTTTACCTCTCTATCTACATTATTCCGTGGGTTATTAAGTTTTCAAATTTATACTGACTTTTTGATCACGCGGTATATTTAACATATTTCACACACATTCATACACATAGTTCACCAGTATCTTCTGATGACAGTGATACAGGGTGTAAATGTTAAGTTGCCAAACCAGAATAACTCAAAATAAGCTTCACACGAAAAAATGTGTAGAATCCAAAGTTGATTATTTGCGAGGGGCTGAAATTAGCCCGCCATCCCAACCCCCTGGCGGTGGGGCGGGAGGCAAGTTTAAAATTTCATATGGGAACCCCCATTTTTTATTGCAGAATCAAATTCTACATACAAAACTACGTACATTTTGTCTTAAACATTTGTTTTGATTCTTGGTAGTTGGCGCTGTAATTCAAGGAAGTCCGTGTTCTAATTTTTGCGTGTAAATGGTTGCGGATAAATGAAAAATACTTATTTACCTCGTAAATTTTGAGTCACTAAAACTCTCCCTCTCTCCCCATAGGGTGGTGTTTGAGAGAGAACTAGAGTTTTAGAAATGTTGACCCAAATATTAATTTTTTTCCGCAGATTCGGATAAGTTTTGTTTGTTTCGTGGTAAAACATTCATAGGCTCTGTATGGGCTCTCTTTCAAAGTTAGAAACCAACTGTCATTTCTGTCCCCGCCACATACCGATTGATTACAAATCCACGGAATTCTTCATCTTCTTCTTCTTCTTCTTCTTCTTCAATGTAGTAGTTGTCTGACTGCGCGATAGCTAACAAAAATGGCTTCGAAAATCATTGCTTCCACCAAAACGCGCCCTGCAGTTGGATGTTTCTGCGCAAAACCGTCTACAGGCCACCGAATTCATCAGAAGTTGTCATCAGTTTGGTAGCAGGAGTGAATGAGTGATGGAGAGAAATTGTAGAAGGGGACCAAGCATTGTCTATACTAAATAGATTGAAATAGATCTAGACTGCAGTGGATATGCAGGAAAGAAGGATAGCGACGGGAGCTGCATCAAACCAGTGTTCGGATTGCAGACTTTTGTAACAGCACTACATCACTTAAGAAAACAAGTCTTCGATTATGATATCTGAAGGCGCGAGGATGGATGCACCATCTTTGCGACCATGCATTTGCCGAGGTGTTTAGGAAGGTCCCGCAGGCAGCGCGTTAAAGCGAGGACTTGGTCCAGCGCGCCTCGTTCCCACGGCTGGGAGTCGAACCAGGCCAAGAGGTGAGCGCCGCGTCAGTCAAGGCCACGCTGCGCAGCCTCGGCCACGGGCGAGCTGCTGCCCAAAGCCGGCCGTACCACCGTGCCACCGGAAGGGCGCGCTCAAGGCCACGCTGATTTAGCGCTTCCCGTTCAAACATAGCCCAATTACTCGATTAGAGTTATAAAACCGTTCGGTGTTGGTATCCTTTGGTAAGCTACATTGACGAGACCAAATCGGAAAGCAAAAAGTACTTGATCTTGAATAATGAAATTTCGTGAATCCGTCTGTCTAACATACACTCCTGGAAATGGAAAAAAGAACACATTGACACCGGTGTGTCAGACCCACCATACTTGCTCCGGACACTGCGAGAGGGCTGTACAAGCAATGATCACACGCACGGCACAGCGGACACACCAGGAACCGCGGTGTTGGCCGTCGAATGGCGCTAGCTGCGCAGCATTTGTGCACCGCCGCCGTGTCAGCCAGTTTGCCGTGGCATACGGAGCTCCATCGCAGTCTTTTAACACTGGTAGCATGCCGCGACAGCGTGGACGTGAACCGTATCTGCAGTTGACGGACTTTGAGCGAGGGCGTATAGTGGGCATGCGGGAGGCCGGGTGGACGTACCGCCGAATTGCTCAACACGTGGGGCGTGAGGTCTCCACAGTACATCGATGTTGTCGCCAGTGGTCGGCGGAAGGTGCACGTGCCCGTCGACCTGGGACCGGACCGCAGCGACGCACGGATGCACGCCAAGACCGTAGGATCCTACGCAGTGCCGTAGGGGACCGCACCGCCACTTCCCAGCAAATTAGGGACACTGTTGCTCCTGGGGTATCGGCGAGGACCATTCGCAACCGTCTCCATGAAGCTGGGCTACGGTCCCGCACACCGTTAGGCCGTCTTCCGCTCACGCCCCAACATCGTGCAGCCCGCCTCCAGTGGTGTCGCGACAGGCGTGAATGGAGGGACGAATGGAGACGTGTCGTCTTCAGCGATGAGAGTCGCTTCTGCCTTGGTGCCAATGATGGTCGTATGCGTGTTTGGCGCCGTGCAGGTGAGCGCCACAATCAGGACTGCATACGACCGAGGCACACAGGGCCAACACCCGGCATCATGGCGTGGGGAACGATCTCCTACACTGGCCGTACACCACTGGTGATCGTCGAGGGGACACTGAATAGTGCACGGTACATCCAAACCGTCATCGAACCCATCGTTCTACCATTCCTAGACCGGCAAGGGAACTTGCTGTTCCAACAGGACAATGCACGTCCGCATGTATCCCGTGCCACCCAACGTGCTCTAGAAGGTGTAAGTCAACTACCCTGGCCAGCAAGATCTCCGGATCTGTCCCCCATTGAGCATGTTTGGGACTGGATGAAGCGTCGTCTCACGCGGTCTGCACGTCCAGCACGAACGCTGGTCCAACTGAGGCGCCAGGTGGAAATGGCATGGCAAGCCGTTCCACAGGACTACATCCAGCATCTCTACGATCGTCTCCATGGGAGAATAGCAGCCTGCATTGCTGCGAAAGGTGGATATACACTGTACTAGTGCCGACATTGTGCATGCTCTGTTGCCTGTGTCTATGTGCCTGTGGTTCTGTCAGTGTGATCATGTGATGTATCTGACCCCAGGAATGTGTCAATAAAGTTTCCCCTTCCTGGGACAATGAATTCACGGTGTTCTTATTTCAATTTCCAGGAGTGTATTTAAGTGATTCACAACGAAATATCACAAGTTAATGTAAGCGCAGCGCAAGCCATTGCAAATGTGAAATGCTTGTTCGTTAATAACCGGAGTATGCGACAGAATATTGAATGCAAGCATGGAGACGTGCATGAATTGTGTTGTACAGGTTCCAGATGTCAGTTTGTGGGATGGATTTTCATGCCTGTTGCACTTTGTCGGTCCATACAGGGACGGTTAATGGTGTTTGCGGATGACGCTGCTGTCGTCCGATGACGACGGAGCAGGCCAAGGCAACATGTCGACACTCTGCTGAGCATGCTGGGTTGCAACAGCTGAATGTGGGCGAGCGTTATCCTGTTGGAAAACACTCCCTGGAATGCTGTTCACGAATGGCAGCACAACAGATGGAATCACCAGACTGACGTACAGATCTGCAGTCAGGGTGCGTGGGATAACCACGAGAGTGCTCCTGCTGACATACGAAATCCAATCCCGGAGCGTAACTCCAGGCGTAAGTCCAGTATGTCCAGCAAGCGGACAGGCTCGTTGCAGGCGCTCAACTGACCTCCTTCGAGCCAATACGCGGCCGTCACTGGCACCGAGACAGAACCAGCTTTCATCAGAAAGCAAAACAGACCTCCGCCCTGCTCTCGCTTGACATCAGGGAAGTCGCAAACGGCAGTGGTTCTGGATCGGTAGAATGCACGCTGCAGGACGTTGTATTCGGAGCGGTACTGCAAGTAACAAATTTGTAAAAGTTCTCTGTGGTGCCAGCTGCTGCTCAGATTGCAGTTCGATGAGCTAGATACATACGCCGATCACGATGGTCTTGATTTTCGGTAGTGCCACGTGACCGTCAAGAGCCCGGCCCTTTTGCAACTGTACATTCTCGTGATCACCGCTCCCAGCAAACAGGTTTAGTGGCTACATTCCTGCCAAGTCTTTCTACAATATCGCCGCTTTAAAGGCATTACTGAGTAACATCAACACATCACGTCCAATCTTAAAGGTAACTAACCCTCACGACCGTTTCAGCTACTGACGCCACTCTTAAACGACTGGTGTGGAATTTGAACAGTACCATCTTTCAGATGTAGAAAAACGCCTGCCAACTCCTTCTTGGTGTTGCGATTTTTTCCGTCAATTGATATCTTTATCATAATGTGACAAAAGGAGAAAGATATAAAAATGTAGTAAATGAAACAGGCAAAGTGACAAACATCTAAAAGCTGAGATTGACAGAAAGTGCGAAAAAACTAAGCAGCTACAGCTAGAGGTAAATATTGACAGAGGTTGAGGGGCGGGGGGGGGGGGGGGGAGAAGGAATGAAGCGGGCAGTTGGGGAAAAGCGATCAATGCATATTTTCTGCCTTGAACAGTCCTGCTCTCTGTCGACAAGTGGTCAGTCTAGTTATAATATATTCCGTCATCGTTGTGAGTCATTACTTAATACACTCCTGGAAATTGAAATAAGAACACCGTGAATTCATTGTCCCAGGAAGGGGAAACTTTATTGACACATTCCTGGGGTCAGATACATCACATGATCACACTGACAGAACCACAGGCACATAGACACAGGCAACAGAGCATGCACAATGTCGGCACTAGTACAGTGTATATCCACCTTTCGCAGCAATGCAGGCTGCTATTCTCCCATGGAGACGATCGTAGAGATGCTGGATGTAGTCCTGTGGAACGGCTTGCCATGCCATTTCCACCTGGCGCCTCAGTTGGACCAGCGTTCGTGCTGGACGTGCAGACCGCGTGAGACGACGCTTCATCCAGTCCCAAACATGCTCAATGGGGGACAGATCCGGAGACCTTGCTGGCCAGGGTAGTTGACTTACACCTTCTAGAGCACGTTGGGTGGCACGGGATACATGCGGACGTGCATTGTCCTGTTGGAACAGCAAGTTCCCTTGCCGGTCTAGGAATGGTAGAACGATGGGTTCGATGACGGTTTGGATGTACCGTGCACTATTCAGTGTCCCCTCGACGATCACCAGTGGTGTACGCCCAGTGTAGGAGATCGCTCCCCACACCATGATGCCGGGTGTTGGCCCTGTGTGCCTCGGTCGTATGCAGTCCTGATTGTGGCGCTCACCTGCACGGCGCCAAACACGCATACGACCATCATTGGCACCAAGGCAGAAGCGACTCTCATCGCTGAAGACGACACGTCTCCAATCGTCCCTCCATTCACGCCTGTCGCGACACCACTGGAGGCGGGCTGCACGATGTTGGGGCGTGAGCGGAAGACGGCCTAACGGTGTGCGGGACCGTAGCCCAGCTTCATGGAGACGGTTGCGAATGGTCCTCGCCGATACCGCAGGAGCAACAGTGTCCCTAATTTGCTGGGAAGTGGCGGTGCGGTCCCCTACGGCACTGCGTAGGATCCTACGGTCTTGGCGTGCATCCGTGCGTCGCTGCGGTCCGGTCCCAGGTCGACGGGCACGTGCACCTTCCGCCGACCACTGGCGACAACATCGATGTACTGTGGAGACCTCACGCCCCACGTGTTGAGCAATTCGGCGGTACGTCCACCCGGCCTCCCGCATGCCCACTATACGCCCTCGCTCAAAGTCCGTCAACTGCACATACGGTTCA
Source organism: Schistocerca serialis cubense (assembly GCF_023864345.2). Lineage (NCBI taxonomy): Eukaryota > Metazoa > Arthropoda > Insecta > Orthoptera > Acrididae > Schistocerca > Schistocerca serialis. The sequence goes on along the minus strand of NC_064642.1, from coordinate 630,196,962 downwards.
CGTCCACGCTGTCGCGGCATGCTACCAGTGTTAAAGACTGCGATGGAGCTCCGTATGCCACGGCAAACTGGCTGACACTGACGGCGGCGGTGCACAAATGCTGCGCAGCTAGCGCCATTCGACGGTTAACACCGCGGTTCCTGGTGTGTCCGCTGTGCCGTGCGTGTGATCATTGCTTGTACAGCCCTCTCGCAGTGTCCGGAGCAAGTATGGTGGGTCTGACACACCGGTGTCAATGTGTTCTTTTTTCCATTTCCAGGAGTGTACTTGTCCGTCATTACTTAATAAAACCCTTCTACACCTTGAGGTTGGTGTATTTTATATATTGATAATGTGACAGCATATCCTGAAAAATTTTATTGACAGAGAAAACTGGGGCGGGAGCCTACGCTTACATATCTCCGTTTTGTCACATATGGCCTAATAGAAAAATCCTTTTGGAAACGATCCGCTACAGGCACGTGATATTGCCTCAGACGCTAGGTCATAAAATGCCAAAAAATCAGAACAGACATGTGATGCTGTTGCAATGGCACTGTCCACTGTCCTTTAGGTAGGGAAAATGACCACTATGTAAGCCTTCAGAAAAGTACATATACTTCCTACATATATTATTTTCTTTTTCACTTAGAACTATTTGATATAATTCCTTTCAATATGAAGATTTAAAATGTGCAGTAGGTAAGCCATTAATAAACATGGTTTAGTGGAAATTCAATTTCCCTTAGAGTGGCCACTTTAGCCCACCTTCCCCTTTGTCTAAGAGAATGATACATACCACCTACAGGATAATTTAAAAGAAGCAACTTTAAAACAGAGAGTAACAGTTGCGTGAATGTCAAGAGCTCAGATGGCAAGCCAGTTATGTACTAAGCAAAAAAGGCAAAACCTTTTATGGAATTTTTTTTTGTTAAAATTATCCCGATATTTATGTATTTTATTGGTTTCTCTTTATACCCGTGGTTAATGGTTGATTATTATAAGTAAAACTTTGGTTTCGGAAAACTTCATGATTTCCTGACTAAAGAACATACTTTGCTACAGGTGATTTTTCTATTGGCTGTGGCCAGCAAAGACTTTAATGTTCGTCCAGCCACGTATTCACGCTTCTCTTGTTGCTTCCAGTATAAAGCTTACCACACGTACACAAACTGTCGATAGAAGAGGGTATTAAACCTTTATAGATTGAAATACCTCATATTTACTTTATTGGTCTAAAAGCCAATCTTTACGTTTCTGTAAAATCTTTCCATTTTGATCAATTACTTTTTTAGTAAAAGGGAGAGAAACTTATGTTCTTCTATCATTGAGTTTTATCCATGTATTTCGGCCAACTGTTAGATAGTCGTAGAACTATTTACTTCTTTTCCTGACTATCCATTTTCGCGATAGCCTGCTTGAGATGTTTTAATTTGGCATCAACGTGCTCCAGCATACAAATTCTGTTGGCTCTGTCGACAAGACTTTTAATGACACAGAGCTGCAGCCATCATCCACAAGCCCACACGATCGTGAAAGCCTTCAGTGCATGAACTTTAAGACTATTTTATGTAAGGGCAAAACGAATTATATGAAAATGATACGGGAGAAATGATACTGTTAGAAGAATTTGACAGAACACTGAAGAACTAGAACTAATCAATGCTTTGAAGTCAATGTCATTCCTTCATAATTATTCAGTTCCTTGGAAGAGGCAGCTATAACAAAACCAATCTACCTAGCGTGTAGGGTACGAGAAAGGCGAAATACCCATAGACTTCATCAAGAATGTAATTATTCTATTTCCAAAAAAAAGGCAAGTGCTGACCGGTGTCAATATCACCAAATTATCAGTTTAATAAGATAGGAATGCAAAATACTGATAGGAATTATTTACAGATGAAAGGAAAACCTGGTAGAGGCCGATCTTGGGAAATGTTTTGGGCTCCGAAGAAATGTAAGAACTCACAAAACAATTCTGACCTTAGAACTTTTCTTAGAAGAGAGACAGAAGAAAGCTTAATCTGCGTTTACAGCGTTTATAATTTAGAGAAAACATTTGCTTATGTTGAACAATCTACATTCTTTGAAATTCTGAGAATAACAGGGATAATAATACAAGAAGCGAAATGTACAACTTGTACAGAAACCAGATTGCATTTTTAAGAGTCGAACGACATGAAAGGACAGCACTGGATGAGAAGCGAGTGAGATCTGGTTGTAGCCCATCCACGATACTATTCGGTGTCTACGTTGAGCAATCGAGGAAGAATTTGCAAGGAGAATTAGAGTTCAGGCAGAAGATTTTTTTTTAAAAAAAAGCCTTTCTTATTTGCTGGTAACATAAATCAGTCAGAGATGGCCAAAAGGGCTTGCAGGATTAGTTGAGCCGGGCTAATGGTGTCCCGAGAAAATGGTTATAAGACGATCAACGAAAATAAAACAAAGTTACTGTAGCGTAGTCGAATAAAATAGGACGATGCTGAAGGAATTAGGAAATTAGGCACTAAAAGCGATAAATCAGTTCTGTTCTTTGGACAGTAAAATAACTGAGGATGCTCGAAATAGAATATAAATGCATTTCTGAACAAGAGGTATCATTTAACATCTAATTTAAACTTACGTCTTTCCTGAAGGCATTTCTCTAGAATCTAGCCTTGTATGGAAGAGAAATATGGACAATAATCAGCTCACACAATAAGAGAATAGGAGCTGGAAATCTGATGCTACAGAAAAATTCTGAAGATTAAATGGGATATGGAATAAATAATCAGGGTGCACTAAATCGAAGTGGGGAACAAATGAAGAAACTTGAATAAGAGAAGAAATTAATGGATCCCTTCCCTGAGTCATCAAGATACTCGTTCGGCAGCCGAGTAAAGTGTGGAGGGTAAAAATTGCAGAGAGAAATCAACGCTCGAACACATAATTAGATTCAGATAGATGCGAGTGGTTATGCAGACAAGAGACCTGCACAGGGCGGACTAGTGTGAAGAGCTGCAACAACATCTTACCAATTAATATGAATGGTTATGTGCCTAGTGGTGTGTGTAAGGCCTTGCATTAACAAAGTGTTTCTTGCATTACGCTTTTGCCTGTGAGGATAAAACGGTAACAAGGAGCAGGGGGATAGCTGTAGGTGCCGGTGGAAGCTCCTTGTCAGACAACCGGAGCCTCTCATCGTGTTAATGTGTTTTGATTCACGTCTCACTGCACAGCGACCGCCGCCCGTCGTTCCTGATAGTGGCAGCTCGGCTCAGCTCAGTTCGGCGTGTGATGTGCGACGTGGAGTTATCTGTAGGGGAGCTGTCGGCCCCCTGATAAACACGTCCCGTCCATAAATAAGTAATGAGCCGTCTGCCGCTGACAAAAAGTGACGGCAGCCCGACTTCGACAGGCCGGGCCGACAGGCGTCCGTGGCTGGTTTTTCAGTGGGGGCTGCCCGCAGACAGCCACAATTGGTTTGTCCCGCGCCACAGTTTCTACAAGTCAAATATCGTGAAATGGTGAAACGATGTCTCACTGAAATGCGCTGTCGCTGCAGAGCGTAGTCATCATTCATAACACGTTCGTAAAATACGACCGTTCTTTTACCTTCCACGGATTCTCCCGCCTAGCAGATCCCTGCACACGAGCCTTGATTCAAGTGGCCTTGATCCATGTGTCCGAGAGGTCCTAGGCTCAAACCCTCACCAGACAGTCTGGTCGACGAAGTAAATATTCCACAACTCGAATCAGGAGCTGCTGCCAACACGAGTAACTTACAAATAGCTATACTCGCTATACCAAAGCAGTTTAGATCACTTAATAAAGGAAAGTCCTCCGGTGCAGATGTATTCCAATACGATTTCAAACTATGCTCACGTAATACTTCCGTACTTATCAACCGTACAAAACTGCTTGTTCCGCATTAGATCCGAACCTAAAAACTGGAACGTTAGGTCATACCAATACTTATGAAAGAAATTAGGAACCATCTGCTGAATTACAGACCAATACCACTGATGTAGACATGCATACGATTTTGGAACATATACCGTGTTCGAAGATTATGAATTACCTACAGTCAAACGGTCTGTTTACATACAGTCAGCACGGATTCAGGGAGTATCGTTGTATTGAAGCACAACTACCTCTTTATTAGTCCGCAGCTCGTGGTCTTGCAGTAGCGTTCTCGCTTCCCGCGCACAGGGTTCCGGGTTCGATTCCCGGCAGGGTCAGGGAATTTCCCTGCCTCGAGATGCCTGGGTGTTGTGTCGTCGTCATCATCATCATCATCATCATCATCATCATTCATCCCCATTACGGTCGGAGGAAGGCAATGGCAAACCACCTCTCCTAGGACCTTGCCTACTAGGGCGGTGTGGGTTTTTCGCATCGTCCCCTACGCTCCTCGGAGTATGGGACCTCACCACCACCACCACCACCACCACCTCTTTATTCGCAAAGTAATGAAAGAATAAATCTATTACACCAATGTAGGAAAACTATCATATCTAGAAAGCAATTACAGAGAACAAACACGTGATAAATGACAAAACATATGAACAGAAACTCTCTGGAACACTTAATGAGACAATTGATAAGATGAAAAAGATATTTGCGTAAACAAAATCATTCTAAAACAAATACCTGTTCACACACACACACACACACACACACACACATCAGTGATATCACAAGCACTCGTTCCATAGTTTGCAATAACATTCACCAGTTGGCGACAACATTAAAAGATATCATATAAATGAATGCTCATTTGCTAGGGCTGTGCAAATGAAATTTCGTATGGCGGTAAGCAGTAGGAGAACAGCTGAAAACAGGAAAAAGAACACATGCAGAGCAGCCTGTATCAAATTTGTAAGTAGGAATTTAAAATATTATTAAGTTGCAGAAAGTCCCAGAACATTAACGTACAAAATCTAAAACGTAAAGCAAACTAATAAACTGGTGTGCAAGAAAATGGTTCAAATGGCTCTGAGCACTATGGGACTTAACACTTTTGGTCATCAGTCCCCTAGAACTTAGAACTACTTAAACCTAACTAACCTAAGGACACCACACACATCCATGCCCGAGGCAGGATTCGAACCTGCGACCGTAGCAGTCGCGCGGTTCCGGACTGAGCGCCGTAACCGCGAGACCACCGCGGCCGGCAAACTGGTGTGCAAAACGTAAGGACGAAATGAACATTCTAAAGATGCCAAGTAACATGTCTCCATGAAACTTGGCCCATACATAGAAAGAAGGCAAAGAACTGCTGCAGTATAGCACAGAAGATGTACGCAATGAGACGAACAGAAATGGACCTTTTATCGAAAGACGACAATTACATTCCACTCACTGCGTTTTATGATGGTCCCGTGGACGTTAAAAAAAAAGTGGAACATGGTTTGTAGTAGGGTGTGTATTGACAACGGATGGCAATGCGTGTTCCGCAATGTGCTACCACGCTGGCCGCAAGTTTGGTAAGAAGTACCTGTGGTAGGGCGTTCCATTCCTCCAACCAGCGCTGATGACAACTGCTGTATAGTCTTTGGTACGCGTGGACGTGCTGCAGTACGTCTTCCCAACGCATCTCACACGTGTTCGGGAGAGGTTTAAGTCAGGGAAACGGCAGACCAGTCCGTTCGCTGAATATCCTCTCGTTCCAAGAGCTCTCCGGTGGCTTGTTGTCATCCATAAAAATCAAGTTAGGGCCGAATACACACTTGAAAAGACGCAAATGGGAAAGGTGTACAAAGTCACAATAACGTTGAGTGGGTAGTGTTTCGTGTTCTAAGAGTTGGAGGTCAGTACTCCTGTGCAACATTATGCTTCCTCATACACCATAATACCTGCATCATCAAACGATTATGTTCGAAAGCGTTCCTGGGTGTTCGCATCTCGCACTGTATGAGGGTTGACATACTCTCAAGGATACTTAAACTCAATAAAAACATGTCAATAATTGCCAATCAAACTTAAACCCTGGTTTGTAATATCCAGCAAATTTTATGTAACATTACGCTACGCCAACACAACCAGCAACGCACAAGTAACACACGGCACGTGGTCAGAGGAACTTCCATTCGTCAACGCCAACTACCGTGGCAATGATGCGTTTCCAGACACATGTTCGTAAGACCTTTTTCCTCCATTTCCAGTTAGGAATCCGTCCCTGCAGTTTGTCGGTTTTATTAATGTTCACGCTATATATTTCCTGCCAGTGGAGACGCCTTGCAAATAACAGTAGTGAAACGCGTATGACATGAAATATCTGACATGTGGAATAATCGGGTGTACTGCCGGATTTTTGTGTCGCTCTGGCACAATATTTCGGCCACGTTACTCGTTGCCATCTTCAGGTGCTACTTGAGACTGTCTCAGGTAGTACACCCGATTATTCCACATGTCAAGATCTCGCCGGGAAAGCCTGAAGAGTTACATGAAAAATCTGCTTTATCGAGCACTGACGAGACGCATCCAAAGGAATAGTTATCAACATCATATTACGTGCAACAGAGGGCCACAGGAGAACTTAAGTTAGAGAATACAACTCTACTGTTTATCATAGTGCTTATGTTAACAACCAAAGGGATATTTTAGACAATTAAATTGGGGTACGGTCAAATGATTGCATATACAATTCTGTACGTAGGTATTATTATTTTTTTTTATTATGAATTTGGCCAGCTATGGACCGCATACAACTTAAGACTTATGGTGTTTCTTTTTCTTCCGTTCTTCCCAGTACTACTTCATTTTCTCGCCAACTGCTCGTCTCTGCTCATCTGTCCACACTCTCTTGGGTCGAGGTTTTGCCGCATAGTACGTAGGTACTATTAAAACAGATTTATCCGTTTCAGAGTGATTAATTTTTTGTCCGGTGTGCTTGGTACACTACTGGCCATTAAAATTGCCACACCACGAAGATGACGTGCTACAGACGCGAAATTTAACCGACAGAAGGAAGGTGCTGTGATATGCAAATGATTAGCTTTTCAGAGCATTCACACAAGGCTGGCGCCGGTAGCGACACCTACAACGTGCTGACATTAGGAAAATTTCCAACCGATTTCTCATACACAAACAGCAGTTGATCAGCGTTGCCTGGTGAAACGTCGTTGTGATGCCTCTTGTAAGGAGGAGAAATGCGTACCACCACGTTTCCGACTTTGATAAAGGTCGGATTGTAGCCTATCGCGTTTGCGGTTTATCGTATCGCGACATTGCTGTTCGCGTTGGTCGAGATCCAATGACTGTTAGCAGAATATGGAATCGGTGGGTTCAGGATGGTAATACGGAACGCCGTGCTGGATCCCAACGGCCTCGTATCACTAGCAGTCGTGATGACAGGCATCTTATCTGCATTGCTGTAGCGGATCGTGCAGCCACGTCTCGATCCCCGAGTCAACAGATGGGGACGTTTGCAAGACAACAACCATCTGCACGAATAGTGCGACGACGTTTGCAGCAGCACGGACTATTTGCTTGGAGACCATGGCTACGGTTACCCTTGACGCTGCATCAGAGACAGGAGCGCCTGCGATGGTGTTCTCAACGACGGACCTGCGTGAACGAATGGCAAAACGTCATTTTTTTCGGATGAATCCAGGTTCTGTTTACAGCATCATGATGGTCCCGTCCGTTTTGGTGACATGACGGTGAACGCACATTGGAAGCGTGTATTCGTCATCGCCATACTGACGTATCACCCGGCGTGATGGTATAGCGTGCCATTGGTTACACGTCTCGGTCACCTCTTGTTCGCATTGATTGCACTTTGAACAGTGGACGTTACATTTCAGATGTGTTACGACCCGTGGTTCTACCTTTCATTCGGTCCCTGCGAAACCCTACATTTCAGCAGGATAATGCACGACCGCATGTTGCAGGTCCTGTACGGGCCTTTCTGGATACAGAAAATTCGACTGCTGCCCTGGCCAGCACATTCTCCAGATCTCTCACCAACTGAAAACGTCTGGTCAATGGTGGCCGAGCAACTGGCTCGTCACAATACGCCAGTCACTACTCTGGGTGAACTGTGGTATCGTGTTGAAGCTGCATGGGCAGCTGTACCTGTACACGCCATCCAAGCTCTGTTTGACTCAATGCCCAGGCGTATCAAGGCCGTTATTACGGCCAGAGATGGTTGTTCTGGGTACTGATTTCTCAGGATCTATGCACCCAAACTGCGTGAAAATGTAATCACATGTCAGTTGTAGTATAATATATTTGTCCAATGAATACCCGTTTATCATTCTTCTTGGTGTAGCAATTTTAATGGTCAGTAGTGTACAAGAGTTGTCCAAAGATCGTGCCTCTTGCCTTCCTCTGTCTGCCTTGAGAAAGGGACTCGGGTTCAAATTTCGGGACGGCACCAGGTTTATGCTTGTCATACGCAATTCTGCCATTAAGCATATCGCCGGTTCGCCGTCCCCCTAGGACTGCGAGAGCAGGCGGAACGGACAGGCGGCCTGTTAAATTAGCCGTCAGCCGGACAGCCCCTTCGCATAAAAAGCGGCCGCGCCGTGACGTATGCTGTGACGCCTCTTATTCACGTGGCGCGCTGCCGCGGCGCACTACCGCTCCTAATTGGTCGGCGACGCAGGCCTAACGTATTTATTGCGCCGGCGCGTCGCCCTACTCCGGCGCCTCACTGGCGAGAGGCCGCGGTCTCACTGACGTCGCTATCTCCAGTGTTCTCAGAAGGTAGAGGAAACGGGAGAATTTAATGGCCTGTTTACGTCGAGATCATTAGATACGAAACTGTAGATCAGTTAAAGAGAAACCGTGACAGAAGTTAGTCTTGCTATAATCAAAACCAGAGAACTGTAATTTTTTTTTTTTTTACTTTCAAAATCTTTTCTTAAAGAATTTACTTCATTTACTAGCGATTCATCAAGAACATTAACACCATTTAATCACACTAGGTGAGCGTGGAAGTAGTTGCCAGGAAGTAACTGATGGAAAATGAAATTACTTTTAACATATGTGAATTTTATTCCTGAAAGCTTTTTCAAAACAGATTTAAAATTACAAGCAGAAAAGCACCCTCGAAATGTCAAGTTACAATTTTATTTAGAGACAAAAAAGAACAATATTAACAGTATGAGCCTTCGGGCTGTGAAGCTTATCTGCTCCCTTTCAACACGACCGTAGTCATGACCGCTCACAACAACCACTGAAAGTGTACACTGGTGCAAATCTGCAACACACAGATTACTTTAAACAAAAAAAATTTTAACGACTCACACAAACACGTGAACTATACAGCCCGTAAGAGGGATGGAAATGGTACAACACTCAAATTATTTGCCACCGAAAGGGTAATTTTTTAAGGATTCTTACGGTTGAAGGGTGGCAACCTTGTAACCTAAAATGACTACTTAAATAAAACCCATAAAATGCAGACTTACATAAAATGTACAACATACGCTACATTACACATATACCACGTCGCAAGATGAGAGGCAAGATAAAAACGTATTTCAAGAATTCGGCCTTTAAGCAATAAATTCGTTAACACCGAATCCTACAAACATGACAAAGGCAGCTATTAACGTAGGGCAGACCGACAGACAGACAGACAGACAGACAAACACTAACTGCCTAACAGTTGCGGACGAGACAGACGAGCAAACTGGGGACGAGAGACTGACCAAGAAACACGTAGAATTTAATAAATAAATGAAACAACACATCACGAATCACTTAACTTATAATAAACTGCGATGTCTGACGAAGACCTGGCGCAGCACCCTCAAAACGCTCTCCCGAACCGTCCGCTGCCAGCCGCTTCAACGAACGCAGGAAGGCGCGTCGATCTCCCGTCTCGCGGCGTCGCAGCTCGCCCCGGCCAGACCGATGTCGTGGGTTGACTCCTGTTGCTCTCGTGTCGGCCGCGAAGCCACTACCCCTCGCTATACGGCGCGGCCCACTGGCTGCCACGTGGCGACCTCACATGCGCCGACGCTCAAGACGGACAAGACATCTTGTGTCTCAGTGCGCGACCGACCAACCGACCGATCCAACCGGCCTTAACGTCGATCCGAACGACAGACATCCTGGCACTCCAGACGGCAGACCGACATTGACTAAGCGGTACATTCGGTCGGACCCACCCCTGCAGAGGAAACATGCCCTCAAGCTACCCGAGATCCCTGGCCCGGGAAGAGACCGACCTACCGATCAATCCAACCACCAATGTCCATAGCCTGAACAAACTCGAGCAGATCGGCGCCCTAACACATACTAGCACTCCGGACCACAGACAGACAATGACTGCCCCAAACTGACCCGGCTGACCAACTAACCAGACTCACTCAGACTGACCAACTGCCTCCGACTGACTAACTCTGCCGAGCTCATGGCGCCCCTTAAATGCACGTGAACAGGCAACTTTTCCTTCACTCCAGAGGGGGGCACCAAAGCTGCGATTGCCACAGCGGCGCCGCCGCCATAAACGGAGGGCGACTGCTTTACTTTACGCGCAGGAGCGCTCTTCAAAACATCAGTTTTTACCACTGCTCAACCAGAATCGCGATATTCGTCTCTAGTGATTTAAGGAAGCCGAGGAAACGTCTGGCTGGATGGACCGCGCTTTGGAACAACTCCTTTCAAAATCGAATCTAATACAGAGAATTATTCTCTCTCTCTCTCTCTCTCTCTCTCTCTCTCTCTCTCTCTCTGTCTCTGTCTTTTTTTCTTTCTCTGCAGCCGAGTAAATGCTGTTTTGGAATTTCCTGGCAGATTAAAACTGTGTGCTGGACCGGAATTCCATTCTGAAACCTTAACTTTCAGGGACAATGCTCTTACCGTCTGAGCTAGCCGGCCAGGCACGCATAAAGAAGTGCAAAGAAGGTTCTAGAGATCAGAAAACCAAATGTCGACAAAATCTGTTTTTCCAAACAAGAATCTTAACTCCAAGACTTACTTTAACAGACTGTTTTGATCTGGAGAAAAATTATTTTTATTTTCACTTTAGTTCTTCCTGAAAGGAAATAATTTCAAGAAGACAATCAGTTTAAAGTTCAAAAGATGAAACGAAAGGGGTGTCTGTCTAATGTTTTCGTTTTTGGTTAGAGTTTTCCTAAACTTTTCTTTTGTGTGTGTGTGTGTGTGTGTGTCGGGGGGGGGGGGGGGGGGGGGGGAATGGAGGCAGAGTAAAGAAAAGTGTATCTCTGGTCTCTGGTGTTTTCACTTGGGGGGGGGGGGGCGGCGGGGGCTGCAGCGTAAGCAGAGACCGTAGGGTTGGAAGAAGACAAAGTGTCCTAATCCAGTTTTAATTTGCCAGAAAACTACAAATATAGTACACCAAACAGTGTGAATATGTTTTCCAAACTTAGGTCTCACACTATGAAGAAAAAGGTACTAGACCTATTCGATTTTTGTACCACTAGACACAACAAGCACAGAAATTCCTTGATCTTGCTAATGGCGCGCACACACACGCGCCATAAATTTCTTTTCTCCCCAATTCGATTCAGTAACTCCTCGTTACTTATTCGATCTATCCATCTTACCTCCATCAATTTTCTGCAGCGCCACATTTGAAAAACATCTATTCTGTTTATATCCAAACTGTTTACCGTTCACATTTCAGTTCCATACAACGCTAAATTTATATTTGCTATTAATAAATTCCTCTTATCGTCAGTTATTTTGCTGCACAGATAGCAAAAGGCATTGACTGCCTATAGTGTCTCACGTCCTAACCTCATTCTGCCAGCACCGCCTAATTTATTTCGACTATATTACATTACCCTTCTATTATTATTACTAACAATAGTAGTAGTAGTAGTAGTAATAGTAGTAGTAGTATCAAGGGACTTCTAAAAGTAAGTTACACATAATTATGGCAGGGCAAGTAATGTTTGTTGAATGCTACACTACACTTCAAACACAGATGCTTGACACAATTTTTCAACATTGTTACCAAGTCTCGGCAAAAACAACGGTCGGAAATTTCTGCCACTAGTCCAGTTACTGAACGATAGCTATCCTCTCCTTGGTTACGGATGCACTCGAACACCGCTGTGAGAACTACCTCATCTTTCGAAGATATTCCCTCCCTCTCCCCGCGCCGCCCCAAAGATGGTCTTTCAGCTCGCCGAAAAGATGGGAACCGCACGGTCCAAGATCTGGACTGTATAGCTCACGCTTCCAAACGTCTACCATTGAAACGTTGAGGCAAAGCTCGTCCTACGCCCGCCGTGTAGGATGTTTCATTGTCGTCCGCGATAATCACTCTGTGTTCCTCTGTTGCCTGGTCGCTGTTGTCTATGATCGATGGCCTTCCTTCATGGTAAGTTTCATCCTTGTCTGTGTGGCCTCGGTCAAATTGTTGAAACCATTTCACTACGGCTGTGGAAGACACTGCATCTGGCCCGTATATTCTTATTACCAAAATTTCGCGGTTAAACAGTGCAATTTAGACGTTTTGCCCACAACAATCCTACTCTACCGAGTACTTCATCTTTGGAGTATGCGTCTGTTCTCTGTATCGCAGCGAAACTGTCTGCAGGAAACGTGGAACATGTACTCTCTTCTGAGAATTCGCCGTTCTTGTCACGCAATGGTCTTAGATTGGGGTTACGTGTGTAACCTACATTGTCGAGTCCCTACGTAGAAGTACCGCTAGAATTAGTGTTATTAATTATTAATTCTGTTACTAACGTTGTCGTTAGATATATTCATATCGCGTTTCAAATAATTTTTAAGTCTGCTGTTGCTATTATATTCGTATTTGTGATACTAAAATAAAACAGGAGATAGTCTTGAAATTATTCATTGCGAAGTGTAACAACCTTTCTATTTATAAAATATGTGAGCAAAAACTTCAACAGACAAAATAGCTAACATCAAATTTAGTTTTGATGATCGGTTTCTGCAGTATAAGTTGTCATCATAGGTTCTTACGCAAATATACCCCAATGAAACTCCATTATATGTACAATACAACGTGTCACATTATAATAAGTCATTCCAGGAACATGAAGAACGTGATACACCGGTTTGCAAAGTATCACGTTCTTCATGTTCCTGGAATGGCTCATTACGATGTGTCATGATACATTGTGCAGAAGATGGAGATTCATTGAGGTGCATTTGCATTAGATCCGAAGATGGAAACCTAGATTGTCGGAAAAGGTCATGGAAAAATAATATTGCAATTAGATATCTTGGCTATTGAATCTTATACTTACATACTTCATATTATTCAAGATCGCCCCATACTTCAGTAATATCAAGTGTATACTTCATATTTGCAAAAGGTATCTATAATTCACAGGACTGAGACATTACTGAGACGTAATTGTATGACAATAGCAAACTGCTCTTATCCCGGAATAATATATATAATTGCCCTAGAATTTTAAACGTTAATAAACAGACAAAATGTCTACGGGCGTCAAAGCCCACCCCAAACAATAATTAATTTTAAAACCCTCTGTACATAATTCGTAAGAATCATGCAACAATAAATGGTTTACTGAGAAAAACTCACACAGAAGCAGGACACCTTCAAAGACATGACAGCAGAAACAACTCACAACTTCTCTTTTAAGTAAAATATTAAAAACCCAGTACAATGAAAGCCATCTTTCAGGTATTACAAAATTTCAGTGACAAGTAACTGCACATCAAAGATGCCCGGAAACTACTACTCAGATCGAGCCTGAATGAAAACTGAAAGGAACGGTGAAGAAGGAAAGATGGACGCATCGGCGTCACCAGGAAAAAATAATTAAATACTTAACTTAAATTCGCCGAAGGGGTGGAGTCTACTGATAAACACAGCGACCGCGCTATCGGTTACAATTCGCTGGCTGCCGCCAGGGCGTCGTCTCCCAGGTAAACTACCAGCTACAACGGACGACGCGCGCCGCTGATTATACCACTGAAACAACAACATGAAACCACACAGCAACTGGGCAGTATCCAGAGTAACACAAGCCTTAAAACATTAGAAAAATTTCCAAACAGGAATACAATTACCCTTTGCAGCGAAATTAAATGTTTTGCAATCACTGTCTACAACAACAGTTCATACAGCCTTTGCACAGAAGCCACGATACATAAACATTAACATGAGAACACTGTAGAATGTGTAGAAACCAGAACATATACTCTGTTTTATAATGCTAAATAATAATTACATACAAGAAGAAAAACACTGTCATAAATGTCTTAATTTTACAAAAAATGCCACTACAGGTGAATTACACTTAATAGCGAAAGGCAGAAAGAAGTGTCAGAATCATTTCACAGCCCCCTACTTAGTATACACTCCCTGGTAGTATCTCAAGTGCGTCCAAAACAGGCAAACTACTGTTCAATGAAATGCGCACCAGTGGTCAACACGAAACACTGGGAGACCCGTTAACTGCGAACAGCACGAAATTCAAAAATATGGGTCATCTGGCTCTGAGCACTATGGGACTTAACTTCTGAGGTCATCGGTCCCCTAGATCTTAGAACTACTTAAACCGAACTAACCTAAGGACATCACACACATCCATGCCCGAGGCAGGATTCGAACCTGCGACCGTAGGGGTCACGCGGTTCCAGACTGTTGCGCCTAGAACCGCTCGGCCACCACGAAATTCAATAAACCCGTATACAGCAGAACTTTAATAACGTGAATAATTCCCACAGTTTGATTTTGTAGCTTATCCGGTTGCAGGCTGATAGATTCCAAAGCCAGTTTCACAGGTTCACATCGTTTAGGAGCACAGACGAGACCATCGCCTCTGACTAGAGGCAGTACACACTCCCGACCGCACGCACGTCTCTGTCCACAGCCACTCTGCCCCCGTGACAGAAAGAGGCAGAGATGCGCAACCAGACTGCAGACCGGAGCGCCAATCAACAGACCAAAACCAGCCCTCTAGCCACAGCGTCGTGCGATTAAATAGTCGAAAAGCGACCAAAGAGGAAAACCGCGGCCGCACAATACAGAGTGTCGATCGCAGATATCTTAAATGAATACAGAGAAGCGACTGCCGCCAGTGGCGCCTCGTATCAACTGCATCATAGTCACGAAGTAGAGTGTGTTCGTGGGGCTTAAACACTTGTTTTAAAGAGCAACACATAGAAGAAACCCAAAAGAGGGAATTATAGGTAATAAGCACTATTTTAGGTAGAAGAACAAGCAACACACAGTCTAAGAGCAAGTAAAGTAACTAATAATTATACTAACACTTATTCGAATATGAAAAATTGCGGGCTGAAATTTGGGGCATTTTAAAAGACTGGCACCAACCAGATAAATTAGACATGTTGTGCATTTATGCGAGAGTTGAAGCAATGCTGAAATAATATTGATTCTTGTAGTAGAGGCCGGCCTCTGTGACCGAGCGGCTCTAGGCGCTTCAGTCCAGAACCGTGCTGCTGCCACGGTCGCAGGTTCGAATCCTGCCTCGGGCATGGATGTGTGTGATGTCCTTAGGTTAGTTATGTTTAAGTAGTTCTAAGGTTAGGGGACTGATGGCCTCAGATGTTAAGTTCCATAATGCTTAGAGCCATTTGAACGATTTTGTAGTAGAGTAGTGGAGTATAACGTAAGAAGAAGGGCTATAACAGTTGGAATCTACTGAAGTTCACCGAAGTTTTGAACAAGATGAGGAAGGTTACAATTGTGTAACAGCGTTACCAAGTCGAGCCACCTGGCGTAAAATTGGAGCAGATGGAGCTGAAAGTCGTATGGCGTAAGAAGGAGCGGGACACCTTATCTTGAAGACGTACGCAGAGGGAGGCTGCGTTCTCACGCGGAAGTAGGCAGTAAGCATTCACGGTGGCTGGCAGGAGCGGTCTATTGTCCCCCACGGAACAGTGGGCAGCCGACACATCCCAGTACGGATACGGCGTCTCGGGTCGTGAGAGAGCGTCCCAGTGTGAGGCCGGCCCGCTCCTTTATTTTCGCGAACCAATAGGCGGCGGTCCTGTCCGACGCGGCGCGCCAGTAATACAAGACACTTGTCAGGGCGGCCGCGGAAACCCTAGACGCACAGAGATGGGGCGACAAGGCGCGGCTTCGCCGAAAACGCGCCGTAGCCGTAGCCGCGGCCGTGGCTCGAATTTCCTGCGGCCGAAGCGACGCCACAGGAACGCCACGACGCCGCCCTGTTCACTCCGCGAACCCTGCACAGGAGGCACCACTGACTCGTACCAACGCGGTCCTCCACTCTGTGTTTGACATCGTTGGTCCGTTTCCAAATTCACTGACGGGAATCGAAAACGCTGTACCGTGAAACACCAGCGCGACATTCAAAATGGTTCAAATGGCTCTAACAAGGGAACACCCCCATCGCATCCCCCTCAGATTTAGTTATAAGTTGGCACAGTCGATAGGCCTTGAAAAACTGAACACAGATCAATCGAGAAAACAGGAAGAAGTTGTGTGGAACTATGAAAAAATAAGCAAAATATACAAACTGGGTCGTCCATGCGTAAGATAAGCAATATTAAGGGCAATGTGAGGCGAGGAGCGCCGTGGTCCCGTGGTTAGCGTGAACAGCTGCGGAACGAGAGGTCCTTGGTTCAAATCTGCCCTCGACTGAAAATTTTGCTTTCTTTATTTTCGCAAAGTTATGATCTGTCCGTTCGTTCATTGACGTCTCTGTTCAATGTAATAAGTTTAGTGTCTGTGTTTTGCGACCGCACCGCAAAACCGTGTGATTAGTTGACGAAAGGACGTGTCTCTCCAATGGGAACCGAAAACATTTGATAGGTCAACCGATTCCTCCGCAGGAAAACACGTCTGATATTCTGTATACGACACTGGTGACAGCATGTGCGTCACATGACAGGAATATGTTGTCGACCCACCTAACTAGTACACTTGGCGAATGGGTGAAAAGATTCTTCTACCTTGCCCGATTTAGGTTTTCTTGTGGATGTAATAATCACTCCAAAAAAAGTGATGAAAACATAAGAGTTTTTCACATAAACTGAAAATAAAAAGTTAAAATTTTCGGTCGAGGGAAGATTTGATCTTTTTTTTTTTGTAACCATATATATTTATTTAAATATTTTAACAACGATACATTTAAAAAAAGACATTTTATTCTATTAATCTATTATCCTAGTGATGGTTAATATTATTGTCATTTTATATGTTTTCGTTTTTCTCTTATTGTTTGTTCCTTAAACCCTTTTACATGGCCATTTGTCGTCTTTTTTTTTGAGGGGGGTAGACATTGCAGGACAGGCATAACAGTTTATATTTGGCATCGTTGCATTGATTTGAGTTTATGTTTCTGTATGTGATGCACTTGTGATGACACAGGCACATTGTGTATCCTGGTTTGATCTCTTCCTCTAGTTACACTGTTTAGTGGGACAGTATGAAGGACCGTCACCATGATAGGTGGAGCAGAAGTGGAAGAAACTTTTTTTTTTTTTTACATATACTACAGAATATACCTAATTGAAGAAGAGAGAAAATTTTGTCATATTACATAAGAGAAGCAGAAAGGATAGTGTGAGTAATCAATAGAATTTTATAGGCACAAAGTAAAGGAAATCAAAATATCTAATAATAATGAGTAGTTGGCACTTTCCACTAAGGAGCACTTTGTGTCACTGATTCCACTAGGAAGAAACACTTTATACTACTATACTTCACTATTTGATGCGAGAAGAGAAAGCTCTTTATCTTTTGTGTTGCACTTGTTCACTATCACTGCACACGTTATTTTTGTGGTGAGGTGGCTGGTGGCGGTGCTGAGGGTCACAGGCTGGGGAGGACTCTGGCGATCGCTGTCTGCAGTGGAATCTGCAGGAAGTTTTTGAAGTTCTCGTGGTATCGCCTGTGCTGCTGGGCCGTCTTGTTCTCCTCCCAGAGGTCCATCAGGAAGGCCAGCCGGTCGGTCTGCCTCCGCGCTACGATGGCGTGTGCCGTCATGGCGAGGATCCAGAGAGTCGCCAGTCGCTTGGGTCGTGGAAATGGGTTGCAGTCTGGGGCGGTGATTGCTTCCACTGTGATGCTTCCCGGCGCCGTTCTGTTGATGTGGGCCACCATCTGCTGGCACGCTTCCCAGATGTTGATGGCATTCCCGCAAGTGAATCGGTGTTCGAGGGTGTCAGTCATGCCACATACGTCACACTTGTCACTTGCGACGAGTTTTATCTCCGCCAGTCTTTGGTTGGTTGGTACCGTTCTGTTAATTATTTTGTACCATGTCTCCTTCGCATGTTTAGGTAGCACGTTTTCTGAGACGTTCCCCCATATTTGTTTCCAATTGTATTGCGGGAGTTTTTGTTCAATTTTGTTTTTTGCCGGCTTCCCCCTGAGGCCCCAGTATATTCTCTTGGCTGTTCTGTGGCTGGGGTTCGCCACGGTGTCCAGAACGTAACTTTTGTTGGCGTAGTGCAGCCTGACGTGTCGCATTCTGCAGGGAATGTGTCTCGTGTCGACCGGCGCTTCTTGTGATGCGGGCTTGTATCTTCCAATTATCTTGGCTGTGACGCTGTCAGGGTTTTTGTCCTGGATGGCGAGCGTTCGTTTCAGTAGAAGGGCTGCACATTTGGTCTTTATATCAACTAGACCTAGTCCCCCTTCTTTTGTTGGCAGCGAGCACGTTGCTTGCGCCACTTTGAATATATTTCGACGCCACAACAGGTAGTACACTGCGCTCGTTAGTGCTCGCGCAATTTCTGTCGGGATGCTTAAGATTTGCGCCAGGTACCAAGCTTTCGACAGGATCGTCGTGTTTATCAGTTCTGTTTTCTGGTGGATTGTTAGCTTCCGGTTCGCGTGCTGTCTGGAGAGACCTCAACGGAAGACCTCTCGTTCTGCAGCTGTTCACACTAACCACGGGACCAAGGCGCTCTTCGACCAATACTGCCCTTAATATTGCCTATATTACACATGGACGACCCAGTTTGTATATTTTGCTTATTTTTCATAGTTCCACACAACTTCTTCCTGTTTTCTCGATCGATCTGTGTTCAGTTTTTCAAGGCCTATCCACTGTGCCAACTTATAACTAAATCTAAGCGGGGTGCGATGGGGATGTTCCCTTGTAAGCACTATGGGACTTAACATCTGTGGTCATCAATCCCCTAGACTTAGAACTACTTAAACCTAAATAACCTAAGGACATCATACACATGCATGCCCGAGGCAGGATTCGAACCTGCGACCGTAGCAGCAGCGCGGTTCCGGACTGAAGCGTCTAGAGCCGCTCGGCCTCAGCGGCCGGCTCACATTGGACAGATGCTACATGGGTTCCAAATAAGTTAACGGACAGGCCACTCGAGGACCAAGGCGTTTGTGGTATGGACTGCAGTGAGCATGTTTTGCATTAATATTATTGCTGTAGTATATCGAGAGGTTGTAACAATGGAAAATTGTACTGAAATTCAGGAGGATCTGCAACGAATTGACGCATGGTGCAGGGATTGGCAACTAATCTCAATGTAGACAAGTGTAAACCGCTACGGTCGCAGGTTCGAATCCTGCCTCGGGCATGGATGTGTGTGATGTCCTTAGGTTAGTTAGGTTTAACTAGTTCTAAGTTCTAGGGGACTAATGACCTCAGCAGTTGAGTCCCATAGTGCTCAGAGCCATTTTTAGACAAGTGTAATGTGCTGCGAATACATAGCAAGAAAGATCCTTTATCATTTAGCTACAATATAGCAGGTCAGCAACTGGAAGCAGTTAATTTCATAAATTATCTGGGAGTAGGCATTAGGAGTGATTTAAAATGGAATGACCATATAAAATTAACCGTCGGTACAGCCAGACTGAGATTCATTGGAAGAATCCTAAGGAAATGCAGTGCGAAAACAAAGGATGTAGGTTACAGAACACTTGTTCGCCCACTGCTTGAATACTGCTCACCGGTGTGGGATCCGTACCAGATAGGCTTGATAGAAGAGATAGAGAAGATCCAACGGAGAGCAGCGCGCTTCGTTACAGAATCATTTAGTAATCGCGAAAGCGGTACGGAGATGATAAACTCTAGTGGAAGATTCTGAAGGAGAGACGCTCAATAGCTCGGTACGGGCTTTTGTTGAAGTTTCGACAACATACCTTCACCTAGGAATCAAGCAGTATATTTTTCCCTCGTACGTATATCTCGCGAACAGACAATGAGGATAAAATCAGAGAGATTAGAGCCCAGACAGAGGCATACCGACATTCTTTCTTTCCATGAACAATGCGAGACTGGAATAGAAGGGGGAACCGGTCTACTCAAGGTACCCTCCGCCACACACCGTCAGGTGGCTTGTGGAGTATGGATGTAGATGTAGATGTAGATCCTGCTGGAATCAGCCACTTGGTCATGACAACAGGTTTACCATTCTTGTGACATGCTGGCGAACCATCAGTCCTATCCACGCCATGATTCCAGGAGTCCGCGACATGTGAATCGTTTCTCCTTGTGGCCTTCCACCAGGTGGTCTACAGAAATATTGGTGTCGATCTGACCACTGCACACATAAGCGAGACTCCACCTACCCAATTGACTCTGGTTCTACACCATGTCATCTGTGGTAACATGTCAGCTGTAAGTGACACATGGCAATTCGAGAGCTCAATCAGCTTCCTGACAGTTCGTGGTGACACTCCGCTTGTAACCTCTGCCTGGATTTGAGCTGTCATTCGACAATTTGCCAAAACCAGTCAAAGCATCTGCCATCTTCTTCTTGTCTAGTTCTTGTGGAGGCACTCGCGCCTACAGTCGAAACGGCGTAAGATGATCGCTGACAGCTCGTAGCGCATTTGCCAGTTTTGAACTGCGAAGCGCTAACGATTGCAGGCGAAAACGGTAGCCGTCTATATAGCTGTGACAACACCGAGGCGCAGCCATAGAGATGTTTACAAATTCGCGTTACGTTACTGGTTGAGCTGCAGCTATCAAATGGTTCAAATGGCTCTGAGCACTATGGGACTCAACTGCTGAGGTCATTAGTCCCCTAGAACTTAGAACTAGTTAAACCTAACTAACCTAAGGACATCACAAACATCCATGCCCGAGGCAGGATTCGAACCTGCGACCGTAGCGGTCTTGCGGTTCCAGACTGCAGCGCCTTTAACCGCACGGCCACTTCGGCCGGCGGCTGCTGCAGCTATCGGGGACCAACTTACGCCGACTCAACTACTGTTTTCTTGTCACGCTGTTCATCTGAGTCCATCTTGTAGCCAGTCATTCCGCAGTCAATGCGCGACAACCAGCAGTGTGAGCTGTCGGTGTGATGATGATAAATCCCTCATGCCAATTATTCCACCTTTCTTAAAATTTTACGCACCCTTCAGTTCTGTTGTTCAAAGACAGTACTTTGAAACATTCATTGTTCCACCAGATACTTTCTACAGCTTTAATTTACTCCTTTAAAGTACCAGCACCATATCTAACAGCTGGCGGAGAAGTAAGTCAACTGCTTTAATGTATATTCCAATGTTGCAGCGAACTTTAAGGTTGAATCCACGGCATACAACCCGGAAAGAACTATGGGTTTAAACTATATGATACTACCTTAGCGTCCGATACTTCACTCGCTTATACTGTATGGTAGGTTGATCCTTACAGAGAGCTCGGCGCAGCAGATTCGCGGGCCCGTCTCAACCAATAACGTAACGCAGTTTTGTAAAGATCGGTTCCCTCGCTTACTATTCGCGAATGGAACGGTAGAGAAATTATGAAAGTGGTTCGAATAACCCTTGCCAGGCACTTAAGAGTGAACTGCAGAGTAGTCATGTAGATGTACATGACTACACAGTAAATGTCAGTAATACGTGACTACAACGTACCGTAAAATAGATTCCAAACCAGAGTCACATCTAATTGCGTAGGTTTCCGCGGCCAGAGTCAGCCGACATTAAAGTTTTGGCTCTGAGCACTATGGGACTCAACTGCTGAGGTCATTAGTCCTCTAGAACTTAGAACTAGTTAAACCTAACTAACCTAAGGACATCACAAACATCCATGCCCGAGGCAGGATTCGAACCTGCGACCGTAGCGGTCTTGCGGTTCCAGACTGCAGCGCCTTTAACCGCACGGCCACTTCGGCCGGCATTAAAGTTTTATGGGTGTGGTACCGCGTCATGATGTATAAAACTACTGCTTCTGGAGAAAAACCAACGTTTCGGCCACGGTTTCAGCAGCCTTCTTCTGGGCTCTTATGACGCGGTATCACACCCAGGAAACTTTTATGTCGACAGAGTCACATCATCACAATATCATCCAGTGCAAAGGCTACCCGAAAAGGATCGTACGAGAGAGCCCATTCACCACCGTACAAAAGCAGCACTGCTAGTCGAATGAAGCTGTTTCTCCGTTGTGGACACAAACGCACAAACACTCACCAGTACGCCGTAGTACTTACCTGAAAGGTACGGCTCCACCCTGGAAATTACTCGATGTACGTGTAGACGATGGGCCCAAGCCCGACACTAATTACGGTGGAATAAATCACTCATTTAAAAGCTGTTTGCCGGGCGCGGTGGTCTAGCGGTTCTAGGCGCGCAGTCCGGAACCACGCGACTGCTACGGTCGCAGGTTCGAATCCTGCCTCGGGCATGGATGTGTGTGATGTCCTTAGGTTAGTTAGGTTTAAGTAGTTCTAAGTTCTAGGGGACTGATGACCTCAGATGTTAAGTCCCATAGTGCTCAGAGCCATTTGAACCATTTTTTGAAAAGCTGTTTCTTCAGCAATGTCTACGAAGCCTGCAGCGGTGTTCTAAAGGCATCATGGACACAGTAAAGTTCGATCAAAAGTATTTCCGAAACGCCCTGTACAGTTGCTGTACGGTGACACGGAAAAGTTTCTGCGGCGCGTTCTACAGCGTCAGCGTGAATGTGCGGAGACCAATGGCGCCACGGATATGGAAGGAACTACGCCATGCGTCACGCTTGCCTCGGAAGGTGAACGTGGGAGGGGGGTCAAGCTGAGCGGCGCTGGCACACAGGTAGCCAACAGCGGTGTCGTGTCGGTGTGGCCGGGCCAGGGCGGCTACGGTGGGATTAGACGGGCGCGAGCACACTGCTTTATCGGTTGCGTGGCGCGGCCTGCTGAGCTATTTCTGTTGTAATCCGTGGAGCACGCCGGGAGAAAGCGCGTTATCGAGGGGCGGTCGGCGGTCGGTCGCCGCGGCTTTCCATTAGTAAGGCCGAGGCCGGGCTGATAGGCGGCTGCCCTCACCTCTCCGCAGCCACTGCACGCCCCAGTGCTACCTGGTCGGCACGCCGGTGGCCGGGCATAACTGTACAGCAACACGTCCCACAGAGAACGTGTCCCATACATCGGGTACTGGGAGTAGTTACGAGAGCCGTTCGGAAAGCTACATCCGATCGGGCGCGAAATGGAAAATCCAGTGCACTGATGTTCTCGGCAGTGCTCTAGAATGCCCGTCGATAGCGTCACATCACTGTTTTCAGTTCTGAGAGTGCAGTGAGCACGTGAAGATGCCAAGAAAGTAATGTCTCCCAGTAAGTATGGGTGCCAGCCGGAAGATTTCACCTGCTTCCATGCAACCCACATAACGTAACCGTCATGCATTTCCTTCTTCTTGACAGTTCTCGGTAACACACTGCAGCGGCAACGAAGACGCTTCTGCAGGGTTTTGGTGGAGAGTCTTTAATAGCCCACCATACAGCCCGGACGTGGCTCTCTCTAATGTTCATCTCCACTCAAGCAAAGACAACATTTTGGCCACACAACGAGCTGCAGACCAGCATAGAGAACTGGATCAAAACACAGGCCTTCGCATTCTACGACAAGGGTACTGAAAAGCTGAAACAACGGTACGATAGATGTCTAAGCCAGAGCGGAGACTAGGTGGAAGGTGTAGCTAACTGTTGCAAGTAAAACATTTTTTTTATTTTGACTGACTTCCATGTCGCAACTGATCGGTCTTTCCTTTTCGAACACCCCTCGTATAAAGTGCTTCCCATGCGAAGATGGGGTGGGTAGCACTAACAAGGAAACATTACCAGCTTGACCTCATATTTTAAGGAGAAAAATGCACACTTCCAAGATATAAGCTCCATCAGTCAATCGATCCTGCGCGAAAATTTGCGCCGTAATGCTGACAGTACGCGGTTACGACCTGAAATTTCAGCTATTAAACTCCCGCGCAAGCCTGTTATTCGTCAGTTGTTCCGCGCCACTGAGCAGCCAGTGCCCGAAAGCGAACTACTCTACAGCATTTCTATTCGCGGGATGTTGAAGGCGAGGGATGATCAGAAGGAAGGTGGACCCATCCGTCCGATGTGTTCGGTAATCCTGTTCGAGAGCACTTGTTATTCTACGCGAAAAATAGTGACATGAGTAGGTAATATGTGAAGGTATCTAATGAAAAATGTTTAATGGTGGGAAATTGCGGAAAATATCTAATAAAATGAAAATTATTTAGAAACTTCCTGGCAGATTAAAATTGTGTGCCGTACCGAGACTCAAACTCGGGACCTTTGAATTTCGCGGGCAAGTGCTGTACCATCTGAGCTACCCAAGCACGACTCACGCCCAGTTCTCACAGCTTTACTTCCGCCAGTACCTCGTCTCCTACGTTCCAACGTTCACGGGGCGTGAGTCGTGCTTGGGTAGCTCAGATGGTACAGCACTTGCCCGCGAAAGCAAAGGTCCCGAGTTCCAGTCTCGGTCCGGCACACAGTTTTAATCTGCCAGGAAGTTTCATATCAGCTCACTCTCCGCTGCAGAGTGAAAATCTCATTCTGGAAAATTATTTAATTTAGAAATTTCCAATGAAGGGAACTTTCAGCATTCACAGTATTAAATGAGAGTAACTTTGTGGCGGGAATACCCACTCACTGTGACTATTCATTACATTTCAAGAATATGTTTTCTTCTTATTTATTTCAGCCGCTCAGTTCTGTCCTGTAGCTGCCAGTGACAATGCTGTTGCAACATAATAAGCTGAAAGAGGAAAGCGCTGTGCTGCGTGCTATAATTTTCTGCTTGCAAGCGAGACGAGATCGTCTCCAATCCTCATTCTTTTATTTGCTAACAGTGCTCTTACTACTCATTGCATTCAAAATGTCTTAGAGTGCATGTCTGCAACAACTGTATTGTGTCTTGATTATAGATTTAATACAGTCTCTTGATTATAGATTTAATACAGTCACAAGAGAGCCTTTTTTGCCACTTTTCGGCCTTTTGATATACCCCTCGTCGCCCAAATGCGGAGAGAAAGCACTATAGTCATCTCCTTCGCGTAAAGAAATAGAAACCGAGCGAGGTGGCGCAGTGGTTAGCGCACTGGACTCGCATTCGGGAGGACGACGCTTCAGTCCCGCGTCCGGCCATCCTGATGTAGGTTTTCCGTGATTTCCCTAAATCGCTCCAGGCATATGGCGGGATGGTTCCTTTGAAAGAGCACGGCCGACTTCCTTCCCCATCCTTACGTAATCCGATGAGACCGATGATCTCGCTGTTTGGTCTCTTTCCCCCAAACAGCCCAAAGAAATAGAAGAAGAGTTACATGCTCTGCTGAATGAAATGAACAGTCTAATGAGTACATAATACGGATTGAGAATAAAGAAGGCAAAGTAATGACAAGCAGTAGAAGTCAGAATAACGAGAAGCTTAACATCAAAATTGGTGATGATGAGGTAGACGAAGTTAAGGAATTCCGTTACGTTGGAAGCAAAATAACGAATGACGATCGTAGCAAGGAGGACATTAATAGCAGACTAGCACAGCCAAAGATGGCATTCCTGGCCAAGAGAAGGGAACTGCATCACTCATAGGGCTTGAGGAAGAAAATTCTGAGAATGTACGTCTGGAGTGAATTATGGGTAGCGGAGAAACAGAACAGAAGAGAATCGAAAGTAGTGCTGCAGAAGAATATTGAAACTTAGATGGACTGATAATTACTGAGGATGTTCTCCGTAGAATCGGCGGGGAAAGGAACATACAAAAAACACTGACAAGGAAAAGGGAAAAGATAATAGGATATGTATAAAGGCATCAGGAAAGACCCTCACTGGTACAAGAAGCAACTGTAGAGGGTAAAAACTGTAGCTGAAGACAGAGATTGCAATACGTCCAATAAATAATTGAGGAGGTAGGGGGCAAGTGCTTCTTCAAGACGAAGAGATTATTTCAGGAGAGAAATTCTTGACGGGCCGTATCATGCCAGTCAGAAGACTGATGACTCAACAGGAAATAGCACGTGAGCCCTACCTGCCGCCCGGAGCGAGAAAGATATTCGGTGCGGCATCAGAGCAGGTTGAAGGAGTGGGCCATTCGAACGGTCGTCTGCGATTGAATCGAGGTGCGCGAGAGGAACGAGTTGTCACCACACGGGATCAAAGAATTTATGTTGATGGGAGAGGTAAAAGGGAGGAAGCGCATCTGGGGCAGATTGCGAGGATCGCGGCATGCGGAGCGCTCGACGGCAGCGCGTGCGGGCCCTGGGGTGGGGACGGCATCCCCGCCCCCCTCCCCCAGACCCCTGCTGTAACCGAATCCGGCCTAAGCCCCGGAATCAGGAGATACGGCGCTCGGCCGGCCTGCACGCGCCGCCAGGTTGCCGCTCCCGCCTCTACGTGCACACACGACGCAACGTCGTCTGCGGCCTCTGCGTTCCGTGGTCTGCTACAAGCCAACAACTACAGCAATCTGGTGTGGCGATTGCACACTCTAACCTTGTATACCAGTTTGTAGTTGCAACACTTCTTTATTGATTACACATACGCATGAATTCATCAGCAGTAATAATCAATTAACAACATTTTCCTATAAAGGCCCTCTCCACAATTAGTATTTACAATATTAACCGTCACACTTGTGACAACGACCCCTTTACGTGCTGGTAACAACAACCAAAATAGTAGATGAAATAGATAACCAAATGTTTACAATGTCGGCTAACGCCTTTCTCACTCAGTTTTACACTTACTGAAAAGGTAAAATTAATTTGATGCTATCTCACCTGAAGGGTACTATTAATTGTTCTGTTTACACTTAGCTTTCTACTACACTCAACGTGCGGAAGATTCTAACTTCATGCAAGCTTAAGGCAAAACATCAATTTGATGAACATGTGATGGACAGGAACAAACGTTAATCTGTTACGATTTTACAAACACACGATCCAAAGACGTGAATTTACGCTCAGCTTTGGGCAGTAGGAAATCTTCTGCCTAAAACAAGCCTCTTGTTGAATGGAATAGAGAAATCGCGCGTTAACGGGGTCTGGACGGACCTGAGTTCAAATCCTGAGATTTCCGTCACACTGCAAGCTCGCGGGGCGAGGTTTGCTCGCGTCGACCACTATAAACGTTTCTGAAACCAGGAAACATGAGCGGCAGGATATATATATATATATATATATACTCATTGTTAACATATTACAAGTTCACCAATGAACAGAATTAAGGAACTTAGTTTCCTTTAACCCCCCCCCTCCCACCCAAAAAAAAATTCTAGATACTACGTGAAAAGATGTGTCAGTCCTCACCCAATGACTTAAGGTCCCTGACACCATATAAATCAAACGTGCAGTACCTAACATGACAATCAACCTTCAGATAGATATTTGAAATTGCAATAGAAAACTAATGTCACTTCAATAGGTCGCTAATGCAATAAGCGCCGGCCGGAATGGCCGTGCGGTCCTAGGCGCTACAGTCTGGAACCGCGAGACCGCTACGGTCGCAGGTTCGAATCCTGCCTCGGGCATGGATGTGTGTCACGTCCTTAGGTTAGTTAGGTTTCAGTAGTTGTAAGTTCTAGCGGACTGATGACCTCAGCAGTTAAGTCCCATAGTGCTCAGAGCTATTTGAACCATTTGATTTTGAACAGGTTACATACAATACGTATTTATATATCCACCAGCTTAAACCGCCTTGGTGGAAGGAAGATAAATACTAAACTTTGTAAGGCGACATGTGAACAACTCCGGGTAGTGGCCAGGTTCTTAAACATTGCCAGCCCTAGACCTCGGATGACATTTCACTCCCCGCCAAGTCACTGGCACAATCATAAGTTTCTGCCCGAATCCAAAGACATTCCAATAACTCTGAAACATAGAAACGCTCGGCAGAACCTTTGACTCACACATGGACAACTGTATTAATAGAGTGCAGGCTTTAAAAACGGCAGCATAAAATAATTTGAATGCAAGAGACACAAAGCACTAGTAAAACTTCTGAGAAAACTTTCAAATAACGGCCACCATTTAACTAAGCCAACTGAACTCTTCCACACCGTCTCAAGGCTCGACTATGAAAGTCTCACCATAATAATAAAGTTTAAATGGCTGTGAGTGTGTCGTTGAACAAACACAATTACGACGACTTACTTCATATCAGGTACACAATACGAGGGAGCGGGTTCCACAACTTCGCTGCTTCCCTTCAAATTTTGTTCCCAGCGAAGTCACAGAACTTGCACCTCCAAGCAGCCCATATGGGCAAAACGCCCAACCACTTTCACACCACAACGTGGAACAGCCATCACGCTCGTTCGGCAGCTGTTGACACTCGTAACCCCGTGAATGTCACGAGATCTCGAGGGTTACCCGTCGAAGGCTCACAACCAACAACTACTCTCCGAACAATGACACTGTCGATCTTTGCCCATGTCAGACATCTGCCACTTTTTAGGGTGCCGTGCCTCAATCCGTAAAAACGGATTCTTTATTATCTTGTCCGTCTGTCTGTCTGACTGACGTCAAGTTCCAATTTATGTCACATATTTATGTCTATTGTCCCTTGGAGGTGTAAAAATTTTAAAGTTCTAAGTGACTTCCATCAAAAGACGTGGCCAGTTATCTCGCATACTTTGGTACTCCAAAACTCATTCATCGAAAGCTATAGGGTACTTCTCGTTGACCTACAGTTATTAATTTTGGGAGAAGCAAGGTTTCACAGTACAATTAAACGAAAATAATCCGAAAATTATTAGTTTGTAATTAAAGGAACCGAAAAAAAATTTGACATTTTTTTCCGTTTATCTGTCCGTCTTTTCCTTTTTCTCTATAACAGTTTGGCGTAACAAGTTCAAATTTGTCACATACTAAGGTCTAAGGTTCCTTAGAGGTGTAGAAGTTTAAGCTTCACAGTCAATGGTTCAAATGGTTCAAATGGTTCAAATGGCTCTGAGCACTATGGGACTTAACTTCTGAGGTCGTCTGTCGCCTAGAACTTAGAACTACTTAAACCTAACTTAACCTAAGGACATCACACACATCCATGCCCGAGGCAGGATTCGAACCTGCGGCCGTAGCGGTCGCTCGGCTCCAGACTGCAGCGCCTAGAACCGCAAGGCCAATCCGGCCGGCCTCACAGTCAATGTAGTCTACAAATTCGGTCATTTGTGTCACATACTTCGTTACTCGCAAACTCAGTCATCAAAACCTATATATGTGTGACATATAATTATGAAATTCGGCAAGAAGCCAGGTTTCACAGTACAAATAAATTCAAAAACTATGAAACGGTTTAATCTGTAATTATATCACGTAAAACATGGGTGATTCAAAAAGAATACCACAACTTTAGGAATTTAAAACTCTGCAATGACAAAAGGCAGAGCTAAGCACTATCTGTCGGCGAATTAAGGGAGCTATAAAGTTTCATATAGTTGTACATTTGTTCGCTTGAGGCGCTGTTGACTAGGCGTCAGCGTCAGTTGATGATCAACGGAAGCCCGTGACAGAGCACTTCATCACTGGCCTCCAAGAAGCCCTGATCTTACCCCCTGCGATTTTTTCTTATGGGGGTATGTTAAGGATATGGTGTTTCGGCCACCTCTCCCAGCCACCATTGATGATTTGAAACGAGAAATAACAGCAGCTATCCAAACTGTTACGCCTGATATGCTACAGAGAGTGTGGAACGAGTTGGAGTATCGGGTTGATATTGCTCGTGTGTCTGGAGGGGGCCATATTGAACATCTCTGAATTTGTTTTTGAGTGAAAAAAAACCTTTTTAAATACTCTTTGTAATGATGTATAACAGAAGGTTATATTATGTTTCTTTCATGAAATACACATTTTTAAAGTTGTGGTATTCTTTTTGAATCACCCTGTATTTTCCCATTTGGACATACATTGGATTCTTCATGTGTCAAAAGTGTAATAGAAGAACATTATTTCATGCAAACTTAAAATGTAAGGTGTAGTCATGTTTTAGTAAGTAAATAAAACTGTTTTATTAAATCTTCTCTCTCTCTCTCTACATATATAAACTGAAGTATCCTGCCCTCTTCTTTCTGTATACCCGGGCTAGCCTGAGGAACTACTGTAGAGATTTTGATACGGTCTTGAACCCCCGGGACCAACGTCTTGCCAGTATCATTATCGATAAAAGAAAAAGTCGCTGAGATTCTGGATACCCAGGATGGAGCTAAATTTGTACAGAACCTTCAGTGCTCGAGTCTTACTCGCACTTGGCCAATTTTTTAATAATCCATCTGAAAATCAACCCCCTGCTAAATTACAAGCGTAAAGTAAAAATAAAGAAAAGAGAGGGGAATAACACTTCAGACTCTACCGAAAGGCAAGTTCCGCAATTCGGTAGCGAGATACTCGACCACTGAGCGACCTTTGCTGAGTTGCGGAGCTGGTGTCTGGCCGAAGCGTGCTACTGGACGCACATTGATGTACCTCAATATACACTCCTGGAAATGGAAAAAAGAACACATAGACACCGGTGTGTCAGACCCACCATACTTGCTCCGGACACCGCGAGAGGGCTGTACAAGCAATGATCACACGCACGGCACAGCGGACACACCAGGAACCGCGGTGTTGGCCGTCGAATGGCGCTAGCTGCGCAGCATTTGTGCACCGCCGCCGTCAGTGTCAGCCAGTTTGCCGTGGCATACGGAGCTCCATCGCAGTCTTTAACACTGGTAGCATGCCGCGTCAGCGTGGACGTGAACCGTATGTGCAGTTGACGGACTTTGAGCGAGGGCGTATAGTGGGCATGCGGGAGGCCGGGTGGACGTACCGCCGAATTGCTCAACACGTGGGGCGTGAGGTCTCCACAGTACATCGGTGTTGTCGCCAGTGGTCGGCGGAAGGTGCACGTGCCCGTCGACCTGGGACCGGACCGCAGCGACGCACGGATGCACGCCAAGACCGTAGGATCCTACGCAGTGCCGTAGGAGACCGCACCGCCACTTCCCAGCAAATTAGGGACACTGTTGCTCCTGGGGTATCGGCGAGGACCATTCGCAACCGTCTCCATGAAGCTGGGCTACGGTCCCGCACACCGTTAGGCCGTCTTCCGCTCACGCCCCAACATCGTGCAGCCCGCCTCCAGTGGTGTCGCGACAGGCGTGAATGGAGGGACGAATGGAGACGTGTCGTCTTCAGCGATGAGAGTCGCTTCTGCCTTGGTGCCAATGATGGTCGTATGCGTGTTTGGCGCCGTGCAGGTGAGCGCCACAATCAGGACTGCATACGACCGAGGCACACAGGGCCAACACCCGGCATCATGGTGTGGGGAGCGATCTCCTGCACTGGCCGTACACCACTGGTGATCGTCGAGGGGACACTGAATAGTGCACGGTACATCCAAACCGTCATCGAACCCATCGTTCTACCATTCCTAGACCGGCGAGGGAACTTGCTGTTCCAGCAGGACAATGCACGTCCGCATGTATCCCGTGCCACCCAACGTGCTCTAGAAGGTGTAAGTCAACTACCCTGGCCAGCAAGATCTCCGGATCTGTCCCCCATTGAGAATGTTTGGGACTGGATGAAGCGTCGTCTCACGCGGTCTGCACGTCCAGCACGAACGCTGGTCCAACTGAGGCGCCAGGTGGAAATGGCATGGCAAGCCGTTCCACAGGACTGCATCCAGCATCTCTACGATCGTCTCCATGGGAGAATAGCAGCCTGCATTGCTGCGAAAGGTGGATATACACTGTACTAGTGCCGACATTGTGCATGCTCTGTTGCCTGTGTCTATGTGCCTGTGGTTCTGTCAGTGTGATCATGTGATGTATCTGACCCCAGGAATGTGTCAATAAAGTTTCCCCTTCCTGGGACAATGAATGCACGGTGTTCTTATTTCAATTTCCAGGAGTGTATGAAGAAACCCTCCAGTCTCGTGGCGGGAGCGGTGGTAACGCGCACATAACTGGGATGCCCGCCGAAAGAACCCTCTCGAATCCGTGCTCGGGCGCCTCGGCTTGCCTGGCCTCCCCTCACACAGTGAACAGATGCCGCACCAGCAGCGGCAGCATCAGCAATGTCCGATACGCCCGCCTGAGAGGCTGGTGAGCTATGCGCGCGGCCCGCAAGCAGAACTTCCCCACCAAGTTGGCGGCGGAATATTTCCACCCCTTTGTGCTCCTCAGACTGCAATAACCCGCCCACGGCACGCACCACCTTCTGCTCCATTTCGCAGCGACGCTACAGTGGCACGAAATACCGAAACCGTTTCGCGTCGCAACTTGGCCGGAACGCTCCCGAGTATGCGGCGCTTGCATTATCTGGACCGCGAGAAGCCCGCCTGTGCTTCAGTTACCTGCATCTCGGGTAGTGTACGTCCTGATATAAGCGGCAACGATGTTATCCAACGGTTGCGTACTATCTTACTTGTCGTAATATGAATAATTACACTGCTGGCCATTAAAATTGCTACACCACGAAGATGACGTGCTACAGACGCGAAATTTAACCGACAGGAAGAAGATATTGTGATACGCAAATGATTAGCTTTTCAGAGCATTCACACAAGGTTGGCGCCGGTGGCGACACCTACAACGTGCTGACATGAGGAAAGTTTCCAACCCATTTCTCATACACAAACAGCAGTTGACCTGCGTTGCCTGGTGAAACGTTGTTGTGATACCACGTGTAAGGAGGAGAAATGCGTAACATCGCATTTCCGACTTTGATAAAGGTCGGATTGTCGCCTATCGCGTCTGCGGTTTACCGTATCGCGACATTGCTGCTCGCGTTGGTCGAGATCCAATGGCTGTTAGCAGAATATAGAATCGGTGGGTCCAGGAGGGTAATACGGAACGCCGTGCTGGATCCCAACGGCCTCGTATCAATAGCAGTCGAGATGACAGGCATCTTATCTGCATGGCTGTAACGGATCGTGCAGCCACGTCTCGATCCCCGAGTCAACAGATGGAGACGTTTGCAAGACAACTACGACCTGCACGAACAGTTCGACGACGTTTACAGCAGCATGAAATATCAGCTCGGAGACCACGGCTGCGATTACCCTTGACGGTGCATCACAGACAGGAGCGCCTGCGATGGTGTACTCAACGACGAACCTGGGTGCACGAATGGCAAAACGTCATTTTTTCGGATGAATCCAGGTTCTGTTTACAGCATCATGATGGTCGCATCCGTGTATGGCGACATCGCGGTGAACGCACATTGGAAGCGTGTATTCGTCATCGCCATACTGGCGTATCACCCGGCGTGATGGTATTGGGTGCCATTGGTTATACGTCTCGGTCACCTCTTGTTCGCATTGATGGCACTTTGAACAGTGGACGTTACATTTCAGATGTGTTACGACCCGTGGCTCTACCCTTCATTCGATCCCTGCGAAACCCTAAATTTCACCAGGATAATGCACGACCGCATGTTGTAGGTCCTGTACGGGCATTTCTGGATACAGAAAATGTTCGACTGCTGCCCTGGCCAACACATTCTCCAGATCTCTCACCAATTGAAAACGGCTGGTAAATGGTGGCCGAACAACTGGCTCCTCACAATACGCCAGTCACTACTCATGATGAACTGTGGTGTCGTGTTGAAGGTTCATGAGCTGCTTTACCTGTACACGCCATCCAAGCTCTGTTTGACTCAATGCCCAGGCGTATCAAGGCCGTTATTACGGCCAGAGGTGGTTGTTCTGGGTACTGATTTCTCAGGATCTATGCTAGCTACATTCTTAGATGTGTGACTAATCGGTGGGACAGCTATACTCCATATAAATATTTCTTCGAATTTATTTCATGGTCTTCATAATGGAAAATGGATTCCTATATCTTCTTATGTACAGCAGGATCGTTTAGCTTGCCCAGCCGAAAAGGGACTGATTCTAATGCTTCATAGAATTCGTCTCTGTAGTCCAAGAATTCCATTAGCTGTTATTACTTGAAGACATGAAGCCTGAAAATGAGTCCGTGATCATATTGTGGCACTTTATTTTACAGGTCCGCCTCGATCACACAAACTTTTACACTTAACTATTACCGGTATCAACGTCAAATTATACATGTAGTTATATAGTAATTACTTACTATGTACTTACATGTATAATTTGGCGTTCATACTTACTTTACAAAATTTTATGATCTGAAGATAGTAGCAGCCGAAACCGGTAATGGTGAAGTATGAACGTTTGTGTGATCAAGACGGACTTGTAAAATAAATTACATTAGCTGTATTACAAACAATGACACGTCGCGACGTAGAATTCTGTCAGCTACAGATTCTATTTCAGAGTGCTGCCGCGTAACTACTAAGTATCTCCCTTCAGACTGTAATTCTACCAAAGTTTTAATTAATGCATCCGGTGGTAATGTATGTTCTGTTATTCTTCAAAGTTATTTTGTTGACTTAAACATCATTGAGAATTTACCACAGATTCTATGACTTCATATAAAGTTCACATAACCGCAATGTTTTGATACTAACTCCTGAGTTACCATAGGCACACTTCGGGTCAAGGAATTAATTTAAACTATTTCACAGGGTTGTTAAAAAAATTTAAGACTTCCCTCTTTCCATTTTTCCAGAATTATGATTCAAACACTGTTCCTCAGTCAAGTTAGTTTTGATTTACTGTCCATAGATGAAACTTCCAGCGTATGTAGCGACGTGCCTAATATCTTCCAAAATAGGCTCCTCGCTAATAACTTCCAAAGGACAGTTAACTGGTCGACAAAAATAAAACGTTAAGTCCTTTCCTTTAAATATATATCACTCATAGGCTTTTCACCGTTACTCAGAAATGAGTTAAACTGAAGAATCTCTTCCTTGCGTGTTGATAGGCTCACTGTGCTACTCAACACGCGTACTCAACACACATTGACGTACTTTTTTTATTAATAACACGTTGATTTAGTATACAGTAATAATTACATGTTAAAGACTCTTGTGAAATAATACATTATATGTTAAACAATTTCCAACACCCATTTAATGTATAGACGTGATTTGGTAGTGATGACACTATGTTCCCGCTGTCGCGATCCGTCGGCGTCCTTTTGTTTAGTGACCCGCACTGTCGATTGCTGCGCTGGTGAACACCGTTCGATTACTTTGCTAGCATCTTCGCATGCCACGTGAGAAAAACAGAAGAAACTACCTTTTAACACACACATTCAATGCAAAATAAATAATGAACCAATACACTTTCCTTACCCACCTGGTGTCGCTCAATTGGAAACTAAAGACAGTCTGCTCATTAAAATCTGGAACACCTCAAGGTGCAGCATCAACAAGCGAATTTCTTTTACGTGTTTCTTCGAGATCTTTACTTTCTGCACATGACGTTGTTGTTATTGCTATTGTTGTTGTTCTCATTCCAAAGACTACTCACACACACAAACACACACACACACACACACACACACACACACACACACGCACACACACACACACACTTCCCACCATTACCATCTCCTTGCTGCCTCAGGATGTATCCTATCAATCTATCCCTTATTTTGCTGGCCGGGGTGGCCGAGCGGTTCTAGGCGCTACAGTCTGGAACCGCGCGACCGCTACGGTCGCAGGTTCGAATCCTGCCTCGGGCATGGATGTGTGTGATGTCTTTAGGTTAGTCAGGTTTAAGTAGTTCTAAGTTCTAGGGGACTGATGACCACAGCAGTTAAGTCCCATGGTGCTCAGAGCCATTTGAACCATTTATCCCTTATTTTGTTCAAGTTGTGCCATAAACTTATTTTTCCCCAATTCAATTAAATAGCGACTCATTAACCATTCGGTATCCCATCTAATCTTCAGCATTCTTCTGTAACACCACATTTCAAAAGGTTCTATTCTCTTCTTGTCTCATTTGCATATCGCCCACGTTGCCCTTCTCTGTAAGACTACACTCCAAATACATCCCAAAAAGACTTTCTAAGATTAAATTTGTTTTAAGTTCATTCATCATAATCGATATTTCTTGAAAGCTGTAGCTGTGTCGTTTATGATTTAAATAATAAAATACTGCACCAGTTACGTTTTCTAAAGCATATCACGACGAGTTTCGACAATTTATCCTTATTATCAAATGCAAATATTTACATTGGAATTTTGTGTGAGGTCTGCGTTTGTGTTATTCTGCTTCTCTTGCCCCGCAGTCGTCGTTTCGTGGTTTTACAGAAATCGGAAAAGCGGAATATATCAGTTTATGATTTTTCACATGCTAATGCTAGAAAACAGTACTTTTTTGTCAGCTTGCAGGTACTATGCTTCCTCCGCTCTGCAGAAAACCACACGCAAACCATCATTGACACTGTCTGTTTATGTGAAGTAAAAATGTGTGGTTTCAAAGATATTACAACAGTACGACTTCCCAAAGAGTTTGCATACAGCCAGAGGTCTTCCATTTTTCCAAGATTTCATTATTTACATCAAGTTATCACTTATAACTTCTGTCCTAACATTAGTGACTATTTAAACCATCGAGTATTCTTAACACTCTATTTTATACTATTTTGTTGCAAATATTGAGTGAAGTGTATGAAAGAGTGAACATATTTATGGATTTACTACATTTGTTCTGTACTTGAGAAACATTTGAAAAAATTAAACGAATCAGTATTTTTCCTCATTGGTTTCTGGATCCTCAGTTTTCCTTTTCTTCAGCTGAAACCTGGTTCAGAGTACATGCACCGGGAAACACTCATCAACACGTTGAATAGCTGTCGCGTATGTTGAGGTAGGCAGTTGGTGCGCAGTTTCCGGGTAAGTTTTACTTTGGCCGCCGTGTAGATGGTGGTAGGCGATCGAGCTCGCTAGCTGTTAAATATGTGACCACGGACGGAAGACACGGCCGGAGACCGTTGGGGCTCAGTTGATAGCTGGTAAACCGGTCTGTACGCTGGAGAAAGTGCTACATGCACCACTCGAGTGACATCGCTTGTTTATATTTCCTTACATGTGTGTTAATGACCAGACTGCTGTTCCCTAGCAAGCGGCTAAGTCGTTCTTAAGGCCTCAACACCGTTCGCAGCAACACACTGTCTCTCTTGATATGTCCTCGCTCAATGTTTTACCCAGTGTCAATATGGCTGCCAGCGTGAGAAAGAGTTAAGTACTGGATAATGCGCAGAACAGAAAAAGATATTTCCACAGCTACAGATGTTAAACAGTTTTTTGAAACCATTAATAGTTTCGAGGTAGGTACCTCAGTTCCAAATGCTCTCCGCACAGTTATTGCAACCATCTTTACAAAAAGGAGACCATCACATTCTGTAGTGAAAAGTCCCACATAACATGACTGCCCAGCAAATTATAAGGATATCGAGACGAATACTGTGAACCAAACTCACATGCGAACGCCAGCAAAACTGAGAAGAGCGTGCTTCGTTAGATGTGAACCTCTGCGAGGTTACGACGTGATCACCAGCTCACTCTGACATTTTTGAGACCACCTGCCGATTTACCTAGAATAACAACTGTTCTGTTCTACATATTTCACTTAATCGGTTACATAACTCCATAATGGGCCGCAAATAAATTCAATGTTACAGGGTTATATTTCCTCGATCTGCTGCGGAGGCACGCTGGAGTACGATCTTCCCGATTTTCAAGACTCGTCAGTTCAACTTAAATCCTCGAGTTTTCGACAGCTGTTTTGGCCATCGTACTGAAGGGTAAAACTACTGTGTTTTACTCCTGATGGCGATGGCACAGCCAGCTGTCGGAAGTTTGAGGATTTTATTTGAAATAATGAGGCTTAAATTGTTCAGGACTTGTATTGTACAAGACATGGCAGCTATAGACGCCTTAATCAATGAGACAACAGAACACTTTGGCACTTTGTCATCCGTCAGCGAAAACTGGGCGTAACAGGACTGTGTACGTGCACTATCTGAATTCCGTCATGCGTTGACATTCGCTGTCAATAGACCAGCTACATGATAGTACAGTCGTGCTGGAAAGAATAATGTTAAGTTGCGGAACATCCGCCCTGGATGGCATGGCAAAGCGTCACTGTGATTTTCTCCAGACGCTGTACGTTTTCTCGCATGTTGATACGTCGCTCGTATCATTAACATTAAAGCGGTGATGTTCATTTGTCTTGAGCCGCAGACAAACAACAGATAACAACTACATATTATGTGAACGTCATACGTTCATACTGTGATGTTTTGCTTACCTTAGGAGTATGCAAAAACTATTTCAGTGTGCGTGAATAACGGTACGACGTGTCGCTCGAAAATTTTGTTAATTCATCTTACGGCGGTAGCCAGGAATCTGCTGAATGACGCGCCATATATACAGAGATTCGTGGTTTCGCGAGCGACGAGGATACATCAAAGACGAGATTCTTCTGCACCTTAATGTTCGAGCTAATATCATATGGCTCATCCAACAAAGCCTTTTTTACGTTGCATTCGCTTTTGAATATTATGAATCATTACGAGTCTTCAATTTGCGTAGTTTTTTTTAAAAAAGTTTGGTCGATAGAGATCAAAAAGGATACCACAAGGGTTGTCTTCCATTTCACACTATGCGAGATGGCTTGATATTGACCATTGTATAAGATGTTGGTAAATAATGTGAGCCCATCACTGATGATGAAGTAAACATTCCACAATATGCTTGATTCGAAGGAGAAGTGGATTATCACACACACACACGTACTCAACATTTTGAAATTCTGAAGTCAGTCCTCATGGGATTAATGACAGGAATATCTGGTTCATCCGTCGCGGGTGAGCTCTGAGAGACCACTTTGTTCTAACCTACATACCGATCCAATCCATGTACTTCTACATCTCCATAAATCGGTTTTACAGCTCAGGGCCGGCCGGAGTGGCCGAGCGGTTCTAGGCGCTACAGTCTGGAACCGCGCGACCGCTACGGTCGCAGGTTCGAATCCTGCCTCGGGCATGGATGTGTGTGAGGTCCTTAGGTTAGTTAGGTTTAAGTATTTCTCAGTTCTAGGGGACTGATGACCTCAGACGTTAAGTCCCATAGTGCTCAGAGCCATTCGAACCATTTTTAGCCAGCTCAGGAATCAGTATTGCTTTCAGTGACTCCCTGGTGGACGTCACTACCTCCGGATGAAAGAACCACTGACCGAGGAACCGATGACCTTGCTGTTTTGCCCCTTACTCCCATTCAACCGACCAGGGGGTGTATCATTGTTGTGGACTGTAGGAACGTATTTTGAAGCTACAGTTAATTTCACTGCATCATGCTGTCTTTGATCATAATATTATTTTTTAATTTGATTCAAGTTCGTTTCGATGATAAAACTCATACTTCTGCACCAGATTTACGTTTTGAAACCTTATGGTGGAAACAAGATAACGCTGCCAATTTTGCGAGAGTAGCATTTCAGACGAACTTTAATCCACGAATGAAAACTGTGTTCGTCGTAGAAGAATAATACCGTACTCTGAACCTGCACTCCGAGTAGAATCCTCAGGCAACCGTCCTAAATCACAAAATCACTTAATATTACCTCAGGCAGTAAAAAATGAGAGGCAAGTTACTTGATGCCTCCATAAGCCAGCAACGTCCTCGTCCACGGGACAGATCGCCTATCCTCTGGCGATCCCTGGCTTCCAGATCAATCTCTGGTGAGTACACATTTGCGAGTGCGCGCGACTATACGGCCCGTGTAACTGGCTCCCCGAGCGGGCCCGTGCGTGTCTCGAATGGTAAACACCGCGTGATTAATCTCGACAAAAACGGTGGGAAAAAAAAGAAAGAGTCGCGTCAGGTGCTTGTCCGTCCTCAATTAATTTATTTGACGTGTTTTATATCATGTCTCGATTTTCGCTGTAAACTCATTTTGTAATATCAAACTACAACAAAACGCTGTCTCGCCGAGAGGCGACGCGTAGGAGTGAGTGTACTGGCAATTAATGAGCAGCCCCGACCCGCTAGCGCTTTCAGTAATTCGTGCCTGACCCGCCGGTTCTCTGGACGTCGGAGCGGCCGACTGGCATGGGGAACATGAGCGGTGCGTCATAGCGGAGGCCCCAGCCGGCGCGCTTTCAGCCAGACTCGCGTCGTTCCCACGCCTCTCCGGGTGTTCGTGTTCTACAACGGTGAATAACTTCGTTCCTAACTCGAACGAGGTGGGGATGGGGTAGGGGTGGGAACGCCTCACCTTACGCTTTTTGATCGGAGCTACAGTCTTCCTAGAACACAGATCGCAGCCTACAACTACAGTGTTGTCCATTAAGGGGCTCCGGAACGCCCTATACTTGCAATGTTAAAATAACGCTTATAAATTACATCTTTCCTCACAAAGTATTTGAGGTAGGAAGTTGAACTTTTTACAGATTATTTATTGGAATATGGGCTACAACTGAACACAGAGATTTAACAAAATTTTAGTTCAGTTATTAAAGATGATTTTTTTTCAATTGTAATGAAAATTCACAACATTTTTTTGCAATTTTTTATTTATATATTCAAAAATATACAGTTTTTTGGAAAAAGGCTGTGTTAAATTATGCAGAAGGTACTGTGTAACATTTACTGAAAGTTTGAAACAAATATGTTTGGAAGATCCTTAGAAAACATGTAATTATTATGAGAAAATAAAAGTTTTGGGAATCGAGCGACAAAGATTGGATTAACTTTTTAGTGCATTCCAGGTCCATAGGATGGATTATCTTCATCCTCTGCAAACTCCTCCTCCAGATTCCTCTTGTTCCTCCTCCTGTTTACTCTTGCTTGTATTTGTAGACTCTTTACAGCCCTGTCTGCAGCCCGAAGGCGTTCCTTGTCTAAAGCAAGCATCGC
Source organism: Schistocerca serialis cubense (assembly GCF_023864345.2). Lineage (NCBI taxonomy): Eukaryota > Metazoa > Arthropoda > Insecta > Orthoptera > Acrididae > Schistocerca > Schistocerca serialis. The sequence goes on along the minus strand of NC_064642.1, from coordinate 630,156,095 downwards.
TCGTTGTTGTGATCGTAGATTTTGCTACCATTTTCTTCAGTTGCAGTTACTGCAACACTGTTCCAAAAGGTGGTCATGTATGAACACTTATCACATTTCAGTTGTATTTCACTAGCAAGTCCTACGTGCTTTATTATGGAGAGTTCCAGACCAACTTCACTACAATGAATACATCTTACACAGTTTGAAAAAATTCCTTTGAGAACCGACATATCAAATATTTCATTAACATCCGATTCGCCCATAAAACATTCATAGTTTTCACTCATTGAACCAAGCTTCTTCTGTGAAGTATTTTCTTTCCCACTTTGACTGCTATGTGCAGGTGTACTTGAGAGGTTAGGTTCACTCACTTGGTTATCGTCTTTATTGTTTACAGTAATAACACATACCTTTGGCTTTCCAACATTTCTCCTTTCCTTAAAAGCCTTCAGAGGATTTCTAATAACTTTACTTTTACTCATTATTATACTTCAACAAAACAGAGACTCAAGAAACAGAATTAATTACGAATATTTTCGAGATAACGACAGAGTAAATAAACATGAAACAATCGACAATCACACCAGCGATATATATTGAACCATCACAGGTTAGCCACAACACATACTTTATCTCACATCACTAAAATGTACCTGATGAACACGGACGTTAATAATAACACCATTTGACAGCAGTTTAACAGCGCCACAGTGGGTCACGCCCATGTAGAACACATTTAAAAAAAAATTAAAAATAGTTGTAGTCTTCAGAATTGAATAAATTATATATCTATTAAAAGGTAATAGTCTGCAGATTCAGAAAACGCAAAAAAGTAAAAATTGAACTTTTCATGATTTTGAGCCTTTCCGGAGCCCCTTAAAACTGCAAAACCAAGGTGGCACGGGACAAACATCGGATTCGCATGTAGAATACTACCTGATTGGATATTGCAAAGATTATAATTACAGGCCACCAGCTCAAACGCCGTCTACATTCCGTGAGTAAAGGAAGGTTACACAGCGAGTTTCTCATTCAGAAGTCGCATTAGAATGTTGGTCGTTTGTGAGATGGACGTGTAAATTACTCGGATGAGGGGGAGAGGGGACGTTTACCGGCTGTTGCCGTGACGTTCTCTTTTAGCAAGAAAACACAAGACCGCCTACTGGATACAGTGGGTGTGCGAGTATTAACGTAGTCAGCACGTTCTCCTGATCTCTCACGCAATCAAAACATCTTGTCACGAGTTGCCGAAAAGTTACAAAGCCCCGTCGCGAGACTATGGTTGACGAAAGCTGGCGTGGCGTTGCAGCAACGTGGAATGACGGACTTGTCTCCGTCATCCAAGGTCAGTCCAACTCATTCTCCAGCCGTGTTGGAGCCACTAATTATGGGAGATAAGGCAGCTCTGTGAACTAAATATTGCAACCTATAAACCCCCACGTCAGCAAAACATTTAATTGTGTATTCTTCCTGCCACAGTCATGGAAGAAAATTGCAACAACAAACAATAATTAATGTAGAGTAATGAAGTTTACGGAATACGTGTGTCTGGGTAACATATTTAGTTGATTAACATTGGACGATTACAGGTTAATGCAAGCGCGAGATATGCTATTGCACATGCGAAATTCTGGTACATTAATGATCGGTGTAACCGCCAGAATGTTGAATGTAAGCACGCAAACATGCATGCATTGTGTTGTACAGACGCCGGGTGTCAGTTTGTGGGATGGAGTTCCATCCATGTTGCAGTTAGTCGGTAGGCCAATTTGAGAATGTTCCCCAGTTTGATAGAGCACAAACGTCCTATATCGATTTGTTCTCTCGATTTCACTTGCACAACTGTGATACGTTGCAAGCAGTTATCGTTTACACGCCGTTTACTCCGCAACCCGGTGCATGTTTCTTTGTACCAATTTCAGCTTTCTGTGCCATTCATGTACTGAGTGGGTAAGAAAGTGACTGTATTGTTCTGTAGTCAGCCTAAGAACTGTCATTCAGATATTAGTTCTCCAAACACACACAGAAATACATACAGTTATCTTACTAGGACTGAGTGTTGGACTTGAAAGGGTCCTGTAGCCACCTTTCATTGCCAACTCTCGTAGTGGTCAAGTCGGCAAAGAGGTTTCCGCTACTTGTGAGAAATCCACCTGCGTTAGGTTGGTGGCGGAAATGGCATCCTGGGGTTTTACGGTCCACGCGGAACGTGGAAGAGGCTGGAGAAGCGGGAGGCAGTCTGCCGCCGGTACGGGAAGCGTACACAGCTGTGCTCCAGTTGAAGAAGGGTGAGTTGGACTGACCGCGTGGCGCGTTGTCACATAGACAGGGGAGCTTTTAGCTTTTGGTCTCGAATTTCGTCTTATAAAGATTTACTTGCTGGGTTGCAGCAGGGAATGCAAGGCTTTTGTAGACTTTCAGTTTGATTCCCAATGCAGTCTTGACTTTGATCCGTGAGAGGAACGCAGCACAAGGGAGTTGCATATGTTGAAGTGCCCTCGGTTCAGTGTGAGTGTTTATGTGCCTACAACTGTGTGTGTATGCTTCTAATCTTTTCCGAACCTTGGTAATTTTTGTGTATTTGTGAATTTTCTTTGTCTCATGTTATTAAAATTTGGCCACGGTCCATAGAAATTGTCTCCGCGGACCGAATGGGCACGCGAGTCTGTTATGAAACGTATAGTATTTCACAAGCAATTGTACATAGTTAGCATGCAACAGCAGTCTATAGATGCACTACATCAATGTTTTAAGGAATAAATAATTTTGCCTTCAATCTTATCTTGTGTACCGATGTTACGTCGCCGTTACCTTCGCCATTTACCTTGTAGTTTTCCTTGTTGGCCCACCTATAGCGTTTCCATGTGCACAGGTGTAGTGATTAGTGTCCCTTTTTTTATCTGAAACAAATGCTCTGGAATAGATCGTGTTTTCACGAATCTTGCTGCAGGCTGCACTTACGCATGGTGTTCACGACCTATTTACTTTACTCAATATTTGATTCACGGGAAGAATGCGTGGATCATATTAATGACTACATCCCATTCTTTATCAATGACTTTACAATGAATGTTCTTTTGTGAGTTTTTCTTATTAATAAATTAAGTAATTTTCCGACTCGGTGCTACTTCTTCTTTGTCGTGTGGCTAGAGTTGGTGGCGACCCTATCTTTTATATTGATTTCAGTGTCAAGTAGCATTTTCTTATTCAAAGTGCGCGTGGCTCTTTTAGCTATCAGGATACATTCAAAGGACGCTTCATGCTTCTTGCACATAGCGTCCTTTTATTCACGCTACTTACAAACTCTATGTAATGGTAGTGCTGGACCCGAGCTGCATACAGTTTTACAAATTTTTGTATATCTATTGCTAAAGATGATGACGGCTCAACTTTACTTTGTTGTCAGTATTCTTAATTATTATGTCTCTGTCTTGTACTTGTTTGAACTTTGAAGAAATAAATAACATTTATTTACAGACATAAAACAAATGACTTAGCTGAGATATTTTACATATTTTCATTCAATAATGTCATACGAAATAATGTTCTGGGGTAACTCATCTTTAAGAAAAAACGTGATGTAAGAATAATGCATAGGACTCAGCCACGATCGTCGTGTTGGCATCTGTTTAAGGAGTTGTGCATTCTGACTACTGCTTCACAGAATATTCTTCATTCTCTCGTGAAGTTTGTTGTAAATAATCCACTGCAGCTCAAACGGAACAGTGGTGTGCAGAATTTCAATACCATAAGGAGAACTGACATGCATTACTCCATATTAAAGTTGTCTTTAGCATAAAAAGGGGTGCACGGTACTGAAACCAAAAATTTTTGATCACTGACCATTGATATAAAATGTCTGACAGCAAACTAAAATTTAAGAAAGTTTGTCCTTGAGAACTCCTTCTACGCCGTAGAAGAAATTCTATTACTGTAATGTGTAAAAGATTGTGGATAAGATTTACTAATTCACAACATTTGTATGTCTCTTTTCCTGTTTGGAAAGAAACACACACTTAGAAATGTCCAGAATGTAACCATATGTACGAATTAATTTGCGTTGTTGAGAGTAAAATGACTCGTTCCAGATCTATCGTGCAAAATTATCCATGGTACATGAATCTGACTAACTTATTTCTTTGTTCTATCGTTTGGAAAGTCCTGTTCTCACCTTTATATGAAAAGGAACACTGCCCCGATTTAACAACGAGGTATTCTTCCGCTTATTTATTTCAGTGACTTGGCAACGTCTGATCGCGACATGAACATTCAAATGTCTGTCCCAAAAATGTACTTGAATACCGTTGGGTATGCGGCAGTTCACAAAAACCAAATGTGCGATCAATTACAGGCTTAGTAAGCGCTATACATAGTTACATACTGCTTCAAAACAGCTATGTTTCTAGCTATGATCATCAACTCCATATTTAGCTGAGAAGTTTGAAATTTATGTGTAAGCTACGCTACACTCTTACTCCTACAAGTAAAAATCTATTCACTATGTCTTTTCTTTCTGTTACAGGTGAGTATCTGGTGATGGGTTTCAGTAGCAAGAGCTTCTTGAAGGTTTGTCGTAATAAATTTTAATATTATGGACTGAAATGTTTCCTATGTACTAACTATAATTGTTTTCTGTGGAACGTTTCAAATGGTATCAATTTCGTCAGATGCTGAATTAGTAGTTGCTCTGCACAACAATTTTTCTTCAAAATGGTGAAAACCAAAGAATAGACGATAGAATGGGATGTTTGAGGCATGGAAGCTTAAATGAGAAGCTTTCATACTAAATAAATCCTTCTCTTTTGGTACAGTTGATTTTGGCACAACTATAAGAGTACACAATAGTCAGTCGAAGTAAAACTTCTGTGTGAGGCAAGGTACAATGAAGTACAATAAATGAAATCGGGTGCTATAAAACGTATGTAACAACGAGGAGAACAAATTAAAGTTCTAAGTCGGTTAGTGAGGATTGTATACATGGTTGTCGGGTAAAAGCACTGCTGGTGAAAGACAGCCCACATTCTATGTCTAGCGCAATTCGTTTTGAAATATAAGCGAAGTGGAAAGACATCCAAAAAACGAAACAGATGTTTTACAAAATAAAATGCATTATGAATAAGAAGGCTGTGTCCATATCGAATGACGACGCTGATGACCTCGATGTTGAGCGCCCATAAACCCCCCCCCCCCCCCCCCCCCCCTCGAATGACGAATGTCTCGTGAAGTGCTTGAACATTCCTTATACTATAAATAGGACTTACATTATTAATTACACTGTGCGGTGTTAAGGCGTCACGTTGAAGTCGCAGGGTCTCGTAGCATTTCGCCCCTCTGCGTTCTGGCCCTCCGTTTAGGAACATGTGGCAAATACTGAGAGTGCCTTACGTAATGCTTTGGTGGGACCCCTGTCTGTGCCTAACGGAAACAGATGGCGCATGAACTTCAAAGGTGCTGCTACCATCATTGCATGCCAAAGACATTGGCTACTGAAGGAATCTTTGACGAGGAAGGGGCGTCGGAAACAGCGATACAGAACGTTAAAGACAGCACGTGGAGACTCCGCCAGCGTAGTTGATTTACACAGAGACAGCATTGGCCAAAGAGAATGGTCAACTAGTGGAGTGTGTAGCTCACGTCAGTACAAACCTAGAGTTGCCAGAAGACGAGGGATAACCCAGGTGCTGAAACTTCCAAATGTAGCTGTTGCAACTTTGAATACCCTCGACAAATAACAGTCGATATCATGTTGTACATCATGGCGCCACAAGGCAACACAATTGTCATTCGTTGTCGTGCTGAACAACTTATATAAGCTACCTGATTACGGTACTCACGGAAGTTTCAAATCAGCGCCAACTCCGCTGCAGAGTGAAAATTCATTCTGGCCGCACAGTTTCCTGTGGATCTCTCTCATCGCTTTCCTTCGCAGTATGACGCAACTTTTGCAGGGTAAGGGATTTCGCAAAAGCCATACAAGGAGGAAACGAAGACTAACCAGAGTGTTTGAGAGCGCAGGTTTTTCTGAATAGAAACCATTTCAATTAGACACTTCTGGGTGCGTGCCAGCATCGTAGGTGATAAAACTAAGACGTCTCGGCAGCCTTTTCAGGTCAGGGAGCCCCTGCCATAGCAGCCGAAACGGCGGTAGTTTTACGACATGTGACACGACAACACACCGAAAAGAACCGCACGGAAATAGAGTTACTGGATAACAAATTTTGTATGGCACGCAAGATTTAAAGAATAACATCACATTCAAAAAATTTCTGTCGCACTTAACCCACTTCTTGCCCTTCAACCCTTCGATGGAAAAAATTCTTAAATTCGTCATAAGTTACGGTTTCAGACATTTATCTTCGATTTATCCACGTCCCGAAAACTCCGGCTTCGTTCTAGAAAACAGGAAAACGAAATAAAGGGAAATCTCCGGTGGGTATGATGCTTGCAAAACTGTTGACATTTTGTTTTGTTTTTGTCCAGATACTGCCTAACTATTCTACGCTGTGTGATCGGCAGTTTCTTCACAAATGAGGAGCCACTGCCTTGATCTCTAGACTTACATTTATGGAACTCTCTTCGAATTTTGACCAGTGGGTGAGTGTGTTGAACCTGGAACACTTCGCAGACTTTTGCCTCTGTCCCGCCGTGTAATAGAAGTTTAATATATTTCCTTATTCCGTTTTTAAACGATGACATTCACATTTTGCGTGCTGTAGTCTTTTTGTGAAATTACAAAAATTACTTTGCAGAAATAAGGTTTTTCTAAATGTGAAAAAAATATTCAAAGGTGCAATATGGCGATGTACTCGTATGTAGTGTCATTACTCTATTAACAGTCTGCTTGTTCCTTTATTGTTCTACAATACACCAATAATTGGGAAGTGAAATCAAATTAACTAGAAGTATTATCAAAAACTAGTTAGAAATAAAATAAATTTTGAAATAGATGCTATTGGAAAATGACTCAAAATTACATTTTCGACATAGGTAAAATCGTTAACACGTTAAAGAAATTCAGTTAATTTGCAATTATCACATATTCCATTGCAGAAGACTTCCTTCCGTGCCAGCTTACAGTATGGTACACGACCAAGTGAAAGTATGGCTTAACCGACCATATAACTAGTTCTAAAAACATATAGAACTTTCCTCACCACGAAATTATGCAACTGAAGAGTTAGGATCTTCGAAATAGCTTTAATACATTATGCAACATTTACGGTTGTAGGTACGAAAATATTTAGAAACGCTGCACAGAACACCACTTCATGTCTCACAACAATGAAAACAGTAGGAAGTTATGGAAACTGCTTACAGCAGTCTCTAGCCCACTAAAAACAGGTGACTAGACTGAAACACCGAACAGGACGCATGATGCATTTAGGTGCCTATCCTCAAAGTACAGAGTGACCCAAAAGACCGTTAACATTTGACAATTCAATACTTCATGAATAATGTAGGTAGGGAAGTAAAAATTGACACATGCTTGAAATGACATCGGGTTTTATGGAAACCAAAAAACTGCACAAAACGTTCAACAGACGACGCGTCATATGACACAAAAGCAATAATTATCATAACGACGAAGACTATGTTCTTTAGAACAAATGCTCAACACGTCAGCCGACATTCAACAACAATACATGTAGCTGAGGGGCAATGTTGTGAACAGCGCACTACAGCGTATCAGTAGGTATGTGAGAAATTGCCGTAGGATGTTCTTTCTCAGCATACAGTCAGACTTTCGGAAAAATATCATTCAAGTTTGCAAGTGTCGACAAGTACGAGAATTATCGCACAGTCAGCTTAACAGCTCAAGCATCAAAGTTGCTGACAAGAATAATAGACAGAGGAATGTAAAACAAAATTGACGATGCGCTAGATGACGATCAGTTTGGCTTTAGGAAAGGTAAAGGCACCAGAGAGGCAGTTCTCACGTTACACTTGATAATGCAAGCGAGAGTGAAGAAAACTCAAAACACGTTCATGAGATTTGTCGACCTGGAAAAAGACGTTCGACAACGTAAAATGGTGCAAGATGTTCGCAATCCTGAGAAAAATATGGGTAACCTTTAGCGTGAGATCGGTAACATACAATATGTACGAGGACCAGGAGGGAATAATAAGAGTGGAAGACAAAGAACGAACTGTTCGGATTGAAAATGGTGTAAGACAGGAATGTAATCCTTCGCCCGTGCTGTTTAATCTGTACGTCGAAGGAGCAGTGACGGAAATTAAAGAAAGGTACAAGAGTGAAGTTGAAATTCAAGATGAAAGGATATCAGTGATAAGACTCGCTGATGAAGCTGCTGTCCTCAGCGAAAGTAGAGAAAATTTGAATGGAATGAACAGTCTAATGAGTACACAGTATGGATTGAGAGTAAATCGAAGGAAGACAGAAGTAATGAGACGTAGCAGAAATGAAAACAGCGAGATATGTAACTGATGACCACGAAGTAGATGAAGTTAAGGAATTCTTCTGCCGAGGCAGCAAAATAACCAACGACGGACAGAGCAAGGAAGATATCGAAAACAGACTAGCAGTAGCAAAAAGGGCATTCCTGGCTTATAGAAGTCTACTAATATCAAATTTAGGCCTTAATGTGAGAAAGAAATGTCTGAGAATGTATGTTTGGAGTACAGCACTGTACGACAGTGAAACGTGGAAGGTGACAAAACCAGAGTAGAAGAGAATCTAAGCATTTGAGATGTGGTGCTATAGAAGAACTGCTATAGAAGAACGTTGAGAATTAGACGGACTGATAAAGTAAGGAATGAGGAGTTCTCCACAGAATCGGAAAAGAAAGGAGTGTGTGGAAAATACTGACGAGAAGAATGGACAGGAGGGTAGAAAATGGTTCAAATGGCTCTGAGCACTATGGGACTCAACTGCTGAGGTCATTAGTTCCCTAGAACTTAGAACTAGTTAAACCTAACTAACCTAAGGACATCACAAACATCCATGCCCGAGGCAGGATTCGAACCTGCGACCGTAGCGGTCTTGCGATTCCAGACTGCAGCGCCTTTAACCGCAGGGCCACTTCGGCCGGCGGACAGGAGGGTAGGACACCTGTTAAGATTATCAGAGAATAACTTTCATGGTCAAAAGGGAGCTTTAGATGGAAAAACTGTAGAGGAAGACAGGGACTGGAATATATCCAGCAAATAAATGAGGATATACGTTGCAACTGCTGCGCTGAAATGAAAAGGTTGGCACAGGAGAGGAATTCGTGACGGGCCGCGTCAAACCAGTCAGAAGACTGATGATTCAAAAAAAAAGATGAGGTCGTGCGATTTCAGGTAACCTCACAACCAATAATTCCACGGGACCTGGAAGGTGAAGCTTGACGAACGTGGCGGCTCAGCACGCGATCCTCACCAACGACGTGCGCAAGACGTTTCGCACACATGTAGCAACATGGGTTGGAGCGCCATCCTGTATAAAAGTCTTATCTTCCAGGAAGTTTTTATCAGCAAGTCTTGGGATGATCTGACTCCCTCTCTCACTACAGATCATTTAATACACGACTCTTACGCGGCGATACTACCGTGTTGCTGTCCAACGCTGTTGACCACTTTTTAGTTTCAGTAAAACACCGTGTCATTTGAGGCACGTGTGTCAATTTTTACCTCTCTACCTACACTGTTCCGCGACATTAACGGACTTCTGGGTCACCCTTTACAACACTCTCCCCCACTGTCTCCTGTGAGAATATGAGATACTTAAAAAAACACTCTCTATATCATTTACCAACTCTGGGGTAAATTGCTCCCTACGTCATCTGAGCGACGTGGACGTTCTCCTAACCACTCAACAGAAAGCTAACAGTAGACACGCACTACTAAAACTGCTAACGGACCAAACATGGGGACTACAACCTTCAACTGTCCTTCATATGCACAAATCCCTGATCTGCCCCGTCCTTTGCTATGTAGGCATTGCGTGGATATCCGCCCCTCGTACGTTCTTGAAGTACCTCTGGAACCTCGAATGCAATGCTCTCCGCCTCTGTTTCCACATCCGCTTATCTTCCGCCATAAGAATCCTTTCCAACTCATCAGATTCCCACCTCTCCTCACTCACGCTGGACACCTCCGAATAACCTACACCATCTGTAAACTCGACTCCAACAGTCATACTGTGTTGCTTGTCCTTCCAACACTAGTGCACTGCCGCGCCTCTATCTACACATCTCACCAACCCTTCACCTGCACAGCCTCCACGTTCTCTCTCAAACAAATTTCAACCATTTCCCCCTCTCGGACCACAAACTCCGCCCAGAAATATATGTCCTACCAACTCCGAATCCTCTGAATCCTCCTTATCCTATCCACCTCAACCCTCCAAGGGCTCCCTCCTATCATACATTCTCGTTTTCTCCTTCCCTGTCACCCCTACCCCCTTTTCCTCTCCAATCTATAGATCCCCATATCAGCTACCCCTCTTTCCTTGTCCCTCACATCCGTCCCCACCTCTTACCAGACCTCAGTCCTCATCATCACCACTCTCCTATCTTCCTCCGAACCCATCCTTTTTTTCAGCTGCGGTCTACCGTCCCAGGGCGGTCCTTGTCCAGTTTTGGTGAAAGTGTACGGTGCGCCGTTTGTAATGGTCAATGTATCTTCTGTCGTGGTCAGTGTTTCTTTTTCTTTTCATCAAGTATTTAGTGTTCTTAAAGTGTTTCTCAAGTGTTTTTAACTACGCTGTATGTTCAGATTTTATCAATGATTGTAAACAATACACGAAGACAGCATTACATTATTTATATTTTCTCCCATTCACGTCCCTTTTCAAATAATTGTAAATTTTTCGAACACACACGGATCATTCAGAACATTAAGACCACCTACCTACCTAATGGCACGGATAACAGCGGCGACGCCTCGTGGCATAGAAGCAATGAAACCTTGGTAAGTCGCTGGCGGAAGTTGGCACCTCATATGCATACAAAAGTCACCTAAATCCCGTAAATTTCAGGAAGGGAGCGATGAGCTCTGATGCCACGTTCAATCACATCCCAAATGTGTTCGATCGGATTCAGACCTGGCGAGATGAAGGGCCGGAACATCAAGTGGAACTCGCCACTGAGTTCCTCGAACCACTCCATCACACTCCTGGACTTTTGACGTAGCGCATTATCTCGCTGAAAAATGCCTTTGCTGTCAGGAAACATGATGGTCATGAAGGTGTGTGTGATACTCCTTGGCTATCGTGATGCCTTGCACGAGCTCCACGGTACACACAGATGCCCACGTGAATGTTCCGCACACCATAATGAAGCCGCGGCCAACTTCTCTCCGACCTGCAGTACACGCGTCAAGTTGTTCCACTAGAAGACGACGAAGGCACGCCCTCCCATCGGCATGATGAAGAAGGTATCGGGATTCTCCAGACCATGCAACGCTCTGCCACTGCACCAACGTCCAGTGCCGTTGGTCAAACGCTCATTTCAGAGCCCATTTCAGTGCAGGCCCATCGTTAGGAGTGTTCGGTGCACCGTGTGTTCAGACACACTTTCACTCTTCCCAGCACTGAAGCCTGTTTTTAGCCCACACTTCGCTGCCTGTCCTGTTTTACCAGTCTGCCGACCCTGCGACGTCCATCTGTAATGAGGGATGGCTGTCCAACGCCACGACATCTGTACGTTGTTTCACCACGTGTTCAAGACACTCACCACAATACTCCGCGAACACCCAACAAGTCGTGGAGTTTCCGAAACGCTCGTGCCGAGCCTCTGGGCCGTCGTAGTGTGCCCTCGGTCAGACAGATAGATCGCGCTCATTCCCCATTCTACATACGGACAGCACGCTTACTGTTACTACATACACCGTGCGTGTGTCTGACTAACAGTCATTCGTCGCCAGATGACGAGGCTATTGCGCCAGATGACGCTGCTATTGCCTGGACATGCTTATACAGATAGTATAGGTCGGTGGTCATAATGTTCTGGCTGACGTGTGTGTATTCTCTTGTTTTTTTTTTTTTTTTTGTATTTAAGTTAACGAAGAAAGGGTTATCAGTCACTCTACTAACCCCAAATAAAATGGTTCAAATGGCTCTGAGCACTATGGGACTTAACATCTGAGGTCATCAGTCCCATAGAACTTAGAACCACTTAAACCGAACTAACACATCACATCACATCACACACATCCATGCCCGAGGTAGGATTCGAACCTGCGACGGTAGCGGTCGCGCGGTTCCAAACTGAAGCGCCTAGAACCGTTCGCCCACTGCGGCCCGCTCTACCAACCACCTCCTCTCCACCCACATGTGAAGAGGGAGAATGAAGTAATACTGCCCGCCCGGTTAGTCTTTCGGTCTAACGCACTGCTTTCCAGGAGGGAAGGCGCGCCGGTCCCCGGCACGAATCCGCCCGGCGGATTAGTGTCAAGATCTGGTGTGCCGGCCAGTCTGTGGATGGTTTTTAGGCGGTTTTCCATCTGCCTCGGCGAATGCGGGCTGGTTCGCCTTATTCCGCCTCAGTTACACTATGTTGGCGATTGCTGCGCAAACACTTTCTCCACGTACGCGTACACCATCATTAATCGATCGCTCAAACATTGGGTTTACACTCATCTGGTGTGAGACATTCTCGGGGGAGGGGGGGGGAGTCCACTGGGGGATCGAACCGCACAATAACCATAGGTTGGGGCGCCGGAGGGGTGAGTGGACTGCTGTAGCCTGTTGTGAAGTTGTGTACCACTGCGGCTACGGCGGGGACGAAGCCTCTCCGTCGTTTCTAGGTCCCCAGTTCCATTCAATACGATACAATACAATGAAGTAACAATAAAGGGGGAAAAATCATGTTGACCACAAACGTTTCCGACATTGAGGAGGAAGGAAGAAGAACTATGCAGTATATCAAATTTGAAGTGCGTCAGGTCAGTGATTTGTCCACACATTTCCAGAGAAGATGGCCTGGCTGAGCGCTTCCCTCCCCCGCGACGCACTAGCCGGCTGTTACACGTGGCCGCGGCGTCACGGCGCTATCGAGCGCGCGTCGCGACGCCGTATCGACGGCAGGCGTCGCCGCCACCGCCACAGCTTCTTGCTGCTCGGCCCCCCTAATGACCCATTGTGCGTGTCCGGCGCCGCTCCCTGGGCCGGAAGCGCGATAACCCGGAAGCGACGCCGCGCGCCGCAGGGCGGCCGCCGACAAAAGACGGCGGCGGCCTCTTCGCCTCGCGGAAGCCTCCCGCCGAGAAGGCGTGCGGAAATGCAGCCATTCCGGGAAGGACGCCTTCTGCCCAGGAAGCGGTCCGCAGGCGCTCTCTTCAGCCCGCTGGTGCGACCGGCGACTGTAAACGACTCCACGTCTGGATGGCACCGCAGAAACACACACGTGTGGCTCACAGCTTACGACGAGCCGTCTTCGGTTTGCGTGTCAGTTTCAATGCTTGCTTATTCAAACTCCTGCACATATTTATGAGGGTGACCCGTAATAAAAATTGAAGTTTTGAAGAGCGCGCCGCAGCGCGTAGTGTGAAGCAGTCGCCCTCCGTTTCTGGCGGTGGTGCCGCTGTGGCAATCTGTTTTGGTGTCTCCCTCTGGTGGGAAAGGGGAAAGGTTGCCTGTTCACGTGCATTTAAGGGGCGCTATGAGCTCGCCAGTGGGTCAGTCTGGGTCAGTCTCTCGTCCGCATTTGTTAGGCAGTTAGTGTCTGTCTGTCGTTCGGATCAACCTTTAAAGCCGGCAAAATGAGAGTCTTTCCACTCCGCCAGTAAGAGAACTCAGTGTGTGATCGCCCGGTCGGGGCTTGGTTCCCGCATCTGAGTCTCCGCGTTAGGCCGCTAGTCTGCTCGAGTTTGCTCAGCCACTCTCATTGGCGGTAGGATCGATCGGTTGGTCAGTCGCGTACTGACACACAAGATGACTTGTCCGCCTTGAGCGTCGGCGCATGCGAGGTCGCCACGTGAGTCCAGTGGGCCGCGGCGTATAGCGAGGGGTAGTGGCTTCGCGGCCGACACGAGAGCAACAGGAGTCAACCCACGACATCAGTCTGGCCGGTGCGAGCTGCGACGCCGTGAGACGGTAGATCGGCGCGCCTTCCTGTGTCCGTTGAAGCGGCTGGCAGCGGACGGTTCGCGATAGAGATTTGGGGGTGCTGCGCCCGGTCTTCTCGAGAAATCGCAGTTTATTAGAAGTTAAGTGATTGGTGATATGTTGTTTGATTTACCCTTGTTTCCTTGGTGAGGTCACCAGCCGTTTTGCTTTGGGGTCGTCCCACTATTCTTCTCCGTTTGCCCACCCGCGGGAAGGAGATTGTTTATAAATTGGGTGGTCCGTTTTTCCCTTGTGGGTGGGGGCGGATTAGAGCAACCTGCGGTTCGGGTTGTTCGGTAATCTCCCTATCAATTTATCATACGTTAGTAGCTGCCTCTGTCATGTTTGTCGGATTTGGTATGATAACGAATTTATTGCTTGGAATGTAACGGCCTAATACCTGAGATATGTTTTGATCTTTGGAAACTTTGATATTATTGCCTATGATCTTGAGAGGCGGTATCTGTGTACTGTAGAGCATCTTAACTATTGTTTGGCCAACCTTGTAGAATTTTATATAAGATTGCATTTCATGGACTTTTATTTAAATGATCATTTTAGTGCATAAAGTTGCCACCCTTTCACCGTAACACTTTTCTTAGAAGTTAAAATCAAGTTGTACATTCGGTGGCAAGGTTAATATTTTAATTGTTAGTGTTTTGTACCATTTCCATCCCTCCTACGGGGGGTGCATAGTTTGTATGCTTGTGTAAATTGTTAAAACTCTTAGTTTAAAGTTATCTGGTGTGTTGCAGATTTGCACCAGTGTAGTCTTTCAGAGACTGTTGTGAGCGGTCGTAACTACGGCTGTGTCAAAAGGGAGCGGCAAGGTTCTCTGCCCGAAAGCTCACACAGTCAAAACTTGTTTCTTTCCGCCTCTGAATAAATTGTAACTTTGATATTTAGAGGGTGCTTTCTTATTATAATTCTAATCTGTTTCTTTTAAAAAATGTTTTTAGGCACTATTAAAGTGAATAAAATTCCTATTTGTTAAAAGGAATTTGGATATGATTTCATCAGTTACTCTCTGGCAACTACTTCCATGCTTACATAGTTTAATTAAATGTGTTAATGTTCTTGATGAATCGCTAGTAAATAAAATAAATTCTTAAGAATATTCACTGAAAATAAATCACAGTTCAGAGGGGATGCTGAAAAGAATGCCTCCGAATTTATTAAAGATTTTTAGATAAAAGAAACTTTACTAACAGTCTACATCCTCATTCGTCGCGGCTGCATTTTTATGTCTCAATATCCTCACCTTGGCGGCAAACACTTTTCTCCCAACGAGAGACCAGTTTGTTGCTAGCGAATTTCTTGACGGAGGCTCACCTCACCTCTGCTGGCACCAATTCATCATTATCGAAGTCAAGTCCTCGAAGATTTTCTTTAAGTTCTAGTAACAGATGTCACTCTGATGGATCCAAATCGAGCCTATTGAGGATGGTCGATGTGACTGAACTCAAGGCGCTGGACTGTAGCAAATGTTGCAGCGCTTGTGTGTGGTCGGGCATTGTTACGCTGAAGAAGAAGGTGCTCCTTGTGCGAAGTCTTCTAATTCGAAAATCTACTAGAGCACACTGTTTTTCACCGACGCGGTTACACGCTACACTTCAAATGGTTCAAATGGCTTTGAGCACTATGGGACTTAACATCTGAGGTCATCAGTCCCCTAGAGCTTAGAACTACTTAAACCTAACTAACCTAAGGACACCACACGCATCCATGCCCGAGGCAGGATTCGAACCTGCGACCGTAGCGGTCGCGCGGTTCCAGACTGTAGCGCCTATAACCGCTCGGCCACCTTGGCCGACCGCTACAGTTCAGAGCCCTCTAGAAGCAGAGGGCTGCAAATGCGTAGACACAAAGAATAAAGGTGTAAAACGTTAATAACTCTTGTTTTATTTAAAAACATCAAAAGTTTTCACACAAAAAATTCGGAGGCAATACTGTTTAGCACGTCCTCGTAATGGTAGTCAGCTATTCATATGCACTATGTGATCAAAAGTATCCTGACACCTGGCTGAAAATGACTTACGTGGCATCCTCCATCGGTAGTGCTGGAATTCAGTATGGTATTGGCCCACCCTTAGCCTTGATGACAGGTTCCCTCTCGAAGGGAGACGTTCAATCTGGTGCTGGAAGGTTTCTTGGGGAATGGGAGCCCATTCTTCACGGAGTGCTGCACTGAGGAGAGGTATTGATGTCGATCAGTGAGGACTGGCACGAAGTCGGCGTTTCAAAACATCCGAAAAGTGTTCTATATGATGCAGGTCAGTGCATTACAGGGATGTTATTGTTGTGTAACCACTCCGCCACACGCCGTGAATTATAAACAGGTGGGCTGGTCCCGGCGGAGGTTCGAGTCCTCCCTCGGGCATGGGTGTGTGTGTGTGTTTGTCCTTAGGATAATTTAGGTTAAGTAGTATGTAAATTTCGGGACTGATGACCTTAGCAGTTAGGTCCCATAAGATTTCACACATTTTTTTATAAACAGGTGCTCGATCGTGTTAAAAGATGCAATCGCCATCCCCGAATTGCTCTTCAACCGTGGGAAGCAATAAGGTGCTTGAAACATCAATGTAAGCCTGTGCCACGCAAAACAACAAGGGGTGCAAGCCCCCTCCATGGAAATCACGACCACACCATAACACCACCGCCTCCGAATTTTACTGTTGACACTACACACGCTGGCAGATGACGTTCACCGGGCATTCGCCATACCCACACTCTGCCATCGGATCGCCACCGTGATTAGTCACTTCACACAACGTTTTTCCACTATTCAGTCGTCCAGCATTTACGCTCCTTACACCATTTACGGAGTGATGTGTGGCTTATGAGCAGCCGCTCTACCATGGAATCCCAGTATTTTCACTTCCCGCCTAACTGTTATAGTGCTTGCAGTGGATCCTGACGCAGTTTGGAATTCCTGTGTGCTGGTCTGGATAGCCATCTGCCTATTACACATTATGACCCTCTTCAACTGTCGGCGGTCTCTGTCAGTCAGCAGACAAGGTCGGCCTGTACGCTTGTATGGTGTAAGTGTCCCTTCACGTTTCCACTTCCCTATAACATCAGAAACAGTGGACCAAGGGATGTTTAGGAGTGTGGAAATTTCACGTACAGACGTATGGCACAAGTGACAACCAATCACGTGACTACGTTCGAAGTCCGTGAGTTCCGCGGAGCGCCCCATTCTGCTCTCTTCCGATGTCTAATGACTACTGAGGTCGCTGATATGGAGTACCTGACATTAGGTGGCAGCAAAATGGACCTAATATGAAAAACGTATGTTTTTGGTGGTGTCCGGATAGTTTTGATCACAAAGTGTATGACTTCACAGCCAATATCAATCCCCTTTGGTCGAAACTGGCAGGTTGTCTGTAGACAGTAACAAAAAGAATTTTAATTTTCCTTTACAATGATTGCATTCCCCACGCTCTTGACGGCTGCAAAACGAATAAATTTTTAGCATTTATGGACTTGAAATCGGAAAGAGGACACGTGACGTCTCCTCGTTCAGTTGAAATCAGAAATCTTTCACGTGCGGCCCCTCGCTCACTGTGTAATGCAATCTTTGTCTTGACCCTCCCAATTTACGAAAGAATTATTAAGGATTCAATCGCAGCTAAATATATGTGACACGCCAGATTATAAATATGACTGCTGGTCGTTTGATTCGCAGCAATTTTAGCTGTGCTCTTACATTCATGCCTAGCCGCACCGTCGGAAATCGTGACATACACTTATGAGCCAAGAGATTACCACTACCTGCTTAATAGCATCTTTGCCCATCTCTGGACGAAATACATAATTGATCCTGCGTATCAGGTATCCGACGGTTGGTTGGTAGGTTTTTGGAGGTATCTGGCATTAGAGTCTACTCACAGGTAATGTAATTCGCGTAGATAACAGGCTGCAGATTTGGGTTTGCCGTGTTTGCGCCCGATAGCGACCCAGATGGGTTCCATATGATTTACATGAGGCGACTTTGCGTGAGTTCACTATAATGCTGTAGCATGGTTTCGGCTCCGAGACACGGACAATTATACTGATGAAAGATGACACCGCCGTTGGGGAAGACATCAAGCATGAAGGGATGGCGCAGTGGTTAGACACTGGACTCGCATTCGGGAGGACGATTGTTCAATCCCGCGTCCGGCCATCCTGATTTAGGTTTTCCGTGATTTCCCTAAATCGCTCCAGGCAAATGCCGGGATGGTTCCTTTCAAAGGGCACGGCCGACTTCCTTCCCCGTCCTTCCCTAATCCGATGAGACCGATGACCTCGCTGTCTGGTCTCCTTCCTCAAACCAACCATGAAGGGATGTAGGTGATACGCAGCAGTCAGCGTGTCTTCGATTGCCATCCCAGCTCCCATGCAAGCGCAGGAGAAAGTCTCCCATCAGCCTGCATCGGTGGCGCACTGCACGTTTCGAGCCGCCGTCACCTCGATGACGGCGTTTGTGGAGACGACCGTCTACCTAGTGTAGGAAAAATGTGATTCACCCGAAGAGCCGTCACGTTTCCATTGATCGACGCTCGAGTACTGATCGTCACGTAACCGCCCAATCTTAAGTGACGATTTTGTTGGGTCAGCTTGTGAACTCTTAGGGGTGGCCTGCTGAAGAGCTCCATGTTCAACAATGTACGATGAACGACGTGCTGTGAAACACTTGTAAGTGCTCTTTCGGCAGGGATACTAAAGATCTGCCCTACTTTGCAGAGCAGACAAGCCTCCGAACACCAAGTTCTTTGAAGATTCGTGAACGTCCAACCATTTACGCCTAGTGGTAGTTCCACAGTCCTATGTCTTTCCATTAATGCTCACGACAGTAGCACGTGAACATCCAATCAGCTTCGCAGTTCTCGAGATGTTCACAGACTCTGCGTAATAATAATGTACCCTTTGTCAGAGTCGCTGATCTCAATGGATTTCTCCCATTTGGAACCCATATCTTCGTCAGCATTATCCCACGTGCGTGTCTGCTCCGCTTACATACTTTTGTTACCGAGTCACGTACTCACAACGCACCAGGCAACATCCAACGTCGCATTGGACAGGGATCATAATATTTTGACTTATCAGTGTATTCCGAAATAAACAGCCGAATATTTGTGACAGGCAAGAATTTAGTGGCACAGGCAGAAGAGCTTGTATCTTAGGAAGTCACCAACCAACAAGTCCTAGGAGGAGGACTGGGGAAAACGATACAAGGCTAAACAAAAAACTGCAGCCTTTCTCCTTCAAAAGCCATTAAATGGGAAACAACTCAAGCGAAACAGTTTAGATGATCTTTAAGGCTTTTTAACAGGAAACTACAATTCATCAAAACATTACATATTCATAATTCACAACGTTAATTATTAATAATTCACACTGAAAGTCATGCTGAGGCACATCAGAGCTCGAAAATTACAATAAAGTAATAGGGCGGCCCCCAGTCAAGGCCAGGACACAAACCTGCACACAACAGATCTCAGACGTGGACATGGGAACCAGACCCCCTCTCCTCCTCCCCTCCCCCCTGCATCCCCCCCCCACCCAGCGATGGGCCGAGAGAGGACAGGTTGTACACTACAACATATACAGCAAAGCGCTCTTACGCAGTGAGCCGGTTAAATGAAGCGAAAGTCTTTGCTCCGGCTCTAAAAGAAATCCAGTAACTAATATTGACATTTCGGCACCACTGAATGCACCATCACTCCGATCGTTATACTAATTATTGAAGTTAACGGATTCGAGTGAGATACACACTTAAGCCGGAATTGCTACTCCAAGAATCGAAATTTGCCACAGTCTTAATAAATGCAGGAGGAGTCTTCAAACTATGATCCACAACCCAAGATATAGCAATGGCCTGTTATTAACTTAATGATCAAATCAGAATTTTTTAAGAACATCAGTTGTCCTCATGGAATTGTCTAGTACAGTTTATATATAATTTATCAGAGGCAAGCATCATATGAAAAAAATCCACCTGTTTTTGTTGAATGTGGTTGTAGTATCTAAGGGAAAAGAAAAAAGTTACTGGCTGCAAGGGACAAGTTTGTGCCACTTAAGTGGATATCTTTTCCAAAGGCCAACCTAGTGAGAAGATGTTACTTAGAGTTAGACACAGGCTTCTAGGCTTAAAAGTAAGTCACAGTCTGCACTTTAATTAAAATTGTGCTCTCAAAAATTTTAAAAACATTTACTCTTAACGAAAGTCAATTTCCCCACTGGATAAAGCTGAGCATGTGCCGCAAACCCTTAAAAAATCACATTAAACGAAAATGAGGGAGTGCATCACAACAAAAAATTGAAAAATCAAGAGAGAGGCCAGCGCAAGGCTGTTTCAGACAAAATCAGTTCCCTGGAGAAAATACAAATGACGCTCATTGTTAACATCAGTAAGTGGAACCGGGCTCTTTCCTCGACCAAGGAACCCGGAGAAGGCGTTGACTCGATGCCCAGCAAAATTCTCTTGTGAAGATGTTTTGGTCGTCTAGTGCAGAAGGAGATACTACCGATGGGCTTCGCCGAATCGCACTAAATTGTCTGGGAGGTACCCGGGAACTGTGCGAGTAAGTACAGCAAGGGCAGGACTAAGTTGGGCCAGGACGACACGTCAAAAACCGCAACGCCCGGCACGGTTAAAGCAGACCGCCAACGCTCGCACCAGAAAAATTAGGAATGACTGTCCTGAAAAAACTCTTACGTTATTTGATTTTCACACAGCTGAGCAAGACTGAACGTACTCAGACAGTTCTCTCTTTACTTATTCTGATCATCACTAAACTGACACACAATATTTTTTAGTGCAGCGCAATCTGACTTTCAATAATCCCTACAAAAGAATGACCCTGACTGACAATAACCTATACCTTTCAGGAATCACTTACCTCACAAAAATCGTCGTTTCTCGAACTACTGCAATACAGTGAGCGCCAATACTGCCAGCTAAATAAAAGATTCTAACTACTGAGGGCACTAACTACTGACAGGCACAGTTAGCAAATCAAAGATTTTGATGGAGAACGAACAATGTATTTGCCTTAATAGTGTTCAAAAGTCATAATATATATACATCATTTTCTGACATCCAGTTAAACAAAAATTGCTTTTTCTGACGGACACACGTCCACATCGTCCGTTCAAATCTCTGGCATCTCTCTCCCCACATCCACCACTGCTGGTGGCTCACCTCCAACTGCCCAACGCTACGGCCTGTTCACGTCCAACTGCCCAACACTACACAAGCGAATATTCCAACAATGAGTCCAACCAGCCACATACTGCACACAGCGCAGTCAGCGATTTTCATACAGAGCACTACGTGGCGTTACCAACATAAAAACCTAAACAGCCTTCTTACAAACGATGCGCCAGCAGTGCAGACCACTGGGCACACCAACCACCATAACCGCCCAGTTCCGACTGCCCACTCCCCTTCCGAACAACCCACTTCCTCTGCCACCAGAGGCAGAACCAAAGACCCTCTCACGGGGAAAGACGGCACTCAACTCGTCTGGCGCGATCTTTCGAAATCTGCGCACTGCTCATCTGCATGTCATTTAGACTGTAGTATTAGACTTGTTACTAACCATACTATCGGAAATCGCTATATATTCGGAGAAAACGGTCAAATATTTGTAACAAGACGGAATGTAAATGTAATTGCTGGTTGTTTCACTCGCCTAAATTTCGTTTTTCGTTTTTTTAAACAGACTGAGGTATCTAAATGGAAGAAACTCATTATATGTAAATTCATCGAATACTGCAGAACATACTTATGTTGAATTTATTGGAAACGGAAAGGTGGAAAAAAATTGCACACTGCATGACGCCAGAATAATTTATTTAATGACGGGTTTCGTAGCTTAGAAGCCATATCATCAGGTTATAAGTGTTAAATCACTACATTAAACTTACGACATGGACGGGATCGAGCATTCCTTGTCTATGAATAAATGACGTAGTTAGTGATTATTCATAGACAAAACATATTCTGTCCAGTCTATGTCGCAAGCTTAATGTCATGATTTAAGATATCTAACCTGATCAAACCGTTCCTAACTTATGACACTTGTCGTTCAATAAATTATTTACTAGCGCAGGCAAATGATGATTAGTTAGGATGCCTACTTATGGCTGCTGCTGTCCCTCATACTAGACAATGTATTACTTTTATGTTTCTTGCTTCCACTACCAGTTTCCTTACAGTTTGCGCTGTCCCCGCCCCACTGATGAGTTTTATTATTTGCATAGTTCGGCTCTGTCTTGATGTTGACTAAATTCGTCGAGTGGAAGAGGGGACGGCGCAGCTGATGTAGAAAATGTCGCATATGGCGATCATTCACCAGTAACTGACGCTGTCTGACTGCTTCTCGTGATTACTCTTATTCAGAACTCCTTTTTTACAATAGTTGCAGAGATTTATTTCTGATACCTATCTACAGTCGGCTCTTGAGGTACCGCCTACTGCGTTACCGGCCGTTAAGTTGCTTCTTCCTACTTTCGCTGTTATACACAAAGTTCCTCAATATACATTCTTCGTTTTTTTTTTCTTTTCTCCGAAGTCCAACAACCGCCTCGGAGTATCCCACCGCCGCGACTCTGGACCTCCATGGAGCGACGTCATCAGCCTCCCTGTGTTTGCTCCATGGCGGCCCGCTACTTGCCGCCTCAACGAAAAGTCCGCGCCGGTTGCTGGCTCTGTGTTTGAATTATCTGCACGTATAAAAACCAAATACTTCCGCAGTATTTATGCACATAACTAACAAATCCTAACCCGCAACTCAATTTTATCATTTAACCCTTTCGTGAGCCGTGGGAAACACGCTTCCCACTACAATGATCTCGCTCCTAGTCCCGTGGGATTCACAGTTCCCACCTCTGTATGGTGCTACTACCTATTGAACAGTATAGGGTACGACTTCCAGTCGGAAGTTGCCGCCGTTTTTGCTGTACCTTCGCGCAAAGACATTGTATGGCTGAATGTTGCTCTGTAGAGGAGCCTTTCAGTGCTGTTTGCGTGACATTTTGTGATTTTTTTCCTCAAAGCTATAGTATAAGGTAAATACTTTTGATTTACCCAAATCTATGAAGGAAAACGTAAAATTCGAACGAGGGGAATTCCAGTTTGAAACAAAAGGAGCCGTTTCTGCAATAAAATGGATGGATAACCTTCCAGTCACTTTCCTGTCCTCAATTCATGACCCATGAGAAACAGCCACAGCGAAAAGGAAAAACAAGGGTGGTACTAGTACAGAGATTCCTTGTCGTGAAGTTGTGGCAGAATACAACAAAATAATGGGTGGTGTCGATAAGTTTGATCAATTATGAGAAAGGTATGCTATTGGCAGCTGTTCTGTAAAATGGTGGCACAGAATATTTTATTTCCTGGTGGACGTTGCATCAGTGAACAGTTTTATCCTGTGGAAAATAAGTAAAAGAGAAAGCGGACAGCATTATCAGCTCACATACAGGATCCATCTAGCCAGACAATTGAACGCTGGCTTCTCATCCCAAAAAAGGCGTGGACAAAAACCTGTCTTTCTGGCAAAAAGGGGTAAAGTACCTGAAGATTTTCGTCATGTGGCTGTAGGGGAGCATCAACCCAGTTTAGGAGAAACCTACTGGACGTGCCGTCACTGTAGTACCAAAGCTCCGGAAAAGAGCATTCGCTGTGTTCGTAGATATTGTCAAATACCACTTTGCATAGACCCATGTTCCAGAAAATTTCATGGCAAGTAATTGTGAATAATCATTGTAACAAGAGAAGTAAATTTATCAAATAAATATGACATATATTGAAAAAGCTGTTTTTGTCATTTAACTCCAAGGAAGGGCAGTGGGAAGAATACTTCCCACCTTGTTGTGTGACCTCACTTTCACAATTGGAGCAAATTTGATATTCTGTATGATAAATATACCTATCTGTTAACTACTATCTGCTCTCCACTCATTAAAAAAAACTGCTCAATAATTTTGCCCACGAAAGGGTTAATTAGAATTTGTGCTAGGCCAGGGGCGATAGATGGCGCATGCAACAGACCACTTGTGTGTTACACCACAAGTTATAACATTTTACATTCATAACGTTAAATATATGCTCAGGTTTGTCAAACGTCTTTTTTTAGCACAGGTTGTTAGAACATTTCTTGACCGCTAGGTTCATCAGTTAGATCACCTACTTTACAGCAGATGAATTACTTTACTGCCTGCGAATTCCCTTTGGCCCATAATGGCCCTCGTGAGTTCATCGCGACGTTTGATCTCATGTATTATATAATAATTAAACAATGGGAACTATTGTGTTGTAGGCTATGAAGCACCTTGCCAATAGTACTGTATGAAGCCTATGCGCTTAGTTCTGCTCCACATATCTAGAAGTACTTGCAGACTTCCGGTAAGAAATTATATTGGGAATAGACTTCCGTTGCAGCTGTAGTCTTGTAATGTACAACCGAAACTGTGCTAATGAGACACGGGAGTTCCGCACTATTAGGCCGTGGGAGCCCTCCTCGTTGCAGCCGTAGCAAATGAAGAACTTCCTCGTTCCGGCACGCTGCCTCCCACCCAGCTGCCCGTTGCCCGCAGCCCATCCTCTCCTTCTTGCACTGCTCGCACCGTTGTGCACCAAATAACAAAGACCGACAGCCGTTCTTTGCGTACACCGATGCATTTAGATGTTCACCTTGTTTCATAGCTGCTTTGTGTACTAGGTTATTTCGTTCGATTCCCGAACGCATTTGCTTCTTCAGTGAACCACGCTGTTCACAACCAGTGTAAACCACCACGCGCTGATTTTCCACTTCATGTAAACAAACCCAACGCTCGACAAACTGTATGAGAAAAAGAAACTTGCCAGCAGATTCTTAAAAAAAGATTCTATATCTTTATAAAAATCATTGTACGTTTCACATACCCTCCAAAACGATTGCATCGATTTCATCTGCAGTTGCTACTGACATCACTTACAATCTAGAAAGAAGCGCCTGTAGCGGTAAGAGCCACCTGTCTTACTTAAGAGTGGAGTTGGAGGTGAAAAGGAAGAGGAGGGGGACGTAGAAGTCACGAAAGTCTGGAGCAATTTATTTTAAGTTTTGTTTCCAAATAACTCATTACTTTCATTATTTGTGCAAAAAAATCTGCGGGCTGGGGTGGCGGGGGAGGATAAATAACCCGTCTCACCCATAGGGTTGGGGCAAAGCTGTGAATCACTGACGTGAAAAAATATTACATAACGATCGACGTTAACGTCGAATCGATTGGTTTCAGGGTCTCTAGACATATAAGGAACAGCCCCGACGACATTTCATCCGAACAGTTAGCATAGGAACGAGGGAGGGGTTGCAGAGACAAAAATGGTTCAAATGGCTCTGAGCACTATGGGACTTAACTTCTGAGGTCATCAGTCCCCTAGAACTTAGAACTACTTAAACCTAACTAACCTAAGGACATCACACACATCCATGCCCGAGACAGGATTCGAACCGGCTCCAGACTGTAGCGCCTAGAACCGCTCGGCCACTCCGGCCGGCGGTTGCAGAGACAGCCACCACATATCAACATATCTCCGAAACCCTTAAGCAATTTCTACCAGACCTGGAACACGTATCATGTGTTATCTGAAAAAGATTAGTTTAACAGTGATACTCCCTTATGGGGTGAGGGTTGGGTAGGGTAAAAAAGGGGCGACACAAAAGCGTAATTCAGGAACGCCTCGAGCAATTCCAATCAAAATTGGTATACATATGTGACTAATTATTTGTATAAAAATTCTGTAGGACCTAGATACCCCTACTATCGTCAAGCGTGCGAGTGGGGATGAGTTGACTTGGAATGCTTTAAAAGTATGAAGCGCAATTGGTCTCTGACATCATCATCATCATCATCATCATCATTTAAGACTGATTATGCCTTTCAGCGTTCAGTCTGGAGCATAGTCCCCTTATAAAATTCCTCCATGATCCCCTAACATTGGTGCCTCATCTGATGTTTAAGCGTATT
This sequence comes from Schistocerca serialis cubense, assembly GCF_023864345.2. Classification (NCBI taxonomy): domain Eukaryota; kingdom Metazoa; phylum Arthropoda; class Insecta; order Orthoptera; family Acrididae; genus Schistocerca; species Schistocerca serialis. The sequence goes on along the minus strand of NC_064642.1, from coordinate 630,130,066 downwards.
ACTTCAAAATCATTCTTAACCGAATCCAGTACCTTCTCCTTGGTCTACCCCGACTCCTCGTACCCTCTACTGCTGAACCCATGAGTCTCTTGGGTAACCTTGCTTCTCCCATGCGTGTAACATGACCCCACCATCTAAGCCTATTCGCCCTGACTACTGCATCTACAGAGTTCATTCTCAGTTTTTCTTTGATTTCCTCATTGTGGACACCCTCCTGCCATTGTTCCCCTCCACTGGTACCTGCAATCATCCTAGCTACTTTCATATCGGTAACCTCAACCTTATTGATAAGGTAACCTGAATCCACCCAGCTTTCGCTCCCATACAACAAAGTTGGGCGAGAGATTGAACGGTGCACAGATAGTCTTGGTACTGACTTCCTTCTTGCAGAAGAGAATAGATCGTAGCTGAGCGCTCACTGCATTAGCTTTGCTACACCTCGCTTCCTGTTCTTTCACTATGTTGCCATCCTGTGAGAATATGCATCCTAAGTACTTGAAACCGTCCACCTGTTATCCTCCTATTTGGCACTCAGTCCACTTGTATCTCTTTACCACTGACACTACTTTCGGTTTGGAGATGCTAATCTTCATACCATAGTCCTTACATTTCTGATCTAGCTCTGAAATATTACTTTGCAAACTTTCAATCGAATCTGCCATCACAACTAAGTCATCCGCATATGTGAGGCTGTTTATTTTGTGTTCACATATCTTAATCTCATCCAGCCAGTCTATTGTTTTCATCACGTGATCCATAAATAATATGAACATCAGTGGAGACAGGCTGCAGCCTTGTCTTACCCCAGACCCAACTCGCTTTATTTGTTCATGAGACCCAGAAAATATTAGATACAGTCTTCCGGAAGGCGTTCGATACAGTTCCGCCTTGTCGCCTGATAAACAAAGTAAGAGCATACGGAATGTCAGACCAGCTGTGTGGCTGGATTGAAGAGTTTTTAGCAAACAGAACACAGCATGTTGTTATCAATGGAGAGACGTCTACAGACGTTAAAGTAACCTCTGGCGTGCCACAGGGGAGTGTTATGGGACCATTGCTTTTCACAATATATATAAATGACCTAGTAGATAGTGTCGGAAGTCCCATGCGGCTTTCTGCGGATGATGCTGTAGTATACAGAGAAGTTGCAGCATTAGAAAATTGTAGCGAAATGCAGGAAGATCTGCAGCGCATAGGCACTTGGTGCAGGGAGTGGCAACTGACCCTTAACATAGACAAATGTAATCTATTGCGAATACATAGAAAGAAGGATCCTTTATTGTATTATTATATGATAGCAGAACAAACACTGGTAGCAGTTACTTCTGTAAAATATCTGGGAGTATGCGTGCGGAACGATTTGAAGTGGAATGATCATATAAAATTAATTGTTGGTAAGGCGGGTACCAGGTTGAGATTCATTGGGAGAGTCCTTAGAAAATGTAGTCCATCAACAAAGGAGGTGGCTTACAAAACACTCGTTCGACCTATACTTGCTCATCAGTGTGGGATCCGTACCAGATCGGGTTGACGGAGGAGATAGAGAAGATCCAAAGAAGAGCGGCGCGTTTCGTCACAGGGTTATTTGGTAACCGTGATAGCGTTACGGAGATGTATAACAAACTCAAGTGGCAGACTCTGCAAGAGAGGCGCTCTGCATCGCAGTGTAGCTTGCTCGCCAGGTTTCGAGAGGGTGCGTTTCTGGGTGAGGTATCGAATATATTGCTTCCCCCTACTTATACCTCCCGAGGAGATCACGAATGTAAAATTAGAGAGATTAGAGCGCGCACGGAGGCTTTCAGACAGTCGTTCTTCCCGCGAACCATACGCGACTGGAACAGGAAAGGGAGGTAATGACAGTGGCACGTAAAGTGCTCTCCGCCACACACCGTTGGGTGACTTGCGGAGTATAAATGTAGATGTAGATGTAGATTTATTCAAAAGAAAGGGCTTCACAAATTCACAAAGTGAGGAAATTAATAACGCGCTGGTCCACCTCTGGTTCTTACACAAGCAGTTATTCGGCTTGGCGTTCATTCATAGATTTGTTGGATGTCCTCCTGAGGGATATTGTGCCAAATTCCCTCCGATTGGCCCGTTATATCGTCAAAATTTCATGATGGTTGCAGGGCCCTGCTTATAATGCTTCAAGGGTTCTCAACTGGGAAGACATCAGGCTACCTTTCTGACCAAGGCTGGGTTTGGTAAGCACGAAGACAAGTAGTAGAAACTCTCGCTGTAGGCGGGCGGGCATTATCTTGCTGAAATTTAAGCCCAGGCAGGGGTAGAGTATCATTGATGTACTGCTGTGCAGCAACAGTGCCGCGGATGACAACAAAAGGGATCCTACTACGAAAAGAAGTGACACCCCAAATCAGGCCGTAAGGCGCGCGACACTCAGGTTGGTATCCCACTGCTGACTCTGGCGTCTTAGCTGATCATCGGGGCTCAATTCGAATCGGTACTTATCACTGATCTTCTACCGTCCGTCCCCGGTAGCTGAGTGGTCAGAGCGACAGAATGTTAATTCTAAGGGCCCGGGTTCGATTCCCGGCTGGGTCGGAGATTTTCTCCGCTCAGTGACTGGGTGTTGTGCTGTCCTAATCAGCGTCATCATTTCATCCCCATCGACGCGCAAGTCGCCGAAGTAGCGTCAAATCGAAAGACTTGCACCAGGCGAACGGTCTACCCGACGGGAGGGCCTAATCACACGACAGTTACATTTTACTGATCTTCCATTCAATGAGATTCCATACCGAAGTCGTGTCTGGAGTTGCCAAACCCTAGCTCGGACAGCAATGTCGCCGGATCTCTCCCCAATTGAGAACGATTGGAGCATTAAGGGCAGAGCCCTCCGCCCATCTCGGGATTTTCACGATCTGACGCGTCATTTGGACAGAATTTTGCACGATATCCCTCAGGAGAAAATTCGACAACACTGTCAGTCAATGCCAAGCCGAATAACTTCTTGCATAAGGCCAGAGGTGGAAAGACGTGCTACTGGCTTACCCAATTTGAGAAGCTCTTTCACATGAATAAATCAAAACAAAATTTCTGAAATTGTAACCATTTGTTCGTCTCTACGTGTACATCAGAGCTACCCGTTTCCGTCGCGTTCGGATAATTTCTTCGTGGTGGACATTTTTCTCTGTCTTGTTCAGCGCGTCAATGATGTCATGAGAACAAGCACTACAGCGAGCCAACAATGTTGTCAGCGTGTTTCGGGCCCAAAGTTCATGCCACGTGGCTGAATAGCACAGATGCATTTAACGTCCTCTCTGGAGTCGTGTACAAATATTTGTGATGTGTATCATCACCTCAAAACGTTGTGCTCAGTGCTGAGTGTCATTATTGCTGAGCGTCATTACCCCAACTTCGCTATTCCACACAGTTACCAGCGTCTCTCGCCGGCCGCGGTCGCCGAGCGATTCTAGGCGCTTCAGTCCGGAACCGCGCTGCTGCTGTGGTCGCAGGTTCGAATCCTGCCTCGGGCATGGATGTGTGTGATGTCCTTAGGTTAGTTAGGTTTAAGTAGTTCTACGTCTAGGGGCTGATGACCTCAGATGTTAAGACCCATAGTACTTACAGCCATTTGAACCTTTTTAACTAATTAGACCACTATGTCATTGCGGAAAATTTCAGAACCTCCTTTGAACAGCAGCAGCTTGGAAATATAGTAGATAATGAAAAGATAATTGAAGCTAATCGAACACAAGGAACATCAATTGATATAGTGGAACATGGTTATGCTCGCTAACTTGCAGGAATTTCCAAGTGTTTAATTTACGGAGTAAAGATGTTTCGTTATGGGTGAAAAGGGAGGAGGAGATATATGATACATATTTAGGAATACTGGGTTAAAATCCACATAACGCTTGGCAAAACACCTCGTTACAGTTCATATGGCTTAGCCTACAAACACACATAAAAGCGCAACAGAATAATCAAATTACAATCGACTCATCATACTAGACGTTATTTGCAAAGGCTAAAATATAAATCATAGTGTGAGTCACGTTTTATTAGTACACTGCCTGCCACTTGTTACGTTGCATTCAAAAATATCTGACTTTCCAGTTCCTTCATATACGAGGCGTATTTTTTAAGTAAGTACCGTTTTGAAATTTAAAAAAAGACGTGCTAAGATATCTCAATAATTTTATTTTTACATGAAAGCCTGTACCTTAATCTGCGCACTGACGCCATTACAGTCTGATTCTTCCTTGTTTACGTTGGGTGTTGAATGTTTAAGATGCCTCCGATAATCGTGAGTCCCGCCGATTGTGAAGTACGGGCTGTTATAAGATTACTTAGTGCTAAAGGCCTAAAAGCGATCGATATTCATCGTGAGATCTGTGCAGTTTACGGAGAAAACATTATGAGTGATGGAACGGTAAGAAAGTGGGTGAGAGCATTTAAAGATGGTCGCACAAATGTGCATGATGAACAACGGACTGGGCGTCCTTCGGTCGTTAATGGAAGTTTGGTGCAGGAAGTGGACAATAAGGTGAGAGAAAACAGACGCTTTTCGATTTCCTCCTTGCGGGATGACTTTCCTGATGTTGCTCGCAGTGTTTTGTATGACATTGTGACCGAGCACTTGAATTACCGAAAATTGTGGGCACGTTAGGAACGGAAATTATTGACGGATGTGCACAAAACCAAACGTTTAGACAGTGCATTGACTTTTCTAGAGCGGTACCACAACGACGATGACGATTTCTTAAGCCAAATTGTTACGGGCAACGAAACGTGGGTGGCCTACGTCACACCAGAATCAAAGCAACAGTCCATGGAAGTTGAGCAAGGGCATCGTTTCGCTGCAAGACAATGCCCGTCCGCATGTGACGAATCAGACCAAAGATCTCATCACATCTTTTCGATGGGAAACTTTAGATCATCCTCCGTACGGCCCCGATCTTGCACCCAGCGACTACCATCTGTTCCTGCACTTGAAGAAACACCTGGGCGGTCAGCGTCTTCAAGACGATGACGAAGTCAAAACAGTGGTGATGCAGTGGTTAACAAGTTAGGCGGTAGACTTCTATGAGGAGGGTATTCAGAAACTGGTACAACGTTATGACAAGTGCCTCAATATTGACAGAATTTATGTAGAAAAGTAGATTAAGGTACAGGCTTTCATGTAAAAATAAAATTATTGAGATATCTTGGCACGTCTTTTTTTAAATTTCAAAACGGTACTTGCTTAAAAAATACGCCTCGTATATGTAGGAGATTGAATCATGACCACTAAAACCAACACTTGCGTCACTGTTCTGCCAGTGTCGTGTCGGCTTGGAGAACATCTGTTGCCAAACCGTATAATACAAATGTGGTTAAGCCATTTAATAATTATTTTAGAGAGCAAGATTCATTGCTGTTTCGACATTCACCATCCATCTCTCGGTAAGTCGCCCCGTCATGGATATCGAAGTTAGGCGGCTTGTTATCGGCTCGTATCAGCGGATATTTTCTTAACAACGTTTAGCTTCGCTTGACAAGCAATATTTCAAAGCGCGAAAGCGAGGATCTTCCCAGGTTGTTACCTTACTCTTTACAGAGGTTCCTTAATTACTACACACAACAAGAATCCCGTTAACGAATTGAGATTTATCACCCGCCGCTCTAGCATATGAATTATAGTCGTCGGTCCCGGAGTTAAGTGGGCTAAAGACGAAACAATGCGACTTCGCGTATCGTTTTCTTACAAAACAATTAGAGCTTTTTTGTAAACTGTCACGGTTTCCTGAAACCAGATGACCGTTTATGGAGTAGTATTTCTTCGTAACTTCAACCGAGCACGGTATTCCAATATTCGTGCCCCTACTGAAACAACAGTCAGTAAATTATATTAACATTTTGAAATGGTCCGAAGCGAATCAGTTGTCATTAAAGTATGCCAAGAACCAACACAGGCAGTTCAGTGCTCCTTAACACATTCCGTGAATTACAATTTTTTTAAAAAAATCAGTTGAATTCAAGGGAATTAAAAATCAAGTTTTGATACCGACAGAAGACGATAACCTGAACTGGATAACTGACACTGAAGACTTAATGAAACGCCATAGCACGCCTACATTCACAGCATGCAAGATTGCAGCTTACTTCGGTGATTTAAAAACGAAGCAACCGGTAAATATTATAATTCGCTGAAGGCTATATATAGTAGCGAGAGGAAACAAGTTACTTGTACAGTATGACGCGGTATCCAAATTTACAGTTGCCTCTCCTCATTCGTCGTTTAACAGATTGTCATTATACACTGTATATTGTCCTAAATAGTCAAATTTCAAAGGCTTCCTGTTTTCTTGCCCTCAGACTACGCTTCCCTTGAAACCATAATAAGTCTACACTTCACACTGACACTTTAAGTAAATTATTCGTTAGTTGCCCATCCGAAAGCCTCGGCATACAGCAAGTACGTAGGTATCCCTCCCGTTTCTGTTCCAGTTTCCACTGCTTCTCCGCATCTCGAATCGCTACTTGTTCAACTTTCACCGAGTCAGGTGGCGAAGTGGTTAGCACACTGTATTCGCAGCCCACTATCAAGATTTGTACTTTTTTTAATTTTTTAATTTTTTAACTTTTTTATGCTGAGATCCACAGCCGTTATACACTGAAGAGCTAAAGAAACTGGTACACCCGCCTAATATCGTGTAGGACCCCCACGAGCACGCCACACGACGTGGCATGGACTCGACTGATGTCTGAAGTAGTGCTGGAGGGAATTGACACCATGATTCCTGCAGGGCTATCCATAAATCCGTAAGAGTACGGGAGGGGTGGAGATCTCTTCTGAACAGCACGTTGCAAGGCATCCCAGATAAGCTCAATAATGTTCATGTCTGTGGAGTTTGGTGGCCAGCAAAAGTGTTTAAACTCAGAAGAATGTTGCTGGAGCCACTCTGTAGCAATTCTGGACATGTGGGATGTTGCATTGACCTGCTAGAATTGCGCAAGTCAGTTGGAATACACAATCGACATACATGTCACCTATCAGAGTCGTATCTAGACGTATCAGAGGTCCCATATCACTCCATCTGCACACGCCCCACACCATTACAGAGTCCCCATCAGCTTGAAAAGTCCCCACCTGACATGCAGGGTCCATGGATTCATGAGGTTGTCTCCGTACCCCAACATGTCCATCCACTCGATACAATTTGAAACGGGACTTGACCGACCAGGCAACATGTTTCCAGTCATCAACAGTCCAATGTCGGTGTCGACAGGCCCAGGCGAGGCGTAAAGCATTGTGTCGTGCAGTCATCAAGGGTACATATCGATGATGTTTCGTTGAATGGTTCGCACGCTCACACTTGTCGATTGTCCCGCATTGAAATTTGCAGCAATTTGTTTAAGCGCTGCACTTCTGTCACGGTGAACAACCCTCTTCAGCCGTCGTTGGTCCTGTTCTTGCAGGATCTTTTTCCGGCCACAGCGATGCCGGAGATCTGATGTTTTACCGGATTCCTGATATTCACGGTACACTCGTGAAATGGCCGATTGGGAAAATCCATCGCTACCTCGCTGATGCTGTATCCTACCGTCCGTGCGCCGACTATAACACCACGTTCAAACTCACTTAAATCTTGATAACCTGGCATTGTAGCAGCAGTAACCAATCTAAAAAATGTGCCAGACACTTGTTGTCTTATATAGACGTGTTCTGCCATTTTTCATATCTCTGTGTTTGAATACGAATGCTTAAAGCGGTTTCTTTGGCTCTTTACTGTAAATTTATGCTTGAGGATTTTTTATTTGAAAAGGGCCAAACACTTTACTTTTTTCATTAATAATTAATTTATTTCGGCTCATTGGGCTGTTGTTTGATTTTCAAGGGGACGAAATTAGCTAGTCGCAGATGACTTCTGCATTTACAAGGGCGTGCTGAAAAATAATACCTTTCAGTTTATTATTTTGTCTTCGGTTTCTGTTGAGGTGTTATATGTCATATACTGTATATTAGTCGGTGAAGTTTCCTCATTCGATGACGCAACACTCTGCCGCAAGAGGGCTTCAAACTGTAGCGTGTAACATGGCGGCGTGTAATGTAACTACGTCGGTGCGTGAGAAACATCGTGCTGTCACCGAGTTTCTAACCACTGAAAACATGCGTCCAATTGAAATCCATAGAAGAATGAAAGCTGTGTTCGGTGATGATTGTATCGACATTGGTAATGTGGTACATTGGGTTATTCGTGCCACGTAAAGACGGAAACGGTGGTGCTAACCGCAACATATGTGACAGAGTGCGGAGTGGACGATCGCGTAAGGCAACTGACGAGACTCATCGGAATCGGGTTGATGAAGTCAGCAGAGAAAGTCGTCGAATGACAATGGTAAGTGGGGCATGTCACGAGAGCGTGTACACGCCATCGTTGCAGAATTGCGGTACAGAAAAGTGTGAGCACGCTGGGTGCCTGTGATGCTCACTACTGACATGAGAGGAGATAGAACATTTGTTAACAGTTTCTTTTGCATTTTGAGTGTGAGGGTGAATGGTTCCTTAACTACACTGAGACAAGGGATGAAAGGTGGATGCACCATTTCGACCCCGAAGACAAGAAAGCATCAATGGAGTTCCGCAACAGAGCATCAGCGACGCCAAGTAAATTCAAGACAAGGGCATCAGCAGGCAAAGTCATATTCACAGTGTTCTGGGATGTTCAGTGTACGATGCAGTTGGAATTCATGCCTAATGGGCACCACCATTAATTCTGCAAGGTACTGCGAAACCATCTACATCTACATCAATACTCCGCAAGCCACCTGACGGTGTGTGGCGAAGGGTACTTTGAGTACCTCTATCGGTTCTCCCTTCTATTCCAGTGTCGTATTGTTCGTGGAAAGAAGGATTGTCGGTATGCCTCTGTGTGGGCTCTAATCTCTCTGATTTTATCCTCATGGTCTCTTCGCGAGATATACGTAAGAGGGAGCAATATACTGCTTGACTCATCGGTGAAGGTATGTTCTCGAAACTTCAACAAAAGCCCGTACCGAGCTACTGAGCGTCTCTCCTGCAGAGTCTTCCACTGGAGTTTATCTGTCATCTCCGTAACGCTTTCGCGATTACTAAATGATCCTGTAACGAAGCGCGCTGCTCTCCGTTAGATCTCTATCTCTTCTATGAACCCTATCTGGTACGGATTCCACACTGCTGAGCAGTATTCAAGCGGTGGGCGAACAAGCGTACTGTAACCTACTTTCTTTGTTTTCGGATTGCATTTCCTTACGATTCTTCCAATGAATCTCAGTCTGGCATCTGCTTTACCGACGATCGACTTTATATAATCACTCCATTTTAAATCACTCCTAATGCGTGCTCCCAGATAATTTATGGAATTAACTGCTTCCAGTTGATGACCTCCTATATTGTAGCTAAATGGCAAGGGCTGTTTCTTTCTATGTATTCGCAGCACATTACACTTGTCTACATTGAGATTCAATTGCCATTCCCTGCACCATGCGTCAATTCGCTGCAGATCCCCCTACATTTCAGTACAATTTGCCATTGTTACAACCTCTCGATATACCACAGCATCATCCGCAAAAGGCCTCAGTGAAATTCCGATGTCATCCACAAGATCATTTATGTATATTGTGAATAGGAACGGTCGTACGACACTCCCCTGCGGCACACCTGAATTCACTCTTACTTCGGAAGACTTCTCTCCATTGAGAATGACATGCTGCGTTCTGTTATCTAGGAACTCTTCAATCCAATCACACAATTGGTCTGATAGTCCATATGCTCTTACTTTATTCATTAAACGATAGTGGGGAACTGTATCGAACGCTTTGCGGAAGTCAAGAAACACGGCATCTACCTGGGAACCTGTGTCTATGGCCCTCTGAGTCTCGTGGACGAATAGCGCGAGCTGGGTTTCACACGATCGTCTTTTTCGAAACCCATGCTGATTCCTACAGAGAAGATTTCTAGTGTCCAGAAAAGTCATTATACTCGAACATAATACGTATTCCAAAATTCTACAACAAATCGACGTTCTGCATATCTGTTCGACGTCCCTTCTTGAAAACGGGGATGACCTGTGCCCTTTTCCAATCCTTTGGAACGCTACGCTATTCTAGAGACCTACGTACACCGCTGCAAGAAGGGGGGAAAGTTCCTTCGCGTACTCTGTGTAAAATCGAAGTGGTATCCCATCAGGTACAGCGGCCTTTCCTATTTTGAGCGATTTTAATTGTTTCTCTATCCCTCTGTCGTCTATTTCGATATCTACCACTTTGTCATCTGTGCGACAATCTAGAGAAGGAACTACAGTGCAGTCTTCCTCTGTGAAACAGCTTTTTGGAAAGAAAACATTTAGTATTTCGGCCTTTAGTCTGTCATCCTCTGTTTCAGTACCATTTTGGTCACAGAGTGTCTGGACATTTTGTTTTGATCCACCTACCGCTTTGACATAAGGCCAAAATATCTTAGGTTTTTCTGCCAAGTCAGAAAACTGAAGGCACGTGTCGTCCACACATGGAACACCCTCTCGTTCAGCATGAAACTGCAAGAGCGCACACGAGCGCTGCGACATGTGAGCAAACCGACGCCTTAGGTTTCTGCAGTCGACATTTGTCCTCCAGTCATTCCTACTTTGCCGTTTTGCACTTCCTGCCTACCCGAAGTTTGCTGCTCCTGTTCTTCACTTCGCTCTTTTCTGTGACGATTTCATTCATGATGGTTGTAGATGGAGATATGACCTTATCGCCTCTATTGCGGCGTGATTGAAGAATATTTGACAGAGCAGCGCGACCGGAGATTTCTGAGGCGGTTAGTCGTTTCTTCCACTCACTCAAATGCAGATGCAAACTGAACGGAGCGCGCGCCTGACTGAAAGCAGAGGTGGGTGAGTGAGTGGAAGTCGGTGTGCTCCCCGCAGCGAGGAGGGCCTAGCGGCGGCGGTCCGTAATAAAAATTTCTCGGCCATTTGCGCAGGCGCGGGCCGCGACAATGGTAGGGGCCGCGGGGGTTAAGCGGGCCCGACCGCACTCTGCACGAGAATTAGCTGCGAGCGGCTGGCATTGTGCGCGATAAATCAGCCGTGGAGCCTGCCGCCTGCCGCCTGCCGCCGCCGCTCCCAGAGTGCCGAGCCGAGACCGGCCGAGCAAAGCCGAGCGCAGCCGAGTGTCAAGGAGCGCCCAGCAGCGACGCGGCGTCCGCACGCCAATAGCTGGGGACAGAAAAAAGATCGGTTTCATTTATGGCCAAACTCAAGTTATTTTATGGCCAAATTCAGAGTTACTTTTGGACAACATCAGTCTCACTTTTTGCCAAATTCGGTGTATCTTTTTGCCAAATTCGGTGCCAATTTTTGCCAGTTATGATGTATTTGACAGATTCAGTGCAATATTTTGCTAAATTCGATGCTGTCTTTTGCCAGAATCGGTGTTCTTTTTGTCACATCCTGTGTTACTCTTTTTTCAAATTCCTGTATTTTTTTCCAATTCATTACATTGTTGCCAATTTAAGTGTTATTTTTTGGCCAATTTCGGCGCTATTTTCGATGTCCCATCATAGTTATCTCGGAATATGTCATTTTAAGTTTACACACGTGCATTTGCCTTGAGGAAATAACTCAAAATGCAGTTTCAACATTTAATAACTGTCAGTTACAAATACTGCTGTCTTTCAAATTTATAACAATTTCTACAGGGGTGAAATGGCGAATTTCGCAATATCTAATAAAAATCGATGATTTCGTGTTATTTCGCTAAGACCTTCCAGCTTCGCGAAATGTTCCTGTCCCTACCTATGGCCATTGACTGTGCTTACACCTCGAATTAAATTAGCTGTCATTAGACAACTGGTGGGCTGGACTCCTCGCACCAGCAGTACACCAACGAAGATTAGTTTTGGCAAAGATTACTTCGTAAGATACAATGTTATGCAAAATTCTGAGCTTCATTTGATATATAGTCCAGAAATTTTGCACTTTATGAGGCTGAAACAGCACATTTGTCTGTGCCATTAGAATATAATATACCAAAGGTTGTGCCATATTTCCCAAGATCCTGCAATGTTCACCAAGTTCCTCAAGGTGGGCCAAGTTCCTCAAGGTGGGCCAAGTTCCACAAAGTGGGCCAAGTTTCTCAAGGTGGGCCAAGTTCCTCAAGATGGGCCAAGTTCCTCAAGGTAGGACAAGTTCCTCAAGGTGGACCAAGTTCCTCAAGGTGGGCCAAGTTCCTCAAGGTGGGCCAAGTTCCTCAAGGTGGGCCAAGTTCCTCAAGGTGGGCCAAGTTCCTCAAGGTGGGTCAAGTTCCTCAAGGTGGGCCAAGTTCATCAAGGTGGGTCAAGTTCCTCAAGGTGGGCCAAGTTCCTCAAGGTGGGCCAAGTTCCTCAAGGTTCACCATGTTCTTCTAGGTTCGCAATGTTCTTCTAGGTTCGCAATGTTCTTCTAGGTTCACAATGTTCTTCTAGGTTAGCCAAGTTCCTCTAGAGTTCCCAAGATTCCCCAAATTCTGTAGCATTTCCCAAGCTGTTTATATTCTGCAAGTTTTCCCAAGGTCCAGTAGGTTAATTAATTTTGTAAGAAAACATCACTAATGCACTAGAAAAGCAACATAAACTGAAGAGGTTGAAAAAATCAGCCCACCAGTTGCAAAACAAAGGTTTATTAGATCTTAACCTAGGTTTCGATATTTCTAAAAATATCTTCTTCAGAAGGAGTGGTCATTTACCACTAGGCATTTATTCTGAAGTACGCTGAATGTAATCTGTTTGCAGTCTAAAGCCTTGGCATTTAATAATTCTTGTTTTTATGTCAATTTTATATATGACAGGAGCCATTCTGCTGCAACTAATGTTGTGTACCACCATATGATGTAACGAGGCCTACTCCTTGTGAAGAAGATATTTTTTAGAAATATCAAAACCTAGGTCAAGGGCTAATAAAGCTCTGTTTTGCAAATGATTGGTTGATTTTTTTCAGTCTCTTCAGATTTACATGGTTGCTGATTTGAGACATTTTAAGATTTTGCAATATAAAGTGGTTCTCATCTCTCTCGCATTGTTGTGAGGATAGCGCCATCTTCTCCTGTTTGTAGTTTGCCTGTCTCACTGGCAGTCCATACATTCTACCTCTTCTGTTGCTTCTTCAATGTCTCTCTTGATTGCCGTTGTCTTTATTTAATTCCACCCTTGCCTTCTTCGTTTGCTTTGGTAAGTGATCTCTCGACAGATTTTGGAAAAGTCGAAACCACTTTAGTTATATATATATATATATATATATATATATATATATATATATATATATATATATAATACTGCTAGTTATTGATCATTAGCCTCATTGAGTACTAGGTGTGTAAAAGCACACATTTTCCATTGTTCCTAGCTTGATGATTAACGTTGTTAGAATTTATGGTGAAACCTTGAGCTGCCATTTATTTTCATATTCACAACTGAAGGTTTCACCATGAATTTTAACAATTATTTGGCGGCTGAATTTCCCCACCTGCAAGCATACATGTATGTTGTTCTGTTGCTCTGCGTTCGGCAGCCTGTAAGCTGTTTCTTTTTTCAGCAAGCTGAGCAACTTTCTACCATGATTTAGTTCGTCAAAAGGAAGGGGCGTGGTAAAGGATAGTTGTAGATAACTATTGTTTATGAAATAGCGCCCAACTGTTAACATTCGACAGTTGAAGCCTGAAACGAAATTACTCCTAATTATGGTGGTCACTCACTTGATGTATACAGCAGTGACAATAACATGAATCGTGTAGCCGCAGTTGATCGATAATTTTCGCCACCTTCACAATGGGAGACACGATTTGCGTAGCTGGTTTTATGGTTAGTCCTTATGTTAATTAATACACCACTTTCCACTTAAGTCATATCCAGTAAACAAACATGTGGAAATATGAAATGCATGTGTTAAGCTACAACTTAACAGATAAGCGAGTTCAGGGGGAAACGCCCTCGAAAAATTTACTTTCATATAAACTATATGCAGCAAATCGTTAATTTTCTATTAAACTTGAAGTTATTGAACTTTGTACAACCGGGTCAAATACAGAAACTTTGACTCTTGGATCAGGCACATACAACCTAAGCCAGAGTTGAACATGCAGCGAAGTTGGAGGCTGATTGTATGAATGTGAAGTCAGTAGATAATACACTACCTACCGAAAAGTCTTTCTCTTGAATCAGTTTGTCATCTGTTTATAGTATGGATTCAAAAGATACAAATAATTTTCACGTACAAGTGGATACCAAGATTTAATGTCACACACAAAAGAGATCCATTGAGATCCTTTTATTATTATTGCTGTTATTATTATTTGCTATTCTGGTATGAAAATTGAAATTACAGCTCTGTGGTACTAAAAGATTAAAAATACCATTTTCTCCTTTGACGTATTTCGATTTGCATCCACAGCAGCAACAGTTATTCACCATAGTTGTTATTAATAAATGCGTGGATAAATGCAGAGCAAGCTAGTTCGGCATTAGGTGAAAATGTAAACGCATCACGTGACAGTGTCGGGTTGATGTTAACGACATGCGCAGTATGCTATGCTCAGGCCGCGGAATTTCCTACTTTACGTATCTCTGGTGCGCTTTGCCGGGTCACAGGCGTAGAAGCAGTCTCGGATCGGCACTCCCAACCACTGGTAGACTGGCACGAGTGTGCATAATCTCTGTATTGCTGCGACAGTTGCCCATCTGGATGTCGCGTACGCTGGGGGCTGTCGGTTTTCATACACCCTGCGTTTACACCTCGGTCAGCGCCGGAGACGGCCGAGCGTGTCCGAACGCGATATTGCCTCCGGCTGCGCGGACGTCTACGGCATTCACCCGCGGCTTTGTTCGGCGACCCTGCGCACAGAGGTGCCTTTCAGACGGGAGCGTTATTACTGTTTTCGCTTCTGCGCACGTGATTCATTCGCACGCTGCTTTACGAGTCGGTGCGGTGACTTTACGGGGTGCTGAGAGAGGTAATATTTCAGAGAAGGTGTTGTTAATGGTAGCTCTTTCACTTCCTTTTGTTGCCACCACTGTGCTTCACACCCCAGTGTACGCTTTCAGCGCCTCCCAAGACATGTGGGGGTGTATTTTTTTTCTTGCTTCCCTGCTTTTATCCTTGTGCGGTCAACCAGTAATGAATATAACTCTTCTCTCGCAATTTTTACTCTTCCCGCGAGGTTACTACAAACAGAGCGCTAACTCAAATTTGGATGAACTGTGGAAGTATCTGTCCTTGTCCGTAGTTAAGAAAAATATCTCGGCAGACATTGTTAGCGATAGTCGTGCGGAAACCACATAAGAAGCGGATTAAATTTACAGAAATACCGTGTGATCAAAAAGTCAGTACAAACTGGAAAACTTAATAAAGCACGGAATAATGTAGACAGAGAGGTAAAAATTGACACACATGCTTGGAATGACATGGAGTTTTAAAAGAACCAACCCATACTGTTAGACGCGTGAAAGATCTGTTGCGCGCGTCGTTTGTGATGATCGTGTGCTCAGCCGCCACTTTCGTCATGCTTGGGCTCCCAGGTCGCCGGACCTCAGTCCGTGCGATTGTTGGCTTTGGAGTTACCTGAAGTCGCAAGTGTATCGTGATCGACCGACATGTCTAGGGATGCTGAAAGACAACATCCGACGCCAATGCCTCACCATAACTCCGGACATGCTTTACAGTGATGTTCACAACATTATTCCTCGACTACAGCAATTGTTGAGGAATGATGGACATATTGAGCATTTCCTGTAAAAAACATCATATTTGCTTTGTCTTACTTTGTTATGCTAATTATTGCTATTCTGATCAGATGGAGCGCCATCTGTCGGACATTTTTTGAGCTTTTGTATGTTTTTGGTTCTAATAAAACCCCATGTCATTCCAAGCATGTGTGTCAAATTGTACCTCTCTATCTACATTATTCCGTGATTTATTCAGTTTTCAAATTTATGCTGACTTTTTGATCACCCGGTATATGGGATTAATGGGTTCGTCGTTTCCTAATGCTCTTGAAATTAGAATAATTCTGTGGCTTATGTTCGACAGAGCCCACCTCTCAGCAACGAAACAGCTACAGACCAATATATTTTCATGGAAACCGAAAAATCTTAAAGGAAAAGAGTGTATATGCTCAATTTTGTTTCACAATAATCTGAATAATCGGTCCGGAACCGCGCTGCTGCTACGGTCGGAGGTTAGAATCCTGCCTCATGCATGCATGTGTGTGATGTCCTTAGGTTATACTTGGAAGGAGAGACAGCATTGGTCGTATTTTTTTGTTTTATTAAACGCAAAATCGATTTTCGGTCACTTAGTGACCATCTTCAGTGCTGTAATATGTAATTTAAATTGCCGGCCGAAGTGGCCGTGCGGTTAAAGGCGCTGCAGTCTGGAACCGCAAGACCGCTACGGTCGCAGGTTCGAATCCTGCCTCGGGCATGGATGTTTGTGATGTCCTTAGGTTAGTTAGGTTTAACTAGTTCTAAGTTCTAGGGGACTAATGACCTCAGCAGTTGAGTCCCATAGCGCTCAGAGCCATTTGAACCATTTTTTTGTAATTTAAATTGGTAGGCACTGGTGTCAACAAGCTTACAGCGCTGTAAGCTTGTTGACACCAGTGCCTACCAATTTAAATCATATATTACAGCACTGAAGATGGTCACTAAGTGACCGAAAATCGATTTTGCGTTTAATAAAACAAAAAAATGCGACCAATGCTGTCTCTCCTTCCAAGTATACCCATTATATGGTCGTGGTGCACAGGACACTCCATGGAGTCGCCAATCAATAAGTCCTTAGGTTAGTTAGATTTAAGTAGTTCTAAGTCTAGGGGACTGATGACCTCAGATTTTAAGTCCCATAGTGCTCAGAGCCATTTGAACCATTTGGTCTGAATAAAAGAAATAATTTTAAATAGTACTGCGGTATGTTGAGAGAAGTAGAAAGAGGGAGGTGGAGGAGGAGGCGGAGGAAAATAGGAGATCTTAAATGCTTTCTGGTTGGCACCAGTAGGATGTGCTAAGATTCGATTTGTAGTTGACTATAGTGCCTACGTGTATACACTGATGTGACAAAAGTCATGGAATTTCTCCTAATGTCGTGTCGGCCCCCTCTTGCCCGGCGTAGCGCTGCAACTATACGTGGCATGGACTCAACAAGTCGTCCACTGTAGAAATACTGAACGAAGCTGCCTATATATATATATATATATATATATATATATATATATATATATATATATATATATTTGTCATCAGTCTACTGACTGCACGAACCGACCTCTCGATTATATCGCATGAACGTTCGATGGGATTTATGTCGGGTGATGTGGGTGACCGTATCTTTCGCTCGAATTGTCCAGAATGTTCTTAAAACCAGTTGCAAACAATTGTGGCCAGATGACCTGTTTGTGAACATGAAGTCCCTGAATTGCTGAAAATGGCCTCCAAGTAGCCGAACATAACCATCTCTAGTCAATGACCAGTTCAGATGTTTTTTATTCCAGTCTTTCATCACAATATCAATTCTTTTGATGAAGACCGGTTTCAGTCCGTAATGAGCATCCTCAGATCTGACTATGGTCACATTATTGTGGAGCCACCACCAAACGCCCAGCGCCTTATTGACAATACGGGTCCATGGCTTCATAGGGCCTGCGGCACACTCCAAACTTACTATCAATTCTCACCAACTGAAATCGGGATTCATCCGACCAATCCACGGCTTTCCAGTCGTCGATGGTCCAACCTATCCAGTGACGAGCCCAGGAGAGGCGCTGCAGGCGATGTCTGTTGCTATCAAAGGCACTTGCGTCAGTCCTCTGCTGACATAGTCCATTTCGCCGCACTGTCCCAATGGTTATGTTCTTCTTACGTCTCAATTCGCGCACGTAGACGTGCTCTCCGCGCTTTTAACCGCCACCTTACGCTGGGTTCATTATACGAGGTGTGGCTAGAAAAAAACCGGACTAGTACTGGTGAAACAATAAAACGAATGCAATAAGGCTGAAAGTCGCGTGGCCTGTCACGTGACTCATGCTCCGCCTACTGCTAGAGTTTCATCTGCCTCCTGCACTCAGTCTGCCCGTGGCGCCTGTTTTAAGTAGTTGACGTTTTGTCTGTGCGTCGGAAAATGTTGAGTGTACAGAAAGAACAGCGTGTTAACATCAAATTTTGTTTCAAACTAGGAAAATCTGCAAGTGAAACGTTTGTAATGTTACAACAAGTGTACGGCGATGATTGTTTATCGCGAACACAAGTGTTTGAGTGGTTTAAACGATTTAAAGATGGCCGCGAAGACACCAGTGATGACGCTCGCACTGGCAGACCATTGTCAGCAAAAACTGATGCAAACATTGAAAAAATCGGTAAACTTGTTCGACAAGATCGCCGTTTAACAATCAGAGCAGTGTCTGAGTTAACAGGAGTTGACAAGGAAAGTGTTAGGCAGATTCTTCATGAAAGTTTCAACATGAACAAAGTGTGTTCAAAAATGGAGCCAAAGTGTCTCACAATTGAACAGAAGGAACGCCGAAGAATGATTTGTTCTGACATCCTGGAAAACATTGAAAGTGATCCCACCTTCTTACAAAATGTTATTACTTGCGATGAATCGTGGGTTTTTACTTACGATCCCGAAACTAAACGCCAATCGATGCATTGGAAAACTCCTGGTTCTCCACGACAAAAAAAAGCACGAATGTCAAAATCGAAATTCAAGGCAATGATGATTGTTTTTTTTGACATCAAAGGGATTGTGCACATTGATTGGGTACCAGAGGGACAAACAGTGAATCAGCATTACTACATTAGCGTCCTGGCTACCCTACGTGAGCGACTACGGAGAAAACGGAACGATTTGTGGAGAAAAAAGTCATGGATCCTTCACCAAGACAATGCCCCAGCTCACAGTGCGTTGTCAGTGAAGACGTTTTTGGCAAAACACAACATTCCCATCGTAGATCATCCACCCTACTCACCTGATTTGGCCCCCTGTGACTTTTTTTCTTTTCCCTAAAGTCAAGTCAGCTTTGAAAGGAACTAGATTTGAGACTGTTGAAGCAGTGAAAGAAAAAGCGACGGAAGTAATGTATGGACTTACCGAAAATAATCTGCTGCATTGCTATGAACAGTGGAAAATTCGTATGGAGCGGTGTAGAGACCGAGGAGGAGAGTACATTGAAGGAGATAACATGAAATTGTAAATAATTGTAAATAAATGTTTTTTCCAGCATCAGTCCGGTTTTTTTCTAGCCGCACCTCGTAAACAGATGCGTGCAAAGTGTCGTCGAGTTCATCGGGATAGCAAAAGAGCTAGTTGGATTTCGTTCACTAGTTCTTTTACCAGTTCCACACCTTCCTCTGTTGTGTGGACCAACCTCCATTTCCGGCCTGACAATCGGTGACGATGTCATCGTGGATCCTATTGCCATCTCCAGCACCCTGGGCCGCCATTTTGCGGAAGCTTCGAGATCTCACCACTGTCACCCTGCCTTTATCCATAGGAAACGAGTGGAAGTTGGTCGGGCGATGCCCTTCTCTTCTCCGAATCGTGAGTGCAACAATGCCGCCTTCACTATAAGGAAGCTAGACCATGCGCTCAGTTCATCCCGGTCCTCCGCCCCAGGGCCAGACGCTATCCACATTCCGATGCTGCAGCACCTCTCTCTTGCTGGCAGGCACTTTCTACTTAACACATACAACCGCATCTGGGCTGAGGGCACATATCCTGGACGCTGGGATCAAGCCACAGCCGTACCCATACCTAAGCCCGACAAGGACAAAATCCTTCCTTCCAGCTACCGCCTCATCTCTCTTACCAGCTGCGTTTGCAAAGGTGACGGAACGTATGATTCATGCCCGGCTGGCGTGATGACTCGAATCTCGTCATTTACTCACGAATGTACAGTGTGGATTTCGAGCGCGGCGTGCTGCAGTTGACCATCTAGTTACTTTGTCCACCTATGTTATGAATAGTTTTCTGCGGAAATCCGAGACTGTGGCCGTGTTTTTCGGTTAGGAAAAGGCGTATGACACCTGCTGGAGAACTGGTATCCTCCGTACTCTTTACACGTGGGGCTTCCGTAGGCGCCTGCCCTGTTTTCTTAAGACCGAGTTTTCAAGGTGTGTGTGGGTTCTGCCTTGCTGGATCCCTTTATTCAGGAAAATGGTGTGCGGTTCTCTGTCCTGAGTGTCATCCTCTTTGCTATCGCCATTAACACTATAATGGCCTGTCTCCCACCGGGAGTCTCCGGCTCCCTTTTTGTTGACGATTTTGCCATCTATTGCAGTTCTCCAGGGACCTGTCTTACTGAGCGGCGTCTTCAGCGCTGTCTTTATCGTCTTCACTCCTGGAGCATCGCCAATGGCTTTCGCTTTTCCAATGACAAAACCGTCTGTATGAATTTCTGGTAGCGCTAATGGTTTCTCCCACCGTCTCTACATCGTGGGCCTGTTGCCCCTCCGTTCGTTGACACTACGAAATTCCTAGGTCTCGTGCTCGATAAGAAACTCTCTTGGTCCTCCCATGTCTCTTACCTGGCAGCCTGCTGTACACTGTCCCTTAATGTCCTCCTTGTCTTGGGGTGCCGATCGAATCACCCTCCTCCGTTTGTACCGGTCCCTTGTCCATTCGAAACTTGACTATGGGTACTTTGTTTATGCATCTGCACACCCATCCATTTCATGCCGTCTCATCACTATCCACCAACGTGGCATCCGTTTGGCCATGGGTGCCTTTTACACCAGCCCGGTTGACAGTCTGTATGCTGAAGCTGCTGAACTAGCGCTGTCCTACCGCCGTCCTACCGCCGTGACTTCCTCCTCGGCAGGTATGCATGCCGTTTGTCTGCCATGCGTGGCCACCCTTCCTATGCCTCCTTCTTTGATGATTCCTTAGATCGTCAGTATGGGGCTCGTCCCTCTTTCCTGTAACCTCCTGGCGTCCGCTTTCGCCACTTGCTACAACGGCTTAACTTCACGCTATCAGCAACTTTCCCCGTGGATGTGAACCCTTCACCATCTTGGCTTCGTGAAGCGGCCCACGTTAACCTTGGCCTTCATTCGCTTCCTAAGGACACTACTGCAGCCTCGGTCTATCGCATCCACTTTCACGACCTTCGCATGGAACTTTATATACACTGACGGCTCTGACCGTGGGGTCGGGTGTGGCTTCGTCATTGGCAACAGATACTACCTTCATATATAGTTAAAATATGGCTTCCCGGCCATTGACCTTCTTGTGCGAACGCACACGCTATGCCAAACTCTTATGGCACTTGGTAGATTAATCTGCCACGAGTAATGAGTATGATGGGCGAACATCTATTAGGTGCACTACGAATGTAGTGGTGTGGCCATGTTGGGGAATGTCGGTCTCACGGGGAGCGTGCAAGGGATAAGTCCCTGCAGGCGCACTATCCTCCGTTCCCTCGGTGGCTCAGATGGATAGAGCGTCTACCATGTAAGCAGGCGATCCCGGGGTCGAGTCCCGGTCGGGGCACACATTTTCAACATGTCCCTGTTTGCAGCAAGGGTGCCCATTTAATTATCATTCCAATTGTCACTTTCCACACCATATACACTCCTGGAAATGGAAAAAAGAACACATTGACATCGGTGTGTCAGACCCACCATACTTGCTCCGGACACTGCGAGAGGGCTGTACAAGCAATGATCACACGCACGGCACAGCGGACACACCAGGACCCGCGGTGTTGGCCGTCGAATGGCGCTAGCTGCGCAGCATTTGTGCACCGCCGCCGTCAGTGTCATCCAGTTTGCCGTGGCATACGGAGCTCCATCGCAGTCTTTAACACTTGTAGCATGCCGCGACAGCGTGGACGTGAACCGTATGTGCAGTTGACGGACCTTGAGCAAGGGCGTATAGTGGGCATGCGGGAGGCCGGGTGGACGTACCGCCGAATTGCTCAACACGTGGGGCGTGAGGTCTCCACAGTACATCGATGTTGTCGCCAGTGGTCGGCGGAAGGTGCACGTGCCCGTCGACCTGGGACCGGACCGCAGCGACGCACGGATGCACGCCAAGACCGTAGGATCCTACGCAGTGCCGTAGGGGACCGCACCGCCACTTCCCAGCAAATTAGGGACACTGTTGCTCCTGGGGTATCGGCGAGGACCATTCGCAACCGTCTCCATGAAGCTGGGCTACGGTCCCGCACACCGTTAGGCCGTCTTCCGCTCACGCCCCAACATCGTGCAGCCCGCCTCCAGTGGTGTCGCGACAGGCGTGAATGGAGGGACGAATGGAGACGTGTCGTCTTCAGCGATGAGAGTCGCTTCTGCCTTGGTGCCAATGATGGTCGTATGCGTGTTTGGCGCCGTGCAGGTGAGCGCCACAATCAGGACTGCATACGACCGAGGCACATAGGGCCAACACCCGGCATCATGGTGTGGGGAGCGATCTCCTACACTGGCCGTACACCACTGGTGATCGTCGAGGGGACACTGAATAGTGCACGGTACATCCAAACCGCCATCGAACCCATCGTTCTACCATTCCTAGACCGGCAAGGGAACTTGCTGTTCCAACAGGACAATGCACGTCCGCATGTATCCCGTGCCCTGTCCCCCATTGAGCATGTTTGGGACTGGATGAAGCGTCGTCTCACGCGGTCTGCACGTCCAGCACGAACGCTGGTCCAACTGAGGCGCCAGGTGGAAATGGCATGGCAAGCCGTTCCACAGGACTACATCCAGCATCTCTACGATCGTCTCCAAGGGAGAATAGCAGCCTGCATTGCTGCGAAAGGTGGATATACACTGTACTAGTGCCGACATTGTGCATGCTCTGTTGCCTGTGTCTATGTGCCTGTTGTTCTGTCAGTGTGATCATGTGATGTATCTGACCCCAGGAATGTGTCAATAAAGTTTCCCCTTCCTGGGACAATGAATTCACGGTGTTCTTATTTCAATTTCCAGGAGTGTAGATATCTGTTGTAACCCTTCTTGGTAGATATGGTAGACATGATACTTTGCTCGTAGTACTTGTGACCAGCAACCCGATGTAACGAATTTCAGTGTAGTAGTACGACGTTAGGTATACAGTCTATCTTACGGCGTAATGGCCACACGTTTCCTTCGAAAATGGAGAGGAGCGGCGTCCCGAATTTTCAGTCAATTTGGAGCTTTTACGTGACCTGTAACTGTAGGAAACTTGTTTAATCCCGTCATAAATGTCGGAGCTCTTCGCAAGGGCCCGGCGGTGGGGCGAGAGGCTGTGAAAAGCGCGGCTGTTACTCGACCTCAGCTGAGGACCGCATCATCTTCGGCGGCCATCGACCGGGCCGTAAAAGAAGCGCCGGGATGGGCCGTTCGCCGTTGTCCCGACCCTTCGGTGGCATCGGAGAGAAGAGCGCGTTACGGCGACAGCGGCTTTAGTGGCAGTAAAGGCGAGCGCCGAGCGCGCGCCCCGCGGGGACAGGCGGACGTCGGCGGCCGGATCCGAATTTCAGATGAGGACCGGCCGGAACCCGCGGCCACCCGACCTTAACAACGTCGCCCGCCTTTTATCGATGTTTTCGTCGTGGCTCACATCTCCTCGCCTGGTGCACTCTGGTGTAGAAAGGCGGTTCTGTGGTAGCGTTTATCCCGTCTTACGCGGTCCGCTATTGTTCACGATGTGGCAGACGTATTTAGGCTATTTTGTTTAAAACTGACCTTCTAAGGCCGTGGCTGTGTACAAACTACTCGATTCTTGCAAATAAGGGAGCAGCAAGGGGCCACAGTTAACAATGCTATTCATTTACACATACATCACCCTTACAACGTCGCACCGACGACTTCATCTTCAGAAAGCTGTTAAGTTTTAGTTGTTATTTAGTTTGTAAGATGTCAGGCAAATCCAACACCTTCCATGAAAACCCTGACATGATAGCAAATTAACCAAAGTAATACGATCAACGAGTGAGCAAATGGAATACCACAGACTAACACAAGAACGCCTAAATGCATGTCATACCTTCCCACCGTGAAACAGACGCAGTTCCTAGGGAAGAAACGAGAACAGAAGCCGAGAGCAGAGTCGTGTAGGCTAGGAGGCCCTACGATAAGGGACGGACACCCACGTTGCCAGCCGACCGCCAGGACCACCCCCCAGCCCATGTTAAAAGATAGAGACCTCCAGAAGAACAGTATAGATCTTACGATAACACTAAAAGGGCCACACCAGCTGCAAGTTTTAGCGTGAGACTTTTTCGCGTCTCTGTTACGTAGCAAACATTAAAAACATTGCCCCACCACGAAAAGTATAACGTTTCTCATTGGATAGACAGAATTTTTGTAGGCGGAGCTTAAGGTTAACATTGAGACCCTGATTGGTCAGTTGAAAACACAGCCAGATAGCTTTTCTTAAACCAACTTCGGTAAATGGTAGTAAGGAGAGAGTTGCTTCCGAGACGGCGAGGTGCGTGGAGCTGCGCCGCCCGCCGCCCCCTGACACTGCCTAACCAACGACAAGGTAATGAACGCACGCGATGCCACATGAGAGCACATAAGCCTTCACTCAGAACTGCAGAAGTGTCATCTGTTACATCCCCTTTTTACGTAATACTAGTGTCGATCGTCAATTAAACTTCGTGGTATTCACAGTTTTAACCATCTGACGTAATTTAGATGTTTTAATAATAATAACGGACTCACAAGGAGTGAACATGGAAATTTTATTACATGCCGGCCAATATGTAGTAAGTCTGACTACAATGTAAAGAATTTTACTTATGTTTCATTTTATACATTTCTCACGTAAATTTGAAGTGGTTTACTTCCCTTGAATTTTATATCGCAGTTCATGTAGATGGCACCATGTAACCAACCGATGTGTTCTCCATACCGCCTGCCTTCCGCAAACAGTAGTATTCAATGAACTGTGGGTGAAGCCCGATCAACAGGGACTTACATGTAATGATCGAAAATAATAGTGGTATATAATATACAAACCATATGAGTTAAGCCATTACTTATAACTTTTTATGACATCATCTGACTTTGTACTTCTTGTATTCTTAGCATTCAGAATGCCGAAATCTAGATCTGTATAGTAAAATTTAAAAAGGACGACTGATCACTGCAATCTTAAGTTACAAATTTATTAAGCTGTTACTTTCATTTGAATTTCACCTTCATTTTTTTATTATGAAGAGATGAGTCAAGTTACGCAACTGAAATCTACATCTTCATGAATTCCTTCTGCATTACACAAGCACGCCAACCGCAGAATCAGTGACAGGTCGTACGAGGCTCGTTCGAGTACGTAACGCGCAATCAAGCCATCTCAGACATCAGTAAAAGCAGACAGACCTGTTCCGCCGATCATTACGAACGTTCACTGAAGAGATTTTAATGTATGTCCATACATTCTGCAGCATTTGAGATCAGTTTTGCGTCAGCACAATTCGCCAGTCTGTTTTAATGACAGTAACATTCCTCCATCGAACGGCAATTACTTAGAAACGTCTCTTTTTTTTTGTTCCGAAGCTCGACCTTGCTGCTCTTTGACGTAGATACGTATCGATACAGCGCGCCATCGACGAGTTTTCTTGCTACAGTTGCAATGCGCGTGCTGCTTTAATTGCTCGCTATTGGGAAGACAGACGCCATCCATCCAGTCGAGTGCCGCATCATTAGCGCCAGACGTCACTGGGCGGTAATAAACGTCGGCCCATCTCAGCGGCACGGCAAGCAGTTTATTAAATTTTGCGGGCAAAAAATGTCAGCTGTTATTAAAATTCTGGACCGAAGAGAATCTTATTTGGCATTTAATATCTGGTTCCACGGTGCTTAAATATTTTATTCGGATCAGACATTTTTGACAACGTTTATTAATAAGAGCATATTAAAAGTGGAATCCTCTCATTTTTCACATTTCCTTTTCGGTGTTTTCCTCTGTACGTTAGGAACAAGAGTTAGTAGATTTGAAAAAGTTCACCGTTTCCACAAAAAATTATTGATAAAAGCATGGCGCTTTCTCTTATACCGCAGTTGATTAATGATGGACGAAAAAGTGTAGTCACAGGTGTCTACCAGCTACGACCATCTTTCATCATCTTCTTCTAGGGCCGGGGGTGGATGCTTGATGTTTAGGTGCAACTGTATTAGTGCTTTTCTGCTCTACTTTGTTCTTACATGGAGCGAAAAGAAGTGGTTTTTATCTAAATATCTTGGTATCCACCCTCAGTGAGGTTCCGATTTCGTGGCCGGCACACAGTTTTAACCTGCCAGGAATTTTCAAAACACTGCACCAGTGCACACTCCGCTGCAAAGGAAAAGACTCGTTCTGGAATAGACACTCCTTCTTTGTGCAAAACTTTATAAACATACCTCAGTTACGCCAAACCAGCCTATTCGCCTTCAGTGTGCGATCACGTGTACGCAAAAGCAACGCCCACAACAGTTTGTTTAATTCGCTAGGCGATTAGAAGCAGCATAAATCACTCAGTCCTGATTTAGGTTTTATGTGGTTTCCCTAAATCGCTCAAGGCAAATGCCGGGATGGTTCCTTTGAAAGGGCACGGCCGACTTCCTTCCCCCTCCTTCCTTAATCCGATGAGACCGATGACCTCGCTGTCTGGTCTTCTCCCCGAAACAACCCAAAGTCTTTCTTTGGAATTTTGAGCCGGCGTCGGTGGCCGAGCGTTCTAGGCGCTCAGTCCGGAACCGCGCGACTGCTACGGTCGCAGGTTCGAATCCTGCCTCGGGCATGGATGTGTGTGATGTCCTTAGGTTAGTTAGGTTTAACTAGTTCTAAGTTCTAGGGGACTGATGACCACAGTTGTGAAGTCCCATAGTGCTCAGAGCCATTTGAACCATCACTCAAAGATGCTGTGGTCTCTCAGGATATTATGATGTGACTGAAATGATGTATTAATTGGCGACTCCATGGAGTGCTGTGTGCACAACGACCATATATGTTAAACTAAAAGGAAAGTCAGCGTTGGCCGTAATATTGATGTTTTATTGGTGGCAGAATCGATTTTCGATCACATAGGGATCATCTTCATTGCTGATATGTACAAATGAAACTCAGACACTGGTATCAAGTTATCAATAACCAAAACTGAGAAGCGATCACAATAACTCTTACTGCGATCGCTTCTCAGTTTTGGTTATTGATAACTTGATACCAGTGTCTGAGTTTAATTTGTACATACCAGCACTGAAGGTGATCACTTTGTGATCGAAAATCGATTCTGCTACCAATAAAACATCAATATTACGGCCAACGCTGACTTTCCTTTTAATTGAAATGATGTAGTTCCGAACGTACTGCCGAGTTGTGGTTTCCATTTTATGCACGATGTTTCGACGAGGGACCCAATCGTCTTCTTCAGGCACAGTGAGTACAACTCGCAACACGTGAAAGAGACCACTGAGTCAGTCCACTAAATATCATGCACACCTGGAAGCACAACTTCAAGTCGACCTTTCACGGGACGTGAAGACAAGTGGATGAGGTGCTGGTGACGTCACAGCTTGGAATTCCGCGTTGCAAAGCTTGGAATGAAGAATCTGGCATGTCAGATCTTTGTCTCGTGGACAGAAACGTGGTCACTCTGATGCGACGTCGTGGTTACCTCTCAAGGAGAAGTGTGGAGCCGCCATATTGTACTTCGTTAAGCTGACGCGGGTTTTCTTTACCAAATGGTTCAAATGGCTCTGAGCACTATGGGACTTAACATATCAGGTCATCAGTCCCCTAGAACTTAGAACTACTTAAACCTAACTAACCTAAGGACATCACACACATCCATGCCCGAGGCAGGATTCGAACCTGCGACCGTAGCGGCCGCGCAGTTCCAGCCTGACGCGCCTAGAACCGCTCGGCCACACCGGCCGGCTTTTCTTTATCATAGAGTACATGGTACGAATGTAAACTGTTTCACAGCATCAGCAAAATGAGGATCTCTCGAAAATGTGTAAATTTCAGTTATGAGCTGTTGTAATGAAAC
Source organism: Schistocerca serialis cubense (assembly GCF_023864345.2). Classification (NCBI taxonomy): domain Eukaryota; kingdom Metazoa; phylum Arthropoda; class Insecta; order Orthoptera; family Acrididae; genus Schistocerca; species Schistocerca serialis. Next base: position 630,102,124 of record NC_064642.1, on the reverse strand, counting down.
GACAGGAAGGTAGGTATTCTTTAGGGAAATAGCTTCCTATACATGATGTTTTTACTCTCATAACTTGGGTACTATGGAAGTATACCGTTTCAGTGCCACAGCACAATTGTGATCTAGCAATTGGACGTCCTTTTGGCACAATTTACAAGTTTAAAATTAGAAAATGGCATTTGTAGATGCAGTCTGTGCACGGTAAATGCCATTTAAGGACGAATGACAGCCATTTCTAAACTGTAGCGTAGTTGACAGTATTGAGAGGCGTGTAAAAAAAAGGTAGCAGTTTCGCGTTTAACTCCTTCCACATTTTTTCACCTTTTGTTTTCTAAAAGATTCTGAGTGTTTCTTATTAATTTAATAGATATCGCCTGGGGAGAGATCGGGACTGTGTGGAAGATACGTAAGGGCTTCCCAGCAAAACTTCTGCAGCGTGCTGGAAAAAATGTGGGCTGACCTACACGTTGGTGAGAACTACAGAACACAGTTGTGGCGGCAGAGAAGGCAGCAACCTTGAACTCAATATGCAGTGGCCCGACCTAATGTATCGTGGAGCTATGTGTTTAGGGAGGGGGGAGGCGAAGAGGGGGGAGATATTGGCGCCAGGCGCTGGCTTGGCGTTGGCGCCAGAGTGGGCGGTGGCCGCTTCTCGCTGGAACAACAAAGGCAACAACAGTGGCTGCTGCTCGGTACGGAGAAAGCACATTCGTCCATTGCCAATTCCGCGGCGTGACTGTAGAGTTGCGCTCTAACTAAACTACGCTTCGGTAGTTTAGCTACAATACATAAATGGCGTAGTAGCTGGTAGCATTACCGGCAACAATGGACACATTGTGGACACATTGGCAGGGAAAGAAACAAAGAAATGTGTATGAGTGAAACTGGGAACCACCAACCTCTCTTTGTTTGTTCGTTTGTTTGGTTGTTTATTTTGCACTAAAATACACAAACTCACATCGGAAACGTAGGCTTCCGCGGCCGTTGCCACATTCAATTAAATTCTTCTGGGTTTGAGGCCGCATTGTCATCTGTAACAATCCGACGTTTCGGCAACTATTGCAAGGCGCCTTCCTCAGTGTGTATTGCTAACTACTGAATGAGCACTAGTTTGGATGTTATGTACACTACTGGCTATTGAAATTGCTACACTAAGACGAAATGCAGATGATCAACGGGTATTCATTGGACAAATATATTATACTAGAACTGACATGTGATTACATTTTCACGCAATTTGGGTGCATACATCCTAAGAAATCAGTACCGAGAACAACCACCTCTGGCCGTAATAACGGCCTTGATACGCCTGGGCATTAAGTCAAACAGAGCTTGGATGGCGTGTACAGGTACAGCTGCCCATGCAGCTTCAACACGATACCACAGTTCATCATGAGTAGTGACTGGCGTATTGTGACGAGCCAGTTGCTCGGCCACCATTGAGCAGACGTTTTCAATTGGTGAGAGATCTGGAGAATGTGCTAGCCAGAGCAGCAGTCGAACATTATCTGTATCCAGAAAGGCCCTTACAGGACCTGCAACATGCGCTCGTGTGTTATCCTGTTGAAATGTAGGGTTTCGCAGGGATCGAATGAAGGGTAGAGCCACGGGTCGTAACACTTCTGAAATGTAACGTCCACTGTTCAAAGTGCCGTCAATGCGAACAAGAGGTGACCGAGACGTGTAACCAATGACACGCCATACCATCACGCCGGGTGATACGCCAGTATGGCGATGACGAATAGAGGCTTCCAATCTACGTTCACCGCGATGTCGCGAAACACGGATGCGACCATCATGATGCTGTAAACAGAACCTGGATTCATCCGAAAAATGACGTTTTGCCATTCGTGCACGCAGGTTCGTCGTTGAGTACACCATCGCAGGCGCTCCCGTCTGTGATGCAGCGTCAAGGGTAACCGTAGCCGTGGTCTCCGAGCTGATAGTCCATGCTGCTGCAAACGTCGTCGAACTGTTCGTGCACATGGTTGTTGTCTTGCAAACGTCCCCATCTGTTGACTCAGGGATCGAGACATGGCTGCACGATCCGTTACAGCAATGCGAATAATATGCCTGTCATCTCGACTGCTAGTGATACGAGACCGTTGGGATCCACCACGGCGTTCCGTATTACCCTCCTGAACCCACGGATTCCATATTCTGCTAACAGCCATTGGATCTCGACCAACGCGAGCAGCAATGTCGCGATACGATAAACTGCAATCGCGATAGGCTACAATCCGACCTTTATCAAAGTCGGAAACGTGATGGTACGCAATTCTCCTCCTCACACGAGGCATCACAACAACGTTTCACCAGGCAACGCCGGTCAACTGCTGTTTGAGTATGAGAAATCGGTTGGAAACTTTCCTTACGTCAGCACGTTGTAGGTGTCGCCACCGGCGCCAACCTTGTGTGTATGGTCTGAAAAGCTAATCATTTGCATATCACAGCATCTTCTTCCTGTCGGTTAAATTTCGAATCTGTGGCACGTCATCTTCGTGGTGTTACAACTTTAATGGCCAGTAGTATATATACTATAGAGGCGTGCTGTCATATGATGTGAGGGTGAGGAGGAAGGGTATTAGGAGTTCATTTCATTGGCCTTTGCATTGCGTGTTGGTGGTTCTGAACTTTCTCTTCGGAGGAGAGGGGGAGGGCGCCATTGCAGGGATCCTTCATGTTTCCGGTTCTGACGAATGCATGTTTCGTAGACTGTGGCAATGTTTGTCGTTGCTCCTAATAGTCTTCTACTAGGCGGCGAGGAACCCAAAGGACACACAGCGTTGAGTACCCCAACTGATGGACCAGAGTGTCATCACTCTCAACAGGGACGTCCAGTTGTGCAGAGAGATGTTTGATTGTGATCCGTGGATCACCAGGAAGGAGAGTGTCTGCGCTTTCCAACATTGCAGGAGTCACAACTGTGAGCCGCCGGTCGGCACACGGGAGATCGGACTGGTTTGCGCGATCTTGCGATTATGACAAACGCCTTGTCCAACGACTCACCGTGCTTTTGATCACTGCTTTGTCTCTGTAGACATCCTGTAAGTGCCTACGAATATCTACAGTGCTCTGGTTTCCACCAAAAGAAACTCTGTGACACCTCCGTTACAGACACCATTTAGAAGACTATGTATAACGCAGCCACGCACTGGAACTTCATGGGACTATAGGCGGCTGAAGCACCAATGTTCCTAGATGCCCCACAAAATATTCCGCATTTCTACAATCGGAATCAGACGAGAAAAAACATGTGTTGAATTACTTATTGAACGCCGTTATGTTCCCATCATATTTTATTATTGCTTAGCTTACATTGGGCCTATGTACTTTATATTTTGTACAGTATTTGGGCTCTGTGGCTGCCAACAGAAATCAGCCCCAAGTCTGTATCAATACAACATGTCGTCTACAATACAGTTATCATATAGTAATGTTTGGGTTGAACTTTATAAAATAGTCTCTGAACTATGTACGAGGGTAATCGCAAAAGTTAGGTGCTCTATTTTGTATAAGTACACAGACTTGTTTATTTCTACAATTGTTTACTATCAGTTTACAGCTTGAAAAAATGTTCAAATGTATGTGAAATCGTATGGGACTTAACTGCTAAGGTCATCAGTCCCTAAGCTTAGACACTACTTAACCTAAATTATCCTAAGGACAAACACACACACACCCATGCACGAGGGAGGACCCGAACCTCCGCCGGGACCAGCCGCACAGTCCATGACTGCAGCGCTAGACCGCTCGGCTAATCCCGCGCGGCAATACAGCTTGAACATTTAGCTATTTTTCGACATAATCACCATTTTTGTCGATGTATTTTTGTTGACGCTGTGGCAGTTTTTGTATGTCCATGTCATACCAGCTCGCCGCGATGCTGTTCAGAAAGTTATGAACCTCTTCTTTCACCTCGTCGTCGGAGCTGAATCGCTTTCCGGCCAAATGTTCTTTTAACCTAGGGAACAGGTGATAGTCACTGGGCGCCAAGTCAGGACTACAGGGTGGGTGGGTGATTATGTTTCACTGAAACTGTTGCAGGAGAGCAACGGTTTGACGAGCGATGTGTGCGCGAGCGTTGTAATGGAGAATGTGTACGCCCTTTCTCAACATTCCTCTTCTCCGGTTCTGAATTGCCCGTTTGAGTTTTTTCAGAGTCTCGCAGTACCTGTCAGCGTTAATTGTGGTCCCAGCGACTCAGCTCCGACGACGAGGTGATAGAAGAGGTTCATAACTTCTACATCTACATCTACATCTACATTTATACTCCGCAAGCCACCCAACGGTGTGTGGCGGAGGGCACTTTACGTGCCACTGCATTACCTCCCTTTCCTGTTCCAGTCGCGTATGGTTCGCGGGAAGAACAACTGTCTGAAAGCCTCCGTGCGCGCTCTAATCTCTCTAATTTTACATTCGTGATCTCCTCGGGAGGTATAAGTAGGGGGAAGCAATATATTCGATACCTCATCCAGAAACGCACCCTCTCGAAACCTGGCGAGCAAGCTACACCGCGATGCAGAGCGCCTCTCTTGCAGAGTCTGCCACTTGAGTTTATTAAACATCTCCGTAACGCTATCACGGTTACCAAATAACCCTGTGACGAAACGCGCCGCTCTTCTTTGGATCTTCTCTATCTCCTCCGTCAACCCGATCTGGTACGGATCCCACACTGATGAGCAATACTCAAGTATAGGTCGAACGAGTGTTTTGTAAGCCACCTCCTTTGTTGATGGACTACATTTTCTAAGCACTCTCCCAATGAATCTCAACCTGGTACCCGCCTTACCAACAATAAATTTTATATGATCATTCCACTTCAAATCGTTCCGCACGCATACCCCCAGATATTTTACAGAAGTAACTGCTACCAGTGTTGTTCCGCTATCATATAATCATATAATAAAGGATCCTTCTTTCTATGTATTCGCAATACATTACATTTGTCTATGTTAAGGGACAGTTGCCACTCCCTGCACCAAGTGCCTACCTGCTGCAGATCTTCCTGCATTTCGCTACAATTTTCTAATGCTGCAACTTCTCTGTATACTACAGCATCATCCGCGAAAAGCCGCACTTTCTGAACAGCACGGCGGCGAGCTGGTATGACATGGGCATACAAAAACTGCCACAGCGTCTACAAAAATGCGCCGACAGAAATGGTGATTATGTCGAAAAATAGCTAAATGTTCAAGCTGTAAACTGATGTAAACCATTGTAGAAAAAGGCGGGTCTATGTACTTATAAAAATAGGAGACCTTACTTTTGGGATTACCCTCGTATTTTGGTGGAACAGTGACATGTGCCCCTTTTTCCACTACCATTGCTTTAGATGACCTGTCCTGGGGTATACCTTTTTATTTTTCGCTGTGTTCGCACAAGAAGGCGGACGCTCGGTAATTCATTAACACAACTCCAAAAGTAAGAGTCGAACTTTGTAAGAAGATAGGCAAAGAAAAGACGCGCAAGAGAATGTCATCTGTGGCGACGTCGGGCAACCCGCCCAGACAGAGCCGCTGAGTGCTGAGGCGTAGGCAGCGGGGCGACAATGCGCCGTAAGTCAGCAGGCAGTCAGCAGCTGTATGGCCGGCTGGCTTTTTGTTGCATTCCGCAGCTCGCGCCCGCTGCCGCTGCTCGAGTCGCTGCGCGGCCGTTCGCACTCGGCCGCCTCCGCCATTGTTCAGGCCGGGCCATTGTTCGCTGCGGCCGTGCCCATCTGCCCGAATCAATTAATTCTAAATTACCGCTCGTCCAACGTCTCACTACGCGCGATACGAGGCGTCGTTAATAAATAGTACCGCGGCCCGAGGTCTCCGATAACTTTCTTCGCCTGGCATTACAGCTCTCGCGACGATTTATGTGCCGTCTTCTCGGACCTTAAAGAGTGCTCGTCATCGCGGAGCAATGAAAATGAAATGTAAATGGATTTAAAGCTGTTTGTCCCCCAATCTGACCAGCGCACTGGAAACAATCTGCGGATTCTACACTACGCAAAAAATACACTAAGTGACAAAAGTCACGGGATAGCGATATGCACATAGATGGCGGTAGTGTCGCGTACACAACGTATAAAACGGTAGTGAATTAGCGGAGCTGCCATTCGTACGCGGGTGATTCATGTGATTATGGCACACGGCGTGAATTAACAGACTTTGAACACGGAGTGGTAGTTGGACATAGAATCATGGGGGTTCCATTTCAGACATCGCTAGGGAACTCAATATTCCGAGATCCTCAGCAGTGTAGTGGATTGGCAGGAGACCAACCCACTAAATTGAGAGGAAGCCGAAAGGCACGCGTTTAAGCTCACGCAGGCTGGCGTGAGGTCTGGAACAGGACAAGGTAATTAGAACAGAAAAAAGGAGGTAACTGGTGGAATACTTAACTTTAATCCATTAATGCTGAACGTCGCTCTTGTCTGTACATTCTTTACAATATCAATAGCAACAGATAATGGCGCCTTGATAGGTCGTAGCAAATGACGTAGCTGAAGGCTATGCTAACTATCGTCTCGGCAAATGAGAGCGTATTTTGTCAGTGAACCATCGCTAGCAAAGCCGGTTGTACAACTGGAGCGAGTGCTAGGAAGTCTCTCTAGACCTGCCGTGTGGCGGCGCTCGGTCTGCAATCACTGATAGTGGCGACACGCGGGTCCGACGTATGCTAACGGACCGCGGCCGATTTAAAGGGTACCACCTAGCAAGTGTGGTGTCTGGCGGTGACACTACACACAGTGTCTAGAGTGTGCCGAGAATACCGGATTTCTGGCATTACCTCTCACCACTGACAACACAGCGGCCGAAGGCCTTCACTTAACGACCAAGAGCAGCGGCGTTTGCGTTTGCCAGTGCTAACAAACGAGCAACATTGGGTGAAATAATTGCAGGAATCAATTTGGGACTGACAATGAACGCTTTCGTTAAGACAGTGCGCCGAAATTTGGCGTTAATGGCCTATGGCAGAGAACGACCGAGGAGAGTACCGTTACTAACAGCACGACATCGCCTGCAGCGCCTCCCCTGGACTCGTAACCGTATCGGTTAGAGCCAAGACGACTGAAAAACCGTGGCCTGGTCAGATGAGTCCCGATTTCACTCGGTAAGAGATGATGATTCTGTCAGAGACGGCAATGGACCTGGAAGAGCAGCTGAACGGAATGGACAGTGTCTTGAAAGGAGGATATAAGATGAACACCAACAAAAGCAAAACGAGGATAATAGAATGTAGTCAAGTTACCTTGCGTAATGCTGCGGGAATTAGATTAGGAAATGAGACGCTTAAAGTAGTAAATGAGTTTTGCTATTTGGGGAGCGAAATAACTGATGATGCTCGAAGTAGAAAGGATGTAAAATGTAGACTGGCAATGGCAAGGAAAGCGTTTCTGAAGAGAAATTTGTTAATATCGAGTATAAGTGTCAGGAAGTCGTTCCTGAAAGTATTTGTATGGAGTGTAGCCATATATGGAAGTGAAACATGGACAATAAATAGTTTAGACAAGAAGAGAATAGAAGCTTTCGAAATGTGGTGCTACAGAAGAATGCTGAAGATTAGATGGGTAGATCACATAACTAATGAGGAGGCATTGAACAGAATTGGGGAGAAGAGAAATTTGTGGCACAACTTGACTACAAGAAGGGATTGGTTGGTAGGGCATATTCTGAGTCAGCAAGTGATCACCAATTTAGTACTGGAGTGCAGCGTGGAGGGTAAAAATCGTAGAGGGAGACCTAGAGATGGATACAGTAGACAGATTCAGAAGGATGTAGGTTGCAGTAGGTACTGGGAGATGAAGAAGCTTGCACAGGATAGAGCAGCATGGAGAGCTGCATCAAACCAGTCTCTGGGCTGAAGACCACAACAACAACAACAACAACAGCAACAAGAGCTGATGGTAGGGTTCGAGTGGGCCGCAGGCCCCACAAAGCAAATGACTTCAGTTGTCAACAAGGCACCGTGCGAGTTTGTGGTGACACAATAATGGTGTGGGCTGTGTGAGTGGAATGGGTCCTCTGGTCCAACTGAAGCGATCATTGATTAGATTAGATTAGATTAGATTAATACTAGTTCCTTGGATCATGAATACGATATTTCGTAATGATGTGGAACGAGTCAAATTTTCCAATACATGACATAATTAAGTTAATTTAACAACATACTTAAGTTAATATACAACTTTTTTATTTTTTTATGTTTTTTATTTTTTTTTGTTTTGTTTTTTTCTTTTTTTCTTAATTTATATCTAAAAATTCCTCTATGGAGTAGAAGGAGTTGTCATTCAGAAATTCTTTTAATTTCTTCTTAAATACTGTCAGACTTTTGATACTATTTGGTAAGTGACCAAAGACTTTAGTGCCAGTATAATTCACCCCTTTCTGTGCCAAAGTTAGATTTAATCTTGAATAGTGAAGATTATCCTTTCTCATAGTATTGTAGTTATGCACACTGCTATTACTTTTGAATTGGATTTGGTTGTTAATAACACATTTCATAAGAGAGTATATATACTGAGAAGCTACTGTGAATATCCCTAGATCCTTAAATAAATGTCTGCAGGATGATCTTGGGTGGACTCCAGCTATTATTCTGGTTACACGCTTTTGTGCAATAAATACATTATTCCTCAGTGATGAATTACCCCAAAATATGATGCCATATGAAAGCAATGGGTGAAAATAGGCGTAGTAAGCTAATTTACTAAAATGTTTATCACCAAAATTTGCAATGACCCTTATTGTATAAGTAGCTGAACTCAAACGTTTCAGCATATCATCAGTGTGTCTCTTCCAATTTAATCGCTCATCAATGGACACACCTAAAAATTTGGAATATTCTACCTTAGCTATATGCTTCTGATTAAGGTCTATATTTATTAATGGCGTCGTACCATTCACTGTACGGAACTGTATGTACTGTGTCTTATCAAAATTCAGTGAGAGTCCGTTTACAAGGAACCATTTAGTAATTTTCTGAAAGACAGTATTGACAATTTCATCAGTTAATTCTTGTTTGTCAGGTGTGATTCCTATACTTGTATCATCAGCAAAGAGAACTAAGTTTGCCTCTTCATGAATATAGAATGGGTTGATATTACCCGATACTCATCTGACCAGAAATCCTTGTCTTCCTTCCACTTCACTTCACTGACCCCTACTATATCTAGATTGAGCCTTTGCATTTCCCTTTCCAGATTTTCTAGTTTCCATACCACGTTCAAGCTTCTGACATTCCACGCCCCGACTCGTAGAACGTTACCCTTTCGTTGATTATTCAATCTTTTTCTCATGGTAACCTCCCCCTTGGCAGTCCCCTCCCGGAGATCCGAATGGGGGACTATTCCGGAATCTTTTGCCAATGGAGAGATCATCATGACACTTCTTCAATTACAGGCCTCATGTCCTGTGGATACACGTTACGTGTCTTTAATGCAGTGGTTTCCATTGCCTTCTGCATCCTCATGTCGTTGATCATTGCTGATTCTTCCGCCTTTAGGGGCAATTTCCCACCCCTAGGACAAGAGAGTGCCCTGAACCCCTATCCGTTCCTCCGCCCTCTTTGACAAGGCCGTTGGCAGAATGAGGCTGACTTCTTATGCCGGAAGTCTTCGGCCGCCAATGCAACCCTTACACCACGGCCATTGACTGGAAATGGTTATGTTCGGCTACTTGGGGGCTATTTGCAGCCGTTCACGGAAGTCATGTTGCCAAACAACGATGGAATTTTTGTGGATGACATTGCGGCATGCCACCCGACCACAGTTGTTCGCGATTGAAGAACATTCTTGACAATTCGAGAGAATGATTTGGCCACCTAGATCACCCGACCTCGAACATCGCTCATCAAACATTTAGGGGACATAATCGAGAGGTCAGTTCGTGCACAGTATCTATCACCGGCAACACTTCCGCAGTTATGGACGGCCATAGAGACAGCGTGGCTCAATAACTTCCAACGGCTTGTTGAGTCCACGCCGCGTCGAGTTACTGCACCATACCGGCCTAAAGGGGCTCGACACGAAACTAGGTCTCCCATGACTTTTGTCACCTCATTGTTTGTGATCATCTTTGGAGAAATAGAAATATTAATAAATGAAAGCTATGCATACAAAATACGGAAAAGTTAACAAAACGTAAAAATAGAGAAATGATGATCAAACAAGACATGCAACACAGAACGAACAGAGAAACTTCAGAAATCGTCGAGACATGGGCGCACTATAATACAGTTGTACCACCAGAAGCACTCTATGGATCAGAATCGACCACAAGTGGAGCATCGAGCAGCACAGAGGCAAAAAAAAGTAATACTCTCAGAAAAATTGTTGGGGCTGTACACAGACATGGTATATGAATGAACAGAGAAACAAAGAATCATACGGACACACAGACGTGATCAGGAAACGTCGACTAATATTCTGTGGCCACGTTAACAACACCAGATTCACGGAAGGATTTTTGATGCGGTAAACAGTTGAATAAAAAAATTGTTTTGAAGAAATAGAAGAAGACCTAAAACAACCACGAAGCACTAGGGAAATGATAAATGAAAAAGACAAATTCAGAACCAAAATTATGAACACGAAACTTGAAGTAAAAGAAAGGAAGAAAACCGGGTAATTATGGAGACCAAAGGAAACAGGAACACAGGCAAACAATGAAGAGGTTTTGGGAAGAGACGAAGAACGAAACAAGAAAAATTGAATAATCATACAACATTCAAGTTAATCAGTCTTAAGAACAAAAATGTGTAATAACAACAACAACAATAATAATCATAATAATAGCATATCATCACAAAACATTCTCAGTGTAGAAACTGAACTAGCTAACAATGTTCTTTGAAAGATATAATCGCCATTTGACTATAAAACAGGTTTTATTTCATAATCTAGATTTTGGGCTTAGGCCATTATCAAGTGTTACAACTTCCGTTGAAAACGAATTACATCTCCTTATGTCTGGCTAGGCAAAGAATTAATGAATTTACTTTTGTATGACATAAAGTCATACAAAATTTTTTGAACGATATAACCGCCATTTGACTGTAGAACACGTTTTATTTCATAATCTTGAGTTCGGCCTGAAAACTTCCAAAAGCTACTCTCTCATAGAACACAAAAATAAATTCCGCCAGTTACTAGCAGAAGTATATGCATTACATATTTCTAATAAATTTTGTACGTAACGCATGTTAAGTATAAGAGACTTTTTAGTAAAAACATTATCTCAAATGTATTTTTAAAGAATAACTATATTTAATTATTTTTTGCTGCACGCCGATCAATTATTTATGTAGTACTGCTGAAAACATATCGATGTTAATGTCATCTCTGACACCTAATGTAAAAAAGTGTATCTTTGCTCTGTAGCGTCTTTGTAAGTTATCAGAACACGTGAAATCAGTTCGTTGTAAAAGTGCTAATGGTGACCGACTGTTTACTCTGTGTTTTCGTGATAATGTTTATAACACCGGGACACGTTTACCGTGGTACTACTGCGAGGTACACGAAAAGTAACAAAAACTCAAGCCTTCAAAGCCACCAAGACACGTTCATTTAAGTACAAGTTGTAAACAGTCATTCTGCAGTTTCCAAATTTCATTTATCTTCGTTTTCGTTGTGAATATTTATCTGTTAACATATTTTCGTGACAGAACAACCGACGTAGGATTAACAGTTCATACTGTAGTGCAGTCATTTGATGGACGAAAGTTCGAAACCAGTAATGGCGTGGCACAATAAAACGCGTTGAGCAAAAACGTCTTTAAATTAGCGGTCGGCATCTGGTTTTATAACATATTTTATAAATGATTTGTGTTGTCTTTAGGTATTTTATAAACTACTGTCAAAAAAAGCTTCGCTTTGTCACTAGACGACTAATGCTGATGTGGGCGTTGTTTGCCTAGTGAATTACTTTCGTGTTTTGTTCCAGCGTCTAGCACATATTTACCAACATGGATATGGATCTCAGCATACATTGAGAGTCATGTCACCTCTCACTCTCTTGTATAGGGCATTTATTTAGGAAATATTGTCGTGCACTATATTAAAGTCATTTATCTAAAAACATTTTCTTTCATCTTTTTCGTCTTGTACGTGTTTCCGTATGTCAGGTCCTCCTAACCTCATTCAGTGGGGGGTTTCCTTTACATAAATTTTGAGTAGCCTGATCCCTTAACAAATAAATCTTTAAAAATTTCCATCAATGCATCTAGAATACATATATAACTGTCAAACTCATAATAATAATTATTGCATATAGATGAGAGTGCTATTAGGTTGGATGCTAACACTAGCTTCCAGACTAGGTAAGATTAAGGAAAAAATCTAAAACGTGTGTTCACACAAGCTGAATTGGTACAGTTGTAAAAAAATTCCTGAGCGTAAAAGTATGGTCGAATTTATTTTCCTGGTGAACCCAGCATTCCGTCCCTGTTGCGGATGTCATCTTATCTTTATTCGAATAACAAGACATTCGTTAAAAGTCATAACTTTTGCGTTTAGCCTTGACGTTTTTGTGGCCTTTTTTTCCAGATTATATTTTGTGAGTGCGTTATTTGGTAACACGAAATTATGAAAATGCGAGAGTCACCTGCTGTCCCAATAATTAATTTTGTTTGTGTTGTTGGTTGTCATGGTTGTGTGTAAATATTTGACAGCTATGAATGAGTGATGTCTGACAATTAGGGCATGACAGTCGCGAGTCGTGAGCTTTGCGACCACAAATATTTTTACCGTGGATTTTCCGACAGTTTTAGTAATAAGAACATCTCTTCACATTTTATCCAGGTTTTTGACTGCCTATGCTCATAGACATGTGAATATTTAAATATTTTTTTTAGCTTAAACACCCTAAATGCCCCGAGTTGATACATATTTTTGTAACGTCTTTTAACCTCTTCTCTGCTTTATGTAACTGGTTTTCTTTTTTGAAGAGTGGGGCCATTGGCATCTATTTTAAATTCAAATATAATATTTAATACGTCCTCATTGAGCTCACTTATCAGAAACAACACGTTCGAATTTTTTTGACAGCTTTCATGAATCTGTGCCACTGGTTAAAATCATTCCACATTACAATTAGTGTACCAGGATTTTCCATCCATTGATTGACTGTATAGCCTTCCAATTGCGTGACCTTCTCTCCAGGGCGCATTTCCTACATTATTACCATCCAAGCTTCATCAATTCTGTTCAGTGCAAGATGGGGCATAGCAGCACACATGCAGCAAATAATAGAATTTCTTTTGCATCCGTGTATTCCTCCAATAATCTCAACGCTTGCATTTTCTTCTACAGGCATTGGCTGAAGTGAAAATTTCAAGCGGAAAAGGACATTTCGGGAACACTTTTTTCACAGTTTTAAATATGTCTATATCAAAGTATAATACTGCACTCCTCTGCGGCCGCCCAGGCACCTTATTTTTTCTATCTGGAAAAATTCTTTCATATATATTTTGAATTTTGTCTACGAACAAAGCATATAAAACAGGAAATACCTTCGTCTCCTCTTCTGTGCTTCCGATGTCTACGTATCTTGTGTACAGTTGTTCGAACTGTTTCGAACAACTCTCAGATGCACCGTCCATGAGAACTTCCATTTTCGAATAGAATTTTCTCCACTTATTAGTAACCGAACACCAAGATCCTTATGTCAGGAACAGAACCATCGTCAATTTTCAAAAAACTGTTATTTCAGTTAATTTCAAAGTGTCTCCGCGCAGTTGAGTCTCCGAATTAGAACCGGGGTTTTGGGTTGCACCCAGTAGCTCCTCCTCGTACTCTACACAGTCCAGCCTTGGAGTTCTCACAATGTGGCATACTTGGGACGGAATATAAAACTTTTATCTTTCGACTCTTGAAAATTTTCTTTAAACATTTTGAAAATAGGAACTGCCTTTTCTTCGAGGACTCTTTCCCTGCTGTCGTGTGTTAGTTTCTTAAACTGTACATTTACGCCGTCGGGTGTGCGAAACTGATTCTATCTTTTGTAGTTTGTAAACGGTCTCGACACTTACTCCATTCGAAATTCATGCACAACCACTTCGCAACTCGTCACACTTTGTGTGCACCCAGTGGCGGACTGCTACGGTCGCAGGTTCGAATCCTGCCTCGGGCATGGATGTGTGTGATGTCCTTAGGTTAGTTAGGTTTAAGTAGTTGTAAGTTCTAGGGGACTGATGACCACAGCTGCTAAGTCCCATAGTGCTCAGAGCCATTTGGACCCAGTGGCGATGACCATCCTTCAGGAGACGCGGCTTCCGTTTCGTTGTTGTTATTCCCATTACTCACAGTATGTAGAATTCTAGTAGCGCACGAAACTGCAAGGAAACGGACGCTGTCGGTGAGGAGACTGTCTGCCTGACGGTGACACTATCTGCTGCTGGTGAACGGTTGGCGTAGACCGGCAGTGGGGGAGGCTCAGGTCGGAAAACCGGCTGGTAGGAAGTGCCACGGTACCTGTGGCATCTAAGAAGAAACGCAACGGGCGGAAAGTCGACGTAGCCGGCAGTCGGGGTACGTGCCGTGGGGGAGTAGTCTTCTGACAGAAGACTCGAAGGTAAACAAACAGGGAAGAATGTGGGTGAAAAAGGAGAAGAAGTCTGTAAAGCACTAGCAAGATATGGGGCGGAGATATACAAAAGAAAATATTGAGAAGAGTCGGACTGGACCATACTGAGCAACGGAAGGCTCCATCTCTCTCTCTCTTCCTCTCAATCTCTCCCTCCCCTCTCTCTCTCTCTCTCTCTCTCTCTCTCTCTCTCTCTCTCTCTCTCTCTGAGACAGAGACCCTTGTGTACTCTTTTCGGTTACTCACTCATGCTCATAAATTAAGGATAATACTGATACATGGTGAAATAACGCTCTGCTGGGCGGTTTGCGGGTTTAAATCACTTCGATGTATGACCATGAGGTGCATTTGACCTGCGGTCGTCGCACGGTGGCGCTGGCAGCAGCCCACATACGCAGAGGTGTGTTGGTGCATGTCAGAGTACGGTGCAGCGAGTAAGTGTGCAGACGTTTTCAGACGTGCTAATGGTGACTGTGTGTTGAGAATGGCTCAAAGAACACATATTGATGACGTTATGAAGGGTAGAATACTAGGGTGACTGGAGGCTGGTCAAACACAGCAGGTCGTAGCGCGGGCCCTCCGTGTGCCACAAAGTGTGATCTCACGATTATGGCAACGATTCCAGCAGACAGGAAACGTGTCCAGGCGCTACAGTACGGGACGTTCACAGTGTACAACACCACAAGAAGACCGATATCTCACCATCAGTGCCCGCAGACGGCCACGGAGTACTGCAGGTAGCCTTGCTCGGGACCTTACCGCAGCCACTGGAACAGTTGTCTATAGACACACAGTCTACAAACATGGTTTATTCGCCCCGAGACCTGCAAGGTGCATGCCACTGACCCCTGGTCACAGGAGAGCCCGTAAAGCCTGGTGTCAAGAACGCAGTACATGGTCATTGGAACAGTGGTCCCAGGTTATGTTCACAGACGAGTCCAGGTATAGTCTGAACAGTGATTCTCGCCGGGTTTTCATCTGGCGTGAACCAGGATTCAGTTACCAACCCCTTAATGTCCTTGAAAGGCACCTGTATGGAGGTCGTGGTTTGATGGTATGTGGTTGGATTATGACTGGTGCACGTACACCCCTGTATGTCTTTGACAGAGGAACTGTAACAGATCAGGTGTATCGGGACGTCATTTTGCACCAGGGGGTGCAGTGGATCCCACTTTCCTGCTGATGGATGATAACGCACGGCCCCACCGAGCTGCCATCGTGAGGGAGTACCTTGAAACAGAAGGTATCAGGCGAATGGAGTGGCCTGCCTGTTCTCCAGACCTAAGCCCCATCGAACATGTCTGAGATGCTCTTGGTCGACGTATCGCTGCACGTCTTCAAACCCCTAGGACATTTCAGGAGCTCCGACAGGTACTGGTGCAAGAATCTGAGGCTATACCCCAACAGCTGCTCGACCACCTGATCCAGAGTATGCCAACCCGTTGTGCGGCCTGTGTACGCGTGCGTGGTGATCATATCCCATATTTATGTCGGGGTACATGCGCAGGAAACAGTGACGTTTTGTAGTACACGTGTTTCTGGAGGGTTTTCTCAACTTATCATCAATACCGTGGACTTACAGATCTGTGTCGGGTGTGTTCCCTATATGCCTATGCTATTAGCTCCAGTTATGTGTAGTGCCACGTTGTGTGGCCCCACATTCTGCAGTTATCCTTAATTTATGTGCGTGACTGTAGATGGAGCCATTCTGTTAGTCTAAATGAAACAATGAAGAAAGAATCGCGATATTGGTGCAAAAAATGCGACATCGGGTTGTGTATTTCCTATGTTTTTAATTTGTATTATACAAAAGCGAATTATTGAAATGTGTCATTGTCTATCGTGTTAATATCAGCGTACTAATAAACAGACTAAGTAGTCTTGAGGATTAAAAAAAAATGGTAACTGTTGGTAGGTGAGCGGGGGCAGGGAGCGAAGTCGAAGCTTGCCTGAGGCACCGGATGCTCTGATTACTCACCTGCTCTAGGCGCCAATCACACTGAATCTACACGAGACGCGGTACGACGAGGCCTATGAGAAAGACATACCGTGGCGGCTACGTCACAGCACCTGACATTACAGGTCTTAACGAGTGCCAGCAGCCGTATTTCAGACGAGTTTAATAATTGTTGGCTGCGTATTTAAATGCATGAAAGTTCTCTATAGCACACGACAAAATTAAGACTTTTAGTGGGTAACAGTTAAATATCGATTTCATGTAACCGAGCGCTCGCGAAGTGTGCTGACAAGCTGACTAGTCTGACGTCACAAGTTCATTGCAGAACCCTTGTATCTTGTTGGCCCCGGCGATACAAGTTGCGACAAAGATCACGTGACGTGGCGTTGTCGGTGCGACACTCATGGTCCCAGGGCGGTACGATACAAGCTACAAGATAGCACGAATAACGTTTCTGTCCGAGTTGCAATCATGAGCTCTCTTCTGAAGAGGACGTTATTGTGGCTTATTATTTAAAGCTCAGAAAACTGAAAAAGAAGATGAATTATTAGGCACACCCATACAATATTAGTATATCCTGAGCTATCTCTCAGTACGAAGACAAGTTCGATGAAACTAGTACCAGCTACACTGACAAAACAGGACACAAATTTACGATTCACCGAATGCTCTCCTGCTGATAAGCTAGTCATTACATTACAATAGGATAAGTTGCTGCAATTGTTTGAGTGACGTTAAAATGCCTAGTAGGGTATTTTATTCATTGTCGTACATACTTATGTAAGGATAATATTTCAACAATTGCTGAATTTCGCAACGTAGTATATGATTCAGCTCGAGGAGTATTCTGAAAAAACGTTGCTGGATTTGAAATGAGATCAGCCATCATCGATGGTGTAGCGCTGAGCATTGAACTCTGCGTAGGGCAGACACTGTGTTAGAACAACTGGAAGAAGCTGGCTTCCTCCAGTTGGTCATTCAGAAGTAACAGGAATTTCGATTTCAAATCTCTTATGCCTGTGACGAAGTTTCCTGAGATCAGGGAGCATAGACTGAAACGAACATCCAATCAGAATCATCTGCTGATGGTTCCCGGTGTCTTTTTAATTTCGGTAAGTTATTTCACTTCCAGTTTCGGGTTGTCAGGTCTGCACTCCGCATAGCAGTTGGCAATAGCCTCGCGTGTGGCATCTCGTCGTGGACAACGTCCAGTTTATCTCACGTACTTCCTCATAACGGAAAGAGGCTTGGTGCTCCTTCGATGTGTTGGCTATGTTACATGCACAGTAACGTGTGACCTAAAACACGTGTGACTATTTTTAAAAAAACGCAGTTGATATGCTTTTGACCTATGGCAGCGCCATCTAGGGGGCGAACCATAGCGCCGTCTAGTTTCCCCCTTCAAGCTAGAGAAGTTCTTTGTTGTTTTTCCGTTTGACGCATATTTCGTGAGATATTTGGCTCGGTCACGATCAATGGACCACCGTATATATATATATATATATATATATATATATATATATATAAGGCATATCTGATGGCTCGAAGTTTGTATCGTACGACACCGTTGCTTGAAGCAACGAATACCCCCCGTTGTGGGAGAGGCACAATAGAGACAGGCCTAAGTGTCGGTGTCATATCGCTGTCGTCCCAGTATGAACCAATTAAGCCGCTTGACATACTTTTATATACGCTCCGCCAATGGAGGTTGCTTCTGCCTCGTATCACGGGTACTTTGCGTATATTATCACCTCAGTGAGAACCGCGCCTTTCGGCTGTCAATGAAAATGTACAGTACGAAATTTTTTCACTTATTTCCTGGAAGAGAAATGATGAAAAAAGAAAAACAGATACAGCCTTAAAACGACGTTTAGACTGCTTAGCTTCTTCAGAGTCGTAAGTGACTTTGGACGGAACAGAAAGCTAAATACCTCCCACGTCACGGATTTGATAACTGGTGGCTACCGTACAGATATCAGATCAATATTGTGTTTCACTGAGCACACAGAGGAGGTTAGTTGCTCTCAGTCTGCGGTCTGACCGCGAGGGTCCGCAGAGAGAGAGAGAGAGAGAGAGAGAGAGAGAGAGGAGAGAGAGAGAGAGACGCTGACCACAAAGCGATCTGCCCAATTGTTCCTCCAGTATCCACATCAGCTCTGGGGGCAGACTGCTGGCCGTTCTGTAGGGTCCGCACCGGGAGGGATGCTCGTCTCGTCCTGAGGTCAGCGGCTGCATACAGACGATCATCTCAGCGTCGGTCGCCTTTGACACACGCACCCACGGAAACCGATTTTTAAATCCTTATTTCTAGAAAGGACAACACAATCATTATGTTATTTTTCTTCGCAGGCAGACGGCTTCGGTGTTACAGTGCACCGCCTCCAGCCCCCACTGGGTGATCACTGACGGAAAAAAAAAATCAGGAAGGAGTAGTGCGACATAAATGAAGGTTGGCAGGTGCGTTTCTGCATCTGAAAGATGATGTCTAATCAAATTTCGCGCCAGTCGCTTAAGAGTGGCACAAGTAGCGCCACTATAAGGATGCAAATCAGGTTTCCTTTAAATACACGCTGTAACGGTTGTGAGCATTAGTTACCATGGACGTCGTGTAACAGGGCTACGAAAAGTTGGATGTTCCTTCGGCGATACTGCAAAAAGACTTGGCAGAAATGTAGTCCCTGTAGATGACTGCTAGCAGCTGTGGTCACGAGAATGTACTGTCGCAAGAAGACCTTGCTCCGGAGGCCAAGTGGCCCTACCGAGAGGGACGACCACCGTGTTCGACTTATGGCTCTGGCATATCGTACTGAATCTTCAGCAACAATCGGAGCAGCAGTTGGTACCACAATGACACAACGAACTGTTACAAATCGATTGCTTCAAGGACAGCTCCGAGCTAGACGCCCTGTAGCGTGCATTCCAATGAACCCAAACCACCGCCATTTACGACTTAAGTGGCGTCAAGCCAGAGCTCGTAGAGTGCAGGGTGGAGATCTGTAATGTTTTCTGATGAAAGCTTGTTCTGCCTAGGTGCCAGTGAGGGCCAGTTGAGGTCCTGCAACAAACCCGTCTGCTTGCTAGACACACTTGACCTACAACTGGAGCTATGACCTGGGATACGATTTCGAATGACAGCGGGAGCACTCTCGAGGTTATCCCACGCACCCTGACTGCAAATATGTACGTTACACTGGTGACTCGACCCCTTGGGCTGCTATTCATGAACAGCATTCGAGGAGGTGTTTTCCAAGAGGATAACGCTCGCCTACATACCGCTGTTGTAACCTACATCTACATCTACATTGATACTCCGCAAGCCACCCAACGGTGTGTGGCGGAGGGCACTCTACGTGCCGCTGTCATTACCTCCCTTTCCTGTTCCAGTCGCGTATGGTTCGCGGGAAGAACGACTGTCTGAAAGCCTCCGTGCGCGCTCTAATCTCTCTAATTTTACATTCGTGATCTCCTCGGGAAGTATAAGTAGGGGGAAGCAATATATTCGATACCTCATCCAGAAACGCACCCTCTCGAAACCTGGCGAGCAAGCTACACCGCGATGCAGAGCGCCTCTCTTGCAGTCTGCCACTTGAGTTTATTAAACATCTCCGTAACGCTATCACGGTTACCAAATAACCCAGTGACGAAACGCGCCGCTCTTCTTTGGATCTTCTCTATCTCCTCCGTCAACCCGACCTGGTACGGATCCCACACTGATGAGCAATACTCAAGTATAGGTCGAACGAGTGTTTTGTAAGCCACCTCCTTTGTTGATGGACTACATTTTCTAAGCACTCTCCCAATGAATCTCAACCTGGTACCCGCCTTACCAACAATTAGTTTTATATGATCATTCCACTTCAAATCGTTCCGTACGCATACTCCCAGATATTTTACAGAAGTAACTGCTACCAGTGTTTGTTCCGCTATCATATAATCATACAATAAAGGATCCTTCTTTCTATGTATTCGCAATACATTACATTTGTCTATGTTAAGGGTCAGTTGCCACTCCCTGCACCAAGTGCCTATCCGCTGCAGATCTTCCTGCATTTCGCTACAATTTTCTAATGCAGCAACTTCTCTGTATACTACAGCATCATCCGCGAAAAGCCGCATGGAACTTCCGACACTATCGACTAAGTCATTTATATATATTGTGAAAAGCAATGGTCCCATAACACTCCCCTGTGGCACGCCAGAGGTTACTTTAACGTCTGTAGACGACTCTCCATTGATAACAACATGCTGTGTTCTGTTTGCCAAAAACTCCTCAATCCAGCCACACAGCTGGTCTGATATTCCGTAGGCTCTTACTTTGCTTATCAGGCGACAGTGCGGAACTGTATCGAACGCCTTCCGGAAGTCAAGAAAAATAGCATCTACCTGGGAGCCTGTATCTAATATTTTCTGGGTCTCATGAACAAATAAGGCGAGTTGGGTCTCACACGATCGCTGTTTCCGGAATCCATGTTGATTCCTACATATTAGATTCTGGGTTTCCAGAAATGACATGATACGCGAGCAAAAAACATGTTCTAAAATTCTACAAGAGATCGACGTAAGAGATATAGGTCTATAGTTTTGCGCATCTGCTCGACGACCCTTCTTGAAGACTGGGACTATCTGTGCTCTTTTCCAATCATTTGGAACCCTCCGTTCCTCTAGAGACTTGCGGTACACGGCTGTTAGAAGGGGGGCAAGTTCTTTCGCGTACTCTGTGTAGAATCGAATTGGTATCCCGTCAGATGTGTCGACATGTTGCCTTGACCTGCTCAATCGCCAGATCTGTCTCCAATCGAGCACATAAGGGACATCATGGACGACAACCCCAGCGTCATCGACAGCGTTACCGTCACTATATAGACCGACTAAGTGCAACAGCCATGGAACTTCATCCCTCAAACTGACCTCCGCACCGTACAACAATGCATGCACGTTTACTTGCTTGCATGCAACATTCTGGCGTTTACATTGGTTGTAATGTACCAGCACTTCACATATGCAGTGGCTTATCTCGCGCTTACAGTGTTTATCACTTAAGTATGTTACCTAGACGAATGTATTTCCGAAATTTCAGTATTCTACATTAACTGGGCTGCGATGTTTTTCCCATAAGTGTAGATAGATATTTGCTGCAACAGGTCCAAAACATCGACGTCTGTTAAACTGAAGTATCACCTATGATGTGTACGCTAGCAGTACTAGTATGTCTTCAGTTTCACTGTCATATACGGAAGCAAAAAAGTATGCCACGGTTTATTTTAAAGGAAGTTTTACTGATGCTAAAATCCTGGAGAATCGATGAGTACCCTCTATACGAACGAGTACTAACAGATTTCAAAGTACGATCTTATAATCATTAAACGTAAAACATTCAAGAGAATTAAATGTAAAACATTCTAGTTTGGCTTTAGTATATGACAGTGAAAGTGATAGTTCCGTTAAGACTGATTACTCTTTCATAACGGGACACTATAAAGGTATTATTAAGCGATTCTGTTGCAGTCAGACAGAACATTTTGTTATCCTGTAATATTGTAAACATAGGATAAAAACCAGTCGCCGTTTATTTGTATATTCTGTTACAGATATCAAGATAGGTGACAATCTCAAACTGGTCTTTTGAAATAATAATAAAAAATGGAAAGAAAGGCGATCTGATGTTTTGTGAAATGATTTGCCTAATACTAAGCAATAAATTTGCACAGATAAACTTCTGACGCACCTCATTTGCAATACCTGACTTCGAGTATCATTCAAAGGAGCGGCGAATGTTTCTCTAATCTGTTTTATTTTTTACTTCTAGACGATAATTTCGCAAACATTTGACAGATATCTTTTCCTTTTTATTTTTGTTTTTAGGATGACGTTATTGTCTTCTCGAAATGCCCTGAATTTAGAACTCGCTTGAGAGGAAATCATTTTAACGGTTCAATTTCACACCAGTATAGCTTTTTTGAACAAAATAACTAGACCTCGCAAAACTGTTTGACGCATTACTTGGCTTCGTGGCGTCTGCTGTTCTTGAATGGCATAAATTTAGTACTTGAATCGAAGGTAGCCACTTTAAAAAACAAATACCACACCAATGCAACTTCTTGCACATAAAATAGCTAGGTCTTGAATTTTTTGATACCTCATTTGCCTTCCTACCTTCTTCTGTTCTCTATATGTCCTAAATTATAGTACTTGATTCGAAGGATGCCTTTTTGACAGTTAAATATCTCACCGATTTAACTTTCTATGTGTTTGCATCAGGGAGTAGACTTTATATTAACACACACACACACACACACACACACACACACACACACACACACAGAGAGAGAGAGAGAGAGAGAGAGAGAGAGAGAGAGAGAGATAGATATTCCGATAACAATAGGATATAAACCATTAGCAGGTAAAGAAACAAGAGGGGAAAAAAGTGGTCATTCACTGAGGATAAATGAATACCTATACGTCGCAAAAAATCACTTCGGCTTTTACGAAAAGCATTTGCAGTTTATTTTATAACTGAATAAAAAGCAGGGAGAAAGAGGCCTTTGTTCTCTGTGGATAAACGTGGAAACTTTTATCGACAGCATATTCTAGTTTTAATTTTCTATCGAAATTTTAACTCATGCATTTCAAAGTGGTCCATCTCCATGGCTGAGCAGTCAGTGCATCTGATTGCCCTGCGGAGGACCATGGTTCAATTCTCAGTACACCCAGAAATTTCTCATTGCAAGGAGGACAGGAATTTGAATGCGTGTATCTGAAAATATAGACCGAAAAATACTGTGTCACTGTTTCATTTTACCGGATATGTATCTTCCTATCCGCAGTTTAGCAATACGAAGAGTTGCCAGCAGGTCTAAGAGTATCGACACTAATCTACAAAGGACTTGGTAATCTTGTATCACTGCCATATTATTACGTCCTACGTTTAGGCACCTCCAGTGCATATTGCTAAAACGATTATCATGTTCACACATCGAAATAAACAATTACACATACATTCGAATAATGGGAAGTCAGGTTATCACTTGACTGTTTTATATTGCAGTGAAAGATCTGTCAATTTTCCTGTGATATCTTTTCAGGTGAATCGTTGACAATTTTTACATTTAATATTCATTGCTTAGCCATTTCGGACGTTTCCCTTAGTTTTGCTAGTTTATCTGTTTCCTGTCTTTCTGAGAACGTGGCGGTCTTCAGTGGTTTTAATGTTTTACTTGCTGCCTTTTGTAACTGTGTGCTTAAGTAACTTTATAGCATGTATTATAGGACTTCCATTAACCTTGGTACGTGGCACATGTGAGTATAGTTTCTGGTGTTTCTTTTGAATTGTTATACACTGAAGGAAAAAAAGGCAACACTAAAAAATAATTAATGTAGAGTAGTGAAATTTCGGGAATACATTTGTCTTGATAACATAACTAAGTGTTAACATTTCAAGCTCAGAGGTTAATGTAAGTGCGACATAAGCCATCGCAAATGTTAAACGCTGGTACATTAGTAACCGTTGTAACCACTACAATGTTAAAAAGAAGCATGCAAACGTCCATGCATTGTATTGTACAGGTGACAGATGTCAGTTTGTGGGATAGACTTCCATGCCTGTTGCAATTGGTCGGCCAATGCAGGGACGATTAATGGTATTTGTAGATGACTCTGGAGTTCTCGTCCGAAGATGTCGCTTCTTAGTTCTGACATATGACTTGTATAAGATTTCGGGGTAATACATTTGCTATCGAAGAGCATGAATATCTATACGAAATGCACAAACGAAACATATGATGTATCGCTGTAGAAACGGATTCTTACTTTAGCAGTGAAAGACCAGATACTGTAACACAGAGGGTACATGTTTGTGTTTGACTTTATTCATGATATGTATGAGGTCGTGGTTGTTAAAATGTAGATCTCAACCACTTTCACAATACAAATCTGCTACAACTGACTTATTTCGAAAGAATAAGCCTTCATTATCAGAAATAATAGTATAGGAATAAAAGATAAAGATACAAAAAAATGTTAAAACGTTGTGCTCACTTGTCTTATAACCATGAAGCACTTCCACGTCATTCGTCAAGCAACGAAAAAAAGCAAATGGAGAGTGCACGCGAGTAGCAGTTGCTATGACTTTCAGTATATTCACGACTGCATACGCCTTTTGTTTATTTTAAAAGTGATTGTTATCTGTAAGTGGTTGGTTATATGGAAGTTGTTGGCCACATAAAAGAAACCGGTGTGCATAGGCTGCGATGTGTGTGGCTGGCTGTGGCAGATAAAATAAAACTGTCTACAGATTGGTGCAAACATTCACGCACGCTACGAGTATGTTATAAGATCTTAGCATCAGGCCGCATAAATTAACGATTGAAAGCAAATATCAACGCAATTACATGACACCTCATTGAGAAACAAGAGTGTAAGCATCATTACACCAGTCCACATATGATAATTTATTGCTATGCCTTTTGCGTGAGGTATATAATCTTAATTTATCGATGTCTTATTGACATTCCTGATTTTCATTAACACAATTGCCTTCTTCATCGCCGGCCGTGGTGGACGAGCGGTTCTAGGCACTTCAGTCCGGAACCGCGCGACTGCTACGGTCGCAGGTTCGAATCCTGCCTCGGGCATGGATGTGTGTGATGTCCTTAGGTTAGTTAGGTTTAAGTGGTTCAAAGTTCTAGGGGACTGATGACCTCAGATGTTAAGTCCCATAGTAGTCAGAGCCATTTGGACCATTTTGAACCTCCTTCATCGCATTTAAAATAAACCATTTAAATTCTCACGAAGAACATGAGACCCTTGCCCTAACATGTATTGTGCTTTGTTAATGCCTAGGAAACACATGTGAGAAAACTGGAGGAAACTATATGGCGAGAGAAACTAAACTTCTACAATGAACATTTACTTCCATAAAAACCTGTTGCTGGTGCCTGATTCACTTCCGAGACAACCTTAAACTAAAATCCTTATGTGACAAAAAGGCTTCTACTTGTTGAAGCACATATGAAATTCAAGGAAATGAAAGAATGGAGCAATACTCTCGTAATTGCACTCATACAGAAAAAAAAATGAAAGGCAGGCAGAAATTAGACCATCACCATACACAAAGTTATAGCAAAGAGGCTCGTACCGATTGACCTGTTAACTAATAAAACACACACAAACATGGGATGTAATAAGTGATTCGAAAAATATTTACACGCAGAAACGAATGAAAGAAAGGTAGGAAGCACGTGCACTATCATAAGCAGTAAAAACTGAGTACAAGAAACACAAATTCGAAAAAGATAAAGTGAAATGCAGAAGCGCCGATTAAAAATAACGAACAGGAAAAGCTGAGGACTCGATTTGTTCCTAGGAACACATGGTTCACACGAACAAAGCAGGTTTCAGAAACACAAAAATCCAGAAGCAATTTCACACAGAAAAACAGTTTAAACACGGAATTCAATTTAACGAAAGATTACGATTGGAATTAGGAAGACATGGAGCTGAAGACTCATTCAACGAAACACGAACACGTAAGTGCAATGGAAGCAAGCACACAAATAGAGAATACAAAGAAAACTCGAATAAATATTGAAACTGCAATAGGAAAAAGAATTACACACGAAGACACAGTTTCACATGCATTGATACTAAAAAAGAATTATTCTCACATAACCAAGTCTTCTCATGACGTACCCCACACTTCCACAGTTCAGAGTTCCAGGGGAATAAATCAAGTCCCTGAATAAATCAGTAAATCAGGGAAATCCCATCATTTCCAAATCTAAACAAGTCATGGAACATGATTTCGGAAGCACAGCTATAAAAGAGGACGAATGAATCCCTCAATTACGGTGAAGACTTTCACAATCTTATCATTATTCTAATTTACCAAACACGCTCTTGACCGACGATATTCACTCACCAAAACCCAGTATCTGTGTGTCCGAGCACCCTTGCTGACCACAGATCCATCCAGGTAAACGGAAGTGACCAAAGTGGCCACATCCGCCACGTATCTTATAACAGTCGAATGACTTACACAAAGCGAACGAAGTCTTCCTTAAGCTACTGAACGTTGGTCGTGCTCTCACTAAATAATCTCACTACAGCAGACGAAAAAGCTGCACTACAGTCTCCTTGAAAATACATTGCTTGACGGTCGCACCGAGCGAGGTGGTGCAGTGGTTAGCACACTGGACTTGCATTCGAGAGGACGTCGGTTCAATCCCGCGTCCGGCCATCCTGATTTAGGTTTTCCAAGTAAATGCCGGGACCGTTCCTTTGAAAGGGTGCGGCCGACTTCCTTCCCCATCCTTGCCTAATCCGACGATACCGATGACCTCGCTGTTTGGTCTCCACCCCCAAACAACCCAACCCAACCTTGACAGTCGTTGGACAGGAATATTCACAGATAGTGAAGCACGATATGAAACACAGTGCATACGTAATATAGGTGGAGTGGTATATTTATAACGAAAAATGTAAGAGCTTGCACCACATGAGAAAGCAAGATAAGACACAACTAAAGTTCAAGTTTGACACATGGCAGACTCCCAACATAAAGGTCGATATCGGAATCTCAGCAAGGAATATGGCGTATGGGAACTGATGCACATTTTGCACCTGTTATTCATGCTGGGTACCAAACTGCTAATGAGTCGGTGGAGGGATATTGCCCCACTCCTCTCTCAAGGTGGTTTTCAGTTCTTGCACGGTTGAGAAACACGTCTACCAAGACCATCCCAGGCATGATCTATAGACTTTAGGTCCGGGGAGTAGCAGTCCATTCCATACGTTCAATAAATTCACTTTTCATTGTCTGTGTAGGCGGGCACTGTCGTCCATAAACAGAAAGTCGGGACCTACCGTACCCCTAAACAGGCGCACATTATGCAGAACACTCTTTCTGAGATGCTACTGTGCTGTAACGGTATATCGCGCAAAGATATGCAGCGGTGTTTGGCCATTATGCATAATGCCTGCCCACACCATAAAGCCTAGACCACACCGATTACGATCGTCAGTATTCTGTGATTATAACGGGTCTCTCTCTCTCTCTCTCTCTCTCTCTCTCTCTCTCTCTCTCTCCCCACCTCCTCGACACTAGCTGGTGACCGCAGTTGAGCGGTGAGCGGGAGTCGTCGAAGAATATCCCTCTGGACAAACTGTTACTGGAACCAAGCTACATGCTCCTTACACCAACGAACTCTTTCTCGACGGTGGTGTGATTGAATTGGGACGTTTTTAACAGTATTCCGAGCATAGAAACTGGCCTGATTTAATTGGCACAAAATGGTTCTGACAGAGACACGTGCACCGTTAGCGGTTGCAAGGCCTGCAGCGAACTGCCGAAGAGGAGGAGGAGGAGGAGATTAGTGTTTAACGTCCCGGCGACAACGATGTCATTAGAGATGGAGCGCAAGCTCGCGTGAGGGAAGGATGGGGAAGGAAATCGGCCGTGCCCTTTCAAAGGAACCATCCCGGAATTTGCCTGAAGCGAGTTAGGGAAATCACGGAAAACCTAAATCAGGATGGGCGGAGACGGGATTGAACCGTCGTCCTCCCGAATGCGAGTCCAGTGTGCTAACCACTGCGCCACCTCGCTCGGTGAACTGCCGAAGAGTGAGATATCTGTTCCTTTTCACTACAAGAGCTACGAGTCGATCCTCGTGAGGCGTGGTGGTCCGTCTGCGACCACCGGCTTGCTTTCGCATAGCATTTTCCACCTTCAGGGCCTTCGCGAGATGACACTTTTGGACACACCCATTACAGTGGCCGCAGTAGTGATACTTTGAGTGCCTTCGAGTCATCCGACGTCTCACCCACGAGCGTAGGTATTCGAATGAAGTCTTCCAAACACTTTGTCGTATCACACGTAATGTCGTACCAATCGGTTGCCCAACAACTTTCGTCAAATACCGTTCATCATGAACTGTAGAATGCATGCAGTGTGGGTGCACAGGCTTCGCTGCAGTTAACGCGTCCCGCCCTCTATATTTCCTTTTATTGTCATTGATCGTGTGTGTTTCTAGCAGTTATCGGTTTTTCCGTAGCAGCTGTCGGTGTTCTGTAGCAATTTTCAAGCGTTTACAAAGCAGACACACATCTTCGCTCACTCTTTTATGCGAGAGGGGAGGGAAGGGAAAGAGCATAGGAATATAAAATAGAGTTATGGGTTGCATGGGAAACATAGGATAATAGTTATGCCTAGATCAACATGTTTTGAACTGATGTAGCACACACGTCGTTTGCATAATAACAATTAGCTATGGTTGAAGCCATATACATATTCCACTGCCCACTCTTCTCCCAGGTTAAGAAGCGCACCGAAAATCAGAAGTGCTAATATGAGGTGGAATACCAAAGTAAACCAAGCAAAATATCGTGAAACGGTTCTTACAGAGACATTTCAATTTATTCTCTGTATGACCATCTTTTTAGAGATGGTTGCGGGACTCGGTTTTTCGATACACGATGTCAAATTAAACATCTTTCAGCCGTCTAGTTTCCAAATTTGTTTTATTTGGCTACCATTTTCTGCGTTTTATTACACCATCTTCAGACCCCTGACTGACGTGTAGTGGCAATCTGCAGATGATGGTTGAAGTGACCGCTACTAGTGCCAGTATTTCTGGCCCCTGTTTTGATCAGAACCGAGATAGAATTTTCCTACATATCGGTCGGTCATGGCTTAGTAAAACGCTGAGTTCAAATGGCTCTGAGCACTATGGGACTTAACATCTATGGTCATCAGTCCCCTAGAACTTAGAACTACTTAAACCTAACTAACCTAAGGACAGCACACAACACCCAGTCATCACGAGGCAGAGAAAATCCCTGACCCCGCCGGGAATCGAACCCAGGCGTGGGAAGCGAGAACGCTGCCGCACGACCACGAGCTGCGGACTGTAAAACGCTGAAACAGGTAGCCAAATATAACAAGTAGACGGCTGAAAGGTGTTTAATTTGACATCCTGTTTCAGTTTAATGTGTGGATGAATGATGTAGAAGCAAATTTCGGGAAGACAGGGTTACAAGGGATGCGACACAGAAGTTTTAGTGTTTTTATTTATGATTTTATGTTTGGCGCTTTTATAGATTCTTGCGTAATAATTTTGATGGTGAAGGCTTGCTGTTTCGAAACACGTCAATTCTAGTGCACTTGCATCGTGAAAGTAGTAGAGCCTACATTTTAATGTGTGCGTGTGTGTGTGTGTGTGTGTGTGTGTGTGTGTGTGTGACAGAGAGAGAGAGAGAGAGAGAGAGATTAACAGTAGCTAAACCATATAATTTTACCACCTTACAAATAACTGCCGCCGTCCTTACGATCTTGATGTTTCGTGGATTTATTGCCTTGCGTGCTTAAGAGAGAGCACCGATGCCAGCTGAATCTCATGCAGGTCAGTCGGATCATCTGTGAGGGAAACGCACGCCTGCCGCGATCGCACGCCGCGTTTCCCACGAACCTGTCCTCTGTGGGAAGGGGGACAGCAGGAGCAACAGCAACAGCACAAATCTCGTGCTGAGGTCTGCGGCCAGGCCAGGGCGGATCGTGATGCGGCTGCCTCACGCTAAAGCCACGCCCGTGGTTCACACGCCCACGCCTGCCAAGATTGCCGGGGCGCTCTGCAGCGAGCGCGAACGCTAGCCAACAAGTAGGGCGCTAAGTCTTGCTGTCTCTGACGCCTAAACGTTGGATGGGCCTCACCACTACAGCGGGAGAATATTGTGTCTTCAAAAATACTACGTAATAATGGCAAAGAAATTTGTATAATTTAAATGCTACGAATTAGACATTCTTTGAAATTTTGAATGTAGCACGGATAAAATACAGAGAGCGAAAAGTTATCTACAACTTGTATCGAAACCAGACTGCATTTATAAGATTCAATTGAAGTTAAAGGGAAACCGTAGTTGAGACGGGAGTGAGACAGGGTTGCAGTCTGTTGCCAATGTTACTCAATCTGTACACTAGCAAGCAATAAAGGAAACGAAGAAAAAAATTTGGAAATGGAATTAAAATTCAGCGAGGACAAATAATATATGGATGCATGGTGTCTGTCCTTTTGGACATGCCACACTACGCTTTCATCTAATTTAATTTATTCGCCTCGATGACTAGTGAACCCACAACCTTCAGTATGGATGCACATTTACGTTCGACCTCCAGTGGGAATTAAATTAGAGAGTATGGAGGAAGTGGACGGGAATCGTGGACAGGTGCCGCTAGGTAGGGATGTGAGATGACTGGGGAGCGAGCCGAGGTAGACCGTGCATTTGCGATAAAAACTCTCCGAGCGGCGCATTGGTTAAGGCAACTGCCCACTAAGCAGGAGTCCGGCACACACTTTCACTCGTTTCCCTGACTCCGCACGAAACACTGATGCAGCTTATATAAAGTTCCTTCCCTTCCTTTTCCTTTCCTTTTTCCCCTCTCCCTTTTCAGTTTATAAAAAAAAATTAAGGTTTGCTTATAACGTTATAATTATGACAGGCGATGAATGACCTCGAAGGGAAGATCAACGGAATGGATGGTGTATCACAAACCGGTTACCTACATCCAAGTATACATCTACATACAAACTACGCAAACCGCCACACGCTGGATAATGGACGATACATTGTACTACAACTACTAGTCACTGTCTTGCCTGTTCCACTCGCAACTGGTGCGGCAGAAAAATGACTGTTTATACGACTCCGTACGAGATGT
The DNA here is from genome assembly GCF_023864345.2 of Schistocerca serialis cubense. Lineage (NCBI taxonomy): Eukaryota > Metazoa > Arthropoda > Insecta > Orthoptera > Acrididae > Schistocerca > Schistocerca serialis. The sequence goes on along the minus strand of NC_064642.1, from coordinate 630,070,899 downwards.
AACTTCTGTTATCTTGCTTTCGCGGTGCCTGTTGAAATCTACGATGGCACCTGTAGGATCGTTCTGCAGCGACCCGCAAATGCCGGTTCTCTAAATTTTGTCGGTATTGTTTCGCTAAAAGAACGTTTTACCTCCAGGGATTACCATTTGAGTTCACGAAAAGCATTTCCGTAATACAGAATGAGATTTTCACTCTGCAGCGGAGTGTGCGCTGATATGAAACTTCCTGGCAGATTAAAACTGTGTGCCCGACCGAGACTCGAACTCGGGACCTTTGCCTTTCGCGGGCAAGTGCTCTAGGTAGGAGACGAGATACTGGCAGAAGCAAAGCTGTGAGTACCGGGCGTGAGTCGTGCTTCGGTAGCTCTGATGGTAGAGCACTTGCCCGCGAAAGGCAAAGCTCCCGAGTTCGAGTCTCGGTCGGGCACACAGTTTTAATCTGCCAGGAAGTTTCATTTCCGTAATACTCGCGTGTTGTTCGAACCTATAGGTAACAAATCTAGCAGCACGCCTCTGAACTGCTTAGATACTAGTCTTTGACACTACATTAGTCCAGGGCCGGCGCAAGGCACGTGCGGCCGCACGGGGCGGCACTTTCTGACAAGGGAACCTCCCCATCGCAACCCCCTCAGATTTAGTTATAAGTTGGCACAGTGGATAGGCCTTGAAAAACTGAACACAGATCAATTGAGAAAACAGGAAGAAGTTGTGTGGAACTGTGAAAAAATAAGCAAAATATACAAACTGAGTAGTTCGTGCAAACATAGGCAACATAAAGGACAATAGGACCGCAGGGATGCCGTGGTCTTGTGGTAACGTGAGCAGCTGCGGAACGAAAGGTGCTTGGTACAAATCTTCCATCGAGTGAAAACTTTAATTGTTTATTTTCAGTTTATGTGACAAAAGTCTTATGTTTTCATCACTTTTTTGGGAGTGATTATCACATCCACAAGAAAACCTAAATCGGGCAAGGTAGAAGAATCTTTTTACCCATTCGCCAAGTGCACAAGCTAGGTGGGTCGACAACATATTCCTGTCATGTGACGCACATGCCGTCACCAGTGTCGCATTGAATGTATCAGATGTGTTTTCCTGTGGAGGAATCTGTTGACCTATGACCTTGCGATCAAATGTTTTCGGTTCCGATTGGAGAGGCACGTCCTTTCGCCTACTAATCGCACGGTTTTGCGATGCGGTCGCAAAACACAGACACTAAACTTATTACAGTGAACAGAGACGTCAATGAAAGAACGGACAGATAATAACTATGCAAAAATAAAGAAAGTAATATTTTCACTCGTGGGAAGACTTGAATCAAGGACCTCTCGTTCAGCAGCTGCTCACGCTACCACGGGACCACGGCGCTACTGAGCTCACGTTTTCCTTGATGTTGCCTATGTGGCCCATGGACTACTCAGTTTGTATATTTTGCTTTTTTTTTTCACAGTTCCACACAACTTCTTCCTGTTTTCTCAATTGATCTGTGTTCAATTTATCAAGGCCTATCCACTGTGCCAAGTTATAACTAAATCTGAGGGGGGTGCGATGGGGAGGTTCCCTTGTGAGAGGCCCTTGGAGGGAGCGCCTTCGGGAACTGTGGCATGGCGCCTGAACTACCTGCCGGCCGCCCCTGTTGACAAGGGGAGGGAGGAGGGCTAATTTCTGCTTCGCCACTGTGGCAGCACCGTCGTGTTTACGCCGGAGGAACAGAGAGGGGGGAGCATTCTGGCGTACACGCCAGACGCCAGTATTCTTTTGAGTGGAGCGCTGCCAGCCTGTTAGCGCAGTGCGTTTACTCACAACTAATTTAGCAGAAGACGAAATCTAATTTGGAAATTCGAATGCAATGTTCGATACTGCGGTTACATGTTAAGCCTGAAGCAGTTTCAGTGGCAGGTTCCGAGTGTTTTATTCTTCTCGCATTATGGAAAAAAAATGGTTGAACATTACTACAGTCAAACATGTCCAACACCTACAATGGCTAGAAGTATTCCGAATGGGTAAATACGCTGCGAGCAATTACAGGGGATAAAGACATTGCTAATACGCCTAGCATAAGGTGGGTTTCGATGTATTTTTGAAAACTTTTGCTGTCCGTTTCTGAGTGATAGTCGGACGTTTTGGTTTTTGAGCACCTGTCTCCATCTGCATGAACAACAATTAAACTCTGACCGGCGCTTTTGTTTTACAATACTACTCGCACACTAGATGTAAGCACATATTAAAAGCTTGAGACTGGCCACTCGGTGGTTGAAACCTAGGTAGATCAGAAAAGTAGAAACAAAAATTGCGATTGATTGCTGACATTTCATACAGATTTGTTTAAATAAAATTCCACAAACGTTTCGTAAAAAAAAAAAAAAAAAAAAAAAAAAAAAAAAAAAAGCGGGGGGGGGGGGGGCAGGGGCAGTTTAGCAGCTCGCTTGAGCCGGCCCTGTACATTACTAAACCTTAGTAAAATTTACGCTTCAGTTTGGCCTCTTTCCTGGTTCCCGCCAATGCGGACACACGAACGACACATGCTCTCCAGCACCCTCATGGCAAACATTGTTGTTAACAATGGTTAAATTATTTATTGCCTGATTCCAGTGGTTTGCTGACACTGGTGCTCTTGTCGTAAATATTACAAATGTTTGGTAATTGTGTGCTTGTTTTCTAATAATCGGCATATTTGTTTTTCGATTAAAATTTTTCTTATTGAGACCATATAGATGAAATATCAAGCAGGCACAGTTAGAACAGTGGAAATTTATATCACATTCTTCAGTGCAAAACCTCGTCTTTTGCTACAGAAATTAGCACAATATGGATGATGCTGAATTAGATTTTGACGCTAATATACTGGGTGATTTGCCTGAGCAGCAGCAGCAAAAACTACAACCACCTCAAGGGAGAAAAGAATGTTCATTTTTTTCCTTCGTGCAAACGAAGAAGGACGACGACATTTTGTAACCATTGCTCAACAGCAATTTGAACGGGACCCTGAGCTAGATCTTGCTTAGATTGTAATAACAGCGACTAAATCAGAAGACTCTCTACTCATTTTGTATAAAATACTCTTGGAGCTATAATTTGTAACCAGTTTTTAACATAAATTATGACTTTATTCCCGGGAACATTTTTAGCAGTAAAATTGGCGTTGTGTGGCATAAAACAGTACCTTTTGAACTTATCTTGTATGTAACATATTACTGGAGATTAATATTAGTAGTTAACTAGCACTTAACCCGTAATTTATGACTTCCTTTGAATAAAATTTGTAATAGTGAAATTTTCGATGGCTTATTAGCAATGTAACAAATGGTTCGAATGGGTCTGAGCACTATGGGACTTAACATCTGTGGTCATCAGTCCCCTAGAACTTAGAACTACTTAAACCTAACTAACCTAAGGACATCACACACATCCATGCCCGAGGCAGGATTCGAACCTGCGACCGTAGCAGTCACGCGGTTCCAGACTGAAGCGCCTAGAATCGCACGGCCACACCGGCCGGCAGCAATGTAACACTTTCTCCCTTCAGTGTCTAGGGGTTAGACCTGGTGGGGATACCAAACAGTCGAGCAGTTCCCGAGAATAGTTTGCACTAGTGTTTCCTTTATACAATAGCTATTCCTTCCTCAAATTCTCCCAATAAACCGATATCGAACATTCGTCTTCTATACTAGCGACCTCATGTCCCGTTCCAATTCGCACCAACAAAACATCCCCAAAAATAAATCAAGGATGATGAAAAGCGATTGAATTAAATCAGGTGATGATGAGGGGCTTAGATTAAGAAATGAAACATAAGTAGTCGTCCATTTTGCTGTTTGAGCAGCCATATAACTAAAGACTTTGAAGTAGGGACGATATAAAATACGGATTGTCAATAGGAAGAAATGTGTTTCTTAAACATATCTGAGATTGTTGCCCGTACAGGCAGACATTACTTGTGGGACAAAAATCGCAGCTTTGGACCTGAGACATCAGGTAACAACTAATTTAAATCAGACTACAGTTCGAATGTTTTCCCTCCTGCATATGTGTGATCTGATGTAGTAATTACCAGCAAACCTCCGAGTCTCTAACGAATCGAACTTCCACGCGTGAAACAGCTCCAAACTTCTGATTACTTTACGAACGAGTTAATGTGTTAAATATTTGCTTTTAGGCACGTGACCGAGAAAATGTTTACGAAAGATTTCAAATTATGCTTAAAGCTTATTGGAAGTCTTCAAGTGCTCTCATTGTGAAACACTGAATGAATGTAATAAGGGTAATTTGTGCTCCATTGTAAGCAAAACTGTTTTTCGTTCATCCCATTGTTTCTGACATATCTACGATACCGTGGATCATACATACATGTAAATACTGTCTACAAAGTGTGCTGAAATTAGAGTCGCTAGTCAACAAGTAATAAATTAAAACGTCATGCCTGATGCAGAACTTTTACTGCATCAACAGCGAAAATGTAGTAAGCGATATTGTTTTTTCCTTTCATAATTTTGTGGGAGTGTGAGCGAGAAAAAGTTTCATAACGTTTCGACATTGTGTGTGAAGTTTGTTGCAAGTCGCTTAAGTTCTCTCGATCTCAAATACAGGTATCTGTGCACAGTCAGCTATGCTGACTCCAGACAACCGTCCAATTTTGGTACGTTTTCAACTGCAAATTCCTTAACCTTTACTATAGAGGGAGTGGAAGGACTTAATCCATACAGTGACCATTTCATTTCAACATATTTATTTGCATCATGGATAAATCATTAAGAGAATTACAATCATAAATCAGATAATAATACGTTTAAGAAACTCCACTCAGGCAAACTTTACAAACTGCTTGTTATAATACCACAAATGAATTAATCTCTTTGCAAACATTTAAAAAACCGCCACTCGGGCCAAGTAAATCATTTAAAATATACTTTACATCAAATAACCAGGAAATCAATTATTATTTCCACATATACTGAAAACCGCGCCTCCCGGGCGACATATTGCCAAACAACTTTCCAAGTTTATAGACAGTTTGATCAATAATAACCCAGTTATTTCCCGATCAAACTTGACATACGCCACTAAGGCTGAATTGCGCCGAAATTTTAGAAAACGGTTTCAACTAAGACACATTCTTCTAGAAATCCCTCAAAATTCTTAAGAAAAAAATTTAAAATATTTAACCCGGGCAACCTTGCAGAGCCACCATAAGTTTTAGAAAACTGTAGCTTGTACAATAACTGAGGCCCGAGATTGTGATGCCGCGACTTGGCCACGAACGGTGGAGGCGACTGAGTACCTATCTTCGAATTAAGATGTGGACTAAGTTTGTACATCCACCCCGTTCAGAACACCGAAATCGGAACCAAACAGCACACGCGAGCTCAGGCGAGTTCCACCGCCCGTAAGCCCGCTAGTAATTTAAAAGGGGAGGCTCTGCACTTCGGTAGCCCACTGCTTCCGGCCTCTGAAACATAAATCACAAGTGACAACAGGGAACCGAACAACGCTTCCTTCACCTTAATACTGAAACTTATACAGAAAACTACTTCGATAAAATTGACAATAATAAAACTGATTTCATTCCTTTAAGCAAAACCACGTACATGAATGATGCAAACGGAACTGGCTCATTAAACCCCAAGCATCACATGGAGCACCTTATGTGGGCCTGTAAGGGACCACACGGCAATCTTTAGACACGGAATATAGATCGTTCGGTAAGGATGCGCACACGTATCACTGTTTTAGACACTTGCCAGTTGAAGTAAGAACAATACTATTAAGGAGCGAAGCACACACTTAATAAGAGGCATGAGATACCACACCAAAGTCCTTGCAACGCTTTGCTGGCTCAAGAACAATCGTTATATTTCACTAATCGTTGGTAGGACTTGAATTACTTAACTTGATGCCAGCTGCTGGATCGATGTGGCGAAGACACCGGACGTTGCTTAGTCCGATAGTAACAGCGTATTCCTTCACGGAAGCGAGCACATGCATAGCTTCACGAGGTTGCCAAGAAGCCACAGCGCCGGCCCGCTCTTACTGACCCCAGGACGGCCAAGCGCTAACTGCCACCCGTACTCACAAGGGAACCTCCCCATCGCACCCCCCTAAGATTTAGTTATAAGTTGGCACAGTGGACAGGCCTTGAAAAACTGAACACAGATCAATCGAGAAAACAGGAAGAAGTTGTGTGGAACTATGGAAAAAATAAGTAAAATATACAAACTGAGTAGTCCATGTGCAAGATAAGCAACATAAAGCATACCGTCAATTCAGGAGCACCGTGGTCCCGTGGTTAGCGTGAACAACTGCGGAACGAGAGGTCCTTGGTTCAAGTTTTCCCTCCGATGAAAATTTTACTTTATTTATTTTCGCAAAGTTATGATCTGTCAGTTCGTTCAATGACGTCTCTGTTCACTGTAATAAGTTTAGTGTCTGTGTTTTGCGAGCGCACCGCAAAACCGTGCGATTAGTAGACGAAAGTACGTTCCTCTCCAATGGGAACCGAAAACATTTGGTCGCAAGATCATTGGTCAACCGATTCCTCCACAGGAAAACACGTCTGATATATTCTATACGACACTGGTGACGGCATGTGCGTCACATGACAGGAATATGTTGTCGACCCACCTAACTTGTACACTTGGCGAATGGGTAAAAAGATTCCTCTACCTTGCCCGATTTAGGTTTTCTTGTGGATGTGATAATAACTCCCAAAAAAGTGATGAAAACACAAGAGTTTGTCACATAAACTGCAACAAATGAATGCAACAGTTTCACAGTCACACAGTTTTCCCTGTGCTCTGTCAAAACATAAGTTTTTAACGTTTTCCAATTTTTTCCGTGTGTAGACCGTCAAATCCTGCATATGTCCAAGCAAATCTGAACATGTCCTGGAATTTTCGAGAGCGAAGTTGATTGTGTGAGTGCCTGAACTTTGATAATTGACACACGTCAATTGCTAGAAAATAAAAAAGTTAAAATTTTTACTCGAGGGAATACTTGAACCGAGGTCCTCTCGTACCACAGTTGCTTACGCTAACCAAGAGACCACGGCGCTCTTCAGATCACGTTGTCCTTGATGTTGCTTATGTTACACATCGACTACTCAATTTGTATATTTTGCTTATTTTTTTCATAGTTCGACAAAACTTCTTCCTGTTTTCTCGATTGATCTGTGTTCAGTTTTTCAAGGCCTATCCACTGTGCCAACTTATAACTAAATCTGAGGGGGGTGCGATGGGGAGGTTCCCTTGTCAGGCACACCGTGCTCGCTGTCGCCTCTCCAACGTCTCGCTAATACGCGCACTTCCGCGTGCTGTGCCCAACATTGTTCTCCCTTTCCTCTCCGTACTGCCCGCTATATCCTGAGTCGGCCCAGGCTCCAAAGGCAAACTTCTGCCAGAGGGAATCGATAGTGCCTAACCAAAGATATCCCTGGCACCAGTGCCGCCACGGCTCAAGTTTCTAATTTTAACACTTGTCCTACAACAGGGCTTCACAACATACGTGCTCGCGGAGCAAGCTGTGAGCAGCAAGGCGCGAGCACGGAGCAGCGCGAGCACGCTATCCCCACTACCGGACCAGAGCGGAGAGTGGGGAAAGTCACGTGGGGCACACAACAGCTGCCGCCAGTCAATGTAAATCCGCGGCCACCTGCAGAGATATCACTCACGAATTATTACTGCGACAAATTAAACAAATAAAGGAGAATGTACACATGCCACATAATTTTATCAGCTTAGTGTATGCCTCTACATTCGCAACTTGTAAACTGTTGCACAATAAAATGTGCCACTGAAGTGTGGGATTCTCGGTTGTCTTGTACTTTTTGCCCTTTACAATTGCGTCTATGTTCGGAGTAATTGTTCTTGTGCATTTTGGGCGCAGCGTGCAGTTTAAATTTCGATCAGACAATGCGTTTCTCAGGAGCGTCTTGTTACATTTCATTGCAGAGAACAGTTGTTCACAAAAATACGTGGAACCGAACATTGATATTATTGTAGCCGCCAGTTTGTGCAAACGAGGAAATCTATCCCGAGGGAAGTGTCTGTAGAATTCCAAAATGTTTTTCTTGTTCTGAAATTTGTGTCTGTATTCTCTGTCACACTGCACGTCAATAATTTCTTGTTGCAGCTCAGGACGAATCTCTTAAATATTCGCTGAATATGGAGAGAACAGATCAAAATCACTGTCTAGTGCTGTCAGATCTTGAAAGCGCTGATCAACTAAACTATGTGAATAACGTTCACAGTCTTTGTGAACATCTTGCATGGATGATGATTTAGGAAAATGAGCTAGGTTTCCTGTTTCCAGCTGACTCATCCAAAGTGTCAATTTCATTTTAAAAGCTCGTATTCGATCTATGAAATCAGTAATTAGCAGATCTATACCTTGTAGTAAAATGTTCAAAGCATTCAGATGGCTAGTTAAATCTGCTAAGAACGCGAGATCACATTCAAACGTGCGCGCGCATTTCCCCTCCCTCCCCACTCCGCGACCTTGCACCTGCTCGCGAGCACGTGCCTGAGCAGACGCGAGTACTCGCGCTCAAAACCGGCCAGTTGTTAAGCCCTGTCCTACAACGTTAAACTTTTAAAATAAGATTGTACCTCTTAATGCGTAGATTATGACAGCGTTTTAAATTTTTATTTTCGGTCGATAATTACACGAAATATTGAAACTAGAATTATTGTTGCCCCTATGCTGCAACTGGTATTGGGTTCCAGGAGAGCGTTTTCGTCGTATAGAATACCCCGTTAAGCGGGAGTTACGCAGATAGAGCACTGATAGGCAATTTAAGCCTACGGACTCAGCTCTCCACCTAGATTGCAAATTTAATCCAGTGCGTAAACCGGAGTGCGCAGTTCTCAAAATGTGCCCTCGTTGTCGCACGCTGTTAGGCCTGGGCTTTCAAGTGCTCGATGCTGCTGCAGGAATCGCGCTCAGCTCAGAGCGCCCTGCAGATCATAGCTGGGCGCTTCAAACCGCAGCCATCGAGTTCGCTGTTTGTTGTCGTACCCAAAGCCGCGAGCGCAGCCTAAATATTTGGACCCGGCGCTAGCCGATCCCCAGGGACTGTGCAGTCCGTGTCCGGCCATTAACGGGCGCCATGCACGGCCGCTCAAAGCGAGCGCCAGCCGTCGGCAGGGGTGCGCCTCTGTCCTTTCGCCGGCTGCCGTGACGTAATAACCACAGTCAACCCGCTGTAAGGCTGCATTCATAATGATACAGACAGCGGTAGTCAAACGCGGTCGCCATAGGGGTCAGGGAGGTTGAGTTGGGCTAGGCTAGCTTAGAGTGTATTCTGTGTATGAAGTAGATTACATTTTAACCTCCTAAGGTGGGATGGACATCAAGACGCTTCTATGCTGGGAAGCGAGTATTGCACTGCAGCTTTTGCTGTTAAAAAGTCGCCGAATGCATGTGACAGATCCTCTAGTGTCTGACGCGGAGTTTCTTCCTCTTCCGCCCTTAACGTGTCAATTGTCTAAAGTTGTTGGTCATTCTGATTTGAACTTAGGGAACTACTTCCGTCGTTTACGAACGTCTGTCTACTGCACTGGGTGAAACGCCCCGCTAAACCCGCAGGAGAGGACAAGTAGTAGGAATTTTGGAAAGGGGCCAGAATGAGCGGCTGTCAGTTACCCTCCAAACATAACATTTTATTTAGTTGTCCAAACATTACAGCGCAATTTCTAAGCTTGACTATCGACAGAAAACGTCTTTAATTCTAAAATGGCTGAAGGCTCATGAATTAAATACATCTGCTATAATATATTTATTTATTTTTTGAGACAGAAGGCTCTAGGCTTTAACCTTAAACAGTATCTAAGGCCAAGTGATGTGTGTTTTAAAAGCGGCTGAAGGCCGATAAATTTAAAACAACATAACTGCAATAACAATAGGCAGAAGGCCCAAGCTTTATGACCAATAAGAAACCTTACTCCAAAACGGCTGAAGGCCTTTGTTTAAAAAAAACTGGAACCAATTTTCCAAGGCAGAAGGCCCAAAGCTATTAACCTTAAATGGTATTTAAGCCCAAGTTATGTAAGACTTGATAAGTAAGAACCCAAAATTTTAAAGCGGCTGAAGGCCCATCATTTTAAGAACAATACAACTACGGTAAATTTTCAACAGGCAGAAGGCCAACAGCTTTATCTTGAAAGAATGTAATACTTGTTAAGTAAGAATCTTTAAACTCAAAGCGGCTGAGGGCCCATGCTTTTAAAAAACAATACAATTGCAATAAATTTTCAACAGGCAGGTAGCCCACAGCTTTATCTTCCTAGAGGTAATACTTGATAGATAAGATCCTTAAAATTTAAAGCAGCTGAAGGCCGATGCCTTAAAACAATATAATAAATTTTCAACGGGCAGAAGGCCCAAACTTTATCTTCAGACAATGTAAGACTTGCCCAATTTAGAAAAACTTACTTTTAAAACGGCTGAAGGCCTTTGATTTTTAAAACACGATTACAAGAATACAAATTCCAACCATCGGCTGTGAGCCATTAAAAATACACAAACGCCAACAAGAAAGGCAGTATAGGTAACGGCACTCAGAAGTTTCCAGGGGGCTCGGTCTGCCCTTGAAATCTTAACGTTCGCTTAGGTCAGACAAGAAGTAGGCCAAACTGTACTCGATCAGCCGGCAACACAACCAAGAGACAGTCAGGGACCCACCGACAAGACGACTTGCTGACCACCGCCCAGTATACGAGAATTCCAAAGCCAAAACATAGCCGCCCACAACCAAAAATACATTAAGCTGTCAAAAACTACACACCATGTTGGACAGCGACAGTAGGTGAGGAAAAGACACTGCTTGAATTTACGTCAACGACCAGGGCGGGTAACCGGAACACTAACGGCCACAAGGCAAAAAATTCCGCTGGTGCACATGAATTTCAAACCGACAAATATAGTTAATTCCACGACACGGCGGCTAAATCTTCACCAACTCGAACACTCACTGTTGCTCCCAGGAATACCGCCAACAGCGAACCACCAACCAAGTGGACAACGTGAACAGACATGGCTTCGGTAATTAAATCACCACTCAACTTTCATGTCCTGGTTCGGTGAACCACGAACCTCGTAGCACTCGGAGCAGCCCCCAGCGGGCTCGGTCAACTGCGCCGCGGCGAGACTTGCTTGCTGATCCGCTCCAACCGACCTGCTGTCTGAACATCGCCAAGCCGGAACTACACTCCTGGAAATGGAAAAAAGAACACATTGACACCGGTGTGTCAGACCCACCATACTTGCTCCGGACACTGCGAGAGGGCTGTACAAGCAATGATCACACGCACGGCACAGCGGACACACCAGGAGCCGCGGTGTTGGCCGTCGAATGGCGCTAGCTGCGCAGCATTTGTGCACCGCCGCCGTCAGTGTCAGCCAGTTTGCCGTGGCATACGGAGCTCCATCGCAGTCTTTAACACTGGTAGCATGCCGCGACAGCGTGGACGTGAACCGTATGTGCAGTTGACGGACTTTGAGCGAGGGCGTATAGTGGGCATGCGGGAGGCCGGGTGGACGTACCGCCGAATTGCTCAACACGTGGGGCGTGAGGTCTCCACAGTACATCGATGTTGTCGCCAGTGGTCGGCGGAAGGTGCACGTGCCCGTCGACCTGGGACCGGACCGTAACGACGCACGGATGCACGCCAAGACCGTAGGATCCTACGCAGTGCCGTAGGGGACCGCACCGCCACTTCCCAGCAAATTAGGGACACTGTTGCTCCTGGGGTATCGGCGAGGACCATTCGCAACCGTCTCCATGAAGCTGGGCTACGATCCCGCACACCGTTAGGCCGTCTTCCGCTCACGCCCCAACATCGTGCAGCCCGCCTCCAGTGGTGTCGCGACAGGCGTGAATGGAGGGACGAATGGAGACGTGTCGTCTTCAGCGATGAGAGTCGCTTCTGCCTTGGTGCCAATGATGGTCGTATGCGTGTTTGGCGCCGTGCAGGTGAGCGCCACAATCAGGACTGCATACGACCGAGGCACACAGGGCCAACACCCGGCATCATGGTGTGGGGAGCGATCTCCTACACTGGCCGTACACCACTGGTGATCGTCGAGGGGACACTGAATAGTGCACGGTACATCCAAACCGTCATCGAACCCATCGTTCTACCATTCCTAGACCGGCAAGGGAACTTGCTGTTCCAACAGGACAATGCACGTCCGCATGTATCCCGTGCCACCCAACGTGCTCTAGAAGGTGTAAGTCAACTACCCTGGCCAGCAAGATCTCCGGATCTGTCCCCTATTGAGCATGTTTGGGACTGGATGAAGCGTCGTCTCACGCGGTCTGCACGTCCAGCACGATCGCTGGTCCAACTGAGGCGCCAGGTGGAAATGGCATGGCAAGCCGTTCCACAGGACTACATCCAGCATCTCTACGATCGTCTCCATGGGAGAATAGCAGCCTGCATTGCTGCGAAAGGTGGATATACACTGTACTAGTGCCGCCGACATTGTGCATGCTCTGTTGCCTGTGTCTATGTGCCTGTGGTTCTGTCAGTGTGATCATGTGATGTATCTGACCCCAGGAATGTGTCAATAAAGTTTCCCCTTCCTGGGACAATGAATTCACGGTGTTCTTATTTCAATTTCCAGGAGTGTATATATAAGTGCCAGACCAAAGATGGTATACGGTGCAAATATCGATACACACCGGTGCTGCCACATATAGAAAGAGGAGGAACCACGGCATAACCGCAATAACCGCGGGAAACCAAACGCAGAGTGACAGCCAAGTTTTAAAGCAATGCATATGCCGGGGTCAGCAAGGCTCACTGGGATAAACAACGCAAATGAACGCAAATGTTTTTGGTACCAACTGTTGCGTTACTACCCTTGTGAAACTCAAAAGGCGTACAAAGGCGGATGTGTACCTGTTCTAGTATTCAGCTACCTACTTCACCACAAATTGCAAAACAAAAAAGGAATTAATTAATTATTGGAGAGTAAACAAGTCACTCTAATCTTAAAATGTCCTTAGCAGAACTTTGAAGTACACAGTGAGCTGATAAATGAGAAACGAATATCGACTTTCGCAGAAACATTACTAAGTGGTCTCCGTGATAGCTATAGGGCTTCCTTTATTAAATTCTGAGTTGTGTTTCACCCTGTCCGCGTGGCAAAGAAAAGCTCGCGACCCTTACTTACGTACATTGATTGGGTAACTTAGCAGTGCAGACAATTAATACGTGTCCGCCAATGGAAGTTTCCGATTAAAAACCAGCCAAAGCGAGACGTTTCACAATTCAGATTTTATTTTTTTACACATGGGTCTGAAGATGGCGTACTGGAACTTCTAAACTGGGTCCGTAATTAAATTAAATGCAAACGAAAAGGCTGCAGGTGTTTTAATTTTCATTACATACTGATCGGCCGAAGTCCTTGTAACCAACTACGAGGGCAAGTCAGAAAGTCTTTGTCTCTTTTTTATTAGCCATTGTAAGGCACGTACAGGTAATGACAAATATGCAAGCTAATCTACGTACATTACACTATTTTTCCACATAGTCTCCACACCGGTCCACACTTTTGTCCCATAGCAGCATTAAATTTGGGATGCCCGTGTAGCAGAATTCGTCCGGCTGATTATGAAACTACCGTCGGACTGCTGTCTTGGCTTCATCGTTACTTGCGAATGGCTTCATTCCCATAGGATACGTCAAGCTCCCGAGAAATGGCCGTGATGTGCACATCCCGATCTACTTTCACCATCGCACCGACGCGGGAAACGTCGTCAGTCAGCGACGAACGTGGCCTCACCGACCGCTCATTGTCTTGCAAGACTTCACGGCTCTGTCGAACTCATATCACCACCACCTCACAATTCTCAGTTTTCCCCATATTTAGGCTGCATTGGCCTGTAGATCTCAATGGACGTTCTTCTCTTGATCCTTGTTCGTTGCTCTAATACCATGGGCGTGTGAAGCACAACCGCCGTCTTTAACAAATGACAGCAGCATCGTGCGGCGGAGCTGCCGGCAGACAAGGCCTCTCATTTACAGCCGTAATTTGGCTAGAAAAAACGGGGGGAGCAAAAGCTTTCTCATTTGTTCTCGTATTAGGCGGACGGACATATAGATTTCATGTGATGTTGTTCTGCATCTACTGGCGAGGTAGTGAAGAACAGCTATCCTTTGAAAACTGGTAACTGGTATACTGGTTGGCAAAAAGGGCCAACCGGATCCGGCCCGCCAATGGTTTCAACTCGGCTCCAGGAAGAAATTCGTGGGAGAGAGAGAGAGAGAGAGAGAGAGAGAGAGAGAGAGGCAGCCGCTCGCATTATATCCCCACCAGGATGCATCTCCCGGTATTTCCGCTGACAGTCGGCTCGCCTCGGGTTTGCAGCTCATGACGGAGACCAGTGAAAGTTTTGCTTATTCCATGCACGCGTAATGTCATTTCGCCGCCACTGGATTTGAAACACATTCGAAGGACCCGCCTGTGACAGAAGAAATCTCCTAATTTCTTATTGACTGGGATTGTCTGAGAATGCTCTTTTCTCGTATTAACGCTAGCAAATACTACCTCTTCGTTGGGAACCTATTACAACGCTGCAACTGTTGAAACTGAACGTCTTCAGATGTTTACATTTATTTACGTGTCGTGAACATTGTGTCTTTACTAACGGCTTTCCAGTACTTTGCAACACAAGTACTTAAGACACCTATTGTCAAACGTCGTAAGTAAAGAGACGAAGTTCACAATGCGTAAATAAATATAAACATCTGAAGATGGGACGGATATAAAGTGAATGTAAGCTCAAAAAAGTGTCTTTTGGGGCATAATTTGCAGGCGTGACCCGCCACAAAGAGGTAACATTCATATTTCTGCGTTACCCCATAAATATTGACGGCACGGACGCTATACTTTTAACTTTATGTGTAGCGCTGCTGTCACATCACGTGACTAGGCTGCCCTCGAGCTTAAGTACCGGGTGGTTAACATTAAAGCGTAGCTACTGACGGAGGTCCAGTGTGAGCTGTAATTACCGTATGGCAGCGAAACGTGGTACATATGCTAAAACGTGAATGCGGGACAGATTTACACTGGAAAACCGATTAGTTCCGATTGTGGCCACCAGGTGCAAATCGGACGCTGTTCGTATGATGTATGATATACACGCTGTCATTTGACAAGCCGTAACATGAGTGAACAAAGTGGCTGTCCAGAAGGGAGACCATACGGTGTCAGTGAAATTGTTTTATGCGAACAGCAGCAATTAAAGTGCTGCACTGAGAGAGTATCGCCGACTGAAAGGCCTGGGGAGAAGCCCGATGGCATTTCATGGTTAAAAGACCATGATTTTTATTTAATTTAAACGCCCGCATCTCGTGGTCGTGCGGTAGCGTTCTCGCTTCCCACACCCGGGTTCCCGGGTTCGATTCCCGGCGGGGTCAGGGATTTTCTCTGCCTCGTGATGGCTGGGTGTTGTGTGCTGTCCTTAGGTTAGTTAGGTTTAAGTAGTTCTAAGTTCTAGAGGACTTATGACCACAGCAGTTGAGTCCCATAGTGCTCAGAGCCATTTGAACCATTTTAATTTAAACGTATGGCTCGGGCCCCCCGTCGGGCAGACCGTTCGCCGGGTGCTGGTCTTTCAATTTGACCCGCTAGAGCGAACTGCAGTCGATGAGGATGATGATGAAGATGATGACAACACAAAATCCAGTCCCTGGACGGAGAAAATTCTCCGACCCAGCCGGGAATCGAACCCGGGCCCAGAGGATTGACAATCCATCACGCTGACCATTCAGCTGCCGGGGGCGGACAAAAGATGACGATAATGAAATTCGAAAACACGCATTTCCTTGGTGTGGTATGTGGAAGAGGAAGACATCCAAATTATTCACGAGGTTGCTACACATGGAAGACGAAGGCATGCTATCCCGACGGACGTTACTGACGAAGTTGGTATTGCTGTAACTGACATGTAGCACGTGCCCAGAGTAGTGCTATATAGAGCTCGTGCAGTGTCGCGAGCATTGTCCTTCCCATGGTCAACACTACAGAATGTTTTGCGGCCTGTTTTACACTGCTACCCGTACAAAATCCAGACGGTGTACGACCTAGAACGTCATGATCCGCAGCGACATTTTAAACTTGTTCTTTAGTTTCTGGCACCGTTCGAAGTTGATGACATGGGAGCGGGCAATATTCTTTGAAGTGCCGCGTGGAGTGTCCGCGCGGTTTGAAGCGCCATGTCACGCAGCCCCTCCCGCCGGAGGTTCGAGTCCTCCCTCGGGGATGTGTGTGTGTGTATGTGTGTGTGTGTGTGTGTGTGTGTGTGTGTGTGTATGTTTTGTTTTCGGTTGGTTGGTTAGTTTAAGCAGTATGTAATTGTAGGTACCGATTACCTCAGCAGTTTGGTTCCTGAGGAATTCACACACATTTGAACATTTTTCTTTGAAGCAACTGGGTACATTTTGCACTACAGGGTGCAGTGAACACACCGAACTGCCGAATTTGAGGTACTGTTAAGCCGCGTCTTGGGCACAAACGACCATTGCACTCGGCGTATGTGACTGTGTCGTGTGGATTCACAAGTATCTTTATTCTGGGTCCAGTGGGCCTGCCACCTGTACCGAGGCGCTTGCACGCTGTCGAGACTTCGTACAGCGTGTGGTTCCTGCTTTGGAATAGCGCAACTGTGTGGAAAGCACTGTTTTCACGCAAGATGGCGCATCACGTCGTGTTGCTCGCCCAGCGAAAGATTTGCTTAATGCAACCTTTCTCCATCTTGTTATCCCCAGAGGTTTTCCAGATGCATGTCCTAGAAGATCACCTAAGCCGAATCCATGTGACTTCTGGTTCTGGGGATTTCTCAAAGAACGTATTTACCATCGACACTTCCGGTCTATCTGATCTGAAGGCCAGTTTATAGGAACACGTTGTTCAGATACCTCTGGAATTTTATGCGAGCAACTGTTGATCACGTCGTTTTACGGAAACGGCATTTCGTCGATGACTCCATGCCCATATGGAACAAACTGTGTAAACAATGTTTACTAATAAAATCAACATTATGCCTTACTACGTTGTTAGACCTCTTTTTGCCCAGGTCCCATTCTTAATCCACTACATATGGACATATTTCTATACATTTCTTACATTGACACTCCAGATTTGCACCTGGTGGCGAATATTGGAATCTATTTTTGTCATAAATGGGTTTCACGCTACAATATCTACGAAGTTTGGCTGCCATATGATAATTACATCCCACACTGAGCTTCCGTGAATAACTGCACGTTAATTACACAGAGGTGACAGAAGTCATCGGATACTTCCTATTGTCGTATCGGACCTCCTTTTGCTTGGTGTAGAGCAGCAACAAGTCGTTGGAAGTCCCGTGAGATATTGTGCACTAACTGACCTCTCGATTGTGTCCCATAAATGGTCGATGGGCTATTTTCGATGTTGGGCGATCCGGGTGGCCAAATCATTCGTTCGAATTGTCCGGAATGTTCTTCAAACCAGTAGCGAACGACTATGGTCGGGTGACAAGGCGCATTGTCATCCATAAAATTCCATTCTTGCATGGGAACAAGACGTCCATGAATGGCTGCAGATGGTCGTCGAGTAGCCGATCATAATCATGTCCAGTCAATGATCGGCTCAGTTCGACCAAAGGACCCATTTCATTCACTCAGCCCACACCATTAAGGAGTCACCACCAGCTTGCACAGTGCCTTGTTGACAACTTGGGTCGCTGGCTTCATGGGGGCTGCGGCCCACTCGAACCCTACCATCACCTCTCTCCTACTTAATTCGGACTCGCCTGACCAGACGACAGTTTTACAGTCTAAGGTTCAACAGTTGTGCTGACGAGCCCAGGAGAGGCGCTGCAGCCGATGTCGCGCTATTAGCGAAGGCACTCACGTCGTTTGTCTGCTTCCATAGCCCATTAACGCCATATTTCGCCGCACTGTCCTAACGGATACTTTCGTCGCACTTCTCTCGTGATATCTGCGGTTATTTCACGCAGTGTTGCCTGTCTGTTAGCACTGACAACTCTACGCAAACGCCGCTCCTCTCGGTCGTTAAGTGAAGGCCGTCGGTCACTGCGTTGTCCTTAGTGAGAGGTAATTTCTGAAATTTAATATTCTTGGCACACTCTTGAGACTGTGGATCTCGGAATAGCGAACTCCAAAATGATTTTCGGAATTGTAAGTCCCACGCATGTAGTTCCATTTACCATTACGCGTCCAAAGTGGTGCGGCCATAATCACATCAGAAGCATTTTCACGGGAATCAGCTGAGTACAAATGGCAGCTCCGAGAATGCTCTGCCTTTCAACCCTGTGTACACTATCATCAGACCAATGAGCCAGCAAAGGTTGCCTGTGCCTGGTGTACAGAATACCTTTCGACCGCGAGTGTTCTTTAAAGTTGTTAATGTGGTAAGAACCACTGTTGAGAATAGGAACCCAGCTTCCTTTATTGCAAAAATTATGTGTTTCGGAACTCGTTATCTGTTTGTGATTCCTGCATTTTGCAAAAAAACTTACGATGGCTATTGGGTCGTTCGGTTGTGGCCAAATGGCAACAAAGATGAGAGAATTTTCTCTCGGGGTCAGCCAGTTAGAGCGAAACTCGTAAAGAAGTTTGACGGTGTACGTTTCCGCAGGCGTGGCAGAATAATAAAAACGGAGGGGGGGGGGGGGGGATGTGCGCGAGCACGGCTCCAGCGGAGTCGTTCGTAGCACTCGCCGATCGGACGAATCTCCGGACCGTAAACACTGGGGAGCTTGGCAGCAAGCGTACAATTTTCTACTTCTTACTACACTGATTCGATAGAGCGGGTAACGCAATGTACTCGCATTTGGGAGGATGGCGGTTCAAGTTCTCGCCCAGCCATCCAACTATACGTTTCCTGTAGTTTCCCTATATCAAATAACGCCGATGCAGGGATACTTCACTCGAAAATAATTCTGTAGATTTCCTTCCTAATCCTGTCCGATGTGAGCTTGAAAGCTGCCTATCACACTGACAGCTTTCAGGCCTGTTACTTCACCCATGTATTCTAAAACTGCAAACATGCTTATGTATCAAGCATTCCACCGCAGCACGTAACACAGTATTTGACGAACTTACAAGGAGATCAAACAGCAACTGTATTTTTGTAATTTTTCTGTATTTATAGTACGTGAAGTTCAGAACTCGAATATCAGTGCCACAATACATTTAAACGCAGCTCTTAAAAATTTTCCAGATAATCTACTTTGAAGATTTACGAATGCACTTAGTACTACAAAGTAAGTATGATATTTCTATAGGGAGTGCGGCTCTGTGGAGACGTTCTCGTGTAAGAAGTGGACGGTGTGGGTTCAATTTCTGGCCAATGCAATTTTTTTTTAAAAAAAGGGGATGTCCTATGAGCATTTCCGTAAAGGATAAAATGCAGAAAGATGGAAAAGAATCTATAGCGTTCGAAACTGTTAATTGCTGGTTCAGGTCCCGTCTAGGTAATTGCTTTTTTCGTTTGGTTCAGTTTAAATATGAAATTCATCAAATATATGCTAATTAAAACATATGTCATTTTTATGAAAAATACACGTATTTTAATTTATAATATCACACTCAAAAATCCAGTTTGCATTGCAAATATAAATTATTAATTGCTGATAATTTATGAAAGATCGGTAACAACGTTTGTTTCAGTTGAAGAAAACATTACAAATTAATTCTTTTCAAATTTATGTATTTCACTCGTCACGGAAATGCGCGTACAACGTGCACCTTTATTTAAAAATTTACCACAACAGGGAATCCAACCGGGCCGTTCGTGTGGTAGGCAACACTGCACCACAGCGCAATGCATTTGCCGAAAAATTAATCTCAATCTCCTCGAGAATTTTAGAGTTGCACCAAACGGGTTTGTTAGATTGATATTTCAGTTGTGAACTTTACGCACAGTATTACAAAATCCTTGGGTAACAGAAGAAATATTGAATTTAATTGATGAAAGGAGAAAATATAAAAATGCAGTAAGTGAAACAGGCAAAAAGGAGTACAAACGTCTCAAAAATGAGATCGACAGGAAGTGCAAAATGGCTAAGCAGGGATGGCTAGAGGACAAATGTAAGGATGTAGAGGCCTATCTCACTAGGGGTAAGATAGATACCGCCTACAGGAAAATTAAAGAGACCTTTGGAGATAAGAGAACGACTTGTATGAATATCAAGAGCTCAGATGGAAACCCAGTTCTAAGCAAAGAAGGGAAAGCAGAAAGGTGGAAGGAGTATATAGAGGGTCTATACAAGGGCGATGTACTTGAGGACAATATTATGGAAATGGAAGAGGATGTAGATGAAGATGAAATGGGAGATATGATACTGCATGAAGAGTTTGACAGAGCACTGAAAGACCTGAGTCGAAACAAGGCCCCCGGAGTAGACAATATTCCATTGGAACTACTGACGGCCGTGGGAGAGCCAGTCCTGACAAAACTCTACCATCTGGTGAGCAAGATGTATGAAACAGGCGAAATACCCTCAGACTTCAAGAAGAATATAATAATTCCAATCCCAAAGAAAGCAGGTGTTGACAGATGTGAAAATTACCGAACTATCAGCTTAATAAGTCACAGCTGCAAAAATACTAACACGAATTCTTTACAGACGAATGGAAAAACTAGTAGAAGCCAACCTCGGGGAAGATCAGTTTGGATTCCGTAGAAACACTGGAACACGTGAGGCAATACTGACCTTACGACTTATCTTAGAAGAAAGATTAAGGAAAGGCAAACCTACGTTTCTAGCATTTGTAGACTTAGAGAAAGCTTTTGACAATGTTGACTGGAATACTCTCTTTCAAATTCTAAAGGTGGCAGGGGTAAAATACAGGGAGCGAAAGGCTATTTACAATTTGTACAGAAACCAGATGGCAGTTATAAGAGTCGAGGGACATGAAAGGGAAGCAGTGGTTGGGAAGGGAGTAAGACAGGGTTGTAGCCTCTCCCCGATGTTGTTCAATCTGTATATTGAGCAAGCAGTAAAGGAAACAAAAGAAAAATTCGGAGTAGGTATTAAAATTCATGGAGAAGAAATAAAAACTTTGAGGTTCGCCGATGACATTGTAATTCTGTCAGAGACAGCAAAGGACTTGGAAGAGCAGTTGAATGGAATGGACAGTGTCTTGAAAGGAGGATATAAGATGAACATCAACAAAAGCAAAACAAGGATAATGGAATGTAGTCTAATCAAGTCGGGTGATGCTGAGGGAATTAGATTAGGAAATGAGGCTCTTAAAGTAGTAAAGGAGTTTTGCTATTTGGGGAGCAAAATAACTGATGATGGTCGAAGTAGAGAGGATATAGAATGTAGGCTGGCAATGGCAAGGAAAGCGTTTCTGAAGAAGAGAAATTTGTTAACATCGAGTATAGATTTAAGTGTCAGGAAGTCATTTCTGAAAGTATTCGTATGGAGTGTAGCCATGTATGGAAGTGAAACATGGACGATAAATAGTTTGGGCAAGAAGAGAATAGAAGCTTTCGAAATGTGGTGCTACAGAAGAATGCTGAAGATTAGATGGGTAGATCACATAACTAATGAGGAAGTATTGAATAGGATTGGGGAGAAGAGAAGTTTGTGGCACAACTTGACCAGAAGAAGGGATCGGTTGGTAGGACATGTTCTGAGGCATCAAGGGATCACCAATTTAGTATTGGAGGGCAGCGTGGAGGGTAAAAATCGTAGAGGGAGACCAAGAGATGAATATACTAAGCAGATTCAGAAGGATGTAGGTTGCAGTAGGTACTGGGAGATGAAAAAGCTTGCGCAGGATAGAGTAGCATGGAAAGCTGCATCAAACCAGTCTCAGGACTGAAGACCACAACAACAACAACAACAACATTACAAAAATCTGATTGTTGTGTCGTCCCCTTGTCAGAAGGGATATAGCAAGTGGAACACTTTGGTGAGCAGCTGCGTTAGCTGGTGGGAAGTGAGCGCGGCCGCCTTCTTTGCCATTGACGGGCCTTCCAAACGACACGAGGCGAGGCGAGTCTAGCCTGTTCTTGTTGGTGCTTTCCGGCTGCAGTGGCGCTGCCATTGTTTGAGTAATGTATTGAAATGAAATGTACGTATAGTATTTTGCATTTTCTAGGTAGTTCGGCCGTCCGGTGCAAGGCTTTTAACGCCACTGCGGCGACTTGCGTGTCGCTTATGGTGATGAGAAAAACACACACACACACACACACACACACAAGTCAGAGTCACGTGCGGAGAAAATTCGAACAGCTTGGCGTAACAGTATTTACAGCGTTTCCAGATCTTTAATACGCATTTATTGATGTTCAAACTTTTTCGTTGTTCGGTGAGGTGATCAGTTTCCATCAGAATACTTGGGCGACTGAATTCATCACATCCCCGTCTAGTGTAAGGCTTTCAGTACTCTTCAATGCAGATTGTGCAGTTCTTTCCTGGCGGTGATCTATTACAATAGGTTGAAAGGTATCTTTATAATTAAGGGGTTGTTGTTGTTGTTGTTCGAATCCTGCCTCGGGCATGGATGTGTGTGATGTCCTTAGGTTAGTTAGGTTTAAGTAGTTCTAAGTTCTAGGGCGACTGATGACCTCAGATGTTAAGTCCCATAGTGCTCAGAGCCATTTGAACCATTTTTGTTGTTGTTGTTGTTGTTGTGGTCTTCAGTCCTGAGACTAGTGTGATGCAGCTCTCCATGCTACTCTATCCTGTGCAAGCTTCTTCATCTCCCAGTACCTACTGCAACCTACATTCTTCTGAATCTGTTTAGTGTATTCATCTCTTGGTCTCCCTCTTCGATTTTTACCCTCCACGCTGCCCTCCAATACTAAATTGGTGATCCCTTGATGCCTAAGAATATGCCCCACCAAACGATGCCTTCTCCTAGTCAAGCTGTGCCACAAATTTCTCTTCTCTGCAATTCTGTTCAATACCTCCTCATTAGTTATGTGATCTACCCATCTAACCTTCAGCATTCTTCTGTAGCACCACATTTCGAAAGCTTCTATTCTCTTCTTGTCTAAACTATTTATCGTCCACGTTCACGTTGAGGGGTATCTTTACAATTAATCTGAATATGGGGGGTAAAGTATGGCCTCAATACAAATGTCGCGCAAACGGAGTACAGTAGGTTGTGCCGTACATCAGAGCTGGATGAAGCATGGAGTGGAAAATTCTGGCAAAAGAACATTTATTAGATCGGTAAATTTAATTTAATTAATAAATTAAATCATTCCACTTCCATATATCATAGACTTTGCAGGGGACTCCGAAGTAAATTTCTAGGTTTAATATGTGACGTAATAGATTGTAGGCAACAGCAAACATCATATTACTCACTACACGTGTTCGTGTGTGCAATTAAATTTACCGAGCTAATAATTGTTCTTTTGCCAGAATTTTTGTTTACACACTCACTGCTAAAATTCCACTCCATGCTTCATCCAGCTCTGACGTACGGCACGTCCCACTGCATTCCGTTTGCGCGACATTTGTATTGAGGCCATACTTTACTCCCCGAATTCAGATTAATTGTAAAGATACCCCTTAATTGTAAAGATACCTTTCAACGTATTTCACGCATGGATGATTGTATGCTTTATGATAAAGCGACTAGGCTTTAAACAAAATAATAATCGCTTGACTCAAGGTTTATGAGGCTTATTTGTAATCCTGTGCCACTATTTAGCCGAGCGGTCTAGGATGCTGCAGTCATGGACTGTGCGGCTGGTCCCGGTGGAGGTTCGAGTCCTCCCTCGGGCATGGGTGTGTGTTTGTTTGTCCTTAGAGTAATTTAGGTTAAGTAGTGTGTAAGCTTAGTGACTGATGACCTTAGCAGTTAAGTCCCATAAGATTTCACACACATCTGAACAATTTTTTGCCACTATTTAAAGGTCCTATTATTCTGCCGATATTGTGGTGCATTTACAAACTGCATCTCATTACGACACGTAACTTTACAGGCTTTACGTCTTCATCAGGGAGACCATTCTTCGCGAGCTACTTTATAATCAGTACAGACGTTTCTAAAAACTGCAATCAGCGGAACTCCTCGATATTTCCTTGATTGCTTTTTATATCATAAGGTAGGTCGTCGTCTGAAGGAGCAGAGGGAATTGTTGGTACATCACCTTGCTCGAAAGTAGAATGCGGCACGGATGGGTAAATTAAATTTAACTATCTGGTTTCCTTTGACAATAAGCATTTATTTTTACTAATAGCAAGCAGCAAAGAAAACGAAAAACAAATGAAAGGAGGTTACAGTTCAAGGAGAAGAAATATAAACGTTGAAGTTTGCCGACGACACCTACTTCTGTTAGCAACAGCAGTAGCTGAATGTAATGAATAGCATCTTGAAAAGACGTTATGAGGTGATCAACAAAAGTAAAAAATGGGTGATGGACTGTAGTGTAATTAAATCAGGCGATGTTGAACGAATTAGATTAGGAAATGAGGCAATAAAATTAATAGACGAGTTCCGCTATTTGGGCGGCCAAATAACTGATGACGCCTGAAACAGAGAGAAAATAAAATGAAGACTGGTTATAGCACGAAAAGTGTTAAAGAGAAAGAGGAATTAGTTAACAAGTAATACAAATTTAAGTGTTATGAAGTCTTTCCTGAAGTAGTTGTGTGGAGTGCAGCCTTGTACGGAAGTGGAACGTACACGATAAGCAGTTCAGACAAAAAGAAAACAGAAACTGTTAAGGCTTTCGTGGCCACTTGTTGACGAATTGTCTATAGGCTTCTGTCTCGGGTTCTTTGGCCGACCAGCAATACAGGTCGAAGCTTTGACAATTCCAGCCACTCTTGCTGTCGAAACGTCAGAAAAATCAGTAA
This sequence comes from Schistocerca serialis cubense, assembly GCF_023864345.2. Lineage (NCBI taxonomy): Eukaryota > Metazoa > Arthropoda > Insecta > Orthoptera > Acrididae > Schistocerca > Schistocerca serialis. The sequence continues at coordinate 630,046,061 of NC_064642.1, read as the reverse complement.
ATAAACGTCGACCAAAGAACCCGAGACAGAAGCCAACAGGCAATTTGTCAGAAAACAGACGCTTTTGAAAAGTGTTGCTACAGAAGAATCCTGAACGTTAGGTGGGTAGGTGGAGTAACTAATGAGGAGGTATTGAATAGAATGTGGTAAAAAAGAAGAGACTGACTAAAAGGAAACACGAAGTAACAGAAGGGAATTGTCGGTTTGGTAATGGAGATCGATGAATGAATACAGTAAACAGGTTCAAATCGATGTAGGTTGCAGTACGTATTCGGAGGTGAAAAGTTTCCACAGTGTAGAGCAGCGTCAAGGGATGCATGAGAACAACCTTCTGACTGAAGACCACAACCTCAGCAACAACAACAGCCTTCTCTTCTATAATCAAACTTCACAGAACACTGTATGCCACTATCTTTAATTGAACTATCTGATCAGCAATTTAATTACACTTTGGACCTTTTGCGCCACCACTTATTATTAAAAAAAAACATCCTTACCATCCTATTTTAATGTATCGCGACCGACGCATACAGCCATTTACACTACAGGCCATTAAAATTGCTACACCAAGAAGAAATGCAAATGATAAACGGGTATTCATTGGACAAATATATTACACTAGAACAGACATGTGATTACATTTTCACGCAATTTGGGTGCATGGATCCTGAGAAATCAGTACCTAGAACAACCACCTCTGGCCGTAATAACGGCCTTGATACGGCTGGGCATTGAGTCAAACAGAGCTTGGATAGCGTGTACAGGTACAGCTGCCCATGCAGCTTCAACACTATACCACAGTTCATCAAGAGTAGTGACTGGCGTATTGTGACGAGACAGTTGCTCGGCCACCATTGACCAGACGTTTTCAATTGGTGAGAGATCTGGAGAATGAGCTGGCCAGGGCAGCAGTCGAACATTTTCTGTATCCAGAAAGGCCCGTACAGGACCTGCAACATGCGGTCGTGCATTATCCTGCTGAAATGTAGGGTTTCGCAGGAATCGAATGAAGGGTAGAGCCACGGGTGGTAACACATCTGAAATGTAACGTCCACTGTTCAGAGTGCCGTCGATGCGAACGAGAGGTGACCGAGACGTGTAACCACTGGCACCCCATACCATCACACCGGGTGATACGCCAGTATGGCGATGACGAATACACGCTTCCAATGTGCGTTCACCGCGATGTCGCCAAACACGGATGCGACCATCATGATGCTGTAAACAGATCCTGGATTCATCCGAAAAAATGACGTTTTGCCATTCGTGCACCCAGGTTCGTCGTTGAGTACACCATCGCAGGCGCTCTTGTCTGTGATGCAGCGTCAAGGGTAACCGCAGCCACGGTCTCCGAGCTGATAGTCCATGCTGCTGCAAACGTCGTCGAACTGTTCGTGCAGATGGTTGTCTTGCAAACGTCCCCATCTGTTGACTCAGGGATCGAGACGTGGCTGCACCATCCGTTACAGCCATGCGGATAAGATGCCTGTCATCTCGACTGCTAGTGATACGATGGCCTTTGGGATCCAGCACGGCGTTCCGTATTACCCTCCTGAACCCACGGATTCCATATTCCGCTAACAGTTATTGGGTCTCGACCAACGCGAGCAACAATGTCGCGATACGATAAACCGCAATCGCGATAGGCTACAATCCGACCTTTATCAAAGTCGGAAACGTGATGGTACGCATTTCTCCTCCTTACACGAGGCATCACAACACCGTTTTATGAGGCAACGCCGGTCAACTGCTGTTTGTGTATGAGTAATCGGTTGGAAACTTTCCTCATGTCAGCACGCTGTAGGTGTCGCCACCGGCGCCAACCTTGTGTGAATGCTCTGCAAAGCTAATCATTTGCGTATCACAGTATCTTCTTCCTGTCGGTTAAATTTCGCGTCTATAGCACGTCATCTTCGTGGTGTAGCAATTTTAATGGCCAGTAGTATACTACATCTCGTGTACGACTCTGCCGGCCGACTGCTACTCCCCGCGGTGCTAAACAGAGATCAAGCAAACCCATTACTGAGGCCAGACATGCAGTTTTAATTAATTATCCACACAGCTCGCCAACGCAGTTCCCCTCTAGCTTCGCACGCGGACACTGATATTCGGACGAGCTGTGACACGAGCAACATTATACTCCCTAATCTTTCTTCCATTATTAGCATTTTTTCGACATTGTAACTGTATAATTATCACTGAGTGCCAGTATCCAAAAGTACCAACGTTTGCAGGTCACGCGCAATCTAGATGAGCATCAAATTAGTCAAGCGGCGATTGGTCTCCGCGCTTGTATGGAAGTGTGTCGCCTACATTGATTCTCACAGGTATCCATTGGCATATGAGGAAGATAGCACGGTGAATTCAACATTGACGTAGTTTCCTAGCTGTAATGTTCTGTGGCTGTTTAAATCATAAACTCTACCTGACCTAGACGGGATACTTAGGCTTAAAATTGTCCGCACGAACATGATCGCACAGCACAAATTTCGAAATGTGTGAATATTAAAAATGTGTGTCGGATCGGGACTTGAACCCTGAAATTTTCCCTTTCGCGGACATGTGCTGGCTCGATTTAATTGCGCCGGTACCTCATGTTCTACCTTCCAAATTTCACAGAAGTTCTCCTGTAGGTTGGAGAACTGTGAATCTTAGTATATAGAAGTTGTACTTGGCGGAAGTAATGCTGTGAGAAGGGCTCTTGAGTCGTGCTAGGATATCTCAGTTTGTACAGCATTCGCCCGCGAGAGGTGAAGGTTCTTGTTTCGAGTTCCGGTCTGGCACAGACTTTTAATCAGGCGGAAAATTTCATGTCAGAACACACTCCACTGCAGAGAGAAAAATTAATTCTCGGTGTACACTGTTCGTAGCCAGTCAAATGTAATACTACAGCGCCACGTTTAAGAGGCATTAAGGCTAAGTCATCTTAGGCTCCACATCGAAAGGCACAACTGTTGATTTGTCATTACTGCTGCCCGCGCTGAAATAACGAAAGTTCACCTATGAAACTCGAAATTGCTGATAATACTACGCAGAGAAGCGATGTCAGTAACGCCTGCTCGCCAGCTGAACTAGTTTGGAGACTTTAATCTTGCAGTGACCGGATAGTTCTAACTGTACTGATTACTAGGGAGTCATTTATCATTCTTGGTCTGCTGATGAAAATTATACAAACTGAAGTTCTGTCTGAAGATCATATCATGCCACATTACAAAAACTTAGATCAGCGCCTATAGTTGCATGCGAACTTTTCATCACCCAATCTTGCGAAAGAATAGTCCATAACAATGACCAAGAATGCCCCTTACCCATTCCAGACGGCACTACAAGTTACCCTAAGATCAACAACAGACTTCGATCGCAGTTTTCGGGATCTGCGCGCATACTCCCCTTCCCAGTGTGTCCGTGTCCGCCCCCGGTAGCTGAGTGGTCAGCGCGACGGACTGAGAGTCCTAAGGGCCCGGGTTCGATTCCCGGCTGGGTCGGAGATTTTCTACCCGACGGGAGGTCCTCGTCACACGTTTGTAAGTGTGTCCGTACACTGCACATACCCTCTGTGTGTTCCTCAATACTTGTACAGCTAACACGATCCGTGAGGATGTTGTCGTAGGTTGGATGTATGTCGATATAGTAGAGGCTACCTTAGTATCATTCTGTTGTGGTACTCCATAAGTTACAAGTAGCTCTCCCAGCGTTTTGGTATCCTTGAAGTAAGTAGGAGTCTGCGGCCATCCGATTACAGGGCACAACTGCTACCTCTCTTTTTTTGTGCCCACATGACCAAGACACCGGCATCGGTGGTGCGGCTAACTGGCTAACGCGATGTTGGAGTGCAGGCCGGTAATCTGAAATGCAAATCGGGTGCCCTCAGCGGCGAGTTCCGGTCGTTCCCCCGTCGCTGCGGCAATAAGCGTTAAATAAACCGATCCGAGGCGCCGAGCCCGGTATGGAAATGCGCAATGCACGTCCCTGTCCCGGCCTCCGTAAATAATCTCTCTCGCCTGCAGTTCCTTAACGGGGCGCTGCTGTTGATAGCGGCGGATGCCTCCTCTCATTTTTACGTGACAGCGTTTTGCTTCGAGTCTGACACACACACACACACACACACACACACACACACTCTCTCTCTCTCTCTCTCTCTCTCCCCTCGCCCCCTCTCCCCCTCTCCCCCTCTCTCTCTCTTACACTCTCTCTCTCTCTCTCTCTCTCTCTCTCTCTCTCTCTCCCCTCCCCTCCCCCTCTCCCCCTCTCTCTTACACACACCACACACACACACACACACACACACACACACAGTGGCCGTCAGACTTAGCAGATCGCTTCGAATGGACGTTTTATCGCTCCACGTTCTTTTAGTCTTCTAGGTGTCAACGTAGTCTGAATTCTAAAGACCTCACGGCGCAGTACAATTCGGTATTGCCAGCCCTCCGACTTAGTGAAACCTTGAGCTCTTTATGATACTTAACCAACGTGTCGTATCCGTTGCACAACGTATAAATAGTTCTCAGATGTATGGTGCTTGATTAAAAAAAATATTTCGGTACTGGAAAAAAGAAGAAAGAAATTGGCACTGTGGCCTTCCAGCGAGTGTTTTTGAAATTCAGACTTCTTAAAATGTTATTTTAAAGCTATTCTGCGCATTTTAAAAATGTGAATACAACATGTGTTGTACATCGCTTCAACCGTAGCAAAAGTTCTATCGGACCACATCTCAAATTCTTCATGTCTGATATTTTTCCGTAGGAGGTACCGGTAAGGTGTATCGGTGCGTAACGTGACAAAGTCTGCTCAGGTGTCGAAAATCTGTCCCTGTAGCCTTTTCTCTTCTTTTTTTACCAAAATCATTTGGTAATATCAGGAGGAAGCCCAGTCCTAAACAGGAAGACACAAAGCAAATTCACTTTGCATCTTTGTAATAAACAGAGTGCAATATAGCAAACTGGGGCTAAATGGAGCGATTTCCTGTCCGAATTACCGAAAATTTTAATTATAAACATGCTTTTTATGATAATTATCTGAAACTGTAATTAGGAATGTAATACAGAGCGAAGGTAATGTTTAAAGAAAACTGGATGAACTCTAATATTATGAGAAATTCTGCATATTATATTTAATTTAAAGCAACTAACGTTATAATATCACAAGCATGGGCAACAGAATTGAACAAATTTAAGTTACAACGTACGTTCAATGGTTACTTTAAACAAGCGTCATAAACACAGAATGAATTTATCACTCTGCAGCGAAGTGTGCGCTGATATGAAACTTCCTGGCAGACAAAACTGTGTGCCGGATCGAGATCCGAATTCGAGACCTAGAGGCCCCGCCTGCGAAACACAGAGGTCCCGAGTTCGAGTTTCGGTGCGACACACAGTTTTAATTTACCAGGAAGTTTCATATCGGCGTACACTCCGCTGCAGAGAGAAAGTTTCGTTCTGGAAACATCCTCGAGGCTGTAGCCAAGCCACGTCTTGCAGTATCCTTTCTTCCAGGAATGCTACTCTTGCAAGTTTCGCATGCGAACTTCTGTGGCGACTGGAAGGCAGTACATAAGGTACTGACGGATGTAAAGCTATGACGAGGGGTCGTGAGTCATGCTTGGGTACCCCAGTCAGTAGAGGCCTGCGTAAAGGCAAGGATCTCGAGTTCGGGTCTCGGACGGGCACACAGTTTTACTCTGCCAGGAGGTTGGTTGGTTGGTTTGGGGAAGGAGACCAGACAGCGTGGTCATCGGTCTCATCGGATTAGGGAAGGATGGGGAAGGAAGTCGGCAGTGCCCTTTCAGAGGAACCATCCCGGCATTTGCCTGGAGTGATTTAGGGAAATCACGGAAAACCTAAATCAGGATGGCCGGACCCGGGATTGAACCGTCGTCCTTCCGAATGCGAGTCCAGTGTCTAACCACTGCGCCACCTCGCTCGGTAGCTGCCAGGAGGTTTCATGCTATGTACATTATGCACATGTACATTACTGTACGTATTGAAAAATGAAAGACTACACTCTACTCGAAATTTATATGCAACATTAACTGCTGTCATCTGGATTTTCAATGATATGGTCAACAGTAGCGAAAGAAGCACTGTTATTTATAGTCTGATGACGCCGTGTCAGTATTTTCATCATCAGATCTTCTAAACTTAGCGATATGTATTTACTCTAACACTCATCTTGTTTACTATCTACATCTACATAACTGCTCCGCAATTCACACGTAAGTGCCTGCCTGGCAGAGGATTCATCGAACCATTTTCACACTATTTTTTACCGTTCAACCCTCGAACAGCGGTCAAAAAATGAAAGATTAAATCTCTCTGTGCGAGGTCTGATTTATTTTATTATGATGATTACTAGTCCTGGGTAGGTGGGCCTCAACAAAATATATACGAATTCGGAAGAGAAGGGTGGAGATTGAAATTTCGAAAAGCGGCCACCGGAAATCGCGTATCGTATCAGTGACATACGTTCCTCACAATCTGCAACGGGTGACGCGAATGGGAAGAGAGAGGATGCGTTCAATATTTTACAATAAATGGCCTTCTATGGTGAATGCTTTCCGGTACACTAAGGCGGCATTTCACGTCGTGGTGGAGAACCAGTCCTAACTCCATCTAATTCCGAATTAGGAAGTCCGAATTAGTAACGGTTCAATGTATTCGCATACTGCATGAAATTGATAGCAAACAAATTTTAAGGCCTATCTGTAGAACATCGTACTGTGCACAGATTTATGCAGTGGGACAGCATATTGCAGCTTAAAGACTCCTGCAGTTCCATGCAGCCCTCCAGGTAAAACAATGCTCATTGAAAAGTCAATCACCTCGCTCCATGCTTCGTTTTTACTTATGCATTTATGTACCTGGAGGGCTAGATATCACAAATACTGCTTACATGAAATATGACATACATTTTTGTACAAACGACGAAAATAATATCGAGGCCAAAATACAGTGCGTTTCACGTACTCTTCAGACGCTGTCTTCAGCGTTGCGCAGAAAGGAATACTCCAGTAGGGAGATTGTGATACCCTATGGCGTTCCGGCTAGTTCCTCAAACGTTGGGAGGTGCCATATCGCTTTTGGTTAACTTGAGTTCACTCTGGAAATAAGCCCGGTTCCAGACTGAAGCGCCTAGAACCGCTCGGCACACCGGCCGGCAATCACAGAGTCGCCATTATAAATCAGAAAGGTGAAGTCCGATTACCACGTGGAAATCTCTGGGTGTGTCCACCTCAAAGGAGGACGGAACCTACGCTAATCGAATACACCGAACATGGGCAGATCATATACACAGCATATTTTTAGCGCGGTGCTCCAACTTCACCACAAAGCAATCGTGAATAAGCGTCATGGTGTGGGATGTCGAGAGGTAATCTTGCTGCAAGACATTGCGCATCCTTATACAGCAAACGTGCGGAGTGTGTGTGTGTGTGTGGGGGGGGGGGGGGGGGGGGGGCGAGGCAGACTGCTATGTCGTCAACCGTAGAGGAGGGGAGGGGAAGATGTGAGATGTGCTGCGCAGTTGTCGCGTGCCGGCGTGGGTCAAGAAGTTGAAAGGCCCCATCTTTGTTACACGTTTCTAACTGGGAATTACTGGTTATTTTCATGGACAATAAGAAATGTTTCCTTTGATGCTTTACATACAGTTTGAAAATTTTCAGAGGTATAAGCCTAAAATATGATGACAAGCAGATAGATGTCGACAGTTTGAAATTTAGGGAACTACTGTCCCATAATAAATTCAGTTGGGAGGAGCTTATCACAAAACTGCTGAAGCGCTTAAACAGATCTCTATTTGCAATGCACATTTATCTTACTTTGATTTCGAAATGTCATACGGGATTTTTTTTTTAACTTGTCAGGCCAAGCTAAAGTTTTCAGAGACTAGAAATGTGAAATAATGATTATGTGTGCTCTTTTGCAAACCAAAACCTCAGTTCATGGGATCAATGCCTGAAATAAGAATAATCTTGTTCAGGAACACACATTATCAGTAATTTGCCAGCAGCAGTAAAAAGCTGAACTACTAATGAAGTTCAAACCACTGAGTACGAGGGGCAACCAAACAGCAGTGATAATACATTTCAACTGACGACAACCGCAACACATGCATGAAAATGATGAATAAATCATGACTAGTTTCACATTGTCACATCGTCACATAACGAATTCTTGACCTTCAAAAGATACGAAAATACGATTAGTATCTTTGTATCTTCTTTGTGGCAAAGTTTGTCACCAGAAGATGTGACTAGAATATCACGAAACTATTGGTGATTAATAAATCATTTTGATGCAGCTGTTGCGGTTTTCTTCAGTTGAAAAAATAAAGTTCACTTTTAAACGAACCTAAAAGATTTCTTGGTGGCCACCTCCCTGTACTCCATTGATGAATCTCCTAGTACAACGAACTGTGCGCAAAATGACTTTTCTATTTGCTGTTGCATGGTTACAATAACCTATGAACTATCGTGTGCAGCTCAGTTTGTTGAGCATTTGCTCATTCTGTGACAAGTTTGCTATTACCTGGTAAACGAAAATATTTTTAGGGTTTTTTGACTTATTCCTCAGCCATGACGACCATTCCACTTGAGACCTATGGAAAGTACATTAGCACTTTTCTTTGGAAATATTCATTGTGTATTTTGGTGGCCACAAATCATGGAACGATCAGCCAATGTTTCGGTTTTCTCCTAAACGTGTCACGGAGTTACCGGATGACGTCACGAGCAATGTGTCGATACCCGTAAATGAGCGGCAACACTATTGCTGTAGTTTCGATAAAACAGTTTTACGAGTGGATGTGTGCTCACCTTGTCCAGACTCATGTTAACAGTCTGCAACTGTAATGCACACCGATGTGTGCGTTTCAACACTACAACGTCGTACCAGTACTGGCACCTAACGCAAAGCGTTGACACAACTACCAATCCTGGAGCTCACAGTCTGAATATCGTTCCTATAAAGTTGGGTACTCGTACGGTAAATAGTTTTCCGTCTATACTGAATAGATAGTGAATGTTTAATTGTAACCACCCTATACATACAGGGTGACAGTTACTGAACTATGTGAAATAAAATCGTCATAACTTCTGAACAGTTTGCGTTAGGACGTTCAAACTGCACGGTTAGCAGCGGGGCGTGATGGGAATTAGCTAATAAGCATGCGCTAGACCTTGTTGTTGTTGGCCATTTGTACGTGAATATGTCACGGCACAGCGTGCCTGAGCGTATATCGCTTGTGATGAAGGCCTACTATGCGAACAGTAACATTCCAACTGCATCTCAAAGGAAGTTTGCGACCGAGTTCAAGCTACAGACAACCGGTCCAAGTATGCTAACAATCAAGAATTTGATTCGCAAGTGTGAGAGAGCGGGTAGTGGTCGTGATGAAAGTGTTGGCAATGTCGGTCGTCCAAAAATGGTGAAAACGCCTGAAAACATCGGGAAGACTCACGCTTTGTTTCAAACCAGCGCCAGGAAATCGATCAGACGAACTGCACAACAGGTGGGAATCAACACTGCGACAAATTGTTTTTGAAGATCTGCACCTATTCCCACACAAAATTCAAACCCATCAGCCATTAAGCCCCAGGGCCATGGAACAGTGCTTGTGCTTCACCAGCACTATTATCCACAGAACTGACGAACAGGACCTTGATGTTATTTGGTTTGATTTAGCAACGAAGCCCACTTTCATTTGGATGAGTTCATCAGTAAGCAAAATATTCCTATTTCAGGGACTGAGAATCCACATTTCCCTATCGGGAAGTCTCTTCACTCTCAACAGGTGACTGGGTGTGTACAATGTCCAGTCACGGAATAATCGGTGCAATATTTCGTGAACGGTACATCAAGGTTTTGGAAGATGATTTCATCCTCATTATCAAAAAGTGACCATGATTTCGACAAGATGTGGTTCATGCAAGACGGAGCGTGACCCCATTGAAGCAGGAGAGTTTTTGATGTCCTGGAGGATCACTTTGGGGACTGCATTCTGGCTGTGGGGTACCCAGACGCCACTGGCAAGGGCCTCGATTGGCCATCATATTCTCCAGATCTGAACACGTGCGGCTCCTTTTGGTGGGCTATATTAAACACAAAGGTATACAGCAATAACCCCAAAACCATTGCTGAGTTGAGAACAGCCATTCAGAAGGTCATCGACAGCATCGATGTTCCGATACTTCAGTGAGTCATGTGGAATTTTGCTATTCGTCTGCGCCACATCACCGCCAATGATGGCACGCATATCGAACGTGTCATAACCAAAATCTGAATATCTACAGTGACGTTTATATGTTGAATAACCTTTACATGTTGAATAGAGTGTGTGCACACCGTAGTTTGTAACTAAACTACTGGCCATTAAAATTGCTACACCACGAAGTTGACGTGCTACAGACGCGAAATTTAACCGAGAGGAAGAAGATGCTGTGATATGCAAATTATTAGCTTTTCAGAGCATCCACACAAGGTTGGCGCCGGTGGCGACACCTACAACGTGCTGACATGAGGAAAGTTTCCAATCGATTTCTCATATACAAACAGCAGTTGACCGGCGTTGCCTGGTGAAACGTTGTTGTGATGCCTCGTGTAAGGAGGAGATATGTGTACCATCACGTTTCCGACTTTGATAAAGGTCGAATTGTAGCCTATCGCGATTGCGGTTTATCGTATCGCGACATTGCTGCTCGCGTTGGTCGAGATCCAATGACTGTTAACAGAATATGGAATCGGTGGGTTCACGAGGGTAATACGGAACGCCGTGCTGGATCCCAACGGCCTGTCGAGATGACAGGCATCTTATCCGCATGGCTGTAACGGATGGTGCAGCCACGTCTCGATCCCCGAGGCAACAGGTAGGGACGTTTGCAAGACAACCATCTGCACGAACAGTTCGACAACGTTTGAAGCAGCACGGACTATCGGCTCGGAGACCATGGCTGCGGTTACCCTTGACGCTGCATCACAGACAGGAGCATCTGCGATGGTGTACTCAACGACGAACCTGGGTGCACGAATGGCAAAGCGTCATTTTTTTCGGATGAATCCAGGTCATGTTTAAAGCATCAAGAAGGTCGCATCCGTTTTTGGCGACATCGCGGTGAACGCACATTGGAAGCGTGTATTCGTCATCGCCATACTGGCGTATCACCCGGCGTGATGGTATGGGGTGCCATTGGCTAATCATCTCGTTCACCTCTTGTTTTCATTGACGGCACTTTGAACAGTGGACGTTACATTTCAGATGTGCTACGACCCGTAGCTCTGCCCTTCATTCGATCCCTGCGAAGCCATACAGTTCAGCAGGATAATGCACCACCGCATGTTGCAGGTCCTGTATGATACTTTCTGGATACAGGAAATGTCCGACTGCTGCCCTGGCCAGCTCATTCTCCAGATCTCTCACCAATTGAAAACGTCTGGTCAATGGTGGCCGAGCAACTGGCTCGTCACAATACGCCAGTCACTACTCTTGGTGAACTGTGGTATCGTGTTGAAGCTGCATGGACTGCTGTACCTGTACACGCCATCCAAGCTCTGTTTGACTCAATGCCCAGGCGTATTAAAGCCGTTATTACGGCCAGAGGTGTTTGTTCTAGGTACTGATTTCTCAGGATCTGTTGTTGTTGTTGTGGTCTTCAGTCCTGAGACTGGTTTGATGCAGCTCTCCATGCTACTCTATCCTGTGCAAGCTTCTTCATCTCCCAGTACCTACTGCAACCTACATCCTTCTGAATCTGCTTAGTGTATTCATCTCTTGGTCTCCCTCTACGATTTTTACCCTCCACGCTGCCCTCCAATGCTAAATTGGTGATCCCTGGATGTCTCAGAACATGTCCTACCAACCGATCCCTTCTTCTAGTCAAGTTGTGCCACAAGCTCCTCTTCTCCCTAATTCTATTCAATACCTCCTCATTAGTTATGTGATCAACCAATCTAATCTTCAGCGTTCTTCTGTAGCACCACATTTCGAAAGCTTCTATTCTCTTCTTGTCTAAGCTATTTATCGTCCACGTTTCACTTCCATACATTGCTACACTCCATACAAATACTTTCAGAAATGACTTCCTGACACTTAAATCTATACTCGATGTTAACAAATTTTTCTTCTTCAGAAACGCATTCCTTGCCATTGCCAGTCTACATTTTATATCCTCTCTACTTCGACCATCATCAGTTGTTTTGCTCCCCAAATAGCAAAATTCCTTTACTACTTTAAGTGTCTCATTTTCTAATCTAATTCCCTCAGCATCACCCGATTTAATTCGACTACATTCCATTATCCTCGTTTTGCTTTTGTTGATGTTCATCTTATACCCTCCTTTCAAGACACTGTCCATTCCGTTCAACTGTTCTTCCAAGTCCTTTGCTGTCTCTGACTGAATTACAATGTCATCGGCGAACCTCAAAGTTTTTATTTCTTCTCCATGGATTTTTAATACCTACTCCAAACTTTTCTTTTGTTTCCTTTATTGCTTGCTCAATATACAGATTGAATAACATCGGGGATAGGCTAGAACCCTGTCTCACTCCCTTCCCAACCACTGCTCCCCTTTCATACCCCTCGACTCTTATAACTGCCATCTGGTTTCTGTACAAATTGTAAATAGCCTTTCGCTCTCTGTATTTTACCCCTGCCACCTTTAGAATTTGAAAGAGAGTATTCCAATCAATTGTCAAAAGCTTTCTCTAAGTCTACAAATGTTAGAAACGTAGGTTTGCCTTTTCTTAATCTTTCTTCTAAGATAAGTCGTAGGGTCAGTATTGCCTCACGTGTTCCAACATTTCTATGGAATCCAAATTGATCTTCCCCGAGGTCGGCTTCTATCAGTTTTTCCATTCGTCTGTAAAGAATTCGTGTTAGTATTTTGCAGCTGTGACTTACTAAACTGATGGTTCGGTAATTTTCACATCTGTCAACACCTGCTTTCTTTGGGATTGGAATTATTATATTCTTCTTGAAGTCTGAGGGTATTTCACCTGTCTCATACATCTTGCTCACCAGATGGTAGAGTTTTGTCATGACTGGCTCTCCCAAGGCCGTCAATAGTTCTAATGGAATGTTGTCTATTCCCGGGGCCTTGTTTCGACTCAGATCTTTCAGTGCTCTGTCAAACTCTTCATGCAGTATCGTATCTCCCATTTCATCTTTATCTACATCCTCTTTCATTTGCATAATATTGTCCTCAAGTACATCGCCCTTGTATAGGCCCTCTATATACTCCTTCCACCTTTCTGCTTTCCCTTCTTTGCTTAGAACTGGGTTTCCATCAAAGCTCTTGATATTCATGCAAGTGGTTCTCCTTTCTCCAAAATTCTCTTTAATTTTCCTGTAGGCAGTATCTATCTTACCCCTAGTGAGATAAGCCTCTACATCCTTACATTTGTCCTCTAGCCATCCCTGCTTAGCCATTTTGCACTTCCTGTCGATATCATTTTTGAGACGTTTGTATTGCTTTTTGTCTGCTTCATTTACTGCATTTTTATACTTTCTCCTTTCATCAATTAAATTCAATATTTCTTCTGTTACCCAAGGGTTTCTACTAGCCCTCGTCTTTTTACCTATTTGATCCTGTGCTGCCTTCACTATTTCATCCCTCAAAGCTACCCATTCTTCTTCTACTGTATTTCTTTCCCCCATTCCTGTCAATTGTTCCCTTATGCTCTCCCTGAAACTCTGTACAATCTCTGGTTCTTTCAGTTTATCCAGGTCCCATCTCTTTAAATTCCCACCTTTTTGCAGTTTCTTCAGTTTTAATCTACAGTTCATAACCAATAGATTGTGGTCAGAGTCCACATCTGCCCCTGGAAATGTCTTACAATTTAAAATATGGTTCCTAAACCTCTGTCTTACCATTACATAATCTATCTTATCTTATACCTTTAAGTATCTCCAGGGTTCTTCCATGTATACAACCTTCTTTCATGATTCTTAAACCAAGTATTAGCTATGATTAAGTTATGCTCTGTGCAAAATTCTACCAGGCGGCTTCCTCTTTCATTTCTTAGCTTCAATCCATATTCACCTACTATGTTTCCTTCTCTCCCTTTTCCTACTGACGAATTCCAGTCATCCATGAATATTAAATTTTCGTCTCCCTTCACTACCTGAATAATTTCTTTTATCTCATCATACATTTCATCAATTTCTTCGTTATCTGCAGAGCTAGTTGGCATATAAACTTGTACTACTGTAGTAGGCGTGGGCTTCGTGTCTATCTTGGCCACAATAATGCGTTCACTATGCTGTTTGTAGTAGCTTACCCGTACACCTATTTTTTTATTCATTATTAAACCTACTCCTGCATTACCCCTATTTGACTTTGTATTTATATACCTGTATTCACCTGACCAGAAGTCTTGTTCCTCCTGCCACCGAACTTCACTAATTCCCGCTATATCTAACTTTAACCTACACATTTCCCTTTTTAAATTTTCTAACCTACCTGCCCGATTAAGGGATCTGACATTCCACGCTCCGATCCGTAGAACGCCAGTTTTCTTTCTCTTGATAACGAGGTCCTCTTGAGTAGTCCGAATGGGGGACTATTTTACCTCCGGATTATTTTACCCAAGAGGACGCCATCATCATACAGTAAAGCTGCATGCCCTCGGGAAAAATTTCGGCTGTAGTTTCCCCTTGCTTTCAGCCGTTCGCAGTACCAGAACAGCAAGGCCATTTTGGTTATTGTTGCAAGGCCAGATCAGTCACTCATCCAGACTGTTGCCCCTGCAACTACTGAAAACGCTGCTGCCCCTCTTCAGGAACCAAACGTTTGTCTGGCCTCTCAACAGATACCCCTCCGTTGTGGTTGCACCTACGGTACGGCTATCTGTATCGTTGAGGCACGCACGCCTCCCCACCAACGGCAAGGTCCATGGTTCATGGGGGGTCTCAGGATCTATGCACCCAAATTGCGTGAAAATGTAATCGCATGTCAGTTCTAGTATAATATATTTGTCCAATGAATACCCGTTTATCATCTGCATTTCTTCTTCGTGTAGCAATTTTTAATGGCCAGTAGTGCAATTTCCGTTTTTTCATATAATTCAATAATTGTCACCCTGTATAATATACGAGGACTGTATCTAGCAGTGGATCGCAAGCAGTTGCATTTGCTTCTACTGCTGTTGCGCCTGCTAGTGATGATGATGATGATGATGATGAGGATGATGACAATGACGATGACGATGGCGATACCTTAGGGAATGGACAAAATTGTGAACTCTATTGTAATAATGCTCCCTCGTTATTGCTTGTGTTTTACCACTATTTCGATAAAGTTTGCGAAGAGTCGGTGTCGCGGAAATCGTGTCTCGTGGGTGTCGGCTCGCACGTAAACAAACGAGTGTTGTGTCAGAGAGAGGCGATCGTTGTTTGTGTTACGAGGCGGAAGCGCCATCGGTTTACGGCAGCGGGTTTGCTGGGCGGACGGTTAGCGCTCCCAGTGCGGCACGGGGAACCGGGAAAGCAAGGCCGCTTTCGCCGTAATGACCGCCGCGCCGCGCCGTGCGGCCACCGCCGCGGGGTCACCTCCCAGTCACGCAGCTGCCGGTGACGTCACGCCGACTCTCCAGCCCCAGGCGCGATCGCGAAGAACGCGCCTCAGCATCGCGGCCTAACTTCCCCACCGTCTTTCCAACAAATCGACACCAGCCAACTGATGTTCCACATGTATCCCTCAATAAGGAAGCGCCGTAAAAGACCAAAGTAGATGTACAGATGGTGTCAAAAATGGTTCAAATGGCTCTGAGCACTTTGAGACTTAACATCTGAGGTCATCAGTCCCCTAGAACCTAGAACTACTTAAACCTAAGGACGTCACACACATCCATGCCCGAGGCAGGATTCGAACCTGCGACCGTAGCGGTCGCGCGGTTCCAGACTGAAGCGCCTAGAACCACTCCGTCACAACAGCCGGCTACAGATGGTGTCACACGGGAACAAGTTTCGCCGTAAGTTTGCTCGACGGTGCACATGGCTGTCGACAAGCAGACACTGGGAACTCCTAGCTATCTCACAAAGTAAGGTCTGCGAAGTCGTTTGGTGTTAAACTACATGTTTCAATCGTCCACGTTCAGAAGAAACGAGCTTTTCTGGTTATTTTGGAAAGGACGGAAGGAGTCTGATCTTAATGCTTCATGGTGAATTGAGTGTAGTGGCCGAAGGAAACACTTTTATTCAGTTTAAAGCGCGGTGTTAATGATTGCCGTCTTCCATTGCGATTTGAGATTCAAAGTTTGATTAAAACAGATGACTGTTATAATGCGACGGCAAAAAAAGGGCGCGAAGAGCTCAAATTGTTGCTAGAATTTAGAGTGCTGTGTGTGTAGTGAGGCTAAAAAAAGTAAAAAAGGCACCTCGAAGGAATTATCCAAATGGGAATTGGTAGACGTACAGAGACACAAAGATTAGAACTTCAGAAAAATTGGAAGATTTATTGAAGAGAAAGAGCTTCACAAATTGAGCAAGTCAGTAACGCTTTGGTCCACGTCTGCCCCTTAGACAAGCAAATTTGTCACAAACTCATATTTTCGCAGTTTCGACGAGAAATACTGAACTGTAAGCTTTGTCGGCCGGAGCATGAATGTGTGCTGTTGGAACGCAGTTTCACTACGTAGCTGGCAAGGATAGTAAACAGGGGACGTGTCGATACTAGGGCGCAATGTCTTTGTGAATTTCATTCCTTGTACTGAGCTGGACGGCAATTATGCCAGATAGGGGCGTGAACAATATACGCAGACGTCAGCATTTGAGAGGGGACGTGTAGTAGGGCTCGAAGAAGACGGTTGGAGTAATCAGAAAATTCGCTCTACATTTGAACAGACGCAATGGCACTATTCGATGATGTTGGTAGATTGGGTGAACCATGGACGAATATAGCGTCAAGAACGAACCGAGCGTCAAGAACGCACTGGTCGACTTTTAAAGCGAGGACAGAACGTGAGGATTGAACAATCGTCAGAGAAGCACTGAGAGCCCCACAATCATCATTATTATCAATCCGACGTGCAACTGGTGCTACAAGTACCATTAAAAGGCGACTCACAGAAAGTGGGCTGAGCTCAGGGTTCCCCTTGCGTCGACTGCCATTGACCTCTGTACACCAACAAGCCCGTTTACAGTGGTGTCGGGCACGTTCGGTCTGGAATCACATTCACTGGAGTAGAATTGTCTTAAGTGACGCGTCCCACTTCGAATTGAGCCCCGTTGACTAGGGAAGACGTGCGTGGGAAGCCCCGACATCGGTGGTATATCAACCTGATTGTCGCCCACTATGTTACCGACAGCCCCGAGTGTCATTTCATTTCATTTGGTAGACAAACGCGCCGCGCGGGATTAGCCGAGCGGTCTTAGCCGCTGCAGTCATGGACTGTGCGGCTGGTCCCGGCGGAGGTTCGAGTCCTCCCTCGCGCATGGGTGTGTATATTTGTCCTGAGGATAATTTAGGTTAAGTAGTGTGTAAGCTTAGGGACTGATGACCTTAGCAGTTAAGTCCCATAAGATTTCACACACATTTGAACATTTTGTAGACATCCGCGGCACCTTTACAGTACAGCGGAAGGTCGACTATATTCTACGCTCCGTTTTGTTGACCTTCATGCCAAGCCATCTTGGGCTTTCATTTCAGCAAGACAATGCACACCTGCACACGGCGAGAGTTTCTATTGCTTAACTATGTGCTTGCCTAACCATACTGGTCAGCTTGGTCAGCAAGGCCGGATATCTCCCCAACTGAGAATGATTGAATCATTATGACGGGGTGCACCAACCATCTCGGGAGTTTGACAGTCTAATCCACGAGTTGGACAGAATTCGGCAGAGTATCGATCAGAAGGACATCCAGTAACTCTGTCAATCAAGGCCAAGCCATATAATTGCTTGCCTAAGGGGCAGAGGTGGACCAACGCGTTACTAACTTGCTCAATTTGTGAAGCTCTTTCACTTCAATAAATCTTACAATTTTCTGAAGTTCTAATCTTTGTGTCTCTGTACGTCTACCGATTACCATTTGTATAATTCCTTCGAGGTGCCTTTGTTTTCTTTTTTTAGCTTCAATACACACACACAGCACTCTAAATTCTAACAATAATTTCAGCTCTTTGGTGTTTGTTGTAATAATTGAGAGCCTTTACAGTACATAAAGACGATTCTTTCCAATATGCAACAACTAAAGGAGAGATGTTGTGTATGTAGACTGAAGCAGCGAGTGAGAATTTGTAGCAAGGCAGGGAATCGAACCCAGGTCTCTGCTCACCAGAAAGGTGCTATATCCACTAACAATAAGCCACATTGAAAGAGAGCTTAATAAAACTGCACGGATCACCCTGGCATCTCTCCCTAATTCTCACTGCCACCTCTGTCTACTTTAAATTTCCGCTTACATACTTTTTATGTGATATGCCAATCTGGTAATACGCTAGACTTTCTGTACTGATCGTAAGGAACAACCACTTCTGGAGATCTTTCTAGGAAAAATAAGAGTAGTAAGAGCACAGGAGCATGTACATCTATATACGAGGGCTGTCCAGAAAGTAAGTTACGATTGATCGCAAAATGAAAATCACAGTGAAAATCAGAAATGTTTCATTTGTAACAGTTAGCTACACCTTTCAGCTACTTCTCTACGTAGTCGCCGTTCTGATTCAGACATTCGTCGTAGCGTTGTACCAACTTTCCAATACCCTCGTCATAGAAGGCAGCCGCCAGTGCTTTCCGCCAATTCTCTACGCTGGCCTAAAGCTCGTTGTCTGTGCCAAAATGTTGTCTTCATAGCCAGCGGTTCGTTTGAGCAGAGATGAAAATTGTGGGTAACCAAACATTTCCAATTGAAACGATGCAGGAACATCTTCATTGCCCCTGCAGAATGAGGCTGAGAATTGTCTTGAAGAAGAAACCGCACGACAGTTATGTAATGTTGGTTGCATAGCTTCAGGGGAAAATTCTCACCAGGCCCTCGTACTTGGCGGGAGACACTATTTTCTATAACATCTTTACGCGCTCACTAAGAGCTCAGGAATGAAAAGAGCGACATAACTCTACCTAGAGCCATACTAGAGACACTGCCCAACACTTCTTTGCAAAGCTTTATCGGATTTTAAAACTCGTTTCCATTTCGCGACCGATCGTAACTTACTTTCTGGACAGCCCTCGTAATTAGGTGGTTTGTTGACACTTGATATAGTGTCGTATTGGAGGAGTTAAAAGCAATGGAAATATGAGATATTCTGATGGGATCAAGAACGGCAGAGCGTCTCTCTCGGGACACAAAGATTCGTAAGTTATTCTTAGCTTGCCAACATTCTTTTAATCCACCAGCAACAGTGAGGATTTTCCAGAACTGTAGTGTCACACGCTAAACGTCGCCAGCAATTTGATTGGGCTGTTTGCTCATCCAAGATGTTCCCCACAGTAGAAGCATGCGAAACGTTTATCCATATCCTAACCAGTTAGACACCTTCCTCATCAAGAAACTTTGACAGTGGGAACAGTCCTTCCTGAGAGAACGGTCAAGCTGGCCAATGGTTGCTACACGCATTCGGCATAGAAGCGGTTTTAAATCGCTCCAGGAATCCTAACTGAGGTTTTTCTTGTTATTTTTTCTCTACTTTTGTAAGAATTTTAAGCCGTGGGCGGTTCTTTCAGTGAGAACAAGGTCGTTCCCCTTCATCATCATTGAATAGCGATTTGGTTCTACCTTAGTGACGCTGCTGGGTCGTTTAACACAGTGCGAGGTGGCGCAGTGGTAAAACTGTGTATTCCTGTTAGAGACGACAGCAGTTCAAACATAAACGGGCCGTTCAGATTTGGGTAGTTTCCCTCCGTCGCTCAAGTTAAATGTTTGGACGGTCGCTTTACAAAGGACACAGCCGCTTTCTTTCCCCGTCCTTCCTCAACTTGAGCTTCTGTTCTGTCTCTGATGACCACCTTGTCGATGGTATGTTAAGCTCTAATCTTCCTTCCTTTTCTTCTGTCTCCTCTAGTACCTCTAAATTCAGTAACATGTTGAATACATTTTTCTAATGCTACAGACGTTCATACATGATTTTCCAAAATCCTGAAAATATAATAAAACTCAGTATTTTTGTAAAATAATTTCAATTGTGAATATTAATGTCGCTGCAAAGTCTTCATCGATAATTGTTTCTCACTGTTTGCCAGCTTGTAAGAGCATCTGTATTTTGACAGTCGTTTCCTCTTTTATTGCAGGTGAGTATCCGAAGAAGAAACCATGCTGCTCCGTTCCTGGTGCTGTGAAGCGACTGCGAGATCTGTCAGAAGGTCTGCTTCTGCTTCTGCATTGTTTTGTTGTACTTCACACTTTTAAAATCGGAAAACAAATGTTTAACTATGATCAATTTAGCAGTAATGTCGATGTGTATCACTACGTATACACCTTCAGGAAACAAATATTTGAGCAGCACTTTGAGCAAAATGTCGAACAAAGAAACAAAGATAATATGCACTACTCGTTGTGGAATGAGCACAGTCGTAGCAGTTTGAGAGCACTCTTAACGAGGCAAAACCTTGAGATGTAAAAGTAACCTTGGGTGTACCCCATGCGAGAGGTATAGGGCATTTACTGTCATGAAATGTGTGGGGTGATTAGCTGCCATTGCACCTATTGATTTTATGCAACTCACAACGCCACGTGCAAGATTTTGAAATTCACTCACTTACTATGCACAAACCATAAGTCATACAAAAAAAAATTGAACAGGACCTTTGTGTACCAGACGTAATGCAGTTAAATTTCGCACTGGGATACATCTTCGCTAGAGGCCATAGTTTTCGGTTTATTCAAGAAATCTTTCCAAATGGTCCTTCTGATGCATTTTCTTGAACGTCTCGAGAACCGTGGCCTCCAACAAAAACGTATCCCTGTACAAAATTCAACTATATAAAATTTCCTGCAAGAGGGTGCTATTCATTTTATCTGTAGGACCAATAGTTTTGCTCATAGCGAGCGAAAGAATATGAAAACCTTGTGGTTGTTTTTGAAGGTGTTGCGGGTTGCATAAAACCCATAGGTAGTGACATCTGAATCACCCAGAATACAAGATTCGATGGAAGGTATCTTAAACACTGCGAGGCTGTTTGCAGCCGATACTACGATAAAACAGGAGATTCTTAACGAGAGAAAAATGAAACGAAATGGAGGAAAATGTCCTGAAGACCAACGTTTTGGCAGAAACTCCTATTTACCATTCAACAATAAATATTATCTACTGGCTACTCAATATTGTTCCGTTTACTTGAGTGGCGATCAACAGTAACTGAATGTGTACCTGGAGCTACCTAAAATGAAACGACAAATTCTTATTGGTTGTAGGAGAAACAGGTATCAGGTTGAGATTCCTTGTAATTACTCTAAGTAAATGTGATTCAGCCATGAAAGGAGAAGCTTGTGTGCGTAGAGTTCCGTTGGCGTTGACATTACACTTTAATGTGACACCGTTATCGTGTTGTCTGGAGACCTGTAACTATGTCCAACAGTAACAATACACGGCGGCTTCCACATGATACATTTGCTACGAAGCTCCCACGATCTCTCGGCGTCAGAGAGGTGTGTGATTAATACTGTTGGCCGTTGCTTCCACGCCAACAACTGGCCAGAATGCCAGCAGTTTAGTGGGCTTCCTTGTGCTCGATACACCAAAGTGAAGCGGTGGTACCAACTCTGAACAGCGGTCCTAGCATTGTGTTTCTGTGTCCACTGCAAACTCTGCTTATGAGGACTGGAGCTTGCTGTGACGGAATGTTACGTGCAATTTAATTACTTTCGCACAGTGTGAAGCAGTCGTAACGTATTACGAGAGGAACTTATTACACGACAGAGCTACTAACTATGAGCTGGTTGATGACGTACGGGTAAAATAGTAGTAATTTCTCGGTGGATATGGTTTTTATTTTTAACTAGGCTTTCGTACCTCAGTTTTATTTTACAGAATTCCATTTATCGGTTACACATATTACAACCTGTTCTTTCCAATTCCACTATTCGTAATTGTGTTCTATCAGTTGTACTCGCATTTATTTGTAGATATTACACACACACACACACACACACACACACACTCTCTCTCTGTTCTGTTCTTTTGTTTACATTCGTCGTCCCAAATTAAACACCTGGCGAAGTAGCGCAGTGGTTAACACAATGGACTCATATTCGGGAGGACGACGGTTCAAACCCGCGTGCGGCCGTCGTGATTTAGGTTTTCCGTGATCTCCGTAAATCGCTTAAGGCAAATGCCGGGATGGTTCCTTTGAAAGGGCACGGCTGATTTCCTTCTCCATCCTTGACGCAATGCAAGCTTGCGCTCCGCCTCCACTAGCCTCGTTTTTGACTGGTCGTTAAACACTTATTTCCTCCTCCAGTTAAAGCAGCCTTTTTTTTAACACAAATATACATATAATTATTGTTTAAGGTAATAAAGCTAGTCAGTTCATATTTCATTGTTTCCAGTAACTTCATGTGTAAGTTCGAAATCTCTTGACATGTCCCAAAGCTACATTTAATTAAGTATGAAATCTGTTTAAATTTTTGAACAAGTGGACAAAATTGGGAAACTGAAAAATTAATAAAACAAGAAAAGTAAAATATGGAAAACGTTCCCAATGGTAACCTTTTTTCATATATAATTCGCTTTAAGCATTACACTATAACAGCAAATTTCATATCTACTACGTTAAATTTCAGTAGTATTCCATTGACCGAATATAATCGTTTTCTTGCTTTACGTGTGATCCTTTGTGCTCTCTCTCTCTCTCTTTCTCTCTCTCTCTCATATATCACAAGTGAGGCATAATTTCAAAATGTAAACTGCTCTCGTTTGATTTTACCATCATTGTGGTTAATAAGTAAAGGAAAACAGCGTTTGTCAACTACTGGATCTATCGGCGATTGTCGACGGTGCCACCAGGCTCCATTCCCATAAGTCATTTGCAGTAGCATATCGGATGTGGCTATGCACTAACAAGGCCTCTCAGGTCCCACGAGTAAAACCCGTTGCAATTTTTTTTTATGGGGGTATTTAAAAGCAGCACGCAAGAGATTTGGTTCAAATGGCTCTGAGCACTATGGGACTTAACATCTACGGTCATCAGTCCCCTAGAACTTAGAACTACTTAAACCTAACTAACCTAAGGACACCACATAACACCCAGCCATCACGAGGCAGAGAAAATCCCCGACCCCGCCGGGAATCGAACCCGGGAACCCGGGCGTGGGAAGCGAGAACGCTACCGCACGACCACGAGATGCGGGCACGCAAGGGATTTATGAATGTGTATGAGCATCGACTAGGACACCTGCTGAGGCCTGACTCCACATGAGCAGTGACCATGTGGAAGATTTGTTGTAAAGTGTTTGTCCCCAAGGATATCGGCTGTTTGCATCCTGGGGGACTCTGTTATAAGCTCAGTTGCTAACTTACTCAGTCATAATACGTAGTAACGAGAAAACCATTGGTTTCTGGAGCCATTTTTATTAGAATTATCTACTTGTTACATTGTCTTCTATTTGTCTCTTTTATACTTGCAATAGTCACACAGATTGTTGAAGACGAAAGTCGGAGAGTAGAACTTATGGTTGGCTTTGTAACTGACATCGATGGAGATTCTCGGTGAACCAGTGTAATTATGTCACAAACAAAAAAAATGTTCCTTGTGTTACATGTGTTTATATTTTACTGGACTGACGTTTCGGATTCTGGCTCTGTGGTAAATCAAATTGATAGTAGTGATAGGGCCTATTCCAATAACTCAGACCTGAAAGTGTACCTGTAGCAGCGAAGGGGGGGGGGGGGGGAGGGGACGATAGAGCAATAGGTTAAGTGCAGTGACATGGAAAACTGCTTAACAGGACAATAGGTTAAGTACCTGTCAATCAAAGGAGAACAATAGGTTCGCCCCTGAGTGGATACTTGGCCCTGATGTAGGCAAGTCGCACTAACAAAATGCTCCAGCCCCCCATTCCTGATGAGGGAGTGGGGGGGTGACAGGGTGTGGCGAACAAATGATCTAAGTGAAGTGACATGGAAAAGCACTTAACAGAACAATAGGTTGACTTGGGAAAACACCTAACAGAACAATAGGTTTACCTCTGTGTGCATACCTGCCCCTGATGTAGGGAACCCACACTAACAAAATGCACCACAACGAACTTTGTCCCACTACTAAATTGTAAAACGTTTGAAGATGCGATGTTACAATATGGGTTCGTTTTTTCATGCTTAGAGCGCGGTTCCTTTATTGCGATTAAAAATTGGTCTGTTTCGGAAGAGTATCATGTTTTACAGCACTGTGTCCTGCGTATGAGGAAACTTAGGAGATGACTAGTGTTCGTTTCAACATGCCAATGCACCCTGTCATATAGCAGCACCTGTGAGGCAATCGCCTGTGGACAATAATATACCGCAGAGTCCCAGTCTGAGCACAATTGAGCACCCCTGGAATGAGTGGGAAAGACGACTTCGCTCGATGTCCCAGCATCCAACATCATTACCTTCTCTGGTTTTGGCTCCTGAGGAAGAATGGGCTGCCATTCCTCCACAGACTTTCAGACAACTCACTGAAAGTAGAGGCAAAAAGACGAAAGGTGAACACACCGCTAGTTAATGTCTAGATACTTTTGATAACATAGTGTGGATAACTGTTACTGTAGACAGTACTATGTTTTACTTGTTTTATGTTATACGGTCCAGTTTTCGGCTTCCAAGGTTATTTGCCAATGACAATGTTTCGTCCAACGGAGAATTCACTGGCCAAGCTTAGAAAACTTACATGGGAAGGTCACTGTAGGGGTGTGACAGACTGTACGGGAAGACAGTCCTGATTCTTAGCAGCTCGAATATCTTATCTGGAGATAGGGGGCGACTTTGCGTGGGAGTGCGGATGTCGCCGCCACAACGTGTACGTGCGCCGTTATCTGGGACGGCGGCGTGTCACAGCTAGGGACTGTCGCCGGTGCCGCCTTCGTGTCAGTGCCAGCCTGAGACCAGCCGCTGCTGATGGAATGGCGTCAACACTGCCGTGAAGGAGTGCGCTACATGATAACATTAGAAACGTTTTACAACTGCTTATTTACTCGAGCTAAATAAAATACTATCATCGCAGCCGAGGTCCCCAGCGTGCAGTAGGCAGTGTCATCGACTAGCAAGAAGCTGAATCCAGTCCTGCAGGTTTAATATATCAGTGTCAGAGGTACTCGACCTGAAAGAGGAGAAGTCTTTGTACACACGTCGTGAGCGGCGGAGCTTAACTCATGGATCGTCAGACTGTGGCCCAAATAAAATGTTCGTGCGACCCGTGGTTCTCAACAGTATTTTATAATAATATGCAGATAGCAATTAACAGCCGAATCTGAAAGCGTCAACTAACATTAAGAGCTTCTTTAAGAGTGCGATAGTTAGTAAGAAACAAAAATACTGAGAGAGATGGGCTTCATTTTTAGGTTGTAGCAAAATTTCATCTACCAGTCACAATAAAAGATTGTTTATTTGTCACACCACCGGTTTCGGGCTTGCGCCCATCCTCAGGTGTTTATATGTTCATGTACATGTTTATATTGCTGGAGATCACTGCACAAATACAAAAAATTAGTTGTTAGTGACTAAACAGATACAAGAGGGACAATTGTAAGTGGCAAGGCAGCATTGTCGAAAATATATCTGTACTTACATAAAAGTGAAACATATCTTCTGGTAAACCTTCCGGGATGTAAGGTTGTGGTCTATGAAACTCTTCAGCTCCTAACGTTTCGTCCAGAGCTGCGCTGGACATCTTCAGAGGGGTGTTTCTCCTCCGGTGAGTCTTGCCGACTGACGGGTCGGACTCTTGCCGACTGACGGGTCGGACGTCTGAGAGCGACTTATATATCGTAGAAAGTGGGCGTGACCAGAGTTACACGTGATATGCAGAGATAATCTTTGTCAGAGATAAAACTTAACTATCGATCGTAATCTCGTCACGGATAAAAACTGTCTAGCAATTCTGTAGTGCTACTGTCCAAATATCACTAAGTTTCATGGTCTCTTCTTTCCGATTAAAATGTTCCCTATGTTTATATATTTCAATTGCTTCTCTACAAAGCCGTGGGTAAGAGTTCGTCGTCGTAGATAAAATTTTTGTTTCGGAAAACTTCACTTGATGATTCCTGGCTGCATTTAATGCAGATGAAGACATAGTGATTGTTCCTGCTGATAAAGGGAATGCTACTGTCGTTTTAAATACAGAAGATTATCAAAGCAAAATTTTGAATCTTTTAACGTCAGGACAATACAAAAAACATAAGAAAGATCCTACAGCCAGCGTACTACGGAAAACAAATAATCTGATAAAATCGGCCACTTCTATTCAAAAAGAAGAAAAAAGAGCTTTATTGAAGACTGAAGCTATGTGTCCTAGACTCTATGGCCTACCCAAGGTACATAAGAAGGACCTTCCTCTGAGACCGATTGTTAGTACTATCAATTCTCCTACGTACGAAATAGCAAGATATCTAACAACTCGTTTACAGCCATATATTGGAAAAACTGACTCATATATAAAGTACTCACGTCATTTTATAGAGAAAATTGATGGTTTAATTCTGACTCCTGAAGATATTTTAGTAAGTTTCGATGTAGTATCTTTATTTACTATGATTCCAGTTAATGAAGTTATGGATTTTATAACGGATATTTTTCCAGAAGATCTGACTGCTCTTTTCAGACATTGTCTTACTTCCAGTCGTTGCCAGTGGAATAATGAGTTTTATGAACAACTTAATGGCGTAGCAATGGGTAACCCATTGGGTCCTGCAGTAGCTAATTTCTACATGGAGAAATTCGAACAGTCAGCCTTGGAAAAAGCAGATAAGAAACCATCTCGCTGGTATCGGTATGTAGACGATACATTTGTGGTCTGGCCACATGGTAGAGAAGCCCTAGGCGAATTTTTTGATTACCTTAATAATATAAATCCGAGAATCCATTTTACCATGGAGAGAGAAAATGATAACAAAATACCGTTTTTGGATGTTTTAGTTATGAGACAGACGGATGGAAGATTGAAACAACAGATTTTTAGAAAAATAACGCACACAGACAGATACTTACATAAAAACTCTAACCACCATCCAAAACAAAAGAGAGGTGTGATTACAAATCTCGTTGACAGAGCCAGACGGATTTGCACGCCGGAGTATCTAGACGACGAATTAAAACATCTGAAGCACGCTTTTGAAAAAAATGGCTACTCAAAGAAAGAAGTAAGCAGAATTCTGCACCCAAACAACAAAAAGCTCAACGACAAGTCCGAAAAACGATGGAAGAATACACTCTCTCTCCCTTTTATAAAGAAGTTAACGGATCAGATTGGAAAGATTTTAAGTAAACATGATATTAGACCTGTTTTTAGACCAACGAAGAAAATTTGTCATGTTCTTCGGTCTGTAAAAGATAAACGCGCTCCTCTATCAGCCAGTGGCGTATATCAAATTCCGTGTACATGTGGTAAAGTTTATGTTGGAACAACAAAAAGAAGCGTAAATACACGGTTAAAAGAACACAGAAGTCTTTGCCGATTAGGAAAAACAGATAAATCGGCTGTGGCAGAACACGCTTTTCAGCCAGGAAATCATCAAGTGAAGTTTTCCGAAACAAAAATTTTATCTACGACGACGAACTATTACCCACGGCTTTGTAGAGAAGCAATTGAAATATATAAACATAGGGAACATTTTAATCGGAAAGAAGAGACCATGAAACTTAGTGATATTTGGACAGTAGCACTACAGAATTGCTAGACAGTTTTTATCCGTGACGAGATTATGATCGATAGTTAAGTTTTATCTCTGACAAAGATTATCTCTGCATATCACGTGTAACTCTGGTCATGCCCACTTTCTACGATATATAAGTCTCTCTCAGACGTCCGACCCGTCAGTCGGCAAGACTCACCGGAGGAGAAACACCCCTCTGAAGATGTCCAGTGCAGCTCTGGACGAAACGTTAGGAGCTGAAGAGTTTCATGGACCACGCCCTTACATCCCGGAAGGTTTACTAGAAGAAATTGTCATCCGTTCGTGAAAGCTTTCGTACTAAGATGAAACATAATTATTGTAGTTACGCTGTCGTGACAGTTTTTCCTCTTAGTTACACACTTATCATCATTTCCACGTCCATATTTCTGTTTTGTAAAGTTTAGCTATTACGATGTGCACTCGTGAAATACACTGTGTTTACATACTAACATGTGCGCTGTGGTCAAAGAACTTATACGTAGCAGATGTAAAGTTGTTGCTCATACAGAAAGATGTAGGTTATGGTCAAAGAACTTTGTCACAGGAAGTGCAAGGATGTTGAACATATAGAAACTTAAAAAGCTATTATAGACTGCGAAGGTTTTTGATACACATTATGAAATTTTTGGATCCACATTTTTGACACAGAACTTAGATCTAGGAAGTACAATGATGTTATAAATATTAAATTACTAAAAGCTGTTACAAATTATAAAATTAAAAAAATGACAGCTAGAACTGCATTGAGCCACACTGTTGTTAGAGAAATAGATCTAGGAAGTACAATGATGCTACACACATGAAAGTTTGAAAGCTATTACACACTGTACAATGACAGTTACAGCTTGTGTTTACAATATGACTGTTACAAATTACGATAATGACACTTGAGCTGTTGTAGGACTGCTACATCGAATTTCCATAGAATATTACGTTGTTATTATATCAGAAGATAATTAGTTTTTATTTTTGAATATTTCGTGAAATATGTGAAGATAAGATTTGTTTGCATTTTTTAATTGACGTCGGTGAATTCGGCCGCGAGCTAACTAAAGTTTGACGTTTTTCTCTGACTAAGAGGAGTAAATAGCGCGGCCATTGCGCGGTTAGAGAATATCAGAGGGGGCGGGGGAATGTTTTATTGCTTGTCTTTCAGCTCTGGCAACTCACGGGCGTGCGTGACTTGTACCGAGAAGTTGCTCTGAAATAAATTTTTGACACGGGAGTAACATGGGTTCGTAAATACTCATTACACAGACGGTCATCTTCAAATGAGGTACTTATTTATACTAAAAGAACATTAAATTAATTAAGGCTGTTGTAATACAACGCAATCAGTAGAAGAAAAATGACGTTCAAAACATTTAGTAAACATCTGTGATGGTGTTTCATATTGCATAAGCCATTTAAATACAGTGTGACACCTACAGCCGTCCATAAGGGTATTATTTACTATACCGCTACCACATCATCTGCAGGCCGTAATTGACGCTAAGAGGATTAACTCCAATCGTATACGCGATTCATCAGCGGTCAGCATCTGTTAACTGGCTTTCGCAGATTACCTGTAACAACGTTGTTGTGTCTCCTGAATCGTATATTCAGCGTGAGATAATGCCTGAAGATGGTGTACTAAAGCACCGAAACTGTTAGCCAAATAATAAATATCATCTTAAGGACGGCTGCAGGTGTTTCCATTTATTACGCAGGTGAACGGCCTATGTCCTACAAATCTCCACTTAAAAGGATGGACAGATAAAATTTACATATAGAATGTTCAAAAACAGTCTGAAAGGGTGTACGGCTGTTGCAGGGTTGCTTATACTGAGAAATAATTGTTAAGAAATAAAGTCGATACGTTGTATCTTTTCCGAGGTAATTAGCACTGGAGTAATTCAGTCAGGCCATTACTGCCGAAAATTCAAGCGGCCAGTCAGATACAATTAGTGTCAATCGATCTCAGAGCGGGTCCTATCATCAGTACCGTTCTATGTACAATTTTCATATCACTCTGTAGTTCGGTTTTAGGCAACGAAACGAATACGTTTGGCGACACTGTCTCTGGTAGGCCGCTTGAATTTGCGCTCGCAAAGACCTGATTGGCTAACTTCAATGCTAATTAACTCGGAAACGGAGCAACGCATCGAACTTTTTTCATAACAATTATTTCTCAGCACAACCTACCCTGCAATACCCTTACAAGCTTCTCAGACTGTTTCTGACCACCTGGCAGAGTCGCTCTGTAGCTGAGTGGTTGGCGGCACAGTAGCTCAGCGCCTCCGGTCAGTGGCTAGCCACTGTCTGTAACAAAAAAAAAAAAAAAAAAAAAAAAAAAAAAAATTGAGTGAAATTCTCACCGACAGAAAGTGAAAAATATTGTGCGACATCAGCACAGAAACTACTGGCAATATAACGATGAAGGAACAGATCGAAAGAAAGAAGACGGGGCAAAAGTTGTTAGCCTGCCTGGTTGGTTTGCGAAGCACCCGGATTCCAGTCCCAGTATTCCTCACGTACAGGCTATGAAGGCCCAAAAATACCGACCAGCCGCCCTGTCATCCTCAGCCCACAGGCGTCACCGGATGCGGATATGGAGGGGCATGTGGTCAGCACACCGCTCTCCCGACCGCATGTCAGTTTCCGAGACCGGAGCCGCTTCTCAATCAAGTAGCTCCTCAGTTTGCCTGGTAAGGGCTGAGTGCACCTCGCTTGCCAACAGCGCTCGGCAGACCGGGTGGTCACTCATCCAAGTATTAGCCCAACCCGACACCGCTTAACTTCGGTGATCTGACGGTAACCGGTGTTACCACTGCGGCAAGGCCGTTGGCATTCCCTGTATTGCTACAGACTTTTTACTGGGGGCGGCGGGGGACTAAGGAGTAGGAGGACTATCACAGGATGCACACAGCTTCGTGATGCCAACAGGGGAGGTACTACAGTGAGAAGTAGCGGCTTAGGTCATGAAAGCTGCCAACCGCCGGGAGAGCAGAGCGCTAACCCTCGTCCCTCCATACCGTGTCAAATGCCACCATTAGCAGAGGATGACTCGGCGGTCAGCCGGTCCCGATAGGCGACAGTGAAGGTGCAACTTCAACTATTTAAATATGAGTTCAATTACTATTATTAATGAATTAATCATCGGCTCAGACAAAACGCTTACTTCGTCAGGTAATTGCTGTGGCGCAAATTTGGGATCGCTAAGGGTGAAAGCAACCTGCAACAGAGCACAGTCAACAGTAAGTGTTCAGAATGATGCAGACTTTCCAACGATTTAGCTCCTGAGGTCGGCAGCAACGTATCGAACCGTTACTAGTGTATTGGAGGCTCATAATTTACTCATTTACGTAGGTTTCTGTGGTGTCACCGCCAGACATCACACTTGCTAGGTGGTAGCCTTCACATCGGCCGCGGTCCGTTAGTATATGTCGGACCCGCGTGTCGCCACTATCAGTGATTGCAGACCGAGCGCCGCCACACGGCAGGTCTAGAGAGACTTCCTAGCATTCGCCCCAGTTGTACAGCCGACTTTGCCAGCGATGGTTCACTGACAAATTACGCTCTCATTTGCCGAGACGATAGTAGCATAGCCTTCAGCTACGTCATTTGCTACGACCTAGCAAGGCGCCATTATCATTTGCTATTTATCTTGTGATGCATGTACCGTCAGACCGATGTTCACCAATTATGGATTAAAGTTAAGTATTCCAGAAGCTACGTACTTTTTTTACTAGACTCAACTCCTGTAACTGTTCCAGACCTCACGCCAGCCTGCGTGAGCTTAAGCGCGTGCCTTTCGGCTACCTCCTAGTGGCTTGGCTGTCTTGCCAAGTGCACAACAGTTTCCAATTAGTAATAAGATCGGTACATATGCGGCCCAAGATGCCGCCTTACAATGTTAGTATTGTCTCTCGAGCAAAAATTTTGACGAGCACTGTTTTAGCCCCCACTCGAAACCTATCTCAGTAATGTTAATGGAAATGCGTCGTATATTCGACGGATAATATTTGCCATATCTTTGGTGCTATTCTAGAGCACTACGCCCTGTACCGACACCCCCCCCCCCCCCCACCAATTATTCATTTCATTTGCAGAATCGTCTAATTTATTTCGGTCATCCACGAGACACGGATACTCACAAGGTACACGGACAGCATAATTAAAGGAACTATCGACAAAAAAGATCTCTGAGAACCTAACAAATGGATCGGAGTTTTCCATTTAAAATAGTTTCGGGATCTGGCACTCAGTTTATCATCAACTCGCGGCCGTACCATCCATTAGAGATGGAAAATGTTGAGAGAATGTACCTTTCACAAAATAACAGTGCGGGCTCCGGAAAACAAATGAGCATCAAAGGACGGAGTGGGCGCCGGGGGAACAGAAAGGTCAGCATCGGTCGTAATGTCATGTCTTTTTTATTGCGTTGCAGGCCTAGATTCCAGCTGACAGTGCGTTATAAGTAGTCATGTAGACTTGAACGCAATTATAACGACACACATTCCAATGGAACTCGGCAGCCACAAGCTAATGGTTATTCATGCCAGAGTTGCACTGGAAAGTGTGACGTTATACTACGTTGAGTTTACATGAATACATATAACTCACTGATGGTAGCTGCATTGTCTGTAGAAATTTAGGTCTCCAGTGCGATAAAAAAAGACAGATGACATTACGGGCAATGCTGACCTTCTTTCTGTCCTGGAGCAACTCTAATTTCACAGTCTGGTTGGTGTAGTGGCAACGAATACGTGTAATACTGATGTAGCACTAGAAGAACACAGTTGGATCGATTGTGGAAATACCGAATAGAAAAATGGAATCTACAAACTTACTGAACACGCGAAAGCACCCATTAATCAGGTAAATACTCTCGTCACATTACGCTGAGTGAAGAAGCATTCCACCTCCGGACTTCAGTTTACTGTACGAAAATGCCATATTCGAATTGATCACTTGCTTTCAGGCTGTGCTACAGAATTTGTGGTGTATTTTACTTGACTTGATCCTATTGGAGGTGGTACATTGTTTATTTCCTCCGACTTTTGAATTGTCCTACCCAGTCGGTTATGGGGGTAGTATAGATTAAGGTTGGTTCAGAACCGCGGTGCATCTTAGAATTTTTAATATTTTGATCGTAACGAATACCGCCAGAAGCGAAAGAAGTGAGATAAAAATCTTAGTACTTACCGGGCATCAAACCTGAAACCTTTGGATCCATGGTACTTTCCCTCTGAGCGACCCAGCCATCATCGGCTATAAATTTCGGGACTCCCTAGAAAATATTTCGAGACTGGATCGGACTTACTGCTTTGCCACAAGACAAAGCCTTATTCAAGCTATTCATTAAGAAAGCTTGCCTGCGCCTGTGGAGTTCCTGCATCACGTGATAGCGAGTGCCGTTACCAATGAAATGAGGAATCTGGTCCATCAGAACTTGTGTGGTGCAGTCTTCCTGCTGTGGCGGATGCCGTTTCCGGGAGTCCTCGAGGAAGGTAACAGATGAATGAGAAACCTAGATTATAGGTTATTTAGATATGGCTGGGTGTCAAAAATGCAATGTCCTCATGACTCATGTGAAATTCCTTGGAGAAAACATCCATGGCTGCATCGTTTTCCGTCCCGATACCCCTTGGTGACCCACTGACCTTTATTCGCCATCGATGAAGTAATTTCTTTCTCGTGGATGGTCTGCAGTATCCTCTTGAAACTAATTGTCAGACATCAATCTATTCCTCATTCTGTTATATCCCACAGGCCTAGTATCACGTTGAGGTCTGCCACAGCTGATAAAGTGCGACACTAAATGTATTCGCTCTGAA
The DNA here is from genome assembly GCF_023864345.2 of Schistocerca serialis cubense. Lineage (NCBI taxonomy): Eukaryota > Metazoa > Arthropoda > Insecta > Orthoptera > Acrididae > Schistocerca > Schistocerca serialis. The sequence continues at coordinate 630,012,452 of NC_064642.1, read as the reverse complement.
AGCCTGGTATATTTTTTATTTCACGATGATCACCTTACTATCGTCTTTGTAGAAGCGCACCGGGCAAGGGGCGATACAGTACTAGTGCTCTTCAAGAAAGGAACATCTGTGTGTGGATCTTTGAGCACAGCTGTTATCATCTTGAAAGATGGGAGTGTCTACAGCATACTTACGAAGATGTAGAAGGAAAGGCAACATTGAATGACTGAGAACGTTGAAATAACCTCCTGGTTCATGTTCAGTGACTTGAGTGGACAAAAGCCATGGTAGGAAGAATGCTCCTAGAAAATCACAGAACAACTTCTAGCTTGAGTTACATCCTCCATACACTGCGTGGATCATACCTCACTGGTCTTTCGGCGAACTCTACGCCTTGTATCACTTGAAAAGAAGAAAAACGCTACTCATCGGACCATATGTAGAGACCTGTGCAGTCAATATACTCTTTTTCCCGTTGAAGACATGGATCTTTATTTGCTACTGTGAGATATTCGACATCAGATGTCCGTTGCATGACGTTCCCTTCACAATGATTGCACAGAAAATGGTTGAGATGGTTGTACAATATATTATTTCGTCAAAGTTCGTATGTATATGAAAGCTCTGCGTTTATTAAGGTCTGATCCGTGTCGCGAAATGGAAACCTCGCTGAAAATCAAAAAAGGTTTATTTGCAACAGTTATCTACATTTTTCAGCTATTTCTCTGCATAGTCGCCGCTCCGACTTAGACATTTCTCGTATTGTTGCACCAACTTTCCAGCACCCTCTTCATAGAAGACAGCTGCTCGTGGTTTCCGCCAGTTCTCTACACTGGTATCCAGCTCGCTGTCTGTGCCGGAGTGTTGTCTTCATAGCCAGCAGCTCATGTGAGCAGGGATGAAATTCAGAGAGAGGCAAGTCAGGGCTGTGTGATGAGTGACCAAACACTTTCCATCGAAAACACTGCAGGAGCTTCTTCATTTCCCTTGTAGCGTGCAGCTGAGAATTGTCACGAAGAGGGAAATGCATGAAATGTACGTTATGTCGGGATACACTTTCTAGGCTTCTTTACGTGGTCACTGTTCGGTCAGAACTGAAAAGAGTGACCTGACGCCATCGGTGTGCATGCTAGAGACAATGCCCAATACATCTGACCGATGATTAAACGGATTTTCGATGTGGATTCCATTTCGCGATCGAATGGAGCTTTTTCTCTAACAGTCTTCTGAGCAATTTGATGCGGCCCGCCACAGATTACTCTTTTCATCTCAGCGTAAAATTATAACACACGTCGACAGTTATTTGCTGGATGTATCCCGAGGACGTTTTGATTACTAATCAAAGACGACTACTACTAGACCACGGGTGCAAGGATCGTAACTGCGAAGAAACCATGGGTTACGAAAAATACTTCATTCGATCGATGAGGGGAGGAACTAAAGAAATTTTCAGGGAAATTCAATAATACAAGTCACTTAGGAATGAAATACGTAAAAAGTGCAGGGAAGAGAAGGCGAAATGGCTGCATGAAAAATCTGAAGAAATCGAAAAAAAAGATTGTCGGAAGGACTGACTCTGCTTATAAGAGAGTCAAAACAACCTTCGGGGAAACATTAAGAGTGCAATGGGAATTCTACTGTTAAAAGCGGAGGTTCTCGACGGAACCGGCGAAAACCTGACAAGAAGGGACAGAATGTTAACCCTTTAGTGACTAGCGACCAGTGGTAACTATAGTTCCCACTTATTTGTTTTTGCTGTAAGTTCAGTGGTAACCCGTTTTCCCACTTCTAACTTGTGCTGTCATCTCTATTAGAGTATGCTAAATACATGTAGATTGTCAACGGGTGTGCGAAAGCGGCTATATTTCTACCTTGTTAGTCAATCAATGCAGAGGTGCAGTTTCCGCGTGAAAACGAGCCACTGTTTCGACCGCTACAGCGTTTTTTGTACAGTGTGCTTTCGTTTTGCGTGTGAAATTACTTGTGTTATATTTATCTACTTTTATATTTGCGAGGGAGATAGTATTCGTGTATATTTGCTTGGTTTGACTGAAAATTATGTAAATAATACAAGGTAAGTTAGTGGGAACTATTTTTCCTACTGAACTTGTGTGAAGTGCAATGAATATGGCTGTGAAATCGGCATCGTAGTTATTGTTTGTTTGTTATTGTTTAGAATGTGTGGACTGACGCCAGATGAGGTTTTCAGAATTTTGTACGCTTTACCATAAGATGTAGAAGATAAGCGAAGAGGAAGGCCCGTTCATTTTCAAACACCAAAAAGAGGCGTGGCTGGAGTACCAGATGAAGTTCATCTGGAGAAAGTTGGAACTCATTTGCCTACAAAAGGTACAACAAATAGAAGATGCCGTCAATGTAGCACCAAGAACAAAGAAAAGATAACAAAAATAATGTGTAGCAACTGTCGTGTACCTTTGTGTGTAGCACCATGCTTCTCTAAGTTCCATAGTACATCACCTTAGTGAACTCAAAGGACAATACGAACTAATACAAATATAAATGTAACGTTTAACATGCTTTTTGTACTAAAAATAAAGGATATACATTTTTTTAAATTACTCCAGAGTTCGGTGGGTACAATAGTTCCCACTAATTTTTTTTATACTCGTAGGCTAAACTCTCAGTTTCAAGATATAAACTATGATTTTATGAATTGTTTCTTAGCCCAATAAAGTGCTCATAAAAAGTCTACAACTTCTGCAAATAATTCGGTCACTAAAGGGATAAGACATATGTCAAGACATTCGGGATAACTTCCATGGTACTAGAGTGAGCTGCAGAGGATAAAAGCCATAGAGGAAGACAGAGCTACGGATACAGCCAGCAAATAGTAGGGGACGAAGGTTGCAAGGTTGACTGAGGAGACGAACTCGTCATGAGCCACATTAGACGAGTCAGAAGACTGGTGACTCAAACAGGAAATCCTCTAGACCTTAATAAATGAACAGCCCTCGTATATGTTATCGGCTTCGCCAAATAGATGCTATCTGTAGATGTGACAAAAATCCTGTACAATCCATCGCACAGATATACGTGTAACAAAAACAGGAACTTCGGACATCATGAAGTCAATTAAAAATTTTACGTGGTCAAAAGAAAAAAAAAATGGATGTACGTGCATTCACTGTCGGAAGCATTTCCTATCAGAGGACTGAAACGAGTTGTCATTAACAAGACGAGTAACTCATCTCTGGTCCCTGTTAGTTTGGACTTTATAGGAGTATCTTTTCCGATCACCTTTCTTACGCTGTGTTAAATGGCTATGATATGTAAGTGATTCATTTGTCATCCGTTCTGAGATGCACACGCACACCAAGTTACTTGCATGACTTAGGTCAGCGTTGGAACGTCACGTGACCGCCACCTACAGCGCTCCAAAGCGAGAGCTGTGCTCTCTTTTAGGCTGCAACAAATATTTTGTTAGAGCCCGCCCGGTTGGCCGTGCGGTCTAACGCACGGCTTACAGGGAGGGAAGGAGCGCCTGGTCCCCGGCACGAATTCGTCCGGCGGATTTGTGTCGAGGTCCGGCGAACTGGCCAGTCTGTGGATGGTTTTTAGGCGGTTTTCCATCTGCCCCGGCGAATGCGGACTTGTTACCCTTACTCCGCCTCAGTTACACTATATCGGCGCTTCCTGCGCAAACAAATTCTCCACGTACGCGTCCGCCACCATTACACTACCACGCAAACATAGGGGTTACACTCGTCTGGTGTGAGACGTTCCCCGGGGGTGGGGGTGGGGTGGGGGGGGGGGGGGTCCACCGGGGGCCGAACCGCACAATAACCCTTGGTTCGTTGTGGGGCGGCGCGGAGGGGTGAAGTGGACTGCGGTAGTCGTCATGGGGTTGTGTACCACTGCGGCTGCGGCGGTTAACATACAATACAACATATAATATTTTGTTGCGTGTGCTTGAACGTCACTGCACTGAGTTTCTAAATAAGCAGATTACTTCATGATGATCGTATGGTGGTGTCACGGTCTGACATAGTACCAATCTCGAGGACATCAAAGGCCGTTTGTCATTTTTTGTAGGTGTGAGCCATCGCGCCAAAGCAGACGTTTCAAGCACATTATGGCTTCTTTCCGCGGCGAGCACACCCAAATCGATTGTTATCCTCTATTTCACTGCACGAATGCAGTTGCGTGCAATTGCTAGCAACTCAGTTATCCTCTTGACGATATTTCTTAATCATTGTAATACAGGCGCATAACATCCGAAGAGCTCAGATGCATTTCATTCCCAACACAGCATTTGGATGCTTACCGTCTTTTTCCGCCCGGTGCCGACGTGTCGTAGAGTTAAGAAGCAAGCGTACGTGGCAGCTCGTGGCACGTTAAAAGAATTCGTAATCGGCGTGAGGTCAGGGCCGCGGCACCCTGACATTGCAACCGCCATGTATCCCTCGGCACACCTGCTATTAAGCTGTTAGCCGCCGCTGACGACCCAATTATGACGGACCGTTTTCCCTTCCATCGCAGCCACATCGCCGAGCTTGTCTTGCCACAGCATGATCGCTGACGTCACCTCCATACTCTCGAGATGAGCCCTGTGTGGGAAAGGAGAGACTTTATCCGCGTTCGCTACTGATCATGGCGCCATATTAGACAAATAAACCGCTTCCAGCTGTACATGAATCTTTGTTTATAGGAACGCGACCGGTTGCATGATATCAAATCACATTCTCAGGTGTGAGTCTGAACAAAACATACAGTTGACATTATGATCCCAAAACGGACACGAATCCTAATAATATAAACCGTTTGACAACCAAAATGAAAATACACTTCGCTAAAACAATAAAGTTATAGGTTGGGGAGGATGGGTATTCAACCTGTCCTAAATAAAATGCTATTTCCCGCAAAAAGTAGGACGAATCAAATCCCCTGGTTGTAAAAAGTGACATGTTAAAACAGAATCAACCTACAACGAAATGGAAAAATAAGAATAAGTCCCAGCTACTAGCATCGGAGTGATACTATCCGCCGCTTCCCTATATGTTTTGAGTTTTAAACTGTCGAGCTATCAACGCTCATAAAGGTTCATATAAAATCTAATGAGTACAGAATATGGATTGAGAGTAAATCGAAAAAAGACGAAAGTAATGAGAAGTAGCAGAAATTAGAAAAGCGAGAAACTTAACATCAGGATTCAGGGTCACGAAATAGATGAAATTAAGGAACTCTGCTACCTAGGCAGTAAAATAACCAATGACGGACGGAGCAAGGAGGACATCAAAAGCAAACTAGCAATGGCAAAAAGAGCATTCCTGGCCAAGAGAAGTCTACTAGTATCAAATATCGGCCTTGAGGAAGAAAGTTTTGAGAATGTACGTTCAAAATGGTTCAAATTGGTCTGAGCACTATGGGACTTAACTTCTGAGGTCATCAGTCACCTAGAACTTAGAACTGCTTAAACCTAACCAACCTAAGGACATCACACACATCCATGCCCGAGGCAGGATTCGAACCTACGACCGTAGCTGTCGCGCGGTTTCAGACTGTAGCACCTAGAACCACTCGGCCACCCCGGCCGGCTGATGTACGTCTGGAGTACAGCATTGTATGGTACTCAAACATGGGCTGTGCGAAAACAGGAACAGAAGAGAATCGAAGCATTCGAGATTTGGTGCTAAAGGCGAATGTTGAAAATTATGGGGACTGATAAGGTAAGGATTGAGGAAATTTTGCGCAGAATCGGAGAGGAAAGGAGTATATGGATAACACTGATAAGGAGAAGGGACAGGATGATAGGACGTCTGTTAAAACATGAGGGAATGATTTCCATGGTACTAAAGGGATCTGTTGAGGGAGAAAACTGTAGAGGAAGACAGAGATTGGAATACATTCAACAAATAATTGAGGAGGCAGGTTGCAATGCTACTCTGAGATGAAGAGGTTGGCACGGGAGAGGAATTCGTGGCCGGCCGCATCAAATCAGTCAGAAGACCGATAACCCAAAAAAGTTAAAGTACAGCTGGAAGCGTTTTATTTGTCACATACAGATTAATTCAACTGCGACCATCTACAACATAAAACTGTTTTATTACGCCGTCATTCACTGGTCGGAGGGTTTTTAATGTCTCACGGGGTATTAAAACTGCAGCCAGTCTAGTTCCGGAACGAAACGATCCATTCCTCACACATTTACTGCAATATATTTCAGATGCAAAGCATACACCTTGGATTTTTCGAACGCTATAACAAAAAAATAAAAAAAAAATATTTGCCAACCAGTATCGAACACTGAGCTACAGTATAAATATGTTAGTGATTCATTTGTCATGCATTCAGAACACACCCGTGTCTGCACTGCCTAGTGTTTTATTCAAAATAGAGCAGCGTAAATATTGTAACTTCCCACATATTGACAGCCACAGCAAATAGTCAGTTCAATGAATTAATTCAGCTCCCGGTGTACGATATCCGCCTAAATATGTCATGTGTTCAGAGTGTTGCAGTACGGGCTGTATACATCGCAAGACGCTGAAACATAGTAGGTATGTTCATTAATCGGTGCGCTTGCGAAGTACGCTGAAAAAAGTATTCGCTTCACTTTCTACCATCATGTGAAAATGTGGCGCTGTAAGCAGTCAGAATGTGAAATATCTTCTGTTTTGACGTCTGTATGCTGTTTGTCACTTGTCGACGCCGCGCGGTCTTGGGTGCCTTGTCATGGTCCGCGCTGCTGCCCCCGTCGGAAGTTCGAGTCCTCCCTCGGGCATGGGTGTGTGTGTCGTCCTTAGCGTAGGTTAGTTCAAGTTAAATTAAGTAGTGATTAGCTTAGGGACCGATGACCTCAGCAGTTTGGTCCCGTAAGACCTTACCACAAATTTTCCAAGTTGTCGACGCGTCGTGGTTTCTTTTGTGAAAACGACTGATGGTGTAAAGGGTTCAGTTGACGCTTCCCATACTAAATGCAATGGCTGTGGGAAAACAATATAAACCTCTTCTAAACCATTACAGAACATGTCAGTATACAGGCGCCGTAATTTATTTACGTAGTAATATAGCTTACGCTGTTCTAAAAATGTTCAACTGTTGGAAATCTGAAAACTTTACATTTTCACACAAATAATCCTGTATAGCTCACTCCTTTAACAGCAACTGACCAAAATAAAATTTACAAGTTTGACAAAGGAGTACAGAACAATGCAAAGTAGTAACAATTAATGCCAAACATAATTACAACTACTAAATTTCCGTTACAAAGATAAATCCCCAAATGGTAATGGTGCCAGTTAATGGGTTAACAATGAGAAATAATAAAACAAATGATGAATCGCGCACGGCTGTTGTACGTGTCTCCCCGTCTGGATTGGGGAGACAACTGAATTCTGCCGGCAGCGGTGGCCGAGCGTTTCTAGGCGCTTCAGTCTGGAACCGCGCGACTGCTACGGTCGCAGGTTCGAATCCTGCCGCGGGCATGGATGTGTGCAATGTCCTTAGGTTAGTTAGGTTTAAGTAGTTAACCTCAGATGTTAAGTCCTATAGTGCTCAGAGCCATTTGAACCAATTTGAACAACAAGGCGTGCGTGACTCTACACCGTTGCATGCACCCTCGTGCCTCTTCGTGCAACGGCCGAATCTACGTAGTGCGCACGGAATGTCGCACAGGTGGAAATTCATCTCAGGTGTGAATCAAATATCACACGCATACGTGCTGAGAATGTGGCACGTCTCTTCTTGCATATAATGAAAGGGTAGACACGTCGTTTAGCCGCAAGGCGCACAGGTCGGTGCTTCTTAAGATACTTGAAACGTTTTTTCTAGCGTTTTTTGTATTCATTGCTCTATAGATGAAGAGTACTTGATCTGGCTATGTGGGCCAACTGTAGACCGCGGTGTGACGGTTCGGACTGTCCGCAGGTCTTCCCGGAACGTAGGTTTCGTCCGTTCCCAGAGCGCGCAGCAACTTTCTTCGGCGGGCGACGGTCCGGGGTTCGCGACCTGCGACCCGGCGGGGAGCCCATTTGCATAAGTCGTGCGGCGCGCGGCCGCGTCTTCAATTTGGCGGCATAAATCAGGCGCCGAACCAGCGCAGCGCAGAGCACAGCCCACACCGGACGGCCGCCGCGTGCACCGCCGACAGTCGCCGAGGCGCCCGTCTCCATTCATACCGGCTCGGCCACTGAACAACGCACTCCACTGTAAAGCGTCTTTATTTTCTAAAGCTGTACTCCGCAAGCCACCTTAACCCGTCCTCTCGCGTGTCGTGTTTCTGATCGCGAAGCACACCAGATGGGGGTATTCGCCGTAGTTGATGCACGCTCTGAAATAACCTGCAAACTGTTATCGCTATGAATTATAAATAAATAAGTACACTACCGGCCATTAAAATTGCTACACCACGAAGATGACGTGCAACAGACGCTAAATTTCACCAACTGGAAGAAGATGCTGTGATATTCAAATGATTAGCTTCTCAGAGCATTCACACAAGGTTGGCGCCGGTGGCGACACCGTGCTGACATGAGGAACGTTTCCTATTGATTTCTCATATACAAACAGCAGTTGACCGGCGTTGCCTGGTGAAACATTGTTGTGATGCCTCCTGTAAGGAGGAGAAATGCGGACCATCACGGTTCCAACTTTGATAGAGGTCGGATTGAAGCCTATCACGATTGCGGTTTATCGTCTCGCGACATTGCTGCTCACGCTGGTCGAGATCCAATGACTGTTGGCAGAATGTGGAATCGGTGGGTTCAGGAGGGTAATACGGAACGCCCGTGCTGGATCCCAACGGCCTCGAATCACTAGTAGTCGAGGTGACAGGCATCATATCCGCATGGCTGTAACAGATCGTGCAGCCACGTCTCGATCCCTCAGTCAACAGATGGAAACATTCGCAAGACAACAACCGTCTGCTGGAACAGTTCGACGACCTTTGCAGCAGCATGGACTATCAGCTCAGAGGCCATGGCTGCGGCTACCCTCGACGCAGCATCACAGACGGGAGCGCCTGCGATGGTGTACTCAACGACGAACCTGGGTGCACGAATGGCAAAACGTCATTTTTTCGGATGAATCCAGGTTCTGTTTACAGCATCATGATGGTGGCATCCGTGTTTGGCGACATCGTGGTGAATGCACATTGTAAGCGTGTATTCGTCATCGCCATACTGGGGTATTACCCGGCGTGACGGTGTGAGGTGCCATTGGTTACACGTCTCGGTCACCTCTTGTTCGCATTAACGGCATTTTGAACAGTGGACGTTACATTTAATGTGTGTTACGACCCGTGGCTCTACCCTTCATTCGATCCCTGCGAAACCCTACATTTCAGCAGTATAATGCACGACCGCATATTGCAGTTCCTGTACGGGCCCTTCTGGATACAGAAAATGTTCGACTGCTGCCCTGGCCAGCACATTCTCCAGATCTCTCACCAATTGAAAACGTCTGATCAATGATGGCCGAGCAACTGGCTCGTCACAATACGCCAGTCACTACTCTTGATGAACTGTGGTATCGTGTTGAAGCTGCATGGGCAGCTGTACCTGTACACGCCATCCAAGCTCTGTTTGACTGAATGCCCAGGCGTATCAAGGTCGTTATTACGGCCAGAGGTGGTTGTTCTGGGTACTGATTTCTCAGGATCTATGCACCCAAATTGCGTGAAAATGCCATCACATGTCAGTTCTAGTACAATACACTCCTGGAAATTGAAATAAGAACACCGTGAATTCATTGTCCCAGGAAGGGGACACTTTATTGACACGTTCCTGGGGTCAGATACATCACATGATCACACTGACAGAACCACAGGCACATAGACACAGGCAACAGAGCATGCACAATGTCGGCACTAGTACAGTGTATATCCACCTTTCGCAGCAATGCAGACTGCTATTCTCCCATGGAGACGATCGTAGAGATGCTGGATGTAGTCCTGTGGAACGGCTTGCCATGCCACTTCCACCTGGCGCCTCAGTTGGACCAGCGAACGTGCTGGACGTGCAGACCGCGTGAGACGACTCTTCATCCAGTCCCAAACATGCTCAATGGGGGACAGATCCGGAGATCTTGCTGGCCAGGGTAGTTGACTTACACCTTCTAGAGCACATTGGGTGGCACGGGATACATGCGGACGTGCATTGTCCTGTTGGAACAGCAAGTTCCCTTGCCGGTCTAGGAATGGTAGAACGATGGGTTCGATGACGGTTTGGATGTACCGTGCACTATTCAGTGTCCCCTCGACGATCACCAGTGGTGTACGGCCAGTGTAGGAGATCGCTCCCCACACCATGATGCCGGGTGTTGGCCCTGTGTGCCTCGGTCGTATGCAGTCCTGATTGTGGCGCTCACCTGCACGGCGCCAAACACACATACGACCATCATTGGCACCAAGGCAGAAGCGACTCTCATTGCTGAAGACGACGCGTCTCCATTCGTCCCTCCATTCACGCCTGTCGCGACACCACTGGAGGCGGGCTGCACGATGTTGGGGCGTGAGCGGAAGACGGCCTAACGGTGTGCGGGACCGTAGCCCAGCTTCATGGAGACGGTTGCGAATGGTCCTCGCCGATACCCCAGGAGCAACAGTGTCCCTAATTTGCTGGGAAGTGGCGGTGCGGTCCACTACGGCACTGCGCAGGATCCTACGGTCTTGGCGTGCATCCGTGCGTCGCTGCGGTCCGGTCCCAGGTCGACGGGCACGTGCACCTTCCGCCGACCACTGGCGACAACATCGATGTACTGTGGAGACCTCACGCCCCACGTGTTGAGCAATTCGGCGGTACGTCCACCCGGCCTCCCGCATGCCCACTATACGCCCTCGCTCAAAGTCCGTCAACCGCACATACGGTTCACGTCCACGCTGTCGCGGCATGCTACCAGTGTTAAAGACTGCGATGGAGCTCCGTATGCCACGGCAAACTGGCTGACACTGACGGCGGCGGTGCACAAATGCTGCGCAGCTAGCGCCATTCGACGGCCAACACCGCGGTTCCTGGTGTGTCCGCTGTGCCGTGCGTGTGATCATTGCTTGTACAGCCCTCTCGCAGTGTCCGGAGCAAGTATGGTGGATCTGACACACCGGTGTCAATGTGTTCTTTTTTCCATTTCCAGGAGTGTATATTTGTCCAATGAATACCCGTTTATAATCTGCATTTCTTCTCGGTGTAGCAATTTTAATGGCCAGCAATGTATTATTGCAGTGGAAATTATGTTTAAATCTGTGATGGAAGTATTCTGGTCTGAGTTCTGCAGTGCAAGTAAATTTATCTTTGAGCATCAGTATGATCAAATCCGATCACAAAGTGCACACTCATCAATGCTGAAAAAGTGTGTTTAACTTCAATCTTTATGCCTTTCACTGAATTTATTACATTCTATTCATAACAATTCTAACAAAATAACAGCAAGCGATCTCACGGAGTTTCAGCATAGTTATTCTGCGGCGAATCTGAAATGAACTGCTAACAGTGCATCAGATTTTGGACACTTCCAGTTAATTCAGAGTCTCCTTGCGTCTTTATAAGCAGACAGGAATCCGCATGTATGCTAGTGCAACTCACTGCAAGGAGATTGAAAGAGCAGCAGTAGGTTGTAAATATAGTTGAAATTCAGGTTAAATAGTGATTTACCTAGGGGGCAATGACCGTGCTGCAGGTTCAATGTACCCGGTCATTCTGCACAGAGCCCCAAGACTTAAAAGACATCTGTCGCAGTAGATGAAGTATCTAGGATTAGGTTTTCAAATTACATAGTTAAAGTTTACCTAATATAAATTCATGTATTCTCTTCGTTAATAAGTATAAGTGGTACCTATCATTTGCTACAAGAATCTTCATCACGCTCATGTATTAAAATGAAACACCTCCAGCCGTCCATTCAGTGTATTTATTGTATAGCAACCTGTTTCGGTGGCTCATTACAGCATCTTCAAGCCTTAACTGACGCTGAGGGGTGAACTGGAATCGTATACCAGTATACTAGTAGAAGTTATTCGTTAACTCAGTTGAATCTCCATCTCATTTTCGCTTTTAAATTGAATATAGTTAAAGTACAGTGCCTAATGTCAGTATGCGCTTGCATAATATCCATAATCTCGACGTCATACTGACTACCGCCACGCTGAGTAACGTACTAAATCTATATATATATTTCAATATCGAAATTCGTTTCGTAACTTCATTCGAATAGATGAAGATATTTTTTGCGAAGGTACTGACCATAATCGAAAAACACCTTTATCGACAAGATACAGGTAAAAGGCAGTCCATAAAAGCAAGAGACAGATATAAAACTTTTACACACAGTTTCATAATAGCAAAAGCTCGTACCGTGTAACTTGTGTTTACTTTCTGACGTAGACTGGCAGTCACGTTAAGATTTCTGGCCACTGGGGAAACATTCCAGTCGTTGGCCTATGCAACAAGTACTGCAGCATATACGGTATGTATAATAAATAACATGGACTACCGCAGATAACACTTTTTGCGGTATAAATGTTGTTATATGGTACTGAAATACGACAAATTAAACCAAAAACAACGGGCGTTTGGTAAATCATTGTGAGGTGGTTCAAATGGTTCTGAGCATTATGGGACTTCACATCTATGGTCATCAGTCCCCTAGAACTTAGAACTACTTAAACCTACCTAACCTAAGGACATCATACACATCCATGCCCGAGGCAGGATTCGAACCTGCGACCGTAGCGGTCACGCAGTTCCAGACTGAAGCGCCTAGAACCGCACGGCCACACCGGCCGGCCATTGTGAGGCGGTATTGAAACGATATTCTTTCATAGCATGCAAGTTATAACACAAAACGCATCATACACAAGAACTTTTAACTACCTGTATGTTATTTTACTGTAACAAATGGTATCTAAAACGATGCGCTTTGGAGAGGCCCTCAATGTGCTTTTGTTTAGAAACAGCTTATATCCATACCACGTTGGCTACAATATAAAAACCACAGAATATGGAGTCCAGCTCCAGACTTATTGCAATATGGCGCCACCTAAGTCCTGTTTTTTGATGTAAGACTAATGCTCCACCTAAGTGACCACTTTACTCTCCACGAGGCAAAAATATAACATGCAACATTCTTCGTTGCACGCTTTAAAAAGTAGTGAAACGTGAAATTCCACGCTGTTCCTTTTCTACGAACTTTTTAACGTCCCATGAGAGGACGCATTTACCGTGCGTGGAGGAGTGTGCACCTTTCTCTGTCTCGTTCGAAAATGGTGCGTGGGGAGAACGACTGTACAGAGGTGCATTTTAGTTTTAATTTTTGTGATTCTCCGATCGCTGCTCATTTTTCTTCACGAGACCTAAGAGTGAAGAAGGACGTAGGGACGTCAGAAAGTAAGCTGCACATGTCGTCCCGCACTAAGTCCACACCATAATGGAAAATTTGGAAATTTGAGGTAAGTTCCTATGGGACCAAACTGCTGAGGTCATCGCTCCCTAGACTTACACACTACTTAATCTAACTTAAGCTAACTTACTCTAAGGACAACACACACACAGAGCCATGCCCGAAGGAGGACTCGAACCTCCGACGGGGTGAGCCGCGCGAACCGTGACAAGACGCCTCAAATGGCTCTGAGCACTATAGGACTTAACATCTCAGGTCATCAGTCTCCTAGAACTTAGAACTACTTAAACCTAACTAACCTAAGAACATCACACACATCCATGCCCGAGGTAGGATTCGAACCTGCGACCGTAGCGGTCGCGCGGTTCCAGACTGTAGCGCCTAGAAGCGCTCGGTCACTCCGGCCGGCCTGCATTTAGATAACAATAATATAGAGAAGAAGGGCGAAGAAATGAAAGCTATTTTGTTCCAGATAAATTAAACGTACGAGAGAAGCAAATATAGCATTCCAGAATGAAATTTTCACTCTGCAGCGGAGTGTGCGCTGATATGAAACTTCCTGGCAGATTAAAACTGTGTGCCGGACCGAGACTCGAACTCGGGACCTTTGCCTTTCGCGGGTACTGGCGGAAGTAAAGTTGTGAGGACGGGGCGTGAGTCGTGCTTGGGTAGCTCAGATGGTAGAGCACTTGCCCGCGAAAGGCAAAGGTCCCGAGTTCGCGTCTCGGTCCGGTGTACAGTTTTAATCTGCCAGGAAGTTTCAAATATAGCATTGTTACTATTTAAGTGGGGAAGAATGAAGCATAGTCAAAAATACACACCATTTGAGGACGTAAAGCAATCGACCGTTTAAATTGGAAAAGATGTTCTAAGTTCTCAGAATTATTGCGCACATAGGGGACAATTTGCAATATCTCGGAGTGAACAAAAATAGACTTGTACCACTATTGAAATAAGACCTTCAAATCGTGTACGGCTTCGTGAGTATTTGGCAACATAAAGGTTACATATATGAAGATTAGTAACTGTTCTGAAAGAACAGATACCCATGATGAGTATGCAGCTTCTCTAGAAAGAAATGATAATTAATCGAAACCCTTTGCTGCCAACAGGTGTTGTAATTGGTTTCTATTCTTTCGGAAAAGTCACTATCTTCATATAGTTAAAGGCTACCCGGCCATTGACCTTCTTGAGGGCGAATGCGCTCAGTTTGCCTGAACTCTTACGGGAATCGTCACCTTATTTGGCGCGAGTAATGAGGAATGGGCAAATATCCTTTAGGAACATTACGAATGTAGGTTGTGGACAGTTGGGAATGTGGGTGCAAGGGATAAGTCCCTGCAGTCCCGCTATCCTCTGTACTCTCGGTGGCTCAGATGGATAGAGCGTCTGTCATGTAAGCAGGAGATCCCGGGTTCGAGTCCAGGTCGGGGCACATATTTTCAGCAGTCCCCATTGACGTATATCAACAACACCTGTTGGCAGCTGAGGGTTTCGATTAATTGTCATAAAGGTTACATGCCCGTAAGCTGCTTCGATCTGCTTGCCCGTAGCAGAAGACCATCTGCCATCTCCTGTACTGAATAGTAGGTCTACACTGGTAGCTGTACATCCAGTGACGGACACGGAAACGAATTAGAGTAATTTACTGCAGTGTGAGAACAAACAGTGCGCCATATGAACACTACGGGTACACCAGATGAAAATAACACACCTGACCGATACGCCACGTACTGTAGTACGCTGTGGAATACTCGTAAGTGTTCTTGTGTAGGGTGCGTGCTTGATACCAAAGCAAACACCCTTCCTATGGCGATAGTATTGTAACGCTGAACTAGCACATTCCCCATTCTGATAACACAGCTTCACAAAAAGCGCCTTTTCAGGTAACGTCAACATGCTGCGACTGCTGGCGCATCTGATTCTCTCTCTCTCATTGCAGCTCATATTATACACGATTGTCATGCGCAGTCACTGACGTTTTGTGGTCCAGAGCCATCTGTCGGACATTTTGTGAACTTTTTATTTATTTATTTATTTATTGATTTTTTTATTTCTAGTGAAGCCCCATGTCGTTCCAGGCGTGTGAGTCGGTTTTTGCCTCTCTGTCTGCATTGTTCCGTGGTTTGTTAGGTTTCCGGGTTTGTACTGACTTTTTGATCACCCGGTACATAAATGACCTTGTGGATAACATCGAAAGTTCACTGAGGCTTTTTGCGGATGATGCTGTAGTATATCGAGAGGTTGTAACAATGGAAAATTGTACTGAAATGCTGGAGATCGACGCATGGTGCAGTGAATGACAATTGAATATCAATGTAGACAAGTGTAATGTGCTGCGAATACATAGAAAGAAAGATCCTTTATAATTTAGCTACACTGTAGCAGGTCAGCAACTGGAAGCAGTTAATTCCATAACTTATCTGGGAGTAGGCATTAGAAGTTAGTTAAAATGGAATGATCATTTAAATTTGATCGTCGGTAAAGCAGATGCCAGACTTAGATTCATTGGAAGAATCCTAAGGAAATGCAATCCGAAAACAAAGGAAGTAGATTACAGTACACTTGTTCGACCACTGCTTGAATACTGCTCACCAATGTGGGATTCGTACCAGATAGGGTTGATGGAAGAGATAGAGAAGATCCAACGGAGAGCAGCGCGCTTCGTTACAGGATCATTTAGTAATCGCGGAAGCATTACGGAGATGATAGATAAACTCCAGTGGAAGACTCTGCAAGAGAGACGCTCAGTAGCTCGGTACGGGCTTTTGTTGAAGTTTCGAGAACATACCTTCACCGAGGGGTCAAGCAGTATATTGCTCCCTCCTACGTATATCTCGCGAAGAGACCATGAGGATATACTCAGAGAGATTAGAGCCCACACAGAGGTATACCGACACTCTTTCTTTCCACGAACAATACGAGGCTGGAATAGAAGGGAGAACCGATAGAGGTACTCAAAGTACCCTCCGCAGATGTAGATGCTACATAAACGACTAGTACGTGCGCGCGTTTCCTCAATTGGCTCGCGCCGGAGTGCTTGGTGTGCAAGATATGCTCCTCATACACATGCAGGCAGAAACTCAGAAGATATGAAGCTTACGACCTATTTTTACAGCAGCATTTTTTCCTTCCCTTGATCACTACTACGTTTCTGTAAATATTGGGATCTTTTTTTCCGGATGCCCAATTGTAAATGGTAACAGTAAACTTTTAGTTGCAATAGATATAAGTAACTGGCACGGTAAGGCCAAACCTAAAATGTTTGCACGCGCAGCAAGTATCAGACCAGAAGATAATTTTCGGCGTGCCACACTTGTTACACAAGGCCCGGCGTGTTGCGGTACGGAGTACCGTTGCTCGATGGTGACCGCCGATCACAGATGCCGGAACATAATGGGCCGCTAGTTAGGAGGCAGCGGCGGAAGCGCGCTGACGCGGCCGGCCGGCAGGTAAGGGGAACGTGTCGGGGCGACCGCAAGATTGCAGCCTGCTGAACAGCCGAGGGTCCGCCTCTGCCTCTGCCTCTGCCTGTGCGTTATCTGGGCCGCGGCATCGCTGCGCCGTCTCAGCCGCCGCTGCAGACACCCCATCTGCGTCGCGTGCCCGCCCTCCGCACCAGCGCAAGCGAATACTATAACCACTTACACAAAAAAGATTTCGGAAACCGTTGGAAGAAAGGTCAGATACGAAAATCACTTTCGAGGATGTGTAGAGTACAAACTTTAAGGACGAAAGTAACTTTCGCATGATGTGTCCCTGCCAAGTAATATACCTCGATGTACTTGGACCATACATACAACGATCTTCTACAGTATAGTACAGAAGGTAACTGAAATATGGAATGAGACGATCAGAAATGACCCTTATTCAAAGACTATAATCACACTGAAGTCACCGCTATCTATGATGGCCCTCTGAGCATTTAAAAAGGTGACAGATGGTTCTTATTACAGGGTGTTTCAAAAATGACCGGTATATTTGAAACGATAATAAAAACTAAACGAGCAGCGATAGAAATACACCGTTTGTTGCAATATGCTTGGGACAACAGTACATTTTCAGGCAGACAAACTTTCGAAATTGCAGTAGTTACAATTTTCAACAACAGATGGCGCTGAGGTCTGGGAAACTCTATAGTATGATATTTTCCACATATCCACCATGCGTAGCAATAATATGGCGTAGTCTCTGAATGAAATTACCCGAAACCGTTGACAACTTGTCTGGCGGAATGGCTTCACATGCGGATGAGATGTACTGCTTCAGCTGTTCAATTGTTTCTGGATTCTGGCGGTACACCTGGTCTTTCAAGTGTCCCCACAGAAAGAATAGGGAGGCCAATCCACGCCGCCTCCTGTATGTTTCGGATAGCCCAAAGCAATCACACGATCATCGAAATATTCATTCAGGAAATTAAAGACGTCGGCCGTGCGATGTGGCCGGGCACCATCTTGCATAAACCACGAGGTGTTCGCAGTGTCGTCTAAGGCAGTTTGTACCGCCACAAATTCACGAAGAATGTCCAGATAGCGTGATGCAGTAATCGTTTCGGATCTGAAAAATGGGCCAATGATTCCTTTGGAAGAAATGGCGGCCCAGGCCAGTACTTTTTGAGGATGCAGGGACGATGGGACTGCAACATGGGGCTTTTCGGTTCCCCAAATGCGCCAGTTCTGTTTATTGACGAAGCCATCCAGGTAAAAAGAAGCTTCGTCAGTAAACCAAATGCTGCCCACATGCATATCGCCGTCATCAATCCTGTACACTATATCGTTAGCGAATGTCTCTCGTGCAGCAATGGTAGCGGCGCTGAGGGGTTGCGGCGTTTGAATTTTGTATGGATAGAGGTGTAAACTCTGGCGCATGAGACGATACGTGGACGTTGGCGTCATTTGGACCGCAGCTGCAACACGGCGAACGGAAACCCGAGGCCGCTGTTGGATCACCTGCTGCACTAGCTGCGCGTTGCCCTCTGTGGTTGCCGTACGCGGTCGCCCTACCTTTCCAGCATGTTCATCCGTCACGTTCCCAGTCCGTTGAAATTTTTCAAACAGATCCTTTATTGTATCGCTTTTCGGTCCTTTGGTTACATTAAACCTCCGTTGAAAACTTCGTCGTGTTGTAACAACACTGTGTTCTAGGCGGTGGTATTCCAACACCAGAAAAATCCTCTGTTCTAAGGAATAAACCATGTTGTCTACAGCACACTTGCACGTTGTGAACAGCACACACTTACAGCAGAAAGACGACGTACAGAATGGCGCACCCACAGACTGCGTTGTCTTCTATATCTTTCACATCACTTGCAACGCCATCTGTTGTTGAAAATTGTAACTACTGTAATTTCGAAAGTTTGTCCGCCTGAAAATGTACTGTTGTCCCAAGCATATTGCAACAAACGGTGTATTTCTATCGCTGCTCGTTTAGTTTTTATTGCCGTTTCAAACATACCGGTCATTTTTGAAACACCCTGTAGGTTCAAATGGCTCTGAGCACTATGGGACTTAACATCTGTGGTCATCAGTCCCCTAGAACTTAGAACTACTTAAACCTAACTAACCTAAGGACATCACACACATCCATGCCCGAGGCAGGATTCGAACCTGCGACCGTAGTAGCCTCGCGGTTCCGGACTGAGCGCCGAGAACCACTAGACCACCGCGGCCGGCGTTCTTATTAGAGTGTGTGATCACCACCAGCGGCAGTTAATGCTCTTCAAGATGCTCCCATGCTAGCTTATGTGTTTGTAACGAGTTCTTGTAAAAGAGCGTAGCTTTCCTCCTCTAGCCGCGCGCGATTAGCCGAGCGGTCTGAGGCGCTGCAGTCATGGACTGTGCGGCTGGTCCCGGCGGAGGTTCGAGTCCTCCTCGGGCATGGGTGTGTGTGTTTGTCCTTAGGATAATTTAGGTTAAGTAGTGTGTAAGCTTAGGGATTGATGACCTTAGCAGTTAAGTCCCATAAGATTTCACACATATTTTTTCCTCCTCTAGCGCGGTTGACATTGCTGCTTGGTCGTTGTTGCCTGTAGACCTTCTGCAGTACGTCTCGATGGAATGAAGTCGCAAGAATGGGGAGCTAGTCCATCTGGTGAATTCCCTCTCGTTCCAAGAGCTCGTCCACCTGTGCCTACGATGCAGTCGCACATTGTCATGCACAAAAATGAAGTCAGGGCCGAAAGCAGCCCTTAAAAGACGTACACAGGGAAGGAGTACAGTGTCTCAATAACGTTTGTAACTGCTCCTTCTATTGAAAATGTTCGTTGATGAAGTTCATGCTCAGACCAGCTAGCGGTAGAATGTCCGTTTACTGTTTGATAAGGAACGTTACAAAAGAAATCTGTCCTGCTGCACTACATTCACGCCGAGTGCGTATTGATTGTACCGGCCAGCTCAAATAATCACATACTCACCGACGTGTACGAACACAGCTACAGGTAGATGCATACAAACTGCTGTTATTGCACTAATCATGGTTACAGTCTATATAGAGCAATAGTTTCTTCACTAAAGATTTCAGTTTACGTACGCTAAATAGTCTGAATCAGTACGGTAACTTTTTTAGAGCGGCAAGGAATATATATATATATATATATATATATATATATATATATATATATCGCGCTCTGTTATTAATCTGTATCGTTGCTCTGATAAAACGTTTCGTAAGCAGGTAATATTATTTGGTTTGAAATAAATATCAAACACGGTAAATTCCCGTTATTGTGGTTTATTATAGTCTAACCACATCCTATCATTGTCTTAAAGAAGTAACATTTCCCTAAGCTGGGTGAAATTAGTTACGTAAATTTCAGTCAAAGAGTGTGCAATAAGATCCAGATTTCACCAGTTGCTTTAACGAAATCTAAGTATTTTCTCACAATTGCCGGCCAGTGTGGACGAGCGGTTCTAGGCACTTCAGTCCGGTACCGCGCTGCTGCTACGGTCGCAGGTTCGAATCCCGCCTCGGACATGGGTGTGTGTGATGTCCTTAGGTTAGTTAGGTTTAAATAGTTCTAAGTCTATGGGACTGATGACCTCAGATGTTAAGTCCCATAGTGCTCAGAGCCTTTTGAACCATTTCGCACAATTCGATACTAATATTCCCTTCCTTTTTCGTTAAGTTACTAACGGTCTATCACTTTTGGATAAAGTTCCGTCTTCCATTGATAATAATCAATTTAAGACAAATTTCGCATATTTTTCTACCTTGACTTTACGTAATGATATACTCAAAGTTGCTGATATACCGATTTCGAGCTTAGTGATTTCTAGCAGATAGCAAATCTCCAAAATGTAAAAACAATCTCGTATCGCCTACGTACAAGAGCACACGTTAAGTTACGACACAATCAAGCAAGCGCTAGAAGCACATTAACAATGTATAATGTTATCTTCTGTATTCCGCGGTGTCCTCAAAGATTACTCACAAGGAGTATTTGAGGTCACCTGCTCTACTCCGTGACCTATAAGTGCATTACTTTGCGATTTACTTTTACTTTAATTTTATACAAAAGGGATTCTGTTTTACTTTCTTTTGCAAAAATACTAAGTTACTTTATACTGGATTTATTTTCTATTTCTTTTTACATTGTTTCTCTTCAGTATACTTGCTGCTATTCAAGTGATGCTATCACAGTGGGACTTTGTTTTCTTTTTTTATGAAATTTGGATCTTGGGTTTGGAGCTTTTATTGGGTTCAAAATGGCTCTGAGCACTATGGGACTTAACACCTGAGGTCGTAAGTTCACTGGAACTCAGAACTACTTAAACCTAACTAACCTAAGGACATCACACACATCCATACCCGAGGCGGGATTCGAACCTGCGGCCGTAGCGTTCGCGCGGTTACAGACTGAAGCGCCTGGAACCGCTCGGCCACACCGGCCGGCGCTTGTATTGGGTTTTGGGTACTATTTTTATATTTTCATCGTTGTGTCCAAAGGAAGCAGCGTTAGACGTTGAGCGGTGAGTGTACTGTACTCAAGGATTTGGACATCAGTATCGTTGTGCAACATTATGCCTCCCACACCTTGGCACCTGGAGCACCAAAACAATCAGGTTCGTCAGTGTTGCTGACTGCATCATGTGTTCACACGTCCTGTACGTTGAGCACGATCGGTTTGGGAGTCCAGGAATGTAGGCGTGCGGAGGCATAATGTTGCATTGCCGTGCTGACCTCCAAATCTTTAAATACGATACACTCACCACACGGCGTTATTGTGACAGTTTAGTCCTTTCCCATGAGCGTCTTTTGAAGGGGGCTTTCGGCCCTGACTTTATGCATGACGACACGTGACACATCGAGCAGCGTATGTGGACGAGCTCTTGGAACAATAGTAAAGTCGCCGATTGGACTTGCCTGTCCGTTCTTGCGGCTTCAATCCTATCGAACACGTTTGGTCCGCGTTGGCGAGACGTACTGCGTGTCGCACCAAAGACGAACCGGCAGTTGTCAACAGTGCCAGTAAGGGAAAGTAATACCCTAGCACAAGAACTCGTTACCAACCTTATCGCCAGCAGGGGAGCACGTTCCAGAGAACACACTGCTATCCTTGTTGATCACACACAATTAAGAACCATTTCCCTCCTTTTGAACTGTCAATGAACTGAAACTGGTCATCAATAAAGATATTTTTGCAATATTTACCTAGAATTTTTAATCCATTCATTTTAACATAACGGATCGCTTGTCTCCCTGTTTGGCAATGTCAAATAATAACAGAATATTTATACTTCATTCGCTTTGTCACCCCGGTTGCCTTTGTTTCCGTGAAAATACTTTCACAGCAGTGAAAATCCCTCTAATATGTCAATTCTTACAATGCAAAACACCGAATAATGCTGCAACCCTCCGACAAAATATGTATTCTGTAGTAAAGTGTGTTCAGTATGTTCTGTCAATATATGTACAGTACGTAACAAATGCAAAACTGTTCCTCAACAGGTATTGTTCAAAATGTAGCCCACCATGATCAGGGTTGAGTGTACAACGACACGACACCGTCTTTACGTCCAAGTAACCCGGGATTTGCGACGATCCTAGCAATAGGTCCATCTGAGTTTCGACCGGAGTCCTGTAAACCGGGATCTTCACTCGCCGCCATAGGCAGTAGTTTGTATTTGGGTATCATGTCTGGTGAGCGAACTGACCATGGAACAGGTTCACAGATAAAAATGGTTCAAATGGCTCTGAGAACTATGGGACTTAACATCTGAGGTCATCAGTCCCCTAGAACTTAGACCTACTTAAACCTAACTAACCTAAGGACATCACACACATCCATGCCCGAGGCAGGATTCGAACCTGCGACCGTCGCGGTCGCGCGGTTCCAGACTGAAGCGCGTAGAGCCGCACGGCCACACCGGCCGGCCAGGTTCACAGAGATCAGTTCTTTGTTGTCCAAACTGTAAATCAGTGTGGTTAGTAACAGCAAGCAGCGAATATGAGTGTAACACGTTTGTGTGTGTGTTTGAATTCCTAAAGGACCAAACTGCTAAAGTCATCGATCCGTAGATTTATACACCATTTAAACTAAGTTATTCTAAGAACAACACACACACCGCCGGCCGCTGTGGCCGTGCGGTTCTAGGCGCTGCAGTGTGGAACCGCGCTGTTGCTACGGTCGCAGGTTCAAATCCTGCCTAGGGCATGGATGTGCGTGATGTCCTTAGTTAGGTTTAAGTAGGTCTGAGTCTAGGGGACTGATGACCTCAGATTTTAAGTCTGATAGTGCTTAGAGACATTTACACATACACACCCACGTCTCGAACCTCCGTCTGGAGGAACCGCCCAATCCGTGCATGGCGCCTCAGACCGCGTGGCCACTCCTCGCGTCTGAGCACGTTTGTTTTCAACCATACACACAGCGTCTTCTGCTAACATTTTCAGTGTTCTGCAGACATTTTCACAAATACAAAAAAAAGTTGAGGAGAGAAATCAAACAAAATGCTATTACCCTGTAAAGGCCCGTCAGTCCCTTATACCTAGATACCCATAAAATAGTCCTGAACAACTACCGAAATAGGGTTGGTGTGCTTGGAGTTCAATTACATGTGAATTGCAGGTGGAGAGGGTAAGAAAGGAAAAAAGGGAGGGAATCACTGCAGTCAGCTGCATCAGGACATTACGCGGAATCAGCAGCGGCGATTGAAAATGTGTACTGGACTGGGATTCGAACCCGGGATCACTTACTTACTAGGCAGGTGCATTAACCACTGCGCCATCCGGGACACAGCGTTATTGCAACTGCGCGGACTATCTTGGCCTCCTCATGGTCGATTCACACTGCCATGTTCGCTACTCTGAGATTCTTACAGAATGTCGGACGTATTTGTGCATCTGCACTGAAGAAGGTAGATCCACTGCCCAACTGTGCCAATCAATTATATGAATGCGTGGTGTCTGTTCTTTCGGTCACTACGTCCTACCTCCTGTCGAAATCTCACAATAGTGCACAATCATTAAGGAAATGGATATGGGCTGCGGATAGGTGGTGCTCTATGGGAGTGTGGATGCCCGAGATTGTCCCTGCTGTTGCCATAAAGCTGTGTCCCCGATGGTGCAGTGATTTAAGCACTTGCCTAGTAAGCAGGAGATCCCGGGTTCGAATCCCGGTCTGGTTCACATTTTCGCTCGTCGCCGCTGATTCCGCTTAATGTCATTATACAGCTGACAGCAATGATCCCTTTCCTCTCCTTTTCTTTCCTTTCCTTTCCTTTCCTTTCCTTTTCTTTCCTTTCCTTTCCTTTCTTCCCCTCTCCACCTTCAATTTGCACATAGTACATCACAGCTGCGGATTTTAGGTTCTTGTGGACATGTCCGAAAGAACAGAAGATTCATATAATTGCGACGCATTACAGGAAACAAGCAACATTACCGTCACTATCCTTGCTCCTCTGATGGATGCAGCTCCCACGACCGACCCGTCGTTCATCGCCGTCCGTATTTCATCGAACAATTAGCGTCAGCCCGGCACATTTCCGAAGCAATGAATATTCCCCACCTGCTAGCCACTAAGTGTTTTACCAACGTAATTGATACGTCCCGCCGACAATTGTGAAAAGTTAAAAACTGCTCCGGCAGCGCTAACGATGTGCCCGCGGGATTTATATTTCCTGGGAGCAGTAACACTTCGTCTTTATGAAGGTGTCATACCCGTAAAACGGATGGGCGGTTTTAAATAGCCTGCTCTTGGATTTCAAGGGCGGCGAGCGTCGTTATACGCAAGTTTAAGCGACGGGGACGGATCGCAGTGCATTTCGTCCGACGGAAATAGAGCGGGGACACTTCTCCCCATCTCGCTGTGTCGCTCACAGAACGCAGGAGTCTCTCTATTAACGTCGCGAAAGAATGGAAATGTGATGATGCTTTCACTCTCGTAATTAACAGCCTTCCAATCCTTTCAAACTCCCTTCCTAAGTTCTTCAATTATAAAGCATCGTCATATTTACATTTCATATGTCACTCGGAATTCTTGCTGTGTGTGACGAAGTACATTTGTTTTTAACTATCTCGGCTACAGTACCACACGTTATGCGAACAGACGTTGGCAGGAAGCGAAATACTGACACTAATTAGAATAGAAAAACTTGTAGTAGCTACCGTAGGGAAAGATACGTTCCGGAGAAATATATCTTACAAGACATGTCGAAGAAAAGTAAACCTAGGTCTGTAGCATTTAGAGGTACAGAAAAAGGTAACAGTGTTGACTGGAATATACTTTTTTAAATTTTGAAGTTAGCAAGGATAAACTACTTGGAGTGAAAGGTTATCTAAAACTAGCGTAGGAGCCAGACGGCAGTTAGGAGTCGACGGACTTGAAAGGGAAGCAGTAGTTGAAAAGGAGTGCAACAAGGTTGATATTTAGAAGTTTTCCAGCGATGTAGTAATTCTGTTAGAGACGACAAAGTACTTGGACAATCACTTGAACGGTATGGACAGTATCTTGAAAAGAGGTCGTGACCATCGACAAAAGTAAAACATACGTAATACGTTGTCGTCCAATTAAATCAGACAGAGGTGAGTGATTTAGACTAGGAAATGAGACAGTAAAAGTGATAGATAAGTTTGCAATTTGAGCAGCAGAATCATTGAATCTTGTTAACATCTAATAGAAAGTTCATAGGAAACGTTTTCGGAAGATGTTTCTCAAGAGTGTCGCCTTGCACGAAAATTAAATGCACCTCTGGAGATCATACAAAAATAGAATATGAGCTTTGGGAGTATCGCGATACAAAAGAATGCCGAAGATGAGATGGAATAACTAATGAAGAGATAGTGAATCGAATCGAGGAGAAAACAAATGTATGGCAAAACTTGACTAAAAAAAGGGATTCATTGATAGGACACATTCTGGGGTACCAGTGAGTTGTCAGTTAGGAAAAGTGGGGGCGATTGATTGCAGACATACAGGTCCGAAAGAACATTGAATCATACTTCATAATATTCCAGGCATTCCTATTTCGTATTTATTCGCCAATACCAGGCCCCCCAACTCTCAATAAATACGTCCTTCCTGGCTGGGAATATGGTAATGTACCAGTACAGGTTGGGTCTGGCCGTGATTGGTGCACGGATAGCCAAAGCGGTTAAGGCGACCGAGCCCATAAAGCGGGAAATCCGCGATCGGGTCCCTGTTTGGCACAGATATTCATTGTCATCAGCTGATGATGGTTCATATTCGCAATTACAAATAGATTTCCTGTGTTGTAGAGGCAGTGCAAACCTGACTACTATAAGCAGGCTGAAATGATTGTGGGTTGCAGTCTTCATGCAAAAATGTAGAGCCTTCTACAGAATAGACTAGCGTGGGAAGCTGCTTCAAACTAGTCTTCGCATTGGACAGCAAAAGAAAAACCACAATAGGCAGATAAATGCTAATAGTGAATCCGCCCCAACAGGCCTCGATGTCCCAACGTGGCCGACCGACCGCCGTGTTATTCTCAGCTCAGGGGAGTCAATGCATGCGGATAAAGAGGGGCACGTGGTCAGCTCTCAGCTCTCCCGGCCGTATGTCAGTTTACGAGACCGGAGCCGCTACTTCTCAGTCAAGTAGCTCCTCAGTTTGCACCCCGTTTGCGTATGGCATTTTTGGCTGGGAGTCTTCTTTTTGAGGAGTTCGGACGAGTGTTTCAAGACTTTACTTCATGCATCTTCGACAACTTGCGCGTCTGTAATGGTAAGAACACATACAAGCAGTCCCGAGAGGAGAAAATCCCCGATGTGGCCGGTAATCGAACCCGGGCCCCCTTGGTACCAACGTTAACCACAACACAACTAGCTGCTGACTGAATAGAGTAGTTAGTTCGGTGCTACCGGTGTCGTTGGGTGATGCGCGACACATCATGCGCAACGGATAACGCGAAATTTTTGAAGGACATGATCACGTAAGAGTGGTTCGCCCCACTACACTGAACTTAAGCAAGGTTGGGATGTGATGGATTTTGGTCACGTAGGTTCGCCGTTTACGTAAGTACAACGAATGTCTTGCTAAATACATCGACATTTTAAGTAAACATTTTAGTGTACAAAGATATATGCCATGTAATGATACTTAAATGTTGTACTTTTATGCCGACCGGAGTGGGCGAGCGGTTCTAGGCGCTACAGTCTGGAACCGCGAACCGCTACGGTCGCGGGTTCGAATCCTGCCTCGGGCATGAATGTGTGTGATGTCCTTAGGTTTAAGTAGTTCTAAGCTCTAGGGGACTGATGACGTCAGAAGTTAAGTCCCATAGTGCTCAGAGCCATTTGAACCATTTGTACTTTTATGTTAGGTTGTGTTATTGGGAATCTGGAATAAAAATCCCCGCAATTTGTGGATGTGAAGTTGCACTACTTTACATATATAAGAAAGGCTTCTTTTATTGACTCACGAACTAGTACAGTTATGCGTGTTAGTACTTGTTTTGTTGGAGTCGTTAGTGCTATAACGTCTGGCCAGAAGATTCTATCACACCCGTAGTCGTTATCTCGGATGGAGTCCATCATTTTGTAATACAAAGAGGTTCTAACATACCAGAGATATAGAGAATTACTAGGGAAAAACAATGATGTCTTTCAGTTGAGAAAAGCTTTATTCATTCCGTATTTATGACTGATGTTTGGTGCCGGCCGCGGTGGTCTCGCGGTTCTAGGCGCGCAGTCCGGAACCGTGCGACTGCTACGGTCGCAGGTTCGAATCCTGCCTCGGGCATGGATGTGTGTGATGTCCTTAGGTTAGATAGGTTTAAGTAGTTCTAAGTTCTAGGGGACTAATGACCACAGCAGTTGAGTCCCATAGTGCTCAGAGCCATTTGAACCATTTGAACTGATGTTTGGTAAGATGGGTGAAAGATGATGGCTTTAACACAAGCCGAACGCACTAAAATCGTCCCGATGGCAGAACGGCACAATAGCTGTGGCAGAAAAAAATCAACGAACACCACCCAGAAAGACCATCCGTTATCCACAGATCTGTAGTGAAACTTCTTGTGAAATTCCTTGAAACTGGCTCCGTCGCAGACAAATCGAAAGCTGATATTCGAAATGGCAATGGATGAGTCAACATCAACCACAATGCTACCATAGTTCAGTAAGAGTCTGTGGTTCAGTACTTGTCGCTTCTCACAGGAAAGTAGGGTGTACTGGACACTAATAATGAGAGTTGCTTAAATTATATGAAGAATGGGTAAAGCAGATGAAAAAGTTCTTACAATGCGCTGGAAAGCACATCGAGCACGTTTTGCAGGTTTTGTATGTTGTCACCAGGACTTGCATCTATATGTACAAAATGCGACATACTCGTAATTCGAGAAAGAACAAAGCTGCACTCGAAAGACACCAGTGTTTTTCTCATCTATTTCTGTTTTTTTATGTCACATGACCTCATTCCGGTTTGAAACTTACGAGTTGCATCCAAGAGGGGGACTACCAAAATGGCCGCCGTGTTGGTGAGACAGCCTCACAGGTTCCGCCATCCCGTTCCTCTACCATCTCATACAACGTGACTTTAAAATTCCGTTTATTCACCTGCTATTGTTTTGGAAGGGTAGGTCAACACTTAAGCATCAACCTGTACTACTAGACTAGGAAATGTGAAACTGTGGATTATGAAACTGATTTCTAAGTTACTTTCACTAAATTACAATTTTTGTTTTTCGCTTTTAATAAGCTGTACTTATATAAAAACTTCACTTTAACGTAGGTGCAATCCCCTCACGTGCAGTGAGAATTAATGAATCTATTCATGACTTGGTGGTTGATGGCACGTGATTTTGATGGCATGTAATATTCTATTAACCAGAGCACTTTCACATAGCCAGGGAAAAAAAGAAAGAAAGAAACGGAGTATACGAACGATAACAACGCCATCACCTTCTATCAGATTCTGTCTTCCGTCTCCAGATCAAAGCGTTGTGTAATGTACTTACAGTTATTCTCTCCCTTGCTCAGCCGTATACTTATAACTGACGGCAGTTTGTTTGGACTGCTTTCGGGACAAAACAAAAATATTTCACGTGCGAGAGTATTGGTACAGAAATACTGCAGGTAGTCGCCGCTGTTGAGCAAAAAACGTTAGCACCTGTTATCGACGCATTCGAACAATGGGTGCCACGAGCAGTTATCACATTTGCGGACTGACAGCGGTTCGCTCAAAACTTGTGAGCGACAGTTTCCAAGCGGCGTGTACTGCGGACGTCCGGTTTGTCTGTGTCACAGTTGGCGGAAATGTTTTCTTTTATTCGCTGCAAAATTTCGTGTTTTGAAATACTACACAAGGGGAACATTCGAACGATTCTGTGGCTGAACGGCTGCTATAAAAATGAGTAGGGTACGATACAGAGTGCTGTATTGCTAGAGGAGGCCGAAATGCACGCGTTTAATTACACGCTGACTGGCGTGAGGTCTGGAACAGGACAATATCTTGAAAATTGTAAATAAAGTACGTAGATGATGTAATACTTAACTTTAATCCACAATTGTAGAACATCTCTCGTTACGGTACATGCTTCATAATTCTAATTATCAATTGAATACGGCGCCTTGCTAGGTCGTAGCAAATGTAGCTGAAGGCTATGCTAACTATCGTCTCGGCAAATGAGAGCGTCTTTGTCAGTGAACCATTGCTATGAACGTCGGCTGTACAACTGGGGCGAGTGCCAGTCAGTCTCTCTAGACCTGCCGTGTGGTGGCGCTCGGTCTGCTATCACTGACAGTGGCGACACGCGGGTCCGACGTATACTACCGGACCGCGGCCGATTTAAAAGCTACCACCTAGCAAGTGTGGTGTCTGGCGGTGACACAACACAGAGCGTGGAGCAATTCTATGTCATGTAACATACCTTTATAATACGAGAACACGAAACTTCCTAGATGAGTTGCTTCACTCCGTGATTGATAGTTCTTGTTTGTGATACAGCTTTGGTTCTGAAGCTTCTCAGATCACATTTACTTCCCCCACACATCCCTAACATATCCCGTGGTCGAGAGGGGATCGTTTAAAGGTGTGGCAGGCAGCGAAACATTTTCAGGGGAGCCGATTGAAAGGTCACTACAGTCTGTCTGACGAACAGGTTTCAGGGGGGTAACTGCGGCTAATAACGATCCTGAGACAGCTGCAGTCTCTTGCTCTGTTTCAGAAGAAGCCTCTCCGCCTGTAAGATCTGGGCCTTCGCAGAATGTGTGCGCTGTTTGCATAGCGGGTGCGTCATGCCAGATGTGGAACGGTTCCTTCAGGATGTCGATGCAGCTGCAGTTTGTGGCTCATGCCGGTACTGAAGATGTGATCGGGAGAGATTCTCCTGTTTCCAGCGCATATCTGAAATAAAGGCAGCCACTCTTGCTTGCAAGACGAAGGCGGGCTTCGCAATCTTTAGCATCGTTGAGAGCGAGAGGACCAACTGCAGACCTTTGGTAGACTGCCAAGTGGAGACTATGAATCAGAGCCGACCGTGTATGCTGTAGTTTCCATCACCTGCACTACATGGAGGGGTCTCAGGTTGTGCTGAACAGATCAAGGGATAGTAGCGGGGACTGTTACAGATGGACTGGGCCGTCTTTTAAGTTAGTGTCTCGCAAAAGCACGAATTCGGGTTCACTCTTAAAAGGAGCAGGTAAAACACAGGACGAGGGTGGACATAGGAAACATTGGTATTACAGTCGTTACTTGTCGTACGTGTGTCGAGAATCAACCAGAGCTCCAAGCCCTCATAGAAAGAACTGAAGCTGAAATAGTTACAGATAGTGATAGCTGGCTAAGGCGGGAGATAAATCAAACGAATTTTTTTGCCATGGACCTAGCAGTATTCAGAAAAGATAGATTAAATTCAGTCTGTGGTCATGTTGCTTCTGGCTACTGAAACTGTTTAACAATTGCATGGAAACAGGTCAGATTCCCACAATCTGGAGGAAGGCTAAAGTTATTGCCATTTTAAAACCAGGCAAAAATGCTGATGACCCCAGAAATTTCCGACCCGTATCACTTCTCTGCCATATCTTTAAAATCTTTGAAAGAATACTCCAGGATCGCCTCTCCAGTGCCATAGAACCCTACCTAATCCCCCAACAAGCAGGTTTCCGCCCAGGGAAAAGCACTACATCTCAGGTAATTAACCTGACGCAGCTGATTGAAGACGGCTATGAGAACCGGAAAATAACCGGTGTCGCCTTTATAGACTTGACAGCCGCATATGACACCGTCAACTTACGTCTGCTAATGAAGAAGCTGTATGCCATTACCAGGGACTTTAAATTCACATCCACAGTTAGAAGTCTGTTAGAGAACCGTAGGTTCTCTGTGGAATTCGAAGGGATGCATAGCAGGTGGCGGGCCCAGAAAAATTGTCTCCCTCAGGGCAGCGTACTGGCACCCTTACTTTTTAACATATACACCAACGATCAACCACTGCCAGCTGGTAAGGAAAACTATATCTACGCCGATGACCGTGCTATGGCCGTACAGGGTGACTCCTTTGAGGATGTTGAGACAAAGCTCACGGATGCGCTAGACATGCTCTGTCAGTACTACGCCGACAATCAACTCAAGCCGAACCCTAGCAAAACACAAGTTTGCGCCTTCCATCTCCGTAACAAGCAGGCATCCCGTAAGCTGCGTGTCTTCTGGAAGGACACACTCCTCGAACACTGCGTTAACCCCAAATACCTAGGAGTAACCCTAGACAGGGCTCTGACGTATAAACAGCACTGTATTAACACCAAAATGAAGGTGAGCGGCAGAAATAATATTCTTCGGAAAATAACGAACTCCTCCTGGGGCGCAAAGCCAGAGGTAGTGAGGACCACAGCACTAGCAGTTTGCTCCCCAGCAGGCGAATATGCAAGCAGTGTCTGGTACAACTCTACCCCCGCTAAACAGGTCGACATTGCTCTGAACGAGACCTGCAGGCTCGTCACTGGATGTCTGAAACCGACGCCAACAGACAAGCTCTACCATCTTGCTGGGATTGCACCTCCTGCAGTGCGAAGAGAAGCGGCAGCCTATAGTGAAAGAGCGAGGGCTGAGATGGCAGAGAGCCACCCCCTCCACAGAACTCAGCCAGCCACCAAACGCTTGAAATCTAGACGCAGTTTTCTCAGAGCAACCGAAGATTTTAGCGACCAACCTGGATTTAGGGTGGAGAGATGGAAGCGGTCGGGATAAGGGCACTGGATGGAACCAAAGGAAGAATTGGCACCAGGTTACGATGAGGACTGGGTGGTCTGGAGACCACTAAACAGGCTACGCACCAACACTGCACGGTCAAGAGATAACCTTCTGAAGTGGGGATATTGTACTACACCTAATCTCTGCGACTGTGGAGAGGTGCAGACGACCCAGCACATGTATAACTGCCCTGAATGTCCTTCACACTGCACTTTAGAGGATCTGATGTTGGCAACCCCAAATGCTGTCGACGTAGCCCGCTTATGGGCCAAATGCCTATAACATTTTGTTTCTGTGCACACATATATATATATATATATATATATATATATATATATATATATATATATATATATTCATATGCCTGTAATTAATTTTTTTTCTGTGAGCTATTCATTTTTTTATATTCCTGTATCCATGGTGCTTCTGACACGAATAAAAATAAAAGAAGTCTGTGGTGGCGTGATTTTTGTTGTTAGGAAGCACTTTATCTTGTGCTGAAACTGAAGTAGATGGAGGCTGTGAGATATTATGGGCAGAGCTTATATTCGTCATCCGGAATAAATTAATAATTCATCGACCTGAGATATTATAGTTGGTGGGGTTTTCAAGAAAAATTTGAGTCTCATTTAGAATACGAACCCGACTCATACAGTTGTAGCTGAGTTGATTTTAACCTTCCATCGATATATTGGCAAAAGCGCGAGTGTAATGTCGATGGTCGTCACCCCGAAGATGCTCCTATCGAGCTTCCAGATGCCTTATCCAGTCATTAAAGAGGTATCTATAGTTTATAGTGGTTCTGAAAAACGGTGCATCTCACTCCTTTCCTCTTACAGAAGTCGCTCCCAGAAATTTATGGAGTGATGACAGAAAGAAATTGAATGGCTGATGGACCTAATGCTGGTAAGTGGCCGTTGGGGGACCGATCTCCTCGAAACTCTGTTACTGTTTTGTAAATAGATTTAAATTTCCACATCTTCATAAATATACGGATAAGAATTTGACAAATTAAAGATCTCTGCCGGATTAGGATGCGAACACTATCCCTACCTTACGTGGGCAGTGCGACAATATTCAGTCAGTTAGATCACGGGTCACGGATCAACGTTAAGCATAAACCTGTCTAGGGTTTCTCCTCTTTATATGAAAGAAAATCTGTAGCGATGTCCGACAAGCATTCCCATCTGTCGAAATGCTGAAGAATTGTGAGTTTCTGAGCTGGACTAGAAACATTACGTTTAACTTTAATTAGCAGGAATACGAAAAAATTACAACTCCCAAAATCCGAGATCTACTGTACTCTACATGGAGGAAAATATTTTGTGAATTTTGTTTTACCAATTATTATTTATAGAAGAAACTTAGTTGTTTATCAGCGTCCATGCGTCTGCGATTGAAACAAAATCGACAGATGTAATTTCCAGAATACACAAGGTAACGTGATATAATGAGTATAAATGATGTAGTAAAAAGCGTCGGAAGCTCTTTACGACTGTTCGTAAATGACGCGGTTGTCTTTAAGAAAGTAGCAATGCCAAACGACAATATAGATTTGTAGAATGACGTACAGAGGGTTGATGAACGGCGCAGGCTCTAGCAGCCGACCCTGAATGTAAATAAATGTAACACATTGCGCATACATGGGAAAAGAAATCCACTACTGTACAGCTACACTACTGATGAAATATTTGTGGTGTTACCGCAAGGCACCACACTTGCTAGGTTGTAGGCTTCAAATCGGCCGTCGCGCGGGATTAGCCGAGCGGTCTTAGGCGCTGCAGTCATGGACTGTGCGGCTGATCCCGGCGGAGGTTCGAGTCCTCCCTCGGGCATGGGTATGTGTGTTTGTCCTTAGGATAATTTAGGTTAAGTGGTGTGTAAGCTTAGGGACTGATGACCTTAGCAGTTAAATCCCATAAGATTTCACACACACACACACACACACACACACACACACATTCAAATCGCCGCGGTCCGTCAGTACACATCGGACCCGCGAGTCGCCACTGTCGACGCTAGCAGACCGAGCGCCGCCACTCGGCTGGTCTTACGAGACAAGCTAGAACACTGCCCAGTGCTACAGCCGACTTTAATAGGAATGGTTCACTTGTTATAGCTTCAGAGATCTCATTTGCAGAGACACTAGTTAGCATAGCCTTCAGCTAAGTCAGTAGCTACGACCTAGCCAGGCGCCACATACAGTTAATGAATCGACGATTGATCTATATTTGTGAAGCAGTCAGAATTGTAAAGAAATATTCGCAGTTCAGTCTATAACTGCACTTGTAAATATTATTGTACAAAGTCAAGATCGGCGTTCACCGCTGATGCTGAATGAAAGCTAAGTGGAGGAGGGAGGAGGAGATTAGTGTTTAACGTCCCGTCGACAACGAGGTCATTAGAGACGGAGCGCAAGCTCGGGTTAGGGAAGGATGGGGAAGGAAATCGGCCGTGCCCTTTCAAAGGAACCATCCCGGCATTTGCCTGAAGCGATTTAGGGAAATCACGGAAAACCTAAATCAGGTTGGCCGGAGACGGGATTGAACCGTCGTCCTCCCGAATGCGAGTCCAGTGTGCTAACCACTGCGCCACCTCGCTCGGTGAAAGCTAAGTATTTAATTGTATTCCTGTCTACTAACTTTCTAATCACCTAAGATGTTCTAAATACATCCCGTCAAGTATAGTTCATTGATCCTCACGTCAGCTTCTTGATCAACGCGTGCAGTTAATGGCTACACCTCTTGATCAAACTAAGAGTCAAATTGCGTGGCTTAGCCGGGTCACCCTTTTTCCAAGAGGCCCATAGTTCCGCCTCGTACATAACAATATTATTGGAAACAGTATTTGCCAGCCGCTGTGGCCGAGCGGTTCTAGGCGCTTGAGTCTGGAACCGTGCGACCGCTACGGTTGCAGGTTCGAATCCTGCCTTGGCATAGATGTATGTGATGCCCTTCGGTTAGTTAGGTTTAAGTCGTTCTAAGTTCTAGGGGACTGATGGCCTCCGATGTTAAATTCCATAGTGCTCAGAGCCATTTGAACCAAACACTATTTACTGCAAAATAGTTACGAGTAACTATGCGGAGTGATCTTAAGTGGAATGACCTCATCAGACGAATAATAGGACAAGCAGACCCATAAGAAGAATCTTAAGAAAATGTAACTCATCCACGAAAGAAGTGACTTACAGGGCTGTTGTTCGACCGATTCTTAAATTTTGTTCACCAACTTGGGGCCCTTAACAGGTATGACTGATAGAAGAGGTGGAGAAGGCCTAGGAAGAGCGATGCATTTCGTCACGAACAGTTTTCGTCGACGCGACAGAGTTACAGAGAAGCTCAACGAACTCTAGTGACAGACACCACAAGAGAATTGTTGTGTATCGGGAGAGGTCTACTACCGAAATTTCGAAAGAGTGCTTACCGGGAAGAGTGGGACAGCTAATTACTTCCTCCCACATACATCTCGTGGAATGAAAATTCGAGCTGATTCAGTCTTACCGACAATCATTAATCCCATGCAGCATTCGCGAGTGGAACTGGATAGGGGTGATCCGTTATTGATAACAGAATTACCTCCAGACACACATCATCACGTGGCTTGCGGAATATTGATGTAGATGTAGGTTATACAACGCTTAAGATGCTCATACTATAGACCATCACCTAAAATATTTTAGACTAATGCTGGGTGATGTCTTCAACAAAACCGTGTCCAGTTTCTTGATGCGTCCCTAATAAAGTCAGTAGTGATTACTCTTTCTTCCTAGCCCTTCGTACTATTCTTTACGGTGCTGGACCTTTGCCATCAGGGCGTTTGGACGGATTCCTGTTCGCAGTCGTCTCATAGCTCCTCCCGTAGAAGAATAAATCGTGACACACGAGTTTCTTCAGTACCTGCCATCTGAAGTGCACGGCGCGTACAAGACATTCTGCCACATTAGTCTGTACCAGTATCCTGCAAAAACTACAGGTAGGCAGTTGCACTGTAGCCCGCCGTGTGGCCGAGCGGTTCTAGGCGCTTCAATCTGGAACCGCGCGACTGCTACGGTCGCAGGTTCGAATCTTGCCTTGGACATGGATGTGCGTGATGTCCTTAGGCTAGTTAGATTTAAGTAGTTCTAAGTTCCAGGGGACGGATGACCTCAATTGTTAAGTCCCATAGTGCTCAGAGTCATTTGAACCACTTTATCTTGGCGGAGCACGCCTACCCATAGAACGTGCCGCGGAGGAACGCCGCCAAGTGCTGGTTGGGGGACAAGGCTCAGACTGTGCGAGGGTCTGGTTGTGTTTATAAAGAGCTGTTCCCCCCCTCTTCGGCTGGGCGCCTGTCCCGTCTGCTTGTTGCTAGCCGCGTCCCCTGGTGACCAAGCTGTGCAGAATTGGGTCTTGACCTCCTTAACCTTAGCGACAACATCCTGATGGCGCTGTCCACACAAATCAAGCTCCCAGCACTGTAGCGTCACGCGATATGAGACTGTAAACACGAGTTTCAGGCGAGTACATACGTTTGCTAGTGTACGTGCATCAGTCGCCCTCAAATTTCTCTCTCTCTCTGTCTCTCTCTCTCTCTCTCTCTCTCTCTCTCTCTATCTCTCTCTGTCGTTTCCATGTGTCCATCTTATCTTCCTCCCTCTCTCTTCGTCTTGGTATCTCCGCCTCCGTTTCTGTCTCGGAACACGTATCCAATTTCGTTGAGGTATTTATGGACTGAGCTCAAACAAAATTTCGATCTATCCTCTCTCCCTCCCGAAGATTCCCTATTTCGGAATGTATATTTGTTTTTGAGATGTAGACTCAGCTGAGCCTTAAAAAAACTGCAAGCAGTAGAAATGGACTTCCGAAGAAGATCAACAACAATTTCTAGAAAAGAAAAAAATAAGAAACGACCAAATAATAAAGAAAATGGAAGTAAGAGAAAGAATACACAACGTGGTAGATAGAAGGAAGTTACAACGGTGCGGGCATGTTAAGAATGGAAGAAGCCAGAATTCCGAAAATGGTCCTGGAACGGGAGCCAGAGGGAAAGCAGAAAAGAAGACGCCCTATGACCGTCTGGCTCCAAAATTTACGACTAACAGTGAGAAGAATTGGCGCATAGGAAGAAGATATACAAGATCGAGACGAGGGACATCCTGAGCAGATACATTAAGATCTTGTGTAAAAGATGTAATAATTTCTGATTTTTTGCTATGTTGGAGACAAACCTTTGTATAGAGGAAAATCTCAAGAAATAAAGAAAAGACTGAATTAGACAAAATGCTTCTGTCTGTCTTCATCTGTGGCACCCAGTGTCAACAAAAAATATCAATTTATGTATCGCCCATTTTCCCAAAAGAACTGCGAAATACAATACGGAGTAAGGACTTTCAGAAGTGTGAAGCTGTTTTTAATGGATAATATGGTGTACAAGGTGATGTCGGCCTTGCGTTTAGCAAATTTCCCAGGTGCTTTTGCGAATCGTTTGTCTACAAACATTGAAATGTATTACGTCAATATGCAATTATATAAAACCGAAGAGTTTACAATATTTCAATTTAAGAAAAAAAATGAAACCTGGTACACAAAAATGAAAAGTATAGTATTCATTCAGGAATATACTAGCCTCTTTCCGTTGTATAATTTGTGTATTGGTATTTCAAAATTTTTATGAAGCATACCGTAAGTACCACAGTACAGCAGCAGACCACTAATGTAGTATTTACTTGCGAATGGAGGCGAAACAAAGTACTGCCTGTAGTCAGATAAACAGAGAAGCAAACTTTAGAGTATAAAGGGTTTAGCAGTTTTAGGTGGGGTGTTTTGAACTATATTTGCTTAAGATACCAGTAAAGGTCGGAACTGAACTGCCACGTCCACTACGCTGCCTCGTTATAGTGTCCGCACTGTCTTAGAATGGATAAGAGTCGGTAAATACTGCAACAATTTGTAAGGAATCTTTGCGATTTTTATTCAGTCCCCTTCGCGTCGAAAGCTTACTTGTAAACAATTTTTGATTTACCAGTATCTGTATTTTCCAAAAAGACAAAGCAAATTCTTGTTGTGGTATGAAATCATTTGCACGAGTCACGCTGGTAATTTACTATTCTGAAATTCACTGTTCTTGACTATGTTTGTAAGACTGCTGTTTGCCTAAGCACTTGACATTTAAGACTAAAAATATCCATTACCCCTGTCATCCACTGCATGATCATTAAGGTGTAACTTGCCGAGTGAAACCTAGAGACAGCTTCATCGCTAGGACTCAGTTACTGGAGGGGAAACTGCAGTCTAACCACATCAGATGGGAGACTAAGCTTGCGCCGGATATTCCTGCAAAGGAAGCGCTAGCCCCAGCAAACGACGTCCCTACCCTGCTTGGAAATCATTCAGTAACCTTAGGATGAGCGTCTCCACCTCAGCAAGATCAACAGGCAAAATTAAGCCATTCTTCCAGACGATGGGAACGTGTCCTGCGAGAGCTGAATTCCACAAGATTCGGGTTACTTGCTAACATGAAATGATAATTAAATGGACACCCTAGCTGCAAACAGGCGTTGATGTACTTCATTTCTAGCAAAGCTGCATGGTAAACCACGGTAACTGTTCTTTTGGGAACAGATATTACCGTCATATATAGTTAAAATATGGCTTCCCGGCCATTGACCTTCTTGTGCGAACGCACACGCTATCCCCGAACTCGCACGGGACTTGGTAGATTAATCTGCCGCGAGTAATGAGTATGATGGGCAAACATCTATTAGGCGCACTACGAATGTAGTGTTGTGGACATGTTGGGAATGTGGATCTCAAGGGGAGCGTGCAAGGGATAAGTCCCTGCAGACGCACTATCCTCTGTGCCCGCGATGGCTCAGATGGATAGAGCGTCTGCTATGTAAGCAGGAGATCCCGGGTTCGAGTCCCGGTAGGGGCACATATTTTCAACATGTCCCCAATGAAGTACATCAACGCCTGTTTGCAGCTAGGATGTCCATTTAATTATCATTTCATTTCTAGCAAAGCTGCATGGTCATCCACGGTAACTGTTCTTTCGGGAACAGATACTACCGTCATATATAGTTACTTGCTAATCTACTGGAACAGTCGTGCAGAACACAGTTGTTACCGAGACAAATAAAAAGGTCACCGGAGTGCTATCTTCTGGCAATGCTGACCGGATAGGAAATGAATCAGTTTAAAAAAATTACTGGAGTATTCAATTGATAGAATAATATTATTACGAAAATAAGCGTTGGAGTACTTGAAATAGTTCTATATTCTTGTAATAGGCAACTGTCTCTGATAACATTTATGTTCATAAAGAAGAAAACCGAGTGTAACCAACAAAACTCTAAGCTAGAAACGCCCATTAAAACATCAAAGGATTATGTAGCGGCAGTTCGTTCCATTCATTAACACAGATGTAATATCAAAAGGATAGTGCCATAGGCCATATGACCCGCCAGGGTTGCCGACGGCGCTAACGCGCTGCTTCCTGGACTCAGGCGCGCCGGCCCCGGATCGGATCCGCCCGGCGGATTAACGACGAGGGAGGCCAGCCTGGATGTGGTTTTTAGGCGGTTTTCCACATCCCGCTAGGTGAATACCCGGCTGGTCCCCATGTTCCGCCTCAGTTACACGCGTCGCAGACATTTGACACACGTCCGCACTGTTTCACGATTTGCACTAGACACAGACAGTTGGGGTACACTGATTCCGTCCTGGGGGTACGAGGTGGCGGCAGGAAGGGCATCTGGCCATCCCCAACACTAACACTGCCAAATCCGTTGTAACCACGCCGACCCTGCAATCGCTGCCGTACTATGGCGTAAGCAAAAAAAAAAAAAAAAAATGGCTCTGAGCACTATGGGACTTAACATCTACGGTCATCAGTCCCCTAGAACTTAGAACTACTTAAACCTAACTAACCTAAGGACATCACACACATCCATGCCCGAGGCAGGATTCGAACCTGCGACCGTAGCAGTCTCGCGGCTCTGGACTGAGCGCCTAGAACCGCTAGACCACCGCGGCCGGCGCGTAAGCAAAAGAAAGACAGGAAGTGCCATAGGCCATAAGGTCAATCATCCTGCTACAATCACAGGACTAAACGCAGTGCCTTCAAAGGAGGCAAGGAGAAACAAACTGCGGGAGAGTTGGAAAGAACAGAATTCTTTTCTGAAAAGGAAGACGTACTATTATCTTTGCGAAACAGCAGTCCAAATGCAAAAATAGTGATTGAGTGTGCGTGAGTTTTTTTCTTTTTTTAATATTTATCTGACGGGTGAACCTAACGTACTAGCTGGATGCGATACAGCACAACTGTTGTGATGAGTGCTTTCAGCATTGCTTTCTTCTACGAGCGCTGCTGCAAGGCGTCCCTAAAAGAAAGATGCGGCCTGCGG
The DNA here is from genome assembly GCF_023864345.2 of Schistocerca serialis cubense. Lineage (NCBI taxonomy): Eukaryota > Metazoa > Arthropoda > Insecta > Orthoptera > Acrididae > Schistocerca > Schistocerca serialis. The sequence continues at coordinate 629,972,094 of NC_064642.1, read as the reverse complement.
AGACTTCTCGAAGCCTTTACATATCATTGTTTCCGGGGCAGCTTGTTATTATTAGCACACGGGAAGACCGGCGAAGCAGAAGGAACGAAAGCAAGAGGGAGGCGGTCCCCAGCGACCACGAGCGCTGAGTTTGCATAGAGGAGGAGGGGCGTAAGGCTCAAGTCGGCGTGAGGGGGCGACTCCGTAAACACACGCCGGAAGTTCCGCTCCCTGAAGGCTCCAGAAACGCACAGACCTAGCAAATATCCTGAGGAATTCGCAGTTTCTGTTACGGGTATGCGTATGCGGCTAGTGTTCGTTTTACAGATTGTGGATGCAACCCTCTGATTACCTCCATCTGAGATTAAACAATTATCCAAGGCTCGCTGATTACTTCGACTGGCTGTGCTAAAACGGAGTCATCCTTACTGGTATGAATGTTTCTCTCACTTACTACCGTCTTATCAGATAAACAGGAAACAGCTGCCAACAATACACTATTAGCAATGCCTCACTGAACTGGTTACCAAGTACTCCTTGTTTCTCGTCTGACACATACAAACAAAACATCACCACCACCCCTTCCTCTCGTCTATAATTGATACCAACATGGAGTAATAAGCAAAATTTTTCTGCTTGGTGTACTTCTGCTTCATCTGTCCATTGACAATATGCGTACGTACTCACAAACGCCCACCCACATCACACAAAAAAGTATACAGAATATTAAACTACAATAAAAATAATTAAGTAATTGATGAAGTTCATTTTAACTAACGAACAGTGTGTTTAATTTAAAGTGAAAATATTGAACATAGTTGTTATGGCACGTTTTCTCTAATGTTGACCAATATTATGAACAGTGTCATTGTCGTTCCAAAAATTTTGCAAGATGCCTGAGTGCAGCTAGTATCGTATACACAGAAACTGCTTGTCGAATAACTGCGAGAGAAATTAATAGTACTGCGCACGTTGTGTCAATTACACTGAATACTGACAAAGTGAGTTTATTTTCTACAGTTTCTGGAATGAAGGTAGATTAACTTTTATTATTTAATTTCTACTGTAATGAATTGTTTCTGGCGTTTTATTCATTCACTGAACTGGACTGACATGACGGAGTTCGCATCGTAGGGCGCTGTAGTACGTTCTATATTATACAGGTGGATGCACGTAGCAAACTCCTGTGTCGAAAGGAGTATTGGCAAGGTGATTTGCATGCAATGAAATACAAACTTCGCAAGTCATGAGGCAGGTTGCTGTTGTTGTTGTTGTTGTTGTTGTTGTCGTCTTCATTCGAAGACTGGCTGGTCCCGGCGGAGGTTCGAGTCCTCCCTCGGGCATGTGTGTGTGTGTGTGTGTGTGTGTGTCCTTAGGATAATTTAGGTTAAGTAGTGTGTAAGCTTAGGGACTGATGACCTTAGCAGTTGAGTCCCATAGGATTTCACACACATTTGAACATTCGAAGATTGCTTTAATGCTGTCCCCGTTAGTCAATCCTGCGTCAGCCTTATCTCTGAATTACATACAGCCATTTGAATTGAGTCTTAGTATTCCTCTAACATTTGGAGCTCGTAGTAGTGCCCTGCATAAGTTTCTCGAAACTGACGATTCCTTGATGTCTCATGATGTACCCATCAAACGATCTTTTAATCCATCTGTGTCGTGCATTTACTTTTTCCCCAGTTCCATTCAGTGCATTTTCACTAGTTATTCGACCTATCCATCTAAGTTTCAGTATTCTTACATAGCACCACATTTTAGAATATTCTATTCACTTCTTGTCTTAACTGTTTATCGCCCACGTAACACTACCTTGCAAGGCTACATTCCAGGAAAATATTTCAGAAAAGATTGCCTAACGACCAAGCACTTAAATTTATATTCGGTGTTAGCAAATTTCTTTGTGACAGAAAAGTTTTATAGCCTCCCTATTTTGTCCATTATCAGTTATTTTGCTGTCCACATTGCAGAACTCACCTGCTACTTCTAACGTTTCCTAATCTAATTTCCACAGCATCACCTAATTTTACTTCATTCCATTATCCTTCATTTGTTTTGATTAATATGCATCTGATGACATATTTCAACACACTATAGTTTTGTTTAATACCGTAGCTGAGTGGACAACGGCACGGTAGCTCAGCGTGTTCGGTCAGAGGGCTGCTCGCCCTCTGTAATAAAAAACTGAGTAAAGGAATCAAGGATCAACCCGAACGGATGTCTTGTGACGTCCCCGCAGGCCGAACGCAACGAACAATAACGAACAAAAAAAAAAAGAAAGAAAAAGAAAAGTGGACAGGGCCCTGGCTTTTCATGCCTGGTTCCCGGGTTCGATTCGCGGGTGAGTTGGAGATTTTGTCAGCTCAGGGACTGGGTGTTTGTGTCGTCTTCATCGTCATCATTTCTTCCTCAGCGACGCACAAGTCGCCGAAGTGACTTGCACCAGGCCACCGCCGGGAGGCCATCGCCACAAGACCGTTTTCATTCTGTTTAACCGATCTTCCAACTCGTTTGAGTGCAATACAAAAATTTTTGAGTCATTTACTTGCAGATAACTTTATTTTATTACATGACTGTAATAAACAACACAGGGAGAATATAGCGAGAGTAGGAAATATTTGGGCGAAAGCGTGTTACGAAAGATGTTTCCGATCAAAGAAAAACAAAATATGAAAGTCATGGAGGCGGTGCAAAACTTCTATTTTAATTTTTGAGCACTCTAGTTCTACATAACCTGTTGTACAGTGGATGGACAAAAGAATGCAAAACAACAAATTACCATCCGCAATACGTCGTAGGAAAATCGTTGGCATTCTAAAACAGCTTCCAGTCATCTCTGAATGGATAAATACAGGTCCTGTATAGTTTTGAAGGGAATCTTATACCCTTCTTCCGGCAAAATATTGGCACGTCCAGGTAACGGTGGTAGAGGTGGATTACTATGACGAAATCTTCTCTCCAAAGTAGACCACCAAAGCTGAATCATATCGAGATCTGGTAAGTGTAGTGACCAGGGTAGATGCTACAATTCATCCTCGTGCTCAGAAAACCAGTAGTGGACGATGCGAGCTGTGTGAAGAGGTGCCCTGTCATCTTTGAAGACAACGTCACCGTTGGGAAGCAAACTTTGTACCATGGGACGGATCTGATCAGCCAAAATGATCACATAACCCTTGACAGTAATGCGACCTTGCAGAGTAACCATGGGACTCATGGTATACCACGAGGTGTCTGCCCAAATTATCATCGAACCCTCACCGTTTTGCACTCTTGGGACGTAAACTCAGCCAGATGTTGGAAACAGTATGAAACAACTCATCCGATCAAATGACTTTCTTCCATTGCTTCTTACTCCAGGGTTTATGGCTCCGGCACCACATTGTCATGTTACGGCATTTGGATCACTGATGTGTGGTATAGCACACTGGGTAGCCGCGCGGTCTCAGGCGCCTGTCACGGTTAGCGCGGCTCCCCCCGTCGGAGGTTCGAGTCCTCCCTCGGGCATGAGTGTGTGTGTTGTTCTCAGCGTAAGTTAGTTTAACTTAGATTAAGTAGTGTGTAAGATTAGGGACCGATGACATCAGCAGTTTGGTCCCATAGAACTAACCACAAATTTCTAAATTTCTATGAGTGGCTTTGGAATTGCAGCTTGCCCTGCAATTCCCTGATTGTGAGACTCCCATCGCGTTCTTTTGTTGCTGGTAGCGTTCGCGAGTTCAACAATCAATTCCTCAGTGACGTTTGCAGCTGTCGTCCTGATACTTTTCGTCACAATCTTCTTCAGTGACAGTCCGTCGCGATCACTCGACTCCCACTTCCGTGCACGTAGTGACTTAGCCCCGTAAGTGGTATAAATCTTCGTTACGTTGCCTCTTGAAACACAATTCTTCGACTACCTTGGCTACGGAAGAACCTACCATATGAGCACCAACCGTTCGCTTAAGTTCGAATTCACTTGGGTCCGACCACAACAGACACTTGGAATGTACTAAGGACGTTGCACAGGTGCCGCTTGTTGTCAACCTGCAAGCTTGCCTAGCGTCTGCATTTATGTTCGATCGTGCACTTCTAGCGTTTTTCTATATTTTTGTCCATTCCGTGAAAAATATCAGGATATGCGAGGAGGAGTCCGTGTAAGCAAGAGGGGATGTAGGGTGACAAAGTAAGCAGTTTGTGGAAGTCTATGATGACTCAGAGTAGATAGCAGCGCTTAATGAGGCAGTGTGGTGCGGGGTTGGAGCCTGACAGTGTCCAGCTGTCGGCATGGCGTCTATGGCACTTGAGCGCTTCCGGCGCCCATACAGCAACAACTCCCTACATTGGCCTCCAGTGTAGTCTGACGGCAGCTTTTTAGCAAACCGACACATTCATCTAGATGATGTATAAGCCAGCTCTTCAGCCTAGTCTGTACTCTAGTAAGGTATACAGGTTTATCGATCTTGGAAGTACACTACCGGCCATTAAAATTGCTACACCACGAAGACGACTTGCTACAGACGCGAAATTTAACCGACAGGAAGAAGACGCTGTGATATGCAAATGATTAGCTTTTCAGAGCATTCACACAAGGTTGGCGCCGGTGGCGACACCTACAACGTGCTGACATGAGGAAAGTTTCTAACCGATTTCTCATACACAAACAGCAGTTGACCGGCGCTGCCTGGTGAAACGTTGTTATGATGCCTCGTGTAAGGAGGAGAAATGCGTGCCATCACGTTTCCGACTTTGATAAAGGTCGGATTGTAGCCTATCGCGATTGCGGTTTATCGTATCGCGACATTGCTGCTCGCGTTGGTCGAGATCCAATGACTGTTAGAAGAATATGGAATCGGTGGGTTCAGGAGGGTAATACGGAACGCCGTGCTGGATCCCAACGGCCTCGTATCACTAGCGGTCGAGATGACAGGCATCTTACCCGCATGGCTGTAACGGATTGTGCAGCCACGCCTACATCCCTGAGCAAACAGATGGGGACGTTTGCAAGACAACAACCATCTCCACGAACAGTTCGACAACGTTTGCAGCAGCATGGACTATCAGCTCGGAGACCATGGCTGCGGTTACCCTTGGTGCTGCATCACAGACAGGAGCGCCTGCGATGGTGTACCCAACGACGAACCTGGGTGCACGAATGGCAAAACATCATTTTTTCGGATGAATCCAGTTTCTGTTTACAGCATCATGATTGTCGGATCCGTGTTTGACGACATCGCGGTGAACGGACGTTGGAAGCGTGTATTCGTCATCGCCATACTGGCGTATCACCCGGCGTGATGGTATGGGGTGCCATTGGTTACACGTCTCGGTCACCTCTTGTTCCCATTGACAGCACTTTGAACAGTGGACGTTACATTTCAGATGTGTTACGACCCGTGGCTCTATCCTTCTTTCGATCCCTACGAAACCCTACATTTCGGCAGGATAATGCACGACCGCATGTTACAGGCCCTGTACAGGCCTTTCTGGATGCAGAAATGTTCAACTGCTGCCCTGGCCAGCACATTCTCCAAATCTCTCACTAATTGAAAACGTCTGGTCAATGGTGACCGAGCAACTGGCTCGTCCCAATTCGCCAGTCACTACACTTGATGAACTGTGGTATCGTGTTGAAGCTGCGTGGGCAGCTGTACGTGTTATTACGGCCAGAGGTGGTTGTTCTCGGTACTGATTTTTCAGGATCTATGCACCCAAATTGCGTGAAAATGTTATGACATGTCAGTTCTAGTATAATAGATTTGTCCAATGAATACCCGTTAACCATCTGCAATTCTTCTTGGTGTAGCAATTTTAATGGCCAGTATATAGGGTATCTCACCTAACTCACCTAGCACACCTCAAATATCTCTGGAAGAACCAGAGATATTCAAAAACTATTTCACCAGGATGAAAGTGCGGCAGGAGTTTAGGAAACGAAACACTATGCGAAATCCTAAAACACAAACAAATACTATTGTCAACATAAACTTGTGTATTTTTAAATGGACACTCACTATTATGTTTGGACACCATGGTTGTTGAGAAACAGCGATTGCTATAAATTAACTCAGTATTAAGAAAACAGTCTTAATCGCGGTTTTTTATTTATTTAGTGTCGACCGGTTTCAGACCATCGCAGGGCGAACATATCATCGACTGCTGGTGGCGTCACGTCTACCGAGGTGTAGCAGGAGACTCCTTACGCACGAAATAACAGGTGGTGTCCATTTAATAATAAATAAGTCTGTGTTGAAAATAGCATTTGTTTAAGTTTTAATATTTCGCATAGTATTTGGTTTCCTAAGCCCCTGCCGTACGTTTATGCTGGTGCAAACCGTTTTTGAATATCTATTGTTGTTCCACAGATATTTGAGGTGGCAAAGTTAGGTGAGACACCCTGTAATGGTCCTACAAATTTTCCTTACAGCACGCCCGAAGTTACTTTCACGTCTGAATGACATGTCTTATGATTGCTAGAAACATTTCAATCCAGTCACACAGCTGGCCTGATATTGTCCGTTCTCGTATTTTGTTCATCAGGCGGCACTACGGAACCGTCGATGAATAGGTAAATGATGTGATGTTTCTCTCAAGAAGGTGCCGATCAGACTATCTTCAGTCATTGTCAAACCTCGCGAGTCTTTACCTACGTGGCTACAGTTCACCTCTTTTCTTACGTGACCGTGAAAATGGAGACTTCTAAAATTTAGCCATTTTCGCAACAAAAGAAAACATGCGACATTCATCGAAATGATTGACGCCGAACTAAGAGAGTTGTTCACAATATACCAGTAGAACAAATCTGTATGTCTGAATCGTTTTAATGTCAAATCCGCCTATGTCGAACATTGTACAACGCTTAGGAAATGAACGTGGAGCATCGTGGATGGAGATATGAACGTTAGATTGATTTTATAAAAGAACAGAACGACGGAAAAGTAATGCAAATTTCGGTAAACGTTTGGCAAAATAATGATTTTTATAGCCTGCATATACGCAGTACTTTTTATTCCGTTACTAATATTTTTAGCAATTGACGTCCCCAACCCGAGCGCTACGGCTGCAACAAGATCATTTCCCCGTGGTTATTACTGCGTATTTAACTACAGAAAATGATCTTGTTAATGCCGTAGCGCTCGGAGTTGGGAACTTTAATTGCTAAAAATATTAGTAACAGAATAAAAAATCTTTGGTTCCTTTTAATATTTTTTATGTCAACGAACTTTATACTCGTATATTGTTTCTCACTAATTGCAATCGATTTCAAAGCACAAACGATTTAGATCTTAAGAACATGGTGTGGTAAACGCTGTATTACACAGTTAATAAAATTCTTCTGGGTTTGTGGCCGCATTGTCGTCAAATAGAAAATTCCGGCGTTTCGGCGACTGACCGCGGGTCAGCACTACACTCTCAGGAAGGTGACTTGCAATAGGTGTCGGAATTTTATAGTTGACAATGCGGCCCCAAACCCAGAAAAATTTTATTGACTGTGATAACGGCCGCGGAAGCCATAATATCTCAGGTAACCATAACCTATACGTAATCTACACATCACCCGGTATGGCCACGCCATGAATCACCGTAATTGGTGGTGCACTGATTATGATCACTTGATACACCTGCGGACGTGTAAGCGTGCATGGATTAGCATGTTACGTACTCGAAGATGAACCCTCTTGCACTTTGAAATAGACTGGACTTAGAGAAAAGCAGGAAATACTCAATAATTTCAGAAAGTGACTCAGTACGTGACACTACAACGGAGCATGACTCAACTATGAAGAAATCACAGTTGCTTTGTGTACTATAACAATTCAATTATTCGACCCTTGTGAGTGACACTTAAATTACGAATTGATCGATGTCAGACGAAGTCTTAGACAGTAAAAAGTGTATGCTTGGTATTCAGCGGACTGTCATGGGTGAGATGTTTCTGAATAGCGTTTACTGCTTTCACGCCACCTCCGACTGACCGATTGCTGTGAGGTGTTCCCCTAGCTTCATATTCTGTTCTGACTGAATCTCCGAGTGTCAGTCTGAGAGGCAATATTTACCGCTCCACTGCCAGCTAATACATTTTCCTTAATAACGACTTTTGCTTGCTTTCAAACAAACAGTTGCTCAGTTATAACGCGAGCAAATTACTTGCTTCATTACTACATCTGCCGACTGATGAATTATTTCCTGTAACTGGTCGCTATATCGCTTTGGTCGACACTACAAAGAAATTTCACTGTCTGTTTTTAAGCCACCCACACGCAGAAGGCTTCGATACGAAACCTGTACTCAGTAATTCTTTGTAAGGACATAATTCTCTGTGAGGACGTAACCACAGTCGCGTTAATCACTCGGGCACGCACCGTTAAAAGTGAACCGGTGATTAAAGTAATTGTTCTTCGAATAGGAGCGTGAGGCCTGCGTGTGTGGCACGATATAATAAACGTCGCGCGGTGTTAGCCCTGCAAGAGGAATTGTGGCGTCTCTATCAACGTGGCCAATACGTTACCCCTGTGCCCGCAACTCCTATAGCGTTACGTTCTGGGGTCGTTCCTTGTAGTTGATTGCTGTTCTTACTTTTGTAAGCGGCCATCGCTGTTATTGTGACACTATCATCGTCGACTGTACGACGTTCTTTGGACGCAGGGAAGCCCTCTAGCGACATCTTTTCAGTCCTCAGTGGGATGATGAACCTTAGAAAGGCACCGCGCCTATTCCTCATATGCAATTTGCACCCAAATTTATAGTATGGGCAGGACTGAAGCGCCAAAGAAATTGGCATAGGCATGTGTATTCAAATACAGAGATATGAAAACAGGCAGGATTCGGCGCTACGGTCGGCAACGCCTATATAAGAAAAGTGTCTGGCGCAGTTGTTAGATCGGTTACTGCTGCTGCAGAGGCAGGTTATCAAGATTTAAGTGAGTTTGAACGTGGTGTTACAGTCGCACGAGCGATGGGACACAGCATCTCCGATGTAGCGATGAAGTGGGGATTTTCCCGTACGACCATTTCACGAGTATACCGTGAGGGGCTATTTGCTTGAGGACAATATTATGGAAATGGAAGAGGAGGTAGATGAAGATGAAATGGGAGATATGATACTGCGTGAAGAGTTTGACAGAGCAAGACTTCAAGAAGAATATAATAATTCCAATCCCAAAGAAAGCAGGTGTTGACAGATGTGAAAATTACCGAACTATCAGTTTAATAAGCCACAGCTGCAAAATACTAATGCGAATTCTTTACAGACGAATGGAAAAACTGGTAGACGCTGACCTCCGGGAAGATCAGTTTGGATTTCGTAGAAATGTTGGAGCACGTGAGGCAGTACTGACCCTCCGACTTAGAAGAAAGATTGAGGAAAGGCAAACCTATGTTTCTAGCATTTGTAGACTTAGAGGAAGCTTTTGACAAGGTTGACTGGAATACTCTCTTTCAAATTCTGAAGATGGTAGGGGTAAAATACAGGGAGCGAAATGCTATTTACAATTTGTACAGAAACCAGATGGCAGTTATAAGAGTCGAGGGACATGAAAGGGAAGCAGTGGTTGGGAAAGGAGTAAGACAGGGTTGTAGCCTATCCCCGATGCTATTCGATCTGTATATTAAGCAAGCAGTAAAGGAAACAAAAGAAAAGTTCAGAGTAGGTATTAAAATCCATGGAGGAGAAATGAAAACTTTGAGGTTTGTTGATGACATTGTAATTCTGTCAGAGACAGCAAAGGACCTAGAAGAGCAGTTGAACGGAATGGACAGTGTCTTGAAAGGAGGATATAAGATGAACATCAACAAAAGCAAAACGAAGATAATGGAATGTAGTCGAATTAAATCGGGTGATGCTGCGGGAATTAGATTAGGAAATGAGACACTTAAAGTAGTAAATGAGTTTTGCTATTTGGGGAGCAAAATAACTGATGATGGTCGAAGTAGAGAGGATACAAAATGTAGACTGGCAATGGCAAGGAAAGCGTTTCTGAAGAAGAGAAATTTGTTAACATCGAGTATAGATTTAAGTGTCATGAAGTCGGTTCTGAAAGTATTTGTATGGAGTGTAGCCATGTATGGAAGTGAAACACGGACGATAAATAGTTTGGACAAGAAGAGAATAGAAGCTTTCGAAATGTGGTGCTACAGAAGAATGCTGAAGATTAGATGGGTAGATCACATAACTAATGAGGAGGTATCGAATAGAATTGGGGAGAAGAAGAATTTGTGGCACAACTTGACTAGAAGAAGAGATCGGTTGGTAGGACATGTTCTGAGGCATCAAGGGATCACAAATTTAGCATTGGAGGGCAGCGTGGAGGGTAAAAATCGTAGAGGGAGACCAAGAGATGAATACACTAAGCAGATTCAGAAGGATGTAGGCTGCAGTAGGTACTGGGAGATGAAGAAGCTTGCACAGGATAGAGTAGCATGGAGATCTGCATCAAAGCAATCTCAGGACTGAAGACCACAACAACGACAACAACCGTGAATATCAGGAATCCGGTAAAACATCACATCTCCGACATCGCTGTGACCGGAAAAAGATCCTGCAACATCATCGCTATGGGCTTTCGGAGCCGAAGTCCCACTCGTGTACCCTTGATGACTATACGACCTAAAGCTTTATGCCTCGCCTGGGCCCGTCAAGACCGATATTGGACGGTTGATGACTGGAAACATATTGTCTGGCTGGACGAGTCTCGTTTCAGATTGTATCGTCCGGATGAAAGTGTACGGGTATGGAGACAACCTCCTGAATCCATGGACCCTAAATATCAGCAGGGGCTGTTCAAGCTGGTGAAGGCTCTGTAATGGTGTGTGTTGTGTGTAGTTGGAGTGATACGGGGCCCCTGATACGTCTACATACGACTCTGACAAGTGACACGCACGTAAGCATCCTGCCTGCTTACCTGCATCCCTTCATGTCCATCGTGCATTACGACGGACTTCGGCAATTCCAGCACGACAATGCAACAGCGCACACGTCCAGAATTTCTCCCCGTTACTCTAGTCTCGTTTCTGTCATATTTTTTTCGTTAGTTTTTTGTTCAATTCGAATACGTACGTCATTTTAATACTTAATTCATCAAATATATGCCAGGGAAGAACTACCTAGCTGTCATTTTTTAAGAAAAATGCACGTCCTCTTATGTATAACAACATATCACGCGCAGAAATTCTATTTTCATCGCAGACATAAAGTCTTAATTACTGATTTATATAAAAGATCGTTAACAAAACACTGCTTAAATTTTTAAAAAATTACAAATTAAATTTTTGCTTTCTTTCGTATTTTATGCTTCACGAAAATGCTCATGGAACACGCATCGTTGTTCAAAATTTTACCCTAGCTGGAAATCGAAACTGGGCTAATAAAAACGTGGAAAGAGAGCATTCTACCACAGAGGCATTCAGTGTGTGAGAAAAAACATCTTCCTTTGGGGTGTGTAAGGAGTTGGAAAGACTTCAAAGTCGTTTTTCTCGATGATTTCTGAGAGCTGCATCGTCGTCTTTTGAGGACTGATGTTTGGATTCTGAACTTCATGTATACAAATGTAAATTAATACAAAAATGCGGTTGTCGTTTGGTCTCCTTTTAAGACTGAAAAGACCCTCCACATAGACGTCAAGGGCTTAATATTAGTATCGAAAAGAGTCAGAGACATCGTGTGAACACATGTATTCAAAAACCTGCCAAACCATGTTAAATATTAAATGAGTAGAAATGAGTTTAAAACTAAATTAAAGGTCTTTTTGACTGGCGGCTCCTTGTAGTCCACCGAAATTCTCAGAAAAACTTAAAATTAGTGTTTTAGGTTACTTAACAATAATATCACTGTACTACAATATTTCATACTCCTATTTAATTTTATCACATTGAAGTTAAATGTACATACTTCACTTCTTTCCACATCCCAGGGACACTCAATTGTGAATCCATGGATTCCTGTATTTAAGCACATTTCTTCTAGCAAGCGCACATCGTTCTTTTCTTCATGCCATGAATGATAAAAAATTGAATGATGCTGGTATTCTTTAAAAGCAGCCAATCAAAAAGCCATGACTATTCAGGTTCAAACGCTCTCTTTTACAATTATTTTGCACCGAGTAACAAATCAACTAACACAGACCTGTTGAAAGATATATTTCATGGCTTTTTCAACGACAAAATTCGACAGTCTTTGTATGTCCGACGCAACATCGTAATTGCTATATGTGTGAATTGACAACATTTCCAACAAGAAGTTTGTTGCATTGTTAAAAATTGTTTGCAAGTCAGTATGTTTTTTTGTTGTAAGGTTTCACGTTTTTGTACAAACTTCTTCTCCGTCATCACCCGTCAGTTATTTCTTCTTTATACTCGCTACAGGTAATATGTTTCTTGTCCCCAAGGCGAGTCGAACAAAAACTCTCTTTAGGTCGTACACCCCTGATCTGCGCCAGTGTCCCCTTCCTCCTAGCTTGCTGGTCACGTTCGGATTTAATTAAAGCCTTCATGAGAGTTTCTCTCCCTGCGGGCTGTATTAATGAACTTCACCAGCGCAGACTCCTGCGGCTTCTTTAACCAGTGTAAGGAATTCTGTTCGAGTCTAAAGTGTTCGTCATTTACACGACTGCAGTACTTTGGGCTTCCGAACAGCTTATAGGCTTCATTACTAATTAGCAATTAAAGGAACGAGTCATTTTCACTGAATTTTACAAACCAGATTAAAATCTCGAAGCGCATACAGACAGTGAGAATAATATTTATTGATAATTTCGCGCTCCGTCCAGCGACAGTCTTATAAATACCAGAAGTAAGTAGCTCGAGAAGTTTCAGCTTGGAGAAATTGCCTTTTTGCGTATTTTTTTATTTTTACCCGTAATTGCACGAATCCAGCTGGATATACTTCTTATTTTATTTACATGTTGCTTCGGAAATATGGCGTCTGGTGCTGTTTCTCTCAAGAATGTAAGATAGTGTATATCGGACGGTCGATGGTGGTGTTGGAGTCAATTGTGGTGGGGTGGCGGTGGTGGTGGTGATGGTGATTGTGGTGGAGTGGTCGATAAGCCTTACCATTTCATTTGGCAGCTCTTCACGGAAGACAGTTCTTTGCTGCAGTTTTCATCACTTATTGCTGGTAGACCGTTTTACTCATGCTCATAGTCTGGATTCATTCCAGCCATTGCTTCTGGGCACAGGAATAAAATTTTCACAAACGTTAGTGGACATACATGACTCAGTATTCATTCTCGTACTGATATGGATAACGAGGATGATGGAATGTAGTCGAATTAAATCAGCTGATGCCGAAGCAATTAGATTAGGAAATGAGACACTTAAAGTAGTAAATGAGTTTTGCTATTTAGGGAGCATAATAACTGATGATGGTCGAAGTAGAGAGGATATAAAATGTAGACTGATCATGGTAAGGAAAACGTTTCTGAAGAAGAGAAATTTGTTTAGATTTAAGTGTCAGGAAGTCTTTTATAGAAGTATTTATAAGGAGTGTAGCCATGTATGGAAGTGAAACATGGACGATAAACAGTGTACACAAGATGAGAATAGAAGCTTTCTAAATGTGGTACTACAGAAGAATTCTGAAAATTAGATGGGTAGATCACATAACTAATGATGAGGTACTGAGAAGAACTGGGGAGAAGAGGAATTTGTGGTACAACTTGACAAGAAGAGGGGACCGGTTGGTAGGACACTTTCTGAGGCATCAAGGGATCATCAGTTTAGTATTGGACGGCAGCGTGGAGGGTAAAAATCGTAGAGGAAAACCAAGAGATGAATACACTCAGCATATTCAGAAGGATGTGCGTTGCAATAATTATTTGGAGATGAAGAGGCTTGCACTGGATAGGGTAGCATGGAGAGTCGCATCAAACCACTCTCTCGACTGAAGACAACAACAACAACAACAACAACAACAACAACAATGATCTGGACAACTAAATAAAGCAAATACCTAAGTTAATACAATTCTTGAGGATTTGCAAAGGTCAGTCAGACAGTATCGCCCCTGATTTTATTTTGTTTTACCGCAGGGCCCGACATGTACATAGACAGTTCATCTATTAATTTTGATAGATTTTGATGAGTGAGTTTGCGAGTATCAAAACATGTCACGTACATACGATATCTTTTAACTGCAGTGACTTAGAAGCTTAAATTTTTTACAACGCCAGTAGACCGTAGACCCTAGTACGTGACGTAAATTTCAACTTGACACGTATACCTGTTCCTGGGGAAAAAGCGTCTTAACATACGGACAGACAGACATTAAAGCTACCCTATAAGGATTCTGTTTTTACAGATTGAGGTACGGAACATTGAAAAGGAGCAGTACTTTGTTACTACGCCTCTTAATAAAACAATGAGTCTTTCTCTGGCCTTCACCTGCCGAGAACAGGCTGTTATCTTTTTCACTTTCGAACGGCACAGTAAACTTGTTTTCAGAAATGTTGATATTTTCAGGAACGTTCTCTTACGTACTTGTTTCTCAGCCTTTCCTAGTGTCGGCGAGCACTGCGCCTGCAAGAAAGAGGCTGCTGTAGAGCGTTCTAAGTGCTGCCTCCATCTGAAGAGCTCTTATCAGCGTCACAGTCGTAGGCTGGGGGACTCTTGGTACGCAAAAAGGAAACTCGCCTGTGGCTCATAATGAGCAGCCTGTGTGGTGGAGTCTGCAGTTATCGGACGGACGCCGCTCTTGTGGCGGACGTGTCCTGCTTCCCAGCTCCTACCGAAGACACCCAGACTCGGGTTGCCGCCTTGTTTTGTGGAACTCGTTTGATATGTCCACAGTATATAGCCACAGTAAGAACTATTTTATAAGATGACACTTTTGTATTCGGAAAGGAGAATGTTATAATGATACGTACTACCTTCTATAGTATGTTGTTGTTGTTGTGGTCTTCAGTCCTGAGACTGGTTTGATGCAGCTCTCCATGCTACTCTATCCTGTGCAAGCTTCTTCATCTCCCAGTACCTATTGCAACCTACATCCTTCTGAATCTGCTTAGTGTATTCATCTCTCGGTCTCCCTCTACGATTTTTACCCTCCACACTGCCCTTCAATGCTAAATTTGTGATCCCTTGATGCCTCAAAACATGTCCTACCAACCGATCCCTTCTTCTAGTCAAGTTGTGCCACAAACTTCTCTTCTCCCCAATCCTATTCAATACCTCCTCATTAGTTATGTGACCTATCCACCTTATCTTCAGCATTCTTCTGTAGCACCACATTTCGAAAGCTTCTATTCTCTTTTTGTCCATACTGGTTATCGTCCATGTTTCACTTCCATACATGGCTACACTCCATACAAATACTTTCAGAAACGAGTTCCTGACACTTAAATCTATACTCGATGTTAACAAATTTCTCTTCTTCAGAAACGATTTCCTTGCCATTGCCAGTCTACATTTTATATCCTCTCTACTTCGACCATCATCAGTTATTTTACTCCCTAAATAGCAAAACTTCTTTACTACTTTAAGTGTCTCATTTCCTAATCTAATCCCCTCAGCATCACCCGATTTAATTTGACTACATTCCATTATCCTCGTTTTGCTTTTGTTGATGTTCATCTTATATCCTCCTTTCAAGACACTGTCCATTCCGTTCAACTGCTCCTTCTATAGTATATCTGACATAAACCCCTTTTCTAGCAGCAGTCTTCCCTAAATCACTGGAGGAACGAAGCTGTCTTATTGGAAAAATGCAAGTGTCATACCCGATTCCAACAAGGGTTGTCGAACAAGCGCACAGCTGTAGACCCATCTCGTTGACTCACTTATTATTATTTCTGCAGACTGAAAAATCTTCTCTGTAGGAATGAACACGGATTCCACAAACAAAGATTGTGTGGAACTCAGCTCACTCTATTTGTCCACAGGACCCAGTACGCAGTAATTACGGGCGCCCTGGTGGAAACTACACTGTGCAACAGAATTGAAGAATCACAAGATGGAAACCCCAAATTTGTTTTCCTTGCCGATGTATGGTGCAAAAGCGTTGCGCCCTGCGATGCCGCCCTCGGACACTACGACACTTCAGACAGCAACACGTTGACATATGCGAAAAAAAAGGCCAGAGTTCAGGAGTTCATGTGAGGTGAAAGATGGGTTAATGTCGCCATATTGTCACCAATTTTCACCTTCAGCTCTGCCAAGAGCCACCGTGGACGTGTCGCAGGATGTGAAGGTTGTCACACCGTCCCCCTTTCCCACATTTTGCCCCTTCTTTTGAAGCCTGTGCGATAGACGTCAGAACAGCGATGCCCAGCGTTGAAATCGGGTGTTTTCTTATGAGTAGCCGATGAAAACGTTTCAGAATGGACACGAAAAGGCCTCTGAGAATGCCATGAGGGGCGCCAGTGAAACCACGTCTTTCCTTTGGACATAGATTCCCACATCATTTACTATCGAGAGTTACAGTGTACAGTGCAATGATAAAGAGGAAGATGTTCATTTCAACCCTTGTGTAAGAAGATTATAGCCTGCCAACACTCATGTACGTGATCTCTCCCCTCTGGAGAGCAGTGCGACCGCAGTTTTTGTTCTTGTGTACAGGCTGGAACGCCTAGGGAACGTTCAAAATCATTCGACGAAATTTGAACGTGATCTGAAGCAGCAAATCGTGCTTATGGTTTTCTAGTCCACCTGTTTCACGCCATTGTGTGGCGTGATCGCAGAGGCGTGAGACATTGATATGTGCATCGATACAGTGGCAAAAGGCCGTTCTGAGACCCCGCTGTTCGGCATTACCCTCAGTGGCACCAGCTCACATTATTGAGAATTTTAAAAATTTGCCTTTACAAAGAAACCTACAGGGTAGACCTAGACACCTGCAGGCCAGCAACCACTTAACGCATCTCCAGTGCCAGCTGCCTATCTGCAGGCGTTTAGGACTACTTCACAGCATTTGTTTGTAAAGACACAGTTTTAAAATTCATAATAAATGTGGGCTGGTGCTACCGAAGGTACTGCCGAACTGTGGTGTCTTGCCATTGTATTCATGCATGTGTAAGTATCACACCCCACCATGATCACGCTACAAGAGGGTGTAAAACAGATGGGCTGAAGATGCATAAGCACCGTTTGCTGCTTCAGGTCACGTTCAAATTCGTCGAATGGCTTCGAATGTTCCCTAGTAGTCACAATCTCTTCTTGAGAGCAAAAATTGCGTTGTGTTGCAGGCCAAAGGAGTGTGATCACGTTTAATTTTAATGCAGCCCCACAATGTCCTTACAGAGGAGTTGAAACAGTGGGGGGGTGTCAGCAACGTTGTCGTCTGTAAGGGGAGAGACTGTCATGGAAAAAATAAGCTAGATAGAGTGCTAATCATCCAAACAACTGCATTTCTCAATGAGTGAAAGCAGGTACAGCAATTAGTCACAATTTGTGTTTATTGTAGCAGCTCTACTTTTCAGTCACTGAGTGACCATCTTCAATGCAGCAGATAAAGCTAACACAGTTCAGCCGTTATTTGGCCCAGTCCTTCATGGACTACATTTGAGTGCTATTTGAACTCTTGACATGTATAGTCCACGAGGGACTACGCCAAATTCGGCTGAAATGTGTTAACGTTGCACTGAAGATCGTCACTCAGTGACCGAAATCTAGATCCGGTACAATAAACAAAGGTTGCAACTGATTGCTGTACCATCTTTCACGAATTGAAATAAGTACGGTCGCTGAGCACTACCAGGTTCCAGATGGAGCCAAATTTTAAAAAAAAATGCGTTTTGCTTTGGGGCGAGATCTCTTCACGAAATTTCACTTACCGACTTTCATATACGACAGCCAAAATATTGGCGTGACGTCCTCGTAGATAGGGAGGAATGACCATTGTAATGTAAGTGAAATCAAAGCTCGCATCGGAAGATTTCATTTCTCCTACGTCTGATAGTGGTTCTATGAGATATCTGCTCAGAAGTTAAATGTGAACTGCGGAGTGATCATGTAGATGTAAATCATAGCATCAGACATTTACAAACACTTCTACGCAACAGTCACAAAAAAGGCTAACGTCTTAAATAATTGTCGTTCGTTACTACGTGATTTTCAGTGTGTAAGGTCTTACCTTTCTCTCTCTCTCTCTCTCTCTCTCTCTCTTTCTTTCTTTCTCCGCTAATACAAATAGGAAATACCGAATCTGTCATTTTGGTCTTTGTATTGTAACAGTGTTGAAAGAGCTTTTCCAGTTACTCGATTCTGTGTGGCCCCGTAGACGTGTTTTTCTATGTAGGTGAAAAGAGTTTTGTGAACAACTCCGTCTTCTTTGTGCGGGCTCCGCTGGGACTGCTTCCAGAATAGACTGTTCGGTTTCTCAGAGCTAACGGCGACGCAGCGCGGCCGGCTGTTATTCTTCAACGGCAACAGCTGTTACAATTTGCGCGTCGAGGGTCTTTCCCAACTAGTTTTAGCACACGTTGTTTGAGACGCAGCGGGAAACACCCTGCTTAGCTCTTTCAGTACCGGATAGCTGGGCAGATACAGCACACGAGGGTATTGTGAAGCTGCAGTGACGTGTTGGCCCAACTGCTTCCACGTCATCACGCCCATGAAACACCTGCTTTGTATTTCGATTACTTTCTGGTATTTATTCACGAACTGCAATGTGTTCAGTGACAGCTGACAGTTCCCGTTCCACTGGTAGGGAGCACACTTGCATCGCTTCCGTTACACGCGTTTTTTTTAGTTCCCGTTAAAATATTAATTTCAGATATGAAGCTAGTAAAATTTCAAGAAACTGTTGCTGAGTGATGAGAGAAGGGTGACGACAGGGGAAAAAGCCTTTTGTTAAAAACTTTTGAAAAAGTTGTTTCATGTAATCGGCTAAGAACGTCCGAGCCGCCATCTAGCTTCAACATGAAGTAGGCAGTTGATGGAGAACAGATCTGTGGGCGGTACAGGCTCAGAACAACGAAATAAAACGTACGAAATCAATAACCCGCCATTGTATCACAGGAACAACAAAATAATGAAGTTAGTTATTCAGACACTGCTTTATGTTCGTTCGGGACTGACCAATATATTTTGCGTCAGAGCTGTTGTTGTTATAATTGATTTCGTTTTAAAGGCTGTCAACTCACTACGGAGCGCGGTACCTGTAATGATTCTGGAAGAATATATAATTTGTTGTCGATTTAGTAGTGAGTCGTTCCCTTTACAGGATGAATAAGACGGAAGTTAGATTTTTTAATATTAAATCAGTTTCCTGTTTTTTAATTGTTGCGTGAAGCTGAGACAATTATTTACTTATTGTTTTACCACTGAGTACTGTTTGTTGGCTGTCGGTTCTCATAGTGGTGAACATTGCTGAAAGCAGTTAGATGCGTACTCTACGGCCCTAGTCATTATTATCACGCTGGTAACTTAAATTTTCCAGGAGTGTGTTTATTTTAGGCCCCTTGTAGCTATAGCCGGCCGATGTGAGGAGCGGTTCTAGGCGCTTCAGTCCGGTACAGCGCTGTTGCTACGGTCGCAGGTTCGAATCCTGTCTCGGGCATGGATGTGTGTGAAGTCCTTAGTTAGGTTTAAGTAGTTCTAAGTGTATGGGACTGATGATTTCAGATGTTATGTCCCGTAGTGCTCAGAGCCATTTGAACTGTTTGAATCTTGTAGCTGTAGTTCACCCGAAACGAACTATAAGAACTTTTTTTTTTACTGAACTTCGCTCGGGATTCAGTCCTTAGTTTTTATAGGAATGGGAGCTGCCAAATACTGTACATGTGTTCGCTGTATCTGGATTAAAAATCCTCTTTCAGTTGCATAAATTACGATATTCATCTGTTCCCTTGACATCTTTATATTATTTCGAAATGAATTCTCTGACTTTGAATTCTTTGAATCAGCTGTGTTCGCTATAGCGACATATGAAACTCTGTACCGGTTGGGGACTCTAACCTGGATTTCCAACTTATTGCGAGAGATCGCCTTCACGACATCGGCTATCCGTGCACGTTTCTGGACCGACGCAAACCTGCGTATGTCACTGTCTACATCCTTATATCGTAGCCCACTAAATTCATTCCTAATGCTCGCTACATTTTTTGGATTCCCGGCATAGAGCAAATGAGACAACGGGGAATCGAGGCCAACGTTATTATCGTCGTGTGGCCCCCAAGACTTATGATACTTGCAAGCGTGTCTGAAATAGCAAACACTGTTGACAACAGCTGTGCGAAATACTTCGAAATACGGGAGTTTGGATCGTTCTGGGGATCGAGCACGGATAGCCAAATTGGCTATTACAGCTATACTATTACAGAAACAATTTAACTGGATACAGTGGAACTTTATGTTGTACTTAACTTACAGGAATTTAAAGCATGTATAGTGTTTCTACGAGATAGTACACCGCCAGCACACAGGGAGTTATTAATTCGCGAATTCTTATGTGAAACCTTGCCAGACAAATGGATCAGTATAGACGATCCATTATTATGGGCACTACGTTCACCAAACATAACCCCTCTTGACGTTTTTTATCCTTTATTATTAAGTGTTCACTTCACCACTTCCTGATATGCAGATTCTTAATTTTTTACTGCAAGAATACGAGATGCTTTAGAGGTGGTGACAGGTGAGATGACGGCAAAGACTTGGGAAGAAATTGGACATCGCCTTCACATTCTACGGGCAACAAACGGAGCTCGTGTGGAAGTGTATCCATAAAAAACTATGAGCTAAGTAGACCAGGACGTCATGGTCTGTAATTTTCACTATTATGTTAAAATATATTAACACAAAAAATTCAGTTGATGTTGAAACTTTAATCAGATAGTGTATTGTGACCTCTATATGACAAAAACTGAAATACTGGGAAATTCATAATGGAGTAAAAATTGATTTTTATCTTACATACAGAATTACGTGTAATTTTTATTTTCGGTACACTGTACTTCCACACAATTCGAAACAAAAGGTCAAAACAAATTTTATGCCTTCATTTATTAAGTTGTTAAAGAATAAAGCAGGAGTATTTTCCAATGTCTTATTTTGTGTATCTAAAAAAGCATTTTAGTAGAAGTCAATCTTTTCAACTAATTAATGAACATATGACATATTTCAACCTGAAATGTGTGGTCTGTTGTCGAATAATCTGGTTCGATGTGTAGGCAAGCACTGTATTATTATTCCTGTAAAATTTTGTTTTCGTAGCTTTAATAACGGATGTGATAGCGATACCTAAGTATGAAAGAATTTTAATTCCAAGAAATTTCCATTTTTTTTTTTTTTTTTTTTTTGCCTTCATAACGTCTAGGTTCCCATAACTACCATTTGCAACAAATCACGTAGCTGTCTCTAGGATAGTTTCTTAGGAATAAATTTTTGTAATGTGGGAGAGACTTTACGATCACGCTGTAGAATCGTACGCAAAATGAGTGAAATCAGTGACACATTGGGTGTATGTTGTAACCTCCCCACAAAAATTTAAAAAGACAGAAATATAAAATGAATAGGAGCCAAACGTAACCTCCCTAGCAATTAAATTTAATGACAATAAAAGTGAGAATCGCGATCTGACTCAAATATAAGTTCTTTACACAAAAAAAATTAAAGTCTATTCAGTGATAAGAAAATCTCAGTGATAATGATAATTCAACTAAACCGAAATATCGGTCTTTGGCCCTGTGCAAAAATCAGAATTAAATTCTTACCTCATTGTAACTGCTAGTCAAATTTCTGCTCTTATTCTTGTGCACGGTTTTCTTTAAGGGAAGTGGAACGAAAACGTTAGTTCAATTAAATAAAAAAATTTTTTTTGTAAAATTGCTTTTGAAATCAAAATTATTATTGGGGCACTTGTTGGAAATTAATTACAATAAATAAACTTTACATTATCTGATGATTACCTTAATTAATAATATACCTCATTCAGCATCTTGACCAGTATTGCCGACAGACTACATCACACAACTGCACTGGGCTGCTACTACCGACAGAGTGCACTGGCCTACTGCAACTCGCGTACTGCTCTGCATGACGACTACTAGCGTACTGCTTGCAACACTCGCGCGGTCAAGCGCAGACTAACCACGATAATAGGCTCTCTGGTCAAAGATTTTAACGTGCCTCACCATCGCTGCTACGTTACATACGTGTTTCATAACCCTCCACTGGGGGGGCAAAAATTTGGCAGCGATGGTGAGTCATTTGGACTTGCCATCGCAAGAAATTTTTACAATTTACAGAATATTCAAATTTAGTACATAAATTAAATGTTGTGCACATGCACCGAGTACAAAATATATCAGACAAAGACAAAATATGAGTACAAAACATAGTAGCAAATCAGAAAAATGTATATAAAAATTATTTGACAGATAAAGTGCACAGGCACTGAAAAAATTCTTTAGCATTTTCAGAACAAATAAACAGAATGGCAGAAAATCATGTTGATAAGTGACATGAGTGCACATGCACTGCAGTTGAGAACATATCATCAAAATAAAAAAATGTATATACAATATAAAAGACAAGAGTGCACATACTGTACTTGAGAACAAATCGAAAAAATGTCTTAGGCATTTTTGCAATAAATAAACATAATGGCAAAAAAAATCATATCGACAAGTGACATAAATGTACTCGCACTGGAGTTCAGCGAATCGAAAAAAAAATGTATAGCCATGAACATAAATGATGTTAGCAAAAAATGATTTTCACTATGTGACAAGAATTAGGATAGGAAAGGGAAGGATTGCATCTTGGTTGTAGCACTTTAGATTGCACACAGCTGTTCTGAAAGTCCATATCTTTCCACAGAAGTACAACACCAAGTGACACAACTTGAAGTTCTTTTCCCATCAGAATTTATCAGCGTAGCCAAGACACTGAATTGTCGTAGTAATATTCCATGTTTTCATTTTGGCAGTACATTAGGTACACCAAACAGTGGGACCATAATAACGTCTTCACCGCTCACGGTGGTGGACAGCATGTCGTGTCAACACCACGCTCTTACAAGGCACACCAACGTAGAATTAGTGCAAAACCAAATATAGTGCTCCATGATCACTGGGATAAACAGGACAAATGGACATTGCAGTAATTCAGGGTAGTTAGCTCATGCGGTGAAGGACATTAAGTCACATAATATTGACAATTACAGTCTTCATTAGTAGTTTGCGGCATTCATAGCCCAGTTATTGAACATTTCTGTACCAAGTATGTAGTATTACAGAAAAATGTTCATTAATTGTTTTACATAGAATCAGTAGCCTTCTTTTCCTAGTTACAAAGCATTATGAAATAATCGCGTTCTTTTCCAGTTACAAAGTATAGCATAGTTAATTAATCATTTGTCATTCCAATAGTATTAATCATTAGCCTTTTCCTAATTACAAAGCATTATTAAACAGTCACATTCCTTTCCAGTTACAAAGTATGGCATCGTTAATTAATCATTTGTCATTTCAATATAGTAAGAATTATTAGCTTTTTCCTAATTACAAAGCATTATGAAACAATCACATTCTTTTCCAGTTACAAAGTATAGCATAGTTAATTAATTATGTGTCATTCCAATCTAGTAAGAATCATTAGCCTTCTCCTAATTACAAAGCATTATTAAACAGTCGCATTCTTTTCCAGTTACAAAGCATAATTAAGAATCATTACCCTTCTTCTAATTACAGTTAATTAATCATTTGTCATTCCAATATAGTAAGAATCATTAGCCTTCTCCTAATTACAAAGCATTATTAAACAGTCGCATTCATTTCCAATTACAAAGCATAGCATACTTAATTAATCATTTGTCATTCCAATAGTAATAATCATTAGCCTTCTTCTAATTACAAAGCATAGCATCATTTGTCATTTCAATATAGTAAGAATCACATTCTTTTCCAGTTACAAAGCATAATTAAGAATCATTAGCCTTCTTCTAATTACAAAGCATTATGAAACAATCACATTCTTTTCCAGTTACAAAGTATCAACATTGAAAACAAGAACTAATTAATGGCATAATTAATAACATAATTCACTGATTGACATTAATTATTGGCACTCAGTGGCCAGCAAGTATTGAATAGAATAAAACATTGTTCATCATTCAGTATTATTCAGATCATTATGAAGTCATTATTAAAAATCAGCTAATTACAGTCAAAGCATTAATAATCACAGGCATTATAAGTAGTCTCATTACAATAAACAGTGGCAGTTATTAGCTAGTGACAAAGCATTATTTTATATATATACCTTTTTTTTGTCTCATTAAGAAGTCATTACTCAAGTGACATACTATTCAGAGCTAATCAGCATTACTCAGAACTTTCTCAAACTGGTATCACTATTTGGGACTGGTAATACATTTTTTTGTTAGCAATGCATTGCGTTGGGATCGATAATTAATTGCTGAGGCATAACACTATTTGCTTTTGACCTATTGCTGCAAATGGAGATAGGTAACGTCATTCGTCATGAGTCAGCTGTAGCAAGATTATGTAACAAGGCAGTATATGTGATCACATTTATAAATGATAAACACAAATGGGTAAAAAAAAATGCAAGTACTAGAACAGGTATAATAAGTAACAGGTTTAGTAGGTATCATGAAAAGCTTCTTCTGAAAAAAAAATACAAAATGGATTATTGAGCTGAAAGAAGAAACGCACACTATGCTGAAAAGTAGTGAACTTCGAATTAACAGGTAGTGAAATGTGTATAAAAATGTGTTCCATAGCTGTCCTTTCCAAAACTTTCCGTCATCCTACTATGCAATATAACGCCTGCTGTCAAAGCAAACTGCAACAAATACTTAAATAACTACATAGCATAAATACATAACTTCAACATTATCCTCATCTGTAAAGAAAAAACTTCATTATCAATCACTTCATTATCCACATTATCATAACTTCATTATTATCATCACCTGTAAAGAAAAACTTCATTATTCATAACAGCATATTCTTCATCATTATTCATCAGCATTCATTATCATCTACAAAAAAAATCACTTCATTACTCATTACATAACTACTCCTTATCTCTAGCATATTTCATCACTAAAACTAAGATGTGTAGTTCTGTCTGACAGCCTGCATCAGTCACCTTGTATTCTGAAAGAAAAAATTAGTTAAGACTGCTATTCTACGATGAGTATAGTATATTCTTGTTAATGCTTGTTAATCCTGATCCATTTACTCTTCCTCATAAAGTTATCGCATCTTCTTTCGTTTATTCCGTAGGTGAAATTCCCATTTCTGTTGAATTTATTTCTTACACGCATCATTTCTTTCTGAAATTGATGAACAAGGATTAATGTCTTGCATTTAAATCATATACTCACTAAATAATGACTGGTTTATGGTGACACAATTAACCATACAGCATAATATGACAGAAAACGTAATATGTCAAAGACATTGACAGTGTTCAGATGCAAAAATGTACACAGAATAATACAATCCAGCAGCAAAAAACGTAAAACAGTCACGATGTTGAGATGTCATAAGGCAAAAAATGTCAAAGTCGACTGGTGTGTGTTATATCTTAACTATTTCACAGTGCATACAAACAAAACTTGAAAACAATCATACATAAAAAGACAAAATGTGACGTTCGTTGTGTTCAGCTTGTATGTAGTGTAGTTAATAGAGGCGAGAATTAAAGACTTTAATGGAGAGAGAATTTGATAAAATTACTATGTCATTACATAGAATTTCATAATTATTCATAAAATACGTAAGTTCGTCTGGAAAAATATGCACGGTCTGATGTGTAACGACAAGAAGAGCGACCTGCTAACCTTACCTTGCCGGGCACTTGAAAATAAAAAATACGATAATCATCAGTAATTAGTCAGGTGAATATAATTGCATTAGTAAATGGCATCATAGTGTGTTGAATCATACAGTGTCTTCATTCAATAAAGGGTTTAATATTTGACCAATGGTGGTTGCCTTTCGATTTTCTGGTTCTCAAAGTTTCGACGTGTACAACATTGGGGTGAGGGATACTGCGAATCCGATATGGACCTGCGTATAGAAGTTCAAATTTACTGCACTTACCTTTTATTCTGCTGGATAAATAGTGTGTACGTACTAATATCTTCTGTCCAACGTGAAAGTCGCGGCGTGTACAAACCTGTTTTTGCTGTCTTCTCCGGCGCTCTGCGGCACGTTTGATGTTGTTCAGCGCAATGTCAATTATTTCGTGGTGTCTTAGTCGACGACAGGTAGGGAAGTTTACTAATTCTTTAATTTTGTTTGGTGGTTCAACGTTTTTCAATATAACAGACGGAGATAGCATAGTGGATTCATTTGGAATGGAATTAATTACATCTTGGAATGAGAGTATGTGTGTATCCCAATCAATATGTCTTTTGTGGCAGTATATTCGGCACAGCTTACCAATTTCTTTCATTAACCGTTCACAAGGGTTCGAAGAAGCATGGTACTTGGATATGTAAATCGGAGAAATGTTTCTAGCTCGTAACATGCGTGTCCATACGCCACATCGAAATTGTGATCCATTGTCAGAAATTACTTTCATCACATGCCCTACATGAAATAGAAAATGTTTTACAAATGCTTTCGAAACAGTTTTAGCAGTAGCTTTGCGTAACGGAGTGAAAGTAACAAATTTTGAAGTGAGCTCAACAGCGACAAAGATGTAGCAAAAACCTCTGTTAGTTCTGGGAATCGGACCAAAAATATCTACAGCGGCCATATGTCTTAATTTAACAGGTATAATGGGATATAATGGAGGAATATGTGAAGTGGTGTCTGATTTAGCTTTCTGGCAAATTTTACAAGACGCTAAAACTCGTCGTATACGTTTCTCCATGTTGGTAAAATAACAGTTCTGTCTTAGTATAAGAAAACATTTTCGTGCTCCGTAATGTGCGTAACTTAAATGAGTGTACCAGATTAATTTGTTGACCAGTTCGTCAGGAATGCATAATAACCAATTGTTGCTGTCAGGATGAGAGCGGCGAAACAGAATGTCATTGCGTACAGTGTAATGGTTTCTAATCGTAACATTATTCCTATCTTTCCAAAGGTGTTTAATTTCTTTCCACACATTGTCTTTATTTTGCTCTTGTGCTATGTCCTGTAATGACGATGAAATAAAATTTTCAAATGCAACTTGCTGAATGTACATGACACTGAAATTTGTTTTGCAGAAGTTGGTTGCTACTTCTTGCTGATTGTTGCTCAGAGAACGCGATAGTGCGTCTGCTATAACATTTTGTGTGCCGGGAATGTGAACTATTATAAAATTAAATTCTTGTAAATAAAGTTTCCATCTGCTTAATCTGTCGTGAGTGAATTTAGCCGAAAGTAAAAATTGTATTGCTCTGTGGTCTGTGTAAACGGTGGTATGTCTGCCATAAAGAAAGTGCCGAAATCTCGCAAAAGCCCATACAACACATAATGTTTCCAGTTCTGTAACGGAATAATTTCGTTCAGCGGGTGACAAAATGCGACTTGCAAATGCGATGTTTTTAATTACTGTAGAACCATCTTCTTCAATTTCCTGGAAAATGTGTACGCCTAAAGCGGTGTTAGAACCGTCGGTGGCAATGGAAAAATTTCTAGTAAGGTCTGGGTGCGATAAAAGTGGTGCATTCAACAAAGCATGTTTCAGGTTCATGAATTCAGAATGTGCTTGCTTATCCCAAGACCAAATAGTGTTTTTACCTGTTAATTGGCATAGTCTAGGCGTGTCTAAAGCAGAATGATGAATAAATTTACGAAAAAAGTTAATTAAGCCCAAAAAACTGCGTAATTGCTTCTTTGTCGTAGGAACAGTAATGTCACGTAGAGCTTGAAGTTTTTCCGGATCAGGCGCAATGCCCTCTGCTGAAATTACGTGTCCAAGAAATTTTATAGAAGTTTTGCCAAAGTGCGATTTACTAAGATTAACTGTAAGTCCTTGTGCATGGAAAGTTTGTAACAGTTGTTCAAGAATCAGATTGTGTTCACACCAGTTAGCTTCTGCGATAAGAATATCGTCTACGTACGTCGTAATTCTGTCCTTAAGTTCTGTCGGAAGTATTGTGTTCAAACTGCGAATAAAGGCTGCTGAAGAAATAGTTAAACCGAATGGTAATTTGCAAAATTGATAACAATCGCCAAAACAGAGAAAAGCTGTATATTTTCTACAATTCGGATGAAGTTGAATTTGCCAAAATCCCGATTTCAAATCTAGTGTAGAATAAATAGCT
Source organism: Schistocerca serialis cubense (assembly GCF_023864345.2). Taxonomy (NCBI): domain Eukaryota; kingdom Metazoa; phylum Arthropoda; class Insecta; order Orthoptera; family Acrididae; genus Schistocerca; species Schistocerca serialis. The sequence goes on along the minus strand of NC_064642.1, from coordinate 629,943,962 downwards.
GTACCGTGAAATTTCTGTAAAAGTTCCTCTAGTGTCTGTGGTCGATCTGTTTCACTAATAATAATGTCATTAATGTGACGTGAATCAAGTACAAGGCGAAGTGAGCCATCTTTCTTCTTAACAATATGTAGCGGGTTTATATACGGACTAACTGCCGGTTCTATAATTCCTTGATCAAGCATATCCTGCAATTCTTTTTTAACTTGTTCTCTGTGAATATATGGAATGGGATAATGCTTTGCTTTAAATGTATCGTGCTGTTTGACTTGAAATTCATACATAAATCCGGACATAGTACCAGGAATGTTGTCAAAAACTGGAGCTTGCTGTAAAAGAATTTTGTGTAATTGCGTTCGTTCGTCGTCTGTAGTTGCACTGCTTTGTCTAACTTTATCGGAAATCATTTGCATTACGTCGTAGTCAACTTCGTCTGGAGTATTATAGTTGTGTACGTACGTATCCGTGAACAATGTGGGATTACAGGCTATGTTACGTGTTGCGGAAATGACCTCTGTGCGGTTAATTGTTTGCTCTTCCGCAGATAGTGAGTGCTGAAATTCTATAGCAAATTGTATATTTTCAGCCTTTAACATTAAATAAGAATTCTGAAAATCAATGACTGCGTCGTGTTGTATCAGAAAATTCGTACCTAAAATTATGTCTGTTGTCAATAAAGGAACAATCCAAAAATTAGAGTGAAAAGTATGACCTCCAATACAAAATGATAAATGTGACTGCAATTTAACGTCTACTCCTTTACTCGATACTGCTCCTTTTACTTTTGTTTTGCCTAAAGGTAATGTCGGATAGGTATTCTCTTTGTTGCACTCATTAAAAGTCTCCTCATTTATTACTGATATAGGTGATCCGGAATCGATTACTGCTGAAAATTTCGATGAACCAATTTTAATTTCGATAACAGAATGTGAAATAGTTTTCTGAACAAATGGTCTTTCCTGCAAGAGAGTGTCTCTGATGTCGTCAAAAGTAATTACATTTTCGTGAACAACATTTTGCGTGTCTGAAGTAGTGCTTGTATTATTGGAAGATGCGATCTGTACAGTATCTAGTCAGATTGTATCTGACGTGTTATTATTATTAGGAGGATTCTGTGGCATTTCTACTATTTGAACTGTTCTATTACTTCTTCCAGACGTATTACGCTCTGGATGATACCTACTGTCGGGTTCATTCATGAGAATAAGTTCTTGTGTAAAATTTTGCTGTTGGTATGTCCGACTGTTGTTAGATGTACGCTGAAAATTGTTCTCATTATTTTTACGTCTGTCGTAATAGTCATTCCTATACGGTGTATTGCGATAGGAATTGAAATACTGCCTTCTTTGTACGTAGTTGTTTCCTTGCTGCCGTACGTTACTATTTGTTGTATCAGGGACTATACGTGCTCGCGGCGGAACATTAAAGCCTGGTTGACCTTGTGCATTACATTGTTGGTTATGTATTCCAACCGGCTGACTTTCATGCTGTTGTGGTGGAAAACGCCTATTGTTACCAAAATGTGCTTCCTGTTGCTGAAAATTTTGACGATATTGATAATCTGAATTTTGTCCTTGATTTAAGTTCTGGTAGTTGTCGTTCCTAAAGCGTCTGTTACTTTTCCTATTGAAATTACGTGTCTGATCATAATTGCTGTACTTTTGTTGACCTTGGTTATTATAAGAAAAGTTTTTGTTTACAAAAGAATAATCAGATTGCTGTACTTCCAAGAGCTGTAAAAGATCTCTGAACGCTGAAATATTTTCTTTTTGCTGGCCTGTTAGAAGTGACACTAGTAATGACCGTGGTAATTTGGAAATGCATAATTGTATAAGTGCGGATTCACTGTACGGTTCACTCAGGTATTGGTTTTGTTGTACCATGTGCTCAAAAAATTGCGTCACACTGGGAAAATTTGAGTTCTCGTAATTCGGCAAACTAATTAACTGATCTTTAATTCCGCGCTGTGTCGTCTTCGACCAGTACGCTGATAGAAAAGCATTCTGAAACTCTTCTACCGAATAGCACTGTCTCGCGATCGGTCTCATACGAGTTGCCGGTTCGCCTTCCAAAAAACTGCAAATAAATTCAAGTTTATGCGTTACAGGCCAAGTCGGTGGAAGAGCAAAGCTAAATTGTTGAATCCAATCCAGTGGGTGAATCTGCGTTCTATCGTTTTTAAAAACTTTAAACTTTCTCACTGACAGAAAATGTTTGTAATCGAAATTATCGTCTCTGAGTGATGGAACAGGTTCATGATTGTAAGAGAATCTGTTGAACTGTGGTTGTTCGGAATCAAAGTCCCGTACTCTCTGTAGATTACCCAAATTATACGCGTTGCGCGAATCTGACAGATGTTCGCAAAGTGGCGTCTGCTGTGATGCGTTATTAACTGAAATACTTTTCATCTCTGTTACTTCTTGTTGTAAACTCGACAATTTTCTATGCAACGTGTTATTAGACGAATCGATCTCATTAATTGTCTGCTGTAAATTTTGAAATTCAGGTGTTTGGTTAAATGAAATCGGTGCAGTATCGTCTGATTTATTATCATTATTACTTTCAATAGCATCAATACGACTGGCTAATTCATCATATTTTTCAGTCAGTATTTTTGCCTGTTCATCGGTTTTAGAATCGGACGCATTAATCTGTTTTTGCAACTTACGCGTAGTTTCACTCAGTTTTTTAACATCAGCTTTGATGACATCGCAATCCTGTGTTAGTTCTAATTGTTCGAATCTGTCGGTCACTGTTTGAATATTTACTGTGTGTGTATCTGTTTTTAATTTAAGATTGGAAATTTCGTCACGTAATTCTGTGTTCGACTGTTTGACGGAATTAATTTCGTCGGACACTGTAGCAATATTGTTGTCTACGTATGTCTTCGCTTTCGCGAACATTTTACGTTTGTCTTCCTGTCTCTGTGCAGTGATTGTTTCCATTACCTGACGTTTTACTTTATTTTGATCCTGAATAAATTTGCGGAAACGCGTATCACTGTTCTGTATGTGCTGATTAAAGCGCTCGTTAATCTGAGTGTTCTGCTGTTCGAATTTCGCGTCTATCTTTTCATCCATTGTGCGCGAAAGTTCTGCCGTCATTGCTTTAAACTCGTCTCGTAATTGTGTAGCTTTTTCAGAGCATTGTTTAGCGACTCCGCTAATTTCGTCTCTGAGTGTTTCTGTTGCGGCTGTTTGCATTTCTCTTAATTCTTGCGCAACAGACTTAATTTCTTCGCTATTTTTTCGTGAACAAGCCTCAATTTCCACGCGCAACTGTTCCTTAGTGTCATGGCACTGCGCGGCAACGGCTCTAATTTGTTCACTAAGCTGTCTGGAATTGTCGTCTAATTTTTTATTTAACTGTTTATTCTGCTCACTAAGGTTGTCTTGTTTTTTATCTAGTTGTTTGATATCTACACTAAGTTGTTTGGAATTTACAGTAAGGTCGTTCTTAAACTGTAGCATTATTGCCATAAATTGATTCAAATCAAAAGTAGCAGTTGCATTCTCAGTGCTCTGTGATGGAGTACATGCAATTGTCACGCTCTGTGTGACCATTTGGTCATTCCGTAATTCGCAAAAAGATTTGTCAGTCGAACGTACACTGTCAGTCATTATTTCGGAATTAGATAGATCCGTCCTACTTTCAGTACACTGACCATTTTCATTCGAAACATTTGTCTGTACGTTACTTGAATTTTCTAAATCGGGTGTGTTAAGCTCGGCAGCGCTCATTACAATAGACCGCTCCGCGTCATCAATTGTCGTCAAATTAACAGAAGAGACAATTGAGTTCGTTTGTTCATCATTAAGATAAAAGTCATCATTAGTGGTTGGAATGCACTGATTGTTAGTGAACGCAGGATTGTCATCATTACACTGCGTGTCACATGTCCCATCGGTAAAGTTGTTTGAGTCGGTTGTTTCATTCATAATACCTCGCGATACACTATTCACAGTCTTTCGCGGCATTTTTACAATAGTCAATTATTCACAATACAAATAAGCACAATGCTAAAGCAACACACAAATACAACAGAGCAACGAATTGCCGTTGACCTGTAGAAAGAAAGTCACAATATTAGTAAAAGCGTTGCGCCAAATCCTAATTATATCTAAGCAAATAAGAGCAGATAGCTGACTGTCTTTCAAAAGATTCTCAACGAAATATGATCCTGGACTGGGTGTCGCCAAGTGTAACCTCCCCACAAAAACTTTAATAAATGACCATATTATATAGAAATGCTAATGGACATTGCGCTAAGTGTAACCTCTCCACAAAAATTTTAAATAAGACAGAAATATAAAATGAATAGGAGCCAAACGTAACCTCCCTAGCAATTAAATTTAATGACAATAAAAGTGAGAATCGCGATCTGACTCAAATATAAGTTCTTTACACAAAAAAAATTAATGTCTATTCAGTGATAAGAAAATCTCAGTGATAATGATAATTCAACTACACCGAAATATCGGTCTTTGGCCCTGTGCAAAAATCAGAATTAAATTCTTACCTCATTGTAACTGCTACTCAAATTTCTGCTCTTATTCTTGCGCACGGCTTGGAGGAACTGCATTGCAAATAATAATATTCCTTTTTTTTTTGTAATTTAACTGAAACTTTTCTTTAAGGGAAGTGGAACGAAAAAGTTAGTTCAATTAAATAAAAAAAATTTTTTTTGTAAAATTGCTTTTGAAATCAAAATTATTATTGGGGCACTTGTTGGAAATTAATTACAATAAATAAACTTTACATTATCTGATGATTACCTTAATTAATAATATACCTCATTCAGCATCTTGACCAGTATTGCCGACAGACTACATCACACAACCGCACTGGGCTGCTACTACCGACAGAGTGCACTGGCCTACTGCAACTCGCGTACTGCTCTGCATGACGACTACTAGCGTACTGCTTGCAACACTCGCGCGGTCAAGCGCAGACTAACCACGATAATAGGCTCTCTGGTCAAAGATTTTAACGTGCCTCACCATCGCTGCTACGTTACATACGTGTTTCAATGTTTGCTTTGGCAGTAGCAATTTCAGGCGTTTATGTGCAGTGTCTCGCGTCAGTGCTGTACGGGAAGAGTGCGCAGCTCCAGTGGAACGGTGTAGGCCCGGCGCTAGACGAGAGAGGCGCCACACGCACCTTCTCTCTCTCTCCCCTGCTGTGGGCGTCCCCTTATTACGGCTTTGTGTCTGGCCTAACGGGTCGCTTCAATATTTATGGCTGCGTGCGCCGGTAATGTGTAATCACGACATTATTCCCTAAATATTTGGTCGGATCTGTTTCCGTGACGGAAAGGCATATCATCTCCAGAGCTCCACGTGGGAGGCGGGCTGAAGACACGTCAATAAAAACTGCTCCGCTGCCTCGACCGATATTTCCTGTAGCTGCTCTTTCCGGCCCTGGCCGTCGCTACAAGGCGGTCGCGTGTAAACACGATCCTTTAGGTGGTTGCAGATAAGAGAGATCTGAGACGTCACACGGTATCTGGGCCGCCTTACTGTGCAACGGAGTCCCCACCTAGACTGCAGCTTCATCACACCCACGATGTTCAACTCAGTTTCCGTAGGGTGTCTAACTGTCCGATTTACTTCTTATTTTATGCTGCCTGACAAAAATAGTGAAGCACGTTGAAGACATGGATGGATGTGGATGTGGCTTCGTACTCGTAGCTGCAGTTATCTGTGACAGGTAGAACAGACACAAGTGGATTACTGCTGTTCGTGATTAGTGATGTTACCAGGTCTGGTAGCGTATACAATGGACAGTTGTTGAATGATCACTGTGAAGGACGCGGGGACGCTGCGTACTCTTGTGAGACAGCGTTATCAGCGCCTAACAGCCTTCCAAAGGGACCTCATTCTTGGACTTCATTTGGCCGGCTGGTCGAATCGAGCAGCATCCAGATTCGTGGGGCATTCGGTCGTGACAGCAGCCTGATATTGGAGTGCATGAGAACGTCAAGGCATTCATAAACGTTCTCATGGTTTCGGTAGACGACGTCTGACCACCATGAGGGCTGGTATTGTGCATCAAGCACGAGGTAACCCCTTCACATCTGCGCCTGCCAGCCGAGAACAAATAGTGGACTCCCTGCAACATTCCCTTTCATCCCGCCCCTTTGGTTGTGGACTACCAGCAGCCGCGTTCGGTAATTACCGTCCCATACGTAGGTTGCTGTCAATACCACAACACAAATGGCTGCGTTTGGAGTGGTGCTGTGACCGGTAAGCAAAGCATGGACTACAGAACAACTGGGCAAATTGGACGGAGAAGGAGCTGGCGTTGTGAGATAGATCACGAAATAAAATATTCATTAAATGTGATAACATAAAGAAGCGAGGTGCCCGGATTAGCCTGTTGCTATATCACCACCACCAAGTGAGGTCTCTCACTCCAGGCTTTGTCATCATCTTTCGACGATTTAGTAGTTTCCACAAAAGCTCTTCATTTAAACATGGTTGAAACACACTCGTCGCAAAAGTTAAGGACGTCATAGGCCATATTAATAACTCCGTGGAAAGCGAGAGCACGTTGCTAGACGTTTCCCAGTCGCGTACAGAAGCTGGACATCACACGGCGCGAGGGCAGCGTGACTACAGGGTCAAATGGAGCTGGCAACGCAAGACGAGGCAGTTGAAGGGGAACACAGTGTGCGTCAGTCGGCAAGCAATTATGCTCCACTGTGGTGCCGGTCTTCATTATACACCGAAGAGCCAAAGAAACTGGCACACCTGCCTAATATCGTGTAGGGGCACCGCGAGCACGCAAAAGTGCTGGCATGGACTCGACTAATGTCTGAAGTAGTGCTGGAGGGAACTGACACCATGAATCTTGCAGGGCTCTCCATATATGCGTAAAAGTACGACAGGGTGGACATCTCTCCTGAACAGCATTTTGCAAGGCATGCCAGATATGCGCAACAATGATCATGTTTGGGGAGTCTGGTAGCCAGCGGAAGTGTTTAAACTTAGGAGAATGTTCCCGGAGCCAATTCGGGACGTGTGGGGTACCGCATTGTCTTGCTGGAATTTCCCAAGTCCGTCGGAATGCACAATGGACATGAATGGATGCAGGTGATCTGACAGGATGCTTAGGTACGTGTCACCTGTCAGAGTCGATCTAGACGTATCAGGGTTTCCATAACAAACCAACTGCATACGCCCATTACAGAGCCTCCATCAGCTTGAACAGTCCTCTCCTGACATAAAGAGTCCATGGACACATAAGGTTGTCTCCATACCCGTACACGTCCATCCGCTCAATACAATTCGAAATGAGACTTGTTCGACCAGGCAACATGTTACCAGTCATCAACTGCCCAGTGTCGGTGTTCAGGGGCCCAGGCGAGGCGTAAATGGTTCAAATGGCTCTGAGCACTATGGGACTTAACATCTTAGGTCATCAGTCCCCTAGAACTTAGAACTACTTAAACCTAACTAACCTAAGGACATCACACACATCCATGCCCGAGGCAGGATTCGAACCTGCGACCGTAGCAGTCCCGCGGTTCCGGACTGCAGCGCCTAGAACCGCACGGCCACCGCGACCGGCCGAGGCGTAAAGCTTTGTGTCGTGCAGTCATCAAGGGTACACGAATGGGCCTTCTGCTCCGAGAGCCCATATCCATGATGTTTAGTTGAATGGTTCGCACGCTGACACTTGGTGATGGCTCAAATGGCTCTGAGCACTGTGGGACGTAACATCTGTGGTCATCAGTCCCGTAGAACTGAGAACTACTTAAACCTAACTAACCTATGGACATCACACACATCCATGCCCGAGGCAGGATTCGAACCTGCGACCGTAGCAGTCGCGCGGTTCCGGACTGAGCGCCTAGAACCGCGAGACCACCGCGGCCGGCCACACTTGGTGATGGCCCAGGATTGAAATCTGCAGAAATTTGCGGAATGGTTGCACTTCTGTCACGTTGAACGCTTTTCTTCAGTCGTTGTTGATCTCGTTCTTGCAGGGTCTTTTTCCGGCCGCAGCGATGTCGGAGATTTGATGTTTTACTGGATTCCTGATATTCACGGTACGTTCGTGAAATGATCGTACACAAAAGTCCCCGCTTCATCGCTTCCTCGGAGCCGCTGTTTCCCATCGCTCGTGCCTCGACTATTACCCCACGTTTAGAGTCATTTAAATCTTGATAACCTGCCATTGTAGCAGCAGTAACCGATCTAACAACGGCGCCAGACACTTGTTGTCTTATATAGGCGTTGCCGACGGCAGCGGCGTGTTTTGCCTGTGAACATATCTCTGCATTTGAAAACGCATGCCTGTACCAGTTTCTTTGGCGCTTCAGTGTAACATCGCTTGGAGAGAAAGTCTTCATGAGTTCACACGGGGAAGAATTATCGGGAAACTGGAAAAAGGACGGTGATGGGTGTAGCCCAGGAGTCTGATAATGCTCAAGGCATTTATCCCCGAGCATGGCGAGCGTTCCGAACCAGAGGCGCTGCTGATCGAAGGAGATGGTCGATCACGGTCAACTACAGCACCATATGACTGCTAAATTGTGCAACTGACCAGAAGGGATACACGTCAAAGGGCGACTGCAATTATAATCACATTTATTAGGATTGCAAGGCAAACAGTCTCACGCTGTTCAGTGGCACGGGCATTACAGGGCTGTGGTCTCTTTGCTCGACAATCAGTAATCGGTGTTCCGTCGACACGCGCACATCGGAGGCACCTTTTGCAGTGGTGTCAAGAGAGTGGGGACTCAAATGGTGGCGCGTAGTCTTCCCGAAATGAGAGTAGATTCACTGTGAGTAGTGATTCTGGACGGACTCTAGCACTTATAGAGTTGGGGACACGTAATGCACACAGGAACATTGTCGAACATGCTCCTTTTGGTGGTCCAGGTGTTATGGTATGGGGAGGCATAGTGTTGCATGTGCTTTCTGACCTTCAGATCTTAATCCTGGTACATTCAGCGATCAATGTTTCTGTAACCACCATGGATGCCTTTTCAAGGTTGCATGCGCCTCTGACTTCGTTTTCTGGATGATAATGCGCTGCTGCATCCATAACACCAGATGGGCGAGCTTTTCGAACGAGAGGATGTTCGTTGAACGGACTTTGTCTGCCCGTTTCCCCGATTTAAGTCAAATCGAGCACTTCTGAGGAGACATTGCAGCACGTCCACGTGTATTAAGGACCATGCAGCAGTTGTCAACCGCCCTGGTGGAGGAATGGAACCCCCTACTGCAAGAACTCGCCACCAAGCTGGTGGCCAGCATGGGAGCGTGTTCCATAACATGCACTGGCGTTCGTGGTGATCACACACCCCATTATGAACCATGTCCCCCCTTCTGCAGTGTCTCGGGGACCATAATCAACCGCGGTGACTTCACTGTGATTTTTGTCTGTGAATAAAAGTGTTATTTCTGGCCGTCCGCTGTAACCGAGCGGTTCTAGGCGCTTCTGGCCTGCTACGGTCGCAGGTTCGAATCCTGCCTCGGGCATGGATGTGTGTGATGTCCTTAGGTTAGTTAGGTTTAAGCAGTTCTAAGTCTAGGGGACTGAGCCGTCCGGGTTTAGCAGAGCGGTCTCAGGCGCTGCAGTCATTGGACTGTGCTGCTGGTCCGGGCGGAGGTTCGAGCCCTCCCTCGGGCATGGGTGTGTGTGTTTATCCTTAGGATAATTTAGGTTAAGTAGTGTGTAAGCTTAGGGACTGATGACCTATAAGATTTCACACACATTTGAACACTTTTTTCTAGGGGCCTGATGACCACAAATGTTAAGTCCCATAGTGCTTAGGGCAATTTGAACCACTTTTGTTATTTCTGCTTGCCTCGTTGCGTATTTCTTTCAGTGCTAGCAGTAGCAGTTGTTTCTACATATGGTCCAAGTCTCATCGAGCTATGTTACCTGGCAGTGACACATCATGTGAAAATTACTTTCGTCCTTAAATATCGCGCACCACTCTACATGCAAACTCTTTTAGATATAAATCAGTTCATCAGCCTACAGTTAGCTTTTACGGAAATAGCACACCATATAATTCTGTTATATAGCTGTCACATCATTTTACTTGCACAACTGATCGTTAAACACACATCTTGTGACCAAATGGTTGAAAAGTGCCAGAAAATACTTGGCGTAATTTACCTGCTGTATGAGTCATTGTGCTAGTGTACAGGCAAATTACGAACTTTTGATAAAAAGGGTGTTAAAAACTTTATGAAAAATAAAAATTGACATTCTGCAAATTTAATAAGGGTAGGGACGCCAGGCGGGTGTTAGTCTTGAGGCTTAAATAGAAATGAGTCAGATCATCAATCTTGGTGAGTTAAGTCTATGAAAATAAAAGATTATTTCCAGAACATGATGTACGTCAATCTCCATGAATTTAATAAGATCCTCGACACCCTCTTGTTTCATAGCGTGAAGCCGAGTAATAACTATCAGCTGTCCTCGCCGTTGAGACATCCGCCGCGGGTTGCATTCAAAGGGAGAGGGAGAGGGAGAGGGAGAGAGAGAGGAAATTTGTCAGCGCATTCGGCAAGTAATGACTGTCGCACCGCGGGGGGAGGGGGGAGACGCTCTAGGTGCCGCGACTTGGCAGCAATCTGTCAGGCGTACGCTTTGTAATTACCCGCGGCAGCTGGAGGGGTGGGCCGTGAAATATGACGGCTACGAGGGGCGGACTTCCCTGATGCTTGTGATTCGCGGCACGTCCCCACGTGGCACCGCCACACGTGTCAGACGCGCATTCTCGTTGTCATTGTCTGCCGACGCTTCGCCGCACTTCGTGGACAGTAACGCTGCACGCAAACCGCTTAGTCTAGGCTGTCATGTTTCCTTTCGCCTCCTGAACGCTTTTTTTGTGGTAGCCGCAGTGACGCCTTGGTTTGTTTATTATTCTTACGAGCACATCACAGTAATCTACATTGCTAGCGAATAAAACAGCCACATCAGCTAAGATATGATGCGTAAACAGAATACACTGCTGGCCATTAAAATTGCTACACCAAGAAGAAATGTAGATGATAAACGGGTATTCATTGGACAAATATATTATACTAGAACTGACATGTCATTACATTTTCACGCAGTTTCGGTGCATATATCCTCAGAAATCAGTACCGAGAACAACCACCTCTGGCCGTAATAAAGGCCTTGATACGCCTGGGCATTGAGTCAAACACAGCTTGGATGGCGTGTACAGGTACAGGTGCCAATGCAGCTTCAACACGATACCACAGTTCATCAAGAGTAGTGACTGGCGTATTGTGACGAGTCAGTTGCTCGGCCACCATTGACCAGACGTTTTCAATTGGTGAGAGATCTGGAGAATGTGCTGGCCAGGGCAGCAGTCGAACATTTTCTGTATCCACAAAGGCCCGTACAGGACCTGCAACATGCGGTCGTGTATTGACCTGCTGAAATGTAGGATTTCGCAGGGATCGAATGAAGGGTAGAGACACGGGTCGTAACGCATCTGAAATGTAACGTCCACTTTTCAAAGTGCCGTCAATGCGAACAAGAGGTGACCGAGACATGTAACCAATGGCACCCCATACCATCACGCCGGGTGATACGCCAGTATGGCAAGAGGAGTCTACTAGTATCAAACATAGGCCTTAATTTGAGGAAGAAATTTCGAAGAAAGTACGTTTGGAGCGCGGCATTGTATGGTAGTGAATCAGCACAGTGGGAAAGCCGAACAGAGGAGAATCGAGGCGTTTGACGTGTGTTACAGAAGAACGTTGAAACTTTGATGGACTGATGCGGTAAAGAAATAGGATATTCTGTAAAAAACCGGAGAGGAAAGCAATATGTGGAACCAGTGAGAAGGAGAAGGGACAGGATGATAGCGTATCTTTTACAATATCAGGGAATAACTTCCATGGTTACAGAAGAATGCTGAAGTAAAGTTCTATGTACTGACTTGGCAGAAAATCCTAAGAAATTTTGGTCTTACGTCAAAGCGGTAGGTGGATCAAAACAAAATGTCCAGACACTCTGTGACCAAAACGGTACCGAAACAGAGGATGAGAGATTAAGGCCGAAATACTAAATGTCTTTTTCCAAACCTGTTTCGCAGAGGAAGACTGCACTGTAGTTCCTTCTCTAGATTGTCGCACAGATGACAAAATGGTAGATATCGAAATAGACGACAGAGGGATAGAGAAACAATTAAAATCGCTCAAAAGAGGAAAGGCCGCTGGACCTGATGGGATACCAGTTCGATTTTACACAGAGTACGCGAAGGAACTTGCCCCTCTTCTTGCAGCGGTGTACCGTAGGTCTCTAGAAGAGCGTAGCGTTCCAAAGGATTGGAAAAGGGCACAGGTCATCCCAGTTTTCAAGAAGGGACGTCGAACAGATGTGCAGAACTATAGACCTATATCTCTAACGTCGATCAGTTGTAGAATTTTGGAACACGTATTACGTTGGAGTATAATGACTTTTCTGGAGACTAGAAATCTACTCTGCAGGAATCAGCATGGGTTTCGAAAAAGACGGTCGTGTGAAACCCAGCTCGCGCTATTCGTCCACGTGACTCAGAGAGCCATAGACACGGGTTCACAGGCAGATGCCGTGTTTCTTGACTTCCGCAAGGCGTTCGATACAGTTCCCCACAGTCGTTTAATGAACAAAGTAAGAGCATATGGACTATCAGACCAATTGTGTGATTGGATTTAAGAGTTCCTAGATAATAGAACGCAGCATGTCATTCTCAATGGAGAGAAGTCTTCCGAAGTAAGAGTGTTTTCAGGTGTGCCGCAGGGGAGTGTCATAGGACCGTTGCTATTCACAATATACATGACCTTGTCGATGGCATCGGAAGTTCACTGAGGCTTTTTGCAGATGATGCTGTGGTGTATCGAGAGGTTGTAACAATGGAAAATTGTACTGAAATGCATGAGGATCTGCAGCCAATTGACGAATGGTGCAGGGAATGGCAATTGAATCTCAATGTAGACAAGTGTAAAGTGCTGTGAATACATAGAAAGATAGTTCCCTTATCATTTAGCTACAAAATAGCAGATCAGCAACTGGAAGCAGTTAATTCCATAAATTATCTGGGAGCACGCATTAGGAGTGATTTAAAATGGAATGATCATATAAAGTTGATCGCCGGTAAAGCAGATGCCAGACTGAGATTCATTGGAAGAATCCCAAGTAAATGCAATCCAAAAACAAAGGAAGTAGGTTACAGTACGCTTGTTCGCCCACTGCTTGAATACTGCTCAACAATGTGGGATCCGTACTAGATAGGGTTGATAGAAGAGATAGAGAAGATCCAACGGAGAGCAGCGCGCTTGGTTACAGGATCATTTAGTAATCGCGAAAGCGTTACGGAGATGATAGATAAGCTCCAGCGGAAGACTCTGCAGGAGAGACGCTCAGTAGCTCGGTACGGGCTTTTGTTAAAGTTTCGAGAACATACCTTCACCAAAGAGACAAGCAGTATATTGCTCCCTGCTACGTATATCTCGCGAAGAGACCATGAGGATAAAATCAGAGAGATTAGAGCCCACACAGAAGCATACCGTCAGATGGCTTGTGGAGTATGGATGTAGATGTAGAAGATTAGATGGGTAGATCACATAACTAATGAGGAGGTACTGAATAGAATTGGGGAGAGGAGGAGTTTGTGGCACAACTTGACAAGATGAAGGGATCGGTTGGTAGGACATGTTCTGAGGCATCAAGGGATCACCAATTTACTATTGAAGGGCAGCGTGGAGGGTAAAAATCGTAGAGGGAGACCAAGAGATGAATACACTAAGCAGATTCAGAAGGCTGTAGGTTGCAGTAGTTACTCAGAGATGCAGAAGCTTGCACAGGATAGAGTAGCATGGAGAGCTGCATCAAACCAGTCTCTGGACTGAAGACCACAACAACAACAACAACTTCCAGGTACTAGAAGGTATTGTAGACGGTAGCAATTGTAGGCGAACACAGGGAGTGGAATACATCCAGCAGATAATTATAGAGAACGCAGGACGCAAGTGCTACTCTGAGATGAAGATGTTGGCACAGGATAGGAATTCGGTGCGGGGCGCGCAAACCCGTCAGAAGACTGATTATTCAAAAAATTACTCGGATTCACTATGTACAGTTTCATACATCATGTAGGCAGCAAATTTCTGTATGATACTGAGCAGCTTTTGCATCACTACAGACTGGTTTAGCTTCTGTGCAAGCTGTAGATAACTGCGGGAGCAATATTTTCTGCGTGATTCACCGTAAAGTTCATCACCTTTGAATGCATCTGAACTCTGATATCTTGCGAGTGTGGCACTATAGCGAGTGTAAGACGTCATTTGCAAATGCTGTGAAATTGGGAACGTTCCAAATGAAAGACGCGATACTGGACAACGGCGCTATCTGTGGAGGGGGGGTCGAGGATTGGTGTGCGCTGAGGTGGTCGTGGGCGGTCGCGGACAATGGCGATAAGACGCCATTGTTGCAGGCGCGGGTCCCACCCGCCAAAGCTCCGCTCGCACTGGCAGATCTGCTTTGGAGGAGGCGGAGGCGATCACTCCAAAGACGTCCGCCGATGCTATCGGCCTTCCTCTCGAAAGCGAAAACCCAGATGGTGTCTTTGTGCAAAGCTGTGGATAGGATTAAAGTCTAGCTGAGATAATGGCACAGAACGCCACAGTTCCAGATAACTGCAAGTAAGGGAACACCGTAACTGTTATTCAGCATAGAGCGCGACCATTGTATTCCATTGTCAGACACAGGCTGTAACGTGGCATTTTATTTACACTTTTGCGAAACTTTTAGACCTTGTATGGCTTTATTAAAAACTAACGTTTACATACAGACAGTTAGGGTGTCTGTTCTTTTGGACATGCCCGAAAGAACAGATAACACATATACAGGGTGTCCCATTTATCTTTACCACCCTAAATTACTGTTTGTCCAGATTCAAATTACAAAATGTTTCAAGCAAATGTACTTTAGCCGTCAGGGAGACATTAATCAGCATGACTGCCTTTGTTGTAGCTTTTTTTTTACAAAGATATGAACAGCGGTATGACTTTTTAAATGACACACTGTATTTTTTTCTTCGATATTTCATTTCCTCTCCTAAAGACCAATCAAAAATGTATCACAGTGTACCATTCACTGAAAGACAACGTTATTAATTACACAACACAACATTGACATTGACGCTCCCAGCACTTAGGGCAGGTACTCGGGGTAATGGAACACATTCACGTGCTGACGTTGACGGAGGACAGATGTAAACATAAGTAGAATGCACACCCGTCATTCCGTCAACCATCGCCATTTGAAGAGTTGTGCGAGTAGAATGTACACCAACAAAGCGGAGGTAGAAATACTAGCCATCTATGGCTCTGAGTAGTATAGGACTTAACTTCTGAGGTCATCAGTCACCTAGAACCCTAGAACTTAGAACTACGTAAACCTAACTAACCTAAAGACATCACACACACCCATGCCCGAGGCAGGATTCGAACCTGCGACCGTAGCGGTCGCGCGGTTCCAGACTGTAGCGCCTAGAACCGCTCGGCCACCACGGCCGGCGAATGGAAGTTAGCAGAACAGTAATTGCGATAGTGTTTTCTTATGTACGGGTACATTTAGTACAGTAGTTTAGTCCCCTTAAATACTGTTGTGTAGAGTAGGCGTACAGTAAAGGCTGTCTTTCCTATAAACTGCAGCGACATAATGTTTCTTTAATTGTTGTTGCTGAAGGTAGGCGAAATGCTACTACGCAGGCAACGGAACTGTACAGAGAGTGATATCCTGACAAGAACCCAACTTCCCGACGGATGTTTTCCCGTCTTGTTGCGACGCTTCAGGAAACGGGAAGTTTCAACCCACGACAACGCAATCGTCGTAGCACTCGCACAGACCAAGCTGCCGAAGTTACTGTTCTCGCTACAACCCCAAATCCAAGGTTTTCACCGCCTGCCACCCTGGTTACTGAAGAAGCCCGGAGTGATTTTAGATTTATTGCAGTACAAGAGAGATTGCACTCCTGCCACCGTTTTTAATGCAGCATTTTCTGCCATTTCATCTGAGCACCACGACTATGTAGCTGTTTTTACGGATGGGTCGAAACAAGGGGATTCTGTTGGTTGCTCAGTTGTTTTTCCATATCGTGTCCTCAAGGTCCGACTGCCTCAGACTTTTACTGTCTTTGATGCAGAATTGTTTGCGATCTTGCGGCCACTGGAGCACATGAGACATTCTTCCTCTCCTAAATTTCTTGTCTGTTCCGATTCACTCAGTGCCCTTCACTCATTGCAACGTTTGTATCCGGCAGACAAAATTGTCCAGACCATCCAGGATGATCTCCTCCTACTACAGCGACTGGGGAAGGTTGTAGTTTTCTGCTGGGTTCCGGGGCATGTTGGCATTGCTGGGAATGAAAGGGCAGATCTCGCAGCCAAGGAGGCGTGTCTTGCCCCACAAGTATCTCAGTGTGCTATCCCCTTGCACGCACTCACCTCGCTGTTGAGCTCACGGGTCATGCGTCGGTGGGAGGATGAGTGGCTGGAAGTGACTGACAATAAGCTCCGTATAGTCAAGCCCACAACGCGTGTGTGGTGTACTTCCTTTCAGCCCCATCGACGGGACGAGGTTCTCCTCTCTCGGCTTCGAACAGGCCACAGCCCTATGACGCATGGCTTCCTGCTCCGGCGAGAGGACCCTCCAATGTGTGGTGCTTGCGGCGTCCAGGTCACTGTGCGCCACGTTTTATTGGATTGCGTTTTATTTTCTGACCAGTGGGTCGCGGCTGACTTGCCAGCGGACCTGCCATCTCTTTTAGGCAACACTCGGACGAATGTGGCTAAAGTTTTAAAGTTCTGTGCCCTGTCAAATGTTTTTACAAAGATTTTAGGGAGAGGATTTTAATTTGCTCACTGTGTGACAAGCTCGCCCATATTTTATGTAAGTGGCCAGCCAATAACAATTTCCTGTGACATTCTTGTTGCTATGTTTCCCCTTTCCTTAGGTTTTACTTTCTTAGGTAGCATTTTCCTTCTTTTCCTGCTTTGTTTGAGTGTGTTCTTTAGTTTTCTTAGGTCTGTCCACATTCGTTCCTTGTAATGTGTGTCAGGGCGCTGATGACCTCGATGTTGAGCGCCCATAAGCACCAACACACCACCACCACACCACCGCTTCCGTTGCTATGAATTCTCATGTGAGCACACGACAGCTTCAACACGAGATTGGCATTCCTAAAACCAGTGTACATCTTATTCTTACACGTCACCGGTTCCATCCTTACCATGTACACCTATATCAATAATTCCATGGGAATGATTTCCAGAATCGTGTACAGTTCTGTCCATGGGCACAGCAGCAAATCCTCTCCAACCCGAACTTATTCTCCAATGTTCTACTTACCGATGAATGTTCCTTCTCAAACAAAGGACAGGTAAACACAAGGAACATGCATTATTAGTGGCAACGGCCTTGCCGCAGTGGTAACACCGGTTACCGTCAGATCACCGAAGTTAAGCGCTGTCGGACGTGGCCGGCATTTGGATGGGTGACCATCCGGACCGCCATGCGCTGCTGCCATTTTTCAGGCTGCACTCAGCCTCGTGATGCCAATTGAGGAGCCACTCGACCGAACAGTAGCGGCTCCGGTCAAAGAAAACCATCATAACGGCCGGGAGAGCGGCGTGCTGCCACACGCCTCTTCTATCAGCATCCTCAGCTGAGGATGATACGGCGGTCGGATGGTCCCGATGGGCCACTTGTGGCCTGATGGCAGAGTGCTTTGCGCATTATTAGTCCAGCTACAGGTGGAACATCAGCGTCAATGTAGAGTTTACGTCTGGTGTGGGATGCTTGGTACTACAATTATTGGCCCTTATTTCATCAATGGCAGTCTAAACGGCACAGCATACGCAAACTTCCTCAGACGAATTCTTCGTCCTCTTCTGGATGAAGTGCCGCTAAAAACCAGAACGCTTATGTGGTTTCAACACGATGGATGCCCAGCACATAATACCTTGCGTGCACGTCGTGTTCTGAACCGAAGGTATCCTGCCAGATGCATTGGTCGAGGGGAACAGTTACTTGGCCTGCTAGGTCTCCTGATTTAAATACTCTGGTCTCTTTTCTTTGGGGATGCATTAAATACGTTGTCTATCGCTACATTCCAACAACACCAGAGGACATGCAGGAACGTATCGTGCTTGCTTGTAATACTCTTCAGCAGGCAACACTGGAAGCAGTAAAAAATTCTTTCACTAAACGAGTGCACCAGTGTATCGGTGTCCAGGGTCACCACTTTGAGCACTTCTTAATGTTCTACTCCTGGGCAATGGTACAGGGGAGTTAAAGTCAATTTTGTTTTATGTTTTTACTTGGTTTTCATTTGTTTTCTGACAACTCCAGCAAGTGGACGAGTTTGTGATCCCAGGCTCAAAGTCAGGGTTGTGTTATGTAATTAATAACGTCGTGTTTCAATGAATGGTACACTGTGATACATTTTTGAGTAGGTCTTTAGGAGAAGAAATAAATTACCGAATAAAAAATACAGGGTGCCATTTAAAAAAGTCATACTGCTGTTCATATCTTTGTAAAAAACAAAGCTACGACAAAGGCAATCATGCTGATTGATGGCACCCTGACGACTAAAGCCGATTTACTTGAAACATTTTGTAATTTGCACCGGGACAAATAGTAATTTAGGGTGGTCAAGATAAATGGGACACCCTGTATATAATTAAGGCGAGACTGGCCAGTGACCCCTTCAGTGCAGATGCACAACACACGCCAGCTCTTACAGCGATCGGCCAAACGCCTAGACTAATGAGGATAAAGGGCAAGGGCATCATGTGAGTAGTTTTCGGATAAGTTGAGAATTCGGATCTGATGGGAGGAGCGTTGCGATGCGATGATCACTGTGTCCAAATGTCTCAGTGGTCAGACTATTTGCCTAGTAAGCAAGAGACCATGGTTCGAATCCTGATACAGCATAAATTTTCAACTTTCCTCATTGATGTAAATCAATGCCCACTAGCAGCTACGTCTCGTAATTCCTTCGTGTATTGATAAATAAATTAGCCTCTGGCTGCAGGGATGATTTTCAGTTTCTTTGTTGGAGTAGCGATTTCGCGTCTACCAGCCGCAGCTCCAGATGCTCCTTGTAACACATACATCGAACCGTGACTTCCACGTGAGCATAGCTTTCTATCACAACAACTCAACAATTTGTTCACCATTTGTGGTGTTGTACACTCATTATGTACAATACCACACAAATCTGACATCTCGGCAGTCAGCAGAAGTCGTCGACACATACAGCTTCACACCTGTTGCAGCGATGTAGCATCCAGTCAACATGGTGCACCAAGCTGCATTCATGAAATTTATTAGGAGGAAGCGATAACTGTGCGAAACACATTCATGAGGAACTGGACGATCAGGTACAATGATCGATAGGTAAAATTTGTGTTACGTGAACATACCTGTGCAGTGACTTGTAGTAATATCTTAACTAACATATCTGCAGATGCAATATTTCGATGTAGACGGAAAACTCTCTCGGTTGGAATAATCATTGAAATACATATACTTTATTTCAGAATAAACTGGAACCAAGAAAGCGTTAAACTTTCGTGTAATGCTACCAGCCATTCAGGGATAACAATGAACTTCTTGCTTCTAGTAGCTACAATTGGACATAGTCAGAACAGCTAGACTAAAGACATAGAGCATCAGCTTAACACAATGACTTCTTTTATTTAGTTTATTTACTCTACATTATAGCCTTTTACTAGATGGTATTATCTTTCTGCAGATTTCCATATACACTTTAAGGAAAATAATGATATGGTTAAAAATATAGCAAATATTATTATTATTATTATTATTACTATTACTGCCACTGTTATTACTGGTGATACCACCATCATAACCACCACCGTCAGTATTACAACTACTATTACTACTACCACCACCACAACCACCACAATTAACTCTACTAGTTTTATGACGTGAAACCACCCACAGAAAAGTGTCAATTTAACGGGTTTTGAATCATTGATTGCTCGCAGTAACTCAGTTCCCTCCCGTGCCGTAGGTTTACTGCCAGCTCCATGGGCATGACAGAAGACATTGTGAAGGAATCTGATATCTTCGTCAATTTCAGTTTGGTTGCACACTTTTCTCCAGTGCTTCCACATTGCAGGAGTCTTTCCTATGGTGCTAGGGCGTGTTGCAGTATTTAACGTCATCTGTCGTCGCATGACAATCTCGCGTCACCTACCATGTGATGGCGAGCGTTCTTGGATGCATAGACCAGTACTTCAGTGGCGCTGCTGTTCTAGCAGTGAAGTGAGAACAGTTTGGTTCAAATGATGAAGTGTAACAGTAAGGACTGCATCGATTTTAGAAACCAGTCTTTTCACAACAGGTGTTCTGCCTTTTCTTTTCTCTGTATCCTCCCATTTAGTTTGTACAGTGTGGTCCATTGATCGTGACCAGGCCAAATATCTCACTAAATAAGCGTCAAACAAAAAAACTAAAAAGAACTAAACTTGTCTAGCTTGAAGGGAGAAACCAGATGGCGCTATAGTTGGCCCATTAGATGGCGCTGCCATAGGTGAAACGGATATCAACTGCGTTTTATTACATATTCGCGTAGTATGTAAAGAAATATGAATGTTTTAGTTGGACCACTTTTTTCGCTTTGTGATAGATGGCGCTTTAATAGTCACAAACATATGGCTCACAATTTAAGACGAACAGTTGGTAACAAATAGGCTTTTTAAATTAAAATACAGAACGCAAGTACGTTTGAACATTTTATTTCGGTTGTTCCAGTTTGATACACTCCTGGAAATGGAAAAAAGAACACATTGACACCGGTGTGTCAGACCCACCATACTTGCTCCGGACACTGCGAGAGGGCTGTACAAGCAATGATCACACGCACGGCACAGCGGACACACCAGGAACCGCGGTGTTGGCCGTCGAATGGCGCTAGCTGCGCAGCATTTGTGCACCGCCGCCGTCAGTGTCAGCCAGTTTGCCGTGGCATACGGAGCTCCATCGCAGTATTTAACACTGGTAGCATGCCGCGACAGCGTGGACGTGAACCGTATGTGCAGTTGACGGACTTTGAGCGAGGGCGTATAGTGGGCATGCGGGAGGCCGGGTGGACGTACCGCCGAATTTTTCAACACGTGGGGCGTGAGGTCTCCACAGTACATCGATGTTGTCGCCAGTGGTCGGCGGAAGGTGCACGTGCCCGTTGACCTGGGACCGGACCGCAGCGACGCACGGATGCACGCCAAGACCGTAGGATCCTACGCAGTGCCGTAGGGGACCGCACCGCCACTTCCCAGCAAATTAGGGACACTGTTGCTCCTGGGGTATCGGCGAGGACCATTCGCAACCGTCTCCATGAAGCTGGGCTACGGTCCCGCACACCGTTAGGCCGTCTTCCGCTCACGCCCCAACATCGTGCAGCCCGCCTCCAGTGATGTCGCGACAGGCGTGAATGGAGGGACGAATGGAGACGTGTCGTCTTCAGCGATGAGAGTCGCTTCTGCCTTGGTGCCAATGATGGTCGTATGCGTGTTTGGCGCCGTGCAGGTGAGCGCCACAATCAGGACTGCATACGACCGAGGCACACAGGGCCAACACCCGGCATCATGGTGTGGGGAGCGATCTCCTACACTGGCCGTACACCACTGGTGATCGTCGAGGGGACACTGAATAGTGCACGATACATCCAAACCGTCATCGAACCCATCGTTCTACCATTCCTAGACCGGCAAGGGAACTTGCTGTTCCAACAGGACAATGCACGTCCGCATGTATCCCGTGCCACCCAACGTGCTCTAGAAGGTGTAAGTCAACTACCCTGGCCAGCAAGATCTCCGGATCTGTCCCCCATTGAGCATGTTTGGGACTGGATGAAGCGTCGTCTCACGCGGTCTGCACGTCCAGCAAGAACGCTGGTCCAACTGAGGCGCCAGGTGGAAATGGCATGGCAAGCCGTTCCACAGGACTACATCCAGCATCTCTACGATCGTCTCCATGGGAGAATAGCAGCCTGCATTGCTGCGAAAGGTGGATATACACTGTACTAGTGCCGACATTGTGCTGCTCTGTTGCCTGTGTCTATGTGCCTGTGGTTCTGTCAGTGTGATCATGTGATGTATCTGACCCCAGGAATGTGTCAATAAAGTATCCCCTTCCTGGGACAATTAATTCACGGTGTTCTTATTTCAATTTCCAGGAGTGTACATATGCCTTTGTGAACTTATCATTTCTGAGAACGCATGCTGTTACAGCGTGATTACCTGTAAACACCACATTACTGCAATAAATGCTCAAAATTATGTCCGTCAACCTCAATGCATTTGGCAATACGTGTAACGACATTCCTCTCAACAGCGAGTCGTTCGCCTTCCGTAATGTTCGCACATCCATTGACAATACACTGACACATGTTGTCAGGCGTTGTCGGTGGATCACGATAGCAAATATCCTTCAACTTTCCCCGCAGACAGAAATCCTGGGACGTCATATCCGGTAAACGTGCGGGCCATGGTATGGTGCTTCGACGACCAATCCACCTGTCATGAAATATGCTATTCAATACCGCTTCAACCGCACGCGAGCTATGTGCCGGACATCCATCATGTTGGAAGTACATCGCCATTCTGTCATGCAGTGAAACATTTTGCAGTAACATCGGTAGAACATTACGTAGAAAATCCGCATACATTGTACCATTTAGATTGCCATAAAATGGGGGCCAATTATCCTTCCTCCCGTAGTGCCGCCGAGGTAGCTGATGTTCCACTTGTCACTGCCATCGTGGATTTTCCGTTGCCCAATGGTGCATATTATGCGGGTTTACGTTACCGCTGTTGGTGACTGACGCTTCGTCGCTAAATAGAACGCCTCCACAAATCTGTCATCGTCCCGTAATTTCTCTTGTGCCCAGTGGCAGAACTGTACACGACGTTAAAAGTCGTCGCCATGCAATTCCTGTTGCATAGAAATATGGTACGGGTGCAATCGATGTTGATGTAGCATTCTCAACACCGAGGTTTTTGAGATTACCGATTCTCGCGCAGTTTGTCTGCTACTGAAGTGCGGATTAGCCGCGACAGCAGCTAAACACCTACTTGGGAATCATCATTTGTTGCAGGTCGTGGTTGACGTTTCACATGTGGCTGAACACTTCCTGTTTCCTTAAATAACGTAACTATCCGACGAACGGTCCGGACACTTGGATGATGTCGTCCAGGATACCGAGCAGCATACATAACACACGCCCGTTGGGCATTTTAATCACGATAGGCATACACCAACACGATATCGACCTTTTCCGCAATTGGTAAACGGTCCAATTTAACACGGGTAATGTATCACGAAGCAAATGCCGTCCGTACTGGCGGAATGTTACGTGATACCACGTACTTGTACGTTTGTGACTATCACGAATGTGTAATAAAAAATTGGGGTTCCTATTTTTAAAAATGCAGTTCATATCTATTTGACCTATGTCAGCGCCATCTAGCGGGCCAACCATAGCGCCATCTGGTTTCCCCCTTCAAGCTAGGCAAGTTACGTTCTTTGTAGTTTTTTCGTTTGATGCTTATTTCGTGAGATATTTGGCCCGGTCGCCATCAATGGACCACCTTGTATACAAGAAATCTGGATACTTATTGCGAAGGGTTTGATACCTGAAAACAGTGCATTTATTATTGCCATGTATCATAATTACAATGGATAAGTTGCTCCTGCGCCAGTATCCCCATGAGCCGAGATGGGGTGGCTTGTGCGCCTCAGTGATCAGATAAGCGCACTGCAGGCTCGTTCACATCGGAAGGGTATCTGAGAAGAGATCAGACAATCATATGTATCTGGGAAATGGCAGCCGATGTTTCAGTACTTTCAGGGGCAACTATCTTCTGATTGGCTGATCTCGCGTCGTAAGGTTAGCCAACATGGCCTTGCTATGTTGCTACTGTGAACAGATGAAAGGTGTTATACACTCCTGGAAATTGAAATAAGAACACCGTGAATTCATTGTCCCAGGAAGGGGAAACTTTATTGACACATTCCTGGGGTCAGTTACATCACATGATCACACTGACAGAACCACAGGCACATAGACACAGGCAACAGAGCATGCACAATGTCGGCACTAGTACAGTGTATATCCACCTTTCGCAGCAATGCAGGCTGCTATTCTCCCATGGAGACGATCGTAGAGATGCTGGATGTAGTCCTGTGGAACGGCTTGCCATGCCATTTCCACCTGGCGCCTCAGTTGGACCAGCGTTCGCGCTGGACGTGCAGACCGCGTGAGACGACGCTTCACCCAGTCCCAAACATGCTCAATGGGGGACAGATCCGGAGATCTTGCTGGCCAGGGTAGTTGACTTACACCTTCTAGAGCACGTTGGGTGGCACGGGATACATGCGGACGTGCATTGTCCTGTTGGAACAGCAAGTTCCCTTGCCGGTCTAGGAATGGTAGACCGATGGGTTCGATGACGGTTTGGATGTACCGTGCACTATTCAGTGTCCCCTCGACGATCACCAGTGGTGTACGGCCAGTGTAGGAGATCGCTCCCCACACCATGATGCCGGGTGTTGGCCCTGTGTGCCTCGGTCGTATGCAGTCCTGATTGTGGCGCTCACCTGCACGGCGCCAAACACGCATACGACCATCATTGGCACCAAGGCAGAAGCGACTCTCATCGCTGAAGACGACACGTCTCCATTCGTCACTCCATTCACGCCTGTCGCGACACCACTGGAGGCGGGCTGCACGATGTTGGGGCGTGGGCGGAAGACGGCCTAACAGTGTGCGGGACCGTAGCCCAGCTTCATGGAGACGGTTGCGAATGGTCCTCGCCGATACCCCAGGAGCAACAGTGTCCCTAATTTGCTGGGAAGTGGCGGTGCGGTCCCCTACGGCACTGCGTAGGATCCTACGGTCTTGGCGCGCATCCGTGCGTCGCTGCGGTCCGGTCCCAGGTCGACGGGCACGTGCACCTTCAGCCGACCACTGGTGACAACATCGATGTACTGTGGAGACCTCACGCCCCACGTGTTGAGCAATTCGGCGGTACGTCCACCCGGCCTCCGCATGCCCACTATACGCCCTCGCTCAAAGTCCGTCAACTGCACATACGCTTCACGTCCACGCTGTCGCGGCATGCTACCAGTGTTAAAGACTGCGATGGAGCTCCGTATGCCACGGCAAACTGGCTGACACTGACGGCGGCGGTGCACAAATGCTGCCATTCGATGGCCAACACCGCGGTTCCTGGTGTGTCCGCTGTGCCGCGCGTGTGATCATTGCTTGTACAGCCCTCTCGCAGTGTCCGGAGCAAGTATGGTGGGTCTGACACACCGGTGTCAATGTGTTCTTTTTTCCATTTCCAGGAGTGTATTTCAAGGGGGCGGGGGGTTAGTTCACCTGTGCGGCTGATGATGGCTTGCTCCTGCGCAAAACTAGTCCTCCATTCGGATCTCCAGGCGGAGACTTCTTGGCAGATTAAGGCCATGAGGCGGATAGAGACTCCAACTCAGGACCTTTGCCTTTCGCGGACATGTCCTCCACCATCTGAGCTAACCAACCACGACTCACCAGCCCTGCTCGCAGTTTTACGTCCTCCAGCACCTCGTCTGCCACCTTCCAAACTTCAAAGAAGTTCTGCTGCGAAACTTGCGGGAAGAAATACTTTTGCGGAGACATGACTTTTCCACTGTCTGCTGGATTTTTCCAGATTGAGTTTTCAATCTGCAGCGGAGAACGCCCTGAATACGAAACTTATTCCCAGATTAAACCTGTGTGCCGAACCGGGAGTAGAAACCAGGAACTTTGCAATTCGCGGGCAAGTGCTCTACCGAACTGGTCTAATAATGAATAAGAAAATAGGTTCAAATGGCTCGAGCACTATGCGACTTAACCTCTGAGGTCATCAGTCGCCTAGAACTTAGAACTACTTGAACCTAACTAACCTAAGGACATCACACACATCCGTGCCGGAGGCAGGATTCGAACCTGCGACCGTAGCGGTCGCTCGGCTCCAGACTGTAGCTCCCAGAACCGCACGGCCATTCCGGCCGGCAAGAAAATAGGAATTCAGATAAAGTGCTATGTACAGCACAGAGAACGCATTACCGCAACAAAGGTAGACACGAAGCCAATATCATCTCATTCTGAACACAGAACTAACTGCGGGAAATATCACAGTTGTGTATTTAATATTATAGCACAATCGGCGGTGGCGAGATGGTCAAATCAGTGGCTGTGCTCTCGCACAGACGGATCGGTGGCATGTGTGAGACAGACGGGCGGCCCGCGGCGCTGCCGACAGGACAGCCAAACAAACAAGTGAGACGTGCCATTAGGCGAGACCAATCCTTCTGTAAACCTGACGGGCGGCGGAACGGCTCCGTTTCCGTCCACCAGCCTGTGGACACAGAGACCACACACGACATCAGAGCAGTAACCACGGTAAACTGACAACCAGCTAAAATCGTGAAACGGTAAACGGAAAAGAAACAGTGAGATCTAACACACAGTGTCTTCTTCTGATCGATAGACGTAGCGTGTACAAGGTGAGCCTGAACGCCACCAAGTTTTGAAGGCTGCTCGGGGGTATATTCGAGTAAAGGATCGCTTAATAAAAGCCGGAGTTTTTTTTTAAATGAATCTGTTACGAGAATGGAATACAACACATGTATTTTTCAGCTGAATCCACCTCGAGCGCTATGCAGTTGTGACAGCGCTGGACGAACTTCTCTGTTCCACGTGCAAAGAATTCTTGGGGGCGTGCGTGTAACCACTTACGCACTACTGCCTGGACTTCATCAGCGAACCTCTAGCCATCAAGAGCTTCTGTGAGTGGGTACAAAATGTGACTATCTGCGGTCCGCTGTGTCCGAGCGGTTGTAAGTAGGCAGCTTAGGTTTTTATGTTGGTAACGCCACGTAGCGCTCTGTATGAAATTCACTGACTGTGCTGTGTGCAGTCTGTGGCTGGTTTGCATTGTTGGAATATTTGCTGTTGTAGTGTTGGGCAGTTGGATGTGAACTGCGCGTAGCGTTGCGCAGTTGGAGGTGAGCCGCCAGCAGTGGTGGATGTGGGGAGAGAGATGGCAGAGTTTTGAGAGCGGATGATCTTGACGTGTGTCCATCAGAAAAAGGAAATTTGTTTAATTGGATGTCACAAAATTATATATAAAATGACTTTTTACCGCTATTAAGGTAAATACATTGTTTGTTCTCTATCAAAATCCTTCATCTGCGAACTATGCTATCAGTAGTTAGGACCTTCAGTTGTTAGAATCTTTTATTTAGCCGGCAGTATTGGCGCTCGCTGTATTTCAGTAGTTCGAGTAACGAAGATTTTTGTGAGGTAAGTGATTCATGAAAGGTATAGGTTATTGTTAGTCAGGGTCATTCTTTTGTAGGGATTATTGAAAGTCAGATTGCGTTGCGCTAAAAATATTGTGTGTCCATTTAGTGTTGATCAGAACAAGTAAAAAGAGAAATGTCTGAGTACGTTCAGTGCTGCTCAGCTGTTTTAAAATCAAATAACGTAGAAGTTTACTAGCACAGTCATTCATAAATTTTTCAAAGGGGACGTTTCACGGTTCTAGGCGCTTCAGTCCGGAACCGCGCTGCTGCTACGGTCGCAGGTTAGAATCCTGTCTCGGCATGGGTATGTGTGATGTCCCTAGGTCAGTTAGGTTTAAGTAGTTCTAAGTCTAGGGGAGTGATGACGTCAGGTGTTAAGTCCCATAGTGCTTAGAGCCATATGAACCATTTTTCCCCCTGACTATCTTAAGGGGAATACGGGGTTCGAGCAAGCAAACGAACTTCAAGTCAGTCTGCACACATCAATGCGCTTTTCTTTCAATTCTGATGTCAGATATTTTGGAAACCTCCTCGCACACGCTTCCTCGAACATCATCACGTCATGAACAATATGGTGGGCTGATCCGACACTAATGTTCACACTGCTGCAAAATCACGCACCGTAGTACACCCGTTTTCCATTCCAACTGCTCAACTATGGCAGTGTTGTTCCCCCTGAATGCACAGGTAGAGCGTCCTGGTCGTGGTGATTCAACACTTGTTGCACCCCATTATACGTTTCTGCCCAGTCGTGCGCTTGGGTTCAGCTCAAACAACTTTCACCAAATTTCTCTGTCATCCGACGCTGAATTTCCATTGGCTTCAACCCTACAGCTAACAGAAATGTAATGACACTCCGCTGCTCCACGTTGGTGCCAACCAGCCAGGATGCTGCCATCTAGTTTCACTGATTCTCAGCATCCGGTTAGCCAGGCAAGCGTGCCAACCACATCTGATAAAAGTTTCCAGGACACCACCGAAAGATAAAGAAGAAGTACAGATTTTGTCGAAGTTTCGTATTTTTTATACAACTTTTACGCTTATTTATTGAGTGGATCTTGAATTTTGGTACAACGGACCCGTGGTCTTCGGTGGCTCGTTTCGATTAACTAAATTTCATTTTATTTTTTCTTCACTGTTATCTTTGTATCCGTATTGCACTGAACATATTTGCACAAGAATGCAAATGACGAAGGTGAGCGTTGTCTGTGTTGTTTGACAAAAAAAAAAAAGACTAATAAAGTCATCAGAAGATCAAAACAAACTACAAAACGGTTTAGAAAAGATATCTGAATGGTGCAAAAAGTGGCAGTTGACCCTAAATAACGAAAAGTGTGAGGTCATCCACGTAAGTGCTAAAAGGAACTCGTTAAACTTCGGTTACACGATAAATCAGTCTAATCTAAAAGCCGTAAATTCAACTAAATGCCTAGGTATTACAATTACGAAAAACTTAAATTGGAAGGAACACATAGAAAATGTTGTGGGGAAGGCTAACCAAAGACTGCGTTTTATTGGCAGGACACTTAGAAAATGTAACAGACCTATTAAGGAGACTGCCTACACTACGCTTGTCCGTCCTCTTTTAAAATACTGCTGTGCGGTGTGGGATCCTTACCAGATAGAACTGACGGAATATATCGAAAAAGTTCAAAGAAAGGCAGCACGTTTTGTATTATCGCGAAATATGGGAGAGAGTGTCACAGAAATGATACAGAATTTGGTCTGGACATCATTAAAAGAAAGGCGTTTTTCGTTGCGACGAAATCTTCTCACGAAATCCCAATGACCAACTTTCTCTTCCGAATGCGAAAATAGTTGTTGACGCCGACCTACATAGGGAGGAACGATCACCACGATAAAATAAGGGAAATCGGAGCTCGTACGGAAAGATATAGGTGTTCATTCTTTCCGCGCGCTATACGAGATTGGAATAATAGAGAATTGTGAAGGTGGTTCGATGAACCCTCTGCCAGGCACTTAAATGTGATTTGCTGAGTATCCATGTAGATGTAGAAAACATTCCATTCACTCACGGTACTTCCTGTTGACAACAGTAATTGCCATTTCACTCTTAGCTCCCAAGCCTGCATTCACTAATGCTCGATTCTGTCTTGGGTTTATTTATTAGGCAGTGTTCTCTGTACTTTAACAGTAAAAAATACAGGGGGTGGACAAAAACATGAAAAGACGTATAGCATTAGCGTGCCTAATGCGGTGCAGAAACCCGTTTGCGTTTGAAACAGCTTCCAGTCGCTTCGGGATGGATAAATACTGGTCCTGTATGGTTTTCAAGCGTTTTTTTATTATTTATGCAAAACAATGACAAGTTTATGTAACGTTGATGGAGACTGGTAGCTGTCTCGCACCGTTCTCTCCAAAGAAGACCACAAAGACACAGTAATATTGAGATATGGTGATTGTTTTGGCAAGAGAAGATGTGACAATTCATCCTCGTGCTGACAAAACCAGTGCTGGACTATGTGAGCTGTATGAACAGGGGTCCAGACGTCTTGGGGAACACAGCATCAGCATTGGGGAAAAAACGTTGTACCCTACTTGATCAGCCAAAATAGTGATATAGTCCTTGACAGTAAAGCGACCTTGCAGAGTAACCATGAGGCCCATGGAATATCACAGTACGGCTGCCCAAATGATCTACGAACGCCAGCAGTGTTTCAATCTTGGGAATTTAATCCAGCCAGAAGTTGGGCACGGTGTCAAACAAGACTCATCCGACCAAATGACTTTCATCAATTGCTCCACAGACCAAGTTTTATGACTTCAGCACCACGTGTTTCTGTATTGGTCATTTACGTCACTGATGAGTGGTTCAGGAATTCCCGCTCGCAACTCCCTGCTTATGGAGCTCCCTTCGCATTGGTTTGTCGCTAACAGTGTCCGCGAGTGCGACATTAAAAGTCTGCAGTGAGACACAATCCTTCTCAGTTATCACCCGACAAAACCTTTCGTGTGCGTCGTGACGGATAACGTTTTTTTCGCTTTTCCTGTATGCGGTATGAATCCTCGATACGGTGTCTCTTGACACACCAAACACTTCGGCTACCATGGTTACGGAAGAACGCACCAGACGTGCACCAACAATATGCCCACGTTCGAATGCACTTAGCTCGGACACAGCGCACTCACAACTACACGGAACACTATTGTGACCAAGACTGACACTTGCAATATATCGAGGACATTGCAAAGGTTGCGATCGTGATCATGTGAAGGGCTTATTTCAATAGTGGTACAAGTCCATTACCTCCACTTTTCTGCCTGTAATGCTTCTGGGATAACGAGGATAATGGAATGTAGTCGAATTAAATCGGGTGATGCTGCGGGAATTAGATTAGGAAATGGTACGCTTAAGGGGCTCCGGAACGCCCTATACTTGCAATGTTAAAATAACGCTTATAAATTACATCTTTCCTCACAAAGTATTTGAGGTAGGAAGTTGAACTTTTTATAGATTATTTATTGGAATATGGGCTACAACTTAACACAGGGATTTTACAAAATTTTAGTTCAGTTATTAAAGATAATTTTTTTTCAATTGTAATGAAAATTCACAACATTTTTTTGCACTTTTTTATTTATATATTCAAAAATATACAGTTTTTTGGAAAAAGGCTGTGTTAAATTCTGCAGAAGGTACTGTGTAACATTTACTGAAAGTTTGAAACAAATATGTTTGGAAGATCCTTAGAAAACAGGTAATTAGTATGAGAAAATAAAAGTTTTGGGAATCGAGCGACAAAGATTGGATTAACTTTTTAGTGCATTCCAGGTCCATAGGATGGATTATCTTCATCCTCTGCAAACTCCTCCTCCAGCTTCCTCTTGTTCCTCCTCCTGTTTACTCTTGCTTGTATTTCTAGACTCTTTACAGCCCTGTCTGCAGCCGGAAGGCGTTCCTTGTCTAAAGCAAGCATCGCTCGTACCATGTTAGAACCTATCTTCATTCCCATATTTCTAAATACCTTGCACCTTACAATGTTGCCATCATTGAAAGTCGCAACAGCATCATACACACCAAAGTGAAGTGTTTCTAGTCCAACAAATACAGTCTTGGGGATTCTCGACCATATAACACTATTTACACTTTCATTGGGGTTTTGAGTTTTTCCGTGTATACACTTTTTCAACAGTTCAGGTGCTGCTAAGTCTCTGAAAATAGGTTTTATCACCTCCACTATTGCATGAGGCAGACTATGCTTATGAGTGTACACTTCACCAGTTAGCAATCCTTTGTTATATTTACACCAACTGTCTTCTTCTTTGGGACACTCACTTGGTTATCGTCTTTATTGTTTACAGTAATAACACATACCTTTGGCTTTCCAACATTTCTCCTTTTCTTAAAAGCCTTCAGAGGATTTCTAATAACTTTACTTTTACTCATTATTATACTTCAACAAAACAGAGACTCAAGAAACAGAATTAATTACGAATATTTTCGAGATAACGACAGAGTAAATAAACATGAAACAATCGACAATCACACCAGCGATATATATTGAACCATCATAGGTTAGCCACAACACATACTTTATCTCACATCACTAAAATGTACCTGATGAACACGGACGTTAATAATAACACCATTTGACAGCAGTTTAACAGCGCCACAGTGGGTCACGCCCATGTAGAACACATTTAAAAAAAATTTAAAAATAGTTGTAGTCTTCGGAATTGAATAAATTATATATCTATTAAAAGGTAATAGTCTGCAGATTCAGAAAAAGCAAAAAAGGAAAAATTGAACTTTTCATGATTTTGAGCCTTTCCGGAGCCCCTTAAAGTAGTAAAAGAGTTTTGCTATTTGGGGAGCACAATAACTGATGATGCTCGAAGTAGAGAGGATATAAAATGTAGACTGGCAATGGCAAGGAAAGAGTTTCTGAAGAAGAGAAATTTTTTAACATCGAGTATAAATTTAAGTGTCAGGAAGTCGTTTCTGAAAGTATTTGTATGGAGTGTAGCCATATATGGAAGTGAAACGTGGACAATAAATAGTTTAGACAAGAAGAGAATAGAAGCTTTCGAAATGTGGTGCTACAGAAGAATGCTGAAGATTAGATGGGTAGATCACATAACTAATGAGGAGCTATTGAATATAATTGGAGAGAAGAGAAATTTGTGGCTCAACATGACTAGGAGAAGGGATCGGTTGGTGGGGCATATTCTGAGGCATCAAGGGATCACCAATTTAGTATTGGAGGGCAGCGTGGGGGGTAAAAATCGTAGAGGGAGACCAAGAGATGAATACACTAAACAGATTTAGAAGGATGTACGCTGCAGTAGGTGCTGGGAGATGAAGAAGCTTGCACAGGATAGAGTAGCAAGGAGAGCTGCATCAAACCAGTCTCAGGACTGAAGACCACAACAGCAACAATGCTTCTGAAATTAATGATCCAAACAAACAGAATGAAATGTTCATGTCTAGCAAGAAGCCACATGTTTGAATATTTCTGGTATATCAACTGCAGATTTTTCAGCGCTCATTTAACTTTAGATCTCTGTATCTCAAAATGAACAAAAATGGACTTGTACCACTATTGAAATGAACCCTTCATATACACAGCGCAATATGCAGTCGTGGCTAGCGTTTGCATTTATGTTCAAGCGTGCATTTCCCGCGGTGTTGTCATATTTCCGGCCTTCCCCTGTATCTGTACATATAGGTTTATTGTTGAAGAGATGCCCGATATCCACTTCTTGTAAGGGTTCACTGTCTGCAATGGAACAGCGGCATGACTACACTATGCCGAGCAGTTACCGTGACGACGAAAATCATACCATAGTACTTTTGTATCTGTGCATAGGCGTTTGTGATTTAAATTCTTCATTTTGATTACTGCGTATTCCGGGCTTTTACACTGTTCTGAGGATATTTTCACAGAAAAAGGTATTTGCGATAGCATCTAAATAAATCGTTATTACATTACTGCTCTGTAACGAGTCCCCGGATAGCACGGGTCGCTTCTACCAGATTACTCAGAAAATATCCATGAACAGGATCTCTGCAGTAGAGTATCAATAATCAGTGATAACATAATGCGGGGGTTGCCTTAGATTACGTATTTTTTTGGACGGACACACCAGGTTTACAAAAATATGCAGTGCAGTCGTATGAGATGCATAAGGCGCATTGTTAGCACGAGCTAGGACAGAGCGGAATGACTGGTCTATGGCAGGGGTCTCCAAACTACGGCCCGCGGGCCGAAACCGGCCCACGAGGGCCGGCAAACCTGCCGGACATCCACGGTATCCGACCCGCCAAATATTTGAGGTGGTACCTATACTGGCAACAATTGAGTTTCGAGGCCTATCGCGACCAATACACCGCGACATTGGCTCTGCTACTCGCTACAAGACTACATAACTAAACGTATTGTTGCGCCGCTTGAAATAACAATGCGTTGACATACTCTACCTCTGTTACGTCTTGCAGTAATAGTGTTGCTAACAATGATTTTGAGATTTCGTTAGCTCTGCACGACGCTTTCGTGAAGAATGTGCAGTGACATACTTTTTTGTCGGTGAAATTCTCCAGAATAAAATACGCCAGAATTTCGGTCAGGTACGTCCACCAATCAAAATTATGTAATTAAATAAAAATCGTAGTTCGTTTCAGTGCTAGCTATTCCCACAAACTTAGATTTTTGCGATTTCATCTTTCCTTTAGCCTTACATTACGGTGATCGTGGAGTGCTATGGTGCTTTAATCCCACTAGGTAGATATTGGCCCTTATGACTTCGTGGAGGAGTCAATGCGGCCCGCGGACTAAAAAGTTTGGAGACCCCTGGTCTATGGGAAATTAGTTGCCTACGCTATTGCCTTTCGGGTTCTACAGAATATGTTGCGACAGCAAGTAAGCGTGTTACAAACCATTAGGTCCGAGACAGCGTATGCAGAGTGACTTAAATTCATTGAAAGTCATGGTCTTCGCCTGTCTTTCTGGGACATCGTATTCTCCCCAACACCAATCTTCTACCATTCAATAAATTCTTTTGACTCCTCCCCAAGAACGGGTACCTACGTATGCCCCTAATTCGATAGCATCACTCTCAACATCACCCCTATTTTGTAATATTTGTAAGCTCCGAAGCCAATACCAACAATCTATCTTCTCGCATCACTAAGCTGCTTCAACCCCTCATTTGATATCTCCTCCCCTATTAGAACGGAGTTCCCTCCTCGTCGCATCCTGAGCCTCTCCCCCTTCTCACGCTCCTCCGACCCATCAAGGCTATCTATACCTCCCTGCCTTCTTAGCCCTAAACCACAGCCCCATTCACGACCTGCTAAAGTCACTTTAGCTTAACCCACAGTCCACTAATCCTCCAAAAACTCATGAACATGTTAGTGCAGTTCTCTTAAATAACGTTTGCCAACTTGCAGTATCGGAATATAATACGACATTTCTCCCTACGCTTTTGCTGCGCAGGGTGCAAAGTTTCAGGATGAATATGTGAAGTAGCGAAAAGAAGAATTAAGGGTTAATGGAACGGATTTGAACCACATACTTTTGCAGATAATATTTTATTTTAAAATTCTTTTATGAAACAGAATTGCTCCCAGTACATAACCTACAGATGAGGAAATATATATAGTAGTGTTTATAGATAAAAATATATGTTATTATTTTATTATTATTCGAATTTGGGCTACCCAAGAGCGCGTGAAACAGCTCATTTGACATTATTTAAACTTTTTGTTTGTCTTCCCAATACTCATTCATTCTTGCTCTCTTTCTCGTATTTCTTCTGTCTATGTCCCTCCTCTCTTCTTATGTGTGTGTCCTTCTGGGGACCATTCACTTTTGTATTTTTCCCTGAATTTAGGTCTATGTACAGGGTTATTACAAATGATTGAAGCGATTTCACAGCTCTACAATAACTTTATTATTTGAGATATTTTCACAATGCTTTGCACACACATACAAAAACTCAAAAAGTTTTTTCAGGCATTCACAAATGTTTGATATGTGCCCCTTTAGTGATTCGGCAGACATCAAGCCGATAATCAAGTTCCTCCCACACTCGGCGCAGCATGTCCCCATCAATGAGTTCGAAAGCATCGTTGATGCGAGCTCGCAGTTCTGGCACGTTTCTTGGTAGAGGAGGTTTAAACACTGAATCTTTCACATAACCCCACAGAAAGAAATCGCATGGGGTTAAGTCGGGAGAGCGTGGAGGCCATGACATGAATTGCTGATCATGATCTCCACCACGACCGATCCATCGGTTTTCCAATCTCCTGTTTAAGAAAGGCCGAACATCATGGTGGAAGTGCGGTGGAGCACCACCCTGTTGAAAGATGAAGTCGGCGCTGTCGGTCTCCAGTTGTGGCATGAGCCAATTTTCCAGCATGTCCAGATACAGGTGTCCTGTAACATTTTTTTCGCAGAAGAAAAAGGGGCCGTAAACTTTAAACCGTGAGATTGCACAAAACACGTTAACTTTTGGTGAATTGTGAATTTGCTTGCTGCACGAATGCGTGAGGATTCTCTACCGCCCAGATTCGCACATTGTGTCTGTTCACTTCACCATTAAGAAAAAAATGTTGCTTCATCACTGAAAACAAGTTTCGCACTGAACGCATCCTCTTCCGTGACCTGTTGCAACCGCGCGGAAAATTCAAAGCGTTTGACTTTGTCATCGGGTGTCAGGGCTTGTAGCAATTGTAAACGGTAAGGCTTCTGCTTTAGCCTTTTCCGTAAGATTTTCCAAACTGTCGGCTGTGGTACGTTTAGCTCCTTGCTTGCTTTATTCGTCGACTTCCGCGGGCTACGCGTGAAACTTGCCCGCACGCGTTCAACCGTTTCTTCGCTCACCGCAGGCCGACCCGTTGATTTCCCCTTACAGAGGCATCCAGAAGCTTTAAACTGCGCATACCATCGCCGAGTGGAGTTAGTAGTTGGTGGATCTTTGTTGAACTTCGTCCTGAAGTGTCGTTGCACTGTTATGACCGACTGATGTGAGTGCATTTCAAGCACGACATACGCTTTCTCGGCTCCTATCGCCATTTTGTCTCACTGCGCTCTCGAGCGCTCTGGCGGCAGAAACCTGAAGTGCGGCTTCAGCCGAACAAAACTTTGAGTTTTTCTACGTATCTGTATTGTGTCGTGACCATATGTCAATGAATGGAGCTAGAGTGAATTTGTGAAATCGCTTCAATCATTTGTAATAGCCCTGTATTTGTCTGTTATTTCAAACTCATGTAGATCTTTATTAACTTCTATAACTCATGAAATTTGGTGTTTGACGTTTCTGTGAAAACAGTTGAATATTTTTTTTTTAGTCAGCCTCGTCTACTACATCTACATGTATACTCTGCAAATCACATTTAAGTGCCTGGCAGAGCGTTCATCGAACCATCTTCACAATAATTCTCTATTATTCCAATTTCGTACAGCGAGCGGAAAAAACGAACACCTGTATCTTTTCTCGTGAGCTCTGATTTCCCTTATTTTATTATCATGATCGTTTCTCCCTATGTAGGTCGGCATCAACAAAATATTTTTGCATTCGGAGGAGAAAGTTGGTGATTCAAATTTCGTGAGAAGATTACGCCGCAACGAAAAACGCCTTTGTTTTAATTATGTCCACCCCAAATCCTGCATCACTCCAGTGACACTCCCTCCCCTATTTCGCAATAATACAAAACGTCCTGACCTTCCTTGAACTTTCTCGATGTACTCCGTGAATCCTAACTGGTAGGGTATGCAGTCTCTTCAGTAAATCTGTTACATTTTCTAAGTGTCCTGCCAATCAAACGCTGTCTTTCGTTTGCCTTCCCCACAACATTTTCTTTGTGTTCATTTCAATTTAATTCTTAGTTCACTTTCGCAATGTACCTATTACATTCTCAGATTTTTCATAAACCTGCCTGTTGCTTCTCAATTTCCAAAACCCATTCTCACTCTTTGGACGCAAAAATTTTCTAATTATACTTCTTTTTAAGGCCATCGTGCCAATATTGTAAAGAACAACTTGAATACCTATGTGCTCTTTTAAATATTTCTGTATTTGCATTGTAGCCTGATGATGACGTTTGTTCTGCGGAACATGTTGCATCATTAAGTAGTTTAAGTAACTCAACAAGTCTTGTGATCAGTAATGGTCTCTGAAACACCTTTTCTTATTCTTCTTTCTTTCTTATTTAACTGTTATTATTATTTAACTGTTGGGATGTGTACATTTCGAGACATTCTAAGCCGTAAATAAAGCGATTTTAATCGTCACACTACAATGCTTCAATTTTGTATTAAAAGACAAAGAATTTTCCGTGTATGTGGTCTTTGTTATGTGGGATGCCATTTCAATTTTTATGAGTATATCTACGTTAGCTGTTTTGTCCAGAGGATTTGGCTGAATTACTTCCCGCAAGTATTTAAATTCTGAAACCTTCTTTATTTTTCCATACTTTTTTCCACGTAATTTGGTACAACTTTATAGTACGTCATGTAGACGGTTTTTTCGGACGTAATTTGTGATCTAATTTTTCCTGTTACCTAGCCTAGCGGTCTAAGGCGCTGCAGTCCTGGACTGTGCGACTGGCACCGGCGGAGGTTCGAGTCCTCCCTCGGGCATGGGTGTGTGTGTTTGTCCTTAGGATAATTTAGGTTAAGTAGTGTGTAAGCTTAGGGACTGATGACCTTAGCAGTTAAGTCCCATAAGATTTCACACAAAAGAAAAAATTTCCTGGTACCTCTTGGAGTGTGTTTATCTGTTTCGTTGCATCTTGCAGGTTCTCTGTTAAGAATGCCATAACATCTGGAAAAGCTAAGCAATCATTTTCAATTGGCGACATCTCTTAGTCAATGGAAGATGTTAAATAACTCAGTCATCTTTTCTTGAGGCTCTTTTTGTTCCTCCAATAGGCTTTCATTGTTTGCGAGAAGGCTTGTTTACTTTTTTCCGACCACTTTGGTCTGTACTGTTTTTGTTTTGGTTGCTCTGATGTAATTTCCCATTTGTCTACTTTGCGTCTGAAGGAGTCTCTTTCTAAAACGTCGTTTGGTCTTACGTTTACATTTTTGAGATCCTTTCGAATTTCGTTTAGCCAAGGTGTTGAGTTCCCAAGTGATGTTACATAGTCTATTATTCTTTAGTCAGTCGCTTTCCTGGTTGTTTGTTGAGATGACCAAACAATTTCATTTGCCGTTCCTTAATGTCAATTTTGATGCTTGAAAACTCTTCTGTTGTGTTGTTTGATTATAGTCTATAACCGTCTTCGGTAGGTCTTGCTCCTAAAATTTTCTCCATGATCTTTCTCTCTCCTTTTTTGGTTCTTTCAAGTTAAGTTTTCTTTTAATCGTCAACGTTTGCTTGCTTTTATGACTGTAGTGCCGAACTTTTGTCTGTGTGATTTGCTCAAGGCCTGTCGGTTCGATGAGTTCTCCGAAGTATTTCAATTATGGGAGCCTGTTGAATTTACTGTATTTTGTTTTCAGGTTGGTGATTTCTGTCTTAGAACATAAAAACTCGGTTTTCTCAAATGAAATTTGTAACCCTACTATTTCTACAATATTTGTCTCGAGCTGTTTGACGGTGGTCTCTTCGTCGCCTGCACGTATCGTCAGGTTGTGCCTAAATGCGAGGTACGGTATGCAGACGTTGTTTTTGGGAAAGCCCATTAAGATTGGCTTTCAAAATCCACGTTTGTTGAGTTCTTTTTCCCATTCTCCTATAACCTTGTGTAAGACAACGTTGAACAGAATTGGAGAGAATAGTTTGGAGAATTGTTTCAATGTCAAAAGGTTCAGAGATTTCCCCTATAAATTTTACTTAGGATTTCGTGCCAGTTGTGTTTGTTTTACAAGTTCTCGTGTTTTGGGACCTAGTCCCCTCTCTTCTAAAATTTGGAATAGCGAGAGTCTATCTACCGAGTCATATGCGTGTTTGTAATCTACAAATGTGCTTACTAGAGGTTTTTGTCTAAGGGCTCGCATTTTGAGTAAGATTTTGAGGATCTCCACACGATGTGCTTACTTCATCGATTTCTTAGCCACTGGTGCCCCCAATACTTATCTTCTCACATTAAACACCTATCATCATTCCACAACCGCAATACCAGATCGGATACGTCTAGCATCTTGGCTGTACCTTTACATAACACAAAATCTTTCTCCGTGTCATTCTCCATCTCAGCCATACGACTATGGAACGCGCTCCCCTGTGATCTGCGTCTTATCCAAAACCACTCAACATTCAAGAGGGAACTTAAGACTTACATATTAGGGACGGTATAGCCATCATTGTTGTGCCCCCCCCCCCTCATCTTTTTCTTTCTCCTCTCCATCATAGCTTCGAATTTTACCATTCTATTTCTCTTCCTCTAACCTATCTACCTCTTCTATATCTCTTTCACCCCATTCCATCGTCTTATGTCTCTGCTTGATGAGAATAACTCACAAGCTGCAAGAATACAACGAGAAAATTCCCAACTAGCAATAGGACTGACACTCATAAAAGAAAAATATGTTTACTTTCATATACATAGTCATTATTATTATTATTATTATCATTATTATTATTATTTTTATTATTCTTGATTGTTATAATTATTTTTTGATTGTTATAATTATCATTGTACTACTTTTATAATCTCTATTTTATTTTTCCTTAACATTAATACTGTATAACATGTTATATGTCCTAATTTTCTGTAGACACTGAAATTTGTTGAATCTGAGTATGCCTGGTTAGGTGTAAGAGAGGGCCTGAAGGCCCTAATCTTGCCAGGTAAAATAAATGCATAAATAAATAAATAAATAAAATAAATAAAAATCTGCTCTGGACATTACCTGTTCGGTCTGAATCGTGCTTGATATTCTGCTAATTTGGCTTCTCATTGCTTTTGTGCTCTATACAAGACAAACTGGTAAGATTTTGTAAGTGGTCGGTAAAATGGAGATCCATCTGTAGTTATTTTAATGATTTGTTGACTTTTTTATGTAGTGAATGAATTAGAGCAGTTCTCCATTATTATTATTGTTATTATTATTTTGCACTATCCCGCCATCGTGCTCTATCGTTTGAGTATTAATTATATGAACTACTGGTGCACACGTATCGAACTTTCCCACATTTAGCGTTGCTGAGCAGCGCTGGACATTCCTCAAAAGGGCCGCTCAAACTCGGCTCGGCGGGACCGGGATCACGTTCAGAGTGGACAGTTATTTGCCGAGCCAGTGTTTGAAGAGCAGCCGGCATGATTCAGTGGCGACAGGGGATTTGCAGCGGCGTTTTATCTCGTCAGGGGCCAGGGCGTGGCTGTCACGCGTGTCAGGGGAGGGGGGAGGGGGGAGGGGGGGGGGGGAGGTGCCCGCAGTGGCAGCGGTAATTGGCACGCCGTTTGATTGGTAATTAATATCACGCGTGACGGCGCCATTAATTAACTTAGCGCAGCGCAGGTCGGCGCTTGTTTCGCACCGCAGGCCGCTTTTATCTGCACTTCTGCCACACCCTCCTCCCGTGTCTCCGTCTGCCATTAATTACCGTCTCTTTTAGAGTCAATAGGGGCGGACAATAAAAAAGTGCCATCATTTTATTCCGCCCGCTTCACGCCAAAAGAATATTAAACGCGCCGCCATCCAAAAATCTGCAGTGGT
The DNA here is from genome assembly GCF_023864345.2 of Schistocerca serialis cubense. NCBI lineage: Eukaryota > Metazoa > Arthropoda > Insecta > Orthoptera > Acrididae > Schistocerca > Schistocerca serialis. Next base: position 629,902,950 of record NC_064642.1, on the reverse strand, counting down.
CTCGAACTGTACGTGCCGTAGCGGCGCACTCGAAAACGGAAATATTCCCGTCGCCCTCGGCGCTCTGAAGTCACAGTACTGCATATGGGTTTTACCGTGTGTAGAGCAGTTGAACGGAATGGACAGTGTCTTGAAAGGAGGATATACGATGAACATCAACAAAAGCAAAACGAGGATAATGGAATGTAGTCGAATTATGGCGGGTGATGCTGAGGGAATTAGATTAGGAAATGAGACACTTAAAGTAGTATAGGAGTTCTGCTATTTGGGGAGCAAAATAACTGATGATGGTCGAAGTAGAGAGGATATAAAATGTAGACTGGCAATGGCAAGGAAAGCGTTTCTGAAGAAGAGAAATTTGTTAACATCGAGTATAGATTTTTAAGTGTCAGGAAGTCGTTTCTGAAAGTATTTGTATGGAGTGTAGCCATGTATGGAAGTGAAACATGGACGATAAATAGTTTGGACAAGAAGAGAATAGAAGCTTTCGAAATGTGGTGCCACAGAAGAATGCTGAAGATTAGATGGGTAGGTCACATAACTAATGAGGAGGTGTTGAATAGGATTGGGGAGAAGAGAAGTTTGTGGCACAATTTGACTATAAGAAGGGATCGGTTGGTAGGACATGTTCTGAGGCATCAAGGGATCACAAATTTAGCATTGGAGCGCAGCGTGGAGGGTAAAAATCGTAGAGGAAGACGAAGAGATGAATACACTAAGCAGATTCAGAAGCGTGTAGGTTGCAGTAGGTACTGGGAGATGAAGGAGCTTGCACAGGATAGAGTAGCATGGAGAGCTGCATCAAACCACTCTCAGGACTGAAGACCACAACAACAAGTGCTCCAGAACTTGTACGTCAAAAAACGATCAAGTCGGTTGAGAAATTTTTCTCTGTAAATTCTTTCGGGTCTCCCTGTTCTTCATGCTGCCTACACCATACTTGAAACTCGTACCTGTTAAATTCCTGCAACGAGTAATGTTCCATCTCTTTCTCCACGTACGCGTACACCATAATTACTCTACCACGCAGACATTGAGGTTACACTCGTTTGGTGTGAGACGTTCCCTGTGGTGGGGTGGGGGGGGGGGGGGTCCACTGGGGGCCGAACCACACAATAACCCTGGGTTCGGTGTGGGGCGGCGGTGGGGTGAGTGGACTGCTGTAGCCTGTGGTGAGATTGTGAACCATTGTGGGTTACGGCGGGGAGGAAGCCTCTACGTCGTATCTAGGTCTCCAGTTCCATACAATACAACACAATACAATACAATGTTCCATCTTCTACAGCCAAACATGGGCTGTAAACGCTAGTCATCTCCACCCGAGACACAAACAACTGTGTTGTTTCCTAAGGTAGCGTCACAATGTCGGTGCGGCAGCCAGTTGGTACGAAGCATAAAACGTTCACAAGCATATATCACACTGGCATTGCTAACTCAGTGGCTCGTACTACGTGATACAATTTCTTACCATTGGTTCCCCATCTGAAATTAGTTTAAGAAGATTTTCTGTGAACCTAGGTCCACAGTTGCTAAGAATTCTTTGAGTAAGCACATGGCGCCTGCAGTTGTTAAGTTTTGGTTTATTTTCGTACTATGGAACGATTTCGACTTCACACCTTTTTCAATCACACTGTTAAAAACTGTTTTACAGAAACGATGTCCCATATTCGGCAAGTAATTTTTTTTAGTTTACGTTAAAAACAGTGACTGAGCAGAACATAAACCACGCTAAATGAAATGTCTAACTAGATACATTAGTCAGCTGTTTGGTGATCAAAAATCTGCGATCACAGATATTGACAATTCAGCGGAAGGTGCTGTCAGAAAGGACTTACGCTATGTTTGTAATGCCATTGAAGTTGTGATGCAGGAATACATTGTTAGTGGTAAGTGACTGGGGCATGTGGGGCTATAAATACTTATCAAGCTTAAAAAGATTCATTAATAATGTAATTCAGCAAGTCAGAGCGAATGAACGTAATAAAAACATAAAGAAAATTTACTTGTGCTCAAATTCAACAAGTACACATGAACTGAATATCTTACACAAAACGCCAGCCAGGCAAAATCGCCGTGAATATTGAAGCCATCATCCTACCGAAGCACCAGGTTGAAGGTACCAGTTTGGTAAAACATGGTGCCGTGCTGCGCGAAGTAGTCCGTAACTGTCTGTTGCACATCGCCGTCCGATCTTTCAAGGTTCAAAAATGGGTCAAATGGCTCTGAGCACTATGGGACTTAACTTCTGAGGTCATCAGTCCCCTAGAACTTAAAACTTCTTAAACCTAACTAAACTAAGGACATCACACACATCCATGCCCGAGGCAGGATTCGAACCTGCGACCGTAGCGGTCACGCGGCTCCCGACTGTAGCGCCTAGAACCGCTCGGCCACTCCAGCCGGCCGACCTTTCAAGGTCTTTTTTAAGGACTGAAGGTGTAATAAACGCATGGAGAGACCTGGACTATAGGACGAGTGCTCAACTATCGCACACTTACGTTGGCATCACTTCTACGTTACGACATTTGCGGTATGGGGAGGTGCGTTATTTTGAAGCGGGAGCACACGGTGGTACACCCTTCCATAACAGTGGTTTTTAGATGAACGTGATACCCCATGTACATTCTTCGTTCTCCGTTGGGTATCTACCGGTGTTTGTCCTTCAGCAGCCAAGAATAACAGTACACTGGTCCTGGTCCTGTTTGCTCACATCTGGTAATAACCTGGCCAAAGTTCACGTTTCCGCATTTACCAAACGCACGTCGGAAAGACACGAATACCACACTAATTCCGTGCCTACGTGTCGGTGATTATTTAACCGCCTCGGAATATCGCTATGTTGCATATACGTCTCAGCAGTGTCCTCAAGTGGAATCTTTTTGGTCGCCTCTTATACGTAAAATACAAATGAGAACTGACACAAAACACTTAAGCTAGTATTAATTCTACCAATAAACTAAAGGCAGCGAAACGTAGACAACTTAAACAATACAGAATAAGTCCTACGTTGTGTTGGAATATAGCCAGGATAGAGAGGTCCAGCAAAATCAAACACTAGGCCTGTTGTTGTTGTTGTTGTGGTCTTCAGTCCTGAGACTGGTTTGATGCAGCTCTCCATGCTACTCTATCCTGTGCAAGCTTCTTCATCTCCCAGTACCTACTGCAACCTACATCCTTCTGAATCTGCTTAGTGTATTCATCTCTTGGTCTCCCTCTACGATTTTTACCCTATACGCTGCCCTCCAATGCTAAAATTGTGATCCCTTGATGCCTCAAAACCTGTCCTACCAACAGATCCCTTCTTCTAGTCAAGTTGTGCCACAAACTTCTCTTCTCCCCAGTCCTATTCAATACCTCCTCATTAGTTACGTGATCTACCCACCTTATCTTCAGCATTATTCTGTAGCACCACATTTCGAAAGCTTCTATTCTCTTCTTGTCCAAACTGGTTATCGTCCATGTTTCACTTCCATACATGGCTACACTCCATACAAATACATTCAGAAACGACTTCCTGACACTTAAATCTATACTCGATGTTAACAAATTTCTCTTCTTCAGAAACGATTTCCTTGCCATTGCCAGTCTACATTTTATATCCTCTCTACTTCGACCATCATCAGTTATTTTACTCCCTAAATAGCAAAACTCCTTTACTAATTTAAGTGTCTCATTTCCTAATCTAATCCCCTCAGCATAACCCGATTTAATTTGACTACATTCCATTATCCTCGTTTTGCTTTTGTTGATGTTCATCTTATATCCTCCTTTCAAGACACTGTCCATTCCGTCCAACTGCTCTTCCAAGTCCTTTGCTGTCTCTGACAGAATTACAATGTCATCGGCGAACCTCAAAGTTTTTATTTCTTCTCCATGGATTTTAATACCTACTCCGAATTTTTCTTTTGTTTCCTTTACTGCTCGCTCAATGTACAGATTGAATAACATCGGGGAGAGGCTACAACCCTGTCTCACTCCTTTCCCAACCACTGCTTCCCTTTCATGCCCCTCGACTCTTATAACTGCCATCTGGTTTCTGTACAAATTGTAAATAGCCTTTCGCTCCCTGTATTTTACCCCTGCCACCTTCAGAATTTGAAAGAGGGTATTCCAGTTAACGTTGTCAAAAGCTTTCTCTAAGTCTACAAATGCTAGAAACGTAGGTTTGCCTACCGACTAAATATAAGAGCACCCATTTAAACACAACTTATCAACAATATAAAAGCACACCCCCAGCCTCTATTTCCGTAAATTCTCATTAACCGAAATGTTTTTCTACCGACACAGTTACGTCTTGCAGGGGCGCAGCAGTTAGGATAATAGTACCAAGAAAGCACTGAACCCTCCAACTGCCAGCGAATCTCCCCCCCCCCCCCCCCCCCAGAATCCTAGCGACTGCACAATGGCTGTCTTCTTCACGCACCACCAACAAGACACACCGCTTCCGCACCGCCGGTGAAGAGCGTACACCACGGGTATCGTCAGCACGACCTCTCCTGGAGTCGAGACGTGTGTCCGTCCATCCATCCGTAACGGGAACTGATGTCTGCTTGCTGATAACGAGTTCCTTCTGCTCTAACTGCACAAGGCTGCCACACGAACTTGCAACTCTCTCTCTCTCTCTCTCTCTCTCTCTCTCTCCCTCCCCTCTCTCCTTTCGTGGATGCCACAAAACATCACAGTATAAGAAATGCACTGCCCGTATTATGATGCGGAAGTAGAGAACGACAGCAGCGCTCCTAGTGGTCTGGCAATGAACTTCGTACGCCGGAAAATATGGTGGCAAAATGCGTATTCCCGCTTTTAGAAATACGAATATTAGATGACAATATCTTTTCATTTATGCTTTATGGGTGGGCCTCGTAAGCTAGTGGCAAAGAGCCTGGCTTGAAATGTGTTTGAGAATTCTCGAAACTTTGTAAGGTTACAATCAAACACTGAAATTACTTTCTCGTAACAGGGATTCACGCTCATGTAAAATTTTGTAAATGACGTCGTGATCGCCTTTTGGCTGTAAAATTACTTATTTGTAAAACTTAATTTTGAATTTCGACCATATGGCAATTGTCAAGTGGAAATAATTGCGATTTAGCACACGCTAAAACCTAAAAATCATCCGACATGGTTTCATAGCACTGTCTTCTTGATTACGAATTCTTGCGTGTATTAGGCGCTCAGTCCGGAGCCGCGCGACTGCTACGGTCGCAGGTTCGAATCCTGCCTCGGGCATGGATGTGTGTGATGTCCTTAGGTTAGTTAGGTTTAAGTAGTTCTAAGTTCTAGGGGACTGATGACCATAGATGTTAAGTCCCATAGTGCTCAGAGCCATTTGAACCATTTTTTTCTTGCGTGTACTGCACTTTTTGATTTGCCTTGTAAGTAGGTTGCTCGTAATCTGCTTGATTTTTGCTCACACCCGTAATGTTGATTGGAGTAAATGTTTCCATATTTGTTATTCTTTCACAAAAAAAGATGCTGGTTTCGTCGCATGGTGTTCTCTTAACCTATGCAGTATCTGTTAACAGCGTGTGAACACATTCGAGTAACTACTGTTGCATTTTTAGCTTTTGCATGAAATACTGATATAGTTACAAGAACGACAAAGCATCTTAGTGACAAACAGCAACGACATTTCAAGCAGAATTCCATAATCACACCGACACAAGCTGTAATAAAGATGAATACAAATAATGTCAAAAGCCGCTAACATGGTGTTCTCCAAAAAGCTAGTTTTCCAAGCATCTCAATATTTATAACGTCATATCTCCTGAACTTCATTTCCTACAAAGATACAATTTTGCAGGTACATTCGGTCATATACGCGGACATCGTCTTCAAAATTTTATGCGAATAGAATTAGTAGTAAAAAAAGTAATAAATTAAAACGTCTTGCTTGATGCTGAACTTTTTTGCTTTGATCATTTTTATTAGGCAATTTTTCCTCGCAACCGCTGATAAAAGCGGTTGCACAGACTGAAATTTACGTTACAATAACTTTGGATGTATTGCTTTCACTGTCTGTGATCTCAACATCGCCAGCACAAAAAAGGTCATATCAAAATCTCCTACAATCACGTAGCACAATCTGCACGCCACCTGTCGCTTTTGAATGCTATAACCGAATGCAACAATGCACTGTATGTGTAGAAGTACCTCAGTGTACCACTAGATGTCTGTCTTGCAACACCGTTGATGGTTTCAGGTACCTAAAAAAATCAGTTAAAAGGTGGTTTCGGGCATAAACCAGTGTTACTCAAAGGATTAAGGTATGCATTTTAGAGCCGATGTGATCTGAACGTTTTCGCTTCGAATAATCGTTTCTGTCTTATCCCTGAATATTGGCCATTCCTTCTGGGTCCTGCTGCCGATTCTAAATTAAGTGTGTTTGAGTGCGTGTCTGCTGAGACGCGGGGGATGGAGGAGAGTAGAAGCTGGGGGCGGGGGTTCGTACAAATAGACATGGATGGGGAAGGATTCAGATGTGGCCGTTCTTACACGGAGGAAACAAAAGTCGTGCGGTATCTCGACGTGGCACGGACTCAAAAAGTCGTTTGAAGTCCCCCATAGCGATAATAAGCCATGCTGCCTCTATGGGCGTCCATAACTGCGGATTTTGTATACGACTGACCTCTCGATTATGTTCTATAAATGTTCGACGGGATTCATATCGGCGACCTTGGTGGCCAAATCATTCGCTAGAATTGTCCAGAATGTTCTTCAAACCAATCGCGAACAATTGCAGCCCAGTGACATGGAGCATTGTCATGCATAAAAATTCCATCGCCGTTAGGGAAAATGAAATCCATGAATGGCTGCAAATGATCTCAATTTTTAGTCAATGATCGGTTCAGTTGGACCAGAGGATCCAGTCCAACCCATGTAAACACAGCCCATGCCCTTATGGAGCCACCACCAGCATGCACAGTGCCACCCTTGAACCCTGCCTTCAGCTCTTACCAACTGAAATCGGGACTCATCAAACTAGGCCACGGTATTCCAGTCGTCTAGGGTCTAATCGTGATGGTCATGAGCCCAAGAGAGGCGCTGCAGGCGATGCCATACTGCTAACAACAGCTCTCGCGTCGGTCTGCGGCCATTGCCCATTAACGCCAAATTTCGTTGCTCTGTCCTATCGGATACTTCCATCGTACGCCCCACTTTGATTTCTGCGGTTGTCTCACGCACTGTTGCTTGTCAGTTAGCACTGACAACTCTACGCAAACGCCGCTGCTCTCGGTCGTTAAGTGACGGTCGTTGCCCACTGGAGAGGTAATCCCTGAAATGAGGTATTCTCGGCACACTCTTGACACTGTGGATCCCGAAATATTGAATTCGCTAACGATTTTGTAAATGGTATGTCCCATGTGACTAGCTCCAATTACCATTCTTGCGTTGGAAGTCTGTTAATTCTCGTCGTGCGGCCATAAACACTTCGAACCCATTTTCAAATGCATCAACTGAATACAAATGACAGCTCTGCTAATGTTCTGCAGTTTATATCTTGTGTATGCGATACTACCGCCGTCTGTTTAGGGGCGTGCCTCTATTACATGACTTCACAGTGTAACTGTCTGAGGTTTCACCTAAACTGATGTATGACTTTGCTTTCTTTCTTTCTTTCTTTTGCTGGTGCCTTTTTCCCGCAATGATGCAGAGTCGGCACAATTAATCGGAATTGGCAAGGTTAATTGAAGGGGTGGCCGGATGCCCTTCCTGCCGCCACCCCATATCCCCCGGGACGGAATTAGTGCACCCCAACTGTCTGTGTCTAGTGTAATCCATGGAATAGGGCAAATGTGTTCAGATGTCTGCGAGCCGTGGAACTGAGGCGGAAAGCGGGGACCAGTCCGGTATTCACCTAGTGGGATGTGGAAAACCGCCTAAAAGCCACATCCAGGCTGGCCGGCACACCGGCCTCCGTCGTTTAGCCGCCGGGCGGATTCGATCTGGGGCCGGTGCGCCTACCCGAGTTCAGGAAGCAGCGCATTAGCGCTCTCGGCTAACCTGGCGGGAAGTTGATGTATGACTTTATGGAACAGCAAATATCATAGTCGAATCGGGATATGAACATTTTGCGCTTTGTCTTGAGCTTTGAGTCGCATTACTGCCACACCACGTATCATTGTGAGTCTCATTGCCTCAGCGTAAATTGTTTGTACAACCAACCTACACAGCCTATACCTAAACCTCCACTACACTAATAACTTCTGATCTGAAGCTTAAAGTTAGGCACCTTTTCAAGGGACTTACGCCCCCTGGTAAGAGGCGGCGCACGGCCTGGATGGAAGGATCTTAATTGTGGTTCCTCTCTTTGGAGCCCAACCCGACGGATACCTATGGTAGATCGGGGACGACATACGTGGTCTACGCAACGAAAGCTGGCCCATTCGTTGCTTATGAAGGAATACTGGGCGAAAAGGAAGGCCAACAAATGTTGATTACGCGTGGTCCTAAGTGATCCAGCTAGCCGTTCAGGTCGTGTTGTCGACGGGGCCGGGAGGTGCTTGCGCCTGATGTACTCTACTAGGAGCCTTGTAGGCTCAACACAAACCGTTAGCGTTATTACCTTATTACTTTTACCACAAGTACCCTTTCGTTAGCAACTTTGAGCCAAGCGCAAAATCAATTACCTCTCTATCGTATATCGTAAATAGTTTAGCAGGCTGGACATGGGGGTCTTAGTCTTAGTTTCTAGCTTTAACGTACCCTAATCTCTTCTAGTTAAGTTAATTTTTAGGATGGCAGATGTTAAAGGCATGGTGAGCGACGGCCAGCGTCTTGAGGGTCATTCCAAGACCCGGGCCGACGCCCACAACCAGGTGATGGGCAATATTATACCTATGTCTTCTCTATTCAATTCTCTTATTTCCTTCTTTCTAAATATTTAATTTCGTTTTGTTTATTAATATCTCACTTGATTTTGTATTAGTTATAGGTTTTTCTAATGCTGCACAAAAAGAGATATCAAATGGATGTAAACAACTGGAGCCCCCCTCCACGTGGCGGGACACGGGCAACGGTGTGAGTGGGGACGGGAGCCGGTGTGGTGTTACTTTCAGTCACACCGGACCCAGTCACAGCGTCTAAGAGGCAACATACGACCCACCATAAGAAATTAGACGGTGGGTCATAAAATATAAGCAGCTAGTGAAAAAAAAAGAAAGTCGCATTGTTCTGTGCCACTGGTAGACAAACGCACTGCAGCTCCAACTTTTTGACAGGTCGATTGACGACCTAAAGTAGAACGCAAAGAAGGAGCACTAACAATGAAAAACGCCTACGTAAAGCTAGATGGGCCAATTAAGGGAATAATACTAGGAACAGGACGAAAGACGACAAGCGCGAGTCGAGATAACTTTCTCGCTGCAGGAGGAAGAGGCGGGCGCTGCGAGCAATCTCATCTCGCGGGAGAAAGCGGGAAGGAGCCGGCAAGGGCCTCTCGCAGATTGCGTTAAGCTGAGTAATGACGTGGCCGTTGTTTGCATACAGCCGGCGAGGCGGGGACAATTAGGAGGCGCAATCCATCCTCCGGCTGCTTTATGGAGGCTCTTAAAGCGGCGCGCGCGCTAATTACCATCGCTGGCACACCTGTTAGCCCACGTGGCGCCCACGTCACGCGAGCGGTCCTACCTTCATCCGCGCTGCTACTCCAAAAGCCGAGCTGATGTGTATTGCATGTCTCAGCTTTTCTCTTTTAGAGACTTCTTGTCCACCGTAGCAGTTTCACAAGTAAAATGGAAAAGCACACTGTATCAATACATCTAGAGGTCGTCTTCTGCAAGTGAATATTTTTAAAACAGTTTGTCTATAATATAAATATAAACAGCTAGAATTATTACAAGAGCAGGCAGCAAAAATAGGATTGCAAATTTCATTCGAAAAAACAAAATTTATGACTGACATCAAAGATCTCAAAATTGGTAATAACTACATCTCTCGAGTAAAAAAATTTAAATATTTAGGTGAATGGATTGCAGAAAATTGTAATGAAAAGAAATCTGTCAGATCAAGAGTCCAGAAAATGGAGACGGCGTTTCAGTTAACAAAAAACGTTTACAACAAAAGTCTCTCTCGTGGAACTGCAAAATAAGACACTACACAACAGTAATTAAACCAGAAGCTCTCTAAGCATCTGAGACACTAAACCTTCAACATAGAACACTAAAGAGGGAATTAGAAGTGAAAGAACGTAAAATAATGAGGAAAATCCTAGGACCAAGAACTAAAGATGGTGTGCATTATCCAAAATCCAATGCAGAAATATATAAAAATATCTCCAAAATAACAGACACAATGCGCATGAGAAGAATCCAATTCATGGGGCATTTAGAAAGAATGGAGTGACAGGTTAACGCACAAAATCCATGCATTTTTAAAGAACAAAACTACAATACCGAAATGGTACAAATAGACGTAAAAAGACCTGAGACAATTAGAGTCCAAATCTACATGACAGAAATGAAATCAGAAAACTCACAAACACACGGGGTTTTGAGGAAGAAGAGAGAAAAACTAAACGACATACGTGGTCTACGCAACGAAAGCTAGCCCATTCGTCGCTTATGAAGGAATACTGGGCGAAAAGGAAGGCCAACAAATGTTGATTACGCGTGGTCCTAAGTGATCCATCCGCGAAGAAGAAAGAAGAAAATATTGGTTTATTGGAAGAATAGAAAGTCTTGCATCTGTAACTTTTTACACTATCGTGTAAATAGTTTTTAAAATGACAATGAGGTAGATTTATTTGAAGTCGGCAAGCCAGAGGTCACAATTGTATGACTTTTCTGACTTTCAGTTCTAGGTAAACAAGATGTTCTAATAAGAAATATGCGTCTGCTACAGTTTAATTGATGGTATCATGGTTTCATTCACGTATTTCTAGAAAACTCAATTCTATTGGTACATACACAATTGGGAGTTGCTTGTAATTCCATTCAACAACCTAGTTAGCGCTAGTAGCGTTCATGTTATCTTGCACTATGTCCTTATGGCAATACACTTTTAGCTCGATTATTCGGTATTTTATTTAACGTAAATCTCTGTACAACCTGTTCTCTTCTTCTGTAGAGACAATTACTTTGTATCATAAATGCATTCAATAAAGAGGGCACTGATGGGGTCTACCACAAACATGGATCTTAGATGCGTAGGTCTTTTGTAAGCAGCTGGCTGAGTATGGATGTACCTGTTAGTAGGCATTTCCTTCATGATAAATGCCTATGTTTGAAGTTATTTTTTGTGCATGATTATATGAGTCCACTGAAGATAGTCTTGGTATCATTTTACCTCGTAACAATGTTCTCTGCCGGCCGGTGTGGCCGTGCGGTTAAAGGCGCTTCAGTCTGGAACCGCGTGACCGCTACGGTCGCAGGTTCGAATCCTGCCTCGGGCATGGATGTGTGTGATGTCCTTAGGTTAGTTAGGTTTAATTAGTTCTAAGTTCTAGGCGACTGATGACCCCAGAAGTTAAGTCGCATAGTGCTCAGAGCCATTTGAACAATGTTCTCTACCGTAAAATAACAAATATGTTTGTGTATTGGTCATTTAGGTTTGTCTTTGAGTGTTCTTATTTTATTTTAGCAATGAAGATGATCACTCTGTGATTAAAATCGAAATGTTAAAAAAAAAACTCTTTCAAATTTACGACCAGTGCTGGAGTTCCTCTTGTTTGCAATAATAAAATCGAAGTTATTCAATCTTTTGCCACTGTAAAAGTCTTATTTGGAGCAGACGCCAATCGCTTTTCTTTAGTTCCTTGAAATCAAATATTTCCCAGTCTTTCCCTAAAATCCTTGTTTCGCCGACTTCTGCATAAACATTCTGGTTTGTGTTTGGATTCAATATTTCTGAAATTTTACGAAGTTTCTTTTCTACTCGTCCAGAGGTAAAAGGGAATATCCTCGAACTGGAAAGCAGAGAAGTACATCAGTCACATGCACTGGAGATTCTTTGAATAGCCAGAAGGCAATTACATGAATAACGTGATCAGTTTTGTTTTGGCCAGCACATCCATCTGCGAACCATCTGAGAAATGTGACAGGTGTGCCAATTTTTTTAAGAAATCGGTGATGGCCCAGGAATTTTCTTGTGGCCCTTTGTCTGCCTGCGTTTCATTCCAAGTGAAAAATGTAGGTTCTGTACCTGCCACATTTGTTACACAAAAGAAGTACAGAGATATATGTCTTGCATAGTATGCCTCATCAGTAGATAATTTTGGGAGAGGTTGTACCTGCTGTAAATCAAAGGCAAATGTCAGGCTATAGTCATACATTTGCTTCATTAATTTGTGGAAAGCTAGAGCTTTTAATTTGTGACCCAAGTTCAATCATTAGCTTATTCTTTGTGTTGATGTCTGTAGCGGTTTTCATTTGGTGATACATTGTATGGCAGAAGCTACAGGTATCACTTGCTGGCATTCCAAAACCTAGATTAAATTTAGTATTAAATATTTTCGTATAAAATGTTTTCTTCACTTCCAGATCAGATGTGACTGAATTACTATGCTTCTGGAGTAGTGACTCTCCCTTGCGTGAAGATGTGAAATGAATTCAGTTACCTTTTTCCTTTTTGTACTGTACTTTCCAGCTTTATGGTCTCCTCCTCTCTTGTCAAGCACTCCTTCACCTGTTTTAAGGCCGTAAGCGATGGTATGCACTCTTCTTTGACCAACGCCAAAAGGGTTCCTGAAGAAAGCAGCACACACAGGAACCCTACCACATTTGAATAAACCTGAAAAGCATTAAAGGTAGCAATTACAATATTATTCCTCTAACACGTTTTATCAGAGTAATAAATCGTAAGTTTGACGTGTCTTTACTTACATGATACTGCACTGTTAGAGCAGATGGTTTATTTTTCGGATCATTCCGTACTCTCCTGCGGTTAGGACTGCTCACATTGAGAAAGAAGGAAAGCCTTTTATCTTGTTCCTTTTTGTCTGGTTCAGCAAACACTACACTTTTAGTTTTGTGTAGACTGTTAACAGAAATCTACAACAGCAAAAGCGTCCTACTTTATGTTGGCAAGGAGGTTCTAAGCTCATGAGATGAGGATCCTTATCCCGATACCTGACAATAAAAAACTACTAGAGAAATAATTATACAGGTAAGTACAAATAGATTAATGTGTATAGATTTGCAATAAGAGTAATTTTATTATTCTTCACTCTTACCTGTAAACATACTCTAATTCCCTTTTTGATTTGGCCTTCATTCGTTATCTCGTTCCACGATTCACTTCCTCTCCAACAGTCACATATTCTACATCTACATCTACATGGGTACTCTACAAATCACATTTAAGTGCGTGGTAGAGGGTTCATGTAACCGCCTTCACATTTCTCTATTATTCCAATCTCTTATAGCGCGCGGAAAGAACGAACAACTACATCCTTCCGTACGAGCTCTGATTTCCCTTATTTTAACGTGGTGATCGTTTGTCCCTATGAAGGTCGGTGTCAACAAAATATTTACGCATTCGGAGGAGAAAGTTGGTCATTGGAATTTCGTGAGAAGATTCCGTCGCAACGAAAAACGCCTTTCTTTTAATGATGTCCAGCCCAAAGCCTGTATCATTTCACTGACACTCTCTCCATATTTCGCGATAACGCAATACGTGCTGCCCTTCTTTGAATTTTTTCGATGTACTTCGTCAATCCTGTGTGGTAAGGATCCCACACTGCGCAGCAGTATTCCAAAAGAGAACGGACAAGCGTAGTGTAGGCAGTCTCCTTAGTAGGTCTGTTACATTTTCTAAGTGTCCTGCCAATAAAACGCAGTCTTTGGTTAGCCTTCCCCACAACATTTTCTATGTGTTTCTTCCAATTTAAGTTGTTCGTAATTGTAATACCTAGGTATTTAGCTGAATTTACGGCTTTTAGATTAGACTGATTTATCGTGTAACCGAAGTTTAACGAGTTCCTTTTAGCACTCATTTGGATGACCTCACACTTTTCGTTATTTAGGGTCAACTGCCACCTTTCGCACCATTCAGATATTTTTTCTAAATCGTTTTGCAGTTTGTTTTGATCTTCTGATGACTTTATTAGTCGATAAACGACAGCGTCATCTGCAAACAATCGAAGACGGCTGCTCGTATTGTCTCCCAAATCGTTTATATAGATAAGGAACAACAAAGGGCCTATGACACTACCTTGGGGAACGCCAGAAATCACTTCTGTTTTACTCGATGACTTTCCGTCAATTACTACGAACTGTGACCTCTCTGACAGGAAATCACAAATCCAGTCACATAACTGAGACGATATTCCATAAGCACGCAATTTCACTACGAGCCGCTTGTGTCGTACAGTATCAAAAACCTTCAGGAAATCCAGAAATACGGAATCGATCTGAAATCCCTCGTCAATAGCGCTCAACACTTCATGTGAATAAAGAGCTAGTTGTGTTTCACAGGAACGATGTTTTCTAAACCCATGTTGACTGTGGGTCAATAGACCGTTTTCTTCGAGGTAATTCATAATGTTCGAACACAATATATGTTCCAAAATCCTGCATCATATCGACGTTAACGACATGGGCCTGTAATTTAGAGGATCACTCCTACTACCTTTCTTGAATATTGGTGTGACCTGTGCAACTTTCCAGTCTTTGTGTATGGATCTTTCGTCGAGTGAACGGTTGTATATGATTGTTAAGTATGGAGCTAATGCATCAGCATACTCCGAAATGAATCTAATTGGTATACAGTCTGGACCAGAAGACTTGCTTTTATTAAGCGATTTAAGTTGCTTCACTACTCTGAGGATATTTACTTCTACGTTACTATTGCTGTCAGCTGTTCTTGATTCGAATTCTGGAATATTTACTTCGTCTTCTCTTGTGAAGGCATATCGGAAGGCTGTGTTTAGTAACTCTGCTTTGGCAGCACTGTCTTCGATAGTATCTCCATTGCTATCACGCAGAGAAGGGATTGATTGTTTCTTGCTGCTAACATACTTCACATAAGACCAGGATCTCTTTGGATTTTCTGCCAGGTTTCGAGACCAAGTTTCGTTGCGAAAACTGTTGTAGGCATCTCGCATCGGAGTCCGCTCTAAATTTCGAGCTTCTGTAAAATATCGGCAATCTTGGGTATTTTGCCTCTGTTTAAATTTGGCATGTTTGTTTCGTTGTTTCTGCAACAGTGTTCTAACCCATTGTGTGTACCAAGAAGGATCAGCTCCGTCGTTTGTTAATTTATTTGGTATAAATTCACTCGCTATAATACTCTCCATCTTAGCACAACAACGTTTTTACGTCTGACTTCTGTAAGTCTAACAGACAGAATGATAAACTTCATACACAACAATGCTGTAATACTGAAAACTAATATGAACTGGTCATTGTTGCTCAGTTAAAGGGTTTCGCTTTAGTCCACCAGTCTTACATTGTAGCCAACATAGCGTAATAAAACAAAGTAAAGGCAACTGTTGGAATTAATGTAGTTTGATTCAATCATACTAGAGGACAAAATGCTATTTGTTGCATCTGCTACTTTCCAGCGCTCTTTTTGAAGGTGTTAAAATGCGTTTGGACACAATCTGATTGCAGGAGTGTGTAGAGCGGGTAATAAAATACCGGATTTCGTATCATACTCAAGTTTGTCCACCAGTGGACATAATGCATTTTGAAAAGTTGCTCATCTTAGATTCAACATGCCGGACGTTGATAAACGTGTTCCCCTAATTCTTTTATACAGTGTATTTGATGACTGTCGGAAATAAAAAGCACTACAAACGGCTTGCGTTGCACTTTCTCCAGCCAAAATCTGCTGCACGCACGTAGGCTGCATGCGTCTTACGTAACGAGTGTCGCTCTTTGGGCGTCAGGGAAAGGTTCAGAGCCCGCAACGCGTCAGCCAGCTGCGAACAGCAGAATTCCGCCGCCGCCGCGCAGGCACGCCCCCACCGTAATCGTCCGCTCTCCGGGGGCTCCTTAGCGGTAATAAACCCATTTCCGGAAAAATAAAGGTCGCAGGTTGACATTTTAGGGCCTTTGGGTTGATGGCTCGCCCTTTAGAGCGAGCAGGTAGCGCCCCTCCGCAGCCGAGATGTAAACGGCCCCCACAGGTGTGACTCACTTCTCTACCGCCTATTCCCTTCTCCACTCACACACGCGGAACCAACGGGAACTGCGCGCTGCGTTTCACCTGCAAACCAACAGTCTCCCCTTAGTACTACATGGACGAACTACTCTGCCACTACTTCCGCCGAAACTCTAATATAATCTTTTCTTCTCCTCTTGGCCATCTGAGGATAGTGTTAATTCGCGTCAGCTTCGATTCTTCTCGTCTTTATACTTGCCCAATATTCTTTGATATTTCGCAACCTTTTTCTCTCCTCTGCTCGTGGTAATTTTCCACGGGGTCTAATTATGTCCTAGAAACCTGTGAAAGCCTTAATTTTTTATACGAAAATCACTCTGCTGTAAATCCGTGGTTCTTATATTTCCTTTCTTCTTTTCCTTCAGATCTCTTTGGACCTATTCGATCCAGCTTGCTTTTGTTGTTCTGCTCACAAGAAACTGTATTACTTGATTTGTCAACCTCCTTTCGTCCATTTAAGGATGTGTCTGAAGAACAGGCTTGTCTTTTCCTGATATGTCCGACTTGTTGGAAGAGTTGGAGATTGAAAAGGCCAAAAAGCATAAGCCCACAAGGGTATTCAATGGACAAAGCAGTTTTGTGCCTAGCGCCTACTTTGCTTTGTTTGATAACATACAACGATACCCACTTAATGCCTCGCTTATTTATATCCAGCCTTATCGCTGATTTATGTCGAGAACAGTATGCATTTGCCTTACTTCCATACATTCATCGCGCTAATCCTGTAACTTATTATACGCTACCTATTCATGGATTGTATGGCCAGACAATATAATTTTATTTATTGACTGTTAATATGTTGTATAAAGGTTTTCTGTGGGAGGCATATCAAGATGTACGAAAAGCCCTCCTGTGGTTAAGTTCTTATGATCCCTGCACACCTACGCAACATCTTGGTTGCCTAGCCAACAGAAGGCGCTGATCATTGATCGGTCGTTTCTTCAGTTATGTTGTCGTATAGACATTTTATCTTTTATAGCTAATTTATGGGTTACTATAGGCAGTGTATTACGTATATTTTATTTTTGACCGTAAATTCACCACAAAAGTCTCAGATCTAACATCTTTATATATTTCCTTTTAATAATTTTATATGGTTAACTGTATTCGTCTTTTACATTATCACAATTGGTTTCTATAATAGTTATCAAAATTTAAAAGTCTGCTACATGTATTGTTGTACCTAATGTGTTTTTATCACATTATGGTTCTTAGGTAAATGAAGAATACATCTAAGGCCACAGTAGCGACATATATGAATCATGTAGGCAAACAGATTTGTGGTAGCTACGGCACTTCAGTAGGTTTTGTCCAGTAACACCAGTTGCAAAATCACTCTGTGGACGATGTGGCCTATTTTACACCAGATTTTTGTTCTACGTGACGATGCTTTGCTGAGTGTATTTATATGTTTTGACGATGCCATTACTGCTTTATCTCATTAGGACACGGTGTAGAACAGGTACGCTTCACCTTATTTTATCTGTACATTTCCCAGTTTGTATGAGAGTATATTGTGATATGAAATTCTATATTGTTTTGAAAGATAGACAGCCCACTAGGTATACATTTGTTATAGTGTAGATCTGAAGATGGTCATTACTGACTGAAACCGGTCATCGTTCAAGGAATTTATATTGTGATCATAGACTGGAATAAAAAACATTTGACAGTATTGGATCACTGTTCATATTCGCCACTACGTGGCAGCTGGCGAAAAAAAAAAAAACACGTCGGAGATCTTCTACATTTGGCCATACGATTTAAGTTATTAGTGATTGTTATTCCAAGATGTTTAGTTGAACTGACAGCCTTTACTTTTGTGTCCTTATGTGGATGATCGTACACTTTTCATGATTTAAATTGCCTCCTTTCGCATCATACAGATATCTTGTCTACATTACTTTGCAATTGGTTTCTATCTGATGACGTTACTAGACGGTGAATAGCAGTATAATCTGTAAACAATCTAAAAGGTTGCTCAGTTTGTCTCCTAAATCATTTACATAGATTAGAAACAGCGTGGATTTAATTTGATATCCCCTGCACAAGTACGACGTTTTCAGAATCCGTGCTGACTGTGTGTCAATAAATCGTTTTGTTCGAGATAATTCCTAATGTTTCAGCACACTATATGTTCCAAAATGTGCAGCAGACCGACTTTATTGATATGGGTCTGTAATACAGCGGATTACTCTTTCCTTCCTGGCTTGGTGACCTGTGCCAATTTACCATCTTTAGGTACGCACCTATCGTCGGTTGTATATGATTGCTAAGGGTGGAGCTGTCGTGAAAATTATGACGTTGTCAAATTTGTGAGGGTTTATTATTATTACTATCGTTCTTAAATTAACTGCATGAACCATGTTTTCAAAGTTTCGGACAAATGCTTTTCGAAAATCACATTTCTATGAAGTGGGATTTCTTGTTTGTTATGCTAAAGCTATGTACGATGTACTGATATAAACACACTATTATTATTACATTAAAACACTGTATGTGTTTTATCATTATTGTAGTATGCTTTGCCGGCCGGGGTGGCCAAGCGGTTAAAGGCGCTACAGTCTGGAACCGCGCGACCGCTACGGTCGCAGGTTCGAATCCTGCCTCGGGCATGGATGTTTGTGATGTCCTTAGGTTAGTTAGGTTTAACTAGTTCTAAGTTCTAGGGGACTGATGACCTTAGAAGTTAAGTCCCATAGTGCTCAGAGCCATTTGAACCATTTTTGTAGTATGCTTTACCCTGGTATACGAGTGCAGCGAGTCTGAGGAACGGCATGTGGCAGCAAGGACGGATTGGTCGACGGCTAAAACAATTCACAAATCCGAAAGGACAAACCGAAACGTGAAATCCAAGGAACGTCAACAGTGTAGAAACAAAGCACTAATAACAAATGAAGGGGAAAAAACCAAGAGCAAGTGAATGAGCGTGCTCGAAAATGACGTCGGCGATCGGAAAGCTTCGGCAACCTCATAATAACCGAACCAGGAAAATGTTAACACTTTCCTACCAGCTTGGGCCGCCAGAGGGTCTTGCCAACTGACGCAGAGTCCACGCCACCCACTGAGAGGACGCGAAACCAACAATTTTCGATGGCCATCGCGATCTCGATGTTTGAGTCCCGTGGCGGTACTAAAGTTAGTAGTATAAAATTGTAGGCTTTTATGTGGGACGTTAAGTGTGGGTGACCGTATGTTTTATTTGTGGAAAGGGGGAGGTGGGTAGGAGCAGGAGACCGTCACTGGAACTGCACCTGCCGTGTCATCGCTCGACTAGCTTACCCGTGACATATCGAAGTACTCCTCTTGAAACTTCGTGGCAGATAAAAACTGTGTGCCGGACCTGGACTGAATCCAGAACCCTGCCAATCGTAGGCAATGAATGCTCTTACCGGCTGAGCTAGCCAGGTATGACTCCCGACCTGTCTCCACAGCTTCGCTTCTACCGGTCTGTCTTTCCTACATCCTGCATACCTTGCGGGGCCCGTACTGCTGGAAGAAAGCTATAGCGGAGAATTGGGTTAGCCACATCTCAGTTTCCAGATTGAATCCTTAACTCCGCAGCGGAATATGCGCTGTTTTGAATCTTCCTGGCATATTACAACTTATTGCTTAATCGGGACTCGCACCAGGAAGCTTCGAAGCAGTTTACAGTCTTCTGCTGCGTTAAATATGCAGCTAAGTCTCTTCCTTTCTCTCTTTTCTGTGTTTTCTTGCCTTCTAGTTTTTCCTCCTGTCTCTGTTCCCCTTACTACTTCTTTCTCAAGCAAGTGGCAGTTTAACAGAAGGTGTATTTCTTGTCCTACACCTACCGAGTTCCAGTTCAGCAACACCCATCATCGCAAATGAGCTGTCCCGTGTTACACAGAGCGCACGTTCTTAGAGCTTGGCATAGAAAACTGTTAAATTATTGAAATAGAGGCCAGATAAGGCTTAAGCTTCTGAAAACGCAAGTCTATTAATAAAGTCTACAGAAGAGAAAGAAGGGCATGAGTTACTTGCAGAGTGGAGAAATGCAGGCGGATGAAACTAGATTAGCGAAAGTAATGAGTGGGAGTAGTACGGTTGCGAACCTGTTTACAGCATCCTTTCCCTAACTATTAACGTTCTGCAACAGGAAGTCGACATAATAAAAGAAATTGGATCTAGAAACAGAGCTTTCCAAAGCAGTCTATAGTAGTAACAAGAGGCTTACTGGAAGCTGGAGAACATCACGATCTATGTTCGCGATATGCAGCTGTAAAAATAGGCAAGAATGAAATTACAATGAAATGAACATACGTCAACGGGGACAGGTGAAAATGTGTGCCCCGACCGGGACTCGAACGCGGGATCTCCTGCTTACATGGCAGATGCTCGATCCATCTTTTTTTAAATTTTTTTTTAATCTTTGTGTTTGGTTGTTGCTGACGTCACAAGATATCCTGTTCAAGTTCGGTGGTTGATCCTTCCACTCAGTTTTTTACTACAGAGGCCAACCGGCTCTCTGACCGAACACGCTGAGCTACCATGCCGGCGGTCCATCTGAGCCACCGAGGACACAGAGGACAGCGCGACTGTAGGGATTTATCTCTGGCACGCCTCCCGCGAAGCCCACATTCTCAACGTATTGTCCCGCACTACATTCGTAGTGCCCCCGCCCATTATACTCATTACTCGCGGCGCGCTGCCGATTCCCGTAAGAGTTTGGGCACTGTTTGTGCATTCGCACAGAAGAAGAAGATGGTCAAGTGGCCGGTGAGCCTTAACTATATATATATACACTAAGATGGTATCTGTTTCTTTCGGACATCTTAGTGTATAAAAATAGGCAAGGATTCTTTTGGTTTACACTTATTTATTGTCGCGGGACACTAGAACAGTTGTTTAAATAGAGTTAGGGGGTGATGAATATATATATATATATCAACGCATTTCTCACACAAGGTGTTTCCTGAAAAAATAATTGTTAGCACAGAGATTCATGAGCCTGACTTAGGGGTGCAGATATCTCTGAGAAGGCTGCCGTGAGACCCTGGTATTGTTTTCTTATGTGGTGCTGTGCACGACGCGAAGTATCTCTCGCTTTAATGCTTAAATCTTCACAAACGGTATCGTTATCCTTGGACTGAATTGCACGACAATCTAATTTGTGATAACTTCATGCTAAACTGCTCTCTATCTACGTTGAAATCAGCTATTATAATGCAAGTTACAAACGCTTGTAGCCCAAGGTACACTAGCACCAATGAAAAATCGCTTTATATTTTATGTAAGGGCCACGGATGAAAATGCACCTGTAGCAGGTCATATCGCAAGTCAGGCAGGAGAAAGGCTCACGCTCTGCAAATGGCTCGGTCGTGATCCATTTAATGCTGACCAGCTTGAACAGATTCTGCGGTTTTCTAACACACCCGAAGGGTCATAGAATTGATGGAAACGCTATCGCTACTCGCTGTTATGCTGACACGGCATCTCCATTTAGACCTTGTCGGCTATAATGTGGCATTTGGCAGTGGATGTGAAAAATCAGTATCAACTAACTTGGGTCGAGGTGGCGCAGATGCGAAATTCGAGATCTACTTCCAGATCCACGTTCGGCCATCTAGCTTCTCCATAACGCTAGTGAAAGAATGACACCTTTCAACAAAACACTGCATGTTTCCTTCCCATTCTTGTAATGTAGGAGTTTGTGCTCCATACCTAACGGCCCCAACAGATTGGTAATTCCCAATCTCCCTTCACATAGCTTCAGGACAAGATGAAAAGCAATTGAGCTAGAAATTCTGAGTACTTGGTGCAGTGTCAACGGTTAGAACGGAGTATCTCAAAGGATAATTAAAATTTTTATGGGTCATTGTATAAAATGTAAAGTACTTTAAATGTGTGAACCATAAACAGGACATTTCGGCCGTGTACCGACATTCCTCAGGGCAAGAGTAGTTTTACTGGAGAAAGGTGCCCTTATTTAAGGCTGCCGTGAAGCATTGTTAATTTTTTTTTTTTTTTGTGAAAAGGGGCACCTTTCATTCAGTAAAACAAGTCTTGCCTTGAGGGAGACTGTTGTGATACTGTCGAAACATTGGTTTTATTTTTTACTAGCATTTTCCCACTGCTTTGCCTGCATATGCATTCGACAGCGGCGCGGGATTAACTAAGCGGTCTTAGGCGCTGCAGTCATGGACTGTACGGCTGGTCCCGGCGGAGGTTCGAGTCCTCCCTCGGGCATCGATGTGTGTGTTTGTCCTTAGGATGATTTAGGTTAAGTAGTGTGTAAGCTTAGGGACTGATGGCCTTAGCAGTTAAGTCCCATAAGATTTCACACACCACACACATTTGAATTATTTTTTGCATTCGACATTTATACTGAACACCCTTCCTCCTCCTCTCTCAGTGTCCATCTCATCCCCCCCCCCCCCAATCTCTGTCTGGCTATCTGCTCCTCCACACTCTCTCTGTCTATTCATCTCCTCCTTCCCCCTCTCTTTGTTTATTTCCTCCACCACCTCTTCCTCTCATCATATCCTCCTGCCCGTTTTTCTTTCTGTCTCTCCTTCGTCCTCTTCCTTTTCCGTGTGATTAGCACTCCTCTACACTTTCCAATTGTCTCATGCATAGCCCCTCCTTTCATCGCTGTCCATTTTTTCCTCCTCCATATTCTATCAGTCCCCTGCTCTATCCATCTCAAAATGCCCACCACCCTCTACACCTTGCACTTGCCATACACATCTCCCCTTCCTCTCTCTGTCCATTTCTTTCTCCCCTTTGCTCTGTCCATTCCCTGCTCTATCCATCTCAGCCTGTCCACAGCCAGTCTGGAACCGAGCGACCGCTACGGTCGCAGGTTCGAATCCTGCCTCGGGCATGGATGTGTGTGATGTCCTTAGGTTAGTTAGGTTTAATTAGTTCTAAGTTCTAGGCGACTTATGACCTCAGCAGTTAAGTCACATAGTGCTCAGAGCCATTTGAACAATTTTTTTTGTCCACAGCCATGCTCATCAGCACATGTAGCTCCAGCAGTACAGTTCCCCTGATAGGAAGCTGCCATGGAAAGCAAGTCAATAAAGCAGGCCAATAGTACTCCATCGCAACACATGGAGGGCAGGTTATATGCGACTCCAGTGTGTTAACCACTGCAACACCTCGCTCGCTCCTTTAACCCAATTAATGGCCTTGTTGCAGTACAGTTATCAGTTCCTTTCCATTGTTACATTACAGCAGAGTTTGCGGCAACAATCAGTCTTATTAAGAAATCGCAGTTTCAGTGTGCTTGACATCGTGTTTGTAGTCGCCACTAGTCTACGGTCCTATCCCAACACCAGCTGTTTTTTTGTTCAGTCTTGTTATCACTGGCATTAATTCGCGTTTCTTCTGTGTCGTATACAGTCTCCGAGAGAGGAGAGGGGAAATCGGAGTGACTATTACGTTATTTATTTATCAGTCTTTCCGTAATAATTCATGATTCATAACTCTAAAAGTGGTTCATATGGCTCTGAGCGCTATGGGACTTAACATCTGAAGTCATCAGTCCCCTAGAACTTAAAACTACTTAAACCTAACTAACCTAAGGAGATTACACACATCCATGCCCGAGGCAGGATTCGAACCTGCGACCAGACTGTAGCGCCTAGAACCGCTCGGCCACTCCGGCCGGCACACCGTTTTCCTCGAGGTAATTCACAGACTGTAGCGCCTAGAACCGCTCGGCCACTCCGGCCGGCACACCGTTTTCCTCGAGGTAATTCATAATGTTCGAACACAATATTTGTTCCAAAATCTTGCTGCGTATCGACGTAAACGATATGGGCCTGTAATTTAGTGGATTACTCCTACCTTTCTTGAATATTGGTGTGACCTGTGCAACTTTCCAGTCTCTGGGTACGGAACTTCCGTCGAGCGAATGATTCATGTTGATCCCCGTTTCTGCATATTCAACGACTAGGGCTGCATTCCATTTAGTAGCCCTTTTACAAATAGCCGACCCTGCCGTACGAGCCGGCCGCGGTGTTCTCGCGGTTCTAGGCGCGCAGTCCGGAGCCGTGGGACTGCTACGGTCGCAGGTTCGAATCCTGCCTCGGGCATGGATGTGTGTGATGTCCTTAGGTTAGTTAGGTTTAAGTAGTTCTAAGTTCTAGGAGACTGATAACCACAGCAGTTGAGTCCCATAGTGCTCAGAGCCATTTGAACCTGCCGTACGATACTAAGCCCTCTTGCAGTATTATTAAAATCTTTATCTAAAGGTCTCTTAAGACGGCTCGTTAACCTCACGTTCGGCAGGTCGCACAGCGGGCTGCGGCGTAACCGGCGTCTGAACGTCGGGAGTTGCGATCCTAGCGTGAAACGCGGCACGCAGCCACACGCACGCACGCGCACGCACTCACCACGCCAAGCGACGGCGTGCAGCCAGGCCGCCCCGTGTTTGCTCATTACGGCGCTCCCCGGGGCCCAATTACACCTGCCGGCGGCCCTACGCGTGCCTACGCCGTGCTCCCGAACTCTCGCTTGCCGTAGTAGCAGGTGGGCGACACCTCGCCGTTTAGTGAGTACGCGCTCACGCCCATACCTTTACAAACTTTACAAGCTTCCCCTTCCGGTATCGTATAGGACAGTCAGAAATCAGTTAGTTCTCCTTCTGGCTGTGCAGATCCCTAGGGGATCTCTGATTATGTCAATATAACATTTGGCTGGATGGAATTACAGTAGTTAGTTAGTTGTTGTTGTTGTGGTCTTCAGTCCTGAGACTGCTTTGATGCAGATCTTCATGCTACTCTATCCTGTGCAAGCTTCTTCATCTCCCAGTACCTACTGCAACCTACAGCCTTCTGAATTTGTTTAGTGTATTCATCTCTTGATCTCCCTCTACGATTTTTACCCTCCACGCTGCCCTCCAATACTAAATTGGTGATCCCTTAATGCCTCAGAACATATCCTACCAACCGGACCCTTCTTCTTGTCAAGTTGTGCCACAAACTCCTCTTCTCCCCAATTCTATTCAATACCTCCTCATTAGTTATGTGATCTACCCATCTAATCTTCAGCATTCTTCTGTAGCACCACATTTCGAAAGCTTCTATTCTCTTCTTGTCCAAACTATTTATCGTCCATGTTTCACTTCCATGCATGGCTACACTTCATACAAATACTTTCAGAAACGACTTCCTGACACTTAAATCTATACTCGATGTTAACAAGTTTCTCTTCTTCAGAAATGCTTTCCTTGCCATTGCCAGTCTACATTTTATATCCTCTCTACTTCGACCATCATCAGTTATTTTGCTCTCCAAATACCAAAACTCCTTTACTACTTTAAGTGTCTCATTTCCTAATCTAACTCCCTCAGCATCACCCGACCTAATGCGACTACATTCCATTATCCTCGTTTTGCTTTTGTTGATGTTCATCTTATAACCTCCTTCCAAGACACTGTCCATTCCGTTCAACTGCTCTTCCAAGTCCTTTGCTGTCTCTGGCAGAATTACAATGTCATCGGCGAACGTCAAAGTTTTTATTTCTTCTCCATGGATTTTAATACCTACTCCGAATTTTTCTTTTGTTTCCTTCACTGCTTTCTCAATATACAGATTGAATAACATCGGGGAGAGACTACAACCCTGTCTCACTCCCTTCCCAACCACTGCTTCCCTTTCGTGTCCCTCGACTCTTATAACTGCCATCTGGTTTCTGAACAAATTGTAAATAGCCTTTCGCTCCCTGTATTTTACCCCTGCCACCTTCAGAATTAGCATTCCAGTCAACATTGTCAAAAGCTTGTCTCTAAGTCTACAATTGCTAAAAACGTAGGTTTGCCTTTCCTTAATCTAGCTTCTAAGATAAGTCGTAGGGTCAGTATTGCCTCGCGTGTTCCAACATTTCCACGGAATCCAAACTGATCTTCCCCGAGGTCGGCTTCTACCAGTTTTTCAATTCGTCTGTAAAGAATTCGCGTTAGTATTTTGCAGCCGTGACTTATTAAACTGATAGTTCGGTAATTTTCACATCTGTCAACACCTGCTTTCTTTGGTATTGGAATTATTATATTCTTCTTGAAGTCTGAGGGTATTTCGCCTATCTGAAAAATATTACAAAGAATTTGTGGTATCGATAGTTCCGATGCCACAGCGTATGTGCACTACGAGAGCGGACGAAATAAGCCGACCACAGCGCTCTCTAGCTGACGCTGTGGAGCTCAATGAGAACCTCTCTACTTTCTGCCCAGTTGACGTAGCAACTTAGCTTCTACTTGTAGGGGGCTTGCCATTATAGACTTCGCCTTTGTAACTTCTAGTAACTGTTAGCTTTGATACATGAACGGCTTCGCACCTACGTGCTCATCAGTACCAAACGTTAAGTAATGTGTTTCTATATGTTTATACACCAGTAAAGGTGCTTTAACTTTACTTGTAGTGCCGAAGTGCTTTACCTCACCTGTTCCTTCTCGCTTCCTTCATTCGGCCCATTTTACAGATCTCAGAAGCAGACCCACGCGCCGCCTTCCAGGCGGGATACAAAATAATTAAAGAAACTTAACGGTCGCCAGCTTATTAAGTGTGCAAAATTACTGCCTCTGCAATCACTGCCTATTAATGGTGAAAACGTTACGCAAGAAGCTTGATTTGTTGCAAGGCGAAAACAGCAAAAAGTTGCTAAATATTGCTACAGCGTTTTTTACACTTGAAATAGAGTATCACGTAAATTAAAGTGATGCCTGTAGAGTAAAACTCATATTACATTTTGGAAAGTATCTGTGATAATTCGGTTACAGAAGTAAGTATAACTGCTTCTCGTTCCTACTCATAGGTTCCCTAAGGATAAAAAAAAAAAAAAAAAGGCAGCTTTGGATACAGGCCTTGAAACGGAATAACTTCAAAGTCTCACCTTTCATCTAAAAAATCATTTTTTAAACTGATAGTTTAAACTTTTGTAAAAATAGTGGGAACTGAACCTTTGAAGTGCATCTAAAATTGATACTCTAAAATGGACCTGCTCCTAAAGTCGACAATTTTGGCACCTATCGTTGACATAATTCCCTTATTCCATTTTCTTTTATAAGTTTTGACACGAGCCCACTCTTACTGTGTAAAAGAATTTTAACGACATTTTACTTTAATTGATAGTTTATAGTAATTTCGTCCCGCTGCCAACCAGAGTGGTGTTCGATGTATTTGTTAGTTTTTGTAAATGGTACTGTGAACAAATCCAGGTCAAATGTAGTTCTGGAATAATTTTTCACAAATAAAAAAGTAATTTTTGGTGGAAGCGTTTGGCAGTCAATTGAGAAATGTCGGGAAAATACGATACAAATAATAGGATTGCAGCCGCTGATTTGAAATCCCGCCACGTTTTGCCAACAGTCACGTGGTTTATGTTGGAGCCACACCAGCCCTATATGTTCTGCACAGTAAGGCCAGTCTACTAGTATCTATGGTCGAAGCGTACCGCTGAAGTTGGTTGGCGTAGTATATTACAAAATGAGCGACTATGACAGTTTTATAATACAAATGACAGTATAAAAATATACTATATAAAAATACACTGTCGTATATTACGCCAACCAAGATCAGCGATACGATCGCAAGACATGCAGAAGACATTTCTACAGACATTAGGAATGAAATATCGATAGTCAAATCGAAACTAGCCTCGTTTCAAATGAAACAAGCTTACTGTTACCAGTCACTGTTTAGATTTACATTTCTTAATATGAGACGTGTGTGTGTGTCTGTGTGTGTGTGTGTGTGTGTGTGTGTGTGTGTGTGTGTGTGTGTGTGTGTGTGTTGTGTTACGATTTTTTTGGAGGAACTTATGGCACTGTCTCCAGTGGTCACAGGTTCCTTTCACTGTCGTAACAGTTCACATGTGTACTGTCATATTTTGTAACAAATACCAGATAGTTCACAGACTTCGTCGTACAATTAAAAACGCCACAAGGAAGAAAAAAATAGCTAATCGTGTAAGACAACAGTTACCTACCAAACTGAACCAAAACAACCGAAGGGAACCCACATTCTACACACCTTTCCACAACAACATCGAACGTAATACTGTAGAAGAAGGTTCAAATGGCTCTGAGCACTATGGGACTTAACAGCTGAGGTCATCAGTCCCCTAGAACGTAGAACTACTTAAACCTAACTAACCTAAGGACATCACACACATCCATGCCCGAGGCAGGATTCGAACCTGCGACCGTAACGGTCGCGCAAAAGAAGGGGCACTATTCTGCAAAGGATTAAAAGACAACGTACAAGCTCCACTGGACCAAAATAACTAAGAGAAGCTCATTGGCCATATTTGATTACAAAATACACTCCTGGAAATTGAAATAAGAACACCGTGAATTCATTGTCCCAGGAAGGGGAAACTTTATTGACACATTCCTGGGGTCAGATACATCACATGATCACACTGACAGAACCACAGGCACATAGACACAGGCAACAGAGCATGCACAATGTCGGCACTAGTACAGTGTATATCCACCTTTCGCAGCAATGCAGGCTGCTATTCTCCCATGGAGACGATCGTAGAGATGCTGGATGTAGTCCTGTGGAACGGCTTGCCATGCCGTTTCCACCTGGCGCCTCAGTTGGACCAGCGTTCGTGCTGGACGTGCAGACCGCGTGAGACGACGCTTCATCCAGTCCCAAACATGCTCAATGGGGGACAGATCCGGAGATCTTGCTGGCCAGGGTAGTTGACTTACACCTTCTAGAGCACGTTGGGTGGCACGGGATACATGCGGACGTGCATTGTCCTGTTGGAACAGCAAGTTCCCTTGCCGGTCTAGGAATGGTAGAACGATGGGTTCGATGACGGTTTGGATGTACCGTGCACTATTCAGTGTCCCCTCGACGATCACCAGTGGTGTACGGCCAGTGTAGGAGATCGCTCCCCACACCATGATGCCGGGTGTTGGCCCTGTGTGCCTCGGTCGTATGCAGTCCTGATTGTGGCGCTCACCTGCACGGCGCCAAACACGCATACGACCATCATTGGCACCAAGGCAGAAGCGACTCTCATCGCTGAAGACGACACGTCTCCATTCGTCCCTCCATTCACGCCTGTCGCGACACCACTGGAGGCGGGCTGCACGATGTTGGGGCGTGAGCGGAAGACGGCCTAACGGTGTGCGGGACCGTAGCCCAGCTTCATGGAGACGGTTGCGAATGGTCCTCGCCGATACCCCAGGAGCAACAGTGTCCCTAATTTGCTGGGAAGTGGCGGTGCGGTCCCCTACGGCACTGCGTAGGATCCTACGGTCTTGGCGTGCATCCGTGCGTCGCTGCGGTCCGGTCCCAGGTCGACGGGCACGTGCACCTTCCGCCGACCACTGGCGACAACATCGATGTACTGTGGAGACCTCACACCCCACGTGTTGAGCAATTCGGCGGTACGTCCACCCGGCCTCCCGCATGCCCACTATACGCCCTCGCTCAAAGTCCGTCAACTGCACATACGGTTCACGTCCACGCTGTCGCGGCATGCTACCAGTGTTAAAGACTGCGATGGAGCTCCGTATGCCACGGCAAACTGGCTGACACTGACGGCGGCGGTGCACAAATGCTGCGCAGCTAGCGCCATTCGACGGCCAACACCGCGGTTCCTGGTGTGTCCGCTGTGCCGTGCGTGTGATCATTGCTTGTACAGCCCTCTCGCAGTGTCCGGAGCAAGTATGGTGGGTCTGACACACCGGTGTCAATGTGTTCTTTTTTCCATTTCCAGGAGTGTATGATGCGTGATGCGTTACGACAGTGAAAGGAACCTGTAACCACTGGAGAAAATGCCATAAGTTCCTCCAAAAAATCGTAATACAATGTTCACAAACTTCATATTAATAAATGTAAATCCACTTGATTACTGAGGTTTAAGCCTTTGAAACGCATCCTGCAAATAAATAAACAGTGACTGGTAACAGTGAAATTGTTGTTTAATTTAATGTCAATAACAGTCACGGCAAAGTCTAACCTAAAATGTTCGTATTTAAGGTTAGTCTTGTTTTAACCGCCTTATTGTTTTCTTCATTGCTGATCTGTTTTGTGTTAGCGACCCTTAAAGTCACCCCTGTTAAGTTTGGGAACAGTGGTGAAGTAGTCCAAGAGAGACGTGGAAATAGCGGTACCTCAGAACATCACAAGATTGCCACGCTACACGAACGAAGTGAGTGATCACTTTCTAAAAATTTTCATGTGAACAGCAGACAAGTACACAAAATGACATAGCCAATTACTACACTACTGGCCATTACACCACGAAGATGACGTGCTACAGGAGCGAAATTTAACCGACAGGAAGAAGATGCTGTGATATGCAAATGATTAGCTTTTCAGAGCATTCACACAAGGCTGGCGCCGGTGGCGACACCTACAACGTGCTGACATGAAGAAAGTTTCCAACCGATTTCTCATACACAAACAGCAGTTGACCGGCGTTGCCTGGTGAAACGTTGTTGTGATGCCTCGTGTAAGGAGGAGAAATGCGTACCATCACGTTACTAACTTTGATAAAGGTCGGATTGTAGCCTATCGCGATTGCGGTTTATAGTATCGCGACATTGCCGCCCGCCTTGGTCGAGATCCAATGCCTGTTAGCAGAATATGGAATCGGTGGGTTCAGGAGGGTAATACGGAACGCCTTGCTGGATCCCAACGGCCTCGCATCGCTAGCAGTCGAGATGACAGGCATCTTATCGACATGGCTGTAACGGATCGTGTAGCCACGTCTCGATCCCTGAGTCAACAGATGGGGACGTTTGCAAGACAACAACCATCTACATGAACAGTTCGACAACGTTTGCAGCAGCATGGACTATCAGCTCGGAGACCATGGCTGCGGTTACCGTTGACACTGCATCACAAACAGGAACGATTGCGATGGTATACTCAACGCCGAACCTGGGTGCACGAGTGGCAAAACGTCATTTTTTCGGATGAATCCAGGTTCTGCTTACAGCATCATGATGGTCGCATCCTTGTTTGGCGACATCGGGGTGAACGCACATTGGAAGCTTGTATTCGTCATCGGCATACTGGCGTATCACCCTGCGTAATGGTATGGGGCGCCAACGATTACACGTCTCGGTCACCTCTTGTTCGCATTGACGGCACTTTGAACAGTGGACGCTACATTTCAGATGTGTTATGATCCGTGGCTCTACTCTTCATTCGATCCCTGCGAAACCCCACATTGCAGCAGGATAGTGCACGACCGCATGTTGCAGGTCCTCTACGGGCCTTTCTGTATACAGAAAATGTTCGACTGCTACCCCGGCGAGCACATTCTCCAGATCTCCCACCAATTGAAAACGTCTGGTCAATGGTGGCCGAGCAACTGGCTCGTCACAATACGCCAGTCACTACTCTTGATGAACTGTGGTATCGTGTTGAAGCTGCATGGGCAGCTGCACCTGTACACGCCATCCAAGCTCTGTTTGACTCAATGCCCGGGCGTATCAAGGCCGTTATTACGCCCAGAGGTGGTTGTTCTGGGTAGTGATTTCTCAGGATCTATGCACCCAAATTGCGTGAGAATGTAATCTAAAAATGTCTCTGAGCACTATGGGACTTAACATCAATGGTCATCAGTCCCCTAGAACTTAGAACTACTTAAACCTAACTAAACTAAGGACATCACACAACACCCAGCCATCACGAGGCAGAGAAAATCCCTGACCCCGCCGGGAATCGAACCCGGGAACCCGGGCGTGGGAAGCGAGAACGCTACCGCACGACCACGAGATGCGGGCGAAAATGTAATCACATGTCAGTTCGAGTGTAATATATTTGTCCAATGAATACCCGTTTATCATCTGCATTTCTTCTTGGTGTAGCAATTTTAATGGCCAATAGTGTGTGTTACTTTTCTCTCTCTCCACAGGATGAGCACAGCCTGCTGGTGAGATATCACCTCGAAATATGTCGCTAAATAAACAATTTAGTAGTCGACAAATTTTGTGACTGGTAGGGTTATCATATCAGATAGTGCTGCACTAGGAGACGACGCTTCCAGAGACCATAATGAAGCGAAGCGCCACATTACTGCGTGGGCGGCCTTGCGTTGTTGTCCTAACAGCCACCTGCTCGTCGCTGCGAGAAGCCAACAGGGACAGGGCTGTGGCAGAGGCGCAATTAGCCTCCACGGGCGGCGGAGTTTGGCGTTGCGCTGCGGCCTGTTACTGGCGCGTAGTTTGGCGTAACAGTGCGGCCTGTTGCTGCCGCCCCCGTCTCGTTAGCGAACTCTCGGCCACACAATATCTGCAGCTGCGTCCGATATTAAACAGGCCATCCGTGCGTGCTGGCATCGCGCTCGTAAGTGCGTCCAAGCGGAACGCCCACTGGCGAGGGCCGACAGCTTATTGCTCGCAGGCGGCCGCAAATGCTCGTACGCAATGTGGAGCACGTCCAACGGGCTGTCGGATCAACCGAATAACCGCTCTGAATTTTACAGTCGAAATAAGCCGGTATTATTCATTCCACAGACCATTCCTTTACACTTGTGCGTCACATACGATGTTTTCTTTCACAGTAACTCATTCGGGAAGAGAAACACACACGACTTTTTTCCCTTGAAATATTTATTTGTGCATTAGGTATCTTCTGGTTCCACAATCTGTTAGTGGTATAGTTTTAAGTGGTGTGTTCACGAAAAACACACACTAAAAGACGAACCAAATCTACAATTCTGAAGATATGGCAATGAAATATTGTACAATGCTTTAAGGGTGGTAGGACGTCAAACGGGCCGACTTGGAGCAGGAGAGGCACCACAGGACATTTCAATTTCCACTGTCTATACTTTTACAAATAAATTTATAAAACTTTGTCAGCATGACCAGGGAGGATTCAGAATTTACACTCATAGCAGTGGAAGTTCTAAAACATAACGAAGTAATTTTTTTTACGTGTGAAATTTCATCTTTTTTTCACTTACTAATGGCAGCATTCGTTGCTATAGGTACACATTTCTTCATAAGTAAGAGAGATTCTTCGATGAATTTTGCACAGCATACAAACCACACTTAAAGGTGTATGAAACTCTAGAATTTTCCAAATCTATTACGAACTGTGGTAAAAATTAAGGTAATTAACTATAAAATTTGTGTTTTTTCTAAACATAAAGTTTAAAATATAACAGTCCATTCGTTTTTTCATAAATTAAATAAATTCTAGAGTTTCATACACCTGTGAGTATGGTATCTATGCTGGGCAAAATTCATCGAAGAATCTCTCTAACTTATGAAGAAAAGTGTACCTATAGCAACAAATGCACCCATTAGTAAGTGAAAAAATGATGAAATTTCCCACGTATAAAAAATTATTTTGTTATGTTTTCGAACTTCCACTGCAATGAGTGTGAATCCTGAATCCTTCCTGGTGATGCTGACAAAGTTTTATGAATTTATTTGTAAAAGTATAGACACTGCAAATTAAAATGTCCTGAGATGCCTCTCCTGCTCCAAGTCGGCCCGTTTGACGTCCTATCCCCCCTTAAGTGAAATCAACATATTGGAATTTTCTCCGTTTAATCTCATTGTATATAGTAAGGTTCTCTCATGAGCTTTTTTGAGTATATCGAACAGAAGAATTTGAATATTTTTTAATTATGATTCTGTAAGTATAATATAAAATTCATGCAAAATTCCAAGCACTTAACACCATATCTCAGCTAGCACTCAGTTTGTCAAAATATACCAAAGAGACATCATTTATTAGGTTTACAGAAATAAGTGTACAAAATCTCATAATTCTAGTCTTCATAGATTCTGAGAAAAAGGTATGTAAACTCTATAACATATAATCTTCAGGAAATGCAATTTAAAGTGCAACGTAAAGTTTTTTCTTATGTCACCTTTTCAAAAGACCCTGGATTTGTAATCAGATTCCTCTTTCCCTTCAAGGCTTCTGTTCTGGTTTCTTGCGTTCTGCCTTCTTTGCTGTACCAGGTCTTCAACTAATTTTTCAGCTGTAGAGAGGTGCTGGAAATCTATTCTGCTGAAATGTCTTGAGTGAAATTTCCTGTCTTAAAGCTCATTCTCTCTCAAATATTCATCCTCCCTACTTTTCATCCATTAAATACAAGAAATGCACAATAAGTTGTAATTATGACAAATGTAGCGTACGAAAATGTGGGTTTAGGACATGGTTTCCATATGAGAGAATTTAGAGACTCATTTGGATTCTGGGTTTTGTCTTGAAAAAACTTTTTTGGACTTCGAATATCGGCTGGAAACCTGTAAGTGAGCTTGACAATATCCAGGGTACAATTTGGAAGCCACTTCTTACGAATATATGTGGCTTTTACCCCTCTGAGTCGCTAGAAGTCGAGGTCACAGTTTCGTCAGATGTTGTTACTAGGGACGTCACATCATTGCTGGTTTGTTGCTGTTTCTCACATCTTGAATTACTAACTTTTGCAAATGCGGTTTATTCAGTTTTCTATACACTCTTTGTGACCGTGGCGTCATTGAACGGTGAAAGAATCGAACACTTTAGTAAATCTCCTTCACTAGCTCAAGACGAAACAAGATTTACTTCTTCTTAAACAAAGCAACTTGTTTGTTATTGTTTCTAAGTTACGGAACAGAGTTACAGACGATCTGTCGAACTAATGAGTATGTATCACAGTCTTCTACACACATCAAAAAAAGTTTTGCATCACCCCGGTTTCCAGAACTGAAGACAGACGTTGACTGTGGATATTATATCACAGACACAGTCCCTTTCACTGCTCAGAGGAGAGGTGTCACTAAACCCGCCCAAAGATGTTAACAACCATGCACGAGCAGCGCCTATTAGACAGAGGGGGTCCGACAGCCGATCACTTCGTCATTTCACCAGTAAGGAAGTACACGGCTCGCGTTGTCTGTAGTTCAACCATGCCTAGACGGTCAATATCGCGGTTCGATCGCATCCGCATTGTTACTTTGTGCCAGGAAGGTCTCTCAACAAAGGGAGGGTCCAGGCGTCTCGGAGTGAACCAAAGCGTGTTGTTCGGACGTGGAGGAAATACAGAGAGACAGGAAATGTCGATGACATGCCTCGCTCAGGCCGCCCAAGGGCTACTACTGCAGTGGATGACCACCACCTACGGATTATGGCTCGGAGGAACCCTGACAGCAACCCCACCATGTTGAATAATGCTTTTCGTGCAGCCACAAAACGTCATGTTCAACTCAAACTGAGCGCAATAGGCTGGATGATGCGAACTTAACTCCCGACGTCCATCTCGAGGTCCATCTTTGCAACCACGATACCATGCAGCGCGGTACGGATGGGCGCAACAACATGTCGAATAAACCGGTCAGGATTGGCATACGTTCTCTTCAACGACGAGTGTCGCATATGCCTTAATGCAGACGATCGTCCGAGACGTGTTTGGAGGCAACCCAGTCCGGCTGACGCCTTAGACACACTGTCCAGCGAGTGCAACAAGGTGGAGGTTCCCTGCTGTTTTGGGGTGGCATTATGTGTGGCCGACGTACGCCGCTGGTGGTCATCGAAGGCGCCATAACGGCTGTACCATACGTGAATGCCAACCTCCGACTGATAGTGCAACCATATTGGTAGCATATTGGCGAGGCATTCGTCTTCATGGACGACAATTCGCGCCCCCATCGTGCACATCTTGCGAATTGCTTCCTTCAGGAGAACAACATCACTCGACTAGAGTGGCCAGCATGTTCGCCAGACATGCACGCTATCGGACATGCCTGGGATAGATTGAAAAGGGATGTTTATGGGCGACGTGACCCACCAACCACTCTGAGGGATCTACGCCGAATCGCCGTTGAGGAGTGGGACAATTTGGACCAACAGTGCCTTGCTGAACTTGTGGTCAGTATGTCACGACGAATACAGGCATGGATCAATGCAAGAGGACGTGCTACTGGGTATTAGAGGTACTGGTGTGTACAGCAATCTGGACCACCACCCCTGAAAGTCTCGCTGTGTGGTGGTGCAACATGCAATGTGTGGTTTTCATGGTCAATAAAAAGGGCGGAATTGATGGTTTATGTTGATCTCTACTCCAATTTTCTGTACAGGTACCGGAACTCTCGGAACCGAGGTAATGCAAAACTTTTTTGATATGCGTACTTTCTGAAAGTAATTCGTGGAACCGTCGTTCAACAGCTGGTATTGAAATGGTGCTTCAAAAAGAGGGCGTGCATAAAGGTCATGTCACACATTTCATTATTTTTCAGGCACTTCGGATGCTGTTTAATCATTGAAACTTTGGTAACTTATTGTCCACGAGTTCTACTAATAAATAAAACATAAATTGGAAATTGACGTTTTTGATCAATTTCATGAACGTTCCTTCTTAAAAGTAGGTCCATTCCAATATTTTTAATCTATACTATCACACAGAATTTAAGGATGAAATTAACTTTAGCGTAATGTGTCACTGCTATGTAACATAGCTCGATGAAACTTGGAGCATACATAGAGAAAACTGTTGCCGTACAGTAAAGAAGATATGCTTTCTGTAATTAATTCGTGCATATGCTCTTGAAACTACAATATTCTTTGCAGTTCTATCAGCTGTTGTACGTTGCAAACATTAGATCTGAAGACGTCTAGGTTGTTGGCCGAAATTAAACTCAAATAAAGATCATTTGCGATTTAGACTTCATGGGTTTTCAATTCCTGCCGTAAATGAAGAATTCAAATGAAGTTGTGAAAACGATGCCATTGCCGCCTAATGAACAGCCGGCCTAACTCGAAAGATCAGCACTGCCTGAGAACGCAAAAAGGGGAATGTGGTCGAGCGGTATAGTGTGTGGCTGGAAACCGAAAGATGGTGGGGTCTACCCCGGCTGATTTTTTTTTTTTTTTTGTTTTTCACTTTGCCTTCTATTCACCTCTCAGTTATGTGGAGGTACACACTGAACGCCAAAGAGACTGGTATAGGCATGCGTATTCAAATACAGAGATTTGTAAACGGCACTGCGGTCAGCAACGGCTACATTAGACAACAAGTGTATGGCGCTGTTGTTGCATTGTTTGCTGCTGCTACAATGGCAGGTTATCAAGATTTAAGTTTGAACGTGGTGTTATAGTCGGCGCACGAGCGATGGGACACATCATCTCCGACGTAGCGATGAAGTGGGGATTTTCCCGTACGACCATTTCACGAGTGTACTGTGAATATCAGGACTCCTCTAAAACATCAAATCTCCGACATCGCTGCGGCAGGAAAATGATCGTGCAAGAATGGGACCAACGACGACTGAAGAGAATCGTTCAACGTGACAGAAGTGCAACCCTTCCGTAAATTGCCGTAGGTTTCAATGCTGGGCCATCAACAAGTGACAGCGTGCAAACCATTCAACGAAACATCATCGATATGGGCTTTTGGAGTAGAAGGCTCACTCGTGTACCCTTGATGACTGCACGACACAATGCTTTACGCCGCGCCTGGGCCCGTCAGCACCGACATTGGATTGTTGATGACTGGAAACATGTTGACTGGTTTCGTTTCAAATTGTATCGAGCGTATGAACGTGTACGGGTATGGAGACAACCTCATGAGTCCATGAACCCTGCATGTCAGCAGGGGACTGTTCAAGCTGGTGCAGGCTCTGTAATAGTATGGAGCGTGTGTAGTTGGGGTGATAAGGACCCCTGATACGTCTATATACGACTCTGGCAGGTGACACGTACGTAAGCATCCTGTCTGATCACTTGTATCCATTCATGTCCACTGTGCATTCCGACGGAGTTGGGTAATTCCACCAGGACAACGCGACACCCCATGCGTCCAGAATTGTTACAGAGCGGCTCCAGGAACACTCTTCTGAATTTAAACACTTCCGCTGGCCCCCAGACACGAGCATTATTGAGCATATCTGGGGTGCCTTGCATGGTGCTGTTAAGAAGACATCTCCACCCCTTCGTACTCTAACGGATTTATAGACAACCCTGCAGGATTCGTGGTATCAGTTCTCTCCGGCACTACTTCAGACATTAGTCGAGTCCATGTCACGTCGTGTTGCCGCACTTCCGCGTGGCGAGCTCGCAGGGGCCCCACACGATATTAGGCAGGTGTACCAGTTTCCTTGGCTCTTCAGTGTTTATTTCGAAATATGATGTCAATTTCAGTCTGCCGATTTCTGCTTGTCTCAGATAAGCAATCTTAATTCGCACTCTTAATCCTCTGCAGATTCTTTGAACAACAGGCAGGGAGTTACCCAGTTTTGAAGTGTCGTAATAAATACGACCAATAACGAAAACATAACGCCTCATCATCAGGCAGACATGGGAATCTTACAATTTGAATTAATAAAATATTTTAACCAATAGTTTCCCTGCAACTGATTGAGAAAAACTGCGTATTGAGAAATAGGCGAATCCAAAACTTATGGTGTTTTCTTTTTTATGCTGAAAGTAAAACCTATTTCGAGAAACTACTTCAGAAACTTTGTTTCGTATATCGGTAGTACGTTCTATCATCAGTGCAGCAGATGTGGAAACGCTTCTTTGCATGGCACGGCGAGAAAGTCCACGACAAAGAATTGCTCCAGCGAGTGTCAACAGTGCATACTCAGCTTCACAAGAGGACTGCTGTAACACGAGCTAAACATGCACATCACGTGTGTTTCTTATTTTTTATTTTATTTGTGTCGTATCAGCCAGCCTATGATACATATTGAATCACTCACACACATACGCCCATGATTCACGTACAATATTTATGCTGGTTGTAAACATATACTACTTACGTCATTGTGTGCTCCCATCATTGCCATCGGGTGTCACTCCAAACGGCGGTTCCATATGGAACATATTACATTCAAGTCTTCAGACAGATTTCCTGCTCTGTGCTGCTTATATCCTGTAAGTTACATGAAAGCGATGATATTCAGCTGCTTAACGTGAAATTTATTCATAACGCTACGCCTAATAAGTCTTCTAGCTGTAGACACTTAACTCTACCCTCGCTTAGCCGGGCCGGGTCGCTATTTATACGACAAAAAGGCTTTCTAAATTGTCTTATTGTTTGAGTTCATTGCCCCTAATAACCAACGTGATTAGTGGGCTTTTGTTTCGTGAAATAACAATACGCACACTTGTTAACACTGATTTATTTGCTTAAATTATTTTCTACCATTAGCTCGAAGTTGACATCTCGGTTCTCTCATGTCAGAGATTCGTACCTCTTCTTGGACGTCGTGCAAAAACCAAAGCAGGAGATCGATAACTCAATTACTTACTAAGTCGTAAGTTTCATAAGCTTCCTCTGATGATTATATTTCGATTTTCTCGTTAATACTTACGATATGCATGAAAGAACTACTTCAGTACAATAAATAGTCCATTGTGTCCTCTCATTCATATGTTTGCTTTTTCATATTCTCGGTGAAAAAGCGTCTCTAGTCTGAACTATTTGATACTACCTTATTTCCATGAAAAACTGCGTCATTCAACAATAATCGCTAAATTCATCCTGTTTTTGTTAACATAAAAGGATTTATTACAATTTGTATACTGAGTTTTTTGTTATTTGTGTTTCAGAGATCTTCAAGGAAACAACTTGACGGTCATCTTCGAGACGGACTTCGAGGACATGGGGAAGCTTCGGATCTTGTAAGTAAAACTCGAATTATTTTCGAGACTATCTTATAATAAACTGTACAGCTGTTAAGAATATTTACTAGATATTCTTAATAAGAAAGCACTAAGAAATTTTGTCGATACAGAGAAGATGCCTTTCAGTAGTACTGCACATCGCTCTTAAGATGAATATGGGGAACTTACAAATACGTTTATATTTGTGACAGCTATCCGACGAGCTTATAATCATGTTTCCTCATCTCTCTACATCGTTATGATGAACATATGCGTTCACCAAGAAAGAAAGAAGAGCTGCTAACTAGCAGGGCTTACAAATTAATTTTGAAAGACAGATAATCAGAAATAACAGACTTTCTTTCAGTGATCTGCACTAAATTGCATAGTGATATGTGTGCATTTTCGGTGTAGAAGTATACGGCTAAGCGACTGCAGTGACGTGACAAGTCATAAATATTTTTGGTATTCAGCTTCAGTAATTTCACTATCCTTTCAGAGAGAACCGTTTCCCTGTCATTAAGTTATATCGCTACACTGTATAACAATCTCAATACAACATTTATCGATGAACTGAGAAAATTACTGAAAGAAGATACACCAGGGGCTTGCAGTCACTCCCATTTCTTTTCCAGGAAGTACAGTTATGAGATTACACTTTTCTTGAATATTTGGTCATTATTTTGATTTTATTATCCCATTGAGAAACAGCCCAATGTATTTTGTTGCTCATTAGGTCTTCTGCGATACTTTCGTTGATGGATTGTTCTTATCACCATAAGTGGTAATTTTTCTTTATATCCTCAGAACATTTTACTGAGTATTACTAATGTTCATTAATTTTCTTTGCAAGTTTATTTCATTTTTACCAAGTTTTTGTTCCAAATATTTTGATTTGAAGATTATGATGATATCTCCATGTTCAATATTCTCGAATCTTTGGCCAGGACAAATTACAAATAAAAGTCAAGCTTTTGGTGAATACCTCCAACTTTTTCTGCAGTTCCTCTTGAATATAATGGAGGTAATCGTAGAAAGCTCGAGTTGCCGTGGCCAGTTGCCTGAGAATATATTACATGAATACGAGGGCTTCTTCGCTACATCGGAGATGCTGTGTCCCACCGCTCGGGTGTCGACTATAACACCACGTTCAAACTCACTTAAAACTTGACAACCTGACGTTGTAGCAGCAGTAGCCGATCTACGAGGGATATTCGGGAAGTTAGTTCCGATCAGTCAAGAAATGGAAACCACTGTAAAAATCTAATAAAGCTTTGTACATATTGTGGTGTCACCGCCAGACACCACACTTGCTAGGTGGTAGCTTTAAATCGGCCGCGGTCCATTAGTACATGTCGGACCCGCGTGTCGCCACTGTCAGTGATCGCAGACCGAGCGCCACCACACGGCAGGTCTCGAGAGACTTACTAGCACTCGCCCCAGTTGTACGGACGACTTAGCTAGCGATGCAACACTGACGAAGCCTCGTTTATTTGCATAGAAGATAGTTGGAATAGCCTTCAGCTAAGTCAATGGCTACGACCTAGCAAGGCGCCATAGCAATTGATAGTTATCGTATGAAGCATGTCTCATCAAGAACGATGTATACAAATGATGGATTAAAGTTAAGTACTCCAGAAGCTACGTACTTTTCTTTATAGCATTCATTACGTATCCTGTTTCAGACCTCACGCCAGCCTGCGTGGGTTTTAAGCGCGTGCCTTTCGGTTACCCGTCACTGTGGACTGGCTGTCTTGTCAGTCCACAACACATATGTGTTCGACAGTGTCTCTAGTATGCCTGTCGGTTGCATCACTTCGCTCTTTTCAGTTCTGAGTGCATGGTGCGCACATAAAGATGCGTAGAAAATAGTGTCTCCCGCCAAGAATGAGGTCCAGTCGAGAGATTTCGCCTGATGAAGACAACATTTTCGCACGGAAAACGAGCTATAGATGAGCGTAGAGAATTGGCGGGAAGAACAGGCGGCTGCCTTCTATGACTAGGGTTTTGGAAGTTGGTACAACACTATGACAAATGTTTAAGTCTGAGTGGTGACACCGTAGAGCAGTGGCTGGAAGCTGTAGCTAACTGTTGCAGATAAAATATTTCGGATTTTCAAAGTGGCTTCCATTACGCGATCAATCGGAACTTACTTTCCGAATAGCCCTAGTAACAACTGCGCCAGACGCTTGTTGTCTTCTATAGGCGTTGCCGACCGCAGCGCCGTATTTTGCCCGTTTACGTATCTCTGTATTTAAATACGCATGTCTATACCAGTTTCTTTGGCGCTTCTGCCTATATGAAAGGATAAAAGCAAACAGAAAATAAATATGTAAGGAGGGCGTACCATCTTCAGTACAATAATGATACAATATTACTTCTATATCTATAAAATAATAATATTATTTACGAAGGTCTTACTTCTGGTATGAAAGTGCTGATTCCGAACACGTTTTCCAAGGGAAACTCAAGTTTGGAAATAGAATTTCGTTATTGGGTCTACGTTTGAGAGCAGTTCATAGGGTTGAAGACTTTTAATGGATGCGTCATGAATAAGTTTCGACGACGTTTTTATCCACAATGCAAATAAAATGCCCTCAGCTCTAGTATTGTACTCCATCTACTTTTACTACAGACTGTTATAAGGTTTTGGGTGGTATGCTTTCGCGATGAGTTAAATAAGGCAGGAAATATTTTTACAAGGAAGAGGAATGGACTGAGCGGAGGCTGAAAACGCAAAGAATAAAAAATGTAATGTGAAAAATCTGGTATTTTGGGTTCAAATTGTTCAAATGGCTCTGAGCACTATGGGACTTAATATCTGAGGTCATCAGTCAGAGAACTTAGAACTAGTTAAACCTAACTAACCTAAGGACATCACACACATCCATACCCGAGGCAGGATTCGAACCTGCGAGCGTAGCGAACGCGCGGTTCCAGACTGAAGCGCGTAGAACCGCTCGGCCACTCCGGTAGGCTGGTATTTTGGGAAAATACTCTATTGCCGCCACTTGGCACAAAGTGGTAGCGCCTTCCAGCAGCAAAGATAAAAGAAGAAGCATTCGTGGGTTGGGTTGTTTGGGGGAAGGGGACCAAACAGCGAGTTCATTGGTCTCGTCGGATCAAGGAAGGAAGCCGGCCGTGCCCTTTCAAAGGAACCATCCCGGCATTTGCCTGCAGCGATTTAGGGAAATCACGGAAAACCTAAATCAGGATTGCCGGACGGTGGTTGAACCGTCGTCCTCCCGAACGCGAGTCCAGTGTGCTAACCACTCCTCCACCTCGCTCGATATTCGTGCTGCTATAGCTTTAGGACAATGAACATTTCGAAGCACGTTGGACATTAAACACAAATGAGAATTTGGATATATTTCAAGAAGACGACAGAAAACTTCCTCGAAAGAAAACGAGCTACCAGTACCAAAAATAAAGCGATGTTGAGTGTCAGGGTTGAAGAAAATCAGCAGGATATGGGGTGCCATCATTCTCTGAAGATACAAGTGATGGGCTCCCTGGACTACTTCCCCAGGGTTGTATTGCCCTATCAGATAAACATGGCTAAAGATCCAATAAAGACATTTTTGCTATTAAAAGACGATATTATATAAAGGTACCGAATTAATCTTGCATTATGATTTGAGACAAAAAAGTCACACAGTGTTCTGGGAATGTTCATTTAAATTAAACGACACGAAGCAGATACTATGATAATACTGTATGATAACCTAATAAAAGTCCGCCCCCGGTAGCTGAGTGGTGCCGGCACGGTAGCTCAGCGTGTTCGGTCAGAGGGTTAGCTGCCCTCTGCAATAAAAAAAACTGAGTTAATCGACCAATAACGAACTTAAACGGATATCTTACGACGTCCGCCCCGAGCAGATGCAACGAACAAAAGCGAACAAAATGAGATTTGGAAAAAAAAAGTGGTCAGCGTGACAGAACGTCAATCCTAAGGGCTCGGGTTCGATTCCCGGCTGAGTCGGAGATTTTCTCCGCTCAGGGACTGGGTGGTGTGTTGTCCTAATCATCATCATTTCATCCCCATCGACGCGCAAGTCGCCGAAGTGGCGTCAAATCGGCTAACGGTCTACCCGACAGGAGACCCTAGTCAGACGACATTTATTTTTTTTACCTAATAAAAAGATTTTTTAATTGTAGTTGATGTATCTTGAAACTTATCAGAAATATAAAGAAACGAAGTTGCCATAACTCAGAAACTATCTTTGATAGGAAAAAAATTACCCAGATTTCAATTCAGTACTGAAAGTTCAACCTGGACCACCAAGTATTTCACAAGCCTTTTTATAATTTACGATACCCCTCAACCACTGTGTTCCCTCTATTGCTCTTCACTCCATCGTATGATCACTGGAGTCTCAGTAGCGTCGCCAACACGAAATAATGGAGTCAAAAAAGCATTTCCGTATCGCGTACATACGTCCTGGGCTGATACATAAAGCAGAAAAAGAAAAATTCTCTAGCAGCCAGATTTAATCTCCGCATATATCGCGAAACTTCCCTGACTCGCAGAGAGCCGAGCCATAGTTAGCGAAATTGTTCTGCAAAAACCGTTGGGGCCGAAACTTCTGGCCGTGCGGTGCTCGCCAGAGTTGGCTTTCTGACAGCGCCGTGGACGCGGCGCAATTTCTCCTCCGCTAATTAAGTGGGCCATATTTACGAACCTGAACCGCCAGTTCCTCCACTTTTTGAAACAAAAACAATGTTTCGTCCGTTAATTACCAAAATTAAGTGCGAGTCATAATTTTCATTCTGAAATTACTCTTTCACGTTCATATTAATTAATGTGCGAGGATAAATACC
The DNA here is from genome assembly GCF_023864345.2 of Schistocerca serialis cubense. Lineage (NCBI taxonomy): Eukaryota > Metazoa > Arthropoda > Insecta > Orthoptera > Acrididae > Schistocerca > Schistocerca serialis. Next base: position 629,858,482 of record NC_064642.1, on the reverse strand, counting down.
GCCTGATTTTTGTTCTCCATGAGCGCCGGAAACCGCAACACAAAGTAGTCGTATGTGCATATGTAGAAGCTTGCTGTAGCAAGGTGGTAAAAGATTGCCCGGTTTAAAAATAACAATGAAGGTTACCTTTCAGAATATTTCCATGCTCTGTATCTTCATAGCATGATACACCACATTATATGTAACGTCTCCAGAGTAATGAGAAATTAAAATCAACATACTGTCATCGATTTCAAAATGCAGTTTTATTGTACGGAATCTAATAATTAAACGTAGTCAAATTGAATACAGTTTCAACAACACAGTGAACATTTTACTGTATCCCTCTGCAGAAAATGATTACCGTGAAATTTTTGAGTATTAATTGTCCGAGAGGTGGGACACATCGCATTGACAACAGCAGTACTATGGTAAGAATAACATGAAACTGTAGACTTTTTAGGTTAATTATTTTTGAAAACTTTGCTGGAGAAAGTCAGCAATCAAAACAGAATATTTGAAATTAATTACAAAACAATCTAGATCGCAAAGGCACCTTTACTACAGGGTGACCGGTTTCGAGCATCAGACGATTATCTCCAAAAAAAACCTGTAATATGATACAAGATATGAATTAGAGAGATACACAGAAAGAACTTAAAATTAGCTATAAAATTACAATACATGGATATACAATGTTGAGAATGGCTGTACACGGAGAAGGAACCGCTAAATGACGACAGTCAGCTGCTGGACAGAGCAGCGCAGCTATTTCTTAAATACTGAAGGCTCCGCCTGCAGCTAACACCATGATGTCAGTTAGCCAGTCAGATATAAGTCGAGATTATTGTGTAGTAAAAGCCGTACTCTTTGGTAAATTGAATATCAGAGTTGAGTATAATAATTTTACAATAAAGCAGAAACAGCTTGTTAATGCAGCTGTTGTCAAATAAATATACAGAGAACTTTAGAAAAGGAAATAAATGATTTTATATCCTTCTTCACACTTCTTTTTATTGTGACCCTTATTATTATTGTGCTTCACGATATTTTATTCACATTAAGTGGGTAGTGACATTTTAATGTTTCATATTATCTTCTTACATTTGTACTGTGTATTTACAGTGTATAAATAATTGGCACGTTAGGTCACAGCACGGTATTTTTAATTTATACTTGTTCGTCATGAAGTTATCTTAATTTTTGACGTTACTTATTTTTTCACTAGTTACAACTTAATATATTTTAGTAATATGGGCACATATTTTTCTTTACTACTGCTACCCTCGCATAACGCTGTTGTTGTTATTTGCTAGCAAATTACGATCAAGAACTATTTACAACATATCGAGGCATACATTAAGGGCTACATTTATGTTCTGGGACTGCATCTACGAGGCGTTCTCTACTGAGGTTCATTTATCGATGTTTGTGGCCGCTTCAATTGAAAACGCCTGAGATCAGCGTCTACCATCTCTATAGTAATCACACCTCAAAAGAAGTTTTGCATCGCCTCGGTTCCGAGAGTTCCGGAACCTATACAGCAAATTGGAATAGAAATCGACATAAACATCATTTCCGCCCTTTGTATTGATCATGAAAACCACACATTGCATGTTGTACCATCATACAGCGAGACCTTCAGAGGTGGTGGTCCAGATTGCTGTACACACCGGTACCTCTAATGCCCAGTAGCACGTCCTCTTGCACTGATGCATGCCTGTATTCATCGTGGCATACTATCCATAAGTTCATCAAGTTGATCCAGATTGTCCCACTCCTCAACGGCGATTCGGCGTAGATCCCTCAGAGTGGTTAGTGGGTCACGTCGTCCATAAACAGCCCTTTTCAATCTATCCCAGGCATGAAACTTCCTGGCAGATTAAAACTGTGTGCCGGACCGAGACTCGAACTCGGGACCTTTGCCTTTCGCGGGCAAGTGCTCTACCAACTGAGCTACCCAAGCACGACTCACGCCCCGTCCTCACAACTTTACTTCTGCCAGTACCTCGTCTCCTACCTTCCAACCTTTACAGAAGCTCTCCTGCGAACCTTGCAGAACTAGCACTCCTGAAAGAAAGGATATTGCGGAGACATGGCTTAGCCACAGCCTAGGGGATGTTTCCAGGATGAGATTTTCACTCTGCAGCGGAGTGTGCGCTGATATGAAACTTCCTGGCAGAGCACTTGCCCGCGAAAGGCAAAGGTCCCGAGTTCGAGTCTCGGTCCGGCACACAGTTTTAATCTGCCAGGAAGTTTCATATCAGCGCACACTCCGCTGCAGAGTGAAAATCTCATTCTGGAAATATCCCAGGCATGTCGATACGGTTAATGTCTGGAGAATATGCTGGCAACTCTAGTCGAGCGATGTCGTTGTCCTAAAGGAAGTCATTCACATGTGCACGGTGGGGCTACGAATTGTCGTCCATGAAGAAGAAAGCCTCGCCAATATGCTGCCGATATGTTTGCACTATCGGTCGGAGGATGGCATTCACATATCGTACAGCCGTTACGACGCCTTCGATGACCAGCGGCGGCGTACGTAGACCTCACAGAATGCCACCCCAAAACAGCCCGGAACCTCCACCTTGCTGTACTCGTTGGACAGTGTGCCTAAGGCGTTCACCCGACTCGGTTACCTCCAAACACGTCTCCGACGATTGGTTGAAGGCATATGCGACACTCATCGGTGAAGAAAACTCAATGCCAATCCTGAGCTGTCCATTCGGCATGTTGTTGGGACCATTTGTACCGCGCTGCATGGTGTCGTGGTTGCAAAGATGGACCTCGCCATGGACGTCGTGAGTGAAGTTGCGCATCACGCAGCCTATTTCGCACAGTTTGAGTAGTAACACGACGTCCTGTGTCTGCACGAAAAGCATTATTCAACATGGTGGCGTTGCTGTCAGGGTTCCTTCGAGCCATAATCCGTAGGTAGCGATCATCCACTGCAGTAGTAGCCCTTGGACGGCCTGAGCGAGGCATGCCATTGACAGTTCCTGAATCTCTCTATCTTCTCCATGTCTGAACAACATCGCTTTGGTTCACTCCAAGATGTCTCAACACTTCCTTGATTGAGAGCTCTTCCTGGCACAAAGTAAAAATGCGGACGCGATCGAACCGCGGTATTGACCATCTAGGCATGGTTGAACTATAGACAACACGAGCCGTGTACCTCCTTCCTGGTGGAATGACTGGAAGTGATCGGCTGTCGGACCACCTCCGTCTAATAGGCGCTGCTCATGCATGGTTGTTAACATCTTTGGGCGGGTTTAGTGACATCTCTGAACAGTCAAAGGGACTGTGTCTTTGATACAGTATCCACAGTCAAAGTCCATCTTCAGGAGTTCTGGGAACAGGGGTGATGGAAAACTTTCTTTGATGTGTGTATTTTGTGTAGCATGCTCTCTTACGCGTTCCGATAACTGAGGATGTTGAGTGTAAGTGCTAATCTAACATAGAGGGCATTTTTTTCAAGTTATCAGTCTTCTGACTGGTTTGATGCAGCCCGCCACGAATTCCTCTCGTGTACCAACCTGTTCACCTCAGAGTAGCATTTACAACCGACGCCCTGAATTACTTGCGGGATGTATTCCATTCCCTGTGTTCCTCTACTGTTTCCTCTAGTACCATGGAAGTTATTCGGTGATGTCTTGACAGATGTCCTACCATCCCTTCCTTTCTTCTTGTCAGTGTTTTCCATCTATTCATTACCCCGACGATTTTGCGGAGAACCTCCTCATTCCTTACGTTATCAGTCCACCTAATTTTCAACATTCTTTTGTAGCACCGCCTCTCAGAGGCTTCGATTATCTTCTTTCCGCGTTTTCTCACAGTCCATGTTTTACAGTCATACATTGCTGTGCTCCAAAACGTATATTCTCAGGAAGTTCTTTCTCGAATTAGGGCCTATATTTGATACCAGTAAACTTCTCTTGGCCAGGAATGCCCTTTCTGCCAAAGCTAGTCTGCTTTTTCTTTCCTTCTTGCTCCATCCATCATGGGTTATTTTGCTCGCTATGTAGCAGAATTCCTTAAGTTCAATCCTGATGTTAAGTTTCTCGCTGTTATTTCTGCTAATTCTCATTACTTACGTCTTTCTTTGATTTACTCTCAATACATATTCTGTGATCATTAACGAATTCATTCCACTCAACAGACCCTGTACTCTTCCTCACTTTCACCGAGTGTAGCAATGTCATCAGCGAATCTTATCATGATATCCTTTTACCTTGAATTTTAATCCCACTGTGGAATATTTATTTCCGTCGTGCTTCTTCGACGTATACATGTTGTTCGTAAATTCCCATTACAGACTTCTAGGATGTGTAGAGGGGAGTAATTATGGAATACTTTGTGTAGGCCGGCCGTTGTGGCCGAGTGGTTCTAGGCGCTTCAGTCCGGAACCGCGCTGCTGCTACGGTCGCAGTTTCGAATCCTGCCTCGGGCATGGATGTGTGTGATGTCCTTAGGTTAGTTAGGTTTAAGTAGTTCTAGGGGACTGATGACCTCAGATGTTAAGACCCTTAGTGCTTAGAGCCATTTGAACCAATTTTGAGCCGCGCGGGATTAGCCGAGCGGTCTAAGAGGCTGCAGTCATGGAGTGTGCGGGTGGTCCCGGCGGAGGTTCGAGTCCTCGCTCGGGCATGGGTGTGTGTGTTTGTCCTTAGGATAATTTAGGTTAAGTAGTGTGTAAACTTAGGGACTGATGACCTTAGCACTTAAGTCCCATAAGATTTCACACACATTTCAACATTTTGAACCAATTTTGAACTTTGTGTAGGAACCAACGTCTGGAAACGTACCGCTTCCGTTCTACGACGGTTTCAATTCAAATGTTTAGCTCATCCATTTCAGATTGAGAAATTGTATTAGGCGTGACGCAGTATCGTTATAATATAATAATTCTAAAAGAAACATAATGAAATATTCTTTTATCACTTAAATACATTTGTTTGTATTAACACTTAAACATTATGTTTTCATATTATTCCGAAACAGAAAAGAACACAGACTACGTACAGAACAGTACTGATGCATTACAAAAGTGGCTGGATTGGCGACCACCGACGTTGTTACAGACATTGTACCTACGAAGCATGTTCTTGTACACACTCTCCATCCTGCCTGGTATCTCTTCAGTTTCTAGTGCAGCGGCCAGAACTCATGCCAGTACATCTATTCTGTCTCTACAGGAACGTTGTAAATTAAACTTTGCATACGACCCCACAGGAAATAGTTCACGTTATCCTGTCTACCATATTGTATACCATGTCAAGCAGCTCTGAGACTTTTTTCTTTCCCTGAGAAGACGTGGACGCGTTGTAACTAACCTGTTTCTACGGGTTATTACGTTCAGAGTGGGAATGGAAATGCTTATTGATTGTGAAATTAACGTGAGAAGATCAGGGTCCCACCGACTCTAACCATACAACTAATCAAAGGTTTGGCCGAGTCGGAAAATAAATTAATTTGATCACAGACCAAAAACCATAAAAATACGTACGTCGTGATATCGCTCATAGGGGATGCGATGTAATTAATAGTATTTCCTCTGCACTGTCCACGAGAATCGACCATTTAAAATAAAATAGCACATGCATGAACACTGTGCAGAAGATCAGCTCCCAGCAACAAACCGGAAAATAATACTTAATCTAAAGCATTTTCTTTAAAATAAAAGGGGAAACTAATCACTGGACCTGTGCGAAAGGAAACGCTTTGGATGTTCTAACAGGAAAGCTACGAGACGAGTGGCTTAGGTGCGAAAACATAACTTCGGAATGCAAGAGAAAATTGTGTATAAAATCATTTATTCCTAAGATGTGTATGTGAGAGACGTACACAATTCCTGATAACATTAATTGCTAAAACATTAAAGAAAAGCATCGATACATACACCGTTATAATCTTCACTTAAAATCATAGTTTTGAATCATTCATACAACTGCTGTTGCCTGATCGCAATAACTCGTGAAACGGTACACGTTTCGCAGTACACCCGCGTGCCGACGTGGTTTGTGGAGACGCATTTTCTAGTTTTCGTGCCCAAGTGGCAACAATATCACATCACACAATCATGAACAGTTAAGATTCTTTAAAACAAACATGAGACCGGGTAGTTAGTGATGACGGCAGCCCAACAAACTTTAATGTTCAATCACGTGGTCTGCTACCCAAGGACGAAAGATACATAAAGCAAGGAAAATTTACGAGAAGACAAAGCTATTAATATTTAGAAAAATGAAAGCTTATACATGCACAGCTGAAGGCAAACAGACGTTCATACAGAAGCGAGTGCTCACTTCTTATCGACACCTTTGTGTGGCGTTCTTCCGGTGGATCCCAGTCTGCTATAGAAATTCACTAAAAGAAAAATCTGCCAAAGTTTTGCATCCCTTGCTGCGACAAGGCAAGCAATCTTTCAGAGTTGAAAAGCGAGACCGAAAGCTAACAACTCTCCCCTCGCCAAGTAACAACGCGCCACGCGGTCAGTCTAACTCACCCTCCTTCGACTGGAACACAGCTGTGGACGCTTCCCGTACCGGCGGCAGACTGCCTCCCTTTTTCATCTCCAGCCTCCTCCACGCTCCGCGTGGCCCGGGAAACCCAAAGATGCCATTTCCGCCACCAACCTAACGCAGGCGGATTTCTCACAAGTAGCGCAAACCTCTTTGCCCTGAGCACTACGAGAGTTGGCTATTCTGTAGGCGTTCAATTGGTGCTGAATCTGTATCACTATCGCAGACTTTCTGCAGCAGACTACGCCACCGTCTAGCAGCGTGACACACAACCACATTCATTCAATCACACCACTATGAGCGTTATGAGAAAAGATCAACAAGGAAAGGAAAGAGAAATGCTAGTGAAAATGGGCTATCGGACTAATGAAAGGTGGCTACAGGACCCTTTCAGCGTTACACATCTGAAGTGAAGCCGTCGTAGAACGGAAAGAGTACATTTCAGGAGATGCGTTCCTGTTCAGAATAGGATGTACTCAGTCCCGTCTATAAATCCTAGAAGTTCATATCGGGAATTTCCGAACACCCTATTGATTGAACGGTAGGGGCGAACGGCTACATCCCTTTTTTACACGCTTTTTAATCCAATCACTGGGCATAGGAGAGACAATCGTGGCGCACCACAGGAAACGGATTGCTCTGAGAGAGCGAGAGAGAGAGAGAGAGAGAGAGAGAGAGAGAGAGAGAGAGAGGGGGGGGGGGGGAGGGGAGGATGTATGGCATGCACGTTCCGCGCAGACCCCGGGGGCGACAGAGTCTCGCGAAGAAGCATAGGGGAACCGTTTTCGTCTTTTCTTTCGAGCACTCAAGAGCGACCACTCGGCATTGGCAAATGCAAAAAGCCCACGTCCTGTGCTTTGTGCTCGCGCGCTCCGAGTGAGAGGAGCCAAGGAAAGGAAAGCGCCGGGGACACGGTGCGTCGCGGAGGTGGCCCGGCTGTCCCGCGAACGTTCCCTGGGGACAAAGGGGGGCGGTGAGGGGGAGGGGCGCGCAAGACGCAGCAACCGTAGCGGGGAAAGGCTCTATTAAATTCTCACAGGCGAGGGCGCGCGCTGAAAGCGGCGAGGCGGCGTTCTGCGGCTGAAGCTGGCCAATTAATGACACAGTGGCGGCGCTGGCGGCGGGTGCCGGTGAGCTGAAATACAGCGCCTCTGCCGGCGACAGCTAGCATCGCGCCACGGCCCCCCTCGCGAGGGAAGCCGCGGCGGCGACTTTGGCTGTCCCGCGCCGCACTTTCCGCGCAATTAACGGCTGCCCATTGCTCTCCAGAAATGACGAGAAACGTTAATTGCCCCCGCTGGCATCCAATACGAAACAGATTGGGTTACACATCTGCACAATCCGCACGTAAATAAAAACAGACTATATTACTTTTACGGCGATTATTGAGGAAATTAACTTAGCCCCGGATTCCTGTTTGGTGTGGAGCCTCATCATGAGACGGTGGTGGCTGGTGCTCATTTTCGATGGTGCGGCCCAGATAAAAAATGAATAACTTTATAACGGAATTGTTCCGAACTGTTGTACACTACTGGCCATTAAAATTGCTACACCACGAAGATGACGTGCTACAGACGCGAAATTTAACCGACAGGAAGAAGATGCTGTGATATGCTAATGATTAGCTTTTCAGAGCATTCACACAAGGTCGGCGCCGGTGGCGACACCTACAACGTGCTGACATGAGGAAAGTTTCCAACCGATTTCTCATACACAAACAGCAGTTGACCGGCGTTGCCTGGTGAAACGTTGTTGTGATGCCTCGTGTAAGGAGAAGAAATGTGTACCATCACGTTTCCGACTTTGATAAAGGTCAGATTGTAGCCTATCGCGACTGCGGTTTATCGTATCGCGACATTGCTGCTCGCGTTGGTCGAGTTCCAATGACTGTTAGCAGAATATGGAATCGGTGGGTTCAGGAGGGTAATACGGAACGCCGTGCTGGATCCCAACGGCTTCGTATCACCAGCAGTCGAGATGACAGGCATCTTATCCGCATGGCTGTAACGGATCGTACAGCCACGTCTCGATTCCTGAGTCAACAGATGGGGACGTTTCCAAGACAACAACCATCTGCACGAATAGTTCGACAACGTTTGCAGCAGCATGGAATATCAGCTCCGAGACCATGGCTGCGGTTACCCTTGACGGTGTATCACTGACAGGAGCGCCTGCGATGGTGTACTCAACGACGAACCTGGCTGCACGAATGGCAAAACATTATTTTTTTTTCGGATGAATCCAGGTTCTCTTTGCAGCATGATGATGTCGCATCCGTGTGTGGCGACATCGCGGTGAACGCACATTGTAAGCGTGTATTCGTCATCGCCATACTGATGTATCACCGGGCGTGATAGTATGGGGTGCCATTGGTTACACGTCTCGGTCACCTTTTGTTCGCAGTGACGGCACTTCGAACAGTGGACGTTACATTTCAGATGTATTACGACCCGTGGCTCTACCCTTCATTCGATCCCTGCGAAACCTTACATTTCAGCAGGACAATGCACGACCGCATGTTGCAGGTCCTGTACGGACCTTTCAGGATACAGAAAATGTTCGACTGCTGCCCTGGTCAGCACATTCTCCAGATCTCTCAACAATTGAAAACGTCTGGTCAATGGTGGCGGAGCAACTGGCTCATCACAATACGCCAGTCACTACTCTTGATGAACTGTGGTATCGTGTTGAAGCTGCATTGGCAGCTGTACCTGTACTCGCCATCCAAGCTCTGTTTGACTCAATGCCCAGGCGTATCAAGGCCGTTATTACGGTAAAGGTGGTTGTTCTGGGTACTGATTTCTCAGGGTCTATGCACCAAAATTGCGTGAAAATACTACATGTCAGTAGTATAATATATTTGTCCAATGAATACCTGTTTATCATCTGCATTTCTTCTAGGTGTAGCAATTTTAATGGCCAGTAGTGTAACATAACTTTCATTTGTATCATTCATGCCAAAGGAAAGGAACCTTTCAGCAGGTTTCTTTCGCTTCATACACGGCAGTATAGTGACAACCGCACTTTTGCAGGTAATATGTGTTGTTTCGCTTGAGCGTACAGAAACAAAAGTGGCAGCATTAATGTCTTTAATCAGTTGTTCAATGTAATTTTGATACATACAGTCTAAAAGTTCATTTTGTATAGTGTGCGAGGTGTATTTACAGATGGAAGAACTAGAGCTTATCTAATACTGTGTCAAGTCTTCCAAGAAGAGATAACAAGTCTAAGAAATTAACACTCTTAGCTGAGTCCCGTTTTTCATTGGGAGACTTAATGCTAACTGATCAGTTCCATAAAACGTTAAGCACTTTGCTACTGTGTTTAGCATGTTTCTATTCGTGATAACTAATTGATTATGTTTCTGAATCTACAGTTTATACGCTGACTCAATCTGAGCAGCAATATTAATGGTGCAGAACGTTTTGTATTTACAAGAATTTTCTTAATGCAATCCACTTTCCTCATGTTTCTTAATTCGTTTACGTAAATGCGTTAGATCCTGACAGCCATCTGTTGTCCACAATCCTCCATCAAACAACACACAATAGAAACAAAATAACTTTGCTTTCGACCAGTCAGTGTTAACGAAGATATATTGCTGGAAGTTCTGTTCTTATTTACACTGAAATCTTTTGGCTGATGTCTACCTAGCCACATAATTTCTAGATTCTCTTTCGTACTTAATAAAGTGTGTTTTAGCTGACAATTTGCTTTACTCATTTTAAAATCAATATAAGGAAACTCAAGTTTCAAGCACAGCTCCAGAATATGGATCACTGTTGAGAGATAGAACGGTTTCCTGTCTGCGACGTTTTCCATTGACGAATAGCAATAGGGGAGCGGCGGAGGGGGCTGAGGGATGCAGTAATGCACATGACAGCGATTACTGGCTGGTGCGTTAAACGATGTGGGTGAAAATTCTGGCTACAGGCCCAAGCTGGCTGACCGCAAACACTGTAGACTTATGCTCAGGTGGGAGAGTGGTAACGTGACAGACAGCACGGGAGAAAGAGGACTACGCACGATTTGGACCGTCCACCAGGTGCCATGTCAAGAGGCAAAGCAGAGAGAGGGAAACAGCTTACCGCGCGGAGTGGCCGACGGGTTTGAGACGCCATGTCACGGACTGCGCGGCTCCTCCCGCCGGAGGTTCGAGTCCTCCCTCGGGCATGGGTGTGTGTGTTGTTCTTAGCATAAGTTAGTTTAAGTAGTGTATAAGTCTAGGGACCGATGACCTAAGCAATTTGGTCCCTTAGGAACTCACACACATTTGAACATTTTTGGAAACAGCTTTGTCACATTACTGTGATTCCAGTTTTCGCAGCGGGGGTTTTAGTTCAAGTACGGGCCATCTGACACTGGCCCACGGCATTTCATCACTCTGATGCTTTGAGGGGAGGGTGAGGGAGAATTGGCGTCAAGGCATGGCGAGGCTACTGTCACATGTACTACATCAAAATCAAGTCATATTCACCTTGTTTCATATGATACTGAAAAAACACGCAGAATAAAATTATACCACAAAATTCCTGTGTGATCCACCCTTGTCATGAGGTGAGTCTGGTATACATACCTCAAATTAACATGTGGTGGGCTCCGGCCGTTATGGGACCATTTCTTGCAAACATCAGTTGTCCTACACAACTGTGTAGTAGTAAGTTATCTGTGTCTTTAGGGTTATTTGGATTTCGTTGGGAGTTGTACCGCGGCTAGCGTGATGACTAGACGAAGATGATTGTTTCAAATTATGAAAATACCCAGCGCTACGTGTACTAATCATTTGTGATCATAAAGAAGTGCTGAATGAAATACAATGTTTTGATTTAATTGTTGTGTTCTAAAATTTTGTGGTTCCAATTATTAGATCAGTATGAGTGATACGATGTAAGACGATTCAGTTCCTGCTCACCTACACCAATACCTTAAAAGTGGCAATTGTGACAGGAAAGTCGTAAAGTTCCAAGTTTGTGTGTTGCCACGGTCGCCACTTTGTGATTTGGGTGGCGGGGGGTAGGGGGCGTCATTGCTACTTCAGTAATCAGAACCGTAAACTTATAGGACACAACAGTTAAATTCAGTGATTGATACATACATAAGCCTTCCCTTTCTCATGTACTTAGTACTCTCGCTGCTTTTATAGCTTCAATCACCGTATCCGATTCGCAATGCTAGGCATAGACTCAACTCCAAATACAACCCGTAGTAGTCCGGTACAGATAGACTGAATATTTCGTCCGTTAAGTATGGCAACGGGAGGGCTGTGATTGTCGACAAATACAACGCAGCAGACTGTTTTATTACACAGATAACTTAATAAACCAGTCTTTCAAGTGACAGACCAGCGCTCCTTAGCACTACTCACTAAGCGACTCTCTCAGCGGTTGGTTGCTGAGGTAGTTATTCGCAAGTGGTGTTAGGGTCTCTGGGCTTGACTTTGACAAAGGACAGATTACGCAGAGTCTGTGAACGAGTGTCTCGAAAACGGCGAAGCTGGTCGAATGTTCACGTGCTACTGCCGTGAGCATCTGCGGAAGAGGTAGAATGACAATGAAACTACCACTAGGCGCCAAATAGATGGACGTCCACGTCCACGTCCACAGAACTTTAAAGTAGGAGCACAATCCCGGTGCACGCACAAGTGTTTCGAAGCACTCCGCTCATCGTACATCGTCGAACATGGAGCTCTGCAGCAGGCCACCCCCTACGTGTTCACATGTCGACTTAACGACATCATCAATTACGACTGCTGTGAGCACGGGACTATCGGGATCCGATTGTCGATCAGTGGAAGCGTGTCGAGTCTTCGGTTGAGTCTCATTTTTGCTACACTAGGTCACTGGTCGTCTCTGCAAACGCCGTCATCGAGGGGAACAGCGGCTCAGAATGTGCAGCGCATCACGAATGCAGCCTGGTGAGAGCCGTGTTATGTAATTGGAGACATTCTCCTGCTCTTGCATGGGACCCTTGGTAGTAATCGAAGACACCTAACAGCTGCGAACTACCTACATTCTTTCATGTTTGATGTCTTCTCCGAAGGCGATGTCATCTTTCAGCAATATACACTCCTGGAAATGGAAAAAAGAACACATTGACACCGGTGTGTCAGACCCACCATACTTGCTCCGGACACTGCGAGAGGGCTGTACAAGCAATGATCACACGCACGGCACAGCGGACACACCAGGAACGGCGGTGTTGGCCGTCGAATGGCGCTAGCTGCGCAGCATTTGTGCACCGCCGCCGTCAGTGTCAGCCAGTTTGCCGTGGCATACGGAGCTCCATCGCAGTCTTTAACACTGGTAGCATGCCGCGACAGCGTGGACGTGAACCGTATGTGCAGTTGACGGACTTTGAGCGAGGGCGTATAGTGGGCATGCGGGAGGCCGGGTGGACGTACCGCCGAATTGCTCAACACGTGGGGCGTGAGGTCTCCACAGTACATCGATGTTGTCGCCAGTGGTCGGCGGAAGGTGCACGTGCCCGTCGACCTGGGACCGGACCGCAGCGACGCACGGATGCACGCCAAGACCGTAGGATCCTACGCAGTGCCGTAGGGGACCGCACCGCCACTTCCCAGCAAATTAGGGACACTGTTGCTCCTGGGGTATCGGCGAGGACCATTCGCAACCGTCTCCATGAAGCTGGGCTACGGTCCCGCACACCGTTAGGCCGTCTTCCGCTCACGCCCCAACATCGTGCAGCCCGCCTCAAGTGGTGTCGCGACAGGCGTGAATGGAGGGACGAATGGAGACGTGTCGTCTTCAGCGATGAGAGTCGCTTCTGCCTTGGTGCCAATGATGGTCGTATGCGTGTTTGGCGCCGTGCAGGTGAGCGCCACAATCAGGACTGCATACGACCGAGGCACACAGGGCCAACACCCGGCATCATGGTGTGGGGAGCGATCTCCTGCACTGGCCGTACACCACTGGTGATCGTCGAGGGGACACTGAATAGTGCACGGTACATCCAAACCGTCATCGAACCCATCGTTCTACCATTCCTAGACCGGCAAGGGAACTTGCTGTTCCAACAGGACAATGCACGTCCGCATGTATCCCGTGCCACCCAACGTGCTCTAGAAGGTGTAAGTCAACTACCCTGGCCAGCAAGATCTCCGGATCTGTCCCCCATTGAGCATGTTTGGGACTGGATGAAGCGTCGTCTCACGCGGTCTGCACGTCCAGCACGAACGCTGGTCCAACTGAGGCGCCAGGTGGAAATGGCATGGCAAGCCGTTCCACAGGACTACATCCAGCATCTCTACGATCGTCTCCATGGGAGAATAGCAGCCTGCATTGCTGCGAAAGGTGGATATACACTGTACTAGTGCCGACATTGTGCATGCTCTGTTGCCTGTGTCTATGTGCCTGTGGTTCTGTCAGTGTGATCATGTGATGTATCTGACCTCAGGAATGTGTCAATAAAGTTTCCCCTTCCTGGGACAATGAATTCACGGTGTTCTTATTTCAATTTCCAGGAGTGTAATTGTCCATGTCTCGGAGCCAGAAACGTAGTACAGTGGCTTGGAGAGCACTATAGTAAACTCACTACGAAGTTTCGGTGACTAAATTGGCCTGTTGTAAATTCTATGGAACCCATCTGGGTCGCTAACATGATGATCCATCGTGGCGTACTCAGACGAGCGGCCTGTTATTTACACGAATTACATGACGTGTGCGTAGACATCGAATCCCACATACCTCCACAAACCTATCGACGAACTGTCGGATCCCTGACACAAGGAATCAGTGACGTTTTTCGTTCAAAATTCGGGCAAACAAGCTGTTAAGCAGGTGGTCACAATGTTGTGGCACATCACTGTATATGACCAGCATCAGAGGTTATCGGTAGTGAATATTAGTAACCAGCGGGTGAGCGAGTAGTATTAACTCTGACCGTTGTATGACCAGGGAGAGTCCGTGATTCTAAACAAAATTGAAGCAAAAACTCACATTTCTATTTATAAGCACACTTTCTAATTTAATCACAACTGCTTCCTCAATAACATTATCCCAATAGCAAGAAGTGCATATAAGACCCTCTACGTTGTTGTATTCCATAGAGTCACTGGTGGTGCCAGTACACAGTCCCAAAGGGACTGACCATCTCATCATCTGCCACAATTGCAGGGGATATGGTAGGCAATTGCCTTACGCAAATAAAGATCAACCCTTACAAACGCTAAAAGTCCCCTAATCTGAGAGGATGGTCAAAAAGTGTGTTTCTGCAGAGGACGACTAGTCCTATTCGAAATGATATTAAGGAAAAAAGGCCTTAGACTTTTGTGTCACGACGTTATTTCCATCATTCACCCAATTCACATTTGTTCGATAGCACAATGGGCGTCTGTTCTTTCACTGTAACCAGTCTGGTGACTTCGAAGTGGACTAACTTGGCCGGCCGCGGTGGTCTAGCGGTTCTAGGCGCTCAGTCCGGAACCGCGCGACTGCTACGGTCGCAGGTTCGAATCGTGCCTCGGCCATGGATATGTGTGATGTCCTTATGTTAGTTAGGTTTCATTAGTTCTAAGTTCTAGGCGACTGATGACCTCAGAAGTTAAGTCGCATATGCTCAGAGCCATTTGAACCATTTTTGTTTTACTTAATTAATCACAAAGATCGGTCCTAATTACACAACTATATGTATAGCGCTATACAAGGACGCCATAAAAGCGCAATACACCGTAAAACCTGACGACACCATACAACTGGTGTTAGCCTGCTGATAAAAAATTTCGCAATACCACTCGAAACTAGCGAAGGACACACTCAAACTCTGCCCTACACCTACAAGCTGGTGGGAAAAAGGCTGGCGTGTAAGGTACTATCTTTATTCTTTTTCGTAGGAAACACGTTCAACTGACGAGATGCTGGTGTTGGACAGAGAAGAGTTTAAAAAGTGTATTACCTGTAGGCATACAATATCCTTCCCTGGTTGACGCTACAGATGCCTGCTCAAAAACCATCCTGCAGCCCAGGTAATCGAAGCCAATACACGCTACGACAACTGAGGGGAAAAATGCGTCACAGTTCTAATAACACTTCGTCGTGAAACAACCAGCACTCGTAACGAACGGGTCATAATGCACATGTAATGGGGAAAATCGTCGTCAAGACTGCACAGGAGGCGGTAGTTGAATGTGCATTCTCCTCTATAGGCGTCCACAAACTGCCGAAAATCGAGGCCCCCTTTTTCCCTCCCTCCCTCCACCTACGGGGGGACACATACTCTTTCAAATTATATACGACGGTAGTATCTGTTCCCGAAAGAACAGTTACCGTGGATGACCATGCAGCATGTCCGCCCCAGTAGCTGAGTGGTCAGCGTGACGGATTGCCGTCCTCTGGGCCCGGGTTCGATTCCCGGCTGGGTCGGAGATTTTCTCCGCTCAGGGACTGGGTGTTGTGTTGTGTTCATCATCATTTCATCCCCATCCGGCGTGCAGGTCGCCCAATGTGGCGCCGAATGTAATAAGACCTGCGATATGGCGGCCGGACCTGCCCCGCGAGGGGCCTCCCGGCCAATGACGCCAAACGCTCATCATCATCACCATGCAGCATTGCTAGAAATGAAATGATAATTAAATGGACACCCTAGCTGCAAACAGGCGTTGATGTACTTCATTGGGGACATGTTGGAAATGTGTGCCCCGATCGGGACTCGAACCCGGGATCTCCTGCTTGAGTATGATGGGCAAACATCTATTAAGCGCACTACGAATGTAGTGGTGTGGACATGTTGGGAATGTGGATCTCACGGGGAGCGTGCAAAGGATAAGTCCCTGCAGACGCACTATCCTCTCTGCCCGCCGTGGCTCAGATGGATAGAGCGTCTGCCATGTAAGCAGGAGATCCCGGGTTCGAGTCCCGGTCGGGGCACACATTTTCAACATGTCCCCAATGAAGTACATCAACGCCTGTTTGCAGCTAGGGTGTCCATTTAATTATCATTTCTCTTTCAAATTGTTGAGTGGTACTTAAGATAGGTAGATAAATTAGTGAAATCAATGTGAAGTGAAGTAGAAATTAGAAAATAAATGAAAAACTTAGTTTAGAAGAATTACACACTGGCAAACAGCGGGCAGAGCAGCCGTGGCAACAGCCGGCGGTCGCAAGTCAGCAAGTTCAGGAGAAGCCAATGTCCTCCCCACATAAGCGGAAGCTGTCGATTCAGCCGTCAGGGCATCGTCCGACCGGCTCACGTGTTTCTCAATTGTCACATGTGATCAAAGGCCCTCGCCTACATTCCAAGAGCCAATGACCGACGTTAAGAAGATTCTTCGAGAAGCTTTTCAACGTGACAGAAGAGGCAATGACCGTGAAGTCGTTCACCTCCAGTGAACTGAAGTGAATAAATACGCGGGACGCAGTGGGCCCGACAAGATGAGGAGTAGTTTTCAGTTCAGTTTTGGAGCTGAAGACCGTCATGCAGGAAGAAACTACATCGTACACGGAAGCACCAAGTCCGCCGCTGTAATGGAATAGCAAGCAGCAGCCTCGCCGCCAGAAGACAGAAGTAAGAAGGTATTTGAAGACTGATTGTTACGTACCCGGGTGACTCGTGAGGACGGGAAGGGGACGGCCTCACATCAGCAGTCACCTGTGGGCTGGTGATGAAGATCTGACAGCCGAAGACTGGCAAGCGGGAGTCCGTTGTTCGAGTCCGGGACACTGGCCTTCCGCCGCCGCGCCGTTCCGCTGGCCGACGCACAACACACGCGGCCGCTTAGAGAAGAGGAACACTGGGACGCCACATCCAAGGTATCACCATCCGATGCACGACTTCGTTCTCAATAATTAAACGGGCCAGCGCACGAGGCGCGTCTCCAGTCAACTGGGCGAGACGGCGACACGAGATACACACCGCCACGCGTAATCAGACGTCGCCGCTGCCGCAGCAGAAGGCTTCGCAAACGACACAGCTGCCGCTCTCCCAGCCAGAACAATCGAGTAAGGAAACAGTTGTACAAAACTTTCAATAAAAGTTATCTTATGTAAAAATGCTGTTTCATTCTACCTAATACCCGAGCCAAGGAAGAACCCACCCTGCCCACATGTTGTTAAGAGGGAAAAATTAATTTATTTAGTATTTTCACCTTGACATAATGCTTTAGAATCAAATGCCCTTTGCAGTAATGCTCATCCATACAATTGACTAGCATCAAAAGAGAAAACCCAGTTGCATTTAGTGTCAGAAGTGTTACAAAATGGCCAGCTGCTCCGCCTACCACCTCACGGCGCGGGCAGGCCGCTGTCCGCCCTTTGCTGCCACCCTATGCAGTCGCTCGCCACACTCGACTTTCCACCATCTGGGCAGCGGCCCTAGGCAACACAAAAAGGAAATTAAGTAGCATAACCCCGCCCATCCAGAGAACGGTCCAGTTGGCCGTCAAAACTCGGCTTTCCACCATCTGGCTGCAGCCTTAAGGCGACGCTCCTACGGCAACACAGTAGCCTGTATAGCCAACTCAACAATAGGAGATAAAAGGACGACCGCCTCAAGTGCAACTTGTTCATACAAAATATAGCGACAGAGCCCCCATGCACTGCCTCCCTTAGACAGAGAGCGGCTTTGTTCGGCGACTGCTTTGCACCACTCACAATACGCAGCATACCTTCAGACGATGGTGCTAGACAACAAAAGGGAAATTAAGTAGCATAACCCTGTCCATCCGCAGGATGCTTCAGAAGGCTATTTCAAATGTCTGCTGTTTGCAAAACAGAAAGCCCCTTTCGCAGTGCCTTCAGTACAAAGCGCGACGCCGGCATCACTCAGAAGCGTGATAAATGACCGCTATCCCGACCAAGGGAAGTCGGCCGCCGTTCTGTGCTGGACTAGTTAACATCAACTCGACTCTTATAATAAAGCAATTATTAAATAAGAGAAACACAACCATTTTACATTCGGCAACAACAGTTGTATAGTATCGTCAGTTTTTGAGCCGGATTACGCTTTTATGCCGTCCTTGTGTAGTGCTATGCCTATAGTTGTGTAATTAGGCCCGATCTTTGTGATTAATTATGTAAATAGGATCGATCTTTGCGTCAGTTTCCCGACCAAAATCTTCCTATCCCACATCTGGATAGTTCTCATGTATTAAGGATCGCACTTGGGTCTTCCATCCAGTAGAATCAGGGTTAGAGTCCCGGAAAGGGCACAGCCATTTTTATTTTCCTGTCAGTTCCAAGCGCCTCTTGTGGTTTAATTGCGCTATGGGGGTACACTTGGGCTTTCTGCCCAGGAGAACATGGGTTCGAGTCCCAGAAAGGATACCGTCAATTTTAATTACCCCTCAAAATTCGAAATTCCCGCCAATAGGTTAGGTTGGGGGTGGGGGAGGGGAAGAGCGGCTGGGGCACACGTGTAGCTGAGAAAACACGTGATGTCATCGGGGGCGGGGATGAGCGTGGTCGGGGGTGGGATGGGGGTGGTTAATTGATCAATTTAATTAACTTAAATATCTATTTGATATCAAAATTGCGCTACAAATGCCGACTCCCCACTACTAGCAAAGTCATCAGCAAATCGTACCACTGATATGCTTTCACCTTGAATTTTAATTCCACTGCTGAACCTTTCTTTTATTGCCATCACTGCCTCTTCGATGAGCAGATTGAACAGTAGGAGCGAGAGAAAGTATCCCTGTCTTACACCCTTTTTAATCCGAGCACTTTCTTCTTGGTCCCTCTTGGGTCTTGTTGAAACTAGTCATAATTTATATTATTCACTTGCAATCTTGGATATTAAATAAATTTGTTACAAAAAAATTTACTTTATGTTGTACATGGGCGTTAGCTTCTGGAAAATGAGGTGGGTATACGCCTATACGGACCGTAGACTCGCCGGACGTGCGACTGCATACCGGGAGAGTGGTTTTCTTTGGGGCAACTGTGTTCTCCATTCAGGCCGGGCCACCTGTAGCAGAGCCTGGTAGGAAACGAGTATCCTGTCCGTCTGATTTATTCTGGGCGCAGCGCGCGCGCCTCGCAGGGCCCCGCCACGATAAATTCCCGCGTTCGGTCCCCGTTTTAATTATTCATCGCGAGCCATTAGCGGAGGCAGGTTCCGCCTGAGTGCGCGCGGGCCGTTCGTGATCGTGGCCGGCAACGAGTCGCCCGCCACTGACTCAGAGCGAAGGGGTTGGCCGTGCACAGCCTCGCCCACCCCCACCACCCCCTCCCTCAGCGCACCAACCACTCTGTGTCCCGCCGGGTCACAAATAACTGTCAATTGAGCCCCGTCCGGAGAAGCGGAAGTGGCCCCGCGGCGATCTGGGGTGGCGGGATACTGCAGCGAGGGTTGATTCCTGCCCCAGCGGCCAGTGTAACAAACTCCCTTGTCGGCGAGTTCACATACATGGGCTTTCAATCGATGCTGGATTTGACTATACAGGGTGTTACAAAAAAGGTACGGCCAAACTTTCAGGAAACATTCCTCACACACAAATAAAGAAAAGATGTTATGTGGACATGTGTCCGGAAACGCATAATTTCCATGTTAGAGCTCATTTCAGTTTCGTCAGTATGTACTGTACTTCCTCGATTCACCGCCAGTTGGCCCAATTGAAGGAAGGTAATGTTGACTTCGGTGCTTGTGTTGACATGCGACTCATTGCTCTACAGTACTAGCATCAAGCACATCAGTACGTAGCATCAACAGGTTAGTGTTCATCACGAACGTGGTTTTGCAGTCAGTGCAATGTTTAAAAATGCGGAGTTGGCAGATGCCCATTTGATGTATGGATTAGCACGGGGCAATAGCCGTGGCGCGGTACGTTTGTATCGAGACAGATTTCCAGAACGAAGGTGTCCCGACAGGAAGACGTTCGAAGCAATTGATCGGCGTCTTAGGGAGCACGGAACATTCCAGCCTATGACTCGCGACTGGGGAAGACCTAGAACGACGAGGACACCTGCAATGGACGAGGCAATTCTTCGTGCAGTTGACGATAACCCTAATGTCAGCGTCAGAGAAGTTGCTCCTGTAGAAGGTAACGTTGACCACGCCACTGTATGGAGAGTGCTACGGGAGAACCAGTTGTTTCCGTACCATGTACACCGTGTGCAGGCACTATCAGCAGCTGATTGGCCTCCACGGGTACACTTCTGCGAATGGCTCATCCAACAATGTGTCAATCCTCATTTCAGTGGAAATGTTCTCTTTACGGATGGAGCTTCATTCCAACGTGATCAAAGTGTAAATTTTCACAACCAAAATTTATGGGCTGACGAGAATCCGCACGCAATTGTGCAATCACGTCATCAACACAGATTTTCTGTGAATTTTTGGGCAGGCATTGTTGGTGATGTCTTGATTGGGCCCCATGTTGTTCCACCTACGCTCAATGGAGCATGTTATCATGATTTCATACGGGATACTCTACCTGTGCTGCTAGAACATGTGCCTTTACAAGTACGAAACAACATGGGGTTCATGCACGATGGAGCTCCTGCACATTTCAGACGAAGTGTTCGTACGCTTGTCAACAACAGATTCGGTGACCGATGGATTGGTAGAGGCGGACCAATTCCATGGCCTCCACGCTCTCCTGACCTCAATCCTCCTGACTTTCATTTATGGGGGAATTTTAAAGCTCTTGTCTACGCAACCCCGGAGGGTGGATGCATGTATCCTCGCGCATGTATCCGGCGACCTTCGGATTACGAACCCGAGCGCTTACCGCTGCACCACGACGCTGTAGAAAATTATTAATCGTAGAGAGTATTTCACCGCAACGGTTTCTTTTAACTGTCGATTTTCTCGAGAACGGCTGAGAAGCGCATCTTGGTGCTTTGCCACATTACACCTCTGGCCATGAGCTTTTATTATGCGCAGTATGAATCGAATCTGAATTTCACAATTGGCGGCCTCCCCTTGTGAGATGAAAAGTTCAGCCCAAGAGAGGAATCCTGCTTGAATTTGTGTGGTAGGTGGCTGCGACTGATTGATTTGGTTAGTTTTTTGTGAGAATATGTCAGTTGTAATGTTTCTGTGAGGTTGCTGTTTTGCGACGTGAAATAGAAACGTGTCTGTGTAAAATTTTGTTTTAAGCTTGGAAAAACCAGTGCAGAAACACACCTAAAATTCAATCTTTTGGAGACAACGCTTCAGGCCACACAGAGACTTACGACTGGTGAAAGCGGTCCAAAAGCAAAAGTGTGTGGATCCTTCTTCAACCTTTTTGAACTGCGGAATAGGAGCCAACTAGTGCTGCTCGCTCTTTATTTCACAGACTATAACGCCAGTCTTTCGTGTTGACACTCAGGTCAGTCCCGGAAACCACTTTGTCCGACGCCTCCCTCTTATCGACAGCGGCGGAAAGACGGGGGAAGCGAAGCCTTGTCAGGTGGAGTAATGGAATCCGTGGCTTTGCCGGAGCGCGAGGCGGCAGTCGGTCGGATGCTCCGCGGCGACAGGGGGCGTGATTTTATTACCCGGAAAGGCCGGCACGCCGACAGCTCTCCGCCGCCGGCCCGCATCGGAAGCGGCGGCCCGGCCCTGTCGAATGCATTAGGTCGGCCGGCTACCGGCTACCGGCTACTGGGGCCGCTAATGTATTCCTTCTGTAGCCGGCCTGTCCGCATCCATAAACAGCTGACTGTCGGACACTTGCTGGCGCGCCCTACCCCCATCAGGACTTGCTGCTGCGTGCTGTGCCTCATGTTAATACTGCCGAAGCCACTCCCGCCGATTCCACAGCATCTTGTTGGTCGGCGTGTAACATTGCCATAGCTTTTCGGTTTCTTTTGATGTATCATCCTGTTCGACCGCTACAAAGCATATCGAAAATATTGGCAAACTACTGGAAGCAGTTATTCGCTCCAAAACTAGGAAACATAGGCCGTTAAAGTATGTAAGATTTTCAGTTGCTGAAAGAACTTTGTTGAAAGAACATTTATAC
This sequence comes from Schistocerca serialis cubense, assembly GCF_023864345.2. NCBI lineage: Eukaryota > Metazoa > Arthropoda > Insecta > Orthoptera > Acrididae > Schistocerca > Schistocerca serialis. The sequence continues at coordinate 629,836,078 of NC_064642.1, read as the reverse complement.
GTTTTAATTCCCCGTCCACAAGGTGCATTGGAAGGACGTTAACAAAAAAGGTTGGATGAAATCCCAAAAAAATGGTTCAAATGGCTCTGAGCACTATGGGACTTAACATCTCAGGTCATCAGTCCCCTAGAACTTAGAACTAATTAAACCTAACTAACCTACAGACATCACACATATCCATGCCCGAGGCAGGATTCGAACCTGCGACCGTAGCGATTGCGCGGTTCCAGACTGAAGCGCCTAGAACCGCTCGGCCACACCGGCCGGCACCTGAGCTAAGGCAAACAGGTGGGAGGCGCGGGGGCATCTGGTGGTTTTCCACTCGATCTTGTGGGCAGAAGATGTCAAATTATACTACGCCATCTTCAAGCCCCTGACTGACTGACGGGTACGAGAAATCTACCTCGTTTGTGATCTAATCAGGGGCCAGTAATACTGGTATTAGTAGATACCTACTTGCTACAGTGGTAACTTCAACTGTCACCTGCCGACTATTAGATAACGCTGAAACTGGTTGCCAAACAAAACAAGGTTGGGAATTTGACGGCTGAAAGGTGTTTAATTTGACATCTTCTGTCGAACAGCCGAGTCCCACAACCATCCCTAAAAAGATGGACATATAGAGACTTGTGGGCAGAGGGTTAATTATGACGGTAGTGGATATTCATGATTGTCTCTATAATTTTAGGAGACATTTGTATTGACGAAGTATGAGCCGGCCGCTGTGACCGAGCGGTTCTAGGCGCTTCAGTCCGGAACCGCGCTGTGCTGCGGCCGCAGGTTCGAATCCTGCCTCGAGCATGGATGTGTGTGATGTCCTTAGGTTAGTTTGGTTTAAGTAGTTCTAAGTCAAGGGGACTGATGACGTCAGATGTTAAGTCCCACAGTAATCAGAGCCATATTTTTTCGAAGTGTGACATATTCAGATTCCTATTTCTTGACTAGTAAAGGTACATGTGTACATGTAAATCGACGGGATACAGTGTATCAAGGTCTGAAATATGATTCTGATAATGATTGTGGCCGAAAGTCGTTAAGGTTTACATTTTTAAAATATGAAATATAAATAGCGCTCAAGATGGGCAATTACACTGAATAATCACGTGCAGGTATACAGCGACCCGATGTTTAAAGTTTGTTGTAATTCAAAACAGCCTATGATTGCATTTTTTCCTTTATTTTGTGACCAGATATGATAATCATCATATGTGTTAGTCTTTCAGAATTAGTAAACAAAATGTAAAAAAGAACTCTTAACCTATATTGAAAACACAATAAAACTATAAAAATGGCTCTGAGCACTATGGGACTCAACTGCTGAGGTTATTAGTCCCCTAGAACTTAGAACTAGTTAAACCTAACTAACCTAAGGACATCACAAATATCCATGCCCGAGGCAGGATTCGAACCTGCGACCGTAGTGGTCATGCGGTTCCAGACTGCAGCGCCTTTAACCGCACGGCCACTTCGGCCGGCAATAAAACTATAGTCAACACAAATGACCCGCCGTATGTGGTACCTCAGTGACTGCATGCTGACTGTGACCGTGTTTGTTTATGTACGTTTGCTATTTCGTGTACTGTGCACAGAAAATTGTATGCGATGTTTAATACGTGTAAGCTTCTGCACAAGTGCGCCACAACAAAACTTACAGACAATATAACTATGCAGCACCTTACACATCGAAAATATCACGAATAAATGACATAACACACAGAAAACTCACTTAAAAATTGGTTAAAAATTGGAATCATTTCGCGAAACGTGGTGTGCAAAGTATAAATAACAGAAAATCCTGACGGTGGCAGAAGTTATTTGTAAACGAAACCATTAACGTTAGTTATGACTCTGTTACAGTTCTCATTATTTTAAAAAAATGCAGTAACCTTTCTTGTTTTACTTATCCGACGAGCAGTAAATTTTAGTGCAGTGAGATTATTGACACTCGAACTGACGATTTTCATGTTTCGACGGGAAGTAGTATCTTTTTTTTTCCTTGTAATTTTAAACTAGCATGTACAAGAATATGCATGCCTCAGGTCTGATAAATCTTTCTGCAAGTCATTCGCAAGAATGATCGTCCCTCTTTCTCTGTATCAATTTCGTTATATGTAAATTATAGTTATTTAATATTTTTAAATTAGTACTGATAATAACTAAAAGAATAGGGGCAAGATAAACAGTAAGAATAACGACGTACTTACTTCATACTGCGGCCGTTAGTCTGGGCTGTTGTGTAACATAACGCAAAAAAATGTTTATAGCTTTGCTTCCGATTATTTTGAAACCAATGCACAAATACAGTAGACATTATTTGGCTCATTGGTGTGGTACAAACGTTCCAAGGCCGACCGATGCCTCATTAACATCCATCAAAGGGAAGGAACATAGGTGCATGAAATTCGCCACTAATGATCTGTCTGTATGCCGCATAGCATATTCTCTTTATGAGAAAAAGCCACCGCCTCGCCATCGTGGACAATCGAACATAGCTTCAGTTGTTGAATAATAATCACCGCTGCGTCGTGTGTTGTCAAATATGCATTGCAAGCCTGCAGTAAAACTTTGATGAAGAGAGGAATTTCGATGTACTACAAAGATGATGCTAAAGATTATGTACCATAAATAATTCCTTACGACATCGCTCACTACAGTAAGCAACGATACGTCTGAGGTTGAGGTTGAACTCGAGTATAAAGGAAAGTAGTTCGAATTCTCAATAAAATCTTCATGGTTTTAAAGCCGCGTCAAATGCGAATAGTTTTACTCCTGATGACGATGGCGGAGATAGCCATCGAAACCTTGAGAGTTTTATTAAAACTGACGAGCCTGGAAAATCGAAATATTTTATTCAGACATGCCGCCGCGAAAGCCTCCGAGGACACAATTCGTATTCTCTCTGATTCTCTCATTACGTTTTACGCGATTTTCTCAGTTACTGGCAGAAAATGTGTGAGTTGCTCCTTTAATGTTGCCAATCCTTACGTAGCAACAACAAAATGCAGTTGCAAATCGAAACGAAAACGCAGCCGCAGTATACTTCACAAAACAACTCTCCCGATATCCTACTTCTTCAGGTGGTCCTTGGATCACCCGATAATTGTTTGCGGTCTGTTGAACGGTTCTCGTACAATTGGGATATCTTCAGTTTCGTTTCATCGACAAATCAGTCAGCATATCATTACGCTCTGAGGGCTATAATGTTATGTGTATAGGAGTAGACAAGGAAAACTCCCGTTAAGTAATAGATGAATAATTAAATAACGGAACGAATTTTGACAGCACAGAGTGAGTTTTTTGAAGTGTAGTGGCAGACTAAATCTGTGTGGTGACCCGGCGGGTCGCAAGGCAACGGTCTTACCACTGAACTTCTTTTATTGACAATTGTCTCGGACCGAACAAGGTGGTGCAGTGGTTAGCACACTGGATTCGCATTCGGGAGGACGACGGTTCCAACCTGCGTCTGACCATCCTGATTTAGGTTTTCCGTGATTTCTCTAAATCGCTTCAGGCAAATGCCGGGATGATTCCTTTGAAAGGGCACTGCCGCTTATTCCCCATTCTTCCCTAATCCGCGCTTGTGCTCCGTCTCTAATGACCTCTTCGTCGACGGGACGTTAAACACTAATCTCCTCTTCCTCCTCCTCCTAAATTGTCTCGATCGCATTTAGGGGGCTCGATAGTTTACCGGTTTCGACTGTGATGTAGCAACGGCACGAGAACTGCTAGAAACGTTCCTTTCGTCGTACTTTGGAGCTTCCGTGGTGTCGTGCGAATCAGCATAAGCCTAAATCCAAGCATTCTTTTCGAAAAGTGAGCGGAACAAGTTACACGATATACTTCCCCACTTATTTAATAGCAAGTGTTTACTGGCGTATCCGGATTACTTTTCTGCGGTGCCACACTACCCATTCAGTTTAAACCATTAAACTCGCGAGTCTTTTAAAGAATCTAATTCCCATCTTCACGTGCCTGATTACTTTAAAAATGAGTCAATGTGTCAGATATCTGGCTTTGAGCGTGTAAGCGAGAAAGAGTTTTGTAAAGGTTTGAAATATGTGCAAAGTTTATCGATAGTCGCTCAGTGCTGTCATTCTCAAATACTGGTAGGATAAAGTTCGGGTGTTTGCGAGTAATCAGTGACGCTGCCTCAAGACTTTCACACAGTTTCTAAGTGTCTTATTGTGCTAAACACTGAAACCTTCCCGTCTCCTCTATATCTCTTTTGTTACGCAACCTTCCCTTCTACAATAACCTATGAAACTATCCCTTAGGATTTCTATCTCTTGCTTAATAATAATAAATGAAATCTTCCCTTTGAAATTAATTCTCTTTCTCAATCTTCGCATACAAATTTAAATGCTGCTTATTAAAAGTGATTTCTGATTATTTCGACGAAACATAAAATGTGTCGTCGTCGTGGCCCTCAGTCGTTACCTGCAATAATCCAAAACTGTTCCTTACCTTTTTTTACTGTTACTGGATCGCCATATGACTGCTACATCGAACTGCGACATGACTATACTTACTCTGTTTTACTATACTCTGTTAGCTGCTAGTGGGTTGTCATAATAAGTGACTGTATTTATTCCCAAAGCTGACGTTATTCTTTAATAGCAAAGCTGACGTTATTCTATAATTAATTTGACTGAAGTTACGTAATTCATAGTTAAACTTTTTCTTGACAACAATAAAATTTTGCAAAGTTTTACGTTGATGGTTTTTGGGATGGATTATAATCAGTAATGCAATATTGCTGCCAAAAATTAATTATATTATGAATGAAATGATTTTACAAACATTCAAATGGGACTTACTTTTTACAATAATCATACAACTAGCACTGCGCAAACATACCTTCAGTTGTCTTGAGTTTCTCAAAAAAAATAATTCGATAATATTAGTTCCTCTTATGATTATAGTTAGCTGATGTCTCTGTACATCCGTTTATAATCTCTTGTAAATCATAGCTGGTGGCTGGCAGGCACACCGCTCCTCTCAACCTCTCGCTTCAGACCTGCTACCGACTCGCTTCACATCTCGCTTACTACTGACTTCTACGAACGCTAAAGTGCGGTCTCTCCCGCCAACAATACTTTCTGGTGCAGACAATCCCTGCTACCATTACAAAATGTATCAATGCGCGGTCTTTCCCGCTCTTTTCTTAAAATGTATCCATACGCGGTCTCTCATAACCTTTTTAAAATTATATCAATGTGCGGTCTCTCCTGCCAACAATACTTTGGTGCAGACATTCCCTGCTACCACAGTTATTTCCAGCATGACAAATATTAATATTCCTGCTTAATCAAATTAATAAAATATAAGCATCATTCATAAATTGTGGTTTGACAATATACAGTAGAAATATACACTTCTTACAACATTTAACATAAGATTATATCTCTTAATGAATAGGTAGTGACAAAATTTTAAATGTGGTCAATAATTACGCGAAATATTGAAAATCAAATATTCATTGCCCCCGAAAGCCGTTAGACAGACAACCTGGAATTGGTATTAGGTTCCGTGACACTGTTTAGTAATATTGAGAATGAGCCAGAACTCGACTTTCACAGATGATAGTTTGGACTAAGACAAGGGAAAAAAAGCTAGTAAATGTGGTATTTGAAAAACCTTAAGAGCTATTAGCACTAGTCCATCTGCGATACTGTGAAACACATTTCTTCTGCTGCTAGCTTTTTCTTTCTATATTTTGGTTGGAGGTAAGGCGGATCAAACAAAGAAAGAATGTTCAGTAAACCTGAGCCCTAAGTTGCATGCCTTAAGAGCTATTTAGAAGAAGGGACGTGTTTCACAGAAGCAAAGATGACCAACTGCTAACAGCTCTTAAAGTATGCGCTGTAGAGACCATGTTTACTGGACCCGTTTTTTCTTGTTTTGGTCAATACTACCTCTTCTGAAATTATGAAAAGTAAAGAGCTGCCAGTAGTAGAGATGTGTTTCACAGTAACGAAGATGAAAAAGTGCTAATATTTAAGATATACATGATAGATCCTATATTGTCTACAATTTTTCCCTTGTTTGCTCCACACTACCTCGTCTGAAAGTTTGTCGGTCGAGTTCCCGTTCCCCTGTAGACAAGAGTCGCCAGCTTTGCTCTCAAAGTCAATAATTAAAAGCCTTGTAACTGTCTAATTACTTTCAGGGAAGATTCCGCGATCTTGTGGATCGGAATGTGTTCAACGCATGCAGTTCAACAAACTACCTCCGACTGGATACTAGCAAGTCTCGCCAATACTCACCGCAACAGCACAACGAGAATACAGTTCGAAGTTAGTACAGGAAGAGACACACAAACAAACCACTCTCAGATTCCCACGGACCCGAGTATAATTTGCTGGCATCTACTTAACCGCGCTAACTCCGTCTCCATTACTTCACGGAATCTTCTAGCTAGCTACTGTCTCCGCGACATTATGTAAGGGCTTTCTCTGCCAGCCAAGCACCAGCCCTACCACTTAAAAGCAAGACTCTCCCGGAACACCGGAAAGTTCAGCACGAAATCCACACCTGCACACTGCTGTGCATTATAGGTGTCTCTCAGTTTCACTTACTGCATGAAATAACTTGGTTAGCTTCGAAGAACCACCCTCTTCCGACATCCGAAATGCGAAAACACCAGCTCTACACCACGAGGACTGGCTCCACGGGTTTATTTAACGGATAGGCCTTAAGCCAAGAATAATCGGGAGCTGAATGCAGGCATTTCCAGTGACCCATTTCCTGCTCCCAGTAAGAAAGATTTTGTGTGGTGCTGCTTCCTTGCAGCGCTTTTATAATTTTTTTCTGGAGCATGTTTGAGAAAACACAGTCTCTGGAGGAACATTTATTTACTCGTCCTTGAAGTCAACCTCGTCGGCTTCGACCACCACCCATGTAGGATGATTAGGGAATTACTGAGCAATCATTTTCAGGCCGAACAAAAAACCCTTTCCACCTTCAGCCGGAAAATGGCCAAGGTGACTGCAGTAGCCCGCATCTCGTGGTCGTGCGGTAGCGTTCTCGCTTCCCACGCCCGGGTTCCCGGGTTCGATTCCCGGCGGGGTCAGGGATTTTCTCTGCCTCGTGATGGCTGGGTGTTGTGTGCTGTCCTTAGGTTAGTTAGGTTTAAGTAGTTCTAAGTTCTAGGGGTCTGATGACCATAGATGTTAAGTCCCATAGTGCTCAGAGCCATTTGAACCATTTGAACCATTGACTGCAGTATCCAAAAAGGTTAGCACACATTTTCGCCCGAGAAATTATATGTTACACATCTTGTTACGAAATCAACATTTCAAGAAGTTATGTAATGATCATAGTGGTGAGTTAGTCCGCCCCGTTAGCTGAGTGGTCAGCGCGGCGGAATGCCACGCCAAGGGGCCCGGTTTCGATTCCCGGCTGGGGCAGGAGATTTTCACCGCTCAGGGAGTGGGTGTTGTGTTGTCCTCATCATCATTTCATCCTCATCTCCAACGCGCAAGCCGCCCAAAGTAGCGTCGTATGCAATAAGTAGTATGCAATAAGTACTTGCCCTCGGCGGCCGAACTTCCTCGAATGGGGAACTCCCGGCCCACAATGCCGTACGCTCATTCCCAGTGGTCAATTAGAATCAGTTGATAAGTTGGTATATCCAAACACAATAGCTCCAGATGAACTTTGTTAAGTGGGTGACTCTTTGTTTTGTGAGCTCATTATGTGTCAAAAAATTTAACGCTTTTCCTTTGTCCATTGCCGCTGTTTACCACTGATCTTGTAATCGTGAAATGTCGGTTTCTTTTTCTCTAAAAAATGTTCAAATGTGTGTGAATTCTTATGGGACTTAACTGCTTAGGTCATCAGTCCCTAAGCTTACACACTACATCTACATCTACATCTACATGAATACTCTGCAATTCACATTTAAGTGCTTGGCAGAGGGTTCATCGAACCACAATCATATTATCTCTCTACCATTCCACTCCCGAACAGCGCGCGGGAAAAACGAACACCTAAACCTTTCTGTTCGAGCTCTGATTTCTCTTATTTTATTTTGATGATCATTCCTACCTATGTAGGCTGGGCTCAACAAAATATTTTCGCATTCGGAAGAGAAAGTTGGTGACTGAAATTTCGTAAATAGATCTCGCCGCGACGAAAAACGTCTTTGCTTTAATGACTTCCATCCGTACTCGCGTATCATATCTGCCACACTCTCTCCCCTATTACGTGATAATACAAAACGAGCTGCCCTTTTTTGCACCCTTTCGATGTCCTCCGTCAATCCCATCTGGTAAGGATCCCACACCGCGCAGCAATATTCTAACAGAGGACGAACGAGTGTAGTGTAAGCTGTCTCTTTATCTATGTGGTCTTTCCAACTGAAATTGTTCGTAATTTTAACACCCAGGTACTTAGTTGAATTTACAGCCTTGAGAATTGTACTATTTATCGAGTAATCGAATTCCAACGGATTTCTTTTGGAACTCATGTGGATCACCTCACACTTTTCGTTATTTAGCGTCAACTGCCACCTGCCACACCATACAGCAATCTTTTCTAAATCGCTTTGCAACTGATACTGGTCTTCGGATGACCTTACTAGACGGTAAATTACAGCATCATCTGCGAACAACCTAAGAGAACTGTGCAGATTGTCACCCAGGTCATTTATATAAATCAGGAACAGCAGAGGTCCCAGGACGCTTCCCTGGGGAACACCTGATATCACTTCAGTTCTACTCGATGATTTGCCGTCTATTACTACGAAACTGCGACCTTCCTGACAGGAAATCACGAATCCAGTCGCACAACTGAGACGATACCCCATAGGCCCGCAGCTTGATTAGAAGTCGCTTGTGAGGAACCTAAATTATCCTGAGGACGAACACACACACCCATGCCCGAGGGAGGACTCGAACCTCAGCCGGGACCAGCCACACAGTCCATGACTGCAGCACCTCAGACCGCTCGGCTAATCCCGCGCGGCTTCTTTTTCTCGTTACAGCCTTTATTTTGCATTTACCTATTTGTAAAGAGAAATGCAATTGTGTAGATCATAGATGAAATACGTACCCCATGTGTGCTTCGTCGTTTTGTGGTTGGTTCGTATTGATAGCGCCAAGTCTCGTCACCGGTGATGATTTTTTCCAGAAAAGAATTGTCCGTGTTTTGCATTTGAATCAAGTCGCAGCAGGCGTCCTGGAGTCATTGTTTTGGTTCGCGAGCCAGGGCGAGCGGTATAAACTATAGACACATTTGTTGCTTCTTCAACATTTGATCTAGAGATGTTCGTCTATTGCGATTTGTGACAGAACAATTTTGACACACTACTGCCACACAACCACTGTTTAAAACTTCCTGCTCAAAACTGGCTGTTCGAATGCACATCTGTTGTTTACAGTTGTTATCGCCAGCTGCCACCGTAGTTACTGCGCTAGAGTCGCTTATTCGCCAGTAATAAAAAAAGTGAGTACCGGAACTTATTGGAAGGAAAGTGTGTAATCAGTTTACAAGCATACTTAACAACTTGTGAGAGTATCTCACTTGAGTTAATTACGTTACTGAGTGGATGTGTTTTACGGAAGGCTAGAAGTAAACGCGTGTGACATGTGCGTTTCGTTGTGTTGCAGGCAGCTGCAGGACAACCAGATCCACACGGTGGAGCGCGGCGCCTTCCAGGACCTGATGGCGCTCGAGCGGCTGTAAGTAAAGTACTCTGCAGCTTCATACCATACGGACAAGTGCCACTTATCATTCAGCACTACTCTCTTCGTGAAAGGGAATTTTCTGGACATGTGTTGCGGTTATATGTCAAACTAACTTGAAATTGACGGTTTTCTCCAAGTTCCGGTATAATCAGTTTCAAGTAAAAACATTGCTTTGCTGCTCAGATTGTATTAAACAAATATTCTCGAGGGGAAAAAAACGAGAGAAATTATCGGCGCACACGGGTTTGAGCTTCGATTCGCAGTTGGCCACACCATGTTTTTCGTAATGTAGACATAAATCACCATAGGTGGCAGTATTATTTGGTTTATCCATTGCCCTGATGGCAATACGTTCATGTTAATAAACGGCAATAAATATCTGAAGATGCTTGAGCCTGATGAATGAAAGTAGTAGTAAATGAAATAATATGCGGACCACGGCGGTTCATCTGTACATTAATTCTTAACCGCCGCTGTATCTTCTGCAGGCGATGATGATTTTCTTAATAATTCTCTCAGGATTACTTACCTGGATGCAGTGAACAGAGTTACTTGTCATAAAAGAACTTTTTTTTCGTTCATAAAGACTTACAATACTTTTATAGTTGTGCGTCTTGTTTGCCATTGTGGCCGGCCTGAGTGGCCGTGCGGTTCTAGGCGCTACAATCTGGAACCGAGCAACTGCTACGGTCGCAGGTTCGAATCCTGCCTCGGGCATGGATGTGTGTGATGTCCTTAGGTTAGTTAGGTTTAATTAGTTCTAAGTTCTAGGCGACTGATGACCTCAGAAGTTAAGTCGCATAGTGCTCAGCGCCATTTTTTTGCGATTGTGACTCAGCAGCGCCTCTTCGCTGTATCTGTCTTCTACACATATCACATACAGTATTTGATGCGACACTGGATATACACTTTATAATGATACGCAGTACACCGTAACGCCAACCAACCGCCGTGATTTGCTTAGTATGTACAGGCGTCAAATCGGAGCCAACCAAGCGGTTGGGGTTGGTTAACGGGTCGGACTGCCGACGGTTAAAGTCAAAGCTTTGGCGGCACGTTTGTCTTGAGACGCATCTCAGTGTGGACGCCGGGTCGAATCTTCGTTGGTTTGTTGCAATTTGCTGTGTCTGTTGAACGTGTGTGTGTTAATAAGATTAAAAATGCTGGACTATGGAGCGGAATACGGAGACAGCATTAAAGCTGACAATTTTATCAGGAACGGAAATGTTTATGGGACCCAGCGAAGTGCGATTATAGCAATAAACTGAAAAGACTATCTTGGAGCGAAGTAGGGTGACTGTTAGAAAGTAATGTGAAGACTGCGACAAAGAAAATGGATTCTTTATTGACGTGTCTTCGCCCAGTAGCTAAATATCTCAGTGTAATCTTTATCCTATCTGCTGCAGGTACATTTGTAGCCGGCCGATGTGGCCGAGCGTTTCTAGGCGCTTCAGTCTGGAATCACGCGACCGCTACGGACGCAGGTTCGAATCCTGACTCAAGCATGGATGTGTGTGATGTCTTTAGGTTAGTTAGGTTTAAGTAGTTCTAAGTTCTAGGGGACTGATGACCTCAGATGTTAAGTCCCATAGTGCTCAGAGCCATTTGAACCATTTGTACATTTGTCCTGAAAAGGTGTCATCTTTGAAATTCCAGGGCGTACATAATTAAATAAGATTTCGAAATCTGTAGCTTTCATTCGGATAAAATATGAAATTCCCCGTATTCCAAATCAGCTGCAAGGTCAGACTAATTTGTCCCACCACACTGCTCCCTACCTTTTAAAAGAGAGGTCGTCCACCAGTGTCATTTATCCGTTTCTGACGATCAGCTTCTTGCAGTAAAATAAATGGTGCACGTGCGTCGACTGATAAATCGTCCTCTACCTTAGAACTGTAATTAAAGCGTTATTTTATGATAATATCGAAATGAGAGCAACCACGACAAGTTATCAGAGCCAGCTGCGATCCTGCACGACCGAATCCGTTGATCCGAATCCTCTATTTGGTGAGGATGAGAGGCCGAACGCGAATGTATTGGCGAGCAACGTTCGACCTAATCCACTGGCTGTCATTCGTTGGCCTTCGTTAGCACAGTGTGTACACGCCTCTCCTAGGAGGTACCGAAGTGAACACGCGTCTGTCGTAAAACCGCGAGATGTCCCCGCTCGTAGGTTGCCGAGTAGAGACTGTGGTGCCCCCCGTGCGTGCTGCCGGCTGTTGTAGCCGAGCGGTTCTAGGCACTTCAGTCTGGAATCGCGATACCGCTACGATCGCAGGTTCGAATCCTACCTGGGGCATGGATGTGTGTGATGTCCTTGGGTTAGTTAGGTTTAAGTAGTTCTAAGTTCTAGGGGACTGATGACCTCAGATGTTAAGTCCCATAGTGCTCAGAGCCATTTGATTTGAACCGTGCGTGCGGTGCGTCAGCCCCCGAGTGCGCGCACGCATGCCCTGGCCAGCCGCAGGGCTCAGCTCCAGACCTGCGCCGCTCCGCGCCGGCCGGTTGCCCGCTGCCCGCGTCACTAGGCTGCGCCCGCTCTCTGGGTCAGTATCTCGCGCTGCCCATCTGGACAGCCGATTAGCGGGAAACAGACTGCGCCGCCACACGCGACGCAATTTTTCACGATTTGCTACGCTGCCCGCCGACCGGCGAAATTTCCATCGCCTTATTAAATTCCCTCCACTTCTCAGCCCTCCGTAGCAGACATGTGCTTGTACGACAGCCGGCTCACACCTCGACTGAAAAAATTGTTGAAAAAAATGACATTATATCTTGCTGGCAGTGACGCATCCATGCTTAAAAAGTAATCAGAATTTCGACACTGTCTGTTCCTCACGTATGCGGTGACTTTGCAATTTCCAATTTAATCCTGGCTTTATAATTCAAAGTCTGCTAAGTAAAAATAGAAAGAACAAAATTTCATCATCACACTAAAAATTTACATCAAACATTCGTAAAAAGGTTACGAAAGTGGGCACATAGACTCAACATAATACACATCTCATCTCGTATAGCCATATTCGACAGTGCCATTGTCTACTGGCATAGGTTCTCTTCCAATAGAGAACGGTACTTCTATATGAGATGACATCTGTATTACGCTGAGTCTATATGTTCACTTTCGTGAGCTTGTTACTAAATGGTTGAAATGCCTCCAAGCACTATGGGACGTGACTTCTGAGCTCGTCAGTCCCCTAAACTTAAAAAAAAAAGAATGGTTCAAATGGCTCTGAGCAATATGGGTCTTAACTTCTAAGGTCATCGGTCCCCTAGAACTTAGAACTACTTATACCTAACTAACCTAAGGACATCACACACATCCTTGCCCGAGGCAAGATTCGAAGCTGCGACCGTAGTAGCCGCGTGGTTCTAGACTGAAGCGCCTAGAACCGCTCGGCCACCACGGCCGGATTTTTACTAAAGTTTAATTTAAATACTCAGTCTGACAGTGAAATCTGGAAGCGCGTAATGCTTAATAAAGAATTGTGCGATCAAGACCTTTCTATATTTCAAAGCTGTCTATTGAAGTTTTAAATGGACATTCGATATTTTCTTTAGCACACCACAAAAAATGGTTTTATGGTTAAAACGCTATTGCCCATCATCCAGAACTATTGAAAGCATCAGATTGCCACCAAGTAAAGCCTTGTCAAGCTGAGACCAATGTAGACGAAGGCTAATGTAGCCCCCCCCCCCCCCCCCTACTCCCATACTACAGTTCAGTTCTTTTATCTTGGCGGCCCGCGGATGCCCGCCCAGACGCGGGAGATTGCTGCGTTGCCAGTTGCACGCGCCATGAGAAGCAGCTCATAGTGTAGTATAGTTCGCAAACTTACGTTTAGGGAAGAGCGCGCAGTGTATGAAGTAAAGCCTCCACGGCCGCATTAACACTTTCGGTGCTTCAGAGACGAGCTCCCGGCATTCCGCGCTGTGCGCGATTTTGTCAGAGACACATAGTGTTCCGCCTGCTTTGACACACTTATCATTCGATTTCAGAAAAACTATTTGGCCCAAAAATTTGCCAGCTGTAGTGACCGAGCGGTTCTAGGCGCTACAGTCTGGAACCGCGCGACCGATACGGTCGCAGGTTCGAATCCTGCCTCGGGCATGGATGTGTGTGATGTCCTTAGGTTAGTTAGGTTTAAGTAGTTCTACGTTCTAGGGGACTGATGACCTCAGAAGTTAAGTCCCATAGTGCTCAGAGCCATTTGAACCATTTTTGAACCCAAAAATTGGATTTTTACACATCATCTTGACTGATATCTCCCCCCCATAAATGACTTAATTTTGTTTCGATGTTCAACGCAGTTATTGTGCAGCATTAAATGTAGTAAACCACTGCATAAAATTTTGAAGAGTTTGCAGAGGTAAAAGTCCACAGCGTATACGTTCAGTACGGTCGATTTTAGTTGCCACTAGAAATTTCAAAAAATTACATTCAAACGAATAAAATTCATGAACACTTTAACCGTTACACTAATGCAGCTCGTCATTTAACAGAATTCCTGGAGAACTTGAAAAAATCACTCAAAATACCGACAAACACTGTGGGTATGATTATGAATTACTCATGTTTCGTCCAAGTACAATAGGAAATAAACAATTACCGCTGTTCTTTATTGTGAAAAAGCGGTTGGTGAGAATGAATTTCCTTGCTATCGCTTAAATTAGGAGGCTTATTGCTTGTTTGGTTTAATTAATTAATAGAATATCAAGCAGTTGGTATAAAGAATGATTTTTCCAAACTTTCTATAAAAGAAAGTCTGCTATCAAGACATTGCTTTTGTTCAATTACTTTATTTCTGACTGAACTTTTCTAAAACTGAAGACACTCGTCCGTGCTCTACACTGCAATCGAGCTCTGGCAACGTCGTTCTCTGTTCATTGGCTGACTGTGTTTTGTGACGTCAGATGCCCAGAACGAACCTAAACTCGACCGCCATCGTAAATGACGCGCACTTTAGTACACCCAACAAAATGTTGACACACTTCCCTAATGCCTCAGGAAGTCTCCTACCATTCTCTAAGCGAACGTTGGGTGAATTAAGGATTTATTGAGTGTAAGAAGGGGAAAATAGGCTGAAAGCGTGAATTGAAGTTTGTGTTAGGGAGGGCACTGGACTAGCGTAGTCTGTGCAGCAGTGTTACCAACACTACATCGGTGGTGTAATGGCTAACATGTTTGTCTAATAAGCAGGAGACCCGGTTGCAAGTCCAGCACGTGGCACAAACTTTAATTCATTTCTTCAGTATCTATCATATTCGATGTTTCTTTCAGCGTGGCGACCAAAGCTGTAAAAATTGGAAATTTGTGGTAAGGTCTTATGAGACCAAACTGCTGAGGCCATCAGTTCCTAAGATTACACACTACTTAACCTAAATTATCCTAAGGACAACACATACACACGCATCCATGCCCAAGGGGGGACGAACCTCCGAAGGGGGCATCCGCGCGGACCGCGACAAGGCGCCTTAGAACTCACGGCTACCCCCCGCGTCACCAAAGCTGTAAATTTCGCCACCATAGTAATGTATTTATATTACAGCCCACAGGAGACACTCCTGATCCATACATAAACCGTCCAACGGTTGCCAAAAACACTTACCTATAGTTTTTTGCGTCACATCGTCGACAAATTGAAGATAAACTTTTCGTTGCTGTCTCACATTTCTGTCGCTCGGCATTGCCAGAAACACGCAGTAGTGGAAGAGAGCTCACGCAGAGACAAAGGGTCGACAGTTAATAACGATTTTAATGTTTGACATCATAGTTAATGAATTTGCCTCGCTGCATTGTTCACATAAATACGAAAAAAGCTGCGTAATCCATACACACTCCTTGTCCCAAAAGTCCAAACAAACTTTCACTTTGCTGCCCCCTTGACCACCTACACACTGCTTCCACCTCACTCTCACATTTCCCGAATATATTTTTGTGAGCCGTTGATTCGCTGGGGTTGGGAAGTGTGAACAATGCTTCAAAACGATCCCTTCTTTTACTCAGGTTCTAGCGTAATTTTCTTTTCTTGCCTCTTCGATTCAGGACCACTTCGTTAGTTATGCGACGTATCCATTTTACCTTAGGCTTACTTTCAGTTTATGCTGAAAGGAACAGATAATTTATGTATCATTGTTTACAATAAATATATCGCAGCTGTCGTTACTTTTCTGTAGCTCGTAACCGACAAGTCAAAGGAACATAGAACCGACGAATCGTTGGTTGATGAACGAAGGGATAGTGTTCTGTAAACCAAAGATACACGGACAAGGAAGATTGCACACGAGACTAGATCTCTCACAATTTATCTTTCAAGGGGCCTGAAGGTGGTGTAATAAAGTACTGAATCTGGTTGCGTAAGCAAATGAAATGCGAAAAGATACTTATACTCACAGATCGTCTACGAACAGTCTGATGATGCTCCAGACGTTATGTACCTAACACTCCCGTGTCGATTTCATCTCGTTAAGAAGTAGTGTTGAGTTGCGTCTACTAGGAAGTTCTAAATCGAGTCGCAAATGTAGTCGGGTGTTCGGTAAGATCGCAGTTTGCTGAGCAAACGACAATGCGGAGTTGTATCGCATGTGTTCCGGAAAATATGGAGCAGAGTTAACCTGGGCCCCTTTGCATACGGCGCTTTGGATTTCATGGATAAACAGAGCGAGTTGTGTGTTGCACGATCTCTGCTTAGATAATCGGTGTTGATTTTTTTATAGATGAGATATTGGTTTTCCAAAACTGTCATAGAACGTGAGCATAAAACATACTTCAAAATACTGCAACACATTGACGACTCTTGCAGTTTGCGAGTACAAGATGCAGGCTAACCTAGCGGAGCCTGCACTTCGCCTTTTTTTCAGATTTTTATTTCACTATTATGTTTATCAGTCGAAGTTCAAATGAGCTTTTGTATATTATTGTTACACTAGACAGAACAAGTCTAGATAAAGATGTGTCGGATGCATGAACTAACGATGCACGGAAAGTGATCTCGTGTCAGGGGCCACTGTAGTTCAACAAATTAACACCGGAACCATCACAACAGTCTTCCTTCGCAACGAGATCGCAGCGCCAGAAATTGTTCGAGTCCACACACTGCGGCGTCGCATCTGTATTGGATTGGAAGGCTTCCGGCTGGACGTAGGTATAAGAAAGCACGCAGTGTGGCTGTTACACAATCAAACAGCGATTACACTCAACCTTCTGAAATAATAGTATATTTTCCACTCTTATTTTTGACTGGAGTCTTGTACGTTCGTGTAAAGGGTTGTCGCGTAGGAGCAAGGAATTTGGTGGTGAGGATTGATTCTAGTTTTGAATGGCCACATTGAAACAAAAACGCCACCACCAGATAAGACACACAAAGCAGTTTAATCTGGATATATTTTATCTCCTGGCCCGGTTTCGCATTAACTCTTTACACGCTTAAAATCATGCGGATCTCTTCTTCATTTTTGGCTCGTATGTCTCGAGGAGCAGACATTGTTGACGACGGGCAGCCGTCCGAAATTTCCTGGATATAAATTTGCTGAATACGAGTAACTTGGCTTTATCTGTGTTAGGTATAGGTGTAGTACCTATTGGTGGAATATGAAAATGTGTGCCAGACCGGGACTCGAAGCTAGATCCCCCGTTTGCCGCGGGATGTCGACTTAACCATTAGGTTATCCGTGCACGCCTCCTGAGCCGACCAAAACTCCCGTATGTCACACTGGCTACATACTTGTACCATAGTTTCTGAAATGCATCGCTAAATACATTAAACATATTCGCAATTGGGAATATAGACAATCATTAGCTGCAGAAAGGAATGACGACAGTGAAAATTTGTGCCGGATCGGGGCACGCACTCGGATTTCCCGCTATCCGAGCACGACTCACGGTGAGGCACACACTTTCATGTCGTCAACCATATGTCTATAGCAATACTCGAACATCCATTACGTTTATTCCCGTACAGGGGAGACATTTTACTTGAAAGTCGCATGCCTGGTGTCGGCGTATAAACATGAGGGTCACTCCGAAAGAAATGGACACTATTTTTGTAAAAATACGGTTTTCATTCTGCATGTGTGAAAGTTTTACAGTGTGTAGATACATCCTTCCCGCTTGTTTTCAAACTTAGTTCAACCTGTTCCCGTGAGTGGCGCCGTCACAGCATGTCTTCAAGATGGCTGCTACACTTGACGTTCGTCAGAAGCAACGTGCTGTCATAGAATTCCTGTACTGTGAAAACTAGACAGTGGGAAACATCCACAAGAGGTTGGAAAAGGTGTATGGAGATGCTGCTGTCGATCGCAGTACAGTTAGTCGGTGGGCAAGTAGGTTACGTGATGAAAGCGGGCGCGGCAATACTGAGGATTGTCCTCGCAGCGGCAGGCCTCGTACTGCACACACTCCGGACAATGTGCAGAGAGTTAACGAATTGGTGACTGCTGACAGACGCATCACAGTGAACGAATTGTCACGCTACTTTGGGATGGGGGAAGGATGTGTTTGCAGAATACTGAAAGTGTTGGCGTTAAAAAAGGTTTGTGCCAGGTAGGCTCCCAGGATGTCGACAGTGGCTCACAAAGAAACAAGAAAAACAGTATGCAGCGAAATTTTGGAACAGTACGAGAATGGTGGAGATGAATTTCTTGGAAGAATTGTGGCAGGTGATGAAACATGGGTCCATCATTTTTCACCAGAGACGAAGAGGCAATCAATGGACTGCCATCATGCAAATTCACCCAGGAGGAAAAAAAAAAAAAAAATTCAGAACCACACCTTCTGCTGGAAAAGTTATGGCTAAGGTGTTTTTCGATTCCGAAAGACTCTTGCTTGTGGACATAATGCCAAATGGAACCACCATAAATTCTGATGCATATGTGACGACACTGAAGAAACTTCAAGCTCGACTGAGTCGCGTTCGACCACATCGGCAAAAGAATGATGTTTTGCTGTTGCATGACAATGCACGGCCACATGTCAGTCAAAAAACCATGGAAGCGATCACAAAACTCGGATGGACAACACTGAAAAACCCGCCTAAACAGTCCCGACCTGGCTCCAGGTGACTATCATCTCTCTGGAAAACTGAAAGACTCTCTTCGTGGAACAAGGTTTCAAGATGATGGCTCCCTTGTGCACGCTGCCAAATAGTGGCTCCAACAGGTTGATGCAGTATTTTACCGTGCGGGTATACAGGAGCTGGTTCCAAGATGGCGTAAGGCAGTTGAGAGGGATGGAAACTGTGTGGAGAAATGAAAATATTGTTCATAAAGGAAGTATCTACACACTGTAAAACTTTCAAACACGTAGAATAAAACATGGATTTGAAAGAAAATAGTGTGCATTTCTTTTTGGAGTGGCCCTCGTATATTGCAGTGCCTGCGTTGTTCAGAATTACTATGCAAATTTCCTTTAGACATGCATGGATGTCCAGAGGAACTTTCCATCGTAATTCTGAATAACACAGGCTCTGCAATACCGTATTCATCACTACCTTCTCGCAGCACCAGTGATAATGAGACTATAACGACGTTATCGCCTTTTCCCTTCTCGCCATGTAATATGAAAGACACCCTCGTGCCCCGAAACCTAATATCGTACAGGTCTATGTTCTGGGAATAGTAGAAAATATCCAACAGTATAAAAGCAATGGCATGACTACTACATATGGATCCCAAGGCAAACTTATGACTGCGGAGCCAAGGGTAGAAAGATAGGACAACCACGAGAAGATGGTACCATCAACTTGAAACGGTACAGTAGTTTCCGCTCCATAAGCAGTAGGATTCGCTGCTCGCTCACACCGGGAAGTACAAACGGAGGCCGGCCGCGGGTGCAACGGAACCCCATGTGGACGGATAGAGAATGCGTTAGGCTTCATTATACATATTTATAAATGTCGCGTGTCATGTGTTTCTTGTACTTGAACGTGGATCTGCACGTGAACTTTCCTATTCCTCCTCCCACCTTTCCATAAAGCGTGGCCAAATACTAGATGGGAAACAGCTGAAGTAGTTTTGTAGTATAGCAGTGCCAACCTTACTCCTGGGTAGGGGATCAGAGATAAAGCACAGGCAGGTCGAAGTCAAAGACGTTCCAGTATCATAAGATTTGGGGTGGAGAGGTTGGTCACGGCCAAGTGGTTCGACCACCCCCTCCACCGGGGCCCAGGAAGACTTCCGGGTGCCCGCTATATTCTAGGAGCTCTACAGAATACGCATAAGTGAGCAGACGTGTCCTCAGTGTGTCTGTCTCGATGTTCACAGGAAGAAAGGTATTTGAATATTTGAACTAATTCTTTTATTTCCAGTTTCAGATTATGTAGGGAAATGAATGTACATAATGATTGCTTTCTCGTTTATTTCGGAAATTCTGTGTGGAAACAGAGTAGGCTCCCATCCTTTGCACAAAGCCACGTGGTGTCGCAAGCTGCAAAGTCTCTACAAAAGTTCCAGTGTATAAATTATATCGCGCAAATCGTGTGATTTATTTTGGTCGAAAAACTGAACTGTAAAAATGTTTCTGTGTGTGAAGGTGGTCTTAGAACACGTGGTCTGCCTCATGCTAGTAATAGTGAACGTGTTGAGCATTGGGTAGCCAAATTATAACATCGAACGGTCACACTAATTCACCGCCTTACGGCATAGTTAAATTAGTTGTCTCCACTCCCTTTGTAGCTGGACGTACTGTAGTTCCACGTGGTCGATCGTTCGTTTCCGGAGGGCACGAGTTTCAAGTAGCGACAAAATAGACATCGCTCCGCTAAACTCCTTCGACCCCCTGTGTTATTGTATCTGGTCCCCAGTTTGCTCATTATCCTCCTCTCACATAGTGGATGTTCTATGTAAAGTAATGGTAGAATTTGGTTGTACACATTTGGCCAAACGCAGTTCTATCTTGCCCGTAAAACAATAATGTGCGTGCAGATTAGCATACACTATAGCCGAGCTATAAGTTGTAAAAATGTATTCCCTGAAAACTACAATACTTACTGTAATCGCTGTAAAGTCTAATGATTATGTTTAAAATAAATAGGTTATGAATGGTCATCAATCTTTAACATACCCTAAAAGTCACAAAGGAGTCAAGTTAAAAGAATTCATTTAAAATAAAAGATATAGAACGCAGGGACCCACACATCAGCATGTGAGCCCTCCAGCCCCTTGCCAAGTAACGTGTAAAATAGGGTACGCCCTGTTCTCTAGGTAGCGCTATCAAGCTCCCCAGTTATCCGTTGCGCCATTTTCATTCAGGGCTAGTTGCAATGTCTACCTTTTTTAATAATGAGCCGGTCGGAGTGGCCGAGCGGATCTAGGCGCTACAGTCTGCATGGGCATGGATGTGTGTGATGTCCTTAGGTTAGTTAGGTTTAAGTAGTTCTAAGTTGTAGGGGACTGATGACCTCAAGAGTTAAGTCCCATAGTGTTCAGAGCCATTTGAACTACTTTTTTAATAATGCCGATGTCAGTAGTCGGTTTTCCCCTGGATGTGGACCAGTACAGAAACAAGAAAATCCACAAAAATCACGAGGGCTGCGTAAAGCAGAAATACGAGCGTTGCCAGAGGGTTTTAAGCAAGTACGGGCAAAAGCATAGTTTTCTCCACAACAAAACGGTTAACTTTCATCTGGCGTCCCTACGCCAAAAGTCTTGACGGGAATCTTTCAAGCTTTAAATCGCTTGGTTTCGAAACAGCTAAAGATGTCAATTCTGAAAATGTTCATGATGATGACAACCAAAGGGTCTACATCTATGACAGACTGACGGGAGCTGTTCCTAGAGTTACCCAGTTCTACCACAACGACTGCTGCTTGGCATAATCGTTGCGAAGCATTGGTAGTTGGCGATCTCAATTCTGCCGCCGCGTCTTCGGGCAAATAATCCACTTCACTGACGCACTGAGCGCGGCTCCATTGTTTCACAGGTACTGCCAAAACACACACTATCGAGCCTACCAGCTGTTATGCCGATAACGTGCTCGCATTTCGGCAGGCAACCTGCGGCCCAATCGCCTTGCTTGCCGCCGGAGTTGGCGTTTGCAGGCGAGTCACGAGGAGCAGTGTGAGAGCAGGGCGAGAGTAGTTCCGCACATTCCCCGCGGCTAGCGACGCGGGGTGGCGGCAGCGAGCCGACAAGTTTCCGGGCGATTAAGCGGCGGAGTGCCGGTAGGCTCTCAGCGGACCGCTGATTGCATCCCTCGCTGCCGCTGCTGCTGCAACCGTCGCCGACAGCCACGAACCCACCCTCCCCCCCTTCCAAACCCACCCCTGTCACGCTCCACAGCCTCATTCCGTCCACACCACACACGTCGCACACCATCCCTACCGCCGACAGTATTACTTCCTTACAAACACGTGCAGTCTCAATGGTTGCCAATTCCCATGGACATATTGCATTTTGTAGATCTAAATCAATATGGAAACCAAACATTTTCGTACTTGTGATTTACATAGAGTTCGAACGTGTGTCATCCGTAGCTCGTGGTCTCGCGGTCGCGTTCTCGCGTCCCGGGTTCGATTCCCGGCGGGGCCAGAGATTTTTCACCTGCCTCGAGATGACTGGGTGTTTGTGTTGTCCTCATCATTTCATCCTCAGTCATGAAAGTGGCGAGATTGGGCTGAGCATAGGCTGAAAATTTTTACGGGCGCTGATAACCGCGCAGTTGAACGCCCCCCCCCCCCCCCCAAACCAGTCATCATCATCATTTTCATCAAACGTGTGTCAAGTATTTCTCATCAGTCTGCGACTTTTACCATATACAGAGAAATGGTTCAAATGGCTCTGAGCACTATGGGACTCAACTGCTGTGGTCATAAGTCCCCTAGAACTTAGAACTACTTAAACCTAACTAACCTAAGGACATCACTCACATCCATGCCCGAGGCAGGATTCGAACCTGCGACCGTAGCGGTCGTGCGGTTCCAGACTGTAGCGCCTTTAACCGCTCGGCCACTCCGGCTGGCCATATACAGAGAAGGTCCAATGAAGGGTGGCACATTTCGTCACGGGACCGTTTAGTAAGCGTGAGAGCGATGCTGAACAACCTTCAATAACAGATGGTACAAAAGAGGCGCTCTATACCGTGGAGAGGTTTGCTGTTTTAATGTAATACACGGTCCGATCACATTTATGAGATGATCACCTATGTTCTACGTGAACGTGGCATAACCACTCACAGACGGCAGATGCCAGCACCAAAAATGGTTCAAATGGCTCTGAGCACTATGGGACTTAAATGCTGAGGTCATTAGTCCCCTAGAACTTAGAACTAGTTAAACCTAACTAACCTAAGGACATCACAAACATCCATGCCCGAGGCAGGATTCGAACCTGCGACCGAAGCGGTCTTGCGGTTCCAGACTGCAGCGCCTTTAACCGCACGGCCACTTCGGCCGGCATGCCAGCACCAGTAATGGAAAGTATACAGGGTGTTACAAAAGGGTACGGCCAAACTTTCAGGAAACATTCCTCACACACAAATAAAGACAAGATGTTATGTGGACATGTGTCCGGAAACACTTAATTTCCATGTTAGAGCTCATTTTAGTTTCTTCAGTACGTACTGTACTTCCTCGATTCACCGCCAGTTGGCCCAATTGAAGGAAGGTAATGTTGACTTCGGTGCTTGTGTTGACATGCGATTCATTGCTCTACAGTACTAGCATCAAGCACATCAGTACGTAGCATCAACAGGTTAGTGTTCATCACGTGGTTTTGCAGCCAGTGCAACGTTTACAAATGCGGAGTTGGCAGATGCCCATTTGATGTATGGATTAGCATGGGGCAATAGCCGTGGTGCGGTACGTTTGTATCGAGACAGATATCCAGAACGAAGGTGTCCCTACAGGAAGACGTTCGAAGCAATTGATCGGCGTCTTAGGGAGCACGGAACATTCCAGCCTATGACTCGCGACTGGGGAAGACCTAGAACGACGAGGACACCTGCAATGGACGAGGCAATTCTTCGTGCAGTTGACGATAACCCTAATGTCAGCGTCAGAGAAATTGCTGCTGTACAAGGTAACGTTGACAACGTCACTGTATGGAGAGTGCTACGGGAGAACCAGTTGTTTCCGTATCATGTACAGCGTGTGCAGGCACTATCAGCAGCTGATTGGCCTCCACGGGTACACTTCTGCGAATGGTTCATCCAACAATGTGTCAATCCTCATGCTGTGTGTTTCCATTCCACGATTAATGTGATTTGAAGAGAAGTAATAAAATGAGCTCTAACATGGAAAGTAAGCGTTTCCGGACACATGTCCACATAACATATTTTCCTTCTTTGTGTGTGAGAAATGTTTCCTGAAAGTTTGGCCGTACCTTTTTGTAACACCCTGTATAAAGGTTGTAGCGGGGACACGAGAAACGGTGCAGTCGTTGTCGTAATGCGCAAATGGGTCGATTTATCTGACGTACAGGAGGACAAGATCATTGGCTTTCGGACCAAGGCTGAAAGTATTTCCGTAAGGGATAAATCTGTAAGCTGTTCGCGTGCCGTCGCGGTTAAGTTTATGCGTGGCAACATGCGCTATCCGAAACCGGTCAGACAACTGTGGTGCAGCACAGGCCATAAATGACAGGAGTGAAACGATGACTGCGGAGATGTGCACAAGCGGAAAGACCACCTAGATGAATTAAGGTGGCTACCAACAGTGTCTCATCAACGACCGTTCAGTGAACGTTACTGCATACGGGCCTCCGCAGCAGGGGCCAGATTCGTGCACCCAAGTTCACTGTCTTCGTTGATCCATTTTGGACCGTGGAAAACGGCTGGCATGAACTTCTTGATGCAATAATTTACCAACAGCCGTATGTATTGTAGAAATTTACTTTATTTTATGAACTTCTATGTGCTACCAGTTTCGGCATTACATTGATGCCATCTTCAGGCCCCACACGTCATAGTCGTAAAATCGCTACACACGGAAGGAGCCATATAACTGGATCCGTGAATCAAATCGTCATGCAATAGCTCTTGGTGGCCAGGCGACACAAACTGACTATGGTCCCCTCCCCCAAATCAATCAATGAAGTTACGGACTTCTTCACGTATCACGACAGGGTGTTTTACCAAACGGTTATCCTCAAAATGCTTCAAATGGCTCTGAGCACTATGGGACTTAACTTCTGAGGTCATCAGTCTCCTAGAACTTAGAACTACTTAAACCTAACTAACCTAAGGACATCACACACATCCATGCCCGAGGCAGGATTCGAACCTGCGACCGTAGCGGTCACGCGGTTCCAGACTGAAGCACCTAGAACCGCTCGGCCACACCGGCCGGCAAACGGTTATCTTCAACTTGGACCGACGTTGCACGTAATTTAAAACCTTTACTGCACTCTTTCTCGCTGACGACCTCCATAAAATGACGAAACGAAAAAAGTTTATCGCTTGCTGGTAACCTAACTGCCACATGGAGCATGACACATGTGCCATTGAATGTACCAGAAAAATTGCATCATTGTACGTTATTAAGTTCAGGATATATGACGTCATAAACACCGAAAACTAGCAAATCATGCAAGACTTTTAAATTTATTAATTCGTTGCTATTAACTCGTGTAGTAATACTTCTCTCAGACAGTATCTACATTTGCCGCTAAATGTACCTACAAAAATATGTCATTGTACGACACATGATTCAGGAGATATGACGTCAAATACTGAGATGCATGAAAAACTGGCGTATCATGCATGACATTGTATTACTTCTTTGCTACTAACTCTGTTCGCAACACATGTCGCAGACAGTAGACACATACAAAACTGGATGTACCTGCAAAATTGTATCATTGTAGAGAACTTGGTTCAGGAGATACGACGTCATACTGGAGAGCAACATAAGCTGGACATTCTGGTGAAATGTGTGTACAAAAACGCGTGAAATATGATACAAATATGTTTGACATGTGCGTATGGGAGTAAAAACACATATAAAAATCTCATCGTAAGCCTTTGGAACGATTTAATTCAAATTTGGTACGCATATTAATTACAACATGGAAATAAATATTGTAAGGGTAAGAACTAACAGCCTCCTATTGGGGTGAGTGTGATAACTAAGAGAGAGGAGGGAGAACGAGAAGATGGACATAGAGCGGCGGTTCTAGGTGCTTCAGTCTGGAACCGCGTGACCGATACGGTCGCAGGTTCGAATCCTGCCTCGGTCATGGATGTGTGTGATGTCCTTAGGTTAGTTAGGTTTAAGCAGTTCTAAGTTCTAGGCGACTGATGATCTCAGAAGTTAAGTCCCATAGTGCTCAGAACCATCTGAATCAGTTTGAAGCGCCTAGAACCGCTCGGCCACAGCGTCCGGCTGAGGGAGGCAGATTCATGGAGAAAGTGGGAAAAGGAGATGTACAGAGACAGGGGAGGAAGAGATGGACAATGAAGGGGGACTGGAGAATGTGGACAGAGGAGGGGTTGGTGGAGATGGACAAAGAGAAGAAGAGGATAAGTTGATGAACAGGGATGGGGGGATAAATAGAGAGATGATGGGTGGATAAAGACATAAGGGGTGGTTAGAGAGAGTGGGGAGGAGGAGGTTCAAACATGGTTCAAATGGCTCTAAGCACTATGGGACTTAACATCTGAGGTCATCAGTCCCCTAGAACTTAGAGCTACTTAAACCTAACTAACCTAAGGACATCACACACATCCATGCCCGAGGCAGGATTCGAACCTGCGACTGTAGCAGCAGCATGGTTCCGGACTGAAGCGCCTAGAGCCGGCCGAAGTGGCTGATCAGTTCTAGGCGCTACAGTCCGGAACCGCGCCACCGCTACGGTCGCAGATTCGAATCCTGCCTCGGCCATGGATGTGTGTGATGTCCTTAGGTTAATTAGGTTTAAGTAGTTCTACGTTCTAGGGGACTGATGACCCCAGAAGTTAAGTGCTCAGAGCCACCTGAACCAGTTTGAAGCGCCTAGAACCGCTCGGCCACAGCGTCCGGCTGAGGAGGAGGTGTTTAGAGAGAGGGGGAAGCAGTAAATGAAAATCGTGAGGGGGAAGCAGGAGATATTCAGAGAGAGGAGAATATAGACTAACAGAAGATTGGAATAAATAAATATACAGGCAATGCCAGGTTCCTTGGCAAGTGTGTGTCTAAAAGTTGAAGCTGTCGATTCTAAACCGGGAACGACGCCGTTTGTGTAAATAAATAGCATTGATAACAGTGGCTGAGTTGCTTGGTGGCTTCTTTGTGGTATTCACCCGACTCTATAAATACTATTAATGATCATAAACATGCAGAGATAGAAGTATTAATAAAAATCATCATTACGTATGTGATATGAGCTCATACGCTTCCACAGTCAGTGTCATTTTGAATAAAATAATTTTATTCAGTTACATCCTTATAAAATACTAAAGGCAACTAAATTTCCGATATTTCGACCGACTTTGTAACGGTCCTCTTCACTGCCTTCTTCAGTCGACGCATCAGCAATTTAGTTGCTTTGTTGCTTTATAGTGATGCGGCCTCATACCCAAAATTATTTTAGTCATTATAAATGTTTCTCAAAATATATAACATATTTTAGATACATTTTTAGTATTACAATTTTTAGCCTGAAACAACTTTTCATTGTATGTTTTACATATGAGTATGAACAAATTATATTGTAATGTTTTGTAGTACTTCATACACAACAATAAGTGGGCTATAGAGTGGTGCAGCAGCTGTTGTACGGAAGCTGGACAGCGGCAGAAATGATTAGCGAACATGTAAATACAGTAAACAGAGATTTTACGCAAGGCGTTTAATTGTGTTGATCACAAAATATTGCTCTAGAAGTTGGAACATTACGGAATACGGGGAGTAGCTCACAATAGGGTCACCTCTTACTTTAGCAACAGACAGCAGAAGGTCATTATTCACAATGTTGAGAACGGCTGTTATGTGGAGTCTGAGTCCAGTATGGTCAAGTGGGGGGGGGGGGGGGGGGGCGGTGACCCAAGGATCAGTGTTGGGGCCATTCTTGTTCCTTATTTATATAAATGATATGCCCTGTATTATTACGGGTAACTCTAACTTATTTCTATTTGCTGATGACACTGGCTTGATAGTAAAGGATGTTGTGTGCAACATTGGCTCTGTTTCAAATAGTTCAGTACATGACCTAAGTTCATGGCTTGTAGAAAATAAACAAACGCTAAATCACAGTAAGACTCAATTTTTACAGTTTCTAATACACAATTCAACAAAACCTGACGTTTTAATTTCACAGAATGGGCATATGATTAGCGAAAGTAAACAGTTCAAATTTTTAGGTATTCTGATGGATGGTAAACTGTCGTGGAAAGCCCACGTTCAAGATCTTGTTCAAAGACTTGATGCTGCTATTTCTACTATTCGAACTGTATCTGAAAGTGAGCAATCGTTCGACACGTAAATTAGTCTGCTTTTTTTTATTTCGTTCGCTTATGTCGTATGGCATTATATTTTGGGGAAACTCTTCGCATTCTAAAAGGATATTTTTGGATCAGAAACGGGCGGTTCGGGCAACAAATGGTATAAGTTCACGACCCTCTTGTCGACCCCTGTTCACGAGTCTGACATTGGCCTCTGAATATATATCCCTTACTGTCATTTCGTGTTAACAATATTAGCTTATTCCCAAGAATAAGCAGCTTTGACTCAGTTAATACTCGGCAGAAATCCAACCTGCATCTTGGTAAGACTTCCTTCACTCTTGTGCAGAGAGGTGTGCCGTATACTGCTGCATCCATTTTCAATAAGCTACCACTCCAATTCAAAAATTTCAGCAGTAATCCACGCGCTTTCAAGTCGAAACTGAAGAGTTTCCTCATGGGTCACTTCATATATTCCGTCGAGGAGTTCCTTGAAAAATTGAAGTGATTCTTGTTGTATTGTTGACTGCGTTTACTAAAACTTATGGACTGACTTTTTCGGGTTCATAAACATTTTATTTTTATCTGTTATTTCTTTTATGTTGTAAGTTCATGTACTGACACGTTCCATGACCTTCGAGATTTGCTCCTCAATTTGGTCTTACGGAACTTGACGTGTAAATGAGTAAAAATACTTAACTTGCACCTTTCGCTACGCGTTGCAAAGAAACTTTACAAAACAATAAACAGCAATAAAGGCCAGCAATCACAAGAAGCCAAAGAGCATTGTGCTGTGTGAGGCTCTCGTTACTAATGCACGACCGAACCGTCGAAGGCTGCCCAAGACCGAAGACTGTGACTGAGCCGTTTAGTTGTCGCCATCCATACTATGTCGTAGCGACAGAGGGCGCTCTTTGTCGCCTGCTGAAGGCGTGATCAGCGGGCGTGCATCATTGGATCCGCCGGGTCCCTGTCCAACAGCTATCGGCGTCTTTCAGAAACGTCCGTTTCCGTTGCCATCTGTCTGACGCCGGTGAGGGTGGTATCGATCTATGATACCACGTTCACCATCTGTTTAAGCGTAACTGAAGATCAGAATTTTGTGTTGCATGAAAAATGTTATCGGATTGGGTAGTAGCTTCAATGAGCGTATCGAGTTGTATACTAAATATGGTGAGTCACTGGCCAATTCCATTTTAAGCTGCTGTGTGTACTGTTCGTGGCGGTTATTCTAAAACCGTGTAAGCTGTCGGAATGACGCGGCTCGGCAACGTTGTTCCGCTTGTGTACACCCCGGGGAGTGGAGGACGCGGCAGCGACACACGGGATTCGCGCCGCGGTGATGGATGGACCGTTGCTGCCGCCGGCCGTGAGTCAGCGCCGCCGCACCACAGCGCGCCCGGCGGCGCCTTGCGAAAACACACCGCGCCCGTCTGATTAATATCGCAGATTTATTGCTGGCCCTGCCGCGTCCGCAAATATTGACGCTGCCGGCGCAGTTCATTAAACTATGTTTACACTAAGAGGGGAGCATTACCCGCCAGGCAGCAGTCTAGTGGAAAAAAAAAGAGAACTGGCCGTCGTGCGCGGGGAAATGAATTACCAGATTCCTGGGGAGTCGCCACAGCCGGCAGTGGCGCAGATAGCGCCGCCACGCGAGGCGAGGACAAAGGCGGCAGCGTGTAGTTGGTGCTCGCCGCCTCGCGGCCGCGAATACAATTGCGCGTGGGCCGCCTGCTCGGACGCGGGATTATGTTGTAAAAGCGAGCGGCGGAGACCGCAATTAGAGTAATCGAGTCTGGCGGGGAGTGGCGCGTGGCGTGTGGGCGACCTAATGGTGATGAGGCGGCCTCTTGAGCGCTCCTTACTACCGCACCGCGGCCAGCACCCTCTGCGGTCCGCTTAGCAGCCGGGGGCAGCCACAGCGTGCGGAATTTCACACTGCCGCCAACTTAAGAGTCGACGGAAGCACGTCTTAATGCGGCACGCCAACTGGCGAACAATTGTTAGACCGCATTCGAATGCTATAAGTACACCGGATCGAAAGGAGGTGGCTTACAAAACACTCATTCGACCTATACATGAGTATTGCTCATCAGTGTCGGATTTGTACCAGGTCGGTTTGACAGAGGAGATAGAGAAGATCCAAAGAAGAGCGGCGCGTTTCGTCACAGGGTTATTTGGTAAGCGTGATAGCGTTTCAGAGATGTTTAGCAAACTCAAGTGGCAGACTCTGCATGAGAGGCGCTCTGCATCGCGGTGTAACTAGCTGTCCAGGTTTCGAGATGGTGCGTTTCTGGATGAGGTATCGAATATATTGCTTCCCCCCTACTTATACCTCCCGAGGAGATCACGAGTGTAAAATTAGAGCGCGCACGGAGGCTTTCCGGCAGTCGTTCTTCCCGCGCACCATACGCGACTGGAACAGAAAAGGGAGGTAATGACACTGGCACGTAAAGTGCCCTCCGCCACACACCGTTGGGTGGCTTGCGGAGTATAAATGTAGATGTAGAAAGTTGGTCACCCACAGAAGACGTCACGCTAAGACTGTATAACGTCACCTCTAGCTTCGAATTTTCTCGTGTTTTACTTGGTAAAAAACTTTCAATAGCCAGGGTCACATAATTTCGTCTTAATTTTTGACAACCGGTTTCAACAGAAGATGACAATTATATCTGTCGAAACCGGTTGTCAAAAATAAAAACGAAAATATGCGGTCTTGGCTACTGAACGCTTTTTGCCTCTGGCTTTAATAATGGTCTCATTTCGGCGACGAATTCTTCATCTAGGCCATATCTAGCTGAAGAACTCATTGAGGGTAATATCCTGTATGTTTCGCAGTGAGCAACGGCCTTCCGCAAAGTGCCCGACTCCAAAAGATCACCGAGCGAGGTGGCGCAGTGGTTAGCTCACTGGACTCGCATTCGGGAGGACGACGGTTCAATCCCGTCTCCGGCCATCTTGATTTAGGTTTTCCGTGATTTCCCTAAATCGCTTCAGGCAAATGCCGGGATGGTTCCTTTGAAAGGGCACGGCCGATTTCCTTCCCCATCCTTCCCTCACCCGAGCTTGCGCTCCGTCTCTAATGACCTCGTTGTCGACGGGACGTTAAACACTAACCACCACCACCACCTCCAAAAGATGACGGAGAGAGTCCGCAAGTTACTTCATGTACGACGTATCCAACTGAAACCACTCATTCATCATTAAATCCCGTAGATCTATCAAATTTCCGGCATGGTACAAACTACTAGGGTCACTTCAAAAGAAATGCACACTATTTTTGTAAAAATACAGTTTTCATTCTGCACGTGTGAAAGTTTTACAGTGTGTAGATACATCCTCCCCGCTTGTTTTCAAACTTAGTTCAACCTATTCCCGTGAGTGGCGCCGTCACAGCACGTCTTCAAGAAGGCTGCTACAATTGACGTTAGTCAGAAGCAACGTCCTGTCACAGAATTCCTGTGCTGTGAAAACGAGACAGTGGGAAACATCCACAAGAGATTGAAAAAGGTGTATGGAGATGCTGCTGTCGATCGCAGTACAGTTAGTCGGTGGGCAAGCAGGTTACGTGATGAAAGCGGGCATGGCAATATTGAGGATTGTCCTCGCAGCGGCAGGCCTCGTACTGCACACACTCCAGACAATGTGCAGAGAGTTAGCAAATTGGTGACTGCTGACAGACGCATCACAGTGTTTGCAGAATGCTGAAAGTGTTGGCGTTAAAAAAGGTTTGTGCCAGGTGGGTTCCCAGGCTGTTGACAGTGGCTCACAAAGAAACAAGAAAAACGGTATGCAGCGTACTTTTGGAACAGTAAAAGAATGGTGGAGATGAATTTCTTGGAAGAATTGTGACAGGTGATGAAACATGGCTCCATCATTTTTCACCAGAGACGAAGAGGCAATCAATGGAGTGGCATCATGCAAATTAACCCAAGAAAAAAAAAATTCAAAACCGCAGCTTCTGCTGGAAAAGTTATGGCTACGGTGTTTTTCGATTCCGAAGGAATCTTGCTTGTGGATATCATGCCAAGTGGAACCACCATGATGCATATGTGAGACACTGAAGAAATTTCAAGCTCGACTGGGTCGTGTTCGACGACGTCGGCAAATGCAGGATTTTTTGCTGTTGCACGACAATGCACGGCCACATGTCAGTCAAAAAACCATGGAAGCGATCACAAAACTCGGATGGACAACACTGAAACACCCGCCTTACAGTCCTGACCTGGCTCCATGTAACTATCATCTCTTTGGGCAACTGAAAGACTCTCTTCGTGGAACAAGCTTTGAAGGTGATGACTCCCTTGTGCACGCTGCCAAACAGTGACTCCAAAAGGTTGGTCCAGAATTTTACCGAGTGAGTATACAGGCGCTGGTTCCAAGATGGTGTAAGGCAATTGAGGGGGATGGAGATTATGTGGAGAAATGAAAATATTGTTCCTGAAGGATGTATCTACAAACTGTAAAACTTTCAAACATGTAGAATAAAAAAATGGATTTTTAAAAAAATAGTGTGCATTTCTTTTGGAGTGACCCTCGTACGTTTCATCCGTTGTTCCAGATGGTCTCAACATTCTGCTCGGGTAGCACTATCTGCGGCCGGACAATCTGTATGGCGTAGCGGTAATAAATTGTACACGGTGATTCCGTGATGAGGTTTCCAACTTTCAAGGATGCTGGAGAAAGGTACATGTTTCAACTTGAGGCAGGGGACCCTGGTCCGGTAACGACCGAATCGAAAGTTGTAAGCGAAAACCCTTCTCATACCTCTGACAGTGAGACACATGTGACAGCTCTGTTCTAAGACTGTTGAGTAGGCAACATTCAGAG
This sequence comes from Schistocerca serialis cubense, assembly GCF_023864345.2. Taxonomy (NCBI): domain Eukaryota; kingdom Metazoa; phylum Arthropoda; class Insecta; order Orthoptera; family Acrididae; genus Schistocerca; species Schistocerca serialis. Next base: position 629,803,204 of record NC_064642.1, on the reverse strand, counting down.
GTTGTATACGGACCAAAACAAGGAAAAAAAAGTACTTAATAAAGAATCTAAAAGGCTTACCTTAAAGAGCTTTGAGCAATTGTTCGCCATCGATACTGTGAAACACAACTTTTCTACTGTAAGCTCTTTGGTTTACAACTTTTGGAGGAGGCAATGTGGACCAAAACAAGAAGAAAATCCTAGTAAATGTGGGCTCTAAAATGCATACTTTAAGAGCTATGGGCTCTTGTTCAGCAGAATAGATGTGTCACAGTAGCGAAAATGAACAGGTTTCCATACCTCTTTTGCATTTTAGATCCCACGTTTCCTAGACTTTTTTCTTGCTGTGGTCCACACTACCACCTCTGAAAGTTGCATACCCTACTACGAGGTGCATTCAAGTTCTAAGGCCTCCGATTTTTTTTCTAATTAACTACTCACCCGAAATCGATGAAACTGGCGTTACTTCTCGACGTAATCGCCCTGCAGACGTACACATTTTTCACAACGCTGACGCCATGATTCCATGGCAGCGGCGAAGGCTTCTTTAGGAGTCTGTTTTGACCACTGGAAAATCGCTGAGGCAATAGCAGCACGGCTGGTGAATGTGCGGCCATGGAGAGTGTCTTTCATTGTTGGAAAAAGCCAAAAGTCACTAGGAGCCAGGTCAGGTGAGCAGGGAGCATGAGGAATCACTTCAGAGTTATCACGAAGAAACTGTTGCGTAACGTTAGCTCGAAGTGCGGGTGCGTCGTCTTGGTGAAACAGCACATGCGCAGCCCTACCCGGACGTTTTTGTTGCAGTGCAGGAAGGAATTTGTTCTTCAAAACATTTTTGTAGGATGCACCTGTTACCGCAGTGCCCTTTGGAACGCAATGGGTAAGGATTACGCCCTCGCTGTCCCAGAACATGGACGCCATCATTTTTTCAGCACTGGCGGTTACCCGAAATTTTTTTTGGCGGCAGTGAATCTGTGTGCTTCCATTGAGCTGACTGGCGCTTTGTTTCTGGATTGAAAAATGGCATCCACGTCTCATCCATTGTCACAACCGACTAAAAGAAAGTCCCATTCATGCTGTCGTTGCGCGTCAACATTGCTTGGTAACATGCCACACGGGCAGCCATGTGGTCGTCCGTCAGCATTCGTGGCACCCACCTGGATGACACTTTTCGCGTTTTCAGGTCGTCATGCAGGATTGTGTGCACAGAACCCACAGAAATGCCAACTCTGGAGGCGATCTGTTCAACAGTCATTCGGCGATCCCCCAAAACAATTCTCTCCACTTTCTCGATCATGTGATCAGACCAGCTTGTGCGAGCCCGAGGTTGTTTCGGTTTGTTGTCGCACGATGTTCTGCCTTCATTTAACTGTCGCACCCACGAACGCACTTTCGACACATCCACAACTCCATCACCACATGTCTCCTTCAACTGTCGATGAATTTCAATTGGTTTCACACCACGCAAATTCAGAAAACGAATGATTGCACGCTGTTCAAGTAAGGAAAACGTCGCCATTTTAAGTATTTAAAACAGTTCTCATTCTCGCCGCTGGCGGTAAAATTCCATCTGCCGTACGGTGCTGCCATCTCTGGGACGTATTGACAATGAACGCGGCCTCATTTTAAAACAATGCGCTTGTTTCGATCTCTTTCCAGTCCGGAGAAAAAAAATCGGAGGCCGTAGAACTTGAATGCACCTCGTATTGCAACAACAACAGTACCGATACATGTATTCCGTTGTCAGACGTATCAGAAAGATTTTCGTTTAATAGCCTTCGACTCGGGCGTTCCCAGACCAATGTCACTTAAAATTTAAAGATTAAAAACAGTCTTTAAATTTTAATTTTAAAGATCGCTGATAATGTTTTCAAAAATTTAGTGTCACTTCAAATTGATACAGTTACTCCGCTCCATGAATGTTTGTAACATCATCACGGAATAACACTGTCCACACAAGCTACAAGCTACCTTAGTGAATGGTCTGTTAGTGAGTGAATGAGTATGCATATGGCTAGGGCCTCTCGTCGGGCAGATCGGTCGCTTGGTGCAAGTCTGTTTAGAGTGTTAACCGTATCAAAATCCCTACAGTAGTTCCCGAGATAAGCCTTCACATACAAAAAAAAAAAAGTGGTGAGGGCTTTAATTTATAATATGTTGTGATAGATATGTATTGTCTCTGGTCTCTGATAGCGGAACAAACACTGGTAGCAGTTACTTCTGTAAAATATCTGGGAGTATGCGTGCGGAACGATTTGAAGTGGAATCATCATATAAAATTGATTGTTGGTAAGGCGGGTACCAGGTTGAGATTCATTGGGAGAGTCCTTAGAAAATGTAGTCCATCAACAAAGGAGGTGGCTTACAAAACACTCGTCCGACCTATACTTGAGTATTGCTCATCAGTGTGGGATGTCCGCCCCTGGTAGCTGAGTGGTCAGCGCGACAAACTGTCAATCCAAAGGGCCCGGGTTCGATTACCGGCTGGGTCGAAGATTTTCTCCGCTCAGGGACTGGGTGTTGTGTTGTCCTAATCATCATCATTTCATCCCCATCGACGCGCAAGTCGCCGAAGTGGCGTCAAATCGAAAGACTTGCACCAGGCGAACGGTCTACCCGACGGGAGGCCCTCGTCACACGACATTTCATTTTCAGTGTGGGATCCGTACCAGATCGGGTTGACGGAGGAGATAGAGAAGATCCAAAGAAGAGCGGCGCGTTTCGTCACAGGGTTATTTGGTAACCGTGATAGCGTTACGGTACGGAGATGTTTAACAAACTCAAGTGGCAGACTCTGCAAGAGAGGCGCTCTGCATCGCGGTGTAGCTTGCTCACCAGGTTTCGAGAGGGTGCGTTTCTGGATGAGGTGGCGAATATATTGCTTCCCCCTACTTATACCTCCCGAGGAGATCACAAATGTAAAATTAGAGAGATTAGAGCGCGCACGGAGGCTTTCAGATAGTCGTTCTTCCCGCGAACCATACGCGACTGGAACAGGAAAGGGAGGTAATGACAGTGACATGTAAAGTGCCCTCCGCCACACACCGTTGGGTGGCTTGCGGAGTATAAATGTAGATGTAGATGTAGAAGCTTCGCTTCTGTCTGGAGTTACAGCGGCTGTTTGCTTTACTGATTTTCCCGCCGGTTATCGCCTCCTCTTTAGCCGAGCAGCTGAAAGCTCTCATCATTACCGCTAGATGTCACTCCAAACGTGGAACAAATAGCAAAACGTATATAGCATATTCATAGTTACTATAATTATAACTTATATACACAAGCTGTCCTCGTGAATCGACTGTCTGTTAGTGAAAACGGTATGAAAATGCCTGCCATTGTTCGTGAGATTAGCCTTTACATTCATACAGCAAAACGTGGCAAGTGATTTCAATTTACAAGATTTATTAAGACCGGGTACTTCTACTGGCTAATCGAGGTGCTGTAGGTTATCTAAGTGTTCAATGAGGAAAGTACGCGTGCAGCCTTGTGATATTGTCACCTCATCAAGATGTAGAACAAGAGGACTTGGTCACCTATAACGTTGAAACAAACATGGCTGATGTTCGTGGTAGCTTGAACGAGTGAACTTAAGTCGCGATACGAAGAACACTCCCGAAACATCACAGAACTACCTCCGATCTGAACTGCACCCGCCACAAGCTGAGATCTAAACACTTCATTGGAGCTTCGGAGCACTCGAAATCTCACATCATCTGCAAAAAAGGCATATGGTTTCGTTTCATCTTGCATCTTAGAACAACTAAACAGCTGACTGCTGTTTGATTTCCCCTCGTGCGAATACATCGAATTGTGTCTCCTGTTGCAGTGTGTATACGATTTTCCGTGACCTCTATCGAATTTGTTGATCGTTTCATTATACCACTTATATCATTTGACACAAACCTGTCTTCGAGCGGCGGACAGATGGTGTGGAATCCACCGGGAACAGATCTTTCTCACAGCTAAAAGTTCATGCAAAATCGAATGTACTGCCGCGCGGCTCCCCCCTCTGGTATGGGAGTGTGTTGTCCATAGCGTAAGTTAGTTTAAGCTAGATTGAGTAGTGTGCAAGCTTAGGGACCGATGACCTCGGCAGTTTGGTCCCATAAGACCCTACCACAAATTTCCAATTTTTTTCGAATGTACTGCAGTCTTCAGTGTTCGTAAGGACACGTCTTTCTCACGCTAATTCTCTTACCGATACCATTGAATCATGCAGCGGACAGCATCGATGAGTTCTGCGAGAACAACCGATTCTGCTAGACGTTCATGACACTCATCGCTAACGGAACATCGACCAAAACGAAATTTTAAAAATCAACTATGAACTTTCCCTGAATGTGGTTAATTACGATTCGAGTTAACGTTTTTGCGTTACGGCTTTATGAAAGTCATAAAAAATCTCCCAAAAATCTTAATGAGAAATTTCCGGTTTAGTAACTTCGGGAAATTTTGGAATAAACAAATAGCTTATTGATTCCAAAAAAATGGTTCAAATGGCTCTGAGCACTATGGGACTTAACATCTGTGGTCATCAGTCCCCTAGAACTTAGAACTACTTAAACCTAACTAACCTAAGGACGTCACACACATCCATGCCCGAGGCAGGATTCGAACCTGCGACCGGAGCGGTCACGCGGTTCCAGACTGAAGCGCCTAGACCGCACGGCCACTCCGACCGGCTTATTGATTCCCTTTTGTTATTATTTTACATTTCCAAAGTACTGTATTTTTTACTAATTGCAATATATTTCATGTTATAACTTCCTTGTACGCTACGTAGCTCTTTAGTGGGTACAGGAGCGCCGGCAGCTGTGACAGAGCGGCTCTAGGCGCTTGAGTTCGGAACCGCGCTGCTGCTACGGTCGCAGATTCGGATCCTGCATCGGGCACGGGTGTGTGTGATGTCCTTAGGTTAGTTAGGTTTAAGTAGTTCTAAGTTTAGGGGACTGATGACCTCAGATCTTAAGTCCCATAGTGCTTAGAGCCATTTTTGATACAGAGGCGAGTACAGATGCTGTTCACGAACTGAGAAATCAGATGATGATTTATTCTACATGTAACGTCAAATAGTAAAAATAATACATAACTTTGTTGCTGTAGTTGCAGCGTTTATGCAAAGGTCCCGAGTTCGAGTCTTGGTCGGGACCCCACAGTTTTAATCTGCCAGGAAGTTTCATATCAAGGCACACTCCGCTGCAGAGTGAAAATCTCATTCTGGAACACTAGATTTGAATGTAGAAATATATACAGATACAAAAGATTTATAAATATGTCATTCTTCAATACTAAGTCTATTCAGAAGTAGTCGAGCCCTGGCCACTACGAAAGTCTGTGGATGTTACTCACCTGGCACACACACAAAATGGGGCCAGTGCGTGAATGTTCGAACGTAAGTACGCCCACCGCTGAAGCTCCAGAGAGGGGATGCTTGCACCTAATTGGCAGCGGCGTAGTCGTTCGTGTCAGTGCCCTAGTGTCGCGGTGGCGGCTGTAGGAAACGCCGGCGTGGTGGCGCTAGTATTTGAAAGTGTGGCCGACAGGATAGCGGCCGATACTGCGTTTCAAAGACACATATCGTGGTAATAGACGTTTTACTAATTCGCAACCGAGCGGGGTGGCGCAGTGGTTAGACACTGGACTCGCATTCGGGAGGACGACGGTTCAATCCCGCGTCCGGCCATCCTGATTTAGGTTTTCCGTGATTTCCCTAAATCACTCCCGGCAAATGCCGGGATGGTTCCTCTGAAAGGGCACGGCCGACTTCCTTCCCAATCCTTCCCTAATCCGATGAGACCGATGACCACGCTGTCTGGTCTCCTTCCCCAAACCAACCAACCAACCAACTAATTCGCAACGGTATCAGCTCATCCAAAGGCAAGATCCGTGCATAATTGAATACGGCTACACCGCGACTTCTCAATTATGCACAGCTGCTACCGCACGAGAACCGCACAGACTTAAGGAAGTGTAATAAATAGATTAATACGCTATATCCCTGACGATGAAGCCTTTCGTGCTTCTAAGTCGATTTCAATTAGTGAAAAACAATAAATGCAGCTGGTTCGACATAAAATTAATAATGAAAGGGAATATGCAGTACTCTTGAAATAAGACCTCTAGCAGCTGACGTTCACACCTCTACGAACAGTATGGCAGCAGCAAGATAGCCTTTCGGCGTTGGGTTTAGCAGATACGCGGAGGGGAAACGATATCAAGGCAGTCGAACGGCAGGACATTGATACATCACTACCTCTTCCCTACCCGCAACCCTCCAGCTCCGAAATTCCTCTAAACCTTTCGTTTTTGTCGTACTGTGCCAACGACATATTGGACGTACGAGTAAGAATTGGTCGGCGACCGGATGCCGGCCGTTCCCTTCCATTTGTCAGCTGAATACCTACACGCGCCACGGCAATGTAACGGTTGACGACATAACCGCGCGCCATCGGTCGTAAAAGTTGAGTGCGTTTCATGACTTGTTGCGCTCGACGAGTTGTTAGCGGCCGTGTAATCAGCGGGGGTCTTTTTCCATTCCGCCGCTGATGAAGCTGGCTTTCCGGAATGAGATTACGCGAGTGGCGGGCTTCTGCGAGTGTCGCGCGGTACGACGTAACGCAATTATCGTCACAATGGACCCGACGCGACGCTATGAATTAAGGGAGGCCGCCCGACGAACTGGACGCTGGGGGAAGAGGCGGCCAGTCGGCACAAAAGATATGGACAGGACAAAGCAGCGCTGTAGTTGGACACTCCTCGTGTATCGGCTTTGTGCAGTTTTATGGCTTAAGACCGGAGACTGCGCTCGTATAGACGATACGAGAATGGATACCGTCGTAAACTAGTTTTACGCATGCTACTGACCTTACCGAAGACTGTCCTCAGGGGTCAGTGGGGACTCGTAATTATTAGATGAGGCGAGAACAGTGGATAGAACAGTTGCCTACGCTGATGACATCAACGCTGCACACACTACCTAATCCAAACTGAAGCAAGAGTGGAGGATGAGCGATGCACTGATGTAGAAATGGTGTGTCGGCAACAAATTAAATATAGTTCTCAGGTTTTCGATGCAGCAGTCAGTTTCCATAAAGTACTTCTGAGTTAAAGAATAGATTGAAAATACCAATTCAATTGTAAGGTTTTTTTCATATTTTCCAATGCGTAGACCACGAACTGTTTTGGGCTATTATAGACCCTCATCAGGCGTGATACTGAAAATAAACAGGAGACCGAAGGTACTAGTAGTTTTACACACTGTATTACACGCGAGAAAACAAAAAAGAAGTACCATATCACATTTTCTGATTTTGAAGGTGGCAGGGGTAAAATACAGGGAGCGAAAGGCTGTTTACAACTTGTACAGAAACCGGATGGCAGCTATAAGAGTCGAGGGGTATGAAAGGGAAGCAGTGGTTGGGAAGGGAGTGAGACAGGGTTGTAGCCTCTCCCCGATGTTATTCAATCTGTATATTGAGCAAGCAGTAAAGGAAACAATAGAAAAGTTCTTAGTAGGTATTAAAATCGATGGAGAAGAAATAAAAACTTTGAGGTTCGTCGATGACATTGTAATTCTGTCAGAGACAGCAAAGGACTTGGAAGAGCAGTTGAACGGAAAGGACAGTGTCTTGAAAGGAGGATATAAGATGAACATCGACAAAAGCAAATCGAGGATAATGGAATGTAGTCGAATTAAGTCAGGTGATGCTGAGGGAATTACATTAGGAAATGAGACACTTAAAGTAGTAAAGGAGTTTTGCTATTTGGGGAGCAAAATAACTGATGATGGTCGAAGTAGAGAGGATATAAAGTGTAGACTGGCAATGGCAAGGAAAGCGTTTTTGAAGAAGAGAAATTTGTTAACATCGAGTATAGACTTAAGTGTCAGGAAGACATTTCTGAAAGTATTTGTATGGAGTGTAGCCATGTATGGAAGTGAAACATGGACGATAACTAGTTTGGACAAGAAGAGAATAGAAGCTTTTGAAATGTGGTGCTACAGAAGAATGCTGAAGATTAGATGGGTAGATCACATAACTAATGAGGAGGTACTGAATAGAATTGGGGAGAAGAGGAGTTTGTGGCTCAACTTGACAAGAAGAAGGGACCGGTTGGTAGGGCATGTTCTGAGGCATCATCAAGGGATCACCAATTTAGTACTGGAGGGCAGCGTAGAGGGTGAAAATCGTAGAGGGAGACCAAGAGACGAATACACTAAGCAGATTCAGAAGGATGTAGGCTGCAGTAGGTACTGGGAGATGAAGAAGCTTGCACAGGATAGAGTAGCATGGAGAGCTGCATCAAACCAGTCTCAGGACTGAAGACCACAACAACAACATTTTCAGAAACAGATGTCGGGCTAGGTACAGTAAAACATGGGCTAGTGGCAGAGCGACACCAGACAACACAACTGATGACTGCGTGGATAAAGAAGTATGAGATGAACACCGGGACACTTACTTTTTGTGCTGCGACCCCTAGCGCTGCGATGGAGAGTACAGGACGCGGAGTACCACCAGCGAGCGCAGAGCACGGACTAGCGTACACGAAGGAGGAAGCAAACTGGTAAACCAGATTGGCAAAAATTCTGCCATTGTTGACGGAAAGAATAACGCGGAACCAACTAGCACGGCAGTTCACAATTTGGTGATTCACATGAAAAAAAAAAATTACAAAAAAGTTGCACGAAAGGCGTTGAGGATACTTGAGTGGAAACATATTGAAACGGGCAGTAAAGAACTGTAGTTAAAGGTTTAAGTGGTAGCCGGCAGCTTAAAGCTTCTGCATAAACCGTAAAACACAATGAAACTTATTTTTGAAGGACATCATCTTTACGCCAGTGACTGTTATAAGTTTTTATTACACTATTGTAATTTCGGCCTTAGGCCATTATCAAGTGCTGCTGAAAAATACAGAATGTTTCGTTCGTTGAAAGTTGAGCAACATTCATTGTGTGCCTAGCGAGGCATACGGGATGTTGCTGAACTTTCAACGAACGAAACATTCTGTATTTTCCAGCTGCACTTGATAATGGCATAAGGCCGAAATTGCAATAGTGTAATAAAAACTTATAACAGTCACTGGCGTAAAGATGATGTACTTCAAAAAATTTTTATGATTTTGAATCCCAGCTACAACAAGTTTATACAATGAAACTGTTTCTTTTCCGTGAGTGGCATTAGTATTTAAATGTAATGGGGAACGCATATCGTGACGTGGAATAACGTGCCAATAATGACGAACTGAGGGAACATACACAAGTGCCACTCCTATTAAAAAACATATTGCTACTAAGCAAAATGAGAGGTACCTAAATCTTATAGTCCTCATTGTCATAAACGCCTATACTATTTAATAGTTAGCAGTAAAGGGGCACATTGAGAATACGAGAAATACAACGAGATACCAGTTAGGAGTTTCACTATAGTTCTGTACTGCCCCTGTTTCAGAATGCTCTTTACCACTCTAATGTACTCTTTAACCATTGCCAAGGAATTTTTTTGTAATTTTTTTTTTTTTTTTTTTTTTTTTGTTTGTAAATCAATAATTCAAACTGTGAACGGCCTGGCTGGTTGGTCCCGAGTTGTTCTTCCCATCAATAGATGACATTACTTCTGCCAATCTGGTTTACCAGTTTACTTTCTCCTCCGTTTATTCTAGTGCTTGTTCTGTGTTCGCTGGTGGTATATTGCGTCCTCTACTATCCATCGTAGCGCTAGGAGTCGCAGCACAAAACGATAGTGTCCTGGTGTTCACTCCATACTTCTTTACACACACAGTCGTCCGTTATATTGTCTGGTGTCGCTTTCGCATTGACCTATGTTTTACTGTACCTAGCCCGAGCGCTACTTCCGAAAAATGCTTTATGGTACTTTGTTTTTCTTTTCTCGTGTGTAGTACTGAGTGTAAGAATTATTATTAGCATCGGTCCCTTGTTTATTTTCAGTATCACACCTGATAATGGGCATGTAATAGCTCGAAACCGGTTGTGGTCTTAGCATTGGAAAGGAAAAAAAACCTTACAACTGTAGCGATATTTTCAATCTCTAATATAATGTTCAGTTACGGATGTACCCCCGATAGGACTGTTTGTACTCCTAGGTTGTAGACTGCGTCATACTGTATTCTGTATCAGTGTTTCATCCATGGGCTTGTTATCTTAGGTTTGACTGTGTACTTCCTATCTTTCTTGCCTGATTTTTCACATCAAAGACGAAGTAGAAACCTGTGTCGTTCATATTCCCTACAATTGTCTGTTTTCAGATTGAAATCCCAGGCAATACCCAGCCTGCCACAGACTTTCCATGTAAACAGGTATAAATAACCGAAAACTGTCCGTAATTTCGAAAACTGTAGGATGACGAGAGAACAAGAAAATAATTTTTTTTTTTAATGAGACGTGTATCAATATTTGGAAGTCGGAACTGATAAATAGCAAAAAGGAATACTCGGTATTTGAAATAAGTGCAGCACGAAGATTAGCGGAAGCTGTTCTGAGGCGAAATTAAGTGAAATAGGCCCGTATGTAAATTGGAGCTGAAGTCGCGTAGTCTAAGGTACGTGCCGTACACTTTATCTTAATACCTCACAGCCGACAAAACACAGAGCTTCGCACACCCGGGAAAAGAAATGGGTCAGCGAGGCACTGTTATCAGGACCTCTGCTACACGGTGCTTAATTCCCTTATATCACCATGCAGATAACAGGTGAGAATTGCAATTACTGGTACATTGCCTGAATGTCAGAGATAGTCGAGAAAACTCGTCAGTTCATTAGCGCGCTTCGTCTGTTTGCGCAGAAAAACATTAAACCGAGTTCCCACCTCACTTAGAAAAAGTAACTTAATTATATCCAGTCACTGACCCTCACTATGCTAAATAAGAAACCCAAGTGCAAGAATTTAAATACTGGATTGAGGCTGACGCTAGGGAATTTGGGAAACGTGGAGTCGCAGTCCCTACTCTGGTATGTTTTATTGCATGGAAACGGTAATACCAGTTTAAAAAAAAATAATGTTTCATAAATTGAAAGTTCTGAAGCTATTCAGATGTCAGACCATGAAAAATAAATATAAAGTTACTTGTGACGTGGAACAGTGGATCGGATAGGTTACTAGAGCCAATGTTCCATCAACTACTGTAAGAACCTTCATACAAATTTAAATGTTCATACCGTACTAAGGATCTGATTTATGATTTATCTTTGTTAATTAATCCATTTTGTTTGCAAAGTAAACGAATGCCTATTACCTAAAATAATAAGAATTTGTATTGTAAGACTAGATGAAAATATTGTCATTTTCGGTGTTTGTAGGCAATACTACTGTGATTAACGTCGAATTATGAAAATCGATATTTTATAGTTTTTGTATTGAAATTCGATTAGTGCTTTACTGTGAACCTTCATGGTAGGAAAACTAGGCAAATCAATTTTATAAAAAAACTAATCTGTAAAGTTCGAAAAAGGTTAAGAAGCATGAGTTAATTTAAAAAATAGTAATAAAGTAATCGGTTCGGTCTTGATCGCAAAATATTTAATTCATAGTAACCATCATCATAGAAGCACTGAGATTCTTCTTTAACGGTCGACAGAGGCAGCAAGCGGAGCCAAACCTATGCCAAAAGGCACATTCGTCGACTTCTCCACTTTACTGAAACTTGATTTATATCGCTGTTTTCCAACCATGTCACCAAAACTCATTAAAAAACGGTTGTTAAATTGTTGAGTACAGGACAATGGCTAGTCTGAGCCACAATGGACTCTGTTGAGCTTGTGGAATTTAGTGCGGAGAATATGTAAATCGTATTAGCTAAACAATTGTCTGAAAAATTGAATAAATAAAAAATTTCACGGAATTGGCATTTTGGTTTACGAGGCAAGAATATGTAGCTCATATTGCAGATTTTGACTGCATAGGTCTCCATGCTTCTCTGTCTTCTGCGTTCATCTTCATTCTTTGGTACCCTCCTTGTGGCCTGCTGACATCATCCAGCACCTGGAACCTTCTTCTGTCCTTCTCTCTCTTTCCCGGAACGAAACCTTCCATAGCCTCTACTAAAAGGCAGTCTCTTCTTAGATTGTGGCCTATCCAGTTTAGTTTCCTGTTCTTCACCGTTAGCAGAATCTTCCGTTCTTCAGCAGCTCTTCTCAGTACTTCTTCATTCATGACTTTATCAATCCAGCTGATCTTTTCCAATCTGCGGCATATCCACATTTCACAAGCCTTTGATAGAGTTTAGTGGGATAAGCTTTTAGATATCTTGAAAAAGAAGGGACTGAAGTGGAAGGAGAGAAGACTGATCGCAAATCTGTACCTAAATCAGAAAGCTCGGGTACGAATAGGTAATGGGATCTCTGAAGACAGCAAGATTGGGAGAGGTGGTAGACAGGGCAGTTGTGTCTTGCCGATCCTATTTAACATATATCTGGAGGAAGTACTGGAAAGCTGTTTGGATGGAACAAGAGGCGTCAGGATAGGTGGGCGGAAAATTGAATGTAGATGATTTGCAGATGACATGGCGATCCTCACAGAAAGTCAAGAGACGCTGACTCAAATGCTAAATGACCTGAATGAAGCCTGTGCAGCATATGGTAAGAAAATTAATAAAAAGAAAACCAAAAGCATAGCCAGAGGCCTAGAGAAAAGTAAAGTGAAAATTAATTTGGGGCCAGAAATCATAGAACAGGTAAGAGCATTCGAGAATTTGGGAATTTGGATTAAAGAAGACATGGATTGCCAACAAGATATCAAAGTGGGAATAGCTCTGGCGAGAGAGGCATTTCGAAAGCAGAGAAGACTCCTAACTAGTTGTTTAAACAAGGAATTAAGGAAACGACTGGTTAAGTGCTTAATATGGAGCGTGTCCTTGTATGGAGCAGAAACTTGGATTTTGAGAAAGCAGGATGAGTATATATAGCTCAAATCTTAATTTTTATATAAAAGTACGCTGGGCGATAGACCTCAATAAAATAATTTTAACTCAGTATTCGCCAGAAGACAATTATCTTCTTTCCCGACGTTGTCCCGTATCTTCACAGGTTAGTCATGTTAAACTGGATTCTGCGATCTTGTGGTAGAGGGTGGCCGGATTCCAGTCCTGTCGAAACCAGTGCTGTTGTCACGGCTCTCCGCAGCACTATTCAAGAAGTTATAGGGCTTTGGAACTAGAGGATCACTGCTTCCTCTGACCTTTCACCAGGGTATCTATAGGCATACAGACATCCGTCTGACCACCACAGACAGAAAATAGGGTTTTCTCTGAACACGACAGAATGCCAGCGAGTGTCCCATTTTCTCTCTGGTTTACACCATTCTGTGGTGTCGTGTCAGAAGTAGCAATGTGGGGCAACTCGAGATCTCAGCTTGCAGTAATCTTAATGGCTCTGAGCACTATGGGACTTAACTTCTATGGTCATCAGTCCCCTAGAATTCAGAACTAATTAAACCTAACTAACCTAAGGACATCACACACAACCATGCCCGAGGCAGGATTTGAACCTGCGACCGTAGCGGTCGCGCAGTTTCACACTGTAGCGCCTGAACCGCTCGGCCACCCCGGCCGGCGCTTGCAGTAATCCTCGACGGATCGTGCTGACTCTATAACCGTAACATGTGTATATTCTTCAGATGCAGTCGAACAGTCCTGTCCTAGACTTAGTCCTGTTCTATCCTGGTCTTGGTGTAGTCCTTGTGGGTGGACTCTTGCCTAGTCTTCCTGCCACACTGTTCTCCTGAGAACATCTTGTAGCCACTCGCTCTGCACTGCAATCTGGCGATAAGAGGCATCCATGTCTGTCAAGCCAATGACTTGATCTTTCTGAAAGTCCTCTGGACATGCTATTGGCGATCTCGACGTAAAAAGATCCAGTAACATTAAATACACGCTATATACTCACACTATTCATTTGTAGTGTAGCGTCCCCAAAGCCTAATAGCAAAGCATTTCAGAGGGCGAGGGCATGCCATCTGCAGATGGCATGCAGCAACAAGGCTGTTTATTCATTACGAGAGGGGCCAGGCTAGGCGCCGCATTCCTTGAGACACAGTGGTATCCTGGTCCGAAGCAGTAAAATATCACAACAGCTGATATACTGTCATGTCCATTATATTATCCGGGCTGTTATGCCGTGGTCGGCTGATGAATTCTGTGTCAATTCCCAACGTTTCGTCGCCGTCTGCGGAGGACATCTTCAAGGGGGTCTGTACTCGATGGTAGGTCCAACACACCCACTGGCTCGCTGATCAGAAAAGCCTATTTTCTGTATGGCTCGCTGGTCAGCGAGCAGGTGGGTGTGTTGGACCTTCCATCGAGTACAGACCCCCTTGAAGATGTCCTCCGTAGACGGGGACGAAACGTTGGGAATTGACACAGAATTCATCAACCGACCACGCATAACAGCCCGGATAATTATAATGGACATGACATTTCCGGCCGTGAAAGTCTAAATTTTAGTAGCTGATATACTGGCTTGTATATAAACTTGCAGATTTTAGTTGACGGACGAACAACCCAGCAGGGTCTATTGGGACGTGAGAGCTACACTAGGTGAGGAGGGAACATGTACCAGCCAGCAGCCGCCATCAGTTCGGGCCTTCGCCATTGCAAGGCATCTCTTGGTACTGGCACCTATCCTGGGACAGTACCGTACTACTGTAGGGGCCTCTTCCTGGCTCACTGCAGCAGCAGCAGCAGCAGCAGCAAACTCCTGCTAGGAGGACAGCAGCTCGGCTACAGGGCAGAGTCACTGCTCACCTGTTAACGCTGCGGCACCTGTTCATCGAGGCAGAAATTCTCACTGAGGAGCTGGTTTCCCCTGCCAGTATTCCGGCCATCGGCAGCGCCACTGACACCGTCAGTTTTCTGCTTGGTTTTCCATAATGGGTCACGTGTTTCTAAGCTAGGCGCTGGTGTCAGTAATCCTGGGCGCATGTTGGAGCTGCAGGTCGGGCAGCCACTGTCAACACAAATGGTTCTGATCACTATGGTTCAAACCTAACTAACCTAAGGACATCACACACATCCATGCTCGAGGTAGGATTCGAACCTGCGACCGTAGCGGTCGCGCGGTTCCAGACTGAAGGCCTATAACCGCTCGGTCACACCGGCCGGCGGCGCTGTCAACACACCACACGCAGTGTACGACCACTTGTCAAGGTGGGGTGTGGTCGATGCACCACAGCGTCCATCTGTAGCTACATGAGTCATAATAAGGAACGTGTTAACACTGTTTCACTGAAGCCCCTAAGGCCAGTATCATTGCCACAAACCTCAGCCGCGAACCATCCCGACACAAGAAGTGTCCGCAGCTCGTGGTCGTGCGGTAGCGTTCTCGCTTCCCACGCCCGGGTTCCCGGGTTCGAGTCCCGGCGGGGTCAGTGATTTTCTCTGCCTCGTGATGACTGGGTGTTGTGTGATGTCCTTAGGTTAGTTAGGTTTAAGTAGTTCTAAGTTCTAGGGGACTGATGACCACAGATGTTAAGTCCCATAGTGCTCAGAGCTATTTGAACCATTTGAACACAAGAAGTAACACGACACCACAGAATCAACTTCGGTGGGAACTGGGCAGATGATGGTTGAAGTGATCGTCGTAGCAAAAATCTACTAATACCAGTATTTCTTGCCCCTGTTTTGATCACAACCAAGGTAGAATCTTCCTAAAATGACGCAGTAAAACGTTGAAACTGGTTGGCAAATAAAATAAGGTTGAAAAGAGACTGCTGAAAAGTGTTTAATTTGACATCCTATTCAGTAGGAATAGTTTATTTCTATACTGAAAACAAGCTAGCATAAAGATGACAGTTTAGTCCACATATATCTCGTAGGCATACTAAAGTGTCCATTTGGTAGCAGTCTGCCAAGATTTTCAAGGTGTAATATCTCCAATTTCCGTCAATGTACGGGGGACCAATCTAAAGGTAAGTTTGGTCATTGGTTTTGAAAGACAAAATAACGCATCAGGTCACACAAACAAACGCCTTATAAATCCAAACCCGTTGCTGGTTCAACGATGGAAAGGGTGTCAGCAAAGGATGAATGACACATGCGCAGAGTACCGAAGAAGAGAGAGTAGCAGCAGACCGCCGTGCTCATGGTTATTCGAGTACACATGACGATGGCAGACGGACGTACTGAAAACGTGGGCGCCAATGGAAGTGCGTGATGTTGTCCGGTATGAATTGGCATATGGGACTAGTGTGTTCGTCATGCGTGAACGCCGACAGACCGTTTATGGTGAAGAGGTCTTGTGTCCTTAGATGGTTGCACGTACACACAAGGAAGGCAGAGAGTGGAGGATGAAGGTCGAAGTGGGCGTTCCTCCACTTCCACAAATGAAAACAACATTGCTGGAGTACATGGCGTTAGCGGACAGGCTCGTGACGGTGTTCAAATGGTTCAAATGGCTCTGAGCACTAGGGGACTTAACATCTGTGGTCATTAGTCCCCTAGAACTTAGAACTACTTAAACCTAACTAACCTAAGGACATCACACACATCCATTACCGAGGCAGGATTCGAACCTGCGACCGTAGCAGTCGCGCGGTTCCGGACTGAGCGCCTAGCGTGACGGTGTCAGATGTACACTGTCTGTGCTGAGGCCCATCAGGTGCTTCATATTGTGTAGGATTACCGAAAAGTGTCTACAAAGTGGTGCCAAAAAATCTGACCCCCAAATCAGAAGGGTACAAGAATGGGAATCAGCCTCGATGACTCGATGGGCTACACCCAAAAGAGGAATGAGTTCCTGTTCAAGATCATCACAGGTGATGAGACATGGGTACACTACTTTACGAGAGAATCCAAGGACGCCTCAGTGAGGTGAAAGCATAGCAGTTCACCAGTGAGGAAAAAAGCCAAAGTAAACTGGTGCATGGAAGGTGTGATTCTCCTTGACTTTCATCAGCAAGGGACTATCAGTGAGCACGCTACTTCAACACCCTCACCAAACTCAGGTCAACCATTCGACGGGAGAGAACAGGGCTCTTGAGAGAAGGTGTTGTGCTCGTGGACGGCATCGCAAAACCACACAAATCAAGGCTCACACAGGATCAGGTTGGTCACTTCCGATGGGAGATGTTGGATCACCCGGCCTGAAGCCCCAATCTTACCCTATCGGACTTTCACCTGTTTACTGCATTGAGAGAAACGCTGTCGGGATGTCACCACCAAAACAATGCTGAGGTGTAGCAGACTGCGCGACAATTCCTTGCATCGCTGGACACCGAGTTTTATCGGACTAGTTTCTTCAAAGTGACTGCATGCTACGACAGATTTCTCAATGCCGGTGGCGACTACATCGAAAAATATGCAAGGTGTATATTTCGTGATGACATGGTGTATTTTTTATGAAAACTGAAAGGGGAGGGAGGAAAGAGGAAAGAAAGGGAAGGAATTAAGACCAGCTGCGTCAGGACTTTGAACGTAATCAGCGGCGGCGAGTGAAAATGTGTGCCAGGCCGGGACTCGAACCTGGTATCTCCTGCTTATTAGTCACTGCGTCAACCACTGCTCCAACCGAACACAGTATTTTTAGCAAATGCGCGGACTATCTCAGCAGCTACCCGGCTGGATCACATTTCCACCTAGAGCCACCTATCCACAGTCCCTGTCCATGTCCTCTCCAAGCTTGCTAAATTTAAGTTCCCATTTCGATAGGATGTGCTATTAAATAGCCAGGAGATCAATATGATTGTCTGGCTGCCAGTTAGTAAACCCTACAAAAACCGAACTACATGTTTCCATCTCAGTAATAAATTGGCAAAAACAACTTGACGTTCGTCTCGAGGGAAATCGGCTCCGATCTAATGAGCATCCAAAGTACCTTGGAGTCACTTTGAAGAGAGAGCTCACTTACAAACGACATCTGGAAAATACTGCAGACAAGCTAAAGACGAGGAATAATATTCTCCAGAAGCTGTGCGGCACTACTTGGGGCTCCTCGGCTGACACGCTACATACGTCGACACTCGGACTGGTCTACTCGGCCACGGAGTACTGTGCTCCGGTCTGGGTGAACAGTGTTCACACAAAAAAAATTTAAAAAAAATAAAAAAATCGACGTGCAGCCGCTGAATAGCACGATGCAAATTGTCAGCGGAACCATGAGATCAACCCCAACACATTGGCTGCCAATTCTAAGCCACATACCATCTGCGGACCTACGCTGAAAAAATGCTCTTTTCCGGGAATATAGGAAGAAACTCGACAACGCCCAGCTCCCTACACACTGCGACATGCGTGACCTGGAAATAAACAGAGTTCGGTCTAGACATCGAACAATGATAACAGCCAAGGAATTGCAAAGTATAAACTTTGATGCAATAAAGACCTGGAGGGAACAACGGCGAGAGGTGTGCCCTGAGCATTGTCAAGCCCTCCCCTGCATCACTTAGAGACCGCCCGGATATGAACGACTACGTAAAATTTGGTCACCCCTTAACAGAATACGGACAAATCACGGAAGAGGTGCAAATACTCTTCATAAATGGGGAAAAACAAAAACTCCCAACTGTGACTGCGGAGCCAGCAGACAGACCATCCGCCACATCGTCCAAGAGTGCGACAGAAGAGTATACAGTGGCGAGTTCAGTGATTTTCTGATGGCAACAGACGCTGCACAAGACTTTATATATAATTTTGATGTTTGTATTGACCATATATGTTGGGTTGGCAGAAGAGCCAACACCATGTTACGAATGGAGGCCGAAATGCACGCGTTTTAGCTCACGCAGGCTGGCGTGAGTAGGGAAGAACTATACTGACGTGAGGTCTACAACATGACAAGGAATGAGAATTCAGAAAGCGGACGTAATTAGTTTCATACTTAACTTTAATCCATTAATGATGAACGTCGCTCTTGACGGTACATGATTCACAATATTATCTGTTCAGAGTACATAGTAACTGAATATGGCGCCTTGCTAGGTCGTAACAAATGACGTAGCTGAAGGCTATGCTAAACTGTCGTCTATGCAAATGAGAGCGTGTGTAGGCAGTGAACCATCGCTAGCAAAGTCGGCTGTACAACTGGGGCGAGTGCTAGGAAGTCTCTCTAGACTAGACCTGCCGTGTGGCGGCGCTCGGTCTGCAATTCACTGATAGTGGCGACACGCGGGTCCGACGTATAACGGACCGCGGCCGATTGAAAGGCTACCACATAGCAAGTGTGGTGTCTGGCGGTGACACCACAATATACTGGGTGTTACAAAAAGGTACCGCCAAACTTACAGGAAACATTCCTCACACACAAAGAAAGAAAATATGTCATGTGGACATGTGTCTGGAAACGCTTACTTTCCATGTTATAGCTCATTTTATTACTTCTCTTCAAACCACATTAATCATGGAATTGAAACACACAGCAACAGAACGTACCAGCGTGACTTCAAACACTTTGTTACAGGAAATGTTCAAAATGTCCTCGTTAGCGAGGATACATGCATCCACCCTCCGTCGCATGGAATCCCTGATGCGCTGGTGCAGCCCCGGAGAATGGCGTATTGTATCACAGCCGTCCACAATACGAGCGCGAAGAGTCTCTACATTTGGCACCGGGGTTGCGTAGACAAGAGCTTTCAAATGCCCCCATAAATGAAAGTCAAGAGGGTTGAGGACAGGAGAGCGTGGAGGCCATGGAATTGGTCCGCCTCTACCAATCCATCGGTCACCGAATCTGTTGTTGAGAAGCGTACGAACACTTCGTCTGAAATGTGCAGGAGCTCCATTGTGCATGAACCCCATGTTGTGTCGTACTTGTAAAGGCACATGTTCTAGCAGCACAGGGAGAAATCATGGCGGTGAATCGAGGAAGTACAGTACATACTGACGAAACTGAAATGAGCTCTATCATGGAAATTAAGCGTTTCCGGACACATGTCCACATAACATCTTTTCTTTATTTGTGTGTGAGGAATGTTTCCTGAAAGTTTGGCCGTACCTTTTTGTAACACCCTGTATAATCTTGATGTCTCTATTTAATTGTATTGCCCATTATCTGTATGTTTTATTGTGTTTTTTATGTATGTCTTTGTTTAAACATTTGTAAGAAGAGTAAAATGATGTGCACTGCCATACGCTAAACAAATAAAGATTCCCGCTGGAGGTAGTACGTAAATGTGTATCCGCATTGAAGGTTTTGGATTCATTGCCCATTTATATGAATGCAAGGTGTCTGTTCTTTCGGGTCCGCAGCCGTGATACACTTTATTTTTTTTACAATAAAGTTTTCATGTGAGAAACAATAACAATATTTACTTTCAGATCGACCCTCGTATTTTACACAAAATTGGGTGCTCTAGACTAGAAACTTAGGTACATAGAATTAGTACAAGTATTCACCTAGTGCGACGTAACTTCGGTGTGGTGTCGGACTCCTTTGTTGTGAGACAGCAGAACCCCCCACCGCCGCAGCCGCCCCCACACCTGCACCTGCTGTAATGAGCCGGGTGCGGGCTGGCGTTTGTTGGCTGGGGGCCGCGCCTGCCTCCATGCTAATGGCCCACAGTCTTGCGGCCTCGCGCTCGCTAATGCCGGCCTCCATTACACTCGCGCTTCTGCACTTTTATTTCGTTTTTCCTTAAAGTTGCCGCGGCCTCAGGAGAGCGCCGGTCTGCGTCGCGCTAATTCCGCCGCGCGCCTCAGCTCTACTCCTCCCCGTTCGTTAAGGAACCGGGCCATTTGGCGCGCCTCCATCTCCCCAGCTGAGACGTCGGAACAGAAAACTACGAAACTTCCGTGCCAGAAAGAAAAAGATTATTCGTCTCAGTTTCGTCCACAAAATGCCACTCCAGGCACTCAAATCATTTTAGTAATATTTGTCATAATAAAATTGTTATTTCTTAGGAAACTATAATTAAAAAAAGCTAGTGTATGTCTGAAACCCTGGTCCGATGTAAGGGAGCGCCTGATGGCTCTAATCCAGTGGTTCCCAGCCTGTGGGTAATTACCCCTGCGGGGTAAAATGAAATTTTCTTAGAGGTGAGAACTAAATCATTCGTTTTTATTTCAGTTCCGAAACTAAATTATTTTCCAAAGATCATTACTATTATCACAATTTTGTAAGACTCTAATACTGATTATATAAGTTATCAGTAATTACTTTTTCTCAGTTAGTAGCATTAATGCGATGAAGGTTACAGGTTCCTCACATAGTCCTCCACTACGCACATATGTTGTGCTTTGGCCCCTTACGGCCACGAGGGATTAGCCGAGCGGTCAAAGGCGCTGCACTTATGGACTGTGCGACTGGTCCCGGCGGAGGTTCGAGTCCTCCCTCGGGCATGGGTGTGTGTGTTTGTCATTAGGATCATTTAGGTTAAGTAGTGTGTAAGCTTAGGGACTGATGACCTTAGCAGTTAAGTCCCATAAGATTCCACATTTGGCCCGTACTACGCTGATGATAAAAGTGAGACATATGCGTAACAAATGCTGAATATCGCAAGAAAATATCTTCTCCAAATTGTAGACAGTAGCTGCAGTAGTCCAGAAATTCCTTCCCTATTCGCTTCGAAACAGATAATTAATCCACAGCACGACACAGCGTTGTACACAGTATTATTATTATTATTATTATTATTACTGTTAGTGGCTGTGGTCAAACACAAAGGATTAACAGCCTGAAGTCTTGCAATTTCTGCAAATTCAGAAATAAGGAGTGCAGCAATAAAGTGATTTACGAACAGTAAATACACTCCTGAAAATGGAAAAAAGAACACATTGACATCGGTGTGTCAGACCCACCATACTTGCCCCGGACACTGCTAGAGGGCTGTATAAGCAATGATCACACGCACGGCACAGCGGACACACCAGGAACCGCGGTGTTGGCCATCGAATGGCGCTAGCTGCGCAGCATTTGTGCACCGCCTCCGTCAGTGTCAGCCAGTTTGCCGTGGCATACGGAGCTCCATCGCAGTCTTTTGGTAGCATGCCGCGACAGCGTGGACGTGAACCGTATGTGCAGTTGACGGACTTTGAGCGAGGGCGTATAGTGGGCATGCGGGAGGCCGGGTGGACGTACCGCCGAATTGCTCAACACGTGGGGCGTGAGGTCTCCACAGTACATCGATGTTGTCGCCAGTGGTCGGCGGAAGGTGCACGTACCCGTCGACCTGGGACCAGACCGCAGCGACGCACGGATGCACGCCAAGACCGTAGGATCCTACGCAGTGCCGTAGGGGACCGCACCGCCACTTCCCAGCAAATTAGGGACACTGTTGCTCCTGGGGTATCGGCGAGGACCATTCGCAACCGTCTCCATGAAGCTGAGCTAGGGCCCCGCACACCGTTAGGCCGTCTTCCGCTCACGCCCCAACATCGTGCAGCCCGCCTCCAGTGGTGTCGCGACAGGCGTGAATGGAGGGACGAATGGAGACGTGTCGTCTTCAGCGATGAGAGTCGCTTCTGCCTTGGTGCCAATGATGGTCGTATGCGTGTTTGGCGCCGTCCAAGTGAGCGCCACAATCAGGACTGCATACGACCGAGGCACACAGGGCCAACACCCGGCATCATGGTGTGGGGAGCGATCTCCTACACTGGCCGTACACCACTGGTGATCGTCGAGGGGACACTGAATAGTGCACGGTACATCCAAACCGTCATCGAACCCATCGTTCTACCATTCCTAGACCGGCAAGGGAACTTGCTGTTCCAACAGGACAATGCACGTCCGCATGTATCCCGTGCCACCCAACGTGCTCTAGAAGGTGTAAGTCAACTACCCTGGCCACCAAGATCTCCGGATCTGTCCCCCATTGAGCATGTTTGGGACTGGATGAAGCGTCGTCTCACGCGGTCTGCACGTCCAGCACGAACGCTGGTCCAACTGAGGCGCCAGGTGGAAATGGCATGGCAAGCCGTTCCACAGGACTACATCCAGCATCTCTACGATCGTCTCCTTGGGAGAATAGCAGCCTGCATTGCTGCGAAAGATGGATATACACTGTACTAGTGCCGACATTGTGCATGCTCTGTTGCCTGTGTCTATGTGCCTGTGGTTCTGTCAGTGTGATCATGTGATGTATCTGACCCCAGGAATGTGTCAATAAAGTTTCCCCTTCCTGGGACAATGAATTCACGGTGTTCTTATTTCAATTTCCAGGAGTGTATATGGCATACATCTTAACTTGGTTGGTTTTAAACGGTGTTGTAGTGTGCAGGTCAAGCTAGTGCCGCAGTGGAGAGGAGTAACGCAGGAGAATAATGTGTTGTAACAACTGTTTACCCTCACTGTGGACAGTTGGCTTTTTTATCTAAGAAGAAGTGCTGAGAGTGGTGAGCAGCACTTGCGATGCATCACGAATTCCTTCGTCATCATTCTCTCTCTCTCTCTCTCTCTCTCTCTCTCTCTCTCTCTCACACACACACACACACACACACACACACACACACACACACACACAAACTAACTAAATATCAGTCATCCTTCATCAGTTTAAAAATAAAAGCGTTCCAAGAAAAGTGTTTCATTCTACAATTTATTTAGGTGTTAAAGCTGGTGATAACGTGCGGGAGCTGGGGGAGGGCCGGGGGCAACAGACTTGGGGGGGGGGGGGGAGCAGGTGGGAGGCGGGGGCTCTAGCTCATGTTTAATTGCACTCAGGAGCAATGGTCTAAGACAATTTCGGAACCACTGGTCTAATCAGATCGGGTAGGATAAATAAGTAAAATAAACAGGTTACTAAATATTTAGCAATACCAAAACCATTCAAAATTAATATATTCATTCGTAGAAAGGTCACTGTAAATACGCTGCCTGACGAAAAAAAGGGAAGCATCCAGAAAGGGAGAAGGAAACGAAATGAAACTTCACGGATGGGGAGAGAGTGCAATGTTACTTCACTGATTCAACTTTCGAGTCAACTTTACAGAGAACTCGACAGTCTATGAGTTCACCACCCCTGGCCGATGCATGTCCTGATGTGGTTGGTAAGGGTGTCAAAGCCATTGTATCCTCTCCTGAGGCAGACTGGCCAAATACTATTGTAGCTGCCCTCGATATCCTCTATAGTGGCGCCGGGGCGGAGCTGGCGTCTGCACTGCTCCCACACATGTTCAGCCGGGGACAGATCTGAGGATCGAATGGATTGGAAATAACAGACCACCAGTTGCAAAATATAGGTTTATTAAAACTTTAAAACTTGACCATGGTTTCGACGGTTTTGAAACTGTGAGTCTTTCCCGGTTTTGAAACTGTCTTTTTCAGATTCATTGTACGTAGAATCACATATTATCTACATCTGATGGGAGAGTCGTTGATTAAGTCTAGTACATCTACTTGTTATACGCTTAATTACCATTGATGACGTGTGATTCTGCGTACAATACCTTCTCAGTAAGACAGTTTTGAAGCTGTCGAAACCATGCTCAAGGTTCAATAAACCTATGTTTGGCAGCTGGTTGGCTGTTATTTCCAATCCGTTGGAGCTTTTGTATTCACAGTTGCTGAAGCGGAACCATGTTTAAAACCCTAAGGTCTGGGAATCTTGTTGGCCACAAGAGTACCTCATCATCACGCAGACAGTTAGTAGAGAAACATGTCATGTGCGGACGAGCATTCCCCTGTTGAGAAATATTACACGAGAGGGAACACATGAGGATGCAGGATAGGTTGACGTACCTATGTCTCGTCAGAGTTCCCTCAATCATGACAAGCCAGAACCTGAATTTATTCCCGGTTCCTCCCCACATCATGACGCCAACAGTAACACCATGGCCATCAATTTGAGAATACTCGAATGTTCAGGAGTGAATATGTTGTGGATATTCGACTAAATGAAGAATGCAAGCGGTACATTCCCAGTGTTGTCTACTGTGGACTCCTTAATTGTAGGCTATGCTTCAGACAGATAAACTTCCCATACCTTGTGGTCTTGCAACTGCCACGGTGTTCCGATGATTTGTTTCCAGACTCCTGGTGATTTGGCTTGAGCAAATGAACTAGATCGGATCGCAGCCGGCGCCATTCCAACTTTCTTATAGCCATTACGGTCGCAACTAAGTAGGCACTGAGCTTGTTACTGCTCCGGGTGTGAATAGGTCACGACTAATTCGTAAGAAGAGCTCTATTGGCCGAACACTTAACCTAGTGCTTCCTGTATGAAAACTCTAAACCTCTGGGGTGGCCAGGAGGCGTTATATTAGAACTTAGTCTTTAATTAATACAAGTACTTGCTGTTAATACATATATGATATGTTCGAATTGATGTATTTTGGGTAAGCAGCGATGGTCCTTTCACTTCGAGCTCTTCGGCATGCCGCGAGATCGCGCTGCTTCTGACTTTCATGTAGGAGACGCCGCGCAAGCGCGAAAGGAGGAGTAAGGCTTGGGCAGTACGGAAGGGACCACTCTGCTAGCAGACAGCAATACCTGAAGGTGGCGCAGGACAGAGGAGAAAGTTGATTCTGAAAGGCGGCAGGTTTTCCTTTTTGGAAGCGGCTAAGTTGTGGTAGCTACATGTAAAGACGTCGCCTCTTTCAGGTCATCCCCGTTGCCGTTATGGAACTGCGATTCTGTGTGGCAAGTATCACAAGCATTTAAGGGTAGTTAACGCTGACCGCCTAGCGTCATCAGTATTCTGATTGCTTTGATGCGGCCCACCACGAATTCCTCTCCTGTACCAACCTCTTCATCTCACAGAAGCACTCAACAGCCTACGTTCTCAACTATTTGCTGTATGAATTCCAATCTCTGACTTCCTCTACAGTTTTTGCCCTCTACAGTTCCCTCTAGTACCATGGAAGTCGTTCTCTGATGTCTCAACAGATGTCTTATTATCCTGTCCTTTCCTCTCCGATTCTAGCCGACCGAAGTGGCCGAGCGGTTCAAGCGCTTCAGTCTTGGAACCGCGCGATCGCTACGGTCGCAGGTTCGAAACCTGCCTCGGGCATGGATGTGTGTGATGTCCTTAGGTTAGCTAGGTTTAAGTAGTTCTAAGTCCTAGGGGACTGATGACCTTAGATGTTAAGTCCCATAGTGCTCAGAGCCTCTCCGATTTTACAAAGAACCTCCCCATTCTTTACCTAATCAGTGCAACTTACTTTCAACATTCGTCTGTAGCACCACATCTCAAATGCTTCGATTCTATTCTGTTCAGGTTTTCCGACAGTCCATGTTTCACTACTATACATGCTATGCTCCAAACGTACAGTCTCAGAAATTTCTTCCTCAAACTAAGGCCTACGTTTGATACTAGTATACTTCTGTTGGCGAGGAATGACTTTTTGCCAGTACTAGTCTGCTTTTGGATGTCCTCCTTTCTACGTCCGTCATAGGTTATTTTGCTGCCTAGGTAGCAGAATTACTTAACTTCATTTCCTTCGTGA
Organism: Schistocerca serialis cubense; assembly: GCF_023864345.2. NCBI lineage: Eukaryota > Metazoa > Arthropoda > Insecta > Orthoptera > Acrididae > Schistocerca > Schistocerca serialis. The sequence goes on along the minus strand of NC_064642.1, from coordinate 629,776,907 downwards.
CCATCAATACTGATGTAAAGTGTCTCGCTGTTCTCATTTCTGCTACTACTCATGGTTTTCGTCTTTCTTCGATTTATTCTGAATCCTTATTCTGTATTAATGAGACGGTTTACTCCATTCGTCATACCAAGTAATGCTCCTTCACTTTCACTGAGAATAGCAATGTCATCCTTTCATCTTGAATTTTATACTCTTGAACCTTTCTTTTCTTTCCATCATTACTTCTTCGATATATAGAATGAACGGTAGGAGCGAAAGACTAGACCTCTGCATTAGACCCTTTTTAATCCGTGCACTTGCAATTTAATCTGCTTCGGTGGAAACCTGTTGGAATTAAGTTAGTCCTTGAGGCTTTTAAATGAATTTCTGTTAAATTATGTTAAATTATTGGTACTTCTTTAAAAAATAATTTTCATTTTAATGTTAAGGGGTGCCTTTCAAACTGTGTTAGTGCTTAATTTGATTTATTGCCGCTTTCTATTTCGAAGTTCAGCCCTTTTTAAATTTAATCCTTAGTGCCCATTTTTTGGAATTACATTCTCTTTCACTTGGTTTGAATGGCGCTTTTAATGAATGCTTCGTGATCTCTTATTATTATAGTTTGAGTGTTTGACTTAAAGAAGAAATGTGTTAAGGGTACCAGCGTGTGCCTTGTGTGAACTGTTTTGTGATGCAATAAATTTGTTATTTTTCTATTGAGTCTGCGATCACAAGTTTACCGCAGCCGAAACTCCGCATCCTATATCGTTACAAAATGTGGCGGGTTATGTGATGTATGATATTGCCTTGGGATTTCTGAAGTTAACAGAAGCTCCACTTGGTAGGTATTTCATGTAGTTTTATTTTAAGTTATTATCCTTCTGTCTGCCAGTTACTCTGCGAGGCATTAGTCTGTTTTTTAAAGCATTTTTCTTCTGCACATGCTAATCTTTTTGTGAATTATTATTTTATTGCTAAGTAGCGTGCTATCTTCCCTCAAACGTCCGAGCCTGAAGTTTATTATTAAGGTACTAACTATTTCAATTATCAGGGTAGACTGAATTTTGGAACACGTGTGAAGATTTAGTGGAGCTACGCATTATGTACGCATTTGTCTTGACCAAATCTTAATGTGACATCTTTTGCAGCTCATCAAATTATCCGTTGCAGATAACATTTTGTGAGTGGTTACTGACGGAAATCGGCGAAGAAACGATCCTTCAAAGGAGTGAAACAAGGCTTTCATTGGAAACTCTCCATTGTTTTATTCCTGAGACAGGCAATTATTTAATTTCGATTTTTAGCCATTGTAGGATTTTTAATTAATAAACATTAAGCAGTCATTCTGCCCTTTATTAACACAGTTCTCGCTTCCACGACCGACCTTTGGTAAAATTTTTGACCATGGAAATTATCCGCCGACGTCGTAACCCTAGTCTTATCACTCTGTTCCTTCTCGTAGTTAATGATTTCGACATATTTCTGTCTCGTCGATTCCTCGGATAACTTACTCATTTCTTAATCTATGAGTCCACTTAATTTTTAGTATTCTTTCGTCTAAAACACTTCAGTTCTCTTCTTTCCTGGTTTTTCCACAGTGTGTGATTCTCATCCATAAAATATTGTGCGGCAAACGTACTTTATAAGAAATTTCGTTCTCGCAATAAGGCCTACCTTTGACTTATCCTTTTTGCGAAGAGTTCTGTTTAGACGACTTTTAAATGAGTTTGCCACTCCGGAGAAAGCGCAGGGAAGCTAAAACCCGCGTTAATGAGGGCTGTAGTTTATTAGTCTATCAAACTGTTCCGCTTATGTAAATAGCTCCTTGTTCACCACCGCTGACATTCATGGCACCTAAAAAAAGCAGAAATTATTGCAAGTCTCCACATTTCTTGAAGGGACATACATTTCCAGTACACTCTGAAATATAGCCAACGGTCTGCGATCTGTTGATTTAAAAAAGTGGAAATTATTGCAAGACTCACATTTCTTGAAGGGGCATACGTTTTACTACACTCTGAAATACAGCCAACGGGCTGCGATCTATGAATCACCATGGCGTCTAGTTGTATTAATAGAATTACTTGGGGTAAATATAAAAGTGTTTGAAAGTTGTCATTCTCCAAAAACGACAAGAAACTTCTTGCCGCATCAAATTAGTTGGTAAACTCAAGCTTTCAACTACGTTGTCACTATTGTCGGGAGTTACCCGTATTATTTATGGGACGTATTGTACTTTTTTACTAATTTCACCAAATTAAATCGTGGAGACGTCCCGAACTCATGGAACGTACATATATGAAATGCTTGGGATATATCACTCAATTTTCGTGTTCTGCTGTTGCAAACGAAATCTACTGATTAGTGCTCTCTCTCCTGCACAACGCCCAAGGAAATGTTATATATGTCTTTTTCTGTCTAGTGTTCACTAAATAAATGCTGCAGCTTCTCCTGAAAAGTCAATTCTGTAAATGACAAATCCCATGATGGAGTACGCGAGGTGAACCAGAACTCCACCGACGACTTTCATAGGTGGTAGTATGGACCAAAACAAGAAACGAAATGACAGGTAAACGTGAGTTCTAAAATACACACCTTGAGAACTATGAGCACTTCTCTGTCTTTGATACTGTGGAGCAATTCTGCTGTTAGACCTCGGGTTTCCATACTTCTGGATGACGTAGTCTGGATTAAAACAAGAAGAGAGTCAAGTGAATATGGGATTAAAAGAAAACATCATAATCAAATGTTTTTGGACAAGTTTGTCAAGTGGATGAAACGAAGAACGGGAGCAGCTACTCCTGGGTCATCCGCTAAAATTTCGTCCAGAGTACATGGCAGGCCAACATCAATGGCTCTAAAATACATATCTTAAACACTATGAGTACTTGTTCAGTAGAAGATATGTGCTTCACAGTAGGAAAAATGAACAAGTGCCCATATCCCTTAAGTATACATTTTAGAGCGTCTACTTACTGACTTTTCTTTTCTTCTTTGGTCTATACCACCCCCTCTCAGAACATGGATCAAGGGGCTCGCGCCAACGACAATACCTTACGAAGTGGCAACGTTGTAGGAAACGCAGAGACATTAACGTATTCAACAAATGGTTGAGGACGTTGGATAAGTGTGGTGAAAAGGTTGGCACAGGAGAGAAAACTGTGGCGAGATACATCAAACAATGACCAAAAAAGTATAAAAATTACCAAAAACCCATCAGTTATCACTTTATACTTGTTCGGATCACTTCTTTGCACAGTTTTAAGAAATACTGATCAATCTCTCAAAAATGTTGCTACGGTACTGGATTAGAGCTTAAGAAAATTTGAAAATACGATTCCCATATGTAGGGAAATTATTCGTCGTTTCGTAACTAACAGCAAAATTCAGACTAACATATGTCTATTCCTCAGGGACAACGATTTTCAGCCTTGCTATCTTCTTACTATATAATCTAGCTTCATAGATTTTGTGTCGTTCAAATCCTCTTTTAAGGTTCTTCCAAGTGATACAGTAAACTTTTGGTCTGTGTGTAGTCATAAGGTTTAAATTATCACCCCGAAGAAAATCAGTCTGCGAGTACATGCCTTGGCGATGGTGATTGGTCCTTTTCTGCGGTTTAAACGGCCAATACGACACGTTTTTCCCGAGCGTAGATTGTCGTCCATCCATCTGGATTATAGATTCTGACTCTTCGGCAAATTTTTATTTGATAGCCCTCTATAAATTGTGGATATCTTATTTACTGTCAAGAAAAAATGTGCAAAACATGAAGAGGGTGTGATTCGCACCAAATCGTCTGTGGATATTGATTAATTTTTCCATACTGTAGTACTACAAAATAATATTAATATTTGTTCCTGGGTCCTCGTAAGCCAATACTTCTGCATCGATACTATTGACTTGGTGGATAGCTTTTGGTATAATGATCGATAATGTTGGTGAGATGGTTTGTATCAATTACCTCGCTACATTGTCTTTCGTTTTGTCTATTCAGGCTCAATTAGTGGCCTAGCTTTATTACTGTAAATAATGAAAGTAAGAGTTAATTTTGCTTCCTAAAAGCTAACCCACACTGTTGTAAATGGTGCGTGACTATTGTAATTAAGTCCATTCTTATCCTGACTTTGTTTTATATATTATGAGTTCGGCGGATCGCATTTCCGTAAAAGAGCCTAGATCTATCGCAAATTTTCCTATTTTCACTACCGCAAAACTGCACATATCTTTACCGCAAAATGTTCGATATCACTATGGCAAATATGAAGTGTGCAACAGCTTGCCTTTAACACTGACATCACAGAACACTGCTTGCTTCGGTGAAACAGTTGTCGTAGAAAGGGACAGGCTGGATCTGATGCGCAGCTCTTTTTACGTAATCCAATAACGATGATATTCCACGTTGATACTTCTCCCACAGTTCAGCAGCAACACCATGATTTTTTCGATCACTTGTACTTCATTTCCTTTTATAAAGCGCAGATAAGTTTCACTTAGCAATTGCTTTAAAGCTTTCGTAAAGTCATGGATAGAAGGCTGGGGTTTGTAAAATTGTTGTTTTAAATGTCGATGAAAAGACTCCATACCGTTTGTAATTCTGATTTCTTCTGTTGAAATACTAGCTCATAAATTAGGGCGAAATTTAGCACCTTTACTCACAGTTTTCAAGTACATATCTAGAAAAAAATTACTATGAAAATTGGAGAACGCATTCCCCAACTTTAGCTTCTGCCCATAAATTCAACACAGAATCCTCGATGTGGTGCCATCTACAAGGAGCAATATGTATGCAGGATTGGATAGAATAAACCCGTAGCTCGAAAACTTACGTAGGATATAGTTAGGAATTTAAGTTTCCATAATGAAAATTTATCTTTTGCGGTAAAGAAAATCGTATTTTTTGCGATAATGAAAGTTAATTTTTCCTGGATTTCCTTTGCGTTTTTGCTAGCGTTGTAAAAGTACCGTAGGCTGCCGTAAACAGTCATAAGCAAGCATACACTACAGTAGGTTTCCTCGAAGCCTTGGTCAGCTAAGGTCGTAAAGGCGTTAGTGTACGTTAGATGTGTTACGTACTATCGCTTTGTTAACGTATGGGGTCAGTGTCGTACTAGATTCCCCTAGAAGCCGGAAGCAGTGAACCGTCTTGAAAGCGAGTGAGGATACATAAAGGGCTGCGTAACGTACGGAATATTTTTGTTCAACATACCTATCGTCCTGTCTGCTACTTAAAAGTAAACATTATTTATAGCAAAATTAAAATTGTGAATGTTTAATTCAGCTTTTATTCGAAAATTGTTGATTTGTAACATGAAGCAGTGGGATGTTGTAGGAAAATTGAAAAGAAGCAATACAGATTTATCTCGTAGCGTTAGTAAATGGATTTCCCTTAAAAAAAAGTAAACTAAACGCATAACTAAAACAACAAATTGCTTCAATACTTCGTCGAACATAAATGAAACATGCTTCTGTTACTCGTAACAACTTTCACGGTTATCAGTAATCACGGAAAACTCTTGTCTTTGACCATGATGAAGAACATTCCATTGAGTAAGAAAGAACAATAATAATTATATAAGTTTTTTATGTTTGTGTATGTAAACTGGACTTGCATCAAAACTAATTGCTTTGGTTACATGAAAGTGCAGAATTGCGCGAGCATCTAATTTTTTTATTACTTATGAAGTGCAATTTAATTTTTTAAGGATATAAAATACACGCCGGTCAGAGTGGCCGAGCGGTTCTGGGCGCTACAGTCTGGAACCGAGCGACCGCTACGGTCGCAGGTTCGCATCCTGCCTCGGGCGTGGTTGTGTGTGATGTCCTTAGGTTAGTTAGGTTTAAGTAGTTCTAAGTTCTAGGGGACTCATGACCTCAGAAGTTAAGTCCCATAGTGCTCAGAGCCATTTGAACCAAGCCATTTGATATAAAATACACACTGGTTTAACACTGGGTGATGCGCGGTTCTAGTTAAGTGGAAAACAAACAAACAAGAAATCGTCGGCTCCCACCTGCTCGCTTATACATTCATTCATGTTTCTTTCTTTACCAATCATACCACTAACACCGTTAACCTTACCATTCGCTATGTCATTTATATAGTGCACTGAAACTACCGAGCCGGCCTCTGTGGCCGAGCGGTTTTAGGCGCTTCAGTCCGGAACTGCGCTGCTGCTACGGTCGCAGGTTCGAATCCTGCCTCGGGCATGGTTATGTGTGAGGTCCTTAGGTTAGTTAGGTTTAAGTAGTTCTAAGTTCTATGGGACTGATGACCTTAGATGTTAAGTCCCATAGTGCTTAGAGCCTTTTGAACAATTGTTGAAACTACCAAACTGCTGCTTTGATAGAATGCAACACTAGTTTTTACATATTTGCTATCAGCCTGTGGGCCGGGAGCCGGTGGCGACCTTGGCTTCTTTTTAATTCCTTCTGAGGTTTTTTGCACATGCTGTATGCCAGGAGTAAGGTGTATACGTTGTACGACAGGACACAGAGGTGAAAGTATGCTTGAGAAAACTAGTGCTGGAGTATTACAAAATATTTCTTGATTCAAAAACTTTACTAACAGCCGTATGTTTTGGTTTATTTTATTTTATATCTGAAATAAACCAAGACATACGGCTATTGGTAATGTTTTTGAACCACGAAATACGTACCAGCCGATATCCGCCTGGCCATAATGGACCGACAGACTATTACAAAACGATCTAAGAACCTTCAACATCGGTGCTTTTTTCGCAATCGAGGCGGGTTTCTGGTTTTTTAATACAAAACAGTCTCTGTATGTCCATCTTTTCAGAGACTGTTGTGGGACCTCGGATGTTCAGTACAGAATGTCAAATCAAACATCTTTCGGCCATATAAATTGTTATTTTATTGGGCTAACAATTTCGGTGATATATTACGCCATCTTAAGGCCCCCTCACCGGCGCGTAGGAGGATCCCCACCTTTGGTTCAGTCAAAATAGGAACCAGCATTCAATGTCTGGTATTCGTACATTTCTACTTGAGACAGTGATCACTTCGAACATCACCTGCAGGCAGCTGATGCTGGCTCCTATTTTGATTGAACCAAAGTTGGGAATCCTCCTACACGCCGGGCAAGGGGCTTGAATATGGCATAGTTCAGGGTGTATCAAAAAGAATCATCCGATTAAAAAAAACCATAACAGTTATGTTATTTGAGATATGTGAGTGAACAATGTGCTGTCGGAAAGAGCAAAATCTCGAGTTTTACATGTTTCCCGCTAGGTAGCAGCAGTATGCGCCCGCTTCTGTTATTGTAAAAGTGGTGTCGGGACAATAGAAAGCGTTTTGTGTTCCAACGTTCTGCGCAGTGCAGGTCAGTAACAACTGTTCACCGTGACTTTCGTACTAGGTATGGTGTGGATCCTCCTACAGCACAGAGCATTAGAAGATGGCATGAACAATTCCGAAAAACAGGTAGTTTGTATGAAGGCAAATCGCCGGGCCGTCCCCGAGTGTCTGTCACAGCCTTCGAACGCATCCCCATACCGTCAATATCGCGTAGAAAGATGCCGTGCATCTCAAAGGGGGCAATATGAACACCTATGAAAAGGTATGAAAAAGGTACGAGTTTCCCGTCCATGAAAAAAATTTCATTGTATATGATTGTTAGTTTCAGAAATATGTTGTTGTGGTCTTCAGTCCTTAGACTGGTTTGATGCAGCTCTCCATGCTACCCTATCCTGTGCAAGCTTTTTCATCTCCCAGTACTTACTGCAACCTACATCCTTCTGAATCTGCTTAGTGTATTCATCTCTTGGTCTTCCTCTACGATTTTTACCCTCCACGCTGCCCTCCAATGCTAAATTTGTGATCCCCTGATGCCTCAGAACATGTCCTACCAACCGGTCCCTTTTTCTAGTCAAGTTGTGCCACAAACTCCTCTTCTCCCCAATTCTATTCAATACCTTCTCATTACCTATGTGATCTACCCATCTAATCTTCAGCATTCTTCAGTAGCACCACATTTCGGAAGATTCTATTCTCTTCTTGTCTGAACTATTTATCGTCCACGTTTCACTTCCATACATGGCTACACTTCATACAAATACTTTCAGAAACAACTTCCTGACACTTAAATCTACACTCGATGTTAACAAATTTCTCTCCTTCAGAAACGCTTTCCTTGCCATTGCCAGTTTACATTTTATATCCTCTCTACTTCGACCATCATCAGTTATTTTGCTCCCCAAATAGCAAAACTCCTTTACTACTTTAAGTGTCTCATTTCCTAATTTAATTCCCTCAGCATCACCCGACTTAATTAGACTACATTCCATTATCCTCGTTTTGCTTTTGTTGATGTTCATCTTATAACCTCCTTTCAAGACACTGTCCATTCCGTTCAACTGCTCTTCCAAGTCCTTTGCTGTCTCTGACAGAATTACAATGTCATCGGCGAACCTCAAGGTTTTTGTTTCTTCTCCATGGATTTTGATACCTACTCCGAATTTTTTTCTTCCTTTGTGCTTGCTCAATGTACAGATTGAATAACATCGGGGAGAGGCTACAACCCTGTCTCACTCCCTTTCCAACCACTACTTCCCTTTCATGCCCCTCGACTCTTATAACTGCCATCTGGTTTCTGTACAAATTGTAAATAGCCGCCGGCCGAAGTGACCGTGCGGTTCTAGGCGCTGCAGTCTGGAACCGCGAGACCGCTACGGTCGCAGGTTCGAATCCTGCCTCGGGCATGGATGTGTGTGATGTCCTTAGGTTAGTTAGATTTAACTAGTTCTAAGTTCTAGGGGACTAATGACCTCAGCGGTTGAGTCCCATAATGCTCAGAGCCATTGAACCATTTTTTGTAAATAGCCTTTCGCTCCCTGTATTTTACTCCTGCAACTTTTAGTATCTGAAAGCGAGTATTCCAATCAACATTGTCAAAAGCTTTCTCGAAGTCTACAAATGGTAGAAACGTAGGTTTACCCTTCCTTAATCTAGCTTCTAAGATGAGTCGTAGGGTCAGTATTGCCTCACGCGTTCCAACATTTCTACGGAATCGAAAGCGATCTTCCCCGGAGTCGGTTTCTACCAGTTTTTCGATTCAGAAATATAGACGTGCCAAATCAGATGGTTCTTTCTGATACACCCTGTATATCGCCGAAACTGGTAGCCCAATAAAATAACGATTTAGACGGTTGAAAGTTGTTTTATTTGACACTCTCATTACGAAACTGATCCCCGTCCGCTGGATTCCATACGTTGCGGCATCTGCACGTACTAGCTCAACACAGCAAGAGCATCTCGGACTCTTTGCTGCTACGTACATCTTAGGCGACAGCACTGTGAAGTGACGTTACGATGAGGAGAGCCACAACCGGCCAGCGGCGTGCAGCGAGCGGGTGGGAGTAGCGACCGGCCTTGACGCGGCTGCTGTGAGCGAGCGGCGATGCAGCCGCGGGCCGCAGCCCGAGGCCCGGCACGGCAGGCCGCGCTTACGTAAGGCAACAGGTGTGCTGCGCTGCCCGGCTAGCCCCATCTCACCACCTACCGGCTCTGACAGCCAGGCAAGGACGGAGAATCCCCGCGGAGCGTGCGGCCTGCAAGACTCGCCAACAGTTTCAGCTTGGCGTCGCTGAGTGAGGGCGCTTCTGTCTCCACGACCAGTAGGATTCACATGATCAGCAATACGTAAGCCAACAGCTGATATACAGGGTGTTACAAAAAGGTACGGCCAAACATTCAGGAAACATTCCTCACACACAAATAAAGAAAATATGTTATGTGGACATGTGTCCGGAAACGCTTAATTTCCATGTTAGAGCTCATTTTAGTTTCGTCAGTATGTACTGTACTCCCTCGATACACCGCCAGTTGGCCCAATTGAAGGAAGGTAATGTTGACTTCGGTGCTTATGTTGACATGCGACTCATTGCTCTACAGTACTAGCATCAAGCACATCAGTACGTAGCATCAACAGGTTAGTGTTCATCACGAACGTGGTTTTGCAGTCAGTGCAATGTTTACAAATGCGGAGTTGGCAGATGCCCATTTGATGTATGGATTAGCACGGGGCAATAGCCGTGGCGCGGTACGTTTGTATCGAGACAGATTTCCAGACGAAGGTGTCCCGACAGGAAGACGTTCGAAGCAATTGATCGGCGTCTTAGGGAGCACGGAACATTCCAGCCTATGACTCGCGACTGGGGAAGACCTAGAACGACGAGGACACCTGCAATGGACGAGGCAATTATTCGTGCAGTTGACGATAACCCTAATGTCAGCGTCAGAGAACTTGCTGCTGTACAAGGTAACGTTGACCACGTCACTGTATGGAGAGTGCTACGGGAGAACCAGTTGTTTCCGTATCATGTACAGCGTGTGCAGGCCTTATCAGCAGCTGATTGGCCTCCACGGGTACACTTCTGCGAATGGTTCATCCAACAATGTGTCAATCCTCATTTCAGTGCAAATGTTCTCTTTACGGATGAGGCTTCATTCCAACGTGATCAAATTGTAAATTTTCACAATCAGCATGTGTGGGCTGACGAGAATCCGCACGCAATTGTGCAATCACGTCATCAACACAGATTTTCTGTGAACGTTTGGGCAGGCATTGTTGGTGATGTCTCGTTTGGGCCCCATGTTCTTCCACCTAAGCTCAATGGAGCACGTTATCATGATTTCATACGGGATACTCTACCTGTGCTGCTAGAACATGTGCCTTTGCAAGTACGATACATTTGGTTCATGCACGATGGAGCTCCCGCACATTTCAGTCGAAGTGTTCGTACACTTCTCAACAACAGATTCGGTGACCGATGGATTGGTAGAGGCGGACCAATTCCATGGCCTCCACGCTCTCCTGACCTCAACCCTCTAGACTTTCATTTATGGGGGCATTTGAAAGCTCTTGTCTACGCAACCCCGGTACCAAATGTAGAGACTCTTCGTGCTAGTATAGTGGACGGCTGTGATACAATACGCCATTCTCCAGGGATGCATCAGCGCATTAGGGATTCCATGCGACGGAAGGTAGATGCATGTATCATACATTTCCTGTAACAAAGTGTCACGCTGGTACGTTCTGTTGCTGTGTGTTTCCATTCCATGATTAATTTAATTTGAAGAGAAGTAATAAAATGAGCTCTAACATGGAAAGTAAGCGTTTCCGGACACACTTCCACATAATATGTCTTCTTTCTTTGTGTGTGAGGAATGTTTCCTGAAAGTTTGGCCGTGCCTTTTTGTAACACCCTGTATACAGGGTGGGCATAGATAGTGACCGGACCAAACATCTCACGAAATAAGCATCAAACGAAAAAACTACTAGGTTGAAGGGGAAACCTGATGGCGCTATGGTTGGCCCGCTAGATGGCGCTGCCATAGGTCAAACGGATATCAACTGCGTTTTTTAAATAGGAACCCCCATTTTTTATTACATATTCGTGCAGTACGTAAACAAATATGAATGTTTTAGTTGGATCACTTTTTTCGCTTTATGATAGATGGCACTGTAATAGTCACAAACGTATAAGTACGTGGTATCACGTAACACTCCTCCAGTGCGGACGGTATTTGCTTCTTGATACATTACCCGTGTTAAAATGGACCGTTTACCAATTGCGGAAAAGGTCGATATCGTGTTGATGTATGGCTATTGCGATTAAAATGCCCAACGGGCGTGTGCTATGAATGCCGCTCGGTATCCTGGACGACATCACCCAAGTGTCCGGACCGTTCGCCGGATAGTTACGTTATTTAAGGAAACAGGAAGTGTTGAGCCACATGTGAAACGTCAACCACGACCTGCAACAAATGATGATGCCAAAGTAGGTGTTTTAGCTGCTGTCGCGGCTAATCCGCACATCAGTAGCAGACAAACTGCGCGAGAATGGGGAATCTCGAAAACGTCGGTGTTGAGAATGCTACATCAACATCGACTGCACCCGTACCATATTTCTATGCACCAGGAATTGCATGGTGACGACTTTGAACGTCGTGTACAGTTCTGCTACTGGGCACAAGAGAAATTACGGGACGATGACAGATTTTTTGTACGCGGTCTATTTAGCGACAAAGCGTCATTCACCAACAGCGGTAACGTACACCGGCATAATATGCACTATTGGGCAAAGGAAAATCCACGATGGCTGCGACAAGTGGAACATCGGAGACGTTGGCGGGTTAATATATGGTGCGTCATTATGGGATGAAGGATAATTGGCCCCCATCTTATCGATGGCAATCTAAATGCTGCAATGTATGCTGATATCCTACGTAATGTTCTACCGATGTTCAGTCGCCCAATGTTTACGCTCCTTACACCAAGCGAGGCGTCGTTTATCATTTACCAGCGTGATGTGTGGCTTATACGCAGCCGCTCGACCATGAAATCCAAGTTTTCTCACCTCACGCCTAACTGTCATATTTCTTGCAGTTTGGAATCAGTGTATGATGGTCTGGATAGATGTCTGCCAATTACACATTAAGACTTTCTTCAACTGTCGACCGTCTTTGTCTGTCTCTGTCTGTACTAGCGAATGTTTGGAGAAATTTGAATTTAGTTGATTACTGAGCGAGTTTCCCACTCCAGGGAAACTACATCTACATCTACATCTATACTCCGCGAGCCACCTTACGGTGTGTGGCGGAGGGTACTTATTGTACCACTATCTGATCCCCCCTTCCCTGTTCCATTCACGAATTGTGCGTGGGAAGAACGACTGCTTGTAAGTCTCCGTATTTGCTCTAATTTCTCGGATCTTTTCGTTGTGATCATTACGCGAGATATATGTGGGCGGTAGTAATATGTTGCCCATCTCTTCCCGGAATGTGCTCTCTCGTAATTTCGATAATAAACCTCTCCGTATTTCGTAACGCCTTTCTTGAAGTGTCCGCCACTGGAGCTTGTTCAGCATCTCCGTAACGCTCTCGCGCTGACTAAATGTCCCCATGACGAATCGCGCTGCTTTTCGCTGGATCATGTCTATCTCTTCTATTAATCCAACCTGGTAAGGGTCCCATACTGATGAGCAATACTCAAGAATCGGACGAACAAGCGTTTTGTAAGCTACTTCTTTCGTCGATGAGTCACATTTTCTTAGAATTCTTCCTATGAATCTCAACCTGGCGCCTGCTTTTCCCACTATTTGTTTTATGTGATCATTCCACTTCAGATCGCTCCGGATAGTAACTCCTAAGTATTTTACGGTCGTTACCGCTTCCAATGATTTACCACCTATGGCATAATCGTACTGGAATGGATTTCTGCCCCTATGTATGCGCATTATATTACATTTATCTACGTTTAGGGAAAGCTGCCAGCTGTCGCACCATGCATTAATCCTCTGCAGGTCCTCCTGGAGTACGTACGAGTCTTCTGATGTTGCTACTTTCTTGTAGACAACCGTGTCATCTGCAAATAGCCTCACGGAGCTACCGATGTTGTCAACTAAGTCATTTATGTATATTGTAAACAATAAAGGTCCTATCACGCTTCCCTGCGGTACTCCCGAAATTACCTCTACATCTGCAGATTTTGAACCGTTAAGAATGACATGTTGTGTTCTTTCTTCTAGGAAATCCTGAATCCAATCACAAACCTAGTCCGATATTCCGTAAGCTCGTATTTTTTTCACTAAACGTAAGTGCGGAACCGTATCAAATGCCTTCCTGAAGTCCAGGAATACGGCATCAATCTGCTCGCCAGTGTCTACGGCACTGTGAATTTCTTGGGCAAATAGGGCGAGCTGAGTTTCACATGATCTCTGTTTGCGGAATCCATGTTGGTTATGATGAAGGAGATTTGTATTATCTAAGAACGTCATAATACGAGAACATAAAACATGTTCCATTATTCTACAACAGATTGACGTAAGCGAAATAGGCCTATAATTATTCGCATCTGATTTATGACCCTTCTTGAAAAACTACAGCGGCGCTTGGGGAGTCTTTATGAGAAACAAGGTCTGTTGCCATGTCAGACTGACCCATTTATGAGACAAGTCCTTTCTCCAGTACCGCCGACATTCATGGTATCTAAAAAGCCAAAATTATTGACAGGATCTAAGTTTATTATCGAGTTGTGTTTTTCGAACACGTTCCGAAACACAGCTAACGGGCCATAATCTTCCGTTTTCCATCTTTACTAGCTATATTAATGCCTCTGCCCATAAACAAACCTAAATATTGTAGGAACACTTTTGTCGCCCTGCCGCATAAAAAAATGACACCGGGACAGAAATACGTACTTTGATTCACGCTACGGAATATACTCACATGGAATCGTAATGGAGTACTCCTCTTAATACTGCGTCTTTTCTTTTTTTTCTTTTAAAAAAAAGGAATAGTAAATCCCTGCTCTCCACCTCACCATCTGCAAGCATTTGAGAATCAACTTTAACATACACTCCCTGTACTTTCTTTTTTTTCCTTTATTTTCGGCCTTAAAATCTAGGTTTCTGGTGAAACGCGACAGGTTGTTGCAATGTCTAAAAAAATTCCACAGCACGCCTCGTCGTCAGTTGTTTAGTTTTAGATTTACTTTTCAATTATTTCTCTAACTTGATGAGACTAAGGCCTTCCGACTTTCTCCCACTGCTGAAATATGACTTTTCAAATGCAGAAGTTTTGAATTAATAGTATGATTGTTTCATTAAATGAAACACTGTATGTGAATGTAGGCTTTCCGGCATACTCTTCTGATGAAAAGCTATCGGTTTTACAACTGGATAGCAGCATTAAGACACTGCGACGTTCCAACGTGTCATATCATCTCTGACCACGCCATAGTAGTAATGGTGAGGTAGTACCCAGCGAGTGAGTATGGAATGGCAGCTTATACCGCCCCCCGCGTATGTTCCCACCAAAAACAACTCAAACTCCTATCATGCCCCAAAGGACGGATTATTAAATCAGTATATTTGAAAAAAAATGGCTATTCGTTGGTAATAAATGTACCCAGTGCCATCTCAAAACTGTTTCATCGTTAACTGATAGACTGACGGAAGATTCAGTCAGGAAGTAAGAGGAAGAAAAGCAGTGTAATCTCCGAAGATGTCTTTTTAACACGTCTTATTAGATCAATTTCTTGTTTGTCTGTCTCTTTGGTACAAATTTCGCAATTTATTTTAAATTAAGTTCTCGATGAGTTAGAGGTATGACACTTAAAACATCGCTCAGAACAGGACGCTAATACAATATTGACTCACTCTTTTGTCGGTCTGTTCAGTAGGGTTGGTGGTGGGGGTGAAAAATTTAAGTAACACCTGTCATCTCGGTTGCCATGCAAGACCGGCAGATTCTACATGTAGTATCTGAATATGTTCTAGTCAGTATGCAAGTGGACAGGCACAGCTGAGAAGAGAGAGGTTGGAAGAGAAGATGGGAAAAGGGAGTAAGGAGATGATGTATGATGCAATATATGTGACATATGCAAGTACGGACAAAGAGCAATGGGTAAAATGCTAGGGAATATATATAATTAATTAAATAAAAAAGATTTTATCAATAAAATCCATTACAAAATTTCGCACACACAATACTAAAAAGCTGAAAATAATTATTTGAATAAAATTACAGTTTTAATGTAATGTTTTTTTAGATCAGAGCAAAAAGTATTTATTTTACTGACACCCGTACAATCAGTCATGAAAAC
This sequence comes from Schistocerca serialis cubense, assembly GCF_023864345.2. Lineage (NCBI taxonomy): Eukaryota > Metazoa > Arthropoda > Insecta > Orthoptera > Acrididae > Schistocerca > Schistocerca serialis. Next base: position 629,761,300 of record NC_064642.1, on the reverse strand, counting down.
TTGTGCTTGCGAATTTTTAGTAGCTATGATAATACGAGGGCATTTCGAAAAGTAAAGATACAATGACTCACAGTCCTTAAATAGAACATTTATTTATAAAACGTCGGTTACATCTTATTAACTGGATTATTTGTTATTTTTCGACATAATCACCCCCGATATCCAAACATTTGTTAAGTGGGTGCAGAAGCTTTTGTATCCCACAGTCATAGAAGGTTGCCCGCCTGTTGTAGGAACCAAATTTCAACTTCATCTTTGATCTCTTCATCGTCGTGGAATGATTTTCCACCAAGATGTGACTTCAGGTATCGGAAGACATGAAGTCGGTGGGCGCAAGGTCCGGGCTGTATGGCGGATAGTCCAGTACGTCCCATTTGAATTGTTTGAGTAGTACTTTGGTTACGAGCGCTGTGTGAGGCCGAGCGTTGTCACGAAGCAAGCGGACTCCACTTGTCAGCATTCCCCTGCGTTTGTTTTTAATTGCCCTTCGAAGACGTTTCAAAGTCTGGCAATATGCAGTAGCGTTAACTGTCGTCCCAGGAGGCATAAATTCCAACAGAAGACGGCCTTGTCTGTCCGAAAAAACAAAAGCCATGATTTTCTTCGCTGAAATCGACATTTTGCATTTCTTGGCTTTTGATGAGTTCGAATGGCGCCATTGCATTGATTGTTGCTTGGATTCAGGTGTATGGTGATAAACCGACGTCCCGTCACCCGTCACCATGTGATCAAGGAACTCATCACCTACTTCAGCATAGCGTGTAAGGAAGTCTAGTGCAAAGCCCATCCTTTTTTTTGTGTTCTTCCGTTAACAGATTTGAAAACCAGCGCGCACACAATTTCCTGTACCCTAACTTGACAGTCACAACGTCATAAAGAGTTGTCATTGACACATCCGGTATGATCTGATGCAATTCTTTCAATGTGAGACGTCTATTCACGCGAATTGCTTCCTCCGTTCTCCGAAAAAGGGCATCAAAGATCACAGATGGCCGACCTGTTCTTCTTTCGTCATGAACATCGGTCCTACCTTCAGAGAAATGACGACACCATTTCGTTACATTTTGTCGATTCATAAAGTTCCCATAAATAGAAACAATCTCTTTGTGAATATTCGCTGGTCCCTGACCTTTTGCATGAAGAAAACGTATGACGGATCGCACTTCGCATTTGGCGGGATTCTGAATCGGCGCAGCCATTTTAAACACGACCTACTCCAACCAGAAGCAACGTTCAACTGCCGAACGACTGCGAGGAGAAAGCTAACGGTTCAAGGTTAACACTAGTGTTGCCAACTTGCTCGCCAAAACTCTTCTGTTCCTCTGGCGTACTGTGTATCGTTACTTTTCGAAATACCCTCGTACTTGTAAGACTTACAATGGAAAATATGACACGCATGCAAAGTATAATAGTTAGGAGGTGAGCTATTGATGCACCAATCATGTGTTACATACATCCCTTTCGACACTGGACTCGCATTCGGGAGGACGACGGTTCAATCCCGCGTCCGGCCATCCTGATTTAGGTTTTCCGTGATTTCCCTAAATCGTTTCAGACAAATGCCGGGATGGTTCCTTTCAAAGGGCACGGCCGACTTCCTTCCCCATCCTTCCCTAATCCGATGAGACCGATGACCTCGATGTCTGGTCTCCTTCCCCAAAACAACCAACCAACCATACATCCCTTGTTTTTTGTTATACTACGTCTTACAAGTGTTGTCGTAGCTGTTAAAAATTCACAAACAAAAATTTTCAGACTGTCTATGTGGGACTAGGTATCCGTATAGGGCTAGGAGAAATTATTTTATACTTTTTAGTCCGATATAAAAACGTGTTGTATAAAATATCATTTTTATTTAAATAATTACGTAACAGTGCGTTGGCAAGAACGTGACCGTTGCAACAGTTACATATAAAATAAAGACTTCTTAATTCAGGAAAGTCCACTATGCAAGCCTGTTAGCAGATAATGTCGGCTGTATGAGAGGACGGAACAAATGATCCGGAGTAATATTGTTTGGAGAAGAGAGGGCAATAAATATTCACGACGGTCGTGCTCTGCGCTATGCGGGCCGCGTCTCGCCAATTGGCAGGGGCGCGTCGAGCAGAAGAAGCGCTCATCAGCGGCCGAGCAACTGGGCGACAAATCTCGTTACGGCCTACGTGAGCGGCAGCCGGCAGCGGCGCGTCCTTCCCGTGTTTTGTGCGCACGTCCCGGCACAAATAATGGAAACATTCTCTCAGGGGACTGCAGCTAACTGCATTAGAAGGCTGATATAAACGTCAGCGCCCGCACGCATTTCTTCTCAGCGACGACAGATGGAATTTCTGGCAGCATTCTAATGCATGAAAGAGCTATTCATTTCATTCTCGTTCCAGAAAAATACGGTTAGCTGTAAGATTTGGTGAGTGTGTAGGCGACAAGTTTACAGTACCCATTGCATTAATATCATTCATTCATTCATTTATTCATTCAGTACTCTCATTCATTCATGATACATTCCGTAAATCCCATCAAGAGGGTGTGCTACCAGGGATGTGGAACAACTTAAACATTAGCAGACAGAAACGACCACTCCAGGCTACTTCTACACTACTGACCATTAAAATTGCTACACAAAGAAGAAATGCAGATGATAAACGGTTATTCATTGGACAAATATATTATACTGGAAATGACATGTGATTACATTTTCACGCATTTTGGGTGCATAGATCCTGAGAAATCAGTACCCAGAACAACCACCTCTGACCGTAATAACGGCCTTGATACGCCTGGGCAATGAGACAAACAGCTAGTTAACATACTGGGAGTGATATCTAAGTGCAAAGCAAATAGAGCTAAGCTTTTTGGTTAATTTATTCACATGCCGGCACCACTTCAGTTTTTTATCCATCTAGGTGCCCCCAAAAAAGTCGCACTTGGCGTTACATCCAACTTGTGCCTATAGTGATCTGTAATTTTACTGTCTGCAATTATTTGTTTGAAATTGCATAATAATGTATACTAAGCGTCAAGCTGTTCCCAGTGTACCAGTCATGAGCCTCTGCAATAATTCTCCTGGCTTTGTCTGATGTCTATGTGGTTTCCCTTTTATCCACGTGACATCAGCAAACGTCGCAGTTTTTAAACAGTCTTCCACTTTCCCAGGAAAATAATTTATTTGGATCAAAATCGATTTTCATTATAATTAGCAATGTTTACAACGATGTCACCATCTCGGATCAAAAAACAAATACTACAAACAACGTAATAAACTATCCATTTCTCATATTCTCATCGGGAGGGAAGAGAAATTAGAATCTAGTAAGAGTGAACTGTTGTGTACGTGTTTCTGTGACAGCAAGGACTTGGTCAGACGATCATCTCGCTTTCCTTGTCTAAGATACCATTGAAAAGATGGGTCGCCGATAGAAACAAAGCGAACATTGCACGTCCGCTATGTATTCGGCCGTCTGGATCCCGTCCCAGATGAGTAAACAATTTTCACTTTAGATCTCAAGCACACAGGTTCTGCAACGAAATGGAAAACTTTGTTGCCCTCAAATAACCGTGGGACCAAATACGTGATTGCTATGAGAACATCAGAGGAGTAATTCTCGTAACGCTTTGAGATACGGGTCTGCCTTACAGCCATCGGACCAAAGGGTTCCAAGAATTCTCCGAAATTACACCTCGTAAATTATTCATCACACATGATCTTAGTGACGGAGGTATTGGAAGCCAGACAAGGTTGAGTCAAGACATACTTTGGAACGTTGCCCAACAGCATTCACTCCGTAGCTGTAAAGTGACAGTGCGGTGTGCAAGTTCTATGTATGATGTGTTGGGTCCCCATTTTCTTTCTTTTTCAAAAGGAAAGTATCACTGTAACGATGATTAGTCATCGATACTGCTGAAATGAACTGAACTTTCTTCGACCAAATGTGGGTGACATTATCAATGAACGTGGAGCAAAAAGTTGCAATGGCTTCATAACATCTCTCCGTTTTTTTGGAATCCTAAAAGAAGAGGAGTAATTCAGTCCTTTCTCCTTTCTGTATTATCACATATGACTAGCATATGTCACATTGCGATATATCCTCTCCAAAGTCCCGCTTGTTGCTTTCCTTGATTAAAATCCGGCGGCCAGTGTGGCCGTGCGGTTCTAGGCGCTTCAGTCTGGAACCGCGTAACCACTATGGTCGCAGGTTCGAATCCTGCCTTGGGCATGGATGTGTGTGATGTCCTTAGGTTAGTCTAGGTTTAAGTAGTTCTAAGTTCTAGGCGACTATTGACCACAGATGTTAAGTCCCATAGTGCTCAGAGCCTTTTGAACAATTTTTGATTAAAATCCAAAATTTCTTCTGTGTAGGTGGTGGTAATTTTAGTGAATATCTTGATTTTTACGAAGACGAGACATGGATCTGCTGCTATTTCCCTTCTAGCAACGTACAACGTTTATAGCACTGACAAATTTTGGAAATCATATTCTTCTCCAAATACTCCGTTCAAAATTTATGAAGCTTAGTTTACTTCCAGCTTTTACCATTTATATTGAAATACCATCACCATTACGGGCGCCTCTCATTTCTTTATACGTTGAGTGGCTTCATACTCCTCATTCGGCAGTGTTAAGAGTGGAGAAAAGCAACCTGAAAAAAGTATGGTCATAGTAGGGCAGAGAAGGTGGAATCAGGATTTTCCAGAAAACCCTAGATCGGCCACAAAACAACACCCAATCAGCGACGAGCAAGAAGTAGTCAGTACTCGTAAAGATTTTGGTCACAATGATTTCTAAAACCGTGACATCATTCCCCCAACACACCGGGAAATTTCGAGAAGATGTGCCAATCATTGCTTTGGTGGTGTCAACTTTGTAACGATATTGGAGTCAACAGTTCCAGCATTTCCTGTAGACAACTGTGATTTAGGAAAAAGAGTGTGTATAAAATTTAATTTCTGTTTTATTTTTCATCGTTGTTTTACTCTACACTTATTGTTGCACAGTGCTTGCTAGGATAAAAGTTCATTCATGCTCTCTGTAAATTACCAAAATTTTAGAGACGTGCTATCTAGATTCCATTGTTATTAACATTTCAGCTTACAATGTTCTTGCAGTGCAGCTTAACAAATCAATGGCATTAAGGTACCATCAGCATAGTCGATTGAGTAGTCAAGCTGTACACAGAAAACGTAACAGAAAATTGGCGGGTAGCGAAACTAACCATGAAGAGGAATTCAAATTTTGCATACCTTCAATTGAAACCATTATACTGTATTTAGCTAGTTTCGTTAGTAACTACTATGTTTATCTTTTATTAGCTGGGGCAAGTTAATTTGAATGCATACTCTTCCACAATTTCGTCGCTGATGGCTGTCGTCTTATCGCTGTAGCTCCACAACGGTGCATTTCAAACCATGGTTATCTGGGAAATATTGTCAGATTCAACGTACCCCACCCTGCTCTCACGTTATTAGCGGTGTTTTCCTCTATCCTGTACAGTTGATAAACTAATTTAGCTTTCCTATAATTTAAATTACATTTCTTATAATTATCTATGCTAATAATAAAACTGTAAAATCGTCGTGTCTACGTTTGATTGAACGCCCTAATCTCCAAAACTACAGGACGAATTTTCATGGTGCGTAACTTTAGCGTACCTTGGCCATATGAACTTTATTTCATCAAAATCGGAACACGGGGAAGAAGTTATTATAATTTGAAGATTTACCTAAAATCGTCTGCTCAGCTTAGTAGTCTGGATGTTCAAACATCACGTCGTAGTACATCAAAAAACCAATGGATGGCGCTGTTTATTTTTTGATTCAGTGACGGATATATTTTCGGAAGTTTACATCAGTGACAGAAGTAGGTGCCACACAGAGAATTTACTTGCCTAGGATATACGGATTTTCATCAGGCTGCCTTCTATTAGGAAAGTGGGTGCACTCAGCGACTGTTACGTAATTTATAAATGATAAAGCGCAGCAATCAGTCGTCCTTTTTTTTTTTTTTTTTTTTTTTTTTTTTTTGCAGGTTTTATTATGCAAATCCAGATTTCGGCTAGTGCCTAGGCATTATCGATGCACTATGTTTTAATCTAGTTTCATGCTAGTTCCCTGTTGATCGGGCGTCAGTCACAGTTACAAAAAAATGGTTCAAATGGCTCTGAGCACTATGGGACTTAACATCTATGGTCATCAGTCCCCTAGAACTTAGAACTACTTAAACCTAACTAACCTAAGGGCAGCACACAACACCCAGTCATCACGAGGCAGAGAAAATCCCTGACCCCGCCGGGAATCGAACCCGGGAACCCGGGCGTGGGAAGCGGGAACGCTACCGCACGACCACGAGAGGCGGGCAAGTCACAGTTACAGTATTCAAAGAAGTCACAGTCACAGTATTCAAAGAACTGTGACTGACGCCCGAACAACAGGAAACTAACATGCATCGAGATTAAAAAATAGTGCATTGATAATGCCTAGGCACTAGCCTAAATCTGGATTTGCATTAAAAAACCTGCAAAAAAGTTCGACTGATTGCTGCGCTCTATCATTTATATATACGGATTCACTGATTTCGCTCTGCGTATTAACGACATTGCCTTGCTTCTTTGGATAGGTTTTATTTATATTCTTTGGTAGGAAAAACGAATTTATCGAGTTTGCTTTGTGATTTGGGAGCCTACTGATTACGTTTTTATTTAATTTTGTTTACAAATCAAAATGCGTAGAAAACGGTCGAGATCATCTTAATACACAAGAATGGCCAAAAGACAGAGGACTACGGTGCGGCCTCAAGAAGCCAATGAAGATCGTGAGGAGAGACTTATTGCGGCTCGAGTACATCAGGTTTTAACTTCCTCTTTGGACACTCCTTTCGAAAGCGAGGCGCGACGTAACTCTGATGCATTATAGCGCTCCTCAGAACCCTTCGAGTTTTTGTACCCCGAATCCCGATTATTCCTATCATTTTGCGTTAAACGTGTACATGCCATGAGCTTAAACAAAGCACGAGGCCAGACGGTGCGTGTTTCAGCCGTGAGTATTAGTGTCAGTTCCTTTTCTCGTGGCCAGCCGTACGTGGCGATCTCCTGTATTAGCGAAGCACACAAGCTCTTCGTTCATGTCCTAAACCGTACTACTTCAAACTTTGTGTACAGATTTCACGCTTACGGAGTCTCAGGCAGACCTACAAATAAATACCTGCGCAGCGTCAGGTTCCACAGGTAGTAGAAAAATAAAATTGTTTTGTATAGGTCGAAAAGTATTTTTTGTGACATACAATCAGTTTCGGTGCCTTATACACCATCATCTTCTATTTTTTTTTTTTTCATTTATTGAATTTCAATTCCCCCCGAAGGGGGCGGGCTGGCAGCAGCTTAGTACGCCGCTCTTCAGCCGACAGATTTTGTATCATCATCTTCTATCTGTCCTACACACATTATAAAGTCTCCCACCGCGGTTTCTGCCGGTATGTTCAGGCTAATCTCGGGAACTACTGTGGAGATTTTGATACGGTTTTCACTAATGGACGGATGGATTCTCGAGTAAGGTTTATGTATATAATATATAAATATTTCGTGCTAATTGTCTGAACTACGATAGATTAAGGTCCACCGCCATGGTGAAAATGATTCCATTGTCATCTAGCGGTGAATGGCAGAACTTCCTAGAATTATCCGCACACAGGCGTAATGTCGCTCGACTGTAGCATCAGGCCGGCGGAAACTACCAATACCCATTTCCTAAATGATCTGCGATGCAAGACGTATCAGATATTAAGTTGAGAACTGGATGGCACGGTAGCTCCGAGCACCCATCATTGTCACGATATGTCACACCAAACGTCAATGAAATATGGAACACACAATGTTCTTGTCTCCTGAGAATTTTTCTGCCCTGCACTGTTTAAACCGTTTAAGTTATACACTGAACAGTCAGAACATTATGACCACCGACCTACGATCGATACAAACCCGTTCAGGAGATAGCACCGTCACCTGGCGAGAAATGACTGCTACGCTACTGGCCATTAAAATTGCTACACCACGAAGATGACGTGCTACAGACTAGAAATTTAACCGACAGGAAGAAGATGCTGTGATATACAAACAATGAGCTTTCCAGAGCATTACACATGGTTGGCGCCGGTGGCGAGACCTACAACGTGCTGACACGAGGAAAGTTTCCAACTGATTTCTCATACACAAATAGCAGTTGACCGGCGTTGCCTGGTGAAACGTTGTTGTGATGCCTCGTGTAAGGAGGACAAATGCGTACCATCACATTTCCCACTTTGATAAAGGTCGGATTGTAGCCTATCGCGATTGCGGTTTATCGTATCGCGACATTGCTACTCGCGTTGGTCGAGATCCAATGACTGCTAACAGAATATGGAATCGGTGGGTTCAGGAGGGTAATAGGGAACGCCGTGCTGTGTCCCAACGGCCTCGTATCAGTAGCAGTCGAGATGACAGGCATCTTATTCGCATGGCTGTAACGGATCGTGCAGCCACGTCTCGATCCCTGAGTCAACAGATGGGGTCGTTTGCAAGACAACAACCATCTGCACGAACAGTTCGACGACGACGTTTGCAGCAGCATGGACTATCAGCTCCGAGACCGTTGACGCTGCATCACAGACAGGAGCGCCTGCGATGGTGTACTCAACGACGAACCTGGGTGCACGAATGGCAAAAAATTTTTTCGGATGAATCCAGGTTCTGTTTACAGCATCATGATGGTCGTATTCGTGTTTGCGACATCGCGGTTTTACGCACATTGGAAGCGTGTATTCGTCATCGCCACACTGGCGTATCACCCGGCGTGATGGTATTGGGTGCCATCGGTTACACGTCTCGGTCACGTCTTGTTCGCACTGACGGCACTTTGAACAGTGGACGTTACATTTCAGATGTGTTACGACCAGTGGCTCTACCCTTCATTCGATCCCTGCGAAACCCTTCATTTCAGCAGCATAATGCACGACCGCATGTTGCAGGTCTTGTACGGGCCTTTCTGGATACAGGAAAAGTTTGACTGTTGCCCTGGACAGCACATTCTCCAGATCTCTCACCATTTGAAAACATCTGGTCAATGGTGGCCGAGCAACTGGCTCGTCACAGTACGCCAGTCACTACTCTTGATAAACTGCGGTATCGTGTTGAAGCTGCATGGGCAGCTGTACCTGTACACGCCATCCAAGCTCTGTTTGACTCAATGCCCAGGCGTATCAAGGCCGTTATTACGGCCAGAGGTTGTTGTTCTGGGTACTGATTTCTCAGGATCTATGCACCGAAATTGCGTGATAATGTAATCACATGTCAGTTGTACTATAAGATATTTGTCCAATGAATACCCGTTTATCATTCTGCATTTCTTCTTGGTGTAGCAATTTTAATGGCCAGTAGTGTATATCTGATGATCGTACGTGAGGCATTGAAATCAGTTTCATGTTAATGAAAACTCTGCCGTTGAGAGAGAAAAAAACTTGTATTACTAACAGTGTTGCGGTTGCTACAGCCCAATGACGATGTCACTATTTCTTAAATTTGCACCGGACGTTTGTTACGGCATACTTTCAACAGTGAGGCGGACTATTACGTTTCCCACCCTTGTCTAAATAGAGGTCTCCGGCCAACGACTTCGATGTTGTCCGCAAAGTAAATCACTACAATAAAAGCAGATTGACTGGAGGCCAGTAAACAGCGATGGCGGGAAAGCTATCAGTGAAAACACATTTTTCGCTGAGCGTGCGCGGAAGAAGGCGTCCGGAGACACGCAGTCCCCCCCTCCCACATGAGAGCGCGTGCTCACACCCACACACTCGCTGTCGCCGCGGCACTCAGTCGCGGCCTTGCCGTAATGGAATTTGTCCGTCTGCACTCGGGGCGCGCCTCCCGGCCACAGTAATATTATTTCGGTTCCCCGGCCGCCCGCCCGCTCTCCAGAGGGTTAATCAATAGATAATGGAAGGGGATCCTGCCTGCATTCCGCGCCCGCCCCAGGGCTGACGAACGGAGAAGTTAAAAAGGGCTGGGAAGGAGGGGCGGATAAGGGCTGGGGACGGCGGAGAGCTCTCGCAATATCGCGGCCGCTCTCGTTTACAGGCCCTCAGGGCGCGCCCTTGAGCCTCAGACTGCGTGCCTGCTGTCCTTGGCGGATCATCTCAGGACCTGCGCCTTGGAATGTCCTCCGCCATTCGAGACCACACACGGCCCCTGCCCGAGGGAGCGGTTTCGTCGGCGCAATACATCCGCTGCAGCGTTCTGGCATTCTGTGAGTGGTTACCTGAAACGCCAAGTGTGGAGAAAATAAACACACTGCTGCGCTGGACTGGCGGAATTAGAAGACGAACAATGTGGTGGATCGTCTGAAGAACTCAGCTTCTTATGACTGTGTCGAATATTTTAATTACAAATCAATAACAATAAGTCCTGTATTGCGACATAAATTAGTCGACATCTGACGTTTAAGGTTCGAAGTTGTGACGCTGTCACGACAAGTAACCAAGAAGCCGACATAGACGCTGCTCTCCGCAACGCTAGAGAATCCTTTTTAGCACACCTTATTTCCTACGAAAATCCCGTAAAAAATTTAAAATTCACGTGTGGTAGACATCTAGTGAAAACTTTTGTATGTCCATCCTTTTAGCAGGAGGTCTCTGGGGCGACGGCCACTTACCATCGTGACAAAAAAATACAAATGTAAGTAGGCTGTTTAGGTTTTTATGTTGGTAACGCCACGTAGCACTCTATATGAACATCACTGACTGTGCTGTGTGAACGCTGTGGTTGGTTTGCATTGTTGGAGTATATGCTATTGTAGTGTTGGGCAGTTGGCTGGTAAATACATTGTTTGTTCTCTATCAAAATCTTTCATTTGCTAACTATGCCTATCAGTAGTTAGTGCCTTCAGTAGTTAGAATCTTTTATTTAGCTGGCAGTAGTGGCGCTCGCAGTATTGCAGTAGTTCGACTAACGAAGATTTTTGTGAGGTAAGTGATTGATGTAAGGTATAGATTATTGTTAGTCAGGGCCATTCTTTTGTAGGGAGTTTTGAAACTCAGATTGCGTTGCGCTAAAAATATTGTGTGTCAGTTTAGTGTTGATCAGAATAGGCAAAGAGCGAAATGTCTGAGTACGTTCAGTTTTGGTGAGCTGTTTGAAAATCAAATAATGTAAGAGGTTTATCAGCACAGTAATTCATTAATTTTTCAAAGGGGACGTTTCATAAACACCTACAGCCGTCCCTATGATTTTATTTTATTGTGTCGCTACCGGTTTCAACTCTTCATTGCGTCATCTTCGGGCTGTTCCTGATGCGGTACAGGTTGATATGATGGCAGTTGATGGTTGGAGTGCTGACGCATTATCTGCGAATCCAGCAATGCTGGCAACTGATGGGTTATGCATGGGGATCATATCAACCTGTACCGCATCAAAAACAGCCTGAAGATGACGCAATGAAGCGTTGAAACTGGTAGCGACAAAAGGAAATAAAATCATAAGGACGGCTGTAGGTGTTTTTATTTTTTGTCACGATCTCGTGAAAACGTTTATTCGCTCGTGCTTCGAATTTTCTTTGTCATAAAATACCCTATTCTCTCGTCCGTCTAATTTTCTTCCTGACAAAATACCGTCAGATTTGAATCGCTAATAAGTGCTACGACACTAACAGTGAATAAAAAGTTGTTGGTCGTAGAATGGATGTGTAGTGTTGGCAGAAGAGCCAAAACTGTGTTTCTAGAGGAGGCCGAAATACACGCGTTTAATTACACGCTGACTGGCGTGAGGTCTGGAACAGGACAATATCTTGAGAATTGCAAATAAGGTACTTAGATGATGTAATACTTAACTTTAATCCACAATGTAGAACATCTCTCTTGATGATACATGCTTCCCATAATAAATATCAATTGAATACGGCGCCTTGCTAGGTCGTAGCAAATGACGTAGCTGAAGGCTATGCTAACTATCGTCTCGGCAAATGAGAGCGTATCGGTCAGTGTAGCTTCGCTAGCAAAGTCGGCTGTACAACTGGGGCGAGTGCCAGGACGTCTTTCTAGACCTGCTGTATGGTGGCGCTCGGTCTGTGATCACTGACAGTGGCGACACGCGGGTCCGACGTATACTAATGGACCGCGGCCGATTTAAAGGCTACCACCTAGCAAGTGTGGTGTCTGGCGGTGACACCACAGGATGTATCATGTCTAGAGACACAGTCTACCAAAGCTACGGTTCGGTAGTTTTGGTACAATACATAAATGACGTAGTAAATGGTAGGATCACCGGTGGTGTTGGTACCATTGATAGGAAAACAAAACATAAATGAATGTGTGAGAAAATGACTCTTGTCGCAACTGTGACGAATATTGAAGTAAAGCAAAGATTCATGTTAGGAATATTGTTATCCACAGATGCTGCTTTATGATAAGATGCCTAGTCATTATTATACAATAATCGTCTCTGACCTTTTTCTCTACTGCACGCAGTGCAGAATATTGCATATCCTTCCACATGTAGCATTTCATTGAGCGCAATAAGGGGATCATACCGTAATCACGAGAAACACCCCCATACCGTAACACCTCCTTCTCCATAATACACTGTTGGCATTACAGATGATGGCAGCTAACGTTACCCTGGTATTACCCAAACCGAAACACGTCCATGGGATTGCCACAGGATAGAGGGGTGATTCACCTCTCCGAATCACTTTTTTCCAATCGTCCGCTGTCCAGTGGTGCCGCTCTTTACCCCACCCCAGCGGCGCTTAGCATACACTACGGCAATGTGTGGCTTATGAGAAACTGTTCGACCATTGTACTTTGTTCTTTTTAACTCTCTAGGCTCAGTCATCGTGCTAACTGGAGTGCTGGTAGCACTATGGAAGTCAAGAGTGATCCCTTCCGTTGATTTCACGTGATTATTTACGACCTCCCTCTGCAATACTCGACTGCGTCTGTCAGCAAGTACATGATGTATGCGCGGCCTCGGTTTAACTGTCTTTGTTTCTTCGCGTTTCCACTTCACTATCACCTCACCAACAGTCGACTTTAGAAGCCTCAGCAGGTTTGAAATGTCCCCGATCGAGATTTTACTCAGGCGACATCCAGTGACCAGTCCACGTTCGGACCCACTGGGCGCCACTGATCAACCCATTCTGCTGTTACGCTTCTCTGTTGACAACACACTACTCCCGCCCCGTTTAATACTAGCGGGTATGCCTGTCGTGACATCTGGTGGGCGATTACGCATTGTGTAAGGGTACCCGGATACCTTTAGTCAGAGAGTATATATCTAAAAATAGACGTATCCCTTCTTTACTAGAAATTTTTCAAGTGATTGTATCTCGAAAATTTCTTATTTGTGTGCTTTCCTTTTGGTACCGCAACTCTTCCTTTATTTTCCTTGTGATTCTAATAATTTTGTGGTTTCAGTGATTTTAGAGATGGACATCTGTAGTGGGTAAGGAAAGATAGAGATTGAAATGCAACCAAGAAATAATTGAGCACAAATCGTGGAAGTACTGCGCAGGAGAGGAAATAGTAGTGACTGTACCAAATCATTGAGAAGACTGATGGCTAAAAAATTAAAAATTTGGCGTCCCCCTATGACAGAGAATCTCCGACGTAAGCTACGTATTGCTAATTTTCGATTCTCTGTTCTGTCAAAAACTCGTTAATCTATAGAAACTTCGTTGCTACTCCTGCTTCTCTGCATGACACCTGAAATATATTAAGACGGGCGATCGAAAAGTTTCCGTTTGAGGCCGTTGCTGCAACGTTTATACAACGCATTGCAACGCCGATGCGGGCATATAAGCACCGACATGTAGGCAAGGGATTAATGTGGTATTTGTGTGTCCCAGACGTGCGTGCGGTAAATATGGAAACGCGAAGTGTGGCGACGTTATTATTAAATGTGTCTGATGAGGACCAACGCGCTATTATTCTATTCTTACCTGCCGAAGGACAAAAACCGGTAGACAAAATGGTTCGAATGGCTCTGAGCACTATGGGACTTAACATCTGAGGTCATCAGCCCCCTAGAACTTACAACTACACTACTGGCCACTAAAATTGCTACACCACGAAGATGACGTGCTACAGACGCGAAATTTAAGCGACTGGATGAAGATGCTGGGATATCCAGATGATTAACATTTCAGAGCATTCACATAAGGTTGGCGCCGGTGGCGACACCTACAACGTGCTGACATGAGGAAAGTTTCCAACCGATTTCTCATACACAAACAGTAGCTGACCGGCGTTGCTTGGTGAAACGTTGTTGTGATGCCTCGTGTGAGGAGGAGAAGTGCGTACCATCACATTTCCCACTTTGATAAAAGTCGGATTGTAGCCTATCGCGATAGCGGTTTATCGCATCGCGACATTTCTGCTCCCATTGGTCGAGATTCAATGACTGTTAGCAGAATATGGAATCGGTGGGTTCAGGGGGTAATACGGAAAGCCGTGCTGGATCCCACCGACCTCGTATCACTAGCAGTCGAGATGACAGGCATCTTATCCGCATGGCTGTAACGGATCGTGCAGCCACGTCTTGATCCCTGAGTCAACAGATGGGGACGTTTGCGCGACAACAACCATCTGCACGAACAGTTCGACGACGTTTGTAGCAGCATGGAATATCAGCTCGGAGACCATCGCTGCGGTTACTCTTGACGCTGCATCACAGACAGGAGCGCGTGCGATGGTGTACTCAACGACGAACCTGGCTGCACGAATGGCAAAACGTCATTTTTCGGATGAATCCAGGTTCTGTTTATAGCATCACGATGGTCGCATCCGTGTTTGGCGACATCGCGGTGAACGCACATTGGAAGCGTGTATTCGTCACGCCACACTGGCGTATCACCCGGCGTGATGGTATTGGGTGCCATCGGTTACACGTCTCGCTCACGTCTTGTTCGCACTGACGGCACTTTGAACAGTGCACGTTACATTTCAGATGTGTTACGACCAGTGGCTCTGCCCTTCATTCGAACCCTGTCTACCCTTCATTCGATCTCTGCGAAACCCTGCATTTCAGCAGGATAATGCACGACCGCATGTTGCAGGGCCTTTCTGGATGCAGAAAATGTTCTACAGCTGCCCTGACCAGCACATTTTGTAGATCTCTCACCAATTGAAAACGTCTGGTCAGTGGTGGCAGAGCAACTGGCTCGTCACAATACGCCAGTCACTACTCTTGATGAACTGTGGTAATGTGTTGAAGCTGCATGGGCAGCTGTACCTGTAAACGCCATCCAAGCTCTGTCTGACTCAATCGCCAGGCGTATCAAGCCCGTTATTACGGCCGGAGGTGGTTGTTCTGGGTACTGAGTTATCAGGATCTATGTACCCAAATTGCGTGAAAATGTAATCACATGTCATTTCTAGTATAATACATTTGTCCAATGAATACACGTTTATCAAATGGTTCAAATGGCTCTGAGCGCTATGCGACTTAACATCTGAGGACATGAGTCCCCTAGAACTTAGAACTACTTAAACCTAGTCCGCAGCTCGTGGTCGTGCGGTAGCGTTCTCGCTTCCCACGCCGGCTTCCCGGGTTGGATTCCCGGCGGGGTCAGGGATTTTCTCTGCTTCGTGATGACTGGGTGTTGTGTGCTGTCCTTAGGTTAGTTAGGTTTAAGTAGTTGTAAGTTCTATGGGACTGATCACCATAGATGTTAAGTCCCATGGTGCTCAGAGCCATTTGAACCATTTGAACTTAAACCTAACTAACCTAAGGACATCAAACACATCCATGCCCGAGGCAGGATTCGAACCTGCGACCGTAGCAGTCGCGCGGTTCCGGACTGAAGCGCTTAGAACCCGTTTATCATCTGCATTTCTTCTGGTGTAGCAATTTTAATGGCCAGCAGTGTATACAATCACCGATATGTAGGCAAGGTCCAGACGTGCGTGCGGTAAATATGGAAACGCGAAGAAAGGCGACGTTATTATTAAATGTGTCTAAAAGACGACCAACGTGCTGTTATTCTATTCTTGCCTGTCGAAGGATAAAAACCGGTACACGTACATAGGAGAAAGAAAAATGAATATGGGGCAGCATGTCTGTCCGAAACCATGTCTGGGAAAACTGCGACAAGAAGTGTGCTGCCTCATGATAATGTACGCCCCCATATTGCTGATGTAACGCAAAAGTTACGGCAGCTCAAATGAGAGACACTCAAGGACCCGGCCTGTAATCCTGATCTCTCCCCGTGCGATTATCATACCTTCGGTCCTACACAAAAAGTTTTGAAGAGGCGTCGATTCCTGTCAGAAGAAGATGTGCAGCCGCCGAAGTAGCCTAGCGGTTCTAGGCGCTTCAGTCTGGAACCGCGCGACCGCTACGATCGCAGGTTCGAATCCTGCCTCGGGCATGGATGTGTGTGATGTCCTTAGATTAGTTAGGTTTAAGTAGTTCTAAGTTCTAGGGGTCTGATGACCTCACATGTTAAGTCCCATAGTGTTCAGAGCCATTTGAACCATTGTTGGTATTGCCTCAATGATTACGGCGATTATGCTTGATTGGCATACCGATTCTGGGCTGCGTGGACTGCGAAAAAAAATTAGTAGTCGGCACTTAGGGAAGACACAACGTCAATATCTGCCCTCTGTCTTTTGTCAAAAGACCATCCAACCGCTTTCCTCGTCGCGTATGACAGCACTATAGACGACTTTAGGGAACCCACTAGTCGAAATCTCCGGTGTCCTCTTTGTATTCGTTGACTAGCTCTAAAAAGCGTGGTCAGTAGAGCGTCGTTCACTCGAAGACAGCAGTCGCCTCTGGTTGCGACGGAGCCGCGCGCGTCACTGACCGAGCCCTGCCCAGCCCGGTCCAGCAGCAGGATAATAGACGACGGGCGTAACCGGCGCCGTGTTCGGCCAGGACCGCGGCCGAGGCACGCCGGAACAATCGCGGTGGGGCGAGGCGGGCCGATTAATAACCGCCTGGAATCCAGGCCGGGCTATCAGATGGTCCGGCCCGGAATGCACCTGCTGTCCGCGCGACCGCCACCGCCACGTCCGCGGCTCCTTTTGCTCGTCGCGTCAGCTCCGCACGCCGCCCAGCTGTGTGTTCAGAGACCATTTGTCGGCCGCGGACTCCCTCCGGCCGCTCGTCTTCCGCGGAATGCCCGCCGGCGCTCCGGATGCCGTCGCGTCGTGAACAAAGCGGCAGCGCCACCGCACCAGGAGGTGGTTCGTACTGGGATACAGAAATACGAGCAGGTTCGGCACGTAGCGATCCTTCTGAATATGCGGCTGCAAATTACGGCCAAGCGAAAGAGCAAGCTGCGTCTTTCCTACGAACTTGACTCACATTAACAATGGTACTTTAAGTCGTGCAGCCAACGAACGGTAAGCAACAGAGGGTTCAAAGGTGTAACATATTCACTTTCTTGGCATATTATATTAGAAGGTTGCATTCGGTAAAAAATTACTTACGACACGTTCTGTTGTTAATCTTGTTGTCCTCAGTAAACCGTGATTTTTTTTCAAAGAATTTTTCTGAGAATTTCTTCTACTTACTAGCGATTCATCAAGAACTTTAACACATTTAATCACACTATGTGAGCGTAGAAGTAGTTGCCAGGGAGTAACTGATGAAATCATAAGGAAATTCCTTTTTAACAAATGGTCATTTATCAACTTTAATGGTGCCTAAAGCATTTTTTAAAAGAAACAGATTTATAATTATAATCAGAAAGCACCCACTAAATATCAAAGTTACAATTTATTCAGAGGCAGAAAGAAATGAGTTTTGACTGTATGAGCTTTCGGGCAGAAAACCTCGCCGCTCCCTTTTGACACGGCCGTAGTTACGACCGCTCACAACAGCCTCTGAAAGACTACACTGGTGCAAATCTGCAACACACCAGATTACTTTAAACTAAGAGTCTTAACAATTTACACAAGCACACAAACTATGCACCCCCCCCCCCCCCATTGGAGGGATGGAAATGGTACAAAACACTAGCAGTTAAAATATTAACCTTGCCACCGAAGGTGCAACTTTATTTTAACTTCTAAGAAAAGTCTTACGGTGAAAGGGTGGCAGCTTTATATACTAAAATGATCATTTAAATAAAAGCCCATGAAATGCAATCTTACATAAAATTATACAAGGTTGGCTCAACAAGTTACCATGCTCTATAGTACACAGACACCGCCTCTCAAGATGATAGGCAAGATCAAAACATATTTCAGGAATTAGGCCGTTACACTCCAAGCAATAAATTCGTTAACTCACCGAATCCGACAAACATGACAGAGGCAGCTACTAACGTACGGCAGATTGATAGATTGATAGGGAGATTACCGAACAACCTGAACCGCAGATTGCTCTAACCCGCCCCTACTCCACAAGGGAAAAACGGATCACCCAATTCATAAATAACCACCTTCCCGCGGGTGGGCAAAGGGAGAAGAATGGTGGGACGACCCCAAAACAAAGCGGCTGGTGACTTCACCAAGAAAACAAGTAGAAATTAACAAGTAAATGTAACAACATATCACCAGTCACTTAACATCTAATAAACTGCGATTTCTGGAGAAGACCTGGCGCAGCACCCCCAAATCGCTCTCGCTAACCGTCCGCTGCCAGTCGCTTCAACGGACGCAGGAAGGCGCGCCGATCTCCCGTCTCACGGCGTCGCAGCTCCCACCGGCCAGACCGATGTCGTGGGTTGACTCCTGTTGCTCTCGTGTCGACCGCGGAGTCACTACCCCTCGTTATACGGCGCGGCCCACTGGACTCAAGTGGCGACCTCACATGCGCCGACGCTCAAGGCGGACAAGTCATCTTGTGTCTCAGTGCGCGACCGACCAGCCGATCGATCCAACCGCCAATGACCATTGCCTGAGCAACTCGAGCAGACCGGCGGCCTAACGCGCAGACTCAGATGCAGGAACTAAGCCCCGACCGGGCGACCATTCGCTGAGTTCTCTTACTGGCGGAGTGGAAAGACTCTCATTTATCCGGCTTTAAAGATTGATCCGAACGAAAGACATACTAGCACTCCGGACGACAGACAGACACCAACTGCCTCACAATTCGGACGAGAGACAGACTAGCAAGCTGGGGACGAGAGACTGACCCAGACTGACCCACTGGGGAGCTCATAGCGCCCCTTAAATGCACGTGAACAGCAACCCTTCCCCCTTTCCCACCAGAGGGAGACACCAAAGCTGCCATTACCACAGCGGCGCCACCGCCAGAAACGGAGGGCGACTGCTTCACACTACGCGCAAGGCGCGCTCTTCAAAACAGCAATTTTTACCACTGCTCACTCAGTCTAAAGAATGGCTCGATGCTGCTGTTCACAGTAGTCTATACTGTGCAAATCTTGTCTACATCTACATCTACGTGATTGCTCTGCTATTCACAATAAAGTGCCTGGCAGAGGGTTCAATGAACCACCTTCATGCTGTCTCTCTATCGTTCCACTCTCGAACGGCACGCGGGAAAAACGAGCACTTAAATTTTTCTGTGCGAGCCCTGATTTCTTTTATTTTATCATATGATCATTTCTCCCTATGTAAGTGGGTGCCAACAGAATGTTTTCGCAATCGGAGGAAAAAACTGGTGATTGAAATTTCATGAGAAGATCCCGTCGCAACGAAAAACTCCTTAGTTTTAATGATTGCCACTCCAATTCACGTATCATGTCTGTGATACTATCTCCCTTATTTCGCGATAATACAAAACGAGCTGCCCTTCTTTGTACTTTTTCGATGTCATCCGTCAGTCCCACCTGATGCTGATACCAAACCGCACAGCAAAACTCCAGAATAGGACGGACAAGCGTGGTGTAATCAGTCTCTGTAGTAGACCTGTTGCACCTTCTAAATGTTCTGCCAGTGAATCGCAGTCTTTTGTTTGCTCTATCCACAATATTATCTATGTGATCGTTCCAGTTTAGGCTATTTGTAATTGTAATCCCTAAGTGTTTAGTTGAATTTACAGCCCTCAGATTTGTGTGACTTATCGCGTAATCGAAATTTAGCTGATTTCGTTAGTACTCAGGTGAATAACTTCACACTTTTCTTTGTTTAGGGCCAAATGCCACTTTTCGCACCATACAGACATCTTATCGAAATCATTTTGCAAGTCGTTTTGATCATCTGATGACTTTACAAGACGGTAAATGACTGCATCATCTGCAAACAATCTAAGACGGCTACTCAGATTGTCTCCTATGTCTTTAATATAGATCAGGAACAATAGAGCACCTATAACACTTTCGTGGGGAACGCCGGTATTACTTCAGTTTTACTCGATGACTTTCCGTCTATTGCTACGAACTGTGACCTTTCTGACAGGAAATCACGAATCCAGTCGCACAACTGAGGCATACTCCGTAGGCACGCAGTTTGGTTAGAAGACGCTTGTGAGGAACGGAGTCGAAAGCCTTAACGCGTAATTTACTATCTTTGTCGAATATTTCTTTTATTCCGTAATTAACCCTTTCGCTGCAATATACATGCTCTCTGCATTCCGTGCTGAGTGCTGATTTGTTACAGCTGCATTGCTTGCAACATGCTGGTACCAATGTTGAGAGACAGCATTCCAGCCGATATGGTAAACTTTCATTCGATTTGAAGAAAACAGTTCGCTAAAAAAATTGTTTTTTGCACATGTATAGTCTGATATCTTCGCTCAATAAAGGGCTGAACTTATTGTCTTTATTTCTCCTACTTACTGCGCTCATCAAATTAAGTGAAACAGTGCAGGAAATTTTAAAGAATATGCAAAGGTAAAAATGCATTGCGTAAACATTGCTTGTGGTTGATTTTAGCTGATACACTGCTCTGTATGAAATGTGGATAAGATACCGAAATTTTTATTTAACAGCCGGCCGGAGTGGCCGAGCGATTCTAGGCGCTTCAGTCTGGAACCGCGCGACCGTTACGGTCGCAGGTTTGAATCCTGCCTCGGGCATGGATGCGTGTGATGTCTTTAGGTTAGTTAGGTTTAAGTAGTTTTAAGTTCTAAGGGACTGATGACCTCAGTTGTTAAGTCCCATAGTGCTCAGAGCCATTTGAGCCATTTTTATTTAACATTGAAAGCGGAACAATATGTCATTTCGTCCACGAGTTGTCGACTTTTATATCCGACTGACTTGCCCATTTCTGTACCGTACATCAGGAATTATGTGGTCATAACTACCATATTCCATAAACGATTCAGTATGTTGAGTTTATCTGAAAATCATAGCACACAAAGAGCCACATATGTGTTATAGTAAATACTCCAAACTTTTTTATTCCGCGAGATATGGAATTAACTCGTCTGCAGCAGCTCAGGACACGCAAAGACGTCAATAGCGCTGTAGGAAAATCCAATCGGCGTATATGTACACGTCCACAGCACATGGGAAATGGCATAGCAGGACGTGTATATACGTCCGCAGCAGCGAAAGGGTTAGCTTTTCAAGCACAGACGGTGAAGAATTTTTAACGTTACCTCGCTGATTTAATTTCGTGTATCATATGTCTGCTGCCAATGTGCGAGCTTTTAGTCTCCTGTCTTCATTCACTTTCTTGGTCCCAGCACTGGTAGAAGCAAGACGCAATTTTCAACTGCTCCCCCTTAAGTACTCATTGTTTGCATTATATAGGGTGATCAGAAACAGTGTGAAAAGTTGGAAAGGCTGTTGCAGGGGACGTTGTGCTGAGACATATTTGTTAAGAAAAAAACTTCAGTTTGTTGCGTAGTTTTCGAGCTATTTAGCATTGAATTTAGCCATAGAGACCGCTGCACGCGCAGTTTCAAGCTGCCCGCCAGATACGATTAGTGTTAGGTTGTTCTCACAGCGTAAACGATAGTGCACGGGACTGCTCAGCCTTTGGTTCTGGTTCGATCGTTACTCTCTTTCCCTGTTCAGTTTATGTATCACTCTCTTGTTCGGTTTTAGGGACTGGCTACTTGAATTTTCTCGCGCAACTACCTGATTGGTAGTTAACTCGGAAACGCCGCAAAGAATTGTATTTTCTCACTTAACAATTATTTCTCAGTACAACCTATCCTGCAGTAGATTCACAACCTTTTCAAACTGTTTCTGACGGCCATGTATATGTATATCAGAGCGGTGCCCAATGCTGAAGGACGTAGCGATACGCGTAACACAATGGACTTACACTCCTGGAAATGGAAAAAAGAACACATTGACACCGGTGTGTCAGACCCACCATACTTGCTCCGGACACTGCGAGAGGGCTGTATAAGCAATGATCACACGCACGGCACAGCGGACACACCAGGAACCGCGGTGTTGGCCGTCGAATGGCGCTAGCTGCGCAGCATTTGTGCACCGCCGCTGTCAGTGTCAGCCAGTTTGCCGTGGCATACGGAGCTCCATCGCAGTCTTTAACACTGGTAGCATGCCGCGACAGCGTGGACGTGAACCGTATGTGCAGTTGACGGACTTTGAGCGAGGGCGTATAGTGGGCATGCGGGAGGCCGGGTGGACGTACCGCCGAATTGCTCAACACGTGGGGCGTGAGGTCTCCACAGTACATCGATGTTGTCGCCAGTGGTCGGCGGAAGGTGCACGTGCCCGTCGACCTGGGACCGGACCGCAGCGACGCACGGATGCACGCCAAGACCGTAGGATCCTACGCAGTGCCGTAGGGGACCGTACCGCCACTTCCCAGCAAACTAGGGACACTGTTGCTCCTGGGGTATCGGCGAGGACCATTCGCAACCGTCTCCATGAAGCTGGGCTACGGTCCCGCACACCGTTAGGCCGTCTTCCGCTCACGCCCCAACATCGTGCAGCCCGCCTCCAGTGGTGTCGCGACAGGCGTGAATGGAGGGACGAATGGAGACGTGTCGTCTTCAGCGATGAGAGTCGCTTCTGCCTTGGTGCCAATGACGGTCGTATGCGTGTTTGGCGCCGTGCAGGTGAGCGCCACAATCAGGACTGCATACGACCGAGGCACACAGGGCCAACACCCGGCATCATGGTGTGGGGAGCGATCTCCTACACTGGCCGTACACCACTGGTGATCGTCGAGGGGACACTGAATAGTGCACGGTACATCCAAACCGTCATCGAACCCATCGTTCTACCATTCCTAGACCGGCAAGGGAGCTTGCTGTTCCAGCAGGACAATGCACGTCCGCATGTATCCCGTGCCACCCAACGTGCTCTAGAAGGTGTAAGTCAACTACCCTGGCCAGCAAGATCTCCGGATCTGTCCCCCATTGAGCATGTTTGGGACTGGATGAAGCGTCGTCTCACGCGGTCTGCACGTCCAGCACGAACGCTGGTCCAACTGAGGCGCCAGGTGGAAATGGCATGGCAAGCCGTTCCACAGGACTACATCCAGCATCTCTACGATCGTCTCCATGGGAGAATAGCAGCCTGCATTGCTGCGAAAGGTGGATATACACTGTACTAGTGCCGACATTGTGCATGCTCTGTTGCCTGTGTCTATGTGCCTGTGGTTCTGTCAGTGTGATCATGTGATGTATCTGACCCCAGGAATGTGTCAATAAAGTTTCCCCTTCCTGGGACAATGAATTCACGGTGTTCTTATTTCAATTTCCAGGAGTGTATTAAAATTAACGTAAATGAACTTATACGCATTTCTCATTTACATCTGAATGTTCTATTGCTAAGAGATGTCTCTTTCTTTTGAAGCTACTGTTCTTTCTTAGTACTGTGACGTTCCACAAGTTTGCTTTCTACGCTACTACGAGAGAAAATAACTACGGGTAAGCTGATGCAACATTTTATACCTGCAGACTGCCCTGATTGTTCCACTGATAAAATTGCCTATAAAACACGATTTTAATGTGATTTACATTTCAAGCTCTTCATTATTTTCATTCACAATTATTCAAACGTTCATTAAATTATTCGTATTTAACTGAGCAATTTTGTGACGATAACGTAATTCATTATTTTTATTTCATGGATGCTGCATCTCGATCGTCCAAAATTACTGTAACCTACAACTATATGAACCTGCTTAATGTGGCCAACAAGCATTTGCCTTTCCTCTGCAGTTTATATGCGTCCTCTCACCATTGCCATAATGACGATTCCGTGATTCCTCTGAATTCGTCACATCAGCTGATCCGTTCTGTTGTCAGATTGTCCCGTGCAGTTGTTTCCTCTCCATTTCTGTTCATCACCTTCTCACTAGCTAACCGGTCTAAGCATTCTTCGCTAGAAACACATTTCAAAAGCTGCTGTTCTCTCCTTCTCTGAACTATTTATTGCGCAGGGTTCACTTTGGTACTAGGCCAAACTATAGACACTTCCTGAGATTTTCCAATGCCGCTTCAGATTTCTTCCTCACAGTCAATATTCCTAGATACTTTCTGGAATCTTCACGAGGATCTCCTTGTGTTTCTAGTCAGATGACCGCGGACACCAGAAGATCCTGATTAAGATCCCAGCAGAGAGGTAACAAGACAAAAGTTACGAAAATCTGCAGATATGTTTTCCATTACTTTGTTGTACGTTTTTTGTATTTATCATACAGCCTTTTTGATAGACTGGCAATTAGAATGCCATCGCGAAACCTCAACTTTGGAATTTCTTGGTGTTCCTGAATGTGTCGCATCAAACTGTCTGTCTGAAATGAGAAGTTTTTCTCACTATACGAACTGACAGGATTATTTAAATTGCTAGGTAGTGTATTTAATATCAGTTAATGCCACTGAATGACGAAGGAATTGTGATTCATTAATCCCAAACTTATATCTCGTTGTGAGACCTTTAATGGTCCTTGAACAAGATTAGCAAAAAAAAATGGCTCTGAGCACTATGGGACTCAACTGCTGAGGTCATTAGTCCCCTAGAACTCAGAACTAGTTAAACCTAACTAACCTAAGGACATCACAAACATCCATGCCCGAGGCAGGATTCGAACCTGTGACCGTAGCGGTCTTGCGGTTCCAGACTGCAGCGCCTGTAACCGCACGGCCACTTCGGCCGGCTCAAGATTAGCAGTTGTTACCAACGTGCTCTACCGAAAACGACAAATAAGCAACATTAGGCCAAGTGGGACCCTGCGTTGAATATAGTACCAATTCAGGGACTAAATTGTGAAGCTTTATTCGTAATTGGAGCCCAGTGTGGTGCGCATTTGTACCAATGACAAGTATGGGGTATAAACACGTCTTTACGAAGTAAACAGAGCATGCGGAACCAGTTGTCAGTGGCTAACTGACACCAGTAAGAGAATGTCTCAAGGATCTATTGTCGCAAGGCATGATGGCAGAACATATTGGAAAATAAAACATTGCCAAATGCGAGTAGGACTCAAGTTTCAATGCAGACCTACCTTCGATACAGATACTGGCATGATATCAGTCCCGGGAATTCCAAGACCGTATTAAAATCTCTGTAGTAGTTCCTCAGACAAGCCTGGACAGGCAAAAAGAAGAAGTGGGGGGACTTCAGTTTATAAATGTAGATATAGAAGATTTAATAAAACATTTTTTATTTAATTGCTAAAGCATAACTACAACTTACATTTTATGTTTGCGTGCAAAAATAATAGTGTTCATATACTGTGCTTTTGACGGACAATGAAGGAAATGTATGTTCTAATGGCAAAAATCATATTTTTACGTGATATAATTACAAGTTAACAATTTTCAGATTTTTTTCAGTTTACTTGTAATGTGAAACCTTGCTTCTTGTCAAATATCATGATTCTGCCTCAGCTAGAAGTAATCTATAGGTTTTGATGAATCGGTTTGCGAGTTTCAAAATATGTGACATAATAGGCGGAATCTTTTGATTGGATCGACTTAGAAGCTTAAATGTTTTAGACAACCAAAGGGTCATGGACTTACAGATATGAGAAATTTGAACTTGATACGCCAACCCTGTTCCAGAGAAAAAGCCATCTTAACAGACGGACAGGGAGATGCAAAAAATTGATAAACATTCTTTTTGTGTGATATGATTCAAATTAACAATTTTCGGATTTTTCCTTTATGTGTATTATGAAACTGTGGGTCTTTGAAAATTTCGTGACCGTATGTCAACGGGAAGAACGCTATAGGTTCTGATGACGTAGTTATCGAGTATGAAACTGCGTGACATAAATAGCGGAATATTTTGACAGGATTGAAATGGTTCAAATGGCTCTGAGCACTATGGGACTTAACTTCTGAGGTCAGCAGTCCCCTAGAACTTAGAACTACTTAAACCTAACTAACCTAAGGACAGCACACACATCCACGCCCGAGGCAGGATTCGAACCTGCGACCGTAGCGGCCGCGCGGTTCCAGACTGAAGCGCCTAGAAACGCTCGTCCACACCGGCCGGCCGACAGGATTGACTTAGAAGCTTAAAATTTTTACACCGGCAAGGGATCGTAGACCATAGTACGTGACATAAATTTAATGCACCAACCGGTTCAAGAGGGAAAGGGGTATTAACAGAGGAACAGATAGATGCATCAAAATAATGAACAAATATTTTTTCGTGCGGTATAATTACAAATTAGGAACTTTCGTATTTTTTTTCCTTTACTTGCAGTGTGAAACTGTGGTATTTCGGAAACTTCATGATTCTAGGTCAATTGGAAGTGTCTTACAAATGTTCAAATGTGTGTGAAATTTTATGGGACTTAACTGCTAAGGTCATCAGTCCCTAAGCTTACACACTACTTAACCTAAATTATCCTAAGGACAAACACACACACCCATGCCCGAAGGAGGACTCGAACCTCCGCCGGGACCAGCCGCACAGTCCATGATTGCAGCGTCCCAGACCGCTTGGCTAATCCCGCGCGGGTGGAAGTATCTTACAGGTTTTGATGAATGGGGTGTGGAGTACCAAAAACGTGATAATACTGACGTTATATTTTGACTGAATTAACTTAAAAGCTTAAACTTTTTACACTGCCATGGCATCGTATACCTCAATATGTGACATAAATTTGAATTTGATACATCTACCCATTCCTCACAAAAAGGTTTCTTAACGGTCGGACAGACACGCAGAGAGAAGGACGCACACAAAGCGATGCTATGAGGGAACCACAAAAAATGCAACACCTTTGTTCGACAAGTGAGGGAACGTAACAGAAACGACGAACAATCCAGCCCTTAGTCGAAGAAGAGCACTTACAAAATTTGCAAACCGGCTGACTTGAAGGGACATAAACGGCGTGGTGATTACACCTGCTATCAGAGCAGTTGTCAGCAGTGCAGAGATGGTGATAACGTCTGGCCGTACCCGCGCTGTGGCGGAAGCAGCAGAGGCCTGAGTGTTCCGGGATACAGGCCGTGTCGCGCTGTTGTAATGGGGCGAGCAGGAGCACAGCCATTACGTGGGCCGGCATGGCAAACGCTATCTGCGCATCGCTGGCCCGACTATGCTGTGCCGTGCCGTCCTCCGCTATGGCTTCATCCGGACCGTCTCCAGATGGCCACCCCCCCCCCCCCCCCCAAACCCCACTTCACCCTTACTCCAACCAGCGACACCGTTGCAGCAACACTACCTCCAAACCGGGACGTTCGTGATGTCAGTAGCAGCGCCATACGCGGGTGGCTATCACAGGGAACGTGTTTAATTCCGAAGGTTTACGGGAAGGTGTCGTCGTTGAATGACTGTAGGAGGATTTGTGATCGGTGTAAAGAATGGCAGCTAACTCTAAATATAGATAAATGTAAATTAATGCAGTGAATAGGAAAAAGAATCCCGTAATGTTTGAATACTCCATTAGTAGTGTAGCGCTTGACACAGTCACGTCGATTAAATATTTGGGCGTAACACTGCAGAGCAATATGAAGTGGGACAAGCATGTAATGGCAGTTGTGGGGAAGGCGGATAGTCGTCTTCGGTTCATTGGTAGAATTTTGGGAAGATGTGGTTCATCTGTAAAGGAGACCGCTTATAAAACACTAATACGACCTATTCTTGAGTACTGCTCGAGCGTTTGGGATCCCTATCAGATCGGATTGAGGGAGGACATAGAAGCAATTCAGAGGCGGGCTGCTAGATTTGTTACCGGTAGGCTTGATCATCACGTGAATGTTACGGAAATGCTTCAGGAACTCGGGTAGGAGTCTCTAGAGGAAAGCAGGCGTTCTTTTCGTGAATCGCTACTGAGGAAATTTAGAGAACCAGCATTTGAGGCTGACTGCAGTACAATTTTACTGCCGCCAAATTACATTTCGCGGAAAGACGACAAAGACAAAGTAAGAGAGATTAGGGCTCGTACAGAGGCATATAGGCAGTCATTTTTCCCTCGTTCTGTTTGGGAGTGGAACAGGGAGAGAAGATGCTAGTTGTGGTACGAGGTACCCTCCGCCACGCACCGTATGGTGGATTGCGAAGTATGTGTGTAGATGTAGATGCAGATGTAGAAAGGCGTCATTTGTAACGTGACGCGCAGCAGCAATTCTTCACACGGAATGAGTACAAATAACTCAACCAGTCTCCATGAAAAAAAATTCGTCCACCAACCGTTCTGTCGACTGCGTACTGTTTACCAGCAGATTTTTCGATCTCCCAGGAATGTACATATAGAATGATTCAAAAAGAAAGAGCATATTTCTATTGTTTATGATACGAGGTGTGGCTAGAAAAAAACCGGACTAGTACTGGTGAAACAATAAAACGAATGCAATAAGGCTGAAAGCCGCGTGGCCTGTCACGTGACTCTCGCTCCGCCTACTGCTCGAGTTTCATCTGCCTCCTGCACTCAGTCTGCCCGTGGCGTCTGTTTTAAGTAGTTGACATTTTGTCTGTGCGTCGGAAAATGTTGAGTGTACAGAAAGAACAGCGTGTTAACATCAAATTTTGTTTCAAACTAGGAAAATCTGCAAGTGAAACGTTTGTAACGTTACAACAAGTGTACGGCGATGATTGTTTATCGCGAACACAAGTGCTTGAGTGGTTTAAACGATTTAAAGATGGCCGCGAAGACACCAGTGATGACACTCGCACTGGCTGACCATTGTCAGCAAAAACTGATGCAAACATTGAAAAAATCGGTAAACTTGTTCGACAAGATCGCCGTTTAACAATCAGAGCAGTGTCTGAGTTAACAGGAGTTGACAAGGAAAGTGTTAGGCAGATTCTTCATGAAAGTTTCAACATGAACGAAGTGTGTTCAAAAATGGTTCCAAAGTGTCTCACAATTGAACAGAAGGAACGCCGAAGAATGATTTGTTCTGACATCCTGGAAAACATTGAAAGTGATCCCACCTTCTTACAAAATGTTATTACTTGCGATGAATCGTGGTTTTTTACTTACGATCCCGAAACTAAACGCCAATCGATGCATTGGAAAACTCCTGGTTCTCCACGACAAAAAAAAGCACGAATGTCAAAATCGAAATTCAAGGCAATAATGATTGTTTTTTTTTTGACATCAAAGGGATTGTGCACATTGATTGGGTACCATAGGGACAAACAGTGAATCAGCATTACTACATTAGCGTCCTGGCTACCCTGCGTGAGCGAGTACGGAGAAAACGGAACGATTTGTGGAGAAAAAAGTCATGGATCCTTCACCAAGACAATGCCCCAGCTCACAGTGCGTTGTCAGGGAAGACGTTTTTGGCAAAACACAACATTCCCATCTTAGATCATCCACCCTACTCACCTGATTTGGCCCCCTGTGCCTTTTTTCTTTTCCCTAAAGTCAAGTCAGCTTTGAAAGGAACTAGATTTGAGACTGTTGAAGCAGTAAAAGAAAAAGCGACGGAAGTAATGTATGGACTTACCGAAAATGATCTGCAGCATTCCTATGAACAGTGGAAAATTCGTATGGAGCGGTGTAGAGACCGAGGAGGAGAGTACATTGAAGGAGATAACATGAAATTGTAAATAATTGTAAATAAATGTTTTTTCCAGCATCAGTCCGGTTTTTTTCTAGCCGCACCTCGTAGACAAACAACGGAAGACAAAGCGCATGTCACTGGATAGAGAAAGGTTCGAAGTTCTGCGTTCGCGTAGACACCATACTACACGCACAACATTAGCACCCTGCGTTGCAAGGAAACATGAAACGATAGTCCATTTCATTCCACACACACGGATCAACAGGTCCCTGTTTATTGAATCGACAGCTTCAACAATTCGATTTCTCAGCTCTTGAAGAGTAGCTGCCATCAGTGGGACAAAGACTGTCTTTATCCCCACAGAAAAAAATCGCAAGGAGTGATGTCTGGTCGTCTTGGAGGCGGGAAACAATGAGCAAAATCTTGTTGTCCACCTCTTCCAATCCACTTTGCGGGACAGTGTTAAGAAAACACTGCACCGCAAGGTGAAAGTGACACGGAAAGTGAAACGCCAAAATACACGTAGAGTTTCGGTGAATCTCATGTTCAACAATTACGCCAGGATTTTGTGACCGCCAGATTCTTACATTATGGCGGTTTACTTTACTCGACAGATGAAACGTAGATTCGTCCAAAAAGATGAGTCGTTCGGAAAAAGTAGGTAGGTAGGTGGTTAGTGTTTAACGTCCCGTCGACAACGAGGTCATTAGAGACTGAGCCCAAGCTCGGATTAGGGAAGGATTGGGAAGGAAATCGTCCGTGTCCTTTCAAAGGAACCATCCCGGCATTTGCCTGAAAAGATTTAGGGAAATCACGGAAAACCTAAATCAGGATGGTTGGAGACGGGATTGAACCATCGTCCTCCCGATTGCGAGTCCAGTGTGCTAACCACTGCGCCACCTCGCTCGGTTCGGAAAAAGTATCCTGTGCCATATCCAACTAATAATGCTACAAGACCCGATGCTGACAGCATAGATCAACTGAAACGGGTCATAGTAATAAAAAGAATAGCTTTTGATCTTGGCAAATTAGATTCTTCAAGAAAAATGTAACTTCCAAATCGCCTTCAGACTGACGCTGTGTCGAACATATATTTTCCTGGAGAACTGTAATGCAAAATTCGTACCTTCTGTTACGATCGCCAGGGCGCAATTGCAGTAGTAACTGGAACTTGTAAGGCTTCATATGCAGACATAGTTTCAGAGCGCGCCACACCGTTGTTTGAGGAAGTTGGAGTTGCTGGCCTGCCCGTCTTGTGGACTTCCTAGGCCTCCGTGGGAACGCATCTCGGATTCGCTCAACATTTTCATGTGACGTGCGTGACTGACCAGTGCTCTTCCCTTTGCACGTGCAACCTGCTTCCAATAATTTTGTATGCCAGTCATAAATCTGCTTGTTCAGAGACGGCTTCCTGCCGAATCGACGGTGGAATGCACGTTGTACTTGAACAATGGATTATTTCGCGCTAATTCCAACACGCAAGGTGCTTTCGCCTGTGGTGTGGTCGCCATGTTGCTACAAACAAACAACAGCGCAGCTGTGTCAAAACTTTGAAACTTTCTGTATCCAGTAACACACCTAATGTGTTTCTAGCTTTTATAGTTTGTCTGAAACAAAGAGCTAAAATCTAATCCTCCTTTTTAAATCACTCTGTGTTTGGACGCCAACTGACTTTCGCTGGTATAATCTACATCTACAACGATGTACATGCACCGCACCCTACCATACGAAACGTGACGGAGGGTATTTGTACCACTGCTGCGCGGAGTGGCCGCGCGGTTAGAGGCGCCATGACGCGGATTGTGCGGCTCCTCCCGCCAGAGGTTCGAGTCATCCCTCGGACATGGGTGGGTGTGTTGTTCTTAGCATAAGTTAGTTTCAGTAGTGGGTAGGTCTAGGCACCGATGTTCAAAATGCTCAAATGTGTGTGAAATCTTATGGGACTTAACTGCTAAGGTCATCAGTCCCTAAGCTTACACACTACTTAACTTAAATTATCCTAAGGACAAATACACACACCCATGCCCGAAGGATGACTCGAACCTCCGCCGGGACCAGCCGCACACTCCATGACTCCAGCGCCTGAGACCGCTCGGCTAATCCCGCGCGGCTAGGCACCGATAACCTCAGCAGTTTGGTCCCTTAGGAAGTCACACACATTTGAACATTTTTGTACCACTGTTAGTCAATCTCTTCCGTGCCCCATTCGTAACGGAGCCAGAGAAAAACGAATCTATGTATAGCACCGTGCGAGTCCTGATTCCTCTTATAATGTCTTCGCGTTTCTTACATGAGATTTATGTTGGTGACAGTAGGATCTTTCTGTAATGTGATGCAAATACTAGTTCTCTAAAATATTTCAGTAGTGTTTCGGGAAAAGAACGTCCTCTTACCTACAGGGAAGCCTAACTGGGCTCACGGAGCAAAATACACTTACCCTTTACCACAATCTGTATGTCCGTTTCTCACTCCAAAACAAAACAGACGATAAAACGTTTTATCAGAATTAAAATGTGGCTGAAATCAGTGTTGATAACATAAAAAACTGATTTAGAAAGGGCTTGTTAATACCGACCAAATACTAAATTTTATTTTGATACGTACCGGTTTCGGAGTGTTATAACATTTTCATAACACTCCATAACCGATGTGCAAATAAACAGATTTATGCAATGGACAACGGAGTTTCGCATCCAGTGCATTCCACCACAATGAGGAAAATTTCAAAGATAAAAAGAGCAGCCACAGGAACGTACTGACGGCAGACACACGTCATGTATCTATCGCAAGTGCCCTTCCCCCCCCCCCCCCCTCCGCCCCCTCTCCACCCACGGTCCCTGAAGCTACTTAAGCAGCTTCTTTTATCTTGTGGCTCATGAAGTCACTGACAAATCGTCAAAGGAACTGTACGTCATAATGGCATCTCTAGAATCGTATGATATTTTATGTATCGTTAATTTAGATTGAGGGTAAACCAACAGTATAATTGAATCATTCGTGATGTAAAAAGGCAGTCCTTTACACTGCAGGCTATTTACGAAAGAAATTCATTTGTAAAATGTAGAATGAACTGAGCTGAAATGAGGATCATGACGCGAGAATCATAAACAAATCCAGTATTATTAGCAAGTCAGAAATGAAAGGTTTGTTATCACCAATCATATCAGATGATCGCATTTTACCTGCGAACCATGAACCATGGACCCTGCCGTTGGTGGGGAGGCTTGCGTGCCTCAGCGATACAGATAGCCGTACCGTAGGTACAACCACAACGGAGGGTATCTGTTGAGAGGCCAGACAAACGTGTGGTTCCTGAAGAGGGGCAGCAGCCTTTTCAGTAGTTGCAGGGACAACAGTCTGAATGATTGACTGATCTGGCCTTGTAACAATAACCAAAACGGCCTTGCTGTGCTGGTACTGCGAACGGCTGAAAGCAAGGGGAAACTACGGCCGTAATTTTTCCCGAGGGCATGCAGCTTTACTGTATGATTAAAGGATGATGGCGTCCTCTTGGGTAAAATATTCCGGAGGTAAAATAGTCCCCCATTCGGATCTCCGGGCGGGGACTACTCAAGAGGATGTCGTTATCAGGAGAAAGAAAACTGGCGTTCTACGGATCGGAGCGTGGAATGTCAGGTCCCTTAATCGGGCAGGTAGGTTAGAAAATTTGAAAAGGGAAATGGATAGGTTAAAGTTAGATTAGTGGGAATTAGTGAAGTCCGGTGGCAGGAGGAACAAGACTTCTGGTCAGGTGACTACAGGGTTATAAATACAAAATCAAATAGGGGTAATGCAGGAGTAGGTTTAATAATGAATAGGAAAATAGGAACGCGGGTAAGCTACTACAAACAGCATAGTGAACGCATTATTGTGGCCAAGATAGATACGAAGCCCACACCTACTACAGTAGTACAAGTTTATATGCCAACTAGCTCTGCAGATGACGAAGAAATTGAAGAAATGTATGATGAAATAAAAGAAATTATTCAGATAGTGAAGGGAGACGAAAATTTAATAGTCATGGGTGACTGGAATTCGAGTCTAGGAAAAGGGAGAGAAGGAAACGTAGTAGGTGAATATGGATTGGGGCTAAGAAATGAAAGAGGAAGCCGCCTGGTAGAATTTTGCACAGAGCACAACTTAATCATAGCTAACACTTGGTTTAAGAATCATGATAGAAGGTTGTATACATGGAAGAACCCTGGAGATACTAAAAGGTATCAGATAGATTATATAATGGTAAGACAGAGATTTAGGAACCAGGTTTTAAATTGTAAGACATTTCCAGGGGCAGATGCGGACTCTGACCACAATCTATTGGTTATGACCTGTAGATTAAAACTGAAGAAACTGCAAAAAGGTGGTAATTTAAGGAGATGGGACCTGGATAAACTGAAAGAACCAGAGGTTGTACAGAGTTTCAGGGAGAGCGTAAGGGAACAATTGACAGGAATGGGGGAAAGAAATACAGTAGAAGAAGAATGGGTAGCTTTGAGCGATGATGTAGTGAAGGCAGCAGAGGATCAAGTAGGTAAAAAGACGAGGGCTAGTAGAAATCCTTGGGTAACAGACGAAGTATTGAATTTAATTGATGATAGGAGAAAATATAAAAATGCAGTAAATGAAGCAGGCAAAAAGGAATACAAATGTTTCAAAAATGAAATCGACAGGAAGTGCAAAATGGCTAAGCAGGGATGGCTAGAGGACAAATGTAAGGATGTAGAGGCTTATCTCACTAGGGGTAAGATAGATACTGCCTACAGGAAAATTAAAGAGACCTTTGGAGATAAGAGAACCACTTGTATGAACATCAAGAGCTCAGATGGAAACCCAGTTCTAAGCAAAGAAGGGAAAGCAGAAAGGTGGAAGGAGTATATAGAGGGTCTATACAAGGGCGATGTACTTGAGGACAATATTATGGAAATGGAAGAGGATGTAGATGAAGATGAAATGGGAGATACGATACTGCGTGAAGAGTTTGACAGAGCACTGAAAGACCTGAGTCGAAACAAGGCCCCGGGAGTAGACAACATTCCATTAGAACTACTGACGGCCTTGGGAGAGCCAGTCCTGACAAAACACTACCATCTGGTGAGCAAGATGTATGCAACAGGCGAAATACCCTGAGACTTCAAGAAGAATTTAATAATTCCAATCCCAAAGAAAGCAGGTGTTGACAGATGTGAGAATTACCGAACAATCAGTTTAATAAGCCACAGCTGCAAAATACTAACACGAATTCTTTACAGACGAATGGAAAAACTAGTAGAAGCCGACCTCGGGGAAGATCAGTTTGGATTCCGTAGAAACACTGGAACACGTGAGGCAATACTGACCTTACGACTTATCTTAGAAGGAAGATTAAGGAAAGGCAAACCTACGTTTCTAGCATTTGTAGACTTAGAGGAAGCTTTTGACAATGTTGACTGGAATACTCTCTTTCAAATTCTAAAGGTGGCAGGGGTAAAATACAGGGAGCGAAAGGCTATTTACAATTTGTACAGAAATCAGATGGCAGTTATAAGAGACGAGGGACATGAAAGGGAAGCAGTGGTTGGGAAGGGAGTAAGACAGGATTGTAGCCTGTCCCCGATGTTAGTCAATCTGTATATTGAGCAAGCAGTGAAGGAAACAAAAGAAAAATTCGGAGTAGGTATTAAAATCCATGGATTAGAAATAAAATCTTTGAGGTTCGCCGATGACATTGTAATTCTGTCAGAGACAGCAAAGGACTTGGAAGAGCAGTTGAACGGAATGGATGGTGTCTTGAAGGGAGAATATAAGATGAACATCAACAAAAGCAAAACGAGGATAATGGAATGTAGTCGAATTAAGTCGGGTGATGTTGAGGGTATTAGATTAGGAAATGAGACACTTAAAGTCGTAAAGGAGTTTTGCTAGTTGGGGAGCAAAATAACTGATGATGGTCGAAGTAGAGAGGATATAAAATGTAGACTGGCAATGGCAAGGAAAGCGTTTCTGAAGAAAAGAAATTTGTTAACATCGAGTATTGATTTAAATTTCAGGAAGTCGTTTCTGAAAGTATTTGTATGGAGTGTAGCCATGTATGGAAGTGAAACATGGACGGTAAATAGTTTGGACAAGAAGAGAATAGAAGCTTTCGAAATGTGGTGCTACAGAGGAATGCTGAAGATTAGATGGGTAGATCACATAACTAATGAGGAGGTACTGAATAGGATTGGGGAGAAGAGGAGTTTGTGGCACAACTTGACCAGAAGAAGGGATCGGTTGGTAGGACATGTTGTGAGGCATCAAGGGATCACCAATTTAGTATTGGAGGGCAGCGTGGAGGGTAAAAATCGTAGGGGGAGACCAAGAGATGAATACACTAAGCAGATTCAGAAGGATGTAGGCTGCAGTAGGTACTGGGAGATGAAGAAGCTTGCACAGGATAGAGTAGCATGGAGAGCTGCATCAAACCAGTCTCAGGACTGAAGACCACAACAACAACAATACAATATCTAAAAGCAGTATATGAAAAGTATTCTGCTTTTATGTCAACGTCTTACTTATTTCGTATTAGTTGCAATGTCGGCTTGCGTGGAACATGAAGTGTTAGAATCGAGGTAATTTGACATCGATTATTACAAGAAGAAATTTCTAAAAGGTACCCAAAAACTAATGTAGTGCGTTTGTATACGGTTTCAGGGCTTTACGTCATGGGAGCCGTCCCCCCAGAATAAGTAAGACTCAAATGATAAAAAATTGGTTCTGTCAGTAAGTATTAGCAACATATGTTTAATTTCAAAAAACGAGACCAGTAGTGAATGTATGAATCATATGTTGACAGCCAATTGAATTAGTATATGAAAACTGATTGTTATGAAAAGAAACAGGAAATTGCAAGCAGTGTTACGTTATAGTCGAAAGTGTACTTTAAGGTTCGTCAGAACCAACTTGTAACCCCTTATTGCCGAGTGCCACGAATTCGCATCATACCAATGCGACGTTAAGAAATGGAAGCTTAACTGTTTTTAAGCGCCAGTCACAGCAGGTCTGCAGAACGCTACCAACGCTTGTGACAAATGCTGCCATCTCTTGAATGTTTCGGGTAGTTCTAGAGCGACACGACTTTTGATTTTTTTTCCTCTCCTTCGTGTAGAAATTTATCGGAGTATTACAGGGTTAATAATCGAAAACTTACGTTGGAACTTTTATCCCGAAAGTAATCTAACAGATATCAATCATGTATTTACTGCCGACCTTAGAGTGTTCATAGCTGTGGATTAATGGGTGTTGCATCAGA
Organism: Schistocerca serialis cubense; assembly: GCF_023864345.2. Lineage (NCBI taxonomy): Eukaryota > Metazoa > Arthropoda > Insecta > Orthoptera > Acrididae > Schistocerca > Schistocerca serialis. The sequence goes on along the minus strand of NC_064642.1, from coordinate 629,724,262 downwards.
CCACTAAGCATATTTCCATCAGAAAATACAAGTTATCAGCAAATTCTCACACATAATGATCGAGCACAGAAACTAGGTTAGATAAAACACGTGTTATACAACAATTCGGAATATTAATTTAATACAGCCGTCGTAATCCGATATCGGGAGTAATCCTACAAGTCTGAGTGGAACGTTGACACTATAATTCGTGCTACAGTTTCTAACCTGCAGAGCTCTAGTGTCAAACCTGTAGCTTAGCGCCGGCCGGAGTGGCCGAGCGGTTCTAGGCGCTTCAGTCTGGAACGGCGCGACCGCTACAGTCGCAGGTTCGAATCCTGCCTCGGGCATGAATGTGTGTGATGTCCTTAGGTTAGTTCGGTTTAAGTAGTTCTAAGTTCAAGGGGAATGATGACCTCAGCTGTTAAGTCCCAAAGTGCTCAGAGCCATTTGAAACATTTGAACCTGTAGCTTAGCTCGCCTGTAAGTACCCAAGATAGCGTCCAATACAGACATCGGGCTATATCAGTTAAAATTCTATGCATTCAGCAAAGCTGAATTCCTATTAGTGGTCATCACCGAATTCAAAGCTATGTATCTGAAGAAAACATACAGATACAGACCGTAGTGCATAAGTAACTACTATTCCCCGTATTCTAACAAAAGCAATCTTAAACATGAAACAAATGCACTGCCACACAGGGATGATGTTCACAACGTCTGTTAAAATGTAGCTTACAGCACCTATAACAATTATGAGAGACGTACAGTCGCTGATATTGAATCAAGCTCGCACGTATATTCGTATCAGCTGATTCATAGGACGAGCAGCCTCAGCAATAAAGTAAATGAAGATGGTATCTGTTCTTTCGGACATGTCCGAAAGAACAGATACTATCATAGACCATGCAGCACTCTTAGCTTGAAATAATAATTAAATCAAGACCCTAAGCTGTCGACAGGCGTTGATATACATCAACGGGGATAGTTGAAAATGTGTGCCCCGATCGGGACTCGAACCTGGGATCTCCTGATGTTTTTTGTTCTAATTTTGTTCGATGTTGTTCGTTGCATTTGTTCAGTGCGGATGTCCCAGGACACTCGTTCCAGTTCAGTGTTCAGCCTTTGACTCAGCTAACCCTCTGACCGAACACGCTGAGCTACCGTGCCGGCATCCATCTGAGGCACCGAGGGCACAGAGGATGGTGCGACTGTAGGGATTTATCCCTTGCACGCTCCCCGTGAGACCCACATTCCCAAAGTAATGTCCACACACTACATTCGTAGTGCCCCTGCCCATTACACTCATTACACGCGGCAGACAATCTTACCGAGTCCCGAAGAGTTCGGGCAATGCGTGTGAATCCAGCACAGAAGAAGAAGAAGGTCAATGGCCGGTTACAGATACCATCTTGATATAGTTAAGGCTAAGCGGCCATTGACCTTCTTCTTCTGTGCTGGATGCACACGCATTGCCCGAACTCTTACGGGACTCGGTAAGATTGTCTGCCGTGAGTAATGAGTGTTATGGGCAGGGGCACCACGAATGTAGTGTGTGGACATTACTTTGGGAATGTGGGTCTCACGGGGAGCGTGCAAGGAATAAATCCCTGCTGTCGCACTATCCTCTGTTGCCCTCGGTAGCTCAGATGTATCGCCGGCACGGTAGGTCAGCGTGTTCGGTCAGAGATCTGGTTGGCCTCTGTAATAAAAAACTGAGTGGAAGGATCAACAAACGAACTTCACCGGATGTCATGTGCCGTCCGCAACGACCAAATCCAACGATCAACAACGAACAAAATGCAAAAATAAAAAAGAAAGAAAGATGGATAGGGGGTCGGCCATGTAAGCAGGAGTCCCGGGTTCGTTCCCCATTCGGGGCACACATTTTCAACTGTCCCCGTTGATGTTTATCAAGGCCTGCCGACAGCTTAGGGTCTTAACTATCACTTCAACAATAAAGTGTTCGTGACTGAAATAGTTATCGATACAAATAGATAGAAGAATGAGCCGTGAGCAGCTATGCATTTTAAGTGACAATAAATAATAGGTTTCAAACAGTTGTTCATCTGAATGACTTAAAAGATAGCGAAATTTGTTTACCTCAAGACAGAACTTCTGAAAATGATTTAGTAAGTGAAGGGAGTGTAGATAGCAATAGTTCTAACAGAATATATTCGTCATAAGCCGTTCGACATCCACTACTGGATTAAGTTTTCTTTCAAACTTTTGCATACATTACGGTCTTCAGCCATACGCGTCCACGTTCTTTCATGCGTATTTTCTAATGTAATCTACCGACACTCCTTTTGGTCGTTACTCAGATCTTTTCCTGACTGTCAGAATCTAGCAGAGTACTCCATTTCTCCATCGTACATACAAGATGAGGGTAATGCTTCAAATTACAGTCGCAATAAATAAAAAATAAATTATTTGACAGCCGCAATAGGGCAACCATGTTTAATAATTGCGTATAGGTTGTAGAACCACCCTATATCATATTTTCATAAGTAGCATTCAACATTCATAAGCATGAATTTGTTCTACGAACAAATGAAGGAAGAATCCATCATGATAATTTTACGTGCAATGCAGCTGTCGAATTTTCACCTCCTACAGTTTGGTAGCGCCACGCACTCTGAAAACACTTGACTATATAAAGAATAAGAATATTCAAGAGGTACGGCAGGAAGGGTGCTGGAAAGGAAGCCTCCGTTATTCAAACTTGCAGCTATCAGACGGATGCCATCCTGAGTTTGTTATTGAAATAAGTTGGAACGATTCAATTAAAGTCAGTCTTTTTTAAAATAAGAAGTTAGTCACGAGGAAGCAAGCCTGTCAAATTAAATTAGATAGCGTTCTGTGAAGCAAGATGAGGGAACACAATGGCTATAACGAATTGACGCGGAAGCTCCAAGTGTGTTGACGCGTGAAAGATGCTGGAGAATAAAAGGCTGGGTGGGAGGCCGAAGAAGGTAGATGGTGAGAGGGGTGGTAGGAAAAATGGGGGGGGGGGGGAGAGAAGAATTCATTTCAAAAGGAAGGGTGGGCAGAGACGTCTTCCCAGCCTGGCTGCCAACACACAGCTTCCGACAACACGCCACTCTCGGTTTGGTGATGCCAGACGGCAGGGATTGTCATCTTTTTACGAGAATAATATGGGTGATGAACTGTAATACACGGTTGTATGCTAGAACACGTTATAAACTATGTTACATATCCGGTACAACATTAAAATTAAGGAAACAGGCGTAGGTTACGTCAGAGGACAAGCGAATTCTTTGAGGTCTTGGTAAGCTCGTGAGTCGGTTTGACAAACAGCAGTAGAGCTGTTGTTCTGCTTTTCACAATATATATAAGTGACCTAGTAGATAGTGTCGGAAGTTCCATGCGGCTTTTCGCGGATGATGCTGTAGTATACAGAGAAGTTGCAGCATTAGAAAATTGTAGCGAAATGCAGGAAGATCTGCAGCGAATAGGCACTTGGTGCAGGGAGTGGCAACTGACCCTTAACATAGACAGATGTAATCTATTGCGAATACATAGAAAGAAGGATCCTTTATTGTATGATTATATGATAGCGGAACAAACACCGGTAGCAGTTACTTCTGTAAAATATCTGGGAGTATGCGTGCGGAACGATTTGAAGTGGAATGATCATATAAAATTAATTGTTGGTAAGGCGGTTACCAGGTTGAGATTCATTGGGAGAGTCCTTAGAAAATGTAATCCATCAACAAAGGAGGTGGCTTACAAACACTCGTTTGACCTATACTTGAGTATTGCCCATCAGTGTGGGATCCGTACAAGATCGGGTTGACAGAGGAGATAGAGAAGATCCAAAGAAGAGTGACGCGTTTCGTCACAGGGTTATTTGGTAACCGTGATAGCGTTACGGAGATGTTTAACAAACTCAAGTGGCAGACTCTGAAGAGAGGCGCTCTGCATCGCGGTGTAGCTTGCTCGCCAGGTTTCGAGAGGGTGCGTTTCTGGATGAGGTATCGAATATATTGCTTCCTTCTACTTATACCTCCCGAGGAGATCACGAATGTAAAATTAGAGAGATTAGAGCGCGCATGGAGGCTTCCAGACAGTCGTTCTTCCCGCGAACCATACGCGACTGGAACAGGAAAGGGAGGTAATGACAGTGGCACGTAAAGTGCCCTCCGCCACACACCGTTGGGTGGCTTGCGGAATATAAATGTAGATGTAGAGTGTAGATGTAGATGTAGGTCTTTTGTATCCTGCTACAGTTTCCTGCTGAGCATTTGAAGTTCTTGGATTCAGGATACCTGTTCCGTTGACTGCCACCGCCAGCCATCATGGTGTAATATGGTCTGAAGATGTTCACATTTTAAACGAAACCGGTTACAATTACCAATAATATTTTATTGCGGTGGACGCTGTTTTTAAGTCAATTTTAAAATATTGTATCAAGACCTCTGATATCCTTCACGAGAAATGTTCTCAGAAATTGGTAACGTATTGTGTTTTTGATGTTTCCATCTCCTGTATACTTTGGCTGTATGTTGTGGGAGGATAGAAGTATTCATTGTTAATTTATGTCACTGTTTCACCAATTGATACCGTGTTATCTAAACAATCCTGGACTATGTAGTATTCATTAATAAGGAAGTAATTGTATACTTTAACGGACTTTGCAAACAAAAAAAAAAAAAAAAAAAAAAAAAAAGGTTCAAATGGCTCTGAGCACTATGGGACTTAACTTCTGAGGTCATCAGTCTCCTAGAACTTAGAACTACTTAAACCTAACTAATTTAAGGACATCACACACATCCATACCCGAGGCACGATTCGAACCTGCTACCGTAGCGGTCGCGCGGTTCCAGGCTGTAGCGCCTAGAACCGCTTGGTCACACCGGCCGGCTCCTTAATTTCCTTGGACAGTTTATTACACAGTTTTATTGCCCTGTACAAAACGTTTTTTGTTCGGTTTTCAAGGTAAATGTAAGTTTTAGCTGACATTGTTATGAAAGCTGCTGTTTACTATAAGAATTATATATCCTTCTAAATGTGCGTAACAGATTGGTAGTTTATATTAAATTTTTTCAAAGTTTAGACCGTGTCAAAACAAGTTAAAACTCGAGCTTTGGAGGATAACACTATCGTCTTCTCCAGGAGATGACTGCTGGAGTCGAAGTCTGCTTCCTTTATAGTGGTATTCAAGCTGGTCATTGGTCGGGTGACCCCGCTTGAAATTCCAACTTCTATTGGCGGTGGCGCAACTTAGAGGGCAGAATTCGAATGCGCAAACGCAGGAATCGATATACAGAGCACACAGAATTGAAGACCATGGTCACCCGAGTTCTGAGTTGGAACACCTTAAGAATGTGATCAGGGAAAACGCATACAAGCGTCATCAAATCAGAACTGCATTTGCTGGTAAACGTAGACGGCAGACCCGTTCAGCCAAAATAAGAACACAAACCCACAACATTACTCCGATTCTGCAAGGCGACCTCAAGCAAAATTGGGAACATATTGTGTAAATATGGTATTAGACCAGTATTCTTGCCTCCACAGAAAATTAAATGATTGTTACGTCGAGCGCAAGACAACCTGGATTGCAGGGTATCTGGTGTCTACACTGTGTCTTATGAAGGTGGCAAAAATTACGTAGGGCAGACAATCCGTTGACCGCTACACTGAACTCACATGGCACGTAAATTACATAAATTGTGTAACTTCATTGCAGATGACAATATTTGACAGCTGTAAAACCTCACCTCATAACAGATCTAAGTACATAAATCTTGAGAAATCGGCGATAGAGGGACAGAGTTTTGCGGGAGGACATAAAATCAACTTTGCAATAATAAAAGCTCTCTTCTATGTATCGACCTACTGGGATTCTGTAACATAAGAAGTCGTAGAGGGAGACCAAGAGATGAATACACTAAGCAGATTCAGAAGGATGTAGGTTGCAGTAGGTACTGGGAGATGAAAAAGCTTGCACAGGATAGAGTAGCATGGAGAGCTGCATCAAACCAGTCTCAGGACTGAAGACCACAACAACAACAACAGAAATTCGCATGAGCAGTAAAAACTTTAACAGAGATGAAGGTTGCAATCTGAGTGGTGCCTATAGACGAGAAGCTGAGAAGCATTATGTCAAAAGAAATTAAAGAATAAATCTTAAACCTTAGGCGCTCTTCTCACTGAGGCGATACCATATGAACCATGATTCGTCACAGAAGCAACCCGCATTGGTGGAGTGTGTAGAAACGTTGTTGAAACGACTTAACTCGTTCACACTGGGAAGACAGCAATACAGCATCTATCTGATTCTCTGCCGTATTGTCCGGTGCATAATCAGTGCTAGGAAGGTGCTCTAGTCAAGTGCATCGTACAATACACGGGGAAGGAAATTTCAGGTCATCTAGTGTGACTACAAAAATTGTTTTATGCAGACCAAACAATGCCAAACCGTCTCTGCAGTTACTTCCTTACGTAAAAAAATTAAAACCACTGTTTTGGGACTCGTGCGTGTTCTCCACTACGAAACTCAGTCAAGTCTTCGAAGGAAGCACTTTATAATTCACGACATACAGAAACAGGTGGCCACAGTAGGCAATATCGATAATTTTTAAGAGGCGCACATAGCGCCTGAAGATGACATATAGAACTGCCGAAACTGTTAGCGAAAATAAAAGAACTTCTGTGTTTGCACAGCTGTTTCGTGAATTTCTTTGTTAAATATTTGGAAGTTGTCTGAGACGAGGTTGGCAGTGATGCGTCACATACGAGCCTATTGACGCCTGCTGAGTCTTGTTGCTTGTCGTATCGCTGCTGTGTGAACAGTAATGTCACACGGATAACTGTCGCGTCACATAACCCTCTTCCGCTCCTCAGCCACAGCCTGGTGGGGAAGGAGACCATACCACCACTTTGCTGACTGCATGAGAATTCTGCTGTTCGGATGACGTCACTGCTAATAAAATAATTTCAAGCGACATCAGCCTACCAATGATAAGCTTCAATGCCACTAAAAAGGAAGCAGACTCCGTTAGCGGCAGTCAGTCATCTCCTGATGAAGAAGATGGTGTTAATCTTCGAAAATTCGAGTTATAAAGCCGAGCTCATGCGGTCAGAACTGTACTCCGTTCATCGTAGGAATAAACCTCATGTAAACGTTACACTATGTATTCTTCCGCGTTTGCTGGAACCTCATTGGATTTCGGTTCACGTGGAGCAGAAGTCAAGATGTCTCGAGTACAGTGAAGTACGATAATGATGATGTTTGATTTGTGGGGTGTTCAACTACGCGGTCATCAGTGCCCGTACAAAGTCCCAACTTTTACAAAGTCCATTTTCTTTTCACAATCCACTGTAGTCACTGTCACAAATGACGATGATGAAATGATGATAATGATGAAATGATGAGAACACCACAACACCCAGTTTCCGAACAACGAAAATCCCCACCCCCAGCCGGGAATCGAATCCGGGACCCAGTGATCCAGGGACAGCAACGCCAGCCCCTAGACAAGTATGATAATGAAGATACGTTTTGTGCTGTGCGTTACGCGTACATCGACTCAGCGACAATACGGGACAACAGCTTTGCCGGCGCATTTGACTTAGAAAGCACTGGCCAGCCACCTGGTCCAACTAACCTGCAGTGATGTGAAAAGTTGTAGTAAAGACGCAAAAAGAGAAGAGTAGTGAACAATATGGCCTTGAATGGCGTTTAATTTTTGAACAGAAAGAATTATTGGTAAAACTGAGGCGATGCGCTTCTCAGGTGACCTCATGGAAAACATAACATGCTCTCGAGCTTAGCTAACATAGTACTGTAATTAAAACCGAGTGCGATGAAAACTCCTTCAACAAGGGTAATTTTTCTGTGTGAGCTATGTGCGGCGTAAAAGCGCACTGCTGGGATTTCACCATGAAGTTAAATATTGAAGCCATTGAAATTATTACAGTCAGTCGTTAGTAATCTCTGAACTTCTTCCATATCGGTCTCCGAGGAATGCGGTACATTTCAGTATTATTATGTTGATAATGAGGCGATCAGCAACAGAATCCCAAGCCACCAAAAGGTCCACATTTTCTCCTCCTCTTTTATGACGTGCTGTTCTGCATGTCGCCTTCGTTCAGCAGTGACGTCTCACAAAGCTTCGTGCATTAGTTCCAGAAGTTTGGCAGCTTAAATTTCTTGTTATTTCTCGCGACAAATCTCTTAACTTGGCTCCAGATGCATTCTGTTGGGTTCAGATTGCAGTGTTGAGAAGTGTAAAAATGCAGTGAAAATTATTTTCCGTGTTTCTACGACGCTTATTAATCTGGCTCGTGTGTGACCACATCTGTCTTATAAAACAATGGGCATATTCAGGCAAAAAGTACCCGATTTTTAGTTTTTCTCCAAAAATTTTAATCGTGTAATGTTTTCTTAACTTCAAAATCTTTAACGATTTTTTATAATATATCCATAATTACGAATGTGTATTTACAATGAAAACTAGAATTCTGTGTGTGTGGTATGTTATTAGAAACTAGAAAAAATGGTGATTAAGTACGAGTTAATTAAGAAATGTTTGATAAATTTCACCTTTAAATGATTTTCGTCTTCAAACCGAACAAAAAAAAAAATGTAGATCATAACGGGTTGCGAACATGCACCCACCAGCCCGCCCGATTATCAGTCTACGACACTTTTTTTGTTCCGTGTTGTTCGTTGCGTTTGGTCTGGGCGGACGTCACATGACATCCGTTTTTTTTTTTTTTTTCCAGAGGGCCACTGCCTCTCTGACCGAACACGCTGAGCTACCGTCCCGGCACTAGGGTCACGCCACGAATGTAACCGAAATACCGTCCCTAAAATTTGTTACATTATGTTCCTCGAAAAATGTCAAAGCTGATTTTTCTCTGTAATGCTGTGAAAAATATTAACAACAACTTGTTTCCAACCATTAACGGCGTTGCGCGCACATTTTTTAGTACGAAGCAGGAAGCACTGTCATCCATTTTCGCGGTGCAAGTGAACAGCGAGACAGAGGACGAGAAGCGCTTACAGAGGGACATAGTCATAAGGTATCTAATAAATAAGTCTGAGCTACTTCCATGCGCGGAACAACACCAGTGTACGTGAGCTACGGCTGCTGATCAGTAATCGTGTTTCTTTACATCAGGTTTATTGTTATGGTGAACAGAGTACAGAAGATACACTATTGGCCATTAAAATTGCTACACCACGAAGATGACGTGCTACAGACGCGAAATTTAACCGACAGGAAGAAGATGCTGTGATATGCAAAGGATTAGCTTTACAGAGCATTCACACAAGGTTGGCGCCGGTGGCGACACCTACGACGTGCTGACATGCGGAAAGTTTCCAACCGATTTCTCATACATAAACAGCAGTTGACCGGCGTTGCCTGGTGAAATGTTGTTCTCATGTCTCGTGTAAGGAGGAGAAATGCGTACCATCACGTTTCCGACTTTGATAAAGGTCGGCTTGTAGCCTATCGCGAATGCGGTTTATCGTATCGCGACATTGCTGCTCGCGTTGGTTGAGATCAGAAAATGGTTCAAATGGCTCTGAGCACTATGGGACTTCTAAGGTCATCAGTCCCCTAGAACTTAGAACTACTTAAACCTAACTAACCTAAGGACATCACACACATCCATTCCCGAGCCAGGATTCGAACCTGCGACCGTAGCGGTCGCGCCGTTCCAGAGTGTAGCGCCTAGAACCGCTCGGCCACCTCGGCCGACTGGTCGAGATCCAATGACTGTTAGCAGAATATGGAATCGGTGGGTTCAGGAGGGTAATACAGAACGCCGTGCTCGATCCCAACGGCCTCGTATCACTAGCAGTCGAGATGACAGGCATCTTATCCTCATGGCTGTAACGGATCGTGCAGCCACGTCTCGATCCCTGAGTCAACAGATGGGGACGTTTGCAAGGCAACAACCATCTGCACGAACAGTCGACAAAGTTTGCAGCAGCATGGACTATCAGCTCGGAGAGCATGGCTGCGGTTACCCTTGACGCTGCATCACAAACAGGAGCGCCTGCGATGGTGTACTCAATGACGAACGTGGGTGCGCGAATGGCAGAACGTCATTTTTTCGGATAAATCCAGTTTCTGTTTACAGCATCATGATGGTCGCATCCGAGTTTGGCGACATCGTGGTGAACGCACATTGGAAGCGTGTATTCGTCATCGCCACAGTGGCGTATCACCCGGCGTGATGGTATGGGGTGCCACTGGTTACACGTCTCGGTCACCTCTTGTTCGCACTGACGGCACTTTGAACAGTGGACGTTACATTTCAGACCCGTGGCTCTACCCTTCATTCGATCCCTGCGGAACCCTACATTTCAGCAGGATAACGCAGGACCGCATGTTGCAGGTGCTGTACGGGCCTTTCTGGATACAGAAAATGTTCGACTGCTGCCCTGGCCAGCACATTCTCCAGATCTCTCACCAATTGAAAACGTCTGGTCAATGGTGGCCGAGCGACTAACTCGTCACAATACGTCAGTGACTACTCTTGATGAACTGTGGTATGGTGTTGAAGTTGCATGGGCAGCTGTACCTGTACACGCCATCCTGGCTCTGTTTGATTCAATGCCCCGGCGTATCAAGGCCGTTATTACGGCCAGAGGTGGTTGTTCTGGGTACTGATTTCTCACGATCTATGCACCCAAATTGCGTGAATATGTAATCACATGTCAGTTGTAGTATAAGATATTTGTCCAATGAATAACCGTTTATCATGTGCATTTCTTCTTGGTGTAGCAATGTTTAATGGCCAATAGTGTAATATACGAGGATAACGGCTCGAAAGTCGTCGATGTCAGACTGGTAGCTGTACTGCCAGTCATTTAGGTTAGCTTTTCTCTAAATTCATTTTAGAAAAGCGGAATAAAAAGGCATTGGAAGCCGTACACAGTGCACGAGTGCGGAAGGCCTACGGTGGCGTGAGGCAGCGAGCAGCAGTCTGCGGTTGGTAGTGCCCAGTGGCCGGACGGACGCCCCAGTGGCCTGTCCCTGGAGGTCAGGCAGGCAGGCAGTCGGCGCCGCTCTCCAAATATTGACCGGCTCGTTATCTCGGCAGCGACACTCTGAGCGCTAACCGACGCTCCTGGGCAGGCGGCACCGCCATCAGAAGCACTTCGCTGCCCTCCGAGCCGCGGCTAAATGGCGGCCGAATCGAGCAATCTGCACAACCAGTCTTCTTTCCTCTCCCTTGCTCAACTAAACCAAAAACTTGACAGTTTAAGCTGTTTGTATGGGCAGTGACGTCGGACCTACGTTACAGTATGATGATGTTATAAAACGCTGTTGCTAATTACGTCTGAAAACTGCATGGTCGTTAAACAAAAAATAGTCGTAAAACGACAAACAGCAAACTTATAACTGTAGGGGAATTGACACAGCCCTTCCTAGTCAATAAACAGATTTATAACAGCAAGTATACTGTATTGTTCTACTGATTTTTATTAATCAGCCAGCCGGAGTGGCCGAGCGGTTCTAAGCGCTACAGTCTGGAACCGCGCGACCGCTACGGTCGCAGATTCGTATCCTGCCTCGGGCATGGATGTGTGTGATGTCCTTAGGTTAGTTAGGTTTAAGCAGTTCTAAGTTCTAGGGGACTAATGACCTCATAGTGCTCAGAGCCATTTTTTTTATTAATCTCGGACTAGTTTTCGGCTTATTCGACCATCTTCAGAAATCAACTGATTAGCATCTGGAAGGCACACTGGTTCAAAGAAGGGCAGCGCGTTTTGTATTATCGTGAAATATGAGGGAGAGTGTCACAGAAATGATACACGATTTCGGCTGGACATCATTAAAAGAAAGGCGTTTTTCGTTGCGACGGAATCTTCTCACGAAATTCAATCACCAACTTTCTCTTCCGAATGCAAAATATTTTGTTAACACCGACCTACATAGGGAGAAACGATGACCACGATAAAATAAGGGAAATCAGAGCTCGTACGGAAAGATATAGGTGTTCGTTCTTTCCGCGCGCTGTACCAGATTGGAATAATAGAGAATTGTGAAGGTGGTTCGATGAACCCTCTGCCAGGCACTTAAATATGATTTGCAGAGTATCGATGTAGATGTAGATGTAGATTACGTAGTGGGTGCTTTGAACGTCACGGTATTACAATGTCTGCCGGCCGGAGTGGCCGAGAGGTTCTAGGCGCTACAGTCTGGAACCGCGCGACCGCTACGGTCACAGGTTCGAATAGTGCCTCGTGCATGGATGTGTGTGATGTCCTTAGGTTAGTTAGGTTTAAGTAGTTCTAAGATCTAGGGGACTGATGACCTCAGAAGTTAAGTCCCATAGTGCTCAGATCCATTTGAACCATATTACAGTGTCTGTTGTGGTCGGTTTCCTGTAAATTTTGAAACTGTGTGTATTGTTAGTGACATCTGTGTTGAGGTTTAAGAATTAATAGATGTTTCACCAATCTCCGTGGTGACCTGTATGTTACTGTGTTGTGAGTTTAGATGTTTAAGCAATGTGTTCAGTTGTCTTTTGGTTCAGTCTTTGCTTGAGTAACCTTCTGTGTAGGACGGATAAGTGTACTTCTTAGTGAACCTTAAATACGGAATTATTCTACCAAGAAGAAACGGAAGAACCCATAAATAACAGACTTACAAACAAATAAAACGAGCGATTGAAATGCTCGTTACCCTCATTGAATAGTAAAGGACTGATCGTTGAGTTTGGCCACTGTGCGCAACCATAACAATGTCAAAGTGAGAACAATAAGCTTAGGTGTGCAGCAGGTTGTGTTTATTATTAGTCGGTTGCCTAGCCATGGAAAAGTTGTAGCAAAATTTAAAGGATCTTGTAAATGAAATCGGGTCCGATTGTAACAGATTTTTATTTCCTCTAATTATCGGATATACTATACAAGTAGTTACCAGAGAGCAAAGTTTTTTTAAAAAAATCTGGACTGAATTCACACAAAATGACGCTAGCACTATCGGGAGGTATCAAATTGGGAAACTGCATAGGGAAAACCTAAGAAATTATCCTAATTTGTACAGCTCTGGAATACGACTTTACGGAGATAAAATCATAAATTACAATCAAATGGACAACTCAAGTTGTGTGGCAGAACAAGTAAATAGTGAGCTGCTCAGAGAACGGATCAGGCTACCACAAATTGCAAAACTTAAATTTCCCCAAAATCAGCAAAGCGTGTGACCTTCAGCACCAGATAAAGGCCGGGAGGACAACGGTACTGTAGCCGAAACACAAATGCCACGAAGCTTATGTCTCCCTCGTCCACTCTCGGGACGATTCATTGCTGTTGCTAATGTGATGGACAAGACCATCATTTCATAAAAGAACGGGGAAATGCAGTAGAAAGTTTCTGTTCTTGGCATAAAAAACACACATTTATAAATACATGAGATTGGTGCTGGCCTAGGGAAATGTCTCCTCGATTAGTTCGTCTCTTTCCGCCAAGCATGCTGGCAAGGTGAGTCAATTCGATAGGACGGCCAAACTTTTGGAACACCAACAGTGGTCTTTCTCATGCCGGACTTGCGGTGCTTCAGTGTCTCGATCTTTGATATTCGTGCAGAGAAGGCAAAAAATGTCGTACTCAGTTATTCTCTGGGGGCAGCATGTCATCCCCTACCCTCAGTTAGACCAGGTGTCGGCTCTGCCAACAAAAGCATAAAGCATGCCGCAGCCTCACTTCCACGAAAACTGCCCGCCTCCCTGGGGAGGATCGCCTCTCCTAATGAGGTTCGCTGACAGCAGGACCATGAGTGTAAAGTCTCTGAGAACACACCTTACTTACTGACATACATACATACTTGTCGGCGCTACAATCTGTGTAGGGTCTTGGCCTCCTGGACGATCTCTGCCCACTTTTCTCTGCTGGCTACCGTGGCTCTTTATCTTCTAACTCCCATGCTTCTCAAGTTCTCCACATTTTCTAGCCGTCTGGTCCTTGGTCTACTCCATATACGGCGTCCACCTGGTTTTCCTTTGAAAACTTTCTTATTGTGCCGCTCTCCACCATTCTTTCTACATGTCTCAACCAAAGCAATCGATTACTCTATATTTCTGTAATAATATCTGGTTTGTTACACAACTCTCTGATTTCGTTATGATAAATGGTTTCTTATACTACCTTCTGATCTCCTTATTATTTCTGATTCACCAAAACTACCTATTATTCACTGGACCGTAGAACCTAAGTATCTACCTTTTCCATCTCTGTAGAAACTCATGATTTTGTGTAATTGTCCAAGTCTCCGAATCATACATCATCACAGGTCTCACTTCTGTACGATACACAGTCAGCTTCAGAGTCCTACTAAGGCTTCCCTCTTGGTTCTTGTGCATTTTGAATATTACCCGTCTTTCCGTGTAGCTTACCCCTATTTTTCTCCGAATTTCGAAAATCTTGCACCATTTTCATTGTCGAACGCTATTTCCAGGTCGACTAAAGTGTCTTGATTTTTCTTTAGTCTTGCTTCCGTTGTCAATCGCAATGTCAGAATTGCCTCTCCGGCGCCTTTACCTTTCGTAAAGCCAAACTGATTGTCATCTAACACATCCTTAGTTCTGTTTTCCATTCGTCTGTGCATCATTCTTGTCACCAGCTTGGATCCATTAGCTGTTAGGCTGATTGTGCAATAATTCTCACACTTGTGGGCTCTTGCAATCTTGGGAATTGTGTGGATGATGTTTTTCCGGACGTCTGACGTATATTGCGTCTCATACAGCCTGCACACTAACATGAATAATCGGTTTGTAGCCAGTTCTCCAAATTATTTTAGAAATTTCGATGGAATGTTATCCACCCCTTCTGTCTTATTTGATTTTAAGTCTTGCAAAGCTCTCCTAAATTCTGATTTTAATATTGGATTCCCTATCTCTTACCTATTGACTCCTGTTTCTCCTTCTGTGACGTAATCAGGTTAGTCCTCCTCTTACTGAGCCCTTTCCACCTCTTTCTCTCCGCTGCATTTAACAGTGGCAGTCCTATTGCACTCTTGATGTTACAACCCTTGCTTTTAAATTCACTGAAGGTTGTTTTGAACTTTCTGTACATTAATGGGGGTAAGGAGCGTTGATAATAGGCGGTTTATAAAATGATTTGTAATAACTGCTCCTGTTACTGTATAGGTCAAACTGACAGAGCGATCCAAGTTAGTTATAAAGAACATTCACTAGAAAAGATGGGTTATAATGTGTACCACTCCACATTTCCTGAA
Source organism: Schistocerca serialis cubense (assembly GCF_023864345.2). Lineage (NCBI taxonomy): Eukaryota > Metazoa > Arthropoda > Insecta > Orthoptera > Acrididae > Schistocerca > Schistocerca serialis. The sequence continues at coordinate 629,709,053 of NC_064642.1, read as the reverse complement.
CATTTACTCCTTATGAATGGTACACACACAACAATGGTGTAATATTCTATAAATATTGTAGAATGTTACTCCACTGTTGTGAGTGTTTCCTTCTTATGTATAAAGTATTCTATAAAAAATCGACGGAAAATTTACTGATTATTAATCATTCCCCTAAAGATATGGGTGAACCGTAATTTTGTGTGAGGAGGTTAAAGGGCGAAAATTTGACTCCTGTGAAGAACTAGAAGTTTTTAAATGCACACTCATTAGTGATGATAACACGCTAAATTGATCAGCTGTTACTTGCGAGTCGACAGTTTCTTGAAGATGGTACTTCACACTAGTTAATGTAGTTACAGTTCGTTGATGTCGTCCAATGGTCATTCATTCTCATAAAATTTCTTTTTTCATTGTAAAGTATTTTCTTTCGTTCAATTTATCATACTTTTTACTGGTATAATTCACTTTTAAAGTTTTCCTCCTCTTTTTCCTTCCTTCTCCGATTTTTCTACCTAAAAACTTTTCTCAGTTTCTTTTTGGTATAACGTGGCGATCGATAGTTTAACTTTGTCTGTTTGCTATGCGCGTATGTTTTCGCGCAAATACTTCACCTACCGATGTTTTCTATTCCGTGCACTGCGACAACTTTGTCAGTCGCCGCATGGCATCAGCCACCTACGGGCTATTGCGCTGCCGTTTAATTCGGTGCGCATTTTAATGTGAAGACTTTTACGCTTTTTATCTCCAGTGAGAATGTTTTTAATCGCTTTTATTTGATTTTACTGATGGTCACACCTTCTGTGTTACTAGATACGAGTTTCTTCGCTCTGAAATTTGTCCTCGCAAATGTGTGATATTACGTGTCCGTGTACTTCTGAAAAAGACGATGTTACTATTGCTGAAACCATAGTCAGTGTATAACACTCCTGTCCGCTACTGCTATACCATAACCTCGAAGCTGGAGGCAGTTTACAAAACAGAATTATTTTGTTAGGGTAATTATGGTATAAAGCAACAGAGCAATGTTACCCTCTGAGAGGAAGTTTGTTATGTTGAGCGTATTGTATTTAATGGAAGTGACTTATCGGAAGTGAAAGTCAGAATTACGTAAACATTTAAACAGTAACAAATAATATTTTACTTAGCTATACTGTTTAGAAAGTAAAGAAAACGGTCGCCAGCCTAATTAGGCAAGAGAATGATTAACATTCTTGTTTAAGAAATTAGGTATGAGTTACTTTAACGGATAACACAACCTATAATTTACCACACGCGAGTGCAATGAACTCTGACACCTGCCTATGTTAACGTTAGGGTCGGAACTAACAACTAGAGCAGCACAAACTATCTGCAGAAATATAACGGATACCGAAACACACTATTAATTTCAAGACTTATTCAAACTGAATGGTCTTTATAACATTACTATTAATATTCACTGCAGAATCATTAATTGGACACAAGTTAAGTATTATTTTTCAAACACTTTCCTAGTTGACATAGAATTATAAATGTTGTTCACTGCAAAATTATGAGCTGGTAATAGGTTGAGTCTCTCTCAGTTAAATACTTTACTATTTAAAATGAAAGTTAATTGGAATTCACTAACAGGTTACTTCTCACTGTCTTTTGAATAAAGATATTATTGTTTTCATAAATAGTGGTAAAGGATAACCTGTGGATCTTATTACACTATTAATATGCACTTTCAATACCCGAAAGAAACAAGTGCTTAGCAAGCCAATATAACTTTCCACAAATGCAATTCACGACTTTTGCTGCAGTGAGACACTATGATGACAAATTTACAAGAAACTGAATCACCTTTTAACATTTACTACAGGCAGCACTATGATCATTAACTAAGCGAAACTTTATAAGCCTCAGTTTTAAGAACTTTAATTTTTAAAAGAAACAGCAAATTGTCTTTATTACCACAGTCTTCTACTTTCAAGTAAATGATTAAATTGGTGACTTTGAAACTCCACTAAACTTTAAATTAGACTGTTTCCATTCCTGGGAGGCTTTCACAAGACTACATTTACTACCTCCCACAATTTCATTAAATTCACAGTAAATCTAAACACTCTCTTTTTACCAAACATCGAACAACATTATTAAATGTTCTGAGGCCTTCATTTTTTTCCCACAAACTAGGACACTCGGTAATCATAATTTAAATGGAGAGGAACCTGAAAGGTGTTGTGATAGGGAAAAATCAAGGTAGGTACATAAATTTAGATATAAGTTACCTTATATTTGTGCACACTAAATCACCAAATAAGCTGAACCTTCACTGTACATTATTATAGTACTCCTTTACAGTGATTGCGCAATGTGGTGGCAACTGCTTGTTGGTAGGCGGATCTGCGGACAGAATTGCTGGAATCTGGCCTTTCTTGGTGGCGATGATGAATACCAATTCCAGAATCGTTCCAGCTATTTATCTATCCATCCGAGGCATTGGAAAGTAGCAGAAAAAGCCTCTCTCGGAATCAGCACAATATAAACCTTTATATGGCAGTGCACAGTTTGGTAGCTCGTCCTCGACTGACTCTTGGTTCCACCTTTTCTACCTAGGCCAACCACAATTTGCGCGCGCTACACAGTTCCGTTCCCGAGGGGAACCACTGCACCTTTTACACACAGAATAACTAAGAATCCTAAGTGCAGGTCAGCAGTTTACGTAACAGCAAACAAATACAATAAATAAAACAGAACATTTGCACATATTGAAATTTCTACCAAAAATTATTCACACAAAATTACAATTATATACAGTAAGTTTTGTTCCCTACAAATGGGACAAAGAATTTAAATGACAGATATACTACTTTGCATAGAACCAAACCACGACATCAAAATTTGTACAAAGAAAGGAGTATACAATTTTGTGTTATCTATTCAATCAAACACATGTACAGAAGCTTAACGATGTAATATTAAATGAAACAAAAGCAAAATAAATCAGTAGAGCACTAGAGTTATGGTGTTACAAGTGGTTATTAATAACCCTTTGTACCTGCAACTGGTTGGCTGATTTTCTTAAATCATTCATCTAACTGTAATTTATTTATTTATTTATTTTTTTGTCATCAGTCTACTGACTGGTTTTGATGCGGCCCGCCACGAATTCCTTTCCTGTGCTAACCTCTTCATCTCAGAGTGGCACTTGGAACCTACGTCCTCAATTATTTGCTTGACGTATTCCAATCTCTGTCTTCCTCTACAGTTTTTGCCCTCTACAGCTCCCTCTAGTACCATGGAAGTCATTCCCTCATGTCTTAGCAGATGTCCTATCATCCTGTCCATTCTCCTTATCAGTGTTTTCCACATATTCCTTTCCTCTCCGATTCTGCGTAGAACCTCCTCATTCCTTACCTTATCAGCCCACCTAATTTTCAACATTCGTCTATAGCACAACATCTCAAATGCTTCGATTCTCTTCTGTTCCGGTTTTCCCACAGTCCATGTTTCACTACCATACAATGCTGTACTCCAGACGTACATCCTCAGAAATTTCTTCCTCAAATTAAGGCCGGTATTTGATATTAGTAGACTTCTCTTGGCCAGAAATGCTTTTTTTGCCATAGCGAGTCTGCTTTTGATGTCCTCCTTGCTCCGTCCGTCATTGGTTATTTTACTACCTAGGTAGCAGAATTCCTTAACTTCATTGACTTCGTGACCATCAATCCTGATGTTAAGTTTCTCGCTGTTCTCATTTCTACTTCTTCTCATTACCTTCGTCTTTCTCCGATTTACTCTCAAACCATATTGTGCACTCATTAGACTGTTCATTCCGTTCAGCATATCATTTAATTCTTCTTCACTTTCACTCAGGATAGCAATGTCATCAGCGAATCGTATCATTGATATCCTTTCACATTGTATTTTAATTCCACTCCTGAACCTTTCTTTTATTTCCATCATTGCTTCCTCGATGTACAGATTGAAGAGTAGGGACTAAAGGCTACAGCCTTGTCTTACACCCTTCTTAATACGAGCACTTCGTTCTTGATCGTCCACTCTTATTATTCCCTCTTGGTTGTTGTACATATTGTATATGACCCGTCTCTCCCTATAGCTTACCCCTACTTTTTTCAGAATCTCGAAAACAGCTTGCACCATTTTATATTGTCGAACGCTTTTTACAGGTCGACAAATCCTATGAAAATGTCCTGATTTTTCTTTAGCCTTGCTTCATTAGCCGTAACGTCAGAATTGCCTCTCTCGTCCCTTTACTTTTCCTAAAGCCAAACTGATCGTCACCTAACCCATTCTCAATTTTCTTTTCCATTCTTCTGTATATTATTCTTGTAAGCAGCTTCGATGCATGAGCTGTTAAGCTGATTGAGCGAGAATTCTCACACTTGTCAGCTCTTGCCGTCTTCGGAATTGTGTGGATGACGCTTTTCCGAAAGTCAGATGGTATGTCGCCAGACTCATATATTCTACACACCAACACGAATAGTCGTTTTGTTGCCACTTCCCCAATGATTTTAGAAATTCTGATGGAATGTTATCTATCCCTTCTGCCTTATTTGACCGTAAGTCCTCCAAAGCTCTTTTAAATTCCGATTCTAATACTGGATCCCCTATCTCTTCTAAATCGACTCTTGTTTCTTCTTCTATCACATCAGACAAATCTTCACCCACATAGAGGTTTTCAATGTATTCTTTCCACCTATCTGCTCTCTCCTCTGCATTTAACAGTGGAATTCCCGTTGCACTCTTAATGTTACCACCGTTGCTTTTAATGTCACCAAAGGTTGTTCTGACTTTCCTGTATGCTGAGTCTGTCCTTCCGACAATCATATCTTTTTCGATGTCTTCACATTTTTCCTGCAGCCATTTCGTCTTAGCTTCCCTGCACTTCCTATTTATTTCATTCCTCAGCGACGTGTATTTCTGTATTCCTGATTTTCCCGGAACATGTTTGTACTTCCTCCTTTCATCAATCAACTGAAGTATTTCTTCTGTTATCCATGGTTTCTGTAATTAGTGGGGGAGAAATTTCTGATTGGTTGGTTGGTTGGTTGGTTTGGGGAAGGAGACCAGACAGCGTGGTCATCGGTCTCATCGGATTAGGGAAGGATTGGGAAGGAAGTCGGCCGTGCCCTTTCAGAGGAACCATCCCGGCATTTGCCTGGAGTGATTTAGGGAAATCACGGAAAACCTAAATCAGGATGGCCGGACGCGGGATTGAACCGTCGTCCTCCCGAATGCGAGTCCAGTGTCTAACCACTGCGCCACCCCGCTCGGTTTGAGAAATTTCTGAGAATGCACGTTTGGAGTACAGCATTGTGTGGCAGTGAAACATGGACTGTGGGAAAACCGGAACAAAAGAGAATCGAAGCCCTTGAGATGTGGTGGTGCAGAAGAATGTTGAAAATTTGGTGGATTCATAAGGTAAGAAATAAGGAGTTCTCCGCAGAATCGGCGAGGAAGAAGGAAAACATTGACAAGAAGAAGTGACAGGTTGGTAGGGCGTATGTTAATATAGCATGGAATAATTTCCTGGTAACAGAGGGAGCTGCAGAGTATAGTAGGTGTAGAGGAAGCCAGAGATTGGAATACATCCGGCAAATAATTGAGGACGCAGTTTGCAACTGCTATTCTGAGATGGAAAGATCTGCACAGGAAAGGAATTAACATTAAACCACATGAAAGCTGATGACTCAAAAAAGAGATGTATGAGCACTTTGTCCTCTTTTCTGGTAATAAATATAATTTTTAGTAACTTTAACAGTAAATGCAACGTCAGGATAGGTTCCGCTTTCAGTTCTGGAAGTGCCTTAACCCTTTGAGTATCAGTTTTATTAAAATATGTAAATATCTCCAGGGTTTGAGAACAGACTGCGCAAAAACTACAAGAAAAAATGAAAACAGGTACACATCATTGGGCAGAGCATCAGTCCAGGTTCGTAACTCACTCTACACCTACTCAATATGAGCTTCGTCTGTGACGTGGAAAGCGCCAATTTGTGGGTGCAAGTCGTTCACATGACGTGTCCGGGAAGGCACCAAGGCTGTACAAATGGCTCTAAGCACTAAGGGACTTAACATCAGAGGTCATCAGCCCCCTAGACTTAGAACTACTTAAACCTATCTAACCTAAGGACATCACACACACCCATGCCCGAGGGAGGATTCGAACCTGCGACCGTAGCAGCAGCAGCGCGGTTCAAATGGTTCAAATGGCTCTGAGCACTATGGGACTTAACTTCTGAGGTCATCAGTCGCCTAGTACGTAGAACTACTTAAACCTAACTAACCTAAGGACATCACACATATCCATGCCCGAGGCAGGATTCGAACCTGCGACCGCAGCGGTTACGCGGTTCCAGACTGTAGCGCCTAGGACCACTCGGCCACTCCGACCGGCCGCAGCAGCGCGGTTCCGGACCGAAGCGCCTAGAACCGCTCGGTCACAGCGGCTGGCTAAGGCTGTCCAGTTTGCGAATCTGCTAACTCGGTTGCCTATCTGCAGGTGCGAACCAATGCGATGTGACAATACGGAGACGGTGGTTAACGATGAAACTTTAGGAAAGCACAACCTACAGGTGCAATCTGTATGTATAAGAAGTCTGATTACCGGTTTCAGGCTTCCCTTACCAGTAGAGCACTGGTAAACAGCAATATCATGCAGGAAATTCTAGCTGGTTCTCTGATAACCTATCGTGGGACACTTACGGGGATGAGGGAAATAATGTGAACACCTGTACCTACTTCTGAAAGGTTTATTAATAAGAGATTGGATCCCCATTTTCCCGTAATACAGTTACGATTATTCTTGGTGCAAATGTCTCTGTTGGCTGTCATGACTGTTGTTACGCCACTCTTCGATCAGAACCTCTTCTAACTCCTGTAATGACGAGGAAGATGGAAATCTGCTCCGAAGTCTGCGCTCCAATACGGCCCTCAAGCTTCGATAATGTTCAAGTTCGGGGAACGTGCTGGCGAGGGAAGACGCTGCAATTCAGTCGCATGCTACTCATACCACGATTGTACTGTGTGAAAGGGTGCATTACCGGCCTGAAATAAGGCATCATTGTTGGGAAACAACATTTGAATCATGGGGTGCACCTGATCACCTAAAACGTTCACATATTTGTTTGCTGTAACACGACCTTTGGCAGTAATGGTGGGACCAGCAGAATAACATGATATGGCTGCCCCTAGCATCACACTTCCAACTCCGTGCTTAACCGTTGGAATCAAGGAATCAGTATTGTAGGGTTATTTGGCGTTCTCCAGACGTAAACCCTGCCCAGGGTTGGAAATAACGAAAACGTTGACACGTCGGACCATATAACGTGTTTCTACTGATCAGTCGTCCAGGATTTACGCTCCAGCCACCATGTTTTACGCTTCTTTGAGGTGGTTGTCGTCACTAATGGTTTCGGTATAACAAGCTCGTCCATGAATATTCGCTTTATGGAGATCTCTGCGGATTGTGTCGATAGATTCGGGGTCTCAAAGATGACTATTGGCTCTGCAGTTACTTTAGCAGCCGTGATTTTGTGTTTTTTTTGACACAATTTGTGTCAGTGTACGACAATCGTTGTCATTTAGTTTTGATTTGCGTCCATTGTTACGTTTACACGATGACGTCTTTCCATGTTTTGTGTAGACTATCATGACTGTTGAAACCGTTTCTCTTGAAACATTCAATAAGTTGGCTGTCATGGTTACTGATGCTCCAGCTGAAGGGGCCCCCACTATCTGCCCTCTTTGGAACTCTGTTAGATCTTTCATTGCACGTCGACCTCGGTCCCTGAGCGCAAACATGAAGCTTGCACTACTCGTAAACAACCTGCACTGATGCCCTAGTCCTTACTGAAGACGCACAGTCCAGCGCGACACGTGCCTTACCTGCATTGTTGACCGTCGAACACAACCATCCCAGTACTACCACTGTTCACATTATTTTGCCTATCCCCCGTACGTCCCGATGATAGTCTGCTAGCGCCAGCAGTGTTGGGCAGCCGGAATCCTGTGTACCGATGTCTGACCGCTGGCGGTCCTTGGGCAGCCACAGAGGAGTCGCCGTGCAGCCTATCTGTCCTTTACGGCCCGGCCTGCCATTTATCTTAGGCGTGTCCTCCCACGCCTATCTGGTGCGGCTTTACGGCGCCCCATAACCGAACGGCTGCGGCCGCAGTCGAGTCCTTCGATAAGGGGTCAGTCGCTTCTCGTCCTCCGAGCCTCGCCTGTCGATCACGCGTCCACTCGATCCCGCTCTCCGATAGACAACTTGACATCACTTGCTACACGGTGTCACACAGCAGAGTCCCGCAAATCCCGTCAAGTTTCACCAATCTGGAAGAAAGTGGATCCTGCAACACGTGGAAAGTCGTAGACATCTACCCACTTATTTCCCAAGTTGACAGCTATGGCTCGCAATTCAGTTGCAGTGTTATTAGATATTATCGTGAGGTCAGCGCAAGTTGGATTCGAGAGGCCTCCAGCAAATATTCCTGTTCCTCTCCTTTTGTGGTGAGCACGATTTGCCCATTACTGCCGTGTCTGACGCTAGTGAACAATATACTGGTATATAAAAGCCAATGTCCTGACTGACTCATCAACGCGCAGCCCGTATTGCAGAGGATAGAAACATCAGAATTGGAGAGAGTGTTTATCTTACACTGTACGCATCGTGTAAGAAGAAACTTTTCGAAATTCCACCTCTAAAGGGGTGAAACATCTTGGAACTCTTCCATTTGGTCCGTGTTTGCATAGAAAAACAATAATATCAGAAATTAAGTCCGCCTTGATGCAAAACACCTTGGTATTTGTTCACTTATTTATTTTCCCAAACTAGTTTCAGCGACAAATATCACCATCATCAGTAGGTTAGTTTAAATCTAAAACATGCAGAAAATATCATAGTTATACAAACACAGTAACACATTATTACCTTTTTACTGTTCGTTTTCTTGAAATATATTTTTCTATGGATATTTTCATACTACCTTATTTATTGTATGTTATGACATGTTTTTAAGAATTATTCTCGCTGTTAGCGACATATTTTCTGTGCTACTTTCTGTTGCCGAGTACAGAATCAGCTACATGCCGTCCAACGAACATGAGTACACGAGTAACTAATTAACAGCCCAGTACACACTAAAATTGGCTTCCACAACACTACTGCAGCTCCAAGTGTATATTGCTGACATACAAAGTTCACCTTTTAGTATTTGCTTACTAAGAGCTGCACACACAGTTGCAGATGACATGATGTAAGCTGCGGAAAAAAGGCAACAGAAAAAAAGCACAAAAAAATGCCGCAAACAGCGAGAATAATTCTTAGAACATGGCATAAAATACAATATATAAGGTAATATGAAAGTATCCATAGAAAACTATATTTCAAAAAAACGAACAGTAAAAATGTAATAATGTGTTAGTATGTTTGTATAACTATACTATTTTCTGCATGTTTTTGATTTAAAAAACTGATAATGTTGATATTTGCCACCGAAGCTAATCTGGGAAAATAAATAAGTAAACAATTAACAAGGTGTTTTGCATCAAGGCGGTCTCAATTTCTGATATTGTTGGTATTTAGTTCCTCGGTTTTCAGCGTTTTTGGAAATTTAGTCCCTACGGTGTTGAAATAGTTAGCGAATGCTCTTTTGAAAACATATCATTTTTAAAGAAGTACTAAGGTATTTTAAAGCTATGTCTATGACAATTGGTATGTTACTTCTCAGTTGGAAATTAAAAAACGTGTTTCAGTGTTCTTGGAAATCCAACCCCTAATGGGGTGAAAAAGGAGATTGAAGTTTTATCGAAATATTTCATTATCAAAGCACTTTCGAAGCTAAATCTATGAGGATTTGTATTTGGTTTCTCAGTTAGAAGTAAAACAAATACGTGTTTCAGTGTTTTTGGGAAATTCAGCCCTAAGGGGTTCAAATGGGGAATAAAATTTGTACGAAAGTATTTCGTTATATTAAAACGGTTTTAAAGCTGAATCTATGAAAATCTGTATTTGACTTCTAAAGAAATACGTTTTACGGAATGAAAGTTTCTTTGGAAATAACAGCACAAGTACTGAAAAGGCAGGATTAGAGACCTCCGGCTGTAGCTGCTTGAATCGCTTTTTGGTCAGAGGTAAATTCGGAGAAGACCATGCTTTTATGGTCGCAATTACCATATAAAGTTTAGAAGACGTTGCAATTTGTGAACAAAAAAAATCCATTAAAATAAAAAAAATTAAAAAAATCTGTGCAAACCTCACGTCAACGCGAGCTAAGCTAACCTGTTACAAAACGTGTCGTTTTGAAGTGGATAATGACACAGCACTATTCCAATAAGTTGAGGATACCATCAAATAATCATTTCTGCGTCGAGTAAAACATGATAATTTATAGTATGGCTCTGTGAATAAGTTAATACCAGTTATACCGACGCTATGAATGATGACATATATTAGTGAACTGAACTGTAACAATGCAAAGAAAAGCTATCACGGAATTAAGTATATTATCACAAACTTAAAGTTAAAGGGGCACGGAATTAGATATGAGGAGCACTCTATAAGTACTGCAACACATTTCTTTTCCTCTGCCAATTTCGGTTAAAAAATGAGGCATTTCTTGTGGGGCATCGAGGAATATTCCCGCTTCAGCCCCTATCGTTCCACGAAGTGCCGACAGGTAGGGCGCTATATGTAACATTCAAAATGGCGTCTGTAACAGAGGAGCGTTCCAAGCAGAGAGCTGTCAAACAATTTAGGTGGCTTAAGGCCATCGTATTGAACGGAGATTATGTTGAAATACAGGGTTTTGTAGCCAGAAGAGTGGGGAATCTTGACGACAACCGACCTAATTTTAAAAAAAATAGTTTTGCATTACTTACTGAACACCCTCGTGTAACGAGATTAGGTAAAATGACCGATTCTTTCACTGAATTGTATTACTTCAACAATTTCGCGTTTCTTGATTGTTCTTCGAGGATTAGTAGAGCATTGTGTTAGTTTCCTCTGCGTAAAATACGAAATTTTTTGGTTTAGTGACTGTTTTGTTTTTCTTATTTGCAGTTCCTAATATTACGATGTTAGGCAGGTTTACCTGTATGAATCTTTCATTCAGCCAGAAAGAGAGAATCTATAGAGTACGCGGGTTGCCCAGAAGGTAATACACCACATTCTTTTTCTCAGCCGAAAACAATGCTACGAATAGGAAACGTTGCGTATGTATTAAGTGAAGTCTCATGAGTGAACACGCCAAGTTTCCGTCTCTTCCGAGAGATAGCTTAGCTGCAGGACAGTTTCAAAATGGCGACTGAAGGTGATGTACATTTTTGTTTAAATCAAATTTTTTTTTGTTCACAAATTGCAACGTCTTCTGAACTTTGCATGCTAATTACGACCATAGAAGCATGGTCTTTTCCGACCATCAGGCAGCTACAGTCGGAGGTCTCTATTAATCCTGCCTTTTCAGTATTTGTGCTGATATTTCTAAAGAAACTTTCATTCCGTAATACATATTTCTTTAGAAGTCAAATACATATTTTAAAGGATTCAGCTTTAAAACCGTTTTAATATAACGAAATATTTTCGTAAAAATTTTTATTCACCGTTTGAACCCCCTTAGGGCTGAATTTCCCAAAAACACTGAAACACTTATTTGTTTTCTTCTAATTCTTCTTCTAATTGTAAAACGAAATACAAATCCTCATAGATTTAGCTTCGAAAGTGCTTTGGTGATGAAATATTACAAGGAACATGCCGTCATTGATTGATTGTCTCACTGCAGAGAAAGAAACTGTGGGGAATATTCACAAACGCTTGTACAAGGTCTATGGAGCATCTGCCGTCGACAGAAGTACAGTTAGTCGCCGGGCACACGGAGGGTGAGGTCATGAGAAGGCAGTTCGGCGGAGCTCCACGATTTGCAGCGATCGGGGAGACCATCAAATGGTTCACATGGCTCTGAGCGCTATGGGACTTAACTTCTGAGGTCATCAGTCCCCTATAACTTAGAACTACTTAAACCCAACTAACCTAAGGACATCACACACATCCATGCCCGATGCAGGATTCGAACCTGCGACCGTAGCAGTCGCGCGGTTCCAGACTGTAGGGCCTAGAACCGCTCGGCCACCCCGACCAGCCGGGAGACTATCCACGGCTGTCCCACTTACATGTTGAAGCGAGCTGGTACTGTCATTCGCGAGGACAGAATCATTACGTGGAAGACATTTTGAGGACGATGAGTAGGTGATTCACACAGTGAAGCACTGGTTCCGCCACCATAACAAGGATTGGTACCGATAGGTCGTACACGCCCTTGTTTCGTGCTGGAGGAAGACCGTAGAACGGGATGGAGATTACATGGAATAATAGGGTGAGTAGACAACACAACATTCTTTCGTGTGTGTAATTCTTATTATGTTCAATAAAGAATTGTTGAAGAAAAAATGCGGTGCATTACTTTGTGGGCAACCCTTATAAGAAGATGCTGTTCATAAAGAATATATGGTTTGCTGCTCTGTCTCTCCACTACGGAGGCAGCTGTCAGTATAATCGGATGTTCCTGCACTAGTTCGACACGCCCCGTATTTGCAGCGTTTCCCGACGTCGCGATTTGGCCGCCTTTGTGCGTACATCTGTCGGCGGCGTCAACCAGGCAGCGCCGTGCATCCCAAATGAGCAGCCGCCCTGCGTTTCCCCCCCTCTTAATTGCTGGCCTTTTGTAAGCCATTATTATTTCGACGATTGCCAGATGGCGGAACAATGGCGGGGCCATCGACTTGGCTGACACGGCGGCTTGGCTCTCTCTAGCGACGCGTTGACAAGTGGGCGTCGACTGCGCCCGGCGCGGCGCGATTGTTTCCGCATCCGCGTGGCGCCCTCCATGTCGAGTGGCGCCAACGACTGCCACTCTTGGACATGCCGCTTGGCGGCGCCTGCTTCGCCACCGCTAACTGAGCACTTGAAATCTTAATACGCCCATTGACGACTTGTGCCCACGCTACTTTTACCTATTTGGTGTAGATACATGAGCTCATGATCTGGTAGCCGAAACAGAGTTGTATACGACGGCATGTTGAGGACAAATGTCTTCGCATTAATTATATGAAACCTGTAAGAATGCAGAGTCTCGCGGCGATAACATTGTATAAAATGTTCTCGGGTTTCCAACCGCGTCAATTGGTTAAAACTACTGAGCTTTCGGCCAAGCACTCCTTGGCCATTGTCAAGTGCTATGACTGCCGCCGGCCGAAGTGGCCGTGCGGTTAAAGGCGCTGCATGTCTGGAACCGCAAGACCGCTACGGTCGCAGGTTCGAATCCTGCCTCGGGCATGGATGTTTGTGATGTCCTTAGGTTAGTTAGGTTTAAGTAGTTCTAAGTTCTAGGGGACTGATGACCTCAGAAGTTGAGTCCCATAGTGCTCAGAGCCATTTGAACGATTTTTATTTCGTAGACTCCAGGTGTTCTGAGGCATACAGCGTCTTTAACTGGTCTCAGTAATTGACGGATTTTCGTTGGAGGCCTGAAGATTGATTTGATCTTGTGTCTTTTCAACAGGCGGCTTATCTTGCCGGACACATAGCCACAGAATGGCAGCAAAGCAAGTTTCTTTTCGTGCTCTTCGTTAGTGGTCTTACTCTGATATTTCCCAGAAATCACTTCTTTCACTTGATGGGTGCTGTAACCGTTATTCCTGAAAACCTTGCGTAGGTGGCTCAGTTCGTGGGGTAGGTTGTCGTCGTCTGATATTTCTCTTGCACGATGCACCAATGTTTGCAATACTGTGCGTTTCTGTGCTGGATGGTGATTGCTGGTGGCGTGCAGGTACAGGTCTGTGTGGGTGGGTTTTCTGTAGACGCTGTGGCCAAGGCACCCATTTCATTTACGGTGGACAAGGACGTCGAAGAAGTTCAATGCATTAATCAATTGACGCGGTTGGAATCCGGAGAACATTTTATTCTATATGAAAACTGATTGAATTTTCTCATTTTGAGAAGATCGAAGGAGCGATGTGTTTAGGTGTCAAAAACATTCAACAGCGAAGATCGCATAAATATTTCTTTAATTAAGACATCAGTTTCGACAGACTTTGCTGTCATCTTCAGGTCTTAACAAATCTTTTTGCTACGAGACGTTTCATTTTACGTTGGACCTCACGCCGAGATGTCATGTGGATAAAAATCAGCACATTACAAAACGTTTAACAGAACGAGTTTAACCTGAATGCTTACTTTGATATATTCAGAGACCTACTAGTTTGAGTAGCGTGGAGCACCCCAGCGGATTGGCGTGTGCCGGCCGCCGGCGACGAGGAGACTGGGCTGTCCGCTGTGAAAAAAAAAAAAAAAAAAAAAAAGTTCAAATGTGTGTGAAATCTTATGGGACTTAACTGCTAAGGTCATCAGTCCCTAAGCTTACACATTACTTAACCTAAGTTATCCTAAGGACAAACACACACAACCATGCCCGAGGGAGGACTCGAACCTCCGTCGGGACCAGCCGCACAGTCCTTGACTGCAGCGCCTGACCGTTCGGCTAATCCCACGCGGCTCTGTGAGCTTAACTACAGGGAAACATGGAAGTCATGCAGAGAAGCCACTTCATATTCGCAATCGATACTGCACTCTAATATAATATCGATTATAAATTTTCTATTTTTAATTAAGGGTCACTGATTTATTAACTGTCTTATGATTTCGTTCACAGTTTACTGATCGTAGGATAGAAGACTTTGTGATTTTTTTTTTATTTTATACTTTTTATACTGGCATTCACAAAAGTTGTATGTTACCTAACCAGGCTAATGGCTGTATTGTATATTATTTGTACTTTTTATGGATTTCAAGTATGAGTCTAATTTCACACATAGTATACCAGTATATGTTTTGACAGACGCTCGTTTAGCCAAGGGGGAAACTTTTCTACCTAAAGACAATGCATACCGCATTTTAATCTTTATATTGGCGACACTGGTTTACTATGTACTCTGGTTAAAATGCCCTCTGCTGGCATTAGATTTTTGTATAAATACTGACGCAATCTGAGTATTAGTAGACACATGTTTAACTTGACGATGATTTATATCAGAATATTTAACGGTATGTATGGCTGCCATACATGGCTATAAATATTTTATAATTTATATTTCATGCATCACTTGGACTTGAATAGATTTAATCATAACTAATTGAACCTGGTCGCTTACACAGTATTTATATTTGCAACAGATCTGAAGTTTTCGAAAAGCCGAAACTTGTCATAAAGAGTAAAGAAATCTATGTGATCAAGACGGACTTGTGAAAATAAAAGTGACCAGCAAATGCTTGGCATGCCACAACCCCACAGCTCGACCAGCACACACCATCGACCGCCAAGGATACAACAGCCACCCAGGCACTGCGCCAAATCCATCCCGCTCGATGGCGTCTCCTGGCTCCCACTGCTATGCAGACTCCCGCACTGCTCTACCCTCTCTTGTGGCTCTACAGCAAACCGCACCAGGTGTGCAGTACTGCGACATATCACACAGCACACATACATTCCAACGGCTGATGAGGAACCGCGGAAGTCCAGGTCTGCAGTCAGATCTACCCAGCCCTTTCACCCGGAGGTGTGCCCTCCTCCGCGATGATCTCAACGGCAGCACTGCAAGGCTTCGGTTGCGGACAGCGCTGAAGTAGTGACACGCCAGATGCCAGTGCGCTCGTGTTACATAGCTGGCGCCGCCACCGTCTAGTCGAGGGACCCTTGAATCGCCGTGGACTGTGACATCTAGTGATGGCATCAAGGCGGGTGAGCTGTGTTGGCCCCGGCATATGCGTTGGTTTAAACCGTGGCTGTTACTCTGCATTTGGTTTCCCGCGGTTATAGCGGTTATGCCGTGGTTCTTCCTCTTTCTACGTGTGGGAGCAGCGGTGTCTATCGATGTTCGCACCTTGTACTATCTTTGGTCTGGTGCTTATAGTTTCCGGCTAGCCGGTGTGCGGCAGTCGGTCGGTTGGTGTGGATCAGCCAGGAAATCTCCGGGCGGCGCAGTGGGCCGGGCCCGCTGGCGGTCTCTACGCAGTGTCGGAGTGCGTGGGAGCTGTTGCGATTGCTACGAGGTTCGCTCACCGACCCAGGACATCAAAGTTGAGTGGTGATTTAATTACCGAAGCCAGACTGTTCACATTGTGGCGTTGGTTTTCATTGTTGGTTGTTGGGGGTATTCCCATGAGCAACAGTGAGTGTTCGAGTTGGCGAAAGTTTGGCCAACATCCGGTGGAATTTAACTGTGTTTTGGTTATTTGAAGTTCAAGAGCACCAGCGGAATTTTCTGCCTTGTGGCCGTTACCGTTCCGGTTACCTGCCCTGACCGCTGACTTAAAATTCAGGCAGTGTCCTTTCCTCACTGTGTTGTCGCTGTCCAATACGTATGTGTAGTTCTGGCAGCTTATGCATACTTGGTTATGGGCAGGGACGCCTTTTACGTTTTGGCTTTGGAGTTCCTTGTGTACTGGTCGGATGGAAAGCAAGTCATCTTGTCGGTGGATCCGTCGACTGTCTCTTGATTGGGTTGCCGACGGATTGGATATAGTTGGGCCGGCTACCTGTCTCCCCTAAGTGAACGTTAATGTTTCAAGTGCAGACCGACCCCCCGAAACTTCTGAGCGCCTCTGGCTGTACTGCCTTTTCTTATTGGCGTTTGATTGTGTATTTTAATGGCTCATAGCCAATAGTTTGAATTTGTATGCTTTTAGTTGGGTTTTAAATAATGGGCCTTCAGCCGCTTTAAAACTGAAAATTTCTTACTTGTCAAGTTTTGCATTGTTCGGGCCTTCAGCCTCATTTAAAATAGCTTTTCTTGGAAAAAACTTTGGGCCTCCTGCCTTTTGAAAATTTATTCTAGTTGTGTTTTTCAATCATGGTCCTTCAGCCGTCTTAAATTTAAAATTCCTTACTTGTTAAATCTTGGATTATTTGGGCCTTCAGCTTCCTTTTTTAAAAATTATTCAAGGATAAAGCTTTGGGCCTTCTGCCTTGGAAAATTTATTGTAGTTGTGTTTTAAATCATGGGCCTTTAGCTGTTTTAAAAATTAAAGAGGTTGTGCCCTTAAGCCGTAAGATTGTGTGACATATTCAGTCGATAGTTAAACTCGGAAATTTGCGCTGTAATGTTTGGGCAACTAAATAAAGTTATTTCTGTTCAAGTGTAAGTGATAGACGCTCACTTTTGGCCCATTTCCAAAATTCCAACTACCTCCTCTGTCCTGCGGATTTAACCAGCCGTTTCAGAGTATAAAGGGAGAAACCCTTATGCCACAAAGTGAAGGCACCACCGCCATATTGGTGTGTCCTTAATATCTGGTGCCAGTAAGTATTCGCACTGCATTGCAGTGATACTTTATACTGTATCAAAATACATACTCAGAAATGACTGCCTATTAGACGTGTCAAGGCTAAGAGGGTAAGTGTCACACAGTATTTAACGGAGAGACTCACTTCCTGGTCCCAAAAAGATGTTGCCCCTGGGGCTTCAGTCGATGGCTGCACTCCCCTTATTCCAACTTCCTTGGACGTTACAAACGGAACCAGCAACCTGACACTAATAAATCCAGCTCTCGAACTACGTCAGATTGCATCCTTTGTCCCTCATTACCTTTAAGTATCAACTCGAGGTAACCATGACCAGCCTTAATAGTTTCCTTGAGAAAGAGGTTTTGTGGTTTTGTTGCTTTGGCCCCAGCTTGATATCAAGCATTACAGATCCGTCATCCTGTTCATGAATCATGCTGTTATTACTCTATAATTCGAGTGTGAAGAGTACCTGCGATGGAATGGTATATTGAGACGATTACGATACGCATATCGCTGTTGAGAATTTAATAGACGTCCGGAAAGGGATCATCGGTTTTCGGGAAAAGACGGACAGCACTTCTAAAAAAAAGAACGAAGTTTGAGAAGTCTTCTCTAGAATATTAGGCGAAAATAAATAATAATATAAGGGACAGTCTGAATAATCAAAGTAGAAATTATGGATCTGCACTTGTTAATGACGCCCGAAGCGGCTGCGAGAGTGGATGAAAGCCAGCCAAAATATAATAGTGGAACAATTCTTCGTCCAAGTGAATCAGCCGCAAAACAGAGCCACTTCTGTCGCAACAATTTAGGGAATATTTCCGCGTATTGGACTTCAGACTAGGTGTATGGTATTCCAACAAAATTCTGCATCATGGGGTCATTTACTGTTAAAATTCCGGGAGCCTATGTAGTTGGAAGAGACAACCAGTATAATGCTTCTCCTACGTATGTCTCACGAATAGAGTTTGAGATAAGATTAGTGGTATTGTATTGCGTGGAACTGGGGACCTAGAAACGACGGAGAGGCTTCGTCCCCGCCGTCGCCCTCAGTGATTCACAACCCACAACAGGCTACAGCAGTCCACTCACCCCACTGCCGCCCCACACCGAACCCAGGGCTATCGTTCAGTTCGGCCCCCAGTGGACCCCCCCTCCCCCCCACGGGAACGTCAAACACCAGACGAGTGTAGCCCCAATGTTTGTGTGTTAGAGTAATTATGGTGTACGCTTATGTGGAGAATTTGTTTGTGCACCAATCGCCGGCATTGTGTAACTGAGGCGGAATAATGGGAATCAGACCGCATTCGCCGAGGCAGATGGAAAACCGCCTAAAACCATCCACAGACTGGCCGGCACACCGGACTTCGACACTAATCCGCCGGGCGGATTCGTGCCGGTGACCGGCACGTCTTCCCGCCCGGAAAGCAGTGGTTCAAACGGCTCCGAGCACTATGCGAATTAACTTCTGAAGTCATCAGTCGCCTAGAACTTAGAACTAATTAAACCTAACCAACCTAAGGACATTACACACATCCATGCCCGAGGCAGGATTCGAACCTGCGACCGTAGCGGTTGCTCGGTTCCAGACTGTAGCGCCTAGAACCGCACGGCCAGGAAAGCAGTGCGTCAGACCGAACGGCTAACCGGGCGGGCAAGTCAGGGGTACTTGCGTTCATAGGCTCACCAACAATCTTTCTTCCCAAACACTTCTATCGAATGGAACAGTAAATGGTGAAGATGACTGTGGCACACAAAATATCGACAGAGCGAGGTGGCGCAGTGGTTAGCACACTGGACTCGCATTCGGGAGGACGACGGTTCAAAACCCCGTCTGGTGGTTTTCCGTGATTTCCCTAAAGCTTCAAGGGACCGATGACAGTCGCAGTCTGGTCCCTTGAATCCCCCAAACCAACCAACCAACCTAAAGCTTCAAGCAAATGCCGGGATGTTGAAAGGGCGCGGCCTGTTTCCTTCCCCATCCTTCCCTAATCCGATGGGACCGATGACCTCGCTGTTTGGGCCCTCTTCCAAATCAACCAACCAGCCAACAAAATACCGCCTGCCGCACAACAGAGTATAGGTGTGTAAAAGTGTAAAGCACACGAGAACTGCGTGGTTACAAACTCATCCTCAGAGAGTACACTTGGCCGTATACAATGAGCGTCGTCCATGACAATGTTCCAGAAAAACAAGTGTTTCGTCGCACGATCTGACGGAAAATAATTCAGTGAGGACATTCAAGACATGAATTTCTAAAACCGCTAAGTGTTTTGGATCTCAACTACACTGATCATTCTGTGCACTCCCCAACAGCCGTGGCAAGCTCTGCAGTTAGTCCTGTTTCAGATACTAATGTAGACCCAACATTACTTAACTTCACCTCTGCTCCTTTGTATGAGCCAATTGGTGCTTGAGGTAGACACTAGCTGTAGGCGTTAACAGTGTAATTCTTCAAATTGAGGTCCACAGTCTGTATAAAGCTGTTAGACGTGGTTCTCACTGAGGTTACGATGTGTGATACAATACATATGCGAGTCACAGTACCTTCGTTGTTGGAGCACTGGTTACACTTGGATGACAGTGACACAACTTTAATACGATTCTTTGTCGTATCAGCCCGCGAGACCAGGAGTGCTGGTTGCTCAACACAATAGCATCTTTTAATACATGGGCAGGGAAATTTCAAGTCATCTGATGTGCCTAAGAAAAGTTTTGTGCGGATGAAGCAAAGCTACATCCATCTCAGTTTCTCAATAAAATTTTTAGTTTTCGTGCGAAAAATTATAGACGACTGCACAGGGTTTCACATGTGTGCTTCGCTATGCTATTTTTCTCATTCGATTTTGAGGAAACTATTTGGTAAAATAATCACATCTACACAGTCTGATAATGAACTGATTTTCTTTCCTCTGTTGCCCATAGTTATTGCGATACTTCTAAATTAAGTAAAACATGGCGTATATTTTGCAAAGTTCGCAGTAAAACGTGTAGTCGTTGGCAAGGTCATACAATGATGCATATCAAATGTAGCTAACACATCGAAATTGTTTTTACCACTGGAAGGAGAGATATACTTCTTTTCCAGCCACGACCAAATAGTTTACGTCGTAAAACTGGAGACTGTCCATGACGTGGCTGACACCGATGTTACACGCAAAGCTGTTGCCACCTGCTATGTCTTGTGGTTTGTCGTGATGCTCCAGTGCGAAGACAGGAGTCGGACAGATAAGAGTTATTTCATATGACCTTTACCGCAACGTGTGTGTTACAAATCGTTGCACCTCAGTGAGAACCGTGTCTTAGGTGAAAGCTTTTGTCCTTTATTTTGTTGTAACAATTTGACAAAAGTGCTATAAATTTTAGGCAGTCAGCTGATTTCGACCTCTGTGACCATTTTCAAGTAATTCTAAACAAAGACAGTCGAGACATTAACACTGCAGCATTTCTTTTCGTTACATGCCATGAACAGAAATTAATGGTTATTAGAGGAAACCACGGAGGAAAGTATAAAACCTCTTGAACGACATGATTAAAAAAAAGTATACAAATAGGCAGATTATTTTGAAATGTACACCTAATTTCAAAATTACGTCGGGGCTTTCCCTCTGTAGGAGACAGAGGGGCAGTGGACAAGTTGATGCTCTTCAGCCTGTGTTTAACAAAAATAATATAAAAATAATTTAAATTAGATGAATAGTGATGAATTCAAGACGCGATATCGGTGATGTGAGTTGTGGTGTCACCGCCAGACACCACACTTCCTAGGTGGTAGCTTAAATCGGCCGCGGTCCATTTAGTACATGTCGGACCCGCGTGTCGCCACTGTGTGATCGCAGACCTAGCGCCATCACAATGCAGGTCTCGTGATACGAACAAGCACTCGCCCCAGTTGTACGGACGACCTAGCTAGTGACTAGATGTACTAAGCCTTTCTCTCTCATTAGCCGAGAGACAGAATAGCCTTCAGCTAAGTTAATGGCTACGAACTAGCAAGGCGCCATTAGCCTTACAGTGATTGTAATTAAAGTCTCCTGTGTATCGTCAAGAGCGATGTACCACTATGACTGATTAAAGATAAGTATTAATCCAGCTACGTACTTTTCTTCATAACATTAATTACGTAGCCTGTTCCAGTACTTCACGCCCGTCTGCGTTAGTCTAGCGTGCATTTTCAGCCATCTCGAACTACAAGGTGTTGGCCCAGCTGCCGACACATCATGAGTTCCATCGATTGTCTGCAGGTAATGATTTTGAAGTTTTAAGTAATATTAGTAGAAGTTTCGATAATGTGGGATAGGAAGGAAAAAATGCTGAAAGTACATATCAGAGAGGAGATGGGTAGTTTATGGGTGACGGTAGGACCGTGGTAAGTCTGGGGATTGCTGCCTTTATTTGCTGTGGAAGGTATAGGGTGGCTAATCGCTGCAGGAATTGTAAATCTCAAGGGTGATTTCATGATGTCCCAATATATGATCTATCTGTACTATATAAAATAATTATGCATAAACAGTGAATGTAAAATGTAAGTGCTAGTATAAAACCCAAATAAATGTATTTAAAAACTGCGAAACATATATTTTGCGTTTAAAGTCTGCAAACGCTCATATAGTCGTTGATCTGATAGTGAAATCATGCAACATCAACAAGTTTTTTGTCCATCTGTAGGATGACTCGAAAATGATGAATGAGAGCCGGCCGCTGTGGCCGATCGGTTCTAGGCGCTTCAGTCCGGAAACGCGCTGCTGCTATGGTCGCAGGTTCGAATCCTGCCTCGGGCATCGATGTGTGTTATGTCCTTAGGTTAGTTAGGTTTAAGTAGTTCTAAGTTCTAGGGGACTGATGACCTCAGGTATAAAGTGCCATAGTGCTCAGAGCCATTTCAACCATTTTGAAGAATGAGAGCGAAATCAACGGATTTTGTGTAATTTAAGTAATTATGTCTATATGTCTATTATTGTCTGATTACGACAGACAAATAGAGGAAAATGACATCATAATAATGTGTTTGAAAGGTACATAGCACATTAACTAATGGAAAAAGTTAAAAATTAATTATTCGTTAAGTATCACCAGCAATGCAATGAGCCTTTCACACCCCAAACGCACAGAAAGACGTGATATTTTTAATGGAAAAATATGTGGTGTCACCGCCAGACACCACACTTGCTAGGTGGTAGCCTTGAAATCGGCCGCGGTCCGTTAGTATACGCCGGACCCGCGTGTCGCCACTGTCAGTGATTGGAGACCGAGCGCCACCACACGGCAGGTCTAGAGAGACTGACTAGCACTCGCCCCAGTTGTAAAGCCGACTTAGCCAGAGATGGATCACTGACAACTACGCTCTCATTTGCCGAGACGATAGTTAGCATAGCCTCAGCTACGTCATTTGCTACGACCTAGCAAGGCGCCATAGCATTTGATATTATTTTATATTGTGGTTATAACATGTACCGTCAAGAGAGATGTTCTACAATTGTGGATTAAAGTTAAGTATTACATCAACTACGTACTTTATTTGCTACTATTAATTCCTTTAACTGTTCCAGACCTCACGCCAATCTGCGTGAGCTTAACGCGTGCCTTTCGGCTTCCTCTCATTGTGACTTGGCTGTCTTGCCAAGTCACAACAAAATAACCGACAGTTTTCACCTAATGTTGGCGCCTCAGTTGATCCTGTTAATGGGCATACACTCACTGATGATTCTTTAATACTCTGTTCAAACAGACGACCGATCCATTATCATTTCCGCCGTTAAATGCAGGGAAAACTGTTTGTAAATGGGAACAATTGCTGCTGGAAGCTCTGTAGCAGCTGTAAGACTACGAAATTTGTCCGTTTTTCCTTTTCTGTTATAAGTAATGATCTGACAGCTGGTTTTCCCCTTACTACCACGTATGCTCCTACCACACTGCGACGGATTAATCTCATCGCAGTTCGCGCATTGACCTGGGCGGGTCTGCTCGGCAAACATTTAGCCCAATCACAGGCCCCGACATTTAATTGGAATCCGAGTGATCCGTTGATGCGAAACAGGCTCACACCAAGTAAATTACAACGAAGCGGGCTTCCCTACTAGCGCTGTTTGTTGTCACAGCTTGTTAGCGGATTTGTCCACTTTTCCGTACCCTGTCGGGCAGCCGTGCGTCGCGTCTGCTTTGTTTACGTTTCGAAACGCCCACGTTACTGCCAGTGCGCCGAAACTGCCGCGCCTCGTGTGGACTTCCTTGTTATTGAGCTGATATGCGCTTGTTAATCATGGAGTTAATATCGCTGCTACTACGATTCAGAAGAAATATCTTGCCTTTAGCTGACTTTGCACGTTCTCCAGTTACGCTGAAACAGCCTTATATAACCTTTAATTAATTACTTAGTGACCTGTAACTAACTTACTTTTTCATGAAGTGGTATACCACTCTGCAGTACACATCTGAATAATGTACTGGTCTTGCACATACAGGGCTATTACAAATGATTGAAGCGATTTCATAAATTCACTGTAGCTCCATTCATTGACATATGGTCACGACACACTACACATACGTAGAAAAACTCATAAAGTTTTGTTCGGCTGAAGCCGCACTTCAGGTTTCTGCCGCCAGAGCGCTCGAGAGCGCAGTGAGACAAAATGGCGACAGGAGCCGAGAAAGCGTATGTCGTGCTTGAAATGCACTCACCTCAGTCAGTCATAACAGTGCAACGACACTTCAGGACGAAGTTCAACTAAGATCCACCAACTGCTAACTCCATTCGGCGATGGTATGCGCAGTTTAAAGCTTCTGGATGCCTCTGTAAGGGGAAATCAACGGGTCGGCCTGCAGTGAGCGAAGAAACGGTTGAACGCGTGCGGGCAAGTTTCACGCGGAAGTCGACGAATAAAGCAAGCAGGGAGCTAAACGTACCACAGCCGACGGTTTGGAAAATCTTACGGAAAAGGCTAAAGCAGAAGCCTTACCGTTTACAATTGCTACAAGCCCTGACACCCGATGACAAAGTCAAACGCTTTGAATTTTCGGCGCGGTTGCAACAGCTCATGGAAGAGGATGCGTTCAGTGCGAAACTTGTTTTCAGTGATGAAGCAACATTTTTTCTTAATGGTGAAGTGAACACACACAATGTGCGAATCTGGGCGGTAGAGAATCCTCACGCATTCGTGCAGCAAATTCGCAATTCACCAAAAGTTAACGTGTTTTGTGCAATCTCACGGTTTAAAGTTTACGGCCCCTTTTTCTTCTGCGAAAAAAACGTTACAGGACACGTGTATCTGGACATGCTGGAAAATTGGCTCATGCCACAACTGGAGACCGACAGCGCCGACTTCATCTTTCAACAGGATGGTGCTCCACCGCACTTCCATCATGATGTTCGGCATTTCTTAAACAGGAGATTGGAAAACCGATGGATCGGTCGTGGTGGAGATCATGATCAGCAATTCATGTCATGGCTTCCACGCTCTCCCGACTTAACCCCATGCGATTTCTTTCTGTGTGGTTATGTGAAAGATTCAGTGTTTAAACCTCCTCTACCAAGAAACGTGCCAGAACTGCGAGCTCGCATCAGCGATGCTTTCGAACTCATTGATGGGCACATGCTGCGCTGAGTGTGGGAGGAACTTGATTATCGGCTTGATGTCTGCCGAATCACTAAAGAGGCACATATCGAACATTTGTGAATGCCTAAAAAAACTTTTTGAGTTTTTGTATGTGTGTGCAAAGCATTGTGAAAATATCTCAAATAAAGTTATTGTAGAGCTGTGAAATCGCTTCATTCATTTGTAATAACCCTGTATTGTCACATCACACAGGATACCACATTTCTGGCACTGGTGTAGCCAGCGTGATTGGAGAGGGGGAGGGGGTCGGGGTATACTGGCTTTTACATGCTTCAATAATTAAAATACTATGTCATGTAGTAAGATTATATTGTACTCGACCGCTAAGACGTACTGTTATCAAACAGTTTCGAATATAGTGTTTTACTGCCACTGAGAGAAAGGAAATTTATCTCGATGCTATTCACACAAGCTTTGGTTCCACATCTTGGTCGAGATTGATATAAAGAGTGTGGTGTCTCCGCCAGACACCACACTTGCTGGGTGGTAGCCTTTAAATCGGTCGCGGTCCGTTAGCATACGTTGGACCCGCGTGTCGCCACTATCAGTGATTGCAGACCGAGCACCGCCACACGGCAGGTCTAGTCGAGAGAGACTCCCTAGGACTCGCCCCAGTTGTACAGCCGACTTTGCTAGCGATGGTTCACTGACTACATACGCTCTCATTTGCAGAGACGACAGTTTAGCATAGCATTCAGCTACGTCATTTGCTACGACCTAGCAAGGCGCAATATTCAGTTACTACGAATGTATTCTGAACAGTTAATATTGTGAATCATGTACTGTCAAGAGCGACGTTCATCATTAATGGATTAAAGTTCAATATCAAACTAATTACGTCCGCTTTCTGAATTCTAATTCCTTGTCATGTTCCAGATCTCACGTCAGTATAGTCCTTCCCTCCTCACGCCAGCCTGCGTAAGCTGAAACGCGTGCATTTCGGCCTCCATTAGTAACACGGTGTTGGCTTTTCAGCCAACACAACAAAGAGATGTTGTAATAGAACAGAAATAACTTTCATCATGTTGAGCACCACAGCTGAACTGACGACACTAATATCAATGAATAATGAAAACCACCTCAGCTGTACTACCACAAATTTACATTACACTAAACTATATTACTTAATAAAGAAAACTTGTTGCGTAGTAAGCCGCGACAGTAGCTAAAACACCTACTTGGACATCATCATTTGTTGCAGGTCGTGGTTGACGTTTCACATGTGGCTGAACACTTCCTGTTCCTTAAATAACGTAACTATCCGGCGAACGGTCCGGACACTTTGATGGTGTCGTCCAGGATACCGAGCAGCATAGATAGCACACGCCTGCTGGGCATTTTGATCACAATAACCATACATCAACACGATATCGACCTTTTCCGCAATTGGTAAATGGTCCATTTTAACACGGGTAATGTATCGCGGAGCAAAGACCGTCCGCACTGGTGGAATGTTACGTGGTACCACGTAGTTATACGTTTGTGACTATTACAGCGCCATGTGTCACAAAGCGAAAAAAGTGGTTCAACTAAAACATTCATACTTCTTTACGTACTACACGAATATGTAATAAAAAATGGTGGTTCCTATTTTTAAAAAAACGCAGTTGTTATGCGTTTGACCTATGCCAGCGCCATCTAGCGGACCAACCATAGCGCCGTCTGGTTTCCCCCTTCAAGCTAGACAAGTTTCGTACTTTGTAGTTTTTTCGTTTGACACTTATTTCGTGAGATATTTGGCCCGGTCACGATCAGTGGACCACCCTGTATAAATTCTCAGAATACACGTTTGTGATGTAATGAAAGTGCACGTGCACTGGTCGAGCAACCCTGCATTCACAGATGATAGGCGTGTTCTGTGAAATATAACAGTGTCGCAACATCAGACCAATTTTTTTCGAAATGTTTCGGGAATTTGTGACCCAGTTGGCTGGGACCAACAGGATGGCACCACACGTCACACCTCTCGAGTGACCATGGCTGAGGTCGAGTCATTTTTCCCCAGCAAAGTGATTTCGAAAGGACTGCAGCCCCCAAAGTCATCTTTATTTAAGGGGGGTAGGGCGTCAAACGGGCCGACTTGGAGCAGTGGGCATCACCGGACATTTTAATTTCTGGTGTCTATACTTTTACAAATAAATTCATCAAACTTTGTCAGCATCACCAGGAAGGATTCAGGATTCACACCCACTGCAGTGGAAGTTCGAAAACATAACAAAATAAATTTTTTTACGTGCGAAATTTCATCATTTTTTCACTTACTAATGGCTGCATTTGTTGCTATAGGTACACTTTTCTTCATAAGTTAGAGAGATTCTTCAACGAATTTTGCACTGCATACATACCATACTCACAGGTGTATGAAACTCTAGAATTTATTTAATTTATGAAAAAACGAATGAACTGTTATATTTTAAAATTCATGTTTAGAAAAAACACAAATTTTATAGTTAATTACCTCAATTTTTACCACAGTTTTTAATAGATTTGGAAAATTCTAGAGTTTCATACACATTTAAGTATGGTTTGTATGCTGTACAAAATTCATCGAAGAATCTCTCTTACTTATGAAGAAAAGTGTACCTACAGCAACAAATGCTGCCATTAGTGAGTGGAAAAAATGAAGAAATTTCACATGTAAAATAATTATTTCGTGTTTTTTCGTAATTCCACTGCTAAGAGTGTGAATTCTGAATCCTTCTTGGTCATGCTGACAACGTTTTATGAATTTATTTGTAAAAGTATAGCTTGTGGAAATTAAAATGTTCAGTGGTGCCTCTCCTGCTCCAAGTCGGACCGTTTGACGTCTTACCACCCTTAACACCACCTGACTTTTTCCTCTGGGTGGCCTAAGAGGCAAGGTCTATAGGAACAAACCACACAACTTGAAGGATTTACGAGAGAACATCATCCATGAAATCCAGGCAATAACACCAGAGGTTCTGGCAGCAACATTCGAGAATCTGCAGCGTCGTTTTCAACTGTGTTCACAAGGACGGTCACTTCCAGCATCATTTGTGATTCACCTTTATTTCCGCATGAACAAGGTATGACATGTTCATTTCATTTCCTGATTTTTGCGCAAAGCGTTTAAGGGTAACTTAAGCAAATGTTTGTTAGTGGGACCTCTTTTCGAGTTGGTGTACAAAATGAGTTGCCCTTCTTCGAGCTTTTTCGATGTCCGCCGTGAATTGTATCTGATGCTGATCTCACACCGCACAGTAATAATGTAAAACAGGGGGGACGAAAGTAATGTAAGCAGTCTCTTTAGTAGACCTGTTACATTTTCTAGGTGTTCTGCCAATAAATCGCAGTCTTAGGCTTTCTTTCCTCCACGGCATTATCTACGTGATCGTTCCAGTTTAAGTTATTCGTAATTGTAATCCTTTGTATTTAGCTCAGTTTACAGCCTTATGATTCGTTTGATTTAATGTGTAACAGAAATATATCGGATTCTTGTTGTTGTGTTAAGTTCTTGGTGTCGGACGAGAAGTCTTACTTACACTACTGGCCATTAAAATTGCTACACCACAAAGATGACGTGCTACAGACGCGAAATTTAACCGACAGGAGGAAGATGCTGTTATATGCCAATGATTAGCTTTGCAGAGTATTCACACAAGGCTGGCGCCGGTGGCGGCACCTACAACGTGCTGACATGAGGAAAATTTCCAACCGATTTCTCATACACAAACAGCAGTTGACCGGAGTTGCCTGGTGAAATGTTGATGTGATGCCTCGTGTAAGGAGGAGAAATGCCTACCATCACGTTTCCGACTTTGATAAAGATCGGATTGTAGCCTATCGCGATTGCGGCTTATCGTATCGCGACATTGCTGCTCGCGTTGACCGAGATCCAATGGCTATGGCAAAATATGGTTCAAATCAAATGGTTCAAATGGCTCTGAGCACTATGGGACTTAACATCTATGGTCATCAGTCCCCTTTTTTTTTTTTTTTACTTTGTATAAAAAAAATAAAATAAAAGAAGAAAGGAAAGGGTATAATACTTTATTAAATTTTATTTGTTGTTCATTTTGTTCTTATTTTGTTCTTGTGTATTTATGTGGATTTGAAAGCAGGTCTCCTGCCCACGTTTTTTTTTTTTTTTTTTTTTTTTTCAATGTGCGAACAGTCGCAGTTAACCAAGCCTGGAAAACTAAAACAGAATGAAGACGCCATCGAAGATATGAGACATAAATGGCATGAAAAGAAAGCTACCACGTCGTAGTGAGGCTTCCCAGCGACTGCGCCCACTGATAAGATTGTTCAATATATGGTCGTTTGCAGTTCGTTCTGACCTCATCTGCCACTGCCTGGAACATTCCAGCTACACGGCGGGCTGTGAAAGGCACTCCATAGGTAGTTTGCGAAGCACTGTCGATATCTGGTATGCCCGGAAATAGCATGATGTCTTTCTTGCAAATAGAGCCAGAAGTCAAGGAAATCCTTGTGTCCGTCACGACAGAGGTAATGGACGGCATGTCCACGTATCCAGGTGACAGAGTTGGTTCGAGTCTTGGGGTAAAATGTCTCATCCGGAAACAATAACGTGCGTGCAGATATATGCTCCGGCCTAACTCGCAAGAGATAAGCCAGCATCTGCCGCACTAGGTGCCAAACCGTTTCCGCCTCTCCACAGCTGAGGCGGTGCTCGTCAGAATCTACTGTATTACAACCCACACAATTGGGAGATTCTGTCATGTGGATATTGTAGAGACGTTCTTGCGTCACGAGCTTCCCATTCACGACGACGTACCATTGAGAAACAACATCGGAATCAAGCATGGCATAGTGTACAGTCTTCCACACCACGCGCCACCGTACGTCAGGATATTTTAGTTCGACCACATTTAGGGGGCGGCGTTGCAGCATGTCATGATATAGGCGTCGAGTTGTGGCCATTTGAGGTGTCGTGAGCGCGACACTGCAATAACTTTGTTCTAAATAGAAACGTCCTATATAAAAGAGGGGCGCTGGGATGTCCTGTAGTGGCACCGGCGCTCTTAGTGAAGCAGGACGTAGCGCCGTCAGAAGCAGACTCGTGAGGCTCGTAGGACAACGGCGCAGCAGACTTAAATGTGAGCTAACATAGAGGGCAATGGCCCTATCATGGACGTTAACTAGGCCGAGACCACCTTTTGCCTTGGGGAGGGTAAGAGATACGTATCTGATCTTCAGTAACATACCTGTGGTGACGAAGTATCCCAGCGCTGCCATAATGCTACGAGCCAAGGGCTTCGAAATGGGTAGCGTTTGGGCGACATGCGGTATGCGGGACGCAAGGTATACATTGGCATAATACGCCCGCTGAACGATGTTGAGGGATCGCAAACGCTGATTTGCAATTGCGGCCCTAATTTGGTTAAGAAGGCGTCGATAATTGAGCGTCGTCGCGCGTCGCATGTCGTTCATGAAATCTAAGCCCAAGCAGCGTACAGTATCACTGAAGCGTAAGGGGGCAATGTGTTCCTGCGGTAGCCCAATCCCGATGCTCAAGGCGACGGACTTGTCAACGTTGATTTGGCTACCAGAAGCTGTACCGTAGGTTGCAATCCAGTCCAAAGCCGCGGCCGTATCGTCAGCTCCTCGTATGACGATCATCAAATCATCCGCATATGCGGTGCAGCGATAGGTGGAGCCGCCGAACTGTATCCCAGTGAGCCTGTCTCGGAGACCACACAACAAGGGTTCTAAGGCCAATGCAAATAACAATGTTGATAATGGACATCCCTGTCGTACTGATCGGCGGATCGGCATGGGTGCCGTCAGTCTTCCATTGACAAGAACTCGAGAAGTTGCACCATGTAGTAGGCGTGTCAACACTGTGATAAAGGGGTCGGGGTATTCCATGCGCCGTAGAACGGCCGTGAGGAAAGTGTGGCCCACACGGTCAAAAGCCTGGCTAAAGTCGATAGACGCGAGGGCTGCCGGCAAACGTCTCACCCGTGCAAGGGAGATGAGATCTCTGTAACGACATAATGCAGTTCTGATGTTGTTGGGTTCCCCCAAGGACGTCTGATCGCCGGACAAGACGTGCAATAGTGTGCCGCGAATACGTCCTGATAGCAGCCTCGAAAAGATCTTGAAGTCGCTGTTCAATAACGTTAAGGGACGATAGTCGCGGACATGATTCCGTCCCTTCGGTTTATGGATGGGGACAATCAGACCTTCCAAGAATGGTGCAGGCAATGTTATATCCGGGGACATCAATTCCTGGCAAATTTCAATCAAACACGGTAGCAACAGTTGTGTAAAGGCTCGATAGAACTCTAATGGTAACCCATCGATTCCTGGTGATTTATGGGGAGCACCTTTACCAATGGCGTCGAGCACTTCCTCTTCTGTGACTTCTCCCAGTAAATTCGGTACCATGTCTGGTGGAACTGTACCGTGGACATGTGCTGAAACGGTGTCTACCGTTGCCATATCAGGGAGCACTGCTGAATAAAGTTGAGCGTAATGCCCATAGAAGGCTTCTGCTATATCTGCTTGTTCTACCACATGTCGACCGTCGTCGGTTATCATGTCGGCTACCAGTGCCCTACGGCGTCTCCTGCGTTCTATGAGCACGTGGTGCATAGATGGCCTTTCTGATTGTATCATGTCTGGAGCACGCGACCGTATAACAGCGCCTTGTAAATGATGGCGTGCTAAGGAGACGAGCTGCGCTTTCGCGCGATTGACTATGATCTGCCTGTCAGGTGAGGGCTCCATAGCAAGACATTCCCGTAGGACGGTGTAATAAAAGTTTTCCGTGCTCCTCCTCCATGCCGCTGCTTCCCGGCCGTAAGCCATGAAGGTGCGTCTAAGAGCAGGCTTCGCACATTCAATCCACCAACTGAGGGTCGATCGGTACCGACCACGACGCCGTAAGGACGCGGTCCACGACTCTTCGACAGCACCTTTACATGCCGGCTCGTCCAGATGGGCGACGTTCAGTTTCCAGGGGGGCCTACTGCGCCACACACGTGCAGGTTGGAGGGCAATGGTGCAAATATAGGCTGTGTGGTCGGTGAATGCAGTGGGCCAGAGCTCTGCTCCTCTCGTCGCCGTCGAAAGGGTGCTTGTGACGTAAATCCTGTCCAACCGACTTGATGAATGGCTTGTATAATGGGTGTAACCAGGAGCTGGGCCATGGATGTGGCGCCACGTGTCAATCAGGTGGAGGTCACGCACTAGCATTTCCAATTCCGCACACGAGACGTGATGTGGCTGCTGATCAGATGGAGATAATGTACAGTTAAAATCTCCTCCGATCACCATATCGTCTATGTGGCCCATAAATAGACGCGTAATATCTTCCGAAAAAAAGCGGGCCCAATCTCTCCGTCTCCCTGATCCTGAAGGGGCATATACATTGATGAGTCGTACACCGTTGACAGTTACTGCCATGGCTCTTGCACTCGGTAAGTACAGTACGTCCGTAGCCGCCAAACCGTCCCTTAACAGAACAGCCACACCACAATCGGTAGAAGAGGCGTGGGAGATGTGGGCGGTATATCCATAGAAGTCAGGGAAACTAGCGACACATACTTCCTGTAAGAGGGCCACGTCGATGTCCGCCGCATCAAGCATGCGTTGTAGCATTGTCAGTTTGTGTGGTGCCCTTATCGCGTTGATATTGATTGTGGCAAGGCGAAAGGTGTGCTGCCTAGCCTCTTCACCTAGGGTAGACGCCATGGCAATAAAAGCTAACCGCAAGAGATGCCGGACCCACCAAACCCGTTACAAATTATGAGTCGTTCACGCTAGTAGTGGCATCCCCAATACCGCCCCCTCCCCTGTCACCCGTGCCCTCTTCAGGAAGTTCCTCAACATCGTCCGACCACAGTGGGTGCAACACGATGCTGTGTGGCTGATCAGCACCTAAATCTCTCTCACGTACGTCGTCTTTGGTAGAGGTAGACGGAGCGCCATCCATCGACGCGACCTGCCGCGTTTGTGGTGCAAGAAGTAACTGGGCACTCGTAGTATGGGCAAGTGAACCGTCTACACCACTTAGATCCTCAGCAGGCGCAGCATCCATGCCGTCTGATGAGATGTCACCTTCTTGACCGGCCGTGTGTAGGAGGCAATCGTCAGAAGGGGTCCGCCGACGTCGCTTGCGTCGTCGGGGCGAACGTTGCTTACGAACGTGGACATCCGTATCCGAATGTGGGAGGCAATCCAGCGTCGTATCACCTTCCGCTAGGAAAGCCGCGGTCGGGACAATGTTCGCGTCCACGTCCATCGCGTTCTGAATGTTATGTTGCGTCTGGAGTCCGTGGGACTGTTGCTGCTGTTGTTGCTGTGGAGGGGGCGACATATGGGTTGGCACCGATGGTCCTTCCTCTTCCTCCCGTGGTACTTCTGGCGTCGATGGATGTGTCTGATCGCCCGTTTCGTTCTCAACTATGGTGCGCATCGTCGTCTGAGCGTACGTGAGGGGCAGGATTGTCGTCCCCGTCGGGGAAACGGAGTCTCCCACTGGTATCTGCGTAATTCTACGTTGTAAGCAGCTCGAGCGAACATGGCCTTCCTGCCCACATCCGGAACAGGTACGCGGTTGACCGTCGTATATGATGATTGCACGACAGCCACCGATGTTCAAATAGGACGACACATGTTTCTTGAGCTCAAGTTTAATTTGACGCACACCATTGTAGACCTTACACGTCGAGAAAGTTTGCCACTTTTCTGCAACGTGGCTGATAACATTGCCATATGGTCGGAAGGCGTCCTGGACAACTTCCTCTGGGACCTCGAAGGGGAGCTCAAAAACTCTTACAGTCCTTACACCGTCACTGCACCGATATGCCCGTCAGAATGTTTGAATCGGAGAGAGTTCGAGTATTTAGAAACCACTGTCGTGCAGACCTCTGCACTGGTCATTTTAACATAAACCACGCTCGCCGTTATAGAAAAATGTATTCCGACGACAGTCGCCGGATCTAAATGTAGATCGTCGCGTATGAACTATTCTATTTCATAGGCTCGAGGACGCGCGTGATCTGGTTGGAAAGTAATTTTGATCGTATCGTGGCGCCATGTGTGTGCCATAATCGGACTGAACTTGGAACAAATACAACTCGCGCCGCGAGAAGGTAAACACAAGCAAGCGCTCACGGTCGCGCACGGCGAGGCGCAGCGGACGTCCTCGCCCCACCGCAGCCGAAAGCAGACTGAACTGTCCCCTAGAACTTAGAACTACTTAAACCTAACTAACCTAAGGACATCACAGAACACCCAGTCATCACGAGGCAGAGAAAATCCCTGACCCCGCCGGGAATCGAACCCGGGAACCCGGGCGCGGGAAGCGAGAACGCTACCGCACGACCACGAGCTGCGGACAGCAGAATGTGGAATCGGTGGGTTCAGAAGGGTAATACGGAACGCGGTGCTCGATCCCAACGGCCTCGTATCACTAGCAGTCGAGATGACAGGCATCTTATCCGCATGGCTGTAACGAATAGTGCAGCCACGTCTCGATCCCTGAGTCAACAGATGGGGACGTTTACAAGACAACAACCATCTGCACGAGCAGTTCGACGACGTTTGCAGAAGCATGGACTGTCAGCTCGGAGACCATGGCTGTGGTTACCCTTGATGCTGCATCACAGACAGGAGCACCCGCGATGGTGTACTCAACGAGGAACCTGCGTGCACGAATGGTTAAACGTCATTTTTTCGGATGGATCCAGGTTCTGTTTACAGCATCATGATGGTCACATCCGTGTTTGGCGACATCGTGGTGAACGCACATTGGAAGCGTGTATTCGTCATCGCCATACTGGCGTATCACCCGGCGTGATGGTATGGGGTGCCATTGGTTACACGTCTCGGTCACCTCTTGTTCGAATTGACGACACTTTGAACAGTAGACGTTACATTTCAAATGTGTTACGACCCGTGGCTCTACCCTTCATTCGATCCCTGCGAAAACCTACATTTCAGCTGGATAATGCACGACCGCATATTGCAGGTCCTGTACGGGCCTTTCTGCATACAGAAAATGTTCGACTGATACCCTGACCAGCACATTCTCCAGATCTCTCACCAATTGAAAAGTCTGGTCAATGGTGACCGAGCAACTGGCTCGTCACAATACGCCAGTCACTACTCTTGATGAACTGTGGTATCGTGTTGAAGCTGCATGGGCAGCTGTACCTGTACCCGCCATCCAAGCTCTGTTTGACTCAATGGCCAGGCGTATCAAGGGCCGTTATTAACGGCCAGAGGTGGTTGTTCTGGGTACTGATGTCTCAGGATCTATGCACCCAAATTGCGTGGAAATGTAATAACATGTCAGATCTAGTATAATATATTTGTCCAATGAATACCCGTTTACCTTTGCATTTCTTCTCGGTGTAGCAATTTTAATGGCCAGTAGTGTAGTGTGTAAATGTGACGAGATGCTCTGAATCCCCCCTGCTGGCGGACAGCGCTCAAAGCCTGTGCCCTGTGTGTGTGTGTGTCATGGCGCGGGGACAGATTGGTGGTTGTGTCCACCCGACACCAGCCACCCCGCGACATAATACGCCACGTACCCAGGCGTCGCCTGTGAGCGGCGGGGGTGGTCCCTGTACCTGCCGCCTGCTTGGAGCCTCGATATCAAGTGTCCGCCTCGCGGGTCCTCACAGCCGTATCACTTCTGCTGTGTATGTGGGGGGCCACAGGTAGAAACACGCGACTACAAAAAACTCCAAGGCTTTTTCCCACTGCTGCTCCAGCCTTATATATATCCACGGAAACAAACAAGGCTCCCAAAGAGTGTTGCGTCTAATAACCACTTCCTCTCCTCTCACCCTTCTACCTCTGCCCCCCGCCCCCCTAACATCGACCACCAATTCTGAAGATAGCCACCGAGTCTTTTTTCTTTTTTTAAATGTGTCTGTTTTTCCATTGGAATATCTTCTAGTACTATACTAGTCTTTTTTGTGTCTGCAGGATAGGCACGGGAAGTTCGAGGGGCAGTCAATAAATATTGCAACACTTTTTTTTCTCTCTCATTCCCTCCATCTCCATCTACATCTACATGGATACTCTGCAAATCACGTTTAAGGGCCTGGCAGAGGGTTCGTCGAACCACCTTCACAATTCTCTATTATTCCAATCTCCTATAGCGCACGTAATTAACACCTATATCTTTCCGTACGAGCTCTGATTTCCCTTATTTTATCGTAGTGATCATTCCTCCCTATATAGGTCGGTGTCAACAAAATATTTTAGCATTCGTAGGAGAAAGTTGGTGATTGCAATTTCGTGAGAAGATTCCGTAGCAACCAAAAACGCCTTTCTTTTTATGATTTCCAACCCAAATCCTGAATCATTTCTGTGACACTCTCTCCCATATTTCGCGATAATACAAAACGTGCTGCCTTCCTTTGAACTTTTTCGATATATTCCGTCAGTACTATCTGGTAAGGATCCCACACCGCGCAGCAGTATTCTAAAAGAGGATGGACAAGCGTAGTGTAGGCAGTCTCCTTAGTAGGTCTGTTACATTTTCTAAGTGTCCTGCCAATAAAACGCAGTCTTTGGTTAGCCTTCTCCAAAACATTTTCTATGAGTTCTTTCCAATTTAAGTTGTTCGTAATTGTAACACCTAGGTATTTAGTTGAATTTACGGCTTTTGGATTATACTGATTTATCGTGTAATCGAAGTTTAACGACTTCCTTTTAGCACTCATGTGGATGACCTCACACTTTTCGTTATTTAGGGTCAACTACCACCTTTCGCACCGTTCAGATGTTTTTTCTAACTCGTTTTGCAGTTTGTATTGATCTTCTGATGACTTTATTACTCGATAAACGACAGCGTCAGCTGCAAACAATCTTCCTTCCTTTTTTTCTCGGCCAAGTTCGGTTGAAAAATGCGGAATTTTGTTGTGCAACATCTTGGAATATTTACGCTTCAGCTCTTAGAGTATCATGAAGTTCCGATTGGTGGCAGCGCTATACATAGCCTTCAAAATGGAGTGTCTAGCAGAGGTGCATACCAAGCAGAGAGCTGTCATTGAGTTTCTTTTGGCTGGAACCAGAGCATCGCACATATTATAGGCTCTTGCAGAATGTCTACGAAGACCTGGTGGGTCGTTGAGCGAGGTGTCTGTCATCATCGGAACAAGGTGGCGCAAACCTGTCCGATCTCCCACGTGCCGACAGACCACATGCAGGTCTGACTTCTGCGATGCTGGAGCGTCCGGACACTCTCATTCGAGGTGATAGACGTATCAAAATCAAACACATCGCTCCACATCTGGACACTTCTGTTGATAGTGCTGACACACTCATCCACCAGCTGGGGTATTCATAGATGTGTGCCCGCTGGGCTCACCACCTAACAGAAGACCATAAAGAACAACGAAGGACCATCCTTGCGTTACGAGGCTGATTGTGGCAATTTTTTGTCGAACGTCATCACTGGCAATGAAACGTGGGTTTATCACTTCTAACTGGAAACCAAACGACAGTCCATAGAGTGGCGCCACACCTTCTCTCCTCCGAAAAAAAAGTTCAAAGCCGTCAGCTGGTACAGTCAATGTGACGGTCTCCTGCGACTCTGAAGGGGTTATTCCGATTGACTTCTTCCCTCGTGCTGGTACGATCAACTCTGGAGTACAAAATATGTAACCCGCATGAAATTGGAGAAACGACTTCGTAGTGTTCGTCGCCAGAAAAAGGCAAACGAACATCTAACCACGATAACGCAATGCCTTACAAAAGTGTTAGCACACGAGAGGAGCTCACAAAACTTCATTGGTCTTTTCTTTCTCATCCAACCCACAGCCCGGATTTCGTAACGTCGGAGTTCCATCTGTTTTGCCCAATGAAGGATGCATTCCGCGGGAAGCAGTACGTGGATGTTGGGGCTCCGACATCGTTCAGTAGAACAGTACCATGAGAGCACACACGCCCTCCCAGCCGGACGTAGTGGCCGAGCGGTTCTAGGCGCTTCAGTCTGGAAGCGCGCGACCGCTAAGGTCGCAGGTTCGAATCCTGCCTCAGGCATGGATGTGTGTGATGTCCTTAGGTTAGTTCGGTTTAAGTAGTTCTAAGTTGTAGGGGACTGATTACCTCAGATGTTAAGTCCCATTGGTCAGTCATGTGAAAAGAAATAAAGCACGTGCATATTAATTAAGCAATAGCCGACCTGGGACCACATAAAGAAAATGATACAATGGTGAAGTTCATTTCGTAGATGTTGCACTGCATCACTTTTGTGACTATTGAGGGAATCAGCACCAGCTGTTCAAGCAATATCTTCATAGGAACATCCGAAAACAGTGAAGCAACGTCAGACAATAAAGGATGAGAAAGAATTAATCATTCAACGGATTCCATCTCGTTTTGGAGTTTATGGTAATGGCATGACAGGGCAACTAGCCGAGAAAGGTACGAAACGTCCAACACTGTTACACTGCTCTAAAAAAAAAAAAAAAAAAAAAAAAAAAAAAAAAAAAAAAAAAAAAAAAAAAAAAAACTAATAAATAAATATTTTCGAAGGGTCTTCTAGAATAGTTTGGACTTCAGAATGAAACTAAGAAATGAACACCTATTTCACAATAGAAAAGTTGTTTCAAAAGCATTCATCGCCAAAATCTGTAATTCGTCATAAAGAAGACAATGTCAGGAACTGGTATAATTAGGTAACAGGTGAAAACTTACAATAGCATTAAACGTTACCAACGGTAGCAGTGTATTGGGGAGTTCGGAAAAAATGAGTATGTGTATAAGAAAAATGGCTCTGAGCCCTGTGAGATCATCAGTCACCTAGAACTTAGAACTAATTAAACCTAACTAACTTAAGGACATCACACACATCCATGCCCGAGGCAGGATTCGAACCTGCGACCGTAGCGGTCGCTCTGCTCCAGACTGTAGCGCCTGGAACCGCACGGCCACTCCGGCCGGCTTTGTGTATAAGAGACTATCGGTTTTAAGAAATGCATCGCAAATTGCGAATACGATAGTACAACGGCTATACGATTTACTTGTACCATATGAGAATTTTGTGCCAGAGCCGACCCAAACTACCGTATCTCCTAATGCCTACGTCCCGTAGTGTCGCATACAAATCGTATGATTCCCACCCACACAGAGACACTGCTTTGCTCGTTAGATTACCTTGCTTTTGCATGAAATACAGTAGGGCAGTGTGTATTTTACAATGTCAGTATACTTCGACGCTGTGTTCCTTTGGCCAAGCATGCTTGTCCAGAGGAATATTGCATCGAACTATAAAGACACTGTAAAATACACACTCTGCCCAGCTGTATATTCAGTTTTATTGCGGTATCAAATCCGAGTAAAAGCTCGAGCTTTTTCATAGCCTTCGCCAGAAGCAACAAAGACGACAGAGGAGAGATCGTCGAAAACTCGAGTTTTTACTCCGATTCGATGAGGTAATAAAGCGGAGATTGTTTTATGCAAGTCTGTCCTCCGGAGAAATTTTGTTCTGAAATGACTGTGTACCAATGTTATAAGAGCATTATATAAAGAAATGTCTAAAACAGAACAACTTTGCACTGTTTCTTAGCTACATGTGCTTTTATGATCCTAATTAGTAACTACGACGGTAAAATTAGAGGATATTATGAACTTAATGACGAGTATACAGGACCAGACGGCTTTTTGCCATGCTCTCCTGTTCCTCCCAGAGGCAACAGCCGGAGGTTGCGCAGGAACACAAGAGACAGCCGCTGTTGCGAAATGCGGAAAGGACCAAGGTCGACTCAGCTGGGCAGGTGTTCTCATTTCTTGCGCTTCCTTTTTTTCGCTACTCGCACCAACGCAGTCGTTGCGTGGAATCTCCCGACAACGAGCAGAAACATTTTACGAGGTCTTCTGCATCAGAATATTCTCTTAAGGTGCTTCTAAAGCGATAATGCACGACAATTTATCGCCAATTTCCTATCGTTTTACAACCGGGACGCTATGTTTACATCCATAAAATTGTAAAACGAGGTAACTGTTTTGACTTCAGCTATGTTATCGTGTTATTCACTGCTATTTACAGGCTGCCTGGTTCTGAATTTTATGACAGGTCATTCGGAAAATAAGTTCCGTTGATGAATTCCGGCAACCTGCTCTGCAGCTCTTGGAATTTGAGGACCGAGAATTTGTGTTCTAGTCTGGCAATGTACAGCATTTGCCTCAGTTGTGACTTACGTCAGTAACATTAGTTTGCAAATAGAAGATGAATCGAATCGACACTAGTGTAGGAGTGTGTGGCAATGACTCGCATCTTCGATTCACGAAACACAACAGCAATACAAAATCGTCGTAAAATCTGTGAGATCCATGAGTATAAACCAGTAATCGAATCTATGGTTCGTATGTGATCTCAAAGCTCTAGCTAGGATGTGAGAATGTCCACAAGTAGGTTCTATCGTCGTAAGTGAAAATGGTTATTTTTGTGTATGCTGTTTCGCAGCTTCAATAAATTAAATTAAATGCACTTTTTATTTGTGTATTTGGCCAAATATGGTGGAATAGACTTTTCTTAGTGATTATAAATTTAGGAAACAGAAATGAGTTAAGTCGTCAACTTCAGCAACATAACGTGTTGTGTCAAAGCAAATAACAAAGATAACTACTCTAACTCCAAAATGCACCTGCTGCGGTGGAATGGATGCAAATCAGAGTACATTTATGTGAGGAGCAAGAACTTTATCACACAATTGTGAATCTGGGCACTCGATATTACCAGAACCTGTTAACACAGAAAGTCACCAATCCAAAGGAAACTGAACTGAATGGAAAATAGTTTACGAAAACAGCTTCGAAAAACACTAGTACACTAATGGAGAATTATTACGAACAATAGCATAAAAAGCGAATATTCATGTCTGATCATATAAATTGATATAAAAGAAGCGTATTTTAATATTAATATGTTACTATGACAAAGCAAGACAATGAAAAATTACAGAGGCATTCTATAGTGCAGCAGTTCTCATGCCTGTAATTAAAAATCAGTTTCTTTCCTCCTGCCCCAGTCGCATAATAGTCATAAACAAATGTCGCCACGGAATTCATACCATAACGTACTAACAAGGGAACCTCCCCATCGCACCCCCGTCAGATTTAGTTATAAGTTGGCACAGTGGATAGGCCTTGAAAAACTGAACACAGATCAATCGAGAAAACAGGAAGAAGTTGTGTAGAACTCTGAAAAATTAAGCAAAATATACAAACTGAGTAATCCATGCGAATGATATGCAACATCTGGGACAGACTGAACTCATGAGCTACGTGGTCCCGTGGTTAGCGTGAGCAGCTGCGGAGCAAGAGATCCTTGGTTCAAGTCTTCCTTCGAGCGAAAATTTTAATTTTTTATTTTCAGACAATTATCAAAGTTCAGGCACTCACACATAATCAACTTCGCTCTCCAAAATTCCAGGACATGTTCAGATTTGCTTGGACATATGCAGTATTTGTCGGTCTACACACGGAAAAATTTGAAAACGTTAAAAACATATGTTTTGACAGAGCACAAGGAAAAGTGAGAGACTGTGAAACTGTTGGATTCATTTGTTGCAGTTTATGTGACAAACTCTTATATTTTCATCACTTTTTTGGGAGTAATTATTATATCCACAAGAAAACCTAAATCGGGCAACGTAGGAGAATGTTTTTACCCATTCGCCAAGTGTACAAGTTATGTGGGTGGACAACATATTCCTGTCATGTGACGCACATACCGTCACCAGTGTCGTATAGAATATATCAGACGTGTTTTCTGTGGAGGAATCGGTTGACCTATGACCTTGCGATCAAATGTTTTCGGTTCTCATTGAAGAGTCACGTCCTTTCGTCTACCAATCGCACGGTTTTGCGGTGCGGTCGAAAAACACAAACACTAAACTTATTACAGTGAACAGAGACGTCAATGAACAAATGGACAGATCATAACTTTGCGAAAATAAAGAAAAATTTTTCGCTCTAGGGAGACTTGAACCAAGAACCTCTCGTTCCGCAGTTGCTCACGCTAACCACGGGACCACGGCGCTCCTGAGATCAGATTGTGCTTGATGTTGGCTATCTTCGCTTGGACTACTCAGTTTGTATATTTTGCTTATTTTTTTCATAGTTCCACACAACTTCTTCCTGTTTTCTCGATTGATCTGTGTTCAGTTTTTCAAGGCCTATCCACTGTGCCAACTTATAACGAAATCTGAGGGGGGTGCGATGGGGAGCTTCCCTTGTAAGCACCAAAGCGTATGATCCGTTACACTGCATGGAGAATGTCAAGCAGAATGGAACAGGCTGCATCAACAGTAAAGCCCGTAGACAAAAGCAGCCGAAAATCCATAAAGTAAGTCAGTTTCTGTCATCCTTTCCAAATATCACTGATTCAATGTTCTGAATAATAAGAAGCTTGTCTTTAAAGGCAGTTATACACCATAGTATATACTTAGTACCTCAAGCGATGAATATGTTTCAGTTTTCCCTTCAGATACAAGCATGTGAATGTCGAAAATACTAGTTCCAATAACGCAAGTGAATTCAGAAGAAATTTCTGAGCATTTAACAGAACCTTAACTTGATTTCATGTGCAGTTTACTACGCAAACATAAAAAGCAGCCGAAATGGTAACTGCTGCGTTGGAATTGTGTACTAGTGTATGTGAAAATTCCGCCGACATGTGTTCAGTACTAGAAGAAAGAGCTGCTGGCGCTAAAAGAAAGCAATTGCTTCTTAATTTTAAATACCCGCTAATTCACGACTTGTATGGCCTGGTGGCTAAAGAATCGTTGTTTTGCATAGCAGAACTGTGTCATTTAAAATGCAGTCAACATACGTGCAGTGGCGATTAATATGTAACTGTAGGAAGCCAGCTGAAGATGAGTGTAAGTCTGAAAGAACACCTGACATTGTTCCTGTGTTTGTTGCTGTCGTTGTTTTCAGTCCGGTTTGGTAGCTCTAAATTGGACTACCCTCTGTAAACCTCTTCACCTCTGCATGCTACCGCAACGTACATCTAGCTGGACCAGATTTCTGTGGTGAGGCCTTGGTTTTCCTCACACTTCCATCCACTATCAGATTCCCGATGCCTCGAGATTGTCCTATCAGCCTACTCCTCCTTTCAGTCGGGTTGTACGACATAGCTTTCTCTCCCCTGTTCTTTGTTATTTGCATGTTCTACCAATCTAAAATTTTGCGTTACTCTGTAATACCATATTTAAAATGCTGCTGTTCTCTTATTGTGTGTACTGTTTATCAACTAAGTTTCATTTCCATACAAGGCATCAGTTCAGACAAACACTCACAGAACTTATATTCGATGTTAGAAAGTTTCTCATTCTACAATTTATAGTCTTTTTATTTCGACTGCCGTCAGTTATTTTGCATCCCAAACAGCAAAACTCATCTACTACTTTTAGTGTCCAATTTACTAATCAAATTCCCTCAGCATCGCCTGCTTCGACTACACTTCAGTATCTTTGTTTTACTTTCGTCGCTTTTCATCCTGGCAGTAATAGAGTTAAATAAAGTGGCAATATGTTGCACTTTTTGTATTTGTTCAAGTAATTAAGAGCTATTTTCCCTGTAGAAGCTTCCAGGAAGATCTGTATACGTCACCAAGTTGTTACGTGGACAGCTGTGACATCAGTATAACCGTCAGCACGTTTTCAGCTGAATAGGTGTGTCATCTTTTACGGTCGAGCGTCGTTCCAGCGACCTAATGACGTGCTGCTTAAGCCACCGGCCAGATAGTGTTGTTAGCAGGTGTCTGGAATATCTGGTGCACACGTGTCGCCTTCAGCCACACCTGCGG
This sequence comes from Schistocerca serialis cubense, assembly GCF_023864345.2. NCBI lineage: Eukaryota > Metazoa > Arthropoda > Insecta > Orthoptera > Acrididae > Schistocerca > Schistocerca serialis. Next base: position 629,665,368 of record NC_064642.1, on the reverse strand, counting down.
CTGGCTATTCCTGGGGAAATCAGCTCGCTAGCAATAGTCAACCATCTCACATTCCTCCCCACTTTCCTGGTCTCCTCTCTTCCTCTGCTTCCCACCCCCCGTCCTCTCCCACCCTCTCTCTCTCTCTCTCTCTCTCTCTCTTTCTCTCTTATCCACTCACACATGCGCGCCCACGTACACGATGAGCAGCGCTTCATTTGCTCACATTTCTCACGGTGATAGGAAGAATACCCGTAGGAGGGAGTTGGGTGAAACACCTGTCCGGAGCGACAGTGAGGAAAAGCCGGAAGCTCCGCTCTTGGTCGCCTTAGGCACGTCCGCGCGCCATTTTTTGTGATTTGGATGGCTTTCCTCTGGTCGGAAAAAAATCGTCTTGGGAGCAGGCGAGAGAAGAAATAAAAAGGAACCGAGGCAACCAGGTGAGAATTTGAGGCACAGGTGTTCAGCTAATATAACACCGGCGTATTCTGTTTCAGCTAGAACCCCATGATCGTAGTTCTCTTTTCTTACCTTCTCATTCGTTCCTTTATGGATAAGCGTATCCCTTAACAATTATTTACATTCAGCCGGCAAGTGTGTGAAGATCCTTTATGTAGCGCAAATCATTAATTTTTCTACGGAATGTAAATAAACCACGGCCGTTCCACGCTTAGAAAATATTTTGTTTGGATGATGGATGACACCTTTTATATACAATCATTCACGTTTCTCATGTTTTTAAAAAGTTCATGAAAAGACAGATTAGGATTCTAAAATTACAGTATTATCCTAATTTATACCCTCTCCCATCTTTTTGAGTCGTTTACTGGTCATAGAGTGATCAATGGACTCACACTTGGAAATAGCAGAATTAGATTACATGTTGCAACCATTGTCACACAGCTTTAATATTTCAGAATCCACGAAGGTAAGTTTTACAAAAAGACCATAGTCCTGTTTTCTTACCAAAAAATACGGTTAAACGGTTCGCCAAACACATATTTGCAGAAGAAAAATCGTGTCCTCGTCGGAGAAAAGAGTGGGCGAGGTAGAATGAATTATCCTGCCATGCGTTTGCGTTAATACAAAGAAACGTCTGTAATACTACAACAGAAGCGAAGGACGACGATTTGAGACGATGCTCCTCAAGAACGTAATTCAGAATTTTGTCGAGTTAGTATAGTGCTTAGTCGCCCATCGACCTCGTATTCCAAAAGATGCACCAGCCTATCAGTGAAAAGTCTCTGATAAATGAGTGGTAAGTTGATTAAATACATTGAAGTCCGCAGCTCGTGGCGTGGTCGTGCGGTAGCGTTCTCGCTTCCCGCGCCCGGGTTCCCGGGTTCGATTCCCGGCGGGGTCAGGGATTTTCTCTGCCTCGTGATGACTGGGTGTTGTGTGCTGTCTTTAGGTTAGTTAGGTTTAAGTAGTTCTAAGTTCTAGGGGACTGATGACCATAGATGTAAAGTCCCATAGTGCTCAGAGCCATTTGAACCATTTGAAATACATTAAAGTGCGGCACACCTAGAACGCCACGAAAATCATTTGTCCTTTACTCCCGTTAACAAAAGATCTTCGTACTGTTTTCGAGTATCCTGTTTCGATGCTGAAGCTCTTTTATCTTATAACGCCAATCGACTGGACATTCTCTTCGGTGTACGTAAGGAGCGATTTTATATTACGTGCTTACAGTTAACAAGTATCTTTGTAAGGTATTCTGATACAAATGTTTTGAGGCCTCCAACAGCCGGTACGGGGGTTCTGAATGTTACAAATGTAAAAATATTTGTAATTAGTTAGCATAATTTCATCAAGATTTTCTGAAACGTAGAAAAAAATTCACGTCCCCATTAGAATTTAATATTGTATTTTAAATAAAAAATAACATATAAAATAAGAAATGAAAGCAGTATATATTGAACTGAAATAGTAGAACCAGCGCATTTTTTTAATGTTTTTTATTTGGGGCTCTAGAAGACAATGAATGAGTAGATAATAGCGAAGGAAATAAACAGACGTTTAGCTATTGGTAGTATTTTAAAACTGAAATTCTAAGATTCGAATCAAAGAGGCAGTACATATTACCAAATCTGACTTAAGTGGGAAGGATTATTCAGAATTGCTGAGCGTTAAACAGCGCGTTCGTCAGCTCTGTTTCTCAGATGGTGTATGAGGTGTTACTCCTGTTAAAGCGAAAGGCAAAGAACTTACATGTACATCCACAGTAATAAAAAGTTTCACGTACAATGTTCAGGATATGTGTTCATATCGCTGTGGTACTTTAATAGTATTAGTAAAAATGGATAACATTCATATGGCTGGATGATCGCGGAACTAAACGGATGATCGGCCTACCCTAAAACGTATTAAAACATTCGTCCAATTAAATTGTGCAGAAGTACGGTTGCCACACAAAATATCAAAAATTTCCTTGCTATTGCTATCACCTAAAATTGAAGGAAATTCCCTTGTAGACGAAAGGCTTCTCTCCCATCAGTATAAAATACACACGACGGTAAAACACGGTGTGCCGCGAGTGGGATATCGCAAATATTGTATTATTGTATTTCAGTGGGCCCTCATGCCGCAAGAGATAATCATGCGTCATTGGGCAGTGTCCGATACGATGGTGAGTAAGGATCACTGCGTCCCTTCTTGGACTTCGAAAAGAAGTGCACCATGGGGGAACTGGTAGGTTTGACGGACTGCAGTTTGTTGTTGACGTTTTACAATCACTGCCTTTCCAACAAACTGTATCAAAACGAATCACCCGATTAAAAAAACACTACGTTACTCGTATTTGAGATACATAGGTGAACAACATACTGTTGGGTAGAGCAAACTGTCGAGTTTTACATGGTTCCAGCTAGGAAGCAGCAGTGTGGTCCCTCTTCAGTTGTAGTAAAAATGGCGTCGGGCCAACAGAAAGCATATTGCGGTATAAGTTTTGCGCAATGCGGGTCAGTAATAACTGTTCAGCGTGACTTTCGTAATCTACATATAGTGTGGATCCTCCTATAACACAGAGCATTAGACGATGGCTTGAACAATTCCAAGAAACAGTTTGTCTGTGTAAAGGCAAATCGCCGGGCCGTCCCCGAGTGTCTCACACAGACGTCGAACGCATCCACCATAGCTTCACAAGGAGTCCGCAGAAATCAGTTCGTCGTGCAGCTCGACAGCTCAACATGTCCCCGATGTGCATCTAGCATGTGTTGAATCGACGTTTGCACATGAAACCATACAATATTCAGCTACTGCAAGCTGAAGGTGAGAAACAACAACGTGTGGCGTGCCGTAATTTCGTTCTTGGCAATCTGGAGGATAACAGGTTTCTTCCACGCTTAGTGTTTAGTGACGAGACAACATTCCATTTAAATGGAAAGGTGAAGCGTCACAATGTGAGAATATGGGGTACGGAACAACCACATGAAGTTGTACAACATGAAATCGAGTCTCCAAAATTTAATGTGCCTCGTGCAGTTTTACGGGAAAAGTTGTATGGTCCATTTTTCTTTGCCGAGAACACTGTTAGAGGAAGCACATATCTCGATATGCTTGAGAACTTTCTTTTCGCACAGTTGGAGACAGATTCGAACGACTTCATTTACCAACAGGGTGGGGTACCGCCACACTGGCATCTGGAAGTGCGGGAATTTTTAAATCAAAGGATTACTGAACGATGGATCGGTCGCACTTTACCAAATGATTCAGCCATACAGCCATACACTACTGACTGTTTGTGATTATTTCTTGTGGGGGTTTATAAAAAACTCTGTTAATATGCCTCTGTTACCGACAACAATGAATGAACTGAGACATCACGTAACAGCAGCTGTGGAAGCTGCAACTCAAGACATGATTTCAACATTGTGGGAACAATTTGAATACCACATTTGCCTATGCCGTGCATCTCAAAGGAGGCGAATTGAATACTTATCAAAAGGTATGGAAAAGAAACTTTTTGATTTTCCCCTTCATCAAAAAAGGAAATTCATTGTATATGTTTATTAGTTTCAGAAACATAGACGTGTCAAATTGGATGATTCTTTTTGACGCACGCTGTATTATACACGTATTCCATGCAACCACGGCTGTTGAAAGCGTGATATTAGGAAGAACTCCGCTAACAGATGGTGAAATTGTTGTTTGTTGAAATACGATTGGTTTCGCGGTTTTGTGCAACAACGTTAAAAGATCATAGGCATACCAGTCTCTTTGTCGTTCGTGGGGGCCGTTTTTACTTTGCCCTGCACCGAGCTGCCCACTCGTCATATTGATGCAGGAAAATTTTAAAGAATGGAGCACATCTTTACCTTTCGCTCGCCGTAGTATTGACCATATTCTCTGAATAGAAAATTTTGACTACGAGCGATGGGTATGCCTATGATAGTTTAACGTTGTTGCACCTGATGATTCGGCTTCAAGCAGTGAACCAATTGTGTTTTAATACACACTTTCACCAGCTCTTAGCGGAGCTCTTCCGAAAAATCATACTGCCTTCCCCGTTCAGCCAAACACTGTCACCCACGACTCCACATCCCACAGCTTTCGCTTATGTCAGCTACCTCATTCTCCTCGATTCCCTATGTCCAGGGATCCGGCAGAAGGTTACTTCTTCATTCTGCTTGTACAGAAGGTGGATCGTGCCCAGGAGCTTTTGCTGGATACATTTGCTGCGTAGTCCTTGCAGATATGGAACTTCCAAGACTCATGTGCTCCGGTGCCTTCTTGACCGCCGATAGCTGTGCATAGTACACATGCTTATCATAGACAGTTCTTTGAGACAGGCATGTAAGTATTACAAGCCTAGGTGGGCACACGATGATAACAATATTATTCTAGTGATTCTGGTAATTTTTACTAGACCTCACTCTGTAGAATTCTGAAGGTAGCGAGCATCAAATACAGGGAGTGAATAATTAACTATAAATTTTACAGAAATTTGACTGCAGCTATAAGAGCCGGAGGAGAAGAAAGGGAAGCAGCAGTTATGAAAACAGTCAGACAGGGTTTAGGTCTTTTTCTGATGATATTCAGCCTTTACATTGAGCAAGCTGTGAATGAAATCAAGGATAAATTTGTAAAGATACACGAAAAAGTTTGAAGTTTGCTGTCGACACTCTGTAAGAGGCGCCAAAGACTTGGAAGAACGGAATGGAAAGTATGTTGAAGATGAACATTAAGAAAAGTAAAACAAGGCTGGTGGAATGTAGTTGAATTCAATCATGTGATGTCAAGAAATTGGATTAGAAAATGAGACACTAAAAGTAATAGACGAGTTTTGCTATTTGGGCAGCTAAGCAATTGACAATGGCCGAATTGGAGAGGATATAAAACGGAGACTGACAACCGCAAGAGAAACATTTCTGTTAATGAGAAACTTGTGAATGTCGAATATAAACTTTAATATAAACGTAGGCTTCCGCGGCCATTGCCACAGTTAATACTTTTTTTTTGGGGGGGGGGGGGGTTGTGACCACATTGCCAATATGTAAAAACTACGGACGTTTCGGTCACTGTTGCAAGTGACCTCCTTCAGTGTTCAATTAACAAAAATACCCTGCAGAAGGTCACTTGGAACAGTGACTGAAATGTCTGTAGCTTTTACATATTAACAATGTGGTCACAAAGCCAAATACATTTATTGACTATAAATTTTAACGTTACGAATTTTTTCTGAAGGTACTTGTATACGGAGTGCGGAAGTGAAATAAGTTCAGAACAGAAAAGAATAGTAGCTTTTGAAATGTAGTTCTACAGAAGAATGTATATTAGGTGTACAAATCAAATAATTAATGAAGAGGTATTGAGTTGAATTAAAGGGAAGTATTTACGGCACAATCTCACTGAGCGAAGGTATCGGTTTATAGGACCCACCCCGAACCATCAAGGAATCATCAGTCTGCTGATTTGGGAGTGGGGGGGGGGGGGGGGAGGGATGCTTCGGGGTGGGCCCTATTAACCGATACCTTCGCTCAGTGAGAGTGTGCCATAAATACTTCCCTTTAGTTCAGTTCAATACCTCTTAATTAATTATTTGATTTATCCACCTAATATACATTCTTCTGTAGAACTACATTTCAAAAGCTACTATTCTTTTCTGTTCAGATGGACATAGGCTGCAGCAGTTATCCGGAGATGAAGAGGCTTGCACAGGATAGACCAGTGTGGAAACCATTCATCGTACTGAGACCGCAACAACAGCGCGCTTCTCTTTCCAAAAACGTTTCAGTACTCCACTTCTAATCCCGTGCTTTCACTGCGATCTGAAAAGATTAATCCTGTTCGTGAGAACCTCGAGTCAATGATTTAAAGATTTCAGGTTCAGAAGCGAAGTAAAATAAATCATAAGCGCTCAAATGCAGTTTTAAGAGAGCTATTCGGAAAATAAGATCCGATCCGGCGGAAAAAGGAAACCACAATGAAAATCAGACGAATCTTTGGACAGATGTGTTGGGGAGTGTCTCTTGTGCGCCCGTCGATAGCGTCACATCGTTCTTTTCAGTTCTTAGCGCACCTGGAAATTGGTGTCTCCGGCCAAGGATGAGGGCTTGATGAGAAATTTCATCTGATGTCACACAGCCCACATAACTCTCATGAGTTTCCTTCTTCATGACAATTCTCGGCCGCACTCTGCAGAGGCAATGTATACTGAAGAGCCAAAGAAAGTGGTACACCTGCCTAATATCGTGTAGGGCCCCCGAGAGCACGCAGAACCGCAACACGACGTGGCATGGACTCGACTAATGTCTGAAGTAGTACAGGAGGGAATCGACACCATGAATCCTCCAGGACAGTCCATAAATCCATAAGAGTACGAGGGGCTGGAGATCACTTCTGAAAAGAAAGCTGCAATACAATCCAGATATTCTCAGTAATGTTCATATCTGGTGAGTTTGGCGGCCAGGGGAAGTGTTTAAACCCTCTGTAGCAGTTCTGGACATGTGGGGTGTCGCGCTTTCCTGCTGGAACTGCCCAAGTCCGTCGGAATGCGCAATAGACATGAATGGATGCAGGTGATCAGACAGGATGCTTACGTACGTGTCACCTGCCAGAGTCGTATCTAGACGTATCAGCGGTCCCATATCACTCCAGCTGAATACGCTCTACACCCTTACAGAACCTCCATCAGCTTGAACAGCCCCCTGCTGACATGAAGGGTCCATGGATACATGAAGGTGTCTCCATATACGTATATCCGTACACTTTCATCCTCTCGATATAATTTGAAACGAGACTCGTCCGACCAGGCAACATTTTTCGAAAATACCAGTTTCTTTGGGGCTTCAGTGTAAATGCGCCTGCAGCGTTTTCGACGGGAAGTGGTTGAGCGCCGACCGTACGGCCCGGATTTGGCTCACTCTGAGTTTCATCTATGCTCATATGAACCACTGGCACAGACAACGAGCTGCAGACCAGCATAGAAAAGAGGCGGATAGCACAGGCAGCTGCCTTCTATGACGAGGGTATTGTAAAGTTGTCTCAGTCAGAGCGGGTTACTACACTACTGGCCATTAAAATTGCTACACCAAGAAGAAATGCAGAAATGCTGATGATAAACAGGTATTCATTGGACAAATATATTATACTACAACTGACATGTGATTACATTTTCACGCAATTTGGGTGCATAGATCCTGCGAAATCAGTTCCCAGAACAACCACCTCTGGCCGTAAGAACGGCCTTGATACGCCTGGGCATTGAATCAAACACAGCTTGGATGGCGTGTACAGGTACAGCTGCCCATGCAGTTTCAACACGATACCACAGTTCAGCAAGAGTACTGACTGGCGTATTGTGACGAGCCAGTTGTTCGGCCACCATTGACCAGACTTTTCAATTGGTGAGAGATCTGGAGAATGTGCTGGCCAGGGCAGCAGTCGAACATTTTCTGTATCCAGAAAGGCCCGTACAGGACCTGCAACATGCGGTCGTGCATTATCCTGCTGAAATTTAGGGTTTCGCAGGGATCGAATGAAGGGTAGAGCCACGGGTCGTAACACATCTGAAATGTAACGTTCACTGTTCAAAGTGGCGTCAGTGCGAACAAGAGGTGACCGAGACGTGTAACCAATGGCACCCCATACCATCACGCCGGGTGATACGCCAATATGGCGATGACGAATACATGCTTCCAATGTGCGTTCACCGGGATGTCGCCAAACACGGATGCGACCATCATGATGCTATAAACAGAACCTAGATTCATCCGAAAAAATGACGTTTTGCCATCCGTGCACCCAGGTTCGTCGTTGAGTAGACCATTACAGGCGCTCCTGTCTCTGATGCAGCGTCAAGGGTAACCGCAGCCATGGTCTCCGAGCTGATAGTCCATGCTGCTGCAAACGTCGTCGAACTGTTCGTGCAGATGGTTTTTGTCTTGCAAACGTCCCCATCTGTTGACTCAGGGATCGAGACGTGGCTGCACGATCCGTTACAGCCAAGCGGATAAGATGCCTGTCATCTCGACTGCTAGTGATACGAGGCCGTTGGGATCCAGCACGGCGTTCCATATTATCCTCCTGAACCCACCGATTCCATATTCTGCTAACAGTCATTGGATCTCGACCAACGCGATCAGCAATGTCGCGATACGATAAACCGCAATCGCGATAGGCTACAATCCGACCTATATCAAAATCGGAAACGTGATGGTAGGCATTTCTCCTCCTTACGCGAGGCATCACAACAACGTTTCACCAGGCAACGCCGGTCAGCTGCTATTTGTGTATGAGAAATCGGTTGGAAACTTTCCTCATGTCAGCACGTTGTAGGTGTTGCCACCGGCGCCAGCCTTGTGTGAATGCTCTGAAAAGCTAATCATTTGCATATCACAGCATCTTCTTCCTGTCCGCCCCTGGTAGCTGAGTGGCTGCCGGCACGGTAGCTCAGTATATATATATAAGTGTTTTCGGTCAGAGGGTTAAGAGCCCTCTGTAATAAAAAAAACTGAGCTAATCGATCAACAACGAACTTAAATGGATTTCTTTTGACGTCCGCCCCGAGCATATGCAACGAACAAAAGCGGACAAAATGAGTTTTTTTTTTTAAATAAATAAATAAATAAAAATAGCGGCCAGCGCGACAGAATGTCAATCCAAAGGGCCCGGGTTCAATTCCCGGCTGGGTTGGAGATTTTCTCCGCTCAGGGACTGGGTGTTGTGTTGTCCTAATCATCATAATTTCATCCCCATCGACGCGCAAGTCGCCGAAGTGGCGCCAATTCGAAAGACTTGCACCAGGCGAACGGCCTACCCGACGGGAGGCGCTCGTCACACGACATTTACATTTTTAGCATCTTCTTCCTGTGAGTTAATTTTGTATCTATAGCACGTCATCTTCGTGGTGTAGCAATTTTAATGGCCAGTAGTGTAAAACATTTTAGGTTTTGGCAATAGTTTCCGTTTCGCGAGCGACCGGGTCTTATCATCTGAATAGCCGTTGTTTATTCCGTGGTATTACACTGTAAATCAGGTAATTAAAGTTACAGGACATTTAAATTTTTAATGACTGTTTAATACGAGCGTACGTCGCAAAAGAGCATTGAGAGCTGTTGCGTTTGCACACGACCGATATATAGTCAACGGCAAAATCCGGTATCGCTTTCCGTGATATGAACTGGTACTACAGATACGGAGAATTCACTCGGATGTTAATGTATAATGTCTGTTTCGTGTAAGAGACCGAATAGAGGTTGGGAGTAATGCATTTACCGGTGTGTCGTTTCGACCTTACCGTCACGTCGACGTAAATCAGTGTCGAATTTCCTGATATATCGAGTAAATACAGTCTGATCGGACGTTAGCATTTAATGGCTCCTTCACACGATGCGCCGGAGCGCCGTATGCAGCGCCGTGTCGTTCCGATCCGATCGATCACCGTCAGGACCTGTCGGTGATGGGCTGTGGCGTCGCACGGGATGTGTATTAATGGCGGGCAGTCGCTCAGCTGGTGTCGCGCACACGGGCGCCGAGTGAATTTAATTGGTGTCGTATTACGGCATGGCGTGCACGTTAAATCAGCCGCAGAGTGCCGGGCCGCGCCGCCAGCCCATTACCGCTGCTGGCGCCAGTAATTATGGCGCTGATTTATGTAATCGGCCGACTATAATCGTGGCGTGCAAGACGGCCGTCAGATGGGCCACTGCCGCAAAAATGCGCCGCGCCTCCGTGCTGGGAGTAAAAGCTGCAAGGTTCCTTGCCAACGCCGCGAGCGTAATACGGCCGTCTTATGCGCCGTCGAGATCGTGGGCGTGAAGTCGAAAACTCTCACCACTTCCAAAAGACCAACTGCGTCCAAATTCTGATTTTCATGATTGAGAAATAATCACTACAAACTGTTTACCTTTTTGCCCGAAGCTTTGCGCACATATGCATTTGTCAAAAAATGGTTCGAATGGCTCTGAGCACTGTGGGACTCAACGTCTGAGGTCATTAGTCCCCTAGAACATAGAACTAGTTAAACCTAACTAACCTAAAGACATCACACTCATCCATGACCGAGGCAGGATTCGAACCTGCGACCGTAGCGGTTTCGCGGTTCCAGACTGCAGCGCCTAGAACCGCTTCATTTGTCACACACACACACACACACACTTTTATATAAATATAGGGTTGTCCATTGGTCGTGACCGGACCAAATATCTCACGAAATAAGTGTCAAACGAAAAAACGACAAAGAACGAAACTTGTCTAGCTTGAAGGGGGAAACCAGATGGCGCTAAAGTTGGCCCGCTAGATGGCGCTGCCATATGTCAAACGGATATCAACTAGGTTTTTTTAAAATAGAAACCCCCATTTTTTATTACATATTCGTGTAGTACGTAAAGAAATATGAATGTTTTAGTTGGACCACTTATTTCGCTGTAATAGTCACAAACATATGGCCCACAATTTTAGACGAACAGTTGGTAACATGTAGGTTTTTTAAATTAAAATGCAGAACGTAGGTACGTATGAACACTTTATTTCGGTTGTTCCAATGTGATAGATGTACCATTGTGAACGTTTCTGAGAACGCATGCTGTTACAGCGTGATTACCTGTAAATACCACATTAATGCAATAAATGCTCAAAAAGGTTGTCCGTCAAACTCAATGCATTTGGCAATACGTGTAACGAGATTCCTCTCGACAGCGAGTAGTTCGCCTTCCGTAATGTTCGCACATGCATTGACAATGCGCTGACGCATGTTGTCAGGCGTTGTAGGTGGATCACGACAGCAAATATCCTTCAACTTCTCCCACAGCAAGAAATCCGGGGACGTCAGATCCGGTGAACGTGCGGGCCATGGTTGTATGGTGCTTCGACGACCAATCCACCTGTCATGAAATATGCTATTCAATACCGCTTCAACCGTACGTGAGCAATGTGTCGCACATCCATCATGTTGGAAGTACATCACCATTCTGTCATGCATTGCAACATCTTGTAGTAACATCGGTAGAACATTACGTAGGAAATCAGCATACATTGCACCATTTAGGTTGTCATCGATAAAATGGGGGCCAATTATCCTTTCTCCCATAATGCCGCTCAATACATTAACCCGCCAAGGTCGCTGATGTTCCACTTGTCGCAGCCATCGTGGATTTTCCGTGCCCAATAGTGCATATTATGCCGGTTATGTTGGTGAATGACGCTTCGTCGTTAAATAGAATGCTTGCAAAAAATCTTTCATCGTCCTGTAATTTCTCTTGTGCCCAGTGGCAGAGCTGTACACGACGTTCAAAGTCGTCGCCATGCAATTCCTGGTGCATAGAAATATGGTACGTGTGCAATCGATGTTGATGTAGCATTCTCAACACCAACGTTTTTGAGATTCCCGATTCTCGCGCAATTTGTCTGCTACTGATGTGCGGATTAGCCGCGACAGCAGCTAAAACACCTACTTGGGCATCATCATTTGTTGCAGGTCGTGGCTGACGTTTCACATGTGGCTGAACACTTCCTGTTGCCTTAAATAACGTAACTATCCGGCAAACGTTCTGGACACTTGGATGATGTCGTCCAGGATACCGAGCAGCACACATAGTACACGCCCGATATCGACCTTTTCCGCAATTGGTAAACGGTTAATTTTAACACAGGTAATGTATCACGAAGCAAATACCGTCCGCACTGGCGGAATGTTACGTGATACCATGTACTTATACGTTTGTGACTATTACAGCGCCATCTATCACAAAGCGAAAAAAGTGGTCCAACTAAAACATTCATATTACACGAATATGTAATAAAAATGGGGGTTCCTATTTTTAAAAAACGCAATTGATATCCGTTTGACATATGACAGCGCCATCTAGCGGGCCAACCATAGCGCCATCTGGTTTCCCCCTTCAAGCTAGGCGAGTTTCGTTGTTTGTAGTTTTTTCGTTTGATGCTTATTTCGTGAGTTATTTGGCCCCGTCATTATCAATGGACCACCTTGTATGTATATATAGGTGAAGCAAGCAGCAACCTTGCTACGGAGACGCACTCGTGCTTCTTACAGCCAAGTATGCGAGTTTTAAAAGGTTCGAATTGTGGTCTGCTGAGAGGCGGGATGGTCCTTTCGGAGAACTGCCACAGAAGTTGGATGTGTATCGTCTGTTGTGCAACGATACTGGTATCAGTGGTTAAGTGAAGATTCTCACACACTCATACGAGATTCTGAACGCCCAAGCAGCACAGATGCCCACCAGGATCGTCGTATTGAAAGGGCAGCAGAGGCAGTAGTTAAATATTCCAAGACATGTTGCGATTTCATCGAAAGGCTGTGGGCATACGAATTTCCAAATTAGCGTTACTTGTAAATTAACAGATAGATACAATACATAAGAAGAAAGTGCAGAAGAATAAGACGATTGTCATACTTTTTTTACTATGATATGAAAATCTGGGCTAAAGAAAAAGAATTATAAATCCTGCATCTCAGTACACGTACTGTCTCATGGGATTTGGGAATAAGTGTCCACATGCGCATGAATAATTCAAAATTCCAAAGAAACTACTGTACTCAATGAGTGATAAGAAAACGGAGAAAAGATTTGCACTCGAATCATATTTCCTTAAACAGGTGTGCACTATTCTGGGGGTTCAGCCATCAGTAAGTTTCCGAAGGCCATACTCGTATGAGTATGCCACATTCTTTTTTTTTTCTTTTGTAGTCAGCTATCATTGTGTAGGCATTGCGTAAAATGTGTTCATTGTTAGTCGTACCAAGCAAGAAGCGAGCGCAGAAATCTAACAAATTCCTTGTACTTTTTTTACTGTCAGCTAGGGAGAGCAATCTCAAGACTTACCAAATTTAAAACTTCATCCATTGGTGATTGTGGTGTGTTTCATTTTTCCTTGGTTTACAAGCTGCTGAAACAACCTGAAAACTACGGTGGTATTGCTCGGTCGTATACGAGGCCGATAACCTTTTGTATGGTTCCTATTGGTTGTCAGGACTGTCGCAGATCATGGGAAATTTCGGGAACAGTTCTTAAAAATTTGTAGTGTAAAGCGTTTAAGAAAATATAGCACACTACTTGCTTTTTCATAAATAAAAATTCTCATTAATTATTTTGACCAAAGGTTTTAGACAATTGTGCCATCATAAATGGGCCTTTGTTTCATTCCTCAGTTAATATATTTTGGTGCATTCATTTATCGTGCACACCCAAAAGAAAACGTTCATTGAGAACTGGAATGAACTAAAGACTTGCTGAGACAAGATCAAGTAAGGTAATTCACGTATTTGTAGACATATTAAGATACCGTTTTTGCCATTATTTCTGCAAACGTGGTTGTTCGAGATTCCCACAAGCCAAAGAATACAAAAATTATTTGCTGGATCAGTCCAGGAGATAATATTTCACGCTAGGACTGTGACGGATTTGACATACGACACAAATTAATGCAGCTAATAGCGGACCATAGTTGGTTTTTGGACTTGTGTAGAACGACTTGAGTTGAGCTTGCGTCCATCTTGACACGCGACGGTGAGTAAATACTGCCGCTAGCGCAGAAAACTTTATGATCTCAGTGTCAGCGACAGTGAATGGTCAATCTAGGTTGGCATTGATCGGATAAGGCAAAACTATCCAGTTGGGAACTCACTCAGTGACAGGCATGACATTTCAATTTATAATTCCTTTATTGTTAACTGTACTCGCAACCCATTTTGCAGACGGTTTCTGCATATACCATTGAATGTACTCGCAAAATAATGTAATCGCACGACTGATAGTTCAGGAGATGTGACGTCACAAGCATTGAAATGCGTGGAAAACTTGCTTTTCATGGAACAAGAGCAAGTTGCCCCCACACTATACTCGTCCAGTATTTTGATAATGAAACGCTTAGCGACTTCTAACAAACTTTAAACATAATTTAAGATCTTTTGTAAACTTTTTCTGTTTAACTGCATCACATAATATTGAAAGGATAGTAGTTTATTGCTTACTAAATCCTCCTTGTTCATGCGGTGAAACTTGAATACCAAACAAGTTTTAATTTATTATTTCTTTTACTTTATGCAAGAGAGTTCGATTCCTTAAAGAATCGGGAAAGCAGGGTGTTGGTGGTGGACACATACTCGCAAGCTATTTAATGATGTGTGGCGGAGAGTACTTCATGTAACACAAACACTTCCCTCCTTTCGTGTTACCATCGCTAACGGTGCGTGGAATGAACAAATGTCTGTGTAACGTCCTTGTTATTTCGAACCTCCCGAATTTTTCCTTTTTGCCTTTTAGTGAAACGTATGTGAGAGAAAGAAATGTTTTGGTTGATTCTTCTTTACTTGCTGCCGGATTAAAAGTATGTGCCAGACAGGGAAGTTATTCCCCAGAGAGACCTTACGCTGTGTCTAACCCGTCACTCTCCGACGTCCTATCTTCCAGAGTACGCAGATGCGCTGTAATCTTTGGAATGTGTCACTGGTAGTTTTGAAGCTTTCAAGTCGTTTCTTCATAACTCAGTCGGTAAGAGTAATGTGTATGAAAGGCAATACTCCGAAGCTATTGAACTAGACTAGAGGTAGAAGGTATCTCGCTGGGCAAATTACGTAGCCTTGTTACGTTGATCTACGTTTTCCGGTGAATGCAAGTACAGCTATTAATGGCTCCGTAAGCTAAATGACCATCCTTGAGTCAGCGCTGTATCTTAATGGCCTTCCTATCGACGAAGTTTCAACCTTAATTGAGAAATGGTCCTGCGCACGGGCTTTGTATGTATAACAAAAGTACTCCGCACTGCTGTCGTTGTAGAGGTCATTGGCTTGCCGGCCTACCGTTCCTTCACCTTCTCCTCTAAAGCGACATCGGACGATGGTACCGAAGTAGGATTTTTCGTGTTTTTGGTAACAGAATTCTGAAAGTTTGTTAGTGTGAAACAGATGGGTTTAAGAAAAAGGCGTAGAGAGTTCAGCACTGTAACTTAGTTAGCTTTATTAACCTTGAAATAACAGGTGTTTGGATCATTGCAAGCTCTAGTACGTCTAACCAAAAGAAGATTCCGTGGGCATGACTGACATAAACCATGGGCTCCACCTACCAGAATCGCTTTTTGGTCAGAAATACATTCGGAAAAATCATGCTTCTAGGCCTTAATTTCTGTGAAAAGTTTAGGTGTTGCAATTTGTCGACTGCATAAAAATTTGATTAAATAAAACAAAAAGAAATAATCTTTGCAGACCGTACAGAGTATGCGAGCGAAGCAGCGGTTGCTATGCTAGTTATAGTATAATTACTCTGAATAGTTTGTTGTTATGTCATCATTTACTCATTGTTGTTGTTGTTGTTGTTGTTGTGGTCTTCAGTCCTGAGACTGGTTTGATGCAGCTCTCCATGCTACTCTATCCTGTGCAAGCTTCTTAATCTCCCAGTACCTACTGCAACCTACATCCTTCTGAATCTGCTTAGTGTATTCATCTCTTGGTCTCCCTCTACCATTTTTACCCTCCACGCTGCCCTCCAATATTAAATTGGTGATCCCTTGATGCCTCAACACATGTCCTACCAACCGATCCCTTCTTCTAGTCAACTTGTGCCACAAACTTCTCTTCTCCCCAATCCTATTCAGTACTTCCTCATTAGTTATGTGATCTACCCATCTAATCTTCAGCATTCTTCTGTAGCACCACATTTCAAAAGCTTCTATTCTCTTCTTGTCGAAACTATTTATCGTCCATGTTTCACTTCCATACATGGCTACACTCCATACAAATACTTTCAGAAATGACTTCCTGACACTTAAGTCTATACTCGATGTTAACAAATTTCTCTTCTTCAGAAACGCTTTCCTTGCCATTGCCAGTCTACATTTTATATCCTCTCTACTTCGACCATCATCAGTTATTTTGCTCCCCAAATAGCAAAACTCCTTTACTACTTTAAGTGTCTCATTTCCTAATCTAATTCCCTCAGCATCACCCGACTTAATTCGACTACATTCCATTATCCTCGTTTTGCTTTTGTTGATGTTCATCTTATATCCTCCTTTCAAGACACTGTCCATTCCGTTCAACTGCTCTTCCAAGTCCTTTGCTGTCTCTGACAGAATTACAATATCATCGGCGAACCTCAAAGTTTTTATTTCTTCTCCATGGATTTTAATACCTACTCCGAATTTTTCTTTTGTTTCCTTTACTGCTTGCTCAATATACAGATTGAATAACATCGGGGAGAGGCTACAACCCTGTCTCACTACCTTCTCAATCACTGCTTCCCTTTGATGTCCCTCGACTCTTATAACTGCCATCTGGTTTCTGTACAAATTGTAAATAGCCTTTCGCTCCCTGTATTTTACCCCTGACACCTTCAGAATTTGAAAGAGAGCAAAAAGAAATAACCTTTGCAGACCGTACAGTGTATGCCGGCCGAAGTGGCCGTGCGGTTAAAGGCGCTGCAGTCTGGAACCCCAAGACCGCTACGGTCACAGGTTCGAATCCTGCCTCGGGCATGGATGTTTGTGATGTCCTTAGGTTAGTTAGGTTTAACTAGTTCTAAGTTCTAGGGGACTAATGACCTCAGCAGTTGAGTCCCATAGTGCTCAGAGCCATTTGAACCATTTCGTACAGTGTATGCGAGCGAAGCAGCGGATGCTAAGCTAGTTACAGTATAATTACTCTGAATAGTTAGTACTTATGTCATCATTTACTCATACTCTCTTTTTAAACAGCGATTAACGAAGTGTATAGTAGAATAACCAGTAAGAATGATACAATGTAAATGTGATGAATGGCGGTATGGCGATGGTTAAATGCCAGTGGAGAAAAGAAAAATGAAAGTGGAGAATCACTGATACATGAAACACCACAACTCCTTCGCAATGCCAAGTCCAGTGAGACTGTCCGCGGTTGGCACCTCCGCTTCGCCACGAGATGGTGGCCCCGGCGGGGGCGGCGGTGATGCGGGCGGAAAGGAAAACAGAGAATGACGGCCGTAAAGAAGGCCGGGGGCATTAAGGAGGTAGGGACGTCCGGCACAAGAGCGCGCCACGGATATTTTATCGCGGCACAAAGCCATCGGTAAACAGAGTCCCCTTTTTAGACGCGCTGCCTGCCGGGACGGAGAGCCAACAAAAACAGTCTGCCTATTGATCCCACATGGGGTGTACCGTAATCAAACAGAATTACCTCTACGAATAGTATTCAAAATTAGTTTTGGTGTAGGATTCATTTGGCTCTCTGACGCTTTTTGTTTTGTGTTTTATTGTTCGGTCCCTGTGTTGGGGATACACAGTACTGTTTTCTTCTTTGTTTTGGGGTGTGACTACAGCAATGTTACTCTGGGACTGGTTTTCCCTGTCGAGTTCCTTCAGAAGTGATACTACCAGATAACATGTGTCGCTCGTACAGCACAATTAGCGAAGAGGGAGAACAGAAGAAAATAAAGCTTATTCACGCCGTCATCTATTTGTAAAGAAACATGTTTCTTGCACTAAAAGTTTACAGAGGCAAGATGACCAATGACGTTGTGGTAGTCTGTTCGAGTCCTAAGGTCTGGTATTGCTGGTGCCTTAGGTGTTCAATGTAATATATAGGGTTACGAAGAATGTCAGATTCGGATTTAGGCCATAGACGTTGAGAGAATTGTGGGCATGAAGGTGATGTGCTGTTTTCTTTCTCCTTCCTGTTGTTAAGTAACAAAGATACAAATGAGCTGTTCGGAATATCTTGTCCGCAGCTCGTGGTCGTGCGGTAGCGTTCTCGCTTCCCACGCCCGGGTTCCCGGGTTCGATTCCCGGCGGGGTCAGGGATTTTCTCTGCCTCGTGATGACTGGGTGTTGTGTGACGTTCTTAGGTTAGATAGGTTTAAGTAGTTCTAAGTTCTAGGGGACTGATGACCATAGATGTTAAGTCCCATAGTGCTCAGAGCCATTTGAACCATTTCGGAATATCTTCACCTGCTGTGGATACTGGAATCAGTCTCGCTAATTGTCAAGGGACAGGAATTGGCGGCGAATGCGCTGCACAATTTCTACTGTATTATTGCTTTAAATGAATGCAGACAGCTACGGAAGAAAGTCGATTGACAGATCTCGGAGAAGAGAGTTTGTATACAGTGTTCTTAAAATCTCTGAAGATGGGACACGGAAAAGGGTTATTATTGGCTTACAGAAATCTGAAGTTGAACTGTTGTAGAGAAAGATCGTTGATACTTGTACCAACCAGATGAAGAAAGTAAAACTCCCACGCTTGTTTCCTGTATACAAAATGTATTTCCATCATGGTTGAGAAAAACAGTACCTCAATGACAATGATACGACCGATTGAAAACAACTAGAAATTGCTAAACCACGTGAACTTAAGACTGTGTAGGCCATTGGTAGCGTTCTGAACGAAAATCGATGTTCTGTACTATGATGAAAATTTAGCAGCATACTGATCAGTACATAAATTAAGACTGCATTCAATAATCAATAGGCATTACTGCTTAGTAATACTTCCGTTCTTGAATATCACAAGCATACGGATAATATTTTGGAACGGAGTGAAAATGCAATGTCTACTCCATCAGGAGGAGCGCGATTTTCGTGTCAACATATTAACAGAGACCAGTGCCCTCGAACGATTAAAGGTGCGTGTTAGGGCTCCTGTCCGCCCCGGTAGCTGAGTGGTCAACGTGACCGATTGCCGTCCTACGGGCCCGGTTTCGATTCCCGGCTGGGTCGGGTATTTTCTCCGCTCAGCGCCTGGGTGTTGTGTTGTCTTCATCATCATTTAATCACCATCAGGCGCGCAGGTCGCCCAATGTGGCGTCGAATGTAATAAGGCCTGCACCAAGACGGCCGGACCTGCCCCGCAAGGGGCCTCCCGGCCAATGACGCCAAACGCTCATTTCTTAGGGCTTCTGATAACTTATCGATATATCAGTATTTTCCCCAAAAATGCGTAAGCGATATTCCTTTTGTCGACATATCAATATCGAAATGGCAAAATCGAAAATCGATATTTTTATTTTATATCATATTTTTTTGCAATTTTCGGTAAATATTTGAAATCGTTCTTTTGAAACTGTAACAGAAAAAGATTCTGCTTTCACTGTGTGAAGCAGTCTTACTACTTTTTGAGCTTTAATCACATCCAGTCTTTCTCTTTGACTGTGTAAAGCAAGTATAGGTGGCATAAAGACGCAGCCCAATTGCACTGACGGCGTTAAAAACAGTTTTTAACGCAACTAGTGAGCAATTTCTTCACAGGTCTGTATTCTTCAAAACCAGTTGCTGAAACTGATAAACAAGACTGGTCTGTACGATTGGCGGAGGCGTGTAAGAGGAAATGCTGACGTAATCAGCGCTCGGCGCTTCACCACGCAATTTTGACATTCCAACTGCTAGATCGTTAGCGTATACAGAAACGAAAATAACACCAAAGTCGACATGAAGTGCTCCGGACAATTCCGATACGTGACGAAACCGAACGACGGATCTACTGGACACCTTTCATTGTGCCACTTACATGTAGTTACCATTGTTAGTAACGTGAAAACGTGAACGTGCATCGTTTTGCTTTCGATTCCTGCTCTAAGGGGGATAAGCAGGCTGCTAGTTTGTTGATGTACAGAATATCTAATAACAAATCAGTACTTAAATATACAGGTCGAAAACTGGCAGTATATTTACAATGTGCAGCCGGTATTTTGTTTGGCCAGTACGTCGATTTTGTCTCCGCCCATATATCGAAGTATCGATACATGCCATTGATATAACGTGGGCCGATAATGATGTCTTTAAATACCGGTATTACGGATACAGGACGTTTTTAAAAATATCAACAGTTCTAGTGCTTATACGGTGGTGAACCCGAACTATTTCGATAAAATTTAGGAGATTGCTCGGGATATTTCTTCATATAAGGAACCTGTGGTCTATGGTGGCTAGTTACAGAGTAATTGCATTTACAGAAACTTTCTGGCAGATTAAAACTGTGTGTCGGACCGAGACTCGAGCTCGTTACCTTTGCCTTTCGCAGGCAAGTGCTCTACCATCTGAGCTATCTAGGCACGACTCACGAACCGTCCTCACAGCTTAGATTCTGCCAGTACCTCGTCTCCTACCTCCCAAACTTCACGTAAGCTCTTCTGCGAACCTTGGAAAACTATCACTTGTGGAAGAAAGGATACTGCGGAGACATGACTTAGCCACAGCCTGGGGAATGTTTCCAGAATGTTCTGCAAGGTTCGCAGAAGAGCTTCTGTGAAGTTTGGAAGGTATACTATGTGATCAATAGTATCCGGACACCCGCCAAAACATACGTTTTTCATATTAAGTGCATTGTGCTGCCACCTATTGCCAGGTACTCCATATCTGCGACCTCAGTAGTCATTAGACATCGAGAGAGAACAGAATGGGGCGCCTCGCGGAACTCACGGGCTTCTAACGTGGTCAGGTGATTGGGTGTCACTTGTGTCATACGTCTGTATGCCAGATTTCCACACTCCTAAACATCCCTAGGTCCACTGTTCCCGATGTGATAGTGAATTGGAAACGTGAAGGGACACGTACAGCAGAATAGCATACAGGCCGACCCCGTCTGTTGACTGACAGAGACCGCCGGCAGTTGAAGAGGGTCGTAATGTGTAATACGCAGATATCTATGGAACCATCACACAGGAATTCCAAAATGCACCAGAACCCACTGAAAATGCTATGACAGTTAGGCTGGAGGTGAGAAAGCTTGGATTTAATGGTCGAGCGGCTTCTTATAAGCCACACTTCACGCCGGTAAATGCCAAACGACGACTTGCTTGGTGTAAGGAGCGTAAACATTGGACGATTGAACAGTGGAGAAACGTTTTGTGTAGTGCCAACCGTAAAATTCGAGGGCGGTAGTGTTTTTCATGGAGAGGGCTTGCACCCCTTGTTCTTTTGCATGGCACTATCACAGCACAAGCCTACATTGATGTTTTAAGCACCTTCTTGCCTCCCGCTGTTGTAGAGCAATTGAGGGATGGCGACTGCATATTTCAACACGATCGAGCACTTGTTCATAATGCACGGCCTGTGGCGGAGTGGTTACACGACAATAACATCCATGTAATGGACTGGCCTGCACAGACGCCTTACCTGAAACCTATATAACACCTTTGGGGTGTTTGGGAACTCCGACTTCGTGTCAGGCCTCACCGACCGACATCGATACCGCTCCTCAGGGCAGCACTCCATGAAGAATGGGCTGCCATCATCACCTTATTGAACGTATGCCTGCGAGAGTGGAAGCTGTCATCAAGGCTGTGGGCCAACACCACATTGAATTCCAGCATTACCGATGGAGGGCGCCACGAACTTGTAAGTCATTTTGAGCCAGGCATCCGGATACTTTTGATCACATAGTATAGGAGACGAGGTACTGGCAGAATTGAAGCTGTGAGGACAGGTCGTGAGTCGCACTTGGATAGCTCAGATAGTACAGCACTTGCCCGCGAAAGGCAAAGGTCCCGAATCTCAGTCCGGCACACAGTTTTAATTTGCCACGAAGTTTCATATCAGCGCACACTCCGTTGCAGAGTGAAAATCTCATTATATTGCCTTTACTGTCGTCATACATGCTACGCTCTCTCTCTCTCTCTCTCTCTCTCTCTCTCTCTCTCTCTATATATATATATATATATATATATATATATATATATATATATATATATATATATATATATATATTGCTTGCTTTCTTTCTAAGTTATCCCGGAAAGTTATTCCACAAGATATTATTGAATAGTAATATCGAAAACAGGAACATAATTGAACTTACCTGTTTGAACAACTAAGTAATATTTTACTCGAGTTGAAATTTTCATCACTACGTAGGCCCTACACTCAAAAATTTGGAAATGCTCCGATTCATGTGGTACTTCAGTTGCTGCTACGACTATTTGCTGTACACAACTAAATAAAGTCTGCTTTGTCAAAGTTAAGGAAGAGACCATTTCCAGAGAACCACGTAACAGTTCTTTGAAGAGCCACCATTAACAATTTCTTCTGTTGTGTTCCTTGTTAACACTAATATCGTCTAGAAAAGGCACAAAATCTGTTTGATATTTAAGGTCATTCGTATACATAAATAGTAATGGACGCAAAATTGAACCCCGTGCGACTCCTTTCGTGATTTCTCGCCAGTAACTAAGCTTTTGTCTCCATCCAACATGGTCTGAATTATTATGCAGCTTTAGTATGATTCAGACGAGTTGGCCCAGTGGTACCTCGTATACCGCAATCGAATGCCTGTCGTCACCTCAGCTTCCGTTTCCCGGGAAAATGGAAAAGTCGGAAGTGGCTATCTCCAAGTGTGAGTTTACGACGCTCCTGTCAGTTAACGATCTCAGACGCAGGCCATTTGGGACTGAAGCTAAAGGAGACAGTAAAGCAGTAACAAGATTTAGTTAATTAGACTTTGTTAACTGTAAGCCGTACAAAAGTTTCGCGGCCCGTTTCAGGAGCATTGATAAAGTGTTATGGCGGCAATAAAGTGGTGCGCACCGCGGGTCGCGGAGACGAGAGCTGTATAGCGTCCGCTGGCGCCGCAGCCGGTGTAGGCCGCGGCGCTAACTGTCTGGCGGGCATATTGCGCCTCGCGGGCCGCCCTGGAAGGGCACGGCACAGCGCGTTCTTTTAATACCGCGCCTCGCCGGCTTATTATTAATGTTGGCACAGACCGCAATAAAGAGGCGCCGCCAATAACGCAGACGCAGCCGCAGGTGCCCCGGGACTGGGCGCGGCAATAAGGGGCAAACCGGAGGCCCCGGGCCGCCCTGCTTTACGGCAGCTGCCGCGCTCCTCCCACTACACGAGCTGCTCCTTTTGTTCCCTCGCTGTCCGAAGTATTACCGTCTCTCCGAACCGAAGGTGGCACTGCGTGAGAACGAAACGCTGCCCCGTGGCAAACCGCGGGCTCTCATACTCTTGAAACAACTCGAGTTCCTATTCGTTGTGACCCGCAGCAAATAATCAACACTTTGCACCGTACGGGGGTTTATTGTAAAATCATCGATATATTGAAAAATCTCTATTGGTAGTCTTAGAAGACCTTGAGTTGCTATCTGACTTAAGTTGGCTATGTTTAAACGCGCGGTGATGCCCCCAGTATCATTTGCATCGAAATTATCATTACACTTGTAAGTAGGCTGTTTAGGTTTTTATATTTTATTTTATGAACCATGGACCTTGCCGTTGGTGGGGAGCTTGCGTGCCTCAGCGATACAGATAGCCGTACCGTAGGTGCAACCACAACGGAGAGGTATCTGTTGAGAGGCCAGACAAACGTGTGGTTCCTGAAGAGGGGCAGCAGCCTTTTCAGTAGTTGCAAGGGCAACAGTCTGGATGATTGACTGATCTGGCCTTGTAACAATAACCAAAACGGCCTTGCTGTGCTGGTACTGCGAACGGCTGAAAGCAAGGGGAAACTACAGCCGTAATTTTTCCCGAGGGCATGCAGCTTTACTGTATGATTACATGATGATGGCGTCCTCTTGGGTAAAATATTCCGGAGGTAAAATAGTCCCCCATTCGGATCTCCGGGCGGGGACTACTCAAGAGGATGTCGTTATCAGGAGAAAGAAAACTGGCGTTCTACGGATCGGAGCGTGGAATGTCAGATCCCTTAATCGGGCAGGTAGGTTAGAAAATTTAAAAAGGGAAATGGATAGGTTGAAGTTAGATGTAGTGGGAATTAGTGAAGTTCGGTGGCAGGAGGAACAAGACTTCTGGTCAGGTGACTACAGGGTTATAAACACAAAATCAAATAGGGGTAATGCAGGAGTAGGTTTAATAATGAATAGGAAAATAGGAATGCGGGTAAGCTACTACAAACAGCATAGTGAACGCATTATTGTGGCCAAGATAGATACGAAGCCCACGCCTACTACAGTAGTACAAGTTTATATGCCAACTAGCTCTGCAGATGACGAAGAAATTGAAGAAATGTATGATGAAATAAAAGAAATTATTCAGATTGTGAAGGGAGACGAAAATTTAATAGTCATGGGTGACTGGAATTCGAGTGTAGGAAAAGGGAGAGAAGGAAACATAGTAGGTGAATATGGATTGGGGGACAGAAATGAAAGAGGAAGCCGCCTGGTCGAATTTTGCACAGAGCACAACATAATCATAACTAACACTTGGTTTAAGAATCATGAAAGAAGGTTGTATACATGGAAGAACCCTGGAGATACTAAAAGGTATCAGATAGATTATATAATGGTAAGACAGAGATTTAGGAACCAGGTTTTGAATTGTAAGACATTTCCAGGGGCAGATGTGGACTCTGACCACAATCTATTGGTTATGACCTGTAGATTAAAACTGAAGAAACTGCAAAAAGGTGGGAATTTAAGGAGATGGGACCTGGATAAACTAAAAGAACCAGAGGTTGTACAGAGATTCAGGGAGAGCATAAGGGAGCAATTGACAGGAATGGGGGAAATAAATACAGTAGAAGAAGAATGGGTAGCTTTGAGGGATGAAGTAGTGAAGGCAGCAGAGGATCAAGTAGGTAAAAAGACGAGGGCTAGTAGAAATCCTTGGGTAACAGAAGAAATATTGAATTTAATTGATGAAAGGAGAAAATATAAAAATGCAGTAAGTGAAACTGGCAAAAAGGAATACAAACGTCTCAAAAATGAGATCGACAGGAAGTGCAAAATGGCTAAGCAGGGATGGCTAGAGGACAAATGTAAGGATGTAGAGGCCTATCTCACTAGGGGTAAGATAGATACCGCCTACAGGAAAATTAAAGAGACCTTTGGAGATAAGAGAACGACTTGTATGAATATCAAGAGCTCAGATGGAAACCCAGTTCTAAGCAAAGAAGGGAAAGCAGAAAGATGGAAGGAGCATATAGAGGGTCTATACAAGGGCGATGTACTTGAGGACAATATTATGGAAATGGAAGAGGATGTAGATGAAGATGAAATGGGAGATATGATACTGCGCGAAGAGTTTGACAGAGCACTGAAAGACCTGAGTCGAAAGAAGGCCCCCGGAGTAGACAATATTCCATTGGAACTACTGACGGCCTTGGGAGAGCCAGTCCTGACAAAACTCTACCATCTGGTGAGCAAGATGTATGAAACAGGCGAAATACCCTCAGACTTCAAGAAGAATATAATAATTCCAATCCCAAAGAAAGCAGGTGTTGACAGATGTGAAAATTACCGAACTATCAGCTTAATAAGTCACAGCTGCAAAATACTAACACGAATTCTTTACAGACGAATGGAAAAACTAGTAGAAGCCAACCTCGGGGAAGATCAGTTTGGATTCCGTAGAAACACTGGAACACGTGAGGCAATACTGACCTTACGACTTATCTTAGAAGAAAGATTAAGGAAAGGCAAACCTACGTTTCTAGCATTTGTAGACTTAGAGAAAGCTTTTGACAATGTTGACTGGAATACTCTCTTTCAAATTCTAAAGGTGGCAGGGGTAAATTACAGGGAGCGAAAGGCTATTTGCAATTTGTACAGAAACCAGATGGCAGTTATAAGAGTCGAGGGACATGAAAGGGAAGCAGTGGTTGGGAAGGGAGTAAGACAGGGTTGTAACCTCTCCCCGATGTTGTTCAATCTGTATATTGAGCAAGCAGTAAAGGAAACAAAAGAAAAATTCGGAGTAGGTATTAAAATTCATGGAGAAGAAATAAAAACTTTGAGGTTCGCCGATGACATTGTAATTCTGTCAGAGACAGCAAAGGACTTGGAAGAGCAGTTGAATGGAATGGACAGTGTCTTGAAAGGAGGATATAAGATGAACATCAACAAAAGCAAAACAAGGATAATGGAATGTAGTCTAATTAAGTCAGGTGATGCTGAGGGAATTAGATTAGGAAATGAGGCACTTAAAGTAGTAAAGGAGTTTTGCTATTTGGGGAGCAAAATAACTGATGATGGTCGAAGTAGAGAGGATATAAAATGTAGGCTGGCAATGGCAAGGAAAGCGTTTCTGAAGAAGAGAAATTTGTTAACATCCAGTATTGATTTAAGTGTCAGGAAGTCATTTCTGAAAGTATTCGTATGGAGTGTAGCCATGTATGGAAGTGAAACATGGACGATAAATAGTTTGGACAAGAAGAGAATAGAAGCTTTCGAAATGTGGTGCTACAGAAGAATGCTGAAGATTAGATGGGTAGATCACATAACTAATGAGGCAGTATTGAATAGGATTGGGGAGAAGAGAAGTTTGTGGCACAACTTGACCAGAAGAAGGGATCGGTTGGTAGGACATGTTCTGAGGCATCAAGGGATCACCAATTTAGTATTGGAGGGCAGCGTGGAGGGTAAAAATCGTAGAGGGAGACCAAGAGATGAATACACTAAGCAGATTCAGAAGGATGTAGGTTGCAGTAGGTACTGGGAGATGAAAAAGCTTGCACAGGATAGAGTAGCATGGAGAGCTGCATCAAACCAGTCTCAGGACTGAAGACCACAACAACAACAACATTGGTAACGTCATGTAGCGCTCTGTATGGAAATCACTGGCTGTGCTGTGTGCAGTCTCTGGCTGGGTGGCATTGTTGTAATATTCGCTATTGTAGTGTTGGGCTGTTGGCTGTTAACAGCGCGTAGCGTTGCGCAGTTGGAGGTGAGCCGCCAGCAGTGGTGGATGTGGGGAAGCGAGATGGCGGATTTTTGAGAGCGGATGATCTGGACGTGTGTCCATCAGAAACAGTACATTATTAAGAATGGATGTCATGAACTGCTATATATATTATGACTTTTGACCACTATTAAGGTAAATACATTGTTTGTTCTCTATCAAAATCTTTCATTTGCTAAGTATGCCTATCAGTAGTTAGTGCCTTCAGTAGTTTGAATCTTTTATTTAGCTAGCAGTATTGGCGCTCGCTGTATTGCAGTAGTTTGAGTAACGAAGATTTTTGTGAGTTAAGTGATTTGTGAAACGTATAGGTTAATTTAGTTAGTGCCATTCTCTTGTAGGGATTATTGAAAGTCAGATTGCGTTGCGCTAAAAAATATTGTGTGTCAGTTTAAGCAAAGTCATGCATAATTTTTCTAAGGGGACGTTTCACACTCTAATTATTAAACAAAAATATCGTGATTGCTAGCTACGAAATCAGTAATGTGGTGATTAGCATATGATACCAAATTAAGATTTATTCAGAACAGGATGAGCAATATTTCTAGCCTAACGTGACAATCCAATACACTCGCTAACCTAACTAGCCTGTCATTGGCACAATGCATCCTCTTTTCCTAACTACTTAGGTCAACACTGAACCCGCAAGTGACTCTATTGAAGTTCTGCCTGATCGGACACAGACTCAGAGAGCATCAGTCACAGAGCTAGCGGAATACGAACTCATTTAGAATTACAGTGCCCTACTTTGGCTGATGATTGCTAATATCACCGTAATTCTCCGTGATGATTACGACGGTCGGCCCAGCCAACGTCGTGATGCCGTCTTTCCCGTGAGCGAGCTTGGCTCTAATCTCCAACGTGGACGTGGTTTGCGTCCGTAAACTCCTGTACGCAAGTGTTCAATTGCGGAGTCCGTCACTAGTCAATACTCAAGCTACTTGCACATATGCCAAGAGTAGTTGGTCGACTTAAGTGCGCGGCAGCAAAGGTACACTTCAGATTGCATATGAACACTACAAGTTAGTACAAATCTGTTGCCGGCCGAAGTGGCCGTGCGGTTAAAGGCGCTGCAGTCTGGAACCGCAAGACCGCTACGGTCGCAGGTTCGAATCCTGCCTCGGGCATGGATGTTTGTGATGTCCTTAGGTTAGTTAGGTTTAACTAGTTCTAAGTTCTAGGGGACTAATGACCTCAGCAGTTGAGTCCCATAGTGCTCAGAGCCATTTGAACCATTTTTACAAATCTGTTTCTCTCCTCAGAGGAACAGATAATGCTACGTATGTGGAGTCGTATGCTCTAAACTATTCAGACTTGGAGAGTAACCACTGGACTCAATGCCGGTACCTTCTCTCCATGCTCTCCTGGCAGGGCAGCCAGACACCGCGACCGCTCTACTCCACAGCCGACCCCAGAGTCCTCCTTCAGAGTTTTTGCAAACCTGGCCGTTCTTCGCCGCATCGACCGTGCGCGTTGGTAGCCAGTCACGACACAGACTTCCATGCATCCGTGCTCGTTTGTACCCAACCACGACACAGAATTCTCCCGCGGTTACTGTTGCCGCCAAACTTTTAACACGTATCTCTACGCGCTCTGCGCCAATCCCGTCACAGTCTTCCGCAAATTTTCCACTGTGGCGCGAAATCGTCTTTCTCTCTTTCGCATATAGCTCCTTCTCGCTTCTTGTTGTGATGGCCCAGCCTCTCCGAACGTCTTTGGTGGTCTGAAGTGTCAGCCGACAAAGGGGTCCGGCCGCTTCCATCCAGTTAGTTTGACATGACCTTCCTTAGGGGTTCCGTCCGTGTTCCAGTCTCTGAACCCATCTCTCTAGTCTGACATGACACACACAACTTCCTTTTCTGTGTCCATTCTCTCCTACCGGTGGGCCAATTATCAATTATTATTCGGTGTATTAGTGCTGATTTAGCATCATGTAAGGTGCAAAATCTGCTACCTTACAACTTACCTGTGTGCAGTAATTTATACATTGACCATACCCAGGCAAAAAATCTTACATGTTAAATACACTGACGGAGAAACAATCGCAACACCGTAAAGGAGCTGTTGACGTGTCTCTACACCTGAAAGATGGTGTGTGTCAAAATTTCGCGCCGGTCGCGTAAGAGAGGTGCCACTAACACCACTTTCAGGAAGAAAAATCAGGCTAGCTTCAAAACGGTCGTGGGCATTAGCTGCTTTTCAGATAGGACGTGGTGAGTTGATGTTAGTCAAGAATGCTTTTAAGGTGACAAAGACGCCGCTATCCCCACCTCACTGAGTTCTAACGAGGCCGCGAAAGATGGCTACGAGAATCTGGAGCTGTGATATTGCAGAAAGACTTGGCAGCAGCCACTGTACGTCATTGCCGACCGCCGTGGTCTACATCTACATCTACGTGATTACTCTGCTATTCATAATAACGTGCCTGGCAGAGGGTTCAATGAACCACCTTCAAGGTGTCTCTCTACCGTTCCACTCTCGAACTGCACGCGGGATAAACGAGCACTTAAATTTTTCTGTGTGAGCCCTGATTTCTCTTATTTTATCGTATGATCGTTTCTCCCTATGTAAGTGGGTGCCAACAGAATGTTTTCGCAATCGGAGGAGAAAACTGGTGTTTGAAATTTCATGAGAAGATCCCGTCGCAGCGAAAAACGCCTTTGTTTTAATAATTGCCACTCCAATTCACGTATCATGTCTGTGACACTATCTCCCCTATTTCGTGATAATACAAAACGAGCTGCCCTTCTTTGTACTTTTTCGATGTCATCCATGAGTCCCACCTGATGCGGATCCCACACCGCACAGCAATACTCCAGAATAGGTCACAAGCATGGTTCAAATGGCTCTGAGCACTATTGGACTTAACATCTGAGGTCATCAGTCCCCTAGAACTTAGAACTACTTAAACCTAACTAACCTAAGGATATCACACACATCAATGCCCGAGGCAGGATTCGAACCCACGACCGCAGCGGTCGCGCGGTTCCAGACTGTGGCGCCTAGAACCGCTCGGCCACTCGGCAGACTCACGAGCATGGCCATCGTGTATGCCGTTTGGGTCTGGCGCATCGCACAGCACCTGCAGCAGCAGTATGAGCAGTGCTTGGCACCACAGTTGCACAACCAATTATTACAAATCGGTTACTTCAAGGACAGCTGCGTGCCAGACGCCCTGCAGCGTGCGTTCCACTGACACCAAACCATCGCCATTTGCGGCATCAGGGGTATCAAGCGATAACTCATTGGAGGGCCAGGGTGAAGGTGTGTTGTTTTTTTCTGATGAAAGCTGGTTCTGCCTCGGTGCCAGTGATGGCCACGTGTTGGTTAGGAGGGAAGGCTTGCAACAACCTTTCTGCGTGCTAGGCACATTGGACCTAACCTGGAGGTACAATCTGAGGTGCGATTTCGTATGACAGCAAGAGCACTCCCGTGGTTATTCCACGCACCCTGACTGCAGATCTGTACGTCAGTTTGGTGATTCGACCTGTTGTGCTGCCATTCATAAGCAGCATTCCAGAGGGTGTTTGTCCAACAGGTTACACCACTACTGTAACCCAACCAACTCCACAAAATGTCGACATGTTCCGTTGGCCTGTTCGACCACCTGATCTGTCTCCAATCAAGCATATATGGCACATCATCGCACAACTTCAGCCTCATCTACAAACAAAGTTAACCGTCCCTCTATTGACCGACCAAGTGAGCCAGACATGGAACTTCATCCCACAACTTACATCTGGCACCTGTACGACACATTACATGCACGTTTGCATGCGTGAATTCAACATTCTGACAATTACGACGTTTATTAATGTACCAGCATTTCATATTTGCAAATAGCTTACCTCGCGTTTGCATTAACCGGTGATCTTGCAATGTTAATCACTTAAATATGCTACCTAGACAACTGTATTTCCGAAATTTCATTACTCTACATTAATTGTTTTCTGGTATTGCATTTTTTCCCGTCAGTGTAAATAACCTGCCATAATGTGAAGTATCCAGAAGGACAAGAGGAAACGGAATGAAAAGTCACGGATTTAGAGGTGAAACGAATCTGTATCTTTGTGACGTTTGTTCAGTACTAAATGACAATACAGCTGTGACAAATGAACTGTTCGATACCTTTCATATTCCAAACGCATTTCTTTGAAAATTGCAAATCTTGCTTTCATTATGAGAATTTTAGGGGCTATTATATTTATGGCGATTATTATTTGAAATTTTATCTATCATATTGTAGTTTTACCATTACATTTTGAAAATCCATTTCTTTACATTTTCGCTTTCTCTCCAATGATGTCCTTTTTATTTCCTTTGCAAGTTACCGAGAGATAAACTTACTTTTGTCCATGCACAAATTGTTAAAAATCCGGTGCTAAACTTATCTTTAAGATTACTTAAGCTGTATATAACTTATCGCAGACGTGCTGCAATGCCATCTAACAAACTGTTTGTGCTCTTTAAATGTAACATCTTTGTTTACTTTACAATTTTTGGAGAGAGTCTATGCGAGGATATGGAGGAGATCTGACGTGGGGAGCCAAGTCAGGGACTTGTCTTTATTGTAACAATATGTAATGTTTGCTTATTAAAACCATGTGTAAAGACGTTTATATTCAGCAATTGTTTTGTTCCAAAATAGATTTCAGTCATCAGTTACATACGTAGGAAAATGTTATGCTCTTTAACACCTCTTGACCTAGGTCCCCATAGAGATCATACCACGAATTTTTTACAGAATGACGAGCCGAGCCAATATCTAGGACTTCGAGAAATCAACATGAGTTTGTTTTTTTACTTCTGATTACTGCAACAAAAATATACGCGCTGCCTACCTACAACTTTTGTTCCCAAATTGTAATATCATACATTTCTACGCCCGTTTATTCAGACAGAAATGTCAAAAAACTAATGTTGCACTCAGTGTTTATTGGACAGTGGAAACCGGATTGTTAAGAGGGGGTATGTGATGTTAATTTAGTGAATACAAAGTCGAGTTACAAAGAACTTTGCATTATGAGCCCACCTACCAGTAAGACTCGCACCCCCTATTGCCCGGACGCATTCACTGATCCTTTTGCGAAGGGTCTCATAAAGCAGTTATATCCTCTCTTGAGGCGAAATGGCAACTGTTGTAACTAGTGCTTGATATCCTCGATACTGGTTGTGGAACAGAGGACACGTCCGAAATGCTACCACACACTTTCCACTGGGAACAGACCTGGGAATCTTGCTGGCCAGGTGAGTACCTCCAGACACGCGCCATGTTTGGAGTAGCGTTTCCTGTCCAAACATGGCACCACCACATTGTCGCTGCCGGCGGCTTCATTACGCTCTGAGGAACATTCGTATGGGCGTACTTGGGTCCAGTGGAGCTCGTGCAAGGAATATCGTACATTGGTTTCAGACCACGTACGCCACTCCATGACGATCATGTTTCCCGACGGTAGTTGCATTTCTCACCAAGTAATGCGCCATGTCACGAAGCCAGGAATGTGATGGAGTGGTTGGAGAAACACAGTGGCGAGTTACAATTGACGTGCAGGCCCCGCAGCTTGCTAGATATGAACTCGATCGATCACATCTGGGATGTGACTGAACGTGGCGTCAGAGCTCACCGTCCCTCTCCCTGGAATTTTCGGGGATTAGGTGCTGTGGTACCAACTCCCACCTGCGACCTACAAAGGCCTCGCTGCTTCCATACCACGACGCGTCGCCGCTGTTACCCGTTACAAAGGTGGACATGCCGGCTATTAGGTAGGTGGTCGCCATATTGTGGCTGATCAGTGAAGTGCTTGGTTTACAGTGCGGCCATCCTCACCTTTTGTGGTGAGACATGGTCGACCGGAGCCTTGACAAGGAGTATGTCTGCCTTCACATTCCCATGCAGTCATACGAAATATGACTTTTCCAGTAATTTCATTACAACAACTCGTACCAATAACGATTCATCTCGAGATAATCAACGTGCTGGTGCTTAGACACAGCATGTATTCATAGAGTGTAACGTATTAGATAAAATCCATCGAAGACGTGCTTCTGCTGAACACGACAAGTACAGTATGGCGTCTTGGTTTCTGCTTGTGACGTAGGGAACGTTCTTATTTCCTGTTGGTCTACTTTACGTGGCACGTTGCCGAAATATCGTAGAAGTTATTATCTGTTTCACGAGACGAAACGCCTTCTCAAAGAGGGAAGTGACGCCACAAAACTTGTTCAGCGTCAGGCAACGTTAGCTAACTCGTACAGTGCCGACGGCTTTAGAAGTACAGGCCACTGTTAAATGGGGTATATTGTAGGCACTAAACCATAACTTTCGCCTTTTGTTAAGTTTTATCCACATTGCTTATCACATGGTAGCTATGGAAAAATGGTTCAAATGGCTCTGAGCACTATGGGACTTAACATCTGTGGTCATCAGTCCCCTAGAACTTAGAACTACTTAAACCTAACTAACCTAAGGACATCGCACACATCCATGCCCGAGGTAGGATTCGAAACAGCGACCGTAGCAGTCGCGCGGTTCCGGATTGAGCGCCTAGAACCGCGAGACCACCGCGGCCGGCGGTAGCTAAGGAAACTGGAGCTGTTTTAGTTCGATGGAATTAAAATACGGTCTGTTTCAATAGTATCTACTGCATTTATGTACAGATATAACAAAAATGTGTTCGCTATTTCATAGTTGCAGCGACGTCGATAGCAAATAAAGCGAGACCTTGAAATACGTCAATAGAAAATCAAACAGGCCATGAAAAATATTTATAAGCTAAGAAATATGTAAATAAGAAAAATATTTTGTAAAATTTATTTAAGTTATTTGCATATCGATGGTGATAGTGAAGTATCCACAGCAAGCTCTTTCTTGGCGGGAGAGCCCGCTCATTGATACGTAGGGAGCGTGGCGAGATTCGCGCAGCATTGTCGATAGAACACTCTTGAGTCAACTTTGTGCAGTGAAGTTGTGTGTAGAGACAGAGCGGTGTGCCTGTTCGCCACCAGCTATATACTACTTGAAGAACACTGTAATTATACAATTCGTAATTATTTATGAATTATTAAAAATCGACGTCACGAAGACATCAAAGGTATTTAAGCGTTAACTGCATATTGTAAGTTCGTTGTCACCTTTTTTATCTGTTTTATGTAAACGATCCCCAAACTAAAGTTTTATAAATTGAATGACTATACAGAGTTAAAAATTTATATTCAATCATTTTCTGAATAGATCAGTATATCTCAGTCAATATTGTATTATTTTTCATTGAACCCAGTAACCACAAGATTTAACTTTTGTTGAGTTTTCTCGATTTTTTATTTAATAATGACATTGTATTTTGCACCAGTAAATTCAGTCAAAAAAGCAAATGAATAATAAGTACAGTTTTAGCTCACATATTTGCAAATGCCAACCCAAATAATTGTCAACAATAGATCAGAGTGAGTATATTCAGACATGCAGTCAGATGGCGTTATCCAGAGGCGACCCAGTAAAATAAAAGGTAAAGGAAATATATACGTATGTTTTCAGGTTCACTGCATAGATAACAAGTACTAAGGACCATGGCATAAGCTTATGTGTTCACGTCGAAATAATCTCCTTTTGATTGTTGTTGTTGTGGTCTACAGTCCTGAGACTGGTTTGATGCAGCTCTCCATGCTACTCTATCCTGTGCAAGCTTCTTCATCTCCCAGTATCTACTGCAACCTACATCCTTCTGAATCTGCTTAGTGTATTCATCTCTTGGTCTCCCTCTACGATTTTTACGCTCCACGCTGCCCTCAAATACCAAATTGGTGATCCCCTGATGCCTCAACACATGTCCTACCAACCGATCCCTTCTTCTAGTCAAGTTGTGCCACAAACTTCTCTTCTCCCCAGTCCTATTCAATACTTCCTCATTAGTCATGTGATCTACCCATCTAATCTTCAGCATTCTTCTGTAGCACCACATTTCAAATGCTTCTATTCTCTTCTTGTCCAAACTATTTATCGTCCATGTTTCACTTCCATACATGGCTACACTCCATACAAATACTTTCAGAAATGACTTCCTGACACTTAAATCTATACTCGATGTTAACAAATTTCTCTTCTTCAGAAACGCTTTCCTTGCCATTGCCAGTCTACATTTTATATCCTCTCTACTTCGACCATCATCAGTTATTTTGCTCCCCAAATAGCAAAATTGCTTTACTACTTCTCCTTTTGATTAGTCACATTAATATTGTTACCAAGAAAGGCACAAGGTGTACAATATAGTGTAGTTTATCAGATCAGGCACGTTGTCCAAAGCAAGTCCAGACAGGAAAGCTGCAAGGCACAAAAAGTTCAATTCTCTTTCTTTCTTTTATTAGACGGAAAGTAAGTTAAATTATTTTATTCGACGGGAAGGTTTCAACCTTTAAATACTGCTAAAGGTTTAAATCATACAAAAAATACTTGGATGTGGAATACAGACTGCACGTGCAGATGACTTGGCGCTGTTGTGTGGCTGCTGGATGCCCTCTGGGGTTCTTGGCCGCGCATCTGTTAGGAGGGAGAGCGGAACCCCTCTCGCAGATTATGCCGAGGAATGCGACGCTGTTGCGGCGCGGCGCACGCCTCATCAATAACCGCCACCCTTCTTCACGAGCGCCGGACTGCAGAGGGGAACCCCGCGAGCTAACAAGTGGTGCCGCCACCCACTGCAACACCACTCTGCCGTTTCCGCTACACTGGCGCTCTCAGCTACGCAACACCCCTACTGATTGAGATGCATTCGCCTGCTTCACCGTCTTAGTCATCGCCGGTCGTGAGACATGCAACAAAATTAAATACGTTTTCTTAATGCTTTATAACGATTTTTTTAAAGGACATCATATCCGCCGCTAATTGTAGAGATGGTTTATTTCACTACTGTAATTTCGGCCTAAAGGCCATTATCAAGTGGTACTGTAGTAGGTTTTGCTTCAAGTATGTCAAACCTTAAAAACCTCCGACGTATACATGTCGGATGATTTTTTTCTGACTGGTTTGATGCGGCCCGGCACGAATTCCTCTCCTCTGACAACCTCTTCATCTCAGAGTAGCAGTTGTAGCCTACGACTTCAATTTTTTGCTGAATATATTCCACTCTCTGTCTTCCTCTACAGCTTTTACCCTCTACATGTCCCTCTAGTACCATGGAAGTTATTCCCTCTTAACATATGCCTTATGTTCCTGTTCCTTCTTCTAAGTTTTTTACATCTATTTCTTTCCTCTCGAGTTCTGCGGAGAACCACCTCAGTCCCTACCTTATTAAGTTTCAACGTTCTTCTGCAGCTCCACGTCTCAAATGCTTCGATTTTCTTCTGTTCCGATTTTCCTACAGTCCATATTTCAATACCATGCAGTGCTGTGCTCCAGATGTACATTCTCAGAAAGTTCTTCCTCAAATTAAGGCCTAGCAGGCTTGTCTTGGCCAGGAATGTATAGGGACCACTATATGCGACTGGTTTCCGTAGACTTCTAAGAACTTCCCGGTCGACGTGGACCTTTAATACCTCACAGTTGTCGTTGGAGGTGTGGAAGGTCCACGTCTACCGAGAAGGTTTTAGAAATTGACGGAAACCATTTGGATATAGCGGTCCCTATGGTAAACAAACGATTGGATGACTTTCCTAGTTTCCTGTATACGTACCTGAGATGGTGACAATGAGGCACCGAAAGTGGTAGCTGAATAAAACTATTAATAAAATGACGGCTGTTGGTATGTATTTTCTTCAAGTCTTGGACCAACCGCAGTCCTACTCCATTTACACAACATGGAATTACAGAATCCTCAGCGCCTGTAGCTGAATTTTTCAAGCAGATTTTCAAGAGATATTTGTTATCTTTATACGAGTCTGCAGTTTAAACATTGCTCCCCTGGAAATAAGGCTGCAATCATTCGTGAAGACCTTCTTTGTAAGCGAATTCAAATGGTTCAAATGGCTCTGAGCACTGTGGAACTTAACATCGGAGGTCATCAGTCCCCTATAACTTAGAACTACTTAAACCTAACTAACCTACGGACGTCACCCACATCCATGCCCGAGGCAGGATTCGAACCTGCGACCGTAGCGGTCGCGCGGTTCCTGACTGAAGCGCCTAGAACCGCTCGGCCACTCCTGCCGGCCCTGCAGAAATACTGAGCCTCCTTAGCCGCCCATAATTGCGGAAGTGTTGCCGCTGCAGGATTTTGTGCACGAATTGACCTTTCCGTTACGTCCCTTAAATGTTCTATGGGATTCAGGTCGGGCGGTCTGGATGGCCAAATCATTCGTCCGAATTGTCCAGAATGTTTTTCACGTCAGTCACATAAATTGTGGCACGGGAATATGACATCGTTGTTTGAGAACATGAAGTCCATGAATGGGTACATACGTCTCCCAGTAGCCGAACATAACCATTTTGAGTCAGTGATGGATTCAGTTGGATCATAGGACCCAGTCCATTCTTGTAAAATCAGCCCGCACCGTATGGAGCCACCACCAGGTTGCACAGTGCCTTGTTGATAATTGGGTCGATGGCTTCATGGACTCCGCACAACGCACGAACCCTACCATCAGCTCTTATCAACGGAAACCGGAACGCATCTGACCAGGCCACAGTCCTCCAGTAGTTTACGGTCCAACCGAGCTCAGGAGAGGCGCTGCAGGCGCTGTTAGCAAAGGTACTCGCATCGGTCGCCCGCTGCCATAGATCATTAACGCCAAATTTCGCCGTACTGTCCTAGAGGATATGTCCTTCGTACGTCCCACATTGAATTTTCTGGCTATTCACGCAACTTTGCTTGTTTCTTGGTACTGACAACTCTACACAAACGTCGATGCTCTCGGTCGTTAAGAGAATGCCGTCGACACTGCGTTGCTCGTGGTGAGAGATAATGCCTGAAGTGTGGTATTCTCGACAGGCTCTTGACACCTTGGAACTTGGAATATTGAGTTTCCTAAAATTACCGAACTATCAGTCTACTAAGTCACGGCTGCAAAATACTAATGCGAATTCTTTACAGACGAATGGAAAAACTGGTAGAAGCCGACCTTGGGGAAGATCAGTTTGGATTTCATAAAAATATTGGGACATGTGAGGCAATATTGACCCTACGACTTATCTTAGAAGATAGACTAAGGAAAGGAAAACCTACGTTTCTAGCATTTGTAGACTTAGAGAAAGCGTTTGACAATGTTGATTGGAATACTCTCTTTCAAACTGTGAAAGTGGCAGGGGTCAAATACAGGGAGCAAAAGGCTATTTACAATTTGTACAGAAACCAGATGGCAATTATAAGAGACGAGGGACATGAAAGGTTCAAAATGGCTCTGAGCACTATGGGACTCAACTGCTGAGGTCATTAGTCCCCTAGAACTTAGAACTAGATAAACCTAACTAACTTAAGGACATCACAAACATCCATGCCCGAGGCAGGATTCGAACCTGCGACCGTAGCGGTCCTGCGGTTCCAGACTGCAGCGCCTTTAACCGCACGGCCACTTCACATGAAAGGGAACAATGGTTGGGAAGGGAGTGAGACAGGGTTATAGCCTCTCCCCGATGCTATTCAATCTGTATATTGAGAAAGTAGTAAAGGAAACAAAAGAAAAAGTCGGAGTAGGTATCAAAATCCATGGAGAAGAAATAAAAACTTTGAAGTTCGCTGTCAGA
The DNA here is from genome assembly GCF_023864345.2 of Schistocerca serialis cubense. NCBI lineage: Eukaryota > Metazoa > Arthropoda > Insecta > Orthoptera > Acrididae > Schistocerca > Schistocerca serialis. The sequence continues at coordinate 629,626,658 of NC_064642.1, read as the reverse complement.
GACAGCAAAGGACCTGGAAGAGCAGTTGAACGGAATGGACAGTGCCTTGAAAGGAGGATATAAGATGAACATCAACAAAAGCAAAACGAGGATAATGGAATGTATTCGAATTAAATCGCGTGATGCTGAGGGTATTATATTAGGAAATGAGACACTTAAAGTAGTACAGGAGTTTTGTTATTCGCGTAGCAAAATAACTAATGATTGTCGAAGTAGGGAGGATATAAAATGTAGAATGGCAATGGCAAGGAAAGCGTTTCTGAAGAAGAGAAATTTGTTAACATCGAGTATAGATTTAAGTGTCAGGAAGTCGTTTCTGAAAGTATTTGTATGGAGTGTAGCCATGTATGGAACTGAAACGTGGACGATAAATAGTTTGGACAAGAAGCTTTCGAAATGTGGTGCTACAGAAGAATGCTGAAGATTATATGGGTAGATCACATAATTATTGAGGAGGTATTGACTAGAATTGGGGAGAAGAGAAATTTGTGGCACAACATGACTAGAAGAAGGGATCGGTTGTTAGGACATGTTCTGAGGCATCAAGGTATCACCAATTTAGTATTGGAGGGCAGCGTGGAGGGTAAAAATCGTAGAGGGAGACCAAGAGGTGAATACACTAAGCAGATTCAGAAGGATGTAGGCTGCAGTAGGTACTGGGAGATGAAGAAGCTTGCACAGGATAGAGTAGCATGGACAGCTGCATCAAACCAGTCTCTGGACTGAAGACCACAACAACAACAACAACAACAACAATAACAACGATTTCCGAAGTGAAATGTCCCATGCATCTAGCTCCAACGACCATTGCGCGTTCAAATTATTTTAATTCCAGTCATGATGCCACAATCACGTCAGAAACGTCTTCAAATGAATCGTCTGAGTACAAATGACAGCTCTGGCAATGCACTGCTCTTTTATACCTTGTGTACGCTACTGTACCGCCATCCGTATATGTTTTATTGCCGTGACTTCTGTCATCACTTCCGTGTACATTGTCTGTTGTATGACTGAAATTGGAAGTTCCAATAAAAAACACTAAGTTACCTCTGAGGCCGGCCGGTTTGGCCGAGGGGTTCTAGGCGCTTCAGTCTGGAACCGCGCGACCGCTACGGTCGCAGGTTCGAATCCTGCCTCGGGCATGGATGTGTGTGATGTCCTTAGGTTAGTTAGGTTTAAGTAGTTCTAAGTTCTAGGGGACTGATGACCTCAGATGTTAAGTCCCATAGTGCTCAGAGCCATTTTTTTTTGTTACCTCTGAATGATTCCTGGAACACTACTTAAAAGGTGAAAATCGCCGCTTCCTCAAAACACAGTTTCGTCTAATTTCTCCTGTAATCTTCAAGAAACAGATTTGGAAATTTCTTTTGCGCGTCAGTTGCGTCGGGTTTGCAAGAGAAAACCGCCAGTTCACTTCGTCATGGCTGTGCGTGTTTTTCTCGGCAGTAGAGACCAATGGCTTTGCTCCACGTGGGCTGTGAACCCGCCGAGGTCATCCAGCACTGCAAAAATGTCCCTGCGCCGGCAAGTTGAATACTCTCGGTCTTTTCTGCGAGAGTGAAGGAACAGGACGATATTGTATGGACGATAAATAATGTCGGTATCTGCGGCGTGTATCAGGATTATAAAGTACATTCGGACACGCATGCGCACGTAATTAAGCTCTCCCAGTGCGACGATTGCGCGCTCGTTTATTGTCAGCCGGAGCCACAAATCGCAGCCGGGGGACAGGTTGGCGAAATAGTACCAGCCACCTCGCCTGGACAACACGTTTCAGACGCTGTTATGTATGGGTAAAGACCTCCGCGTGTGCGCCTACGTTTGCAGCTCCTTATGACTAGGCGACCGCCCGAGATTGGGGAACGCGTCGCATAACCGCGTGAAGCAGTAACAAAGCACAGTTGAAGCACTTTTGTAGCACCGAGTCTGACTTGGTCGCTAGTCACGAGCAACAGCATTAAGCAACAGATTTCTGGTGTGCCGTGTAAGCCGCATTAGCAGCCTTCAACATAAACGCAAGCAAATGAGGCTAGGTTCTTGTCTTGAAAATACACTCTGACTATCTGTAGTTGAATGATGACCGAGGTTTCACTTAATCAATGCGAGTTAGTTAATTATTTATACAGGTACATGTTCCACTGGTCATTTGAGAGATTCTTATATCGAGAGTATGTGGAACTAGTCTGTTTACAGGATATATACACACAATCACGCAACTACAATTAAAGTATTCTTTTTAGAAGTTACCAGTCCACGGACTAGGGGGAGCTGAGCAGGAGAGATGATTTTAGGTTACAGTTAAAATTTGTCTTGCTACCTGTCATACATTTTATGTTATTGGGTAAATAAGAAAAAAAATTGCTGCTGCATAGTGAACGCCTTTCTGAGTCACTGACAATATTAATAATGGTTAATAATCGTGATTTTTTTCCTCTAGTGTTGTAGAGGCGACCAGCACTGTTGTCCTCCTGTTGTGAGGGATTATTTGTGACCAATTTCATTAGCAAGTATATGAATTATGATGGTGCATTTAAGATGCCAAAGTCCTTGAAGACGACGGCAGATGAACATAACGTACTACTCGCTTTTTTGCCAGAGACATTTTCTTTCTAAGTGTTGACTCATCTTAAATAATTATAGCATGAAAGATTATTGACTGAAAACATACATAAAATGTTTCGAAGACTAGCAATTGCACAAACAACAAAAATAGCCGAGGTGGTGGCGTGTTGATGACTCCATTCTAGACATTACTTTCTGTAAAGACGCGCCAGAGGTACACATAGAGAGCCGGCCGGTGTGGCCGAGCGGTTCTAGGCGCTTCATTCTGGAACCGCTACGGTCGCAGATTCGAATCCTGCCTCGGGCATGGATGTGTGTAATGTCCTTAGGTTACTTAGGTTTAAGTAGTTCTAAGTTCTAGGGGACTGATGACCTCAGATGTTAAGTCCCATAGTGCTCAGAGCCATTTGAACCTTTTTTTTTTTTTTTTACACATACAACATTTCTCCGACAATAAAGGAAACCTGAAGCCTTCTGCACACAGTTTGCCTCGATACATCACGTCCAATGGATGTTGCGGCGCTCACGTACCAGTTGCCATACAGTACTAAGGTGGTAATGTCGTGCCCTTACAGTCAAATAACGATCCACTCTTCTCAAGTCAAATGTGGTCAATCCTGACCTGGTTCTCGGGATACAGTTTTGGTCTCTATAAACGACCGCCACATCCGAGAACGGTTCACATAAAGCCATCGGACCAAATCAGTTTGCGACTGTCATGCTTCCTTTCTTCCTGTGGTCCTACACCTTACAGGAGTCGCAGCTATGTGCGACCAGGTGGCACTCGGGAGGTGGGACAGGTTTGCGCGATGATGACGGACGCCCCACCCAACGACTCACCGTGCTTTTGTTCACTGCCAGGTCACCATAGAGATTGTGCAAGCGCTTGTGAATGTCTTTGATGCTCTGGTTTTCCGGCAAAATAAACTCAATGAGGGCTCTCTGCTTGGAACGCAACTCTGTTACAGACGTCATTTTGAAGACTACGTATAGCGCTGCCGCTTATTGGTACTTCATGAAACCATGGGAGCTGAAGCGCGTATATTCCACGACGCCCCACAAGTTCTACATCTACATCTACATGATTACTCTGCAATTCACATTTAAGTGCTTGGCAGAGGGTTCATCGAACCACAATCATACTATCTCTCTACCATTCCACTCCCGAACAGTGCGCGGGAAAAACGAACACCTAAACCTTTCTGTTCGAGCTCTGATTTCTCTTATTTTATTTTGATGATCATTCCTACCTATGTAGGTTGGGCTCAACAAAATATTTTCGCATTCGGAAGAGAAAGTTGGTGACTGAAATTTCGTAAATAGATCTCGCCGCGACGAAAAACTTCTTTGCTTTAATGACTTCCATCCCAACTCGCGTATCATATCTACCACACTGTCTCCCCTATTACGTGATAATACAAAACGAGCTGCCCTTTTTTGCACCCTTTCGATGTCCTCCGTCAATCCCACCTGGTAAGGATCCCACACCGCGCAGCAATATTCTAACAGAGGACGAACGAGTGTAGTGTAAGCTGTCTCTTTAGTGGACTTGTTGCATCTTCTAAGTGACTGCCAATGAAACGCAACCTTTGGCTCGCCTTCCCCACAATATTATCTATGTGGTCTTACCAACTGAAGTTGTTCGTACTTAGTTGAATTTACAGCCTTGAGAATTGTACTATTTATCGAGTAATCGAATTCCAACGGATTTCTTTTGAAACTCATGTGGATCACCTCACACTTTTCGTTATTTAGCGTCAACTGCCACCTGCCACACCATACAGCAATTGTTTCTAAGTCGCTTTGCAACTGATACTGGTCTTCGGATGACCTTACTAGACGGTAAATTACAGCATCATCTGCGAACAACCTAAGAGAACTGCTCAGATTGTCACCCAGGTCATTTATATAGATCAGGAACAGCAGAGGTCCCAGGACGCTTCCTTGGGGAACACTGATGTCACTTTAGTGTTACTCGATGATTTGCTGTCTATTACTACGAATTGCGACCTTCCTGACAGGAAATTACGAATCCAGTCGCACAACTGAGACGATACCCCATAAGCCCGCAGCTTGATTAGAAGTCGCTTGTGAAGAACGGTGTCAAAAGCTTTCCGGAAATCTAGAAATACGGAATCAACTTGAGATCCCCTGTCGATAGCGGCCATTACTTCGTGCGAATAAAGAGCTAGCTGCGTTGCACAAGAACGATGTTTTCTGAAACCATGCTGATTACGTATCAATAGATCGTTCCCTTCGAGGTGATTCATAATGTTTGAATACAGTATATGCTCCAAAACCCTACTGCAAACCCACGTCAATGATATAGGTCTATAGTTCGATGGATTACCCCTACTACCCTTCTTAAACACGGGTGCGACCTGCGCAATTTTCCAATCTGTAGGTACAGATCTATCGGTGAGTGACCGGTTGTATATGATTGCTAAGTAGGGAGCTATTGTATCAGCGTAATCTGAAAGGAACCTAATCGGTATACAATCTGGACCTGAAGACTTGCCCGTATCAAGCGATTTGAGTTGCTTCGCAACCCCTATGGTATCTACTTCTAAGAAACTCATGCTAGCAGCTGTTCGTGTTTCAAATTCAGGAATATTCCATTCGTCTTCCCTGGTGAAGGAATTTCGGAAAACTGCGTTCAATAACTCCGCTTTAGCGGCACAGTCGTCGGTAACAGTGCCATCGGCACTATGCAGCGAAGGTATTGACAGCGTGTTGCCGCTTGTGTACTTTACATACGACCAGAATTTTTTCGGATTTTCCACCAAATTTCGAGACAATGTTTCGTTGTGGAACCTATTAAAGGCATCTCGCACTGAAGTCCGTGCCAAATTTCGCGCGTCTGTAAATTTTAGCCAATCTTTGGGATTTCGCGTTCTCCTGAACTTCGCATGCTTTTTCCGTTGCCTCTGCAACAGCGTTCGGACCTGTTTTGTGTAGCATGGGGGATCAGTTCCATCTCTTACCAGTTTATGAGGTATGAATCTCTCAATTGCTGTTGCTACTGTATCTTTGAATTCGAGCCACAATAAGTTGCGCATTATTTATTTATTTTTTCAAACGAAATTCGCAGAGAAAAAAATGTGTTGCATTACTTATTGGAAGGCAGTCGTAAGTTGTCCTAGACATAGAACAAGTGCTGTAATTGTACGAACATTTGGGCCGGTCGATTGCGAAGATCTTCAGGGCGTCAGGGACCGGGATACGCGGCCATCCATGCGACGCGTGAGATGGCCGGGCGGACCCCGCACTGTGGCGACGCGGCCTGCCATTATACGTGCCGCCGCCCGCGGCCGCCTTTGTGCGGGGCGGCGACGCTCAGGATGCGGCGTAATTAAATTAATTTCCCCCGGCGTCGCTGGGGGCGCTGGACCGCCGCTCCTAACCGTGACGTCGCCAGCCAGCTGTTCAGCCTCCTGTCTTGCGTAACTCCCCCGCACCAAGTACAGCCGTCTTCCTCTTTCTATATCGGTCTCACAAAGGACGTCGACTGCTCACTCTCCAAATTGTCGAGATCGTCTTCCTTAATCTGGTGCTTGTGAGGTCCCGAGAAGACACACCTCTGTGTTACTACTACAAATTATTTATTTACACTACTGGCCATTAAAATTGCTACACCGAGAAGAAATGCAGATGATAAACGGAGATTCATTGGACAAATATATTATACTAAAACTGACATGTGATTGCATTTTCACGCAATTTGGGTGCATAGATCCTGAGAAATCAGTACCCAGAACAATCACCTCTGGCCATAAGAACGGCCTTGATACGCCTGGGCATTGAGTCAAACAGAGCTTGGATGGCGTGTACAGGTACAGCTGCCCATGCAGCTTCAACACGATACCACAGTTCATCAAGAGTAGTGGCTGGTGTATTGTGACGAGCCAATTGCTCGGTCACCATTGACCAGACGTTTTCAGTTGGTGAGAGATCTGGAGAATGTGCTGGCCAGGGCAGCAGTCGAACATTTTCTGTATCCAGAAAGGCCCGTACAGGACCTGCAACATGCGGTCGTACATTATCCGGCTGAAATGTAGCGTTTCGCAGGGATCGAATGAAGGGTAGAGCCATGGGTCGAAACACATTTGAAATGTAACTTCCACTGTTCAAAGTGCAGTCAATGCGGACAAGAGGTGACCGAGACGTGTAACCAATGCCATCCCATACCATCACGCCAGTGTGGTGATGACGAATACACCCTTCCAATGTGCGTTCACCGCGATGTCGCCAAACACGGATGCGACCATCGTGATGCTGTAAACAGAACCTGGATTCATCCGAAAAAATGACGTTTTGCCATTCATGCACCCAGGTTCGTCGTTGAGTACACCATCGCAGACGCTCCTGTCTGTGATGCAGCGTCAGGGGTAACCGCAGCCATGGTCTCCGAGCTGATAGTCCATGCTGCGTCGAACTGCGTCAAACTGTTCGTGCCGATGGTTGTTGTCTTGCAAACGTCCCCATCTGTTGACTCAGGGATCGAGACGTGGCTGCACGATCCGTGACAGTCATGCGGATGAGATGCCTGTCATCTCGACTGCTAGTGATACGAGGCCGTTGGGATCCAGCACGGCGTTCCGTATTACCCTCCTGTACCCACCGATTCCATATTCTGCTAACAGTCATTGGATCCTGCCTCCGGCATGGATGTGTGTGATGTCCTTAGGTTAGTTAGGTTTAAGTAGTTCTATGTTCTAGGGGACTGATAACCTCAGATGTTAAGTCCCATAGTGCTCAGAGCCATTTGAACCATTCGAAGCAGAGCTCATCACTGAAGCCAATTATACTCCAATCAATGTGATCTACGTCGAAGACGTGTCTGGTGACGCCCCGGACTATGGTGGGATACGAACCTAACTGTCGCCTGCCATACTGCCGGACAACCAGGAGTGATGGTCTTGAGTTCCATTTCTTTTCGTAGCAGGAGCTCTTTGTTTGTCATCCTCGGTATCCTTACAGCACAGCGGTACGTCGACGATAATTTACGCCCGGTTTTGCTATCTTGCACGGCAAGCCGTCCTAGGTTTGCATTTCAGCAAGATAACCCCCCCCCCCCCCCCCGCACACGGACAGCGTTTCTACTACTCGTCTTCGTGCTTTCCAAACTCGGCCATGGGTAGCAAGGTTGCCAGATCTCTCCCCAACTGAGAAAGTTTGGAGCATTTGGACAGGGCCCTAGGGCCCTCCAAAAAGCTCAGGATTTTGACGATCTAATGTGCCAGTTGGACAATTTGGCACGAGTATGTTCGAGTATAATGACTTTTCTGGAGACTAGAAATCTACTCTGTAGGAATCAGCATGGGCTTCGAAAAAGACGATCGTGTGAAACCCAGCTCGCGCTATTCGTCCACGAGACTCCGAGAGCCATAGACACGGGTTCCCAGGTAGGTGCCCTGTTTCTTGACTTCCGCAAGGCGTTTGATACAGTTCCCCACAGTCGTTTAGTGAACAAAGTAAGAGCATATGGACTATCAGACCAATTGTGCAATCGGATTGAAGATTTCCTAGATAACAGAACGCAGCATGTCATTCTCAATGGGGAGAGGTCTTCCGATGTAAGAGTGATTTCAGGTGTGCCGCAGGGGAGTGTCATAGGACCGTTGCTATTCACAGTATATATATCGATGACCTAGTGGATAACATCGGAAGTTCACTGAGGCTTTTTGCGGATGATGCTGTGGTATATCGAGAGGTTGTAACAATGGAAAATTGTAGTGAAATACAGGAGGATCTGCAACGAATTGACGCATGGTGCAGGAAGTGGCAGTTGAATCTCAATGTAGACAAGTGTAATGTGCTGCGAATACATAGAAAGAAAGATCCTTTATCGTTTAGCTATAATATAGCACGTCAGCAACTGGAAGCAGTTAATTCCATAAATTATCTGGGTGTAGGCATTAGGAGTGATTTAAAACGGAATGACCATATAAAACTAATCGTCGGTAAAGCAGATGCCAGACTGAGATACATTGGAAGAATCCTAAGGAAATGCAGTCCGAAAACAAAGGAAGTAGGTTAGAGTACACTTGTTCGCCATACTGCTTGAATACTGCTCACCGGTGGGATCCGTACCAGATAGGGTTGATAATTCGCTACAGGATCATTTAGTGATCGCGAAAGTGTTACGGAGGTGATAGATATACTCCTTTGGAAGACTCTGCAAGAGAGACGCTTAGTAGCTCGGTACGGGCTTTTGTTGAAGTTTCGGGAACATACCTTCACCGAGGAGTCAGTCAGTCAGTATATTGCTCCATCCTACGTGTATCTCGCGAAGATGGTTCAAATGGCTCTGAGCATTATGGGACGTAACTTCTGAGGTCATCAGTCTCCTAGAACTTAGAACTACTTAAACCTAACTAACCTAAGGACACCACACACATCCATGCCCGAGGCAGGATTCGAACCTGCGACCGTAGCGGTCGTGTGGTTACAGACTTCAGCGCCTAGAACCACGTACGAGACTGGAATAGAAGGGAGAACCGATAGAGGTAATCAAGGTACCCTCCGCCACACACCGTCAGGTGGCTTGCGGAGTAAGGATGTCGATGTAGATGTAGATATCCCTGAGGAGGACATCCGATCAATGCCAAACCGAATAACTGCTTGCGCAACGGACAGAAGTGGGACTTGCTCAATTTGTTTAGCTCTTTCTCTCTAATAAATCATCAAATTTTCTTGAAACAATAATCATTTGTTTGTCTGTACATGTACATCACATGTACCAATTTCCGTCCCATTCGGAAATACCTTCGTGGCGCGTCATTACTTTTTTTTAAACGAGGTTACCAAACAGTCCCATGCGTTAAAAAATGCAACTGGATTAGGCAGCCCCATTTTAATGCTTCAGGTACTGTAGAAGAAAGACGAGCGTTTTCTCGACATTCGCAACGTTACACACAGAGCATATACAATAACATTCACAGGAAAAATTAAGAGATCCTTGACCATTCAGTTGGTTGTGAAGAGAAAAAATCTGTGCAATAAATATTGAAGTTGGCTTGAGGACTGAAAATCTTTCTCAAACGGCATACCAGCGCGACTTTATTCTGTACAGTTTCGTCAGCTGCAGACGTTAATCTGTGACCCTGTGTCCCCGTCAGACACTGGTCCACGAACGAGTTCTGGTGAGCACGAAAGACCTGCGTGTCATCCACAGAAAATCCTTGGCATCCCGATAAAGTCACGTAGCGATTTCTCATTCAACTGCTGAACTACCTTCTTCGGACAAATAGCGGGGGAGCCGTAATGCCTTTCTGAAATATTATCCAGTGGCAAGGAGCGCGACAGCCGAAGAAATCTCGTGGAGCTGTGCGGTGAAAGGAAGGGCAGAATGGGACGCTTTAATCCACCGCGTGCCCGCGCATCGCACACGAGGATTTGCCGCAACCAGCGTCCGCTCCCGCGCCGGCAGACTACAAAAGAACGCCGCTTTTAAAAGCGGGCGCTCACAAACGGTGGAATCGGTGCGAGCGCGTACGGTTCGCGGCGGACATGTGGAAAACAGGATTCTGGGATGAGCCGAGGACGCCGCTTTGCGTATATTCCACGTCGAATACAGATCAAAGATCCGCAATCGGCTACAGCGGACACGAGCGTAAATGCCGATATCGGTTAAATTCATATCGAGCCACAGATTTTCGTTTGTACGAGATATTATGGCCCGCTGTTGTTTACTCTGTAGTTCGGAACGGATTATTTGCACTTAAATTTTCACATATCGCTTTTAAACACGCGAGATCTGCGCTGACCCAGCACCGTGGCTCGAGGGGAACTGTGAGTTGAGGCAAACAATATACGTCAACAAGAACATCTTCCTGATTCTGTGATCAATATATAACCATTGCTTTGACCATCTCATATATAGGCGTCCGCAGAAATTTGTCCCAGACGAAGCAAGATTCTTAAATTATCATTTTCTTGTTTAACTGATTAGGTGAGTGTGAGGACGTGCTATAACCCAAGAACGAAACTTAGCAAGAAGTGCATGAAAATTATTTTGTCTCAGAAAGTAGATATTTACCGTCTAAATTATGGAAACATTTTAACCACTGTAGGCTGAAATGATTCCATCATTTAGAAATCACACTGAGACTGTGGATCCGTGCATATTTATTTATATAATGTATTTTTGAAAAGCAGGAATGTTTTGACACACAAAAGGTAAGCATGTTTCCTTAGAATATGCTAGATAGATCCTTTTATAACAGTACTTTTTTTTAATATGGATGCTTCTTTTCGATTTAATGATCTTAAGTGACGCGTTCATATTAATTAATCCAGTATGTGAGCTGGGAAATATAGCTACATAACTCACCAATAGTGCTGAGTCGACATTTCTTCTTCTCCTTCCTTAGCGCTTGTCCCGCATGCTCGTAGTGTTCGCTGTTTTGGTTCTCTGTCATCATTTTACCCAGTCTTGGTCTGATCAGGGTGCAGGCCCGAGATCTTCAGATTTCGTGCAAGATGTCAAGCCACCGCTGCCTAGGTCATCCTACTGACCTTTTACCATTTTTAAACTAAAACCAGTCCTCGGCACTGTCGTTGTGTATGCTATAAGAGCATGCCCATACCATCGTAAGTGCGTTTCATCTTACCTACTATTTGTTCTACTCCATATAACTTTCTAACTTCATCATTTGTGCGTGACATAATCGTGTAGACGTAATTCAGATGTCCACCTGAGCGTCTTCTGTTGAAGAACAGCATTCGGCACTATCCAATGCAACTGAATAGATTAGTGATCGGAAAACTGTACGCCAGTCACAGACCGCCGTTTGAGCCATGTGCTGCTCAGCAAATTAGAAATTTCTGCGTCGAGATTTCCGTCAGCAGCTGTTGCCGAACCTAGGTACTTAAAAGTTCTCTTTATTGAGAAGTCAACGCCATCGATTTTAATAGTTTCCAGATCTCTAGTGGTGACATACTGCGTTTTCTGTATATTGATTCGAAGAACTACTTCTGCAAAAAGCGGAAAAACCGGAAATAAAAGTAAAAACGTTTATTCAACTTCCAATCTTTACCACTGCTTACTCAGAAATCTTCACGCATAGCCATGTTCATGGATTTACCTTTTTAATACTGACTGATATAATTAGAATTGATCAAAATTTGTTTTGAAAGCTACCTGTTGGACTATTTGCGCAAAATGTAACCCATGGCTAGCTTTATAACCTCCCAGAAAAACGCTCAAATTACTCACTGGAGACGACTCTTAATGGCCGAGTTCTTAGTACTGCAGCATTTGTCCAGTTTGACACGTCATGTGTAATCGCGTCAACTGGACTGTAGAGTTCTATAACTGCATGTTGCTCTGTGTTTGACCGTACAGATTTTTAGAAGGCCCCAACTCCTGAAGGAAACGTCTCTACGACCTCGAAAGTCCACACGGTTTTCTTCTAGACAAATGGTAAAATTTATCTGTGATTAAGCTCTGCAACAGGGTGGACTGCGGGTTCCATACAGAAATTAGGGATATTGTGCACCTCACACCAACCGAGTTCAGCGCACACAGTTTCGAAACCGTTTCCACAAGAAAGGAGTTCTGGTTACTTTTGGTCTATCTCTCGCAGATATTGCACTGCTGGCTGTTAAGTGTAGCGTAACAGAACCAACTTTTTCTTAGCTTTTACAATAGAGTAACGAATGAAGGCCGTTGGAAGGAAGAAAAGTACTTCAGCTGCAGCTTCTGTATGTACTCTCTATAGGTCAGCACTACAAGTAATCAGGAGTGCTTAGACTCAGCGCATGTTACCGTAGCCGATGTGCGCAGTGACCAGTTTTCGTCCAAAGCGCTGAACGAGTTCATTCGTTTGTTCTGAAGGGGAGGCTGAAACTGTCTGCCACCTTTCGACCGGTCAGCGGGAGAATCAAGGAGCACGCCCTGGAATCTTCCTGTAACTGTTTTACGGAAACTATTCGGTAAAAAAAATCATTTTTGGTTTTCTTGTAAGTTTATATGTCACATTCACTACGATGTGCCCATCATTTCGTTAACTGTCATAGATACTGTGATATTTACATGGAAGTAAGATATTGCACGAAATTCGAAAAAGTTTGCAATGAAAAATAGGGTTCGCTATGATTTTATGTCTGGTGCATATTACATAATATTATACTGCTTGTGAAATTTAGCTAACATGTTGGATTTTTCTTTAGACTTGGGTGGACTCTCTTATCTGTCACCAGGCTCGAGAAAATTGATACAATGTAGCACACTCACTTGCGATCGCGCCGCGCCGTAAAGCTAGAGTGAAATACCCACAACATTAATCATATTTCATAAACTGTTTCAGATATCAAAACGAGATTTTGGCAAATGATAGCACACAAAGAGGAGGGTATTTTTTCCGTATGGTTATTATGCAAAACTTCGTTATCTGTCATGTTATTCCATTAACTACAGACTTTTTCGATGAGCGAATGTAATTTTTAAGGGCTATCGATAGCTGGTGAAACGAGAAATGCTATTGATTTTGGGACAACATACGTGAAGACATTACACACTTATTTTGTACCATGGACCATAAGATACTGACCATACTTTTCCTCATTTCCTCTCTTAACAGGCTTACTAAATCACTGTTTCAGAATTCTCTCGCAATTGTCTTGCACAACATGTTATTGTGGTGAAACTGTATAAACTCCAGTCTGTTTTGGCAAAAGAAGCAAATTTTAAGATGGCAACAAGAGAAATGTGTGGGTTTCTCTCAAAATTCGCCACTCGTGACGCAACCAGGCGAAACTAAATCGCCGCATTTTCGACTGAATTCTTTTTACATACTAACCAAAGCAGATGTGACAGATCTTTTTGAACAGTCACCGTGCAAATATGGACCTGGCGGGGCCCTGCTTAATATTTACAAAAAAGTGAGTGAAGGCTTCAGTTTAGAATGCACTTTCCCTCCAGCGCTCAGCATTTCCCCTACAGCGCCTCCTCACTGCCCCCCCCCCCCCCCCCCCCCCCACTACCGCTCTCCGCTAGCGTGTCCTCCCATCTGCAGATCTACTGGCTGCGGTATTCTGATCACTCTACCTGGTTAACACTCCTATTCAACACTGCACCTCGATTCAGTAGAATTCTTCTTGTGTTGAATTGCTATAATAATAATTATAAAAGGTGACAATTTTATTTATGCACTGACTTTTAAATAGTTATGATGGTATCTGATACTCAAGTACTAATGCAAAGAGACACAATGATGCTAAAATGCTTTAAATTCTTGCTATGGTTTAATCTCTAAAATTTAATAATTCTCTTCCTGTTAATATTTAATTAATTAACTTACGTCGTTCAGATTTCGTAACGCTGACGGCGTTAAAATTTAAAGTTGTTCCGTCCCTGTTTTGTTTTCTTTCAGTTGTTGCGAGCAAGCGATGGTGCAAAGCTGTTCGCTTTCAAGTCTACACATTTATAAAAATCAGGTCCAGGAAACATTTTTGTGATCACGGTTGCGATTTAGACGGTATTCGCGTAACTGTACTGTTCAAGAGTTATCGTTTCCGAAAGATGCAGGTTCGATTAAAGCTGTTTGCACTTTTGCGCAAATAATGAAAATATTCCTAACACGTCGCGTAACAAAAAGTAACATGCGAATCACAACCGTGGTCAAACTAAGAAAATATATGATGACATAAATGTTCTGCGCTGTTATTCAGGACAGGTTTAGATTAAACACCGCAATTTTCAGCCTTTAGAAATCACAAGACGATACACTAGAGATATTTGTTTTGAATAACTTGTATTACCTTTTCTTATACAATATCCTGATTGTTTCAAGGATTATCTCTCTCTCCTTTTTATAGCCTTTATACATTCACATTACATACATCGATTAAGAAACTTTTCTTTCTCTACCGACCAGTACGACAACAAAATCCGCCCCGACAAAATGTCTTACATAGAATCAGTTCTCACTTAACAGTCATATATAGTTTCGTAGTACAAACAGTGCTAGTTTATTCCGTGCACTAGAAAGTCTTTGATTCACTGAGCACAGAAATTAAAATAATAAAATTAAAATTACATTTTTAATATCGTCAATTCTTCTTTATATCGAAAATAAGGTTTGACATTGTCGTAATATTATTTTTCATCGTTGTAGCACTATAGTGTCCACAAATCAGTCCACCTCTGTAGCATAGCGGTAGCGTTAGCGCCTACCACGAAGGGGGCATGGGTTCGATTCCCGGCAGGGGACTGGGTGTTTTGTGTCCTTCATCATCATTTTCATCATCACTGACTCGCAAGTCGCCGAAGTGGCGTCAACTAAAATGGACTCGCAATACGGCGGCCGAACTCCCTCGAACGGGGTCTACCGGCCAACATTGCCATACGATCATTTCATTTCAGTGCCAAAAAGTTTTACTTTATTTTGCTACTGAATAACGCTGTCCTAAACATTACTGTTCGACTGACTCCAGCCCTCAGAAGAGCTGAAAAGAAGTCAACGTAATTAGTCTCACATTTGAAACAATAATAATTAGGCAATACTGAAATGTAAAAAATGAAGATAGAATATTTCGTACGTCAGGTCTAGTAAACGTTCAACACGAATCCATACTGAGTGAGAGTGAACTTGTATGCAAGAGCAAAAGTTGAGAGATAGGGAGGGGCGAGTGTGAGATGACAGGCAGCTGGAGCAGTCATGTGGAGAGCTGGTGCGCTCCCCGTCCGGGCTAATAATTTAGGCCGTAATTAGCGCCGGGAGAGGGGGAAGAGTGGGAGGGGTGGGAGAGGATGGAGTGCGGAGGGACGGAAGAAGAACAGGGCACGCCGGCACGGCCTAAGTCATCGTAACGGCGCACAGCTTGCGAGCAGATGGTGTTCCGAACCGTAATACCTACGTGTAATGCGTGAACTTTCCCTTGTTCTGAAGGCTTCGTCTCGCGCTTGCTGTCACAAATGCAGTACTGCGACGAACTTGCGAGACTGTGCGTATTGTTCCGAGATAAGCACGGAGATTCCACTTCATGCAGAATTAGACAGCTGAGGTGCTAAGAAATTCACGGGACTCGCAATCCTTAAAACGATCTGACATCAATGTCTCTTTTCTTTATGTGCCGATTCTTGGCGTTCTCCACAGATTCTTCAGCTGGTGTTTTTATTATTTTTCTGCCCATTGACCGTCCATTACTGGTGGCTGTACAGGGTGTACCAAGACTAATGGTCGGTATTCAAGGATATGAAAGAAACAATAATTCTACGCTAAAAGTCGAGTAAACATGGGCTTTCAAGTGCATGCCGTAAGAGCTACGGACACTTGTTCATCTTCACTACTGTGAAGCTCATCTCTTCTACTGAACAAGTGCTCACAGTTTTTAAGAAAGGCGCTTTATAGCCCACATTTGTCATTTTTGCTTCGAATGATCGTTCCTGTCATGTCCTTGCGCGTTGACTGTTCCTCTTGGGACGCTGTGCGCACAATACCTAACACAGTTCTCTAGAAATTGTAGAAGAGAATAAATAGTGCTTAACATAGAAGCATACAGCGAAGAGCTAAAATATTACCACAAATGCACACCGCGAGATCGAACTAAACCTCTTGGAGTTGCGGACGCGTAAAGCTACGCGGTGAGAAAAGTGTATGAGCGGGGCAGAGACGAATAAGGATTCATTCTGTCGACGATGTGGCCGAAAAATCCACTCACATAAATGACTGTGACAAAGGGCATATTGCTACGACTCCGCACTAGGGAACAGGCATATTACTAACGGCTAACATGTTCGGCTGTTGTCGTTCTGGCTTTGTGAACTTCTATGAAATGTGATAGAGGGCAGTGAAACCACAAGTCATCTGTAAGATGTTGGACGTCCACGCCTCGTCATGGACTATGAAGGTCAAAGGCTTGCATGCTTTGTAAAGCAGGGCAGGCGGTGATCAACATCATTCAACGCCAGGGACGCTGGCAGGTGGGCCAGTATGTGGATATGGGGGACACCCACATGGACTCCCAGAGGACCTGTGGTAATAATTAAGGGCATCATCGGAAATGTAAACTACGTGAACAATTTTGTAAGTCCATCTTTATAAAGATGACTGTGGGATCTCGGCTGGTCAATACAAAATGTCAAATCACAGCGTCTTCAGCCGTCTTCATTTGCAGTTATTTTATCGAGCAACCAGTTTCGGCGCTACATTACGCCATATTCAGGCCCCCTGACAGGCGTGTAGGAAGAATCCCAGGTCTAGTCAAAACAGGGGCCAGCATTCAGTGACTGGTATCCATAGATTTTTGACACACTTTCCGACTCAGTCACTGAATGCTGAACCCTATTTTTACTTGTCCAAACGTGCGATTCTTCCTGCTTGTCTGTCAAGGGCCTGAAGACGGCGTAATGTAGCGCCGAAACTAGCTGTTCAATAAAATAACAACTGCAAATGTAAATGGCTGAATGTGCTTTGATTCGACATTTTATGTGAATAATCAGACAAAATACATCGCTTCATGCTTCATCTCTTCCCCGACGATATCACTATTTTCCAGCGGCATAACTGCCCGTGTCACAGGGCCGAAATCGTGCTACAATGGTTGAAATCAAGCTGACGCTTTGACCAGCAAAATCGCCTGATCTGAATCATATGGAACACGCCTGGGATGGCCATCTGGGGTGCAAGCTCCGTGCCCACAAACCAGCATCCCATCATTTGACGAAACAGCATGTGCGGCATTTTTCTCCTGAAACCCAGCAAGGACTTCTTGACTCGATGCCTCACAGAATCATTCTACTGCGATCCAAAAGCACACAAACACGCTATCAAGCTGATGGTCACATTTTTTCGGTTCATCAATGTTTGTACAAAACTGGCATAGGCCCATATTCTGTAGGACAAAAACAAAATCATACCTAATTTTTAATTCTCGCGCTAAAACCGATGTATTTTACTAGATAATAACCAGTATGTGCGTTACACAACCTGTATCTTCGGAGAAAGTTTTGATACATGCGTACATACATACATACATACATACGTACATACACACATTCTAAAGGTTAATGCTTTGTCGATGCAGCTACTCTCTTCTGTCCTTGACTTTTCGTCTCAGTTCCATGTCATTGTCACATCCTACTCTCTTCTAGATGTCTTCCAAATACTTTGTCCTAGGCCTTCCTCTGCCTTTCTTTTCCAGCAATTTTCCTTCAAGAATTTTAATAATGAAGTTGTACTCTCTCATCATATATCCAATAAATTGTATTTTTATCTTTTCCACTTCCTTTCATAATCTTCTCTCTTCATTAGCTTTCCTCAAGACTTCCAGGTTGTTTTATCTCCGTCCAGCTCGTTCTTGGATTTTCACAACAGCCACATTCCTGGAGCTTCACGTCCATTCCTTTGCGATTTACCCAGAGTCCAACAGCCAGTTTACTCAATACGAATGTACAAGATTTTCTGACAACTGTATTCACATGTCTGCTGTTTAAAATGTTTAAATGTTTTTCTCACTCATACATGCTTGCTTTGAAACTGATATCCTTCTCTTCACTTCCATGAAACATCTTTTGCCTTCTGTGACTATACTAACGAGGTAAAAAAATTGTTTCACTTGTTTACTTCTGACTTCTCGAGAAGATCGTACGCGAGACCTTCCAAGAGAACGAAGCGGTTGAAATCGAAGGAAAGAGACTGGCATACTAAGCCTATGCAGACGACTCTAGGTCGGAAGAGGAGTTGGAGCAAATGACCAAACCACTAAAGGAGGCTGCCAGCAAATTTGGGCTAAACGTAAACGAAGCCAAGACAGAGTACCTCGTTATGACGCGTGGTAATTGTCAGACTGCTGATCATCCACAATTACTGCAGGTTGGGGAGCAGTCCCACAACAGAGTGCAAGTATTCAAATACCTAGTGGCACTTTTCACTGAGAATTCGTGATGTGAAGCAGAGATCAATGCCAGAAAACAAGCAGGAAACCGATCTTACCACATCCTAGCACAACTGCTTCGGTCCAGATATCTCTCCAGACAGTCAAGATTCGGCTGTACAAAACCCTGATCCAGCCTGTTGTTCTATATGGATGTGAGACATGGAGTATGCGGAAACAGGACTTCCATAAGCTCCTTGTTTTTGAGAGAAAAGTGCTTCGGAAGATCTTCGGTCCGGTTCTGGATGCAAATACAGGGGAATGGAGGATCAGATACAAACAAGAGCTTGAGGAACTATACCAGCAGCCCAACATAGCAGGAACTGTCAAAGCCAAACGAATGCAGTGGGCCGGCCATGTGACCCGGATAGAGGATAACAGATGGCCTTGGAAGCTCCTGGATTTCACATCTACAGGAAAGAGACCGCCAGGGAGACCCAAGAAGCGTTGGAGGGATGGACTCCATGAAGATTTAAACCAAGTGTCAAAAGATGTGAACGGATGGCGGATAGCAGCAATGGACAGAATACAGTGGAGGAGGAAACTTGTAGATGCGTGCTGTTCACTGGGCCTGTAGCAGTAGTAGTAGTAGTAGTAGTAGTAGTTTACTTCTGAGGTCATCAAATACATCATACACTGAAGAGCCAAAGAAACTGGTGCACTTACCTAATATGGTGTAGGGCCCCCGTGACACTCAGAAGTGCCGCAGCACGACGTGGCATGGACTCAACTAATGTCTGTAGTAGTGCAGGAGGCAAATGCGGTCATGAATTCTGAGGGCTGTCCATAAACCCTTAAGAGTACGATGGCGTGGCGGTCTCTTCTGAATAGCGCGTTGTTAGGCACCCCAGATATGCTCAATAAGGTTCATGTCTGGGGAGTTTGGTGGCCAGTGTGAATGTTTAAACTCAAAAGAGTGTTCCTGGAGCCATTCTGTAGCAACTCTGGACATGTGGGGTGTCGCATTATCCTGCTAGAATTGTCCAAGTCCGTCGGAATGCACAATGGACATGAATGAATGCAGGTGATCAGACAGGGTGCTTACGTACGTGTCACCTGTCAGAGTCGTATCTAGACATATCAGGGGTCCCATATCACTCCAACTGCACACTCCCCAACCATTACAGAGCCTCCACTAGCTTGAACAGTAACCTGCTGACATGCAGGGTTCATGTATTCATGACGTTGTCTCCATACCCATACACGTCCATCCGCTCTATACAATTTGAATCGGGACTCGTCCGACCAGGCAACAAGTTTCCAGTCATCAACAGTCCAGTGTTCGGTGTTGACGGGCCCAGGCGAGACGCAAAGCTTTGTGTCGTGCAGTCATCAGGGGTATACGAGTGGACCTTCGGCTTCGAAAGCCCATATCGATGATATTCCGTTGAATGGTTCGCACGCTAACACTTGTTGATAGCCCAGCATTGAAATCTGCAGCAATTTACGGAAGGCTTGCACTTGGGTCACGTTGAATGATATCGGAGAGTTGATGTTTTACCAGATTCCTGATATTCACGGTACACTCGTGAACTGTCGAAGGGGAAAATCCCCACTTCATCGCTCGGAGATGCAGTGTCCCATATCTCGTGCGCCGTCTATATCACCACATTCAAACTCATTTAAATCTTGATAACCTGCTATTGTAGCAGCAGTAACCGAACTAACAACTGCGCCAAAAGATAATCTATCCTACGCACAGAGTACGTCTAAAAGTTTTCCATTTGTTTAACTTTTTTTTGGCATCTCTTCGTTTAAATGGCGCTACAATGATGAAAGTCTCTAACAGTCAACTGAAAACCCTGAAAACTGTGATTCAAAGTGTATGCTGGCTAATAAAATTAGCTGAAGAAAACAACAGAAGATTTTAACATTTTATTTTTAAGTCATGAGACTGCCACAGCTGACGCCATAAGAAACCCCCATAACTAGAATATTATATTTTCCTAGTTATGACTAATAGGACACTAGAAAGGAGAAATGAGCAACGAATCAACGAAATCTTCAAGAATGAAAATACGTTTCGTTGTGTGCAAAACAGATTAAGCACAGAAATTGATGTGTTGGAACCGAAAAGTACGGTGCTATTGCGAACCTTCGCTCTACATATTCTGCCAGGATGTTTCCTCTGTAGGAGTACAGCTAACTTCCTTCTCTGTGCTTCCCCTGCCTGTGTTTGTGTTCCGATGCTAATGACCTCGTTGTCTATGGGACATTAAACCCGAATCTTCCTTCCGTCCTGTGCATTATGTACTACAATTTAAATGAAATGATAGCTCAGCACGGTTCAGCATGAAGAACTGAAGGAAAACCAAAAGCGAAGTTGGTGTGTGTGTATGTGAAATCTTATGTGACTTAACTGCTAAGGTCATCAGTCCCTAAGCTTACAAACAACTTAACCTAAATTATTCTAAAAACAAACACACATACCCATGCCCGAAAGAGGACTCGAACCTCCGCCAGTCCATGACTGTAGCGCTTGAGACCGTTCGGCTATTCCCGCGCGGCAAGCGAAGTTGGAAAAGTTCTCCTAAACAAACACATATTCGATGCCTCTTTTTGACCTCGGGACACGTGAGGAAGGTCTCGTTCCTTTACTCCTCTCCAATGAGCATCAAGCCGTTCAAAGACCTCAGCTGCGGCGGGTACGAGGAAGAACAGCGATTTTCGCTCGTGTCTACTTGCAGCGGCAGCGAGCGTACGGCGTGCCGTATAATTAATGAGCACGCCCAGACGCACTTCCGGCAACTCTTCCTTCTAGCGGCAAATACTGCAATCGCGCAGCGCGCGCACCAGCTGCTAATTCCATAATTAGCAGCCGGCCTCATTAATTAGTGAGCAGGCGATACTTTTGTCCCGTGATTGCGGCTCTACGGGGCTCTCGCCGTTAAACCAGACAACGGTGACGTCACAGACACGTCTCCACGCTGTCACCAACAGGTACACTCGTCCAGGTACAACCGTTTTCCGAAAATAGAGGTGCTCATTTTTCCGACATTATCTGGTTAACTGTTGCTTCTGCAACGCACTGTGGACTTAAATATAAATTAAGAATAAAACTAAAGCGATTTCTGAATATTCGTCTGCAAACTCTGTTCAGGCTATCGCAAAAGGCTCGGAAGATAACTTTGCACTAACGTAAACAGGTACAATCCCATAGACGTAAATTTGTGCACACTTCACGTGCAACACCTGGTTGCCTCCGCTGCGGTCACAAAAACAAACACTTGAACTGTAGCACATCCGAGTTACGGGTTTACATTTACGTTTGCTGTAGTAGGGCGCATGTTAGTGTGACCTTTCTGCTGACGGCTGAACTACGATTTGTGGTACAGTTTTTTTTTTATGATTACGTACAAGAAAAGATTGCGGAGTACGAAGCATAGACATCTGTACACGAACAAGCCCGTTTGCAGTGATTTGGGCCACATTTGGCTTGGAATCTCATTGACTGGAGTGGAATTGTCTTCACTAATGAGTCCTGTTCCTTTGTTCATCAAACTGTTCGATACTAGTAGAATTCTTTTGACAAAGATGAAACGTCCCCTTAGAAAAATTTATGAATGATTGTGCTGGTAAACCCCTTACGTTATTTGATTTTCAAACAGCTGAGCTGAACTGAACGTACTCAGACATTTCTCTCTTTACTTATTCTGATCATCACTGAACACGATATTTTTAGCGCTGACTTTCAATAATCTCTACAAAAGAATGGCCCTGACTAACAATAATCTATACCTTTCATGAATCACTTACCTCACAAAAATCTTCGTTACTCGAACTACTGCAACACAGCGAGCGCCAATACTGCCAGCTAAATAAAAGATTCTAACTACTGAAGTCACTAACTACTGATGGGCATAGTTAGCAAATGAAAGATTTTGATAGAGAACAAACAATGTATTTACCTTAATAGTGTTCAAAAGTCATAATATAATATATATATATATATATATATATATATATATATATATATCAGTTCATGAAATCCAGACTTATAAATTTACTGTCTCTGATGGACACACGTCCATATCCTCCGCTCCAAAATTTCGCCATCTCTCTCCCCACATCCACCACTGCTGGCGGCTCACCTCCAACTGCGCAACGCTACGCGCTAACAGCCAACTGCCCAACACTACAATAGCGACAATTTCAACAATGCCCACCAGCCACAGACTGCACACAGCACAGACAGTGATTTTCATACAGAGCGCTACGTGGCGTTACCAATATGAAAACCTAAACAGCCTACTTACAAAGAGTACCCTCATTACCTGTGTTCATTGCTTCTTCCGTCATGTATTGTTTTGCTTCCAAGTTAGCAGATGCCTTAACTTCGCCTAGTTCATGGTCCGCAGTCATGAGGTTAAGTTTGTAGTTAATCTCTTTTCTGCCATTCCCCATTACTTTCGGTATTGTTCGGCATACACTTAATCCATATTCTGTGCTCAGTACATTGTTCATTTCGTTCACTGTGTCGTGGAATTCTTTCTCGCTTCCACTGCGTGTCATCAGCGAATATTGTCATTGATGGCCGTTCACCCTCAACCTTTCTTTTGTTCCCGTCACAGCTTTTAGATGTGGACTGACCACTGTGGACAAAAGACTGCATCCCTGTCTCACACCATTTTTAATCGGAGTGTTTCGTTGTTTCTTTTTGTTCTCTCTTGGTTCTTACGTATATTGCCCGCTAGTCCCTATATAACATCAATAATATTAAAACCAAATTGATGGAAGTAGTCCATTAAGAGCCGAACACAGTTAGTGAAAGCTGGGATATTTGTGCCAAAGTTTGTAGCCACTCTTGGGGAAACGGAGGGAAATTCCTAATTAAGAGTGAGTTAGTTAAGCAAGTAGTATGAATTTTTCAGCAGCGCACACAGCCTTAGGGCCGGGTGGCCATTTCGCGATGTTTGTGGCGCGCCGTAAATTATAGACGGACAATGCAGGCGCCAGAGCAGCTGGCTCGTGGCCCGGTCTTAATTTCACAGCAATTAACTCCCAGCCACGGCACCAGAGGGCTGGCCGGTCGGCGTCTCCTGCCACCAGCCACGGGGCCCCAGCGGACGCCGTTTATCTGCAGGCATCTCTAGCGGGCTGCGGGGTGCAGTAGTTCGTCACCAATCTCAATGACAAACTCGTAACTATATGCATGTATAGGAATTCCCAAGTAATGTAGACGCTGCTCATATTTCATAAATGGCGGAACCATAACACCATTAGACAGTGGCAAACATTAATACACTGAGGTGAACAAAGTCGCTATATCCACATATACAAATAGCGGTAGTATCCCGTGCACAAGATATAAATGGGCGGTGCATTGGCAGGACTGTCATTTGTGCTCAGGCGATTCATGTGAAAAGGTTTCTGGCGTGATTATGGTCGCTCGACGGGAATTAACAGACTTTGAACGCGGATAATGGTACTTGGAGCTAGACGCATTGGACATTCCATCTCGGAAACCACTAGGGAATTCAATATTCCGATATCCACAGTGTCAAGAGTGTGCCGAAATGTTGTTCTTGTTGTTGTTGTTGTTGATGTGGTCTTCAGTCCTGAGACTGGTTTGATGCAGCTCTCCATGCTACTATATCCTGTGCAAGCTTCTTCATCTCCCAGTACCTACTGCAACCTACATCCTTCTGCATCTGCTTAGTGTATTCATCTCTTGGCCTCCCTCTTCGATTTTTACCCTCCACGCTGCCCTCCAATACTAAATTGGTGATCCCTCGATGCCTCAGAACATGTCCTACCAACCGATCCCTTCTTCTAGTCAAGTTGTGCCACAAACTTCTCTTCTCCCCAATACTATTCAGTACCTCCTCATTAGTTATGTGATCCACCCATCTAATCTTCAGCATTCTTCTGTAGCACCACATTTCGAAAGCTTCTATTCTCTTCTTGTCTAAACTATTTATCGTCCATGTTTCAGTTCCATACATGGCTACATTCCATACAAATACTTTCAGAAACGACTTCCTGACATTTAAATCTATACTCGATGTTAACAAATTTTTCTTCTTCAGAAACGCTTTCCTTGCCATTGCCAGTCTACATTTTATATCCTCTGTACTTCAACCATCATCAGTTACTTTGCTCCCCAAATAGCAGAACTCCTATACTACTTTAAGTGTCTCATTTCCTAATCTAATTCCCTCAGCATCACCCGACTTAATTCGACTACATTCCATTATCCTCGTTTTGCTTTTGTTGATGTTCATCTTATATCCTCCTTTCAAGACACTGTCCATTCTCTTCAACTGCTCTTCCAAGTCCTTTGCTGTCTGTGACAGAATTGTAATGTCATCGGCGAAGCTCAAAGTTTTTATTTCTTCTCCATGGATTTTAATACCTACTCCGAACTTTTCTTTTGTTTCCTTTACTGCTTGCTCAATATACAGATTGACTAACATCGGGGATAGGCTACAACCCTGTCTCACTCCCTTCCCAACCACTGCTTCCCTTTCGTACCCTTCAACTCTTATAACTGCCATCTGGTTTCTGTACAAATTGTAAGTAGCCTTTCGCTCCCTGTATTTTACCCCTACCACCTTCAGAATTTGAGAGTATTCCATTCAACATTGTCAAAAGCTTTCTCTAAGTCTACAAATGCTAGAAACGTAGGTTTGCCTTTCCTTAATCTTTCTTCTAAGATAAGTCGTAGGGTCAGTTTTGCCGCACGTGTTCCAACATTTCTACGGAATCCAAACTGATCTTCACCGAGGTCGGCTTCTATCAATTTTCCATTCGTCTGTAAAGAATTTGCGTTACTATTTTGCAGCTGTGACTTATTAAACTGATGATTCGATAATTTTCACATCTGTCAACACCTGCTTTCTTTAGGATTTGAATTATTATATTCTTCTTGAAGTCTGAGGTATTTTGCCTGTCTCATACATCTTGCTAACCAGATGGTAGAGTTTTGTCAGGACTGGTTCTCCCAAGGCTGTCAGTAGTTCTAATGGAATGTTGTCTACACCGGACGCCTTGTTTCGACGCAGGTCTTTCAGTGCTCGCCGGCCGCGGTGGCCGAGCGGTTCTAGGCGCTACAGTCTGGAACCGCGCGACCGCTACGGTCGCAGGTTAGAATCCTGCCTCGGGCATGGGTGTGTGTGATGTCCTTAGGTTAGTTAGGTTTAAGTAGTTCTAAGTTCTAGGGGACTTATGACCTAAGATGTTGAGTCCCATAGTGCTCAGAGCCATTTGAACCATTTTTTCAGTGCTCTGTCAAACTTTTCACGCAGTGCCGAAATACCAAATTAAAAAAAAAAAAAAATTGGTTCAAATGGCTCTGAGCACTATGGGACTCAACTAAGGTCATCAGTCGCCTAGAACTTAGAACTACTTAAACTTACCTAACCTAAGGACATTACACACATCCATGGCTGAGAGAAGATTCGAAACTGCGATCGTAGCGGTCGCGCAGTTCCAGACTGTAGCGCCTAGAATCGCTCGGCCACTCCGGCCGGCACCAAATTTCAGATATTACCTTTCTCCACGGACAACGCAGTGGCTGACGGCCTTCATTTAACGACCGATAGCAGCGGCGTGGTAACAGACAAGCAACACTGCGTGAAATAACGGCAGAAATCGATGTGGGACGTACGACGAACGTATCTGTTAGGACAGTGCGGCGAAATTTGGCGTTAATGGGCTGTGGCACCAGACGACCGATGCGAGTGCCTTTGCTAGCAGCACGATGTCGCTTGCAGCGCCCCTCCTGGACTCGTGACCATGTTGGTTGCATCCTATACGAGTAGAAAACGGTGGGCTGGTCAGATGAATGTTGGTGATAAGGTTCGAATGTGGCACAGACCATACGAAGCCATGGACTCAGGTTTCAACAAGGTACTGTGCAAGCTGGTGGTGGCTTCAAAAGGGGTGTTTACATGGAGTGAACTGGGTCGTCTTGTCCAGCTGAACCGATCATTGGCTTGACTTGATTGGTTACCAGGGGATCATTTACGGCTATTCATGAACGTCATGTTCCCAGACAACAGTGTCATGTGGTCGGGCCACAGTTGTTCGCGTTTGGTTTGAAGTACTTTCTGGACACGTCGAGTGAATGATTTGACCATCCTGATCGCCCGACATGAATCAAATCGAACATTTATGGGGCATAACCTAGAGGTCATTTCCTGTACAAAATCATGCACTGGCAACACTTTCGCAATTATGGATGGCTATAGATACAGCATGACTCAGTATTTCTGCAGGAGATTTCCAACTACTTGTTGAGCTGCTGTATTAAGCCGTGCAAAACGGGATCCTACGCGATATTAGGAGGTATCTCGTGACTCTCTGTCCCTAGTTCAGAGCTGAGACCGAATTTTGTAGTAGAGCGAGACGGCGCCCACTCCACTAGCCAATGACAATGGGCAGAAAATCCGCAAAAAGCACTAACGAAGTGGGAAGACTAGTGATTCACTAAAGCTCATTCAACGAGACCTCTTTGCAGCACCAGAAATACGGGAAAAGCGAGAGTCCAAGCGTTGGTACTACTGCTTAGGAGAATAATTAAAGGGACTTCTTTGGCTTCTACAAGACATTCAAATGGCTCGCCCGTGCTTTCAGGCGCGAAAGATAACCATTTTGGCTACAGTAGAGAGACTGCAGGTGGCAGGGGTAAAATACACGGAGCGAAAGGCTATTTACATTTTGTACAGAAACCAGATAGCAGTTATGAGAGTCGAGGGACATGAAAGGGAAGCAGTCGTTGGGAAGGGAGTGTGACAGGGTTGTAGCCTATCCCTGATGTTATTCAATCTGTATATCGAACAAGCAGTAAAGGAAACGAAATAAAAATTCGGAGTAGAAATTAAAATCCATGGAGAAGTAATATAAACTTTGAGGTTCGCCGATGACATGGTAATTCTGTCAGAGATAGC
Organism: Schistocerca serialis cubense; assembly: GCF_023864345.2. Taxonomy (NCBI): domain Eukaryota; kingdom Metazoa; phylum Arthropoda; class Insecta; order Orthoptera; family Acrididae; genus Schistocerca; species Schistocerca serialis. The sequence goes on along the minus strand of NC_064642.1, from coordinate 629,599,323 downwards.
GAAGGACTTGGAAGAGCAGTTGAACGGAATAGACAGTGTCTTGAAAGGAGGATATAAGATGAACATCAACAAAAGCAAAACGAGGATAATGGAATGTAGTCGAATTAAGTCGGGTGATGCTGCGGGAATTAGATTAGAAAATGAGAGGCTTAAAGTAGTAAATTAGTTTTGCTATTTGGGGAGCAAAATAACTGATGATGGTCGAAGTAGAGAGGATATAAAATGTAGACTGGCAATGGCAAGGAAAACGTTTCTGAAGAAGAGAAATTAGTTAACATCGAGTATAGATTTAAGAGTCAGGAAGTCGTTTCTGAAAGCATTTGTATGGAATGTAGTCATGTATGGAAGTGAAACGTGGACGATAAATAGTTAGACAAGAAGAGAATAGAAGCTTTCGAAATGTGGTGCTACAGCAGAATGCTGAAGATTAGATGTATAGATCACATAACTAATGAGGAGGTATTGAATAGAATTGGAGGAAAGAGAAATTTGTGGCACAACTTGACTAGAAGAATGGATCGGTTGGTAGGACATGTTCTGAGGCATCAAGGGATCACCAATTTAGTATTGGAGGGCAGCGTGGAGGGTAAAAATCATAGAGGGAGACCAAAAAATGAAACACTAAACAGATTCAGAAGGATGCAGGTTGCAGTAGGTACTGGGAGATGAAGAAGCTTGCACAGGACAGAGTAGCATGGAGAGCTGCATCAAACCAGTCTCAGGACTGAAAACCACAACAACAACAGAGAGACTGCTGAATTAAATAAAAATAGAACAATATTCGTCGTTCCCATCCTCGTTCAATTATCAGTGTGACTTTGAAACAGAAAATTTAGAGCAACAAGAGCATGCTATTGCAAGACGAAAAATGGTAAAAATACGAAATAGGTTCTACTTTTTCGTGTACATTTAATAAACAATCGAAATTTCAATGAATAAAAAATACATTGTTTGGCATTTCTGACGCACACCGCTAGGCAGTATTGTTCTATTCTCTGTCATTTTTTTCATGGTTATTATTTCGTGAGTTGTGAACGTGTGCGCATGGGAGGAAAGCTGCGCATTTTTTTGCGCTGGCCGGTGCATCACCATGGGTGTGACCTAAAGCGTTCTTTCGTGTTGTAGTTAGCTATTAACATAGTTGCGAAATTTAAAACAAGCATCGAAAGGAAATGCTTCAAGAATTATATGTTTTGTGTCGTCTCGTAGCCGCTATGGGCTTGTACCAAGGGAAGCAAGGAGATGTTGTTTGGTGGCTGGTACAATCTTCTTCTACACAACTGCACACGTGTGTTAACGTGGTTCTTTGTTCATGAGAACAAGAAGTTGCTTACCTTAAGCTAGTCCATATGGTACAAGCTCTTCCATAACAGTTCACGTTAGTCTCATTGCTGGGAGAAGTACAAGTCCCGCTATGTGCGTTGCTCTGGTCGCTACGTACTGACTGAGCTAGACTGACTCTGTCTCTGACTCGGCTGACTGACTGGAGCTGTAACTGCTACTGACTGACTGACTGACTGACTGGGCCCTGCGGTCCGCAGTGGCGGTCTAAATACTTGAGGTCGAGAGGGCGTTGTCGGCACGTTGCTTGCGAGTTTGTCGTTGGCCGGTGTCCTGATAGGCGTGCGTTATCCAGCGCCTGTTATCGATCTTCTCGCAATCTCTTTGCAGACAGGTATGCTGACGAAAGTTTATGCCAGCACAAGATGCAGCTTGCTTTCTCTGCTTAACAGAATGGTAGAACATTTAAACAGAGGATTTTTCTTTTAGTATTTCCTGTTATTCTCCTTTGTTAAATTTCATCAGTTCCAGTTAGTATAGGTCAGAGAGCAATGTTCGTCAGCAATTCGCTTGACGATGCTAGATCGCGTAAGTTATCTAAAATTAACACATGCATGTAAAATACTTTTCAAAGTGGTTATCGGACTTCATAAGAAAATGCAGGTTCAGTTTAAACAATAGAACGTTTACCACAAAGCGCTGAAGACGCCTAACCGTTGCGTTGTCAGATGTGCTGAATATTATATTCCCATATTCCATTTATCAGGGAAAGAATACTGTTATGACAAAGACTGAAATAAAAGCAGTATTAGCTCACAAAATGATTATTATTTCATATAGGTACTGACCTCATAACACTCATGTCTGTTCTATTCGACATCCAGAAATAGAAGAAAGAAAATTACAAAACAGTCTCAGAGTGTGGATGATTGTCGGACTGGTGGTGGTGGTTTCAGGAGGAGTAGGAGGAGATTAGTGTTTAACAGCCCGTCGACAGCGAGGTTCTTAGAGACGAAGCACAAGCTCGGACAAGGAAAGGATGGGGAAGGAAGTCGGCCGTGCCCTTTCAAAGCAACCATCCCAGCATTTGCCTGAAGCGATTTATAGAAACCACGGAAAACCTAAATCAGGATGGCTGGATGCGGATTGAACCGTCGTCCTCACAAAGGTGAGACCAGTGTGGTAACGACTGCGTGACCTCGCTCGGTCCATTCCCTTGATAAATGTAAACAGTGTGAAATGTATCAGCTTTTCATCTCCACTTGTTTCACTGATTCATGATAATGAATCCGTATTAGGAAAACAGGTACGCAAGTAGATACACTGTTATCGACGGTGTACTGTCTTGCATATCTCCTTGACCTAGCCAGCTGCATGACATGTCTTACAGTAGGCTCTTTGGTTTGCGGCGGCCAATGACATACACTCCTGGAAATTGAAATAAGAACACCGTGAATTCATTGTCCCAGGAAGGGGAAACTTTATTGACACATTCCTGGGGTCAGATACATCACATGATCACACTGACAGAACCACAGGCACATAGACACAGGCAACAGAGCATGCACAATGTCGGCACTAGTACAGTGTATATCCACCTTTCGCAGCAATGCAGGCTGCTATTCTCCCATGGAGACGATCGTAGAGATGCTGGATGTAGTCCTGTGGAACGGCTTGCCATGCCATTTCCACCTGGCGCCTCAGTTGGACCAGCGTTCGTGCTGGACGTGCAGACCGCGTGAGACGACGCTTCATCCAGTCCCAAACATGCTCAATGGGGGAAAGATCCGGAGATCTTGCTGGCCAGGGTAGTTGACTTACACCTTCTAGAGCACGTTGGGTGGCACGGGATACATGCGGACGTGCATTGTCCTGTTGGAACAGCAAGTTCCCTTGCCGGTCTAGGAATGGTAGAACGATGGGTTCGATGACGGTTTGGATGTACCGTGCACTATTCAGTGTCCCCTCGACGATCACCAGTGGTGTACGGCCAGTGTAGGAGATCGCTCCCCACACCATGACGCCGGGTGTTGGCCCTGTGTGCCTCGGTCGTATGCAGTCCTGATTGTGGCGCTCACCTGCACGGCGCCAAACACGCATACGACCATCATTGGCACCAAGGCAGAAGGACTCTCATCGCTGAAGACGACACGTCTCCATTCGTCCCTCCATTCACGCCTGTCGCGACACCACTGGAGGCGGGCTGCACGATGTTGGGGCGTGAGCGGAAGACGGCCTAACGGTGTGCAGGACCGTAGCCCAGCTTCATGGAGACGGTTGCGAATGGTCCTCGCCGATACCCCAGGAGCAACAGTGTCCCTAATTTGCTGGGAAGTGGCGGTGCGGTCCCCTACGGCACTGCGTAGGATCCTACGGTCTTGGCGTGCATCCGTGCGTCGCTGCGGTCCGGTCCCAGGTCGACGGGCACGTGCACCTTCCACCGACCACTGGCGACAACATCGATGTACTGTGGAGACCTCACGCCCCACGTGTTGAGCAATTCGGCGGTACGTCCACCCGGCCTCCCGCATGCCCACTATACGCCCTCGCTCAAAGTCCGTCAACTGCACATACGGTTCACGTCCACGCTGTCGCAGCATGCTACCAGTGTTAAAGACTGCGATGGAGCTCCGTATGCCACGGCAAACTGGCTGACACTGACGGCGGCGGTGCACAAATGCTGCGCAGCTAGCGCCATTCGACGGCCAACACCGCGGTTCCTGGTGTGTCCGCTGTGCCGTGCGTGTGATCATTGCTTGTACAGCCCTCTCTCAGTGTCCGGAGCAAGTATGGTGGGTCTGACACACCGGTGTCAATGTGTTCTTTTTTCCATTTCCAGGAGTGTATTAACCGTGAGAATTAGCTTTGAATTTTGTGTGGTGTGAGACCCAGTTACTCTCTTTCTCGTCTTGGTTCTTCTTAGGCTCACCTCACGTCATGTTTCTGCAAATGTGCTGATGAAATCACTACATACTATTGCATTAAGCAACGCATTGCAAATGTAGTCGGCTGCTTTCGTGTAGATCGACCTTGTTTTTTCGATTTCTTCATTAGACAAGTTAGATACCTTGCTCTTACTTGAAATTCCGATTGAAAGCGGAACTTAGTTTCTTGTGGACGGGTCTGAGTCGTGTGTCCGCGTGGACTGGCATATTCATTCATTCTATTGCCATCCATCATCACGCTATGAAACTTCCTCTCAGTTACTCACAAACCCGTTAGATCCTTTTACATTAGTACTTTACTAATCCTGTAAAACGATTTGTTACTTTAGCACTTATTTTGAATTTCGACGTTGATTAATGACAGTCATCGTACATCTGCTTATTCTGTAAAAGGAGCGGTTTTCTATTACAGCAAGTTATTTATTTTTTTTTCACTTGCTGCTCTTTATTTATTGACCCACCTTCTAATTGCTTATGGTGGGTCGTATTAAGCCTCTTAGCCACTGTGACTGGGCTCGGGCCCAGGAGTGGTTATGTGAGTTACCTCCCCTGTTCCCGATCCCACTCACACTGTTGCCCAAGTCTTGCCACGTGGAGGCGGGCTTTTACGTTATTTGTTCGTTTTTGTTAGTTGTGCAGCTTTTAGATACATTACAAATAATATAAATAATACGGAAATGGAAAACAATTTCATTTTGAATTTAAGAAGGAGTAAACAGAAAGATAGGAAAGAAAAGGATAGAGAAATTACCACCACCTATGTGTGGGTTGCGGTCAGGGTCTTGGAATGACCTTCAAGACGCTGGCCGCCACTCACAGTTCACATATGTACTTGTATACTTCATTAGCTTATTACTACTTACATAGTGCAAAATTAAATATTAACTAGTCTAGATGTGATGGAGTGATTTTATTGAATTTGTTTAGGTCTGTGTTTGTGTCATTATGTGTGGTTGTGGGTGTGTGTGTGTGCTTGTCAGACAAGTTCTCGCTTGATGAATGATTGGCACCTCCCGGCTATATGGCAACTCAGCCTGGACGGTGGTTTTCCCCGATCTACATTGTGTATCTGTCGGGTTGGGCCCAGCTAAGGGGAACCACAATTAAGATCCTTCCATCCAGGCCCAGTGTTGCCTCTCGTCGGGAGGCGTAGGTTCGTATGGTAGGTGCCTATCTTGGAGTTAACCCTTGTTTACAGGTGTCATGTCACCTTTGACTGCATATCCTCTTGTGTGTGTTCTTGTATATATGTGCTATGTGCGTGTGTGTGTATGTGTGTACATGTGCATGTAAGACCAGTTCCCGCCTCCTGGTTACGCGGCAACTCAGCCTGGACGGTGGTTTTCCCCGATCTACGTTAAGTATCCGTCGGGTTGGGCCCAGCTAAGGGGAACCACAGTTAAGATCCTTCCATCCAGGCTGGGTGTTGCTTCTCGCCAGGATGCGTAGGTCCCTGGGGTAAGTGCCTGGCTTTTGACTATTACTCATTTGTGATTTTGTGTGCATGTGTGTGTTCTTTAGTGTTGGATGTTGTTCAGGTACCTAGACTACTCATACGCAGGTTGCCACAATGGGTCGTCGACATGGCTTATCTCAACATCTGTGTCTTCGCCCGAGGTGTTTGTACTGCTATCCATCTCATGGGCACTCTGTGGTCTGCGTCCCCGGCCTTGCCTTCTGAATGGTTATTACCAAATCCGGTGCTAATGTGCCTGTTTTTCCGTATTTTCATTTTCTGCAGCCTCGTGCTTATGTAAGATGACGAACTTCGACAGGCGGCACCATGATTCCTGCTGAATATGTAGCTGCTGAGTAGGTCACTACAATAACTGGTCACTTGCTGTTGAAATATTCTTATTTACTGAAGCGTTTCGTGGCTCCGAGCACTATGGGACTTAACATCTGAGGTTGTCAGACTCATAGAACATAGAACTACTTAAACCTAACCAACCTAAGGACATCACACACATCCTTGCCCGAGGCAGGATTTGAACCTGCGACCGTAGCGGTAGCGCGGTTCCAGACTGAAGCGCCTAGAACACCGGCCGGCGACGCGTTTCGTGTACAGCCCATCGTCAGAACATGAAAACTAAGTCTTCATACTAAATATGGAGTCACATCTGTCAGTATCAGGTACTCGAATGTGCCCGAAACGCGTCAATAAATAAAAATTTTTCAACAGCAAGTGACCAGCTTATCTAGCGACCTCTTCCACAGTGGCGTAAGCCTCCTCTGTTGTCTTGAACCGCCACTCAAAAATATTTTGCACATTTCTCAACAGTATGTTTATTGTCCTCCCCCCATGAACCATGGACCTTGCCGTTGGTGGGGAGGCTTGCGTGCCTCAGCGATACAGATGGCCGTACCGTAGGTGCAACCACAACGGAGGGGTATCTGTTGAGAGGCCAGACAAACATGTGGTTCCTGAAGAGGGGCAGCAGCCTTTTCAGTAGTTGCAGGGGCAACAGTCTTGATGATTGACTGATCTGGCCTTGTAACATTAACCAAAACGGCCTTGCTGTGCTGGTACTGCGAACGGCTGAAAGCAAGGGGAAACTACAGCCGTAATTTTCCCGAGGACATGCAGCTTTACTGTATGATTAAATGATGATGGCGTCCTCTTGGGTAAAATATTCCGGAGGTAAAATAGTCCCCCATTCGGATCTCCGGGCGGGGACTACTCAAGAGGACGTCGTTATCAGGAGAAAGAAAACTGGCGTTCTACGGATCGGAGCGTGGAATGTCAGATCCCTTAATCGGGCAGGTAGGTTAGAAAATTTAAAAAGGGAAATGGATAGGTTAAAGTTAGATATAGTGGGAATTAGTGAAGTTCGGTGGCAGGAGGAACAAGAGTTTTGGTCAGGTGATTACAGGGTTATAAATACAAAATCAAATAGGGGTAATGTAGGAGTAGGTTTAATAATGAATAAAAAAATAGGAGTGCGGGTTAGCTACTGCAAACAGCATAGTGAACGCATTATTGTGGCCAAGATAAACACAAAGCCCATGCCTAATACAGCAGTACAAGTTTATATGCCAACTAGCTCTGCAGATGATGAAGAAATTGATGAAATGTATGACGAGATAAAAGAAATTATTCAGGTAGTGAAGAGAGACGAAAATTTAATAGTCATGGGTGACTGGAATTCGTCAGTAGGAAAAAGGAGAGAAGGAAACATAGTAGGTGAATATGGATTGGGGGGAAGAAATGAAAGAGGAAGCCGTCTGGTAGAATTTTGCACAGATCATAACTTAATCATAGCTAACACTTGGTTCAAGAATCATAAAAGAAGGTTGTATACCTGGAAGAATCCTGGAGATACTAAAAGGTATCAGATAGATTATATAATGGTAAGACAGAGATTTAGGAACCAGGTTTTAAATTGTAAGACATTTCCAGGGGCAGATATGGATTCTTACCACAATCTCTTGGTTATGAACTGCGGATTGAAACTGAAGAAACTGCAAAAAGGTAGGAATTTAAGGAGATGGGACCTGGATAAACTGAAAGGACCAGAGGTTGTACAGAGTTTCAGGGAGAGCATAAGGGAACAATTGACAGGAACGGGGTAAAGAAATACAATACAAGAAGAATGGGTAGCTTTCAGGGATGAAATAGTGAAGGCAGCAGAGGATCAAGTAGGTAAAAAGACGAGGGCTAGTAGAAATCCTTGGGTAACAGAAGAAATATTGAATTTAATTGATGAAAGGAGAAAAAATAAAAATGCAGTAAATGAAGCAGGCAAAAAGGAATACAAACGTCTCAAAAATGAGATCGACAGGAAGTGCAAAATGGCTAAGCAGGGATGGCTAGAGGACAAATGTAAGGATGTAGAGTCTTGTCTCACTAGGGGTGAGATAGATACTGCCTACAGGAAAATTAAAGAGACCTTTGGAGAGAAGAGAACCACTTGTATGAATATCAAGAGCTCAGATGGCAACCCAGTTCTAAGCAAAGAAGGGAAGGCAGAAAGGTGGAAGGAGTATATAGAGGGTTTATACAAGGGCGATGTACTTGAGGACAATATTATGGAAATGGAAGAGGATGTAGATGAAGATGAAATGGGAGATACGTTACTGCGTGAAGAGTTTGACAGAGCACTGAAAGACCTGAGTCGAAACAAGGCCCCGGGAGTAGACAACATTCCATTATAACTACTGACGGCCTTGGGAGAGCCAGTCCTGACAAAACTCTACCATCTGGTGAGCAAGATGTATGAGACAGGTGATATACCCTCAGACTTCAAGAAGAATATAATAATTCCAATCCCAAAGAAAGCAGGTGTTGACAGATGTGAAAATTACCGAACTATCAGTTTAATAAGTCACAGCTGCAAAATACTAACGCGAATTCTTTACAGACGAATGGAAAAACTGGTAGAAGCGGACCTCGGGGAAGATCAGTTTGGATTCCGTAGAAATGTTGGAACACGTGAGGCAATACTAACCTTACGACTTATCTTAGAAGAAAGACTAAGAAAAGGCAAACCTACGTTTCTAGCATTTGTAGACTTAGAGAAAGCTTTTGACAATGTTGACTGGAATACTCTCTTTCACATTCTAAAGGTGGCAGGGGTAAAATACAGGGAGCGAAAGGCTATTTACAATTTGTACAGAAACCAGATGGCAGTTATAAGAGTCGAAGGGCATGAAAGGGAAGCAGTGGTTGGGAAAGGAGTGAGACAGGGTTGTAGCCTCTTCCCGATGTTATTCAATCTGTATATTGAGCAAGCAGTAAAGGAAACAAAAGAAAAATTCGGAGTAGGTATTAAAATTCATGGAGAAGAAGTAAAAACTTTGAGGTTCGCCGATGACATTGTAATTCTGTCAGAGACAGCAAAGGACTTGGAAGAGCAGTTGAACGGAATGGACAGTGTCTTGAAAGGAGGATATAAGATGAACATCAACAAAAGCAAAACGAGGATAATGGAATGTAGTCAAATTAAATCGGGTGATGCTGAGGGAATTAGATTAGGAAATGAGACCCTTAAAGTAGTAAAGGAGTTTTGCTATTTAGGGAGTAAAATAACTGATGATGGTCGAAGTAGAGAGGATATAAAATGTAGACTGGCAATGGCAAGGAAATCGTTTCTGAAGAAGAGAAATTTGTTAACATCGAGTATAGATTTAAATGTCAGGAAGTCGTTTCTGAAAGTATTTGTATGGAGTGTAGCCATGTAAGGAAGTGAAACATGGACGATAACTAGTATGGACAAGAAGAGAATAGAAGCTTACGAAATGTGCTACAGAAGAATGCTGAAGGTAAGGTGGGTAGATCACATAACAAATGAGGAGGTATTGAATAGGATTGGGGAGAAGAGAAGTTTGTGGCACAACTTGACTAGAAGAAGGGATCGGTTGGTAGGACATGTTTTGAGGCATCAAGGGATCACAAATTTAGCATTGGAGGGCAGCGTGGAGGGTAAAAATCGTAGAGGGAGACCAAGAGATGAATACACTAAGCAGATGCAGAAGGATGTAGGTTGCAGTAGGTACTGGGAGATGTAGAAGCTTGCACAGGATAGAGTAGCATGGAGAGCTGCATCAAACCAGTCTCAGGACTGAAGACCACAACAACAACAACAACATGTTTATTGTTATATACTCGGTTATTTTTGGGTATTTCTAGGTAGTCAGCCTTACAGCAGACATGGTAAATGCAGCAGTGCAGCCAACAGAACCTACAGTCAGCTCTCACCAGATGCTTACACAGAATTTCGTTGTGTTCAGAGATCACTGTTTTTGTGTTTAAGTAGGGTTCAAAGTTGTTTCATATCGTACAAGGAGCATATACAAGTGCTGTGCACGGACGATCCTTTAGAAGAGGCTAAGAGTAGTAGTCCTTAGTTTCACTTGTAGTACTAACTGATAGTTTCCTTCTGAGACTCATAAGGCTTTTTCCTGTTGCGCTTGCGAAGTTTAACCGCTGCAACAAAAAATATAGTCAGGTGCTTTTTTTCACTATGCCTTGCCGGAAAAACGGCTGTAATCTTTCAAGCAAATACATTAGTTAAAATAAATGAAGACAACAGTTGACTTTCAACGGTAGCGTATAAATCTGCTCATGCGCGACCGAACATTAAAGGTTCATTCATTTACAGCCCCACTTTTATTCCGTTTCACGGGGACTGATGACACTATAGTATTTAAAAACTCCCTCTCTACATAGCCGGAGCATTTGTGTGTATACTGACAACGAAAATGATTAAAAACAGTATCTGGCCCAATAGATCTACGAAAGTCGTCCTCAGTTTGTTGAACAACAACTTGTTCATTGGCAAGTTGCATTTTATTTAGGTACAGTCCTCCATTTATTCTGACTCCTGGTCTTCCTCTGAGCTTCCAGTCGCTAATTATGTCATGTTTGCAAATATTAAAAAATGTAGGGGTTAACCTACTTTCTATGTGTTAATAAATATGACTTTGTCTGTATGGTAAAGTACTGAAAAAGGTTCATCTTCGTAGTGAAAGGATTTAAATGTTTCACATGGAAACCAAGACCACATAATTCACATTTTCAATTCTTGATTATAATACTTTCAGCCGTCCGCGGTGGACGAGCGGTTCTAGGCGCTTCAGTACGAAACCGCGCGACTGCTACGATCGGAGGTTCGAATCCTGCCTCGGGCTTGGATGTGTGTTATGTCCTTAGGTTAGTCAGGTTTAAGTAGTTCTATGTTCTAGAGGACTGATTAACTCAGATGTTAAGTCCCATAGTGCTCAGAGCCAATACTTTCAATAGCTTCACACAAACGCTGATCTCGCAGGCAGAGTCTGATTTTCATCCTTATATAACATTTCGCAACACTGAATTGTCATTGATTTTTTGGTGTCATTACATATTTCTATTATTTTGTAATACATAATAGATAGTATTTTCTCTGTAATATCCACTATTGCTGAATTGTTTATGCATTGCTCTGGAAATTCCTGTGTCTTTGGAAATGAGCATTGTACTTGGGAAATTTAGTGATTTACGATTCAAGATGATGTACAGTGCATGAATTACGATCCATCAGTTTTTACTCCCGAATAAGATGTGACGTACATGTCTTTCTTCGGCACATTAACAGCTTTGCTTATCAGCCATGCTTATGCTCAACAAATTCTTCTTATAATATTCGTGACTTAATTTGGTCGCGAAATATTTGTAGAACATTTTCTTGAACATTTGGTTGCATCGTGTTGTCAAGAAGAGCGTGTGTTTTCCGTTCTTTTGATCACTTTCTGTAGGTTTTTTTAAAATTGTTACGTAAGTCGATTATCTGGGATTTTGTTATCTTGCAACATTACCCCATCTTCTGATGCCATGAAGGAGCAATACGTATGTTTAACGCTGGAGACTGGAATTCATGGAAGCGTCTAGTAGAGACCAATCTGTGGGTGTCGAGTGATTGTCAGTCGTTACAGTTTTCTGATACTTCTTCTGGATATTCGAAGGGAGAGAATTAGGTCCCGTCGGCGATAAAGTCGTTAGGACAAACCCGGATTGGGAGGGAAGGAAACAACGTACGATTTCACGTAAAATTAAAAGCTATTGTTTTTATTAGTATCCAAACATACGAGTGTTACTACTGGGTAATACGAGATACACACTATCTATATACCCTAGCACATAATTCGGAAAGTATAGTTTTTATATAGTCATCTGGAATTTTCAGTTGCAAGAAGAATAGCGGCGAAATAGTTCTGAGATTTTACGACAAACGTCTCTGCCTACACATGTTACTAATCAATATCCTTTGTATGTTGCGGAGAAAGCTAGTACGTATGTCCTGCACTGCAGGACATGAGTTCCATTTTCGCAAATTATATTTTTCTGTCCTCTGTGAGGATTTTCGATCGCTTAACCAATTTATTTGCATCGTTGTATAACTCCTGAGGGTATTTTCGTTCTATCGCTGCAACTACAAAAAAAGTGTTTTTTTTTTTTCACCAGACGCGTTTCGCTTCATTGGGATACAATATCATTATGTCCACACAAATGAAGAATTTAATGACACCTTGCCAAGCATTTCCAGTTGGCCTCTATTACCATGATGTTTTATCTCAATAAAGCGAAACGCGTCTGGTGAAAAAAACATGCATTTTCTTGTAGTTGCACAACAGAACGAAAATACCCTCAGAAATTGTAAACTACGGACAATATGGCAACACAAATGAAGAAATCATTCTATAACTATGATACATTTGCTTGATCACTCATACAGAATGCTTCTGCAGTCAGCAGATGTCGAAGTTGTGGAGAGATCATAATGTATTCAAATTTAGGAACATTAGTAACAAATTTAACCTAATAGCAGCGGTTTGTATTTCGTTGCTTAGTTGTAGATAAGGTGTTATTTGGTTTGTCTATTTTAGCTTTATTAGTATAATAATAAATGTAACACGTTACAGTCGTTTGGAAACGAGTAGCAGTAACGTTCACCAAAATGGCGGAGAGACGTGTGGATTTTCTATGGAAACATCTCTTCCGAGAGAAGGAAGACGACGATAATGCAAGCAACAAAAGCGAGTCCAACAAGTAGGGCCGCGAGGACTCCGGCGTGTGGTACAAGCTCTTCCCTTTTTTGTCGTGCTTTCCCCTTGTCCCGTATGGCAGTGACACGAATTAAAACGCCCCTGCGTTTATCCCATACCGCAGCTGTGGACATGGGGCGAAGTATTATTGTGAGAGCACGTACGCGAGACAAATAAGTGCGATTAAATATGTAAGCCAGATTATGTGGGAGGTGGAATGACGATGAGGACGAGGGGCCGGTCCGCTGTTGCCAGCCCTTTCGCCCTCCGCCCTACGCCCTAGGCGGATGTCCTACGCAGGGTCGGGCGATCCAACTCTCTCTCTCTCTCTCTCTCTCTCTCTCTCTCGCCTGCTTCACAAAGCGCTTTGCTGCCCTGTTTCATGCACGGCCGTAAAAGCGTAGCGCCCTCCTCGTAACTAGTGACTGACGAGGGACAAAATGCCTTTCCCCCAGCACTGAGGTTCGGCAGTGAAGCATAACGGTGTTCAGTGAATCAAAACCGAAGGTGGATTTCGGCTGGAAGACGAGTGGTAAGGTCTTAAGTCGTTTCTGTTTTCAAGAAAGGTGACTGATAGATGGGCATAAAACTATATAACTGAAGTCAGTCTGTTGCAGAAATAATTACGGTTTATGTTTAGTACTCACGACTTATGGCCTTCCTGGAAACCTTAAATATCACTTGTGGGTATCAATAAGAATTCACCAGACAGCGGCTCTGTGAAACTCATCAAGATCTCTCCGTACACGAAATTCAAAAAGAGGTCAAACATGTGTTCATAGACTCACGAAAGGCTTTCGATAAAGCCCCGCACTGACGACTAATGAACAAAATACGAGCTTGCAAAATATCGGGCCGTCTTTCTGATTCCATTCTGGATAGACCTCAACGACCTGTTCTTAACTGGATGAAATCGTTATACGTGAACTTCGGACGTATGCCAAGAAAGTGTCATAGTGCAATTACCGTCCACAATATTCATAAGTGCCGGCCGGGGTGGTCGAGCGGTTCTAGGCGCTACAGTCTGGGACCGCGCGACCGCTACGGTCACAGGTTCGAATCCTGCCTCGGGCATGGATGTGTGTGATGTCCTTAGGTTAGTTAGTTTTAAGTAGTTCTAAGTTCTAGGGGACTGACGACCTCAGAAATTAAGTCCCATAGTGCCCAGTGCCATATTCACAAGTGATCTTGTGGATGATGTCAGAAGCCCTCTGAGATTGTACAATATATTGTACATGATGCTTCAGAATGAATTTTCTCTCTTGCAGCGGAGAGTGCGCTGATTCGAAACTTCCTGGCAGATTACAACTGTGTGCCTAACCTGGAAAGTTTCGAGTCAACGCACACTGCGCTGGAGAGTCAAAATTCATTCTGGAGACAATCGCTCAGTCTGTAACTAAGTCGTGTCTCCAGAGTACCCTTCCTTCTAGCAGTGCTACACGGAAACGTGTGCAGGTGAACTTCAGTGAATTATGGAAGGTAGGATATACTTTAATTCAGAGTGTGGTCGACAAACTCCAGCGGCAGCCATTACAAGAGAAGTGTGATGTATCACGGGCAGAGTTACTGTTCAAACTCCGAGAGCTCACGACGCAACAATAATCAGGCAACTAATTATTTAATTCGTCATATGTCTCTCTAAACGGCTATGTTCAGCAAATCAGCGAAAGTCGTGCTCATACGGAAGTTTACAGACAGTAGATGTTACCACGCACTATTTGCTGATAGGACAGAGAAGGTGTAAAATGGTAGTGGTACTAGAGGTGCTCTCCGCCACACACCGTAAGGTGATTTGCGGAGTATAGATGTAGATGTAGATGCAGCTTAACATAAATGTTGTAGCAGGTGTACTGTATGTGTCTTCCGGTCTCTCATGAATCAGTATGCCTAACAACTTCGGCTTTTCTACACTTTGCCGGCCGTTGTGACCGAGCTGTCCTAGGCGTACAGTCTGGAAGCGCTCGACCGCTACGGTCGCAGGTTCGATTCCTGCCTCGGGCATGGAAGTGTGTGTTGTCCTTAGGTTAGCTAGTTTTAAGTAGTTCTAAGTTCTAGGGGACTGATGACCTCAGAAGTTAAGTCCCATAGTGCTCAGAGCCATTTGAACCATTTTTTTCTGCGCGTTGAGAGTGGCTGCTTGCCTCGTACCCTCGCCTTAGTTTTCCATATTAATCTAGGCTAGTGCCGGGCTAGTATCACATCTCTGCTTCAGAAATGTAGTTAAAATATGAAAACACACAAATAAAAGTGTACACGATTTGCAGGTGGACTGTACATGTGACTTTCCTCCCTTAGGATGACTCACGCACGTGTTAATAGGTACTGCGACAGATTGAAGTATGGTTACTGAGTCCAATTATGAATATGGTGACTATTTGAAGCTAGCGTACGTTGTCACATGGTGGGGTAAACGCAGAAAATAAAGAGAGAAGAAATATGGTATTTGCTACTAACGCTGAATGCGCGATTTAGTGAGTAAACGACGAAAATATTACTTCTTAAATATTTCCTGCTTTCCTTATAACGCAGGGACCAAAGACGGACCAAAATTTTAAGTAAATGTCATACAAGGAAACATCACCACCTCGACCTCACATTTTAAGAAGAAACAAAAACAAAAAATTTGGAAAATATCAGCCCCAGCAAATGGTCCCGAGCGAAAATTGGGGCCATAACTCTGGTAGTAAACAGTTGTGACCCTCTGACAGTCCAGCTCTTAGACTTTCGCTTCCGCCTTTTGTTTTTCACTCGCTCCGCCCCACTGCAGCCGCTTAATGCCCGAGCGCAAAGTACTAGACAGCGCAGAGAGTAAGAGGTTCGTGACGTAGGCAACATGCTGTGTTCATTGTGTTAAACTGCTCGGTTTCTCACCTGTAGCTGGTGCCAGAGATCTTTTTGCTTTGAACATTTTTATGTTGCGATTCACAGATGTAGCGTCAATGAATGTAATGAGCTGGAGTGTTCAAATGGTTCTGAGCACTATGGGGCTTAACTTCTGAGGTCATCAGTCCCCTTGAACTTAGAACGACTTAAACTTAACTAACCTAAGGACATCACACACATCCATGCCCGAGGCAGGACTCGAACCTGCGACCGTAGCGGTCGCGCGGTTCCAGACTGTAGCGCCTAGAACCGCTCGGCCACTCCGGCAGGTGAACTGGAGTGTCATTACAAATGTAACGTAGCACTACATAATTATTAACATCGCTGTTCTGCGTTACTTTCGCTAGAATGTAAACCTGGAACTCTTAAAATGAAATGAATATGAAGGAGATGCTATAGTCTTCAACGTGATTGGCATGATTAAATTATAAATGGAAAATCGTTAACTCCATTTCGTAATAATTCTTCAGTTACAAAGGTTTATTAATTTTGTTTTTGAGACCTATATATAGCTATAAAGTACCCATACGAGAATACTGTTAAAAAGTATTGAACGTTTTTGTGCGTTGACATATTACGTTCTCTCATTCATACTTACTATTTTTCGTGTAGAATAATATGGCTGTTTCGAACAACTTTTCAAAACACGTTGGGCAGAAGTGTCACAACTTCTCCCCTCCCCTCCTCTTCCCCTTATCCCTCACTTTCAACATCTGGGAAATTGGAGGATTCTGGCTATCATTCCTCTTTATAGTACTTCGCACTCCGGCATTAGGCGGCTGAAGTAGAGGGCATGGCGGGGATGTAGGCGACTGACAAAAAGACAGTGCGCGCGAAGTTTCATTAACGTCGTTATGCAGCAGGATTTTTGGAATATATTGTGTCAAACATTATGAGTTACCTCAGAGAGAACAGTCTGTTGACAAAAAGTCAACACGGATCTAAAAGATTTCAAATTGGTTCCGTATTTATAGATTTCCAGAAGCCTTTTGACACTGTACCACACGAGCGACTTGCAGTGAAATTGCTTGCGTATGGAATATCGTCTCAGTTATGAGACTGAATTCGTGATTTCTTGTCAGAGAAGTCATAGTTCGTAGTAACTGACGGATAGCCATCGAGTAAAACAGAAGTGATTTCTGGCATTCTGCAAGGTAGTGTTGTAGGCCCTCTGCTGTTCGTTGTGTAAATAAACGATTTAGGAGATAATCTGAGCAGCCGTGTTAGGTTGTTTACAGATGATGCTATTGTTTATCGTGTAGTAAAGTCATCTGAAGATCAAAAGAAATTGCAAAATGATTTAGAAAAAATTCTGTGTGGTGCGATAATTGGCAGTCGAACCTAAATAATGAAAATTTTGAGGTTATCCACATGAGTTCTAAAAGAAATCCGTTAAACTTCGGTTACGCAATAAATCAGTCAAATCTAAAGACCGTAAATTCAAATAAATACCTGGGAATTACAATAACGAACACCTTAAATTGGAAACAACACACAGAGAATGTTGTGGGGAAGGCGAATGAAAGATTGCGTTTTATTGGCGCAACACTTAGATGCAACAGGTCTACTAAAGAGACTGTCTACATTACGCTTGTCCGTCCTCTTTGGAATACCGAGCGAGGTGGCGCAGTGGTTAGACACTGGACTCGCATTCGGGAGGACGACGGTTCAATCCCGCGTCCGGCCATCCTGATTTAGGTTTTCCGTGATTTCCCTAAATCGCTCCAGGCAAATGCCGGGATGGTTCCCTTTAAAGGGCACGGCCGACTTCCTTCCCCGTCCTTCCCTAATCCGATGAGACCGATGACCTCGCTGTCTGGTCTCCTTCCCCGAAACAACCAACCAACCAACCTCTTTGGAATACTGGTGCGAGGTGTGGGAGCCTTACCAGATAGGATTAAAGGAGTACATCCAGAAAGTTCAAAGAAGAGCAGCACTTTTTGTATTATCGAGAAATAGGGAGAGAATCTCATGGACATGGTACACGATTTAGGGAGGACATCACTGAAATAAAGGTGTTTCTCTTTGCGGCGGGATCTTCTCACGAAATTTCAATCACAAGGTTTCTCCCCCGAGTGCGAAAATATTTTGATGAAGCCGACGTACATAGGGAGAAACGATCATCACAATAAAAAAAAGGGGGGGGGGAAGTGAGAGCTCGAACGGAAAGACGTAAGTGTTCGTTTCCTCCGCGCGCAATGTTCGAAATTGGAATAATAGGGATATTTTGTGACGGAGGTACGATGAGCCCTCTGCCAGGCGTTTAAGAGTGATTTTCAGAGTATCCATACAGCTGAATATTTAGATGTAGATGTAAGTGCGCACTGTAAGGATTATGGTCCAAATTTTCGCGGGGGTCGATTGCAGGTGTGCCGGCAGCAGTGACCGAGCGGTTCTAGGCGCTTCAGTCTGGAACCGCGCGACTCCTACTTCGCAGGTTCGAATCCTGCCTCGGGCATGGATGTGTGTGATGTCCGTAGCTTAGTTAGGTTTAAGTAGTTCTAAGTTCTAAGGGACTGATGACCTCCGATGTTAATTTCCAGAGCCATTTGAACCATTTGATTGCAGGTGTTCTTTTTCCTCTTTAAGATGTGAGGTCGAGTTGGTGCCGGCTCCTTGTTAGACTGTAATTTCTCTTGTACATCCACATATTATATATTCACTAAACCACTGTGCAGCACACGGCAGAGGGTGGTTTCTTTTGAACACAGGATGGATATCTGCTTCATCGCCTCTTTCCGCGCTGTAATAAGTTTTCAAAGATTCCTATAAGAGCGATACGTAAGGGGTTGTAGTATATGCGTAGATTCCTCACTTAATGCTGGATCTAACTTGCATCTATCTTCAAGAATCTGTCAGTTCAGTTTCTTCAGTATATCTGTCACGCTCTACCATGAGCTCCGTGACCATTCGTCCTGCCATTCCTCGCATACGATCGTATTCCCCGTTAGTCGTATTTTGTTCGGGGCCCACAAAGTTGAGCGTTATTCTAGAGTGGATCACGTGAGTTTACTATAAACGAATCGAAAATCTTCTATCTGGTTTACCAACGACTGACCTATGTGATCATTACGTTTCATACCCCTCAAAATTTTTACAACTACAGGAGGTCGACTAAAATTTGGAATCACGGAAAACACAACAAATAACCTTCTCCAGTGCGATATAGGAAAACCTTTGGTATTCAAAACAGCTAACAGTCTTCTCAGAATGGATAAATACGAGTCCTGTATCGTTTTCTAGGGAATCTTAACCATTCTTCCAGCAAAATAGTGGTAACGGTGACGGAGGTGGATAGCTATCACGGGCTCTTCTCTCCAAACTAGACCATGAGGGCTCAATAACAATGAGATCTGGTGGCTGAGGTGTCCAGGATAGATGCGACAATTCATTCTTGGGCTCACAAAAATCGGTTCTGGACAATGCGAGCTGTGTGAACAGGGACCCTGCCGTCATGGGACACAGCATCACGACTGCAAAACTAACATTGTACCACGAGATGGACATAACGAACCAAAATAATCGCATAATCCTTGACAGTAATGCGACTTTGCAGAATAACCATGGTGCACACGGAATACTACGATACTACGATGTGTTGGTGCTGATAGGTTTCGAGCCGCGCGGGATAGCCGCGTGGTCTACGGCGCCTTGTCATGGTTCGCACGGCTGATGGTTCAAATGGCTCTAAGCATTATGGGACTTAACATCTGAGGTCATCAGTCCCCTAGACTTAGAAGTACCTAAACCTAACTAACCTAAGAACATCACACACTAGACCAATGAGATCTGGTGGCTGAGGTGTCCAGGATATAGCAGCAGTTCGGTTCCGTACTGAAGCGCGGAGGTTCGAGTCCTCCCTCGGGCACGGGTGTGTGTGCTGTCTTTAGCGTAAGTTAGTTTAAGTTTGTGTGTAAGCTTAGAGACCGATGACCTCAGCAGTTTGGTCCCATAGAACTTACCACAAATTTCCAAAATAGGTTTCACGAGCGCGACATTCATTTCTGCAATGACTTTTGCAATTTTTCGTCAGAATCCTCTTCATTGGCAGGTCGTCACGATCACTCAACACACACTTTTGTTCGCGTTGTGACTTGGTGGCTGATGCAAGTGGTATAGATTTCCGAAAAACGAAACATTTCGGCACCTTGGCTAAGGAGGCCCCACCATAAGAGCACCAACAATTTTCCCACCTTCGAATTCACTCAGCTCCAACGTAATGGATTCGCATCTACACAGACCGCAGTTCTGACTGCAGCTGAAACTTGCAACGCATTGAGGACATTGCACAGATACCGCTCGTGGTCAAATACAATTCTGCAACCTGCAGGCTACGTCAGTATAGTACATTTATGGTTAACCATGTATTTCTCGCAGTGTTTCTATATCTTCGTCCACCCCTCCCCCCCCCCTCCCCCACCCCCCCCCCCCCTCCTGTAGGTATTGATTCATTGATATTGCAGCGTTCTTCGTTTTATGCACTATTTTCCATTCTAAACGTTGAACGCAAGTTGCTAATCCTTACACCATTTTGAACTCTTATTAAGATCTGACTGAAAGTTTGTGCAGCTTTCCTAGATGACTGATAACTGTGAAAAGTCCTCAAGGACGTTAATATACAATAGGAACGTCAAAGATCTTAACAAACTTCCTTGGGAACGCATTACGTTGCATCCCTACTATACCGAAAACATTGCATAAATAGTGACGTTACATAAATGTGTTTCCACACATCTTTCCCAGCAAAGTACAGGTCCCTTTCGGTGTAACAGCGATCATGCTCTAGCATCCTCCACCATCTGTTCCCGCGCCGAATCACGGCGTAATGCTGAGTCAGCATCTCGCGCGCTCAGCGCTGGAATACGTAAATATTGGAGGAGACAGACCGTGTTTATTGACATTCCCGGCCCACTGTAGCTCGTAAATAGCGGACTCTTTCGCCTAAGCCGGACGCCTGCTCTCCATCCACGAAAACAAAGTGGCCACGCAGTTCTTGTTATAAAACCCGGGAATAGCGGCACCTCCTGTATTCATAAATCGCTTCACAAGCGGCTCTGGGAAACAAACACAGCTTCCAAATGCACCTTGGACCCCGCCCCGCTGAGACCGCCTTAGCGAGGCACCGTTCTCTTATAGTCTCTTCCTGTACGACGTATTCTCCCTGCGTTGCACAGTAAAAGATATTTATATTTATAGATTATTCCGTCACTTTTTGCTAGAACAACTTTTTATTTAATGTTCTTGTACTAATAATATTTTTTTTTATTTCAAACCAGTTTTCGGCTTATTGGGCCATTGTCAGGAAACAACCGACTGGCGTTCACAAGAGACACTAGTACGTGGGAAACCAAACAGCAGAATCTTTGGTCCTTTCATTAGGCGAGAAATGTAGATTCGAACGCCCATGACTCGTGTCTTGCACCAAATACGTTAAACTATAATTTGTGAGATGGATAGTATCAAATCAGCACATGACGAAAACACACAGTTTTAAAATGTAGTCTATAAGTTGTGAGAATCTAATAGTTAAAGTTCTAATTAAAAATAAATTACGACGTAATGACATTTATATTGTGCTGTAATTCTTTGAAGATGAATGTGGTCATTGGGCAGCATGCCGGGGAGTGTGTATCTGGTTGACTGGATCATGTAGAGCTTAAGAAGGTGAATGTTCCCAGCTGTAACTGATTATTTAGAACTGCGTGGGGGTTTTGTGCGAAATGCTTATTTATATGAAGGGTCTCCAGTAGGCTAATTCTCTACCAGTTCTGTGTTGTCTTCGTATCTATGACCTTCCTTTAGAACATGTTCAGCAAAAGTGGACTCTGATTTCTGTAATTTGCATCTACATTCCGTTTCAGTCAGTCTAGTTGCTATGACACTATCTGACTGACCTGTAGGCAGTTTGTTACAGTCAATGCAAGTGATTTTATAAACACCTCTAATAGTGAATAAATCAGTTTATTTTATTTTATTTTTTTCACTGACGTTGAATAAGATATGAGCTGTGGTGCCCCCTATATGAAGTTTTATTAAAGTCGGTAGATTTTGAGAGTTTTGGCCAATTAGTTGAATGAAATTCCTAAATAAAAAATAGTACACTTCTTGATTTTAGTTACGGCTACTACTGCAGAGAGAGCGTAAATGTAATTCGTTTTTTAACCTATACTGACAGTTATTTGTAATGTTGTTAAACACTAATAAAATCTTGTAATAGTTTTTTCAACGCGAGTAGACACGTAGTGGAGCAAGAAAAGAAATTGTAATATTGCCAGTATTAGCAGAAACAAGAAATTTTGCCTCTATTGACCACTTCCATGCCAGGTGTCTTGAATGTAACTGTGTGTGTGTGTGTGTGTGTGTGTGTGTCAGATATTATTAAAGTCTCGAACAAGAGGATCCGTTTTAAAGGCGGTAAAAAAGAGAGAAGTGCAGCTACTCTTTCTTCAGTTGAAACTTTTATAAACAATGATTATTTTTACTTCAAATGCAATCAAGTTCATTGACTTCAATAGACTGAATGAAAATTGAATTCAAGCCAAAATGATCATTGTTGGCTTAACGGAGCGCTTGGTCACGAGTGACCGTGTATATAGTTAAAGTCGATACAAAATGAATTACTTTGTAAAAGAAGTTAATCAGACTTCGAATTAAGAAGCAGATACGATTTTGTAGTACTTACGTAGCTAACGATAGAGTCCTTAAGGCACTCGATCGATGCATCAGCAAACAAGTCGCTTCCAGCTTAATTTAAAGGTTGGTCATTTTACAAAATGAAACAAGTTTTTAATGTAATACTCCGCCTATTATTAGAAAGCGAGTACTCTTACATCCGTATCGTCGCAATGCCTGGAAAGGAAGAAGAAAATAATCTAATGTCGCGTACTTCGTAGATGGAGTAATTACAGCTTTATAGACTGCTTTTTCATAAGTACAACCAAAAGAAATAGTTCGTTACCGTTCAGTAGTCGCCGTAATCCCACAAACAATTTAACTGAGCTAATAAAGGGCTATTACAAATGATTGAAGCGATTTCATAAATTCACTGTAGCTCCATTCATTGACATATGGTCACGACACACTACAGATACGTAGAAAAACTCATGAAGTTTTGTTCGGCTGAAGACGCACTTCAGGTTTCTGCCGCCAGAGCGCTCGAGAGCGCAGTGAGACAAAATGGCGACAGGAGCCGAGAAAGCGTATGTCGTGCTTGAAATGCACTCACATCAGTCAGTCATAACAGTGCAACGACACTTCAGGACGAAGTTCAACAAAGATCCACCAACCACTAACTCCATTCGGCGATGGTATGCGCAGTTTAAAGCTTCTGGATGCCTCTGTAAGGTGAAATCAACGGGTCGGCCTGCAGTGAGCGAAGAAACGGTTGAACGCGTGCGGGCAAGTTTCACGCGTAGCCCGCGGAAGTCGGCGAATAAAGCAAGCAGGGAGCTAAACGTACCACAGCCGACGGTTTGGAAAATCTTACGGAAAAGGCTAAAGCAGAAGCCTTACCGTTTACAATTGCTACAAGCCCAGACACCCGATGACAAAGTCAAACGCTTTGAATTTTCGGCGCGGTTGCAACAGCTCATGGAAGAGGATGCGTTCAGTGCGAAACTTATTTTCAGTGATGAAGCAACATTTTTTCTTAATGGTGAACACACACAATGTGCGAATCTGGGCGGTAGAGAATCCTCACGCATTCGTGCAGAAAATTCGCGATTCACCAAAAGTTAACGTGTTTTGTGCAATCTCACGGTTTAAAGTTTACAGCCCATTTTTCTTCTGCGATAAAAACGTTACAGGACACATGTATCTGGACATGCTGGAAAATTGGCTCATGCCACAACCGGAGACCGACAGCGCCGACTTCATCTTTCAACAGGATGGTGCTCCACCGCACTTCCATCATGATGTTCGGCATTTCTTAAACAGGAGATTGGAAAACCGATGGATCGGTCGTGGTGGAGATCATGATCAGCAATTCATGTCATGGACTCCACGCTCTCCCGACTTAGCCCCATGCGATTTCTTTCTGTGGGGTTATGTGAAAGATTCAGTGTTTAAACCTCCTCTACCAAGAAACGTGCCAGAACTGCGAGCTCTCATCAACGATGCTTTCGAACTCATTGATGGGGACATGCTGCGCCGAGTGTGGGAGAAACTTGATTATCGGTTTGATGTCTGCCGAATCACTAAAGGGGCACATATCGAACATTTGTGAATGCCTAAAAAAACTTTTTGAGTTTTTGTATGTGTGTGCAAAGCATCGTGAAAATATCTCAAATAATAAAGTTATTGTAGAGCTGTGAAATCGCTTCAATCATTTGTAATAACCCTGTATTAAGAATTTTTCCGTGACTGTACACAAGCAGGACTATCACTCCTAAAAACAATTCTGCCAAGTGCAAGGGTTCACCTTTGCGGTTTCGTCAAAACATAAGTTTGTGTGTGTATGTGTGTGCGTGCGTGTGTGTGTGTGTGTGTGTGTTGACTGGTGAATGGAAGAGACAGATCAGCGTTGGAGGCGTGGACGCTGACTCTTGTAGACGTGATCGTGCATGACGGAGCACATACCTCGAGGTATGACATTGCTCTCAATGTTAGCCCGTTACGTTGTAAGTCGGTTGAAACGGAGAGTGAGTGGTGATACGTATCTAACGGTCTAGTTTTTTGGTCCGGAGTTTCATACCTCTATTTCGCAATTTCCTAGCACTGAGCGCAATTTTACAACCTTGTTAGTCTCACCTGCAGCTGTTACGTTCGTCGTTCTGTTTCATACATCAGATGGCGCTGTTACGGTGCTAATACGGCCTTCTCTAACGACTGCTACCACCTTTAAACTTTCTCTGGCCGCAAGCCTGGTTCTACGGTGCCCCGCTGCAGGGCCGTACAAGGAACACCTCGACTCAGTAGACTACAAGGCATGCAGGAATAGTACAGCAAACTTTTCGGGGAATTACGTGATATGTTCCTTTCACCTGCTGAACATTTTGTCAAAATTTAATGTGATTTTACATATCACAGAAGACAAGAGTTCCGTCTGTAATTGAGTGTGAAATGTTTCTTCTGCATCTTCTTCACATTACGTATTGGGCAGATGATTACGCATTACGTTTCGTGTCTGTTCCTGTTCTGCCAGCGTACCGGTTTCATTTTTTTAGAAAAACAGTCTCTAAGGATTCATGCTCTGTCGGTGTTCGTACCAGATTACGCTATTTTCGTCTAATTTCCTACATAATGCCCTTTTCTGTCTCAACATCCTGATACTGTGTGCCCTTACGTCTTTTAATTCTTCTCCAAAAGTGCCTGTCTCCTTGCCTCCTTTTCGAAACCAATTACTCACTTCGAAACTGCAGTTGCGGAATATCGGCCTCCTTTTAAAACGGTGAACGGTACCTTTTCGTGTTTTTTTTTTTTTTATACTTTTGTAAATTACTTCACGTATCAAGTTAAATCTGTTCGCTTTATTTCGTATGACATAGTCGTAATTCTACAAAATACTTTATGGAACTGAATTGTCTTTAGCTAGCACTACTTCTAACTTGATGTTGTGGAACAAAGCGAGCTGTTAAGGCACTGGATTCGTATTCGGGGAGACGGCGTTTCAATTTCTTGTCTGACCTCACAGATTCAGGTTTCCCATAATTTCCCTAAATCGCCTAAGACGTGTTTTTACGTATGGTTTACAGACCAGTTTTGACTGCAATTTCATGGAAGTTTTCTTGGGAGTTAATGGCTTCTTTTCCATTGTTGGAGATAATTACTATGTTATCAACCAAGGCCAAATATTGCAAATAATTTTTATTTACATGTAGCTTCCCGATACGTATTCCTCTAACTTACTTCTCCCAGATGCAGATTATTTTTTCCAATACTATATTGAGTAATAGTGGGACAATCTGTCCTCTTGTCGGACGAAGGTTTAGACATTTCACCTGAGAATTAATCTTGTAGTATGATGTAATTGAATGTTTGTTCGATGAGGTTTGTTATTTTTCGTCTAGTATGAATCCTTCTAACATGCTGAAGAAGACATGTGCGTGTTAATCTCATTCATCGTAATCGATGTTTTTAAAGCTTACAGCCGTGTTTTTAACCGATTTAAATAATTAAACACTGCACCAGTTATGTTCTTTTATCACTCGTCACACGTTTCAGGAATTTAATTCCATTTCCATTTACATTAGTACTGAATGTGATGTTTTCCATTTACAGCAGTACTGAATGTGATGTTTGCCTGTGTTGTTCTGCTTCCCTTGTCATGTGCTTTTGTTTTTATGGTTGTACTTGAATCGTAAACTCGGAAGTCGTAGATCTTTTTAGACGCTAATGTTACGAAACAGTATGTCTTGTTCACCTAAAGTACTTACAGGTATTGTGCCTCCTTCATTACGCAGAAATTCACGCTCGAGCAAACCATCACTCACACTGTCTGTTTAAATAAAATCGGAACATGATACAGAGATATATGAATTTTAAAATAAAAGAGATTTCGCAAAAATTTACATCGTCTTGCCTACTTCATAAAGTGTTGTGGCAGAACACCGATGGTTATCGGCCATCTATGCATGGACGTCTTCCATTAAATCTATATAACTGTAATTAATTTCCCATATATATCTGATGATAGAATGTGTGCTCCGTAGTCGAGCATGAACACTACCTTATGAAAGATATGCGCACGCCTGCTATTGAACATTAATGTGGAGTGTGTTCACCCTCCGTATTTATGACATCTTGAACTCTGCTGGAGCCACTTGCAATGAGCCATCTGAATGCCTTGGAGGGATGGCAGCCCATTCTTCCCTAAGAGTCGAAACCAGAAAAGTTAGTTAAAGACGCCATCTGAATGCCTTGGAGGGATGGCAGCCCATTCTTCCCTAAGAGTCGAAACCAGAAAAGTTAGTTAAAGACGCTAGCGTCTGGAGCGAAGGCTACGTTCTACCTCATCCGTAAGTGTTCCACTGGGTTCAGGTCGGGACTCTGTGAAGTCCAGTCCATTTCAGGAATGTTACTGAGCACAAACCATTGCCTTACAGATGCTGCTTTATCTCGCCGTGCAATGCTGCACTGATATAAACGATCATCGTCTTGTGACTTCCTCTACTGTACGCAATACACAGTGCTGTAAAATTTGTTTATATCCTCCAGCATTTAGCATTTTCTTGAGCGCAATAAGCATGCCACATACTAGCCACGAAAATCACCCTCTGTGCTTCTCTGTTGGTACTACCAATGATGGAAGATAAAGTTGTCCATGCATTCGCCAAACCCAAACCCTTCCACCGGATTGAAACAGGATGTAGCGTGATTATTCGTTCTAAATCATTCGTTTCCAGTCATCCACTCTCCAGCGTCGTCGAACTTTACACCACCTTAAGCTTCGTTTAGCTTTGACTGCAGAAATGTTGATGATGATGATGATGTTGGTGTGTGGGGCGCTCAACATCGTGGTCATCAGCGCCCCTACAAGCTCCCAATCTTTCCATTTCCAGTCTCGCCACTTCCCGAATGACGATGAGGACAACACAAACACCCAGTTCCCGGGCGGAGAAAGTCCCTGGCTCGGTCGGGAATCGAACCCGGGACTCCGTGATCCAGAGGCAGCAACGCTAGCCACTAGACCACGAGCTGCGGACGACTGCAGTAATGTGAGACGTATGAGGAGCATCTCGACCCATTTACCCCATTCTTTGAACTCCCATAATGAATACTCTTTTGTTGTAAAAAGAAGTAGAAAAATGAGTCATCCTGACAGTGACGACAGCTACTAACAACAAAATTTACACTCTTGGCAGTTTGATTAACAAGAATGTTACGTAAATACTAATGCTAATCATAAAGAAAGGACTGAATGAAAGAATATGATACGAAACAGAAACTTTAACGAAATAATTCAAAAAATTATTAATTACAAAGGTTAAAGCTCAGACCATTAATTGAGATGTTAACTTCTCTCTTGTACTCTTGCAGTAGTAGTACGCATGTTAAGCGCTACTAGGTTGTTTTAAAACCTATCTGAAGTTTAAAAGTTTTACGGTTGAAAGTATTAGTCAGAAATCGGACTGATTTCTTTACTGTTTAGACAGATAACGGGATAGTTCCTATATGCGACAGAAAAATAGCTCGTGTGCTTGCTGATTTGTGATGGAACTTAGCCTTCGTGATACTTAATAGTCACGAACATCAAAGGACACAGAAAGAGACTGATCGCCGGCATAATTATTAGACTTGAGTAGGCAACAGATAAACGCAATCACGAAGAACTTACAATTGCGCCGTGTTGTCAGAAGCTACAGTCAAAGTCAGAATTGCTGATGCTAACAGACGCAATTCCCCCAATGAAAAATCGGTGCGTGTGCTCAGTATAGGGACAAATAATTACGAAGAACAATATACTTTAATTCAACTTTAATTATTCGTGTCACATACATCATTTAATGGACATTTAAAGTGTATTTGCGGAATTAACTGATTCTTCGGATAGCATAGAAGTGAAAAGTAATTTAGTGACAATTTAACTGTAAACAGCAATAAGTTTACACCGAAATACGACGCATAGTGAACATTGCTCAAGAGTATGTTATCTCTGGAATTACGTCGCGTAGTTGTTGAATACGCGACGTAGCGACGCCTTGACGACGGATTGATAATTAACAACTCAATACCCTCGCAAAAATCATGATGTGACATCGGCTTGAGTGATGGATTGATGATTCAAGACATTATGTTTTCAACGTCTGAATACCGGGCATAAGAACTACAGCCAGAAAGTTCGCGTAACTGAAAAGTCTGTAATTGCCAACAATGATTGACTATCGAAGTCGAGGGGTGCAAACGGTACATATCTAGAGTGCGATCCTAAATCGATCACGCGTCTCTGGTGGTGGGCGTTATGAGTATGTTTGCGGTGGTCACTGCAGCAATGACAAAAGAAGACCGTTACAAAAATACTTGCAATTATAAGGGAGATGACTTAACTTACTCGTCGTTGGTGTTGTCGTCATGTGAAAGGCCATGTGATGTGTACGCTACGGGAACAATTCCCTTTTTGCCATTAACTCCCAAAAGTATGTAACTAAGAGCAACTAAGGGAACGACGGAAAACAGATAAAAATGACGATCGCAAATAATTGATCATAACGCCCGCAACAAGAGTCGCGTGATCGATTTAGGATCGCACGTTCGATATGTATCGTTTGCACACCGCGACTTCGATAGGCAATCATTCTTGGAAATTACCTAAAAGTCTGTCGCGAACACCCAAAGGACTTTTGGTTACCATTTCAGATCAAGGGAGTCATCGCGCTATCGAGTGGTGCAGTCGCTATATTTATAAGTGGAGAAGATCGATAGACATCGAACACCATTGCTTTAATTACAAGCAAGAATGGCGCGCACAGTCCGGGGTGCTGCTCCATCGAGACGTTGATATCAGTTTTGAGAGACAGTAACTGAAAAATAACCAAACCGCGCGAGGAGTTTGTTTTTATAATAGTTACAGATTGGCGTTGTCGTGATGGACGGACGCCGTTCCACGTCATCTCGACTGGGGCAACCGTCACCATCGAGCCGAGACAAAACGGGACGTCACACTATGCACTGTTGTTGGACTGCTGGCAGTACTTCGGAACTCGCGACTGATTCCTCCCGCTGATTTCATGCGATTTTTACAACTACCCTCCGGAATGCCTTACGATCCTTGTCTGTCAGTACAAGAGGTCTGCCTGTTCTCAGCTTAGCTGCGATTGTTCCTTTGCTTTACCGCTTCACGGTCACTTCACCAACGGTGGAGGGGGAAGGGGCAGAAGGTTAGAAGGATTGAATGTCCCTCATCGATGTGTTATTAGGTGACCTTCAGCGACTTGTCCCCGTTCGTAGTCACTGAGCCACCCTGGCCGTCTCACTCTGTTGTTACTGCTTCTCTGCTAACAATACAGGGCCTCCGGCGTCGTTTTATACTGGTCGGGCCCGCCTCTCGTGACGTCTAGTGGTCAGTTCATTGCATGTTGCTCCCCTCCCCAAAGGGACGGTGTACTCTCATAAGCATACACAGTCAGTATTGTAATTGGCTGAAAGGACATTACCAAGCCACAAGAAAGAATCAACTATATGGAAGATTGGTACGCCAAACACTAAATAAATGAGGCAAAACAGAAATAGTGCCCAGAAATGGCGGGAGAGCACCTGCATCATCTGAAAATCGTACCAGATTTTAAATACCTAGGCGTCACAATACAAACAAGTGCAAAATGTTTCACGAAACTGGTTAACAGAGAAAGCACTGGAACCAATAATGGCTGTCCATGACACAGAACACATTAAATCCCTCAACTCGGGGACAGCACTGGCAAGCAGTGGCACTTTTCGGAGCCAAACTTTCACCAACACTGAAGTCAGCGTAGAAATCATCGGACCACATCTCACAGCGAAACGATAACGACAATGGAAAGAGTAAAAGCGACCTGTATAAAGAAAGCGATCGGCGTATCCGAAACAGCACGGTACAGACTCATGTACCTGCTGGCGAGAGAATCCTTCTTCATTGATTACCTACGAATAATCTTGATGCTGCCCAACACCAGCGTTTCGGAAAGTCGACTAAAAACAATATGAATGTGACAGGATGTCACGCAGGAGGCAGGTGACCATTAATATGATAGTCAGTAGTTCTGCATTCAGACTAACGGGGACGCTATTGTTAAAGTCAAGCATCAGGCAAGGAATGACTTTATTGCTCAAATGACGCGTTTCCGAATTTATCCATCATCAGTTTTCTAGGAGCGATTGCTGCTCGTAGATATGGCTTTCCAAGCTGTGTGTGGAAACATTCGCAGTGTACAACTTAAATACCTTATTTATGTGCCGCAAATAGCTCCTAAATATCTGATGATGGATATATTCCGAAAGGTGTCATATGAACAATAAAGTAATTCAGTTGCCGATGTTTGATTTTTACCATTGCGCCCCTGTCAGCCTGAATGCAGAAACACTGATAATCTTCTGAAAACATTGGAGGAAAAATGGGAAACTGTACTTGCAGAATTTTACAGCACAGGTGCCGTGATTGACTGAAAATGGACAAAGGAAAGCATCGTGATGAGACACGTCATCACCAGAATCCATTATATGCAAATAACGTGGTGAAAATTATGAACTAAACGTGCTCGTACAAACTGTGTCGTGGAATATGGGAACGTCACCCTACACTACTTGTACCAGCAGTGCATGGTCAATAAGGGACTATGCAAACCACGATTTGTGAAATTTGTAATTCCCTGTATTATTATAACTGACCTTCTGCGGCTACTTGGCTGCAATAAATGTATTATTATTGTATGTTGTATTAATAATCAACATCAATAAGGCGTAGTTTTATAATCTCTCACGTAAGAAAATACACTAACGGAAAATAGAACCTCAAAACGAAGAATGAGATGAGATGTGCGGTGGTAATTGTGTTTCTATATCTGAAAGATGATGTCTGTTCAAATTTCGCGCCAGTCGCATAAGAGTGGCGCTAATAAGGCCTCTATGAGGATACAAATCAGGTTTTCTCTAAATGCAAGATATAACGGTCGTGAGCGTTGGTTACCTTCGAGATTGGACATGGTGAGTTGATGTTACTCCAGAATGCCTTTAAGGCAACAAAGACGCTATTATCAACGCTCCACTTAGGTCGTGTAATAAGGCTACGAGAAGCTGGATGTTCCTTCTTTGATACTCCAGAAGACTTGGCAGGAATGTAGTCACTGTACAAGACTGCTGACGGTGGTGGTCATGAGAATGTACGTTCACGACCACAAGCCACTACCGAGATTGAAGACAATCGTGTTTGGCGTACGGCTCTAGGGCATAATAACTGCATCTGCAGCAGCAATCTGAGCAGCAGTTGGCACGCAACAAAATGTTACTTCAAGGACAGCTCGGAGACAGGTGCCCTGTAGCGTGCATTCCACTGACTCCAAACCACCGCCATTTCAGACTTCAGTCAAGCGACAGCTCATTGGAGGGCCGGATGGAAGTCTATTGTGTTTTTTTGATGAAAGGTGGTTCTTCCTCGGTGGCAGTGATGCCGATGTGTTTTGTCTAGGAGGAGACCTTTTAGGGCCTGCAACCAACCTGTAAGCCTACGAGACGCAATCGATCTACATCTAGAGTTAGTCTGTGGTGTGATTATGTATGACAGCAGGAGCACTCTTGTAGTTATCCCACCCGCTCTGACTGCAAATTTGTAAGTAAGTCTGGTGATTCGACCTGTTGTGCACCCTTTCATGAACAGCATTCCATGGGGAGTATTGCAACAGGATAACGTTCGCCCATATAGCGTTGCTACGTTGGCCGGTCGGGGTGACCGAGCGGTTCTAGGCGTTTCAGTCCGGCACCGCGCTGCTGCTACGGTCGCAGGTTCGAATCCTGGCTCGGGCATGGATGTGTGTGATGTCCTTAGGTTAGTTAGGTTTATGTAGTTCTAAGTTCTAGGGGACTGATGACCTCAGAAGTTAAGTCCCATAGTGCTCAGAGCCATTTTAACCATTTTGAACCACCTACGCACTTCTTCCACCTCACTGGTCGATCATCAGACCCGTCTCCATTACGTGGCACATCATCGGACGGCAACTTCAGCGCCATTCGCAAACAGCATTAATCGCCCCTGTATGCTCAGCCAACTCAAACAAGTACGGAACTCCTCCCAACAAAGTGACTTCCGCCACCTGTACAACACAATGCATGCACGTTTGCATGCTTGCATTTAACATTCTGGCCGTTACACCGGTTATTTATGTACCAGCATTTCACATTTGCGGTGGTTCATCTCGTGCATATATAAAATTGTAATCTGCAATGTTAATCATTTAAATACACTACTGGCCATTAAAATTGCTACACCGTGAAGATGAAGTGCTGCAGACCGAAAATTTAACCGACAGGAAGAAGATGTTGTGATACGCAAATGATTAGCTTTTCAGAGCATTCACACAAGGTTGGCGCTGGTGGCGACACCTACAACGTGCTGACATGAGGAAAGTTTCCAACCGATATGTGATGCCTCGTATAAGGAGGAGAAATGTGTACCATCACGTTTCCGACTTTGATAAAGGTCGAATTGTACCCTGTCGCGATTGCGGTTTATCGTATCGCTACAGTGCTGCTCGCGTTGGTCGAGATCCAATGACTGTTAGCAGAATATGGAATCGGTGGGTTCAGGAGGGTAATACGGAACGCCGTGCTGGATCCCAACGGTCTCGTATCACTTGCAGTCGAGATGACAGGCATCTTATCCGAGTGGCTGTTACGGATCGTACAGCCACGTCTCGATCCCTGAGTCAACAGATGGGGACGTTTGCAAGACAACGGCCATCTGCAAGAATAGTTCGACGACGTTTGCAGCAGCGTGGACTATCAGCTCGGAGATCATGGCTGCGGTTACCCTTGACGCTGCATCACAGGCAGGAGCCCCTGCGATGGTGTACTCAACGACGAACCTGGGTGCACGAATGGCAAAAGGTCATTTTTTCGGATGAATCCATGTTATGTTTACAGCATCATGATGGTCGCATCCGTGTTTGGCGACATCGCGGTTGACGCACATTGGAAGCGTGTATTCGTCATCGCCATACTGGCGTATCACCCGGCGTGATGGTATGGGGTGCTATTGGTTACACGTCTCGGTCACCTCTTGTTCGTATTGACGACACTTTGAACAGTGGACGTTACATTTCAGATGTGTTACGATCCGTGGCTCTACCCTTCAAATGGTTCAAATGGCTTTGAGCACTATGGGACTCAACTGCTGAGGTCATTAGTCCCCTAGAACTTAGAACTAGTTAAACCTAACTAACCTAAGGACATCACAAACATCCATTCCCGAGGCAGGATTCGAACCTGCGACCGTAGCGGTCTTGCGGCTCTACCCTCATTAGATCCCTGCGAAACACTACATTTCAGCAGGGTAATGCACGACCGCATTTTGGAGGTCCTCTACGGGCCTTTCTGGATACAGAAAATGTTCCACTGCTGCCCTGGCCAGCACATTCTCCAGATCTCTCACCAATTGAAAACGTCTGGTCAATGGTAGCCGAGCAACGGGCTCGTCACAATACGCCAGTAACTACTCTTGATGAACTGTGGTATCGTGTTGAAGCTGCATGGGCAGCTGTACCTGTACACGCCATCCAAGCCCTGTTTGACTCAATGCCCAGGCGTATCAAGGCCGTTATTACGGCCAGAGGTGGTTGTTCCGGGTACTGATTTCTCAGGATCTATGCACCCAAATTACGTGAAAATGTAATCACATGTCAGTTCTATGATAATATATTTGTCCAGTGAATACCCGTTTATCATCTGCATTTCTTCTTGGTGTAGCAATTTTAATGGCCAGTAGAGTACTTTCAGAAACGACTCGGTGTTAACAAATTTCTCTTCTTCAGAAACTCCTTCCCCGGCATTGTCAGTCTACATTTTATATCCTCTCTACTTCGACCAGCGTCAGTGTTGCCTCACGTGTTCCAATATTTCTACGGAATCCAAACTGATCTTCCCCGAGGTCGGCTTCTACCAGTTTTTCCATTCGTCTGTAAAGACGTCGCGTTAGTATTTTGCCGCCGTGACGTATTAAACTGATAGTTTAGTTATTTTCACATCTGTCAACACCTGCTTTCTTTGGGATTTGAATTATTATATTCTCCTTTACTCTGTAGGTATTTCGCCTGTCTCATACTTCTTGCTCACCAGATGTTAGAGTTTCGTCAGGACTGGCTCTCCCAAGGCTGTCAGTAGTTGTAATGGAATGGTGTCTACTCCGGGGGCCTTGTTTCGGCTCAGGTCTTTCAGTGTTTTGTCTAACTCTTCACGCAGTATCATATCTCCCATTTCATCTTCATCTAAATCCTCTTCCATTTCCTTAATATTGTCCTCAAGTACATCGTCCTTGTATGGACCCTCTACACACTCCTTCCACCTTTCTGCTTTTCCTTCTTTGCTTAGAACTGGGTTTCCATCTGAGCTCTCGATATTCACACAAGTGGTTCTCTTTTCTCCAAAGGGCTCTTTAATTTTCCTGTAGGCAGTATCTATCTTACCCCTAGTGATATATGGCTCTACATCCTTACATTTGTCCTCTAGCCATCCCTGCTTAACCATTTTGCACTTCCTGTCGATCTCATTTTTGAGACGTTTGTATTCCTTTTGCCTACTTCATGTACTGCATTTTTATATTTTCCCTTTTCATCAATTGAATTCAATATTTCTTCTGTTACCCAAGGATTTCTACTAGCCCTCGTCTTTTTACCTACTTGACCCTCTGCTGCCTTCACTACTTCATCCCTCAAAGCTACCCATTCTTCTTCTACTGTATGTCTTTCCCCCATTGCTGTCAATTGTTCCTTTATGCTCTCCCTGAAACTCTGTACAACCTCTGGTTTAGTCAGTTTATCCAAGTCCCATCTCCTTAAATTCCCATCTTTTTCAGTTTCTTCAGTTTTAATCTATAGTTCATAACCAATAGATTGTGGTGAGAGTCCACATCTGCCCCGGGAAATGTCTTACAATTTAAAACCTGGTTCCTAAATCTCTGTCTTCCCATCATATAATCTCTGTGGTGCCTTCTAGTATCTCCAGGATTCGTCCATGTATACAACGTTCTTTTATGATTCTTGAACCAAGTGTTAGCTATGATTAAGTTATGCTCAGTGCCTTGCAATGTTAATGATTTAAATATGTTGACTAGACAAATCAGTCACCGAAATTTCATTACTCTACACTAATTATTTGTTGGTGTTGCGATTTTTCCGTCAGTTTAGTTGCCTTTTCTTTAGTGATCGAAACCTTGGTGAGCTCATGCTGCATCCTGTGACAGCTGTGTAACGAACTTGGTCCGTAGCTGCAGCGCCGCTTATTACGCAGCTGGCCGCGTGGGCGTGCCCCGCTGACAGCTGCCGCTCTCTTCTCTCCACTGTGCCTGTCTGACGCGGCGCGTTTCTGTTTCTTGTTGCAGGCGGCTGAACAACAACCGACTGCGGCACATACCGGACATGCTCTTCGGGAACATGCCCAACCTGCTGCGCCTGTGAGTACCATCCATCTTGCTCCGCGGACGACACCTCGCGCTGCGGCCAGAGCGGCTCGTGAATTATGCATGAGGCAGCTCCGCGCCGGAGATATGTCCCTGCGCACTTACTTAACGCGCCGCTCATCTGTTCCGCATAACGCTAATTACAGGCGCGCGGCCTCTGCAAATGGACGCTCACCTGTTATTTTTCTCTCGGCGTGAAATCGAGAAATTAAGAACCGGTGCACCTTCGGGTTTCTTTAATTACTGCAGTAGCGACCGCTTCTGCGGTGTGTGATGAATCCTCTTAAAGATGTCGCAAGGGCACGATCGCATCGGAAGAAGGTGATATTAATTTTACTGATAAATCTCTGTTTCGCATTTGCAGCAGGCACATAGCGACACAATATTTACGTAATTGACATCAGTACTTGCCTGCACCAAGCAGATTAACGAAAGGATTTTTTTTCGTATTACAGAAAGCTTCCTACCGGCTACTGAAACGTAGCGCACAGTTACAAGCTTTTTTTCTCATTTCTCTTATTTAAATATGTTCAACATTTCGCGGCCCTGTAGGCAACTGTATAAAAATTAGTTTTAATTTTAATAATCAACAGCCTCAGTTGCACCGTTTACCTGGAATTATCAGTCGGAATAACCCAACCAATAGGTTGGCTGTTGATCATTAAAATTAAAATTACTGTCATTTCATCCTCCATGCCTCGTATGGGTAGGGGGGGGGGGGGAGGGGGGGCTGTCGGTGGTACAACGATCCGCTCTACAGCCAAGAGCATTCGTGAAGATATAACAAAGATGATAGAAAAATATGAGGAGTGTTTTCATGTTAAATAGATTAATGATGGGCAGCTGAAAGGACGAAAAATCTATAGGCTACAGTTTATTCTGTGATGTTCTTCTATGAGAAATCACTGGAGCACTGCACTTTCACTTAACATCTGAAGAACTTACAGTGGTGAGAAGTACTGTGGAAGGATAGAATATGGTCCTTAGAAGCTGAAGGCTGTAGGTAAGGAGATGGGGCGTCTCTTAGGTGTGGAAACTAAGGAAACGATAGGTGGGACGTGAAGCGGATAGTGGAAATACAAACTTTGGGAAGGACAGAGGGTGAGGTGGAGTGGTAAAAAAGAAAGGGATAGTGGTGGTTGGAGAGGGAAAAGGAGGGAGGGACCCTGATGTGGAATGTCACAGGTGGGGAAGATTTAAAGCTGATAGGAGGGTTAAATATCGGGGCGGATCTCATTGTCTGGGAGAGGGAATTGGTTGAAGTTGCTTTGACACAGGATGTGGAGTGCATTGTAGGGATGGAGGAATGTGTAAAGGCGCGGCAGCATGCTAGGGTTGGTGAGTAGAGGCGAGATGGGGGTTTATTGGAATCTAGTTTACCGATAATATAGGAGATGCGTAGGTGTTCGATGTGGTGTGCTCTAGCTTGCGGACTAAGGACATGAATGGTACAAAGGACAGCCTTAGTGTGCTTTATAAGCTGTTTCACACGCTCGTTTGCGCAAATTCAGGCCTGTTCCGCAATTACCACCACAGAAAATACGACACATAAACAGTTAAAATACGAGGAGCGTTCACTGTATAAACAAAAATTGACTAAACAAACAAAAATTAGAAGCTTTTTTTGTCTTAAAATCATCTGCAACATTTTCGTAAGCACCGAAAAGTCACACTGGATAAAAGGTGTTTCATTTAGTACTGTGATGATCGTTTCTGTTGATGCGGTCGAGTTTCTCTCTGAGGAGTTCAGTTTCGCTGAGTAACTGTAGTGTGCACAAATTAAATATCAATTAATTACCACTTACTTAATTACATACACTTAATTGGGGCAATTCTAACTGAAAATGTAAGCACCATCTTTAGGAATTAATTACATTTGTATTTTAATTACTTTTTTTTGATAAAAAGTATTGACAAAAGGTTTAAGCCATCAGGACAACATTCCCATCTTAGAACATAATATTTTATATATTAAAGACTTTATCATGCTATGTTACAATTTCGTAATGGTCGTCACTATTCATAGGTGTTAAATTACTGCGGCTAAGAGCAGAGCTACTTCTGACGGAGACAGAGGTTCACACAGTGCTCTTTCACTAAACAGTCAGTGTCAGCAGAGAGCTCTCGCAAAATCCGGTGTCGTCTCGGGGCGGCGTCTATCACCATTGCCTGGAGGCATCTCATCAGCAGTCAAGATCAAAATCTTGAGCTGGGCGGCATTACGAAGCTTAACGCAGAATCACAAACTCTTCGTTTTATCAAACCTTCCACAACCTGCGTTCAAATGTGTGTGAAATTTTATGGGACTTAACTGCTAAGGTCATCAGTCCCTAAGCTTACACACAAATTATCCTAAGAACAAACACACGCACCCATGCCCCAGGGAGGACTCGAACCTCCGCCGGGACCAGCCGCACAGTCCATGATTGCAGCGCCTACGACCGCTCGGCTATTCCCGCGAGGCTGCGTTTAAAATCCTACCAATTATATAACGTTAAGACAATCGTCTGTCTTCCTGTTCCGTCTTCGTTTGTAGAGCTTTTTTCAATCATTTTAAGGCGGAACTCTTCTAGTCTTTACCCAAATTAACACAGTGTAACGAATATAAGGGTCGATGGTAAAACGTATTCTCGCAGTAAACGCGGATTTCACCCCTTAAGGTACACAGTGGGGCACAGGAAATGAAACTTCCCTCGGTGAAGATGTGCTGTCATTAACAAACACGGTGAAATTTAGTAAGAAATGTTTGCGATCATTTTCCATAGCACAACTGGACACAGCTTGCTTACCTCACGTCTTGAAAGATGTGCCGTAAGTCCCGCTTGATTTCTTCTTCGTCGATCGCGAGCTCTAACGCTTGTACCATAAATCGTGCGCAATAATGTGAAAACGGAGGAGGTTTAGATGCTAAGCGTAATAAGAATCGTAAAATATTGGTATGCGAACTAATTTTGTTTTCTTTCATTAACTGCAAAATTTCTAGAGCCAGTCTATCGTTATATTCATAACAAGATTCTCCGTCATTAATCATTAGCTCCCGAAGACCGCAAAAGTCGCCAAAATTATTTACAGGATCTTAGAATCAACATGAGATCGCACAAATATGTTTTCCGAGGCTACTTTGCGCCCAGCGTTGTAGGTAAATCCCACTGCCGCTCCGTGCTCCAGTACGGTACGGTTCTTGTCTGCCCGGCCGTTCTCACGCTATGTGAACATGTGGCGCGTCATAAGATGAATCTGACTGTGATCCTACCTACTCGCTAGCCTCCCGTAAGAAATTCTTCCTATACCGTGCATTAGAGCATAGTTACAAACTGTAATAAACGTGGGCAGGAATGTGGCATAAACGCCACAAACCGTCAATACGGGTGCACGATCTTAAAGCTTTGCAACGTGGCCGGCCGAGGTGGCCGAGCGGTTCTAGGCGCTACAGTCTGGAACTGCACGACCGCTACGGTCGCAGGTTCGAATCCTGCCTCGGGCATGGATGTGTGTGATGTCCTTAGGTTAGTTAGGTTTAAGTAGTTCTAAGTTCTAGGAGACTGATGACCTCAGAAGTTAAGTCCCATAGTGCTCAGAGCCATTTGAACCATTTTTACAACGTGGTTTCAGTTCAGGAGGGTGATCGTGGGGCCCCTGTCTCGTAATTCCACTAACAAACACAACAGTTCACTTCTCAGGCACACTGTTGGTAACTAACCTATGCCTGGGCATCACAGTTGCCCAGTCCATTTATTAAAGAGCAGCGTGTAATCTCTGTCTCAGTCACCAGTAAGTCAAGTCATAGCCCTAGTAATTTATAACCTACGAATAGTGACGACCATTATTTAGTGGTAACATAGTCGTCAATATACAAAATATTTATAAAGTAGTCTGTAAGTAGGCTGTTTAGGTTTTTATGTTGGGTAACGCCACGTAGCACTGACTGTGCTACGTGAAGTCTGTGGCTGGTTGGCATTGTTGAAATATTCTCCATTGTAGTGTTGGGCGGTTGGATGTGAACAGCGCATAGCGTTGCGCAGTTGGAGGTGAGCCGCCAGCAGTGGTGGATATGGGGAGAGAGATAGCGGAGTTTTGAGAGCGGATGATCTGGATGTGTGTCCAACAGAGAGCGTAAATTTGTAAGAATGGATGTCATGAACTTATATATATATATACTATATATATATATATATATATATATATATATATAATGACTTTTGAACGCTATTAAGGTAAATACATTGTTTGTTCTCTATCAAAATCTTTCATTTGCTAACTGTGCTTATCAGTAGTTAGTGACTTCAGTAGTTACAATCTTTTATTTAGCTGGCAGTATTGGCGCCCGCTGTATTGCAGTAGTTAGAGTAACGAAGATTTTTGTGAGGTAAGTGATTCATGAAAGGTATAGATTATTGTTAGTCAGGGCCATTCTTTTCTAGAGATTATTGAAAGTCAGATTGCGTTGCGCTAAAAATATTGTGTGTCAGTTTAGTGATGGCCAGAATAAGTAAAGAGAGAAATGTCTGAGTACGTTCCGTTTTGCTCAGCTGTTTGAAAATCAAATAACGTAAGAGGTTTATCAGCACAATGATTCATAAATATTTCTAAGGTTACGTTTCAAGTCTAGTCTTGTGATTTTCTAAGACGGGTATGATTTTCCGGTGGTCTAAATTACTAGTAATTGTATTTAACTTCCTCTCCACAAAAACCTTACATGGTGAAACCTGTAGTTTGAGATGTTGATACAAGAATGGAATTTTAACTTTCCAATGGAAATGGCGCATCTGAAACTTCCTGCTGTCTTCTTTACGGCGACCCGATCCTGGGACAATTGCCCTTCGAGGGGAAACGCTCCACCGACTGAGTTATCGAAGAGCAACTAACGATCCACCCTCATACCTTTCCTTCCGTCAGTGTCTCCTCTTCCACCTTCCAAACCCACGCAAGTTCTCATACGTACCTCGTGTCCTGTCAAAGTCGCAACACCGTCGCATCGCACACGGAAGAGCACAGCCGCGAGAACTGATAGTGCCACTTTATTGCACACGTACCGCGACTGCAGACCTTGCAGTGCTCGGGGAAGAGGACGCTGAAGTCAGACTCCCAGAGTAGCCGCCTAGGTGGGGAGGAAATAAATGAAACGCGCCCCCTTGAGTGTCTGCAGCAGACAGCATGACGGATGCGGCTTCTAACTGGAAACTGCACGTAGGTCAGCTTACAGCGGCTACAGGATGAAGATATCATCGAGACAGAGAACGAGCCGTACAGCGTGCTGGTCTCTTTGGCGCGGGCTGCCACTGGCTCCGGCTCATGAATATCCTCTCCGAGAGCGGCGAGATATCGCTCCCAACACGGAACGTGGCAGTATTCTCGCGGCGCTGCCACTGGGGCGCTACGTCGCTTTCCTTGCGAAGGCAACACCTGGAAAGGCCAGTTAACAGTGCCCGCCGCACTGGTTCTTCTGTGTGGGGCTTTGAGCGCAACACGTGCCATCTTATTTCCTCCGCACACTTCAAGATGCACCTGTTCCTCCGAATCTCCAGAGGTCAACAGTTGTGGCAAGCGTCTGCCCGAACTTACATAAGACTGGCTTCTTAGGCCCATGTATGGTAGAATGAAATTTTCCGTAAGTAACCTGTTCTGCTGTGGTGGGGCTAGTCCATGGTTCATTCAGCGGAAAGATATTTCGAACAAGTTCCTGACTCACGCAATTACAGTTGGTTGTGACTTCAATCTGCAATCGGTGTGTGGGCGAAAATGCATGACTGAAGTCTTTGGCAGTCTAAAACAACGTCCAAAATTATGCACTTTCCGGGCCGCGCGGGATTAGCCGTGCGGTCTTAGGCGCTGCAGTTATGGACTGTGCGGCTGGTCCTGGCGGAGGATCGAGTCCTCCCTCGGGCATGGGTGTGTGTGTTTATCCTTAGGATAATTTAGGTTAAGTAGTGTGTAAGCTTAAGGACTGATGACCTTAGCAGTTAAGTCCCATAAGATTTCACACGCGTTTGAACATTTTTGTGCACGCTCCAGTCACATTAATGTGATTACCGCCTATGTTCGATGTCAACGTGCAATAGCACGGTAGGTGGCATCACTAGACGTGGAGAGTATATATAGAGTGTGTCAAGGGGACGCGGAAAACAACATAGTCGTTGTGAGTAATGCGGAAACGGAGTGATTTATCGGACGTCC
Organism: Schistocerca serialis cubense; assembly: GCF_023864345.2. Taxonomy (NCBI): domain Eukaryota; kingdom Metazoa; phylum Arthropoda; class Insecta; order Orthoptera; family Acrididae; genus Schistocerca; species Schistocerca serialis. Next base: position 629,557,443 of record NC_064642.1, on the reverse strand, counting down.
AAAATGGAATGATCATCGGCTTTCGGGCCATGTGTGGCAACATTTCCGTAACGGCTAAGTTTGTAAACTGTTCGCATTCCGCCGAAGTTAACGTATATCAAGCACGAAAAATGACGCTATCCAAAACCTGCTCAGAGATAACTGTGGGCCGCGTGGGATTAGTCGAGCGGTCTGAGGCGCTGCAGTCACGGACTGTGCGGCTGGTCCTGGCGGAGGTTCGAGTCCTCCCTCGGGCATGGGTGTGTGTGTTTGTCCTTAGGATAATTTAGGTTAAGTAGTGTGTAAGCTTAGGGACTGATCACCTTAGCAGTTAAGTCCCAAAGATTTCACAGACATTTGAACATTTTTTGACAACTGGGACCATAGATAACACGGGTGAACGACGGCTGCGGAGATGTTTATGTGCAACTGTTGAGCAACTTGTAAGGTGGCTATAATTTCGCACCTTACAAGAACTCATCCACATACTTTGCCGTGATTTACGAAAACAATTAGGTATCATGTGGTAGGTTGTACATCGTATATATGAATATATGAAGGAGACTGACATTGTCACGTAGGTCTTGTAAATAATTGTTAACGCTTACTGCATGAAAGGTGACGGAGTGTCTTTATTATAAAAACGGCGTAATGAATGATTGCCTACACTAGTAGAGGTTGGAACGCCAGTGGAGATGGAACGGCAGACAGAACTCAAGCTCTGGGTCGAAGGCCCGCACAGGTGTTGGTCCTGCGTAAACACAGGAAGTAGCTAGACATACGTCGTGGCACCTGAGCTGTGGAGCACTATAGAGTGAAGGCCGGTCACTATTGTAGTAGGGGCCAGAAGGATAACCGGATAATACTTCCGAACACTGAAATCTTGGACGCAGGTGAGAGGAACGAAGAAGCGGCACCCCGGAAATCACACAGGCTGGGTTATTTCCAACGATTTTACTCAGAAGGTTTTTCCTAGCAAATTTTCCGCGCTGGACGACAAAAGACTAAAATATGGTTGGTCGGCGTTCGGAAGAATGTGTAGAGAGGGAGAATACTCCGTGGTTTCGGGAATATGATTCGTTTTCGTAATTACGTGGTGGGGAGCCAAGCCTTGCTGGTAAGCCAGCGCTGGAGAGACGTGGTCTTCCGTTGTGTGCGCCCGTGTGTGACGGTCGCTCGGCATCAGCTTTTGTTGGTTCTGACGGACTTGCTGTCTTTGCTCTCAGGAGACTTTATAGTTAGAACAGTTAGCCACTGTACTGTTTCGAACTTATACGATTCTGGACTTCGCCTCCGGGTTGAAAGTCGTCGTTGAGTACGCTGCGTTCAGTGATTGAGAGCACTTCTTGTGCCTATACTTACGTTGAGACGTTATTAGAACTCCGTCCTTGTGGCTGGCAGTTCGCGTTTCTCGTCTGTAGAACACAGAGAGGAGAAGACAGCATTAGATTTTATTAGTCAGAGGACCGCCTTCTGCCGTCCTAGTGTTTGAAAGAGCTTTATTTTGTGGCTGGAGCTCTTCCATCGACGCAGACGTGTACGAGAACCAGCACGCCGACGCACCAGAGGCAGTAGACACGGTGATATCGCAAATTGCTTCGGCTTATTAGGGCTATAAAGCTAAACAGTTGTGATCACGTTATTTTGTTTCCACTTAGGTTCCTCACCTCTGTAGATCATCTTTGAAAGTAGTGTCTTCTAGTGTTTGGTACGCAGAGAATGTCAGTCATTTCGCGTTATTTATGTTAGATCGCGTGGCCATAAAAGGAGGCAGAGTTGGGCAATTGATTAAAATTTTACTTAGAAAATACAGACATTTGTCAGAAATAGGTGTTTTTCTTTTTTTAATCTGGAATAAACGTATAATAAGAAACAACATACATCGTTTAGTAGTATTAGTTTCATTCATCATTCATTTATGTTTAGATTGTAATTTATGGAATTAAGATATCCTAAGATCTGCTTCAGGGGGTAGTCAGACAGGGCCAAATCTTCATACCTCGCTAACAGGAAACAAAGGGTGTCAGTGCAAGGGACTAGTGAATTAAGTCCTCAGTCATCATCAGAATGGGAAGAAATTACATGTGGTGTCCCACAAGGATCCATCTTAGGGCCATTGCTTTTTCTTGTGTACATTAATGATCTCTCGTCAGTTACACTGCCAGAGGCAGAGTTCGTTTTGTTCGTAGATGACACAAGTACTGCAATAAATAGTATGTCGAGTGCAGTTCTAGAAAGATCTGCTAATGATATTTTCATGGATATTAATAAATGGTTTAAAGCCAACTCACTGACATTAAACAAAGACTCACTAAATGCAAATCAGAACCTGTAAGAGGTTTCCACCCAGCATATGCATAAAGTATGAAGAAGAGCAGATAGAAGAGGTTGACAGTTTTAAATTCCTGGGATTACAATTTGATAATAAATTCAGTTGGGAGGAGCACACCACAGAACTGCAGAAACGCCTTAACAAATCTGTATTTGCAATTCCAGTGTTAGCAGACATAGGTGACATAGAAATTAAAAAGCTTGCATACTTTGCCTACCTTCATTCCATAATGTCATATGGTATAATATTTTGGGGTAACTCTACAAATCAACCAGAAGTTTTCAGAGTCCAAAAGCGTGTAATATGTATTATTTGTGGAGTAATTTCGCGGACGTCCTGTAGAAATCTCTTCAAAGAACTGGGTATACTAACTACTGCCTCTCAGTATATTTACTCCTTAATGAAATTTGTCCTAAATAATATAACTCTTTTTCCAACAAACAGCTCAGTTCATACATAAGATACCAGGAACAAAAATGATCTGCTCAAGGACTTAAAGGCACTTACTTTAGTTCAAAAAGGGGTCCACTACTCAGGAACACTTATCTTCAATAATTTGCCAGCACACACAAAAAATTTAGTTACAAATAAAGATCAGTTTAAAAGGAGTCCGAAAGACTTACTAGTGGCCAACTCCTTCTACTCCATTGACGAATTGTTTAATAGAAAAACATGATGTGTTGTATATATTCATACCATTAGTATCGTTATTTCAGCTTAAAATTATGTATTGTATATACTCAGACTATTAGTATTGTTATTTCAGCTTAAAAAAAAAAAAGAGATGTTCCACATCCACGAGGATCTCCTCAGCACGGATCTAAGGAACGAAAAACTAATCTAATCTAAGCTAATCTTCATTTTAGCGTTTATTATTTTCCGTTGCGCACATTCATTTTTACACGCGCCTGGAGTAGCATCTTGGAAACTGACCGCCCTGATGAACCAAAGAGCTACCAGCACTACCTCCACAACGACCGGTCAGTAAACGCTGCTGCGTATGAGCCTTTGCGGCAAGTGCCCGGTTCATGCATCCGTTTTGAGAGCTGACGATTAGCAACGTAGGCTGGAATTTGCGCGGCAGTACCGAAATTGGACGTCTGCCGAGTGGCGACAGGTGACCTTTTCAGATGAATCTCGTTTTGCGGGCCGTCGGACAGGTAGCTTTTGAGACATGGGAAGGGTCCAGACCGAAGGAGGGAGCGTCATGGGCTGCGTAATATTTTCGTTTCATTCCCTAGGTGATCTAGCCCTTCTGTAAGGAACAGTGGTTCAACAATATCACCTATACTTGTTTTGTAAATAAAACTGCCATTCCTGCTGCTGGTTACTGTATTTATCCCATACGCGTTTCGGCTTCTCCTGCTCTAAGGCGTCATCGGTGGGATCTATAACGATACAGTTTTGTTGTTTATAGATTATCAAACAGTTCACTTCGCGTTTTTTTGTAAAAAAAGTAATTACTTACGATTTGCTGATCTGCATTTCCTCACATCTGGTCTGGAGGTGGCACTACCACTTTTATCACTGCCATATAATCACATCTTTGTGTTCTCGCTTTCGATACACTGTTCACCATGTTTCCCACTCTTTTTTGTGGTGGACTATTGTTCTTTTGCCACTCGATACAACTATTTCGTCGTACACTTCTTTTCACAGCGTAAATATTGCGAGACAAAAAAGAGATCTCTTGCGCGCGTCGTTTGGTGATGATCGTGTGCTCAGTCGCCACTTTCGTCATGCTTGGCCTCCCAGGTCCCCAGACCTCAGTCCGTGAGATTATTGGCTTTGGGGTTACCTGAAGTCGCAAGTGTATCGTGATCGACCGACATCTCTAGCGATGCTGAAAGACAACATCCGACGCCAATGCCCCACCATAACTCCGGACATGCTTTACAGTGCTGTTCACAACATTATTCCTCGACTACAGCTATTGTTGAGGAATGATGGTGGACATATTGAGCATTTCCTGTAAAGAACATCATCTTTGCTTTGTCTTACTTTGTTATGCTAATTATTGCTGTTCTGATCAGATGAAGCGCCATCTGTCGGACATTTTTTGGACTGTTGTATGTTTTTGGTTGTAATAAAACCCCATGTCATTCCCAGCATGTGTGTCAATTTGTACCTCTCTATCTACATTATTCCGTGATTTATTCAGTTTTCAAATTTATACCGACTTTTTGATCACCCGGTATTTATATGTTTGCTGCGGAGGATGGCCACACAAACAAACTTGTAATATCATCTATCCTTGGAGATCGCCGGCCGTTGTGACCGAGCGGTTCTTCACTCTTCAGTCCGGAACCGCGCGACTGCTACGATCATAGGTTTGAATCTTGCCTCGGACATGGATGTGTGTGATGTCCTTAGGTTAGTTAGGTTTAAATAGTTCTAATTTCTTGGGGACTGATGAAGCTGGAGCTGGTTTGAATGGGGTTGGGGTTGTTTGGGGAAGGAGACCAGACAGCGAGGTCATCGGTCTCAACGGATTAGGGAAGGATGGGGAAGGAAGTCGGCCGTGCCCTTTCACAGGAACCATCCCAGCATTTGCCTGGAGTGATTTAGGGAAATCACGGAAAACCTAAATCAGGATGGCCGGACGCGGGGGCTGATGACCTCAGGTGCTGAGTCCCATAGTGTTCAGAGCAATTTGAACCATTTTTTGAACCTTGGAGATCTTGTCCACTCCTGTATGCAGTTTTTCCTCAGCACGATGGCATCAACCAGCAATGTGTCAAAAAGCTCGCAGTGTACGTGCATGGTTTGAAGGACACCACGATAAGTTTACCGTTCTCCCCTGGCCATACTCCCCTGGCCAACAAATTCCCCGGATTTAAACCTAATCGAGAATGTGTGTGACCATCTCGATCGGGCTGTTCGCGCCACGGTTCCTCAACTAAGAGACGTAGCACAGCTGGCCACGTCATTGGTGTCGGCGTGGCTCCACGTCCCTGTCGGTATCTTCCAGAACCTCACAGACTCTCTTCCTTCAAATCTCGCTGCGGTCCGCCGCTACAAAAGGTGGATAGTTGGGCCGCGTTAATATGCTGGATAGTGTATTAAGTGCTTTATCCGTAAATTATTTTGAGCAGTTAGTTAAGCAAACTAGTAGAACTCTTAGCAACAAACAATCCTGAGCAAATAGAGACCGTCACGTCGGATACAGGAATTATAGACCTCTAGGTCCTTGTAGTGAGACTGACTACCGTAACATCCAGATGCGCCAACAAAAAACTAAGAGAGAAAGAACTGTGACTGACGCCCGAACAACAAGGACAATAGAAAATAGTGCATTGAGAATGGCTAGCTACTAGCCCAAATCTGGATTTGCCTTATAAATTCTAAAAAAAAAGGACGACTGATTGCTGCACTCTATAATTTACAAGAAAAAGTAGATATTATGATGGAAGAATCTTCTTTACAATGAATATGTTTACTGGTCATTGTTGTGAGGACGCTGATTTGTGCGCATGTCACGTGAATGATTACGTAGCCTTTCCCTTTGGATCGTTCATTATGTTTCAGCGCTACTTGTAGTATCATTTCTGTATACAGGGTGATTTTTATTAATGTTTAAACCCCCAAAGCGATGAAGATGTCGCTGAGACAAGTACTCTAACGTACCACGGAGTCGCTTATGTCGGGAAATACCACAAAAGTGGACGAGAAGTGTAGAACATGTGATGTCACCAGATGCCTTACCTCGCTGCACATGCAGCGATTGGGCTTGGGCATGAAGGGAAGCTTGAGAGACGCAATACCTCCATTGGAGGTAACGGTGCAAATTTCCAACAGCTATTGTAAATGTAATCCGCTGAAAACGTAGAAGTTACATAATTATTGTCCTTGGTGTAATCAACAAATAGTTGTTCCTTTGCTTTCTTTCCTTTGTTTAGAGACATTATTTACTGGTAACGAGTGCGGAAGCTTACACTCATTTACTTGTGACGGAGTACGGTAGGTCTTTGTTGTACTGTACTTTACAATAAACGAGTGGAGACCACGGGAAAAATAATAAATCTTACGTCAGTGTAAACACAAAATTTTGTAAGTCTATGAAGAAAGACCTGCCTACCAGATTCAAGCCTCGAACCCTAAGCCCCACGCGCTCAAGTCCCGATCGTGGGCCCAGAGCCACACCGACGTGAGTACTCTGGGATGGTCAGGTGTGGCAGATTGTTAGTCTCAACTGTTGCACGTGCTGCGAGGTACGTCTCATTCACTTTTCCGGTATCTCCCCACATCTTCGGCCCCATGTGTCTTATATTAAACTACTTGTCTCAACATCATCTACGTCGCTTCGTGGGTTTTGAAACGTTAATAAGAATCACACTGTGCATGTAATTTTTATTTTGTCGCTCCTTATTCTTCCTTTTGACGCCTACCAAAAGATGACCTATTAGCTACACTGAAGCTGGACACAATTAAAGAAAATAGTGACCCACGCAGTGTTTTTCAAATGGTTCACATGGCTCTGAGCACTATGGGACTTAACTTCTAAAATCATCAGTCCCCTAGAACTTAGAACTACTTAAACCTAACTAACTAAGGACATCACACACATATCCATGCCCGAGGCAGGATTCGAACCTGCGAGCGTAGCGATCGCGCGGTTCGAGACTGTAGCGCCTAGAACCGCTTGTCCACTCCAACCGGCACGGCGTTTTTCATTCATCAAGTAATTTCAGCATGGTTTTTTTCATATTCGAATAAATTTTAGTATACTTTTTAATTTCTTTAATTTCTCTTAGTCTTTTCCTTATTAAGTATAATTTTGGCCAAATTTATTGCAATATTAAAACATTTATTTTTACCTTTCATCACAATTTACATCTTAGGCATTTGCGGCACGTCAAACGGGGGTATAAGTTCTGTCCGAGAGGGGAGGGGAGCGTGTGGTGTGCGGGGAGAGGGAGGGAGAGAGAGAGAGAGAGAGAGAGAGAGAGACTCTGTTAACAAACCGTGGATATCCCACCCCATCAGAACCAAGCCTTGGATCCGAATCTGCAGTAACAAACTTGAAGTAGTGGTCTGGGACAGGCAAGTTACAGCCAGGCAAGTTAATAATAGACGGACCAGGAATTTTTTGTAGGTTTCTATGGAACAAGAAAAGACCGAGGTCTACGGGGTGGTTGGTGGATGACGTTAGGAAACATACAGGAGCATCAGGGATGTGTGTAGCTGAAAGCGATGTTCGTAGAAGTCTATAGGAGCGGTGTGTGGTGTGCTATTGAAGCGTCTCCGAGTAACTACGTTTCCCTTCGGAGCGTAACAAGGGGAAAAATAAATGGCGCGTGACTTTTGAGCACAAAAGTCAGGCTGTGTGCCGAGGAAAGCTGCGGTAGGCGTGAGGAGAGAGCGCCAGGACTGCTAAGCAGGCGACAGCCACTCGCCAGCGCGGCGTCGGCTGCCGCGAACAACCGCCGCTGATTGTCGCGAGGCGGGCCCACAAATCGCATCACCGGCTGCAGCACAGCATAACACAGCGCAGAACTGCACGACACACACAGTGGCGGAGAGGCGGGCACCGTGGCCCGCAAGGGAGGCCTCGGCGGCCGAACACAGCCTCGCGGCCGCTCGCTGCCGGGTGTCCATCAGCGGGAATGGGCACAGACAAATTGCCCCTAATGTAAAGATGGATCACGCGTCCCGTGTTCCTCGCCCTCTGCTTCTCAGTATCTCAGAGGCCGAGACCCCGTTCAGCATCGTCTGCACTCCTACCTTGGTGGTAAAAACGAGTGTCCTGTCAAGTTTTACTAATCGCACTTGCTTCTGTTCTTAAATGGAACAAGTAAAAGGGAAGTTAAGAACAACTATTTGCGCTCAGCATCGCCCTCGTATGCATGTGTCACATGGGTGCCAAGATAAATGAGATCCCGTGTTATACTGAACGTGATTCACTGAAGGGCCAAAGAAACTGTTACACCTGCCTAATATCGTGTAGGGCCCCCGCGAGAACGCAGAAGTGCTGCAACACAACTTGACATGGACTCGACTAACATCTGAAGTAGTACTGGACGGAACAGACACCATGAACAATACGAGGGGGTGGAGATCTGTTCTGAACAGCACGTTGCAAGGCATCCCATACATGCTCAATGATGCTCATGTCTGGGGAGTTTGGTGGCCGGGGGAAGTGTTTCAACTCACAAGAGTGTCACTGGAGCCGCTCTGTAGCAATTCTGGACTTGCGGGGTGTCATATTGTCCTGCTGGGATTGCCCAAGTCCGTCGGAATGTACAACGGACAAGAATGGATTCAGGTGATCAGACAGGATGCTTCTGTACGTGTCACCTGTCAGAGTCGTATCTAGACGTATCAGGGGTCCCATATCATTCCAACTGCACACGCCCCACACCATTACAGGGCCGCCCCCAGCTCGAACAGTCCCTGCTGACATGAAAGGGGCCATGGATTCATGAGGTTATCTCCATTCCCGTATCCGTTCGATACAGTATGAAGCGAGGTTCATCCGATCAGGCAACATGGTTCCCGACAACAACATTCTGATGTCGGTGCGCCGACCGAAGTGGCCGTGCGGTTAAAGGCGCTGCAGTCTGGAACCGCAAGACCGCTACGGTCGCAGGTTCGAATCCTGCCTCGGCCATGGATGTTTGTGATGTCCTTAGGTTAGTTAGGTTTAACTAGTTCTAAGTTCTAGGGGACTAATGACCTCATCAGTTGAGCCCCATAGTGCTCAGAGCCATTTGAACCATTTTTGATGTCGGTGCTGACCGGCGCAGGAGAGGTATAAAGTTTTTGTCGTGCAGTGATCAAGGGTACACAAGTGGACCTTCGGCTTCGAGAGGCCATATCGATGATGTTTCGTTGAATGGTTCGCACGCTGACACTTGTTGATGGCCCAGCATTGAAATCTGCAGAAATTGACGGAAGGGTTGCACTTCTGTCACACTGAATGATTCTCTTGAGTCGTCGTTGCTCCCATTCCTGCAGGATCTTTTTTCCGGCCGCAGCGTTGACGGAGATTTGATGTTTTACCGGGTTTCTGATACGGTACACTCGTGAAATGGTCGTACGGGAAAATACCCACTTCATCGCTACCATGGAGATACTGTGTCCCGTCGCTCGTGCGCCGACTATGACACCACGTTCAAACTCACTTAAATTTTGATAATCTGCCATTGCAGCAGCGGTAACCGATCTAACAGCTGCGCCAGACACTTGTTGCCCTATGTAGGCGTTTCCGAGCGCAGCGCCGTATTCTTCCTGTTTACATATCTCCATATTTGAATACGCATGCCTATACTTATACATTCTCCAGAGCCTGCAAGAAGAACTGCTAATTGCAACAAAGAATGCACAATGCTTAAGACAGTTTATTGCATGATGTCGTACGGTACCTTTACAAGCGTCTGCATGCAACTTTTACTGTGAGATGTATGTTTGATTTGGTTTGAATTTTTACCATACACTCTTACAGTGATGTACCACCTGTCACATAACTTGTCAATAACATGACGTTGTCCTTGAGGGTGTTGCATTAATTTTCCGGCGTTAGGGGTATAAGTACAGATATTTTTATAGTCGACTGAGGAGAATGTACTGAATAACATTACATCAGTATTTACTTCATCATCAGACTAATTTTGTGATGGTGGTAAGTTCCTATGGGACCAAACTGCTGCGGTCATCGGTCCCTAGGGTTACACACTACTTAATCTAACTTAAACTAACTTACGCTACGGAAAACACGCACACCCTTGCCCGAGGGAGGACTCGAACCTCCGACGGGGAGCAGCCGTACGAACCGTGGCAAGACACCTGAGATTGCGCGGCTAACCCGGCGGCATAAAACTAATAATCATAGCTATTAGGAGTAGTTCGTTTCCAGGTTGGTTAGTACCTTCAAGTACATGTGTCAATAGCAAGCCATTAATGGTAATTCCGCCCGTAGGCAGCAGATCAGAGTTGAGGTACAGACACGTGGACGCAAAACGGTTAGTCTGTACTGATAGATGTAGTCCACTTGTTGGTGCAGCTACGACCGTGAGAAAACACCAGTCAGTAAATTATTTGCTGTGTTTGCGGGAATACTGTTAGATGCAGAGAGAAAAAAAAAACAACTAACACACCGAAGTCTAGATACGATTCTGACAGGTGACACGTACGTAAACATCCTGTCTGATCACCTACATCCATTCATGTGCATTCCCATGGACTTGGGCAATGCGACACTCCACACGTTCAACATTGCTACAGAGTGGCTCCAGGAACACTTTTTTGAGTTTAAACATTCCCGTTGCCCACCAAACTCCCCAGACATGACCATTATTGAGCATATCTGGGATGCCTTTAGCGTGCTGTTCAGAAGAGATCTCCTGCCCTTCGTGCTCTTACGGATTTATGGACAGCCCTGCAGGATTCATGGTGTCCAGCTCTCTCCAACACTACTTCAGACATTAGTCTGTTGCGGCACTTCTGCGTGCTCGAGGGGGCCCTACACGATATTAGACAAGTGTACCAGTTTCTTTGGCTCTTCAGTTTATTATTTTTGAAGAATCAAGTTTGCCAAGGTCGCTAGTTTATTGCTACGACCGGTATCGACAGATCTATGGTGTCATCATCGGATCTTCTAACACGGTTAGATGTGCTTGCATGTTAATACGCTGAATCACGTAGTGATGTTGCGTCAAGTTTTTTATTACAGCTTGACGCAACATCACTATGTGACTTTCAGTGTTGTATGAAGCATGTACATCTAATAGTGTTGCGATGAAGACAGAGTAGATTTATCGAAACCGGTCATTGTAACAAAAAGAATTGCTAGCGATCTTAGCAAACTTGATTCTCCAAGAATAATATCCTTCTACATAATATGAATAAATGAGACGTGCGCGAAGTTTCGTAAAAATTGTTTCAGATGTTATATAAGTATGTACTCCACCCACGCCCCCTCCCCGTGCATGTAACGCTTCTCTACTTTATGCTTGGCCGTTATGTTGCCGCACCGTTTGTGGAGCCAAGACGTCAGCGATTGCATTGCTTTGCGTAGAACACTCGTTCTTTAATAGTGCCCAACGCTGAAACTCAACTACTGAATTCGCGTCCACACACCACAATGGTTGCGGCGTGTTTCTACGTTAGCGTCCACGAGGGGGCCTGGTAAGCCGATGTGAATGAATGGGCAAAAGGCGGACTGCGTGATTAGTCGCGGGGACCGTCTGGTCGTATTAAGATGGATATCGGCGTCCTTTATTTTAGCTTTGCGTGCGCTCTATCCCGCGGGAAGATCGGCCCACATCGGAACTCTCGATCTCCAGGCCCATTCTGCCCGCCACCGTTTCGGCCAAGACGGACTCCAGAATCGTATGCATCTGCAGTAAATGGGACATCAGATACTAAACCGTTTATTTCATACTGTGACTGCCATTCTGGAGTCACTGAGTTCGCAATTTGAGCACTGTATGTGTTGGCTGCCGTTTCGAGGCACCCTCAGTTACAGTTAACAAGAGCTACAATCATGTCAATAAAAGAGTGCTTAGAATGCGAGTCCCCACTCGCATTACTCAGCTACAAGGAATACGAACGTTTTTTGATTTGCAAATAGTAGCTGAAAAGCTACGTTTTGTTTTTATTCCCTTTATTTACGCTTCTTTTGTTTGCGACTAGTTTCGGGGCAGCAACCTTATCTAATGCGCTCATTCGTATATGCAGCCAAGCTTCTCTTATATGGGAATAACTCATGCAACATACATGGATGTATTTGTGTAACACTCGAGCTGATGTGAATGCATTGAAAAGCAAAAAAGGAAAGCATACATCATTGCCTCACGAGAGTTCGTCAGCGACAAAGTTACCGTCAAGAGTGTCCCAGGGAAGTGTGACGGGATCGATGTTATTCTCTACATACATAAATGATACGATGGATAGGGGGACTCACAATCCGCGTCTAAAACAAATGTAAATGTCGTGTGACTAGACCGTTAGTCGGGTGCAGGTCTTTCGATTTGACGACACTTCGGCGACTTGCGCGTCGATGGGGATGAAATGATGGTGATTAGGACAACACAACCAGTCCCTGACCGGAGAAAACCTTCGTCCCAGCCGGGAATCGAACCCCGGCCCTTAGGATTGACATTCTGTCACGCTGACCACTTAGCTACCGGGGCGGACAATCCGCAGCTGTATGCTGATGACGCTGTGGTGTGTGGGGAGGTGTCATGGTTGAGTGACTGCTGGAAGATACAAGCTGTCAGACAAAATTTCTAGTTGGTGTAATGAATAGCAGCTTGCTGTAAATGTAGTGTTGTGTACATAGTTCCGTGTAGTCAGCGCGTACACAACTTTCCCACTAGAGCGCGCCCCGCTAAGCACAACAGCGCAGGCGCAGCGCTCGTCCGTCTCCGCACTACGAGATGGCGCTGTCTTAGAGACGGACCAAATTCTGCTTCCGCCGATCCGCGCATTAATATGTAACGCAGCCAATGAGATTGCTGCTAAGGTAGAACCTTTTCTCCTCGCGGATCACACTCACGCAGTGATACCTGAACGCTCAAGGTATTATAACGAGTGTACAGACCTCCGATTTGTTAGTCTGCATTAGTCTGCACCAGTCTATAGTCAAGTTTCAGTCTGCGCCTAATAAAATTACCATATTCCTGTACATAGCCATGAAGATAAATGTATAGACACTTTGTCAAGTATCAGAGATGTGAGAATAAGGTTAACGTACCAAGACCAAGGGAACTTCAGATGGTCAATTGTAAATAGCATCCAGAACCAAGTTAAGTTATTTTTATGCTTGTTATTATTTTAATAAATGTGTGTGAAAATTAATCAAGTTCTGTTTAAAGTTGGTGACCGTCAATCTGCTGCTCTAAGGGCGCGAGTGGCATTTCTATCGTCTGACCTAACGGCAGAAGATAAACACGGCACGATAAGACCACGAGACATATTGCTGACACTCGCCTACTTCGTTAGAGCGACAAGTCAAATAATCTGATGGTGTGTGTACCGAAGGTCTTACAGTACGCACACCACATGTAGGAAGATGTTACTTGATGCAGATGAGGAGGAAAAACAAATCCATAATGTTCGGATACACCATTAATAGTGTCCTCTTTGACACAGTCACGTTGTTTAAATATCTATGCGTAATGTTGCAAAGCGACATGAAGTAGAACGAGCATATAAGGATTGGGGTACGGAAGGCGAATGGTCGACTTCAGTTCATTGGGACAATGTTAGGAAAGCATGTCATCTATAAAGAAGACCTTATATTGAAAAATAGTGCAAACCTTTCTTGAAAACTGTTCGACTATCAACTACGCGTTTCACCTTATTTAGGCATCTTCAGGCTGATCTCCTTTAGACAGTGTAGCTAAAGAGCATCGTCGAGTACATCAAGCCAACATCGCCTTCGTTAACCTCAGTAAATACTTTCTAGATGGACATGAGTGACTCCAAGACCTGCATAACGCGTACACGTTCACAGGAGCAAATAATAGATTCAGATGGGGCTTAAGTAGTTAGCATGCGTTATGCAGGTCTTGGAGTCACTCATGTCCATCTAGAAAGTATTTACTGAGGTTAACGAAGGCGATGTTGGCCTGATGTACTCGACGATGCCCTTTAGCTACTCTGTCTAAACGATCGTTCTAAGAAATACCAAATTAAGATTAGCCTGAAGATATCTAAATAAAGTGAAACGCTTAGTTGATAAATAAACAAACTAAAATTGCAACGAAGACTGTTTTCAGCTGTTCGAATGTTTAGGATCGCCGTAAGGTCAGATTAAAGGAAGATATCGAAGCAATTCGGAAGGGAGCCCTTGATTTGTTATCGGTAGATTGGATCAGCACGTGGGTATGATGCTTCGTGAAATCAATTGGGAAACCCTGGAGGGAAAACGACGTTCTTTTCGCGAAATACTATTGAGAAAATTTAGAGAACTGGTGTTTGAAGCTGACCGCAGCGATTTTACTGCTACCAACGTACATTTAGCGTAAGGACCATGTAGATAAGAGAAATTAAGGCTCGTACAGAGGCATTTGCGAGTGGAACAGGAAAGGAACTGATGGTACTCTCTGCCATGCACGGTGGTTCGCGGAGTACGAGGTGCGACCATAAAGTAATGAGACCGATTTTCTTTGCAAGATGTGGCAACCCTGCAGGCTTGCGTGGGCACAATATTTTCTACCTCGGCCTTTAAGCTGCTTCTAGTCCAAGTGGCACATCGATGCAACTGCTCAGTTCTGAGTTGTGCTGTAATAAGTTAACACGTGTTTGTGTCTCTTGTCACGCAACCGCATAATATTGCGCAACGGTATGCCATTTCTTTTCGCGTTAAATTGGGTGAAAACGTGACAACAACTTTCAGTAAGCTTCAGACGGCTTCTGGAGAGGTGGTTATGTCAAGAGCTCAAGTCTTTCGTTGGCATAAAATGTTTAGGGAAGACAGAACGAATGTTGAAGATGAAGACCACAGTGGACGACCATCAACTTCACAGACGGATGTCAACTTGGCCAGGGAGGGTGAATTCGTACGATCTGATCGAAGATTATCTATGAAAATGATTGCAGAAGAACTGAACATCAATAGAGACACGGTTCGTCTAATAGTAACTGAAGATCTTGGTACGAGAAAGATTTGTGCAGAAATGGTCCCCAAAAATGCTCTGTCAGTACAGCAATTTTTAACCTCAAAACAAATTTCAGTACTATCACAGCCACCTTATTCACCAGATATCGCTCCGTGCGACTTTTTTCTATTTCCAAAAGTCAAAGCGGCGGCCGAGGGACACCATTTTCAAACAACACAAGATGTCCAAAAACCTGTGACGAGGGTCTTGGAGGATATTACAGAAGATGAGTTCCAAAATGTTACCATCAATGACAGAAGCGCTGGAAAAAGTGTGTGCAGGGAACTACTTTGAAGGAGGCAAAACTGAACTTGACTGAAACGGTATGCAACATTTTGTTCCACATCAATATCATTACTTTATTGTCGGCCGGCCGGTGTGGCCGTGCGGTTCTAGGCGCTTCAGTCTGGAACCGCGTGACCGCTACGGTCGCAGGTTCGAATCCTGCCTCGGGCATGGATGTGTGTGATGTCTTTAGGTTAGTTTGGTTTAAGTAGTTCTAAGTTCTAGGAGACTGATGACCGCAACCGCTGGAATCCTGCATCACCACCGGTCATAAATAACGGTGTTAAATTCCAGTTCAACAACCCCTCTCGATAGAAAGTGACATGTGAGAAATGACCCCCAGAGGTACACTAAGAGACTGAATAATATAAACGAGGTCGAAAGTAAGTTTCATCAACAACAGACGCTCATATTGCAGATGATGCGCTGTTTGAGGAAAGCATAGAGACATGTAAGGAATATAAAAAGTAAAAGAGCATGAAACTAATTAGAAAAACATTTAAAATTAACGTTTTCCATTGTGTAACAATCTATATTCCACGCGGTTTAGGATATAAAAATGTAAGATTGATAGACTAGTTATAGCTTAAACCAGTCTGTGAGTAATAAACAAAGCAGTAACGCCAACATGTTCGGTTCGGACTGTTAGTGGATTTTTTACATATTTCACGATTTTGGCATGAGTGCCATTCACCGCTGACATCTCACCATGTAGTGCGTCAATATACACTCCTGGAAATTGAAATAAGAACACCGTGAATTCATTGTCCCAGGAAGGGGAAACTTTATTGACACATTCCTGGGTCAGATACATCACATGATCACACTGACAGAACCACAGGCACATAGACACAGGCAACAGAGCATGCACAATGTCGGCACTAGTACAGTGTATATCCACCTTTCGCAGCAATGCAGGCTGCTATTCTCCCATGGAGACGTTCGTAGAGATGCTGGATGTAGTCCTGTGGAACGGCTTGCCATGCCATTTCCACCTGGCGCCTCAGTTGGACCAGCGTTCGTGCTGGACGTGCAGACCGCGTGAGACGACGCTTCATCCAGTCCCAAACATGCTCAATGGGGGACAGATCCGGAGATCTTGCTGGCCAGGGTAGTTGACTTACACCTTCTAGAGCACGTTGGGTGGCACGGGATACATGCAGACGTGCATTGTCCTGTTGGAACAGCAAGTTCCCTTGCCGGTCTAGGAATGGTAGAACGATGGGTTCGATGACGATTTGGATGTACCGTGCACTATTCAGTGTCCTCTCGACGATCACCAGTGGTGTACGGCCAGTGTAGGAGATCGCTCCCCACACCATGATGCCGGGTGTTGGCCCTGTGTGCCTGGGTCGTATGCAGTCCTGATTGTGGCGCTCACCTGTACGGCGCCAAACACGCATACGACCATCATTGGCACCAAGGCAGAAGCGACTCTCATCGCTGAAGACGACACGTCTCCATTCGTCCCTCCATTCACGCCTGTCGCGACACCACTGGAGGCGGGCTGCACGATGTTGGGGCGTGAGCGGAAGACGGCCTAACGGTGTGCGGGACCGTAGCCCAGCTTCATGGAGACGGTTGCGAATGGTCCTCGCCGATACCCCAGGAGCAACAGTGTCCCTAATTTGCTGGGAAGTGGCGGTGCGGTCCCCTACGGCATTGCGTAGGATCCTACGGTCTTGGCGTGCATCTGTGCGTCGCTGCGGTCCGGTCCCAGGTCGACGGGCACGTGCACCTTCCGCCGACCACTGGCGACAACATCGATGTACTGTGGAGACCTCACGCCCCACGTGTTGAGCAATTCGGCGGTACGTCCACCCGGCCTCCCGCATGCCCACTATACGCCCTCGCTCAAAGTCCGTCAACTGCACATACGGTTCACGTCCACGCTGTCGCAGCATGCTACCAGTGTTAAAGACTGCGATGGAGCTCCGTATGCCACGGCAAACTGGCTGACACTGACGGCGGCGGTGCACAAATGCTGCGCAGCTAGCGCTATTCGACGGCCAACACCGCGGTTCCTGGTGTGTCCGCTGTGCCGTGCGTGTGATCATTGCTTGTACAGCCCTCTCGCAGTGTCCGGAGCAAGTATGGTGGGTCTGACACACCGGTGTCAATGTGTTCTTTTTTCCATTTCCAGGAGTGTATGTTCTTCACTATCTGTTGTGAAGCCATAGGAAAACTATACCACGACATCAGGTGTGATTTATCTTTGCAAAACATGTTGCCTTTTTCCAATTAAATATATCAGGTAATGTCTGATATGTCATTACCTCCGTTTTTATAGTCTTTAATATTAAGTGGGTACCGTTCAACCACATTTATTTACTTTCGAATGTGTAAGATTAACGAAGATCACTTTATGAAGTTATTCCTCTCGAACTTCTAAGGTAGCTGTGGGTGTGTTGCGTGTGAATCATAGGAATTTAAGCCCGTTTTGTGGTTTCTACTGGTTGTCTCAACGCACTTCGAAGCACGGTTAAGCCCATTCACAAAGTATCTGATTTTGTTCGATTTTTGCTTACTTTTCGTACAGGGAAGAACTGCAGCAAAAACTTTCTCATCGTCTCACCTTATGCTAGGATAGACCAAGAGAACCTCAGTCAATTACATATGTGAAAATCTATAGCATGCAACCTATAATGTTAACGTAACTAGATTGGCACCAATAGGAATCACCCGTGTAATGCACTTGTGGGTGTAATCCATGTAACACGCAAACCCACGTGAATTTATCGAAAAGCAGACAAGAGGATTCGTTGACTGCAAGATACAGGCATACTAAGTCAGCATGGGAGGAAGATGAATTAATTCTAATTCAAAGAAATAGACTGCACGTGGTCATAGGGTGGCCACGGCATTTGCTCGAATTGTCCAGAATGATCTGTAGCTCGCTGACATGGCGCATTGTTATCCATCGACAGTTCCATTGATTTTTGGAGACATGAAGTCCATACATGGCAGCAATTGTCTACAAGCAGACGAACATAACCATTTCCAATTAACGATCGGTTCAGTTGGACCAGAGGACCCAGTCCATTCCATGTAAACACGGCTCATACCAGTATGGAGCCCCACCAGCTTGCACAGTGCCTTGTTGACAACTTGGGTCAATGGCTTCGTGGGCTCTGTGCCACACCCGAATCCCACAATCAGCTCTTACCAACTGAAATCTGGACTGATCTGACCAGACCACGGTTTTACAGTAGTCTGGGTCCAACCGATATGATCAAGAGTCCAGGAGAGGCGCTGCAGGCGATGTCGTGCTGTTAGCAAAAGGGACTTGCGTCGGTCGTCTGCTGCCATAGCCAGATTTCGCTGCGTTTTCCTAATGGATACGTTCGCCATACGTCCCATATTGGTTTCTGCGGTTATTTCACGCAGTGTTGCTTGTCTATTAGCACTGACAACGCTACGCCAACGCCGCTACCCTCGGTCGTTAAGCGAAGGCTGTCGGCCACTGCGTTGTCCGTGGTGATAAGTAATACCTGAAATTTGGTGTTTTCGGTACACTCTTGACGCTGTGGATCTTGGAATACTGCATTCGCTAACGATTTCTGAAATGTGATGTCCCATGCGTCTAGCTCCAGCTACCATTCCACGTTCAGAATCTGTGCAATCCCGTCGTGCCGCCATAATCACGTCGGAAACCTTTTCACATGAATCGCCTGAGTGCAAGTGACAGCTCCGCTAATGCAGTGTCCTTTTATATTTGTTTACGCGATATTTCGGCCATCTGCACATGTGCATATCGCTATCCAACGACTTTTGTCACTTTACTGTATTGTTGATAACACGCTCAGGAAGCAATGCTCGCTCCTGAGACGTTTCTACTCTGTGAATGATTCCCGTGATGAAACGAACCAAGTTCCAGCAATGTATTTTTCACGCGGCAGAGACTCCGCCGCGGCGTGATGTTTAATTTATTTGCTTGTCAAAAGCAACTGGCGGCGTATGTGGGCTTCTGTCGGGCTGCAGACAACCGTGAAACCGACAGCGGCGGCGGCGGGACGGCGTCTGAATGCGGCCTATCCCGTCCTAGCGCTCCGCACGCACGCTCTGCCCTTCTTCCGGGGATTTGCCCCGACAAAGCGTTGCGCGGTCGCTGAATGGGACACATCACCGCCCTAAGCTGGCTTTTCTTCGCGGGAAGTCGACGTGAGCCGCGCCAGCAACCAGGAATGCAGGCCTGGCCTGGCCTCCTTAATTTCCTTACCGGGGCGCCGACATCCTCGTCAAGACGGTGTGGGCCCAGCGGCCAGTAAATCAGTGTCTCGCAATTGTTTTCTTCCTGGTGACAGGCAAGTGGATTAAGAAAGAAACAATCGAGCATACAGTGGTGCGTTTTCCGTATTACTCGAGCACAGCAGTAGCGGGCATATTTCAGATGACGATAAACTTTGTTGGTGACAAATGTGTAAATTACATTGGCGGACAAAAAGTTACTCTGCCTGGGGGAACGTAAATATAATGATAATGCAAAGTTTTAAATATGGCTGCTTGGTTCAGTGACCGTTTATAAATTAAAATTTAAACCAATGAGCCCTCGTTCACTATTATTTTTAGTCTTATTGACCAGGTTTCAACACTTCTAAGTGTTGTGGTTGGCAGGAGAGCCAACACCGTGTTACTAGAGGAGGCCGAAATGCACGCGTTTTAGCTTACGCAGGCTGGCGTAGGTCTGGAACAGGACAAGGAAATTAGAATTTAGAAAAACGGACGTAGCTGGTGGAATACTTAACTTTAATCCATTAATGATGAACGTCGCTCTTGACGGTACATGATTCACAATATCAATAGTAACTGAATATGGAGCCTTGCCAGGTCGTTGCAAATGACGTAGCTGAAGGCTATGCTAAACTATCGTCTCGGCAAATAAGAGCGTATTTAGTCAGTGAACCATCGCTAGCAAAGTCGGCTGTACAACTGGGGCGAGTGCTAGGAAGTCTCTCTAGACCTGCCGTGTTGCGGCGCTCGGTCTGCAATCACTGATAGTGGCGACACGCGGGTCCGACGTATACTAACGGACCGCGGCCGATTTAAAGGCAACCACCTAGCAAGTGTGGTGTCTGGCGGTGACACCACACTAAGAGTGCCTTCATCAGATTTAAAATGGCCTATAACATAGTTACAAATTTGCAGGAAAAGACTTTTTTATGTAAAAAGTGTAAGTACTGTCTAACAATAAAAGACAGAGGCAGTACTTGTCTCACATAAAATAATTAACAGGCCAGAAGGGCATTAGTCACAAAATATATAAAAAGGAATGTACAGGTACGAGCAGCCCATAGTGGCTCGCCTTCACGCATTCCTTTTTATACAGGGTGGTCCATTGATAGTGACCGGGACAAATATCTCTCGAAATAAGCATCAAACGAAAAAACTGCAAACAACGAAACTCGTCTAGCTTCAAGGGGGAAACCAGATGGCGCTATGGTTGGCCCGCTAGATAGCGCTGCCATAGGTCAAACGGGTATCAACTGCGTTTTTTAAAATAGGAACCCGCATTTTTTTTATTGCATATTCGTGTAGTACGTAAATAAATACGAATGTTTTAGTTGAACCACTTTTTTCGATTTCTGATAGATGGCGCTGTAATAGTCACAAACGTGTCACAAACGTTTAAGTACGTGGTATCACGTAACATTCCGTCAGCGCGGACGGTATTTGCTTCGTGATACATTACCCGTGTTAAAATGGACCGTTTACCAATTGCGGGAAAGGTCGATATCGTGTTGATGTATGGTTATTGTGATCCAAATGCCCAACGGGCGTGTGCTATGTATGCTGCTCGGTATCCTGGACGACATCATCCAAGTGTCCCGACCGTTCACCGGATAGTTACGTTATTTAAGGAAACAGGAAGTGTTCAGCCACATGTGAAACGTCAACCACGACTTGCAACAAATGATGATGCCCAAGTAGGTGTTTTAGCTGCTGTCGCGGCTAATCCGCACATCAGTAGCGGCCAAATTGCGCGAGAGTCAGCAATCTCAAAAACGTCGGTGTTGAGAATGCTACATCAACATCGATTGCACCCTTACCATATTTCTATGCACCAGGAATTGCATGGCGACGACTTTGAACGTCGTGTACAGTTCTGCCACTGGGCAGAAGAGAAATTATGGGACGATGACAGATTGTTTGCACGCGTTCTATTTAGCGACGAAGCGTCATTATTCACCGACAGCGGTAACGTAAACCGGCATAATATTCACGAGGGCTGCGACAAGTGGTTCAAAATGGTTCAGATGGCTCTGAGCACTATGGGACTTATCATCTATGGTCATCAGTCCCCTAGAACTTAGAACTACTTAAACCTAACTAGCTTAAGGACATCACACAACACCCAGTCATCACGAGGCAGAGAAATGCGACAAGTGGGACATCAGCGATCTTGCCGGGCTAACGTATGGTGCGGCATTATGGGAGGAAGGGTAATTGGCCCCCATTATGATATCTGTTTGACCTATGGCAGCGCGATCTAGCGCGCCAACCGTAGCGCCATCTGGTTTCCTCCATCAAGCTAAACAAGTTTCGTTTTTTGTAGTTTTTTGGTTTGACGCTTATTTCGTGAGATATTTGTCCCGGTCACGATCAATGGACCACCCTGTATATTTTGTAACTAAAGCCCTTCTGGCCTGTTAATTATTTTATGTGTGACATGTAAGTACTGCCTCTGTCTTTTATTGTTAAACACTACTTACACTTTTTATATTAAAAATGTCTTTTCCTATAAATTTGTAACTATGTTACAGGCCATTTTAATTGTTTTAATTCTGATGAAGGCACTGTTAGATGTGTTGAAACCTGGTCAATAAGACTAAAAATAATAGTGACCGAGGGCTCAATTGTTTCAATTTTAAAAATTATGATTCCAACGTTGTCTACCAACAGATAGCGTAGTGGCTACCAGGGCGCCCTCTGTGTCTACCCTTTAGTAGGGAATACTCACAACCAGAAAGCTCTTTGTGGTGCAAACGTGTGAAACAGGCAGGCAGCCATGACACAGAGACGCACTCGTGCTTCCTTCAGCCACCAGAGCGAGTTTAGAATCTGTGGTATTCTGGCCTTCCGAGTGACGGGATAGTACTTTCAGAGAATTGCCAGTCAAGTTGGATGTACTGCGTCAGTTGTGCAACAACGCTGGTATCAGTGGTCACGGGAACATTGACACATCCAGAGACGAGCTTCTGGACGTCCACGCAGCCCAGACGCCCGCAAGGATCGTTGTAAAGGCAGCGGTGGCAGATCTTACAGCTTCCACAGCACTGGTAAGAGGGCTAGTGAACCCACACGTGTCAACACGAACCGTTGGGGACCTGTTAGTTGTGGATCTACTGGCACACACATCTCTAGCCTGTCTTTCACTTACGCCACAATATCGCCGTGCACGATTCGACCGGTGCCGTCAGAAAATCACATGGAATGGCGCACCATGGTCTTCAGTGATGAAAGCAGATTCTGCCTGCACGCAAGTGATGGTCTTTTGTACGTATCACGCACACCTGGTGAGCGCTGTCTCGAGAATTGTATTCGTTCAAGACACACTTGCTCTATGCCAGGTCTGCTGTGCGATAAGCTACAACTGTCGTTCACCTTTGGTGTTTATAGAGGGGACGCTAACCTGCCCTCGGTACGTGTAGAATTTTGTTAGACCAGTTCTTTTGCTGTTTTTGCAACATGAAGGTGTTGCGTTGTTCCAACAGGGTAGTACTCGCCCACACAGTGCCCGTGAAGCTCAACGTGCTCTGCAAGACGTAGAGCAACTTCCCTGGCCTGTACGATCTCCGGACTTGTCTCCAATGTAGAACGTGTGGGGTCTGACGGAACGAGAAGTGACTCGTGCGTCTCGTCAGCCAACAGCTCTTGGAGAACTACATGAACAGGTTGAACGATCGTAGCATAGCGTATCTCAGGACAGTATTTGCCATCTGTCTGATCGACTGGATGCGTGTCAGCACCTGCGTTGCTTCCCGTGGAGGTTACGCCATATACTAATATGGGTGTTCCAGCATGTCAGAGCTGCTTGTACTACTGATCCGTACACACTTAGGTTAAATGTT
This sequence comes from Schistocerca serialis cubense, assembly GCF_023864345.2. Taxonomy (NCBI): domain Eukaryota; kingdom Metazoa; phylum Arthropoda; class Insecta; order Orthoptera; family Acrididae; genus Schistocerca; species Schistocerca serialis. Next base: position 629,534,173 of record NC_064642.1, on the reverse strand, counting down.
TTTGTAATGCCAATGTAGCCTGCTAATGAGGCAGCACATGGAAACATGTCGCTAAAAAATAATTTAGCAGTCAAAAAATTTTGAATGAACTGGAAACATCTGAATGGTGTACTATTTTTTTTTTCAGCAATATATTGCAATGTCTAAACCTTTTGCAAGTTCTCTCTTTCAGTAGCGCATGAACAACTCTTGGCCTGAATCTGCTTGACAACATGCTATGGCGATTCCTTTGTCAGTCGGTTTTGTATTTGCTTAGGGGGTAGTTGTTCTGTGCATCATCCAACTTACATGAAACCTGAGTGCTTCAACTTTTAATTACTGCCCCGTGGGGAATCCACACAAATCACAGGCTAAACTATAAAAAATTAATCCCCTGTACATGAACGATTTTTTGCTAATCGTGAACAGGCCCTGACTAATCAGAAGAAGTCGAGTGTAAAACTGTACTTAGCCGTACGTGAAATGGGAGAGTTTAAAGGAATTCACTTTTTCTCAGAATAAATCAAATTTATCTCGCAAACCAATCAATAATCGAGCTATCATAGTTACGTTCAGCAGAGCCTCAGTCGGCTTTCAGCCGTGTTACCGTGCGGACGGGCTCGGCGCGCCGGGCAGTGCTCCGCAGGTGTTGTTGTTTACCCGCTAGCGCGCGGTCGCGTCGTTGTCTTGCCGTATAGTACCTGTACCGACCCGACATGGCGTTCTCATATCGAAAAGCTACAATCAAACTAACGTTCAACGCATCGTACACGAGACCGAAGGCCCATGAAATTGAACGGTTTCTACGAGACATCATGCACATCGAACCACAAGAACTGATAGGAATTCATCTGTCTATTGTAACCAGCACAGTGTACCTCAAACTGATTGACGAAGCGGCCTGCGACAGATTACTCCAACGATCTGCAAACGGCTTTCGCTTCTGTCACGCAGACGGTAACGTGAGCGTGGTAGGAGTTGACCATGCTGGTCTGGGGGTGCGTACCGTGCGCATCTTTGAACTACCGTTCGAAGTTCCTGCCAACCTAGTCGTTGATGCGCTGCGGCCATACGGCACAGTTCTGAGCCACACAGAGGAGAAATGGAACACATTCGAAACGTACCCTGTCCTTAACGGGGTACGACAAGTGCGCATAGAACTTAAGAAGCACGTTCCATCGTATGTTTTCGTTGGTGGCTGCCGCGCAATTGTTATATATGATGGACAACCGAGGACCTGCTCGGGCTGCGGCCAGGAGGGCCATGTTAGAACTGAGTGTCTGCAGCGCCGCCTCGTTCAGGTGCCCCGCAATGAACTTCCCCAACGATCCACTATGACCTCTCTCCCGCTATGTGGAGGCGGCACGACATGATGTAATGGATGATCAAAACCTGCTACCTTCTCAAGCCGCTGCCAGCTCCGTTGGAGAGTCAGCGCCGTCGACGACGCCGCAGCCCAGCGGTGCAGAGGTTCCTACAGCCTCCGCCCACCGCAGCGTCGTGGGCACCCAGCCACCGTCACTGTCGGGATCAGACACAGGGGTTCCTAGCGACCGAGACTGTGTCGAGCCCCGCCCTCCAGTGGATGTCGAATCTCGGACCCAAAAGCAAAAATCACCCAAGCGACACAAGAAGAGGCGATTGTCAGCTGACGAACAGGACAGGAATGTGAAGCCAGCGGAAGACATCGACTTCGTTGACTCGCCCACAATTGCAACGGACTCCAGTGACATCATTCACCAGAAGGTGCCTGAAGACAAGGAACAGTCCCCTAAATCTGGTGGCCCAGAAAACGAGGCGCACTGCGTCGACTCCCAAAATGTGGGCTCCTGTGAAAGCGTCCAGCCCCCAATGGCATCACAATCGTCTCTTGGTGATTGGGCAGATGATATGGAGGCAGATGATGCACAGCAAACATCGATATCTCCACCAGAGCCCATGGCTGACAATGAGCCCGGAGGGCTCTGCCAGTCAGGGACTCCTACGGCACAGTAATGCACAGCATGCAGGTGGATGGCTGTGTGGCGTGTGATGTGTGAAATCACTGTGGGATCGCACCGGCACACTGCCTCAGCCACTTGATATGTCTCAGTCATACCGTGTGGGAACAGTCAACGTAAATGGTGTCCACTCCACTGTCAAGACCCGCATGTTACACGACATGATCAGAGCGGCAGACTTGGACATTGCCCTTCTCCAGGAGGTCCGTCCCGAGCTGTGTTTAGACCTATATGGCTACACCACGTACAGCCTACCCGTAGGTGATGGCGCAGGAGGGACGGCCATCCTTCTCCGAGATGGCATAGACGCGACGGACGCGACGTACTTGCCGAACGGGCGAGGCATCGCACTCACACTTGGCGCAGTGCGCCTCATTAACGTCTACGCTCCCTCCGGTAATTCGCACCGTGGTGACAGGCATGTCTTCTATTCGGAGGAGTTGGCCCCACTTTTGCAAGGAAATATGGACCATTACATAGTGGGCGGCGATTTTAACAGTGTTCTGCGGCCCGAGGACCAGATACCGCATTACGTCCCATGCCCCGCTCTACAAGCATTGATACGTGACCTCGCACTTCACGACACATGGCTCTTGCATCATGGGACCCAGAGTGGATATACGCACTTTACCAGCCATTCTGCCAGTCGTCTGGACCGGATATACGTCTCGCGTGCCCTCCGCACAGCAACCCGTGATGCAGAACTCTGGCCGACGGCCTTCACGGACCATCTCGCGTACATCTGCACTGTCACCTTGCCCCGACAACTCACAAGACGCAGCAGGGGCCCGTGGACGCTGAACGTCTCCCTCCTTTGCGAGGAAGCGTGTCGGCGAGCAGTCACTGACACGTGGCGTCGATGTATCAGGCGCCTGCCTATGTATGCTTCCACGTTGCTGTGGTGGCTGGGATGTGTCAAACCTGCCCTCCGAAAGACCTTGATGGCCTACGGGCGTGACAGATCGAACTGGCAAAGGGCAACATCGGAATTTTACTATACAGCGTTACGTGAGCTGGCGACGCAACCGCCGTCTCCCGAACGTCAGATGTCCGTACAACGCATCAAAGCTCGTCTACTTCGCATCAGGACAGAGCAGCTAGACGGTGTCCGCATCCGTGCGCGAGTGCAAGACTGTATCCCCAACAAAACAGCGTCAGTGTATCACATTGTGCGCGAGAGGCGCCACCGCAAACGTCAGCTCATTACGGCGGTAAACACGGAGGACGGCGGGCGCGCAGTGACACAAGCGGACATCGCGCACACGTTCGCCAGACACTATGGGACCTTGTACATGGAAGATCCGCGAAATGTACGTGATTATGACGGGCTGTTGCACGATTTTCCCGCCCCTCGGGACGTGGCACCCGATGATAGTCTGCTGTTGCCCATTACACCAGACGAGCTGACATCGGCCTTGGCACGTGGAGCACCGAACAAGTCGCCTGGACCGGACGGTTTACCCCTGGAATTCTACCGCACTTTTTACCACCTTATGGGTGACAAGTGGCTCCAAATGTTTCAAGACCTGATCCGCCCTGATTTCACTGTTCCCACAGAATTCACAGAAGGCATCTTGATTCCAGTTCCGAAACCGAATGGTGGTTGTAGGTGGCAGGATTTTCGCCCACTCACACTCCTCAACAACGGCTACAAGATCTTCGCCCGTATCCTCCGCGCGCGTCTCCACAACGCTATCGGGAAAGCCATCCACACCGATCAGACATGTTTAGGTGGTGTCAGCAACATTCATACGGCGTTAGGAGCATACCGCGACGTAATTGCTTTGACGGCGGCCTGCAAAATACGAGGCGCCCTTGTCGCCGTAGATTTTGACCACGCATTCGACCGCGTCGATCACGGCTTCTTACGCGCAGTTTTGCATCGCATGGGTCTCTCTCCGGAGTCTGCACGGGTGGTCCTTCGACTGGTCCACGGAGCGCGCTCCCGCATGATGGTCAACGGTTATCAGTCTGGTCACATTGTTGTTGGACGGTCAGTGCGACAAGGGTGCCCCCTGTCGGGCATATTATTTGCTGCAGCGCTTGAACCAGCTTTACATGGTCTACGGCAGCGATTAACTGGTATCTCCTTGCGGGACGTGACCTTTTGTTGTGGTGCATTCGCCGATGACGTGGTGTTCCTGGCCAGATCAGAGGATGAAATGCATATGGCGCTACAGTGGCTACGCCAGTACGGGGCGGTCGCTGGGAGCGTCATCAACGTGAAGAAGACAAAATACATGGATGTCGGAGGGGGGATTTCCCACACAACGGCGGTGCCCTTTGACAAGGTGCCCGTACTCAAGTGTTTAGGAGTGCAATTCTATAGCAATGTCCGCCGCACGGCGGCGGCTACGTACCGCCGGCTCCTACACCAGACACGTGCTCTGCTGCAGGACAACAAACTACGTCGCTTGGATATGCTCCTCAGAACACGTTATGTCAACACCTATCTTGTCTCAAAACTGAACTATTTTGCGCATATCCTTCCCTTGACAGCTACGATGGCCGACAGATTTCAAGCAGCATATGGACATTTCGTAAGCACCGGTCTGGTTTTTAAAGTCCGATACGCCACCCTGACACTGCCGCAGCGGGCGGGCGGTATCGGTTTAATTCACGTATATAACCGTGCGCGATCGCTTTATCTCAACACTATGCGTCGCACGTGGACCTCTGCCCACGCCACTCTGACGGGCACCCTGATGGCGGAAGTGGCACCACACTCTCTGCATCCCCCGGTTTCTGTAGGACACATTTCACCGGCACTCACCCACATCAGAGACTTGTTTGTTGACTTCAGCTACTTACGTTCAGAACTTCCGACGACACGGAAGCCCAGCACAAAAGACTATTATCGCCTCTATCAGCAGCGGCAACCTGTAAATACGGTCACCCACAGACACCCTGAAGTTGCCTGGAACACGGTGTGGCGAGCGGTACACACGCCTTTTCTACCTACGACGGTGCGTTCATTGTGGTACGTAGTTGTGAATGGGGAGTTCGCTACTCGTCAGAGGTTACATTCTATACATCTGACGGACGACCCCTTGTGTCCGACATGCTCAGTCGCTGACTCGGATGTACACCGTCTGACGTGTGCCGCGACCAGCGAGTGCTGGCTACTGACGCAGCGCATGCTGGCATTACTCTTGCGGCGATTGCCGGAGTCTATCTCCCCTGATGACGTATTGCGCCCCGACGTCGTATACTTTCCATCAACCAGAACGAACGCCGTTAACTGGCTAAAAGGCATGGCCGTTTACTACATATTTTGCGATGCTCCCAAAGGCACACTCGACTTTTGGTCCCTATTGATGACGACACATGCAGCTTTCAGCTGCCACCCGAAGTACAGAACTCGTTTCGCAAATTATTTAGGTTCATTATTTGCGGATCCTCCTGCTCACTGGGGCGTTCCGGGTATGAGACGCTGAAAATGAGGAAGAATCCTGGAGCATATTGATCCTCTACGGACGGAATAGGGGGGAACCCTTCCCAACAGACGAGAAGACGACTCGGACGCTCGGCTACGGCAGTTGTAGGATCTTTCTTTGTAATGAAACAAAAATAAATCTATAATACACAAAAAAATGTTATAAAAATTAAAGAAATAAATAAATAAAAAGAACAACATCGACAAACCCACTCCATCCTCTTCCTGATCCTTCGATCCTCGAACACGTTGCTTGGGCGTGGCGGCGGGATGGCCAGGCTTCGGGTGTCGACCCCTGCCCTACCCGTCGTCCTGCTCCTGCAAGGGTTCATTAGGAAAAAAAAAAAAAAAAAAAAAAAAAAGGGTAGCGTCTTTGATTCATAATCAAAACGTCTTCGGCCCCGGGTTCGATCCCCGCCACTGCCTAAATTTTGATAAATAATCAGCATTGGCGGCCGAAGACTTCCGGCATAAGAAGTCAGCCTCATTCTGCCAACGGCCTTGTCAAAGAGGGCGGAGGAGCGGATAGAGGTTCAGGGCACTCTCTTGTCCTAGGGGCTGGAAATTGCCCCTAAAGGCGGAAGAATCAGCAATGATCAACGACATGAGGATGCAGAAGGCAATGGAAACCACTGCATTAAAGACACATAACGTGTATCCACAGGACATGTGGCCTGTAATTGAAGAAGTGTCATGATGATCTCTCCATTGGCAAAAGATTCCGGAATAGTCCCCCATTCGGATCTCCGGGAGGGGACTGCCAAGGGGGAGGTTACCATGAGAAAAAGATTGACTAATCAACGAAGGGATAACGTTCTACGAGTCGGGGCGTGGAATGTCAGAAGTTTGAACGTGGTAGGGAAACTAGAAAATCTGAAAAAGGAAATGCAAAGGCTCAATCTAGATATAGTAGGGGTCAGTGAAGTGAAGTGGAAGGAAGACAAGGATTTCTGGTCAGATGAGTATCGGGTAATATCAACAGAAGCAGAAAATGGTATAACAGGTGTAGGATTCGTTATGAATAGGAAGGTAGGGCAGAGGGTGTGTTACTGTGAACAGTTCAGTGACCGGGTTGTTCTAATCAGAATCGACAGCAGACCAACACTGACAACGATAGTTCAGGTATACATGCCGACGTCCCAAGCTGAAGATGAACAGATAGAGAAAGTGTATGAGGATATTGAAAGGGTAATGCAGTATGTAAAGGGGGACGAAAATCTAATAGTCATGGGCGACTGGAATGCAGTTGTAGGGGAAGGAGTAGAAGAAAAGGTTACAGGAGAATATGGGCTTGGGACAAGGAATGAAAGAGGACAAAGACTAATTGAGTTCTGTAACAAGTTTCAGCTAGTAATAGCGAATACCCTGTTCAAGAATCACAAGAGGAGGAGGTATACTTGAAAAAGGCCGGGAGATGCGGGAAGATTTCAATTAGATTACATCATGGTCAGACAGAGATTCCGAAATCAGATACTGGATTGTAAGGCGTACCCAGGAGCAGATATAGACTCAGATCACAATATAGTAGTGATGAAGAGTTGTCTGAAGTTCAAGACATTAGTCAGGAAGAATCAATACGCAAAGAAGTGGGATACGGAAGTACTAAGGAATGACGAGATACGTTTGAAGTTTCTCTAACGCTATAGATATAGCAATAAGGAATATCGCAGTAGGCAGTACAGTTGAAGAGGAATGGCCATCTCTAAAAAGGGCCATCATAGAAGTTGGGAAGGAAAACATAGGTACAAAGAAGGTAGCTGCGACGAAACCATGGGTAACAGAAGAAATACTTCAGTTGATTGATGAAAGGAGGAAGTACAAACATGTTCCGGGAAAATCAGAAATACAGAAATACAAGTCGCTGAGGAATGAAATAAATAGGAAGTGCAGGGAAGCTAAGACGAAATGGCTGCAGGAAAAATGCGAAGACATCGAAAAAGGTATGATTGTCGGAAGGACAGACTCAGCATACAAGAAAGTCAAAACAACCTTTGGTGACATTAAAAGCAACGGTGGTAACATTAAGAGTGCAACGGGAATTCCACTGTTAAATGCAGAGGAGAGAGCAGATCGGTGGAAAGAATACATTGAAAGCCTCTATGAAGGTGAAGATTTGTCTGATGTGACAGAAGAAGAAACAGGAGTCGATTTAGAAGAGATAGGGGATCCAGTATTAGAATCGGAATTTAAAAGAGCTTTGGAGGGCTTACGGTCAAATAAGGCAGAAGGGATAGAAAACATTCCATCAGAATTTCTAAAATCATTAGGGGAAGTGGCAACAAAACGACTATTCACGTTGGTGTGTAGAATATATGAGTCTGGCGATATACCATCTGACTTTCGGAAAAGCATCATCCACACAATTCCGAAGACGGCAAGAGCTGACAAGTGCGAGAATTATCGCACAATCAGCTTAACAGCTCATGCATCGAAGCTGTTTACAAGAATAATGTACAGGAGAATGGAAAAGAAAATTGAGAATGCGCTAAGTGACGATCAGTTTGGCTTTAGGAAAAGTAAAGGGACGAGAGAGGCGATTCTGACGTTACGGCTAATAATGGAACTATAGGGAGAGACGGGTCATATACAATATGTACAACAACCAAGAGGGAGTAATAAGAGTGGACGATCAACAACGAAGTGCTCGTATTAAGAAGGGTGTAAGACAAGGCTGTAGCCTTTCGCCCCTACTCTTCAATCTGTACATCGAGGAAGCAATGATGGAAGTAAAAGAAAGGTTCAGGAGTGGAATTAAAATACAAGGTGAAAGGATATCAATGATACGATTCGCTGATGACATTGCTATCCTGAGTGAAAGTGAAGAAGAATTAAATGATCTGCTGAACGGAATGAACAGTCTAATGAGTACACAGTATGGTTTGAGAGTAAATCGGAGAAAGACGAAGGTAATGAGAAGTAGTAGAAATGAGAACAGCGAGAAACTTAACATCAGGATTGATGGTCACGAAGTCAATGAAGTTAAGGAATTCTGCTACCTAGGCAGTAAAATAACCAATGACGGACGGAGCAAGGAGGACATCAAAAGCAGACTAGCTATGGCAAAAAAAGGTATTTCTGGCCAAGAGAAGTCTACTAATATCAAATACCGGCCTTAATTTGAGGAAGAAATTTCTGAGGATGTACGTCTGGAGTATAGCATTGTATGATAGTGAAACATGGACTGTGGGAAAACCGGAAGAGAAGAGAATCGAAGCATTTGAGATTTGGTGCTAAAGACGAATGTTGAAAATTAGGTGGACTGATAAGGTAAGGAATGAGGAGGTTCTATGCAGAATCGGAGAGGAACGGAATATGTGGAAAACACTGATAAGGAGAAGGGACAGGACGATAGGACACCTGCTAAGACATGAGGGAATGACTTCCATGGTACTAGAGGGAGCTGTAGAGGGCAAAAACTGTAGAGGAAGACAGAGATTGGAATACGTCAAGCAAATAATTGAGGACGTAGGTTGCAAGTGCTACTCTGAGATGAAGAGGTTAGCACAGGAAAGGAATTCGTGGCGGGCCGCATCAAACCAGTCAGTAGACCGATGACAAAAAAAAAAAAAATTTTTTTCACGTACGTCATGCAAGTGCGCCGTCAAATCCCTGACTACTAAAGGACGTCGGTAGAAGCAAAGTCCAAAATAAAATGCCGTGGAGTAATTTCGGAACCATTTCAAATCAAAATTTGTGTAATGCCAGGTTCTGGCCTCTCCCCATGTTCTTCAACTGTGTTTTGGAAAAAGTGGCAACGAAGTGGAATCTTAGACTTCAAGGAAAAGGAATCTAAGAAACCACATTAGAATAAAAAAATGGAATCTTAAACTCCATTACCTAGCTTTTGTAGATGGTTTAGTAATGCCTTGCGGAAACATCGACACAGCAACTGGGCAAATCGAACTGCTGAAAGAGACGACGGGGAAGGATGGATTACAAATTTCTTGCGACAAGATAGAATTCATAACGAACATTAAAAATGATCCAAAGTTCCTACGAACAAAAACGGTAGAGTCTACAGACTGAATAAATATAAGTACTTAGGGGAAATTTACAACAAAACGGCCTCGATGAAGAAATGAATCAAAATAGAGCCCAGAAAATGAAAATGGCTTATCAATTAACACAGGACACTTACAATAAAACATCACTTTCCTTAAAAATAAAAATTCAATACTACAACAACAATGTCATTAAATCGGAGAATCTTGTACAGCGGAATGTCTAAGCGTAAAAAAGAAAAAAACTGAAAAGTTGGGGATAAAGGAAAGGAAGATATTACTGAAAATACTCGATGTAAAAAAAAAAAGAAGTGTGAGTACGTGGATGAGAAGAAGAAGTAGTGAAGTAATCTACACTCAGACTGAAAAACTTTCTGATGCTCTCAGGAAAAATACAAGTTAGTGTTAAGGTAACTTGGTTCAAATAAATCCGAAAAGACTGAGTAGAAAAATATTTGACCATTGCGAAGAAATCCCAAGACGCAAATCAGATGGTTCACGGATGTGAAGAAGGTCTTAGCAGAAAATAACGTTACCAAAGCTGAAATTATGATCAGGTCAGTTTTTCGAAGCAAGATTTTGAAGTTCCGGGGGTTTTCAAAAAAATCCCTGAAAGCGTATCACTGTATGAACAGATGAAGGAAGAAAGGAGGACAATGAAAGAATGAAGAGAGATTACAAAGACCAAAATTCAGGAACGAAGACAAAATCTAGAGAAAGCTACTTCACGTGGACCACAGACACCCGAAATCAAAGAAAGAAGAGGTCTTATCGATTTCGTATCACTACTGCAGATAGAAAAGAGTCCAGTATTGACATGAAGGAGCTATTTTATGAATTTCTGTGTCAATTCATATAGACGATGGCATTTGTGCTTTATAATGCATATGACGTGAAGTATGTAAATGCGGCTTATGCTATGCCGACGTCCTCTTAAGAAAAACGAATATAGATTGACACACTTTTTAGTGAGATTTTATTGGAGAATGACACAATAAACAGAAACGCTATCGTAAATACACAAATTTTACAGTAAAACTGTTACATGTAATTCTGTGGGAGTTATAGTGAGAAAAATCCATTATTTGCAGTGACTAGTTGCGAACATGACCATCGCTTTCACCGTGAATAATGACACGTAATACAAACAGTACATTTGGAAATAACCACAACCAACACCAGGTGTCTGGTGTTGTTTGGAAAGAAGTACTGATAATACACTGTAGATCAGTTTGTATACGTTACTCATGATGATGATGGTTGTATTACGTGCCATAATTACGACGAAAGTGATAGTTTGATTACGGAATTATGTCCGACACTAGTCATCGCAAATAAATGATTTTTCTCACAGTAACTTCGACAGAATTACGAATAGTAGTTTTAATAGAAGTAAGTTGCTGAACCATTTTCCGGCATCATGCTGAAAGTTCATAAATTTGACAGTAGACGGGACAGGAAATGTTGTCCTTTTTAAACACATTTTGTTGCGGTACGCTACATAAGTGTCTTACACACTTGGGCAATGAGCTGGGGTGACATTTCTCTTGGCAACGCTTCTCGCTCTGGTGGGAACTTTCCATCTTCTCTGACAATCAGAAACATAAGACGCTTTCGTCGCACACTCTCTCGTATTTCCTGGGAGACAGAAGACTCCGATTTCCTCACACATTATCTCCTAGTCTCAATGAGTCACTATGTAGCTAGAAGGAATGTTCAGATACAGTTTTACTTTTCGATTTTATGCATGATTGGCATATTCGTGTTTTGTGCCGTAGCTTGGGAAGCTCATCTCGGCGTCACGCGGTGTCGGGACCCTCGGCAGTTCCCACTGCACTTTCTCAGTGCTCTTGGTTGTTTCACCTTCACAACGATGATGAGAATGACAGAGATTGGCGCGATGTACCAGGTTACCAGGGTAAGACTATTGTGGAAGGCCAAACAAATTTTATTGAATGTTCAAAATGACACAGGTATATGACACTGTTTTTCAGCATAGTCAAAAAAATCTCTGTTAACTACGATCGGAACTTTCTACCAATCGTTCAGTTCCTCGATAGCAGAAATCCTCTCCTTGACCATGTAGCTTTTCTAAAATCGCTGAGTGAATTTCCTCATCGTTGGAAAAGCTTTCCGCCCCAGGATGTTCTTTCAGCTTACCGAATAGATGTAAATAACAGTGGTGCAAGCTCTGCACTTTGTGACAAATCCTTCGAAATCTCTGATAGAAAAAGTTGAAGCAAAACTTGGGTTGTGTGCGCCGTGAAGTGTGTTGCGTTACTGTCCAAGAGAACAATGCATTTCCATGCCTCTTGTTCTTTACAGCGTTGCGCAGCAATGTCAGCGTTGTACGGAACGAATCGGCATTAATGGCTGTGCCCTTTGTCATAAGCTCTGTGTACACAGCTCCTTCATTGTCGAAGAGAACCGTGGTCATGACCTTCCCTGTTGATGGCGCAACCTAACATTTACTTCACAGAGGAGAGTAGACGTGTCTCCATTCCATTAACGCTCTCTTGCAGGTACGAAACGATGGACCCATGCCTCACCGCATGTAATGATGCGGCTTAGGAAATTGTTGCCTTACACAGAGTAACGCTCAAGGAAGTCGGAAGACTTCATCAACCTTGCTCCTTTGTGTGCACGTGAGCCGGCCGTTGTAACCGAGCGGTTCTAGGCGCTGCAGTCTGGAACCGCGCGACTGCTACGGTCTCAGGTTCGAATCCTGCCTCGGGCATGGATGTGTGTGATGTCCTTAGGTTAGTTAGGTTTAAGTTCTAGGGGACTGATGACCTCAGATGTTAAGTCGCATAATGCTCAGAGCCATTTGAACGATTTTTTGTGCATGTGACAGTGAAGGCGGAACCCGGCATGAGCGCATTTTCCAGTACTGCAGACCATCTCGGACGATGGAATGGGCACTGCCTATTGAGATGTGCATATGTGCATTTGCTCACAAGGGAAACTTGGGAGCTTCCCCTCGTTGATTTTAGAGATGTTGGCAGGGTGTGTAGGGAAAGACCAGGACTTCAAAACATGTAAACAGAAAGACCCAAGTCGCAACCATTTTCGATAAAAATTGAATTTGAAAAGGCCTGCTCAAATACAGGGCGGGGCAAATCAAAAAGGCCCAGATTAGTGTATATTATTGGGCGTCAGTGCTTGCATATAACAACTTCCCGCGACGCGCCCATTAACTGTACGCCCCGCCACGTGATCCGCACCGGCTTGGATAGTAGTGCGGGCTGTGTCAGTCAGGATGGAGCAGTGTAAAGGGGATGATCGTACTCACAGTGGAGCAACAGGTGTTTCTTGTGGAAAGTTACGTAACAACAAAGTCGTGGAAACAGTGTGGTCAGTTGTTTGGTGAGAAGTTTAATGGTGTCAAAGTTCCAGCAAAGAGTGCCGTGCAACGCTTTGTCCGAAAATGGCGTGAAACAGGATCTGTTTTGAGCAAGTCAATAAACGTTCCGAAACGTGCCCGCAGACCAGAAAATGGGGCTGCATTTCACCAGAAAATGCTTCAGAGTCCTACCAAACTAACCCGACGCCTGTCGCAGGAGACCAGCATATCACGTCGATCATGTTGTGACCGCTCAATGTCCTTCAATACGATGACGACGACACCCCTCGATCGACGTTAACACTCGTGGTGTCACTCGCCTTCATACATGGCAGTGGACGTTTGAAAATTCGTGACGCTAGCTCAATGGTCGTCAATTGATTTAAATGTTATTCCCGGCTGACTCTTAATTCAATTACTGCCACGGGGGTGAGGAGAAAGAACACATCCTGGTGATACCAGCATTATGCGTATTTAGATGTTCGATTAATCTGAATGGTTTGCGATGTTCCAGCGATTCTATTCGAACTCTATGCTGATGTACCGAAAAGGACCATTTTCGCAGATAAACATGCAAGTACGTATTGGATGTTCAGTTTCTCAATATAGTTCGTCGCACTCACACATTATACATCCGCTGTAAGAACAATTTCATGCATTTACATTTTTTGGTGTCCCACAATATTGGTTTGCTAAATACGAGGGCAGTTCAATAAGCAATGCAACACATCTTTTTTCTCTGCAAATTTTGGTTGAAAAAAACGGAAATTTCTTGTGGAATATTTTCAAACATTCCCGCTTCGTCTCGTATAGTTTCATTGACTCCCGACAGGTGGCAGCGCTGTACGGAGCTGTTAAAATGGCGTCTGTAACGGATGTGCGTTGCAAACAACGGGCAGTGATCGAGTTTCTTTTGGCGGAAAACCAGGGCATCTCAGATATTCATAGGCGCTTGCAGAATGTCTACGGTGATCTGGCAGTGGACAAAAGCACGGTGAGTCGTTGGGCAAAGCGTGTGTCATCATCGCCGCAAGGTCAAGCAAGACTGTCTGATCTCCCGCGTGCGGGCCGGCCGTGCACAGCTGTGACTCCTGCAACGGCGGAGCGTGCGAACACACTCGTTCGAGATGATCGACGGATCACCATCAAACAACTCAGTGCTCAACTTGACATCTCTGTTGGTAGTGCTGTCACAATTGTTCACCAGTTGGGATATTCAAAGGTTTGTTCCCGCTGGGTCCCTCGTTGTCTAACCGAACACCATAAAGAGCAAAGGAGAACCATCTGTGCGGAATTGCTTGCTCGTCATGTGGCTGAGGGTGACAATTTCTTGTCAAAGATTGTTACAGGCGATGAAACATGGGTTCATCACTTCGAACCTGAAACAAAACGGCAATCAATCGAGTGGCGCCACACCCACTCCCCTACCAAGAAAAAGTTTAAAGCCATACCCTCAGCCGGTAAAGTCATGGTTACAGTCTTCTGGGACGCTGAAGGGGTTATTCTGTTCGATGTCCTTCCCCATGGTCAAACGATCAACTCTGAAGTGTATTGTGCTACTCTTCAGAAATTGAAGAAACGACTTCAGCGTGTTCGTAGACACAAAAATCTGAACGAACTTCTCCTTCTTCATGACAACGCAAGACCTCACACAAGTCTTCGCACCCGAGAGGAGCTCACAAAACTTCAGTGGACTGTTCTTCCTCATTCACCCTACAGCCCCGATCTCGCACCGTCGGATTTCCATATGTTTGGCCCAATGAAGGACGCAATCCGTGGGAGGCACTACGCGGATGATGAACAAGTTATTGACGCAGTACGACGTTGGCTCCGACATCGACCAGTGGAATGGTACCGTGCAAGCATACAGGCCCTCATTTCAATGTGGTGTAAGGCCGTAGCATTGAATGGAGATTACGTTGAAAAATAGTGTTGTGTAGCTAAAAGATTGGGGAATAACCTGGTGTATTTCAATGCTGAATAAAACAACCCCTGTTTCAGAAAAAAATGTGTTGCATTACTTATTGAACTGCCCTCGTATTATGACGATACGTTCTATACAACTTCCACAAATATTGTTTATCATGTAGTCAAGACTACGTAATGAAGCCAAAATAGTGGATAAAATTGAAATGTAATTTGTTTATTAACACTTTTCTTTCCACTAACTAAATATGAAATATGAATCGGGATTAGAGGTGATGATCCTATCCTTCTTTTCAGTATTAGAATGGTCGATATCGCGTTCTGAATAACGCGTGTCATATGATGTCCAAATATCGACACGACCCAGTCTCTCAATTCGGCACTTAAATGTCTATTCTTCGCTCTCGAAATGTTCGATGTGATTGTCTTTCACACGCAGGGTTCAATTTAACGGTGTATGCACTGTTTTTGGTATTTTAGGTCCCCGTTAAGTAATATCTAATAGTTAATAAGCGAACTATTTTTATGCTGGCACGTTGTTTGTATCAGTTACCCCCGCAACCGTCCAAGGATAAGATTCTCTTAATGTTACGCGCACACGCGTTTCACAGTTTCATAAAATGCAGAATTAAGTAAACTATAGCTTTCCGTTGCGTACAACTTTCGTGGGTTCCACAACCATAATAGTTTCCCGAGAGTATTTTTCCCAGCTAACACAAAGTTCGATTTATGTTGTCGGAATCATTTTCACTTCACCCGACAATAAACGTCTCTGATCACTTCGTCACACGTAATGTATTTTAAACGTGCTTGAAGAGTCTTTAAATCTCCTCAACGAATTTCGCAGTCACGTACCACTTTTTCATCGACTAGCCCGATCGCGAAAACTGAAGATAGAGAGCTCCATAATGTGTTACATGTATGTTTTACATGTATTAAAAAACAAACGCGGCCCTATATCTTTCTATCCCGCTTGGTCTTTGCTACTTTGCTTTTTATTACTTTCCATTATATTGCTTCTTAGTAATACTGTGCAGTTATTAAAATTTCGTATTACTTTCCCCTTTTTAATTCTTCTAAAATAAAGTCTATTTATCCCCGATTTTAATTAATATGATGCTAATTGACACGCCTGCCCGCAAAGTACCGTTATAATGTAGACGAATTCTCCGCCTGGACCCGAGCATGCATCCCTACCGAATGTCTGTTGCTCATGCCTTAGAACCAGCAGATCATCCTCAGCGCCTCCAGTTGCTGTTCACTAACAATGAATGGCTCAGACATGGATCTGTTATTTACGTCTGATAAAGCCTGGTTTCACATGAGTGGTTGTGTCAACTCACTGAATATCCAGTTGCTGTTCACTAACAATGAATGGCTTAGACATGGATCTGTTATTTACGTCTGATAAAGCCTGGTTTCACATGAGTGGTTGTGTCAACTCACTGAATCACAGTTTCTGGGCAGCGGAGAATCCGCTTAACTTACACAAAACTCATTGCATGATTAGAAGGTTGGGGTTTGATGTGCAGTGTCTGTACGCCGCATTATTGGTCCCGTCTTCTTTCATCAGACACTGATTTCGGCGTGTTACATTGGCAATATTGTGAAACGTTTGTGCCCGCACTAACGAAGTAGGAAAATACCTATATTTACGTCCAAAAGGATGGAGCAGCTGGCCAAGCAGTCGGCCGAACCTTGGACACATTTACATAGTCTTCACGCCCTGTCAGAGTTGTTGGCAGAGGCCAGTCTGGTCGCTGCCCTAGCTTGCCACCCAGGCCACCTGGTCTGTCAAAGTGTGATTACTGTATGTGTGGAGTTCTCAAGTATACCGCAACAACCATCAAAGTCTTCAAGAACTGCAGGGGAACATTTCGGACGAGACTTCAGCAATTCCAACAGTTCAGCTTCGATTCGCCTTCAGCAACAAGGGCCCAAAAGTGCCAAGACATGAATGGTGGTCACTTTCAGCATCTGCTGTAGTCATGTCAGCGCTGTATTTCCTTTCCCCTGCCATGTTTCTTTGTACCCTACAACTCTATTCTTCGGGCCACTTTTATTTGCACCACCCTGTACTATGTTGGGTCGCTAGTATGGGTAAGGGCCTTGTTTCATAAACTGCGAGGTCGCTGGATCGAATCTCACTGCTTGTTCTACTTCTTTGGCGTGCTATCTGCACACTGAAAAAGCCATGCACGTCGAAAACTTCGGCGTTCGTTACGTGTGTTGTATATCGCAATGATTATTGTTTTCCATGTTTCTACGATCAGTGTCATTCTGAATCAAACGGCTCTGATCACTATGGGACTTAACAACTGAGGTAGGTCATCAGTCCCCTAGAACTTAGAACTACTTAAACCTAACTAGCCTAAGAACATCACACACGTCATTTCCTTTCCTGTACCACTGGCAGACAGAGCGAGGGAAAAACGACCATCTATATGCCTCCGTATGAGCACTAATTTCTCGTATCTTATCTTTGTGATCCTTACGATCAATGATGGCAGTAGAATCGTGTGGCAATCAGCTTCAAATGCCGGTTCTCTAGCTTCCCTCAGTAATGTTTCTCGGAAAGAACGTAGCCTTCATTCCAGGGATTTTCATTTGAGTTCCCGAAGC
Source organism: Schistocerca serialis cubense (assembly GCF_023864345.2). NCBI lineage: Eukaryota > Metazoa > Arthropoda > Insecta > Orthoptera > Acrididae > Schistocerca > Schistocerca serialis. The sequence goes on along the minus strand of NC_064642.1, from coordinate 629,516,866 downwards.
ATCTCCATAACACTTACGTGTTGTTCGAACCTACCGGTAACAAACCTAGCAGCTCGCCTCTGAACTGCTTCGATGTCCTTCAACCCAACCTGGTATCGACCCCCTACACTCGACCAGTTCTCAGTAATAGGTTGCACTGGATCAATATATGCAGTCTCTTTTACAGATGAACTACTTTTCCTGAAAGTCTGCTAATAAACCAAAGTCGACCATTCGCTTTCCCTACCACAGATCTCACATGCTTGTCCTATTTCACATCACTTTGCAACGTTACGCCCAAATATTTAAACAGTTTGACCATGTCAAGCAGGAATTAGTAATACTGTATCCGAACATTACAGGTCTCTTCTTCCTACACATCCGCATTAACTGACAGTTTTCCACATTTAGAGCTAGCTGCCATTCGTCACACCAACTAGAAATTTTATCTAAGTGGTCTTGTATCTTCCTACAGTCACTAAACTTCGACGCCTTACGGTACACCAAAGCATCATAAGCAAACAACCGCAAAACGCTGGCCACGCCTTCCGACAAATCATTTATGTACAGAGAGAACAACAGTGGTCCTGTCACACTTCCCTGGGGCACTCCTGACGATGCTCTTGTCTCTGATGAACACTTGCCATCGAGGATAACATACTGGGTTCCATTACTTGAGAAGTCTTAGAGCCACTCACGTATCAGTGAACTTATTCTATACCATAGTATCCTAGTTAACAGACTGCAATAGGGCACCGTGTCAAATGCTTTCCGAAAATCTAGAAATATGGAATCTGCCTATTGACCTCCATCCATAGTTCGCAGTATATCATGTGACAAGAGTGGAACTGAGTTTCGCACTAGCGATGCTTTCTAAAACCATGCTGATTCCTGGACATAAGCTTCTCAGTCTCAAAAAAGTTTAATATTTTCCAACTGAGAATATGTTCGAGGATTCTAGTAAACCGAAGTTAGGCTCAAAATGGCTCTGAGCACTATGGGACTCAACTTCTGAGGTCATTAGTCCCCTAGAACCTAGAACTAGTTAAACCTAAGGACATCACAAACATCCATGCCCGAGGCAGGATTCGAACCTGCGACCGTAGCGGTCCTGCGGTTCCAGACTGCAGCGCCTTTAACCGCACGGCCACTTCGGCCGGCACCGAAGTTAGGGATTGTAATTTTGCGGGTCCGGTCTTTTACCCTTATTTTATACTGGAGTCACCTGCGCTTTTTTCCAGTCGCTAGGAACTTGGTGCTGGGTGAGAGATTCAGGATAAATGCAGGTTAAGTAAGAAGCCAATGCCGCAGAGTACTCTTCGTAAAACCGAACTGGGATTCCATCCGGACCTAGTGACTTATTTGCTTTCAAATCTTTCAGTACAGTGCTGAAGCATTACAACAGTTGTTCGATGTGGCGGCCACCAACGCTTTTACAGACATTGTACTTACGAAGAACGTTCTGATATACTCTCTCCATCCTACTTGGTGTCTCTTCAATTTCCAGTTCAGCGGGCAGAACTCGTGCCAGCAGATCTTCCTCTGTCTCTAAAGGAGTGTTGTAAATTAAACTTTGCAAGCGACGTTAAGTGACATTAAGTAACCGTCTGACGTAATACATGTCATCCTGCCTACCCTATTACATACCAGGACAAGCAACTTCGAGACTTTTCTCTTTCCGTTAACAGGCTGTTCGCGTTGCCTATCTGAATTGAAACCATCGAAGAACGAAAACGGTACATTTTCGTTCACAGTTTCCTATTCAAAACATTATGTATTCACTCATCTCTTAGTCATAGAACTGTGTAACGGAAATTTCTGAACAAGCTGTACGTTGTACTTGTCACAAATGTAGATTCAGTAGTATAAATAAAATGATTACATTGATTTGAAAGTTGTAGGGTATACTTTTCTTATTTCCAGTGTCCTTAAGGAAAAAAATCACATTTTTCAGTATTAAGTACAAAAAATGGCTCTAAGCACTATGGGACTTAACATCTGAGGTCATCAGCCCCATAGACTTAGAACTACGTAAACCTAACTAACCTAAGGCTATCACACACATCCATGCCCGAGGCAGGATTCGAACCTGCGACCGTAGCAGCCGCGTGGTTCCAGACTGGTGAAGTACGCCATGTAAACAGTTGTTAATTAACAACACAACAATCGCCCAAAAATGGTTCAAATGGCTGTGAGCACTATCGAACTTAACATCTGAGGTCATCAGCCCCCTAGAACTTAGAACTACTTAAACCTAACTAACCTAAGGACATCACACACATCCATGCCGGAGGCAGGATTCTAACCTGCGACAGTAGCAGTCGCGTGGTTCCAGACTGAAGCGCCTACAACCGCTGGGCCACACCGGCCGGCCAACAATCGCCCAAAAAAGTATTGTAACACAAGCTTTTCATCTGCAAAAGTCCCCCTTATTAATTTAAATATTTTAAAATTAAGTGTTTTTCTGTCATGTGTTACTCTAAGGGAGACAGGCAGGCTGCCAGCTTGTTGATGCACAGAATATCTACTAATAAATCGGTACTTAAATATACAATTCTTAAACCGGCAGTATGTTTACAATGTGCAGCCGATATTTTTATAGACTAGTAGATCGACATTTCTTCCTTCGATATATCGATACTTCCTGATGAAACAAAGAGGGCACATAATATTATTTTTAAATATCGATACATCGGATTTCCGATATTTTTAAAAATACACTACTGAACATTAAAATTGCTACACCACGAAGATGACGTGCTATAGATGCGAAATTTAAGCGACAAGTAGAAGATGCTGTGATATGCAAATGATTAGGTTTTCAGAGCATTCACACAAGGTTGGCGCCGGTGGTGACACCTATAATGTTCTGAGATGAGGAACATTTCCAACTGGCTTCTCATACACAAACAGCAATTGACCGGCGTTGCCTGGTGAAATGTTGTTGTGATGCCTCTTGTAAGGAGGAGAAATTAGTACCATCACGTTTTCGACTTTGATAAGGGTCGCATTGTAGCCTATCGCGATTGCGGTTTAACGTATCGCGACATTGCTGCTCGCGTTGGTCGAGATCCAGTGAGTGGAATCGGTGGGTTCAGGAGGGTAATACGGAACGCCGTGCTCGATCCCAACGGCCTCGTATTACTAGCAGTCGAGTTGACAGGCATCTTATCCGCATGGCTGTAACGGATCGTGCAACCACATCTCGATTCATGAGTCAACAGATGGAGACGTTTGCAAGACAACAACCATCTGCACGAATAGTTCGACGACGTTTGCAGCAGCAAGGACTATCAGCTCGGAGACAAAGGCTGCAGTTACCCTTGACGCTACATGACAAACAGGAGCGCCTGCGATGGTGTACTCAACGACGAACCTGGGTGCACGAATGGCAAAACGCCATTTTTTCGAATGAATCCAGGTTCAGTTTAGAGCATCATGATGGTCGCATCCGTGTTTGGCGACAACGCGGTGACCGCACATTGGAAGCGTGTATTCGCCATCGCCATACTGGCGTATCACCCGGCGTGACGGTATGGGGTGCCATTGGTTACACGTCTCGGTCACCTCTTGTTCGCACTAACGGCACTCTGAACAGTGGACGTTACATTTCAGATGTGTTACGACCCGTGGCTCTACTCTTCATTCGATCCCTGCGAAACCCTACATTTCAGCAGGATAATGCACGACCACATGTTGCAGGTCGTGTACGGGCCTTTCTGGATACAGAAAATGTTCGACTGCTGTCCTGGACAGCACATTCTCCAGATCTCTCAACAATTGGAAACGTCTGGTCAATGGTGGCCGAGCAACTGGCTCGTCACAATACGCCAGTCACTACTGTTGATGAACTGTGGTATCGTGTTGAAGCTGCATGGGCTGCTGTACCTGTACACGCCATCCAAGCTCTGTTTGACTCAATGGCCAGGCGTATCAAGGCCAGATGTGGTTGTTCTAGATACTGATTTCTCAGGATCTATGCACCCAAATTGCGTGAAAATGTAATCACATGTCAGTTGTAGTATATTTTTCCAATGAATACCCGTTTATCATCCTAATTTCTTCTTGGTGTAGCAATTTTAGTGGCCAGTAGTGTATCAGCAGTCCTGCTAGGGGGTGCAGGCCCGGTGTGGGCAGTACACAGGAGCCGAGCCTTCCCCGCGCGGCGCCAGCGGGCCCCGCAGGCCGCGAAACGGCAAGGCCAGCGGCCGCGGGTGGCGGCCTTGCGGGACGCGGCGCGCGGCGTTCCGGCCGGCTGGCCGCCTAACGGGACGAGACGAGACGCCCAACACCTGGCTGGCTCTGCTGGCTCTCCAGCCGCAGGTGCCCGCCGCTTCCCCGTGGACACGCCTCGGGGACACGCTCGCTCACCAGAGCACAACACGCCAGTGCTTTACTTTCTTTTGCGTGCCGTGTTTTGAAACACTTCAGATACGTTGAAAATAATAAAAAAGCAATCCGTTGACTTCGTTCTTACGTTTCCATCTCTACAGCAATTTCAGTGACTTAACAGCATTCGTGAAGTGAGATGGATAACCTCGTTCGACCACAATTTTCTACAGCAATTCTCTGATCACATTATCGCATGCTTTCATAAAATCCACAAAATTAAAATGGGTTTCCCTACTGCACTCTCGTCTCTTTTCTATGACTTGATGCAGAGTAAAAACACTGTCAACAGTTAACCGTCCTTTTCTAAAATCTTATTGTACTTCAGAACACGATAAGGATGCTGTAATTCTCCACCATTCTTCAATATACACTCATGCCCTTAAATTAAGGATAATGGTGATACATGGTGAAACAACGCTCTGGTGGGCGGTTTGCGGGTTTAAATTACCTCAGGGTATGACAATGCGGTGCATCTGACCTGCGGTCGTCGCACGGTGGCGCTGGCAGCAGTCCACATACCCAGAGGTGCATGTCAAGAGTACGGTACAGCGAGTAAGTGTGCAGACGTTTTCAGACGTGCTAATGGTGACTGTGTGTTGAAAAGGGCTCAAAGAACACATATTGATGACGTTATGAGGGGCAGAATACTAGGGCGACTGGAGGCTGGTCAAACACAGCAGGTCGTAGCATGGGCCCTCCGTGTGCCACAAAGTGTGATCTCACGATTATGGCAACGATTCCAGTAGACAGAAAACATGTCCAGGCGCTACAGTACGGGAGGTCCACAGTGTACAACACCACAAGAAGACCGATATCTCACCATCAATGCCCGCAGACGGGCACGGGGTACTGCAGGTAGCCTTGTTCGGGACCTTACCGCAGCCACTGGAACAGTTGTCTTCACACACACTCTCTACAGTCGACTGAACAGACATAGTTTATTCGCCCGGGGACCTGCAAGGTGCATTCCACTGACCCTGATCACAGGAGAGCCAGTAAAGCCTGGTGTCAAGAACACAGTCATGGTCATTGGAACAGTGGTCCCAGGTTATGTTCACGGACGAGTCCAGGCATAGTTTGAACAGTGATTCTCGCCGGGTTTTCATCTGGCGTGAACCAGAAACCAGATACCAACCCCTTAATGTCCTTGAAAGCGACCTGTATGGAGGAAGTGGTTTGATGGTGTGGGGTGGGATTACCATTGGTGCACGTACACCACTGCGTGTCTTTGACAGAGGAACCGTAACAGGCCAGGTGTATCGGGACGTCATTTTGCACCAGTATGTCCGCCTTTTCAGGAGTGCAGTGGGTCCCACCTTCCTCCTGATGGATGATAACGCACGGCCCCACCGAGCTGGAGTACCTTGAAACAGAAGGTATCAGGCGAATGGAGTGGCCTGCCTGTTCTCCAGACCTAAGCCCCATCGAACATGTCTGAGATGCTCTCGGTCGACGTATCGCTGCACGTCTTCAAACCCCTAGGACATTTCAGGAACTCCGACAGGCACTGGTGCAAGAATGGGACGCTATACCCCAGCAGCTGCTCGACCACCTGATCCAGAGTATGCCAACCCGTTTTGCGGTCTGTGTACGTGTGCATGGTGATCAAATCCCATATTGATGTCGGGGTACATGCGCAGGAAACAGTGGCGTTTTGTAGCACATGTGTTTCGGGACGGTTTTCTCAACTAATCACGAATACTGTGGACTTACAGATCTGTGTCGTGTGTGCTCCCTATGTGCCTATGCTATTAGCGCCAGTTTTGTGTAGTGCCACGTTGTGTGGCATCACGTTCTGCAGTTATCCTTAATTTATGAGCATGAGAGTACATGGTGAGTCACGTAAGATGGAACGCCCCTTTTATTTCGTGAACCGTTACGCATAGCTAAATGCTGTTTCCGGCAAATGTTAGAGCGTCGAGCTACACCTATGGTTTTGTTTGGTTAATGCTTTTAACGTTATTATTAATGGAGGTAGTGAAGCAAATAATTTTTTTTTTTATGGAGCCGTATACTTTTCGTAACTGCATTCGATAGCTCTTGAGCAGACAATTACAGTGATATAGCGCTTGTTAATGTTGACGTTGAAACCTGTCGTAAATAAATTCGGGAAATATCCTAGAATTTGACAACACGGTGGCCGAAATCGGCATTAGCGATGCAAACACTGCCAGGCAGAGCTCTCGTGCTACCCTGCGTCAGAATGTCAACACATTTGCCTATTACTTGTCTGCGCTGAAGGCCGCTCATTTCTGCTTCAATATTAGTTGCTTGCAGACATTTACACCTATGATGAAAAGCTGGCTATACTAATTTGATAAGGTGAGTGTAAAAGAAATGCCGTAAGAACAGGACAGCGGTACAGTGCTACCTATCCGCATCGCCAATGTCCGACGCGACAGTTAGTTGTGCGAATTAGTAAGACACTATTGCGGACAGCCTACTTGAACACCAAAAAGAGGATCCTTCACAAATTGGCTGCAAGCATTTGGGGCATACAACCAGAGACGTTCATAAATGCTGCCCTGACCTTATGCTACTCCGCCGCGCAGTATGTTTGCCATGTTTGGTACAGATCTAGTCATACTAAAGAAGTTGACACTTCTCTCAACGTAACATGTCGACTCATAACTTGTAGCTTGAGACTAACACCAAGTGATGAAGTTAACTGATTGGCAGGAGCGCTCCACAACATATTAGAAGTTCCGTCCATGAGCGGGAGATCTAAGCGCTTGCCACACACGCGCACCCATTATACGAATGTCAACCCGCCGACCAACGACGTGGTGATAGGCAGTTTCCTCCTGACAACTGAAATTCAAACAAATCGCCTCAGACTGCTAGGTTAAGATTATTGAGATCGAGAAATAGTCACTTCTTTGGTTGGAAGTTACCAATCAGACACTATTTGATGTTTTATACGTCGTATCATTAAGTACCTTGATGCAATGCAGTTGGTACTTGTACTTCTAATAGGAATACGAAGTAGCGCATATACTATGGTACGTCAGTAATTTAATATCTAAATCATTATCCTTATTAAAAGTATTGCCACTCCCCAGATAGTTGAAGTGCTGAACTTGTTCCAAAATCTAATCTTTAACTACAGTTTCGTTTGATACTGGATATTTCTCTTGGAATACCGTCTTTTAGTTTTACTTAATGACAACTTAAAAATTATAATCCTTTCAAATTAAGATTAGAAGATGGATTGAGTTTTTAGTTCGTCTTCAGAATTTGCCATTAGTACAATGTCCTCCAGATATAATCGTGTATTAACATATGTATTCTTGCTTTATGGGTCCCTTCTGACGTTCTTTCTTTCCATTTCCGGAAGGCATCGTCTAGACCAGTGGTTCCCAACAAGTGGTCCGCGGACCTCCAGGGGTCCGCGAGCTATGCCAGAGGGGTCCGCAAGATGCTATTAGAACAAAAAATATATTATGTATATTTCGTATGAGAACAGATTTTTTGTTTTGGCCGCTCCCTGCATGAGCAGAGCCTTAGCGAACGCTAACTTCTGCGTCTAGGGTCTTCCTAGAGCCAACTGACACTAGCACACCTAGTAGGAAATTAGTGTTTTCTTATTTTTCACACATGTCTACTCAATGCAACCCCAAGTGTAGTACACTTGAAAGACCAATACACTCAGTTTTGATATTTTCCTGTCATTTTCAGTTCATACTCAATTTTTATTTTTTCAAGGAGTTTGTTATACTAAACACCGAGACTTGAAGACAAAGATTTTGAGCAATAATCAAAACTTTAAAAATAACAATGATGGCTAAATTGAAAAAGTTTTAAGCTCAATTTTTTTTCAATAATGAATATGTCAATGTTTTTTCTAAGTACCAAAAATAGAAAACGCATAAAAAGACTCTTAATTTGTTTTTTTTAGGTACTTGAAACTGCGATATGACAAGGTACCAATCATGCCCGATGAGGGGGTCCTCGAGAAAATTTTGTTGGGAACCACTGGTCTATATCATTACTAAAAAAAGAGGTGATAAAGCACATCCCTGGCTCACATCTATGTTTTTGAAACTTTCGTCCTCTGGGTAATTAGGAGCGTAAAGTATATGTTATACAGACTCTTGCCGACTGGCATGAAATGTATTTATTTACAATCGCGACTTCAACTGTTATGCCACTCCCAAACAATAGCTGTAGGAACATAAATTGATAAATTTCTTAAACAGCAGTTGAACATTAAGAATACATTCTGTTCTTAAAATGTTTTATAAAAACAAAGTTCTTGTGGCTTTTAGACCGAGCCATGTTGTAATCCACGGAAATGGCCGCGAAGGCACACGAACTTTCATGATCAGATTTTTTTTTGTAAGTGTGTGTGTGTGTGGGGGAGGGTGGGGGGAAGGGAGGGAGAGAGAGAGAAAGAAAGAGAGAGAGAGAGAGAGAGAGAGAGAGAGAGAGCGCATGTTGACAATGACAGAACAGTGAGTTTAAGCAAGTGGTTTCAAATATTTTTGTATTGTGACTTCACTTATAGCGTAGAGAAACTGCTTCAATGAATTTAGCGTATATTATGCAGCGTTGGTCCTGATGCAGTTGCCTCAATTTATACACGAGTATCAACTTTATTGCCAAACCCAATCAGTGACAGAGTTGCTCAGATTAGTCCTTGGGGGAATCCCCTTGTGAGTCAGCTGGAAGAATGGAGGACGTGGAACGAATGTGTGACCTGATGTGGACCTCATCGCTTCGCAGGGCGACGCTAAAACGAGGCGCAGCCGTAACGACGCCGCGGGGACCGAGACGGGCGCTGGGTTTTACTAGTCACGCCGCCGTCTCTCGTGTAATTGTCGCCGCGACGCAGTGGCTGGCGTAAACAGCGCTAGCGGCCGGGAATGGTTACTCACGGAGATTTACCTCCTCCGTCCGCCGGCGGCGCTTTTATCCCTTTAAAGAGCTTTCGCTTGTCCCACTTAGTTAAAAGCTGACGGGGCAAAAAACCAATTACGCGGCTTTAAGGGGATTTACTCAGAAAGCCCGCTCCTGGCGTGTCCGCCGCGCCGCGCTCTGCCCGCACTGGACGCTCAACGTACCAATCTCGCAGTGTTACCAACATTGGCAGAGCGACATGTTATTAGAAAATCTGTAGTACCCGCACAACTCCGAAGACAGCTGGCTTTTCTCCAATGTTTTCTCATTGTCACATTATCTATCTAGGTCTCCATCTGCACTTTGCAAACCGCTTTATGATGTGTAGTAGAAGTGTCCCACTGGTACATTTCTTTCCTGTACCAGTCGCGAATAGTGCGCGGGAAGAATGATTGTTGGCAAGCCTCCGTGTATGCTCGTATATCTCTAATCTTACCTTCATGCTCTCTTCGTGAAATATGTGTTTGTGGAAGCAGTATAATGATAGACTATCCTAGGCCTCAAAATTCTAATACTATACCACCTCGTGACGCACAACGCCTCTCTTGTAGCGTCTGCTACTGGCTTTGGTTGAGCGTCCCTGTGATGCTTCCGGGTTTACTAAACGAACCTGTGACGAAACGCGCTGCTCTTCTTTGGATCATCTGTATTCCTTTAGTACATCCTGTCTAGGAAAGGTCCCAAATTGACGAGCACCACTGAAGTGTCGGTCGATCGAGGGTATCTGCCTTTCCTGCAGTTTGTTTTACGATGTCGTTCCAGTTTAAATCATGTTGTTGTTGTTGTGGTCTTCAGTCCTGAGACTGGTTTGACGCAGCTCTCCATGCTACTCTATTCTGTGCAAGCTTCTTCATCTCCCAGTACTTACTACAACCTACATCCCTCTGAATCTGCTTAGTGTATTCATCTCTTGGTCTCCCTCTACGGTTTTTACCCTCCACGCTGCCCTCCAGTGCTAAATTTGTGATCCCTTGATGCCTCAGAATATGCCCTACCAACCGGTCTCTTCTTGTTGTCAAGTTTTGCCACAAACTCCTCTTCTCCCCTATTCTATTCAATACCTCCTCATTTGTTACGTGATCTACCCATCTAATCTTCAGCATTCTTCTGTAGCACCACATTTCGAAAGCTTCTATTCTCTTCTTGTCCAAACTATTTATCGTCCACGTTTCACTTCCATACATGGCTACACTCCATGCAAATACTTTCAGAAACGACTTCCTGACACTTAAATCTATACTCGATGTTAACAAATTCCTCTTCTTCAGAAACGCTTTCCTTGCCATTGCCAGTCTACATTTTATATCCTCTCTACTTCGACCATCATCAGTTGTTTTGCTCCCCAAATAGCAAAAGTTCTTTACTACTTTAAGTGTCTCATTTCCTAATCTAATTCCCTCAGCATCACCCGACTTAATTCGAGTACATTCCATTATCCTCTTTTTGCTTTTGTTGATGTTCATCTTATATCCTCCTTTTAAGACACTGTCCATTCCGTTCAACTGCTCTTCCAAGTCCTTTGCTGTCTCTGACAGAATTACAATGTCATCGGCGAACCTCAAGGTTTTTATTTCTTCTCCATGGTTTTTGATACCTACTCCGAATTTTTCTTTTGTTTCCTTTACTGCTTGCTCGATATATAGATTTAATAACATCGGGGATAGGCTACAACCCTGTCTCACTCCCTTCCTAACCACTGCTTCCCTTTCGTGCCCCTCGACTATTATAACTGCCATCTGGTTTCTGTACAAATTGTAAATAGCCTTTCGCTCCCTGTATTTTACCCCTGCCACCTTCAGAATTTGAAAGAGAGTATTCCAGTCAACATTGTCAAAAGCTTTCTCTAAGTCTACAAATGCTAGAAACGTAGGTTTGCCTTTCCTTAATCTTTCTTCTAAGATAAGGCGTAAGGTCAGTATTGCCCTACGTGTTCCAACATTCCTGCGGAATCCAAATCATTGTGTACGCATATTCCTAGATATTTAACCGATCGTTATATCCTATAATAACGGGTATTTTCCTGTTTCTCTGCTATACGTTATACTTGTTTGAGTCATCTGCCTGCACCTGTTTCCAATGGCAAGCCTTTGCATGTCTTCCAGTATTTTGCTACAGTTTAAGTATTCGTCGGCCACCATTTGCTGTTATTCCACACAGTGTGTGTGTTCTCGAGTAGGTGTTTCGCTGATAAAATATAATATCCGATGCAAATATCCTGCGCATAGCACTGGAACTGTTCCGAACATTTTTTCGTGGAAAACAGATGTAGATCTCACCAGATACTGAGGGCTGTGCTGTTTCACAAACGGAAGAACCATTAAGAGTGTGAAGGCACCAAGATGATATACAGAGCTTATGGCCAAACATTGAGTAAACATTTCTGACACGTAATGGAAGAAAGTGTGTTCTATGGACATGGATCCGGAAACGCTTCTACCTCTTCATTCTTACATGAAATATTCTAAATACCTTCTTGGTTGCATTTAGTTAGAATGTACAATAAGTCGTAATTCTTAGGACCACCGACAGTGTTTGTTGCTTCAATTGAGCGACGGTAATGTTGACGCGAGACTAACTTATTTGCTCTACTACTATCAAGCATAGAGCATCAGCTGTTCAGTGTTCCTCACGGGCTTAGTTTCTCGTGCAGCGCGATGGAAGTGTAGTCAAATGCGGAGTCTGCAGATACCCGTTTGCTGTACAGAATAGCAGGCGGTTGTGGCCCTCACCGTTCGTATCGGGAGAGATTTCCAGAGCAACGGGGCCCCTACAGGAGGACATTTGAAGCAACTGATTGTCGCCTTACAGAGAACGGGACGTTTTAGCGTACTACTCGCGACTGGGGAGGCCTAGAAGGACGAGGACACTTCGGCTGGGAGGAAGGACATCTTAGCGCAATTGACGACAACCTTAGTGTCAGCGTAAGACAATTATTTGGAACAAGTTGAATGATTCATTCAACAATGTGTCGACCCTCACTTTAGCGCAAATGTGCTGTACGCGGATGACGCTTCGCTTCAAAGTAGATAATTAATGTATTGAAGAATTGTAGAAACAGCTCTTAACATGGAAATAAAGTATTTCCGGACCCATCTCCTTATAGCTTTGTGGCCGATGCATAGTGACCAGCTTTCGTCCAAAAGAAAAATTTCGTTTTTGCTTTACTTGTAGCTTTATATGTCGTTTTCATGATGATATGGCCATCATTTCGTTAATGGTCACAGTTATTGTGATATTTACATTGAAGTACGACAACGCGCGAAATTTTCAGTGAAAAATAGGGGTCGCTATGATTTTACGTTTGGCGCATATTACATGAAACGTTGCTGCGTTTGAAATTTAGCTAACATATTGAATTTTTATTTAGACTTGGATGGAGATCTCTGTCTGTCACTAACCTCGAGGAAATTGATCTGTCGTAGCATGATCATTTGCTATCGCACCATGCCAGCGGTAAAGCCAGAGTGAAACATCCACACCATTACTCATGATTCATAAATAGTTTGGGGTATCGAAATGAGATTTAAGCAAATGATAGTACACAAAGGGTAGAGTATTTTTCCATATGGTCATTCCACTAAGAACAGACTTTTTCGATGAACGAACGTAATTTTGAAGGGCTATCGATAGCTGGTGAAACCAAAAATGCGATGTGTTTTCGAACAACGTTTTCACAAGATACTGACCATATTTTTCCTCAGTTCCTCACTTCATAAACCCAATAAACCACTGTGTGAAAATTCTCTCGCAATTGCATCTGTGCAACGAGTTAGTGAGGTGAGACTGTGTAAACTCCTCTGTGTTTTGGCACAAGAAGCAAATTTTAACATGGCAACAACAGAAATGTATGGGTTTTACCCGAAATTCACTATTCATGATGCCTCTCTGGAAGTTACAAATGTTTAACAAGACAGGCGAAAATAAATCGCAGCATTTTCAGCGTAATTCTTTTTAGATACTGGCCAAAGCAGGGGCGACCATACAAGAGTGGGCTTCAAAATAGAAGGCACTTGCCCTCCAGCTCTCGGCATTTCCCCTACAGTGCCTTACCGCAATCCCCACCACTGCAACTCTCCCCACGCGTGCTGCCGTCTGCACATCTGCTGACCACGGTATTCTGTGCAGATCTACATGGCGCCATTTACGAGAAGGCGCATTTTTGTGACTGGCAAAGAAAATGAGAAAGGGCAAAGAAAATGGGAGGTGAGGGAACAATGGAAGAAGAAGAGGAAAAGAAAGAGAGAAAGGATTGAAGGACATGAAAGAGGGAAAGGGACGGAAATGTAAGGAAATCAGAAGAATATCTGCCCTGGACTGTTCTGAGGAGCAGTTCCACAAGTCCTGTCTCTCTGTTTCACCGAGACATTTCAGTCTTTTCTTTCTTTCTTTCTGTCTTTTTTTTCTCTTACAAAACTGTCTTAAATAACATAACCATCCCACAACAAACAGTAAAATAAATTGTTGTTGAGCAACGCAAACAGTCACAAATACTTTTATTCGTCTTGCCATGGTCTCTAAGCCATTCCAGGATAATGTACGAACTGTTGCACTGAAAAGAGCACACATATTCTAAACAAATCAGTGTGGCACGTGAAACACACTTGCGAAGATTCCTCACGTCATTTTGAGCTTCACACATGTAGAGTGTAGAATAATAGCAACTGTCAGTCAGAACATATGGTGGGTTTATTGAATGCTCGATCTGTTTTGGGCTTATGCGCACCTTCAGGTTGTTTTACATTCAGTTACTTGTTTCAGTGCTGAATGCTGGTGATCAAAACAGATGGAGTATCGATATCGTTTCCATATTATATGCATCACATTTCGTGCATGACAGGGATACTCCAGCTGTATTGATTCAAATATGGAGCATTGAAACGTATAACTAAATGTAGAACCCAGTCGTGCATTACACAAAATCGCCTTGTGTTGTGACAGGTAGCGGGTATTACACTACGCTCTATAAAGGAACAATCAAGGAGTTCCGCTGCGTCCATTATGGATAAAATTTACTTCGCATATGTGCTTTGCACTCGATGTTTCCCCTAGTAGATACTCTTTGCTTTGTAAACAAAACCATCGAGTGTAAAGAATGTGTGTGAAACTCAAATTGACACGATGAATATTTTGAAGTGTGTTTTATGTGGCATTGACTAGTTAAGAACATGCGTGCTGTTTGCAGTGCAACAGCACAGGGGCCAGAGTAATACAAAATGCTGTCCATCGGAACATATTACTAGAACTGACGACTTGCTGCTAATTAAAATATTTGTGTAATTATTAAGGTTAACTGTCTGAAGATGGGAATAAATCCCCGAAACCGTTTATGGCTCTGAAGTAAAAACTTTTTAAAAGTATTTGTGATTGTTTGTTTTTATGCACCATTAACGGCCGTAGGGTTCACAAGATCCAGCATGGATAAAATAACATTATAAAATAAGTATTATTGTGGAACGTCAATACTGTGCGTTTCAGTTCTGAAATGTGTTTGTTGTTTTGTTTGTTACGGGTCTGTAGTTATCAGCAGTGAAACAGTAGAAAAGTAATTGCTCTATTTTTGTAAACAATGTGACTTTGGACTCAGGCAAACATCTGTGTGTAAAGCATTGTAGGTATATGAAATGGAATGATCACTTAGGTTCAGTCGTGGGTAAGGCAGGTGGTAGACTTCGGTTTATTGGTAGAATACTGGAGAAGTGCAATCAGCCTACAAAGGAGATTTCTTACAAATCACTCGTGTGACCGGTTCCAGAATATTGCTCAAGTGTGTGACCTGTAACAGATAGGACTAATAGGGAGTATTGAACGTGTACAGAGAAGGGTGGCACGAATGATCACGGGTTTGTTTAATCCGAGGGAGAGTGTCATAGAGATACTGAAGGTACTGAACTAGAAGACTTGAAGATAGACGTAAACTATCCCGAGAAAGACTATTAACGAAGTTTCTAGAACCGGCTTTAAATGATTACTCTAGGAATATACTACAATCCCCTACATATAGCTCTGATAGGGATCGTGAGAATAATATTGTAACAATTGACTCCACGCACAGAGGCATCAAAACATTCTTCCCGCGCTCCATATGTGAATGGAACAGGAAGGAAGCCTAATAATTGGTACAATGGGACGTATCGTCTGCTATACACATCACGGTGGTTTCAGAGTGTAGATGCAGATGTAGATATACGTTGTGCAATGCTTTGAAATGTTTGATGCAAAAAATAATTATTGAGATGTTCACCTTTTACTTCACTGTACTGTTGGTCTCAGTAAATCAGTAAAAAAGTATGAGGATTAAACAATAATGGGAAAAATTCTATGGGACGGAGGAGGTCGGCATAGGCTGAAATCCATATCAGTACATAATGTAAATGTGGATGAACGAATATAAGTCGACGTGTGCTGTGGGTACCAGCTACCATAATTATTGTATGTCACGGTGTAAATATTTACAGGGTGGCCCATTGACAGTGACCGGGCCAAATATCCCACGAAATAAGCATCAAACGAAAAAACTACAAAGAACGAAACTCGTCTAGCTTGAAGGGGGAAGCCAGATGGCGCTGCCATAGGTCAAACGGATATCAGCTGCGTTTTTTTAAAATACGATCCCCCATTTTTTATTACATATTCGTGCAGTACGTAAATAAATATGAATGTTTTAGTTGGACCACTTTTTTCGCTTTGTGATAGATGGCGCTGTAATAGTCGCAAACGTATAAGTACGTGGTATCACGCAACATTCCGCCAGTGCGGACAGTATTTGCTTCGTGATACATTACCCGTGTTCAAATGCACCGTTTACCAATTGCGGGAGAGGACGATATCGTGTTGATGTATGGCTATTGTGATCAAAATGCCCAACGGGCATGTGGTATATATGCTGCTCGGTATCCTGGACGACATCATTCAAGTGTCCGGACCGTTCGCCGGATAGTTACGTTATTTAAGGAAACAGGGAGTGTTCAGCTACATGTGAAACGTCAACCACGACCTGCAACAACTGATAATGGCCAAGTAGGTGTTTTAGCTGCTGTCGTGGCTAATCCGCACATCAGTAGCAGACAAATTGCGCGAGAATCGGGAATCTCAAAAACGTCGGTGTTGAGAATTGCTACATCAACACCGATTGCACCCGTACCATATTCCTATGCACCAGGAATTGCATGGCGACGACTTTGAACGTCGTGTACAGTTCTGCCACTGGGCACAAGAGAAATTACGAGACGATGACAGATTTTTTACACGCGTTCTATTTAGCGACGAAGCGCGATTCACCAACAGCGGTAACGTAAACCGGCATAATATGCACTATTGGGCAACGGAAAATCCACGATGAGTGCGACAAGTGGAACATCAGCGACCTTAGCGGGTTTATATGTGGTGCGGCATTAAGGGAGAAAGGATAATTGGTCCCCATTTTATCGATGGCAACCTAAACGGTGCAATGTATGCTGCTTTTCTGCCTAATGTTCTACCGGTGTTACTACAAGATGTAAACCGGCATAATATGCACTATTGGGCAACGGAAAATCCACGATGAGTGCGACAAGTGGAACATCAGCGACCTTAGCGGGTTTATATGTGGTGCGGCATTAAGGGAGAAAGGATAATTGGTCCCCATTTTATCGATGGCAACCTAAACGGTGCAATGTATGCTGCTTTTCTGCCTAATGTTCTACCGATGTTACTACAAGATGTTTCACTGCATGACAAAATGGTGATGTACTTCCAACATGATGGATGTCCGGCACGCAGCTCGCGTGCGGTTAAAGCGGTATCGAATAGCATATTTCATGACATGTGGATTGGTCGTCGGAGCACCATACCATGGCCTGCACGTTCACCGGATCTGACGTCCCCGGATTTCTTTCTGTGGGAAAAGTTGTAGGATATTTTATCGTGATCCACCGACAACGGTTGACAACATGCGTCAGCGCATTGTCAATGCATGAGCGAACATTACGGAAGGCGAACTACTCGCTGTTGAGAGGAATGTCGTTACACGTATTGCCAAATGCATTGAAGTTGACGGACATCATTTTGAGCATTTATTGCATTAATGCTGTATTTGCAGATAATCGCGCTGTAACGGCATGCATTCTCAGAAATTATAAGTTCACGAAGATAGATGTAGCACATTGGAAAAACCGAAATGAAATGTTCAAACATACCTACGTTCTATATTTTAATTTGAAAAACCTACCTGTTACCAACTGTTCGTCTAAAATTGTGAGCCATATGTTTGTGACTATTCCAGCGCCGCCTATCACAAAGCGAAAAAAGTAGTCCATCTAAAACATTCATATTTCTTTACGTACTACACGAATATGTAATAAAAAAATGGGGGTTCCTATTTTTAAAAAACGCAGTTAATATCCGTTTGACCCATGGCAGCGCCATCTGACGGGCCGACCATAGCGCCATCTGGTTTCCCCCTTCAAGCTAGACAAGTTTAGTTCTTTGTAGGTTTTTCGTTTGACGCTTATTTCATGAGATATTTGGCCTGGTCACGATCAATGGACCAGCCTGCATACTTGCAAAGAGTTATCAGTGTTAAAAAACAGCATTATGAGCTAAATTCCCATCTTCAAATCTCTGTACCACTGCCAATCGTCAAACATGTACGCTCTGAAAATTTTTACTACGATCCTGCAGTTTTCTCTCCAGCACACTGAATGAGAATGCACGCTACGCTGAAGTTCCTGTTGTTGTGCTTAAGTTACTGTTGTTGTCGTTACTATTCGACCATGCCTTTCTCCATCGTGGCGTATCTGCTACTTCATTACTTTAAATGGTGTCATGGTCTCTGCCAACAAATGCCGACGTATTGCATGCGAATTTCTTAAAACTGCACGAAACAACCATGTGTGCGAAGGGGCGAAAGAACGACCTGAGCGAAGGGAAACAGTACGCAGAATTCCTAACTGTCACGCTGCCACTGTGCAGTGCAAATTGCCGGAGTTCTCGTAACGCCGTAATGAAAACAGTGCTCGATACTGAAGTGACGTAACGGTACCGGGTCCAGAGACACGCGCTGAAGAATAGGCGGCCGCCCTGACCAGCGGCCTTGACCCGCTGGCCCGGCCATTGCTCATTCTGACAATTATTGAAGCGCTTTCTCGGTTCCTGCATATCAAGCGACCCAGAGAGGTCACCGCGTGTGGCCACCACACCAGTGATTCATGTGGCCGTCGCAGCCGCCGATGGCTTCAGATGTTCAAGTCCGCTTATTCAGGGTTCAGTATGTGTTTATCAATACGACTTTTAACACCTTGTTAATCTTAGTGATTTCGTATAAGTTATGTGAAATGTACCTTGCATAAATTATGTATGAAATGACTAGGAAAAATAAATGAATTGTTCTGTAGATTGAGAATAATTCTGTAAGTATACCGGGTGACCAAAAAGTCAGTGTAAATTTGAAAACTGAATAAATCACAGAATAATGTAGATAGAGAGGTACAATTTGACACACATGCTTGGAATGACATAGGGTTTTATTAGAACCGAAAAAAATACAAACGTTCAAAAAATGTCCGACAGACGGCGCTTCATCTGATCAGAATAGCAATAATTAGCATAACAAAGTAAGACAAAGCAAAGATGATGTTCTTTACAGGAAATGCTCAATATGTCCACCATCATTCCTCAACAATAGCTGTAGTCGAGGAATAATGTTGTGAACAGCACTGTAAAGCATGTCCGGAGTTATGGTGAAGCATTGGCGTCGGATGTTGTCTTTCAGCATCCCTAGAAATGTCGGTCGATCACGATACACTTGCGACTTCAGGTAACCCCAAAGCCAATAATCGCACGGACTGAGGTCAGGGGATCTGGGAGGCCAAGCATAACGAAAGTAGCGGCTGAGCACACGACCATCACCAAACGACGCGCGCAAGAGATCTTTCACGCGTCTAGCAATATGGGGTGGAGCGCCATCCTGCATAAACATCGTACGTTCCAGCAGGTGTTTATCAGCCAGGCTGGGGATGATGCGATTCTGTAACATATCGGCGTACCTCTCACCCGTCACGGTAGCAGTTTTGCTGTCCAGCGCCATCTGTCGGACATTTTGTGAACTTTGTTTTTTTTTTTGTTCTAATAAAACCCCATGTCATTCCATGCATGTGTGTCAATTTTTACCTCTCTGTCTACATTATTCCGTGGTTTATTAAGTTTTCAAATTTATACTGACTTTTTGATCACCCTGTATATACCTTCGGTTGGTAGATAGCTTTACCTGCAGATTGATGCCGCTAATGACTGAACTTTTACTGACACTCGCACTGGATGCTGTACTGAATAATTCAGATTCACGTCATTCTTCTTTTCGCCATTCTTGCTTCAGTTAATCAGTGTGCATAGCAAAAGCCGTCTCTTTATCAGGTTTGATTCCATAGGGAATCAGTTGAGCCCAGCGACTGTATTCCTTTCAAGTAGTAAATGGTGCAACAATCAGTCGCAAATGATGCTTATTGTGTATCTAGATTTCGGTCACTGAGTTGCCAACTTCATTCCAGTAAACCATTTGTATATACACATAGTCGCAACTGTACTATTTATGTCAGTGGTTGAATTCAGTGTGAACGCAGGGTTTCATTTGTCAGTGAACGCTTATCATTATTGGTATATGAAAAAAATATATATTTATTACAAATTTTCACTCGTCGCTTCAGTATGCATTTATACATCGTAGATGGAAAAGACTTGAAAATGTCTCTAAAACCATATAGTTTCGCTTGATTAAAGACATTTCTTAGAAGTAAATCGTTGAAAGCGCCATTCGTATTTATATTAAGAGTATAGAACCATGTAATTAGTAGATGGTAATGAAATATGCTTGTCGGACGATGTGGCCGAGCGGTTCTAGGCGCCTCAGTCCCGAACCGCGTGACTGCTACGGTCACATGTTCGGATCATGCCTCGGGCGTGGATGTATGTGATGTCCTTAGATTAGTTAGGTTTAAATAGTTCTAAGTGCTAGGGGACTGACGACCTAAGATGTTAAGTCCCATAGTGCTCAGAGCCATTTGAACCATTTAATGAAATATTCTTACCACTCAGGTATCGAAACAATCTGCCTAGAAATATCAAGTTTATGCATATCAAACCTTTAAGATAAAATAATTTCGGAATTCCTGTCAAATTTAATTCTTGGTGTACTGCACATTCTTTAGAGTATTTTCCCCGCTTGGGAAAATCTCTGTACTACGGTGTCAAGTTCAGTTGCGAGGTATATTAAAACACTCGTTCGTGATCTCTTATGAAATACTGGCACAGCTAGTAAGCATGTTTCATCGACAGTTTTTACTGATTTCACTGAATTTCATCAGGAATTTGTGTGAAGCGGTAAACAGAAAGCTGAACTCTGCTCTGAGGCATGACTGTGTTCTCTTGCGGTTTCTGTGATCCACCAGAAAATTTGGTAAAGTGGGGCCGTAGAGTTATGGCTGCGCGCACTTTCGCCACATTCTAAGTTCTCTTGTAGCTGGGGTAAAAACAGTGTTTCGTGTGAAGAAGTTGAGGAAAGATGTATCCACAAAGTTCCACTGCTTTCAAGAGGAGCTACGCAGAAGGTATAAAAGAGCTATCATTGTAAAGTTCGCTCTTACGTTAGTACACTTTGGCAGGGTGTCACTCACCGGCTTTCAGGAACGTGAGCTATTACAAAAATGACGGCGACAGTAAAAACGAAGCTTAATAAAAAAAAACATATTAAAGACACATGACTCTCCTAAACAAGCATTCGCTTTTCTGTGTGCTATTTCCAGTGACTGAAGCTGTCAATCCGAAAATTTTTCGGGTGCTGGATTAATATTTACAGCAGAGGCAAATTTTTTCCTCACTAAGTGCACTTCCAGCTAAACACAAGCTGGTTTTCGTATTGCTATGGAGCAGTGCCACAAATTCACCACAAAAGACAGGAAGTTTCCTGGTGGAATATTGCCGCAAAACCGTAATTTTGTAAAAACTGGTCTATTGCATATCTTGGAGAAAATCTGCGATCAGCGGTTTTGTAACAAATTTTATTGTCCGTCTAGATTACATGTATTTCTAAAATAATGACTGGTTCTTAACTCTCATCTACCGCCAGTTTTAATCACTGACATAGTTTATGGTATTCATCAAGCTTTCAATGCGATAAATCGTGTCTCTGCAGTATGAACAGATTCTGTCAACAAAAGATTTTAAGTTTAAACTTTAATGAACTTTCAAGGAATTTATTCTCAATAAATGTTTATTAATTATATCTGCTTTATTTTTAATTTACTGCTGTTAAACGTACCAGATGTTATTTACGTCGGGGGCAACAGCAGCCAAATTTCCACATTTTGAATAAACTGATACCCACTGGCTGTAAAATACGAGGGTGAGTCATATGAAAGCCTTAAATATTTTTTTAAATATTATTTATTGTGCAGAAGTGGTACAAAGCTGACTCACTTTTCATCATAATCTCCCCCACGCTCAATGCAAGTCCTCCACCGCTTGCAAAGTGCATAAAGTGCATGAATTCCTTTAGAAAAAAATTCTTTTGCATTCACCGCGTGGCGTACCTCTTCATCAGAACGGAACTTCTTTCCTCCCATTGCGTCGTTGAGTGGTCCAAAGATATGGAAATCACTTGGGGCAAGGTCTAGTGAGTATGGTGGATGAGGAAGTCACTCAAAATGCAGGTCTGTGATTGTTGCAACTGTTGTACGGGTAGTGTGGGGCCTTGAATTGCCATGTTGCAAAAGGACAGCTGCTGACCGCAATCCACTTCGCTTTGATTTGATTGCAGGCCGGAGATGATTTTTGAGGAGATCTGTGTATGATGCACTGGTGACAGTGGTCCCTCTAGGCATGTAATGCTCCAAAATGACGCCTTTTTCGTCCCAAATGAGAGTCAGCATAACCTTCCCTGCTGATGGTTCTGTTCGGAACTTCTTTGGTTTTGGTGATGAGGAATGGCGCCATTCCTTGCTCGTACTCTTCGTTTCCGGTTGGTGGAAGTGAACCCGAAGCCATCACCTTCTCGTTCAAAGCGCCGAAGAAGTTCTTCACAAGCATCAACCCGTCGTTCTCTCATTTCAGGAGTCAGCTGCCGTGGACCCATCTTGCAGACACTTTGTGAAAGTGGAGCACATCATGCACAATGTGGTGTGCTGACCCATGACTAATCTGTTAACATGCTGCAGTGTCATTCAGTGTCACTCGGCGGTTGTCCTTCACTATGGCTTCAACTGGTGCAATGTTCTGTGGAGTCACAAAGCGTTGTGCCTGACCTGGACGAGGAGCATCTTCCACTGAAGTCACACCATTTGCGAACTTCCTACTCCATTCGTAGACTTGCTGCTGTGACAAACATGCATCACCGTACTGAACCTTCATTCGTCGACGAATTTCAATAGGTTTCACACCTTCACTACCCAAAAACCGAATAACAGAACGCTGTTCTTCCCCGGTGCAAGTCGCAAGTGGGGCGGCCATCTTTATACTGATATTGCGACTGTATGTGCCTACACAATGTTGCCACCTACAGGCCATTCTGCACGCTGTTTGTAGCACTCTTACCAACTTACAGGATAACGGCGCGAAATTTCGATTTGTTATTACAAATTTAAGGTTGTCATTTGACTCACCCTCGTACTTTTTACTGAAAGTCACGACTGGTTTCGCGTCAATTGAAGGCGCGTTCTCAGTTGACAGATTCTTTTGAACAAGTCATAGCCGAAAGGTAGATGTCTTAGAGCCACTCCCCATCACTCATATCATGTTATAAACAAACAGCGCGGTAAAAGAGGCAATCCACAGTTACAATGAAGGGGGTAGTACAGCCTTGCCATGAGCTAGGAGGTGGTTGAGCGGCGGGAGGCAAGGCAGTACTGACCGCTCTGTAATACAGATGATAGTTGATAGACCTACGATGAGAGATGAAATCAGTCGTGATCGTATTGGAGGAGCCACCCGGCATCAATCTCAGTGCTTTAGGGAAGTTAACGAAGCGCTGATTCTCGATAGTCGGGCGTCCACTTAAACCTTGAGCCTTCCAGTGACGTAAATGTGATAGACCGAACGGTGATTAGACAGGGGGAGGGGGGGGGGGGGGGGAAGCCCCGCGTCGGGTAAAAAGCCGCACCAAGTTTTTGATTTGACTGCAATCGCTTCAGGAGCTGAGCATCATAATATTGAAATTTCGCCTTGTTGTAAATTATTGTTCCATCAGGTTTAGTCCCGAAAGGTCGCTCGCTCAGCAGCTGAAAAAATAGGTAAGTCTATTTTTTCCTTCGTATACAGGTATAACTTTTATTTGAAAGGAAGAATCAACGAATTACTCATTGACGCAACTGCATGTAAGCTTTACTTTCCCGCGGAAATAACTGTTACAGTTGGTCCCCAAAATCAACATTTGTCAGGAAATTACGAAATGCGGCAAATTTCCGCAAATGTTTTGGGGTAAGCCCTCGCAGCTTCAACAATGTGACGACAAGTCTTCAGTGACAACCTCCACGGAAGTTGACATTCAATACAGACTGCGTGAGAGTATCTCACCTGAAGACATAATTCCGCTTTCCAAAATAAAGATTTAGGGAAAACTTTCTGGCAAGTCATCGAAACCTATGTTTCTAACGTCGATACCCAGTAAACAACCAATTGGAGAAGAATGCTTTGGAAAAGAAAACCTTGCTACTGAGAAATAAAGACGTGACGAAGAGAGAAAAGAGCGTGGTACAGAAACAAAACGACATAAACTAGTTTCCCTTACATCAATCTCAAAAATAGGAATAAAACAGACGGAACGGCCAGTTGATTATTCTTCAGAGTCAAGTTCAGATTTCTCACATAATGACAGTATCTTAGATATGGGGTCACTATTTGGTGAAGAGGAATCCGACGAAGGAGAAGGAGAACAAGAGCAAGAGCCTGGGACTTTAACGAAGACACTTTTACTAGGTACCTAGATAGCCTAACCTCAATATCTGAACTCTTTCTGATTATCGTACTAAAACTTCTTACGTGAAGAAGAAAGTATTATTTTTTTTTAAATTATTTTTAAGCATTATGTTCGAATTGACAAGACATTCCAGTTCAGTACTCTGTTGGGTAACTTCGTTGCAATAAACAATGTTGTGATGGGCTATTTCAAGTGTTTTCATTGTGTAGTCATCCATTTTTATCCATGTTTATGTCAAGTGGGACAAAGACTCCCACTTCGGGGTTTTGCCCCATTTTGTGGGGTAAAACCCCGCAATTTTTGTTTTAGCTAAATTGTAAATTTCTCATACAGAGCCTGAATTTGGATGGGCTACAGGTAACAACCCAGCCTATGACTTTAACTTGAAAACATGGGAAAATCTACCCCTCACCGATCACAGTATTAGAAAAACTGGAAGTTGTGGTGTTTTGTCCCGACCTGCGCTATGGAATGGGTCTCATATGTTAGCCATGTATTGCCACAGAAGCATAGTAAAGCTTTTTCGAAATTTCCCGGCTTATTAAAACTGTGTGCCGGACCGAAACACGAAGTCTGGGTCTTCCCTTGGTCCTACACAGGCTTCAATGTGCTAGGAAGTTTCAAGTTTCGGAACAATTCATGCTCCGTAGCTTCATGAAAGAGTAATTCTGGAAATAATTCCCTAGGGCTGACCGTGTTAAGTCATTTCTCCGCAGTGTTCTTTCTTCCAGAAGTGCTTCTCTTTAAAATATTATGTAAGAGAACTCCTGCGAAGTTTGGAAAGTAGGATAAGAGTTATTGGCGGAAGTAAAGCTGCGAGGAAGGGTCGTTAGTCGTGCCTCGATAGCTCAGCAGGTAACAACATTGTCTCGACAGAGAAGGTTCTGGGTTTCAGTCCTGCTCTGCCACACACTTTAACTTGCCAGGAAGTTTCGGTAGCATATTCAGTCGATAACGTGCAGAGTTTGAGTTCGCTTTAATGGATGGATGCTCAACGCTTATCCGATAACAGCATGCATATGGTAATCAGTACATGAGAGCAAATAGTCTAAAGAGAGATGAAAAGTTGTAGTGAGTAAACAGAATTTTTTCCCTTTATGTGCGGATCGACAGTCCCAGTGCATAGTCTATATAAGTGATGGTCAAATTGCGTTCCGCGTTCCGAATCAATGTTCGTGTGGCCTGCTTTTCTCATACGTGTTTTATAATTTCCTTCCAGCAACTAACAGCCGAATTCAAAAACGTCAGTCAACTCGAGAACTTCTTAAGAAAGCATTTTTCTTGTTCAGTAACAAACGTGATTAATTTTAATTGTCGTTGGGGAATTTCGCCG
This sequence comes from Schistocerca serialis cubense, assembly GCF_023864345.2. Lineage (NCBI taxonomy): Eukaryota > Metazoa > Arthropoda > Insecta > Orthoptera > Acrididae > Schistocerca > Schistocerca serialis. The sequence goes on along the minus strand of NC_064642.1, from coordinate 629,491,322 downwards.
CTTGCGTCAGGTGTACAGGGGTAGGGGTATGTAGCGTGGCCACTGGAGGGTTGATAGAAGTGAGAGGGGAGGATGTTTTATTGTTTTTTTCCAGTGATGACAACTCAGTGCTTTTCAGAAAAGACATCCTGACACTTAAATCTATACGCGATGTTAGGAAGCTCCTCTTCTTCAGAAACGCTTTCCTTGCCATTGCCAGTCTACGTTTTATATCCTCTCTACTTCTATCATCAGTTATTTTGCTCCCCAAATAGCAAATCTCATCTACTACTTTAAGTGTCTCATTTCCTAACCTTATTCCCTCAGCATCACCTGATTTAGATCGACTACATTCCATTATCCTCGTTTTCCGTTTAATGATGTTCATCTTATATCCTCCTTTCAAGTCACTGTCCATTCCGTTCAACTGCTCTTCCAGGTACTTTGCTGTCTCTGACAGAATTACGTCACCGGCAAACCTCGAAGTTTTTATTTCTTCTCCATGGATTTTAATTCCTACTCCAAATTTTTCTTTTGTTTCCTTCACAGCAGTTATAACTATCGTTATTCTACAGTTACGTTACTGTGTAAAACAAACGTTGTAATTGCTAAAATAATGTATTTATTTATTTTTGTGTAATATAAAGGCCGATTACAATAGTTTTTTCACAGACTGGAAACCGAAATCACTGAGTTTGTCTTCAATCATGTACATCTGATAAGAACACCGTCTGGGTCAATAATCTGTAAGTGAAATGTTGCGATTCCTTCTCGCCGCAAACATAACTATTGTCGAAGTTGCAACGTACGAAATCATATTTTGTATTATCATTGGATGTCACGGTCGCCGACTGCAAACGAAGAACGGACAAATTTGCAAATATCCTTGTTTTAGAAATATTTGTGCACCCTTTCCGCATCGTAAAAATGTCCCGATATTATTAGCATGTGTAAAATATTTTAAAGTCGGAAATAGTCATATGGAGGACAGGCCATGCACAGCTGCCCTTTCCCCCCCCCTCTCCCCTCCCCTACCCTGCCTTCCCCTCTCTTCCCCCGTCTCGTCTTTCGTCCACATCCTGTCTTATAATTCACAAGAACATAGTTTGATTGGACGCAATGCAAAGGTAACTTGAGTTAGCAATGTAACAACGACAATGTTTCATGTTCTTGACAGCACTTGATTTACGACTTAGATTTAGCTCCTGGTGCTATATGTTGAATATAAGTATGATATCAGATACGTACTACAATTTTTTTGATGTTTCATGATTGTAACCGAAATGTCACGAAGTTACTCTCATAAGCAGATAGTATCGTTATGTTCTGGTCGACTAATTGGTAATCACCACGGATCGAAAGTAATCACAAAGCATTACTTAATCAACATATTCTGGAGCACTTTCAGTTACCCGTTGCATCCTTACAAGGAGATTTTTTTTCTGCATTAGAATAGGATGATGATGATGATGATGATGATTTATTCTATATATCTTAGTAGACGCAAAACATTTCCTTGTTCTCGGCGAACAAAATTCTAATTGCACAACACGTTCTCCTCGGCGAATGCCTATATCGGAAACCTCCGCATGGGAAAAAAAAGGTCAATTCTGGAGGCTGCTTTGTGAACTTCATCGCTTATGACTTTCTGATAGGGATTATCGTCAGCAACTGAAGTGAAACGTTGTCTACATGAATATGCGTCTGCCAGCACTGTCATCGGTTTTATGAAGTGCCCCTAATGCCTGAGTCACGCAGCGCATTAACCTCACGCAACGTAAGTGAATCCTAAACTCGGTGCCGCTATAGCGCGAGGGTCGGTTGTGAGAGCACACGAGGGCTTCCTAATCCTGCAGGTCCTTATGTTTCGGAAGACCGTCGCCTTAAGCCGATTAAGTCAAACCGCCGACGCCTGCGGTAACCCCTAGAGACACGCCCACTGTGTCTGCCTGAAGACAGTACGCGGGTGGGAGTGGGTGATCATTGCCGTCATTACCATGGTTCCTCCTTTCATCACTGTTATCCATATCTGTCCGAGTCAAGATGTGAAGGAAGGGTATTAGAAATAAGTACTTGAATAAATGATTAATGAAGCGATTGCAAGCTACGAGGGGTGTTCGTTAAATAGAGAAACTCAACTTTTTTGGCCAAATTCGACTGAAAAAAAATGCAGAATTTATTGGGGGACCTCGTGGGATGTTCCCAGTTCAACTCCTATAGTTTCATGAACTATCGATAGGTGGCAGCGCTATACGATCCTCCAAAATGGCGTCTGTAACAGAGGTGCGTTCCAAGCAGAGAGCTTTCATTGAGATTATTTTAGCGAAAAGCCAGAGCATCAGAGATATTCATAGACGCTTGCAGAACGTCTAAAAAGACCTGGCAGTGAATAAAAGCACGGTGAGTTGTTGGGCTAGGCGTCTCTCATCATCGCAACACTGTCGCGCAATCCTGTCCGATCTCCTGCGTAGCGCTCAGCCGCACACAGCTGTGACTCCAGCAGCGTTGGAACGTGCGGACACTCTCGTTAGAGGCGTTAGAAGGTGAACGACGGATTGCAGTTAAACTCCTGCTCAAATGGACGTCTCTGTTGGTAGTGCCGACACTCTCGTCCACCAATTGAGATACTCAAATGTGTGTGATCGCTGGTTCCCGCGCCATCCAACAGAAGATCAACTAAGGATCATCTGTGAGGAACTGATTGCGAGTTACCAGACTGAACCTGATAATTTTTTTTCGAACATTGTTACACGCGATGAAACACGAGTTCATCAAAACATGGGTTCATGACTTCGAACCAGAAACAAAACGGCAATCTATTTGTTTGGCTCGACAAAGGATGCACTCTGTGGGAAGCAGTACATGGATGATGGGGAGGTAGTCGACGCTGCAAGACGTTGGCTCCGCTGTCGACCAGTAGAGTGGTACCACGCGGGCACATAGGCCCTGCCAGTAAGGTGGCATGAGGTCTTGGCATTGGCCAGAGATTATGTTCGAAAATAGGGTTTTGCGGCCAAAAGAGTGGGGAGTAATATGGTGTGCTGGAATCCTGGGTAAAACCAACCTGCTTTCAGAAAATCAATGTGTTGCATTGATTACTAAACGTCCCTGGACGTTATATTTAAAAGTACGCACTGGAAGGTAGGTTCGAGGTTTTCAAAGAGTCTATATCGAGACCATGGGAGACAAAGATAGGCTCGAAATCGAGATGTAATAGGAAAGCCATTAACCCCGACCTTGGTTAAAGAACAGTCCTGGCGTTCGCCTCAAGTAACATAGGGAAACCATGGGAAACATTTAATTTCTTTTCCTCATCAGAGCGTTTTACAGCCTTAGCAGAGCCTTATTCTCAGGATCTCAGAACAGATGTTTTCCCCGACCAGCTTCTGTGCTCTTTTCAAAGTTCTACATACACATTCTTGCCATCTCTTCCCGTGTTTACCATGCGTTTTCTTGTTATGTTTCACGCAATTTTGGCACCAATGTAAAGAGAGAAAATGTCCAATCAACCAAATCGCCCTTTTCCTCAAATTTCTCTGAGATGAGGAACATATACATAATTCTGTTCAAAATGGTTCAAATGGCTCTGAGCACTATGAGACTTAACGTCTGAGCTCATCAGTCCCCTAGAACTTAGAGCTACTTAAACCTAACCTAACCGAAGGGCATCACACACATCCATGCCCGAGGCAGGATTCGAACCTGCGCCCGTAGCAGTCCCGCGGTTCCAGACTGAAGCGCCTAGAACCGCTCGGCCACAGCGGCCGGTTGTGAATACTGTCTTTACTGAACTGTTCAAATAGAGAAACATGCGATGCCCAGGAAAGTAGAGCCATTATCGTATAGAATCCTATTGTAAAATTACTGGTGAGCATATTAAGGACTCCACGTTGTATTTAGAAGTAATAAGAAACAGTATGAAATAAGACGAACATCAAATCAGTAGTAGGAGAAGTGAATGATTGGTAGATTAGTTGGAATTTTGGAAAAGTACGATGCCTCTAGAAAGGAACGCTTTTTTCCAAGCGCCACACCCACAAACTTACTGAAGGACAGTTACACTTTTCACTCTGGCTATTATGGAATCATTGCTATGTATACCATGATCAGCTGATTTCGGCTATTTGCCGTTTTCAAATGCGTACTCTTACTTTCTTAAGTTTAATAACTGCTGCCGTAGTGGCAAACGTACATAAATATGAAACTCACCTCACTACTTGCACAGAATATTGCCCTACCCGGCTTAATTCAACACTGTCGAGCTTGTATTCGTGACATTGTATCAGCATGGGGTGATGTGCAATAGCATGGGTTATGAAGAAGCTTTCACACGCCAAGATTGCTAGTAAAGCATGTATTAGAGTTAGATAAACGGTTTCGGCAAGGCTGTGTTGCCATCTTCGGATCTTAGGTTTTATAACGTTACTGAAGAAAAAGATGATATTAAAGCGCATGAGATCCGAAGATGGCAACACAGCCTTGCCGAAACTGGTTATCTAAATCTAATAAATGCTTTACTAGCGGTCTTTCCGCTTAAAAGTCTCTTCAGAGTCCACAGCAAGTAACTGTTCAAAGATGTACCGACAGCCAGTCACAACTGCCCATCTGATCGCACCTATCGGTATGTGATACTCGCAGACTCTTTCATCGAAACCTATAGGACACTTCTCATTGACCTAGAATCACGAAATTAGGCAAGAAGCAAGATTTAATAGCATAAGTAAAGGAAAGTAATCAAAGACTGTTAATTTGTAATTGTATCTCATGAAAGAACATTTCTTTAGTTACTCTATTCAAACTTAAAACATTCTCGAGTCTTGGAACTCCCGGGACTGATGTCTTGCCAGTATCATTGTCGTTAACAGGCAAAAATAGTCGAGATTCATTCTCGATACCTGACTTGGCGAAACTGTTAACACACATAATTAAGTTTTTGCTGAACCCTCAGAGCGCGAGTCGTGCTAGCATCTGACCATTTTTTTTTCTTTTAAACGTCAAGTGATTCTCTCAGAGATCATACGGAGCCATGCGTATCTGGTCTTCCTCAGTACTTCGACTTATTTTTAGCCATTTTCCGTGTCGGTAGTTGAATTGCTTTCGTTTATGTGCGTACATTCTATCGATTATTTGTGGTTTAATGGACGCGATGAGAAGGAAATGTACGATCAGTTGTCCCTCAGTCATTCCACGAATGGAATAGAACATGTAGACGTATCGAAAACTTACGGTGTTTACGTCACCATTTGTTTTAATATATTGCTTACTGTACTTCCTTGTCCTTCCACGGCGACATGGTTCAAAAATGGCTCTGAGTACTATGGGACTTATCATCTGAGGTCATCAGTCCCCTAGAACTTAGATCTACTTAAACCTAACTAACCTATGGAAATCACATACATCCATGCCCGAGGCAGGATTCGAACCTGCGACCGTAGCGGTCACGCGGTTCCAGATTGAAGCGCCTAGAACCGCACGGCCACCACGGACGGCACGGCGACACGAAGCTTGTTTTTCGCTCCTTCTCACTTGTTAGTAAAATTCTTCTTCATCGAAGCGCTTTCTAACTTTAGCACAAACCGGTTTTCAAAGACAGTTTTTCCCACCCTGCTATGGCTTAGGTGGTGGGGGAATGAGGGTAGAGTCAAAGATCTTCATGCTCTTATTTCCGCCAAGATTATCCACGTGGTCACCTTCCCCGTTTTACTCCGTCTGGGAGAGTGCGTTATCTAAGGTGCTGCTCCGTGTGAGAGACTGTCCAACCAAGCAAAGCTGGAATTCCTTCAGTTTCACTGTGATAACGGACGTGTGCAATCTATAATGGATATGTCGAAAGAAAAACATTCTTGGCTGCAAGGGAAACAATATTTCATTTGGCGCGTTTCGCCCTTCTGGTACGTCACCATAAATTTTTAATATACAGCAAAATTTGCGTGGGGGGCTGTAAGGCTGAACGGAAAGAGGTATTGCTTAGTGTGCAGAGTGTGCTATAGTTTCAAGACCTTTAAGTGTGGTCCTATGACAGCACTGCTATTTCAACAGATCCCGAGGTGTGCAAAGTACACACAATGGGCCCCACAGACTTGATGAAAGCAAATTTTGCAGTATATTAAAATCTTGTGATGATGCCACAGAAGGGCGAAACGCGTCAATAAAACTATCGTTTCCCCTTCAACCAAGACTGTTGTTTCTCTCGAAATATTACCCACGGTTTCTGTACCTGATACGTTATGGAGTGGGGAGAATTGTATGCTGGGTATTGTCACTGGTGACATAATCAGATACGTAAATGTCTAGTATCCAGTGGGGGCTCTGCCCCGAGTGAACAACACTGTGCAGAATCAGCTGTGCTCTAGCAGAATGATGCGGACAAAACACAGATACCACTGCCTCCACCCTCTCACCCCTGCACCTCCCCCTCTCCTTTGTCACCAACACCACCCCCGCAGTCATCGGCGGCGATATTGAAATTGGCCGTCGCAGCGACTGCGGCGGCCAGGCCGTGGTGTCGGCTGCGGAATAAATGATGACGCCATTAAGACAGCGGCAGCCGGCTGCAAGGGGTGGGGCCGGATTGAAAGAGGGCTGTGCGGTGTGACGTCATGTGCGCGTGATTCAGTATCGGTATCCAATATTAAACAAGGCTGGCCGGGCTAATCCATAGGCATGCCTCGGCGCCGGTATTAACATATAGATTACATTATTCGGCATTGTGGCGGCGCCCCCGCGCCCCCTGGGAGGCAGCGGGCCTTACTCATCGCCGCCTGGCGGCCGCCATCCAGACCCGGAGCTTCAGCTGGAGTTGGATGCCGTCGCGGTGCGATACGACGCCGACCCGCCGTCTCGGAAAGGCGTCCGCTCGCGGCACCACTGTAACCCCAACCGTGTTTCTCCGCCAGCGGCGTCCACAGAGTGGGCAGCCGATGAAAGGCTGACTAATGGTGGCACAGTCCTAATGGCCGCGTCCGCAATAACGCCTCGGCTCAGGGATTAGCGACATTAATCAGCGAGCAGACGACAGCGCTGGTTATTACCGACTCTAAAGCACAGTGCCGGTATTACACGCGTAATACTGCATATCGCCAAATCAGAAAGACGCCGTCGCTGGATCGATCATCTAATCTCGTTCTGTATTGAAATGTTAAGTCACTTGCCGAGATGACTCTTTACAGCCTTGTACACCGCTGATCACTGAAATTACAGCACCAGAAACGATAGAAAGAAATGAAGATTTACTTATTGTGTGTAAACAGTATTCTGCGGAGGACACAATATTAAATTTGTAAGTGATTCTGCGTTATAAAAGGTACAAAATTTACAAGAAGTGAGTGATACAGGGGAGCGCGAGAATAAGTAAATAACAAAAACACTTCATTTCCAGGCTTAATAGGGTAGAGAAAAATCGACAGTATTCAAAACAGCTTCAGCCTTCTCAGAATGGAAGAAGGCAGCTACTAGAATGTCTTCAAGACAACCTTATACCTGCACTGTATTCGCAGCTGCGAATACGAACAGCCATCACCTGTATACCGGAATGACAATGAAAATAATGCTGGGCTGAGACTCGAACACTGATTTCCGCTTTACGTCAGTGGTCCCCGTAACTGTTTTGGCTACCCGTCCATGACGCACAGTCAGACAGACTTCCATATGTCGTCGTTCCTATGTTACTACCTGTACTCGTACAGAGACATTAATTCCCGTGGAGGGCAGGACATTTTATTTGAAAGTCGCTGCCTGGTATCGGCAGATAAGTACGATATTGCTTTGCCTGTATTGTAAGGAATATCAAATGGTTCAAATGTCTCTGAGCATTATGGGACTTAACTTCAGAGGTCATCAGTCCCATAGAACTTACAACTACTTAAACCTAACTAACCTAAGGACATCACACACATCCATACCCGAGGCAGGATTCGAACCTGCGACCGTAGCAGTCGCGCGGTTCCAAACTGTAGCGCCTAGAACCACTCTGCCACTTCGGCCGGCAAAGAGTATCGATGCAGTGTTCCTTCGGACGTGTATTCATGGCCGAATACAGGTTGTGCCACAGAAACAACGACATATTAAAGTTTGGGTCTAGCTGTGGGTGGTGCACGGATAGCCAAAGCGGTTAAGGCGACCGCTCGAGTAAAGCGGGAAATCAGGGTTCGAGTGTCGGTGTGGCACAAATGTTCACTGTCGTCATTCCCTTATACAGCCGATAGTTGTTCGTATTCGCAACTTGAATACATCTCATGTATTTCATATCGGCTGAAGTCGTCGCAGTGCCTGTTCCTTCGGACAATGAAAATCTATGCCAGACCGACACTCGAACCCTGATTACGCCGTTCTTCTTAACAACACAAGTACTGCAGTATCGTATAGAATGTTACAGCATTCTTGCTGCAAAATAATGGCAAGTTCAGGAAATGGGATGGAGATGGATACGGATCACACACTCTTCTCTCCGAGGTAGACCACAAAGAGTCAATAACATTAAGGTCTGGTCATTGACCATGGGAGATGCGACATGTCATGCTCGTGGTCACAAAAGCAGTCCTGGACGATGCGAGTTGTGTGAACGGCGGCCCTGTTGTCGTAGAACACAGCATCACCATTGGGGGACAGACATTGTACCATAGGCTGGACTTGATCAGACAAAATGCTGACGTAACTCTCGGCTATAACACGATCTCGTAAAGTACCCATGCGGTTCATGTAACACCACGATATAGCTGCCGAAATCATCACCGAGCCCACGCTTCGTTTCACTTTTGGGGCATAACCTCGGTCAGAACTGGGAAAGAGTGTGAAACAAGACCCATCCGACCAAATGACTTCGTCACTACTTTTTCCTGTTACGCGCATTTGCGTAAGTGAAGAGTGGTTCCGGAATACCAGCTCGCTCTGTTGTTCCCTGATTAAGGAGCGCGCTTCATGTTGTTTTGGTGCTGACAAGGTTCCCGAGTCCGACTTTCGGTTCAGCAGTCACTTTTGCAGCAGTCGTCCTCTTATTTTTCGTCACAAACTTTTGTGTTGGCAGAAGAGCCAACACCGTGTCACGAGTGGAGGCCGAAATGCACGCGTTTTAGCTTACGCAGGCTGGCGTGAGGAGGGAAGAACGATATTGACGTGAGGTCTGGAACATGACAAGGAATGAGAATTCAGAAAGCGGACGTATTTAGTTTGATACTTAACTTTAATCCATTAATGATGAACGTCGCTCTTGACGGTACATGATTCACAATATTATCTGTTCAGAATACATTCTTGAAGAGAGTAATTATAGTAACTGAATATGGCGCCTTGCTAGGTTGTAGCAAATGACGTAGCTGAAGGCTATGCTAAACTGTCGTCTCTGCAAATGAGAGCGTATGTAGACAGTGAACCATCGCTAGCAAAGTCGGCTGTACAACTGAGGCGAGTGCTAGTAAGTCTCTCTAGACCTGCCGTGTGGCGGCGCTCGGTCTGCAATCACTGATAGTGGCGACACGCGAGTCCTACGTATACTAACGGACCGCGGCCGATTTAAAGGCTGGCACCTAGCAAGTGTGGTGTCTGGCGGTGACACCAGACAATCCTCTTCCATGACTGTCCGTCACGATCACTGAACACACACTTTCGTGCGCGTTGTGACTTAACGCATGCAATATAAATCTTCGATACGGTGCCTCTGCAAACGCCACACCGTTCGGCTCCCTTGGTTATGAAAGCACCCACCATACGAACAGCAATCATTTGCCCACGTTCGAATACACTTAGCTCGGACATAATGCACTCACGTCTAAACAGAACACTCTTCTGACAATGGCTGACACTTGCAACATGTTGAGGATATTGCAGAGGCTCCATTCGTGGTCAACCACAACAAATCAAACTGCAGGCTGGGATAGCAACTGCATTTTTGTTCAAGCATGCATTTCTCGCGGCGACTCCATATTTTTCTCCAACCCCTGTACCTCTTGCAGCAACAGAGGCTCTAAACCAGATGGTCATGGAATTGTACCGAGTTTCAGAGACAGGCCCGGCTACGTAATTCAGCGCTGTTTCAGCTCAGCCAGACTTTAGCAATCGTAGTGGTTAGCAAGTGGTGGCGCGGCGCGCCTTTCTTACCTATGCCCAGATGCATTCAATGGGTGCTCAATCAACAGTCCAATTTCTCAGTATCGATGTAGGTCAGGACAGCCCTGACTACAGGTGGTTCCACGTTGTTTTGTTGATAGCTGTCACAAAGAAAACTCTGTGTGAATTTCTAAAGCACCAAACTGCTGAGGTCATTGGTCCCTAGATTTACACACTACTTAAACTAACGTATGCTAAGAACAACACACACACCCATGCCCGAGGGAGAACTCGAACCTCCGGCGGGAGAGGCAGTGCAATCCTTGACATGGTGTCTCGAACCACGCGGCCACTCCACGCGGCTGTCACAAAGACCTTGAAGATATGGTGCAGGCATTCCATATTCCCGGATATGCGAACCTGAGGTGACCGAAATGTGTACCCAATGGTACTCCATACTATCATGGCCGCTTGTAGTGGCCGTGCGGTTTGAGACGCCAAGTCACAGATTGCGCGGCCCCTCCCGCCGGAGGTTCGACACCTCCCTCGGGCCTGGGTGTTTATGTTGTTCTTAGTATAAGTTAGTTTACGTTAGTTTAAGTAGTGTGTAAGTCTATGGACCGATGACCTCAGCAGTTTGCTCCCTTAGGAATTCACGCACACACACACACACACACACACACACACACACACACTCCTAATGCTAGTTGCTAACCGGGTGTGATGAAAAACACAGTGTAAAAATGTTCGCTCTCCTCGGAGGACCCCCGCACGCAAACGTCTATCGGAACACGAGGGAAAACATGACGTGATGCCCCCGCTGTGTCCAGTGTCTTCGTTGGGCGCTCAACTACCGACGCTCCTCTTTCTGTCGCCACGTAAGGCTTGCCGCAACAGTATTCGTGATGACAGTCCGTGGGGCTCCAGATGACGCCGTACTGTCAGAGTGTATACTTATCATAATGCAAACAAGCTCATTTTTTTACTCAAGATGCATGTCGAGCGAGCGAACAATATTGGGCGCTTGAGCAGTTGAGATTTTGCATGGTAACTGTGGACTTCCTGAATCCATGCTTTTTATATACACATGGCATGGGGTCCTGGATAACACAAGCAGCAGCATTGCGAACTATAAACCGTCGCCTTGATAGTCCGCGAATATCCCATTGTCGGATTCCGATAGGTGTTACAAGAGGCATAACACGATTTTCTCACACACCGCCAACATTCTAATGCGGTTTGTGAGTGAAAAACCCGCTGTGTGATCCTTCCTTATACGCAGAATATAGATGTCATTACTCTGTTTTGCGTAGTCGCAGAGAAACGCTAATTATTTGCTTATCCTTGCTTGTAGTACATTTCATGTCAGTTTGACGCTTCTTGCATTCCTCCTTCGTGATGTTGAAATTTAATGGCAAGCAGTATATTAATAATATATGCTGTTTACTTGTGGACTATATTATCGGTTTCAGAGTTATATAACCCCATCTTTTACGACTGTCCAATCAATAGACTGCGGAATACACCGAGGAAATCAAATGGGTTACAGATATGTAGAAGACATATTGTGCAAGGCACAACAAATACAGGGCGTCCAAAAATTATCTTTACAACTTAAGACTTTAATACCTTTGAAACTGTACTAGGTATTAACAAATGGTTTTCAACATATGATAACTTTCCATTTCTCTCCACGTACGTTTCAAGATCTTCACGGTGACGCCTTCAAATGGATTGTGAATAAGTACATTTAAGTCCTTGGCTCGGTACAACAGATCCTTTAAAAAACCACACAGGGAGAAGTCTAATGGTGTGACGTATCGGACGTCATCTGTATGAACCAAGCCGCACACTGAGCTTTCTCCTGTGGTGTCCATATTTTATTATGTTTCCTAGTTCAACTTTGAGTCAAAACTGCATCAACCGGGGGGAAATAATCTTTGTGGGTTATCTTACTACATATTGAAAACCGTTTGTTAATATCTGGTGTAGCTTTAAAGTTATTAAATTCTTAAGCTGTAGAGCTAATTTGTGAACATCCTGTGTAGACATGTGGCCTGTCTGAGAAACTGACTTACGAAACTTGTAAGTTAAGAACCTATATCTAAGTCGATAAACTATGTCAGACAGATGTACACCCCTTCATGACGATCATGTTTCACGACGGCAGTGGCATTTGTCAGCAATATAATGCGCCATGTCAGAAGGCCAGGAGTGTGATCGAGTGATTCGAGGAACGAAGTGGCGAGTTCAGATTGGTGTGCTGGCCCCCCAACTTGCTAGATCTAAAACCGATTTACCACTTCTGTGGTGTGGTTGATCTCGGCGTTAGATCTTATCGCCCCCTCCCCGTAATTTACGGGAATTGGGTGACTTGTGTGCGTACAGATGTGGTGCCAACTCCCTCCGGCGACCGACCGAGGCCTCGTTGCTTCCATGCCACTATGCACCGCCGCTGTTATCCGTACCAAAGGTCGACACGCCGGCTATTACGTGGGTGGTCATAATAAGTGCTTTTTTTCTAAAAAAAAAGTTTGAGGGTACTCCGACAATAGATACACTCCTGGAAATGGAAAAAAGAACACATTGACACCGGTGTGTCAGACCCACCATACTTACTCCGGACACTGCGAGAGGGCTGTACAAGCAATGATCACACGCACGGCACAGCGGACACACCAGGAACCGCGGTGTTGGCCGTCGAATGGCGCTAGCTGCGCAGCATTTGTGCACCGCCGCCGTCAGTGTCAGCCAGTTTGCCGTGGCATACGGAGCTCCATCGCAGTCTTTAACACTGGTAGCATGCCGCGACAGCGTGGACGTGAACCGTATGTGCAGTTGACGGACTTTGAGCGAGGGCGTATAGTGGGCATGCGGGAGGCCGGGTGGACGTACCGCCGAATTGCTCAACACGTGGGGCGTGAGGTCTCCACAGTACATCGATGTTGTCGCCAGTGGTCGGCGGAAGGTGCACGTGCCCGTCGACCTGGGACCGGACCGCAGCGACGCACGGATGCACGCCAAGACCGTAGGATCCTACGCAGTGCCGTAGGGGACCGCACCGCCACTTCCCAGCAAATTAGGGACACTGTTGCTCCTGGGGTATCTGCGAGGACCATTCGCAACCGTCTCCATGAAGCTGGGCTACGGTCCCGCACATCGTTAGGCCGTCTTCCGCTCACGTCCCAACATCGTGCAGTCCGCCTCCAGTGGTGTCGCGACAGGCGTGAATGGAGGGACGAATGGAGACGTGTCGTCTTCAGCGATGAGAGTCGCTTCTGCCTTGGTGCCAGTGATGGTCGTATGCGTGTTTGGCGCCTTGCTGGTGAGCGCCACAATCAGGACTGCATACGACCGAGGCACACAGGGCCAACACCCGGCAGCATGGTGTGGGGAGCGATCTCCTACACTGGCCGTACACCACTGGTGATCGTCGAGGGGACACTGAATAGTGCACGGTACATCCAAACCGTCATCGAACCCATCGTTCTACCATTCCTAGACCGGCAAGGGAACTTGCTGTTCCAACAGGACAATGCACGTCCGCATGTATCCCGTGCCACCCAACGTGCTCTAGAAGCTGTAAGTCAACTACCCTGGCCAGCAAGATCTCCGGATCTGTCCCCCATTGAGCATGTTTGGGACTGGATGAAGCGTCGTCTCACGCGGTCTGCACGTCCAGCACGAACGCTGGTCCAACTGAGGCGCCAGGTGGAAATGGCATGGCAAGCCGTTCCACAGGACTACATCCAGCATCTCTACGATCGTCTCCATGGGAGAATAGCAGCCTGCATTGCTGCGAAAGGTGGATATACACTGTACTAGTGCCGACATTGTGCATGCTCTGTTGCCTGTGTCTATGTGCCTGTGGTTCTGTCAGTGTGATCATGTGATGTATCTGACCCCAGGAATGTGTCAATAAAGTTTCCCCTTCCTGGGACAATGAATTCACGGTGTTCTTATTTCAATTTCCAGGAGTGTATAATGCAGCGAAAATTTATTATTCCAATGTCCAACATTCTGGACGATCATTTTATTTTCTATCATGCACACGTTTGTACACTGCATTTTCACACGTAGGTTCAGTACTCGGGTTTGCAGTTTCGCTTTCGTCATCCGCTGATGTTGAACTTCCTGGCTTTTCACTCGCATACAAATTATTGACAGTTTTTGGTTTTTTAGATGTAGGAGAACAAGTAAAATAGTTTGTTAGTGTTCTGCTCATCTCTCACCGCCAACTGAACTTCCAAGTTTCAACGAAAGACAGGACACACTGTAAAACTTCGCACAACCGACAAGAACGGAACAGCAAACGCAAACGAATAAAGAACAACAAAACAAAGACGACAATGAATCGCGAAGGATCATGGTAGCGGGACCGTAGAGACATGTATCGGTAGCTTGGCGTTTGAGTGTACACATATCCGTTTAACACTACCCTCTATTAGCGGGCGAGGACACTACATGCTTTTCGAACTGGCTGCCAGCGATTCAGTTGTCGAGAATGGTTACCGCAGCTTCTAAATGCTTGAAACAGTCAATGACATCGCTTTTCCCACCAAAACCTGCACTGATATCGTTCGTATTGCAATTACCAACACGAAAAAATGAAATAAAATATTTACGTCCATGAAATAAATCTTTGGCACTCTCCCAAGTTCTCAATATCGTAAAAAAATTACTTTGTCGACGAAAACGTTTAGGGGTACGCATCCCCCGGCGTTCCCCCAGAAAAACAGCACTGGTCATAATATTCTGGCTGATCAATGTATGTTACTTGACAGTGACACATTATGCGAAAATTACTTTCGTACTTAGGTTCTGCTCATCAGTGTATTTCATGCACCTTACGATATAAAACTTAACTCACATCATCTTCATGTGGGCTCGATAAATGAGGTGGGTTGCCTCTCCTCAGGTATGTGAAATATTTTCTGGGCCAACTTTATTTTGCTCACCCAGTATTTCGTATCATTTCAATTTTTCGCCCAATGGCTGCAAGCCTATAGACCATTACCTTATTAGCTGTTTACGAGATTTGTGAACGCTCGTTTACGTGCAATTAGCTGGCCAGGATTAAGACACAGCTACAACAGAAACAGTGGAAGCAGTCAGGAGAGAGAAGCTGGCGGTGTTATCGCAGCAGGCGCCTCAGCTGCGGTCGTTCCGTAATAGCCGTGCCGCGAGCCCGCATGCATAAGACACGTTCGCGATGTTTGGGGAAGACGAACCGTGGGCAGGGCTGGCGCGGGGTGGCGTGCCGCGCCGCTCGCTCCAACTTGGCCCATCAATAAGTGAGCAGCGCGTTAAACATGCAAGGCCAGCCCGCCGCTCCGGAACTGGGGCGCTTGTCGCGGACTGCCGCCCGCTGCCGACTCGCACGAGACCTGCGAGGCGCTACATAAAACATGGCTCCTCTGTCTCACTGCGAGGCCGCCGCGCGAATCAACAAGCGAGCATCTGCTCCACCTAAGTGGCCGTCTCCGGAGATAACGGGGCGCGTCTTTTTGAACGACAAGGGCGGCGCCGCTGTGCTGCAAGCTGTTGCTGTGTGTCCGCAGCTCGTGGTCGTGCGGTAGCGTTCTCGCTTCCCACGCCCGAGTTCCCGGATTCGATTCCCGGCGGGGTCAGGGATTTTCTCTGCCTCGTGATGATTGGGTGTTGTGTGCTGTCCTTAGGTTAGTTAGGTTTAAGTAGTTCTAAGTTCTAGCCCCCCCCCCCCCCATGAACCATGGACCTTGCCGTTGGTGGGGAGGCTTGCGTGCCTCAGCGATACAGATGGCCGTACCGTAGGTGCAACCACAACGGAGGGGTATCTGTTGAGAGGCCAGACAAACGTGTGGTTCCTGAAGAGGGGCAGCAGCCTTTTCAGTAGTTGCAGGGGCAACAGTCTAGATGATTGACTGATCTGGCCTTGTAACATTAACCAAAACGGCCTTGCTGTGCTGGTACTGTGAACGGCTGAAAGCAAGGGGAAACTACAGCCGTAATTTTTCCCGAGGACATGCAGCTTTACTGAATGATTAAATGATGATGGCGTCCTCTTGGGTAAAATATTCCGGAGGTAAAACAGTCCCCCATTCGGATCTCCGGGCGGGGACTACTGAGGAGGACGTCGTTATCAGGAGAAAGAAAACTGGCGTTCTACGGATCGGAGCGTGGAATGTCAGATCCCTTAATCGGGCAGGTAGGTTAGAAAATTTAAAAAGGGAAATGGATAGGTTAAAGTTAGATATAGTAGGAATTAGTGAAGTTCGGTGGCAGGAGGAACAAGACTTTTGGTCAGGTGATTACAGGGTTATAAATACAAAATCAAATAGGGGTAATGCAGGAGTAGGTTTAATAATGAATAAAAAAATAGGAGTGCGGGTTAGCTACTACAAACAGCATAGTGAACGCATTATTGTGGCCAAGATAGACACAAAGCCCATGCCTACTACAGTAGTACAAGTTTATCTGCCAACTAGCTCTGCAGATGATGAAGAAATAGATGAAATGTATGACGAGATAAAAGAAATTATTCAGGTAGTGAAGGGAGACGAAAATTTAATAGTCATGGGTGACTGGAATTCGTCATTAGGAAAAGGGAGAGAAGAAAACATAGTAGGTGAATATGGATTGGGGGGAAGAAATGAAAGAGGAAGCCGCCTTGTAGAATTTTGCACAGAGCATAACTTAACCATAACCAACACTTGGTTCAAGAATCATAAAAGAAGGTTGTATACCTGGAAGAATCCTGGAGATACTAAAAGGTATCAGATAGATTATATAATGGTAAGACAGAGATTTAGGAAACAGGTTTTAAATTGTAAGACATTTCCAGGGGCAGATGTAGATTCTGACCACAATCTCTTGGTTATGAACTGACGAATGGAAAAACTGGTAGAAACGGACCTCGGGGAAGATCAGTTTGGATTCCGTAGAAATGTTGGAACACGTGCGGCAATACTAACCTTACGACTTATCTTAGAAGAAAGATTAAGAAAAGGCAAACCTACGTTTCTAGCATTTGTAGACTTAGAGAAAGCTTTTGACAATGTTAACTGGAATACTCTCTTTCAAATTCTGAAGGTGGCAGGTATAAAATATACGGAGCGAAAGGCTATTTACAATTTGTACAGAAATCAGATGGCAGTTATAAGAGTCGAGGGACATGAAAGGGAAGCAGTGGTTGGGAAAGGAGTGAGACAGGGTTGTAGCCTCTCCCCGATGTTGTTTAATCTGTATATTGAGCAAGCAGTAAAGGAAACAAAAGAAAAATTCGGAGTAGGTATTAAAATTCATGGAGAAGAAATAAAAACTTTGAGGTTCGCCGATGACATTGTAATTCTGTCAGAGACAGCAAAGGACTTGGAAGAGCAGTTGAACGGAATGGACAGTGTCTTGAAAGGAGGATATAAGATGAACATCAACAAAAGCAAAACGAGGATAATGGAATGTAGTCAAATTAAATCGGGTGATGCTGAGGGAATTAGATTAGGAAATGAGACACTTAAAGTAGTAAAGGAGTTTTGCTATTTAGGGAGTAAAATAACTGATGATGGTCGAAGTAGAGAGGATATAAAATGTAGACTGGCAATGGCAAGGAAATCGTTTCTGAAGAAGAGAAATTTGTTAACATCGAGTATAGATTTAAGTGTCAGGAAGTCGTTTCTGAAAGTATTTGTATGGAGTGTAGCCATGTATGGAAGTGAAACATGGACGATAACTAGTTTGGACAAGAAGAGAATAGAAGCTTTCGAAATGTGGTGCTACAGAAGAATGCTGAAGATAAGGTAGGTAGATCACGTAAGTAATGAGGAGGTATTGAATAGGATTGGGGAGAAGAGAAGTTTGTGGCACAACTTGACTAGAAGAAGGGATCGGTTGGTAGGACATGTTTTGAGGCATCAAGGGATCACAAATTTAGCATTGGAGGGCAGCATGGAGGGTAAAAATCGTAGAGGGAGACCAAGAGATGAACACACTAAGCAGATTCAGAAGGATGTAGGTTGCAGTAGGTACTGGGAGATGAAGAAGCTTGCACAGGATAGAGTAGCATGGAGAGCTGCATCAAACCAGTCTCAGGACTGAAGACCACAACAACAACAAGTTCTAGGGGACTGATGACCATAGATGTTAAGTCCCATAGTGCTCAGAGCCATTTGAACCTTTTTTTTTTTTTTTTTTTTTTTTGCTGTGTCTCGGGGACATCTTTCGGAGAGGCGTGAAATGATCTGATCAAAGGAAAAACGTGCACAAGTTAACGGCCCCGAATATAGTCCCTGCTTCTAATTTCGTCCCCTTAGTTATTTCCCGTTTCCACAGTTGGTAAGAAATGTTTAACTGTGCGTGCATGCATGCAGTCCATGCTGAGTGAGTCTGGTGTGTGCAGCGTGTTAAGCTTCCGCGTACGAGGGAATTCATCTTTTTACATTGAATCTTCGTACATTCATAGTTGAAATGGAGGACAGTGGGACGTCAGCTGGTATAAATTTATATTAAGAATGAACAAATACTTCCAGCTGTATTTAAGGTTTCGATTTTATTTTGGCAACTAGTTTCAACGTTGTAACAACGTCATCTTCAGGCCCGTACACTTGTTGACGTCAACTGCGTGCGGCTGATACTAGAAGTCAGTGGTGAGATATGGACGTGGTCCGTGTGGAAGGTGGTTAGTTGACGTCAAGAAGTGTATGGGCCTGAAGATGACGTTGTTACAACGTTTAAACTAGTTGCCAAAATAAATTCGACACCTTAAACACAGCTGGAGCAATTTCTTGATTTTTAGTATAATTTTTTACATTTAGGTGAGCTAGTGCCGCAAGCAAACTGACAGCCTGCTATTCCTAGTGCGAGAACTGGTGTTCAAATATTGGGCGTTACTTCAGCCATGTGTTGTAATTTTTGCCGTGTAATCGCTATTATCAAAGGTTTGGCCTATGACATATGTGGGAATGTTCGTAACTTTGCCCCCATGCAGTTCCTGTTTTCATCCTCGGTACGAAATTTGGAACTGTTACTAAAAAATGCACTTTATTTGCTATTTAGAGAGCTTATTCTACTTCTTCCTACTTTTAAGAGGAGATCGGAGAGAAATGGATTCGTTGCACAAAATACTAGGTTTCTTATCACGAAACATGCTCTTCATCTACATCTACATTTATACTCTGCAAACGGCCGTGAAGTGCATGGCGTAGGGTACGTCCCATTGTACCAGTTATTAGGGCTCCTTCCCGTTCCATTCACGAATGGACCGCGTGCAAATGCGTGCAAATGCTTCAAACGGCTCTGAGCGCTATGGGACTTAACTTCTGAGGTCATCAGTCCCCTAGAACTTAGAACTACTTAAACCTAACTAACCTAAGGACATCACACACATCCATGCCCGAGGCAGGATTCGAACTTACGACCTTAGCGGTCGCGCGGTTCCAGACTGTAGCGCCTAGAACCGCTCGTCCACCTCGGCGTGCAGTAATTATTCTAATCTTGTCCTCGTGATCGCTATGTGAGGCATATGTTGAAGATGTGCTGTATTCCCAGAGTCATCATTTAAAGCCGGTTCATGAAACTTTGTTAACAGGCTTCCTCTGGATGGTGTACGTCCATCTTCGAGACACGTCCAGTTCAGTTCCTTCAGTGTCTCTATGACACTCTCCACAGATCAAATAAATCCACCCAGACATACAAATTCGTATGTGACTTATCTTCAGAATTCTGAAAATAAGTTGAAACCATTGTTCATTCATGGCCTTAAAGTGACGTAAAATAGTAGAAGTATTTGGAAAAATTATAATGGAAAAATACATTTTAAGTAACTGTATTTTTGAAAATTTTCGTGAGGGGCGCAATTGCGTGCACATTTTTGTATTTCTGTTTTTGTAGGGTTAACGTTTATCTCCAATACTGGCTTTAGTATTTTAAAAAACTAAAATGCAAGTTGCCTGCAAGTGGAGAATAAATTCATGAATTTGTAGGCAGTTAGATAACCTTTCAGGGCTTCTACAGATCTTAACCTACAAAGGTGACGAAATTTAGGTCTCCGACCTTACTCTTCTCCTGTACTTATTTTTAACCCATTGTCCCGCAAGGACGGAGGGGGGGGTGGGGGGGTTAGCTTCTATCTTCTACATTGGCGTCAAACGTAGGTGAGTTCGGAAGAGAACCTTCTACGACAGAAAGTAGTTACTATTGAGATGGCTTACTTGCAAGGACCAACTATATAGCCTATTTCCAGGGTCAAGACAAATTACTGTAGAAATTATGGCAAGATACAAGATTAACAGCTTATAATAATTTATTAAATGAAATAATACTTTACTTATCTTGAGTTAGTAGAGGATGTGGGGCAATGTAGTTCATAGTTTACTTACACTGATCTATCTAAGATCTATGTAGCCCTGAACCCAGTGAGAGATGACTAATACAGGTGATCCAGGAGGAATGATCAATACTCAGAGATATGACAGGAAACATTATTCGAAGCAAAAAGTCCGGTAAACTTGGGCTATAACATGAATTCTCTAAAACCTGTGAGCACTTCAGCACTAAGAAACAAATCTCTTCTGCTGCAGCCTCTTGGCTTTCCATATTTTGGCCGGAGGTAGTATGGACTAAAACATGAATAAACTTTTGTAGTAAACATCGTCACTAAAATACATATCTTAAGAGCTATGTACGTTTGTTCGGTGGAAGAGATTTGTTTCACAGAAGCGAAGCCGAAGTGCTCAAAGCCCTTAAAGTATGCATTTTAGAGCCCATGTTTACTGGACATATTTTCCTGTTTTAGTCGATACTCCCACCTCTCAAATTATGTAAAACAAAGAGTGTGCTGTAGAAAAGATTTGCTTTGTGTTGTAGCCGCAAGGCGCGTGTCTGGGCACCAAGAGGTCGCGGGATACACTCAGTCGGACTACGGATTTTTCAGTCCTCGTTATAAAGTACTACTCACAGTCTAGCTTCGTATTCACAGAAACAACAACTACGATTATAATAATCTGTGGAATTATACGACAGCAACAAACGGGAGAATCAAAGTTTTAACCATTTTGATGGAATATGATTTTGGAGAAACTTTACAGTTGAACAACTTATTTTGAAACAATTAACATCCTTCCAACATGGACCTATGTTAAAAGAAAAATAATAATATACCTTTCGCGTTGATGAAAATCTCAATCTCTTTTGTGGCTGTTAATTATTACTTTGAGGCAAATGGGAAACGGGCAGCGGTACTTTTTCTATGGTACAACAGTACGAGTATGCTTCATTTCCAGGCGTTGCATGGCCATCTTCTTGGCGTCTACGAAGCAACCAACAGCTGTTCTGTGTTGTGCTTCTGATGATGCTGAACTGGGCTACGCCTCGTGCGTCTTTCGGCAATGACTGCACGATTATCATTTCTGTTGCAAGTAGGATCATGAATGACCTTCCAGCAGAAGACGAAGCGCTTTCCATCAGTCATAGCAGCACAGTGTCCTATTCAAGGAGTGTGTCTCAGTCGCCTCTCTCCCTAAGTGTTCTATAAAAATCACCTTGGCCATGTACTTTCTTTCGACTGGTCAGTTCAGATTTTTCATCCTGCCACTCGACTTAAGTTTTAGAAATATTAATTGATTCTTTTGTAAAGCCTTCTTTTCTTGCGCTAAAAGAAACACTTGCCATAAATGTTCATTCTATAAACATTGCTTACTTCTTTTATTGATGTCTACCACACTCTGCAACTTCCGTGTCCTGCTGTGATATAACGTCTTGTTTTAGTTATGACTCAAGTAAAAGAGGATTGTGTCATTTCTGTTTCAATATTCACCACGTCTACTGAAAGTTTGTTGTTCATGGCAGAGCTTACAACGTTAGTTCCCTGCTATTCCAGAAACGAACTAAAATATTGTTGGCTTCCTGTGTCAACACAAATGCCAGATGGACAGCTGTTTGGCACATATCGTCCGTCCGAAAAATTGTGAGCCATTTAGGCGACGTCAGCCCAGTAACTACGGTAACAGCTTGAACTAACAACTGTAAATAACAAAAAAATAAAAAAAATCGCTCTGAGCACTATGGGACTTAACTTCTGAGATCATCAGTCCCCTAGAACTTAGAACTACTTAAACCTAACGAACCTAATGACATCACACAGATCCATGCCCGAGGCAGTATTAGAACCTGTGACCGTAGCAGTCACGCGGTTCCAGACTGTAGCGCCTAGAACCGCTCGGCCACCTTGTCGGTTGTAAATAACAGGTGTGCATTGAACCAATCAGATGTGAGCAACAGTGTCCAGTAGTGTGTCAATGTTGCTGTGTCGTGTCACAAATGGCAACAGAGCATCATCTCTAAGTTAAGTGTTCAAGACAGTTTCCACAATATTTTAAGAACAGAAAAGTATGTGCGAAGCTTGTCCCGCACACCTTGATTCCCAAACATAAACAACGACGCATAGGTGCCTGACGCGATTTGATTGAAATGCAAAACGCAAATTATCCTTTGTGGAAAAAATCTTCTGCGACGGCGAACCCACCACAGAACAACAATTGCAGAAATTCACATGAAGGGTCAACGTGTGACGATGTAACCACAATTCAAAAAGCCAAAGTGCCGCCAGATTTGTGAACAACATCCCAAAAAAGAACTTTTCTGACAATTTCACATGGTTATATGAACGTTCTGTGTGCTGTATTCAAGTGAGAGGGGAGGGGGGGAGGAGGTCTGAATAGAACAAGTGACGTGTTGAAACCATCATCGTAACTTTTCTCGGTCTTAGTCTAATCTCGAAACTTTTTGGACTTACGGGGTAGTACGGATCAGCTCGTGGGAAACAAAAGAAAACAGTTTGCCAAAAATTCAAAGAGAGGTCCTTGTAGAAATGACCCTTTCAATACCGTTGTTGTCTGCCACCATTCTAAGAAGTAAGTGTTGCACTAAGAGGTTTCATAATTTCAGTGAGCTCCTCCCAGTTCCTACTACTGAGTTAACGATACGCTCGTCGCTACGAATATAAATTGCTTTTTCTCGTCTCTTGTTGCGTACACTCACTCAAATCGTACAGCTGTATTATATCTTTTTATAACAGGAAATTATCTCCCATCTCTTCTATTCAGAACAAGTGACAGAACGTGCACTTGACACCTGCTGTTAGTTCTGGAACTTCTAGACTATGCACAGAGCAATTTAGATGCGGGACGGTGATAGAAGGCATGACAAACATTCCATTGTCGCTTCTGTAATCGAGCTGCGACATTAAACTTCGCGCCTCTGGGCGCCACTTCATTCCAAGCGGGAAGTCATAGAAGCGCCCCCCCCCCCCCCCCCGCATTAACGAGTAATGGGAACATCAGGCGGCTCGCGTTTATTGCCACATCAGTAGCTAAGTCTTTAAATATTGAAATACGTCCTCAGTTTTGGCACCAACATTACGTCGCTTGTCACGAACGATCGAGAGGTAGTCGATAACGGAAATATGGATCCCTCCATCACTGTTTTCACCCATAATGTCACTAAAATTGCGGATTTAAACAATTCGTCGAAATCCAGTGACCGTATAATACGAGCCATTACAAGAACAATACTGATATTCCTGATATCACATTCGTTAGTTTCGCCAAGTTACAACCAAACTGTCACCTTTCAACAAAACCTACAGCAACATCACGAAAGGCAAGGTTAAGGGTTCGCGTCTTGGTCCGGCACATATTTTTAATCTTCCAGGAAGTTTTAAGCCAGTGCACAAAGTGAAATTTCATTCTGGAAACCTCGACGACGATCTGCGCGCTTCTTCATTCTTTCGTCAGAGTGTGTATGAAAAAATACAATATAGAATAGAAGTGAATGTACCGTTTGCGCAAGGAACAATATGGTTATATCACGGGTCAGAGCTGAAGTCTGGTATCGATAAGTTGAATTCGTCACCCTAAATAGCTCACACTGAGTTCTCATGACGGAAAGTAACTACTATATTGTCCTTTTCATAGTTTTGTATGACAAGGCGGCTGTGTTTAATTTTTCCACTTTAACCGCAATGGATTTCAAAATCACGTGGCTCCCACATGCTGTGAAAAGCAATGTACAATACTTCTGCCAGTATCTCGTGTGTTCATGACTCAGAACCATACATCTCCATGTATGACTGCATATCAGATCAGTTTGCAGGTTGTACTGAACCCTCTCGGCTTAGTCGGTTTAGACGCAGCCTTAGCGGTCAGCCACTGCACGAGATGTGTTCCGGAGGAAGTACTAAGTTCCCCGAATCTTCTTGGGACGTACGCTCTCATTTTAACAAACCTTTCTGTGAACAACAACGCCTCTCTTGTCCGCTACCGGAGTGAGATGATCTGCGTAATGCTCTAGCCATTGCTAAACGCACACTTCACGAAACATGGCGCTCTTCTTTGGATTTCGTTAAGCTAATACAAGCATATGGTCTGGTAAGTGTCCCCTGCTAACGAGCTGTACTGAGCAAACGGACGAACTCGAAGTTATGACATCTGTCGATGAATTACATTTCACTCCGATTCTTAGAATAAGTCTCAGTCTACCACCCGCTACACATGCAACTAGTTTCATGTTGTAGTTCACTCTGAGTGTGTGCTCCAAGATATTTTGCCAGTGTTATTGTTCCCAGCTCTTAATCGCGTATAGTGTAACCAACGATAATGGGTTTTTCTTACTATTTATGCCCAATACGCAACATTCCTTTGCTTTGGGGTCAGCTTCCACTTTCTATGACAATCGTAGGTCCTCTTCAGATCTTCCTACATTTCACTATAGTATACTGACTATTCAGCGATTATATTTCCAATAGGCTCACAAATGTTCTTTCGCCATAAACTGGATAATTTTTTATGGGTTTGATGTGGAGGGCATCTGAAACTGAAGTAATATATTTGTAAAGTAGGAAACCACTTCAGTTGGAATAAAAATTTGTTTAATTCCACGACCGATTTCAGAGCATTATAGCTTCATCCTCAAGGAAGGGAAGACTACTTATAAATATATCCAAAGAGTTACGAATGAGATAATCCGCAGAAAGATGTTATACTCAGTTAAAAACAATCATACACGCGTGGCTGTCATACCAGTCACTATGGAAACTGAAGCTCACGCCCTCCCACGTGTAAGGGACTGAAAACCACAGCACGTTCCGTAGGCAGAGATAAGAAGGCAGAATGCCTTATAAAAGCCACGCACAGCCAGCGAGCACCTCACCGAGACCACCAAGGAAGTACGTAGTTCGACCTGCCAAGGGTTTAGGAGGACGTGACGTCGCGTACACTGAACATATGAACCAATACGAATCGTCAACCATACCAAGAAATGACGCTAAAAACGACATGTCAGTCGCTGCTTCCTAACACTTCCCAAGTTACTTTTGAGTTCTATCTGGTATGCGGCCACAGTCCTGGTCCCATTCTCCTTAAGCACGTATTCTATTCACTGATTCTCAAGAAAGTCAAATAACGCGCTGTATACTACATCTTTACATAAACTCTGCAACAGACGATACTAGAGCTGTAAAACTACCGTAGGCCATCTAAGCAAGCTCAGACTAGGGTAGTTTTCCTTGTAGGTCGTACCTGCCTTACCTGTGCGTTAGGTGTGTTGCATATCTATGAGGCATTACCCTATAACGATCGCCTTCTTTTCGTATGCTTTCAGTGTCTTATTAGATTCCTCTAAAAACCGGAAGTTGTGAACTGTCTAGGAACTGAGTGAGGATATATAAAGAGACAGATGACATACAGAACATTTTTGTTCTACATAGTCATCCTCGTGCCAGTTACTTAAAAGTAAACTATTTATAGCCGAATTACAATTGTCAATGTTTATTTCAGGTTTTGTTCGAATTTTTTTATTTATAACGTGAAACACAGGATGTTGTATTGAAAATAAAGAAAACAGTACTGATTTATCATATAGCACTAGAAATCGCATTTCCTCGACAAAAAGGTAAAATAGAAACACTGCAAAGAAATATCAAACATTCCTTCAATATTTCGCCGAAGGTATATAAAACATGTTTCTGTTATTCATATACAACTTTTGCAACTATCAGTAACAACAGTAAATTGTTGCCTTTGA
Source organism: Schistocerca serialis cubense (assembly GCF_023864345.2). Taxonomy (NCBI): domain Eukaryota; kingdom Metazoa; phylum Arthropoda; class Insecta; order Orthoptera; family Acrididae; genus Schistocerca; species Schistocerca serialis. Next base: position 629,465,249 of record NC_064642.1, on the reverse strand, counting down.
TCATGATGATGAATGTTCTATTGATTACAAAATAATAACAGTAATTATGTATATTTTTTATGTTTGTGCATGTAAACTGTACTTGCATCGAGAGCAGTTGCTTTGATTACATAAAACCACAGAGTTTTTATTGCTTATAAAACGTAATTTATGTTCTCAAGGATATAAAATAAACACTTGATTTACACTGAATGATGTTCAGTTCTAATTACGTGCCAGACTAACAACCAAAGAAACAGAAAAGTAAAGAGAAGTCATCAGCTCCAGTTTCTCTTTTACTCATGCATTTATGTTTCTTTCCATACCAATGCTACCAATACTACCAGTAACGCTACCAGAAACTGCGTCATTTATGTAGTGTACCAAAACTACAGTACAGAGGTTTTGGGAGAGCGCAACTTCAGATGTCACCCATAAAACAGTGAATGTGATTACGAAAATAGTATTAAAAGCACCACACCAAATCGATTCCTCCTTCACGGCGCTTTCGTTCTTTCTTGTCTACCACAGTTTATTTGACAATTAACGCTTTAACGTTTTCGAAGTTAGATGTTACGTTAGCCTTATATTCATTGCTAGCTGGATAGGGACAAGAACAGAAACGCATCCTTTTCATATCTTGTGTCTCCATAATATAATTCGGTTTAAGGGGATAGCATTTAAATACGTCCACCCTCGTCTATCATGCTCAGGTAGTTGTCTGTCCCATCGGACTTGGAGCTTTAGAAGCCGGATTAATCCACAACGTGGGCGCTGATTAGGCTACGCGGAGAATGCTGGGAGGCAATATTTTGTACTGGATGTCCACCACTCCATTCCTCATTCCTGGCCACAGTCGAGAAACTTGTAAGTGGGGCGCGCCTTCATAAATTCTCTTTCTTTCTGCGAACCATACCAGAGCGGAATAGGCGGGATTAAGCTCAGCCAGCCATTTGGGCTGGCGCCAACATTCTGTTCACTGCACAGGGAACTTAGTTGGGCTCGGTGTACTCCTGTGGTTGACGTGTGGAGCCAATCCATAGATTAGATTTATTTCGCAGTACCCACCTAGCTCTAATACCAACTGCACGAAACGTTTCGGGGCCTCGCCGGAAAAAAAGAGGTACAATATGAAACACAAAGATTGATAATTCATGGTATGTGATTTATACGTGTCTGACGTCCACATTGTTTTAAAAATGAGTGAAGTGTGGAAATATCCACCGTTCTAAACGCCAAATCTCACCTTGTATCTTTTCTTGTACATACTAGTAAAATACTTGGTTCTAAAAAATTGAGAACAAATTTTCATATCATTGAATTATTCTGCTGAATTTATTACTGCTACAGATAATGAGGCAAATTAGAAAATAAATTATGTGTTACGAACTTTTTAGTTGTCATACCAGGGAAATGACTGGTTTCTAAATGTCAATAAGATAGTTTTCGTGTCAAGTACCATTAGTATTAAGGCACTACGTTTTATTTGTGATTATGCAAATACAGACATACAACAGTAATATTTTAACTAGTAGAACTATAATCAACGAAGACCATTTCTCGTACCTTTAAATTTTTTACTTCAGAATAACAAAATTAATTCAAGAAGAAATCCTGTTGTCATTGATTTCTGTTTCTTACATAACTCCATTCTTGGGATTTGATGTTACAAAGTTTATTGTACTACTTCTTTCGTTGAGATATAAATGGCAATATCGTCAAAAGGTCTTTCTGTTTTGCAAGTGGTAAACTTGTCTGTCTTTCGGATAATCTACAGCATGACAAACATCTTTAAATACAGTGACATTTTTCCACTCTTCTGTTCATGGTAAGAATTTTAAATTACTGTGTGAGGTCGTTGACTATGAGAGACTTTGATCAAACTGCTTTTAGTGGGTGTGGGTGTGGGTGTGAGTGTGGAGGAATGCGCTGTCATTGGTCTTCTGACTTGTTTGTTAATGCACGCCACGATTTTCTCTCAGACACCAATCTTTTCGTCTCAGAGTAGCTCTTAAACGCAAAGTCCTAAATTTAACTGTAAAATGGAAGGAGAGTATTAACGGGGAATTAAAATTAACAGAAATTACTGCTTGAATTGCCATTCGTATGCAGACGACATCATATTGCTGGAAGAGAATGAAGATAACCTCAAAGGGCACTACATTTATCAGATAAGATTTGTGAAGAGTACCATTTGACGATCATGGAAGACAGACAAAATCAACGGCTTTTAGACTAAGATGCCCTACAATGCAACAGGCCAAGCATTTTAACTACTTAGGTTGCGAGTACGACGAAGACACAGAGAAGAAATTAGCGAAGTTTGGTACATATGTAGAACAATAAAAGGATATCTAAAAAATAAACCGATGGAAAAAAATATTGTACTTTAATAAGACAATGACACTTCCAATAGTTATTTATGGAAGTGAAGCATGCGTTATACATAAACGTCAAGAAAGCAGCATACAGGCAACAGAGATAAGATTTCTAAGAGCAGTAAAGGGATGCACAAGATCCGACAGATTTCAAAATTCGGAAATTAGACAAGAATTAAATATATTTAATCTCCTCAACAAAATAGGAGAAACTGGAACGAATATCTCTAATGAATTAGTAGAGAAAAGACTGTCTTTCCATATAAGAGGAGTTTAGCCATCTGAGTGAAGAAGTGAAGGAAGAGCGAGGAAGCGATGGGTAACAGGCAAAACGAGACTAAAATGGCTTAATGCTTGAAGTGAGGATGAACTCTAATGATGTTATGGCATTACTGACCAGGAGACCCCTAATGGTGTTGTTTATCCCCATAGGGCAAGTCATTTTACTTGACGAGGCTTCGTCGACTTGCACGGTGATGATGACGTCATGATGATGACAGTCCCCGAGCAGATAAATCCCATATTCGGCTGAGAATCGAACTTTGGTCCTCTGCGTGGCAACCGCTCTTTCCACTAAGCTATGTAGGTAGAGAAGTGGTGGTGGTAGTGGTGGTGCTGTTGGTGGTAATAATAATAATATTGCAATCGCTCTCTCCCTGTACAAATATTGCCTGTAGCGGCATAGAAGTATTTCCCTGGTGTCTTAAAACGTATCCTAGCATTCTCCGCTTGTTTATGGTTAGTACTTGCCAAATATTCCTTTCGTCACCGATTCTGCAGACTTCGTCCATTAGCTGTCAGCATATTCGTGCAACACTATTTCACACGCTTAAATTATCTTCTTTTCCGGTGTTCCCACAGTCCATATTTCATATACACTCCTGGAAATGGAAAAAAGAACACATTGACACCGGTGTGTCAGACCCACCATACTTGCTCCGGACACTGCGAGAGGGCTGTACAAGCAATGATCACACGCACGGCACAGCGGACACACCAGGAACCGCGGTGTTGGCCGTCGAATGGCGCTAGCTGCGCAGCATTTGTGCACCGCCGCCGTCAGTGTCAGCCAGTTTGCCGTGGCATACGGAGCTCCATCGCAGTCTTTAACACTGGTAGCATGCCGCGACAGCGTGGACGTGAACCGTATGTGCAGTTGACGGACTTTGAGCGAGGGCGTATAGTGGGCATGCGGGAGGCCGGGTGGACGTACCGCCGAATTGCTCAACACGTGGGGCGTGAGGTCTCCACAGTACATCGATGTTGTCGCCAGTGGTCGGCGGAAGGTGCACGTGCCCGTCGACCTGGGACCGGACCGCAGCGACGCACGGATGCACGCCAAGACCGTAGGATCCTAAGCAGTGCCGTAGGGGACCGCATCGCCACTTCCCAGCAAATTAGGGACACTGTTGCTCCTGGGGTATCGGCGAGGACCATTCGCAACCGTTTCCATGAAGCTGGGCTACGGTCCCGCACACCGTTAGGCCGTCTTCCGCTCACGCCCCAACATCGTGCAGCCCGCCTCCAGTGGTGTCGCGACAGGCGTGAATGGAGGGACGAATGGAGACGTGTCGTCTTCAGCGATGAGAGTCGCTTCTGCCTTGGTGCCAATGATGGTCGTATGCGTGTTTGGCGCCGTGCAGGTGAGCGCCACAATCAGGAGTGCATACGACCGAGGCACACAGGGCCAACACCCGGCATCATGGTGTGGGGAGCGATCTCCTACACTGGCCGTACACCACTGGTGATCGTCGAGGGGACACTGAATAGTGCACGGTACATCCAAACCGTCATCGAACCCATCGTTCTACCATTCCTAGAACGGCAAGGGAACTTGCTGTTCCAACAGGACAATGCACGTCCGCATGTATCCCGTGCCACCCAACGTACTCTAGAAGGTGTAAGTCAACTACCCTGGCCAGCAAGATCTCCGGATCTGTCCCCCATTGAGCATGTTTGGGACTGGATGAAGCGTCGTCTCACGCGGTCTGCACGTCCAGCACGAACGCTGGTCCAACTGAGGCGCCAGGTGGAAATGGCATGGCAAGCCGTTCCACAGGACTACATCCAGCATCTCTACGATCGTCTCCATGGGAGAATAGCAGCCTGCATTGCTGCGAAAGGTGGATATACACTGTACTAGTGCCGACATTGTGCATGCTCTGTTGCCTGTGTCTATGTGCCTGTGGTTCTGTCAGTGTGATCATGTGATGTATCTGACCCCAGGAATGTGTCAATAAAGTTTCCCCTTCCTGGGACAATGAATTCACGGTGTTCTTATTTCAATTTCCAGGAGTGTATATACCTTGCTACGATCCTTGTGTATATCCCCATTCATTTTTTAAGTCTATGTTCGATGACATCTTTAGACGAGGCATGTCCTCTTTGAGTTAATGTCGAACCCACATCGTCCATCGTGCATTATTTTTTTATCGAGTTAGGAGAACTCCTTCACTTCGTTTACTGATTAGTCAAAGGCAAGACAACCTAGACACTGGCATAGATATACACAGTTCCCTTACGATTTTGTTTCAGTTACCTATTTGGAGAGGTGTAATCTAGATGAGCTGGCAGCCATAGCGTGTGACGAGTAATGGGGCACGTCGCTGTCAGCAGTACTGAACGTTATCGACCGGCTCATTTCTCGTGTTGCGCAAGCGGCCACATCGATTACGAGCGGAGAACTGCAAACGAAAGTAGCACGTCCACCGCGCGGCTGTTGGGCCGCTTCTGTGATGTCTTCTGCCGACCACATGAGCGAGATCCCTGGCAGACTTCGGGAATGCACTGGAAGAAGGCAGGCTGTAGAATACATTTTCCTCACTGTAATCTGAACAGGTGTTGGTCAAAATTGTGGGCTCTGATCGCCAGAATCTGCGCAAATTTACTGACAAGGGGAGGCCGCCAATTGTGAAATTCGGATTCGATTCATACTGCGCATAGTAAAAGCTCATGGCCAGAGGTGTAATGTGGCAAAGCACCAAGATGCACTTCTCAGCCGTTGTCGAGAAAATCGACGGTTAAGAGACACCGTTGCGGTGAAATACTCTCTACGAGTAGTAATTTTCCACAGCGTTGTGGCGCAGCGGTAAGCGCTCGGGTTTGTAATCCGAAGGTCGCCGGATCGAATCTCGCACCATGCAACTTTTTATTTTAATATTTGTTTTTTGTAATTCTATATATATATATATATATATATGTATATATTTCCCGGCAATCAGTTGCAACAGTTATGCATATAATAAGTTGTTGAAAGTCGTTTGTCGTGGAAAAACTGGCGACTTCGAACATCATTATGTTTTCCGCAAACAAAGTTGTCTTTCACAAATGTTATTAATTGTCTTCATAATGTTAACCACGTATAGTTAACGGAAGACGTAGAAACGGTATTCCGAAACGAATACGTATAGCGTAAGTCAAACGCTCGAATTAGAATAGAGACCCCACGAGCACAAATTTGCTGTGGCAGGTATGAAATATAAACTCCGTTACTAGCTCGTTACACTTGAAGGACAGATGTTGAATGGGCCGAAACGAGCCCCCGCTTAACAGGGTAGTTGCCTGCTAACTTCGAAAGAAGGTAGATGCGGTCCCTAGCGCAACTTATAACATCGTCGGAAATCAGTGCGGACGAGAGAGCTTTGGTACACCCTGTTAAAAAAACGGAAAAATGGAGGCGGTACAATTGGAGAGCGATCCGCCTTCACCAACATGCATAAGCAATTCATTACTAGTATATATATATATATATATATATATATATATATATATATATATATATATATACAAAAAAATAATAATAAAAGAAATTGCATGGCGCGAGATTCGATCCGGCGACCTTCGGATTACGAACCCGAGCGCTTACCGCTGCGCCACGACGCTGTAGAAAACTATTAATCGTAGAGAGTATTTCACCGCAACGGTTTCTTTTAACTGTCGATTTTCTCGACAACGGCTGAGAAGTGCATCTTGGTGCTTTGCCACATTACACCTCTGGCCATGAGCTTTTATTATGCGCAGTATGAATCGAATCTGAATGTCACAATTGGCGGCCTCCCCTTGTGAGTTAATTCCAAGGAGACTAAGAATACTGTAGAAAGGGTACATGGCTGGGACACTGGGGCAATTTGAACAGCCCTCAGTAACTTTTTCTTTCAAAACAAAATATATAGTCCAGGGTAGCAATTGATAAGGTGTAAAGACGAAATAACATTCAGTTCCAGAATAAGACTTCCACCTTGCAGCAAAGTGTGCGTTGCTAAAAAAAAAAAAAAAAAAAAAAAAAAAAAAAAAAAAAAAAAAAAAAAAAAAAAAAAACCACTCTAGAAGATTAAAACGGCGTGCCTGATCGTGACTACATCCCGGAACTTTGCCTTTTGCATGGAGTGCTCTTACGAATTATCCAGGCACTCCTACTTCGTAAACTTCACTGAGGTCCCTGTGCATGCTTTACAGGATTAGCGCTGCTGGAACAAAGTATGCAGGAGAGATGTAAAGTGGAGAGAGGTACCAGTAGACATACAACTGTAACAACAGGGTGTGGGGCGTGCCTCGATAGTTTAGTTGGCAAGAGCGTAGCCTGCGAAAGCCAATATTCTGGGTTCGAGTCCCGGTCCGACCCACTATCGATATAAACTTGTCCAGGCGATAGTAGCGTCACCTGGCGACGGACGATTGCCAGTCAGCGCACGGACAGTGGCAGTGCATGTGATACCAGCGAGGGCGCTGTCCGTGTGTACTATGGAGAAGGCGCGCGATCCATTTGTGTTTGACTAAGGGCAAATTGTGATGGCCCGGAGACTCGGCACGAACATTTCGGAGACTGCACGACCTGTCGGGTGTTCGAGGAGTGCTGCGCTGAGTGTCTTAAACACGTGACGAAACAAAGGTGAAAATGTCGTGGGATTGGGCGGCCATCCCTCATTACATATGTCGGGCGTCGTGATGGGCAGACTGGTGAAACAGGACAGGGGGCGAACTGTGGCGGAACTAACATCAGACTTTGATGCTGGGTAGAGGACAAGCGTGCCCGAACACACAGTGCACCGAACACTCCAACGACGGGCTGCCGCAGCCGACGACCCAGGCATGCGCCAATGTTAACACCATGACATCGGCAGCTACGACTGGAATGGATACGTGACCATCGGTACTGTACTTTGACGCAATGGAAGAGCTTTGCATGGTCTGATGAATCCCGAAACCTTTTAATCATGTCGATGGAAGGTCGCGAATCCGTTGTCTTCCAGGGGAAGACGTGTGCTGCGAGACGGAGACAACCTGGCGGCTTCATTACGCTGTGGGGAACATTCACGTGGTTATCCGTGGGTCCAGTGGAGCTCATGCAAGGCACCACGACGGCCAAGGAGTATCGTACATTGGATGCAGACCACTTACACCCCTTCATGATGATTATGTTTCCCAACGGCAGTGGTATAATGATACGATGAAGGCTTGCACGACCGGATGTTTCAGCTGCCGAGAATCCTTCCGGGTTGTATAGCCGTGATCTATGGAACTCATCTATCACTGACGTTTCGTCCAAAGCTACGTTGGACATCTTCGGAGGTGCTCCTGGTTGTGCTGCGTCTTGACGAATCGGATGTCGAAGAATGGCCTAAATACCGTGGAAAATGGGCGTGATGTGGATTTCACGTGATAGCAGAGATAAACCATGTCAAGGATAAAATATAACTATCGATCACAGGTTTATCTCTGCTATCACGTGAAATACAGACCACTCCCACTTTCCACAGTGTTTAGGCCGTTCTTCGACATCCGACTCGTCAGTCAGCAAGACTCAGCACAACCAGGAGCACCTCCGAAGATGTCCAACGTAGCTTTGGACGAATCGTCAGGGATAGAAGAGTTCCATGGACCACGGTCATACAACCCGGAAGACCTCTCGGCAGTGGTATAATGCTCTACGTCACAAGGCCAGGTGTGTGTCGGAGTAATTCGAGGAGCACAATGGTGAGTTTCAGTTGATGTGCTGGCCACCTCCTAGCCAGATCTGAGTACGGTCGAACACATCTGGGATGTGATTGAACCCGGCGTCAGAGTTCATCGCCCCTCCCCAGAATTTACAGGAATTAGGTGATATATGTGTGCTATTTACAATTTGTATAGAAACCAAATGGCAGTTATAAGAGTTGAGGGGCATGAAAGGGAAGCAGTGATTGGGAAGGGAGTGAGACAGGGTTGTAGCCTCTCCCCGATGTTATTCAATCTGTATATTGAGCAAGGAGTGAAGGAAACAAAAGAAAAATTCGGGGTAGGTATTAAAATCCACGGAGAAGAAATAAAAACTTTGAGGTTCGCCGGTGACATTGTAATTCTATCAGAGACAGCAAAGGACTTGGAAGAGCAGTTGAACGGAATGGATAGTGTCTTGAAAGGAGGATATAAGATGAACATCAACAAAAGCAAAACGAGGATAATGGAATGTAGTCCAATTAAGTCGGGTGATGCTGAGGGTATTAGATTAGGAAATGAGACACTTAAAATAGTAAAGGAGTTTTGCTATTTGGGGAGCAAAATAACTTGTGATGGTCGAAGTAGAGAGGATATAAAATGCAGACTGGCAATGGGAAGGAAAGCGCTTCTGAAAGAAGAGAAATTTGTTAACATCGAGTATAGATTTAAGTGTCAGGAAGTCGTTTCTGAAAGTATTTGCATGGAGTGTAGCCATGTATGGAAGTGAAACATGGACGATAAATAGTTTAGACAAGAAGAGAATAGAAGCTTTCGAAATGTGGTGCTACAGAAGATTGCTGAAGATTAGATGGGTAGATCACATAACTAATGAGGAGGTGTTGAATAGGATTGGGGAGAAGAGAAATTTGTGGCAGAACTTGACTAGAAGAAGGGATCGGTTGGTAGGACATGTTTTGAGGCATCAAGGGATCACCAATTTAGTATTGGAGGGCAGCGTGGAGGATAAAAATCGTAGAGGGAGACCAAGAGATGAATACACCAAGCAGTTTCAGAAGGATGTAGGTTGCAGTAGGTACTGGGAGATGAAGAAGCTTGCACAGTATAGAGTACCATGGAGAGCTGCATCAAACCAGTCTCAGAACTGAAGACCACAACAACAACAACAATGTGTGCAGATGTGGTACCATCTCCTTCCAACGACCTACCAAGGTCTCACTGGTTCCACGCCACGGCGCGTTGTTATCCTTGCCATCCGTGGTAGTAGGCGCTCACAATGTTCTGGCTTATCAGTGTACAGTTTCAGTATGAGAGGAAATATCATACTACTCAACCACTGGAGCGTCACCTACACTTCACCTGTACTCAGTTTATGGCGAATGATACTTTGCGTACCGCAGTCACTTCTGCCCTCTTCAGTCCCGAGTGGTGCACTTGACCAACGGCTATTGGTTAGCCTGCGTTTGAGTTCGAATCTCTACAATTACTCCGTTATGGTCATTTCGCGAGGTATATTTGGGACGAAGCAATACGTTGGTGGGCTTTTCTACGAAATTATCTCTCCGGAGTTTTGACGGCACCAAAATGCCCAACGCCACATTTGTAGCGTCTGCCACTACAGTGGGATAACCATATCTGTGACGGTTTTGCACTCTGATCCCGTGACGAAACGAGCTTCTCTTTTATTGTATCTCCTCTATTTCCTTTATCAGTTCTAGGCAATAAGAGTTACTACAGTTCTGAACATGGCTGTTACTCAGCAACCATACATTAGTTTCAACATAGGATTAAACAACCAACGGGTTTGCACACAAACGGTAGGTACATTGACCTGGGTTCCTACCTCTACTAGGGGTGTCTTCATCAGTATGAAATGTTGCTAAATGTTAGAAAATGTAAAACATCTACTGAAGAGAGCACCTACACTACGGTTGGCCGTACTCTTTTGGAGTACTGCTGTGCGGTCTGGGAGTACGACAAGAAAATTCGAACAAGGGCAACACGTATTGTATAATCGAGAAATAGGGGAGAGATTGTCACGGAAATGATATAGGATTTGGGGTGGAAACTATGAAAACAAAGGCATTTTTCGTTGCTGCAGGATCTTCTCACGAAATTACTGTCACCAACTTACTCCTCCAAATGCGAAAATACTTTGTTGACGCGACCTACATAGGGAGAAACGATCATCATACATAATGTAAATCAGAGCTCGCATGGAAAGACATAGGTGTTCGTTTTTTCCGCATTCTAATCGAGATTGGAATAATAGAGAATTATTGTGAAGGTGATTCGATGAACCCTCTGCCAGGCACTTCAGCGTGATTTGTAGAGTAGCCATATAACTGTAGATGTAGGTGTAGATGTAGAAACATCTCTGTGGTAGATGGGTCAAATCAAATCCTCCGACTTTGTGGTGTTACGGTTTTAATACATTTTGTGAAGACGTGAAGAACATTCTTCTAAAGATATAACGCCTGCCGGCCTTCCTGAGCATTTTCACCCTATGAAGATATTTGCATCTACTCTTTCGCCGCTAAAGGGTGCTTTCCAAGGTTTGTTTCTCTGTCTTTCCTGTTCCTACGACAGCAAAATAATTGGACAGAGAAGCTCTTAAAGAAAAGGAAATACCTAAACAGAAGAATACACGCGTAGCGAAGAAAAGGTCAGTTTTCTAGTAATCTGCAGGTTTTTTTTCCTCACTCTCATTTAGACGAGACAAAACAAAATAATCTCTTGACTCAACGAGAATGAGACACGTTCTTATATGTTATATTAGAGCTGACATAGCGATCCAGCCGCACGAAGAAAAAGGAGACGCATGGGCAGCAGGAATGAAATGGAGCTACTGACGACATCACCCCTCATAACAAAAAGTCCATCATGACAGTACTCATTCCTACAATTTTTACTTCGAGATATCGTCCTTAATGAAAAGATCAATTCTCCGTTGGATCGGCAGCTGTTATTTAAACGTCTTTTTCCCGAAGGAGGTGCCTCCAACCTATTATCACCATTATCGAATTCTCGTTAAAGTGAACTCTAATCGCTCTCAATTTCCTGAATTGCTGTGAAAACTAATGTCGGCAGTTGCAAGCAAGTAGCTGTTTAATTCTTCATAGCATGAATATTTCAGTCGTGCTTCCGATTTTTGCCTGTGGCTTAAAGATTGCACTGTTTCAACAGTTCCGCGCAGATGGGTACTTTACATTGGACAATTTGATTACTGCTCGAGACGTAATCTAAATGAATGGGTGTTGAAACTATCTTGTTCTGTTACGCGCCATTGACGATAGGAAACGAGGTTACTGCGTTATTCTTTCTCCGTTAATTTGCGAATGCTGTAGTTTTAATGAAAACTCTCCTAAGGAAAATCCGTCAAGATATATTTTGAAAAGTGTCGACGATACGACCGTGGCTACTCCTCAGGTCAATGGGTCAGACGGAAGACTGCTGTCTAAAGACTAAAAATATACGGTATTAGCTGCACTAAAAGCTCCAGTGGTGGACTGGAATAATATAGCAGATTCCTCGTAAAGTAAAACAACGGGATGAATGAGTGGATTGATCTCATAATTTATCAAACTTACTTTTTGCAACTCGTATTCATTAAAGTCTTTTGTGGCAAATGAAGTTATTAGGCCAATATTACGTTTATCTGATAACGAACGAAATTTTAATTTTCTTTTCCGTAAGTGCATGGCATTTAGCGTCCAGTCTGCAGTGTTGAAGATTACCTGTTCTTACGAATGATGAGCGCTCTTTTGGAACACAGCTGACGATTGGTGGATGTTACTTGTGACAAACAAAAGCCTGAGCTTACAGTCGCTTTGAGGTTTTCACACCGGCCCTTGTGGCCGAGGGGTTCTAGGTGCTTCAGTCCGGAACTGCGCTGCTGCTATGGTCGCAGGTTTGGATTCTGCATCGGGCATGGATGTGTGTGATGTCCTTAGGTTGGTTAGGTTTAAGGAGCTCTAAATCTTGGGGACTGATGACCTCAGATGTTAAGTCCCATAATGCTCAGAGGCGTTTGAACTTTTTTTTTTTTTTTTTACACTCGCTCATCGTCAGGTGGACACTATTGTTACATTACAGAAATACGGCTAACGTTAATTTCAGCAGTTATATTATGTAGTTTCGCTGTGTGTAAAATTTTTTTGATGTCACCCATTCTTTGCTGCGGCTGCTATATCACCACTGTTAATTTATTTACTAACATAATTTATTAAAACGAGCACCGATCAACATCGCTTTCTGTCCACCGTGCTTGATTAAGACTCCCTCGAAACATTTGTTCCTGTACCATTGGCTCAGTCATACACACCGAGCAAGATGGAGCAGTAATTAGCTTACTGGACTAGCATTCGGTAGGGCGGCAGGTTCAATCCCCGACCATCCTTATGTTTGAGGTTTTCTATAGTTTTCCTATATCGATTAAAGTAAATATCGGAATAGTTCCTTTGGAAAGAGCACTGCCGATATCCTTCGTCATCCTTCTCCTAACCCAGCATTGCACTTCGTCTCTAAAAATTTCGTCGTCGACGGGACCTTAAACCCAAATCTTCATTTCTTGCTTAAATCAGTACTGTCTGTTAAAACGGATTTTTGATAATCTCCAGGCTGCTACATAAAAATGTCATTATTCAGTAAACAGATGTCTATTTAGTAGTGTTCATAAATAGGCCTTTAGATCTAATAATGTCAAACCAAGTAGCCATCGTGCGCAGTCTCCGCTATCGAGAAAGTGAAGATCTAAGAAGGGGACGAGAAAGTGAAATAAACTCTACAGGTTGAGAGGGTACGTGATGTTATTAAACTGAGTACATACTGCAGCCAAATTTACAATTAAGCTGGCAGGCATGAACTTATGAGTATGACGTTTCACGCCCTCTGGCCTGGATGCATGGTTCAAATGGTTCAAATGGCCCTGAGCACTATGGGACTTAACATCTGGGGTCGTCGGTCCCCTAGAACTTAGAACTACTTAAACCTAACTAACCTAAGGACGTCACAGACATCCATGCCCGAGGCAGAATTCGAACCTGCGATAGTAGCAGCAGCGCGGTTCCAGACTGAAGCGCCTAGAACCGCTCGGTCACAGCAGCCGGCCTGGATGCATGAATTGATTCGGTAGGGAAGTGTGTAATAAAGCCGTTGTATCCTCCCCCGAGGCAAACTGGCCCACAATTGTCGTAACTGGTAGTTGATATCCTGATACTATCCCTGGAGCTGAATTGACGTCCGAGCTGGCCCGACACATGTTCTCTCAGGGGCAGATATAGGGGTCTCGCTGGTCATTTCCCAATCACTTCAGAGAGACACTTGGCATGCGCGGATGAGCACTGTTGTTGTTGTTGTGGTCTTCAGTACTGAGACTGGTTTGATGCAGCTCTCCATGCTACTCTATCCTGTGCAAGCTTCTTCATCTCCCAGTACCTACTGCAACCTACATCCTTCTGAATCTGCTTAGTGTATTCATCTCTTGGTCTCCCCCTACTAAATTGGTGATCCCTTGATGTCTCAGAACATGTCCTACCAACCGATCCCTTCTTCTGGTCAAGTTGTGCCACAAACTTCTCTTCTCCCCAGTTCTATTCAATACTTCCTCATTAGTTATGTGATCTACCCATCTAATCTTCAGCATTCTTCTGTAGCACCACATTTCGAAAGCTTCTATTCTCTTCTTGTCCAAACTATTTACCGTCCATGTTTCACTTCCATACATGGCTACACTCCATACAAATACTTTCAGAAATGACTTCCTGACACCTAAATCTATACTCGATGTTAACAAATTTCTCTTCTTCAGAAACGCTTTCCTTGCCATTGCCAGTCTACATTTGATATCCTCTCTACTTCGACCATCATTAGTTATTTTGCTCCCCAAATAGCAAATCTCCTTTACTACTTTAAGTGTCTCATTTCCTAATCTAATACCCTCAGCATCACCCGACTTAATTCGACTACATTCCATTATCCTCGTTTTGCTTTTGTTGATGTTCATCTTATATCCTCCCTTCAAGACACCATCCATTCCGTTCAACTGCTCTTCCAAGTCCTTTGCTGTCTCTGACAGAATTACAATGTCATCGGCGAACCTCAACATTTTTATTTCTTCTCCATGGATTTTAATACCTACTCCGAATTTTTCTTTTGTTTCCTTTACTGCTTGCTCAATATACAGATTGTATAACATCGGGGAGAGGCTACAACCCTGTCTTACTCCCTTCCCAACCACTGCTTCCCTTTCTTGTCCCTCGACTCTTATAACTGCCATCTGGTTTCTGTACAAATTGTAAATAGCCTTTCGCTCCCTGTATTTTACCCCTGCCATCTTTAGAGTTTGAAAGAGAGTATTCCAGTCAACATTGTCAAAAGCTTTCTCTAAGTCTACAAACGCTAGAAACGTAGGTTTGCCTTTCCTTAATCTTTCTTCTAAGATAAGTCGTAAGGTCAGTATTGCCTCACGTGTTCCAGTGTTTCTACGGAATCCAAACTGATCTTCCCCAAGGTCGGCTTCTACCAGTTTTTCCATTCGTCTGTAAAGAATTCGAGTTAGTATTTTGCAGCTGTGACTTACTAAACTGATTGTTCGGTAATTTTCACATCTGTCAACACCTGCTTTCTTTGGGATTGGAATTATTATATTCTTCCTGAAGTCTGAAGGTATTTCGCCTGTTGCATACATCTTGCTCACCAGATGGTAGAGTTTTGTCAGGACTGGCTCTCCCAAGGCCGTCAGTAGTTCCAATGGAATGTTGTCTACTCCGGGGGCCTTGTTTCGACTCAGGTCTTTCAGTGCTCTGTCAAACTCTTCACGCAGTATCGTATCTCCCATTTCATCTTCATCTACATCCTCTTCCATTTCCATAATATTGTCCTCAAGTGCATCGCCCTTGTATAGACCCTCTATATACTCCTTCCACCTTTCTGCTTTCCCTCCTTTGCTTAGAACTGGGTTTCCATCTGAGCTCTTGATGTTCATACAAGTGGTTCTCTTTAATTTTCCTGTAGCAGTATCTATCTTACCCCTAGTGAGATAAGCCTCTACATCCTTACATTTGTCCTCTAGCCATCGCTGCTTAGCCATTTTGCACTTCCTGTCGACCTCATTTTTGAGACGTTTGTACTCCTTTTTGCCTGCTTCATTTACTGCATTTTTATATTTCCTCCATTCATCAATTAAATTCAATATTTCTTCTGTTTCCCAAGGATTTCTACTAGCCCTCGTCTTTTTACCTACTTGATCCTCTGCTGCCTTCACTACTTCATCCCTCAAAGCTACCCATTCTTCTTCTACTGTATTTCTTTCCCCCATTCCTGTCAATTGCTCCCTTATGCTCTCCCTGAAACTCTGTACAACCTCTGATTCTTTCAGTTTATCCAGGTCCCATCTCCTTAAATGCCCACCTTTTTGCAGTTTCTTCAGTTTTAATCTACAGATCATAACCAATAGATTGTGGTCAGAGTCCACATCTGCCCCTGGAAATGTCTTACAATTTAAAACCTGGTTCCTAAATCTCTGTCTTATCATTATATAATCTATCTGATACCTTTTAGTATCTCCAGGGTTCTTCCATGTATACAACCTTCTATCATGATTCTTAAACCAAGTGTTAGCTATGATTAAGTTGTGCTCTGTGCAAAATTCTACCAGGTGGCTTCCTCTTTCATTTCTTAGCGCCAATCCATATTCACCTACTACGTTTCCTTCTCCACCTTTTCCTACACTCGAATTCCAGTCACCCATGACTACTAAATTTTCGTCTCCCTTCACTATCTCAATAATTTCTTTTATTTCATCATACATTTCTTCAATTTCTTCGTCATCTGCAGAGCTAGTTGGCATATAAACTTGTACTACTGTAGTAGGCATGGGCTTCGTGTCTATCTTGGCCACAATAATGCGTTCACTATGCTGTTTGTAGTAGCTTACCCGCATTCCTATTTTCCTATTCGTTATTAAACCTACTCCTGCATTACCCCTATTTGACTTCGTGTTTATAACCCCGTAGTCACCTGACCAGAAGTCTTGTTCCTCCTGCCACCGAACTTCACTAATTCCCACTATATCTAACTTTAACCTATCCATTTGCTTTTTTAAATTTTCTAACCTATCTGTCCGATTGAGGGATCTGACATTCCACGCTCCGATCCGTAGAACGCCAGTTTTCTTTCTCCTGATAACGACATCCTCTTGAGTAGTCCCCGCCCGGAGATCCGAATGGGGGACTATTTTACCTCCGGAATATTTTACCCAAGAGGACGCCATCATCATTTAATCATACAGTAAAAGCTGCATGCCCTCGGGAAAAATTACGGCCGTAGTTTCCCCTTGCTTTCAGCCGTTCGCAGTACCAGCACAGCAAGGCCGTTTTGGTTATTGTTACAAGGCCAGATCAGTCAATCATTCAGACTGTTGCCCTTGCAACTACTGAAAAGGCTGCTGCCCCTCTTCAGGAACCACACGTTTGTCTGAGCACTATCTGGTAAAAAAATTGGCGCTACAACACTGTCGTATGAAAGGCAACACGAGAGGACGTAGGATGACCTGAAGTCATACCCGATGGCTCTACACACTAAGACGTCAGGAGGAACATCTCCTTTCTCTCCGAACATTGGAAGAAATGGGTCTCTTCCCAGATTACTACCATACTCGTCGAGGATATTCATCCGGAGATGAGCAGAAGCACATCGCTGAAGATAATGCGTCGCTGTTCAACACCAATCCATGCTTCCCGGTCACGACATCATTCCAAACGCAGCCGTCTATTTTGTGGTGTTAAAGGCAGCTCACACATAAGACGTTAATCCCCTAGACTGGAAGCTATTAGTCTCCGTCCGACGGTGTGCTTTGACATAGAATGATGGACGAGGTCCAGTTTGTTCTCGGATGGCAAGTGCAAGTGTGTAGTGGTTACGACGCGATGTGCTTGGTACACAGCGTGGAGATCCTTATTTATGGTGGTCAGACGAGGTCTATGGGAACCTTGATGGCGAATATGCCTGCCCTTACTTCCCCATGTAGCCATAAATCGGGCCACCGTCACATCCGAATGCCCCTTCAATATTACTTGATTCGACTTCTTAGCCAAATGGGAACTCACTTTGTGCGTCTTTTCAAACAGTGTCAGGCGTCGATAATAACGCTATATTAGCACCCTTTGTGCCCATCACAGTGATCGCTCAACATCTGACGCTGTTCAGATTACATACAGGGTGTTTCAAAAATGACCAGTATATTTGAAACGGCAATAAAAACTAAACGAGCAGCGATAGAAATACACCGTTTGTTGCATTATGCTTGGGACAACAGCACATTTTCAGGCAGACAAACTTTCGAAATTACAGTAGTTACAATTTTCAACAACAGATGGCGCTGCAAGTGATGTGAAAGATATAGAAGACAACGTAGTCTGTGGGTGCGCCATTCTGTACGTCGTCTTTCTGCTGTAAGCGTGTGCTGTTCACAACGTGCTAGTGTGCTGTAGACAACATGGTTTATTCCTTAGAACAGAGGATTTTTCTGGTGTTGGAATTCCACCGCCTAGAACACAGTGTTGTTGCAAGACGAAGTTTTCAACGGAGGTTTAATGTAACCAAAGGACCGAAAAGCGATACAATAAAGGATCTGTTTGAAAAATTTCAACGGACTGGGAACGTGACGGATGAACGTGCTGGAAAAGTAGGGCGACCGCGTACGGCAACCACAGAGGGCAACGTGCAGCTAGTGCAGCAGGTGATCCAACAACGGCCTCGGGTTTCCGTTCGCCGTGTTGCAGCTGCGGTCCAAATGACGCCAACGTCCACGTATCGTCTCATGCGCCAGAGTTTACACCTCTATCCATACAAAATTCAAACGCGGCAACCCCTCAGCGCCGCTACCATTGCTGCACGAGAGACATTCGCTAACGATATAGTGCACAGGATTGATGACGGCGATATGCATGTGGGCAGCATTTGGTTTACTGACGAAGCTTATTTTTACCTGGACGGCTTCGTCAATAAACAGAACTGGCGCATATGGGGAACCGAAAAGCCCCATGTTGCAGTCCCATCGTCCCTGCATCCTCAAAAAGTACTGGTCTGGGCCGCCATTTCTTCCAAAGGAATCATTGGCCCATTTTTCAGATCCGAAACGATTACTGCATCACGCTATCTGGACATTCTTCGTGAATTTGTGGCGGTACAAACTGCCTTAGACGACACTGCGAACACCTCGTGGTTTATGCAAGATGGTGCCCGGCCACATCGCACGGCCGACGTCTTTAATTTCCTCAATGAATATTTCGATGATCGTGTGATTGCTTTGGGCTATCCGAAACATACAGGAGGCGGCGTGGATTGGCCTCCCTATTCGCCAGACATGAACCCCTGTGACTTCTTTATGTGGGGACACTTGAAAGACCAGGTGTACCGCCAGAATCCAGAAACAATTGAACAGCTGAAGCAGTACATCTCATCTGCATGTGAAGCCATTCCGCCAGACACGTTGTCAAAGGTTTCGGGTAATTTCATTCAGAGACTACGCCATATTATTGCTACGCATGGTGGATATGTGGAAAATATCGTACTATAGAGTTTCCCAGACCGCAGCGCCATCTGTTGTTGAAAATTGTAACTACTGTAATTTCGAAAGTTTGTCTGCCTGAAAATGTACTGTTGTCCCAAGCATATTGCAACAAACGGTGTATTTCTATCGCTGCTCGTTTAGTTTTTATTGCCGTTTCAAATATACCGGTCATTTTTGAAACACCCTGTATATGCCCCACTACGCTTAGAGCAACAATGAACACGAACAACGCTAATGCCATTCTGTTACAGAGGACTGCAGGTCTAGTCGTTTACATACCAACCAATGGTGTGTACTTGTGCGAAGTTAAATTGAGATCTGTCCACGTCTTCTAGGTCCTTCAAAAAATGAAGCCAAGCGGGTTACGATCCCGCTTTCCAGAATGTAAGCCGTGTGACCACCTAGCACTGACTCCTCCATCAAGTGTAGCATCAAGGCTGCGCACACGAAGAAACATTTTACCCTGACTTGGAAGATATACTCACGGGAAAAAAATAGCAACACCAAGAAGGAGTTGTGCGATATGGACGAAAGTTGGTAGCCGTGTTTCTACATCTGAAAGATTATGTCTATTCATACTTCGCGCCAATCGCGTTAGAGTGACACAAGTAGCGCAAATAACGTTTGGCTTAAATACACGCTGTAACAGTCATCAGCGTTAGTTGCCTTTCAGACTGGACGTGGTGAGTCGATGTTGGTCAAGAACGCATTTAAGGCGACAAAGATGCGTTTATCAGCATCTCACTGAGTTTGATACAGGTCATGTAATAGGGCCTCGAGAAACTGGTGTTGCTTCTGCTGCGATGTTGCAGAAAGACTTGTCAGGAATGTAGCCACGGTTCATGATTGGTGGCAGCGGTTGTCACGAGAACGTACGTTCGCAAGAAGAGCAGGCTCTGGACGACCACATTGCACTACCGAGAGGGAACAACATCTGAGCAGCAATTGTCGCTGCAGATACAGCAGACTGTTACAAATCGGTTACTTAGAGAACGTCTCCGAGCCAGACACCTTGTAGCATGCTTTCTACTGATCCCAAAGTACCGCCATTTCCTTCTTCAGTGGTGCCACGCGAGAGCTGATTGGAGGGTACTGTCAGAGTCTGTTGTGTTTTCTGATGACAGCTGGTTCTGCCTCGGTGCCAGTGATGGCGGTGTGTTGATTAGGAAGAGCCCACTTGAGAGCCTAAAACGGACCTGTCTGCGTGCTAGACATACTGGATATACACCTGGAGTTAAGGTCTGGGGTGCGATTTATGACAGCAGGAGCACTCTCGCGGTTATCCCACGCACACTGTCTGAAAATTCGTACCTCAGTCTGGCGATTCGACCTGTTTATAAAATGACTTTTTTATATAATTATATGAATATTTATATATGTGTTTGGAGAGAGAGAGAGAGAGAGAGAGAGAGAGAGAGAGAGAGAGAGATTGACTTTTGATTGAGATTTTTACTTTAAGTCGTAACTGGTACCTGAATTTTGGTTGCTGCCTCCTTGAATGATCAGCTTCTGCACCAGTTGGTGACGTATTGCAATTTGGAGGAAGTTATTGTTCTTTAAGGTTTAAAATACAACTCTGTTAGTTATTTGGCCATATTGCGGATAGCTTTGAGCCCAAGTTTTCGTAGCTTTTCATACCATTCTGTCGATTGATAGACGGCAACGACAATGAAGTTTATCTCCTTTTCCAAAAACAAGATATTTCTATTTTTCACTTCCAGAAAATTTGTATACACAAATGTTTGGCAACTCTTACACATACTTTACTCGGTTTTATCACTAAAATATCAATTTTCATTAAATGTAACAATACGTTCTGAGCGACGGCCTAGCAACACGTCCTCTTTCCACAAGATACAGATTAACAGTTCTCTTTTTTTTTTTAATAAATCAATTGTCTTTTTTTTTTTAGAGTCCATACTTAAATATTCACAACTACTATCGTTGCGAGGATTGCTTCTGTGGTGTCACCGCCAGACACCACACTTGCTAGGTGGTAGCCTTTAAATCGGCCGCGGTCCGTTAGTATACGTCGGACCCGCGTGTCGCCACTATCAGTGATTGCAGACCGAGCGCCGCCACACGGCAGGTCTAGAGAGACTTCCTAGCACTCACCCCAGTTGTACAGCCGACTTTGCTACCGATGGTTCACTGACAAATTACGCTCTCATTTGCCGAGACGATAGTTAGCATAGCCTTCAGCTACGTCATTTGCTACGACCTAGCAAGGCGCCATTATCAATTGCTATTTATCCTTTGATGCATGTACCGTCAGACCGATGTTCACCAATTATGGATTAAAGTTAAGTATTCCAGAAGCTACGTACTATTTTTGCTACTATAAAGACCTTATCATTTTCCAGACCTCACGCCAGCCTGCGTGAGCTTAAACGCGTGCCTTTCGGCTATCTCCTAGTGGCTTGGCTGTCTTGCCAAGTCACAACAGCTTCCTAAAGAGTTTGTTGCTGTCCAGCTGCACTTCACTTCACTTCAAGTACTTTTTGAATCACATTTACGTTTACGATATTTACATACATTACTGAGCTCGTCAGAATAAAATCAGGCACAAATTAGTTAAAAAAGAAAAGCAGTGAGGCACACATAACATTACATGCTGTGCTGCCATTCATGAACATCATTCCAGGGGGTGATTTCCAACAGGATAACGCTCGCCCACATATCGCTGTTGTAACCCAACATGCTCTGCATAGTGTTGACATGTTACCTTGGCCTACTCGGTCACCAGATCTGTCTCCAATCGAGCACATATGGGACATCATCGGACGAGTCCGCCCCCGGTACCTGAATAGCCGGCACGGTAGCTCAGCGTGTTCGGTTAGAGGGTTCGCTGCCCTCTGTAATAAAAAAAACTGACTTAATCGATCAACAACGAACTTCAACGGATGTATTACGACGTCCGCCCCGAGCAGATGCTGCCGGCACGGTAGCTCAGCGTGTTCGGTCAGAGAGCCGGTTGGCCTCTGTAATAAAAAACTGAGTGGAAGGATCAACCACCGAACTTGAACAGGATGTCTTGCGACGTCCACAACGGTCAATAACGAACAAAATGAAAAAAAAAGTGGTCAGCGCGACGGAATGTGAATCCTAAGGGCCCGGGTTCGATTCCCGGCAGGGTCGGAGATTTTCTCCGCTCAGGGACGGGGTGTTGTGTTGTCCTGATCACCATCATTTCATCCCCATCGACGCGCAAGTCGCCGAAGTGGCGTCAAATCGAAAGACTTGCACTCGGCGAACGGTCTACCCGACGGGAGGCCCTCGTCACACGACATTATTATTATTGTCATCGGACGACACATTCAGCGACATCTACAAACGGCATTAACGGTCGCTGTACTGACCGACCAAGTGCAACAGGTCTGGAACACCATCCCACAAACATCCGGCACCTGTACGACGCAACATTCTGACGGTTATTAATGTACCAGCATTTCACATTTGCAATGGCTTGTCTCGGCTTACATTAATCTGTAAGTATGTTACCTAGACAAATGTAGTCCCGAAATTTCATTGCTCTACATTAATTATTTTTTCGTGTTGCGATTTTTTCCCATCGGGGACGGGATGGAGGAGCTCCTGAGCTGTTAGTGCCACGTGAACGTAAATCCTGTGTAGAGCCCACGTAGCTCGCTTGTAGCGCAGAGTGGAGCAGGTGAGGAAAGTCAGTCGCGGGCAGCGAGGCAGTACACGGCGCGGCGCGTCTAATTGTTATTTATCGCGTCCGCGTCTGCCTAGCGTCCACGGCGGCCATTGTGGCGGCCGGCCTGGCCACCTACGGGGCGTCCGCCGGCCGGCTTATTTAATAACGCTCCATTAAAACGCCGTTACTCACGCCACGGGCCATAAATTTCCCACCGCCGCCGCTGCCGCCATTCACCCAAGTGGTCACTACGAGAGAGGCCGCGATCGGATCACCACGCCACCCTGCCAGAGGTGCATCATCCAGAAGATGCCCCAGTTTCCAGAATGAGATTTTCACTCTGCAGCGGAGTGTGCGCTGATATGAAACTTCCTGGCAGATGAAAACTGTCTGGAAGGTAGGAGACAAGGTACCGGCAGAAGTAAAGCTGTGAGGACGGGGCGTGAGTCGTGCTTGGGTAGCTCAGTTGGTAGAGCACTTGCCCGCGAAAGGCAAAGGTCCTGAGTTCGAGTCTCGGTCCGGCACACAGTTTTAATCTGCCAGGAAGTTTCATATCAGCGCACACTCCGCTGCACAGTGAAAATCTCATTCTGGAAACATCCCTTAGGCTGTGGCTAAGCCATGTCTGCGCATATCCTTTCTTTCAGGGGTGCTAGTTCTGCAAGGTTCGCAGGAGAGCTTCTGTAAAGTTTGGAAGGTAGGAGGCGAGGTACTGGCAGAAGTAAAGCTGTGAGGACGGGGCGTGAGTCGTGGTTGGGTAGCTCAGTTGGTAGAGCGCCCGCGAAAGGCAAAGGTCCCGAGTTCGAGTCTCGGTCGGGCACACAGTTTTAATCTGCCAGGAAGTTTGATGCCCCATGTGTTCCGGCTCCGTCTCACCCTCACTTATGTGGTCTCCATCGTTGCTGACAATCGCTTTACGTCTTCACAGTGGTAAACTGCAACAGCGTGTGTAACGGTAAAAGCCTCCCCTGTTACACAACGCAGCATGATGTGAATTCTGTAGAGGCTGGATGCAGGATTAGGAAGCGGCATTTACCCTGACCAGTTTTCTCAGATTTCCCTCTAGCAGACTGGACAACTTGGCGCTAACAAGTACTTGTATCTGGCGTTAAAAAGCGGAAGTTTCGTAGCGGTTCTCGTTAGGAGCCGAGGAAATGTTTGTGCATGAAAATCAGCTCAGAAAATCGGCAAGCAAAGGGGAATTTACATAATTCACATAAGTTATACACTAAGTTGCCGTAGGGCATGGGCACACTGGGACAAACTGGGACACGAATCGGTTTCAGCTGCTGAACACTTTATGGTGCATTTGTTCAAATGGTTCAAATAGCTCTAAGCACTATGGGACTTAACTTCTAAAATCATCAGTCCCCTAGAACTTAGAACTACTTAAACCTCACTAACTAAGGACATCACACACATCCATGCCCGAGGCAGGATTCGAACCTGCGACCGTAGCAGTCGCGCGGTTCCGGACTGCTCAGAGCCATTTGAACCATTTGAACCATTGCAGCATCTAGTGACAAACACCTGTATGTAGCAGACTGATGAAAAATGGTGTCTGCATCGCCAGGTGTGCAGCATCTAGTCACAAACACATATAATAGACTGCTCAAATATTGTGTCGACATCACTCCATATGCAGCATCTAGTCACATATATGTGTACATAATGGACTGTTCAAATACTCGTATCATGTATACATCACCCCATATGCCGCATCTAGTCCTAAACACCTGTGTGTAACAGACTGATCAAATATCGTGTCTACATCATCCCATACGCAGCATCTAGTCACACGCAGCTGCATGTAACAGACTCCTAATAACGCTCCTGACAGGGATGCATACATGTGTATGTAACAAACTCGTCAACTACTCGTATCATGTTTACATCGTCCCGTATGCGGCATCTAGTTGCAATCGCCAGTATGTAACAGGCTATTCAAATATCATGTCTACATCGTCCCGTCTACTTACTGTCACCTGTAGCCTAGCGGGATTAGCCGAGCGGTTTAGGGCACTGCAGTCATGGGCTGCGCGGCTGATCACGGCGGAGGTTCGAGTCCTCCCTCGGGCATGGGTGTGTGTGTTTGTCCTTAGGATAATTTAGGTTAAGCAGTGTGTAAGCTTAGGAACTAATGACCTTAGCAGCTAAGTCCCATAAGATTTCACACACGTTTGAACATTTTTTTGTCACCTGTATGTAACAGACCAGTCAGCTGTCCCCATCGAAGTATATCAACAACATCTGTCGGCAGCTGAGGGTTTCAATTAATTATCATTTATATAAACTGATTGGAAACATTCCTTGTAGAACCACTAGAAGTTCTGGAAACACTTTTTGGTGTAAAAAAACTTTCCACGTCTTTTTGTTTGTTTCTTTTCTGTGCGCCATGTCGTTGTCTTCCTCTGTCGTAAATATAAGAACTCATCAATACTTCCCAGAACTTAATAATTAAGTCGTAGTTTATCTGAAAATAATTTGAAATAATCCTTGGGTAACGTATAATCAATACTTTCAAAAGAAAATAATCTATGGTAATGTACGAGAACTAGGCGTTGGTGTATCAGGCCACGGGTTTCTAAATCACAAAGAAACTACCGAACCAACTGAGCTGAAATATTGCATGGATATAGCTAAAATGTCTGAATTAAAAATGGAAAGTACTAACGTTTTTCTTCATACTGCGGAGTCCTAACGTAATTTGCTACGGAAAGAGTTTATTCTTTTTTGCTGTACCTTGAGTCGGTTAGTGGAAGTTAAATAACTGTTTCTTCAAGTTAGTGTTTTGCATCTGTTTACTAATAAAAAGGCCTTATAATGGTTTAAATGGCTCTGAGCACTATGGGACTCAACATCTGAGGTCATCAGTCCCCTAGAACTTAGAACTACTGAAACCTAACTAACCTAAGCACATGACACATATCCATGCCCGAGGCAGGTTTCGAACCTGCGGCCGTAGCAGTCGCGCGGTTCCGAACTGAAGCGCCTAGAACCGCTCGGCCACCATGGACGGCTGGCCTTATAACATGTCATACATTTTATGTTCTGACGCTTACTTCGTATTAAGCATCAAATTATTACACTTAGTATGACGTGCAATTGGTTCACATGTTTAACATTTTGTGGGTACTTACGAAAAACAATACGAAAGAACGATGTTTACAATGCGATGTCACGTTTGGAGGCAATCGATGGTACCTAGATTGCAGTATCTTACAACGTCCATCAGCTGCAAATATCAAGTTCAGGAGACATTATCTGGTGTGAGTGTGTAAATGTATTTTTCATTTGGCGACATCTAGATTGCCCCAGATGTGTACAATACGCAGAATCCATTCACATTGATGTGACCACCGCCTATGTTCATCAACGTTCAATAACCACTCACAAACGGCAAGTGGCAACATTGACCGTGGAGGGTATATAAAGTGGAGTCATTGTCGTAATGCAGCAACGGAGCAATTTATCTGACATCCAAACAGGCATGATCATTGACTTTTGGGCCACACTGGAAGCATTTCTGAAACGGCCAAGTTTGTATACTGTTCGTGTGCCGCCGTTGTTGTGCATGGCAAAATGGTGCTATCCAAAATCGGCGCCGAATCAACTGTGTTGCACCACGGGCCTTAGGTGACAGGGATTAACGACGATTGAGGAGACGTGTACGGGCGAATGGACGTGCATCTGCTGAGCAACAGACGACCCAGGTGAACCTAGGGGCTACCAACAGTGTGTCCTGAACATCCGTTGATCGAACATCGCTGTTTATGGACCTCCGCAGCAAGCACCTACAGTAGTTCAGGCATCCGTGCTGACTGCTGTTCATCAGCGACGAAGGCTGAAATTTGCACACCAATACTGAAACTGGACGTCCACTGGACGGCAACAGGTGGTGACCTGCTCCATCAGACAGATGGCCGTTGGCGTGTACGGCTTGAAACGTCTGAAAGCAAAGACGTCCAGTCCCGAGGAGGGAGTGTTATGGCCTGGGAAATGTTTTTTGGCCATTCCCTGGTTGATCTCGTCATTTTGGATGGCACAGTGGATCAACACAAGTATTGCACCTATCCTTGGGTACTATGATGACTCTTACATGCAGTTTGTTTTTCCTCGGCACGATGAAATCTACCATGCAACGTGTAACGCAACTCGCAGTGTACGTGAGTGATTAGAAGTCCTCGTATTGAAACCCAGTCGAGAATCTCTGCAACCACCTTGATCGGGTCGTTCGCGCCGTGGATCCTCAACCGAGAAACCTAGCGAAGCTGGCCAAGGCATTGGAGTCGACTTGGCTCGGTATCGAATGGTTCAAATGGCTCTGAGCACTGTGGGACTTAACTTCTGAGGTCATCAGTCCCCTAGAACTTAGAACTGCTTAGACCTAACTAACCTAAGGACATCACACACATCCATGCCAGGCAGGATTCGAACCTGCGACCGTAGCGGTCGCGCGGTTCCAGACTGTAGCGCCTAGATCCGCTCCCCCACCCCGGCCGTATCGCTGTCGGTACTTTCCAGAACCGCATTGACTCTCTTTCCCAACGTCTCCCGCTGCAAAGAGTGGTTATTCAGGCTTTTGACAGGTGGTCTCATTAATGTGACTGGGTGGTGTGCGTTGCACGCCCTACTGCTGGGGACAGGGAAATTTTCACCCCGTATCGTTTATTACTGCAGCAAGCAGAGTAGAGAACTTTTGAGAGAAGTACGGCAAATCGACGCTTGGTTCGCAAGTAGCAGAATCCTCCGATACTGTTCGCTTGCAATGTCATTGATTATTCCTTAGGGTCACACGTGAGAGCTGTCTGACGGAACAGGGTGTCTGTCGTTTCACGTATTGTCCTTACAGCTGTGTTCAGAGGACTGTAAAGCTTGTCACTTGCGTCTTTCCAAACGAAATGGGTTCCTGTTAAGTTACTGACTGAGGATTGTATGCTAGGCTGTACGTAAGGTGTCAATGTATGAGTGGACAGCCGAACAGAGCCTCACAGTCAGGCATTGTGGCATGGCGGCCAGTGGACGCGCGAGGCCCCATTAGACGGCGGGTCGCTGTGTAGCAGACGGCGGCGCGGCGTGTGTTTGCCGGCGTCGCGCGCCGCTGTTGACCGTGCAAACACCTGGCCGCGCCACGCCACGCCATGTCGCTACCTGCCGCCGTAAACACTGCGCCTGTCAGCCGCCCGCCATCACACACTGCACGCCAAATATTTACACACTTTCTACAGAAATTGCTATCCACTGACGAGGTATCGCGATAAATGTGAAATTCGCCCTTTCTCCGCCGTAGATTTACCTGAGCGAAAGACGTACTGCATTTTTCATATAATACGGCTGGTACGTGGTTCATCAATATTGATCTATGAACCTCCTCCCTCCCACACAGTCTACGTCTGTGGCTTTATGGTACGAGGCGGGCAGCTTTGAACGCTGCTTCCCCTGGAGCGTGCAACCTATTTGGCGATACGGCAGTGTCTTGGCGGCGAGCGTATCGGGGGGAGCGTGCAGTTTCCAGTAACAGCGTCCAGCCGAGCGTGCACACACAACACAAACGACTTCGTGTTTCTAGCGCGCGACCGAGCCAGGTGGCGCAGTGGTTAGCACACTGGACTCGTATTCGGAAGTACGACGGTTCAAAACCGCGTCCAGCTATCCTGATTTACGTTTTCTGTGATTTCCCTAAATCGCTTCAGCAAATGGCGGAATGATTTCCTTCGCTAATCTGAGCTATCTCTAATGACCTCGTTGTCGACGGGACGTTAAACACATCTCCTCTAGCGCGCGCACTGAGCGGCCAGCCATGTCCTTCGTAGAAATTATAACAACGGTAGAAGAAAAGCCAGAAACTTGGCAGTCTAATAATAAGAAAGAAAAAATAGCAATGAAACTTAATATTGACGGTAAGTAAATATTTTTATTGTGTCATTTTCTTCTGATACAAGTAATTCACGAACATTTCTTACCACTAGTGATGTTCGATGCAATTGTTTTAATTATGTAATGCTATTTTCGTTTAAAATAAAATTTCAAAAAGCAAAAAAAAAAGGAAGTTGAGTTTACTCTTATTTGTGTCAAGGTAACTAGATGTTCTTCCTCTGGCGATATAGTTCAATGGAGCCGGCTGGAGTGGCCTAGCGGTTCTAGGCGCTACAGTCTGGAACCGCTGCGGTCGCAGGTTCGAATCCTTTCTCGGGCATGGGTGTGAGTGTTGTCCTTAGGTTAGTTAGGTTTAAGTAGTTCTAAGTTCTAGGGGACTGATGACCTCAGAAGTTAAAAAGTCCCATAGTGCTCAGAGCCATTTTTGATATGATTCAATGGTAATTGGTGCATAGTACTCTCAAACGTGTGTCGATCCTTTACGAAACGTAGTAAAATCCCGACACAGATATTGTCGCGCATTCATGAGATTTATGAGGCTCTGATCGTAAAACTCTGCAAACAGTTCTCTGTTTCACTAGAATACTTGGGGCTTCTCGTACTCTGAATAAATCTACTTCCGGAAATGCATTTCGTTACAGTATCGAATCGGATGACAATGCGTCCGCCTGTATTGTTTGTCTCGTGTATGAAGAACGCTGCTACACACCGCTGAACAAAGAACTGCTATTCGGGACATTACAGCTCGGCTCGCGATCTGACGTCACCGAGCTTACTGCCTGCGCCAATGTCGCCATTCTAGCGTAGTACTTCTGTAACAATGCTAGTAATGTTGCCTGCTACATCTACTGCAGCATGAATATGGTTTATCATCTGGACTGTTAATCTTCTGTTCCCCACATGGGTTCTATTCTCTATGTGGTCATTCGTGAGGCCCGGCGTAATACTTGTAAAACACTGCAGGTGAATACTGGGGATCTTCCTTAAACAGGACTTACCAGTTCTCTTCTTGAGCTGACCTCCTGCTACGTCCGCTGTGACGGGTTTTGAACTTCCGTCCCTTGTGGATTTTCTCTGATCTTATCAGCCTTACTAGCAATCTGAACTACAAGCCGAGCCAACTTCCTCGCTATTACACGAATTTTAAAAATGTGTAGGCTTTTGTGAAATAGTCTCTTGTGGCAGTGTTGAAACATCGCGGCGTTCAGACGTCATTCTCATGATCATCGACAGAACATCTCGAAAAGCGATTTGCAGAGTTTGAAGTAACTGTTTCGTGACAACATCAACCGGATATCGCTAGAAACAGACACATTGGTCAAATAATTTGAAGTGTAACAATGATGTGGACACTGAAGCGAGTAAACAAAGCTCCATTTCACGCAAAAATGGTTTGAGTACATGGTATTTTTTGTGATTTTCATCCAAATTTTGGTAAATCTTGCTTTGAAACATCCGTTCCGTTCTAATACATACCGTGCCAATATGAAGCACTTTTATGGAACACCCTCGCGTTAAACTCCGTTGCTTTTAATATCGAAATATCACTATAATCTAGAAGAAATTGCCAGCAGTTAAAAGTTGGTAACATATTTTAGTGATCGTAATGAACACTGTGTCAATAACAAACACAATAAATAGTTAAATATCGTCATCATATTCGTATCCTTCCAGCGACCTGGGTAGGGTGTTTGTGAACAATTTCCCTCCATTTTACTGTATCTTGATATACTTTATATCTTAACATTGTTTTCCAGTTTTCTCATCTATTCTTGAGATCCTCCTTAATCTGACGCGGATGTCCGTTTCTGGGTCGTCCTATAGGTCTTTTCCCCTGCACATTTATATCCCAGTATTGTTTTGGCAGGCAGTTATCCTTCATTCTTTTTAAGTGTCCAAACTGCTTGAGCCTGTAGTACTCAGCCATTGACTGTATCTCTCCTCTGATGTCTTCATTCCTTATTTTCTCCCCTCCAGGCTACTACAAGGCTGATCGCAGAAACTTCATTTCGCATGCTTATGACTTGCTCAAATCTACATTGTTAATTACACAGCAATCCAGGCTGTATGACAGAATCAATAGGAGATACGTTTTAAACATGGTCTGTTTGTCTCCCACAGGAATGGCCCCGTCCCAGACATGATTCCACACATGATGAAAAGCATCAGATCCCTGTTCAAACAAATTTCGGGCTTGCAGCCGGTCGTCGTTCAATACTTCGCACGACATTTCAACTGGGTACCTGCCAGTCATCTTCAGGTGAGCCGTCGCAGTCTGGCAGGTGCCCAGTTGAAATATCGTTCGAAGTGTTGAACGACGACCGGCTGCAAGCCCGAAATTTGTTTCAACAGTCAATTCGCCGGGAAAATTTTAAAATTCACAACATCAGGTCCCTTTCTTACTCTGTGTGTACTTCTAGTTTGGCAGCTCCATTAATTGATATTGTACTTCCCTGTTAACTGAAAACTTCCACGCATTCAATTTGCTCTCCATCTAGCATCAATTTGCCCTAGGCACGTATCCTATACATAACCATGGCTACAGTTTTGCTATTGCTTACTGTCATCCGGTACTCTTGGCGTTGCATTCATCTGATCTTCGCTATACCTTTCTTTGTTTCTCCCAAAATAACTGTATCAAGACAAGAGTACTGAGATCAGTATTTCCTGTCTCCTTGATTTCCTTCAAAATCACATTCATAAGTTTAATAAAAAGTAATGGGGAAGTGCAGTATCCTGTTGCACTCCTCTCTCTCTCTCTCTCTCTCTCTCTCTCTCTCTCTCTCTCTCTCTCTCTCCCTCTCTCTGTATCCTGAACAGTCCGATCTCTCATCATCCACTTGTACCCACATTTTTCAGCCCACATATAACATTTCCTTTATTAGGAACCATTAGTTTTTCTAAACACTGTCAGATCTTAAAGTAAATATATAATACAGAAATGTTTATCGGAAACTCGATGTATTACGTTCTAACAAAGATAGATGCAGAAAAGGAAACAGATACAATCAGTGTAACCAGTTCCTCAGTAGCAAAGAAAAAAATAATGATAGAAAGAGCTGGCAAATACTATTACGTCCCATAGCACTTGTTGCCGCAGAATATCTAAGCAGAAACACATAGTATACGTAGAAATTAGTCGAACAACCAACAAAAGCCTGGTTACAGTTACCCTCCAGCCCTTCCCTATTTTTATCCTCCCCATTTCTGCCTTGCATACGTTTTCGTTAGTAGCTTCTGTGTCAGGAGCAGCATTCGCTACGGCCCAACCCATAACGACTGAAATTTGTGGCCGCAAAATTAACTTTTGACATAATTTTACGGCTGGCCGTGTGATTCAGAAAATTTACTGTCCGCCTATAAATAGCAGGTTCTGTTGCGCCTACCAGACGGGGTCCTTCCCTCTGCGAGGTGCGTCTCTGAACAACGAACGAACCAGACAGTTATGAGTGGCCGCCTTATGACAGTGGCTGCAATTAATCATGCGGCTGACGGCTTTTAGGAAGCCAGGGAGTGTAGAGGGCGTTCCAAAGTATTGGGGTCAAATCTATGCAGACGGTAGAGGATTCCAAAGCGATTAGATAAGCAGCCAATGCTTGACAATGAATATTTCAGGAGGTGCTAGATCTTTGATGACTTTGATGTGTGTGTGTGTGTGTGTGTGTGTGTGTGTAGGGGAGGGGGAGGAGGAGGTTTAGTGTTTGTGGCACATTATACTGATACCGCTATCTTAATCTGTTATCTGCTAGCAACATAAAAATCCGTGCACAATCTCCATGCTTCTAATGCTAACGACGTACATATGTGACAAGAGCTGAGCGAGCCTGGAGTGATGAAGTCAGATGTAAACTTTTTGAAGTCTTGTTAGTAAACGCTTGCGACGTGGTCACGTGACATAGCTTGTAACGCTGCAAGCAGTTTCGACCGACAAAGCCTTCTGTATTCGAAACTTGATGGTTTCAGACAGTAAATTCCATATGAGAGATACACTGAAGCTCCAAAGGAAATTACTTATGCTTTAAAGAGGCTTATGTCTGTTGAAGTTATTTTATTGGTCTTGACGCAGTCGCTGGGCTAAGACATTTTTCATGTATTTGTGTGTATGAATTCTGAAGAAGGGTGTATTACTATAGCTGAAACCATGGTCAAGGTTTAAAATAAGCATAATTTAGTGCAACTGTGGGCTGCTTTTCATTCCAGACAGTGAAAAATGTACATGTGCTCCGTGAATTGAAAACAAGGAACTGAGCAATATCAGGTTAATCCTTACGACCAAAAAGCGCACAATAAATTGCTTTTATGGTCTTAATAGTGAATCGTGTAGCTTTTCACTTCTTAAATTTTTCGAAGACTGCTGCAAATTCAATTCAATAATTAATAATCATTTACACAATACACTTCATCCTCTTCTTCTATTTTCTTGTACTGACGTCATAGACTTGGTAAAGTGTTGAAAGCATGTGTACGTCAGTGTAATTTTTAGACGTTCTCTGGATAGAGGTTACATATTAAAATGAATTTATATCAGTCTTCGGAAATGTTCCATAGATACATAGATACACCTACATACATACCATATTATATATATATATATATATATATATATATATATATATATATATATATATATATTGTGTGTGTAGGTGTATCTATGGAACATTTCCGAAGACTGTTATAAATTTATTTTAATATTTAATCTCTATTCAGAGAACGGATTTATAAAAAGCTCATCTAAGACCATCAGATATTTTCTGCAGAAACTCATACAGACAAAATATTAGCAAATCGGATGTACTGCCTGAGAATTAAATCACCATCAGACACAGGACAAAGTGGCCTTAAAGAAGAAAAAGAATCCACAGGTAGAAATGAGAGCTGCTTGGAAATTCCGAAGATTGGAGAGTAATAATAATAATGATAATACTAATAACAATAATATATGTGCATGTATAAAAATATTCACTGCTGACCGATCAGTCGTCGTATTAGTGTACAATTATCGTCACGCCCAACAGTTGCTATTGCCGTGGCAGTGCCATGAGTCGGTAGTGTACTGGCTGTCCTTTCAATGCTGAGACACTTATACCCGATAAGACTCAAAAGACACTCTGTGTTCATGCAGAGGTCCACCAAACCACTTGCCTTAGACCTAAAGCCAAGATAATACACCCATAATGCGAAGGTTTCTCGCTTCAGACGAAGATCTAAAAGGAGGGGTGGGGACACTTTATAATAATGATTTATATCTTTAAATATATCAATATCCAAGGTTTTTAGATAATTTGTGGAAAATAAAGTAGGGTGAAAGCAGTCAAGAACGTCAGTTACCTTTGTTTCTATGAAAATACCCCCGCAAAAGTGAAAAATCTCGTAATATGTAATTAGTAAAAGGTAAAACAGCCAACGGCCTTGCGGCAGTGGTAACACCGGTTGCCGTCAGGTCACCGAAGTTAAGCGCTGTCGGGCTGGGCTACCACTTGGATGGGTGACCATCCGGTCTGCCGAGCGCGTTTGGCAAGCGGGGTGCACCCAGCCCTTGTGAGGCAAACTGAGGAGCTACTTGATTGAGAAGTAGCGGCTCCGGTCTCGTAAACTGATATACTGCTCAGAGAGCAGTGTGCTGACCACATGCCCCTCCATATCCGCATCCAGTGACGCCTGTGGACAAAGGATGACACGGAGGCCGGTCGGTACCGTCGTGCTTTCCAAGGCCTGTTCGGACGGAGTTTAGAGATTTAAATGGCAAAACACAAAACAAAGAGTAATGCAACAATCCTCAGACTTAAAACTAGTGTGACTTGGATGCCGCTGCTGCAGGAACAACTCACCAAACCATCGTTGTTCCCCTATTCCACTGCATTTAAAGAAACCATAAACAAGGTACATGCTCCCAGCCCTTTGCCAGTAACGCTATCCGTACTGCTGTGTATCACTGTTAACGTACAACCAGCACCGCCGGAAACACAGACCTGAGGCGCGTTGCCACGGCTGGAAAGGCTCCCCCCGTCGGATATTCGAGTCCTCCCTCGGGCAAGTGTGTGTGTGTGTGTGTGTTGTCTTTAGCGTAAGCTAGTTTAAGTTAGATTCAGTAGTGTGTAAAGCCGTCGGCACACGGACCGTGCATCCGAGCGTTGAGCGTGCCGTGTTCCTGACGACACAGCGTGGAATAGCACGCTCGGGAGTCTTTCCGAACGTGCAGAGCAATATCTTGCATGTCAGATATTCTGAGCGTGCGTCTGAGCGTTGACCAATCACATGGCAGAACGCCACCTACGTCACACGCACGCCGTCTCCCTTCAGTACAGAGTTTTGAGGCGCCATATTGGCATTCATTTCAAGCCTATATGTATATATGGCGTTCCGAGCACCAGCAAATTGAGAATCACTGCAAAACCCATTGTTAACAGTGTGATTCGTTCCAATAAAATAATGAGAAACATTATATTCGTGGCAAAAGAATTATTGTGACTTGCGTATTATGAGAGTAGGCTGTTTGAAGGCAGCGACACACTGAAGATCCACCCAAAACGCATTGTTCTTGGTACAACTTGTTATAATTAAATTTCAATTAGTAACATATTTACGATTAAGGTTTTCAGCATAAGGTAAAATACAATGTTTAGTTACCAAAGGCGCGTTGTTGGTATAGAGTAATGAGTAGCGTCACTGGCCTGTATTTAGTTGTTTGGTGGGTCGTGCCTTGACACTTCCAAATTTTTTCCCTAACATTCGCGGTTTTATTAGGTTCTGACACTTTAATGTTAGTTTAATTTGAGTATATGCTATAATATTTGATGTTATGGAAATATAAATTCATATTTTATTTGAGGGGTGGCTTTGTTCGATTGGCTTAATCTACAGGACAGCTTGCACTACTTGTATAAAGATATTTTGCTCCTTTTTCTTTTAAGCTTCGTAATTCACACGTTGCAAAGATTCTGCTACTGGGTAGGAACAGTGATCAAGTAAGAATGACCTTGGGGTCTTATTAAAATGTGGGAATGATGAAATAATGTTTATCTTATGCGGAAAAGTATTTGTACCGCACTGTTTGTAATGGAACTTTTATAAGCCAGTGTCCTTATTGACTGGACATGGTACTTTCCTTTTCGTGGACGATGGAGGAAATGTGCGTTTTAATAGAGCTAACGTGGGAATTTTACGCGAGCCCGTTGAGTAAGCAGTGTGATATACGAACTAGAAACATTTCTCAACTGCCGCTGTAGTGCGTTGCGATCGCGTATACCACGTTGGGGCTCACGTACCGTATGCACAAGTCGCATCATTCCTGAGCGTTCAGCAGCACGTTGAACTCGGCACGCTCAACGTTAACGTTCGACAGCACGGTCCGTGTGCCGACGACTTAAGCCTAGGGACCGATGACCCTAGCAGTTCCCAGAGGAACTTAACACAAATTTCCAAAACAAACCTGAGACAGAACCGAGCAGTACGGAATGCATACTTGAAGACGAAGTTGCCATTACGTTTGCCAGTAACAGGTACCATAAGTGATCGGATCAAAATTTGTATCCAGACAAGACACGTAGCGCATACCGTCTACATCTACATTATTATGTACTGTTTTCACTGCAGTACAAGTACAAAACTAACAGGGGCAGAACACCAAACAAAACACAATAACTGCGTTCTGGACCAGCCTCAGATGTGTGTGTTTAAAACGAGTGTTAATAATTTTTGATAACATAATTGGAAAACAACGACATAAATTCAATTTTTATAAAGTAATCAGACTTGATTGCAAAATATTGTATGCAAGGTAACATGTTTCAGTCTTCCAAGATCGTCAACAGCCGACCGAGCGTAACAAAACGGCGAGCGTAACAAAACACACGCGAAAAGATACATTCGTCAACTGATCGTATCAGAATTTTTTTTTTTTTTTGTCATCAGTCTATTGACTGGTTTGATGCGGCCCGCCACGAATTCCTTTCCTGTGCTAACCTCTTCATCTCAGAGTAGCACTTGCAACCTACGTCCTCAATTATTTGCTTGACGTATTCCAATGTCTCTCTACAGTTTTTGCCCTCTACAGCTCCCTCTAGTACCATGGAAGTCATTCCCTCATGTCTTAGCAGATGTCCTATCATCCTGTCCCTTCTCCTTATCAGTGTTTTCCACATATTCCTTTCCTCTCCGATTCTGCGTAGAACCTCCTCATTCCTTACCTTATCAGTCCACCTAATTTTCAACATTCGTCTATAACACCACATCTCAAATGCTTCGATTCTCTTCTGTTCCGGTTTTCCCACAGTCCATGTTTCACTACCATACAATGCTGTACTCCAGACGTACATCCTCAGAAATTTCTTCCTCAAATTAAGGCCGGTATTTGATATTAGTAGACTTCTCTTGGTCAGAAATGCCTTTTTTGCCATAGCGAGTCTGTTTTTGATGTTCTCCTTGCTCCGTCCGTCATTGATTATTTTACTGCCTACGTAGCAGAATTCATTAACTTCATTGACTTCGTGACCATCAATCCTGATGTTAAGTTTCTCGCTGTTCTCATTTCTACTACTTCTCATTACCTTCTTCTTTCTCCGATTTACTCTCAAACCATACTGTGTACTCATTCCATTCAGCAGGTCATTTAATTCTTCTTCACTTTCACTCAGGATAGCAATGTCATCAGCGAATCGTATCAATGATATCCTTTCACCTTGTATTTTAATTCCACTCCTGAACCTTTCTTTTATTTTCATCATTGCTTCCTCGATGTACAGATTGAAGAGTAGGGGCGAAAGGCTACAGCCTTGTCTTACACCCTTCTTAATACGAGCACTTCGTTCTTGATCGTCCACTCTTATTATTCCCTCTTGGTTGTTGTACATATTGTATATGACCCGTCTCTCCCTATAGCTTCTCCTACTTTTTTCAGAATCTCGAACAGCTTGCACCATTTTATATTGTCGAACGCTTTTTCCAGGTCGACAAATCCTATGAAAGTGTCTTGATTTTTCTTTAGCCTTGCTTCCATTATTATCCGTAACGTCAGAATTGCCTCTCTCGTCCCTTTACTTTTCCTAAAGCCAAACTGATCGTCACCTAGCGCATTCTCAATTTTCTTTTCCATTCTTCTGTATATTATTCTTGTAAGCAGCTTCGATGCATGAGCTGTTAAGCTGATTGTGCGATAATTCTCGCACTTGTCAGCTCTTGCCGTCTTCGGAATTGTGTGGATGATGCTTTTCCGAAAGTCAGATGGTATGTCGCCAGACTCATATATTCTACACACCAACGTGAATAGTCGTTTTGTTGCCACTTCCCCCAATGATTTTAGAAATTCTGATGGAATGTTATCTATCCCTTCTGCCTTATTTGACCGTAAGTCCTCCAAAGCTCTTTTAAATTCCGATTCTAATGCTGGATCCCCTATCTCTCCTAAATCGACTCCTGTTTCTTCTTCTATCACATCAGACAAATCTTCACCCTCATAGAGGCTTTCAATGTATTCTTTCCACCTATCTGCTCCCTCCTCTGCATTTAACAGTGGAATTCCCGTTGCACTCTTAATGATACCACCGTTACTTTTAATGTCACCAAAGGTTGTTTTGACTTTCCAGTATGCTGAGTCTGTCCTTCCGACAATCATATCTTTTTCGATGTCTTCACATTTTTTCTGCAGCCATTTCGTCTTAGCTTCCCTGCACTTCCTACTTATTTCTTTCCTCAGCGACTTGTATTTCTGTATTCCTGATTTTCCCGGAATATGTTTGTACTTCCTCCTTTCATCAATCAACTGTAGTATTTCTTCTGTTACCCATGGTTTCTTCGCAGCTACCTTCTTTGTACCTATGTTTTCCTTCCCAACGTCTGTGATGGCCCTTTTTAGAGATGTCCATTCCTCTTCAACTGTACTGCCTACTGCGCTATTCCTTATTGCTGTATCTATAGCGTTAGAGAACTTCAAACGTATCTCGTCATTCCTTAGTACTTCCGTATCCCACTTCTTGACTAATGTCTTGAACTTCAGCCTACTCTTCATCACTACTATATTGTGATCTGAGTCTATATCTGCTCCTGGGTACGCCTTACAATCCAGTATCTGATTTCGGAATCTCTGTCTGACCATGATGTAATCTAATTGAAATCTTCCCGTATCTCCCGGCCTTTTCCAAGTATACCACCTCCTCTTGTGCTTCTTGAACAGGGTATTCGCTATTACTAGCTGAAACTTGTTACAGAACTCAATTAGTCTTTCTCCTCTTTCATTCCTTGTCCCAAGCCCATATTCTCCTGTAACCTTTTCTTCTACTCTTTCCCCTACAACTGCATTCCAGTCGCCCATGACTATTAGATTTTCGTCCCCCTTTACATACTGCATTACCCTTTCAATATCCTCATACACTTTCTCTATCTGTTCATCTTCAGCTTGCGACGTCGGCATGTATACCTGAACTATCGTTGTTGGTCTGCTGTCGATTCTGATTAGAACAACCCGGTCACTGAACTGTTCACAGTAACACACCCTCTGCCCTACCTTCCTATTCATAACGAATCCTACCCCTGTTATACCATTTTCTGCTGCTGTTGATATTACCCGATACTCATCTGACCAGAAATCCTTGTCTTCCTTCCGCTTCACTTCACTAACCCCTGCTATATCTAGATTGAGCCTTTGCATTTCCCTTTTCAGATTTTCTAGTTCCCCTACCACGTTCAAGCTTCTGACATTCCTCGCCCCGACTCGTAGAACGTTATCCTTTCGTTGATTATTCAGTCTTTTTCTCATGGTAACCTCCCCCTTGGCAGTCCCCTCCCGGAGATCCGAATGGGGGACTATTCCGGAATCTTTTGCCAATGGAGAGATCATCATGACACTTCTTCAATTACAGGCCACATGTCCTGTGGATACACGTCACGTGTCTTTAATGCAGTGGTTTCCATTGCCTTCTGCATCCTCATGTCGTTGATCATTGCTGATTCTTCCGCCTTTAGGGGCAATTTCCCACCCCTAGGACAAGAGAGTGCCCTGAACCTCTATCTGCTCCTCCGCCCTCTTTGACAAGGCCGTTGGCAGAATGAGGCTGACTTCTTATGCCGGAAGTCTTCGGCCGCCAATGCTGATTATTTATCAAAATTTAGGCAGTGGTGGGGATCGAACCCGGGACCGAAGACGTTTTGATTATGAATCAAAGACGCTACCCCTAGACCACAGGTCTAGAATAATGTGCTGCAAAGCACAGTACTCTGATGTGAAGTTCTGATACAGACACGATGGGAAGCTGATGCAAATATATCTGAAAATGATCTAGAGAGATCGAAACATGTCATGTGTGTAAAAAATGTACGATTGAGACTGAAGAATAATTGAAAATTGTTTTAAATATCAATAAAATTGCTGTTCACTCACTACGAATCTTTCGGCTATATTATTGTTACTATTACTATTGTTATTATTATTATTATTATTATTATTATTATTATTAATCCTAGAGAA
Organism: Schistocerca serialis cubense; assembly: GCF_023864345.2. Classification (NCBI taxonomy): domain Eukaryota; kingdom Metazoa; phylum Arthropoda; class Insecta; order Orthoptera; family Acrididae; genus Schistocerca; species Schistocerca serialis. The sequence continues at coordinate 629,425,392 of NC_064642.1, read as the reverse complement.
CTGAAGGAGGAACCACAGGATATTAAATTGGGGGGGGGGGGGGGAGAGCGGGGAAAAACTAAGAAACTCTAAACACCCCCCTCACCCTCCAGAATAACCCTCAATCCATTCCTGGCTCGCGTGGTACTTAACGAAGTACTTTCTGATCTTACTACTATAAGCAACCAACCCTGCGGAACGATACTTGAGAAGAAAAACAAAGTTCAGTCAGGAATTTGAAACTGTGAGATGTATGTTACAAAACCGTTCAACAATGTCGTAATACGTTCCAAATGGTCGAATGTACTGCAAGAGCCTCTGGTAACGTTTGGAAATAGTAGATACTGCTGGATGAAAAGAAAAAAAGGCCCTTCGCTTTCTGTAGATGAAATGAAATCAGCCCCTTGCTTCTCTCTAGGGACATCCTATACGTAGCTGTTGTGTGTGAGTCGCCTAAACGAATTCTGGAATTGTGGAATAGCGGAGGAGGGCTACGGGTCGCCTTGAAAAGCGACGGAGATGGGGCAGGGTTCGCAGGAAGTGGTAGGAGAACCAGGCAGAGGGTATGGTGAGGGGTGAAGGGGGGTGGTGAAGGAGGGAGGGAAGGAAGGAAGACTGCCTGCAGAGGCCCTGGTTTGATTGCAGCGGATCCGCTGAGCGCTCGAGAGGCAATAAGATTCCCGTTACAGGCGCACGAGTGCCAACCTACTCCAGGGCGATCCCTGTACGGCCAGCAGCTGGAAACAGGTGCTACGTGGTCATATTCGCGAGCAGGCTCAGGATTCCAAACACTATCTCAATTCCGTCAATTAGGATAAATGCAAGGTGATGCTCGTAACAGAGAAAAATAACCCGATTACAAAATTTGTGGTGCACTTCTTGAGCAGTAATATTTAGGTATAACATTTTTGAAAAAACATAGCCAGATACTCATTCTGACTTTTTTTTGTCTCATATCGCTCTGTCAACTTACTGTGGTAGGTAACATGCAGCACACGTGGTTAGTAGACTCTGCTAGTTTGTCGAAATCTCGTCGTACCATGGCCGGCGAATCCTTTATACAGCCTGGCATCGCTGCGAAGCGTCAGGAAACATGTTGTCTCAAACAAAGGTTGTTCCCCGTGACGTAATCTATCACTCCTATACGTATGATGGAATTACTTTTTAACACCCTGTACTTCCCTGTACTTTTTCAAACAGTTATCATCATGTGATCCCGGTGGGGTCAGGGATTTTCAACTGCCGCGAGCTGACTGGGTGTTTGTGTTGTCCTCATCATTTCATCATCATTCATGAAAGTGGCGAGATTGGACTGAGCAAAGGTTGGGAATTTGTACGGGCGCTGATAACCGCGCAGTTGAGCGCCCCTCAAACCAGTCATTATCATCATCATCATCATCATCATCATGTGATCCAGTTCCGGCGCCTTATTTGATGTCACAACCGGCAGTAGGCTGTACGGCTATACATGGTCCACCCGAACTCCACCGAAAAATCGCAGGAGTTGTGAGTATTTTGATAAGAGGGATTCGTGGTCTCCGGTGGCTGGTTACGGAGTAATTACATTTATTCGGGTACCTTATCCCCATTTACATCTGTCTTTATTTCATTGCAGAGCAACGGTTCAAATGTCGACTGTATGTGCTCTATGTCTTGTTCCATTCACCCCCGCTACTTGCTGTTGGCAACAGCAATGCTCAGTTTAATCTTCGCCCTCAAGCTTGCATTGAGCACAGTTCGGTCCTGCCTCGAATTTGTTTCTCTGATGGTGTTAGTTGTACGTTAGCAAAGGAATATGAGTAGGTAAGGAATATGAGTAGTAAGTTTGGTCGATATGCATCTCGTTCTTACTGAGAGCAGTGGGAGAGCGGCACAGCAGTACTATTCTGATCTGTTCCACCAGGTACGACAACCACAGTACTCCAGCAGTTAGTCGCTGTACACCCTCCCGTCGCCATGGTGGTCGACATTGCAAGTAAGGGAACAGTTCTGCATTCGTTGTGTACGCTATTTTACAATGAGAGGGCAGATTAAACACACTGTGATAGAAGTGTAGCTGTTACGTCTGAGCGTGGTTGCGCTAGTCTGCATTTGTGTTGTACGTTTTGATGATTGCATATTACCGAGTCTTCCACTGTTGTGAAGGTATTTTCACAGAAATAAGAATATCCGGAGTTATGAATTACCTAGAAGAAAACCGTCTATTGACACACCGTCAACATGGGTTTCGAAAACATTGTTCCTGTTGTAACGCCGGAAATGCATATCCTCCTATTTCCATCTATTGTACTATTATTTTTTTTCCTTGTTTTGTTACCTCAAGATATGACATTGCTGTCTCTTTATATATTGTAATTGTTTTACTGTTTGTATATATATATATATATATATATATGCACTTATGTAGATGTATAATTGGTTTGTTTCGTAAATATTATTTGTATTTTTACGCTGGGTCTTGCCTAGGGAAAACTGCTATCGAACGATTACATCGATGGGTCGTGTGAAGAATCAAGGTGTGTAGGATCTTTGGTAGTGTTAACTCTGCCGCGTGGAGCGCGGGCAGGGGGAGTCTAGTTGGAGTAGTGCGATTGAGCAGGTGTGTTGTGTGACGCTCCCGCAAGTTGGCGGGCTTTCGGGGTTTGGCAGCATGTAATTGCGATCGACTGGCTATGGTAGTTTCTAGCACGGTGTCGCAGCCGGGAAGCATTAGCTGGCACACATCAAGAGCCCGTTTCGCCTGGTGACCGTGTCGAGAAGAAGGCGCGCCAGCATCCAGTTTCTGCAACAGCGACGGCCGACAATGAGGGACTGTCGCCACCTCCTCGATCGGCGACTTCAAACCTTCAATCAACCAAGACTAAAAGCACGCAAAGTTTCAGAACTGTATGGCAGACCTCAGCTTTTCAAACTGTTCAAATCACAAAATTACAGCAACGTAGCATGGACCTTTGTTGCTCATTGTCCCAACTGCATTGCCAAGCAGGGTCCCTTCCTTTTCCGAAACGAACCTGAGTGTCGTTGAAATTCAAACGCCAGCATTAAAATAATATAATTCTGTTTCACTGCTTTACTTTCAAAGTTCAGTTAAAGTATTCATAGCTGGCTACAATATTTAGATTACACGAGCACAAATTAAGAGTGCGAGTTTTGTTAGCATATTTTAGCTTACCTGTGACTGCAGCTCAGCTTGGTACGTACAAAATTTTACTATTGTTAATTGTTCAGAATCATTTAATTCAAGTTCAAAGTTAAATCTCTTATTTCTAAATTGCGTAGAGTCAAGTTGCTTTTGAAATGATTGTTGAGGTAGTCCAAGACTAACCATATTTTACTGAATTTCGATGTGCTTCAGAAAGAAAGCTCAATATTAACTTCAGTCACTAAATTAACTTCCGATTTTCCGGTTTTATTAATTCTTTTGCTAAATTATGTCAGAGTGTAGCGAAATTTATTACTTCCACAAACTTTCAGTTTTCACACTACACGTGTCAACCTTCAGTTGCCACGCTTCTAGTGCTAATTATATGTGTAATAACCTTTCTTTTTCAGTTACTATAGTAATTGTCCTTAGGACTGGCGACCGTAATTTCCCCCAAATCTCAAATATCTAATTACCGCTAGTTAATTGTTAACGTAACGGCCGCACATTCACTTTCTTTATTAACTTTACCCCTTTTCAAAATTAATTTCCACCAGTTTCATTTGCATTTTTCCTTTCATTTAGATGTAACCCTTTCCTCCCTCTTTACCGACAGATTAACTTCGGTGCCGATTGCTTTTCCCAAATTTCCATTAGGTACACGCGGTTTAATTTTTCACTGTCATTAAGGTCGATAAGTGAGGGGAAGGTTACACTGTGAAATACAACTAGCTCTTTATTCACATGAAGTGTTGAGTGCTACTGACAAGGGATTTCATATCGATTCCGTATTTCTGGATTTCCGGAAGGCTTTTGACACTGTACCACACAAGCGGTTCGTAGTGAAATTACGTGCTTATGGAATATCGTCTCAGTTATGTGACTGGATTTGTGATTTCCTGTCAGAGAGGTCACAGTTCGTAATAACTGACGGAAAGTCATCGAGTAAAACAGGAGTGATTTCTGGCGTTTCGCAAGGTAATGTTATAGGCCCTTTGCTGTTGCTTATCTATATAAACGATTTGGGAGACAAGCTGAGCAGCCGTCTTCGGTTTTTTGCGGATGACGCTGTCGTTTATCGACTAATAAAGTTATCAGAAGATCAAAACAAATTGCAAAACAATTTAGAAAAGATATCTGAATGGTGCGAAAAGCGGCAGTTGACCTAAATAACGAAAAGTGTGAGGTCATACACATAAGTGCAAAAAGGAACTCGTTAAACTTCGCTTACACGACAAATCAGTCTAGTCTAAAAGCCGTAAATTCAACTAAATACCTAGGTATTACAGCTACGAACAACTTAAACTGGAAGGAACACATAGAAAATGTTGTGGGGAAGGCTAACCAAAGACTGCTTTTTATTGGCACTTAGAAAATGTAACAGATCTACTAAGGAAACTGTCTACACTACACTTGTCCGTCCTCTTTTAGAATATTGCTGCGCGGTGTGGGATCCTTATCAGATAGGACTGACGGAGTACATCGAAAGAAGAGCAGCACGTTTTGTATTATTGCGAAATATGGGAGAGAGTGTCACAGAAATGATACAGGATTTGGGCTGAACATCATTAAAAGAAAGGCGTTTTTCGTTGCGACGGAATCTTCTAACGAAATTCCAATCACCAACTTTCTCCTCCGAATGCGAAAATATTTTGTTGGCACCGGCCTATATGGGGAGGAGCGATCACCACGATAAAATAAGGGAAATCAGAGCTCGTACGGAAAGATATAGGTGTTCATTCTTTCCGCGCGCTATACGAGATTGTAATAATAGAGAATTGTGAAGGTGGTTCGATGAACCCTCTCCCAGGCACTTAAACGTGATTTTCAGAGTATCCACGTAGATGTAGATGAACCAATCAAATAAATCATCATTACATTATTTGTAATGGACCACGGAAGACAACAGATCCCTATCACCATAACAGAAAATATCCCTGAAAAAACTCCGAATTTTCGCCGTATTATAACTCTCCACCTCCGTACGAGAGTGCGCAGCGTATGTGACTGCCATGCGGAGATCCTGTTTTCAATATCCGGTACTGCCAGGGATTTTTCCTTGCTGGAAAGACTGGAACGGGGTGCATTCGGCATCGTGAGGCCAACGGAGGAAATACCTGATTGAGAAGTGGCGGTTCCAGTGTCAAGAAAGCTGACAACCAGGAGAGCGATGTGCTGGGTGTGCTGACTACATGCCGCTGTGCAACGCATCCCAACGACGACATTGGCGGGTGTCGGTAGCATGGCGCGGTTCTCTAGGCCTGATCGCGGAATTACCTGTATTATGGCTACACGTGGCAATGGTCGATAAGAACGCCAACGAACGCTCGTGGGATTTTAACCACTTGAGACTACTAGAGACCCGAGAAGATGATATGAATTCCTACCACTGCAGCACCAAGCAATCGGAAAAGAATTATTTGATAATATACAAGAAATTAAGCAAGATAACACACGGCTACACGAGACCCAAAAGATCTGCGTGCGCTCGCATTTCTGGTGTACCTGGGGCGCGCAGCGTTTTCCAAGCCGCCCCTCTCTCTGCGCCGGCTCCACCTGGCGATAAATAAGCGTAATTGCGTAGCCGGGCTCCTCGGTTGCGTACTCTATCAGTACAGGCAACTTTTGTAATAAACATTTAGGGCCGGGGCTGTTGCCCAGGGCATTTTTTTATCGCGGAGGATTTACAGCTTGAGGGAGCCCAACCGCAGCTGCAGGTCCCCCTATCGGCCGCTCGCCTGGTCCCACTTTGGCCGCATACGCTCCAGTTGCCGGAACCTGCCATATTTCGTTCGAGTCGGTAACAGTGCTGTCCCCCTCCGAGCAAACAGAGGTTTAATAAACTGGAGGGACGTGACGAGTTTCTGCAGCCTTCACTCTCACTATGGTATTTTGTCCACGAAAAATTCGTTTTCCTAATTTTATCTGTAGCCAATTACACCACTTGAAGTGAGTTTGAACTCTGACACAAGGCTTGTCTTCTGCTTCCACTGCAGATCTCATTTTTACAGACGGAAACGCTGAGCTTAAAAACTGCATCAGCGAGAAGGCGGTATGCACGCAAATCAGCATGAAGTGTTCTAAATGCTTGGATACGTAAATGGTTAGGATTACAGGGCTTTCCCAGACCACCACTCCAGATTGTCAGGTCATACGGCGGGCGACAGTCTGGTTCGTATTCCACCGCTGTCCGTAGCGTCTCCATACACGTCTTCGGCCTCGAATCTCATTGATTAGGGTAGAATTGTCTTCAGTAATGAGCCCCGCTTCGAACTGATCTCTGATGACCAGCTTAGTCTTGTCTCGAGACGCCCCAGACAGCAGTTTGGATACCAAACTGTCTGTCGCCCGACAACCAGGAGTAATGATATGGGGTGCCATTTCTTTTCATAGCGGTACGTCGACGATATCCTATGCCTCACGGGAATCTATCCTAGGCTTATATTCAGCAGAATAATGCCCGCCTGCGCAACGCTACTTTGGCCAGCAAGGTCGCCACTTGTCTTGAGAATGTTTGGAGCCTTATGGTCAGCGCTCTCGAACCATCTCGGAATTTTGACTATCTAACGCGTCAGCTGGGCAAAATTTGGCATGATATACCTAAGAAGTACCGGGTGATCAAAAAGTCAGTATAAATTTGAAAACTTAATAAACCACGGAATAATGTAGATAGAGAGGTAAAAATTGACACACATGCTTTGAATGACATGGGGTTTTATTAGAACAAGAAAAAAAAAAACAAAGTTCACAAAAGTCCGACAGATGGCGCTGGACAGCAAAACGTCAGTGACTGCGCATGACAATCGTGTATAAAAGGAGCTGTAATGAGAGAGAGAATAAGATGCGCCAGCAGTCGCAGCATGTTGACATTACTGAAAAGGCGCTTTTAGTGAAGCTGTATTATCGGAATGGGGAATGTGCTAGTCCAGCGTTACGATCCTATCGCCATAGGAAGGGGATTAGAACGGGTAAAGGTCCGTTGACAAATGCGGCTGTAGCGAGAATGATTTCGAAGTTCGAAGCCACGGTTTGTTTAGACGATAGACCCCGTAGTGGCCGACCGAGCACAAGGCGTAATGCTGCTGAGACATTTCAGGAAGAAATGGAGACTGAAGCGGGTTCGTCTATGCACGGGGAAGTCAGCGCTCGTGCAGTCGCACGTCGCACCGGCATTCCATACACTACTGTTTGGTTGGCACTTAGGCGTACCCTCTGATGCTATCCGTACAAAATCCATCGGCATCATGAACTGTTACCTGGCGATTCAGTGAAGCGGAGGGCATTTGCGGTGTGGGCGTTTCAAAAGATGGCGGAAGATGACGATTGGTTGAGTAACGTGTTGTGGACCGACGAAGCACATTTCACGCTCCGAGGGTCTGTCAACACCCACAACTGCAGAATTTGGGCTACCGAAAATCCTAGAACTGTCGTGCAAACTCCATTGCACGACGAGAATGTCACGGCATGGGTTGGATTTACCACATCTACCGTTATCGGGCCTTTTTTCTTCGAGGAAATGCGTGATTCTGGTTTTGTAACTGCTACCGTGACGGGTGAGAGGTACGCCGATATGTTACAGAATCGCATCATCCCCAGCCTGGCTGATAAACACCTGCTGGAAAGTACGATGTTTATGCAGGATGGCGCTCCACCCCATATTGCTAGACGCGTGAAAGATCTCTTGCGCGCGTCGTTTGGTGATGATCGTGTGCTCAGCCGCCACTTTCGTCATGCTTGGCCTCCCAGGTCCCCAGACCTCAGTGCGTGCGATTATTGGCTCTGGGGCTACCTGAAGTCGCAAGTGTATCGTGATCGACCGACATCTCTAGGGATGCTGAAAGACAACATCCCACGCCAATGCCTCACCATAACTCCGGACATGCTTTACAGTGCTGTTCACAACATTATTCCTCGACTACAGCTATTATTGAGGAGTGATGGTGGTCGAGATATTGAGCATTTCCTGTAAAGGACATCATCTTTACTTTGTCTTACTTTGTTATGCTAATTATTGCTACTCTGATCAGATGAAGCGCCACCTGTCGGACATTTTTTTAGCTTTTTGATTTTTGTGGTTCTAATAAAACCCCATGTCATTCCAAGCATGTGTGTCAATTTGTTCCTCTCTATCTACATTATTCCGTGATTTATTCAGTTTTCAAATTTATACTGACTTTTTGATCACCTGGTACATCCAACAACTGCTTTAGTGAATGGCATGTCTTATAGCTTCTTGCGTAAGGACCAGTACGTTACTGACTTGCTCAATTTGTGAAGCTCTTACTTTTCAGTTTCTCTGAAATTTCAGTCACTTATTTGTCTGTACATGTACATCACATCTACCAATTTCCGTCCCTTCGTACAATTCCTTCGCAGTGCGTCATTTTTTTATCTTAAGAGTGTAATTGTTAAGAAAAAATTCGAAACCTTGCGTCGTTTGCGAATTAGTGGTTAATTTAGCCAATGAGGCTGTTTCACCTGCAGATTCAAGCGGGCGGTATCGCCAAACGCATTCTCCGCTTGGTTTCCTAAAACTGATCATGAGAGTGAAACAAAAATTGGATATGGGACATTAGTAAAGGTCGAAAGCGAGCCAGAGGCTGAGCAGTCTCGTTTGCTATCATCTACGCTATAAGAACACCTATCACTAGCTTTTCCTGGCAGGCCGCTTGAATTTGCGCGCGCAATGCCTGATTGGCTAACTTCAATGCTAATTATCTCGTAAACCGCGCAACATAACGATTTTTTTTCTCATTTCTCAGCGGTGCCTACCGCGCAACACTCTTACAAGCTTCTCAAACTGTGTCTGACCACCCTTTGTACAGAAAGATTACGCACTGAGTTTCTCATTCAGAAATCACATCTCAGTGTTGTTTGTTTGTAGAAACATAGTGTTATTCCTCGTGTAAGACAGAGCGGTCTATGAGCACGTAATTCGACAGCAGCAGGTTCGTCGCCTATCGTGACTGCCGTTTATGGTTCCGCCGTATAACTGTTTGTGTTGACCAGGATTACCGACTGTCATGCAAAGGATTATGCTCAAAGTCATACAGGATCTCTACGGCGTCAGACGACTAGCACACGAGAAGAGATATATGTTCACAGCATGACAATTGCTAAGGAACAACTGACACTTGCTAAAGAACAACTGCCAATTGCTACGAAACGCGCGACGAATTATAGTAAAAGGGAATGTAGAGGGCGGACATGTTAAGTGTAGCGAAGCCTGTGCGTAACGCCATCGATCCCATCGGATTAGGGAAGTATGGGTGAGGAAATCGGCTGTGCCCTTTCAAAGGAACCATCCCTGCATTTGGACGAACCGATTTAGGGAAATCACGGAAAACTAAATCAAGATGACCCGACGCGGGTTTGAATCGTCGTCCTCCCCAATGCCAGTGCGCTAACCACTGCTCGGTGCGATTAGTGCGATATTCCATGTGGTATGGCAACGTGCCTGGAAGACATCATCTGAATGCTTACGGTCGTAGACGAGCAATTAGATGGCTCCAAGCCGCTCCAAGTGTCACAACTGCGGCCAGAGTAATGGGTGTGTCCAAAAGTGTCATCTTGTAGTAAAAAAGGGTCGGTGAAAGTAGAAATGTTATCCGAAGCATTCCGGTGGTCGTAGATGGACCATCACACCGCCAGAGGATCGATAAGTTGCCCTGGTGGCGAAAAGGGACAGACATCTCACTCCTAGGCATTCACTGCAAACTTTGCAAGCGCTACCGGTACACGTGTCTATGTCAGAACAATTTAGTGGCGATTAAATCAGGTTGGTTTCTAAGCTCGAAAGCCTGTTAAAAGTTTCCCACTTTAACTATGCCATCCGCTGGAAAGAGGTTTTTGGTGTAGGGAGCATGTTGGTTGGGGTTAGCAACAATGATCCACAGTGTATGTCCATCCTTTTAGCAGGAGGTCTCTGGGACGACGGCCGTTTACTGTCGTGTCAAATAAAAACACCTACAGCCGTCCTTATGATTTTATTTTATCGCTACCAGTTTCAACGCTTCAGTGCGTCATCTTCAGGCCGTTTTTGATGCGGTACAGGTTGATATGATCCCCATGCATAACACATCAGTTGCCAGCATTACTCGACACGCAGATAATGTGTCAGCATCCTTCCATGGTTGGAGTGCTAACGCATTATCTGCGTATCCAATAATGCTGACAACTGATGTGTTATGCATGGGGATCATATCCACCTGTACCGCATTAAAACAGCCTGAAGATGACGCTCTGAAGCGTTGAAACTGGTAGCGTTAAAATAAAATCATAAGGACGGCTGTACGTGTTTTTGTTTTTCAAGATGGCCCACGGTGGGGTTCTCCGACGAATCCCGCTTCATGTGGCAAGTGATTCTGGACACCAGTTAGTGTGAAGAGAGAGGGAAACACACCACAGAATGTTCATGAACGTCATCGGTATGGCCTAGGGCACATGGCGTGGGCAGGCGTTATTCACAGTGGACGAAGTCCGCTGCATATCTTTGCGCAAGGTATCGTTGCAGCACAGCGGTATTGCAGAGAGATCGTTCTGGATCTTGTCCGTCTGTTTTGGGCTGTGGCAGGTCCCGAATTTCTGTTTATGGACGACAACGCCCGCCCGCACAGGACTGCTGAGATGTCGACGTACTGGAAAGTGAAGATATTGAATGTATGGGATGGCCTGCACACTCCCCGAACCTAAACCCTACAGCGCACACCTGGGATTCTCTTGGTAGACGTTTTTCTCAATGAATACCCCTTATGGAAGCGGGCAGGAACTGGAAAAGGCCTTTACAGACGAATCCTTATTAGTTAGGTAGCCAGCATTAATAACACGTCCAAAATTTGCTTTAGTGCCCAAGGACGACATCTTCCTTACTAAGATTTCCATCGATCTTGACCTGTATCGAACATGAACGTGATTTATGTCTGTTATCCGACTTTCCCATGTGGCTAAATCTGTATCATTTTTCGTTACAGATATACCACTCCATCTCTATTACGCGTGCACTGTGTTTAGTGTGATCCATCATTGCCTGTGACTGTTTCTGTCCAAAAATGTCTCTGTTGTCAAGCAGAGTAGTTCGCTCGACCATGCTGGACCGTACAACCTAGGCACAAACCTTGAGTCAGGAAATGGGCTTGTTGCAGCAAGACAAATATTCAAACGGACAGTGCGGCGATGTCTGGAGCATCTGGAATGTCCGCTCGCCAAACATTGTTGCGACTTGCCTTAACGCGGTAGCTGAGAGACGCGCCAAATGCAGTGCGCCTGACGACAAAGCTGGACACACGGGGTACCATGTCGTCTTTTCATACGAGTCCTGTGTTAGCGTAATCATGTGTGGGGCCTCCAAGGAGAACGAACGTTACCAGCCTGCATTCTTCATACAAGCCCACTTCGTAAAATGATGATATGAGGAACCGTAAGGAACACAACACCATACGTTCGGCTCATATAGCCGGTAATTTAAACAACAGCTGGCTTGTTAAATCCCGCTGTACCTCGCCTTCACGGTCCAGTGAAGTTATTTTTCAACAAGATAACGCAAGACCACATTTTGCCCGTTGTGATTTGACCTCGATACAGGGGATGGGCAACAGCTGCCGTGGCGAGCATGTTGTACAGATCTCTCACCCATTGGAAACATCTGGTTGAGCGGTTATCAAGAGACTGAATCCCACCAATCGCCAATCGTAGCGATTCGTGAACTGTGGCACAGACCTGAAGCAGCATGGAATGACGTACTGGTACTCGTAAGTTTTAATAAACTGACAGCAATAAAAAATAAAATTACAATCTGTTGATAACTAGTTTCGGTTGATTGACAACCATCTTCAGGTCAAACTTGCTAAAGCCTCATTGTCCATGTTCACTGTTGGCACCAACACTTTCGTCATTCTTATACGTCCTGCCGTTGTCTTCCTAAAACAATCACGAACTCACTGTAACACACCTGGCTGTCCTCTGACTCGATCAGCGTGCGCATTGTTGAAGGGTGTGGAATAAACTAATGTACCATAGTCGGAAAGTTAGCTGATTACGGTGCGGTGACGCAATGGTTCTCCTCAACCAGTCAGTCGATCATTAATCGCTTGTGGTTCGTGGCGTAAGAAAACGGGGTGCAGTCACGTCATGCATCAACTACACCCGTTGCCTTCCTGCAAGGGAACTTTATTAATCGGGTGGGTAAATTGTCGCGCGGAAATTGCTGATCAGCACTTGTTAGTTTGTCTGATAAAGTATATGGTCCAGTTCCTGCCAAAAGACTTCTGCTAATGGTCGCTCTAGGATTTGCACTTGCCCACACATTAGATTAGATTTACTTTCATTCCAATTGATCCGTAGTGAGGAGGTCCTCCAGGATGTGGAACATGTCAGAAAAACAACAATACATGACAAATATTTAAACTAAAACAAATAAGCTAATGTACCATTCCACAGGTCCCAAGTGGAATGATCGTCATTTTTTAATGAACACTAAGAGTCATTTTACAAATACTATTGCACTGAATTTAAAATAAAAAAGTTTTTTATTTATTTATAAGGTAAGAAACATGTAATACAACTACTGTAATACTTATTTACAATGAACACATTACTGCACTGAAATGGTGCAGAAGTTAGATTATACTTACACACACACACACACAAATTTTCAGTGAACACATTACTGCACTGAAATTGTGCAGAAGTTATGTTGTACTTATATACAAATCAGTTGGTTTTCCTCAGAAATTCATCAATGGAGTAGAAGGAGTTGGCCACCAATAAATCCTTTAGGCTTCTCTTAAACTGAATTTCATTGGTTGTTAAGCTTTTTATGGCTGCTGGCAAGTTATTGAAAATGTGTGTTCCTGAATAATGCACACCTTTTTGTACAAGACTAAGTGACTTTAAATCCTTGTGAAGATTATTCTTATTTCTAGTATTGATTCCATGAATTGAGCTGTTGGTTTGAAAAAGTGATATATTTTTAATGACAAATTTCATTAAGGAATAAATATATTGGGAAGCTGTAGTTAGTATCCCTAGTTCCCTAAACAGGCTTCTGCAGGATGTTCTTGAGTTCACACCACATATAATTCTTACTGCACGTTTTTGTGCCCGGAAAACTTTAGCTTGGCTTGATGAATTACCCCAGAAAATAATCCCATATGACATTATGGAATGAAAGTAAGCATAGTATGCCAGCTTTTTCATTTTTATATCCCCTATGTCTGACAAAATTCGCATTGCAAACAGAGATTTGTTAAGACGCTTCAGCAGTTCTGTGGTGTGCTCCTCCCAGTTGAATTTATTATCAAGCTGTAATCCCAAGAATTTAACACCGTCCACTTCTTCTATCTTCTTGTCATCATATGTTAGACATATACTCTTGGGACACCCCTTACAAGTTCTGAACTGCATGTAGTGTGTTTTTTCAAAGTTTAGTGACAAAGAATTGGCTAGGAACCAGTGATTAATGTCTACAAATATTTTATTGGCTGATCTTTCTAAGACTACACTTGATTTGCTATTTATTGCAATGTTTGTATCATCAGCAAACAAAACAAACTTGGCATCTGGTAATGTTACTGATGAAAGGTCATTGATATACACAAGAAAAAGTAAGGGCCCCAAAATGGAACCTTGTGGGACCCCACATGTAATTAGTTCCCAGTTGGATGATGCCTGATTGCTTGATACATGTCTCTTTCCTAATAACACCCTTTGTTTCCTGCCAGAGATATAAGATTTGAACCATTTTGCAGCATTTCCTGTTACACTATAATATTCTAGTTTACTTAAAAGGATATTGTGATTTACACAGTCAAATGCCTTTGACAGATCACAAAATATACCAGTTGCCTGCAATTTTTTGTCTAATGAATTAAGTACATTTTCACTGTAAGTGTAGATAGCCTTCTCAATATCAGAACCTTTTAGAAATCCAAACTGTGACTTTGACAGTATGTTATTTGAGATAAGATGGTTATAAAGACGACTGTACATTACTTTTTCGAAAATTTTTGAGAATGCTGGCAACAGTGATATTGGACGGAAATTTGATGCTATTTCTTTATCTCCCTTCTTAAACAGTGGCTTAACTTCAGCATATTTCAGCCATTCGGGAAATATTCCACTGATAAACGACTGGTTACACAGATAGCTTAATATGTTACTTAGCTCAGAATCACATTCTTTAATTAACTTTGTTGATATTTCATCATACCCACTAGATGTTTTTGATTTTAAAGATTTTATGATGGACATTATTTCTGTTGGGGTAGTGAGGGTCAAATTCATATTATGGAAGTTACTTGAAATGTCTGGTCTAAGGTAATCCATAGCAGCATCTACCGAACCTGACAACCCCATCTTTTCAGTAACAGTTATAAAATGTTTGTTAAAAAGTTCTGCAACACTATACACATCTGTCACCAATGCATCATTTACTCTTAATGCTATTTGTTCCTCTTCATGTCTGGTTCTACCGGTCTCCTCCTTCACTATATCCCATATTGTCTTTATTTTGTTATCTGATATGACTATCTTTTCCTTGTAATATATTTGCTTTGACATCCGTATTACAGTCTTTAATATTTTGCAGTATTTCTTATAATGTGCTATAGCATCAACATTGGAAATGTTTCGGATTGACAGATACAGTTTTCTTTTTGTTTTACAAGATACCCCTATTCCTCGAGTAATCATGGCTTCTTTGTAGACTTTGCTCTAACCTTGGTAAGTTTTGGGGGAAAGCAGTGTTCAAATAAGGTAAGCACTTTATTAGCAAAAATGTTATATTTTTCATTCATGCCATGAGCACTGTAAACATCAGTCCAGTGAATGTCTCTGAGGAGTGTCCTAAAATAATCAATTTTTGGCTTACTGATTACCCTCTTGAGCTCAGATTTAACAGATTTTATATCCTGTTCAGTATTAACATTTAACAGAAGGAACTGCATGTCATGGTCTGAGAGGCCATTGACTATTGGTTTTGTAATATAATTTTGTTCATTTGACTTTTCTATAAAGATATTATCAATGGCTGTTTGTGAGCAAGTGGTTACCCTAGTGGGGAACTTTACTGTGGGAATTAAGTTGAATGATAGTGTTACTAACTCAAATAGGTTCTTATTGGGAGAGTCTTTAAGGAAATCTACATTGAAATCACCAGCAACCACTATTTCTTTGTTTTTGGTTGTTAAATGGGCCAGTACAGCTTCAAGGTGGTTTACAAACAGATTAAAGTTACCTGCAGGTGCTCGATATACACTTAATATTATGAAAGATTTTTTGTGAAAATCTAATTCTGTTGCACATGCTTCCATATGCTGTTCTAGGCAAAATTTATGAATGTCTATGTTCTTAAATTTATGACAGTTCCTGATGAATGTGGCAACTCCTCCTTTCTCCATTTCTGATCTACAATAGTGAGATGCTAACCTAAACCCTGTAACACTTAAAAGTTCTATACCAGTGGTCACATGATGTTCAGAGAGGCAGATTATGTCAGCTGGGTTTGAAGACTCTAATTCATCTATGCAGATAGTTAATTCATTAATTTTATTTCTCAGTCCTCGAATATTTTGATGCAATAAAGATAGCTGACATTTCACATTGACTGACTTAAAATTGGATGGAGTTAAAATATCTGCTGACAGTTGAAAATTCTTAACCAATGGCTGTTTATGTTGATGTAATAAGCTGGAATTATGTTTTTTGATTTCTTTCTCAAACTGAAGGTTTGTCTCAGTTCTAACCTCTCTTAAAATTTGTTTTCTTTCTGTCCTCCCTACCCTAAAAAAGGGTCTTTTCTGAATCCTATAACCACTGGTATTTTACCACTCATGACAGTGCCTCCCCCCTTTAACTTTCCTGCTATTTCCCCAGCCAATTTACCCTTCCCCTTCCTGTTGAGGTGAAGGCCATGCCTAGTATAATCCCACCTACTGACAGAATCAACATGAACCACACCAATGTGTGACCCCGCACCCGACATGAGCAGCCGTTCCAGCTCCAAATTAACTCTCTTGACAGAAGAGTTCAAATGAGGTCGGTCATGGCGCCCAAGAACAGATACAAACTCAACACTGGTATGCCTCGATGCTGATGCAATCTTCGCCAGGTCACACTCTATGCTGTACCCAGGATCTCTGTCAATACTGTTACCTGCCCCACCCACTATAACCACGGTGTCTTCCTTAGTGAAATCTTTGCAAAGTGATCCTAAATCCTCTGTCACCTGCTCCAGACCAGCACTAGGTTTAAAAAAATTGGTGACCTGGTATTCTGATCCTAGTTCATCCTGCAAGAGTTGGCCAACACCTCTTCCATGGGAACTACCTAACAACAACACTTTCTTTCTCTTTACTGATTTCCCTACATTCTTACTTTTCAATTTGCTGCTGAAAGTTTGTTGTGCCCTGTCTACACCTGTAACTGCTTGAGGCTCACCAGCTTCTAACTGAAGCAACAGGTCAAATCTATTTTCCACATTCACCATAAAGCTGTCAGACAAAGTTCTAGGCCTGTTCCTCCTGTTGCCTGTTGCCACTTCCCACCTCTCTTTACCCTTCTCCCTCCTTAACCTGTCAAGATCTCCCCTGGCCTTGTCTAACTCAGCCTGAAGGGCAGCAATTTTCCCCTCCTGTTCCAGTATCTTCCTATCTCTACTACAAATCCTACAAAACCACTGATGAGTCTCATTTACTTCCCCTATTCCCACGCCACTACAGTCACCCACATGGAAAAAACTACAGCACCCATCACACCAAAGCCCCGACCTAACAATTCTACGGCAAGTCAAGCACTTTTCACTCATGATAAACGTAATAATTTATTAAGAATAAGTCAGTTAAATTACAGATAAACACGAAAATATGGTTACACAAATTTGGCCTATACGCAACTGTGTGTAAACAAAAACAAAAGTGCAAAGTTTCTGAAACAACAAGTTAAACTTTACGCTACTTTCCGGAAATGCTAGTTAAATAATGAAGAGGTACGCTAAGTTAAATTGCTGGAGAGAGCAAGTAACAACTAAACGAAATTCTATAGATTTGCTGCAGCAGAACGTAAACAGAAAATACGACTGTACGGTCTTTTCGCGTTTTCTGCTATATTACGTAATGAGAAATGAAACCTTTAATGGTACACTTAAACGGCACACTAATACACTTATTTACCACGTAATCAGTACTAATCTATGTGTTTTATAATCTAAAATAACTTATCTTTACGAGAACACCAAACCTCGCGCTGAGCAAGGAACATCATCAGAAAGATAGCCTACCCCACTAGCCACTGTGGTTTAGCCGTATTCGATAAAAGTAAAACGACCCACATCTCAAAAAGTGTTTACTCCCGGACTCGTCAGTATAAAACTTTTTTTTCAATTTTCGGGTAGTGCTTTCGGGAGTCGGACTCTTTCTTTTGTTTAACATCCTGTATAGGGGAAGTTGGCTGACAGAGGTCTGTTCGTACTGATGTAGAATTCAACAGGTAAGGATGTATTTAATTTGCATGTAATCCTTAGACAACAAACGATACAGGAACAGTCACGAATGTAATTTTTTATGTTTCCTAAATACATATGTCGTGACGCGTCACATATGTGACAGATATTTCATACATTTCCTGACGGAAATGTATTCCGGAAACTTTTATAAGATTTTGTAGCAAGATAAGTTTCCGCTGCGGAACATTCGACATTTACGTAACTGTCGCGTGCGGGTAGTCTAAAAGGGGTCGCCATGCTCGATGTCGGCTGTGCTCGAGTAAAAACTTCTCCAAACCAGGTTGGCAGTATTGAACACTTGTATAACCAAGAAAACGCCACGTGGCAGCTTAAAAGTGTTCTACTTTGCGTTTCGGCAATACTACATCACCGCCGAAAAGAACTGATTATGCCTGTAGTGTCGTCAGTTTCTTGCAAACGACAAACTCTGCTTTCTTCTGGCTGTATCTTGGTTTAATATTGCTTTTTGTATACGAGATTCGAAGATCACACGTCGTATTTTGCCAATAACCGAAACCGCCTTCTTGCTTTACTCATAAATGTTTACGTTGCTGCTGCCTCGGTTAAAGCACGAGCGTTTTGCCACACATTTCGAACGTTAGACACTCTTCTTCTTCTTTTCTTCACTTCAGGGAGTAGGCTTATAGTCTGGTCCGTCATCACAAAACCCACATTTTCCTTTGTGTTCCTACAGATCTGTTTCCTGTAGGTCTATATTATATTACATATCTGACTGTTCTTGCTACACCATTCTTTTAAGGTGCTTCTTCCATTTTGTTATCCTAGATTATACTCTTTCATTCATGCAAAATATATTTCTTTCCTTATTTCGGAATTTTTCATTTGATCTGTTAGAGTAGATCGTTTTCTTTCCTTAAAAATTTCATTTCAGCTCACTGTATTCTTCGTTGGTATTTCTTAGTAAAATAAAGTAAAGTGGTCTGGCATTATTTTAGAACAGAGGGGTATTTTCTTTTGAAAGCCATAACTTTCATTTTATTTTCTGTTATTTTCAAGTCATAGAGATTGCCTATTAAGTCCGTTCGACGTAGAGCAAATTGTAAATCAACCTACGTCTTTTATAAAATTGTTTGCTGATCAGCAAAGAGTACAGTATTTAAAATTGTGTTTGTGGGAATTAATTTTATTCCTGGGTTAATTTGTCGTCAACACACAATTAAATAAAGTAGGTGGGAGACTGCACCCTTCTCGTACGCCTGTATTAATTGCTATTGATCCTGATCTCTCCTGTATTAATTAAAATTTTGTTATTTAAAAACAATCTTTTTACCACTCAAATATATGTATATGATGACGTTGTCTTGCCATTACATGCCACAACACATCTCTGTTAACTCTGTCGAAGGAATTTTCATGCTCTACAAATGCGGTATGAGTCTTCAGGTTACGTTATCGTCTCTTGTCAATTATCTGCCGCACTATTGCAATACTGTCAGTTTATGATCGTCCTTTTTTAAAACCATGTTGCTGCTCTGGTAAGAGGGCGCCAGCTATTGTTTTCATTTATTCATTAATTATTCGTGCATGTAATTTACAGCCACTGTTCAACTGACTTACTCCACTATAGTTTTCACCAGCATTTTTAGTACCTTTTTTATAGAGTGATATTATTCCCGCGACTCTCCAGGCTTTGGGTTTTATCTTCCATTTCCAACATTAATGTTATCGTGTCCTGCTGCTTTCCTGTTCATCGGCAGCTTTAATACTACTTCTAACTCCACAATGTAGTATTGCTTTCTTTGTATATTTCATCATCTTGTTCTTTGTCCTTGTCTGTTTTTATGAGTTCAAATTTATCACTGTTTTCTGCTCATAGTTTTTCTGCGCATAATCCTTGATGGTGTTTCATCCAAGTTTCTTTAACTATTGCAAGTAATCGTGCCGAATCTTTTTCCCGCTTGTTGTTTCAGGAGTTCATAAGCCATTTCTTATCTACTATGTCCATCACTTTCATTGTTTGATACCATTTTACCCCCGGGTTCTTGATGAGCTTCTCTCACTATTTGCTTAGGATAGTTAGTTTTTTATGCTGTGCTTTCGTTTCTTCTGTATTTTAAGCTTTGTGATATATCTTCATTCCATATTTTGACACTCTTCGTCTTCCTAAATTTCCTTTACTTCTCTGTAGCCTCCGTCGCTGCCTGGATCATACAAGCTTTAATGTTTTCCCATTCTGCAGTTGTATTATGTTGCACGCTTATTCGGGACAGCGCGAAGTGGTGAGACACTGAATTCGTATTCCTTAGGGTGACCGTCCAAATTCCCATCCGGTCATCCAGATTCTTCCTTTATAAAGATCTCGACGCCGACGGAACGCTAAACCTTAATTTATCTTCTTTAATGTGCTTTTCTACGAATACTTCAGAAAGCTAGCATTGTAGTTCGAGTGTCGCATTGTCCTCGGTGCCCAGTGTCTGTTCAACATCTCAGCCATTACAGACGAGTCGATGAAGTGAAAGCATGCCTGATGTGGCTGTGTAACTAGCCTACAGGAAAGCTTCAGCGCTAAGGCATCGACCTATGTCGGAAGAAGCAACCAAAACAAAATGCTATCAACGTCGTCCTGAAAGCATGCCTCGTGGGTGAACGCACCATTTTGTAAAGCGGCCATATTCGTCAATTCCAAACAGAATCCAGTGACGGTGTAAATTTTTAAGTATTTTGCTTCGAACTGGGGGCTTTACTGCCGGTTGTCATAACGTTATTCCCTCGCAGCTCGTCCGCGCATCGATTTTCGCACGACGGCGGCTATGAATTAGCAATGCCTACCTCGCTCTACTGATCCGCTTTCAACAGCTTTGGACATATTCAAGTTTTAGCTTCTCTTCTACCTGCGCACGTTTCTTTTGCTTTATACCATTTACAAAATATTAACCCGTTGCCTTTATCACCGACTGAATACTGTACTCATTAAAGATGCTGGTCTTGTATCGGTGAAGCACGGGATACAAATCTGCCATATACCGATCCTGGTTTAACATTCATCATGTAGGCAGTAAGCTTTAGCTAATGCCACCTTGGTTCCTCTACTGAAAGTGTGCTCTGTGAATCCCATTCAGAATCAGCGAATACTGTTAACAATGTGGAAACGATTGCATCCATGTCTATACTCCGCAAGCGGTGTGTGGGAGAGTAATTTCTGTGCCACTGTCACTTCTACGTTTCATGCTCCAGTCGCCAGTGGTGAGTTGGAAGAATCTGTCGGTAAATATCCGTGAGACCTCGAATCTCTCTTATTTTACTTTCAACATCTTTTCGCGATGTGTAAATAGGAGGAAGGCAAATATTGGTCGACTCCTCTAGGAACGTACTATCATACGTTGATGCACGACACGACCCTTGCAGGATCTGCCACTAGAGTTAGATGAGCGTAGTCCTGACACATTCACGCTTACTAATTTAAATCATAGCTATACACACTAGTCGTCTTCTGATCTTCTCTATTTCCTCTATCAACCCTACACGGTAAAAGTTCCAGACTGGAGTCTCTTCGTGAGTGTAATACACTTCCTGAGGATGTAGAATTAAACCGCGACTTCCCTGACAATCAAAATAAAATGGTTCTGATTTGGGTCAGGGGAACAGTGTGGCATTCCAGACACGTAACTGGCGCAAGTGGCAGTTCGCGATGATAGAACAAAACACAGACGAATTTAATGCAGATTCCTCGCAAGCCTAACATCCAAAGCGAGAGACGCGTGGTCAATGGAGTGCTGAAGTAGATTCCTAGACCAGAAAATGAGAGGTATCGATGTCGGTCGATGAGGCCTGGCGCGAAGTCGGCGTTCCAAAACACCCCAAAGCTGTTTTATAGGATTCAGGTCAGGAGTCTGTACAGTCTAGTCCATTACAGGGATGTTATTGTCGCGTAACCACTCCGCCACAGGCCGTGCATTATGAACAGGTGCTCAATCGTGTTGAAAGATGCAATCGCAATCCCCGAATTGCTCTTCAAGCAAGAAGGTGCTTAAAACATCAATATAGGCCTGTGCTGCGACAGTGCCACGCAAAACAACAAGGGGTGCAAGACCCCTCCATGAAAAACATAACCACACCATAACACCACCGCCTCCGAATTTTACTGTTGGCATTACGCACGCTGGCAGATGACATTCACCGGGAATTTGTCATATCCACATCCTGCCAACGGATCGCCACATTGTGTACCGTGATTCGTCACTCCACACAACGTTTTCCCACTGTTCAGTCATCCAATGTTTGCGCTCCTTACTACAAGAGAGCCGTCGTTTGGCATTTACCGGCGTGATGTGTGGCTTGTGAGCAGCCGCTCGACCATGAAATCCACGCCTACTCACCTCCCGCCTAACTGTCGTAGTACGTGCAGTGGATCCTGATGCGGTCTGGAATTCCGGTGTGATGGTCTGGAAAGATGTCTGCCTTTTACACATTACAACGCTCTTCAACTGTCGGTGGTCTCTGTCAGTCTACAGACGAGGTCGGCCTGCACGCTTTTGTGCTGTACGTGTCCCTTCACGCCTCATTCTGCTCTTCCACGATGTCTAATGACTGCTGGGGTCGCTGATATGGAGTACCTGGCAGTAGGTGGCAGCACAATGCACCTAACATGAAAAACGTGTGTTTTTGGGGGTGTCCGGATACTTTTGATCACATAGTGCAGCTACGTCGGTGCGTGAGAAACAGTTCTAGTCGCACAAAACGAACATCCAGTTGAAATCTATAGAAGAATGAAAACTGAACACAGTAATGACTGTATCGATATCAGTAATGTGTGATGTTAGGTTGTTCGTGCTTGAAATGAAGGAAACGGTGGTGCTAACCACAACGTGTGTGACAGAGTTAAGAGTGGACGACCGCGAACGACAAGCGACGAAACTCATCGGAATCGGACTGGTAAGCTCATCAGAGAAAATTGTCGGATAACATAACACGGCTCGCAGGTAAGTGTGACATATCATGAGAGGCCATCATTGCAGAACGTAGGTACGTGAAGCCGTGTGCTCACTTCTGACATGAAACAGACGAGACTGGACACCTATCAACAATTTGTTTTGCGATTTCAGCCCGAGGATGGTGAGTTTCAAAAGAACTGAAAGCACGAATTCGAAGAGTTGAAGCACCCCTTCCTTCAGCACAATACCATACCAAACAGAAGCACTGTGACACCTGCAACAATCCGACGCCTTGATTTACTGTCATCCTCCATACCGTCCCGACTTGGCCGCATCCGATTTTCATCTGTTCCCAAAACCTAAAGAATACCTTACAAGGGAACCTCCCCATCGCAACCCCCTCAGATTTAGTTACAATTTGGCACAGTGGATAGGCCTTGAAAAATTGAACAGTGATCAATAGAGAAAACAGGAAGAAGTTATGTGGAACTATGAAAGAAATTAGTAAAATATACAAACTGAGTAGTCCATGCGTAAGATAGGCAACATTAAGGAAAATGTGAGGTCACGAGTGCCGTGGTCCCGTGGTTAGTGTGAGTAGCTGCGGAACGAGAGGTCCTTGGTTCAAATCTTCCCTCGACTGAAAATTTTACTTTCTTTATTTTCGCAAAGTTATGATCCGTCCGTTCGTTCACTGACGTCTCTGTTCACTGTAATAAGTTTAGTGTCTGCGTTTTGCGACCGCACCGCAAAACCGTGCGATTAGTAGACGAAAGGACGTGCCTCTCCAATGAGAACCGAAAACATTTGATCGCAAGGTCATAGGTCAACCGATTCCTCCACAGGAAACACATCTGATATATTCTATACGACACTGGTGACGGCATGTGCGTCACATGACAGGAATATGTTGTCGACCCACCTAACTTGTACACTTAGCGAATGGGTAAAAAGATTCTTCTACCTTGCCCGATTTAGGTTTTCTTGTGGATGTGATGTGATAATCACTCCCAAAAAAGTGATAAAAACATAAGAGTTTGTCACAGAAACTGAAAATAAAAAGTTAAACTTTTCACTCGAGGGAAGAGTTGAACCTAGGACCTCTCGTTCCGTAGCTGCTCTCGCTAATCACGGGACCACGGCGCTCCATGACTGCCAATGTCCTTGATGTTGCCTATCTTTTCATGGACTACTCAGTTTGTATATTTTACTAATTTTTTTCATAGTTCCACACAACTTCTTCCTGTTTTCTCGAATGATCTGTGTTCAGTTTTTCAAGGCCTGTCCACTGTGCCGACTTATAACTAAATCAGAGGGGGGTGCGATGGGGAGGTTCCCTTGTTAGAACACTTCACTTTGATACCGATGAAGTGGTGCAAGGAGAGGTGAGGTTTTGGCTCCGTCAACAAAGTCAAACATTCTTCAATGACGGTATCAACAAACTGGTCTCTTGTGGGAGAAATGTGTTCGTCGCCAGGGAGACCATCGTACGAAAATATGTAGGCATGGAGAATCAAGATGTCTAATGTAAATAAAGTTTACTTTATTTAAAGAGCGTAAGAGTGTTCACCTAAGAAATTCGGATGCATTACTTTTGGGCACGCCGTCGAAATAGGCCTTGTAACATTAGCCAACAGGCCCTTGCTGTATTCGCACTGCGAATCCAGCTCTAGCGTGCGGATTAACGGCAAAAAAATGGTTCAAATGGCTCTGAGCACTATGGGACTTAACTTCTGTGGTCATCAGTCCCCTAGAACTTAGAACTACTTAAACCTAACTAACCTAAGGACATCACACACATCCATGCCCGAGGCAGGATTCGAACCTGCGACCGTAACAGTCCCGCGGTTCCGGACTGCGCGCCTAGAACCACTAGACCACCGCGGCCGGCCGGATTAACGGTTTCCGTAAAATATTTCAGATGTAAAACCGTCCCCCACTCGATTGTTAGAGCACAGACTATATGGGAAAATGTCGTCAGGATAGTCTAGAGTGGAGGCCCTCATCAATATTCGGATTGAAGACCACAACAACGCATTAAGGAAATATTGTTAACCTCCCTGCGTCATGCATACGAAATCTGGCAAATTATTTAAAGACACAATTCATGAAAAGGAACTGACGCTAATGATCGGTGGGAAACGGTTACTCAATTTCGGTTTTCGTCTTCCACAAACTGTACCAAATGTCAACGTTTTGATGCAATAATTTACCAACAGCCGTATGTATTGTAGAAATTTATTTTATTTTATGAACTTCTATGTGCTATCAGTTTCGGCATTACATTGAGGCCATCTTCAGGCCCAAGTCGTCATAGTAGTATAGTCGCCATACACGGAAGGAGCCATATAACTGGATCCGTGAATCAATCGTCCTGCAACAGCTCTTGGTGGCCAGGCAATACAGTTTGTTATATGGCTCCTTCCGTGTATAGCGACTTTACGACTATGACGAGTGGGGCCTGAAGATAGCATCAATGTAATGCCGAAACTTGTAGCACTTAGAAGTCCATAAAATAAAATAAATTTCTACAATACACACGGCTGTTGGTAAATTATTGCATCAAGAAGTTCATGCCAGCCGTCGTCCCACGATCCATAACGGATCAACAAAGATTAAATGTCAACGTGGTGATTATCTGAAGCTTCAAGGGCCAATGAGTCTGCTGCGTCCGCATCCCAGATGAACAGAGTGGTTAAGTATGCTATACTAGCGACAACCGTAACAGACTTGTCAGCAGGAAAGTTGTTGTCCCTGACCAAAGTGGGAGAGCAGGCGATTGGTAGCGCACCCCAAGCGCGCCCTCCCCGGCCTCGAACCGAGTACTGCCTCGTTGAAACAACGCGATGTGCAGTGACGAACAAGCCGAGGGACGACCGCGGACGCGCCACAACTCGTTACCCAGCACAATGGTGGTTGAGTGCGGCACCAGCGAGGTTCGCGCCGCCACCGCCGCGAGGTGTGGCGTGGCGCCGCTGGAAATTGCCGTATCCAATTACCGCCGGCCGTAATGTATTCCGCCCCGGGCCGGTAACGCTCGGCCGCGCCTTCCCTGTTTACTGCGGACACGCGTTACGCACTTGCGGCGCGGGGAGTCGATAGCGGCCCGCACGCCTCAGTCCAATTTGTCGACACGGCGCACGCAGCTTAACATCGCCATTACCGCTATCAGTGACACCCAGACGGCAACTGGCCGGCAACACGGTGAAGCACGAGGCCTGTTCGAGGCCGATTTTGCGAAAAATAAAATTATTCCATCTCACAACTGCACTGCCGGCTGTCCTTGTTACGAACGAGTATGAGATGTAACGACAGGAAGGAATATTCCGCAATTAATAGAAACAGTGTAACGGCAAATTGTCGGACAAAACAACTGGAGAAAATAAACAAGATCGCACTTAACCCAACTAACAAAGGGATGCTACGACTTCGCCGGCCGGACTGGCCGAGCGGTTCTAGGCGCTACAGTCTGGAACCACGCGACTGCTATGGTCGCAGGTTCGAATCCTGCCTCGGGCATGGATGTGTGTGATGTCCTTAGGTTAGTTAGGTTTAAGTAGTTCTAAGTTCTAGGGGACTGATGACCTCAGAAGTTAAGTCCCATAGTGCTCAGAGCCATTTGAATTTTGCTACGACTTTAAGATCACAGATTTACCTTAAACTTTGTACACATGTAATAGGCCATTAAAACAAACATAATGTGCAAGTAGTAAGGTGGAGCGAAAAAAGGTTATTTAAATACACGAGACAACACTATAGGATCAACGTCCCTAATGACTGGACGTTAACCCAAAGTTTCTTCCTTCTTCAGTGACAAAGATGCTGTTGTACACAAATAAGTGGCAACTCTTGAAAATTGCAGAGAAATGCAGCAAGACTAGGTGCACTTCTCTGACAACAGTTGTGCCAGAAATTGTTGAATAAGTTACTGCTGCCATAGCTGAGGATGCTGGACGCAATGTGTAATCAGCTTCAATGTGTAATCTTCAAGCTGTGTCACGACAGCTGAACATTCCGTAGTCAGCCATTCGAAAAATGCTGCGAGCATTTGTGAAATGGTATCTCTAGCGCGGTACCAGGCTGTCGTGGATGCACATGGTCGTCACGTTTTGCAACGTTTGTAACTTGGACCATAAACTTGGTACAAAAATAACAAATGTTATCACCCTTTCGTGTGGAATTTAAACTGTTTCTCTTTAAGAAGGTTTATTCGTTATTCTCTTTCGCATGTCCTTACGAATCTTTCCACAAAGTTTCCTCGTCCTAGAATCAATCGTTTTTCATGGGGCTCTCTCAGGCAGTGAAAGAATAATTGTAACCACCTATTGCTTCAATAATTATCTCACAAGACATAAATGTGCAGAAGCTCTGTTTCAAAAAATTTCATCGGTGTTCGGTCGTCATGACGTAGGACGTTTCGGCCAGTAACGCAGGTGGTCTTCGTGATGGTGACGGTATATACCTGTCGCAGTGGCCAGAACGATAAAGCGTATTGCACCATGCTGCGAGCATGCGCCATAATTTTACACTGCCTAGAACGAGTTTCCTTAGTTCAATAGAAGGCTGCACTTGTAGACCGGTGTGTCGGTCCGCGGAGGCCTCTTCGCCGGGAGACGCCGCGCGGAAGGAAGCGGGCCCTTCTTTATCGCTAATGACGCAGCTGTTTATGCGCCATAAAACAGAGCAGCAGCGGCCGGTGTTTTGTGTTTCTCGCAATGCGAGGCATGGCGGCCCGTCTCGTAATGACCGCTTTGTTTACAGGCCATAAAGCGCGCCGCTATCGCCGGGACAGCACAGCAGCGCTGGCTGGCAGGCACCGTCGCAACGTGTTCCAGCCTAGTCCGCCCGGAAGCGGACCACAGCCGCAACCTCCAGCCTTGTCCCGTCCTGAGCACGAAATAATAATCCGCAAAGTGCGATTACCGGGTGCTCTCACGTTATGTCAGATCATACCCGTTACAAAGCACGTGTTCGAAGCCGTTCTCTTCTGCCCTCCGTTGGAGACTTTAAACACACAAAATAAACACATTTATGTACGTACACTACTGGCCATTAAAATTGCTACACAAAGAAGAAATGCAGATGATAAACGGGTATTCATTGGACAAATATATTATACTAGAACTGACATGTGATTACATTTTCACGCAATTTGGGTGCATAGATCCGGAGGAATCAATACCCAGAACAACCACCTCTGGCCGTAATAACGGCCTTGATACGCCTGGGCATTGAGTCAAACAGAGCTTGGATGGTGTGTACAGGTACAGCTGCCCATTCAGCTTCAACACGATATCACATTTCATCAAGAGTAGTGACTGGCGTATTGTGACTAGCCAGTTGCTCGGCCACCATTGACCAGACGTTTTCAGTTGGTGAAAGATCTGGAGAATGTGCTGGCCAGGGAAACAGTCGAACATTTTCTGTATCCAAAAAGACCCGTACAGGACCTGCAACATGCGGTCGTGCATTATCCTGCTGAAATGTAGGGTTTCGCAGGGATCGAATGAAGGGTAGAGCCACGGATCGTAACACATCTGAAATGTAACGTGCACTGTTCAAAGTGCCGTCAGTGCGAACAAGAGGTGACCGAGACGTGTAACCAATGGCACCCCGTACCATCACGCCGGGTGATACGCCAGTACGGCGATGACGAATGCACGCTTCCAATGTACGTTCACCACGATATCGCCAAACACGGATGCGACCATCATGTTGCTGTAAACAGAACCTGGATGCATCGGAAAAAATGACGTTTTGCCATTCGTGCACCCAGGTTCGTCGTTGAGTACACCATCGCAGGCGCACTTGTCTGTGATGCAGCGTCAAGGGTAACCGCAGCCATGGTCTCCGAGCTGATAGACCATGCTGCTGCAAACGTCGTCGAACTGTTCGTCAGATGGTTGTTGTCTTTCAAAAGTCCCCACCTGTTGACTCAGGGATCGAGACGGGGCTGCACGATCCGTGACAGCCATGCGGATGAGATGCCTGTTATCTCGACTGCTAGTGATACGAGGCCGTTGGGATCCAGCACGGCGTTCCGTATTACCCTCCTGAACCCACCGATTCCATATTCTGCTAACAGTCATTGCATATCGACCAACGCGAGCAGCAATGTCGCGATACGATAAGCCGCAACCGCGATAGGCTGCAATCCGACCTTTATCAAAGTCGGAAACGTGATGGTACGCATTTCTCCTCCTTACACGAGGCATCACAACAACGTTTCTCGGGGCAACGCCGGTCAACTGCTGTTTGTGTATGAGAAATGGGTTGGAAACTCTCCTCATGTCAGCACGTTGTAGGTGTCGCCACCGGCGCCAACCGTGTGTGAATGCTCTGAAAAGCTAATCATTTGCATATCACAGCATCTTCTTCGTGTCGGTTAAATTTCTCGTCTGTAGCACGTCATCTTCGTGGTGTAGCAATTTTAATGGTCAGTAGTGTATTTCCATTTACTAACCCAACCCATCGTGTGCTATTCCAATGTGCATGCACTTTTGCTCCTCTCTCCTTTCATCACGCCGTGCATATCCTCGAACGACATGCACTCCACCTATTCTTCCAGATCAGCTTACCCTCCTCCACCCATATCGTTTACCAACTTAACCAAATTCCCCAGGCTACACTTCCATCTTGAAAAAGCGCACACTTCATTCGCCGTGATCGCAGTGTAGACATCGCACAATAGTAGAAATCACAACCGCAAATATAAAGCTTACCCTTAAAATAGGCAGCGCGGCACACTGATTGCCCTGATGAAACACTTATCCCTAGAGTGGGATAGGCTGGAGCTGATGTGCAGTTCTTTCTGCGTACTCCAGTAACTATAATTCACCACATTGATAGTTGGCCGCTGTGACCGAGCGGTTCTAGGCGCTACAGTCTGGAACCGCGCGACCACTACGGTCGCAGGTTCGAATCCTGCCTCGGACATGGATGTGTGTGATGTCCTTAGGTTAGTTAGGTTTAAGTAGTTCTAAGTTCTAGGGGACTGATGACCTCAGAAGTTAAGTCCCATAGTCCTCAGAGTCATTTTTGAACCGCATTGATATCTGTCTCACAGTTCAGTAACAACACGATTTTCACGGTCACGCCTATTTATTTGTATTTTATAATGCAGTGCGTTACAGCACAGATAATTTTCACTTGCAGTTGCCTTAAAATTTCCGCAAACTCGTGCATAAAAGAGTGGGGTTATTAAAAATTGTTGTTTTAAATCTCGATGAAACGGCTGTGCACCATTTGTAGCAATAATTTCATCTGTCGGTATATGCCTCGTAAATTTACGTAATTTTCAAGTACATAGTCTAGAAAACAATTTAACTGATTGTGATTGGGAGCAATGCTCAACTCTGTGAGATATAAATCTTAAAGCAAACATATTGCAGAATCTTTAGACTATCTTTCGATTTCTTACCTGAGCTAAGTGAAAACTGCAACCCATAATGCGAAGGTTTCGAAGCAGTTTCTGTGCCGCTTCATGAACTGCGACTTCAGAATCTAAGATTAATGTTTCAGGGTTTAAATTTTTAGTGCACGGACTACGAAACCATTCGACCTGCATTCGTACGCTGATACAGTTTTTGAAAACATCAGACGAAAGGCAACTTGTACTTACTCCACGGTAGTATACAGGATGAGTCACGAGGTTTTCCCCCGGTTGCCGGAGGTTATCCTTAGGTTATTTGGAACAAAAAATGTTGATCCATAATTAAGGAGCTACAACAGAGTTCTGAAACATGCCACGGTGTATGTAGCGATACGCTTCTGTTCACAGGACACACGATCAGTCTTAGGTAGACAACTGTAGCGAGTGGTACGTTTCCATAACAACCACCTTGTTGATACTGCCGTCACTGTTTACTGTTATTGTCTCCTGTGTTCAGTACATTTCAAGGGTGCCTTACAAGTTTTCGTCGCAGGAGTATGGAGAGATGGCGTACATTTTGGGCTCCTGTGATGGTAATGCGAAAGCTGCTGTTGCCGAATATCACTGTCGGTATCCTAATCGTAGGATTCCGAGTGCCAAAACATTTAGTGGAACATATCGAACATTGCTAGAGACTGGTACTCTTCCCAGTATTCGTATTGGCTTAGAAAGACATCGTGGCGTTCAAAAACAGGAAAACATTCTTAATTCAGTAGAGCGCACTCTTCGTTCAAGTACAACAAGCCTAGCTAGTCGACTGAACGTTTCACAACCTGAGGTATGTAGGATTCTTCATGAGAATGGACTATATCCTATTCACGTGAAGAAAGTTCACCATTTGCAGCCACATGGTTATGCTAACCGTTTGCACTTTTCTAACTGGTTAAATGGAAATCGGCAGCTCTATCGCTTCATAATGTTCCGTGATGAGGTAACCTGTACAAGAGATGGTAATAGCAACATGCATGATGTGCATGTCTGGGTAGACGAAAATCCCCATGCCACGGCAGCATCTCAGTTTCGACGCAGATTCAATGTCAGTGTCTGGTGTGGTGTTGTGTGCCACCAGGTCCTGGGGCCGTTTATTCTCCCGGGAAATTTCATGGTCAGATTTACGTTAACTTTTTACAAACAAGACACCACATTTACGTCGAACATGACGGGGCACCTACACACTTGCACCATGTGGTAACAGCTTATCTTAATCAGCAATTCCCACCTCGATGGAAAGGTCGCGGGTGCCCTATCAACTGGCCTGTCAGATCCCCAGATTTGACACCCCTATACTGCATCTGCATCTGCGGGTGGATGAAAGACATCGTGTACGACGTTAAGGTGGAAACACGGGAAGAACTGATACAACGCATTTTCGTTGCCGCGACGTCAATAAGGAACGGGCATGTGAAATTACGAAATGCTACTCGCGCGGTTCACTCCCTTGTGAATCTTTGCCTTCAAATGCAGGGACGAAATTTTGAACACTTGCTTTAAATCCACTCTGAATGCAAGAGACTGTTACAAAATTGTGTAAATTAATTATTATGTGCATTTTTGATAGTGAAATCCTACTATAAAAGATTTTTCTGCCATTTTCTGAGTTTTTCAATTACTGTAGCTTCTTAATTATGCTATGATCCCGTTACTTTATTTACATTTTTTGTTCCAAATAACCTAAGGAATACCCTCCAGAAACCGGAGGAAAACCTCGTGACTCACTCTGTATGTATATAACATATAAAGCTGAAAGTGTTTCGTATCCTATCCGCTAATACAGTATGCATATTACCACACAGAAATTGCGAATTTTGCTCAGCAGTGAGAAATACCATATTATTTTCCAGATCTACGAAGCAGAAGTTTTCGTCTCGATTTCTTAAAATATCTAATGTTTTTAATTGCTCTAATCCCGGAGGTTTCAGTACTACGATGGGTGGGCGTAAGTTTCCTTCGGGCGCCATACAGTGGTAAACAAAAATTAGTTGACTCGTTATTGCGTATTTCATAGTCAGGTGACCTAGATAATTCCGTCCGTATTATTTTAATAGGGTGTGGAGTCAGTTCTTCACAAGTTTTTCTTTTGGAACTATTCCGCATAACACGTGATTCAATGACATTAGCGCTTTTGTTTTCAGGATCATGGGTGTGTCTGCAGTCTAATGATGAAATGAGTGAAAGAGTATATTTCAAAGTTTCGACACAAATTTTCTCCGTGAACGTCCACAAAAGTCGTCCTTCCTCATTTTATGCTGTTTTCTGTATTTAAAACTGTCCTTACTAACATATTCCGCTCCACGGTTTGTGATAGTTTTATGAAATACAGTCTTTAAAAGTTAAAGTGACATGAAAAATGTAAATGAGCTTCGATATAACAGTTGAGACTTAGTTCCCACTACCTACGTAAAACAGTAACTTCGCACTGTGTACATGGAGCTACCGAGCACAACATACAGTTTACAGTAACATTCGCCTGTGGCCATAGACGACACGCAATCTTCGACCTAGCGCCATCTGCAAGCAGCAGTAGTTACGTACGCAGGATGGGACAGAAAAAATGCGGAGTTGCGAAACTTGCGTAGTGCGTAATTACGCATTTAATTTAGCGATAGGTCTATTAACACTTTGCCGTCCGCACGTCTCGTACAAATTCATTCGCTTGGCGCCGGCAGCGCTAAGTCGGATTACTTGGCTTGTCGCCAGCCGCTTGTCACCTTTCCTTTGATGACAAGCTTCAAACACATTGACTTTTGCGTGCTTTAATTTTCCAAAAATCCTCTATTTTGCCGTATCGTCCCACAAACTCGAATTTTCTTTTCAAGTAACTTCTCTGCAAGTTCTATACCGATATAATAATTATCCATGCAGAGGTGATGTCACATTCGATCAGTGTGTGTCAATAGTTCCGTCACTGTTTTTGCTAAAGGCTGTCCAGCGCCGGAATATATCTTGAATGAGGAAATGTATCCGTACTCGAATCACACAGCATCCGAATGAGTATGCCATATTTCGCAATTTTCGACGTATTGCGAACTTTAATATTTAACCGTCCACGCCACGGTATCATTCCTTCATCAATTGAGATGTTTTGACTTAGATTAAACGTTTCTTTAAACTTTTTGAAAAAATAATCAATTACGAATTGCACTTTGACGAGCCGGTCGGCACTATCCAGTTTATTGTTGCTGTCGGAAAAATGTAAAAATTATAATATTTGTCTGAATCGGTTGCGGGACATCGTTTTGCGAAATATCGGTGTGTCTATCAACGGATTAGTTGACCAATAGCCATTGCTCCTTGCTTTTCTTACAATTCCCATAAGGATAGCAAGCCCAAACCATTTTCTAAGTTTGGGTCCGGTAACGTCGACAAATTTGGCATTTTTTTAAAATTTAGTTTCCTTCTATTGCAATTTTGACTGTAGTACTTTTTGGTTTCGTTGCTAATGTATTCAAATAGTTCGTTCCCAATATATAATTGTACTATATCCTCGACGCTCTGTGTATCTTTGGGAAATATGTTTGAACCCGGGGATCCTTCAAATTTATTATTGGTCCTCGGTAAGTCAAAGTCTGACCACGGTGCACTGTCTTCTTCGTCTGATTGAGCCGAATCAGTTCGCAACCGTAGCGTTCGCCGAATTTTTCTTGGACGTGTTTCACTATCTTCCTACGATTCTGCTTCATTTTAATTTTCTTGATACCCAAAGTCTTCTTCCCAATCGGCCAAGTCGTCCAGAACATAAGACAAGACGTCCGCGCATTCATCGTAAATAATCCTATTGTCTCTTTTTTTCCGCCATGATGAAAGAGCACAAGTACTTATAAAAACAAAACACTTGTTGACGTGTGTAACTTATTGTTACCTAAACAAAACACCAACAGAAAGCAAAAGATACTAAAGTGCTGTCGCCGGCCACTGCGCGATACTATGCAGACGACACCACTGTGGTGTCGCCGGACGGCATAGTGTTGAAATTTATCTTTTGCGGTAATGGAAAAGCATTTTTTGCGATAAAGAAAATTAAATTTTGCGGATTTCCTTTTACGTCTCTGCGCATTTGCGATCCAGCAGCACGTACTCGTGAATGGGGCACGGCTGTACCCTAGACTGAATGTCCCAGGCACTGTTTTCGCCAATAAACTCAGGACAGTCACTGTCTGCAAAGTCAACACAGAGGGTGTCGATGACCGTGACAAATAAATCATTAACACTACAATTTAATTCCTCCAACTAATCAAATGTCTATTCAAACACTGTTAAAAAATTATCCCCTAGAAAATGTGTCACAAAATTTTTGGGTCTGTGGGTTCAGCAAGACTTAAAGTGAGACACACATATAAATAACTTGTCTAGAAAACAATCATCTGTGTGCTATGGCCTAAGAATTTTAAAGGCTACAACAAGCAATACTGCAGGCATACTATGCACAGCTCCACTCACTAGTCCCATATGGGATCATTTTCTGGGGATACTCAACTCACAGTGTAAAGGTTTTTAGAATGAAAAAGGAGCTGTAAGAATAATTCGTGGCGTTAAAAAGATGGAGTCCTGTAAATCCCATTTTACGGAGCTTGGTGTTCTAAATGTTCCAAGTTTATTCATTTATGAAACTATCTTGTTCACTAGGGACTACCTCCTGAAAACAGGCAAACTGCTACAGAACAAAAATGTACTCAACTATAGTGCCAGATGGAAATCAAATATACATCAAAAATATCACAGAACAACCACTTATCAGAGGAGCATAATTATCATTGGTGTAATACTACACAATAAGATACCAGAGGAAATTAAAAATGCTACTCATCCAATATTTAAAGCTAAACTAAAGGCTTTTCTAATAAAGCACTGTTTCTATTCTGTCAGAGAATTTCTGAATACGTAACAAAATTATTTGTAATAGGTACCTATTTTTAATTTGGCTACTATTTTGCTAATACTATGTAGATTAGATTAGATTAGTACTTGTTCCATAGATCATGAATACGACACTTCGTAATGATGTGGAACATGTCAGGTTAATAAAAGGTGTCTGTACAAGATATTACATTAGACAAAATATTACATGACACTCAATATTTTAAATTTTTATTTATTTATTTTTTTTTTTTTTTTTTTTGTGAGGTTGGGAAATTACCCACTTGCTATATCCAAAAATTCGTCTAATGAGTAGAAGGAGTTGCCATTAAGAAATTCTTTTAATTTCCTTTTAAATGCTATATGGCTATCTGTCAGACTTTTGATGCTATTAGGTGAATGACCAAAGACTTTTGTGGCAGCATAATTTACCTCCTTCTGAGCCAAAGTTAAATTTAACCTTGAGTAGTGAAGATCATCCTTTCTCCTAGTGTTGTAGCCATGTACACTGCTATTACTTTTGAATTCATTCAGATTGTTAATAACAAATTTCATAAGTGAATATATATACTGTGAGGCTACAGTGAAGATTTCTAGTTCTTTAAATAAGTGTCTGCAGGATGATCTTGGATGAGCACCAGCAATTACTCTGATTACACGCTTTTGTGTAATGAAAACTCTTTTACTTAATGATGAGTTACCCCAGAATTGTAACTTATCTTTGACCTGTCCGATATCAATTGTACAATTTGTGCTGTATGATAAAACTGGACCAATAAAAAATCAAATCAAAGCAAATCAGGCAGTATGCACATATTATAAACCGTGGTCTTCGGATGGATCTCCGCCGCGGTCCGAAAGATTCCATCGCCCCGGTGGTGTTCCGTTCCTTTTTCCGCCAAATTTTGTGGGAGTTTCGGGATGCTGTTGTTCTTTACACTGATGGCTCTAAATCTGCTGATCGTGTTGGGTATGCCTTCACGTCCTCTGTTGGAACGGAAAGTCATCTGCTGCCACCTACATGTGGGGCGTTTACTGCGGAATTGATGGCAATTTCCCAGGCCCTTACCTTTATTAAACAGTCCCAACACAACCGCGTTTTGTTATGCACAGACTCGATGAGTGGCCTTCTTGCTATTGACCGGTGTTTTTCGCGCCATCCCTTGGTCTCTGCCATCCATGATCATCTCGCTGATATTTACCGCGCTGCTTGTTCTATTGACTTCCTTTGGGTCCCTGGCCATGTGGGTCTCCCGGGTAATGAGCTCGCTGATCGTTTGGCTGGGGGAGCAGTTACTTACCCCCCGTTTTCTGTAGCCCCTCCTGCAGCGGATTTATGGCTTCACATCAAATCCCACTTCGCACAGTCATGGGCCAATTCTTGGGAGGCTACTCCCCTGTCTAATAAACTTCGTGCATTTAAGGTGACACCAGGCCCGTGGCGTTCTTCCTTTCGCATCTCCCGAAAGGACTCGACCACACTGTGTCGTCTCCGCATTGGCCATACTCGGTTGACCCATAGTTTTCTTTTGCGTGATGAGCCACCCCCACTATGTTGTTGTGGAGCCTTCCAGTCAGTAGCCCACATTTTGGTTGAATGCCCCCTTCTTTTGGCTCTGCGTGCTAAGTACAGGCTCCCCCACACTTTACCTTTGATGTTGGCTGACGAATTCCGGATGGTCTCTCTGGTTCTCGGTTTCCTCCGGGAAAGTGGTTTTTATTCTCAGTTTTAAGGTTTTTAATCTCTCTCTGGTGTTGGGGCGGGGCGGTGAGTGTTTGGGTGTCTCCCACTGTAAGCAGTGTTCGGAGATTCCTGATTCACCTCCCTGACCGAATTCCTCCTTTCTTTCCCTTTTACTCTGTTTTTACCCTTTTTTTAAGGCTTGGTTAGTCTTTCTATTCCCATACGTACTTTCTACATTATAGCAGTTGTACCTTTTAAGTCACAGGTGGTCTTGCCTATGCTGCTTCAGCATAGTGTTGGGTTCGTTCTCTTGCCGACTTCCCTCATTTTGTTTTTTACCAATGACAACATGACTGCCTTTTTACGTTTTTTCCCTTTTTCCGTTTTATTGTTCTGACTTTACTGAGTTGTC
This sequence comes from Schistocerca serialis cubense, assembly GCF_023864345.2. Taxonomy (NCBI): domain Eukaryota; kingdom Metazoa; phylum Arthropoda; class Insecta; order Orthoptera; family Acrididae; genus Schistocerca; species Schistocerca serialis. The sequence goes on along the minus strand of NC_064642.1, from coordinate 629,388,500 downwards.
CCATTAGCGGAATGGCGCATATTTGAAACAAGGGACTGATGACCTTGCTGTTTGGTCCCTTAAACCTCAACCAACCAACCAACCAACCATAATCCATGGTGCCTCTGAACACAGTCTTTGAGGGTGTTACTTTTTTTTTTTGGCAGTGTGTAATATTAGGCTGTTCGTATTATTTTGTCCAACCCCTGCAGCAGCTTCGTGCTCTAGAACCGAGCGCCTCCCAGAGGGACGAATGACAGCTGCGACTTTGTGTGCGCTGGCGACCCTCCCAGGCACACTCTCCCTGCCACTGCGCCGCCTCGCCGCGAGCCGAGGCTAGGCTGGAGGTGACGGCGTTGGCAGGTGCACGGCGTCTCCAATCTCGGCGCACCTAACAAGCGAATTTGAATACGAAAGAATGCAGATGATAATCTTGCGGGAGCAAGGGCGCGGCGAGGCAGAGGAGAAAAACTTTCTTCTTTTTCGGAAAAGAAGGGAAAAGCCCGAGGCGGCGGTGGCGCTGACGGGGGCGCCGGAGAAATTGGAGCTGAAAAGCAGTAATTCTGCGGCGAGGGGGAGCGAAACCTTAAATCTGATTAGGGCGGCGCTTCTTCCCTTTGTGCCGGGAATGGGGCATAAATAACCCCCGTGAATATAGAGGCGCTCGTGCCCAGGGCTGCGGCGGCAACGCGATTACGCGCCGGCAGCCCGGGACGAGCTGGGAGCTGCGGCGCAGGACAGCGCGCCTGCGGAAATCCAAGCACCGCTCGCTTGCGGCCGTCTCATCAGCCCTATCGCGTCTTCATCACTTTTGTCATAGACCGGCAAAGAGAGGCGCCGCACTCCGAATTCTACCTGCATAGTCGGTCGAGGTTGCGTTGGCCTCGATCTGGCATAGATAGTTGGAGTCAGTCGAGGAACTTTTGTCGCAGAAACTGCCAGCTGGGTCAGTAATTTTTGAGAACATTTCTCGCGCAGAAACATCGCTATGGTTAAAAGCACATTACAAATATATCCAAACAACCTCGACCGCAAAAACATTTATTTCGATGTTAACAGGTGTGGTGTGGGTACTGTAAGACCTTCAGTACACACACCATCAGATTACTTGACTTGTCGCTCTAACGAAGTAGGCGAGTGTCAGCAATATGTCTCGTGGTCTTATCGTGGCGTGTTTATCTTCTGCCGTTAGGTCATACGATAGAAATGCCACTTGCACGCTTAGAGTAGCAGATTGATGGTGACCAACTTTAAACAGAACTTGATTAACTTTCACACACATTTATTAAAATAATAACAAGCATAAAAATTACTTAACTTGGTTCTGGAGGCTATTTACAATTGACAATCTGAAGTTCCTTTGGTATTGGTACGTTAATGTTATTCTCACATGTATCTCTGATACTTGACAAAAGTGTCTATACATTTATCTTGATGGCTATGTACAGGAATATGGTAATCCTATTAGGCGCAGACTGAAACTTGACTATAGACTGGTACAGACAAATGTAGAACTCGTACAGACTGGTACAGACTAATTGTGACTGGTACAGACAAATGCAGACTGACTAATCGGAGGTCTGTACACTCGTTACAATACCTCGCGCGTTCAGGTATCACTGCGCAAGTGTGATCCGCGACGAGAAAAGGTTCTACGTTAGCAGCAATCTCATTGGCTGCGTTACATATTAATACGCGGATCGGCGGAAGCAGAATTTGGTCCGTCTCTATGGCAGCGCCATCTCGTAGTGCGGAGACGGACGAGCGCTGCACCTGCGCTGTTGTGCCTGGTGGGGCGCGCTCTAGTGGGAAAGTTGTGTACGCGCTGACTACGCGGAACTACACTCCTGGAAATTGAAATAAGAACACCGTGAATTCATTGTCCCAGGAAGGGGAAACTTTATTGACACATTCCTGGGGTCAGATACATCACATGATCACACTGACAGAACCACAGGCACATAGACACAGGCAACAGAGCATGCACAATGTCGGCACTAGTACAGTGTATATCCACCTTTCGCAGCAATGCAGGCTGCTACTCTCCCATGGAGACGATCGTAGAGATGCTGGATGTAGTCCTGTGGAACGGCTTGCCATGCCATTTCCACCTGGCGCCTCAGTTGGACCAGCGTTCGTGCTGGACGTGCAGACCGCGTGAGACGACGCTTCATCCAGTCCCAAACATGCTCAATTGGGGGACAGATCCGGAGATCTTGCTGGCCAGGGTAGTTGACTTACACCTTCTAGAGCACGTTGGGAGGCACGGGATACATGCGGACGTGCATTGTCCTGTTGGAACAGCAAGTTCCCTTGCCGGTCTAGGAATGGTAGAACGATGGGTTCGATGACGGTTTGGATGTACCGTGCACTATTCAGTGTCCCCTCGACGATCACCAGTGGTGTACGGCCGGTGTAGGAGATCGCTCCCCACACCATGATGCCGGGTGTTGGCCCTGTGTGCCTCGGTTGTATGCAGTCCTGATTGTGGCGCTCACCTGCACGGCGCCAAACACGCATACGACCATCATTGGCACCAAGGCAGAAGCGACTCTCATCGCTGAAGACGACACGTCTCCATTCGTCCCTCCATTCACGCCTGTCGCGACACCACTGGAGGCGGGCTGCACGATGTTGGGGCGTGAGCGGAAGACGGCCTAACGGTGTGCGGGACCGTAGCCCAGCTTCATGGAGACGGTTGCGAATGGTCCTCGCCGATACCCCAGGAGCAACAGTGTGCCTAATTTGCTGGGAAGTGGCGGTGCGGTCCCCTACGGCACTGCGTAGGATCCTACGGTCTTGGCGTGCATCCGTGCGTCGCTGCGGTCCGGTCCCAGGTCGACGGGCACGTGCACCTTCCGCCGACCACTGGCGACAACATCGATGTACTGTGGAGACCTCACGCCCCACGTGTTGAGCAATTCGGCGGTACGTCCACCCGGCCTCCCGCATGCCCACTATACGCCCTCGCTCAAAGTCCGTCAACTGCACATACGGTTCACGTCCATGCTGTCGCGGCATCCTACCAGTGTTAAAGACTGCGATGGAGCTCCGTATGCCACGGCAAACTGGCTGACACTGACGGCGGCGGTGCACAAATGCTGCGCAGTTAGCGCCATTCGACGGCCAACACCGCGGTTCCTGGTGTGTCCGCTGTGCCGTGCGTGTGATCATTGCTTGTACAGCCCTCTCGCAGTGTCCGGAGCAAGTATGGTGGGTCTGACACACCGGTGTCAATGTGTTCTTTTTTCCATTTCCAGGAGTGTATGTACATAACATCAATCATGATAGTCGAGGAACTTTTGTCGCACAAACTGCCAGCTGGATCAGTAATTTTTGAGAAAAAATCTCGCGGAGAAACAGCGATATGGCTAAAAGCACATTAGAAACAGACCCAAACAACCTCGACCGCAAACACATTTATTTCGTATTTGACAGGTTTCGGTCAGATTTTGGCCTTTCTCAGACCCTCAGATCATGATCGTAGGCGGTGGCCGTGAATGAAGCCGGTGTTTTTTATTTCAATCTTTGATCACAATATGAATTCTTTAGACGATGACAGGTTTCAGTCCGTAATGACCATCCTCAGATCTATAATATACAAATATATACAACTAGTGAGCAGTGTGTCTTTTAACGTAATAAAGCAATACATATCAGAATATACTATAGTACAACCAGGGAGATGTACAGAAAATATGGTAAAACGTACCTTTTTTACACCATGTCCTAAAGTGATAAGGCGGAATTAAGTGAATGAAGCTCTAGCAAACCTATGCTGATTGTACCCAATCGTAAATCCCTCTTAGAGGCCGAAGCAATCCACTTAGCATGTCCATGAAATACGCTCACTTCACTAAAAGGATTCTTTTTTACTTGCATCCCGAATTATATAAAAGAGGGGAGCCCGAATGGCCGAAGCGTGAAACTAAATCCGGAAGTGTGAGGGCCGTGCCGTGCCGAGCACAAACACCGGAACAGGAACAGACAAAACAAACGAAACTAACTGGAAGCCAGCGAGACAAAGCACAGGCGCCCGGGACATTCCGCTGCTGGGAACGCCGTCAAGGCCCGATAAGGAAGCGTGTTGACACAGCTCAACCCCCCGGGCGGCGCACGTTCATGAAGGCTCGGGATTGTATTTTGCTAACTGGACTGCAGTTATCTGAGAACTGTGTAATTTCACACAAAGTGACGATTCATACTCATTACTCGGTTCTATACGTTCGTTTATGACTTGCAAATGATACGTTTATTCGGTTACATCCACAGTGGAGGTCTGTCCATTTTTGCCATTTTTTCTGTGAGGGCAGTGATAGTTTTTCTTGACATACGACGCACATGACGTTAAATTTCTTAAACATTAAGCTTAGTTGCCAGTTTTTGCACCAAGCGTTGATAATCTGCATCTCTTCCTACATTTCGCAAGAGTTTCATGATTATGAGACCTCGATCTGTACAGCAGTACCGCCTGTGGACGTAATGGAGGAGCCATTGACGTGATATACCCGATCATTTACACATGCCGCCGGCCGGGGTGGCCGAGCGGTTCTAGGCGCTACAGTTTGGAACCGCGCGACCGCTACGGTCGGGCATGGATGTGTCTGATGTCCTTAGGTTAGTTAGGTTGAAGTAGTTCTAAGTTCTAGGGGACTGATGACCTCAGGAGTTAAGTCCCATAGTGCTCAGAGTCATTTGAACCATTTACACATGCCGATTTTGGCTCGTTAGGGGGTAAGAAAAGTATGTAACCGGACCGCAATGAGTAAAGCCACTAACACAAGCGTCTTTAACAAAGACTTATGACAGCGAACCGAGTGTTCTGTACGGACAAGTTACTCTGTAACTACAATATATGATCTGAAGATGGGCAGCTAGCTCGAAACCAGTAATTGAAAATAAAGAATAGCGATCGAAGACTGAAACGCCATATTTTATTTTCTTTAACAAAGGGCAGACTGTTATGTGCCTAGCCCTGCGCGTCGGAGCAACATTCGAAAACGGCGGAGATGGTGGGTTGTTCCTATGCTACTTTCGAGAGCATCTATGGCAGTGGTTCCCAATCTGGGGGTAATAACCCCCTGAGGGGCAAAATAAAATTTTCTGACGGGTAAAAGCTAAACGATTTGGTTCTGTTTCAGTGACGAAACTATTTTCAAAAGATCATTACTATTATCACAATTTTGTAAGAGTCTGATATTTACTATGCAAGTTGTCAATCATTACTTTTTCTCAATTAGTAGCATTAATCCGGCGGAGGTTTAGAGGTTCCTCACATAATGCACCCACTGCGCACGCATATGATGTGCTTTGTTCCTTACATTGCTGATGATAAAATCGAGACATGCACGTATGTTGTTGTTGTGGTCTTCAGTCCTGAGACTGGTTTGATTCACCTCTCCATGCTACTCTATCCTGTGCAAGCTTCTTCATCTCCCAGTACCTACTGCAACCTACATCCTTCTGAATCTGTTTAGTGTATTCATTCTTGGTCTCCCTCTACGATTTTTACCCTCCACGCTGCCCTCGAATACTAAATTGGTGATCCCTTGATGTCTCAGAACATGTCCTACCAACCGATCCCTTCTTCTAGTCAAGTTGTGCCACAAACTCCTCTTCTCCCCAATTCTGTTCAATACATCCTCATTAGTTATGTGATCTACCCATGTAATCTTCAGCATTCTTCTGTAGCACCACATTTCGAAAGCTTCTATTCTCTTCTTGTCCAAACTATTTATCATCCATGTTTCACTTCCATACGTGGCTACACTCCATACAAATACTCTCAGAAACGACTTCCTGACACTGAAATCTATACTCGATGTTAACAAATTTCTCTTCTTCAGAAACGCTTTCCTTGCCATTGCCAGTCTACATTTTATATCCTGTCTACTTCGACCATCATCAGTTATTTTGCTCCGCAAATAGCAAAACTCCTTTACTACTTTAAGTGTCTCATTTCCTAATCTAATTCCCTCAGCATCACCCGACTTACACGTAATAGATGCTGAATGTCTCAAGAAAATGTCTTCTCGAAATTGTAGAAAGTACTTGCAGTCGTCCAGAATTGCTTCATTACTCGCTCCGTAACAGATAAATGAATTAATTGATAGCACAGCAGTAACTACATCTACACAGATACTCCGCAGGCCACCGTAAGGTGCATGGCGGATGGTTCCTGTTCCGCAAATAGTGAGGGAAAACGACTGTACGCCTTTGTGTCTTCCTTACGCGCTATGTATGTTGGCAGTAGTAGAATTGTTCGGCATTCAGCTTCAAATGCCGGTTCTATAAATTTTCTCAATAGAGTTTCTCGAAATGAACGTCGCCCTCCCTCCAGGAATTCCCATTTGAGGTCCCGAAGCATCTCCGTAACACTTGTTCGAACCTACCGAAAACAAATTGTGCAGCCCGCCTCTGAATTGCTCCGATGTCTTCCTCCAATCAGACGTGATACGGATCGCAAACACTCGAGCAGTACTCAAGAATAGGTCGCACGAGCGTCCTATATGCGATCTCCTTTACAGGTGAACCACGCTTTTCTGAAATTCTCCCAATAAACCGAAGTCGACCACAGTTCCCACATGCTCGTTCAACCTCATATCGTTTGCAGCGTTGTACCCAGATGTTTATCGACTTGGCAGTTCAAATAGTTCAAATGGCTCTGAGCACTATGGGACTTAACGTCTGAGGTCATCAGTCCTCTAGAACTTAGAACTACTTAAACCTATCTAAACTAAGGACTTCACACATATCCATGCCCCAGGCAGGATTCGAACCTGCGACCGCAGCGGTCGCGCGGTTCCAGACTGCAGCGCCTAGAACCGCTCGGCCACTCCGGCCGGTGACTTGACAGTGTCAAGCAGGACACTAGTAATACTATATGCGAACATCACAGGTTTGATTTTCCAACTCATCCGCATTGACTTACATTTTTCCATGTTTAGGACTAGCTGCCATTCGTCACACCAACTGGAATTTTTGTCTAAGTCGTCTTGTTTCTTCCTACAATCACTCAACTTGACACAAACAAGGCTGTACGCAATATTATTATTATAATCATGGTTAACTTGTTAGACACAAAGCATTAACAGCCCGAAGACCTCCAATTTGTGATAGTTCAGAACTAAGGAGTCCAGCAATAAAGTGATTCACAAAAAGTGAGTATAGTGCACGTATCTGAACTTGTTTGATTTTAAATGGGGTTGTAGCGTGCAGGTCAAGCAAGTATCACAATGGCGAGGAGTAATGCAGGGGAAGCACGTTTTGCTACAACTGTGTACCCTCACTGTGGATAGTCAGCTTTTTTTATCTGAGAAGGAGTTGTGGGTAATACTTGCGATGCACCGCAGATTGCTTCATCATTCATTCCAACACACACACACACACACACACACACACACACACACACCATTCGTCTTTCATATTTCATCATTTAAAAAAAATGTTTTCCAAGAAAGAGTTTTCATTCTACAGTTTAGTTAGTAGCTAAAGTTGATGTGAGGGGACGGGGGAGGGGGGGGGGGGCGGGGGCAACAGACGGCAGGGGGAGAGGGTGGGGGTACTAGCTAATGTCTGATTGGATTTCGAGGTAACGGTCTTAGGAAGGAGGGAACCATTGATCTATGGAAAGCAGCTCCAACAACAGTGAAGTCGCCAGTAGGCGACAATTAGTTGGACGTCCACGCCTAATCACAGAACGTGAAGGTCGGAGGCTTGCCCGCTCTGCAAAGTAGGATAGGTGGCGATCTTTGGTGTATCTAACGACAGAGTACAATGCTAGGCAAAGGTATTTCGGTGCACAGCGTTCAGCGCACATTGCTGAATATGGTGCTCTGAAGCAGACCTCTATTTTTACCCAAAGACATCATCAGTTACTATTGCAATGGGGATCAATGAGAGTTGACCGCGCATAAATATAAATGTTTCACTTATGCGCTGGCGTAAGCTGTCGCCACTGCACTGGTCGGCATAGATGCAGCGCGAAGATCGATTAGTAGACACAGGGTCAAGCGGGCCTATCACGAGAGAGGCCAAAGACACACCCACAAGCAACACGCCACCAACGCACTCTCGACAGTATGTCTTTAGATCGCCGCCGCTGAGCCAAGGGCCTCACTCAATCGTTTAGTCTCACTCAAGCATCCAGTCTGGCATCTGACTGTTACTCACACAGCGGGTGTATTTCGTCACAGGCTACGACAGTACATAGTGTCCAGATTAGTGTCTATAGCAAGATTAATTTATCTCAACCAGAATTGTACTTTACCAGCAGTGAATAATGTGTCCGCAAGAGGACTATTGCTGATGAACTTGTACTACAACATATGAACTGTATTACAGATAAGTAAAGTTTCCAGTTCACGTAAATAAAGAACAGTATTAATCCGCGTGTCCAGTTGTGTTGTAGAAAGACGATACTGGCCACCCATAACAGCATCCTCTTCCTCACCTCCTTGCAGTACAAGACTCTACAACTTAGTCGTATGAATCATGCATGAGGTTGATCGAATGTGCCGTCATCCAGGCTGTTCAAAACATGCACCACGCCACGAATGCTTGCTGGTAAGGGCTCTATTTGCTATGAGAAACATTGATATGGGCTTCCACGATACATGTGGTAGTAGTCGATGGCACCAGCTGTGGATTACGTGGCCATTATTGTGGACCGCCTACCTTCCTTCATGACTGATGTCTTTGCTGGTGGCTGTGGTATCTTCCACCTTGATGACTGTACATATCGCGAGACCAGAATCGTTGCACAGTTGTTTGAGTAGCATGAAAGTGAACCCACGCTCACGCCTTGGGCGCCAAATTCGGCTGATCTAAACTTGATGGAGTACATCTGGTAGACTACTGGGCGTCAGCTCGATGCCTGGAAACCACTTATAGGCCTGAAACTTTTCTGTGGTGTATAATACACGTGGAGAAGCTTCGTCAACTGTCCAGTCCATTCCCGTGAAGTATTTCCAATCATGGTTTCATACAGAATATTATTTAATTTCAATTCCAGTGATGGTAATTATGGGCCCATTGCATAGTTAATCGATAAGTCGACAACCTTAATTGACAAAGTAATGCATTAACATTAATTTTCCTGAGCCATCTCGACCCACCTATGTGTTGCCTGGATTCAGGTCCCTTGGATGTAGAGGGGAGACCATTTTTAATATCCTCTAACCGGTTAAACTCAGAAAGACACCAGATGCCGTAAATAAGAGTGTATGCCATTGAGTTCAAAAGTCGCCTCCTATATACCTGTCATATACTATACTTGACATATGCTACAGGTGTGTCCCTATAGAAGGGCGCTAAAGTTTTCTATCTCAGTATTGAGTGCTTGTAACTCCTTCTGTTGGTTAAAGACCACGTTAAATATTATACACAAATAACTGTATTTAGGCTTGATTTAACGTGTTATACGGCCATTGGCTGACAATGATGTATTGTTGGAGACACTATTTAAGTGATGTAATTTGCTTGTCATGCAGCAATGGTTATACATCTCCTAAAGAGGCTTCTTCAGACTCCCATGGGTACAGCTTTCTTTCTTTTACGTATTGGTTGATGTACTACGTTTCCTTTTGTGCTTGTAGTTTGCATTCCTTTAAGTACATTAATATTACTCTCTTCACAGAGTAAGAGATATGAAGATGACCAGAACAATGGTCGAAACTGGTCACCAGTAAATAAATAAACATCGTTATGCGGTTGAGACTGTAATTATATAAAAAAATTTAATCTACGGAAGTTCTCAGGTTTCTGAGTAATATATTTTTTAACTTTTTTGAAATTACCTCTAAGCAGGTGTGTGTGTGTTTTGGTACTGTTACTTGTGTTGGTGCCAATCTGACCTGAACCACTTGTTTGTGTTGTACTACAATTGCATCACAGGCACAAAATTATGAAATACGAAACGATATCTTATTTTGTGCGTTGTTTGGGCTCTGGGAGTAAAACATATGAGTGGAAAACAAACTAACAAATACCTGATACAGTTTTATTAGCCATGCATTACATGTAACATAGCGTGACATATCACGCGGCCCATTGGCTGTAGGAAAAGCAAAAAAGGGTCGACAAAATGGTATGGGAATCAATAATATACTATTATTGGATAGTCCATTCATCTGTTTTATTGGTGGTACCTAAATCACACGATCGATTTCGAAAACACGCTGTTTCATCTTCAGGCTTCGTTACGACAATCTAGCTCAGCCGAAGCAATGAAGTGCGTAAAGTGATCCGAAGCACAATCACATCTAAAATCGTGTCTGCTCAACGAAAATTAAAGCGTGAAACTTTGGTTACTGTATATATGGTCTTAATATTGGGTGCGCATAAGAACTGTCAGACTAATGCTTACAACAGCATTACAGATATTCGATGAAGTTACGTTTTGGATAATTTTATGCACCTCACTTTTTCAGGTCGTGAAACTGCAACATGAATGTCTGTAGACGAAACAGTATCATTTCGAAATCGATCGCGCTACACAGATACTCTCAGTGAAACAGCTAAATGGATTATCCATCAGAAGTATATTAATGACATACAGCTGAATGCCCTAAGATTCCATTCATGAACATGAATCACACCGGAATATAGTCGACCTCCATAGATGATTGGTCAGAGCGGTGAAATGCCATGCGAGGGCGACGGGTTCGATTCCCGGCCGTGTCGGAGATTTTCTCCTCTCGGGGACTGGGTTTTGAGTTCTCTTTATCATCATTTCATCCACATCGACACGCAAGTCGCCGAAATGGCGTCAACCAAAAAGACTTGCACCAGGCGACTGGTCTACCCGACGTGAGGCCCTAGCCACACGCATTCACCGAAATACATGGAAATCATCCGTATCGGAACACTAAAAGAAATATACCACAAATAGAGATATAACAAAAACACTTCTTTGACGAAGACAAACAAAACAGTGGGAATAGGACTCTCTCTCTCTCTCTCTCTCTCTCTCTCTCTCTCTCTCTCTCTCTCTCTCTCACACACACACACACACACACACACAAAATGAACCAGACATCAAGTTTGCCGACGTAAATTTCCGGGTTGTTTGGTAGATTTAGAGAAACGACTTAAAACGTCGGAAACAAACAATAGAAACAGAGTCTTCGGCATTATACCTCCTTAATCTACAGACCGCATGAGTTTACTCAGCACACAAAAACCAGAAAACGGAGCAGAATTCTATGCCGGCTACATGTTCGCCAAGTACATGCCAAGGTATCTTTGCCGCAGCGTGAATTTGTCGCTCTAGAAATGTTGGTACACCAGTATTCGATCTGTCCAAGCCCAAACGGGGAAAGAAACTAGCAGATTACAGCTTGTGTGTGTGTGTGTGTGTGTGTGTGTGTGTGTGTGAGAGAGAGAGAGAGAGAGAGAGAGATGAAAGGACACGTTATGATGAAAGGAAGTGAAATAGGCTTTTCAGTCTTTCACTGTTGACACCATGTTCTTTCATCAGGCTGTGCCCTTGCCTAGCGACTATCAACCATTCTATTCGGTCACCCGCGGCAACGTTCCCAGCGTAGTCTGTGGCCAGTCACCGCCGTGACAGCCGCGAGGCCGCCCACAATTGTTCCTCGACGCGTCCAATGAATATGAAGAGCGAGGCCCACCCTAGCGCCCTGCTGGGAGCCTTGTTCGCCTTACGAGTAATCTCGCTGCAGAGAGGCGCCCCACCAGACATTCAAATGCGTCCTGCGAGATCCCGTAAACAACGAAAATTCGTTTGCAACATTCACGATTTAAAAGCTCCTAGGTACGTTCTAATCGCATTCGGAATATTATGAGGGCGCTAGTCTGCGACAAGAGTTTTCGCCAAAACTGTGTTCCTGTTGGCCATTAGACCAATGTGAAGTCCCCGTTCAAACGAACAGAAATGAAAAAATGGTTCAAATGGCTCTGAGCACTATGGGACTTAACTTCTTAGGTCATCAGTCCCCTAGAACTTAGAACTACTTAAACCTAACTAACCTAAGGACATCACACACATCCATGCCCGAGGCAGGATTCGAACCTGCGACTGTAGCGGTGGCGTGGTTCCAGACTGTAGCGCCTAGAACCGCTTGGCCACCCCGGCTGGCGACAGAAATTAATCTGAATGTGAAAAGCACATGGTCACTAGAAACACGACAGATTCGTAATGGAAGAACGAAGCAGTTACACGGAGCAGTAAGAACGAAAATATTTGCAACTAACTGATGGCGCTATCCGCTACCAAGGCTCTAAGAAATTATACACACTTGTCCCAGCGGGAAAGAAATATTTGCGTTAATGGAGTTAAGAGCGACACTTTGTGTTTATTTCAATACTACAATACTAATAAATGCTGAGAAAAGGAACTACAGTATTTTTGTCATCTTTCTTCTGATTTCGGACGTTTGCAAGTGCGTACTACAAATTTTCCACGCTACAGATTTTTATATGCCCAAAGGTGGCTGTTAACGATTCGCCCGGGTAGCTTCACACGTCAGCACGCCGCTTTCGGGATTCGGAGAGGCACGTCTATCCACGGAGCCAGTCTTGGACTTGGTTCCCGGCCGCTGTGGCCGAGCGGTTCTAGGCTCTTCAGTCTGGAACCGCGCAACCGCTAAGGTCGCAGGTTCGAATCCTGTCTCGGGCATGGATGTGTGTGATGTCCTTAGGTTAATTAGGTTTAAGTACTTCTAACTTCTAGGGGACTGATTGTTGTGGCGTAACAAGCTAGTTACGCCACACTGAGAAGGGAGCCGAAAGGCACGCGTACACACACGCCGACTGGCGTCAAGTCTGGAACAGGATACGTTATGACTGCTATAAAGAAAATACGTAGCTTTGGAATATACTTAACTTTATTCTTTGTTGGTTTACAACGTTCTTCTTGAGACATTTATACGATAACTCTCAAACTAGGTAAGGCTAATGGCGCCTTGCTAGGTCGTAGCCATGGACTTAGCAGAAGGCTATTCTAACTGTCTCTCGGCAAATGAGAGGAAGGCTTCGTCCGTATTGTCGCTAGCAATGTCGTCCGTACAACTGGGGCGAGTGCTCGTCCGTATCTCGAGACCTGCCTTGTGGTGGCGCTCGGTCTGCGATCACACAGTGGCGACACGCGGGTCCGACTTGTACTAAATGGACCGCGGCCGATTTAAGCTACCACCTAGCACTGATGACCTCAGATGTCATAGTGCTCAGAGCCATTTTGGGCGGTCTCCCACATTCTACCAGCTGAATACCGGGCTAGTACCGACCACGTTCCGCTTCCGTTACACGATTTACAAATATGTCCAGAACGTTCTCACTCTTTCTCATACGGTAACACTAGACGCAGACGGGGTACACACATTTTTTCTCGAAAGGGGGAGGGGAGGGGGAGGAGGAGGAGGAGGAGGAGGAGGAGGAGGAGGAGGATGAGGAGGAGGGGTCGGGCCGCTGGCCACCCTCTATCGTTAAAACTGCCAATTTCAGATTACCATACCAACACCGTGAACATACGGAATAAGGACAACAAAAAGGGTTTCGCAGAAATGGTATTTCTGCTGGCCAGTTGGAAAAAAGGATATCTTTTCAGAGGAGTCTCTTGGCGGGCAGTAAATATTTCAGATAAGAGTCATCTTCTGTCTGTATATAATCCGTGTATATGCCAGTGGGGCACCTACGAATTCCTTCAGATCCTTTTCCGTATCGGCTGGCCGTCGTACCTTGGTTTCTCTGTTCCGTTCATGACGGAAGGGATTTAATGGTGAGTCATCCATTCGTGCTATATGTCCGTAATATTTCTGCAAATTTTTGTTGGCACTGACGACTGAGTTATGTGTATGGAGTAAGGCATTTCGTAGTTTAACAAGCTATCCTTTCTCATACCGTTATCTTAGTAGATATACGCTGATAACTACCCAAGAATATGATTTGTTTTCTGAGGAATTTGCAAATAAGAATGTTATTAGGTCAGAATGTGATCATATTTACACTCGTGCACGAAACTAATTGTTCTACAGCAACACCCTGCAAGTTACTTTGCGGTGGATGGCGGAGGATACTTTGCGTGCCACTCTTACCCGTGCCCCCTCCTTTCCCTGTTCCAGTCGCGAGTGGTTCGTGAAAGAACGATTGAGGGTGTGCCTCTGTGTGAGCATGAATCTCTCTCATTTTAACTTCCGATCTTTCCGTGAGTTATACGTAAAGGGAGCAATATATTTGTTGAGTTTTCTAGAAAACGTGCACTTTCGAAACTATAACAGTAAACTACATCGTAATCCACAACGGCTCTGCCACTGCAGTTGATTGATCATCTTCGTCACGCTCTCGTATTCACTAAACGAACATGTAACGAAGAGCGCTGCTCCTCTATGGATCTTCTCTGTTTCCTCTATCGGTCCTATCTGGTACGGATCCCATACTAACGTGCAATATTCAAGTAATGATCAGACGAGGCTTTTGTAAGCTATCTACTTTAACGGACATCACTTCGTACGCATACTCCTATATATTTTATAGATCTAACTGCTTCCAGTGACTGTTTTGCAGTCGTATAATCCCACAATTACGGTCTCTTTCTCTGCGTGTGCAAAATACGTTACATTTGTTTATGATGAGTGTCAACTGCCACTCTCTACACCAAGCGTCTGTCCTCTGGTTTTGGTTGATACGATTTTGTTTATTACGCAGGTAACTTTATTATTTATTTATTATTATGTATTTATTACTTAGTATTCACCATAGGTGAATGATTTTTATTTAGTCTTCATAAATGTATTCCTGATACGAAGATTCAACTGCGGAAAATAACATATCGAGTCTGCGGATGCTCTTTAAGAAGTAAAGAAAGTCTCACAAAATACGCCACACACGGGCCTATGCCTGGGTAGCTAAAATAAGAAAAACTTTTTTACATTTCGAATAAGACAGAGTCGCAGATTACAAGTGTTCCAGCGCCCATCAGCATGACTATATCTACATACATGCCTTTACTCTGCAACCTTTACGAAGGGTATAGGGTACTTCTTATTGCAACACATATTAGACTTTCTTCCCGTTCCATTTGCATAAGGAGAGCAGGGAGAATAGCTCCGTAAATGTCTCTTTGTTATCGGTTTCTACGAGTAATACGTAGAAGACTGTAGTATATTCTTAGATTCCTCACTTATATCTCTTCTTGAAATTGTGCGAAATTTTCGTGGCATAGTTTATGCCATCGGTTCAGTTTTCTCAGCACTTTCGAGACCCAAGTGAATGAAACATATTTGTGTCCATTTTTGCTACCCTTCTTTGCACACGTCAAATATTCCATTTTAGTCTTGTCTTTTATGAGCTCCACACACTTGAGTAATATTCTCGGATTTTCGCTGGAGTGTTCGTAAGGAATGTCCTTTGTAGGCTCATTGCATTTTCGCAGTGTCCTACCAGTGAAACAAAATCTACCACCTGCGACTCAGTCTATGTGACCGTTCTACTGCACATCCTCACAGAGTGTGACAATTTCTGTTTGTATGGGTTGGCTCATTGTCATAATGATTGTAGTCATAATATGTTACGGTTCTACGTAGTACACACATCTTGAATGACATACGGTGATAGCCCAAGGCCTTATGGTGTGTGGTGCTATTGGCTTCAACCACGAATCACAGGTGGTACGTGTCCAGGGCACTGTGACTCACGCGAATGATATCGTGCGACCCGTAACCATACCATTTCTGCACAACACCCCAGTCGCCATTTTCCAGCAGGACAATGCACGACCGCATGTTGCTGCACGAACCTGTGCCTTCGTGGTGTCACAGGATGTCGGCCTTTTGCCTTGACCCATCAGATCACCAGACTTGTCACCAATTGAAAATGTGTGGGACATGGTGAGACGACTGGGGCAGCGCTGTGATCCAGTGCCAACCACCACAAACGAGCTTAGGTCAATGGAGCATGGATGGCTATACCACAAAACGCCATTCGCGACTTATATGCGTAGATGCCATCACGCATTGGATCAAGTTATTAGTGCCCATGACGGACCCTGTGCTTACGAGGCAACAGGGGCACGTGCTGAACCGCTGCATGCTAATCAGTTCTTCAGAATGTACTAATATACATTTCCTGTGAATGTGAAAGTCGTTCAAGGTCTTCTGTTTTTCTGAACATGAGTGATACGTGTTACAAACCGGGCACAATAGGAAGGACCAGGCCCCTTTGCTTTTTTCTTTTATCACTCGCTTATTACATCAGAGAAATGCACATTTCAAGACAAAATTTAACTACATGAAATAGTGCTCCCAGTAAAGGTTAACATAAGCAGTGACAAAACTTAGTTCTCTTAAGGGTTTCTGCTGGCAACAAATTTTATGGAGGCAATGTGAGGTTTATATCAATTTAGCTCAAACACGTAGCTAGTGATTGAATCACGACACAGACTAACAATTTCGGCAACAAATAAATAGCGTGAATTTGTACTCACAGTAACCAACTAATCAACAGTCTTGCCATTGAATAAGTAGTAGGCCATTTGGAACGAATTAGAAACACCCAGCAACTAGGGGAGTTAATACCAACAGTCTTTAAATGTCTTGCTCCCCATTAAATAAACAAACGTACAGTAATTAAATGAATAACAAAACAAACACCCTACACTCCACTCAAACTCTTCAGTGGAAGCCAAGCCAAAATGAAGATTCCATTAACTGAGTAGCACTGAAGTCACACTATAGCTCATCTCTGTGTTCCCAGACACACATGGGGCAAACTTATACAAGACAAGATTTGGAAGGGAGCACATCAGTAAAACCGGTAGTGGAGCTAACTCGTGCCACTGAAAATTAAGGTACTAGACTGGGGCACAAGGTGGTATACAATGAGGTTGCCTTAGTGCTTTACTGCGCTCCAAAATATTAATTCAAATGGCCAATTCAAAATTAAGTACACATAAACCAGCATTAATTAACGAGGAGTGACACCAGGTCGCTCGAAGGGATGACAACACTTAATTGAAAAGACAAATGCCGGAAGCGGCAGTAACATCAAACACCTCCCCCGAGTTTTAACCAGGAGTTACTTCCCGCTATACAAGTAAACGTTTAACCAAGCACAAGGAAGGAACCCCAAAGATAAAATTCAAATAAAACCCTCAAAAGATTATAAATGACAGGGAACTCCAACTATTTAAATTTAAAAGAATTACCTCTCCATAAAGGCAGTGTAAACGCTAAGGCCACACTTAAGAGGCCACCAAAATTGGTTACAAAAAGTCTTATACATTTGCTCCTTTTCTTTAAAAGAAACACAAGGCTGCTTTACTCCTGCTGGACGTCCGGTATGGCCCGTGTAGGGTACACCAGGCAGCAATCCAAGCTAGGCGGTCGCAAGGCACGGCGAGCAAAATCAGGAGAGCAGACAGGCAGCCAGCCAACGCATATCATCCATGCTGAACCGGCAGACCGCGTACAACCAACTCCACATATAAGTGGTTGCTTCCCACATCGTACCTCGCGGCGTCTCAACAGGTAGCCCGAGCAAACGTCAACTGCCACTCGCCCCGCGAATGCAGAAAACAACGAGGCAAGCAAAGATAAGAAACATCGAAGGATCGATAATGGACATCCAAAAGACTGGCGCGCCAGTAACGAGCGCCACGGCTCTGTGTTTCCTACATTGCTTGCAAAATTAGAACCGATATTAAAGTTTCTGTGTAAATGCCTTACATTTCATATTGCACGCTCACGTGGCTTCCTATACAGGGTGTTACAAAAAGGTACGGCCAAACTTTCAGGAAACATTGCTCACACACAAAGAAAGAAAATATGTTATGTGGACATGTGTCCGGAAACGCTTAATTTCCATGTTAGAGCTAGCTCATTTTAGTTTCGTCAGTATGTACTGTACTTCCTCTATTCACCGCCAGTTGGCCCAATTGAAGGAAGGTAATGTTGACTTCGGTGCTTGTGTTGACATGCGACTCATTGCTCTACAGTACTAGCATCAAGCACATCAGTACGTAGCATCAACGGGTTAGTGTTCATCACGAACGTGGTTTTGCAGTCAGTGCAAGGTTTACAAATGCGGAGTTGGCAGATGCCCATTTGATGTATGGATTAGGAGGGGCAAAACCGTGGCGCGGTACGTATGTATCGAGACAGTTTTCCAGAACGAAGGTGTCCGGACAGGAAGACGTTCGAAGCAATTGATCGGCGTCTTAGGGAGCACGGAACATTCCAGCCTATGACTCGCGACTGGGGAAGACTTAGAACGACAAGGACACCTGCAATGGACGAGGCACTTCTTCGTGCAGTTGGCGATAACCCTAATGTCAGCGTCAGAGAAGTTGCTGCTGTACAAGGTAACGTTGACCACGTCACTGTATGGAGAGTGCTACGGGAGAACCAGTTGTTTCCGTACCATGTACAGCGTGTGCAGGCACTATCAGCAGCTGATTGGCCTCCACGGGTACACTTCTGCGAATGGTTCATCCAACAATGTGTCAATCCTCATTTCAGTGCAAATGTTCTCTTTACGGATGAGGCTACATTCCAACGTGATCAAATTGTAAATGTTCACAATCAACATGTGTGGGCTGACGAGAATCCGCAAGCAATTGTGCAATCACGTCATCAACACAGATTTTCTGTGAACGTTTGGGCAGGCATTGTTGGTGATGTCTTGATTGGGCCCCATGTTCTTCCACCTACGCTCAATGGAGTACGTTATCATGATTTCTCTACCTGTGCTGCTAGAACATGTGCCTTTACAAGTACGACACAATATGTGGTTCATGCACGATGGAGTTCCTGCACATTTCAGTCGAAGTGTTGGTACGCTTCTCAACATCAGATTCGGTGACCGATGGATTGGTAGAGGCGGACCAATTCCATGGCATCCACGCTCTCCCGACCTCAACCCTCTTGACTTTCATTTATGGGGGCATTTGAAAGCTCTTGTCTACGCAACCCCGGTACCAAATGTAGAGACTCTTGGTGCTCGTATTGTGGACGGCTGTGATACAATACGCCATTCTCCAGGGCTGCATCAGCGCATCAGGGATTCCATGCTACGGAGGGTGGATGCATGTATCCTCGCTAACGGAGGACATTTTGAACATTTCCTGTAACAAAGTGTTTAAAGTGACGCTGGTACGTTCTGTTACTGTGTGTTTCCATTCCATGATTAATGTGATTTGAAGAGAAGTAGTAAAATGAGCTCTAACATGGAAAGTAAGCGTTTCCGGACACATGTCCGCATAACATATTTCCTTCTTTGTGTGTGAGGAATGTTTCCTGAAGGTTTGGCCGTACCTTTTTGTAACAGCCTGTATAATCTGCGAGTAAAGTCTTCTACGGAAATTGTAAACGTATAGGGAGACTGAAAGGACGAGAATCGGAAGTTGGCGCCGTTGATTACGAGACCTGTGGGCTGCCCGTGGAATGCCGCCTGCGTCCTTGCGGCACCCCCTGGGCCCACGGGCCCTGTAATATCGAAATTTGATACGCGCCTTTCCTCTCGTCTCGCCATTACACAGTGCCGCCAACAAGCCGGCACTAATACCGTCTGCCGCGGGGTCAGCCTGCGACGTGGGTACACGCACACACGCACACGCGTAATCGCCGTGGAGCCAGAGGCTCCCACAGGCGACAGAATGCCTTCACGCGGCCACATTGGCCACGGTTCCCAGCGCGCAACGCACCGTGTCGGTAAACGCCGCGACGCCAAAACTACGCACGCATTAAACGCCGGCCGCCTTACCAGCTCGGAAATGCTTTCCTCCCATTTCTCCTATGGTGTGCGTCTGCAGAGAGGGGGGCCGAACCACTGTGAAAACACCTCTGCGACAAAGGCCGCTGATGCGCCGAGTAGTAACATCATTGTCTCAATATCCTGGGCTAAATATCTTCGACTGCTGGCTTGTGATATGGCCGTGATCACATATTTGCCTATCTACCTCAACATCTTTGTTCTGCAGACCACTGCGGAGTGGAAGGCAGAGGGTACTTCCTCTTCTTCCTCTGATTCGCGTGTGGTGCATGCAGAAAATGACTGCTTCATCTGTTTGCGGGCTGTAATTGTTCTAATGTCTTCACGAGCAATACGTAAAGAGTTGTAGTTGATCCACATTTAGTATCAGTTTACGCACACATATACGGGCGTCTAAAAGTTTGTAGGGATATTAAATGGAATGATCACGTACGTTCAGTCGTAGGAAAACCAGGGGACAAACTTCGGTTATTGTTAGAATACTAGGGAAATGCAACCACTCTAGGAAGCAGATTGCTTGTGTAACACTCCTTTGACACGTACCAACTAGGACTAACAGGGAATTACTAAAGTACACAATGTAGGGCGGTGCGAATGCTCGCGGACTACTTTGATTCATGGCAGAGCGTCAAGGATATTCCAGAAGAACTGAACTTGGTTCAAATGGCTCTGAGCACTATGGGACTTAACTGCTGTGGTCATCAGTCCCGTAGAACTTTGAACCACTTAAACCTAACTAACCTAAGGACATCACAAACATCCATGCCCGAAGCAGGATTCGAACCTGCGACCGTAGCGGTCGCGCGGTTCCAGACTGTAGCGCCTAGAACTGCTCGGCCACTCCGGCCGGAAAACTTTGTTAGTGTGTCATTTATATTCCTGATTTCTCGTATTACAAAGAAGGTGTTTTTAATTTTTAATTGGTATTTATTGTTGTTCTGCATAAAATCGTGGTCCTCCTTTTTTAAGAAAATGTATCCTGTGTAAATGGTTGTTTGAGTAAAGAGGACACATTGTAAGCTGCAAGCTCAGTTCAAAATTTGTTCTTTAGCTGCCATGTTGTTCTCTACTGTTGCCAAGTTGAAAGTGAAATATGTGGTTTTATTACATGAACCTTCAACACTTTAATATTTGGCATGTACTGTGTGTACTCGATGTGATTATCTTATAATGTAATATGATCTTCATATCTGATTTTTACGTTTTATACTTTTTTTACCACCGAAGATGGTCATACTGTGACAAATCGATTTGCTGCAATAAATGATTTCAAACGTCTTACAACTGAGGCTGCCATTTTTCTCGTTTACGGTACTAATATTGCGGTCGTTGAGCACGCGTTTCCCAATGGAACAAGCTTTGGGGTGAGTTTGAACGTCGATTTCGCTGCAGACACCAGCGTCCAACATCACTGGATAAAAAGAGTGGAGTAGACTTGTGGAGTAGCTTCTCGTAACAGGCACATTAATAGGCAGTGCTAAGAGACGCTCGAGGTGAAAGGGCGTTGCCACTGGGCAGTAGATGCCTGGAAACGAGTGATCCTGAGTGGTGAATCTTGCTGTTCCAGTTGGCAATCAGGTGGAAGGGTTTTGGTTTGACGAACGCCTGGTAAACGTTATCTTTCATGTGTGGTGCCAACAGTGAAGTACAGAACAGGTTGTGTTGCGGCTTGGGGATGTTTTTCGTGGTTACGCGTTTAAGGAAGTTTTCAATGTAGAAGAATAAGAACACATTTTATACCATTGTGCCGGCCGGGGTGGCCGAGCTGTTCTAGGAGCTACAGTCTGGAACCGCGCGACCGCTACGGTCGCAGGTTCGAATCCTGCCTCGGTCATGGATGTATGTGATGTTCCTAGGTTAATTAGGTTAAAGTAGTTCTAAGTTCTAGGGGACTGATGGCCTCAGAAGTTAAGTCCCATAGTGCTCAGAGCCATTTTTATATCATTGTGTACTGCGTACAATACAGGAATAGTCTGAAGACGATGAGTGTTTCTGTCGTGACTCTTGAAATTTTCCCGGCATGAAGAGTACTCCACGAAGCTTCAGGATTGTAGTCGGGTGAGTCGACGTCTTGCCACGATATTTCGACTGACAACCATTCAGCCGTCTTCTCTTGAGTGACAAACCGAAAAAAAATGTGGCTAACGACGGAATATTATTAATTAATAATTCCTGACCTCGAAGTGCTACACATTCACCTGAATATGGTTCGACGGTTGTCAGCCGAAACATCGTCGCCAGAAGTTGACGTCATCCGGCTGCAGTCCCGAAACTTCGTGTAATATTTCTGTCAGCTTGACAATGCATGCTCTCATAAAGCAGTATCTGTAGCTAACGACATGCCTGAAATGGAGTGACTTGCTTGAGGGTCCCAATCTTAAGCTAGTGGAAGACCTTTGGGATGAGTTAGAACGTCGACTTAGCTTCAGACCCCTGGCATCCAACCAACTGTGGTCTCGGGTTTCGAGAAAGAATGGGCTGCCAGTCCTATACACATTTTCAAACACCTCATTGAAACTTCTGAAATTTTCCCGGCGTATTTCTTCTTCTAATAATATCCGGGTATGCAGCCGGATCCTGTCGACATTCTGCCACGATATTTCGGCCCAGAGACGTACGGCCATCATCAGGTGAGTACACGACTACTAGTTGTGTACTCACCTGACGATGGCCGGACGTCTCTGGGCCGAAATATCGTAGCAGAATGTCGACGGGATCAGGCTGCATACGTGGAAATTATTAGATGACCTCATTGAAAGTGTCCCCAGCAGAGTTCAAGCTCTCACAAGGGCGATGATTGCACACAGCATCCATACAAATTCCCAAGCTTTGCTCAGCCCAATATTGCCACTTTCTTGAATGATGATGAAATGATGAGGACAACACAAACACCCAGTCATCTCGAGGCAGGTGAAAGATTGCACACACCCCAAGTTAATATCCACTAATAGGTATCCGCGTATCTTACATCAGACAATGTAGTCATTTTCATGTTGGGTTAGACGCGCAAAGCTAGACGTACGAAACTTCCTGGCAGATTAAAACTGTGTGCCGGACCGAGACTCGAACTCGGGACCTTTGGCTTTCGCGGGCAAGTGCTCTACCTTGGGAGGTAGGAGACGAGGTACTGGCGGAAGTAAAGCTGTGAGGACGGAGCGTGAGTCGTGCTTGGGTAGCTCAGTTTTTAGAGCACTTGCCCGCGAAAGGCAAAGGTCCCGAGTTCGAGTCTCGGTCCGGCACACAGTTTTAATCTGCCAGGAAGTTTCATATCAGCGCACACTCCGCTACAGAGTGAAAATCTCATTCTTAGACGTACGAAATTATAAAATTAGCTAAATCTGCGCGGAAAACGTCGCAGAAAGGTAGGTTAGGAAGGGAAGGTCGGGGTACGTCGGTACGGCTCTGAAGCAGAGAGAAGGCTGATCAACCAGCGCGCCCGTATCCTGCGTGCTGACGTCTCCGGCCGGAGTGACGCGTGTTGCGGTCAGCGGGAGGCATCCGGCCGCGACGGGGTGGCAGGCGGGAGGGAAGAGGAGCAGGACACGCATGTGCGTGAGTCCACGTGTGAGCGCGCTAACTGGCCGCCGCTCGCCAAGGAGGATGTACGCTCGCGTCCGCCCGCACTGGGCCTCCCCGGCCACGTCACGTGCTCACCTTGCGGCCCGAGCCTGCTGTACCAAAGTACAGTCGCCCCCTCTCGCCCACTGTGGGCCAATACCCGTAACACTACCGACCTCCCATGGACCGCCACGTGCCGAGGAACTCGAGTGGGCTGCCGTACAAGGCCGCAAACAAGGAAATAGTCGAGTACGAATCAATAAGCTCTCAGTCAGGAGACCTATTCAGGACCCCATGTTAATGAACATCCAAATGTTACATGTGGTGTCACCGCCAGACACCACACTTGCTAGGTGGTAGCCTTTAAATCGGCCGCGGTCTGTTAGTATACGTCGGACCCGCGTGTCGCCACTATCAGTGATTGCAGACCGAGCGCCGCCACACGGCAGGTCTAGTGTAGAGAGACGCCCTGGCACTCGCCCCAGTTGTACAGCCGACTTTGCTAGCGATGGGTTGGGGGTTGTTCAGGGGAGGAGACCAGACAGCGAGGTCATCGGTCTCATCGGATTAGGGAAGGACGGGGAAAGAAGTCGGCCGGGCCCTTTCAAAGAAACCATCCCGGCATTTGCCTGGAGCAATTTAGGGAAATCACGGAAAACCTAAATCAGGATGAACCGTCGTCCTCCCGAACGCGAGTCCAGTGAGCTAGCCACTGCGGCACCTCGCTCGGTGCTAGCGATGGTTCACTGTCTGCATACGCTCTCATTTGCAGAGACGACAGTTTAGCATAGCCTTCAGCTACGTCATTTGCTACGACCTAGCAAGGCGCCATCTTCAGTTACTATAATTACTATCTTCGAGAATGTATTCTGAAGAGATAATATTGTGAATCATGTACCGTCAAGAGCGACGTTCATCATTAATGGATTAAAGTTAAGTATCAAACTAATTACGTCCGCTTTCGGAATTCTCATTCCTTGTCATGTTCCAGACCTCACGTCAGTATAGTTCTTCCCTCCTGACGCCAGCCAGCGTGAGCTAAAACGCGTGCATTTCGGCCTCCACTCGTAACACGGTGTTGGCTCTTCTGCTAACACAAAATTATATCTGTACACTGAGGGGACAAAAGTCATGGGATACATCTTAATATCGTGTCGGACATCCTCCTGCCCAGCGTAGTATAGCAAATTGACGTGGCATGGACTCAACAGCCGGCCGCTGGTGGCCGAGCGGTTCTGGGCGCTACAGTCTGGAACCGCGCGACTGCTACGGTCGCAGGTTCGAATCCTGCCTCGGGCATGGATGTGTGTGATGTCCTTAGTTAGGTTTAAGTTGTTCTAAGTTCTAGGGGACTGATGACCTCATATATTAAGTCCCATAGTGCTCAGAGCCATTTGAACCATGGACTCAACAAGCCGTTGAAAATCCGTTGCAGAAATGTTGAGACATACTTCCTCTGTAGCCGTCCGTAACTGCGAAAATGTTGCTGGGGCAGCATTTTGTGCACGATCTGCCTCTCAATTATCTATGGGACTCATGTCGGGCGATCAAGGTGGTCAAATCATTCGCTCTAACTGTCCAAAATGTTCTTCATACCAATCGCGAACAATTGTGGCCTGAGGACATGCCGCAGTAATCTACAAGAATTTCATCGTTGTTTGTGAACGTAAGTCCATGAATGGTCTGAGGCGGCGTGTCACGATCCGCACGGCTCTTCCACCCCCCCTTCCCCCCTACTCACCCCACCCCCCTCCGTCGGAGGTTCCAGTCCTCCCTCGGGCATGGGCGTGTGTGCTGTCCTTAGCGTAAGTTAGTTTAAGTTAGCTTAAATGGTTCAAATGGCTGTGAGCACTATGGGACTTAACTTCTGAAGTCATCAGTCCCCTAGAACTTAGAACTACTTAAACCGAGCTAACCTAAGGACATCACAGACATCCATGCCCGAGGCAGGATTCGAACCTATGACCGTAGCGGTCGCGCGGTTCCAGGCTGTAGCGCCTAGAACCGCTCGGCCACACCGGTCGGCTAAGTTAGCTTAAATAGAGCATAAGTTAGGGGCCGATGATCTTAGCATTTTGGTCCCATAAGACCTTACCACAAATTTCAAAAAAGGGTGCAAATTGACTCCAAATGGCTGAACACCTCAATTTCCAGTCACTGATCCGTTCAGTTGGAACAGAGGACCCAGTCCACTCCGCGTAAACACAACCCACACCATTATTGAACCAGACCAGCTTGCACAGTACCTTGTTGAGAACTCGGGTCCATGCCTTCCTGAGGTCTGCCCCACAATCGAACCCTACCGTCAACTACTGTCAACTGAAATCGGGTCTCAGCTAACCAGACCACAGTTTTCCGGTCGTCTCGGGTCCAACCGATATGGTCACGAGCCCAGGAGAGGAGCTGCAGGTGATGTCGGGATGTCAGCAAAGGCATTCGCGTCGGTTGTCTGCTGCCATAGCCCTTTAACTACAAATTTTGCCGCACTATCCTAACGAATACGTTCGTTGTACATACCACAATCATTTCTGCTGTCGTTTCAAGCAGTTTTGCTTGGCTGTTAGTACTGGAAACTACGCAAACGCCGCTGCTCTCAGTCGTCAGTTGAAGGCTGTCGGCTACTGCGTCGTCCATGGTGAGAAGTAATTCCTGAAATGTGGTATTCTCGGCACAGTTTTGACACTATGGATCTCGGAATGCTGAATTCGCTAGCCATTCTCGAAGCGGAATGCCCCATGCGTATCGCTCCAACTACTATTCCGCGTTCAAAGTCTATTAATTCTCGCCCTTCTACCATAATCACGTGGGACACCTCTGCACATGAATCACCTGAGTACAAACGACAGTTCCGCCATTGCACTGCTCTTTTTTACCTTTTGTGCACCATACTACCGCCCTCTGTGTGTGTACATATCGCTACCCAATCACTTTTGCCATCTTAGTGTAGCTTCGCTGTAAAATCCAGTAAACGATTTTGGCTGCCGTCATCTTCAGAGGAGTTAATTAGCTTTAAACGGCTTTTTTCTTCCTGAAATAGGTGTTGTGCTACAGCAAACAACACCTTTCCGTCGACTGGTCTCTGTTGGAGCTACTATGAGGGCGTGCTAAAAGTAGTGCTTCCGAATTTTTTACGTGAAAGCTCTTGAAGATTTTTAAATAACACAAACTTAATTGTCATCCTACATGTTTATTCTTCATCTCTATGTACTTGCAGCCTTCTGCTACCAGCGGGCACCGCATTGTACCGTCTAAGGTGGGGGGGGGGGGTGTGACGTAACTTTTTCTGTGCGTGAGCAAAATCGTGCTGTAATCGATAAAGTCAAACGTTCTAGAGTGATGGCATCAGCAAATTGCTCCCTTGCTACTGGTAAACCTTTCGGGGTATAAGGTCGTGGTTCATGAAATTGTTCTGTTCCTAACGTTTCGTCCAGAATTGCGTTGACCATCTTCAGAGGCTTTGCTCCTCCTCTTGCTCAGTCGGCAATGCCACTGAAGATGTCCAGCGCAGTTCTGGATGTAACGATAGGAACAGAAGAGTTTCGTGAACCACAACCTTATACCTCGAAAGGTTTACCACCCGCTATGTCATCCAGTCGTGAAAGCCTTCGTTCTGAACTGGTCCGTGTTTGAAGAGATGGAATTCTTCACCAGAGAGACTATGTTGAGAAATAAATATGTAGATATGAAGAATAACGATGTGGAACATTAATAATGTTTGTCATATTTAAAAAGCTTTGAGCTTTTACATAAAAAAGCAAGTCCACGACGTATGCCTGAGCAGGTAGATCCGGCCACGCACGTAGCTGCCAACGGCTCTGTTTTTTCAAGTCGAAAGACTACGGGAACGTAGCGTCAGATCGGCAAATAAAAGGTCCAGCAGTCGCCACGTCCGCCCCATTCAATTTGAGCTTCGAGCTGCACCATCAGCTGTAGCATCACTATACGTGGACGCGAATTGCTATAGGCAATAACCCCCTGGCTGTAGTAAAGGTTTGCTGTTCGTTACTGTGTACAGAACCCACCAGTTTGGTTAGAATTCACTAGTGTCATCGTTCGCCCAAAGAGCTCGAGTATGTCGCGCTCCGATCGCAAACCGACGACGCCAGCAATGTGGTAGGAATCATCGATTGCCTGTCAAAAAGGTCACAGTTTGTATTAATTGATGTAAAGTCGTCGAGTAAAACAGAAGTAATATCTGGCGTTCCCCGAGGAAGTGTTACAGGCTTATAGGCCCTTTGCTGTTCAAGTCTATATAAAAGACAGGAGATAATCTGAACAGCCCTCTTAGGTTGTTTACAGATCTTGCTGTAATTTACTGTCAAAGTCATCAGATGATCAAAACCAGTAACAAAATGATTTACACAAGATCTCTGAACGATGCGAAAAGTGGCAGTTGACTCTAAATAATGAAACACGTGAGGTCATCCACATAAGTACTAAGATGAATCCATTAAATTTCGGTTATACAACATATCATACAAATCGAAAGGCTGTGATTTCGAAAAAATACTTAGGGATTACAATAACGAATAACTTAAATTGGACCGATCACAAAGATAATGTTGTCGCGAAAGCGAACCAAAGACTGCGATTTATTGCCAGAGCACACAGAAAATGCAACAAATTTGTTACAGAGACTGCCCACACTAGGTTTGTTCGTCCTCTTCTGGTCTATTGCTGTGCGGTGTGCGATCCACATCACATAGGACTGACGGAGCACTTCTAAAAAGTTCAAAGGAGGCAGTTTGTTTTGTATAATCGCAAATAGGGGAGAGAGTACCATGGATATGATACGCGAGATAATGTGACAATCCCCAAAGGTGTTTTTGGTTGCGGCTCCATCTTCTCGTGAAATTTCAAACACCAACTTTATTCTCCGAAACCGAAAATATTTTGTTGGCACCCACCTACATCGGGAGAAACGATCACCATAATAAAATAGGAGAAATCAGAAGTGCCACGGAAAGATTTAAGTATTCGTTTTTCCCCCGCGCTGTTCGAGAAAAGCATGGTAGAGAATAGCTTAAAGGTGGAGGAGGAGATTTGTGTTTAACGTCCCGTCGACAAGTAGTAGTTTAAAGATGGTTCGATGAACCCTCTGCGAGCCACTTGATTGTGAACTGTGGAGTAATTAGCCCAACAACGAAGACAAAAAAATAGCGAATAGGGGAAAATTCGTGTGGACGCAAATTTTTGTGCAGGGGGAGGGAGGGGAGGGGGGTGTTATGAACAACATACTATAAACCGGATCTTCGAGGGCTGAGCTTTGGTGTGGGGCGGGGCATTTAAAGCTCACTTTTTTAGGTTTTTCTTGCATAACTCGAAAACCGCGGCTTCTTTCGGAAACGGTTCCCAGTGCGAAATTTAACTACATTAAATTTCCTACAAAAAATCTTCATTTTTTCTAGAACTAATAGTTTCTGCGTTGCAGCGGATGGAAATACTGCAAATTCTTAAAAATAGTTTTTTAATGACATAAAATTGTTTATTGTTACGAGGGTAGCCCAGAAAGTAAGGCCTCGCATTTTTTCTTCAACAATTCTTCATTGAACGTAATGAGAATTATACACAAATGAACGGTCACACCCTATTTTTCCACGTAATCTCCATCCCGTTCTATGGCCTTGCTCCAGCGCGAAACAAGCGTGTATGCCGTGTTAGAAACAATCTTTGAATATCCAAGAGTGCGGATAATTGCGTCCACACTTCCTATACTGATTGACAGATGCAACGCCAACTGCCGAGTCGTAATGCGTCTGCCCTCGCGAAGACAACATCAGCTCGCTGCAACAGGTGTGACAGCCATGGATGGTCTGCTCGACCGCTGCAAATCGTGGAGCTCCGCCGAACTGCCTTCTGATGACCTCACCCTCCGTGCCCAGCGACTAACTGTACTTCTGTCGACAGCAAATGCTCCATAGCTTCTGCACAAGCTTTTGTGCGTATTCCTCACAGCTTCTTTCTCTACAGTGAGAAATCAATGTCGGCACGTTGCTTGCAACGTACATCACCTACAGACACCATTTTGAAACTGTCCTGCACCTCACTATCTGTCGGAAGTGACGGAAACTTTGCGCGCTCACTCAGGAGACTTCATATAATACGTACCTAACGTTTGGCATTCGTAGCATAGCACTGTTTTCGGCTGAGAAAAAAAAAAGTGGTCTATTACTTCCTGGGCAACCCTCGAAAACGAAGTGGGTTAAGACCAAATATTAAATGACTGTACCATATCTAAGTACGGTAGATACGTATTGACGGATAAATTGTGTTCTGGGCACCTGACAGGTAGCAGTGGAAGGGAGCGGGGGTGGAGGGTAGAAATGTCATCAAATCGAGGTCACTTACTCCCCTCATTTGCGGGTCTGCAAAACGAAGATCGAGCAGCTGAGTCTGTACTCTCTATGGCCCACTATACGCTGTTTTACAACCGTACCGACCCTTCCGCAGCACGTCTTGTAAACCACTGGCGACGCAGTGCGCACACACACCTAGAGAGTTTTTATTTTCCACAAAATCCGTTGTGTGCAGACACGCCTGGGAGGTGCTTGTTTCCCATAAAATGTGTTAATGTTTGTTGTTGTGGTCTTCAGTCCTGAGACTGGTTTGATGCAGCTCTCCATGCTAGCCTATCCTGTGCAAACTTCTTCATCTCCCAATAATTACTGCAACCCACAGCCTTCTGAATCTGCTTAGTGTATTCATCTCTTGGTCTCCCTCTACGATTTTTACCCTCCACGCTGCCCTCCAATGCTAAATTTGTGATCCCTTGATGCCTCAGAACATGTCCTACTAACCGGTCCCTTCTTTTTGTCAAGTTGTGCCACATACTCCTCTTCTCCCCTGTTCTATTCAATACCTCCTCATTAGTTACGTGATCTACCCATATAATCTTCAGCATTCTTCTGTAGCACCACATTTCGAAAGCTTCTATTCTCTTCTTGTCCAAACTATTTATCGTCCATGTTTCACTTCCATACATGGCTACACCCCATACAAATACTTTCAGAAACGACTTCCTGACACTTAAATCTATACTCGATGTTAACAAATTTCTCTTCTTCAGAAACGATTTCCTTGCCATTGCCAGTCTACATTTTATATCCTCTCTACTTCGACCATCATCAGTTATTTTGCTCCCAAATAGCAAAACTCCTTTACTACTTTAAGTGTCTCATTTCTTAATCTAATTCACTCAGCATCACCCGACTTCATTCGACTACATTCCATTATCCTCGTTTTGCTTTTGTTGATGTTCATCTTATATCCTCCTTTCAAGACACTGTCCATTCCGTTCAACTGCTCTTCCAAGTACTTTGCTGTCTCTGATAGAATCAGTGGAATACATAATTAGTTACTAATAATACTGCACATAGCCGCGCTGAGTGGCCGAGCGGTTTTAGGTGCCATGTCACGGATTGCGCGGCCACTCCCGCCGGTGGTTCGAGTCCTCCCACGGGCAGTGTGTGTGTGTGTGTGTGTGTGTGTGTGTGTGTGGGTATTATTTTATTATACTTTGTCTTAATTGTATCATTTTCATACCTCTAATTATCTGTTGTAGATGAAACACTTCTTAGTCTCCCACCTGTGGACTTACTATCCGTTTCGGATTTGTTGTTGAAAACAGTACGATAAGGTTAGAAAGTTATCTGTAGCCAACCTGCCTTTATTAAATGTAGCCTGGAACTGAAATCCATGCTATTGAAGGGACTTAATACATTCTCCGAAAGTTAGCTGTCAAATTTAAAAACTTGCATACATAAAAATATAAACACTCCTGCTAAAATGGGAATTGTGGGAAGGGAATTGGGGGAGGCGCAGGTTCATGAGCCACATCAACCCCCTCCCACTCCCTCTCCTCTCTTCGATACTACCGTCGTGTGGATAAAATAATCTGTGTATGTGTCGGTGGTCAGTGATGTTTTGTAACTACTCTTCACATCCGTGACAGTTCCTTGCGGATCGTCCTATTACTGTGCGTCGTGAAATCGTGGAGCGGGCGCCGTGCGGCCCGACTAATTCGCGAGAGCACAGCAGGGCTTCGGCACCCTCCGACAGCCGCGGGCGCGCGCAGCACTTAGCGCCTGCCCCGGTTCCCACGCCCCCCACCCCCACTTCCCTACAATCCGCCCCCACCTAGCGCCGGAACAATGCCGCCTGATTGCCAACACGGGCGCCCCTGGCTGCAGCGATGCTGTCAGGGGAATCTCGCACACTACTGTACCTGCTGGACGCCATGCTCTGTAGCCGTACTCTATTCCACCGCACGTCTCATTCTTTGTGCAGCACAGAATTAAGGGAGATTTGCTATCGATGAACCACGTAAAGAATATGTGTAAATAAATCCTTGGATATTGCAATAAACATTTTATTTCCAGTCTAATCAACATTATCTCTTGCATTTCACTAGGGGAGACACAGAAATGATAACTATTCACTGTTAATGAAATATTTGAAAAATAAAAACATGTACCATCGAGCCAATCAAGGCGACTGTTTTCCTTCGTTGTCCCAGACGTTGCCATGTATAGCCTGTAGAGTAATAGCTCTCAAATGCCATACACATCTAAATAAATGTCAATGCATTTCTTTTTTTTTAATTTTTAGCTGTTTTCCTTGGCGTCTGAAAGCGAATAACATGTATTCGAAGCTAAGGAGAGTAAAAGTAGCAATGTTTCTTTGAATACTTTTGACTGATTACCAAAATACGTATCAACTATTAGGAAAAATATAATGGAAACCGATTACTAAACTTCGGTCACACGCTAAATGAGTCAAATATAAAGGCCGTAAATTCAACTAAATACCTAGGAATTAAAATTTGGAAAGAACACACAGGAAATGTTGTGGGGAAGACAAACTAAAAACTGCGTTTTATTGGCCGAACATTTAGAAAATTTAACAGATCTACCAAAGAGACTGCCTACACTACAGTCGTCAAGCAGTGCTGCCCGGTCTGGGATGCTTATCAGATAGGGTTCACGGAGTACATCGAGAAAGTTAAAAAAAGTCCAGCACGTTTTGTATTATCGAGCAAGAGAGGAGAGACTGTCACTGACATGATCAGTATTTGGGGTGGAAATCATTAAAACGAAGGCGTTTTTCGTTGCTGCACAATCTTCTCACGAAATTTCAGTCACCAACTTTGTCCTCCGAATTTTGTCGACGCCGACCTACATAGGGAGAAGCGATCATCATAATAAGGGAAATCAGATATCGCACGGAAGGATATAATCTATTCGAGATTGGAATAATAAAGAATTATAATGAAGGTGGTTCGATAAACCTTCTGCAAGGCACTTAAATGTAATTTGCGGAGTATCCATATAGATGTAGAATTTTGTCCATAGTGGTCTATTTAGGCCTTAAATTAGACAAAATTCGAAGTGGTTCCTTAAAGGCAATTCGCATGGCATCGGGTAACGATACTGTCCCCTTGCACACCACGTAATTTTGTATTGCGAATACGCCAAAACGGCTGCTCTTACATTCAAATGATGGCTGCAAAAATATAATCAGTGTTATCATATCACTACAACGTTTCAGTAATTAGTACTAGTCAATTTCTGGAACATGGTGCAAGCCTTATCTTCTTTCACTTCTGTTTTGTGTCTCCGCGGAACAACTCACCACTAAGGTGACGAATTTTTGCCAACAAGATGTAAAATTAATGAATACATTCCTATTGTCAACATCCACAGAGAAATCAATTATTGGTTTTGCAGCATTGAGGAAGAACAGTTCCATAGAGAGTAAAGGACATTTTCCCGTTTCGTTGATTCCCGTCGTAAAACCTTCAGTTTAATACATGATAGAAAGGGTTTCAATTCCATATGCTGAGCAAAAATTAAATGTTATATGACAGTGTTCCGTCGCAGTGTTTCCGTGTTAGTAAGGTGCCTAGTGAAGTTTCTTCTTGGAGACTCACCTTCCACCTTTGCGAAACTGATCGAGAGCTGGTACGCTGTCAGAGATTACTATTCTCCGGTGCGCTATTAAGGTACATTTCAAATCTCATCGAAAAGAAAGCTGCAGTATTTACTGTGTCGCTACTCTAAAAAAATTTTCACTTTTCCGGCAGGTAGATAATTCCAGTTTTAACTCATCATGACATTTAATAATTAAATCCGGTTTTGTTGATTACAAATTGAAGTTAGCTTGGGAGTGTCTTACGAATGACGTGAATCACTGCAGGGGGTCCTCGTTAAATAACTTGGAGAGAAAACCACAAGATGGTGTGCGTGCGTGTGTGTGTGTGTGTGTGTGTGTGTGTGTGTGTGTGTGTGTGTGTGTGGATGCGCGCGCGCGCAGCACACCAGAGTTGCCAATTTGTAGAGGCTTTGAATTAAACGAGGAGGTAATACTTAAGCTGGTGAGCTCTTACATAATCCATAATAATGTACAGAGCAAACAAGCTGCGATCGTCAGTTTCCAACTCTGTGAATACAGAGATTGCATCAGAGCATAGAAGAATTAAGCATGCTAAATGGACTCCGGCCTACTCATTTGCGTCGTGGGTAACTTGTAAACTAAGTTTCATTCATGGCTACTAGAAAAACAGAGTGGATACACGGCGCGCAGCTCCACAGACACCGCCGCAGAAACTATGTTAAGAGGAGCGCTCCACTAGCAACCAGCTCCAGGGACAAACAATAAATATTCTGCTATTTCCTCCTTTTTAAGTGTGAAAAAATGGTTCAAATGGCTCTGAGCACTATGGGACTCAACTGCTGTGGTCATAAGTCCCCTAGAACTTAGAACTACTTAAACCTAACTAACCTAAGGACAGCACACAACACCCAGCCATCACGAGGCAGAGAAAATCCTTGACCCCGCCGGGAATCGAACCCGGGAACCCGGGCGTGGGAAGCGAGAACGCTACCGCACGACCATTAAGTGTGAAACCTATTGACATTCGTCACTCAATGAATGTCTACTATGGAGACGCATTTTTGTCACCGCAGCAAGTTTACGAAATGAATCGTTAATTCTTATTTCGTCCGTGGCCGACGCTGCTTATCTGAATTAGTATCTCCGTATCAGTATGTGTATCCTTTGAGCGGTGTCATTCAGAGTATCCCTTGAGCTGCGGAATATTATATCTAATTCTTTAACTGCATTAAAAAAATAAACGTCACGAAACAATGTCTGCCTTGACTTTAATGGGGGCAGCTATGCTCCTGTCTGTATGAGTTCTGTAGGAGACCTGAGGAAATAAGCGTTTTTATTACATACTGAAGCTGCCATTCGCTAAGGAATACAGACATAAGCGTCAAAACGTGTCTACGCAACAAACAATACACAAATGATTTGACAGTTGTAGATAAATTTAGTGTGCTCACTGGTGCTCTATGCCAACAATAATAGGACATATGAAGATTGGCGAACTTTTACAGAAGCTCGAAATTTAGCGTGGACTT
Source organism: Schistocerca serialis cubense (assembly GCF_023864345.2). Classification (NCBI taxonomy): domain Eukaryota; kingdom Metazoa; phylum Arthropoda; class Insecta; order Orthoptera; family Acrididae; genus Schistocerca; species Schistocerca serialis. The sequence continues at coordinate 629,353,818 of NC_064642.1, read as the reverse complement.
CAGATGCTTATAACAGTTTCCACAACGAAACGTTGTCTCGAAACCTGGCAGAAAATCCAAAGAGATTCTGGTCGTATGTGAAGTATGTTAGCGGCAAGAAATCAATGCCTGTTCTGCGCGGTAACAATGAAGATACTATCGAAGACAGTGCTGCCAAAGCAGAATTACTAAATACAGCCTGCCGAAATGCTTTCACGAAAGAAGACGAAGTAAATATTCCAGAATTCGAATCGAGAACAGCTGCCAACATGAGTAACGTAGAAGTAAATATCCTCGGAGTAGTGAAGCAACTTAAATCACTTAATAAAAGCAAGTCTTCTGGTCCAGACTGTATACCAACTAGGTTCCTTTCGGAGTATGCTGATACATTAGCTCCATACTTAACAATCATATGCAACCGTTCGCTCGACGAAAGATCCGTACCCAAAGACTGGAAAGTTGCACAGGTCACACCAATATTCAAGAAAGGTAGTAGGAGTAATCCACTAAATTACAGGCCCATATCGTTAACGTCGATATGCAGCAGGATTCTGGAACATATATTGTGTTCGAACATTATGAATTACCTCGAAGAAAACTGTCTGTTGACACACAGTCAACATGGATTTACAAAACATCGCTCCTGTGAAACACAACTAGCTGTTTATTCACATGAAGTGTTGAGTGCTATTGACAAGAGCTTCAGATCCATTCCGTATTCCTGGATTTTCGGAAGGCTTTTGACACTGTACCACACAAGCGGCTCGTAGTGAAATTGCGTGATTATAGAATATCGTCTTAGTTACGAGACTGGATTTGTGATTTCATGTCAGAGAGGTCACAGTTCGTAGTAATTGACGGAAAGTCATCGAGTAAAACAAAAGAGATTTCTGGAGTTCCCCAAGGTAGTGTTATAGGTCATTTGCTATTCCTTACCTGTATAAAGGAACTTAAACTTCGGTTACACGATAAATCAGTCTAATCTAAAAGCCGTAAATTCAACTAAATACGTAGCTATTACAATTACGAACAACTTAAATTGGAAAGAACACACAGATAACGTTGTGGGGTAGACTTAGCAAAGACTGCGTTTTATTAGCAGGACACTTAGAAAATGTAACAGACCTACTAAGGAGACTGCCTGCACTACGCTTGTTCGTCCTCTTTTAGAATGCTGCTGCGCGGTGTGGGATCCTTAGCAGACAGAACTGACGGAGTACATCGAAAAAGTTCAAAGAAAGGCAGCCCGTATTATCGCGATTGTCACAGAAATGATACAGGATTTGGGCTGGACATCATTAAAAGACAGGCGTTTTTCGTTGCGACGGAATCTTCTCACGAAATTTCAGTTACCAACTTTCTCCTCCGAATGCGAAAATATTTTATTGACACCGACCTACATAGAAAGGAACGATCACCACGATAAAATAAGGGAAATCAGAGCTCGTACGGAAAAGTTATAGGTGTTCATTCCATCCGCGCGCTATACGAGATTGGATTAATAGAGAATTGTGAAGGTGGTTCGATGAACCCGCTGCCAGGCACTTAAATGTGATTTGCAGAGTATCCATGTAGATGTAAATGAAGGTGAACATACGAGGTGTGTGAGAAAAACTAATGAGACCGGCAACAGTGTTAGCGATCTAGCAACGCTGTGTTATTGTACCTGTGTAGACTGGTTAGTTCATCCCTTCCAGGTGCTCAGTCCCAGTTTCAGCTCCGAACAGCGACACAAGTGAGGTTGTGTTTTTCTTGTGCGTTATGAAAATGGAACAGTGGAATCGAGAGCAACTTTATGCAATCAAGTTATGTGTTAAACTTGGGGTATCTGCGAATATGAACTTTGAAAAGTTGAAATAGGCCTATGGGGAACATTCCTTACCAAGAACACAAGCTTTTGGCTGGCATAAATCAGTTTTTGGAAGGCCGAGAACACGTTGAACATTAACCTCCTTCAGGAAGACCTTGAACTTCAAAAACCGATTAAAAGGTCGAACTTGGGCATGCTCTTATGATATCAGACCGACTTTTAACAATAAGCATGATGGATGACCTGTCGAACTTAAACACTTTCACCATGTATCAAATTTTGACAAAAAATTTGCACATGTGAAGGTCTGTGCCAGAGAATGATAGTGAGAAACCTCACAACTGAACAGAGAAACGTGTGCATCGATCTTCTTCAGAAGACTGCCATGACCACGAATGGTTCAGTCGTTGATTACAGGTCCTGATTTTTTGACTACGATCCTGACACAAAGAGGCAAAGTGAAGAGTGGCACACAGAGAGATCTACTCAACCGAGAAAAGCTCGAATAAGCAAATCAAAGATCAAAACAATGCTGATTTGCTGTTTGCCAGCAGGGGTATAGTGCGTAAGGCATTTGTTCCACCAGGACAAACTGTCCACCAAGTGTTTTACAAACATGACCTTGGAAGGCTCAGGACATTGCAGACAAGTGGATGCTTCATCGTAACAACGTCCCAAGTTACATGACCACTTCTGTCACGGTGTTTTTGACCTCGAAAGGCATTCCTGTTGTCCCACAGCTCCGCTATACACGTGATCTGAGTCCTTATGTCTTCTTTCTATTCCCGAAGTTAAAAAAATGTCTTTAAAAGGACGTCATTTTGGGACTCGGGAGAACATTTAAAAGAATGTGGCTGACATGTTAAATGACCTAGTAGCTGAAGCCTTTCAGCGGTGCTACCGAGACGGGGAACGACTACTCTGCCGGTGTACAGCTCCCGAAGGGAACTACTTAGGTGACTATATTGTCGTTTGAAGAAATTAAAACCTTTGGTAGGTAAAAAAATCAGTCTCATTATTTTTCACACACACTTCGTATTTGTAACTAGTTCCAATAACTATAAGGTTAGCATTTGAACTCTCTAGATATCTGCAAAATAAAATAAACCGAATTAAAGTCATTCCAGTTTTCCTAAAAGACTTTCACAGCTCTTATCACAATATTTTCTTAACACATGTAGATTTCTCGAATAAAAGGAAAGAATATGGTCAGCTTCCGTATACATCGTATCCGGCAGAAAAGTGGACAGGATACACTAAAACATATACACAAATGTCTAGAAATGGGTACGGAAAATCATACGTGATGCACTTTCGTTCTGTCAACAAATTGCGGAAGAGAGAAAGTTACAGCTACCCGGCAATATCTCCATATTTCTAGCTGAAACATTCGCTGTTATACAGGCAATAAAATACGCAGTATCCCTCAAAATCCTCAACACGATAATAATCGCCGACTTACAAAGTGTTCTGAAACCAATTAGTTGCAAGAATTCGAACAAACGTACTACTAAATAAACCCTCATGCAAAGAAGGCTGGCCAAATTATAGAATTTTTGTGGATTAAATGTCATTCCAGATCACTGGCGAGAGTTGCAATTAGCAGTGGAATACTTCTGGACATAAAACTCATAAATGCAGATTACGTCCTGAAAATAAAACAACATGTGACTCTTCCGTCGCAGAAGAATGGAACGAAAGTCAAAGCACGAGAGGTGGTAGCTATGCCTGTTTAGAGCCATTAATCCGAGGCAATGATAGTTTATAAACTCCATACATACGAGGAACATAGTAGCATCTATTTTAAGAATGCGTCTGAATCATGAATCTTCTCCTGCCCACTTGCATAAAAGCGGCATATTGGATACACCCTACTGTCACTGCTGAGGTAACAATTGCTGATACAAATCGCATCCTATTTCAGTGCAGTCTCTGTGAGAAAGGCAGAGTCAAATTTTTGAAGGAGATTTGGTTACTGACAGTCACTTAGCACTACCCTTGTTCCTGGAGATACAACCAGAAGGGCATATGATACCATAACCAAGCACAAGAAAACATAAAAATCTAGAAGGAATGATGAGCTTAATTCATGAACTGAATTACTGCATCAGTATAAACGAGTGATTAGGTGCCAGCTGTATCCAGTTGTCTAACGGAGAAAATATGACACATTCAATGTGTAGACTAATTTATGAATGTATGTCCTAAAATGTATGTGTGATGAAGATCATATATTACGTTGCTGTGTTGTTCAATCCTCTCAAACTGTAATGGCAAAAAATGTATGTATGATAGAAGACAGTGATAATTAAAAAAAAAAAAAAATCTGGCAGCGGAAAATACAGCTTGCTTGCGAGTGCAGAGGCTGTTGGCCCTTACTGGCACAAGTTGATTATCATAAATTCTAAAATTCTGACAATATCTCAAACAAAAATCCAATTCCTGATGTGACTTCCTTTCTTTAAGTCACCACCATAAACTAAGTAACAAGCTGCTCACTGCCAGTGACCTCCGATACCAGCGGTAGTTATAAAGTTTCAACATGAAAAAAAGTCAAGCTGAGTCCATGAAACTTCCTGGTGTGTTAGTCCGTATCTACACATTCACCCTTCAATGGATCACTTGGCAGAGGCCTTAGTTATAGATGTCTGCATCTTGACACTTCGGGGAACATTACGTCTCGAAAATCACCCCCTAGTTTGTCGGAAAATGCGTGTAATGCAAAGGTTTCTTCATCCGAGGAAGTAAAGGAAATCACTAGGTGTCGTATTGGCAGCAACGGGAGTGAAGCAAAATTTTACACCCCAAAGATGTAGCATGTGTAGAGTGAGCTGGGACTTTGTTGGCGCACAAAAACACCTCCATGCTGAGTCTCCTGCAATACTTCGTCTCGAGAGCCGTTCGTTATCTCGTCAGATTTTGGTGGCATGATCGTTGGCGGCCTGCTCGTTAAGAGCGTAATCTGTTAGCACTACACCAGTAAAGCACACATTCTTTTGAGACTCGAGCTCCCATGTGTAAAACAGCTTTAAACGTCTGAACGGGCTAACGTGTTAAATATTTGACTTTAGGCATGTAAGCCAGAAAAAATTTGTGAAACGTTTGAAGTTATGCTTGAATTCTGATGGAATTCCCTGAGTGCTCTCACTGTCAAATTATAGAGGATTATAGTCTGGATAATTTGCGCTCAATTTTAAGCGAAACTAGTTTTCACACATCTCAGTGTTTATGACGTCATATCTCCTGAACAATGTGTCGTACAATGACAAAATTTTGCACGTACATTCCGTGATATACGTAGACACTGTCTGCAAAGTGTGCTGTGCGTTAAGTTAGTAGTAAAGGAGAAGTGAATTGAAAAATCATGCGTTATCCTGAAATTGGACTTCGCGAACGGTGGACAATATTAAGCAACAAACCTTCTTTTACTTCATAATTTTGAGGGGGTATTACCGAGAAGAAATTTCGTAAAAGTTTGAAATTATGTGTAAAGTTCGTTGGAAGTCGCTGAGTGCTCTTGATCTGAAATACTGGATGAATAAAATCCGGGTATATGTGCACCATTAGTTGCGCTACCTCAAGACAGACACACTGTTTGTAACTGTAATTCATATCTTGTTGTGTTAAAATTTTAACATATGATTATGATAAGAAGAAAACAGTCTTGGTTGTGATGTCGAAATTGCTGGTTTTTTATTCATCACTAACGCGCGTTTCGCCTAATTCAAGGCACGTTCAGATTGGCCGATAAATGTAGATAAGCAATTTAAGGATCTCGACGAGAAAACATCCTCAAAAATAAATTATCCTCGTCATGTGCAAGAAAAATAGTCGAGGCAAATATATGTTCCTACCATGTACTAAAAGCATAGCTTAGGATAACATTGTCGGGACGCTTAATGTGGTCCAGTAAATACAAGGCAGGATCAGACCAGTACAGTGTGTGAAATGGTAAACTTGCTGGAAGCGGCGTTCTACATTCTGCTGTCACTTACGCAGAATAAAGAAAAAGTACTTTCAACCTCGCAGTCGAGAATATTTTCTTCTCATTTTACGTACTGGTTGCTGTATCATTTCCCCATAGAGTGAAAAACCTTTTTTAAGGTTAAATCTCCTAATGAGATGATTATGAAAGCATTTTAGATTTCCACATTCGGTCAATAGCTATGCAGAACACCGAAAATCAAATATTTGTTGGCCTAGGAAGCTTTTCGATAGGCAACCTGCAACTGTTCCCTGGTTCCGGGATAACGGTTTAGTGAAGTACAGTGTGTTTCACGATTCATGTTCCACACTTCTAGAGGTTGCAGAGGCCACTTAGTAGATCTAGTTGTACATAGGAACCCATGTCCAGAAACTTCATCCAACGACGCTACCTAGTGTCAAAGTGACAAGCGCCGGCGCCTGTAAATATATGTATATACAGGGTGATACCATGTTGCTGTTACAAATTTTCTAGGATAAATGTATCAGTTTGAGGTGAGGAACCCCGTGCCGGAAACGGACCACTCGAAAGCTTTAAGCGAAAATCTTTCTGCATACCTCTGAAAGTGGAATGCATGTACTGGTAGTGTTCTCGCAAATACTGTAGAGTGGGCAAATTTGAGAAATGTTCAAATGTGTGTGAAATCTTATGGAACTTAACTGCTAAGGTCGTCAGTCCCTAAGCCTACACACTACTTAACCTAAATTACCCTAAGGACCAAACACACACACCCTTGCCCAAGGGAGGACTCGAACCCCTCCCTCCCCCCCCCCCCCCCCCCAGGGCCAGCTGTACAGTCCATGACTGCAGCGCCCCAGACCGCTCGGCTAATCCCGCGCGGAGCAACTTTGAGAGATGGTAGTACGGACCAAAAGAAAAAAATAGTAAGCATGGGCTCTAAAACGCATACCTCAATAGCTACGAGTACTTCTTCGTTATAGATACTGTGAAACACACCTTTTCTACTGCAGACTGTTTGATTTCCACATTTTTCGAGGAGGTAGTATAGACCAAAACAAGAAAAAAAATGTTTGGTGGACATGTGCTCCAAAATGCATAGCTTAAGAGCTATGAGCACTACTTGTTATTCGATATTGTGAAATAGATTTCTCTGCGAGCTACTTGATTTCCGCGTTTTTGGAGGAGGTAGTATGGACTAAAACAAGAAAATAATATCCAATAAATATGGGCTCTAGAATTATACCTTAAGAGCTATGAGCACTTGTTCACAGTAGCGAAGATGAACAACTGCTCGTAAAGCCTCAGGTACGGATTTTAGATCTCATGTTTACTGGATATTCTTTCCTTTTTTTGGTCTGTGCTACACTACTATCTTAGCAGCAAAAGTACCGCTGCATGTACTACACTGTCAGATGTACCAGAAAGGTTTACACTTATAACTTACGACTCGTTCGTTTCCAGTACAGGGACTGTTACCTAAAATTGATACATTTAACCTTCTCCATCATCCTAGAAAGCTTGTAACAATATCACCGATTCGCCCTTTACGTCGACACACGTTTACAGGCACCGGCGCCTATAAATTTTACACTTTGTAGCGTCTTTAGATTTCTTTTCCGGACATGGGCTCCTAAGTAAAACTTGATCTACTAAGTCCCCTCTACAACCTCTAAAAGTGTGTAGCATGACTTACGAGAAACCATGTAGATTGTGGAAGCACGAAGAAACAAAATCACCTTGCGGGTCTTCGTCGTTTTAGGCGGTGGTGAATTCACAAGTCTCCACTGCTTCATTTGCACCTTTGTCTCGTGGTCATAGTGGTAATCCAGCACTTGCCTTATGGCGGCTGAAGAAGTGAGCGGCATTGACCTACGACTGCTGCAACGTGTTCTTTGTTGCGTCTGTTCGACGGAGTTTTTGAATAGATGTGAGCAGCGAACTTTGATGGTCAAAATAAAGTGTAGGACGTTGAAAACCAGTGGATGACTGATTTTCATTTTCTCTTGCCCACATTTTCTTTCTCATACACCGGGAACTCAGACTGGTTCGATCCCACTGCAAGCTTCTGCATCAGGTCGTGCACTTGCACCAACTCACGATGGATTGTTGTAACGTTGTTGACCTACAACGCAGAAAACCACTTACTTCGTGAATGGAATGCACTCCTCTTGCGGCGTGCTACGGTACTGAGAGGTGGGGGATTCAGTGCGTAACAGGCGCGCTGACGTGCACCGAAAACAACACAAAAAAATCAAGTACGAAACTTTATTTCGAGGAGGTGATAATATTGTAGTAGTACAGTGAGAACTGTGTGGTAAGCTTTGGTCAAACGTGCGCACTGCAAAAATGAGGCGGGCGGTCCGTGGAGACCTGCGGCTACGCTGGCGCAGATGTCCGCCTCCCTCTACTCCTCCTCCTCACCAACCCCACCTACCCTGAGGCCGAGCTCCGCTGAGCGGCGGTTACCGCCCCCGCCAGGTAATTTCCGTCTCGGCCGCAATATCCGACGCGGCGCTGTACGGCCTCCCAGATTAAGACAAACGGCACGGCAGGCCATTCGCGGGGAAAGGCTTGCAACTCCCCTAGCACCGCCGACATGCTCCTCTTCCAATTGCTCCACCGTGGTGCTGTCACAGAGGGGTCAGAATGTTACTGTACATTTCTTCTAGATTCAACTCTTGTATCCCGTCACACAGGAGACATTTGCTGGGCGTTCAATAAGTAATGCAACACTTTTTTTTCTCCGTCCATTTCGGTTGAAAAAATGCTGAATTTGTCGCGGGACATCGTGGAATATTCCCTTTTCAGCCTCTGTAGTTTCATTGAGCGGGGGTTATCTTGAAAAATAGGTTTTTCTAACCAAAAGAGTGGAGGGTAATATGACGCATTGGTATCCCGAATATAACCAACCAACTATCCATATCCTTCAAAATGGCAGATGTAATGCAGGTGCGTTCCAAGCAGATAACTGACATTGAGTTTCTTTTGGTGGAAAACCGGAGCATCGCACATATTCGCAAACGCTTGCAGAATGTCCACGGAGTCTTTTCAGTGACCAAAAGCAGGGTGAGTCGTTGGGTGAGGCGTCTGTCATCGCAGCAAGGTCGCGCAAACCTGTCCTACCTCCCGCGTGCCGGCCGACTGCACACAGCTGTGACTCCTCTAATGTTGGAACGTGCGGACAGTCTCATTCGAAGTGATCGACGGATCACAGTCAGAAATCTCACTGCTCAACTGGACGTCTCTGTTGGTAGTGTTTACACACTCGTCCACCTGTTGGGATACTCAAAGGCAGTGTGCCCCCTGGGTTCCTTGCTGCCTAACAGAAGACGATAAAGAGCAACGAAGGACCATCTGTTCGGAATTGCTTGTGTGTTAGGCTGATCGTGACAATTTTTTGTCGATCTCGTCACGGGTGATGAAACATTGTTCATCACTTCGAGCCGAAAACAAAACGGCAATCCATGCCGTGGCGCCACGCCATCTCTCCTCCGAAGAAAAATTTGAAATCCGCACCCTCAGCTGCTGAAGTTATTGCTACGGTCTTGTGGGACTTTGAAGGGGTGATTGTGTTTGATGTCCTCCCTCATGGTGCAACAATCAACTCTGAAGTATGTTGTGCTACCTTCAGGAAATAGAAGAAACGAATTCAGCGTGTTCGTTGCCAATAAAAATGCAAACGAACGTCTCCATGACAAAGCAAGTCCTCACCCAAGTCTGCGCAACAGAGAGCCACTTACAAAACTTCGTTTGACTGTCCTTCCTCACCCGGCCTACAACCCGGGTTTCGAATTTTCCTACTTCCATCTGTTTGGCGCAATGAAGGATGCAGTCGCGAGAAGCAGTACGTGGAAGATCGTAAGGTCATTAATGCAGCAAGACGCTGGCTGCGACGTCGACCAATAGAGTGGTACCATGCGGGCATACAGATTTGCCCAACAGGATAGCTAAGGCCGTCACGCCGGCCACTGTGACCGAGAGGTTCTAGGCGCTTCAGTCCGGAACCGCGCTGCTGCTACGGTCGAATCCTGCTTCGGGCATGCATGTGTGTGATGCCCTTAGGTTACTTAGGTTTAAGTAGTTCTAAGTCTAGGGGACTGATGACCTCAGATGTTAAGTCCCATAGTGCTTAGAGGCATTTGAACCATTTGATCCGAAGGCCGTCACATTGAGCGGGGGTTATCTTGAAAAATAGGTTTTTGTAACCAAAAGAGTGGAGGGTAATACTGTATGATGCATTGGTATCCTGAATATAACCAACCAACTATCATTTTAAAAAAATGTTGCATTACTCATTGAATGCTCCTCGTATTCTGTTAGAGAAAGTTGTAACACCCTGAAATATTAAGAGAACATACACAAGGAACGTTCCGAAACTAAGTTTCGTCATTATTTTTCACATAGAAACCTTCTTGTTAGAAACAAATACAACATAGCATCATCAACTATAAACCTTCACTATTTTTCGACATAGGCGCTACTTACATTGAGACATTTCCGATAGCGTGCAGACAATTTCAAGAAAGCATTCTGTTAAAACTCGTGTCCCGCGATTCGAGGAACCGTCGCACAGACTGCTCAGCCTCAGCATTGGTTTTGATGTGACGTCCTGAGAGTGCAGATTTCAATCAAGGGAACAGCTGAAAGTCCGATGAGGTAAGATTGGGACTGTAGTAGATTTTATTTTATTTATTTATTTATTACCAAATTATAGACGTGTTCCTGATGTTTAAAACAGGTCGTACATCTTACAATTTCCATTTTTCATCTTTTTAGTTGTCTTTTCTTTTGTTATATCTACACAATTTAGAAAGAATGATACTTTTCAAAATAACAATAATTTAAGGTTGAAATATAAATAAAATTTTGTTGTTTTTTTAAGAAGAATATAAAAAGATGATAGGATAGAAGAGAGATTTGTTAGTGCCATCACCGAATGTGACTGATGGTGAACACCTCGGAATGGTTTCTTCGAGCCGTTGACCACGTTGCACACACACAAATGGTTATTAGTAAACATATAATATTGCTTGTCATATTTATTACTAATCCTATGTATTAACTACTTTAGGTTCCCATCCATGAACAGCATTTGGTGATTTCTTGACTAGATCGTCAGCACTTTATGCTTATTTACTGTCACATCTCAACTTCCTCCTCCTGTTCCTCCTCATTGTCACTATTTTCGCTGTCGCTGTAGGTATCTCTGTCCACCCTCTGGAGATTCTTGTTACGTTGCACGTAGGCATGTCTGTTATGTCGTGTCCGCATGTACTCTTCATGTGTTGTTTTTGAAATACTGTTTGTCAGTGCGTTTAATTGTGCCCATTGTTCTTCGTCTCTTATTGCTGTGTATATATCCACGTCTGTATCTGTGTAGTCTAAGTGTAGTGTATGTCTATTGTTCGCGTATTGCGTAAGACAGTGTGTTTTGGGGAACTTTCTTCCCCGCATGAGCATGTAGGTGTCTGCCTCAGACTCACCCGGTTTAAGTGCTTGGGATAAGGTCCGTGTCCGGTTAAGAAATGTACCATACCGCGGCTGGGATCGATATGTCTCATTCTCAACCGCTCCCTTATGTCAGAGAGGAAGTCGTGCAGTCTACGTCCCTTATCACTTACATACCACTCGCGATGTATCCAAACGCCAACTTTTAAGGTTGTAGGAGATCCAGTCTCTCCCATCCGAAGCCACGAATCTGATCCAGTGTGAGCCTTGCTGTGTGTGTGTGGCGTTGCGTGGTACTCTACTTCGCCGGCCGCGGTGACGGAGCGGTTCTAGACCCTTCAGACCGGCACCGCGCGACTGCTACGGTCGTAGGTTCGGATCCTGCCTCGGGCATGGATGTGTGCGATGTCCTTAGGTTGTTTAGGTTTAAGTAGTTCTACGTTCTAGGGGACTGATGACCTCAGATGCTAAGTCCCATAGTGCTCAGAGCCATATGAACCATCGTATTTTATTGTATTGTATGTTAACCGGGGACCTAGAAACGACGGAGAAGCTCCTTCCCCGCCGCAGCCGCAGTGGTCCACAACCCCACGACGACTACCGCAGTCCACTTCACCCCTCCGCCGCCCCACACCGAGCCAAGGGTTATTGTGTGGTTCGGCCCCCGCTGGAGCCCAGGGAACGTCTCACACCAGACGAGTGTAACCCCCATGTTTGCGTGGTAGAGTAATGGTGGTGTACGCGTACGTGGAGAACTTGTTTGCGCAGCAATCGCCGACATAGTGTAACTGAGGCGGAATAAGGGGAACCAGCCCGCATTTGCCGAGGCAGACGGAATACCGCCTAAAAGCCATCCACAGACTGGCCGGTTCACCGGACCTCGATACAAGTCTGCCGAGCGGATTCGTGCCGGGGACCAGGCGCTCCTTCCCGCCCGGAAAGTCGGCAAACCGGGCGGGCCATTTGAAAAGATGGTTCAAATGGCTCTGAGCACTATGGGACTTAACATCTGTGGTCATCAGTCCCCTAGAACTTAGAACTACTTAAACCTAACTAACCTAAGGACATACACACATCCATGCCCGAGGCAGGATTCGAACCTGGGACCGTAGCAGGGCCATTTGAACCATACTCTACTCTCTCTGATGATCTGGTTGAAAATATCTTATGACCAACCGCAGGATGACGACACAAAATATGGCAGGTAATAGTAAGGCGTGGCACTGCTGAGAAACACGCCACAGCATCACTGCGTATTCTCTGTCTCTCTGCTTACGACGCTGCTAACTGTCAGAGACTGTGGACAACCCCTCACATGCTTTCCGAGAGATGAGCCATCGCCAAAAGGAAGGCCCACGCGGACGACCTCGGCCCGGTGCCGCGTCGCGTGATGGATCGCCTGCGGCGGGGAAATAAAAACCCCGAGGCGAGCCTCGCACTAAATTAGCTTTAAACAACTTTGGTAATTAAAATTTCCTGCGCGACGCGGCAGCCTCCCTTGTTTACAAAGTCCGCGCCGAGTAACTCCGATAAGAATGGGTCCGGCGCGGCGCCCAAGTTTTATGAATAAAGGCAGCCCCCAGAATATCCTTAATAAACGTAAGCGTCGCAGTCGAGACGGGCGGGCAGTGCCTCTTCTGCTTCCCCTTCCCCTTCTGCTTCTGCAGCCGGTCGCACGCCTGAGCGGCTTCGGCAAGCGAACCGCAGCCAGTCGGCTACTGCGCTGTCGCAGCCGGTCCGGCCCGCCTGTTGTAACTCCCGTCCTGCGAGACGGCGCCCGACATAATTGACGATCGCTGCCAGCCACTGCAACCCGCCGGCCGCTTGTTTCCGCGAGAAACCGGGTTTCCTTTTCTTCTCTGACCTTTGCAGGCCCAGCAATTACCGGCCCAGATCCGAATGCAGTCGAGCGTTAAATTTCACCTCTCTTCTTATTACCACTGTCGAAAGAATCCGTTGCGCAATCGCAATAGCGACAATAACGAGATGGCGCAATTTATATGCCTCATTCGTCGGCTGAATATACAGTAGTACGTGCTCGCAAATCGTCTTAGATTTGGAATCCAATCACTATCCTTTTCTTTTCCTTTACAATGCACTCCCCCCTCCCGCCCCCCCCCCCCCCCCCCCTCATATACAGGGTGTTTCATAATACATATTACACATTTGTAGAGGTGACTTGGTACATCAAGTTTTAGATAGGAACCCATGCCCGGCAGTGTCATCCAACGATGCTACAGAACAGCAAAGTTACAGGCGCCGGCGCTTGGAAATGTATGTATAAATAGGGTGATTCCGTGTTGACGTTACACACTTTCTAGGATGATGGCGAAGGATAAATGTATCAATTTGAGGTAAGGACCCCTACACTGGAAACGAAAGTGTCGAAAGTTGTAGCGAAAACCTTTCTGATACACAGTGGAATACATGTACTGCCACAGTTGCTGCGAAGATTTTAGGGTAGGTAACTTTCAGAGGTGGTAGCATGGACCAAAACAAGAAAAAATGTCTAGTAAATATGGGCTCTGGAATGTATACGTTAAGAGTTATGAGCACTCGTTCAACAGAGGAGATATGTTTCACAGTAGCTCCTCAGGTACGAACTTCAGAACCCACGTTTACCGGAATTTTTTTCCATTTTTTGGTCCATTCTACCACCTCCGAGAGTAGTTACCTTATAATCATAGCATCAGAAGTACCAATACATGTACTCCACTGTCAGAGATATCAGAATGGTTTTCGTTTATAACTTTCGACTCATTCGTTTCCGCTACAGGGACCCTTACCTCAAGTTGATACATATATCCTTCTTCATCATCCTAGATAGTCTGTTTCATCATCAGGGAATCACCCTGTACTTCTACAGGTGCCGACGCCCACAATTTTGTTTCATCATTAGGGAATCACCCTGTATTTCTAGAGGTGCGGACGCCCGCGATTTTGGAGCACTGTAGCGTCGTTGGATGATGTTTCCGGACATGGTTTCCTATGTAAAACTTGATGTAATAAGTCCCCTCTGTAAAATCTAGGAATGTGTAGCATTAATTATGAAACACCCTGTATATATAGGCAACGGCCTTGCCACAGTGGATACACCGGTTCCCGTGAGATCACCGAAGTAAAGCGCTGTCAGGCGTGGCCGGCACTTGGATGGCTGACCATCCAGCCGCCATGCGTTGTTGCCATTTTTCGGGGTGCACTCAGCCTCGTGATGCCAATTGAGGAGCTACTCGACCGAATAGTAGCGGCTCTGGTCAAAGAAACCCATCATAACGACCGGGAGAGCGGTGTGCTGATCACACGCCCCTCCTATCCGCATCCTCAACTAAGGATGACACGGCGGTCGGATGGTCCCGATGGGCCACTTGTGGCCTGAAGACGGAGTGCTGTATATATAGGGTAGTCAGAAACAGTGTGAAAAGCTTGTAAGGGCGATGCGGGATAAGTTGTGCTGATAAATAACTGTTATGTCAAAAATTCGATACGTTGCGCCGTTTCCGAGTTAATTAGCACTGAAGTTAGTCAATTAGGCCGTTGCGTGTGCAGATTCAAGCGGTCCGCCAGAGACAGTGTTGCCAAACGTGTTCTTCGTTTGGTTTCCTAAAACCGAACAAGAAAGCGATACAAAAATTGGACATGGGCCAGTAGTAATGATCGAAACCGAGCCAGAGGCTGAGCATATGAAGATGGTATCTTGTTATAGTTAAGGCTAACCGGTCATTGACCTTCTTCTGTGCAGATGCAAATGCATTGCCCGAACTCTTGCGGGACTCGATAAAATCGTCTGCCGCGAGTAATGAGTGTAATGGGCAGGGCCACTACGAATGTAGTGTGTGGACGTTAATGTGGGAATGTGGGTCTCACGGGGAGCGTGCAAGAGATAAATGGCTCAGATGGATAGAGCGTCTGCCATGCAAGCAGGAGATCCCAGGCTCGAGTCCCGGTCGGGGCACAGATTTTCATCTGTCCCCGTTGATGTATATCAACGCCTGTCGGCAGCTTAGGGTCTTGATTTTAATTATCATTTCAAAGACTGAGCACTCTCGTGCGCTATCTTCTACGCTATGAGACTAACTGCTACTAATAGTATTTGGCATGCAGCTCGAATTTGGCTATCGTCAATCCTAATTAAGTCGGAAACGGCGTAACGTGATGAATTTTTGTCTTAACAGTTTTTGCTCAGTACAGCCTATCCTGCAACACCCTTACAAGCTTTTCAGACTGTTTCTGACCATCATTGTTTTTGAGTTATTCAAGAAGAACGTGTTTGACGATCACTTTTGTGCGTTTTTGTTGAATAATTCGAGATCATGGCCTCTACCAAAAACGTATGTCAGTACAAAATTAAATATATGAAATTTTCTACAAAAATGTCCTTCAATCTTTTTCGTTAGGACTAACAATTTCGGCGTAGCGAGCGAGAGAACACGAAAATCTTCCACGTGGTATTTGAAGGCATTGCGGGTTACATGAAACCCACAGGTAGGGGCATAGTGATTCAGCTGCGTATGTATAGAGGGTGAAGAAAAATTCGCACTCTCGGACTTCGCAGCGCGATTCCGCACATACTAGCAATACAAGAACGTCTGTAACAAAATTTCGTCCTGTGCATATTTCTGGCCGTAATTGCACCTTAAAGACTGGCAATCTGGCAACACTGTAATCACATTTACGGTAACTCTTCTGTCAGGAGACAGGAGTAGCAATGTGCAGTTGGTGCTGTGGCTAGCGCTTTGAGTTAGTATGCAGAAAGTCAAGGGTTCGATTCTGGGTTGAGATGTATTTGTTTTTATTTGCTAAATGTGGTCTGCCCGGTGCGGTATCTGGTATCTTAATCGTCATACAGAGATTACAGTGGGTCTTCTACAAAACATTTGCACTTACATACTACGAACACAGAAATGGAAGTACAATCGTTTCCACTGGTCAGCTTGTAAAGAAGCCTTTTGTACGACGTGGACGCGAATTGTTTCATACCACTGTATCTACTAGATTACAAACCCGTTTTTCTGTGTACCCTCCCCCAGTGGTCCCATCGATTAGTACCAACAATTATTGATGACTGGGTGTTGTGTGCTGTCATTAGGTTAGTTAGGTTTAAGTAGTTCTAAGTTCTAGGGGACTTATGACCATAGATGTTGAGTCCCATAGTGCTCAGAGCCATTTGAACCAACAATTATTCTTGACACGCTCAGCTGAATAACATTTCGTTATGGTCTTACGTCACCAGCAGGGGTAGCAAAGTGCTTTGCAAATAATTTCCAAACGTATACTAGGTAAATGTCGGATACTCGTGGTTTAAGAAACGATATATACTGCAGTATTATATGGCAGAATGAAATTGGCAAATAAATTCTCGTTCAAATACGCTTCGATCTAGAATCGAACCCTCGACCTCCTGAATGCTAACCCAAAGCATTGTCCACTGTACCAAGTGCACAGCACAACTGCTACATCCTGACAGGGGTAGTTACCGTACATGTGATTACAGTGTTGTCAGATTGCCGATCTTTAACGTCCATTTGCTGCCGGAAAAAGCACAGGATTAAACTTTGTGAGAAACATTTTTGTAATGCTAGTATGTGAAGATCCGCACTGTGAAGAGAGAGTGCGCGAATTTTTCTATGAACTAGAACTCAACCGACAAACTTTCAGAGGAGATTGTATGGACCAAAACAAGAAAAATGTTTAGTATACATGGGCTCTAAAACCTATACCTTAAGAGCTCTGAGTACTTCTTCATTCTCTCTACTGTGAAAGACATCTCTTTTATACTGAACAAGCGCTTATAGCTCCTACGGTATGTGCCGCGCGGAGTGGCCGTGTGGATTGAGGCGCTGTGTCACTGACTGCGCGGCCCCTCCCGCCGGAGGTTCGAGTCCTCCCTCGGGCATGGGTGTGTGTGTGCTGTTCTTAGCAGAAGTTAGTTTAAGTAGTGTGTAAGTCTAGGGACCGATGGCCTCAGCAGTATGGTCCCTTAGGAATTCACACACATTTGAACATCTTACGGTATGCATGTTAGAACCCATGTTTACTGGACTTTTTCTTGTTTTGGTTCATGCTACCACCTCTGGAAGTCTGCCGGTGGGGTTCTGGTTCACATGGTACACATGCAGGGTTCCCCTCCTAAGAGTTCCCAGGCGCGTTTTATTTGGTGTTTCGGGCACTTGTTTGTTGATTTGTTTCTGATATGCAGCTGTAGTCAGCCAATCCACATACTGCTCATCATGTTCTTCATGCGACGCCAAGCGTCGACCGAGCGAGGTGGCGCAGTGGTTAGACACTGGACTCGCATTCGGAAGGACGACGGTTCAATCCCGCGTCCGGCCATCCTGATTTAGGTTTTCCGTGATTTCCCTAAATCACTCCAGGCAAATGCCGGGATGGTTCCTCTGAAAGGGCACAGCGGACTTCCTTCCCCATCCTTCCCTAATACGATGAGACCGATGACCACGCTGTCTGGTCTCCTTCCCCAAACCAACTAACCAACCAACCAAGCGTCGACAGAAAGCGTCGGTTTGTTTCCCGTTATAAACAAAACGATTTTTAAAGCGGAATTTTACATGCCCGCTCGATAGAGCTGTCGCAGATTAGTCTAGTACGATATTCTTTGGATCGATATGCATTAATAGGGACAGTAAAACTGGAATAACGAGTACTCCAGCAACGGCAGCACAATCCTGGACCGCGATGATTGCTACCGCCATGCAGCAGCACTATTCAGTCGCTGATTCTTCTTGTTTCACTGTCATTATTAATGCAAACCCATAAAACGGAATGCCGCACTAGACTAATTTGGACCGCTCCATCGAATGGGCACGTAATATTCCGCTTTAAAAATCACTTTGCTTCCCGTCGCTTTTGACTGACACTGGACGTAGCGAAAAAGAGGCGATGAGCAGTATTTGTTTGGGCTGATTCCAGCTACACAGTATGAAAGGGATCTTTCCCGTTTGCCATAAATGTGAATGAGGTTGCGAATTTTAAAAATGTACTCAATCCTGTAACATCGATATAATGATATTATTTTTAAAATTGTGTTTGAGATCAGAGATGTTGGTCAGAGAGGTTCACTTTGCTTTGTCAGAGTATTTCAGAGAGTAGCAGCATCATGGAGGTAAAAAAAAAAAAGGGAGATGGCGGTACAGACTTACGTGTACGTTGTTTGGAAGCCAGAGTGGGCGCCATTTTAAGCAGTTTACGAGTGCTTCTTGTTCATTATTTCTGTCGTGTGCGCGTAACAACTGTTTTAAATACTAAAAATTATAGAGCTTACATGAATAACATAGTGTGAGGAAGCCAATTTCGAACATTTTTCTGTACTTGATTGCGTATTTGCTCTAAAAATACGACACAGTCAGAGTGACGTCACGGAGAAGTGTCAGCGAGGTAAACTTTGGCGGTACGAATGCGGTGAACGAAATGTTTTGGGCTAATTAAGATGGCGGACATCGGCTTAAAGTTTGTGACGTAATGCCACCTCCCTTCATTTTTTACCTCCATGAGCAGCACAGTCTAATAAATACAGTCACGACATTCCCTGACGCAAAAGTTGTTGCCATTTGAGAGTTGGAGCAACACAAGCGCTCCAAGCGGTGAAAAAGCAGACATTCACATGCGTCTAAGGATAATGTGTGTTTTTAATTAAATTCTACTTAATTAAGGAACAGTTGTTATATTTTTGCGTTCCACGCGTTTGTTAGCTATGAAGAGATATGAATTATCTCGAAATACTTGTAAAAACACCTGTCACACTGATTCAAAAACATACGCTATGGCTCATTCATGAAGAAATATTATCATATATATATATATATATATATATATATATATATATATATATATATATATTGAGCAAATGAGGTAATATTAACGGAAGAACGATAAAAGCCAATTTTTAAGATAACCCAGTCTTTTTATATTTGTAGGTATGTACCTTCTCATTGTTAGAACACTGGATATGGTTGAAGTTTGCTGTAGAAATTTTATAATGAAGTATTTGGTGTTGTCTTATAGTTGAAACGCGTGCCAAGGGAGGCAGTTGTACACAGGAGAGGTTATTAAGAAATCTTTCGCTGACTTGTTTGGGTATGAGAACATTATGAAAAAGGTGTACTGTCGTTATGGCTAAACGAAGCACAGTTAAACTTGGTGTCCATCTTCTCATTTATCAGTCGTTAACATTAGTTCCCCATTTTCATTTACTTTCGTGACTATTTGCACACTCACACTGCACATCGAGAGTTGTGTACTGGGAAACATTTACGAAAATTGGTAACATACCGTCTTACAATGCACATCGCAAGTACGGCAAATGGAATTTTATTTTTGGCATTCAGGTCGTCATTCCAAACAGCAACAAGCTGCAGAGCAGACGAGCGTTCCGTGAGCACAGGTAGGCCAATAAATTTAATTACCTTCAGAGTTAATGTCTACTGTAAGGCACAGTGATTGGTAAAGCATATTTGTGAAAATAATATCAGTATCAGTTCAGAGGCTTAATACCAGTAAAAAATCTCGATGAAGTGCTATGCTATGAATTTCCAAGCAGTTTTATCAAAAACAGATGCGTTGATTTTTACTTTCATTTGCTGTGTAACTACAACAACAGTTCTGATACAGTGATTGTTTGCAAGACTAAAAAATAAAGATAAGCGATATTCAGGGCCAACATTTTAAACTCAGACATTTAGTTTTGCAGTCAGATGGCGTACGTAAATTTCATTGGAAACGTATTGCCTTCTAAACGTATTGCTTTCTCCCAGACGATATGTTTGATGTACCGGCTAATCTGGATTTAGCATCGTGTAGCGTGAACTCCAGATACAGTATTTCAGTGCGAAAACTAAATTTTCACATAATTCTGTTGCCCTGCACCGAGATTTACTGATTTCGCTATCAAAAGTAAGTTTGATACATTTCGAAGATACCAACTTGACACTTACCAACACGACTTTGAATATATAAGAAACGTTCCAAGTATAAAAACACGCGTTACGGTTCCTAGGAAGGACCCCCAGTATAAATGCAGCACGTTTCAGATAGGTTTTTTTTATATCTGTAACTTAAAAAACAGTACGTGAAAGGAACATTTATTTTGATAGGAAAACGTAAGAAATTTTTACATAACTGGAAATGTTTACATAACTGCATAGGTTTCCGAGGCTGGAGTCGGTTGACATAGCTTTTTTTGGTATGGTACCGCGTTATATTACAGAAACAATTACTTGTTAAACCAAAGTAACATAATACTTCCTACATAGTTATATTTTGTCTGCTTATTTTCCGGTGAGCTACAGCAACATGTTATACAGCACATTAAATTTTTCTGTCGTATAGCTGATGTGTTTAAGCCGTGCACAAATCATTATAAATAAAATTTCTGTCAGTTTTAGCTACAGAGTTAGAAATCTTTAAAGCTCTGTAGCTGGATGCAACATACCGTGCAAAATTGTCTGTGCCCAGATGAATAATAAATGGCTGACTCTTCATTTAAGCGAGTGCCCTTTTTCTCTGAAAGCTGAACTCTAGACGACCTGCAGGGAAGATGTACAGCTGATGGTGTCACGGAGTGTCACACTTCCGCGATGCGCTTTCTGAAGTCATGTTCAGTTACATTTTAGATGTTACCTTGCACTGGTGTACGCAAACGAGATTCGGTTTGCCACGAATACTGACGTAAAATAAACTAAACGCTAGATGATGCATACGTCATACTGATAAAACGGCTCATACACCAAATTCTGTGTAAATTTGAATCGTTTTTTTTTTCACTGAATTAACGCCATATAGGTTCTCAATGAGTCTAAAAGTTTCGAGTCTAAATTTAGTTTCCTCGTCCCCTTCTGTATGTTTCAAAATTTTGAAATTTGTATAAGTTCTATGGGGCCAAACTGCCGAGATCATCGGTTCATAGGCTTACACACTACTTAACCTAACTGAAACTAACGTACGCTAAGGACAACACACACACACACACACACACACACACACACACACACACACTCACACCCATGCCCAAGGGAGGATTCGAATCTCCGACGGGAGGAGCCGAGCAAACCGCAACCAGGCGCCATGGACCACGCGGCTGGGTGTTTTACTTTTCTGTCTGGTAGTGTACCCTCTCGATTGTATTCTGGAACACATAGGGCATTACGAACTGAACATCCCGAATGGGAGACATTTGTGTAAGGATCGCACTTTATTAATAATTATACTGGGTGTTACAAAAAGGTACGGCCAAACTTTCACGAAACATTCCTCACACACAAATAATGAAAAGATGTAATGTGGACATGTGTCCGGAAACGCTTAATTTCCGTGTTAGAGCTCATTTTAGTTTCGTCAGTATGTACTGTACTTCCTCGATTCACCGCCTGTTGGCCCAATTGAAGGAAGGTAATGTTGACTTCGGTGCTTGTGTTGACATGCGACTCATTGCTCTACAGTACTAGCATCAAGCACATCAGTACGTAGCATCAACAGGTTAGTGTTCATCACGAACGTGGTTTTGCAGTCAGTGCAATGCTTACAAATGCGGAGTTGGCAGATGCCCATTTGATGTATGGATTAGCACGGGGCAATAGCCGTGGCGCGGTACGTTTGTATCGAGACAGATTTCCAGAACGAGGGTGTCCCGACCAGAAGACTCTCGAAGCAATTGATCGGCGTCTTAGGGAGCACGGAAAATTCCAGCTTATGACTCGCGACTGGGGAAGACCTAGAACGACGAGGGCACCTGCAATGGACGAGGCAATTCTTCATGCAGTTGACGATAACCCTAATGTCAGCGTCAGAGAAGTTGCTCCTGTACAAGGTAACGTTGACCACGTCACTGTATGGAGAGTGCTACGGGAGAACCAGTTGTTTCCGTACCATGTACAGCGTGTGCAGGCACTATCAGCAGCTGATTGGCCTCCACGGGTACACTTCTGCGAATGGTTCATCCAACAATGTGTCAATCCTCATTTCAGTGGAAATGTTCTCTTTACGGATGAGGCTTCATTCCAACGTGATCGAATTGTAAATTTTCACAATCAACATGTGTGGGCCGACGAAAATCCGCACGCAATTGTGCAATCACGTCATCAACACAGATTTTCTGTGAACGTTTGGGCAGGCATTGTTGGTGATGTCTTGATTGGGCCCCATGTTCTTCCACCTACGCTCAATGGAGCACGTTATCATGATTTCATACGGGATACTCTACCTGTGCTGCTAGAACATGTGCCTTTACAAGTACGACACAACATGTGGTTCATGCACGATGGAGCTCCTGCACATTTCAGTCGAAGTGTTCGTACGCTTCTCAGCGACAGATTCTGTGACCGATGGATTGGTAGAGGCGGACCAATTCCATGGCCTCCACGCTCTCCTGACCTCAACCCTCTTGACTTTCATTTATGGGGGCATTTGAAAGCTCTTGTCTACGCAACCCCGGTACCAAATGTAGAGACTCTTCGTGCTTGTATTGTGGACGGCTGTGATAGAATACGCCATTCGCCAGGGCTGCATCAGCGCATCAGGGATTCCATGCGACGGAGGGTGGATACATGTATCCTCGCTAACGGAGGACATTTTGAACATTTCCTGTAACAAAGTGTTTGAAGTCACGCTGGTACGTTCTGTTGCTGTGTGTTTCCATTCCATGATTAATGTGATTTGAAGAGAAGTAATAAAATGAACTCTAACATGGAAAGTAAGCGTTTCCGGGCACATGTCCACATAACAAATTTTCTTTCTTTGTGTGTGAGGAATGTTTCCTGAAAGTTTGGCCGTACGTTTTTGTAACACCCTGTAGTACAAAGTAATATCACCAGTCACACTTACATTTTCAGCAAGTACACCAAGTCCTTTCATCCATACATGTATCTTTTCATCATTACTAACTTTACGACAGGAGCGAGTATACAATGTAAATGCCATATTACTGTAAACACATCTAGGTCTACTCTGGGTCTTGGGATCTATTCCACAATGTCAGGTCTTGTAGGCAATGACATCTCGATCGGCGAAAAATTCGAGTCCAGGAAGGGATGCATTTTCACAACGAACAATGGGTAGAGTAAACCAACCAGTACCAGAATTTCCAGTAGCAACATCGAGAGTAAAATTCACCCTGCAGTAGTCATTCACGCCAGCGGAACCATTCCGCTGTGAGCTCTATCTGCAACAGCATTGAAGCGCTATGCCTCCTCGACGTGTGTATCGTCATCGCCGCCACCGCATGCCCTTCTACAAACACGTCTTAAGCCTGGAAAATAAACTTGAAGGAAATGGGATAAAAAAAATGGCTCTGAGCACTATGGGACTTAACTTCTTCGGTCATCAGTCCCCTAGAACTTTAGAACTACTTAAACCTAACTAACCTAAGGACATCCCACACATCCATGCCCGAGGCAGGATTCGAACCTGTGACCGTAGCGGTCGCGTGGTTCCAGACTGTAGCGCTTAGAACCGCTTGGCAACCCCGGCCGGCGAAATGGGACAGCACAAGCTGTTATACTGAATGGACCTATATTCTTTCGTGGCTGCAGGGTAAATTTTACTCAGACGTGTGATGCGGACAGGGTTCCCGTTCCGTCCTTCCGTGCGACGTGGCTGAAGGTCGTAGCGAGACACTGGGCCTAAGTGAATTAGGGGACGCTCTGTGGCAGTTTAACCGCAGGTGAGTTGGATAAAGGGCGCGCTAATGGAAGCGGGCACGTGCGTCCCCAGGGCCTCCTCCCAGGTGGAATTTCCGCCGGCAGGTGAGTGGCGCCAGAAATCGCGTTAGTGCCGCGGCCACTGGCGCCAGCATCTGCTGCTTCTGCTGGCACTGCCGCCGTTTGATGTCTGCCTGCGGCCGCGCCGCTAATGGGAAGGAAAGGTCCCGGTCTCAGAGTGCGGTCTTCCTCTCGTCCTGCCACAGGGCTCCTTGGAGACTTCATCTCAAGGACGCTCACGGCGGGAGGCATCAAAGACCCTGTGTTCCACGAGTAGAGGCAACACCTGCTGGTCCGCTAGTTGGGCAATGTTCCTCACATTAATCATCTGGCAGACAATATTCAGAGTCAAATGAGACTACACGGTTCCAGAGACCTTGATCAAGTCTCGAAAATATATTGAGAAGTTCCATGCCCTCTTTTGCATGTCTCCTCTCATTTTTATCAATTTTATTTATGTTCTATGCCATTGCACGGTAGTAGCAGACCGAATAAGGTTATTGTAATGAGAGTATTTGTACTGAGAGCTCAAAAAATACTTTTCACTTGATTCCTAAACATGTTTTACTTCCATGGGTGGCCTGGGCGAGGCGAGCATCGTAGGACGCGGCACACTGCGTTTCCGGTTGGGAGCTGCGCTTCCCTGAATTCTGAGGGGTTCGTACAATAGGCTTAAGTGCCTGGCGGAGCGACTGACGTTGGTCGAGTT
Source organism: Schistocerca serialis cubense (assembly GCF_023864345.2). Taxonomy (NCBI): domain Eukaryota; kingdom Metazoa; phylum Arthropoda; class Insecta; order Orthoptera; family Acrididae; genus Schistocerca; species Schistocerca serialis. The sequence continues at coordinate 629,329,222 of NC_064642.1, read as the reverse complement.
TCGCCTGTTGTATTGCAGGTCGAAATGACCTGCGAGACGTCCAAGTGTCGCCGCAGTTTATGTGTTTACCGTTCCGGCTTGTCAGGAACGAAGATTCCTGGCACCAACTGACTGCATTGTCCTCGCCGCGCCGCAGAATATATTGGGGCATCGAGGATTGCCCAGTCTGAGAGGTTCAAGCCATACGGCTACGCCTTCAATAATAAAAATTGACATTAAAAAATAGCTTTTTGGTTGTCATGTTTTTTATGCTTTTAAATGATTTAAAAATACATTAGCTGTATGGTAATTTTTTTTTTATTGTCATGATTCTGAGAATACCTGTGCACTGTGCCCTGCTGGGTGTGACTGTCTGGCACCAGATGGCCAGTGGTCTAGGCAGCTTGTGTTCGTAGCCGGTCAAACGGCAAGTTCAGTGCCCTCAGCTGAATAGCAGAGGCATGATTGGTCAACTTAGACTGAGGCTAGCTGCTGGCCCTGCTCGAAATTGGAGGAAACGGTCGCTACTGGCGCGAATGATGTTCTGAGGCAGTGTGAGGGAATTTTGGAGTCAGAACTGAATGCTGATTGGCGGTTTTCGAGGAGAGTAGGGAGTTGAGCAATGCTGACTTCGTTCTTGCATCGCATCACAGAGGGGTTTCGGGATCTGATCTTCGTCGGAGTCGGACGGTCTTGCGACTTGGTCGCTCTTTTCGGAAGAACTTCGAATTCTCGGACAGCCTTCGTGGCCAGGGGTTGACACAGAGTTGCTGCACGGCAGAAGTCGGCGCCTACATCATCAGGACGCTGCCTACTGATGACGTGCTGCAGATTTCAGTACTGGTACAGTATTTTGCGGCTCCGGCATTGTAGGACCTTATCAATTTTATACTGAATCCCTCAGCAGGACGCGCGCTCGCTGTGCTACAAGTCCACCTTGCTTGTTTCTCCATGTGATCCCATTTGAGCTCTCACTACTAATGTCGATACTGCTGTATAGTCGGAAGATTACTATTTGATTCATTAGGACCTCCAGTCATTATTGTTGATCTATTGCATCGCAGAGAGTAAGAGCCCCTTGTTCTCGAGCCAACTCTTATTCTCATAATATTTCAGTGTACCCTATCCTTTAAACTACTGTGTGTGTCGACAATCATGTCCATTTATGTTCTGATATACAGCGTGATTCAAAAAGAATACCACAACTTTAGGAATTTAAAACTCTGCAGCGACAAAAGGCAGAGCTAAGTACTATCTGTCGGCGAATTAAGGAAGCTATAAAGTTTCATTTAGTTGTACATTTATTCGCCATTTCAGCCAATAAAGTTTTTGGTCCCTTTTTCTTCGAAGGTGCTACTGTAACTGGACCACAGTATCTGGAGATGTTAGAGAATTGGCTGTTCCCTCAGCTCGAACAAGAAGCACAACAATTCATATTTCAGCAGGATGGAGCGCCACCACATTGGCACTTATCTGTCCGTAACTACCTGAACGTCAACTACCCGAGGCGATGGATCGGCCGCCAGGCAGCCCGTGACAGAGCACTTCATCACTGGCCTCCAAGAAGCCCTGATCTTACCCCCTGCGATTTTTTCTTATGGGGGTATGTTAAGGATATGGTGTTTCGGCCACCTCTCCCAGCCACCATTGACGATTTGAAACGAGAAATAACAGCAGCTATCCAAACTGTTACGCCTGATATGCTACAGAGAGTGTGGAACGAGTTGGAGTATCGGGTTGATATTGCTCGTGTGTCTGGAGGGGGCCATAATGAACTTCTCTGAACTTGTTTTTGAGTGAAAAAAACCTTTTTAAATACTCTTTGTAATGATGTATAACAGAAGGTTATATTATGTTTCTTTCATTAAATACACATTTTTAAAGTTGTGGTATTCTTTTTGAATCACCATGTATAATAAATCTCATTGTGATATTTAATCCGCATATAATTTCGTAGATATAGGCAGAATCCCATTTCCTGTTGTCCATTATGATAAAGTTCTCTTTTTTTGAGTAGCTTACGATTTTTATTAAATTATTGTGAGTGTACGCCTTTTTATTAAATTATTGTGAGTGTACGCCTTTTTACCAACTAGCGGGGTCCACCACCATTTCCTTCCGTTACCGTTGCACGCATAATTAATTAGCTGGTAACATAAGGAGGGGGTCTCATTCTCATGCAAAATTCGTGTGAATTAAAGAGGTACAAACTCTTCTCCATCCCAGCACCTCGCAATATGGCGTATGTATGCAGACTGAAGCGACGAATGAAAATTTGTACTAAGGTAGGGATTCGAAAATGTATCTCCTGCTCACTAAGCATTTCGAATTTAGTGGGAATACCAAGTGAGCTGAGGCATGAATGGGAATTTGGACTGAGGAGGGAAGCGAGCTAGGGCAGTCAGCCATCGTGCCAGGGTGGCGTACTGGTTGGCATATCTGCCTAGCGAGCAGTAGACCTGGATTCGAATGCCAGCCGTGGTACAAGTTTTCATTTGTCGCTTCAGTCTGCATACATACAATATTCATAGTACCCACAACCTTCTTTTTCGGATGTACAGTTTATAGTATTTCTCAATTTGTTTCTTCTTTTTATTAAGAGGGCATACTGAAAAGTAATGCCTCCGAAATTTTTATTTTGTTCTCAATATCGGTTTAGCTATTACATGCCATCCATATTACTTGCTCTACATCCCCGTTTCGCTGACGCAAGTTGCAACCCCCTGCCGCAAGAGGGCTCTGAATTGTAGTGTGCAATATGGCGGTGTGTAACATAACTGTCAGTGCGTGAGCCGGCCACAGAAAAATGAAAGCGCGAATTCGAACAGTTCGTCCACACATGGAGCATCCATTCCTTCGGCATGACAATTCCACACCACACACTAGCACTGCGACGTCTGCAACAATCGGACGCCTTGGATTCACTGTAAACGATAGTCCTCCATACAGTCCCGCATTGGCCCCATCCAGTTTTCATTTATTATCAAAATTTACGGGAAAACGTCACTTTGATAGTGATGAAAAGGTGCAGGCCGGGTTGAAGTTGTGTCTCCGTCAACGAACACAGACCTTCTACAGAGACGGTATCAACAAACTAGTCTCTCGTTGGGAGAAACGGGTTTGTCGCCAGAGTGACTATGTTGTGAAATAACTACTGTATGTAGACATGAAAAATAAAGACATAGAATGTTAATAACATATGTTTCATTTAAAGAGATAGTTTTCTCATAAAAACCAAGTCAGGTTTTCCATCGTTTCCCTAAATATCTTCAGGCGAAAACCAGAATGTTTCCTTTGAAGCAGGCATGACCGATTTTCTTCCATACCATTGTCGGAGCCGAGTCACTGTTACATATGGCTGTCTCTTCGAAGCCACGTTAACACTGATCTTTCCTTTCTCCCCATAATTGGCAAGAAAAAATCTCGTAACCGTTTTCCCAAGTCCGGAGTCACCAACGTAACAGAGGGGAAATGACTCACAGTTTTTAAGTTTCATACATTCGTGGCGCTCTTTACTACCGATAATGTGGCTTCATATCCTCAAAGCGAATGTATTTTCACGCGACGTCTCCATCAAACGCTCCGGAAGAATAAAATCGTAAAATCGGCTGTACGTCGTAAAAGATGAAGGTTAACCAAGTGGGAATAACTTACGTATGTTAATGAAGCTATACCTACGCAGCATTTGTGATTCTGAAGACACGACGCTTGTAAATCAGACGTAATAGTGCTCACACAGACGGAATGCCAACTAAGGATATTCATTTAACACTCAGTTACTGGGAGCCACCCATGAACCACGACTTTAAGGAGTCTTCCACTAGCAGTTTGGCGTCCCGAGTCGATGGCTGGCATGTGTGTGGTCTGCTGTTAGCTTGCTGTTCTTTTATATCGTCTTGTCATTTTCATGGCCATGGGAAAATAAATCCCTTCTCTTTTGAAAAGGACAGTCTTCATTAAGCCGTTTCCTGATAGATTTTTACACTGCCGGCGCCGGCCGGAGTGCCCGAGCGGTTCTAGGCGCTATAGTCTGGAACAGCGCGACCGCTACGGTCGCAGGTTCGAATCCTGCCTCGGGCATGGATGTGTGTGATGTCCTTAGATTAGCTAGGTTTAAGTAGTTCCAAGTTCTAGGGGACTGATGACCTCAGAAGTTAAGTCCCGTAGTTCAAATGGTTCAAATGGCTCTGAACACTATGGGACTCAACTGCTGAGGTCATTAGTCCCCTAGAACTTAGAACTAGTTAAACCTAACTAACCTAAGGACATCACAAAAATCCATGCCCGAGGCAGGATTCGAACCTGCGACCGTAGCGGTCTTGCGGTTCCAGACTGCAGCGCCTTTAACCGCACGGTCACTTCGGCCGGCTAAGTCCCGTAGTGCTCAGAGACATTTGAACCATTTGAACACTGCCGGTATAAGCTTAACAGTAGAGTGTATAATCTACATCTCATCTACATAACTACTCTGCAATTCACACTTAAGTGGCTGGCCGAGGATTCATAGGACCCCCTTCAGACGATTTCTCTGCTCTGCAGTTCTAACTTAATGCCTGGCAGAGGATTCGTCTCATCACCTTCAGACTCTCTACCTTTCCACTCACGACCAGTGAGCGGGAAATGCGAATTCGTATTCAGACGAGAAATTTGGTAACTGAATTTTCAGCACTTTGCCCCGCAGCTCATTTTCAGAATTTAATAATTTAGTCTTGAGACAAAGTTTATTGGGTTTATAGAAATAAGTGTACAAAATATTATAATATTAGCCTTCATAGATTCTCAGAAAAAGGTACATTAACTTTCAAAACAATTTTCATGAAATGGTATTTTAAGTTCAAACTAACGTTTTTTCTTATGTCAGCTCTTCAACAGGCCCGAAATTTGTGCTCATGATCCGCTTTCCCTCCAAGGCTTCTCTTCTGGTTTCTTTCCTATGCCAGGTCTTCAACTGACTTTTCAGCTTTTTTCTCAAGATGTCTTGAGAGAAATTTCATATCTTCTCATTCTGTTTCATTCTCTTTAATACCTCCATCTTCCTTACGTTTCCATCATTAAATCCAAGAACTACATCGTAAGCTCCAATTCTGACAACTGTAGCAGATGGAAATGTGGTTTTAGGGCGTTGTGTCCATATGAGTGAACATACTCATTTGGATTCTGGGTTTTGTCTTGAACAAATTTTTTAGATGTTCGACATCTGCCAGAAACCTGTAAGTGGCCTTGACTATATCCAGGATACAATTTGAAAGCCTCTCCTTGTGAATGTAGGGGGCTGTTGTCCCTCTGAGCCTGTACATACTGAAGTGTTGCTTCAAAAAAATGGTGTGCGTCGCGTCACGCATTTAATTATTTTTTAGGCACTTCGGGTGCGATTTCATCACTGAAACTTTCAGGACTTATTGTCCATGAGTTCTAGTAATAAAAAATAAATTTAAAATTGTCATTTTCGGTCCATTTTATGAACGTCCCCCCTTAGCTCTCTCCTCATTAAATACTGGTGATCTTACAGCGCTAGGATTCGGATCGTCTGTTAGATGATCGAGCGCTACCAAGCCACAGTCGTGCGATGATGATCTCGGCTAAGAAGGTGAATGTCCCGTAACGGGAGTGGAATGGGGATGACGAGCTGTTAGCTGTAACGAGTGGCGGAGAGGTGTCGCTCTGACGAACGCGGCCCGAATAAATCACTCGCGCACAGCTAGCTGGTGTCGGGTTGCGGCGGGCAGCGTGACGATAAGGCGCATTCCTCCGCGATAGCGTCTGCGGTCGGCGCCTAATCGCCTTAAAGTAGGAGCAGACCCGCTGTACACCGGCTACCGGCACACGCACTTAACGAACCTCTCCAGGAGAAGCAAAGAGGGGGGGGGGGCCGGAAGGGGAGGGGTGAACATGTCGAACCACAGTCTGTTGCCTCTGAAAGCGCGCCTCGGCGATCTGTAGACACGGCGATTCTGAACACAGATGTCAACTTTTGATTATTCTTGATAAGCAGAAATTTTTAAATCTTGTACATTCATCACAACAAAATGTGTAGGTAAGCAGCGATGAACAGGGATTAGTCATTGCCAGGCCAAGATAATAATTATTCCCCAAAGGAAAACTATTTTATTTCCTCAGTCCAGTGCTGCACTAACAGAATAAAATGCGTTAGTTAGTTGCCTAAATGCTAGCGTGAAAGAAAAACAATAAGACTGAGTTCGTCTCAAAGACACACCAAATATTTTTACGACAGGTTGAACTCTGGTCATATAACCAGGGCATGACGTAGCACCAAAAAAAAAAAAAAAAAAAAAAACCAGAGCGTAGCAATACCAGGCTCACACATTGGGACGTACAGGGTAAACAGTTTCATGAATATTTAAACCCCAGAAGAGTCGGTGCTATCAAAATTTTAAAATATTAACAAGACTATTACTCTTCAGAATACAGAAAAGAGATTAGTAGCAGGAATTACACTATCAGTATTCACTAACAAAATCAGTTAAGTAATTACGGCGCGAAAAATAGAGAGTACAAATTTATGAAATTATGACTACGAACTTGAAAAAAATACAAGGTGAAATTAATAAGTATTCTAAGCTTCTCTTACGACCAGAAGGCAATAGAAAGCCTGTGCCTCACACCTTATACAATGTCAGAAGCAGTACTAGGTCGCATTGCCCTATCCTTATTGGAGTTGATGAAACTTGCAGCCAAACAACAATCGCCATGATTGTTCTCATCAGAACAGATGGCAGGCTTTGCAGAAAACGAAAACGGGGGAAGCGAATATTCAGAAACGTTCTCATCACTTCAGTTCCTTGGTGACGACACTCGGCGTGTGAGATGGAGTCGGCAGCAGTAAGTTCCATGGTCCGTGCAACTTCAGTCTTCCATTAGCCCATGCTCCCAGGCTACCCATGTCCTCGCGGAATATAGTCCGACAGCAACGTCTTCGACTAGCTGCCCACTGCCCGCGTTTCCGCCTTCCACCTGTCGGCTCCTTCCCGAAATCCAAATCAGAATGCATGTCGGACTACGCGGCAAGCCGTGTAAAATGCTGGCAGGTGGAGAGCCGGCGAGACACTGACCAAGGACTACGAAACCACTGGTCCCAGATCATGGAAAAAAGATAGTCTAAAACTCCGGAAAATTAACGAGGGCAACATGAGTTGGACGAATATACTAACGCGGGAACCGTGTGTGCTATATTCACAGACAACAGGTAAAGACAACGTTACTACGTTAGTCCAAGTTGGAGGATTGTTCACCTCATCAGTGCTCTTGATCCGTATTTGCAATATTTCTTCTATCTGGGAAATAACGCAAATACTTGACTGCAGACAGTTGCAACTGTGGGCTGTTTTTCATTCGAAACGACTCGACTAATATTTGAAGTAGTGCTCTAGGGAGTTGACACCGTGAATCCTGCACGGCTGTCGGTAAATCCTTAAGAGTACGAAGGGGTGGAGATTTCTTCTGAACAGCATGTTGCAATGCATCCCAGATATGCTCAATAATGTTCATGTCTGGGGCATCTGGTGGCCAGCGAAAGTGTTTAAACTCAGAATAGTAGTCCTGGAGCCACTCTGTAGCAGTTCCGGACGTGTGGTGTGTCGCATTGTCCTGCTGGCCCGCATCTCGTGGTCGTGCGGTAGCGTTCTCGCTTCCCACGCCCGGGTTCCCGGGTTCGATTCCCGGCGGGGTCAGGGATTTTCTCTGCCTCGTGATGGCTGGGTGTTGTGTGCTGTCCTTAGGTTAGTTAGGTTTAAGTAGTTCTAAGTTCTAGGGGACTTATGACCACAGCAGTTGAGTCCCATAGTGCTCAGAGCCATTTGAACCATTTTTTGTCCTGCTGGAATTTCTGAAGTCCGTCGGAATGCACGATGGACATGAATGGATGCTGGCGATCAGACAGGATGCTTTACTGTCAGAGTCGTATCTAGAGGTATGAGGGGTCCCATATCACTTCCCCAATTGCATGCACCCCACACAATTACAGAACCTCCTCCAGTTCAGTCCCCTGCTGACATGCAGGGTCCATGGATTAATAAGATTGTCGCCATACCCATACATGTCCATCCGCTCTATACAATCTGAAACGAGACTCGTCCGACCAGTCATCAACAGTCCGCTGTTCGGTGTTGACGGGCCCAGGAGAGGCGCAAAGCTTTGTGTCGTGCACTCATTAAGGGTCTTCGGCCCTAAAGCCCATGCCGATGATGTTTCATTGAATGGTTCCCTCGCTGTCACTTGTTGATGGCCCAGAATTGAAATCTGCTGCAATTTGCTGAAGGGTCTCACTTCCGTCACGTTGAACGATTCCCTTCAGTCGTTGTTGACCCCATCTTGCAGGATCTTTTTCCGGCCGCAGCGATGTCGGAATTTATGTTGCGCCGGATTCCTGATATTCACGGTACACTCGTGAAATTATCGTACTGGAAAGTCGCCACTTCATAGCTATCTTGGAGAGGCTGTGTCCCATTGCTCGTGCGCTGACTATAACACCACGTTGAAACTCCCTAAATGTTGATAACCTGCCATTGTAGCAGCAGTGACCGATCTAACAACTGGGACAGAGGCTTGTTGTCTTACGTAGGCGTTGCCAACCGCAGTACCGTCTTCTGCTTGTTTACATACCTCTGTATTTAAATTCGCGTGCCTATACCAGTTTCTTTGACGCTTCAGTGTATAACCAGGCGCCAATCTCTCCCTTCTAGAACTATGGGGCATCCCAGTCAACGATGATGTTCGCTGGAGCAAAAGATTGTAATGGCAAATCCAATCTTTCTATCACAGGATCGATATCTGCATCCCTAGAACTCGTACCGTGAAACGCCGACATGGAATGCTTATACTGTAGTTTATATTTCTATTCTTAAATATGAAACTGTTCGATAAAGCAGCGACGGGGGACTTTATACACGTTATTGTTACTAAGGTATGAAGCCGAATTAGATTGACATGGAATCTCACATTCAATGTGCCCTGCTGGATCTTGTTTCTCGTGACGGACAGACAACAGCATACTTCCACGTACTGACAAGACAGCAACTAAGTGCACACAACATGACCTCAACGTCAGAAATATTTCAGCTCTGTAACCAACGGTAAGTGCGTTGTTTAACGTGCTCGCACTGTCCTTAGTCGGCTATTTCAGAGAGTGTAATAAATACCTCAAGGATATTACTATGGATTATTTGACCGAAGATTTACGTAAACATACGATTCACAATAGTTATTTGAGGAGTTTCGTCATTTAAAGTCGGGTACAGGAACATCCTCCAGGACCGAAGCAGGCCCGTCTGTACCGTTATTTCTCGATAAATATTTCACTTGTTTTGTCTAACACCCAATTTGTCGAACTTAACTAATTACCTGTAGCGTTCTGTTGTGTTTGATTGTTTCTCTTTCTACAGCGACTCTCACAGTGTTGCTAGTGAGAAGACCTTGTAAGTGTTACAGCTCACGATTGTCCAACTTCTTTTATATGTTACAATTGCTCTCCGCAGTTTTTTTGCAGGAGAAGGGGAAGACTCCGTATGTTACTGGTATGGTGCGTCCTGAGCACTGCTTCATCCTATGCCTAACGCAGTGTTGGAAGGGCTTTGGTCAATAGAGAAATCTTCTCACCGTTGATGTTATCTTTCGAAACCGAAGCCGGTTTTTCCCCTTCGAGCAGCTCCTCAGTTATTCTTACGGTGAGTACCCCACTCCAGCGTTCCTAGCTAAAACAGTCCTTGACACTGCTGAGAATCGAAACTGTATTTTACCCGCGACCATCGACTCGCTGGTTACTCAGATACAAACACCGATCATCTTAGATATGACTACATCGTGGTGTCCGAGACCTTTACCTCTGGAATAGGACTAAATTCGTGTACTTATTTCTCGTATTTCCAGATCATGTCTATGATACAAAGCACGGGTCCAGCGCGGGAAAACAATCGTCGAAAAACCGTATCAAATTACGGCAAGTTTGGTCTGTGTCGCTCTACAATCGATCTATCTGAAATTGGCTGCTCCATGTGCCCTACGCTATTACCATGTGAGCAGGTTCAAAATATGCTTGTCCCCTACCGACTATCAGCTGGTATAGTAACGTAAACTTTACATTTTTTCCTCTGTAAATCCAAGCGCAGGAAGCAAAATAAATACCGAAGTCGAACCGTTCCTCTGAGAGCGAGGATACCGAGATGAAGGCTACGCAGTTTCGAAGTGGAATCCGTGGCGAAGGTTTTCAGTCTCTATGTTTGGATTTTCAGAATTATTACTATAGTTCCAATAGTCGATGTACCAGTTTTATTGTGTTTTTCGCTGGTACAGTCGAGTAGGTGTGCCGTGACGTCAGTGAGCTGCTATTCTCACCAGACGGAGATACCAGTCTGTCTCAGCGGGGAATCGAGGACAACCAGCTGGCGTATGCAAATGTCTGGACCGAGAAGCCGCGGCCTTCTGCCGAGAAATGTACTGCGACTGTCTCTGCCCGACCTTGAAGCTTTCCCGCTCCGAAACCAACATTCCACTTGACACGCAGCTCAAACCATGACTAGCGGTGAAATAACAGCTCTCTTACGTACGTTGTAAATAATTACACTGTTTTTTACTGTTTCTACTTTTTCTTGCACGATAAGTGCAAAATGATGCAATGCGGAAAGAAACCTTTATATGCAAAGTTGGAGGCCCTGGGAACACGGTAAATTAAGTCACTTTTATTCATATATAGTACCTTATAGCCTAATACGTATAATTTAAACACAGGCTGCATTCATTCTTACACAAATTATTACTCTTAACAACAGTTTTTTGAATATATCGGCAACTGATTGTACAGTACACATTATTACATGCAACACAATATAGCTTCCCATCACAAAGCTAATTATTCCATAACTAAAATCTAGATCTATGATAAAACGTATGTCTTCTGTTATCATACTAACATCAGTTCTTGTCTGTACTGACTTGGCCACACGTCCTGTTCTTCCTGCCACTGCACTTCACTATTTCCAAAGGTGTGCAGTTTTTTTCCTGTCTACCCCAGCTACCAGATTTAGGGACCTACCAGTCCAGGCTCCGACCCGTTGGTTTTTTTTTTTTTTTTTTTTTTTTTTTTTTTTTTTTTTTTTTTTTTTTTTTTTTTTTTTTTGTCATCAGTCTACTGACTGGTTTGATGCGGCCCGCCACGAATTCCTTTCCTGTGCTAACCTCTTCATCTCAGAGTAGCACTTGCAACCTACGTCCTCAATTATTTGCTTGAAGTATTCCAATCTCTGTCTTCCTCTACAGTTTTTGCCCTCTACAGCTCCCTCTAGTACCATGGAAGTCATTCCCTCATGTCTTAGCAGATGTCCTATCATCCTGTCCCTTCTCCTTATCAGTGTTTTCCACATATTCCTTTCCTCTCCGATTCTGCGTAGAACCTCCTCATTCCTTACCTTATCAGTCCACCTAATTTTCAACATTCGTCTATAGCACCACATCTCAAATGCTTCGATTCCCTTCTGTTCCGGTTTTCCCACAGTCCATGTTTCACTACCATACAATGCTGTACTCCAGACGTACATCCTCAGAAATTTCTTCCTCAAATTAAGGCCGGTATTTGATATTAGTAGACTTCTCTTGGCCAGAAATACCTTTTTTGCCATAGCGAGTCTGCTTTTGATGTCCTCCTTGCTCCGTCCGTCATTGGTTATTTTACTGCCTAGGTAGCAGAATTCCTTAACTTCATTGACTTCGTGACCATCAATCCTGATGTTAAGTTTCTCGCTGTTCTCATTTCTACTACTTCTCATTCTCCGACCCGTAGAACACAAGTTCTGTTTCTTCTGATGAGCAGTCTCCGTCCGGAGATCCGAACAGAGGAATATTCTACCTCCGGAATATCTTACCCAGGATGATGCCATCAAAATTAAGCTATAGAGTAGAGCTAAATGATTTCGGGCAATATAACTGCTGTCGTTTTCCCTTGCTTTCAGCTGATCACAATACAACATTGCAAGGTCACGTTGGGTACTTTATAAGACCAGATCAGACAATCTTGTAGACTGATGTTCCTGCAACTACTGAAAAGGTTGCTGCCCTCTTCAGAAACCGTGTATTTGTCTGGCAAGTAATCCTTTGATTTGATTGAATCTTCGGTGCGGCTATCCGTGTCGTAGAGGCATGCAAGCCTCTACACCTCTGCAAGGACCGTGGTTCGTGGGGGACGGTGGAAACTGGCATACCAAAAAATATAAACGTTTTTACTAAAATGCTTTTAGACCCGTTACAATTTTTTCAAATTATGTTCCAAAAAATATTTCTTTCATTGCTGAAAAGATCCTATAGTGAATGACGTTGCATATTGATATAAAGGCACCTTTCAAGGCTCAAAATAATAAGTTACGAAATTTTGAAAATCACCAATAATAAAATCCCGAGTATGTTAGTACACTGGACTTTGACTAAAATATCATGGAACTTGGAGTCATATTTTAGTTTTTGCGTTGCTGTGCAGTCTAACGATGTATTTCACAACAGTTTCCAGTGAACATAAATCTTGAAGGTGCTAGATGGTGCACAGAGAGTATGTTTATCTCGTATCACTGGCGAGCACTTGTCGCTCAACTGACGAATTATAGTCACTTTCTCTAATGAAGTAGCATCAGATAATTCTTCACTTTCTGAGCAGCTAAATTCAATGTCAAACATAGGCTGACTGTAGTAATCCTTTTTTTAAAAGCATTGCCTAAACAACAATACGGGAGAGAGTCTGAAAGGCGCGATTTGTTGACGATTATCCAAAGCTGTACACATTAAGACGATATCTAGTGACAACCACCTGAATCAAAACACCACAGCCTTTCTGTCTGTCTGTCTGTGAAGACATCTCTTTCTCAGGAACGGGTAAAAGTGTCACGCTGAAGTTCCATCGGAGAGGCGCCAAGAGAAGGGGTGAAATGTGGGTAAGAGTGGGTGTGACGACCTATCCATCGTGTGACTTGTGATCGATGGTGGTGGATAGAACTGACGCCCTCTAGCGCCCAAAGACGTATCTCTCAGTGCTGAAAAGAGTATTAGGAGGGGTTTAATTGTTTTGAAAGTCAGTTCTTTAGTTGGTGGAGTATACTCGTGATTACTCCCACCAGCAGTGTAAACAGTGGCCAAAGATAACTTCGCCGCAGTGCGGTTTATCACTTGGAAAACGACGGTGTTCGATATACCAAGCTGCCAACCTGGAATTTACGTGTGTGATGAATGGGGGATGATGAGTTCTCTGTTGAGACCAGTGTAGTCCACTTGAAGAAACAGTTATCCCTTTACTTGAGATTTCAAGGCCGTTCATATAAAAATAAACTTGTTTGCATTCAGAACTGCTATCGTCTACGAAGCACACGACCTGTTGAACAGATGGTCGACGTCCTGACATACAGAAGTGCCGCCGCCTGCGGAATACAATCTGTTGTGCGCATGGTCGCATGCTGCGTACTCTGCAACAGCTGCAGTGGCTCTCGGAACTGATCGGGCCGGCCTGAGAGTTTATAGCAGTGGCTCCAGCCCCCCAGAGTTAGAGCCATGTTCGGAGGACGCTAAGGCGACACCTCCCGAGGATTACAGCAGCTCTGCTGCTGGGCCGAATTTAGGGCTCTCCGCAGCCGTTAAGCACTCCAACAGGAGCCAAGTGCATCTCATTCCCGTGTAGGCGCCTCTGTCTGTCCGACCAACGCTGGCAGAACACGCACCAGACTGGAAATATAGGCAACGGTAACACAATACCGAGAGCTGGGGCTTTTCAGTTGAAAACATCTCGCGTCTCCCTCACTCTTCAGAGCCTTCATTGCCGGCCGCGGTGGCCTAGCGGTTCTGGCGCTGCAGTCCGGAACCGCGGGACTGCTACGGTCGCAGGTTCGAATCCTGCCTCGGGCATGGGTGTGTGTGATGTCCTTAGGTTAGTTAGGTTTAAGTAGTTCTAAGTTCTAGGGGACTTATGACCTAAGATGTTGAGTCCCATAGTGCTCAGAGCCGTTTGAACCATTTTTGAGAGCCTTCATTATTATTTATGATTTATTATTGTGTCGATACTAATAATGTTTGCATCATTTTTAGGTCTCCGCGCCTCAGTCGGTAAAAAAGGAACGCTTATACGATCACTTCTGTTGTGTTAGGCTGTCCGACAGATGCGGCCCCTTTTCTCAGGAACGAGTAGAAATATTAAGCTGAAATTTGTTTCGGATACTGAGATCTACGGTCACCGGGCGGTGTGAAAAATTTAAGCTTCTAATACAGTCAAAAGATACGGCCATTTACGTGACATTCCGGTACTCGCAGACTCACTCATCGAAACCTATAGGGCAGTTTCCGCTGACGTAGAACAACGAAATTTGGCAAGAATATAGGTTGCACAGTAAAATTAAAGGAAAAAAATTCCGAAAAATAATTTGTAATTGTAACACAGAAAAATATTTTGTAAGTCTCAGGCTTTCGTGCCCGTTGTCACTAAAGTTAAAATCTTGTGGGTTGTTAAGCAATAGTGTTCTAGCAATAGTGGACACCGAAACATCCTGAAGAAGATCCCTGCAGAAGGGTCGAAATGTCGATTATTTTGAAGGAAATATGAAGCTGTCTAACAACCCAGAAGATTTTAATATTTTTGTCCTTAAACTTGCATTGCATTCGTAATCCATGAAAAATCTCAGGAAGTACTGTAACATTTTGGTCTCGCTTCCAGTAACATATACAGTGGATCACGAGAAAGGTTTGTGTTTATAATTTACAAATATTTCGTGCTCACTGGCTGAGCTACAATGTAGTGAAGTTCTCTGCCTATATGAAAAGAATACCTGTGCCATGTAACACTGATAGGCTGAGACTGCCCTCCGTATAGAATCACTTAGTTGTCCGCTAGCCTGTCTGTCTGTCTCTTAAGACAACTTTTTCTGAGGAACGGGTTGATGTTGTTGTGGTCTTCAGTCCAGAGACTGGTTTGATACAGCTCTCCATGCTACTCTATCCTGTACAAGCTTCTTCATCTTCGAGTACCTACTGCAACCTACATCCTTTTGTATCTGTTTAGTGTATTCATCTCATGGCCTCCCTCTACGATTTTTACCCTCCACGCTGCCTTCCAATACGAAGTTGGTGATCCCTTGTGACTCAGAATATGCCCTACCAACCGATCCCTTCTTTTAGTCAAGTTGTGCCACAAATTTCTCTTCTCTCCAATTCTATTCAATACCTCCTCATTAGCTATGTGATCTACCCATCTAATCTTCAGCATTCTTCTGTAGCACCACATTTCGAAAGCCTCTATTCTCTTCTTGTCTAAACTATTTATCGTCCACGTTTCACTTCCATGCATGGCTACACTCCATACAAATACTTTCAGAAACGACTTCCTGACACTTAAAAATATGCTCGATGTTAACAAATATCTCTTCTTCAGAAACGCTTTCCTTGCCATTGCCAGTCTACATTTTATATCCTCTCTACTTCGACCATTGTCAGTTATTTTGCTCCCCAAGTAGCAAAACTCATGTACTACTTTAAGTGTCTCATTTCCTAATCTGATTCCCGCAGCATCACCCGATTTAATTCGGCTACATTCCATTATTCTCGTTTTGCTTTTGTTGATGCTCATCTTATATCCTCCTTTCAAGACCATTTCGTTCAGATGCTCTTCCAGGTCCTTTGCTGTCTCTGACAGAATTACAATGTCATCAGCGAACCTCAAAGTTTTTATTTCTTCTCCATAGAACGGGTAAAGGTGTCAAATTGAAGTTCTGAGCTCCATCGCAGAGGCGGCAAGAGAAGGGGTGAAACGTGGGGGTGTGACGACCTATCTGTCGTGCGACTTGTGCTCGATGGTGGTGGGCAGAACTGAGGTGCAATCTGGTACTAATATGACATAGTTAGCCCACCTTGCACCTCACACGAGCCTCAGAGCTCTGGCCTTTTCTCGTATGTGTAGATACCTTGCACTTTGAAGCATCGCCGAGCTCGAGGGTGATGTCGTAGGGCTACACGCTTTTGCACCGTAGGCTGTAGGCACCTTTGATCCAACTTTCAAATTTCTGCGTCGCTATGAGAGACAATAATGGGGTTTCGAAAAAGAGACGTTTGATTGAGTTGCAGTGTATATACATAATTAATTTTGTATGAAATCCTCAGAGCCATGTCCTCCTTGCACTTATTCTTTTTCAATATTTTTTCATATTATTATGGCTATTTAAATGCACAACTCTTCCTGTGTGGGTTATCAGGGAACGTACTAGCCATCCGTATAAAGTCAGGTGACATCACCGATAAATTGGCTTTTGTGGAAAGTCGCAGGCACATTCCAGCTTTCTAACTGAACGATAGAACTGTCCGGTTAATACATTAATTGTTTCATCTCTCGTTGTAGTCTACCGTTTTTAAATTTGCAGCAAAGCCATATCGAAAGGCAGATCCCTAATTACAAGGGCGCACTGGTGATTGGTCTCGGGTCATGCGCTGCCTACAAATGTCGAACATGAAGGCAGAGAGCAATATACGAAGGACATTCAATAAGCAATGCAACACATTTTTTTAGCCCAATTTCGCTTGAAAAAAATTTGTTGTGAGACATCGTGGAACTGGACTCGCATTCGGGTGGACGACGGTTCAAACCCGTCTCCAGACAACCTGATCTAGGTTGTCCGTGATTTCCCTAAATCGTTTCAGGCAATTGCCGGGATGGTTCCTTTCGTGGTTTCCCTTAATCGTTTCAGGCAAATGCCGGGATGGTTCCTTTGAAAGGGCACGGCCGATTTCCTTCCCCATCCTTCGATAATCCAAGCGTGTGCTCCGTCTCTAATGACCTCATTGTCGACGGGACATTTAACACTAATCTCCTCCTCCCCCTCCTTCGGAGACCTGACAGGAACTGGTGTTACCACTGTGGCAGGGTCGTTGGCCGATGTTTTGGTAGTAATTGGACACTTCCTTTGAATGAGTCGGCCATGGCCTTACAGTTTGTTTTTATAATAATAATAATAATAATAATAATTCACCGTCTGGTGGAAACCTTCCAATTGGACGCTGCTTTGGCGAGTTGATTGTGACTTATCTGCTCTAGTAGTCCTGCCGGGAAGAGAGTATCTACAGTTTAACGTGGGAGCGGAACCACATGTCATTGCTTGCTAATCTTCAGATAACGGAGAGGTGAAGGCTAAGTTAAAAGCAGACTAAAATAATCTGTGATCCGATCGCGATTCCATTTAGCGGTCTGTCTGTTTTCAGGCACGTTCTTTAACAGAAGATCTTAGGACCGACTCCCTTGTCTCTGTTGATGAAGCTGTTGACGTTAAGCCGGCCGAAGTGGGCGTGCGGTTCTAGGCGCTGCAGTCTGGAACCGCGAGACCGCTACGGTCGCAGGTTCGAATCCTGCCTCAGGTTTGGATGTGTGTGCTGTCCTTAGGTTAATTAGGTTTAACTAGTTCTAAGTTCTAGGGGACTAATGACCTCAGAAGTTGAGTCGCATAATGCTCAGAGCCATTTGAACCATTTTGTTGACGTTAAATCGTTGCATACACCTCTAGCACAGTATACAAGGTGACGGAGTTCCCTCGACCTCGACTTAACGTAAACACTGTGTTGCAAAACTGCTGTTGCGTCAGAACATCTCTGTGTACGGGCAAGCTATGCAGTAGACAGGTTCTTGTTGCCGCGGTCCATTATAAATAGTCGTAATTGCTACTGCGACCTTAATAAAGCGGCCAAGTTACTTCAAGGTCAGGAATGTATTACTGTACCTGCCGAGGAAGTACGCTTAAAGTATTAGCTGTCGAGACACTTTTTACATATTCGTGACTTACGGCAGCGACTAATGTCATATCTAACGATTAGCAGAATTCCAATCAGCAAAAAAACTACACAGTATAACTTCTGCCTACATCCCACACAACATACAGGAAGTGGAACAACAACCGATATGAATACAACTACTCCCCTCTACGCCCTTTGTGATGTAGGCTACAATGGTATTCAGCACAGACACAAATAAGGTAAGGGAGAAGTTGCGGAAGCCGGTGGCAGGAATCCAAAATTATCTGTTGGTAACACTTTCTAATTACACTACTGGCCATTAAAATTGCTACACCACGAAGATGACGTGCTACAGCCGCGAAATTTAACCGACAGGAACAAGATGCTCTGATATGCAAATGATTAGCTTTTCAGAGCATTCACACAAGGTTGGCGTCGGTGGCGACACCTACAACATGCAAACACGAGGAAAGTTTCCAACCGATTTCTCATACACAAACAGCAGTTCACCGGCGTTGCCTGGTGAAACATTAATGTGATGGCTCGTGTAAGGAGGAGAAATGCGTACCATCACGTTTCCAGCTTGATAAAGGTCGGATTGTAGCCTATCAAAAATGGTTCAAATGGCTGCTGTGGTCATCAGTCCCCTAGAACTTAGAACTACATAAACCTAACTAACCTAAGGACATCACACACATCCATTCCTGAGGCAGGATTCGAACCTGCGACCGTAGCGGTCGCGCGGTTCCGGACTGTAGCGCCTAGAACCGGTCGGCCACTCTGGCCGGCTCTAGCCTATCGCGATTGCGGTTTATCGTATCACGACATTGGTGCTCACGTTGGTCGAGATCCAATGACTGTTATCAGAATATGGAATCGATGGGTTCATGAGGGTAATACGGAACGCCGTGCTGGATCCCAACGGCCTCGTATCACTAGCAGTCGAGATGACAGGCATCTTATCCGCATGGCTGTAACGGATAGTGCAGCCACGTCTTGATCCCTGAGTCAACAGATGGGGACGTTTGCAAGACAACAACCATCTGCACGAATAGTTCGACGCCGTTTGCAGCAGCATGGACTATCAGCTCGGAGACCATGGCTGCGGTTATCGTTGACGCTGCATCACAGACAGGAGCGCCTGCGATGGTGTACTCAACGACGTTGGCAAAACTTCATTTTTTCGGATGAATCCAGGTTCTGTTTACAGCATCATGATGGTCGCATCAGTATTGGCGACCTCGCGGTGAACGTACATTGGAAGCGTGTATTCGTCATCGCCATACTGGCGTATCACCCGGCGTGATGGTATGGGGTGCCATTGTTTACACGTCTCGGTCACCTCTTGTTCGCATTGACGGCACTTTGAACAGTGGGCGTTACATTTCAGATGTGTTACCACCCGTGGCTCTACCCTTCATTCGATCCCTGCAAAACCTTACATTTCAGCAGGATAATGCACGACCTCATGTTGCAGGTCCCGTACGGGCCTTTCTGGATACAGAAAATGTTCGACTGCTGCCCTGGCCAGCACATTCTCCAGATATCTCACCAATTGAAAACGTTTGGTCAATGTTGGCCGAGCAACTAGCTCGTCACAATACGCTAGTCACTGCTCTTGATGAACTGTGGTACAGAGTTGAAACTGCATGGGCAGCTGGACATGTACATGCCATCCAAGATCTGTTCGACTCAATGCCCAGGCGTATCAAGGCCGTTATTACGGCCCGAGGTTGTTGTTCTGGGTACTGATTTCTCAGGATCTATGCACCCAAATTGCGTGAAAATGTAATCACATGTTAGTTCTAGTATAATATATTTGTCCAATGAATACCCGTTTATCATCTGCATTTCTTCTTGGTGTAGCAGTTTTAATGGCCTGTAGTGTAGTTCTCGTTATGAGGTGGCTTGATGTGCTTCTTGTGCCTCCTATTTGCAACTTTTTTCACATTATTACTACTCGTAGAATGCAGGCTGAGTATCGTCTTCCTTGTACTCAGTCCTGATGCTCTCTAAGTCTCCGACCGAACTGTGGCCGACCAGCGATGGACGGGCGGTTTAAGTCAGCTTTGACAGGAGCCGCTGAACTCTAACTGGAGTCGCGGCGCTGAACGCTCTTTCCTTTAGCGCGCTGGTCAGCACCTTCTTGTTGCCGTTTTGCGGTATACAGTCTATGCTTTGCGAGTCCACCTTTCACGCTGTACAAAACCTGAGAAAGCAATATCCTCGTGGCACTGGTTCTCGAGCACCTCGGTTGCTCGGTTATGTTGGTCTTCTATTGCTGTAGTCCTCTGCAACTGGCAGAATTCATTGCCTCACAAAAACTTTCAATCCTCATTCGTTCTAAGAACAAGTAAAACAAGAAATAAGTTGTGTAGAAATATAACACTATAATCGTCGAGTTTTAGGGACTCGTGACTCCGTTTGGAAATTACTGAATTTTTTTATCATTGGTTGTAAGTAATTTCCCTCTCTTTTAAAGAGAAGAGGAGGTAACGTAGCAAATTATTACGAGTTGCCATCTTGCATTGAAAGAGTAGCTTGCCGCGGAGCTGGGAGGAGGGCAGATGTTCTCACACTCGCACAGCTGACGCTAGCTACTGGACCGGGCGAGCTCTGTACTTTAATGGTGCGTGCAGTACGTTACACCTACTGTCTATGAATCTGAAGAAGTACTACTAAATATTAATCGATCTTTTTCATGCTTCTAGTACCAAATTCTATGGATAATACGAGGCCTGTTTTTTTTAAGTAAGTACCGTTTTGAATTAAAAAAAAAAAGACGTGCTAAGATATCTCAATAATTTTATTTTTACATGACAGCCTGTACCTTAATCTACTTTTCTACATAATTTCCGTCAATATCGTGGCACTTGTCATACCGTTGTACCAGTTTTTGAATACCCTCCTCATAGAAGTCTGCCGCCTGACTTGTTAACAACTGCATCACCACTGTTTTGCCTTCGTCATCGTCTTGAAGACGCTGACCGCCCAGGTGTTTCTTCAAGTGCAGGAACAGATGGTAGTCACTGAGGAACAGATGGTAGTCACTGGGCGCAAGATCGGGGCTGTACGGAGGATGATCAGGATTTTCCCATCGAAAAGATGTGATGAGATCTTTGGTCTGATTCATCACATGCGGACGGGCATTGTCTTGCAGCAAAACGATGTCCTTGCTCAACTTGCCACGTCTTTTGTTCTGAATTGAACAGCGCAGATTGTGCAATGTCTTACAGTAAGCTGCTGCATTGATTGTCTCATTACGTGGCAGAAATTCCACAAGCAATACTCCTTTCCTGTCCCAAAAAACTGTGCACATGATTTTCCGGGCAGAAATTGTTTGCTTAAACTTCACTTTCCTGGGTGAATCTGAATGTCGCCATTCCATGGTTTGTTGCTTTGATTCTGGTGTGATGTAGGCCACCCATGTTTCACCACCGGTAACAATATTTGGCTTAAGAAATCATCACTATCGTTGTGGTACCGCTCAAGGAAGGTCAGTGCACTGTCTAAACGTTTGGTTTTTGCACATCCGTCAACATTTTCTATACACCACATGCGCACAATTTTCGGTAATTCAAGTTCTCGGTACCAATGCCGTACAAAACACTACGAGAAACACTAGGAAAGTCATCCCGCAAAGAAGAAATCGTAAAGCGTCTGTTTTCTCTCACCTTATTGTCCACTTCCTGCACCAAATTTTCATTAACGACTGAAGGACGCCCACTCCGTTGTTCATCACGCACATTTGTGCGGCTATCTTTAAATGCTCTCACCCACTTTCTTACCATTCCATTACTCATAATGTTTTCTCCGTAAATTGCAGAGATCTCACGATGATTATCGATCGCTTTTAGGCCTTTAGCACTAAGAAATCTTATAACAACCCGTACTTCACAGTCGGCGAGACTCACGATTATCGGAGGCATCTTAAACACTCAGTACACAACGTAAACAAGGAAGAATCAGACTGTAATGGCGCCAGTGCGTAGACAACAGATGTAGATACTTAGTGCGCATGCGCAGAACGCCGACCGCAGCGCTGCTGCAACAGTGTGGCAAAATGGTACTTACTTAAAAAACACGCCTCGTAAAACCATACTGCTAAAATTTCAAATCAATAACTTCACTACTTTCGGGGATATAAACTTTTACCTAAACACATTGCATGGCATTGTGAAATCGAGTTAGGTACTGTAATGTGTTCACCTGTAGTATCGGCCCCGTGGGGTAGCTGTGCGGTCCAGGGCATCTTGTCACGGTTCGCGCGGCTCCCCCCGTCTGAGTTTCGAGTCCTCCCTCGGGCATGGGTGTGTGTGTTGTCCTTAGCATAAGTTAGTTTAAGTAGTGCGTAAGCCTAGGGACCGATGACCTCAGCAGTTTGGTCCCATAGTCCTCCTTATAAAATCTGAAGTGTCAGTTGTAACTACAATCAAGAGAATGGGTTCACATAGTATAATATTCTTTGGTTTCATTCGACAGGTTTCTAACGTAATTAACAGTACATTGGAAAATTATTATTTCATTGTATTTTGGTTGTGTGAGTGTTTTGAAGAGACTAAGAGAGTGAATGGGGGACATACGTAAAGTGAGAATGTGATATTTTATTAAAACTATGTAAATAAAAGTCTGAGAAATTTGTTGTGTATTGGGGAATTTGAGACTTACGTCCTAGTGAGCTTGATCTTGTAAAGGGCAGTCAGAAGGGGGTTGAGTATTAAATTTATTAATAATTTATATTGTGAAAATGAATCGTTAATTTGTTTTCATTAATTTCTAATCTAAATTACTTGTGGTAATGTGATTGGCTGACATTAAAAATACCGCGAGTATAGGAGTGCTGGGGATGATGTGACTGGCTGCTTAACATAGGAATTCAGCATTTCCCACACGTTTGAGTGGGGCTGTGCGCGTCAGCTCTGTGAGTCGAGATAGTCGCTCGGGATCTGTCTTCTAGTAAACACCTATGTTAAATCGCGCTTATCAAATCTGTACGAAAATGAAGAAATCCGCAAGTTTGATCGATTCTCGTGTAGTTGACGAAAACTGACTACAGTGCTGAGTACTTTGAGAAAGTTTGAGCTTTGTGAGTGATTTGTTTTAGGGGATTTCGCGTGTGAACATTTCACGTCGTACATAAACTCCGTGTGTCGTGTTTCGTGCAAATTACGAGACATTATGGCGAGTACTTCGGTACAGGAAGACTACTGAAAGACTGAATGTGTTAACTCGTAAGTATTCGTCGGTGAGTGAGTGTTTAGGACGTTTAAATTATCGGGGCGGACTAAACATCATCTGGCTGCTTTTGGGTGTTACTGACAGTCACTAACATTGGATAATTAGTGTTGGGATATTAAATAAGGACTCGATAGCCATTTTATGCATTTTGAAAACAATAAACCAGTTTACAGGATATTTTAGACATTTTTCAAACGAGTCATGCAATGATCGCGAACGGCCAGTAGTTTAACTTTCAGATGCCGCCCGTGGACTGGAGTTAAGTGGCCTTTGCATGGTACGTATTTTATCTGACTTTTCGTCAACTCTCTTTTTATCGGCTATCTAAACTAGTATCTACCATCGCAGAATGAAGGGTTAGGCAACCTGAAACCTACCTAAGTAGGTGGATTGATTGTTTATAGTTCAGTGAGGAAGCAACGCCCTCCAACCCCCCCCCCCCCCCCACACCACGTGAAAACGGGGAAAAAAATAAGCTTTGCTTAGTGCAATGACTTGATTTGACATTTAGACTTCGCCAAGTACTGTAAGTCTAAAAGCTGTGTAATTCGCTACTAAATACCACGACCTGTTTGATGACCTGATAATAAGTAATAAAAAAATTTTGAAAACATTATCAGCGATTTTATATAATAAAATATATATAATTAAAAACAGTTTTGATGCTGAACTGACTGTTCATTCAGCGTCGTGGGTCGGCACAGCTCGCTCCATGGAAGTCCACCTACCGTTCTGGAGTCTGAAGATGATCCTTAAGTATTGAAACCGGTCTCTCCGATTAAAAGAAATTTGCGATCATAATTGTTTTTAATTGTATGCATTTAATAATAAATGAATTACAGCGGAAGCCAAACAAAAATCTGTCTTCGTAGCAGTCGGGAAGCGTTTGACCCAAAGAGCTCAATTCAGATCCCGATGGCAGAAAAATATTCAGTTGTATTTGTCCTGCAGAATGAGAACTGATGAAGTAATGTACCAACAGTCTCTGCGGTTTTTTGTGAAGTGACACCGTTGATGTTTGAAATACAGTATATTAAAACTGCCACTAACAACTTGCCGTGAATTTCTATTTCTATAAAACAAGCTTCGAGATGCCCATTACTGCAAATCTAAGAGTATCAGTATTTTTACATTTGTATTCCTTCTTAATATGAGTGGTATTTCCTACTTCGTATTCTTATTTCTCAGTGGATGATAGTTTGTGAATTGCCATAAATTCTTACGTAAAGTTCTTACTCCACGTTGTCCCAACGAAGCGAAAGAAAACTTCACAACCACGATCGACAGCCAGCCAGTTACAATGCCAACAACACGCGTTACATCGTCTACGATTCCTCACATTGCTGGGGAACTGCGAGCGACTTTCCCACACAGGTGTGATCTATGGACAGATCGCTAAACGTGACGACAGATTGCGGTGCTCCGTAGCTCCTGCATGCGACTATTTAGACGAAAACAGTATTCCTCAGTTCTGCTGGTACTTGGAGGCAATGCCTCAAGA
The DNA here is from genome assembly GCF_023864345.2 of Schistocerca serialis cubense. Classification (NCBI taxonomy): domain Eukaryota; kingdom Metazoa; phylum Arthropoda; class Insecta; order Orthoptera; family Acrididae; genus Schistocerca; species Schistocerca serialis. The sequence continues at coordinate 629,304,759 of NC_064642.1, read as the reverse complement.
CGTTAGTGATTTGTTTTCAGGAAGACAGCGCAAACGGTCGGGTAATTTATTCCTGTCCCGACTTGAAATGTTCATTACGATCTGGTGCTCATTCCCCACGTGAGCACCTAGTTACCAACAGAGCACGTTCAGCATTAGAGCTGACGCAGATTACGCCATACGTCATCGTCCTTCAGCGACAGCGCGCTCCATGAGTTAAATGTCTTTCAAAATGAAATAAGACGGATCTTCACAGCAAACTGGCACGTGTTTGGCCTCACGGCTCAGCGATGTTTCCTATTCAAGGTCCGATCCTCTCAGAGAGAAAGACTTGCGACCATGTTAGCAGACCGAATTCAAGTTTCACACCAGTGGGTCTCCATCAGTTTCGCCCACAGGAACATCATAAAATGACGCGTACGTTACGAAACATAATTACATGTATACTTCTGTAATTACGTATGAACTAGCGAACCCATGACAGTCTTCCGAAGAAACTTGAGGTCGGCGGAACGAATATGGAAAAATGAATCGCTGACTGAAAATTTTACAGAAAAGACGACATCAAGGGAAAGCATTAGCTGCCTGGTCTTGGCTGTGCTTATAGAAAGTCTCGAAGAACAGCAGTTTCGTCTCTGTAGCTGTTTTAGGCTGATTCAGAATCGTTCCTTCGATGGCTGACTATTCAGGGATTGCCATGTCATCGCTACTTACGTGGTATCTTTAACCTCCAAATTCAACACGAGCCCAACCTGCATACTTGAAACAGCTGTACACACATCTCATTGCTGACACAGTACGTAGCTTCGTGTTGTATCAGAAATTCGGATCTGTATGTAGTTGCGCCAGGTCTGCAAGTTGGACTGGTGATCAGTTTGGAGATTTCGTCCTGAAAAGATCTCAGAACGTCAAGTGTTGAATATGAGGTTCCCGACATGCGCTACGGCGTGTAATGAAATATGCCAAAAGATAGTTATAAGTCACTTCAAAATGGCTACGGAGCCAAAATTGCAACAGTTGCAAAAAGAAAACGGCGAAAGCATTATCATTCACTCTATTTTAAATGGCTGCGACGACCAAAAATAGGAAAAATCATCTAATATTGTAACATTCTTTCCCTCAAGAAGAGGTATGCAAGAGATCGTACAAACTGGAAGAGCGCTTTTCATATTAAAGTTAAGAATATAAGTGAATTTATCATGGTGCCACAGTTTGCAGGAAAAATCCACAGTCCTGGAGGACTGTGCTCCACAGAAACGCTTTTTTATATTCATTCCAGTTATAGACCACAATATTTTACACGGGGTAATTAATGTCGGTCTGTGATGAACGTCTTCGATACGGAGTAGAGGCTATCTTTTAATAAAATCGAGACAAGCCAAGCAATCTGCGTCGTAAAAGTATAAATGTTGTATGGCATTGTTGGCTGGGATATCCGACGAGGTGGGTACAGCCGCCTGTCGGTAAGAGTGTTGTTTTTCCGCGCGCATTGGCTCCTTCTTTGCAAATATGTGAGAGCTGTTTCGTATGTGTGTTTGTATAAGTAGTGTTACGTTGGTATTGTATGATGGTGGTGAGACGAGAGTGAAACCATGTGCCGGCACACAGTCCACTACCCTCGAATAGTACCAAGGCCACTGAGGGACGAATCATCGTCAGCTGTGTTCCATGCCCTCACATCATCACACTCAAGGTGGCTTGGAATTTAATCCAGGACATTAGCGCAAAGACTGGTGATAAGGAACGTTACGCCACACCTTTCCTTCTCTTGCCGCCCAAATATTGGCAGTGAAAATGTTATCCACCGCCAGGTTTCGAACATGCGTGCATTAACGATCTTGGATAAGGAGCGGGTTTAGCTTCCTCGTTATTAAGTATATTTTCGTGGTGAGAAAGTCTAGCTTTCTGCTAGACTAACAACAGTAAATTGTTACTAACAACAGTAATTAAGTAACAGTAAGTTGTTACTAATAACAGTAAGAATCAATTTCCCACTAAATGTAGCAACTTCCATGTTACGACAGTAAATTATACACCAAGAAGACACAAAATTAACATCCAGTGAACGAGTTATATACAGTGCGACGAAATAAATCTGGTACGTATTTCTTGATTTTTAGATTACATGATTGGAAAGCAAAACGAGGATAATGGAATGTAGTCGGGTGATGCTGAGGGAATTAGATTAGGAAATGAGACACTTAAAGTAGTAAAGGAGTTTTGCTATTTAGGGAGTAAAATAACTGATGATGGTCGAAGTAGAGAGGATATAAAATGTAGACTGGCAATGGCAAGGAAATCTTTTCTGAAGAAGAGAAATTTGTTAACATCGAGTGTAGATTTAAGTGTCAGGAACTAGTTTCTGAAAGTATTTGTATGGAGTGTAGCCATGTATGGAAGTAAAACATGGACGATAACTAGTATGGACAAGAAGAGAATTGAAGCTTTCGAAATGTGGTGCTACAGAAGAATGCTGAAGATAAGGTGGGTAGATCACATAACTAATGAGGAGGTATTGAATAGGATTGGGGAGAAGAGAAGTTTGTGGCACAACTTGACTAGAAGAAGGGATCGGTTGGTAGGACATGTTTTGAGGCATCAAGGGATCACAAATTTAGCATTGGAGGGCAGCGTGGAGGGTAAAAATCGTAGAGGGAGACCAAGAGATGAATACACTAAGGAGATTCAGAAGGATGTAGGTTGCAGTAGCTACTGGGAGATGAAGAAGCTTGCACAGGATAGAGTAGCATGGAGAGCTGCATCAAACCAGTCTCAGGACTGAAGACCACAACAACAACATGATTGGTTGTCCAGAATATTCAATTTTTTTTTCGTCGTTTTGTATTTCTTCTCGGTTTACAGTCGAGAAGGATGTGCGGCGAACCGTCCTTCACCCCGCTGTAATTCCGTATCTACTTAGTCTAAGATTCACTGGATTTCTCCTTGGACATACAAATGGAGACAGCACCTTCCATAGCCATTTCGGAGATTAGACGGGTCTCCATATCGCCAGAGCAGACGGTGGCGAGCGAGCGAGCTTGTTTTGTTGGCGGGCGTGGCAGACCAGAGAGGTTCATTTGGCCCGGCAGCGCCTCCATTTGTCACAGGCCGGCGACAATGCCGACGCTCCGCCAGCGATATTATATGCCGTAATTTATCGTCGCCGGCCGCGGCGGGAGAAATACGGGCCCGTTAAAATTGTTTGCGACTCGCTGCTTGCAGGAGCGCAATTAATATCTCCGTTTTTAGGCGCGCGCTGGGTTCGACGCCGGGTTTGTTTGTCAGGTGGCGAGGCGGGCGTGTATAAACACGCCAGTCGTACGCGCCCGGGCGCTCGTTAGCCGCGGCCGCTTCGAACGCTCGGGTTCCGCGGTCCGCCGTCAGAGGCGCTCGCGCTGACTGATGACAGAGGAGGTGTCAGGTTTCTGGTCTCGTGCGGCTGGCTATTCCAAGGGGCGCTGGGGCAGCGGCGGAGCTCAAAGGCGATGCGGGCCCCCGTCAGCCCCGTTTGACGAGCTGACGGGGTATTACCGAAGGGGAACAAAGAACGCTGCGAGAAACCCCGTCAAAGAGCGTCTCGAATACCATCCCAGATGCGGGCTGTTTGCTCAAATCTGTGAGCACTGACGCGGTAACAGAGCAGTGGACGTTTTCGCGTATGACTCAAACGTGCTTTGAGAGCAACTTTTGTATCATCCTCTTGTTTCGTTTTTATACTGGTTGATGCACATGAATATGTTCAAAACGAGATGTGCAATAGATGTGGTGTTTTCACGCAGTTTATTTTCGTCTACACCTACATTTGCATGATTGTTCTGCAGCTAACACTTAACCCTCTATGGACAGAATTATGAAACAATAAAGACAAAAAGTGATAACGCTGTTTCACAATAAACATATACTGATAAAGAATACATTAAGTCATTTTTATATATTTTGTAAAATGGTTCAAATGGCTCTGAGCACTATGCGACTTAACTTCTGAGGTCATCAGTCGCCTAGAACTTAGAACTAATTAAACCTAACTAACCTAAGGACATCACACACATCCATGCCTGAGGCAGGATTCGAACCTGCGACCGTAGTGGTCGCTCGGCTCCAGACTGTAGCGCCCAGAACCGCACGGCCACTCCGGTCGGCCTATATATTTTGTAACTTTACATATTTGTTACATTAGGCATTTAAAGCTACAGATAAATTTTGGCTTGTGAATGATGGCATATCGATGGTAGGCAATGAATACGTCGCCCATTTTGCTAAATTTTATTGGAGAAGCAGTAACGGTTTCTTAAAATATATATTAAGTGATACAGGCAAAGTTGCTACATATGGAACTAGATAGCAGAAGCCTAGTCACTGACATTTTAGAGAAATCCATACACTTCCAAATCTCTCTGTTATCACAGAGTTACTGGTTACTGGGATCAAGTGTTTTCACAGACTTTTTTGACGTATAAAAATATTTATGAGTTTGAACCTCTTATCCTCATAATTTATGTTGTTTATGAAAGTCCAGGTTCCTTTTCTTCTCGAAACACAAATTAACATCACGCATCTGGCAGAAAATTGATGGACTTCCTTTGTAGTATGGCTTCTTGCGTCTCTCTTTCTCTCTTCGCAGACACAACTGCCTAATGTTCAACATTGTCCTGATGGCCAATCTTCTGCGGAATTGGCCTAATGCCATACTTCTGTTTTCTACTTCTTTACATTTTCAGTACCTACACCTGAAAAAAGGTCTTCCCCTCTTTCTCCCACTTACGTTCTTGATCATTATGCACATGGAATCTGGTACTTCAGCTTTGATCTGATGAAGTGCTTATTTTCGGGTATCCCAAGATTGTCGCAGCCACGAAATTATTAACTTCATATCAAGAACGTGAAAAAACAGCCAATGCTAGTACTTCTTCAGTCTGCTGATGGCCCTGTATAATGCAATTAGTGAGTCTAAAAATCCACTCCTCCCATGAACCAGTTGTAGAAAACGGAACGTAAACTGTCATTGGCCTTCTTATGCAATCGGTTCACCTTACTTAATGCACACATAAAAAAAAAGTTTTGCATCACCTCGGTTCCGAGAGTTCCGGAACCTGTACAGAAAATCGGAATAGAGAAAAACGTAATCATTTCGTCCCTTTTTATTACTCATGAAAACCACACATTTTATGTTGTACCACCATACAGCGAGACCTTCAGAGATGATGGTCGAGATCGCTGTACACACCGGTATCTCTAATACCCAGTAGCACGTCCTCTTGCATTGATGCTTGCCTGTATTCGTCGTGGCATACTATCCACAAGTCCATCAAGGCACTGCTGGTCCAGATTGTCCCAATCCTCAACGGCGATTCAGTTTAGATCCCTCAGAATGGTTGGTTGGTCACGTCGTCCATAAACAGCCCTTTTCAATCTATCCCAGGCATCATCGGTAGGGTTCATGTCTGGAGAACATGCTGGCCACACCAGTCGATCGATGTCCTTGTCCTGAAGGAAGTCATTCACAAGATGTGCACGATGGGGTTGCGAATTGTCGTCCATGAAGACGAATGCCTCGGCATTATGCTGCCGATAGGGTTGCACTATCGGTCGGAGGACGGCATTCACGCGTCGTACAGCCGTTACTGCGCCTTCCATGACCACCAGGGGCGTACGTCGGCCCCACATAATGCCACCCCAAAACAGCAGGCCCTCCACCTTCCTGCACTCGCTGGACAGTGTGTCTAAGGCGTTCAGCCTGACCGAGATGCCTCCAAACACGTCTCCAATGATTGTCTGGTTGAAGGCATATGCCACACTCATCGGCGAAGAGAGCGTGATGCCAATCAATTTGGCATGTTGTTGGGCCCATCTGTACCGCGCTGCATGGTGTCGTGGTTACAAAAATGGACCTCACCATGGACATCGGGAGTGAAGTTGGGCGTCATGCAGCCTAATGCGCATAGTTTGAGTCGTAACACGACGTCCTGTGTCTGCACGAAAAGCATTATTCAACATGTTGGCGTTGTTGTCAGGGTTCCTCCGAGTCATAATCCGTAGGTAGCGGCCATCCACTGCAGTAGTAGCCCTTGGGCGGCCTGAGCGATGCATACTATCGACAGTTCCTGTCTCTCTGTATCTCCTCCATGTCGGAACAACATCGCTTTGGTTCACTCGGAGACGCCTGGACACTTTCCTTGTTGAGAGCCCTTCCTGGCACAAAGTAACAATTCGGACGCTATCGAACTGCGGTATTGACCGTCTAGGCACGGTTGAACTACCGACAACACGAGACGTGTGCCTCCTTCCTGGTGGAATGCCTGGAACTGATCGGCTGTCGGACCCCCTCCGTCTAATAGGCGCTGCTCATGCATGGTTGCTTACGTCTTTGGGTGGGTTTAGCGACATCTCTGAACAGTCAAAGGAGCTGTCTCTGTGATAAAATATGCAAAGTCAACGTCTATCTTAAGGACTTCTCGGGAACCGGGGTGATGCAAAACGTTTTTTGATGTGTGTAGTTTCAGTAGAGGAGGCACTGGTGAAACAGTCATGACTCTCCATCAGCCTCACGAGAGACCAAACTCCTCTTCTTACCGTAAAATACTGCAGGATTCGTTACCTAAAATGGGAATAGTTTGCTTGCGAATGACTATATTGATAAACTTTCAACTTTTAAAAAATAAGCTCAGAAATTCTACGAATAATGTCTACCGTAATCATTTTTTATCCAGATATTCCTCGGAATTACCTTCATCACTTAATATTTATTTGAAGTTGATGACTTACGTTTTTCAAGACCAGTAATAGTAAATATCTAAAGATGAAATACACACGTCCAGAACTCCCAAAATGCAACTGTTCAAGTAGTTGAAGAAATTCTCTCAGTGCAGCGTAACATCCTATAGTTTTAGTCTGAAAGGTTGCGAAGCTACTAAGCGCGGTGACTACGAGAAAATGCTTCTCGCTGTGCAAATACAGCATTGTATTGTAAGAGCTACATATTTGTCAAGCTCGTCAGTGGAGGGATAAGTGTACAGCAGAAGTTTCATGGGAAATCAAATGATCGTATGGCATTATGCAGTTCGGGCGCCCGACGCTATGTCGGCGATTTGTGGGTCGATTAAAATAAGATAATGAGGACAGGATAGAGATCTAGTCCCGTGAAGAAAATCACCGACACAGCGGGAATCGAGCCCGAGACCTCGAGATCTAGAGGCAGCAACACTAACCTCGTGTTGCGAACAGAGGGTTCATAGAACCGCTCTTAGACTGTTTTGTACTGTTCCATTCTCGAACAGCACGTGGAAAAAAATGAACAGCTAAATAGTTCTGTGTGAGCTCCGATTTTTATTGTTTTATCACAACGGTCCCTTCTCCGTTGTAGGTGCCATAGGGCAACAAACCGAAAATATTGATTAATTATGAATCGTTCAGTTACAGAAAGATGGAAAAACAATCGGCGTATAATTAATCATCATTCTACACACTTTAAAAATCTAACTAGTTGCGATCTAAATGTCTGAAATAATTCACTTTTAGCTGCTTTCGCGTGCGTTTACGTATACTCGATCTTCAGCAAAGATTGCCAATTTTGAACTGTTTCTGCCAACATAGTGTCGCTGAACACAGTCTAGCTCGATGGAGCCAGCCTGTGTGTGTTGCCAGACGGCAAAATCATACATATACGAGTGGTTTTCCTAATATTTACGGTCAATTATTTTAAATGCGCAAATTTTAGGTTAGGCTTTACTGTGACTGTTATTGACACCGAGTGAAATAAAAAGTTTACTGTTCTCAGTCACTTTTTTTCCCCCAGCGCATTTCAAAAACTTAAACCTCCATCAGGTGGATGATGATGTGTAAACATCTGAAAGAAATTACACAGCGACTGTAACAAACAGTAAATTTGCTGTTTCATTCGATTTTAATTATTTATTTATTTTGCCAAGGTTAAGTCCATCAGGACCACTCTTACGTCTGACCAGCCTTTCTACATATTTTAAATTATATTCAATGCAACAAGCCTGATATAAGAGGAATTACAATTAGTATAGAAACCAATATTCAGATACAACTTTGGCGTAAATATTGGAAATAATAGCAAATGGCTCTGAGCACTATGGGACTCAACATCTTAGGTCATAAGTCCCCTAGAACTTGGAACTACTTAAACCTAACTAACCTAAGGACATCACACACACCCATGCCCGAGGCAGGATTCGAACCTGCGACCGAAGCAGTCCCGCGGTTCCTGACTGCAGCGCCAGAACCGCACGGCCACCGCGGCCGGCGGAAATAATAGCAGCTCAGCAGGAAGTTCTTTATATTTGTTAATGAGAGGTACATCAATAATGATAAAACTGCAGGCAGGCAGACTGAAACCCCGAGCTTTGGGAAACATGGACGTGAAAGACAAGGGGGAGGGAGCAGAGAGATAGAAAAAAGGACAGAATGCATGTTAGCTTGTTCCAGCGCCGAACAGCAGTACCAGAGAAAGAGTTTTCGCTTAATGGGTCGGCATAACTAGGATAGTAGATAAGCGACACCTTGTGTTGTGATTACGATGAGATGATAGGTATGAAACTTCCTGGCAGATTAAAACTGTGTGCCCGACCGAGACTCGAACTCGGGACCTTTGCCTTTCGCGGGCAAGTGCTCTAACAACTGAGCTACCGAAGCACGACTCACGCCCGGTACTCACAGCTTTACTTCTGCCAGTACCTCGTCTCCTACCTTCCAAACTTTACAGAAGCTCTCCTGCGAACCTTGCAGAACTAGCACTCGGTCGGGCACACAGTTTTAATCTGCCAGGAAGTTTCATATCAGCGCACACTCCGCTGCAGAGTGAAAATCTCATTCTGGAAACATCCCCCAGGCTGTGGCTAAGCCATGTCTCCGCAATATCCTTTCTTTCACGAGTGCTAGTTCTGCAAGGTTCGCAGGAGAGCTTCTGTAAAGTTTGGAAGGTAGGAGACGAGGTACTGGCAGAAGTAAAGCTGTGAGTACCGGGCGTGAGTCGTGCTTCGGTAGCTCAGTTGGTAGAGCACTTGCCCGCGAAAGGCAAAGGTCCCGAGTTCGAGTCTCGGTCGGGCACACAGTTTTAATCTGCCAGGAAGTTTCATATCAGCGCACACTCCGCTGCAGAGTGAAAATCTCATTCTAGATGATAGGTACTTCAATAGATGCGTGGGGTTCATGCGAGCCGAGAAGTCAACGAAGTAGACTTTGCATGTGATATTCAAATACTCGTCTGGCTGCAACCATCATAACTGGGCATACGAGACGATGACCCTGGTTATATAGACAAATGTTACAGATGTATCGCACACAAGCACTCAAAGGTGTATGAATTTAAGGCTGACAGTCTTAATCTACTCTGTGACTGCAACAATGATGGTAATTATATTTAACGGTACTTTGTGTACATCTTAAATCTAACATAGCCTACTTTTGCTTCCGAATTGATAGTATAGGTGATTTGAATCGCAATGTAGTTTGTTGTAGTTTAGTGAAAATACCGAAACGTTGCCATTAACTGTTGCAATCAAATCATCTGCGCCTACTGGTACGCAATCCAATTGGCCTCCGGGGGGAGGGGGGGGGGGGGTTGAGTGGAGGCTGCTTAATGGAGTCTTAACTGTGGTGCGGAATGTTAGGTGAAGTTATTTTACTTTGTGATAAGCAAGCCACTAAATGCGAAGAATGGGATGGTGAATCAGCCATCCATTTTCCAAGAAAATCAAGCGTATATTTGTCTTTAAGCAATCTAGGAAAACCTATAACTGGGTGGCCACACGGGGATTTCAAGCGCTGTCATTCCAAACACGAGTCCAACGTCTGATCACTACGCTACCTCGTTTAGTGAGAATGAGGAGTAGGTGCCGTAAAGGTGATAGCTAACAAGACTTTTATACTATTGGAGAAATGTCTCGATTGATTGAAGAGAAACTGTAAACTGCACAGCGCGTTCCCCCAGTATGAAAGCACTAGATCGATTTTTTCCCCGTAAGAGTTAAGGAATGCTCATTTATACACACATGAAATTAATTCAGGATTACAACAGATATGCAAAATTCACACGTCACCATCTCAGAGGGTGCACAATGTGACAATGTGCAATGATCGTTGTCTTCAAATCTGCGAGAATGTATTGCAGCTAACGCAAATGACCTTTAACATACCTGCGTAATCGTCTAAATGATGGAACCATTTTAACCATCTCTCTTCAATGCACCATGCATGTAAATTACATTACTGGCCAGTTCCGGTCTTTTGCCATTTTCAAATGCGTGATACTGGTGACGTGTAATTTTAAATTTGGCACACTCATCACCAAAGGCCGAAACTGACCATTAAAGAAATTTATTTGCGTGGTGCATTAAAGGAATGGAACTAACGGCCTACGATGGTTAAAGTGGTTCCATCATTTAGACGATACGTTAAGGCTGTGGGTCCGTACATGAGGAAATTATCTACTTGCTTAATAACTCATTGGCCTGAGGCAGACACCTGACTCCCAGTGCAGCTACCAACATGCACATCAGCTGGCACCATCGCTACAGCCTGAGCTACTAACATTGGCCATTGCCCCCTTTACCGCGCTAACACTTGCTTCCGTGTTTCTGTTTTGATTGTCTTTCATATGACATATGGTACTGCCTGTTTGGTAAGACATTGGCAGAGCATGGACAAGTATAGTACAGCATGATCTGTGTAACATCCACGGTAAGTCCACATGAACCTCGTCCCACGGCAGCACCGCTGATCAGGGACGCTATGGTGAGTAGCGAAGACGGAGGGGCGCCCACTGAAGCACCCTCCGCCCACCAATAGAATGATTGGGGGGGGGGGGGCGGTCATGTGGGGCGGGTTGGTGAGAATGCGTCGGTATTCCAGACGCTCTCTTGGTGCCAGCACGGTTCGCGACCAAGTTGATTGGTGGATTTTTGGGAGGGTAGCAAACAGCAAGGTCATCGGTCCCATTGGGTTAGGGAAGGATTGGGAAGGAAGTCGGCCGTGCTGTTTCAAAGGATAGTGTACCCTTTAGGAGTAGGCTTTTAGAAAAATAAAATGTCGAATAGTGACTGGGATCAGTCCTATCCTTCGAAGATTTCCTCCCAACACCACCGGACGCTCCGCTTTCCCCTCATTTCCCATTATGACCAAGTCCAGGACGTACATCTCTTTCCACAACCTGCCAAATGGCAGAACAATCGACGTTGGCAATCGTGAAAATAATCAGGTACGTCAAGAGCCTCTGCTTGGTGTTATGGTTCAAATGGCTCTGAGCACTATGGGACTCAACATCTGAGGTCATCAGTCCCCTACGACTTAGAACTACTTAAACCTACCTAACCTAAGTACATCTTCTTGGTGTTAAAATAGTGGAATTAGTGCTCCACGAATCAGCGCCACGTATTGACGCCACCACGCATTGGCTTTGTGTGGTGATGCATTGTCTTGCAGGTCAATACCGTTTGTTGCTAGTTCTCTCAAAAAGTTTGGAGCACATTATTCTAACACCTGTCACAAGCAATGATTTGGGGTACAAATATGTCCCATTATTCGTTTTGCGCTAACTGCCCAGCATGATACTTTTTCACGCCTTTAGAAGCTCGCAACAAACACGATTACTGTCGAAACGACCCTAAGAAACGTCCAGGTTGTCTTTTCAGCGCCATTTTTGTCACTGTTGTGCTCAGTATGTGACTGTGCGCATAGGGCCTGTGTGTACTTCTATTGAGTAGGAAACTGCGCATCGACTGCAGCAAGAATAGCGTTAGCGTCTCGTGGTTCAAATGGTTCAAATGGCTCTGAGCACAATGGGATTTAATATCTGAGGTCATCAGTCCCCTAGAACGTAGAACTGCTTAAACCTAACTAACCTAAGGACATCACACACATCCATGCCCGAGGCAGGATTCGAACCTGCGACCATAGCGGTCGCGTGGTTCCAGACTGTAGCGCCTAGAACCGCTCGGCCACCCCAGTCAACACATGTACTGGTACTGCGGTTGCTAAGATTATACGGTAACAACTCTCAGAGGTGGTAGAATGAACTAAAAAACGGAAAAAATTTCCGGTAAACATGGGTTCTGAAGTGCGCACCTGAGGATCTACTGTGAAACATATCTCCACTGTTGAACGAGTGCTCATAACTCTTAAGGTATGCATTCCAGATCCCATGTTTACTAGACATTTATTCTTGTTTTGGTCCATGCTACCACCTCTGAAAGTTACCTACTCTAAAATCTTCGCAGCAACTGTGCCAGTACATGTATTCCACTGTCACGGCCGGCCGTCTCGTGGTGAAATGTACATGTAATCACATCGAAACTCGTATGACGTTGGTGAGGTTATTTTCATATGTGCAGTATTATTGAAATCACATTAAGAATTTACTTTTAACTGAACTACTGAATAATCATTCCGTCTTAACGAGGACCTCAACACAGATTCGGAACAGCGTTAAAAAAAGACTAAAAAATAGAAGAAAAAACTTGCGTTTGCTTGATATTTCAGTTATGTTGTTCATAATTTGAACTGAAAACATCTAGACTACTCTGCATATTTTTAGGAATAAGCATTTCCCCGCATAGGAAGTCCAGGCGGTAGCGAATCGTGACCTCGGCTGCGTTCTTCATCAGAACTCATTGGTCGATGTCACGAGGTAACGGTGCTTGCTGGTGATGTTAAACGGAGCGTGAAGTCCGCTACGGCGCTCGAAATGGCGCTGATGAGGCAGCAAGTCGATTACTGGCAGCCGGCGTGACAATCGTCACCCGCCGCCTCCAAAGGCACCACCGCTAATTCAATTTCCGTGCGGTCACGCCGCCGTTGACACGACTGCTCTACTCCTTCGACGACTGCAGAGAAGATTGGCCTTCCCAGCAGCACCCCAGTAAGTCGGCGGTGGAGCTCTGTGTGACACCCAACAGAGGCTAAGCGATGATAGCAGATCTAGTGTCATGTTTTGCAAAGTATCTAGACGACTTCAGAAAATACACAACTGGCCATTAAAATTGCTACACCAAGAAGAAATGCAGATGATAAACGGGTATTCATTGGATAAATATATTATACTAGAACTGACATGTGATTACATTTTCACGCAATTTGGGTCCATAGATCCTGAGAAATCAGTACACAGAACAACCACCTCTGGCCGTAATAACGGTCGTGATACGCCTGGGCATTGGGTCAAACAGACCTTGGATGGCGTGTACAGCTACAGCTGCCCATGCAGCTTCACAAGATACCACAGTTCATCAAGAGTAGTGACTGGCGTATTGTGACGAGCCAGTTGCTCGGCCACCATTGACCAGACGTTTTCAGTTGGTGAGAGATCTGGAGAATGTGGGCGGCCAGGGCATCAGTCGAACATTTTCTGTATCCCGAAAGGCCCGTACAGGACCTGCAACATGCGGTTGTGCGTTATCCTGCTGAAATGTAGGGTTTCGCAGGGATCTAATGAAGGGTAGAGCCACGGGTCGTAACACATCTGAAATGTAACGTCCACTGTTCAAAGTGCCGTCAGTGCGAACAAGAGGTGACCGAGACGCGTAACCAATGGCACCCCATACCATCACGCCCGGTGATATGTCAGTATGGCGATGACGAATACACGCTTCCAATGTGCATTCACCGCGATGTCGCCAAACATCGATGCGACCATCATGATGCTGTAAACAGAACCTGGATTCATCCGAAAAAATGACGTTTTGCCATTCGTGCACCCACGTTCGTCGTTGAGTACACCATCGCAGTCGCTCCTGTCTGTGATGCAGCGTCAAGGGTAACCGCAGCCATGGTCTCCGAGCTAGTAGTCCATGCTGCTGCAAACGTCGTCGAACTGTTCATGCTGATGGTTGTTGTCTTGCAAACGTCCCCATCTGTTGCTCAGGGATCGAGACGTGGCTGCGCGATCCGTTACAGCCATGAGGATAAGATACCTGTCATCTCGACTGCTAGTGTTACGAGGCCGTTGGGATCCAGCACGGCGTTCCGTATTACCCTCCTGAACCCACCGATTCCATATTCTGCTAACAGTCATTGGATCTCGACCAGCGCGAGCAGCAATGTCGCGATATGATAAATCGCAATAGCGATAGGCTACAATCCGACCTTCATCAAAGTCGGAAACGTGATGGTACGCATTTCTCTTCCTTACAAGAGGCATCACAACAACGTTTCACCAGGCATCGCCGGTCAACTGCTGTTTGTGTATGTGAAATCGGTTGGAAACTTTCCTCCTGTCAGCACGTTGTATGTGTCGCCACCGGCGCCAACCTTGTGTGAATGCTCTGAAAAACTAATCATTCGCATATCACAGCATCTTCTTCCAGTCGGTTAAATTTTACGTCTGTAGCACTTCATCTTCGTGGTGTAGCAATTTTAATGGCCAGTAGTGTAAGTTACACGTGTCGTCACACGCTAAGACCATTGTACAACAACTGTGTTGCTGTATCGGAAGAGAATATACACCGAGGTGACAAAAGTCACAGCACAACGATATGCACATGTGCAGATGGCGGTAGTATCGCGTGCAGAAGGTATAAAAGGGCAGTGCATCGGCGGAGCAGTCATTTGTACTCATGTGATTCATTAGATACGGTTTCCGACGTCATTATGGCCGCACGATGCGAATTAATAGACTTTGAACGCATAATGCTTGTTGGAGTTAGACGTAGCGGACATTCCATCTCGAAAATTGTCAGGGAATTCCATATTTCGAGATTCGTAGTGTCAGGAGTGTGCCGAAAATACCGAATTACAGGCATTACCTGTCACCATGGACAGTGGCCGATAGCCTTCACTTAACAACAGAGAGCAGTGGCGTTTGGGTAGAGTTGTCAGTTCTAACAGACAAGTAACACTGCGTGAAATTTGACGTTAATGGGCTATGGCAGCAGACAACCGACGCAAGTGCCTATGCTAACAACACGACATCGCCTGCAGCAGCACTTCTCGTGATCATATCACTTGGACCATAGACGACTGGGAAACCGTGGCCTGGTGATACGACTCCGGTTTAAGTTGGTAAGAGCTGATGTTAGGGTTCGAATATGGCGGAGACCTCATGAAACCATGGACCCAAGTTATCAAGAAGGCACTGTGCAAGCTGGTAGTGGCTCCATAATGTTGTGGGCTGTGGTTATATGAAATGGACTGCGTCCTGTGGTCCTACGCGATCGATCCTTGACTGGAAACGTTTACCTTCGGCGACTTGGAGACCATTTGCAGGCATTCAGAGACTTAATGTTCCCAAACAACAATGGAATTTTTATAGATGACAATGCGCCACGTCCCCGGGCCAAAATTGTTGGCAATTGGTTTGAAAAACGTTGTCGACAATTCGGGCAAATGATTTGGCCACCCAGATCGCCCAACATGAATCTCGTCGAATATTTATGCGACATAATCGAGAGGTCAGTTTGTGCACGAAATCCTACACTTGCAACACTTTCGTGGTTATGGACAGCTTTAGAGGGAGCATGACTCTCTGCAGGGACTACCCAGGACCGACTTGTTGAGCCCATGTCCCGTCCATTTGCTGCACTAACCTGGTCGAAAGGAGGTCCGACACGATATTAGGAGGTATCCCACCGTTTTTTCACCTCATTGTATAATCCGAGTTCCCTGCAAACACATTTATGCTGCTGTACAGAGGTGAGGGTAACAGGTGAATCACAATGTACAATTGAAATGACTTAGCAACAGGAAATGTGCTCCAAAGCTAAAGTACGCAGTACAATTCAATTCCTGTGGGAAAAACGTCTAAATTGCATAGAGATTCAGCGTGAAATTCTGGCAGTATGTGAACCAAAAACAATGTCGCATCCAGCCTTAGTGAAATGGTGGTCACCAGCAGCCAGGTCCACAGCTCGTGGTCTAGTGGCTAGCGTTGCTGCCTCTGAATCACGGGGCTCTGGGTTCGATTCCTGGCCGGGTTGGGGATTCTCTCCGCCTGGGGACTAGGTGTTTGTGTTGTCCTCATCACTTCATCGTTATCATCATTCGTGACAGTGGCTGGATTGGACTGGGAAAAAAATTAGACAGTGTAAAAATGGTGACTTTGTACGGGTGTTGATGACCGTGCAGTTGAGCAACCCCCCCCCCCCCCCCCCAAACCAAACATCATTATCATCAGTAGCCAGATGAATCAACGTAACATGGGCCACACTGATGTGTACTGACACATTCGAGCATTGTAGTACCTGCACAGCCGCAGCATAACTGCTCATGAGCAGTAGCTTTGTCAAGAATGGTCATCGACTTGACATACTGCAGATAATGTTGGTGGCAGACTCATGGCCAAACTCTGCTAGCAGTTTATCAGGGTGAATGTCCTAGATGGTACCACATCAAGGCACCTCATGGCTCTACATGAGGAAGATGGGTTGTAAAGTATTATGTCACGGCCTCTCTGTGAGAGCACAGCCTGTGACAGCATCATCTGCTTCCAGATGTTGGGGCTGTTTTTCCAGAGTGATGGTACTTCGTCAGCTCACCAGGTTCATCAGATAGGCTTGCAGGGGCCTGGAAGGCACTTAAGTCTTCTCATCAGTGAAGATTAAAAGTGACCCAGCCGTCCATATCAAAGTTATCTGGGCAGACTGTGGATATTGTGTCATAGGTTCCATCTCAGAACTGGTTAGCTGCAAATTGAGAGCTAAGCTGTGTAAATTGGAGTATTTGTACCGAACAGTCTATGCTGATGGCGTTATCCTGTGGCAAGAATAGCTGACTGTATTGTAGCGGCACCACCATTTAGGATAGGGAAAGTTAGTTTTGTGCGATATTCTGAGAACAAGTTACAGCCAGGTGCGGGCTGGAGTGCAGTAAGTTACGCATACCAAAAGTTGCGAAGTAGAATAGAGGCCACAGGTCCGTCAAATTGCTGAAAGAGTATACGTAGCTGTTTTGCATGTCGCAAGTCGCAGGCAGAAGGGGGCCACTGGCCAACCTAGCGTGTGCGCTTGGCGAAACAGAGGTGCACAGCCAAGTATAAATAGGTGCCATTTTCTAACGAGATTCATTCAAGTGCGGCAGCTCTCCTGGGTGGCTGGGCGTGTCACACCACCAACTACACGCAGCAGCAGATGGGGCGCCAGCGCTTCAGTCCACAGCGGGTCGCTGGTTCGACCCTCTGAGGCCAGCCAGTGGTGGGCCACGCCACGGTTCACTAGCACGGGCAGTCGTCCTGGCTTCCAACACATGCCAGAGGCATCCCGAGGCGAGGGCCACAGATTCGGACTCCAGATCACGGATGCTCGTTGTCGCCATGATCTCAGCCACACCGGCGAGAAGCTGGCTGCCTGTAGCTCACACTGACCGGTGCTGAGTCGGCAGGGACGCAGGCCGCCGAGTCAACTGCCGGCAGCCTGACAACGCTACAACTCCACTGGCGTACAAGGCTCGACACAACATTGTCTTGCACAGGCCGCTGGGGTCCTTCCTCAGCATTGTGGGGCCCTGTGATGCAGACCGTGGTATAGGAGGGCACTGTGGTTGGAAACAATAAATCATTTGGAAAGCTCGGACGAGTCTTAACACTGTGCCTTGTACCTCTTCCCACTGCATTTGGTCATCCCGATACATTTGGTGGCAGAATTTGCCACTACAGTTTTTGTGTTAGCAGAAGAGCCAACACCGTGTTACGAGTGGAGGCCGAAATGCACGCGTTTTAGCTCACGCAGGCTGGTGTGAGGAGGGAAGAACCATAGTGACGTGAGGTCTGTAACATGACAAGTAATGAGGATTCAGAAAGCGGACATAATTAATTTGATAACTTTAATCCATTAATGATGAACGTCGCTCTTGAATGTACACGAGTCACAATATTATCTGTTCAGAAGACATTCTTGAAGATAGTACTTATAGTAACTGAATATAGCGCCTTGCTAGGTCGTAGCAAATGACGTAGCTGAAGGCTATGCTAAACTGTCGTCTCTGCAAATGAGAACGTATGTAGACAGTGAACCATCGCTAGCAAAGGCGGCTGGGGCGAGTGCTAGGGAGTTTCTGTAGACTAGACCTGCCGTGTGGCGGCGCTCTGTCTGCAATCACGGGTCCGACGTATACTAACGGACCGCGGCCGATTTAAAGGTTACCACCTAGCAAGTGTGGCGTCTGGCGGTGACACCACAACAGTACTCTATGTTTCTGAGCCTGTTAGCACTCTGCAACATGTTGCAGTGTCACGCCTTGTCTTTCCACCCTTTTAGTTCATTTAATTCTGCATTTTAAGTTTGCTCTAAAGTGGTTCTTGTGTGCGACTTAGGCGTGTTTGCTTCAGGGTGCTTGGTCAACAGAATGACGTTATGCTCTCTTCTTCATGAGGTCACCCATCCGCATCAGCACCTTGGTCATCCACGTCGAGTGTTGTGTGGAAATCCACTCATTGGTTCAAATGGTTCAAATGGCTCTGAGCTCTATAGGACTTCTGAGGTCATCAGTCCTCTAAAACTTAGAACTCCTTAAACCTAACTAACCTAAGGACAGCAGACACATCTACATCTACATCTACATTTATACTCCGCAAGCCACCCAACGGTGTGTGGCGGAGGGTACTTTACGTGCCACTGTCATTACCTCCCTTTCCTGTTCCAGTCGCGTATGGTTCACGAGAAGAACGACTGCCGGAAAGCCTCCGTGCGCGCTTGAATCTCTCTAATTTTACATTCGTGATCTCCTAGGGAGGTATAAGTAGGGGGAAGCAATATATTCGATACCTCATCCAGAAACGCACCCTCTCGAAACCTGGCGAGCAAGCTACACCACGATGCAGAGCGCCTCTCTTGCACAGTCTGCCACTTGAGTTTGCTAAACATCTCCGTAACACTATCACGGTTACCAGATAACCCTGTGACGAAACGCGCCGCTCTTCTTTGGATCTTCTCTATCTCCTCCGTCAACCCGAGGCAGGATTCGAACCTGCGACCGTAGCAGTCGCGCCGTTCCAGACTGTAGCGCCTAGAACCGCTCGGCCACCCCGGCCGGCCCACTCATTGGTGTGCCTATAACATGCAGTATTGGCCGTTCTTCCTGGTTCCCATTTGAACCTAAATATTGTTTGCCTGTGTTTACTTCCGCCTCTGGCGCTGGGCAGAGTGAACGTTTTCTTAACAATGGTCCGAAATAACGTTCTGAGGCGCAACAAGTATTAGACGGTGTGTTATCGTTTTTCACTGGGCAGCACACCAAAAGGAACAGTCCTCTGTCTTTCAAACCTCGTGCGAGTGCTTCCCCATCGTGAAGCACCCCATTTCGGAAGCAGTCGTGTGCGCTCGTGTGCGCCCGGCGGAGGCGATAGCATCGCCAGTGCGGGCCGCGGCCCGGCTGGCCTCGCCGAGCCGTAGTGTGGCTGCAGATGGGCGCTGCGATAGGTGGCGACGCTCCTAGCCGGCTGCGGGCAGCGCCCCGCGGCCATTTGTCAGCCGCCGCCGCTACCGGCAGCCGTTGCGTCCGCCGCCACTACATCAACAGGCGCCGCACTGACCAGCCGCGGCCGGGGTAGACCTATCTGTCATACCGTAACATATTCCTACACTCTGTCAGTCGCTGCGTCCACTAGTTCGCTGCCTATAGGTCGGTCCCGGCTGTGCAAGTTCTCCATTTTATTACGCTTACCAGACTGAATGAAAAGGCTGGCTAACAGTCTAAGTAGGCTCACTGGACAAAAAATTTGTCATCTCTAAAGATACTGTTGAAAGCATCATTTAATACCGTGTAATTCCGCCCCTGGGCTTGATAATCTCGTGGATTCGGTTAGGAAGTGGGGCCGCAAGGTTGTGGAGGTACGCCGCATCCCAGTTAAGCACTCGCCGAGGGTTTGATCGCCCAGTTCCACCAAATTGCGGGGACACTGATGTCGGGGTTGCATCCTCTGTTTCAGCATGTTTCACAGATTTTCTATGGCGTTCAAGTGAGATGATTTTCCAGGCCAGTCGAGAGTGTTCGGAAAAGCAGTCACGTTTTCTTCCATCCCGATGAACTTCGCTGTTGGCATGTTGCCAGGTGACCAACTCCACATGGTCATTGCATCCGTTTCCCGTCGGAAATCTCTCGCTAACAGGTGGGGATGCGCAGCTATTCCTCTCGGGTTTGGAGGCGATTTTGGTTCAAAAGTCGTGAAACGCTTCTTCGGTCCCCCGCCTTCAGGATCAAAAATGGTTCAAATGGCTCTGAGCACTATGGGACTTAACTTCTGAGGTCATCAGTCCCCTAGAACATAGAACTACTGAAACCTAACTAACCTAAGGACATCACGCACATCCATGCCCGAGGCAGGATTCGAACCTGCGACCGTAGCGGTCGCGCGGTTCCAGACTGTAGCGCCTAGAACCGCTCGGCCACCCCGGCCGGCCAGTCAGGATCTTTTCCCGACCGAAGTTCTGACGTGTTTCGTGGCCACGTGTGTTACACCACTGGTTACAGACACTCTGAAAAGCGTGCTGCGAAACACCAACAAATCCAGCAATCTCACACGCTATATGACCATGTGTACGGCCAAACACTATTGTTTCTTTTTGCCACTCTGTCACGTCCTTATATTTATGCATGTTTACGTACAATGTCCGCTTGAAACATAAATGTCTGACGCTACTGTGCTATGTTCATATGAAGGCAGGGACTGATGGCCCTAGCAGTCTGGTCCCTTCAATCCCACAAACCAACCAACCACAGGAAGGCAGTGCGCACGCGCTTTAGCTTATAACTCTATCGCTGCGCTATCTGTAAAGGCATAACGATCTATCTGTGCGTGCGCACTGGGATGACTAATTTTTTTGTTGAGTGGGCTTAGTATCTTACTTTAAAAAAGGTGATAAAAATAAATAAATAAATGTGATAACCAGAGACGTACAAGCCTCTTAGATTCAGCCCATGCCATAATCCTGAATACAAGACCAAAAGTTTCACGGAAAAATTGACTGCTGACGAGCAATTGAGTTTTAGAAAGGGATGCTCAACTACTGACTATCTTTTCACACTACAACTTGTAGGAAAAAGACGAGAATTCAGTAGGGAAATACATCTTGATACTGCGATAATGTGAACAGAGAAATGCTATGGATCACAACGGCTGAACGAAGTTAACCGTCTCAATTCATAAATTGTGTTAAGTGTCTGTTCACAAACACGGAAATTATTATAGAAGCGGGAAATATAGTCGCAAAGTCAATGAACACAAACAAAGAGGTAAGGCAAGGGCGCCTTATTTCCCCGACTATCTTCAATAAATACGCCGATGACGTTTTTAGTAAATAGACAACATTGTATAAAATACGAGTGTTATTACATCATGACATTACACTAAATGCTGCATTTTATATGCGGAAGACATAGCTCAGTTTGCAAAGATTGGACATGATTGGAGGTTGTAAGTTGCAGCATTTAGCCTCAGGTTACAACCTAAAACTGTCTGTAGTTAAAACGAAAGTGATGGAATTTTAAGACATAGAACCAGTAAGATCAAAGACCAGATCGAAGATCATCTCAGTCCCAGTGCCAGCATCCAAGATATCAAGGACCATATACGACAGCTGTGTGCCAGCCTGCCCCGGGAGAGGATACAGCGGCGGCTATTTGCCACTCCTGCCAGCAGAATCAGTGCATGCATACAGGCCATACTGATAAGTGGGCACGTACTGCCGAGTTCTTTGTAATCACTGAAATTACATAATATATCATGAAATTCATTTCGTTTCCTTCGCCGCTTCTTAGTGCTTCATTTTTTTCTCAGACAGGGTATCCGTCAAGAGTTGTTATTATTACGAGATATTGTTGCTTTTCGATTTGCTTTGAAGTGACAAGAGTCGTGGGAAACGTTCTAGTATCGTCTCGGACCTCCTTTTGCCAGGGGTAGCGCAGCACGCAGTGCAGCGACTCGATGTGGCGTGGACTCAACAAGTCGTTGGTAGTCCCATGCAGAAATATTCAGCCATGCTTCCTCTAAGCGGCCCTTAATTGCGAAAGAGTTGCCGGTGCAGGATACTGTGCCAAACAAACCTTTCGATTATGTTCCATAAATGTTCGGTGCGATTCACGTCGAACGATCTGAGCGGCCCAAACCATCCGCTCGAACAGTCCAATGGCGAACAACTGCGGTCTAATGAAATAGCGCATTGTCATCCGTAAAAATTCCATCGCTGACTGGGGACATGACGTCCATGAATGACTGTAAATGGTCTTCTAGTAGCCGAATATCCACAGGTTCTAGTCCATTCCATGGAAACACAGCCCACACCATTATGAAGCCACCACTAGCTCGGTCAGCCTCCTTGGCGTAGCGGTAGCGTCACCGCCTACCACGCAGGGGGCCCGGGTCCGATTCCCGGCAGGGGACTGGGTGTTGTGTGTCCATCATCATTTTCATCATCATTGACTCTCAAGTCGCCGGTGTGGCGTCAGCTAAAAAGGACTTGCAATACGGTGGCCGAACTCCCTCGAATGGGGCCTCCCGGCCAACAACGCCATATGATCATTTCATTTTACCACTAGCTCGCAAAGTGCCTTGTCGCCAACTTGCGTCCGTGACTCTGCGCAACAGCCGAACCCTACCCTAGTTCTTACCAACTGAAATCGGGACTCACCTGCCCAAACCACGATTTTCCATCATCCCGTGGTCTAGGGGTAGCATGTTTGATTCATAATCAAAACGTCTTCGGTCCCGGGTTCGATCCCCGCCACAGCCTAAATTTTGATAAATAATCAGCATTGGCGGCCGAAGAGTTCCGGCATAAGAAGTCAGCCTCATTCTGCCAACGGCCTTGTCAAAGAGGGCGGAGGAGCAGATAGAGGTTCAGGGCACTCTCTTGTCCTAGGGGTGGGAAATTGCCCCTAAAGACGGAAGAATCAGCAATGATCAACGACATGAGGATGCAGAAGGCAATGGAAACCACTGCATTAAAGACACGTAACGTGTATCCATAGGACATGTGGCCTGTAATTGAAGAAGTGTCATGATGATCTCTCCATTGGCAAAAGATTCCGGAATAGTCCCCCATTCGGATCTCCGGGAGGGGACTGCCAACGGGGAGGTTACCATGAGAAAAAGATCGAATAATCAACGAAAGGATAACGTTCTACGAGTCGGGGAGTGGAATGTCAGAGGCCTGAACGTGGTAGGGAAACTAGAAAATCTGAAAAGGGATATTCAAAGGCTCAATCTAGATATAGTAGGGGTCAGTGAAGTGAAGTGGAAGGAAGACAAGAATTTCTGGTCAGGTGAGTATCGGGTAATATCAACAGCAGCAGAAAATGGTATAACAGGTGTAGGATTCGTTATGAATAGAAAGGTAGGGCAGAGGGTGTGTTACTGTGAACAGTTCATTGACCGGGTTGTTCTAATCAGAATCGACAGCAGACCAACACCGAACACGATAGTTCAGGTATACATGCCGACGTCGCAAACTGAAGATGAACAGATAGAGAAAGTATATGAGGATATTGAGAGGGTAATGCAGTATATAAAGGGGGACGAAAATCTAATAGTCATGGGCGACTGGAATGCAGTTGTAGGGAAAGGAGTAGAAGAAAAGGTTACAGGAGAATATGGGCTTGGGACAAGGAATGAAAGAGGACAAAGACTAATTGAGTTCTGTAACAAGTTTCAGCTAGTAATAGCGAATACCCTGTTCAAGAATCACAAGAGGAGGAGGTATACTTGGAAAAGGCCGGGAGATACGGGAAGATTTCAATTAGATTACATCATGGTCAGACAGAGATTCCGAAATCAGATACGGGATTGTAAGGCGTACCCAGGAGCAGATATAGACTCAGATCACAATATAGTAGTGATGAAGAGTAGGCTGAAGTTCAAGACATTAGTCAGGAAGAATAAATACGCAAAGAAGTGGGATACACAAGTACTAAGGAATGACGAGATACGTTTGAAGTTCTCTAACGCTATAGATACAGCAATAAGGAATAGCGCAGTAGGCAGTACAGTTGAAGAGAAATGGACATCTCTAAAAAGGGCCATCACAGAAGTTGGGAAGGAAAACATAGGTACAAAGAAGGTAGCTGCGAAGAAACCATGGGTAACAGAAGAAATACTTCAGTTGATTGATGAAAGGAGGAAGTACAAACGTGTTCCGGGAAAATCAGGAATACAGAAATACAAGTCGCTGAGGAATGAAATAAATAGAAAGTGCAGGGAAGCTAAGACGAAATGGCTGCAGGAAAAATGTGAAGACATCGAAAAAGATATGATTGTCGGAAGAACAGACTCAGCATACAGGAAAGTCAAAACAACCTTTGGTGACATATAAAGCAACGGTGGTAACATTAAGAGTGCAACGGGAATTCCACTGTTAAATGCAGGGGAGAGAGCAGATAGGTGGAAAGAATACACTGAAAGCCTCTATGAGGGTGAAGATTTGTCTGATGTGGTAGAAGAAGAAACAGGAGTCGTTTTACAAGAGATAGGGGATCCAGTATTAGAATCGGAATTTAAAAGAGCTTTGGAGGACTTACGGTCAAATAAGGCAGAAGGGATAGATAACATTCCATCATAATTTCTAAAATCATTGGGGGAAGTGGCAACAAAACGACTATTCACGTTGGTGTGTAGAATATATGAGTCTGGCGACATACCATCTGACTTTCGGAAAAGCATCATCCACACAATTCCGAAGACGGCAAGAGGTGACAAGTGCGAGAATTATCGCACAATCAGCTTAACAGCTCATGCATCGAAGCTGCTTACAAGAATAATATACAGAAGAATGGAAAAGAAAATTGAGAATGCGCTAGGTGACGATCAGTTTGGCTTTAGGAAAAGTAAAGGGACGAGAGAGGCAATTCTGACGTTACGGCTAATAATGGAAGCAAGGCTAAAGAAAAATCAAGACACTTTCATAGGATTTGTCGACCTGGAAAAAGCGTTCGACAATATAAAATGGTGCAAGCTGTTCGAGATTCTGAAAAAAGTAGGGGTAAGCTATAGGGAGAGACGGGTCATATACAATATGTACAACAACCAAGAGGGAATAATAAGAGTGGACGATCCAGAACGCAGTGCTCGTATTAAGAAGGGTGTAAGACAAGGCTGTAGCCTTTCGCCCCTACTCTTCAATCTGTACATCGAAGAAGCAATGATGGAAATAAAAGAAAGATTCAGGAGTGGAATTAAAATACAAGGTGAAAGGATATCAATGATACGATTCGCTGATGACATTGCTATCCTGAGTGAAAGTGAAGAAGAATTAAATGATCTGCTGAACGGAATGAACAGTCTAATGAGTACACAATATGGTTTGAGAGTAAATCGGAGAAAGACGAAGGTAATGAGAAGTAGTAGAAATGAGAACAGCGAGAACCTTAACATCGGGATTGATGGTCACTAAGTCAATGAAGTTAAGGAATTCTGCTACCTAGGCAGTAAAATAACCAATGACGGACGGAGCAAGGTGGACATCAAAAGCAGACTCGCTATGGCAAAAAAGGCATTTCTGGCCAAGAGAAGTCTACTAATATCAAATTCCGACCTTAATTTGAGGAAGAAATTTCTGAGGATGTACGTCTGGAGTACAGCATTGTATGGTAGTGAAACATGGACTGTGGGAAAGCGGGAACAGAAGAGAATCGAAGCATTTGAGATGTGGTGCTATAGACGAATGTTGAAAATTAGGTGGACTGATAAGGTAAGGAATGAGGAGGTTCTACGCAGAATCGGAGAGGAAAGGAATATGTGGAAAACACTGATAAGGAGAAGGGACAGGATGATAGGACATCTGCTAAGACATGAGGGAATGACTTCCATGGTACTAGAGGGAGCTGTAGAGGGCAAAAACTGTAGAGGAAGACAGAGATTGGAATGCGTCAAGCAAATAATTGAGGACGTAGGTTGCAAGTGCTACTCTGAGATGAAGAGGTTAGCACAGGAAAGGAATTCGTGGCGGGCCGCATCAAACCAGTCAGTAGACTGATGACCAAAAAGAAGAATGGTGCAACTGATATGGTCACGAGCCCAGGAGAAATGCTGCAGGTGATGTCGTGCTTTTAGCAAAGACACTCGCGTCGGTTGCCTGCTGCCACAGCCCATTAGCACCAAATTTGGCCACACTGTACTAATGGATACGTTCGTCGTTCGTCCCACATTGATTTCTTAGGTTATTTGATGCAGTCTTGCATGTCTATTTGCATTAACTAATGTACGTAAACGCCACTGCTATGATCGTTAAGTGAAGGTCGTCGTTCACTGCATTGTCCATGGTGAGAGGTACACCCTGAAATTTGGTATTTTCGGCACGCACTTGACACATCGCATCCCGGAATATTCAGTTCCTTTACGATTTTCGAAATGGAATGTTCCGTGTGTCTACCTCCAACTAGCATTCCGCGTTCAAAGTCTGTTAATGCCTATAAACGTAGGCTTCCGCGGCCATTATCACATTCAATAAATTTTTTCTGGGTTTGTGACCGCATTGTCAATACATATACATAAAACTACCGACGTTTCGTTCTTTGTTGCAAGCGGCCTTCTTCAGGGTGTTTTTGTTTGCAAAAAGACCCTGAAGGAGGGCGCTTGTAACAGGAACCGAAACATCGGTAGTTATATGTACAGGGTGGTCAGAAAATGTGTGAAATGCTTGTAGGGATGTTACAGGGCAGGTTGTACTGAGACATAGATGTTACGAAAGAAATTCGATACGTTGCGCCGTTTCCGAGTTATTTAGGATTGAAGTTAGCCAATCAGATCGTCGCGCACGTAAATTCAAGTTTCAGCTAACGAGACAAAGCACTCGTTGGGCAACCCCGCCCCTGGCAGGCCGCTTGAATGCGAGCGCATGACGCCCCGTGAGGCTAACTTCTATACTAAATAACTCTGAAACGGAGTAACGTATCGAATTTCTTTCTTAACATTTATGTCTCAGTACAACCTGCCCTGTAACATCCCTACAAGCATTTCACACATTTTCTGACCACCCTGTATACTGACAATTAGGTCACAAACCCAGAAATTTTTTATTGAAGCTGTTAATGGTTGTCGTGTGGCCACAATCGCGTCGGGAAGCTTTTCACAGGAATGACAGTCCCGCCAATGCACTGCCCTTTCGTACCTTGTACGCGTTCTACCGCCGTCTGTATGTATGCATATCGCTATTCCATTACTCTTGTCACCTCAGTGTAATTCACTGAGGCATGAGCGTCTGGTGTCTAGTAATAAAAAATTTTATGGATGATACATTCATTATTATTTATTTCTATAAAGAATTTCCTTACAATGTCAGTTAACTTAAAATAAGTAACAGCCTTGATTTAACGATTTCCTGTAATACGTTAGATTATTTTTGCTAATTGGTTGTATAAAATCAAACAGAAAAAACATTACAGTCACTGCAGACGTGATACGCAATCTGTTGCACTAATCCTGTGCAGGACACTCTCTACTTATGAATACCGCAAAAGCATGTGACAAGAAATTTTAATATTCTCCGTTCATTTAGCTGGTATTAAGCAATTTTACGTTATATAATTAGGGTATAAGTACCGGGGCGTCGCCAGGCCACTGAAAAGCTCTGTTATTAAACAGAATGTTGGCGAAATTTATGGCTGTAATTTCCGGTTCGCTTCATTACAGTATTTTAGTACCATTTTCTCAGTTGTCGAGACATAATGTCCCGAAATAAATGAAATTTTTTCCTGGAAATAAGTATCCTCAGGTACGTAAATTGAAAATTTTTTTTAAGGAACAGTTTTATTGTGCAACATTAGAAAAGTTGGCAAATTATCTCAACACGTAATAATTTACGTACGTATATTATTACTATCAGAAAACTACCATCTCCTTTATTGTTAGTTCGTGATTAGCAGGTAACACGTTTACTACTCTACGTTTAAATTTGTCAATTTTTGTACTATATTTGTGACTGTCTCGTTCAGTCATTAGTTAGTACTTATAAAACTGGACTAATGATCGTGTTTATCACGACATGATTTTGGTGAAAAAAATGCGGTGTGCTGTAAACTTTACCTGGGATAATAAATGGTTCATCATCACCGCAGTATTATCGTTTCCATGCCATTACAGTATCATCATCATCATCATCAACATCATCATTATCGTTATCTGCTGGACAAAGGAGTCGTGCAAGCTTCTCCGTCCATAGCGGTCTTCATCAATACTCATTCACATTGCTCCAACGCTTTTCTACCACCATCTACACACTTTCCAGTAGTTATTTTCACGATTTTTAACAAATAACTGTTTTGCTGAACACATCATCCTTTCGCCTGGCTGCGTGTCCTACAAACATTTAATTTTCCGTACAGCCATAACTAGGTCTTCCACTCCTCCAGTTTGTTCCTTTGCTCATTTGTTTCTCTTCCTGTCTCTGCCAGAAATTCTCACCATGCATGCGTGCACTGATAGTTGAACAACTTCAGCCGTGAAGATGGTCGAAGACTGAAACCGGTAGAATTTGGGTTTAAAATAGAAAAAGCTGATGGTTCAAATATGCATTTTATGAACACCTTTCGTTTATTTGCTTTTAACATTAAAAGTCTACGTGTCACTGCCGTAAGTCAGAACACGGTGATCTCAGCCTCTCTTTTCAGACACACTGTAAGCTTAGTCACGAAAATTCTCTTCATGCATAGCTCTCCGGAAACACTCCAGGCTATTTTTATTCGTCTGTTTAATCTGCCGCCCAGCCAGTCCTTGTCCTCGGCTGCCCTAGATACTAAAAGTCATCAACTGGTTTCGTAACTCCGTTGTGTTCAGTCCTGAGACTGGTTTGATGCAGCTCTCCACGCTACTCCATCCTGTGCAAGCTTCTTCATCTCCCAGTACGTACTGCAGCCTACATCCCTCTGAATCTGCTTAGTGTATTCATCTCTTGGTCTCCCTCTACGATTTTTACCCTCCACGCTGCCCTCCAATACTAAATTGGTGATCCCTTGATGCGCCAGAATATGTCCTACCAACCGATCCCTTCTTCTAGTCAAGTTGTGCCACAAACTTCTCTTCTCCCCAATCCTGTTCAGTACCTCCTCATTAGTTATGTGATCTACCCATCTAATCTTCACCAATCTTCTGTAGCACCACATTTCGAAAGCTTCTATTCTCTTCTTGTCCAAACTAGTTATCGTCCATGTTTCACTTCCATACATGGCTACACTCCATACAAATACTTTCAGAAACGACTTCGTGACACTTAAATCTATACTCGATGTTAACAAATTTCTCTTCTTCAGAACGCTTTCCTTGCCATTGCCAGTCTACATTTTATATCCTCTCTACATCGACCATCATCAGTTATTTTGCTCCCCAAATAGCAAAACTCCTTTACTACTTTAAGTGTCTCATTTTCTAATCTAATTCCCTCAGCATCGCCCGACTTAATTCGACTACATTCCATTATCCTCGTTTTGCTGTTGTTGATGTTCATTTTATAACCTCCTTTCAAGACACTATCCATCCCGTTCAACTGCTCTCCCAAGTCCTTTGCTGTCTCTGACAGAATTACAATGTCATCGGCGAACCTCAAAGTTTTTATTTCTTCTCCATGGATTATAATACCTACTCCGAATTTTTCTTTTGTTTCCTTTACTGCTTGCTCAACATACAGATTGAACAACATCGGAGAGAGGCTACAACCCTGTCTCACTCCCTTCCCAACCACTGCTTCCCTTTCATGTCCCTCGACTCTTATAACTGCCATCTGCTTTCTGTACAAATTGTAAATAGCGTTTCGCTCCCTGTATTTTACCCCTGCCACCTTCAGAATTTGAAAGAGAGTATTACAGTCAACATTGTCAAAAGCTTTCTCTAAGTCTACAAATGCTAGAAACGTAGATTTGCCTTTTCTTAATCTAGCTTTAAAATAAGTCGTAGGGTCAGTATTGCCTCACGTGTTCCCATATTTCTATGGAATCCAAACTGATCTTCCCCAAAGCCGGCTTCTACCAGTTTTTCCATTCGTCTGTAAATAATTCGCGTTAGTATTTTGCAGCTGTGACTTATTAAACTGATAGTTCGGTAATTTTCACATCTGTCAACACCTGCTTTCTTTGGGATAGGAATTATTATATTCTTCTTGAAGTCTGAGGGTATTTCGCCTGTCTCATACATCTTGCTCACCAGATGGTAGAGTTTTGTCAGAACTAGCCCTCCCAAGGCTGTCAGTAGTTCTAATGAAATATTGTCTACTCCCGGGGCCTTGTTTCGACTCAGGTCTTTCAGTCCTCTGTCAAACTCTTCACGCAGTATCATATCTCCCATTTCATCTTCATCTACATCCTCTTCCATTTCTATAACATTGCCCTCAAGTACATCGCCCTTGTATAGACCCTCTATATACTCCTTCCACCTTTCTGCTTTCCCTTCTTTGCTTAGAACTGGGTTCCCATCTGAGCTCTTGATATTCATACAAGTCGTTCTCTTTTCTCCAAAGGTCTCTTTAATTTTCCTGTAAACTTTCCGTTGTAAACTTGTACAATTTCTTTTCGCTTTTTTGATTATAAATTTGTGAGATCTTTTTCAAGCCTTCTTTCACACTTCCCTGTTAGGTTTGTCCATTCGTCGCTGAAGTTAATTTGCACTAGGAGCAAACAGCACATCTTCAGTAAATGGTAGCCGGTTCAGCTACATTACTACCTTTTCTTTCTAGTTGAGGGGTCAGAAAACTTCGTTAGGGCTGCTGAGAATAGATTGATCATAAGGAACCTCCTTGCTTTGGTATGTTTACAGTTCGTGTTTTTCATTATCTTGAATAAGTAGCATTGATATTCAGTGCTTATTTTGCACTTTGTTATCAAGTTATATGTTTGATGCCTGTATTGTTCAGAAAAAATTATATTAAGCAACTTTTTGAATGGCACGGGGAAACTGAACGCATAGTGTACGTCCAAATATGGCCATTAGGATCATTACTGGCACTGACACATATACTCCCACATTCTTAAGAAGAAAGAGTCGCAGAAGTAGCGTTTTCCAGAGTCCAACATCTACACGCCTGGGGTCATGTAAGCCACATCGGGTCGTAGATATTTTCGATGTTACCAAGATGTGGAAAGAACGCAATAACGAACATCCACACCAGAACGCCAGCGTAATTCAAAATCCAAAGATGAATACTGCAGGGTTTGGTCTTCCCCGTCCCAAATGGTCTAGACTCTTTCGCATCCCCATCCTAACGGGACAAGGAAGAAGTGGCCACATCTTGGAGGAGTGGAGTTATTGTTGAAAGGGCTGCACCTGGTGCGGAGAAACAGGCAACAGGACATATTCTGGAGAACGGCCTACTCCATGTTTCGATGGAAGTCTGAAAGTCTTGCACGAAGTGACACCACGTGCTGTGCGATCTTATTGCCAAATTTAAACATTAACCTCTAATTAATTGTGTGTGTGTGTGTATGATCTGCCACACGATAATACTAGTAACATAAAGGGCGATCAAAAAGTTTTCGCTAAAAGGTCATACAGGCTGGAATCGGTAAGCCGATCAGGCTAAACCGGCGTGAGCATTGAGGGAATCATTTCAACGATGCACCTGGTTGAATATACACCGTGGTAAGACACCGTGTCCTGCGGCGTGAAAATAGTCCGTAACTGCCCGTGAACAACCTCGTCCGACAAGAATCGTCGTCGCCGGCCGATGTGGCCGAGCGGTTCTAGGCGCTTCACTCTGGAACCGCGCGACCGCTTCGGTCGTAGGTTCGAATCCTGCCTCGGACATGGATAGATGTGATGTCCTTATGTTAGTTAGGTTTAAGTAGTTCTAAGTTCCAGGGGACTGATGACCTCAGATGTTATGTTCCATAGTGCTCAGAGCCATTTGAACCATTTTGACAGGAATCGTCGACTCTTCAAGGTCTTTTTTAAGGGACAAAAGGTGTGATAATCCCATGGAAGGTGCTCGCGTATCTCCCACCTGAGTTGGCGTAACTTCATAGTTACGACATTTGCGATATGGGGACGTGCGTTGTTTTGAAGCAGGAGCACCCGCTGTCGCACCATTCCACAATGGTGGTCTTCGACATACATGCTGCCCCATACACATTCTTCATTCGCCGATGGATGTCTACCGG
This sequence comes from Schistocerca serialis cubense, assembly GCF_023864345.2. Lineage (NCBI taxonomy): Eukaryota > Metazoa > Arthropoda > Insecta > Orthoptera > Acrididae > Schistocerca > Schistocerca serialis. The sequence goes on along the minus strand of NC_064642.1, from coordinate 629,272,764 downwards.
TGCTTGTCCTTCGGCAGCCAAGGAAGAATAACAGCACGTTGCTCTTGGTTGGACACATTTGGTAGTAACGTCACTACAGTTCACGTTCCCCCACTTACCACACGCAAGTTACAAAGACACCAGTGCCACACTAATCCCTTGCCTCCATATCCGTGCTTACGTACTCGCGTCGGAGTCGCGCTACATTGCATATGCACTCCAGCAACGCCGTCAAACGGAAATTTTTGATGGCCCCTTATAACTGTATAATCATTTTTTACGTCCAAGACCGCTTAAAAATGACAGTAACGGGGCGTGGGTCTTTAGATGTGATTAATCTGCTAACAGCTTCCTCAACGTATGTAAGAATTCTAGTTAAGCTTTCTGAACATCATGAAGTCATCTAAGGAATGTCATTGAATTATACACATCGTTACATTTTTTTATATGTTACGGTTTGATGCATAATTAATTGACATATTTTATAAGATTTTATTATGTTCAGAAAGCTTAACTGGAATTGTTATAAGGGGACTGATGACCATAGATGTTAAGTCCCATAGTCCTCAGAGCCATTTTTTAATTGTTATATATGTTGAGAAAGCTGCTAGCATATTAATCACATGTGAAGATGGCAGTTTGCTGCCGAAACCGGTAACGAGAACATTGCAATTTTTATCTTGGACGTAACAACTTATTATAGAAACCAATTTTCAGAATTCTGGAAGGCATGACTTCATCAACTATTCTGGTCAAACAAGTTGTTGTTGTTGTTGTTGTGGTCCTCAGTCCAGAGACTGGTTTGATGCAGCTCTCCATGCTACTCTATCCTGTGCAAGCTTCTTCAACTCCCAGTACGTACTGCAACCTACATCCTTCTGAATCTGTTTAGTGTACTCATCTCTTGGTCTCCCTCTACGATTTTTACCCTCCACGCTGCCCTCCAATACTAAATTGGTGATCCCTAGATGCGCCAGAATATGTCCTACCAACCTATCCCTTCTTCTAGTCAAATTGTGCCACAAATTTCCCTTCTCTCCAATTAAATTTATTAGTTATGTGATCTACCCATCTAATCTTCAGCATTCTTCTGTAGCACCATATTTCGAAAGCTTCTATTCTCTTCTTGTCCAAACTAATTATCGTCCTCGTTTCACTTCCATACATGGCTACACTCCATACAAATACTTTCAGAGACGACTTCCTGACACTTAAATCTATACTCGATGTTGACAAATTTCCCTTCTTCAGAAACGCTTTCCTTGCCATTGCCAGTCTATATTTTATATTCTCTCTACTTCGTCCATAATCAGGTATTTTGCTCCCCAAATGGCAAAATTCATTTACTGCCTTAAGCGTCTCATTTCCTAATCTAATTCCCTCAGCAACACCCGATTTAATTCGACTACATTCCATTATCCTCGTTTTGATTTTGTTGATGTTCATCTTATATCCTCCTTTCAAGACGCTGTCCATTCCGTTCAGCTGCTCTTCTAGGTCCTTTGCTGTCTCTGACAGAATTACAATGTCATCGGCGAACCTCAAAGTTTTTATTTCTTCTGCATGGATTTTAATTCCTACTTCTGCATGGATTTAATTCCCGCAGTGGCGGGATTCGAACCCGAGACGCAGGACGTTTTGATTACTAATCAAAGACGCTCGTTCCCTTCCCTTAATACACAGAAATCGACGCAGCGACCAGAGTAGCAAATGTTCCGTACTTGGGCGAAAAATTCGACTTATGCGGCAAATCATTTCCTGCTGCTGTGGGATGTGTAAGAGAATGACTCTACCTAGCTAGATGGTGCAGTGACAAGATAACCGGATTTGCATTCAGGACGAAATCTTAAATCCCCTTTAGGACGTCTAAATTTACATTCTTCGTCGCTTACCTAAGCCGTTTGAGGCAAGTACCGGGATGGTTCCTTTGAAAGGGCCGATTTCCTTAATCTGAGCCCATACTCCCTCTGTGAAGACGTCGTTGTCGACGAGATGTTGTAAGCCCTAAACCCTGCTTCCTTCAAAAGGAGCAACTTGTTTCGAGAGGAGCTACTAGTATCGCGTTGCCACGGTGGCCTACGCGCCAGGGGCGGCCGTGGGACGGACGAGTTAATAATCCGTGATTAGCGACGGCTGCAAGACAAATGACTGGCGGCAGCTGTCTCGCGCCCGTGACGGACGTGCGTAAACAAACGTTACCTAGTGGAGGGGCAAGATGTCTGCTGTCGCCATAATAAATCGATCCCAGGCAACGTCGCCGTGGACCCAGCTCCGCCGCTGCCATTTGTTTCACTCTCGTTTTCTTCACTGCGAGACACACGACGTGTATCTGTGGAAGAGTCACTTGTTTCGACTTTCAGAGTAAATCTTTCTTGCAGCTGCAGTAGAAGACGCGATTCATCTCTCTCTCTCTCTCTCTCTCTCTCTCTCTCTCTCTCTCTCTCTCGCTCTTCCGCACGCATATAAAATTACGTTACTTTTCACTACGGTCACTAGTTCACATAATGAAGTGCTCTCGAATGTTCAGTCGAATTGTGGATTTCATTTCTCCGCTTGATACATCAACCGTCCCAGCAGTCTTATTCAGCTGCTACGATCTGTGTCCTTACACATAGTTCCCGCCTCCTGGATTCCAACCAGACTGAACTACACTGACGGAAAAAAAATCACAACATTGAAAAGAATTAATGTAGAGTAACATATTTAAGTGATTAACATTGCAGCTTAATGTACGCGCGAGATAAGCCAGTGCAAATGTGAAATTCTGCTACATTAATAACCGTGGAAACGCCAGAATGTTGAATGCAAGAGTGGAAACGTTAATGCATTGGTTTGTACAGTTGCCGGACGTCAGTTTGTGGTATGGAGTTCCATGACTGTTGCACTTGGTCGGTCAAGTACAGGGACGGTTAACGATGTTTGTGGATGATCCTAGAGTTGTCATCCGATGGTATCTCATGCAGCCAAGGCAACATGCCGATACCCTGTAGAAAATGTTGGATTGCAACAGCAGTGAGTGGGCGAGTGTTATCCTGTTGAAAACACCTCCTGGTTCAAATGGCTCTGAGCACTATGGAACTTAACTTCTGAAGTCATCAGTCCCCTAGAACCTAACTAACCTAAAGACATCACACACATCCATGTCCAAGGCAGGATTCGAACCTGCGACCGTAGCGGTCGCGTGGTTCCAGACTGTAGCGCCTAGAACCGCTCAGCCACTCCGGCCGGCCACTTCCTGGAATGCTGTTAATGAATGGAAGCACAACAGGTCGAATCACCAGATTTGCAGTCAGAGACGCTTGGGATAACCACGAGATTGCTCCTATTTTTATATGAAATCTCATCCCCCACCATAATTCCAAGTGTAGGTCGCGTGTGTCTAGCACGCAGAGAAGTTTGCTGCGGCCCTGAACTGGCATCCTCATGACCAAAATGCTGCCATCATTGGCAGCGTGGCAGAACCAGTTTTCATCAGAAAACAGAACAGACATCTACCCTGCCATCCAATGAGCTATCGCTTGACACCAATGAAGTCACAAATGATGGTTTGGGTTCATTGGAATGCACGCTACAGGGCATCTGGCTCGGAGCTGTCATTGAAGTAACCGATTTGTAACAAATCGTTGTGTCATTGTGGTGCCAACTGCTGCTCGGATTGCTCTCAGTAGTGCCAATTGGCCGTCCAGAGTCCGGTCATCTTGTGGCCGTACATTCTCGTAACCACCAATGCCAGCTATTGCGCACAGTTGCTACATTCCTGCTAAGTCTTTCCGTAATATCGCAGAAGGGACACCCCGCTTCTTGTAGCCCTATTACACTACCTCGTTCAAACTCAGTGAGGTTCTTGATTAACAGCAACTCACCATGTTCAATCTCGCATAAGCTCACTTGACGCTTTCAGCTGTGATGGATGGCGAAGCCGGCAAAATCTTAATAATGTTAGATTATAGCATTGTCACTATCGTATATTCTAGTGTCAAAGTGAAAAAGTGCAATAGTTTCACTTTTCTAACATTCTTGATAGATATACGTAATATAATACTGAAAAATCCTGATTAATTGCTGACGACAAACTGGAGCAAAATCTGAGCACTATTGGAAACGTCAGGCACATAAACGTTAGTACGAGGGTTTTTCAGAAAGTGAGCAGGAACGATCGGTCACGAAATGAAAACCACTATGAAAATTCGACGAGGCTTTTCACAGATGTTTGGGCAGTGTCTCTAGTATGCCCGTCGATCGCATCAAGACACTCTTTTCAGTTGTGAGCGCACTGTGAGCAAGTAAAAGTGCCTAGAACAACGATGTCTCCCGCCAAGTAGGAGGTCCCGTTGTGAGGCTTCGCCTTAATTAATGCAGCCCACTTAACACAACTGCCATGCTCTTCCTTCTTCATGGCAATTCTCAGCCGCGTTCCGCAGGGGCAGTGAAGACGCTCCTGCAGCCTTTTCTATGGAAAATGTTCGATCACCCACAATACAGCCCTAATTGGCTCGTACTGAGTATCATCTCCGTTCACATGAAACGCTGGATACGAAGACAACACTTGGGAGCAGGCTACGCGCTATAGACCAGTGTAGAGAATTATCGGAAAGCACAAGCGGCTGCCTCCTATGACGATGGTGTTGCAGATTTGGTATAGCGCTCCGACAAATGTGTGAGTCAGAGCGGCGACTACGTAGAGAAGTACCTGGAAGATGTAGCTAAATGTGCAAAGAAAACATTTTTATTTTTCACTGTGGTTTCCATTTCGTTACTGATCGTCCCTAACTTTCCGAACAACCCTCGTATATGACAATTTGTATATTTGTGAAATGCATAAACTTTACATTTGAAATTCTTTGACTTGTTTTGAGATTGTGTTTATGAATGTGCTGTATGACGGCAAGAGTATGTATGTCTATTCATACTGTACTTCAAACTCATGTATCCACTACTGGAAACAGTAAGTTATTTTTTGATTTGTCTTAGGTTTGTAATCTTATATTCAGAATGTGACACTTTGTAGTACATCAAAGTAATCTCACCACCACCTGAATTACCCAAATTCGGAAAAAAATTGGTGTAGATAGCATTTGAATATAGGCCCCCAGGACTCGAAATACATCGTGTATACCAATAAAATCACTATTGTGACTGGAGGCGGTTGTTCTTTACTTTACAAGAATAAGGTATATATTTTTTCTGTTAATAATGTTACAAATATACACTACTGGCCCTTAAAATTGCTACACCAAGAAGAAATGCAGATGATGAACGGGTATCCATTGGACAAACATCTTATACTACAACTGACATGTGATTACATTTTCACGAAATTTGGGCCCAAAGACCCTGAGAAATCAGTACCCAGAACAACCACCTCTGGCCGTAATAACGGCCTTGATACGCCTGGGCATTGAGTCAAACAGAGGTTGGATGGAGTGTACAGGTACAGCTGCCCATGCAGCTTCAACACGATACTACAGTTCATCACGAGTAGTGACTGGAGTATTGTGACGAGCCAGTTGCTTGGCCACCATTGACCAGACGTTTTCAGTTGGTGAGAGATCTGGAGAATGTGCTGGCCAGGGCAGCAGTCGAACATTTTCTGTATCCAGAAAGGCCCGTACAAGACCTGCAACATGCGGCCGTGCATTATCCTGCTGAAATGTAGGGTTTCGCAGGGATCGAATGAAGGGTAGAACCACTGGTCGTAACACATCTGAAATGTAACGTGCACTGTTCAAAGTGCCGTCAATGCGAACAAGAGGTGACCGAGACGTGTAACCAGTGGCACCCCATACCATCACGCCGGGTGATACACCAGTATGGCGATGACGAATACACGCTTCCAATGTGCGTTCACCGCGATGTCGCCAAACCCGGATGCGACCATCATGATGCTGTAAGCAGAACCTGGATTCATCCGAGTAAATGACGTTTTGCCATTCGTGCACCCAAGTTCGTGGTTGAGTACACCATCGCAGGCGCTCCTGTCTGTGATGCAGCGTCAAGGGTAACCGCAACCATGGTCTCCGAGCTGATAGTCCATGCTGCTGCAAACGTCGTCGAACTGTTGGTGCAGATGGTTGTTGTCTCGCAAACGTCCCCATCTGTTGACTCAGGGATCGAGGCGTGGCCGCACGTTCCGTTACATCCATGCGGATAAGATGACTGTCATCTCGACTGCTAGTGATACGAGGCCGTTGGGATCCAGCACGGCGTTCCGTATTACTTTACTGAACTCACCGATTCCATATTCTGCTAACAGTCATTGGATCTCGACCAACGCGAGCGCCAATGTCGCGATACGATAAACCGGAATCGCGATAGGCTACATTCCGACCTTTATCAAAGACGGAAACGTGATGGTACGCATTTCTCCTCCTTACACGAGGCATCACAACAACGTTTCACCAGGCAACGCCGGTAAACTGCTGTTTTTGTATGAGAAATCGGTTGGAAACGTTCCTCATGTCAGCACGTTGTAGGTGTCACCACCGGCGCCAACCTTGTGTGAATGCCCTGAAAAGCTAATCATTTGCATATCACAGCATCTTCTTCCTGTCGGTTAAATTTCGCGTCTGTAGCACGTCATCTTCGTGGTGTAGCAATTTTAATGGCCGGTAGTGTAGCTAAATGAACGCACTGACGAGAGTGCAAGTTCATCGAATTTTTTTGCGTGTATATATTTTTTTTTTATTTTTGCTCAAGCCAGAATCGTATTTTCACATTTATATATTAGGAAGCAAACATGGACAAAAATGAGCTTTAACCACAAGATGGAAAATACAACGTTTCGTTAGGAGAAGCAGTTTCAACCATGTTGTATAAAACGTGTTTTATGTCTCCCAGATTTCACAGCTATTCTTACGATGCACTTTATACTTCTAATTTTATACTTCTCTGAACGAGGTGTTGCATTTGTTCGTCGTAAACCCGAAGGTCTTAGTGAAGACATCTCGGAGGAAATTGCCCCGTAACTCGACGCCTTGTGTGTCGTGTTACATTATGCGCAGACGGGCAACGTCCGATGTGCCTCAGACCTGCGGCAGCCTTGTAAGGTCAGTATTTTACCGCCACTCACGGTGCTGCGTTATTCAACAGGCCGAAATATTGGACGTGTTAATCATGAATCCTTCCCGCGGCGGCGGGCAGTCAGCCGGCAGAACAGCGCGCCCTGCCGCGCCACAGCCGGCGACCGTAAACACTCCAGCACTCCAGCCTCGCCGCGGACATGCGTGCACAGGTCGGCGCTCCGTGTTGCACCGAGATGGGGCGCTTCGATAATTCCTGAACGCTCAGCGTATATGTCTTTCATTTACATTACGAAATAATGCAGGTGCCTTTCCGCTATTTTGCATCGGCTCGTTAGAAATTTAAATTGCGCCCGTACATAATGTGTATTATGTTGCGAGATCTAATCGCTGATTGAATCGGGAGATAAGGAGGGAGAAGGTGGAGGGGAAGCGGTCTACTTTATGTATTCAGATCGGCTCGACTCTAAGTAGCGAAGAATTTAATTTGCATGAGGCATTGAGGTACGCATGAATCGAAAGCGTGCTGTACAATTGTATACGCGTTTGCAACGCTGTTGTGGAGCAAAAGGACTCTGCTAGGCGCAGCCTGTTCCGTTCCGGGATTGCTGTAACGCATTACGCTCTCACCCCTCTCCGCCCTCTATGTCTCATATACATACTGGTCAAAACAAATGATGCGTATTGTTAATACTGGACATAGGAAACAGATTTTTTTTCTGTCAGGTACAGTTTATAATGGGTCACCCCCTCTAACATTTCCTGTTTTTTATATAGAAATAACGGATACCATGTGTACTATCGATTCTTGTATAGCTGAACATTATATCAGCCGTCTAATTGAATGAACTTCATATGATTTTGCATACGATGTGTTATGTTTCGGGCTAAAATATGTAAAAATAAATTAATTTGTTAGTACTCTGGATGTACGGTTAAAATTACTGTTCTTTTACAAATAATTGAAATTACGAAATTTCTGCCATATTTAAAATTCATATTAATAATTACACAGTCTAATGCTAATTATTAAACTTATTTCTGGATTTTTTTAATAAAATAATGATATAATTTGGTAAAGATTCTCCTCCTGTAGAGGAAGTTTGTAAACTCTTCTGCTTTGTAAACTAATTGAAATTGTGAGTACGGCAGAATGTAAGTAGTAGTGGTCATGCCTCTGATGGAATCAGACGTGTATTTGATTGTATCACTAATAATGAAATTTGTGGTGTGATAGAAGTGGAAATTGTGAAGTCGGTTTGATTTAGAAGAATGGGATAGAATAAATCGATATTCATAGCAACAGGCAAATCTTCTTCAGTTATTTCGTCTTCAGGAACCCACAACGTTATATCAAAATTGCAGCCGCAAGGATGTACCCCTACACACAACAAGAATTAAAACGAACAACAACAACAACAACACAAGATAAGTAAAAAGTTTTTCTATTGTATATCTTATGCCTCTCGAAGCTTTCTACACTTTGTGAACACAGTAAGAAAATTTACGCATTTACATTCGATAAACACAAAACTAGAAACTTACAAGAGCTCCCACTACAAACACCACAATTTCTTCTCACTTAATTGGTTATGTGACTATGTTTATAAATGGTTTAGGGACTAAGTATGAGTTTGATTTGAAAAACATTATTACTCTTTCTACTTTAAGACAACTTGATTCAATAATTTTGATTAACACCTTTTTATTAACCAATTAGCCCTTCTCGTAACTGTAGATGCTTTTGAATGTTGTTGGGCATACTCCTTACCATATTGTCCAGATAAACACGTGGGATATTGTCCCATTCCTACACAGCGGCCTTTATGATGCCCTGTATGGTCTCCTGTGGAACAAGACGATTGAAAACCGCTCCTTTAACGTGCCTCATGCTTTCCCAAAGCCGGCCGCGATGGCCGATCGGTTCTAGGAGCTTCAGTCCGGAACCGCGCGACTGCTACGGTCGCAGGTTCGAATGCTGCCTCGGGCATGGATGTATGTGACGTCCTTTTTGCTTTTTGCATTCTCAAAGCAGCCGAGATCTCGAGAATGTCGGGGCCATTACAAGCGACTGATTCTGTGCTCCACAAGGAAGGGGGGAGGGGGGGGGGGGAGGTGTTCAGAAGATTGTGCCGATGGGGGCGTGCATTGTCGTCTATCGGCGTGAATCCCTCTCCAATACGTTCACCAAATGGAGCCACAGTGCATCCAAAAATGTCGTCCCGATATTCCTCATCAGCCAGCCTCCCATTTACTGACACATGGAATGTCCTGCAGCCCTGTATTTAAAGCGACTTTCCAACGATTGTGGTTACAGTTTTGAAGTTTTGTGAATTGTGCAGCATTTTTCCCAAGATTTTAGAGAGGTGGTCTTAATGAGTTAACAGGGTGACTGGCTCACCCATGTTTTTTGTAAATGGTCAGCCGGTCACATTTGCCTATGCTGTTGTCTTAGCTCCTCTTTGTTTTACTTGTACTTTAATCCATTATATAGCACTTTACACCCTTTCTCCGTTGTCTTCAGACGTGTGAGATGGAGTGATGTGTAAGTCAATGCGAGTGAGGTGGGAATGAGTGCATTAGTATCGTTTTGTTTGTTTCATCCTCACTGCGTGCAATAATTTCAGAGATTTTATCCACATTCGTTTCTTTTAGCATTTCTCAAGGCAATCAGACCTCGCCGTTGAGCACTCATAAAGGGGAAACACACACACGCGCACACACACACCCACCCACCCACACACACCCACCCACCCACCCACCCACCCACCCACACACACACACACACACACACACACACAAATAAAGCCAAAAAAGCTTCGTTGTTTTTTGCAAAAATCTAAGTACTACATAGAAACAACAGAACATTCATGTTTTACAGAATCAACATGCCTGTTTGAATACTCCGTGTGTAGTATTTATATTTTTACGCCTTTTTTGGCTTATTGCTTTCTTAATTTACTATATTTACACATGATGGTTCGATGTGCTTGAAATATTTTTTTGTACATATGTCCTCAAGGTGGCCATCACAGATTGAAATTAATTACCTAGTGTAAAATATTGTGGTCCGCAACTGGAATAAATATATTAACAAAGATGTTATAGTTACTTCTATGTGCTGTATCCTATATTAAATGAAATCTTTTTAGAACATTAGTGTAGTTGCCTGTACATAATGTGAAATACGTAGCATATCAGGTTGAATGTAAGAGAAGGCCAGACGTTCCCAATCTTGCGAGGATAAATAAATAAGTAAATTAAAATAAATTAATATATTGAGAGAATTCTGGGAAAGGGCAGCGCATCTATAAAGCATCCTGCATACAGAACGCATTCGCGACCAAGTAATGAGCACTGCTCGTGAGTTTTGGGTCCTCTCCGGGTGGAATAAATGAAGACATGGAAGCCATTCAAAGGCTTGCTGCGGTATTTATTATTCGATCATTACGGAGCGCTCCGTGAGCTTATATGGGAATTCTCAGTGGTAAGAAGATGATGATGTCGCGAAACGCTGTTGGTGTTGTTTAGCTAACCAGCACTTGCCGCTTACTACAGAAATATTGTAGGCGTACTGTCTCCAATTTTTACCTCACGTGTGGACCTTAAAGACAAAAAATAGGGGGGATTAGGACACGTGCAGAGGCACATCACATTACGTACCTCCATTTGCCAGTAACAACAACCAACTGGGTGACAAGCAACGGTACACCACGCAGTGTATACTGGATTGCGATCTGTGTAGATATACACTGCCGCAAAAAAAATTAGTACACCCTTTTGGAGGTTTCCATTTCACTCCACATTTATTGCTGGAACAGTGCGTATGGAGTACATGAAATGATTACATCTATAGATCAACAGCGCAATCGGTTCTAAGGTACCAGGTATCGCGTCATACTGAAATACGTGGTGTACCTTAACGGAGGGCAGTACAGGCAAACTCCCGTCCAGTCATCCTGATTTAGAGTAAGTCTTTCCGTGTCTATTTTGGCCTAAAATCTCGAGTTTTCGACGATTACAACCATCGCCATCGTCAGTAGCAGTTCATCACTTAAAAAGAGACATGGTTCGCTAAGAGATGAGGAGTCGTGCGAATCACTTCTCATCCCACCAAATCCCACACGTGCTCGACTGGATACAAGTCCAGAGATCATGCTGGCCAGGGAAGTTGCTGCACGTCTTGCACAGCACGTTGAGTTTCACGGACAGTGTGTGGGTAAGCATCAACCTGTTGGAACAACACATCACCTTCCTAGAGCAAGAAAAGCAAAATAACGGTTCTAACAAAATTCTGCACGAGCGCTGGTTAGCTACCCCTCCAGAAACACCAAAGGTGAACGAGAGTTGTAGATTACCACACCCCAGACCATAAGGCCTAGGTTGGGGTCAGTTTGTCTTGGACGAATGCACTCTACGAGACAGACTTCGCTAGGTCTACGTAGTAAGCGTAAACTGTGGTGTCACAGCCAGACACCACACTTGCTAGGTGGTAGCCTTTAAATCGGCCGCGGTCCGTTAGTATACGTCGGACCCGCGTGTCGCCACTATCAGTGATTGCAGACCGAGCGCCGCCACACGGCAGGTCTAGAGAGACTTCCTAGCACTCGCCCCAGTTGTACAACCGACTTTGCTAGCTTTGGTTCACTGACAAAATACGCTGTCATTTGCCGAGACGATAGTTAGCATAGCCTTCAGCTACGTCATTTGCTACGACCTAGCAAGATGCCATTACCAGTTACTATTGATGCTGTAAAGCATGTACCGTCAAGAGCGACGTTCACCATTTATGGATTAAAGTTAAGTATTCCACCAGCTACGTCAGTTTTTTGTACAGTCTAATTTCCTTGTCCTGTTCCAGACCTCACGCCAGCCTGCGTGAGCTAAAACGCGTGCCTTTCGGCTTCCTATCATACCGGTGTTGGCTCTCCTGCCAACCCACAACATAAACGACCATCACTTTCGTGCAGGCAGAACCTGCTTTCATCGCTGAAGATCACATCGATGCTGTGACCTGAGTGGAAGACGGGCTATAGGTGTGTGCGCCCTTAGTCCCACTGGTAATAAACTGTTCGCAACCATTCGTGTTGACACGTCTGAGCCCACAAGCCCTCTTATCTTTGCTGTGGAAGCTATATAATTTGCCAGCACTGCCCACAATACGACGATCCTGGTTGTCGTTTGTGCTAGGTGGACGTCCAGAACCTCGTCTATGGCTGTGAGAATGTTCACGTGTCTATTGATACCAGCATCGTTGCACAACTGACACAGCACGTCCAACTTGGGATGGCAGTTCTCCGAAAGGACCATTCCTCCATACGGAAGGCCACAATATAACCCCTTTCAAACTCGCTCAGTTGGCTGTAGGAAACACGAGTGCACCTCTGTGGCAGGGTTGCTTGCTTGCTTCTCACATTTGCACCACACTGAGCCTTCTGCTGTGACCATTCCGCATTAAAGGGTAGACACAGAAGGCACTGTTGTAGCTATGCCACCACGCTCTGTGTTGCTGGACGACTCTGAAACCATTACGAGGTGCATTCAAGTTCTAAGGCCTCCGATTTTTTTTCTAATTAATTACTCACCCAAAATCGATGAAACTGGCGTTACTTCTCGACGTAATCGCCCTGCAGACGTACAGATTTTTCACAACGCTGTCGCCATGATTCCATGGCAGCGGCGAAGGCTTCTTTAGGAGTCTGTTTTGACCACTGGAAAATCGCTGAGGCAATAGCAGCACGGCTGGTGAATGTGCGGCCACGGAGAGTGTCTTTCATTGTTGGAAAAAGCCAAAAGTCACTAGGAGCCAGGTCAGGTGAGTAGGGAGCATGAGGAATCACTTCAAAGTTGTTATCACGAAGAAACTGTTGCGTAACGTTAGCTCGATGTGCGGGTGCGTTGTCTTGGTGAAACAGCACACGCGCAGCCCTTCCCGGACGTCTTTGTTGCAGTGTAGGAAGGAATTTGTTCTTCAAAACATTTTCGTAGGATGCACCTGTTACCGTAGTGCCCTTTGGAATGCAATGGGTAAGGATTACGCCCTCGCTGTCCCAGAACATGGACACCATCATTTTTTCAGCACTGGCGGTTACCCGAAATTTTTTTGGTGGCGGTGAATCTGTGTGCTTCCATTGAGCTGACTGGCGCTTTGCTTCTGGATTGAAAAATGGCATCCACGTCTCATCCATTGTCACAATCGACGAAAAGAAAGTCCCATTCATGCTGTCGTTGCGCGTCAACATTGCTCGGCAACATGCCACACGGGCAGCGTGTGGTCGTCCGTCAGCATTCGTGGCACCCACCTGGATGACACTTTTCGCATTTTCAGGTCGTCATGCAGGGTTGTGTGCACAGAACCCACAGAAATGCCAACTCTGGAGGCGATCTGTTCAACAGTCATTCGGCGATCCCCCAAAACAATTCTCTCCACTTTCTCGATCATGTCGTCAGACCGGCTTGTGCGAGCCCGAGGTTGTTTCGGTTTGTTGTCACACGATGTTCTGCCTTCATTAAACTGTCGCACCCAAGAACGCACTTTCTACACATCCGTAACTCCATCACCACATGTCTCCTTCAACTGTCGATGAATTTCAATTGGTTTCACACCACGCAAATTCAGAAAACGAATGATTGCACGCTGTTCAAGTAAGGAAAACGTCGCCATTTTAAGTATTTAAAACAGTTCTCATTCTCGCCGCTGGCGGTAAAATTCCATCTGCCGTACGGTGCTGCCATCTCTGGGACGTATTAACAATGAACGCGGCCTCATTTTAAAACAATGCGCATGTTTCTATCTCTTTCCTGTCCGGAGAAAAAAAATCGGAGGCCTTAGAACTTGAATGCACCTCGTATTAGAACAATCTCTGTACCCCAGATGTCATGTGCCGCCGCCGGTTCAAAATCGACGTCGTCTTTCCGGGTGTACTAATTTCTTCCGGCAGTGTATGGGTAGATGTAGCATTTCATTCATTTCAAGAGGTCTCTATCCAAGTCGAGGTTTTTATTCAAGGTGACACACGCCGCAAACGTCTGCGCGCTTGCCCAGAACTCTCCGCGGCGACACCAGAAACATTACGCTCTTCCTGCCCAGGAAAATGACAAGTGCGACAGCGGTGAGAATCGCGGTACCTCGTGGGTGGCCCGCCTGCGACGACCACACTAATTGTGACTTAGTGCTCATTAAGGGGCGCTGCACAGGCACTACGACGACTCGCGCAGGCGCACTTTGTGGCCCAGAAGTGTCCATAAAGAAAACCCCAGGCCGAGGACACCGTTATGGAGGAATCATATCTGCGGCAGCGTGACCGCGACCTGAAATTTCGTTAAAATTCTCGCGACCCGACCATCATTGTTATAATTCCCTCTCCCGTCAAGCAGCCATTACCTTTCCCCGCGGTCGCTGGCTTCCACGTGAAGCACTGTTATTACGAGCAAACGGCAACGTCAAACGCTAACGTCGCTTCCGCCTCCTAAAGCGTAATGACCGTCGATCTTCCACGAAACTCTCGTGACAGAATTATGACTCCTCGAGTACCACAACAGAGATACGTAACAGCTGTTAAGAGGGTACTTTAAAACTGTCGAGAAACGCCGCGTAACGACAGGTCTGGTTGCTGTAGTATTCCATTGTTGTACCAGAACGTGTCCTACGAACGGATTCGCTAGCCTTACGTATGGGCAAGTAAACTCACACTCCTAAGAAGCATTCCATCCACTGTCTTTGAGTTCTTAAAGTGGATAAGTAACACAACTACAGATGTGACATGTGAAATGTGTTCTTAGCAGACAGCCTGTTCAACTGACACGAGGGTTCCCAGCTCGACAAAGCATGGAAACCACTTATTTCACTTCTGCGTTCTCAGAGGAGTTATTGTTCTGAGTCTTCACTACCAGGTATTTCAACACGTGCCATCCATTTAATAATCAACCACATAACTAGTAGTTAATGTGGATTTTTTAGCGCTGTGCTTGCTTTTACCATGGAGGTGTAATAAGGAGAGGTGGTGCTAAAGATTTACCACTGAACGACGCTTTAAAGGATGCTCCGCCATACTGAATGCCCTAAAACATTAGCAGACTCTTTCGATTGCTTCTTGATCTTAATTTCTGTCGTGTGCACGCAAAAGGTGTGTTAAATGTTACTGTCATTTCACGAATAACACAGTGTCAGTAAGGCATTTTCAGACATTTTTCTGGTCTAGAACAAGTAATACGACGCATTTAGCCTCTTTAATGTAATTTTATTTTTGTCGTAGGTTTCGAATAAAGAGAAATAGATAATGCACAAAACTGCTTTCGTAATCCAGCATTTTCATTTATATGCACTGATGAAACTGATGTTCGATCTATGTCCGCTTCCCGGAAATGCTGGGAACATATTTTGCAATCTTGATCGGTTTCCAATCTTAGTTTCTCAAAGCATTCGCCTATACAGCTTTTCGAGTTGGGCAGATAGGCAATCTAAAGACGAATGTTAGAAATAAAACTGCTGCATTAAACGTAAACAGTGCAACCAAAATTTGTGTATATAAAAGAAAATATCTCTTGAACGAGTCCAGTTCAAATGGCTCTGAGTACTATGGGACTCAACTGCTGTGGTCATAAGTCCCCTAGAACTTAGAACTACTTAAACCTAACTAACCTAAGGACATCACACACATCCATGCCCGAGGCAGGATTTGAACCTGCGACCGTAGCGGTCGCGCGGTTCCAGACTGTAGCGCCTTTAAACGCTCGGCCACCCCGGCCGGCACGAGTCCAGTTACGAATGAGTTGTGATTCCATTGCACTTTTGACTACAAGCAGGATGATTAGCACACCTGTAAATGACGCAAGTTTGCGTTTATGATCAAAACACTTCCACCAGGAAAATGAAGTCAGGGCCGTATGTACCAAGAAAGGACGCACATGGGAAAGGAGTACAGTGTCACAGTAACTCCGACTGGTGAGGGCATCTTGTTCAAAGATGAGGTCAGTACTCTCGTGCAACATTATGTTTGTGCCCTCATGAAAGTTCTCCTTATTATACCTTTATTATTAAAAGTCAATGGTTTTTGCTCTTAGTGTTTTGCCTGTGACTGACTCCCTTGTTGCCGACATAGAGTAGAAATATCTCGAGAGAGAGCCTGCGTTCTGCTGATGTTGTCAACATTAAGCTGAAAGTGCCACGTGATCTCAGGTCGACTTGTTTGTTTAAGGCTAATTAACATTGATCGTTACAGCACGTCATTTCACGTCACGTTAAAATATTTCACGATGCATTTTAAATGGCGGCATTCACACAGGTCGCCAACGGACAGTCAAGTCAAATCACGACCCGTTAAGGTTTCTCGGGAAGGAAGTTTTGACGGTATCTCCACCTGTTACCAACTTTCGCCGCCGTCTCTCATGATATAGCAGTTTACTTTGTGCTTTTGTGTCCTCGTAATATTTAATTTATTATTACGCTTTGTTTTCGTGGCAAATCGCAAATGCTCCCTGACGACTGGATATTCTTTTCCATTCAGTGTCTTTGCACGACCGAGATCAGTTATCTTTACAATAACAGAACACAGCTGACGCCCATAATGAATATAAATAAAAACATAATTTAACGAAGCAATTTCCATTAAGTAACGTATAAGTGAAAAAGTCAGCTATAATGAAGGAAAAAATACAATTGCTTATGATGTTATTTGTTACAAAAGGAAAATAACGTAATAGATAAGGTAAATAGTTATTCCTTTTTAACTACTGTTTGAAGTGTTTGTATTTATATAGTTTCCCTAGCAAATAAATGTCGATGGTCTGAAATGTTGTTTCACTACCTAGCACTTTAACAAACAACATTGACCTAGAACATACGTTATGAAGTTTTCTTTGGGCATTAATGAACTCTGTCGTTGTTAGTTCCTCAGTTCCGATACCATGCTCCCAGTTTTTCTCCTCGGATTGTAATTCGTAGCCTCACTTTCATCGTTCGGTAAGGGCTAAGCAAATTAACGTGACGTGATGTGGCGGGCAGTGTAAATGCACGCTGACGTGACATTGCAGTGACATGATGACCGTTAATTTTCTCTTCAAAGCTAAGAGTCCAGTTTATTAAAGATATCACGTGCAAATTGTTATGGTGTCTACAGATCACCTGTATCAAATCAACAACACGTGCTAAGGGAATCTGTCTGTACTAGTAATGTAAAGACGTTCAAAATTTATAGGACGTATTGTAAAGAAACCTACGCCGCCCCGACAACACGTGATCATGGTGGCAGTGTACGTTGACAACACAAAATCAATTCTGCGTATCTGACTGCTCACTTCAGAGATATTTGGACTCTGTGGTTGCCGACATTGTTCTCTCTGAGCCACAAGCGTTTACTTCGCACTATTCTGTGAAGCAGTTTAAATTCTGCCAACGTCTCATCTAGAAAATTGTAAGTTTATCACCTCAAATTTCAGACAAATAAATAGTATCATCGCCGATTCGCACCCGAAAGATTGGATATTGACGTTTCTTGCCTGCCTCCTTCGTGGGATCGTAAACCTGGAGTCCTTTGACCGATTTTTAGATTCAAATGTAATTATCACGACTGTTTTTTAACTTCTGTGGTAGTGAACATAGAGGCTTGTATGAAAGCATTACATACTAAAATACAGAAGTAATGGGAAATTTTGTTGGTGGTTTAAGTTAGCATGATTTGTGGATACACTGACCGGCCTATCTTCCGTCACAGCTGTCAACTACCATTCCCTTTGAAGTCAATGTTTCGAAAACACAACGAAACTTTGACCACCCAGAAATAGATATATTGCGCTAAAGTTTTCTTAAGTGCTTTACTAAGCCTTATAAAAAACCAAGTACCGTGTATATAAATCAGTGTGATCCATCTTACAAATCGCAAATATAACAAAAGTTACTATGCTAGATTATCAGACACAGCTCCAAATTTAGTTGAGCGTATACCTTCAATTTCATCCATCGTCGTTTCAAGGCATCCGGTGCAGTTAAAACTAAAGTTCTCTGATCTTCATTTATCGAGTCCATATCTGGTATTCATGGCCAAACAAAGTTGATTCCTGGTTTCCAGAGATATTTTACATTATATATTATACCTGAATCACTGCCTGAACCACAATAGTTAGCAATTTGAGTAATATATGACTGACATTTTTTTCATTATTGTAGGCACTTTAACTATTACAAATTAGCCTTCGTCTGCATACTGATGGTTAATGGTTGTGTTGCTTAGTTCTACAATGTCACTGTCAATGGCATCAACACTGTTCAGTAGGTAACAGTAACCAGTGATCAAAGTAACTTCGAAACAGAAAAATCGTGTACATGACCTCAAAAATTGTAATAAGCTGGCTGATCCGTTCTGAGACCAGGGACAAGGATCGGGTTTAATTTAAGGAAAACACGTGGAAGGGTGGCCCAACTTCATGGGGCATTTACCATTCCAAAACAAATATATTTTATTAATAACAATTCTATCATGAGACAACCAACAGTTACCAAGATTCTAGCTAGATTCACAGAAATGGTTAAGGTTTTTAAATTAATATCACAATGCGTAAGGACATTTGCATCATACATAAAATTACAAATGGTACTCGGAAAACATGTCATCTGTGCAATACAGCGGTGGCCCGATTACAAAGTTAACTGGTTAAATAAACCCGCGGCGACACTCTGGCCGAGCGACTAGCATCACAGCTGTGGGCCAATCCCACGAGGGCTTGAATAAAAGTTCAACACATCTACACTGCAACAGTGATCTCCAGGCGTACTCCAAGGCAAGAAATTAGAAACAACTACATGTTGTGTTCCATTAGCCGCCTAATCACTAGGAGCTATACAGTCACTTTAAATTTTCCTTTTATTGACAATACAAGGGAGCATAAGGCACTTTGGTGTCAAGCCCATGTTATTCTGCTTCCACATAGACAACACACGGACGAGCTGGCCAAACGCTACCCATGTATAAACAAACGCTTCACTGATTAACACAAGGCTGTTACTCATAAATCAAGTCATGTACTTAAATAACCTACCGGGCCCCCAAAACACTATTAAAATGATAATGACAATTAAACCCTTATTTTTTCTAAGAAATCAAGAAACTCGGTGCTCAGTTTCCCCAAAGGCTTTTATCAGAAGGACCTTGCAATAATAGAAACACTGAGCCACGGCTCACGTGCATTTGAACAAAAACTAATCAGTGATCTGTTTTGAGAATTAATCGAGTAGCATACATGATACAGCTGGAAACACTGATGGCTTTGCAGTTGAATGATATTGGTGGATTTCGCACATCCATATTTTAACAGAATTTTTCGTATACAATACAGGTCATTGCAGGTTCGCCAACTGTTGCACAAGAAAATCGGCGCTACTTGGCGCCATCTAGTAGATACTGATGGAACTTTATCACCAAAAAGCTGAGAGCCGGCAGAGACCTTTCGGATTGTGAGTGGTCAAAGTAACTGCGGCGGCCAATGTAAAATGGTTCAAATGGCTCTAAGCACTATGGGACTTAACATCTGAGGTCGTCAGTCCCCTAAAGTTAGAACTGCTTAAACCTAACTAACCTAAGGACATCACACACATCCATGCCCGAGGCAGGATTCGAACCTGCGACCGTAGCAGCAGCGCGGTTCCGGACTGATGCGCCTAGAGCCGCTCGGCCGCAGCGGCCGGCGAGGCCAATGTATATCTGGCTTACGGTACTGCAGTTTTTGATGGCCAGCAGTGTACAAATGAGTTTCGCATATGTAATGGAAGAGCGCAGGCTCACGCTGGTGTGGTGTCGCTACCTACCTCAATTCAACCGGGTAGGAACCCGGCTGCAGCTGTGGGGCTCTCAGACACGGCGGCACGCGGCTGGCGTCATCTGTGCCGGCGATCTAAGACAAGCAACCGTGGCCGGTGTCTGGCGTCGTGTCGCTTCGCCGCTATCTACGGTTTATTTTCTCGACGCGGTTCCGCATTGCTGGCCCCGTGCCGTATTAACGTTCCCACGTGCCCCCTGCCACACACGACGCTACACCGCCCTTCCCACCGCCTCTCGCGTAGCACGCATCCGGTATGTTTTTGCAACTTGTAGATGTAAAGCACAACGTTACAGACTTTCAAAACGGCCGTCTCCACGCACACTACGAGAGGATACCAGATTTTGGTGGACTCCGATTCTTTATTGGGAACTTTGTGCAGGAGAAAAAACTTTTCATAAGCTATTGGGAACAGTAGTTCCCAGCCTGGAGTTAAATTACCCCCTGAGGAGAAAAATGAAATTTTGTGAGGGGTAAAAACTAAAAAAATCGTTTCTGTTTCAGTCAAGAAACTAATTAAAATTAATTTCAAATGATCATTAGTGTTATCACAATTTTGTAAGACCATAATATTGATTGTATAACTTATCAATGCCATGTATGGAAGTGAAACATGGACGATAAATAGTTTAGACAACAAGAGAATAGAAGCTTTCGAAATGTGGTGCTACAGAAGAATGCTGAAGATTAGATGGGTAGATCACACAACGAATGAGGAGGTATTGAATAGAATTGGAGAGAAGAGAAATTTGTGCACAACTTGACTAGAAGAAGGGATCGGTTGGTAGGGAATATTCTGAGGCATCAAGGGATCACCAATTTAGTATTGGAGGGCAGCGTGGAGGGTAAAAATCGTAGAGGGAGACCAAGAGATGAATACACTAAACAGATTCAGAAGGATGTAGGCTGCAATAGGTACTGGGAGATGAAGAACCTTGCACAGAATAGAGTAGCATGGAGAGCTGCATCAAACCAGTCTCTGGACTGAAGACCACAACAACAACAACAACTTATCAATAATTACTTTTTCTCAGTTAGCAACATTAACGCAGTGGAGATTGAAGGTTCCTCACGTACTCCACGACTACACACATGTGTTTTGTCCCACACATTGCTGATTATAAAAGTGAGACACATACGTAACAAATGCTAAATATCTCAAGAAAATGTCTTCTCCAGGTTGTAATAGCACCTGAAATCTTCCAGAAATTGCTTCATTACTGGCTTCGAGACAGCACGACACAGAAGTAACTACCTAAGGGGTACTATAGTGTTGTAAACAGTGTTGAAGAAAAGCAGCAGTCACGTGACTTACAGAAAGTAAGCCTAGTACACACATCTGCATCTGTTTGATTTAAAATGGATTGCAGTATGCTGGCCAAGTAAGCGCCGCAATGGAGAGGGGTAATGCAAGGGAAGTTTGTTTTGTAACAAGTGTCTATCCTCAAAGTGGATAGTTAGCTGCATTATATGAGAAGGGGGTTTGCGTAGCACTTGCGATGAACCACGAATTCCTTCCTCGTTCATTCTAACACACACACACACACACACACACACACACACACACACACACACACACACGCGCACGCACACACACACACAGTATCATTAATGTTTCATCATCTTAAAAACAAAGATCTTCCAACAAATGTCTTTCATTCTACAGTTTAGTTAGACCCTAAAGTTGGTGATAACGTGGGATGGCGGGGGGGGGGGGGGGGGGGAGGGAATACTAGCTAATGTCTGATTGCACTCATGGGTAATGGTGTATGAAAGTTTGGGAACCACTATATTAGATTCTTCAAAATCAACTGTTCTAGCATAAGACTTATTTTTCCAATCATTAAATTATATACAAAAATATTTCGTGGGATTGAAGTCCACCGCTATTCAGTTTTAATACTTATTTAATTTAAAGCCACTGCCAAACGCAGATAAATATCCATTTTAACTGTTACGAATGTGCGTACGTCGTAAAGGAACACAGCCTTCACAGTTGTTCCCCAGCTGTTCCTAAGCAATAACCGAAAAGTCATTTTTGTGTCTGAAAACATAGGTTTGTCGTGGATTAAAACAAAAAATTATACTGCAGCCCCGTTGTTCTTCAATGCTACGAGATATTCTTCCACATTCTCATTACGGTTGCTGCGCCTAAGAAGGAGAAATCATTTTTATTCGTTAAAGAACTTTCCACGGAAACCTGCAGGTGACTAGTAGCTGGTCGGATCCGGCCGTGGCAGTAAAGAATCGTTAATTTGTTCGCAACGGCTTCGTGACACATACCGAGCGAAGTGGCGCAGTGTCAGCACACTGGACTCGCATTCGGGAGGACGGCGGTTTAAACCTGCGTCTGGCCATCGCGATTTAGGTTTTCCGTGGTTTCCCCAAGTCGCTTCTGGCAAATTCCGGGATTGTTGCTTTGAAAAGGGTGCAGCCGATTTCCTTCCCCATCATTGACCCAATCTCAGCTTGTGCTCCATCTCCAATGACCTCGATGTCGACGGGACGTTAAACCCAATCTTTCTTCCTTCCTTCCTTCCCTCGTGATATATAGTTCAGCCATATTAAAACATATGTGGATGCAAATCCTACGTCAAGACCACAATTTTTCTTTATTGATTATCGCTTCTGGCTCATTTCCGAACCATCTTCAGGTCAATATAAAGTATTGTTCAGCGTGCGACAATCATTAAACATCGTCGTACTCTTAGAGCTAAGTCGGTCTAAAATGAAAAATGGTTGGTTATGTATGATGACAACATTAATCACTAATCAAATATTGTTACGGTGCCCATATTGCCACACATGGGTACCAATCAATGCTCGACAGCAATGACAATCGCATCGCCCATGAGTAGATGTAAACAAGATATCACTTCTAATAATCGCAACAGAAAGAGGTGGCTGACATCTGTCACACAGATGCATCCTTGTTTCTGGTAAACAAACATTAATGTGAGAAAGTTAAATGAAATGTGACTTATCTTTTCCAGTACCAAGCGACACGGAATGACACTTATGCTGCATTTATATGCTGCATTTATATGGCCATCGCGATTTAGGTTTTCCGTGATTTTCCCAAGTCGCTTCTGGCAAATTCCGGGATTTTTGCTTTGAAAAGGGCGCAGCCGATTTCCTTCCCCATCATTGACCCAATCTCAGCTTGTGCTCCATCTCCAATGACCTCGATGTCGACGGGACGTCGACGGGTGGTTAATTATTAAATGCCAGCTCGCCGAGAGCAGATTTTTTGGAACAAATAAATAAACAAATATACAGGGTCTAAAGCGCTTTTTGATGAAGCTGGATGCCTCAAAATGAAAGAACACTTGTAATTGATCGATAAGTGAGAAATTGCATGAGATAAAACAAGGAACTTTGGCATAAAGGCAAACGGTCACAAAAACACGTCTCCACTCAAAACATCGTCAGGGAGACTAACTGCCCTTCAGATAGGAAATACTGGTTTGAAACTGCCTAGAACTTGTAACTATGGGTCAGGGAAAATCACGTATAAGGAAGCAGTAACAAAAAAAGAAATTCGGCGGTACCGCAGATATTCGGTTTTAGATGTGTAGCGGAGAGATGGTTGCCTAATGGGTAGGCAGCCCACACTGCTGCTGTGCATGTAAAGTGATGAAAATCGATTCGCCACCCACGTCTCTTGGTAACTAGGAACGGTCCTCCATCAAACTGTCGGTTATAGTTGTACCACATTATCTTACGTGATTTGTCTCCGCTTCGACGTTCTCAGGCGCTCTTCCAAGACTTCTACCCAAATCGTTGAGCACTGCATTTCTGCTTGTCCGCAACATATTGTGGATTGAACACTATGCTTAAGCCTGCTGAGAGCAATTAGTTATGTCCGCGAGAACCTCGACAGATGATTGACGTATCATTAAATTGGAAGGCATTATCCTGTGGCTGGCACCATCTCCAGATCTCAGTTCAGAGTCATCCTGCTCCCATAAAGACTTCTGTGTGGAAAACCCAAGTCGTATCTGTCTGGTCTCATTGTTCAGTCGACGTCAGGGATATTTAAGATAGCCTAGTGCAGTTAAATTACGTGCACTGCAAGCATATGTTGAGATTGGTCGTCGCACTTTGAACATGAGCGACCAATTGCTTTTCCTTTTCATCTGACTAGTATGATGCTGCCCGCCACGAATTCCTCTCCTACGGCAATCTCTACGTCTCAGAGTAGCACTTACATCGGAGTTCCTCAGTTATTCGCTGGATATATTCAATCTCTGTCTTCCCCTACAGTTTTTATGCTCTTAGGCTCCCTCTAGTACCATGAACGGTATTCCCTAATGTGGTAACAAATTCACTATCATAAAGAATTGTTAACTTGTGGTAGACAGCCTTGTGACATATAGCACACATTGGATAGCACACTGGAGACGACGGTTCAAACCCGCGTCCGGCCATCCAGGTTTAGGATTTCCCAAATCGCACTGCTGATTTCCTTTCCCATTATTGACACAATCCGAACTTGTGCTGTCCCTTCTTCGTGTTAGTATTGGGGGGGGGGGGGGGGGGGGAAGGAGGAAATTAGGACGTCCCATCAACAAAGAAGTCATTAGAGACAGAGCACAAGTTTGGATAAGGAAAGGATGGAGAAGAAAGCGGCCATGTCTTTTCGAAGGAGCCATCTCGGCATTTGTCTTAAGCGATTTAGGGACATCACGGAAAATCTAATTTTGGATGGCCGAACGCGGGTTTGAATAGTCGACCTCCCGAATGCGAGTCCAGTGCGCTAACCACTGCGCTACTCCGCTCGGTTTGTTAGTATTCGGATCAGTAAAATCATTAAATTAAATTTTCGTCTCAAATCGAATAGCAAAAGCGTGCGTTAGGAAGACAACTGCATGCGTAACCTAAAATCAGTCGAGATTGAGATTACCCAAACAAGAAAACGGTAACATTTCCGATATCTGAAACTAATGGAAAGAATGAAAAAGAAATTTTTAGTTGTCTCTTGGGGTGGGTGATGGGTGAGTTGGGGGAGGACAGGAAACAGCGAGGTCATCGGTCCCGTCCGATTAGGGAAGGATGGGGAAGGAAGCCGGCCGTGGCCTTCTGAAGGGACAATCCCGGCAGATTTACGAAAATCACAGAAAACCTAAATCAGGATGGTCAGATACGGGTTTGAACCGTTGTCCTCGCGAATGCGAGCGCAGTGTGCTAATCACTGTACCACCTCGATCGGTAGTTGTCTCGTGAGATTCAAAGCTAATAAAGAACGATTACTTTGTAAAAGAATTGAAAACTAAGTAGAATATATTTTGAACCGAATAAAGTTAACTGTGCTACAATAAGAAGCTCGGTTTTGGAAAATCGGAACAGTTATAAACATTTGCTTGAAAAATATTGTCCGAAAGCAATCAGTTGAACGGAAATATTATACAAAGAGACTTCCAAGGAGACTGAAACTGTTAACAGTACGATATGCCAGTCATGTTTTCCCCCTCAGGAAGTTTTAAAACTACACTGCAAAGAGAAAATTCATGCCATTAACGTTCGTTCACTTCCTGCACACCCGGGAAGTTATGCGACTTAAAGTAGCTTCAACCAACAACATTCATTGACTGTATACAGAATTTTGACAGAGCTGTTCAATATGACATACAAAAAATCATTTGGAAAATAAAATAAAGGAAAATCAAAGCAAAATGAAAGTACGACAACTGACATTTTCCTGTTTAAACATACGTATCATTACTGTACCAGATTCTTTAAAAAGAACACGTCACTTGTTCGCGGCACATACACTTTCACAAGTTTCTGGTGCGCCGCGAGTGCGTAATACGTAAATATCGCTCGGTTCTCCACCATTTACCTCTGCTCAGCATGATCGCGAAATTAATAGCACTCTCCACGAAATGTAGTGCCTCGTGATGTGTTCCACGAATCAATACCGCCCGCTTTTTGATTAGGTGCAGATGTAATTGCCCATATTTACGCACTGCAGTTATTTTCGCAATGAATTCCGGATGGCTAATATCACGTGCGTCCACTTTTGCGAGGCTTGCATTTTTTAGAGATTTATGACCGGTTAGTCCTTCATCTAGCGGCCCATTGTTCCAAAAACAATTGGCGACCACACGCGTCGGTGAATTTAAATCCACGCGCCATTGTCGCTGTTTCGGATTGAATTATCACGGATTGTCTCCAGTTTATTGGAAAAAAACTGTGTAGCCGTAATTTAAGGTACATAGCAGTATTAATCAACTTTTCTGGGTTTTGTTGTTTTGTTGCTTAGTTGCTTAAAGGTGAAAGGCTAATATACAATTCTCCAATTTACTGTGTCTGGACAGGACACTACAAGGGTACATTCCTTAACGTCAACATAATAACTTGAACATTTTATAAAAATTTCTCTATTTAAACTCTTGCTACCTTAAAAAATTAAAATACTTTTAGGATCCGAACTAGAAAATATAACTGAAATGCCATTAATTTCACCTTTAGACATACGCTCACGTTTCACGAAAAGTACGTCAAATTAAAAACCCATTAGCAGTTGAAACGACAAAATGTTTTAAAATTTCACCTGTGTCATGAAACAAAACGAGCTGCAGAAGTGTGTACTTTCTACTAATTGAAATGGATTACAATTACTCGCAAATTACTTTTAACAAACGATCAATAGGAACAAATGTGCCTGTAGATTGTCCAACATTATTTATCTTTTACAGTAACATACCAAGAAACCTAATCAAAATAATAGTACCGTAACATGTACGAGAATTCAAAGCGAAATGCTCATATATAATTTTCGACATAGCGTTAGTCCTGTTCCATTTGTGCATTTCGTCTACATCTTCTTTTTTGAAAACTTTTTGTGGTCATAATTCTTTCATCATATTTGACGTCCGCAGCTCGTGGTCTAGCGGCTAGCGTTGCTGCCTCTGGATCACGGGGTCCCCGGTTCGATTCCCGGCCCGGTAGAGGATTTTCTCTGCCCAGGTACTGGGTGTGTTGTCCTAATCGTTTCATCATCATCATCATTCTTGATAGTGGGTAGATTAGACTGTGTACAAAAATTGGACTGCGTAAAAATTGGGACTTTGTACGGGCGCTGATGACCGCGCAGTTGAGCGCCCCACAAACCTATCATCATCATCATCATCATCATCATCATATTTGACGCGGTACTTCAAAACTGAAGGTAACGAAATAACCTCCGGTATTAAAGTCACGATATAGGGCTTCCATAAATAATTGGTTCGTTTTCAAAGGTCTATGTTTTCCAAAGTATTATCTAAAATTGGCAAAGCGTGTAGCACACAGTGGTGGAGGATATATGTCACTATATACATGTATTACAAATTTTATATGTTTTGTCATTAGTATCAGACACTTTCAGTACAGCCTCAGTGGAACACGCTTGGGAATGAACCAGTCGGTTCGAAACTAGTCATCAAAAAATATTTGTGGTGCAAATGTGAGAACATTGTAATAAACTTTTCATGAAAGTGTTAGCAGGCTTCACTTTATCTGTGGAACATTGGTGTTTACAAATATTTGCTATTAAAAACAGTCTTGATCACGATTTATTTATCAGTATTTTGAGTAGTGATTCTCCAACAGAAAGAGGTTCCTACTCAATGGTCTGAAGATGACCACAGTAGTGGTCGAAACCGGTCACCTTGATTAATAAATCGTGATCAAGACTGTTTTTAATAGTAAATATTTGCAAGACATTGATCACTGCCACTCCCACAATTTGTTCAAAAGTAATTGGTGTTTACCTATAATATGCAGCAAATTCTCTCTGGTTGTCTGATCACCTATTGTGCGATACATACTTCCCGGTGGAGGTGCAAGGGTTAAATGTTTGTGTGCTAATTCTAATTTAATCTAATCTTGTCTTCATGGTCCGAATGGGAGCGATACGTAGTGGGCTGAAGAATATCTCCAGATTCTTCACTTAATACTGATTCCTGAAACTTAATATGTAAAGTTTTATGTGGAAATGTGTCCTGTCTTCATGCGCCTGACAAGTCAGGTATTTCAGCGTTTCCGTGACATTCTCCTATTAGTCAAAAATCCTGCTATCATTCTTGTCAACTCTTTTTTTGTATGCGTTCAGTGTTAGTCCTGTTTGATATACTGGGATGAAGCACGTAAATGATTTGTAAGCATTCTCCTTTGTAGATACCTGCATTTTCCTAGTATCCTATCAGTGTACATTGACGAAAATGGAGTATGGAGGTCGATAATGGATAGCGGACGGGATAGGTGAGGCAAATACTTTAGCGTGCAAAATTTAAGTTCTAAAGTAACTTCCGCACGATGAGCCACTGCCAAGTAACGTAGCTCGAGGGAACCAGTCACAGAAAGAATTGTTACAGTGTAGTACAGAAAGTAACGGAAAGAAATATGGAATGAGATGAACAGAAATGACACTTTTATTGAAAGACAATAATTACACTCAAGTCACCGCGATCGTTTTGGTGATCCATGTGTTACGGTGTGGATGTTGCATGGGAGTGTAGACCTCATCTTTGAACACGGTGCACTCACCAGTCAGAGTTACTGTGACACTGTACACCTTTCCCATGTACGTCTTTTCAGGGTACATACTGCCTGGGCTTCATTTTTCTGAACGGCAAAGCGCAACCACGTCTTGGAACGAAAGGATATTCGGCGAACGGCCTGGTTTCTCCGTTCCTCCGACTTAAATCCCATCGAGCATGTGTGGGATTCTTTGGGGAGATGTATTGCAACACATCCGCATGCATCGACCGCCAACCAAGAGTTGTCAATCGTTCTGGTTGCATCCTACCACAAAAGCTGCTTGTTAACCGTGTGGGCAGCCTGGGAGAATGTGGCAGAGCATGTATTACTATCCGTTGTGTTAACACGTCCCATTCAGAAACATGTCTTGCCGTTTGAAATACGTAGGGAACACTCACTAATAGTGGTGACTTGAGTATAATTATTGTCTTTGAATAAAAATACGAGGGTTGTCCAGACAGTAAGTTGCGATCGGTCACGAAATGGAAACCACAGTGAAAACCAGAAACGTTTTATTTGTAACAGTTAGGTACACCTTCCACCTACTTCTCTAATTTTGTCTTCATAGCCAGCGGTTCTTGTGAGCAGAGATGAGACTCGGGGGGAGCCAATAATGGACTGCATTGTGGGTAATCAAACATTTCTCATCAGAAACACTGCAGGAGCGTTATCATTGCCCCTGCAGTGTGTGGCCGACAATTGGCGTGAAGAAGGAACAGCTCGACAGTTGTGTTATGTGGGCTGCATGACACAGGCGAAATCTCTAACCAGGCCCTCATACCTGGCGGGAGACGCTATTCCCTACACATTTTTACGTACTCACTGTTCACTCAAAACTGAAAAGAGCTACGCGACACGATCGACGGGCACACTAGAGACACTGCCCAACACATCTGTGCAAAGTTTTACCGGATTTTCCCAGTGGTTTACATTTCGCGACCAATCGGAACTTACTTTCTGGACAACCCTCGTATCACATTTGTTCGTCTCACTGCGTATTTCTTTCAGCTATCTTCTGTTCTATACCGTAGCAGTTGCTTCTATGTCTGGTCCAAGTTTCATCGAGTCATGTTACTTGGCTGTGACGCATCATGCAAAGGTTATGGGGGCTACATTTTTGCTAACTGAAAGGCAGAGACAGGGATTCAGTGGGAAAGTGGAGCAGAGTGGTGGTACACTGAAAGTCGAACACGCCTTATTACAAAAGTTTATTAATTTTCAGTACCCCAACAACCATTTTATTCATCGGATGAACAGTCAACACCGTGTCCTACGGTTTCATCTATTTTTCTATCGGCAAATGTTAGTCTCTTCCTTCATTTAAGACCCAACACTCATTAGTTAATCAGTTTCATCTTACACTGGAATCCTTTGTCCTTTTGTTTTGTTTTCTAACATTCACTTACAGAAGTGAATTTAAACAACAATATTAAAACAATTTTTGAACTACCTTCATTGAACAAATTTTCATTCACTCCCTTCAGTTGAGATGTTTAAAAAATCTCAGTCAATACCAATAATCTATAAACTAACAATTCCAGAGAACGCTTGGTATAAAATTTCCACAAGTTAAATCAGTCTAACAAAAGTATTCATGGGAACACTTGATAACAAATAATTTAACCAAAATTCACGCAGAAAATGATCAGCCTAAGGTTTCACGTGATCATTTACAGTTAGTTAACCAAAGGAAATGCAATTTATAAAATTCAGTTTACCAATAACAGTTACCGACGTATTAACCTGAGAGCTCTCCACTATTTCCGGTAATTACTACCCTGTTCCAATACACACAGTCTTCAAACAAGAAAAAATTCTAGTGTTCTATATAACTGTACGCAGTGACATGTCACAATAACAGAAAAGAGAACCTCTTATCAAAGTACCATGTACAGACTGACCTCACTTAAAATTACTTAACATCTACCCATCCCTTGGACAGTTCGTGCCTTTGTACTACTCGAACCACACTTCTCAGGCGTGACTACCAGAACAACAGGTACTTCTCGACCAGTACAGCAGGTTACAGTTCTTGCCTTATTTGCACCAAACCAAATCGACTTATTCGTTACCGGCGTTGTCCATATTTCTCCCCTCGTAGAAGGTCACCTTCACAACACAGTTCTGCGAGGTTCTAGAGGTGAAACCAAAACCAGTCCCTTCGTTTTCAGTGACCAAAAGTTCCAAAAGTGACATAACATCATTGTACACAAGATGGCTACCATGGCGTGCCGTCTTCTTCCTACGAACTAGCGAAAGTCTGAGCTGCTTCACACACGCACGCTCCTCTGCTCCCAGCGGCCTCATCAGAGCCGTCCACACGCTAGCCGTTACGCTCGCAAACCCTTCTTGCGCTTGCAGAGCCGCAACTCCTTATAAAGTCTCTCTGAAGAGCACGTACATTGAGTGAGTGTTTGTCTTTATATGCATGAGTGACTGTGTGTGCTCTGTTGTGTTGAATACCTACAGCGTCGGTTTGATATAGGGAGATGTGTGGAACTGCTTTCACACTACACCCTTCCGTTGTTGTAGCGATCTGCTCCAGCTGCTGCAGACGCTGTATTGAAGCTGAAAGTGTTAAAGTTGGGGAGAAATATTCGTCTGGGCTCTGTTGCATAGCAATCGGATTTGCTTTCAGTTCTTGGAAATTGGTGAATTTAAATGATCCGTGAAATTACTCCTTATCCGAAAAAATCATCAAACTATTTGATTAGAACTGAACGGTACCGTCGGAAATGTTCTCGAGGTGGTATTCATTAATAGATCATAATTGAAGTATACGTCAATTGCGGAATAAACATGTACCTTCTTGAAATGAACAATCTTTTATTGACTTTTGGGTCAATGAAATTCTTCTCGTAACATGAATTATCTGTTCACTGGCTTATATACAGATATACAGGGTGATTCAAAAAGATTACCACAACTTTAAAAATGTGTATTTAATGAAAGAAACATAATATAACCTTCTGTTATACATCATTACAAAGAATATTTAAAAAGGTTTTTTTTCACTCAAAAACAAGTTCAGAGATGTTCAATATGGCCCCCTCCAGACACACGAGCAATATCAACCCGATACTCCAACTCGTTCCACACTCTCTGTAGCATATCAGGCGTAACAGTTTGGATAGCTGCTGTTATTTCTCGTTTCAAATCATCAATGGTGGCTGGGAGAGGTGGCCGAAACACCATATCCTTAACATACCCCCATAATAAAAAATCGCAGGGGGTAAGATCAGGGCTTCTTGGAGGCCAGTGATGAAGTGCTCTGTCTCGGCCGTCCAGAACTTTTCCCTTTGCACAAACACCCATTCTCTGTAAACTGTTTATACCAACGTTTAATACACCACCTAACCGGAGGTTTAACACCATACTTCGTTCGAAATGCACGCTGAACAACTGTCGTCGATTCACTTCTGCCGTACTCAATAACACAAAAAGCTTTCTGTTGAGCGGTCGCCACCTTGGCATCAACTGACGCTGACGCACCTTCGAAGAAAAAGGGACCAAAAAATTTATTGGCTGAAATGGCGAACAAATGTACAACTAAATGAAACTTTATAGCTCCCTTAATTCGCCGACAGATAGTGCTTAGCTCTGCCTTTTGTCTTTGCAGAGTTTTAAATTCCTAAAGTTGTGGTATTCTTTTTGAATCACCCTGTATAATACAATTTCCTCCAAAATCTCGCAATGGCGTCGATTTCTACTTCACAAGAATGAGACCTCCTATTGAAATTACTTCTTAACAAGAACAAAGACATCCTACACTAAGAATAATTATCTGAGTACTAACCGCCACAGAGTAATAAAGAACATCTTTGTCTCTCTCTCTCTCTCTCTCTCTCTCTCTCTCTCTAATACCGTCATGTCAAGTCACGCTGCTTTCTCTCGTATTGCATGATACATCATATCCTCCTTGTCCGCGCACGCGCTCTCTTTCTAGCTGGCCTCGCACGCCTCATCCATACCACCAATGACGTGCTATGAAGACAAACCAGAAAATCGACCCAGCAGGAATCTCGAACCGTTTAACATGGTTCATTAACCTCCGATCGGTCGCGAAATTAAAACGATAGTGAAAATTTAAATCTGACAAAGTTTTTCGCAGATGTGTTGCACAGTGTCTGTAGTATGCCCGTCGACCACATAATATTTTCCACTTCTGACCGCACTTTGAGCGCATAAAGGTGCAAAGCAATCATATACAACCGCTCGCACACCGATAGATCTGTACCTGCAGATAGGAAAATTGCGCAGGTCGCACCAGTGTTTAAGAAGGGTAGTAGGAGTAATCCATCGAACTACAGACCTATATCATTGACGTTGATTTGCAGCAGGGTTTTGGAGCATATACTGTATTCAAACATTATGAATCACCTCGAAGGGAACGATCTATTGATACGTAATCAGCATGGTTTCAGAAAACATCGTTCTTGTGCAACGCAGCTAGCTCTTTATTCGCACGAAGTAATGTCCGCTATCGACAGGGGATCTCAAGTAGATTCCGTATTTCTAGATTTCCGGAAAGCTTTTGACACCGTTCCTCACAAGCGACTTCTAATCAAGCTGCGGGCCTATGGGGTATCGTCTCAGTTGTGTGGCTGGATTCGTGATTTCCTGTCAGGAAGGTCGCAGTTCGTAGTAATAGACGGCAAATCATCGAGTAAAACTGAAGTGATATCAGGTGTTCTCCAGGGAAGCGTCCTGGGACCTCTGCTGTTACTGATCTATATAAATGACCTGGGTGACAATCTGAGCAGTTCTCTTAGGTTGTTCGCAGATGATGCTGTAATTTACCGTCTAGTAAGGTCATCCGAAGACCAGTATCAGTTGCAAAGCGATTTAGAAAAGATTGCTGTATGGTGTGGCAGGTAGCAGTTGACGCTAAATAACGAAAAGTGTGAGGTGATCCACATGAGTTCCAAAAGAAATACGTTGGAATTCGATTACTCGATCAATAGTACAATTCTCAAGGCTGTCAATTCAAATAAGTACCTGGGAGTAAAAATTACGAACAACTTCAGTTGGAAAGACCACATAGGTAGTATTGTGGGGAAGGCGAGCCAAAGGTTGCGTTTCATTGGCAGGACACTTAGAAGATGCAACAAGTCCACTTAAGAGACAGCTTACACTACACTCGTTCGTCCTCTGTTAGAATATTGCTGCGCGGTGTGGGGTCCTTATCAGGTGGAATTGACGGAGGACATCGAAAGGGTGCAAAGAGGGACAGCTGGTTTTGTATTATCACGTAATAGGGGAGAGAGTGTGGCAGATATGATACGCGAGTTGGGATGGTAGTCATTAAAACAAAGACGTTTTTAGTCGCGGCGAGATCTATTTACGAAATTTCAGTCACCAACTTTCTCTTCCGGATGCGAAAATATTTTGTTGAGCCCAACCTACATAGGTAGGAATGATCATCAAAATAAAATAAGAGAAATCAGAGCTCGAACAGAAAGGTTTAGGTGTTCGTTTTTCCCGCGCGCTGTTCGGGAGTGGAACGGTAGGGAGATAGTATGATTGTGGTTCGATGAACCCTCTGCCAAGCACTTAAATGGGAATTGCAGAGTAATCATGTAGATGTAGATGAAAGGTGCTTTTAACTATACTCTCACCCAAGAAGTGTGAAAGTGCCTTCTCTGGGGTTGCACCTGATTTCATGCGGCCCAGGTGACGCAACTGCCATGCATTTCGTTCTTCATGACAATCCTCAGCCGCACACAGCAGGTGCAACAACGATGCGCCTGCAGCATTTTCGATGGGAATCTTTGATTACCCACCCATACAGCCCGGACTTGGCTGCCTCTAACTTTCGTCTCTGCTCACGTGAACCGCTGGGTATGAAGACAACATTATGACACAGGTAACGAACTGCAGGCCAGTGCACAGAACTGACAAAAAGCACAGGCGGCTGCCTTAAATGAGAGGGTACTGGAAAATTGGCACAGTGCTACGACACAGGTCTCAGTCGGAGCGGGACTATATTGAGAAGTAGCTGGGAGGCGTAGCTAACTGCGGCAAATAAAACCTTTTTAATTTTAACTGTGGTTTACCTTTCGCGACCGATCAAACGTTACTTTTCGAATAGCCATCATTATTATTCCCTCAAGTTTTGCTCTCTCGTGCACTTCATGCTCCTTTAGACAGGCAACCCAACTTGCGTGATTTAAATCCGTTACTGGTGAATGTAAGTTGGGTTGCCTAACTTATACACTACTGTGCATTAAAACTGCTACACCAAGAAGAAATGCAGATGATAAACGGGTATTCATTGGACAAATATATTATACTAGAACTGGCATGTGATTACATTTTCACGCAATTTGGTTGCATAGATCATGAGAAATCAGTAACCAGAACAACAACCTCTGGCCGTAATAACGGCCTTGATACGCCTGGGCATTGAGTCAGAGCTTGGATGGCGTGTACAGGTACAGCTGCCCATGCAGCTTCAACACGATACCACAGTTCATCAAGAGTAGTGACTCGCTTATTGTGACGAACCATAATCTCGGCCACCATTGACCACACGTTTTCAGTTGCTGAGAGATCTGAAGAATGTGCTGGGCAGGGCAGCAGTCGAACATTTTCTGTATCCAGAAAGTCCAGAAACGGACCTGCAACATGCGGTCATGCATTATCCTGCTGACATGTAGGGATTCGCAGAGACCGAATGAACGGTAGAGCCACGGGTCGTAACACATTTGAAATGTCCACTGTTCAAAGTGCCGTCAGTGCGAACAAAAGGTGACCGAGACGTCTGACCCAATGGCACCCCATACCATAACGCCGGGTGATACGCCAGTATGGCGATGACGAATACACGCTTCCAATGAGCGTTCACCGCGATGTCACCAAACACGGATCCGACCATCATGATGCTGTAAACAGAACCTGGATTCATCCGAAAAAATTACGTTTTGCCATTCGTGCACCCAGGTTCGTCGTTGAGTACACCATCGCAGGCGCTTCTGTCTGTGGTGCAGCATCAAGGGTAACCGCAGCGATGGTCTCCGAGCTGATAGTCCATGCCGCTGCAAACGTCTTCGAACTGTTGGTGCAGATGGTCGTTGTCTTGCAAACTTCCTCATCTGTTGACTCAGAGATCGAGACGTGGCTGCACGATCCGTTACAGCCATGCAGATAAGATGGCTGTCATCTCGACTGCTAGTGATACGAGGCCATTGGGATCCAGCACGGCGTTCCGTATTACTCTCCTGAACCCACCGATTCCATATTCTGCTAATAGTCATTGGATCTCGACCAACTCGAGCAGCAGTGTCGCGATACGATAAACCGGAATCGTGATAGGTTACAATCTGAACTTTATCAAAGTCGGAAACGTGATGGTACGCATTTCTCCTCCTTACATGAGGCATCACAACAAATTTTCACCAGACAACGCCGGTCAACTGCTTTTTGTGTATGAGAAATCGGTTGGAAACTTTCCTCATGTCAGCACGTTGTAGGTGTCGCCACCGGCGCCAACCTTGTGTGAATGCTCTGAAAAGCCAATCATTTGCATATCACAGCATTTCTTCCTGTCGGTTAAATTTCGCGTCTGTAGGACGTCATCTTCGTGGTGTAGCAATTTTAATGGCCAGTAGTGTTTTTTACGTGCCAGTTTTATTTTGCCGGCCTTGTACTGTTAAAATTTGTTCTCTTCGCCACATAGTGTAAGGTTGCCATTGGTGTGTGGACAGTTTATGTTGAAATGCTCTCTGTTCGTGTCATCGCTGGAGCAGTAATCTTCAGAACTTGTATTGGAAATTCGTACCGATACGGCTAGAAATCATTTCCCGACTTCTATACTGAACTGTGCCGCGGGTGACTATGTAGGCGTGGTGCAGCAGACAGTACCCAGGAGCCAGCCGGGGCCGTGTAACACGAACGCCCGTGCCGCCCTTGCCAGCAGCCGGCAGGAGATCAAAGAACACGCGCCGCCGCCGCCGCTGCTCCTCCTTATCGGGACTGCGTCGCAGGCTCGATTTAGCTGCTAATGTTGCCTCCTGCCGCCCAGCTCCGGAAATGGTGCTTGTAATAGCGCGGGGCCCAGCAAAAACCAACCCGCAATATCTGCTCGCGACAGGCGCTCGTCCGCCCCTTGGATCGCACGAACACACTCAACGCGGACGCTTTTTTATCGCCAGTGCATTGTGATTTGTGTTGTTGTTGTGTTGTGATGCACTTGTCCATTCCAGTCAACCCTTCTTCATCTCCACATATCTACCGCAGCCTATATCCATTTCAACCTACTTGTTTTATTCAAGACTTTGCCTCCGTCCACACTTGTTTACTTCCTGCACTTCCTTGGGTTACCATAGTGACGGTTCTTTGATGCTTCAGGTTGTGTTGTATTAACCAAGCCCTTCTTTTCGTAAAACTGTGTCATATGAAGAGGTCGAAAAATTCAGCCAGCCAGTTGCAAACGAAATGTTTATTTAGCCCTTGACCTAGGTTTCGATATCTCTAGAAATATCTTCTTCTGAAGGAGTGGGCTTCGTTCTATCACATGGAAGTAATTTGCAGTAACTGAAGCCAAGCGGCTCTTGTCATATATAAAATTGCTATAAAAACAAGAAAAATCACATGCCATGGATTAAGACAACAGCCAGATTACAATTAGCGTACGCCAGAATAAATGCACAAATGTATTTGTCCACTATTTAAGATTGTGTCATATTATTTCTTTTTTCCCCAGTACCTCGTTTGTTATTTCATCTGCTATCCACCCGTCAGCATTCTTCTGTAATACCACATTTCAAAAGTTTATATCCCTTGTCTTCTGAACTACCTATCGTCCATGTTTCACTACCAAACAAGGCTAAACGCCAATAATTGCCTTTAGAAAAGACTTCACCTTTTAGATGATAACAGATTTCTATTTTTCTCGTTATTGCCAGTTTGTATTTTCTGTCTTCCCTACTTTGGCTATCGTTAGCTTTTTGGTTTTCAAATAGCAAAACTAGTACTTTTAGTGTCTCATTTCCTACTCTAATCCCCTCAGCATCACCTGATTTAATTCGACTACATTCCATTACCGTTGCTTTTCTTTTATTGAAGTTCAATTCATAATCTCTGATCAAGACTCTATCCACTCCATTCAACTGGTCTTGCACGCCCATAGCTTGCCGGTATGGCCGTGCGGCTCTAGGCGCTTCAGTTTGGAACCACGTCGCAGGCTCGAATCCTGCCTCGGGCATGGATGTGTGTGATTTCCTTAGGTTAGTTAGGTTTAAGTAGTTCTAAGTTCTAGGGGACTGATGACCACAGATGTTAAGTTCCATAGTGCTCAGAGCCATTTGAACCATTTTTTGCACGTCCATAGCTACCTCACAGAATTACAGTGACGTCGGCAAATCTCAAAATTTTTCTTTCCTATCAATGAAATTTAATTTCCTTCCCTCATTTCTCCAACGTTTCCATCACTGCTTGCTCGGTTTACAGACTGAATAACATTGTGGACAGGCTACAACCCTGTCTCACATCCTCCTCAACTACGACTCCCCTTTCACTTCCTGTATTTCACCCCTGCTACCTTCAAACTTTCAGTGTAGTCTAGTCAACAGCGTCAAAAGCTTCATCTAAACCCATAAACGCTAAAAGGTACGTTTGTCTTTCCTCAACCTACCTACAAGGTTTGTCACAGGGCCAGTATTGCCTCACGAGTTTCTAAATTTCTCTGGAACCCAAACTGGTCTTCCTCTGGCCTGGCCTCCACTAAGTGTCCCGCTTTTAGTTAACTAATTCGTGTCAATATTTTGCAACCATGGCTTACAGTGACATACGCTACCCAAAAACTTTTCATCATTTGATGTTTTTTGGGCGCTGGTATTCATCAATCTCTCTGCCACGGGATTCTTTCACATTTGGCGGTGCATCAACTTCATTATCATCATTGCCATAATCGTCGTCATAATCACTACCTACAGGCATCAGATTTCCTCTGCAGCGAACACCGCCATCACCAAAGCAACGCACCTAGACGCAAGCTGACTGTAATGAGCTGATCAAAAAGTGATAGTTATACCTGACGTTTCCCTCTCAGTCGCATTACGGCTATGAATTTAGGCCAAACGCGAAGTCCTAAATGAACATAGCAATGACTATGAATCACCGTTTTGCCTAAGATTCGTGGTTTCTTAAAAAGCATTTGACAATCCATTAAAATCTATGTGAACAGCCCTTGAGAAACAGCCACTCATCAAAGCTTTGTTAGCTCACTGAAAAGTATAAAAATGTAGGAGTGCCCAGGAGACTTCTGAAGGAAAGTGCCTAAAAGAATTGTAAGACGCGTCAAGCAAAGACATTCAAAACTATTCTCAGCAATTCCAGAGGAAGTTTTCAGATCTCAACTCTGGAGACAGGAAGATAGGTTGACAGAACATATCCGAGCCACTACCTTTGTTCTTCCGATGTTTGCTCGCAGAGCAGGTAAACATCAACAACCAACAGAAGAAGCTTGAAATAAGACTCCAAAATCATAATGAAACTAAATGTGTAATCAATTAAGCAGAAAATAGTGCATATTAACAATGTAACCACAGAATCAGTGGATAAGAGTTTGTACCTGGCACAGTTGAAGACAAGGATTGCGTAGATAACAAAAGAAACAATCGAGAAAGGCAAAAATTATCTGTAGAGCTATTGAACTAACTTTCCAAATGTCTTTTAAACAGAGATATTACAATATGATTGTATTACCGGTTTTGATTTATGTCCTTGAGACAGTCTTCTTATACGATTACTATTCAAACACTTAGAATATGTTCAGTGTACAATTGGGAGATGTTTTTTGAGAATTACCAGGAGAGACCGAAAAACAATGAATAAATCGGGAAACAGACTGAAAGAGAAGACGTGATTGTTACTGTAATGAATGATGGATGTGCTAAGGAAATTCGTAGCTGGATCGAAAAATACAAGGAAATATCAAAGAGACGACCTAGTTGAAGGTGGTTCCATTACATTAGAAAATACGTAAGACAATGTGGCTGTGTATATCTGAAGACCGTAATACTTAGTATACTAAAAACTCTCTCTTCAAGATGTTGCTCCAGATAGTTTGATAGTGCGTATCCACTACTTCTGCACCAGATCTTCTCATTGGCATTTGCATATTTCGAAGCAAGGTAGTCTTCTTCTTCCCTCATTTTCCCACCCCAGTATCCAATGATGACATCCCCTATTCCTTTTTTCACTTACATTATCCTTATCACTTCTATCCTCCTTACGTGGTCTTTCCTTGCGATTCTTGCTGATCTTCTCTAGAAATCCATCTCTGATGTTTAACATATTTCTGAATAATTGTTCATGTCTCTGCTCCATATAGCCAACGGCCTTACCGCAATGGTAATACCGGTTTCCGGCAGATCAATGAAGTTAAGCGCTGTCGGGCTGGGCTAGCACTTGGATGGGTGACCATACGGTCTCCTGAGCGCTGTTGGCAAGCGGGATGCACTCAGTCGTTGTGAGGCAAACTGAGGAACTACTTGACTGAGAAGCAGCGGCTCCGGTCTCATAAACTGACCTACGGCCGGGAGAGCGGTGTGCTGACCACATACCCTTCCATATCCGCATCCAGTGACGCCTGTGGGCTGAGGACGACACGGCAGCCGGTCGGTACCGTTCGGCCTCACGAGGCCGGACGGAGTTCAGTAGTTTGCTCCATTAGAACTATGCTCTCTAATATCGATTTGAATATGAGGCTTTTTGTTCTGTTCATCGCATTCCTGCTCCATAAGACTGAACTGAGCACTCCCAGTGACCGTGCGTCCTTTAATAATTATTTTATTAATTTCTAAATTTCAATGTCCCTCTTTTTTCTTAACAGGACTCCAGTTAGCAAAAACAGTTGACAGTTTTTACCTTTTTCCCTTTCATCCATATCATTAGTAAGATAATCTGTTTTTCGATAATTAATATGAAAACCTTTTTGTACCATTGCTAGCTGATTACATACATAATTTCCACCGTCCCCATCTTAAGCTATGACGACTTGGTCATCAGCAAATAATAACTGGTGTTGATATGTTGCAATTTCAGTCTCCTAACCCGTTCTCTTAAATTTACGAGACCAGTTCCTGAGACTGAAACATAGTGAATAGCAGTGGTGGTGAAAGCAAACCAAAGACTTCGATTTGTTGGCAGAACACATTAACAATGCAAGAGGGCTAGTAAAGAGACTGCTTAAACTAAGCATGCCCTCCCTCTTCTGAAGTATTCCTGTGCGGTGTGTGATCCGCGTCATTTAGGCTTTGCAGGGGACATCCAAAATGTCCATAGAAGAGCAGCTCGTGTTGTGGTTTCGGCGAAATAGAGGAGAGTGTGCCACGGATGTAATACGTGAATTGGGATGGCAATAATTAAAACAGCATGAAATTTCAACCACCAACTTTCTGCTCAGAGAGTGAATATATTTTTTTGGCAGCCACCTACAGAGGGAGAGATGATCATGATAATGAAATAAGAAATCAGAGCTCGCACGATAAGATTTAGTGTTCGCTTTTCCGGCGCGCTGTTCGAGAGTGGAACGGTAGAGAAATAATTTGAAAGTGGTTGGATGACCCTCTTGTCAGGCACTTAATTTTGAACTGCAGTGTAATCATGTAGATGTAGATGACATGGGGCAGCCTTATAACAGACATTTGCTTGTTTTGAATTTTTGTAAAAGTATATGTTTTTACTTAAGATATATTGTCTTTACATGTCTTGATTATTTTTATTAAATGATCCTCTACGTCTGCTGTATGTAATGCTTCCCAAAGTATTTTTCATGTAGTGGTTTCACATGCCTTTTTTACTTCTATGAAAAATAATCCAGTGCTTTTTAATTTTTCTCTACATTGTCCAAAATCTGTCAAATGTGAAAATACAGTCTATACGTGATCCACCGGCTGCCACTGTTTTATTATTTTCCTTAAAATTCTCGTTAAAGAATTTGTAACACAAACTCCTCGATGTTCGAACAAAGCTTGTGATTTCGTTTCTTAAATATGATAGGAATGTAACGTAGATTCATTTTCTTAGGTATTACGTCTCAGTGGAATATTTTCTTGAATAACCTTGTTATTAGTTTCACGACTTTGTTGCACAATACTTTCGAAGCTCCATATTGATAGCATCTGGTCTAGGTGATTTACCATTGATTTCCTGATGTTGATGATGCTTATTGCGATGATGATGATGATGATAATGATGACAACAACAAATGTTTATGGATGGTGATGATGACAAATAGATTATGATTATAACAAATGAATGTTTATGATGACAAATGCCTTGTTACGATGGCAATAACTTATCGTAATGATCCATTGACGCTGACAACGATGGCGACTTCAGTGATGACAAAGGGTGGTGATGGTAATGTTGTTGGTGGTGGTGGTGGTGACTGTGATGATAGCAAATTAATTATAATAATGATTACGACGAGGAGGAGGAGGACAACGAGGAGGAGTCCAAAAAAGTGCATCTTTCATAAAAACAACCTGAATTTGATCACTTGTTCTCGACGTCTGAGGACGCACATTACTGTTTGAGTCCCATCTTCACATCTGTACGTCGTGTCAGTAATAAAATGACCTTTGCCTCCGGGTTAATCTCCATTTCAATAGTATCTTCTGTAGAGCAAACGTCTTATCTCCAAAGCACTCTTCCCATTACGCCTGGGCTTTCGAGCGCCGAACTGCAGTTAGCATCCCGAGAATAGCTCTTCTGCGGATCAGAATTAGACTCTTCTGAAGTTCTCTCTCCATGAATCATCCCGGTCCTCTTCCTCCACACGGTATTTATTCGCTCTCTTCCTCGCGTATTTTCAGCCTTCCCCGCATACCTCTTAACGGTGTCGCCTGGTGCACGTACGAATTCTTGCGGAGATTAAACCTTCAGCGTGACCGACACACCATTTCTTGCCTCACTGCTGACTGTTGGATTTGTCACGGTGATTCACCGTTTCCTCGAAGAGTTAATACGGCCGACAACAACCCATGGACGTACATCCTGTTAAAGGGTCAAAGAAATAGAAATTTCTTTTTCGCCTCGTAGCCCAAAGTTTTGACAACAATTTTAACTTTGACGTATTGCCTGTTGCCTTTTGTCTCGGGATCTCTGCCGACGTTTGTTTAAATATTTTTCTGGCGTTTTATCAGCGCGAGCGACATTTTTCCAATGCTTCAGTTGTGTATTGACTGAACTGCTATTGGCGGACAGGGTTGGGCCTGCGACAAGGTAGTTCATGTACCTGTCGCGACAACGTCTGAGGTCCTTTTCCTGATCATTACTGCTGAGTTTCTCCCCTTGTTGGCCGCAACGGTCGTTCGCTGCAGCACCGGAACCAGGATCCGTTTATCTTTACGCTTCCTTCTTCGTTGTTAAAACCACTGTCTTGACTTTCAGTGGGTTTGCAGCGAATACCATTATGTGTTCGGTCTGACACAGTAAGTGTTCCTCCACGGCTTATTTCTTCACCTGTCCCAGCCTCCAGTACCTTTTATGTTCCATGAACCTAGTAGTGATGAATCGTCATTGCAACATAAACTACACCGCATTTACACGGTAAGCGGTATACTCCCAACATAGCGAGTGAGTCCCTCTTTTTCTTTGCTGATCTAAGGTACTCTCTTATCTTCTTTGTCCATAAATAACCTTTACGCTGTGTTTGGGCAATTTACGACCGATTCTTTCCGTCATTGACGGGTCGTATATTAACATTGGAAATGGTTTAAAACAAAGCAAATGGCATTCCTTAGCGAGGAACCAGTTGGGTCAAAAATTGAACTGTAGAATAAAACCTACATATTTAAGTAAGTCGTCTTCCATTCTCAAAGGGGAGGCGCAGAGAAAAAAATTAAGAAATACAAAGTCCGCCCCACAGAAAGTGTGACATTTTATATTCGCGGAACCGCCACTGCCATCTGTGATCTGATGAAGGAATTAAGTAGCAGGGTATTTCGACTACCTGCCGTTATAAGAGGACGAGCGTTGGCATCACACATTGCTCGTAGTAAACAAAACTGTAACAGTACGTCTTGACCCTCGGTCATGAAAACAGCAATGGAGCAACATTAAGTTTTGTTTCAAAGTGGGTAAGAGTGCCACAGAAACTTTTGAAATGGTACATTGAGTTTATGGTAGTGAAACAATGAGTCGTAAAAACATTTTTAGTGGTATGCAAGATTTCGTGATGGGAGAGAGGGCTTTGAAGATGATAGACGTCCAGGAGCTTCAGCGACACTTGAAGAAAATGTTCGAAAAGTGACTGAAATTCTTCGAAATGATCGTTGTGCATCTACCAGGTTAATTGAGAAGCTCACTGAAATTCCTATAACTACCGTGCACCGCATTGTGACTGAAAATTTGGGCAAATAGAACTGTTGTCGCTTTGTGCCCCGCTCACTCATGGACGATCAAAAACATTGCAGAGTGAAACACTGCAGAGACATGAAACAGTCGGCCGATGGGGACCCAGACTTCTTGTAATGCATCGTAACTGGTGATGAAACATGGTGTTTTCAGTATGAGCCACTTACAAAGCACCAGAGCTTGGAATGGAAAGGTCCAGAATCTCCGAAACCGAAAAAAGTGCGAATGCAGAGAAGTCGTGTTAAGACACTGCCCACAATTTTATTTGATTCCAAAGGAGTTCAGTCCAGAAGGTGAAATGGTGAATGCACATTATTACTTTGGTGTTTTAATTCGTTAATGGGCGAGTATTGTTCGAGTGAGACCCGAACATCGCAACCAAGGAATATGGTGTTTGTTGCATGTCAATGCTCCGACGCACAAAAGCAAGATCGTACGCCATTTCTTCGCTTAAAAAGGTATAGTTGCGCTTGACCACCCTCCTTATTCGCCTGATTTGGCTCCGTGCGACTTCTGGCTCTTTCCCAAACTGATAAAGGTGATGAAAGGTCGATGTTTCGACACGATTTCCGATATCCGGAAAACTACGACAACAGTCCCGAAGGCAATTCCAATGGTTGACTATCGTAATTGTTTCGAATAATGTTCCCAATGCTTTCAGCTGTGTTTTGACTCACAAGGAGACTATTTTGACCAAAAAAGGCATGTATAGTAGAAACAACCAGCGTCTTGTATTTTACTTCACATCAGTCACCTCTTCTTTGGGATGGACTGTGTATAACCCCCACTCCAAAATTAGCACAATTCACAACGCAACACCAGGCATAGCTATTTCGCCACTGATCCATCGATATTGATGCTGGTTTGACATACCGTATTAAGTGGCGTTTATGTGGTATTCCCTGTATATTCATACGTTGCATATGATATTCTTGACATATTCTATGATATGTGACTGCTTATCCTAGGATAATAATGAAGCACTTGAAAGTGGCTGCAGAGACCAAATTACAATGTCTTTTCTCGTTATATATACTGAAACCGCT
This sequence comes from Schistocerca serialis cubense, assembly GCF_023864345.2. Classification (NCBI taxonomy): domain Eukaryota; kingdom Metazoa; phylum Arthropoda; class Insecta; order Orthoptera; family Acrididae; genus Schistocerca; species Schistocerca serialis. Next base: position 629,228,018 of record NC_064642.1, on the reverse strand, counting down.
TGCTCGCCTCCATATGTATGTGTAGGCTAATCTCAAAAACTGCTGTAGGAATTTTAATCGGGTTTTGTCAGATAGATATACTGATTCACGAGGAATGTTTTTTTATGTAATTTATGAATGTTTCGTGCAAATTGAATTATGACGGATTAAAGTTAAGGTATGAAAATCCTGCCATTGCCGTCTAATGAACAGTCGCCATAATTCGAGGGAGCAGCTGTGACTTGAGAATGCAGCAAGATTGGCCTGATTTGCATCTGATGTGGAGGTTTAGTGGTACAGTGTGTGACTGTAGACCGAAAGAGTGTGGGATCTAATCCCAGCACCGTCCATTTTTTTCACTCTTTCTTTTAACGTAGCGTTAACCCCTCAGTTATGTGGAGGAAATATGACGATAATTTCAGACTGCCAATTTCTGCTTCCATCGGATTAGTAGTCACAATTTGCACTCTTAATTCACTCAAACTCTTCAAACAATGGGAAGTGAGATACTAAACTTTGATAATCATAATAAATATGACCTTCAAAGAGAAGATAACCACCTCGTCAGCCTGTAATGTGAGACTTACAGTTTGAAATAAAATAATATTTTTGACCAATGGTTTTCCTGCGTTCGTTTGAGAACAGCTGCATAGCGAAATAACATGCGAATCCTAAATATGTTGTGGTTTATTTTTTATGCCATGAGTAATCTACTTCAGCGACTTTGCTTCGTTTGTATACAGTATGTCCTTTCAGCAGCACAGCAGATGACTCAGCTTTCAGCTTTCCTCCTTCCTTGAGTCAGACCTAGATGTGGACATGATTCTTTATGTGGCTCGGCGAAAAAGGCTGCCACAAAAAGTCCACGACAAAGAATTGTGGTAACAGAGTCCCAACAATGCATCGAAGTGGGTAATACGCTTCAGAAGAGGAGTGCTTTAACATGAGCTAAACTTATACTTCATGCGTGTTTTTTCATTCATTTGTGCCACGTCGGCCAGCCGGTGATACATACTGAAGCCGCTCACAAACACCTACATCAATTATTTGCGTACAATATTTACATTGGTCATAAACATATTACTTACATCACGATGTGGTCCTATCATTGCCATGAGATGTCACTCCAAACGTCCACGCATATGGAACACACAAAACCCATGCCTCCAGACAACTTTCCTGCCGTGTGTCGCTTCATCACTGAAGTTACGTGAAAATGATGATACACAGTTACTGAACGTTGTTTATCTATTTGAATAGCTGTCTTAATTCCTTGTCTGTGTCTTCGGAAAGAAAGAGCAAAAAAAAGGGACACACAGGTGAGTTGTTGTTGTTATTATGATCTGTGACGTATGTAATCGGTGGTTGTATTAACTCGCTGCTAACAGCTTTATTTATTTCAAAATTACTTATTTGGTTCATAACTACACAAATGACCATTAAAATTGCTACACCACGAAGATGACGTGCTACAGAAGCGAAATTTAACCGACAGGAAGAAAATGCTGTGATATGCAAATATTAGCTTTTCAGAGCATTCACACAAGGTTGGCGCCGGTGGCGACACCTACAACGTGCTGACATGAGGAAAGTTTCCAACCAATTTCTCATACACAAAAAGCACTTGACCGGCGTTGTCTGGTGAAACGTTGTTGTGATGCCTCGTGTAAGGAGGAGAAATGCGTACCATCACGTTTCCGACTTTGATAAAGTTCGGATTGTAACCTGTCACGATTGCGGTTTATCGTATCGCGACACTGCTGCTCGCGTTGATCGAGATCCAATGACTGTTAGCAGAATATGGAATCGGTGGGTTCAGGAGGGCAATACGGAACGACGTTCTGGATCCCAATGGCCTCGTATCACTAGCAGTCGAGATGACAGCGATCTTATTCGCATGGCTGTAACGGATCGCACAGCCACGTCTCGATCCCTGAGTCAACAGATGGGGACATTTGCAAGACAACAACCATCTGCACGAACAGTTCGAAGACGTTTGCAGCGGCATGGACTATCAGCTCGGAGACCATCGCTGCGGTTACCCTTGATGCTGCACCACAGACAGAAGCGCCTGCGATGGTGTACTCAACGACGAACCTGGGTGCACGAATGGCAAAACATCATTTTTTCAGATGAATCCAGGTTCTGTTTACAGCATCATGATGGTCTGATCCGTGTTTGGTGACATCGCGGTGAACGCTCATTGGAAGCGTGTATTCGTCATCGCCATACTGGCGTATCACCCGGCGTTATGGTATGGTGTGCCATTGGGTTAGACGTCTCGGTCACCTTTTGTTCTCATTGACGGCACTTTGAACAGTGGACATTTCAAATGTGTTACGACCCGTGGCTCTACCCTTCATTCGATCGCTGCGAAACCCTACATTTCAGCAGGATAATGCACGATCGCATCAATTCCAATCCCAAAGAAAGCAGGTGTTGACAGATGTGAAAATTACCGAACTATCAGCTTAATAAGTCACAGCTGCAAAATACTAACACGAATTCTTTACAGACGAATGGAAAAACTAGTAGAAGCCAACCTCGGGGAAGATCAGTTTGGATTCCGTAGAAACACTGGAACACGTGAGGCAATACTGACCTTACGACTTATCTTACAAGAAAGATTAAGGAAAGGCAAACCTACGTTTCTAGCATTTGTAGACTTAGAGAAAGCTTTTGACAATGTTGACTGGAATACTCTCTTTCAAATTCTAAAGGTGGCAGGGGTAAAATACAGGGAGCGAAAGGCTATTTACAATTTGTACAGAAACCAGATGGCAGTTATAAGAGTCGAGGGACATGAAAGGGAAGCAGTGGTTGGGAAGGGAGTAAGACAGGGTTGTAGCCTCTCCCCGATGTTGTTCAATCTGTATATTGAGCAAGCAGTAAAGGAAACAAAAGAAAAATTCGGAGTAGGTATTAAAATTCATGGAGAAGAAATAAAAACTTTGAGGTTCGCCGATGACATTGTAATTCTGTCAGAGACAGCAAAGGACTTGGAAGAGCAGTTGAACGGAATGGACAGTGTCTTGAAAGGAGGATATAAGATGAACATCAACAAAAGCAAAACAAGGATAATGGAATGTAGTCGAATTAAGTCAGGTGATACTGAGGGAATTAGATTAGGAAATGAGGCACTTAAAGTAGTAAAGGAGTTTTGCTATTTGGGGAGCAAAATAACTGATGATGGTCGAAGTAGAGAGGATATAAAATGTAGGCTGGCAATGGCAAGGAAAGCGTTTCTGAAGAAGAGAAATTTGTTAACATCCAGTATTGATTTAAGTGTCACGAAGTCATTTCTGAAAGTATTTGTATGGAGTGTAGCCATGTATGGAAGTGAAACATGGACGATAAATAGTTTGGACAAGAAGAGAATAGAAGCTTTCGAAATGTGGTGCTACAGAAGAATGCTGAAGATTAGATGGGTAGATCACATAACTAATGAGGAGGTATTGAATAGGATTGGGGAGAAGAGAAGTTTGTGGCACAACTTGACCAGAAGAAGGGATCGGTTGGTAGGACATGTTCTGAGGCATCAAGGGATCACCAATTTAGTATTGGAGGGCAGCGTGGAGGGTAAAAATCGTAGAGGGAGACCAACAGATGAATACACTAAGCAGATTCAGAAGGATGTAGGCTGCAGTAGGTACTGGGAGATGAAAAAGCTTGCACAGGATAGAGTAGCATGGAGAGCTGCATCAAACCAGTCTCAGGACTGAAGACCACAACAACAACAACAACATGTTGCAGGTCCCGTACGTGCCTTTCTGGATACGGAAAATGTTCGACTGCTGCCCTGCCCAGCACATTCTCCAGTTCTCTCACCAATTGAAAACGTCTGGTCAATGGTGGCCGAGCAACTGGCTCGTCACAAACAATGCCAGTCACTACTCTTGATGAACTGTAGTATCGTGTTGAAGCTGCATGGGCAGCTGTACCTGTACACGCCATCGAAGCTCTGTTTGACTCAATGCCCAGGCGTATCTATGCCGTTATTACGGCCAGAGGTGGTTGTTCTGGGTACTGATTTCTCAGGATCTATGCACCCAAATTCCGTGTAAATGTAACACATGTTTGTTCTAGTGTAATATATTTGTCCAATGAATACCCGTTTATCATCTGCATTTCTTCTTGGTGTAGCAATTTTAATGGCCAGTAGTGTATTATGATCTGTGACGTATGTAATCGTTGGTTGTATTTACTCCCTGCTAACAGCTTTATTTTTTTCAAAATTACTAATTTGCTTCATAACCACATTGGAAGCAGAAAATAGAGATATTATTGCAACCCACGATGTTGACGTGTCCTCGCGATTGGTCGCAGCTACTAAAGTGGAGAGGATTTTTCGAAAAGGGCAGTAACGTTTCTGTGTCCCGCCACGTGCGGACCGCAGCAGCAGAGTCACGGCCTCACTTTGCTCCATCATCTCCGCAGCAGGTGTACCGCCGGCAGCGTTTCCCTGGCGTCGCGAAGTTGTTTCCGAGGCGGCGGCTGCCCCCTTATCAATAAGGAGCACTCCCCTCGCGCTTGGCCGCTCGCCGACATAACTCTTCATTTGGTGGTAAGCTGGGCGAGGACCGCGGGCAGTAAATCTGCGCTCCTCCCGCCAGCCGCTGTAGCCCTCATAATGCCGTGGCGAAGGCGCCGACAACACGCCGTCTTTACGGGGGAAAATAATATTGTTTGGCTCGCGAGAGTTACGGCTGTTGCGCAAACCTCGTCCCAAGATTTTTTTGCTTAAGCACATGGTATTCCACAAATAAGATGGCATTTTAATGCCGTTTCTCACCGTCTGCCTCAAGCTTAATATGAATGCATTAAAATTATTACTTTCCACGGCCAAACTGATTTATATCTTCTCTCTTTTATGTCTTGTTAAGTAATGAACGTTATAAACTATTTGAAGTTGTAAATGTAACTAACTGTTTACATATTCAGATATGTTAGACCTAGGCGTAGTAATATAAAATGAAATACTCTATAATTGCTTACCGATTACAGTCTTACAACAGACAGAATGGCTTATCTTCGCAAATACTAGTTTGTCTCTAAAATTAACTGTCCTTACCTTGGTGTTTAGTGGACGTGGGCGTGGATCCCCAACATACCAGCATTCCTTCTCTTTTTCCTGGAAAGAAAGTGATATCTCATCATCACTCGCTGCAGCTTTTTTACTACCAATTTTTGATTACTTCTATTTTTATTTTATAACCAATCTTCCTAATTTTGAGGCGCCATTCGCATGCATTCTGTTCGAATTATCAGATCTCTTTCCTGTTCTCTTAGACAGATGTTGATCAGGAGACGAAATGAGTTCCACAAACTATGTTACCGGTTACAGTGAACAATCCTTTATTCAAGGCGAACTCATTCGGTCTACTAAAAACTTAACTTTGCCACCTCTGTTTAGTTTCTTTCCACTTTTTAGCAGTTGCTTCTGTTTTGAAAATTTTCATTATGATTTACGTTTTCGTAACACATTTTGTCTTTAAACATGACACCATGTTATTACGAGTATAGAAAGGCGCGCAAATCCGCGAAGTTCATATGCTTTCCTCATAATCCATACTTTTTTATTATACATCATTAACAGTCTGACGTCCACAGCTCTAACGTACATTTCTCACTCATACAGCTGTCCCATATGCATTTTATTTCATTAATCTGGAAAAAACGATTCCCCCTTCAAGGGCAGCATTTGCTTCGAAAGAATCGATCACGCAGATCTCTAGTTGCACGCTTCACTTAATATCACCAGCACCGTGGGCAGAGAAACCTTGGTTCGTTATGCGTTTCTAAACTTGTGGCAAACTTCATTTTAGTATCATATCGAAAAAAAGTTGCTATGGGATATCTAAACACACTTATTACTGTATCGAAAATACTCTGCCGCGCGGCTTTAGCCGAGCGGTCTAAGGGCGCTGCAGTCATGGACTGTGCGACTGCTCCCGGAGAAGGTTGGAGTCTTCCCTCTGGCATGGGTGTGTGTGTGTGTGTGTTTGTCCGTTGGATAGTTTAGGTTAAGTAGTGTGTAAGGTTAGGGACTGATGACCTTAGCAGTTAAATCCCGTAAGATTTCACACACATTTGAACATTTTTTTTTTTTTTAATACCCTGATAGAAGCAACACTTTAGCCTGGATGAAGGGCCGGCTTTACACACTGAAATAATATCCGATGTGCCCTTAGGGAAGCAATGGAGCCGTCGCTCTTCATGTTATTTACTTTTTTTTCGTTAATTTACAGATTGCAACCCGCAGTGGATTCCTCTCCTGTGCCAACTTCTTCATCTCAGAGTAGCACTTGCAACCTAGGACTTCAATTATTTGTTGGTTATATTCCACCCCTTCCTTACAGTTTTTACCCTTAACAGCTCCTTCAAGTACAATAGTAGTTATCCCCTAATGTCTTAATACATCTCCTATCACTATGTTCCATCTTTCTTTCAATATTTTTGAGAGATTTCTCTCCTCAGCGACTCTGTAGAGAACTTCCTCATTCCTTACCTTATCAATCCATGTAATTTTCAGCACCCTTCTATTACAGTGCCACTTCTCAAATACTTCGATTCTCTTCTTTTCCTATATGATTTGCTCCAAACGTACATTCTCAAAATTTTCATACTGCAGTTACGGCCGATTTCTAATAGACTGCTCCTGGTCAGGAATGTTCTCTTTTCCAGTGTGTTTTTTTGTCCTCCTTGCTTCATCTGACTTGTATTGTTTAACTTCCAAGATGGTAGAATTCCTTCACTTCGTATAATTCGTGACCTCCAGTATGTTGTTCCTCCTTATTCGAATTTCTGATACTTCTCATTACTTTGGTCTTTCTTCGGTTTACTCATACAAATGACACTCTCCGTTAAGTGATTAATGTGAATGGAAAACCAAAAACGAAGTGCTCGGATCTGGAGGGGAATAAGACAGGGATGCAGCATTTTGCCCCTTCTGTTTAATGTGTGTATCGAAAACTCAATGAAAGAAATGTAATATTCAGGACTGTGATAAAAATTAGGGCGAATGGATTTAAATTAACACATTCGCTGGTGATATTGCTATCATTTTTAAATGTGAGGACGAATTGAAGGAACAATTGACCGGAATGAACAGTCTAATGGGCTCACACTGTGGATTAAGAGTAAACCGAAAAAAGACGAAAGTAATGAGAAGTAACAGATTTATTGCAGATGACGCCGTTTTGCATAGTGGTATTTTGTACGGTAGTAATTGTAGTCCGTCCAAATGGAACTTGACAGATATCAGCCTGGTGCAAAGACTGGCAACTCGCTCTTAATGTGGAGAAGTGCAGAGTTGTTCCCTTCACGAAACGGAAAAGCGTGGTAGCTTTTGATCAGAGGTGTAAAACTACCATGGGCCACACTGTTATAAGTAAGCGTAGACTGCTACAGTTTTCCTAGTAGTTTTGGTCAGTTAAGATCATACCCACATTATCTGTACATTATGTGCGTTGCAGACGTGTTGGGCGTTACGTCATAACGATCGCTTTCTTTACATATGCGACAAGTGTCTTACTAGATTCTCTTAAATACCAGAAGTGGTGAAATTACTAGAAAGTGAATGAGGGTGTATTAAGGGCCAGGTAACGTATGGAACATATCCTCGTGTCTATTACTGAAAAGTAAACAGTATTTATAGACAGATTCTTACTGTCAGGTTCCATTTCAGATTGTTGATTTGTAACGTGAAACAGAGGGATGAGCTAAAAAAAAAAATACGTATTTAACATATAGCGCTAGAAAACGCAATTTTCTCAACAAGAAGCTAAAATTAAAAAAGTTGCAAAATGAAAGTATATCAAACAGTTAGTTGTGGAAACCTTTATACCAAACATCACTTCAATACTTCGTCGAACTTACGTAAACCATGTTTCTATTATTCATAGACAATCTTCGTATATAAGGAACATTTTCTCAAAATCCACTCAAGCTAGAGAGATGAAATTTTTATACAGCACTCCTAGTGGTCAAACGTACATTGTAACACAGCCATTGGGCAATATGTTCAGTAGTTTCATTTCAGTTTAATTATAAAGCAATTAATTGTAAAAAAATTTGGGTCATTAATAAAAAAATAATTGGAAGGAAACTAGAAAAGATACTCCAAAATCCCTCTGTCATAACTGCAATACTAAACCACTGTATATGTAAAAAAAATTCAAACTTTTCTATTTGGTAGTTTATTCATAAATGTTCCTCAAACTTAGTGATTTTAACATGGGCAGCATAGGCACCTCCGGCTCCCCTTAATAGACAGACAGGAGGATAAGTACGTAGAGCAAAAATGTTCCGCTTGATACGCAGTTCTTTATATACCCTCAATCAGTTTCTAGACGGTTCACCACATCCGGTTTCTAGGAGAATGTACTAAGACACTGGTTGCGTATCCAGACAAAGCGATAAAAACGAGGTAACGCCTGGTAGGTACTCAACACACCGAATGTACAGGTAACACGGGCAGGATCTTAACCGGTCAGTGGCCGAGCGGTTCTAGGCGCTTCAGTCGGGAACCGTGCGACCGCTACGATCGCAAATTCGAATCCTACCTCGGGCATGGATGTGTGTGATGTCCTTAGGTTAGTTAGGTTTAAGTAGTTCTAAGTCTAGGGGACTGATGACCTCAGATGTTATGTCCCATAATGCTCAGTGCCATTTAACCGGTCAAGTCTACTGGGAAAACTACCACAGACTATATTGACTGAAGACAGTTCATGGTAGCCTACACTAGTTTTACAACTCTGGGTCTGACCGGAATTGATTACCTGACTGATAAACTTTTGTGATCCAGGAGCAGAATTACAATAAAATAAGTATTTCCTGGATTGCTGTGGAATCTTATTGTGAATATGTTGTAACTCGTAGGTATAGTCTGTAGCCTTCAACACACAGTTGACTATCTTCACACAAAAACTTACCAAGAGGTCGTTAGTAGGTGTTACCAGCCGGTCTAAAACATTTCTTGGGTCGACCGAAGCGTCCGATCCCACCCGCCGGCTTTGATCCGTGACGTAAGGCTGTTGTGATGTGTGACGTCACGACGGCGCGGAATTTAGTTTGTGAGTGTGGCGTGTTTGTAGGTGTCGTTTTGATGTGATCGGTGGTGCTCTCTGGTGGTGTGTTAGGTGATGTTTTTGGTTTAGTTTGCGAGTGTGGCGTCGTGTGTGAATTTTGGTAAATTGCTTTTTTTATGTCTTTGGTAGGTATTGATATGACTGACAGGGTCAACAGTTTTCGGTTGTCGGCTATGATGAGGGACAGTGCGTTATCTCTAATAAAATTTCTTCAACTATTCGGATTTCTGGATGAAGCCGTGAAGTGCTCAGTACGTCGTGAAGAAATGAGGCTTACTTAAAGTTCCGGCGTCTCGGACCAGGGACGGCTGTATGTGGAGATGTCGTAAGGATAACAGGTCAAGGGAAGTGTTCGATCCCAATGTGTGGCTGTGAATGTTGGGAGATTTTTTGAGCTATATAGGTCAAGGGAAGTGTCTGATTCCAGATAATATTGTGTTTAGTGGTATTTGGGGAGTTTTGTGATGTCTGTTTTTTCGTCGTTTTGCGTGGTTTTGTATGGGGGTGGGTGTCTAAATTTGTTTATATTTAGTTTGTCCCCACCCAAAAACCCCCTGTTTCCCGCGTTTGTCCCGTTAGTGTCATTAGGCTTTTGTGGAACGTGTGTGTGTGTGTGTGTGTGTGTGTGTGTGTTTGTTTCTCGATGTATTTTCGTCCTCATAATGTGTACGTAACGACTTTATATGCGCCATATTGGAATCGTGGTTTAAGGTCGTTTCCGCCATATTTGTGACGTCATAGGTCAAAGCAGACGGGCGGGATCGGACGCTTCCGTATTTCCCATTTCTTCAAAGAAAGAACCCTTAAACCTCTACCACACACATTTCTCCTGGCATGTACCTGGGAGAGCCTAGCATCCCAAAATTTGTGGCCCCAGGCCTTGCTGAGGAAAACCGAGAAAACCACGACGTGTTCGATAAGTCTTCAGCCCCTTCCCTGCAGTTACTATCGGGTAGGAACAACAGTTGAAAGCGTCCGCGAAGAGATAATCCGAGCGCCGCTACTGTGTCCGCGGGCACCTGTTGAGTAGCGGGGCGGCCGGGTGGTGTCGGCGCATATTCAACAGCTTATTAGGCCCGCGTGCCGACATCGCTTTTAATTGTCCCCGGGATTTAGAGAGCCGTCGCCCACACGTGGCCGGCCGGCGAGGCGCCCATAAATCGTAATAAAGCCACAGTAAAACAGCCAGTCATCTTCCCGGGCGCGCTCGTTAAATTAATACATATTCAACAGGGGGGCGACGATGAACAAAGATACGGACCGGCCGAGCTCCGTACATCACCGCACCGACCCAGTATTAGTGAGCTTTCTATAAGGCGCAGTGTAAATAGAATTCGATCTGCCCCGTGGACACCTACACGGGCGACGTTTATAGGCGTATGGGTCACGCCGTAATTCCTTATTAGCTGCTGCGGCCATATTGGGTGGTACGCCTGATATAAAGGTAACGCGGACAAGGTCTCTACTGAGAAAGTCTGTCAACATTAAAGTTGAACGTCGTGCTGATCTTGTCTGAAGAAAAGGACATTCGGCACAGGAGGCTCATAATTAACATACCTTTTTTTGTATGAAGAGTATGGTATGTTTGTATACTTTCGTAGGAAGGCACGTCTCTTGCTGCATGTTTATTCGGTTCGCCCGTTAGGTCAGCCCCATTTATTCCTTGCCAACAGGAAGTTTTAAAATATTATCGATAGATTTAAAGAGTTTAAGAAAAAGTGCTATTTTCCACCAGAAATGTGCTTTTCCAACGCAAGGGCCACGTATCACTTAAAGTAACTGTAATTTCGACATGGTGTAAGAAAGATATTTACTTATAAATCCAGAAGCTGCTGTTAGTAGCCGGCCGTTGTGGCCGAGTGGTTCTAGGCGCTTCAGTCTGGAACCGCGCGCCTCCTACGGTCGCAGGTTCGAATCCAGCCTCGGGCATGGATGTGTGTGATGTCCTTAGGTTAGTTAGGTTTAAGTAGTTCTAAGTTCTAGGGGACTGATGATCTCAGATGTTAAGTTCCATAGTGCTTAGAGCCATTTGAATCATTTTGCTATTAGTACAGATTGCCGTACGAAAAACGGATCCCGAGTACAGACTGCTCGCCAATCACGTACGAATTGTTGACTGCCACGGGCAGTTGCGACAACAAATAGATAAACATATAATAATTAGATAACAAAGAAATAGCAAGTAAGCTAATGCAAAGCTCTATATTTACTGAAACAAACTTGTCTTTTTCTTTACATTCCATTAGTTGCTGAAAATAACCCCCTTGTGCTTCAATGTGATCCTGCGTGCGTCCTATCACTTTGCGCAACTCTACCGCATCAGTTCTAAAAATTTCAATACGAATATTATACTTCATGTCTTCGAAGGTTATTGTGTTATTTGTGTACACATTTCCTTGTACACTGCCCCACGGATAAGAGCCACATGTGGTTTGGTTGGGCAAATGCAACGACCACAATTCTTTGCTGACAATCGTTTCCTCTGTGATTTCGTCAAACTGACTCGTGTGAAATATGACAGGTCACTCCATCCGGTTTAGACAGATTACGTATGTTATCTGTGAGTAAAATTCCTCAAAGACTGCATATACACAGCAGTGTTGACTGTTGTTGCAAAAAGTATGGGACGTACAATAGGACTTGATGACACGGCACACCACAGACCGATTTTTTCGCCATTAAGAGGTTCCTCATTAATCGTATGGTGACTATTTGTTGAGGAGTATCTGGAGTTTTAGGAGTTCACATCTCCTGTCTGACTGAACCAGGTGCACCACTCATGAAATTCAGCAGCAGATCCAACATTCCACTCGCAATTGTTTGACATAGCCAGGTACAGTAACTCACATATTTTCCGTTGCCTTCCTCCTTCGGTTCTTGGACACACATAATTTTGTAGAGCGTCATTCCTGTACGGCGAAAAATATGTTAATAACTTGGCATCAGGTTGATACCACCTCACTGGCGCTCTACAGTTGGTAATGGAATAGCAAGTTTCTGTCATTCCAATAGCTGTTGCGCAGAATCTGGCGAACTCAATGAAGCACATCTGCAAAGCCACACCTCCAGAGGCTAAGTACCAAGAGTGCCCTATGCTACCGCACCATCGGACAGCCGGCGGCAGCCGCTCACCCAATCGCATTTGGAGCCACTTCGCTTCGATACCATAGTTCGTGCTGCCTCAAGGAGCCCCGTCGTTGACAGTATGGTAACTGTACTCTATTTCGTGTTGCATTATTTATAACAAGTCTTCATACGGTTGGAGAAATACAAGTTGTAGCCGGCCGCGGTGGTCTCGCGGTTCTAGGCGCGCAGTCCGGAACCGTGCGACTGCTACGGTCGCAGGTTCGAATCCTGCCTCGGGCATGGATGTGTGTGATGCCCTTAGGTTAGTTAGGTTTAAGTAGTTCTAAGTTCTAGGGGACTGATGACCACAGCAGTTGAGTCCCATAGTACTCAGAGCCATTTGAACCATACAAGTTGTAAATCTTCTGTTTGCTGTGTTACTTGTTCACTAACCATTTCTGTGCCAGTTTTCTTACGACGATAGTTGCCGTACCGTTTTGTAATCCATCTCTGCTTACTGTTGTGTATGAAGTCATACACAACAGACAGACCCTATGTGAAACGTTCACTTGTTGTGACAGTTTACGTGTCGACTTGTGTGGACTCAGAACCATTCATTCTCGAATACCTGTGATCACAGCAGGTGTGACAACGGATAGGGCTCGATTCTTTTTCCGTTTGCAACTGACCCTGTAGTATGCCACTTTGTCACCACATCTTGTGTATCGCTCATTGCTGGTATGTAAATGCAGGAAACTTCTTTGCAATCTATGTCCCGAACCGGTAGACACGTACGCCTCACTACTGCGATTTTTTATTGAAGAGGATACATTTCGCTTAAATATTTGCTTCAAACGTCTTAACCAAGTTGCAATGGTTTTCGTACTGCCAATACGAAACATAGACGCATCGGCTTTAGAACAATATATGAAAATTCACGGGCAACAATGAGCAGTCTAGTCATCGAAGCTGGTTTTTCATGCGCCACCCTGTATTATTCTCCTAGCGATCCGCCCCGGCCTCGCACGAGTAGCACTAGGTACTGTATCTGTGACTGGACGGACGACTTGTCTGGCGGAGCGACAGTTTTGTTGAAGGAACAGTGCGTAGACTGATGATCTAAAATCAGAGAACAACGCTAGGTAACTGAGTATGATCACTATCATATAAATTAAGCGATTAAAGCAGCACATGACACTTGCCGGCGTACTGCAGCGCCTAAGGGCGTGAGCGGACTGCTCGACCGCAACACGCTAACAAAGCGAGCCGTGCATCAGACTCCTTGGCGCTCATTCGTCGACAGGGCGGTCGCACAGTGCGGCGCGAGAAACAAAATCCATGCGGTAGTTGCTGAGAGCAGATTTCACATAGACGGAAAAACGTAGCTGGAGACTGTAATTCATCATAGTTCACCCATTTTGCACCAAGTGGTTATATATAATACACATCAATCTTCCATGTGAATCATTGTATCCATTTGTGAAAAACATTATGAAAAACTCTACAGTAGTACCTGGGTTTAGCCTTCATATATAGGCAGAAAAAGATGGCGGAGAACTTTAACCGTAACATGTATAGAAGGCAATATATGTATAGGTTCTTTCGAGTAGCTCAATGTCGTCGTGTAAGTATTTAAATTGGACATCATGTTGGTGAATTGCGTCCCCTTATCCAGTTATCCCACTGGTAAAAGGCGATCAACAGTTCCGTTTGTGGCGAATCTCCACATCAGTGAGAAGTGGTTGCTAGGTTGAAGAAGAAAGAGAAAAGAATTCGTGGTCCACCTGGGATTCAGTCCTAAGAGTTTCCATTACTAAGGCCGCAGTAGCCCATCAAACCCGAGTTCCAGTGTAATTTTAAAAATGAGGCCTACAATTTAACATGGACTCCAAGCCACGTTTCGCTTCTGATCATCCACATCTTTGAGAGGTAAATGCTAGGTTAAAGGAGAGTGAAAAATCCGTGGTCTGGCCAGGACCTTTCAGTTTTCAGGTAAAGCGGTTTACCAACAAATCAGCAGTCTATTTTTGCTCAAGCCTCGAATTTATCTGGAGTTGCAGCAGCTGCACAACTAGATGTCAATGCGATCGTTTTCATAGTGTCGCTGGTCTTTAATTCATGATAGTTCAGCCAGTTTCCACGAAATATTTATAACAATCATATACACGACATTCCTCGTGAATCGATCTATCTATTAGTCAAAACAGGATGATAATCTCTGCAGTGGTTGCTGAGATTAGCCAGAACATACAGACAGAAGTGAGCACACTTCCCGTATCTCTGTCAGCTGCAGCCAGAACTTTTGGCACTTTTTCAGTCCATCCTCTCATTCCCATCTGTCTGTCATGTTGAAGCAGACACTGTAGGCAGTGCAGAAAGTGGTTACCGCTCGTCCTGACACGTCCTTCAGCCCTTCTTCGCAGTGAATAAGGTGCTTTTTCTAATATATCTGGCTCAGTTCGGATCTGTCATATGCGTATATGTTCCTGTAATGTTGCACGTCGTCGAAGGGTTGGGTATACATTAATGTCTTTAGAAGTCCCTAATAGCCAGAAACCCATCGGATTCGGGCCCAGAGAATGAGTCGGCCACGCTAGCCGACCTCCGTGGCCAGTCCGTTGGTCATGAAAAGTTACCGTGAGGTACTGTGTCAGGATTCGTAGAAAATTTGGTGGTGCCCTGTCGTGCAAAAACCATAGTCGTTCGTATTCTGCAAGAATAAAGTTCTCCAATAGCATTGGTAATATATCGTGCAGAAATCTGTGACACATGGACCTATAAGTCCGTCATCAACAATTCCTCCCCTTACATTGGTACTGAAGGGATCCTGATGCCTCAATTTCACGATTGCCGGGAGATTTGCACCTATTCATATCTGTGTATTGTGGTAATTTACTACGCAACCTCTTGAAAATCCTGCGTTATCTGTAAATAAAATGCAGGCTATGCACTGCAGATCTTCAGCGGCCCGTATGACAGCAGGCATTGGTTTCAGGATATGTCATTACAGGAACTTTTCACATAGTTTGATCAGTAGACACTTTTTTAATATACACTGCTGGCCACCGTAAATGCAACACCCTGAAGGAAGCATCCGAATCAAGTGAAATTTACACCATGGGTTTGCAGCGATGAGATATGCAACTGATTAGAATTTCAGCTGCAGACGCACATCACGCGCGCCTGTGGCGCCACCTCATAGCGCCATTTAAGGTTTGGCGATTTCGACACGTGTGTTTACTTTGTGGTTGTTTCACAAGACGATCAGTTATGCCTCGTAGACAACAGCGAACATCATTTGATCAAGTATCCGAGTTCGACAGAGGAAGGATAGTGGCTTACCGAGATTGTGGATTATCATACAGAGAAATCGCTTGTCGTGTTGGACGAAACCAAACAACTGTAATGCGGATATGTGACCGTTGGATGCAGGAGGGTACGACGGACCGACGTGGTCGATCGCATTCACCTCGGTGCACCACTGCACGTGCTGATAGGCAACTTGTGCGCATGGCAGTGACGGATCGCTCAGTGACATCCCGAACGATAGCACAGCACATTGCGTCTGTAACGCATCATCCAATGTCTGCGCGTACCATTCGACGCCGTTTACAGCAGAGTGGTCTGTCCGCAAGACGTCCATTGCTTCGTCTGCCATTGACGCAGAACCACAGACGTCTCCGTCGCCAATGGTGTGATGACAGACGGATGTGGACGGCAGAATGGAATGACGTTGTCTTTACTGACGAGGCACGCTTCTGTCTGCAGCACCACGATGGTCGGATTCGAGTGTGGAGACACCGTGGAGAGAGGATGCTGGACAGCTGCATTATGCACCGCCACACTGGTCTTGCACCGGGTATTATGGTATGGGGCGGTATTGGATATTACTCTCGCACGCCTCTAGTACGCATTGCCGGTAGTTTAAATAGCCGGCGCTACATATCCGAGGTGCTAGAGCCAGTTGTCCTTCCTTACCTTCAGGGCTCGGCCACAGCCATATTTCAACAGGATAATGCGCGACCACACGTGGCACGCATTGTCCAAAGGTTCTTCGTCAATAACCAGATTGAAGTGCTTCCCTGGCTGGCTCGCTCTCCGGATCTTTCGCCGATAGAAAACATGTGGTCCATGGTTGCTCAACGAGTGACCCAGATTACATCCCCAGCTGCCACACCAGATGATCTTTGGCAACGTGTGGAAGCTGCCTGGGCTGCTGTACCCCAGGAACACATCCAACGTCTCTTTGACTCAATGCCGAGACGTGTGGCAGCGGTGATCTCCGACAATGGCGGCTACTCTGGCTACTGATTCTGGCAGGAACCACATGTCACAGACGTCTGTAAACGTAATCATTTGATACTTGGTCAACATGTTATCTACAAAATAAATTTTGTTGTGCTACCTCTTGTCTTTCTTGGTGTTGCATTTACGGTGGCCAGCAGTGTATAAAATTGAGTATACCTTTCAGTATAGGCTAACTGTTTTGGCTCCACGCATCCACACTGCAACACTTGACTGCTCCCAATGGGAAAGTAAGTATTAATGGCTTGTATTTCCACATAGGCCGGGAGGTTCTACCCAACGTAAAAACATACAAATTGTAACAGCTATAATTATTAGTCAGCAGATGACATAAATACTGACGTAATGTTTTTCAGTACATCGTCTTCAGTCAACCACAGAAATATCTGCACTTATACAAATTGCACCTTATATATACTTGGGTGGGTCGAAAAGTTCTCGAAACGGAATAGAAAAAAAGTACTTACATCACTGAAACTATTTTATTTTTCAATGCAATGCACTTGGTCCACCGATGTTCCAGTGCCTTGATCTCATCTCGAAAATGAGTTTCTTCCAGGCCTGCAAAATAGTTGTCAACTCCGGCTATCAATTCTCCATGTGAAGTGAATCTTCGTCCACCAAGAACAATTTTCAGTTTTTGGAAGAGAGGGACGTCTGACGTAGCCATATCAGGTAAATAAGGCGGGTGTGGCAACAATTCATGTCTTAGTTCGTGTAATTTTGCCATGGCGACAGCACATTCGTGTGGGCGCGCGTCAAGAGTCGCAACACCCTTCTGACAGATAATTTTTTCATTTCTAATTCTTCAGTTAAAATGTGATATATACTTTCAGATGACATCTGTCAAGCCTGAGCAATTTCACGCACTTTCAATCGGCGATCCGCCATCACCATTTTGTGCACTTTTGCAATGATTTCTGGAGTAGTGACACATCATGGCAGACCAATCATCTAAGCTCTCCCGACCAAATTTAGATTCATTCGTCCACTCGGCAACAGCTGAAAATGAAGGAGCAGAGTCCCCCAGTGTATTCTGGAAATCGGCATGAATGTCCTTTGCTTCCATATCTTTCTTTACGAGCTACTTAATCACTGCTCGAATCTCGATTTTTTCCAACTTCGCAAATCACTACGCGGGAACAACAACAAACAACAGAGCCACGTCACCGCCACACAGCTCTCTTCCAAGAGCACTGACGTGGCATGTGTTTACAGTCAACAGTCCAATGAATGTCACGTAAACGACTCGTTGCGCTAGCTCTGACCTCTCGTGGTGATTCCGAGAACTTTTCAAACCACCCTCGTATACCTATATATATACCTGACTAAAAGAAGAGATCGGTTGGTAGGACAAGTTCTGAGGCATCAAGGGAGCACCAATTTAATATTGGAGGGAAGCGTGGAGGGTAAAAATCTAGAGGGGAACCAAGAGATGAATGCACTAAGCAGATTCAGAAGGATGTAGGTTGTAGCAGTTACTCGGAGATGAAGAGGTTTGCACAGGATCGAGTAGCATGGAGAGCTGCATCAACTCAGTATCTGGACTGAAAACCACAATAACGACAACACATACACATATAAGCTGAAGAAACAAGGAAGTCTCTAAACTCAAGCTTTATGTATGTAGCATTATTATTTGCTTCCACAACGTTACACTTTATTATCATGAACACGTGGTTAATATCACTTTGATCTGTAAATATCGTAATTCACGATATAATACGGTTATGGTATTATACAGACCCCCCACCCGTTGTTCCATCAGATAACTCTATGCACTTCTTACGTACTATGTCCAGTTCTGCCGTATTTCGAAACTGAGCGTAGAATAAACAAGTATTATTTAATAGCAGCTTTTGTAATGATCATTGTTTAATGATGAGATTGGATAACATGTTCTCAAACCCATCGTCGTCTTCGTAAATCCAAGTCTTTGCCGCTGTTAGGTTGATTCCTCCAACCTCTCACAGAGGTCTGACTCGCCAATACACAACGACCACTGCAGCGCTTTCTGCAGTCACTTAAGTCATCCCTTACACTGTACCCTCTTGGATCAGTTGACTTGAACACAAGTTGTGCACATGAGTAACCTCGAACTGCGGGAAACCGCCCTCAACAGAGTCGATCGCTGTGGCCAACAACGAGTGCTGAGTCGCCGCAGAATGATTTGGACTATCACAGTGGTTAGCTGCAGCAAATCAGGAGTCACTTAAATACTGCCGCACCTCAACCGGCGAACAGGCACGATATGCCGCAGCAACACTACACTTTGGTCCACTGTAATAAAATGCTTTAGTTAACGTTACGTAGTAGTTTTATTTACACTTTTGGTTTGGATTCAGTTAAGAGTCATTTTCCACTGTATTGACTGTCTGTGCCGAGGACTGCACGGTCACGTAATACAAATTTGTAATTTCTTACGACGTACGCAATTGTCAGCTAGAGACTAAATTCCCTACATGGTAATACAATTTGTTTTAATAGTTTCTGTTACGAAATTACTAATTTTATTGTGTGACAGTACAGTCCTCGGACGATTTATTTCTGTGACCAATCAATAATTCTGGAATCAAAAGCTGTGTTAAATTTCATTCAGTGAAATCTTTCTCTTGTTTCAGGGACCTCAGCCACAATCAGCTGGAGATTATCGGACGGAAGACACTGAGAGGCATCCCTGCGCTAAAGACACTGTAAGTGTTCAGCCTACACTATTTCGCACACTTTGTCATATCACAACCACACTTAAATACTTCAAAAACTGTTTAAAGATTCTACTCTACTAGAAAAATAAGATGCTGTCGGTACCCATGAGACAGCACGTACTACCTCGTAAAAACGGGATTCTACCTGGGCATAGACCCCGGGTTCTATCAGTGATAGAAAGGTAGTGTCAAGTGTTTTGGATATCCTTTGGGCTAAAAATGATTTGTATATGCAACAGAAAGATCGTCGTATTGTAAGTATCTTACAGTAGAGGGTCAAAGTGTGAATATTACATACAGTAATGTAATATTACATACAGTAATGTAATGTAATGTATTGCGAATACATAGAAAGAAGGACCCTTTATTGTATGATTATATGATAGCGGAACAAACACTGGTAGCAGTTACTTCTGTAAAATATCTGGGAGTATGCGTGCGGAACGATTTGAAGTGGAATAATCATATAAAATTAATTGTTGGTAAGGCGGGTACCAGGTTGAGATTCATTGGGAGAGTCCTTAGAAAATGTAGTCCATCAACAAAGGAGGTGGCTTACAAAACACTCGTTCAACCTATACTTGAGTATTGCTCATCAGTGTGGGATCCGTGCCAGGTCGGGTTGACAGAGGAGATAGAGAAGATGAAAAGAAGAGCGGCGCGTTTCGTCACAGGGTTATTTGGTAAGCGTGATAGCATTAAGGAGATGTTTAGCGAACTCAAGTGGCAGACTCTGCAAGAGAGGTGCTCTGCATCGCGGTGTAGCTTGCTCGCCAGGTTTCGAGAGGGTGCCTTTCTGGATGAGGTTTCGAATATATTGCTTCCCCCTACTTATACCTCCCGAGGAGATCACGAATGTAAAATTAGAGAGATTAGAGCGCGCACGGAGGCTTTCAGACAGTCGTTCTTCCCGCGAACCATACGCGACTGGAACAGGAAAGGGAGGTAATGACAGTGGCACGTAAAGTGCCCTCCGCCACACACCGTTGGGTGGCTTGCGGAGTATAAATGTAGATGTAGATGTAGACTTATTCCTGCTTAGACAAAAGGGGAAAATCGGTTGGGTCTTTTTGCTCTTGATGTGGTCTATGGTGGACTTCAAGGATGAATCATTAGTTCACTGGCGGTGCCTTAGAAAACCCGAAAAAGGCTTTTTACCACTTTTCGTACCAAAACCAAGTCGCGGATTCCGAGACGGCTACGCACAGCAAATGGCTGAGCTTTTTGTAATATATTCATAAGGTCCCGATCTCGAACGACCTTGAAAATTTTCTTGGTATTTGTATCCGTTTCCGAGATACTGAGATTCAAATCACCCTACCTGTACACGTAAAATACGCACGTAAAAAGCGGTATGAGACGAAAACGTAGATCATACAGTGACAAAGCACGGAGAAATATGCTGTAAAGTATCTCTGTTATCATCAGAAGGATTCTGGGAACCCCGTGTTGTAGTAATGAAGCACATGCAAAATTTTTGTTGAAGTAAAATCCAGTCGAAGGTGTAAAATAAATTTTACGTTATTTCCATTTCACATAAATAAACTATCAAAATTTAATTGAAAGTTCTTTTGTGTGAATGACATGCACTGCTTTGACAGGGAAAAGAAGGAAACCAGCGGAAAAATGCTGTATCAGAGCATAAAAATCGCTAATATTCTCATGTTTAAAAGACTCTGGCTGAAAAGTTGGGGACCGCCTACCTCATCCTACCATCCTCAGCACCTTGAAAAACGTCCCCATAAAGTTTGGTATGCGAACACATTCGCGCTTTTTTATGGTGAGAGAAAAGAGAACAGTGACTTTTGGGAAACAGACGGAAAATTAATAAATATTGTAAGATAGTAGGTAGCGTTGTGGTATAGAAAGAGCGAAGGAGACAATGGCAGTGTGAGAGAAAGGGAGGAACACAGGGACAGTGGAACATAGTTGACATTTACAGAACAATGGTAAGAAAAGATTAAAGGAGATAGTGCCAGTGGGAGAGGAATATTGAGAAGGAGAATGTAGAAGTGATTGAGAGACAGTGATAGCAAGAGACGGAGTCTATTAAATTGACAACGAGGAAGAGAAAGATAGTGACAGGGAGAAAAGACAGCAGCAGTGAGAAGAAATGAATGATATAGTAGCGGGAAGATAGAGCAAGCGGAAAACAGTGACACTGATAGAGGGGACAGTATTAGTAAGACAGAAGGAAGTAGACCGTGGCTGAGAGACAGGAGACAGTAACAGAGGCACAAAGCGATAATGACAGTGAGTTGGGCAAGTGGGAGTGGATGGGTATGTGCGATCGCCTAGTGGCTGTGAGCGAATTGCTGTTAGGAGAGTAAGTAGGACAGAGAGTTTAGTTGTTATAAAGAACGTGAATATGTTGGAATGTCAAAATTTTGGGAAAATTTTTAAGGTGCCGAGGAAGGTAGAAAGAGGCGCTGGTGTCCCACTTTGCAGATTCATTTAAACAGGAGCATATTCGCCTTCTTTTTTGCTCCGATAGGTTAATTTTTCCGCTGGTGCATACAGTATTGACATCTTCATATTCTCCAGTGGTTGACATAGCTTTTTGAAAAAACAATGCTATTTTACGCAAAGTAGATACATTGCCTAAGGGAAAGGCATGACCGCTTTGCAAAAATTTTATTACACATTTCAGCCTCTCCGCAACAAGTTACAGAAAAGAGAAGAGAATTCAGTAAGGAAACCTGTCTTGCTGTTATTGTCAACAGAGGAATGGTGTGTCATAAAATGTCTGAACAACGTTATCCATCTCATCTCGTAACTGCTATTAACAGTCAATACACGAACATCGAAATAACTGTAGATATGGGAAACATAATCACAAAGCCAATGGACACAGAAAAGGGATAAAACAAGGATGCTGTATTTTCACAACACTCTTCAATATATACGTAGATGAAGTGATCAGTAAACGGAAAATGGTGAATAAAAAACTATTTTTAGCTCGTGACATTAGTTTAAATGCAACCCTATATGCAAATGATCTAACGCTGATCGTAGAGAATGAAGATTGCCTACAGATGGGAGTTTGTTAGTTGCGACAGAAAGCCTCAGAATACAAATTAAAATATTAGATGAAATGAAAGTGATGGCATTTCATGGCATACGACCAGCAACATAGCAAAAGATGTCCAATTAGTCAGCCTATTGGAAGCCCTGGAAATCATCAAACATCTGGCCAACAATGCTGATTTATTATTAACTGACCAAATACAGCTCAAAACTTTCCCACTTTCAAAGTTCGCTTAATCCTCACAGCTCTCTTTGCTTCCCACGCTGTGTGTTCCTTTCTAATTCTCCATTTTCTTACATTAAATGATTTTTATTTTACTGTTATTGCCTATATAGGACCTATATTCTAATATAACAGTTGCCAATTCTATCTTTTACTCAATTTCTGTATCACTTTCCATATAGAATATCTCTTCAAGCTATTCTTTAGCAGTCTTATCAAGTACTAATTTTATTTTATCGGGATTGTTAATTTCATGTAAATTATTATAAAGATATTGTTTTTAATTTAGTATTAATGTTTTTCTGGTTTTCTCTCCTTACATATTGTTGAACTTTATACCTTTTTAATTGTATTACTATCGTACCATCAAAGATGACATTTACTGTGTGCTTGTGCCTCATTGTAAGTGCGCAGCATCTTTTCCAGTTTTCTTTACAAATATAGGAACTTCTCTGCCGATGGTAGTCAGTTAAAGCCTGATAATGGCTTGTAAGCCGAAAACCTGTTAACTAAACAATTTAATCCTCTATATCATACACAGTATTGTGCTTTTCATTTATTATTATGGTGTCCTGCAAGAAGCGGCGGAAGAACCAACTAATAAGGAAAAAAGGCACTATGAAACAAGTCGTCATACTAATGACTTAGAAAAAATTCCGCAGCTACACTACACAATAACGTAAGCAGTCTAGAAGAGAACAAGTCCTAGCGAGCAGTAACGGGTAGAGTAGAAAAAAAAGTCACAATAGGACCGTAATTATTGTCAAACAAGTGGTCTCAGGAATTTCAGCAATAAACCGGAAGAAATCCACATTTTGGTCTAGACTGTTGGACGATGCGATCTGGACTTGGGAAAATCTTTGACCCCCTAATTTCGTTGGTAAAATAAACCCTGTGATAATTGATCTAGGCTCACAGCAGCACGCCAGGGGGTGTGTAACGCTACGGCCTCGTTTCCAACGGCTGACAGCCGAGCGACAGCATCGCGTCGCATGACCTGCGAAGCGTCAATTTCGGGACATTTACAGTAGTGGACACAACGCGTTACCCGTCAAATGACACGTGTAAAACAAGCTATCGCGTGCGATCGCGCCGTCTCCCACACGCGAACTGCTCGCCGACCGGCCGTCCGTCTTTATGGCCTCCGTACACGACACCCCGGCTTCAAGGGGAACTGGCGCCAGCGAAACAACAAGCCTTGAGCGACAATTTTCGGTTCCCATTGATACACTCCATACAGTAACTTCCAGTTTGTATTTCATGAAGTACGACAGTTCTGTCGTTAGGAGACAATCGTCATTGGTACATCTGTTAAAACATTTTCTATTTCCAGACGCAACAACATTCACGTTTTTAGATTACCATCACAGCGGTCATTTTCAAGTCACTGTCACTTCGTGACACCGCATGGTTGTCCTGCACAATACATTTATTTGAAGATGACCTCCTTACAGGGTCGAAATCAGTAATCTAAAAGTATTTGGTCAGGAAAAAAATGGCTCTGAGCAATATGGGACTTAACATCTGAGGTCATCAGTCCCCTAGACCTAAATCTAACTAACCTAAGAACATCACACACATCAATGACCGAGGCAGAATTCGAACCTGCGACCGTAGCAGCAGCACGGTTCCGGACTGAAGCTCCTAGAACCGCTCGGCCACAGTGGCCGGCGATTTGGTCAAGAGATAAAAAATTATGTTAACACTGTATTTACTAACAGCGGAACAGCTTATGAGTCTCTCGACACACCCCATTGGACACACAGGACAGTTCTGAAAACTGTCGAGGATAAGATCACGTTATGGGATGGAATGATGAACCTCCCTTCATCATCGACATCAGTGAGGTTGTGAGGGGTAACTTGTAAAATGGCTCTGAGCACTATGGGACTTCACATCTGAGGTCATCAGTCCCCTAGAACTTAGAACTACTTAAACCTAACTAACCTAAGGGCGTCACACACATAAATGCCCGAGGCAGGATTCGAACCTGCGACCATAGCGGTCGCGCAGTTCCAGACTGAAGCGACTAAAACCGCTAGGTCACACCGGCCGGCGGTCCACTTGTACATGGAGTCTGATTTTGTAATACAATTAATGAAAAATGACCTAAAATTGCTGTCATGTGTAGAAGAGATTTTATCTTTGACACCACTAAACCAAAGATGTTGCCTGAGTGGCAGAATCGATAGTAAGTAGGAGCACGCGGAGCGCAGTAGCAGTTGCCGTTTGCACTCTGTTATAGGTAGGATGGAAGACTTAAAGCTAGAGGCTAGCTGTGAGAATTCAACTGTTGGTCTGTGGACGCAGCAGAAGACACTTTTTATAAAATGAAGTGATGAATAATATTTTTTGTGCTCACAAAGAACACAAAGTGTACTACGCTGCGTCCACAAAGAGCACAAACAATATCATTCATCACTTCATTTTATAAAAGCTGTATTATGCTGCGTCCACAGACCAACAGCTAAATTCTCACTGCTAGCAACTAGCTTTAAGTCTTAAATCCTACCGATAACAGAGTGCAACAGCAACTGCAACTACGCTCCGCGCGCTCCTACTTACAATCGATTCTGCCATTCACGCAACATCTTTGGTTCACTGGTGTCAGAGGTACAACCTCTTCTACACATGGCAAACGTTTCAGGTCGTTTTTCATGAATTATATTACAAAATCATGTACAAATGGACCCTGCAGAAGGTAACGGAATATTTGGAACAGGCGAAAGAAGAAATCGACAGAGACTCTGTTACAGAGCACATTTCGACATCCGCCAGATCACGGGTACTACGCGAAACGGTGAATAGATTTCCACTTACTCCGAATACGAATCCAGCCTTTTGGAAGATTCGTTACTTCCTAATTATAAGTAAAAACACTATTTTGCTATTTTCATTTATAATTAGGAAGGTGGCCCATCTAGTAGCGACGGAAGAATCGAGGACATTCTGCGGGAATATATTGTTGGAGAAGTTGCAAAGTTCGAGAAGTTACAAAAATTTGCACCTACGTGCTAGTGTGAAAACTTTTCACTATAATGCCCTTCGGCTGTTACTCTGTAATACCACTACTACGCCGCCTATTGAAGCACTGAGGGTAAGAATTTTCAATGTTGATGACAGCGACAATATCGATTTGTCCACATAGACAATAATGTGACGGCCAGTCATATTGCGTACTTACCCTGTGGACATTTATATTGATTATTGTTTTCTTAAGTTAATGGAAATACATGTTAAATTACATGTAATACATGGATTGGGAAGTCCCGAAGGCCAATTCTTATATCAACGATGATAGTTCAATGCATCGTAATGTAAGGAGAAAGTGAAATGAAGAGGAGACAAAAATTTCTTGACGGGCTAATTAACTGAGCACGGCCTTGACACTACTTCAAGTCTGTACGTGATAAGAATGCACTTCGAATGAAACAACCAGTTTACAGTTATCATTCACTGTTTATTTCCACAACCCTTTTTGAAAAGTTTAAATGTCCATCATAAGGTGGATTCATTTTTGTTAATACTAATTTATTTGTGTTAATACCACAAGTGTCCGTTGTGTTACGATTTTGGAATAACCTATGGCACTATCTGGTGGAGGAACGAAATACTATTTCAGAACACGGCTTTGTGTAGGTCCTTGACTAAAAACTAAAAATTAATTTAAATGTGCAATTAAAACAACTAAAATAGGACACCTTCAGTGGTCACGGACTCCTTTTTCTGTCGCAATACATCGCAGTTACGTTCAGTTTTTAGTCAAAGATCTCCTCAGAGCTATATTCTGAAGTAGCGTTTTGTTTTTCTACTAGATCGTGTCACAGGTTACCACAAAGTTTTAACGCAACGCGCACATGTCATCACACACCTGATGATGGAGGTTTAAACCTTCGAAACGCGTTGTATTTCATTAAGTATCAATAATAAGCACGGTAAAACCTCAGCAGCAGTTAAAGAATCCACTTGTTACAAGAACTTTTTTGATGGACTTGGAGAATGCCCCATCATCAGGATATCAGAAACAAATTTTGATGCTAGTACGAGGTGCATTCACGTTCTAAGGCCTCCGATTTTTTTTCTAATTATCTACTCACCCGAAATCGATGAAACTGGCGTTACTTCTCGACGTAATCGCCCTGCAGACGTACACATTTTTCACAACGCTGACGCCATGATTCCATGGCAGCGGCGAAGGCTTCTTTAGGAGTCTGTTTTGACCACTGGAAAATCGCTGAGGCAATAGCAGCACGGCTGGTGAATGTGCGGCCACGGAAAGTGTCTCATTGTTGGAAACAGCCAAAAGTCACTAGGAGCCAGGTCAGGTGAGTAGGGAGCATGAGGAATCACTTCAAAGTTGTTATCACGAAGAAACTGTCGCGTAACGTTAGCTCGATGAGCGGGTGCGTTGTCTTGGTGAAACTGCACACGTGCAGCCCTTCCCGGACGTTTTTGTTGCAGTGCAGGAAGGAATTTGTTCTTCAAAACATTTTCGTAGGATGCACCTGTTATCGTAGTGCCCTTTGGAACGCAATGAGTAAGGATTACGCCCTCGCTGTCCCAGAACATGGACACTGGCGGCTACCAGAAATTTTTTTGGTGGCGGTGAATCTGTGTGCTTCCATTGAGCTGACTGGCGCTTTGTTTCTGGATTGAAAAATGGCATCCACGTCTCATCCATTGTCACAACCGACGAAAAGAAAGTCCCATTCATGCTGTCGTTGCGCGTCAACATTGCTTGGCAACATGCCACACGGGCAGCCATGTGGTCGTCCGTCAGCATTCGTGGCACCCACCTGGATGACACTTTTCGCATTTTCAGGTCGTCATGCAGGATTGTGTGTACAGAACCCACAGAAACGCCAACTCTTGAGGCGATCTGTTCAACAATCATTCGGCGATCCCCCAAAACAATTCTCTCCACTTTCTCGATCATGTCGTCAGACCGGCTTGTGCGAGCCTGAGGTTGTTTCGGTTTGTTGTCACACGATGTTCTCCCTTCATTAAACTGTCACACCCACGAACGCACTTTCGACATATCCATAACTCCATCACCACATGTCTCCTTCAACTGTCGATGAATTTCACTTGGTTTCACACCACGAAAATTCAGAAAACGAATGATTGCACGCTGTTCAAGTAAGGAAAACGTCGCCATTTTAAGTATTTAAAACAGTTCTCATTCTCGCCGCTGGCGGTAAAATTCCATCTGCCGTACGGTGCTGCCATCTCTGGGACGTATTGACAATGAACCCGGCCTCATTTTAAAACAATGGGCATGTTTCTATCTCTTTCCAGTCCGGAGAAAAAAAATCGGAGGCCTTAGAACTTGAATGCACCTCGTAGATCTACCAGTTAACACGATATTTTGATAATAAGAAGATGGCTATTTTATGCGCGTGGGGAACTCTTGCAGCCGTGGATCAATTGATGTACCCAGCTGCGAGAAGACTTTAAAGAAAAAGGTTTGTTGAGCGTTTTCGAGATACAGGTGTGCACCGACCGTGGTGCACATTGTTTTGAAGAAGTAAAATAAAGCTACTGCGAAATATTTGTAGTCCCCATGTATTTGACTGTATCTCAAGACGCAACATGTAGACTCCATCCTCCCCGTATTCCCTCCCTTGCTACCAACACTAGCTCCCCAGCGTTACCGTCATGGGGAAGGGCAGGCCCCTACCGTTTGCGAGTTCCGCGTCTCAATAAAGAACTAAACTCTTCAAAGCGCGCCTCGCCTCTTCGACCACGCCCTATACTTATTACGGCCGTTCCCGTAGGTATTGAGTTTCCCTCTCGCTACATGGCCACGGGGATTTATGTTCGAGAGCCTTTCAAACGTCTTCTTTCCCCCCACCCCGTCCCCAACCCTGTGAGTTTTTTCTCCGCCTATTTCGCAAATACCTTCTTTGCTGCAGACAGAAGACGTGTGTTTTCCTGTCAAGAATCGTGCTAGCCGCAGTGTCCACTTATTACAGTCTCAGACATGTTTTTCCCTTTTGCTCTTCCACTGAACTGCTTCCAAAGAAGTCATCTGTATTAGCCTGGCACAGATGCAACATTTCCGCTGCTGCTGAGAACGATACTTAAGTGGGTAGCCCTCTTTGAACGCTTGAAAAATACGTGATTTTTGTGATTTTTTTCAAGTAAAATAAAAATTAGTGTTAAGTATGACGATACAGATTTATTACTTACACTTTTGTCTTTAAAAAAAATCATTTTTGCATCCACATCGGACACTCCCCGAAACCGATGCACTATGAGGAAAGACCCATTGCTGCCGGAACGTTGATCATCGGTGGGAATTCCCAGAGCTCTCGTATTCGACGTGTAATACTATAACTTTGTGTAAACCATTTTCAATGTATTTTCCATCACATTTCATAGAATAGTTGAAAAACATTGAGTTCTAACAAAACGGCGACGTATTGAAACAAATGTTAATTTCATCGTCCACAAAAACGAGAGAAAAGCGTGCACCGAAAATAGACTTTTGAAGATATCTCAAGACTGCTACGTGTGCTGACAAAGCAAACGATTTAGAATTCCTTGGTCAAAATCTGACCAAAATCATACGAACCGTTCACAAAGTTATGTTTACTTCAGTTTAAAAAATACTGCTTCGAGAAAAACGCGTTTAAAGTTTCGTATTAGTTTTTTTGAAGTTAATTTAAAAATGCCCATAGCGATTCCTGGACCATAGAGCAGTCCTTCCGTACCCAAACCGGGATCCTCCTCCGCCTTCTTCGTGGCTACGGCGGTCCTGCGGGCGTCTTTGGCAGCTTCGGTCGTCCGCTACTTTGCTCGCTCCATTCGCTTTTCGGTCGCTTATGTGCAGCAGTTGTAACAGCTCGGCCCGATCTCTACTTCTGGCACTTCATAATTCCTGTCACGGCGTCGTTAAAATTATATTTAGGCAATTTTTTCCCACTGTGAAATGGTTTCGGAGACACTTCTCCACAAATCGCCTTGTAACTCCATAACAGAGTTTCTGGAGAACTCACGATGAACACTACAATAAAGTACACAACCCAGAGAAAATTTTCAGCTAAAAAACAAAAGATCGATTTTTGAAATTTTCACAGGCTGTACCATTTGGTTTCACTTCCTCTACAGGCGTGCTACGGTACTGTGGCTCAGGGATTTCAATGTGTACCTGGAGTGCAGACATATACCTGCACCAAAATCTGAAAAAAATAATTACATAACTCTATTTTTTCGAGATGATATTTAAATCTTTATGAGTACCCCTTGCAAGACTTCTGCACACATAATGGTACTATTTATAGAAATCATCTATGTCTATATACATAGCTTATTAGGTGTGAAACGGTTGACTGGTAGCGTTGGTTGCTGGTGCAGTGTTGCTTCTACATTTATCACATCAATGTTCCTGTTATGCTGTTGTGCCAGCGTCGTATACGACAACAGCAAAATAAAAGTGTGAAAAGTGTGACTACCACAGCGAAGAATTTTTGAACTGGCTTAGTCTCAGGGAGGCAGCACTCTATGCCAATGACACAGCTGTATACATTGCATCGTACCTCTGAATAGAACAGGCACTTCAATATATTATATACCCGTACAAGAATTATCGCAATCTTCTTTTGATGTGTGTATATGCAGACGGAAGCGACGAAAAGAAAATTTATACCAAGGCTAGGATTCGAACCCTGGTGTCCTGATCACTAGGCAGTTGTGCTAATCACAATGCCACCCTGGCACAGTGGTTTTCAGAATGCACAGACTAGCCTAGCACGCCTCCCTCCTCAGTGCAAAGTCCCATACATGCCTAAGCCCAGTTGGTATTCCCCTGAAACTCGAAAAGCGTTACAGAGCCGTACGGCTGCTTTGGACTAGCACCTCCGCATCGATGGAAACAGGGGTCCTGCCTGAAACTCAAGCATAGGTTCTTTAATCAAATGAAATCATTGGTTCCAGAGACATTTTAGTTTCGAATATATATATATATATATATATATATATATATATATATATATATATATATCCAAACTTGGTACAAGTTTTCATACATTGCTTCAGAGATATTTTCACGTTTCAGATATTTGTGGTGTACGTATGCGGACTGAATAAATCACGGAATAATGTAGATAGAGAGGTACAAATTGACACACATGCTTGGAATGACATGGGGTTTTATTAGAACCAAAAGTTCAAAAAATGTCCGACAGATGGCGCTTCATCTGATCAGAATAGCAATAATTAGTGTAACAAAGTAAGACAAAGCAAAGATGATGTTCTTTACAGGAAATGCTCAATATGTCCACCGTCATTCCTCAACAATAGCTGTAGTCGAGGAATAATGTTGTGAACAGCACTGTAAAGCATGTCCGGAGTTATGGTGAGGCATTGGCGTGGGATGTTGTCTTTCAGCATCCCTAGAGATATCGGTCGATCACGATACACTTGCGTCTTCAGGTAACCCCAAAGCCAATAATCGCACGGACTGAGGTCTGGGGACCTGGGAGGCCAAGCATGACGAAAGTGGCAGCTGAGCACACCATCATCACCAACCGACGCGCGCGAGAGATCTTTCACGCGTCTAGCAATATGGGGTGGAGTGCCATCCTGCATTTTTGTTCTAATAAAACCCCATGTCATTCCAAGCGTGTGTGTCCATTTTTATCTCTCTATCTACATTATTCAGTGGTTTATTAAGTTTTCAAATTTATAGTAACTTTTTGATCACCCGGTACATCACAAATGTTTGAGACGTGAAAAAGGTTTCTGGAACCATATCGTTTCATTTGATTAAAACACTTGTGCCTGCGTTTGAGGCAGGATCCCCCGTCTCGTTCGCTGCTGAGATGCTATTCCCAAACAGTTGGAGGGCCTCTGCAATGCTGTTCGAGTTTAGGGGTAAACAGTGTGGACGAAGGCGTGGAAGGGAATTTGCATTGAGGAGGGAGGCTTGCAAGTGTAGTCCATGCAGTTGTGCGAAGTCACTGGGCCAGGGTGGTGTTGTGGTTACCGCATCTGCGTAGTGAGGAGGAGACCTAGATTCGAATCCTGCCTTGTTACAAACATCTGTTCGTCGCTTCAGTTTGTATGTATAATCATAGATGTTTAAGATTTTTAAAAGTCTCTATAACCCTATATTTTCATACTCATTTTAATACATCGCAAATTGCTGTAGCATCTGTATAAAATAACACACTTGTTGAGCCCTGCGGTAGGCAGGAAAAAGAACTAACAGTCAATTTGAATACACTTTATCATAATTAAAGAATAAACGCCTTCTTGGCATACACTAAGTTTTAAACGCAAGAACAACAAGAAAACCCACAACTCTTGTGGTGACAAACTAAAAAAGGAAACAAGGCAATGGAAGAAAAATACTGATCCAAAATCTACTCTACACAATACAACGTGCTACTACAATGCAACAGCGAGTGAATACAATGCTAGGCCGGCGTAAGTAATGGCCGGAGCTGTTCCTAGCGGTTTGTAAACACTGACGGTCTAGGCGTGCTTGTAAAGCCTGGTCGCTACGTGAGTCATATGAGTTCTGATTGGTGGAATACTGTCACATGTTGGCTGGCGCAGTAGTTCCGTGTTTATTTGGAAAGTCTGTTATTGTTTCTGTGCGCTGGCGATGTTTCTCTCCGCGTTCCTGAAAGGGGGTCGGCAACCCATCTTGCGTGTCGGTTGTGCGGGCCCTCTAACAATAAGGGGCCGCTACGACAACACTGGTGCAAAATTAGGAAGGAGAAAATTAACCCGATAAAATGCTAAGCCATCTGTTTCGTGACCAAGATCAAACTCCCAAACCGCCAGTTGTCCACTGGTGGCCAGGATATTCCTTGGCGTGACTCAGTAACATATTTAGGCCTGGAAATTGACCAACATAGAGGAAACATGTCATAAAGCTGCAAAGAAAAGTTGCGTACTCTTATCTCGACCATAATCATCCCCGAAGGGCGCAGGATTAACATTGGAATGCAAAACTCCTTCGAGTACCTTAAAAGTAGTTATACTCGGCATAGCAAAGCAACTTAAATCACTTAATAAAGGCAAGTCTTCCACTCCAGATTGAATACCAGTTAGGTTCCTTTCAGAGCATGCTAATATAATAGCTTTATATATTTAGCAATCATATACAAACTTTCGCTCGGTGATAGATCCGTACCTAAAAAACTGAAAAGTTGCACAGGTCACACCAGTGTTCAAGAAAGGAAACAGGACTAATTTGGTGACTTACAGACCAGTAATACCGGCGTCTATTTGCAGTAGGATTTTGGAAGATGTATTGTGTTCAAACATTATAAATTACCTTTAAGAAAACGATGTAGTGACATATAGTCAGCACAGATTCAGAAAATATCGTTCTCGTTCAACACAAGTAGCTCTTTATTCTCACTAAGTAATCGACAGGGATCTCAATTTCATTCCGTATTTCTAGATTTGCATAAGGCTTTCGATACCGTCCCACACAAATGAAGTTTATTCAAATTATGATCCCATGGAATTTCAGTTCCGCTGCTGGATTCGTCATTTACTGTCAGAAAGATTAAGATTACAATCCGTAGTAATCGATGGGAAGTCATGGAGTAAAATATATATCTGGCGTTCTCCAAGGAAATGTTATAGGCCCATTGCTGTTCCTAATCTACACAAGCGATTAAGGGGACAATATGCACAGCCATCTTAGATTGGTTGCAAATGACACTGTCATTTGCCGTCTAATAAAGTCGTCAGAAGATAAAAACCAGTTAAATAATAATTTAAACAAACTATCCGTATGGTGTCAAAACTGGCAAGTAACTCTAAATAATGAAAAATATGAAGTCATCCACTTGAGTACTAAAAGGTATACGTTAATTTTCGGTTACACGATAAATCACAAATCACTTCAACTAAATACCTGGGGATGACAATTACAAACAACATAAATTGGAATGATCACATAGATAATGCTGTGGGTAAAGCAAACCAAAGATTGCATTTTATTGGCAGAACACTTAGAAGATGAAACAGGTCTGCAGAAAAGACTGCTTATTTTATGCTTCTCCGTCCTCTTCTGGAATATTGCTGCACGGCATGGAATTCCTACCAGACAGGATTCACGGAGGACATCGAAAACGTTCAAAGAAGGGCAGCTCGTTTTTTACCATCGCGAAATAGGGGAGAGAGAGTCAAGGATTTCATAAGCGAATTGGGGTGGCACACGTTAAAACAAAGGCGTTCGTAGTTGCAGCAAGATCTTTTCACGGCATTTCGATCTCCAACTTTCTCCCGCGAGTGCGAGAATACTTTACTTACACACACCAATGTGAGAGAAATTATGATTGTAATAAAATAAGAAAAATGAGAGCTTGCACAGGAAGATTTAAGTGCTCGTTGTTTCTATGCGCTGTTCGAAAATGGAATAGCAGAGAAATAGTGTGACAGGCACTTAACTGGGAATGGCGCCATTTAAGAGATTCCAAGCACATGCAAACATTAAGTACAGACAGTTACACAAAATCTCATTCCCTAAAAACTCAATTTCTACAACACATTACCGCATCCTGATGTCAGACAGGCACAACCCAATGGCACTTCAGAATTCAGCCCTACCCAAAGAGTTTGATCTTTTGGTTTACAAATTTTATTTTTTAAAGCTATACAGGGTGAGTCACCTAACATTACCGCTGGATATATTTCGTAAACCACATCAAATACTGACGAATCGATTCCACAGACCGAACGTGAGGAGAGGGGCTAGTGTAATTGGTTAATACAAACCATAAAAAAATGCACGGAAGTATGTTTTTTAACACAAACCTACGTTTTTTTAAATGGAACCCCGTTTGTTTTGTTAGCACATCTGAACATATAAACCAATATGTAATCAGTGCCGTTTGTTGCATTGTAAAATGTTAATTACATCCGGAAATATTGTAACCTAAAGTTGACGCTTGAGTACCACTCCTCCGCTGTTCGATCGTTTGTATCGGAGAGCACCTAATTACGTAGGGATCCAAAGGGAACGGTGATGGACCTTAGGTACAGAAGAGACTGGAACAGCACATTACGTCCACATGCTAACACCTTTTTATTGGTGTTTTTCACTGACGCACATGTACATTACCATGAGGGGTGCGGTACACGTACACACGTGGTTTCCGTTTTCAATTACGGAGTGGAATAGAGTGTGTCCCGACATGTCAGGCCAATAGATGTTCAATGTGGTGGCCATCATTTGCTGTACACAATTGCAATCTCTGGCGTAATGAATGTCGTACACGCCGCAGTACATCTGGTGTAATGTCGCCGCAGGCTGCACAATACGTTGTTTCATATCCTCTGGGGTTGTAGGCACATCACGGTACACATTCTCCTTTAACGTACCGCACAGAAAGAAGTCCAGAGGTGTAAGATCAGGAGAACGGGCTGGCCAATTTATGCGTCCTCCACGTCCTATCAAACGCCCGTCAAACATCCTGTCAAGGGTCAGCCTAGTGTTAATTGCGGAATGTGCAGGTGCACCATGATGCTGATACCACATACGTCGATGCGTTTCCAGTGGGACATTTTCGAGCAACGTTGGCAGATCATTCTATAGAAACGCGTTGTATGTTGCAGCTCTTTGGGCCCCTGCAATGAAGTGAGGACCAATGAGGTGGTCGCCAATGATTCCGCACCATACATTTACAGTCCACAGTCGCTGTCGCTCTACCTGTCTGAGCCAGCGAGGATTGTCCACGGACCAGTAATGCATGTTCCGTAGATTCACCGCCCCGTGGTTTGTGAAACCCGCTTCATCGGTAAACAGGTAGAACTGCAACGCATTCTCTGTTAATGTCCATTGACAGAATTGCACTCGATGATTAAAGTCATCACCATGTAATTGCTGATGTAGCGACACATGAAACGGGTGAAAGCGGTGACGATGCAGTAAGCGCATGACACTACTTTGACTCAGTCCACCGGCTCTCGCAATGTACCGTGTACTCATGTGTGGGTTCATGGCAACAGCAGCTAACACACCAACTGCACCCGCTTGTCCTGTGACGGTCCTGTTACGGACCCGTTTGCGTGCTACGACCATACCTGTTGCATACAGTTGGCGGTAGACGTTTTGCAATGTGCGGCACGTTGGATGCTCTCTGTCCGGGTACCGTTCTGCACACACCCTGCAGGCTTCAGCTGCAATTCGTCGACACTCGCCATAGATGAGTATCATCTCCGCCTTTTCAGAGTTCGAATACACCATGGTCACAGTTCCTACAACACTACACTATCACAGACGTCTGGTAACACGGTGTACTACAGTTGGTCTGCGTGCGGAGACGAATGCAGAATAACAATAGCAGCAAGCGCTACATGCGGACACTGCGACAGCTAGACCAAACCAAACAGTGCATTACAGCCACACTCGTAAACACGGTCGTCATCGTAAACATGTCCCTTCAGATGCTGCTCGCCGACCGTGGCCCGTGTTTGTTACAACACGTAACTGAACGTCGGAGGTTTCAAGCGTCAACTTTAGGTTACAATATCTCCGCATGTAATTAACATTTTACAATGTAACAAACGACACTGATTACGTATTTGTTTATATGTTCAGATGTGCTAACAAAACTAACGTGGTTCCATTTTTTAAAAAAAACGTAGGTTTGTGTTAAAAAACATACTTCCGTGAATTTTTGTATGTTTTGTATTAAACAATTACACTAGCCCCTCTCCTCACGTTCGGTCTGTGGAATCGGTTCGTCAGTATTTGATGTGGTTTACGAAATATATCCAGCGGTAATGTTAGGTGACTCACCCTGTATTCCTCAGGGCAAGGACTATCATGAGAATACAAATAAAGTTCCGTCTGGTGGCAGTACAAGCACTCACTAATGAGGAGAGCCGTGCGTACAGCGGCGTAGGACATTTTGTGTTTGTCGTCCTGTCGGATGGCTGCATTCTGACCAACGTAAATGAACCGTGACATCTTCTTGTTTACAAAATAATCTACGTGATTTCCACGTAATGCTGTTACCAGCCTCGCTGCTTCTAGTAGTGAATCTTCGTATTCTTCTTTTTTCTCTTTTCTTGTAGGTGGGTTTGAGTTACAAATAATTAATGCAATACGAAAATACATGTGCTTTGCGCTGGATGCTTGTAGTTGTTGTAACATTATGTGATTGCCCTATCATTTCAAATCATTCACTAATCGAGCAGTCGCTACGGTTAGCAAATAATGTTGCGAAAGTGTAAAAGGTGAACGACGTGTCACGTAACTTGTTTATTGTTAAGCGCCGTCAGAGATGCAGTGAGTTATTGACTTTGAAAACCGCGGCGCGAAAAACCGACAGAAGAAGAACACTTTTACACTTTTTTTTATGTACGAGATATTCTCGATGAACAGTTACTCATTTTTCTCTTATAACTTGCCGCCGTATTATTATCGTTAAAAATAATATTATTTTAGTGTAAAGTAAAAGTGCAATACTGAAAGTGCAATATTGCATAGCAGTAGATTTATTGTGCGACGTGTATGTGAAAACGTCAAAGGAATTATTTTCATTACGAGAAGAGAAGTGCCAGTCAAAACGGCATCCATGTTAAATCCTTCATTGCAGTGTAAGTTCATCTATTAATTGCCATAAATTCAGAGTTAAATGGAACTGGTGTATGGACTATTTATTTATTATAGAATCTATGTCTCACTCCTTTATGAAGTTATTTAATTTTCTTTGTTTCTGCCAAATAGAAAGTTCACAGTCACGAATTCTTTCGTCGAGATCGGACGGAAGTTGCATGCGGCGAAATATTTTCTCCGCGCCATATTCTACTGGTAAATGCATGATAAACTACGGTCCCTTAGGAAATTCGTGTTGAGCTATCCAAAAATAATTATATTTTGAATAGGCATTTACTCTCCTCTGCAATGCAACTTGCGACTGATCAGACGATCCAACAAGAAACAGCCGCACACGGTCGGCGTTCGCAAATATATTTCCACCACTGATTATAGCTATATGTTACAGCACAAAAGTAAACATATTGTTATAATTAGCGACTACGAACTGGGACATTTATAACTGTATGTTTATGTATACACATTACGTAAACATATAATTGGCGCCGGAACAGGGACATTTATAGCTGTATGTTTATGTATACACATTACGTAAACATATCGTTATATTGTCCTTAAGCGCAGAGAATTACTGAATGACACTCTCGAAGTGTACGACACTTCGTATGGTGCCTTTTTAGATGGAGAGCATTGCTGGTGCTATTATCTTCTCTAAGCAGAAAAAATTTCATCCTCTTCGTCACAGAGCTACAAGTTATTTTCTAGCACAAACTGGATGAATTAACAGAACGTGTAGAATCTGAAGCCCTGTTCTCACCTCACTGCATTCCAAGAAGGGCTATGTTTCGCAACACTTCTGCTGGGACTTGTGCAGGAATTGCCTTGCACACAAAACAAACTTCTTAAAAAAATCCTGTTATCTGTGCTCTGATTCGTTGCTTCTGAAAAAATCACATTCAGCTTACGGACAAAAGGAGTCTAATGGGCTACAACTCAGTAGTTGAGCTAGGCGATTTCTGGGACAGCTTGCATTGTTGCCAAATGTATTCAAGATGGCGGATCCAAGATAGTGGCCATAGATGAGAAATGTAGCCCTGATGTCAAGGCCTAACTTCCCTCCCCCATCCTCCCTCCCCCCTCCCCTTCTATGCCATCACTCCTGGAAATGGTGGGAAATGGTCTCTGACCAGCTGCTGGAGAGGAAGGTTAGGTTAGTGTACATTATTTATTTTTGGTGTGAAAATGTAATTCTGAGCTGGAGAGGAAGGCAGGATATTTAATTAAATTATTTATTTATTTATTTATGGCTCAAGTGGGATGCCTTCAGTAACCTAACTCAGAGACCTGTGTTTGCCTTGACGTGCAGGGACCAACTGATCTGGTTTGCACCATATTCACTAGAGGGCACTGTCGGCCTCCTTCACCCGTCCCCCCAGACTCGACCTCACCCACCTCTCACCACCACCCCTCCCCTGGAAATAGTGGGAAACGGTCAGTCTCTGTCCAGCTGCCTCTCTGGTTAGTGTATGTATACACATCTATATGTATAGTGCTACACAGTGAGTGTCTAAAATCGCAATACGGCTCAGAATTGATGATGTCACACAGCTGGTGCTACCTGCTGAAAAAATTATGACACCACTGAAACCTAATGGCAAGCGAACTCAAAATAAAAATTCTTCACAGCACGCTCCCTTCACCTACAAGTCGAAATAAATCTATCTGCTCCACTTTTGAACTGGCAGAAAAAAGCCCCAGTCTAAAACGGTAACTGAAACAATCCCTAAAACTGGTATATGCCTAGAAATTACTGAGAAACGAGCACTGCAGTGATGTTAAAAAATCGGACTACACGAACATGCTAGTGTGATGTTCATCACATCTCTGAAACGCTGAGTGGGCTTAGTTAATATTTGATAAGCCACTTATTTTTTATTTTCCTAACTTTTCAAAGCAAGCTCTACAATGGGAAACCAACACTCGTGTCTGAGCACAGATGGGGAAATCAGAACAACTACATATCTTAAAGTTCATGACATATTTCGAAATCCATAACAGATTACGAAAAAATAGACACGCAGCACATCGGATGTTTAAAAAATTCTTCTAGAATTCGAAGCACTGTCCTACAGACGTGGAAAAATGGCTGGAATTTTCGGTGAATTTTCGATGTCTCACAACTGCTGGTCTGGAGCCACAATGGTGGGTGGGGGACAGCAGCCCACCTGTCCAAACCAGAGGAGGCTAGTCTGCTTGGATTTGTCTCTGAACACTCGAGCGAAAAAAACATCACGTGACTCTCCGACGTCACGTAACTTACCGTAGATGTCCTGTCCTGTCCCTGTCTTGTTCGAAGCAATCCGTGGAGATTTCAATGCCTCCACACACAGAATATTTTGTGACTCTCAGACGTCATGGAACTTCCTGTGAATGGAGCACATTGATTGCTTCTTACTGCATTTACGCATCAAATTGCTGCTGCTGGTGTGGGAGCACTATCCACCACTTCCTACAGTCGAACAAATTACGAGAATTTCAGCAGAAAACTATTTTTGTACAGATCCAAAAAACATATGGCAGTCATATTGAAAAAGTGATCTACAGATTGTGAAATATGAAAACTATTGCTAAAGACACTTAGTTACACTGCTGTGCTACTGTCTAGGAAAGCGTGAATTTTTTCGGCGTGAAACCGAACTTCAACCAGGTTATCTCACAACAAACGATTGTACCACCATGACGTATCATTACGTCGCTGTAGTAATTTCTCATATCGAGATCTTTTGTACAAAGGACTCTGAAGGAACGAAAGTGGCTTCCCTTTAAGCTACACCTACACCAGCAGCTATACGGAAACGATTTCCAAAATCGGGTATCGTTCTGCAGACGTCTCCTAAATAAAGTAGCCGTAAATCCGGGTTTCATCAGACAGATTTGAGCAAAATATTATGACAATGTGCGTAATAGCTTGTCTGTCGGGCATCACGGATCCGACAGTTTGTTGGTAGGTTTGTGGAGGTATGTGGCATTAGATGTCTATGCATAGATCAAATAATTCGCGTAAATAACGAGCTGCTAATCTACGTACCCCCCCCCCCCCCCCCCCCCCCATGAACCATGGACCATGCCGTTGGTGGGGAGGCTTGCGTGCCTCAGCGATACAGATAGCCGTACCGTAGGTGCAACCACAACGGAGGGGTGTCTGTTGAGAGGCCAGACAAACGTGTGGTTCCTGAAGAGGGGCAGCAGCCTTTTCAGTAGTTGCAAGGGCAACAGTCTGGATGATTGACTGATCTGGCCTTGTAACAATAACCAAAACGGCCTTGCTGTGCTGGTACTGCGAACGGCTGAAAGCAAGGGGAAACTACAGCCGTAATTTTTGCCGAGGGCATGCAGCTTTACTGTATGATTACATGATGATGGCGTCCTCTTGGGTAAAATATTCCGGAGGTAAAATAGTCCCCCATTCGGATCTCCGGGCGGGGACTACTCAAGAGGATGTCGTTATCAGGAGAAAGAAAACTGGCGTTCTACGGATCGGAGCGTGGAATGTCAGATCCCTTAATCGGGCAGGTAGGTTAGAAAATTTAAAAAGGGAAATGGATAGGTTGAAGTTAGATATAGTGGGAATTAGAGAAGTTCGGTGGCAGGAGGAACAAGACTTCTGGTCAGGTGAATACAGGGTTATAAACACAAAATCAAATAGGGGTAATGCAGGAGTAGGTTTAATAATGAATAGGAAAATAGGAATGCGGGTAAGCTACTACAAACAGCATAGTGAACGCATTATTGTGGCCAAGATGGATACGAAGCCCACACCTACTACAGTAGTACAAGTTTATATGCCAACTAGCTCTGCAGATGACGAAGAAATTGAAGAAATGTATGATGAAATAAAAGAAATTATTCAGATTGTGAAGGGAGACGAAAATTTAATAGTCATGGGTGACTGGAATTCGAGTGTAGGAAAAGGGAGAGAAGGAAACATAGTAGGTGAATATGGATTGGGGGACAGAAATGAAAGAGGAAGCCGCCTGGTAGAATTTTGCACAGAGCACAACATAATCATAACTAACACTTGGTTTAAGAATCATGAAAGAAGGTTGTATACATGGAAGAACCCTGGAGATACTAAAAGGTATCAGATAGATTATATAATGGTAAGACAGAGATTTAGGAACCAGGTTTTAAATTGTAAGACATTTCCAGGGGCAGATGTGGACTCTGACCACAATCTATTGGTTATGACCTGTAGATTAAAACTGAAGAAACTGCAAAAAGGTGGGAATTTAAGGAGATGGGACCTGGACAAACTAAAAGAACCAGAGGTTGTACAGAGATTCAGGGAGAGCATAAGGGAGCAATTGACAGGAATGGGGGAAATAAATACAGTAGAAGAAGAATGGGTAGCTTTGAGGGATGAAGTAGTGAAGGCAGCAGAGGATCAAGTAGGTAAAAAGACTAGGGCTAGTAGAAATCCTTGGGTAACAGAAGAGATATTGAATTTAATTGATGAAAGGAGAAAATATAAAAATTCAGTAAGTGAAACAGGCAAAAAGGAATACAAACGTCTCAAAAATGAGATCGACAGGAAGTGCAAAATGGCTAAGCAGGGATGGCTAGAGGACAAATGTAAGGATGTAGAGGCCTATCTCACTAGAGGTAAGATAGATACCGCCTACAGGAAAATTAAAGAGACCTTTGGAGATAAGAGAACGACTTGTATGAATATCAAGAGCTCAGATGGAAACCCGGTTCTAAGCAAAGAAGGGAAAGCAGAAAGGTGGAAGGAGTATATAGAGGGTCTATACAAGGGCGATGTACTTGAGGACAATATTATGGAAATGGAAGAGGATGTAGATGAAGATGAAATGGGAGATATGATACTGCGTGAAGAGTTTGACAGAGCACTGAAAGACCTGAGTCGAAACAAGGCCCCCGGAGTAGACAATATTCCATTGGAACTACTGACGGCCGTGGGAGAGCCAGTCCTGACAAAACTCTACCATCTGGTGAGCAAGATGTATGAAACAGGCGAAATACCCTCAGACTTCAAGAAGAATATAATAATTCCAATCCCAAAGAAAGCAGGTGTTGACAGATGTGAAAATTACCGAACTATCAGTTTAATAAGTCACAGCTGCAAAATACTAACACGAATTCTTTACAGACGAATGGAAAAACTAGTAGAAGCCAACCTCGGGGAAGATCAGTTTGGATTCCGTAGAAACACTGGAACACGTGAGGCAATACTGACCTTACGACTTATCTTAGAAGAAAGATTAAGGAAAGGCAAACCTACGTTTCTAGCATTTGTAGACTTAGAGAAAGCTTTTGACAATGTTGACTGGAATACTCTCTTTCAAATTCTAAAGGTGGCAGGGGTAAAATACAGGGAGCGAAAGGCTATTTACAATTTGTACAGAAACCAGATGGCAGTTATAAGAGTCGAGGGACATGAAAGGGAAGCAGTGGTTGGGAAGGGAGTAAGACAGGGTTGTAGCCTCTCCCCGATGTTGTTCAATCTGTATATTGAGCAAGCAGTAAAGGAAACAAAAGAAAAATTCGGAGTAGGTATTAAAATTCATGGAGAAGAAATAAAAACTTTGAGGTTCGCCGATGACATTGTAATTCTGTCAGAGACAGCAAAGGACTTGGAAGAGCAGTTGAATGGAATGGACAGTGTCTTGAAAGGAGGATATAAGATGAACATCAACAAAAGCAAAACAAGGATAATGGAATGTAGTCTAATTAAGTCGGGTGATGCTGAGGGAATTAGATTAGGAAATGAGACACTTAAAGTAGTAAAGGAGTTTTGCTATTTGGGGAGCAAAATAACTGATGATGGTCGAAGTAGAGAGGATATAAAATGTAGACTGGCAATGGCAAGGAAAGCGTTTCTGAAGAAGAGAAATTTGTTAACATCGAGTATAGATTTAAGTGTCAGGAAGTCCTTTCTGAAAGTATTTGTATGGAGTGTAGCCATGTATGGAAGTGAAACATGGACGATAAATAGTTTGGACAAGAAGAGAATAGAAGCTTTCGAAATGTGGTGCTACAGAAGAATGCTGAAGATTAGATGGGTAGATCACATAACTAATGAGGAAGTATTGAATAGGATTGGGGAGAAGAGAAGTTTGTGGCACAGTTTGACCAGAAGAAGGGATCGGTTGGTAGGACATGTTCTGAGGCATCAAGGGATCGCCAATTTAGTATTGGAGTGCAGCGTGGAGGGTAAAAATCGTAGAGGGAGACCAAGAGATGAATACGCTAAGCAGGTTCAGAAGGATGTAGGTTGCAGTAGGTACTGGGAGATGAAAAAGCTTGCACAGGATAGAGTAGCATGGAGAGCTGCATCAAACCAGTCTCAGGACTGAAGACCACAACAACAACAACAATCTACGTACACAGTGATGGCGCCCGATAGCGACCCAGATGGATTCCACAGGATTTATATCAGGCGAATCTGGTAGCCAAGACATCAAAGTGACTTCACTATAATGCTCCTCAAACCACTGTGGCACGATTCTCGCTCTCAGACGAGAACAATTATACTGCTGAAAGATGACATCGCCGTTGGGGAAGACGTCAAGGAGGAAGGGATACAGGTGCTTCACAGCAGTCAGCGTGTCTTCGATTACTACCACAGGTCCCACGCAAGTGTGGCACTCTGCACGTTTCGAAACGCCGTTCACCTAGTGCAGCAAAGTGTGATTCACCCGAAGAGCTGACACGTTTCGATTGATCGAAGGCCGAATCCCAGTAGTCCCGTGCCCACTGCAGTCGTAATTGATGATGTCGCTGGGTCAACGTGCGAACACGCAGGGATGGTCTGATGCGGAGCTAGGTGTTCATCAATGTACGATGAACAATGTTCTCTGAAACACTTGTGCACACATCAGCATTGTGCCCTTTCGGCTGAGATCTATCCTATTTTACAGAGCAGACAACCCTCCGGAACGCACGCTCTGTAAAGAGTCGTGGAGGTCCAGCCATTTAAAGCCAGTGGTAGTTTCACTGTCCGTCTGTCTCTTTCTGTAGATGCTCACAACAGTAGCACGTGAACATTCGGCCAGTTTCGCCGTTACCGAGATCCTCCTTCACAGGCTTTGCGTAATAATAATCTTTCCTTCGAGAAAGTCGCATATGTCTGCGTATTTCCCGATTTGCAACCCTTATCTTCGCTAGGGTGACCCCAATCCGTCTCTGCTGCACTTATATACTTTTCGTAGTGCATCACATGCCCGCAACATCCCAAAGCGGCATCCAACTGTAGGCAAAGGTCATTGGTCATAATGTTTGGTTTTATATATATATATATATATATATATATATATATATATATATATATATATGTGTGTGTGTGTGTGTGTGTGTGTGTGTGTGTGTGTGTGTGTGTGTATGTGTGTGTGCGCGCGCGCTCAC
This sequence comes from Schistocerca serialis cubense, assembly GCF_023864345.2. Classification (NCBI taxonomy): domain Eukaryota; kingdom Metazoa; phylum Arthropoda; class Insecta; order Orthoptera; family Acrididae; genus Schistocerca; species Schistocerca serialis. Next base: position 629,183,666 of record NC_064642.1, on the reverse strand, counting down.
ACCCTCAGTTCACCCTAATACATTTTAAATGAGCACCTTGAGCTAGAGCCAATAGACAATTTTTTAAATAATTTCCTTGGGCTGCTCTCAAATCAAATAGAAAGTGGACCCCTAACAGTCCCAAATCTGCAGAAAAAACCTGTTTCATCAATCGATTTAAAATTGCACAAATATAGACTATCAAAAAAAAATGGCTCTGAGCACTATGGGACTTAACATCTCTGGTCATCAGTCCCCTAGAACTTAGAACTACTTAAACCTAACTAACCTAAGGACATCACACACATCCATGCCCGAGGCAGGATTCGAACCTGCGACCGTAGCAGTCACGCGGTTCCGGACTGAGCGCCTGAACCGCTAGACCACCGCGGCCGGCTATAGACTATCATGATGAGCAAATGTTCCGCTCTCAACCCACCCTCCAGCTTTTTAATTTTGTATTTCCTGCAACTAACTTACCAATTACTATGATAAACAAAAGTCTGTATGTATATAAATGAGAGTATATATATTTCTAATCTGTAGTATGCAATCAGCTGGCTTTAAAGTATTTCGTCAGAATTTCCGGTGACAATTCCATGAAAAAAAGAGATGACATACCAAAAATAGTTCGTCCTGCCGTCTTTTAATAATACGTTTGTTCTTATAGTGCAAACATTTTTCTGTTATTAAAATGTTGCATTTTGCATTTGCCACACCATCATCTTTGCTCTATTTACGTTCTTGGTCAATAGGAAATGAATTATGTCTTAGTTTCTTTGCTTAATGATAATCATTACATTGTAAACAAAAGCATCAAGTGTGTAGCGCATGTGTGATGCTCAATAGTTGCATTGCGAATATTATGAAGTGTGCCACAGTAATTCATTTACAATGTGTGTTGCTGTTTGCAATGTGTGCTGCACGTACATCGATTTGAAAACCACGTGGACCACAACAAAACAAATCGTCATCTACTGGAACTTATGTAAACGAATACAAATCTTTCACTTTGTATCCAAATAAATGCAAGAACTTTAGGATGTTTCTACTAATGAAATAACTTAGAAAGTGACACTAAATATTCATATGCTCTTATGCAGCGTAGGAGCAGACAATATGCTGTTGATCAAAACATCTATGTAACTGAAAATATTAGCCATCTAAACACGGGCATGGTAGCCCGAAACCGGTTATGACACTAAAATAAAACATTTAAAAAGTATTTATGACTGGTGGCGTCATTCACCCACTGACTTTAATAATTTAAGCTGGTTTATGCTCACTGGTGCAAAAACGTGACTTCCATTCCCTTCTTGAAACTCTTAGAGGTCAGTCTTTCTTTTTTTTATCTCGGCTGTGTTCTTCGTCAGGTCTCAAGCTATCTCTATACTGAATTCCATCGAAAATCGAAATCAGTTCAGTTGTGAAAACTAACAGCCAGACCTGCTTTCAGATTTATGACACTGATATGGGTTGTGAATTTAAAGAAAAAGAACCTAATGTTGCACGTGCCATTGTGTTTCTCTGTTTCTCAGATTATTTCTTATGTCATAAATATGAATGGACTGCAACAGAACATATACATACTGGATATGGAACTTATCAAGATAAGAATAGAAGAGATTAATCAGATTTTTGTGAAAGTTTATTATAAATTATGAAATATCTTTAAATATTTTGTCAGACCACTTGCAAAATTGATTGAATCTGTTTCACGACTGTCGTTAAGTATATGTGTCCCAGATTTCTTTCTGTTGATAATAATTTCTAGTTCTTGATACAGCAACATCTTGCGTCCTTCGTTTTATGTATGCAGTATCTTAATGTTGTTTTGTGCACTGACGGATTGATGTCCTGTGTTTTTATATGGGAGGCTACTAGACATTTGTGTTCTGTGTTGTATCGAAAGGCGCTGATGTATTCTATATATGCAGTGTAAAAATTATTGCCTGTTTGACCTACGTATTGATCTAGGCATTGACTACTTACGGTTATGCAGGGTGGTCCATTGATAGTGACCGGGCCAAATATCTCACGAAATAAGCATGAAACGAAAAAACTACAAAGAACGAAACTCGTCTACCTTGAAGGGGGAAACCAGATGGCTCCATGGTTGGCCCGCTAGATGGCGCTGCCATAGGTCAAACGGATATCAACTGCGTTTTTTAAAATAGGAACCGCCATTTTTTATTACATATTCGTGTAGTACGTTAAGAAATATGAATGATTTAGTTGGACCACTTTTTTCGCTTTGTGATAGATCGCGCTGTAGTAGTCACAAACGTATAAGTACGTGGTATCACGTAACATTCCGCCAGTGTGGACGGTTTTTACTACGTGATACATTACCCGTGTTAAAATGGACCGTTTACAAATTGCGGAAAAGGTCGATATGGTGTTGATGTATGGCTATTGTGATCAAAATGCCCAACGGGTGTGTGCTATGTATGCTGCTCGGTATCCTGGACGACATCATCCAAGTGTCCCGACCGTTCGCCAGATAGTTACGTTATTTAAGGAAACAGGAAGTGTTCAGCCACATGTGAAACGTCAACCACGACCTGCAACAAATGATGATGCCCAAGAAGGTGTTTTAGATGCTGTCGCGGCTAATCCGCACATCAGTAGCAGACAAATTGCGCGAGAATCGGGAATCTCAAAAACGTCGGTGCTGAGAATGCTACATCAACATCAATTGCACCCGTACCATATTTCTATGCACCAGGAATTGCATGGCGACGACTTTGAACGTCGTGTACAGTTCTGCCCCTGGGCACAAGAGAAATTACGGGACGATGATAGATTTTTTGCAAGCGTTCTATTTAGCGACGAAGCGTCATTCACCAACAGCGGTAATGTAAACCGGCATAATATGTACTATTGGCTAACGGAAAATCCATGATGGCTGCGACAAGTGGAACATCAGCGACTTTGGCGGGTTAATGTATGGTGCGGCATTATGGGAGGAAGGACAATTGGCCTCTATTTTATCAATGGGAATCTAAATGGTGCAATGTATGCTGATTTCCTACGTAATGTTCTACCGATGTCACTACAAGATGTTTCACTGCTTGACAGAATGGCGATGTACTTCCAATGTGATGGATGTCCGGTACATAACTCGCGTGCGGTTGGAGCGGTATTGAATAGCATATTTCATGACAGGTGGATTGGTCGTCGAAGCACCATACCATGGCCCGCACGTTCACCGGATCTGACGTCTCCGGATTTCTTTCTGTGGGGAAAGTTGAAGGATATTTGCTATCGTGATCCACCGACAACGCCTGACAACATGCATCAGCGCATTGTCAATGCATGTGCGAACATTACGGAAGGCGAACTACTCGCTGTTGAGAGAAATGTCGTTACACGTATTGCCAAATGCATTGAGGTTGACGGACATCATTTTGAGCATTTATTGCATTAAAGTGGTATTTACAGGTAATCACGCAGTAACAGCATGCGCTCTCAGAAATGAAAAGTTCACAAAGGTACATGTATCACATTGGAAGAACCGAAATACAATGTTCAAACGTTCCTACGTTCTGTATTTTAATTTAAAAACCTACTTGTTACCAACTGTTCGCCTAAAATTGTGAGCCATATGTTTGTGACTATTACAGCACCATCTATCACAAAGCGAAAAAAGTGGTCCAACTAAAACATTCATATTTCTTTACGTACTACACGAATATGCAAAAAAAAAAATGGGGGTTCCTGTTTTAAAAAACGCAGTTGATATCCGTTTGACCTATGGCAGCGCCATCTAGCGGGCCAACCACAGCGCCATCTGGTTTCCCCCTTCAAGCTAGAAAAGTTTCGTTCTTTGTAGCTTTTTCGTTTGACGCTTATTTCGTGAGATATTTGGCCGGGCCCCGATGAATGGACCACCCAGTATATATGACAGTGGTTAAAATTTATCTTGGCTGCTTTTTTTAGGTAAAGGGATAGATTACGTATGTTATCACGGAATTCGTTTCAGCCACAGTGCAGTCTTTGTGCTACATGTACGTTAGTACAGTCACCCAATCTGGTAAGGCTACCGCGACCCGCAAAGCTAATTGAAATTGCAGATGTAGTTGTCAGTGGAACGACAAGCGAGCACAGAGGCGCTTTCGTGCGGCCCTGCGGGGGCTGAAGTATATTGTAGTCGCAGCGTGTTGATCGTCGTCGGAGGAGGTCAGGCTCGATCGGCCGTTGTCGGTCCGGGGTCGTAGCAGTAAATCCGGGAGCCGTCTAGGGCCGGATCATTAAAGAGGCCCCGGCTGTACGACAGAGGGGCCTTAATGTATGCGGAGGGCGGCGTTTATGGCCGACGGCCTCCTCTTCGTCCGCCAGTATTGGCGGCCCGGGACAAACACGGAGCGCGCTTAACTGCCGCCTGAGGACATCACAGGGCGACCCGGGACCGAGAGCTGCGCGACACGGCCCGGAGCGGAGCGCTTACAGCTTGTTCCGCTGTAGCGGGCGGCACCCGGCACACTTGCCGCTTTATTGCTCTCCCAATCCCGCTGAAAGCACCCAGTCTTCACTACGTAGGCACAAGTGCGGCGCGAGAAGAGGGCGGACGAATTTGTGACGCAAAAGTGTGTCAGCTGCGCTGGTGGTAGTGAGATCTTCTGTATTTATAGGCCGCGTTATATTCCTCTACAAACTGTTTCAGCCACCGAAGTTTCGATCCTTCTGCTGGGATCTTCTTCAGGATTCTGTTTCGTCCCTGGATCGCAATTACAACTCAAAAGTTCAAAAGTAGCAAGAAATTTTTAACACCATATACAAGGCTGGAAAAAATTAGTAGACCTGGAAAAAGGACGTCGATTATGATCCGATAACGGAATAAGCTACCTAGGGAATAGGAGGTGTGCTGATAATTTTTTCAACGTCATCCGCCAACTGTGTCTACCCTTTATAGCAGTGATTCCCAACAGGTGGTCCGCGGACCCCCAGAGGTCCGCGAGCTGTGCCAGAGGGGTCCGCAAGATGCTATTAGAATAAAAAATACACTACTGGCCGTTAAAATTGCTACACCAAGAAGATATGCAGATGATAAACGAGTATTCATTGGACAAATATATTATACTAGAACTGATTTTTCGCCGGCCGAATTGGCCGTGCGGTTCTAGGCGCTGCAGTCTGGAACCGCGAGACCAATACGGTCGCAGGTTCGAATCCTTCCTCGGGCATGGATGAGTGTGAAGTCCTTAGGTTAGTTAGGTTTAACTAGTTCTAAGTTCTTGGGGACTAATGACCTCAGAAGTTGAGTCCCATAGTGCTAAAGCCATTTGAACCATTTTTGATTACGTTTTCGCGCAATTTGGGTGCATAGTTCCTGAGAAATCAGCACCCAGAACAACCACCTTTGGCCGTAATAACGGCCTTGTCACGCCTGGGCATTGAGTCAGACAGAGCTTGGATGGCGTGTACAGGTACAGCTGCCCATGCAGCTTCAACACGATACCACAGTTCAAGAGTAGTGACTGGCGTATTGTGACGAGCCAGTTGCTCGGCCACGATTGACGAGACATTTTCAGTTGGTGAGAGACGTGGAGAATGTGCTGGCCAGGGCAGCAGTCGAACACTTTCCGTATCCAGAAAGGCCCGTACAGGACCTGCAACATGCGGTCGTGCATTATCCTGCTGAAATGTATGGTTTCGCAGGGATCGAATGAAGGGTAGAGCCACTGGTCGTAAATCTGAAATGTAACGTCCACTGTTCAGAGTGCCGTCAATGCGGACAAGAGGTGACCGAGACGTGTAACCAGTGGTACCCCATACCATCACGCCGGGTGATACGCCAGTATGGAGATGTCGAATACAGGCTTCCAATATGCGTTCACAGAGATGTCGCCAAACACGGATGCGGCCATCATGATGCTGTAAACAGAACCTGGATTCATCCGAAAAAACGACGTTTTGCCATTCGTGCACCAAGGTTCGTCGTTGAGTGCACCACCTCAGGCGCTCCTGTCTGTGGTAACCGCAGCCATGGTCTCCGAGCTGATTGTCCATGCTGCTGCAAACGTCGTCGAACTGTTCGTACAGATGGTTGTTGTCTTGCAAACGTCCCCGTCTGTTGAGTCAGGGATCGAGACGTGGCTGCACGATCCGTTACAGCCATGCGGATGAGATGCCTGTCATCTCGACTGCTAGTGATACGAGGCCGTTGGGATCCAGCACGGCGTTCCGTATTACCCCCCTGAACCCACCGATTCCATATTCTGCTAACAGTCATTGGATCTCGACCAACGCGAGCAGCAATGTCGCGATAGGATAAACCGCAAACGCGATAGGCTACAATCCGACCTTTATCAAAGTCGGAAACGTGGTGGTACGCATTTCTCCTCCTTACATGAGGCATCACAACAACGTTTCACCAGGCAACGCCGATCAACTGCTGTTTGTGTATGAGAAATCGGTTGGAAACTTTCCTCATGTCAGCACGTTGTAGGTGTCGCCACCGGCGCCAACCTTGTGTAAATGCTCTGAAAAGCTAATTATTTGCATATCACAGCATCTTCTTCCTGTCGGTTAAATTTCGCGTCTGTAGCACGTCATCTCCGTGGTGTACCAATTTTAATGGCCAGTAGTGTATATTAAATATATTTCGTATGATAACAGATTTTTTTGTTTTGGCCGCTTCCTGCATGAGCAGAGCTTTGGCAAACGCTAACTTCTGCGTCTAGCTTCTTCCTAGAGCCAACTGACACTAGCACACTCCAGCGCGAAGCTAGAATTAGATAGAGGCAAATAGCTCTGCTGTATGCCGTTATACAGCGCGCGCTGCCTCTTTTCAGCTGACAACTGACGGTCACTTTGCGTAGAAACTCGCATTTCAGACGACAATCGGCCATTGTTAATGTATTGTACGTACTTTCACAGGCCGTGTTGCTTACATACGATATTCTGTATTAAAACAGTAGTGTTTGTAAAGCGTTGTTTTTCGCGGAAGCTACGGTTCGCGTGGTTAAAAATTGACCGTTGGTTAAAAAGTTGAACTCGTCTCATTAAGAACTGAAAATTAAAACTAACTATAATGATGGAGTACTCTGTTGTAACTGTATTTTTTCAAATAAATATTACCTTGTATGAAATTAGTGTTTTCTTATTTTTACACATGTCTACTCAATGCATTGTCAAGTGTAGTACACTTGAAAGACCAATACAGTCAGTTTTAATTTTTTCCCTGTCATTTTCAGTTCATACTCAATTTTTATTTTTTAAGGGGGTTTGTTATTCTAAATAGCCAGATTTGAAGACAAAGGTTTTGAGCAATAATCAAAAATTTAACAATGATGGCTAAATTGAAAAAGTTTTAACCTCAATATTTTTCAATAACGAGTATGTCAATGTTTTTTCTAAGTACCAAAAATAGAAAACGTATAAAAAGACTCTTAATTTGGTTTTTTTGGGTACTTGATACTGCGATATAACAAGGTACCAATCATGCTCGATGACGGGGTCCTCGAGAAAATTTTGTTGGGAACCCCTGCTTTATAGGCAACACTCACAGCCAAACAGAGACGCTAAAAATGCCTCCGACAGCCAACTGAGCGAGTTTGAAAAGGGTCAAACTGTGGCCTTCCGAGTGGCAAGACGGTCCTTCGGGAGAACTGCCAAAGAAGTTGGACGTGCTGCGCCAGTTGTGTAACGGTTCTGGTTTCAGTGGTCACGTGAACATTTCCACACCCGTAGACATTCTCCACGCAGCACAGACTACCTCCATGGATACTGGTATAGTAAGAGCAGCAGTGGCAGACCGTGCAGCTACCACAGCACAATAAGAAGGCTTGTGTGTCAACACGAACTGCTGTGAACCGGTTATTAGCAGTGGATTAAGGGCACGCACACCTTTAGCCCGTCATCCACTCACGCCACAGCATCGACGTGCAGGCCTCGAGTGGTGCCGTCAGAGAATTACTTGGAAGATGGAATGGCGCGCCGTGGTCTTCAGCGATGAAAGCACACTCTGCCTGCAAGGAAGTGATGGTCGTTTGCGCCCACGACATAGACGTGGTGAGCACTGTTTCGGAGAGTGTGTTCGTCGAAGACACAGTGGCTCCACTCCACGACTTCTGGTCTGGGGTGCGAAAACCTACAACTCTCGTTCACGTTTGGCGTTTCTAGAGGGACGTCAACCAGCGCTCGGTACGGGCAGAATGTTGTTAAACCCGTTCTTTTGCCGTTCTTGCAGGAGGAAGGTGATGTCTTGTTCCAACAGGATAATGCTCGCCTCCACACTGCCAGTGAAACTCAACGTGCCCTGCAAGACATGCAGCAACTTCCCTGGCCAGCATAATCTCCGAACTTGTCTCCAATATGTGTATGATAGGATGAAAGTGGCTCGTGCGACTTGTCGGCCAACAACTCTTACAGAATTTCGTGAACAGGTCGAGTAGCCGTGACATAACGTAGCCCAGGAGGGCATTCGCCATCTACACAATCGACTGAATGCCAGAGCCAGCGCCTACAATGCCTCCCGTGGAGACTACACCACGTACTTATACGGGTTTCAGCATGGGTTGATACGTGGTACCTCAGATCTATTGATCTTTAAGGGGGGTAGGACTTCAAACGGGCCAACATGGAGCAGGAGAGGCACCACAGGACATTTTAACGTCCACTGTCTATACTTTTACAAACAAATTCATAAAACTTTGTCAGCATGACCAGAAAGGATTCAGGATTCACACTCTTGGCAGTGGAAGTTCAAAAACGTAACAATTTTGTTTTTTTTATGTTTGAAATTTCATCATTTTTTCACTTACTATTGGCTGCATTTGTTACTATAGGTACACTTTTCTTCATAAATAGGAGAGATTATTCGACGAATTTTGCACAGGTCACAAACCATACTTTTACAGGCGTATGAAACACTAGAATTTCTTTAGTTTACGAAAAAATGAATGAGCTATTATATTTTAAACTTCATGTTTAGAAAAAACTCAAATTCTACAGTTATTATCTGCATTTTTACCGCAGTTTATAATGTTGTTGTTGTGGTCTTCAGTCCTGAGACTGGTTTGATGCAGCTCTCCATGCTACTCTATCCTGTGCAAGCTTCTTCATCTCCCAGTACCTACTGCAACCTACATCCTTCTGAATCTGCTTAGTGTATTCATCTCTTGGTCTCCCTCTACGATTTTTACCCTCCACGCTGCCCTCCAATGCTAAATTTGTGATCCCTTGATGCCTCAAAACATGTCCTACCAACCGATCCCTTCCTCTAGTCAAGTTGTGCCACAAACTTCTCTTCTCCCCAATCCTATTCAATACCTCCTCATTAATTACGTGATCTACCCACCTTATCTTCAGCATTCTTCTGTAGCACCACATTTCGAAAGCTTCTATTCTCTTCTTGTCCAAACTAGTTATCGTCCATGTTTCACTTCCATACATGGCTACACTCCATACAAATACTTTCAGAAACGACTTCCTGACACTTAAATCTATACTCGACGTTAACAAATTTCTCTTCTTCAGAAACGATTTCCTTCCCATTGCCAGTCTACATTTTATATCCTCTCTACTTCGACCATCATCAGTTATTTTACTCCCTAAATAGCAAAACTCCTTTACTACTTTAAGTGTCTCATTTCCTAATTTAATTCCCTCTGCATCACCCGATTTAATTTGACTACATTCCATTATCCTCGTTTTGCTTTTGTTGATGTTCATCTTATATCCTCCTTTCAAGACACTGTCCATTCCGTTCAACTGCTCTTCCAAGTCCTTTGCTGTCTCTGACAGAATTACAATGTCATCGGCGAACCTCTAAGTTTTTACTTCTTCTCCATGAATTTTAATACCTACTCCGAATTTTTCTTTTGTTTCCTTTACTGCTTGCTCAATATACAGATTGAATAACATCGGGGAGAGGCTACAGCCCTGTCTCACTCCTTTCCCAACCACTGCTTCCCTTTCATGCCCCTCGACTCTTATAACTGCCACCTGGTTTCTGTACAAATTGTAAATAGCCTTTCGCTCCCTGTATTTTACCGCTGCCACCTTCAGAATTTGAAAGAGAGTATTCCAGTTAACATTGTCAAAAGCTTTCTCTAAGTCTACTAATGCTAGAAACGTAGGTTTGCCTTTTCTTAATCTTTCTTCTAAGATAAGTCGTAAAGTTAGTATTGCCTCACGTGTTCTAACATTTCTACGGAATCCAAACTGATCTTCCCCGAGGTCCGCTTCTACCAGTTTTTCCATTCGTCTGTAAAGAATTCGCGTTAGTATTTTGCAGCCATGACTTATTAAACTGATAGTTCGGTAATTTTCACATCTGTCAACACCTGCTTTCTTTGGGATTGGAATTATTATACTCTTCTTGAAGTCTGAGGGTATTTCGCCTGTCTCATACATCTTGCTCACCAGATGGTAGAGTTTTGTCATGACTGGCTCTCCCAAGGCCATCAGTAGTTCTAATGGAATGTTGTCTACTCCCGGGGCCTTGTTTCGACTCAGGTCTTTCAGTGCTCTGTCAAACTCTTCACGCAGTATCTTATCTCCCATTTCGTCTTCATCTACATCCTCTTCCATTTCCATAATATTGTCCTCAAGTACATCGCCCTTGTATAAACCCTCTATATACTCCTTCCACCTTTCTGCCTTCCCTTCTTTGCTTAGAACTGGGTTGCCATCTGAGCTCTTGATATTCATACAAATGGTTCTCTTCTCTCCAAAGGTCTCTTTAATTTTCCTGTAGGCAGTATCGATCTTACCCCGAGTGAGACAAGCCTCTACATCCTTACATTTGTCCTCTAACATCCCTGCTTAGCCATTTTGCACTTCCTGTCAATCTCATTTTTGAGACGTTTGTATTCCTTTTTGCCTGCTTCATTTACTGCATTTTTATATTTTCTCCTTTCATCAATTAAATTCAATATTTCTTCTGTTACCCAAGGATTTCTATTAGCCCTCGTCTCTTTACCTACTTGGTCGTCTGCTGCCTTCACTACTTCATCCCTCAGAGCTACCCATTCTTCTTCTACTGTATTTCTTTCCCCCATTCCTGTCAATTGTTCCCTTATGTTCTCCCTGAAACTCTCTACAACCTCTGGCTCTTTCAGTTTATCCAGGTCCCATCTCCTTAAATTCCCACCTTTTTGCAGTTTCTTCAGTTTCAATCTGCAGTTCATAACCAATAGATTGTGGTCAGAGTCCACATCTGCCCCTGGAAATGTCTTACAATTTAAAACCTGGTTCCTAAATCTCTGTCTTACCTTTATATAATCTATCTGATACCTTTTAGTACCTACAGGATTCTTCCAGGTATACAACCTTCTTTTATGATTCTTGAACCAAGTGTTAGCTATGATTAAGTCATGCTCTGTGCAAAATTCTACAAGGCGGCTTCCTCTTTCATTTCTTCCCCCCAATCCATATTCACCTACTATGTTTCCTTCTCTCCCTTTTCCTACTGACGAATTCCAGTCACCCATGACTATTAAATTTTCGTCTCCCTTCACTACCTGAATAATTTCTTTTACCTCGTCATACATTTCGTCTATTTCTTCATCATCTGCAGAGCTAGTTGGCATATAAACTTGTACTACTGTAGTAGGCATGGGATTTGTGTCTATCTTGGCCACAATAATGCGTTCACTATGCTGAACCCGCACTCCTATTTTTTTATTCATTATTAAACCTACTCCTGCATTACCCCTATTTGATTTTGTATTTATAACCCTGTATTCACCTGACCAAAAGTCTTGTTCTTCCTGCCACCGAACTTCACTAATTCCCACTATATCTAACTTTAACCTATCCATTTTCCTTTTTAAATTTTCTAACCTACCTGCCCGATTAAGGGATCTGACATTCCACGCTCCGATCCGTAGAACACCAGTTTTCTTTCTCCTGATAACGACGTCCTCTTGAGTAGTCCCCGCCCGGAGATCCGAATGGGGGACTATTTTACCTCCGGAATATTTTACCCAAGAGGACGCCAACCTCATTTAATCATACAGTAAAGCTGCATGTCCTCGGGAAAAATTACGGCTGTAGTTTCCCCTTGCTTTCAGCCGTTCGCAGTACCAGCACAGCAAGGCCGTTTTGGTTAATGTTACAAGGCCAGATCAGTCAATCATCCAGACTGTTGCCCCTGCAACTACTGAAAAGGCTGCTGCCCCTCTTCAGGAACCACATGTTTGTCTGGCCTCTCAACAGATACCCGTCCGTTGTGGTTGCACCTACGGTACGGCCATCTGTATCGCTGAGGCACGCAAGCCTCCCCACCAACGGCAAGGTCCATGGTTCATGGAGGGGAGGCAGTTTTTAATAGATTTGGAAAATTCTATAGTTTCATACATCTGTGAGTATGGCTTGTGTGCTGTGTAAAATTCATCGAAGAATCTCCTTTACTTATGAAGAAAAGTGTACCTATAGCAACACATCCTGAATCCTTTCTGGTCATGCTGACAAAGTTTTATGAATTTATTTGTAAAAGGACAGACAGTAGGAATTAAAATGTCCTGTGGTGCCTCTCCTGCTCCAAATCGGCCCGTTTGACGTCCTACCCCCCTTAAACGTAATCATTTCATGCGGTCCATATGCACTGTTGCAACAATAAATCCTGAGTGAATTGGAAAGCTCTACAACGGTGTACTAACTATTCTCTCCGGAAGCGTATTTTGAAACTGAGGGCTACCCAAAATCGACTTGTAGCAGTCCACGGTTTGAGCCAAGTCTCTGTGATCACGTCACAGAAGATAGGACCACAGACTGTTCCTTGAGGGTAGTGACTTCTGCCATTTGAGGGGTCGTCCATTTTGCCATATCATGTATTGTCCCTGACAGATAAGTAAATACATCTTTGAAGTTTTAAATTTGGGATGTCGATCATTAGACCACTTTTTTCGTTCATTGTTCTTCTAACTGGTTCGATGCAGCCTGCTACGAATCCCTCTCTTATGCCAACCTCTTCATCCCAGAGTGCCATTCGTACCAAACGTCCTTCATTTTCTGTTGGATGTATTCCAATCTATACCTTCCCTTACAGTTCATACCATCTACAGGTACGTCTAGCATCATGGAAGTTGTCCCTCATGTCTTAACATATGCCCTATCATCGTGCTCCTTGTTCTTGTCAGAGTTTACCATATGTTCATTTCTTCGCCGATACTGCGGAGCACTTCCTCATTCCTTGTTTTATCAGTCCACTTAATTTTCAACATCCTTCTGTAGTACCACGTCTCAAAGGCTTAGGTTCTCTTCTTTTCCGAGTTTTCCCGAAGTCCACGTTTTATTACAATTCTGTGCTCCAAACGTAGATTCTCAGAAATGTCTTCCTCAGATTAAGATCGACATTTGATAATAGCAGACTTCTCTTGGACAGGAATGTCCACTTTGCTAATGCTAGTTTGCTTCTTGTGTGTTCCTTGCTTCGTCCGTCCTACTTTATTTTTCTCCCAAGATAGCAGAATTCCTCAACGTCGTCTATTTCGTATTCACCAGTTTTGATGTAATATTTATCGCTAATCTCATTTCTGCTACTTCTCATTTCTTTCGTCTTTCTTCAGTTTACTCTCAATCTATATTCTGTACTCTTTAGACTGTTCATTTCTTGGTAATGTCACGTGGCCGTCCGGAGCCAGCTCTTCTTGCGTCTCTCTGTAGTACCAGCTGCTGCTCAAATTGCAACTGCAGATGCAGTGCAATGCACCAGAGATAGAAGCTCAACACAGTGGTCTTCTTGCGACAGAACATTCTCATGACCAACGCCGCCAGCAATCACGTACAGTGGCTACATTCCTGCCAAGCCTTAGTGCACTATCCCAGAAGGAACATCAAACTTCCCGTAGCCCTATTACATGCCTCGTTGAAACCCAGTGAGGTGTTGAAAATAATGTCTTTGTCGTCTTAGTTACGTCTCAAATGTAACTAACGCTAACGACCGTTACAGAGTACATATGAAGCAAAACTAATTTTCTTCGTCGTAGTGGGCTACTAGCGCTACACGTATGCTAATGGCACGAAATTTGAATAGCCATCATCTGTCAGATGTAGAAACACGCCTGTCAACTTTCGCTTGAATGTCTCAACTCTTTCTTGGTGTTACTATTTTTTTACGTCAGTATATGTTAAAAAATTCCTCATTTTCTGAAAAGCTTTTCTTGCTGTTCCCACGCTGCGTCTTATATCGTCTCCCCTCCGGCTATCGTCACTTATTTTGCTGCCAAAGTAACAAAACCCATATATTTTTTTAGTGTTTATATTCTAATCTTATAAATATACTTTTCCTTCCACAGTGATGAATATCCCAAGGACGTATATCACCCCATAAAATCAAAAATAATTATACATATTTACTAAATAAGAGTTAAGTTAATGTTCCTTCGACAGGTCGTAAGCGAAACGGTCGTCTTTTTTGAGGCATATCAAAATTTCTGTTGTGGGCTTCTCACAGTGGAAATTGTTATCAAATTGTAATCCCAAGAATCTGTCACTGTCAACCTCATCTGTCTGCTTCTCTTCATCGTTTGTACATGTGCTGGATAGAAACCTCTTGCAAGCTATGACGAGCATGTTGTGTGTCTTTTCGAAGTCTGACACACTTCATTAATATCCCTGAATATATAACTAACAACTTTTTCTAAAGCTGTGCTTGATTAACTCTTTATCGCAAATCTGGGATCATCTACGAACAAAACAAACTTAATTTCAGGTAAGGTAACTTAACTGATGCTTGTAAGAAAAAGTAAGACCCTTAAGATGGAACCTTATTTGCCGGCTGAATGACGTCTGTCACCTAAGTTTTGGACTCTTTCCTGTTGACATCCTTTGTTTCCTGTTAGACAGATATGGTTTGAATCATTGCAGAGAAATTCTAGTGAGAACTGTGGAGAGCGCCAGCTGTGTCGATCGTTATACCACATGCTTACGAAACATTTGTAAGAAATACATACACCCTTAATCACAAATGAGATAACTAGGAATTTCCCTCCACAAGTCACGAATCTACGAGAATTAGTTGAAGAAAACCTGTATTGGGCAGGAAGGTATTTGATCTCTTCGTACCCTACAAAAATAGAAAAAGTTCTTCCCTTGGGATCCGAAAAGGAAACTTGTTCAAACGCCTGTACTTCATATTTTTTACTACTGCGATGTTATTCTGCAAGGTCTTTCTCAGCAAGGCTCACGGTGTCTGCTGCTGGTGACGAACGACTGGATACGATGTACACGTACCTGTGACGTTAATCATTGTGATTCTGTTTCACCACCTTACGCACAGACATACTGCCTAAGTACAGACAAACACACAGACTTCCATACACTCTGTCTCGTCTTATCAACGTGTACACTCATATCTGTATCGTCTGATCAACACAGCTGAAACACACGTTCTCAACAAAGTAAAATCCCAAACATCCAAGTTCATCACTTGTCCGCCTGCCTTAGATTATGTTGCTTCACGCACGACTTGTGAATGATCTTCCTCACTACATCAAGGAACTATACCTGTCAGCTTTAATTGCCAGTTAATGACTTATCTACTAAAACAATAACAATATATGCCTTCGCTCGGAACTCAGCCTTTACCCCACCAGACATTCTGCATTTCCCAAAGTCTTTTACTGGTGCATTTTATCTGCATTTCTCATATTTATAACCCGCTATTTTATAAAACCTCACTTTTGTACAACCATAAAAACATTTATTATTATTATTGGCAGCTAGTATTATTTGTGTTAGTTATAAATCAATTACGTTTTTATAAATGGCATTAGATGTACTGAAATCTTTTTTAAAGTCATCTTTTTACTTCTATTACTACCATTGTGTTACTGTTGACCATATTATAAACATCA
Organism: Schistocerca serialis cubense; assembly: GCF_023864345.2. Lineage (NCBI taxonomy): Eukaryota > Metazoa > Arthropoda > Insecta > Orthoptera > Acrididae > Schistocerca > Schistocerca serialis. The sequence continues at coordinate 629,167,878 of NC_064642.1, read as the reverse complement.
TTCATTAAGTAACTGTGATGAAAAATTCATTCTATGCGATAAAATCTTGTGCGATATAAAAATCCCTAATCTGTTGTCGTTAAATCAGTAGAAAAGTAAGGAATGCTCCACTTTTGCAGGCACCTGGACAACAACAGGCTGACCTGCTTGGACGAGACGGCCATCCGTGGTTTCAGCGAGCTCGAGATGCTGTGAGTACACCCTCAACATAGTTCAAATTGTTCGTGTTTCACTCCTAACAAGCCAGTCTTTCCAACGAAATGTTCGAAACCAGAACTGTAATTCCAATTTTGTGAGCGATAGGAGCGAGAAAATAACTGTTTCCGGTACGTTCTTGACACCTAGCGATATCATCTGATATCTAAAAAAGGACGACTGATTGCTTCACACTATAAGTTATAAAACATTATGTTTTGGCCTAGTCATCTAATTGCAAATAAAAACAAGATTTTTTTTTACAAACAACCAGTTTTTAAATAAAAATTCGTAAGTGGAATAGGAGGAGTTGTCCTGGAGAAATGATTTTACGTTATATGTAAAACTTGCTGTGCCACCTGTCAGACGTTTTTTTATTGGGAAAATGATCAAAAATTTTGTCCCTGCATATTGAACTCCTTTCTTGAGCCTCTCTCTCTCTCTCTCTATTCGTTTAGTCGGTTCCGACTCTTCGTGACCCTATGAACCAAATCACGCCACTTTTTCCTGTCTTGCACTTTCTCCCGTAGACCTTCCAGGTTGGAACACATTGCTTCTGTGATGCCATCGATCCATCTCATCCTCTGACGTCCTCTTCTTCTAGTTCCTTCAATCTTCCCCAGCATTAATTTTTTTTCCAGCGAGGCATGCTTTCGCATTGTGTGTCCGAAGTAGGTCAGCTTTTGTTTTAACATTAGACCTTCCAGGGAGAAATCTGGTTTTATTTGCTCCAATATTGATCTGTTGGTTCTCTTTGCAGTCCATGGAGCTCTAAGAAGTTTCCTCCAACACCACAATTCGAAGGAGTCAATTCTTCGCCGTTCAGCCTTTCTAATGGTCCAGGTCTCACATCCATTCATCACAAATGGAAAGACCATAGCCCTCACAACACGGATCTTTGTTGCTAGTGTTATATCTCCGGACCTTATAACCTTGTCAAGGTTTGACATCGCCTGTCTACCGAGCAACATGCGTCTCCGGATTTCATGGCTGCAGTCGCCATCAGCAGAGATCTGGGAACCGAGATAACTGAATGTGGTAACTACCTCCATGGTTTCTCCTGCTATATCCCACGAATTGGTAGGCGCAGTTGCCATAATTTTCGCTTTCTTCTTGAGCCACTAACAGTTTTAATAATCTGTATATACAGGGTGACAATTATTGAACTATACGAAAAAAAAAACTTAAATTAGTTACAAACTACGGCGTGCACACACTTTATTCAACATGTAAGCGTCACTACAGATATTCGAATTTAAGTTATGACATGTTCAATATGCATGCCATCATTGGCTATGATGTGGCGCAGATGAATTGCGAAATGCTGCATAATCCGCCGAAGTGTCGGAATATCGATGCTGTCTGTGCCCTCCTGAATGGCTGTTTTCAGCTCAGCAATGGTTTTGTGGTTATTGCTGTACACCTTGTCATTAATACATCCCCACAGAAAGAAGATGCATATGTTCATACCCGGAGAATATGGCCCCAATCGAGACCCTTTCCAGTGGCCTCTGGGTACCCCAGAGCCAGAATGCGGTCCCCACAGCGTTTCTCGAGGACGTCAAGCACTCTCCTGCTTCGATGGAGTCGAGCTCCGTCTTGCATGAACCACTGTCGAAATCAGGGTCACTTTCGATAATGGAGATGAAATCATCTTCCAAAGCCTTCATGTACCGTTGATAGTCACTGTGCCATCAAGGAATATCGCACCGATTATACCGTGACTTGGACATTAGATACCAAACAGTACCTGTCGAGGGTGAAGAGACATCTCGATCGCGAATTACGGATACTCAGTCCCCCAAATGTGCCAATTTGGTTTATTGACAAACCCATCTAAATGAAATGGCCGCCAGCAACAAGGCGCGTGCGCATACGCATACTAATTCTCATCATGCCGCGCGGCCAACCGTGCAGTTTGAACGTCTTAACGCAAACCGTTCAGCAGTTATGATTTTATTTCATATAGTTCAATTGTCACCCTGTATAAAAGGCAAAAGGCAATTTCCTGACTCACTTACTGATTGAATCATTATCGGCCAAGCTACACCGCTAAGGATAGAAACTTGAAATTACGGGAAGTTTGGATCTTATACTGCAGGCGTCGTTTAACGAGGGATTTTTCGAAAATCCGTCCCTAAGGGGGGAAATAGGGGATAAGGGAATTTTGAAGGTAGGTCTACGAAAATTTGGTTTGTCGATCGGAAATAGAGAAATACGTGTTTCAGTGTTTCTGGAAATTTAATCCTATAGGGTGAAATAGTGGGTGAAAGCTTTTTTAAAAAATATATCACTATTATTGAATTACTATAGTATTTTTAAAGCTACACCTATGAACACTGGTATTTGACTTCTCGGTTACAAATAAAAAAAGGGTGTTTCTGTGTTTTTGGACACTGAGCACCTAAAGGTATGAAACATGCGATGAGGTTTTTTAAGAAAATTATTATTAAAGCATTTCTAAAGCTATATCTATGAAAATTTAAATTTGGATTCTCAGTTAGTAATACGAAAAACGTGTTTCACTGTTTTTGAAAATTCAGTGCATGTGGGGGTGAAAGTTTTTATGGAAATATTTCATTGTGCAAGCATTCTTGAAGCTAAATCTATGAAAATTTGTATTTGGATTCTGAGTTAGAAATAAAGCATATACATGTCACTGTTTTTGGAAGTTCAACCCCTAACGGGGTGAAATACGGGTTAAACGCTTAATGAAAACATTTCTTTGCGAAAGCATTTTTCAAGCTAAATCTTTGAAGATTGGTGTTCGGCTTCTCAGTTAGAGATGAAGAAATACGTGCTTTACTGATTTTGGAAATACAATCCCTAAGTGGCTGGAACAGGGTCAGACTGATTCACCATATCATTGTCCAAGACAAAAATAAGTGTTTCACTGTTTGTAGAACTTTAACTGCTAACGGCGTGAAATTGGAGTGGAGATTTTTTATGAAAATATTTTAAAATGAAAGCATTTTAAAGCTAAATCTAAAAAAATTTAAATTAGGCTTCTCAGTTAGAAATAAAAGAATACTTGTTTCTGGAAATTCAAACCCTATTGGAGTGAAACGAGGAATGAAAATTTAAAAAAAATTTTAAAGATAATTTATGAAAATTGGCATTTCAGTTGCCGGTTATATATAATGAAATATTTGTTAACGGATGAAGGTTACTATGGAACTATCTCTACAACAACGCAAAAGGTATGATTAGCAGAAACCTTGGACTCCAGCCACCAGAATCGCTTTTATGTCAGAAGTACATTTGGAAAAGACCACGCTTATATGACCTTAATTAGAGTGAAAAGCTTGGAAGGTGTTGCAATTTGTGAAAAACATAGAAAATCGATAAAACAAAAAGATCTCTGCAGGCCATACAGTCTGCACGAGCGAAGCTTCAGAGGTCATTTTTCCCTGCAGGTGTGAACACCACTCTTCTGCTCAAATTATGATGGATTAACACACAGAGGAATTAAAGACAATAGCTGCCAGTGGGTATCGATTTATATCAATGGGACCAGTTGAAAATTTGTACTGGACCAGGATTCATACCCGGGTCCTATGCTTACTAGGCAGATGCGCTGATCACTATGCCATCTGGACACAGTGGTCACCACAACCCTGGCACGACTACCCCCTCCCTCCCCTCAGACCCAATCTCTCAACTTATACCACAGATTACTGACGTAGTCCCCCTGTTCGTTACCCTCATTAATCGCGGCGTCTCCCCACTTCCTGTAAAAGTTAGAACTTGGTTCGCATCTGCGCTGAAGGGATCATTGGCCGTCTCGCCTTAATTTTATGTGTGTTGTAATAAGAAAAAATGTTCATATGGCTCTGAGGACTATGGGATTTAACAACTGAGGTCGTCAGTCCCCTAGAACTTAGAACTACGTAAACCTAACCAACCTAAGGACATAACACACATCCATGCCTGCGGCAGGATTCGAACCTGCGACCGTAGCAGTCGCGCGGTTCCGGACTGAAGTGCGTGTTATAAGTTGGGAATTTCGGCCTGACAGGAGAAGTGCTAGCATAGTCCGTGCACTTATGGTGAGCACTGTGTCTGCATGGCATAGTGGTGACCGCATCTGACTAGTAAGCAAGGGACCCGGGTTAGAACCCCAGTTCGGTACAAATTGTCAACTAACCCCATTGATATAAACCAATGCCCACTTGGCAGCTAACGTGTTTAATTTGTGTCCTGATTGATAGTGGCTGCAGGAGAAAACGGTGTCTGTTATTTCGGACATGTCGGAAAAAACAGACACCACATATATTTGTGATGGACTATTTGCCTTGTCGCAGCGCTGAACAGGTTTCCGTCAGATCACAGAAGTTAAGCGCTGTCGGGGTTGGCTAACACGTGGATGGATGACCATTCGAGTCTGCCGAGTGTTGTTGGAAAGTGGTGTTCACTCAGCCCGTGTGAGGCCAATTTATGGGCTATTTGGCTGAGTAGTAGGAGCTCCGGAAATGAAAACTGACAGCAGCTGGAGAGCCGTGTACGCCCAGATGCCTCGGTTCCAGTGACGCCTATTGGCTGAAGATGACGCGGCTGTCGGTCGGTACTGTTGGGACTTGCGAGGCGTGTTCGGACGTAGTTTCATTTATGACAAATTTCATTAGCGAATATACGTATTGTTGCCGTGCAGTTAAAACACCTAACTCCTTGAAGAGATCTCTGGACTGAAGACAACAACGTCGACCTTTTATGATCGTAGCAGTGCATCTCTCAGAATGAGTGTTCCTGAATATCGTGGCAAGATACCGACTCCATCCAGCTGCAAACCACAAACGACATGGAACATTCGTTACATCGGGAAAATGTCGAGAATACGTTCTGTATGTTATTTTCATTAGCACTTTACAATCCTGAAGGAAGTCCCTCAGAGTACTCATAATTGGAAACATTTTGCTGGTAACGACACTTAAGAACGAAATTCGGTTTTGTGTAACGAAAACTGAAATAAATTTTGAGTGAAGGCAGGGTTTACAGGTATTTTGATTTGAATGAGTGGCATTTTTTTGTTTTAGCAAACACAGACATGTTGTGCGGGGGCCACAGCGGCCGTTATATGTGATATACATACAAACGGGTCGTGTATTACTTGATTTATGTGACTACTTTCTCTCATGAGGCGCGAGCATCCTCGATATTCATTGCCCTGTTGGCAACACGTTAGAGGTTTAAAGCACCGCTCGGCGGCATCATCTACAAAAATAACGTGGCCTGTGGCGGTTTATTTGTTCGTTATATCATTTCGTATGCCCCGTGTGTGCTGGGAATGTTCGCTATTGCGGTATTGCGGTCGCCTGCGCCAGTATGCGCCTGCATGAGGACAGGATTTTTCTTCAGCCTGGAGCGGGGGGGGGGGGGGGGGGGGGGCTGGTCTTTCTCTAGTCCTCCTAAATGGGTAGTGGCCGGAGCCGACATGGCGGACTTACAGGGAAAGTAATTTCACCATGCCGGCTGGTGTTTGTCCTTTGCAGAAAGAGTTCTTGTAGTTATGCCAGAAAGCAGCACCTTGCACAAGCGCTATAAGCAGCAACAGGAAATGGCCAATGAGAGTACGTTCCTGATCCTGATTGGGACTGGCTGTTTGGGAACTTTCCTGTTTTCCTCGGCGAGTGTTTTGAATTAAACAGCGTGGACTGGCTCCATAGAGAGAGGCAGCAGAGCGTGGAGTTGTTAGCGAACTGGAGGCGATCGTGCACAAAAGTGAGGGACTTGGCTAGAATTAATTGATATCAATAAATTACATTTGTTCCCGTGCAAATTTGAGTGTTTTGTTTTTGTGTGATTTTTTTTTCCTATTGAATCTGAGTTGAATTCCTGTTTCGTTGTTCTGATCATCGACGGGAGTTGCTTGTTACCAGTTGGAGGCGATGTATGGAATTATTAGAGATGAACATATTCCATTCTTTGCAAAAACAGACATAATGTCTGATGGGATAGCAGCAATCAGTGATTGTGTAATGTTACTTATAATCCGTCTTGATTGCAAACATTTTTTTTATTCGTATGACCGGTTTCAGTTCATTTAGAACCATCTTCAGGTCTGATATTTCAGTTACAGGAGTAACCCGTCCAAATCCAGCAACTTTCACATGCTGCGTCAAATGTGACGGATTATAAGTAACATTTATATTCCATTCTGGTGGCCGAATCTCGGAATCTTTCCTCCAAATACAGGGGCTGTAAATAAACTAGTGGCAACATTGACAGAACGCAGTATTTAATGAACGACTGCGTTATTCTCCTTGACTTTAGTCAGCCGGAAAGTCTTGTTGCCTTTTGATAAATACCGGGAAGCCGTCCTCTGTTGATGACAGCGGTGGAGTACATATGCTGCGTCAGGAAATCGGCGGCGTCGAAGGCTTCCTACAACTTCGGAAACAGGTCGAAGTCAGAAGGACTCATGTCTGGTGAATACGGAAGGTGTTCCAAGCCCTCCAAATGCCGCCGATGCGATAAGAATTTGACATTGTTTGCGATTTGACAACGTGCGTTGTCATTGAACACGGTAGGTCGATCGTCTCGCAATAAAAGTGGGCGTTTGCGTCGCATAGCTGGACGCAGATGTCGCTCCAGAAATCAACAACAGTAGTCACTGCTGACATTTTGTCCCTCAGGCACACGTGTATCAATAACACCCTCGGAGTCGTATGCCACAAACAGCATAAGCTTCACCCGACTGGGTTCCTGTCGAAATTTCTGTGGGCGTAGTGAAACGCCGCGCGGTCTCGGGCTTCCTGTCACGGTTCGCGCGGCTCCTGCCGTCAGAGGTTCGAGTCCTCCCTCGGGCATGGGTGTGTGTGTGTGTCGTCCGCAAGTGTGTGAGCTTGGGGACCGGTGACCTCAGCAGTTTGGTCCCATAAGATCTTACCACAAATTTCCAATTTCCGTGGCGAAACTGAGTGATGCAGTTCTCTCGATTGAGTCTTTAATCGAGGCGTCGTACCCACGTCTCATCAATGGCAACAATACTCTGCTGAAATGCGTCTCCTTCGTCGCCATATTTGTAAAGGTGTATGCCAACCAGAGTATACCGGTATTGTTTCTGTACGGCGATGAATCAATGTGGAACACAACGGGACGCAGTTTTCCTCATGTTAAGAGATTTCGTTGCTGTGTGCCACACCGACTGATGACTGAGACTAACTTCTACAGATACTAGCCGCGCGGGATTAGCCGAGCGGTCTGGGGCGCTGCAGTCATGGACTGTGCGGCTGGTCCCGGCGTAGGTTCGAGACCTCCCTCGGACACGGGTGTGTGTGTGTGTGTGTGTGTGTGTGTGTGTGTGTGTGTGTGTGTGTGTGTGTTTGTCCTTAGGATTATTTAGTTTAAGTAGTGTGTAAGCTTAGGGACTGATGACCTTAGCAGTTAAGTCCCATAAGATTTCACACACATTTGAACATTTGAACTACAGATACCGGAGAGTCCATCGATGGTCTACGTAAATGAGACTATCTTTGATGTCAGTCTGATCTGCGCAGTGCAAACCCAATGTGTCATTCCAACCCGCACAAAACGCCTTGACCCATCATGCAACCGGCCTAACCGGTAATGCATTCTCGCCACAGGCTTTACGTAATCGTCGTTAACATTCTAATGCCTTTTTTCCACGGGCAACCTCGATTTTAATACACGTACACCGATCACCTTGTAGAACTGTTAAATTGACACTCTTCAATTCAACGCCACACAGCAACAATACTTTCAACTGCATGCCCCTCGAATGTACACTATACATCAAGAACAGTGCCACATAACGTCTTCCGTATCCTACTTGCGCTTGCCCGATCTCCTGCCCTTGTAAGAACTGTATTGTCAATACTGTATTTACAACCCCGGCTAGATAACTGCAGGGCTTCCGGTTATTGACTGTGGAGTTGTGGGAGCGTTACACTATCTCAGGGGTCAAAATGAGGCTGTCGACCTTAATTTAAACACATTTTGATAATGTATCAGAGCGAAGAATTAATCAGGGTCCTCGAATAGACATTTCCTCTTGGTGATTAAGAAGGCGCTTGAGCTGGATTTAATCTTTTTACTATCGGATCGCAGACAGTTTCGTGGCACTAAAAACCACATTCTCAGCTGATATCTGCATAACAATGAATCATGAAAGAGTAACAGGACCTAATGCACACTGACATAAAAAACTTAAAGAACTTTTAAAAATAGTAAAAAAGTGGAAATTGTACTCACGTAAATGAGCCATAAGAGCTCAGCAGCCAGAAATATGGAATCCGACATCCGTTGTCAGGCCAAACTACTAAACCTCTAAATGACGGTACGTCAATAAATCAGAATCATCCAGACGTAGGGATCCAATTCCAAAATGATCGGTGATGCCTAACAAATTACATCAAGGTAAGAAATCACCAAAGGACCTCCGCAGGGGATCATATGTGGGCCCACATTCTGGGACGTTGCTGTTGAGCCACTGATAGACAGCCTAGACAGAAATAACAGAGCAAAGCGGATGCTAGTGTACCCTGATTATTTGTTCGTGGTGGTTTCGGGAGACTCAAGAAGACAGAACAAAAGACCTTTTTTTGGGTTATCTGCCTTCTGACGGGTTTGATGCAGCCTGCCACGAATTCCCCCCCTGTGCCAACCCCTTCTTCTCTAGCACTCGCAACCTACGTCTTCAGTTATTTGCTGGTTGTATTCCAATCTCTGTCTTCCTCAACAATTTTAGCCCTCTCCCATCGAAGTCATTTTCTGATGTCTTAACAAATGTGCTATCATCCTGTCCCTTCTCCTTGTCAGTGTTTTCCACGTGTTCCTTGTCCGCCTGCTTAGCTGGGTGGTAACGTGCTTGCCTCCCATGCACTGGGCCCGGGTTCGATTCCCGGACGGGTCGGGAAGTTTTCTCCGCTCGTGTTGTGCTCCTCATCGGCCGCAAGTCGGCCAATGTGGCGCCGACTGAAATAAGACTTGCGCTTGGCGGCCGAACCCGAAAGGGACATCCCAGCCAACGATGCCATACTATCATTTCATTTTCATTTCACATGTACCTTTCCTCTCCGATTCTGCGCAGAACTTTCTCTTTCCTTTCATTATCAGTGCTCCTAATTTTCAATATTCGCCTGTAGCACTACATCTCAAATTCTCCGATTCTGCCGGCCGCGGTGGCCGAGCGGTTCTAGGCACTTCAGTCCGGAATTGCGCGACTGCTATGGTCGCAGGTTCGAATCCTGCCTCGGGCATGGATGTGTGTGATGTCATTAGGTTAGTTAGGTTTAAGTAGTTTCTAAGTTCTAGGTGACTGATGACCTCAGATGTTAAGTCCCATAGTGCTCAGAGCCATTTGAACCATTTTTTTTTGCTCCAATTCTCTTCTGTTCCGGCTTTCCCACAGTCCATGCTTCACTACCATACAATGCTGTGCTCCAGACGTACATTCTCAGAAATTTCTTCCCCATATTAAGGCCTATGTTTGATACTAGTCGACTTCTCTTGGCGAGAAATGCCCTTTTTGCCAGGGCTTTTGATGTCCTCAAAACAAACGACTACGCAGCTCCTAGTATAAATCGATGAATGGTGTAACAACAATTAACTAAGAACTGCTGCTAACAAGTCGGTGTATTTACTACTGAAAGACGTACTTAAAAGAAACCCCAGCATGAAGCTAAAAAACAAAACATTGCAGCGCAAATGAGTGACAAGATATCGATGTTTACACGTTGGCAACAAATTCCTATCTTCTGTTCATAAATAGTTAATTTTAAGACTTTAATTTCTTAATTACTTTGAAGACTATAAGTATTTAAAGCTGCAATATTGTTAATCCTTATTGCAAATATGAAATTTCAAATAAGTTTCACATTCTGTTCATGTACAACTCCATATTGTGAAAATACGACCTGTCTCAGTTACAAGGTGACAGACATTGAAAGGAAGCAAATAAAATTTTTAAAAATAAAAAATAATCTACATCTACATCCATACTCCGCAAGCCACCTGACGGTGTGTAGCGGAGGGTACTTTGAGTACCTCTATCGGTTCTCCCTTCCATTCCAGTCTTGTATTGTTCGTGGAAAGAAAGATTGTCGGTATGCCTCTGTGTGGGCTCTAATCTTGCTTGACTCCTCGGTGAAGGTATGTTCTCGAAACTTCAACAAAAGCTCGCACCGAGCTACTGAGCGTCTCTCATGCAAAGTCTTCCACTGGAGTTTATCTATCATCTCGGTAACGCTTTCGCGATTACTAAATGATCCTGTAACGAAGCACGCTGCTCTCCGTTGGATCTTCTCTATCTCTTCTATGAACCCTATCTGGTACGAATCCCACACTGGTAAGCAATATTCAAGCAGTGGGCGAACAAGTGTACTGTAACCTACTTCCTTTGTTTTCGGATTGCATTTCCTTAGGATTCATCCAATGAATCTGTCTGGCATCTGCTTTACCGACGATTAATTTTATATAGTCATTCCATTTTAAATCACTCCTAATGCCTACTCCCAGATAATTTATGGAATTAACTGCTTTCTGTTGCTGACCTTTGGTAACACGAAGATAGATTAAAAAACCACGTAAAGACCAGACGAGTGGCAGAGGGGTAGCTTACAGTGCAACACCCCAAAACAAACTGGACAATGTGTGTCAAGAAAGCCGTTTATTAACGAAAAGGGAAATATAAATAAAATAAACACATTCCACAACTCCAGTCTATACACATTCCAGGAAGACTGGAATACTGACACCGCGGAAGTAAACGGTCAGCCCGTGGAGGCCTCGTGCACGCGCAAGCGACGTGCGGTGGCAACTGAAGAATCGGTGTTTTTGACTAGTCAGTAATTATTAATTTGGCCTGACAACGAATATAGGATTTCGTGTTCTGGGCCACTTAGTTCTTATGATTTAGTTTCGTGAGTATAGTTAATTATTTTTTATGTTAGTGGATTTTAGAGTCTGTTATTATTTCACGATTCATTGTTGTGCAGATGTCACCTGAGGATGTGGTTTCCAGGATCACGAAACTTGTTAGGGCCCGATAATTAAAAAAATTAAATACAGTTGAAGCGGCTTCTTAATCCCCAAGATTATTCGTCACGCCTATGGGTGCCCTGTTACAAGGTTTTCCGTTTACGATTAAATCCACACAGCAGTACGTCACAGAGTTTGTATCGCACGCTACATACTGCCAAGAGAGCGTGTGTTCCAGCCGTTGCTGCTAGTGTGGCTTTGCACAAAGCACGGACGAGAGGGACATTTCGATTATTTCTTGTTTGTTTGGAAAGAGTGACTGAAACTTAAGTAGCCTCCATCCTTTAAATTATTGAAAAGAAGGGTATCTTCGCCAATCGCTTCACGATGATTTGCAAAGCACAGTGGTAGCTGCTGGCACGTAACAAGACGACTAGAACGCATACGGATTCACTGGCCGACATAATAATTCGTCACCTCTCTTCTGTATTTAAATTAGTAGCAGCGCTTAGGGTATTCCCCGCTCCGGTATCAGGACGACCCGTTACTGGGCGTCCGGCAGAGGCGTGGGGGTGAGAAGTGCAGCCGTTGCCCCCCTCCCCCCTCTAGCGGACTCGTGCGCAGGCCGGCGCTCCTGACAGCTGCGCGTTTTATTGCCAGGCGAAAACATTCCTACGCGCCGCGCCGCCGCCGCCGCTGCGCCTCCCGTTTAAAATTCATGAGCATACGCGGCGCCGGGAGGCGTCCTGCCAGACGCTATACAGTATTCATCCGCGCCTCCAAACTGACAGCTCTTGCCCGCTTTTCCGACAGCTTGCTTATGCGCGCGTCTTCGGAAGTAGCGCCCCTACGAAATTTGTGTGTTTCACCTGTGTGGGACCAGTCTAGCAGCGTAAGAGAACGCGTAACACCCGCTGCTGCTGCTGCCGCTGCTGGTTAGTGTAGGACCCCCTACATCATTAGCGTCCGCACAAAAAGAACTGCACACTTATGGAAATGTGCATAGCAAATGAATATGCGGGATGTGCGGAAAACAGGTTCCAGTATTTACAGAGAAGAGAAGAAAAAAGTTCCTACAAACGTTGGTCGTAAGATTCACATCTTCGGAGTGATAGTCTCTATCATTTCCATCAGAGATCACAGTGTCTCTGCGCTACTCTTCATAACACGGGCAGGACGTGACCGCCGTCCATTACAATGCAGCCTCCAACCCTACGTCTCGAATCACGCGTTCGTTGAAACACCCCTGGTTGTTGCCGGACTATGTCGCAGGCACTAAACACACGTTCTCATAGTTTATCCACATCGTTTACGGGGACCGCATATACCAAGGTGTTTACGTGCCCTTAAAGCCAAAATCCACAGGGTTAAGGTCAGGAGAAAGTGCAGGCCGAGGTATTTGCCCTCCCCGACCAATCCATCGCTCCCGAAACGCTCATCTGAGGTGTCGTCTAACATGAGGTTGAAAATGGACCGGTGCCCCATCATGCTTGTACCACATTTGCAGTTGCTCATGCATTCAGTGGCACATTCTCCATCAGCACAGGTAATTGGCTCCGAAGGAAGTGACGATAGCTAGCGGCAGTGAATGCGTTGTGTAGAACTTTGGTGGATGTGCAAGTTGACGTACAACCGTGGTCTAGGCGCAGCGTTTTATATTAGTACCACAAATTCTTTAGTCCAGGGTTGGAATCCCACCACCGCTTAAATTTTGAATAATAATCAGCTTTGGCGGCTGAAAACTTCCGGCATGAGAAATCATCCTCATTCTACCAACGGCCTTGTCAAAGGGGGCAGAGGAGTGGACAGAGGTTCAGAGCACTCTCTTGCCCTTGGGGGTGCGAAACTGCCCCTAGGGGAGGAAGAATCAGCAACGGTAGTTCGCTGCTGTGGTTTAGTGCAAATATTACTAGTGATGGTGGAACGAACATACGAATGTACGGACTGTGCTGTTTTACGATATATGGACATGTGTGCTCGCACTACTTAGCAGTGTAACGAATGTATATAACAGCAAATGACAGAGACATATAAAAGTGTCAGCTTGTATCAAGTAGACATGGCTTAAAGCCAAATCGTCTGCACTTGATAAAGGCCTAAGGCCGAAATTGCAATAGTGGAAATGAAAAGTTTAACAGTCACTGGCGTAAACATGATGTCTTTCAAGAAATTTCACATGAATGTGAATCCCAGTTATGAAAAGTTAATGATTAATGACTTAAAGAAGGCAATGGAAACCACTGCGTTAAAGACACACAAATTGGATCCACAGACCATGTGGCCTGTAATTGAAAAAGTGCCATGATGATCTCTCCACTACCAAAAGCACCCGAATAGTCCCCCATTCGTATCTCTGGAAGGGGAATGCCAGTGGTGGAGGTGAACATGAGAAAAAGGTTAAATAAACAACGAAAGGATAACGTTCCACGAGTAGGGGCATGGAATGTCAGAAGTTTGAATGTGGTAAGGAAGCTAGGAAATCTGAAAATCAAAATGCAAAGTTACAGTGTACAGTTCAAAAATGGTTCAAATGGCTCTGAGCACTATGGGACTTAACAGCTGAGGTCATCAGTCTCCTAGAACTTAGAACTACTTAAACCTAACTAACCTATGGACATCACACACATCCATTCCCGAGGCAGGATTCGAACCTGCGACCGTAGCGGTCGCCCTGTTCCAGACTGAAGCGCCTAGAACCACTCGGCCACACCGGCGGGCGAACAGTTCACTGATAGGGTGGTTCTCATCAGAATCGACAACAAACTAGCACCGACAATGATAGTTCAGGTATACATGCCGACGTCGCAAGTTGAAGATGAAGAGGCGGAGAAGGTATATGAGGATACTGCACGGGTAACTCAGTACGTAAATGGAGATGAAAATCTGGTACTTATGGGGGACTGAAACGCGGTTGTAGGGGAAGTCCACGTGGACACCTGTCCAAATGTTGATATTAAATTTGTATTGGTGACGTCTCTCTTGAAGTGCATGTGGGTAACGCATGAAGCTGCTGTACAAATTGTTTTATTGTACGACCTCTCTAATTATTTTGATCAGAGCAGACTCCGTTCATTGGACGGGTGAAATTAATTTTAAAAAGCGCATTTGTTGACATTTGGTTAGCTGAAATGACTACTTCAGTGATTGACACGTAACACTAATTATTTGAATGATCAGTAAAAGCAACAACAGCTATAATCAACCACTATGTTCTGCTTTGCGTGCAATATTTATTTTAATAGTTGTCACAAACATGGCTTGCTGAATTTGCTTACATTTTAGGTTCTAAAAATCGCTGTCTTCGCCTCTCTCCCCTTCGGAGCGTTGTGTTAATGCAGTGAAATTTCCGCTGCAGCGCAGTAGATCAGGATTTGACTGTGTGCACAGTGAGAAGCCGTCACAGGGACTTCGTTTGTTTTCTCGCCGGCCAAAATCTCTCGTCGTGGCTACGTCCTCACTAGCGCCGTCTTCCCAGAATCGCACTGGACCGCGGCCAAGAACTTCTGCGAAGAAGAAATTCGTTCTGCCTGCAGCAGCAGCAGCTTTAAGCGTATTCACCGCGAGAGTCTCGTAAAGTCAGCACGACAATTCAATTCGTTTCGACGACGACTTAGCATTTGCGGTAGCGTCGTGGCTCAAATGGCTCTGAGCACTATGGGACTTAACTTCTGAGGTCATCAGTCCCCTAGAACGTAGAACTACTTAAACCTAACTAACCTAAGGACATCACACACCCATGCCCCAGGCAGGATTCGAACCTGCGACCGTAGCAGTCGCGCGGTTCCAGACTAGCGCCTAGAACCGCTCGGCCACCCTGGCCGGCGGTAGCGTCGTGTTCATGGACTTAGCCACGCCACGTCGCACAGCGCTTGTAAATTATCCGCAGCCAATCATAATGTCCTCTCACTGCGAAAAACTTAGGACTATCTACATTTTCGTTCAACCCAATCTGTCACCAATATTACAGACAGATACGTTGAAGAAAGGAATGCTCATATTCATAGCATTTATGGTTTTAGAAAAGTTTTGAAAATACTGACTGGACTAAATTCCGTAGTTATCAGGCATAAAATACAGTCAGCGAAAGGCTATCTACATCTCGTACGGGAACCAGGGTCGAGGACGTAAAAGGCTGCAGTAACTGAGGAGAGAATGAGATAGTGTTACAGCCTATCCCAGATATTATTTAATTTGTACTGTGAGCAATTAATGAAAGAAAACCAAGGTGGGTTCAGAATCGAATGTGACCGGGAAAGAAGCCTTCATCTCTAGGATCAAGAAGATGGAAATATCGTACCAGGTGGCTAGAGGAGCTTATAACAAACAACAGACGTCAGTCAAAGCCAAGGCCACTCTATGGTTTACAAACCACTCGTTCGAGCAATTATAGTCAACCTAGGACGCTTCCCAGTATGGATTAATAGAAGAGACAGAGAAGATACAACAAAGAAAGGCATATTTCATCACTGGATTCCGGCAGCAGACGATAGAAGAGAGATTTGTATGACAGAGATGTTTGCTGTCAAAATTCCGAGATCGTACATTCGAAGAAGGCCCAGGCAGTATATTCCATATTGGAAAATGTCTGTTGAGAATTGACTACGACGGCAAAGTGAAAGAGATTAGAATTCGCGAATGGAACAGTGAAGTAATAGATGGTAGTGGCACCAGAAGTACCCTCTGCCACACACCGTAAGGTGGCTTGCGGAGTCTGGATGTATGGATAGATGTAGAATGTATAGGAATAATATCTGAACGAAAAATGTGAAACCGAGGCGAGAGTGAATTTGGCGATGCTCTTAGGCCGGATGAGAGAGAAGTGTGAATACAGAAAACGGTAGAACAACGAACAGTTCAAATGGTTCAAATGGCTCTGAGCACTATGGGACTTAACATCTGAGGTCATCAGTCCCCTAGAACTTAGAACTACTTAAACGTAACTGACCTAAGGACAACACACACATCCATGCTCGAGGCAGGATTCGTAGCGGTCGCGCGGTTCCAGACTGTAGCGCCTAGAACCGCTCGGCCACACCGGCCGGCCACAACGAACAGTACTTGCATGTGGAAAAATTGAGCGATAGCATGCGGGGGAATTCTTTCCCTGGTTACATAACACGAATGATCCCGAATAAACTGCCCAAGAAGATTTTCATCCACGCTCTTGTAAAAAAGAAAACAACAAAGGTGCTTGGTTCACTGAGGAGACAAGGATCACAGCTGTCTCGAAGGAAAGAAGACGACACATTACTAAGACGGCCAGGATAGTCATCGAAGCATTATGCGAACCGCTTACTGCAGAAAGGCAACATCTTCACATTTCCTACTTTTAAACTACAGACAAGAAGTTGAAAAAAACTGGCTTACTTCCATTTATCTCCTGTCATGTAGTTCTGGTTTCTTGATATAAGTGTACTTTTACACATGTAAAAATCAAGTATGACGTAAGGTGAAAAGAGGGGGACGATTTTGTTTGTGTTGAACCTGTTCCCTTTGTACAATTCACTGGATTTTCAAATTTTTTTAGGGTTAACTTAATTGTTTTAAAATGGAATTGTACGTATAAATGTCTTTTATTTTAATAAAAGCTGTCTGTTACATATTTCTGAATAATATTTGACGTTTTGAATGGTTGTATTGCTCAATTAACTTCATCTACATCACGACATGCCGTTGTTGTCGGCCATGATGTGACTGAATTCCAAAATTGCATCTTGTCTAGAGGGATATACATCTAGAGGGATATACACCAAAGATTTCTTGATGTCATCCATTTTCTTGTTATTTATAACCAGTACAGATATGTAGGCATCTTTTGAAGGGAGTTCAAAAGGTCGTACAGCCTTTCGAAAGTTAAAAGTGTGCATCGTTAAGCCAAAAATATTCATCTTCAGCTGAAAATGTCATTTCATGGCATTTTGAAATCCTGAGAAACCTTTTCGTTTCTAGAAACGGCTGTACCATACGAATCATCGTTCAGGCAGATTTTTTTTTGAATGTAGGCCACCAGGGGCTGTAGTCGATAAAAGAATGTATCCTCATTTGAACAACGGAAAACCTATTATCGCTTTTTCGGAATATTTTATGAGGTTAACAGCTTCATCTACTGTGTAGCTTCTTTCCTGGCCCGGACTAGTTTCCTATCTGCAGCAAACAGAAAACTGACAACATTGCCAGACCGGTGTTAATGTGCGAACAGGTTTCCTTTTTGCGTTAAAAATGCATTGATCCACTCAGAACCATAACTCTAAAAAAAAACGTTTACTTATAAATTTCGGACTAGCTGCCTTTCTGCAGTAGCCGACTTATGTACAAAAGCGTTATCAGTAACTTGACTGGATCGATTCGCCCCTTCCACAATACAAATCTTCCCGTCTATTGCATTATCGTTCATACGACAACTCCCGAAACAAGGCCTCGCATTAACAACCTAAGTACCGATTCACGCCTCCTGTTATCTCGCGCGAACATAGTAGAGAACTACGCTAACAGTTTCAAAGCCCACGCGTGGAAAAGCGGGTGTGAAAACACGACTGCAATTTTCCCTCCGCCGATAATGTACCGATACGCGGGCGCGGTCGTGTTTTCACCGCGGCTTATTCACCGAAAGCGATTTAGTGCCGGTAACTCCCGAACATAACGCAACCTTTCCATTGCGAAACAAAACACGGTCGCGCTAAAAAAAAAGGGAAAGGCCTGTAGTAACAATTCTTTCTATTGAATAGGAACAGTATTCACATTTCTGTCGCCTCCACCTCCCCACCCCCTTTTTTTTACGTATCGTTTCTGTTGCACGGTACACCCCTCCTCCCAACCCCTTCGGCACCGCAGCGACACAAATAATAAAAGAAAAAAGTGTCCGTGTGAGCTATGGCGGCTGCGCGGGACGCGACTAAATCACACTCGCCGCACTCTGACGTCCTCGCCCTGTTTTATTGGCCTGCACTGACTGATGTTATTGGCGCCGATACCGTAGCTCGCTCTCTGCCGCAGACACACCGAGGACGCGCCTATCCACACGACGCAGTGAAGTGGGGGTCCTTAATAAAGCGTGACCCACAGAAGCTCACAGCTATGGTAATTTCAAGCAAAAATATTCAGTCAGTTTTCGGGCGCACATCCGGAGCAGCATCTTCCTATAGTTCATCTTCTGATGTTTCGGCTATTAACCGTACGGTTATCTTCAAGGTGACTCGTTAACTTAGTTTTCCGTGTCCAGACGAGTTTACACTGATGAAAGAAAAGCAACACCAAGAACGAGTTGTGCGACATATCTTTTCAAATTTCGCGCCTGTCGCATAAGAGTGTCGCTAGTAGCACCACTACGACGGTGCAAATCAGGTCTGTTATAAATACACGATGCAAGGGTCGTGAGCGTTGATTATCTTTGAGACTGGACGTGGTGAGCAGATGTTAGTCAAGAACTATTGTTTTACAGAGGAAGACTGCACTGTAGTTCCTTCTCTAGATTGTCGCACAAATAACAAAATAGTAGGTATCGAAATAGATGACATAGGGATGGAAAAACAATTAAAATCGCTCAAAAGAGGAAAGGCCGCTGGACCTGATGGGATACCAGTTCGATTTTATACAGAGTACGCGAAGAAACTTAGCCCCCTTCTTGCAGCGGTGTACCGTAGGTCTCTAGAAGAGCGCAGCATTCCAAAAGATTGGAAAAGGGCACAGGTAATCCCAGTTTTCGAGAAGGGACGTGGAACAGATGTGCAGAACTATAGACCTATATCTCTAACGTCGATGAGTTGTAGAATTTTGGAACACTTATTATGTTCGAGTATAATGATTTTTCTGGAGACTAGAAATCTACTCTGTAGGAATCAGCATGGGTTTCGAAAAAGACGATCGTGTGAAATCCATTTCGCGCTATTCGTCCACGAGACTCAGAGGGCAATAGACACGGGTTCCCAGTTACATCCCGTGTTTCTTCACTTCCGCAACGCGTTTGATACAGTTCCCCACAGTCATTTAATGAACAAAGTAAGAGCATATGGACTATCAGACCAATTGTGTGATTGGATTGGAGAGTTCCTAGATAACAGATTGCAGCATGTCATTATTAATGGAGAGAAGTCTTCCGAAGTAAGAGTGATTTCAGGTGTGCCGCAGGGGAGTGTCGTAGGACCGTTGCTATTCACAATATATATAAATGGCCTTGTGGATAACATCGGAAGTTCACGGAGGCTTTTTGCGGATGATGCTATAGTATATCGAGAGGCTGTAACAATGAAAAATCGTACTGAAGTGCAGGAAGATTTGCAACGAATTGGCGCATGGTGCAGGGAATGGCAAGTGAATCTCAATGTAGACAAGTGTAATGTGCTGCGAATACATAGAAAGAAAGATCCCTTATCATTTAGCTTCAATATAGCAGGTCAGCAACTGGAAGCAGTTAATTCCATAAATTATCTGGGAGTAGGCATTAGGAGTGATTTAAAATTGAATGACCATATAAAATTAATCGTCGGTAAAGCAGATGCCAGACTGAGATTCAATGGAAGAATCCTAAGGAAATTCAGTCCGCAAACAAAGGAAGTAGGTTACAGGACACTTGTTCGCCCACTGCTTGAACACTGCTCACCGGTGTGGGATCCGTACCAGATAGGGTTGATAGAAGAGATAGAGGAGATCCAACGGAGAGCAGCGCGCTTCGTTACAGGATCATTTAGTAATCGCGAAAGCGTTTCGGAGATGATGGATGAACTCCAGTGGAAGACTCTGCAAGAGAGACTCTCAGTAGCTCGATACGGGCTTTTGTTGAAGTTTCGAGAACATACCTTCACCGAGGGGTCAAGCAGTATATTGCTCCCTCCTACGTATATCTCGCGAAGAGACCATGAGGATAAAATCAGAGAGATTAGAGCCCACACAGAGGCATACCGACAATCCTTCTTTCCACGAACAATACGAGACTGGAATAGAAGGGAGAACCGATAGAGGTACTCAAGGTACCCTCCGCCACATACCATCACGTGGCTTGCGGAATATGGATGTAGATGTAGATGTAGATTATGAACATCTCACTGAGTTCGAACGACGTCTCGTAATACGGCTACGAGAAGCTGGATGTTCATCCACAAACAGCATAAACCGTCCATGTGTTGACCGACAAAGTGCAACAGCCAGAGAACTCTATTCCACACACTGACATCCGGCACCTGCACAACACAATGCATGCACTTCTGCATCTTTGCAGTCAACATTCTGGTGGTTGCACCGGTAATTAACCTACCGGCATGTCCGAACTACGGGTTGTACCATTCTGCAATACGACTGAAGGCCGAAGACAACAGCGAGAAACTACCTGATAAGATAATATTCAAATCTATTTCGAAGACTTAAAACAGTATTGAGACTGGAAACTACTTTGTTAGCTCAGAATAAAGTTTCTCAGTCTTGTCAATGCTGCGTTGAAGAGCCTTCGTAGCTGGTAAACTTAATAGTTATAATTGAGCTCGCAGAATTACGGAATTTGTGACAGTCTGCTCTGGCCTCGTTGTGTTGACAGCTTCAGAAAGTGCATGGGTATGGGCCAAAATCAGGTAAGAGCGCACAAGTAAATAACGAAATATAGAAAAACGGTTCAAATGGCTCTGAGCACTATGGGACTTAACATCTGTGGTCATCAGTCCCCTATAACTTAGAACTACTTAAACCTAACTAACCTAAGAACATCACACACATCCATGCCCGAGGCAGGATTCGAACCTGCGACCGTAGCGGGCACGCGGTTCCAGACTGAAGCGCCTAGAACCGCACGGCTACACCGGCCAGCTGAAATATAGAAGCATTAATTTTAACGTTTTGAATATCTCAGTATATTTAACCCAAAAATTCCCGAAATATATTAATTAATATGATTTCGTTGTAACTTATCTTATTCTGCAGCATCACCTTCAAAGTACTCCACTCGGGAGGAAAACATCAGCGTGTCTACCACTTTTAATAATCCTAAAAGACTCCTTATGCGGTTCAGTTTTAGTCTCATCAATTACATCAAATCTTCGTACTATTAACTTGATTTTTTTTTCATCATGAAAGAAGTGACATGGAGCTACGTCTGGTCAGTAAAGCTCGTAGGAAACTACAGATGTCTTGTTTCCACTATCAAATTCCTGTATAATGTTGGCCGTATTCGGTTGTCCATTGTCATGGTGTAATACCCACATGTTTCCACGTCGTGTCGTGCGTCAAAACATTTATAACAGAACCACAGATCTTTTTTTATGACCACCTGACCGAGAGGGAAAATCAGTTTATGGAAAAGCCTGCCAGTATCGGAGGAACACAGCAACAAAGACCTAATGTTGTTCGACTTGTCGAGCTTGTTTTGGCCGAGGTGAAGGGCTCTGCCGTTACTGTGACTGCGGCTTAGTTTCCACGCCATTTACTCAACTTTCATTACTAATGACAATCACTGAAAGAAACTTTGGCTAGCCTTGAAACAGTTGTTGAAATTTCCTGTAGACTTCGAGGCGAAGTTGCTTCTGATTGTCTTGAAGCACAAACTTCACCGCAAACCTTCTCGTGCTCAATTCTGCTGACAGTACGTTCATACGTACCACAAATTAGTCCCAAGGTGTTGCAGCGACCTAGGATGACCTGTCTACGTGCTGGCAGAATGGGATCCCTCACTTTCTGAACATTTTCTAGTGTGATGCCAGTTGACGGCCGTCCTTAAAGATCGTCCTCAGTCGATGTTCGCTCGACTTTGAAGCGCTTGTAGCAACTTTAAGTCTGTGTCGTCGCCTCCAAAAGCTTCCTTCAACATTTGGTTAGTTTCCCAAGTTAGTAACAAAACGTTGCACAAACACGCTCTCCTCACACATGATTTCTTTAGTGTCGTAGGCAAAAAAAAACCTTATTAACTCTGCGTTCTGTTTTAGGGAAGCTATTTCAAAACCGCAAAATCACGGCATCACGACAATGGAAAGACACTCACTAACAACCAATGAAACTACTCATTCCGCAGCCACACTAATTCAAGGAAGATGTATGGAGAAAGGCAGCAATATTTCAGTGTACTAGCAACCATTTGCGAGATACCAATTGCTAGTTTTAATATACAAATTGGGGAGATTAACATGGGAAAAATTTAGATTTAGAGAATAAATTACCAGGAAGATGGCTTTACCGACTAATACGTATTTTACGCATGTTAAAAAATTAAATGGTCATTAACTATCTTCCGTCATGATCAGTGTTATACTTTTCCCAACGAGAAACATTTAATTTGACCCATTTTGAAAATCGGTGATGTGGAACACATGTCTCTCTAAAACTTAGATAATTCGATGTTTTCGTTTGACTCTTAGATTTTCAAAGTTAAAATTTTGTTTGCAGACGGACTTGAACAAGATTACAAATATGGAAAATGTATAGCAAGTCAGTACAAAAGCACATTTCTTCTCATGACAAACATATAATACTACATATATATATTAAACATAAAATTTTGAGATGGCATTAACATGTCACATTCCATTGCTTTTTTGCATTCTTTGGAGCTACTGGGGCGTATACATTCCACTAACTTCAAACGATGATCAAACCAGCAGCTTTACCGAAGATTGTAGGAGCGTTTCGAAACAGCGACCATAAGGTACAGGAAGCAGCTACACGCAGAGGCCCAGTATGGGCTGTAATCATCGTATAGAGGCGAAACTTGTTAGATATGCTACTATGTTAATGCGGAAACAAGTTACATTAGAAACAAATTAGTGCTGTGACGCCAAGGTGCAGACATGGCGCTCTACACAGTTTTTATGACGATATGGCATCCACCCTGTCCATCGAAGTTGGTGATATGTGGCCGGGCAACATTCTATGGAGTGACGAGGGACATTACACACCACAGTGTGCAGTGAATACACAGAATTGCCGAACCTGAGGGACTGTTAAAGCGCGTGTTGTGGGCGAAGGGTCAGTGCACTCTCCGTATGTGACTGTGTGGTTTGGATTCACAAGCATCTTTATTCTCAGTCAGTTCTTCTCTGAAGAGAATACACCCAGAGGGCCTGCGAAGTGTATCGTGACGTGTGCACGTTATCGAAATCTCCTTGTGCAGCATGTGATTCCTGCCTTGGAAAACCACTGTTCTCATGCAAAATGAGGCAACACCTCACGTCGCTCCTCAAGTGGTAGGTTTGCTTAACGCAACCTTCCACGAACGTATTCTCTCCAGAGGATTTCCAGATGCGTGACGTGTAAGATCCGTGAATCCACGTGAATTTTGGCTCCGAGGTATCTAAAAGACAATTCAGTCTCTCCTTGATCTGAAGGCCAGTGTACAGCAACTGCTGACCACGTCGTTTTACGGTTGCCGCATCTCTTCGAGTTCTCCGGTGCTCATATTAGACAAATTGTGAAAGTGGCGGTTAATAATAAAATCAGCATTATGTCTTTCTCACTGTGGCCGAGCGGTTCTAGGCGCTTCAGTCGGGAACCGCGTGACTGCTACGGTCGCAGGTTCGAATCCTGCCTCGGGCATGGATGTGTGTGATGTCCTTAGGTTCGTTAGCTTTAAGTACTTCTAAGTTCAAGGGACTGATGACCTCAGATGTTAAGTTCTAGCGGACTGATGACCTCAGAAGTTAAGTCCTATAGTGCCCAGAGCCATTTGAAAAACGTAGCCAGATAAAATTTTTCACACGCAGCCTGAAGGGCTAATGTGAAAAACAAACTAAGAAGGAAATACAAATTCCCAAAGCGCAACTGGTTCAAATGGCTCTGAGCACTATGGGACTTAACTTCTGAGGTCATCAGTCCCCTAGAACTTAGAACTACTTAAACCTAACTAACCTAAGGACATCACACACATCCATATCCGAGGCAGGATTTGAACCTACCACCGTAGCGGTCGCGCCGTTCCGGACTGTAGCGCCTAGAACCGCTCGGCCACTCCGGCCGGCTACAACTCCAGAAGGGCTGATTTTAAGGAACAGCAAACAACAACCAACAACGCCTGAAGGGATGATGAGCTGGTGCGTTTCTGGCGCCAGTTTCTATCGATCGTCATTTTGATCTTTGAGTCGACTTCGATGCTTACTTGTATTCTGCTCACCTTTAGCGGCGCGGATTTAACGGCAGCGCGTACGCTCCGCTGGGGAGGTCTGTCGGCATCGGCGGTGAGCGAGAGTCACGTGGGACAGTGTACGTAGGTAGGACGGCAAGAGGACGAGTCGGACAACGAAGGAGCAGGGCCAGCGGCTACGGCACGTTGAGTCGTGAGGGCAGATCCACCGCTCATGGTGATTTGGTTGCCCTAGAGGTCGGACGGACAAGCTCCTTCGAGTCTGTTATAGGCTACGCCGACCGATTGAATTGGAGTCTCCGAGTTGCTTCGGTGGGTTGCATGCGGCTGAAGTGAATATGCCAGTGTACTAAAAATCCGTTGGAATTGTCTTAGTTGTTGATCATTTACCTCGGTGTCGTGACTAACTATCTTGACGGCAGTTGAGGAAGTGTGGCTACGGCCAACCAACAGACTTGAAGCGTGGTTAAAAACGTAGCTAGAAGCTCAACGAGTAGTGAGTAAGCCCGGCTCTGGAGTTTCAAGACACGCCGAGACAGGTCCTCTATTCTATCTCGTAGTTCATTTGGTAGTTTGGCGTGTAAATGTGCGCCGATATAATTCTGGTCATCTTAATTTTAGGGCATAATTTTTAGCGAACTTATTAACCAAAGTTTAAGGGCTGGCACTGGCCAAGTAACTCACGGAGGCTAATTTGTTTCTGTTCAGTTGTATTGATCACCTGTTCTCTGGTCCCGGCGGAGGTTCGAGACCTCCCTCGGGCATGGGTGTGTGTGTTTGTCCTTAGGATAATTTAGGTTAAGTGGTGTGTAAGCTTAGGGACTGATGACCTTAGCAGTTAAGTCCCAGAAGATTTCGCACACATTTGAACATTTGAACCTGTTCTCTAGATAAGATTGTGTAGTTTATGTCACAGAATATTGTCTGCCGTTGATTTGTGTTGTGCGCTCTGCTACCAAGTGTAAATGTGCGCCGTGATAATTCTTGTCATGTTAACCTTAGGACATGATTTTTAGAGAACTCGTTAATCAAAGTTTAAGGGCTGGCACCGGCCAGGTAACTCACGGAGACTAACTTGTTTCTATTCATTTGTATTGATCACCTGTTCTTTAGATAAGATTGTGTAGTTTATGTCTCAGCTGATTAAAAAAAATTGCCAGTACCACAACCAATAACGCCTGAAGCACTAATTTAAAAAAATTGCAACTAACAACCAGTAACGCCTGAAGGGCTGATTCCAACAAAAAAGAGCAAACTGCAACCACTAACGCCTGAAGAGCTGATCTTAAGAAATAACAACTACAACCAATGATGCCTGAAGGGCTAATTAAAGAAATGCAATTAGATACTCTTTGCATGTATGTGTATGTATGTATTTATTGAACTGCAGACCTAGAAACGACGGAGAGGCTTCGTCCCCGCCGTAGCCCTCAGTAGGCAGAATAAGGGGAACCAGCCCGTATTCGCTGAGGCACATGGAAAATTGCCTTAAAAACCATCCACAGGCTGGCCGGCACACCGGACCTCGACACTAATCTGCCGGGCGGATTCGTGCCGAGGACCGGCACACCTTTCCGCTCGAGAAGCAGTGCGTTATACCGCACGGCTAGCCGGGTGGGCTAAAAAACTCAGTAATTAACTAGCACTTGAAAAGTTAATTTTCAAGCATGCCTGAAGGACTATCTTAAAGACATGCTATTTGACAACAAGGCATTTGACTGTATAATTAACAAAATGGCTCTGAGCACTATGGGACTCAACTGCTGAGGTCATTAGTCCCCTAGAACTTAGAACTAGTTAAACCTAACTAACCTAAGGACATCACAAACATCCATGCCCGAGGCAGGATTCGAACCTGCGACCGTAGCGGTCTTGCGGTTCCAGACTGCAGCGCCTTTAACCGCACGGCCACTATAATTAACAAGACACTTTAAACAGAAGCAAAAGGTTTAGCAGAGGAATCACAGTAATAGGTTGACTTTAAAATTTCCACAGATGACAATTACAGTCGATAATAAAATAACTGAAGCTTTGCTTTTCAGCTCTAAATTAGTGCGAACAGCTGCACGTTTTGCTCATACATGACCTGGTCGTTACACTACAGCCGGCTCGCAAACCACCATTTTAGCGTGTGAGTGTCCACAAGTCTACAACAAACTGAAACATTCAATTACCAGCCGGCACTGACAGTTAAATACAATACTAACAGAAATGAGAACCTAAATTGAATTATGCTGACCCCGCGTTAATAAGTTGGCGCTGCAAGGAGACATTTTGTTACTGAAATATAAGTTCGCGGCCCCACCCGCCAATTAAACAAACACTCGTGAGATACCAGCACGCCTGATAAATCGTACACAGCAAACACTCTCCCGTGAAGTTACTAACGAAACCATATAAAATCTTAATATAGGGAGGGGCAGATCCAGCCGACACAGAGATCAGATCAACACGTACAGTCAGGCAATACAAACTGTGTAACTTATTAGAACGGCCGGCAATAGCGGAAGAATCTAGGGGAGGTACCACACACTCTGCAGAAGCAAATAATAATTATGCTCACCGTGGCAAAAGGCTGCTGATTTCAATGCTGATCTAGCAAAACCGGAATGGATAGCCTCTAACGAATCGCGTCTGTGCGTCTCACAAAAACACCGAGGCCGTCATTCCATAATTCCTTACTTACAGGTTTCAACTAGCACGTTGCACCGTGCAAACGGACCGTACTGAAACCTCCATAAGCAACAGCGTACGGCCTGCTTGTTCTCTCCGGCAAGGCCGGTCGTGTCTACTTCGTCATACAGGCCACTTCTTCCTGCTAAAAGCACACACCGTGCAACCTACACGCTATCACGTGCCAAGCCAATCCAGAACTCACTGCTTGACAGTTCGCATTGACAGCCAAGGCGCCACCCTCTACTGCACACCCCTCCGAAGACTCTCCCACTGCGCTCTCTAACCTCTCTGACAAAGATCACTAGCTGTAAATAGGAAAGATAAACTAGCCGATAGCTGACGGCGCTCAGCGATCCGGCTCACACGGCCGCTTTTCTTCTCCAAATGGTTCAAATGGCTCTGAGCACTATGGGACTTAACATCTGTGGTCATCTGTCCCCTAGAACTTAGAACTACTTAAACCTAACTAACCTAAGGACATCACACACATCCATGCCCGAGGCAGGATTCGAACCTGCGACCGTAGCAGTCGCGCGGTTCCGGACTGCGCGCCTAGAACCGCTAGACCACCGCGGCCGGCTTTTCTTCTCCATCCTTCCCTAATCCGAGTTTGTGTCCCGACTCTAGTGATCTCGTCGTCGACAGGGCGTTAAACATTAATCTCCTCCTCCTCGTACAGGGTGTCCCAGGAGGAATGTAGAGTACTCAGGGATATGGTAGAAACGATCATTCAGAGGAAAAAAATTGAGTAACTATGGACTCTGAAATGCGTACCTTCAGGGCAATGAGTACTTCGCCATCTTCCGTACCGTGTAACAAATCTCTTCTGCTGCAAACTCTTTGCCTTCCAGATTTTGTATGGAGGTAGTATGGACCCAAACAAGAAAAAGTTATCTAGTAAACATTTACTCTGATATGTATTCCTAAAGAGCTAGGAACATTTGATCAGTAAAAGAGATGGGTTTCACTGCAGCGATGGTGAACGATTGCTCATAGCTCTTAAGATATGCCCTTTAGAACTTAAGTTTACTGGACATCTTTTTCTTGTTTCAGTCCACACTAACATCTCTCCAAATAGTAGTAATAGAAGAGATTTGTTTTACAGTATAGAAAATGAAGTAGTACTCATAGCTCTTAGGGTATGCATTTTAGAGCCCATATTTACTAGACTTTTTTGCTTCCGTTCATATAACTAAATACTGACCGTTTCTTTAGGGACAACCTGTATACCCGTAGTGATTTTTACCAAGTTTGAAAAGCTTATATAGGGTATAAGACAGATATGTAACATGATCCTGCGCTCAAAACTGTGTATTACTTTAGTAGGAAATACGTGTGACATCAACCACGAAAAGGTTAATTGTGATAGCAAGCGAAAGTGATGGCACGGTTCCTCGTCGTTAAACTTCGTTTAAAAGTTTCGGGCCGGCCAGCAGATTGCGTTAGGCGCGGCGTGTAAACTTTATAAATCCCGGGCCTGCGATCCATCACTTTGCGGGCGGCGGAGAATTTATCAGCGAGCCGCAGCGAGCAACCACGGATGGAGACAAATGGCGCACGCTTCTCGGAAGGGGCCACTTGCCCGCGCCCAGAGAGCGGCTGTCACGCGTGGCACAGCTGCACGCCAGGTTGCCGCGCTATTAGGCGCGAGGTTGCGGGGGTACGTTGAAGGCATGCATCCGCATTTCTTCAGTTTGGAATGTCACCAACTGCATCTCTTCAGTGACGAGTCCCGCTTCGAATTGGTCCCCGGTGTCGAGCGAAGATGTGTCTGGAGATGCCCTGGAGAGCGATGGGATACCAATCTGTCGCCTCCCCCCCCCCCCCCCCCCTCCTCCATACGGCCCGACAACCAGGGGTGATGCTCTGGCGTACTTTTTTCCATAGCAGGACCTTTTTGGTTGTCATCCGTAGCACCCTCACAGCACAACTGCACGTCGACGACACTCTACTCCCTGTTTTGTTGCCCGTGATCGCAGGCCAGCCTAGGCTTAACTTTCAGCAAGATAATGCCCGCCTGCACTAAGATAGTTTCTACTGGTTCTCGTCATGCCTGGCAAATCCTACCTAGGCTAGCAAGATCGCCAGATCTCTCCCCAATTGAGAACTTTTTGAGCATTATTGGCAGAGCCCGCCAATCAGCTCGGGACTGTGACGATCAAACGGTTTAATTGGCAAAGGTCCCGAGTTCGAGTCTCGGTCGGGCATAAAGTTTTAAGTAGCCACGAAGTTTCGTATCAGCGCACACTGCTGTGTGAAAACTTATCCGTATGCAGATCCTGTTAATAATCTGGTGACGAACACGATTATGAAATTCATGAGGGTATTTTAGGTCTGTCCTTGCAGCTACAACAAAATTCATGTTTTTTCACCAGACGCGTTTAGCTTTATGGAGAAAAGCATCATCAGTAGTGGTGATTTCTACTTGGTTCCTCGCCTACATCAGGAACTTCCGTCTACTAGAACAGCTTTGCTGTTTTTCTTCGTTAGACACTGATACTTGTAGTCCTTTATTTGCTCTCCAAATTATGTATTTCTCACAGCGCACATTTTCGAACACCATTTTCTTCTAGTTGCAACGATAGAACGAAAATGCCCTCAAGAATTTCATAATAGTGTTTGACACCAGATTGTTAACTGGATCTGCACGTGGATAAGCTTTTCACTCAGCAGTGTGCGCTGATACGAAACTTCCTGGATGCTTAAAACTGTATGCCGGACCGAGACTCGAACTCGGGACCTTTGCCTTTAGCCGATTGAGCTACCCTAGCACGACTACTTTCGTATAAGAGCACACTCTCTGCTGCTGAGTGAAAATCTCATTCTGGAAACATCCCTCACGCAGTGGCTAAGCCTTATCTCCGGAATATCCTTTCATCCAGGAGTGCTAGTCCTGCAAATTTCGCAGGAGACCTTCTGTGAAGTTCGAAGGATAGGAGATGAGGTACTGGCGGAAGTATGTGAGGAAGCGTCGTGAGTCGTGCTTAGGTAGCTCAGCTGGTAGAGCACTTGATCCGGAAAGGCAGAGGTCCCGAGTTCGAGTCTCGGTCCGGCACACCTAATCTGGCCGGAAGTTTTAGGATGTGTAACGCTTTGAGAAACGTATCTCAAGTGTTTAATGCTTTGCTTATCATATCCTGAATTTCTGAGAAAGTACAGTATTGCATGGTAATGAAACTTGGACTGTGGGGAAATCGGAACAGAAGAGAATCGAAGCATAAGAGACACGATGCTACAGGAGAATGTTGAAAATTAGGTGAACTCTTAAGGTGAGGAATATGGAGGTTCTGCGCAGAGTCGCTGAAGGAAGGAGTATATGGAAAACACTGACAAGGATGGGGCACAAGATGATAGGACATCTGTTAGGCCATCGGGGAATAACTTCCATGGTACTAGAGGAAGCTGTAGAGAACAAAAACGGTAGAGGAAGACAGAATTTGGAATACATTCAGCAAATAACTGAGGACGTAGGTCGCAACTGCTACTCTGAAATGAAAAGGCTGCACAGAAAAGAATTTCGTGGTGGGGCGCCTCAAGCCAGTCAGAAGACTGATCACTCAAAAAAAATTCATCCAGGGCACCAGCGGCATGTTTATCCTTCTAATATTTCTGTTACATGTAATTGACGACACAGAGCGCAGAAACTCGTTGCAATAGGTAATGATATCTTGTAGTAGTCAAGCAAAGTATTGGCGCATGTATATTTGGTGTTAAGGGGGTTCTGTATGCAGATCAAATTCCCCGATCCGTGTGTCGTACACGACACGCCGTAAGTGGAGAGGACTCTGTTGATCTTAATGTTAGATTCAGCAGCGTTTGAAGGTTTATATCTAATGATAATCGTCAACTCTACAGTTTGAGTAAGATGCAGAAATTTGTATCTAATGATAAAGGCTGGGGCAAAAAAAGTTCCCAGACCAGTGAATACAATTGGACGGGAATGTATGCATATAACCGCACCTATGACGTGCACAACACGTGTACGCCCGCTACGTGACCCACACCGGTTCAGAGCGTAGTGCGGGCCGTGTCAGTGTGGGTGGAGCAATGCAAAGGGGACGATGGCACTCACATTGGAGCAGCGGGAGTTCGTTATGGAAAGCTACGTGAAAACAAAGTTGTGGAAGCGGTGTGGTCAGTTATTTGCTGAGAAGTTTCATGGAGTCAAAGTGCCAGCAAATAGTGCCACGTAACGATTAGTCCGAAAATACCGTCAGATTGTGTCTGGTGTTTTGAACAAGTCAAAAAAAATTTTGAATTGTGGCAGCACACCATAAAGTGTAGCTGCAGTTCACCAGAAAATCCTTCATAGTCCTACCAAATCAACGCGATGCCTGTCGCAAGAGATCGGCATATGGCGTCGATGATGCGGTTAAATGCTCCACCTGGACCTACAGTCTGTTTGCGGCCCTAGCTGGCCATCCAGGTCAACTGATCTGTCAGTGTTCGATTAATTTGTGTGGGGAGCCCTCAGGTCTAAGGTGTTTTGCCACTTGTAGTCTGCAGTCTAAGATTTCGAATGACACTGCAGCAATTCCAGCAGTCCAGCTTTCATCCGCCTTCAGCCACTTGCTGACCAGGGCCTAAAAGTGCCAAGAGATGAAGGTGGTCACTTTCAGCACCCGCTATAGTCAGATTAGTACTGTATTTTCTTTCCTCTGCTGTATTTCTTTATACCCTGGAACTCTGTTCTCCGGGCAACTCTTATTTGCCCCATCCTGTATTACCTATAGGAACGCGTCTGTTACACGATTTTTGTAGAATTCAGTGTTACTGATGTTTTGACTGAAGCGAAGTTTACTCGAGATGTTATTTTCAACTGTCGTAACTTCCCTGTATGGACTCGTCCGGAGCTACATTAAGGGCTGGTTTTCATTTAATGTTTGTTCTTGAATGAACTAAGAGATACCAGTAGGACCTTATATTCCTTCTCGCCAAAATGGTCATGCTTCCCATCCCGGCATCCTTTAAGATGTACCGATTCAAACCATAAGAGAAATAGAGTTCTTGCATGGTTGAACACTTTACTATTTCAGACATGACAACGAAAATTTTAATTTTGCATCCAGAGCCTCTGTCCCGCTGTGCTGTATATAACAACACACGAGTGTAAAACAAATAAAGCTATTCGGACAACGGGTGGAAATTCGTGACGCCGAGCATGTGGCGCAAACGCAGCGGCGCTCTGGAAGCACAAAGAGATTTTTTTCTCTCTTTCTCCGACGAGCGCTTTGTTCTGCCTTTTTAAAACAATATCTCGCCCGCCCATTACGCATTGTAGCCATATGAATAACGAGAAAAAATAGCAATCGCCGGAGCGCGAATCTTTTGTTCCGTAACGAGCGGCGGCAACATCGCGCTAAGAGGAAAGCTGCACCGCGTTCTGTTTCCTTGCTGTTTTCGTCCAAAATTTGCAGGATGGGCTAACAATTACGGGCTCTGTCCCTGCTCTCGTCATGCAGATGCCTTTCGGGTAATTCGCCATCGGTTTCACTGGCGTGAAAGCAGCTGTATGGAGAAGCTTTGTGCACTTTGTTGCAGGAATGATGAAGAGATGAGAGGTACGAATCATCCCAGAAATTACAGTTTGACTTTCCCTGCGATCAACGCATTTTCGATTTAAATTAAGTGCTTACTTAGTTAATGTAAATAGGTGTGTTACTCATCATGAAAACTGTATACTTTTACTATTCGTTTATTTTCGCAGAGGATATAATTATTTGCATCGGGACTCGCTGATGGAGAAAAATTGAAGTGTCTCTTCAGTACAGATTTTGCAATTAGTACGGATTTTGTAGTTGCTTTAAACTAAATTCCCAATGAGCTAGAGAACTGAAACGCTCTACGGAACTGGATAACAGTGCAGTATTAACTAGTCTGAAGTATGGCGGAGGGTACTTTATGTTACACTGTTATTTCCAACTTTTCCTGTTCCAGTCGCGAATGTTCCGTGGAAAATACGATTGATGGTAAGCGTCTGTGAGAGCTTGAATCTCTCTAACTTTTATCTTCACGGTTTTTTCACGAGATACGTGTAGAGAAAGCAATACTTTGGTTGACTCAGGTGAGGAGAAACTGAAATCAGCATGAAATTTACCACAACGCTTTGTTGTATTCTCATCAAAATGAAATCGATTTAAAAATTCACACACACAAACCAAAGAGCAGAAAGTAATTATTTAAATAAATAACTTTCTTAATGTAACACGTTTATAAAAAGACTAAAAAGTATAAAATAATTTCGTCTAGCCGATACACATTCATAACGTTATGCTGATAGTCCTGAAAATTTGTGCTTGTGAATTTTTAATAGCTATTACAATACTTGTAAAATTTGAAACGAAAATTGAGGAGCGCATGAAGTAGATAGTAGTAAGCAGTGTAGAGAGTAGCTGTCGTTGAGAAAAATCGCGCAAAGTTCATATCATTTACAGTGCAATAAAATAATTAGTGATTTAGGTGACTCATGCATCAATCATGTACTGCATGACCCAACGTTTTTGTTTTAAATTGTATAAGTATTGTCATAAATATTAAAAGTTTACGAGCACATATTTTTAGCACTACCTACTTATATGAGGCTGGGAGAAATTATTTTACACTTTGTAATCCATTTTGAAAACGTGTTATATTGAAACATTTTCATTTAATTAGCTGTTGTTAACACAATATGAATTGATGTCAATTGGGGCTCATGCTGTGCATACCGATCTGTATGCGCTAATTCGACTGATACCTATTGTTGAGAATAATACGAGAGATAGTCATGAAATAAATCTTAGACCGCGAACCTTACCGATGGTTTCATTCCTACTTCGTATATTCACCCTTCAGTCTGAAACATTTTGGCAACTTTTGATGACTTGATGGAGACCTTGGTAGTAGACATCTCCATTGTGGTTCGTTAGGAAAAGTTCAACCTCGAAAATAACGTGTGTGCAGTGTTCTCTTCAGCCAAAGATAAGAGGAACAAATCTTTGTCATCACGAAAATACGAAGGGGTGAGACAAAATTTTCAACCTCGAAAATAACCTGTGTGCAGTGCTCTCTTCAGCCAAAGATAAGAGGAACAAATCTTTGTCATCACGAAAATACGAAGGGGTGAGACAAAATTTTATAGCCCAAAGAAGTAGCATGAATGACAGTGCCCTGTGGAAAATGAATGTTGACGTTGTAGTGGAGCAAACATGCGCCCTTGGACCTCTGTCTGCGACTTTACCCTTGACAGGCTTCCGTAACCTCGTCAGATGCTATGCTTTTATAACGGTTTGCGTGTTACGAGTATAATCTGCTGCCACCACGTCTTAACTGTCCCAAAATAAACATCTTTCTTTGCTCCTTTGTATCGGTGACAGTCATGAACCCGGCCCTCGGCCACGTTGATTAGGCGGCTGAAGAAGGCATCTGGATTGGCCTTATACACCGCAATACTTCAGTGGTTTTTTGGAATGTGTATGAACTGTCGTGGAACCCAGTGGGCAGCAGACTTTGTAATATTCAAAATGTAAAAGATGTCAATACCTGATTTTCACTTTTTCCACTATCTCGTCGATAGTAATATGCTAGTCCTTGAGCAGCAGGCCTACATTTCTCTTGCGGTTCCAGGTTCTTCACAGAGAGATGATCTGACACTTCGTTCTTCTTCATTCAGAATGGTTTGCTTACACTGAAAGCGACTGCAGCACTTGATCACTGTGTGCTATGACGGCGGAGTTTTGCTGTATCCTTCCACCGACTCAGAATGAAGTGTTCCAGCGTTGTTCCTATTCCGCGGCGAAAAATACTCCGCTTTATCAAAGGGCTTCGCCATTCTCCTCTAGCGGTCTGCTACGGTACTGTGCCGCAGGAATTTCATTGTTCGCTAGAGGTGCAGACGGAAACCTAAACCTGCATACAAACAAAAACTTAATTACACAACTTTATTTTTTCGATGTGCTAGTTAAAGCTTTGCACCTAGCCTTCGTAGATGTTGCCCAAGGAAGGATTTCTGCATTGTGGTACCTCCCAGTTTGTGGATTCCGAACTTTCTCCAGTGAAAAGCAGAACTTTTTATATCGACGCTGTATCTTGTGTATTACTTTCGCTAGCTGCTTACGTCTTTGCTGGCTTTTCGTTCACACATCGATGAACCCTTCGATAAATAAAAGAAATCACATTATTATTCTCGTGTCATAAACATACATAGATGCACAGTTAACACGTCATACACTCTTTGACCAAAATTTGGCCATTTCCAGTCCATTTTCTGTCACTTGATGGAGGTCTTCTGCAATACAGGAGGCTGGACACAGCCGACACTGAATATTTTTTCTGTACTGTAGCACCACCTTGCCAGATTAAATGTTCATCTACCCACTCCTGATCTCAGTCTATTCAAAGATTTCCAAGTCATCCATTCCTCGTCATGCCCTGGTGGCAGAGTTTTGGAAACTCTTTTCCAACCAGAAGGAAGGCAAGTCTTTTGCCTCCAAATAAATCACGTGATTACCCACTGTTCTTTTAAAACATAGCAGTTCTAAGGGACGCAAAATCACCAATGAATTTTTGCTTTACTAGGCGACAATGAATACTGGTGACGTAACAAGTATACCCTCTCCACCTCTCTTGTGTTGTTACGGTATCCCTTTGCTGACAAAGGCAATAATCATCTTTCGCTAAGACATAGTGTAGGTTTACTAGCAGACATACCCTGTAAAGGTATCAACTAGGCAGAACAATACTGTGTGCGATGCTGAAACATTTTGTACCTATGTTGGTAAGAGCCAGAAAGTAACAGTGTGCCATTAAATGTAAAACTTCATGACAGAATAAAAACTGTGTGCCAGACCGAGACTCGCACTCTGGACCTTTGCCTTTCGCGGGCAAGTGCTCTACCATCTGAGCTACCCAAGCACGACTCATTACCCGCCCTCACACTTTTGATTCCGCCAGTACCTCGTCGCCTACCTTCCAAACTTCACAGAAGCTCTCCTACGAACCTTAAAGTGCTCTAGCACTGCTGGAAGAAAGGATATTGTGGAGATATGGCTTTGCCACAGCCTGAGGGACGTTTCCAGAATGAAATTTTCACTCTGCAGCGGAAAGTGCTCTGATACTTATCTTCCTGGCAGATTAAAGCTGTGTGCCGGACCGAGATTCGAACTCGGGACCGTTGCCTTTCGTGGGAAAGTGCTCTACCATCTGAGCTACCCAAGCACGACTCACTACCCGTCCTCACAGCTTTAATTCCGCCAGTACCTCATCTCCTAGCTTCCAAACTTCACAGAAGCTCTCCTGCGAACCTTGCAGAACTAGCACTCCTGGAAGAAAGGATATTGCGGAGACGTGGCTTTGCCACAGCCTGTGGGACGTTTCCAGAATGAAAGCTGAGACACTGGAGGACGTTTCCAGAATGAAAGCTGTGAGGACGGGTCGTGAGTCTTGATTTGGTAGCTCAGATTCTAGAGCACTTGCCCGCGAAAAGCATAGGTCCTGAGTTCCGGCACACAGTTTTAATCTGCCAGGAAGTTTCATATCAGCACACATTCCGCTGTAGAGTGAAAATTTCACTCTTCATTTAAATGTAGTCTGTATCTGCGAAGTTCGTGGTATTCTCTTGCAACGAGGAGTAAGATATACCAGCAGGTGTTGGTATTCGAGTAGCACGATCGTATCTCGACCATAGTTTATGGTTGCGCGCTCCCCTTTATAGAGGACCCACTACTATTATGCGAACACAGAATCTATGGTTTCAGGAGAGTCGCACTCAACGCCACGGAGAAACTCAACGGCCCCACGTGACTAGTGTCCCAGAGGTCAGACACATTTTTCGCTCGGATATGTGCATGATGCAGACACCTCGGGCACCTCGAGTCAGGAAATCAGCGTGTTTGTGGCAATTCAAGTACACACTCGGACAGCGTGGGGACGTCTGGGGCACCATGGACTGGCAACATGGTGACCTATGTTGTAGGCTTCCCTTGATGTGACAGCAGAGAGAGGTGTGCTAGCAGCGGTGCAACCTGTAATGCTCCCCCTTAGCTATCTCCACATATTAAAATTTCAGTCTTACTGCAGTCTAGAGTAGTACCCTATTACTGCAATATTTGTTGTAAAATTGTAAAGGGCAGGCATTACATACTGATAACATTACTTGACTTGCAGTTGGCGTCAGATTCCAGGCGTCGTTTCCATTACACAACCTTGCTGAAAATAAATATGGTCCTGGGTGTCACTTCAGACAGTACTCAAGTAAGATGTTATTATCTTCATATAAATACTTTTATTTCCACTTAACGCAATTTCAGAAACGGAAACATTTTTATATACAGTGTGTCACACTGCTCTCAGGAGACAAAAGTCATGGGACGGCTATGTGCATATACACTCCTGGAAATTGAAATAAGAACACCGTGAATTCATTGTCCCAGGAAGGGGAAACTTTATTGACACATTCCTGGGGTCAGATACATCACATGATCACACTGACAGAACCACAGGCACGTAGACACAGGCAACAGAGCATGCACAATGTCGGCACTAGTACAGTGTATATCCACCTTTCGCAGCAATGCAGGCTGCTATTCTCCCATGGAGACGATCGTAGAGATGCTGGATGTAGTCCTGTGGAACGGCTTGCCATGCCATTTCCACCTGGCGCCTCAGTTGGACCAGCGTTCGTGCTGGACGTGCAGACCGCGTGAGACGACGCTTCATCCAGTCGCAAACGTGCTCAATGGGGGACAGATCCGGAGATCTTGCTGGCCAGGGTAGTTGACTTACACCTTCTAGAGCACGTTGGGTGGCACGGGATACATGCGGACGTGCATTGTCCTGTTGGAACAGCAAGTTCCCTTGCCGGTCTAGGAATGGTAGAACGATGGGTTCGATGACGGTTTGGATGTACCGTGCACTACTCAGTGTCCCCTCGACGATCACCAGTGGTGTACGGCCACTGCAGGAGATCGCTCCCCACACCATGATGCCGGGTGTTGGCCCTGTGTGCCTCGGTCGTATGCAGTCCTGATTGTGGCGCTCACCTGCACGGCGCCAAACACGCATACGACCATCATTGGCACCAAGGCAGAAGCGACTCTCATCGCTGAAGACGACACGTCTCCATTCGTCCCTCCATTCACGCCTGTCGCGACACCACTGGAGGCGGGCTGCACGATGTTGGGGCGTGAGCGGAAGACGGCCTAACGGTGTGCGGGACCGTAGCCCAGCTTCATGGAGACGGTTGCGAATGGTCCTCGCCGATACCCCAGGAGCAACAGTGTCCCTAATTTGCTGGGAAGTGGCGGTGCGGTCCCCTACGGCACTGCGTAGGATCCTACGGTCTTGGCGTGCATCCGTGCGTCGCTGCGGTCCGGTCCCAGGTCGACGGGCACGTGCACCTTCCACCGACCACTGGCGACAACATCGATGTACTGTGGAGAGCTCACGCCCCACGTGTTGAGCAATTCGGTGGTACGTCCACCCGGACTCCCGCATGCCCACTATACGCCCTCGCTCAAAGTCCGTCAACTGCACATACGGTTCACGTCCACGCTGTCGCGGCATGCTACCAGTGTTAAAGACTGCGATGGAGCTCCGTATGCCACGGCAAACTGGCTGACACTGACGGTGGCGGTGCACAAATGCTGCGCAGCTAGCGCCATTCGACGGCCAACACCGCGGTTCCTGGTGTGTCCGCTGTGCCGTGCGTGTGATCATTGCTTGTACAGCCCTCTCGCAGTGTCCGGAGCAAGTATGGTGGGTCTGACACACCGGTGTCAATGTGTTCTTTTTTCCATTTCCAGGAGTGTATATAACTGGTGGATTCTCGCGTACACGAGGTGTAAAAGGGCAGTGCATCGACTGAGCTGTCATTTGTACTCAGATTATTCGTTTCAAATGATTTCCAATGTGATTATCGACGCATGACGAGAATTAACAGATTTCGAGTGCGTAATGGTAGTTGGAGTTAGACGCATGGGACATTCCATTTCGGAAATCGTTATGGAGTTCAATATTTCGAGACCCACAGTGCCAAGAGTCTCTCGAGAATACCAAATTACAGGCGTTACCTCTCACCACGGACAACGCAGTGACGACGGCTTTCACTTAACGACCGAGAGCAATGGTGTTTGCGTAGAGTTGCCAGTGCTAACATATAAGCAACACCGCACGAAACGACCACAGAAATCAATGTGGGACGTATGACGAACGTATCCGTTAGGACAGTGCGGCGAAATTTGGCCTGAGGCAGCAGACGACAGATGCGAGCGGCTTTGCTAAGAGCACGACATCGCCTGCAGCGCCTGACCTGGGCTCGTGACCGTATCGGTTGAATACTAGATACTGGAAAACTGTGGCATGATCAGATGAGTCCCGATTTCAGCTGATAAAGAGTTGACTGTAGCGTCAGAGTGTGGCGCAGACGCCACAGAGCCATGTAGCCAAGTTGTCAACACGGCTCTGCACAAGCTGGTGATGACTCCATAATGGTGTGGCCTCTGTTATATGGAATGTACTGGGACTTCTGGTCGAACTGAACCATCACTAACTGGCAATGGTTGTTTTCACCTACTTGGAGACCATTTGCAGCCTTTCATGACTATTTGCCATATCACCAGGCCACTACTGTTTGTAATTGGTTGGAGAACATTGTGGAGAATTCGAGCGAATGATTTGGCCACCCAGATCGCCCGACATGAATCCCATCTAAAATTTATGGAGCGTAATCGATAGGTCAGTTTGTGCACAAGATTCTACACCAGCAATACTTTCGTAATTATGGACTGCTATGTTATTCCAGAAGCATCCAGAACATTCGGTGAATCAAATTAGAGGTACTACGATTTCTGCTTTTAAGATTTAAGACAGTTCAGAATAAAGCTATATTTTTTGTAAATGTAAGGTTTTAGAAATATTCTGGGAACAAAAGACATTTGTGTGAGTGAGAGAATAAATTTTTAGACTTTTTTCAAAATATATGTCATGTCAAAAGATTTATGTATGTGTTGAATAATCGGGTTTCTGCCGGTTATTCGCGTCTTTCGTGAGCGAATAAACTACAGAAACCTGATTATTCAACATGGCAGTGCCTCGCTGGGAAGGAATGAAGATTCGCAGCTCTAGATAAGTTTGTAAAGACTTGCCGTCAATTATGATACCACTTGCCGATTTGATACGTCTGTTCCTTTTTTTTGTGTGTGTGTTTGTGTGTGTGTGTGTGTGTGTGTGTGTGTGTGTGTGTTGTTAGGAAGCTGTACACCAACAATGATATGACACTGATAACAACACTGGGTGGCCTGTCACAACTGTGCATGCTGCAGCAGGTGGAAAACATTCTGTGCTGCAACTGCCACCAGTCGTGGCTGGCCCGTGCCTCAATATTTTGTTTTGCCATGTTGGTAGGACGCTGCGTAGCAGCATCCTGAGATCGCCAGTGCAGTGCAGGGGAGCTGTTGTGGTTGCACACACTGCGGCTGGCGGACAACATGCTGCAGTGCAACTGCAGCCTGTCGTTGCTCGCCCACACCTTATCGTTTTACTTTGTTTTGGCAGGACGCTGCGCAGCAACAACTTGACGTCGCTGAGTGCGGCACTGGGTGAGCTGTCACGACTGCGCACACTGTGGCTGACGGAAAACATACTTCACTGTGACTGCCACCTGTCGCGACTGTCCCGTGTCACTATGTATTATTTTGTTGTGTTGGCAGGACGCTGCACAGCAACAGCCTCGCGTCACTGAGTGCGGCGCTGAGTGAGATGTCGCGGCTGCACACGCTTTGGCTGGCAGACAACATGCTCCACTGCGACTGCCACCTGTCATGGCTGGCCCTAGACACAGTGTTTTATATTTTTGTGTTGGCAGTATGCTGCATAGCAACAACCTGACGTCGCTGCGTGCAGCCTGCGTGAGCTGTCGCACCTACATGTGCTGCAACTGGCAAACAATATACTTCACAATGTGAATACCACCTGTCATGGCTGCCCCACAACTTAGTATTTTATTTTGTTATGTTGGCAGGACGCTGCACAGCAACAACTTAACGTCGCTGAGTGCGGCGCTGGGTGAGCTGTCACGGCTGCGCACGCTGCGACTGGCGGACAACATGCTCCACTGCGACTGCCACCTGTCATGGCTGGCCCTATACACAGTGTTTTACATTTTGGTGTTGGCAGGATGCTGCGAAGCAACAACCTGACGTCGCTGCGTGCAGCCTGCGTGAGCTGTCGCACCTAAACGTGCTGCAGCTGGCAAACAATATGCTTCACAATGTGAATACCACCTGTCATGGCTGGCTCACAACTTAGTATTTTATTTTGTTGTGTTGGCAGGACGCTGCACAGCAACAACTTGACGTCGCTGAGTGCTGCGCTGGGTGAGCTGTCGCGGCTGCGTACACTGCGACTAGCGGACAACATGCTGCACTGCGACTGCCACTTGTCGTGGCTGGCCCTAGACACAGTGTTTTATATTTTTGTGTTGGCAGTATGCTGCACAGCAACAACCTGACGTCGCTGCGTGCAGCTTGCGTGAGCTGTCGCACCTACATGTGATGCAGCTGGCAAACAATATGCTTCACAATGTGAATACCACCTGTCATGGCTGCCCCACAACTTAGTATTTTATTTTGTTGTGTTGGCAGGACGCTGCACAGCAACAACTTGACGTCGCTGAGTGCTGCGCTGGGTGAGCTGTCGCGGCTGCGTACACTGCGACTAGCGGACAACATGCTGCACTGCGACTGCCACTTGTCGTGGCTGGCCCTAGACACAGTGTTTTATATTTTTGTGTTGGCAGTATGCTGCGAAGCAACAACCTGACGTCGCTGCGTGCAGCTTGCGTGAGCTGTCGCACCTACATGTGATGCAGCTGGCAAACAATATGCTTCACAATGTGAATACCACCTGTCATGGCTGCCCCACAACTTAGTATTTTATTTTGTTGTGTTGGCAGGACGCTGCACAGCAACAACTTGACGTCGCTGAGTGCTGCGCTGGGTGAGCTGTCGCGGCTGCGTACACTGCGACTAGCGGACAACATGCTGCACTGCGACTGCCACTTGTCGTGGCTGGCCCTAGACACAGTGTTTTATATTTTTGTGTTGGCAGTATGCTGCACAGCAACAACCTGACGTCGCTGCGTGCAGCTTGCGTGAGCTGTCGCACCTACATGTGATGCAGCTGGCAAACAATATGCTTCACAATGTGAATACCACCTGTCATGGCTGCCCCACAACTTAGTATTTTATTTTGTTGTGTTGGCAGGACGCTGCACAGCAACAACTTGACGTCGCTGAGTGCGGCGCTGGGTGAGCTGTCGCGGCTGCGTACACTGCGACTAGCGGACAACATGCTGCACTGCGACTGCCACTTGTCGTGGCTGGCCCTAGACACAGTGTTTTATATTTTTGTGTTGGCAGTATGCTGCACAGCAACAACCTGACGTCGCTGCGTGCAGCTTGCGTGAGCTGTCGCACCTACATGTGATGCAGCTGGCAAACAATATGCTTCACAATGTGAATACCACCTGTCATGGCTGCCCCACAACTTAGTATTTTATTTTGTTGTGTTGGCAGGACGCTGCACAGCAACAACTTGACGTCGCTGAGTGCTGCGCTGGGTGAGCTGTCGCGGCTGCGTACACTGCGACTAGCGGACAACATGCTGCACTGCGACTGCCACTTGTCGTGGCTGGCCCTAGACACAGTGTTTTATATTTTTGTGTTGGCAGTATGCTGCGAAGCAACAACCTGACGTCGCTGCGTGCAGCTTGCGTGAGCTGTCGCACCTACATGTGATGCAGCTGGCAAACAATATGCTTCACAATGTGAATACCACCTGTCATGGCTGCCCCACAACTTAGTATTTTATTTTGTTGTGTTGGCAGGACGCTGCACAGCAACAACTTGACGTCGCTGAGTGCTGCGCTGGGTGAGCTGTCGCGGCTGCGTACACTGCGACTAGCGGACAACATGCTGCACTGCGACTGCCACTTGTCGTGGCTGGCCCTAGACACAGTGTTTTATATTTTTGTGTTGGCAGTATGCTGCACAGCAACAACCTGACGTCGCTGCGTGCAGCTTGCGTGAGCTGTCGCACCTACATGTGATGCAGCTGGCAAACAATATGCTTCACAATGTGAATACCACCTGTCATGGCTGCCCCACAACTTAGTATTTTATTTTGTTGTGTTGGCAGGACGCTGCACAGCAACAACTTGACGTCGCTGAGTGCGGCGCTGGGTGAGCTGTCGCGGCTGCGCACGCTGCGACTGGCGGACAACATGCTGCACTGCGACTGCCACCTTTCGTGGCTGGCTCGTTTCCTGCGGCGCGCACCGCGCCTCGCCGTGCACGCCCGCTGCTTCTCGCCCAACCAGGTCAAGGGCCACGCCATCGCCACGCTACACGACCACGACTTCAAGTGCTCTGGTCAGTACTGTGCTGCCATAGTTTTCCTAGTCGTTAGCTCCAATCCGAAAGTTGTCACTCACACACTAGAAAATGGAAAGCGTTATGCGATGAACACATTGACTGAACGTTTTTGCATTCTTTTTCAACAGTTTTTTTGACTGGTTTCTGATGTGGGCTGCCACTAACTCCTCACATAATGTCACTTCCCCCCCAACTGCTGGATATATCCCTAGATTTCTCCTGCAATTTTTAGCCTCTACAATTACTTTTAGTACCATGGAAGTTATTCCTTGACGTATTAACACACATCCTATCATAGTATGCCTTCTTCTTGTCAGTGTTTTCCGTATGTCGCCTTCTTCATCGATTCTGGTGAGAATCTCTTCATTTCGTATCTTATTGCCCCACCTAATTTTTTGCATCCTTCTATAGGACCATATCTCAAATGAAATTACAATGAAATCCAGACCTTTAGCTGCTTACAGGCGTTGATGAATATCAACAGGGCAGTTGAAAATGTGTGTCCCCGACCGGGACTCGAACCCGGGTTCTCCTGCTTACATGGCAGACGCTCTATCCGTCTGAGCCACTAAGGACACAGAGGATAGTGCAACTGCAGGGACTTATCTCTGGCACGCTCCCCATAAGACCCACATTCCCAGCTTACTGTCCACACACTACATCTGAAGTGCCCCTGCCCACTATACTCATTACTCGCGGCAGTCAATCTACCGACTCTCTTAAAGCTTCGGGCAATGTGAGTGCATCCGCACTGAAGAAGATCATTGACTGGTAAGCCTTATCTATATGGAGATGGTATCTATTCTTTTGGACTGTGTCCTCGGTGGCTCAGACGGATAGAGCGTCTGCCATGTAAACAGCAGATCCCGGGTTCGAGTCCCGCTCAGGACACACATTTTCAACTGTCCCCGTTGATATTAATCAACGCCTGTAAGCAGCTACAGGTTTAGATTTCATTGTAATTTCATTCTTCGAGAACTGCAAGATCACCAATGGTATCCGAATTTCCGGACATGTCCGAATATATATGTCCGAAGCAACAGATACCATCTTCATATATCTCTTTTTTTGTGTGTGCTGCCTTACGACAGGTCTTGTCATGGGGGAAGCCTCATCAGAGAGGTCCACCGCATGAGCGTCTAGGGAAGTGATTCCAGTGGTGGTTTCCCGTTGCCTTCCACTGGTGATGATGAAATGATAATGAGGACAACACAACACCCAGTCCCTGATGGGAGAAAATCTCCGACCCAGCCGGGAATCGAACCCGGGCCCCT
This sequence comes from Schistocerca serialis cubense, assembly GCF_023864345.2. Classification (NCBI taxonomy): domain Eukaryota; kingdom Metazoa; phylum Arthropoda; class Insecta; order Orthoptera; family Acrididae; genus Schistocerca; species Schistocerca serialis. The sequence goes on along the minus strand of NC_064642.1, from coordinate 629,123,338 downwards.
TGGCGTGACAGACCGCCACGCTGGTCACTCAGCTATTGGCGCGGATTTATATATCTCAAATGCTTCGATCTCTTCTTCTCCGTTTGGTTGGTTTGTTGGTTGGTTGATTTGGGGAGGGTGGGACCAAAAAGCGACGTTATTGGTCTCATTGGATTAGGGAAGGATGGGGAAGGAAGTCGGCCGTGCCCTTTCAAAGGAACCATACCGGCATTTGCCTGAAGCGATTTAGGGAAAGCAGGTAAAAGCTAAATCAAAATTCCCAGATGCGAGTTTGAACCGTCATTCTCCCGAATGCGCCTCCTCACGCGATTTCTTCTCCGGTTCCACTGTGCGATGCTATCATTAAGACATAAGAAAGGTCCTCCTCAAATTAAGTCCAGTGTGTGAGACTAGTCGGTTTGTTTTGTCCAGGAATGCTAGTCTGTTCTTTTATGTCCTCCTTGCTTTGACGCATGTTGTTTTGCCTACAGCATAGCAGAAAACCTTCACTTCGTCTACTCCATGGTCACAAATGTTAAGTTTATCGCTAATCTCATTTCCGCTCGTCCTCATTTTTTTCATCTTTATTCAGTTAGTCTCGATCCTTATTCTGTACTCGTTAGACTGTTCATTGCAAAAAAACGACATGTAATTCTTCGCTTTCACTGACGACAATAATGTCGACAGCGCATCTTAGTGCTGACTTTCTTCTCCCTGAATTTTAATCCCAGTCTTGAATCTTTCCTATTTCCGTCATTGCTTCTTCCATGTGTACAATGAGAGTCGAAATACTGTATCCGTGTCTGACATTCTTTTTAATGTGGGCACTTCGTTCTTCGTCCGCATTATTATCGTTTGCTCTTCGTTCTTGTTCAAAATGTATATTTCTCGTCCCTCTCTATAGTTTACTCGCATTTTTGTTTAGAATTTCGAACACCTTTCACCATTTCACATCGACGAATGCTGTTTCTAGGTCGTCAAATGCTAGAACGTACCTTGATTTTGTTGGCTTGCTTTCATTATCAAGTGCAACGGTAACATGGCCTCTACAGTGTCTTTACCTTTCCTAAAGCCATATTGGTCGTCATCTAACAGAGCCTCAGTTTTCTTTTCTTTAGCTTACATAAGTTTTAAAACTTACGGTAATACCAACAGTATTAAGTATGTTAATAAAATTAACATATCTAAAATTTGTTGATCACTCATGGACAGGATTATATGATAGTTTTCCTTAGAGTAAGGGAAGGTGCGGTAAAGCGGTTCCTCTAAGCGAAACTGAATTTTCAGCGAACCGTGGTTGTTGATAGAAGACTACCTTTTACACGTTTTGAATCTACATAGTATAAGGTACCACACCAAATATTTTTTGGTCAGAAAGAAAATAGCATATATAAACTATAATCTTTTTTCTGGAGTCTTACACAGTGGCCACTTTCGCTCCCTAGCTGGGTAATGTGGGCAGTGCCATCGCAACAGCATCCCTTGTTGATTGTTCTAATTTTCGGACATATTTTCTAGACTTATTGATGAAGCAGTAACAAGTGGCTAGAGCAGACCGGTTACAATCGGATTTTTGTATTAGGCCAAATATAACATAACAGTTTTAAATAACGTGAATTAGGGATAGAAAATGGATAACAGTCCAGTACACAAAACTATTTAAAAGTCAGTTTGACCTGTAGTATTACGTGTCTCATATTGAACTAACTAATTCTAGTTGGAGTAAACGCCTTGACACCTTTTCCGTACCATTAGTGTGGCCATTTTTCTCAATTACGCACCATTTTGCCATTAGTGGTTCACAGAGTGACTATTCTTATTACAAATGTTAATAGTCTTGATCGCAATATAATTTAATTGTAACTATATAAACGGTTTCGGTTTACCAGTAAGCGTCTTCATATTATATGTGTACCATAACTGGTACCCGAAATATTGTTGGCAAAAATGAGACAATGGAATGAATGGAAAATTTAATAATAAAATCTGCCTATTCAACAGCGTTATTATTTGGCCTCTGTACTTCTAGATGTTTTAATCCGCCAGAAAATTCTAAACCAGTGGAGACTCCGCTGCAGAGTGAAAATAAACCTAGAAACAATGCCATAGGTTTGTAGCTGAGCCATTTCTCCACAGTATTTGTTCCGCAAATGCTATTCCCACAGTTTGTGTGGGAAAACTTCTGTGATGTTTGCAGGTAGTAGATGAGTAAGGTAAGTAAATCTGTGGGGGTATGTCATGAATGGTACTGGGATAGCTAAGTAGACAGAGAAAAGTCTCAGGCTCGTGTGCACAGTTTTAATGCGCCAGTAGGTTTCATATCAGTGCGGACTCCACTTCAGAGAGAAAACTCGTTCCGGAAAATGAAGTTTTGACGGTGAAGCTGTGATCTCTAGCTGGGTGATAAAAACGCTATCGTAAAAACATTAGAAGGATTTAATACTTCATTGATGTCAAAAAAATTGTACATGAGTTGCTCAGCGATTCCCTTAAATTGAACAAAAAACTGTAATTATTCCACTGACGTCCCTAGACCAGTTTCCTACCATCTTTTCAATATGAAGCGGCAGCTGAGGCTGTCATACTCAGAATGTTTCCAGTGCTTTTCAGCGTCAACCTTGTCGGTCACTTAGAGATCATAGCCATTCGCCCACCAAATGGGAATACTCATGTAATCGATTCACCTCGAGACTAGCCAGTACTGCATATTTCGGCATTAGCCGGACTCTTGTCTTGTAACATTGCTGAAGTGAAGCAACAACACACGCCACCGCAAAGACAAGACGCTGCCGTGTCGCGCAGTTAGCGCCGCGCTGTGTAGGCAGCCCGCGATGCAGTAGGACAGGCAGTGCGGCGTGGCACGTAGGCGCACAGTTATGTACTTCGATCAAGTGTTCGACTCACATTCTTGAAAATCAGTAAAATGACAAACTAGGTCAAAAAACAGACTAACTTCAGTCATCTATATGCTGTGTGAAAAACCATAATTAGGTACAATGATCGAAAACCAAACAAAAGAGGCAATCTCAAATTTTCCATTGAATGTCACACTAACCCCTTGCCTACATGTTGATGTTCACATACCCGCATCTCCGCGTTGAATTGCATATACTTTGCAGCAAATCACTCATACAGCATCTTTTTGATCGACTCTTATATATATCCATAAAACGTTCGTCATATAACTTATTCTTACTAAAAGTGACATTAATACAGGACGAGCGTGCGTAAGTGATCATTTGTATCTAGGTCACTATACTACATTAGCTGCCTCAAAATTACAGGATACAAGAAGATACGTGATTTATTCTTTGGACAATACGTTGTCAGGGCGAAGCTCCAAGCCCGACGGCAGACTGAAATAATGTATTCTCTTGCGCCACAAAAACTATCAATGATCGTAGGAGTCAGCCTAAAGGTGCTCTAAATGGATAAATCACTTTTCACACATAGTTTATCTCCGGAATCAACCAAAATTCGAAAAGCAAAATGTATAAATCTATGAAAAAGGATATACAGACAATAGTGTACCTGTACCACATGTTTACAGAAAGTAATGTGAATACAATAATATTTAGTGTTTTTAAAACGTATTTCCAAAGCGGGCTGCTGTACACTTTCGCAGGCAATTCGTGTGCTTACTAGTATAATGAGGAAGGGAGACTGCTGTAACTGGAGAACAGTGTACCTAGGAACACGTGATGTTTCCTGGTAGGTGTTTCAATCAGGCGACCGATTTTAGAATCGCATGAAGGAATGCACACTACAGACCGCTATATGCAGTTTCTGGCCTTTTTTACTGTTTTTGTTGTTGTGAGACACGAGGTTGTAAATATTACGAGTTCTACATAATTAAGTGCTGTAAAATATATTAAAGGTATTTGGAGCCTATTGTTAATTCTTCAGGTACGGATTTTCATAGTAAATAAAATTCTGTATATTTTTAAAACTAGTGGCATACTGTGTGGATGAATCTGTGTATTTTGGAAAGGAAGGTCCACCATGGAACATATGATATCTTCTAATGAATCAAGATTTTTTCGATTGCAACACTTTTAAATTTGAGTAGAACATTCGTTTCTAGGTATATCAGCATGTTGTACCGTGGAACAGACTTCCGAACTTAGAAGAACGTTGCTTTTACGGAATAATTCTTACAATTTTAGAAAAAGACCACAGCATACGTAAAGTTAATGCTTATCAGTTCATAATGGAGTAAGAAAATGTATTAAATTCTTATTACAGGGCTGGCTAGAGGCGAAAGTCTGAGAACTAGTTCAAGGTGTAAAACTCTTCCTTAGCTGTAACATAAGCTAAAGACTCTGGGGAGGTGCTCTGTCTACTGATGTTTGTTTGTCTGTCTTGTAGTTTTCGGCCAGTTGTCTTCTGAAACCACGGAGGCATTTCTTAACAACCCTGTACAGAGACTTCCTAGCGGATTAAAACAGTGTGCGGGACCGAGACTCGAACTAGGGACCTTTGCCTTTCGTAAGCAAGTCGTCTACCAGCTGAGGTACCTAAGCACGACTCACGATCCGCCCTCACAGCATTGTGGAACCCTGTATAGATTATGCATGAGCGTTTAATATATGCCCACATGGGGAAAGCGGAACGAAACAGTGGAAGTGGGAAAAGAGCGCACTGAAACGTGCAAAGTGATGACATTTAAGTGACTGTGAAATCAAAGTCCTAGCATATAACTGTAAGTGGTGGTCAGAATGACGGCCGACCTGTATCGAGATCCGCTGTGCCGTGTTGCAGGTCTGGTGGAGCGACCCAGTGGCGAGTGCTCTGCGGAGCCGCAGTGCTCGCACCCGTGCCGCTGTGCCGACGCCATCGTGGACTGCAAGGACAAGGCACTAGCCCGCCTGCCCGACCAACTGCCGGACTCCACGGCCGAGCTGTGAGTACCTCACCATCTAACTTTTCGCCAACAATATTAACCTGTCGGTACACGCTCTGAAGTGCAATGTCATGTGTTACACGGATGTTTTTTTTCGCGCGTTTCAGTTTAGATAGCATTCGCGTGTTTTGTTTACAATAGGTCACAGTTCTGGTGGATGAAGGCTTCGATCGTCTTGTTTACTGGAAATTATAAGCTCTCTACTGTTGTTGTTGTGGTCCCAGTCTAAACACTGGTTTTGATGCAGCTCTCCACGCTCCTCTATTCTCTGTAAGCCTCTTTATCTCCGAGTGACTACTGCAACCTACATCCCTCTGAATCTGCTTACTCTATTCATCTCTTGGGGTCCCTCTACGATTTTTACCCCGACCTCCGGATGGTTGTTAGTCAGCAAGAACCGGTAACCAGCAAATAGCATATTTATTTTGTCTTCCGACCAAAACTATTAAAATGTTAAACAAATGACATAAGCAATGTAAGATACGTCCTGACTAAATCACTCGCGACATTGTTTCGTCTCTGTGTTACCACCTTAATGCATATAAAGCGTCAATGCGTCCAGCGTCCACAATCCGGCCCCAGACTAGACAGACTCCACACTAAACACTCAAACAGTGTCTATCATACGCACTACCAGTGCTGCAGTTCAAATAGAACCGGAAGAAACGGTGCACCGCACCCATGGCTAATGTGAGCTTTACGCTTACAAACTGCACAGGCTTTTTAATAGTTAAACGTCAGACAGATAATTAATTCGGGTTCTGTCATATAGGGTGACCAAATCAAGGACTTTCTCCATCTCATTCAACTCCGCGTCAGCGTCTCTATAAACATGCCAATTTTGAGCGACATAAATCAGTCCTTTCATCCAAACCCAAAGAGAAAAAACGACGAATATTTACCTCTTTCGCACAGTTGTCTTCTGAAACCACAGGATGTTTCTGAATAACCCTGTACAGAAACTACCGGGCAGATTAAAACTGTGTGCCGGACCGTTTCTTCCACGTGGTTCACCATTTATTCAGTACGAAATTAGAATTATACATTAGTACCTTCAGTTGCTGACGGGCGTTGATATATATCAACGGGGACAGGTGAAAATGTGTGTCCCGACCAGGAGTCGAATCCGGGATCTCCTGCTTACATGGTAGACGCTCTATCCATCTGAGCTACCGAGGACACAGAGGATAGTACGACTACAGGGACTATCTCGCCCACGCCTCCCGCGAGACCCACATTCTCACCTTATATGTCCACACACTACATTCATAGTGTCCCTACTCAACACACTCATTACTCGTGGAAGACATTCTTACCAAGTCCCGTAATAGTTCGGGTAATATGTGTGCATCCGCATAGAAGAAGGAGGTCATGGGTGGTATTGCCAGAACAGACACCATATCCATAAAAGTATATATTTATACAGTATGTCTACGAGCTCCTCTCATTGAAAGGGGAAATTTTCACTGGGCATAAAATTATTGCGCAGACAAAAAGCAATTATTTCACATATCCTCCATCGTGGGATGGACGCGCTACTTTCACTGTTTTAAGATCTATGTAATAGCTCAATTTCGTTGCAGCATAATTGAGCTTCGCATGATTTTTTTCCTTGTAAATACTTGACAAGGACGGAGTAAAATTGAGGGCAATGGATCCTCAATGACAGTAATAATTTCCAAAAAATGACAAATGTCTACTTACTTGTTTTTTTTTCGAGAAGTCGCTTTCTTTTCTTCAGTATTCAAATTGACGATTAATTTCTTACGAAGCAGTGGGGAATATCGCTTAAGTATATTCTTTTTACTCCAATGGTTTTACATCACTAGATTTACCGTTGTGTTTCAATTAAAAAGTAATTTTTTCTCAATCTGGATTGAAGCGTAAAGTTTCATTTGATTTTCGGTTTGAGGCCATTTTCTTCTCTGTAATTCTGTATTATTAGGAGAAATAAGAGTTTAACATAGTGAATACTAACAAGGTCAAGCGGCCGATTAGGTAAGCACGGGTACTTGAAACGGGCTCTGCTAGAACGGTTAGTGTGATGGAAGGGGAACTCAGCATTCATAGAGAGAGAGAGAGAGAGAGAGAGAGAGAGAGCGTGAGTGGGAGTGGGGCAGGCTGTGTGATCCTCTGCGGCGCCAGTGCCCATATTCTTGCATTTGCCCAGCCCTGCCTTAATCGTCTTCAGCTCCCACGTGCCTCTACATGTGTACGTACGTAATCTCCTCACCTTTCATCAGGTCGTCGACTACCAACCGTTTTCTTATCTTTTTCAACCCGGGAAATAACTCTTACCAAGCATCGAACACACTTTCTCTTGGGTAAATAGAGTACCTCCATTTCATTACAGATTTAATTACGACCTCCACCTCAGTCTGTTCCATGACGCACTTGTTTTCCTGTCTCTCATAGAGAATCTCAATATGCGTCTGTCCGGCATCGAGGACCTACATCTGTGTTCCACAAGCCACGGAGGGTGCAGTGTATACCACTATAACTTCGTCGAGGTGGCCACTGCGAACACCGTGTAGTCATGACGGCGTTAAGCCTTAGTTTTCCAGTATCGGGATGACACTCCCTGCATTCTGCCCTATTTTAAATTGGATTACCAATATCTTGACGGTTAAACAGTTTTATCACAATTGGGTAAAGATTGTTTGGTCATCAACTCATTAAATAAGTCTGTGTACCTCGAGATATGACTCTAAAACCGCGAAACTAATTGAATTAAATAGAAACCTCTAAAAGGGTGTACTAAATTTTTTCTGGCAGTGTATATACACACACCTTCGAAGTCAGTAGTTTCTTACTGCATTACCGAAAAATGTTGTAGCATAAAGAAAGAATCAACCAAACCAAAACAAGTCTAGTCATGTTCTGCCGAAAAGAAATATAAACAAAAAAAGGGGTAAAAGATGTAGCATAGGATGTTCTATGATGTTTAAAAGTAGAACATTGTGCAGGAATCTCGTGGACATTGTGTGTCAACCCCTTGACAACCTGTTCAGCAATATTACATAAAAAATGCATTTCTTCACAGGTGACCCCATATGTTGCCCGAGGTCTACTTCATTTGTGGGTGGAATAAACTTCCGACGATTCTTCTGATGGATTTCAGTCTGACATCTGCGTAGTTGTATGTGATCGTTTCACTTTGTCACTCTGTATGCTTTGTGCTTACTCCTAGACATTTTATGGATATTATTGTTTGCAGTGTTTCTTTGTGTAATCACCTAATCGCACAATAATGGATCTTCGTGGCGATGTATGCACAATACGCTACATTTTGTTGTGGGTCAATTGCCAGTTTCTCCCCTAAGCATTGATCTTCTGCAAGTCTTCCTAAGACTTCTCTGTTGTACAACAGAATCACACACAAAAACCGTCACTGAAGTTCCTACGTTATGGACTTGGTTATTTATAGATATTGTAAAAATAATGGTCCTTAACACTCTTGAAGATTTCTTTTGACAATGCTACACTGTGTTCTGTTTGCTAGAAACTCGTCGACCCAATCACACAGTTTGTCTGGCAGTCCATATGCTCTTATTTCGTTCATCACGCGACAGTGCAGAACCGTATAAAACGCTTTCTTGAACTCAAGGAACACGAAATCTACCGAGACGCGCGTTTCTGCTGCTTTCTAAGTCTCAATAACTAACTGAATGAGCTGGGTTTCACGCGATCGTTGATTTAAGAATCCATATTGAAACCTGCAATGGAATCTTTGGCCTCCAGAAACGCCTTAATACACATTCTCCAAAATTCTACAATATACTGGCGTCAGAGATATAAAGCCCACAGTTTGAGTGACAGTGCCATTTCTGACAAGGAAACCATCTGTTTCCTTTTCAAAATATTATCCTCAGTATCTGATTTCCATAAGTCAATGCTGCTAAAACACGCTGATTCTAATCTTTCCGTTCCAGAAACATCAGAAGTTTAGTTATACTGTGCAAGTAAAGAAACAGTTGTTGTTAAAGATTTCCCTTTTTTTGGTGAAATCTACCAAAACCAAATCACTTTCACAAGCATCACAACTTAGGTGATTAACTGTATAATGTCTAAACAGTGAAGTTGTTGAGACTCACCACTCGAGGACTAGCCAGCAGCAGCTTCTAGGTCGCCTTATGGGAGCCTACATAAATCTGCACAAACCTTTGATAGGCTGTAACTTCTTATCAAAGTGTTCTGTATTATCTCAGTCGCTTCAGAAACAGGGAGCTGATTTTGTATCCCATATAGTTCCTCTGTTTTCAAATAGTCCACGTTTCCCCTAGGCGTTTCTGGATACAATTTAGACAATTACCAAAGTCCCATTATCTCGTATGGTTGCAGGACTAAGGAAGTAATGTGCAATACTTACGTACAAAAGAATGAAGACATTCACTACAGCCGAAATGTTCTTCGCCGGAGAATTCACCAACTGTGTTGAAATTTAAATGTTTTATAGACATAGTAATGGGCTAAAATTTAATGTACAACCGGCTTTAAATAAAAAAGTAATAAAAGATTTGGTTGTGGCAACCCCCAAAAATCGCAGCAGATGTTGCTAAACTAAATACAAATGAAAAAGGACATGTGGGGCATAAATTAGCAAAAGCAATTAAAGCTGAACAAAATAAAATTTCGAATGAAGCTTACAGTCATAGTAAAGATTACAAAACTGTTACTTCTATTAACGAAAAGCTTGATTCAAATAACGCAATAGTTACCAAAGCGGACAAATCAAATTCTATTGTTATTGTTAGTAAAGAGCAGTACATTAATAAAACATTACAGTTCGTTTCGGAAAACGATATTACAGAAATCGGCATTGATTTAACAAAAAAGGTACAAGCCGAGTTAAAAAAAGCTGTTGAAGAGGACTTTCTTCCTCTTCACAGAAAAAGAAAAAATACGCTGCTCCGTCATGAATGCGAAAGCTCCACGACTTAGATCCCAGTTTCAGGTACATAAGGAAAATTGTCCTGCTAGAGTAATTGTGAATTCTAGAAACAGTCCTTTATGCAAAATTACTAAAATGCTCGATAAAATTTTAAAAGAATCTTTCGTGTTCGAGGATAAGTTTTCAATCACTAATAATTCAGCTTTGATCGCTGACACGGCCCGCCTAGTATCTCTAGACATTAAAAACCTTTATGCGAATGTGGCGGTAAATGAGGCCGTTAAGGTCATCAAAGAAAATTTGCTTGAGTGCAAAACACTGTCTCAGCAAGAAATAGTCGAATTCATCGAACTGTTAGAATTCGTTCTGAAATATAATTATTTTTCTTTTAACAATAAAAAGATGGACTGGCTATGGGTTCCAGTATATCTGGAACCATAGCTGACATCTTTATAAATCATTTGGAAAAAAAGACTCCTCGTTAACCCGCAACATCCCGTGGATAAAGTTGTATATTACAAACGCTATGTAGATGATACGCTGCTTCTTATTGATGTACAAGAAAAAGAAGTTGCAGAAATAGTAAATAAATTTAACGAGTTACACAGTAAAATCGAATTCACTGTGGAAGAAGAGAAAAATGGTGAACTGCAATTTCTCGACTTAAGTATTAGGAAACAAAATGGTAGACATGTTTTTAAAATATTTAGGAAACCAACCACAACTGATGTGTTGATACAAAATAGTTCCTGCCATCCAAATAGCCAGAAACTTTCTGCTTTTAGATATTTGATAGGTAGAGCCTTTAGAGTCCCTATGAATGAAGAAGACAGAATGACTGAGCTGAACATCGTGAAACAACTAGCCAGAGCTAACGGATATCACCAAAACGTTGTCAATAAATTAATACGACAGAAACAGCGCGCGAATTCAAGGAAGAAACCGCAAATAATATTACGAGAGTCACAATACCATACTTCGGTGATATTTCGCAAAAAGTGGCTGACATTTTCAAACCTTTTAAAGTTGATACCGCTTTTCAGACCAATAATACGCTGCGGTTTAAACTAAGAAATAATTTACAGCAGGAAAGCGATAAATGTGAGAGAGCTGAGGTCTATAAAATTCAGTGTAACACGTGCAAGACAAGCTGTGTAGGCCAAACTGGTAGGTCCTTTAAAGTACGTTACAAAGAACATAGCGATGCTTTCCGGCTTAATAATTCAGAAAAGTCAGCTGTAGCCACGCATATTTGAGAAACGGGACACCCCAAGTTGTGAATAGATCAGGATCTCGTTATTTTACATAGACAGGGCAAAGGCAAAAAGCTAGATCTACTAGAACAGCTGGAAATTACGATACATAGCGTGGATAATCAGAACACACTGAATGAACAGCTAACTGGTGATACAAATAACTTTTTCAGACATTTCACTGGTTTCTTTTAGTAACTACATTTTTAGCAATTGGCAGGATACCATCATTTCATGAGGTCCTTGGAACATGTATACGTTATCTGTTGGTATAGACATCTCTGTGACTTCCTGGTTCACTTGCGCGTGAGCTCACTCGCGTTTCAGTGTCGTGTTTGGCTACGTGGTGTGTGGTATCAACGAAGACGCACGGGCGGTTTACGATGATAGAGGAGAGAGCCATGTGGTTAGATGTTGAACAGCATAGGCGACACTATTTTAGAGTTTTTTATATTTTGACGACTATGTGGAGATGCACCTTGGAAGACACGGCTGCAAGAAGGGAAGTAGCCACGATGTTTTAATTTTATTATCAATTTTTTGTGCCTGGTGCATGTTCCATTTTAGCGAGTTTTAACAGGTTCTTTTACTTATTCTGATAATGGAAGCTTGACTTCCGAAACGCGTCAATCTTAGTGTTTTACACTATAAACAAGTGGTTGAGCCCATATATTTTTTAACATTGACATGCACAACCACGACCTCTCATCCAGTATGGATAAAATCCAAGTTTTATAGATCATTTGCTTTTTCGTATCAGCTGCACATTTTTTTTTTACACAACAACATAGATCTGAAAATGATACAGTTTGATCGAAACTAGTCACATCGTAAAAAAATGCGCAAATGAGGCAGAAAAATAAACTATACAAAAATATTTAAATGAAAATATTTTAAGGCCAATGTTTACTTCAATTAAAAGGCCTGAGAGGCCACAGTCTGTTTCTAAAAAGTATTCACTGACTTAGCAGCATCTTCACACGTAATGTCGGCAATTGGCAACTGGCCTCTCAGCCCGGAAGCTTTAACTGAAATACTCTTTTTTAGCATTTCAGAGAGCACGAAGGAACATTACAATTTCTGAGGTTTCCGAAGCGATGTATTTCGAAGATCTGCTGGGAACCACATTGTGCGGCATATCTTATAAGGATTCTCAGTTGTGATCGCGGAAAGAGAACACCTCGAAACGTCGCTGCCGTTCTGGGAAAGTTATGGCATCGCACCGCAACGTACGGTGCATTTGAAGGTAGCGCAGTCAAAACAGTGAGGAGTTTAGAGGAGAGCCTGGGAAATACAGCGGGCGTGCGCTGACAGTGATTGCCGCGGTGAGGCAGGAGTGTCCGGCCGGAGCGGAGTTAACATTCCCGACTGTGAAACACGGGCCATCCGAGCTCCTTCAGCGCCCAATAAAATTAAATCTCGGCAGGCGTCCGGCCAGCCGGACGAGATGCTAATCTCATTTGGATGGACGGCCACCCGCTCCGTGGAACAGCCCTTAACTCTCCTAAAATATAGTTAGGCGCGCCGCCCGCAGAGGGCGTTCGGTCCCGAGTTTCGGCAACGCCGCGAAACGCGGGGAAGTCCCGCACCACGCGCTGTGCCAGCGGGGATTCCCTCTAGCTGAAGACATTTCAACCTAGCGTGTTCCTAACTCATACTTTTCCGGTTATAGGCCACATTAGGTGTAATAATACGCACGTTTATTAACTCAGTACACAAATCATTAAGTAAGCACAACGATACTGCAAAGCAAGCGGACGTAACAACTGACTAAAGTGCGCGTCATTTATGACGGCGGCCGAGTTTAGGTTCGTTCTGCGCACCTGACGTCACAAAATACAGTCAGCCAATGAACAGAGAACAAAGTTGCCAGAGCTCGACTGCAGTGCAGAGCACGGACGAGTGTCTTCAGTTTTAGAAACGTTCAGTCATAAATAAAGTAATTGAACAAAAGCAATGTCTTGATAGCAGTCTTTCTTTTATAGAAAGTTTGGAAAAAGCATTCTTCATACCAATTGCTTCATATTCTATTAATTAATTAAACCAAACAAGCAATAAGCCTCCTAATTCAGGCGATAGCAAGGAAAGGCGTTTGTATCATTCTCACTAACCGATTTTTCGCAATAAAGAACAGTGGTAATTGTTTATTTCCTATTATACTTCGACGAAACGTGAGCAATTCGTAATCATATCAACAGTGTTTGTCGGTATTTTGCGTGATATTTTGTAGTCCTCCGGGAGATATATTGAACGACGAGCTGCGTTAGCGAATGGTTAGTGTATGGCTGCTAAGTGAAAGGTTCTGAGTTCAAACCTTGCTCGGTGCTTAATATTTTCTTGATTTAAAAACAATATCGAAGTGTCTTACTTCATGAATTTTATTTGTTTGAATGTAATTTTTTGAAATTTCTACTGGCAACTAAAGTCGACCATACGAGAAGTATACGCTATGGACTTGTAGCTATGCAAACTCTTCAAAATTTCGTGCAATGGTTTACTACATCTAATGCTGCACAATAACTGCGTTGAACATCGAAACAAAATTAAGTCATTTATGGGGGGAAGGTATTAGTCAAGAAGATGTGTAAAAATCAAATTTTTGGACCAAATAGTTTTTGTGAAATCGAATGATAAAGTGTGTCAAAGCAGTCGAAACACCGTGTTTCTGCACAGGCGAGCAGTGCAGTGATGACAAAATCGCGCACATCGCGGAATGCGGGGAGCACGTCTCTGTAGCAGCGAAAGGGTTAATGCGGCCGTGCTGGCTTTACTTCATAAACTGCGCGCTCCCCCCTAAACGTAAGTTTGCGAACTGTACTATGGCGCTGCTTCTCTTGGCGCGTACAACTGGCAACGCAGCAATCTCCCGCGTCTGGGCGGGCATGCGCGAACCGCCAAGATAAAAGAATTGAACTATATAAAACTGACAGTCATGGCACTTCTGTACAAAAGTTTCTGGAACTTTTGATAGACATTTCCTCCCCAGTTATATCGACGATGGGCTGTAACGTACCACGTTTCGATAGATCGTTGTTGATCTCCTAAATCTTGTAGATGTCCTGTCGATCTGTTTCCTCGTTCAGCACCCTGAGGACAGTTTCTGTCTTCTTGTACTGCTGGTTCAGGAGGCAGTCGTATTAAATTCCACTCATCTCTAGTTCTATGTTGTGCACTCTTCTTAAGGTTTTGAAAGCCTTCATCAACTCCATAAAGCAGTGTCACGACGTGCAGCATATTTCTCAGCTTGAAAACACAAGATAGCACACAGCTGTATTTTTCCAAAATTTATCTACAATTTGTTTCAGTCGTTAACAGACAATCTTCAGCTTTGAAACTTCCTAGCAGATTAAAACTGTGTGCCCGACCGAGACTCGAACTCGAGTTCGAGTCTCGGTCAGGCACACAGTTTTAATCTGCCAGGAAGTTTCATATCAGCGCACACTCCGCTGCAGAGTGAAAATCTCATTCTGGAATCTTCAGCTTTATTTTGACGGCATAATCAGATGTGGTACAACTCATAATCGTAGCATACCAGAAGACGGCATGTTAACGACTGAAACCGGGTGCGTAATAAATTTTGGAGTAATATAGCTGTGTGAAGTTTTGAGTTTTCAACAGTTCCTTGAAGTTGTAAAGCATAGTCTTCTTAAAATAGTGTTTCTTACCTGTTTGACTACACTGGCACTGATACATGGTAATCCTCTTGACAAATTCTGTGAAAAAATTTACACAATTACATTCTTTATCACCAATTTGATCTCTGATTTCTTCTTTGGCTTTATCTCCTGTTTTATGGACAGGTTCTACATCGACGTCTACATCTGAATGGATACTCTGCAAATCACATTTAAGTGCTTGTCAGGCTGTTCATAGAACCACCTTCACAATTCTCTATTATTCCAATCAGCGCCATCCAGCGGGCCAACCATAGCGCCATCTGGTTTCCCCCTTCAAACTAGACGAGTTTCGTTCTTTGTAGTTTTTTCGTTTGAAGCTTATTTCGTGAGATATTTGGCCCGGTCACTATTAATGGACCACCCTGTATAATTACTTGGAAGTAAACATAAATTAATAATGGCTAGTAGACTAGAAACTGATTATGTTGCTTCTCACCCATATGTTCTCAGAAATGAATAACAGATCAGTGGTAACATTGAGAAATATTTTGCTTTTACGAATATTCCTTCCATAGGAACATCTCGGAAGGTGAAGCAGGTAAGTCAAATTGTATGAAAATTCCTGGCAGATTCGAACTGCATGCCGGACGGGCACTCGAACATGGCACCTTTGCCTTTCGCGGGCAAGTGCTCTACCGATTGAACTATCCAAGCAAGCGTCACGATCCGCCCTCACAGTTTTACTGCCGCCTGTACTTCATATTCTATCTTCCAAATTTAACAGTTGTAATCCACCAGGAATTTTCAGAGTAAAAAATCATGCTGGAATCAAAATACTTTGTCTGAAGTGTGAAAGTTGATTGCATACCTCTGTCCGCAGGCGGCTGGAGCAGAATGCCATCACGGATATCCCACACAAGGCATTCGCACCCTACAAAAGGCTGAGTCGCATGTAAGTATCGACAGCTGGCGCTCGCTCTGCTTACTGCTGCTGCTGCTTGTTCTCTGCACCGACTCTGAAATTATACCTGAGTATGTTTCTGCTCCTACATTGTTTTCCGTAATTTATACAAGATCAAATGTAGCACAGATTAGCATGCAAAAGTATGCAGTGGATTGGAAGCGCCTGTTTACAGTCTTATGTAATAGCACATTGACTGTGAAATTCTTACATGCTCCATGCTGATGCCAATCAGTTCTGTTTTCCAGTAATTCGAGCGATTTTAACAACCTAACAGTGTTGGCCTTTCTCTTCCTACAAGAGATAGGTACACACTGATCACTTGGCTAGTTTCAATGAACAGGTTGATTCCGTGATGATGGTACAAACTTTCAGGAATCGCGGAGAGTGGCAAATGTATCAATTTGAGGTAACAAACCCTGGTCCGGAAGGGACGGAGTCAAAATTTATAAGCGAAAATCGTTCTTATTCCTTTGACAGTGGAATACATGCAGCGGTATTGCTGTTGCTAAGGTGTAGGGTAAACAGCTTCCAGAGGTGGCACTATGGACCAGAACAAGAAAGAAATGTGTAGTAAACACGTGCTCTAAACTGCATATCTTAAGAGCTATGGTCGCTTCTTCTGCAGAAGAGATGTGTTTCACAACAGAGAAGACGGACAAGTCATTTAGGTCCATATTACCATCTCTGAGTCCGCCCCCAGTAGTTGAGTGGCGCCGGCACGGTAGCTCAGCGTGTTCGGTCAGAGAGCTGGTTGGCCTCTGTAATAAAAAAACTGAGTGGAAGGATCAACAAAACGAACTTGAGCGATGTCAAGTGACGTCCGCAATGACCAAACACAACGATCAACAACGAAGGAAAAAAAAAAAAAAGTCAGCACGACAGAATGTAAATCCTAAGGGCCCTGGTTCGATTCCCGGCTGGGTCTGAGATTTTCTCCGCTCAGGGTGTTGTGTTGTCCTAATCAGCATCATTTGATCCCCATCGGCGCGCAAGTCGCCGAAGTGGCGTCAGATCGAAAGACTTACACCCATTGAACGGTCTACCCGACGGGAGGCCCTAGTCACACGACATTTATTTATTTTGCCATCTCTGAAAGTTGGCTACCCTACTACAACCTTAACAACAATAACAGTACCGGTACACGTGTTCCACTGTCAGAGGTATCAGAACGATTTCCGCTCATAAATTTTGACTCGCTCGTTTCAGGATCAGGGTCCCTTAGCTCTCAGATCGGTCCCTGAAAGTTTGTTACATCATTACGGAATCACCATGTACACACACGGTACAAGTAAGTAGTTCAAAATTTAATTCCAGTTTCCTGATGGAGACATTCATTATTCGTGAAAGGCAGCGTAAGTAAACTTTTCAGTCTTGAGTTATTGCTAGTCGGGCTATACATAATATCAGCAAAAATTGTGTTTCATTTTGTCATCAGTTTTCTGACTGGGCTGATGCGGCCCGCCACCAATTCCTCCCCTGTGTTAATCTCTACAGCTCAATTTAGGAATCCAGCGGTCTTAATTATTGGTTTCAATATTCCAATCTCCGTCATCCCCAAATTTTTTTACCCTTCTCAGCTCCCTCGAGTACCATATAAGTTATTCCTTGGTGTTTTAACATATTTCCTATCATCCTTTCTTTCTTGCCTACGTTCCTCATAGGTTTCTTTCCTCGCCAATGCTGTGGAGATACTCAGTTTCAAACATTTCTATAGCACCACATCTCAAACTTTCGATTCTCTTCTTTTCCTTTTTATCCACAGTCCATGATCCACTTCCATACAATGCTGTGCTCCAAACGTACATTCCCACAAATTTTTTCCTGCCGTTAAGGCCGATACTTGATACCAGTAGTCTTCTTTTGGTCAGGAATTCCTTTTCTTCCTGTGCTACACTGCTTCTTGTGTCCTTCCATGAGTTATTTTGCTTGGGAGGTAGCAAATACGTTAACTTCATCTATTAGTTCGTCGTCCCTGTTCTGGCGTAACTACAAGCTCCGTAAAGAAGGTGAAGAACGCAAGAGAAAAGAAGGCGGTGAAACGACGTCGGCCAATGGTGCGCTGATTAGGACCGCACCACGACGGGAGCGGCCTCCACAAGAGGTGAATATAAGCCCCGCTCCTGCCAGCCTCTGGCTGCTCAGTATCGGCTCATTATTCGACAATCGTAGAGCGGCACTAGCAGAACAGTTATACGTCTGGATAAGACTCTGACAGGTGACACGTACGTAAGCATCCTGTCTGATCACCTGCATCCATTCATGTCCAGTGTGCATTCCGACATACTTGGACAATTCAAGCAGAACAATGCGACACCCCACACGTCCAGAAATGCCACAGAGTGGTTCCAGGAACACTCTTGTGAGTTTAAACGCACCCTGTGGCCACCAAACTCCCCAGACGTGAACATTATTGAGCATATCTGGGATACCTTGCAACGTGCTGCTCAGAAGAGATCTTCATCCCCTCGTACTCTTACGGATTTATGGGCAGGCATGGAGGTTTGCTGGTGTCAGTTACCTCCAACACTACCTCAAGACATTAGTCGACTCCATGCTACGTGGTGTTGCGGCCCTTTGCGTGCCCGCGGGTTCCCTACGTGATATTAGACAGGTATACCTAGGAACCGATGACCTCAGCAGTTTGGTCCCTTGGGAATTCACACACACACAGATGTACCAGTTTCTTTGGCTCTTCAGTGTATCTCGAAAACCAATAACATTGGACTCGCATTCGGGAGGACGACGGTTCAATCCCGCGTTCGGCCATCCTGATTCAGGTTTTCCGCGATTTCCCTAAATCGCTCCAGGCAAATGCCGGGATGGTTCCTTTGAAAGGGCAAGGCCGACTTCCTTCCCCGTCCTTCCCTAATCCGATGAGACCGATGACCTCGCTGTCGGGTCCCCTTCCCCAAACAACCCAACCCAACCCAATAACATTTGGACACATGTTACATGGAATATTTCATTCGAGTTGGTCTACAAAAGGACTTTCCGAAATGCTTACTGGCTCTTCACAGCACCGAGTATAGAGGTTCTTCAACAGCGAACCGTTGGCGTGGATCGGGCAGTGCGCTACCGCCCCTCAGCTCTCAGTGGTTAGCACAGACGCGCGGAACAGCGCTCGATTTGTCTGGGCGAGGGCAGAGCGGCCGACGGTTCCCGAGATGCTACGTCGGCCAGGCGCGGCGAGGGGCGTCGCTGACCGCTGAGTTATTGCCGCGGGGCGCAGATGGGCTTTCCGTGATCCACGTCCGGCTAATGACAGCCTGCGTGCTCCCCCGCAACCCGATCCGGCTGCCACGTATCGGCAATTAGGCGTGTCCTCAGTCCTGGAGGCTCGCCGTCAGCGGCGCCCTCAGGGTCAAGTAACCCTCTCCATAAACCAGCCCTTCTCCTAACCAGTATATCTTTCCTTCAACACTCGGCTCCACATCTCTAGACTGTCACAGTTTAGCATACAATAGCTTTTCGTAATAACTGAAGGAAAACAGTCGAACAAGTAAACTGCTAGACAGTTGCTAAGAAACAGTCTTTTTTGGACAGGAATAATCACTGGCAATGATGGACGACTTGACACACAATATATATTTAATAGAGGCGGAGTGGTGTATTAATAACGAAAAATGGGACAGATTTTACCACATCAGGGAACAGGGTAACAGACATAAAGTAACAACGTTCATGTTTGACATAGGTCATACTCTTAATATAAAGATCGATACCGGACTCTCAGTAAGGAATATGCCCTCCTCGGGCACTAATGCACGTTTTGCACGTGTTGCTCATGCTGGATACCACACTATTCAAGATTGTCCCACTCCTCTCTCAAGGCTATTTTCAGTCTTGCATGGTTCGAGGAAAGGGTGTTCGTTGAGAAACACGTTTGCCGAGAACATCCCAGCCGTGCTGTATAGGGCTTAGGTCCGGGGAGTACGGCAATTTCATACGTTCAGTGTCTTCACAAACACGGATGCGACCATCATGAAGCTGTAAACAAAACCTGGATTCATCCGAAAAAATGACGTTTTGCGATTCGTGCACCCGGGTTCGTCGTTGAGTACACCATCGCAGGTGCTCCCGTCTGTGATGCAGCGTCAAGGGTAACCGCAGCCATGGTCTCCGAGCCGATAGTCCATGCTACTACAAACGGCGTCGAACTGTTCGTGCAGATGGTTGTTGTCTTGCAAACGTCACTATCTGCTGACACAGGGATCGAGACGTGGCTGCACGATCCGTTACAGCCATGCGGATAAGATGCCTGTCATTTCGACTGCTAGTGATACGAGGCCGTTGGGATCCAGCACGGCGTTCCGTATTACCCTCCTGAACCCAACGATTCCATATTGTGCTAACAGTCATTGGACCTCGACCGACGTGAGCCACAATGTCGCGATACGATAAACCGCAATCGCGAATGGCTACAATCCGACCTTTATCAAAGTCGGAAACGTGATGGTACGCATTTCTCCTCTTTACACGAGGCATCACAACAACGTTTCACCAGCCAACGCCGGTCAACTGCTGTTTGTGTATGAGAAATCGGTTGGAAACTTTCATCATGTCAGCACGTTGTAGGTGTCGCCACCGGCGCCAATCTTGTGCGAATGCTCTGAAAAGCAAATCATTTGCGTATTACAGCATCTTCTTCCTGTCGGTTAAATTTCGCGTCTGTAGCACGTCATCTTCGTGGTGTAGCAATTTTAATGGCCAGTAGTGGATGAAACTTATCAGGCAATACTCACGTAATTGGTCTCGATTTATCTAGTAACCACTTTCAGGCAACATGATTGTCCCAGAAAAGTAGTTAACCAGTCCATTGCATGTTTGCATCACTAGGCTGCATGCTCGGCTAAACTGCGTGTGCGTGCTTGTGTTTTACTTCATTTTCAGCGTACATAACCAAAAGATCTATAGCGTAGCGTAGCTATAGATCTTTTTGAGATAGAAAACCGAGTGGCGTGTAGTAGTGGTTAGAGGAGCTGGGTTCACACCCTCGCGTACTGCGTCCAGATTTAAATTTTCTGTGATTTTCACCGTGTGTTTAAAACAAATTACGGAACTTTTCTGTTATAAAGAATACTGCCGATTTTCTTCTCCATCCTTGACCGTTCGTACCTTGTGCTCCGTCTCCAACGACAATGTTCACGGAAAGTTAAAGCTCAATGTTCCTCTCTTTTTCGAGAAAGGACCATTTTAAGTACTGATTATTTTAACTTAATATTTTTAATAAGTCTGCAGTATTCCGTGGCCGTTGTCGCTGAAGGTGAAACCTTGTTTACTCCATTTAATATTCCACTTTAAACTTTTGCAAAACTCAACGTTCCGTCCCCTAAGCTGGGATTTTCTTCAGCAGTCTTCTGGTGTCCCGGGTGGCTGAGTTTTGGAAAAGTTTGGAGAGGTATATGATGAGGCCTAACATATCTGAAGATTTTACCTCCGCATTTTTTTCTCTTCCTTACCGCTTATTAACGTTCGATCGAACAAGAGTGCGCGTGCATTGTTTTGTCCTTATTTCTCGTGTTTGCTAATTGTTGCTTATTAACTTCTAAAACGCTTCTTAAAAGCACAAACTCGCTATCTTTGATGTTGTGACAGCGTACTACCACCATCGTCTGAGACACATAATCCGTCAGTTGCAGTCTTTTGTTTTCCACCAGATGTCGCCGTAAATACACTAACAACATTCGCCAAAAGAGGCACACCGAGCGCTTTAGACGGATTATGTTCTTTCTCTGTGAACGTGAAACTGCCTGATGCCGCTTTGCTTGACTTCCGAGAACTGTCTACGGCTAGACTGATGGGCGCAGTTCGCGCTTCCCGACTCCACAGACGGGCAGCGCAGATGCCACTCACACGATGGATGCGAGCTGTTTGTTTTCCCTCCAGCCGCTCGGAAACTGGCGGTCTGCCCACTTCTACGAAATTACGTCTTTGGATAACTTCTCTTATTGTTTGGACGCCGCGACGAAAGGGAAACCTTTGATGTTGCCATGAAAAGCACCGGTTATTGCTTTTTTGACATAACGTGGTGTGAAATAACGGCTCTTCCGCTCTTTATGTCTCCAGAAAGTGACCTTAGAAACGCGGTCGTAACATGTTAATTGTCAATAAACAGCACCAGCTCTAGTCAAGCGCAATAATGGCGGAAAACTTTCTGTACATGTGATGTTATAGCACTATCTCACGCAAATTTGCTTACAGAATACGAGTGTGTGATTGGAGGAAGCTTTGCCATTCTTATCTCTTCGGACATAATGTTACGCCGCAGAAACGCTGCGAACCACGGAAGAAACTCGACCGTAAATTTTACCGCGAGGCATTTCTCTTAGCTGAATTCCTTTTTATTGGAAAGCAATTGTTCGGTTTACTGCACGTCTCCATTTCCACAGAGTTTTTCATTACTTCCACAGACATTAAACCCTCTCGCAGTAAGTCTTTTAAATATTACATTCCGTCTCCTATACGAAATTACAATAGAATGAGCACCTTTCAAGGTGGTCTGTGGTTAGACTTCGTCCATTCTCGTTTCAAAATCACGTTCACAGCCATTCTAGCTGCAAAACAAGACCACAGTTTAATCTACGTAGACAAAGCGACTGTGTGAATTTCAGGTAATATAAGCAATGTAATGAAAAGTAAGTTCCTTTTTTTATGTTCTTATACCATATGTAGCGCACTATTAAATGATCTTACTGCACAATTGATTTTTCTTAAAGTTTGGTATCTGAAACAAAAATATATAGTCTTATTTAGTCAACCAAACAGATGCAATCGAAGTGACAATAAAATCCATTCTGATCTGTCTGCATTCACATTTTAGCAGCTATAGCATCTAATCATATTTATATTTT
Organism: Schistocerca serialis cubense; assembly: GCF_023864345.2. NCBI lineage: Eukaryota > Metazoa > Arthropoda > Insecta > Orthoptera > Acrididae > Schistocerca > Schistocerca serialis. The sequence goes on along the minus strand of NC_064642.1, from coordinate 629,100,880 downwards.
TAATCACGTTTGCCACACTCAAGTTAAATCGCTAAAAAGAATGGAGCATTGTTTGTGAATGTCACCATGATGATCGTTTGGTTAGTTAAAATTCACTATAATGTGGTTGTGTGTGTATGTGTGAGTGTGTGTGTGTGTTTGTGTGTGTGGTGTGTGTGTCAGAAGGCTTATTCTCGTGCACTCAACCTAGGTTCTGTGTAGCATCGCTAGAGGTTCACGATAGGCGTGGTATATCACTAGAAGTGACAACTACTTTTCTCCAAATTTTTCTTCGTCGTTTATAGATATCTCACTGTTGGTAACTCTCCCGCATATATCTGATAAACCCAAAACTGTATAAAAATTGTTTCATCATCGAAACTTCTCCTTCTTCTCACAGACGCACACTGAGTCTCGGAAGTGTTTTTATGTTTGTGCGTTTCCTTTCACGAGTAGCATTCGGCTTTGTATTAGAAAATGCAGACCATGCCGCCAATTGCGAAGTGTGGCTGCCTTGAATTCTGGGGACTGACCTGACATTTTTTCTGTTTTCAGAGACCTCAGCAAGAACCAGATCAGCAAGATAGCAGCGGACGCATTCTTGGGGCTCAAATCTTTGACGTCGTTGTAAGTAAAATACAATTTCGTAAGACAGGATTTTCAAAAGTATCGTACAAAAAGTTTAAAGGTACAATGATATGAGCTGGCCAGGATGAGACTTAATCACATCTCGTGGCGATAATAACCAACAGATTTTGGTTTCGAGCGTATTTTCCTTGAATTCTTATCAAAGGAAATAAATTTGATGGTTGTTGTGTTTGTTGTTAGTGTTCGTAATAGTACCTTTTTAATTACTGTGTTTCTGACATATTGCCTTTGTCATCTTGATATACTGCACATAAAGAATGACATCGCCAGATTTCTTCGTATTGCGCACTGCATGGTGTGTGTAGCCACAGTACAGTCGTTCTAGCAGGTACCTTTAAAAAAAGAAAAAAATTGAAGAAAATAAGACGTGTGTGGGAACAAGTTTCGGTTGCTGCACAACAAGAATTATTTTAGATATGATGACACACACGTCATCGTTGTACTATCGAGAAATAGGGGAGATAGTGCCACAGACATGATACGTGAATTGGATGGCTGGTTCAAATGGCTCTGAGCACTATGGGACTTAACTGCTGTGGTCATCAGTCCCCTAGAACTTAGAACTACTTAAACCGAACTAACCTAAGGACATCACACACATCCATGCCCGAGGCAGGATTCGAACCTGCGACCGTAGCGGTCACGCGGTTCCAGACTGTAGCGCCTAGAACCGCACGGCCACTCCGACCGGCACGTGAACTGGAGTGGCAATCATTACAACAGAGGCGTTTTTCATTGCGACGGGAATTTCTCATGAAATTCCAATCACCAGTTTTCTCCTCCGATTGTGAAAACATTCTGCTGGCACCCACCTACATAGGGAGAAATGATCATAACGATAAAATAAGAGAAATCAGGGCTCGCACAGAAAAAATGAAAGTGCTCGTTTTTCCCGCGCGCCGTTCGAGAATGGAACGGCAGAAAGACAGCTTCAAGGTGGTTCATTGAACCCTCTGCCAGGCACTTTATTGTGAATAGCAGAGTAATCACGTAGATGAAGATGTAGACGTATTTGAAGATGGCCCCGGGCTAAAACTGGCTAGTAATACAAAATAAATGTCGAAGTAAAAGTCGATCATGCCGCAGTACATTAAAGGGCGTGTGGTGGAAAAACGTTTTTGACCTTCAGAAAATACATTGAGGCTGTGGACCCCATTATGAGAAAACTAATAGCCTGTTGTCATATTCAAGAGTCTCACATGGCAGGAGGAAGTTTAGTCCCTCGGAATGTGTGTATTTTTTGATAAAGGGACATGATAAATGTGAGAATTGTGCTTTGATTGATGATATAACAATGCATTATCATTATTATTAAACGCAGAGGAGTACGTAGAGGAGATGTACAACTTGGAGATGATGATAGAAAAGAGAACGCCAATGATGTACGATGATTATTAATAAAGACAATAATATCCATAGATAGTGCACAGTGAACTTGCCAAAATCTGAGAAGCTATAGCTCTCTGAGCTGCTCTGGAATAGTCAAAGCTTGTCTCTGGGTTATCTCAGTAACTCCGTGCTGCGATTTTGTGACGTGATTTAGCGGCAAAGATATTATTTGAGAGAACGCTTTTGGCGCGCAATTCAAGTGGCTTCTTTGGCGACAAGTATACTTGCCTTCACGTTACCATGCAGTCCAACAACGGAGCGTTGTCGTATCCAAATGCCCACAGATCTTGAAATTGCACGATTCGACCAATCGACTAAATGAAGACTCTCAATGGGGCCCCTTTCGAACTTTCTCAAGTGCTGGTAACACTGTCTCACACGATAGGGCGGCATTTCCGTGTGCTTTACAGTGATCAGTCGACATCAACACTAACGCACTCTGGTGATCGTTCTACCTGTCACGGAGAACCGCAACGCTGATCACTTACATACAGGTCAATGGAGTGTACACGTAAGGAGTTGCAGTGACATCCGAGCATGTCTTCTGGGTGCTTCACTTTTTTTGTCAAGCATTGTAACTTCTTAAGTCTTGTCAGGCTCATCTTCTGATGAGGCATGGAGAGGTTCACAGATTCGTACATGATGCTCGGCACTGAAGATTCCTTCACAATGACAAGATGACTGGATACACTTTAATGTATCACCTTGGGTTGTAGTCATTTGGCAAATTACGTCAGAAGTTTAATTTATTTAGTTTCTGCTGTAGTGTCGATGTTAACATCCAGGCGGTAGCTGTCATTGCCTGTCAGCGACGGAGTTAAGCGCTATTCACTGTACTCACTATTTATTACTTTTATTTTGTGAGCAATGAATGTCATCAGAAACGGGGCGGCATCCAATAACACTCTGAGCTTTCCGCAAACGACGAACTTGCATACAGAAGAGGGATTTGGTGGGGGGCAGCTGACGTTGTTAAGTTGTAAGGGAATGCAGGAAGACTTGAACAGGATCAGCTGTTAGCGCTAAGACATCCAGCTGATTCTCAACGTAAGTAAACGTAAGTGCAGTGCGTATAAATAAACGGAAAGAAGCCACATTGTTTGATTACATGTTTGGCTATCAGTCTCTGGAATCAGTCAGTAGGTCAAGTATCTGAGAGTATCTGTTTGGAGCGGCTAAAGATTATACGGCGACAGAAGTCTAGTCGTGGGACAGGCAGAGAGCACTCTGCGAAATATAGTTCAGCCCCGACAAAGTTCGCTACCAAAAATCTCTCTCAAGCGCATCACGAGTGCGGCTAATACCCTATCAGTTTCGACTAACGTAAGAGACACGAGGACTGTAAGAGATGCGCAGGTCTTAGTGTATTTGCCCTATCAGTGTGACAGCGTCACAAAATACTTAATGAAATCGAGGGACACACTCTTCATTGTTAATGGCGATGGGCTGTAGTCCCATAATTGAGGTGCCTAATGCCTACCCAAGATTAAAGTTTTAAAAAATTACCAGAAATGTTTTATGTCAGACAATGTTGTACTGTCATTAATTTTTTTCAGTTAAATATGTCTTCGACATCCTCAAGATAACTAGAAAATATTGAAACTTAAAAATATTAATTTTTTATACTTGTTTCAGCACAAAGTTGATTTTTTAACAACGTAAATCAGTATTGCATGTGGATACTTTAAATTAGCAATTTTGCACAGTTGATGGGAGATATCACGTGCTATAAACCACTTACTACAGGTTTTAACACTAATTAAGAAATGAGCTATTCAAACACCCAAAAAACTCATTTTTACCATATACGTGGGATTTCATGCTCTGCGCTTAGCCTCTCAGTTCCGAGAGGCTACCTTCCCAATATAATAAAAATATTACGTCTGCCAACTTTCAACCTGCCTAATGACATTTAAGGTAAGATAAGAAAAAAAACGAGCGTATATGGAGGGATCTAGACAAGCTTCCTGCCCAACTATCATACGCGAATGGAACTACGAAAAATTATTCATGTGCTCTGTACACTCTCCGCCACACGCCACATCACAGCTTGTGGAGACATGAAATGTACACTGCCTGAAAAAAATAAAACAACACCCTCAAGGTCTATGTTCAGTGGCACCAGGTTACAATATGTGGGTACTGAGAAGTTTTAGTGTTAGTGATTCATTTGTCACGGTTAGCGGATATCAGAAGGCGGTCAGGAAACCTGTCAGTGCGTCCCTCTGTTTTGACTCTGAAAGCAGTAACTGTGCTGCGTTTAGGGATGAAAAGTGTTTGCAATATTCACTCTAGAGTACAACCACGCCATCCGACGAGGACATACTCCTGTTGAACTGCTACGGCATTTGAACGCGGTCGCATTGTGGGCCTGCGGTAAGCTGGATGAACATATCATCGGACTGCTGTATATGTTGGACGCATTGTATCGGTGCTGTGTCGCCAATTTCTACAGAGATCTGTGGAACATTCCCAGAACTGTAAACCTTGGTCTGGACATACACGTAGAACAGACGCACGTCAAGATTGCTGCATTGTTCAAATGGTTCAAATGGCTCTGAGCACTGTGGGACTTCAGACCCCTAGAACCTAGAACTACGTAAACCTAACCAACCTAAGAACATTACACACATCCATGCTCGAAGCAGGATTCGAACCTGCGACCGTAGCGGTCGCGCGGTTCCAGACTGTAGCGCCTAGAACCGCTCGGCCACCCCAGCCGGCTGCTACATTGTGCGAGCAGCAGTGGTCGACCGATCACATCCAGGGACGAAGTCTGGGCACATGCTGCACCCGCTGTGTCGTCAGTGAGCATTGGGAACCGCCTGCTTGCAGAAGGACTAAGAACACCTGTTAATCTGGCCAGGCAACCACTGACACCGCGACACCGCCAATCAAGGCTACTCAGGTGTCGTCAAAGAGTTGACTGGAGAGTGGAATGGCGATCTGTTACCTACAGTGATGAGAGTAGATTCTTAACTTTTCGTGGTCGGGGTGCACAATCACGAAGAATTTCTTAAATGACGTCGTATTCGCCGTTGTCTGTCGAAATTATTTATTTCACAACTGCACTTTTAGTCTTTGGGCCATTTTGAAGTGGTACTGCAAAATATTTTGCTTCGTCACATGTCGGACTTTGAAATCCCCTGGCATGTATACAGCCATCGTCAAAAATACATCTAACCAGTGTGTTAGAACATTGATTTGTAGCGATTTTTGTGAAGGATGTTAATATTGGTAGCATTTCACGTAATTTACATTTGCCCGCATCTCGTGGTCGTGCGGTAGCGTTCTCGCTTCCCACGCCCGGGTTCCCGGGTTCGATTCCCGGCGGGGTCAGGGATTTTCTCTGCCTCGTGATGGCTGGGTGTTGTGTGCTGTCCTTAGGTTAGTTAGGTTTAAGTAGTTCTAAGTTCTAGGGGACTGATGACCATAGATGTTAAGTCCCATAGTGCTCAGAGCTATTTTTTTAATTCACATTTTTTCAAAATGTTTAGAGCTTTGCACACGTCTGATCTTACCGTATTGCTACAGAAAAGGCTTATTTTTGCCGCTGACGTTTATACATGTGAGAGGAAAAGTCTGACATTTGCTGAAGCAAAAACTTTGGCAGTGCCAGCTGAAAATGGCACAAAGGCCGAAATTGTAACTGTGACATAAATAATTTCTACAGTCAACGGCGAATATGATATCCTTTAAGAAAAAAAGTAGATATTGTCCGTACGCGAATAGTGGACGTACATATGTATGGTATTAGGCTGGTGAGCTCCCTATTCCAGAATGCATTCGCCCACAACACACAGCTCCCGTTCCAGGTTTCACGGTGTGGGAGGCCAACAGTTACAACTTGCGGTCACGTTTGATTTTTGTGGAGAAGAAAGTAACCAGTGCCCATTATATTGCATATGCTGTCATCCCCATGCTATTGCCATTTTTTCGACGGGAAGGTGATGTGCTTTTTCAGCATAACAATGCACGTCCACATACGACTGCAGCAACGACGTAACGTGCTCTGTGTCGCATAACAACTGCCCTGGTCAACAAGATCACCAAATCTCTACAGTTGAACACGTCTGCGACATGATGAAGCGGGAACTTACATGTTCTCCAGGGCCTGCAAGAACCGTTTCCGAATTCCAAAAAAAGCCACAAGATGTTTGGGACAATCGATTGCACGATGCCATTCGGCGGCTACACTGATCAGCCAGAACATTATGGCCACCGACCTACTATCGATATAAACCCGCCCAGGCAATAGCGGCGTCACCTGGCGAGAAGTGTCTGCTAGTCAGACACAGGCACACGGTGCATGTAGTATCAGTGAGCGTGCTGTCCGTGTGTAGAAAGGGGAAGGAGCGTGATCTGAGTTTGACTGAGGGCAGATTTTGATGGCCCGGAGGCTCTGTACGAGCATTTCGGAAACTGCACGGCTTATTGGATGTGTGAAGAGCGCTGCGTTGATTGTCTTCAACACGTACTGCACCCAAGGTGAAACCACGTCCAGACATCGTGGGGTCAGGCGGCCACCCCTCATTACAGATGTCGAACATTGTAGGCTGGGCAGACTGGTGACTGTGGCAGAACTAACATCAGACTTAAATGCTGGGCAGAGTACTTAGGTGTCTGAACACACAGTGCACTCCTAACAGTGGACCTCATCAGCCGACGACACTTGCGTGTGCCAATGTTAACACCACGACATCGACATCTACAGGCCGGCCGAGGTGGTCGAGCGGTTCTAGGCGCTACAGTCTGGAACCGCGCGACCGCTACGGTCCCAGGTTCGAATCCTGCCTCGGGCATGGATGTGTGTGCTGTCCTTAGGTTAGTTAGGTTTAAGTAGTTCTAAGTTCTAGGGGACTGATGACCTCAGAAGTTAAGTCCCATAGTGCTCAGAGCCATTTGAACCATTTTTCGACATCTACAACTGGAATGGGCACGTGACCATCGGCGTTGGACGTTGGTGTAGTGGCAGAGCGTTGCATGGTCTGATGAATCTCGATACCTTCTTCATCAAACCAGTGGGAGGGGCGTGAATCCATCGTCTTCCAGGGGAACAGCTCCTTGACACCTGTTTTACGCTATGGAGACAAGCTGGCGGCGGCTCCATTACGTTCTGTGGACCATTCACTAGGGCAGGGCTTCCCAACCTGTGGTTCGCGGACCCCTTGGGGGTCCGCCGGCTCTTGCTAGGGGGTCCGCGGCCATCTTTCACCAAATCGTGTAAAATAATTAGTAAAATTATTGAATAAAAATGTGAAAATAAAATTCATCACTATTTTTTTTCGTGTGGAAAACATGTGTACTTTTACTTCAGGTCGTATCCCCAAGCAGCGATTGCGGTTCCTAAGTGGGAACGTATACACAGTTTAGTACTGGAGAATGCGGCTTCTCTGATCGACTGTTTAGCAACAATACAGGGGTCGTTTGTGCACTGGCTCACGGCGCTAGATGCGCTGAAACCTTTTACGCATGCGCGGAGCGAGCTTTGTCGACCAACCACAGCGCTCGCTGGCACGTATGCGGCCCCAGCCATCATTAAATGTTAAACTTGCTTTGTCAGTGCACTACCTGTTTCACAAGTCGATTTTTGACCAGTTTATTACTTCTAACATGGATCGGCGGCTGAAGTCAGGATCATTGAAGAAGGGGGCAGTTTCTCCATCGTCTTCGCAACAAGGGAAGTTTCCAGTTGAAATGAATGAGGAGGGAGGACGACCAAAGGAAGACTTTACATACATTTGAACATTTTTCTTCGGATTTCGTGAAAAACCACACACACACACACACACACACACACACACACACACACACACACGACTGTTACGAAATATGCATACTCCTTACACAACAGTAGCCAAATAGTGGAAGTGAACAGACCATAAGCAACAGCTTGTCAACAGCGAACAGTTTGGACGTGACGTTGATTGCTCTTAGAGGGGGAAAGCTCCATCGTGTGAAATTTCAATTACCAAGTAATTTTAATCAGGCTATAGTGTGTTGAACAAAGAGAGTAAATCCACTAGTAAGTGTCTGGATACAGTGGGAATTCAAATTGGATCGTTAATTTCAAGTTGTTTTCATTCACCTCTAAACCAAAGACTATTGATACTTCGGGGGGAGGGGGGGGGGGGGGTCATTGGGAACATGGCACCTGCATTAAGAAGCTTTCAGTTCCCATGGGTTTCGCTCTGAAATTTGAAGTTACTGTACTCTTGACTGACTAGGGGGTCCGCCATGGATTTTCGACTGAAGAAGGGGTCCGCCAGGTGAAAAGGTTGGGAAGCCCTGCTCTAGGGCATCCATAGGTCCAGTGGAGCTCTTGCAAGGCACCATGATGGCCAAGAAACTTCGTACACTGGTTGCAGACCACGAACACCCCTTAATGACGATCATTTTTCCCGACGGCAGTGGCATTATTCAACAAAATAACATGCCATGTGACAAGCATGTCCAGCAAAATGATGGTCAGGTCCTGCAGAAAGTGTCATCACTTCTGTCTCTATGCTGTTCATTTTTGGAAGGCAACCTACGACCAGCTTAGAGACAGAAGTGATGACACTTTCTGCAGGACCTGACCATCATTTTCAGGGCAATGCTCAAGCACGTACAGTACAAGCTGTTACTGATTTGTATGACTGATGGGGCTGCTAAATGCTATACCACCTACTGCACTCTCATGACTGAAGCCCTCGTGAGTTCAACTCGATTTCTAAACTGAAGGAAACACTTCACGGCATTTGCTTTAGAACTGCTACAAATTCGTCGGGCAATAGACCGCGCCACTCGAACTGTCAACACAACTGGAACTGCTAAGAGTATCCTACGACTTCCATATCGCTGGCAACGGGTTATACACAATGCTGGTGACTACTTTGAAGGTCAGTAAAACTTTTAAACACGTATCTATTTTGTACGTGCTGTAAATAAATAGCTGCCACTATTAAAGTTCCAAACCTCGTATTTTTAAAGTTTGTTGCAAGTCGCCAAGCGGTCTCATTCTCTAATACTGCACGAATAAAGTTTGGGAATTGACGCTTTGTATGCTACTCTTCCTTTTCACCCCCAGGCCTTTGATACGTGGTTCTTTACCGCACTGCGATTGTCACCTGACATTAAGGTACACATGTATCAAGTTTAGTTGATATCGGTCTAGTGATTTAGGAGGGGATGTGGAACACACACACACACTTCTATAATCCGTACGGATATGGATTTTGCCACCATAGTTCGTCACCGACTGCGTACTTTTTCCCGACTCTTGTGCGCGCCCTTATACACAAAATAAAATCATGCGACTAGTTACTGCCGTCTTTTCGAAAGACAGGAGAGAAAGTGACAGCAGAGTGACAGACTTGTTTTCCGGGCAAAGTTAAGTTTAAGAAGTCTCGTCTGGAGCTTCCAGCACTTCGAGTTCCAGCCAGAGAGAATGGCTCGACCGAAGAGTTTGTAATCGGATTGCGCGTCGCTCGAGCCGGCAACCACTCTTGAGAAGATGCTTACAGTCTTCCAGGCGACTCACTTCTTTGCAACAATCACGTTAGCTTTCATTGAACTTAGCCGAGTGGAACGTAGTGCTTTCAAGTAAACACCGGAAGACGATTACGTTTCTCCGCGACATTAGTAGCTCTCTAGCACCGTACATTACTTTCGTGTATCCGATTTTAGGCCTACGTTGCGTTGACAGATGAGCGAGTCATTTACAACGTATTTTTTCTGGAGGTATTTGTTTGCTATGTGCCCTGTACATGGGTGAAACGTGGACAATAAACAGCACAGACAAGAAGAGAATAGAATATTTCGAAATTGTAATCTCACGAAATTGTCGGTGACACTCGTCACCTCAAATCGCCAACGCAATGTTTGTACAAACCGTTCTACCAGTTTCGACCAAGGCCAGCGTCCCTCAGAGCAACGACCCCATTTTCTTCGTGAGATTATTATTATAATTTTTGTATCTTACGTTGTTAATTGTTTTGAGTGGAGTAATTAAAGTGATGTTGAACTCTGTCAGCCTAACTTCGATAAAAATAAAAGTTTAGCGAGAGTTGGTGATGATTATTCATATCGAGTTAACGTGCAAATTTATTGAGATAAGGAAGGTACTTTTTATCAATTGGAATATTTTTCATTACAAGGTGCTAAGTCAGAGGGAGTCTTTACAAAAGAGTTTCAAACAACATTGAAGTTGTGTGCCGCTCAGCGTCGATTTAAGGAAAGTGGTAGACGACATATAGAATCAATGTTTATCACAGTCAGTATCTATACGTATCCTAATTTCTTTTCGTTCCCAGGCTGTCGAAAGCAAAACCTACAAACGAACAGAAATGTGCATTCACAGTCAACGACGACGACAAAACACAAAATGTGGTGCTACAGATGAATGCTGAAGATTACATCAAATAACGAATGAGGAGGAATGAAACGAACTGGGGAAAAAATTTATAGCACAATCTGACTAAAAGAAGGGACAGGACATATACTAGCACTAAGGAAACGCCAATTTGCTAATGGAGACAAGTGTCAGGGGTAAAGTTCTAGAGGAAGATAAACGCTTGAAAAGAGTAGGCAAATTAAAATGGATACAAGGTGCTGTAATTACGCAGAGGTGAAGAAACTCGTAGTACAGGATAGGCTAGCGCAGAGAGCTGTATCAAACTTGTCTTCGGACTGAAGGCCAGAACAACATAGGGTCTTCACCACCTCTTATCATCCAGTGGCATCCTGGGAGTGGAAAAATTAGTAAGCTGCTCTTCCACTACTGCTCACAATGCACATGGCTCTTATTACCTTTGCCATCAAACTCAGTGAAGGGAATGGTTCGTTTGGACCCGATCGCGGAATCTGTGATTACAGTTTGTTATTACGTTTCTGAACAACTGTTCGACGAATTAACCGTCTGATCACCTCCATCTTGGCATCACCGTAGCTTGGCAAATGAAGTCGCACTTAAGAGTTTTTACAAAAATATTTAAAATAAAACCATTTAATGGAACAAATACTCTACATGACAAAAAAACTGAAGCACCCAGGAGGGAAGGAGAAAACGAAACGAAACTCTACGAGTTGAGAGTGTATGTAATGCTAGTTCAGTGAGTACAAAATCGAATCACATTTGCAAAAAACTTGGCAATATGAGTTCACTTATCAGTACGACGTTGCAACACCTCTGGCTTGGATGCAAGCACTGATTCCGTTGGAACAGCCGGTTTATCTTCTCCTGAGGCGAACTGTCGTAACTGGTCTTTGATATTCTGCCTACTGCCACTGGGACGGCATTGATGTCCAATCTGATCCCGCACATGTTCTGTCTGGGGCAGATCTGGGGAATCTTGCTGGCCATAAGAGCACCTCAACATCATGCAGACAGTTCGTAGACACACGTACCGAGTGTGGACGCGCATTGCTCTATTGAAAAATGGCATAACGATATTCTCGCATGAGGGATAATACATGAGGATGCAAAATGTCCCTGACGTACCGTTGGGCTGCTAGAGTTCCCTCAGTCTGTACCAACCGTGACCTGAAATACCCGCTGGCTCCTCACACCACGACGTCAGCAACATCATTGCTGTGCTTCTCCAAAACACGGGAAGAATGTTACCTTCCCCAGATCGCTGCCATACTGGGCAGCAATGGTCATCCGGAGTAGTGCAGATACGCGATTCATCACTGAACACAGTGCGACACCATATATCAGCAGTCCACATTAGCTGGTCGTAGCACTACTCCAAACGCAGTCGTTCATGTAGAGGTGTTAACGGCAGCCTACACTTGGTACGGCAATTCCCTAGCCTGGCTGCTGCCAGTCTCCGACCAATGGTGCGGGATGACACAGAGTGTTGCAAGGAGTCTGTTACTTGATCTCGGATGGCAGGTGCAGATATGAACGGGTTACTATGTTCTTGATATACAATACGCCGATTCTGCCTTGCAGTGTTCGATTCGATCCTCGAGGACGAGAATACCTGCTCTCATGTTCCCAAGCAGTCCAACGCCGGCCACTGTCACAGTTGAACACGCCAGAAATCTAGATATTGCACGATTCAACCAGCCGACCAAATGGAGACCCACAATGAGGTCAAAAAAATGGTTCAAATGGCTCTGACCACTATGGGACTTAACTTCTGGTCATCAGTCCTCCAGAACTTAGAACTACTTAAACCTAACTAACCTAAGGACTAGTTAAACCTAACTAACCTAAGGACATCACACACATCCATGCCCGAGGCAGGATTCGAACCTGCGACCGTAGCGGTCGCGCGGTTCCGGACTGTAGCGCCCAGAACCGCTCGGCCACACCGGCCGGCCAATGAGGTCAATTTCAAACTGATGCTTATAACGCTGTATCACACGAGTACGCGGCATCTCCGTGTCCTATACAGTGACACTCAGCACCCGATACTGCACGTCCCTTACATATCTTACCAGCCCTAGTAACAACACTAAACACGAACAACGCTATTGTCACCTGGTGGCCGTTCTACCTTTCACAGAGGATTGCAGCTCTATCATTTACATGTCAGCCGATGGTGCGTATGTGTAATAATTTACACTGACATCCGACGATGTCCTCTGGGTGCTTCAGTTTTTTGCCAGACAGTGTATATCTATAGCCTGTCAAAATGTTCGACCTTAATACTAACACATATTCTCTTGTGTTCATCCCAATTTCCGCAAAACTTTATTCCACTGTGATGTTGTTACCTCAAAAACGTGATGTTTGAAGCATTCAATAGCTTCTTAGGGGCGATGAAAATCGCTGTCTTCGAATTTTTTTGTTTCATATAAGGAAACCGAAACGTCGATAAGCTTTAAATCAGGTGAATATGGGCAATCACACATTAATTCGATATTTTTTTTCGTCATGTAATAAATTGTTTGACTTGTGTGGCAGCTGGTATGTTATAATGAATAATAAGGCGCCATTTCCGGTTGTTTTTCCTGTTTTAACCAATGCCTTGTGGCAAACAAATTATTGTATACCATTAAGCCTTAACTGTTCTTTGATCATCTGAAACAATACTCGTAACTTAACATGTCTAACCCCGGCACGGTCCCGCTTGCAGGTGGCCTATGTGCTTCCAGGGACAACAAAAATTTGATTTTCAATAATCCATACACTATCGACCGAATTCAAAAATTTCAAATGATGTTACAATCTACTCATTAAGAGCTATAAGAGTATGTTAAAGATTTAACAGAGTAAATCGAGTATTACAATTGACTGTGCAAACATCATGAGGCAACGTAACTCATTACGCACAAATTACCGAGACTATATTGATACAGTATCTGAGAACGACAGCACTTTGCGACTTCCAACACTCTTTATACATGACTTGATACCTCTATGAAACTTTTCTCGCTGACACTTACTACACTTCCGCTGTTCATTCAGTAAAACTGCAGCGTAAGGCATAACATTTTAATTTTGTACTTCTTTACTTCTATCTCTACTTGCAAGCAGAATCCACATGCAGAACTGAATGTGCCTGCAAAATTATGTCATTGTACGACACATAGTTCGGGAGATATGACGTTTCATACATGGGAGTACTGTTCTCTAAAGATTCGAGGTTGCGGTTTACTGGTTCAGCATAGCTAAGGAAACAAACGATTATTTTCTTGTAAGTTCTTCACGGACGAACCGCTTCTGTTAGTTTCTATTCATCTGAAAGTACCCAAACATTTGAATGATACTTAGTTTCCAGGTCGTACGGATATGCCCTAGTTTCGTCTCCTGTTACGATGTTGTATACGTATTTAAAATTTTCTCGGTCAACATTTTGACCGTTGCGTTACATCTGCCACAATCCAGTTTTTGACCTTCGGTCTAATGGTGTGGAATCGATCGGCAAGAGATCATTTTCGCAGATAAATTCCTGCGCGTCCGCCAAGCGTGTCTAGAGGTCCCAGGTTCAAACGCAGTTGGCACTGGACCTTTTCCCCGTTCCAGGCCCTTCAGGGTAGCCCCAAGTCCAGCCAGCCTGCTGTAATATTAGCACCAGGGATGTTATCTTTCCCAGGTGTGAACGGCGACTGGGGAGATGTGCCAGCCTTCCTCTCCCTACCAGTGCCGCAGCGAAGAAAGACTATAATCTACCTCCAGTAGGCCAATAATAGGCTGGTCACTGGTTTGCGTCACAGACTTGCCTTTTACCTTTAAGTGTTGAGGCAGAATAGAATTTTATACTGTACTCGATCAGACTGATACCTGTATCTCACATACCGATCCTCTTCAATTATACAGCCCATTTCGGTCGACTAATTGCAAACATTTTTTGAAAGTTGTTGACTACCAAAAAGTTGAACGAAGCGGTTTGAGGCATTCTCGTTAACGTAGGCCTTCACGAAAATCGAAAAAAAATCATTCAATGAAAACTTTCACGTGAAATTTCCAGTTTTTTCACAAAGCTGTTTCTTTAAACATTCGCTGTAAACAATCTACCCGATCAGTTTCTGAGCTAGCATTTTTTAAGCAATAACAGATGACAGATTACTAAAATTTATTAATGCCTTCTGAACATCACCCGTACTGCCAGCCTCAGAACGATTTTTTTTTTAAATAGTGGGCGTTCGGGAATTCCCGTTACAATCTTGTAGGACTTGGAGAGGGGAGTGACTACATAATATTTTGAATAGGAAAGTTTCCATGTGCGGAAATGTACCGTTTCCGTTCTTCGAAGGTTCCAGTTCATGTGTTGAACTCATCCACCTCTGCTTGAGGAATTCAATTAGGCTTGACGCAGTACGGTTACTACATAACATTCGAAAGAAAACATAACGAAACGGCCATTTATCATTTAAGAACACTTGTTTGTATTAACATTTAAACATTACGTTCTGTTCCTTGCAGTATGCTGAGTTATTTTTTGTTTTGGAATAATTTAAGCTTGTAATGTTTAAGTGTTAATGCAAACAAACGTACTTATAAGTTATAAATTAATGTTTCGTTATGTTTCCTTTTGAACTGTTACCTAATAACTGTACTACATCACGCCTAATTCAATTCCTTAAGCATAAGTGGATGAAACAACAACTTGAATTGAAACCGTCCTAGAACGGAAACGGTACGTTTCCAGACGTGGGTTCCTATTCAAAATACCATGTACTCACTTTCCTCTACAAGTCGTAGAAGTTTGTAATAGGAATTTCCGAACACCCACTATGTGGTTCGGTGGTAAAGTGCCAAACTACAAATTCGAAGGTCTTGGGTTCGATCCCCAGTCAGTCCTAGCCGACTTGCGCCGTGGTTCATAGTCCACATTTGTAGGTGAGTAAGTCAGTTCAAAGTTCTGAGCAAAGTAACGGCATACCTCCACCAACAGGGCCATACCTAGTACAGCACTTCTTCTTTTTCTTTTTCTTATGCCTTTGTCCCGCATCGGCGAAGAGTTGGCATTGTTATGAAAGCATTTGGCATCGTTAATAATATTAGGGCTGGGATGCCCTCCCCGTTGCCACCCCGTTACTCCTCTCCCTCGTACTCCTCACAAGCTTGGTATTCACCTAGTGGGGTGTGGGAAACCGCCAAAAAACTGTGGACAGCACTCGGACACTCGTCGTTAACTCGCCAGGCGGATTCGACCGAGGGCCGGTGCATCTCCCCGCCTGGAAGCGGCGCTTTAACACGCACGGCTCTTCGAGCGTGTCATGCCGGGCAAAGCACGGTGGCGTTCAAGACGGTCTTTGGAGAGATCACTGCTTCACTTTGTGTGCAACAGCCTGAAGCGTTAAAAAAAGGGCAATTATAAATTACATTCATTTAACCTGAAATTAAGTAAAATATCTAAGAAATAGGAAAGAAGTGCTGATAACACAGAACATACCTATTTATCTCCAGTATTGTAATGTAAAAAATCGCTTTTCCTATGTCCCTCCTTTTTACCTCTGATATAAATTCGTAAAGGGATTTATACTCTTCTATGCCTTCTGTTGCTAAGAGAGATAGTATGTTTGTTGGTCAACAATAGCCAGAGGACATCGAACGCTCCAGTAGTATTGTAGTTTCTTGATATCCTCTGTCACAGCTGAAAGAACTGTGGCTAACATCTTCCTCGCTGCTCTATTCACTTTCCGTAGTGCCATCCACTGTTCGTAGGTAAAAATTTAAAATTTGTATTCGACACAAGTTTCAAATCCTTGTCTGAGAATCCTGATTTAGAATTTCCGTGGCCTCTCCAAATCAATTCACACGACTTCTAGGATGGTTCCTTCAAGAAGGCCATAGCCAGTAGTGTTTTGCGCCGATGGTACATAAAACTCCACCCTTCCTTTTTCCTTACCTCCTTGTACATCTGAAAAGCACAGCGAGCTAGCTTGCAAGACATAGAGGTGAACCAGACCTGGATCGTATGCGTCCTGCGGGTCAAGGCCATTGGTCTTGTGCACAGGCCAGTCTGAGTGCAGTTTTTATGCCGGTTTCCACGCCCGTTTAGGCAAATGCTGGGCTTACCCAACCCCGTACCACAAACAAATACTCTAAGACAAAAAAAAAAAAAAAAAAAAAATCGCGCGCCAGGAAGGAATTATCCGAATGAGACGGATATCGGTAGATGTGATGTACATGTACAAACAAATGATTACAATTTCAGAAAAATGGATGATTTGTTCAAGAGAGAGAACTTCATAAACTGAACAAGTTAACATCGTGTTGGTCCACCTCTGGCCCTTATGCAAGCAATTATTTGACTTGGCATTGACTGGTAGAGTTGCTGAATATCCTCCTGAGAAATATCGTGCCGAATTCTGTCCAATTGGTGCGTTGGATCGTGAAAATCCCGAGATGGTTGGAGGGCCCTGCCCATAAGGCTAGCCGGCCGATGTGGCCGAGCGGTTCTGGGCGCTACAGTCTGGAACCGCGCGACCGCTACGGTCGCAGGTTCGAATCCTGCCTCGGGCATGGATGTGTGTGATGTCCTTAGGTTAGTTAGGTTTAAGTAGTTCTAAGTTCTAGGGGACTGATGACCTCAGATGTTAAGTCCCATAGTGCTCAGAGCCATTTCAACCATTTGAACCATAAGGCTAAAAGTGCTCTCGAGTGGGAAGAGATCCGGCGACCTTGCTGGACAAGTTACGGTTTGGTAAGCACGATGAAAAGCAGTAGAAACTCTCGCCTTGTGCGGGCAGGCATTATCTTGCTGAAATGTAAGCCCAGGGCAACAAAATTGGGCCTAGAATATCGTCGACGTATCGCTGTGCTGCAAAAGTGCAGCAGATGATAACCAAAGGGATGCTGCTATGAAAAGAAGACTTTTTTTATCTTAGAGTGTACGTACACGGTAAGTTCAAAATACAATAACACATGAAACAGACAGATGACATACATGACTTCCTTCCTTTAGGGAAACTGGCGACTATGGCGAAAGAAGAGACTTTGGCCAGAAAGTACAAATAAAATAAATTTGATAAATCGTGAAAACAGTGGACAGTGTGCGGCGGGATAAACGCTAGGAAAGAAAATATGTATCACTTGATAGCTGGCAATCACGTCGGCAAAGAGCTCCCATTCGCTTTCGAAGTTTTTTAAAAGAAGTTTGAAATGCTCGTTTCAGCAAGCAGGATGAAAAAAATGGCTCTGAGCACTATGGGACCTAACATCTAAGGTCATCAGTCCCCTAGAACTTAGAAATACTTAAACCTAACTAACCTAAGGACATCACACACAGCCATTCCCGAGGCAGGATTCGAACCTGTGACCGTAGCAGTCGCGCAGTCCCAGACTGTAGCGTCTAGAACCGCTCGGCCACCCTGGCCGGCAAGCAGGATGAAAGCCGTGGCAAACAGTGGAATTCAGCCTACAGTGATTCCGCAGAGATTAATTTAGCCTGCTGGGCCCTTTAGCCGGTAGATTTGCGACACTCAGGGGACAAGGGGCCGCTCGTAAAAGTCGCAGAGGACCAAGAGGTGCGTGCGCTTTGGAGACAGAGCATAAAGGCCTGTCAAGGGAATGATGCAGCTAAACAGCGTTGCTTTCTGACCGTTCTGATTTCAGTGAAAAACTGCCTGCAACTACACGTAGGCACTAATACGCATTGGCAGAACTGCTTTGGTGATTTTGTGTTACACGTGACTGCTTCCGGGAATCGTTTACCGGGTAAAACGCGTGAGTGAAAGCATTGCACATGTCGGCTATTTCCATACCTAAGTTTTTCACAGTTTGTTCCACAGAGGTACATGACGCAGAGGCTGTTTAGTGGATAGTGAGGGTAACTCTCTTAGAATCAGGATGCCATTTTCTGGCTTTACTCGACACAGTGACACACTATATACTACCATTTGCACGCACTCCACATCCTCTACCACTGTCTAGTCAGATTAATGTGGCCACATGTCAAAGGCCTGAATAATCCCAGTTTGCAGTGCGGACTGCTGCAAGTCCTGCAGGAAGTGTGTCAATGAGGTTTGGGAGGTACTGACAGGGATGTGGAGCCATACGGACTTCAGTGCCATGGCCAGCTACACTAAAATTCTCAGTAGAGGATTCAAGGTGTGAACAGCCTGATCAAGATGGTCTCACAGATTCCCGACTGCGTTTAAATCCAGAAAGTACAAATCCAGGAAGTATGGTGGCCAGGGGGATACAGCAAACTCATCCTGGAGCTCTTCGATCTATTCACGTAAACTGAGAGCTGTGTGACATTTGCATTGTGCTGCTGATGGATGCCATCATACAGAGGAAGAACAAACTGCACGCAATGGTGGGAATGGTCCCCAAGGATAGGTGTATACTTGTGCCGGTCCTGTGTGTCTTATAGAATCAAGAAATCACCCAGGTAATCCACAAAAACATTCCTCAGGCATAATGCTCCCTTCTCCAGTCAGGACCCTTCCGACTATTGTTGTAGGGTGTTTGCTGTTAGGCATTTCACATTGTCATGCCAACAGTCATCTGTCCGATGGAGCATAAATCGTGAGTCATCACTGTAAAGGGCAGCTGTTGTCACTCAGTGGACTACTAGTTGCAGTATAGACATGCAATTTCCAACCTTTGTCACCAATGAACAGCAGTCCACAAGGTTGCATGAACCACTTGTCTGCTACAGAGGCCCCCATATGCAGCAACATTCGCTGAGTGATCATTGAGGAGACACTGTTGGTAGTAGCCCTTGGTTCATCTGGGGCGTGAGTTTCTCACCGGTTGCATGTCTATTTGTCTGCATACATCTCTGCAGCTGTCGCTCACCCCGTCGTCTATGGCCCATAGTGCACTACAGTTGCCTCGGCGCCAATGTGAGATAATGCCATTTTGCAATGCATGGTATACTTCAACCGTGGTGGCATGTGAACAGTTCGCAAACTTAGCCGTTGACCCGAAAGCCAGTGATCATGTCATTTTGGAAATCAGGCAACTAACTCCATTTCCACATTATGGCAATGACTGTACTGTTATCCACATCCCCCCAACACATTCTTTTCATTTATCTATTTTTAGCTTTGTGCAGCAAAGCTCATACAGCCAGCAGTAGTGACAAAAGTGCCTATTTACATAACTGTAGTTTTCGCAGTAGAACAATAAAAAGAGTTTGATGAACAAACGTAAGTTCTTAATGTAAAATAAAAATGCTAAAAAAAGAAAACAGAACAGCCAGCAGTAGTTACTACATTGTCAAGATAACATTAGTGTAATTTCCACAAAAGAACAATGATAAGAGTGTGATGTACAAAGATAAGTTCATTAAATAAATTAAAAAACACAAAATTGTGACCCAGAGTGTGAACCAGGTTTGTTCCAGAGGAGAATTACATCCACAGAAACTTATAACTGAAAGCTAGATGACAGCATAGTTTACACAGATAGGTTCTTACACAAAGTGAAAACACAACAGACATCCCAGTTTTCAAACCTGGTTGGTTGCATGGGAGGACAAGATCGACTCAACATATAGGTCAAAGTTGGTTATTGGCTTCTTGTAAACAGTTCACGGACAAATAACAACTATAGATATCAAACTGGTGAAGTAGGGGAGTTACACTCATATGGACGAGCTAACCACTCACAACTAATTTTTTGTACCAGACCACCCATTCGGCCGAGTACTTGGTACACACCAATATGTGGTTCAGATCTGCAACCACCATTGTGTCCTGATCAGTGTCCAGAAGGCATGATTTTCAATCGGAGTAGGTGGGTGGGATAAAACCCTTGTCCCCGCCTCACGCAGAAGAGAGGTCACATGATGTCTACTAAGCTTCACCAAGGTGAACCATGGGCAAGAAGAGATGTTCGGTTGTATGGCCAGAAGGTGGCTGCCTATATAGTGCTGTGATATATGCCAGTCACAGTTCGAATCATCATAAGTAGCTTTCTTGGCCATCAAGTTGAAATCCGTAAAAGGAATTGGTGTTGGGCATAGCTGTCCTTCCGTAATGCTTCTCTTAGAATTTCATACGCCCTCAACTGTTAGTGCTGTCAGCTGCCATCTGTGAGTGGTAATTGCACATTGATGTTGAGCATAGGCAGTGGTCACGTAATGTGACTAGATCCTGTATATACGCTGCAAGCCTATGTACAGTGGGTGCCAGTGGGGACGCTATACTAATATTAGAATTTTCTGTCCAACATATGGCACAACCTAAACAGATATATGGTGGAGGCATCACTGTCGCACATCCTGACTTGAATACAAGGTCTTGAAATTTACCCAACAAGTTTTCTACAAAACAATGTTACCTTTCTTCAAAAGAGAGCCATTTAAATTCTCTCTGTTACACTTTCACTTGGAGTATACCAACATGTTGTGATGATCCTGGCAGTGCATATCTGAAATCAGTGTATGTTGCCAAATGTACTTGATAAAGCTCCCAAACACTGAAACAGTAGTCTAGCATTGCAGATTATCCAGAGAGGTGTAGGAGTGACTAGAGTGACACAGGGGTGTGGTTTGCAAGTACCAGTTTTGTGGAGGTGACAAAACTTGCTAGGATCAGTGGCACGAGCTATAAAAATATTTTTTTTTTCTTTTCATTTCTGGGGACTTGTGGAAGTGGGTGGGCAGCTAGAGCTTTTGGATTGGGGCTGATGCTATTGCATGCATAATTGAATTTTACAGCTGAAGTAGTGTGTAAACAAAAATTATTCTCTCACATTACTTGAGACTGATGTCAATGATCTTAGTTTAGTATATAATTTTTGTATAGTGGGCACTGTTAGCATAGTCATTAAACTGTTTAACAATGTAAGGAAAATATAGATTGCTACTTACCATAAAGATGACACATTTAAGTTGCAGACAAGCAAAGACACCCACACATTAGCTTTCAGCCATAGCCTTCATCAGAAAAAGAAACATTCACAGAAGCAACATCACTTCATGCACACGTGACTGTCACCTCTTGCAGCTTGGACCAGAATGTCATTGGCACTGTCTGATTCTTTTTTTTTTTCATACTTTTAATTTTCATTTTGAGTCCAAGATTATTGGAATGTGAATAAAAACTTTTGAGAATATTTTATAGCTTTATTTCATAGTTCATTGGCTCCTCTGAATGTAATCATTTGAGTTTGTAATTACAAGTCATTGAATTAAAAAAGTAGCTTCCGTATTCATACTAATAATGTAAAAGCTGTACTTTGCTTATACTACTGAGTTTTGATTAGTGTTTAGGTATCAAATTAATCTATCTCAAAAATTTTAAGGTGATTTCAATAACTCATTTGAAATACAATAATCTTGTGTAGATACTTCTCGTCAAATTTAGTTTGTGGAGCACAACATATTTTTCAGACTCAGTTAAATAAAAACGGAAATTTAGAATCATGTCCCATCTTGGATAAATTTCTGCAGACTGACAGACATTATTCCACATAAGACATAAGACAGTTGCTTGAAAGTGGTACCAGTAAGCAACATGTTGGAGATGTACTGAGAGTTCAGATATCATCATGATCACAGGAACTACAGGAATGGGACTTGTTCACAATCACAGTATCTTGAAAACTCTTGGGGAAATGTTGACATTGTTGCATTTTCTGAACAGACATGTGCAGTGACACACTATGTGATGAAGCAGATGCCAGCAAGCTGAATTGCAGTAAGACGATGCAGCAGTTACGCCACTCGATTCTCATTCTGGAAGAATGATATTTAAACCTCTGTCTGCTATACAGATCTAGGTTTTTTATGGTTGCCTTAAAGTGATTAAGATGAATGCTGGGATGGTTCCTTTGAAAAGGACTCCATCAGTTTCTTATCCATCATTCACCAGTCTGAATTTCTGTTGTCTATAATAACCTCATCATCAATGGAACATTAAACCCTAATCCTCATTCCTGCTTTGAATGCATTCTTCCAAAGACTTTCAAAACTGATAAGTACACAGTCCAGTCAATATTAAATAATATTTTTAAAAAATAATATATAAATATCACAGTTAAACATATTGCATCTCCATTCTTCTTCTTGTTGCTAATTCCACAATGAGATTAGACTTACTGTATTTAAATTGGGCCAGAACATTGAAGTAACTTTAATATAGCTATTTGGCATGCACTCACAGTGTGTCAAAGTTGTCCTGTTTGAAATAGATGACATCTTAATCCTATGTTTTCTAAATGGTGAACAATTACCACGTCTGCACCACTAACATTTACATGCATAGCCTGTATTTCACAATTTATAAAAGTTTCACTACTTAATTGGTTGCACAAACATTAACTCACATGCTGATTTAAATAGTAGCATTAATTAGCTTTTCAACTGTGTTTCAGAACGCTATATGGCAACAAGATAAAGGATCTTCCAGCAGGCATTTTCCATGGTCTGTCTTCACTACAACTTCTGTGAGTAAACTGTTCTGCGAACAACTGCAGTCTATTTGCTATTTCACTGTTGATAGTGTTCTGTAACTAGTGTTTCTACCTGTGCAGTTCTATCTCCGTCTCTTGCGTCCAAAGAAATAACATATATGTTTGATGATTTGAATATAATTATGCAACAACATTGACTTTCACACACATTATCTGCCTATTTCATTGTTTCATTTAAGATTCCTATTACGTTTTATGAAATAAACTAAGGTTTTGTGCTGCAATAATTTTGAAATATAGCTGCTCCTCTCATTGCTATCAAATTTAACTCTGTAGAACTTTAGGAGATAAGTAATTTTTGTAAGTCCGAAAAAAATGGCGATATCTCGTTTTCCATTGTCACTGTTTTGTATTTCGTCAAAAAAAGGTTATAAGATGTAGAAAAGAGTTATTTCATATATATAGTATACCCAGGCTATGAACTGGAGGTGGGGTGGGGGTTGTAAATCACATTAATTTTGTTGAAGGGGAGAGGGGTGGAGGGAATGAAGCACAATTTTTAAAATATCTATTAGTCATCACATATTAATGCTACCACTTAGTCATACTATCTATCATGCACTTAACTGAAAGAGTATAGTTTGTATGAAATTTGTATATTATTTTGCTCTAAAACAGATAACATTCAGTCATGTGCAAATGCGTTATATATTCACATTGTAGTAGTTTTAAGCATTTGCTGGTAAAACAAGAATAATGTCATGGATTAAAGGTACAGTGCTAATGGTAGCTTTTAAAACATAGTAACATCTGATATTTTCATTTCCTAGGAGAACAATGGAGACACAGTTTTGAGATTTCATGATAAATGGCTCCAGATGCACTTGTTATTAGTCAGTATCAGTTGTATGTCTGACTTTTTACTGAAGTGATAGACATGCCTGTTTGGAGAGCACGGCATAAGACTAAGTGCAAATTGAGATCCGTATAGCACATGGGATGTGACATGACACTACAGTGCATTGCACATGTTCTGCTCATACCACGCTAGTCCTGCACATATTGAGGCGTGTACGTTTACTTTGCACGCATCCTCTGATGACTCTCTGTGCTGACAGAATCGAAGCACATGCACCCTGTAATCTTTCTCAAATGATTATACAAAAACTGGTGCTACCAAACACATGTTGATCACAAAATGGAAAGTGCAAGTGATACATGCAATGTGACAAATTTGGATGAAAGAAAGCCAGAAATCAGACAGCTGGAGTATGGAAACTACCAATACATGTCCAGAACCACACACACGAGTTAACAGCACTGGAAATCACCACTGATGATGATTCCCAAATAAAAGAAGCAAAACGCATTGGCAATAAACAAACTACCTTCAATCAGTCGCATAGATGGTACATACCTCCACGAATTTGAAGCAACTAAGGGAAAGAGGCAAAACAGAAAAAAATAACAATTTTTTTTTTTTTTTCATTTTTACGTGTATATGTTGCAGAGTACTGAAATGGTTAATTCATATTTAAAAATAATAGAACTTCTCACACTGCACAAATGAACACAGTTGTCACCTGTCTCTGCCCTGTACAGCAAAGAGAATACTTGAAACTTTAGACTTATAGCAGTGTTTCTGGAACTGAAGTAAACAAATCTGTTTTTTCCTTTTGCAGGTTGCTGAATGCCAATGAAATTTCATGTATTCGTAAGGATACATTCAGGGACCTACACAGCCTAAATCTTCTGTGAGTAACATATGATGCAGTGTTTTGTTTTAACTTTTCATGACTTAGTAAATCATATATGTGTAGATAAATAGAAGTGCTGAATTGTCAACTGGCACAAACAGAAAGAAAATTGCTAGCTTTCGGAATTATCCTTTTGTGACCATTTGTGTGTGCCTATTGACAACTCAATGCTTCTGCTCTTCAGTGAGTGGTCTGCTTCAGTCTAAAAGTATTTACATTCTACAAGAATTTTCCTACAAGAAGAAGATTAATAGTCACCATTTTCACCAATTTTTCATTGGCCTCAGTAAACATTTTTCTAAGCAGTATTATAGTCTAAACCTACTAATTGTTTGATTAATACCATGAGCTACACAGCCTCATAGTTGTTACACAAAAGTTGTGTTACATTTAAACTTGAAAATGTCACAATGTTTTTGCTAAACAGTTTTATTTCCATTAAGCATCGCACATCATATTTCATAGTCCAGGAAACCATAATTCTTTGTGGTAAAATAGAGCCTAATCTTCCAAACTTATTAATTTCTTCATGTTAGGAAACAAAAATTAGGAAATGGCTTTCATTTTTAGAAATAAATTTATCTTTCAAACATGTTTTTTCTATTCCTTTCAATAATTTTGTTAACTAATTTACCGGGAATATAAATTGTTATCACATCATAATTGCATTCTCTTTATTGTTGCAGGTCTCTGTATGACAACAACATCCAGTCATTGGCCAATGGAACTTTTGACTCATTAAAGAGCATTCAAACACTGTAAGTAATGTTTTCTTGCAATATATGCATAAACATGCTGTATGTTTGGCCTTCATATTGGGTACGATGTTACACTTTGTATCACTTTATGTGTTTCAGTGATTTGACTGAGTTGCCACAAGTCACTAAACTAGCTGAATGGCTTGTCAAATAACACTATACTAATGAAGCACAGCTGAATGCGCCTAAGATTCCCCATGAAGATGAATTTAAAAAGACCCATTAGCCACTCTTTCTGTAAATTACCTGAATATCTAGATTCAAGGACTGAAAAGCAGTTGCTGCAGCCAAGTAGTTTTACAGAAGTACCACAAAACATTATGAAGTATGAATTCTAAGTGCCATTCACTCAGGCTTTTTATTACAGTATTTTTCACTATTGTTCTCAGATCTGGGTAAGAAGTTCACCTGTGGACAAGTATTCTATTAAAATGTTAAGCACATGTAAACTGTGTGTTACTGAGTATTGTACATGTTTGAGAGTGATTGATCCCAAACTGAAAAGAATATTCCTATCTGTTGTCAACTGAATAGATACTGCTACTCCTTTCAAACAATTTATTTGCATCAACCACAAAAGTCGTAAGTGATAAGGTGTTTAATACGTATAAAACAAAGCATAGGGCCAACAAAAGAGAGAGGTTGGATGAAATTCTTTTATTGTCAAGAAGACATTGTGTGAAACCCAGGAAAATTTTAAAAATTATGATGAAGACCTTGTATAATACAGAATCTAGATTTTCACTGGCAACAGACGATATTATTCTCTTGAGAGATAATCTTATTGCACTCACTGCCACCGGAATCTGATCCTTTGTGCAATTATTTTGGTAACTTGCTCTTTCTGAGGACAAACAGTTCATTTTATTAATTATCAAAGCACTCAAGGTTGCCATATTCATACTAGGCCCAAAGTCATTAATGTTTTTTCTAGCAATGCTAAAAGCTCTTTCATAGGCATCATTAAAGGGAGGAACAAGCAGTAAAGCAAGTTCTCAGTGATGGATAATTTTTAAAGCCTCATGCATCAAATAGTTATATCGCACCAAGCAATATCAACTCTCTCTCTCTCTCTCTCTCTCTCTCTCTCTCTCTCTCTCTCTCCCCCCCCCTCCCCCCCCCCCCCCCCCCCAAAAAAAAAAAAAAAAAAAAAAAAGGAGACTGGTATCTTAGGAAATGGCTCAGTCAACTTTACAACGTCTTGTGACGTCACTTGGTTAGAAATTTCCAACAGCTTAAAGGTGAATGCCTTGAACCTTGTGACATCACTTGATTTGAAAGTAGTTATCCTCCTATCTTTGAAGCTGACACCAAGGGAGGAATACTTTTCATTGTCTCTCAGCATAACCTATCTTAGAGAGCTGTGATGACGAAATCATTTAGGACAGATTCACTGTATACTCAGGAAGGAAATCATCACAACTATACAATGTATGACTCGCGAAAGCAGAAGTGACCCATAATACTACCATCCAATACCCTTGACATTTATTTGTTATAGAACCTTAGAACATATTCTGAACTCAAAAATAATGAAGTATCAGATTTGATTCCTAATGGAACTGGTGTGCTCAGTGACTTGTGTTTATTAAAACTGAGAAATGTACAGCAATCAGTTGGTAATAATCTGTTTATTGTAGATCTAACTAGGTTTCGAAACACAGTGTGGCTATCATCAGGCAATAAGATGCAGTAGGGACTATTTGTGTATGCAAGTGATAATGATGACATGCCTTGCATGTTACCACACAGTGGTTGAAATCCAACTAGATCTGCAATAAACATATTATTAGTGACTGACTGCTGTACATTTCTCAATTGTAATGAGGTATCTCAAACACAACAACCTTCCCAGTGGCAACCAGCATAGATTCCAAAAGCATCAAACATGTGAAACCCAATTCTGATTTTTCATCTTGAAAGCCATGTGAATTAATTTTGAACACACTTTCTGAAAACAGTTTTGAGCAGCTAGTTTGACAGCCCACATGCAATGGGAATATTTTAGACCTTGTAGATTCAGACAGGCCTGACCTTATTGATGGCATCGGTACAGACACTGCGCTTAGTTATCATGTCACCATGTTAATAAATTCATCAAGAAGGCTAGGAGAGTATTTTTGCTATGTTCCTGTGTGATGGACATGGAGGAATTATGAGCAAAGTTTAAACTGATTGCAAATTGTGCTCTAGAGAAATAACTGGATTACGGCCAGTAAAGATTCACTGTGGTTTAATAATGAAAATCACAAAATGCTGAGAAGACAGAGATGGTTACACTTGAAAGAGAGAGAGAGAGAGAGAGAGAGAGAGAGAGAGAGAGAGAGAGAGATGCGTGAAGGGATACCACACGTGGCCAACTCACACTCTCGCGCACTAGCAACTGGATACAGCAGTATCATTTATCAAAGGACTCTGTCGAGTCATTCATTGACTAGCCTGGCATGACAATAGAATACAGCAGAAGAAAAGCTGAAGTTTAAAATTTCATGTTTAAGAAATCATTCCCACAGGGGGGATCATACAAACACACCATCCTGGGACCGTCTCAGAGATTCCCATATGAAGGACATACTAGAGGCACCTGTAATGTAAGATGCAACTGAAAGAGCTGAAAACAAATAAGCTGCCAGGTCGAGGTGTAAACACAGTTTGGTTTTATAGAGAATACTGTGGGATTGGCTGCTTACTTAGCTTGCATTTGTCATGAATCTCTCATCCAGTGCTGAGTCCCAAATGACTGGAAATAAATGCAGATGACTCCTGTAGATAGGAGGGTAAAAGAACAGACCTCCAAAATTATGGACCAATATCTTTAACATCAGTTTGCAGGAGAGTTCTTGAGTGTATTCTCAGTTTGGATGTAACAAAATTCCTCAAGACAGAAAAGCTTCTTTCCACAAATCAGCATGGATTTAGGAAGCATTGCTCGAACAAAACTCAGCTAGACCTTTTCTTACATGATTTCCTGCAAACCATGGATGGATGGCAACAGGCAGATTTTTCATACCCTTAGGTTTCAGAAAAGCATTCTACACAGTGCCCCAGAGCAGATTGTTAATGAAGGTATGCGTAGACAGAATAGGTTCTCAAATATGTGGGTGGCTCAAAGACTTCTTAAGTAACAGAACCCAGTATGTTGTCCTTGATGGTGAATTTTCATCAGAGACGGGTGTAGTCGGGAGTGCCCAGGGAAATGTGTCAGGACTGCTCTTATTTTCTATATACATAAATGATCTGAAGGGCAGAGTAAGAAGCAGTCTGTGGCTGTTGGCTCACAGTACTCTGGTGTATGGGAAGGTGTCATCATTGAGTGACTGTAGGAGGATATAATTTGACGTAGACAAAATTTGTAGATGGTGCGATGCATAGCAGGTTGCCCTAGATGCATAAAAATGTAAGTTGATGCAGATGAGTAGGAAGAACAATCACATAATGTTCGAATACAGCATTGGTAGTGCAGACCCATTCCTGAGCACTGCTCGGGTGTTTGGGATTCCCACAAGATCAAATTAAAGGAAGTCATCAAAGCAATTCAGTGGCGATTTGTTGGCTTTGTTACCAGTAGGTTCAATCAGCATGCAGTTGTTATGGAGATTTTTCGTGAAACACTATTGGAAAAGATCAGAGAACTAGCACTTGAAGCTGACTGCATGACAGTTCTGTTTCTGTCAATGTACATTTTGTATAAGGACCATAAATGTAAGATAAGAGAAATTAGGACTCATATAGAGGTACACAGACAATTGTTTTTCCCTCACTCCGTTCCTGAGGAACAGGAAAGCAAATTACTAGTATGGTACAAGGCACCCTCCACCATGTGCCATATGGTAGCTTGTGGAGCATGGATGTAGATGTAGATGTGGGGATTACAAAGACAAGATTCGAGTGATTACAGAATGCGTGGAGGTATTCAAGCAACCATTCTTCCTTCATTCCATACATGTATGGAACAGGAAAGACTCCCAATAACTAGTACAATGGAAAGCACTCTCTGCCATGCACTTCACAGTATTTTGCAGTGCATGGATGTAGAAGTAGATGTTGAGTTCACAACCTAGTAAACAGAGACCCATGTAAGCTTCAGGAGTTGATAACTTATATGGTCCAGATTGCTAGCATTTGGGCTAAAAAAAATTTTCTGCCTGAATTGAGCCAATCCAAAATATTTCCACATATGGCATCATGGAATGTGAGAGTGTAAACTTCAGAAGTTTCAGTGAATCACTGGTACTAACTAGACACTATTCCAACAGTTAAGGTAACTGCATTCAGTTTCTGTAGGAAGCCTCACTTAACATCCATAACGTAAGTGTACTTTCTGATGATCAGCACACTTTTTTTCATTTGAGCTGTGACAAGTGTATACAAGAGTTAAAACACACCTATTTTGGCATACTGAGAAGTGTAATTTGCTTTCATGATGAATAATAATATTACAGATATTAGACTTGTCAAAACTCTGTCAAATTAATTTTTAAGTAAAATCAGACATTAGGAAGCCGCAGGAAGCTAATATATATAGTGCAGTTCTAGACAATGTAATAAGTTCTAGACAAATTGTTTATAGAAGTACATTGTTTCATTTTTCAATTATACTGTCAGATCTGTAATGTAAGTATCTCTTGAGTACAGTATGTGTACTCAAAGAGACCAGAGAGATAAATATTATTATTGATGACAACAAACTTTCTTAAATTTTGTTGTATGAGTACTTGACCCAAAAATTACTTCATATGCTTATTTATAGGTGAGGGAATATTCTAAAAATGTTTCTCCTACTATAAAAGAACGACTCCTACAGAGGATGTAAACTCAGATTATTGATGTTTACTGGTTAATGAACCTCTAATTTTTTTACATCAGTGTAGTCCCAGTTCTTGGTCATGTATCTGTTGCTATCTTTATAACATTTTTATCACAGAACAAACAAAACAAAAAAACAAATCCACACAGAAAATTTAGATATAGTGCAATGAAAGAGTGAGATTTCTATACTGAATGTATCACTGAGTAACAGTTTTTTAAGATTTGTTTGATATTAATTATACAACAATAATAGAAATTCATAGAATCTCACTGTGGCCATGGGAGTGCACATTTGGGTGTCTGTGTGGTTGTTTGTGTGAGTGTACATACTTTAGCCAGAAAATAGCATAAGAACTCAAACACCAGTGTAAATGCTGTTTCCTTTTACGTTTTTTTGTGGTGCTCCATGCATAGGTCCACTATAGACTATTGATATTAATCATCACTTTCATGGAATGTTTTTCAATTTAATCTGACCTGAGATATGTGACATAGATACTGTTCATATCACTTTGTAATGCATTACGCTTTCTGTAGGCACTTGGCTCGGAATCCATTTATATGCGACTGCAACCTGCGATGGCTGGCTGAGTACCTGCACCGTAACCCCATTGAAACATCTGGAGCCCGCTGTGATTCTCCAAAGCGCATGCAGAGGAGACGCATTGAATCTCTCAGAGATGAGAAGTTCAAATGTAAGGGTAAGCGAGCAGACACCTCACTGCTTTGTACGGGTCCTTTCCCTTTGATTACATGCTCACTACCATATAACAATCCTTTCCTCCTGATCTCTCTCTCTCTCATACCTTTCTTAATCACACATTCTAATGTAAAATGGTTTGTTTCTGTTCTAATTAATCCTCAGATAATATATTAGTGTAGTTACTCAAACTTTTGAGGGAAATGTAAATACATCTTATTAGCAGATGAAAATGAAAGAAAATCAGTAATTTCCAGCAATGAGATTTTCAAATTTTGATTCAACAAAGTGAGTAAAATTGTTATTCATTTTCACTTATTGTCAACTTAAAATTAACTTACTTTTTACAGCACATGCCACTGTTTTTTAATGACAATTAGTACAGTTATTCTGAATATGCAGCACTCTAGACACAAAATCCATTTCTCACAATTACCTTAATATCTTTCTAATTAATATATCACTAACAGTGGTATGTAATTTAATATAGAAGAACTAATGGTATTAATACAATAAAGCTTCTGTAGGTAATATTTTATGGTGATTAGCACATATAATAAACAGTTAAAATCATAAAGAGACAGAAGGCTGGTCATTACATACCTTCTGGAGGCCCAGCTCTCAGTACCAGGATGGAAACATTTAAAATAGAAAACAGGCCTCATATTTCTCAGTATTGTGCATTCCTTTTCCAGGAGAAAAATAGGGTCTGGTTGGTGGAGGTTGGAAAAAGGCAGTGTGTCAGGGTGGCAGGTCTCCCAGATGCTAGGTTAAGAGGGATCTATCTGTTTTGAAGAAAAAGGGAGGTGAAGATGCAGAAAAGATATCAGAGAGAGGAGGTCAAAGATAATATATCCCTAAGCACTGTGCTACCTTCTATTTATAGGTGATCAAAGGCACAGAGTAGGAATACAAGATCGTTTGTGTAGAAAAGGAGAAGAAAATTAAAAGTGAAAAGAATAGTGCAATTAAGGAATAGAAAGTTAGGGGGAAAGGGAGAGAGTTCAAAAGGGAAAAGAGAAAGTACTTACAACCATCATATTGGAGGTGAAATTGTGTGTTGAAGAGAGAATGGATTATATGATATAGCATATATAAGGTCCCTATGCTCACACTGTTTTGTGTAGCAACTGGGCACAGGATGTCCCCCAAGTGAGCAATGATTCTGTGTCCATTCATGTGTTCTGCCCATTTGATGGTGGTCATCCCTATACAGAGAGCCTTGCAGTGAGTGCGTGTCAAATGGTGTATATGATGAGTAAATTCACATGTTGCTCTGCCAGTGAAAATGGCAGTGGCAGTGGGTTGGGCTATTGGCCTGGTTTTATTGTGGAATGATTATAAAGGTAGGAATCTTGTCATATGGAGAATGGTCAGGGTAATTTGACAAGGATGTTGTGGAGGTTAGCAGGTGGTGGTGTGCGAAGGATATCATGGAGAGAAAGTCTAATTTCAGGGCTTCATTTGAGAAATTCATAGCCTTGTTGGAGTAATCTATGAAGTATTAAAGACCTTTGTGTGAGATATGTTGCTAAAATGCATGGAAGAGGAAATGGCCTGACTGATTTGTTTCAGCAGAGGTCCTGGGTAAATGTACTGGATATTGTGCCTCTTCATGGAAAGTGTTGTCCAACTTTCTTGTCTCTTCACAATTTTAACCACTTTCATGACTTCCAGAGACAATAATAATAAAAAATATATATATAACTTTTATAATGGCTACTCATTGTTAGGAGTTATAAATCATGGCACTAATGGACTTGTAATTATTTTAAATCAAAATTGTTATAACAAAGACCATGACATCATAACTTCACCACTTACCTCAGTAAATGTATAGGATCAGATATATGTTGTCACTCTCTTGTACAGTGATTTTTTGTAACTGTAAACTTTTTAAAAAGTTTAGAATCAGTTAGAAACTTTCTTATAATTACTGTTTGTATTATCAATAACAAATAATTCTCCCTGTGGAGAGAAAGTCTCTGGTGTGCTGGTTTCCAAATAATGGGGAAAAATAGTATTCATTGCTCATCATCTATCACAGATTACATGTAAATAAACACTGTTGCATTGTATTTAACTTGAACTTCACTTTACAACTGCATGTAAAACCATTCCCAAACCTTACCTAATAACCGTACATGTTGTGGGGTGCTTGGCTCTAACCTTATATTTAATTTTAGGTGACTAAGAGCATGGTGTATGTTGCAAATAATGTGTGTTATACTTCAGTTTTGTCTCAGTAGGTAAGTAAGAGAGATTGTATCAGAATAATAACTCAATTGTAAAAATCACTGCCTTTTTTGGTAATGGGCTCTCAAGGTCATTCATCTAAAAGAGCCAATTAATAGAGTTATTTTGGAAATTGCAGTGTTGTAGAATACATAATATAATTTACTCCAACACTAAAAGAAATGCTTCACTAGCCAACATATTTCATATGCATCCTTGCATTTCAGTCCGACTTTGTCTTTTTTGATTAGTTTGTTCCTGACATTCAATGAAAGAATTTTCATTTACCACAAACTGAGAATTAATTATCTGTATGGCAACACTGCTTTCAAAACAATTTCAGCTGACAGAGAGTAAATCCTGTTTCTGCTATTTTTGGATCATATCACTACTTCTCATTGGCACATTCATTTCCAGTCTTTATATCGAAGTGTACCAGTTTTTCTTCTGCACCAGTTTTTCTTCTATGTTTTCCTCCAGTAAATAAGTGTAACTTTGATTTACAAAACAAAATAATCATTCTAAAAAATAATAATCATAGTTAATGAAGTACTGAATTGACATAAATCAACAGTTGAATATGCACTTATAATTTTTACAACTTGTTGAAAATAAAAATTGCTAGTAATATATCAATGATTCTGCTGTCAGGTGTAGAAGAATACCGGACACGGTTAGCAGGTGAATGTCTCATTGACACTGAATGCCCTGCTGGGTGTTCTTGCGATGGGACCCTTGTTGACTGCTCAGGAAGAGGTCTCTCAGAAATTCCTAAAGACATCCCAATGTACACCACAGAACTGTGAGTAAATTGTTTAAAGATGTTGTATTACATTAAAGTAGGTTATTTCTAACAAAGAGGAGGACCTTTGTTACACTATTTTAGTTGAATTCAAACATATAATTCACAAATATTCTTGTATTGGAAAATAAAATCTTAAATACTGTATGTCCCTACTATGTGTGCAAAAGTATAAGTACAGTTAATATGAGGGGTGTTCAGTAAGTAACGCAACATATTTTTTTCACTGAAAGAAGGCAGTTTTTATGTTGGATTTCAATAACCATATTATTCTCTACTCTTCTCCCTATAAAGCCTAATCTCTGTTCAATGTGACGGCCTTATGTAATCTTAGTGGGTGGGCCTGTATGCCAACAAGTACCACTCCACTGGTCAAAGTCAGAGCCAACATCTTGCTCATTGATGAGAGTGTCTGCACTACCAACAGAGACATATAATTGTGCAGCAAGATGTTTAATTGTGAGCTGTGTGTGACTGGGCAGCAAATGGTAGACTGGACATGTTTGTGCGACCTTGTTGCAATGGTGACAGAAGCCTCGCCCAACAACTCATATGCTTTTATTCACTGCCCAGGTCTCTGTAGACCTTCTGCAAGCACCTACAAATATCAGTGATGCTCTGGTTTTCTGCCAAAAAAACTCAGTGACAGCTCTCTGTTTGGAATACAACTCCATTGCAGACACATTTTCAAGGCTGTGTATAGGACCGACACCAGTCAGAATTTCATGAAACTATTGGGGCTGAATTGCGAATATTCCATGATGTCCTACAACAAATTATGCTTTTTTACAACTGAGATAGGCCATGGAAAAAAAGGTGTTGCGTTATTTATTGAATACCTCTCATATCTGTCATCATTACATAAAGTTTACAGTAATATACGTAACTCACATCACTATGATAGATTCATTTATATAACAATTTGGTATCACATTTTTAGCTAGAGTTGCAAATCGTTGTCATAGGCTATGTTGGCTACACATTCGAAATGCGGCCTGCTGCTGCAGATTGTTGCTGTCCAAATAAGTTGTGATAAATACAATCCAAGACTGTGATTAATTCTGTACCTAATGTAGCGCTTAACATGAATTCTGTTAGGGGCTAAAATGTCATGAATTTCGGGAAGGTCAAAAATGGCTCTGAGCACTATGGGACTTAACTACTGTGGTCATCAGTCCCCTAGAGCTACTTAAACCTAACTAACCTAAGGACATCACACACATCCATGCCCGAGGCAGGATTCGAACCTGCGACCGTAGCAGTCGCGCGGTTCCGGACTGCGCGCCTAGAACCGCTAGACCACCGCGGCCGGCAATTTCAGGAAGTTTCATTTTCTTTTCAACGTTTTAATATCTCCCATCTGACAGTTTTAGTGGCTGTCAAATAATGCTCTCATGATAAATCTTTCAAATTCAAGATCTCAGCTTTGTGTTTATGTGGAGATTACCAAATAATGCCTGACAAAACATGAAATCTGCTGTAGAACCATGGCTATTGTGTAAAGATAATCACAAATAAACACATTTTGAAACTGTCAACAACTATAAAAAAACTAATACCATTCAGATGCAAAATATCCATTAGAAGCAAAATAATAATTGATGTAAATTTAACAGAGCAAGTATCACATTTCTGCAGTTTTGAAAATTATATCTTTTAAAACACCAGAATGTAGAGAAAGCAGCTATTATATGGAACAAAAAAATCCAAATATATCAAATCTGAACAGAAATACCCTCAACATTTTATAAAACAATGACAGTACCAACCATTATGTACATTATTCAGACTAGAGCTCTTGGTTCCCTTAAAAGATTGCAAGAAGAGATAAATTAAGTAAACAAAATTATTTTGTTATAATTTTTAGCCTTAAGTCACAGAAACATTATCATAACAGGTTTGATAAATGTTCTCCTGAGACATTACATCTAGTCTGCATAAGCTATCTTCCAAGAGCTACTTATACTACAAATGACAAATATTCTTCATACTTAATAAATAGAAACAATATGAGATTTCTTTAGTACTTCTTCTCTATTTATTATCAACACACAACTATTTTTCTTTGCAGCATTATTGGCTCAGCAATATCATGAAGAACATTTATATTTTCTCCAGGCAATCTAAAATACTTTTGCAATTTTTGTCTGCAAGAAAAGTTTTTAGATACAGTTGTAGAATGCACAGAGTTTTATTTCACAAGACTATGTTAACAGGGGCACTGTTCATACAAGTCAAAATAAATTACTCTCCAACTATTACTGCATGATGCAGTTGTGTCTATGCTCTTGTTTGAAGGCAGTCTTTGGATACTTCAGAAACTGTAATAGACTAGTGGTACAAAAAACTTCAGGTTATTACTCTGAGTCTATCAAGTCTGTGGCTGTGGATAATGTTGTGTAGAAACTATTGTGTGTAATGATTGTCATGTCCATCATGTGTAAAAGAAAGAAATCATGTTACAAGGAAAAAAAGCACATCTCAGGTTAAACAAACAATGTCACAAAATCCTAAGTTCAACAAATGTAGAAAGAAGCATATTCCAAAAACATAATTGGAGTTTAAAATACTTTAAGACTTGAATGGTGCAATGAATAAGTAACAGAGTACTGATTCATGAACTAATAAAAACTGTAAGCATTTTCTTGGTGAGTTAGACAAAAGATGAAACAAGGAATTCCAGGAGTATGTTACTCTTATTTATGAGACAGAGCATAATTGAATAAAAAATTGGCAAAGAATTTGTGAAACTTCAAAAATTTATGAAGGCAGAAAAGAAAGCAAAAAATACATATGTTACTTGTGAGTATTTTTTGATTGAACAGATTATTGAATAACAGCATGCAAGCAACGCTTATACAACAAAGGTGTACTATCATTTGATTTATCAAGACATTTACAGTTTAGTGGGGAAAATCATCTTCTGAGTCAAAGGGGGCTATGCCAGTACAGCAGGGCAAGATGGCAAATCTGGCAGAGTCCAGAGGAGTGGAGTACAGTTGTAAACAAGGTGCAGCAGCAGTGCCAGTGACGAGATGGTGGCATAATGTAGCTGGTGATTGTTTGCTTCAGGTGACTGCCCAGAGCGAATCAACTTCCACCTGTTCTTCGGCTAGTTGTACTGCCATCTTCACAATTCCCCACGGACCAGCTTGGGTGCTAGCAGTTACTGCCTGTTGTTGTGGAGCCACTACACATATTGCATCCATGCTCTTTACTATTGATGTATCTTTATCTGTTGATGGAAAAGATATATCAGTTACTTATGTCTGTTCACTGCTAGTATAGTTTGAAAAACCAGAAGCTGCAGTTCCAGCTAATCAGTTCTCCATTTTTCATCAATCACACTGATATTCTGATAGTAATGCCCAAGAGTTGACAGTACCTGTGCATGATAAAAAGGTTGAACATTCACAAAAGTGTACCTCACTTCTCTATTAGGAAAAAGTACTTCTGTTGCAGACAAGACATAGCAAAAGTAGTAAAGGTCAGCATGCACAATTCTAGCCAGAGCATCTGAAAGAGTAAATGACAGAAGAGCAGAATCAGGATAGCAATTTAAGGATTTAAACCCCTTCCTGCAGAACAATACCTTCAGAATTAATAATAATTCACTTTGTATAAGTTGTAAGTTGGAAAGAGACTTCA
Source organism: Schistocerca serialis cubense (assembly GCF_023864345.2). Lineage (NCBI taxonomy): Eukaryota > Metazoa > Arthropoda > Insecta > Orthoptera > Acrididae > Schistocerca > Schistocerca serialis. The sequence goes on along the minus strand of NC_064642.1, from coordinate 629,063,403 downwards.
TTGAATCAAGCAATAAATTCAAACTCTCTGTCATAAAGAACAGTTTAATATCTTACAATAAAGAAGTTCAATCATTCTGTGAAAAACTGTGGAGGTGTTTTGACTGTGTTATTAACAGAAGTTTTTTTCCAAAATATGATGTCTTTACATTAGAACTGCTACATTGTTCTCCATTTCATTAGAGAGCAGACTCTTTGAATTCCACAGATTTAAATTGCAACACACTTCACAAAATAATCAGACATTTCTTTAGAAATAATGCAAGTCAAAGTTACATGTAGATATTATAATTACAGTTTTTCTTTCTTTCAGGTTGCTGAATGATAATGTAATCGGTCGAATAAAATCTGACGGGTTATTTGGTCGATTACCAAATTTATTGAAAATTGACCTGAGAAGAAACCGAATAACAGGAATCGAAGAAAACGCTTTTGAGGGCACGGCACGGTTAACAGAGTTGTAAGTGTGGTTTCAGTTACAATTATTTGCAAGACTGTCTACTTTGTCTGCAATTATTTCACAGTCACATTATTCAATGCATGCATTCTTTCTTTTATGTTATAGGTTGTTATCAGAAAACAAAATTAGAGAAGTTCATAACAAAATGTTTACTGGCCTCAACAGTCTTAAAATTCTGTAAGTATTCAGCCTGTATGAACTACAACAAACATGTTGCAGTGAACTGTATTTTTGTATTTACTATGTTGTAATTTCTTATATATTAGTTACATTTGTAGCTGCTCTCAATATCTCTGGTATAAGAATTGTATATAACAGAGCAATATCACGTTTGAAAACTGAAATAGTTATTTCCATGGTTTCAAAAATTGAGAATTGTTGCTGTAAGGAATTGTCTTATTAATTCATTCTTACTTGTTAATACAATTAAAAGTACACTTACATATTCGATATGCTTAAAATGTCTTCTGTGCACTGAAGAAAAAATTCTTAACTAACATCTATAATATAACAGAACAGTAAGTTTGCTTTCTTCCTGCCGGCCGCGGTGGTCTCGCGGTTAAGGCGCTCAGTCCGGAATCGCGCGACCGCTACAGTTGCAGGTTCGAATCCTGCCTCGGGCATGGATGTGTGTGGTGTCCTTAGGTTAGTTAGGTTTAAGTAGTTCCAAGTTCTAGGGGACTGATGACCACAGCAGTTAAGTCCCATAGTGCTCAGAGCCATTTGAACCATTTTTTGCTTTCTTCCTAATGAAATAGTTCACAGGTGAAGAGCCAGATGTCATTGTCATACAAGCATAAAATTTCAGCAAGCAACCTGGTGATGGAAAGCTGTTGTGGTTGCTTCCACATTATTGTGCCCATTGGACACTAACATCTGGCCACTCATCTGTGAACTATTTCATCATGAATTATGCCAGGAGAAGTTGACAAATTACTTTCTATATTTGTTGCTTTAATCTGATGAATTTATGTTAATTGTTCATACCTATTCCTATTTATAACTCATACTTTCCTTGCAGGTCTCTGTATGACAACCAGATAACATGTGTGATGCCTGGCTCATTTGATTTCCTCACATCACTCCATACTCTGTAAGTAACTGAAAAATAGTATCTTCTTACAAAATGTTACATTTCCTCTGTTTGCATTTCAAATGAGTATAATTACAGAAATCTGCTGTCAAACCCGTTCAACTGCAATTGTCATTTGGCATGGTTTGCGGAGTGGTTAAGGAAGCGAGATCTAAGCACAGGCAGTCCCAGGTGCCAGTTGCCACTGCGTGTAAAAGATGTCCCTGTTCATGAACTGCCACAGCATGAATTTAAATGTACTAGTAAGTACAAAAATGACTGACTTTGTGTGTGTGTGTGTGTGTGTGTGTGTGTGTGTGTGTGTGTGTACTATACAGCAAGTGATTACCTTTACCCCTTATATTATTTGCATTCACCCCTCCCACCCATACTTCTAGTACTGAATACAGTACAAGTAAATTTATAGTTGAAAGACTATTGTGATGAATGAATGCATTCTAACAGATATGAAAACAAAAACAATAAAAGTCAATGAGACAATACCTGATGAATAAAGTAATCAAATAAAAGCTACATCAGTGTTAGCCAAAAGTTTAAACAAAAGTGTGACATGCTACCAAGAAAATAATGCTCTAAGACACATTTATGAAAATGTATTTTTCATATTTTTGGGCTGAATTCAGAACACTTTTTCTAGGTAATCTGGCATGTTGAGGTCACTAAATATCGAGATACAGTGATTGAAAATTTCTGCTAGCTACATGGCAATTAGTGTTTATCATAAAACGGTATGACATGTACTAATGTAATACAAATAGGACTCATTATTTATAGACATTTATATATTCTCTCTGAAAAATGCCTTTGTAATCAAGTACACATTAAGCTGCTATCATCAGACAAAGAGCAATTATATAATGAAATTATCCTTTCCGAGTAGTAGCTTTCTTACTGATTTACTTTATTAAATTTGAATAGTGTAAGTGTGAATAGCATTAAGCTATATACTGATAGTTTATTGTTAAAACAGTACTCAGATTCTTTGACGTATTTGTCTCAGGCTAATGCATACCTTAAGTCATTCCACATTTCTGAACGTTCTCCTTCTTGATGGGATCTATGGAACACAAGAATGAATGAATGAATGAATGAACTGAAATTTTTAACACTGAGCACCATAAAACACAAAAAACAACTACTAGATCAAAAGATGTGAGAAGGCCTCAGTAACATAAACAATGACAAAAGTATTAATAATCAAAATGACAGGAAATAACTACACATAGCACATAAGTTTAGGAATGCATGTGCCTGTTTGTGTGGCAAATAAATGAGAACTTTTGATTGTTTTCTTAAATAATATTTGAGAGAAAACATTAGATAACACTTATAACGCCTCTCCATGTATTGTGACAGAATACAAAATAATTAGGACACTAGTCTAAGTACTACATCGTTTTTGAAGCTGTAAGTCCTTTGCTGATCCTTTCTTTGTGCATGGTTTAGGACCTAATGTTATGAGCTGACAGTGATGAATCAGTTTAATTCTAGGCACTGGACTTAAAAGTGTTAGTGATCAGTGGTTCAAGAGTCTTTTACAGAATGGTAGTGTGGCCATGAAATTGATTTCTTAAATGAAACAAAATACTTGAAGAAACAGCAAAAAAGAATTTTTAAATACATGTGAGAAATATGATACAATACCAGAGAAGGAAAGTTGCTTCTCACCATATAGCAGAGATGCTGAGTCGCGATAGGCACAACAAAAAACTTCACACAATTATAGCTTTCGGCCATTAACGCCTCTGTCAGAAGTAGACACACACACACACACACACACACACACACACAAAAAACACACACACACACACACGTCTGCAGTCTCAGAGAACTGAAACCGCACTGCGAGCAGCAGCACCCGTGCATGATGGGAGTGGCAACTGGGTGGGGGTAAGGAGGAGGCTGAGGCGGAAAAGAGGAGGGATAGTATGGTGGGAGTGGCAGACAGTGAAGTTTTGCAGTTTAGACAGAGGGCAGGAGGAAGGTGCGGAGGGGGGTAAATAGCGGAAGGGAGAGAAATACAAAGAAATTAAAAGACTGGGTGTGGCAGTGAAATGATGGCTCTGTAGTGCTAGAATGGGAACAGGGAGGGGGATGGATGGGTGAGGACAGTGACTAACGAAGGTTGAGGCCAGGAGGGTTATGGGAATGTAGAATATATTGCAGGGAAAGTTCCCACATGCACAATTCAGAAAAGCTGGTGTTGGTGGGAAGGATCCATATGGCACAGGCTGTGAAGCAGTCATTGAGATTAGGGATATCATGTTTGGCAGCATGTTCAGCAACAGGGTGGTCCACTTCTTTTTTGGCCACAGTTTGTCGGTGGCCGTTCATGTGGACAGACAGCTTGTTGGTTGTCATGCCTACATAGAATACAGCACAGTGGTTGCAGCTTAGCTTGTAAATCACATGACTGGTTTCAGAGGTAGCTCTGCCTTTGATGGGATAGGTGATGTTAGTGACCGGACTTAAGTAGGTGGTGGTAGGGGGATGTATGGGACAGGTCCTGCATCTAGGTCTATGACAGGGGTATGAGCCATGAGGTAAGGGATTGGGAGCAGGGGTTGTGTAAGGATGGACGAATATATTGTGTAGGTTCGGTGAACAGGGGAACACCATGGTAGGAGGGGTGGGAAGGATAGTGGGCAGGACATTTCTCATTTCAGGGCACGATGAGAGGTAATCGAAACCCTGGCGGAGAATGTGATTCAGTTGCTCCAGTCACGGATGGTACTGAGTTACGAGGGGAATGCTTTGGGGGAGTTGGTGGGAGACTGGAAAGATAAGGTGCGGGAGATTTATTTTTGTACAAAGATGGGAGGATAATTATGGTCAGTGAAGGCTTCAGTGAGACCCTTAGTATATTTTGAGAGGGACTGCTCATCACTGCAGATGCATATCGCGACTCAGCATCTCTGCTATATGGTGAGTAGCAACTTTCCCTCTCTGGTATTGTTACATTCCAGCCTGGATTTTCCGTTGTTTGAGAAATATGATAGCCACACATTGCAATTATTTCTAATAACTGTAGTCAAATCTAGACTTTGGCATACACACTTTACTTCACAAAAATTCATTTCATTGAAAATGCATGAAGATGTGCTGTGAAAGTTATTTTAGCTATTTACTGAATTAAAATAAATGTTTGAATTGATGAAGCCGGCTGTCAAAAAAATAAGTACTATGTTGGTCTGAATTGAACATAGCTGGTAATTTTTTTTAATCTGCTTATTTATACTGCAGTTTATTTCTGTGACTGTCTTTGTTTGTTCTATTGTTCCACTGAGGGTTCAATATTTTCTTTTCAGGTGATAATGATCAAGGCTGCCTTGGAGATAACTATTGCCCCCCAAAATGCTCTTGTACTGGTACAGTTGTGCGTTGCAGCAGGGTGAAGCTAAAGGAAATTCCCAAAGGCATTCCACCAGAGACTTCAGAGCTGTGAGTTACTTCATTAATTATGATGCAATTTGTGGCTGATATGTTTTCCTGAACCCTTTTCCTAAACATCCACAATCCCATACCATTTTGGTTTTGGACATGCAGGTCAATAACGTCACGTGTTTGTTGCAGGTATCTGGATGTCAATGAAATTCAAATGATTCACAGAGAACGGCTGAGTCATCTAAAATCACTGACCAGATTGTAAGTTCATAGCATCAACCTTCTTGCAAAACACATAATGATAATCCTAACATTGCAAGAGTTGCCATTTCCTAACTGTTTGAGCAGTATGAAAGTGAATGTGAATGATTTAGTCCAGAGACAGTTCATTGTAAGAATAATGAAACTGACTTATTTAAGCTCATGTACACAAATATTCTAACATACTATTTTATTTTTTTGTTTGACAGAGACCTGAGTAACAATCAGATACAAATTTTGGCAAATTACAGTTTTGTCAACCTGACTAAACTGTCTACCCTGTGAGTACATTTTATTTTAAGAGTACAGAATTTTAGAAGATGAAAATATTGAATATTCAAGTGTCACATGCAACAACATTGCTCCATTAGCTTGATGCACAGAAGTATAGCAGTAAACACATACAACAGAGTTTTTTTAGCAGAATATTTTAGTTACATCACAAGGCATTGTGTTAGAGAAAACTTTAAAATGCATTTGAAAAATATAAAACAGTAATCTGAAAACTGCGACTCAGAGAGGAAAAGCATCATAATTAAAAACCATGTTTTGATTATATGTTACAGAATCACTTTTTATCCAGAAATAAGTATAGAATCCATGCACTAAATCAGTATTGTATTAATAACTGCAACAATTTGTGATGCCAAACAATTATTTTGATTCACAATTAAATAATTCAAAAGGTGGATGTACATTGCTAGCTTAACAGTCAGGATTTTATCCATTTCAGTTTTTGTGTATTCAGCTTCTAGGAGTCTCAAACTTATATTAGTTACTAATTGAAATAATTTGTATTTGGAATGCAAAAATAATATTTTTCTCCTACTTTGTCTTGCGCTATAGGAGCAAATATACAAGATATCGTTTCCCAGGTATCCATCACTGTAAAAATTGGGCTGAAAAGTTTTCTTCTTGAAAAAGAATGATGTAATTACACCAGACTTACATGAATGTATGGAGACATACACATTTTTTAGTTTAATATGTTTTGTTGATCCAGTCAGCAAATAAACTGTTATGATACGGAATGAATGAAGTTGTAGATTCACAAGCTGCGACATGGTTGCAAATAAAACAGTGACCCAAATATACAGAATAACACATGTCCTAATGTACTGCAGCCATAGTGCCATCATCAAATGTTAAATGCTAATTTTGTGTTTAACATTTGATGATGCCACTATGGCTGCAGTACATTAGGACATGTTTTTATAAAACATATCTGAAGATGGTCATTATAGACTGAAACCAGTAGTCTGATGACAAAAAATTATTGACCATAGACATAAAGTAAAGGAAATTTATTCTACATTTTAGATTATTATTAGAATGACAACAACTGGGTGAGATGGCGCAGCAGACTTCCATTCAGTAGGACGACAGTTCAAACTCTTGTTCGGGTATCCAGATTGAGGTTTCCTGTGATTTCCCTCAGTCACTCCAGGCAAATGCCAGAATGGTTCCTTTGACAGCATACAGCTGATTTCCTTCCGCATCCTTGACACAATTTGAGCTTGTGCCATCTCTAATGACCTCAATGTCGACAGGACATCCTTCCTTTCTTCCTTCAGAATGATAACACTAACAAGCAATGAAATTTTCTCTTTCTTCCAGTATCATCAGACACTATACAGGGTGTTTCAGAAGTGATGGTCAATATTCAGGGATATGACAGGAAAGATCATTCGAAACAAAAACATCAAGTAAACATGGGCTCTAAAATGCAAACCTATGAGCTATGAGCAATTCTTGATCTTCGATATTGTAAAACAAATTTCTTCTACTGCAAGCTCTTTGATTTACATATTTTGGAAAGTGGTAGAATGGACCAAAAAAAGAAAAAAATGTCCAGTAAATATGTGCTCTAAAATGTTTACCTTAAAAGTTATGAGCACTTGTTCATTAGAAGTGTTGTGTTTCAAATTAGCTCTTAAAGTGTGCATTTTAGAGCGCATGTTTACTGGACTTTTTTTCTTGTTTTGGTCTGTGCTAACACTTCTTAAAATATGGAAAGCAAAGAGCTTGCAGTAGGAGAGATCTGCTTCACAGTATAAAAGATCAAGATTTGCTTATAGCTCTTAAGGTATGTGTTTTAGAGCCCATGTTTACTTTACTTTTTTGTTTTGAATGATCATTCCTGTCATATCCCTGAACATTGACCATATTTAAGACTACAACAAAGACTAAAATCTCATAAAGCATTTTAATATGTGATGTAAATTTTTAAAACAGGTTTAGGTGAGTGGACTGTATGTCAGTGAGAAAGAATGCACAAAGTGTACATATCACTAAATGAACTAAAATCAGAAATTGATTGATGTAAGAAGTGCGGGAGACAGCAGAAATGTTTTGAACATGCTAACCACAAGGGTTGCACTGCAATTTGTATGGCCTTACAAATTTGTTCAACAAAGAGGCCCCAGACTTTTAGAGGAACTTGCAATGCATTCCTGTTGTGCAATAACTTCAATTTATTTCTGTTACCACTGTGAAAATTATGGATCTGAAACTGAAAAAAGGCTATATTAACAAACATCTACAGCATTATTTAAAAGTTAGAGGTAGCATATGGTTCATGGTACACTACCTAGCATTTGATGAAAATGACATGGGGTTACAAGTATACCAGATATTTTCGATGTATGTGTACATATGCCAATGATGCCGTAGTAGCAGTGACATAATAGTGAAATTTTGATCAATACTTGTGTCTAATAGGGCAAGTGAATAATGATAAACTTAGTACATTACAATTAATTGGTACTTAGTCTGCTCTGAGAAAGGGCATGTAATGACTTCAATTTTTCTCTTTCCCTAGTATCATCAGTTACAATAAATTGCAGTGTATAGAGAGAGATGCCCTAGCTGGTCTCAAGTCCTTACGAATCATGTAAGTAATCCTCCACTTATATCTGTACTTTGTAATGTCATTTACTAGCAACTAGAGTTCATGTAAGAATGTGTCAGTCAAAAGTAAATCTAGGGGCATTTAATTTAATGTAGAATTAGCTAGGGCTCTCATTTCATTTATTCTAATATATGTATGACTAGTTGCAACTGGACTCGCATTTCTTGTAAAGCAACAGTTACAACAAAAAGTAATACAATATCTAATTAACTGGATCTTTAAATAAAAAGTTAAGCATAGCTGAATTTACCTAATGTACATCCTGACAAAGATGTTGAGAGCAAATATAATTAAGTCACTTATGCTGTTATTTTATGGAGAATAAGACTAATTTAATATCTTCCAGATCACTTCATGGTAATGACATATCAATGGTTCCAGAAGGCTCATTTATTGATCTGCAGTCAATTACCCACTTGTAAGTATGACATCAATTGCAGTATTTTATTACAGTATGTGTGCTTTCTAAATGTCTTCCAGTTACTTATGACAAATCTTTCAGGGCCCTAGGAGCAAATCCTTTCTACTGTGACTGTAAAATGAAATGGTTAGCTGAATGGGTAAAAAGAGATTATGTGGAACCAGGAATTGCACGCTGTGCTGAACCACCATCTATGAAGGATAAATTATTATTGACAACACCAGCATCATCATTCCAGTGCAAAGGTAAACATTCAAGTCAAAGTTATGTTAAACATTATTTTCTTATCAACAGTTTTGTAACTGTGTATTGCAATTTAAGGAATGTAATACACTAGCCACCTAAATATATTTGCTATTACATTTTTGGCCAGTTTAAGGTAAGCTGATGATGACGGAAAGATTCTTCATTTAAATACTGTAGCTATGTAAGAGAATTTTAGTTAATTCTATAAATTCAAAGGAAAAAAATTATGCCTATTGTGTTGGGTAAAGAAGACAAGGAAGTTTAAATGCATGTGTATAATATCCTGTTTTATGTAATTTTCAAAAGTCTTCTGTTTAATTTCAGTATCATATTTTGTCAATTGGCATAGCTTTTTCTTGCATATTAGGCTATAACACTACTTCACATTTAGGTGAATTCAGTTCACTTTCATTGTTTCATCATGAAACAAGCTCTCTACCGTTCTTGTCTCTTCTTATTGGCAAGTGTAATTCTTAACATGTGTCACAATTGAGAAGTTCATTGTAAAAAATAACAACTCCCTTTTCTCCTTGTTTTTCGTATATTCTGGTAGCCATGGCTGATGTCCATACACTCAATAATCAAACAAAGCAAAACAGGTCTTATCCTACATTACTATACCTTTGAAGTAGGGTGGTTTTGCAAAAGCAACCCATATCCAAAAAGGTTTTCACAAAACCAGCCTCTGGCATTTGAGAAAGTTTGTGGCAGTGCAATCTGAATGTTTTCTGTTGCCTCCCTAGAAATTTCTGTGCTATGTTGAGTGATCTATTGCCTATATTGTGTTTGTGCTTTTGATGAATGCTTTTCATGAATCCCAAAGACAGTGTTTTGTGGCAAAAAATGAAGATGTCCAGAAAGAAAGCAGTTGTGATAAATAAGATATACCAGAAGCTAAAAGTCCTAAACCTCAAGTCTCATTTTCTTTATTTGATAAGCAAGAGCTGAAACTTCTTGGTAACACTGATGGCCTCAGCAGAGGAAACAAAAACAGACTGAACTAGGATATTATTGACTCTGGCGATGATAGTGGGAGGGAAAAATGGAAATTTGGTTTGTAGAGTTCTCTGCATTTCTGATCTAACTTCATCTTTTTTCTGGCAAATGTTATCAGACCTTGAGTTAAATAAAATATAGTTGGAGAAATTCCAGGGCTATTGAAGATTCTATTTTATAAAGACGTTTCTTGCTGGATGTTACGCTACAACATATGGCACTGGGATTTATCAGGAACTATTCAAGTATTTCTAGATAGCAACATAAAAATACATTTGAGAACAGGATAATATTAAATTATTTAGTATATTTCTTTGCTGTCCTGAAAAATATTTGTTTTTGAGAAAGGCTGTTTTTGTATCCAGTGCTTCAATTAATATTTTTATGCTTGCGCTACAAATGCTCTGGTCATATTCTCAAAATCCTTTAAAACGTACATATAATTACTGTATTACATAACAGAAATAATTATAAGTTAGACTCCACACTAGTTATTCAAAAATGGTTCCTGCAGAATAATACTAACACTCCAATCTTCAGGCTTAGAATAATACAATATTTAATGCTGATTGTCATATGTGAATAATGAAGTGGTGCAACAAAATCCTTGTAGAATCACAACATAGTGATGCCATGATATTCCCTGCTGATTATATAATATAGCAGTCTTGTCTTCAGTTCTGAGCAGTCAGTAAGTTTACAGCAGTTACATATTCACCTTGTGAATAGCTCTCTCATATGCAACTACTCACACAAAAGCAGTTGTCAAGGCAAATGTTTCTGTGCACTGTAGAAGATACTTAAAAACCTTTTAATATACACAAAATAAATTTTAAGGGAAGGCAAATTATAAAAATAATAATTCTAACTGTGGTGGAAAAGTTTGATGAATAAATGTGGTTTTATTGTTATTAAAACTTAACTGTCTAATAGACACAAATTAATGTAAAAACTGAGATTTTTATTCATTGTAAATTTTTTGTTGTCAGGCTCTTTAAATGATGATGTTACAATCCACCTTATATTTCTGTTATACTTTAATGTGTGGATATTTCATATTGCAGGTCATGTAAGCCCACAGATTTTATCTAAATGTGATGCCTGTTTCACATTCCCATGTGTCAACAATGGAGTATGCCAGCCATTACCTCAGAGACAATACAAATGCCGGTGCACACCTGGCTTTCATGGGAAGCATTGTGAATACATGATAGATGCATGTTATGGTAATCCCTGCAGGAATTCTGGTACCTGCAAAGTACTTGAGGAGGGACGCTTCAGGTATTTATATATCATTACCATAAAAATCATGATTATCTGGAAAACTATTTTCATTTCAGGAAAAAAATACCAAGGACTACAGTAAAGTGATTAAAATGTCAGCAGTTTAATTGCTTTAGTGTTTTATAATGACACAACCTAATACCAAAAATTATTTTATTCGAAAGACACTGGCCATGGAACCCTATTAACACTGCACTTTCTGTTTTTTAAGCTTTTCACAATATTCATTATAATACAACAAAAATAAGATGTGACTGTCATGCATTATTCATTCTAAAAGTAAGGGCAACACATCAAAAGGGAGTAAGCGAAGAGGGGAGGGGAGGGAAAATTGGGTTTGCAGAACTCTGGAAGTAAATAAAAACCTTCTGCATCATCCAATCCCTCTCAACTCAACGAGCTACTTTCCTGGATGTTGATTATTTCTTTGGTGGCTCCCATAAGAACCTCTATACATATGAACTGCACTAACTACCAACAGTAAGTTCATTTTACGAGTAGTTTATAATTCTGTATCGTTAAGTTCCTTCCTGTTTGTATACTGCATCTTCACTGGGAAGTGGGAGTTATAAAAGATAGTGACAACCCTGGCAAAGCATTTCATAACAATACTGTTATCAGCTAGGCCATAAAAAGACCTCCCATGGCATTTCTTCACATAATTGCAACAAACACAATGTCACTGGTAACTATTGACTGACCAGTACTCCCCACTCGACCACTTCTTCACATAATTGTAACAAATACAATGTCACTGGTAACTATCGACTGATCAGTACTCTCCACTTGACCACAACTTTCACCAGGGGTTTCAACTATCGGTACCTATTGCCATGCCCTGTAATGAGGGATATTCCACTTATCAGAATTCTGCCCCAAGTACTATTGTCACCCACCCAATATAAGCAGTATCCTAGTCTGTCTCCATTTCATTGTTGCTGTCAATCCTGTACCTTAACAGGTTGTTTGTCTGTGGATGACCCAGATGCAGAACATGTCCCATATGGCCATACTACCTCTTATTGAAATCGAGTTAAAGGAAATGTTTATTAAAACAGTGGCTGAAGGCAGTGTGTGGAAGCAGTCTTGATATCCAGCAGCTGTGTACTATTACCGTGCAGCTTTCTGTGTGGGTATGACAGCTAGCCAAACATAATTTTGCCTGAATGGCCTCCACAGAACTGTAGCTGAACATGCTGCACACCAGACAGTGATGCTTTCAACATCCTTTACCCTCACCCAATCTCCTCTTGTTTTCCACTCAAATCTTCTTCTGACCCAACAGTTTGTTTTCTTCTCTCTTTATGTCACTCTTACACACTCCACTCATCCATCTGTCCTGTCTCATTAACAGTCAGTTATCACACCCACAGGTGTTATAATTTGAGTTTGTGTGTGTGTGGGGTGGGGGAGGCTGGAACTACATTGAAACTTACCGATATTAACAGTCTTATATTTCAAACCAAATTTGATAAAATTGCAATACCAGCGGTAATGCATCCTATGGTAGTAATCTTCTAGTATGTAGCCTCATACAGAAAATGAAACAGTCCAGACTGCGTTTTTCAAGTGTCCTGTGAGACATAGAACATTACTAAAATATGGTTCAATATTTAGTAAAATCTCAGTACTGATCACTTTGTTTGTGACTGAATGAATATTTTGGAGACATATGTACAAATTTTTATTGGTATAATTTGTTACTGATTTTTTACATAAAAATTTAAATTTTCTACAAGTATTATTATTACACCACTTACCTCAGCCTTACTCACCAAGGAACTGTCCATAAAAAAAACAGCTTGCATGGATGCAATCTTCTTTTGTCGTGTTGATATCTGATATTTTTACCATTGTGGTTGCTGCTTCTGGGCTGCTGTTGAATTCTCACTTCACTTGAAAGTAATTATGTAAATATTAATCTAGCATTGGAAGATAGCTATTTAATATATGTGAGAAAGATGCTTTTTTAAGTACCAGCTTTCCTTTGTTTATACTGTGAAAAATTTAGCCTCAGCAAACACAACTGGTTTATGACAATTTAAGGATAGAAACTAATTGTATGCACAAAATTAATGAGTAATACACTAACAGCTGATTTTCTTTGTTTATGTATACCTTGAATTATTTCAATTACTTCAAGGTTTTTCTTAATTATGAGATTTGTAGGATATGAGGGAGAAAAGCATGGCTGAATGCATATTAAACTCTATCATTTGATTAAGTGCAATTGTTTGATGAGTAGGAACTAGCTGAAAAAATCTGACTAGTGGCCACATTAACTGATTTAGCATCAAAATTACAAAACAAATTATTTTGGTATTCTTTGGCAAGAATTTATTGTTAAATAGAAATGAACAGTAAACCCAAAATAAATCTACATTCTCTTCGCAGCTGCCATTGTTCTCCTGGATTCACTGGTGACAGATGTGAGAGCAACATCGATGACTGCATCAATAACAAATGTGAAAATAATGCAACATGTATTGATCTGGTTCAAGCCTATGAATGTCGCTGTACACAGGGTTTTATGGGTATGAAATAATATCGTGATTTTTCATGATATTCTAACAAAATGTACTTTTTCATTTCATTTGTTATAGCATAGAAAAAAATTTATGAAAACTACACAAATTTGCACCCAAGAAAGAAAAATGTTTAGTATACAATGTGATTTCTTCCCTCCTCATATTGCTCTCTCTCTCTCTCTCTCTCTCTCTCTCTCTCTCTCTCTCTCTCTCTCTTTCTGTCTCTTGGGACATCATACTCATCAGAAACCTGCCCAACATAGTATCTCTTTCCTTAAAGAATATTAATTTGCTGTCTGTGAATGTAATCAAACATAAAATTACATTTTAGATGAATATATTTTTCGCTGTAGACCTTATATTTAAACAGATATCTAAATTATGTGCTTCTTATTTTATTAGGAGAGTATTGTGAAACAAAAATACCATTCTGCACAAAAGAATACAATCCTTGTCGTAACGGAGCCAGGTGTGTTGACCATTTTACACACTATAAATGTGAATGTGCTCCTGGATTCAGTGGAGAAAACTGCACTGTAAATGTTGATGATTGTGTTAACAACATGTGTCAGGTAAATTTGGATTACTGTTTTAAGATTCATATCACTATTTTAATTCTTCTGAGCCAATACAGAGCTAAGTAGAGATAACTTCTGGCATTCTTTTGTTATTTTGTATCAGCTGAATGAGCTGTTGTTAATCTTATTTTCATCAGTTAGAGGTAAGCTGAAGCACTATCTAAATTAAGCCCATAACATGACTACATACAAATGCAAAAGGAAGTGGCAAGTCTTCAGGCACAAATCTACATTTACATTTACATTTACATACATACTCCAGAAGCTACCATATGGTGCATGACAGAGGGCACTAGTATTAGTCATTTCCTTTCCTGTTACACTTGCAAATGGAACAAGGGAAAAATTAATGTCTAAATGCCTTCTCACAAGCCCTAATTTATTGTATCTTGTCTTTGTTTCTTACATGAAATGTACTTTAGCAACAGTAGAATCATTATGCAGTCCCCTGCAAATGTCAGTTCTCAAAGTTATCTCAAGAGTGTTTTACAAAAAAGAGCATTGCCTTTCCTGGAAGGATTCCCATTTATGTTCATAAGGTGTCTTTGTAACACCCACGTGTTGATCGAACCTACCATTAACTAGTAAAGCGTCCACCTCTGAATTGCTTCGATGTCTTCCTTTAATCCATCCTTGTGGATGGGTATCCCAAACAATTGAGCTGTACTTAAGAATAGGTTGCACTAGTGTTCTGTACATGGTGTTGTTTATAGATGAGCTACACTTCCCTAAAACTCACTCAATAAATTGAAGTTGACAATTCACCTTCCCTAGTACAATCTTTACATACTCATTCCATTTCATATTGCTTTGAATTGTTATGCCTGGATATTTAATCAAGGTGACTACATCAAGCAGTACACCGGTATTTGAACATTACAGTATTGTTTTTCTTACTCATCTGCATTAACTTACATTCATGACACCAAATAGAAATTCTGCCTACATCATCTTGTGTCCTCCTACAGTCACTCAACAATGATCTTTCCCATATACTACAGCATAATCAGCAGACATCTGCTGATTGCTGCTCACCCTATCTGTCAGATTACTTAAGTATACAGAGACCTTATCACACTCCCCTGCGACACTCCAGACAATACCCTTGTCTCTGATGAATATTCACTGTTCAACACAATGTATTGGGCTCTGTTGCTTAAGAAGTCTTCGAGCTACTCACATATTCTGTATGACTGCACCTTCATTAATAATATCTGCATTGGAATAGTGGGGAGGGGGGCACTGTGTCTGACTTTCTCCAGAAATCTGCTGGGAATGTGGAACTTACTTGTTCCCTTCAACCAAAGTTCACAGGATAAAATGTCAGAAAGGATCAAACTGAGTTTTGCATGAGCAAGGCTTTCTAAACCCACACTCATATGTGGGCAAAAGTCTTTCTGTCTAAATGAAATTTATTATATCTGAAGATAGAATTAGCTCAAGACTTCTGCAGCTAACCAATGTTAAGGTCTCTAATTTTGCAGGTCCATCTTTCACCCTTCTTTTATACAGAAGTCACCTGTGCTTCTTTCCCAGTCACTACAGACTTTGTGCTTGGCGAGCTATTTGCAATAAACACAAGTTAAGTAAAGGGTCAATGCTATAGATACTCTCTGTAAAGCCAAATGGGGAGTTCATCCAGACATAGTGACATATGCTTTCAACTCTTTCACTTGTTCATCTATGCCAGATTCCCATTTTTATATACTCCATACAGGAATCTATGCAATAGCCAAATAATGATATGTCTGTATGATCCTTCTGCACAAATTGTTTGTTAAACAAAAAATTTAAAACTTCAGCTTTCCTTTTGCTGTCTTCTATTGCTACACCAGGCTGGTTGACAAGTGACTGGACAGAGCCCTCCAACCTGCTCACTGTTTTCACATAGGCCCAAAATTTTCTTGGATTATCAGCTAGATCTTTTACTAAGGTATGATGGTGGAAGTTGTTGCATATTTCATGCATTAATCTCTTTAGATGCATAAATGTTTGCTAACTTTTGCCTGTCAACATTTCAATATTCAATTTTGAACCAAGACTCCAACAATCCCTGTTTCAACATCATTATCTGAATTTTGTTATTAATCCATGGTGAGTCTTTTGCATTCTTAATCCACTTACTAGGCATATACTTCTCCAGAGTGTAGTCCACATTTAAACATAGCCCATGATTCCTGTATGTCTGTAATATTGGAACTAAATTATGTCCATTAGTTGTACAAGTGCGACACTAAGAATTGCTTACCTGCCTTTTCCAGCATAAAAACTCTCCTAGACTTCTTGATAGATACATTAACTTTACTAACAATTAGAAATGATGATGGACCAGATGAAACCACCGTCAAAACCTCATAAAATTAAAAATTAATCAAGCTAAACCAAAACTCTTAGTTGTGAGTAAACAAAATATTATTGTCCAATGCTCACTTAACAATGAGCAGTTGGAGACATCAGATGGAAGATCAAAGGAGGATATTACAAGCCAAGCCAAACCAAACCAACCAGGAAAACTGCTTTTAAAAAGAGAAGAAACCTTTTTGCATCTGGCTGCATAGACAGACATTTCAGAAAAAGGCCTCTTCCAGATGTGTGATTGGAGCATACTGCAGTACAGAAGTGAAACGTGGACACTCGGAGAAGCAGATAAACACAAAAAATAGCCTTCAACATATGGTGATACAGCAAAATGCTAAAGATCTCCTGAGTGGACAAAGTGTCATATGAAGAGGTGCTCCACAGAGTGCAGTCATGTCTCATGAACCTTATCCAACACAGAATGGACACATGGATAAGCCATCAGCCGAGACACAATGGTGTCATTATAATATCATTGAAGGGATAGTAAAAGGGAAGGACACAAGATGCAGAACAAGACTGCATTACATCAACCAGATGATGGAGGATACCAGCTGCACCACCTATACTGCTCTCCAGAGGAAGGCTGAAGACAGAAAAGCATTGCAGTTTGCTGCAAGTCAACAGAATGGTTGCAGACCTGAGAAGAACTATCATTGCTAAGATGAATCATGATCACTAACTCTTGCCTCTACAGGCTCTGCCAATAGGATCAGGCCTGTTTGTTGCTGCAAGGTCTAAAATATTTGTACTTGATATTGTCGAACTAGCTGCCAAAGACAGTTTTCGTAAAATGTGTTTCTATCACCTACAGTGAAGCCATAGACATCGTAGTTTATACTTGGTAGGTTAAAGTCGTCTCCAACTAATATTGCATGATTGAGGTACATCTGTGCTATGAGCATGAACTTTCTTTGAATGATTCTACAACTGCTACGCCAGAATCGGGTGGCCGATAAAAACACACAATGCTTCACAGTCAGATTCAGTTTCGACCTCAATGGACATGATATTTTTTGTCAGTAGCAATGAACACTCCTCCTTCTGTGACATCTAATCTGTCTTTTTGATATAGATTCTATAACTCATTAAATATTTCAGAACTGTCTACTTCAGGTTTCATCTAGCTCTCTCCTCTGGAGGACAGTAAATTTTGACAGTGTAAGCATCTTTACTTTGTGCACGATTTGCTTTCCCTCTCTGCATGTCAACTGGCGAATATTAATAAAAGGATCTCAAATTAATACCTAAGAAAAAAATAAAAAAGTAAAAAAAGTTCATTTCACTCTGCTATCCGAGCAGCTGCTTCCTGTGTGTGTATGCTTCCCTGGCCTGTCTAGAAAAGTCCTACAATTCTCCACCCCATATTACAAGTCCACAAATCTGCAGCCAAGACCATCATAGCAACAGCGGAACCTTGGCTCCAAACCAAAGGAACCTGATCAATTCTGGATATGATACTGAAAATTGTGAGTTCTGTGCCAGCAACCTTTACTACTTCTGCCAGCCACCCATATCAACTGAGGATGGCCTCAGAACACAAGTGACAGCTGTAATTGGTGCTAACATAAGCCACAACTTGCAGATGACTGCACCCTGCTCCCCCTGTAGCTGCAGCAGTGAATCCTCCACATCTTGAATGAGACACCCAGGCAGACATATGGAGTTCACATTCGGTTTCTTTCCAGCCCTGGATGCTGTTTCCCTAAGGGGCTCCATAACTTGCCCGACACTGGAGCTCAGCCTGGGACGCTATTTCCATGAGGGGCTCCATAACATGCCTAACACTGGAGCTTCCGATAAATAGTACACCCCTCCCCCTTGTGTGCATGCTCAAACCCTGCTGGAAGAGCAGCTACTTGTCCACTCACCGGGTCCATGAGCAATTGCCACATACTCAGTCCCCACATTGACTCTCCACTCCCAGCAACATAGATGTGTCACAGTCCACAACTCCCACTGCCGTGTGGACAGATCTGCCATGTCACATATGCTGTGATGTGCATCATTAAACAAGTGACGCCTGAGGTGTCCAATGTAACATGCTATATTCTCCACCACTGTTACACGCTGAGCCTGCAGCTGTTGGTGAACTGTGGCATGTTCATCTTACATACACACATAACATGGAAATACCCTATCCATCCTACTACTACTAATTTAAGAATTACTCTATAAAAGCATATAGAATAGGGTAAGTATGTAACCTTTTTCCCTCCTGGTGTGTCACACAGGCTAGCGACTGATTGAGCCACCTCAAGTAGTCCCTGAGTGTTCAAAACAAGTGACAACTGGAGTACAGGCTGGGTAAATCTTCACTACAGTTACTAAAATGAGGGATTACATATCTTAAAAACACAAACACACAAGGAAGTTAAGAATTGCACTATAAAAGCACACAGAAAAAGCTAAATCAATAGCTTGCTATTCTCCTGGTGTGTTACAGAGGCTAGGTTATCAAATCCAGGAGTCTTAGAACCAATGGCGTCTGTATACAGAAATGAAGATAAAGGTGTCAAAGCGAAAAAAATAGAAACTTTTAAAAATCAAATGAGGTAGTTGTGTAGACCTGGCAATACAGGTACTGAAGGTAGTGTGATTCATGTCAGTAAGTAGATATTTAATCTGGATGTAATGGGTTTCTTACTTTTTTTTGTTACTATTTTTTCTGGATATGGGGTGCACTGGTGAACATGTACACTTTTTGGAAGTTAAACTATTTTTGTTTGGGAACTTACCAAAATATTAAAACAATTTTTACTACTACAGGGTGCAAGAAAAAAGGAATATGAATAGATTGTCTGGCATTCAATGCTAATATTGTGATATTGCTTGCATCATTAGAAGAGGCGGTTAAACAAAATATGCAACTACAGAGACAAGTGGCTAAATCAGGCTTACAGATCTCTATTGAGAACATGCAGTATGTGACAAACATCAAGGCAGGTCCGAAATGAATGGCAGTAGGATGGAAAATTGAGAAGGTGGGGATATTTAAATACCTAAGAGAATGGATAGAAACTGGGTTGACAGAAGAGGTAGAAATAGGTGCATGAATAAACAAAATGAATTTAGCGCACAAATTAAGTACGAACATCTACAATAAGAAGAATATTTCGATCGATGCAAAATTGAGATGTTTCTGCACTTAATGCTTATACTCAACAGAAACTGTTAACCTAGTAAGAATAGGAGCCATTAAAAGACTAGAAATGGTGGAACAAAAAATTCTCATGAGGATATTGGGACCTCAAAGAACAGAAGATGGTCAATTTAAAAGATGAGTGAACTAAAAGCTGTATACCAAGATAGAGAGACTCTCAGACATAATCAGAAAAATGAGGAACATATTCTTTGCAAGCTTTTAATCTAGAACTGGACATCAATTATTCACATTTTTAAGTGTTCTGCTGTTGCTTTCCCTGAAGAATTGGCTCCCATATCCCCAGTGCCATTCTGAAAACTGAAACAATCTACTGACTGTCCCTACAGATGTTCACAACTTGCATAAACCATTTATTTCATCTTTGGTAATCATTTTTGTCATTTAAATAGTTAAATATAACTGTTCTTTTTTTCTTTTACTGTTGTTGTTGTTTTTGCTTACATTTTTACTGCACAGTTTTGACAGCTTGGACACCTTTGAACCATTTCTGAGACATTTCTCATTGGCGTAAATTAGCCTCAATATATTTAAAGTCAGTGAGCTCCTTGTAACCAGCTATTGCTTCTGTAGTTCTTAATCATGGAAAGAGACAGGTGTTCCCCCACTGTATACAGTAATCCAATGTCTAAAGGTATCTTTAACATGCAATAATGAAATATATTCTCCCATAGACAAGCACTACACAAATCTTGTCTCATAATCACATGAGAAGTAGAAAATTGAAACTGCTATGATAAGAGGGAATGAGTCAGTGACATTAATACAAACACAAAATAGTCATAAGTTCAAAGCAAATCCATTGTCCTAAATGATGATGTATGTCAGTATAATGTAAGTAATAAAAGTCTCTAAAAATTTGAACTGCCTATTTGTGTCTGTAAAACAATACACTTTGACTTGGTTAAGTAACCAGCCCAATAAGGAATTTATCATAAAAATATACTTGTACAATTAAGTCATAATAATATTCATAATCTAGTTTAGACTTGACAACATTTCTTCTCTTTTTTTTCATTTTTCATTGATATGAACAACAATTAATGTGTACCTTCCTAAGAGATAAGAGCCACTAACTATGCTGACATTCTTACTTTTCTTTAATACAGAATGGTGGAGTATGTGTTGATGGAGTTAATGATTACACGTGCAAATGTCCAGGAGACTTCACAGGGAAATTCTGTGAAGTTGCTCCAATGGTTGCAATGATGTATCCAAAAACTTCACCATGTCAACACCATGACTGCAAAAATGGGATCTGCTTCCAACCAATGGACTCCAATGATTATGTATGCCGATGTGCACCTGGTTATACAGGTACAGTAAATAAAGACATGAGGATTGCACCAGCTGCTTTCGTAATGAAAATTGCAAGCAGTGATATAATGAACATTTTCCTATGCTTTCAGGGAAAAGATGTGAATACTTGACAAGTCTGAGTTTTGTGCACAATAATTCTTTTGTGGAGCTTGAGCCTCTCCGGACCAAACCAGAAGCAAATGTAACAATAGTATTTTCTACAGAACAAGAAAATGGCATTCTTTTGTATGATGGACAATCAGAACATCTGGCAGTAGAGCTGTTTAATGGAAGAATAAGAGTGAGCTATGATGTTGGAAACTACCCTGTGTCTACAATGTATAGGTGAGGTACAGTTCCACTAAATTATTGTCATAGCCTAGTAAATAACTGTGCAAAAGAATACAAATGTAAACTTTCACACTGCAGAGAGACTAGAGAGAAACATCCAGTGGTATATATGATTTCATAGTTTTCCTCCCACTTGTATAAAGTCTTCTTATCTATATAATTAAATACAATAACTGTAAACACAACTCGTCCTTGTAGCGATTCTGTGCTAATGCAGGTATATGCTCAAAATTCTAGCAACATTTTCTGTATGGGAATCTCAAATTGTTTGAGCATAAGGCTTATGATTACATGACATATGGAAGTTTGGATCAATCCTGCATGCATGCTCAGGTAGCCAAAGAGGTTAAGGTGACAGCTTGTATTGTTGTTGTTGTGGTCTTTAGTCCAGACACTGGTTTTATGCAGCTCTCCATGCTACTGTATCCTGTGCAAGCTTCTTCATCTCCCAGTACCTACTGCAACTTACATCCTTCTGAATCTGTTTAGTGTATTCATCTCTTGGTCTCCCTCTATGATTTTTACCCTCCAATACCAAATTGGTGATCCCTTGATGCCTCAGAATATGTCCTACCAATTGATCCCTTCTTCTAGTCAAGTTGTGCCACAAACTTCTCTTTTCCCCAACTCCTCATTAGTGGTCTACCCATCTAATCTTCAGCATTCTTCTGTAGCACCACATTTCGAAAGCTTCTATTCTCTTCTTGTCTAAGCTATTTGTCATCCACGTTTCACTTCCATACATGGCTACACTGCATACAAATACTTTCAGAAACAACTTCCTGACACTTAAATCTATACTCGATGTTAGCAAATTTCTCTTCTTCAGAAACGCTTTCTTTGCCATTGCCACTCTACATTTTATATCTTCTCTACTTCGACCATCATCAGTTATTTTGCTCCCCAAATAGCAAAACTCCTTTACTACTTTAAGAGTCTCATTTCCTAATCTAATTCCCGCAGCATCACCCGACTTAAATCGACTTCATTCCATTATCCTCGTTTTGCTTTTGTTGATGTTCATCTTATATCCTCCTTTCAAGACACTATCCATTCCGTTCAACTGCTCTTCCAAGTCCTTTGCTGTCTCTGACGGAATTACAATGTCATCCGCGAACCTCAAAGTTTTTATTTCTACTCCATGGATTTTAATACCTACTCTGAACTTTTCTTTTGTTTCCTTCACTGCTTGCTCAATATACAGATTGAATAGCATCGGGGAGAGGCTACAACCCTGTCTCACTCCCTTCCCAATCACTGCTTCCCTTTCGTGCCACTCAACTCTTATAACTGCCATTTGGTTTCGATACAAATTGTAAATAGCCTTTCGCTCTCTGTATTTTACCCCTGCCACCTTCAGAATTTGAAAGAGAGTATTCCAGTCAACATTGTCAAAAGCTTTCTCTAAGTCTACAAATGCTAGAAACGTAGGTTTGCCTTTCCTTAATCTAGCTTCTAAGATAAGTCGTAGGGTCAGTATTGCCTCATGTGTTCCAACATTTCTACGGAATCCAAAGTGATCTTCGCCTAGGTCGGCTTCTACTAGTTGTTCCATTCATCTGTAAAGAATTCGCGTTAGTATTTTGCAGCCGTGACTTATTAAACTGATAGTTCGGGAATTTTCACACCTGTCAACACCTGCTATCTTTGGGATTGGAATTATTATATTCTTCTTGAAGTCTGAGGGTATTTGGCTGTCTCATACATCTTGCTCACCAGATGGTAGAGTTTTGTCAGGACTGGCTCTCCCAAGGCCATCAGTAGTTCTAATGGAATTTTGTCTACTCCCGGGGCCTTGTTTCGACTCAGGTCTTTCAGTGCCCTGTCAAACTCTTCACGCAGTATCATATCTCCCATTTCATCTTCATCTACATCCTCTTCCATTTCCATAATATTGTCCTCAAGTACATCACCCTTGTATAGACCCTCTATATACTCCTTCCACCTTTATGCTTTCCCTTCTTTGCTTAGAACTGGGTTTCCATCTGAGCTCTTAATATTCATACAAGTGGTCCTCTTTTCTCCGAAGGTCTCTTTAATTTTCCTGTAGGCAGTATCTATCTTACCCCTAGTGAGATAAGCCTCTACATCCTTACATTTATCCTCTAGTCATTCCTGCTTAGCCATTTTGCACTTCCTGTCGATCTCATTTTTGAGACGTTTGTATTCTTTTTTGCCTGCTTCATTTACTGCATTTTTATATTTTCTCCTTTCATCAATTAAATTCAATATTTCTTCTGTTACCCAAGGATTTCTGCTAGCCCTTGTCTTTTTACCTACTTGATCCTCTGCTGCCTTCACTACCTCATCCCTCAAAGCTACCCATTCTTCTTCCACTGTATTTCTTTCCCCCATTCCTGCCATTTGTTCCCTTATGCTCTCCCTGAAACTCTGTACAACCTCTGGTTTAGTCAGTTTATCCATGTCCCATCTCCTTAAATTCCCACCTTTTTGCAGTTTCTTCAGTTTTAATCTACAGTTCATAACCAATAGATTGTGGTCAGAGTCCACATCTGCCCCTGGAAATGTCTTAAAATTTAAAACCTGGTTCCTAAATCTCTGTCTTACCATTATATAATCTATCTCAAATCTGTCAGTATCTCCAGGCTTCTTCCATGTATACAACCTTCTTTTATGATTCTTGAACCAAGTGTTAGCTATGATTAAGTTGTGCTCTGTGCAAAATTCTACCAGGCGGCTTCCTCTTTCATTTCTTAGCCCCAATCCATATTCATCTACTACGTTTCCTTCTCTCCCTTTTCCTACTACCGAATTCCAGTCACCCATGACTATTAAATTTTCGTCTCCCTTCACTATCTGAATAATTTCTTTTATTTCGTCATACATTTATTCAATTTCTTCGTCATCTGCAGAGCTAGTTGGCATATAAACTTGTACAACTGTGGTAGGCGTGGGCTTTGTGTTATCTTGGCCACAATGATGCGTTCACTATGCAGTTTGTAGTAGCTTACCCGCATTCCTATTTTCCTATTCATTATTAAACCTACTCCTGCATTACCCCTATTTGACTTTGTATTTATAACCCTGTAGTCACCTGACCAGAAGTCTTGTTCCTCCTGCCACCAAACTTCACTAATTCCCACTATATCTATCCATTTCTCTTTTTAAATTTTCTAACCTACCTGCCCGATTAAGGGATCTGACATTCCATGCTCCGAACCGTAGAACGCCAGTTTTGTTTCTCCTGGTAACGACGTCCTCCTGAGTAGTCCCCGCCCGGAGATCCGAATGGGGGACTATTTTACCTCCAGAATATTTTACCCAAGAGGATGCCATCATCATTAACCATACAGTAAAGCTGCATGCCCTCAGGAAAAATCATGGCTGTAGTTTCCCCTTGCTTTCAACCGTTCGCAGTACCAGCACAGCGAGGCTGTTTCGGTTATTGTTACAAGGCCAGATGAGTCAATCATCCAGACTGTTGCCCCTGCAACTACTGAAAAGGCTGCTGCCCCTCTTCAGGAACCACGCGTTTGTCTGGCCTCTCAATAGATACCCCTCCGTTGTGGTTGCACCTATCTGTATCGCTGAGGCACGCAAGCCTCCCCACCTACGGCAAGGTCCATGGTTCATGCTGAGTATCCTCATTGAACTTAGATGTGACAATAACATTAAACATGTTACTTTACATAATCCTGTCACATCAAGGAAATAAGTATACATATGTGTATCTTAATATTTTCAATCAATTAACGAACAGACCTATGACAAAGGCAATTCAAGATTCTTCCACTTTTCGCAATGTAAAAGACACACAATGATGTATTTAAAGTGATTTGTCACCATCCTCTTCTCCCTGTTTTTTGTCAATACCAAGTACGGGGGATTGAGGCACCATATTCTCTCATGTGGTAGCAATGAAATGACAGTTAACTTCCAGCCATAAGTCATGATTTAATTCATTCAGTATGCACTATTCAAAAGATAATTATCATGATTCTCTTCAGGTACATCCCCACAATATACTAAACAGATAAAAGATAGCCATTTACCCTCATTGTAATAACAGGTTCACCAGCATTATGTAAGTCTTGTGGAACACATTTACTGACATTCAGTGTTTTTAAAAATGCCATAACTCTTTTTACCACCCCTCAGAACAATTTTTACTTTTTTGCACTTTTGATGTAATATTTACTGCATCTCACCTATCTCCTAAAGCTGTTCATTAAATAAAAATTTCTGCCTACAGGTAAATTTCCTTCAGTCTACTTTTTTAAATTTCTTTTCAACCATTATACAAATGACTTTTTAATAAAAAGTTTTGAACAAGAAAACTGCTTTAAGTGTTCTGTGATTATAAGCAGTACATCGAATTACTTTCACTCAGGTACACAGAAAAGTTGTGCAATTTGTTCTAATGATCAGTGCAATAATAAAAAAAGATTATGACAAATATCAAACTTTACTAAACCTTGCAACAAGATGATACTATTACTCTGCAGATAATCCTAAATGATTTTGTCAGTGAAGTTTGCAGAACTAGCCTGCATTCTTATACAAATATAAAAGTTTTTGCATCTCATGAGATGATAAAAATTCTTCACAACCTTAAATGCCTTGCTTATCTTGCTGTTTATTTGCTTATTTGCTATTACAGTTTTACAGAGGTTAAATATTTTAACATCTCTTTTGTTAAAAATCTGGCCCTTAGAGCTGCCACTCATGCTTATTATTTTTTAAAATGATCTTTCTGCCTTCATTCCCACATAAATTTACAATGAATAAAAGTTTTGTTAAAAGAAATCATAACATTCTGATATGCTAGTTTCATGATTCTTCCATAGTTTGGAAAGTATTGTGTCAGTCAGTTCTACCAGAGACATGCAGCAAAACAATTTTTATGGCCATTCTCTGTCTCATGAATTATTTATAACAGTGCTCTGCAAACAGTAATGATGACCTGTACACCACAATATTTTCTTTCAGCTTTGAAATGGTATCTGATGGTAAATACCACACAGCTGAACTGCTTGCTATCAAGAAAAATTTTACATTAAGAGTAGACAGAGGCCTTGCTCGTAGCATAATCAATGAAGGTGAACATGAATATTTGCGACTTACTTCACCTCTGTACATTGGAGGAATTCCTCCAGAACCTGGTGAAGAAGCTTTTACACATTGGCATCTCCGCAATCTGACAAGTTTCAATGGTAAGTTCTCTTACACTAATGTCTCTGGGTCGAACAACTTTAAAAATCAGAAAAATAGATGAAATTGTTATTTCCAGGTTGCATGAGAGAACTCTGGATAAACCATAAGCCAGTTGACTTTGTTAATGCTGCTCGTCAGCAGAAAGTAAATCCTGGTTGCTCTTTGATGCAAGAAGAGCCAGTTGAGGATAGGGGTCTAGCTGATGACGACGATGATGAAGAGAGTGAGGAAGATGAAGTGGATGCCTGCCTGAATAATCAATGTCGTAGAGGTAGCAAATGTATTCCAAAGAAGAATGGCGAGTATACATGTCGTTGTCGACCAGGTTGGGGTGGTCGTTACTGTGAACAAGGTGAGCTGCCTCAAGCTGTTACTGGTGAGTGGAAGAGATTAACACAAATTAACAATCTGAGCACTAGTAATTATTGCATGATTTTGACATGATGGAGTAATGATGAAAGTAATGCAGCCCTGAAGGTAAGTTGTAACGTGTGTGTGTGTGTGTGTGTGTGTGTGTGTGTGTGTGTGTGCGCGCGCTTTTTACCAAAGTAATTACTGATAACTCAGAATATTTTGATAACTGTTACACCCAAATTCTCCATCGAGAAAAGGTGAAAAATTGTGTGCAATTAAAAAAAGAGAGAACTGCTTCTGGCAGTAACAACAAAGACACAAAACTTCATAACGAGATGGAGAGATGACTCTGTATCTGGTAATATCCTTCAGATCCCCAACATATTCTCCCGCTGACATTTGACTCACAATCTCATGAAAAATGTGACAACTGTACAAGACAGACACAATGTAATATTAAGACCCTGAAAAGCTTCTTCATCTGCTTTATCACTTGCCAAGTTCTTGTCATTTCACGAATGATCTGGTGTCTAATTGAATGAAGCTTCCTTCACTGCATTTGTTATGAAGATGGGTGCCTTGGACACTAAGTACCATTTTACGAATGATCTGCACAGCACCAATCAACACAGACCAGTGTGGGAGTTCCCATTTTCAATCACATTTTATCTACTGCAGCAATGTCATAGTTCATGAAGTTATGCAGAAAACATGCTAAATTTATTGGAGAACAGTACACTGTCAACAAGAGTAAGGGGAATAACTGAAAAATTAATGGAGAGCACATACTTGAAATCAGCATAGTTTTGAAATCATAATGACAAATTAAAATGCATGTCTCCAACTAACAAATCAGAGAAAGCAAATTAGGTGTAATAAAATAACAAAAAAATTCCAGTAATTTAATACCAAAGTATTTAATCTCTTAGTGGACCTCACTATATGAACCAATTTTTAACACTTATCTGGCTTACAATCAATAAACAATGTGAGAAAGTCTCCCAAATATTCTCCACATTTCTCACAGATATGACAGCACAACTACAAGTTCTTGGCCTGCCAAGAGATGACATCTACATCAAGAACTCCGTTTCTTCCTGCACTGACTCCAGAATTGATTATGGTTCTCAGCCAAGTGTAGACTTGAATAGGCTTCAAAGGTCCTGTGACAAGCTAGGTTGCAACTTCCTATACTTTCACCAAAGAGTTCAGAACTAAAGAGCCCCCTGAATGGCTCAGGAGTGTACTACACTTAACAGGCTCCTACCAACGTAGCAGATTGTATGTGGGGTGCACACAAGGGTTTTTAAATTAGACAACTCTGCATCCAGTCCAGATAATAATAACTGTACAGGAACACTGAATTATTGGTGTACGATCCACAGATATGCCCCTCCCCCCCCCCCCCCCCCCCCCCCGCTCCCCCCCCCCCCCACACACACACACACAGATGAGACAATTAAATTCCTAGTGATCAATTGGCAATATATTTTTTGCCTGTGTTTTAAGTGTTCCTAAACTGCAATGCAGCTCTCTTGGGAAGCAGAAAGCTGGCTAAAAACTGACACTGACAGAGGTGAGATTTTTGCAGTACACAAAAGTGTACATTGAGAGGGTAGAGAACAGGAAATGGGTGTGGTGTATTTGTAACACTAAGAATGAAATTCAAATTTACCAAGATACAAATTCAATCTGCATGTGAGATTTTTTTAGCAAGGCTCACTGGTAATTATTTGTATTAACCTATAATTGGCTCTTTCTATTGACCACCAGACTCACCTCCAGGTACAACCGAAAGCTTTGGGCAACTTAGGTACTAGCAGACTGAAGTTTCCCCTGATCATACTGTCATTACTGGAGGAGAATTTAATCTTCAAACAATCAACTGAGATAATTAGTTTTATAAGTGGTAGTCTTGACAAGAGAGCCTACAGAATGTCGGAAGAGCAAACCAAAGACTGCAATTCATTGGCAGAACACTTAGAAGGTGCAACAGATCTGATAAAGAGACTGCTTACACTACACTTGTCTGCCCTATTCTGGAGTATTGCTGTGCGGTGTGAAATCCTTATCAGGTGGGACTGACGGGTGATATTGAAAAAGTTCAAAGAAGGGGGCTCATTTTGATTATCATGAAATAGGAGAGATAGTGCCACAGACATGATACGTGAATTGGAGTGGCAATCACTAAAACAAAGGCGTTTTTCGTTGCGACAGTATCTTCTCATGAAATTTCAATCACTAGTTTTCTCCTCATGGAACAATTGGTGGTGGGAGAGGGCCTGCAAGATATACACTCTGTAAAGAAACTTCTAAAGAGCTGCAACTACAGCATAATAGTTGTGAAGAAAAATATATGTCAAGTGAGATATTTTTGGTTGTTAACAATTACTATAGCAGAAACTTATTGAAAGATCCCTAACAGAACCCAAAGAAATTTTACTCATATGTAAAAACTGTCAGTTAGTGCTCACTTATGAATTACGTGGGCACTGAAATTGGAGGTACCACAGCAAAAGCAAAAAGATGAACTCAATTTTCAAATGTTCCTTTACAAAGCAAAATCCAGGTGTGCTGTGCCAGTTTAATTCTCACGTTACTGCACAGGGGAGTGATTTAAATACTAGTACCAGTGGCATAAAGAAACTGCTGAAATCGCTAAAACTGAACAAGGCCCCAGCACATGATGGAATCTCTATCAGATACTATACATAATTTACAGCTGGATAGCCCTTCTTTAACCATAAATATGTATTATAAATAAAAAAAAAGTGTCAAGTAGCCGGAAGAATGCCTGGGTCATGCCTGTCTACAAAGAAGATTACTTACAAAACATTTAAGAGATTCATCCTAGAATATTGTTGAAGTAAGACTAACGGGATACTGAATATACACAGAAATGGGCAACTTAAATGGTCACAGCTTTGCTAGACTCATAGCAGGGTGCAACAGAAATGCTGAAAATCCTAAGCTGGCACAATTATTGTGTGACAACCTACTTATAAATATTCAAAAAACGACAACTAAGCGCACGTTACAGAATCCTACTTGTCACTGCCTTAGGGAGAGGCATTTAAGCAGTCATTCTTCAAATGGCTCTGAGCACTAAGGGACTTAACTTCTGAGGTCATCAGTCCCCTAGAACTTAGAACTACTTAAACCTAACTAACCTAAGGACATCACACACATCCATGCCCAAGGCAGGATTCGAACCTGCGACCATAGCGGTCGCGCGATTCCAGACCGAAGCGCCTAGAACTGCTCGGCCACTCTGGCCAGCAGTCATTCTTCCGCCGCACTATACGAAAAGAACAGGAAGAAATTTTAATGTGTGGTACAATCAGAAGTACCCTAAGCCATATATTTCACAGTGGTTTGCTGAGTATTAATGTATATATTGTATAAATAAGGCTTCAATTTCTTCTGCAAAATAAGTTTTGTTGTATGTTAATTATGCTGTGCAGTTTTTTATTCAAATGTATAAATTGGAAAACTGTGCTGTCATAATCCTTTTGTTTTTGATTGTTCAGCACCAGCAGAATTCGTTTTTCTCTTAGCAATGGGAGTCATTCCCGACTGTTCAATAGGTACATTAAGTGACTGGACAACATCTCAATTAGTTATCAGATCTGTATCACTGTAGAATAATGTTTCTGACTGAGAATGATTACGTTCGGCATTTTTGTCACTTAGGGACTGTGCATTTTTTTAAATAGTAATTTCCTTCCAACATATATCACAGATTCTTAAACCACTGACAGTTTGTGGGTACAGTTCAGGCATCCCAGATGTGATGTTTCTGAGCTTTCTGCTGTCTCGAAAAAAGTGATTTGTTTTCTGTAACACATTGCAACTCTATATTCTCAGTTTGTCTGCTTCCATCTTGAGGGGGGAAAAAAACATTCAAACACACGAAATGTTAAGGTACAAAATCACTTGTTTACAATTAGCCAGTAAGTATAACATTTTCATGATTGATTTTAGGTCACTTTATAGTTTCCAATAACATCTTGTTTTACTGAAGCACTACACATTTGACCTAAACAATAAGTAATCTTTAATACCAGTTCAGAAGTAATTAACTTATTACACACAGCCAACTCAGAATACGTTCACTCAGGAAGGGCTCCACTCGCTCTATGACAGTGAGTATACAGTCGAATTATTAGAAATAGAGCTTCTGTCTTCATTTTTTTTTTACTAATGAAGAAATTATCATCCCAAATTTATATTTTGGCCTGATTTACAACACTACTTGTTGCTCATGGAATAAATTTGGAAATTTTAAAATATGTATTTTCTGAAAAAATTAAACTTCTAAATTTGTTCCAAAAAGAATTTTCTTATATGAACTTTTATATTATTGTATGTCCGCCCCAACAGCTGAGTGGTCAGCACAGTGGTCTGTCACACCAAGAGGCCCGGGTTCAATTCGGAGATTTTCCCTGTTCAGGGACTGGGTGTTGTGTTGTCCTCCTTATCATTTCATCATCAGTGGAAGGCAACGGGAAACCACCACTGGAATCACTTCCATAAAAGCTCATGAGGTGGACCTCTCTGACGAGGCTTCCGCCATGACAGGACCTGCTGTAAGGCAGAACGCACAAAGGGTGTGAAAAATGCTGTACAATGGTATTCGCCATAGGTCTTTAGCTCAGTTAGGAAAACTTCTATAGCAGTTCTAAAAACTGCTGTTCACTGTTTTTACTCCTTTATGATAACTTTACAGCTCTGTAATTCAGAAACAAGTTTCCATATCTGAGTAACATTTCCTAATTCTCGAAGTCTAAACCAACAGTACATCTGAAACAAATTTCAAGAAAATCTGAGATGGCGAGGTTTCGGCCATGAGCTGATTTCACATGGAATAATCCCTATTCAGATACTCTCAATTTCAGTTAATACTTCTGGACTGAGAGGCTGTGGTAGATATATAAAATTCCTCCCTAATGTTTTGTCTCCAACTGTAGGAGAAATCTTTGGAGGTAAAATAGCAATTGCAACAAGGGGTCAAGGAGCCCTTTAATTTATAGAGCTTTATGATTTTGGGGGCACTTCACCCCTTGTTCCCACAGTCAGAGACGAAACACTAGTTAATAGTTATAAAGTACACACCAATCAGCACTGTGAACTGACTCATTCCATCACCAAATAGGTCACATTATCTCACAAAACCTGACAAATACATTTTATACCATGAATAATGTGGAGGTCACTTAAACAGTGAAACTTGAGCCTCCACCATCATGTGACAGCAAGGAAAGTTGAATGGATAGCTGAAGTGGTCAAGGTGACTGCTCGTGATAAGTGGGAAACCAAGGTTTGAGTCCCCACTCAGCACAAACATTCATATGTCACTATTGGATCTGTACCTAATAGAGCTGATGTCATGGAATTTACACTCCTATTAGCCACGGTTCGTACTTTTAACTTCTAATGCTCCTCCCGTCCTTCATCATTTCTGCGTTTGTTCCTTTTGTTCAGCCATATATGCTAGTATAATGAGAGAGAGAGAGAGAGAGAGAGAGAGAGAGAGAGAGAGAGAGAGAGAGAGATGGGAGTTCAAATTGCAAAGCAAAGAATCATGTCTACTTTCAACATTCCTGTCTGCCTCTCAGCACTTTATTTTTTAAGGTGAGTGGTGGCTTCGTTGCTTACATTTCATTCAGAACTTTACATTATTAAATCATTGTAAACTGCATGATTACACAGAAAGTTACTACAGGCTTGAAATAATACATAATGTTTTACTGTGTGCCGTCCCAAGTCCCTTCTTTGCTTTTACACCCGAAACTTCCGCAATGTAAATTTACTTCTTAAAAATACAGGCAAGGTGGATGTGCACATTTATTCATTTAATAATGTGGCAGACATCATTTAACATTCTACATGATGTTTCTGAATTATATAACACTACTTCTGTAAGTACCAATTTGCAGAAGAAGTGCTTTGCACTTTTCATTGCTTCAGTAAAGGAAGTAAGATTGGGGTTAACTGTCCCATCAACTATATTCTTTATTATGTGCTTGCTGTTCTAATTTATATCAATACTCCATTTTGAATGCATGAAGCACGCTTTAAATAATGGTTAACACTTGCTTTTCATTAAAATACCATCTTTATGGTGTCTGCTTCACTTCATGTTCTAGTATACTGGACATACCTGAATAGGTAATTGATAATGACAGGCAAATTACTTGAAATTTGGTGCTCGGTTTTCAGGAAACATTTGAGTGATGCACTGCTTGTCAGCGCAAAGGAAAACAAAATGTGTCTTCACATATGTTTTCATATTTGATAAGATTTTGTACAAGTATATTTGTGCCATTGCACTGAAGTATTCAGGCAATTTTCCCATGTTTCTGGATATAGTTCTTATGTTAAAAAACAGAATTTACAATAAGAAGCTAATAAATTTATCCTTATCCACAACTTCCAGCTCCAACCTGTCGGAAAGAGCAAACTCGAGAGTATTACACCGAGAATGGCTGCAGGTCACGCAAGCCTGTGAAACTTGCCAAATGTGAGGGCACTTGCGGCTACAATTGCTGTCGTGCAAGGAAAACAAAGCGGCGCAAAGTTCGCCTAATATGCAACGATGGAACACGCTATACAACGGATGTTGATATTGTGCGAAAGTGCGCCTGCACAAGGAAGTGCTACTGACTATCCGGCCCCTCCTACACTCAACATGTAGCCCTGCCTGCGCAACACGACACAGTCGACTCTACCACACAACGGTCATTCACCTCTCATCCTGAGGAAAGTTATACTATGTGCATCATCAAAATTGCTATTTTCTATTTTGTAAATATTTCCATCTTCAGTGCACTATTTATTATTATTTCATGGTCTCTCTGTATTTGTTTATTTCTATTGCTCCCATAATGCCTACAAATACTTTCCTTACTGATGCAACCTCATCTAAAGACAATGAATTTGAACTTTTTGTGTGGTCATAATAGGACTAAGTTGTTTTATTTATATTTTGTGTCGTCTGCTTGCGTATGGATGGAGATAGGAGGGGCCTCGAAATCGAGATGAGCTGACAGCTTAATCAGAAGATGTGGCTCAGTGCATAGTTTCTCCCCTGTTTAATAAAATACTGTATATACAACAAACATTTTCTGCAGGATTTCATGAAATCACAAATCATTAAACCCAAAATGGACTTTGTATGTACCTGTCATTTTGCAGTGCCCGTGCAGCATTTTATTTTATTATTTGTGTTACACTGAATCTGTAACATGTACATTAGGGTATTGGAAGATGAAACTCGTCGTGTTGTGCATATTAGTTTCTTTGTTTAGTGTTTTCAAATGAAAGACTTGTATTTATGTAAAGAATGACCTGTACAATTTAACCTACAGCTTTCAATTTGCTGTCATGTTACCACACAAATGTGTAATACAGACATAACAGATTCACACGGATGATAGTTTTAATACATGTGATTATATTTATTATGACACAGTTCATTTTTATGTAAATAAATGAAGCTTATTAGACATTAGAAAATACTTTCTATATGGACACTGGCTGCTGATAGATTATCATCAGTGAAAGAGCTTGTGCTTATTGTTAATTATCATGTATACAGTATTTGATGTCCTAATTTAAAAATAGTGAGCTGTAATATTTTTTGTTTGATTGCTATATTTCTCTGAAATGGAGGATAAGCTTTCCATTATACTGTATAATGTTTCATGAGAACTACCATGTACTGCATTTTACACTGACATCTTGACTGCTGGTAATGTTCAACACTGGAGGTTTGTAATTACCGAGTGTTCTTGCTAACATGTAATACATATTACCAACTAGTGTCTGAATCTCTTTTGACCAAACTGTTGTAGAAAACAAGAATTGTATAATTTTTAAATATACCTCCTAAGACTTCCTGTACACCAAATATGTTTAAAGTGTTGTAAATAAAAGTCACAACTAATAATTTCTCTTCTTATGAGTCTCTATACTAAACAGATAGTGTTAACTTTGAATAATGAGGCTGTCCATGAATTACACTGCAGTATAGGTAAGGGGAATATGTAGCCTTCTAAAATGATAAAACAGGGCAAGAAGAAAGCGAGGCATAATTAGGTATGGCATCACAGAAGCTTCATATAATATTAAATTTTATTTACGTCCCCTTGTTTCAAATAGCAATTGTGTCTAAAAAATTGTTTCTCAGAATTATTAAGGCCAGGGAAAGGAGGTATCTCATTGAGGCCTATCTGTGAAACAGTGGACACAGTATTATCCCAGGCTCACTAGAAACAACTTGTACAACATGCATGCTAAAGTGATTCATTTCTCGTATTTCAGTAGGCATAGTGTTTTCGGATATGATGCATTTTGTAGCGAGCAAGCGTGTAATGCAGCTGCTAATACTGGATATTTCAGAAAGAATGGTCAACAGTTGTAATCTGGTAGCTACGCAATCAATCAGTAAAGAAAAACTGGTACTGTATAAATGGCCAAGAACTAGAGTTTAAGATGACTGCCGTTTTCTGCATTGTGAATGTGTTCTGTGTCGGTGACAAGTGTTTGTAATGCTTAGTTTCTGAAACACACATTATTATGTGAAATTTCCATCTTAAATGGTTACAGCATTGTCTTTTACCTAACTTTCAGGACTATCATAAATATTTCGATACTCTGGGGAGAGGGAGGGGGGGGGGGGGGCGGACAGTGTGAGTTAATTTATGGACAGACCCAAACTGGTTTCTACAACATTTCATAGGACTTCTTCAAAAATTAAGCTGCTTGTGACAACATATTTCCCAAATGTTATAGCGTGCATAAAAATATTTATAAAAATATATATACTGCTCCAAATGTAAGGATTTCACTTAACAGGGGCACAGAAAATTCTGCTCATCAAAGTTCTCAGCGATGGTCAGACATACGATTCCTTTTGGCACTCAAGAACAAGAGTTCTTCCTTT
Source organism: Schistocerca serialis cubense (assembly GCF_023864345.2). Classification (NCBI taxonomy): domain Eukaryota; kingdom Metazoa; phylum Arthropoda; class Insecta; order Orthoptera; family Acrididae; genus Schistocerca; species Schistocerca serialis. The sequence goes on along the minus strand of NC_064642.1, from coordinate 629,027,595 downwards.
TTGGTTTCCAGCTCTGATCATTAATATTTCAGTGGGAGCTGAAATGCAATGTTATGAAAAACCTATTTTTCAGAAACTGATCATTCTGTTCCATTCTACCTCATCCATAAGGCAATATTGTACTCCTTGATGTCAATTACACACTCTGGCACTTGCTGTCCGGCTCTCAATTTGATGACTGTGGGTTAGGTGTAACACTGAGAACGCAAATATAGAACAAACTCCATGGGTGTGTGTGTGTGTCTTTTCTTTTCCCCCCATTTTGTCTTTTTGTCTCTATTAGCACCCACCACACACTCCCCCCTCCCTCCCCCTCTCTGTTTCTCACCATTTATTTTTTCAGTTTTTAATGGCACTGTTTATTTTTTCCTTGCTCATCTTTATTTCTCATTTTGTCCAGAGAATGGACTGAAGTGGAACAGTGCTTACCAATTCACTGTCTTTAATCTCCTACTTTTTCTAATGCCGCACCCTTCATTTTTGTTTCTCCTGGTCCTCACAGCAGGTGGGTTCATCTCACTGTGGGCTCTGGACAACTTGCCCCCTTCTTTCTAAGCTTCCCCTCTTTAATCCCTGAAGAAGAAAAGCTAGGATTAGATTTTTTAAAGTGTCTATAGTAGTACAGTAATTATTCATCCTGAAAGTAAGTGATTGCCAGTTACCATTTACTTTGAAATTGTACAGACTTGAAAGGTGAGTCAGGGAGAGACAGCATCAAATCACTAACACTATTTTTGGCAGCCTTATATTTTTGGCAGCCTTAAAGGAACTTTCCAAGCTCTACACTGGAAATAAGAAGAAGGAGAATATAAAATCTTTCTCCCTCACAGTTTAGGGACAAAGTCCGACTCAGCATAAAATTTTAAAAGTTGCAAAACACTTTTGGTATTGTCGTTTAAATTGGATGACAGATCCTCAGAAGTCTGAGAGGTTCCGTCATGTCAACAAATAAAATACAAGTAAAAGTATGATGTACACATGGGGTTTTGTGCAGGCATCCCATACTGATGCAAAAACTTGAATAAGGCAGCTGTCAGTCACAGGGTAATGAGCATTGGCTCTATTGGGCAACACACCACGGAAAAGTGAATTTTCTTGGTCTCAGTTTGTTGTTTGACACCTACGACCATTCATCTTCCCAATGACCCATGATTTCCCTTTTGTTAGCAAGCCATCAGAATTACGAGGATAGGACTGCCTACAGTAAGAATTTCCCACAGAAGTTGGTTGCTATGCCTATTATATCAATGCATCTATTTCTAACAATGCATAGGGTGGAGAACTTCATTTCCTTATTTTCAGAAATTCAGGAGAGTATTGTAGGTATCCCGCTCTTTTCTGTAAAGTACACTTCCTGTATTGACCAAAGAGTACTCAAGGAGTCTAAGGCAGGTGTAAAGTTTCTAGTAGGCTCAAATATATTTTAGATAGTACAAAGTTCTGCATCATCTACACTACAGTGTTAATATTGTGAAAGGGAAAGTCGCTACTCACCATATGGCGGAGATGCTGAGTTGCAGATAGGCACAAATATAGCTTTAGGCCAGTAAAGCCTCTGTTAAAATTATGCTAGGCTCAAATTGTGATGTGTATAGTGCATGTGGTGCAGTGCGTGTTTTTGTAACTTCACAGCTTCAAATGCGGCCACACAAATTGTGACGCGACGCAACTGGGACACAACATGAGCATGCGCCAGGTCACGCAGCATTGTGGTTGTGGCACAGTTTCTCGCGCCACACGTTCGTGAGCATTGGGGGAAGGGTGAGGCAGGGAGTGGGAAGACAGTCCTGCCATATGCCCACGTCAGCATGGCGCATATGGGCAGCAGAAGTATTGCCAAGCCGAAAAATCAGCCTTATGGTACACTGAGTTTTATTGTTACTGAGTAGTGTTTCGTTTTTCACCGTTTAAGCGCTCCATATCTATTTGTTAGATCACAACAGTTATCAGTTACATATATCTGTATACTTTTTTGTTTTGTTTATTCTTTTGTCAAGAACAATGCACAGTTCAATAACTGGTCAGCCATTAGCCACTGGGATTGCATCTTCTGTCTCCACAATGTTTTCAGATTGCAGGAAGGGACAGATGATTCTTCGCGAAGGTAGTGAATAAGGAAGTGAGGAATATTATAAAATCATGTGATCTAGAAGCCGGGCAGGAAAGTAAAACAAGGTTATCTACTTGCTGCCTGTTATGCTGACTTATCTCTACGATCTGTTATAAAAAGTCGAAAAGGCGTTATTTCCACAGGTATGACCCCCCCTTTGTGCTCCTGGTAAAAAGCGTCTGAGATATGAAGTACTATAATTATTTGGATATGGATGTAATAAGAGACGTTATACTACGTACATGTGGACAACACATTTCCCTGCAAGCTAGAAACAGTCAAGAAACCCTCACGAATAACAATGTTTTAATCGGCCCAGCATGACAAGAAAAAGCATTTCACTGGTTGCAAACACACTATCAGAATTAATAAACTAATTAAAAACAGGCTACACAAATGAAGCAGTGGTCAGTATTATTCTGAAAGCATGAGTATCCTGAAAAGAGTGTGGTGATGTGATATATTTATTTTGTTGAAATGTATTGCTGACAAAGGCAGATCTACTTTCATGACAATGTTTTTCGAACGACGTGAACTCTTCCTCTCACAAAGCACACTTGGCTAGCTTCCGCATTCCTGTCACATGCATTATTCTCAGATGCTGATGACACACTGACCATTGTGTTGTGCCACATATCAATTGCTTACATCTCTCAAAAACAACTATTTTATTCGCTAATCATGCATTATCAGTTTGGCAAGGCATAGGTGAGTAACCAGCATCACACATGTGTGTGTAATTTGCCTGACGCGTATGCTTTATGCTCAGACAAAGAAAAGGAATAAAATCTTTTGGTAAATTTCCATTCCATTCACTCAACATTAAAAATACCAAAATTCCAACAGAATAGGCGATTTATTTTTGTGTGAATTTTTAACCTTTTCTCATTCAAAGAAGCATCACCATTTACGAGTAATGGCCTCATTTCTCTTGTTGACAAATTTGACAGTACTTCTTTAGCCAAAACACAATATAATTTGTACAAACTCATTTTTGCAGCAGCTATTGTGACAGAATTCTGAAACAGAATGTATCATTAAACAAGTAATTGGCAACCAGAGAGCTCAATAGCTTATGAAAAGCCTCATTGTGTCTGTTTGTGGTAACTTATGAGAAGAAATGTCATGTTTATTTTCATACTAGAAAACTATTGTCTCACCAGCAGTCAATAACACTTAAGTAATTACAGTCAGTGGAATAAAATGTAAATGTTGTGTGACTAGGGCCTCCTGTTGGGTAGACTGTTCACCGGGTGCAAGTCTTTTGATTTGATGCCACTTCGGCAACTTGTGCGTCGATGGGGATGAAATGATGATTATTAGGACAAAGCAACACCCAGTTCCTGAGTGAAGGAAATCTCCAACCCAGCCGGGAATTGAACCCAGGAATGAAAAAAAATAAAACAGAAAGTATAACTTCTGATATATCATCATAGATAAGAAGGTTCAACGTGTTTACGAACTGGCAAAGTACTCTCCTCCTTGTGTGCCATCATGCGCCAAAATCTCATTTCAATGTCTGGAGCAGTTTAGAAGATATGAGAGATGTAAGAATATTTCATTCCCATGGGCGTGAGATTGGGAGTGAATGCGCTATGTAGGATCCATTTTCCAGAGATTGTAGGCAGATAGTGACCTCCTCCCAAGTGTAAACAAAAATTCAATATGTTAGCTAAATTTCATAAGCAGCAACACATGGTCTAGTATGCACCAAACTCAAAATCATAGCGACCCATATTTTTCATAGCAAACTTTTGAAGTTTTGCATAGTGCCTTACTAAAATGTGTGTATCGCAATAAGCATGACCATCAGCGAGCAGCACCACCAGTTCATGATGGGAGTGGCGACTGGGTGGGGGTAAGGAGGAGGCTTGGGTAGGGGTGGCTGACAATGAAGTGCTGTTGGGGGGCATGCAGGGACGAGGTGGAAAGAGGGTAGGGCATCTATATGCAGTTGGAAGGTTAGATGGATGGCAGCGGAGAAATGAGGAGTCTCCCACTGCCTCACAAAGTCCCACTGTCTGGCAACAGAGGAGCATTCCCCTCATAACTCAGTACCACCCAGGACTGGAGCAACAGAATTACATTCTCCGCTAGGGTTTCAACTACCTCTCGTCGTGCCCTGAAATGAGAAATGTCCTGCCCACTATCCTTCCCACCCCTCCCACAGTGGTATTCTGCCATCCACCAAACCTACACAATATACTCATCCATCCCTACACAACCCCTGCTCTCAACCCCTTACCTCATGGCTCATAGCCCTGTAATAGACCTAGATGCAAGACCTGTACTATACACATCACCTATCCCATCAAAGGCTACCTGTGAAACCAGTCGTGTGATCTACAAGCTAAGCTGCAACCACTGTACTGCATTCTATGTGGGTGTGACAACCAACAAGCTGTCTATCTGCATGAATGGCCACCGACAAACTGTGCCCAAGAAACAAGTGGACCACCCTGTTGCTGAGAATTTCACTGACTGCTTCACAGCCTGTGCCATATGGATCCTTCCCATGAATATCAGCTTTTCTGAATTGCGCAGGGGGGAACTTTCCCTGCAATATATCCTACGTTCCTGTAACCCTCCTGGCCTCAAACTTTGTTAGTCATTGTCCTCTCCCGTCCATCTCTAATCCCAATCAAGCACTACACAGCCCTCATTCCTCCATCACATCTGGTCTTTTTACTTCTCTCCTTTTCCACTATCCCCCCCCCCCCCCCCCCCCACTGCCCTGCCCACCATTTGACCTGCAGCACTTCACTGTCCGCCACCATACTATCCTTCCCTTCCCCACCTCAGCCTCCCCCTTACCTCCACCTAGTGGCCACTCCCATCATGCACTGCTGCTGCTGCTGCTCGCAGTGTGGCCTCAGTTGCCTGAGACTGCAGTCATGTATGTGTGAGTTACGTCTGTGTGTGTTTGTCATCTAATTTTGACGAAGGCCTTACTGGCTGTAAGCTATATTCTTGACAGTCTTTTTGTTGTGCCTATCTGCAACTCAGCATCTCAGCTACTTTCCTTTTCACAGTACGGTTACATTCCATCCCGGATTTTCCATTGTTTGATTTTTACACTATAGTTTTAGGTACATGGAATTTCAAAATCACTTTTAAAACAGTAACAGAGCTTCCAAGGATAAGTGCTCACTTGGCACCATGTTTATTTAAAATACAATTAAAATAATGATTATTGAACATACACCATGTCTAGTATTTCTGTCATTTATAAAATTAAGTCGACTCTCTTAATTAGCCAGAACGGTAAAATGCTCCAGACCTGACTTGAAACACTACTCTATCGCATTCTTAATTCTATAGAACATTTTCATTCTTAACTCCCATCCCCCACCCTCTAGTCCCTGACTTGAAACACTGTTCTCTGGCATTCCTAATCCTGTAGGAAATTCTCATTCTTAGGTGTATCCCTATGGGAGTTGTGCCCCCCCCCCCCCTTTCCAGTGAGTCAAGAGGTCGGAACAACGGAACAATAGGGGAAAAGGACAAAAAGGACAGGTTTCAAAACTAAGAGCTAGGTGACACCAAATATGTTGGCTGTTTTAATGAAACATTCGCCTGGTTTACCGTTACAGAATTTAGGATTATGAAATGAATTATATGCCCTTATTCCTTTAACACGGGGCCAGCCATGGCGAGTCAAATGGCTCGGGTCTGAGAGTTGGCTTCCTGCAACTTTGCTCGATTATTCTCAGATGTATTCAGTACAGTGCAATATTTTATTTACTATTGCGGTGTGGCATTTTTCAGTCGCCACGACTCTCCTGAGTTTGGAAGAATTGTACTGTCATCATCATTTACTCTTTGCTATTTGTTCGTGATAAGAAGGATGTTCACAGGTCCAATGGCTGTCTGCACAAAAAGATGCAGTCCAGCAATCTATCATCACAAGTCTTTAAAAATGAGTGCGCATGACAGAAGAGAAGCGTGATAATTCTTGATCTCTAAAATGCAGTCACACAGTTGACAGCTATGGAAAATTTGCTGTGAAAATTCATTACAGTACTAGGCAGAAAAAATTAAAGATTTAGTTGAGAGTGAAAGAGCAAAAAATTACAATGATAACCAAATGGGATTCATTGTTGTGTACGTCAGAATGCACTTTCTGCAAAATTGGCACGCATGGAGCACATGCAGAAATTGGTTTTACCAATAGCAAAATTCCTTTAGTAGCATTCATTTCACTGCCAGTGGAACAGTTTTTGATGGAACTAAATGATGAGTATGGGGACTCTCTGTATACATGATACTGCAAACTATATTGGTTGTGTCGAAGGGAATGGTTGGAATGATTTATCGATTTAAAGCCTGCTATTGTTGAATTTATGAAGGAAAAAGGAGTGGAGGAAAGAAAATTAGAACATCCGGAATGGACTGCAGACCTCTCATTTTAAGTGGCTTTGACTTCACACTGTCCACAGTAAGACACAGCAGAGTTAGAAACAACTGATTTCTGACTTGATGTGGATGCATTTAAAAAGAAAATCTCACTGTAGAAGGGACAAATTCTGACACACACAGTCTACTTCCCTAAGGTCATTGGCATTAAAGAACATAAAAGGTTTGAAGAGGCCATTGCAGTTTTGAAAGAATTACAAGCTTAGTTTTTTAGACATTGTGAGGACACTGCAAATCTTACATCTGCTTTCAAGCTGTTTTTGAGTCTATTTGTTGTTTCTGTTGAAAGCAGATGTAACTGACTGATTTGCAATGTACAGGTCTGCTACATTATTTTCCTCAGATAGTGTTCCACATCCCCATAATGAGGTTACAAAAGTGTTACAAAATTTTGATTAATGTGAAAGATTAAAGGTATTTTAGACTCCACCATTATTTCATTTAATGGGATGAGTATAGGTAACCACTCACCATGTAGGTGAGGTTTTGAGTCATCAACAGGTTCAAAACTTAAAATGTTGATGGCTCACCTTTCAGCTCATCATCATAACAACTGATGGTCTTGTGTAGCTCATGTACCTCTAATGAAACATTCTGCTTAATTTCAACACGTTTTCCATAATAATACTTCATGACAAAAACATTTATCTCGTTTCTCTTAACACAAGATTGGTTTGTGGCAAAATAACTGCGTAACAGCAATTTCTTGACAGGGAATGAAAGTTTCAACTATGTGACAAACAGAAGAAAGTTAAACCTAGTTATTCTGCATCTGTTTATCGATAGCCCCCGTGAAACATAAAAATTGACATTCATATCTTAATTTTAATGCACTCTTAGTCTTGCAAATAACATATAATGCACACAAACAAAAACAAGGAGATGTCATGCATGTGCAGATTTAGAAAGGTATAGCAAGCAGCATGGTGTGGTTTTTACAAGAAATGTTTGTTCCCTTAACAGTTAAAAATTTCTAATGTAGGAGGAATGGTTCTGATTACAATACTGTTACCTGTTTATATATAATTTTTTAAAATTTATTTTAGTTTTTCTCACCGAGTCTGGGGTGTCCCAAACTACTGGGCCATAGAACAAGTAACTACGTGTTCACTCAAGAACACACATTCAGAAACTCAAAAAAGGAAGAACAAAGATACATATACAGTAGACAAAGGCCATAAACTGCAGCAAAGCTGAATCCTATTGAGAATAAAAACTTCAGAATACCGATCACCTTTCTGCACAAGGGTTAAACGCAAATAATTTTTCTGACAACTGATCAGAGTGACTGCTATTGTTGTTCTGAACGAACCTATATTGTGAACGACATAACCTGTTACGTAACATATGTATAGAGGCAAAATTTCACAATGCTTGAACTACAGCCTGCATCAAGTTCACAAAATTATAGACTGCTGATTATTCTGATTGTCCTTTATTGGGCTAAGTTTATTTTTGGTGAATAGCCATATTTGTCCCAGAACATGACAGCAACACTGCAATAGACTCAAAACAGGGAAAGTAAACAATATTTCACTTCTGTGTCAGTGACAGACATTATTATTGTAGAAAAGTCTGAAATACTCAGTTTCTACATGTTCTCCATGAGATACTTATAAGAAACATTTAATCTGTCTCAAACTCAATGGATTTAATATTATACTCACATGAGCAATTAAATTAGAGATGGAAACTGGAATAGATTATCTTGTCACAGGTTTAGAATGTCACCAGACTAGCTGCTGGCATGAAATAAAGCACCAAATGGGAACAATGGATACATCTGATCTATGTGTAATTGTGGGATCCTAATGAATGAATGAATGAATGAATGAATGGGAAATTTCCAAAATCAAACAGGCTCTTGGGTTTTCACATCAAGGGTGTAATAAAATGAGCATCTAAATTCAGGGATAACCTTCACCATGTCAAGAGCCATGTTGATGACAGGGATTGCCACTGATTTTCACTGATTGCAACACTAGCTATACAGAACACGTGTAATATATCTCTCAGCAATTCAGTGATGCACAATAACAACTGCTGAGCACCACACCATACAGAATAATGTCTACATCTACATCTACATCTACATTGATACTCCGCAAGCCACCCAACGGTGTGTGGCGGAGGGCACTTTACGTGCCACTGTCATTACCTCAATTTCCTGTTCCAGTCGCGTATGGTTCGCGGGAAGAACGACTGTCTGAAAGCCTCCGTGCGCGCTCTAATCTCTCTAATTTTACATTCGTGATCTCCTCGGGAAGTATAAGTAGGGGGAAGCAATATATTCGATACCTCATCCAGAAACGCACCCTCTCGAAACCTGGCGAGCAAGCTGCACCGCGATGCAGAGCGCCTCTCTTGCAGAGTCTGCCACTTAAGCCTATCAAACATCTCCGCAACGCTATCACGGTTACCAAATAACCCAGTGACGAAACGCGCCGCTCTTCTTTGGATCTTCTCTATCTCCTCCGTCAACCCGACCTGGCACGGATCCCACACCGATGAGCAATACTCAAGTATAGGTCGAACGAGTGTTTTGTAAGCCACCTCCTTTGTTGATGGACTACATTTTCTAAGCACTCTCCCAATGAATCTCAACCTGGTACCCGCCTTACCAACAATTAGTTTTATATGATCATTCCACTTCAAATCGTTCCGTACGCATACTCCCAGATATTTTACAGAAGTAACTGCTACCAGTGTTTGTTCCGCTATCATATAATCATACAATAAAGGATCCTTCTTTCTATGTATTCGCAATACATTACATTTGTCTATGTTAAGGGTCAGTTGCCACTCCCTGCACCAAGTGCCTATCCGCTGCAGATCTTCCTGTATTTCGCTACAATTTTCTAATGCTGCAACTTCTCTGTATACTACAGCATCATCCGCGAAAAGCCGCATGGAACTTCCGACACTATCTACTAAGTCATTTATATATATTGTGAAAAGCAATGGTCCCATAACACTCCCCTGTGGCACGCCAGAGGTTACTTTAACGTCTGTAGACGTCTCTCCATTGATAACAACATGCTGTGTTCTGTTTGCCAAAAACTCCTCAATCCAGCCACACAGCTGGTCTGATATGCCGTAGGCTCTTACTTTGCTTATCAGGCGACAGTGCGGAACTGTATCGAACGCCTTCCGGAAGTCAAGAAAAATAGCATCTACCTGGGAGCCTGTATCTAATATTTTCTGGGTCTCGTGAACAAATAAGGCGAGTTGGGTCTCACACGATCGCTGTTTCCGGAATCCATGTTGATTCCTACATAGTAGATTCTGGGTTTCCAGAAATGACATGATACGCGAGCAAAAAACATGTTCTAAAATTCTACAAGAGATCGACGTAAGAGATATAGGTCTATAGTTTTGCGCATCTGCTCGACGACCCTTCTTGAAGACTGGGACTATCTGTGCTCTTTTCCAATCATTTGGAACCCTCCGTTCCTCTAGAGACTTGCGGTACACGGCTGTTAGAAGGGGGGCAAGTTCTTTCGCGTACTCTGTGTAGAATCGAATTGGTATCCCTTCAGGTCCAGTGGACTTTCCTCTATTGAGTGATTCCAGTTGCTTTTCTATTCCTTGGACACTTATTTCGATGTCAGCCATTTTTTCGTTTGTGCGAGGATTTAGAGAAGGAACTGCAGTGCGGTCTTCCTCTGTGAAACAGCTTTGGAAAAAGGTGTTTAGTATTTCAGCTTTACGCGTGTCATCCTCTGTTTCAATGCCATCATCATCCCGTAGTGTCTGGATATGCTGTTTCGAGCCACTTACTGATTTAACGTAAGACCAGAACTTCCTAGGATTTTCTGTCAAGTCAGTACATAGAATTTTACTTTCGAATTCAATGAACGCTTCACGCATAGCCCTCCTTACGCTAACTTTGACATCGTTTAGCTTCTGTTTGTCTGAGAGGTTTTGGCTGCGTTTAAACTTGGAGTGGAGCTCTCTTTGCTTTCGCAGTAGTTTCCTAACTTTGTTGTTGTACCACGGTGGGTTTTTCCCGTCCCTCACAGTTTTACTCGGCACGTACCTGTCTAAAACGCATTTTACGATTGCCTTGAAATTTTTCCATAAACACGCAACATTGTCAGTGTCGGAACAGAAATTTTCGTTTTGATCTGTTAGGTAGTCTGAAATCTGCCTTCTATTACTCTTGCTAAACAGATAAACCTTCCTCCCTTTTTTTATATTCCTATTAACTTCCATATTCAGGGATGCTGCAACGGTCTTATGATCACTGATTCCCTGTTGTGTACATACAGATTCGAAAAGTTCGGGTCTGTTTGTTATCAGTAGGTCCAATATGTTATCTCCACGAGTCGGTTCTCTGTTTAATTGTTCGAGGTAATTTTCGGATAGTGCACTCAGTATAATGTCACTCGATGCTCTGTCCCTACCACCCGTCCTAAACATCTGAGTGTCCCAGTCTATATCTGGTAAATTGAAATCTCCACCTAAGACTATAACATGCTGAGAAAATTTATGTGAAATGTATTCCAAATTTTCTCTCAGTTGTTCTGCCACTAATGCTGCTGAGTCGGGAGGTCGGTAAAAGGAGCCAATTATTAACCTAGTTCGGTTGTTTAGTGTAACCTCCACCCATAATAATTCACAGGAACTATCCACTTCTACTTCACTACAGGATAAACTACTACTAACAGCGATGAACACTCCACCACCGGTTGCATGCAATCTATCCTTTCTAAACACCGTCTGTACCTTTGTAAAAATTTCGGCAGAATTTATCTCTGGCTTAAGCCAGCTTTCTGTACCTATAACCTCACTGAGGAGTACAGAAGTAACTGCACAATGTAATGTGTAAACGTCTGCTCACCACATGTTGCCATTACATAAGGGGTGATGTAGGTAGGTATGTACGCGCGCGCACGTGTGCGTGTGTTAGATACATATGTACAATTCAATTCCATTAAAATAACTTAACTAGATAATCTTCAATAACAGTAATAAAGTGAATAACAAAATTTAATATAAACAAATCAAAACTATACACATAAAACATTTTTCAGACATGGATTATAAAATATGTACACAAAAATCATTTCACAATAAATAACACATATAAAGGTTATTTACAATTTTTCTATCTTCTTATCAAATATTTCATACTACATTCAGAACATATACACTGCAAAACCGACATTGCAGTTTAAGAGGTATCTCCTGAACCTTTAAAGAAGGGCACAGAATCTGATATCAGTTATATCACAAGAGAGTTCTTTGGGGTATAAGATCAACAGTAACTACTCCAATATCCTAACAGCTGAGGTATCCTGCATTTCAACTTCAAAACTAAGGCTGCTTGTAGATGTTTCATGAAGGGATGGAAGCGCTGCCCTGTCAATGTCCAAATATGGTACAGTGCTTTGCCACAGGAAAGAATCTGCACTTGTTTCTGAAGAACCTACAAAATGCAGAACAATGTTAGGAATACACAAACAAGATAAAAGGTAGAGATTATGTTCTAAACATGCTATAAATCATGCAATGCAGATTTGTACTGATATTTATTTCCTTGACGACATTTTGTTACTGAGACCTAGGCCCCAGCCTTGGGGGCACAAATATTTGATTACCATTTCATTGCCTGCTTAAAAATTGCCAGGGTCTATGAAGACAGATATCTAAGTCTTCCAATACATTTATTTTGTAATTTGATTGCCTCCTATTCTTTTCAGATAGGAATAGCAAGCACAGCCAAACTGATTAGCCATTTTCAATCAACCGTTTCTTGAAGTGATAAACATCAGATAATTTGAACAAATCCCTCCTTGTGTTCCTTACTTTATGTGCCTTAACAAAGAAAGAAACACACACACACACACACACACACACACACACACACACACGCACACACACACACACACACACACACACACAAACCTACTACTCCTACCCCCCCTGTCCCCCCACCCCAATTGCCATAATGTTGTTATGATAGAAGATACAAGGCACAAGTTTGATAGCAGTAATCAACACCTCTTTTTACTGTCTATCTACTGTTCCCTGCCTCCTCTGCAGCTTAAGCAGATGTATTCCCTCATGACACTAATCAGATGCCATACACAATTGCCTGCCAATGTGTTACTTAATCTTGGAAAAATTTGTCGGTATGTACCTTCGTAAGTCCAAAGATGAGAGGGGAATCTGAAGCTGTGATGGCTAAACAGCAATGTCATCAGCACCCATGCATTAATGATATAATTATCACCATGGTGAAAATCTATGAAGAAAGGTCAATAAGATGGAAAACCAAGTTTCAAACACCCCCCCCCCCCCCCCCCCCCATTCACACACACACTCAAGAATCACGAGGCAACCATAATAAGGTGAGCTTCAGAAAAGCCCATAATAAAACCCCAATGAGACACAGCAAATAACTAGATGAAACAATGGATAAAATAACTGAAAAAAATCGTTAAAAAAGGGGACATATAACTGTGGCTAGTGGCTCGATAAATATTTACAAATAATGAGTGACCCAGCCAATTCGTGATACATTAATATCTTACGCACTATATTTTGGGAATAATTCCTGACACCACCTAAAATCTTAAAACACGAACATTTGCCTCATTATCAGTTAAAACAGAAGGCAGATCCTGTGGGAGACTCAGTTCAACCTTCAGCTTGTCATATGAAACACACTCAGTTAAAATATGTTGTACTGATAGCTGAGTCCCCCATCTCTGACATACTGGCAGCACCTCCCAATGTAAGAGGAAGCCATGTGTCAATGAGCAATGTCCCACTCTAAGCCGTGTAAGGGCTACTTCTTTGGACTATTGTGGGTGGGAGAAGATAAACCATGGTCACAGTGAAGGTTTTGTGGTTTGTAGTTTATTGTTCCTCACGTCCAGCCACTGACCCTCCCACCAACACATGGCCTTCCTGGTCACAAATGAAGTGACAGCCTGTAGAGGGACTGAACAGCAAGCAGCAGGAGGAAGGGAGCAAGCCTCCTTGGCAGCTGCATGAGCGAGTTCCTTTCCCGAATCACTATGTGCCCTGGAACCCAGCAGAAAATGCTTTCCTTGACTTGCCTTTGCAAGAGAAGAAGAGTGTCATGCACTTCTTGCACCATCCGATCTGCTGGGTACATCTGCCCAATATCAAGAAGGGCACTTTGAGAATCTGAGCAGATGAGGCATATTTTGTCATGATGCCATCTCATCCACTGCACTGCCCTCAGCATAGCAAACAATTCTGCTTAACAAACTGAAAACTGTGCTAGGAGCCCTATCCCGACGACAATGTCAGGGAATACTACAGGACAACCAAGAAAATATCCCTGCTTAGACCCATCCATGTAATAAAATCTGGATGGCAACGTAAAATCTAGTTAAATATAATTGTAAAAACATAGTCTAGGGTACAATGCTTCCTGTAACTAGTCAGTTCTAAAAGTAATCTGGGCCTCTTTAGTAGTCAGAGGGATGCCCTACTCCGCCCCTGGATTTGGATCTTAATGCCCCCCACCTGTAATAACTCAAGGCTCTCCCTTGCACGGATACCAAATGGCCTTGTTGCCAGTGGCTTATGATTGAACAATGGCTGCGCAACATAGCTGGATGCTGGTGATGTAGGAGTGGACAAAGCCCTATATGCTTGGTCAAATAGATAGCGGAGGCTGGTGCTTGCAACAGGACTCATGTGAGAGACTCCTGTCAACAGCATAATATCCTCTTGGTGAACCGCATCCAGCATTTTGAGGTATGAAGACCTTGCTGACTCATAACTCTGGCATCCGTATTCAAGCCGGGGTTGCACAAAGGGCTTATAAAATTGGAGGAGCAGATGGGGCCTCTCATCTCCCCAAGACCTGTGACTGACACATTTAAGGATGTCTAAGACCTTAAGACACTCAGGTTTTTAAGGTGTGGCAGTCAAGTTAACTTCTCATCAAAAGGAAGGCCCAAATACTTCACCTTCTCCTGAAAAGTGAGAATGGTATCTTCCAGTTTCACAACAGGTAAATTAAGATTAAAATAAACACAAATAGTTTTATCCTTTGGTGTAATACCATTCCTCCAACTGTCTCATGATCAGTTGCAATTGCCAAGTAGCCTTTGCAAGGTTGGAGGATGCACAGAAGGTGGAGAAATTATCCACAAACAAGGAACACAATATGAGTCGTTACACTGTGGACATACTGTTTATTGCAATGCAGAATGTTGTGACAATTAAAGCACTCCCTTGAGGGACACCATACTCCTGCTTAAAACAGTCAGAGAGGACAATCAAAACTTGTATCTAAAACATCTGTCAGAGAGAAGGGACCTTATGAAGGTGGGCAGATGTCCACAGAATCCCCAATGATAAAGCAGGGACAAAAAAATATGCCTCCAGGCAGTATTGTGGACCTTTTTCAAATCGAAGAAAACACTGATAAGATGTTGCTTACAAATGAAAGCATGTTGAATTGCTACACTGAACAGGGTCAGGTTATCGAGAGTGGAGTAATACTCCCCGAACCCACACGGGGAGTGACTGAGTAGGGACCTGGTTTTGAGAACCCACACTTGGCACCAACTGACCAAACGTTCCAGTGTCTTTCCTATGCAGCTTGTCGGGCTAATACTATAGGTTTTTCCACGCATTGGGAATGTCTCCTGCCACCCAAATTTCTTTCAAGAGCTGCAGGAGGACCTCCTTCGACAGTGGGTCCAACTGCTTCAACACGCTGTACATTATCAGGTCATTTCCAGGCATCATTTGTAAGGGACTTGTACAACTCTGCCATTGTCTGAGCTGTCTCTCGGCAATGTTACGACAGACCCCTGCATTTGTCCAGCTGCTACTGGCAGCCGTGAGTTGTGCCTTGAGAGCCTCCTAATGGCTTCCCACACTTTACTTGCAAATGTGGACCTATTGATGGAGTTCAGGAACTCTACTAACTCTCCCGAATTATTTGCCTCACCTTTGCACATGCCATTCGAAAGTTTGCAAGATTCTGATTTGTAGAACATTGAGTGAATCTGCACATAGCCACCCCTCCCGTCACTGACTGCAGAATGATACTGACCATTCCCCCAAGGGACAGTTCACCTCCTAGGAGTTACCACTGACTTTCGGATGGGTGCATCAGCGGCATGGTGGATAGTGGCCATAATGTGATCCAGCCAGTTCTGGATGCTGTCACACTGCTCAAAAACAGCTAACTGCTTGCAAAGCATCCAGTTAGCTTTTTTGAACAACCATATTGGTGACTTCCCTTCAGGATCTGTTCCATCAGGCAGATGAATCCAGGCTGGGTAGTAGTTGCCACCATGGAGTTCATCATCCACTCCCCACTGAGCAGTGTCTGCAAGGGCAGATGAGCAGAAAGAGAGGTCTATGGCTGTAGACGAACCCGTAGTGGTGTTAAAACAAGTAGCGTGGCCCATGTTCATCAGTTTGACATCTGTTGTGCATTTCAGATCCTCAAGTATTCCACTCTTAGGGCAAGTGGCGTTAGAACCCCATAACACAGTGTGTGCATTGAAGTCCCCTAAAAGGAGAAAAGGGCAGAGTAGTTCACTAAGAAGATGAGTGAAGACCCCACTGTCAAGAGGCTCATGGGGCGGTAGGTACAAAGAGCACACCGTGACAGTGACATGGGCCACTATCCGAACAGTAGCCACTTATATTGTTGTGGTTAAGGATGCAGGTGAGGAGTGAAAAGTGTCCCTGATGAACATTGGTACCCCACATTTCACCCTGTCACCAGTAAGGTCACCTTTTCTTCCAAGTAGAGATGTGTCAGTCTGTTTAAAATGAGTCTCTTGAGAACAGAGGCAAAAGGGTCTGTCCTGTACATGGAGCCTCAATCCCTCCAGATGAGTCCAGTATCCATTCATATTCCATTGGAGTATGGGAGCCATTTAATCAGTGTGGTCTCGATGTACCCCTGCCCTTCCACTGGGGCAGTGAGGTGATTGTGGAGCGAGATGGGGTGGAGGGGCCACCTGGGTCGGTGACGAGGCACCAACACCCATGATGTCCTCACCATAGACATGATAGAATAATGTCTGATGGCACCTGATAGAGATTTTGACCAGAATGCTGAGACCCTTTCTCTACTCCTTTTCCCAGCAAGGATGACGGGGAAAGAGGGTGGTGAGTGAAACCTTTCTTTGAATTAAGTGGGCATTGAGGGGCACTCTACTTTTGGGATGCCTGCAGGAAGCTCACTGCGAAAGCATTGCTGGCCTCATCTGTCATAGCTGCCTGGATCACAATGTCTTTAACTTTGCTTTGACATGTACAAGTGCAAATACAGGTGCTGGTGGTGGATAGTGCTACACTGAATGTTGTCTGCATCAAAGCATCAACCTTAGGAACAGGTTTCTGCACCAAGGAAGCATAAGAAGTGGCACAGACAGAGGGTTTCATCGCCTTATATTCCTCTGTGGCGTCTGTGTGGGGGATCGGCTTTGTCGCATTTATTTCCTGAATTCTGAGTACCTCTGCAATAACAGGGCGGTTTCGGCTCCAGACTGTGTGGCTCCCAGAGCAGTTAATGCAGTTTGCTGGAGATGTACAATCAGTCCAAGCTGCATGGATTGACTTTCCACACTTCCCACACGCTACTTCGCCTCTGTAACTCAATGCTGTATGACTAAATTGCTGGCAACTAAAGCAATGCATAGGGTTACAGACATAGGGCCTAACCCTCCGTGAGTATTCGTGCCATGATGTGTTCGGGCAGCGTCAGAGAATTGAAGGTCACAATGCAGGTGGTAGTCTTCTCAATTTCTCTATTATTCTTACGTGTCCTTTGCCCCACATCCACTATCCTCTGTGATGCCCATTCTTGTTCAAGTTCAGCAAAATGTCATGGCAGGTGGCCACACCTTTGTCAAAGTTGAGAGAGATATGCAACTCAACAATGTTGTCACGATCACCCACTTTTTGTGACTTCCTAAGCAGTTCCACCTGCTTTGCCGGGGTACACTTGACCAGCAATGAACCATTTTGCAACTGCTTCATAGACTTAAGGGTACCAGTAAGCCCTACTAAGCCTTTATGGATATAGAAGGGGACAATTTTTCAAAGGTCCCCACCTTCCTCTTGATCACTACAAAAGCATTCTGATTCATGACTTCTTGAGCCATGTTACTAATGTGAAGTTGATTATCAGGAGGATTAGCCCCTCTCATTCTTTTGCATGAATGGGTGTGAGTACTCCCAGGCAGTACATCTGTTACACTGGGAAGAGAAGAGGAAGACTTTGAGGGTTCTCTCTCAGTCCCACAAGCAGCTAGAGAAATAAGGGTGCTCTCAGAAAGAGTCCTGCATGCCTGAGTAAGCCTTATACAATTGAGGTGCGGAGAGTTCCCCAAAAACACAACATTTCACAGCTGGGCCACACAGTGGTCGCTGATGTATGCCCAGAACTTAGAGTGACGATGACTGGTGTCACTTACCAGTCCACAGCTCAGGAACCCCAGGGTCGCCGAGCCCAGCAAACAAATGCTGAACCCTTGAAGGCATGAAGGAGAAGCACTGACAAAATAATTTACGTACAGGAAAGATGAGACAAGATGAAAAAGAAAGGAAGAAAAAGTGGTCCACAAACAAGAAAATAAAATTGGCCAGAAAAGAGATGATAATATGACAACAAAATGTGTTAAAAAGGTAAATTAAAGAAAAAATTTGTTAAATACGAGACTTTGGATAAGGGAAAACGAGGGAGGCATTTGAAAATTAGATAGAGAAATGAGACTGAGACAAAAAAGGAAGATAAATTCGGGAAGGTCGAGTTAGGAAGGATGGGAATATGTAAGCTCAGATATAGCATCTGGCTACCAAGACTTACAGGATAATGGGATGATTGTGATACCACAGAATGGCTCAAGGCCTATACAAACCAGAGAAGTTGGCAATGAGAAGGAATAATATGATATGATTGCATGAGCCATGAAGCTACTGTTAACATTGTCCGAGTTGAAGACAACAGCATGTTCCGCTACTGGGTCAAGAAAACTTGTCTGTTGCTGGATGCAGCCTGCCAATGACAAGTGGATGCTGATCACATAGCACACTAGCTGCAACAAAGCTAGAAAATAATTTGACTTCATTAAAAGATTGCTCTAATATGAGATGCCTGTGACATCCAAGTTAAACCATACACTGCAGGCTGAAAATCTCCTATGTAGGAACCAACGGTGATCCCACATATGAAATCATCAAAACGACCACGGATGATGTTGTGTTCCTTAACTTCCAGAAGGTTTTTAACAGCTTCTCACTGAATGAAACACAAGCATATTGAAAATCAGACCATCTTTGTGAGTTGATTGGAGAGTTCTTAACAATCGCCAAATCATATTTCATGCAGAGGAACCTTCAAATATAAAAGTAACTTCTAGCATACAGTTACTGCCCACTATATTCCTAATCTCATTCCTTCAGCATCCCCTGACTTAAAATCATCAGCAAACCCTAAAGATTTTATTTCCTCTTTGTGAACTTTAATTCTCTTTCCAAATTTCCCGTAAGTTTTCCTTACTGACTGAGTTATGTACAGACTGAATAACATGGTGGATACGCCCTGCCTCATTGCCTTCTCTCCCTTAGAGACTGAATTTTTATAATTTTACAATTACAGTAACTTTACAAGGAAGTAAGATGATGATGCTAGACTCTTCTTAGTGTCATGCTCTTTGAAATTAACAATAAACTTACACTTATAAGCCATAATATATTGACTGCCTCTTAGTAGCAGGCTGGCCCAAGTTTGTAATGTAATACAGCTGCTTTTCTGCATGGCATGGATTTGACAACTCCTAGATTGGTTTCTGAGGGTATATGGCACCAGCTGTCTATGCAGAATAGAAGTCTGCAAATTGGGCATTTTGCTCGCTCATACACACTTGAGTCCACTGTGCTCAGACACAGGTCGCTCAAGTACAAATGCTCAAAGCCGGCAGGCTATTGTTGAATGAGGGGGAGGGCTTTGCCATTGTTGCAACAATTTTAGTAGTAACTTTGTGTCTGAAGGCTGGTGCTGCTTCTGAAATACTCCCACCAGCCGATGGAACTACACTCAGATCACTTTAGTTACAATGTGGACATACAATGAGGCAATAAAAGCCATGGAATACCTCTTAATATTGTGTCAGACCTCCTTTTGACCAGATTAATGCTGCAACTTCATGTGGTATGGACTCAACAAGTCACTGGAAGTTCCCTGCAGAAACATTGAGCCATGCCAGTCCGTAATTAGGAAAGCGTTGCATGAACTGACCTGTAGGTTACGTCCCATAAATGTTTGATGGGATTCACGTCGTGCGATCTGGGTGGCTAAATCATTTGCTCGAACTGTCCAGAATATTCTTCAAACCAATTGTAAATAAACAGCAATGGCCTGCTAACAAGGCACATGTCATCCATAAAAATTTCTTCACTGTTTGGGAACACAAAGTCCATGAACGGCTGCAAATTATCTACAAGTAGTTTAACATACCCATTGCCAGTCGATGATTGGTTCAGTTGGACCAGAGGATCCAGTACATTCTGTGTAAATATAGCCCATACCATTATGGAGCCACTACCAGCTTGTACAGTGCCTTGTTGACAACACGGGTCCATAACTTCATGGGAGCTGCATCACACTCGAACCCTACCATTGGCTCTTACCAACTGAAATTGGAACTTATCTGACGAGGCCGTGGTTTTCGAGGCTTCTGGAGTCCACCAATATGGTGTGATGCAGTTGATTCGTGCTGTTAGCAAAGGCACTGGTGTCAGTCGTCTGCTGCCATTGCCAATTAACACCAAGTGTCACAACATATACATCTGTCATACGTCCCACATCAATTTCTGGAGTTATTTTACTTGTTGCTTGTCTGCTAGCACTGACACCTCTACACAAAAGCCACTGCTCTTGGTTGTTACAAGAAGACTATCGGTCACTGTGTTGTCCGTGGTGAGAGATAATGCCTGAAATTTGGCATTCTTGGCACACTCTTGATACAGTGATATCGAAATATTAAATTCCCTAACTATTTCTGAAAGGGAATATCCCTTGCTTCTAGCTCCAACTACCATTACGCATTCAAAGTCTGTTAATTCCTGATGTGCAAAACCATAATCATGACGGAAACATTTCACATGAATTACCTTAGTACAAATTTGTGACACTACTGCCATCTTTTCATGTACAGATGTCTAGCTAGTGAATTTTGTCACCTCAGTGCCTGGGTGTTAGTGTCTTAATCATGACACATCACTGTAATTCATAAGAGAAAACAGCTTACGTTATGCAACAGCGAAAATTTGGAAACAGTTTGGACTCTGAGGAAAACTATGGAACTACCAACGTTTTTAATGTTGGTAATGAAAAATCACATTGCTGTTTTTTATAACAACATGTGTTTTATTGATTCAAATCTACATACGTGAACTAGACCATCTAAGAAATTAGAAATCTATCAGGAACAAAATTTTCTCCAAATTATTCTGTTACCGTAATTACAATGAATCGACTTGTTTCAGATCAAGACCGCTTTGTAGAACCGACAAAAGTTTACATGCCACACTGAAATTTCTTTCACTAGACAAATTTGAGGCTGGAACACAAAACATTATTCTTGCTAAATTAGATAGCTTGGGAAAAAGACTACTGTTACGCTTTCATCTCTCAAGCTGGTCATCGTTGTTACCACTATCCATCTGAGTTAAATAAAAGTCAACCTCACTGGCACACTGAGTATGCCATGGCCCACAGTCTAGTCACTCTGAAAAGAGAGATCCCATTGAAACTTCCTGGCAGATTAAAACTGTGTGCCGGACTGAGACTCGAACTTGGGACCTTTACCTTTCACGGGCAAGTGCTCTACCACCTTAGTGATCCAAGCACGACTCATGCCCCATCCACACAGCTTCACTTCTGCAAGTACCTCGTCTCTACCTTCCAAACTTCACAGAAGCTCTCCTACAAACCTACCCAAGTTCAAGTCTCTGTCCGGCACACAGTTTTAATCTGCCAGGAAGTTTCACATCAGCGCACACTCCGCTGCAGAGTCAGAATCTCATTCTGGAGAGACTCCATTTTTATGGCTTAGAACTACTTAAACCTAACCAACCTAAGGACATCAATCACATCCATGCCCGAGGCAGGATTTGAACCTGCGACCGTAGCAGTTGTGTGGTTCCGGACTGAAGGGCCTAGAACCGCTCGACCACCACGGCCAGCCCTAAATAAATAATTACAGATATCACAAAAATAGAGTAATATATTGCTGCCACGTTATAATTTTGTTCTAGCTTCTGAAGAACTGGTATTTTGTCACTTATTTGGGGCATGTGTATTTAATATCTCATCTATATCAGAAACAAACATTTTCAGTAATTGGTAGGGCGACTACAGAAATGTTACTATTCTGTGCAACACCTGGATTTCAACTTTTTCTTCTGTGAGACAGAGACAGCATTCTTTCAACATTTGTAGTATCTACATCTAACAGATAATAATATGACAGTTGTACTGTACTGCCAAATGCTAGTGATACTGAAACTGGCACCTTGCAATTAAATTCTGTCATTCACTGAACACACAGCACATATTAAACAAGAAAACTGGGGCTACTGTAATTTAAACATACTTGTTTATCTTCAGGCCCTGCATTACAATGCAGCTTTTCAGTTCCAACCCACAATGAAACAAACTGTATTGTTGGAAACTTCTTGAATTCCAGTACTCCTATTGCATCTTTTAGTGGCTCTAAAAACGTCATGTTCTTTTACAGTGTTGTGGTCATAATTAGTAAGTTTTTCAGAGAAACTCTTTCTGGAAGCATTTGCATGATTTTATCGTACTGTCCAAGTACAGATGGTAGCACTCTAAACACGTTGTTCCATCTACTTTCCATTTCTTGCTCCAAGCTAGTCTGTACTTAATTCATGTCACCAGTTTTCTTCATGAAATAGACGGTAAGTATCTTTGGCAGTATAAGTCATGGAATAAATCACTGAAACCTGATTTATTAAATAATAATCACTGAAAATGTGTTTCAAAACATGTGTAAGGCTTGCATAATGCTGAAAGGCTGCAGCGCCTTGCATATATTAGCAACCTAGTCAGTGACAAATGAAATCTTATTAAGATGCTAAGATGCTGGGGATTTATTCCTAAGAATTTGAATAATGTTCTCCCAATGTATTTCTTAATAAATTCCTCCCCCCCCCCTCTCCAATTATGCTCTGGGGAACATTCACATGGGCATCCATGGGTCCAGTAGAGCTCATGCAAGGCACAATGACAGACAAGGAGTTTTTTGTTATGGTTTTCGGGCGCAAAACTGCTGTACACTGGTTGCAGACCACACACATTCCTTCATGATGACCATGCTTCCCGATGGCAGTAGCATTTTTCAGTAAGATAATGCAGCGTGTCACAAGGACAGGAGTGTGATGGAGTGGTTTGAGGAAGAAAGTGGTTGGTTCCAATTGGTGCACTGGGCGGTATTGTGACCTTCCTGGGGCAGTTTTCGAAATGTAGACTTCTTAAAACGTTATTTTAACATTTTTCAGAGCATTTTAGAAGTGTGAATACAACATTTATAATACTGGTAATAAAGAAATTCTATCATACCACATCTCAAAATCTGTGGTTCAGACTATATGGGGTATTGGTGCATATCGTCACAAATGAAGCATTGGGTGAAAGTGTGAAAATGAAATGAAAGATAGGGAATGAACCCATAACAGTGCTTAAGAGCATGCACTATCTCTTACTCGGTAGATATGGTCATTGTAATACTATAACAGTCTCAACAGCTTTGCCCATATGACAGATGGCAGCAGAACTTTACAGCTCACTGTCGGCGTCAAAATTTCCACAAAGTGGATCACGAGCAGAGCAGTGCAGAATGTTAACTGAGAACCTCTTGGCCTCAAATTTCATGAGAGGCTGAAGGCCAAATACATTCAGTGACACCGCAGCTGCTGTAAACTGATGACGAGGGGAAGAGATGAGGAAGAATAAGTGTGCATTGTGAGAAATAGGGTCATTCTGGTTTAGCTCTCTCCGCTGACAATCTCCTTTGCGTGAGCAATATATTCACTTACCACAATGAGCCACGAATTTGAAAAGGTGTCCACTGCAAAATAATTACAGTATTGTTTACCATGCTAAATTTTCAGCTGCACAGTACCTGTGTTGCTGTGTTGCTTTCCTCTCCTGTGCACTTGACACCTCTCCGTCCCATATTCCTATCCCATGCACTTGCTGCCTCCCTCCCATCCGTCAGCCACCCATCCCTCTATCCTCCCTCCCACTCCACACCTCCTTTCGTCCATCACCCCATTCTACGTGGTACAATTCCTCAATGTAGCTGGAGAGAGAGAGAGAGAGAGAGAGAGAGAGAGAGAGAGAGAGAGAGAGAGAGAGAGAGAGAGAGAGAGAGAGAGAGAGAGTCTGTCCTGTAGCCTGAAAATGATTCACCTGAAACCATACTCCTGTGCCTTTAAGTTCTAATGAAGTATAGGAGCCATTAGATAAATGGGTTTTATCCTTCCCCCTATTTTTCAGCTGGCTCTGGTTCTGTGGCGGTGAGGACTTAAGTCCAGGGATTGGTTGGTTCCATGAGGCAAATTAAAATTTTTTAGTTCTAGTGGCCAAATAGTCATTGGATTTGGTAGATAAAATTAGATCTGTATTGCCTTTTGGCATAGGATCTGCTTTTTTCCGGCTTCCAATTTTTATTTTGGAGGAGCTATGAACTTTTTGCACCAGCAGATACATCAATCTATTTTTCTGAGACTACCTGCTCATATTTATGGTATTCTCTGGCTGTCTGCAGGAGATTGCGAGTATCACTTCAAGCACAGTTTTGCACTGGATAGTAATACTATTCTGTATCTGTCTCATGTCATCACTATTCTTGATCCTTTTTTGACAGTCAAAGTGTGTGAGCTTGTGATAGTGAATCGAAGTACCTTGTAGGCCTTTTTTGTTTTGGCATATGATATTACTGGTGAACAGCTTTGGCACATTTCCTGCAAGTAGCTACATTTTGCATTTTGTGCTACTTGAGAGGAGCAGGCTATGCATTGGCACCATATTACCTCATTAACACTTCAAACAACACTACCCTCCTTGTGCACTCATCATAGTCACCTACACTGAAACCATTACATGCACAACAAAACATTCATGCTTCACAAAGGAAAGGTGCCGAATGGGTGCAATCAAGAAACCCTTTCCATTTATGTGGCTGAACCACTAGGTGATCCCCGCCACCAATGCCATACAATGATTACTTGTACGTTAATCCGCTGATTAAGAGGACTCCTGGATATCAGTTCATAAATGCAGAAATTAATGTGTTTGATTGGACAAAATATGTTTCACATTTAAAGTTTCATTTCCAATTAGGCCTGTTCTTGGTGGATGTTGATAATTATATCACCGTTAAATAATTCCGATACGTCCTTCGACTTTACATAATTCTGGTTCAGCTTGTCCACTGACAAATCACTAGGCTACCTAGAAAATAAACATGCATATAAATTTCTATTATATGATGATGGTGCATTGTCTGCAGCCTCCCAGTATATGTGCCTCTAATCTGTTTGACATCTCCTCTATAGTCACTCATTTCAAATTTTGTTAACATTTTAAGGAGGATATGAAGTACAAGCTTTTCGCAAAATGGATATGCTCAAAAGTGAATGAGCAACTGATGAAGAATATGCAAATAATAAATAAATAAATAATAAGACTTCATGGGCCAGGCCTTGTCATGGCAGGGTGGCTCAGTACTCAGTGATCAGACAAGGCAGGGAAGCTGAGCTTCCTGTCATGGAAGACGAGAGGGGAGGCATGCTAGTCTACAATGTGAGATTTTCAACAGCAATGAAGGCAGCAAGGAAAACCACTAATATGGTAGAACTGGTGGGATAGAGATCCTGTGAAATCCACTTTGCATCTGAGATGTAGCAAATGGCAAAGTGGTCAACATCTGATCACCGGAGGTGTGGCAGGAATTCTTGTTATGTAGCTAATACTACAGACTTTAAAAACTGGTCTTCAGTCCAAAACTTGAGATAGTCAAGTACCTTGAGGCACGGCAGCAATCAGTCTTTTACTCCAGGTCATAATCCACTTCTACTAAGAACAGTACTACCAGACTATTGAATTCTGGGGCATCTGCACCTACACACAGAGGGAGTTGGAGTCCTTTAGCCAACTTTGCCCACACACCAAAACCTTTTTCGACACACTAAATACAAAAAGTATCTCAAGAGCAAACCCTGAATGAACAAAGAATGCAAACACAGGCACACTGATGAAAAGGCAATGGATTTTGGGAACTACACAATTTCAAAAGTAAAACAGACAAACAATTACAGAAAAAACGCTACTTTTAAGGGTTACCTTTGCAGTCAAACAGGAGATACTCACCTGCAAAACAAATGTGATGCCTGTAAATAACAGGCTAATGAAAATCTCCCCTGAAGTGTGAAAGTAGAACATACACACTAATCAATGCACACATCCCAGTCCATATTGAAAATAAAGTCAACTACAAAAAGATAGACAAATAACGGAATGCTAGAAGAAACAGTATCTAAATTTCCACAAAAACATGCCAAAATCCTACATGATGATTTCAATGCACAGCTAGGCAAAGAATGAAAGTACAGAAAAACAATTGGAAAATTAACAGCACATAAATGGACCAACCAAAACAGATGAAGATTAATCAAACTCTGCAAACATCTCGACACACTTAAAAAAAAAAAAAAAAAAGAGGATGATATGGAGATCACCAAGCTCACCCATAGGTGACCAAGCAGCAATCTCTTATTCAAACCACTAAGAAATTATGACCATCCATGTCAAAGAGAGAGCAAATGTTAACTCAGCCATTACCTGACAAGAATAGATTTGACACTAACCAGGTCCAATCACATTTCCCAGAAGCAGACAAACCGTTTGCAACAACTGCAAAAGCAAATTGACCAAAACAGCGCAAACACTAATTCCTCTGTAGAACAGGAAAAAGCAATGTTGGTGGAATGACGAATGTTGAGAATGCAATTCAATACGGACAGAATGCATACAACAATAAGACAGCAATAAGACGGAAGACTACTACAGAACAGTCTTGACAGTGAGGAAAGAGAGCCAAGTTAATCTTGAAGACCAAAAGGAAATATGAAAAGGGTGAACTACCGTATTTTACAATGCTATGATCTATAAGACGGACCTCAATTTTTAAGCAATTTTTTAAATAAAATTTTTGCCTTTTTTGTTATTAGATTGCAGGGTCAAACTAAAAAAATTATTAGTTTATAGAACTGAACTGAACTTTAGAATCCCTGAAAATCATTATCTGAACTCTCTTCTTCTTCTTCTTGTTCTCCTTCTTCCTCATCACAATTGTCCTCTTCATATATAAGAAGGTTTTCACTGCCATCAAGAGTATTACTTATGCAGCATTATTTAAAAAATTTAACAATATGTCTTCTCTCACTGTAGACCACTGGCGCTCTTGTTTGATTGTAAGTCATTTGAAAGCTCCCTTCAGCATGAATTCATGTTGGATTTCATCCATCATCCATTTGTTCCATTCCTCTCTAGTACACACTTTAAATGGTTTATTTATCAAGACATCAAGAGATTTCAATAGTGAAGTAAGCCCTCTTGGCATAACAGCAAGCTATGTATTTCCTCATCTCAATTCCTCTTCCACAGAATTTTTCAACTGACTACCAAACTGATCTAGCACACAAAGAGAACTTAAGCTTAGTATCATGAGCACAACATCAAGGACAACAGCGTAGTGCATTTTTTCATGTCCATCCTTCCTTCTCTCCCACACTCTGTAAGTTCATAATTTCATACCAGCCTCATCCATCCAACCCCTGTCATGTATGTGAACAACACCTGGCAGTATGTAGAAGGTTTTGGCATTATTTTGTGCTGAAAAATGATCACTGGATTAAGTTTAGTACTGTCACAACAACATGAAAGGACAACAGTGTAGTGCATTTTTTCATGTCCACTTATTTTTATAGTTACCGTTTTAGCATCTTTCATGGCAAAAGTTCTGTTATTCTGCACATCAAATGCCAGAGGAGTTTTTTCCACCTTCACTATTTGGCTTAGTTCCACACTGGTTTGCTTTCAATGTTGAATAATAAAGTGATAGAAGATAGTATTTTCTCTTCATACTCTTGTGGCATCTTCTGAGACTTTTTGGTTTTGGTTCGCATGCCAAGTCCATGACGCTTCATAAACCTGTAGCACCAACCACCTCCACCCTTAAAGTCTGTTAACTTCCGCCATAGGGCTAGCTTATGAGGGTTTGAATCATTTTTGTATTAATTCAAATGCCATTTTGATGGAGTCCTTGAATCGATTTCAAAATGTCATCTACTAGTTTTGCCCATTTTGCATTCAGTCCTCTATTTGCACATTTAGTCGTCCTCATTTTTTTCAGTTCTTTATTCGCCCGCCAATTGTGAATGGTTTTTCTGTCAGTGGAGTACCAAAATGCTGCTCAGCTACTCAGTTTCCTGCATATGCTTTCTGCATTACTTTCAATTTATAGCCCACATCATATGAATACATTTGATTTTTTTCCATTACGAAACGAGCTACTAACAAAAATACTGTACTGTTACCGATAACAGAAATCACTTTCAATTCAAGTCCACTACACCACTGACTGCAATGGTACATCGTAGGCTAGACAGTGTTCTAAGTTTGTGAGGCTGGGTGGGAGGGAGACAAATGTTAGCAAGCTTGTGAGTCCCCGCACTCATATCAATTTCGAGTATAAGATGCACCTGAATTTTGGAGGCAATTTTTCAGAGAAAAAAGTGCGCCTTATAGTCTATAAAATATGTTACTTGAAATCGAGAATGTCTTTGAAAGAAGTAACACATTAAATTTCTATAAGAACTGCAAAACTAAGCTCACAGGATAACTTACCAGATATTTCAAAGAACTACTAAACTGCGGAGAAACAGCGCAAAGATTCCCACTACAAGAACCAAAGGACACTAATCCAAATTCATTACGGCCAAATGAGGAAGAAATTGCTAGACTGATAAAAAGACTAAGAAACAAAAAAGCATCAGGGAAGATGGAATTGTAGCAGGAATCCTCAAATCACTAGGCTCAAATACCATTAAAGAAATTACCCAAGTGATGCAAAACATTTGACAAAAGGAACTGATTCCTGAAGATCAGAAAAATGAGTACATTCAACCATTACACAAGAAAGAGGTGTAAATAATTACAGGGGAATCTCACTAATATCAATTGCATACAAAATTCTATCCCAGTGCCTTCTTGACAGAGCACAGAAACAATATGAAACAAAAATCTGAGAGCACCAGGCAGTATTGAGACCAGGCCACTCACGCCCAGAGCAAATCTTGAACCTAAAGCTAATCCTAAGACAGCAGAGAATTTGTGACAAAAATTTGGTCTGCACATTTGTTGCCTTCATAAAAGCCTATGACTCAGTTGACTGTGAATTATTCTTCCAAATACCAAAATAACAAGGTCTAGGTCCGAGAAAGCTTGCAATCATAAAATACAATGGACAGATACAAAGTCAAAGGTTAAATTTATCATGGAACCCTCAGATCATTTTGAAATCAAAATGGGAGTGCAACAAGGAGATGGGCTGCCTCCATTGCTTTTCAATTGTGTTCTTGATGAAACAATACAAGAAGGCACTAACAGAAAAAAGTACTCAAAACTGGTCAAGTAATCACTTTAGGCAGAGGAAAGTTATCTGTGGATTGGCTAGCATTTCCAGATGACGTAGCAATATTAAATTGTGACATTTCGTCAGCCCAAAATAAGATTGAACTCTGGAAATAAACTGCAGGAAAAGTTGGTCTCCAGATATCCTTCACACAGGTGCGGTACATGACCTAGAACAAACAAGCACCAAAGTTCATGGAGACGAAATACGGCAAAATTAAAAAAATTCTACAATTTAAATAGTTCAGTGAAATCATTCAGGAAAATGGATTGAAACATAAGCAAGTGGAATTAGATGGCGAAAGTTGGAAACTGCATACTGACTTACCCAAATTAACTACGACTAGAAACATATCTCCAAGCACACAAAACTAATATGCTGCAATACAGTAATTAAACCAGAATGCCTTTTTGGATCAGGAACAATAATTCTGTACAGGAAAGCATACATTGAAAACACTGAGAATAGAGAACGCAAAAATATAAGAAAAATTCTAAGCCAAAACCTTGTAGTGAACAATACCAATTCACAAGCAGCCAGGAAATCAAACAACACACAAATATCCATAGGTTAAGATTCTAAGGGCACACTAAACGAACGAAGCATGACAGACTTACAAAATAAATAGTAAACTTCTGATAACATGAGTAAAGACAAAACAGACACATTGAAATGGATTGGCAACATCAAAATTGATCTGAAATTAGCATGCATTCCTGAAGATGTCCAAAACCATGAAACCTTCAGGTCAAAAATTAACAAATGGCAAGTTGATTAAGAGGAAAATTCAATGAAGAAGATTGAGAAAACATTGTATGAAGAGGGAAAGAAAGCCCCACAAGAGAATAAAAGGAGTACGGGGAAGGCAAATGCCTGGGATGAGAGGTTTTTAAGAGTCCTGGATCTTTTTCAAGCAGACAGCTTAAACAGTTCTTGATCTGGTACCCTATATGAATGCAATAAAAAAAAAAAAAGATAGTGAAAGGCACTAGAATTCTTTCAATATTTTGCTAACATGTTAAGTCCAAGAAGAAACTGCAGAAAACTGGCTCATAGAGATGAATCCAGAATGGACTGCAGTGTTACATCATTTAGGACTGCTGATTCTGATTATCTTCCTGCCACCATGTTTTCTGATGCTACAATAACACAGTTCCATCTAACGGTGGAAGACAATGGAGCAGAAAGCAGCAAAAAATGGAAACTAACAAACATGATTTATTACATTTGTGAAAAGCCTCATTTCTCACTTGGCACTGCATCCATTGAGAGGATCTTCTTCACCTAGAGGTGTGCCTGGTCAAAATAAAAAATAATTTGGGAGAGAAAAGAGCCATTAAATTAGTGAAGATCTATAAATTTTTGCATGCTTCTACAAAGGAATAAATTGTATTTTGTTTTCATTATGATACTACATTAAGTTAATTTTTTTTCTGGAAATGTAAATGATATTTAACAGTGTTTCTTAGAAAAGTCGAAGCACAATATTAATAAAATAAATTCTTATGACAGTAAATAGTTGCCTTCAATAAAAATGAAGACTCTTTTTAATTTGTTGAAGGATAGTCATGCAAAATTTGTATGTTCATTAGATTTTCATAATTAAATATGGTTGGCTGTTCTACACTTTTTTTTTAAGTCTGGTTGCATTACAACCACCCTGGCAAATGCCCATCTTCTAAGTATTTGGCAAAATCCTAATGGGTTTATGTGCATATAATAATAACAGTAATAATAATCAACAATAATATAATAAGACAAAGAAGAAGGCCACAATGTGTGTTAAGATTCCCAACTTGATCTATGATTTTTGTAAGTTGTCAATTTCTTCACCTTCAACAGTGATTTGTTAACAGGAAAAATGCCAAGTTAAACTACTGTTCGGAATTAATTCTGAACTGTAGGTCCCCCTATAACTGAAAGGGTAAGTCAATTCAGAGATCAGTGGAAGGAAAGGGTGTACTTCTTCCATAAGTCCATGCCTAGTAAAGCATAGTGGTGTTCAAACCTATCTTTAGCTTGAGGGCTGCTTTACTTTAGTTGTAGCCAGGAATTCATTACCTATGAAGAATCATGTGTCCCAAATGACAAACACATATGAGCCTTGTTTTCAAAATTGTAATAAAATAACATGTAATAAATGACAAATAATTCACTTTAAAAATCTCAGATCAACAAACCACGAAGCGTACGTGCAAAAAAATAAAATGTTACCTCAACTCATGTGGTTAGAGAGAAATTATGTGCAAATGTACAATAGAATCAAATCATAGCATTTCATATGTTAGTAATAACAACTACAGGCACTTAGAATTGTGTTAATCAAGGAAATTCCAAAGCTCAAGACAAAACACATCAAACTGTTTCATCGATTCAGAACAGAAATTACTTACTTGAGAAGGGTGGTGTCTCTACCATTAACTGTTCCAGTAAATATCCCAACATAGTTGTACTAAATGTGTGATCTCTGCGTATGCCCAATGCTTTATGAAATAGATCTACTGCGTCTGATGTGTTTCCAAGCAGGGCATTCACAAAAGCCATGGCAGCATATGTTGATGCATTCATTGGTGAAAGTAACAACGCCTACATTCAAAACAGTGATAAGTACATGGTCAAAATTATATCTGCTTTGATTACTCAAGTGTCATCAGAACTAGAACTACCTTAAATTTTAATACTAAATATTGGCCATTACTGTAGTGTTTATTAAAATGGTCAAAAGAAAAGATAAACTGAACATTAATCCATTTCTAAATTAAATTAACTCAAACTCAAATACAGTCATTGGTAATGTTATTTATTAACTAAGTCATTTAGCTATTTACAGAGTTTCCACAATGACATGCTATTACTACAGTCTGGTTTCTGTACAACTTCTGTACAACTTCTAAATAACCTTCTCTCCATGCATTTTACCCCTACTACCTTCAATATTTCAAAGATCGTAGGCCAGATTACATTTTCAAAAGCTTTCTTTAAATCCTAATGACATAGATTTGCCCTTCTTTGACCTATCTCCTAAGGTACGATACATATGCACGTCTTGTTATCATTTTACAGATGTAGGCTGACGTGCAGAAGACATGTAAACATCTGACATAGATCAACAGACTGATAGTCAAATCGAAACCAGTTGTATTTTGACAGCCATCTTGTCCACTGCACTACATTCATGAACAATGTCAGTATCATGTTTGAAAACCGTTTTTCTCTAAAAGTTACTCTACTTCTGCAGAGTAGATATGAATGGAGGAGGAGTTGCCACATTTATTAAAAACTGTCATAAATTCAAGAACACTGACATTAATAAATTCTGTTTCGATCAGCATCTAGAAGCATGTGCAACAGAAGTAGAGTTCCATAACAGATCCTATATAATAGTAACTATCTACCGAGCACCTGCAGGAAATTATAATCTATTCATAAATCATCTACAAGCTCTTTTGGGTTATTTAACAGGAAGAAACAAAGAAATTTTGATTACTGGTGACTTTAATACAGATTTTCTAATGCAATCTTCCAGTAAACATTTACTGCAGTTAGTAATGGTGTCTTTCAATCTAACTCACACTGTAAACTTTCCAACTAGGATCACTAAATCCTCAAGGACAGCCATTGATAACATTTTTATAGACAAATCAAAGGAACAAAATCATATCATGAAACCTGTAATAAATGGACTATCGGATCATGACATGCAGCTCCTTGTTTTAGATTTAAATTCTAAGCAGATTATCAAGATTGCTAAATCTGAGTACAGGAGAGTAGTCAATCAAACCAAAAATTGGGTGTTTTAGAAAACTGTTCGAGGATATGAACTGGAAAGATGTTTATAGTGCTCATGACATGAATGAAAAATATAACACATTCATGAACAATGTCAGTACCATGTTTGAAAACTGTTTTCCTCTAAGTTACTCAAATTAAACAGAAGTCTATAATAAAACCATGGATTACACAAGGAATAAAGATTTCATGCAAGACAAAAAGGAAAATGTATCTGTCGACCAAGAATAGCTCCAATGCTGATGATTTAGCTAAATACAAGGAATAGTGTAATATATTAAAAAAAGTAATTCAGACATCTAAACAAATGCACTACAAGAAGAAGGTAGCAATGTCTGCGAACAAAATAAAAACAATATGGGATATAGTGAAAGAGGAGACTGGTAGAACCAGAAAGGAACAGGAGCAAATAGCATTAAGGATAGATGACACATTAGTAACCGATGGGCATAGTGTGGCAAATCTATTTAACAAGTACTTTATATCCATTACTGATAGAATGGGATTGTCAAGATCAGTAAATAATGCCGTTGAATATCTGAAACTAGCCTTTACAAATAGCTTCAGGTACATGAATATGTCACTCACTTCACCAAAAGAAATAACTTCCATAACAAAATCTTTAAAAACAAAGCATTCTAGTGGTTATGATGAAATATCAACAAAGTTAATTAAGGCATGTTCTTGTGAGCTTAGTACAATTCTAAGTTACTTGTGTAACCAGTCAGTTATAACTGGGACATTTCCTGACTGTCTAAAATATGCAAATGTTAAGCCTCTACTCAAGAAAGGGGATAAAGAGATACCATCAAACTCCAGAGCAATTTCACTTTTGCCAGCATTCTCAAAAATTTTAGAAAAAGTAATGTACAGGCAGCTTAGCAACCACAAATAACATATTATCAAGAACACAGTTTCACACCTACAGTGAAAATGTACTTACTTAATTAAATAACAAATTACAAGCAGCAGGTATTTTCTGTGATTTGTCAAAGACATTTGATTGTGTGAACCACAACATCCTTTTAAATAAATTAGAATTCTATGGTGTCACGGGCAGTGCTGCAAAATGGTTCAAGTCATACCTCACTAACAGGAAACAAAGGGTGTCAGTGCAAGGGACAAGTGAATTAAGTCATCAGTCATCATCAGAATGGGAAGAAATTACATGTGGTGCCCCACAAGGATCCATCTTAGGGCCATTGCTTTTTCTTGTGTACATTAATGATATCTCATCAGTTAGACTGCCAGAAGCAGAGTTCATTTTGTTTGCAGATGACACAAGTATTGCAATAAATAGTAGGTTGAGTGTAGTTCTATAAAGATCTGCTAATGATATTTTCATGGATATTAATAAATGGTTTAAAGCCAACTCACTGACATTAAACTTCGAAAAGACTCACTATATGCAATTCAGAACCTGTGAGAGGTTTCCACCCAGCATATGCATAAAGTATGAAGAAGAGCAGATAGAAGAGGTTGACAGTCTTAAATCCCCGGGATTACAACTTGATAATAAATTCAGTTGGGAGGAGCACACCACAGAACTGCAGAAACGCCGTAACAAATCTGTATTTGCAATTCGAGTGTTAGCAGACATAGGCGACATAAAAATGAAAAAGCTTGCATACTTTGCCTACTTTCATTCCATAATGTCATATGGTATAATATTTTGGGGTAACTCTTCAAGTCAAACAAAAGTTTTCAGAGTCCAAAAGCATGTAATACATATTATTTGTGGAGTAAATTCACAGACGTGCTGCAGAAACCTCTTCAAAGCACTGGGTATACTAACTACTGCCTCTCAGTATATTTACCCTTTAATGAAATTTGTCTTAAATAATATATCTCTTTTTCCGACAAACAGCTCAGTTCATACATACAATACCAGGAACAAAAATGATCTGCACAAGGATTTAAAAGCACTTACTTTAGTTCAAAAAGAGGTCCACTATGAAGGAACACTTATCTTCAATAATTTGCCACCAAACACAAAAAATTTAGTTACAAATAAAAATCAGTTTAAAAGGAGCCTGAAAGACTTGCTAGTGGCCAACTCCTCCCACTCCATTGACGAATTTTTTAATAGAAACAAATGATGTATATATTCATACTATTAGTATTGTTATTTCAGCTTTTTTAAAAAATAAAAAGACATGTTCCACGTCCACGAGGATCTCCTCAGCACAGATCTATGGAACAAAAAACTAATCTAATCTAGTTTCCAAGTTACTGATACGTTTGTGAAAATTTGCGAACAGTGATCAAGAAAGCCAAGAGAGCCACAGAAATGGAAACCCCTCAGCTCATCACAACGAGGCTACCATGCCATAAGAACAAAGTGAGTGAGTGTTTCAAAACATTTTCACACAAATATCAGTCCAGCTCTACAAAGTGACATTGCCTCTTACTAGGTTTTCTCTTCTTCCACAAGATAACCACAGCATTCTTGAAAAGACTATTTAACATTTGTATGATCTTATTGTGAAATTGTTTTTGTAATGCCATATAGCCTGATGATGAGGTTTTCACTCAAAAAATGTTGCACAATAAATAAATAATACATTAGTTAACAAATTTTGTGACTGGTAATGGTAGTTAAAAACCTTTACATATTTCTTGAGACAGTCATGATCGAAAAATAGTCAAAATGGCTTCAAATTTCTCAGGAGTTGGCTTCTACCAGTTTTTCCATTTTTATATGGATAACTTGGGGGGGGCGGTTATTTTGCAAGTATAATATATCTTGCACACCATGTGGAACAATCTTGTCATGCCTGGCTCTCGTGTTTGAGTCCTGGTACTGACAATGATTTGTCCTTGCGGAGAGAACTGGATCTGGTCACACTTAGCCTCATAAGCCCCAACTGAATACTTATCTGAATGAGTAGCAGATCTAAGGTCAAGAAAGCAGTCAACAGGTGAGACAGCTATGCACTGACCCTACAACACACGCACACACACACACACACACACACACACACACACACACACAAATAGAGTAAAAGGCTTTGCTTTGCTTTTTGGTTCTCTTTTCTCCAAAGGTCCTTCTAATTCCTACAAGCAGCATCTATCTCTCCTGGAGTTATGCTTGCTTCGACAACCTCGCATTTGTTCTCTAGCCATGCCTGCTTAGCTATTTTACACTTTCTATCAACCTCAATCTTAAGACAAGTGCATTCCCTTTTGTCTGCTTCATTTTCTGCATTTTTATATTTTCTCTAATCATCAATTAATTACACTATCTCCTTTGTTATCCTCGGATTTCTACTAGGTTTTGTTGTTTTACATTAGTGATCCTCTACTATGTTCTCTATTTCATCTCTCAAATCTACCCATTTGCATTCTATTGTATTCCTTTCCACTGTTTCAGTCCAATATTGCCTAATTCTTTCTTTGAAACTCTCAACAACCTCTGGTTCCTTCAATTCATCCAGGTCTCATAGCCATAACTTCCTACCTTTTTTCAAATTTCTTCAGTTCATAATCAATAAATTTTGCTCCGAGTCCACACTTGCCTCAAGAAATACTTTGCAATTTAAAATCTGTTTTCAAAGTCTCTGTCTCATCATTATATAATAAAGTTGAGACCTCCCAACGTTGCCCAGTTCTATTCCATGTATACAAACTTCTTTCGTGATTCTTAAACAAAGTTTTAACATAATTTAATCATGTTCTGTGCAAACACTACGAGGCAGTTTTCTCTTCCATCCCTTTTCAGTAGTTAGTTTTCTCTTTCCATTTTTCCTTCTCTACCTCTTCCCACTACTGAATTCCAGTCATTCATCACAAATTTTTTCCTCCCTTAATAATATGAATAATTTCCTTTATATCATCATACACTCTTTCAGTATCTTCATCATCT
The DNA here is from genome assembly GCF_023864345.2 of Schistocerca serialis cubense. Classification (NCBI taxonomy): domain Eukaryota; kingdom Metazoa; phylum Arthropoda; class Insecta; order Orthoptera; family Acrididae; genus Schistocerca; species Schistocerca serialis. The sequence continues at coordinate 628,990,670 of NC_064642.1, read as the reverse complement.
GAGGAGCTAGCTGGTACATAAATATGTACTACTGTGGTGGGTGTTGGTTTCATGTTTGTCTTGGCTACAATAATGTGTTCACTATGCTGTTCACTGTAGCTTACCCGCATTCCTATTTTCTTATTCATTATTAGTCCTACTCTTGCATTACCCCTATTTGATTTTGTATTTACAACCCTATACTGACCTGTTCTTCCTGCCACAGCAATTCACAAATTCCTCTTGTCTCACAGGTAAGAACTGACAATTGATCACTAGAACTATTGTGCCATTCCCATTATAAAAAAGAGGAAGAACTTGTCCCCAGACACAACCAGTTTTGGAAATTTTCATGTGGATAGAAACTAGCTTAGTGAATAAGGCCTGAGGCAGAGTATTAATGCACACTGTATCTTGGCACTTTTGTGGGTGCAGAAGAATCAGCAGAAGTCAGATGATTTTGGGGCAGTACAGATTTGTTTTTGTTCATTGTCAACCTTAGCTACGAAACAATACAGCCTGCCATAGCAATATTGCATTGTGAATGCAATCTCGGTTTGAGTGTGTTGCTTGATCTGCAAGGAGGAGGCAGTGCATTTTTTTCCTTCAGCCTCTCCCCTATAGCCTATATACAACGGAGCAAATGCCTATTTACACCTTCATTATCACCCACGAAAACAGGCACGTTATATTTATATAGAACAACCTCCAAAGCCATCAATTCCATTACTGTGTTAATTCTGAAATTATCTCTTTGTAATAATTCAACATCAAGAACTCATCCCACTGCCCATCTTGTATAAGCTGAGCAAGCTCCACACTTAGAAATATCTGATACTTTTGACCTCCAAACAAAAGTGCTAATGTTTCCTGTCTTATGGGATATTCTTTGGGCCAGTAAATCTAATATTAATAAAGTATTTTCAGTACAAAGAAGTACACTATGAATATTATACTGAGAGTTGGCAACCGAACACTGGCTTAAGAAAGATTCAGTCACAGTTTTAAACAAATTAGAAAACTTTACACTAACTTAACAGTTTTTGTAGGAAAAAACAGAACCTATGGGGGTTCCTGTATACTGGTTAACAACTCATTAGAATATAAAGAAAAAAACAGTTTTAATTTTCTTAACGAAGAACTCATATTTGAAAGTTGCTGTGTAGAGCTAGAACAACATAATATTATTATTATCTCAATATATAGGATTCCAGGTAGTGATGTGACAAAATTATTTTTAGAGAAAGTCCAGTATCTGTTACAAAAACTCACAAAAGAAAAGAAGAAAAAAATAGTAATTGCTACTGATTTTAACACAGTTACAGCGGGTGAAACAAGCTTGTCAACTAAGTTTGTTGACTTAACTGAAGGATATAGCTTTAGACTAAATTTCACTCATTTCACCAGAGCAAATGAGCAACCTGCAACGTGTATAGACAATATTTTAACATATTAAACATTTAATGACAGTGCCAAATTCTCTTTAGACCTAGATATCTCAAATCACTAAGCTTTGCCCATTGATTTACAAAAAAGTAAATAAAGAAAATGGAAGGAGTTGTTCATGAAAAGACAGTTCAATGAAGAAAACATACACTTGGTCTGTTGTAGGCTGAGTGAGATAAATTGGTCATTACTAGACCGCGGATTTTAGGTAAAAACCTATTTTGTTCCTGAGTTCCTATTTGCATAAAAATTTGTACTTATGCGTTTCATGACTATTTACACTTAACAGCGTTAGTTCTATAGGACCTAAAAAAGCCTATTTTGACGTTAGTGCCTATTTTTGCCTATTTCGGCTTTAATATCCTAAAAAGTGCCTATTTCATCATATAAGACAGTGGCTCCAAGTTTTTCCACACTATACGACAGATGGAAAACAATATTTTCTGCCCAGCGTGCAGCAAGGTTTCATAGGCCTTAAGTTGAGCACGGATTAAAAAATCACAATGTTAATCGTAGACACCCTCTATAGCTAAATTACTGCCCTTCGCGCATTTTCTCGCTGCTGTCTACAGGCAGTCCTATCAAACTATTCTGTTTCGTGAAAAGTATTATACGTGAATTTTCCGGTTCGAAAAATACATCTACATCTACATCTACATTTATACTCCGCAAGCCACCCAACGGTGTGTGGCGGAGGGCACTTTACGTGCCACTGTCATTACCTCCCTTTCCTGTTCCAGTCGCGTATGGTTCGCGGGAAGAACGACTGTCTGAAAGCCTCCGTGCGTGCTCTAATCTCTCTAATTTTACATTCGTGATCTCCTCGGGAGGTATAAGTAGGGGGAAGCAATATATTCGATACCTCATCCAGAAACGCACCCTCTCGAAACCTGGCGAGCAAGTTACACCGCGATGCAGAGCGCCTCTCTTGCAGAGTCTGCCACTTGAGTTTATTAAACATCTCCGTAACGCTATCACGGTTACCAAATAACCCGGTAACGAAACGCGCCGCTCTTCTTTGGATCTTCTCAATCTCTTCCGTCAAACCGACCTGGTACGGATCCCACACTGATGAGCAATACTCAAGTATAGGTCGAACGAGTGTTTTGTAAGCCACCTCCTTTGTTGATGGACTACATTTTCTAAGCACTCTCCCAATGAATCTCAACCTGGTACTCGCCTTACCAACAATTAATTTTATATGATCATTCCACTTCAAATCGTTCCGCACGCATACTCCCAGATATTTTACAGAAGTAACTGCTACCAGTGTTTGTTCCGCTATCATATAATCATACAATAAAGGATCCTTCTTTCTATGTATTCGCAATACATTACATTTGTCTATGTTAAGGGTCAGTTGCCACTCCCTGCACCAAGTGCCTATCCGCTGCAGATCTTCCTGCATTTCGCTACAATTTTCTAATGCTGCAACTTCTCTGTATACTACAGCATCATCCGCGAAAAGCCGCATGGAACTTCCGACACTATCTACTAAGTCATTTATATATATTGTGAAAAGCAATGGTCCCATAACACTCCCCTGTGGCACGCCAGAGGTTACTTTAACGTCTGTAGACGTCTCTCCATTGATAACAACATGCTGTGTTCTGTTTGCTAAAAACTCTTCAATCCAGCCACACAGCTGGTCTGATATTCCGTAGGCTCTTACTTTGTTTATCAGGCGACAGTGCGGAACTGTATCGAACGCCTTCCGGAAGTCAAGAAAAATAGCATCTACCTGGGAGCCTGTATCTAATATTTTCTGGGTCTCATGAACAAATAAGGCGAGTTGGGTCTCACACGATCGCTGTTTCCGGAATCCATGTTGATTCCTACATAGTAGATTCTGGGTTTCCAGAAATGACATGATACGCGAGCAAAAAACATGTTCTAAAATTCTACAAGAGATCGACATAAGAGATATAGGTCTATAGTTTTGCGCATCTGCTCGACGACCCTTCTTGAAGACTGGGACTATCTGTGCTCTTTTCCAATCATTTGGAACCCTCCGTTCCTCTAGAGACTTGCGGTACACGGCTGTTAGAAGGGGGGCAAGTTCTTTCGCGTACTCTGTGTAGAATCGAATTGGTATCCCGTCAGGTCCAGTGGACTTTCCTTTATTGAGTGATTCCAGTTGCTTTTCTATTCCTTGGACACTTATTTCGATGTCAGCCATTTTTTCGTTTGTGCGAGGATTTAGAGAAGGAACTGCAGTGCGGTCTTCCTCTGTGAAACAGCTTTGGAAAAAGGTGTTTAGTATTTCAGCTTTACGCGTGTCATCCTCTGTTTCAATGCCATCATCATCCCGGAGTGTGTGGATATGCTGTTTCGAGCCACTTACTGATTTAACGTAAGACCAGAACTTCCTAGGATTTTCTGTCAAGTCGGTACATAGAATTTTACTTTCGAATTCAATGAACGCTTCACGCATAGCCCTCCTTACGCTAACTTTGACATCGTTTAGCTTCTGTTTGACTGAGAGGTTTTGGCTGCGTTTAAACTTGGAGTGGAGCTCTCTTTGCTTTCGCAGTAGTTTCCTAACTTTGTTGTTGTACCACGGTGGGTTTTTCCCGTCCCTCACAGTTTTACTCGGCACGTACCTGTCTAAAACGCATTTTACGATTGCCTTGAACTTTTTCCATAAACACTCAACATTGTCAGTGTCGGAACAGAAATTTTCGTTTTGATCTGTTAGGTAGTCTGAAATCTGCCTTCTATTACTCTTGCTAAACAGATAAACCTTCCTCCCTTTTTTTATATTCCTATTAACTTCCATATTCAGGGATGCTGCAATGGCCTTATGATCACCGATTCCCTGTTCTGTACATACAGAGTCGAAAAGTTCGGGTCTGTTTGTTATCAGTAGGTCCAAGATGTTATCTCCACGAGTCGGTTCTCTGTTTAATTGCTCGAGGTAATTTTCGGATAGTGCACTCAGTATAATGTCACTCGATGCTCTGTCCCTACCACCCGTCCTAAACATCTGAGTGTCCCAGTCTATATCTGGTAAATTGAAATCTCCACCTAAGACTATAACATGCTGAGAAAATTTATGTGAAATGTATTCCAAATTTTCTCTCAGTTGTTCTGCCACTAATGCTGCTGAGTCGGGAGGGCGGTAAAAGGAGCCAATTATTAACCTAGTTCGGTTGTTTAGTGTAACCTCCACCCATAATAATTCACAGGAACTATCCACTTCTACTTCACTACAGGATAAACTACTACTAACAGCGACGAACACTCCACCACCGGTTGCATGCAATCTATCCTTTCTAAACACCGTCTGTACCTTTGTAAAAATTTCGGCAGAATTTATCTCTGGCTTAAGCCAACTTTCTGTACCTATAACGATTTCAGCTTCGGTGCTTTCTATCAGCGCTTGAAGTTCCGGTACTTTACCAACGCAGCTTCGACAGTTGACAATTACAATACCGATTGCTGCTTGGTCCCCACATGTCCTGACTTTGCCCCGCACCCGTTGAGGCTGTTGCCCTTTCTGTACTTGCCCAAGGCCATCTAACCTAAAAAACCGCCCAGCCCACGCCACACAACCCCTGCTACCCGTGTAGCCGCTTGTTGCGTGTAGTGGACTCCTGACCTATCCAGCGGGACCCGAAACCCCACCACCCTATGGCGCAAGTCGAGGAATCTGCAGCCCACACGGTCGCAGAACCGTCTCAGCCTCTGATTCAGACCCTCCACTCGGCTCTGTACCAAAGGTCCGCAGTCAGTCCTGTCGACGATGCTGCAGATGGTGAGCTCTGCTTTCATCCCGCTAGCGAGACTGGCAGTCTTCACCAAATCAGATAGCCGCCGGAAGCCAGAGAGGATTTCCTCCGATCCATAGCGACACACATCATTGGTGCCGACATGAGCGACCACCTGCAGATGGGTGCACCCAGTACCCTTCATGGCATCCGGAAGGACCCTTTCCACATCTGGAATGACTCCCCCCGGTATGCACACGGAGTGCACATTGGTTTTCTTCCCCTCTCTTGCTGCCATTTCCCTAAGGGGCCCCATTACGCGCCTGACGTTGGAGCTCCCAACTACCAGTAAGCCCACCCTCTGCAACTGCCCGGATCTTGCAGACTGAGGGGCAACCTCTGGAACAGGACAAGCAGCCATGTCAGGCCGAAGATCAGTATCAGCCTGAGACAGAGCCTGAAACCGGTTCGTCAGACAAACTGGAGAGGTTTTCCGTTCAGCCCTCCGGAATATCTTTCGCCCCCTGCCACACCTTGAAACGACCTCCCACTCTACCACAGGTGAGGGATCAGCCTCAATGCGGGCAGTATCCTGGGCAACCACAGTCGTAGTCCGATCAGAGGATGCGTGGGACGAGCTGGCCGTCCCCGACAAACCCCCATCCGGACCCCCACAGTGATGCCCATTGGCAACAGCCTCAAGCTGTGTGACCGAAGCCAACACTGCCTGAAGCTGGGAGCGAAGGGATGCCAACTCAGCCTGCATCCGAACACAGCAGTTGCAGTCCCTATCCATGCTAAAAACTGTTTTACAAAGAACTTCTGAACTAATCTACAGAGAGCGCAAACAAATCGACAAAATTTAAACGGTTATTAAAATATAAGATTGCCTAGTAAATGCAGTAATGCTGCTACTTGCGCACTGCTGACACTGCTCGGCGGCGGAAGGAGACTAAGCGAAATTACACTATTCAGGTACTAAGACGCGATGCTACACTCTCAAATACTATAATACGCCCGAAATTTATGAATTAAACAATGCAAGTACCAAAAACACGCAAAGAAATTAAGAATTAAACTATGTAACAAACGAGTGAGCTAGGAGTATACGACTTGCTGCTCAGCTGCTTATCCAACGGCGGCAGGGAGCACACTGACTGTGACCAACCGACACTGGCCGTTCAAAACAAACACAGTAGACAAACGACTACGCGAATTTACACTATTCAGGTACTAAAACGCGATGCTACAACTCTCAAATACTATAATACGCCCGAAATTTAGGAATTAAACAATGCAAGTACCAAAAACACGCAAAGAAATTAAGAATTAAACTATGTAACAAACGAGTGAGCTAGGAGTATACGACTTGCTGCTCAGCTGCTTATCCAACGGCGGTCAGATGTTTTTATCTGAAGCACCGTTATATTCTTTTCGCTTGTTCAGAAGGGGCGGCCATCTGTCAGGTGCCATATGTCCAGCAACGAGTACGGTACTTCCCCTACCGCTCCCATGCACCGCAGTAAAAGAGAGGGGGGGGGGGGGAGGGGGGGAAAAAAAAGGGGGGGGTCATCGTTCACTTTTTCCCAGCGAAAACAAATCAGTACATTGTGTAGCGACCAACGTGTTAAGTGTTACTGACGTTCTAAGTGCAAAATAAATTCTAGTTTCTGTGTGAGAATACTACGCCATGCCGGAAACAGCTAGTTCAAAGTCTACTTGTATAACGCAGTGGCTGCAAGATTTTCCGCATTATACAACAGATGGGAAAATTATTTTCTGTCAAGCATGCAACAAGGAGGTTAGTTGATGTTTTTCTTAGACTTCTTCTTTTCCTGTCACTTAGGATACTTTTTTATCGCTATCCTTTAGTAATACGAAATACTCCTTATATGCGATTCTAAACTGCATTTCCCTTTTCTCTCGTATTAGGTTTCGAGTGTTAACAAATCTCACTTACCTCATCATGCAGACGGAATCGCACATAAAGCTAATGTTGAACGAAAGTCAAAATTTAAGCAAACTCTTTTAACCAATAAATCTGGTGAATCCTCCGAAAAAAAAAAAAAAGTTCTGCAGTGATTTGTGACATGCACTTGTGGCAGCAAACATCCCCTTTCGGAAACTAGAAAACCCTATTTTCAGAGGTTTTCTTGAGAATTACTGCCATTTGTCTATTCCTGCAGAGTCAACTTTACGTAAGAATTATGTGGATTGAGCTTACAATGCTGCGTTGCACAGAATCCGACATGATTTTGGAGAATCTTGTATATGGATTTCTGTGGATGAAACTACTGACAGTCTTGGCCGTTTCATTGCAAACCTGAGTATTGGCAAGCTAGATCCAGATGCTCCATCCAGGGCTCATTTGATTTACTCAAAACAGCTTGCGAAAACTAATCAACCGCATAGCAGAGCAAGTAAGGCTACAATTTCCTAAAGTAAATAAAGTAATATCTATGGTGAAGAAAATTTTTGTTAAGGCACCATCAAGAATACAGGCATTCAAAGAACAGCTTCCAGATGCCCCACCGAGCAAGGTGGTGCAGTGGTTAGACACTGGATTCGCATTCGGGAGGACGACGGTTCAATCCCGCATCCGGCCATCCTGATTTAGGTTTTCCGTGATTTCCCTAAGTCACTCCAGGCAAATGCCGGGATGGTTCCTTTCAAAGGGCATGGCCGACTTCCTTCCCCATCCTTCCCTAATCCGATGAGACTGATGATCTTGCTGTCGGGTCTCCTTCCCCAGAACAACCAACCAACCAGATGTCCCATTGCCGCCAGAGCCTGTTGTCACCCGCTGGGGCACGTGGCTGATAGCAGCAGAATACTATAGTACTAATCTCTCAGCTGTCCAGAAGGTAGTTGAAAATATACCGGAGGATGCTGCATCCGTAACTGCAGCAATGGAGCTACTCAAAGATTCTTCTTTAAAACGGGACTTATCTTACATTAGGGCCTACTACACATTTATGGCAAGAATAATTTCACAATTAGAAGGCTCAGGGAGACCTATCTATGACAATATTTCTTTGCTTGAAGAAGTGAAAATGAAAATTAATGAAGCGCCAGGTGAAGTAGGGGAAAAAGTACGCAAACAGTTTTGCAGAAGAACACTGGCCTGAAGGAGTTGTGTGCAGCTGCCGACATACTTAGTGGAAAATGCAGCACTCCTGACTGCATCATTCCTGTCCAACATGTGCCGAAAATGAAGTACGCCCCTGTCACATCTGTTGATGTATAAATTGATTCTGACTGACAAGTGCCACAGTTTTTCACTAGAAAACCTAGAAAAGATTTTGGTTAATGAACTATGGTCAGAATAAGTGAAACTGCGAATGTATTAATTAACCATTGCCACATCTTTTTTACGGAGATCTTTATCTTGCAGAAACTCAAAAATATTTGGAGTTATGTTCAACATTAATGTTTTAGATTGCTGTGCTCTGTAACTGTGTAAATATTCATTTTCCTTGTTTTAATGACTAATAAGATGTTCATACTGTCAACACTGTGTATTTTAATTTATTTTTATTTTCTCTGCATCATTTTTATTAGAGCCTATTTTAGGTTTTATAAAGCCTAAATGAACTAGTGAAGGAACCTATTTTAGGTGCCTAAAACACACTTTTTTATGACCTAAAAATCCGTGGTCTAGTCATTACAACATGAAAGCTCACGTTCAAAAAATTTTGATAAGTTCTGAAACAGCTTTTTCCATGTTTTCAATGAAACTTTTCCACCCATATTCTGTCACAGAAGGGCAAATAATAAACTAAAGTGGATTACTACTGGCATACTAATATCTAGTATATAAAGATACAACTACATACTGCGCTGAAATCCAATAACAGCCCTGAGTTCAGAGTTTGGCTTCCAAAAACGCAAAAATACAATTTAAGCAATTAATGAATTCATAAATAAAGTTAGTTCCACATTACATAAATCACAAAAAGCTGCATAAATCTTCTGTGACTAATCCATAGCGTTCATCCGTGTGAACCATTCACTATTATTATACAAAATGCAAAAATATGGAATTAAGGGCATTGCCTTACAGTGGTGCAAGTCATATTTGACAAAGAGTCAGCAAAGGATAGCTGTAACATCACAGAAAAATACTGCTTGAAATGGAGAACTATCTCACAAGGGGCACCACAAGGATCAATTCTAGGTACAACCCCCCCCCCCCCCCCCCCCCTCCATAAATGACTTACCTATAAAAATAAATCATCATTCAGTTTTATTCGCTGATGACACATCAGCACTGATAGCAAATAAAAATGCAGAATAAATACCCAAAACTGTTATAAAAACTTTAGAAAATCTATATGTGTGGTTCCATCTAAATATTTCAAAAACACAACTAAACTAAATATTTCAAAAACACAGTTAATGCCGTTTAAGACAAAACAGTAAAAATTAAATGATACTTAAATTAAGCATGGAAGACTGGAACTAAACGAAGCCGAATGTGTTAAATTCCCGAGACTCTTTAGAAAATAAACTGAATACCCCAGAATTTGCTATGTCAATCTTAGACAATGTCACTGCCATAGACACAAAAGAGGTAGTGTATCACAGCTACTTTGAGGCAATAATGAGATACGCCATTGTATTTTGAGGAAAGACTAGCAGATACAAATTATGAGGAACAAGTGCACTGCAAAGCCAAGAGAATATTATCAGCCACTATTAAGAGACCTAGATATACAATTGTTCCCTCACTGTATGTATATGAAATAAATCTTTTCACAAATAATAATCCAGAATTCTTTCCTCCAAATAACACCCGACATGGACATGAAACTAGAAACAAAGAAAGTTTTATTCTTCCTACACACAGACTCAAATGTTCCACACAGACCCCACAATATATGGGGATGAAAATATACAATTAGTTAAAAAAGAAAAATTTTCAAAAAGATTGAAACTGATTCAGTAAAAATAAAATTATATAGCACTCTGATACAAAAATACTATTATTCTACTGATGAATTTTTTAATGATGATCTGATCACTTGAGCAGGATAAAAATTAGTAGTATATATAGTCAAATATTCTATGTATATTCTATGTTGTATTCCATGTACAACCTATTATAGTAATAAATTGACAAGTCTCCTGTACAATAAATCAATGATTTGACATGTATGTTATCAGACAATAAAATTCTGACTCTGATTCTGAAACCTCTTTTTTGATGCTCCTTGGAGTTCCTACACTCATATACCAAATTTCTTTAAAGTTACTCATGTCAAAAATAAATAATTGAAGTCCCTATTTATAGTACACACGCATAAATTCCCATTCCCAAAAAACAGTAAACTTAAGAAAAAGTATATTAGCCACATCTACTATAGTGTAAATAAACATTTCAGGTTCCCTGGTCAAGCTATCACGAACAATGTCTCCATTACACAGCCACACGTAACTACTATTGTTCATCAGCAGTAGATGAAGAAAGAAAGAAAGAAAGAAAGACACACACACACACACACACACACACACACACACAGAGAGAGAGAGAGAGAGAGAGAGAGAGAGAGAGAGAGAGAGAGAGCAACAGGGAGTTACATGCATTGAGAATAGAAAATAGTGCATTGAAAATGGTTAGCCATTAGCTGAAATCTGGATTTGTGTAATAAAATCTAAAAAAAGAATGACTGATTGCTGCACTCTATAATTTATAAGGTAAGACTATTCCCAAAAGAAGTTGGGAAAAGTAAAATGGCGTAAAACTAATGGGGAACCATTCCGAAATAGAAAGTGAAGGCAATGAACAAAAAAAGGAAAACATACAGTAAAAGGAAAAGCAGGAGAAGGTATTAAAATCACAGAGCAGATGGCCCAGGCTGGCTGATCAAAAGAATAAAAAATGATGATCCAGGCACTCTGCAACATACTAAAATCTCCAGCCTAAAAGAAAAGGTGAGTTGAACACACATAGAGAAAAGACAAACACCAAGGGAAACAAATGCAAAGAAAGAGGGACAACGAGGGAAAATCAAGGGAGGGTGGAGGTATGGGAGAGAAGGCCATCCATCCTTAGAGAGTATGATTAAAAAAGACCCTCACGAATAAAAGATAAAACTAAATCAGCCGATGAGATATTGTTGCTCAACACCACAGTTGGGGTGCTGGGAAGGTAAGTGCGGCACAGAACGGCTAAAATTGGCCAGTCCAACAAGAGGCAGACGACAGTCATACGGGAGCCACAGCGACGCCGAAGTGGGTCACTGCGACAGAGGAGGCGGGCACGTGTTAACCAAGTATGGCCAATGCAGAGCCGGCAAAGGACAACAGAGTTCCTGCAAGTGGCTCGCACGGATGACGACCACACATTCAGTCCCCGGCAGGCAGATATCCGGAATCGGTTTACCGGTAGCCTGTTTGGCCAGGCTGTCAGCAAGTTCATTGCCTGGTATCCCAACATGTCCTGCAGTCCAAATGAAGGTCACTGAAGGTCCACAGTTGCCAAGAGCATAAAGAGACTCCTGGATAGTCATTACAAAAGGATGTCGAGGGAAGCATTGGCTGAGGGCTTATAGGCTGATAAGTGCTCAAGAGCGCAATAGTGAAACACTGCAGCCATCTGGCAAGGAACACTGTTCTGAACCATCAGTGTAGACTATTTCCGAGTCCTGGAACTCGCCGAGAAGAGAGAAAAACTGCCAGTGGAGAGCCTTAAGTGGAACTGAGCCTTTTGGGCCTTGCGATAGGTGGAGCCGAAGCCATGACTGAGATCTGGACCATGGAGGTGCACGTAAATGGACCTGCAGGAAAAGTGGTAGAGGGGAAGCATCAGGTTTACTAAGAAGCAACCAGAAATGAACGGCGATGGGATTCCCAGTTCTGGGCCGCCACTGTGGGAGATGGATTGCCTTTTTAGGGAAAAGGAGACAGAAATTTGGATGGCGAGGCGAACTATGAATGTGGGCGGTATAATCTGCAAGCAGTAGCTGCCACTGGAGTCGCAATGAAGGAACACCAGCTTTGATGAGGAGGCTGTTCAATGGACTCATTTGGAAAGCTTCCGTTGCGAGCAGAATCCACAGTGGTGGATAGGATCCAACAGATGCAGTGCTGAACCATACACCAGGCTCCCATAGTCAATACAGGATTGTACAAGGGCTTTGTACAGCTGCACCAGTGTAGGATGATCTGCACCCAAGTTAGTGTGGCTCAAGCATCAAATAATATTAAGATGCCGCCAGCCCTTGTCCTTAAGCTGACAAAGATGGGAAAGCCAAGTTAAGCTGTCGTCATAGACCAGACACAAAAAGCGGTAAGTCTCCGTTACATTAAGTAATTGGTCACCAAGGTAAAGTTCTAGTTGGGGGTGGACAGTACAATGACAACAGAAGTGCACGATGCAGGTCTTGGCAGCTGATAACTGAGAATCACGAGTAAAGGCCCACGACTGCAGCTTCTATATAGCTCCCTGCAGACAGCGTTCAGTCACAACAATAGAAGAGGAGCAGAAGGGAATACAAAAATTGTCAGCATATAGGAGGAGAGATACTGAGGACCCTACTGCTAACACAAGACCACTAATGGCAATTAAAAGGAATAGGACACTCCTGACAGAGCCCTGCGGGATTCCATTCTCTTGTATACAGGGCACACTGTGGGAAGCTCCGACGCGAACTCTGAAAGTGTGGAGCAACAGAAAGTTCTGTATAAAAATCAACAGCAGGCCCTGGAGACCCCGCCCATGCAGAGTAGCAAGGATGTGGTGTTGCCAAGTGGTATCGTAGGCCTTCGTCAGGTCGAAAAAGAGGGCAATAAGGTGTTGTTGCCATGAAAAAGCTGACTGAACGGCAGATTCCAGGTGGATCAAGTTGTTGAGGGTTGAGTGCCCTTGACGATAACTGCTCTGGCACGAAGCCACAGGCCCCCGAGACTCAGGCAGCCAACACAATGGCCAGCTCACCATACGCTCGAGCAGATTGCACAGAATGTTGGAGAGGCTGATAGGACGATGTCAACAGCTAGTGGATTCTTACCAGGCTTTAGCATTGGAACAATGATACTTTCCCACCGTCATTCCAGACGCAGTTGAAGACAGCAAGGAGGTGGTGCTGCTAAGCTGCTGACAGATGTTTAAGCATTTGGGAATGGGTGCGGTCTGGGTCAAGGGATGTGTCAGGACAGTCGACAAGGTCACTGAGAAATTCCCATTCATTGAAAGGAGAATTATACGGCTCAGCATGGCACGGAGCATAAGATAGGTATTGTTGTTCCACCCACTGTTTGAGGTGACAAAAGGTGGGGCAGTAATTATCAGATGCAGGGGTGCGAGCATAGTGCTCAGCAAAACGCTCTGCGATTACGTCTGGATCAGCAGATACAGCCCCATGTGTAGAAATGCCAGGTACACCCGCAGAGTGCCTGATAGCCGTAAAGTCATTAGAGATTGGTTCAAAGCTGGGGAGGAGAGGTTCATGTTCCAATGGTTAAGACGAAGTGCTCCCAACAGCCCTACTTCCATTGTCTGATGAGTAGGAAGACATGGGCACATAGCCATTAGAAGGCAATGAGATCCTCCAGGGACAGGTGGCACTTATGATGCTGGGGGAGCCGCCTACACAGTCGCTAATGGCCGCAGCTATTTCCAGTGACCATCAAGGCACTGACTTCCACCGGGGACAATCTGAGAAACAAGGGGATTGCCCATTCAGTTGAGGCAACAATGGTAGTAGTGATGGTGTGGATCATCTCATTGATGTTGCCATGCAACAGATTACACAGTGGTAGCAGAGGTGAAAGCATCCCAGTCAGCCTTGGGAAGAGCCCATCGGGGCAAGTGTCGAAATGAGGGACACTGAGGCAGGGACAGGAGGAGTAGAACGTGGTCACTGCCACACAAGACTATCCAGTGATAGACGGGAGAAGGCCAGGACTGCAAACAGAGAGATCAATGGCTGAGTATGTGCCATGTGCCACACTGAAATGTGTGGGGGCACCTGTATTTAGGAGGCAAAGGTCGAGTTGAGTTAGTAGGTCCTCGACATCTTTACCGCAGCCAATAACCTGGGTTCCAATCCACAAAGGGTTATGGGTGTTAAAATCACCTAGAAGTAGAAAAGGTGGGGGGAGTTGGAAATTAGTGCAGCCAATACGTGGGGCAGTGTGTTACCATCTGGAGGGAGGTAGATGCTACAGATGGTAATGTCCTGTGTTATCCTCCCCCAGACAGCCAAAGCTTCTTAAGGTGTTTGAAGGGGCACAGGTTTGCTACAAACAGAGGTAAGGACAAAGATACAAACTCCACCTGACAGTCTGTCACATGTAATACAGTTTTTGTAGTACCCCAATAGCCACAAAGGGCGGGAGACCGCATTGTGGGAAACCAGGTTTCTTGGAGGGCAATGCAAAAAGCAGGTCTAACACTTAAAAGCTGTCATAACTCAGCCAGTTGGGAGGAAAAATCACTGCAGTTCCACTGGATGATGATGCTTTCCACAATCAGGGAAGGCATGTAGTGACCAAGGAGGCAGGTTACGCCTCAGCATCACCTGCAGTCACTGGTTAAGTATTTGTATCCATTGCCATTGTGGATGAGGTGTCTGTGAGATCCAGGTCCTCAGGGGACACTAAAATCTCCACCTCGTCCTCAGATGCAGAACAAAAGACCAAGTTATAGAAATATGTGGCTTGACAGTAGGAATGAGAGAGGAGAAAGAGTTCTGCAATAGATTTCAGGTACTAATAGGGAATACACTTACTCTTCAAGTATCACAAGAGGAGAAGGTATACTTAGAAACGGCAGGGAGAGGTTTGAAAATTTCAGTTGGATTACACCATGGTCAGACAAAGATTCCTAAGTCAGATGTTGGAACACGTATATCCAGGAACAGATATAGAATTAGATCACAATTATATACTAGTGATGAAGAGTAGGCCAAAGTTTAAGAGAATTGTCCAGAAGAACCAATGTAAAAATAAGTAGAAACTGAAGTACTGAGGAATGAGGAAATGCATTTTATGTTCTCTAACATTGTATATACTGTGATAATGAATAACACAATTGGCAGTTTGTTGAAGAGGACTGAACATCTCTAAAAAATGCAATCAAAGAAGTTGGACAGGCAAACATAGGTATGAAAAAGGTAACCGTGAAGAAACCTTTGGTTACGGAAGAAATACTTCAATTGAACAATGAAAAAAGTAGTATAGAAATATTTTGGGAAAGACAGGATTACAGCATTATAAGTAACTTAAGAATGAAATAAATAGTAAAAGCAAGGAAGCCTTGGCGAAATGACTGAAAGAAAATGTGAAAAGAAGTGCTCTTTGGAAAGACTAATTCAGTACACAGAAAAGTCAAAACAACTTCCAGTGAAATTAAAAGCAAGGGCACAGCACTAATTGTGCAATGGAAATTCCACTGTTAGGCACAGAGAAGAGAGTGGACAGGTCAAAAAAGTACACTGAAGGCACCTACAAGCAGGATGATTTGTCTTATGATGTGACAAGAAGAAGAAATGGGAATCAATATGGAAGACTAGAAGATCTAGTATGCGAGTCTTGGGAGATCTGCAATCAACAAGCTAGAAGGTTAGAAGCAAAAACACGTGTAATTGGCATTTATGACTAAAAATCATAATCCTCTCCACTACACTGTATAAAATCTGTATAAGTGAAGGAAATTAAACGTAAATACAATACCTATACAATAATTTGTGGTAATGAAGTTCATCAGTTCTTAAAAAATCACAGATGTGTAACACCAAGTAAAAACTAGTCACAAAATTGAAATTGCAATCTGATTATAATGTAATCAAGCGATTTTCCGACAAGCTATGACCACAAATTATATGTCGAAACACTCTGTTTTGAGAGGTCTTTCCTTCGTGCTCACCCATAAAAAAGTAAAAATTGATGAACATTGTGAATTAAACTGAAAACTGTGAAGTAAATTGAAAGGCACTGGAATCTAACATGTGGCGGTGGGTGTTTTCCTTCTGTAGCCAGTGGCAGTGCAGCATACTCTAATGATGCGAGCGCAGTGACCTCTAGTGTATTGCTTGTAAACTTTTCCTCGTTCATTGTGCTGAGTGGATTGATTACATTTCACATTACTTTTTGCAGGAATATACGTAACATGAAGTAGTGGTGCTTTGAAGGCAACCAGAAACTAGGCTATTTGTCAATGCCTACAGTGCCAAGATGATGTTTAGAGACGTGTTAGTCAAAAAAGAATCTCACAGCTGTAGCGAGAACTCTTAAAGTGTTTGTGGCTGTGCAACATGCAAAATATTTGTAACAAGGAAAAATATGAATGTTATTGTTCATTGTTTCCCTCACAGCAATTTGAGCTGTCCTCTTAGGTTCCTGCCTAACCCCACACTTAGAAATCGCCAGACGCTCAGAAACACACACCAAAGTATTTCTGACAAGGAAGAATATGAATTTTATTATTGCTCGTTTCACAGGCAGCAATGTAAGGCTGTTCTCTTAGGTTCATGCCTAACCACAACACATTTTGAAATAAATACGCAAATATTTATTTTATCCTTCATTCTCTAATCAGACGGAAATGTTAAATTAAAATATACTTGTACTACATTCACAACAAACTCCCAGACTGTGTTAATAATGCTAAGATGGGAAGGAAAAAAATTAAAAAAAATAAAAAAAATTGCAGGATGCGAGCCTACATCCTTTCACTCCATAAACCACGACAATATCCATTATGCCAATGATTAATCATATGACTTTTATCTCAAGTTTTGGTTATCCTAATATTTTTTCAAGCCTTGTATCATTGCGGTGTTATTAACGGACATTTAATGATGAGGGTGACGTGTTTGTGATAGATTTTCATTGTGGCCTTGCTTTGAAGCCGCATACTGGGGCGCACACACACTACAAAGTAAATGAATAATCGAAATGCACACAGTTCACGTAGGTGACGTTCACACATGCTCAGGACAGTCGATAGTCGAAAGCCAATTAATGACATTGTGACTGCAGAAAGTAGTGTGAAGTCTACTCAACCCAAGCTGAATGGTCAAAGTGGAATGCTCTGCAGTATTATCAATGCACGTAGTTTGCACTTCTAACTCATCGCCTGCTGTAGTGTAAACACAGCAGATTTCAGAAATGCACAAATATACACATAAGTTTCCCTCCACATGTGATACTGATTTATACTGATAAATATGAAACAAAGTTAAGCCTGCTGTGATTTCAATGTTGCTCCATCCCAGCAATCAATTAGATTTATAACAATTTGTCCGCCATCACAATGCAATAAACACCACTGAGGACGGAAACAAAGACAAACACGCCATCACATGACTGTTCACTGAACACAACCTGTTAATTGTGGTTCTGCACTTAGCAAATGGAGTAGCCATGTTGGCAGCAGTCATTATAGGCATAGTACAATGAGTATTGTGTAGACAGGCTCCAAGTAGAACTACTGTAAGTAAAATTAATGCATGGTAGTGAAGGGCATACGAGGTATACCTATATAAATTAAACGTAAGTGGAATCTGCTGTCACTCCATTTGCTATACACCGATAACATCAGTCATACTTTGGAACAAGCTGCCAAGTAAGCTTGCTGTTTATCACTCTATAGGCTAGAAGCCACTGCATTAGCATGATGTCACCATGATGTTACAAATATCTGAGATGTTGTAATTTAGCAGTTTTCAGTTTACTTCAGCCTGTAGGCTATAAACTTTTGCTGTATTCAAGGTGAACATAAAATTAAAGAACCCTCAAAACTGCATGTTTTAAGGTGTAGTAGTGTGTTGGGAAGTGGCTCAATTACCTTGTACATCATTCACAAAAGTGATGGTCTTTTCAGTTACGTGCCCTACGCTATTGCTAGTGGCAAAACCCACTTTTTTTCCTAAAAGGTCTATTAGACGATGTAAAAGTTTGAAATTTCTTTCTTTTTTGTTTATGGATTTGCAATTTGGTTATGTCAGTTGCCATCAATACTTTAGGAATTTTGAATGTTTCGTAGGTTAATGTCTGTAAACTTGTTACATAGTGAGCAAAAAAAAGTGGGTCTGTCTGGTACGAAGTGCCTTGTTTTGTTTTAGGATGCAAAAACAAATAAGGTCATATGCATGAATGTCAGAAACGTAGAACACGAAGATAGGAAAGTGGCAGTAGGGACGAGCTCTGATGGAAGGAGAAAAGAATCTCATGCAGGCCTAAAAACATATCTCTATGCAAAACACCACATGTACACTGTTCTACTGAGTACTATAAATTACACAAAATGTCATCACTCAGAGATGGAAATTTCAAAAGTACATTCTTCACTTTACATACCGTAATGTAAAAGAAAAGTACAACGCAATAGGAGAGCTCATTTTACAAGTGTTAGTGTCGTGTGGTGGCTGTACTGGCTTTTGGGTAATGTAACAAGTCTCTACTCAATAAGAGATCACTAGCCAGAAGTGGCCAACATTTTCTTTGATTCTGATCAAGTGTATTTTTTGAGACTTAAGGATTCGAATTTAAAAGGCTCACAATCAATATTGTTGGCGAGTACAGTACATTATCAGAAATATACGCACAAGAAAAGGTGGCATCTGGGCCTCTCTGTCACATATTGGTCCACTCTGGAGTACTTTGCAAAACTATTCTGTTTTTCCATTGCTGCCACAACCGAACAGTAGTTCTATCATAATTGTACAGTGAAGCTAAGTGCTGCAAGTTGTACAGGCAAAGCTGACTGTGGATTATATCAGTATTTCCTCTCTCATTTCTCCCCTCTCCACAACGGCCTAAAATATTCCCTTAACTCCATCACCACCCGTGGTGCGAACTGTCTTTTGTGTCACTGATAACTCATTCAGTCACGTCAAATGTCAATAGGAAGAAAACAGGACGACGTCCAGCAAGACGTCAAGTAAGAACATAGAAACAAGGTAAACATTACTAGCAGAAAACGTAAAATTGGGAATTTTCAGCACTAATCTTATGATGGGACAACGTAATGTTATGGATGCAGCAAGCATTAGCTATCCAGTACTTTTGTTTTGAACAGTAAGCCTCTTGATATAAAACAATCACCCAATTTCAGACAGATATTTTTAACTTAATGCTAAAACATCTTCGCTTCCACAACATAATACACATCAGTGCTCATACTGCTTCAGAATTATTCACATTTTTACCATATTTAACACGAGTAAGAAGAAACCTTTTTTCCTCAAATGACAGAAACAGAAATATTATCTGGACATCACCAACCTCTTGATGCATGCGAAGCGCTTCCTCATACTTGCGGAGTTTCCGGTATGTATGTCCCAGATTATTATACAGTGGCTCCCATCGTGAAGGAATAAGTTCTCCATTTACTACCTTAATTCTTTCCAAAGCTGCAGTGAAATGTTGTTCTGCTGCTGCATAGCTGGAAGAACCAGTCAGAAGAATAAGCTCCAGACACAACATTGGCACTTGGAAATAAGTAAACTCACTAAATCATGGAAGTGTGACTTATTACATTTCCAAGTCTGAAACTCTGAACAGCAGCTCCATTTCTTATTCAAAAAATCCAGAAATCACTATGTACTCACTCTTGATTCTGATAGGCAATTGTACCCATTTCATGTAAAACAAATGGATCTCCCTCAGCAATTTCTGCAGCTTGCTTCAGAAATTTATCGGCTAGCCTAACATTGTTTGTAAGGCCATTTTCAAGTCCAATATACAAAAGTGGGAGGTGACACCTGCAATGAAAACAACATTAACAGATTTTACAGCATTGCAATTCTGTAGGTCTGTGTGTGTTTTGCATTTATTAACAATATTAAAAAATACATAAAGTTAAATTATCATGTGAATTTTTCTCCACTGTTCTTGTGTGTCATATTTCTTTAGACAACGTTCAGTAGCTTCATTTTCTTAAGGTTTCCTGTTAGCACCTGCTGAAAGACGAATTTCTGTTTTCAGTGCACAAGACAGCGTGTTCACTTCTTTTACTTGTTTCTAATGTGTGTCATTTTGTTAAATGGGGGCAAACTGCAGGAAATGATCCCTTAGAGTATAAGGAGCAGAAAAAGTGTCATATGCACATATGGCCTTAAAGGTGTTCCAAGGAAGGTACATACGTTTGAAGGTGGAGATAAAAGATATTTGACAGTGTAGGTTTCAACGATTGAAAGCATGCATGAAAAAAAGCCAGACAAGTGGGAACAATCAGCCTGTACTAGTGTTTTAACTTCACACTCAAGAAGGCATGCATGATGTTAATGATAAAGGGTTGCCATGAAGGCAAGAGCATAAGTGATGTAGGTGATACAGAGAGTGGAAATTGTTATGTACAACATTACCACCTCCTTTAGTGTGAAACTAGAATACTAGTACAGACAGAACGTTCGCACTTGCCATGTATCTTCTTATGTGTGCTCTCAATCACTGAACCTACAATGTCATAGATCTTTTGTCTTCATCTACAAATGGGTGTACATCCCTTGGATCACATTTCCAGTCCACATGATCTTTTTTATCCTTATCCTCACAGGGGTCATTTCCCACAGTTCGTTCCCATTATTCCTAATGTCCCAAATCCATTCCCACCCTCCACCCACCGATCTGGAACTCTCCTAGTCACTTTCATGCAACCTCACTCTACAAAATATCCTATATACTCATAGCTGTCAGTCTTAGACAGCTACCTCTTCCAATGACAACCTGCAAGTGTCTCTAAAACAATCTATTGTCACTTTAACCACCTCCATCCTTATCCACAACTACTTTCAAATACATCAGGAGGACTGCTATGGAAACAAGAATGGCTCCAATCTACACCAATCTTCTGTTGTCCTCCTAAAAACCATAACATCCTTGTCAAACTGTATGACATTCCCCGACTATCACCCCTGCTCCAAGTTTCCTATCTTTGCAATTGCTCCCACTGTAAAACCTCCCCCATGCACCAACTCGCTAAAGCTTACTCATATGTTCACTGTATGTTTTTATATAGGCAGACCATCAATAAACTGCACAAGTGCAGGAATGGAAACAGATCTGTGTGCCTTTGAAACACGCAGTAACCATAAGTGAAGTGTGCTATGTTGTGACTCAAGAGACCTGTGACCCAGGTATACAACATGGGCCATTAGGATCCTAAAACAAAGTTTTTATGTCTCCCCTAACTCCCAAAACTGGAACTCACTCTTCAACACATCCTCATAACCTTTCACCCACCTCGACTTGACCTTCAGTAACATACTCCCATCTTCCTTTCATTTTTAGGATAGCATTGCTTTATTTATTTACTGAATAATTCATTCTGGTACTATCTTCGATCCTGTACTTGCTGCACCATCTCCACCTTCATCTTTCCCTTCCTCCACTCATGCTCACATCAGATAAGTCCTTCTCAATGTATGGTCCTCTTAAACCTTATCCAATCCATACCTTTTTTTATCCCTGAGGAAGGAACTAATATTTATCAAGTGAAAATAATTTTTTCTACTTTTATATGTCACTATCAGCATTATTTAGAATTTTGCCTCCTGAAAATAAGCATTGGCCAGGCATTCTGACTTCCTGTAATTCTATGGGCAATACACACATAATGTTGAATTGTGTCACAAGGAAAATTCATTTGAGAAAACTACAAAAATTATGAGTGAGAAATCCTGGTCAGCACTTATCCCTCAAGAGAAGAATGTTCAGTACTGCCAATGGACACATGTAGAAGTACAGACACTATCCTAGCTCTTTGAACTATTAGTTCTTTCCTTGGAGAGGAGCAAGGTATAGGTTGGGGAAGATTAAACTGGAAGGGCATGTACTAAGTCCCCAGAATGTGAGTGATCCACTTATTGTATGGACAAAAAGAAACTAAAAATTATGTGGGGTCTAGTGTTTCAAACATTTTCTGCAGTCAAGTCGTATGGATGGAATGGGGTCATTAGGAGCAATTTTGTATGTCCAGGTGGCCAAGAACTGACAATACCCAACTGTCACAAACACCACACAGTCAAATACAACAGTAGTGGAACCTTCACCTGGAGGGAGGATGATGATAGGGTGTTTCGCCTTCAACTCAAGATTAGCCTGGAACTCAACAAGGGTAAAATTTGGGATTTTGGTGATATTTTTGAGGAAGGATTGAAAAGCTACGCTGGAAGTGAAGAGTTTCCAGAATGCTTGGAGAGGTTAGATCTGAGGAAGAGAAGGGGGAAGAGGATCCTTTTGGGATATTGGTTGGAACTGTTCTAGGTAGACTTCGATGTTCACTCCATTGGTTGTAGACTGGTAGAATGTGACATTTCTAGTTGAATGAGAGTACATGTCCAAATGGGACTGAAAATGCAGTTAAGGAGATCCAAGAAAACTGTACTGCAGTGCTAAACGCAATGTCAAAAAAGGATTACAATGACTGTTTCAAAAGACTCTTACAATGATTTCAGCTTTGTACTGATTCAGGAAGGAACTATTTCGGATAAATACAACAATTTTGTGAACGTAATCCATGAGTTTTATTTTTCATAGCCACAGTCCTATGGGAACTGGGACACACTGTGTAACCAGTAGCCAATGGGCAATGCTGAGCGTTGTTGTACAGAAACCAAATAGCCCACTAAACATCTGCAGAAATTTCAAAGTAATGGTTAAACTTCAATCTATTAGTGACTCATAACCTATTCTCAAGCCAATACAACTGATTTAAAAATTAGCTGGTGGTGTGTACTTTGCCAAACTGAATCTTGAAGTAGCATACTTGCAAATACATCTGAACAAAGACATATGGACATTTATGGTGATAAATACTACATTTTGTCTCTACTACAAAAGTTACCCTTTGGAACAGCCAGGGCACCAAGTGTATTCTAACTGTATTTAGAACAATTAATTTAGAGAGCTCCGAACACCTTGAAGTACCTAGATGACATGATTGTCTCAGGCACAAATCCAGGGGAATCCTTACAGAATCTGGAATTTGTTTTCAAAATTCTAAAGCCGCAAATCTGATATGCTACAAAGACATGCACATCATCTTTCAACGTGAAGTGCACTACTTGGGACACATACTGTCTGCACACGGCATTAAACCAGTGCCACTGCCGTAAAATACTGACACCATTAACAACCTTCTGGCTCTCAATGACGTCAAAGCAATTACATGCTATATTAGGACAAATAAATAATTATGGAAAGGTTTATCCTCATGCAGTTTCCATCAGCGAACCACTGCACCATCAGCGAACCACTGCACAACTTGTTACATAAAGGCATCAAATGGAACTGGAACAGTGAATGCCAACATGCATTTAACAAATTAAAACCATGTTTGTTTGATGCAAAATGTCTTACAACATATCATTTGAACAATAGGCTCACACTTGCTGAAAATGCTACAGACTACAATATAGGTGCTGTTCTTTCACATCACCATCATGGTTTTGACCAAACAATTGTTTTCGTTCTAAAGACTCTGACAGTGGCACGAAGAAATTACAGTCAGATTGAGAAGGATGCTTTCACGATTACATTTGCAGTCAAGGACTATATTTATGGATGTCAATTTATCCTCCTCACAGACCACAAACCTTAAAGGCTATTTTTGGATTGAACAATACTGTTTCTACAAGGGAAACAAAACATTTGAAGCATTGGGTGCTATCTCGGTCGAATTGCGACTATAAAATTACGTTAAGGTCTACAGCACAACATACAAACCCAAATCTGCTTTCACGTCTGCCAACAGGGCAAGATAACAAGTTCAACTAACCAGGTGACATCTGTTTTTCAACACATATCAATAGGCAAGACACTGTGAAAAATTTCCCAGAAACACATATTTAACTGCCAAACATTTACCTAAAGATCCTGTTTTGTCTAAGATAAATATACTCAAATAGAGTCATCTAGTAATAAGAAGTTTCTTAATCAGCTAGAGATTAAATCTTCCTGGAATATGAGGCATGCACTTATAGTTACAAAGGTGTCATCCTGGTACATTCGGAATCATGTACAGTATGAGGGGCTATTCCACACCACTTAAATCTAAGGTGTTACACACGCTAGATCCTTGCCATTGGGACATAGTTTCAATTTCAATTTATTGCTCGTAACATGTAATTTTACATACATGTGCATTTTCAACCAAGTATAAAGTTTTTACAATTACAATTTTTTTTTAGTTTACATTATTTCTTATTACATTATAATTCATGATAAATTCAAGTTATAATGGCATTTTTGGACAAGCCACTGCTTGATTTGCTTTTTAAAAGTATCCCCTGTCAATATCTTAAATTCATTTGGTAACAAGTTATTATAAACAGCCCCTTTCACATAGCAACTTTTCCCTGTTAAAGTTAATCTTCTGTTAACCGTATGAAAGTCTTTTCTATGTCTTGTTTCAGAGTTGTGAATATCCATGTTTCTTTTTGTGATCTTCAAGTCTTCTTTCAATAGCATTATAGTTTCTAGTATATACGTGGCATAAATATTGTAGGAGTTTGCAAGAAGTTCCTGGTTTTACTTTTGCTATTATGATCCTCAAGGCTCGCTTCTGTATTATGAAGACTCTTTTCATATTAGTTAGGCATGTCCCGCCCCACAGTACTATTCCATAAGACAAGAAAGGGTATACTAATCTGTAATATACAGTCCTTAGAGTTTCAGAACTAAGATATGGCAATAATCTTCTTAATAGATACAGACTGAGTGTTTTTTTTTTACAGACATAATCAGCTTGCTGCTTCCACGAAAGTCAATCATATATGCATAAACCAAAGAATTTACAATCTGTACAGGTTTTTGGAAGCTCTGTAACACTTTTGGTAGAATTTCATCAATCACAGTATTTTGTCTGTTTGTGCCATTTGGTTTAAAATGAACAATATTAGTTTTTTCTATGTTTACTTTTAGGTTGTCTCTTTCAAAGTGAATTCTTGCCTTTTCAACAAAGTTATGTATCTCCTCAACTAGACTGGGCTCACTGTCTGCATACATAGTGATCAATTGCTTATTGTCAAGAGAACTTGGGAAATCACTTTTGAATAGGACTGGGCCAAAAATAGAGCCCTGAGGAACACCAAAATGTGTATTTCTTATATTTGACCTTCTCTTCTCCAGTATTTCTCCATTCGTGTATGTAATATCCGTGCCCTGCTGTCTACTCTTCAAATACGTTTCTAGCAATTGCATGAGTTTTCCAGAGACACCACTCTTTGCAACTTTTGATAAGAGCATGCCACAATGCACTCTATCAAAAGCCCTTCAGAGGTCCAGGAATACTCCTGCTGTTTGGGATTTTTCATTTATTTTTTCAAATACATGATGGACAAATTGTATTGCTGCTAACATGGTACTTCAACCTCTTCTGAAACCAAAAATAGAGTCCTGAGGAACACCAAAATGTATATTTCTTATATTTGACCTTCTCCTCTCCAGTATTTCTCCATTAGTGTATGTAATATCCGTGCCCTGCTGTCTACTCTTCAAATACGTTTCTAGCAATTGCATGAGTTTTCCAGAGACACCACTCTTTGCAACTTTTGATAAGAGCACGCCACAATGCACTCTATCAAAAGCCCTTCAGAGGTCCAGGAATACTCCTGCTGTTTGGGATTTTTCATTTATTTTTTCAAATACATGATGGACAAATTGTATTGCTGCTAACATGGTACTTCAACCTATTCTGAAACCATGCTGGAAATCACTTAATATGTCAGCATCATTGTAATTATTATTTTCTCTATCAGTTTGGTGAAAGCTGACATTAGGGCAATGGGTCTGTAGTTCTGTATGTGCTTTGTTTTCCCCATTTTGTGTATTGGTTTAGCTACAGGCAGTTTCAACTTGTCAGGGAATGTGTCTTTGAGAACACAGTTTATTAGATGAACTAGTAGTTTCATTAGTTCATGTTTCGATTTCTTCAATAGATACAGAGAAATTACACCTAATCCCGCTATTTTTTGTTTCTGAGCTACAATAAGTTGCAGAATGTCATTTGTGCTCACTGCGGGTAGTGTGCTGCAGTTTTCTTTGTTACTGGACTCAAATGTGTCCTGTTTATTCTGTTTCATTTAGACATCATTTTCGACAGTACCTACGAAGTAACCATTAAAAATGTTGGTGATTAGTTCATACCGAACATATTACTAGAGAGCATTGCTACTGGAAAAATATTGACAAAGACACTGAAAAGATGCTGGCTTGCCACTTGTGTCAAAAACAGCATTCAGCTCTGCCTCAACAATATTTATCATGGCCACATGCGTCAGAACACAGGTCATTTAAGAATACTTACTTGTCTGGATTTTCAAGTCACACATGATGAAGCACGTTCAACAGACAATAAAGAGAGTGCTTTATTGATCTTTCTCTCTCAGCACCGTGCCACTACAAATTATGCACATCTCCAGCACAGAAACTACATTGCAGACTGCACTGTACATTAAAGCCCATTTTTAAGCCATTCATGCATCAACAAGCCGAACTTTGGCAACAGTCACAACCCAAATTTTTTAAACTGAATGATCAAGTACTCATTTCAATGTATAAGTATAGGAAAAAAAACATTGGTACCAGGTATTGCCACAGAGAAGCTCAGCAACGTAATGTTCAAAGTTAAACGCTCAAATGGAGTTGCAACCATAAAAATAATTAAT
The DNA here is from genome assembly GCF_023864345.2 of Schistocerca serialis cubense. Taxonomy (NCBI): domain Eukaryota; kingdom Metazoa; phylum Arthropoda; class Insecta; order Orthoptera; family Acrididae; genus Schistocerca; species Schistocerca serialis. The sequence goes on along the minus strand of NC_064642.1, from coordinate 628,963,918 downwards.
GAGTCTTGTAAGAGGTGTTCAAAAAGAAATGAGCCGGAGGCATAATTACAGAAACCAGTAAATGCATTTTAGAAGTATTGACCCTGGATGTTGAGACACTTGTCCCATCGTGACACAAGGCAGTGAATGGCGGTCTCATAAAATTCCCAGGGCTGCGATGTTAACCTGTTCTGCACGTACAGCTGGACGTCGTTGTCCAAGTTGAATCGTTTGCCCCTCAAAGCCTTTTTAAGTGGACCAAAAATGGCATAATCACAGGGAGAGAGGTCCGGACTGTATGGAAGGTGACCGAGAACTCCCATTTGAATTTCTGCAGGAGTGCCGTGACTATATTGGCCGTATGAGGCTTTACATTATCGTGGAGCCGAATGACCCCATGGGTAAGACTGCCTGGTCATTTTGACTTGATCACTTGGCGAAGTGTGGTTGAGGCTTGCGAGTAATGCTGGGCACTCACTGTTGTCCCGTGCTGCAGGAAGTGGATCAGAAGGAATGAATTTTTGGTCCCCTTGAAAAGGCTCTGAGGGGCAAACGATTCAACTCGGACGACGACGTCTAGCTGTACGTGTAGAACTGGTTAACATTGCAGCCCTGGGAATTTTATGAGACAGCCATTCACTGCCTTGTGTCACAGTGGGACAAGTGTCTCAACAGCCAGGGTCAATATTTCTAACATACAGGTACTGGTTTCTGTAATTATGCCTCCGGCTCATTTCTTTTTGAATGCCCCTTATACCATACAGAAGAGACATTGAGTAGACTGCTATGCATTTGAGTTTTCAGGGAAAAAGGCCTTCTTCCAAATTAGAAAACGCACACACATTAACCCAAGCACAATTCACAAACACATGAGCCGCTGTCTCCAGTCACAGAGGCCAAACTGTATACAGCGGCTGCAAGAGACGCCATCTGTGGTTGGTGGGGGTAAGGCAAGAGGCTGGGGTGGGGAGAGGGAGGGATATCAGGGTAGGAGTTGGGGAAGGCATAGTGCTGCTTGTGGAAGCAGGTAGGGATGTGATGGGGACAGATGGGGGCTGTTAATCAGGAGTTTGAGGGGCGGAGGTGGGAGTGGAAAAGGAGAGAAGCAGAGGAGGGGAAAAACACTAGTGGGTGCATTGATAGCTTGAACATGAACAGGAAAGGGGACAGGCAAGTGAAGACCATGGGGATTACAGGAATGGTTATCGAAATGGAAGCTGAACTTTTTTTCCAATTTTCGTGGTCTAAAAATGTACCTGCAGCTCACATTCAGAAGACAAATCCTAAGGAAGTTCTGAAAAATGGCGCTAGAAGCTAATGTAAGTAATTATTTTAACATAGAAGCCATTGTGTTAGTGTTTTAAGTACTGATTGTTAATTATTTTTTATCATACAGGAAATTCAAATTTAATACTGCTCGTCTTTGAATTTAGCAGATTTCATATATTCATAGCAATAAAAATAAATCTCTTTACATATACACCATCAAAACGGACGTTTTTAAGAAACTTGTGGGAGTTGGAAAGCAAGGTAAGTACAGTTTTACATTTCAACAGGTCCAGCTCCCTTCCGAAGCTGTCAGCACATGTCAATGTGCATCGAGGCATTTCTCAATGCTGGCAATATTCATGATGTAACAATAAAAAGTGTTTCATTGCCTTAATTTAACTACATATTCATGAGTACAAATGAGTTGCATATTTGAACAGGAGCATCCTAATAAACGAGCTTTTATGAAACCTTGTTACTTCCGTGAGATGCTCCTACCATAGCAGATGATCAATACGAATCATATGTTATCCGCAATGCAAACAATCGGTGAAACTTTCCCACTGCACCAACCCCTCTACTCTAACTTCAGTTTCTTCCACTGATCCCTTAGCCAGTGAGAGCAGTGCTTGCTACAACACTTGCAGGTGGTACAATTGGGTTTCATCCTTTGTTTCAATCTACAGTAGTATTTTTTCAAAGTGCCATGTTTTAGTCTACCATGTGTTCACTATGCTACAAAGCTGAAAAGACAAGTGATGTCTCTCACTCACAAAACATCCAATTGTGCTGCAGGTCAGCAACACAGAATTGGCGAGTGTAACATGAGAGGGTGGAAACAGGAAAAGGAACAACTTTGTTTTTTCCAGCAAAAGAAAGACATTTTACGGGCCAAATCATGGCCACTATCATACATTAGAAGTTGTGCTGGAAGCACATAATGTCGCTTGACATCAAAAAATCAAAAATTTCAAAGGTAGTCGCAATTGGGATTTCCGTTTCATGAAACACTGGGGATTTTCTATTTGTTGACGCACTTCAATTGCACAGGAGGTGTCGGAATGCTACATGGAAAAACTCATTGAATTTCAATGTTTCATATTCAGACAGCACACTGAAAATAATTATTATCTTCTTGGTAAGACAGGTAGTGCAGATCAAACTCCAGCATCTTTTGACAGGCCAACAAATTACATAGTAGAAGCAAAACAGAACAAAGATGTCAATGTACTGTCCTTAGGAGGCGAAAAGTTGCACTTGTCTGTCATGCTTGCTTGCACAGCTAATGGCCGTAAACTGCAACCATTCATCGTTTTTAAATGCAAAACATTACCAAAATCTGAAGTACTTCCAAAAAGCGTTATTGTACATGCTAACTTAAGTTGCTAGCACACTGAGGACTGTTATTAGAGTGGCTTAAACTTGTAGGGCAATGTCGTCCTAGTGTCTAGCTCAGTTTGACAAACATGCACGAACTAGGTCTTTACAGTATCAATCTATCTTTCCCTATGCTAGTGTACTAGATTTGTATGCAGAACCTACTACATCAGCTGCAAAGAGTAATTTAGTTGAAGCTAAGACGGAGAAGGAGGAGGAGTTTAGTGTTTAACGTCCCGTCGACAATGAGGTCTTAAGAAATGGAGCAGAAGCTCGGATACAGGAAGGACAGAGAAGGAAAGCACCTGCCTGTGCCTCTTAAATGAAATACCCAGCATTTGCCTTAAGTGTTTTAGGCAAAACACGGAAAATCTAAATCAGGATGGCCAGACACAGTTTTGAACTCTCATCCTCCCACATGCAAGTCCAGTGAGGTAACCATTGTGCTACCCGTGCAGGAGGGTAGAATGGACTTGACTATAATTTCAAGAAGGATGATGTCAATGCTACAGCCATTAGGTGTTTTTTTAACAAACCATTGAAGAGCAAACTTAAAATATGTATACACAATAGCTAACGAAAAAAGAAGACGGATAAGTAATGCCTACAGGACGTGTTAAGTATGCAACGTTGTCTAAAGTGTGTGAGAGGGTTGACCAATCTTGGAAAAGTATCCCAAACATCAAGCCACTGCAGGACTATAAGAACACAGGAAGTAACATATCCTGCCAAGGATTCTCCTGCATCTGGAACTACTTTCTACTATGGTGGCATTCCAAACTCTGAATCTACTGCCAGCCAGCCAGGTCACTCTCTCAACTTCCACCTCTATGTGAGCCAATTTTGGCATTGTTACCTGTATGTACCTTCCTTTGAAGGGGCAGGGAAGAATGGGGTGGAGGAGTGTTGGATGTGTGTGGGATACTGCAACATGGTATGATTCCAAAAATGAAACTGTCAATCTGTCGGAGGTCGTAAGTTTCTGACAACCAAAACAGTACCGACAACAGCACAATCAGAGCACACCACAAAGTTATAAATCTAAACTGCACAAAAATTTGAATGAAATGATATTTAAAGGTGTGGAACAGTCAACATAAAATTGGCACAGAAAATGTTAATCAATCTGACTTGTAAAGGCAATACACTTACATGAGTGCACGAAAGCAGATGGTCCAAGATTATACGAGGTTTTATACAAAATAATCCATCTTTTTTCCTTTCCATCAGTTAATACACAGCAAATTAATTAGTCATCAAGTTTCAGATCCTGCAGCTCTAGACTAGTAAAATTAAATCAACTGTCAATTGTTTGTCACTTAGTTGTGTTCCATTCTGCAGGGCGCACTGGTTGAGAAAATTAAATGTTTTTTGTTACTACACTATAAAAAGCATATAGTGCACCATATCCTTCATTTTCTTATGCACTTGAAGGACTGAAAAACTTTCTACATAAATCTTCACAACTAGTGCTGCACTCCTTAGTTAAAAATTAAGCTAACTGTTTTCTTTTAAAATACTGTTAAACACATTAGCAAAATAAGCAAAAAATGCAATCATAAAATGAGATTTAGGTACCCCTTCATCAACTGTGATGCCTTGAAATACGCTGCCATAGCCTGATCATGTTCATTCTCAGTAGCAAAAGAATGACCATACGCCAGCCATGCTGGACCAAAAAGTTTGTCAAGTGTAGTAGCTTTTGCCAAGTACCTTCGAGCTGGATCACTCTTTCCTGTTGAAAAAAAGGAGAACACATTCTAATATTCTATTTATCATTATGGAAGCTGTTGGTGAACAACACCACAGAGGTTTTTTTTTTTCATTAATTAAAACACTTAGATATGAACAATGCTGTGCCTTAAGGATCTTATAGAAGAAAATTAAATAATGTTCAATGGTATTAAATAATATTGTGGGACGGGACTAAAAATGTTTTATAGTTTAGTTATTTGTACGTTTCAGAGGCATAATTGCAACAGCTGGTTATGAAGCCAGTTTTACAATTATAACTTGTTTTTCCTCCTCAAGTTAAAGGAGAAAATGTTGAGGCATTGAAATGGAGTAAGCTTCACTGATGCAAAATTATCACGTCTTATTTCATTTTACAACATACTAGGAAAGTAAGGACTGTGAATGTGTTCACTGATGACACACCTTTTGTTGCTCGTGCACTGAAAAAGTTTTTGAAATAAAACAAATATTCAAAACCATTGAAAACATGGATGGCACTATCTTACGTAACCCACTTTGAGTAACATATTAAACTGGCTAGTATGCTATTGGTCACGGCTTGCTGCACCCACATATGCTGAAGTATATTATCAAACTGAGCCCTTTTTTTGTATGTAGTGTCTACATAATTTTGTTCCTTGTATTTAAATATTAGTTTGACAGGTGCTTAATTCAGCAAGTTTTTTACATTAGAGTAATACTTTATAAATTTTCAAACAATGTAAAATCCAGGATGGAATGTAACAATCTTATGAAAAGGGAAGTTGCTACTCACCATACAGCAGAGATGCTGAGTTGCAGATAGAAACAACAAAAGGACTCTTACAATAAAATCTTTCAGCTGTTAAGGCCTTCATCTCTCTCTCTCTCTCTCTCTCTCTCTCTCTCTCTCTCTCTCTCTCACACACACACACACACACACACACACACACACACAACTGCAGTCTCAGGCAACTGAAACCACACTGCAAGCATCAGCACCAGTGTGTGATGGGAGTGACGACTGGGTGGAGTAAGGAGGAGGCTGGGGTGGGGAGGGAGAGGGATAGTATGGTGGGGGTGGCAGACAGTGAAGTGCTGCAGGTTAGACAGAGGGCAGGGGATAGGTGGGGAGGAGGGGGGGGGGGGGAGTAGCAGAAAAGGAGAAAAATAAAAAGACTGGGTGTGGTGGTGGAATGATGGCTGTGTAGTGCTGGAATGGGAACAGGGAAGAGGCTAGATGTGTGAGGCCAGTGACTATTGAAGGTTGAGGCCAGGAGGGTTACAGAAACATAGGATGTATTGCAGGGAAAGTTCCCTGCCGTGCAATTCAGGAAAGTTGGTGTTGGAAGGAAGGAGTCATATGGCACAAAACTTTATAAATTTTGATTGTATTAAATGTGAAATAATAGCAAGTATGTAAGCTTGTTCACTGTTAATATTTGAGTATGTCTCCCACTTCATGGAGTATGATTTGCATGACTATGCTAGTTTCGTGACAAGTAATTTATGTCAGCTTATCGTAGGTTGTGTGTAAACCACAGATGAGCAGCTACGGAGTCACCAAGCTTCACATCACAAATTTGAAGAGGGTGCATAATATTTATATGACAAAATGATAACAAATGTTCTTTGAACATAGTATTGTATTACTGTAGACTATAATACGATGAATGGCAGACTATTTTATCCACTGCCACAAAAATATAAATATGTGAAAGAAGAGTGACAGTGAAGTGAAGTGCGTGTATTTCACGGCAATTTTGCGAAGACTGCTACTGAAAAGGCAGGCTGAGCAAAGTTAATTTTTATATCTGATGCAAACTGTGACTATAGTAACTTTAGCAATACTTTTAAGAATGGGCAAGGTCAACATGTTGAAACCTTCCATGAATTCTTTTGCGTGGGAAGAACAGAACTTTAAAAATGCACTGTCAAAAATTTAGCTGCTAAGACACAGTGACGTATTTTTTTATTATTATTATTATTTTTAATGGTTGAAAATTGCAAAATTCATTGCCTGCCAGATGGCTGAAGAAATGTGCACACTTAGTGGAGCCAGAACAGATTGTGCATGCACAACACATTTGGCACACAGCTTTGGCTGACAGTGCATCAGTTAACAGACAAGACGGTACAACCTGAATATGATTTCTAAAGCGAACTTTCTATTTGTAGTTACTGTGACAGAATTGTTGACAATTACAGTTCTCTCACAATGAAAACTCATTTAATATCCAGAAATAACCATGGTTACCAGTTTATTTTGTGTAATATGTGTTAACAGTGGAGGATAAAACTGAATTAATATTCACTGTTTTCTCTATATATACCTGCTAATAGAATCTCTTTGTACATGTTCCAAAATTTCATAGCAACGTTAAATCTAACTAACTTTCACAATCCTGCAAAAATGAAATGTAGGGAATGTGGTAGCAACTTATACCACCTAAGTATCTCAAAGATGTACGTATATGTGATTCGCTGCTTAATACTTGGACAGTTACTCAAATTAGATTGACTTTCCAATGGAAACGATGGAAATATTAGAGGAAATAAAAAGTGACACTGAAAATTCAGGGGATTGTGGTTAGAGTGATAATAGTGATTCCAATTAACAATCCAGAACACCAATACCTTCTTAGTCGAAAGAAACCACATACTAGAATAGCTTTTTGTGGCAAGAAAGAGGCTGTGAATTTTAGGCTAAATGAACCAGAGGGAAATATATGTTTAAAGTTATGCACTGTGCAAAGGTGGTTTCATATTGTAAAATCTGAACATTAATTGGACAAAGGGAACAAACAATTATACCCAAATGAAATATTTGCCAAAATGGAACTTCGAAAAAAGTGAAAGAAAAACTATTCAGAACTGTATTTTACTGATGGAGATCTATGAGACTGGGTCATTTGAAACCCAAGTAAAGTGCACATGGTTGATTTCAAGGCTTCTTCGAGCTGGTTCAGCAAATTCAGTAAAATGTACAATATAGGTAGTTGTGAAAATACAAAGTTTACTTAACAGAAACACTTAGAGGAGATGCCATTAATCTGTAATATTATAGGGAAGTTTGTACCTGACTTGAAAATGTAGCGTGCTGTTACTTTTATACAAGTGCTGTGCATTGACACTAATTAGTTGGGTTCCATAAAAAAAAAAGAAAATAAAAAAATAAAGATAGAAAAAGAAGAAATAAATAAATAAATAAATTTTGCAAACTGCAGTTTATTGTAATATAACGAATAAGAAAAGTTTTATAATTGATGAATGTTGCAGCACATTCATATACCACAATGCCAGTGACAAGTACGAGTGGATTAACTATTTCCACATTTTTATATCTGTCTTCAGGAACCTCAAAACATATTACGATCTACTACTTTTCATTGAAAGTCTTCTTACCCACTGTAGTAAATAATTAATAACTTTTTTTGAACTCTTGTCCCTGGCATCATTTGTGACGATGACAAAACGACTGTTGGTATAATGTGGATTTCCACCAGAAAATTGAAGAATCCTAAAGAGAGGCCACAGTTGGGAAGTCAGTGGGTGAAGGTTGTTGTCTTTAATCACTATCACCGACGAAATTCAATTTGTATACTGAGAAAGCAGTAAAGGAAACCAAAGAGAAATTTGGAAAAGAAATTAAAAGTTCAGGCAAAAAACATAAAACTTTGAGGTTTGCCAAAAACAATGTAATTCTGTCAGAGACAACAACAGATTTAGGACATCAGTTCAACAGAATGGATAGTACCTTAGAATGAGGTTTTAATATGAACATCAACAGAAGTAAAACATATGAAAGGTAGGTGAATTAAATCAGGTAACGTTGAGGGAATTAGATTTGGAAATAATACACTAAAAACAGTACACAAGTTTAGCTACTTGAGAACAAAAATTTGATAATGGTTGAAATAGAGAGGATATGAAATGCAGACTGGCAACAGCAAGAAATGCATTTCTGAAAAAGAGAAGGGCAATATCACCGAATATAAATTTAATTTTAGGAAGTCTCTACCGAAAGTATCTGTCTAGAGTGTACTTTCGTACAAGGGGGAGGAGGGAGGGGGACCACGTGGATGATAAACAGTACAGACAAGACGGCGATAGAAACTTTTGAAATGTGGTGCTACTGAAGGATGAAGAAGATTTGAGTGGTACATCAGATAACTGATGAATACGTACAACTTCACTGAAAGAAGGGATTGGTTATAAGACATATGCTGAGACATCACGTATCTTTCTCGAGAACAAAGAGAAAAAATAAAATTAAAATCACTAGTCTGCACAATACTCTTACAGGGATTAAAATGAGAACTACAAAAGTTGACACAAAGGTTTTCACTGCTGACAAACAAGGAGAACTACAAAAACACTGTACTTTGCACGAAGTGAAGGTGCAAACGTTGTTTGATTTGCAAGACAGCAGGAAGGAGTTATCTGAATGGGACGGAGATCAATAGATGTGATGTAAATGTACAGAAAAACAACTGACGACAGTTTCAGAAAAATTATATGGTTTATCCAAGAAAAGAGGTTCACAAATTGAGCATGTCAATATTACATTCATCTATCTCTAACCCTTATGCAAGTAGTTATTCACCTTGGCACTGATTGACACAGTTGTTGGATGTCCTCCTGATGGGTGTCATGCAAAATTCTACACAATTGGTGGTACAAGTTGTAGTGATACAAGAATTTCTATGTAAATTCTAGAAACACTCAGCCTTTTACCACCTTGAACACACAATATTCTGGATATGAGTGTGGGATGGTAGAATCCTACCTACTGCGTGTCACATGTTTGTGTGTACAGGTTTAAAAAAAGTCGCGGGAAGAAAATAGACGCAGCGGACAAACAGCGCCTGTCGGGCAATCCATAGATGTTTTATTGAGTGTGTAAGGAAGAACCATGGAGCTTATATGCAGCTCTGTGCTTACTGTGTCATTGACTATTGTTATTCAAACAAAGACAGTTGAAAAAGAACTCTTGGAAACTCTTGACGTAAGCTTCCTATAGGCAAGACTTATTTTCTGATTCGTTTTAAGAAAAGTTATAGTATCTAAGTCAACTTTCTTTCATCTGTAACTCAATTTGTTCTGACGTTCGGCTGTATGAGAGACTTAACAGAAAGTTACATATTTATGCGGAAAGTGAGAATTTTATTGTGTATGGAGGGCAAATACATCGCTAAATGACGAAAAGTATAGTTTGTATGTCTACTTATTTCATAAGTAGAAAGAGTCTAAAAATTCCTTTACCTAGAGTTATTCGACAGAGAAGAAGTCAAGAGGGTTTCCAGCAGCCAGCTAGCCAGTAAAGAAGAGTGGCTGCAAATACCAAGTAAGTCACCTCATAAAGAAGTGGAAGGTGGTTTGCGGAAATAAACAAATGTAACCCAAACTCACACTCACACTTTATGTCGTTAGAACATGGCGACCTGTGTGAAAGGACCAAGAAAACAGGAAATTTAAGTCAAAAACGAGAGAAGAAGCTGTTACATGTTGCCATAGCAACTAAACATAATAAGACAAGGGAATTACTCCGAGAAATTGGAATATGTTCAAGTATCCAATGGAGAAAAATTTAAATGAAAAAACGGTGAAGAAATGAAAAATTCACAACAAAATCAGCAAAGAAGATTTCGACGTATTTGTCTCAGAAGAAATACACATAGAACGCTACAACCAAGACGATCCAGTGCAGGGAGTATAAAGCTCTCACACACATCACAGGGATGCAGATGCGGAAACCAACATACACCCGCCGCCGCCAACACCAGCTGCTGTTCATTAGTGCTGACCTATCTGCACATCTGCTCACCTACGTAACACGAATTCTATGCCGGGTGAGCGTGAAGCAAAACTTGATTACTTTAGTACAAAGTGGTTCATGATACTGATGAGTGAACTTTTATTGTGTAATTATCATAATTAAAGTTAGTTTTAAATGCTTACAAGAGCTAAGGCATGTAAAAGTATGGAAAATATACAACAGGTTGGAGAAACTCAAGACCCAGCTATGGCCATGAAAATTAGCAAAGAAGTGCCTGACTGGGCTGAGTTGATAAATTTAATCAAAGTTCAGAGTCTTAAGTTAAACTCACTAAATTCTCAATTAAATGCTCAGAGAGCGGCTCTAAGTAAAGAACTAGACTTAGTAAATTCTCAATTAAATGCTCAGAGTGAAACTAAATATTCTAACATCCAATTTAGGTTTGTTAAACGCCAAACTCGACTCTCAAAGCAAAGAATTTAGTAATCTATGCAAAGGCATAGGTGCTTTTGAAGACTGAGTTCAATGCTATTAAAGTAGAGAATTTAAAAGTAGATTTAAAGAACAAGTTGACAGATTCTTTGACCACTCATATAAATCATATGTTTACTGAACTTAGTCAGAAACATAAGGACATTTTTCAAGATTTATTGAAAAGTTTATAACTTAACATTGAGAACAAATGTAATAATGTAGAATACAAACTTATTGAAAAGTTTGGATCTTTTGACAACATGTACAATATTGAGTATAATGATGTAAGGCAGGGGTTCAATGCTTTGAAAGAGAATGTAGATACGCAGAATGAAGTAATGGCAGTCATTCAATCGCAAATTACAGGTGTCAATACACAGGTAGATAATGTAGAAAGAAATTTCAAAGAGAAAATGGCTGACTCTGATATTATAAATGTAATTAGTTTGGAGGAACAATTTGGAGAAATTATAGATCAAAAGGTTACCGAGAGAATATTATCAGGAAACATATCGCCTATTCCTTCTTCCGAACTCAATGATACGAGGAAGGGTATGGACAACCTGTGGAGAGAAATTATCCTTATCCAAGATAAAGTAGAAAAAAGGGCAACTTCACCTAATGCTGTATTAACTAGTGAAGTGGTGACTGATTTGCAATGGGGAGCTAATTCAAGGTTATCTAGGCAATTCCCTAAATTTAAGCCGGACGGCGAGGTACATCTGACCCATTTCTTAAAGAGATTTAACCAAGCTTTACCAAAAAATTGGGAAAATTCCAAGAAGAATGAATTTGCTGTGGGATACCTTCTAGAGGAAGCCTCAGAATGGGTAACAGTAAATAATGAGAATTATTCCTCTTGGGGAGACTTTCAAAAGAAATTTAAAGACAAGTACTGGTCTGCCAATTCTCAAGAAAAGTTAATATCAGATTTATGGGACCCAAAATATTACAATAATACTTGGGGTACTATGGAGAAATATTTCGATTGGCATTTAATACAAGAAGGAAAAAGGGGGGGGGGGGGGGGTGGAGGGAATACAATGTAAGGGATGTAAAATTGTATATCCCCCAGGGACGTTAACATTCTGACTTAACGGGCGGAGTAATGACCGTCGGATCCCGAGTTGTTTACAGTGTTTTTCCAAAATAGTTTTCCTGCGCCAAATTCCTTTAAAATCTAGAACTATTCTGTAATCTTATTGCTTATAAAACCGGATATGACTGTAAAATAGAGGACAACTTAATAGAATCACAGAAAAAGTTATATCTAGACGAAATAAACTGAACAGAGTATTATATTTGTGGAAAATATAATATGATGTGACTAGCTGAACAACTGTTATACCATAGTGTACAGATTTTCTATTTTGTATAGAGTATTTAATACCTTTTATGAGATGTGATATAGATGGAAGAGTTTGTATAAGTCTTGAGAGGGGTGGGTATTGTAGCTAAAAGCATGATTCACCAGAACAGATAAATCATGACTAACACAAAACACACATCACACCTTTCAAACAACTCTCGCAAACAAGTGTGCCTGATTTTTCATCATTTGAGATTTCCATAAGGTTGCTAGGATTTCCTTCGGGGACCTCAAAGGGTGAAAGTGGGACAAGTCCGTTTTGTAGGGGCCGATTTAACACCAGACCTCCTCCGGTGTCTCACTTAAGTACCTGAGGGGTAGGGATCCTGGGAATGGGGCGTTGGAAGGGTTTCCTGTCTTTGGGGCTATCTTCTTTTTCTTCTTCGATCCTAGCATCCACTTTATTTTTCCTTTTCTTTCTTCTCATTTGAGGACTTGTCTATTTTTTCCCTCTTTTCATATTCACAAACTTCTATTGCTGAAGTCCTTCCTTATTTCCATGTTTTCTAGAAACCAAAATCTTATCTTTAAATAAGAAGGCAAAGAAATCAGACTACACGAACACTCATCCACTTATACACAATTATAACACTTCTACACAAACATTAAATTTAATTACTTAAGACAAAGCCTGTCACGATGTGAGAACTGCCAAATGTTGTAGGGAAAAATGTGTGTACATGTGGAGATATGCACCTATTTATAGGAAGCTATGACGGTTCTACATCGAATGTACATACGAAGAGGTGCCCATAAACAAAGAACAGTGACAGTTCTAAATAGAGATTAGAATAGGCACAATGAACTGATGCGCAAAGAGAGACACAAACATATTAGTTTATGGAACAAAAATGCTACATAATGAACAACTATAAAGTAGTAATGAGTAATGGACAAATAAGAAAGAGGCATGAGCAAAGAAAGAAAACGGAAGTAAGAAAGAAATTAGTCATGTTGATCATCAAGAAACGTCAGTGTAATAAATAATCTGATGAATTGAAGGATAGTAGGACGTAAATAGTAAATGTAGACATAGTATGTATTGAAAATATAGAAGTTGATAAGTTGAGGAGGACTCTAGGAAGTAAATGATATATTACAGAATGAATGCAAAGTTTAAAATAGATTTATATCTTTACCAGAAGATACTTAATTATGGTATACATATAAATGTATACTAGGGTAATGAACCGTGAGGTCTACTCGGAAAGGATAAGCTGGGCGTACCCAGCATTCACGAAGTATATAGGGCAAGCATACCTACGTGGAGATAGAACGATATGTGGCCTAAAAAATAGGGATGTTTTGTAAAGGGCGTACCTACCAGATTGGAAAAAGGAAGTGCTCTCATAAGGTCAAACCACAAGCTAGGAATAGGTGCTGATCCTATGAGAAGGTGACAGTATCATGACAAAAGTCACGAATTTTATAGGGATTATTCTGGGAAGTGGGCATTCTATGAATGTCTAGCATTATTATGTTTCGTGGAAACATATAAGTGTCAAAAGAACACTTTCATTTCGTCCAGAGTTCTTCCAAGCAACAAACAAGGAAAATAGTACATACTAAAAAGAAAGTAGTACAACAGGTAGGAATAGAAAATATATTACTCATGTGTCATAAACACCTGAAGTTTACGACTGGGGGGGGGATAAAGAAAAGAAAGAGTCGTCACAATTATTAAAGCTGGCTAAAACCATGAGTAAATGCTCATGTCTTAGTAACAAAGTAAAATAAGAAAGGAGTAGAGAAACAATAAGCGAAAGACTGTTCAAGAGAGGACAGAGAATAGTTATTGAAAGGAAAGATATGTACATAAACATATGTAAGAAATGTATACTGTTAATATATGAAATGTTATTTTGAGTGATATTATTTGCATAATGATTATGTATAAAATATTGCGTGTTCGATCGGGGGGGGGATATGTAGTGATTCGAGAATTTCTGTGTAAATTCTAGAACCACTCAGCCTTTTACCGCCTGGAACACACGATATTCTGGATACAAGTGTGGGATGGTAGAATCCTACCTACTGCGCATCACATGTTTGTGTGTGCAGGTTTAAAATCAGAAAACAAAAAAAGAAAGTAGATGCAGTGAACGAACAGCACCGACAAGTACCTGTCGGGCAATCCATAGATGTTTTAGTGAGGGTATAAGGAAGAACCATGGAGCTTATATGCAGCTCTGTGCTTATTGTGTCATTGACTATTGTTATTAAAACAAAGAAAGTTGAAAAAGAACTCTTGGAAACTCTTGACGTAAGCTTGCTATAGGCAAGAATTATTTTCTGAATCATATTAAGAAAAGTTATGGTATTGAGGCCAACTTTCTTTTAACTGTAACTCAATTTGTTCCTGACATTCGGCTGTACAAGAGACTCACAGGAAGTTACATATTTATGTGGAAAGTGAGAGTTTTACTGTGTATGGAGGGCAATACATCGTTAATTGACGAAAAGTAAAGTTTGTATGTCTACTTATTTCATAAGTAGAAAGAGTCTAAAAAATTCCTGTACCTTGTGTTATTCGACAAAGAGGAAGTCAAGAGGGTTTCCAGCAGCTGGCTAGCCAGTAAAGAGTGGCTGCAAATTCCAAGTAAGTCACCTCGTAAAGAAGTGGAAGGTGGTTTGGGGAAATAAACCAATATAACCCAAACTCACACTCACACTTTAAGTCATTAGGATGTTAGAAAGTATGAAACACAGATTTTTTGTAAAAAAGTTAAATTCAGAGGAATGATAAATAGTGCTTTATTCTCAGTATGCTCTATCGTTTGTAATACATTTTTCCTATCTTAAGGGCAATTAGTGAATACCAAGTCAGTAAAAATTATCATAAAAATTATCCTCTTTTGCCATGAACCATTCATAGAGCCATTTTTTCACATCTTCATACGAACCAAAGCACTGTGCTTGACCCCTCTATGCAAATGAGTGTTAATCGGAAGGAGCCAAGTCTGGTGAGTAAGCTGCATGGGGCAGAATTTCCCAGTAAAGTGCTTCCAACGTTTTGCGAACCAGTTTTGCCACATGTGAAGGAACGTTTTCATGAACAAACATGACTTTGTGTTGCCTCTTTCGGTATTGTGGCCTTTTTCCAAGCAGCGAATGAACAGCTCATAATAGACCATGGCCTTCTGGTCCCACCAAACACAGAGTATTATCTTTCTGCCAAAGCAATTTGGTATTGCAGTCAATGCGGATGGTGTGTTGGATCTACCCATGATTTTCTGTGCTTGGGACTGTCAAAATAAATCAACTTTTCATCATCTATAGTTATGTGATTCAAAAATCACCTTTTTTTTGTACTGAGCAAGCAAAATCTGACATGTTTTTGCACTTTTCCATTTGCCTGTTGTTCAATACATGTGGTACCCATTTACTGGTCTTCTGAATCTTTCCTGTCTCACATAGCCGACTGGAAACAGCTTGTTGACTAACACCCAATTGCTCAGCAAGTTGTTTTTGTTTTCCCAAATCAGCTTCATTCAATAATGTTTCCAATATACATCTTCATATTTATTGCCGGTTTTCCATGTTCCTTGTTTGCAACATCAAAGTCACCATTTTTTAAATTCCAAAGTCATCACTCACAGATATCTTGTGATGGAGCTTGTTCATCATAAACTTCTTGAAGTGATTGGTATGATTCAGCAGCAGTATTCTTCAAATGAAAACATAAAATTAATGCTCTCCATAAGTGCTCTTTGTTCGATTTAATTTCAACATATTGAACACAACAATACAACACTTTGCACACATTTTTCCATTTTATCATTCATGCGCAACTGTCACTTGTTGAAGATACAACAATATGGCACAATGTCAATTCTTTATAGCACAAACTGCACTGGCATGATATCTGTTGCCTGAAATCTGCACTTCATACTTGTGCACCTGGTCGATCATCAAATTGCTGAGCTGTTTGCCAAATCCCTTCCCAATTGAGAATGTTCAATGTTGCTGGCCAAGACAGGGTTTTACAAGCATGATGATAAGCAGTAGAGACACTCACCATGTACAGGTGAGCTTTATCTTGCTGGAAGGTAAGCCCAGGCTGACTTGGCATGAAAGGCAACAAAACAGGGCATAAAATATAATTGACATAGCACTGTGCTGTAAAGGCTGCCACAGATGACAACCAAAGGGATCCTGCTATGAAAACAAATTGCACCCAAAACCTTTATTCCAGGTTGCCAGGCTGTATGGCAGGTGACAGTCGTGTTGGTATCCCAATGCTGTCTGGGGCATCTCCAGGTATGTCTTTACTGGTCATCAGGGCTCAATTCAAACTGGGATTCATCACTGAAAACAGTTCTGCTCCAGTCAATGAGATTCCAAACTGACTGTCACCTGCCATACGGGCTGACAAACAGGAAGAATGGTTTGGGGAGACCATTTCTTTTCACAGCAGAACCCCTTTGGCTGTCATCCACAGCATCCTTACAGCACAGCACACAATGTTCTATGCCTCCTCTTTGTTGCCCTTCATGGCAAGCCACCCTGGTCTTACATTTCAGCAACGTAATGCCTGCCGGGACACAGGTAGAGTTTCTACCGCTTGTCATCGCACTTGCTAGGCCCTACATGATGTCCCCTGAATTTCGTATGTTTTTGGGCAGGGCTCTCCAACGAGCTTGGGATTTTGATGATCTAACATGCCAGTTGGACAGAATTTGGAACAGTACCCGTCTGGAGGACATCCAACGAACTCTATCAATCAATATCAAGCTGAATAACCACGTGCATAAGGGCCAGAGGTGGATCATCACTTTATTGGCTTGCTCAATTTCTGAAGCTCTTTCTCTTAAATAAGTAATCTAATTTTTCCAAAACTGTATTGATTTCTGTCCCATTCAAATAATACAATTCCTTTGTGCCCCCCCCCCCCCCCCACAACACAAGCACGTGCACGTGCACGCGCGCGCGCACGCACGCATACACACACACACACACACACACACACACACACACACACAGCACGCACCTCCAACAAAACACCCCCCCCCCCCCCACCCCCCCCCTACAGTGTATGTTCCTTGACTCATTGATATTCTCTTGGAATTTTAAGATTAATTCAAAATCTGACAACTGATACATTTCACAAGTATATTGACCATTATAATGCTCTTGCAGTGACTACTTGAACACACAATAAATTGTGCAATTCTTCTAGTGCATATTTTGATTACTAGGTGGCAGCAGATGGAATGCTCCACTGTTATATATGTCTATGATTATCAGAGGGGTCAGCTCTTTTCCACAATCAATATACAGGGTGTTTCAAAAATGACCGGTACATTTGAAACGGCAATAAAAACTAAACGAGCAGCGATAGAAATACACCGTTTGTTGCAATATGCTTGGGACAACAGTACATTTTCAGGCAGACAAACTTTCGAAATTACAGTAGTTACAATTTTCAACAACAGATGGCGCTGCGGTCTGGGAAACACTATAGTACGATATTTTCCACATATCCACCATGCGTAGCAATAATATGGCGTAGTCTCTGAATGAAATTACCCGAAACCTTTGACAACGTGTCTGGCGGAATGGCTTCACATGCAGATGAGATGTACTGCTTCAGATGTTCAATTGTTTCTGGATTCTGGCGGTACACCTGGTCTTTCAAGTGTCCCCACAGAAAGAAGTCACAGGGGTTCATGTCTGGCAAATAGGGAGGCCAATCCACGCCGCCTCCTGTATGTTTCGGATAGCCCAAAGCAATCACACGATCATCGAAATATTCATTCAGGAAATTAAAGACGACGGCCGTGCAATGTGGCCGGGCACCATCTTGCATAAACCACAAGGTGTTCGCAGTGTCGTCTAAGGCAGTTTGTACCACCACAAATTCACGAAGAATGTCCAGATAGCGTGATGCAGTAATCGTTTCGGATCTGAAAAATGGGCCAATGATTCCTTTGGAAGAAATGGCGGCCCAGACCAGTACTTTTTGAGGATGCAGGGACGATGGGACTGCAACATGGGGCTTTTCGGTTCCCCATATGCGCCAGTTCTGTTTATTGACGAAGCCGTCCAGGTAAAAATAAGCTTCGTCAGTAAACCAAATGCTGCCCACATGCATATCACCATCATCAATCCTGTGCACTATATCGTTAGCGAATGTCTCTTGTGCAGCAATGGTAGCGGCGCTGAGGGGTTGCCGCGTTTGAATTTTGTATGGATAGAGGTGTAAATTCTGGCGCATGAGACGATACGTGGACGATGGCGTCATTTGGACCGCAGCTGCAACACGGCGAACGGAAACCCGAGGCCGCTGTTGGATCACCTGCTGCACTAGCTGCGCGTTGCCCTCTGTGGTTGCCGTACGCGGTCGCCCTACCTTTCCAGCACATTCATCCGTCACGTTCCCAGTCCGTTGAAATTTTTCAAACAGATCCTTTATTGTATCGCTTTTCGGTCCTTTGGTTACATTAAACCTCCGTTGAAAACTTCGTCTTGTTGCAACAACACTGTGTTCTAGGCGGTGGAATTCCAACACCAGAAAAATCCTCTGTTCTAAGGAATAAACCATGTTGTCTACAGCACACTTGCATGTTGTGAACAGCACACGCTTACAGCAGAAAGACGACGTACAGAATGGTGCACCCACAGACTGCGTTGTCTTCTATATCTTTCACATCACTTGCAGCGCCATCTGTTGTTGAAAATTGTAACTACTGTAATTTCGAAAGTTTGTCCGCCTGAAAATGTACTGTTGTCCCAAGCATATTGCAACAAACTGTGTATTTCTATCACTGCTCGTTTAGTTTTTATTGCCGTTTCAAATATACCGGTCATTTTTGAAACACCCTGTATAATGTCACATGTCCAGATGCTTTCTCTATAAAGAATAACATGGTGATATCAACTTTTCCTTAAGACAGATGAAGTTCTTCATGTTTCAGTTGACATGCAGTGTTCTCAATTTTATGACAATTTAGACTGTGGAAGTATTGGTCACATTAGTGATTTCATGTAGTAGATGACATTGTTGCTGTAAGTTAGCCTCACTTGTTTTTACCCAACTCTTGGTCATATCAAAAAATTAATAAATTAAATGTTAAACAATAAGAACAATTTAAAACTTTTACAGTTGCTCAGTATGTAGTGAAATCTCACAAAACAAAAATAAAATATAGTTACACATACCTATCAAGTAGTAATAGCACCCAACAGCAAACCATGATACAGCAGATTCTGGGTACAGGTCAACTAAGCGATGTGCCAAGTAAAACAACTCTGCAAGAGACAAGAAATAGCACAACATTAAATAAATTATATTACCAAAAAACTACAACATACATTTTGAATAAATTATAAACTTCTAATTACCAAAACAAAAAAAACTACAACTGGAGAAGAAATTTCGGTTGTACATTAACACAGCGAAATTCTAAAGTGCCACCTCACTGTAAATACAACAAATAGGTGGTGTTCATAACATGATTGGACTTGTAAACACATACAGAAATCTAGCCCATTTCTCGTATCTTCTTGTCACAGTCTCTATATTTCTCCAGCTGTTTTCCTGCACCTCTCTACAATCTATGTCCTTCATAACTTCTCCTAAAAGACTGGACTCCATGGAGAAATCTTCTTTGGACATATTTTCTACAAGTTGATTTCCTTGTAAGTAAACTGTACAGCACATTAAGCAAGCAGTAGCTGTTGCTTCATATTCATTCTTCTTTCTTATTTCCTCTTTTCTAATTCTCTGTAATAATCCAACTCCACCAATCTATCTTCAAAAATCTACTGTTACAACATTTGGCTTTTGCCAATATTGTACAAGTTTTTCTCAATATAGCTGATCAATGTGTACTTCGCACAATAATTTGATATGTCAGTTTGAATATTTTATTTGCATGAAAAATGGAATAAAGCTTGGAAACATATTGGTATAGTTGCTCTATTATAGCTAGAACTTATTCACTGCTAGTTATTTCGTTCTTGTAATACTAAGGCCTGCCTCTTTATATAAACTGTTGACATCTTGTGCTCAGTATCTTATGGTTTTCTGCACTCATAGTTGGTCAAAATAAAAAGTAATGTGTGCGAAAATCCCTTAATTACATTCAGTCCCATTCTGGAGCACATATTTTGTTAGTTTTCAAGCTTCTTCTTTATGTCCTTTATGTCTGTTTAAAGGTGTTGGTGATTATCACAAGCCTAGTTAAAGAGTTTTATTTAATTTTAACAATATTGGAGAGATCTGTACTACCTGTTTATTAAATGAGTGTCGAGCATTTTAATACAAAAAAGTGTGTTATTCATGGTCTTAAGCCCAGGGCTTCAACCCACAAATGACATAAGGAATGGGAGAAGTATGGACTTCAATTAAAAAGAGATATATTGCAGGCAATGCAACACCTGAGAGCAAAGGAGGTAGCAAGAGTAACCGAGTTAGCTAGAGGTTTATCAGTCCGACACCTCACTCGAAGGGTTATGTGAAGGGTAGGAACCAGCAGAGTGAAGGTAAGTGGACACAAACAGTGCTGCTGTACCACTTGTGGAAGCCTTCAATCGACAAACAAATAACAAACTGTTAATGACTCAGGTGTGCTTGATGGGTGTGTCTCAGTATTACAGAGCACATGCAGTGGTAAACAATGCTGGTAAGCAATGTGGGAGCTGCTGGTAATGTCCATCAGCAAAGACCAGAGGACACAGCTGGAAAGTATCCTCACACAAGGAGTTACTTTGTTCTAAGAAAGCTGCAATCGTCTCCAGAGTCACCACTACAGAGTGTTGGCTTAGGCACTGACTGCACAGGTGGTGGAAGATGGTGCGAGTGCACATATGAGGCCACAGCAGATCACCCATGCAGGTTCAGTTATCTGCAAAACAGGCAGACAGTAAACTCTGTGTCAGTCAAGCTTCAAACTGCAATTCAGAATTTCGTCTTGCTCTACCACCATACGAAACCTTGTGCATGTCCTCCAGCAGAAGTTTGTCTCTGCACTGAGTTAGTACTTGTTCCTTTGAACATTCACTCAAGTGAACATCGAAAGCAGTCAATTTTACATTGTTATTCATATTTCCTTATCAAACTAAGATCATTCACTGGACACAACAATAGATACATTTTATGGTGCCAGGAGTGGGGATGGCCGTAGATTACCTGGAGCAATTACTTTTGAAATATTGGGTCCACTCAGTCCGACATCCCGGAAAAAAAAAAAAAAAAAAAAAAAAAAAAAAAAAAAAAAAAAAAAAAAAAAAATTGGAATTGTTTTGACAATGCTTTTCACTTGAACAATAACAGTGCACAAGCTAAAGGCATGAGTAAAGTGAACACCAGAGAAAGGAGGATGTAAGAAAAAGGCAGAATGAACTTTGCAGTTGGGTGCCTGGGGTCAAAGCAGTCAGACGGGAGCCAGAAATGCATGAGGATGCAGACGGTGCACAGCAGCAGATGGCGAATAGTGGCAATACTTCATTTGGTATGTGAATCAGCTTAGCAGTCATGTCACGTAATTGGGATGATAGTTTCTGTGACAACACTATTGAGCAAGTCACTCACCAGGCATTTGTTCATTTTTCTGAAGGACATTAGTTAATACTGCCATTATTTGATGGTAACAGAAATATTGTAAGTGAAAGTGTAAAATTGAAATTTGTGAAAACCACAACAGATGGTTCAGTAAGCAGCAAATTGTTAGTTAGAGAGATTTAAGTGCCACTTGACGAGATGCACATACCATTATTGTAGAGAATTACGCCAGTAAAAGAACATTAGACTATTATTCAAGCAAAATGTTCGCATGCTAGCAGGAGCATGTAGAAAGCATGACACAATAAGGCTCACAACTCAGGGCAATAAAACATTGCTTTCAGAAGCCATTCTAGGCACAATGAGAGAGAGAAAGTTGGCAGGTAGCCTTGCACTCATTCAGGAGCTATTTTTGTAGCCTTGCGCTCATTCAGGAGCTAAGTCAACATGTCGATTCAGGGGATTTCTGATGACTGAACCGAAACAATAGTGCACGTCACAGAAATAATTGACACTATTAGAAGCAAGAACTCATTTTGGCATAGGAAAGCATGATGGCCTCAGCATGAGAGAAGGAAAGTATGAAAAGCAGTATTGCAGCACTGCCAAATGAAAAGCTAGGAATGAAGTGTTTCACGTGCAGTGGACCAAGACCATATTAGCACAAGATTTAGGATCGCATAACATAAGCCATTCTAGACACAACGAGAGATTCAGAGTTGGCAGGCAGCCTTGTGCTCATTTGGAAGCTAAGAAGACGTGTTTATTCAAGAAATTTATGACAACTGAACCAAAAAAATAACTAACAGAAGCAACAGCTCACTTTGGCAGAGGAAAGTGTGACAGTATCAGCGAGGGAGAAGAAAAGTATGAAAAGTGGTAGTGCAGCACCACAAAATGAAAAGGAAGGAATGAAGTATTTCTTGTGCAGAGGGGCGGGCCGTAAGCACAAGACTGTCACCCCAATAAAAGAGGGAGGAAGGTAGAGTCAGATGTAGTGGGAAATAGAGGTGGTGATAAACGAATGTCCAAGAATGTCCGAGAGAACAGCCAATACTGATCCTACCATTTTTTGGGTTACTTTCAAGAAATGGATGGGTTGTAAGTAGTAAGGTGATTGCAGTACAACTTGCCTGGGCACAAGTGCCCATGAGACAGTCGAACATGTGACATGTTTCAGATGTGAATGAATTGGTCACTATGCAAGAGATATACAGTGTGTACATGAATTCTTAAACAAAGAGGAAATTACAACATAGTTGCCTTACACCTTACCTAGAGAAGTGTTGGTGTTGACAGCAGACCATGGAAACAAAAACGATTTTGTACAGCTGTGAGCTGTGGCACTGACAACCAGATGAAACTTCTTGTTCATTGGTGGTTGGGGGGTGGGGGGTGGGGGGGGGGGGGATGAGTGTTCAGTTAGGTTTGGCACAAAAAAGTAGCTTAAAGGTGGTGGGAGGTATAGACAAAGGGAACTGTATCTAACATAACGTGAACAAGAAGTGGATTGCACGTGAAGCAACCCTCCCACATAAGGTGGGGAAGATGTGGATCTTAAATTTGACACACTAGCTGGTAGAGATCTCTTCAACAAAAATGGAGCTGTGATTAACTATGCCATCCAATGTCTGTGGTTCAGATAGAAACTGACTGAGATGAAGATGGAGCCAGACTGCAAGCTCCGCAAAGTGCATACAGGAAAGAGGCAGCTCTTTCAGAAAAAGATACACTTCTTTCAGAACAGGTTTGGAGGTGAAGATAAGGCACACTGAAATCTGAATGCTATTAGCAACAAGAAATGAGCTATCACCTTACAAGAAAAGCAGGTAGTACAAGTTGTTAAAGAGAAATAAAAAATTGATAGTCAGTGACTTGTGAGTCACAAGCAAGGTAACAGTAAAACAGGGTCATTCCATGTCAAATCAACAAATGAAACCACGTTTTCAACCTTACCTCTTGGATTTAAATTAAATTAAGTATGCATATAGTACTCATAAATAGTACCACAAATTAATTTTTTCACATTTTTCTGATAAAAAGTTACCGAGTAATGGACTTTCAAAAATTGAAAAAATGACAAATTTTTTGACCCGCGGAACAATGTTGTTTCCTTCATAACTCGTGTTCTAATTAAGCTAGAACAATAAAATTTACTTCATTGGAAAGCTCTTTTAAAGAGCTTTTATATGATACCAAACATCATTAGTTTAATATATATATATATATTAATAGAGGGAAAATTCTAGCTTTCGGGATTGGAATGACTCCTTACCCTCTCCCTTAAAACCCACATCCTTTCGTCTTTCCCTCTCCTTCCCTCTTTCCTGATGAAGCAACCGTTGGTTGCGAAATCTAGAATTTTGTGTGTGTTTTTGTGTTTGTTTGTGTGTCTATCGACCTGCCAGCGCTTTTATAGATGATGTGACTTACATATGAAATGAGATCCATCCTTCATGAAATCGTCCCCACTCCACCAAGAGTGTCTTTCCGCCGTCCACCGCCGCCCAAGCCACCTTCCCTACCCTCTGGCTCCTTCCCTTGTAACCGCCCCCGGTGTAAAACCTGTCTCATGCACCCTCCCACCACCACCTACTCCAGTCCTGTAACCCGGAAGGTGTACACGATCAAAGAAAGAGCCACGTGTGAAAGCACCCACGTGATTTACCAACTGACCTGCCTACACTGTGAAGCGTTCTATGTGGGAATGACCTGCAACAAACTGTCCATTCGCATGAATGGACACAGGCAGACAGTGTTTGATGGTAATGAGGATCACCCTGTGGCTAAACATGCCTTGGTGCACGGCCAGCACATCTTGGCACAGTGTTACACCGTCCGGGTTATCTGGATACTTCCCACTAACACCAACCTGTCAGAACTCCGGAGATGGGAACTTGCCCTTCAGTATATCCTCTCTTCTCGTTATCCGCCAGGCCTCAACCTCCGCTAATTTCAAGTTGCCGCCACTCATACGTCACCTGTCTTTCAACAACATCTTTGCCTCTTTACTTCCACCTCGACTGACATCTCTGCCCAAACTCTTTGCCTTTACAAATGTCTGCTTGTGTCTGTGTATGTGCGGATGGATGTGTGTGTGTGTGTGCGCGCGAGTGTATACCTGTCCTTTTTTCCCCCTAAGGTAAGTCTTTCCGCTCCCGGGATTGGAATGACTCCTTACCCTCTCCCTTAAAACCCCCATTCTTTCATCTTTCCCTCTCCTTCCCTCTTTCCTGACGAAGCAACCAGGGGTTGCGAAAGCTCGGATTTTGTGTGTATGTTTGTATTTGTTTGTGTGTCTATCGACCTGCCAGCGCTTTTGTTTGGTAAGTCTTATCATATATATAAAAAGAACAAAGATGATGTGACTTACCAAATGAAAGTGCTGGCAGGTCGACAGACACACAAACATACACACAAAATTCAAGCTTTCGCAACAAACTGTTGCCTCATCAGGAAAGAGGGAAGGAGAGGGAAAGACGAAAGGATGTGGGTTTTAAGGGAGAGGGTAAGGAGTCATTCCAATCCCGGGAGCGGAAAGACTTACCTTAGGGGGAAAAAAGGACGGGTATACACTCGCACACACACACACATCCATCCACACATATACAGACACAAGCAGACAATATATATATATTGTTTATAAAAACAACATTGTTGAAATTATCGAATTTTGAAAAACTGTATTTTTAAAATTCTCAAAAAAATATATGTGAAAGATACACTTTACATCTACATATTCTGAAACTTTCAACTTGGGATGAGCATGGGATCACTATCAAAAGCAATTTTATGTTTACCACGATTCTCCAAAATCACAGTCTGATAGGTGAATTTCTATTATTTTGCTACACATGAAAATATTACAGTGTTAGATTTTGTTACATGGTCCACAAATTGTACTTTTTAAATGACTAACTGCTTATTAAACTTTAGTGGTAACTATTTATTAATAGCTGTAAAACCAATTTGGGGGGGGGGGGGGGGGGGGGGAAGAAAAAATTAAGCTATCTCTCATTTTAAAGATTATATATAAAATGATTCTTTGGTGTTGCTATCTGCAATCTATTCAGTATTTTATCTCTGGTTAATATTGTCAGCAATTTTCACCTATTGTTGAAAGTGACCCACACATTCTTTTGTTGTGAGACAGCTGTAGTGAAATAATGTGATTAACTCTGAAATGTGTTTTGAATCAAGCTTAAAGGTACTTTTGTACAAACCTCACAAGAGTCTGTAAGTTTGTATGCCTACAACCAGTTAATGTTTGCATACTATTAACATAATGAAATATTTTTTTACAGGAAGTGAAAGAATAGAGGAGTAATATTGTGTAGTATTGAATATAGAAATCTGGGGCATTCAACTTCAAAAACATTTTTTTAAATTAGTTTGTTCACTTGAGAAATATAAAATGCCTAAAATTTCAGCTTTGTGCTGTAATCCATTTAATGAAGAGGGCCACAATAACTACAAGAAAAACTTACGGCCTGGATGATAGCAAGAAAACCTTTCTTAACTTTAAATCAAAAAGTGTGTGACAAAAAAATTGCACGAGTAGAAATTTGTGATATGTCTAGCACAGAAAATGATGATCTACTGTATCCTGTGGTGAAACAAGAAACTGAAAAGGTTTTATGTGATAGTGACGTACAAGACATTGCAGCAAGTGAGGCCTTAGAAAGGCTGAATGCTTCTTTGCAGTCCGTTGGTGAGTCGCCAATTAAGAAGAAACGACTCTGTGAAGCAAAATATCCTAAGGAAAAACTAATTAAATTAACTTCAACAATTCAAACAAAGGTATTATTGTTACCTTCCGAAAAAGAAGAGGTACATGATCATGCAGAGTCTGAGATGATCAGTCAGCTAAAAGATAAATTTCGTACATGTACATCTCGAAGTAAACAGATGGACATTCTTACCATTTTACCTAAAAGCTGGAGTGTTAAGAAGTTTCGAGATGAATTAAACGTAACAAATTACATGGCTCAAAGAGTAAAAGATTTGGTGAAGGCCAAGGGAATTTTGTCTTCACCAAACCCAAAACCTGGCAAGACTCTTGATCAAACAACTGCTGATTTTGTTAGAAACTTTTATTGTTCTGTTGAGATAAGCAGGGCAATGCCTGGGAAAAAAAAGATTTTGTGCTTGTGAGAGATAACGGAGAAAAACTGCAAGGGCAAAAACGGCTGGTTTTAAGTAATTTGAAAGAAATTTATGTGAACTTTAAAGACAACCATCCAGAGCTCTACATTGGATTTTCAAAGTTTGCAGACCTACGTCCCAAAAATTGTGTTTTAGCTGAAAGTAGTGGTACACATAGTGCCTGTGTGTGTACTACCCATCAAAACTTCAAAATCATGCTGACTGGATGTAACATTCCTCAGCTGAGAAAGGATGAAGCTAATCCAATAATCCAGACTGCATTGCAAGAGTTGTATGTAATCCATCATTACCTGCTTGTCATTTTGGTGAATGTAAATTCTGCCCTGTCCCAGAAACATTTAAGACACATTTACAAGATTTGTTGAATACTAATGATATTGAAAATATAACTTAACAGCTATGGGTTTCCGTTGATCATACATCTCTAGAAACAATCATAAAATCATCTGACAACTTTATTGATTGTTATATATATATATATATATATATATATATATATCCAACAATCAACCTTCCAAAAGAGACTGAGAAATGAACTTAAAGAAGGCGAGGTCTTAGCGATCTGTGACTTTTCTGAGAATTACTCCTTTGTCATCCAGGACGAAGTTCAAAGCTATCACTGGACAAACATGCAAGCAACGATTCATCCCATTGTTGCTTATTACAAGTATGGGAACAAACTCGAGCACACAAGTCTTGTAATCATATCAGAATGCCTAACACATGACACTCTTGCTGTGCATTTGTTCCAATCGTACTTGATGGACTTCCTGACTGTTAAATTCGGTAGAAAACCAAGAAAAATACATTATTTCTCTGCTGGAGCAGCAGCTCATTATAAAAATAGGAAGAACTTTATCAACCTGTGCCATCTTGAAGAAGATTTCCAAACTGAAGCTGAATGGCATTTTTAGCCACCTCGCATGGGAAGGGAACTAGTCATGGTGTTGGTGGAACAGTTAAACGACTTGCAGCTCGAGCAAGTCTGCAACGGCCATACAGTGATCAAATAATGACACCAAAACAACTTTATATGTTTGCCAAGTATAAAATAGAAGGAATGAACTTCAAGTATGCTACTAAAGAAGATCACAAAAATGAAGAAATGAAACTTCTGGAGAGATTTGAGAAATTGTGCAAAATTGTAGGGACACAAAAACTTCACACTTTTATTCCTTTTAGCAAGGACAAAATAATAACAAAAGTGTATTCAAACTCTTATGATAATAAAATTGACTTGGTGACAGTTTCTGACAGTGATACAATACCGTTCAAAGACATAAAAGGATATGTTTCTTGTGATTATAATGGACACTGGTGGTTAACCTGTGTACTTGAAAAAAATCAGGAGAAGGATGAAATCACAGTTAGTTTCTTACATCCACATGGACAGTCACCATCTTTTACATTTCCAAGTCATCCAGACATTCTTTCCATAAGCAGTAGGGAAGTAGTGGCAATTGTGAACCCTCAAACTGCTACAGGGCGAACATATAAGTTATCCAGCGCAGAAATGTTGATGTGCAACAGACTGATTAGTTTGAAGCATGAAGAAGTGCACTAATAGGATGCCTATTTGTAAATAATAGTAACTACTAACTGAATTTAGGTCTGATCTCAGGTATTCATCTTTCTGCGTTTATTTATTTATTTATTTTAAGATTTCATTTTGTATTTATTAATTACAGAAGCATAAAACATATGTCCTTTTCTCAATTATAAGTTATTTTTAATTTCCACATTTTACAACAACATACAGCTGGTGAGAAGTAGGCCTAATATCTAAAATAAATTAGTTTTTACGAATTTTTAAAGCACCACTCTTAACGTAAAATTGCTTTTGATAGTGATCCCATGCTCATACCAAGTTGAAACTTTCAGAATATGTAGATGTAAAGTGTTTATTTCAAATATATTTTTTTGAGAATTTTAAAAATACAGTTTTTCAAAATTCGGTAAATTCAACAATGTTGTTTAATTTAACAATTTGTGTATATATATTAAACAAATACTAACAAAGAGATAGAAGGGCTGGCCAGTACTTGCCACAGCTCAGTACAGCCGATAGATACGCAAAAAACAGAACATAACCGAAAATTTATGTTCCTAGCTTTCGGAACAAATGTTCCTTCATCAGGGAGGAGAGAGGGGGAAAGAAAGGGAAGAAGGGAAAGTGGACTCAGTTACTCACAACCCCGGTTATAACGCAACAGGGAAAGGAAAACAGGGAGGGTAGCAAGGATGGAGGCATGGTTGTCAGAGGGAAGCCAAAGATATTCTACTGTAAGTACTGTGCCAGCTTCAAACCAAAGAGGATGCATACAGAAGTAAAGAGGTATATAGTATAATGATAAACACAACTATGTAGGATGAAAAGAAGCGTGAATGGCTAAAGCGGAAAGGGAAAGAGGAGAAGACTGAAGAGTAAATGGGAGTGAGGTTGTTTAACGTAGGTTCAGTCCAAGGGGATGGCGGGATGAAAGGACGTGTTGGAGTGCAAGTTCCCATCTCCGCAGTTCAGACGGACTGGTGTTGGGTGGGAGAAGCCAAATGGCACATACAGTGTAGCAGTTCCTAGGTCCCTAGAATTATCCTGGAGGGCATGCTCCGCTACTGCGTATTGGACACCTCCTAGGCGGACAGTTCGTCTGTGTCCGTTCACGCTCAGCCAGTTTAGTTGTTGTCATTCCGACGTAAAAGGCTGTGCAGTGCAGGCATGTCAGCTGATAAATGACATGTGTAGTTCCACACGTGGCCCTGCCCTGAATTGTGTATGTTTTACCAGTAGCGGGGCTGGAGTAGGTGGTTGTGGGGGGATACATGGGGCAGGTTTTGCAGCGGGGTCGGTTACAGGGGTAGGAACTGCTGGGTAGAGAAGGTAGTCTGGGAATATTGTAGGGTTTAACAAGGATGTTGCGGAGGTTAGGGGGGGCGACGAAAGGCAACTCTGGGTGGTGTGGGGAGAATTTTGTCAAGGGATGATCTCATTTCAGGGGTTGACTTGAGAAAGTCATATCCCTGGCGGAGTAATTTGTTGATGTATTCGAGGCCAGGATAATATTGGGTGACAAGGGGGATGCTTCTGTGTGGTCTGGGGGTAGGAACATTGTTGTTGGACGGGAAGGAATGTATTGCTCGGGAGATCTGTTTGTGGACAAGTTCTGCAGGATAGTTGCGGGAGAGGAAAGCACTGGTCAGGTTATTGGTGTAATTGTTGAGGGATTCGTCACTGGAGCAGATACGTTCGCCACGAATACCTAGGCTGTAGGGAAGGGAGCGTTTGATGTGGAATGGATGGCAGCTATCAAAGTGAAGGTACTGTTGTTTGTTTGTGGGTTTGATATGGACAGAGGTGTGGATGTGAGCTTCAACAAGATGAAGGTCAACATCCAGGAAGGTGGCTTGGGTTTTGGAGAAGGACCAGGTGAAATTCAGATTTGAAAAGGAGTTGAGGTTATGGAGGAAATTAAGGAGTGTTTCTTCACCATGAGTCCAGACCACAAAGATGTCATCTATAAACCTATACCAGGCCAGGGGAAGCAGTTTGTGTGTGTGTGGTTAGAAGTAATTACAGGTACAATTAGCATCTCCTCCTCCATTCACATAAAGATTCTAATAAATTATTTCATGTGCAGTAGCTTGCTTGCATTATTTTTTTTAGTGAAGAGCTTTGTGTAATACACTACTGGCCATTAAAATTGTTACACCACGAAGATGATGTGCTAAAGACGCGAAATTTAACCGACAGGAAGAAGATGCTGTGGTATGCAAATGATTAGCTTTTCAGAGCATTCACACAAAGTTGGCGCCAGTGGCGACACCTACAACGTGCTGACATGAGGAAAGTTTCCAATCGATTTCTCATACACAAACAGCAGTTGACCGGCGTTGCCTGGTGAAACGTCATTGTGATGCCTCGTGTAAGGAGGAGAAATGCGTACCATCATGTTTCTGACTCTGATAAAGGTCGGATTGTAGCCTATCGCGATAGCGGTTTACCGTATCGCGACATTGCTGCTTGCGCTGGTCGAGATCCAATGACTGTTAGCAGAATATGGAATCGGTGGGTTCAGGAGGATCATACGGAATTCCGTGTTGGATCCCAACGGCCTCATATCACTAGCAGTCGAGATGACAGGCATCTTATCCACATGGCTGTAACGGATCGTGCAGCCATGTCTCGATCCCTCAGTCAACAGATGGTGACGTTTGCAAGACAACAACCATCTGCTTGAACAGTTCGACGACGTTTGCAGCAGTATGGACTATCAGCTTGGAGACCAAGGCTGCGGTTGCCCTTGACACTGCATCACAGACAGGAGTGCCTGTGATGGTGTACTCAACAACAAACCTGGGTGCACAAATGGCAAAACGTCATTTATTCGGATGAATCCAAGTTCTGTTTACAGCATCATGATGGTCGCATCCATGTTTGGCGACATCACGGTGAACGCACATTGGAAGCAAGTATTCGTCATCGCCATACTGGCGTATCATCTGGCGTGATGGTATGGGGTGCCATTGGTTACACGTCTCGGTCACCTCTTGTTCACATTGACGGCACTTTGAACAGTGGACGTTACATTTCAGATGTGTTATGACCCGTGGCTCTATCCTTTATTCGATCCCTGTGAAACCCTACATTTCAGCAGGATAATGCACGACCACATGTTGCCAGTCCTGTACGGGCCTTTCTGGATACAGAAAATGTTCGACTGCTGCCCTGGCCAGCACATTCTCCAGATCTCTCACCAACTGAAAACGTTTGGCCAATGGTGGCTGAGCAACTGGCTTGTCACAATACGCCAGTCACTACTCTTGATGATCTGTGGTATTGTTTTGAAGCTGCATGGGCAGCTGTACCTGTACACGACATCCAAGCTCTGTTTGACTCAATGCCCAGGCTAGAGTCCTGCATGACCGAGTAAGCGAGCACAAAATATGAGATGGGGTGAGCACACCCTAACTGGATAGGCTGCCTGCACTAGTTTTAGTGACCGAGCATACAAGCCGTGACCGAATCCGTAGCACGTAACTTCAAACACGTTACACGTGTCATTATCTGTGTGAGACTGCAGCCAGTACGGGCTTCTCATTTGTGGTGTGTCTCTCTCTGTAATCATGCAGTGCAAGGAAGCCAGTGCAGTAAGATGTAAGATTGAAACCAATGTTTACACATTGAAGAAACGGGAAGGTCAAGGCATAAGATTGAAACCAATGTTTACACATTGAAGAAACGGGAAGGTCTACAAAGCCAAGTATGGAGTACATTTCTGTTGGTTATAGACAAAAACAGTGCATCTACTGGGTACGTATCATGCATAAATTGCTCCACATTATTGTGTTTCCAGTTGGGAACCACTCATTTAAAGAAACACAGGGATACCGGCAGCAATAAAAAATAGTATTACAGCAAAGTGTGTTGCAATGTGTGCTAAAGATATGAGACCTTTTAATGCTGTTTTCGGTAAACGTTTCAGAGAACTAGGCCAAGAATTAATACATCTAGGTGCGCATTATGGAGAAGTTAACGTGGCAGATGTCATGCCACATCCCTCTACTATAAGCAGACATGTCAAAGAACAAGCTGATGCAATATGAAACAGCATAATGCCTTCTGTTATTGCGGAAGTTATTAATAAAACATGTGCTCCGACAGTTGATATGTGGACTGATTCGCATAATCAGGTAAACTATTTGACGCTTACAACACATTGCTTTAACACAGATTGGTCTCTTGTGAACAATGTTTTATTTACAACAAAATTCCCGGACGTTAAGAAGACAGGAGTAAATATTACGAAAGAAAATGAGGGGAGGATGGCTTGATTGTGACATTTCGCCGGACATGTTGCACAGTTTTGTTTTTGTCTCCAACCAGGGTGCCAATGTAATAAAGCCTTGTGCTGCTCATTGTATAAACACAACACTTAGCCATACTTTCGATGAAGATAACTTCTTGTTAAATCATGCCCCTAACATCGCATCAACAATAAATACTGCAAAATGCATTGTAAGGTATATTAAGAAAAGTGGCCTCTGCTTGTCTTTGAAATCATTGTTAAAACGAGAGGTCTGCACATGCTGGAACAGCTTGTATACTATGCTGGAATCGTTACACACTCGGTATAACAAAGTTGCTGCTTTTCTGACGGAAAAGGACTTTGCTTACAGATTGCAAGGATATGATAATGAGCTTGCAGGAAAAATTGCGAATTTTCTGAGACCATTTAAAGAGGCCACAGATGAATTAGAAGGCGAAAAAGAACCGACAATCCAGTTAGTACTTCTTTGGTTTCACAAGCTGCAACAAATTTGCAGTGTCAATAACACTGTCAGGTGCGTAATTACCACAGTTAAAAGCACTGTTTCATTATGATATGCGATAGATTTATAATTAACTAACGTAATTGATGTGTACTAACAGATATGTATATTTTACCAGGAGGTACAAAGGATTAAAAATCAATCCTTGACTTTTGATTGTGAGAAGATTGTGATCACTTCCAGGCATAAAATTGCTACGTTTCTTTGGCCGTCTTTCCGTGATCTTAATATGCTTGAAATAAATAAAAAGCAGGAAATTCTTAGCAATGTACGACAAATGTGTGCTACTTACGCAATCATTAACATAACAGTTTTTGCATAGTTAGTGGATAGTTTATTATAGAGAAACGGGAATGTTATAATTCGTATAATATTTCATTAACGTAAAACACCTCGTTTTTACGGGAACGTTTCGATGGTTTCCACATCAGTTCTGTATTACTTGTCTCGTTGTTTACTATCATAGATCCTTCAAGTACTGTCATCACCACCCAGAAAGAGAGATTGTGTCAAGGAATGGAGGAACAACAGATCATCTGCAGCAGATGAAGTAGATCTCTACATTTTAATGCACCCCGGAGATGATGGTGACATCTGAAAGTGGTGGAGCAGACATGAAACAGATCTGCCAGGCCTGGCTGCAGTTGCAAGACGTATTTTATGTATCCCAGCAACAAGCGCACCCAGTGAAAGACGCTTCAGTAAAGCCGGCATGTTACTAACAAATCGCCGCAGGCAATTAAATCCAGAACGCGTTAGTGATTTACTGCTGATCAACAATAACTATAATTTTGTTTCTGTTGCAAACAAGTGAAAAGTATGACAAGTTACGTCTGTAAATGTTTAATGTTCTTTGTATGCTTTCTTTATGAAGGTGGTTGTCTTCTAGATTACAGGGACAGCACTTATTTAATGTTTCCTATTAATGAAAAGAAAAATATATCTTCTGTTTGGAAATGAGACTCGTTTTCTATCCGTGATTGTATTGAAATATCATTTTACTTTCCAAGAGCTTTATGAATTTAGCTGTGTCACGTACCTGTTCTTGGAAACATTACTTTTGTATTGAAAGAGAGAGACAGAGATAAATACATTGTGTATGTGTGTGTGTGTGTGTGTGTGTGTGTGTGTGTGAGTGAGAGAGAGAGAGAGAGAGAGAGAGAGAGAGAGAGAGAGGGGGGGGGGGGGGGGGGCGCTTGGATTTGTACAGTACAGTGCAGCAAGCAGGGGCAAGGCAGGTGAGACGTCAGCGGTGACTGGTCATGCTCGGTTATCCGCGTGTCCGGAATCTGGACAACAGACATGGGGCGAGTACATGACCGAGCCGAGTCGTGTGGGGCCGGACACGAGCGACTCGGTCCCCCCCCCCGTCAACAGGCGAGCCGTGACCGGTCAAACATTGGGCGTTGCAGCACTCTAGCCCAGGCGTATCAAGGCCGTTATTACAGCCAGAGGTGGTTGTTCCAGGTATTGATTTCTCAGGGTCTATGCACCCAAATTGTGTGAAAATGTAATCACATGTCAGTTCTAGTATAATATATTTGTCCAATGAATACCCGTTTATCATCTGCATTTCCTCTTGGTGTAGCAATTTTAATGGCCAGTGGTGTAATAATGGCATGTGATAATTACGTCATCAGTCCAAAGCTTCACAGTCAAATAAAGCTTATTCCTAATTACGAAAGGACTAATTAACTGAAATGAGACAGTGGCATCACAAACTATTTTAACATCATGTATGGAAGCAGCAATCGTTCAGTTGTATACCATGTCAGTAAGTTTACAATACAGATAAAAGTGTGAACAACTGCACTTCAAAGAATACCTGTGTAAGTCATTTAAATAATATCAGTCATTTCAGAGCTATGTGCAATGTATGAGGGCTGTTCAAAAAAGTAAGGTGACTTTTCAAACTGCGCGGGCAACGTACATTTGATTATCAATCTTTTAATCTTTTTTTTTATGTTGGTACACATGTCCTGAATATATGTTCACAGTTTCAAGTGTACAGCATACTTTGTTTTTGACAGATAGAAAGGTTAGATGTGTTTTGCATCAAATTTTGTGTGAAAAATGGAATCAAGTGCACTAAAACACTTGAAATGTTGACAGTGGCATACAATGAGTCTGCTCTAACTAAAAGAAATGTTCGGCAATGCAATTTTTTGGACATTTTTGGGGACGAGATGTATGTCGACGAAGTTGCTTCAGAAGAACCGTCGCATGAGCATCGCTCAGGAGCTCTTGGATGATGTCAATGATGATCCTGATTTGCTCAAAATGGTCATAACTGGTGATGAAACATGGGTTTACGGTTACGACGTTGAAACCAAAGCCCAATCGTCCCAAAGGAAGCATCTTGAAGAGTCATGACCGAAAAAAGCATGCCAAGTTCAATGTCACTGGTTTCCCCCACCCCACCCCACCCTGCACCCCCCTACCCATTACCGTGGCATACTGCATTATGAATTTTTGCCTCGAGGTCGTATGGTCAATAAAGAATATTACCTTGACGTTATGCGCCATTTGTGAAAAGCAATCAATACGCAAAAAAAGTCTGGAATTGTGGAACAACAATTCATGGCTTTTACATCAAGACAATGCACCTGCTCATTCATCGTTGCTTGCGAAAGATTTTATGACCAAAAACAATGTGACAATCATGCCTGAGTTTCAATGATTGAAGAAATAAAAACTGCATTGCTGGAAGTGCTCAAAGCTGCACCAAAAAGTGCTTACGAGAAGTGCTTCGAGGACAGGAATAAGCATTGGCACAAGTGTATTGTATCTGTGGGGGATTACTTCGAAGAGGACAACACGAATATTGATTAATAAATAAATATTTTTTTCATAAAAATATAAAGTCACCTTACTTTTTGAACAACATTTTTCACTAGCTAGGAGATAAGTTATCTTACACAGAGAGCATCCAGCGCAAAGTCAAAATGTTACCACAAATGAAAGCTTGGGTGACTTTTTTGCAGCACTAAAGAACACTGAAAGCACAGAAGAAAGTGTTCCAGCAGGAAATAAGAGAAAATGTTGGAGCATGACATAATAGCACCCAGCAAAAGTGGATGGAATTTCCTGCTGATAAAGATCCCAGAAAAGACAGACGGTGGTGGAAAAAAAAATTGGTGTTAGCTCACTGGCTATAATTGTCTAAATGAAATCTACCTAAATTTAGTTTATTCATTGACGAGGATAGACAAACTCACAATTTAGCAGAAGACTATTAATACATCCAATCAGACAAAGAGGATTGAGAACAGAAGGCTTTCAGTACACTATATGAACTTAATGAATATAAACACAAGCTAATGGGCTTCAAAACAGCTCCATGTACTTTCCAGAAGCTGGTGAAATCCTTTTTACAGGGCTAGAAGGCGACAAACTGTTCATTTACTTGGATGATGTAGTGATATCCTATTCCTCCTTACAGAACCACAATGTGAGAATAACATAAGTGATGGCGGCAACTGGTAGTGTTTGTAATTCGCATGTGTATGAAAGTTACAGTTCAGTATTAAAAAACAACAAATATATGCCTTGTAGTGATATTACTGTGAAGATAAACGAACAAATAATCAGTCTGTAGAAAACTGTGGAAGTCCTACAAAAAGAAATCATATACCTGAAGAAAGAAAATCAGCAGCTAAGACTCACTCAGAGAGCATGTGGGATTTCAGAAGCAGCAAATAACGAATCACAGATATTGAAGGTAAGCTGTACTGTAAAGGAACCTCCGCTCTGGGAAACGGTTCACCATAACAATACCTTAGCAATAGTAAATAAACAGCCAAGAAGAATAAGGTTCGCAGACGAAAACAAATATTCTCAGCTCTGCCAGGTAGAAGACAGTGTAAAAACCTGTAGAGTGAACGGAAGTAAGTTTTGTGAACGAAGTGATGAACAAGAAACATTCGCAGCAAAACAACATAAGTAGCTGAAGTGTGAATGTTAACAAGTTTCATGAACAAAGTAACGAACAGGAAATATATGCAGTGAAACATAATAGTGCTAATAAATATCAAAAAGAAATTCAAACAGGAGTGAAACAGTGCAATGGTCAAAATTTTGTACGTAAAACCTAAGTTACATTATTAGGTGATGGCCAAGGTCATAATGTTTCAAGTTACCTTAATGAAAACGTAAATCTTGAGTGTCTGGGGTATGTGTATCCTTCAGCAGAAGCCAAGGATGTCTTGCAAAACGCTAACAAAAAGGCTTCTGAAGCTGATGCCATTGTAATTATGACTGGAACAAATGACATAGCGAAAAACCACAGCGTGAACTTAATAAAAGATTTAAGAAGCACATTACCAAGTATCACATCGAAAAAAGTGTTTGTTGTCGATGTTCCACTTAGATATGATCTTGCAAATCGATCCTGCGTAAATCGCGAGGTACTGGAAGTAAACAAACAGCTATATCAACTGTGTTCGAAATTCAAAAATACCACAATCATTAAAGCTAGCGAGTTTGACAGGGAGTGCTATACACGACAAGGATTCCACCTCAACAACCAAGGAAGAAGATTAATCTCGGAACTGATTACCAAAACTGTGAGTAAAGAAATGGCCACCTTTACGGTAATACCACTGGACCAGGCAAACCTGTAAAGCCTGCTGGTCTGTCTGGCAAAATATTAAAAGATATGTTCCAGCAGGATCAAAATAGTCTACAAACCATTCACTCTGAGCCCAGAAAACTAGATGTATCCGAACGTTGTCAAAATGGGGCCTTGCTACCAGCAGTAGACTTACAAACAACTCAAGATATCAGCTGTATAGAAGTGCCCTTAAAAAAGACAATCTCAACCCTCTTCTTCACAGCCCAGGGTTAGCAAAAATAGTCTTCTGTTCTTACATATTAATATTCAGTCTTTAAGAAAGAAGTTGGGAGAATTGCAGTACTAGTTAGAAACTTCCAACTGTGGTATACTCAGTGTAAATGGGCATTGGCTATATTCATCAGAAATTGATCTCAATATTCCATTTGGTTACTCCTTAGCTAATAGTTACTGCAGATCAACAATTGGACATGGGGGTGTTGCAATGTATATTAAGAATGGACTAAATCTACAATACTTTATTATTGAAGTCACAGACCTGTGCATAGACACCACCTTTGAGGCTGCAGTTGTACATATACCTAAACATAATATTATTGTTGCATCTGTATATCGCACACTATCTTCTAGTGAATATGAATCTATAGTAATTTTTTTAAAAAAACTGTTAGTCTTACTAACTAAGCCTAAATATAAATACCAAATATTTTAATTTTTGGTTATATTAATATGGATATCAGCGTACAGAGTCATATCATATTGGAATTCTTGGATAGCTTAATAGCTTTTGATTGCTATTGTCTGAATGATAAACCTACTAGATATAATGCATGTTTAGACAATATAATAAGTAATATCCATGAATATAACGATGAAATTGGAGTAGTCAAGTTAGGCATAGCTGACAATGATGGGCTATGGATTACAGTCCCAGTCAGCATTCCAGATGAACAACACAAAACTGTTAGACCTATGAATGAATGCAACAGCAACATAAGAGAGTTTAGAACTAGATTAAGATCAGTTAGCTGGAATAACATCTGATACAAAGATATGTGTGTGAATAACAAGCAAATTATTTATGGAGGACATTGCAAGAATATTTGATGAGTGTTGTCCCAGATTAGTAAAAAACACACACACACACACACACACACACACACACACCAAGCTCATAAACCACAGAGACTAAATAATTGGTTCACACCATACCTCAACAGCATCAGGATTATGCTTCTTATGTTTAAGGACAGATCTCATAACAGCAGCGAGTACATTAGAATAAGAAAAATTTATAGATCTGAAATAAGCTTGGCAAAACATAGGGCGAATGATAACTATATTCTTAAATCTAGAAACAGCTGTAAAGCTGCCTGGGAAGTAATTAAATGTGAAATAATAGAGGGAAACATTCCACGTGGGAAAAATATATCTAAAAAGAAAGATGATGAAACTTACCAAACAAAAGCGCTGGCAGGTCGATAGACACACAAACAAACACAAACATACACACAAAATTCTAGCTTTCGCAACCAATGGTTGCCTCGTCAGGAAAGAGGGAAGGAGAAGGAAAGACAAAAGGATATGGGTTTTAAGGGAGAGGGTAAGGAGTCATTCCAATCCCGGGAGCGGAAAGACTTACCTTAGGGGGAAAAAAGGACAGGTATACACTCGCGCACACACACACATATCCATCCACACATACACAGACACAAGCAGACATTTGTAAAGGCCCGGGGTACTTGATCGTCAGGAGTATGTGGCTGAAGGACTGCGTCAGCTTTCAGACAACACCACATACAAAGTTTGCCAAGGTAATCCCATTCCTGATGTCCAGGCGGAGCTTCAAGGAATCCTCAGAACCTTAGGCCCCCTACAAAACCTTTCACCTGGCTCCATCAACCTCCTGACCCCACCAACACCCCGCACTCCTACCTTCTACCTTCTTCCTAAAATTCACAAACCCAATCATCCCGGCCGCCCCATTGTAGCTGGTTACCAAGCCCCCACAGAACGTATCTCTGCCTACGTAGATCAACACCTTCAACCCATTACGTGCAGTCTCCCATCCTTCATCAAAGACACCAACCACTTTCTCGAACGCCTGGAATCCTTACCCAATCCGTTACCCCCAGAAACCGTCCTTGTAACCATTGATGCCACTTCCTTATACACAAATATCCCGCACGTACAGGGCCTCGCTGCGATGGAGCACTTCCTTTCACGCCGATCACCTGCCACCCTACCTAAAACCGCTTTCCTCATTACCTTAGCCAGCTTCATCCTGACCCACAACTTCTTCACTTTTGAAGGCCAGACATACCAACAATTAAAGGGAACAGCCATGGGTACCAGGATGCCCCCTTCGTACGCCAACCTTTTCATGGGTCGCTTAGAGGAAGCCTTCTTGGTTACCCAGGCCTGCCAACCCAAAGTTTGGTACAGATTTATTGATGACATCTTCATGATCTGGACTCACAGTGAAGAAGAACTCCAGAATTTCCTCTCCAACCTCAACTCCTTTGGTTCCATCAGATTCACCTGGTCCTACTCCAAATCCCATGCCACTTTCCTTGATGTTGACCTCCACCTGTCCAATGGCCAGCTTCACACGTCCGTCCACATCAAACCCACCAACAAGCAACGGTACCTCCATTACGACAGCTGCCACCCATTCCACATCAAACGGTCCCTTCCCTACAGCCTAGGTCTTCGTGGCAAACGAATCTGCTCCAGTCCGGAATCCCTGAACCATTACACCAACAACCTGACAACAGCTTTCGCATCCCGCAACTACCCTCCCGACCTAGTACAGAAGCAAATAACCAGAGCCACTTCCTTATCCTCTCAAACCCAGAACTTCCCACAGAAGAACCACAAAAGTGCCCCACTTGTGACAGGATACTTTCCGGGACTGGATCAGATTCTGAATGTGGCTCTCCAGCAGGGATACGACTTCCTCAAATCCTGCCCTGAAATGAGATCCATCCTTCATGAAATCCTCCCCACTCCACCAAGAGTGTCTTTCCGCCGTCCACCTAACCTTCGTAACCTCTTAGTTCATCCCTATGAAATCCCCAAACCACCTTCCCTACCCTCTGGCTCCTACCCTTGTAACCGCCCCCGGTGTAAAACCTGTCCCATGCACCCTCCCACCACCACCTACTCCAGTCCTGTAACCCGGAAGGTGTACACGATCAAAGGCAGAGCCACGTGTGAAAGCACCCACTTGATTTACCAACTGACCTGCCTACACTGTGACGCATTCTATGTGGGAATGACCAGCAACAAATTGTCCATTCGCATGAGACAGTGTTTGTTGGTAATGAGGATCACCCTGTGGCTAAACATGCCTTGGTGCACGGCCAGCACATCTTGGCACAGTGTTACACCGTCCGGGTTATCTGGATACTTCCCACTAACACCAACCTATCCGAACTCCGGAGATGGGAACTTGCTCTTCAATATATCCTCTCTTCCCGTTATCCACCAGACCTCAATCTCCGCTAATTTCAAGTTGCCGCCACTCATACCTCACCTGTCATTCAACAACATCTTTGCCTCTGCACTTCTGCCTCGACTGACATCTCTGCCCAAACTCTTTGTCTTTAAATATGTCTGCTTGTGTCTGTATATGTGTGGATGGATATGTGTGTGTGTGTGTGTGTGTGTGTGTGTGTGTGTGTGTGTGTGTGCGAGTGTATACCTGTCCTTTTTTCCCCCTAAGGTAAGTCTTTCCGCTCCCGGGATTGGAATGACTCCTTACCCTCTCCCTTAAAACCCACATCCTTTCGTCTTTCCCTCTCCTTCCCTCTTTCCTGATGAGTCAACAGTTTGTTGCGAAAGCTTGAATTTTGTGTGTATGTTTGTGGATGTTTGTGTGACTGTCGACCTGCCAGCACTTTCATTTGGTAAGTCACATCATCTTTGTTTTTAGATATATATTTCCTACGTGGAATGTTTCCCTAATTTTAATCAAAAAGTAAGGTCCATAGCAAAAACTGGCCAAGTGTGAGAAGAACTTGTACTCTGAGGGTTCTGTACAAACGTAATTAGGTACATAGATAGTTCATCGATCTAGGAAATCAAAAATGTCAACGATTTTTGACTGTTATCAATACCAATACTGGCAAGATATCAGTCCTGGGAACTCCAGGACTCTTGGGAATGTTTTAATTTAAAATTGTAATTTGCACAGACAGACAGAAAAAAAGATGTGATATAATTACAAGCTAACACGTGGTCCGGTATTCGGGCCAAGTGTGATTATCACGAGCCTGGCCCATGGTACGCTGGTCACATGAAATGTAAACTTCATGGGCCCAGCCTGTGGTATATCAGTCGGGTGAAATGTGAATTGTATGTGCCCAGTCTGTGGTACATCAGCAAGGTGAAATGTAAACACCATGGATCTGGCCTGTGGTATAATGGTCACACTTACAATGTGCCCACCACACACAGCACAGATTCTTATTACCTCTTTGCCTCACACTCAGTTAAATGTTATTCTTGGTCATGTTCGCACACCCAAATATATTTTCTTAAATATTAGGGACATATCCCCACAAAATATTTTCAAAACATAAATGTTGTGGCGAGAACAATGAGTGTTATGTTGATACTTCTGCTACCGAGAATGACAGTAGTGACATCATAGCTCCTGTATGACAATAATCCAAGCAATTAATTGTTGAAGATGATATTGCTTACAAAGATCAACTAACAGAGCCCCTGACTTGGAAAAAAATACAAAATAGTCCAAAAATCTGGAACTATACAATGACTCAAGGCATAAAAGAGGCAACCTTACATCAGGTAGGAGTAAATAATAGAGAATTAGATATATTTAATATCATATTGGATAACATGTTCTGAGAGAATATTGTAACAGAGACTAAGCGGTACACAGGACAAACACATCCATTCTAAACAGAATACCTGGAACTGACAACAAATTGTTTTCTGTGGATTGTAATTAAATTAAAAGACATTTTGTACTGTCACAAGTGAACAAACTGAGATTCCACAGAATAAGTTGAAGAGCGCTCTTGTAGAAACGCCCATATTTAGAGAAATAATGTGTGCTAAAATACATCTGCAAATTACAAGATGTTTGAACTTTACAAATAATGATCTTGTTGCCAATAAAGACAAAAATAAAAACAATTTGTGCAAAACAGATCTGTGACCCAGTATATGAACCAAAAATTTAAGCAACAGTGTACAATGAAATAAGACACTCCTAACCATGAATCACACATGAAATTTAAGGTATACATATCTTACAACTAATTCAATCCATCAAAAAAGGCACAGTTCAATATTAAATTTTACAAATTATGTGAGGCTAATTCCGGTTATTGCTATGACTTTAAAATACAAGGGTCGTTCAATAAGTAATGCATCACTTTTTTTTCTCTCAAAACATATTTATTGTTAAGAGTCAGAATTCGGTGACAATATATATCAACATGCCTTGCCCATGTCTTATTTTTCTACATGGTCTCCATCACATTGTATGGCCGTATGCCAACATTGTGGAAGAGCATGTGTTCCCTGGTGGTAAAAGCTCCTGTCTTGTAGGCACAGCCATGTTTTCACTGCATGAATGACAATCTCGTCATCTTCATCTTCAAAGAAAACGACGGGGTGCTGCATTTAAAGAGACTGTTCTCGAGTGCTTTGAGGAAGCACCTACAACAAGTACTCAAGCGGTTGGACATGACATGGGAGTCACTTATCGATTAGTCTGGGAGGTTTTGAGGGATGATGGCCAGCATCCATATAGTTTCCACCCTGTCCAAGAGCTATAAATCCTGTGACGGACTATGAACACAGGCTACGGTTTTGTCGGTGGTTTCTTCTGCAACATGTTGTACGAGATCTCGACTTCCCTGCTATTGTGTTGTTTACCTTCCATTGGGATGGCCTTTACAACACTCGAAACGTTCATTTCTGGGCAATGTGAAATCCTCACACCACGTACGTCCACTGACACCAGTAACGATTTTCACTCAACATTTGGGCAGGCATGATTGGACCTGTCCGTCTACCTTCTCAACTTACCGGCACAAATTACCTCCACTTTTTGCAAGAAACTCTACCCAGCCTGCTGGAAGATGTTCCCCTGGACATACGGCTACGCATTTGGTTGCAGCATGATGGGGCACCCGTACATAACAATCATGCTGTACGCGAATATTTAAATTAACTCTTCGATGGCCAGGTAATTGGCACAGGTGCTTGTAGGACATGGCTCCCGCAACCGCCAGACCTCACACCACCAGACTTTTTCCTGTGTGGATTCTTCAAGGTTCTAATTCACCCACCTGGACGCCAACCACCCAGAAACAAAGAGGAATTAATGGATCGCATTCAACATGCTGCCAATCACATTAAGCCAATGCCAGGAATATTTGAAAGAGTTTCAGCAAAACACTGTTCAACGTTACCAAGCTTGTGTCACGTCAGAGGGTCGCCAGTTCGAGCACCTGCTTTCAATAAACAATGTCCTAGCTACAAAAAAAGCCCTTCTCAGGGCCGCCACAATTTGTAAAAGATTTTCTGTACACAAACTGACAGCTGTTGACAGGTTTGTTAGTGGTATGTCTTATCATGAAACTATAATGGA
Organism: Schistocerca serialis cubense; assembly: GCF_023864345.2. Lineage (NCBI taxonomy): Eukaryota > Metazoa > Arthropoda > Insecta > Orthoptera > Acrididae > Schistocerca > Schistocerca serialis. The sequence continues at coordinate 628,919,756 of NC_064642.1, read as the reverse complement.
TGTGTCGGTACCCCAGCAGATTTGCCCCCAGGCCACCAGAGTGGGTGGCTGGTACGCTACGATCAAGCGTGCAGGCCGCCGTGGATGCATTGCGATCTCCAGCACGCAAAGCATTCGCGGTCATGCATTGTCCAGAGAATTCAGCAACAGGGTAATCCCGCAGCCAATCAAAGCATATGGCACCAAGTTTCCATAGTTTAAAAATTGTGCGTTGTCAACCTACACAACATCAGTAATTTTGGATCCTACTGCCACCAGCTATCCAGGGTTAAAATTTCGTGACACAATTTTTCTCCACTGCGTAAGTCAAAACAAACTTCAGTGAAATCAAGTGCAAGGATGGAAACATTAGAAGCACAATGAGAATTCCACTGATAGATGTAGATGAGAGAGGAGGTATGTGGAAAGAGTGCAATGATGGCCTCTATGAGGGGGAAGACATGCCTAATGGCATGCTAGAACAAGAAACAGCAGCCAATATAGAAGAGATAGGGGATCCAGATTAGAATCAGAATTTAAAAGAGCTTTGAGGGACTTAAAATCGAATAAGACTGAAGGGCTAGATAACATTCCATCAGAATTTCTACAATTCTTGGCGGAAGAAGCAACAAAATGACTATTCACATTAGTGTATAGAAAGTATGAGTCTGGCGATATACCATCTAACTTTTGGAAAAACGTCATCCACACAATTCCAAGGACAGCAAGACTCAACAATTGTGAGAATTATCGCAAAATCAGATTAATAACTCATGCATCCTAGTTGTTGACAAGAGTTATATACAGAAGAATGGAAAAGAAAATTGAAGATGTGTTACAAGGTAATCAGTTAGGCTTTAGGAAAGATAAAGGCACCAGAGAGGCAATTCTGACATTGTGGTCAATAACGGAAGCAAGACTAAAGAAAAATCAAGACACGTTCATAGGATTTGTCGACTCAGAATAAATGCCAACAATATCAAATGGTGCAAGAATTCTGAGAAAGATAGTGGTAATCAATAGGGAAAGATATATAAGTCTAAGAGCCAAGAGGGAATAATAAGAGTGGAAAACCAGGAATGAAGTGATCAGATTTTTAGTGTCTTAAGACACTATAGTCTTCATCCCTACTATTCAATCCTCAGTGAAAGTGAAGAAGAATTACAGGACTGGCTGAATCTAATCAGCAGCCAAATGAGTACAGGATATGGACTGAGAGTGAATCAAAGAAAGATGAAACTAATGAGAAGTAGCAGAAATGAGATCGGCGAGAAACTTAAAGTCAGGACTGGTGATCACAAAATAGGTGGCAGCAAAGTAACCCATGACAGTCAGAGCAAGGATGACATGGCAAAAACGGTATTCTTGGTCAAGAGAAGTCTACTAGTATCAAACATAAGCCTTAGTTTGAGGAAGAAATTTCTGAGAATGTAGGTCTGGAGTACAGCACTTGCAGTTCTTCAAGAATTTCCGCATAAATTCCAGAACCACTTGTCCTCCTACTGTCTCGGAACACACAATATTTTAAAAATAAGTGTGAGAGAACGTACATACTGCGTGACACATGTTTGTGTGTGCAGGCTGGAAAAGAGTCACGAGCACAAGGTAGACGCGACGGTCGAACGGCATCGACAAGTGTTAGCCACCCGCGCCACAGAAGCCATATTGGAAGAGCAAGTAGTAATCAGGTAGTATTCCTTGCTGCTTTAGTGTCTGTGATTGTTGTTAAAGAAAAATGAACAATTGATTATAGACATTTAATTGTACTTCATGTGTTGGACTTGCTAGAAGTAAGACATGTTCATAATTATGTGGTTACAAAAACTACAGTAAAAAATGAATTTAATCAAATCTAATGCTAGACAAATCGATTGACTTGCAAACATTCGAATATTTATGTGAGAGTATCCACTTATTTCAAGAGGGGAGAGAGAGAGAGAGAGAGAGAGAGAGAGTCTGATAAATGCCCGTAGCCAGCATTATTCTTCGGAGGAGGTGGTTTTGGAGCGACACAGCCGGCTATCCAGAGAAGAAGATCGGCTGTGCACATCAAGTAAGTCAACTGATGTGAGAGAGGTGTGGATTTTGCTTGCAATCCAAAGTCACACCGCTTCTTATTGTCGCACAGCATTAGACACTGTATGGCAGTGAAACATGGACTGTGGGAAAACTGGAAAAGAAGAGAGTGGAAGCATTTGAAATGTGGTGCTACACAACAATGTTGAAAATTAGGTGGAATGATAAGGTAAGGAATGAGGAGGTTCAACAGAGAATCGGCCACAAAAGTAATATATGGAAAACACTGACAAAAATGAGGGACAGGATGGTAGGACATCTGTTAAGACATCACAGAATAACTTCCATAGTGCTAGAAGGAGCTGTAGAGGGTAAAAACAGTAGAGGAAAACAGAGACTGGAATACATCCAGCAAATAACTGAGGATCTGGACTGCAAGTGCTACTCTGAGATGAGAGGTTGGCACAGGAGAGGACTTTGTAGTGGGCAGCATCAAACCAGCCAGAAGACTGGTAAAAGATTTCTGTAAAGTAAAATTAAAGAGGACATAATAAAGAATGAGGAGCTGCAAACAAATACTCGTAGTTAAATGGAAAGATAAACGAGATGTTCATTTTACGATGACAAAACACAGAACAGTAGAAATGATTACACGAGGATCCCATATACTTCAAATGGTTCAAATGGCTCTAAGCACTATGTGACTTAACATCTGAGGTCATCAGACCCCTAGACTTAGAACTACTTAAACCTTACTAACCTAAGGACATCACACACATCCATGCCCGAGGACGGGTTCGAACCTGTGACTGTAGCAGCAGCACAGTTTCGGACTGAAGCGCCTATAACCGCTCGGCCACAGCAGCTGGCCAATATACTTCGATATCAAGTTGTGTTATGGAGTACAACAAGGGAATGATTGGAATTTATCAACAAAACCAAATACTAGCAAGCTTCCCAAACATGAGACAATAGTAAAAGGACATCAAAAAAAATTTTGTTTTCTGTTTGATACTCATCTTTTCAATATGTACATTTTGTGCAACAAATAGAGTTACAGTGATCATAGGACTGAAATAGCCAAATCATTACTGAAAAATATACCAAAATCACATTATAAACGATGAGGGCAGGTATCATATGGAGATTTACCAGACAGACAACACACGAAATGTTGACCGACAGCTTCATAATCAAAGTCATCAAGACTGTAAACTCGGGAGTGCACGAGAGGCAAAATTCCATTACATGCATCATATGTTTCGAGTGATATCACAGCCTTGAAGATTACTGATTTGTGTTGTTGGTTTTTGTAAATGTGCTAGTATTGTGAACTGTCAATGTATTCAGAAATTGGAGATAAATGGTACTGATTTATACTACACTGTATTCATTGATAATAAATCTTCTGTGGTATTTCTGACATGATTATTACATGAGGTTGTAATTACTTACTCAAAATTCGAGGTTGTAATTACTTACTCAAAATTCCACAAAATTATATATCAGTTGGGTCTGACACACGTACTCACATTCTGTAAGTCATATGTGATTGGTACAACATCATGTTGAGTCCCATAGTGCTCAGAGCCATTTGAACCATTTGGTACAACATCAGACCTATTTGCTGAAACACGAAATGGCTCGAAGACTGGGCAATTGTGTTTGGATTTTGGGCCCAGTCTGCTGCAACTTGAATCATGGGTTACACGGCTAACAGACATGTGGACATGAAAAAGAAAAATAATTCCGTGGGATATAATTACAAATTAAATATTTCCTGAGTTTTTCCTTTATATGTACTACAAAACCTTACTTCTTGTCAAATTTCATGGTTCTTGATGAATGAATTTGCTTCTATCAAAGTATGTGACATAAATGGCCATATATTTTGACTGCATTGACTTAGAAGCTTAAACTTTTTACATCCCCAAGGGACCACAGACCTTAATGTGATACATACAAATTCTGCCTTGATATTTCTACTTGTTCCTGAGAAAAAGTGGTATTAACAGTCGAACACACAGACAGACAGACAGAGAACAGAGTGAACCTGTAAGGGTTTTGTTGTTACTGACTGAGGCACAAAAGCCTACAAATGAAGAAATTATCATGCAAGAAAGGAAAAAAATGAGCCAACTCATAATAGGGTATAGCACGAGGAATCATTCCAGATATCCACTGTCCAGAGGCATCACTCTTTGCGTCACCTAATGTGTCACTTAGCACTGATTACAGAAATGTGTGGCTTATGAACACTGTACCCCACTCTTTCTAACTCTCTACACACAGCCATTGTGCAAGCTGAACCACTGGCACCACTCTTGAACTCACGAAATATTCCTTCTGCTGATTTCGTGTGAAGTTTTTACGACCACCCTTTGCAATGCACAACAATCACCGGCCATCGGTGCATGAGGTAGGTCTGGTTTTGGTTTAGCTGTGGTTGTTCCTTCGTGTTTCCACTGCACAGTCACACCACCAATATTCGACTTGGCCAGCTTTTGGAGAGCTGAAATGTCCCTGACAGATCTGTCACTTAGGTGATATCCAATGACTAGTCCTTAAGCTCTCCTCATTGTCCAATTCTGATGTAACCACTTCCCTACTGACAACACAAAATTCACTCCTCCTTTTATACTGGCACATGGTCAATTCCGCATTGCATAGAGGTGTCTGAACACCTTTGATCAGGTAGTATATTTCTTTCAGGAAGCAGATTTCTAACCATGGCAGGAACTGATTGAACTTTGTGCAGAAGATACAATGATTGAGAGAGAGAGAGAGAGAGAGAGAGAGAGAGAGAGAGAGAGAGAGAGAGAGAGATCTATACATTTTTACCCATTGGAGAGAAGTGTTGCATATGCAGAGAATCCAGTGCCTGAGATGGAATACAGTGGGAAGAGCAATCACATTTTCTAGCATCTTATCAGCCCAACACCTTAATTAATGGTATTGAAGGGTTGTGAGGAGCATAGGAACATACCAGAGTCATTTGAGGTGGACACAAACAAAATACCTGGCAATTAGTCAATCACTGTGTAGCTTCTTAAATTTGTTGGGGAGGAAGCAATAGCTGCATCTGTCAGTGACTGTAACTAAATGAAGATCACGCAACTACAGCGCTCTGCCTGTTGGTTTGCACCAAGGGTGGTGCTCTACATATTGTGAACCAGAGGTCTCAGGTCCATCCACGTCCATGGCCGATACTATTTCAGCCCTGTCTAAGATTTTTGCAATAGAGCGACTTCCTTATACCATAGTTAACAATAACAGCCACCAGTTTGTTTCCCAAAAATTTTCATTCTTTTGTAAGGCTAGTGAGGTTCGCCCTCTCATAACTCCTCCATTTCATCATCAATCTAACAGTGAGGCCCACTGCATGGTTCGGACATTTAAAACTTAGTTGCAGAAGTACATATCTGGCAGGTCCACTGAATCTGCTTTACACCGTTTTTTAAGTTCATACCATTTCACTCCAGTGGTGGACAAGTGCCCAGTGGAGCTGCTACATGGACCCCAACCAAGGAACTTCCTTCACCTGCAGCATCCAATGCTGTGTCCGCCAATGTCGTCGGCTACATAACGGTTCTGGCCGCATGCGCCTGTCTCGGCTCATGGTTTTGGCCGCAGGCTGGGTTCCTGCTGTTATCGAGCATCACTCGGTCTGGCGCCTGTGCATCATCTGCATTCTTGATGGACGGATGTCCCGTCCCTTTGACCAGCTGCGGCCACACACATTGGGGTCTGTTCCGAAAGGGCCACCGCCTCCCACCCCAATGCCTGTTCCTGTGTCACAGACGATCTGGTTTGTGCTGCAGCGGAGATTGCTGCCTCTGACCCATTCCTCACCTGCCGTCTCTGGTGCAGCCCCACTGCACCTAATGCTGCTGCCGCCTCTGTTGCTGGGTCCTGTGCAGCCATTGTTTTTGACATGCCCTCTGATGTCTCGTTTACTGACCCCTGACCTTGATGAGGAGGTTGCCGTGGAGATGCCATCCCTGGTACTGCCCTTCAGCCTCTCACGAGAGAGGGGATGGTGTGCCAAACCGCTCCATCATCACTTCCGCCCCTAATCAGTGGTACCTGTCGGCTACATGGTGGTGCAGCAGCCAGTTTTTTTATGTATTCATGTCGTTTTTCCACCAACTAGAAGGGAGGAATGATGTACCTTCACTCATGATAAGTTCTATTTCAGAGATCATGCATCCATACAATTCATAAGCCCACTCATAGAGGCCACCTGGGTCTGCCTTGGATGTTGGGTTTGTGGGGCGCTCAACTGCGTGGTTATCAGCGGTCTGCCTTGGATGCACTCTGTTGAGCCGACAAAGAAGCAGTATTATTTAGGTGACCACAAACGAGCGCTTGGCTTATTCTGTAACTGTATTACAGTTGTCCATTCAATGTGTTCAGTGCTACAAGCAACCTGTACTTCACTGTATCGTATGTTGGCTTTATCAAGTACCATATTCCATAAATCATGTTTGTTCTTGTTACAACACATGCAATCCTGACGGACACTTCAATGTTGTAATTAATGTCCTAAAGAAAAATGTAGGTGTATTTTGCTTACATCTGTGAAACAGGAGGGTAGATGTATGAGAGTAGGACTGGGATGGCACCATTGAGAACCTATGCTTTCCTCCCAGACTTCAAGAAAAGGGTTTCTAATGAATCACATCAATCTCAGTCAGGGCCTGGGAATGTATGTGGTATTCAGAAGCATTTCCTGCTTACCAATAATGGGCATGGGCAAACACATTACATGCATGTGTATAATGTAGTCTTTAGTGTTTAGATTGTTCTCCCAAAGTGACAAAAAACATTTCACTAGCCAGTTTTATTTTACCTGCCCTGTGCCATTATCTGGTGTAAATACCAGGGGGTGGAAAATAATTTGATTTTTTTTTTTCTGCATAGATATAATCATACACTGCTCCTACTTGTTTTCTGAGTGTGTTGCATGAAGTATTTACTTATGTGAAAATTTTTCAACAGCAACTACATGGCAGCTGCATTGCATTATTGTTAAAAACTAAAGCCATAAACAAGTCTTTTTATATACTCACAGATTATTTTTTGCAAACATTACTGAAGAAAAAAAAAAAAAGAAAAAAAGAGGCAGCTATGCTTCCTTAACACACTTTCTGAGAAGAGGAACGCACTTACTGTTTGACATCTTGAGATCGACAAGGCACGCAATATGTACAGGAAAGCACCCACTGTGATAGGAGTCCTTCTTAAGCACCCTACAAAAACAAACAAACAAGATATCTGCCATTAGTAAAGTTCAAAATTTATGCTACATCTACACAAGTGAAACAACACTAGCTGTAAAATTTAAGAGAAAAAAATGCAGTCAGTGAGTGGTGAGCAACAAGTGTGTGCTTCTACATGAAGAATACAGATTCAACACCCAGCACCACAAGAAATTCTCACTGACTGGAAGATCAGAATGGAACAGAATATACTTTGTGTACTGTAATTAGAAGTGACTTGAAGAAGTAGTATTAGTTCCAGCTTCAAATGGCTGTTAGAATACATTGAGGTGACTAAAGTCTTGGGGTTCAGATGGGATAGTGATGTGAAAATATGAATTTAAGCAAGTGAAGGTCATTTAGCCTCTCACACTCAATTCCGTCTCTCCCTTCCAAGTTTTTGAACCCTGGGAACCTGAGCAGCCCTGAGGAAAATTGAGTAATCAACCACGCTGGAGAACAGGGTCAAGGCACACAAGAGCAGGAGAAATGGTCTTCCGAAGAATAGCTATGGGCTGATAACCCATATCAAGAAAAAAATCTTATTACTAAAGCTCCAGGAAATAGAATTAGATGGACCCTCAGGCATTACGTAGAATTGCAGCCCTTGGAAGTCTGATTGGAATAGTGAAAACATTGAAGGTGGATACCATTGCCTTGCAAGAGATAAGGTGGACTGGACAGGGTACCTTCCAGAAACAGCAGTGTTCTGTGTAACATAGCGGCCACAATAGTGAACACATATTTGGTGTGGGATTTATAGTCTATCAAAGCACTGAACAACTAGTAACAGGATTTAAAGCAGTAAGTCCATATATATGAATAAAGGGGAAATTCTTTAACTAAAGTCTTCTAAATGCACATGCCTCTACTAAGGAGAAGACAGCTGAAGAGGAGGAGATCTTCTTCAAGGAACTGGAACAAGCATATTGACAGTGTCCAAAAAATGATATAAAATGGTGATAGGAGATATGAATGCTAAGGTAGGGCAGGAGTGGGTCTTCTCCCCTACGACTGGTAAATATAGCATTCATAAAGAGAGAAATGACGATGGACACCTCTTGATAAATTTTGCAGCATCAGTTAACATGACAGTTTCTGGCAAATGGTTCCAGCATAAGAATATAATAAAATGACCTGAGTGTCACCAGGTAACAATGCTAGGAACCAAATTGTTCATATATTACCAGATACCAGGCATGGCTCTGATGTACTAGACTGATCATTACCTCCTCACACCAAAAATTAGAGGAAGAATTTCAACTGTACATAAAAGTTAAAGGAGAAAGGCCAAATAAGTAAAATACCTCCGAACTTAGGGACCCACAGTAGGCTGAACACCTAGCTATTAATTTGGAAAATAGATTAACAGGAATCCTACAGAATTATACTCAACATAAATCACCAATGGAATAAAACCAAAAATGAAAAACAGGCTGCTGCTGCAGAGGAAGTGATTGGTTTGGAACAACAGACCAGAAGGAATGAATGGTATGATGAAGAGTGTGTGGAAGCAACAAGAACAAAAAAGGAAACATGTAACGATATGTTCAGAAGAACAAGAGTGCTAGTGGATGACTATAGAGGAAAAAGAAGTACTGAAAAATGTTTTCTGAAAGCAAAGATGAGAAGCCTTTTCAAAATATGGTTGCAGAACACTGAAGAACACTAACAAAAGCAGGATATTCTACAAAAAGGTCAATAACCTCAGAAAGGAATTTCAACGAAAAACAACACGAAGTAGAGGAAAAAATGGTGAACTTAAAGCATTACAGGAATTTGTGTTACATCGTTGGGCAGAGAACTTTAAGGAATTATTATGAGCAGAGAATGCTGAAGCATGGGAACTAAGTGAAACCAAGAAGTGGAAGAAGAGGAAAATGGGAAGCCCTTGATGTGAGAGTTTCATCTATTAATAAAGAAGCTAGCTACAATATGTCACCTGGCAATGACAACCTGTCAGCTGAGTTTATCAGGCGTGGTGTAGAACATCTAGTCAGATGCATGCACACCCTGCTCAGATATATGGATGCAAAATGTCATCCCAGATGATTGGAATATTGGCATAATATGTGATACATCTAAGAAAGAGGACATTCTGGAATGTACAAACTACAGAGGAATTACATTCTTGAACATCCCATATAAAATATTCTCCTCCCTGCTTTGTACCAGTGTAAAACCTTTTACAGAGAAAGCAATTGGGAGACATGAGGCAAATCAATTATTGACCAAATATCCACCCTGAGGTTTGGAAAAAACAAGGGAACACAATACAAAACACATAATATATTTGTTGATTTTAAAGCAGCATATGTCATCACAAAAATAAACAAACTTACTGAAGCCATGAAAGAACTGGGCATACCATAACATTTAACACACCTCATTACTTTGACTATGGGGAAAGTAGTATGTAAAGTATGGCTACAAGGAAATTTAACATCAAGTTTTGAAACTAACTGTGGATTCATGCAAGGGGATGCACTCTCATGTGTGCATTTTAACACAGCACTAGAGAAGGTAGTAAGGACAGCCCAAATCAACACAACAGGCACAATATACAATAGAATTGTGCAGGCTCATGAATTTGTCTATCTGGGAACACTGGCAATATCACAGAATGATATTGGTATGGAAATAAAGAGGCAAATCCATCTCTCTACTAAATGCTATTATGTGTTGCCCCCAGAACTTAAGTTCAGAAATCTGCCCTTAAGAACGAAGCGTCAACTGTATAAAAATTTAATACATCCCATACGAAAATATGGTCCAGGAACCTGGACACTGACAAAACAGTGTGAAAAAATAATACAATGTTTCGAACAAAAGATATTACGCAAAATCTATGGGGTGGCTAATGAAGATGGAGCATAGCACGGATGACATAATTTTGAACTTTACAAAGTATGTAAAGATCTTGAAATCATAACATTCATTAAAATAAACCACCTGAAATAGGTTGGCTGTGATTTTCATATGGAACATGAGAACCAACAAAAACAGCAATGCTGCAAATCCAGTGAGACAACGAAGCAGGGGGAGGCAAAGACGTTGATATTTGGATGACATACAAGAAGCTTTAAAAATTATTGGTTTCAAACGATAGAGATGCAAGACACTGGACAGGGGTGAACGGAATGATATCTTAGAGCAGGCCAAGGCCCGTCAACGGCTGTAGAGCCAGGAACAGGGAGAAGACAAAAGTCATGGGATACCTCCTAATATAGTGTTGGGTCTCTTTTTGCTCGGCATAGTGCAGCAACTCGACATGGCATGGGCTTACTATGTCACCGTAAGTCCCCTGCAGAAATATTGACCCATGCTGACTCTATAACCATCCATAATTGCAAAAGTGTTACTGGTAAATGATGTTATGCAAGAACTAACTTATTGATTATGTCCCGTATATGTTCAGTGGGATTCATGTTGGGTGGCCTGGGTTGCCAAATCATACCGTTGAATTGTCCAGAATATACCACTCGCGAAGGACTGAAGCCCTGTGACATGATATCATTGTCATGCACCCTGGACAAGCTCACTCACCAATGTGCAGTGGCCATTCCCCATCGTCTTACAGAAAAACCAGCTGTTCACATAGCCACCAACGTCAGGAAAACTAAGTAAGGCAACCATCTACGGAGGTAAGGCCGCCACTGATGCAAATCCTCCATGGATGACAGTCATAAAGATGTCAGGTAATCACACTTATGTCACTGACAACCAACCTGTTCAGGCAATAGTCAATTCAGGGGCTTCCTTTTCTGTAACGTTGAATGCTTATCATTGTCAGCTACAGAATTTTATTTTCTGTGATATGAAAGTGTGTGTGCTGAAGGTCACAAATGGGAAATACGTCCAGTCCCCACGAACAAGTATAGTACACGCTCTGGGCAAGTGTTTATAATTGAAGATATTGTTATCTCACCATCTTCAACGAGACAACTTCCAGTCATAAATCAAGATTCTCAGTTAAACTGTGAAGTTTGCAATAAGATAATCAGGCTCACAAGAAAAATCTACATGACAGGATGATCACAAGCATTGCAGGTGATCAAGAAGAATTTTGGATTCTGATTATCATGATGGCTGAACCAATCCGAAAAGGGCAGCTTAGTGTCACTGATGAAGAATCATACTCCGCTACCACTAAAGACAACTCTGGATAGGAAGATACTATCAAACTACCAACAAGACCTGGCCTTGGTGAGTGATGGTCATTCTGCATCAATTTTAGATGCTTCAAATCCACAGAAGAGACAACACAGACAAAGTGGCCCATGGCAAAACACTGTATCAACACTGAGGATCATACACCATTAGCCAGCACTCCTACAGAGTGTCACCAGATGAGAGCTGTATAATATGAAAGGAAGTAGAGAAGATGCTGCAAGATGACCTCATTGAATCTTCAGAGTCACACATTTTCTTTCATTGCCTTTGGGGGGGGGGAGGAGGACAGCAAATAGCATTTTTGCATCGACTACCGACAACTGAATAAAATCACAAAGAATGATGTCTGTACACTGTCATGCATTACTGGAATGCAAAGCTGATTGAAAGGAGCAAAATACTTCTCAACTACAGGCACGCAACAGGCTACTAGCAAATAAAAGTTGATGAGGTTGTCCTAGCATTGTATGACGAGAATGCTGAAACAAACTTCACACTGACACCGGATAGGTACAGTTCTAGTGCAAACTCACGATCATGCTGAAATGAGTTTAATGTTATGCTGTTTGGACGGTGTTTCTTCTCCAGCTACCTTAGAATGTATGATGGACAGCCTGCTTTGACACCTTAAATGGACGATGCATTTTTGCTATCTGGATGACAATGCTGTGTTTCTGAAGACATCTGAAGAACATCTAAGTCGTCTAACAACTGATATGAAATGTGTTTGGACTGTGCACTTCTGGCTGAATTTGAAGAAGTGCCTCTTCATCGATCAAGAAATAAAAATCTCGGGGCGTCTAGTGAATGACAATGGAGTCTGTTATGACTCAGAGAAAAAAACAGCATCCATAGATTTTCCATCTCTTGGCACATTCATGATATGAGTTTTCTCGGAATGTGCTCATTCTACTGGCTATTTACAAAGGACTTCCGTACCAAGGCATGTTCCTTGCAAGAATTACTGCAGGGAGGCCCAAAATTTTCCTGGAATTAGACGTAAGAAAGACCCTTCATTGTCACTAACAAGGTGCAATCACCTTCTCCATTCCTAGCACTGTATGACGAGAATGCTGAGACAAACTTCACACTGACACCAAATAGGTACAGTTCTAGTGCAAACTCAGGATCGTGCTGAAAAGGTGATAGCTTATGCTGCCAGAGCACTCTCCAAGTCCAAGATGAACTACTTTACAACTGAGAAAGAGTGCCTTACAATTGTTTGGCTATTGGTAAATCATTCACGTTATGATGGATCACCATTTTCAATGCTGGCTGACTGGCCCAAAGGATTCACCACGTCACTGGTGAGATAGGCTTTGAAGCTTCAGTAGTAAGATGTCACAGTAGTATACAAAAGTGGACACAAACAGAAGGATGCTGACTACCTTGCAAGGAACCCTTTGGCAGAAAACAGTGGTGTAAATGAAATATCAGTTATCACTGCATTACGCCTCGACCGAATAGTAGTGGCTCCGCTCAAAGAAAACCATCATAACGACCGGGAAAGCAGTGTGCTGACCACACGCCCCTCCTATCCGCATCCTCAGCTGAGGATGACACGGCGGTCGGATGGTCCCGATGGGCCACTTGTGGCCTGAAGACAGAGTGCTTTTTTTACTGCATTACGTGACACTGCTGCTGAACAGATGAGAGATCCATTATTGCTGAAAGGCACAGAAACCCTGAAGGACAGGAACCAACAAAAGGAGAATTACAATTAATAAATGGAGCATTGTATAAGAGGAACTATGGCTGCCTACCCTCCTAGCTTATCTACATACAGTATGCTGAAGTGTTTTCATGACACTTCAACAACTGGTCACCTTGGATTCGTGAAGAATCTATACATAATTGGTCACAGCTATTACTGACCAAGTCTCTATCAATTCGTTAGAAATGCTAAGAATGGAATATCATGCCGCAGTTATCTCCGAGGTACCTGGTACCAGTCCCACCTGTCAGTGCCGTTCCACCAAATTGGCATCGACCTCTTGAGGAGGCTCCTGAAGTCGACACACGGGTATCTATCGATAATAGTTTGCACTGACTACTTCAACCACTACCCTGTCACCAAAGCTGTGCCAACTGTCAAAGCTCCAGAAATTGCAAGGTTCCATGTAGAAGATATAATTTCGAAGCATGCAGCACCCCCTCTGATTGTGGAAAAAATTTTACAGTTTATCCCAGTATCAGGTAATTTCAAGTTGCTATATCACCTACAGTATTAAAATTGCCTATCAGCCACAGACAAATGGCCTCACAAAATGCTTTAATTAGATGCTGGTAGATTTGCTCTCAATGTAGTTTGATGTCGAACAGACATACAATACTCCCCATTTGTGGCATTTGCATACAACACAGTGAAGTTAGAGACTACAGGCTTCACACCATTCCTTCTGCTGCATAGTCACACGGCTGAAACGGCAATGGATACGTTGCTTCCACTGCAACCAAACAATATTGAGGATGACTACTTGAAACACATCAACATTGAGACTGAAGGTGCAAAGCAGCTGGCTTGTATACTGACCATGGACACACAGGAGAATGACCGAGAGAGCCATAACACCAAGCACTGACCAAGGAGATATAGCCCGGGAAACATGGTGCAGATTTTATGCACATGCAGATAGTGAAACTATTGGAAAGCTTACTAAAGCACTATTTTGGTTTGTATCACAGCCTTCGTTGCTTGAAGAACTTTTTACATAAAGTTTAGGACTGTGACCATTCTTGAAGAAGTCAAAAGTGCAAAGATGTCATCCACACCTTATTTCTATGACATTTTGTTTAGAAATAATTAATGTTTATTTATTTATATCAAAGTAATACCCATTTGTAGATAGGTCTCTAGTATGTATGATGCTAGAACGGATAGGTCATGACTGCAGCTACATAATGAGAAAGCATGGATGCACATTATGCACAAATCTAAATTGTCAAACAAATTATTTATATTATTCAATTCAACTGTGCAAAATCGAAGAATTCTCCACATCCACAATCACAGTTAGCTTCATCATGTTAACACTGCGGCAGGAACTATGATGTAATAATTTATATAAATAGAATTTGTTAAATTTTGTGAGAATTAAGAAATGTGCTACGGGTCATGTAGTGTCGCAATGGCGGATAGAATACAGACATGTACTTGACTTCAGTGGCCATCGCTAAAATAGAAGGTCAACGTCACACACGCAGCATGACATCATCAAGCACAAAGCACTGTGATTTGTCCACTTCACAGCTTCGCTGCCACATACACACTGCAACAGCCAAGGTGTTCAGTGCCAGCAATGTGTTCAGTGTTCCCATGCAATATTGTATGTTCACATGTGGTTTCAGTCTTTTGTAGAAAGATCATTGACTCCGGTTTTGCAGGACCAAGGGCCTACACTGGTCAGTGTGAATGACTAGGGGCAAGGCAGGCAAAAGCAAACAAAAATTGTCATACTGAACATACTGAAGCTTCTTTTTACTGATCTGGCCAACAATAAAAAACCCAAGAATAACATAAATTTTGTGCAAGCTCTTAACTAACAGTAAAGGCTTGTAATGTTTCCGATCGATTGAATTTCTTATTAACAGTGCAGTAACATCAGCAGAATCTCCAGAAGTGAGCAGGTTGTTAATCTCCATGAAAGGCATGTAAACAATAATGGAAAGCTATGGAACTTGACCATTTTAACAAAAAGTTACTGCATGGAACAGTATTTGGTTACTATGGCAGAGAAGAGTATTTGACAGCTAGAAAAATACAGGGTGATTTCCATGAAAAAGTTAATTATTCTGGCTCAGAGATCTCCATTCTTAGTCTTCTCCTCTCACTTGGTTTTCAATTCGGAAAGTGTAACGACAGATTAAAATTTTTAATGGA
Organism: Schistocerca serialis cubense; assembly: GCF_023864345.2. Lineage (NCBI taxonomy): Eukaryota > Metazoa > Arthropoda > Insecta > Orthoptera > Acrididae > Schistocerca > Schistocerca serialis. Next base: position 628,904,447 of record NC_064642.1, on the reverse strand, counting down.
ATGCAGTGACACTCCAGCAATAAGATCAAAGCTTTTGTGCCCAATGCACTTACTGTGTGCTGACGACAATCATGTTGTAGTATATTTTGGCAAACAATGGGTTTCACAAAACCATAAGAACAATTACATTTTGCTTGACTTAACTAAAACAGTAGCCTGAAATTACTACAGTTATTTTTGTATAGAGCTTATTGGCATTTAGGGTGAGAGGTGCAGTGACAAGAGGGTCTTTGACAGCTGAAAACAAAAAGTTTTCAAGAGGTAAGGAAAAATCTTGGTCCTATTAAGGTGAGCTGTTGGAACCAAAATCCTGGTGGCATCATACAAGTACTACTCAGGTAATTGTGTTCATAGATTATAAGAAATAATAATGATTTCTCAGATGTTACCAAAGTTAACTTTATAATTCTCTTAACAACTTTCTCACTGGAAGTTTTTATCACTAATTGGCAATACCGTAAGAAGGTGAGACAACCATCTTTTGGTGACAGCCACTGCAGGTTCTGCAACTTCCTCTCAGAAGAAAATGTAGATATTTAGAGATGGGACAATATGACACATAGATTTATGAATATGTGTATTAAATATGTATAATGTATACAAACTAATATAAAAGTGCATTATTTTGATAACGTGACCCAGGGAAATAAGCAGTCCTGATTGCTGTGGTTAATCATGTGACCGAGTTCTGGAGTAAGTGAGCATAATGTTCTTGTGTCCAGGTGGTCTTGGTCAGTAAGTTGGCTAGAAGGGTGATCATTGAGCAATATATGATAAAGCTGCTTACTTCAGCTGTATTTGGGACTTAACAAGATTTCTGTGTGCCCATGTGGAAGAGTATTGTGTTTCACGGGTGAAGAGAAGAACTAATAGCAATCATTAAAATATCTTAATCCTTTAGTGAATTTTGAGAAACTTCTGTGAACATTGTAAATATTAGAACTATGATTTGTGTGTTATAAAGTGTGACATTAGTGCTTGAAACTTTTGTACATTGCTCTTTTGCTTCGTACTGTTCCATTATTTGACTCAGTTAAATAATTGCAGTAAACCAATTTAGAATTTTATGGACACCTTTTCATGCCCAGACTTTATTCTTTTACTCATAATAAATTTATGAGTTGAATTTAAATCTGTGCCATAGGCTACATCATTATCCTTCAGGATCCAGTGCCTCATTTCATTTTTTATTTATCGGTTTGATTTAAAATGTGTGTTGATAAACCTATGCTTAATCATTCTAATATTTCCTTAACTAATATGATACGCCACTTCTATGTTTAGATGTTATTTGGGCCAAATAATAGCAGGGCACAACTGGCCATATAATTGAGCCAGAATTATTGTAGGCTGTGTACTTGTCCAATCACTAGAAGCTGCTACTGTTAGGGCCTTTGTGAACACGCAATTGGTCAGTTCATCTGAAATAATAGCCCAGTGACCACTGACATGTCCTAGATCTAGGGTGCTGTACTCAGCTCCAATGAGATTTCTGTAAAAGGGGACACTGTTTCTCCAGGAGAGGAATGACTGCACAAGCTACAGTGTATAATGTGTAGTTAGTGCCACTTGCTGGCATGCTGCAAGCTGCAGTTCAAATCTAACCACCAACAATTACATGTTTAGAATTTCTTGAAATACCTTAGGTTTGTATATTGTGGAATATTGAATGCTCGCATAAATATCAGCATTCTGGAAAAATTTATGTTTGTAGAAATAATTACATGGACCATCCAGGAGACCAGTTCTGTTCTGGTTGTATGTTGCTGTTCATAAGAAAACTTGCTTTCAGTGCTAAGTGTTGTATTTCAATAAAGACCCAGCTTTGAGATCTGGAACTGAGTGTGGTTGCGAAGTGACAATACAGGGTGGCTATTCAAATTTGGAAATGTTGGGGGACTCACATCACAATGCCTTTGCTCACAGTTAAGATAAACTAACCAATAATAGATACTAACATTATGAATGAGAAAGTAACTCTGTTATGTTATTATAACAACACTGCAGAACCGATTTTGATGAAATTCAGTATGGAGGTAAGCCCCCAATGAAGAACATAGGTTAGTTTAAGGGGGGAAAACTACTCCTAAGACATTGAAATAACGATGAAGATAATACCTGCACATAAGTCAGTGAGTCAGAGTGTTTGCAGATTAGTCCACGACTGTGGGAATCCAATGTTTACACATGAGCATTGTTTCTCAGATGTTCAAAAAAAAAAAAAAAAAAAAATGATACACCACCTGCCGAAACTGAATGGTGCTTAAAGCAAAATATTGTGGAGGTTCAGTAATAAAACCCAACGTTAAGCCTGGGAGCCGTATTTAAAACTATTACATCGGCGAAGCCCTGAGTAACAATTATTAATATTACTTATTCTATGAAATGCTCGCAAACTTAAGTCTGACTTAGTGCATGGTTCTAAGAGAGCTTGAGCTGCAAAAATCACTCAAACCCAACAAACCTCAGAAAAATGTCAGATCCACCAAAACTTAGATGCAGAACATCATGCAACCTTAAGAGCTAGAGACACATTAGAACAGTCATAAGCCAATTGCATTTCAGACACTGAGTGTCATGCATCTCCTACAGCTTCTGAGATGATTGAAGACACACACACACACACACACACACACACACACACACACACACACACATCTATGCCATTAAATAACCAGATATTTACAAATTACTGACTTAATTGCTGTCATTCATCATAACAAACTATCATTCATCATAAAAAAAAAACTACTGATATGCAAGTGCAGCAAAAGAGTAACTGCTACTATCCAAATAATTAACACACTTTGAAATATTAAGTATTACAAAAATTTGTAATGTATAAAGCTCACTGATAAATTAAAGACACAGAATTCCATGAGAATATACAAATTCCCCTGAGGATTCCCTGCTTTTTTAAAAATACACTGAGAATTCCAGGTTTTCCAGAAAAATCACCACACTGCAAGAATATGTATGCCAAATTTTAGAGTGTTTGGGAGGGGGGGATAAAAAGAAACACTTTTTATATATATGAGAAAAATGTCACCAGCGCATAGCTGCCCCACTAGGATCCATGAAAGTTTTGACGTTAGTGATGTTCAGAGACAGTGTTCGAACTGCCGTGTCATGTATATTATTTTAGAGATATGTTGAGTTGTTATGGATTTTTGTGTGCGTGTGTGTGTGTGTGTGTGTGTGTGTGTGTGTGTGTGTGTAGGGGGAGGGGGGAGGATGAAGCGTTTGGTGTACAACACACCAACAAACACTCCAGAAGAACTGGCTGCACATGTCCTCAGTCTTTCGCAATGACATAACTGGATAAAATCTTCTCGGTTTTCAAGCCACGTCAATTGCAATGAAATTCTCAAGCTAGCCATCAAAAGCTTGAGAATTTTATTGTAATTGATGCAGCTTGAAAACTGAGAAGATTTTATCCAACTGGTTGCATGTTTGGCTGAAGTCATTATTCATAAAACAAACGGTTGTTTTGAGCGTGATAGACAATCGTTAGCCTGCAGATGCTAGTTGTGCATTAATGTAAATTATAGATGTCATTTTCAGCAGCATCTTTAAAACAATGTTTATCACATCGCAGTTTAACACCTTCTCTGAACATCACTTGTGCCGAAATATTTGTGGACTACTACATGGGGGCAGCAGTGCGCCTGTGACATTTCTGTCTGATGAAGAAGGATTCTTTTTTATCTACGTTAAGCACTCTAAAATGTTGAACATATACTTTTTACACTCTTTGTACCCTGCTTGTTAGTGTCGGAAGCACTTATAAAAATTACTGAAACTTGAGTAGAAGATTTTTAAGAGACTTCTTAACAGCCCCCTAAAAAGATACATGTCTAAATATTATTTAAATGACCAAATTTTGAAAATATAACATAACAGAATACATTTAAAAAAATCTACTCACCAAGTGGTGGCTGGAGAAAACACACATAAAAGTTATGGAAATGTGCAATTTTTGCAGACAGTGGCTCCTTCTTCTGGCGGAATAACTGAAAGGGACGGAAGAGGGATGGATGACAAGAACTGGAGAGGTTTAGAAAATGGGGAGAGTTACAGAAAAGTTACCCAGAACTCCTGGTAAAACGTCAGTCTCCCGTGACTTGGTGATACGGGTGACTTTTCCTTAACTCTCCCCACTTCCTAAAATGCACCAGCTCTTTTCCATCATTTCTTTTCCTTCTCCTTCAACCTTTCTGCCACAAGAAGCAACCATTGGCTGTGAAAGGTTTCACATTTGCATAACTTTTATACGTTCTCTCCTGCTGCCACTTGATGAGTACACTTTTTATCTATACAACTACATTAAATGTAGGAAAAGATAGATGGCTACTTACCATAAAGAAGGCACGTCAAGTTGCAGATAAACAATACTAGAAGACATTCACATCTAACTTTCGGCCACAGCTTTCGTCAGTAAAGAGACACACACACACACACACACACACACACACACACACACACACAACATTCACACGCTTACACAAGCAAGCACACCTCATGCACACATGACTGCCAACTCCAGCATCTCGGGCCAGAATACAACATCAAGTGGGATGCAAGTAGCAATCTGGAGGGGAAAGGGATAATAGCGTACAGGTGGAGAGAGAGACGAACAATGTCTGGTGGAGTGTGTAGGGACTAGACTGCCAACAGATGCAGCATCAGGAGGTTGTGGTGCAGGGAAGTGGGGAAAAGGAACAAAAAAAGGAGAGGAGTTGGGAAAGACAGGCGGGTGCATTGGCAGAGAGCTGCAAATAAACTGGGTGGGGGAGAGAATGGGGATGACATGATAGGACAGAGGGGGTGGAGATTGTTGGGTGGAGTGTGTGGAGACAGTATGTTGCCATAGGTTGAGGCCAGGATAATTACAGGAGTGGAGAACATGTTTTAAGGATAACTTCCATCTGTGTAGTTCAAAAAAGCTGATGGTGGAGAGGAGGATCCAGATGGCTCAGTTGGTGAAGCAGCCATTGAAATCAAGTGTGTTATGTTCAGCAACATATTGTGTCACAGGGTGGTCTACTTTGCTCTTGGCAACAGTTTGGCGGTCACCATTCTTCCTGGTGAACAGTTGGTTGGTAGTCATACTAATATAAAAAGCTGTGCAAATGATTGCAGCGGGGCTGGTAAATGACATGGCTGCTTTTACAGGTGGCCCCACCCCCTGATGGGATAGGCTAAAACTGTGGCAAGACTGGAACAGGAAGTGCTGGGTGGGTGGATTGGGCAGGTTTTGCTCCTGGGTCTTCAACAGGGATACGATCCTTGTGGCATGGGGTTGAGACTGGGAGTGGCATAGGGATGGACTAGGATGTTGTGGAGGTTGGTTGGGCAATGGAGCACCACTTTAGGAGGGGTAGGAAGTATCTCAGGTAAGATGTCAATCATTTCAGGGCACGATTATAGGTAACTAAAGCCATGGCAAAGGATGTGGTTCAGTTGTTCCAGTCCAGGGTGGTACTGAGTAACAAAAGGGACACTCCCTTGTGGCTGGTTTTTCGGGGTGGTGGGGAGATCGGGGTTGTGAGCTGAAATGGCATGGCAGATCTGTTTGTGGGCTAGGTCTGGGGGACAGTGCCTGTCTGTGAAGGCCTTGGTGAGACGCTCAGCACCGCAGATATGCCATCCCCATGTAGCCAGGCTACGTGGGAGGGATTTTTTGGTGCGAAAGGGATGACAGCTTTCAAAAAAAAAGGGCAAGTATGTACTCTTGGCGATTGGTGGGTTTAATGTGGACAGAGGTAGAGGTGCGGATGAAGCCATCACAGAAGAGGAAGTCAATGTCTAGGAAGGTGGCACACTGGGTTGAGGAGGACCACGTGAAGCAGATGGGAGAGAAGGTGTTGAGGTTGTGAAGGAGTGAAGATAGGATGTCTTGGCCCTAGATCCACATCATGACGATATCATCAATGAATCTGAATCAGAAGAGGGGCTTGGTCTTTTGGGAGGCTAGGAAGGTTTCCTCTAGATGGGCTATTTAAGGTTGGCATAAGTGTGTTAGTGGCACCAAAGATAGTGTCCAGACGCTCGTGAACAGGACAGGAGCTGAAATCGTGCATAGCAAAGCAAAAAATAAATCTGTAACTCTCATTTCAAATATTCCTTACACAGGAAAAACCAGAAGTATTGCCAGAATTTAATTTTTATACACCTGTAAAGATGAGTAAAATATAAACTAACATCAGTGACATTGAGAAACAACTGAAATCGTTGAAATTAAAGCACGTCCAAGGGCTTGATGGAATCCCTCTCAAATTCTACACTCAATTTGCAACTGTGTTAGCCCCTCTGTTAAATATAATCTATTGTAGATCCCCCAAACAATAAAACATGCCCAGCAGCTAGAAGGAAACACAGGTTACTCCTTTATAAAAGAAGGGTAGCAGAAATAATCCACTGAGCTACCATCCAGTATCCTTGACATTCATTTGTTGTAAAATCTTAAGACATATTGTGAGCTCAACATTACGAGATACCTTGAACATAACAACTTCCTCCATGCCAACCAGCATGAATTTTGAAAACATAGATCATCTCACATTTCTCACGACACACCAAAAACCGTGGATCTAGGCAATCAGATAGGGAGGGCGGAGTAGGTTACGATGGATGAAGAGTCATCAACAGATGTAAAGGTAACTGTGGGTATACATAAGGAAGTGTGCTAGGTCCCTTGCTATTCATGAAATATACAGGGTATTTCAGAAAGGACTTTACAGCTTTGAAAATTCATATAAATTAATTCATAGCACCTACAGAGGTGATTGTAGTGTCAATTTGTAAGGAAATACAACAAGTTTTATCTCATGTAGTTTGCTAGTGCTGATTTGCACCGTAAGGATCGCTAGCGCCAGTTGCATTAAAGATGGCTGCCTTCACTGGACCTGACCATGTTAGCTGTGTGTTTTGGTTTGAAGAAAAGAAGTTGGCGGCAACAGTTCAGCATTATTTCCATATGAAGTGTGCTAAACATCCTCCTACCACGCCTACAATTTATGATTGGAATAAATGTTGGAATAAATGTTTTGTAGAAAAAGGGCACTCGGCAAGACATGGGAAATCATCAGGTCATCCAAGCACATCTGTTGATGTCATTGAGTGAGTGAGGCAATGTTTAGGCAACAGCCCTATGAAATCGACCCGGCGTGCATCTTGTGAACTGCAAATCCCACACACTGCTGTATGGCATGCATTGAGGGATCCTTTGCATTTGAAACAGTACAGATTGATAAATGTACAATAAAAGACACTGATAAAACTGCTAGCAAGAACTTCTGTGCGGAAATGTTAAATCGATTACATGAGGATGAACATTTCTTGGATAAAATCATCTTTTCTGACAAGTTGACTTCTCACTTACGTGGCAAGGTTAATAGAAACAACTGTAGGATCTGGGGTAGTGAAAAATCCACATCAAACTTTGCAACATGTTCATGATAGCCCTAAACTGAACGTTATTTGTGCATTTAGCAAGAATAATGTGTACGACCTCTTTTTTTCCGTGAGACAACCATCATTGGGATAGTGTACTTGGATATGTTACAACAATTTTTGATGTCGAGATCGATGAGGATGACCAAGAACAAAATGTTTACTTCATGCAAGATGGTGCACCGTCCCACTAACTGGCTGACATCCAGTGACCACTTTCCAGGTCAATGGATTGGCCGTGATGCATCAATTGCATAGCCCTCATGTTCCCCAGACCTGACACCACTTTTTCTTTTTTTAATAGGGGTACATCAAGGATATCGTTTTTGTATCTCTTGCTCCGGCTTCTCTACCTGAACTTAGAGCAAGGATGTACACCACCATTGAGCAAGTTACACCTGCAACGCTACAGCAAGTTTGGGAAGAAATTGTCTTCCGATGGATGTGTGCAAGATAACAAATGGAAGACACATACAACATCTTTAGTTTAAAGTAAAAAAACCTACAAAATAACACTAAACCCAGCTGTATCTTCTTTCAATAAATTTATATGAATTTTTAAATTTGCAAAGTCCTTTTTGAAACACCCTGTATTAATGACTTTTCAGACAATATCAATAGTAGCCTCAGACTTCTTGCAAATGATGCAGTTACTTATATTGAAGTATAGTCTGAGAAAAACTGCACAAATATTCATTCGGATCTTCATAAGATTTTGAAGTGGTGCAAGATTGCCATCTTGCTTTAAATGTCCAGAAATGTAAACTTGTGCTGTTCACAAAACAAAAAAATGTAGTAACATAGGACAATAATATCAGTGAGTTATAATTAGAAATGGTAAACTCATACAAATACCTGCATGTAACAGTTTGTAGGGACAGGAAATGGACAGATCATATAGGGTCAGCTGCGGGTAATGTAGGCAGCAGACTTCGCTTTATTGGTAGAATACTAAGGACATGCAATCAGTCTATAAAGGAGATTGCTTACAAATCACTTGTCCAATGCATCCCAGAAACACTGGTCATGTGAGTGGGACACATACCAGATAGGACTGATGGGGGATATTGAACATACACAGATATGGGCAGCACGAAAGGTCACAAATTTGTTTGACTTGCACGTGTGTGTCACAGCGATGCTGAAAGAATTGAACCGGCAGAATCTTGAAGATATATGTAAAATGCCCCAAAGTTTCAGGAATTGGCTCTGAATGATGACTATAGGAATATACTACAACCCCTTAGATATTGCTCCCATTGGAGGATAAGATTAGATTTACTAGAGAGCACACACACACACACACACACACACACACACACACACACACACACACACACACACAAAGTGCTATTAGTGACAAGTACAACAGGTGCCAACAGCAACCCACACAATATACAACATGGAGGTGGGAACTCCAGTCCATGTGAGGTGGTAATTCAAACCAGCCAGTGTACTATCTGACCGAAAGAGGGTGATAATGGTGGCTGGGTTAGCAGCAGCTCCAAAGTGCATGTGCAGCCTTGATCGGAACACACAAGCTGAACTATTTCCTACTTCCGTCGAAACTAAGTTTGAGCCAGTCAAACAGAAATGTTACTCCTGAAGTCATCTAGGACTGTATCGCAATAGAGCCAGCAGTTCCAAAACAGCCAGCCACAATGGGGAGACCTCCCTTAAACAACGAGCTGCCGCGATCAACTCCTTTACTCTTTTTTGCCACTGTGAAGTGGGACTTGCCTGACAGGACGCCGTTGAGTGGAAAGGACTTGGTATTCCATTTTGGTACAGCTCATACACTCAGAATGTGTCCGACTTAGTGCCAGTATTACAAAATTCATTGCAACAGACATTTTTTTAAAAAGTATTCAACCTGTAACAGTTATTTTTTGGAACTCCATTTATTTGAGCATTCATTCAGTCAAGGAAGTTTCTATTTTTTTGTTCTTCAGAAGTTTGTTATTTTGATTACATCAAATTATATATAAAAACAAAGATGAGGTGACTTACCGAACGAAAGCGCTGGCAGGTCGATAGACACACAAACAAACACAAACATACACACAAAATTCAAGCTTTCGCAACAAACTGTTGCCTCATCAGGAAAGAGGGAAGGAGAGGGGAAGACGAAAGGAAATGGGTTTTAAGGGAGAGGGTAAGGAGTCATTCCAATCCCGGGAGCGGAAAGACTTACCTTAGGGGGAAACTTCCTTTCGTCTTCCCCTCTCCTTCCCTCTTTCCTGATGAAGCAACAGTTTGTTGCGAAAGCTTGAATTTTGTGTGTGTGTTTGTGTTTGTTTGTGTGTCTATCGACCTGCCAGCGCTTTCGTTCGGTAAGTCACCTCATCTTTGTTTTTATATATAATTTTTCCCACGTGGAATGTTTCCTTCTATTATATTGATTACATCAAATATGTGACGTTATTTCTTATGTTGCAAATAAAACAGTTCAAGCTGATTAGTGTAATTATTATACACTAATCAGCTTGAACATTATGAGCACCTTCCCAATAGCCGGTATGTCCACCTTTGGCACGGCTAACAGCAGCGACATGTCATGGCATAGGAATAATGAGGCCTCGGTAGGCTGCCGGAAGTAGTCAGCGCCACATCTGCACACACAAGCCATCTAATTCCTGTAAATTCTGGGGAGGGGGCAATGAGCTCTGACACAAGTTCAGCCACACCCCAGACATGTTCGATCAGGTTCACATCTGGCAAGATGGGGGCCAGCACATCAACTGGAACTTGCCACTCTGTTCCTCGAACCACTGCATCACACTCCTGGCTTTGTGAGATGACACATTATCTTGTTGAGAAATTCCATTGCCATTGGGAAATGTGATTGTCATGAAGGGGTGTACGTGGCCTGCAACACTCCTTGGCCATCATGATGCCTTGCATGAGCTCCACCGGACCCATGGATGGTCATGTGAATGCTCCCCAGAGCAGAATGGAGCTGCCATTAACTTGTCTCTGTCCCACAGTATAGGTGTCAAGGAGCTGTTCCCTTGGAAGACAACGGATTCGCACCCTCCCATCGGCACAGTGAAGAAGATATCGGGATTCATCGGACCATGCAACACACTGTCACTGCACCAACATCCAGTGCTGATGGTTACATTACCCATTTCAATCGTAGTTGCCAATGTGGTGTTAGCAATGGCACGTGCAGGGGTCGCTAGCTGCGGAGGCACATTGTTAGGAGTGTTTGGTGCACTGCATGTTCAGACACACTTGTACTCTGCCCAGCTTAAAGTTCGTGTTAAATCTGCCACAGTTCACCGCCTGTCCTGTTTTACTACTTTTATATGATGCCCGACGTCTGTAATGAGGGGTGGCCACCAAAACCCATGATGTCTGGACATGGTTTCACCTTGGTTTTGACATGTGTTGAAGATACCACAGCGCTCCTCGATGTGCAGTTTCCGAACTACTCGAGCCAAGCCTCTTCACAATCTCCCTTCAGTCAAATAGATCACATGCCTTGCACATTCTACACACAGACAGAATGCTCACTGTTACTACATACACCTTGTATGGTGTGTGACTAGCAGTCATTTCTTGTCAGGCGACACTGCTATTGCATGGATGTGTTTATATCGACAGTAGGTCAGTGGTCATAATGTTCTGGTTGATCAGTGTACTTGGTGAATATTCTGTGTGATATAAATGAACACAGGGACATATCAAGAATACAGATGTGGATGTCGATTGCGCTGTAAGTAGAATTGTAATTGAAATAATAAGTGAGGTACTGAATTACATTGGAATGAGTCCACTAAAGATGACATTTTACTACCTGAAGATGATAAAACAATCAGCTAAGGCAAACATTTTCATTTGCTAGGCTAGGACTCAACAGATGGAAAGTTTACTTGGTACAATTTTTGCAGAAACTGAGGATTAACAAAACCATCAGAATAGCCTTATGTCATGAAGTATCACAATGTGGAATAATGAAGGATATTCTTAACTCAAAAAAAGAGTTATTAGAACATTCTGGGATATAACGTCAGTTAGTGTATTTTAGAATTCTATCTCACCTTCCCAAAACACACACTGTGGCACGGGACTTGCGGACAGATTAAAGAGGAACTGCAGCAACCCCTCAGTGAAGACTAAACAGAACAATAATTCACAAGTGGATAACATTTCCTTAATCATCGTACAGAAAGTTGTGTACTGTCTTGTAGGTTCAATTTTCAATAAACTTGTGTCTTTCATACATCTAATTTGAAATACTTTCTCATGAAATTCTCTTTTTATTGTGTCAGAGTTCTGCACAATAATTTAGGGCCTTTCACATTACTCTTATGTAATACTATCAAAATCTCAAATCTCATTCTTTCCTTTTTAATTGGCATTTGTTAACTATGCAGACAGGGTGTCCATAACCCTGAGTATCAAAATTCTACATGTGGCAGTGAATCCTAAAGTGAGTATTTTGATATCTACATCTACATCTACATTGATACTCCGCAAGCCACCCAACGGTGTGTGGCGGAGGGCACTTTACGTGCCACTGTCATTACCTCCCTTTCCTGTTCCAGTCGCGTATGGTTCGCGGGAAGAACGACTGTCTGAAAGCCTCCGTGCGCGCTCTAATCTCTCTAATTTTACATTCGTGATCTCCTCGGGAAGTATAAGTAGGGGGAAGCAATATATTCGATACCTCATCCAGAAACGCACCCTCTCGAAACCTGGCGAGCAAGCTACACCGCGATGCAGAGCGCCTCTCTTGCAGAGTCTGCCACTTGAGTTTATTAAACATCTCCGTAACGCTATCACGGTTACCAAATAACCCAGTGACGAAACGCGCCGCTCTTCTTTGGATCTTCTCTATCTCCTCCGTCAACCCGACCTGGTACGGATCCCACACTGATGAGCAATACTCAAGTATAGGTCGAACGAGTGTTTTGTAAGCCACCTCCTTTGTTGATGGACTACATTTTCTAAGCACTCTCCCAATGAATCTCAACCTGGTACCCGCCTTACCAACAATTAGTTTTATATGATCATTCCACTTCAAATCGTTCCGTACGCATACTCCCAGATATTTTACAGAAGTAACTGCTACCAGTGTTTGTTCCGCTATCATATAATCATACAATAAAGCATCCTTCTTTCTATGTATTCGCAATACATTACATTTGTCTGTGTTAAGGGTCAGTTGCCACTCCCTGCACCAAGTGCCTATCCGCTGCAGATCTTCCTGTATTTCGCTACAATTTTCTAATGCTGCAACTTCTCTGTATACTACAGCATCATCCGCGAAAAGCCGCATGGAACTTCCGACACTATCTACTAAGTCATTTATATATATTGTGAAAAGCAATGGTCCCATAACACTCCCCTGTGGCACGCCAGAGGTTACTTTAACGTCTGTAGACGTCTCTCCATTGATAACAACATGCTGTGTTCTGTTTGCCAAAAACTCCTCAATCCAGCCACACAGCTGGTCTGATATTCCGTAGGCTCTTACTTTGCTTATCAGGCGACAGTGCGGAACTGTATCGAACACCTTCCGGAAGTCAAGAAAAATAGCATCTACCTGGGAGCCTGTATCTAATATTTTCTGGGTCTCATGAACAAATAAGGCGAGTTGGGTCTCACACGATCGCTGTTTCCGGAATCCATGTTGATTCCTACATAGTAGATTCTGGGTTTCCAGAAATGACATGATACGCGAGCAAAAAACATGTTCTAAAATTCTACAAGAGATCGACGTAAGAGATATAGGTCTATAGTTTTGCGCATCTGCTCGACGACCCTTCTTGAAGACTGGGACTATCTGTGCTCTTTTCCAATCATTTGGAACCCTCCGTTCCTCTAGAGACTTGCGGTACACGGCTGTTAGAAGGGGGGCAAGTTCTTTCGCGTACTCTGTGTAGAATCGAATTGGAATCCCGTCAGGTCCAGTGGACTTTCCTCTATTGAGTGATTCCAGTTGCTTTTCTATTCCTTGGACACTTATTTCGATGTCAGCCATTTTTTCGTTTGTGCGAGGATTTAGAGAAGGAACTGCAGTGCGGTCTTCCTCTGTGAAACAGCTTTGGAAAAAGGTGTTTAGTATTTCAGCTTTACGCGTGTCATCCTCTGTTTCAATGCCATCATCATCCCGTAGTGTCTGGATATGCTGTTTCGAGCCACTTACTGATTTAACGTAAGACCAGAACTTCCTAGGATTTTCTGTCAAGTCAGTACATAGAATTTTACTTTCGAATTCAATGAACGCTTCACGCATAGCCCTCCTTACGCTAACTTTGACATCGTTTAGCTTCTGTTTGTCTGAGAGGTTTTGGCTGCGTTTAAACTTGGAGTGGAGCTCTCTTTGCTTTCGCAGTAGTTTCCTAACTTTGTTGTTGTACCACGGTGGGTTTTTCCCGTCCCTCACAGTTTTACTCGGCACGTACCTGTCTAAAACGCATTTTACGATTGCCTTGAACTTTTTCCATAAACACTCAACATTGTCAGTGTCGGAACAGAAATTTTCGTTTTGATCTGTTAGGTAGTCTGAAATCTGCCTTCTATTACTCTTGCTAAATATTCCTATTAACTTCCATATTCAGGGATGCTGCAACGGCCTTATGATCACTGATTCCCTGTTCTGTACATACAGATTCGAAAAGTTCGGGTCTGTTTGTTATCAGTAGGTCCAATATGTTATCTCCACGAGTCGGTTCTCTGTTTAATTGCTCGAGGTAATTTTCGGATAGTGCACTCAGTATAATGTCACTCGATGCTCTGTCCCTACCACCCGTCCTAAACATCTGAGTGTCCCAGTCTATATCTGGTAAATTGAAATCTCCACCTAAGACTATAACATGCTGAGAAAATTTATGTGAAATGTATTCCAAATTTTCTCTCAGTTGTTCCGCCACTAATGCTGCTGAGTCGGGAGGTCGGTAAAAGGAGCCAATTATTAACCTAGTTCGGTTGTTTAGTGTAACCTCCACCCATAATAATTCACAGGAACTATCCACTTCTACTTCACTACAGGATAAACTACTACTAACAGCGATGAACACTCCACCACCGGTTGCATGCAATCTATCCTTTCTAAACACCGTCTGTACCTTTGTAAAAATTTCGGCAGAATTTATCTCTGGCTTAAGCCAGCTTTCTGTACCTATAACGATTTCAGCTTCGGTGCTTTCTATCAGCGCTTGAAGTTCCGGTACTTTACCAACGCAGCTTCGACAGTTGACAATTACAATACCGATTGCTGCTTGGTCCCCACATGTCCTGACTTTGCCCCGCACCCGTTGAGGCTGTTGCCCTTTCTGTACTTGCCCAAGGCCATCTAACCTAAAAAACCGCCCAGCCCACGCCACACAACCCCTGCTACCCGTGTAGCCGCTTGTTGCGTGTAGTGGACTCCTGACCTATCCAGCGGGACCCGAAACCCCACCACCCTATGGCGCAAGTCGAGGAATCTGCAGCCCACACGGTCGCAGAACCGTCTCAGCCTCTGATTCAGACCCTCCACTCGGCTCTGTACCAAAGGTCCGCAGTCAGTCCTGTCGACGATGCTGCAGATGGTGAGCTCTGCTTTCATCCCGCTAGCGAGACTGGCAGTCTTCACCAAATCAGATAGCCGCCGGAAGCCAGAGAGGATTTCCTCCGATCCATAGCGACACACATCATTGGTGCCGACATGAGCGACCACCTGCAGATGGGTGCACCCTGTACCCTTCATGGCATCCGGAAGGACCCTTTCCACATCTGGAATGACTCCCCCCGGTATGCACACGGAGTGCACATTGGTTTTCTTCCCCTCTCTTGCTGCCATTTCCCTAAGGGGCCCCATTACGCGCCTGACGTTGGAGCTCCCAACTACCAGTAAGCCCACCCTCTGCGACTGCCCGGATCTTGCAGACTGAGGGGCAACCTCTGGAACAGGACAAGCAGCCATGTCAGGCCGAAGATCAGTATCAGCCTGAGACAGAGCGTGAAACTGGTTCGTCAGACAAACTGGAGAGGCTTTCCGTTCAGCCCTCCGGAATGTCTTTCGCCCCCTGCCACACCTTGAAACGACCTCCCACTCTACCACAGGTGAGGGATCAGCCTCAATGCGGGCAGTATCCCGGGCAACCACAGCCGTAGTCCGATCAGGGGATGCGTGGGACGAGCTGGCCGTCCCCGACAAACCCCCATCCCGACCCCCACAGTGATGCCCATTGGCAACAGCCTCAAGCTGTGTGACCGAAGCCAACACTGCCTGAAGCTGGGAGCGAAGGGATGCCAACTCAGCCTGCATCCGAACACAGCAGTTGCAGTCCCTATCCATGCTAAAAACTGTTTTGCTAAGAACGTCTGAACTAATCTACAGAGAGCGCAAACAAATCGACAAAATTTAAACGGTTATTAAAATACAAGATTGCCTAGTAAATGCAGTAATGCTGCTACTTGCGCACTGCTGACACTGCTCGGCGGCGGAAGGAGACTAAGCGAAATTACACTATTCAGGTACTAAAACACGATGCTACACTCTCAAATGCTATAATACGCCCGAAATTTTTGAATTAAACAATGCAAGAACCAAAAACACGCAAAGAAATTAAGAATTAAACTATGTAACAAACGAGTGAGCTAGGAGTATACGACTTGCTGCTGCAGCTGCTTATCCAACGGCGGCAGGGGGCACACTGACTGCGACCAACCGACACTGGCCGTTCAAAACAAAACAGTAGACAAACGACTACGCGAATTTACACTATTCAGGTACTAAAACGCGATGCTACAACTCTCAAATACTATAATACGCCCGAAATTTATGAATTAAACAATGCAAGTACCAAAAACACGCAAAGAAATTAAGAATTAAACTATGTAACAAATGAGTGAGCTAGGAGTATACGACTTGCTGCTGCAGCTGCTTATCCAACGGCGGCAGGGGGCACACTACTAACACACTACTAACGAACTAATGGTGAGAAATTAATGATTCATTTGTATTGATATAAACAACTTAAAGCTTCACTGCAACAACTTAAGTTCGTGGCAACTTTTGGGGGTGAGGTGCTTACTGTTGAATCTTCTCCCACAAGATCCAAAATCATCTCCTTAAATTCTACTGAGTAATCAATTCTTTTTCAAAAACCTTACCAGATTTCCATGGCTTGAACTACACAGTTCCTTGTAAATTTCCATCTACGGCAATAATTTTTTTTTCAGTTAGGATGTCACTTGCTACAAAACATTTCTCTGTACAAGTGTCTGGTTTTCTGGATGTTATATCCTGCAGCACAACACATTAAATACTTGTATGCAAATTCCTGGAATGAATGATGCTACACATTTGAAAACCAACCCAGAACTGTAAACAGTCACAAACATTGTGGACACATCACTGAAAACTATCACTTTTCAAGGTAGCACCACCAATGCCAATGCAGTAGGCTGTACCCCCCTCCCCCCTTCTTTCCCCAAAGAGAGTTTAAAAACTCATGCCTCACATTCATAGTAGATGCATGACTACCTGAAATATTAGTTTCCAGTCTTCAATGCTTTTCACAGAAAAAAGAAAAAAAAAAAAAAAAAAACTGAACATCTTGTGTAATGACTTACCTTCAGCTAAGACGGTTTCATCAAACCCAATGAAAACAAAATATAAATAACATGGTCTCACGATGCAACTCCACCCTATGCAATTGCCGTTTTTTATTAGTTCCAGTTGTTCACATATCATAGCATGCTTTAAATGTCCTGTAAGTTACATATCAACTTTGTGGTCTTGCAACATTTCACAATCTGAGTGCATTTCATTTGATGAGCATGCTCTGCATAACTTCTCATTTTAAACAGTCAAGTAAGCAAAACTAAAAGCCGCTGAGGAAGAATCCAACTTACACAGAGAGCTTGTGACTGTTGGTGCATACAACTAAAATTTTAATAAGATGCAGAATCCACCTACTGTTCAGTAATTCTGAGGCATTCTCGGTAATTACAATTGTAGTAATGTCTTTCTGCCTCACACACTGCCACATCAAGGTTACTTGAAAGCTTCGCAGGTAACCTCTCATTTGGTTCTTGCTGTGGAGCGTGATACTTCTTCAGTTTTGTGCGGTAGAGTGTCCGGACTAGCCTTTCTTCCTCCTGGCCAGAACATTGTTCTGACAGAGGCAATGACGATAAGACTTCTTCCTCTACAACAATAAAAATACAATATCAATAAAATGACATTTTCCTTTTTTAGTATAAATACTGAAATTTTTTTTTAAATTTAATAATAATAATAACAATAATAATAATAACTAATCACTTCTTTCATTCCTGGTAATTCATTGTTAATGTGAAAAACACCAACCAGCAGCACCGTTCAGAGTCCATGCTACACTATGTGCACACTGAGTCTGCTTGATTAAGTTAGTCCAACAGTCAGAGGAAGAGATAGGGCCATGTTTCGAAAAGCACCGTTGCGTTCACACCAACCTTTGGATTAAAGACATCTTTACCATGTCTTGAGAACTGTTGTTCATACATTCTCTAAGTATAAAGTACAAAAACCAACTGATTCAGTAGGCTGATACAAGATATACTTAACTTGCCTCTTCAGATATTTTAGCACAGTGGCACTCAGACCAGAGGTACCTGTTTTAAACCCTGACGGCTGGAAAAATGTTCATCTTCAGTACTTGGCAGACTGCACCAGTAACTTGGAAGAAACCACCAACCTCTTTACTGTGTTTCAGGAAGGGAGAGCATGGAGATGTAATCCCAGTTACCCCACTGACACTATTTGACATAAACTGGCCATATACTATACATAGTTTCACCCCTTCTCTTCTCTCTAACATTCTCATCAATAACAGAACCACCACACATAATTTCATATGCAATGGAAAAAGCACACAGAGGAAGTAATGAGTGGTAGACAGGAACAGTGGAAGAGGACTTTCTGATATTATCAGCTATTGGACTAATTCTTTCATCAGATGCAGACAAGTCCCACACACATTCATACATGCATAATTCACACACACACACAGCTACTGTCATCTCTGTATGTGGTAATGCCCGACTGCAACTACTGAGAGCAGTGATATCAGTTAGAGAGGGTAATGGGGATACAGAAGAGTTGTGGGGATGGGAGGGATAGCAGGAAAGGGGGAGGGAGAGCAGGGAAGGGGGAGGGATAGCAGTGAAGGGGGAAGGATAGCAGGATAGGGATGGGAGAAGATGCTATAGTGGTTTATGTGAGAATGTGCAGGGATTTGGAGGGAAAAGATAGTGAGCTGCTAAGTGCAGCGACTGGGGCGAATGGAGAGGAGAGAAGTAGAAAAGAGGAAAGGACTATGCTGGTGTGCTGAGTGGAAACTCAGGAAAGCTAGTGGGAATTTACCCCATAATACATCCTCATTCCTGCATCCCCTCCTGACCTTAATCTTTGCTAGACTCTCTGTCTTTCACCTGCCACTGTCCCTTTCATGCTCCCACTCCAGCATCTCCAAATGGCTTTTACCCCCCTCCACCCCGCACCCACCCCCATTCACCCCCATTCCACTTCTCTGCTTCTCTCTCCTCCCTTTGCCCCACAGTACAGCCATCCATCTAATGCTGCATCTAGTAGCTTACCATACCGCGCATACCCATAGGCAGCATTCCCCCCCCCCCCCCCTCCCACCACCCACGCACCTGTTGTCCCTCCTCCTACCCAATCCAAACCTCTTCTGTACAAAGTTCTCCCACCACCCACCACCAGCTGAGATCATTCTTCACAGCAGCCCAAGTTGGGCTTTAGTGCCTGAAGATGACAGTGGCCACGTTTGTGTATGTTGCATATGTGTAAATGTGTGTGTGTTTTGTCTATATACAATGAATGGCGTAAGTGTGACAGCTGATAATATCAGTCTCCTTTCAATGTGGCTGTCTGGCACTGAACACCTCCTCTCTGTGGCAAGTAGAAATCTATCCTATTTCATGTTGTCATATTCCATCCCATATTTCCTATTGTGAATGGAAAATCTGGACTAGACTAAGCTATTGGACAGAGTATAGGCACTAAGGCCTGACCCGAACCTTAGTGCTTGGTGACAAAGTGGTCCTGTGTGTGAATTCTGCATGTGTATTTTATATATATATATATATATATATATATATATATATATATATATATATATATATATATATATATATATATATATATATATATATAAAGACCACTTTAAATGTCTGCTTGTGTCTGTATGTGTGGATGGATATGTGCGTGTGTGCTAGTGTATACCTGTCCTTTTTTCCCCCTAAGGTAAGTCTTTCCGCTCCCGGGATTGGAATGACTCCTTACCCTCTCCCTTAAAACCCACTTCCTTTCGTCTTCCCCTCTCCTTCCCTCTTTCCTGATGAGGCAACAGTTTGTTGCGAAAGCTTGAATTTTGTGTGTATGTTTGTGTTTGTTTGTGTATCTATCGACCTGCCAGCGCTTTTGTTCGGTAAGTCACCTCATCTTTGTTTTTATATATATATATATATATATAAAACAAAGATGATGTGACTTACCAAATGAAAGTGCTGGCAGGTCGACAGACACACAAACAAACACAAACATACACACAAAATTCAAGCTTTCGCAACAAACTGTTGCCTCATCAGGAAAGGGGGAAGGAGAGGGAAAGACGAAAGGATGTGGGTTTTAAGGGAGAGGGTAAGGAGTCATTCCAATCCCGGGAGCGGAAAGACTTACCTTAGGGGGAAAAAAGGACGGGTATACACTCGCACACACACACATATATCCATCCACACATATACAGACACAAGCAGACATATATGAAATACGTCTGCTTGTGTCTGTATATGTGTGGATGGATATGTGTGTGTGTGTGTGTGTGTGTGTGTGTGTGTGTATATATAATAGAGGGAAACATTCCACGTAGGAAATATGTCTGCTTGTGTCTGTATATGTGTGGATGGATATGTGTGTGTGTGCGAGTGTATACCCGTCCTTTTTTCCCCCTAAGGTAAGTCTTTCCGCTCCCGGGATTGGAATGACTCCTTACCCTCTCCCTTAAAACCCACTTCCTTTCGTCTTTCCCTCTCCTTCCCTCTTTCCTGATGAGGCAACAGTCTGTTGCGAAAGCTTGAATTTTGTGTGTATGTTTGTGTTTGTTTGTGTGTCTGTCGACCTGCCAGCACTTTCATTTGGTAAGTCACATCATCTCAGATATATATATATCTGACAGAAGATTCTGTCCAATAGCTTTGTCCACTTTTAAATGTACCTGTCAGCCACTGAATGTTTTCTCTATGTCGTGAGTAGCAATTTATCCGATTTCACATTATTGTTATTCCATTCCAGGTTTTACATTAAATAATAGAAAATCTGGGACGGAATACAACTTGAAACACACTGCTACATACCTGTCTGTCACTCAGTACCACATCCATCTGGAAACTAGCACTTTATTAGCCTTCATATGGCCAATTTTCTGCTATTTGGTTAATACATATGCGACATGTTGTGCCATAGCTGCTAAAATAAAGCAGGCTCCTTTTAATGTGGCTGTCAGGCACTCAACACCTCTGTCGGCTATGTGGTGAGCAGCAATGTACCCTATTCCATCCCATATTTTCTATCGTGTAATGGAAAATCTGGGATGGCACATCATGTCACATACACTTAGGTGACAAAAGACATGGGCTACCTCCTAAAATAGCGTCTGACCTCCTTTTGCCCAGTATAGTCCAGCACTTCAATGTAGCATGGACTCATCAAATTGCTGGAAGTTCCCTGAAGAAATATTGAGCCATGCTGCCTCTATAGCCATCAGTAATTGTGAAAGTGTTGCCTGTACAGGGTTTTGTGCACAAACTAACCTCGCAACAATGTCCCATAAATGTTTGAAGGCATTCACGTCAGATGATCTGGGTGGCCATATCATTTGCCCAAATTGTACAGAATGTTCTTGATACCAATCACAAACTATTATAGCCTGGTGATACAGCACATTGTTATTCATAAAAATTCCATCATTGTTTGGGAACATGAAGTCCATGAATGGCTGCAAATGGTCTCCAAGTAGCTGAACATCATCATTTCCAGTCAATGATTGGTTCAGTTGGACTAGAGGATCCAGTCCATGCCATGTAAACACAGCCCCAATCATTATGGAGTCACCACCAGCTTGCAAAGTAACTGGATGGCAACTTGGACCTATGGCTTTGTGAGGTCTGCACAACACTCAAACCCTATCATTAACTCTGACCAACTGAAATTGGGACTAATATGTCCAGGCCGTGGCTTTTCGGTCATATACGATTCAACCAGTATGGTCACGAGCCCAGGAGAGGCGTTGGAGGCAATGTTGTGCTGTTGGAAAAGGCACTCGCATTGGTCATACGCCACCATAGCCCATTAATGCCAAATTTTGCCACACTGTCCTAACAGATACATTCATTGTACATCCCACATTGATTTCTGCAGTTATTTCATGGAGTGTTTCTCGTCTAATCGTACTGACACTTATCAGTCATAACGTTCAGGCTAACAGCCACTGTGTTGTCCTTGGTGAGAGGTAACGCCTGAAATTTAGTATTCTTGGCACACTCCTGCCACTATGGATTTCGGAATATTGAATTCCTTAATGATTTCTGAAATGTATATCACATGCTTCTAGTTTCAACTACCATTCTGCGTTCAAAGTCTGTTGATTCCCGTTGTGCGACCATTATCTCTTCAGGAAACTTTTCACATGAATCACCTGAGTACAAATAAGAGCTCTGCCAATGCCTTGCCCTTTTATACCTTATTATGTGGTACGACCACCATCTATACATGTGCACATCTCTATCCCATGACTTTTGTCACCTCAGTATACACTCATGAGTCACCTATATTAACCAGACTATGGCAAATTGGGCAATATGAAATACAATTGATTTTGCCGCATAATGGAGTCCATGGGCACCACAGGCACGTTTAAGAGTGGAATAAGCTATCGGACGAAGTCCTCCTTCAGATACAGAAAAGTACACACTCATTTATACATGCAGAATTCATACAAATACTGCCACTGCTGGCTCCAGCATGGCTCGAGTCAGTCCTCAGTACCTAGATTCTGTCCGATAGCTTAGTCTACTGTGGATGATGGGCCAACTGACTGGATTGGAGAAGCCTTATTTCTCAAACAAATGCTTTATTTTTTCACTTTTTGTTCTCTACAAGGAGTAATTGTGTTTTACTGAAGAGTCGTGACCCAGTATAGGTTAGTACGATACCAGGTGTCACTGCCAGTCCATGCACATTCACATCCACACCGTTCTTAAGGGCCAGTAGTGCTGATATGGTTATGATTCGGTGAGATGTCACAGACAGGGGATTGCTTCCGAGGTACTCTCAAGTAACCAGAGGGCTGCGAATTGTCACATGGGGCCACAGGGCAGACTGGCATGAGGGAGCTGGGACAGACCTGTCTCTCTCGGCAACCAGCCCTTGACCTATCCAGGCAACCTTCCAATTCACTCTCTACGGCAATATGCCCCTCAGTAGTAATTTTGTACACTCCTGGATGCCCACTTCCTGCAGTGGCCTTACTATTGTCCAGTACTGGACAGTCTAGTGTCAGATTATGAGATCCAAATGCATCATTCAATCCAGTATATCAACATTTTTTTCTTTGTGGATAGTTACTAAACTACCAACTCCATGGGAGAGCTGGCTGCATGTCATTTAACCTGTAATATTGTCTACTTGTCGTAGACAGTGTGACGATGTGGGCCTGGATATGCTGTAAGGCATTTTCCATCTTTTGTTCGGTGATTAGATGTACCCACATGTGCTGCGCTACATGAAAATAGGTGCAGGTTGCAATGCTGCTGTGCTTCAGCTGCAGATGGCCCTTTCACCATTCTGGCATACTCCTTAAGAGTCTTCCAGACACTGCCACACTGTGGGTGCCAGTTCTGCTTGACCGATTGCCGCCAATATCATGCCTGAAATCAACAACAGTTGGAGCCGCCATGAGGGGTCGACGCCGGATGCTGGGTTGCAGCCAAATCTATGAGCATCCTGGCTGTTGTACCTGTCGTCAATGAGCCACCATCAAGTGCTGATGCTGACGAACTACACTGTGGGCGATCACTGTTCATCACATCGAAAGTTAAAGTTAAGCCGTGCTAGCTATGCATATTTGCACGGTCACCCCTTCATGGTGAGCCATTGTTGGACATTATTGTAGTTAGTCTCTAACTTTTATTTGAGTACTGCGACATCTTTTTGTTAAAGCTTCGAGGCCTTTCAGTAATTGCTTTTCCCAAATTTTGTAACCATGCCTGACTTGCAGAAACTCAAGTTACAGGAACAGTGTGATGAAATGGCATAAAAGTGCAAAAAACAAACAAAAGCTAGCCAGGCTACTACAAGTTCTCTCAGGGGCCTCTATCATTAGTTCTGAGAGACATACATTAGCGACTGTAAGCAGCTTCCCCGTTGTACCTTTTATTCTTACTTTTCCAGGAAAACCAAACGAAAATGTCACCACTTTCCTGCTGATTGTTTGAGATGTATGTGCACTTGCTCCTGACAAGACAGATTTCTGCTAAAAGTAACTAGGTTAATGTTGTCAGTTTACATATGCACGCATGTAAAATCTGTCAATGCATTAAGAGAAGCAGGAATATCTGAAGCCATGGCACACAGTTTAGCAGAGTGATACTCAGACAAAAGAGGACTCAGTTATCACAGGGACTGTTTATCTACACAACGGCAAAAGCTGAGTGAAGATTTCGAAGTTTTCGCTGATTGAATATAAGCCGCATCCTGTCACACTTATGTGCTGGGGCAGGAGGCTGCATGGAATGAGGTGCTGATTGAGGAAGCTGAAGCTAGTGCAATCAGTGGTTTCATACGCAGACTAAACTCACAGACAGGTAATGAAGTCAAGGTGGCCTCACATACTTTAATATACAAAGCAATTAATATTAGCACAGTTGAGTGAGGAGGTAGGACAGATTGTTTCTACTCCATCACAAAGCAATGAGCCATGGCGTGGTTTTGTAAATGACATGCACTGTAAACTTTGTGGGAAACCTAATCATACAGCCAAGTGCTGGCGGGCACTTTGTTATACCAAATGCCATGTGCTAGAATACGTGAGCAACAACTGCCCACCGAATCAGATACAGAACTGCCAACAGCAGAATTCTCTGCAAAATGCAGGTCCACAGAGGGCAAATGGCAGGGGGACAGGTCTCGCAACCCCCCCCCCCCCCCTCCTCCACCGCCCCCCTCCCCAATGTCAATAATGAATCATGTTCAATATGGAATATACACGAAATGGCTAATCTAATTTACGATGATAGGATCAGAGGAAGAACTGTCAAACTGTTAGTAGAGGCAGGAGATCAAATTAGTTGCACTGTCTGCTTCTTGTACCAACAAGTACACCATCAAGCTGCCGCACAGCTTCAGTGGATTAGGGGAAGAAGTTTTAGCATCCACAGGAACATGTTTCATGAAATTACAGATAGATGGCCACAAGTATCGTTTTGATATGGAAGTTGTTAGAAAACACAGAAGGGATTTCAATGTCATTCTACGGAACAATTTCTTGCACCAGTACCGAAGTGTAATTGATTACAGGACACACATTGTTTGATTCAGTCAGAAAATTCTCTGTTTTGGTGGCATCTGTGCCCACCCAGTTGTGAGGAAGCTGTGTCTTCCACAGGCTCCAACAGAACTGCATACATAGGTGTTGCAAACTGGTAAACCTGTTACAATCAGTGGTGGTGCGGCTGATCTGATCAGTCAGAACAATGTCCTCGACAGGTTACAAATTCATATGAAAAGAAGTATAAATAGGAGAGAGACAGTGTAAAAGAAGTTGTGTGTGACAGTATGTAGTATGTATAGACAATTTTAGGCAAAGTGATTCCATGTTGAACAATAGTTGACACATGCCAAGTGAAGTAAGAAGAAGCAGCTGTCAGTAAGGGATGTTTGTGCAATAATGCCCCTACTCAGAAAACAGTTATATGATAAGTTAGTGTATTTGTCCAATTCAGAGCGAATTCTTCTGTGCTCAGTTTTAGGAAAATATGCTTGGTTGCTCAAGGAACAGCAATATTGCCAGTAACCGACCTTGGACAACATGAAATTCCAACTGCAGACACTAGGCCAGTTGCTCATGCTGGGAAACTTTAAAGACCGTGTAGACTTCCATTTCACTTACTTGTTACTGAGGATAATATCCAACAACAATCGGCTGCACAGAAAATACAAGCATATGGAAGCCCTCAGTCATCATAAACCATGGTTATGCAAAAAATGTCAATCAATGGTGAGAAGATCTATTGTCTATGTGTTGATATGACAGTGGTAAATAAGGTAACTACATCTGATGCTTACCTTCTACTCTGTATCGACAAAACAATGGACACATTAGGGAACTGAAGGTATTTCATCACCCTCGCTATGTGTTCTTGTTACCAAAAAATTTCTGCACCCAAAGGCTGGCCAAAAACAACTTTTGTGGTTCCCTCGGTGTTGTATGAGTTTTTAAGCATGCCTTTTGGCCTCAGAAATGCACTTGCCACCTTCCAAAGTTTTGTTGACTTTTTGCTACATAAAAAGGACTGAAGTCCACTTTGTGCCTGGATTATTTAGATAATTTTTTATATTTTGAAGTACTGTTGAGGAACATATGGAGAGGTTGAGAAATGTATTGTAAAGATTAAAGGGTGAACATTTACGTCTGAAGATAGAAAAGTGTTCTTTTGCACAGTCTCAGTTGCAGTACCTGGAGCATATTATCAGTTCAGATGGGTTTAAACCAGACCCTCAGTTAACCGAAGTAGTTGAGAGTTTTCCAGTACCCACTAATGTTAAGGCATTGCAATCTTGTCTAGGAATACCCAATTATTATCTTCACTTTGTGAAGGATTATGCTCTGGTAGCTAAGCCATTAACTAAGTTGCTAAAGAAAGATACAGAGATTGAGTGGATGGAAGAATGCGAGTTAGCTATCAGAAAAATTAAAGATGAGTTGACAAGTTTGTCTTTATTAACACATCCAGATTTTGAAAAATCTTTCATCCTTTCAACAGACACCTCAGATTTTGGTGTCAGGGCTGTTCTTAGTCAAGAATATATTTGTGAGGAAAGATATATAGGCTATGCTATCCAGCAGTGACCAATTTACAGTACAATCAAAAAACTGTGGTCACCGACCACACTGCTCTTTTGTGAATGCAAGTTTAAATGACCGCAGAAGTCATTTAACCTGTTGGGCATTAAAATTGTTCAAATATGATTATGATGTAAGCCACAAACCAGGCCATTTGCACCAAAATTCCAAAGCTCTAAGTTGCAAAGGCACATTGTTTCATTGCTTTAATAGAAAAACTGAGAGAAGCACAGGAGATCTATGTAGAATGTCACCAGTGTGCTTCCCTTCCATATTTTGTCACAGGAGATAGTATTTTATACTGCAAGATCGCCTTTCACAGCAAGGTAGTAAATCCTCAAGTGTTGCAACCATGTGTAATAGCTCAGTACAATGAGAGTTCACAGGCATGCCATAGCTGACGGAGACCCACAAATGCTACAGCAGCCACAGTTTTTGGCGCAACGGCAGACAGAATGATGCTTGGAAGTACACTCTTCTTTTTACAAAAATAAATAAATAAAGTAAAAGACAAAGCCACACCACAAAGGAATTATCCAAATGAGGCAGAAACCAGTAGATGTGATGTACATGTAAAGAAAAACAAATGGTTACAGTTTCAGAAAAACTGGATGATTTATTCGAGAGAAAGAACTTCACAAAGTAAGCCAGGCAATAACACATTGATCCACCTCTGCCCCTTATGCAACAGTTATTCAGTTTGGCATTGACTGACAAAGTTTACTGGATGTCCTCCTGAGGGATACAATGCCAAATTCTGTCCAATTGGCACATTAGATCATCAAAAACCTGAGTTGGTTGGAGGGATCTGCCCATTATGTTCCCACTGTTCTCAATTCAGTAGAGATCTGGCAACTTTGCTGGCCAAGGTAGGATTTTGCAAGCATGAAGACAAGCAGTAGAAACTCTCATCATGTGGGAGCAGGCATTATCTCACTGAAATGTAAACCCAAGATGGCTTGTCATGAAGGACAACAAAACGGGTGAGTATATTGTCGACATACCACTGTGCTGTAAAGGTGCCACAGATGACAAACCACAGGGGTCCAGCTATAAAATGAAATGGTACATCAAACTGCCACTCCTGGCCATATGGCGGGCAAGACAGATCGCTATATCATTGCTGTCCAAGTCATCCCCAGACACGTCTTCGGGCTCAAATCTCTTTGACTGGGGTAGAATTGTTTTCAGTGATGAGTCCTGCTTTGAAATGAGACCCAATGACCAGCAAAGAAGTGTCTGGAGATGCCCCTGATAGTGGTGGAATACCAGCCTGACTGTCGCTGGCCATGCGGCCCGACAACCAAGAGTGATGGTCTAGGGATGCCATTTTATTTTATAGCAGGTCCCCTTCGGTTGCCATTCATGGCACCCTTACAGTACAGTGGTACATCAATGAAATTATATGCCCTGTTTTGTTTCCCTTCATGGCAAGCCACCATGTGTTTACATTTCAACAAGATACTGCCTGCCCACACACAGGGCTTATATTTGTGCTTGCCAAGGCCAACACGTTCACCGGATCTCTCCCGAACGGAGAATATTTGTAGCATTATGAGCAGGGCCCTCCAACCAGCTCAGAATTTTGACAATCTGATTTGCCAATTGGAACAATTTAGCACGACATCCCTCAAGAGGACATTCAACACCCCTATCAATCAACGTCAAGCCCAGTAAATGCTTATATAAGGGTCAGAGGTAGTCCAACATATCATGGACTTGCTCAGTTTGTGAAGATCTTTCTCTTGAATAAATCATCCAGTTTTTTTTGAAATTGTATCATTTGTTTGTTGTACATGTATATCACAGCCACTAAATTCCATCCCATTTGGATAATTCCTTTGTGGTGTGTCTTTCTATTTTAGAGTGTAAACACAGAACTGCTTGCCTTGTGCCCAGGGGCACCACCACCAAGAACCCATATCCCTGTGGAAATTTTTCCTGAATCTGCTACACTGGGAGATGAAGAAGCATGCACAGGATAGAGTAGCATGGAGAGCTGCATCAAACCAGTCTCAGGACTGAAGACCACAACAACAACAACAACAACAACAACAACAACAACTAAACCATTTCAAAACAGAACATTAGATATTGCAGGACTGTTCCCACACAGTACCCAAAACAATAAACATAGTCTATCTATCACTGATCACAGTTCTAGGTACCTAATTCTGTATCAGTTGCAGACATGACTGTATAAACAGTAGCATGTGCCTTTGTCAATCGTTCAGTTTTGCCATTCACAAGTCCTAATACTATTTTGACTGATCAGGGGACTAGAAGACTACCCCTTTCCATCCTAAATCCAATGGCTGTCTTGAATGTGTGCATCAATCGACAGTTTGAATGCTGTCTCGCTATGTGAACTGTTTGCACAGCTATTGGAACAAATACATAGCTTATGTAGCTTCAGTGTACAATAGTTGTATACACAGGTCAACTGGATGTATGCTATCTATACGAGACAGTATACCTACAGCCTATGAGTTCCCAGCTTGAACTTGACAAACAACTGCCTGGCGTAGACCTGGCCAAAGTTAAAGGATCAGCACCAAGGCTATCTGAAAGCAAGTAAAACAAAATAATTATAAAGCTACTGGGAAAATGATACAACAAAGTAATAAAGGAGCTTTGCTTTCCCAGTGTAAACTGAGAGATCCAGATTTGCTTTGCTTAAGAAAGAAAGGACTAAGAAATGCACGTCTCAATATAAAGGCCCTTAGTCTATCACACAATTGACCTCTTCTGTTAGTGCAGAAATTCAACTGTCTGACCATCATGTGGCAGTTCATTTTGACCAGTTAAAGCCAAATCATGGTCAAGCTCTGTTGCCTCCTGCAGTGTCACGTAGCTCAATGCTAAATATTTGACCACAAGTTAAAGGTACTGTCGTAAAAAATAGTCAGGAAGAAAAATCACAAGTTCTCACCAGCACGTTGTAGATATGCCTCACGCATGTGCGATGGCACATATCTTATTCAATGTAAACTCTTATTCACTGTATAAGAGATTACTTTCTTGTAAAGCACTTTAAACATTTATATCATCACTTTTAAATCTCTGATCTCATTATTGCTCATTCTCATTCACTATATAAGTAATTACTTTCCCATAAGCTCTTTAAACATTTACGTCATCACTTTTAAGTCTCTTATCTCATTATTTTGCTTTTACTATACCATATCTTGTACTACCACATTGTGCACTTACATTTTACCATGCAGCTCAGGCAGCTCCCTAGATAGCAAAACCATGACTTTCACAAAAAGGAAAACAGAAAACGGACTTCAACTGAAAACTGGCTCCAACAACCTGCTGCTATTCCCTTATATTAAAAATTCAAAATGCAGGATGGCTATCTGAATCACAAAATTCTTGCCCAGAACAACACCAGTGAAACACATCACATCCAAAAATGAGATCACTTCTCAACATTGTTACAACTCTAACAAAGTAAACAGCTCACTATATGCGCAAAACAAGATACAATGTAAATTTCTCTTGTCAACTAATATTTTAATCTCCTTATCTCAACCTGTAAGGGTGCTTCCTTATTAACTCCTCAAGCGTGACACTGCTCTTTACTTGATAGCATCTGTAGCATGACATCTGTTGTGCATGTCTGAGTGCTACATCCCTCCTATACTGCAAATACTATATCTAATAAAGTACTTGAAATAACATTGTGAAAAAAAGGGTGAACACTTAAAACTATAAAGATTTAATAGGCTAAACCACTTTAGGCACAAAGAGTTTCAGTCATGCGATAAAAGTTAATTGTTTACAAGTATTTTTGAGAGTGATGAAGCTCAGAGCAAGGCACAATACATAATGCTGGGTTTGCAGGACAAGTCTTGCATCTGTATGATGTTTCTCTACTTTGTTTTGTTGAATACAGCACACACATCTCCTTCATCCCACTCTTCTGGTTTTTGTTGCTGTTCTGGGAAGTGTCTACAAGTAAGAACATCAGAGGGCCTTTTTTGCTTCTGTTCAGTGGCACTGTGGTGTAATTAGTTATGAACTCATTTATCAGTTTCACTCTGAACTCTAAATGGTCTTTCTTATTTCCTTTCTGACAATAGAATATGTAAGCATTTAGAACAGCCACATTTAACAAACAAGTAAAAAGTTTTTTGTACCAAACCTTGCTTTGTTCTCTTTCCACAAGAAAAGATACCAATGACTGGTCTTTCAAGTCCACTCCCCCCATATTCTGCTTGTAGTAAGAAATACAGAGTGGTATCTGGGCCACTTGCACTTCTCTCCCTTTTCCTCTTCTCTGCACATGTATTGTTGTTGCAGCATGCTTTGCTGTTAGCACTGTGATTTACTTTTTATCCTTCCATTTCAGAGACACCAATTTCCCCTTTTGTGCACTGATGATCTCTCCTTTTTGTAATTTCCTACTTACAGTATGTGGCATTCCTTTTCTGCAAGTTCTGGCTGTTCCTATTGCATCAATATTCATGTCCACAAGTTTTTTGAACAGCTCAGGACTTAAGTTTATCTCTTCCTGTGTACAAAATAAAGTTCCATTAATACCAGTTCTTGTCAAACGCTCTCAAAACATTTCATCCTAAAGTATGCTGCTTCCACGAGAGTCTCCCTTTCCACAGTAACAAGGATTCGTCAACACTAATGTTATTTTGTTTCTCATAAGCTCTCTGATGTCAGCAAAATGTAGGAATCTCAGTAGAAGATGAAATCTTTCTTCACTCATAACATTACAGAAAAAGGCAATTTCTAGCACTTCTTTCTGGTAAAATACATTTTAGCTGATCTTTTAGACAATATCCCCATCAGTAAAAATAGAGCTAAAAGAACTCATCAGTTAAAAACCACTTTACAAATTGTGGTTTCTTCAAAGAAAATATTTTTTCATTTCCCTCATGTAAAAACATTCTGCATATTTAAACAATGGAAAATCCAGAATGGAATGTAACAATTATGAGATGATGAGTTGCAGATAGGCAGATTGTTGTGCGTATCTGGGACTCGAGATCTCTGCTAGATGGTGAGTAGCAACTTTCCTTCTCATAATTGTTTCTGCATGTTTATTTGTTTCTTTGTCTGTCATTTCTATTATTTCATTGTCAAAGAACAATACAAAGTAAGCTAATGGTACTGCATTACTGGGAATTCAGAATTTCAGCCTAGCTTTAGCAGTGCTTGAAGTAAATGCAGCTGATGCAGAAATATTGTCACATTCGTTCCAGTCAGGTGAGACAACATCCTGCATTGTCAGTTTGTCATCTAAAGAATCACCAGAAAGCAAAAAATCTTGTCTTCTTCATTATCACTGTCCATCAAAAGTCGCAGAACATCTTCAGTCAGCCCACCCATTGCGCACACCCTACGAAAAATCAACATGCACATGAAGAGAAAAACTGTGTAACCCAAATGAGTAACAAATTTGGATTCTGTCAACATGAAGCTAAGAAATGTATGACACTGCCATGTAGCGGCCATCTTTCTAACTGCCTTGGCAGAGAGGAAAAACATATTTGAAAAGCGCAGATGGCATATGATGTCGTACACGTTGAGTGAAAGTGCTTAGCAACTTCCACTGAACTTTACACCTTATTTAAAACCTTTTCTAAACTTTTTCTCACTTATAGTCCCATAAAATAATGAGAGAGAAACAGTTTATTGCTAAGTAAATGTTCGCCATTTTAGCTTCAAGCATGATGTAATTTGTTGTCTCTTCACTACCGGTATTTTTCTTTCAGATTTTGAAACTGTTTTACATACGGAAATTTGAGACTTTACGGAGTCACGTTTGCAGGGCGGGGGGGGGGGGGGGGGGGGGGGGTGGTTGTTATTGGTTCAACTGAAGACTATTGTCCCTCTCCAGAAGAATGACTAAATAACAAAGATAAGCTGATGAGTTTTACAAAATATGTCCTTTTAAACAATGTATTTTTACAAGTTTTGTATTTAAAAATATATTAACTAGTGATATTTCATACAAACATAGACATATTGGTACTAAAAACAGACAATTTAAAAAATTCTATGTTGAGTAAAAGTTACAAGCAAAAATACCTTGGAGTGATGTACGACTGACTGTGTCGAAATTTGCTGTTGTTAATTCAGAACATTGCATGAATGCACCTAGTGGCAGTGACTTTTGCAAATTAGGACTGAAACTCCCGTGCTTTACGCTCTATTTCCAAGTGTGCGCTCTTTTAATTGATGATCTGCACACTACTTATGTCACTAAGGGGTTTTCTACCTTTATTCAACTGCTTAAAAGTGTAAGTACTACTAAATTCATAAATACATTTGAAGAAAAGTATTTATTTTATTTTATTCTGCAGCCCCTGTACTTCATGCTGCTTGGAACTACTGCCCGTCAACATGATCCAACAGTGTGTTGTATTGTAGTAAGTAGCCATTATGCAATGAACAGTCAATGGTCTCGACATGATCCATGCCCAACACAGGGTGAAGCGAGAAAAACTATTATAAATGTAGTGTAGTGTTGTAAATGGAAAAAAATGTAAACAGGAGACTGCATTAAAATAATGGTGAACAATTACTTAATACCAGCAACTGTATAAACACTGCAAAATGAGACACAGTTACAAATGTCTAAAATGTCATTTATCTCCTCCTGTTTGAATAATTGTGTTACAACAGCCTTGATTTAATTTCATAACTACTCAAGGTCATTGCCACCCCGCTCGGCAAAATGGCCAAGCAAGCATTCGCAAGCTACAGATTTATTGACACAAGATTGCAGATCCCCCCCCCCCCCCCCCCACGGTAAAACCAACAGCTAGCTTTAACTTCTTCATTCATAACATTACGTCAGTTTGTCTCCATTGAGCAATCATTAGCCCCATACATCTGTTCAATACATATCAGTACAAGTCATTGCTCTTTATGACTATGACATCTTGTTCTCAATTGCTAACAACTACAACAATCCAACAGTTGATATAATAGTACTAAACTGAATATGAATGTGTCTATAAAACTCTTTTACAAAACTTATTACTTCTGTGTATTTCTACCACAGTACCTGATCTGTCCTTTATGCCAGACTTTGAAGCAATAAATTCTCCCGTCTCTCCCCAACTCCCACACTGCAGCACCAAACAGCTTCCTGGGATTCCCGCCTCATGCGAAAGCTCGACGAGTATAAACCAATTACAAATCATTGCCTAAGTACTTATCACCAAGGGGTATTACGTGTATAACATGTAGATTCCTCTTTGAATATATGAAAGCTATTCGAAACAGCATGGACGGTTTAAACTGATAATGTATCAATATGGATATGGAACTGAAACAATTTTAAAAAATCATGGTTTTTAAATAAAATTTAAGGTTTTTTCCCAGCCTTTTTCCGTTTTTGAAAATTCCAGGTTTTGAAGATTTCAAGGTTCACTAGGCACACTGTAACATTTGAGTTCTGAACTTCATGTATCATAAATATAAAAAATTACGATAGCCCAACTGCCATGTGTTCCCTTTGGAAGTCACCCACACCAACAATGCTATGTACTTTTCTTTACTCTTTAATTTCAACAAGACAATTTATGTGTGCAGATTAGAAAGATTTTTCTCACTGAGATATGAAAAGTAGCTCACATTCAGGCATATAATGTCACCTTTCAAATGCAATACAACACTACGTTCTTTAAGGCCAGGGTAAAATCAGACAACTTTTTTATGTTTCTCTGTGGTCTCTCACAATTTCAATAACTCCCGTTTTGTGTTCTCAAGACCACCATCTATAATCACACATTTTTGTTAGAAAATGTTACATCACCCTAACAAAAACACTAATCACGCACACTCAACTTGAAGTTTTTTGTGACAAGGTAACCATCTGAATTCTGTGCACAGATGGTGAAAAACAAATTCACCAAGCATGTTCAAAAATGCCTAACAAAACATGTTTTAATGGTTTTGTGTTTTTTATTGTGTTTCTGTTCAATATTTATTTACCTTTTTAGTTGTTGGTTAACTTCATATTACATACGATTGTATCAAACCCTCTACCGCACCTGAAAATGGCCACATTAGAGCCAACAGTGTGAAAGCAACTGCTAATACATGACAGTAATAGCATCTGGACATTACATTCATGAATTCAACAATGGAAGATTCCCCACAAGTGCTTAATATGTGCAGTCAATCAAAGGAATGTTATGCACATAGCGAGGAAGACAGACCCCATTTTCACAAGGCTAGTGTCTTACACATTCATTCCGTTTACAAACACTTTTCTGTATTTACCAATGTTACTTTTACTAGTGGATATAGAATAAAAATCAGTGGGCACATACTAGTAGGATCATGTCTGATGATCTGCTCCTAGTCAATATGTGAAAGTATTACTTTTATCTTTTTAAGGTGGTAAATTAACTATGGAAAATCCTGCTTACCTGCAGTAAAAACTAAAATGTAATAAACTGATTGAAACAGTTGTGAGCTACGCCACTGAGATAAAGTAGTAATAGAATTAAGATACTTTGAAGCCAATAAGTAATTAAAATTTTTAAACATTTAATATTAAAATCAGATCATCTCAAAAAATCGCTTAATAAATTGTTTATTTACCATGTATCAATAAAACCATCTTTTTTTTTTTAATCTTGACTTAGAAATTAGAAAATTAAAGCAAAAACATTAAAACCCTGTGCTACAAGTTCAGAGGGTTGCATTGGAGCAATTCACACAATAGTGCGGATTTGGTCACAGAGGGAACAGCAACATTCATACAGCCAATTTACACCTTTTAGTATCTAAAGAAATAGTAATCATAAGGCAAAAACCTTCCTTAAAGAGCATCTGGCCCACACACACTTATCAACAATGAAAAAGCTATTTAAAAAGAAAAAATAAAACAGGAGGAAAAATTACCACCTTCCCATGCAGGCAGCATCTGATGCTGAGTAAGTGCTTCAAATGCTTCATAACAGTGAACATCCTTACAGAGAGCTTCTTTATAACAAGCCACAGCTAAGGCTCTGTTATCCATCTCCTCACATACACGCCCCTTCAACAACAAAACTGCACTCTGTACCTAAAATGGAAGAAAATTAGACAATTAGTATGAGGTAGCGCACCAAATGTTTGCAGCATTATGATAATATCTTGACAGCTATTTTATAATACGAGGGCTATCCACAAAGTACATTACATTTTGGAATTCTTGAAGCTGTGCGTCGTCATCAAAATGCTGCATAGCCAACCACTTCTTCATTGCTGGGAATAAGTGGAAGTTGCTCAGTGCCAGGTAGGGACTGTATGGAGGATGAGGAAACAACTCCCACTTAAAAGATTCGAGAACTTCACGAGTGGCATTTGCCGTGTGGGCCCGGGCGTTGTCGTGAATCAGCAAGAGCTTTGAGCCCAACTTTCCCCTGCGCTTGTTTTGTATTGCAGAGTTTGGCAATACCTTTGAGAGTTTATTGTAGTGCCTCTTTCCAGGAAATCCACAAAAATCACACCTTTTCTGTCCCAAAAGACAGTCGCCATGTGGTTGAAGGCGCAGGCGGCCGAATTTTACGACAAAGGAATTTCCAAGCTCGTCCATCGCTATGATAAGTGCCTTAATTTAAATGGCAACTATGTAGAAAAGTAGTATTTAAGTGTGGCTTTCATCTGTATATAATAAAAAAAATTCCAATACTTTATTTATTTTTAATTCCAAAACGTAACGTACTTTGTGGATAGCCTTCGTAGCAAGCTTATTTGTGGGCTGCAGCTTGGTAATACACATAAATTCACAACTCCTTTATGCATTCGTGTTGACGCCACATTTTCTCAAACTATTTACTGAGCCATAGATTAGTAGAAATAAAGAGAAAATCTCCCATCATTTGTATGAATTAAACAGAGAAAGGAATAATAGAAATTTAAGGTGTAGGAGATATCTATAGCCTCATGCATATGTCAGACAGTAAAATGAGGTCCATAAAAAGTAGGTTGTCGCCACCTTTGCTAGTGGCCAAAACAGTACGAAACAAAAGGGAAATCGGTTCCAATATCCCTCCAGTAGTACGGTAATTAGAGACTGAACAAAGGAACACTAGTACCACACTCTCAAAAATATGACAGGAGACTAGTTTTTCCACTTCATCAGCAAACCTATCACTTTTAAATAACTTTTATTGTGGCAGGAATGTGATTCCTCACTCATTTTTCAGATTATAATTATTACTTAAATTAGATGAAAAAGCTTCTTATGTATTTTTAAACTTATGTACAATACGAAAATGAATAAACTTAACAGACATGTGCCCACTATTGGATTAGAAACAGGACAAAGCAGACAAACACAATGGAAAGAGACATTCGATTCATAGCTTGCAATATCGGTAGTTGCTTTGCCAAAGAAGGATGAATGTTAACAATCAGAAATTAGCCACAGTCTTGTTCAAAGAACAAACCTGGCATTGAAAAGAAGCAATTTAGAGAAAGCACAGAAAAAATTGGGAGGATCAATGGAGACATTAGTACCACTCCTTCAAAATGTCAAGTGTCTTCTGCTGCTGCCTCAATTCATAATAAATTGCCAGAAGGAAGTTCTACAAATGAACAAGTCACTGAGATTCTCACGCTCAGTAATAAAATGAGATAAAGTTTCAGAATTAACAACAAACTGAACACTCAAGAGTCAAATTCCAGAGTAATTGTAATTATTTTTTATGATTGACATGACAAAATTAAACATTTGTTTTGGAGAGTAATTCTGCTTATCTCTTCTTATCTTCAAACCGAGTGACTACCGGTGAGAAACCTAACTG
Source organism: Schistocerca serialis cubense (assembly GCF_023864345.2). Lineage (NCBI taxonomy): Eukaryota > Metazoa > Arthropoda > Insecta > Orthoptera > Acrididae > Schistocerca > Schistocerca serialis. The sequence goes on along the minus strand of NC_064642.1, from coordinate 628,867,096 downwards.
ACTACTGGTGATTATCAAAAGTATAATAAATAATTGAATTGTTTCTATTTGAGGATGTGACTTTGAAATGTTAACTAACTTATGATCAGAACTTACTGCACAAATTATTGTCTAAGTTAAAAATCTATACTGCCTCCTTCGGCAGCTTGCCATGAGTAATGTGGGGCCATGCCACCTGCCGTCAGCTTATTCTATATTTCTGTACCTCATCATCATGACATGCCTATAATGTTATCAGAGTTGTTATATGTATTCCTACAATTATCTATAATTAGAGTATTTAAAATACATTGACTTACTTCTTTTGGGCTTCCTTCCAAAAACGAAACATTGGGTAATAAACTCCCTTGTTCTCCACAGTTCAAGACTTGCAGGGCTTCTGGTAAATCATATGCTTCCAGGAAACAACGAGCAGCCAGGTAGTAGCACAAAACATGCTTCTAGAATATAGAAATTGGTGACACTGTCAAACATAGTACTATGATAGTCCAGTTTAATCAGAAGAGCTAAATAAATATCTGATACAACACACAAGTGCCTTGATAGTAAGCTTTACAAAAACGGTACTCATGATGAGTCATAAGGATCATACACTACCATTTGTGAAAACTGAAACAACAAGAGTAAACTTGATTGTAAAAAATTTATACCATCAATTAGGTACATGGCAATAACAAATTGATAATATTAGAGACCTTTACATGATTTCTAAATCAGTGATCACAGCACAGACTCAAACAAGCCCTGGATATTTTCCTACTTACAGTTTATATGCAAGTCCACAAAGTATAGACAGAAACAGTGATTTCTGGAGGGCAGTCATGATCAAGTTGCTGGCCAACAATACCTCTAATCTGTATGATAAGAGGTTTGCCCGGTAAATTTAAAACACAAAGAAACTGTGGTGCTTGCCATTCCTTGAAGAAAGCTTGCACATTTCTCATCAGACACCATTATGCTCAAACATGACATGCAGAGTTGCTGAAAGAGGAATAGTACCTTGGACTCTAAAACCTCCTTAATGTAGCATTTACTGTTTGGTTTATCTTACTGTGTACAGGTCAAGACTGCATGTTGCATCCAGTGGTGCACCAAACCATTACATCTGATGATCACCTTCTTCTGGTCAACTACACAGTTTGCCAGATCACTGTCACCCTGGTTGCAACAGATACATATGTGGCAACACTTGTAGAACTCATCAAAGTGGGCCTTGCCCAGAAATACAATATTATGCCACTCAGCATGTCAGCAACAACAGTTACATGCCCCATTGCAGTCAGAGACATTCTTGCTAATGCAATGATATATGTACCAACATTTCTATGGCAGGTAGCATCAAAATCATCAATGCAGCAGTGACTATTCCAGTACCAAGTACATTCCAGTACTAAGAAAACACAATGGACAAATTTATATGATCTGTTATGGTTATGGAGGATAACACAGTGTCATCCTATCTCACGGTATAAATGAATTACCCAGTAGTACCATGCTTGCTGCTGCATTATACTGTTCTATTTACTGCTTCATTACAGGCATCACTGTGATAACAGCATTCCACTTGTGCTAGCAAATGTTAGAGTATGGCAAAGTCATTTCCTGTGAATGTATCATTCTGGTATGTTCAACTAAAAAAATGACATTGTGCCCTTTGAAGGTGACATTCATACAAAAGCCCACTTCATTTGATGGTGATCCAGTGACAGAGCTTTGTGTAACACCATCCTCCCTTGCCAACCAGGAAAAAGAAAGAAGAGCTGGGCTTAACACCCTTTTGGTGATTACGTCATTAGAGATGAAGTAAACATTGAGGTTTAACAAGGATTTGGAAAGAAATCATTCACATCCTTCTAGAAGCAATTGTTTTGCCTTGGGAAACTTAAATCTGGATGGTTGAACTGGGTTTTGACACCCTCTTTCCTGCAAAACAGGTATAAAGAAATAGAAAATCTGTAGCAAAAACACACATTATTCACTCTGGCGCTCTCAAAGACTGGTAGTGTTACAAACTCTTGTTAATAAGTTAAAGGATCTCTGAGAGCAATGAAAAAACACTGTGCTGCAAGGCACCATGTAGACTAAATATTGGTGGGACAAAACGGGGACAAATAGCATACACAATACAGGGTGTACATAAAGTCTGGGAACACTTTCAATTATTTGTTGCACAAGAACTAAACATTGCACAGATGTCATACATGTTGCTTTTGAAGAGAAACTCCGAAAGTTTTTTTTACAAGCATTCGATATGCGAACCATGAGTGATCCGGCAGACGTCAATGTGGTAATCGAATTCTTGCCATACCCGTCCCAGCATGGTATCGTCGACGACTGGGGCAAGCGCTTCCAGTATCCTCTCCCGGAGCTCTGTTACATCACGTGGTACAGGCAGTACATACAACAGATATTTAATGTGTCCCCACAGAAAAAAGTCACATGAAGTGAGATCTGGTGATCGGGGAGGCCATTTCATGAAACAGCTGTCCCCTTCTATAGCACAGTCGATCCATCGATGCAGCAACTCCGTGTTCAGGTACCCACGAACTTCACAATGAAAATAGGGTGGAGCCCCATCCAGCTGAAAGATGAATGGAGAGTCCGATTGCATCAGCCATTGCTGCAACATGTACAAGTAGGAATATCCAGTGACAGTGCGCTCGGCGAAGAAGATTTGTCCAACAAGTTTGCGACGTGAAAAAAAAAATTACCTTTGGGGAATCATACTCAAATTCAATGCATTCGTGTGGATGCTTAGTACCCCAGATTCGACAATTATGCCTGTTCACTTTCCCATTAATGTGAAAAATGGCTTCATGGCTAAAAATTAAGTGATCAACAATGCCATCCCCATCCTCATTCAATTGTTGCAACTGTAAACAAAACTCAAAATGCTTGCCTTTGCCGTCGTCACTGAGCTTCTGCACTAGCTCCAATTTGAATGGTTTCATAGACAGCTTCTGTTGCAGGACTTCCCACATTGTCATTAGAGCCCTTTCGAGTTCACAGGATGCACAACACACCGATTTCTTTGGACTCCTTATGAAGTCTCTCGTACGCGCTCCACATTCACTTCACTCACACCAGGACAACCGCTGTTCTTTGCTGGACACAAGCAACCCGTCGTAATTAATTTGTTGTGTCAGTGGTAAATGGTCTTCCTTGTTGGTGGCTTCTTACCGTAATTGGTTCTAAACATCCGTTGAACAGCTGTAGCACACTTGTTTTCGTTGAACTCCAACACACAGAAAACTCGCTCCGCACCTGAACTCGCCATGTTTGCGACTAGTGCTGACTATCGGCAAATTACCAAACTACAATGTGGTGGTATGCATGGAGAAAAAAAACTTTCAGGGTTTCTCTTCAAAATGACATATGAATGATATCTGTACAATGTTTGGTTCTTGTGCAATAAATAACAGAAAGTGTTCCCAGACTTTATGTACACAGTGTATATCTGTATGAAACTACTTAATGCTCTTGTAAAATATCCCTAGCAGCAGTCCACACAGATTAGTCAACTGGTGCAGAAGCAGGTTGCACATAAAACACTTTTAGGTGACACTACTTACAGCCAAGTCATTGGCCAGCAAACTTGGTCAGGAGTTGAATGACACCCAAAGAGTCACCGGACAGCAATGGAAATTCCAGGGAGTAATTAACATTCAATGGCTGTACAGGAAAGGTTACCCACATACTATAACCCAGTGCGAAGATCATTACCATGTCTTAAGATGTGTAGCAAATATTTCAGCTTCCCTGGCTGCAGACTTTGTGACAGCCTGTAGGTCACACATTTGTCAGACAGTTGATTATTGGCATCAAAGTACTGTTCAGTATACTAAAGGTTTAGTCAGGTGTATTTTCCTCACACAAACAAGCAGCCTGGTTTAGTGAATGTGGTATCCACAGTGTCTCTGAGTACTGAGACTGGTGCAAGTATCGACCACCACAGAGATACTGCACAGCAAGTGGTATTACAAGGCGCCAATGAAATGCTAGAAAGAAACTGTGCCTCCCCTAGTTCTGAGGCGCCACCAATGTGTCTCTGCCCCAGAATGGTGTCGCCATAGGCCAGGAGGGCAGTTCTGGTAGAGGTCAGATCCTGCTCACTTCCAGGAAGTTCCTGTCGCACTAATGGCATTGTGCTGCCTACTTGCTGTGACACAGCCCGTGCCAACCATCAGGGAGTGAAAAGACTTCTGTCTCCTGTTAACTATACCTACCGTATGTGTCAACACTATCAGAATTGTGTCAAAAAGTGTCTATCACCTTGTGTTTTTTAGTGGCTGTAGTGAAGCGGCAGTACAGCCATTCAGAATTTGTATCAATTCGCCACTCATTGTGGCTCATTTAATGTGTTCTGAACCACAAGTCCACATGTGCAGTTTCACAGCTACAGCCTAGTGAGGCAGCAAAGATGAAAGCTTTATTGTAATCAATAAAATATTACTAATTCAGAGTATTCTAATTAACTGTAGTATTACTAACCACCTATTGCAAAAGAAGTTGCATACAAGAAGTGATGCCATAAATGCACCTTGCGATTAGCTCACTGTGGCATATTGTGTAAGTAATCCTGTCTTGCAGCTGTGCTATTTCTCTGTTTGTGTGTTTGCTGTATAGAGTGTTCATGATGTCCCTCCAGATGTGTCTTCAATGCAAGCTATACAAATGCAGGAACAAAGGATTGAGCAATTATAACAAGTAGTGTAGGCTCAGATGTATTCTGGTTCGTAGTAAAACTGTTTCCAGATCACCAACCTCATGAGGTCCCCTACAATGAGTTAGTTGACAAACTGTCAAATCATTTTATGAAGTGTGATTGGAAAGATTTAACAATCGATCCACTACTGCTTTCTGGTTTGGCAGGCAGATACACGGAGGGTGGGGAGTGAGTCATTGCCTTGTCCTTGAACGTCCTCTGACAGGAAACTGCATTTCCTTTATTCAGTTTGTTGTGGCAGCTGGTTGAGTGCGGGTCTGTTAGGACTTGTTGCCAGATTCTGTATGCATGAAATTTTGTTTTAAAACCGGGAAATCAGCCCCTGAGACTTACGAACTATTAAAAACAGCTTTTGGAGATAATTGAATGAGCCAGTCAAATGTTTTTGTCTGGTTCAACAAATTTAAAAATGGCCGTGAATCATTTGAAGATGAATCACGGTCCAGCCGTCCTTCCACCTCAAAAATGAATGAAAATGTCGTGAAAGTTTGTGGCTTAATGCACTCTTATCGTACACTTACAATTAGGGAGATGGCTGATGAAATTAATTTAAGTTTCTACACAGTTCAGTCAATTTTAACTGATGATCTGAACATGTGTCAAGTGTCCGCAAAATTCATTCCAAAAGTGTTGTCAAGTGACCAGAGACAATACTGACTTGAAGCGTGCCAAGATCTGATTTATTGGACTAAAAATGACCCAGATTTGTTAAAAAGGGTAATTACAGGTGACGAATCATGGGTATATGGATGTGATCCTGAAACCAAAGTGCAGTCTTCGCAGTGGAAGACACCGGGTTTACCACGACTGAAAAAAGCACGGCAAAGTCGGTCGAAGGTGAAGACAATGTTGGTGATTTTTTTCGATTCTCCCGGTATTGTGCATCATGAGTTTACCACTGGAGGACAGACAATTAACCAGTAATACTACAAACGTATCCTTGAGCATTTGCACGAAAATGTGCGGAAGAAAAGGCCTGCATAGTGGGACCACAGGAATTGGGTGCTACACCGTCGAATTTTTGACCAAATTCAAAATTCCTGTGCCTCCACAACCACCATATTCCCCTAATTTGGCCCTTGCGGACTTCTACCTGTTTCCTAAACTGAAATTTTCACTGAAAGGGAAGCGATTTGACTTGATTGAACACATCCAGGCAAATATGGGGAGCGTCCCTAACACACTCCAGGAAAAAAATTTCCAGGAATGTTTCCAAACGTGGAAACACCATTGGAGTTGGTGTGTTTAGTCAGAAGGAGACTACTTTGAAGGAGATGCATCACAGTAGCATGTAAATACAACCATTGTACAGTTAAAATCCCATTCTTAAAACTTTCCAATCACACCTCGTAAATCACAAGTGCATGTAGCAGCTGTTCCTTGTAAGTTTTTCACATTAAAGCAGTAGCCAGGACAGCTGTACAAACAGTGGTGCAGTACGTCATGGCCTTACGAGACAATGTCACATTCAGTGTTCATGTCAGTTAAGTTACAGTAACATTATGACAAGAGATACGATTACTCAGAACGTGTCTCATTCACATTCGTGCTGCCATAATAAAGCATCCAAATTCCAACCTCATTACAGAATTTTCAATTATTGAGTCACATTATGATGAGAGATGCGATTACTCAGAACATGTCTTATTCACATTCGTGCTGCCATAATAAAGCATTCAAATTCCAACCTCAGTACAGAATTGTCAATTACTGAGTCACAGGACATGATCGATGTAAATGAGAATGATTTTCAAGCATCTGCAATATCTAATCTTAAGAATAAGACTAAGTATAATTTGAGGTGCGTATAGCACATGTGCCATGACAAGACACTACAGCGCGATGGGCACGTTCCGCACGAGTCGTGCAGGTCCAACACATATTGAGACACATACAAATACGTTGCACGCACTAGTTGGCGACGCTCTGGGCTGACAGAAACAAAGTGAGCGCACACTGTAATCCTCCTCACTGCGCTGACAGGAACAAAGCGAATGCACACTGTAATCTTCCTCAAACTATTTTACAGAAACTATTCAGCAAAAATATTTTTACCTTTCTTGTAGCGCTGTGTGTCAGCTTCGTGGAAAAGTGCCCATCATCTTGCTAATGGTCATACTTAATGTGTTATACACATTTTAGTAAGATGCTACGCAAAATTCGGAGAAAATGGATCCTATGTAGCATGCTCACCCCTCGATCTCATGCCCGCGAGAATGAAATATTCACAACATCCCTCATATCTCCTAAACGGCTCAAGACATCGAAATGAGATTTTGACGAATGATAGCACACAAGGAGGAGAGTATTTCGTCAATTTGTAACTTTCTTATCTATGGCGATATATCACTAGTGAAATTTCTTCTCTAATGTAACTGCAAACTGACACTATGATGTTTTTCATAAGCTACAGAGATCTTCGATTGCCAATTACTTGTTTGAGGAGGCACTCTGTTTCAGAATTCTGTCGCAATAGCTGCTGTGAGATGAGTTTGTGCAAATTACACCACATTTTGACAAAGTAAGTACAATTAAACCTGTCAACAAGAGAAATGTGTCCATTACTCATAAATGGTGATGTTTCTTCGAATGAGAAAAGGTTAAAAAATCACACAAAATAAACTGCCAATTCTGTTGGAATTTTGGTTGAATATCCCTGTAACCCATCACGTTTTTTTAACACTGAACAACTGGAATGGAAACTTTCCAAATGATTTTATTCCTTCTCTTGATCTGAGCACTATTAAAATAATGACGAGTGTTCCCTTCAGGCAGAATGATAGGCACATGCCCGATACTGGTTACTCATCTACAGATTGCCAAACTAACATTGTGTGATTCGCGAATAAAATAGTTCTTATTGAGAAAAATAAACAATTGATCTGTCACGCAACACAATGTGCTGTCTTGTCAGCAGCTGAGAATAATGTGCAAGACAGGAACGCCTTGTGAGCGGGAGTTCATGTCGTCTGAAAAACATTGTCATGAAAGTAGATCTACCTTTGTCAGCAATACATTTCAACAAATTAAATATATCTAATCACCACACTCTTTCAGGATACTCAAAACTTTTGTAATAATACCGATCATTTTTTTCATTTATGTAGTGTGTTGTATAATTAGTTTATTAATGCTGATAATGTGTATGCAACCATTGAAACGCTTTTTCTCGTCATGGCGAGCCAATTGAAACATTGTTATTTGTGAGAGCTTTGACTGTTTCTACCTTGCAGTGGAAATGTGATGTCCACATGTACATAGTATACTGTCTCTTATTACACCCATATCCAAGTAACGATAGTGAAACTTATGTACTTCATATCTTGGACACTTTTTACCAGAAGCACAAATGGGTTGTATCTGTGGAAATTACACGTTTTCGACTTTTTGCAACAGATCTTAGAGGTGCGTCAGCATAACAGGCAGCCACACTCTCAATTTGTACCTAGCGTTAAGACAGCTCAGGGGCCAACTGCCCCCCCCCCCTCCCCCCACCTCCCTCAGCTCAGGTCAGACAACCAGGTCACTTGTGAACCAGTCGCACTGTTAGGTCATGATACCGTCCGCACAATCATGAAGTCCTGTCCACGTTGCTATCAAATACTGATAGAGCACAGTGCCTGTACCGCAAAGCCAAGTCTTTCACATGTAGCAAACAAGGTCACATACAGCCGATATGATTAAGTATAGATGATGTTAGGCAGCTTTCTCATCCATGTCAGACAGTGATTTAAATGCAGTGAATATTGTATCTGCTGTACAACAGTCCACCAATCCTGTTGTTGTCAGATTGCCAGGACACAGAATCTGAACTTCTCACTCAGCAATCCAGTAAGCTGTATATTCAGTTGTGTGTGTTCAACAAGTGTCTTAAGTTGCAGTTAGATACTACTGTTACGCTGTTATGAATGGTTAGGTAGCCCACAGCTTCAGCAACCACATAACTCATTATCAGCATACAATGCACAACCAATTCTAGTGCTTCGAGTGTGCAGGTTACCAGCCACATTCAGTGGTACTACTAAATCAGTGTTATTTCATGTTGTGTGCCCTCACGAGTCTACTAACATTTTTGGCATAGATACCTTTGACCTTTTTGAATTGTCAGTTCATGGGAAGATGTTACAAAAATCAAACAATGGAAAATCCAGGAGGGAATGTAACAATATAATGAAATTGGCCCCATTTTGGCCAGTTACTGTGCCCCCACTAAGAGAATCTCTGCTCTCGGAAACCAACACCTTCAGCCCATTACCCGGAAACTACCCTCCTATACAAAAGATACCAACCATTTCCTCACCGACTCTCCACAGTTCCTGTCCCTTTATCAAATGGTACCCTGCTTATCACTACTGATGCCACCTTCCTTTACACTAACATCCCTAATGCCCATGGCCTTACCACTGCTGAACACTACCTTTCCCAATGCCCGACAGATTCCAAACCAACAATCTCCTTCCTAGTCACCATGACCAACTACATCCTCACCCACAATTACTACTTCTTTGAAGGCATTACCTACAAACAAATCCCGGGAACAGCTATGGGCACCCACATGGCGCCAACCTATTCATGGGCCATGTAGAGGAATCCTTCCTAAACACCAGAATCCTAAACCCCTCACCCGATTCAGATTCACTGACTACATTGTTGCAATCTGGATCAAGGATGACGGCACCCTATCCACATCCCTCCAGAACCTCAACAGCTTCTCCCCTAACTGCTTCACTAGTCCTACTCAATGCAACAAACCACCTTCCTAGATGTTGACCTCCCTCAAATACGGCTAGATCAAGACCTCTGTTCACATCAAATCTAGTAACCACACGCAATACTTCCAGTTCGACAGCTGCCACCCATTCAATACTGAGAAGTCCTTTCCAAATAGCCTAGCCACTGTTGGTCGTCGCATCTCCAGTGATGAGCAGTCTCTCTCGAAATATATCGAGGGTCTCACTGAGGCCTTCACAGACCCTAATTATTCTCCCAGCCTTGTACAAAAACAAATCTTCCGTGCCTTACCTTTCCTGTCTCCCACAACCTCCCAAAGGCTCACCGGCCGGCGACAGAGGAACATTCCCGTCGTAACTCAGTCCCACCCAGGACTGGGGCTACTGAATTACTTTCTGGGCCAGGGTTTCAACTACCTCTCATCATGCCCTGAAATGAGAAATGTCCTGCCCATTATCGTTCCCACCCGTACCACAGTGGTAATCTGTTGTCCACTGAACATACACAATATACTCACCCATCCCAACAAAACCCCGCTCCCAAACCCTTATCTCATGGCTCATATCCCTGTAATAGACCTAGATGTAAGATGCAAGACTGTCCCATACATCCTCCCACCAGCACCTTCTCCAGTCCAGTCACAAACATCACCTACCCCACCAACGGCAGGGCTACCGCTAAGCTGCAACCACTGGGCTGCATCCTATATGGGCATGACAACCAACAAGCTGTCTGTCTGCATGAATGGCCACCGACGAACTGTGGCCAAGAAACAAGTGGACCATCCTGTTGCTGAGCACGCTGCCCACCATGACATCTTTTATTTCAGTGACTGCTTCACAACCTGTGCCATATGGATCCTTTCCAACAACACCAGCTTTTCTGAACTGCACAGGTGGGAACTGTCCCTGCAATACATTCTACATTCCCATAACCCTACTGGCCTCAACCTTCATTAGTTACCGTCCTCACCCATCCAGCCCCTTCCCTGCTCCCATTCCAGCACTACACAGCCTTCATTACATCAACATACTAAGTCTTTTTACTTCTCTCCTTTTCTGCTACCTCTCCTCTCTCCCCCCCCGTCCCACCTCTCCCTTGCCCTCCGTCTAATCTCCCGACTGCACCTAACTGCCCTACCCTCGTCCCTGCGTGCTCCCCCAGCAGCACTTCACTGTCCCCCACCCCTGCCCTGCCATCCCTGCGTTTGCTAGTGTGTGTGTGTGTGTGTGTGTGTGTGTGTGTGTGTGTGAGATTGACCGAAAGCTTATATTGTGACAGTCTTCCTGTTGTGCCTCTCTCGACTCAGCATCTTCGCTATATGGTGAATAGCAGCTTTCATAACACTGAAGATGTTACAAATTAATTCATCTGTGTTTTCAGCCAGTATTAATGATTATGTGACAAGTACAGTTCTCTGTTCCATGGTGTTTAGGCAATGCCCAAGGGTTCAAGGTCCATGTGACACTGAAAGACAATACGCAGCTCGAGTTTTTTCGTCCTCATCCTGTCACTTACACATTAAGGAACTGAGTTGCTGCAGAGTTGCAGGACAACCATGTCATTAGACCAGTGTTGGCTAGCCAATGGGCGTCACTCTTGGTGGTCCTTACTAAATCGTCAGGCAGGTTAAGACTGCGCAGATTTTTAAATTAACCGTCAGCTCCAAACTGTTGTTGATTTTTTCTGTTGTCCCACCCTGAGGATTTGATGGACAAATTAGGTCAAGGTAATTCCTTTTCAAAAATTGATCTCCAAGAAGCCTACCTGCAACTGCCATTAGATGAAGAGTCAAAGAAATTTTTTGTAATCAACACACACAAGGAATTATCCCAGTTTCCGCAGTTACCATTCGGTAGCACTTCCACCCCAGCTATTTTCCAAAGGGATCTTGAGCAACTGACTTCACAAGTACCTTCTTGTCTTAACTACTGAGATGATATAGTTGTCTCTGATTGTATTCCAGCAGAAGACTTGTAAAATTTAGAGGCACTGTTTCAAGTGTTGTCCAAAGAGGGACTGATGAACAGCCATTTTAGGTCTGCCATCTTTACCACTGAATTTGAGTATCTTGGCCACATGGTTAATGTGCACAGCATCCATCCGTCACAGTCACGCTTAGTGCCCATTCACAAATTGCCTGCACCTATCAATGTATCAGAATTGCAAGCAGCAATGGGGAAGCTAACCTATTACATCTGTTTCATCCTGAATGTTGCTCAAATCACACCTCTAAGTTGGTTGCGCCGCAAGGGCATTCCATTCATATGGTTGGCTGAATATCAGACCGCTTTCCAGTGGCTGAAAGATGCACAATTAAGTGATCGGTGTTTGGTCCACTTCGACCAAGCAAACCTGTAATTCTTGCAGTACATGCCTCATCTCATGGCATTGGTGTGGTGTTGCCACACCGAGTGGGCTCCAATTGACAGGCCAACTGCATTTACATCAAAGACATTGACTAAGGCCCAACACAACTACAGTCAACTTGAAAAGGTGATGGATATCATTCACAGGGTCACACACTCTCATGAAACCCGTGTGGCCACCGCTTTTCTTTAGTAACACAGATCGCAGACGGCTCTGTCTGTGTCCTCTCAGCCTGTCGCAACACATACAGCATAGAAGTTACAACAGTGGGCCCTTCTCTTCTCCAATTAACAGTATGAGTTAGCATGTCGGCCCACTAGCGAACACTCCAATGTCAACATCCAGTCAAGGCTCCCTACTGACTCCGAGGTCACATTTGATTCTTCCAAAGATTCAGTGTCATCGAGTATTGAGAGTGTCAGAAGAGGTATTGACCACCAGAGAGATAGTGCACAACAAAGTGGTATCACGAGGCATCAATCTGATGCTAGGAAGAAGCCGTGTCTCCCCTAGGTCTGAAGCATCTCTGCCCTGAAACAGCACCTCCAGAGGATAGGAGGGCAGTTCTGGTAGAGTTCAGATCCAGCTCACTTCGAGGAAGTTCCTGTAAAAGTAATGTGGTCATGCTGCCTACTTGCCGTGACACATCCTGTGTCAACTGTCGAGGAGTGAAGAGTCTTCCGTCTCCTGTGAACTGTGCGTACGTGCCAACACTATCGAAAATGTGTCTAAATGTGTTTTCTAGTGACTGTAGTTAACCCACAGTATGGCCCTTCAGAAGTTGTATCAATTCATCACTCAGTAATCGTGGGTCATTTAATGCATTCTGAACTATGAGTACAAGTCTGCAGTTTCATAGCTACAGCCAAGCCTGGCAACCAAAGGCAAGTTTTATTGTAATTAAGAAATTATTACTTATTCAGAGTGTTCTAATTAACTGTAGTATTATTAGCCACCTCAGTGTCCAAGAAGTTTGACACAACAGTATTTTGCAAACCATATGAAAACCTGAAGAACAGTGGGCCTGTGTGATGTTCAGGAAAATGTGTAGTTTTATCTGGAAAGTGATTTTACACTGTCCATACATCTTGGGTATAGATGGTACATGCTACAGTGCAGACGACATTAAGAGAAAGAACCATAAAATAATGCCAGGAAAACCTAGGCCTAATAAAATACCTCCCCCCCCCCCCCCCCCCCCACACACACATACAAAATGTGTTTTTTTTTTAAGCAACATGTAACACATGAACACCAGGTTGTAGCTGCCTCCAGGAGGCTCCTGTTTGTCCAACCTGTATTTTTCATCTGGTTGTCAGCCAAGGTTTTTGAAATCATATATTTTATATTTTATTTGCAATGAATCGCTATATGGGCCTTTCCTTCTTATTTTAAGGTCTTTGGAGATGTTAAAAAACTGGTGTCTGTTGGCTGACAGGTCCAATTTCTTAATGTAACTTAGTACTGAAGGTGATCAGAAACATGTGGCACTAAATTTACAGATTGGATGTAACAGGCTGTTCCAACAGTGCCTCATAGTACAGCAGCAGCCTGGTGTGCTCCCTGCAGTGGCTTAGAACTCATGTGGTGTGGGAAAGTACACTCAACGCACCCTGGCTGCATGAAACCGAAACTGATACAACAAGCTGTATACAGATGGTAACAGCTACAGTTATGAAAGAACTTTTCCTCAACAGGAAGAAAAATTTATATTTATTGATAGGGTTGGGATTCTGTAGTGTACTGGTTGTAACAACATACTTAATTCTGCCAATAAATGTAACACACAGCGTCATTATACATTCCTTCAGGCAGTGCATTACAAGCAGGTTGATAGCAAAGCTCACAGAGAGCTAGTGGCCTGGCTACAGAGTGACATACCAGGCAATGTATGTAAAAAAGTATTATTAGCACAAAGTTGTAGACATATGCAGTAACATATCGCATAATGTACGAGGGTCACTCCAAAAGAAATGCACACTATTTTTGTAAAAATACAGTTTTCATTCTGCATGTGTGAAAGTTTTACAGTGTGTACATACATCCTTCCCGCTTGTTTTCAAACTTAGTTCAACCTGTTCTCGTGAGTGGCACCGTCTCAGCATGTCCTCAAGATGACTACTACACTTGACGTTAGTCAGAAGCAATGTGCTGTCATAGAATTCCTGTGCTATGAAAACGAGACAGTGAGAAACATCCACAAGAGGTTGAAAAAGGTGTATGGAGATGCTGCTGTCAAGTACAGCACAGTTAGTTGGTGGGCAAGCAGTTTACGTGATGAAAGCGAGCACAGCAATATTGAGGATTGTTCTCGCAGCGACAGGCCTCGTACTGCACACACTCCAGACAATGTGCAGAGAGTTAACGAATTGGTGACTGCTGACAGGCGCATCACAGTGAACGAATTGTCACGCTACATTGGGATAGGGGAAGGAAGTGTTTGCAGAATACTGGAAGTGTTGGTGTTAAAATAGGTTTGTGCCAGGTGGGTTCCCAGGATGTTGACAGTGGCTCACAAAGAAACAAGAAAAACAGTATGCAGCGAATTTTTTGGAACAGTACGAGAATGGTGGAGATGAATTTCTTGGAAGAATTGTGACAGGTGATGAAACATGGCTCCATCATTTTTCACCAGAGACGAAGAGGCAATCAATGGAGTGGCATCATGCAAATTCACTCTACAAAAAAAAAAAAAAAATTCAAAACCACACCTTCTGCTCAAATGTTATGGCTACAGTGTTTTTCAATTCTGAAGGACTCTTACTTGTGGACATCATGCCAAGTGGAACCACCATAAATTCTGATGCATATGTGACGACACTGAAGAAACTACAAGCTTGCATGAGTCATGTTCGACCACATTGGCAAAAGTAAGATGTTTTTCTGTTGCACGACAACACACGGCCACATGTCAGTCAAAAAACTATGGAAGCGATCACAAAACTTGGATGGACAACACTGAAACACCCGCCTTTCAGTCTTGACCTGGCTCCATGTGACTATCATCTCTTTGGGAAACTGAAAGACTCTCTTCGTGGAGCAAGGTTTGAAGACGATGACTCTCTTGTGCAGGCTGCCAAACAGTGACTCCAACAGGTTGGTCCAGAATTTTACCATGTAGGTATACAGGTGCTGGTTTCAAGATGGCGTAAGGCAGTTGCGAGGGATGGAAATTATGTGGAGAAATGAAAATATTGTTCCTAAAGGATGTAGCTACACACTGTAAAACTTTCAAACATGTAAAATAAAAGATGGGTTTAAAAAAAAATAGTGTGCTTTTCAGGTGAATGATAGTTAAGAAAACTTAAGAAAGGCAGCAGTTTGAGAACACTACAAAGTCGGTCACATTACAGTGAGGAGTATCCAGTAAGACCTCTCATATAAAGTTGTGTATGGCAGCTGTTGCGGCATGTTTATTTCCTATGGAACTGAAGACATTTGAAAGGGTTTGTCTTTCAAAGCAATTCTGGACATAGCAGGAGAGTTAGACACACATCTCACGAAAAAGAATGGGTGCTTCAATACCTGAGCCATCTGGATCCTTTCCTCTACCACCAGCTTTTCTGAACTGCGCAGATGGGAGTTATCCTTGCAACACAGTCTCCACTCCCACAATCATCCCAGCCTCAACCTACAGTAGGCTACTGCCCCCCTCTCCTCTCTCCTAATAACTCCTCCCTATTCTTGTCTCCTACCGTCTTTGTGTGACGCCCTCTGCCAATGCATCCAACCGTCTTTCCCCTTCCCCACTCATCTCTCTTTTTGACCCCTCCCTCCCCTCCTCCATCCTGCTCCACAGTCTCACAACACTGCACCTGTTAGCAGTCTTAGTCACTGCATGTTCCATGAGACAGCGCTCTTCACTCTCCTCACCAGTACCCTGCTATCTTTCTTTTTCTTTTCTGCAAAGGCTTTGGCTGAAAGCTAATGTGTAACTGCCTTTCATTGTGCCTGTCTGCAACTCAACATGTCATCTTTACAGTGAGTAGTAATCTAGCTATCCTCACATTGTTGAAAAGAAATGAAGCATTTCTTGAAAGAAGTTGCATAAATATTCAGTCGTATTTTGATAAGATTTCAGACTGATGCACAGGTTGGTGGCATGCTTTAAGGGTTCAGGAATTAAAAATTGTGCACTTCACAAAATGGAAAAAAAACATAGTATTCTACAACTATAATATCAGTGAATCAGAGTTGAAAGTGGTCAACTCATGAAGATACCTCAGTGTAACACTTTATACTAATATGAAATGGAATAATCAGATACACTCAGTCATGCATAAAGCAGGTGGCAGACTTTGGTTTATTGGTAGAATACTGGACAAATGCCATCAATCTACAAAGAAGATTGCTTATAAATCACTTGTATGACACATGTTAGAGAGTTGCTAAATTGTGTGGGATCTGTACCAAACACAACCAGTAAGAGATATTGACAATATTATGAAAAGGATGGATTGCTATTCACCTTATAGAGGGGGTTTCGAGTCCCAGACAGGTACTACAAAAATACTGCTATACATTTAAGTTTTTTGGCCAAATGGCCTTCTTCTAAAGTACAAAATCACACATTTACCCCAGAACAATTCCGACATACATTACTACTATCTCTGGCCACTAAGGCCAGACTCCATTCAGCAACTGCACCTGATGGTAGAAGCAGTCTGTGGGAGATGGAGTTAAGGAGGAGGCTTTGATGGAGGTAGGAGGAGGCTGAGGTGGAGAGGGGGGTATAGCATAGTAGGGATGGGGAAGGTGTACTGGTGCTTGTGGGAGCATGCAGGAATGTGAAAGGGACATGGTATGGCTGCTAGGTGCAGTTGGAAGGTTTGGGGTGTTGGGGGTCATAAAAGAAGAGAAGTAGAGCAGAGGAAAGACTAGTGGGTGCATTGGTAGAATAGAAAGCTGTGTAGTGTTGCAATGGGAGCAGGGAAGGGGACAAGGGGGTGAAGTAGAGGGACTAGCAAAGATTGAGGCCAGAAGGTTTATGGGAACATAGGATATATTGCATGGAGAGTTCCCACCTGTACAATTCATAAAACCTGGTGTAGGTAGTGTAGACCCGGTGGCACAGGATGTGAACCAACCATGGAAGTGAAGCATGTTGTGTTGGTCAGTATGTCCAGCAACTGGGTGATTCAGCTGTCTCCTGGCCACAATTTATCAGTAGCCACCCACGTGGACTGCCAGCTTGTTGGTTCCATTCTCACGTGGAAAGCAGCACAGTAGTTGCAGCTTAGTCAGTAGATCACATGACTGCTTTAACAGGCAGCCCTGCCTATGATGAGATAGGGGATACCTGCGACCAGGCTGGAGGAGGGTGTGGTGGAAGGATGTATGGGACAGGTCTTGCATCTAGATCTATTGCAGGGGTCTGAGCCATAGGACAAGGGGTGAGGAGCAGGGCTGGAGTAGGGATGGACAACGGTGTTGTGTAGGTTCAGAGGGCAGTGGAATACCACTGTGGGAGTAAGGTATGGGAAGGATAGTGGGTAGGATATTCCTCATAACAAGGCACAAAGAGAGATAGTCAAAATCCTGGCAGCGAAAACTGTCCAACTGCTCCAGTGCTTGGTGGTACTGAGTCATGAGGGATGTGCTCCTGTGTGGCCCAACTGTGGGTACATGGGCAGTAGTAGGTGATAAGAGAGACAAGGCACGGGAGAACTGTTTCTGTACAAGGTTAGGAGAGTAATTTCACTATATGAAGGCCTCAGTGAGACCTTTGGTATATTTGGAGAGAACTGCTTGTCACTATAGATGCAACAGCCACAGATGGTTAGGATGTGTGGAAGGGACTTCATGGTATGGAATGGGCAGCAGCTGTCCAAGTGGACGTATTGCTGGAGGTTGGTAGGTTTGATGTGGATGTAGATACTGATTTAGCCATTCTTGAGGTAGAGGTCAACATCGAGGAAGGTGGACTGTTGTGATGAGGAGATGCAGATGAAGCTAATGGGGGAGAAGCTGTTGAGATTCTGGAGGAATGGGGATAGTGTGTCCTCACCTTGGACCAGATCACGAAAGCATAATCAAATGAATCTGAACCAGGCAAGGAGTTTCGGATTCTGGGTGTTTAAGGAATGGTTTCTCTAGATGGGCTATGATGGTGCCATGAAGATGCCAATTGATGTACCATGGATATGTCTGTAGGTAGTGCCTTCAAACGAGAAGTAATTGTGGGTGAGGGTATTGTTGGTCACGGTGAGCAGGAAGGAGATTGTAGGTTTGGTGTATAAAGGGACCGAGCTACAGGGTCATCAGTTCCATTTTCCTGACACAAACTAGGCTCAAAGTAAAACACCTAAAGTATGTTTGGGAAAGTAAAAGGGGGAAAAGTAACAGGGAACCATATCTATAGAGAAAACGAAAGGAATAAACCAATAATCAGGAAAACATACACCACAAAGAAAAGTAGAGGAAGGTATTAAAATCGTAGAGCAGATGGTCTGGGCTGGTTGATCACAAGAATAAAAGAAGATGAGCCAGTCACTCTGCAACACACTAAAATGTCCACCCCAAAAGGGCAAGGCGATATGAACACACGTAGGGAAAAGATGAACACCAAGGCAAACAAAGGCAAAGAAAGGGTGACAGAGAGTTAAAATGGAGTGAGGGCGGAGGCCTCGGAGAGGAGGACAAACGACCACCCTTAGATGGTACGATAAAAAAAAACCCTCACGAATAAAATGCAAAACTAAATCTGCTGTTGAGGCATCATCGCCCAATACCATAGGCAGGGTGCTGGGAAGGTTACAAGTCCGACGCAAAGTGGCTGAAATTGGACAGTCCAGCAAGATGTGGACGATAGTCATATGGGAGCCACAGCAAACCGAGGTGGGTCCTCGCAGCGGAGGAGGTAACCATGTGTTAGCCACGTATGGCCGATGCGGAGCCTGCAAAGGACAACAGATTCCCTTCGAGTGGCTCACCTGGATGCCCACACATTCGTTCTCTCCTTGATAGCACAGAGTTTATTTGGTGTACTCGGGGTGCGCCATTCAGTATCCCAGATCGCAAAAACTTTGCAGCGGAATACTGACTGCAAATCGGTTTCTGGCAGGCCAATCTCTAGAGATGGTTTACTGGTGGCCTGTTTGGCCAGGCGGTCAGTAAGTTCATTGCCCGGTATCCCAACATGTCCTGGGATCCAAATGAAGGTCACTGAGCATCCAGTTGCAGAAGGCATAGATAGTCTCCTGGACTGTCAGTACCAAAGGATGTCTAGGGAAGCACTGGTAAAGAGCTTGTAGGCTGCTTAAGGAGTCACTACAGATGACGAAGGACTCACTGGAGCAGAAGCGGATATGATCAAGAGTGTGACAGATGGCAACCAACTCTGCAGTGAAAACCCTGCAGCCATCCAGCAAGGAGAGCTGTTCAGTATGGCCAACATGAGCCTAAGCAAAGTCAACAAGACCGTCGACCAATGATCCATCTGTGTAGATTATTTCTGAGCCCTCAAACTCGCCAAGAAGAGAGAGAAATTGCCGGCGGAGGGCCTCAGGTGGAACTGAGCCTTTGTGGCCTTGGAATAGGTTCAGCCCAAGCCATGGTGCAATAGGTTCAGCACAAGCCATGGCCGAGGTATGGACCACGGAGATGTACAGAAGTGGGCCCGCAGGAAAGGTGGTAAGGGGAAATCATCGATTTCATTGAGAAGTGACCGGACACATACAGTGAAGGGATTCCCAGTTCTGGGCCACTGTTGTGGGAGATGGATCACCATGTTCGGAAAAAGGAGACGGTAATTTGGATGGCGGGGTGGGCGGTATAATTTGCGAGCAATAGTTGCCGCCGGAGCCGCAATGCAGGAATGCCAGCTTAAACAAGGAGGCTGTTCACAAGGCTCAATCGGAAGGCTCCTGTCCCAAGGCGAACTCCACAGTGGTGGATACGGTCATGTGGACCCAGTGCAGAGAACAATGCTGAACCATAAACCATGCTCCCATAATCAGCATGGGACTGTACAAGTGCTTGGTACAGCTGCAGCACCCCAGTCGGTGTGGCTCAGGCATCGAATAAGATTAAGGTGCCGCCAGCACTTGTCCTTAAGCTGACGAAGATGGGGAAGCCAAGTTAAGCAGGGATTGATGACCAGTCCCAAAAAGGGGAAAGTCTCCACTACATCTAGAAGTTGGTCATCGAGGTAAAGTTCAGGATGCGGATGGACGGTACGATGATGACAGAAGTGCATGACACAAGTTTTGGCAGCGGAAAACAAAGCCGTGAGTGAGGGTCCATGACTGTGCCTTCTGTATAGCTCCCTGCAACCAGCGTTAGCTGCAACAGTAGAAGAGGAGCAGAAGGAAATATAAAAATCGTCAGCATTTAGGAGGGAGATACTGACAATCCTATTGCTAACGCGGGACCATTGATGGCAATTAAAAAGAGTGGGACAGTGAGGACAAAGCCCTGCGGGATTCCATTCTCTTCTACATGAGATGCACTGTGGGAAGCACCGACATGAACTCTGAAAGTGCGGTGCGACAAAAAGTTCCATATAAAAATCGGGAGCGGGCCATGGAGAACCCACTCATGCAGAGTAGCGAGGATGTTGTGTCACCAAGTGAAACCGTAGGCCTTCGTGAGGTTGAAAAAGATGGCAGTAAGGTGTTGTCGCCAGGAAAATGCCAATTCAATGGCAGACTCCAGGTACACTAAGTTGTCGATGGTGGAGCGTCCTTGGCGGAAACCTCCCTCGGACGGAGCCAGAAAGCCCCAAGACTCAAGGAGCCAATACAACCGCCAGCTCACCATACGTTCGAGCAGCTTGCACAGAATGTTGGTGAGGCTGATAGGACAACAGTTATCAACATCTAGTGGGTTCTTCCAGGTCTTTAGCACTGGAAAGATGATACTTTCCCTCCACTGCAATGGGAATTCGCCATCACTCCAGATGCAGTTAAAGACGGCAAGGAGGTGGCTTAGGGAATCCGCTGACAGATGTTTCAGCATTTGCGAATGGATGCGGTCTAGACCAGGGGATGTGTCAGGACAGTCGGCAAGGGCACTGAGAAATTCCCACTCACGGAAGGGAGCATTATAACACTCAGGGTGGCATGGAGCAAATTATAGGTGTTGTCATTCCACCCGCTGTTTGAGGAGACGAAAAGCAAGGCAGTAATTATCAGATGCAGAGGTGTGAGCATAATACTTGGCAAGATGCTCCGAAATTATGTCTGATAACCGTAAAGTCGTTGGAGCATGGTCCAAACCTGTGAGGGTGAGGTTTGTGCTCCAATGGAGGAGACATAGCATTCACAACACTCCTGCTTCTTTTGTCTGATGAGGAGGCGAACCTGGGCATGGAGCCATTTGAAGGCAATAAGGTTCTCCAGGGAGAGGTGGCGCTTATGAAGTTGGAGGGCCCAGCTATGGTCTCTAACGGCCACAGCAATTTCCTGCAACCACCAAGGCACTGACTTCCGCCGGGGGGCAACCGGAGGAACAAGGGATTGCCAATTCAGCTGCGGCAACGATAGTATTAGTGACAACATGGATCACTTCATCAATGGTGGCTTGCAACAGATACTCAACGTTGGTAGTGGATGTGAAAGTGTCCCAGTTAGCCTTGGGAAGAGCCCACCTGGGCAAGTGTCAAGATGAGAGATGATGGGGTAGGGACAGGAAGAGTGGAAAGTGGTCGCTATCATATAACTCGTCATGTGCTGTTCAGTGGATAGATGG
The DNA here is from genome assembly GCF_023864345.2 of Schistocerca serialis cubense. Lineage (NCBI taxonomy): Eukaryota > Metazoa > Arthropoda > Insecta > Orthoptera > Acrididae > Schistocerca > Schistocerca serialis. The sequence continues at coordinate 628,845,579 of NC_064642.1, read as the reverse complement.
GAGAAGGACAGGACCGCAAACCGAGAGATCAATGGCTGAATGGTGCCTTGTGCCACACTGAAATGCATGGGAGCACCTGTATTTAAGAGGCAAAGGTCAAGTTGAGTTAGTATGTCCTCAACATCCTAGCCACGGACTGTAAGCTTGGTGCCACCCCACAAAGAATTATGGGTGTTATAATCACCCTAAAAGAGAAAAGGTGGGGGAAGTTGTGGAATGAGTGTAGTCAATACATGGGGTGGTGCACCACCATCTGGAGGGAAGTAGATGTTACAGACAGTTATTTCCTGTGATGTCCACACCCTGAGAGCCTCAGCTTCTGAAGTAGTTTGAAGAGGCACAGGTTCACTACAAACAGAGGTAAGGATGAAGAAACAAACTCCATCTGACAGTCTGTCACAGGCAGGATGGTTTAATGTAGTACCCCTGGTAGCCACGAAGGGCAGGGGCCCACACTGTAGGATACCAGGTTTCCTGAAGGACAATGCAAAAAGCTGGTGTAACGCTTAAAAGTTGACGTAGCTCAGCCAGGTGGGAGAAAAAATCGCCGCAGGTCTACTTGAATCCAGGAAGGCATGTAGTGACCAAGGAGGCAGGTTATGCCTCAGCATCACCTGCTGCCACCGGTTGAGTATTTATATCGATTGCCATTGTGGATGAGGTGTTGGTGAGATCCAGGACCTCAGGGGACACTAAAATCTCCACCTCATCCTCATACACTAAAACAGTAGGGAGTGGAGCTGTTGGGACCACCAGAGGGTCCTGTTTCTTAGCAGTCTTCTTCTTGGTTTGCTTGCCCTCTCTTTAGGGGCTTGCTGGGAGGAGTTCTCCAAAGTAGCTTCAGGCAAGGAGGAAGACCATGAAGCTCTTCATCCAGCGGCTTTTGGCTCCTTTAGCCACTGGCGAGTGTCCGCTGTGGCATTAGTGAAGACCTTGGAAGAGAGAGTCCCAAGTGAGCCCTTCCGCATGAGAGGAGCCGGAGGAGGCTGTTGCTTCTCCAGCTGGGAGGAGGGGATCAATGTCCCCTGCGTTTGGGGTGGTATTGCTCACAAAGTAAGTGCTTTGCGAGCAACAGAAGAAGATTTTCCCCCTACCACCAAGGGGCAGATTTATTCTGGCGGCCTGAAAGGCACACTGTTCGCGGCACAGAGTGTGGAACAACCGTTACTTGTGACAGCAATGTTGAAGTAGCTGCAGCATATGTGGACGTCAACCGAATGGGGTGTAATCGTTCAAATTTATGTTTAGCCTCTTGGTAAGTCAACCGGTCCAGAGTCTTGTACTCTATGATTTTCTGCACCTTTTGGAGTACTGTGCAATCTGGCGAGCAGGGGGAGTGGTGCTCTCCACAGGTGATACAAGTGGGAGGAGGCGCGCATGTGTCGCTGGAATTTCATTGGGAGGACATGTGCTCAAACTTTCAGTACTTAAAGCACCGCATAAGGTGAGGGATGTATTAAGGTGAGGGATGTATGGTTTAACGTCACAGCAGTAAACTGTCACCTTCACCTTTTCAGGCAATGAATCACCCCACCAAGAAGAAGGCACCGGTAGCAACCGTATTGTCTTTGGGCCCCTGTAAACGCGCCGGATTAAATGAACACCTCGCTGTTCTAAATTGCCACGGAGCTCATCATCAGACTGCAAGAGGTGGTCACAATGGAAAATAATCCCCTGGACCGTGTTGAGACTTTCATGGGGAGTGACAGAAATAGGAATATCACCCAGCTGGTCACAGACGAGTAAGGCCCAGGACTGGGCTGGGGACACTGTCTGAATCATGACTGCACCATTTCTCATCCTGGACAGTGCTGTCACTTCCCCAAATTTATCCTCGAGATGTTCAACAAAAAATTGAGGCTCCGTAGATAGAAAGGAGTCCCCATCCATACTGCTACAGAATAATACCAAGGCAAATATGGCTCTCTTCTTTCTGTAGCCCTATGTTCCTCCTATGATGTAGCGAGGGAGGGAAATGATTTAGGATCATACCTGTCAGTATTGTATTTGATCTTCTTAGGGACTGCTGGTGCCATTCAGTCATCAGCAAGAGATGACTTGGTCTGCTTCATTGCGGGTCATCTGCCCGGATGCCACCCACTCTGATCAGGGGCTCCCCCCATGGGCGTCATCCAGCAACAGCAAAGGCCATCTAGCATGATGGCGGGAGTCCTGATGACCCAAGAAGATGGGCATCTACTCCTTGGCATACGTGGGGAGTTTACAGCTCAGGCATCAGCAGTGTGATCCCTGTGTTGTCAGGGGGCTAATACCAAATGGGATCCCTTTCGGCTCCATGAATTGCAGGTAGAGATGCAAAGCAATAACGAGAAGAGGATCAGGAGATCGAATCTAATGTAACTATGGATAACTGGTGCACCATGTAAGGCGCCCTTCCCTGTATGGCCCACACTTCTGTAGAATTTGGAAAGTGGCAGGTCAAACCATAAAATGGGACCTGGAATTATAGGGCCGTAAAGTGGAAGACTCCTTTTAGTCGCCTCTTACGACAGGCAGGAATATCTCGGACCTATTCTAACCCAAGGCAAGGTTTGCAATCCCTGCAGTTTGAAACCACAGTGGTGGAACCTTTGTCAGCTGATAGGAATACTCAGTCAGGATCAGTTTTTAGTTGGCGCATTGTGGTTCTTTCTGCGGATGTAAGGTTAGTTTCCACATTGAGAGATTTGGAAAAGGATGGTGAGGCAAGATTTGAAGTTAAGAAATTTTGGAATGTAAACAGGGGGTGATTTGGGGGCTGTGAGAGTCAATCATGGTTGGATGGAGGAGTGAACTGAGTCAGGCAGGGTTCAACACTGGCTTTGTTGGAGTCTTATTGGTGACAAAGTGCATCTACTGTAGGAAATGAGAGAAGAAGAGAGGGTCTTTAACAGATCCGACATGACTGAATTTGGGAGTGGTTCAAAAGGTAAGGCCTTTGGAAAGGACAGATACTTCTGAGGGACTAAGGCTTTTGGAGGAAAGGTCCATGACTGTGTTTTGAGTCTATTTAGGTTCTTTATTCTGTTTGGTGGTGAGAGGGAGTTGTTAAGGGTGTGGTACATGTAGTAGGTCTACAAAGCAGCTATGAGGGGCATGGGGGAGACTTGGATTCTGTTGTAGAGGCAATGGATACTGGTTGTCCGAGATGTGAGTAGGAGATGAACAAGTTGGAGAGTTTTTTGAGGTGGAGAAGTGCACACTGCTCTAGTTCCTGCAGTTGCAGAGTAAGAAATTTTTACAGATGCAGAGGATTTACTGCAAGTAGGTTTAGGCCTGATTTACATGGTTTTGCAGGACCAGAATTTGATGGTAATGCCAAAGTGGAGGATTAAAAATGCGTAAGGGTATGAAAATTGTGTAAAAATACTTGGGGAAAAAACTCTTAAAAATACATAAAAACTTGTAAAAAAAGTGGAAAAATATCACACAAAAGAGATGGAACGAGTGAAGGAAAAAGGTAAAAGATAGGGAGCAGGATTGATAGTGAAAGGTGAAAATGAACCAAAATTGACATGAAAACACAATTCAAGATCAAAGAGAAAAATAAATAAAAAGACTTTAATGTACAGTGCAGTTCAGAAGGTGGTTATATGTAAAGAGAGGGGACAACAGATGTAAATGGATTAGGTGATGTCAGTACAAGTGTGTGTAATAAGGGAAGAGAATGAGGGACTGGGCTTGGTAGATCAGGGGTCAACAAGTTCATGTGGCACAGGAAAGTAAGGAAAATAACATGAAAATATGTGAAAGTGAGAGAGGAAGTTTGATCAATTTTAAGGCCTAGGATAATTATGTAGGCGAGAATGGTTTGGAGATATGACATGCTGCACCAACAATCAGGTAACATAGCCATGTGCTGTGCATGGGCAACACAGCTGATGCAGTGTGGCTCATAAGTCAGGGCACGTGCAGTTTGGAAGGCAACAGGTACAACACAGGAAAGGAAACGAATGAAAAAGACAGACAATGAGTAACGTAATTAGTTGAGGGAACAGTAATTACAGGAAAACAACATGGAACTGCAGGATGGAAGAAAAGCAGCTAGGCATTGGGCCATCAACATACAGCCATCCATCACATTTACAAAGTATCTTTCTTAATTGTTGTTCTGCTATACACTTTGCGAATTGTTATTTACAAAAATATTTAGGGTCTGAGTAAAATTATTAATATATATGTCACTATTATAACCTACTCATAAGATGATTCTATCACAATAATTAAATTAAAAAAAATAATAATAATAAAAAATCTGTAAACTAACAAAAATCCACACATGATGTACACAGTGTGTCTAGACACTTAGGTGACACATATTTGTGCGTTTGACCATCACATTTAAATTGAGTGCACTCTTTCGGGTTGACAACAGCACTGTAGTCAATGTTAGAAGAAGAATCTTAGCATTAACCAATGTGATGGTAAAGCATTTTTGTTGTACCTTGTATATGGTACATAAGAACAGTAGATGATTCCCGTCCCCTCCTTCATTGCATGAATCACGTAATGGAGATTTCTTCAATCCTATTTGGAACAGGTGGGTTGGGAATTTGCTGTGATTTAAGAGCATACACGTAACCGTTGCTATGAATGACCTGCACCTATTCCAATCAGTAAACGAAGGGGATAACGCTATTTTAAGCTGCAACTAGCCATATAGAACTCCTTTTGATGTCTTGGTTTAATATCATTGTGTCTGCCACTTGTTTCTTGCTTTTTCATTGATTAAGCTCAGTATTCCTTGATAAGGAAGTCTCTCATTTAGGATTTCACTTAAGTTCATCACTCACTCTGCTAATCTTCTACTAATTCGTAATAAAAGATGCCACAGAGTCCTGGAATCCAGGAGAAATTTGTTGCTATTCATGGTTGTTTATTTGTAAAAACTTCTCTAATAATGTCTATAATTATAAGTGACACAATTTTGTGCGATTTTGGTTTTTTAAGGTTCTTAGGGAACCTATTACCATCACGCTACTGCTTTGCCTGCAAGGTCTGCCATATTTTACTACTCCTCTAACTGTGACGGCTTCCGTGTACTAGATTGCTGCCTTGTAAGGTAGAGAATATAGGGCTTGATAATTTTCTGCATGGTTGTACACTGCACATCCTGCTTTATCTCAGTCGACGGCCTTGGCTCCATCTGTATAAACCTTTGTCGAATTCAGGAAAATAGTATTGAGTAAAATGTTGATCTCAGGCTTCAAATTTGGGCAATCTTTATATTGTACAATGTTATCCAAGATTAGTACACTTTCTTCTCAACAGCTGAATGGGACAAGGAATTCTGGTAACACGTATTTCCGTATATTATTTTTGTACAAGGTCCACCATCCAAGAGATTTCATTATTAGTGGTTTTCTCCTATTTCCAGAGAAATAGTTAAGTTTTTTGATGTTGGACCAATACTTCATTACTTGACATATGAGACAGTTTCCTGTCTGTGAGATTCACTTTAAAATTAATTTTTTTCACAAGTTTTCCCATCTGATACTTAAGTGGTGGATCCCCCACCTGAACAAGGAGAGCACTGGTAGGTGTGGACAGCAGAGCTCCAGCACATATTCAAATACAGCAATACTGAAGTTTGTCCACCTTCAATATTGAATTTACTGCAGCATCATGATAAAATAGGCATCCATAATCCAAGACTGATCTCACAAGAGTCCTATACAAGTTGAGGAGAATTTTTGGGTGTAATCCCAACCATGTGCCAGCTTCACATCTCAGCGCATTTATCCTAGTTGCTATCTTGGAAGAAATATCACTTCTGTGAGGTCTCCACATTAGCCTCAAGTCAATTCTCACACCTAAAAATTTAACTTGACTCCTGAGTGGGATATTTATTCCACTAACTCTCTTACTATCCAGGAAATCTGCAACTCTTCTTCACATGAAAATAACTGTCAATGATTTTTTCAGTGGTATCTCCACGCCGTTCTCTTTCAACCAAGTTCTAAGATTTAATACAGCATGATCTGTAATTTCTGTTGTTGTTTCACAGAATAATCATTTGAATACAGGCAAAGATCATCAGTGAATTGTAAAGTAGTTACTCCCAGCAAGAAACATTTTTCAAGGTCTCGTGTATACACAATGTACAGGACAGGGCTCAGAATGGCTCCCTTAGGAAGATGATTGCCAATTTCCGAGGGGCAATGGGTTGGCATTGTACTTAACACAGATCCTTCATTATAAATGCAAAGATTTAATTCCACAGATTAGTTTCAGGGTTAAACCAGTAGAAACAAGTTTTCTTTCCAGTGCTGTGATTTTCAAACTGTCATAAGCCCCAGCTATATCACAGAATACTGAAAACAGGATACATTTGTTCACAAAGGTCCACTGAATGTTAGTTGTCAAAATCCCTATTTTTGTCAAGTGCATTCTTTCCCTTCCAAAATCCAAATTGAGTCTTGGGAAGAACATTATTCCTCCCTATCTAGCATTCTGATCTGTTTATAACCATTCTTTCAAGTGTCTCTGATAAACATGAAGATAGTACTAGTGGTCTGTAAGATGATGGATTTAGAATAGCTTTGTTTGGTTTAAGAATACAAATGAATAGCAATATATCCTTTTCATAAAACTGTTGTTATTCCATCCTGGATTTTCCAGTGTTTAACATGGCATACTGAATGTATACAGAGGACAGCACAAATTATCACATGTTTGTTTGACCCTTGGGAGAGAGTCATGAAGGTGCTGTAGAAATAAAACTGGCTTACTCTTAAAGATAGATGCAACTATCCCGAGAAAGCATACTTACAAAGTTTCAAGACCTGGCTTTAAATGATGGCTCTAGGAATATACCACAACCCCCTACATATCACTCCTGTAAGGATTGTGTGGACAAGATCATATTAATCACGCATGCACGGAGAATTTGTTCATTCTTCCTGCACTCCATATGTGAATGGAAACAGTAAAAAATAAAACTGTAATAACTGGTACAGTGGGATGTACCCTCTGCTGTGTACTTCACAGACATTTGCATAGTATAGATGCAAATGAAAAAGAAGAGATCTATGCTGTATATTTGCTCACACTTGACAAAAGCACAGATATATTTTACTGTGCTAAGTTTTCAATATTTGTGTGTGGTGTCAGTATGGAGCTGCAAGTAACTGAGGAATTCCTGGGTGTGGCACCTCTTGATTAAATTGCAACAGGTTTTGATATTTCTGAAGCTGTTCTGGATCATTAGACAATATGAATTTGCTGTGGGACAAGTTTCATCCTGTAGCTACAGATGGTGCACCACAAATGATCAAGTGTCAGCAAGATTCCACTTCTCGTTTGAAAAATAAATACAAAAGCAAATTTGGAGGAGACCTTTTGATTGTTTTTGCTTCATTCACCAAGAGGCACTGTGTGATTAAAGAATAGAATTCAGTCACGTAAATCAAGCTGTGATCAAGTGTGTGTACTTTGTCCAGTGTCACGGTGTTAATCATCAGGAAGTCAAAAGATTCCTGAAAGATGTGAAATTGGAATAGGGGGCCATACCTTACCACAACACAATCTGTTGACTTAATTGTGAGCAACTATGAGTTTTTCTCGAAATGAAAGGGGAATAAATGCATTGCCTGAAAGACTTTAAACGGCTATCAGACCTACACACCTTGCCAAGTAAATAGCAGTTAATAGTTGACATTCGCTATACAATCGTAGCATTCATCTACAAGTTAGATTTGAGATGCAAATGTGTAACGAAAATGTAACATTCTTCAGTCATCTGGCTTCTTTAAAATTATGTGAAAGTATCAGTTTCAGAGGATGTGACAATGAAGAGCAACATCTGCATTAAGGTTGCTAACACTTTCATGCCTGCTTTTCCTGATCTTGTTCTGAAAAGAAAACCTAAAAATTGAGAAGAGGGATAAACATATTCAAACAACGGAAACTCCACATAGGAATATCAGCAATGTATGAAAAAGTAGATTGCTACATACCTTTAAGAAAACATGTTAAGTTGCAGACAAGCACAATTAAAAGACACTTGCACAGAGCTTTTTGCCAAAGCCTTCATCAGCAAAAGGGAAACAGAGAAACACACACCATTCATACACACAAGCAAGCACATCTCACTCCCACACGACCGCCAATTTCGGTAGCTCCCCAATACAGCACGATACTGCAAACACGAGGTCGGTGATTCGGTGACAAGTGCACCCAGCAGGTCACAAAGCTCCACTGCGCCAACTCATTGAGTGAGAAAGATTTGCAGAGCAGGGATCACTCCGTGGTGCGGGGAACATTCCGCAGCCCAGCAGGGACAGCATGAGGCAGAACAGTCAGGCTTATAACATCTTAATGCCAGTTTGGCTTAACTTCGGCTTCTTTAGGTTTATAGAAACACGTGGTCACTCTGATGCATAGAAACTGATACATAGCACAATGCTCTCAATTGCTTTTTGAGCTAAAAGGTGATGAGAAACAAAGCTTCTGAAAAACTGGACATTAACCTGCCTGATTATCTTCTTTAGGCCCTTCTGTATTTAGTAAAGATATGGCAGAATGTAAATAACTTAGGAGTAAGGGAGAAAACTTGAGTCAATAGGTGCCCCCCATACCAATCTGTTTATGGGGAAACCATCCTAGCCTCATAAAACCCGAAAGCCCTTTCTGGTTTAACTGATGATATCTTCATGATCTGGACCTGGGGGCAAGACACCCTATCCTCATTCCTCCACTACCTCACTACCTTCTCTCCCACTCGCTTAACTTGGTCCTCCCCAGTACAATGTGCCACTTTCTGGGTGTTGACCTCCCATCCCTCTGATGACTCCATCCACACCTCTCTCCATATCAAGCCCACTAACCATCAACAGTACCTATATTCTGACAGCTTTTATCCCTTTCATACCAAAAAATCACTTCTATATAGCCTGGCCACCCCTGGATGGTGACTCTGCAGTATGTTTAAGGTTTCACTAAGATCTTCACAGACAAGTACTATCCCCAAACCTAGTCCACAGACAGATTTTCAGCCCCATATCCTTGCATATCCCTAATGCTCCCCCCTTCTCCAGGACCAGCTGGAAAGGAGTAACCCCTACCCAGGTATAGGTCAATATAATCTTGAACAAAAGCAACTGAACCGTATCTTCACCGGGGCTTTGGCTATCTATCTTAATGCTTGAAAATTCGGGATACCTGCCTGCAATACTTCCCACACCTTCTGAAGTTGTATCTGCCACCCGCCTATCCTACAGGACATTCTGACCCTTCCCCACATCACTCTCACTCCTAACCCCCATCCTTACCACAGGGGTCGCATCACTGTGGAACACTCAGGTGCAAGACCAGCCTGATTCACCCACCCAGCACATCCGAATCCAGTCCTATTCACAGGTTTGCCTACCCCACCAAAGGCAGGGCCACCTTTGACAGAAGTCATGTCGTAAACCATCTCTGCTGCAATTTCTGCTAAGCTTTTTATGTGGGCATGGCCACCAACCAGCTGTCCACAAGAATGAATTGCCATTGGCAAACTATGACCAAGAGCAGAGTTGATAACCCATCAGCGGAAATCTCCAATGAGTTTAACACCTGTTACCTGTTTTGCAATCCATGCCATGTGGATCCTCCCCCCCCCCCCCCCCCCAACCACCAGGTTGTCTGAACTACATAAATGAGAGTTATCTTTGCAACACAACCTACATTCCTGTAATCCTCAATCTCCACTAACTGACTGCACCCACACCCTGTAACTAAAGGTCTCTCTCCTTTCTCTGTCCTGCTACCCCTTTCAGAGTGTATACGTGGGACAAGGGAAAAAAATTCCTGGATTTCCCAGTTAAAAATACACTTTCTCCCAGATGAAAACACATTTTTTCAGTGTTATTAAGTGACAGTATATTTTCCCTCAGAACCGTAAAACTTATCAGTCCTTTGAATGCTATGTTTTTATACAAGGGCGTAGAATTTCTCGGCACTTCAGAAAACGAAACTCAGGGAAGAAAACTCCTTTTGGAAAGATTTTTGATGTGCAGCAACATGTACGTTGCATATTTTTGTATTACGAAAGTATAAATTCGAATTCCACCAAACACCGCTTGTTACTTTCCAAACCATTGTAATCGAGATTGCGATGCCCTTTTGTAAGCCAGTCACAGCTCATGTCACTTGATCCCGCTAGCCAATGACAGTGGATATTCAGACCACAGGACACGTGATGTTGTCAGCTAACAGCAACACGACTGTTAAGTAACGCACATACACAAACAGGAAAAGCTAATGTTTTAAATTAATATACACAATGTTGCTACAAGAAAAGCAAAGCTTTCACATATAATATTGGTCTCTAAGGTTAATAAGCTGCAAGAGAAGCTAGCTTTCACGTATAATGTTGATATTTTTTGCTCATATTACACTTTAAGATATATCACACAAATGTGCCAGTAAAATTTTTAGCCAAGTCCAGTGACTTGTCCTCAAAGTTTTCCACAAATAAATTAGTTACCGCAGAGGAGAGAGAGCTTCCCATAGCACTACATCAATTTGCTCATAATAACGACATGAATGATCTTCTGGGCTCGAAATACTTCTAAATGCCTCATTATCAAACGCTCTTTGATTTAAGAAATTCATCGTACATTCTTGCACACATTTCGACTTGTGTAAAAGGAAATTTACTTTGAAAGTAATGCTTTTCAAACCACCATTCGCAATATTTTCCCATTACTTGTTAGAAATAGATTCGTTTCTTAGTCATCAGTGAGTGCCAGATAACAGGCTTTGGCAGCTGCTATGACGACGGATGCCCGTATGTTCGTATATGTAAAACGTTAAAAGATCTTACATTATGTCATAAAAGAAAAAAGACATCAGAGGATACTCCAAGAGCATCAGAATTTCGTGAACCATACTAAAATGGCACATTTAAAGTTCATACTTAAAGAGCACATTTGTATGTCCAGATTCCCAATGAACTAGGCCTCAATCTGATATTAAGCTTTTCAGTGCGGGTTTCGTGATGTAAATTTTCTTGGAGTACCAGTACTGTATTAACTCATTTTTGATTCTTTATTATGGCATAATGCCATACGTGCTAGAAGATGAAAATAAGAACTTGAAATGCAGCGAGCAGTTGAAATTAGATAATAGTGTGGAATTAAACACTTTGTTTCAAACACATTGACTGCCTCAGCGTAAAAGATTAATAAAAACCAAATTTCTTTAGCAAACCAACAAAAGAAACTTCATTGTTCTACAAGGCAATAAATGCATGGCTGTCAGAAAAGTGGAAATAAAATAAAATCTGAAACTAATAACATATATTAGCCTTCTGTAATTATGTGAATGTATTTTAATTCACTTTATAGTTCCCGGCCACAGAAATCCATTTTGTTTTTATTTGACATGAGAGCAGTAAATGAAGAGGAAACAGCAAAATCACTAAATGTAAACATGGGTCGCATGGATACTACACACTTCCCCAATATAACTCACGCTGCTCTGCGCATAAGCCTCAGATCTATGATATTTCCGAACCAGGGTAATATTAAGATAGTGCCCCCCCCCCCCTTTCTCGAGCGTTTGAGATAAAACATCAAAACTTTAAAAAAAAATCAAATTTTCAAAAATATGTTCATTTTGTAGCGCACACCTTTCTGAAGAGTCTGATACATAAAACATATATCTTAGAGGAACTGTAAGACATGTTATTTGGTCTTAAATGTGCCAGAGTGCAGTGCCACCCCTCTTCACACAGCATTTTTCTATCACACGTCACTGTATTTCGCTCCATGGAATTGAAACGTGAATATTTTGTACTGGATGCCATCAAACTATAGTCAGGAGAGTGGACATTAAAATGTCCTGTGGTGCCTCTCCTGCTCCCAGTTGCCCGGTTTGACATCCTGCCCCTCTACCAGTAAAGACAAGAGACAAGCAATACAGTACACATTTCTTCAATCTTTAGCTGCTACCAGTGTTTTCTCTCTAATCTTGCTACAGCTTTACATGGTGTGCTTTCCTTTCTGCGACAGAATCTATTACCTCATCAAAGTTCGTCACACATTTTGCAAAATGAAAAATTGAAATATCGTTATCTAATACTGCGTAAGCTGTTAATACAAATAGTACCCAGACTGGTGTGGTTTCTCGATCTGATTACGTCTATTTTGTCACTGTCTGCCAGATAAAACAAAATAGGCCTTTCTAAAACTGCAGAAAATGTAACATACACCAAATAAACGAGACTGTTTTGGCACAAATGGTCATTTTTATAACACGACAGAATATAATTCACCAAGACCAACATAAAATGCCTATTAGACCTACTACAAGCAAAAAGCTTTATGTTAGAAAACAGTTTCACATTTCACTCATACACTCCAGTTTCTCGAGCATGAGATCGAAAAGTAGTAGTATGAGATTTTTATATAAATTTCGAATCATCACGTTCTTCCCTAATTTGTGTGATGTCCCCGTTTCTTCTCCTTCCTCATTCTAACAATCTTGTCATGACTAATTCTGGAACTATTCCTGCCTTTGTCAAAACTTATTCGCCGGCTAACTTCACTAATCCTGCCACAATCATCGGTTTAGTTATCCCTGATTATTCTCTGGTTAGGCGTTGTTATGTTTGTATAAACCATTTTCCACGCTACTTCCAAAATAGAACTTAAGCGGCTGCTAAACAGGGACTGTACAACTGGCCCTTACTAGTGTAGCGATCTGGCCAAAAATTTTCTGACAAAATTTCATTTTCCTGGATACACCTAGAAGATAATACATACTCTTTCTTGTCTCTTATTCCTGTTAGTCATTTATTTCCACTCTGGAAGTCTGAATCTAAGGATTTCCCCAGTAATTACATCAACACTGACCATTTGCAAACCCAAAAAACAACATAATCAGACAGCGATTGGCATTCACTCGTTCAGCTTTACCCCGCTCAGCTTGTATAGCCTGGTCCCCTTTTGCCAGCAGTAAAGTTAATTTCTAGATGCGACGAGGATTCAAGGGCAATTCGAACCTCTGGCGGGGGGAGCCGCGAGAACTGTGACAAGTCACCTCAGACCGCACAGCTTATGATTCATTCAGAAATCAACTTACAGAGTGTGTTCAAAAACCAACAGAGATGCGCATCAAAATCATATGTGTAATCGATAGACCGACATGTGCTGGATGCTAGGCGCTTTGTGAAACAAGGTTTTCTTTCTCCTCAAGAATATGTATTTGCCTCCCCCCCCCCCACCCTCCATCACAGACCCAGGCCCGCTGCACGGGCGTGGTAGTATAATTTTTCCCAGTTGCATCTAGCTGCTTGCTGTGACTGCTTACACAGTCAACAGCCACATTTCTGTAGTCAGAAGCGGGAAATGTACTACTCATACACCACTCAACTGCGCACGCGCATGAGCCCACTCGTAACTGCTAAAACGAATCTAATGTAAACAGTTGTGACGTCACGCTCATCGGAAACAATTTGTTGTTATGATGTATTGCATAGTCTTCCTAAAGCCTTTGACACATTTTGCTGTTGGAAAACGCTTGTATGAGCACTGTGTTTTGTTGTTGTATATGGCACATTTCCTTTGCAATTTATGTTTTATTTTCACTTTTTATTCTCGTTCAAGTTTTTTTGTTGCAGTATTATTCTGCAGTATCAGGATACAGTAATATCCTTTGTTAAAGTATCGATTCTTACCAGTCAAAATTACAAAAATTTAACTGAAAACTAAAGCAACAAAAAATTCCTGGGTTTTTCCCGGTTTTCTCCTGGATGAAAAAATTCCCGGGTTTTTCCCAGATCTCCCAGTTGTCCCGGGTCATATACACCCTGCCTTCCCAAATCCCCTTTATCATGTTACCATAGTTGTAACATTGTGCAGTTTGAACTTAATGGCTCTGGTGCCCGTGTTCCGTATTGCTATGCCATGTACCCACTGCCTCTCCCATCTGCATGCCCATGGGGGAGTAATGCACAATAACCAGGTCAACAAGACAAGAAAGAATGAGTTGATTGGATATGAGAAAGGTTAGATGAAAATTAAAAGTCCAGTATCATAACCACTGAACCATTTTGCACACACATGAACAACATTGAGCTTATTACAATGGAACAACGGTGTCATTGGAGAAGGATACAAAATGAGGAAAAGAGAAGGGGTTTAGTTCATGGCCTCACATAATACCTAGTAAATGTAATTTAATGTAAATAATGTGAGTTGCATCACAGAACAAGACTTTGTGTGCATGAAATAAAGATATGGGTTCCTATTACAAGACGACTAGACATTAACAGCTAGATAATATGAGGCTAGTAATTATAGTCTGATTAAAATAATTGATTGTTGACACTTCACGCGTTGGAGTTAGTTTCCTCCAATCAGAGCACTCGATGTCATGCCTGAACCATTTGCTGCAGCCAGATTGCCACAACAATTGGTCAGTTCACTTCCAATTCCTTGTCTGACATTCTTTCTTGGATGTGTGTTGATCTTGACTCATCATTTCTCTCATGTGTAACAACACTAATGAGACTACGCTAGTGAAACACACATTTCATAAGTAACACTAACCAAACACTACTGCATACTTCCACACAAGCAACAATTCAGTGTCACATATACATTTACCATAATTACAGAGATCAGCTTACATGAGATAAGCTTTGTACGACATTGCATGAAACCTAATTTTGGAAAGCTGCAATCCATCATTGGGACTGGGTCACCACAGTCATATTTAACTATTTAATACAATGTTGTGGGGTAGGGCAATGGTTAGCGTATGAAACCCACTTGTAGAATGATGAGGTTTCAATATCATCAAATGCAGCAAAAAAAAATTTATTTCTAAATATGATAAAAGGAATCTGATTCTTATTTTTATTCAATTAATTGGTTTAAATGATATTTTTTATTTCTAATTCTTTGCAGCATCATTTTCATCATTGTATTATATTCTTTATTTACTCTTATTTTCTTTGTCCTATTCTTTTTTGTTTGACAGCTGTATGTGCCGCCTATAATCTGCATCCAAGTGCCAACAATGACTGCTCAAAACAACAGCTTGTGCAGCCAGTGTGAAGACAGTTTCAGGAAACCAATGATAGCAACAAACTAAATTTTGCTTTTGGCACTGAACCTGCATTTTTAATGTCTTGAGTTTGCTTGTAGAGGTTAGCTTTAATCACCATGAACAAAGCAATCGTGATTTTAGTTCCACCACACATTGTTGACCATCGTTTTGTAGGATACATTGCACATCATGAGGTTGTGAGTTAAATTAGGGCATGAGTGTAACTTTGTGGCTACAAAAAGCATTGTCCACCACAGTTCAGTCATTGGTCACTTAAAATCAGTTGTCATCTGAGAATCTTGCATTCGGACATACCTTACGGCGGCCACTTCCAACACTGCTCCGCATTACACATTAAGAGCATTTGCGAAGCGACCCATCGTGTTTGCGTGTCACCTATAACTGAGCAGTAGCCGGCAGACAATATGGCAACACTATAGCGCAAGTGACAGACATCAACTATCGAATAATTTTATTCGGCCTATAGAACCATATGTGTCATGTCTTGGCAGTGACACATAATGCTTACATTATGACAAATAATACTGAAACAATTAATTATACAAAGTCCACAGCTTGTTGTCTTGCAGTAGTGTTCTTGCTTCCCAAGCACAGGGTCCCGGGTTCGATTCCCGGCGGGGTCAGGGACTTTCACCTGCCCTGAGATGACTGGGTGTTGCTGTGTCGTCTTCATCATAATCATTCATCCCCATTACAGTCGGAGGACGGCAATGGTAAACCACCTCCACTATGCTCTGTCAAGAAGCATGGGACTTCATTTCAATTTTTTCTAACTAAACATACACTGTTTTTTAGCCTTGTTACACAATTTATAATTAATGTTATTGCACAACCTAGGTTTCGGGTTATAAGCCCATTTTCAAGTACATTACTGATTCCCAAAGACGATAATGCACAGATAAACATGATGACAAGGCAAAGATAATCTCAACTTCTTAAGGTATCGATCCATAGCTTAATGTACAATTACATCAATGACCATTTTTAACATACATTATTACACATTATTACTACAGAGGCCAGATTAAAGTTAGGCATCAGCCAAGATATTTTTAACTATGATGGACTGGGGCCCAAAGTTTTGCTTCCATCCTGGGGTTGTGATCTCATCCAGGTATTTGTAGGAGTTAGCCAATTCCAACAGTGACTCATTGATCTTATAGTCATAGGATACTACTTGTTTCATTTTTTAAGTGCACAGTTTTAGCTGTATGAATATTTAAAGCAAGATGTCAATCTCTGTACCACTTTGAAATCTTATTGAGATCTAAATGATTATTTATGCAGGTTCTTCCAAACAGTATTACACTATAGATAACTGTGTCATCTGCAAAAAGTCTGAGATTATTACAGTATTAATATTGTCCACAAGATCATTAATATATAGTGTAAATATCATGAGCCCCAACAAGCTTCCCTGGAGCATATCCAAAGTTATTTCTACATATGACGATGACTCCCCATCCAAGATAATGTACTGTGCCCTCCCTACCAAATAAATCCTCAATTCAGTCACAAATTTCATGACTGTACTTTTGACAATGAGCTCAGTGTGGTACTGAGTCAAATGCTTTTCGGAAATCAAGAAATACTGCATCTACCTGACTGCCTTTCAGTATGTCATGTGAGGAAAGTGCGAGTTGGGTTTCACATGATCAAAGTCTTTGGGGTCCATTCTGGTTGATGTGGATGAGATCAATCTGTTTGAGATACCTAATTATATTTGAACTCAGGGTATGTTGTGGATACTATACATATGCCCCAGAACAGAAAGGATTGCCTGTTGACGGCCTGGCTAGAAAAACAGTTAAAGAGAAGGAACACGGATATACGGATAGCCACCTGGAATGTGAGGACACTCAAGAGACCTGGCAAGCTACAAGAAATTAGGAATGAACTAGATAAGTATCAAGCAATACAAGAAACTAGATGGAAAGAGCAAGGAATGATAGCATCGGGGGGAACATTTAATGATGTATAGAAGTGGACATACAGGCCTTTATGGCACTGGTTTCCTTCTACATAGGTCTATGAAGGCTAATGAAATTGGTTTTACGGCAATAAGTGACAGAATGTGCTCTCTAAGGATAAGGGCAAAATTTTTTAATGATACAATAGTGAGTGTCTACACCCCTACGGAGGAAGCAAATGAAGATGCAAGGACATATTTTCTGCCAAATTGGAAGAAGAAATTGGTAAAATTCAAAGGCACAATGTCAAAATAATACTTGGAGACCTAAATGCAAAAATAAGGAAAGAAGAGGTATATAGACATTAATAGAAAAGGAAAGCCTACACAATGACAGTAATGATAATGGGCTCAGACTGACAGACTTCACCGGTGGGAAGAACATGATAATAAAAAGCACCTATCACCAAGGAAAGATATTAAGAAATGTACATGGTTATCACCAGATGGAAACACAAGAAACCAAATAGATCAAGTACTCATAGACAAAAGACATGCATCAGATATTATGGAAGTTAGCAGCTGCAGAGGGGCAGATGGAGACACAGACCTCTACCTAGTATGAATTAGATATACGCAGAAAATAGATTTGGTAAGAAACCAAAGGAATAAGATAAGAATTAAACACAATATACAAATATTTCAAACGAAGGAAATACAGGAAGAATATAGGAAGAAACTAGAAGAGATACTGGAAGCAGGGAGAAACACAGGGAATGAAGATAATGTGGAAACTAAATGGGAGTCGTTGAAAACTGCCATTAGCTTAGCTGCAGAAGAGATACTGGGGAGAGAACAACGCAAAAGGGTGGTTAAGTGGTTCGGCGAGGAATGCTTAACAGTAATGCACAAGAGAAATTAAGCGAGACAGAGAATGTTGCCAAAGAACATGAGGTTAGAGGCAGAAAATACAGAGAAAAGAGGAAAAGAGTGGATGAGCTTTGTAGGGTAAAGAAAAAGTAGCATGAAAGGAGAAGGATAGGGCAGCTGGACGGGGAGAGCAGAAGGTTTTATGAAAGAACAGGAGATCTGAAGAAAGGTTTCCAACCTGAAGCAGTTTTCTATAAGGATAAGGACGGAAATCTAATTGAAGATAAAAGTAAAGTCCTAGAAAGGTGGCAAAAGTATTTTACCGAATAGCTTGACGGGAAAGAAGGGGATAAAGAAGAAGGAACCGTGATTGAGAATGAAAGGGAACAAGACTCAGAATTGGAATCAGAGTTAGATGTGGAGGATCGGGAAGAGGAAGTAGTGCCAGAGCTAGAGGAAGTGAAGAATGCTATCATGAGCCTAAAAAATAATAAAGCAGCAGGAGAAGATGGCATAGAGGCCGAATTATTAAAATATGGCTGAAAGGAAATGGAGGAGGCAGTCCATGAATTGATAAAGGAAATATGGATAAAGGAGGTAATGCCTAAGGATTGGAACATGGTAATTATCCGCCTATTACATAAAAAATGTGACAAGTCAGAATGTAGCAATTATCGTGGAATCACTCTCTTGAACATAACATATAAGATATTTAGTAAAATTTTAGCCTCCAGACTTGAAGGGATGATAGAATGGATATTGAGGGACTATCAGGCTGGATTTAGGAGGAACAGATCCATGATGGATCAGGTATTTTTAACAAGACAAGTGCTAGAGAAGTTTTATGAGTATGACAGCCAATTACATCAGTTGTACATTGATTTTAAGCAAGCATACGACAGCCTACACTGGAAGAAAATTGTACAGATCATGAAAGAATTTAGAATCCCACTAAAACTGGTCAATTTAACAGAAATGACAATGAAAGCAACAGTGTGTAAAGTAAGAAAAGAGCAAGAACTGTCTGGTGAATTCCAAGTACAGAGGGGGCTACGACAGGGAGATGTGATCTCTACAATGTTACTTAATTTAGTTTTAGAAAAGATGATGCGGCAAATGCCAAAAAACCCAGGAGGAACAATACTTAATTGGTAATTTCAAGTGGTAGTGTATGCAGATGACGTAGCATTAATGGCAAGGTAATTAAGAGCACTAAAGGGGAACTACGATATGTTAGAGGAAGCAGTAAGAGAAGTAGAAGTAAATATAAACAAAACAAAGTATATGGTGATTGGGGAGCCCAATATAAGTGGACAAAAGAATTCAATAGTAATGAATGGGAAAGAATATGATAGAGTGAAAACATTTAAATATCAAGGTTCTGTAATAACGGAGGACAATAAAGTAGCAGTAGAAATTCAAGATAGGATAGCAAGTGGAAATCATTGCTATTTTGCCTTGTAGAATGTATTTAATTTCAGGAATGTTCGTAGGAACACAAAAATCAAAATATACATGACCATATTAAGACCTATAATAATATGTGGATCAGAAATCTGGGTATTGACATTAAATGAGGAGAACTGGTTATTGAGATGGGAAAGAAAGATACTGAGAAGGATTTTTGGAGTAGTGAGAGAGGAAGATGGCTGGAGAGTAAGGACAAATGTAGAACTACAAACACTTTTTGCACAGATGGATATTGTTGTTGAAATTAAGCAGGGAAGAATAAGATGGGCAGGACATGTACAGAGAATGCTAGAAACTCGGGATGTCATGGGAAGTTTTCATGGGAAAAACTGACAGGAGAAGAAGAGGTAGACCCAGGAAAAGGTGGCTGGACGATACGGAATAAGATCTAAATGCGATGGGAATAAGAAATTGGAGAAGGAAGGCAATGGACAGAGAAGAATGGAGGCAGGTGATACAGGAGGCCAAGGTTCTTCAAGGACTGTAGAGCCAACCAGGAAGAAGAAGAAGAAGAAGAAGAAGAAGAAGAAGTATGTTGTAAGATTCTATAACAAATTGATGTTGTGGATCAGTCCTACTACCCTTCTCGTAAACAGGTGTGATCTATGTTTTCTCTCAACTACTGGGCACGATTTTTTGTTCAAGGGATCTACATTAAGAGTTTTGTAAGAGGAGTGGCTAGCTCAGCCGCAAATTCAGTATACCATCCGATAGGGATACCAACATACCCTGGAACTTTGTTCAATTATAACAGTTTCAGTTGTTTCTCAACACCGCTGACACTAACATTTATTTCACTCATCTTTTCAGTAGAACGAGGCTTAAACTGGGGCAATTCTCCTGGCCTTTCCTTTGCAAAGAAGCATTTGAACACAGAGTTAAGTATTTCAGCTTTAGCTTGGCTATCCTCAATTTCAATTCCTGTCCCATTCGCGAATGACTACACACTAACTTTGGAGCCACTAACAGCCTTTACATATAACCAGAATTTTGGGTTTTGTGACAGATCATTTGATAATGTTCTGCTACGGTAATCACTTAGGGCTTCACAAACTGCTCTCTTGACGACCAAATGTGTTTCATTCAGCATCTCTCTAACTACAGCTCTATGATTTGTTTTCCGCCTATTCTACAGTAGTCTCTGTGCAACAACATATTGCCACTCAGAAGACAATGTAATTAGATGAATGACGAACACTAACTTCACTTAATGACGGTTTATTCAGCACGTGCACATCCAAGTGTGTGGAGTGAACTGCCTCCAGTCAGAACACATACAGCATATATACAGCTACAGAACATTCCAGTACAATGATGTTGGACATTTGTGGATACTTCTAGAATGTACTCGAACCGAATACAGAAATTAAAATTGTACAGTCCAGGTGAGTTTTGAACTCACGACCCTCCATGCAACAGTTTATTACCATAACCATTACATCCTAGTGCTGCTCAGCTTCTTTTGCGACATTGCTCCCTCCTTAAGAGAACAGCATCTCAGTGTTACAGCCTCCTAGTCTGGGAACGAGTCATGGTCCTGCATACTCCGACTCCCGATGACTGGTGCTCGCCCTGGCAGTGATCTTAGAACTTTTTTTGCCGCTACGCTCTTCATCACCATTCCACTTGTTGCCTGTCGCTGGAGCTTCAAATTTACCCTGGGTTGCAGAATCCTTGTAGGGCTTCATTCGAAGGACGAGGAGTAATGTTAAACCAACAGTTTATCTCTGTCACAAGATTCAATTGAAAAACTTTCCCTCGATCCGTAATTAACGACCTTATCCGTAATGTCTTCCACGATGAATTTGGCTACCTCAAATGCTTCAGCTGTTATCACAGCTTTTGTAATGGCATAGTGTGTCAGATAATCAGCGCAAACAATAATCCATCTATTGCTACTAGCAGATGTTGGAAATCGTCCGAGGAGGTCAATCCCAACACACTGGAAAGGCCTTTCGGCTGGTGGAATTGGTATCAGTCGGCCAGGTGATTTCTGAGGGACTGCCTTTCTCCTCTGTCACTCTCGACAGTGTGACACACAGTGACGGACACTCCTAAATAAACCTGGCCAGAAAAGTCTCTTTCGGATTCTATTGTATGTCTTAATAAATCCTAAATGTCCGGAATCGGGTGTGTCACGGAATTTCTGTAGAACATCTAAGCGCATGTGTTTAGAAATCACTGATAGCCACCTCTTTCCAAACGGATAAAAGTTTTTCTTGCAAAGTAATCCATTAACTATCTTAAATTGTCCTTTCACATCCTCTGACCCTATTAAGGCAAGCATAATTTGAGATATCTTGGCGTCCTTCTGCTCAGTAGAGAGATCCTGGGGAGTAGAGAGGCAGTCACTATCTTCATCAAAGTCTTGATGGTCTTGAACAGGGTTTCTTGAGAGACAGTCAGCATCTTAGTGTTTTCTTCCACTTTTGTACACTACGGTAATGTCATACTCCTGAAGATGTAGTGCCCACCTAGCGAGTCGTCCTGTTGGATCCTTAAGACCTGTCAGCCAACAAAGTGAATGATGGTCTGTAACAACTGTGAATGGCCTTCCATAGAGATACTGTCAAAATTTGCACATGGCCCAGATCACAGCAAGACATTCTCTTTCTGTAGTTGAGTAGTTTCTCTCAGCTTTTGTAAGTGTCCTAGAAGCATAGGTTATAACTTTCTCTTTCCCATCCCAAATTTGCACTAGAACAGCACCGATCCCATACTCACTGGCATCTGTGTGTAGTTGTGTAGGTGCTCTCTCATCACACAGGCCAAAGACAGGGTCAGTCATCACAGCTTTTCACAAGACATCAAAAGAATCTTGTTGAGCACCACCCCAGATAAATTTAGCATCAGGTTTTAACAACTCTTGGAGTGGCCTGGCTTTGATACAAAAGTCTTTGATAAAATGACAGTAATAAGAACATAATCCGAGGAAGCTTCTCACATCTCTAATACTTTTAGGAATAGAAAATTACGTTATAGATCTCTCCTTTTCTGGGTCTGGTCGCACACCTTCGTTTGACACGAGGTGTCCAAGTATTTTGATTTCTTTTGCTCCAAAGAGACACTTTCTTGGATTAAGTTTCAGTCCGCCTTGTTGGACACACTTAAGAACGGCCCTCAGTCTTTTTATGTGCTCCTCAAATGTCTCTGAGAACACTATAATGTCATCTCAATAACAAAGACACATTGTCCACTTCAGGTGACTTAGAAGATTATCCATCATCCATTCAAAAGTTGCTGGTGCATTACACAAACCAACAGCATTACATTAAACTCATACAGACCCTCAGGGGTGAGGAATACAGTTTTCTCACGATTAGCCACATCTACTTTGATTTGTCAGTATCCCGAGTACATGTCAGTGGTTGAGAAAAACTTAGCCCCCTTCAGACAATCTAGTGTATCGTCAATTCGTGGGAAAGGGTAAACGTCCATTTTAGTTATCTTATTAAGCTTCCTGTAATCAACACAAAGGTGCCAACTGCCATCTTTCTTCCTAACAAGGGCCTCTGATGACGACCATGGGCTCTGCGAAGGCTGAATGATGACATTCTTCATCATTTCCTCTACCTCCTCGCGAATTATTTGACTTTTCTGTTGCTGACACATGTTATACTCTCTGGCTTATTGGTTGATGATCTCCAATGCTAATCCGGTGCTTCACTGTCGATTTGCGTAATTTGCTCTTCATCTGTGGATTGAAGCATTCAGAAAACTCTTGAAGTATGGCAAGTAGCTTCTCCTGTTGTTCCTTAGTGAGATCTGGTGATAGTTGAGCTAGAAGACCGTGTCTAGTAGTGGTAGCACTAATTTCGCCCACAGACTTGGCATGGGAGGTTCCTATGACACTCAGCTGTTCTTCAATTAACAGCTCAGCGTTTGCTACGCTCTGCATCTTGGAAGGATCTGCGGTTCTCAGCAACAGTTAACTATTCACAACTCACCAAATCCATTCTTAAACGAGACGACAGAGGCTGGGATGACCAAGTTATTCATCAGTGGTATACTTCTCTTACATTCCACTACAAGATCCAAAGGTTGATGCATGGCATGACACGTGACAGGTACCTTTCTAGTGCTGACTGCAGGAATGATCACTTCATCCAGCACACACAGTCTCCACACACTAAAATGTGCATCTTCCTGTCCACAGTATCGCATCTCATCTGGCATACTCTTCGAGCAACCACAATCTATAATTGCCTGAGAAGCTTTCAAAAAGTCCGTTCCAAGAATGACATCATCTCTACACTCTTGTAAGACGATGAATTCTAAGGGCTGTGTATGGCCACTTATACCCACAAGACTGGTACATCTTCCTGTAGGTTTTACATATTTCCCATCAGCCACCTTCAGCAGAGATGTTTTGCTGTTGACGAATACAGTTTTCCGCAACTGGCGACGGTGCTTCTCCGAAATGACTGAATACGATGCTCCAGAGTCCACAAGAGCTTGGGCTGTTCGGCCAGCCATGGGGATATCGATGTAGTGCCCTATCACTTTTGTAGTGATCGACTGCAGAGGATTTTTCTCTTCGGCGGCCTCACCTCCAAGGAGGGTCGCACCCTTTAGTTTTCCAGGTTGCGGTGGCTAGGTGATTGGCTGGAGCTTCTAAACGGTGATGGAGACCTTGCTCGGCATGTTGGGGAGCATCCTCTCCAGCAGCTGGCATACAGCGATGGTGACCTATGTCGTCCTGCACCCACATCTTTTTGTTCATCTTCATCGTCCTGGAGTTGGCGTCGGCTAAGATCGGTTTGCTGTCGTCTGGTGAGGACGTCATCAAATAACCGCTGAATTTCTCGACAACAGTGCACCACATGTTCCGGTCGTCCACAGTGGAAACGCACTGGTTGGTTATCCTGGGTCCTCTAGACATCAGTCTTCCTTGGTGCCCAAACAGGTTCCTCACGGGGCATTGTAGGAACGTAACTTCGCCTGGGTCTCAACTTTTTCACCATTTTAAAGGGAGATGAAGGACGAGAGACTGGGTTCAATGTCTGTTTGATTTCCTCCCTTATGACCTCTTAAAGCGTCTCGGTTTTTTGGTCACCGTGTAATCCAAGTGCCTTCTGAACTTCCTGTCTCACTATCTGACGAAGAACACTTGTGAAATCAATTCTTCCTCCATCACAGACATCGATGCAATGTTTGGAAGTCATTCAAACTTCTTGCGTGTATTCTTTTTTGATGCATTGTCTTGATATACTGAAAACATTTTATGAAGTCATCTGCTGTCAAAACTTCCTTCAGGAGTAGGGCTTGATACATGTCCTCAGCAACACCCTTCATGAGATGTGAAACCTTGTCTTCCCCCTTCATTCTAGGATCCACTATTTTGCACAGCTCCAAGACGTCTTGAATGTAGGATGCTGTAGTTTCCCCAGGACGCTGTGCCCTGCACTTTAATTTACCTTCAGCCTTGCACTTCTGTCGTCGTGTGGCGCCAAAATACTTGTGCAGTTCCGCCTGGAATACTTCCCAGCTTGTGAACTTCTCATTGTTCTCATACCATTGCTTGGCAGTGCCGTACAAATAGAAAAATGCGTTAGCCAAACACACAGTGTCATCCCATTTGTTAAATTTAGCTATACGCTCATATATCTTCTTCAGCCACTTGTTTGGATCTTGGCCATCGTCACCAGAGAACCTGGAAGGATGTCTGATGTGGTGGCACACCGCTGCTGTCATCGTAACGTCCTCTTCTTCTTCTGTCTCCAGTAGATTGCAATCTGTTGAATATGGCTCGAACTCGGGTTTTTCACCATGAAAACGGCGGCTCAGTCATGGCCTGATGGGAACCACTGTGTCATTGATAATGTGTGCTATCACAAGTTCCAATACCCAGCGCTTCCACCAGAATAATATCACACAGAAGACGGTGTAATTAGATGAATGATGAACACTGACTTCACTTACTGAAGTTTTTACTGCACTTGCACATACAAGAGTGCGGAGCGAACTGCCTCCGGCCAGAACATGTACATTATATATACAGCTACAGAACATTCCAGAACAACGATGCTTGACATTTGTGGATACTTCTAGAATGTACTCGAACCGAAATAGAAATTAAAACTGTACAGTCCAGGTGAGTTTTGAACTCACGACCCTCCATGCAACAGTTTAGTATCATAACCACTACACCACAGTGCTATTCAGCTTATTCTGCGACAATATGAAATAAAACTATTCAAGTACATTGCTACTTGGAAATGTTGAAAAACTAAATGCAGTCAAAAATAAAGTGGGGAAATTGAAAGAAAAGAGGGAACAACTGAAAATGTCCTCAGTTGCACTAATTATGATTGCAATACACACAATGACCACAAGAATTTTGAAAATCACAAATGGTATGCAAATGTGTTCTTATGTACATCAGAGAAATAAAATATCACACTGCAATTACAATTACCTTCTCCAGACCTCGATTCATAATTAGCTCAGCTGCTCGGTGATACTGCTTCAACAAATACATGCATTGGGCTAACCAGTATATGTCTTCTGGATCTTCACTGCTTAAGGAAACAACTTTGTCTGCCCAAAATAAAGCTGAAGAATATAACCTCTGTAAGCAATAGAAATATGAATCAATACAAAATTTCATGAAAATGTCACACATAACATATAAAACAAGAGGACAGTTTCAGTATCATCTTGGTTTTCTAATGCACCTGAAAGTTGAGTAAAAGTTCTGGAACCTCTAAATAAAATTAAATACATATGAATGTTCAAAATCATTCCACGAAGTGCTGATGACAGTGCAGTTGAGCACCCCACAAACCAAACCAAACATTCTAGGAAAAACAGACCAATCAATTCTCTGACTTCCTGAAGCACATCCAAACAGCAAAAGATCACAATGAATGGAACTACAGACTGCTTTTTGTTTTGTCTTATCCACAATGTCTGATTCACAATGATCTGTACTTATGAAATTATCGTGTTACCGTACTTGTGGCATTGTCTGAAACTGCTTTAAGTCATCTCTCTCTGGCTAACAAGAGAGGGTAGAAATTTATGATTCTCGGAGTATGAAAAAGTTAGTTACACAGTACCCCAACGACCATATTAGAAATTTTGTAATTATTTGGTTTTATAATGATCTGCCAGTAGTGGAAGCAGAAGGCCCCTCTCCCCTATGTCCCCACATGACACTACCCTTTCTATAATCTGATTAAAGTAACTTTCTGATCAGCCTTGCAGCAAGTTGAGTGGTAGTGGCCATCTGGCACTCAATCAGTTATTTCTCGAGTGCCACATGCTCACTATGTTACCTATTTTGCAGTTACATGCAACAGCTTGTGAAGCTTTTCTGGCTGCATGCCAGCAACACTGCCCTCTGCCATAGTATTGGGTCAATCACAAATTATTTCCATAGGAGTACATTAAGGTAATTGCAGCGAAACCATTTTGTTGCAACAAAAAAACAGCAAGAGACAATTATACTCCTGTAAATAAAAAGAATAGAGTTTGGATAAACTTCAGAAATGTAAGAACAATAGCCAGTAGCAATATAACATTTGAATTGTGAAGCTGAAGAACTGAGAAACATCTTGGACAAAATCTCTATGAGAATGGTTAAATTATTATTTAAGATTAGAAAAGCATTTGCTATCAAACAAAAAAATTGAGAAAATATTATCACATTTTAAGAAAGTCAATTCCTGATGTGCTGCAGAACTGAAACAGTATTTTGTGCTTCCAATTCATATAGGGACAGCCTGGTATATGGAATGCTGTTCTTGGAATACACAGGTTTAACAAAAGAAATGAAAGGAATAAAAAAACACAATGGTGCAGGAATGTACTTACAAAATTTAAAATCATGGTTGATGAAATGCATTTTCTTTGGACCCACACAGCCAAGAGCAAAATTATGGAATTAAAAAGAAATTCAGAGAGATATACACAGCAATGTTCTGCATCAAAAAAGCATGGCAAATCAACCTAAAATAATTCTGCAGTCCATCACCTGAAGAGATTATGATGAAAATCTTATTACTTAATATTTTCTAAAGCACTAATGTCATTAATTATTCACATACTCAGTGATTTACAGCTATGTTAAAGAGCAAGTTTGCTGCATTAATTACATTTTTATATGTTTCACTTGCTGCTTTTCCGTTTTCCCAGAAATTACACATCAGTTGACTGCTGCAAGTACATTGTGGCTTACTGATGTACAAGAGCGTACTGAAAAGTAATGCCTCTGAATTTTGTATTCTGTTCTCAATAATGGTTGAGGTATAACATGTCATGCATATTACTTGGGTGACTTTCCTGTTTACTGAGACAAGCTGCAACCCTCTTACGCTCCAAATTGTAGCATGATCACGGCAGTGTACAACATAACTATATTGGTGCATGAGAAGCAGTGAGTTGTAATCTAGTTTCTAACCACAGAAAACGTGCCAATTGAAATCTATAGAAAGAATGGAAGCTGTGTTTGGCGATTACTGTATCGTCATCAGTAATGTGAGACATCTGCAACAATCCAGTGCCTTGGGTTCAGTGTCATTGATCATCCTACATACAGTCCCAAGTTGGTCCCATCCAAATTTCATTTGTTTCCAAAACTTAAAGCACACATTCAAGGCTTCGCTTTGATAGTGATGTAGTGGAAGCAGAGGTGCGGTACTGGCTATGTCAACAAAGTCAAACATTTTATACTGATGGTATCAACAAACTGATTTCTCATTGGGAGAAATGCGTTATCACTGGGGTAAAAATGTTGAGAAATCAATATGTAGACATGAAGAATGAGGTACAGAATTTTAATAAACTTTGTTTTATTTAAAATGCTTTAAGAGTTCTCATATGAAGAATAAAGATGTCGAATATTAATAAAGCTTATTTTATTTAACAAGCTTTAAGAGATTTCACATTAAAAATTTGGATGCATTACTTTTAAGCACTTCCTCGTACATTTAATTAGATATAATCAGACCTGATATGATAAGGACAAGAGTTATTCACCATATTTATACAAATCCGAGACATGCATAAGTGTTATAATGTGTAATTATATCAGGAATTAATGGAACTGTTCTATATAATTACACAAAAATTAATTGAAATAATGAATCATACACAGAATGTGGTTCCGTGAATTTCTTGGTAATTGTTGAACTACAAATCTAAGAGTCTGAACTACAAGCCTCAGTTGGAGACAGGAAATTTCTGTAGTACATAATATATACTTAACCCTTCTAGTACCACTAGGGCCAATACGACCATATAAGCACATAGGACATATATACCTTCCTTGTTTTCAAAACTACTATTTTCAAAGTATATAACCTTCTCCCTCTGTGTCAATTGTATCCAATTATGTTTGTTATATATAAAAACAAAGATGAGGCGACTTACCGAACGAAAGCGCTGGCAGGTCGATAGACACACAAACAAACACAAACATACACACAAAATTCAAGCTTTCGCAACAAACTGTTGCCTCATCAGGAAAGAGGGAAGGAGAGGGGAAGACGAAAGGAAGTGGGTTTTAAGGGAGAGGGTAAGGAGTCATTCCAATCCCGGGAGCGGAAAGACTTACCTTAGGGGGAAAAAAGGACAGGTACACAATCGCACACACGCACATATCCATCCACACATACAGACACAAGCAGACATATTTAAAGACAAAGAGTTTGGGCAGAGATGTCAGTCGAGGCAGAAGTGTAGAGGCAAAGAAGTTGTTGAAAGACAGGTGAGGTATGAGTGGCAGCAACTTGAAATTAGCGGAGATTGAGGCCTGGCAGATGACGAGAAGAGAGGATATACTGAAGGGCAAGTTCCCATCTCCGGAGTTCGGATAGGTTGGTGTTGGTGGGAAGTATCCAGATAACCCGGACGGTGTAACACTGTGCCAAGATGTGCTGGCTGTGCACCAAGGCATGTTTAGCCACAGGGTGATCCTCATTACCAACAAACACTGTCTGCCTGTGTCCATTCATGTGAATGGACAGTTTGTTGCTGGTCATTCCCACATAGAATGCATCACAGTGTAGGCAGGTCAGTTGGTAAATCACGTGGGTGCTTTCACACGTGGCTCTGCCTTTGATCGTGTACACCTTCCGGGTTACAGGACTGGAGTAGGTGGTGGTGGGAGGGTGCATGGGACAGGTTTTGCATCGGGGGCGGTTACAAGGATATGAGCCAGAGGGTAGGGAAGGTGGTTTGGGGATTTTATAGGGATGAACTAACAGGTTACGAAGGTTAGGTGGACGACGGTAAGACACTCTTGGCGAAGTGGGGAGGATTTCATGAAGGATGGATCTCATTTCAGGGCAGGATTTGAGGAAGTCGTATCCCTGCTGGAGAGCCACATTCAGAGTCTGGTCCAGTCCCAGAAAGTATCCTGTCACAAGTGGGGCACTTTTGTGGTTCTTCTGTGGGGGATTCTGGGTTTGAGGGGATGAGGAAGTGGCTCTGGTTATTTGCTTCTGTACCAGGTCGGGAGGGTAGTTGCGGGATGCGAAAGCTGTTCTCAGGTTGTTGGTGTAATGATTCAGGGATTCCGGACTGGAGCAGATTCGTTTGCCACGAAGACCTAGGCTGTAGGGAAGGGACCGTTTGATGTGGAATGGGTGGCAGCTGTCATAATGGAGGTACTGTTGCTTGTTGGTGGGTTTGATGTGGACAGACGTGTGAAGTTGGCCATTGGACAGGTGGAGGTCAACGTCAAGGAAAGTGGCATGGGATTTGGAGTAGGACCAGGTAAATCTGATGGAACCAAAGGAGTTGAGGTTGGAGAGGAAATTCAGAAGTTCTTCTTCACTGTGAGTCCAGATCATGAAGATGTCATCAATAAATCTGTACCAAACTTTGGGTTGGCAGACTTGGGTAATCAAGAAGGCTTCCTCTAAGCGACCCATGAATAGGTTGGCGTACGAGGGGGCCATCCTGGTACCCATGGCTGTTCCCTTTAATTGTTGGTATGTCTGGCCTTCAAAAGTGAAGAAGTTGTGGGTCAGGATGAAGCTGGCTAAGGTAATGAGGAAAGAGGTCTTTCCGCTCCCGGGATTGGAATGACTCCTTACCCTCTCCCTTAAAACCCACTTCCATTCGTCTTCCCCACTCCTTCCCTCTTTCCTGATGAGGCAACAGTTTGTTGCGAAAGCTTGAATTTTGTGTGTATGTTTGTGTTTGTTTGTGTGTCTATCGACCTGCCAGCGCTTTCGTTCGGTAAGTCACCTCATCTTTGATTTTATATATAATTTTTCCCACGTGGAATGTTTCCTTCTATTACAATTATGTTTGTTCATTTTTATAATTACAACACATTAAAATTAATCATGGTTTTTGCACAGAGTACTACTGGGACCAATTTCGTTTGTTTCTTGAATGTGGCATTTACTAAATGCCTAGAACAGATAGTTTGGAAGCACAATCATGATGGAAATACATTGGATCTACTAATGGCAATGAACAGACCTGACCTGTTTGAAAATGTCCACAGTGAAACTGATATCAGTGATCCTGACACGGTTGTGACAACAATGATTACCAAAGAACAAAAGACAACTAGAACAAGCAAAAAGATATACACGTAAAGTAATCTGGTTTACTGAGCATAAATAAAAGAACAGCTAATCACGCACCGGGTAGATAATTATGTACCCACTATAGCAGTTCATAATGGGAAAGAACTTCCATGGTATACAGTCACTGTAAAGAAACTTCTAAAGAAACAGATACTACTCCATAGATACGTAAAATGAAGTATAGGGCTATAGACAGAGAGATGCTGAATGAAACGTGTTTGGCTATCAAGAGAGAAATGAGTGATGCCTTCAATAACTGTCACAGCAGAATACTGTCAAGTGATCTGCCACAGTACCCCAAGAAATTCTGGTCATATGTAAAGGCTGCTAATGGACCAACTTTAGTGTCCAGCCCCTAATGAATGAGGCAGGAACTGAAATTGAGGGTAGCAAGGCAAAAGTTGAAACGCTTAATTGTTTCCAAATGTTCTTTTACAAAGGAAAACCCTGGAGATTTGCCCCAATTCATCATACAACTGAAAAGAATAACAAAATACACATTAGTACAGCGGAGCTGAGAAACAGTTGAAATCGTTAAACATGAACAAAGCTCTAGGCTCTGATAGAATCCATGTCAGATTCTATATTGAATTTGGGGTTGAGTTAGCCCTTCTTCTAACTATATTATATCATAGAGCCCTCGAACAAAAAACTGTGCCTAGTTCTTGGAAAAGGGCACAGGTCACAGTCGTCTGGAAGAGAGGGAGTAAAAGTGATCCACAAAGCTACCATCCAATATTCCTGACATCGATTTGTTGTAGAATCTTAGAACATGTTCTGAGCTCTAATACAATGAGGTATCTTGAACAGAATGACCTCCTGAATGGCAAACAGCATGGATTTCGAAAACACTGATCATTTGAAATCTAACTCACACTTTTCTCACATGACATACTGATAGCATTGCATCAAAGCAAGCAGACAGATGCCTTATTTCTTGATTTCCAAACAGCAGTTGACTCAGTACCGCACCTACGCTTATTGTCAAAAGTACGATATCAAGTAAAACTGCAATTGGATAGAGGACTTTTTGGTAGCAAGGACACAACATATTACCTTGAATGGAGGTTAATCGTCAGATGTAGAAGTAACTTCGGGTGTACCCCTGGGAAGTGAGTTGGGATTCTTGCCTTACATGTTGTATATTAATGACCTTGCAGTTATCTACAATGAAGTACTAGCTGAAAGAAGCTGCATAAATATTCAATCAGGTCTTGATAAGATTTCATCGTGATTCAGATTTTGGCAACTTACCTTAAATGTTCAGAAATGTAAAATCTTACACTTCACAAAATGAAAAAAAAAAAAAAAAAAGTAGAATCCTCTGACTACAATATCAATGATTCACTGTTGAAGTCCCCTCGTAACCCAGTACCACCGAGGACTGGAGCAACTAAATTACATCCTCCGTCAGGGTTTTGACTACCTCTCATCATGGGCTGAAATGAGAAATGTCCTGCCCACTATTCTTCCCACTCCTCTCACAGTAGTATTCCGCCATCCACAAAACCTACATAATATACTCATCCACTCCTACACAACCCCTGCTCCCAGCTCCTTACCTAATGGGTCATATACCTGTAATAGACTTAGATGCAAGACCTGTTCCATACATCCTCTCACCGCCACCTAATCCAATCTGGTCAGAGACATCACCTATCCCATCGAAGGCAGGGCTACCTGAGAAACCAGTCATGTGATCTACAAAATTAGCTGCAACCACTGTGCTGCATTCTATGTGGGCATAATGACCAGCAAGCTGTCTGTCCACATGAATGTCCACTGACAAACTGTGGCCAAGAAACAAGTGGACCACCCTGTTGCTGAGCACACTGCCCAACACAACATCTTTCATTTCAAAGGATGCTTCACAGCCTGTGCCATATGGGTCCTTCCCACCAACACCAGCTTTTCCGAACTGCTCGGGTGGGAACCTTCCCTGCAATATATCCTACGTTCACGTAACCCTCCTGGCCTCAACCTTCATTAGTCATTGTCCTCACCTGTTCAGTTCCTTCCCTGTTCCCATTCCAGCACTACACAGCCCTCATTCCACCATCACACCCAGTCTTTTTACTTCTCCCCTTTTCCGCCACCCCCCTTCTCCCCTCCTCTCCCCTCCCTGTGTCTAAGCTCCCAACTGCACATAGCTGCTCTACCCTCTCTCCATCTCGTCCCTGTGCATTCCCCAGCAGCACTTCACTGTCCACCACCCCTACTCCACTATCCCTCCCACTCCCAAGCCAAGCCTCCTCCTTACCCCCAGCCACTCGCCATCATCATGTACTGCTGCTGCTGCTCGCCGTGTGGCTTCAGCTGCCACAGACTGCTGTCATGTGCTTGTGAGTTGCATTTGTGTGTTTGGTCTATTTTTGATGAAGAACTTACTGGCCGAAAGCTTATTTGTGACAGTCTTTTTGTTGTGCCTATCTGCGACTCAGCATCTCTGCTATATAGTGAGTAACAACTTTCCTTTTCATAATATTGTTAGAGTCCATCATGGATTTTCTATTTTTGATATCACAGACCATCAGTCAAACCCCGTAGCCCCACCAAATCGAAAGCCACAAACTGTCCTCCCAACACTGCCATATAAAATCATTGCAGGTTCAAAATGGCTCTGAGCACTATAAATCATTGCAGGTATAGGAACCGTCAATACAAACTACTTTCATCCCCGTCCCACACTTACAAGGTTTAAATATTTTATCACAATACCACACTTCAACACAAAAGATATGGTGCCCAGCATGCCACACACATTCTATGTAAACTTCCAATGCTAAAGGTCACTGTCAGATCCACTGTGTTGCACAACCACCACAAGAAACCTAAAGCAAATCACCTGTTTCAAACTGCACTCTCATTCACAAACTAGACAGCACACACAACATCATTACAACTCAGTTCAAATCAAATGGCTGGTACCAAATACTTCAGTCAACTCCACAGGTCTAACGCAACACACTTCTTAACAATATGTGAAACAAATTTTGAAACACATTCTCAAAATAACAAATTATTAGATATAATATCAGAAAGCCAAAAGAGAAACTTGGATCATGCCTTCACTGTCCAAAGGGTAGTCACAAAAAAGCAAGAATAATGATCCAGAAGCACATTTTTCATTATAACAGGACTATTAACAGCTTAAGAAAAGCAGGGGAAAATCCAGGGATATGCACATCACACCTTAAGTCTGCAGATCAGACAACAATACCAATAGAATATAGTGACAGAAGACAAATAGGAGAGGATGGTGATGGTACAAAAGACACAGATGAGAAAATTTATGGAGGCAGTTCAGATGAAAAGGAAAACGGTACTACAAAGAATGGTGCAGAGAAAATTTAACAAAATGTAACCTTGTCCCCCAATCCATACATAAAAGGAAAATTATCAAGACCCTCAGAAGTGAGAGCGTCTATGGTGTCACTCATCTATTCAACATAATAGTTGTTCTTAGTTGCATAAATAATACAATATTAATTCAATGCATTTTGTAAGACATTAAAATATTCCCTTCTTAGATGTCTACATCGACAGGTGATTCCACAGGCATTTATAAATACTATGCAGCCTATCCCACTGACATTTTTTTACAATGTTTAAAAGGCAATGTTCACCTAGTTGTCACCCACATTTGAAATAATGGGGTACTTAGCGAATAGCAGTTTTCATTTCAAAAGGACTGCTTTACAGTCAGAAATTTATACAGTGTGCCCAAAGCTACTTGCAATTTTTAGTCAGGACTGTTGTAGGCACAATTAAATGGCCTCTACCTAGTACATAAGATGCCATGAAGTGAAGAGTATTAATCACACAAACAAAGTTGACACTCGGGGCTGTGGCTGATGGGAGCAACCGTAAAGGCATTTCCCTTTTACAGTCGGTCCCATCAGTCACCGCACCCAGTGTCACGTTTGTTTGTGCGATTAATAAGTCAGAAGTAACAACCAATGTCTACCTCTCACAGGGCAAGCAACTTCTACAGAAGCAGAAGTAACACAGTTAGGTATTGGTAATAACCACTTAATGTTTTGTGAAATTGAAACTGAAACTAATCAGCAAAATGAAAACATCATTCAACACTGGCGACTTCATGCTATTGAATACACTCCTGATTCAAAGTTAGTACACACGCTCACAGCACAGCTTGGCCCTTTTCTGGTTGCAAGTAAATCAGTGGAAGGTGT
This sequence comes from Schistocerca serialis cubense, assembly GCF_023864345.2. Classification (NCBI taxonomy): domain Eukaryota; kingdom Metazoa; phylum Arthropoda; class Insecta; order Orthoptera; family Acrididae; genus Schistocerca; species Schistocerca serialis. Next base: position 628,810,522 of record NC_064642.1, on the reverse strand, counting down.
ATGACATACAACAAACTCATTATCAGACACAATGCAAAGTCCTTAGCATTTGAAAACTTGAACTGGAAAAAAACAAATAATACACTTCGTATAACATTTTCGTCCATTCATTTCTGGCGCTAATTAATTAACAACTTCATGGCCACACAAAGTAATGAAATACTTTCATCTATCTAGGTCAGGTTGTATAATGGTTTATCATAATGTAACTCCTCAATTAAGCAAAATGTGTTCACTGCATAACAGCAAGTAATTGAAATTGAGCATGGAGAGGTGGTAAAACACGGATTGCAGGTGCACGTATAAACAATTGGCAATATCGATCACAGCCTGCAAGTACATTTACTTAGTGGTCAAACTTTTCGACAACAGTACAGCCTATATCAGTCAGAGTGCAACAAACATAAGCACGAAAATAGTATTAACACTGATGTCGACGGTCCACTATACCCCAGTGAATCTAACTTAAGTACAAAAACAGTAAAATAACATCTGTAGAAGATTGGCAATCTACTCAAATGTCTGACAGATTTGCATTTTAAAATACAAATTTAAAATTGTTCTCAGGCTTGACAACATTTTTTTTCCGCTCCAGAATCTTTATGTTGAAACAATCACAAATCTTAGAATTGATCACCCAGTCCAAATCATAAGATTTATCGTAAATCTTATGTACGAATTACCCAATGGACAAAACTTGAGTAGCTACATGACAATACATTATTCCAACATCGAATTCTAGAATCAATAACCACAAAAAATTATATCTAGGTAGCTCTGACTTTTCAGACATTTATCCACACTTCGCATCCGTACTATTGTAGTGGCCGTTCCATTCGTTCTTCCAGACATATAATAACCTACATCTCATTCCAGTGACCTACAAAGTGACAATGAAGCTTTCAAATAACACTTTAAAAAACTTAAATCTGTCATTCATGCACTTAACATGTATATATACGAGAAAATAATCCACCTTAAAATCACAGTCTTACCAAGTCAATGTAGTGTTTCACCAGCCTCCGATATTTTTCAATGTTTACATTTACTTCACTTTCTTCCTTATTGGCCATATTTCCTAAACAATAAACAAGCTTTCAAATTATTGCGGCACCTGCGATCACTTTGGTGTTTGAAAATAACAATCCAACGATGTTACAATTATAGAAGGAAGGAAAACAAAACGGTGGTGATCAAATTTCCTTGGTCGTGACAGTATGAAGTGGCGTTACAATCTGTCGTTTGCACAAGAATCTTACATTATTATAGTGTCATTATTTTCAATATGGCAACAACGAAAATCATTTTGGGAGGGAAAAGGGGGAGTCATGGCGTCATCCAGCTGGTAATACAATCAAAGCTGCGCTAAATACTAAATAAAGGCCGTTCAACTCTGGCCTTCAGATTACGTAATTCAAAACATTCGACAGTGATTTTAAGATTGGAAGTGTTCACGCAAACCGTCACATCACGTCAAGGTAAAGTTTTGACGGTGTCGTCGTCTGCAGACATCGAAAGTTACCCATTTTCGACGTTCTCACTCACGATATAGTGGAAGATTTGAGCTTCTACATCTTAACAATCCCTATCTGATTATTGCACTTTGTTTCCGTAGGAAACTGCGGATGTTCTATGCCGTAGTCGATTTTTCCACTGAGTGTTCTTGCACATGTGAGTTCAGATATCTCAAAGTGAAAAATTATTTAGGTTCTACAATAACAGAACAGAGCCGACACACACGCTGTATATTAACAAGAACATATTTGATGTCGCAATTTTAAATAAATAACATTTTAAGTGATAAAGTAAGCTCTAATGAAGGGGAAAAATAAGCCTACAATTGTTTATGGCGTTATTACTTACATAAGGAAAAAAACCGTTATGGATAAGGTATACAGGCTGTATCTATTCCCGTCGCTAGCAAATAAATGTCAATATTTTGAAATGTTTCATTTCTTAACACTCAACAACACAAAATTAATCAAGAAAATACGTTATGAAGATTGGTTTGGCAATTCATAAAGTTTACCGTTGTTAATTCCTGAACTATGATATTATACTCCGGCTTTTTGTATCACAAATAGTAAACTCATAACCTCACTTCCATAGTTCTGGATTGCGCTTAGTGAATTGATGTGATGTGATGTTATGGAGACTGTAAATACACCCTGACGTAACAGTGACATGACTGCCAGTGTGACTTAGCTTTAAAAGCAATAGAAAACGCAAATGATGGGCTCAAAAGCGGATGGCGCTACAAATAACTCTGGAGTTTCAAATATCCTGCGAATTATAATTCTGTGACTAATTTTGGACCATAGTACTTCATTCAAGTCATTAAAGACAGGACATGATTGCAGCCTTGCTTAAGTGAGGGGGCTGTGAACTGGCTCTGTTGTTCACTACCAAGTAACATCTGAAAACCGAAATTATTGTGACTGTAGGTTACAATAAGATATGTTGTGAATCCTTTTTTTCTTTAGAACTTCGAGTGCGTACATGACCAAATTACAAAAATAACTGAATCAATCCTGAAACATGAACAAATGAATTACATCGAAGCTATAACATTTTAACGAAGCACAGTTTGGTTTCTGAAGTAAAAGAAGTACAATATTGGCCATTATAGCGTTTAGGAATGGCTGTGTTAAAGATATTTCTCAGTGTTGTCCAAAGCCTTTGACACTGTTGGCCATAAAATACTACAAAACAAGTTGGAAGCACGAGGTGTAAAAGGAATAGTAAACAAATGGTTTCTGTCTTACCTGGACAATAGGCTGAAAGTGGCAGATATCGCTCACACATCTGCTAATGATGAATTTTTAGTGAAGTATATAAAAATTGAAGTTCCTCAGGGTAGTGTATTGGGTCCAATTACGTTCTTGCTATATGTCTGTGACTTTTTAGACCATATAAGACACAAAGAAAAGTTCTCTTTGCTGACGACAGCAACATTTGAACTCCAATTAGAGACAGGAAGTGAAACTCTCAAAGTCGTTTATGGTTGTGCAGTATGTAATCAATTAACATTGTATATAAAGAAAACAAACAGTATGCACTTCAACATAAAGATGGAAAACTACTCTGTTATATTAAGAACAGATGATAAATCTCGAGTTTTGTGTAAGAATTACCAGATTGTCGATTAATATGAGATGTACACACAAAAATTTCAGATGTGTTTAATATTAAAGTAAGAAAGTTCTACTTTTGGAATTAGATTCAGTTCATCATAAAATATATATGGCATCAGTTTTCATGAAGCTACCTCCAGTGCTTCCATAATTATTAAGTAACAACCAAGTTTCTGACCTAAATTTTGTGCAAGTTTAATTTACTTATCTTTGTAGTTAAGCTACTAAGCTAAGATGAGAGCACTGTATCTGTTATAAGTAACAATGAAACTTCACTAATTTTCAGGATGATATTGTAATTTAAGAGAGGTGCCGAAATTAGAAGAGAGACAGTTCAGAGATTTCTTTCTACTCTCGGTTCCAGTAGAAAAATTCTACAATCAAAATTTAAGTGCTATTGGGCTAAGAATTTTATTGAAGACAAACAAAGTACCCTTAGAGAAAAATTGGAATCGTTGTTAGTCTTCAAATAAGAATGATATGAATAATTTTCTAGTCAAAAAGGGTGCTAAGTGTGAGCCATTACCAACACTGGAAGTGACTTTGGAGGGAGTGTTTCGTTCGCCATCTGTACTGAGAATATATAAAAACTGACATGTCTGCACCAAAAAGGTTATTCAGTCACTGTCAGTCGTACGTGATATCTCTTGCAATGACAGAAACTGTGCAGTAATTCTTGCCATGGCCAGACCCACTCAGCCTCAGATGTCGTTAATAATGACTGATATGATTTTTTGGTCGAATGAGAGAGCATGCTTATCTAATGCAACTGTGTAAAACTTAACTTACTGGGATTAATAAATAACTGGACAGCCTGTGTTTTATTTCAATGTTCTGTATCATGTGCCACCTGCATGGCAAGTGCTTCAGATTAATCTCCACCCTTAAGATGAGCAATTAACTTAATGTAATTACAAACAAAGTGTAGAAATGGTCTCTGAAATTTTTAGAGTACTGAGCATGATTACAAAATTAATACTTCTGCATGTGAGCTTCTACATGAATATACTGCTCGAATAAACGACAATAGACTTTTATTTCTTGTCATAGTTCCTATGATGTCTGCATTAGAGAATTATTTCAGTTTCAGTGAACTGAGTAGTGGACCTCTGGACTGAAGATTATTGAAAAGCCTGTTCTACAATGGTTTCTTGCTGTTTACACAACTAGTTTCCAGGCCCTTGTAAGAGGCAATGGATTCTAAAAATCGCCCAAGTCATACAAAAACATAAACTTTTAACAACGTTCAAAACGAACAGACCAACCAATAGTCAAATTTTATCTGCTGCTGCACAACATGTCTGTTTACTGGCTTTTACAAGCTGACATCTGTCACATGCAACTAAGTTCTTCCTGACTCTTTTGGTTAGGTTGTAAAATTTAATATTCTTCTGAATTTTTAATGCACTCCAAAGCTCTACAATGCTCAAATCTTTCAAGTACATACGTCATAGAATAGCAGTCAACTGCTCTGACTAACATAATTTCCAGAATCAAGCGGGGTAGCGCGGTTTCAGCACGTTTGACTCGGATTTGGGAGGACGACAGTTCAAATCCGCATCAAGTCATCCTGATTTAGGTTTTCCGTGATTTTCCTCAATTGCTTCAGCCAACTGCCCGGATCATTCCTTTGAAAGGGCATGGCCGACTTCTAGTATTCCTTTTTAAATTTATCTTTATTTCTCAACTCTTTCCTTTTCCCTTTTTTTCCAGATTATTTTCGACAAGTCTCCAATTTTCATCATGAGTTTTTTTTCTCCTTGTTTCAATACATGTTTTCCAGATTTCTTTCTGATCCTTAATTCCTTTCATACACATGATTTTGAAATCTCTTCCAATATGCCCACTGCTGTCCTCACATTCACCCCCTGCTGGTAGTCTAGACTAAGTATTGGAAATCAGATTTTCCTTCTCTGTGTTGTACTTACGCGTGTAATCAAACTGCTGTAAGAAAAATGCCCACTTGTGAATAGAACGTACGTTCCTGTAAACAGCTTAGAGCTTTACCATCAGAAATTATGAAGATTATGAGTCCCAGCAAGTAATTTTTAAATTTAGTAAAAGTCCAATGACTAGACAATAGTTCCTTTTCAGGAACAGTGTAGTTCTTATCATGTTTCTGTAATGTCTTGCTGGAAAAAGGATCTACAATTTTCTACTGGAACAAATGAGCTCCCATCCCTTTCCACTACTGTTATAAAATGACTTATATCTAAATAATATGAATATTTATACATGTGTTTGGTGAGAGAGAGAGAGATCGATTTTTTACTTTAAGTCGTAACTGGTACCTGAATTTTGGTTACTGCCTCCTTAAATCATCAGCTTCTGCACCAGTTAGTGACGTATTATAATTTTTAGGAAGTTATTGTTCTTTAATATTTAAAGTACGACACAGTTGGTTACTTGGCCATATTGCAGATGGCTTTGAGCGCAAGTTTTCATAGCTTTTCATACCTAAGGGACCACTGCTGTAAGTAAATAAGATCAAACAGCAATCTGCTTTTCGTGAGAAAACTTTAGAGAATGCATTTCCTTTCCTGTATTTCAGTGAACTTTGTACACTTACAATTCTGTCGATAAATAGCCGGCGACAACAATGAAGTTCACTTCCTTTTCAAATACAAGAAATTTCTTTTCTTCACTTCCAGAAAATTTGTGTACATTAATGTTTGGCAACTCTTACACATACTTTACTCAGTTTTATCACAGAAATAGCAATTTTCATTAAATGTAACAATACCTCCTGAGCGACGGCCTAGCAACATGTCCTCTTTCCACAAGATACAGATTAACAGTCCTCTTTTTTTAATAAACCGATTGTCTTTTTTTCTAGAGTCCATGCTCAAAGATTTACAACTACTATCGTTGCAGGGATTGCACGCTAAAGAGTTTCTTGCTGTCCAGGTGCACTTCACTTCACTTCAAGTACTTTTCGAATCAAATTTACATTTATGGTATTTACATACATTACTGAGCTTCTCAGAACAGAATTAGGTAGAAATTCGTTAAGAAAAGGGCAGTGAGGCTTCTGCTTCTGGTAAATATATTCAGTGTATGTGTGTTGTATAGATTTTAATTTGAGCAGCGACACTTTTTGAGGTCAGCATGATAGTAAAGGCCTTTGATGCGACCAGTAATGGGATCGGGGATGAGATAACATCCTGTATGCTGTTTTCTGAATATAATGTATGGGCCTTGAAAAAGTTCTCTCCATTTCTTGTTTCATTTGTGTAAAAGAGATGGCTTAAAATGCGTTCATATTAGAATTCTTTCACCTTGTTTGTATTCTACTACTTTCTTGATCTTAGAATCAAATGCTTTGTTTCAGAGTTGTGCTTGTGTGGTGAGATTATGTAATCCCTGTCTTACTTTGGTCTCCAAATCAGGTTCTTGATTAGGGATTTTGGGAATTGGAGTTGTCCATTCACTACTTTCCAGTCGCTGCATCATTAACTCAAGTAAATCCTGTCGAAATATGTGGTAAGTGATTAAAAATTTCTTCAAAGGGTGAAATGTAATCGACCCATTTTGTGTGATGGTTAGATATGTATGTTCTTTTAAATCTGTTCAGCTCTTTAAAAACTCGTTCTGGTGGGTGGTTTTGTGGCCTAAACTTCGAGATCAAGATCTGTTGTACGTTGTTGTTGCTTAAAAAATCTCCAAAGTTTACTAACGACGTTGGGGCCATTATCTGCCAACATTTTCTGAGGAATACCAAATCTTGGAAAGTAGTCACTTTCTATATACTTAATAAGTTGCTTGGTGTTTGCTGTTTTCATTGCATATAGTCTTACATGTTTTGTGAAGAGATCAATAATACGAGGGCCGTTCAGAAAGTAACCTCCGGTTGATTTAAAAAAATACACCAAGTTAAATAAAAATATTTTAATATATATTGTTTCACAGTACACGTCTTGATTAATGGTCGTACCACGTTCCATGAATTCAACCAACAACACCCCTTTGGCATCCCAAAACACCGTTGCCATCAGTTTTCTGGCAGAAAAATCTTGCGAGGGTTTTCTTGGTTTGGTAGGCGAATTTGAATGTGCCCACATCTTTGATTGTTCTTTTGTCTCAGGGTTCACGTACTTAATCGAGGTTTCGTCACCGGTCACGATTCTGTTTAACAATGGTTCTCCTTCGTCCTCATAACATGACAGAAAGTCTAATGCAGAGGCCATTCTTTGAGTTTTGTGGTGGTCGGTAAGAATTTTGGGCACCCATCGTGCACAGTACTTACGGTAACCCAATCTTGCTGTCACTATCTCGTACAAGAGAGTCTTAGAAATCTGTGGAAAACCAGTAGACAACTCCGACATTGAGAAACGTCGATTTTCACGAACTTTTGCATCAGCTGTCTGAACGAGTTCGTCAGTCACCAATGATGGTCTACCACTCCTCTCTTCATCATGAACGTTTTCTCGTCCACTTTTAAATAAACGTACCCATTCACGGACAACTCCTTCACTCATAACTCTTGGTCCGTACACGGCACAAAGCTCACGATGAATAGCTGCTGCAGAATATCCTTTGGCTGTAAAAAACCTTATGACAGCACGCACTTCACATTTGGCGGGGTTTTCTATTGCAGCACACATTTCAAACTGCCACAAAAACTAAACTAGCGCAGGTACGACGTTCACTCGACCACGGCTTGATGCCGACTGACCTGTTGAGTGCGTGAACGCACAGATGGCGTCGCTACTCCCCCCACAACCCGCACTGTGACCAATCGGAGGTTACTTTCTGAACCGCCCTCGTACAAGCAACATACTGTAAGCCTCTATGTTCACGAAGATACGGACCGACAAAATCAATTACTACAATCTCTAAGGGTTTCATGGTTAAAATTGGATTCAAAGGTAACACATTGGATAAATTATAGGGTTTGTCCTTGTGACAAATCATGCAGTTTCGCAGTAGCTTGTGTATTTTAGCATGAAGACTTGGAACATAACAATATTGTGCCATCTTGTGCTTACACTTTTCAGGACCAAAGTGACCCCATGCAATATGGGTATGACATAATAAATGCTCTTCATATTCTCTTGGAATACAAACTAACCAACTCTCCTTTTGTGATGATGTGCGATGAAATAGCACATTATTAAATAATTTGTAAAATTGGCACAGACAATGTTGAGGATTAACTGTTATGAGTTGCTTTACTGCCTTCCACTTAGGATCGGTATCTTGGAGTGGCACTATTTGTTTGTATAGCTGCAAAAAGTACTTCTGATGCATTGGATCCGTCATGAGTAGTTGGAAATTGCCCCATTAATTCATTGGTATTAGAAGATCCTTCAGGCATTCTCGATAAGGTGTCAGCTATTATATTGTCTTTGCCCTTTATATGCACAATTTCGAAGTTGTACTCCTGAGGAGATAGACATCATTGTGTCAATCGAGGGTGAAGTAGTTTGCATGACAATAGAAAACTTAAAGCTTGATGATCAGAAAATACTTTTACCTTGCATTCATATATATAATAATTAAAACGCTTGAAAGCCCAAACAATAGAAAGAGCTTCCAATTCTGTCACAGAGTAAGATCGTTCTGGTTCAGTGAGGACTCTGCTTGCAGAACTGATAATTTGGATTTCTTTTTGTTCATTCCTTTCCTCGAGTTGAAACAAGACTGAACCAATGCCCTGGCAAGAGGCATCTGAAGCGATACAAAATTCCTTGTTCATATCAGAATGATGTAAGATGGGACTATGTACCAAAGCATTCTTGATTTAATCAAAAGCTTGTTGACAATCGTCAGCCTAGTTCCAATGGACACTTTTCTTTAGCAATGATAACAAAGGTGTACTATTAAAAATTTCGAAAAAAAAGCACATGCCACGGAATCCTTTATGCTGCCTTTTGATAGGAAGTCTTGGAAAATTTGTAATGGCACTAATCTTTTGTGGATCAGGTTTTATTCCAGAGGGCAAAATAATGTGATCGGGCAACGGGACTTTTGAAGATTTGCAGTCACTCCAAATTCTCTGAATTTGTGAAATATACTCTGTATAAGGTGAAGATGCTCTTCCCAAGTTTTTGTGGCAGTGAGGAGATCGACATCGTAAATGCTAACTTGATCAACTAAGTCAGCTCTTAACACATGATCCAAAGTTGATATGAATACACCTGAACTAACGTTCAATCCACAGGTCATAACTAGGAATTGCTAAGAAAATTGTTTAAAGTTGAATGCAGTATACATTATTGATTATTTATGTAGTTGCACCTGGCAATATGACATTTTTAGGTCAATGCTGGTCAGATATCCCACATTGTAAAATTTCTGTAGGTGTTTGTCTATGGCTTCAGGAAGAGTTCTGACTGGTACAATAATTTTGTTTATATTCTTAGCATCAAGAAATAATCACACAATATTATCTGTCTTGGGTATATTTAGCAAGGGGCTACTATACGGTGAATCGGATGGTTCAATCAGCTTCCAAGACAACATTTTTCTAATTTAAAGTTTTACAGCCTCCCTTCTCGAAACTGATACCGAATAGATGGTGTGACAGAAAGTGAGATGAGCTATAACCTCCATTCTGTATTGAAAGTCTCGAGTTATTCCAGGTCTCATCGCGAATATGTATCTGAAGTCAATAAGGATTTCTCAAATTGGTGGATTCTGCCGCTTTTCTTGTAATTTCGTCTCTGTCTGGTAAGTAACCTGTTTCACCTGTTCGTTGTATGTCACTGTCAGAACAGTGTTTGGAGAGAGATAGATTTATTTTTGATTGCGACTTTACTTTAAGTCGTAACTGGTACCTGAATTTTAGTTACTGCCTCCTTAAATCATCAGCTTCTGCATCAGTTGGTGACATACTATTTGGAGGAAATTATTATTCTTTAAGATTTAAAGTACGACTCTGTTGGTTACTTGGCCATATTTTGGATAGCTTTGAGCCCAAGTTTTCGTAGCTTTAGAGAATGAAAACTTTAGAGAATGCATTTCCTTTCCTCTATTTTAGTGAACTTTGTACAGTTACAATTCTGTAGATTCCTTTTCCAAACAGAAGATATTTCTTTTCTTCACTTCCAGAAAATTTGTATACATTAATGTTTGGCAACTCATACACATACTTTACTCAGTATTATCACTGAAATAGCAATTTACATTAAATGTAACAATACCTTCTGAGCGACGGCCTATCATCGTGTCCTCTTTCCACAAGATACATATTAACAGTCCTCTTTTTTTAATAAACCGATTGTCTTTTTTTTTAGAGTCTGTGCTCAAAGATTCACAACTACTATTGTTGCAGGGATTGCGCACTAAAGAGTTTCTTGCTGTCTGGGTGCTCTTCACTTCACTTCAAGTACTTTTTTTTATTTACAGTATTTACATACATTACTGGGCTTCTCAGAATAAAATTAGGCACAAATTCGTTAAGAAAAGGGCAGTGAGGCTCACATAACATTACACTGTCAACAGACAAAATGGCATTGTAAGATGTGGTTTACAAAAAATTTAGCTGTCGATTGCCAATTTAAAGTGTCAGAAAGTAAATATAGAGGAATGGAAGCATTAGCATAGTTGAAGATTTCTATCACAGTGAAACAACTAGTACTGGAATATACACAGGTCGCAAATATGACCCATGAAAGAATTGCAACTAGCAGCATATGTACAGTTGCAATGTGCAGCTGGTTTCTGATTATTTCAACAAATACAACTACAGTTGCTGCAGATGGGTAAAATATTAGATGTTGATTATGTTATTTACACTGAGGAACTGAATTTATTATTAATGCAATTTGCCACAGTATTTTGTGAGTTCAGGAATGCAGCAGCACTCTTGCTATACTTACCAACCCAAGAAAATACGATGTAGAAAAGGTGACAAAATCTTCAAATGGAGCTTACTGAATTTCAAGAAGACTTTGCTATATAGTATGAATTTAAAGAAATTCACCTACTCGTATTTTATAAATCTTATTTAACTGAAGATCTTTTCGAAAGCACATATAAGTGAGAACAGTTTTTTGCTCTCATAAAGAAAAGAAATGCAATATGTGTACGAGGTTATCAGACTGAAACGTGGAAAATAGCTTAAGACTCATATCCGACTATGAACAATCTTGTGTAAAAATTCAAGCTCACAGCTCATATTAGCCTGCTGCTAATTATTTTTTAAAGAATGGGTAAACCGCTATAAAGAAATTCATCTGTATTTTATTAAGTGTGAATTTCCTGCTTTCCTAATTGCTGATTACAAAATTTGTAATGTTCAATTTATTGGACAAATTGAAAATCATTGTGTCTCACTGTATATTTCGACGCAAGATTATACTGACGTGTTCTTGAAAAGGTGTGTTTTGGGGTATACTTTATCGTGATTGAATGGACCAACGACAGATAACTAGCTTGTTCACTAAGCTGTGGCCCCTTCTGCCTTTCTTTAAATTGGAGCATTCAGCGTTTGTGATGTGTCAATGTGTAGTACAGTTGAAGACAGTAAGCAGTAAATATCGCAAATGTGTGCTGTCAGCACTGATTCAGAGAAGAAAATACTTCTTTCTGTATCCTTCAAAGTTCTCCCACTCTCTGCATACACATGAGCACATGGGCCCTCAATTATTGTCCAATCTCTAACCGTTTTTCTGTTTGTTGCTCAAATCCAGCCACAGTGAAACATTATTGAACTTGTGCTGCAAACCTGTAGGAAGCCGAACATTGGCGCAGATACCCACAAATATGTAATGTGCAGAGTAAAATGCGAGTGCCTACCTCTCCCACCAATTTTTTCCATACATAGAATTGAAACTAATCACAGACTGGATACTACCTAGGGACAATTGCCTGCTTCAGACTATGGTGACTGGAGCAATGGCAGCCCATGCAAAATTTTGCCATTGTGCCATGATGTGATGGCCTATAGCCTTTTGACTTACAGGGGTGGTAATCGTAGCTAAATTGAACGTATGAAATTGAAACAATAGAAATTCCAGGTTGGAATATAAGCAATATAAGAAAATGGATAGATTGATACTGTCTGTAAAGATGACGTGTCGAATTGCAGATAGGCAGAACGAAAAGACTGTAAAACATTTAGCTATCAACCAAAGACTTCTTCAGAAAAGAAAACACACACACGTTCTTGGAAGCAATCACACCTCATGCACACGTGACTGCCATTTCTGGTGGCTCGGAATGGAATGCAACTGTCGCTTTTAACAAACTGTTTAAATACATTTAAGTTTTGTAATTAATCGTTAATCACCAGGAGAAATAAAATAAAATGTAAAAAAATTATGGAAGCAGCAGGAATCGAAACTGTGCTGACAAATTGCCAGTCAGAGCTATCCCTTCATTACGTGAACTGTTGGTCATAAATTCCTCATATTCTATGTGTAAATCTTTAGAGAGAGCTTTACATTTTCTTACCACTCATGCAGGCAAAATATTCTGGTAACCTGAAAGGGGCATCAAAAAGTTTCTGTCAACAGAGTCAGTGGCCTTCTGGAAACCAACAAACATCTTTTGACTTAATCTGTCACCAATGATTCATGTCGGATTATATATTTTTTCACAATATGGTCTGCTGTAAAACCACTTTGATATTCACATAAATTGCTCCACAGTGTTGTTTCTACTCTGTTCAGTATAAAGTTGGAAAAATACGTTATACACAACATGCTGTAAAGTAATGCCTGTGTAGTATTTAACATCTTGTTTATTGCTTTTCTTATGTACTGGTTGTATCAAGACCACCTTCCCTTTACTGGAAGTTTTTCTGTTTTCAGGTTCTCTCAAAGATTAAGTTTAGCTTATTTTTTGTTTCTGGTAGAGACCACTTCAAAAATTCTGTTGAACAGAGTCTTCACCAGTAGCTTTATAAGGTGTCAAGAACCTCTTCAATTTCCTTACTAGCTGGCAGTGAATCTTCTTCTAGGTTTTCACGTGGGTTTGAGAATTTGAGCTTATGGAATGGTTCTGGCCACTTAAGAAGTTGTCCAAACTATTTTGCAAATATTTCGAAATTTTCAGTGTTACATAATTGAAGTCGGTGAGCCTCTTCACCCTCCTGCCTGTTGTTAGATTTACATTTGAAGTAGATCTACCTAACACTTGAAATCTTACATTCTTCTCCAAATATCTAATGGAAAAGGGTCTGTTTGCAGATCATCTACAAAAACACATTCGTACTAAAATACTCCTATATTTCGTTTTTTACCACTATCCAACCATTTGACTTAGAAAGGCAGCTATTGTAACTAAACTGAATATATTAATTTCAGTATATTAACTGTAGTGTTCAAATATATTTAAATGTTATGAGAGTTTAACTTTGCGATGAATAAAATAAAACAAGAGGGAACCTGAGTCGACGAATTGCTGGTCAGTGCACTGGACCACATGGCGACAGCGCCTTACGACAACTTTTCTTCAAAAATCCGTCATACTCTACATTTGCAGAATACGCTACACGGAATTAAAAAGATAAAAAGTCTGATATGGTGCTCTAAGCAACATAACACTCGTAATGCCGGAATGGCTTCCCTGCTCTGAGTTGATCGCAGCGTGAGGGGCACTTCAAAACATGTTTTCGTATATTTTATTTTCATACTAGCGCTCATTCGAGAAATAATGGTGTGGTTTTCGTGCGGTTTCAAGCTCACATTCAAAGAGAAATGGCGTAATTTTAGTGCGATTTTCGTCTCGCTTTCGAAGAGAAATAGTACAATTTTAGTGTGTTATTTGCAGGGTGCAGTAGCACATTAACGCATGACAACCAGGCAGCAATACTTTTAACTTTCATAAGTTTCGCGGAATTGGCATGGCAACCTGCAAGTATGGTGTTTCCACTTGTGTATTGACTCTCGCAAACAGTGGTGGAAAATGTACAGGTAATTAATGACTGAAAATCTGGCTTTGTGCAAGTGAGAGGTCGAATGCACGTGCCAGTAAATCACGCTTCTGGAAACACCATCGAGACACTACATTGACCAATGGCAATCAGTTACGTCCAGCCAATCAGAATCGCTCCCCTTTTTCCCACGTCCAGTTACGAACTTCAAATTTTGTATGGGTGTAGTTTTGTGTAAACGTCATGTCTCTAAAATCTAAAGAGGCGATGCGGTAAGCAAAAGGAGAAGTTAGCCATAAATATATTGTTGTTAAATTTCCAGGACATTAGAGTACTTGATTTTTTGAGTGATCTATAAATACTGTTTTCAAAATTACAGCATTTGAAATCTGTTCCTGCAAATAAGCCGTGAAAATTGAGAGATTCTGGTTTAACAGATTCTTCTCACTGACATAATTGGAGTAAGCCAAATCTTGATAGATCGTTATATACTTTTGACAATACGCTAACAATCCAGAAATGTGGAAGTGAGACTTTCAACACCTTCTTATCCGTCATTTTGAATGCTACTTCTAATTTGAAAGTGTAGAGGACACATCAGATGCAAGGTTAAGGTATTGCTAAGAAAGAAAAAAAATTACCGGAGTCAAAACATATGGAAAATCTTTGTAGTCCTGTTTACAGGTTCATTGCTTCTACCGCACTGAAGAATATTTATATTTATGCAGTGTACTAGCTAAATGCAAATAAGCGCGCCTACCAATTGATGCCACTTGTATACTTATAAATTGACTATTCCAGTGTGTTATGCATAAGCTGCTTTGTAGTCAATTAGATCAATTACAAACAATCTACCACACAATATGTGGTGTGCTTGCCCACAGCCTAATGACTAGTAACAAATGAGCCATTAAACTGCAGGTATCAAATTTCAGAATGAGTGTGTAGCCTGGTGAAAATATTAGCCACCCAAAATGATACAGGATTTGTCAGAGTAATACAGTGCCAGTCAGTGGACCAAAATATACACTGCATTCGTAACATGCTTTGTTGGCAGGGCAAGTAGTCTGCGTGGATAGGACAGGTAGTTGGCTGTGGCCTTGGTTAAGGAACCATCCCAGCATTTGCCTTACCAATGAAAAAAACGAAATTGGGATAACTGGACAGAGCAACTACATCCTGGTGAATATAAGGCCAGTGCCCTAACAGCTGCACTACCTTGTTCATTAATCTCTAATGAATGTTTCTTCATTTACACAAAACAAGTTTCATGTAACTTGCTATGTAAAATGTAACTGCCCACACACTGAGGCCATGTGCTGACTTAACATACAATTTGTAGTCACTTGCTATGTAAACGATAGTTCCACCCTTCTCTGCTGCTCACAGTAAGGTGCCCTCTGATGACTCCTGGACTGAGAAGATACTGCTGTGCCCGACTCAATTCTGGACTCCATTCAACTATATGCTAATATCTGTCTGGAGGGGGAAGGAAAGCCAATGGACATTACTATCATGCGTAGTAAATCTTTGCACATGATCGTTGAGAAAGCAGCGTACCATAGACAAGAACTGATATGTGACAAGGTGCTGCAGTTATCCCTTTCCGTTACTAACTACTAGTCTGGGTCCTCTAAGCAATATTTTTTTGTAAGATGCATTAGTTCTGAAGAACATTTTAGCTGCCTTTTTAAACAAATGGCTGTTAGTAATCTTTTCGCTTCATCTGGAAATTTATTGTAAAAAATTTTTCCCCTGAAATAAAATGCTGATTTGAGGTTTTTTCCGCTATGTAAATGAACTACGAACTCGTGTTCCATTAATATGGGTACCACTGTTAGTGCAGAATGTATTAATATTTTCCCTGAGGTGCAACACTGATTGGTATATGTAATTACTTGGTGCAATAATGATGCCCAATTTCATAACTAGCTCTTTACAGTAAGCCTGACTACTATTCCATTATATTTGTGATCTTTTGTGCAGTTTAAAAACTGTGTCCATATTTTACACCTTCGATCACCAGAAAAGAAGCACTCCTATAGCTAAGAAGTGAATGTTACCACAAGACATTAGCTGTTACAAACTGCTGCTAGCACCCTAAGAGAATAGCATGAGAATGACATTTTCGCCAGTATCTCTGTAACTCAATGTCAGCTGACATTCTATGCTCATTGCTAAAAAATTAGTGTAGCAAACAATCTATAGGTTTATCATCTATGCTTAAAATTGCGAACTTACTTCCTCTCTTTCTGGTGAAGTCCATAGTGTTAGTTTTATGTTGAGTGTTAATTTATTGCATAGCCTACTGCCCAGTTGTAAACATCCTTGAGGTTTCATTTGCATTCTCTAATAGGAGTTCTGAAGTTTTATCAGTGACTATAATGTTGTTGTCAATGGCAAAAAGAACTTTTTATCCATGACTTACACTGTTGGGAAAGTCATTCTTGTAATCATGTTACATCTTAGAACAGGGAATTAAATAGAATAGAAATGAAAGGCTCACTACATAGGCCTATATTGTAACTTGCGAACCCAGAGATACTTCACAATTGCTCTCTCTCTCTCTCTCTCTCTCTCTCTCTCTCTCTCTCTCTCTCTCTTTTGTGACTACCACCACCTCCTCCCCTCTCCTCTCCACCCCCAACTACATCTACTTTCCTCTGTGTTCAGTGGAGCATCACATAAAAATTTGAATTAAATCCGTCGAGATGTTTTAGAAATTTTTGGTAACAAAGTTTCCCCTTTATATATTATATATATTTATATATGTAATATATTGTAAAAATATATAGTGTGTGTTCATCCGAATGTTCATTATAGTATCATGTAAAAATTGGATGTAAATCAGTGAGGAAATTTTTGAGATTTATGGTAACTATGCTTCCCCTAGTTATATATTACATACATGTGAAGGTCAAACAATGGAAAATCCAGGACGGAATGTAACAATACCAGAGAAGGAAAGTTGCTACTCACCATACATGGAGATGCTGAGTCACGATAGACACAACAAAAAGATTCACACAATAATAGCTTTTGGCCATTAAGGCCTTTGTCAGCAGTGAGTGTAGTTTCAGCTCTCTGAGACTGCAGACTTGTGTGCAAGTTGCTTGTGGGAATCTTTTTGTTGTGCCCGTCGCAACTCAGCATCTCCGTTATATAGTGAGTAGCAACTTTCCTTCTCTGGTACTGATACATGTGAAGGTATTAGACATATTACCAAAATATACAGCATATGTCTGAATGTTCATTAGTGTTGTGCAACAATTTGTAACAAATTTCCCATTTATGTATTACTCATGTGTTTGTATATTATATACGTACCTGTAAAAAGTGATTTTTTTGTTATAAAATTCCGACAGCAGAACTGTCAGACTGAACGCTTTTTTTTTCCATGCCAAAATACCATTACTGTCACAATTATGAACACGACAAAAAAATCGCCCAAATTGGTTGAATTATTACCAAGCTATGATCTTTCGCAATTGATTTTAATTTTTGATTCTTCCAGCTGATTTTCAAAATATTATCTTTCATACCAACCTTGTCCTGACAACAAAAACATCATCAAAATCAGTCAAGCCAATCTCAGCTGATCTTTCATAATATGGCAATTGGTCTTTATTTATATATGTGTAACTTAAAATGTGGCCCCCAGAGGGCTCATAGTTCTTTTGGGAGTTTGTGTGGCAGACATGGAAACCCAAGCTATTGCAGTCCATTCTTCTTTCCCAGGCTGCATTTCCTTCCTCACTCCCACCCCCCACTAACTTTCCTGTCACCCCCCACTCCCCCAAACACTCCCATGTCCTGTTGCTCCCCTCCCCCCTGCCTCCCCCCCTCTCTCGCACTCTCTCTCTCTCTCTCTCTCTCTCTCTCTCTCTCTCTCTCTCTCTCTCTCTCTCTCTCTCTCTCTCTCTCTCTCTATGACGCCTGTCGGGATAGCCCCTGACTGGAGTAGGTGACATAAGGATGGATGCTTTGAGTATGAAACATACATCAAACACAAAAAAAATTGGGATTTTTCTATGGCCATTTCTTCGCTTGGTTATGGATCATAGAATGTTGAGGCTTCTTCTGACCCTTTCACCTTCGCTTCCTGGCTACATACTGGTGGAGGGTGAGCCTCGCCAATTTGGGGTGAAACACTTTCCCTGCTATCTGGTCTGCACTAGGATGGGTGGGGACATGCTCACTGCCACAAAGCCATTTTTTTTTGTGGAAAATATCAAAGACAAGATGCAGTCAGTTTCACTATTGATCAGAACTTCTGCCGCCCTTCATGCTCGTACTCATCTTGGTGAAGTCCAGGTGTCTATTACTCCTCACAAGTCCTTCAATATGGTTCAAGGAATGATTTTTCTTAGAGACCTCATCCTTCACACTGATGAGGAACACTGGGCTAATCTGTAATGGTGGGGCATTCTTTTTGTTCTGCATATGTAGGAAGTTTGTAAGAATAATTGCACTGATACTGGGGCATTTACTATGGCTTTTGAGGGAGATAACATCCAGTAGAATGTCAAGGTTGTGCATTATCAGTGTGATGTGAAGCTGTGCGTCCTGCCGCCCATGAAGTGCTTTCAGTGCCTGCGTTTCAGGCGTATGTCCTCCCAATGTACAGTGGACCCTTTTTGGTGAATGTGGACCTCTTTCCATGGGAGGAGCCCCTGTCTTTTGACACCCGTGTGTGTTGCTTGTCACGAATGTCTCTTAGTTCTCACTAGACTGCCTGACATGTACTGAGGCTTGTCAGAAATATGATCAACTTCACCCGGTGTCGATGACTTGTGCTTTTGCCTCTGTTATATCCTTTGCCTCTCCTCCCTCTTCTTTATCCCAGTCCTGTCCCCTTCTTCTCTCCTCCTCCCCTGCAGTTCCTATGCCATTAGCTCCGGGTGTTGCTCCTCCTCCCTGACCGAAGAAGTGTCCCCCTCCTTTGCTTGGTCTCGTGAAAAGTGACCTCCGGTCAGCCCTACATCGCAGGGTCCGCGATGTCTGGAGCTCTGAATGGTCTGTCTTGAACACGCCAAATAAGCTCCACATGGTAAAGTCGTCCACGGCCATATGGAACTCACCCTTGAGGAGCACGCTTAGGGACTCAGTTGTTCTCTGCTGTCTCCGAATTGGACATACGCGGTTGACCCACAGCTATCTCCTTCGCCATGAGAATCCGTGCAAGTGTCGCTGTGATGCAGGGTTGACAGTGTTCCATCTTCTGATGGACTGCCCCCTTTTAGCCCCCTTGCAGCAGTCCTTTAATTTACCAGCTGCACTTCCTTTAATTCTAGGTGACGATGCCTCTATAGCTGACTCAGTTTTAAGTTTTATCCGTGCAGCTGGGTTTTATCACTCATTCTAGTGTGAGTGATCCCTCAGGCTACACCTACACCAGCGACTTTAATTGTGATGTGGATACCAAAATAGTGTATTTTATGGTAACAAGTTGTGTTGGTACTTCTATCAACACTTTCCAGGTGGAGGTTCTTCGTTTGTAGTTGAGTGGTTGACCTTTTTGCCTTTTATGCTGCAGCATGTCATTCTCCAGTCATCTGTTGCGTCTGGGTCCACTTGGACTCTGCTGTCACGGTTTTCAATCTCTGTCCCTCTCACAGGTCACCTACACCTGCTGCCCTAACTGCCCTTCTTCAGCAACTCCTCCCTCCCTTCTTTCTCGTAGGGATTTTCATTCCCATCACCCTGTGCGGGGCAATGTTTTTTTTGTCAAGTTGGGGTCTCCTCATTGGCTAATTTCTTGCGGACCATGACCTGCACCTTCTTAGCGATTTTAGTGCTGCATATGACACTTTCTCTGCCATTGATCTTTCGCTCTCTTCCCTTCCCCTTCTTCCTTTTTTACACTGGTCGTCACATGATGACCTTTGTGATGGTGACCACTTCCCATTCTTTCTTTCCCTTCCCACCTCCCGATCAGGTCACCCCACTGGGTTTCATTTGTGCTGGCAACAGTCTTCCATTTTGGGCCTTGCCCTTCCAAGTGGGCTTTATACAGATCATCTTTTCTCGTGGAACACCTCATGAACTATTTAGTGATGGCATAAGTTTCCTATCCAGCCACCTTCCTGCTCCGGAAACAGTGGACTGAAGCTTATTGCTTATGTTTTACCTCTTGTCAGATGGAATCATAC
Source organism: Schistocerca serialis cubense (assembly GCF_023864345.2). NCBI lineage: Eukaryota > Metazoa > Arthropoda > Insecta > Orthoptera > Acrididae > Schistocerca > Schistocerca serialis. The sequence continues at coordinate 628,790,414 of NC_064642.1, read as the reverse complement.
AATGAACCTTTTACTGAATGGGAGCTTCTTCTGGCCCACTCTTCTCATGATTCAGCTCCTGGCCTTGATTCCATCCAAAACCAATTGCTTCAACACCTCAATCCTCCACAACTACAATATCTCCTCCAGGTGTTTTAACTGTTTTTGGCTCAAAGGCATTTTCCACTTTCAATGGACACAGTGTTGTAGTTCCTGTCCTTAAGCCTGGCAAGGAACCTTTGTCCCTTGATAGTTACCGACCAGTCAACCTGACCAATGTCCCCTGCAAGTTACTAGGATGGATGGTGCCTCACATGCTCCTTTGGGTCCTTGAATCTAGGGACCTTTTATCTCCTTACCAGTGCAGCTTTCGGGTGGGACAGTCTCTGATAGATCTGCTTTGATTGGAAACCACTGTTTGGTAGACGTTGCAATTTTTTTTTTACTCTCCATAAGACCTACAACATAGCTTGCAGCCATTGTATCCTTCTTATGCTCAATGAGTGGGGTGGAGTCTTCTGCCTCCTCCCTCCCCTTGATTTTTATTTCCCAGTTCCTGTCCCACTGGTCATTGAGAGCCCGAGTGGACACTGTTCTCAGCTCTCCATAGACCCAGAAGAATGACATTCCACAGAGCTCTGTATTAAGTGCTTATTCGGTTGATTTCATTTTGATGCTGGGTCATGCAAGTATCCTGGGTAATGAACTTGATGATCTACCAGACTGTTGGTCACCCATGTTCTGTATGTTGATGGTTTCTGTATTTGGGCCAGCTCCCAATCGGTGGCTTCTGCAGAATGACAGCTCCTGGCTCTTCTTTCTGATAATAAGTTTACTTGGTCACCCCTTGTCTGTCATCTAGATTCAGGACTCAATGTCCTTTGCTTCCTTGCCCACACCTCTTATGGTGTGGAACATTCAACCCTTCTACAACTTCACCTTGCATTAGTTTTGTCTTGTGTGGATTGTGGTTATCAAGTTTATGCATCAGCTGCCCCTTCCATGCTGTTCCTCTTAGATCTGGTTCGCCACCATGGTATCCCTTTAGCCACCGCTGCCTTTTGCACTAACCCTGTCGATCGTATTCTGGTTGATGCTACGATCCCTCCCCATTCAATTTGGCAATTCCAGCTCCTTGTTTCCTGTGACATCACTATCCGCTCTTCCCTTGCTAATCCCCCCTATTCTATTATTTCATGGCTTTGGACCACTGCCTGCTCTTGGGTGGGTTTATTGGTTGGGTTCCACTTCGCTTCTCTCTGCTGTGACTTCCATCTCCGATCGTTGTCCTCTTCTCCAAGTTCTCTCTTGACACGCCCCCACCCTCCTGCCCTTTGGTTAGCTCCTCAGCCCCAGATTTGTACAGATATCTTCCGGGGTTAGAAAGCCTCCATCGCTCCAATGGTGTTCCGTTGTTTGTTCCAAATGCTCTCACGGGAGTTTCAGGATGCATTGTTGTTTACTGTGATGGCTCCAAATCTTCTGACCATGCGGAACATGCCTTCATGGCCTCTGATGGCACAGAACACGTCTTGCCTGCGATGTGTGGGGTGTTGACTGCGTGATTGATGACCGTCTATTGGGCCCTCTGCTTCATTAACAGGTCCTCACACACCTGCGTTTTGTTATGTACATACTCGATGAGTGACCTTCAGGCTATCGTTGGGAGTTTTTCCCACCACCCCTAGGTCTCTGCCATCCATAACTATCTTGCTGATCCTGGTGATGCTGCATGTCTGGTTGATTTCGTTTTATGCCTGGTCGTGTAGGAATCCTGGATAATAAACTTGCTGATCGTCGGACTGGGGGCAGTCACCTATTCCCCATTCTCTGTGACCCCTCCGGGTACAGATTTGCGCCTTTATATCAAGTCCACTTTTGCTCAATTGTGGACAGACTCTTGGGAGGCTACCTCCTGCCTAATAAACTTCGCACAATGAAGGGGACTCCTGCCATGTGTCATTCTTCCCTCTGCCTCTCCAGGCAGGAATCTGCCATCTTCTTATTGGACATACTAGGTTGACCCATGGTTTCTCACTCTGTAATAAGGTGCACCTGCTTTGTAGTTGTGGGGGCTCCCCTCACAGTGATCAATATTTTGCCCGACTGTCTCCACCTTTTGATCCTTGGCACTAAATATTTCCTCTGAGGACAGTCTTGATTAATATATCTGCTAGCTTATTCTTACTTAGGTTTTCTGCTAGTGTGGACTTATATTTTCTTTTATTTCTGTCTCTCTTAATCTGTTTGTATCATACTATGTACCTTTCTTAGATATTGTACACACCACCTGTTCATATGACTAATGAGGAAGTGATCAATACACGTTCTATACGTTCACATGTCTTTGCTGTTTAGATCCTGGTTCTGGATACTTGCAGTCTATCTGATTTATTGTTTGCCCTTGGTACCATCTGTATCCCTTTATGTATGTTTTTATACTGAAAACATGTAATCATGATGCAGATATCATTGTCCATTGAGAAATTGCCCAAATGTGTGCCATTGTCACTGCTGTCTTGATGCAGACTTGCTTATCTATCATTGGTTTATAGATCTCTTCTTGACCAAATTTGGCATTAAAATAACCCAATACTGTTTTAACATTTTGGTTTGTCACCGAGTTATACACATAATACAATTCACTGTAAAATTTCTTTTTCTGAACTCCTCTTTATGCTTGCAGGATGCGTGTGCATTAATCAAGGATACGATACTTCACTATTCCGAAAAGTGGTTGTACTGTAGGAGATTCTTTTGTTAATGGATTTAAATTCTTTCACTGCTTTTATTACTGATTCATGCACGTAGAGACCAGTACCTAATTGATGGTGCACATCACAGTCCCTGTACGTGGAACGTCTGTTGTTTTGTTGGTTAATTCTGTACCCTTCCACGTAACCTCCTGAAGTGCTACAGCTTTTATTTTGTATTCCTCTAAGTGTTTGGTCATATTCTGCATACTTGCTGGCCTGTTTAAGACCCTTACATTCCTCATTCCAAAGGAGAAATCCACTGTCTGTTGCTGTGTCTGATTCCAGTTGATGCAGTCCTATTTCCGAGGCTTATTTAAAGAGATTCCTGACCATTGTATTTTTTTGTGTGAGTGGGGAGGTAACCCTCTGGATAACCCGAACGTGCAGGACAAATGGTACTATGATTAGATGATCATCCTTGAAGTGTTGCCTTCTCCGTGGCTTTTGAACCGCCTGTGGCTATTCTAGTTTTGGTCCACCCCGAGTATTTTATTTCCCTGGCATCCACTATATCTGGAGAGTGTTCCTTGATATGCACCTTGAGAAGGTGCCCGATAGGGGACTAGCAACCCCACATGAGAAATATTACCTGTGATAAAACAGTGACATGCATTACTGTAGAAATTGTTCTTTCATGATTGATAGTGTAGTCCTTATTAAATCCTCTGCTTAAAGTTTGACCTTAAATAACTTTTAAAATTGATAACTTAGATTTTCATCTATGTTTCATCTGCTATCAAATACAAATGGGTTCCACTTGTATGATACTAAATACATACTCTCATATTTTATAGATTTGCCACCACTGGTCATAACAAGGAGAACAGACACCAGTCTCAAAATAAGCAAGTAAAAAGTACTGGTATAAACCAACAGCGGTAAGGAATTATAACCTAATAAGCGTAATGATCTTTATATTTTTATTTAGTGTGACTTAATTATTGATCTGAAAATTATTTCAGTACAAGAAATGCTGCTGACAAGAACACTGCAATGGCAGGATCAGCTGTTAATGAAAAGGGAGAGAGAACAAATGTTGCTAAGAGCGCAAATGAGTCTTTGACAGACAAAAAGAATTTGAAGTAAGTATTTGTATCTGAGAACTGTTAACGAGTAATAGCAAATAAATGTCATCTTTAATTAATCTATTTGAAGAAAATGGAACTGATTACCAAAACAAGGAATGTTTTTGTGGCAGTACATAAAGGTAATTGGCAGTTCAGATGTATGGCAAGTAATGGTACCCCTTACAGAAATAGCAGTAAGGTACAAGGATCATTTCATGTACATGGTGTGTATGCCTGGGGGGCCTCATTCACCATGTTGAAATGCTATTCCAGCAGCCATTGAGAGAGCAGGGTATAAGCAGCTCCAGACTGTAGTTAATGTTGGAATGAACAATACCTGTTGTCTAGCCTCAATGGCCATACTTTAAACTTTCCAGCAGCTGACAGAGGTGATCGAGAAGACCAACAAAGCTCACAATATGCAGAATTGTTCCCAGAGCTGACTGTGGTCTCCTGTTTCTGAGTTGAGTAGGTTTGAACCACATACTTTGAGTTCCATGACGAGTTAAGCTGTGACTAACTTTTTTTGCTTGTGCCACTGTGGTGAGGATAGTAGGGCAATCTTCAGTGGGTCAGGGATGTACTACACATTAGAGGCCCCACACAGATAAGGACTGTCTGGAATTTGCACTAGAGTTTTTATATTAGGTCACTCTCAATTGAGTTCAGATAATAAAAGCTGTAAGAGACCCCAAAGTACTATTGGAAAACCTAGTAAAACACCGCACACAGATTATGCTAAAATTCTAGTGATAAAATGCTGAAGCATCTGCACCTAACTGCCAAAAGTTAAGCCACATTTGAAAAGCAGTAGAGCTCACATAACAATAGGTATAGAAAGTTATTCAAAACACAAACATGACAGCAGTGAGATTTTTGGGGTACATGTGTGTATATACTGAGAGTAGGCTAATGGGAAATGAAGGTGGTGTATTTGTTACTGTACAAGAAACTCAAATTTGCAAAGATAGAAATTGAACTTGAATGTGAGATGAGTTTGGGCAAGATGAAGTATCAAAGGTGGACATAAGCTTATAATTGGACCCTTCTATTGGCCACCCAACTCACTCTCTTACACCACCAAATACTTCAAACAAGACCTCAGCCTGCTGATAGTGATAAATGTGTTCCCCCACCATGCCATTGTGATTGGATGAGATATAAATCCTTCAAGAATCGGTGAGGATAGTGGCACTTTCGTAAGTGGTGCCTGTGGCAGTACACCCTGCAAAACAGTGTTAAATTCTTATCTGATAACTGCTTAAAACAGTTCGGACCTAGGTTAGATGTAATAGTGATAAGTGGACCTGACCTCTTTGGGAAGTCTCTATTGAAATTGGTGGCAGTCATCATGAGGCAGTTTAAACAACAATGATTACCAAAGGACAAATAAGGCAATTACAATGACACTTGTTCAGTGAACTAAATAAAATAGCAGTAGTTTTGTTTCTCAAGGAAGAGTTCTGTATGAGAACTTGTGGTTGAACAGTAGCTGAACTTCAGAAACATAATTGACAAAGCACGGGGTAGGTATGCATGTGCACTAGTTTGTGGGAGAGAGACCTCAATGATAATTATTTCTGTGTAGAATTTGCAAATTAATTGGATTTGCTTTTAATTGTAATGTACTGTAGGGTGGTGGTGGTGGTGGTGGTGGTGGTGGTGGTGGTGGTGGTGGTGGTGGTGTGCCCAGTAGTTGGAAGAACGTCACACCTCTCTGCTAGAAGGATAGCAGAAGCGACGCTCGAAACTACTGTCAAGTATAATTAAAATCTTAAAACAGAAATCCTTTTGCCATGCCAACTAGTTTGTCAAGTATAATTAAAATTTTAAAACAGAAATCCTTTTGCCATGCCAATTATCATGGATTCTGAAAATTTTGGTCATGTGAAATCAAATTTGCACTTTCTCATGTTGCATCTGGGAAGGCAGACACGTGTTAAAACTGACTTCCTCTGCACCATTCCTGTCTTTGTGACACTTGCCTAATCCACAACCTGTAACCCCATTTAAAACCACTCAAGATGTATATACTGTACTCATTGTTTGTAATTCATTTGATTGCTAGAATCCTTATGATTGGTCTAAACTGACACAAATTGAAAGCCTTCAGGCCAGTGCTTTGTCTGGCTACTGTCACTCTTTCATTCTCTTCTTTTCCCCGGCTGTAATCCATATATAATGGGGCCAGCGTGTTAATCTAGATTGGGCAACGTTAGTGGTAGAGGGTGGCCAGGTGCAGTTCCTGTCCCGCCTCCCCTGCACAGAATGTGTGTACCCCATCAGTCTGCGTCTAGTGTTATCTCATAGGAAAATGTGCAGACGTGGCAGACAGTGGAAGAAATGAAATATGCATTGGCAGGCTATGTGAAAGCTAGCAAAGAACTAGCTATGATGAAAGTCTGCAACAGAAAGCTTCTCAAGGTACAGTAAACAAAGAATAAATACTGGAAAACTTTTCGGTACCAGAGTCAGGCTGCATGAAAAAGCATTGCGTGAGCAGTGTTTAAGATTGAATGCAAAATAGATAGCAAAAAGATCTGGTCTTGGCTGACAAATGGAACCATAAAGAAGGAAAGTGAAGGACAGATGCTGGCTGCACAAGAACAAACCACTTGAACAAACACCTTTGAAACCAAAATTGAGAAATCCGCAAAAGACGAAGTGCAGACACTTCAGAGGAGAGGACAAAACATTTGTTCATATTTTGAAAGTTGTTGCAAAAATATCATTTGGAACATTTACAAGCAGAGACACAATGATATGGCATGTATGTTCCACAGGAACTTACGCAAAATTATCATCTGCCTGTGGTAAGGAACTGGTGGGACCACAAGCCAGAAAGAGATTTCAGAAACAAACATGCCAAAGTACTGTGGGATTTCAGTACACCAGGCATCACAATCGTGGAGAAAATGTGGATCATTGACACTGCTGTTGCAGATCATTGCCGAATCAACAACAAATAACTTTTCAAATGTACCAGGTACAAGGACTTGAAAACAGAACTACAGTGACTTTGGCGTAAACCAATGAAAGTGCTCCCATTGATTTTTGGCACTTGGTGAGCACTTGAAAATCTTTGATACTGAGAAAAATCCAACTGCAAAAAGCCAGTTCCTGGGATCTGCACAAATTAACTGCCGATGCCTTGTGAAGTTCTCTATGCTTGGGAAGTGTCCAACTATGATGAAATACGAAATCCAGCGTAGTGAACTCATTCATGTTGTTTACAGCAGTATATACAGCAAATAACTAGCTGAAAAACCCAGTGTTGCCTGGGTATTTATTTACAGCTCTGCCTGAGACTTTGTAAGTATGGAATTTATTTTTAGCTTGTAAAGCTTCTTCATGTAAAATGTTTGTAGTAGTATGAAGGGGAATTTGAATGTGAATGAAGATCTGTGCTTTACTGACAGGGGAGAGGGATACATAGACCTGGCAGTCTGAAAAACGGCTGACACTAAGGTTGATGTCTGCAACACGCAGCGTGTGGCCATGTGCTTTGTTTACGGTTTTGGCATCACATAAACTCACTAAGAATTGTGTATTTGAAATCGAAATGATAAATTATTAGGATTGAAAGCAAAATGATAAATTGTTAGGAATAAGCCGGATTTGGGGTATAAAAACTCGCTCGCCTGCACCACTTCTCGTCAAAATTTCCGCCTCAGTGATGGTATGTTGGAGAGAAGTAATTTTAAGCCACATTCCATTTCATAATTTCAAAGGGATACAGATGCAAGATAAAACTTGAAATTTCATCTTTTTCTCCCCATAAGATTCTAAAGAAATAATGCTTATGTGTTGCCCCAAGCTATGTCCAAGTTACCTGTGAAAATCCCATGAAAATTCATCTAATAGTATTGGAGATTAGTGTTTAAAGAGACAGGCACGACTGGGTACTAAAAATTCATTTTATTGGCCGTAAAGGAGTGACAAATGCTGGGTTCTGGAACAGCGTGGTAATGTAGTTATTCCGGCACCATCAGTCATATTGTCTGACCGGCAGAATTGTTTTCCTCGTGACATTCTATGGCAAATTAATGAAACATGTAAAAAATGAAAGTAGCATGAAGTAAACGTAAGGTTAGGGTTGTAAGGGACCTCTTTTAGATTTGCCCTTTGATACTTGAAGAAATGTATCAGCAGGCATTAGATGCTGTGTAGAGAAACTGTTTTTAAGCTTGGGAACCTGGTGTAAAGAAATCCACCTTTGGCTAGTATTGCGCAGTTGTCGGGCATGGCTCCTGTGCCGATGAGATTGCTGGTTTTCTAACTTTGAAGAAACCAGCAGTGGTTAATCTACCATGGGCATAGCAAAACATTATACAATTTTTCATGTGTACACTAATGTCCACAGAAACTGCTGAATATGTGAACACAAATTATGGCATACTTTAAACTGAAATTACACTAGCACATCAGTAGCATTGCACAATAAAAGGACATACTAAAAATTCTCTACAACATGAATCCAGGCAGTTTGCCAGGAACTTCAGTAAAATTTACACAATGTGACTGGTTTAAAACTTGAAGGCAGTTAATATGATGTGTATTACAGCTGTTATGCAACAATTTTTCTGCTGTGATCTCCAGTGCCAACTGTCAAATTTTGAAGTTTATAGCCAGTTTAGTTCTGGTGTTGTTATAGGAGAAAAACAGGCTGAAACAAGTCACGAGGAGCGTAACGAGACACCTCTTTTTAAGGTTCTTAGGGTCCTTCTGGCTATCAAGAGTTCTGGTGACTAGGAAGTGAGATATTACCTTTCTTAGAGAGTACTAAAGAATCATAGAACATAAGAAAAGGTGATTTTATTTGAGTAACAGCAGAATGTGGATCCCCTCAGGGGGCTCGCCACTCTGGGGGGTTCGTGCTTGGCTACCATGGGGCCCCAGCCTTCACAGCACTTTTTCTCTTCCGTGCTGCATTTCTATCCTCGTGCTATTCTTTTTGCCCTCCCTGGGGGGAACATGTCTGGGGTATTATTGGGAATGTTCTGAATCTGTCGCTGACCTGCGAACAGTCTCAACTTTCTTTTTAGCTCCCATTTCCTTTCTTTGTTTCCCTTCTCGTCTTGTTCCTCTGCTTCTGCATTCGAGGATCTTTTTTCTTCTTCCATCCCGGGCGCTCCAGAAGGCCGGCCCACGCATATAACGTGTAAAAGGTGACTGGGTAACGCGTAATTCCCAGTCCCGGGTCGACAGGTGGAGTTCGCACATACCCCCTGGTACACACCAGGATGAGGGAGGGGTGATTGCCTGAGCTAACACTCCCAGATTGCCCATTGGACCCTCTATCAGGTGTTCAGGAGGTGTGACCTGAGGTGTGAACGATCACGTAAGGCGAGTGTGTCTACTTGTGAAGGGGACACTCAGTTGGAAGGAGAGTGCCATCGGAGACGTTGGCAATCATGGGGTATTCCCTCGCTACTAGTCGCTTATCCTCTCCATCGACGTCGACTAAACGTAAATGTAATAAGGCTACTGATTCGAAGACCTTTCCCACAGCACTGCGGTTCCTTCTGGTATCACATACTGAAGGTGGTCAGTCCTTCGCCACGGTCAATCCATTTATTATTTAGAAAGGTGTTGATGCCATTGTTGGCCCTGTGAAATCCTGCTCTCGTTTGTAAGATGATGTCACACACACAGGATGCAAGCATTCAAATTTTCTCTTAGCCTCAGTGTAGGTCAGTCTGTGCAGGGTCTTTTACTCCGTGATTTTCCTTTCTTTATGGAGAAAGAGATGGCTTCTGATTCTCAAGCACTACTACTACTTGCTGCCTCACTTCTCAACAGCTACCCGTTCGTGTCGAGGCACATAGAACTTTGAATTCTTCACGTGGTGTAATTTACACCAGGCTGCTTGACAGTCTAGCCGAGGCTGAAATACGATCTTACCTCTCTGATCAGGGTGTCATTGCCGTCTATCGTGTAATGAAAAGGTAGGTTCCTCCTTGGTGCCCATCCGCACTCTTTTCCTTACCTTTGATAGTGTGGTGCTGCCGTCCAAGATGAAAGCAGGCTACGAAATCATCACAGTCTGGCTGTACATTCCAAATCCGATGCACTGCTACCAGTGTCATCAGTTCAATCACATTAGAACATGTTGTCGACACCCAGCCAAATGTGTAACCTGTAGCAGGGACGCACACAAGAGCGAATGTCCTCCTCCTCCTCCTCCTCCTCCTCCTCCTCCTCCTCCTCCTCCTCCTCCTCCTCACTGTATTAACTGCAATGGTGGCCACATCGCCTCCTCTCGGGATTGTCCCATATACCTAGATGACCGGGCTGTTAAGAGATTTGGGTAAAGGAAAAAGTGCCTTAGCCAGTAGCTCGCAAGTTACTGGCTAGTCACAAACCCTGTGTTCTCCCGTCTGGCACTTATAGTTGGGTTCTTGTTACCCCTCGCTCCATGAAGGACATGGCTACGCAGACATGTGACCTCAAATTTGGCTCTGAGGTTGTGAAGTCGCCCAGTGTCAAGGTAGCATTGCCGACCCCTCGTCCCGCTCTGCAACACTGTCAAACTCTTGCCTAAAGGGGTGAAGCTACCCACTACACAACCGGCAGGCAGGAAAGGACAGGAGTAGTACTCCCGAGAAGACTTCCTCCGTCCCTGCAGCCAAACGACACCCAAGTCTTCCTCTAACCAGAAGGGCTCGAAGAAGTCCGCTGAAGACAAACAGTCTTCTCCTTCACCAACTCGAAGATCCTGCTTGATGGTGTCGCCACGTGATCACTTAGCCTGGCCAGCCTGTCTTGCCAGTGCGCTGCACCAACCGTTTCTCAGCATTGGACTCCACCTACCGACCTCACAATCACGCCGATGCTTCTGTGGACCTCATGGAGCAGGATCCTCCTGCTTCTGTGCCCTGTAGTAGTGACTCTCCACTGGCTGTCCCTCGGCGGCCACTGAGTTGACACCTCTACATCTCTTCCTCCTCATGACTGTCCTCCAATGGAACAGTTGCAGTCTTTGGTCCCACGAAGAGGATTTACAGGTACTTCAAGCATTGCAGCACTCACTTATATTCTGCCTTCAGGAAACGAAATTGCACCCTCAAGACTGCTTTGAGCTTTCACATTACTTACCAGTTCATTTTGACCTTCCCCCTGAGGTCGGCATCCCATCTCGTGGGGCATCATGCCTGTTTTTGCTACTAGGTGACTTCAATGCATGTCTTCCCCCTTGGGTTCTCCCAGGACCTGCCAGAGAGGTGCCCTCGTGGGTGACATTCTTAATCAACTCACTCTCTTCTGCCTTAACACAGGTGCACCCACTTTCCTTTCTGACTCCTCACACACCTATTCCCATTTGGACCTCTCCCTTTGCAGTGCCCAGCTTGCCCATCGTCTTGAGTGGTCCATTCTTTCTAATGCCTACTCGAGCTACCAATTCCTGTGTACTCTCCGTCTGTTGACTCCTATCCCAGCCACATGCATGCCCAAGTGGCAGCTTACTAAGGCCGACTGGCAGCTTTACTCCTCCCTGGCGACCTTCGCAGAACAAGATTTCCTCAGTTGTGATGACCTGGTGGACTATCTCACCAAAATGATCCTTGTTGCTGCAGAACGTTCCATTCCTCGCACTTCCTCTTTACTACGTTGTGTCCCAATCCCTCGGACTGAGGCATGCCGCGACGCAATTTGCACACGGAGGCATGCTCTCTGCATTTTTAACTGCCACCCTGCGCTGCAAAACTGCATTCATTATAAACAGGTGCGTGCAAAGTGCCGTAGGGTTCTTTGGGATAGCTAGTTGGATTTCCTTCACGAGTTCTTTTAACAGTTCGACACCTTCCTCTGTCGTATGGGTCAACCTCAGCTGGCTCTCTGGAACAAAGATCCATTCCACCATTTCTGGCCTGACAGTAGGTGCCGATGTCGTCGTGGATTGTGTTGCTATCTCCAACACCTTGGGCCACCATTTTGCAGAAGTTTTGAGCTCTTCCCACTATCACTCTACTTTCATCCATCGGAAACAAGTGGAGGAGGCTCGGGCGATACCCTTCTCTTCTCCGAATTGTGAGTGCTACAATGCTGCCTTCACTGTGAGGGAGCTAGATCATGGTCTCAGTTCATTCCGTTCCTCCGCCCCAGGGCCAGATACTATCAACGTTCAGATGTTGCGGGACCTCTCTCTTGCAGGCAAGCACTTCCTGCTTAACATATAGAACTGCCTCCCCCCTCCCCCCAAAGAGCAGTGAGAAAAATCCAAAAAGAAAACCCCCTAAGATCAAGGAAATTGCGGTGGCACCCACACCATCGCTACCTACAAGCTCTGCAGCTCAGGATGGGGTGGAGATTTTGGTGTCCGCTGAGGACCTCGATCTCGCCAGACCCTCAGACGCAATGGATATAGACTGCTCAGGCAATAAATCGGTGGCAGCAGGTGACTGAGACGTAAACTGCCTCATTGAATGTTCCATGCCTTCCCAGTCTCACGATGTCATTCTCCAATGGAATTGTGGTGGTTTTTTCCACTGCCTGGCTGAGCTACGGCAACTGTTAAGCTTTACACCTGCTATCTGCATTGCCCTCCAGGAAACCTGATTCCCAGCAATACGGACCCCTGCCCTCAACAGCTATATGGGATATTACAGGAACCATATAATAGTGTGTCAGGTGGAGTTTGCATTTATGTCCTAAACTCGGTCTGTAGTGAACATGTGCCCCTTCAAACTCCTCTTGAAGCTGTGGCTGTCAGAATAAGGACGCTATAGGAAATAACTGTCTGCAGTGTATATCTTCCTCCAGAAGGTACAGTTCCCCTGAATGTATTAGCTGCACTGATTGATCACCTCCCTAAACCTTTCCTACTTCTGGGAGATTTTAATGCCCATAACCCCTTGTGGCATGATACCATGCTTACTGGCCGAGGCAGAGATATCGAAACTTCACTGTCACAATTCGACCTCTGCCTCTTAAATACTGTGGCCGCCACACATTTCAGTGTGGCTCATGGTAGTTGCTTGGCCATTGATTTATCAATTTGCAGCCCAGGACTTCTCCCATCTATCCACTGGAGAGCACATGACGACCTGTGTGGTAGTGACCACTTCCCCATCTTCTTGTCTCTGCCCCAGCATCAGGCACACAGACGCCTGCCCAGATGGGCTTTGAACAAGGTGATCTGGGGAACTTTCACCTCTGCTGTCACCACTGAATTTCTCCCACACAGTAACATCGATGTGATGATTGAGCAGGTGACTAGCACAATTGTTTCTGCAGCAGAAAACGTGATCGCTCGCTCTTTAGGGTGCCCGAGACATAAGGCAGTCCCTTGGTGGTCACCGGGAGTTGCTGAAGCAATTGCGGAGCGTCGGTGAGCTCTGCAGCAGCATAAGCGGTACCCTTCCCTGGAGCACCTCATAGCCTTTAAACGGCTCTGTGCCCATGTTTGCTACCTTATCAAACAATAGAAGAGGGAGTGTTGGGAGAAATAAGTCTCCACCACTGGGTGCCACACGTCACCTTCCCAAATCTGGGCAAAGATAAAATGTCTTTTCGGGTACCAGGCCCCAACAGCTGTCCCCGGTGTTACCGTAAATGGTGAGTTAAGTACCGATGCAAACGTGATTGCCGAGCACTTTGCTGAGCACTTTTGCTCGAGCCTCTGTGTCAGAGAATTACCTCCCAGCCTTTCACACACTCAAATGGCGGCTTGGAGGGAATGTCCTCTCATTTACTACACGCTACAGTGAATCCTATAATGCCCCATTTACAGAGTGGGAGCTCCTCAGTGCCCTTGCACATTGCCCCGACACAGCTCCTGTGCCTGATCACATCCACAGCCGGATGATTAAACATCTCTCATCTGACTAAAAGTGACATTTTCTTGTCATCTTCCACTGGATCTGGTGCGATGGCGTCTTTCCATCGCAATGGCGGGAGAGCAACCCGGTAAAAACCTACTTGATGTGGGTAGCTATTTGCCAATCAGCTTCACCAATGTTCTTTGTAAGCTACTGGAATGTATGGTATGTCGGCAGTTGGGTTGGGTCCTGGTGTCACGTGGTTTGCTGACTCCATGTCAGGGCGGAGTCTGCCAGGGTCGCTCTACCACTGATAATCTTGTGTCCATTGAGTCTGCCATCCAAACAGCCTTTTCCAGATGGCAACACCTGATTGCCATCTTTTTTGATTTTACGTAAAGCATACGACACGACTTGGCGACATCATACCCTTGCCACATTGTATGAGGGTCTCCAGGGACCACTCCCTGTTGTTGCTGAGTGGCACCTCCAGGGAACCATCCACAAGGCGTAGGCATGGGCTCTAGCCCATGGCTTCCAGTTTTCAGCTGCAAAATCGTGTGTCATGCACTTCTGTTGGCGTCGTACCGTTCATCCGGAACCTGCACTTCACCTTAATGACGATCCACACACTGTAGTGGAGACATATGAGTTCCTAGGACTGGTTTTCAATGCTAGATTGACTTGGCACCCTCATCTTCGTCAGCTTAAGCAGAAGTGCTGGCAGCACCTCAATGACCTCCATTGCCTGAGCAACACACACTGTACGCTGTGCAGCTCTACAGAGTCCTTGTCCAATCCCAAATTGACTATGGGAGTGTGGTTTATGGTTCGGCAGTGCCTTCAGCATTGCATTTACACTGTGCACCACTGTGGGGTTCGATTAGCGACAGGAGCTTTTAGGAAGAGTCCGGTGATCAGTGTAGTGGTGTAGCTGGTGTCCCTCCACTGCAGATCAGATGTGGGCAACTGCTCGCCAGTTATTCAGCACACATTCATAGTTCCCCTAAGCATCCAATTTACTGTCTCCTTTTCCCATCCGCGGCAGTCCATCTCCTGCATTGGCGGCCCAGATCGGGGCTAACAGTTGGGGTTCGCGTCAGTCCCTTGTCTCTGAACTGGAGTCCTTCCCTTAACCACCTCTACGTGCGGTCTGTTCACATACCCGTCCATGGTGTACACCTTGGCCGCAGCTGCGTCTGGACCTTTTGCATGGCCCTAAGGACTCCGGTAACCCCTCCGCTGTCACTTCCTCTTGATTCTTGACGTGTTCTGGGGCTCTGAAATGGTTTACACCGATGGCTCAATGGCTGACGGTCACGTAAGCTTCGCATATGTTCGTGGACGATATATTGAGCAGCACTCGTTGCCAGTTGGCTGCAATGTTTTCACTGCAGAGCTGGTGGCCATAACTCGTGCTCTTGAGTACATCTGCTCGTGCCCTGGCAAGTCATTTCTCCTGTGTACTGGCTCATTGAGCAGCCTATAAGCTGTCGACCAGTGCTACCCTCGCCACCATCTGGTAGCATCCATTCAGGAGGACATCTACGCCCTGGAACAGTCCCGCTGTTCCGTGGTGTTTGTGTGCACCCCAGGACATGTCGGAACCCCGGCAACGAACTTGCCGGCAGGCTGGCCAGACAGGCAACGCGAAAACTGCTTCTGGATGCCTATCTAGGCATCTTAAAAGCTGACCTGCATTCTGTGTTACACCGCAGGGTTTTCCGGCTTTGGGAAACGGTTTGGCATAACAGCACACACAACAAACTGCGTGTCCTCTGCCGGCTCCGCATTGGCCATACGTGACTAACGGACGGTTACCTACCATGTCAGAGGACTGAACTCAGTGTCGCTGTGGCTCCCAAATGACAGTCGTCCACCTCTTGTTGGACTGCCCAATTTTAGCTGCTCTGCGACAGACTTTTAACTTTCCCAACACCCTGCCTTCAGCGTTGGACGACAATGCCTCCACAGCAGCTTTAGTTTTACATTTTATCCATGAGAGTGGGTTTTATACTTCTATGTAGTTTTTAGCGCATGTCCTTTGTCCCTCTGTGTCCTCCACCCTAGTGCTTTTAGGGTGGAGGTTTTAATGTGTTGCAGAGTGGCTGGCTTTCCCTTTTTATTCTCGTGGTTGGCCAGCCACTGTAATCTGCTTTCATGTTTTACTCTCTTCTGTTTCTAGCGCCTGTTGTTTTCTTGTCCTCGTTTGTTCCTTTTAGTGTTCATTGCCTTCCCTTCGTTCTTGTGGCTTTTCCTTTCTTTCCATTTTGTGTTATATGTTTTGACCGTTTTATTCTCACACTTGTGGCATTGTTTTATTAGGAACAAGGGACTGATGACCTTGTAGGTTGGTCCCTTCTCCCGCCTTAAAACCAACCAACATACAACCGCATATGGGCTGAGAGCACATTTCCTGGACATGGGGGTGAAGTCACTGTCATACCCATACCGAAGCCTGGTAAGGACAATAATCTTCCTTCTAGACCAGTGCCCCATCTCTCTTACCAGCTGTTTTTGCAAGGTAATGGAACATATGATTCATGCCTGGCTGGTGTGGTGGCTCGAATCTCGCCATTTACTAACTAATGCACAGTGTCTTCTGTAGTTGACCATCTCGTTACTTTGTCCACCCATGTCATGAATGGTTTTTTGCGGAAATCCCAGCCTGTGGCTGTGTTCTTTGATTTGGAGAAGGCGTACGACACCTGCTGAAGATCTGGTATCCTTCGTACTCTTTACTCATGGGGCTTCCTTGGGTGCCTGCCCTGTTTTCTTCGGGCATTTTTACAAGATCGAGTTTTCAAGGTGTGTGTGGGTTCTGCCTTGCTGGATACCGTTATTCAGGAAAATGGTGTGCCTCGGAATTCTGTACTTAGTGTCATCCTCTTTGCTATCGCCATCAACCCTATAATGGCCTGTCTCCCAACGGGCGTCTCCAGCTCCCTTTTTGTTGATGATTTGCCCATCTATTGCAATTCTCCATGGACCTGTCTTACTGAGCGGCGTCTTCAGCGCTGTCTTTATCGTCTTCGCTCCTGGAGCATCGCCAATGACTTTCGCTTTTCCACCGACAAAACAGTCTGTATGAATTTCTGGTGGTGCAAATGGTTTCTCCCACCATCTCTACATCTTGGGCCTGTTGCCCTTCCGTTCATTGACACTACAAAATTCCTGGGGCTCATGCTCGATAGGAAACATCCTTGGTCCTCCCATGTCTCTTACTTGGCAGCCTGCTGTATGCAGTCCCTCAATCTCCTATGTGTTCTCAATGGTACTTCTGGGGTGCCGATCGAACCACCCTCCTCCATTTGTACTGGTCCCTTGTCTGTTCGAAACTTGACTATGGGTGCTTTGTTTACGCATCCACACACCCATCTTTTACACTGTCTCAACACTGTCCATCATCATGGCATCCGTTCGGCCCATGGTCGGCTTTTACACTAGCCTGGTTGAGAGTCTGTATGGTGAACTGCCACTGTCGTACCCCCGTGACTTTCTCCTCAGCAGATATGCATGCTGTTTGTATGTGATGTGTGGCCACCCCTCCTATGCCTCCTTCTTTGATGATTCCTTAGATTGTCAGTATGGGGCTCGTCCCTCTTCCCTGTTACCTCCTGGAGTCTGCTTTCACCACTTTCTGTGGCGGCTTAACTTCATGCTACCTGCAACTTTCCCTGTGGTTGTGAACCCTTCACCACCTTGGTTTCGTGAAGTGGCCCATGTTAACCGTAGCCTTCATTCGCTTCCTAAGGACACTAGTCCATCGTCGGTCTATTGCCTTCAGTTTCACGACCTTCGCATGGAATTTAGCGATAGTACATTTGTATACATTGATGGCTCTCGGACTGACCGTGGGGTCGGGTTTGCCTTCGTCTTTGATGCCAGTATCTTTCGACATTGACATCCAGCCCACTCCTCAGTATTCGCAGCCAAGCTTTTTGCCTTGTATCTGGCCACAGAGTATATCTGGCGACACAGCCTTCCCAATTGTGTCCTCTGTTCAGACTCAGTGCCCTCCAAAGACTATGTGTGCTCTACACTGCTCATCTCTTAGTGCAGCGGGTCCAGGAAAACTGCCAGTTGCTAACTCTTGCTGGAGCCAATGTCGTGTTTCAGTGGGTCCCTGGTCATGTTGATCTGACAGGAAATGAAGCTGCTGACGTTGCTGCCAAGGCTGCAGTCCATGTATCTCAGCCCACGAGTACCTCTATTCCCTCAGATGATTTCTGCGTTGCCGTCTGTCAGAAGGTGGTGACCCTCTGGCATTGCCAATGGTCCTCCCTTCACGGGAATAAGCTTAGGCTTATTAAGCCTCTCCCGGTGCCTTGGACGATATCTTCTTGGCACTCCCGCCTGTAGGAGATTATTTTAACTTGGCTGCATATTGAGCACTGCCTACTATTCTGTCCATTGGGACTGACGTGTAGTCGTTTTCACCATCTCTATGTTTTGTGTTCTATAGTTTTGACTTGGGCGCATATGACGTCAGTTATTTTTTTTTTTTTTTCCTCCCTTCCCTAAAACAAAACAAAAAAAGACTGTGGGTGTATTTACAGTGCAACTCCACCTTTTTTCAGGGCATTACATGCTCTCAGTGCAGGATCATCTCTAGTTTTGTAAGTAGTTTAGAATGCGTTCTTTCTAATGAAACTGGGTTAAAAGAATGAACAAGGTTATCTGTTGTCTAAAAGTGGGCTAAAATGCCCATTTTTTTGTGTTTTTTCAAGAATCATTGACTTTGCCATCAGTTTGTAAACTATTGGAAAGCAGTAGGAGAATTAAATATTTTATTCTAACATCTCTTGTTAAGTTATTATGTGGAGAGTTTCACATTTATCCCACAATTACTTCTGGAGATATAAAAAGCTACACTCCCCATCTTTTTCAAGCGTCTGTTTTTTCCATCCGACTTTGCTTCAAATTATTAATATGAAAATTGCTTAAGAAATGTTTCTTATTTTGCTTAAGAGGATGCAAAGAGTTGTACAAGATGGCCTAGTTTCGTTTATTTCAAGGAAATACTCTTGGATGTACTATGTCTCAAAGTTGCTGAAAATTCAGGGGGTGCACTTTTGAAAGTGCCTTTGGAAGTATTAAATTTGTGATTGCAGAACTCTACCAATGTTACCAAAAAACATGTCCGAATGTTCATGCAAAATTTTTATCTAAAACCACAATGGCCATGCAGGAACCCAGTTAAAGCTTCAATTTAACATAGTTTGAACACTGAGGAGATTTTATACAAAGTTAAAACTAATTACCATGCTCACAGAGGCTTTTAAGCAGTCCACCTCACACTCTGTAAGTGAATGGAATGGGAATAGACACTAATCTGGTTCAGTGGGAAGGCCTTCTGCCATAAACTCCACATTATTTTGCAGAATATTGACGTAAATGCACAGAATTTTCTTTCTCTGGTAACTCTGTAGAAAATGAACTAGTATTACTATTATTGTAGACAGCATATGGTGTATCTAAAATTTAAAATATAAAAACTAGCTGTTAGTTTCAAATACACAATTTACTTTTGAATTATAACTGGGCAAATTAAGTTACAGTGAGGATAAATTTCCTGAGGTGGCTTCTTTGTTCCATCAGCCCATATCTGCAGGTTTTTGGTTCTTCATTTTGCCATTAGATAACAAATGTGGGATTTGACAGTCTTTCTCTGGCTGTGTGTGACATGGGAGTTACTGATGACCTGTCTCAAAATAAATGTATTGAACACACCAAAACAGTTACGCAGTACCTAATAATTTTTATTCTTATTGTAATTCTATGTAAGATGTGTACATGAGTTTATAATTTGTCCTGCATAGTGTCTACTTCAGGTCTAGACTGACCACTCTGTCAAACTGTAGTGAAAGCTGATGAACAGATGGAAAAAGATGATTGGAATGAGAAAGTTAGCAAAGATTGCAAAGTGTATGTTGTTAAGTGGAAAGAACAAATGTCTTTTTCTCTTTTGTGTTGGTACTGATCCATAGGCTGTAGGTAAAAGGGGCTTAAAGGATTTTGTCACAATGCTTTCTACATACTTCGAAAGCTTTACTTGGGTTAGAAAGTCAAAATTGAATTCATACAGTTAATTCAATTGAAATAGTCTGAACAATTGCAATAAAGCTTATCGCTTGCTAACTGACACATTTTTGTATACTAAGAAATTGGTGACAGAATCCACCAACTATTAAGTACTGAATTACAAACTGTAGTTAGCTTTCAGAATGTGTAGGTAAACACCATAGAGCTGTAAGTTTTTGGAAAACTAACTAATAACTTCTTTTTCAGATTACAGGTCGCAAAATGGCGAGCTGAAAGGCAGGCAAGGCTTGCAGCCAAAATCATAAGGAAGCAAGGAAAAAATGAGGTACCCCCTGCTGTTCTTGGAATATCAGCATACAATGTTTCTCTTGATATAATTGGAAATACATCAAATTCGAACCTTGATTCAAAGGACAACAGAAAGCCTAGTGAGTATAAATACAAAATAGTTGCCTGTTAGTGCAGTTGAAGTAAATGTGAAGTAAAATTGCGAACACAGTGGTAGTGTAAAAGGACATAGTTGAGGTACAAGGAAAACTTGATAATAACACAACACAACACTTTGTACACCAGTGTAGTGTAAGTATGTAAAGTTCCAAAAATTCTGGAAAAGTATTTGTGGCAGGAGATTTAATGACTGACATTAAATTACAAATCTGGAAAATATTAGACACTTAACAATGTCATGTTCATTAAGATTTGAAACTGTTACTTGGTGCTGCTGTTCTTGTGAGATTCAACGAATGTTTTTAAAACTTTGTCTAAATCTGATGGACTTGAGTGTTTTTCTAAAATTTTGTGTTGTCATTGTTAAATAACTAAGATGAATGGAGAAGCTGTAAATCTCTGGACTTTGTTAGTATTGTTATGCAGTGAGGCAGCTGATCAATGTTCATTCTAGTAGTTTGAAGTTTTGGGACATAATTCCTATTGGCTTTTTGTCTTGGAGGTAATCTTGATCACTTAAACAACTGAGTGTCTAACAATGCCATATTGCACTGATTCAGATGTAGCTTTGTCCCAGATATCCAGGATTTAGAAGGGCTGCATTAGGTATCAGGGCATCCAAATGGTGAGTGCTGGAACAGATCTACATCTACACTTTGCAAACCACTTTATTGCACATGGCTGCAGTGTTTTCACTGCAGAGCTGACGGCCATATCTCGGGCTCGAGCACATCTGCTCACACCCAGGTGAGTTGTTTCTCCTGTGTACTGACTCCTTGAGCAGGCTACAAGCTATTGACCAGTGCTACTTTCATCATCCTTTGATAGCGACCATCCAGGAGTCCATCTATGCCCTGGAATGGTCCAGATGTTCAGTGATGTTTGTCTGTCGGTCATGTCGGAATCCCAGGCAATGAACTCGAACTTGCTGACAGGCTAGCCGACTTCAGTCATTGGAAGATACCCACACATTTGTTCACTTCATTTCACTGTCTGGTAAACTGTATGTTCGGCCAGTCTGTGTGACGGGGTTCACCTTGCATATCATGTTTGCAAAAGGGATCCACAGTGTATCTGGTGGTATGGGATATATAAATGAGGGTGATGTACCTGAAGGATGGAGGAATGCAACTTGCACTTTACTGCAATCTTCATCTTTATCCAGAACAAAACTCAACCACCAAGTGTCACCATAGATTGATGTTACATACCCACTAATATCTGCAAATGATATCTGCTGTATGTCCTTTACGACATGAAATATGCTTGAAACAACTGCAGAAGAAAATAATTTCACATTTACTTTGGTTCCACATTTGAGAGGTATGAAGGCACGAAATTTCAGGATGCCCGATATAGTTACAGCAGTATTGTACCGATTGGCCAGTTGTTCTTCAGTTTTAATGTATTCTTCAAGGGTCACAAATACAAAGTCTGTGTTAGATATGTTCCGATGTGACCATTCAAACAGTTGCCTTGCGTCCATAATTTGGTCCTTATACGGTCTTTGTAGGCTCGCTCTGGCTGCTAGTCTTTTTACTGTGGCCTCCAGCCCATTGCATGGCCCTTTGCCATGTGCTGTTGCTGAAAAATGCCCTTCAGCCTCGGCTCCAAAATCTTGCTTGTGATTACACAAGTTAATAAAGTTTTTTTTTTAATTGGGCCGCAGAGCCATTGGAAAAATAGAATAATTTTTTGACAGGTTTTTGAAACTTGCATTTCAGATATTCCATCAACTTTGTCTGGAACAGGTAGATGGCTGTAGTCTTGTGGTTGAGGCAGTCTGATATTATACACAATTTAAATGTTTGACTTCTTTCTCTTTAAAATAAACCACAAAAGGGTGAATGGTTACCTGACTATTTGACCAATGATTTGATTGTGCCTCATCTTGCAAAACGATTGAATAATTCTCAGAAACGTCACAAATGACAGCCATTTCACATTCCAGAAGATTTTCCTTGGTATGTCTCAGAAATGCACTCTGTTCCTTTTCTGTGAAGTTATGACTAAGTAGGACAGGAAGTTGTCACAAAATACTTCAACAAATTCACTTAATTTTGAATTATTTCAAAGTTACATCAATCCACAGAGATCCACTGTCTGTATGTAACACTCAATTGCATTGTCTTCATATGTTTTTTACAAAAGTTCTCTAATCCTTTTGGTTCATGGACATGAAACACACTTTGAAGAGAAGATGGTCGGCTGCAAACCGTCATTTGCAGGCAGTCCTTGTATGTTCTAATTTTGCCATCCTTCATTGAATTCATTCTTGTATTTTCAAACATAAGCTTCACATTCTGATGAGTGGTGCACACACACTGAGTGTGTTCCACTCTGGCCTGCTAGCACACGATTTTTAGGCCTAAGTTCTGCAAACTTAGAAAATCCCACTTTTACAGTTGGGGAATTTTTCTTTGAAAGCTATATACACTTCTTTTAAATTATTAAGCATCAACCTTTTTGAAACATGTTCTTTACCACCTGTGCTGTCGTCTTTCACTGATATAAAGTCCTTCATCCCTGGCATCACTCTGCTCATTTCGTCACTTGTAAAAAAATCCTTTAACAGTATGAATGGTATGATTTGACATACTTTTTCCTGGTGTCAAGATGCACTTCTTTCCCCACCCCTACCCAACATCTTGGCTTGTCGAACTAAGTAGTTAGAGGCCGAAAATTCCTGCATTACTTTTCTCACACTCCAGCTGTCAGGCAGAAGACTCAGCAGTTGAAGCTGCTTCTTCCTACTAGTGAAGCTGTTGTACACCTTCTTTACATGTGTTAAGAACTCATCTTGTGAATCACCATTCTCATCATCACTAGATGCATTCACTAGCAGTTTTCTCTTGACAGCCACATAGACTCTATTGGCCTTCTCAATAGAGTAAATTTTGGATTGAATTCTCTTTTTGTCTACAGGCGACTGTCCCATCTCTAAAAGAGAGCTGTTAAGAGAACTCAGCTTCATATTCATTTGAAAATGGCATATCAATAGCTTCTTCAATTTCAGTATCAGACTGACTTTCTTCATATATGTTGCTAGTTCCAGCGGAAATTTCGCTATGTTTTTCATTTTTCAATTTTGTCAGCTGCTTCCTACAACTGTCACAGACCTTCGATAACTAACGTGTTCCTGGAATCAAGTCACACATCCATGAAGTAACGTGTCTCAAACCTTTTCTTGCATGGGAGTGGTTAGGCTTATTGAAAGGATTAAAACAATCCATTTTTACTATCGTGTCAGTGGTATCCATCCTGCAAGTGATAAACAGTGAGAAATTAGTTAGGAAAAGTGCAGTGGCCAAGATATGGGTTGTGTTCTAAACGTACACTATCACAGGAAACATCAAATGAACTTCATACAAGCAACTCTGATGCTACACTGGCTATGAATGAGTGGTCTTGTCTGCTTGACCAATCAGCTTCCACTATGTGAAAGGGAGAGGATTCCAAACATGGTACACTATAAAGTAATCAATGCATTTTATTAAGTGTCCTGCACACTGCATAGCAAAATTAGTAATTCAGAAATAAAATTTTACTAATTTGGTACATTATTTACAAAACACGTGTATTTCTGAAGCCCTGTATCTCCTGATCCCATTGAGATCCCATGATAGAATTTGTCTATATGTATTAAGACATTACAAACTATATTTGATAATTTTTTTGGAATTTTTGAAATTGCCACTGTTTCAGAAATTTAAATTAAAAAATTTTCAATTTTTTAAAAATTGCAACGCCTATATTGTGGCATATCATATTAAAGCCCCACTCAATAGCTTTAAAATGAGACCACTCCCAGGTTTATATCATCACTGATTGCCAGCCTATAGGCATCTAAAGGTGCCGAAATATGAATTTTTTTCAAAAAAATTTAAATCTTTAAAAATTAATAACTTCAAAAATAATTGCGCTGTATAACTGAAATTTGGTATTTTTTCATAAGTCTATGATATGTTGCTCCATACCAAAAATCATGAAAATCTGAGACATCAATTCTGAAAACCTCCCAAAATTGTGTTGATTTGACATGGAATGCCCTATTCTAGAATGAGTCGCAACATTTATTTGTAAGCAATCTCCTTTGTACACTCATTGCACTTTGCCTGTATTTACTAATAAACTGGAGTCTATCAACTGCTTTACCTACAATTTAGCCTATGTGATCATTCAGTTTCATATCCCAACAAAGCATTACATCCAGATATTTGTATGAGTTGGCATATTTCAACTGTGACTCGATGATATTATAGTTTTGTGAAGTGCACAGGTTTACATTTATGATCATATAAAACAAGTCGCCCATCTTTGAACCATTTTGAGATCTGACAAGATCTGGCTGAACATTTGTGCATCTTCTTTTGGACAATACTTACAGTACTTAATTACAGATAACTGCATCATCTGCAAAAAGTCTGAGGTTACTATTGTCTGCAGGGTCATTTATATGACACACGAACAGCAAGGGTCCCAACACTCTTCCTTGGAGGCACACCTGAAGTTACTTCTACATCTGATGATGACACTCCATCCAAGATAATCTGCTGTGTCCCACCTACCAAAAACTCCTCAATCCAGTGACAAATTTCACTTGATACAGCAAATGATTGTACCTTAGACGATAAGCATAGATGTGGTACTCAAATGATTTTCGGAAATCAAGAAATACTGCATGTACCTTACTGCCTTGATCTAAAGCTTTCATTATGAAGCGTTAGAATAGTATAAGTTGGGTTTCGCATTATTAATCTTTCTGGAATATATGCTGTTGGTATGGAAAGAAAACTGACAGGTAGTCAGTCGTATCAGAGAAGATTTTGATGACAAAACAGTTTTTATCCAATTCTTCAGCCTGATGATGTTCACAGCTCCCCTTCCAATGAAATGGGGGAAAAACTTGCTTTCCAATTACTGATGGCTGGTTTTGGTCTGACTAGCAGATCTTCACTTCTAAGACACACTGCTATTCAAACTGAAACCAGTCATCATTAACAAAAAATGTTAGTGTCCCCATGACTTACTACTAAATGCCGCTTTGAGATGGCTTGCCTGAATCCTGCATCTTGTCCTGCTCCTTCTGTAAAGGAAAGAAAAACACCTTTGTACAAAATGATAAAATCACACTCATGACAAAGTCCTTTAACTCACTGTAATAGGCCTGAAGTTGATCTATACTATCTCATTCATGACAACTGTCTTCCAGAGACGGCTGGTGTCAAAGTTCAGATAAAGTGGTAAAGTTGCCTTTTAAATTACTGCAATCAAAGTTGTCATTATTACTTGCCATGTAGTGGTTTTCAGCAAACTGTCATTTAAACTAGTTCTTCACACATAAGTAACTCCACTTACCACACAGTATTTAGATGATATTACTGATATCAGTTAGGAGGGTTTCACATTACTTCACACGACTTATACATCATGTTGAGTACCATCTTGTTCACAGTGAAACTTTAGCAGACTTCTAACACCTGCAAGTTAAAGCATGGAGACCATATGTACTGCATGCTAACAAACCCAACTCCTTATCTTGCAGTCCACAGGTAGATCTTGTTTTCAGGTGATAGTGGCACAGGGAATGCCCTACTCAGAACAGCTAGTGCTTGCAGCTGCCCCTGATAACAATACTCATTCTGCTCATTGAAACTGATCATTGTCATCCCTCAAGAGGCTTTGGACTGACCTGATAATTTTCTAGTGGAAGGAGTGTTTAAAGTGCAGCTCAGTAAAAAGTTTGTGTATCTTGCAAAATGAAACACAGATTATTTTAGAAGTTGAACATGAATACCTAAGACAGGATCATTCTAAGTGGCTTGTAGCCAAAATGTTCGTTACATTATCCAAAAGCCTTGCTATGTCATTAATCTGTGGATTCTACAATGTACTAGAATTTAAAGAATGTAAATCAAAACAAGTAGTTAGATAATATAGGCAATATTCTACTAAATTTTCCCTCACATTAGTTTTCATTTTCTTCTTCTTTGCCTTCCCTCATCCTCACTACAGATGAGTGTCTCATTAGTTGGTCTGAGTGACCATCCTTTCTGTTCAAACCTAACGTAACCTTTCCTTCTTTCTTTCCCTGATGAAGGAATAATTAGTCCTATAAGCTAAATAGTGTGTTCCTTCTACTTTTACGAGTTTCTATTTGTGGTATTACACATTTTGCCTCCTGACCAGCAATTGTCTCAAATTTATTTACTGACATGCACAAAAGTTCATCTGGTAAATTCTTTTTCACAGAATATCTTACAAAATACTGAAAACTTCTCATCATACTCATCATACTCATTCTGCTCATTGAAACTGATCATTGTCATCCCTCAAGAGGCTTTGGACTGACCTGATAATTTTCTAGTGGAAGGAGTGTTTAAAGTGCAGCTCAGTAAAAAGTTTGTGTATCTTGCAAAATGAAACACAGATTATTTTAGAAGTTGAACATGAATACCTAAGACAGGATCATTCTAAGTGGCTTGTAGCCAAAATGTTCGTTACATTATCCAAAAGCCTTGCTATGTCATTAATCTGTGGATTCTACAATGTACTAGAATTTAAAGAATGTAAATCAAAACAAGTAGTTAGATAATATAGGCAATATTCTACTAAATTTTCCCTCACATTAGTTTTCATTTTCTTCTTCTTTGCCTTCCCTCATCCTCACTACAGATGAGTGTCTCATTAGTTGGTCTGAGTGACCATCCTTTCTGTTCAAACCTAACGTAACCTTTCCTTCTTTCTTTCCCTGATGAAGGAATAATTAGTCCTATAAGCTAAATAGTGTGTTCCTTCTACTTTTACGAGTTTCTATTTGTGGTATTACACATTTTGCCTCCTGACCAGCAATTGTCTCAAATTTATTTACTGACATGCACAAAAGTTCATCTGGTAAATTCTTTTTCACAGAATATCTTACAAAATACTGAAAACTTCTCATCATACTCATCATACTCATTCTGCTCATTGAAACTGATCATTGTCATCCCTCAAGAGGCTTTGGACTGACCTGATAATTTTCTAGTGGAAGGAGTGTTTAAAGTGCAGCTCAGTAAAAAGTTTGTGTATCTTGCAAAATGAAACACAGATTATTTTAGAAGTTGAACATGAATACCTAAGACAGGATCATTCTAAGTGGCTTGTAGCCAAAATGTTCGTTACATTATCCAAAAGCCTTGCTATGTCATTAATCTGTGGATTCTACAATGTACTAGAATTTAAAGAATGTAAATCAAAACAAGTAGTTAGATAATATAGGCAATATTCTACTAAATTTTCCCTCACATTAGTTTTCATTTTCTTCTTCTTTGCCTTCCCTCATCCTCACTACAGATGAGTGTCTCATTAGTTGGTCTGAGTGACCATCCTTTCTGTTCAAACCTAACGTAACCTTTCCTTCTTTCTTTCCCTGATGAAGGAATAATTAGTCCTATAAGCTAAATAGTGTGTTCCTTCTACTTTTACGAGTTTCTATTTGTGGTATTACACATTTTGCCTCCTGACCAGCAATTGTCTCAAATTTATTTACTGACATGCACAAAAGTTCATCTGGTAAATTCTTTTTCACAGAATATCTTACAAAATACTGAAAACTTCTCATCACATCTTTATGTATTAGTATCCCAAATATTACCACTCCAACCAATAAAAAAATCCATTGGCAAGATGAAGTAATATGCACAAGAGCATGTTGCAAAGTCAATTCCGTTGTCAGATTCAGTCTGTTGCATTAATTTTTCCCACCTGGCTCGCATTAGAGCTTCTGTAAAGTTTGGAAGGTAGGAGAGTACTGGCAGAAGTAAAGCTGTGAGGACGGGGCGTGAGTTGTGCTTGGATAGCTCAGTTGGTAGAGCACTTGCCGGAGAAAGACAAAGGTCCCAAGTTCGAGTCTCGGTCCGGAACACAGTTTTAATCTGCCAGGAAGTCTCAATTATTCTCTTCTGATAATACCTTCTTTTACATACAGTTTCATTTTAAGATAAACGTATTTTCCCCTCATAAGATATGTTATACAGGACTACTTTATCAGACTATAAACAGTGAACTCAAAAGTAAAAAGGAATCAAACAGGCATTGATAGTGTTTCACATTACAAAAATTACAGTAACCATCTTTTATCCTGAGGTTATATTTATCAGTTAAGAGACAAAAAATTGAGAAGTGTCTTATCTAGTGAGAGGCTGTTGTTGTTGTTGTTGTTGTTGTGGTGGTGGTGGTGGTGGTGGTGGTGGTGGTGGTGGTGGTACCTATGGCAGTAAGTGCACAGGTTCTGTCCTCACACTTAGGAGACAGTTTGGTTTCATGTAAATACAAGACAAGCCCCCACATGACCATAATATTGTGCTAACCTAACAACCCTAAAGTTCATATCCAAAAGTAGGCTTGTCAATGAAGTACAACACTGAGCACTGAAAGCACATTTCTTATAAACTTTAACACACAGCCAGAAGAGAACCTGAACTCAACTCTTAGGCAGAGATTGCTGCCATTTATACAACCAATATTCCAAAATATACAAAGATTAAAACAGAAATTTCGAGAATATGCCGGAAAAGATAAATAGTAAATAAATAATTGCTGTTGGTTGGGGGTGAACTGGTAACCCATTCCAACCAGTGTTGCTCACAGCTATGCCACAGTGCCTGCAGATCTGCTCATGACATTGCTAGCTGACTGTAGATGAGCTTGGATGATGAGCAAATGTTTCTGTCCAGTTGGACTGAAGTTTTTCTTACTGTGCTTCACCACAGGATTCCTTGAAAGGCAGTTGGCGATCTTGTTTGCATCTGTTTTTGTGTATCACTATGATGTCATATTCCTGAATCCTCAATGCCTGTCCTGCCAATCAACCCAAAGAATCTTTCAGCTTAGTCAGACAGCATGGAGAATGGTGATCCAGCACCTTTTCAGACCATCCTGAATATATACTAGAACTACATTTGTCTTATAGCTGTTAGCTTCGGTGAGAAATTTCCTCTTGGAATTCTCGTCATACAGTGGTATAACGTGAGATGATAGTGCCTTCTTCAGATCAAGGAAAGATCTTTCTTGCTCCTTATTGAGGGGAAAATTTGGCACCACCCTGCAATAGTTCGTACTATGGACATACCTCGGTACGAAAGTCCTATATGGATTCGTGGTAGCATGAGCCCATTCAAAGAACTTGTTAGTGCCAAGAGTTGAAAAATGTAACTACTCTTATTTTCTCTTGATGAGGATGTACTTTACTGCCATTCACTAGCTAACCTAAGATATTACTTTCTTGTGTGATGAAGATGCACTTTCCTGGGTGCATATAGAGGCCTAGAGTCTCAATATTTCATGGCTGTCAGATGACTTAGATGGTTTCAAATGTCTCCAAAAATGTGACTGTGTTGATAGCAAAGGCAGTTCACCCTTTTACGGTATCAAAGCAGGTTTTGTCATGCACACTAAGGTACCTGGAGTATTACACAGTCCAAACAGTATAATTTAAAACTCTGAGGCCATCAGGTGCTATGAAGGCAATCTTTTCCCTGTCAGCCATATTAACCTCTGTTTGCCTGTTGCCTGTCCATAGCTGAGAAATACAAGCTCCTTTCGAAGCACATTAATGCGTAGCAATGGGTAGATAACTTTCTTCCTGATTTTGTTCAGTCATTGGTAGTAGGTGCAGAAATGCCATGTGCCATTCTTCACAAGAACAAGCGAGGACCAAAGAGTCCTTGAAGATTCATTGAGGTAATCCTGCAGCATCTTTTCCACTTACTCCTCGATTATTTGGCGACACCCTGTAAGAGCACTTGCTGATTGGTGGGTGATCTGTCAGAGTTGGTAGTGTTTTATCATAGGCTGTTTTGTATGTCTTTTCTCCACTCCAGATCTAAAAGGATTCGAAAACTGTCGTAGAATGACTGACAATTACCGACAGTGTTTCCTCAGTCAGGCCAGATCCTAATGGCAATTGGTTTATAGCTTCATCTCCTATGGTGTCTGTGGTGGTAGTGTAACAAGGTTTCTTGTTGATGGCACTAAGCTGTCTTTCATGGACTGTTTCTGCTGCAATGCTTATGATTGTTGCTGATGTATAGATTCCTTTTGCGAGCCCGAGCAGCTTTTTGCAATTGACAAAAGCTTAACAGTTCAGCTGAGCACGTCAATTGATGACTGGATTTCAGTTTGTTGACAGCGGGATAATGTTTTCAACATCAAACAACTTCCCAGAGCAGTCATTGTTCTGTGTGCTTGTTGGAATAGCATTATTGATCTGGAGGTATGCTCTGCAGCAGTATGACTGCTTGTGATGCTTGCAAGAACTCCCATCTGAGACTGCATTCTGTTAAAACAACAAACTTGAAGGTCTGTGTTCTGTCATTGACAGTTACACCTGCTGTACATGTTCCTGTCAGCTAGACATATCACCTGTTTGTGACCTTCAGTGAGTGGCTGGTATCCCTATACAGTGACATTGGAGAGCTGGGTCACATTCAGGAGTGACCATGTCCAGGGCACAGCGATGAGCTTGTCCTAAAAGTTAAATATAATCAACTGTGGTTGACTGGCATGAACAGAAATTTTGTGACAGTTGACATCTGGTGCTTTATTAGTTGTTGAAAACCCGCCTTTCCTCCAAATGTCTATTCTTCTGTGTGGGTATTATAATTGGCAGAAAAACTGGCAGTACCAGCATTGGTTGGGAGCTGGATGGTTGTGTGATGGCTGCAGCTTAAGTCAGAGTTGGCAGAGTCCATTATTCCTGACACATTTGACTGGTGTATTCAACATTCTATATGGTCAACATTCATGCCTCCTTACTTGTCCAGTTTTGGTTGCCATAAAATCCTGTATCTCTTGTCTCACTACCTGGTGTATGAGATGCAAGGTTGTGGTGATATTTCATAACTACTGTACGGATCACATTTGGGAATATGCCATACTTCTGGTCACTCTTTCCCTTGGATTTCCTTGATGTGCTGACCCCTCTTAATGAATTCCTTGTTTGTTGACATCCTTTACTAGAAAAGCTTGTTACGTATCTTATGTGACTGCTTTAAAGTTTGAGATTTTGTTGGCTTCTGTCATTTGGATTCACAGCTGGCACTTGCTCAAACTCTTTGTATGCAGCTCTTTGTCTCATCTCCATGATGTTGGGCCCTGTTCTTCTTCTAAGCAGACTTGCAGCTGCTTGTCACCATATGTTTTCTTCAGCTTTTAAACTGTTCATTGCATGCATTTATATAGGGCCTTTTGTCTAAGTGATGAAATCTTTAGTGTAATGATAGCACAACTACAATATATTTCACTTCCTGATAAACAGTAACAACTGATGCGTCCAGTAATATTTTTGCCAAAGATTTTTTGGCAGACTGTCTGCTCCTGAATGCTGCCTGCATCAGTTCTCTGGGGCCCAGCAGTGGCTGTGGAAGCGGTGCTGCGCATCCTTGCACTTTGTCGAAAATGTCAGCTACTACTGATCGCTTGTGAGTGTAAAATGTTTTACTGCTGTTGAGTGATGTTCCACAAAAAATATGTAAGATTTGGATTTAACAACCTATTGCACTGCAGGCAAATTTCTCGTTTTTATATATTATGAGTGTGTTACATTGCACTATAGTTCAATTCTTTTATATTGGCGGCTCCCGCATGCCCACCCAGACGCGGGAGATTGCTGTGTTGCCAGTTGCACACGACGCACGCGCCAAGAGAAGCAGCACCACAGTATAGCATAGTTCGCAAGCTTACGTTTAGGGGAGAACGCGCAGTTCATGAAGTAATGCCACCACGGCCGCATTAAGCCTTTCGCTGGTACAGAGACGTGCTCCCTGCATTCCGCGCTGTGCGCGATTTTGTCACTGCACTGCTCGCCTGTGCAGACACACTTTTGTTGCAGTCGCGAAAGATGGAATATTTCTCAATATTACATACGACACCTATGTGGTACTTAAATTAAATGAGATATTGTTACACAGTAAATTTTATATGAAATTTAGGTATTTTGTCCACATTTCATTCTCAACATTGTGGCAACTAAAATCGACCATACGGAAAGTATACTCTATGGACATTTACCTCTGCAAACTCTTTCAAAATTTCGTGCAATGGTTTACTATATTTAATGCTGCACAATAACTGGGTTGAACATCGAAACAAAATTAAGTCATTTATGGGGGGAAGGTGTCAGTTAAGATGATGTGTAAAACTCTAATTTTTGGGCCAAATAGTTTTAGTGAAATCCAATGATAAGTGTGTCAAAGCAGTGAGAACACCATGTGTCTGCACAGGCGAGCATTGCAGTGATGACAAAATCGCGCACAGCGCGGAATGCGGGGAGCACGTGTCTGCAGCAGCGAAAGGGTTAATGAAGAGACAAAGCACTAGAAACTTCAAAAAATTGCATTCAAATGAATAAAATTCGTGAAGTAAGACACTTCGATATTGTTTTTAAATAAAGAAAATATTACGCACCGCACAAGGTTTGAACTTTACACCTTTCGCTTACTAACCCAACGCCTTAACCGTTACGCTACCGCAACTCGTCATACAATGTAACACCACAAGGTATCTAACAGGTCATGCAAAATACTGACAAACACTGTTGGTATGATTATGAATTACTCACACTTCATCGAAGTACAATAGGAAATAAACAATTACCGCTGTTCTTTATTGCGAAAAAGCGGTTCGTGAGATTGATACAAACACCTTTCCTTGCTATCGCCTGAATTGGAAGACTTATTGCTTGTTTGGTTTAATTAATTAATAGAACATGAAGCAGTTGGTATAAAGAATGCTTTTTCCAAACTTTCTATAAAAGAAAATCTGCTATCAAGACATTGCTTTTGTTCTATTACTTTATTTATGGCTGAACGTTTCTAAAACTGAAGACACTCGTCCGTGCTCTGCTCTGCAGTCGAGATCTGGCAACGTCGTTCTCTGTTCATTGGCTGACTGTGTTTTGTGACGTCAGATGCGCAGAACAAACCTAAACTCGGCCGCCAACATATATGACGCGCACTTTAATATGCAGGATAGGATTGTGGCTCAAAATGAATGTTATAGTTCATGAGTGAAAATGACAACATTACTGTGTTGTTTAACGTTATTCTTAATAGTTTGCATCTCGTTCTTTTTCCTTTTAGAAGCTATTCTTCTTGCAATTTTTACATCAGAAATTTGTATGTTTCGTCAAGCCACAGTCAGTAACTGTGGTGTAACGAGTTTTACTGTCATGGTTTCATTTCTTATGGTACGTGTGTGTGATAAACAGTGTGAATACCTTGCAGTACATGCAATCTAGCAATGCAGGTACTCTACACATTTTGAGGTCCACATGGATTCAAGGAGAACGTAATGCTGATTGGAAGTGATATTTAAGACATTCAGTTACATTTAAAGTAGTAAAACTGACAACTTTTGGAGCTGTCCAGAGGGCATAACATCTCTCATCTCGGAGGCAGGCTAGATCATGTCTCGGTCCATGTCTCTTCAGCATGCATTCTACCTTTCTAGAAGTTGCTCCACAGTATGGAAGGAATGCAGCTAACTTGACCTCTTCTGCAGCTTTATGAGGTGTATTTCAGCAACAATTTTATTAAGAGATCTAGGGTTATACATTTAGAAGTGCATGGGTACGTGCTTTGGACATTGAGCAAACATGTAGTCTTGATGCTTATAGGGACATGAGAGCGACAGTTTCAAATGTGGCACTGGACACTCATGCCACATAACAGGGCTCGGTCCCACAGGGGTATGGAGCTGCTAAGAGCTGCCCAATATGCCTCCCACATGTCACTTCAGCCCTCTCTGGGAAGTTCCAAATGCCATCGTTACATCTATATTGGCAGAACACTGTGCTAGCCACAGCAACCAGTGATTTTTAACTCGTGGTGGTGGTGGTGGTGGTGGTGGTGGTGGTGGTGGTGGTGGAGACAGCTATTGAAAGCTAGTGTTTTGTTCGATGTGACACGGCTTGTAAACTGAGAAGATTTCATTTAGACATGCCACCGCAAAAGACTCTGAGGACAAAAAGATTGTGTCCTATGTCTGTAATATCAGTGAGTTGCAATTGGAATTAGTAAACTTGTACAAAGACCCAGATGTAACACTTTGTTTGTATACCTATGAAGGAATGATCACATAGGCTCAGTTGCGAGTAAAGCAGTTGGTAGACTTCAGTTTATTGATAGAATACTGGGGAAATGCAGTTGGTCTACAAAGGCAATTGCTTACAAAACACTCGTGCGGCCCATTCTAGAATATTGTTATGTGTATGGGATCTGTACCAGATAGGACTAATTGGGTATTTTGAACATAGATAGGGCAGCACGAATACTGATAGCTTTGTTTGACTCATGCGAGTGTATCGTGGATGCTGAAGAAACTAAACTGACAGACTCCTGAAGATAAATGTAAAATATCCTGAGAAAGACTACATACAAAGTTTTAGGAACTGGCTTTGAATACTTTAGGAATATACTAGAATCGCCCTACATACCACTCCCATAGGGGTTGTGAGAATTAATTATAGTCCACACAGAGACAATTAAGCAGTCATTCTTTCTGTACTCCATTTGTGAATGAAATGGGGGAAAGGCCCAATAACTGGTGCAATGGGATGTATCCTCTGAAATGCACTTCAGTGGTTTTCAGTGTGTAGATGTGGATGTAGAGGTAGCCTGTTACATTTCCAGAGACCGTAACTCCATGAAAACAAGTAACTATGTAAAAAGGTAAGATTTGTTGATATCCATTATTTGGATAGGAATAATGCCTGTGATATATGGAACATGAAATTAAGTAAGAATTGAAGAAAGAAGAAAAAAAACCACGATTATGCCCTGAAATGAAATGCTTTACACTCCAAATCAAACAGGTTTGCAGTTTATGTAATGTAAATTTTATGCCTGTGAAATGGAAAACAGTGTCTAAACTTAATTGTTAGTGTGGTTTATAGTGAAAATGTACTGAATGAACAAAACATGGCAAAAATCTAACAAGTGGTTTTAGGAGAAAAGTGGTATTTACAATGGAACAAGGATTAGCATACCTACTTAATCATCAATTAATAACAGAGAACTTGTTTTATCACTGAACTTCATAAACACTGCATGCCAGCTAATGTTAACTGTTCATCATTATCACTGAGGCCTGCAAGCCTTGGGTGAGCTGGCCATCATAAAGATAAATGGTTGGAATGTCAGAAAATGTGTACATATGTTCTCACAAAGGAATGTTTGTGGAAAGTTTTATGCAGCACACCATGAATTCCTCTCCTCTGCCAATCTTTTCACCTCAGAATAGCACTTGCAACTATGTCATCAATTATTTGCTGGATGTTTCCCAATCTGTCTTCCTCTGCAGCTCCCTCTAGTACTATGGAAGTTATTCCCTGATGTCTTAACAGATGTCCCATCATCCTGCACCTTCACCTTGTCAGTCTTTTACATATATTCCTTTCCTCGTTGGTTCTGTGGATAACCTTCTCATTCCTTACCTCATCAGTCACTTAATTTTTAGCATTATTCTGTAGCACCACATCTCAAATGGTTAGATTCTCTTCTCTTCTGTTCCGATTTTCCACTAGGCCATGTTTCACTACCATATAATGCTGTGCTCCAGACAGACAATCTCAGAAATTTCTTCCTCAAATTAAGGCCTATGTTTGATACAAGCAGAATTCTATTGGCCAGGAATGCCTTTTCTGCTAGTGGTAGTCTGCTTTTCACATTGTCCTTGCTTTGCCCATCGTGGGTTATTTTGCTGCCTAGGTAGCAGAATACCTTAACTTAGTCTACTTTGTGATGACCAATTCTGATGTTAAGTTTCTGACTGTTCTCATTTCTGCTACTTCTTATTTGCTGCTGCTCATTACTTTAGTCTTTCATTGATTTTGTTTCAATCCATATTCTGTACACATTAGAATGTACATACTTTTTAACACATCCTGTAATTCATCTTTGCTTTTACCGAGAGTAGCAATGTTATCAGTGAATCTTATTGATGATATCTTTACTAACTGAATTTTAATCTCACTCTTGAACCTTTCTTTTATTTCCCCATTGCTTCTTTGATGTACAGATGGAACAGTAAGGGCGATAGTCTACTTCCCTGTCTTACACCCTTATTAATCCAGGCACGTCATTCTTGGACATCGTCTCTTATTGTTCTCTCTTGATTCTTGTACATGTTGTATATTACCCATCATTCCCTGTAACTGATGCCTATTTTTCTCAGAATTTCAAACATCTTGCACCATTTTATATTGTCAAACACTTTTCCAGATCTTCAGACCCTATGAATGTACCTGGATTTTTCTTCAGTCTTGCTTTCATTATGAACTGCAATGTCGGAACTGGCTCTCTGGTGTCTTTACCTTTCCTAAAGCCAAACTGTCATCTAACACATCCTCAATTATCTTTTTCCTTCTTCTGTGTGTTATTCTTGTCAGCAACTTGGATGCACGAGCTGTTAAGCTGATTGTGTGGTATTTTCGCACTTGTCTGCTCTTGCAATCTCCAGAACTATGTGGATGATTCTCTGAAAGTTTGATGGTATATTGCCAGTCTCATACATTCTATTGTTGCCACTTCTTGCAGTGATTTTACGATAGAATGATATTACAATAGAATGTTATCTATCCCTTCTGCCTTATTCGATCTTAAGTCTTCCAAAGGTGTTTCTGAGACTGGATCCCCTATCAACTCCTGTTTCTTCTTTTGTCATGTCATCAGACAATTCCTCCTGTCCCTAAAGGCCTTAAACATACTACCTCCAGCTTTTCGCTCTCTCCTCCCCATTTAACAGTGGAATTCCCATAGCACTTTTGATGTTATCACTCTTGCTTTTAATTTCATCGAATGTTTTCTGGCTTTTCTGTATGCTGAGTCAGTCCTTCTGACAATTTTGTTTCAATTTTTTCATAATTTTCATGCAGCTATTTCACATTAGCTTCCCTGCACTACTTATTAGTTTAATTCCACCCCTGCATTTCCATGCACATTTTTTTACTTCATTCTTTTGTTGATCAACTGAAATATTTGTTATCCTTGGTTTCTTCAGCTGTATTTCTACTACTTATGTTTTTCTTTCCAACTTCTGTGATAGCCGTTTCTGGAGATATCCATTCCTCCTCAGCTGAACTGCCTAGTGAGCTATTCATTATTGCAGTATCTACAACCTCAAGAGAACTTGGTGTGTCTCTTCATTCCTTGGTGCTAGTCTCTTAAATGTCAACCTACTCTTAATCATTACTAAATTGTGATCTGACTGTATCTGCCCCAGGGTATACCTTAAATTCCAATATGTGATTTTGGAATCTCTGCTTGACCCTGATGTAATCTGGCTGGAATCTTCCCATATCTCCTGGCTTTATCAAACTATACCACCTCCTCTCTTGTCTCTTGAACAGAATATTTGCTATTACTAGCTGAAATTTATTGCAGAACTCAGTCTTTCTCCTCTCTCATTTCTACCACCAAGACTATATTCTCCCATAACCCCTTCTTGTAGATTAAAACTGAAGAAACTGCAAAAAGGTGGGAATTAAAGGAGATGGGACCTGGATAAACTGACTAAACCAGGGTTTGTACAGTGTTTCAGGGAGAGCATAAGGGAACAATTGACAGGAATGGGGGGAAAGAAATACAGAAGAAGAAGAATGGGTAGCTTTGAGGAATGAAAGTGAAGGCAGCAGAGAATCAAGTAGGTAAAAAGACGAGGGCTAGTAGAAATCCTTGGGTAACAGAAGAGATACTGAATTGAATTGATGAAAGGAGAAAATATAAAAATGCAGTAAGTGAAGCAGGCAAAAAGGAATACAAACATCTCAAAAATGAGATCGACAGGAAGTGCAAAATGTCTAAGCAGGGATGGCTAAGAGGACAAATATAAGGATGTAAAGGCTTATCTCAAGAGGGGTAAGATAGATACTGCCAATAGGAAAATTAAAGAGACCTTTGGAGAAAAGAGAACCACTTGTATGAATATTAAGAGCTCAGATGGAAACCCAGTTCTAAGCAAAGAAGGGAAAGCAGAAAGGTGGAAGGAGTATATAGAGGGTCTATACAAGGGCAATGTACTTGAGGACAATATTGTGGAAATGGAAGAGGATGTAGATGAAGATGAAATGATACTGCGTGAAGAGTTTGACATAGCACTGAAAGACCTAAGTCGAAACAAGGCCCTGGGAGTAGACAACATTCCATTAGAACTACTGACAGCCTTGGGACAGCCAGTCCTGACAAAACTCTACCATCTGGTGAGCAAGATGTATGAGACAGGTGAAATTCCCTCAGACTTCAAGAAGAATATAGTAATTCCAATCCCAAAGAAAGCAGGTGTTGACAGATGTGAAAATTACCGAACTATCAGTTTAATAAGTCACAGCTGCAAAATAATAATGCGAATTCTTTACAGACGAATGGAAAAACTGGTAGAAGCCGACCTCGGGGAAGATCATTTTGGATTCCATAGAAATGTTGGAACACGTGAGGCAGTACTGACCCTACGACTTATCTTAGAAGAAAGATTAAGAAAAGGCAAACCTACGTCTCTAGCATTTGTAGACTTAGAGAAAGCTTTTGACAATGTTGACTGGAATACTCTCTTCGAATTCTGAAGGTGGCAGGGGTAAAATACAGGGAGCAAAAGGCTATTTACAATTTGTACAGAAACCAGATTGCAGTTATAAGAGTTGAGGGGAATGAAAGGGAAGCAGTGGTTGGGAAGGGAGTGAGACAGGGTTTTAGCCTATCCCCAATTTTATTCAATCTGTATATTGAGCGAGCAGTGAAGGAGACAAAAGAAAAATTCAGAGTAGGCATTAAAATCCATGGAGAAGAAATAAAAACTTTGAGGTTCGCCGATGACATTGTAATTCTGTCAGAGACAGCAAAGGACTTGGAAGAGAAGTTAAAACGGAATGGACAGTGTATTGAAAGGAGGGTATAAGATGAGCATCAACAAAAGCAAAACGAGGATAATAGAATGTAGTCAAATTAAGTCGGGTGATGCTGAGGGAATTAGATTAGGAACTGAGACACTTAAAGTAGTAAAGGAGTTTTGCTATTTGGGGAGCAAAATAACTGATGATGGTCGAATTAGAGAGGATATAAAATGTAGACTGGCAATGGCAAGGAAAGCGTTTCTGAAGAAGAGAAATTTGTTAACATCGAGTATAGATTTAAGTGTCAGGAAGTCGTTTCTGAAAGTATTTGTATGGAGTGTAGCCATGTATGCAAGTGAAACATGGACAATAAATAGTTTGGACAAGAAGAGAATAGAAGCTTTCGAAATGTGGTGCTACAGAAGGATGCTAAAGATTAGATGGTTGTGGCACAACTTGACTAGAAGGAGGGATCAGTCAGTAGGACATGTTCTGAGGCATAAAGGGATCACCAATTTAGTACTGGAGGGCAGCGTGGATGGTAAAAATCATAGAGGGAGACCAAGAGATGAATACACTAAGCAGATTCAGAAGGATGTAGGCTGCAGTAGGTACTGGGAGATGAAGCAGCTTGCACAGGATAGAGTAGCATGGAGAGCTGCATCAAACCAGTCTCAGGACTGAAGGCAACAACAACAACAACAACAACAACCCCCCCCCCCCCCTTCTTCCACACCTTCCCTTACAATTGCATTCCAATCCCTCATGAGTATTAGATTTTCACCTTCATTTACATAATTGATTATATGTTCAACCTCCTCATATATTTTCTCTCTCCTTTCATTGGTTGTTTGTTCTTTTTCTTGTGGTCACCTCCCTCTTGGCAGTCCCCTCCCAGAGATCTGAATGGGGGACTAGTGCGGAATCTTTTGCCAATGGAGAGCTAGTCATGATTACACACTGATGAAGTGGATGAAAATCCTTATGGGCCACTTCTAGTAAGATTGACAATGGTAACAGTGATGGAGGTGATTTGTTAAATTTCTGGGCATTGGTGAATATTGCATGACAGGTAAAGTTATGTCTAAAGATACTGTAAATTTCTAGGAAAATAATTCCTGTTCATATATCACATTGTGCCCTGCTCATCATTGTTGATGCCACCTCCCTTTACTTTAATATCCTGATGCCAATGGTCTTCCCACTATTGAGCACAACCTTTCCCAATGCCTGACAGATCCGAAACCTACAACCTCCTTCCTAGTTGCCATGATCAATTATATCATCACTCAAAATTACTTCTGCTGTGAAGGCATCATCTACAAACATAGCTGGGGTACAGCAGTGGGCATCTGTGTGGCACCATCCTTTGCCAACCTATTCATGGACAATCTAGAGGAATCCTTTCCAACAACTTAATTTCCAAACCCCTCACTTAGTTAAGATTCATTGATGAAATCTTCGTGATCTAGATTGAGGGTGAGGGCACCCTATCCACATTCCTCCAGAACATCAACACCTTCTCCCCCATTTTCACTTCACATGGTCCTCGTCAACCCAGCAAGCCACTTTCCTTGATGTTGACCTCCACCTCAAAGATAGCTACATCAGTATCTCTGACCATATCAAACCTACCAACTGCCACTTTGACAGCTGTCTTCCATTCCATTTCAAGAATCCCTTCCATACATACAGCCTTGCCACCCATGGCTATCACATCTGTAGTGACGAGCAGTCCCTCTTGAAATATACCAAGAGTCTCAATGAGGCCTCCACAGACTGTAATTACGCTCCCAACCTTGCACAGAAACACACATCCTGTGCCTTATCTCTCTAGTCATCCCAACATCCCAAAGTCCCACAGAGGAACATTCCCCTCGTGACTCGGTACCACCCAGTACTGGAGCAACTGTATCATGTTCTCCACCAGGGTTTTGACTGTATCTCGGTGTGCCCTGACATAAGGAATGTCCTACCCACTAACCTTCCAACCCCTCCCATAGTGGTATTCTGCTATCCACCAACCCTGTGTAATATCCTCATCCATCCCTACACAACCCCTGCTCCCAATCCCTTTCCACATGGCTTATATTCCTTTAATAGACCTAGATGCAAGACCTATCCTATACATCCTCCCGCCACCACATACGCCAGTCGGGTCACAAGCATCACCTATCCGATCAGATGCAGGACTACCTGTGAAACCAGTCGTGATGTACAAGCTAAGTTTCTAGCAGTGTGCTGTATTCTACATGGACATGACAACCAATAAGTTGTCTGTCCACGCGAATGACCAGTGACAAACTCTGGCCAAGAAACAGCTGGACCACCTGTTGCTGAGCACACTGCCCAACATAAGGTTCTTCATTTTAATGGCTGCTTCACAACCTGTGCCTTCTGGATCCTTCCTACCACCAGCTTTTCTGAATTTTGCAGGTGGGAACTCTCCCTCCAGTGTATACTATGTTCCCATAACCCTCCTGGCCTCAGTCTTAGTCATTGTCCTAAACCCACCTATCCCCTTTCCTGTTCCTACACCAGCACTAAACAACCTTCTGTTCCACCAGCATACCAACAGTCTTTTACTTCTCTTGTTTCCTGCTCCCCCCCCCCCACCCCCTCCATCCCCCCCCTCCATCCTCCCCCACCCCCCACCCCACCCTCTAACATCCTGACTGCACTTAGCTGCCCTACCCTCTCTCCACCTTTCCATGCATGCTCCCACAAGGAGCACTTTACTGTCCATCACCCCTATCCTGTTATCCCTCCCCCGCCCCACCCCAGTGCCCTTCTTATCCCCACCACCCAGATTGCTTCTCCCACAATGTGCTGCTGCTCACACTCTGTCCTTGGCAACTCGTGGCTGAAAGCTTACTTGCTGGACATTTTTGCTGTGCCTACCTGTGACTCAGCATCTCTGCTACATGGTGAGTAGCAGTCTATCCTTTTTGTAATACTGTCATTATTCCATCCTGGATTTTCCATTGTTTGGCGATGCCTGATCTGTCATTTATTGCTTTGCTTCCTACCTTCTTCCTCCACTACATTAAGCCACTATGTAAGATTTATACTTTCTCCAGTACTCCAGCTGTACACTTTTTTCATTCCTCTCTTCTACTGTCTGTTTTCTTTCTGGTGTTTCTGGGATTTTGTTCTGCTGGAAACGTCCGCACCTCCTAATTTTGTTTCTATAGTTTGTTCCATCTTCAATTTCTTACTTATTTTTATGTTAATTTCTTCTAAATATTTTTCCTAAGGCAGTTGGGGTTGCTGTTTCATTTTTCAAAATGAGGTAAAATTTTGTCAGTCTGCTAGGACCTATACTTTGGAAGGCTCGTAGAACATTAGCTGTCTTTTGTAATTTAGTCTCGATGCTTTATTCTATATGATTCAGTACTTCTTCAGTGTTTCTACTTTTCTTTGGTTTCCCAGTATCTTCCTCGCAAGATGTCTTGTTTTTTTTGTGAGTAATTGATATTCTTTTATTGCTCATAAAATGTGTGTTTCTGATAGTTAAACTTCCTAGGTGAGTTATTGTCTTGTAACCATGAATTTTCACAGTCATAGATATTTTGATTATAAATGCCTTTTATTAATTGAAATGTTAAGTTCAGATTTGCACATTTATTTCATGGGTAGGCATTCTAATATTCTATAATTAGATGATGAATGGATTCACTACCTGTAAAGGAACTTTTGAACATTATCAATCCCTTTATGGCTGTCAACAAATTTTATTTTAGCTGTTGCAGTTTTTGCTAGTTCTAATTATGAAGCATATAAAATAGATGAAAAAATCTCATTCTGAAACCGTAAGCGAACTACAAGGTGACAATTCCAATCATTTGAAGCACGCACATGAATAACCAGTGAAAATAATGTAATGCTTGAATTTCTCCACACATACTGCT
Organism: Schistocerca serialis cubense; assembly: GCF_023864345.2. NCBI lineage: Eukaryota > Metazoa > Arthropoda > Insecta > Orthoptera > Acrididae > Schistocerca > Schistocerca serialis. The sequence continues at coordinate 628,747,583 of NC_064642.1, read as the reverse complement.
TCCTTGATTGCTGGATTTGTACTAATGTCATCCATAGTGGCCAGTACTGACTAAGCCTGGAGGAGTCTGACTGCTTCTAACTATGGCAATATTTTTAATCATTTCAATTTTTTTTTCCAGCCTGTCAGAAAAATGTGAAAAACACCACAAAGAGGAAACCAGTTGAAGTCAGACAGACAACAGCAAGTAGATTGCGCATGGAAAAAGCTAATCCTTTACTTACCATTGGGAAATGTACAGGATTAACTTCAACATTTAAAGTTAAAACTCCTGCCTCATCACTGGTGAGAAGCACAAATATTACAAGGAAACCATTCACAGCAACTACAGCAGCAGCACCAAAACAATTGTTTAAGGTTCCAAGATGCAATGAAAAGAAAATTAACAATGAAAATAAATATACTGGGCCAGTACAGCAGAAGAGTTCTGTACTGACTGTGAAAAAAACTCCCAGTACATTTACACCAGTTAATCGAATAAAAAATGTTAATGCCAATGTAAGTGGTGTCTCAAAGCTTCCCCCGTCAACACAGAAGAATAGACCACAGCTCTCTGCAAGTGCCAGACAGAAAAATGTTCCTACAACAAATCAGCGTGCAGGACTGAGGCGCTCATCATCAGCCACAACATTTCATTCACATGTCGGTTCCATGCAGCTAAAGAGTGTGAGAAGCCCTTCAGTTCCAGACATATCAAGAGTATCTAAAATTGGCCACTCTTCAGGTGAGTCTTGGAAACTATCTTGGTTCCTTAAATTTAAGAGGTATAAAATTACCCAGAACTGGCTGCCCTATCTATGTGATAATAAAAAACAGTTATCTACATATTGTTAATCTAAAATTGCTTTTGTTCCATAAGACAAATTTTGGGACATGTGCTACTTAATTGTCTGAATAGTTACGGAGATTATGAAAAATGAGGTACTGGTACCCAGCATTTTAGATCTAGATTGTGGGTGTGTTGATAAATCTTTCTGTGGCTCTAGCTCAACACTAGAGCCAGACCAATTAGCCTGTCTAAGATGATAGTCTATCTTACAAGAAAAGTTCTTTTTCTTGCAGTTGGTTTGACAGGCAACTCGAATATAAACTTGAATACTCTAGATATGTTATAAAATGGGATTATTATATATAAAAACAAAGATGAGGTGACTTACCGAACAAAAGCGCGAGCAGGTCGATAGACACACAAACAAACACAAACATACACACAAAATTCAAGCTTTCGCAACAAACTGTTGCCTCATCAGGAAAGAGGGAAGGAGAGGGGAAGACGAAAGGAAGTGGGTTTTAAAGGAGAGGGTAAGGAGTCATTCCAATCCCGGGAGCGGAAAGACTTACCTTAGGGGGAAAAAAGGACAGGTATACACTCGCACACACGCACATATCCATCCACACATACAGACACAAGCAGACATATTTAAAGACAAAGAGTTTGGGCAGAGATGTCAGTCGAGGCAGAAGTGTAGAGGCAAAGAAGTTGTTGAAAGACAGGTGAGGTATGAGTGGCGGCAACTTGAAATTAGCGGAGATTGAGGCCTGGCGGATGACGAGAAGAGAGGATATACTGAAGGGCAAGTTCCCATCTTCGGAGTTCGGATAGGTTGGTGTTGGTGGGAAGTATCCAGATAACCCGGACGGTGTAACACTGTGCCAAGATGTGCTGGCCGTGCACCAAGGCATGTTTAGCCACAGGGTGATCCTCATTACCAACAAACACTGTCTGCCTGTGTCCATTCATGTTGGTAATGAGGATCACCCTGTGGCTAAACATGCCTTGGTGCACGGCCAGCACATCTTGGCACAGTGTTACACCGTCCGGGTTATCTGGATACTTCCCACCAACACCAACCTATCCGAACTCCGGAGATGGGAACTTGCCCTTCAGTATATCCTCTCTTCTCGTCATCCGCCAGGCCTCAATCTCCGCTAATTTCAAGTTGCCGCCACTCATACCTCACCTGTCTTTCAACAACTTCTTTGCCTCTACACTTCTGCCTCGACTGACATCTCTGCCCAAACTCTTTGTCTTTAAATATGTCTGCTTGTGTCTGTATGTGTGGAAGGATATGTGCGTGTGTGCGAGTGTATACCTGTCCTTTTTTCCCCCTAAGGTAAGTCTTTCCGCTCCCGGGATTGGAATGACTCCTTACCCTCTCCTTTAAAACCCACTTCCTTTCGTCTTCCCCTCTCCTTCCCTCTTTCCTGATGAGGCAACAGTTTGTTGCGAAAGCTTGAATTTTGTGTGTATGTTTGTGTTTGTTTGTGTGTCTATCGACCTGCCAGCGCTTTTGTTCGGTAAGTCACCTCATCTTTGTTTTTATATATAATTTTTCCCACGTGGAATGTTTCCTTCCATTATATTAATAAAATGGGATTAATAACACAACTGAATGGTCATTAGTGTGACAATTCTAAACTTAAGAAGGTTCAGTAGAAACTGCAAGGTACCAGGTAAGTTATATATAAAATGTGTGGTCAAGTAGATGATGTATATATTTCTAATGACATTTACACTTTCCACTTGCACTGACGCACATGCAGTACAATCTCATTAATTTCAGTCACATTAATGCTGAGAATGTTGCTGGTTCTTTCATAAAGATCTCCTAGTGTGATGCTTCATACATTTCTGTTCAGAGCAAGTCGTCCACAACTGAATTAAAATCTCTTTTCAAACTCGCCTGCTCCTATGCTCCTATCCCCCCCCCCCCCCTCCATCCTCTCCCTTCCTTAAAACTTTGTGAAATAGTGCATAATTCAAATTTTTCACTTAAAATTGATTTACAGAGGAAAATATGGGAGGTATTCCTTTTTGACTGACACTCTTAAAATGTGAAGTTTGTAACCAGTTTCTGTAGTTATCTTCACAGAAAAACAGGCTGAAGTACCTGATTACCCCATCTCCCACCCCCTCCTGTGACTAAGTCTCACTTCCTGGTCATATTAACTTCTCCAGAGTGCAAAACTATTGTAGAACATAATAGAAGATATCATTTGAGTACCAGTGGAATATGGGCATATTTTCGGTGCATCTTCACCTTGCTTTTTAGGGCCTTATATGCTCTCATTGCAAAATGATATCTAGTTTTAGGTGGTTTAGAACATGGCCTTTCTAATGGAAATGGTTTAAAGGAGTCTGCATAAAACTCCGTTTTGTGAAAGTGTTCTGAAAATACCCATTTTGGGATTTTACAAAAATAAAAAAATTCATCCTCATTTTGTGAATTACTGGGAAGCAATAGAAGAAATTTTTTGCTCTAAGAACTTGTATTGAGTTGTTATGTTCAAAGAGTCAAGTTTGTCCTGCAATTGCTTCCAGATATATAAAAAGCTACATTTAACTTATTTTTGAAGTGCCTATTTTTGACCAAATTTACTTCAAATTATCCTCTCTAAAAGTGAAGATATTATGTCTCAAAGTTGTCAAAAATTCGGGGGTCACTGCTGAAAGTTGCACTATGGGCTCAAGTATTATATTGCCAAAAGGAAAACTTTACCTATGCTCATGGAGGATGTGTTTGAATGTTTACACAGTGTTATCAAAATCCTTTATGGTCATCATTGACATGGAATGGTCCAAAAATAGTGTGATGATACACTGCAGGTATGAAGAAAACAGCTTTTGAAACATGGTGCTGCAGGAGAATGCTGAAGATTAGAAGTCTGGCTCAACCAATAGATGACTCATACAGTCATAGAAAGAGGCATGGAATGCCATAGGTGTGCCTTACTCTTACAGCTCAACAAATACTTTGGCAGTACAATGCAGGGTCATTCCGTGGTTACGGATGTAACATTTGTACAATTGACATTGGAGTACTAACATCAAAATGACGGGCACATAATTTAAAAGTATACAATGAAGGGCATCACTTTGCATGAACAGACTAGCACGATTCGTACCTGCACTTACCACTGAGTAATGAACACAGCTTCTCAGACTTCCTTGGTCCTCAGTACCCTCCTTCAAGCTTTACCAGTTCAACCACTTGCTCTTTGGAATCTCATCTGTGCCAGTAATTCAATGATATTTGGAGCAATTGATTGAGGATATTTCCTGTTGCAGGAACTACATTGATGACATCTGGGTTACAGGTTCTACAGTAGAGGAGCATTTATGAAACATACAGACAGTATTACAATGCCTTGTGGAGAATGGCCTTCTTTGAAAGCTAGAAAAGTGCATTTTTCTTAGCAAAGATGCATGTGCCTATAGATGAACACAGCAAACCCTGCCGAAGCACAAGCATCTGAAGGAACTCGAGTCTCTTTTGGCCAAGATTTTGTATTGTGCCATGTTCATTCCTCAGGCTGAGCATGTCTGCCATCGTCTTGATTAGCTTGGGTAAAAGGACATTAGGTTTGTCTGATCTGTTGATTGTTAATAGGCTTCTTGAACCCTGGCCTTTGATGCCTCCCAATATGGCACTGAACAGCCCGTTGCTTACACATCAGATGCGTCCAAGGCACAGCTTAATTACTCATAGGTGGGAAAGGGTGCACTGGCTATTGTTTTCAGAATGAAAAAAAGTTTCAAGTCTCTCTCTCTCTCTCTCTCTCTCTCTCTCTCTCTCTCTCTCTCTCTCTCTCTCTCTCTCTCTCTCTCTCTCTCTCTTTTAGGATCCTCCAAATCACTGACCATAAACTGTTAGTGTCCTTATTTGGCCCTTCATTCCAAGCTACCATATAGGACTGCCCACTGATAGCTGACTCGCTTTCCCAGCTAATAGTTTCTGCTGTCCGGGTGGGTTGCCTGGAACTTGACTGTGGGTGCAGTTGCAGTGTGGCATACTTTTTTTTTTTCCTCCTGTGGGCTTGACTTGGCACTGTCTGGGTGGTCCTCATGCTCATCACAAAGGAGCTGTCAAGTTGTCATCCCTCATTCCTCGTGTACTCCAGTTGCTGCTGAGTCACACTGGGGTATGCATAGTATTCTAACACCATCCGCAACTGAGCTGGATGGTAAGATTGAAAATATCTGCATCAGTTATGACTTTGTTCATTATAAACATGACCGGTGTGTGAAAATTATATTCCCATCTTCAGATGTCCAAATTTAGTAGTCAGCTGCAAGATGGTCATGTGCCACAAACACCGGACTGCACTGTAGAACAGGTGAACGTGATGGTATGTACACCTGAAGATGGGAATATAACTTTCCTGAAACCAGTCATGTTTTTTAAACAATCACAGCTGAAGCAGATATTTTAAATCTTACACACTGGGACCTGTATGTGGGCTCGTGGTGCCTGCGCACAGAACCAGGTTTGCTGGTTTTACCTGTGGCCAGTCCCAGGACACCCTCTGGACAGGATGGACGTCAGTTACACAAGTCCATTTTTGGGCAGCTTGTAGTGGTTTACAGTTGATGCTTAGACATTTCTCATACGTAACAAAGTTGCCCTCTACACTGTCGACTGCTGCTGTTCACGCATTGGGAGTCATTTTTGCCATTGAGGGATCCCATAGGACCATGTCCAATAAAGGTCGGAAATTTATGTTTCAGGAGTTTGAAGATTTTTGCATTCGGAGATGGAGCTCTTCATGCAGACATTAAAGACTCAGATGAAGTAGTCATTGTCTGCCTCTTCCTGCAATGATGCGTTGTCAAGTTACTTGGCTATATAATGGGTGATGCTGGATGATGGGTGCAGTCTGGCAGAATGTCTGCATGGTTGCCAGACATGGTGTTTCCTGGATTTGCATCATGAATCACATGCCCCTCCCCTCCCCTCTCTGACTGCCATTTGGGCCCGATCTTCAAACTGGTAGTGGGGCTGGCTGCTGGACATTGTGCTGGACCACAAAGATTGGCTGTTGTTTGTGTTCAGGTGGGGTGTCTGACCCATCACACAAATTAGTTGCACCTGTGACCTGTTGGATTATTACTACTGCGGGCTTCCAGTTAGCTGGGCAGCAGGGCTGTTCACTAAGTTATTCCAGGAGCTGGCTCCCACTTGCAGCAGTGTGCTACTCCATTGATGCATCTTTTGTGGTCTGCGTTGCCCTCCCTTTGCCTGGGGCCTCGGGCCTCAGTGAAGCTTGTTCCAGTGATTCCCAACATGGAGCCTATGACTTTGACCTGCCTTCATCATCCTCCTCCCTCCTTGATGGTGAATGTGGCTTCACCTCTGCTCCTGCCAGTGGACTGACTATTGTTTCCATCTCAGCACCCTTCTGCTCATACAACAGATCTGGCATGGTCTCCTTTGGCTGTCAGTCCATTGCCTGGGTCTCAGGTGCTCTGTCCAGTTCTGTGCTGAAGGTCTCACACAGTGAGTTTTCATTTCCTCTTGCCGTATTCTGAACCCCTGCTTATTGTTGAGCCACTGTCAGCATGTACAATACCTTGAGCTGATGGTGTTTAGCAGCATTGTCACACGTGTGCAGTAGTAAAGCCACAAAACAGAAAAACAGGAAGTGTTAAAGATGTAACAAAACTGTTAGTTTTCATGGTATGGCCCTGCACTGATGTAGTGTCATCTTCATCTGCTTGGGACTTTGTGGTGAAAGAAATATGTGAAATTTGTTTGGCAAAGAATTTAATTTACAAAGATTATAGTTTCAATGCTAACAAATCATGCAGTTTGACACTTTCTTCAGCAAACTTGCAAAGATGTTGCCGCAGTGCAGCTTATAACACATTGATAACTTGGCATACTTTTTTCTGCTGAACAGCATCTCAGGCATTCGTTTTTTGCGGTTTAAAACAATGGAAAAAGTATTGCAGTTTGTTTGTTTGCTCACTTTGAAGACTGCTGGAAGGTATAAGGCTGAAATATAAGGACAAGGAATTTAATGGATCAGTCGTATGTCAGCACAATTGTCCTGTGTGAGTAATTTTTTGAACCCAAGATTTTAAACTTTAACTTTCTTTTTGTTGTCGTCTTGTTCTGTACCTTACTGATTTAAGAGTGACTGAATATAATGCAATTCAGAGATTTGTTATGTGTTGAGTTTGGCCAAAAAGTGTTATGGAGATGCTTTGTGAACTCAAATGGGAATCCCTGAAGGGAAGAAGACATTATTTTCACAAAATACTAGTGAAATAATTTAGAGAACTGGCATTTGAAGCTGGCAGCAAAATGATTCTATTGTTGCCAATTTACATTTTGTATGATGACCACGAAGATGAGAAAAATTAGGGTTTGTACACAGACCTATAGACAGCAGGTCTTCCCTGGCTCTGTTTGATTAGTGGTACATGATACCCTTTACCATTCATCATACAGCGGCTTGCAGATTGTGGGTGTAGATGTACGTAGTTGGGCAAAAATACGGGAACACTGTGAGATATGCATATTTGAACATAAATACAGATGCTAGCCAAGCCTGGAGGTTACACTGTAAAATTTTACCATGAACACCACCTGTGCAATGTCCTCAGTACATTTAAAATGGCAGTTGTGGTCAGAACAGTGTTCTGTGTAGTTGTAATGCGTTATATCAGAGTTAAGTGAATTCAAATGTGGGCAAATTGTTGTCGTTTTGTGGGTGCATCTGTAAACAAGCTAGCCAAAGTGTTTGGTATTTAAAGAGGCACCATAAGGAAGATGTATATAGCCTGCAGGGAAAAAAAAAAAAGATTTTCTAAATCATGTGGACGAAAGTGTGTTCTGAGTAATAGTGACAGTGAGTCATTAAAGAGCTTGTGACAAATAAGACAACAGCTGCAAAAGTCACTGCAGAACTGACTGTCTCACTCATGAATCCTGCCTGCGCCAAACGGAAAGGGAGTGCCGTCAGCAGGGAATTGCAGGGTGGGCTGGAATTCGAAAACCACTCAACAGTGATGCAAATGCCTATAAAAGGAAAAGATGGCACTGAAGACATGAAACCTGGGCTATGGTGCAATGGAAGACTGTCATTTAATTGGATGAGTCTTGTATGACCGTTTCCAACTTCTAGCAGAGTTAACATCTCCAGTGAAACATGGTGGGAGTTGAGTGATTTGAGCTTGCCACTATTTTGCAGGAAGATTGCTTTGAAAATAATACAGGACCTGTATTGTATCCATTCTGAGACAGCTGGAAGGTGTTTTGAATGCCAAAGTTTTCTACATAATATTAGATATGGTAATATTGTGTTTTTTGTTTCCATATTTATCTCCACCCTCTGTAGATGTAGAAGCTTTTAAGTTGCTTAGCGACTTTACATAGGACCAGAGTTTTCTTAAATTCTCTGCAAGATCTTTCACAAAAATAGGACTGTAGATGATGTGGGCTTTGCACATCGTTCTTTCTGTATGGACATGAATTTCTACTAACTTTTGCCTGTCAACAATTCCATATTCTTTTTTGAACTGTGTGTGCCACAGTCTCTGCATTATTGACATTTGTTTTTAAATTTTGTTATTAAATCAGAAAGGTAATTCATAGTCAGCACTCCAGTCTCTTATTTATTTCTTAACTTGAATGTTGGTAACAGTTTCACCAAGTATCTTGTACATTAGAGGCTGAGATAATTATTTTTTATCTTTGCATATTATGTTCCTGTACAGTCAAGTTTGATAGTTCCTTTAGTTTTACCTCGACTTCAGTTTTAACAATTTGTATTTAAATACAACATCCAGATGTGTCTCCTTTCTTCATAGATCATTTGGTATTGTTCCTGGAATGTCATTGTAGTCAGGAGCAAAATCAGAAACAAACATTTAAAGTAGCTTTTGAATGATTTTGTGATTTCCTCTTTGGATATTAGATTACTGTGCTGACTGTCATCTTAGCTGAGGAAAGGTCTACCCAATGTAAATGTGTCTCCATCATACTCCAATTGTGTTTAGTTGTTTCTCTTAAAAACAGAATAGAACATATATGGAATGGAAGGGGATTTATTCACTTGGAAACACATTTACAAGTAATTTGTATCATCATTCCCAGTATGTATACATATAAAATTGTAGTATGCTTAAAGAACACCATACACAAGTGTAACTAGTATACAAACTTGAAACTATGGTACCAAATGATTTACATTAATTTCATTTTTACTGCAAATTTCATTGCATAATAATTTTCTGTTGAGCGTATTTCAGCATACTGTGTTTTGTTTATATTCCATTACTTTTAGACAGACATATCACATTAAATGATACTGTATGCCATTACACTCTGTTACTGAGTAAAATTTTAGAATTTACTTGCACATGCACAGAAATCAATAGAAGCATCATCGTTTGAGTAAATCTCCTGTGACTGATTGATGGTGATAAGTCATCTAAGTACTCAGAATACAGTACTTAGTAAACTTGAAAGGGGCAAGAGTCTCTTATACAAATGGCACATGTAACTGAGGCTTACAACTCAGAAACTAGGTGCTTTGAGATGTACATTGACACAATGTTTTCCTTAAATGCAGAATTTATTCCTAAATTTTAATGTTTTTATGCCAAGTGTTTGTGTCTTAACTTCCTTCTCAAGATTTCTTATTGTGCGACATTGGCAGAAAGCATTAATGTCTTATAGTTTACTTCACATTTTACAAACCGCATATATATCAAGTTTTCCCACTGTAGCACTTGGAAATACATCTTACATACTGTAATGTGTAACAGTTGCATCATTAATTTTCTGTGCTTAAAATGTTTGCTAGTTTAAATATCTGTAGAATTTTGTGGCATATCAGAAGAATTCATAAATTGTAAGTTTTTAAAAATTAGAAAGCTGCAATTTCAAGTGAATAGATAAGAACTGTAAATATTGTTTTTAATACTATGCATTTATGAAGTATGAAATTTGCTACTAATTGTTTAATGATCTAGTTGGTTGTGCTAAAAATCACATGTTCCTTCATTACTTACAGCATACAAGTCTGCAGGAGGACCTAACGGACAAGAGACTCGTACTGGGGTTGCAGATACCCCACACCGTTCTTCTTTGAGGAAATCTCGAATGACTTTATTTGGAACATCTCAAACGAAAACACCTCTGAAAACTGTATCGTTCACTCCACAACCAGAGGTTTTAAGGTACATGGAATAGTATTATTTTTAATTCAGTACTTTAAGAACAATTACATTATTAGGTTCAAGTAATTGTAACATGGTGACGCTCAACAAAGTAAACTAATATCTTTGTAGAAATTAGTTTTTTTATATATGTAGAGGAAAGTGTTCCTCGTCCAGTAGCTTTTGAGCTATCACACTTCTTTTAGTACTAATACAAGTAAGTTTCTAATGCTTTTTATGTCATTAAATTTCATCCACACTGTATACACACATGCACATCCACATGAGACAGGAAGCATTCACTTCCCCCCATATGTTGAAGTAAGCAGAGGTTTCTAATAAATTATAAATGCTATGAAGTGTTGTGCAGCATTTGGAATGTGATATTAATGTTTTTAAATTTTAGTTTTTTATGTCAGTAAGATATTTTTGTGATGATGGTGAATATAATGCAATACAGCTACAGATTTATTTGTTTTGAAGGAGGAATTTGCTCAACTGGTTGGAGAAAAGGGGGAAGTCGTTAAATGCATTCAGCCACCTTCGATGTTTTGGGCTTCACAAGCCAGCCTCTGATAAACCAGATAAAGAAGTTGCACTATCAACTGAAGATTTGGAAGGAAACAAAGAAGCAGGAACTGCTGACGTAGGTTCTGAAGTATCTCTTGCACACCCTGACCAGGAAATAAGAAAACTAATAGAGGATAATGAAAATGTTTTTGATAACTGCAATCTGGAAGACCTGAAAAACATTCTCTCAGATCTACATAAGCTCATTCTTGCAGTAAGTATTCCAGATGCATTGAATTAATTGATATTTCTTAAACTCAGTAAGTTTTACCACTGAAATTTCCAAATGTTGACATGGTGACATTGTATGATGTATTAATTTTGGAAATATTATTGCTGTCTGTAGAGGTTTCTCACACAATCGAAGGCATTCAAGCAGTGTGTCAAGCTCTTTAACAATTCATGTAGTGCACCTTGATGGCCAATCTCATTATCTTCGGAGTTACAAGCAAGGGCCCCTTTTTAATTAACTATTTCCAATCCAATTTTTCTACTTGATGCAGTCTCCCCAACTCTTATTTATTTTACACTAATGGAAATATCTGGCATAGTCAGACATCAGAGCCATAGTGGGGAATCCTAATGTCAAATGTAGCCCATATATCTGAAAGGGTTAAACATCAAAAGAATGAATGCTGGGACTTACACATCTCCTCCTTGGAAATGAAGTCCCTGTGCCAGCTGTGGCCAGAGCTTTGTGAGTTAATTGGCCTAAAATGGCTGACTATTCCCAGCCTGTGGCAGCATGTTGGTGTTTCCACTGAGACATATGTCTTGGAACATTTTGCTATCCACTTTGCAGTGGCATCCTTGACTGCGTTTTACCTTCATTTTTTCCGGACACGTAAAAGGCAGAGGACATTTTCCTGCTTTTGCTGTACACTGCTGAGAATCATATAACTATTTACCAAGCTGGAACTGTTGTGTCATCTCCCAACAAGGCCCCAGGCTCTGACTGAAATGATCCAATACTTGAATGCAGATCAGAAAAAATTACCTTCTCAGATTTTCATATCTGGCTCTGAGGTGAATTTCCCTCACAGTGATGGAATAGTATAACTATCATTATTCTTGAGCAAGGAAAAGACCCAACTTCCATTCATAGCTATTGGTCAATCAAACTTCCTTTTACACTGTATATATTCGTTTTTGTTTTGATGCACTTCAAAATTGCTACTAACTTGTCAGTCTGAAAGCATCGTGTAGTAACAGGTCGAAAAACAGCAGGATATTGTTCAAATTAGAACAGTGCTATACAGCTGGCTTTAGTGTCCATCTCAGTTTTGTATCTTTACTGGTAAAATAATCATCAGATCAACATGAATACATTTTTCACTATGTCTCACACCAGATGTAGTATGAAAGTTAATACACATGTTTTTGTCTTAAACAATGTTAGAACAGGAGATTTAATTCGTGGTTGTAAAATGAAAGATAATTCAAAACTAGGTTTCTTATTGTTTCATTCTTCTTAATAGCCTACCTGTTTCAAGATCTGATACAGATGGGTCCTTGTCCTCACACATATAACACATAAGTTTTATTTAGAAAGGTGTTTGTTAATGCTTTTTTAATATAATTAAGTAATAAATTTGTAATGTTCCTCCTCTATTACTAGAATAGTGAAGTAATCTCCAAGCCAGTTAAATATTTTCTGCGAAGGGACAGAATTTGCATTTGATTTCTTCCTTAGAAACAGATCTAAGTGTTCAGTTTTTAAACCTGGGAAAGTTTGAAGCTTAGCCTTGCATAACCATCATTTATATATGCCGTGCTTCCACCTAGATACCCAGATGCATTGAACAGTAACATTTTTGTGACAAAGATAACTATCATCCAGAGTTTGCAGGCAGTGTTATTGCAATGAGCAATGACTCAATTATATTTGCTCTGACTCATCTCCCTGCAGATTCAGTACTTATTAAAAAAGTAGGAAGTACAACAGACCACAGCACTATGCTCTAAAGTAACTGTCTGATTGGTTAATCAGAAAATTAATATATTTGCAAAAATACAGAGTACAGTATCACTTAGTAGGTGATTTTGTTGGTACATCAACACAAAATGAAGTACCTAGTGTCAAGAATGAATAAGATTTTGTTAAAACGAAAATGACATTACTACTTACCTTCTCTGCTGAATAGAACGCGAAGGGTTGTTGTTCATAAAAATAACAACCTTGACAGTATTTGTTTATATCTTCCATTTTATTCTTTCATGATGCAGTGAATAAATTCATAATTTTTCAGTGATAAATTCCAGCATGCTGAAAAATTCAGATTCAACCTGTGACACTACAATACAACAATTAAGTGAGACTGAACTGAGGCAAGTAATCTACTATCTGATATAAACCTACATTCACTTTATATCTCGTGGAACTGCTGTAACCCAAGCATCAATGTTTGCCCCAATAAATGAATTCTGCAATTACCACAAACTGGCTACAGGACCTGCTGACCTTTACTTCTAACTGGTGATGGCACAAACCTTTTAGGGCTTGTTTTGTGAATGATAGACTGATGACATTGTAGCTTGGTTCCTTGAAGAAAAATTGGGATACCTCTAAAGGACCCCCCCCTCCCCCCCCCCCCCCCAACCTCCTCCCCCAACCCCTCAAACACACACACACAGACAGACAGACAGAGAGAGAGAGAGAGAGAGAGAGAGAGAGAGAGAGAGAGAGAGAGAGAGAGATTAAGCTGTCTTGACTACACTTAGCTTTGACATTGTTACCAGTATTAATCACATGCATGTTTTACTGCTTACCTGTACATGACGCCTTTTCTACCCTCAGTCATACCCAAGAGATCAGTGTGAAGAATGGCTTCATTTAATACGAAAAAAATTTCCTAACCTGGATGACGAACCATTGTACTGGGAATGCTTGGCTGCACTTGAGGAAGCTCGTGGGGACTACAGCACAGCTATAGATTTTTATAGTCGCGCAATTGTTAGTGGTGCTGAGGTAAGTAATAATATACATATGCATTATACCTTTCCATTCATGGCTGTTGAACAGTCAGAAACTTTAATAGCTACTGACAAAATTGTTCTTAATTTGAGCGTCACTTAAGTACCATAAACTAATTTTAAGATGCTTAGTATACTAAGTAATTTTATATATTGTTACACATTTACTGATCTGGCTCTTGGCAACACCACATATAACTGACTTTTTACACTGATATGAATATAATAGAGGGAAACATTCCACGTGGGAAAAATATATCTAAAAACAAAGATGATGTGACTTACCAAACAAAAGCGCTGGCACGTCGATAGACACACAAACACAAATATACACACACAATTCTAGCTTTCGCAACCAACGGTTGCTTCGTCAGGAAAGAGGAAAGGAGAGGGTAAGGAGTCATTCCAATCCCGGGAGCGGAAAGACTTACCTTAGGGGGAAAAAAGGACGGGTATAAACTCGCTCGCTCGCGCGCGGGGCGCGCGCGCGCGCCCACACACACACACACACACACACACACACACACACACACACACACACACACACACACACACATATCCATCCACACATATACAGACACAAGCAGACATATTAAAAGGCAAAGAGTTTGGGCAGAGATGTCCTCTGCCCAAACTCTTTGCCTCTTAAAATGTCTGCTTGTGTCTGTATACGTGTGGATGGACGTGTGTGTGTGTGTGTGTGTGTGTGTGTGTGTGTGTGTGTGTGTGTGTGCGCGCGAGTTTATACCCGTCCTTTTTTCCCCCTAAGGTAAGTCTTTCCGCTCCTGGGATTGGAATGACTCCTTACCCTCTCCCTTAAAACCCACATCCTTTCGTCTTTCCCTCTCCTTCCCTCTTTCCTGACGAAGCAACCGTTGGTTGCGAAAGCTAGAATTTTGTGTGTATATTTGTGTTTGTTTGTGTGTCTATCGACGTGCTAGCGTTTTCGTTTGGTAAGTCACATCATCTTTGTTTTTAGATATGACTTTTTACACTTTTACACCAATTGTGCAAAAAGTCTTAAGTTCTACATGTTTTTATGTTTCTAAGAAATTTTAATTTATTATTCTGACTTTAGAAATTCATATTCTTGAGTGGAAAAAAACCTTGTGTCACAAAGCGACTAGCATTCAGTCCCTGATTCAGTCCATCGATTATTCATATGACTTTGAAACGCATCCCTGTCAGTTTTTGAACCTTTTTGAACACATTCGAAGTTGATTTCTGAATGAATCATAACTTGATTTGTGAATGCGTGCATAGTGTACATGTCTATCAGGGGAATCTTCATTGCATATAGAAACAAACTTTCCTACAGACAAAAAGGGCTATATGAGCTGAGCTGAGCGGAGTAAGGCCGAACGGATGAATGCCAACCGCTGTCTGATTGTGTGGTTGACTGGGTTTGCAAATGATGAGTGTTGTTATAATTACTAGCTGAAATCCATAGACTTGGTCTACAGGAGTGGAAATAAATGAATAACACATAAGAAATATTATGTATTGCCTTCTCGGTGTATCCAAGAAAATCAAATTTTGACAAATTTTTGGCCAGATCTCTATACTAGTAAGGGCCAGTTGTACAGTCCACGGCTAGCAGCCACTTTAAGTTCTATTCTGGAAGAAGCACGGAAAACACGTTGTACGAACATGTAACAATGCCTAACCGGAGAATAATCGCAGAATAACTAAACCGCTGATACTCGCAGAGTTAGCAAAGTTAACCTGTGAAGAAGCTTTGATACTGGCAGGAATAGTTACAGAATTAGTGATAACATTACTGTTTGTTAGAATGCGGAAGGAGAAGAAACGGGGTCATCGGACAAATTACGGAACAATATGACGATTCCAAGTTTGTATAAAAATTTCGTCCTACTACTTCCTGCTTTCATGCTTGAGAAACTGGAATGTATTAATGAAGTGTGAAACTATTTCCTAACGTAAAGCTTTTTGCTTGTAGTAGGCCTAATAGGCATTTGATATTGATACTTTGTGAATTATATTCTGTCATTACAAAAAAGACCGTTTGTGCCAAAACAGTCTTGTTTATTTGGTGTGTGTGACAAATGTTGCAGTATTAGAAAGGCCTGTTTTGTTTTATCTAGCAGACAGTGACAAAGTAGATTAATCAAACTGGGAAACCACACCAGTCTTGGGTCCTATTTGTATTAATAGCTTTTTTAGTATTAGACAACAACATTTCGATTTTTCATGTAGCAAAACGTTTGACAAACTTCGATGAGGTAATAGATTCTTTTGCAGAAAGGAAAGCATGCCATGAAAAGCTGTAGCAAGATTAGAGAGAAAAAAATTCTAGGAGCTAAGGATTGAAGAAATGTCTATTGTCTTGCTTGTCTCATGTCTTTACTGGGTTTATGTATCCTGTATTTAATTTTGTGTCACACAAAGCAGCAAGTTGTTAGCTGACAGGGAATAGAGTGCAAATTTTCTGAAGAGCTCTTTTTTTTTTTTTTAAGAAAATGACAGGATGTCAAACCGGCCGACTGTAAGCAGGAGAGGCAGCACAGAACATTTTAATTTCCACTGCTCTGAATATGGTTTAATGGCACCCATTACAAAATATATATGTTTCAATTCCACAGAGCGAAATACAGTGACATGCGATAGAAGAATGCTGTGTGAGGAGGCGAGGCACTGCACTTTGGCACACTTACCACCGAATAACATGTCTTAAATTTCCTCAAATACGTATGTTTTATGTATCAGACTCTTCAGAAAGATGTGCACTACAAAATGAACATGTTTTTGAAGATTTGATTTTTCAAAATTTTTACGACGTATCTCAAAACGCTCGAGGGAGTTGCAGGGTATTGCCCCAGTTCGGAAATATCATAGATACGAGGCTGATGCGCAGAGCAGTGTGAGCTATAGTGGGGAAGTGGGTAGTCTCCATGTGACCCGTGTTTTCATTTAGTGATTTTGCTGTTTCCTCTTCGTTTACTGCTCTGACATCAAATGAAAACAAAACAGATTTCTCTGGCTGGGAGCTATCAAGTGAATTAAAATACATTCACGTAATTACGGAAGGCTAACATACATTATTAGTTGCAGATTCTATTGTATTTCCACTTTTCTGACAACCAAGCATTAATTGCCTTGCAGAACAATGAAGTTATTTTTGTTGGTTTGCTAAAGAAGTTTTCTTTTATTAATCTTTTCTGCGGAGGCAGACAATATATTTGAAACCAAGTGTTTAATTCCACACACTGTTCGCTGCATTTCAAGTGCACATTTTCAACTTCTAGCACATGTGTCATTATGCCATAATAAAGAACTGAACATGAGATAACACAGTACTGGTACTCCAAGAAAATTTACATCCCGAAAACCACATCGAAAAGCTTAATATCAGGTCGTGGCCTACTTCACTAGGAATCTGGACATACGAATGTGCACTTTAAATGCGCACATTTTAGTATGGGTCACGAAATTCCGATGTTCTGAGTATCCTCTGATGTCTCGTTTCTTTTATGGCATAATATAAGATCTTTTAGTTTTTACACATACAAACATACGGGTTCCCTATGATATCGTAACTATGCAAGTGCGGTGATGCCTGTCATCTGGCGCTCTCTGGCAACTGGAGAAACGAACCTATTTCTAACAGGTCGCAGGAAAAGATTCTGAATGGTGATTTGAAAAGCGTTACGATCAAAGTAAATTTCCTGTTACGCAAGTTGAACTATTTGCGAGAATGTAATATGGATTTCTTAAATCGCAGAGCGTTTGACTCTCATTTAAAATCTACTCTTTGATGACGAGCCATTTAGGTGAATTTCTAGCCCAGAAGATCAGACATTTATGTTGTTAATAAAAATTTTACTGGCACATTTGTATGATATATCTGAAATTGTAATACGTGCATAAAAGACCAACATTATATGTGAAAGCTTAGCTTCTCTTGCAGGGTATTAATCTTATGGACCAATATTATATGTGAAAGCTTTGCGTTTCGTGTAGCAACACTGTTGTTGTTGTTGTTGTTGTTGTTGTTGTTGTTGTCTTCAGTCCTGAGACTGGTTTGATGCAGCTCTCCATGCTACTCTATCCTGTGCAAGCTTCTTCATATCCCAGTACGTACTGCAGCCTACATCCTTTTGAATCTGCTTAGTGTATTCATCTCTTGGTCTCCCTCTACGATTTTTACCCTCCACGCTGCCCTCCAGTACTAAATTGGTGATCCCTTGATGCCTCAGAACATGTCCTAATGACTGATCCCTTCTTCTAGTCAAGTTGTGCCACAAACTCCTCTTCTTCCCAATCCTATTCAGTACCTCCTCATTAGTTATGTGATCTACCCATCTAATCTTTAGCGTCCTTCTGTAGCACCACATTTCAAAAGCTTCTATTCTCTTCTTGTCCAAACTATTTATTGTCCATGTTTCACTTGCATACATGGCTACACTCCATACAAATACTTTCAGAGACGACTTCCTGACACTTAAATCTATACTCGATGTTAACAAATTTCTCTCCTTCAGAAACGCTTTCCTTGCCATTGCCAGTCTACATTTTATATCCTCTCTACTTCGGCCATCATCAGTTATTTTGCTCCCCAAATAGCAAAACTCCTTTACTACTTTAAGTGCCTCATTTCCTAATCTAATTGCCTCACCATCACCCGACTGAATTCGACTACATTCCATTATCCTCGTTTTGCTTTTGTTGATGTTCATCTTATATCCTCCTTTCAAGCCACTGTCCATTCCGTGCAACTGCTCTTCCAAGTCCTTTGCTGTCTCTGACAGAATTACAATGTCATCGGCGAACCTCAAAGTTTTTATTTCTTCTCCATGGATTTTAATACCTACTCCGAACTTTTCTTTTGTTTCCTTTACTGCTCGCTTAATATACAGATTGAATAAAATTGGGGATAGGCTACAACCCTGTCTCACTCCCTTCCCAACCACTGCTTCCCTTTCATTCCCCTCGACTCTTATAACTGCCATCTGCTTTCTGTACAAATTGTAAATAGCCTTACGCTCCCTGTATTTTACCCCTGCCACCTTCAGAATTTGAAGAGAGTATTCCAGTCAACATTGTCAAAAGCTTTCTCTAAGTCTACAAATGCTAGAAATGTAGATTTGCCTTTTCTTAATCTAGCTTCTAAAATAAGTCGTAGGGTCAGTATTGCCTCACGTGTTCCCATATTTCTACGGAATCCAAACTGATCTTCCTGAGGTCGGCTTCTACCAGTTTTTCCATTCGTCTGTAAAGAATTCGGTTTAGTATTTTGCAGCCGTGTCTTATTAAACTGATAGTTTGGTAATTTTCACATCTGTCAACGCCTGCTTTATTTGGAATTGGAATTATTATATTCTTCTTGAAGCCTGAAGGTATTTCGCCTGCCTCATACATTTTGCTCACCAGATGGTAGAGTTTTGTCAGGACTGGCTCTCCCAAGGCTGTCAGTAGTTCTAATGGAATGTTATCTACTCCCGGGCCCTTGTTTCGACTCAGGTCTTTCAGTGCTCTGTCAAACTCTTCATGCAGTATCATATCTCCCATTTTATCTTCATGTACATCCTCTTCCATTTCTATAACGTTGCCCTCAAGTACATCGCCCTTGTATAGACCCTGTAGCAACACTATGTATATTAATTTAAACCATTAACTTTTTGTGTTTGTGTGTTTGTGCTAGCCAGCTGTTGTGACTGAGGGGTTCTAGGCACTTCAGTCCAGAACAGCACTGCAGCTATGGTCGCAGGTTCGAATCCTGTCTTAGGCATGGATGTGTGTGATGTCTTTAGTGTAGTTAGGTTTAAGTAGTTCTAAGTCTAGGGGACTGATGACCTCAGATGTTAAGTCCCATAGTGCTTAGAGCCATTTGAACTATTTGTTCGCGCTACTCAACAGTATCACGTGTCCTAAGCTCTGAATACCTGCTGTCATCGGCTGGTTAGATCACATGACAGAACTTTGACCGTCTTACAAAAGCGCATCGCAATCTCGATTTCAATGCTTCGGAATGTAACATGCGGTGTTTGGTGGAATTCAAATTTATACTTTCGTAATACGAAAATATGCAGTGTACATGTTGCTGCACATCAAAGATCTTTCAAAAACGTATCTTTTCTTCCCCCCACCCCATCCCCCCCCCCCCCCCCCCCCCCTTGCGTTTAGTTTTCTAAAGTGCTGGGAAATGCTACGCCTATGTATAAAACCATAATCATTCAAAGGATTGATAAGTTATACAGTTAAGAGAGAATATATGCTGTCAGTTAACAGGGAAAAAGTATGTTTTCGTCTGGCAGAAAGTGTAATTTTAACCCGGGAATCTGGGAATTTTTTTCCCTTGTCTGCGTATACAGCCTGTAAGAGAAATACAGCAGGTTGGATATAGCGCAGACAAACAACTACTGAAACAGTGCCATGCCATATGATGAAAGAAAGTAATAATCAGAATAATATAAAAAAAAGTGCACGTGTCGGTCAGATATCCAATAGTTGATTTATTAATGTGCATAGTGGAAAAGTTTGTTTCAAGCACATAAATTGTAAAAAAAATAAAATTGTTCGTCTTATACAGCTTTTTACTTTAGAGGCACATTAGATTGCTGCTCAGTTCCTTAAAGATTGTTAGTTCCCATAATGCTGATTTGCGTGGTAGTCCAGTGTCCTCAGCATGCAAATTTTTCACCTTACATTCACCTACACCACCTTAAAGTAGTCAACAGCAGTTCTGCACATTTCAAAAGTGTCATATTAAGCGTGATTCAGTTAAGGTGTCGATTATTAAGACAAACCAGTACGAGATATAATTGGCTGTACGCATCAGTTACACGAGATGCTACCCAAAATATCTGAAAATTTCATTGTAATGAATTGGAAAACTATTTTTATGTCTTAATGTCCCATCACTTTCAGAATAGTCACCTTGGGCATGTATGTAATGATCCTAGTATTGTTCCCATTTTTGGAAGCACTTGGAAGTAAGTGGATCCCACTTGGATATCTTTCAGTCCAGTCAAATTGTTGTTGTCTCAACACGATTTTCATTTTCTGAAAGGGCTAGGTCTGACGAGTAGTGAAGGTTGCCATGTTTTTGGCCAGGAATGCCTCCACAGTGAGTGAGGAGTGCGCTAATGCGTTCTCATGGGCCACGAACCAATCTCCCCTTTTCCCAACTCTGGCCATCCTTCAGTTGTCTCAAAACCTCACAGTAAAACTGCCATTGACAATTTGACTAGATGAAACAGACTCCTTATGCACTGTTCCTCGAAAGTTGAATAAAATGGTCAACATTGACTTCATGTTGCTGCGAACTTGTGGAGCTTCTTTCAGCCTTGGAGAATACGGTGTTTCCCATTGTGATGATTACTGCTTTGTTTCAGGGTCATAACGGTAGGCCCAAGATTATCACTTGTTATGACTCCGAATAAGAATTTTGGACAGTCTTGAACTCTTTGCTGCAGCTCAGTGCACATCTGAATCCTGAGGTTTTGTTGGTTGATGTTGAGAAGGCTAGGGACAAACTTTGCTGCAACTCGTCTAATGTTCAGTTCATCGGCTAAAATTCTTTGACATGTACCATATGACAACCCAAGTCTGTTACAAACACTGTGAATTGTGGACCTTCAGTTTCATGAATCATGCCCTGCGCTTTCATGATAATTTACATGTTGTGCATGTTGACTGTCGACCAGAATGTTTATCATTCACAGATTCTTGGCCTTCCTTGAAGTGCTTCAATTACTCAAATGTTCTTGCTTGACTCGGTGTACTCGCACCAAATGCCTCTTGTCAGCATGTTCTGGGTTTCAGCTGCAGTTTCTTTTAACTTGATACAGGAGTTGATGCAAATCCGTTGTATCCTTTCCACAGTTCACTATAGCAATGAAACATGTCCTGACACGCACAGCAGCTCACAACTGTTTGCACCAAAGATGATGCAATTTACAAGGAGAGGCCCTACCATTAGGATAGACTTTTTGAAACCAAATATACCGTGATTTTGGTTAAGATCCCAGGTATCTCACCCTGCAGTCATTCAGCCTGGTGTCCCCTCGTTTGCAAGAATTGACGAAAAAAATTCAAAATTGTGCATGATGCTGAATAATGTTAAAAAAATCGAATTATGTTGTCTGGTTGTGTGGTGTAATAGATAGGATAGTAGCTTCACATGTAAGAGGTTGTAGGTTCAAATCCTGTTAGGTGTAGTAAATTTTTCTATTTTAAAATCCTTTTTGAAATGGCTAACCATTATTTTTATTCACTTAATTGGTTTAAATGTAATTTTTTCATATCTATTCGTTTGTCACATTATTTTAATCACTGTACGAACTTTTTCTTTTGGTTAGTTTTTTCTTTATATCATTCTTTTTCTAATGAGCATTTTTGTGAATATGAATTTAATTTAATTTACCTGTTACTCGATTATTTGAAAATTCTGATCTATCAGTTAAACAAGACTAAATAATGCATTTATATTGGCTGTGCAGTGGTGTGAAAAATGTAGTTTTTGTTACCAGATGTGCATTTTTTGCGTGGTAATCATCATACAAACATTTATAACATAACCCTTACACTACGGAAAAAATGGAGTGAGGTGGCATAGTGGCTGGCACACTGGACACTCATTTGGCAGGACGATGGTTCAAACCTCTGTCTGGCCGTCTTGATTTAGGTTTTCCTTGATGTTCTTAAATCACTTCAGGTAGATGCTGAGATGGTTCCTGTGAAAGAGCACAGCCAACTTCCTTTCCCATCCTTCCCTGAACTGATGACCTCGCTGTTTGGTCCCCGCCTCCAAATCAACCAACTAACAAAATAACACAGATGAAGATTTAAATGAAAGAAGTGTTACGGGTATAACAAAATTCAAATAAAATTAGAAATAGATATAATGAGCACAATAATGTGAATGAAAAAGAGGGTGATAAAACAAAAGAAATGAAACCAAAATGAATACATAAAATTAATTAAAAACACATGAACAAAGATTTCAAGAGGAAAAAACAGGAGGAAATTGAATCTGTGTCCTGTGCATGGCAGTCAGCCAAATGACCATTCAGCTACAAAGATGAAACTCGATATATTTAAATTTTACTTTTGCCCACTAGTTATTCCACAAATCATACTGGAATTATTGCACTGTATAATTAATACAGAATACAATATTTTTCGTAGCTGTGAATAACTTCAGGATTAACACTTACAGGCTGTGTGTTCAGTTAATGGTCCCACTAGCAGATGACTGTGTCAACTGTGGCTATGGTCTTGCACAAAATGTAATCATTTCAAAAGCAAAAGCTTACAAACTGAACACCAGAAAAAGCAAGCTGTATTTATTGTCTAATACTGTGTGGACAATAGAAAAGCAAAATTTATTTATAGTGTAATGCTGTGTGGACAACAGAAAAAGCAAAATTTATTTATAGTGTAATGCTTTGTGAACACTGTGTTGTTAAAGTGTTAAATTGTTTGACGTGATAGCAATCTTCCATCTTAAGCTTTGCATAGCATTGTTACTGTTAGCAAGGAAGTTAACAACACAAATCGTTGTCCTTGATTCTTCCCATACAGATGTGAGTGAAAAGATGCAAGAGCGACTGCATTTTAAATTTGGATTAATCTCCTCATGTGGGTACTCTTTTTAAACAATTTTAAAATAAAAGATCTTAAGAGTTGGTTTCGGTTCTCAGCAGCAATTAATAATGAAGAAATCATAATTGCTTGGAGAATGATTAGAGAAGAAACTTCATGCACATCCCAGCATATTCATTGTACTCTTGGGATTTGATTGGTGGCTCTCTATAATGTTTAGATATTGGGAAACATTGCAGTCACTGGGTATCCTACCAATTACCAGAAGATGTAGCAGTTTCTGTTTGTCAAAAAGTGTCTGTAGATGCTTTGTAAGACAGTACTGAGAGACACCGACAATAAATTCCTAACTTGTAAAGTGTGGTTCAGCAGCTGTTAAAATAATGCAGTTCTTTCCTCTTTCTAAAGTTCATATTGAGTTTCACTTATTTAGAAATTTGACACTTAATGTTCTTGTACTGTAACTATTGGATGATTGTAAGGCAATTGCAGTAATTTCTGGCACTTTTGTTACAATATTCAGGGCAATAAAGTTACCACTAAACTATTAATTGTGTTTCTATCATCTTCTGATATTGTCTCCTGAATCTCGCAGGAAAACTTCAATGCTGTCCTCTTGAAATGTTTATACTGAAGAAAGAACATTAGGAACAGCCCTGAAAACACTATGTAATTCTTCCTGCCTCTATTATAAGCTCGATGGTTCCTAATTCTTCTCTTCCACAACTAATGAATGTGGCTCAATTTTCCATTAATTCATTGTAATGACCCCTCTTTTTTTTTTTTTTTCTTTTTTTTTTTTTTAGGATTGGATACATGAGTAAGATTTTTCCTATTCAGAAGTTTTACAAATGAGGCTCATTTGCATTTGTTCCCAGTATAGAAGACATCAGAATGATATTCTTAATCTCAGCATAGAGGTAAAAAAAATTATAGATATTGCAAAAGAAAAGTTTAAAAATGACAATCTAAAAGTCAACTTACAAAAAAAATATAATCCCCTTCAATGTTGGTGATTTGCAAACTTGTATTGATTCTCAAGATAGCAATATCGCAGGGAAAGTCTGCAGTGAGTGTAAATTCCTAGGTATATGCATAGATAGCAAACTACTATGGACACAACAAATTGACAACGTATGTGCAAGGCTATCATCTAGCCTTTATGTTTTAAAAAGAATAGCTCCATATGTCAATACCCAAACAATGAGGATGATGTATTTTGGTTTAATACATCAATTTCTAGCATATGGTCTTGCACTGTGGGGTGGGGCTTCCAAAACTCATGTAGACCTAGTATTAAAACTCCAGAAAAGAGCTTTGAGAATATTAGGCAAAAAAGATGCTCGAACATCATGTAAGGAATTGTTTATAGAATTTAAAATTCTGACTATCTATTCAATGTATGTGTATGAAACAATAGTATTAACCGTAGAAGATAAGAAAGATACCTGTGGTAATGCAGAAATTCATGATCACAATACTAGACAAGTACAAAATTACCATATGATAACAGAAGACTGAAAAAAACTGCAAACCGTCCATATATTAATGGAGCAAAATACTTCAATGCACTGCCAAATGAACTGAAGGTAATAACTGGAGAGAAATTCAAAAAACATCTAAAATTGTGGCTCATTGAGGAGTGCTTCTATAGCCTACTGTAGAAATTAAAATCTAAAGTATTATTATGCAAATAATTTGGACTACGTTCTTAAGTTCCTATTATAAAGTAAAATTAGATTGTATACTGTTGTATTGTACTACCAATTGCTATGCATGTAATAACATGTTTCACGCAAATACATTACAAAATTACTTACAAACTTCACTCAATATATGAATTGTAGTAATTCTGCTGCACACAATTTCTGTGAGTAGAGCAGTACTGGCATCCTGAGAGATGCTGGAATTCGCTCACCTGCTGCATGTAACAGTTGACCCGCACTTCATTATTATCAAAGGTATGCCAGAAACAGCATGCCACTCACCAGGGGTACAAACAACAACAACAAAAATTTTAAAAAGATCACGACTTCCACAAATCTGGCATGATAGTGGAACCTCACAGCTGTGTGGTAATAGTATTTATGAGAGTCATTTAAGAAACACCACAGTTTACCTTTGTAATGGGGTGTTACATGATGGCTGAGTAAGAGTTGCATATACAAAATATTCTACACTGCAAGTAACTATGTTCAATTTTGGTAGAATTTACGAAGTATGAAATGGAAAGGATCATAGGGTTCTGGGCAAAATTACAGCAATTTGGCTGCCAGATCTTTAGTAGAAAGAGGGCCTATTATTTCAAATTTCATACCTTTTAATGAAAATCAAACTTCAGCTGCAGACAGGCACAACAAAAGGACTATTACTCACTATAGCATTTGGCCAAAGACATTTTCAGCAAAGACATTCACACAAGCATGTACACCTCATGCATGAATGACTGCTGCCACTGGTAGCTCAGACTGCATCTGTGTGAGAGGTGAGCTTGCTTGTGTGAATGTGTATGTCACTTTGGTAAGTCTTCCAGTTGTAATAGTCTTCAACTCAGTGGGTCATCTTTATGATGAGTAGCAATCTATCCTGTTCCTAATACTGTGGATATTTGCATTGAAGTGCTTAAACATTTAAATAGGGCCAGAAAAATTCACATTTTGCAATAAATTCAAAATAGATGCAAATTCTGCCTCAAAATGTGAAATTTCTTAATACACTATTTCATAGTGAATAGATGAACTATTTTATCAGAGGTAGTTTGGAGTAACTTTATTGCCTGCATATAAATATCAAAATGTAATCAACTTTCAGTTACTGGTATTGTGCACCATCTGGTGAATCCCAAATTGGAATGATAATGTGCACTGTGGGACCTAGCATTTAATAACAAAGAAACCTGTACTTTTATTTGTTAGCTAAAGAGCAAAAGATGGTGTAATGTGGACACTTATAATGTGGCAAATTAGGTGGTGGATGTCTTGAACTGTGGTTGCATCAAATACCACTAGAGGTTGGGCCTGAACTACATCATTAACAATAATCTGCTAACCTCAACAAGCAATTTCATGGCAGCCATCCACTAAATGCTTTGTGTTTTGCTATGCATTGGTTTCTTATTTTGAAATATGTGAAACAACTAATCCTGATTGATCATGGATTTTGGTTACAACTCACAAAACACCAGATGAGTCCAGCGATCCCTGTGACAATGTGTTTGTTCTGCTGTAGGCTGATGCCATGTGAAATGGCAGTGGGGTTGCTTCCCCGCATTGCTCCTCTCCAGTCTGCGATGAAAATTCTAGTTTATTTACACTCGGAACTACCTGCTACTACGGACTGTAGTGCACCCACTTTGCGCTGTAATGACTGGATAACAGAATCTGTAACTTTTTGAGTGCACGAGAACTCTAACCAAAAGTTAAAATAGTTATTGTCGTTTGGTTCTACTTCTACGCTAACTGATTTGTCAGATCTATCGTTAGCATTGTCGAGCATGGGTCTCAAGGCTATGAACACTCACAAAAATTTGAAATTAATAGTGTTCAGAGTTTGTAAACATTGAATTGGGTGGAAAAAGACAAATACTGTCCAGAAATACCTTAAATTGGACACACATAGAGTTCGTTGTCAGGGAAATACTGCTGCTTTCGATAGAACAATCATTTTAGCAAAATGGAAAAAGGCATTTCGGAAGAAAAAGGTGTTTGCTTTTGCAAAATTTCCAGTCCGAAAGTACCCAATCAGTATTTTTTAAATTAGTTTCAAAGAACTAAGCCTTTAATTATCTTTGCTCATGTAGCATGATAACCTTTTAAATTGGTGCAGCTAATCATTTCTAAACCGAAAAATAGTTGGGAATTTTGCAACAAATAGATACAAATTTTGAAACTTCCTGGCAGATTAAAACTGTGTGCCCGACCGAGACTCGAACTCGGGACCTTTGCCTTTCGCGGGCAAGTGCTCTACCAACTGAGCTACCGAAGCATGACTCACGCCCGGTACTCACAGCTTTACTTCTGCCAGTACCTCGTCTCCTACCTTCCAAACTTTACAGAAGCTCTCCTGCGAACCTTGCAGAACTAGCACTCCTGAAAGAAAGGATATTGCGGAGACATGGCTTAGCCACAGCCTGGGGGATGTTTCCAGAATGAGGTTTTCACTCTGCAGCGGAGTGTGCGCTGATATGAAACTTCCTGGCAGATTAAAACTGTGTGCCCGACCGAGACTCGAACTCGGGACCTTTGCCTTTCGCGGGCAAGTGCTCTACCAACTGAGCTACCGAAGCACGACTCACGCCCGGTACTCACAGCTTTACTTCTGCCAGTAGGTAGGAGACGAGGTACTGGCAGAAGTAAAGCTGTGAGTACCGGGCGTGAGTCGTGCTTCGGTAGCTCAGTTGGTAGAGCACTTGCCCGCGAAAGGCAAAGGTCCCGAGTTCGAGTCTCGGTCGGGCACACAGTTTTAATCTGCCAGGAAGTTTCATATCAGTGCACACTCCGCTGCAGAGTGAAAACCTCATTCTGGAAACATCCCCCAGGCTGTGGCTAAGCCATGTCTCCGCAATATCCTTTCTTTCAGGAGTGCTAGTTCTGCAAGGTTCGCAGGAGAGCTTCTGTAAAGTTTGGAAGGTAGGAGACGAGGTACTGGCAGAAGTAAAGCTGTGAGTACCGGGCGTGAGTCGTGCTTCGGTAGCTCAGTTGGTAGAGCACTTGCCCGCGAAAGGCAAAGGTCCCGAGTTCGAGTCTCGGTCGGGCACACAGTTTTAATCTGCCAGGAAGTTTCATATCAGCGCACACTCCGCTGCAGAGTGAAAACCTCATTCTGGATACAAATTTTGCCAAAAATGATGCTACAGTTTCTGGTCTCTGCATATGACAATATACAGTAGTTACTTGAGTGCTAGTGCATCTGGCATTACTGTTATTCTGGTATTTTCATAGACAGTAAAATTTGATGGCATATCAAATAAAAAGGCATCTGGTTGGCACTTCTTATGACCTAGCAAATAGTTGTGCCGTTCCCTAAGATTGATTGTATGATGCTGATATGCATGTAGTTTATCGTCATACAATGTGGAAAGCTGCTGGGCTAACATATTGATGTGTCACAGTGTGTAAGCCCTGCACTCATCATCGTTCTCATGCACCACCAGTACTTGCTTTGAAATCCGCGGCACATGCAGCTGGACTATTGTAGCCAGTTCCTACATTTGGACAATTTTTCGAGTGACACGGAATTCTTCATTGTTTATTTTGCATATACTGAACAATCTGCTGCTCCAAATCTGGAAATCTTCCCTGCTTTGATCCCCATATAACCAGTATGCCTGTTTGATACTCACCATACGGAGGAGAGTTGAGTCTCAATCTATCCTTTTCATAATATTGTCATTCTTTACTCTTCATCTGACGCCACCTACGAACATTCTCTTCTATGACATCAAAGAGTCTTGCTGGTGCACAGTTGTTTGTGGCTTTTACTTCATGAATCACTAATAACTTAAAATCAGTGTCATATTGCCTGTGTGAACCAGTTGAGAATTGCAAACTCTTAGATCCTCGTTTCTCGTTTTGAGTCATGGCTGTAATCCGCATCCATTATTAATTTCTACAATTTGCAGTTCTTATAGCACTGACGATATAAACATACTGAATGACAAAAATATGGTGTCTTCTTGGCTCCCTGCAGCTGAATTGGCAGAACTTTGGATTAACACTGTAGTGAACCTTGAGAATCAACAGTGGCCTAAAGCAGTGGCAGTTTTAATAGCTCCACGTGAGTGATGGAAACCATGACATGTTTGTGAATAAACATCCAAATATTTTTAACAAAAGCTGTCTGTACAATTACAAGAAAGTTTGTATTGTCACCAAATGGTTTCTTTTTATCAAAATAAAACATTACCAGTGATCTGTAATGAAAGGGATTTAAAATTTTTCTCGTTTTCTAGATTTTGTAAAAATCCACGCATAGTTAATTACAAAACATGTTGCCTCTACTTACTGTATTGCTTCGTGGTGCTTCCTTGGGTTGTTTTACTCCAAGAAATACACTGCCAAATGTGGGAATTCCTCAAAAATGTGCAAACAGACAATGTTCCCTGATGTGAGCAAAAACTGGACATTATGTACCATAAGTAAAATCAACATATTTTGTAACAAACTGTTTTTAGATCTAGAAAGCGAGCCACTTTGTAAATATCTTTCATTACAACCCACTGGTTTTGTCAAATCCAAAAACATTTTATGACAAAAATATGTATTTTCTAGTAATTGCAGAGACAGGTTTAAAATACCTTGAATATGATGTATTAACCACTTCTATTTTATTCGTGCTGCATGCGTAATGTTGTGTGATGTGATAAACTCATGATATCACATCTCCTGTTCTGTGATTTTCAAATGAAGCAAATCAGGCAGCCGCCATCTGGATTTCATTGTTCATGAAGCTAAGATATGCCATACTTGAAGGTTCTTGAATTAATACTTGCATATGACGAAAGTATGCAGTTTCAATGATACCCTGCATTAAAGCTATCTCCTAAACACGTTGTTGTACTAAACTGGCCCAAAGAGTTACTTTGTTATATGAAACCTTTACATAATTGGTTAAGCAACATAAACTCAGTGACCTGAGCAGTAGTAGTTTAATCCGCAAATGTAAGATGACCCTGTCTTTTTAGTTGACAAATTTGGGAAAAACCTCGTCTTATCAGATAAATATGGTACTTTTCTTACCACTATGAGGCACTAATAAATCTGTTCTCATATTACAGCTGCAGTTGGGCAGGTGTTATTTGGGAATGAAATTTTATTTGGTACTGTGTTATTTGATTCGAAATAAAGTACTAGATTTAAATGGTGTGCTAGGCATGGACTTGTACCCTGCTATTTGCTTTATCCAACCAATAAAATCATTTGGTGGACCACCTGAAGGGTAAAGGTCCATGTTTGATCCCTGGTCCAGTATGCAGTATTAATCTGTTAGGTGCATTGTTCTGTCCATTTTCATGTACTGAAGATACAAGTGAGGACTTTCTCTGGTGAATAGTACAATAATTAACAATGTGTTGTTGTAGCTTATGATTATGATGTAGTATGATGAGGTTTACAATAACTACTGCATTTAAAGCTCGAATTATAAATGATATTCTAAAAGTTTTACTCCTAACATAGAGGGGGCATGAATTATAATTTTTGGAATGGAAAACTCCGTAAACTGCACAGTGAAGTGAGAGTTGTGTGTGCTGTTCTAGTGCCTCTATTGAAGAGGATTGCTCAGGATGACAAAACCCCTTCAGGACCTTGGATACTTTGCGGCTTCATATTTTGTGGAAATCGGTTCCTATTTCTTTCAGGCACTACTTCTTTTGTAAATGTTTGTTATGTGTTTATCAAAAGTTAATCCAGAATGTGCTTTGTAAACAATGCACAAATATTTTTAACAATTTAGGACCTATTGATCCTGGGAAAAAACACAGTAATTGATTAATTCTCCTTCAAATTCAGGTACCATTAATCCTATAATACACATGTGAAAAAGATCAAATTTTCAAAAGATGTGTAAGTCATATTGGCTGATGTAGTAGACAGTTTAATTCTGCACATTATGTATATTAACCAGAATTAAAATTCCTAAATTTTTAACTTTTAGAATACTTTTTTTAGTTAAAAATTTTATTTCTCTATAATTTAGTTGAATCTGCAATAAAGTTCAGGTCTACTAGACGATTGTGGAAAATTGCAAATTACTGAAAAAAATTGTGCAATACTTTATAAACTTAAGGAGATATGTCTGCCTAAAACCTGAAAAGTACAACTTGTGGAAAATTGTGAATAAAGATTGGAGTCATATTAAAATTTGCCTCGAAATATTACTGAAGCATAGTCTTCATCCTGCTGCAGTTCTTAAGCTTAAAGCTTCCTCCTCTCATTCTTTTTCGAAGTTACTGCTTCATTGGTGAATTTATGCTGATCATGTTAGTGTCCACAAACTTCAGCAAAAATAATTATGGAATTAATTTATTTGGATAACATTACTAAGATTTTACTTGAATGAATAAGATTAGTATTCATCTGGGCCCACTGCATCATATGGTGTATACAGACATTATGTATTATGCCATGAGACCAAGATGCTGCTGTGTTTGATTATATTTTTATGACAATAAGCCTATTCGGCGTGATAGACATCAAGTTATATCAGGTGATCTTTATGTCTGTATGATATCGCTATCTTGGTTGCTGTAACTACTGTATAAGCTTGCTTCTTTGATGTTGGTGGAGCTACAGTAAATGTTAAACTATAGCTGGAGCAGTTATTTCTGAAGTTTTCCAATTGTGGAAGTTTATTTGATAGTGATGATATATCACTGACTTACTGTCAGTTAATGTCATTATGAAATAAACTTTCATAATTAGGAAACTTCAGAAGTAACTGCTCCAGCCACAGGTTAATACGTCATCCACCAACATCAATGGAGTCAACTTATTCGGTAGTAACAGCAACTAGGACAGTGATATCATATGGACATATGGACTACCTGATGCAACCTAACAGTGGCAGTGATGCTGAACAGGGCTTTTGCAACAAAAATATAATCATACACAGCAGTGTCTTGGTCTCGTAGGCAGAATACGTAATTACTTAAAAGAAATGATCTGCCTAGCAATAGGATTCTACTTTTAATTCATCAATGTTGGTAAAATTCTGAGGGGATTTTTACACCATTTCATAATAAATTGATTATAAAAACATTTTCTTTGATAAAGAATGTGGTGAAATGTAAACACTGTGAGGGTGTATGTTGCCTAAAAGTAACTGGACATAATAAATTGGAAGGGTTTAGGATCCACTACAAACAGCAAAACTGTTAACTCAGATTTTAATAACCCCTGAAGAACTGATACAGAGGTTTTCTTAATAGTGTGGACTGCTTTGTCTGTAAGCTAGTTATACCTGAATTTCCTTTTATCGAATTCCTTGAGGCAGGCTTTGTTAGTAGTCTATTTATTACATAATAATGAACGTCTAAAATCACAAATATCTATAGCATATAGGCAACAAACTTCTAGTGGAATGTAAACAAAACACTTAAAAGTGAAAATAAACAGGAGTGAAGATGATCATGTACAGATGTTGGAACTGAGCAGTGTGTTGTCAACATAAATATATGCCAAACAATTCCTGTTTTTCAAAATAATAATTTTTCAGTAATTTAAATAAAGGGAGCATGACAATTTAAATGACTGTTACTTTAAAATTTAGTATACAGTGGTCATTCCTCATTCTAATTCTAGTAAAGTATATATCAATGTAATCTGGCAAGATTGTACAACTTAATGATGTTATAAAAAAATTTGATTTTTCAGTCATTCAGCTGTACTGTGTGTCATAAGACAAAAATGTGGGGAAAAATTTGTAATCCCATACTAAGCGATTACCAATTGAAAATACACGAGATGAGAAACTGTGCGAAGATCTCAAGATATTTGCCCATCGTATTTTACGTGCAGTTTTGCATAGAAAATTTTTTTGTAATGACACGGATGTTAACCTTAAAAAAATTGAATTTTTTTGGGGAATTTATACATACAATTCCATTTTGTTGCTCTAATGTTTCATAGATGACTCACAGTTTCTTTGTCAAATGGTAGAAATGAAACAACAATTGAAATGGAGGATGACAGTAGAAGGAAGTATGCCAAAGAAAACAAACAAATGCAGGAAAAGTTGTGGGTGAAATTTTATTGTATTCTCACAATGTGACCCTCTGATTGTGGGCACAAGGGCATAAGTTACCAGGAGATGTTAAGACTCACTGCACAATAAACTGAAGGATGCCATTCGGATTAAATATATAAAATATGTCAAGAACAATGTTTGAAAAATAAAAGAACATGGTATCTTAATTCTCGTATTTGCTCAGACCAAGAAATTTTTGAATATTCCATGTTCATAGTAACAATTTAATTGTTCCAAATTTTGATATTTGAGCTTATAGTTTCCCACTTTCCAAAGAAGCTGCATTTATCGTGATGATCACGTTTTTGTAACTTCCAATAAGTTCATGTTGTTTAATGAAGCTTTGGTACCCATGTCTTAGCTCACCTCTTTGTGCTGTTTCAACGTTAATTACAGCTATCTGGCCACATAAAAGAATTTGTGTTAAGTGAGAGTATCAACAGGATTGAATTCTAATGCTTTCTCTTCAGGGTTTGTGGCTCAAAATTCATTTGCAGTTGCTATTATTCTTGTGGTTCAGGCTTTCCAAGTTAGGTAAACACACTAAACAAAATGCTAATTGCTAATCAGTCCATTTTTTCTTGTACTCACATTTTGTAAAAAAAGGCTTCAGAGAAAATAAATTTTCAACAACTAACAGTACAAAAATCTTGATGGAACAAATGTTGTACTTTTTATATGCAGTGAAACTACATAACAAGGCAACTGGTGAGCTTTCATCCTTTATATAGACTGTTTTGGAATGCAAACTTTTGAGTACTACTACTTTCTGAAATGATTGACAAATTTCAAAATAAAAATGAATTAAAATGATTGGGTAAATAGTGAAATTGAAATTTAAATGCAACAAAAGTGTGGTATTTATCATTTAATTTAAATTCTCTTTTGTGATAGAATATTCTAGAAAAGGTTGATTTTATTTGTTAATATTTTCAAGAATACTGGTTTAATTGATGATAAGAGGCGAACAAAAAGTTTCCATTTGAGGGCAATGCTGCAGTATGTACGCAATAAAGTATGACTCTGAAGTGGTTGTATAAGCACTGACATGCAGGCAAGGGATTAGTTCCATGTTTATGTCTTTCCAACATGCATGCAGTAAATGCAGAAACGTGAACTATGGTGGTGATGTTACCAAATGTGTCCAAACAGGACTAACATGCTGCTGAATGAAAAACACCGGTAGACATTCATCGGAGGACGAAGAATGTGTATGTAGCAGCATGTCAGTTGAAAAACACTGTTTTGGAATGGTGCGCTAAGTTCTGTACTTAATTATAATGCATGTCCCCATATTGCAAATGTCCTAATGCAGAAATTAAGCCCACTCAAGTGGGAGACACTTGATCACCTGTCCTATAGTTCTGATCCTTCCCCAAGCAATTATTACCCCTTCAGTACCTTAAACAAGGCCTTGAAATGTTGACAATTCCTGTCAGATGAGGATGTGCAGCAGGTAGTTCTTCACATATCAGGACATAATTTTTTTACCAAATGGGATCTTAAATGCGGAGCACTGATTGGATAGTTGTCTCAATAATCGTGGTGATTTTGCTTCATTGGCATATTGATTCTGGACTGTACTGCCTTGGAATGGAAACTTCTTGATCACCTTTTATATTTCCAGTGAATTTCTTCACATTAGTCCATTCAGGAATGTTAACATAAAGCAATTAATAATAAATTCTTGTTTCCTAACCTTCCAAACAAAAACTTTTCACTATTTTGTGTTGTGTACTTGTCACTCTGTACTTAGTTGAAAGTATAAAAGAGAAACCAACAGTAGTTAAAATAATCATGAACTGTTTCTCCCTTTTATTGTTTTTCTCAAATGAAATAAAATGACACTCTTCGCATAATACATAAACATAGTATTTCTTGCACAAAATTGTAACTAAAATGATAGCTCACATTAACCCATCAAGTCCCAAATTAATTTTTCCTAAAAGTTGAATTTTTTATTCCTTAATTATAATGTACATAGTGTATGAACCATAATAATTACTAAAATAGCCAAAGAATATTTATACCTGCTTATATAATGGCAGTCCTCAAAATAGGACGCTGGGATCTAACACTATCGTATAGCATGCTAAACTGTATTCAAGTCTTAACTATTTATTTCTTGTGAAATGATACAAAACACTTAACACACAGTATTACGTGGCATTTAACACAATATGTTTTTGGTTTCCCGTTGCATTTAGCTCTTACACATCTTCTTTGCATGCTTCTTTTGTCATTCATATAACCAATTCCATCAAACCTGATGTCTGGTATCACTCTCAACTTACTTGATGGGTATTCCACTGGACGTCCAATATTCGACCTTCCAGTGTCCAATTTCAGGTACGCAACAGCACGTCTGAAATCCAGTAAATCCAGTGCATTTTTCCCATGTATTAGTCTGTAGAAGAGACAGGCATTTATGAGGGCCATTTCCAGCATACGTGTAAATAGGACCCAGTACCATTTTTTCCCTCTAATTACCATCACATATTTTCCAACTAACCAGTCGTGGTCAACACCTCCCATGTACGTGTTATACGACTTCAAAACGGCAGGTTGTTGCACTTGTGTCTTCTTACTTGCTTGTCTACGGTACTGCGTAGCTGCTCCCAGAGGTCCAACTTTGTCAAAATTTGCACCAATTGTAACACATCTGTTGTCGTGGTCATCGAACAAATAAGGCTTCACCATTCCTGTCGAACTGGTAGTCGTAGTTTCCTCGAACTGTCTTTTTCAGTTCGTTGCTGCTCAGTAGTGGACAGTCACCAGCTCGATTCTCTCTGACAGTCCCAGTCGCTCGAAAACGCAAATTTCTCAGATGAATCAGAAGATCTCTACTAGTGAAGAAATTGTCAGAGTACACACAATGATTCTCGAGTGTTTCAATGCAGTCCAGCATGTTTAGGACTACTCTTGATCCCAATAGTAGGTCATCCCTTGCAGTATCTTCTGGATCCTCTCCACAGTATAAATCAAATTTGAAACAGTAGTCACTTGCTCCACAAAGAGACCACAACTTATAGCCAGATCTAATAGGCTTGCCTCGGATAAACTGTTTCAGCCCACTTCATCCATAGTATTTGACAATCATTTCGTCAATTGACAAATTTTCCTCAAATATTCCAAATTATTGAAAAGATTCATTTATCATTTTCAACTGTATTATTTATTAATGGGTAACATACTTATAAATATACTTACATAATACGCTGTACATTTCAAAGTAACTTCATATCCAAAAGAGGGGTCGTTACCTCAGCAACAAAATCTGGTAATATTACCACGTTCTAAAATGAAAATACATCAGCAGTAGCAGAGTTTCATATTCGAACGTGCAGCAATACAAATAACTAAAATGATAACACCAAGTCCCAGTGTCCTATTTCGAGTACACTAAATTTTATAACAATGGAAAACAATGAATATAACTCCAATTGAGCTAACAATGCAAGTAGTTTAAAAGACACATTGTTGACTATAAATAATCACAAAAAGATCTTTGCCACATATTTCAAATATTACTAAATTGTCGATAAAGTAAATACCTGCAATAACGAAAAGTGTACCTTAGTATTCAATACTCAAATTAATGGTAGGATTTATTTCTTTTAATTCCCTGTAAGCATACATTTATTATAAAAAGCATCAACAAATGACGTAGAACAGTAATAGTTGCAAATTAATAATTTATTGTGTAGTTATAAATAAATATGTGCTCTGTCCTCAAAATAGGACACTGGTACTTAATGGGTTAATTGCTGTCAGGTTAAGGTAATGTTCTTTCTGCACTAGCCAAATGTATTGTGTAATAATTCATCTATAAAACTAATAATGTAAAACTGTATAATATGATAAAATCTGTTTGGTATTGATCTCTTCATTTTATAAATTTAGACCCTTTCCTAATGCGTTATAAGCTGTGGGTAAGTTACAGATAAATTTTGGTTTGTAGTGAAACTGCAATAGGCGATAACTGTGCTATCAATGTGATATGTGTTTCAGGGATGTCAAATGACCAAAATTATATCAAATTGGTTCTGCTGTATTGTTTGTTCAGTGACAAATTTCCTCAAGAAATAATTTTGAAACTGAGGTGTATTGTTTTTTAGAATTGGATGCAAATGCAACATGAACAAGAAAATTTGTCTACTTTGAATGCTGCACACTTCTGTTAAAAGAAAACAAGTGACACATTGATGACAAAGTTGTGTATCTGACAGTGTGTAATGGTGGTGGAAAATGTGGGGAACAGCAATGAAGTCAATACAGTATCTAAGATCCTATATTAGTGTGATCAGTGTTAAATGTTCCATTTATGAAAATGCT
Organism: Schistocerca serialis cubense; assembly: GCF_023864345.2. Taxonomy (NCBI): domain Eukaryota; kingdom Metazoa; phylum Arthropoda; class Insecta; order Orthoptera; family Acrididae; genus Schistocerca; species Schistocerca serialis. Next base: position 628,710,446 of record NC_064642.1, on the reverse strand, counting down.
TTGAGCAATTTGTTGTACATGATAGTCTTCTGCAATAACAAATACTGTGTGTGCCACAAGTTATTTGATTTTTCTTTTTTTCCTTCAGTCACTAAACAGTATAAAGTATAGCTCCATCTCACTGTCTGTTTTCAGCTTCAGTAACATGTTTGGTTTTGGTATAATCTATCTAAAGTCAATACTGCTGTCTGCAAACTTTGCTTCCTTTGATTCTCAATCCTCTCTTCAAACTTCATTCATTTTGTCACTTGCAATTTTTGTGTATGCTCTTCACTCACATCATTTCTGTTGGTAACACTCATCATAGTTTCAAAGATACATTCCATACATGGCTTAATGAATTTTCAGTTTGGCATTGTGGATTCATTCTGGCAACCAACTTCACTGGGAAGGGCATGTGTATGGATCTGTCTTTTAGGGTGTCTGTGAAAACCAGAAATTCACTTTAGTTGTAAGTCATTAGCAATTCAAACCTTTATTATTTAAACATTTTTGTTGTATGTATGCCCACCTATTGTTTGGTTAGTCCGTTCATGTCTTCCCCCCCCCCCCCCCCCCCCTCCTTTATTCCCCAACTGCTCACATTTCCCCTTGGAGATGAACCTTAATTTTCTGTTTTTGTTATAATAGTGATGATTAATTTTTTTCATTTACCAGGCTGAAGTTATTGACAAATCATTGGACCTTCTGTGGGAAAAATTCACCTCTTTGAAATTACAATCAGAGGATGAGGAAGTTGACAAAAAGAAACAAAAGACTCCCCGGCGCAGTGTTGATCCACGCCAAGTTTTTAAATCTTCAATAATAAAATTTGCACTTCAGCAGAAAGCTGTAAAGCAGTAAGTATATATACAATAATAGTTCTTTGCTTCTAGTGTGACGAGTGCTGACAACTACACTGTCAGTTTAATCTTCTTCCTGATTAGTGTGAGCATACAAAAAAAGTAGCAAATTTGCATGATTAGAATCATACAGGAACCACTGAAAGAAAATTATCATTGTGATTAAGACTTTAGGGAAAACTTACTGATTATATTGTATAATGACAGATAGGATAAGACTAGTGACAAATCCTCATTAGGATCTGGCATTAGAAAGAAAGGTGGGTTAAGGTTTGTGCTAGGTGGGGTGAACCATATGACACATGGAACAGAGTTATATTGCAGAATAAATCTTATCAAGTTAATATTGTGCACATAAATTGATTAAAACAGTGTTATTAGCTTTAGATTCTGAGAAATTAATGTACATGAATTCCAGTACACAACAACACTAATATATATAATTTATAAAAATATTTTAGTTCCTTGCACTCCCTGCTGTTTAAAATTCTGCATAGTGCTACAAACTAGAACATTTCAGTTGGGTTTGATTCCAACTATTTCTTTTGAAGTGTAATACTACAGCGTGAAATTACATTTTAAAAAATTCAGAGTGTCAGAATATATTTTTTCATAATTTATAGTTTGCAGAAGACACTATAATTTTTCAAATTTGTTTGTGCCATAGTCTATCTAAAGTGAATTTATATGAAAGGGGCAGTCAAATAAAACAGACTGATAGAAAAAAAGTGAGTAAACTGTTTATTTCAAGAGTAATTGTCATAACTGTTAATACAATTATCCTACTGCAGGACAAGTCAGTCATTGCATTCACTGAAAAATGTTTGTGGTTGCCTTTGGAACGATGATTGAATCCAGATGTGCACCTCTCATCCAAAGCAAATTAAAGGCCACAAATGTCTTTCTTCAGGGCTCAAAAAATATGGAAATCATGTGGGGATGGAGGAGATTGGGACCTTATGGAGGACATAAAAGGGCTTTCCAGCAGGGCGGGAGGGGGGGGGGGGATTAGTGGGGGCGACATGTGTTGCCAAGCTGCAGAAGTTACGCTGGAAAGCAGTTACTCATCTACCATACAGTTATGATTTCTTCCCACACTTTCCATATGTTTGGAGCTGTGAAGAAAGACATTTGTGGCAGTCAAGTTGTTATGTATAAAGAAGTGCCAACTTTGTACAATCTTGCTCCCACAGGCAACCACAAACATTTTTTCATTAAAGCATTGACTGTCTTCTGACAGTGGGATAAATGTATTAACAGGTTTGGCAATTACTTTTGAAATAATAAATGGTTCATGTACATTCTTCCATCTGTCTCGTTTTCATTTGATTGCCCTTGTATCTTCAGATGGTTGTATTTGTGTTTTTGTGAACTTTGTTTTCCTGGCATATACAGTGTTGGAGTAATTTATGGGAAAGCAATAGGGTGATTCAGTAAAACACCACTGATATTTCAACATTACATTCCTTTAATTAGTTCTTTTAAAATAGTTTTTAAATTACCCAGTGATACTGCTGCTGCAGCGGCAGATACTAGGAGGAAAATCTTATTCAAGCATGTCCAGGTAAATGCTTGTTGAAACTCCTAGTTCAAAGGAGTAAATGAACTTTATAGTTTTTGTGCTGACGTTGTACAGAATGCAGAAACTATCCTTGAGTTACACTGATGTTATGAGTAAATTACATCAGTATTTCCTGTAACACACATTTGAATGTTGTGCTGGTTAACCTTGCCACTTAAGTGGAAGCTTGCTCATCGCTTTAAAGACGAGTGCAGGGGATGTTTCTTACTCGATGGCTTCCTATATTGCTCTTGCATAATTTGTACATTTGTGCCACAGTAAAAGTTTTGAACTTTCTTTTACATTGCCTGTGATTCTTGTTGATGTATTGGCGCACACAGTTACAGCCAAGGCCTTATTCATTCTGAATTGCCATGTGTTTAATGAGCTGCTATTGGAAATGAGTTGCCACTATGATTATCACACTTAAATATTTAAGTATATGACCTGCTGAAGTGCCTTCGCCACAAGCCCTGGAGAACAGTGAGTGCACCTGCTCCAGTTTGTAGAAAGGTTTCATGTTGTCCTGGCTGGATTATGGGTGCCAAATATGTGGATCAGGATAATGTGCAGGTTTGAATCTGATTAATGCAATGCCCTATGAGAGCATTCAGTGCCTACGTACAGGGCCAACCCAGTAACCAGCCTCTGCTTTGCCAGCTGCTGTTGCTCTATTTTGTGGCAACTCGTAGTGTGTGAGGTGTATTGGTTCTTGTCTGATTTTTGATTGCCCATGGACCAGTGCTCCACCATATTGTGAGAATCCAGCAATGGAAGTGAATTTTACAAACCCCTCAACAAAAAATAATTTAGAAACTAGATTTGTGTCACCAAATGCCTTCTCCAATGAGAGCAACAGACTGCTGCCATGGATCCGTAAGATGTTCATAATTGCGTTGAAACTAGTTAATATGGGTGGGACTGTACTCAGAAGTATGTTTAAAATTGAGATTTTGAAATAAATTTTATGACCATTTCCATTCATATGCCCATCTGCACCAATGAGTTTTGAAGGTACTGTGGAAGTATTATGCACACAAGAACAGTGATTTGCCTATTTCAAAACAAGGTACTTGGTCAGCCTCAATTCAGATTTCAAAAGTCTCTTCACAGAACGTGCTATTATCTTGAATTCAGGAATCAGATTATACAGAATGTAAATGACAAAATACTGGTAATTGGTATTTTCTGCGGTTTGTCAAAGTATTTTATTGTGCTTATTATTCTTGCCATAAAGAAGACATGTTAAGTCACAGATAGGCACACTTGCACAAAGCTTTCAGCCACATCCTTCATCAGTAAAGAGATACAGACACACACTTCGTATGCATACCTCATGCACACGACTGCCAACTCTGGCAGCTCATGTCCGAATTGGCATTTGGGCTTGAGCTGCCGGAGCTGGCGGTCATTTGTGCATAAGAGGTGCTTGCTTGCATATATGAAATATGAATCCTCTCCCTCCCTCCCCCTCCCCCCCCCCCCCCTGCTTTGTTTTACCGATGAAGGCTGTGACCGAAAGCTTTGTATAAGTGTCTTTTAATTGTGCCTGTCTGCGACTTAAGTAGCAATCTATCTTTTCCTACATTGTTGGTATTCCTACGTGAAGTTTCCGTTGTTTTGAATGATTGTTCTCCTAGATAAGCTCAGATATTATGGTGTTAACTTTTGCTGGTATTGGTGTTCATTCTGACTGACTAAAAGATTGGACAGTGTGCGAGTAAGAAAAGGGGGTGTACACAACAAATCTTCATTTGAATGGGGAGTAATCGCTACTGGTGTACCAAAGGGATCATTATTGGATCCATTCTTGATTTTGATAAATAATAGCTATTATGTATCCAAGAAGCAGAAATAATTCCTTACTGACAATGCAAGTAGTATAATAAAGTGTAATGGAGAAACTTCAATACTTGAATATACAAATAAAATTTTTTGATAATAACACATTCTCTGCAAATGGACTGCTGCTGACTTTAGATAAACATAATACATGCAATTCAGTATTGCATAAGGGTAAATCAATGAACAAATATCCTAAATTCTTAGATGTTTATATTGACAGGAACCTCATTTGGGAGTCGTTAGATTTAATGTCTAAGCTGTCAACTTCTGGATTATGGAAAAAGCACAACTGGAGATAAAAATATCATAAATGTGACAAATGTGACTTTCTCCCATTTTCATGCATTAATGTCTTCTGGAAACGTTGTGAAGCAACTCATAACTGAGGAAGAAAGTGTTTGTAGCATACTATTGTGAAATAAGACTAATATATGGTGTCCACCCTAGAACTTCTTGTGATAGGTCTTAAAGTAGGACATGCTGTTAACTACTACCATTTGAAAGCAGAATGGTGCAGCTGGTTGATAGAATGGAGATGGCCTGTGCCATTTCCTTTTGACTCCTCCAATGGCGTGTTATAGTAAGTGGTACAGACATATAACTGCAAATAAAGAAAAATTGACTATGTAACTTACCTTCTTTTCCCAGGATGAGAGTTATAACTTTGAGTGCACCTCATATCTTCCAACTCATTTTCATTCATTTCCTCTTTCATTTCTATAATAGTCTTAAAGTTCATTTCTCTTATACAGTCCTTTTATGCATAATTTCAATCTTTAGTGTGCCCTTCTTTGCTGACTACTTGCTTGCCATCTGAGCTCTTATTATTCATACAGCTGCTTGTCTTATTTCCAAAGATATCTAATTTTGCCGTAGGTAGCCACTATCTTTCTCATAGACATGCATGTCTCCTCTAGCCATTTCTGCTTTATCGCTTTGCATTTCCCATCAATCTCACCTTCAGATATTTTCCCTGCTGCCTGCTTCATTTTTAAATTTTCAACTTTCACTATATCGTGTTATCAAAGGACTCCTGCTAGATCTTATTTCACCTGTTTAATCCTCTGCTGTGTTTACTTTCATCTGTCAAAGATAACCATCTTTCTCTGTTGTATTCTTTTCCTCAGATTGTCAATCATTGCCTAATTCTCCATTTGAAACTCTCGACAACCATTGGTTCCTTAGACAAGTCCATGTCCCATCTCCTTAATTTCCTACTCTTCTACAATTTCATAGTTTTAAATCTGCAGTTCATAACCAATTAATCACGTCAGAATAAAGATCTGTCACTGCAAATGTTTAAAATCTGGTTTGGAAATCTGCCTTACCATTACGTAATCTGTCCAAAATCTTCTTGTGTCTCTAGCTCTCTTTTGCCTATACAACCATCTGTAATTGTTCTTAAACTAGATGTAAGCAATGATTACATTTTGCTCTGTGCAAAATTCTACCACATGCCCCCCCCCCCCCCCCCTCTAGTTAATGTTCTCTCATTCTTCCTTCTTTCTACTGTTGAAGTGATATAAATTTAATTATTTTCTACCATAACTATCTGAATTTCTTTTACCTCCCCATACATTCTTGCAATCTCCATCTTTCGAGATAGTAGGTATATTTATTTGTATTGCTGTGATGAATCTGCTTCTGTGTCTGTCTTGGCTACAGTAATGCATTTACTAAAATATTAAGAAAGCTTGACTTGCATTCCTATTTTATTACTCATTAATCGTACTCCTGAGTTCCCCCTCGTTGATTTTATGTTACACTGTATTCACCTAACCAGCAGTCTTTGATTAAGAGAGCAGACATTCCATGCTCCAGCCTCTAGAGCACCAGATGTGTTTAATCTGATGACATCCTCCTGGGTAGTCCCTGTCAAGCAATCTGAAGGAGGAACTCATTTTACCTCTGGAATATTTTACTGAAATGGATGCCATCATCATTCAACCATACAATAGAGCTGCATGTCATTTGGGAAAAGTAACTGCCTTAGTTTGCTGATATTCACAGCCATATTGTCAATCATTCAGAGTTTTGCCCCCACAACTACTGAAGAGGCTTCAGGAACTATGTTAGTTTGGTCTGTCCACAGACACTCCTCTGAAGTGGTTCCACTTACAGCTCAGCTGGCTGTATCATTCATGCATGTAAGCCACCCCACTGCTGCAAGGTCCATAGTTTTGGGTGAGGGAGGCTCCCTCCAGATGGTTTTCATTTGGTTATTTCATCCTATAATTCCTACCCTTTAAGAGGCTGTTAAGTGTGCTTCTTACTTTGTATCATTCATCTTTAAGATGATTTGGTTTTCGGTCCATTTATTTATACAAATGAAGTGTTACTTAAACATCCTAATTGAAAATTTGTAACTATTTTTGTTGCACAGAATTCTCATTTCATTAAGGTCACAAGACTCCTTTGTAGTGATGAATGCTCGTCTCACTGTCTAGCTTCAGATTTTGTGATCTTACAGTTTCTTGTTGCTATGTCTTATCAATGTTGATTGCTCAGCATTTTGTTGGTGAATGCTGTCCTGCTCTTGCCTGCTTCAGTATTAAAATTTTGAAGTATGGCACTAGTTGTGCTCTCTGAAACTGAAATAAGATTAGTTTATCTGTTACTCCTGTCATTACATGTTCTGATTTCCATAGCCATAATGTTGTGGAGTGCTTCCAACCTGAGACATTAGTACACTCAGTGTTGACAATGGAAATGAGTCAATTCTGCTTGCAGGTCTGGCCTGAGGGGTTCTCCTCTTAACACTCCTAAGTGTTGACATTGGCAGTCCTTGAAAAGTGCTGATATGTTGTTTTTTATTTTATTTTTTTATTTACACATCAAGTTCCGTGGGACCAAATTGAGGAGCAAATCTCCAAGGTCATGGAATGAGTCAGTATGTGAAATTACAACATAAAAGTAATAACAGATAAAAATAAAATGTTCGTGAACTCGAAAAAAGTCAATCCATAAGTTTACGTTAACACAGTCAACAATACAAGAAGAATCAGCTTAATTTTTCAAGGAAGTCCTCGACAGAATTGGGGGAGTGACCAATGAGGAAACTCTTCGGTTTGGATTTGAAAGCGCGTGGATTACTGCTAAGATTTTTGAATTAGAGTGAGAGGTCAATGTCAAAATACCCAGATTTGTGAACAGGGGTCAACAAGAGGTTTGTGAAGTTCCACTAATTATTGCCCAAACCATCTGTTTATCTGAGACCAACAATATCCTTTTAGAATCGGAAGAGTTACCCCAAAATATAATACCATATGACATAAGCAAAAGAAAATAAGCAAAGTAGACTAATTTTTGTGTCGAACGATCACTCACTTCAGATACTGTTCGAATAGTAAAAATGACAGTGTTAAGTCTTTGAACAAGATCCTGAACGTGGGCTTTCCACGACAGTTTACTATCTATCTGAAAACCTAGAAATTTGAACTGTTCAGATCTACTAATCATATGCCCATTATGTGAAATTAAAATGTCAGGTTTTGTTGAATTGTGTATTAGAAACTGTAGAAACTGAGTCTTACTGTGATTTAGCATTTATTTTCTACAAGCCATGAACTTGGGTCATGAACTGCACTATTTGAATCCAAGCCAATGTTGCACAACATCCTTTATGACCAAGCTAGTGTCATCAGCAAAGAGAAACATTTTAGAGTTACTTGTAATTCTAGAGAGCATATCATTTATATAAATAAGGAACAGGAGTGGCCCCAACACTGACCCTTGGGGCATCCCTCACTTGAGTGTACCCCACTCAGACCTCACATCACAGCCATTCTCAATATTGTGAATAATGACCTTTTGCTGTCTGTTGCTAAAGTAAGAGGTGAACAAGTTCTGGGCTACTCCCCATGTTACGTAATGGTCCAACTTGTGGAGCAATAGTTTATGATCAACACAAACAAACACCTTAGTTAAATCAAAAAATATGCCTAGTGTTTGAAACCTTTTGTTGAACCCATCCAGTACCTCACAGAGAAAAGAGAATATTTGCAGTTGTTAAAAGACTTCTAAAGCCAAACTGTACATTTGATAGCAAATCATGTGATACAAGATGATCAATTATCCTTATGTATACAGCCTTTTCAGAACTTTTGCAAACACTGATGGCATAGAAATAGGTCTAAAATTACCTACATTATTCCTTTCTCCCTTTTTAAAAAAACGAATTTACTACTGAGTATTTTAATCATTCAGGAAACTGACCACTCCTAAAGGAAAAATTACAAATATGGCTAAGTACAGGGCTAACATGTGCAGCACAGTACTTTAATATTCTGCTAGGCACTCCATCATAACCATGAGTCCTTAGGCTTCCATCTAGCGTCCACTCAGGAGCTAGATGTTGGTTGACCCGCAGCCCCTATGGAAGTTGATCAGGCTACTTCGCAATCGGTGGCGGCGAACGCTTCTAAGGTGTGACCTATCCCCTCCAGGTTCTTTCATGTCTTCACAGTCGGATACCATTATCCTTCAATGGAATTGCTGTGGTTTTTTCCACAACCTTGCTGAGTTAAAACAGCTTTTGTACCGCTTCCCTGTGACTTGTCTGGCCCTACAGGAAACTTGGTTTCCTGTTCGGTGGACCCCCTCCCTCTGTGGCTACTGGGCTTACTATAAGAACAGTGTAGAATACGACAGGGTGTCTGGCGGTGTCTGCGTTTATGTTCTTGCCACTGTTCCTAATGCCCCAGTGCCACTTCACACAGCTCTCGAGGCTGTGGCTGTTAGTATCCGGCCAGGAATGGAGCTTACCATCTGTTCCCTCTACCTTCCCCCGGATGTGGTTGCCCCTCTTGCTGACTTAGCTGCCTTGTTCGCCCAGCTCCCCCCGCCATTCCTCCTTTTGGGGGACTTAAATGCCCACCATCCTTTATGGGGTGGGGCCCAGATCTCGGGCCAGGGTAGGCACGTTGAGGCTCTCTTGGCACAGCAGGACATTTGCCTCCTTAACACTGGTGCTCCCACATATTTTAGCTTGACTCATGGCACATACTCGGCCATTGACCTCTCTCTTAGTAGCCCAGGTCTTCTTCCATACCTCAGTTGGAGGGTCCACGACCATCTCTGTGGTAGCAACCACTTTCCTATCCTGGTTTCTCTTCTTCAATCCCAACCTCCTGACCAGCTGCCACAATGGTCTATTCGTGGAGCTGATTGGGCAGCCTACACCTCAGCTACTATGGCCATTGCTCCGTTTCCTGGCGACATTGATTTGGCAGTGGACGAGGTCACTATGGCCATTGTTTCTGCTGCCGAGGCAACTGTCCCCTGTTCTTAAAGTACCCTAAGGTGTAAGTCAGTCCCTTGGTAGACACCAGAGATTGCAGAAGCTATCCAGGACCGCTGGTGAGCCCTGCAACGACACCGGCGTCATCGTTCCCTAGAGAATCTGGTTGCCTTTAAAAGGCTGCGGCCCCGGGCTCGGCAGTTAATCTGGTGGAGCAAACAGACTGCTGGGAAAGATATGTTGCCACCATAGGTTCTGGCACCTCCCCATTTCAGGTGTGGTCGCGGGTTCGGCGCATTTTCGGCTTTCGCCCTCATGCGTCTGTCTCTTGCCTTTCTCCTCGGGGTACACTTTGTACTGACCCACTCGCCATCGCTGAACATCTGGCAGGGTACTTCGCTCGTAGTTCTGCGACAGCAGGCTACAGCGCAGAATTCCGCGCCATTAAAGAGCAGGCTGAGCGTATGCAGTCGTCGTTTCGTACGCACTGTTAGGAACTATACAACGCCCCGTTTAGTGAATGGGAGTTCCAAAGTGCACTTACAGCTTGCCCCGATACCTCTCCAGGTCCAGACAGAGTTCACAACCAGTTTCTTCGCCATCTCTCGGTGCACTATCAGGGTGAATTACTCGCCCTGTTTAACCACATCTGGACGGAGGGTGTTTTCACAACTCGTTGGCAGGATAGCGTTACCACCCCGATGCTGAAACCTGGTGCAGATCCGCTGGTGATTGGTAGCTATCGCCCTATCAGCCTTACCAACGTTATCTGCAAACTCCTGGAACGGATGGTGAGTCGGCGGCTCATGTGGATCCTCGAAGCTCGGGGCCTCCTGGCCCAGCAACAGGGGGGGCTTCCGTCAGGGCCGCTCAGCAATAGACAATTTAGTCTCGCTAGAGTCGGCTATTCGTACAGCTTTTACTCAGCGAGAACATCGTTGCTGTTTTCTTTGATCTTTGGAAGGCGTACGATACCACCTGACGCCATCATATCCTTGCTACGCTGCACGAATGGGGCTTAAGGGGTCCACTTCCGATTTTTCTACGGAATTTTCTCTCCAATCGCTCCTTTCGGGTTGGAGTTGGCACGTATTTTAGCCCTGCTCATATTCAGGAGAACCATGTCCCACAGGGCTCGGTTCTCAGTGTTCTCCTCTTTTTGGTGGCGATTAATGGTCTTGAGGCTGCGGTGGGCTCATCGGTCTGTTCCTCTCTATATGCCGATGACTTTTGCCTTTATTACAGTTCCCCAAGCATCAGTGTTGCTGAACGGTGGCTGCAGGGAGCTATCCGTAAGGCACATTTTTGGGCATCCAACCATGGTTTTCAGTTCTCAGCCTCTAAGACCCAAGTGATGCATTTCTGTCGTCGTCGAACGGTCCACCACCATCCAGAGCTCTACTTTGCCAATGAACTCCTTCGTATTGAGGAAACACATCGCTTTCTTGGCATGCTGTTTGATGCTCAGCTCACTTGGACACCTCACCTTCGCGAGCTTAAACAACGGTGCTGGCGACACCTCAACATCCTTCGCTGCCTCAGCCACACCATTTGGGGGGCTGCAAGAACAACCCTCCTACAGCTGTATAAGGCCTTAGTCCAGTCCCGTCTTGACTACAGGAGCGTGGTGTACGACTCAGCAGCACCTTCAAAGTTGCAGATCCTCGACCCGATTCTCCATTGTGGCGTCAGACGGGCGACAGGTGCCCTCCGCACTAGTCCGGTGACTAGCCTTCTTGTAGAAGCTGGAATCCCTCCCCTAAGATTCTGCCGACAACAGTTGCTTGTGTCATACATCGCCCATGTCCATGCCTCACCTCACCACCCAAACCACAGGCTCCTTTTTCCATCTTCTGCACTCCCCTCCCCACGATGGCAGCCTAGGTCGGGTCTCCCGGTCGTGGTCCGCATTCGTTCCCTTCTCTCGTCACTAGAGTCCTTTCCCCTTCCTCCATCCTTCCAGTCCTCTTCTTGTACCCCTCCTTGGTCCCTCCCTCACTTGCGGCTTTGCTTGGATTTGTCCTGCGACTCTGTCCTCCATTCCACCTACCAGTCTTCGTCAACAATTCATTGCTCTTCTTGCCTCGTATCGCGATGCAGATGTAGTCTACACCAATGGTTCTGTGGTCGATGGATGCACTGGGTTTGCTATCATCCACGGCGACTACGTTGAGCAGCATTCCCTGCCTTGTGGCAGCAGTGTTTTCACTGCGGAGCTGGCTGCTCTTTATCGTGCACTCACTCACCTTTCCTCCTGCCCTGGGGAGTCATTTGTCATCTGCAGCGACTCCGTGAGTGAATTGCAAGCACTCGACCAGTGTTTTTCTCGGGACCCTTTGGTGTGCGGTATTCAAGATGCTGTTTTTGCTCTACCGAGTGTGGTCATTAGCGACGTTTGTGTGGACCCCGGGCCACATCGGTATTCCAGGAAACGAATGTGCCGATCGGTTGGCCAAGCAGGCCACCATTTCGCCACCCCTGGAGCTTGGTCTCGTGGAAAGAGACCTCCGGTCAGCCCTACATCGCAAGGTCTGCGATATGTGGAAATCTGAATGGTCTGTCTTGAACACGCCAAATAAGCTCCGCATGGTAAAGTCGTCCACGGCCGTTTGGAACTCATCCTTGAGGAGCACGCATAGGGTCTCAGTTGTTCTCTGCCGTCTCCAAATTGGACATACGCGGTTGACCCACAGCTATCTCCTTCGCCGTAAGAATCCGCCCAAGTGTCGATGTGATGCAGAGCTGACAGTGGTCGATCTTCTGATGGACTGCCCCCTTTTAGCCCCCTTGTGGCAGTCCTTTAATTTAGCAGCTGCACTTCCTTTAATTCTAGGTGACGATGCCTCTATAGCTGACTCAGTTTTATGTTTTATCCGTACAGCTGGGTTTTCACTTATTCTAGTGTGGGTGATCTCACGTGATTCCTCAAGCTACACCCACTCCAGCAACTTTTAATTGTGACGTGGATACCAAAATAGTGTCTTTTATGGTAACAAGTTGTGTTCGTACCTCTATCAACACTTTCCAGCTGGAGGTTCTTTGTTTGTTGGTGAGTGGTTGACCTTTTACCAGATCCATCAACCACTGTAGTCTGTTTTACTCTAGTCAACTATTTGCTGTGCTCCTTTTAAGTGTCCTCTATTTCGTGTTATTGCGGTGTTCATTTTAGCTCTGTACCCCTTGGTGTTCCCTCTCTCTGGGTGCAGAGGTTACGCTTTTACTGTATAGGCCTTTTACAAGTATGTCTGTTTGGAACAGGGGGCTGATGACCTCAATGTTTAGCCCCCATCAAACCCCAAAACCAACCAACCAAGCTTAGCCTTCAGTGATTTAATTGTTGACTCAATCCCCCTTGTCTGTATCACAGAGGAGTATTTCAGACATCAATCTCAGAAAGGCATTTGCCAAGAAAGTTATATGATTCCAACAGCAATGCGCAGAAAATTATTGTTAAATATCGTACATATATCTGATTTATCAGTAACATAAATATTTTTACTACGAACTGACTTTATATCGTCGACATTGTGCTGCTGACCGGACAGTTCCTTCCCAAGTGGTCATATGGTTTTAATTTTATCCTGTGAATTAGCTATTCTATTTACTTGCCACATTCTCTTTGCCTTCCTAATAACATTTTAAAGTATCTTACAATACTGCTTGTAATAGGCTACTGTAGCTTGATTGTGACTACTTCTAACAGTTTGATATAATTCCCACTTTGTTCTACATGATATCCTTATCCCATTAGTCAGCTGCCCGGGCTGCCTATTACTGCTAGTACCCCATTTAGAACATTCTAATGAAAAGAAACTCTCAAAGAGCATGAGAAATGTGTTAAGGAAAGCATTGTATTTATCATCTATGCTAATGGCACTATAAACATCCTGCCACTCTTGTTCCTTGGCAAGGTTTAAAAAAACTCTCTATTGCTGTTGGATTAACTTTCCTACATAGTTTGTAATTATATGTGACATTTGTTTGAATACAAAAGCCTTTTAGTGTTAAAATATGTGCATCATGGTCAAAAGGCGATTCACCCTTTTACTAACAGAATGCCCATCTAGTAATGAAGAATGAATAAAAATATTGTCTAAGGCTGTGCTACTGTTCCCCTGCATTGTAGTTGCAAAAAACACAATCTGTATCAGATCATATGAATTTAGGAGATCTACCAACATTCTTTTTGTTGTGTTATATATAAAATTTATATTGAAGTCACCACATACAACCAATTTCTGGTACTTCTTACAATGTGAATGAAGAACCCACTCTAGCTTGAGCAGAAATGGTCTGAAGTCAGAGTTAGGGGACCTATAAACAACAACGATTAGAAGTTTAGTTTTTTTAACGTATATAGCCACTCCTCCACCCGCAAGTAACTCCTTGAAAAACAGCCAGCTAATCTGTATCGTGGTAAAGGAAGCATCTGAATTGTCAAATTATTTAAGTGGTCCTCAGGCATACCAATAATTTCAGAGTCAACATCTATAAGCTTATCTCTAATACCTCTTATATTTTAATGAAATATGCTAATTCCTTCTCTATTTGGAAACATGACATCCTCTGAAAGTGAGCCCTTAGTTATAGTAATATTTTACCCATGCTGGATCTTTTGAACTCCTTGAGTGTTAATGATTGTTGGTGAATAAGCCAGCACTTGTAGCTGGTTGTTATGCATTGACAGTAGTACTGCATGTGAGGAAAGGCATATATATATATATATATATATATATATATATATATATATATATATATATATATATATATATATATAAAATTTTTTTTTAACTAAACCCATATGCTTATATCCCGAAAGATCACTGATAACCATACTGTTGTGATCTATAATACCACCCTCTTAAACCATTACAGAATAATTCATACAATCAGTGTTGAACTTAACAGAGTTTTAGAAATGACAACATGGTCACCTACCGTTATAATTTGTTTCACTATTATTGCAATTTTGGTCTTCTGATGTTAACAAATGGTGTACTGTAACAATAGAGATTTAAATTGTATGAGCTGTCAAAAGAATGGAGATATTTACATAATTTGCACCTCTGTTGTGGAATAACTACTTGTGTCGCATTCTTCATTTGAAGAGAGTACACAAGGTGATATACTTGTCTTCTGTTGATGAACTTATAATTTGATTAGTAGTTAGAGGGCTAATAGTAAAAATTAAATAATTTTGTATGTGAAGTAGTAGTGGAATTTTCATATTGAAATATACATTGCTGCTGCTGCTGCTGCTGAGAGGCATCATTTGGATGTAGAGCTTCATGTTTTGGTTTCAAACTCTCAAAGTTCGTTTCATCTCTCCATCACATCCAGTGTAGATGTTCAGGATTTACCTTAGTGTGTTCATGCACAACATAGTGTTCATTAACCATATGCCGACTTGGTCAAGTACTAGTGTTGAAAATTACTTCAGTGTCATCGCTGGTAGCATGTTCTCTTCATTACATTTGTTTCTCTCAGCAAGTGAAGAAATATGATTTACGTTTGTGGGTATTAAATTTTTACATTGCATCTATTTTTATAGAGTAACATTTTCAATTTTATTGTCTATCTTGTAGGGACACATTTGTCATCTTGTTAAGCATGTTAATGTCTTGTTTGTTTACAAAGTTATTTATATTGCAGGCTGAGTGCTGACCTTGGTGTGGAGCCAAAATCTTTGCATTATGTGGCAACTCCAGTACGACGAAGCACCAGAAAATCAAATAACCCGTACAAATCCTCATCGGTAGTTTGTGTTGGATCTTTGAACACATTGCAGCCTGATGTTCGTGATTCAGTTGTTTTTGTATCAAATACTGCATTAACACCTAAAGTCTAAGTTTTTATACTGATTTACAGTTTGACCAACTCCCAATATGCTTTTTTATGTTTGTAATGAAATATTTAAATTTTTATTTTTATCATGTGTTATGTCTGCATCAGATGCATGAAAACCATAATTTAACAAGTATGAAAATGCTTAAATGCTATTGTAATGGATCAGACCGTGTGAAATCAACCGATGGCCTGATTCCTGACAGCCCAGATACTGATAATTTTTTTGTTTACAGGAATAGAATAAAATTACAAAAATCAAACACTAAATAGCGGTTCAACTTTACATTATTGGTTGATTTCACACAGAATGACCCAATGGTGGACTGAAAGTGGGCTTGGGGAAATTGTCAGCTAATGAGAATAATATATTCAGAAAAATTTTGTGCTGTTTGTGTTAAGAGAACAAATTCAGTCAGTTCTCAGAATGTATGGAGATAACTTAACTGTAATCTGAATGTGTGTGTACTTTGTTTTTGTTACTTGCTTTAGATGGGAATATTATTAATGTTGTAAATAGTGTTACTTCAGTTTTATAGAAGTAATTTAGTTTTGCTAATGTTGTGTATTGTGAATGTGGAAATAATTTTATGTTAGAATTTTGTTGCCATTTTTTAATGACTACATCTCTAATATGGATGCAAATGTCAATATTGTTTTATGGGCCGAACACTATGGAGTACTTGGAAATACAAAAACATTACCTGTAAAAATTCATCTTCAATAACTGTTTTGTGAAGCGTTGTAACCATTGCTTTACTTCTGTATCAAATTAACTTACGATAGTTACTTTTCAGCTTAGGTTATCGATTGTAAATGTTAATCAAACAAAGATTGACAATTCATAGTTGCTAAAATGGTCAGTATGTAATATAATTTTCATGTATTTAAAACACTAATTTCATATAGTATGTAAAGAGGCTTGTAACATTATCTGTACTTGTACTACTGTAAATCTGTTTTCTGATAATGACTCATTAAAAATGACAGTCACTTGATTTTTTAATTTTTGAGTTACATAATATATACTTAACCCTTTAGTGGGCATGCACAGAAATATGAAGAAAAATATTAATGTGAGGACTGCACTTACTTGTCATCACCGATTTGTTCAAATTTGTTATATGCAGAGCTTGGCCTGAATAGGAAGCAATAAAAGTGTAAGCTCCAGGTGGTCAAGCATTCAGAAATACAGTATTTTTGTGGTACATTGTCATTGGACTAAGCAAAAGCCAGTCATGTTTGCATAGTTTTCAAGCAGTGGCTGAGCAGGTAGAAAGATAACAAAACAGTGATTCTATATCTATCTATCTTACTGCACTTCTTCTGCAAATATACCATAATAATGCTCAATATTATTTATTAACCCTTTAACATAAAATTCAGAAGTTATCTTGCTCTTATTATTTTGACAGAAACTTCAAAGTCCTAGTATACTGCAGCAACTTAAAAACATATCTATCTTATATCCTTTTCAGTGCTAAAAGTTAAGTGTCTGGCCACTAGAGAGCGTCAATTCCTACATTTGTAGCTTGGTGGTTGTGATCTGCGTGAGGTGGTTGCCACTAGATAACACCGTTACTGGGACCATAGATACACAACAACATAACACTTTCAGCCTGTGGCGCAACGCGGGGTAGCCGTGCAGTCTGAGGCGTCTTGTCACGGTTTGCTGGTTAGAATAGACCTGAGGTATTCCTGCCTGTCGTACAAGGTGACTATAAGGAGTGCCACATGTTCCGGCCTTTATGTGATGGTCCCCTATAGGGTTTGACCTCCATTCTTCAAAGTTATCCCAAAGAGTGAGCCAATTGGGGAAGGGCACCTTACAAGATTCATCGTGTCCATTGTGCATTGAGATCTTCAGCCCACTTTCTCATCATCACATTGCAGTCCTGCCCATCTCCATCTCTTGGGCGAGGACAACTTCCTGGGTGTGTTTTCCACCATGCAGTGTCGATTTCTGCGTCGACGATGACCATGGACTTCTTTGCACCCAATATCCAGCACGATAGCCAGTCCATTGTGGTGGGACTGCCATATACCCTGTTGGTTGTAGCCCCCTGACCACACAGGGATCGCTCTGCTGATGCCTGTGCTGTTAACTCCCCATGTATGCTAAGGGGTAGATGCCCATCCCCCTGGGGCATCGGGACCCCCGTCAATGGCCATTCTGCCAGGTGGCTTTTGCTGCGGCTTGGTGGTGCCCACGGGGAGAGCCCCTGGCCCAAGTGGGTGGCATTGGGGCAGATGACACGTAATGAAGCATAGTCCATCTCTTGCTGGTGGTGAAACACCAGCAGTCTCTAAGTGATCACGAGCTCAATTCAACGCACAGAAATAAGACTCCAAATCGTTCCCCTCCCTGGCCACACCATGCGAGGAAAGTCAGGCTAAGGATGGCAGTGGATCTTATTCGCCCCAGTACCTTGTATGTTCGAGAGCTAATGGGGAATCTTTCATGATGAAGCCTCAGTTTTTTATTGAGCATTTAGAGGACACTTTCAGGGAGATGGAGGCCTTGTCCAAAATGAGATCTAGGTCAGTCTTGATCAAAACATCCTCTGCCCAGTCACAGAAGTTACTCGCTTGTGACAAGCTGGGGGATGTTTCTGTAACCATCACTCCCCATAAAAGCTTAAATATGATCCAGGGTATCATATTTTACAGAGACCTTCTTTCGCAGTTTGACGATGAGCTGTGCGCCAAATTAGAGCGACGAGGTGTACATTTTGTCCGGCGTGTCCACCGGGGTCCGAAGGATAATCAGGTTGCCACTGGTGCCTTTATCTTGGCCTTTGAGGATGATACATTGCCCGAGGTCAAGGTGATGGTCTACTAGTGTGATGTAAAGCCCTATATCCCTCCCCCGATGTGGTGCTTTAAGTGCTGGATGTTCGGCCATATGTCTTCCCGTTGTACTTCCAGCGTCACATGCCGAGATTGGGGACGCCCATCACATCCCAATACTCCATATGCCCCACCTCCCATCTGTGTCAAAAAATTTGAAGGCCTGGATCCTGTGTGTATGACATCATCTTTTGCCGCTGCTTCAACAGTTCTTGCACAATCAGCTCCGCCAACCCAGGTCACATCTCAGAGCTGGAAGACTACACCTGCCCCCTTGATGGTGGGGGCATTTCCCTCCCTGTAGTTCCTGCACCACCTACTTCAGGAGCAACACCTGGCCAACCATCAGGGACGTCCATCCCCACTTCTAAGCCGGAAAAGCATAACTCTTCTTTAGATTCTCTTGCTAGGAAGGGGTCCCTTGGATCACTTCCTTCCCAGGTTTCTTCTAGTGGGAAAGGTGACACCTGCCAGTGGCTGAAGAGCCCAAAAGCAGCTGGTCATAGGGCATTACACTCGTCCTCAGTCCTGGAAACTGAGCCAGTGAAGTCCTCCCAGCCAGGGAAACACAAGGAGCAGCAAGAAAAATCCAAAAAGAAAACACCTAAGACCAAGGAAAGTTTGGTGGCACCCACACCACCGCTACCTACAAGCTCTGCAGCTGAGGATGGGGTGGAGATTTTGGTGTCCACTGAGGGCTTAGATCTCGCCAGATTGTCAGAAACAACGGATATAGAATGCACAGGCAACAAATCGGTGGCAACAGGTGACTGAGGTGTAAACTGCCCCATTGAATGTTCCATGCCTTCCCAGTCTCACGATGTCATCGTCCAGTGGAATTGTGGTGATTTCCCCCCCACCCCCACCCCCAACACCACCACCTGGCTGAGCTGTGGCAGCTGTTACGCTTTACACCTGCTATCTGCATTGTCCTCGAGGAAACCTGGTTCCCAGCAATGCGTATCCCTGCCCTCCGCGGCTATAAGGGATATTACAGGAACCGTAGCGACTGTAATAGTGTGTCAGGTGGAGTTTGCGTTTATGTCCTAAACTCGGTCTGTAGTGAGCTTGTGCCCCTTCAAGCCCCTTTTGAAGCTGTGGCTGTCAGAATAAGGACGCCACAGGAAATAACTGTCTGCAGTGTATATCTTCCTCCAAGTACCCCTGAATGTATTAGTTGCACTGATTGATCACCTCCCTAAACCTTTCCTACTTCTGGGAGATTTTAATGCCCATAACCCCTTGGGGGTGCCCGAGGCGTAAGGCAGTCCCTTGGTGGTCACCGGAAGTCACTGAAGCAATTAAGGTGTGTCGGTGAGCTCTAAGCGGCATAAGTGGCACACTTCCTTGGAGCACCTCATAGCCTTTAAACCGCTCCGTGCCCGTCTTTGCTACCTTATCAAACAATGGAAGGAGGAGTGTTGGGAGAGATACGTCTCCACCATTGGGTGCCACACGTCACCCTCCCAAATCTGAGCAAAGATCAAACGTCTTTTCGGGTACCAGGCACCAACAGCTGTCCCTGGTGTTGCCGTAGTGGTAAGTTAAGTACCGATGCAAACGCGATTGCCGAGCACTTTTCAGAGCACTTTGCTTGAGACACTGTGCCAGAAAATTACCCCCCCAGCCTTTCGCACACTCAAACGGTGGCTGGAAGGGAATGTCCTCTCATTGACTACACGCTGCAGTGAATCCTATAACGCCCTATTTACAGAGTGGGAGCTCCTCAGTGCCGTTGCACATTGCCCCGACCCATCTCCTGGACCTGATCGCATCCACAGCCAGATGATTAAACATCTCTCATCTGACAACAAGCGACATCTTCTCATCATCTTCAACCGGATCTGGTGTGATGGCGACTTTCCATCGCAATGGTGGGAGAGCACCATTATTCCGGTGCTCAAACCCGGTAAAAGCGTGCTTGATGTGGATAGCTATCGGCCCATCAGCCTCACCAACGTTCTTTGTAAGCTCCTGGAACGTGTGTTATGTCGGCGGTTGGATTGGGCCCTGGAGTCACGTGGCTTGCTGCCTCCATGTCAGGGTGGCTTCCGCCAGGGTCGATCTACCACTGATAATCTTGTGTCCATTGAGTCTGCCATCCGAACAGCCTTTTGCAGATGGCAACACCTGATTGCCATCTTTTTTGACTTTACGTAAAGCATACGACATGACTTGGCGACATCATATCCTTGCCACATTGTATGAGTGGGGTCTCCGGGGACCACTCCTGAATTTTATCCAAAACTTCCTGTCGCTCTGTACTTTCCGTGTCCAAGTTGGTGACTCCCATAGTTCCAGCCATATCCAGGAGAATGGAGTCCCGCAGGGCTCAGTATTGTGTCACTATTGTTAGTGGCCATTAACAGTCTAGCAGCAGCTGGTGGGCCATCTGTCTCACCTTCTCTGTATGCAGTTGACTTCTGCATTTCTTACTGCTGCTCCAGTACTGTTGCTGAGCGGCCCTCAAGGGAGCCATCCACAAAGCGCAGTCATGGGCTCTAGCCCACATCTTCCAGTTTTCAGCTGCAAAGTCGTGTGTCATGCATTTCCGCCAGTGCCGTACTGTTCATCCGGAACCTGCACTTCACCTTAATGACGATCCACTCACTGTAGTGGAGACATATCAATTCCTAGGACTGGTTTTCGATGCTCGATTGACTTGGCACCCTCATCTTCGTCAGCTTAAGCAGAAGTGCTGGGAGCACCTCAATGACCTCCATTGCCTGAGAACACCAATTGGGGTACAGATCGCTGTATGCTGCTCCAGCTGTACAGAGCCCTTGTCCAATCCTGAATTGACTATGGGAATTTGGTTTATGGTTTGGCAGCACCTTCAGCATTGCATTTACTCGACCCTGCGCACCACTGTGGAGTTCGATTAGCGACAGGAGCTTTCAGGAAGAGTCCGGTGACCAGCGTACTGGTGGAGGCTGGTGTCCCTCCATTGCAGATCAGACTTGTGCAACTGCTCGCCAGTTATGCAGCACACATTCATAGTTCCCCTGAGCGTCCGAATTACCATCTTCTTTTCCCACTTGCAGTAGTCCCTCCTGCATCGGTGGCCCAGATTGGGGCTAACGATTGCAGTTAAGCCGGCCGGTGTGGCCGTGCGGTTAAAGGCGCTTCAGTCTGGAACCGCGTGACCGCTACGGTCGCAGGTTCGAATCCTGCCTCGGGCATGGATGTGTGTGATGTCCTTAGGTTAGTTAGGTTTAATTAGTTCTAAGTTCTAGGCGACTGATGACCTCAGCAGTTAAGTCGCATAGTGCTCAGAACCATTTGAACCATTTTTTTTTATTGCAGTTTACGGGTGGTCCCTTCTCTCCGAACTGGAGTCCTTCCCTTTACCACCTCTACTTGCGGTCCGTTCATGTACGCCTCCATGGTGTATGCCTCAGCCGCAGCTTCGTCTGGAACTTTTGCATGGTCCTAAGGATTCCGTTAACCCCGCCGCTCTCCACTGCTGCTTCCTCTTGATTCTTGACGTGTTCCGGGGCTCTGAAGTGGTTTACGCCGACGGCTCAATGGCTGATGGTAAAGTAGGCTTCGCATGTGTTCGTGGAGGATATATTGAGCAATACTCCTTGCCAGTTGGCTGCAGTGTTTTTACTGCAGAGCTAGCGGCCATATCTCGTGCTCTTGAGTACATCCGCTTATGCCCTGGCGAGTCATTTCTCCTGTGTATTGACTCATTGAGCAGCCTACTAGCTATCAACCAGTGCTACCCTTGCCACCCTCTGGTAGCATCCATTCAGGAGTCCATCTATGCCCTGGAACAGTCCCGCCGTTCCGTGGCGTTTGTGTGGACCCAAGGACATGTTGGAATTGGAATCCCTGGCAACAAACTTGCAGACAGGCTGGCCAGACAGGAGATGCGGAAACTGCTTCTGGAGATAGGCATCTCCGAAGCTGACCTGCGTTCTGTCTTACACCACAGGGTTTTCCGGCTTTGCGAGACAGAATGGCATAACAGCACGCACAACAAACTGCGTGTCATTAAGGAGACTATGAATGTGTGGAAGTCTTCCATGCAGGCCTCTCGCAGGGAATCAGTTGTCCTCTGCCAGCTCCGCATTGACCATACATGGCTAACGCATGGTTACCTACTCTGTTGTGAGGATCCACCTCAGTGTCCTTGTGGCTCCCAAATGACAGTCGTCCACCTCTTGCTGGACTGCCCACTTTTAGCCGCTCTGCGGCAGACTTTTAACTTTCCCAGCACCCTGCGTTTGGTGTTGGGCGACAATGCCCCTACAGCGGCTTTAGTTTTATGTTTTATCTATGATAGTGGGTTTTATCTATGATAGTGGGTTTTATCTATGATAGTGGGTTTTATCTATGATAGTGGGTTTTATCTATGATAGTGGGTTTTATCTATGATAGTGGGTTTTATCCATGATAGTGGGTTTTATCCATGATAGTGGGTTTTATCCATGATAGTTTTATACTTCTATGTAGTTTTTAGCGCATGTTCTTTGTCCCTCTGTGTCCTCCACCCTAGTGCTTTTAGGGTGGAGGTTTTAATGTGTTGCAGGGTGGCTGGCTTTCCCTTTTTATTCTCGTGGTTGGCCAGCCACTGTAATCTGCTTTCATGTTTTACTCTCTTCTGTTTCTAGTGTCTCTGTTGTTTTCTTGTACTCTTTTGTTCCTTTTAGTGTTAGTTGCCTTCCCTTCGTTCTTGTGGCTTTTCCTTTCTTTCCGTTTTGTGTTATATGTTTCGTCCATTTTATTCCCACACTTGTGACATTATTTTATTAAGAACAAGAGACCAATGACCTCGTAGTTTGGTACCTTCTCCCACCTTTAAACGAACCAACCTGTACAGGAATGGTGATCAGCCTGCACAACACAGGATTTGCGTTGTTAGCAGTGTTAGTGCCACGACTTGTCATTAGCTGCCGGTACTGCTGTGGTAACACAGGATTGAAACGAGCATCAGTGTGCATTACAGATGCAGTCAACATGGGTTTGAACAAGATGAGCTGGACTTTACTTGTAAAGCTGTTTCATCAAAACAAAAGCAATAGTGTTGTTGCTGTTCACAAATATCAACGCATTAAAGGAATACAGAGAGGTCAGAGGGAAGAACACGGTTCGGAAGTTCAAATTAACGGGTGATTTGGGACCTGCTCCTGGAGGAAGGCCTAAGACCAATTGCACCTCAAACAGTTGAAGTTACTGTTGCCATTCCTGAGAATACTGAACGCAATATGCATTTTTCAAACAGTGCAGGAGCTGTGTAGCAACAGCGAAACATTCTTTGGTCAACCATTCGAAAAGTGCTGTGAACAATTGTGAAATGGTATCTGGTGCAGTTTTAGGCTTTGGTCGGTGCTGATGGTCATCTCTTGGAGCAACATTTGTAACTTGAAACTTAAACATGGTAGGCAATTAACAAATATTACCCTTTCATTTGGAAATTAAAATGTATTTCTTCCCATAGTTTATTCGTTATGCTTATCGTATGTGTCCTTGCAAATGGTTTCCACAAAGTTTCATTGTTATATGATTACTTGTTTTTCATGGGGGCCATCTTGAGTAATGAAGGTTTAATTATAACCACTCTCTAGATTCAAAGAATTCATTATACAGAAACTTATTGTAAAATTAATATCTAGTGTCCATCTTGGGACATCATGCAGGCAACTGTTAAAAATATGTGGC
The DNA here is from genome assembly GCF_023864345.2 of Schistocerca serialis cubense. NCBI lineage: Eukaryota > Metazoa > Arthropoda > Insecta > Orthoptera > Acrididae > Schistocerca > Schistocerca serialis. The sequence continues at coordinate 628,686,598 of NC_064642.1, read as the reverse complement.
ATACGAGCAATAGGCTCACAATGCATTTACTTTTGATATGTTTGCTTTTACAGCTGGGAATTTGAAAATAATTATAGCATTCATAAATATAAATCTAGAAACAAAAAGTTTCCAATGTCTACATCTTGCATGTAAGAGATGTGTGCAGCCAAAAATATATCATCTGTATTGTGACGTTGACTGCAATGAGGCCACTGACAGACATAGGAGTTAATGTCTGATGCTGTGTGCCTGTCGGCGGTCACACCTACCACTCTTTTTACTACAGTATATCGGGCAAGACTGTGTATTAATATTTATTTCTTGACCCAGTGGACACTGATGTATGGCAGATCAGTACAATATCTATTTGAATGTTTTGAATTTTATTTTTCGTAACTTTAACTTCGACGGCAGATTTATTAACTCTCATGAAATTTCAGCATCGTTCTACATCCATTACAAAGCTTGTTGCTAATTTATATTTCAGTATGATCTGTAGACTTTCATTAACATGTAACATGAGCATAAGGGGCTTCAGCTCAAATGGATGCACTACAGTCAACCAGTGGGATGCCATGATAATGTAAACAACTGGTTTCACTGAGGATCTTAGAAGACTTGGCTTTTGGTTTCGTTGATTCACCATTATCAGTTTTGTGACTGAGATGACACATTTGTGGATACAACCAATAGTGATTGCAGTGACAGTGACTATGTTGGTAATGCTGATGGCAATGGACTGTGAGGAATCTACAGCAAGTAGAACTTCAAGAAACGACAACTTTGATAGAATGTATTTGGTAACACGAGGGCTATCCACATAGATTGTTTCTTTGTTAAAAAAAAGTATAGGAGAAAAATGTTTCATTCATTTGGAAGCAACACACACATACTACTTTTTGCCAAAGCATCCACACAAATTTAGGCACTTCTCGTAGCGACGTAGAAGCTTTTAAATTCTATTCTCATAAAATTCTGCTACGTGAGACTTCAACCAGTTAGTCATTCCCTCCCACAGTCCCGTGTTGTCGGCTAACAGTTGTGTTGTGAGCCAAGTCTTGACTGCTGCAAACAGATGGTAGTTGCTGGTGCAAGATCTGGACTGTGTAACTGATGCGGAAAAGCCTCTCACCTGAAAGCATAGAGTACTTCTGTAGTGCAATTTGCTGTGTTTGTTCGCGAACTCGTTCGTCAATCGTGAAAATGGATTTAAAAAAACAGGTCTCACAGTAAAAATAAAGTAAAAAATCCAAAAATTAATTTGTAGTTATATCCTACAAATAAATATTTCTTTGCTATTCATCATCAGTCTCTCTCTCTCTCTCTCTCTCTCTCTCTCTCTCTCTCTCTCTCTCTTTTTTTTTGTTAAGATCCCTTTCTCTCAGGAAGGAGTATAGGTATCAACTTGAAATTTATCATGTACTGAGTCCTATGGTCCCCTTGTGATGTAGAAATTTTGAGTTTCTAAGTCAATGTAATCAAAAGATATGATCATATATGTTGCATATTTTGATACTTGCAAGCTCCCTCAAGACTTATAAATGAACTATATACATTAAGGGTGGACCCGGGAGTTTAGTGGCAAAGCTCATGCCTGGAAAATGAGAGGTCTCGGTATTGAATTCATCGGACACGTAATTTTCAGTCTTCGTTTTAACCTAGCCTTCACCCCTCAGTGATGTAAGGAGTCACAAGAAACATGGTTCACATTTCTCATTAAACTATAGGTCTCATTTCCCTGGTTGGATAGCTGGGGCAGGTTAGGGACATGCAAGTTGCTGAAGTGATATCCAACAGAAAGACTTGCACCAGGCTACTGACCCACATCAGATCATCATCATTGTCATTATTATTATTAGTATTATTATAATTTTTATCTACAATATAGTGTACAAAACTCTGAGTGTGAGTCCTACTCACACTTGTTCAGTTTCTTCTCTAGGATCCAATGCCGGGGATTTGAAAATTTATGAATTACTAAAAATAGGTTTTTAAGGGTACAAAATTGTTTATTGTTAATTGAAATGGGTTAAGAATAAATATTAAACATATCATGTGTAAGTGTAATAGGGCATGTTAAGGTATAAATATTGTTCTAACAGGCTGGAAAGTAGAAGTATGCGGGAAGGCAGGTCACCAGATTGTGGTCAGGCACCTTCCTCCTTTGTGCTTCTCCAAACTGAAGAACGAGTTGGTCTCCATTCCTCTACCCCACTATACCACAAGAAGCAACTATATGGTGTTTCTTAAGATTGTACAGGTCCGGGGACACTTGCAATTATTTATTGTACAAGAACGAAACATTGTACAGGTATCATACATGTCATTTTGAAGAGAAACCCTGAAGTTGTTGTTGTTGTTTTTTGTTTCCCCGTGTATACCACCACATGGTAGTTTGGTAATTTGCTGATAGTCAGCACTAGTTGCAAACATTGCGAGTTCAGGTGCGGAGTGAGCTTTGTGTGTGTTGAAGTTCAACAAAAACAAGTGTGCTCCGCTGTTCAACGGACCTTTAGAACCAAGTACGGTAAGAAGCCACCAACAAGGAAGGCCATTTACCACTGGCACAACAAATTCGCTACGACGGGTTGCATGTGCGCGGCAGAGAGAAGCAGACGTCCCAGTGTGAGTGAAGTGAATGTGGAGCGCGTACGAGACACATTCATTACTGTATCGACGTCTGCCAGGTCACTCATGGCTCGCATATTGAATGTTTGTAAAATAAACTTTAAGAGTTTCTCTTCAAAATGCAATATGTATGACATCTGTACAATGTTTAGTTCTTGTGCAATAAATAGTTGAAAGTGTTCACGAACTTTATGTACACCCTGTACTGACCCTTTCGCAGTGTACCTTATAAATCTGTGGCAGTGCTGTGCACAAACGCTAGGAGGATGTTTATTCTCTACAAATTGTATGAAACTAGAAGGAACACAGATATGAGTTACTAATAATACTAATAAGAGACGCATGTAGATAGAATTTACATAAAATTTCTGTACATGGCTGGAGAGAAAATTGATTCTTAGTCATCCTGTATGACAATTGTAGCATTCTTCAGAGTAAGGCCACTTTGTCCACCACCAATACTACTCGCTAAACAACAGTGTTCCCCATACAGTCTGTTATGTGAACAGAAATCACTTCACTGTGCTTGTGATGTTAGAGTTTTCTTCTATTTGTTTAGTGTGTACTTAATTTCAGCTATTAAATGAATTTTTGTTTAAAATATGTTCGTGTAAACAAAGACAGAACTGTTTACTCTGTGATACTGTCAGTGATCTATGTAATGTTGATGGGAAGGTGTCTAGACTGGTAAGTGCAAGTTATTTGGGAAAAAGAAAATGGTGAACATTTCAGAACAGAAAACATGGTGTCACTCATAGAGCTTGCAGAAAAGAGTAAACCATAGTTGACACTATCTACACGTTGACTGCCATGCACCTGATGCCATGTGGCCACCACCGACCATAGCAGAGCCTTTACACCTGGTGCCCTGGCTCGGCATGGCGATGAAACATCCATCACTCTGTGTGTGACGGCCAACGTATTAAAAGATTTATGATAAGCTCTTTCAGACAAACTGGCTTAGATGTGACATGAAGTTCTTGTTCTAACGTGAACTGTCTGCTTTGTGAGAACCTGTTGACAATGAATTTCTTGTATAAAATCTTCTTGGTTTTAAAGTCATGTCAATTCAAATAGCTTTTGATGGCTAGCTCTGCTATTGTCGTCAGAGTAAAACTACTGACTGATGGGACTGGCTCTGTTTCCCACTTATATACCTATGATTATGGTCGTTGGCACCAATTAGGGAGGATCGAAATTATGCGTGTGCGGATAGCGAGTTGGACAGCTCATAGCAGCTCTGGCCCACCATGAGACCGAATCATATCAGGTGGCATGAGGAGCTGGCATCACGTTTGAAACTGCCCTCCTGCCTCCCTCTAAGTGTTAAGCTTCTGCTGTTGCTTCCTTTCGACATCCAAAACCCGAACTCAAGCCCTACTCAGTGTGTATCCCTGGTCTCTGTTGAAATTGTTGCTGTTCATTCTAATCTCAGCCACCTCCTTTATAACTGAATCCCAGTATGTGGGTGCATGAGCCAAGACTCTTGTGTTCTCAAACTGTATTTTGTGTCCATTTTTGAGGCAATGCTCAGCTACGGCTGACTTGTCGAGCTTCCTTTACTTAATGTCTCTTGTGCCCGGTACAATGCTCCACAACTGTGCAAATTGTCTGGCCTACATAGGTGCTACTGCACTCGCAAGGGACACCAATACACACTGGGCACACAAAGGGCTATTTCGCCTTTTAACAGACCACAACATAACTCATATCTTGGGGATGGGCTGGAACACTGGTCTCAATCCATGTGTCTGCGGTACACATCCTAACTTGCTGCTCATTGCCCCACAGTATGGTAGGAAAGCCATTGGCTTGGCTTCTGCTGATTCACAAGGCATCCGTCTTCGGTGACACCTGAAAGCATTTGGCTGCAGCAAAAGAAAAATTGCAAATGCTTTCAGGTATCACCGAAGTAAGACGCCATGTGAATTGACAGAAGAAGCCAAGCTGGCGACTTCCTTGCTATACTGTGGGGCAATGAGCAGCACGTTAGGATGTGTGCTGCAGAGACATGGATTGAGAGCAGTATTTTGGCCCATCCTCAAGATACGAGATATTTTGTGCCCTGTTAGACGAGATAGCTCAGTGTGTGCCCTGTGTGTATGATCTCCCTTGCGAGTGTGGCAGCATCTATATAGGCCAGACAATTCACACTGTGGTGGATCATAGAAGCACAAGAGACACATTAAACAAAGGGAGCTCGGCAAGTCGCCCGTAACTGAGCATTGCCTCAAAAATGGACAACACGGAATACAGTTTGAAAACACAAGATTCTTGGCTCATGTGTCAACATCCTGCAGACTACACCGGAAAATATTTGAAAGCTGAAAGTTTAAGATGGAGTGTCGGGTGACAACAGAGATTACTGACGAAACATCAAAAAGTTATTCCAGGTGTGTTGGGCAAAATGTCAGGCAGAATAGACCTCATTTTAGGGCATGATTTTAGGAAATTATAAGCCTAATGATTTAGATGACCCTGAGTCCATGTGTAGGTCCAGTGTATCTAGGCTGCAGACATGTCAGTTGTGGGCACTGACCTGACCAACTCCTAGTCCACAAACAGCCATCAATGCACCCAGGCAGAACCATCTTTCATCAGAAAATAGATGTCCTCTCTGTGCTCCAATGAGCTCTCACTCGACATCACTCTAGTTGCAAAACAATGGTTTCAGTGGAATGCACAATACAGGGCGTCAGACTTGGAGCTATTCTTGAAGTAGCTGATTGTAAAGCGCATACTGGATGCTGGAAAAGTCTTGCTGTCAGAGTGTTAATTAATATAGTTCGTATGCAAGTGTGTGTAGTGATATAACAACTGGACACCAAAATGGAGACAGATAGATGGACACTAACTGAAAAAAGCCGCCTGTACTGTCGCAAGCCGGCACCCAGCATTATGCTAGCAATAATGATCTAACTTCCTGAAACCATCTGAAGATGAACCTGAAAAGGTTCGAAAACCAGTTCATGGAATAAAACATAATTATTCAAAATAGTGACTGGTTGCAGTTTTGTATAACTTATTTACATTCAATATACCGTCACAGTTCTAAAATATCTGTAATGGATAAGCATAATTAGTAACTGATTTTTAACAGTTCATTGTGTCTCTGGTGCCAACTGCTGCTCAAATTGCTGCTGCAGACACAATACAGTGCACCACAGTCATACACCAAGCAAGATAGTATTCTCTCTCAGTAGTGCCACATGGCCATGCAGAGCCTCAATCCTCTTGTGAGTGTATTTTCTTGTGACCATCACTGTCAGCAATCGTGTACAGTGGCTACATTCCTGCCAAGTCTTTCTACAATACCATGGAAGGAAAATCCAGCGTCTCATAGCCCTATTACATGGCCTCATTCAAACTTACTGAGCTGTTGATAATGGTGTTTCTGTTGTCTAAAAGGCATCCTTGTCCTACATCAATTCATTGCATCCAATCTCAAAGATAACAAACACTCACAATAGTTAAAGTACATATTTAAAGCAAACTTGATTGGCTTTCATCTGACAAACATTTGCCTCATATGCTAAGGCTCCTAGGTAGGGAATATTTGACATGGAAAAAATTGCAACTGCTAAAATGTAAGTATTGTCTGCACAGTACCTCACTTTAATTTCTTTCTGTCTGACAGGTAGGGGTATCTTCACTCTTGGTGTCTCTTTATCCCAGTTGTAAAATTTACCGCACGATACTCTTTATACAAAATTTCTTTTACCTATATGTTTATTGATGTACAAAAGCACATCTCTGCCAGCGTAAAACCTTGGGTACCGATATTGCCATGTTCAGTTCCTTTTCTCGGGATCATTTAGATCTGCTATGATGTACTTAAAATTATTCCAAGCTAACACACAAAGCTCATTTTATTATTAAAAATTCCACAAGGTATACAAAGCGAGGGCTGAAATTGTCACTTCATCCTTTGAAGAATTGATGGATTTTATGATGACAAACCTGCTAGGGTATTTCAGATAATTGTTTTCTTTCCTCTGATGTCACTCATTTTATAAGACATTTATATTGTAATATATATCCAGGTGATTTAACTTTTGACATTAGTGGAACATTGTTCATAAATACAATCTAATTTTCATGTCTGCTACTCATGTTATTTGCCTAGCACCATTTATCTGTTTAGACCTGATGAAACAATATTGTTTTATTTATTATGTATTTGCACTAGAAATTAATCAATTTCTTACTAGATGGCAATGTTATCTCTGCTCGTTAGGCTAGTGTTAGCACATAATACTTCAGACTGTTGCACTGCACATGAGCAGTATTTCCTGTTATCTTCCCCCAAAAAGCGTGACATGCCTGTCATGCTGAGCATGTGTATGGTGTGCGAAAATTACATCCCTGTGTCCAAGTTATATTGTCACACAAGTGTTGCTCTCCTTGGCTTGTGATAGAAACTTATGGGAAAGAGAAGGATTTCACCAATAGAAACTTATGAATATGGACAGAGGGAACAATAGAACTGGTGCTCCTGGCAGAGAAGGAAGAAAGGAAAGTAAAAATAGATTGGTTAAGATGGAAGAAAGAAAGAAGATAGCCCCAAAAGACAGAATCCCTTACCTATAAATTTCTTATGTGTTATCTCTACTGGTGATAATCCAGTGGTCATATGGAGGGGGGATTCTGGTATCATTTGTGCCCATGCAGTATTGGTCAGAGCAACATGTTCTACATCATCAGCCAATCTCTTTCATAACTCTCACACAGATTGGATTATAGATATATTTTGATGTGGTTACATGTCATACCCCTTCCCATGCTAAAAACTCTAAAACTGTGGCTGGTAAGCTGAGGCCCATTGTCAGTTAAGTCTCTCAGGTTTTCCTGTATCTTTAAAATAGTTGTTTAGACAATCAACTACTGTGGTTGTATTAGTTTACTTTACTTGGAAGGATAAAGCTTTACATATTTCAACCAACACTCCACAGGCACAAAAAATAAGTCACACTCCCTCTATTCTTACATAGTTGTAAAAAAAAAAAAAAAAAAAAAAAAAAAAAAAAAAAAAAAAAAAAAAAAAAAAAAAAAAAATTTTGGCTGCCATAAGGTCATGTAACCCTTCGGATACTGCTTATAATTTATACCACTATTGTTTTCTTTAACCTTCTGATGTATGGGACAACTACATAATAGTTTAATTATTTTTTGACTAAGGTTCTCAAAATTATAAAATTTATTTGTATGTTTTATACATTTGCGTATTCCAAAAATCTGTAACAGTTGTGTATGAACCGTATTAATCCATCCTCAGCACAAGGAGTTATGCATAATTTCCAAGATGGAGTGTGTAAATGTGGTTCCTAAAATGAACCATCATTTATTATTCTCCATGAATGTTGTTCTGATAGCACCAGGTAACCTTGTTTACGCTGTTGATATTTATCACTGAAGCAGTCATCTTTTATTCCTTGCTTGAGCTTAAGAGTCAAATTGTGTACCTTGTTATTGGTTTAGCTAATACCTAAGGAATTAATTGTATCACCTCAGGGCCATTAGTACATTCCACATTGTTCATATCCAATGGTAGTCTGGATAATGCAACGGGAACATAGTTCTCCAACACTTTTATGTAGTTAATCTGTAGTGGAAATTGCTATAAAAATAAAACTTATCTCATCAAGTGATCATGCAGTAGTCTGCTCTCCATGAGAAAGGCTAATACTTGATGGTCAGTATATATACTTATATAACTATGAGGGTCGTACAATAAGTAATGCCCTAATTTTTTTTTTCTCAGAAAATATTTATTGTTAAGAGTCAGAATTTGGTGACAATATACATCAACATGTCGTGTCCATATCTTGTTTTTCTTTGAAGTCTCCATCACGTTCTATGGCTGTATGCCAACGTTGTGGAAGAGCATGTATTCCCTGCTGGTAAAAGCTCTTGTTCTGTAGGTGTAGCCATGTTTTCACTGCATGACTGTCACTCTCATCTTCAAAGTATGTTCCCCATAGAGAATCTTTAATCGGCCCAAAGAGACGGAAGTCTGATGATGCCAGGTCTGGACTGTGTGGTGGATGAGGCAATGATGTCCAACCCAAATTGGTGATGTGTTCCCAGAGTCTCAATCATTGTAGACACACTTCCAATGCTGACTGACAACTGTAGAGCCAGTTGAGTTGTGATGTACCGGCCGGCATGGCTGATCATGGGTCTCCGTTTCTGCATCTCCTGAGGCTGTAACTTTTTTCCCTTTAGCCCAACTGCACTCCTGTCAAGGATCGCCATGCACTGCCTACAAACATTTATGTTCACCATGGTTTCTTTTTCTGCACACAAGAATTCCATAACAGTACACTGCTTGTAATGTGAGTTGTACGTAGACGCCATTTTGATGCTTTACTAAGATTATGCCATCTGCCAGAACAGTTCAAAACTTCACTGGCACACAGAACAAACATCAAGTGTGAAGCATCAACAAGGACATTTGCCTATGTATATTAATGGCTTCTTTTTTTTTTAAAAAAAAAAAAAAAAAAGAAGAAATGAGGGGCATTACTTATTGAATGGCCCTCATATAAAAACCTCAAATCAAAGTTTGAAATTTATTTGTACTTCAGAGTAGGTGGCAAGTAAAGCCTTCTCTGTGAGCCACTTGTAGGGGGCTTTCCTGGGATCCATAAGTCTTCAGCCCCTGGTTTGGTTTAGATACATTGATGACCTCTTCACCATATGAACTTGTGGTGAGGCTGACCTTTTAAAATTACTGGAATCTCTAAATACATTCTCCCAATTAAATTTCACACTGTCCTATTCCGAATCCCATGCCACTTACCTTGTTGACCTCGTCCTCACTGAAAGCCAGCTACACACTTTCGTCCACATCACACCCACTAACAAATAACAGTACTTACAGTTTGACAGTTGCCATCCTTTCCATGTCAAACGTTCCCTCACATACAGCCTTGGCATTTGAGGCAAATGTATATGTTCAGATGTAGACTCCTTACAGCAATACACCACCACTCTCACTTCAGCCTTAAGTGGACGTAACTATCCCAACAGCCTAGTTCAAAAGCAGATGTCTCAGGCCATCACATCCAATCCTGGTATTGCTGATACCTCCAAAAAACAACTTTGGAGCACACTACTTGTCACACACTATTATCCTGGTCTTGAATGTATCAATCAGCAACTTCGACAAGGCCATGACTTCCTAAAATCATGCCCTGAAATGAGGTACATTCTAACCCGAGATTTTGCCCACCACACTTAGAATAGCTTTTCACACCCTCCCAATCTCCACAGTATCCTTGTTAGACCCTATGCTCCTTTTACACCCATCTCCGTACCAAATGGCTTCTACCCTTGTGACTGTCCCCGATGCAAGATTTGCCCTATGCACATCCCTACCACCACCTAGTCCAGCCCTGTAACTGGCAAAACATATACTATCAAAGGGAGAGCCACCTGTGAAACGGCACATCATATACCAGCTGTTCAGCCATTTACATCAGCATGACTGTCACCCAGCTGTCAGTCAGGATGAATGGGCATAGGCAGAGGGTGTAATCAGGCAACACACATTATCCTGTTGCAGAGAATGTGTGCAACATGGCAGTCATGACCTCAGTGCCTGTTTCACGACATGCGTCATCTGGATTCTTCTCTCAGACACCAGTTTTTCAGAACTCTGCAGGTGGGGACCAGCACTAAAACATGACCTTGGTTCTTGCCATCTGCCTGGCTTTAATTTATGTTAATTCCTCCTATCTTGGCATTTACTCACAGTAACTACTCCTTTCTTACTCCATTTTAGTTTTCTACATCTTTCACTTTCTGACTTGCCTGTTTTTCGCCATCCCCCATCCCACCTCTGTTATGTACAATGCACCCCTATTAACTCATGTATGATGTTTTAGTAGTAATCTCTGTCTTGCATATTACTCTGTCTTCCACCTTTAAGCTCTCAGGTCTTCAAATCTCATCCGGTGCAGTCCCCAACAATCATTCTTTTCTTCTCACTCCGTCCAGTAAGTCTCCCCTGTAAGTCTCCCCTGATCCGGCGTTGTTTTATAAACTGTACCGCTTTCCCTAGACCTCTCCAGTCCTGTTCTTTCACCCCTCTTCCTTCCACTTCAACTCTTCTGCCACAAGAAGGAGCCACTGGCTCCGAAAGCTTGTAAAAGTTAAATTCTTTTGTGTGTGTGCCCCCCTGCTGCCGCTTGGTGAGTAGATCTTTTTATCTGTCCATTTACACTATATTATCAAAAACTGATTATTTTCATTGTTATAAACATCAGATGTGAAGAATTCTTGGGACTTGTAAGGGGTGATTTTGAGGTAGTGGTGGTGGATCAAGTTGGAATCATGATCGGAACTGTTCAAAGCAGGGTTGAATGTCAGGTTTCCTGTTGGAAAGTTTCTTTTATTCGGTTGCAAAATGATACTTCCAGTTCACATTACATTTTAAGTAATTCAGGAGGGGAGAGGACCTTAGATTAGAACTTGAGATACTCTACTGTTGAGATTTGAGTTATCATTCCTGTGGGAGGCAGTGGTGAAACTGAGGGATGTTAAGAAGGTTGGCCAAGCTGGCTTTATAGGAGAGGAGTGTTGGTTTATAGTGTGCTAGAGAGCTGGAGAGGTAGATTAGGAGAATATAGGATAGCTTTTTGATGTGAAATCTGGCATATTGTTCCAGTTTGAAGTTGACCTTGTGGATGACACCATACAAGGAAACATATGGGGCATATAACAGCAGGACTTTGTAGAAACAGAGAAGTCTGGTGGAGTGGAAACTGGCAAATGTGGTATGTAGAGCACAGATTAGCTGGGTAAGTGCAAGGATTTCTGTATTCAAAACTATAAAAATGTTGGTGAATCATGGGATTACATACAGAAATACGGACTTCCAGTGTTAGGTCTTTGGTTGTGTAGGGGTTACAATATCCCATAACCTCACTAACTGTTGATCTGGACAGGAATTGGAGGACCTCTGATGATGACTTTGAAGTTTTAGTTTCTTCAATGCTTTCGTGTAGAATAGACTGACATTTTTTATTGTGTGCCAGTTTATGTAAGTAAAATGTACTCTTGCACCATATTGTGTCATATATCTATTATACCATACCTATGCCATGCAGAACTACAGAGGTAGCTCCCAGAGACAAGCAGGTTTCAAGAAACATTGTAGAATCTTAGTTTAAAATGTTCAAAAGCAGGTTTTTGAAAGGACCAAAAATAATATTTGATGGGATTTATTGTGGCAAGAGAGAAGGATTTGAAGTGTTACAGATATTGGAAATGGCGAAAAAGATGCAAGGGGGGGGGGGGGGGAGGGGGGGGGGGAGTGGAGATAGGAAAAAAGGAACACAAACATGAAAAATCGAAAACATAGAAAAATTCAACAAAAATCATGAGAACAAACAAGGGTTAACAAGAGGTAATGAGTGGATGATAATTTCTCAAGAGAAAAGTGGACTATATTTTAGGAATCAATTACAATTGCAACTAGAAATGTCTGTGGAGAAGACATGAAAGCACACAAAAGCTTAAAAACAGGGCAGAGACAGGCAGTCATTGAAGAAAATGGAATCCACTGTGTTTGAGAAATAAAAAAATTGTAGGAAATGGCACTAATGGGTCAATGAGTGAGGTTTGGCAAAAAACAAATGCACAAAAAGTGAAAGCACTGCATAGAAACAGTGTGTAAAGATGAAAAGAAAAGAAAGGTGATGTCAAATTTACAAAGAAATTGGTGAAAGACAATCAACAGAAGATGCTGCAGTGTATAGCTATATGCAAATTAATAAATAAGAATGGATCCGCCTAAGTGCACAAAAATCAGTATTAGAAAACTATAGGGGCAAGATGTTGGTTAAGAAAAGGTTATACAGATAAATAAATGAGCAAACTAGCATAAAGAGTTGAAAATAGACAACAACTTGGCCGAGATAGACAATGATGAAGACTGACAAGGGGGTTGTATAAGGAATGGAGGCCACAAGAGCTGATACATTAATGAAAATAATGGATTTTTTAAAAATGTAATGCAATTAGACACTGACAGATAAAAAAAAAAACCTTCTCACCAAGCAGTGGCAGGCGAAAACAGATCTAAAAGTTATGGAAATGTGCAAGCTTTCAGAGCCAGCAGTTCCTTCTTCTAGCTGAAGGGTTGAAGGCAAAGGAAGAAGGATGAAGGAAAAGGTCTTGCAAGGTTTAGGAAATATGAAGGGTTACTAGATGGGATGTGAAGGAAAGACTGACTGACTGAAGGCTGCACCAGACAAGATTTGAAAATCTAAATGTGGAACACAATGTAATAAGCAAGACAGAGATTACAGACAAAACATCATGCAGGATGTAATAAGAATTAAAAGCTTAGTGAATTCTATGTGGTAGAAGGTGGGGAAAAATGGACAGGTTAGAGATAAAAAAAATTCTAGTATGAGGATTTCACTCTGCAGCAGAGTGTGCGCTGATATGAAACTTCCTGGCAGATTAAAACTGTGTGCTGGACTGAGACTCGAACTTGGGACCTTTGCCTTTCACGGACAAGTGCTATACCAGCTGAGCTACCCAAGCATGACTCACACCCCATTCCTCCCAGCTTTACTTCTGCCAGTTTCTCATCTCCTACCTTCCAAACTTTACAGAAGCTCTTCTGCGAACCTTGCAGAACTAGTACTCCTGAAAGAAAGGATATTGCAGAGACGTGGTTTAGCCACAGCCTGAGGGATGTTTCCAGAATGAGGATTTCACTCTGCAGCAGAGTGTGTGCTGATATGAAACTTCCTGGCAGATTAAAACTGTGTGCTGGACTGAGACTCAAACTCAGGACCTTTGCCTTTCGCAGGCAAGTGCTCTACCAACTGAGCTACCCAAGCACGACTCATGCCCCGTCCTCACAGCTTTAGTTCTGCCAGGAGAGCTTCTGTAAAGTTTGGAAGGTAGGAGACAAGGTACTGGCAGAAGTAAAGCTGTGAGGACGGGTCGTTAGTCGTGCTTGGGTAGCTCAGTTGGTAGAGCACTTGCCTGCGAAAGGCAAAGGTCCCGAGTTCGAGTCTTGGTCCGGCACACAGTTTTAATCTGCCAGGAAGTTTCAAAAAAATTTCTATTTTCTTTCTAATTTTTTATATCACATAGTACAATTCTCTCATGAGAAATTCTCAAGCTCTCATTACCACTTGTTCACCCTTGTTTTTTCTCGTGATATGAATTTGCATTTTTCTACAGTTTTTGAATTTTCTGATCTTTTTCCTTGTTTGTCTTCCTGGTTTGTCTTCCTTCTTCGTCTCACTTTTTCCCCTCCTCTGCTTCTTTTTTGCCACTCCCACCATCTCTAAAATTCCAAAGCCTTCTCTCTTGCCATAATGAAACCCATCACATATTACTTCATCCTGTTCAAAAACATCGTTTAGCGCTCTCTGAACTAAGGTCACACAATCTCTTTCTTGAAACCTGCTTATTGCTGAGTGTTACCTCCAAAGGGTGAACAATGAAAGTCCTCTTTTCTGAATGTAATCCCACTCTTCACCAACCCCTTTCTATAGTTTCATATACGGCAATCTCTTGCACTTACACAGCTAATCTGTTATGTAAATACCTTATTAGTCAATTTCCACTCCACCAGACTTCTCTGCTTCTACAAAATCCTGCTGTTTCCACCCCTCATGTTTCCTTGGATGGTATCATCCACAGAGTCAACTTCAAACCACAACAATATACCACACTACACCTCAAAAAGCTATGCCACCTTCTCCTATACTACCTCAACAGTGTTGTTTCCATTTCTAGACCTCTCCAGCTCCCTAAACAGCCATACTATTGACCATCACACTCTGCTGCAAACCGAGCTTGGCCAATATTCTTACATCCTACAGTCTTCACCACTGCCTCCCAGAGCAATGGTAATTCATGATCACGATAAGCAGCACAACAGTATAGTGTTCTCAACTTCTCATCTAAAGCTCTCTCCATCCTGAATTATATGTGTTATCCAAGGATCTCACCTGCAGTCCTAAACCTGGATTAATTATGGTGCTTTGGTTAAGGAACTACTTTCCTTCACACGTAATGCCAGCTGGAACTGTCATTTTGCAACCCATTACAAAACCCTTTCCAACAGCAAACTTGACATTGAACCCTGCCTTGAACAGTTCCAACTGTGGTCCCAACTTGATCTACCACCAATACCTTAAAATAATCCCTTGCAAGCCTTCCAAGAATTCCTATCATCCAACATTGCTTCACAATCCTTACTCAGGTCCCTACATGACCTCAACCTGTCATCTGCAGAACTCCAGGCTCTTCATTCCCTAAAAGCTGATGGCTACATTACCATCCTCCCTGCAGACAAGGGATGTACCATGGGAGTTTCTAACCCTTTTACCAACACATCTTCCTTCAACTCCAATTTAATTATTTTTTTCTGTGTTTGTTTATCTGACAATATTTGGTGGTCAATGAATTCATCACTACAATAAATGAATACATATGAAAACTAAATAATAATTAAATAATATTTGTATAATACTTGGAGCAATCCATTTAGGGTCATGAAATAGCTTAAGATTATTCCTGGTTTGGTAAGCTCACATTGACAAACTGGCTCCTATAGTAGAAAGATTTGTCCAATAAAAAATAGTGTGGTTTAATTTCAGAAAGAGACTTATTAAGCTCTGTGAGAACTGAGCTGTGAATTATAATACCAACAAACTTAGCACATGTCTACATTTATAACAGATTTTCAATTCGTAGTGTAAGCTAATCTTGTGACTGGTGTTATGTCTGTGGAATTTCAGAGGGAACAGGTATTTTGTGACAAAGTATATGAGAAAAAATGTGTTGGAAGCCGAGGTATATGTTCCCAAACCCAATAAGAGGGTGGAGTCCAGACTGTTGCAAGGGACCTGGACGTCATATAAGGGACCTATATTACACATTTAGTAAACATAATGCCAAATGGAAGAATGGCAAGATAAATTTACAAAAGTTGTAGTGTCTCAATTAAACAATATTTAAAACACTGCACTACAGGAGAAAGTAAATTATGTCTCTGGTCTAGCAGTGTATGTTGCAGTACCAGAGACACAGTGCAGGTAATTTCAGAATCTCTCTCATCACATATACTTTCTCTTGCTGACTGCAGTCTCATACAGAGACATGAAAAGTATCATAATATTGTGCAACTTTCACCTAAAAGACATGATCAATTGTTACATGTGATAGGCCATCCTTCTCTGTACGGAGATTAGAAACAATAAAAACTCTTATATCCTGGCGAGCCTTAAAAAAAAGGACTGATCTTATTTCACAAAGAACTGAGCTTATTACCCAAAGAACTGAGCTTATTACCCAAAGAACTGAGCTTATTACCCAAAGAACTGACCTTACTATTTTATTATCCTTGACATTTATTACAAATTATTTATTGAGATTTATGTCATAGAGAAGTATTCGTTTATCAGTTTCAGTGAAGCCAATAAAAGAGTGAATGAATAAAGAAAGACACTCACTCCATCTTCAGGCCACGAGTGGCCTGCCGGGACCATCCGACCGCCGTGTCATCCTCAGTGAAGGATGCGGATAGGAGGGGCGAGGGGTCAGCACACCGCTCTCCCCGTCATTATGATGGTATTCTTGACCGAAGCCGCTACTATTCGGTCGAGTAGCTCCTCAATTGGCATCATGAGGCTGAGTGCACCCCGAAACAAGAAAGAACCCAATTCTAATATGTGACCTCCTTTTAAGCATATTGTAAGCATAACTAACAGACTTTCAGTAACTTTTCTTTCTATGACAGTTGTGATTTATATTGTTTTTCAATTTGTAAAAGAGAAAATGTCACAATTTCAGAGCATTATGTATTCAGGCCATAGTTTATATAGAAAGTGTTATCAATATTAGAAAGTTTCAGTTTATGACAAGAACAATACAATCGTCTCTGTTGGACAGCAGTGCTCCTTCATTTTTTATTAATTTTCCTTCCATATCACTGAGCTTGTTGTTGTACCCTGGAACAAACAAAAGAACAAAAGAGCCTCTCTTTTGTGCTGTGTGAATTTCTTTATTGCTTTCTATGAGATATTGTTGTCCAGTTGGCTATGAGGTAAATCACACATCGGAAAGAATAGTCTGTGATTCATCATGACGCAAAATAGACTAGCAGATTATGATACTTGCTGTTGAGATTCTCTTCAGTCCTGACACATCAACCAACAAAAAAGCTGTTTTATGAGCATAACAATTTAAATCTCTGTTACATTAATATATGGCAGTGTGAAGTGATTTTTTTTATGTCTACTGTGATAAACTCACTCTTTGTCACATTAAATGTCATAACCTACAATCCAACCACCTCAACCTGTTCATGTAACAGCTGCTGAACTTCATCTTTCCTATTACCCCCAGATTATTAAATCATCACAAAGGCCATCCTCTTGGAAGAAAGCACCTTAACAGGGCAATGTCTGTGCAGGTGAGAGGGTTTCCATGCTCTCGTGATGCAGAACACAGTGCCAGTGTTAGCCTAGCTAGTGCAGGGCCACCCATGCCAGTAGGACCTCAGTGAAGGAGTCAGATGAGATGTGATTCACAATGCCCTTTTCTGCTTTGCTATATCCTGAATTTTCCCCTTGTTTAGGAGATACAGACTTTGCCATTACTGATATACAATCTGTATATGGAAAGGACACCTCCAAACCAAATTGACAAATTGGCGTTTATGTTACACATGTGTATGATGCAATGGAAATGGGTGGCAACTGCCTGCAGCTGATATTAGTTCACACATCATGCATTGTCACTCATGTGGAACCTGAGATCAAGGGCAAGAGCATGGCATGAGCAGTGGGCTAGTTCATTGGCAACTGAAAATTGCCTCTGGCAAAGTATCATCCACAGAGTGGACATTCTGTCCTCTTGCAACCATGAGGAATTAACATGGATATTTGCAGTTTACCAGAAGTCCACAAAAATGGACATAAGTACAGATGCCACAGGTCACTACTGACAGTGGATGAGACAAACATAGATCCACTGGTCAGTCAATGCTTACTTCAAGTTAGGTAACATTCGGCAATTAGGTACTGGCTGTTCCTGACACCAAGTTCTGTTTGGGTACATGGATCACTAGCTTTGCTAGAAGTCAATGCTTACCTGTCAACACTCACAAAAATAAAAAAGAAGTACAAAAATATGTCAAAATAAAATTTCCTGGCAGATTAATACTGTGTGCCAGACCAAGACTGAAGCTCGGGACCTTTGCCTTTCGGGGCAAGTGCTCTACCAACTGAGCTCCCCTAGAACAACTCACGACCTGTCCTCACAGCTTTATTTCCGCCAGTACCTCGTCTCCTACCTTCCAAACTTCACAGTAGCTCTCCCGCGAACCTTGCAAGACGAGCACTTCTGGAAGAAAGCATATTGCGTAGACATGGTTTAGCCACAGCCTGGGGGATGTTTCCAGAATGAAATTTTTGCTCTGCAGCAGAGTGTGCGCTGATATGAAACTTCCTGGCAGATTAAAACTGTGTGACATACCGAGACTCGAACTTGGTGCCTTTGCCTTTGCCTATCGTAGTGCAAGCCTCCGCAATATCCTTTATCCAGAAGTGCTGGTCCTGCAAGGTTCACAGGAGAGCTTCTGTGAAGTTTGGAAGGCAGGAGACCAGGTTCTGGTGGAAATAAAGCTGTGAGAAAGGGTCGTGAGTCGTGCTTGGGTAGCTCAGTTGGTAGAGCACTTGGCCACGAAAGGCAAAGGTCCCAAATTCGAGTCTCAGTGTGGCTCACAGTTTTAATGTACTAGGAAGTTTCATATCAGCACACACTCTGCTGTAGAATGAAAATTTCGTTCTATGTCACTATACTTTGCAACACTGAACACGTACTCTATGATTAATGCTTCATGGGTAACTGTGGGCACTCCCAAGATCTACACCAACCAGCCAGCATTGACAAGGAATTAATCTAGCTTAATATTGCTATAATAATCTTTCAGGAAGCCAGGCTTCCAGAGAAGGAAAATTACACATTTTTCTGCAAGGAAAAGTACGTAGCTGTTCGCAGTGACCTACTACACACAACTGACGGCACCACTGGGATCTCGGAATGGTTTATGGTTTTGCGTTTGTCAACTAGCAGCAAACCTATGACACTGATAGCTGTTGGTATATGTGCCAATGATGACCTGGGCTGCTGACTTAAAGGATCACTTTCAAGAACATCTCAGTGAAGTGGTGCAGGTGGTGCTCCCTGGTGATCATCTGTGCATGCTAGGCGATTCCAGTGCTTGTGCTGGATGTATTCTGCCATCTGGTCAGACTGCCTAGGCATACATGAAGTGGTCAAGACGAATGACAATAGTTTATAGCTGGTTTAATTTTGTACCAGGAACCAGCTGTGCATTACTAACACATACTTCAATGGCAAAACAAAACACAAGGTTTTCAGGATGCACTGAGGCCCCAAACAATGGCGTCAACTGGATCTTATTTTAACTTAAGAGAAAAGGTCTCCTCCATTTTTCTTCATAAATGTAGCTTCCATAGTGCTGGTTCTGACACTGATCAAATGCTAATAGCAACAATAATGCCTCCTGTCCAAAACGATTAACTTTGCTGAAACACCTTGTAGAACCAAGATTAATCTTTGCAAAACTAAGGACCCTGTAACAGTAAAAATATTTTGAGACAGCATGTGGAAAGAAACTGGTACCTGGGATGTAAATGCATCCATTACAGAAGGTGGGCACGAGGTCAAGTCCCTTCTTATCATTAGATGGCACTAAATTTGGTAACATGAAAGGTAAATACAAGGATTCTTCCCTTGAGAATGCAGATGTCTTGAAACCTCTTCTTGATCTCGGCATAAGGCAACTGTCAATTGGCACTCGAACCCTTGCAACACTGTCCACAGGGACCTAAGCAAAGCAAAGGCTGTCATTCAGTGCACCATCTGTAACTAAATTGACACAAACTTTGCACAGGTATAAAAAAGGCCACCGGGCCCATCCTTAAGAAGAATGCCTCACTCAAGGAGATCGGAGGAACAGCTATCATAAATTGTAACTGACAATTACACTGCGGGTGGAACACTATCCTAGCCTCTACTGATGTCCAGCCAACATGCATCTGATAGCAATAAGGAGCACCATCACAGAGCTGTTGCACAGCTCTAGTGTGAGAAATGCCCTGGTAAGGATGGCATCCACAAAGAAACTCTTAAATTATCTCAGCTCCTGGTACTCTACAAACTTTTATTGCAATGTTGCGGTGAGGATACTGTGTTGCAGACTGGGTGAGATGGTGTAGTGGCTAGCACACTGGACCCGCATTTGAGGGATGACTGTTCAAGCCCGTGTCAGGTCATCTTGATTTAGGTCTTCTGTGAGTTCCCTAGCTGCTTCAGGGAAATGCTGGAATGGTTCCTTTGGAAGGCCACAGCCAGCTTCCTTCCCCCATCCTGCCCTAATCCGATGGGAGTGCTGACCTCCAGGTTATCAAAGGTATTTTGGTTTAAAATTTTGGTGTCTATGGAATTATTTTCTTTAACAGCTTAATAGCTTACATAGTCAATTTGTATTATTTTCTTTTCCATACATTGGTTATTCATTATTTTAGTTTTGATCTTCAGGCCTGCTTCAAACTGGCTGTATTAAGTTCTAGCATACGAGGGGGTACCCAAAAAAAAAAACTGGAATTATTTTTTAGAAGCTGTAGGCTATATTTTCCAAATGTTTACAAAACAATCATATCCCCTTCAAAATGCTCTCGATTACAATTAATACATATGTGCCTACGTTGCTTCCACTGATCGAAACATTCTTTGTAGTCACCTTTGGAAATGGCTGGCAGCTCCTATCTCTTTCTTTCTTGTTTCTTTTTTTTTCTCTTATTCTTCTTCTTCATCGTCATCAAAACAAGATATGAATGAACTGCGCCCTTGGCATCAAAAAAGCAAAGCAGCATTGTTCTGATGATTGATTTGACATGACGACATTTTTTGAATGAGGTGACGGTGACGCCTTCCATTGGCTTGACTATTGCTTAGTTTCTGGGTTGTAACTGTAGCACCACGACACATCGCTAGTAATGACCATTGGCAGAAAATCTGGATCAGTTTCAAGCTGTTGTTTCAAAACACGACATGTGTCAACTCGACGTTCCTTTTGTCAGTCAGAACCCGAGGAGCAAACTTGGCAGCAACCCTTTTCACACCTAAATCTTCCGTTAAACTTCGCTGAACCGATCTCCAAGGCAACTCACTAATCTCTGACAGTTTGTCAATTGTCTGTGGACGACTGTGAGTGCAAGCCCTAGAATTCATTTTCAATATTTTCGTCGATTCGGGCAGTTGATAGACGTCCAGAACGAGGTTTGTCATCAATCGACATGTCGACGCCATTTTTAAATTGAGGAAACCACATGTACACTTGAGTTTTTTTCCATACAGCCACCTTGATAAGTTGTTTTCAATATTAAAACAGTTTCAGCAGCATGTTTACAGAGTAAAAATCAAAATTCCACAGCTGCACGGTGTTCAGTTAAAATTGCCACCATAAAAAGCGAAACAAGAACACAACAGCGGAAGCAAAAACAATCACTGCAGATGAACGGAGCAAGCCAGGTCGCAAAGCAGGCGGCATTGGACGAGCAAGGAGTTGCGTTATACACACCTAGCGGCAGAAATTCGTACACACTGTTTCATTGAATTCTATACCTGCCTTCTTCCAAGGCTCTTTCCAATGCCACAGGAAAAAGTGTATAGTGCCAATGAAAATAGTATGGAATCATAATTCGGCAGCAATAAACGTAAGGAGTGAATAGAGAAATTACTGTTATTATCAATCAAAATTGTGGCAGAAGTAACGTTTAACATAAAGTTTGAAAGAATAATAACCTTAAAAACAATTTCAATATGTCTCCCAGCATACACACGAAAATAAAATTGCAGTTAAACTGCACAAAAGCTATCGAAAGCAGAAAAAAATCAGTAGTGCAAAATCATTTCCTACAACCTGAAATTACTGATACAGGTAGCTGATTCATAATACCAGACATTAAGGAAGCCCAGTTTATACTGTTGACAAAGATGACTTTCGTCAACGGAACATTTTGTCTTTGTGAAAATTTCCAAGCTGCGTAATAGTTTAGATAGCACGATATATTGTGGATCTCCCAAATGATAAACACTGCAACTTGATTCACAGGTCTGAGGAAAGCGAGGACATACTAGATCCAACAGAGTAATGCAAACTAGACAAGCAGAACTAAGTGTCCTGGGAACTATCCTGGAAGAGAGGATCTTGTAATGACAAAGTTTTTACTTTAAGACAACTATTGACAAAGGGATTGGAAAGGAATCAGAATTGTCAGCGTTCATAGATCTCGAGGAGGCATATGACGCAGTGCTGCTAGAGAAACTGGAGTCCTGAGGGGGAGTGAGATTGAAAAGACATGTGTTAGAAGTATCTGCAACCTACGAATACACAAGTTTGCAAGATTGTAATCAAAAGTAGGGAATAAAATTTTGTCACAGCCTTTCAAAATTACGAAAGGATTGAAGCAGGAATGTTGCTTGTCTCCTACATTGTTTGATATAGGCTTATACACCTAGAAAGCCTCAGACTTGTCGAGCAGGAAATGTATAGGAATCCAGATAACAAACTATCAAAGTTTGTACACCTTGTTCTTCGTAGATGATCAAGTAGTGATGGCCAGTGAAGAGGATGATACCTGCGTTATGCTACGAAAATTGTTAGAATAATATGATAGATGGGGATTGAAAGTAAATTTTCAAAAGAGTGAATACCTATGCAGTGGAGAAAAAGTGGGAAACATAACAGTAAAGAACCACCACGTCCAGACACGTAAAAAATTTAAATACTTGGGATCATCTTATTGGAAGATGAAGCAAGTAATTGGGAAACATACCCTATGGTAAAGCAGCAATCCAGAAGCTAAACATTTTATTGTCTTCTAAGATAAGCTGGAAAGTAAAGAAAATGCTCTGTAGAAGTATTGTAGATCCTATATCGGTAAAGACCTATGGATGCGAACGCTGGGACGTTATTGGAAAAAATGACAACAGATTCAGAGTTGTAGAAATGAACTATATCAGGAGGTCGTGTAGACGATCTAGACGAGACCGCTTAAGAAATACAATGAGTAGGGAAATGACCCAGACTCAAGAAAGTACCACAGATAGACTAGAAGACTGACAGCTTGTCTGGACATACAATGCTAATGACAGACAGCAGATAACCAAAAAAGATCTTGATGTAACGTCCTCCGGGAAGAAGGGAGAAGAGGAACACCGGAGGTTACCTGGTTAGATGGGATAAGGGAGGCAAAGATAAAAAGAGAAATAGAAGGATTTGGATTGTTTGGGGGAAGAGACCAAACAGCGAGGTCCCTGGCCTCATCGGATTAGGGAAGAAAGGGGAAGGAAATCGGCCGTGCCCTTTCAAAGGAACCATCCCAGCATTTGCCTGGAGCGATTTAGGGAAAGCACGGAAAACCCAAATCATGCTGCCGGACGCGGGATTGAACCGTCGTCCTCCCGAATGCGAGTCCAGTGTGGAGAAATAGAAGACGAGGATGCGCGGGAAGATAGAAACAGTTGGTGTTAGATATGTGGGATACTGCGACAGCTGTAGGAATCCCACACGAGAGAGAGAGAGAGAGAGAGAGAGAGAGGAAACTATCATCGAGACAAGGATGGATTACTTATTTAAAATTTGTATAACTGATTTATAACACAATTTCTTATCAACACTGTGCAAAGATTTCCTGCCTGCGTCGTACATTCAAGGAGATCGTACACTGAAGATGTCTTTGAAAGATCGGAAAAGAAGACGGTGCATTATAAACAAGTGCTCGACCGTGTTGAAAGATGCAATCGCCATTCCCGAATTGCTCTTCGACAGTGGGAAGCAAGAAGGTGCTTAAAACATCAATGAAGGCCTGTGCTGTGATAGTGCCACGAAAAAAACAGGCGGTGCAAGCCCCCTCCATGAAAAACACGACCACACCATAACATCACCGCCTTCGAATTTTACTACACACGCTGGCAGATGACGTTCCCCGAGGATTCGCCATACCCGCACTCTGCCATCGGATCGCCACATTGTGTACCATGATTCGTCACTCCACACAACGTTTTTCCACTGTTCAATCGTCCAATGTTTATGCTCCTTACACCAAGCGAGGCGTCTTTTGGCATTTACCGGCGTGGTGTGTGGCTTTTGAGCATCCGCTCGAGCATGAAATCCAAGTTTTCTCACCTCCCGCCTAACTGTCATAGTACTTGCAGTGGATCCTTATTTGTAATTCCTGTGTGATGGTCTGGGTAGATGTCTGCCTATTACACATTACGGCCCTCTTCAACTGTCGGTGGTCTCTGACGGTCAACGGACAAGGTGTGCGCTTTTGTGCTGTACGTGCCCCTTCACGTTTCCACTTCACTATCACATCGGAAACAGTGGACCTAGGGATGTTTAGAAGTGTGGAAATCTCGCGTACAGACGTATGACATAAGTGACACCCAATCACTTGACCACATTGAAGTCCTTGAGTTCCGCAGAGTGACCCATTCTGCTCTCTCACGATGTCTAATGACTACTGAGGTCGCTGATATGGAGTACCTGGCAGCAGGTGGCAGCACAATGCACCTAATATGAAAAACGTATGTTTTTGGGGGTGTCCGAATACTTTTGATCACATAGGGTATGTATCACTTGATGAGCTTCAAAGTTCCAAGTTGTTGCGTTGTGGTCTTCTTTTCATGCACCACTCCACGATATCATCTGCTGTGCTCGTCTCTCTCTACATGACTACCCCAACCTACATCCACTTGAGTCCTTTTTACAATATTCAAGCTTTGGTCTCCCCAAACATTTCTCTCCAATTGCTCTGGAATTGCTCCAGAGTGGCTCCAGGAACACTCTTCTGAGTTTAAACACTTCCGTTGGCCATCAAAATCCCCAGACATGAACATTATTGAGCTTATCTGGGATGCCTTGCAACGTGCTGTTCAGAAGAAATCTCCACCCTCTCGTACCGTTACGGATTTATGGACAGCCATGCCTTATTCATGATGTCAGTTCCATCCAGCACTACTTCAGACATTAGGAGAGTCCATGCCACGTCGTGTAGCGGCACTTCTGCATGCTCGCGGGGGTCCTACACGATACTAGGCAGTTGTACCAGATTCTTTGGCCCTTCAGAGTATAAAAATTGTTGATCTCGTGGAATTACATTTTCCAGGAGATGTATTGAGTTTCAACTTTAACTATTCGTTGATGCATCAAGATGAGCCCTGTCAACCTATCCCTTCTTTTAATGAGGTTCAGCCACAATTTTTTTTTCTCACAAACTCGATTCAGAATCTCTTAATTACCTGAGCTATACGTCTCATTTTGAGTATACTTCTGTAGCACCATATTTCCAAAACGTCTCTTCTTCTCTTGTCCATACTGTTTATTGTCTCCGCTTCATTTCCTTATATGGCTACACTGAAGATAAATGTCGTTCGGAAATATTTCCCAACATTCAAACTTATATTATTTTCCTGTTTTTCAGGAAAGCTTTTCTACCTTTGTGAGTTTGCATTTTATAGCCTCTTGACTTCGGCCAATGTCAGTTATTTTTTGCTTTCCAAATAGCAAAGCTCGTCTACTATTTTCAAGATCTTATTTCCTAATCTAAATCCTCGGCATTGCCTAAGTTAATTGGTCTACATTCCAGCACCCTTGTTTTACTTTAATTGATGCTCATCGTATAGCTTCTTTTCAAGACATAATCCATTCTGTTCAACTGTTCTCCCAATTCCTCAGCCGTCTCTGACAAAATTACAAGGTAGTCGGCAAGCCTAAAAGTTTTTACTCCTTCTCCTTAACCTTTAATTCTTTTTACAAATCTGTCCTTTCCTTCCAGAAAAGATGTTAGCAGCAGCAATAATTCAGAACCGACTCTCGCGTGTACATTGCTACGACTTTAAGAGCGCGAACCAAGGCTGCTAATAACGAGTCTCGAATAACGCCAACCACCGAAGAAATTCGTAATTTCCCTTTTCTGCCTTCACAGACAGGGAATTCTCACGCTAGGGAAGTCGCAGCTGTGAAATGAAGCATTTAGCCTGACAGTGAAAAAGATGTTCCGATCCATACTGGAATAATTAGCGTCTGCATATTTTACACTTTCTGTCGTTGCAGAGTGACTTTCATTTGAAGTAAGATAGCGAAACGAGTCTCTTCAATTGCTCATCTTAGAGCAGAAGGCGTTAATAATTCATGTCTTGTGTCTTTTCAGCCGAGTTTGAATCCAGGTTGAGAGCTGTGCCAGAAGAATTGAAACTACGTGAGTGGTGTAGTACATAACATTGCTCCCAAAGGCATACGGTCCCCATTTATCGTCAGACGTCAGGCCGCCACAATGAGAAAAGCTTCGGCGCTGTACTCCCAGGTAGTAATCATGAAATTTGCATTCGGATATACCCACGTTTATTACTTACGAACTGATGCCAGAATTTTTAAGTTACATCGCTAAATGTCATCTGCCTAGTTGTACCGGATGAAATAACACTCACCGGTGCAATGGCGAGTTCTTAGCTTCGCTCCGGTAGGGGCCGAGGTGATAGTGCAACGTACACTGGAGCGCCAAAGAAACTGGTATAGGCATGCATATTCAAATACAGAGATTTGTAAACAGGCAGAAGGCGGCACTGCGGTCGGCAACGCCTATGTAGGACAACAAGTGTCTGGCGCAGTTGTTAGATCGGTTACTATTACAATGGTAGATTGTCAAGATTTAAGTGAGTTTGAACGTGGTGTTACAGTCGGTGCACGAGCGATGGGACACAGCATCTCCGAGGTAGCGATGAGGTGGGGATTTTCCCGTACAACCATTTCACGAGTGTACTGTGAATATCAGAAATCCGGTAAAACATCAAATCTCCGACATCGCTGCGGCCGGAAAAAGATGCTGTTAGAACGGGACCAACGACGACTGAAGAGAATCGTTCGACTTAACAGAAGTGCAGCTTTTCCGCAAATTGCCATAGATTTCAATGCCGAGCCATCAACAAGTGTCAGCGTGCGAACCATTCAACGAAACATCGATATGGGCTTTCGAGCCGAAGGCCCACTCGTGTACCCTTGATGACTGGACGACACATAGCTTTACGCCTCGCCTGGACCTGTCAACACCGTCATTGGATAGTTGATGATTGGAAACATGTTGCCTGGTTGCACGAGTCTTGTTTCAAATTGTATCAACTGGATGGACGTGTACGGGTACGTAGAAAACCTCATGAATCTATGGATCCTGCATGTCAGCAGGGGACTGTTCAAGCTGGTGGAGGCTCTATTGTGTGGTGCGTATGCAGTAGGAGTGATATGGGACCCCTGATATTTCTAGATACGACTCCGACAGGTGACACATACGTAAGCACCCTGTGAGATCACCTGCATCCATTCACCTACATCTACATCTACATGATTACTCTGCAATTGTGTATTCTGACGGACTTGGGATATTCCAATGGACAATGCCCCACACATCTGGAATTGCTCCAGAGTGGCTCCAGGAACACTCTTCTGGGTTTAAACACTTCCGCTGGCCATCAAAATCCCCAGACATGAACATTATTGAGCTTATCTGGGATGTCTTCCAACATCCAGTTCAGAAGAAATCTCCACCCTCTCGTACTGTTACGGATTTATGGACAGCCATGCAGTATTCATGGTGTCAATTCCATCCAGCATTACTTCAGACATTAGGAGAGTCCATGCCACATCGCGTTGTGGCACTTCTGCATGCTTGCGGGGTCCTACATGATACTAGGCAGTTGTACCAGTTTCTTTGGCTCTTCAGTGTAATCTCATAGAATTACATTTTCCAGGAGATATATTGAGTTTCAACTTTATCTTCGATAAGGATAGAAGCCGTAGTAATGGGTTAAAAGAACTGGAAGGGGAAAATCAAGGTGCGCTGAGGTGTGAACTGAAGTTTGTGTTATGGAGGGCATTGGACTAGGGTAGTCCGCGAGCTGTGTAAGCCACAATGGCGGTGTAGTGGATAACACACCTGCCTAGTAAGCAGGAGGCCCATATTCAAGTCCCGGCATGAATTTTAATTCATTACTTCAGCTTTATCCTCACCGAACATAAAAATCAGATCACTTTATTACGATTTGAACAAGATGAAATACTTAACATTTTAGTAATCCATGCCCACGTGAATGCCATGAGTATTCATTACTGTCAGTCATCATTACATCACTTGACACAGAACAAGATACAAGTCTCTTCTCACAGAGTAGAACTGACTATAAACCTTTACGCAGCATTCTGTCTAACACAATTATCGCGCTGCTGTCTTGGTGGAGAGACGAAGCTGTCTTCTTCAGTAATGATTGCTGACTGGGGTTGAGCAGCACTTCGCGCGGATGTAAGTAGGCGAGTGAGCTGATGTGGTGGTGAGTGGAAACTCTTCTGGGCTTGTCTACGCTGCCGTCTCTCATCCGTCATTACTTCTGGTGGCGACTACGTTTACTTATGGTTTAGTTGAGAGGTACCAACCTTGTCTTGGCACCTCGTTCTGTGGACAACACTATAGGTCTTACGAGCTGCGACAATAAAGTAATGAGACTGATTTTCTTTGCAAGATGTGGCAACCCTGCAGGCTTTCATAGGCACAATATCTTTGACCTTGGTCTATAAGCTGCTTCTAGTCCAAGCAGCACATCGATTCAAATGCTCAGTTGTGAGTTGTGCTGCAATAAGTTAACCCGTATTTGTGTCTCTTGTCATGGAAATGGAACCGCATAATATTGCGCAATGGTGTGCCATTTCTTTTTGCATTAAATTGGATGAAAACGCGATGTCAACTTACGGCAAGCTTCAGAAGGCTTTTGGAGAGGAGGTTATGTCAAGAGATCAAGTTTTTCGTTGGCATAAAATGTTTAGTGAAGGCAGAACGAATGTTCAAGTCAAAAGTGAAATGCATGCTTGTGTGCTTCTTTGATTCCAAGGGAATTGTTCATAAAGAGTGGGTACCTGCTGGACAAACAGTTAACCAATATTAGTACAAAGAAATTTTAGAAAGACTTCATAAAAGAGTTCTTCGCGTCCGTGCCAACATTGCTGATAATTGGATTCTGCACCACGATAATGCGCCATCCCATACTGCTCCGTCAGTACAGCAATTTTTAACCTCAAAACAAATTTCAGTTCTATCACAGCCATCTTATTCACCAGATATCGCTCCGTGCGACGATTTTCTATTTCCAAGAGTCAAAATGGCGGTCAAGGGACACCATTTTCAAACAATACAAGATGTCCAAAAAGCTGAGACGAGGGTCTTGGAAGATATTACAGAAGATGAGTTCCAGAAATGTTACCATCAATGGCAGAAGCGCCGGAAAAAGTGTGTGCAATCAGAAGGCAACTACTTTGAAGGAGACAACACTAAACTTGACTAAAACGGTTAGCAAGATTTTTTTTCATATCAGTCTCATTACTTTATTGTCGCACCTCGTATATCAAGTCGTACGTCCAATGGTATACTGGTCATACATGAGAAAACACCCACAACTCATGATATACTGAGCAGGACAGTTAGCTGGTCATTATTCCTCGGGGAGTTTCTGTATAGAAGTACATAGTTTTCCCCCTACGCAGCGTCGAAATTAGAGAGTGGTGGAGTCAGAGTTTCTTGGGATTGTGTTCGTATTAATTATACAATCCAATTTGAAGAATGAGTATTTTCTGAGTTACGATGGATGGATAGAGGAAACAGAGGACAATCTCTTGCAAAATAATACTATGTTTACTAATTATGACATATATTTTATACTATGTACCTTCTAACTACGATGTGGGTAAATGCGAGATTACAAGGTTAGTGGTCAACAGGCCACGGCGTGCCAAACCACACGCGAGTACGACGTGCGGGTGGAATACGAACCAAGGCTCGACCTATCTCGGCTTTGGTCGATCCTTGTCGGAAGTACTTGGTACAGAGTGTCATTTCATTTACCACTGCGGCGCGGAATTTTTTTGTCGGAACGACTTTCTTCAGTTCAGCAGAATTGTGGTGTCAGCACTGTTTACCCTCCGTTATACGTTCATGGCAAGAAAGAAGTTCACAGGTCCTGTGACTGTTTGCACAGGAAGAGGCGGTCCAGCAATCTCTCATCACAAGCCTTTAGAAGGATAAGTTTTCTCAATACCGCATAACAGATATATAGTCACATAAACGACGGGCACTCAAGAGTTGCTATGGATCGACGTTACAACACAACGCAGAAAGAATTTAAAAATTTTGTTGACGATGAAAAAGCAAAAAATTAGTTCGATCGACAGGTGGTATTCATTATTCCCTATATCAATAAATACTTTGTGCCAAATTTGCAGGGTTGCAGACATGATGAATTTGGAGTTATGAATAGTAAATTTTCTAAAGTGAACTGCATTATTCGACTGTCGAATGCAACAGTTTCCGATGGAACTGTACGACGAATATGGACATTTTGTATCACAGGATGAACATTGATAGAACCGACAAACTGCAGGGACGGATTCCTGACTGGAAACGGGGGAGAAAAATTCCTATGATTACGTGTCCCCAAATGCATCGTTGCCTCGGTAGATGGCGTTGACGAATGAAACTTCCTCTGACCACGTGCCTTGTGTTCTGGTGCTTTTAGGCTGTTGTACTGATGCAAAGTACCAAAAAGACTGAATGGTCCGGTATTCGTGTCGGGAACAAAAATACACTACTGGCCATTAAAATTGCTACACCACGAAGATGACGCGCTACAGACGCGAAATTTAACCGACAGGAAGAAGATGCTGTGATATGTAAATGATTAGCTTTTCAGAGCATTCACACAAGGTTGGCGCCGGTGGCGATACCTACAGCGTGCTAACATGAGGAAAGTTTCCAACCGATTTCTTATACGCAAACAACAGTTGACCGGCTTTGCCTGGTGAAACGTTGTTGTGATGCCTCGTATAAGGAGGAGAAATGCGTACCATTACGTTTCCGGATTGTAGACTATCGCGATTGCGGTTTATCGTATCGTGACATTGCTGCTCGCGTCGGTCGAGATCCAATGACTGTTAGCAGAATATGGAATCGGTCGGTTCAGGAGGGTAATACGGAACGCCGTGCTGGATCCCAAGGGCCTCGTATCACTAGCAGTCGAGATGACAGGCATCTTTTCCGCATAGCTGTAATGGATCGTGCAGCCACGTCTCAATCCCTGAATCAACAGATGGGGACGTTTGCAAGACAACAACCATCTGCACGAACAGTTCGACGACGTTTGCAGCAGCATGGACTATCAGCTGGGAGACCATGGCTGCGGTTACCCTTGACGCTGCATCACAGACAGGAGCGTCTGCGATGGTGTACTCAACGACGAACCTGGGTGCACGAATGGCAAAATGTCATTTTTTCGGATGAATCCAGCTTCTGTTTACAGCATCATGATGGTCGCATCCGTATTTGGCGACATCGCGGTGATCCCACATTGGAAGCGTGTATTCATCATCGCCATACTGGCATATCACCCAGCGTGATGGTATGGGGTGCCATTGGATACACGTCTCGGTCACCTCTTGTTCGCATTGACGGCACTTTGAACAGTGAACGTTACATTTCACATGTTTTACGACCCGTGGCTCTACCCTTCATTCGATCCCTGCGAAGCCCTACATTTCAGCAGCATAATGCACTAACGCATGTTGCAGGTCCTGTACGGGCCTTTCTGGATACAGAAAATGTTCGACTGCTGCCCCGGCCAGCACATTCTCCAGATCTCTCACCAACTGAAATCGTCTGGTCAATAGCGGCCGAGCAACTGGCTCGTCACAATACGCCAGTCACTACTCTTGATGAACTGTGGTATTGTGTTGAAGCCGCATGGACAGCTGTCTGTACCTGCACACGCCATCCAAGCTCTGTTTGACTCAATGCCCAGGCGTATCAAGGCCGTTATTACGGCCAGAGGTGGTTGTTCTGGGTACTGATTTCTCAGGATCTATGCGCCCAAATTACCTGAAAATGTAATCAGATATCAGTTCTAGTATAATATATTTGTCCAATGAATTCCCATTTATCATCTGCATTTCTTCTTGGTGTAGCAATTTTAATGGCCAGTAGTGTAGATGGTATTTGTACACGGCCAAGCAGATGGAAATGGTCGAGAGGCAGCACGGCTGTACCGAAACAAGTAGCCTCACGGACACCAAACACACCACACAACATTTCAAGCCCTCTTTGGGCGTCTGTGTCATCAATGATCCTTTCAGTCAGACGAAAGTGCAGGGAGGCGCCACAGTGTCCGTACATCAGTTTGGAGGATCGGTTCTACAATATCCTGTGATAGCAGAATGTGTTACAGCAACAACAAATTTCGTTGCCCGCTGCCGTAGTGCCAGTGCGTGAAAGTAGCAACAATTTCCGTTGCATGTTGATGTGCCTATTGTTGTGTATGAAATGTTAGAACTTTTGCCATTTTAGATACCGACTAGCACAATACGTAGTAGGTTAAAGGATTCTATTCTATTTATACATCTATAAAGACAGTCGCCAAACAATTTCGTTGTTGTTAAACGAGAACGTGATAATATGTAACTTTATTTCTTAGTCACTAAGAACCCCTCTTACATAGTTTGCTCTTAAACTAATGATCACAGATATTTTTTTATTCAGCCTGAAAATTAGAGGTGGTAGTTACTGGTGGTGCTCATAATTCGTCAATGAATTCTACCGGGACCCATACTAGGACGACTACCATTGTACAAGTATATTGCAACATACTGAATATGTCTTATAAGCATTTTTTATTTATTTATTTATTTTTGATCGGTTTGATGCTGCCCGCCACAATTTCTTCTCCTGTGCCAACCTTTTCATCTCAGAGCAGCACTTGCAACCTACGTCCTCAGTTATTTGCTGGATGTACTCCAATCTCTGTCTTCCTCTACAGTTTTTGTCCTCTGCGGCTCCCTCGAGTACCGTGGAAGTTATTCCCTGTCATCTCAACACATGGCCTATCATCCCGTTCCTTCTTCTAGCTAGTGCCCTCCACCTGTTTCTTTCCTCGTCGATTCTGCCGAGAACCTCCTCATTTCTTAGCCCATCAGTTTCATAATTTTCAACATTCTTCTGTAGCACCACATCTTAAACGCTTCGGTTCTCTTCTGTTCCGGTGTCCCCACAGTCCATTATGCACTTCCACACAATTCTGTGCTCCAAACGCACATTCTCAGAAATTTCTTTTTCACATTAAGGCAGATATTTGATACTAATAGACTGTTCTTGGCCAGGCCCTCTTTGCCTGTGCTAGCCTGCTTTTTTATGTCTCCCTGCATCGTCCGTCACGTGTTACTTTGCTTCCAACGTGGCAGAATTCCTTAACTCACTGCCTTCCTTGTCACCGATTCTGATGCTACGTTTATCGCTAATCTCTACCGCTGCTCATTACTTTCGTCTTTCATCGGCTTACGCTCAGTCCATAGCATGTGTTCATTAGACTGTTAGCGATAGCTGTTTGTGAGACACTGCAATCCTCGTGCATACATCTGCTTGACAGATGTGCTGTTTACAGAGGTAGTGGTGCAATGACGTGTAATTCCACATGGCGGACACCGCTGCTATGTTTTTATCTGTTTCCTTGTAAGAGGTGCTAACCGTTACTAACTACCATTTTAAATAGGACTGATATGGGCGTAGTATAATTTCTGAGTCGTGATTTGATGTGAACAGTGGACGCTATGCGTCTCTGGAAAAGTACGTTGCACACGATTCACACAGAATCGATATTTTATGGAAGTAGTTTTTCCGTTTTACAGTTTGTTACCATAATTTATCGTAGAGAAACGTGCAAGAAGGATGTATGTCATGCACTGGAAATATATTTCTTACATTGGAATATTAACAGCGCTGAATTCCATACTACTAATAGGTCGGAAACTGCAGCGATCTAACATCACAGCCTGTTGTAAGGGCAGAATCGTGTAACCTTACGAGTGCGTGTGTTTATGTTGTCTCTTGCCAGTACCCTCCTGGTACTGATCCCAGACACTAGAACAATACTTTAAAATTGATAGCGTAGTTGATCTACACAAAATGCCTCGAACTCCATCTGTCTCTAGCTCCATCATGCATAAAAACCACCTGTTTCTTGTTCTTCTTAACCGTCTGCTATTACATCACAACACTTTCAAATCTACTACTATACAGGGTGTTATCCTCCTCGACATGGGCGCATCTGGAAAAATCTTGACCACTTGGATGGGCGAAGACTTGGCAAGCTCCATTCATTCACGAGATGTGGAATGTAGCGGTCTACTTCTGGTCAGCTGAAGATTAAATGGGCAATGGTGCTGCACGGCAGGTTGGTCAAAGACTGTGTGAAGGGGTCTTTCTGTCTCTAACTTTATCTTAAGACTGTGAGAATATCCTGTTACTTCTATCTGCACAGAGATAGATCATAAATTATGCACTATGCTTAAAGTGCTGGAAATATGTAGAATGAATGGATGTACTGTACAGTCATCTATCTACATTCGCAATTATACTCGCAAAGTAGAGAAAGGGAGTTTTAGCGATGATACTGAAATCAGGAAATATTCTGCTGTGTCATTGGTTGGCGTTGAAATTACTGTAAAATTGCTAAAATTGTTCACCCTATCAAATGTGATGCTTGTTATTACAGTACATCAACAGTGTCTTTTCAATCCCATCCATCCACTGGTACACTGTTGGCTACCACATAATGATTGACTGACATCGCTTGTTTGAGATATAGAAAGAGTTTTGGTGGAGGGGCAATACATTATGGGGATGGCTAGAACCAAAACAGTGATCACGTACAAGACTGCAAGATAAGGAATCAGTCGAAATGGAACGCAGAGCCATCAGCCATTCCGTCATTGTGACAGATAAATTTAAGTGTAGAGGTCGTCAATCACATTCGAACAGCAGATTGGAAACGCTCCACAACACCCTCAAACTCTTCCAGTTTTCTTATGTTGTAACTGTCTTTTATTTAAAATCATCCTGTGTGTGTGGTGTGTTATGGTAGCAGCAGTAACAACATCATTTATACCATGCGACATCTAGGTTCCTGTGAGAAGCAATGGATCAGAACGTGTTAATGTCAGCTTAGAACCTGACACAGACCTCGAAGTTGTGGTGGAAAAAACAAAATGTATGGCAATGTACAAAGCGTGTTACAGCAGGAAAAAAAACATGTTTCAAACAACGACACAGGGTCACAGGGAGAGTGTCTTGAGACTTCCAGTATGGTTTGTGGGATACGGATATCCTCCTACTGTAACGGCCGTGCAACTTTACACTGGTCTGTACAATGGATCGTCACATGTGCTCAATGCCGGCATGCAGACTGTATTTGTTTTCGATATATGGGAGGAGAGAGGTGGGTAAAAATCTTATCAAGTCCTCTGTCAGATGAAGTTAGTGGACCTTTACAGTCCGTAATTTTTTTCTGTTGGATGGTACAGAATAATGCTGATGGCATGTTGGACTGATAGACGTGAATGGGCCCAGAGGAACGCGGATCTGCTTCGGACTGCAGTACCTGTATGTAGTTTGGGGACGCACCACAATGCAGTAGCAAAATCCTCGTCCTTCTCCCACTTCCTGTACTGTCTTTTATACTACCTCATGTTGCAGGAGCTGGCTTCATTTGGTGCTGTCTTTACACATCGTACACTGTTGGCAGACTATGACAACATGTTCCTATTTCTACCGATTGCCGGCCGGTGTGGCCGTGCGGTTCTAGGCGCTTCAGTCTGGAACCGCGTGACCGCTACGGTCGCAGGTTCGAATCCTGCCTCGGGCATGGATGTGTGTGATGTCCTTAGGTTAGTTAGGTTTAAGTAGTTCTAAGTTCTAGGGGACTGATGACCTTAGATGTTAAGTCCCATAGTGCTCAGAGCCATTTGAACCATTCTACCGATTGGTCAAAACACGATCCTGTCGCACCAACTCTGGTCACTCTGTTTCTACACGGGTCGCAGAAGGTGGTAAATATAGCTCTCTCCGACTTAAATTGGAACGATACATGAGTAAAGCTGCAGAAACAGCAGCAGTTGCAAGAGGCATAGTGACTAACTAAAATTTTACTGTAGCAGATAGCTTCGAAAAAGGAGACTCGTTTCGAGATATGAGAGTGCCAGAAATATGATTCACTAGTGGCTGTAATCATTAAAAGACTCATCCACAGGTCACGATGCAGGAATGTGGGTGAATGGAAAGACTTGATTCCAAATCATAGACATCATTTCTACCGGAAAGTGTAGCAGTAGAGATCTGAAAAGCTAGTGTACATTTCTTACGACCTCAATCAGAACACCATCTACTGTTTGTTATGCTTCTCAATCAACCATCGCCTATAACCCGGTAGATATAGCACCGACCTCTGATGTGGCAATGAAACACAATGCATTACAAATACTGGAGAAATATTATCGGCAGCATGAGGAAGTTGCAAATACCGGTTTCATACCACGTTCCTTAGCCGAATCACTTTCTAAATTCGGTAATTTTATTACGAGGTTGCACCGTCAGCGACGCTGAACCGCATTGTTGCTCTGATAATATACACTCTGGCGATCACTGTCTCTATTCAGTCGCGGTATTTGTCTGGAGAAACCACTTCATTCAGAGGTAATACAATACCTCGATTTATAAAGCCAGTATAGCTTTTAACGTGGATACTTGTGAGCACCTGTAGAACCAAGACCGCTTGTAACAGTAACATGCAGTAGTTGTTGCGATTGTGTTTTTTAATATCTGGCGGTTTGTAAGACGATTACATTTCTCTTTCTAAGACACAGTGATGCTACTCCAAGAAAAACTTATGAGACATGCCCACCTATCGCTGATTTTCGGTTAGTATTATTTCTTATAGCCAGCAATCAGTTATTGGCGAAGTATTATACTTAGTAGTAGGAGATGCGTGATAGGTTCTCCTTGAGCATCAGACTTATAGAGTATGTGTGTATGTGTTCCGACATGTGCTAAGAAAATTTTTATGTCCAGTCGTAAGGAAGGTATGGATTTGACATGGTATATTGCCTCCCCCCATGAACCATGGACCTTGCCGTTGGTGGGGAGGCTTACGTGCCTTAGCGATACAGATGGCCGTACCGTAGGTGCAACCACAACGGAGGGGTATCTGTTGAGAGGCCAGACAAACATGTGGTTCCTGAAGAGGGGCAGCAGCCTTTTCAATAGTTGCAGGGGCAACAGTCTGGATGATTGACTGATCTGGCCTTGTAACATTAACCAAAACGGCCTTGCTGTGCTGGTACTGCGAACGGCTGAAAGCAAGGGGAAACTACAGCCGTAATTTTTCCCGAGGACATGCAGCTTTACTGTATGATTAAATGATGACGGCGTCCTCTTGGGTAAAATATTCCGGAGGTAAAATAGTCCCCCATTCCGATCTCCGGGCGAGGACTACTCAAGAGGACGTCGTTATCAGGAGAAAGAAAACTGGCATTCTACGGATCGGAGCGTGGAATGTCAGATCCCTTAATCGGGCAGGTAGGTTAGAAAATTTAAAAAGGGAAATGGATAGGTTAAAGTTAGATATAGTGGGAATTAGTGAAGTTCGGTGGCAGGAGGAACAAGACTTTTGGTAGGTGATTACAGGGTTATAAATACAAAATCAAATAGGGGTAATGCAGGAGTAGGTTTAATATTGAATAAAAAAATAGGAGTGCGGGTTAGCTACTACAAACAGCATAGTGAACGCATTATTGTGGCCAAGATAGACACAAAGCCCATGCCTACTACAGTAGTACAAGTTTATATGCCAACTAGCTCTGCAGATGATGAAGAAATTGATGAAATGTATGACGAGATAAAAGAAATTATTCAGGTAGTGAAGGGAGACGAAAATTTAATAGTCATGGGTGACGGGAATTCGTCAGTAGGAAAAGGGAGAGAAGGAAACATAGTAGGTGAATATGGATTGGGGGGAAGAAATGAAAGAGGAAGCCGCCTTGTAGAATTTTGCACAGAGCATAACTTAACCATAGCTAACACTTGGTTCAAGAATCATAAAAGAAGGTTGTATACCTGGAAGAATCCTGAAGATACTAAAAGGTATCAGATAGATTACGTAATGGCAAGACAGAGATTTAGGAACCAGGTTTTAAATTGTAAGACATTTCCAGGGGCAGATGTGGATTCTGACCACAATCTATTGGTTATGAACTGCAGATTGAAACTGAAGAAACTGCAAAAAGGCGGGAATTTAAGGAAATGGGACCTGGATAAACTGAAAGAAGCAGAGGTTGTAGAGAGTTTCAGGGAGAGCGTAAGGGAACAATTGACAGGAATGGGGGAAAGAAATACAGTAGAAGAAGAATGGGTAGCTCTGAGGGATGAAGTAGTGAAGGCAGCAGAGGATCAAGTAGGTAAAAAGACGAGGGCTAATAGAATTCCTTGGGTAACAGAAGAAATATTGAATTTAATTGTTGAAAAGAGAAAATATAAACATGCATTAAATGAAGCAGGCAAAAAGGAATACAAACGTCTCAAAAATGAGATCGACAGGAAGTGCAAAATGGCTAAGCAGGGATGGCTAGAGGACAAACGTAAGGATGTAGAGGCTTGTCTCACTAGGGGTAAGATAGATACTGCCTACAGGAAAATTAAAGAGACCTTTGGAGAGAAGAGAACCACTTGTATGAATATCAAGAGCTCAGATGGCAACCCAGTTCTAAGCAAAGAAGGGAAGGCAGAAAGGTGGAAGGAGTATATAGAGGGTTTATACAAGGGCGATGTACTTGAGGACAATATTATGGAAATGGAAGAGGATGTAGATGAAGATGAAATGGGAGATAAGATACTGCGTGAAGAGTTTGACAGAGCACTGAAAGACCTGAGTCGAAACAAGGCCCCGGGAGTAGACAACATTCCATTAGAACTACTGATGGCCTTGGGAGAGCCAGTCATGACAAAACTCTACCATCTGGTGAGCAAGATGTATGAGACAGGCGAAATACCCTCAGACTTCAAGAAGAATATAATAATTCCAATCCCAAAGAAAGCAGGTGTTGACAGATGTGAAAATTACCGAACTATCAGTTTAATAAGTCACAGCTGCAAAATACTAACGCGAATTCTTTACAGACGAATGGAAAAACTGGTAGAAGCGGACCTCGGGGAAGATCAGTTTGGATTCCGTAGAAACACTGGAACACGTGAGGCGATACTAACCTTACGACTTATCTTAGAAGAAAGATTAAGAAAAGGCAAACCTACGTTTCTAGCATTTCTAGACTTAGAGAAAGCTTTTGACAACGTTAACTGGAATACGCTCTTTCAAATTCTGAAGGTGGCAGGGGTAAAATACAGGGAGCGAAAGGCTATTTACAATTTGTACAGAAACCAGATGGCAGTTATAAGAGTTGAGGGGCATGAAAGGGAAGCAGTGATTGGGAAGGGAGTGAGGCAGGGTTGTAGCCCCTCCCCGATGTTATTCAATCTGTATATTGAGTAAGCAGTGAAGGAAACAAAAGAAAAATTCGGAGTAGGTATTAAAATTCATGGAGAAGAAGTAAAAACTTTGAGGTTCGCCGATGACATTGTAATTCTGTCAGAGACAGCAAAGGACTTGGAATAGCAGTTGAACGGAATGGACAGTGTCTTGAAAGGAGGATATAAGATGAACATCAA
The DNA here is from genome assembly GCF_023864345.2 of Schistocerca serialis cubense. Taxonomy (NCBI): domain Eukaryota; kingdom Metazoa; phylum Arthropoda; class Insecta; order Orthoptera; family Acrididae; genus Schistocerca; species Schistocerca serialis. The sequence goes on along the minus strand of NC_064642.1, from coordinate 628,647,284 downwards.
CAAAAGCAAAACGAGGATAATGGAATGTAGTCAAATTAAATCGGGTGATGCTGAGGGGATTAGATTAGGAAATGAGACACTTAAAGTAGTAAAGGAGTTTTGCTATTTAGGGAGTAAAATAACTGATGATGGTCGAAGTAGAGAGGATATAAAATGTAGACTGGCAATGGCAAGGAAATCGTTTCTGAAGAAGAGAAATTTGTTAACATCGAGTATAGATTTAAGTGTCAGGAAGTCGTTTCTGAAAGTATTTGTATGGAGTGTAGCCATGTCTGGAAGTGAAACATGGACGATAACCAGTTTGGACAAGAAGAGAATAGAAGCTTTCGAAATGTGGTGCTACAGAAGAATGCTGAAGATAAGGTGGGTAGATCACGTAACTAATGAGGAGGTATTGAATAGGATTGGGGAGAAGAGAAGTTTGTGGCACAACTTGACTAGAAGAAGGGATCGGTTGGTAGGACATGTTTTGAGGCATCAAGGGATCACAAATGTAGCATTGGAGGGCAGCGTGGAGGGTAAAAATCGTAGAGGGAGACCAAGAGATCAATACACTAAGCAGATTCAGAAGGATGAAGAAGCTTGCACAGGATAGAGTAACATGGAGAGCTGCATCAAACCAGTCTCAGGACTGAAGACCACAACAACAACAACACGGTATATTGCGATAGGGAAAAGTATGTCAGATCTTAAGAATGGTACAGATTTTTCTATTTCCAGAGTCACTGCCGTCAGCAGGGGGTAGTTCCGATATTTCACTCATTGTCGAATGTCGTTCAACTGAGACCGTGATCGTAATATTTAATTGTAAGTGCAGTAATCAAATATATATGTAGCCAGTTTCCTAGGACGCTGTGGCTAGGGGTGTGTGGCATGTGGCGGCAGTAGCCTGTTGTGGGAATGATTGATGTTTCATGCTAACGGCAGGAGCCGTCCGAATAGAAAGACCGGTTGTGGTACAGGAATGTAGCTGACCTAACCATGGGATCCACAGTCCACGCACCCTCAGTTTGAGATCTCACTGCAGCCCGCTCTCTGTCTCCACACCCTACCCTCCATGACCAACAAAGAGAAGAAGAAGAAACAAACGTCCCAGGTGCCAAGTGCCACTTTGCAAACTGAGTCTGACCTCCCATTTACGAATGATATCTCTATTTCCAGAGCCACAGCCGTCAGCAGGGTGTATTAACTGTACTTCACTTGTTGTTGAATGTCATCCAATTGAGACTGTGATCATAATATTTAATTGTAAGTATAGCCATCAAAATTAGTGTGTGGCCGGTTTCCTAGGACGACTCTGTCTGGGGGTGTATGGCGCGCATCGGCGGTGGCCTGTGGCTGGAATGATTCACGTTTCCTGTCTGAATGGAGAGGCCTGTTGGCTTACAGGAATGTACCTGACCTAACTGTGTTGTCCTCTACACGGCTGAATGGCGAACTAATACTCACTATGTGTTGGACAGCCTTCGTGATCGTGTGGAAATTTGAGAAGATTCAATAAGGACGTGTGTTTGCGCTTGACCATTATTCCCTCTCATGTAAATTGTCCGGTTGAGTCCTTCTGCACATTTCCCATCTTTATTTGTTTGAGAGAACATCGATTGTGGTGTGTGCATCCAGCAGGTGAAAGACAGGTGAAAGACACGTTTGCTGGTTCTCTAGACATGAGAAACACCTTAGTTGATGTTGTAAATTGTAAGTGATTTGGATCTGTTATGTCACCGAAATTGAAATTCGTGAGTGGAAATATCAGTTTCCTCTATTTTTTCGAGTTTTCATGTAAAGGTCTTTGCAGACGAGAAAGATTTCTAGTTACCCAGTGGTTCACAGCATGCTCTACCTCACTAAAGTTTCGGGTTTCTAGAGAAATAATTTGCAGTCTCTCCTCGGAATTATGTTATGCGAGCGATACTGCTATGCAAGCGATATTGCTATGTGCTTGATATCGAAAATATCTCGTAAATGGTATGATATTCAGGGGAACCATGAGAAATTACGTATGTCCTTGTAATCCCAGAGTCTGGAGATGGATGTTGAAGCAAGCAAGCAGGTCGGGGCCAGAAACAGTAATGCCTTCGTGTCGAGAGGAACTGACCCTGACTTTGTACAACAGTTTCAAGAGTGACTTTGTTCCTCTGAGAGCTCTCTCATCACGCATTGAGGGGAGATGACTTATGACCATTGGCTACAGTGGATAATTGCCCAACCTCGCAAGAAATATCTTGTGCTGTGAGGAGTATATACGGTGCAGGTGCTTATGCTGTCTGTCTTCACGGTATATGTACGAATGTCTGGTGGTCGACAGCTATATGCAGGAAGCAAAAACTGTGATTTTGTATGGCGAAGGATACGAATTGTATGTTTACTACATCGACAAAGTACGCGGTGATATATCGCCGGGTTGGAGATTGGTTTCACGCTGTAATATTTAAGCTTCCATCCTCAGTGACAGAGCAGTATAATTGGGCAAGTGTCTTTCTGTATTTGACGATCTGTAGAGCACTTTTGCAGGGTTTAACTGTCACTACAATATGGCGATCCATACAAAATAGTTTTGGCCCTGAATGCCTTGTCTGCAGAAAGAAAAAGGCAGACAGTGCATCCACACCGGTAGCATCAGTGATTTGGCAGGTAAATTCAGTAAGAGCCGATCAGAATGTTCCATTCTTTCGCAAGACATCCTTTGTACTGGGACATAGGAGCCTCTACATAGCGGTGAGAATGTCTGCATTTTGGAGATGTTTTCTGAAAGCAAGACTTAAAATGCCCCCTGTGCTATTCTGGGAAGCATTTCAACAGATTTCTATAGCGCGTTCAGAGAGAGAGAGACTTGGCTGTTATTTACATAGATCTGTGATGTCACCATAACACTGACAATTTTTTATCTGCACCTATGATTGTGAGTCGCTCAGCAATTAGGTCTTCACTGGGCTGCAGGTAGAGAGGCATCGCGCCAGCAATGGTAAACATGTGTGCGCAGCCCAGAGACGTCTCGCGTACGGGACCGGCGTGAGCGCTATGCCTGGCTTGCGTACGTTTGAGCTCTGTAGGGAATAATTCGCTGATACGTCGCAGTTGACGATAATTCGGAAGTGTTTTGTACGTGCAAAGAATGTTTGTTTGGGCAGTGCATTATTTTCGGCTGTTTAAGCGTTGTGAGCACGTTGGAAAAGTGTTAAATATGCATTACGTTTTGACAATTTCACGAGTAGTGGGTGTATCTGTTGCACTATTTTGTGAACGAGTCTGTAGGCTGTGCAATACTTTATTTCCGCAGTGAGCGTGTTTGCAGAGCCTTTTACATGCAGCCGGCAATGGTGGCCGAGTGGTTCTAGGCACTTCAGTCCGGAACCGCACGACTGATACGGTCGCAGGTTCGAATCCTGCCTTGGGCATGGGTGTGTGTGATGTCCTTAAGTTAGTTAGGTTTAAGTACTTCTAAGTTCTAGGGGATTGATGACCTCAGATGTTAAGTCCCATAGTGCTCAGAGCCATTCTTTTTCATGCATTATTTTGACAATTTACGAGTTGTTTGTGTGTCTGCACATCAGTGTACTGCATTATTTTGGCGATTTATAAGTAGTTTGCAGGTCTGTAGACCATTTACTGTGACCCCAAGCATGTCAAAGCGAGTGTTTTGTATCACTGTAATAAATAAAGTACATGAAATCCATCCCTAAATAAATTGTTCCAAAAAAAATAAAGTACAGTCCTTCCTCTCTCCAGCAGCACAGCACAGCAGGCTGAGTGCTTTACCCACCTTTTCCCCCCCAGACTGCCATGGGATGATAGTGCCCTCTGTGGCTGCAAAATAAAGACTTACATCCATCCCATCCAGCAGCCTAGTACAGGCTGAGCCTTTTCCCGCCAATTCTAAGGAAGAGGTGGCAGTAGGATGATTTAGGTTAGTGGAGGTAGCCCAAGTGACCTTTTTTCTCCACCAAAATTTGAACTTCCTGTCATTTTGTGGGGCACAGGAGGGTGAAGCGGAGAGGATTAGGTAAGTGGAGATAACCCAATCGACCTATCTTCCCGCCAAAATTTGAATTTCTCGCCATGACGTCATTGGGACGTTGCCGTGTCTATCGCCACCATATTGGATCCTTCATCTTGATTAAATTTGGGGACAATGCAACGTGGGGTGATTCCGGCTTTGTCCTACTACCACCGTGATGAAACGCGTCACTCTTTGTTGGATATCATCTATCTCTTCTATCAATCCTACCCGGTAAGGAACCTAGATTGATGAACGACACTCAACAGCAAATTTCCCACTAGTCTTTTTCGCTGATCTTCATTAATTTTGGTTTCTACGGTTAGCTTTCAATCTGTATTCTGTACTCATCAGACTGTTCATTCCATTCAGCACGACCTATAATACATCTTTACGTTCACTGAATGTAGCAATGTCATCAGTGACTGAATTTAAACCCATGTTGAACTTTTACTCTATTTCCGTCGTAGTTTCTTCGATATGCGGATTAAATAGTAGGGAAGACACGCTGCATACTTGTCTTACATCTTTTTTAATTGGAGCACTTCATTCTTGGTCTTACAGTCTGATAGTTCTCTCTTGGTTCAAGTATGTATTACATATTATCGGTCTCTCCCTATAGCTTACTCCTATTTTTTCTCACAATTTCTAACATATAGAGTCATTTTACATTGTAGAACAAATTCTATGAATGCATATTGATTTTTACTAAGTGTTGCTTCCATTATCAAGTTAAACATCAGAAGTGCTTTTCTAGCGTCTTTACATTTCCGAAAGCCAAATTGATCGTCATGTAACAAATTCTAAATTTTCTTTACCATTCTTCTATATACTATTGTTGTGAGCAACTTGGATGCATGAGGTGCGGAAGTTCTCAGACGCATCTGCCTTGCTATCTCCGACATTGTGTGGATGGTATTTTTTCAGAAGTCAGATGGTATGTCTTCAGTTTCATAGTTCTTACCACCAACTTGAATAGTTGCTACTGCCCCTAATGATTTAGGAATTCCGAAGGAATGTTATCTACTCCTGCTGCCTTATTTGATCACAGGTCTTCCAAAGCCCTGTTAAACTGCCTAATGATGGATCCCCCATGTCTTTCATATAGACTCGCGTTTCTTCTATTACGTCGTCAGACAAGTTCTTTCCATCGTAGAGGCCTTTGATGTATCCTTTCCACTTATTCGCTCTCTCGTCTGCGTTTTGTAGTGGAATTCCCGTAACTCCATTGCTTTCATTGTTTATGTTGAATCAGTCTTTCCGACGACCGTTTCTTTTTCGATTTCTTCACATTCTTCCTGCATCCATTTCGCCTTTACTTTCTTCCCCTCCCTTGTTTGTTTTATTCCTAAGTGGTTTATGTTGCTATAACCCTGTCTTTTCCTGAATATTTTTGTACTTCCTTCTTTCGTTGATCAATTGAAGTATTTCTTCTCTTGTCCAAGGTTCCTCGCCGTTACGTTCATCGTAGCAATGTTTCTGTATCCAACTTCTGTGACTGCCCTTTTTACACATGTCCACACCTCTTCAACTGAACTGTCTACAGTGTTATCCACTATTGCACTATGTACAGCCTCAGACGACTCAAACGCATCTCGTCACTTCTTAGTATTTCTGTATCCCACTTCTTTCCACACTGATTCTTTCTAATTAGTCTCTTAAACTTCAACATACTCCTTATCAGTGTTAAATTGTGACCAGAGTCTATGTCTACTCCTGCGCATGCCTTACAATCCACTACCTTATTTAGAAACTTATGTCTGACTATGATGTAATCCAACAGGAATCCTACCGTGTCTCCGGACCTTTTCAAAGTATACCTCCTCCTCTTGTTATTTTTGAACAGTATTTTCGCTATAACTAGCTGAAATGTATCTCAGCTCTCAATCAGTGTTTCTCCTCTCTCATTCCTACTACAAAGCCACTATTCTCCCGTAACTCTTAGAAAAGAACCACGAAATTTTGAGTAATCCACAGCAAATAAATAAAGTTATTTCTAGATTCGGTCGCCAGTCCTGTTGCACAAATCCAGTTCATTAACCAGTTGGTTATCAGAATAGAACATTATTACGTAACTTATCTGAACAAACGTGTAGAAACGAAAACGTTTGTACACGAAACCACCAAAAAACACTTCATGAAACAACAAAGAGAAAATTTAGTTATTGTATCAAATTACTGATTGAAATTAAATATAATAATTTGGGAAAAGGTGCAATTATTTGATAGGTAAATGATCAGACGATGAGCTACCGTTATAAGAAACAAAATTGTATTACCTCTAACGTTTAACGACGAAATACCTTCCCAAATAAAAATTACAGCCTTCCTAACTTTCACTATTTTAAATCATTTGGATGTCTTTAGATGAAATGAAAGTAATCAAAATTCAACGCAGCTGCAAAGCCGAAATACGAACCACCAAGCAAGCAAGAGAAATCCCTTGTGCAGAATAAATCATGGTGTGAAGAGTTCAAGAAACTTAGTTTAAGTTTGCCAGTACTATCGCATTTAAATTATTTTACTATTACTTTCATTTAAATTATAATTATTTGTATTGCCTCTGATTGTTGTATTGAATATATTGGCTGACTTATTGAGGCATTATTACTGAATAATTTAGATCATTTTCCAACAAAACAAAACTGGCAGAAATTTTGAAATGTATTCTTCATTTGAAAGAGTAACGACACTCGTTCTATTGCAACAGGAACGGTACAGCAAGAGATCCTGGATAGGTAACAAAGACTAAGGTTAATGACAACATCAAGGAGCTAGAATTTTACATATCTAGTGCTATTACTCCGTTCTCAATAAAATTCACTGGAAATGCCTTACAAAACTTCTAAGCTAATCTGATGCGAACAGTCTTACGGGTGTCCATGATGCTGAGACGACAGCGACGGCGTCTATGACAGCGCTCCATTTGCTCCAGTTATTACTGGAACAGTGGTTAATTGCAGACGATTTTGGAGCAGGATCTTGATCTTACCTGGAGCTTAATTCCCCCTCTCCCTCCCCCCCCCCCCCCCCCCATTCGTTGCTCCCTCTGTTTCCCGTAAAATAACATTTGGCCTCACAGTGACCAGCTTCTCGTCTTGCATGAGAAGCACACATCCAGTTTATGTAGTCGCTATAACACTGAAAGCGCGCACTCTGACGTCACAAAGCGACGCCAAGAGGCGGTGCTATAATCACAGTTTACTCTCTGAAAAATATAGACACTTAACTTCACCTAACATTAGCTTACTGACGGTGACTCAGTGTACTAATAATTTACATACAATTACAAATATGGTTAAAAATTCGTTTTAAAAGATGCATATCAATTGCGAAAAACATGTTTGTTTCACTCAAAGGCGAAATTTCGAAATTTACAGAAAAATCATATTTTTGATAGTACAAAATTAGATAATATTTGCGGAAAATATTGAAAACAGTTACACTCATGTATAGTGCTTCTGATTCCATGCCCTAATTTCTTATTCTTAACGAATCCTACTCTCGTTATACCATTCTCTGTTGCTGTTGACATTACTCTACATTTATCTGACCAATAATCCTTATCTTCCTTCTCTTTCACTTCATCGACCGCCACTATATCTAGATTGAGCCTTTACATTTCACCTGCTAGATTTTCTAGCTTCTCTACCACGTTCAGACTTCTGATATTCCACGCCCCAACTCATAGAATGTTACCCTTTCGAAGGTTATGCAGTATTTTTCTTGTTGCCTCCCTTTTGCAGGCTTGTCGCGGAGGACCAAATGCGGGACTAATCCGAAATCTTTTGCCAATGGAAAGATCATTATGACCACGAGCGTCCGCGAATATTTATCCGTGGGAAAGTGGCGGCAACACTCCAACAATTGTCAATTTTGACATAAATGATCTGTTCAATTTTGAGACGATTCATACCACAAGAAATAAAAATATTATAATTATCTGACGTTGTCAGTATTGTAAATGGTGACCTTTAAGTATAGTGCTGTAATCTTCTTTTGGAAAACTTTATTTGCCAAGATTATCGTTGTACCCTTCCTCTATCTTGACAAATAAAAGGTTTTCCAAAGGAAGCCTACTGCAATATAAAAAATTGTTACATTCCGAGGAAGAAATATTAACCTAGTCGCTTTTAGAAACGTATGAAAGTTTTTAACTGAATAATGACTCACGCCTTGCTGCGAATTCCGGAGGGAGAGGTGGGGGTAGGCACTCCACTTGCCCTTTCTCTCCCCTCCTGATGCCTATGATCATGGACTTTTCTGGAGACTAGAAATCTACTCTGTAGGAATCAGCATGGGTTTCGAAAAAGACGATCGTGTGAAACCCAGCTCGCGCTATCCGTCCACGAGACTCAGAGGGCCATAGACACGGGTTCCCAGGTAGATGCCGTTTCTCTTGACTTCCGCAAGGCGTTCGATACGGTTCCCCACAGTCGTTTAATGAACAAAGTAAGAGCATATGGACTATCAGACCAATTGTGTGATTGGATTGAAGAGTTCCTAGATAACAGAACACAGCATGTCATTCTCAATGGAGAGAAGTCTTACGAAGTAAGAGTGATTTCAGGTGTGCCGCAGGGGAGTGTCGTAGGACCGTTGCTATTCACAATATACATAAATGAGCTTGTGGATAACATCGGAAGTTCACTGAGGCTTTTTGCGGATGATGCTGTGGTATATCGAGAGGTTGTAACAATGGAAAATTGTACTGAAATGCAGGAGGATCTGCAACGAATTGACGCATGGTGCAGGGAGTGGGAATTGAATCTCAATGCAGACAAGTGTAATGTGCTGCAAATACATAGAAAGAAAGATCCTTTATCATTTAGCTACAATATAGCAGGTCAGCAACTGGAAGCAGTTAATTCCATAAATTATCTGGGAGTAGGCATTAGGAGTGATTTAAAATGGAATGATCATATAAAGCTGATCGTCGGTAAAGCAGATGCCAGACTGAGATTCATTGGAAGAATCCTAAGGAAATGCAATTCGAAAACAAAGGAAGTAGGTTACAGTACACTTGTTCGCCCACTGCTTGAATACAGCTCACCGGTGTGGGATCCGTACCAGATAGGGTTGATAGAAGAGATAGAGAAGATCCAAAGGAGAGCAGCGCGCTTCGTTACAGGATCATTTAGTAATCGCGAAAGCGTTACGGAGATGATAGATAAACTCCAGTGGAAGACTTTGCAGGAGAGACGCTGAGTAGCTCAGTACGGGCTTTTGTTGAAGTTTCGAGGACATACCTTCATCGAGGAGTTGCTTGACTCCTCGGTGAAGGTATGTCCTAGAAACTTCAACATATTGCTCCCTCCTACGTATCTCTCGCGAAGAGACCATGAGGATAAAATCAGAGAGATTAAACCCCACACAGAGGCATACCGACAATCTTTCTTTCCACGAACAATACGAGACTGGAATAGAAGGTTGAACCGATAGAGGTACTCAAAGTTCCCTCCGCCACACACCGTCAGGTGGCTTGCGGAGTATGGATGTAGATGTAGATAGATGTAGATGACACATTTTCAGTTTTAGGCCACGTGTCTTGTGAATACACACTGTGAGGCTTTAATGCAGTGGTTTCCACTTCAACTGAGTTCTGCATCCTTGCGCCATCGACCATTGTTGATTCTACTGCCTTTTAGAAGGATTTCCCACCACAACGGCAAGAGGAAATCCTCTTTAACGAGGCCACTAACAGTACGAAAAAGACCCATGCCTAAAGTTTTCGGTCATCATAGCCTATGATTTTCATTCAAAGTTTATGCAATGGCTGTAATTGAACCTGGGACTCAGGAAGTTTTGATTACTAATCAAAGACAACTTTTTTTATTGCTGTAACTGTAGAAGCTATAGGCTTGGGAAATAACGTGAATCTTTTTGAAACATCATGTCTAAGGCAGTATATTGATGATGTAGGATGTACTCGTTTTCGCAACTCCTCAAGTCAAGTTTTTGCTTGTACCTGACTGTCTTTCATCAGACTGTGTACATGATCCTTTCATAATGTGGCCCTTGACAGGGAGCGATTTTTGTGCAGGCGAGTGTACAGGTCCGTCGTGGCCTCGATCTGTCTACGTGCAAGCGCATCCTGTGCTGGTTCTCCTGCTGGCGGGACGGTTCTGTGTGGTACGGCCTCTATGTGGTGCTGGCGCGGATCAGCGTGGCAGGTGTGGTCGCCTCCCAGCTGGGACTCATGCTGCACGTCTGGGGAGACCTCTACAGCACCTCGCTCTGCGTCTATCTCACACTGGCTGTCCTCAGTGCGTGGTTTAAGGTAAGATGCCACATGATGGCAGCAAGTCTCAACATGGTCGACTCACATCTGAGGCTCGCGCCACAGGTCTTGGGATACCACTGCAGGAATTCTCTATGCGCTTAACTCTCGTTAGCTGTCCTCAACACATGGTTCAAGGTAAGCACCTACTTGGTGGCGGTATGTCTCAACTTGCTGGGTGTGGCTGCCTACAGCTGGGTCTCATGCTGCACGTCTGGAGAAACCTCTCGCTCTCCACTACTTCTCTCAGGATGTCTTCAGCACATTGTTCAAGGTAAGCTGCTGCATGATAGTTGCCTTTCTCAACACGGAAAGACTGTTTGTTCGACCGCTGGTGCTTATGCAACACATGTGGGGAGACCTTGAGAACATCTATTTTTCTATCTTTTGCACGCTGTCCTCAGTGTATGTTTCATGGTTAGCAGCTATCTAGTGGAAGCTCGTTTCAATATGGCAGGGTTGGTTGTCTTGCAGCTGGGACTCATGTTGCACGTCTGGGGAGACATCTACATCACCCACTCTGTGGCTACGTTCTGCTCATTGTCCTCAAGTGCATGGTCCTACGTGAGCAGCTACATAGTGGTAGTGCATTCCAGAATGGCAAGTGTGATGGCCCTCCAATTAGGACTCATAAAACACAAATGTGAATGCCCCTATAGCATCATGCCCTGTGTCTCTCTCAAATTCACTGTTCTCAACATATGTTTCGAGGTAAGTTGCTACATGGTGTAGCACGTCTCAGCATGACATGTGTGATGGTCTCACAACTGGGGCTCACTTATCTCGCATGGGAAGATCTGGAGAACACATTGCTTTGCGTCTTTCCACACTTATTGGCCTTAGCGCATGGCTCACCCCATTATGACAGATGTGATAACCTCAATTGGGGCTCATGCCACTTGTGTGAGAAGACCATTACAGAGAACACTGGCATCGTAGCTATTGTAAGACACTGAGAAGTTTTGACTAACAATACGTGAAGATGAATTTTTTGAGGAAATCAACTGTATCATAAACGTATATGAATTGAAACACCATGAATTAAGGACTGTTAAATGCGTTGGTGTAAAATATTCAATCATTTTCAACTTCCTTGCATCGCAAGACATCCGCTGCACGTATTTGTAGATCGTTACTGGATTTGTGGTTGCTCTGCTTGGCACTAATGCTGCTGCAGAAAGTGTGTTCCCTTTCACAAATGCTCTATGGACTGCTGAAAAGATATAGTGTGGAAACTGTTAAAGAAGTCCACTAGGACTCATTTTCAGGATACTTCTATTTGAGAATATCAAACTCTTGAATGACGCACATTCTTCTACCAAATATAACACAAAAGATTTTTCAGAAACTACAAGATGGCGAAATTCCAATCTAGCTGAAAAGGAGAAATAAGTAACCTATGTAAATTACATTCTCTACCCTAGTTAAAGACCTCGTTATTTAAGTAATATACTGTGTTTGCATGTGACAACAGTAAAACAGTAAATATTTACTAGATTGGTAATGCAAGGGATTTTGATGCTTTTTAGTGCGAATTTTAACAAAAAGGTACGATGACCTACGTAGTTGTTGGGTAAACTGATTTGAAAACAAATCTACTATACAGATATTGCGTTAACGAAAGATTTCTTTCAATTAGGAAATCTAGCCACCCTGCTATTGTAGATTTGCTTGGGAAAGCGGGTAAGTAAGATTATTTCTTGTAGCTAATTGGAAATTTATCTGCTTTATTTCATTTTGAGCACTGTAAAATAAGTAATTCTCTACATCAATCCTGTAAATAACAAGCTCTGTTTTTACTCTACTCTAACCACCGTTTCTCCCCAAGCTTTACTCTTTCTATTGGGCTTCCTCCATTTACCTCTTCCGTATTTATTTCTAATGTAATGAATATTTGACCTTGTTACTCAAAATGTGTTATTACGTTACAAGTCCTACTTATTGAAATAATGAATTGCGGTACTTCAAGCTGATAAAATTAACATCAAAAAATCGAAATGCTGAAGGGCAAGTAGGAACATTAGTTACGATATGAATGTTTCTATAGGCGAAATTTTGGACACAAGGTCGCGAGACTTATTAGGCATACAGTTCAAATGGCACAGTTGCCCACAAATTATGATACGTTAAGTTTCCTTTACAAATTATTATATCGTTGAATTCTAAGTTTAACGCACTTTCATATAGTATAAACAGGAAGAGACTGAGTCACATACACGTGACGGTGTCCCCATCCAGAACTGAGGTAAGCGATGAACAAAGATGAAAGGAAACTTTCTACACGATTTCTGTCTTGTCTATCACTGGTAAGGAGAAAGCCTCGCTAGCCATCTGTATAATGGAACTCCAAAGCTCGAATCTCAATGCGATAAATCAAAGATTGCGTGCACATTCTCTTTCAGATATCTGTCAACGAAATTAGGCTCAAAGAGGGTAGCGGAAGTGATACACCAATATCACTTATATACTTCCCCCTCTCTTAGGACATGCTCTGAGCTCAAACTTAATGGAATTTATCGATCAGGAGGACTTCCTCCATGCAACCATCATGGATTCCGGAAACATCTCCCACGTGAACCCCTCCTCATGATTTTCTCACGATATCCGAAAAGTCATCGATAATGCTAGTCTAGTTATGTATTATGAGGTACTTTGAAAACTGCTGCATAAATTTTCAGTCGAATCTTGATAAAATTTAAAAGTGAAACAAAGATTGACAAATTGCATTAAATACTCAGAAACGTCAAATTGTGTACTCCACAATACACTCAAAACATAGTATCCTACGATTACAAAATCAATGAGACATCATCAGTCAGGTCTTACAAAATGCAACAATTTGTGGGGATATGAAACGGAATCAGAATGAAATTTTCACTCTGCAGTGGAGTGTGCGGTGATATAGAATTTCCTGCCAGATTAAAACAGTGTGCCAGGCCGCGACTCGAACTCTGGACCTTTGCCTTTCGCAGGCAAGTGCTCTACTAACAGAGCTATGCAAGCACGATTCACGACCCCTCCTCACAGCCTTACTTCTGTCAATACCTCATCTCCTGCCATCTAAACTTCACAGAAGCTCTCCTGAGAAACTTGCTGGACTAGAGGTGCTGGAAGAAAGAATGTAGTGGAGACATGACTTGCCTAAAAAGTGGAACAAGGGGGGGGGGGGGGGGGGTGCGGCCCCACTCTCCATTGTTGCCAGATGTATCCAAGATGGCGGCGATGATGTCATCCAATATAATGGCATGTACACTTGGCAACAGCGCATGATATCATCCAAGATGGCAGTCATGACATCATTCAAGATGGCCGATTTTGGCAGGAAGATAGGTCAATTGGGCTACCTCCACTAACCTAACCACCTCCCCTCCCCCCTCCTCACCCCTACACCAGAATATGGCGGTAAGTTCAAATGCCACCAGGACAATGCAACACACCTCTACTAACGTAAGGAAATGGCGGGAAAATAGGTTAATTGCGCTACCTCCACCTATGTAAGTCATTCGACCAGCACCTCTTCCTAGGGATTGGCGGGAAGTTTGAATTTTGGAGGGAAGATAGGTCAATTGGGCTATATCTACTAACATAAGAAAATGGCAGGAAGGAAAGGGCAATTGGGCTACCTCCTCTAACCGAAGTCATCTGATCACCTCCTCATCCTAGGAAATGGCGGAAAAAGGACTCAACCTGTGCTGGACGTAAGTCTTCATTTTGCATGCACTATTTATTTAAACAATTAGAGGCAGTACCACCATCAAGTGTAGTCACCATGGGGTCCGCAGTCCAACTGACCTAGTACACACTACTGCCAACAGAGGGAGCTGTCGTCCATTCTGTGACTAACCCAAGATGGCTGTCTGGAGGAGAAAATGACTCAGCCTGCACTGGGCTGCCGGAGAGAGGAAGGCGTGTACTTTATTTATTTTGGAACAATTTATTTAGGGATGGATTTTAGATAGTATATTTATCACACTGATACAAAACACACACTCTGACAGGCTTGGGGTCATGCCACACAGTCTACAGACGTTTAAACTACTCATAAATTACTGAAATAACACTCTGCAGACACACAAACTACTCCAAAATTACCGAAATAATTCCAGTACATAGTACAGAGACGTGAAAACTCCTTCTAAATAATGCAGTACACTGACGTGCAGACACGAAATCAACTCATAAACTGTCCAAATAAAGCATAGCACAGTCTACAGACCTGCTCGCAAAATAATGCAACATACACGCAAGCAACATGGACGGGCACCGCCCGCCACCCCCTGTCCACTGGACCACACAGGAGGCTACCAACACGCTCCCAGAAGTCAGGATGCACCGGCAACTGCCAATCCAGGCACAGGTGCCTGTTCAGGTACCTGAAGCATGAGGTGGTGGCATCCCTCTCAAAATATGTGATCACCTAGGCACAGTTGTTGATGTGGCAAGACGGGAGTGAAGACCTGTTTGCACAGTGCAGACGCTCCAAGGGCTTGTGTATGTCAGTGTTGCTGCAAGCCACCGCCAGATGCAGGCCATCGCTATCACGCCACTGCTGCCTACAGCGAGCAGGTGAAAGTTGGGTCTATTTTCGGGTATATGGTTAGAGTTCTTCAAGTGTTATACTGACGTCACAGAACTCCAAGGCGCACTCATGCCAGTCCCATATGAAAGACGCCCTTTGGGAAGCACATGTGTTTACCGCTGCTGACACGATACCTGTGGATACTGACGTCACACAATAGCACAGGGTGCATTGTTCCTAGCGATCCTAACAGGAGATGTGAGCTGTGTCTAATCTTGTGCATGTATTCAGCATGGCTGATGCATCGTGCAAAATATTCATCCTGCTATCAATATATGTATCAGAAACATCAAACGTTCTCACAGCTAAAAGCCTGTGAACGTTCATGAAAAAGCGTTAATCATAAAAGCATTCTTGTTGTTTGGAACGAGAGCATTCTCTAAGCACAGACAGGGGGAAATCAGAACAATTATCCAAACAGAATTCGATGCACTGTCTTAGAGAAAAAAAAATGGCCAGAATTTTCGGTATCCTACAGATACAGTTCTGGAGATGTCCTAATGCCACAGCCGGCCGGAGTGGCCGAGCGGTTAAAGGCGCTACAGTCCGGAACCGCACGACCGTTACGGTCACAGGTTCGAATCCTGCCTCGGGCATGGATGTGTGTGATGTCCTTAGGTTAGTTAGGTTTAAGTAGTTCTAAGTTCTAGGGGACTTATGACCACAGCAGTTGAGTCCCATAGTGCTCAGAGCCATTTGAACCATTTGAGCCTAATGCCACAGTGGCGGATGAATGACGGTGTCCATGCCAGAGATGGATGGTCTGCTTCAACTTGTCTTTGAACACCTGCTTTCTCAGAACTTTCTGTACATACCTTGCCTCCATCTTGTTCAAATCAGTTTGTATATGCTCCTATGTCCCGACACAAAGGATGTCTTTTGAATGAACAGAGCATTATAACTGTATTTTGTACAGATCACCATATTGCACCAACAATTAAATCATGGAAAGTGCCCTATAGATCGTCAAATACA
The DNA here is from genome assembly GCF_023864345.2 of Schistocerca serialis cubense. NCBI lineage: Eukaryota > Metazoa > Arthropoda > Insecta > Orthoptera > Acrididae > Schistocerca > Schistocerca serialis. The sequence continues at coordinate 628,631,456 of NC_064642.1, read as the reverse complement.
GAAAGACTCTTATTGAACTACACTGCTCTCCCACTGAGGACAGAAGCTTGAATATTAGAGAGCGAAACAGATCTCCAACCCAACAATATATCACCGTGTACAGTGTAGATGTAGTAAACATGCATTTCATATCCTGTGCCATACAAAATCAGTCCTTTTGCATCATTCATACATATACCGCTAAGACAGACAGCACCATATACAGCCCTCGCAGCACTAGATATTTCCCTGTGAGGTCGGCGGTCAGGTGACCAGAGCGCCCTCAGCAGACCGCAGTCACTCTCAGAACTGTACTACAAATTCGGGCTTGTTCCCCCTCGGCAGAAACACTTTACTGTTTCTGGTCCGGACTTGCTTGCTTGCTTTTTCTACACGCATCTCCAGACACTGGGATTACAAGAACACATGTATTTTTGCATGATTTGCCACAATTTTATATGTTTTTCGCTGTACTTCTTGATATCAATCACACAGCAATATCCTACCGATCGCTCGCGCAACATAATTCCCAAGATACAGACTGAAAATTATTTCTCTACAAACCCGAATCTTTAGCTAGGTGGGGCGTCTGTGAAGACATTTACGTGGAAACTCGAAAAAAATAGAGAAACTGATATTCCCACTTGCAAATACCGATGTTGGTAATGTATCAGATTCAAATGTCTAGAGAACTGTCAACCAGGTCTTCCACATGCTAGATCCGCACACCACAATCGATCTTCTCTCGTCTAAATAAAGACGCGAAGTGTGCAGAAGCAGTCAACCAAATAATTTACATGGGAGGTAATAATGGTCCAGCACAAACACACCTCCATATTCAATCTTCTCAAATTTACACACGATCACGAGAGCTATCCAACACATACTTAATATTAGTTTGTTATTCGGTCGTCTAGAGGACAATGCGGTTATGTCACCTATATTCCAACATTCCAACAGGCCTCGCCATTCAGACAGCTCCTACTGTTAATAGGAAACGTGAATCATTCCCGCACAGGTCATTGGTGCTGCATGCCAAGCACGCACAGGTAGAATCATCATCCTAAGAAATCGATCACATATGTGTTTTATCCCTGTACTTACAACTAAATGTCACGATCGCAGTCTCAGTTGAATGACATTCGACGTATGGGAAATACACCCAGTTGATGACTGTGGCTCTGGTAATAGAAATATCAGTACCATTCTTATGACTTGACATACTCTTCCTTTTGCTATCACAGTACTTGATGTTCAAATCCATACCTTCCTTGTGAATGGACATAGTCATTTCCTTTGCACATGTCAGAACACAAACACATACTTTATAAGATTGATGTTCAAGGCGAACCTATCACGCACCCCCCACTACTAAATATAATACTTTGTTAATAACTAATCACTGGCGATACGAAATGATACTGACCGAAAATCAACGATGGGTGAACATGTCTCATAAGTTTTTCTTGCAAGTGCTACCACTGTGTCTTAGAACAAGAGGTTTAATCGTCTTTCAAACCGCCAGATGTTAAAAAAAACCTGATCCCAACAACTATTGTATGTTACTGTCACAAGCAGTCTTGGTCCTACATGTTCACACAAGTATCCATGTTAAAAGCTATATCGGCTTTATAAATCCACGTATGGCATTACCTATGAATCACATGGTGTTTCCAGACAAATACCGAAATGGTGATCGCCTGAGTGTATATTATCAGACCAGCAGTCCGGTTACACGTAGCCCACGATGAAACCTCGTCATAAAATCGCTGAATTTTGAAAGTGATTCTGCTAAGGAACATGGTATGAAACCGGTGTATGCAACCCCCTCACACCGCCGCCGCTAGATATTTCCCCAGTATTTGTAACGTATTCTGTCTCGATACCATGTCAGAGGTTCTGCAATATATCCACTGAGTTATAGGCGATGACTGATTGAGAAGGATCACAAACAGTAGTAGATGCTGTGCTGTTTGAGGTCGTAAGAAATGTACACTAGCTTTTCAGATCTCTAGTGCTACGCTATCCGCAAGAAATGATGTCTATGATTTGGAATCAAGTCGTTCCATTCAACCACATACATGCGTTGGATCCTATGGATAAGTCTTTTAATGATTACAGCCACAAGTGGTTCATAATTCTGGCACTCTCATATCTCGAAACAATTCACCTTTCTCGAACCTATCTGCTACAGTAAAATTCCCCCCTCGTTTTAGGTAGCCCCTGTGCATCCTGCAACTGCCTCTTCAGACTGTGCGCTACCATCCCTGCAGCTTTACGCACGTGATCGTTCGAATATAAGTCAGAACTGAGTAGGGGTCGGAGGAAAACTATATCTACCACCAGCTTTCAAAAAACTCGTGTTTCCCACTCTAGATTGTTGCTCAAATGTCTGAGACCCATAACTGATTGTATTAACAAGGGGTGTTGAACATATGAAAAGAAGGGTAGCATCAATGGTCACAGGTTGGTGTTACACTGAAGAGATTCGCAGAAATGCTTGAACTAGCAGGTACTTCAGGCCAGATGGCAACTATCCCATTACATCCTCTTACAAAGTTGCAAGAGATGGTATTAAGTGACGAATCCTACAAACCACTATGCATCACTCCCATAGGGACTGCGAAGACAGTATTAGACTGATTATCACGCTCATAGAGACATTTAAGTCGTCAGTCTTCCTGTGCTCCATGGAAATGAAAGAAACCCTAATATATTGCACAAACTACGGATTTACACTCCTGGAAATTGAAATAAGAACACCGTGAATTCATTGTCCCAGGAAGGGGAAACTTTATTGACACATTCCTGGGGTCAGATACATCACATGATCACACTGACAGAACCACAGGCACATAGACACAGGCAACAGAGCATGCACAATGTCGGCACTAGTACAGTGTATATCCACCTTTCGCAGCAATGCAGGCTGCTATTCTCCCATGGAGACGATCGTAGAGATGCTGGATGTAGTCCTGTGGAACGGCTTGCCATGCCATTTCCACCTGGCGCCTCAGTTGGACCAGCGTTCGTGCTGGACGTGCAGACCGCGTGAGACGACGCTTCATCCAGCCCCAAACATGCTCAATGGGGGACAGATCCGGAGATCTTGCTGGCCAGGGTAGTTGACTTACACCTTCTAGAGCACGTTGGGTGGCACGGGATACATGCGGACGTGCATTGTCCTGTTGGAACAGCAAGTTCCCTTGCCGGTCTAGGAATGGTAGAACGATGGGTTCGATGACGGTTTGGATGTACCGCGTACTATTCAGTGTCCCCTCGACGATCACCAGTGGTGTACGGCCAGTGTAGGAGATCGCTCCCCACACCATGATGCCGGGTGTTGGCCCTGTGTGCCTCGGTCGTATGCAGTCCTGATTGTGGCGCTCACCTGCACGGCGCCAAACACGCATACGACCATCATTGGCACCAAGGCAGAAGCGACTCTCATCGCTGAAGACGACACGTCTCCATTCGTCCCTCCATTCACGCCTGTCGCGACACCACTGGAGGCGGGCTGCACGATGTTGGGGCGTGAGCGGAAGACGGCCTAACGGTGTGCGGGACCGTAGCCCAGCTTCATGGAGACGGTTGCGAATGGTCCTCGCCGATACCCCAGGAGCAACAGTGTCCCTAATTTGCTGGGAAGTGGCGGTGCGGTCCCCTACGGCACCGCGTAGGATCCTACGGTCTTGGCGTGTATCCGTGCGTCGCTGCGGTCCGGTCCCAGGTCGACGGGCACGTGCACCTTCCGCCGACCACTGGCGACAACATCGATGTACTGTGGAGACCTCACGCCCCACGTGTTGAGCAATTCGGCGGTACGTCCACCCGGCCTCCCGCATGCCCACTATACGCCCTCGCTCAAAGTCCGTCAACTGCACATACGGTTCACGTCCACGCTGTCGCGGCATGCTACCAGTGTTAAAGACTGAGATGGAGCTCCGTATGCCACGGCAAACTGGCTGACACTGACGGCGGCGGTGCACAAATGCTGCGCAGCTAGCGCCATTCGACGGCCAACACCGCGGTTCCTGGTGTGTCCGCTGTGCCGTGCGTGTGATCATTGCTTGTACAGCCCTCTCGCAGTGTCCGGAGCAAGTATGGTGGGTCTGACACACCGGTGTCAATGTGTTCTTTTTTCCATTTCCAGGAGTGTAGATGTAGAGGTGGTATTTGGGAGAGTCTGCATAATCGTCTCCGAATTATTCCCCTATTGTACGCAGTACACAACTGCGTAAAATGTGTTCATTTAGCGTCGTCTTATGCAGATTAAGGGGACCACACCCTCACCATGGAAGACACCCACTTACCGTAACAGGTTCTCCTCCATATTTCGTTATTGGCGCTATACATGATGGCAGGCAAACTTTCCCAGGCATCCATCAGATTGCCACAGACTATAATGTGATTCATCATTCCAGATCAACCGTTTCCAATCATCCACTTCCAGTGGTGTCGCCCTTTGCACTGCCTCAAGCCTCACATGACACTGACAACGGAAATGTATAAGGGGCGTACAAAATGAAACGAGCCGGTGGCATACTTACAGGAACCGGTACCTGTATGTGAAGATAGTATCTGTTCCTGAAAGAACAGATACCATTGATGACCGTGCAGCTACTATAGAATGAAATAATAACTGAAAATGTGTGCCCCAACCGGGACTCAAACCCAGGATCTCCTGCTTACATGGCAGACACTCTATCCATCTGAGCCACCGAGGGCACAGAGGATTGAGTGAATGCAGGGACTTAGCCCTTGCAGCCTTCCCGTGAGACCCACACCGGCAGACTAAGCTGCTGAGTCCATGCAGTCCTCAGTGGCTCAGATGGATAGAGCATCTGCCATGTAAGAAGGAGATCCTGGCTTCGTGTCCCGGTGGGGTACACATTTTCAACTGTCCCCATTGATGTAAATCAACACCTGACGGCAGATAAGGGTGTCGATTTAATTATCATTTCATTCTAGAGAAGCTGTACAGTCATCAATGGTATCTCTTCTTTCGGGAACAGATACTATCTTTATATACTTAAAGGCTACTCAGCCATTGACCTTGTTCTGTGCGAATGCACACGCTTTGCCCGAATTCTTACGGGACTCAGCAGCTTAGTGTGCCACATGTAATGAGTGAAGGGGCAAATATCTATTAGGAACACTATGAATGTACACCACTGGCCATTAAAATTGCAACACCATTGAGTCAAACAGAGCTTGGATGGCGTGTACAGGTACAGCTGCCCATGCAGCTTCAACACGATACCACAATTCATCAAGAGTGACGCGCCAGTTGCTCGGCCATCATTGACCAGACGTTTTCAGTTGGTGAGAGATCTGGAGAATGTGCTGGCCAGGGCAGCAGTCGAACATTTTCTATATCCAGAAAGGCCCATACAGGACCTGCAACATGCGGTCGTGCGTTATCCTGCTGAAATGTAGGGTTTCGCAGGGATCGAATGAAGGGTAGAGCCACGGGTCGTAACACATCTAAAATGTAACGTCCACTGTTCAAAGTGCCATCAATGCGAACAAGAGGTGACCGAGACGTGTAACCAATGGCACCCCATACCATCACACCTGGTGATGCGCCAGTATGATGACGAATACACGCTTCCAATGTGCGTTCACTGTGATAACGCCAAACACGGATGAGACCATCATGATGCTGTAAACAGAACCTAGATTCGTCCGAAAAAATGGCATTTTGCCATTCGTGCACCCAGGTTTGTCATTGAGTACACCATCGCAGGCAATCCTGTCTGTGATGCAGCGTCAAGGGTAACGGCAGCCTTGGTCTCCGAGCTGATACTCCATGCTGCTGCAAACGTCGTCGAACTGTTCGTGCAGATGGTTGTTGTCTTACAAACGTCCCCATCTGTTGACTCAGGGATCGAGATGTGGGTGCACGATCCATTACAGCCATGCAGATAAGATGCCTGTCATCTCGACCGCTAGTGATACGAGGCCGTTGGGATCCAGCACAGCGTTCCGTATTACCCTCTTGAACCCACCGATTCCATATCCTGCTAACAGTCATTGGATCTCTAACAACGCGAGCAGCAACATCTCGATACGATAAACCGCAATCGCGGTGGGCTACAATCCGACCTTTATGAAAGTCGGAAACGTGATGGTACGCATTTCTCCTCCTTACACGAGGCATCACAACAACGTTTCACCAGGTCAACTGCTGTTTGTGTATGAGAAGAAATCGGTTGGAAACTTTCCTCATGTCAGCACGTTGTAGGTGTCGCCACCGGCGCCAACCTTGTGTGAATGCTCTGAAAAGCTAATCATTTGCATATCACAGTATCTTCTTTCTGTCGGTTAAATTTTGCGTCTGTAGCACGTCATCTTCGTGGTGTAGCAGTTTTAATGGCTAATAGTGTAGGTTGTGGACAGTTGGGAATATGGGTCTCACGGGAAGCGTGCAAGGGATAAATCCCCGCAGTCGCTCTGTCCTCTGTGTGCTATGTAGCACAGATGGATAGTGCATATGCCATGTAAGTGGGAGATCCTGGGTTCGAGTCCCAGTTGGGGCATACTTTTTTAACTGTCCCCACTACACCTGTCGGCAGCTTAAGGTTTTCGACTTAATTATCGTTTCACTTTAGTTCCTGTATGTTAGAAGTCTTGATCCTGGCTGTTGAGACACTTGTCCCACAGTGAAAATGGCTGTCTCATAAAATTCCCGTGGCTGCGATGTTAACCAGTTCTTCACGTACAGCTGGACGTCGTCGTCCGCACGAGTGCAGGGATGGTTATGCTGACGTTCTTCTTTGACCAAGATTCACTTCGTGCAGCACGGGACAACAGTGAATTCCCAGCGTTACTCTCAAACCTTGACCACCCTTCGCCAAGCGATCAAATCAAAACGACCAGGCTATTTCACCCGTGGGGTCGTTTTGCTCCATGACAATGCAAAGCCTCATACGGCCGCAACAGTCACGGAATTCCTGCAGAAATTCAAATGGGAGGTTCTTGGCCACCCACTATACAGTTCAGACCTCTCTCCCTGTGATTACACCATTTTTGGTCCCCTTAAAAAGGCTCTGAGGGGCAAACGATTCACGTCGGACGACGACGTCCAGCTGTACGTGCGGAACTGGTTAACATCGCAGCCACGGGAATTTTATGAGACAGCCATTCACCGCCTCGTGTCACAGTGGGACAAGTGTCTCAACAGCTAGGGTCAAGATTTCTAACATACAGGTACTGGTTTCTGTAATTGTGCCTCCAGCTCGTTTCTTGTTGAAGGCCCCTTATATGTCTTATGAGGAGCTGCTCGATAATTTTAGCCCATTATTTTTAACTACCTAAGTACAGTGATTGTGACAGCTGAACCGATGGAAGCACCCTGGAACTCAAGAGTGATTCCTTCCGCTGGTTTCATGCTATTTTTTGGAACCACCCTTCACAGTGCTCGACGGTCCGTGTCCGTCAGTACACGAGGTCTGCCTAGTCTTTGTTCAGCTGGTGCTTCGCGATTCCGCTTCACGATCACATCAGCAACAGTCGACTTTGGTAGCTTCAGAGGGCTTGAAATGTCCCTGATGGATTTGTCACTCAGGTGACATCCACATTCGTAGTCACTGAGTTCTCCTGGCCGACCCATTCTGTTGTTACTGCTTCTCTACTGACCGTACCTCCCCACATTCTTTTGTACTAGCAGGTCCGCCAGGCGTGACATATAGTGGTAAATTTGGTATCAGATAGGGACGTCCAGATACGGTTGATCAAATAGTATATCTTTTAGGAGCTTTCAGTGAGTAATGCAACACATTTTTCCTGAAAGTGGGGTGGTTTTATTCAGTATTGCAATACAGCACATTATTCCTAAGTCTTTTGTCTACAAAATCCTGTTTTTCAACATAAGCTCCGTTCAACGCCACCTTACTGGGGGGAGCCTGTATGCCCACATGGTCCCATCGTATTGGTCGACGTGGGAGCCAAAGTCTTGCTTCTTCAGTTCTCTCACTGTACCTTCTTGTTGACTTCCAGTTGATTGTTGGTGTTGTTGATGCTATGGCCAAGTTTCGTGGGGTCGACCCCTGCCAACTCGCCCCACCCCAACGTACTGCTTACTGCGGGGTGCATCCTTCATTGAGCCATAAACATGGAAGTCGGAAGGTGCGAGATCCAGACTGTAGGGTTGATGAGAAGAACAGTCCAATGAAATTTTGTGAGCTCCTCTCGTTGGCATGGAAAAGAGGAAATTCGTTTGCATTTTTCTGGCAACGAAGACGGCGAAGTCGTTTCTCCAGTTTCTTGAGGGCAGCACTATATGCTTGAAGAGTTGATCGCTGCACCATGGGAGGACATCATACAGAATAATTCCTTCAGTTCCAGAAGACCGTGGCCATTTCTTTACAGCTGATGGTGCGGCTTTGAACTTTTTCTTCAGAGGAGAGATGGTGTGGCACCACCCCATGAGCTGCCGTTTTGTTTCCGGTTAGAAGTGACAAACGCATGTTTACTCGCCTCTATCCGGCCCAATAGCTTAACGGTCAGCGCGTTGGAATGCCACACACGGGGGCCCAGGTTCGATTCTCGGCTGGGGAGGGAGATTTTCTCCCCTCAGGGACTGGGTGTTGTGCTGTCAGCATCATCATTTCATCCCCACTGTCGACGCGCAAGTCGCCCAATGTGGCGTCGCATTCAATAAGGCTTGCACTTGGCGGCCGAACTTCCCATCTGGGACCTGCCGGCCAACGTCGCCATATGCTCATTTCCATTTTACTTCCCTCTGACGATGATCGACAAAAAATTGTCACAACCAGCGTCATAACGCGCCAGCAACTCCGCACGGTTGATCCTTCGTTGCTTTTAATGGTCTTCTGTTAGGCAGCGAGGAAACCAGCGGATACACACATTTGCGTACTCCAACTGGTGGAAGACTGTTTCAGTAATACCAACAGAAACATCTAGGAGTGCAGCGAGGTTTCTGATTATGTTTCATCCGTCAGCTCGAATGAGAGTGTCCGCAATTTTCAATGTTCATAGCTCTGTGAGGCAGGCCACCGCGCGGGAGATCGGCCAAGTGTGCGCGACCTCGTTGCGATGATGACTGACGTCTCGACCAACGACTCACCGTGTTTTTGTTTACCTCCAGGTCTCTGTAGACATTCTGCAAGAGTCTATGAATATCTGCGATGCTATGGTTATCTGTCAACAGAAACTCAATAACAGCTCTCTGGTCGGCCGGTGTGGCCGGGAGGTTCTAGGCACTTCAGTCCGGAACCGCGCTGCTGCTACGGTCGCAGGTTCGAATCCTGCCTCGGGCATGGATGTGTGTGATGTCCTTAGGTTAGTTTAAGTAGTTCTAAGTTCTAGGGGACTGATGACCTTAGATGTTAAGTCCCATAGTGCTCAGAGGCCATTTGAACCATTTGAACAGCTCTCTGCTTGGAACTCACCTCCTTTACAGAAGCCACGATGTCCCAAAGAATTCCGCATTATTTCAACCGAAATTTTCCGAGAAAAAAAGGTGTTGCTGTACTTATTGAGCGCCTCTCGTAGTTAACAATGCATCGTCTATGACGACAGCGCTCCAAGCAGGTAGGATGCTGGAGACATTCTCTTTGCTAAATAGTAGGTGTGTGGATGTGTGTGTGTTGACAGATGGTGCAATTCTACTTGGCCAGACCCAAAGTGGACGCGCTACTGCGGGAGCTGAGCGGGGAGGTGCTGCTTCACGCGGAGGACCTCAGCGAGGGCACTGAGGATGTCTTCCGGTGAGTCTCGCTGTCCGGCGCTGCGCCTCACCTTTGCCTGCCGAGGAGTTCCTCCAAAGGGATTTCTTCGCTTTTCTTCAAATTTATAACATTTGGATCTGTGTCGGTAATAAACCTCCTAAAGCAGAACGACGCAATTCTCAAAAAACTCACACAAAATCGCCTTTGAAGATTAGAAGATATCCAAATGCTGTTAAGTACGAAACAATTCGAACTAAATGACATAGTCGCTCATAGCTGTGTGACGGGGTCAAATCGCGGCTCGGTCTTTGGACCCTCCTACAGATTGCACATGTGGTGATTGAACGACGTCCACGCTAACGCTCCTATTTCTCGAATTACTTCCATGAGGTGTGCCTGGCGCGGTTAGCCCGACTGCTGTCGAAGGTCACTTCTGCCACTCTCTCCGTTACCTTCTACTGCTGTGATACATGATGGAATTTCACGATCGTAACTATCTCCTTCCATGACTGTCCGTTCTTGTCGGCTTCCGGTTGGAGACGCTATGGCCAGGTATCGTGTAGTCGACTCCTGCCAATTCCGCCCCCCTCCCTCCCCTCCACACCCCTCGCCACGCCCTGTCACCAAGCCGTAGGCGCTGCCCCGCATGCGTTCATCTCCCATCATTCCTATCTTCCGTCCGCTTACAAGGAACGGTCAGTTTTCCCCCTTTACATTTTCTGACGTTTTCTGCTGACTTGCTGTGTTTTTTGGAGATAAAGTTTACGCTTGTGTTTTTGTATCAGAAAAGGACGTTTAGATGTGGGACGGAGGACCTGTGTTTGACTCGTAGTTGCATTCTGCAGCTTTTTTATTAATATATTTTTTCATAAGGACAGCGATCAGGAAAAAGAAGTATCGTAAACATTCAAGCAAAAGGTAGCAGGTTCACATCTATCTAACTCCAATTCTCTTTTTTCCATTCTTGTTTTCTAAGACATTCTGGGTCTTTGTTATTAATTTAATAAAAGTATTATCGGCAAGAGTCGATGTTATTTATTATAAGTAATATGTATGCTGCAATTCTTAATATGACTGCTAGTCTACGTCAGAAAGTAGACGAAGGCCACACACTGGGAAAAAGGTGGGTAGCGTACAAGTCTTGTAATTGTATGCCAATGATTCGAATCTTTCCTGCAACAAACTTTTCTCACTTTTATTTCAGTTTCATATTTACTAACAAATGGAAATGGAAAATAATATATTGAAACTTAACATTTAATTAAAAATTCCATCTTTTTATTTTTAGTTACTACTATATTCTCGAGTCAGAAACATACAAATATACAGTAGCCATACACACATATATACATACAAATTGTATTTATATTATATGTGCCCAGTACTTTTCAACCTCCAGGGCGCTTGGAGTGGCTTGCAGGCGGTGGTGGTGGTTTTTGGGGGAAGGAGACCAGACAGCGAGGTCATCGGTCTCATCGGATTAGGGAAGGACGGGGAAGGAAGTCGGCCGTGCCCTTTGAAAGGAACCATCCCGGCATTTGCCTGGAGCGATTTAGGGAAATCACGGAAAACCTAAATCAGGATGGCCGGACGCGGGATTGAACCGTCGTCCTCCCGAATGCGAGTCCAGTGTCTAACCACTGCGCCACCTCGCTCGGTAGGCTTGCAGGAGATCATTCTTCGTGCAGGGTATAGGACACAAAGGGCACTGAAGCATGTGGCTTGAGATTTGTCCTTGTCCACAATCACAGAACGTATCTTCTGTTATGAAGCCCCCATCTCTTCAGGTTTTGTCTGGATCGTTCAACTCCTGATCGTAATCTGTTACCGAGCGAGGTGGCGCAGTGGTTAGACACTGGACTCACATTCGGGAGGACGACGGTTCAATCCCGGGTCCGGCCATCCTGATTTAGGTTTTCCGTGATTTCCCTAAATCACTCCAGGCAAATGCCGGGATGGTTCCTCTGAAAGGGCACGGCCGACTTCCTTCCCCATTCTTCCCTAATCCGATGAGACCGATGACCACGCTGTCTGGTCTCCTTCCCCAAACAACGACCCAACCAACCGTAATCTGTTTACAGATTTCCACACCATCCAGATTTCATTGTGTCGAGATGGTAGTTCTTCAGCTCCTGGCATCCATCCGCGCAGGTGAGGCGTCAACTTCTTCCGTAACTCCAGCCTTGCCTTCTCTGGTGAAATGGTGAGCTTCTCGGATGTTCTCAGGAAGCTCTTTCGCGAGCTCAGCCGTTGCTGTGGTGGATTATGTCCGTGCAGTGGATGGGCACTGTTCTGTTCCACTTTCAGTCTCTGCTTGTTGGCAGCCACTGCAGCCACTGCTCAGGTCCTAAACAACCTCTGATCAACCTGTAGGTTTCCCTGAGAGCAGTGTCTACTTGTCTGGCGTGAGATGGCCTGTACCAGACTGGGGAAGCATATTCGGCAGTAGAAAAGCACAGTGCCGTTGCAGAAGAGCGAATAGTTTGTGGATATGAGCCCCACTCGTCTACATCTACATCCATACTCCGCAAGTCACCTGACGGTGTGTGACGGAGGGTACCTTGAGTACCTCTATCGGTTCTCCCTTCTATTCCAATCTCGTGTTGTTCGTGGAAAGAAAGATTGTCGGTATGCCTCTGTATGGGCTCTAATCTCTCTGATTTTATCCTCATGGTCTCTTCGCGAGATATACTTAGGAGGAGCAATATACTGCTTGACTCCTCGGTGAAGGTATGTTCTCGAAACTTCAACAAAAGCCCATACCGAGCTACTGAGCGTCTCTCCTGCAGAGTTTTCCACTGGAGTTTATCTGTCATCTTCGTAACGCTTTCGCGATTACTAAATGATCCTGTAACGAAGCGCGCTGCTCTCTGTTGGATCTTCTCTATCTCTTCTATCAAACCTATCTTGTACGGATCCCACACTGGTGAGCAATATTCAAGCAGTGGGCGAACAAGTGTACTGTAACCTACTTCCTTTGTTTTCGGATTGCATTTCCTAAGGATTCTTCCAATGAATCTCAGTCCGGGATCCGCTTTATCGACGATCAACTTTATATGAGCACTCCATTTTAAATCACTCCTAATGCCTACTCTCAGATAATTCAAGGAATTAACTGCTTCCAGTTGCTGACCTGCTATATTGTAGCTAAATGATAAAGGATCTTTCTTTCTGTGTATTCGCAGTAAATTACACTTGTCTGCATTGAGATTCAATTGCCACTCCCTGCACCATGCGTCAATTCGTTGCAGGTCCTCCTGCATTTCAGTACAATTTTCCATTCTTACAACTTCTCGATATGTGTCACAGCATCATTCGCAAAAAGCCTCAGTGAACTTCAGATGTTGTCCATAAGGTCATTTATGTATACTATGAATAGCAACGGTCCTACGATACTCCCCTGCGGCACACCTGAAATCACTCTTACTTTGAAAGACTCCTCTCCATTGAGAATGACATGCTGCGTTGTGTTATCTAGGGACTCTTCAATCCAATCACACAATTGGTCTGATGGTCCATATGCTCTTACTTTGTTCATTAAACGACTGTGGGGAACTGTATCGAACGCCTTACGGAAGTCAAGAAACACGGCATTTACCTGGGAACCCCGCTAGTTTGCGAATTAGGTTGTTTCGAGTGGAGATTTTCATTTTGGTGTTCTTGCAGTGAGTTTTGAATGTCAGAGTTCTGTCGAGAGTGACTCCCAAATATTTAGGGGCGTGATGATGCTGCAATTGGATGCCTGACCATCAACATGTAGCTCAAGATTAGCTTCCCTGTTCCTAGAATGAAAGGCACACACTTGTGTCTTCGAAGGGTTTGGTCTGAGTTGGTTCCGATTGTAGTGACTTGACAATGTTCTAAGTGCAGTTGTTAGGTTTCTTTCCACTGTTTCAAAGCATGAGGTCTGCGTAGCAAGGGCTAAGTCATCTGCATATAAGAATCTCCTTGTGCCCGGGGTCAATGGCTGGTCGTTGGTATAAATGTTGAAGAGAAGTAGAGCCAAGACGCTTCCCTGAGATACACCATTTTTCTGCTCTCTCCAGCGGCTGCGTTGTCCTTAGTTACTAATCACATTACAAGAAACTGAAATTGCTACAAAAATACGAAACACAAAGTAGAAAATGAAATACTTTTTGTTTGCAGGTATGGAAAGTATTATTGATTTAGGCTATATATTTTTTTCATTTAACAATAAGACATATCGTATGTCTGCACCAAATTTTAATCTATTTTCATACGAAAAATAACAAAAAAATTTTAAAAAATGTCAATTTTGTTAAAATTTTTTGATAGAGTATTTGTCGCTTAATATTTTCATTTGATAATAAATACAGAATATAATTGACAAGGCAGAAAAACGAGGGAACTGGTGAGATTGGTACCGTTGATATCTTGGTTCCAAGATTTTCACACTACGCACTACCAATGAGATTGGAAGAAAGACTTTATGATTACTAGATGTTTACGTTAAGCTCTCAGCTACCGGAAAATGCACTCAGTCACCGGCCAAAATATCAACTGTGTCGAAATGATTTAAAATAAATTTTCTGATCTTGAAAGACAATTTAATTAAAGAATTGTGTCGTAGTGCTTTATGTAACTGATACCCAGGCGTCGAGCTTGAAATCCTATAAGTATGAAAAAAATTGAAGAAGGCAGAGCAGCTGTAAGGTTATCCGTTTAGTTTAGCTCCTTGGCTAACAATCTTAGTTTACTTAGGCTTAATTTAGTTCCAAGGTCTCTCACTGTAACACGGAACGAGTCAGTCTCAAAACTACAGTGCACCCCCTATAAGTATAAGACATGATTACGTAATGACCATTCTCATGACAGTTTCTATACATTCATTTTCTGATTGCAATACGGACAGCAGATGTATATTTATGTGCAGTAATGGTAATCCCTTAAGCTATGCGTTTTAGTTTTTCGCCGGCCGCTGTGGTCAAGCGGTTCTAGGCGCTTCAGTCCGGAGCTGCGCGCCTGCTACGGTCGCAGGTTCGAATCCTGCCTCGGGAATGGATGTGTGTGATGTCCTTAGGTTAGTTAAGTTTAAGTAGTTCTAAGTCTAGAGGACTGATGACCTCAGATGTTATGTCCCATATTGCTTAGAGCCATTTGAACCTTTTTTTACTTTTTCCTTATTTACGAGCGATTTCGATGATACCTTCACTATCTTCATGGCCCTTTACAATTCATATTGATTACGTATTCAGTGGGAGAACACCGTCATACATCTAGTAAAAGGTCCCTGCCATCGATGTCCTCGAAACTTTCGTCTGCGGAGTACGGCTATACCATACAGTGGTTCATACTTTTATTAAGTTCAGTCTCTCTCTCTCTCTCTCTCTCTCTCTCTCTCTCTCACACACACACTCACACGCACATACACACACGCACACACAAACACACACACACACACACACACACAGACACCAGTTCATCACACATTCAGGAATTCTATGAAGTAAAAGGAGTTGTCACGTAGACATGGTTTCAGTTTGCGTTTTTTAATTAATTATTAATTAAAGTTAATTTTATTATTTGTTAACTTATTTATTCACTTCTTTCTATGCCAGACTAAGACTGAGTCGTGAATAATCACGTTCTTTCTTCTTCCGTTATCATATTTAAGAATGATACTGTTGTTTTTGAAAGTGTGATTATTCGTTGACAAACTTCCTAGTGGAGTAAATGTACTGGTGATGCTGTTAACAGTATGTTGAACTGTTTAAAGAGCAGTTTGGATAGGATTTCACAGTGAACTCTAAATATTATCCTTGTTATTGTTTACTCGGTGACGACGTACCTCAGTACGGTACCCACATTAGTGAATGAAAAGTGGAAAAGCAAGTCAACGTTTTCACATTTTCATCCAAAATAATCTGATATTATTCGTGATGCAAGAGATGCAGAGTTTAGACATTTAAGAAAATATCTAACGCATGACTTCAAGTTCCTATCAATATGTACATCGAAGAATTTAGAGCCGCTCTGGGTAGTCGCGAGGTCTGGGGCGCCTTGTCACGGTTCGCGCGGCTCCTCCCGTCGGAGGTTCGAGTTGTCCCTCGGGCATGGGTTTGTGTGTTGTCCTTAGCGTAAGTTAATTTAAGTTAGATTAAGTAGTTTGGTCCCATAGTACCGTACCACAAGAATTACGAATATTCTGTTTCATTTACTGATTTATACTCAAATTTCTTTTGTATTAGTATGGTTAGGCATCGTGCGCACACAGCTAATAACCGGCAAAATGTCCATACTTTTCTCTAGCACATACATACAGGGTGTTTATAAATGAATATCGGGGTTTTAACGCTTTATAATATTTATTAGATGAAACTTACAGTTATAAATGTTATGTCAAATGAAAGAGCAACTCGAACAGTTTTACCAAGAACCGTATAAATGTTCAGTGTGAGCACGATTTGTCACACGGCACATATTCACTGTACCCAAGCGCTGGATAGGCCTCAAGGGGCCCAATGACAGGGCTTGCTTTGCATGGCCTCTACGTTCACCTGACCTAACGCCATGCGATTTTTTCCTTTAGGGCTTCATCACGGATCGAGTGTACGTGCCTCCACTACCAGCAGACCTCCCCGAATTAAGAAATCGGATTGAAGCAGCTGTTGCTACAATCACTGAAGACACACTTATCAACGTTTGGGAAGAACTCGGCTATAGACTTGATGTGTGCCGTGCGACAAATGGTGCTCACATTGAACATTTATAAGGTTCTTAGTAAAACTGTTTGAGTTACTCTTTCATTTGACATATCATTTGTAACTGTAAGTTTAATACAATAAATATTATAAAGCGTTAAAACCCCGATATTCATTTATAAACACCCTGTACAATGATATTTTGAATAGCGGTGACAAACTACAGAATGTGATCACTAAAAATGACCAAAACAAACGAAAGATCAGCTGTGGAAGAAGCGTTCAGTGAATTCAAGAGGATGATCTTATCCGCTGAGTTGGCAGAAGAGCTTCGGTGCATCGTACGAAGGCGTTCTGAAAAGTAATGCCTCCGAATATGTTAAAACTCTTAAAGCTTTTTAAATAAAAGAAAACATTATTAATATTCTGCATCTTTATTATTCATGTTTACAAGTTTATTTCTCAATATAGTCGTCCTGGCGACGCATGTCCCCCAAGTAGTGGCCATTTTTTTATATCGTCACTGTAGAATGCTTGATGGAGTCACAACATCATCTCTGCTTGCACCGCTTCATCACTATCAAAGTGAAGTCCTCGAAAGCGTTCTATAAGTTTTGGAAACTGATCGATGACAGTGAACTCAAGGCGTCGGATTGTTGGAGATGTCGCAGCGCTCATGTGTGGTATGGCGTAATCCAAGCTGAAGGGGAGGGTACTCGATGTGTGGGCGAATTCTTCGAATTCGAAACTCGATTACAGCACGCTGTTTCTCACGCACGTTACACACTGCCATGTTAGAGACTCTCTAGCGGCAGCGGGCTGCAGATGTGTAGGCATGAAGAATAAAGATGTAGAATGTTAATAACGTTTGTTTTATTTAAAAAGCTTTAATAACTTTCACTTGAAAAATTTGGAGGCATTACTTTCCAGCGGGCCTTATAAAATCAGGAAATGGAACGATGTTGTCTGTTCAGATTTACGTTGAACGAGAAGACAGATAAAACTAAGGCCGAAGTGCTGCATCATGTATTCCGAAACTACTTCATTAAAAAGAATCACCAGTAGTAGCGACTTATACCATCGTTTGAAAGCAAAATTTACAGATATAAAAGCATGTCCGTGTGAACTAAAAAACAACTAGAATTACCTGACAGAGAAAAGGCCACACACACTCCAGGAATGCCCATTAGATTTTTGTAAATTAAGTACGTATTTGGAGTAACTGGCCCCTTGTATGCTTCAGCATACCGAAGGTCGCTGAAAGAAGTCATGTGACTGGAAAATGGCGCGCAGAACTAAAGATATAGCTCATTGACGTGAATTGCTTGTAGAGTTGTGGAACATACATTGAGCTCGCATATGAACACTTACCTGGAAATTGAAGAACTCCCATGTAGGAATCAATGTGGTTTCCAATAAAACCAATCGTATGAAACCCAGCTTGCTCACTTTCGCACTGTTGTCTAGTAAACCAAATTCGTGCTGAAAATACGAAAAGATAAGCGACTGGATTGAAGATTTCCTAACTAAAAGAACTTAGTATATCATTCTCAACAGAAAGAAGTCATGTGCAGCGAAGTAACATCCAGTGTACCTCAAGGAATTATTGTAAGTCCGCTGTTGTTACTCTCCACTTTTTTCTTATATAGTATCTCTAACTACCCTTAATACTAAAATTCATCAGCCAGTCATATTTTATTTTATTTTATTATTTATTTATTTATTTAACCTGGTCAGATTAGGGCCATCAGGCCCTCTCTTACATCGGACCAGTGTTCCACACATGCAGCATTTCACACATCAGAGTTACATCATGACAATAGTTTAAATAAGAAAATTAGATTACTCTAGTGACAATATGAATATAGAGTAGTGACTAAGACCTAATAAAGTAAATGCGGCAGTCTTTTTAAAGCAGGTGCTATGCATACAGATTATGATAAAAGCAATAATAATAACAATAAACAAAAATTAAAAAATAATGATAAATACGACTAAGACCTAATAAAGTAAATTCTGGCAGTAGTTTTACAACAGGTGCTATACATACAGATTATGATAAAAGCAATAATAATAACAGTAAAAAAATCAATTAATAACGATAAACATGAGAAAAATTGGCAATAGTAATGAAGATTTGTGCAGATGTACATTAATATCTTGGTGTGTAAAGTAGATGTTTATTAGTATAGCGAGTTTTGGGGAAGGGAGATTTAAGGAGGGGGAAAGAGGGAAGTAATGACTACCTTCTCAATTCTCCGCTGTTGTTCGTGAATGTATTGCTTTAAAAATGTTTTCACCACACTCATGTCTTCCACAGTTCGTCCTTTCTGAATCGGAAGCCGTTTTTTCTAAGTAAGCTTCCTCTACACTGTTGAAAGTAGCCGGCCGTTGTGACCGTGCGGTTCTAGGCGCTTCAGTCCGGAACCGCGTGACTGCAACGGTCGCAGGTTCGAATCCTGCCTCGGGCATGGATGTTTGTGATGTTCTTAGGTTAATTAGGTTTAATTAGTTCTAAGTTGAAAGTAGTTTTCATGATACGGGGTCTCCTTAGTCTGACTCCTCTATCAAATCTGAAATTCCTGGTAATCTGGCGAATTTTGTTCCAAGATATAGCAATGTTGTACATATTCTGCAGTATATTCACGTTTAATTAGTGCCTTGTTGTGTAAGAGCCTTTGGTACAGGTTTTGTAGAAACTGAATCAAGAGGCTTCCCGAAATCTGTGAATCTTAGGCAAAATAATAATTTGTGTTCAATACCCATTGCAAGTGGTCCATGTGCTCCATACACTTATAAAGGCAACTCGTCCCTTTGCCTGGTTGAATTTCAAAGCTTTTGCTCCTTATCTTACCATACATTTACTGGATTAAGCCCTGAATATCTTGGCACTGTATCACATAGGATGCGGTACAGCTGATGGCGTCAATGGGGGACATTACGCTCGATGATCCTCTTGGTACCAGGAAGGAAGAATTTCATTTTTAATTTTAAGGGCTTCTCCACTGTTCAGCAGTTTTTCTGTATTCCCATTCGCCAGCCTTCACGATCATGGCAGTCTTTCTCTTTCAGATCTCTCTTCCTTATCAATGTAATTACTCCCGCTCTCCATATTAGTCTCGGCCGTCCACACATCCTCCTTCCTGGCGACGACCATTCCAGGATTGCTTTTGGCCATCGTCCTTGCTCCATTTTCCGTAGCCAAGGCCATACCACTGAAGAGCTCTGTTCTCAATTTTTTTCGCTGCTGGTTGTTCCATATTCATTGTCAGCCTAATTTACTCATTTCTTCTCTATCCTGTTCTACGTATCCTGGCTCCATCCATCTCTGCTGCCCGTACTCTGCTTCTTTGCCGCTCCCCCACGGTCCAGCCTTCTGCACCGTATGTAAGTATACTTTCCACTATTGTTTGCACAATCCCCTTCTTTGTTTCTTTTGATACTTCCTGGTTCCACACAACTCATTTAGCATTTTAATTGCTCCTCTTGGCTGCTGTATCCTGCATTCCACATTACTTCATAGCTTTCCGAGCTAAGTATTTAAACTGATTTCCATCTCTTTCCACTATCAGATGTTACGGTTTTGATCATATTTATTCTAAGCCCGCCTAGTTCAAGTGCTTCCATTAACTTCTTTTTCATAAATTTGACATCCTCTCTACTTCATGATATCAGCACTTGATCATCGGCAAATAGTAATGGTGAATAGTATCACGCTGGAAAGGAATTCCCATACCTTCGCAAAACTGATTCCACTGTTCCAATATATACTGCATATATATTTTAAACAGGGTCGGCGACATACTGCAGCCCAATCTAAGTCCTTTCGATGTTTGGAATGTCTCACTCAGCTTTCTCCCTACTTGCACTGCTGAGTACGATTGGTGGTATATTCTACGAATCAGAGATATTTGTTGTGCTTCTACACCTATATACTCCATGGCTTCCCATGGTGTGGTGATGGGAGCGGAATCATGTGCTTTTCTAAACCTAAAAATATAAACTGTACTCGCTGACCCTTAAAATAAGAGCACTCCATCTTCAGGCCAGAAGTGGCCCATCGGGACCATCCGACCGCCGTGTCACCCTCATATGAGGATGAGGATAGGAATGGCATGTGGTCAGCACACCTCTCTCCTGGTCGTTATGATAGTTTTCTGTGATCGCAGCAGCTACTATTTGGTCGAGTTGCTCCTCAATTGGCATCACAAGGCTGAGTGCACACCGAAGAATGGCAACAGAGCATGGCGGCCCGGGCGGCCACCCATCCAACTACTGGCCATGCCCGACAGCGTTTAACTTTGGTGATCTGACAGGAACCGGTGTATCCACTGCGGCAAGGCTGTTGGACCCTTGGAATAAGCCTTCTCACTTATTTGTCTAAGGCTAGACTTATCATCTCTACAAGATCACTCAACTGTGAAACCTGCTTCTCCGTCTTGTATCTTTCCCCTCGATCTCACTGTTTTGTGTCAGCTACTGTGGTAGTCAGCACCGACACAAACAAGGAAGGAGAGAAGTTGCAATAGCCGGTGGCAGGAATCTAAAATGATCTGTTCATAACACTTTCAAATTATTAGAATTTCTTATTTCTAAGAAGGAAAGAAAACGTAACTTAACTTCTCGTTATGATGTGGCTTGAGATGCTTCTTGTGTCTCCTAGCAGCAGTTAATATACACACTGTTACTCGCTGGTTGCGTTGACAGGGGGCGCCGATCTCTGTCTTCCTAGAGCAGGCTGTTCCAACCGAGCTCCAGGGAGCGCTCACTGCGGCAGCTCGGAGCCCGCGTGGAGGGGGAAAGCGAACTCACTGCCCCCTGGCCGCATGCGGCCGTAATAATCCGTGCTCAATGACAGCTATGATTAGCCATGGGAGCTCTGTACCTCTATTGGAGGATACCTTTCTATTCATTGAGAGG
This sequence comes from Schistocerca serialis cubense, assembly GCF_023864345.2. Lineage (NCBI taxonomy): Eukaryota > Metazoa > Arthropoda > Insecta > Orthoptera > Acrididae > Schistocerca > Schistocerca serialis. The sequence continues at coordinate 628,610,200 of NC_064642.1, read as the reverse complement.
GATGGTCGACCGCAGTGTTTTGTATGTCATAAAGTATTTAATTCTGCGAAGAGGTACAATATACAGAATTAAATACAGTCAGGTAGAAGGCGTTGCACGCAGAGAACTGGTAGCCAGGCTTAAGAACGACATACCAGTAGACGTATGTTTAAAAACGGATTCGTAATACGGAGGGTATCGAAACATGCAACATAGTTCGTGTTCTGTAATGCGTTTATAATTTTCAGGTGAATGAGAGCGGAGAAAACACTACTGAATCTGCAATTCGAGCAAGCTACAGGGTCGCTCACATCACTGCGACGAGTGGCAAACCGTTTTCGGTGGGACCACTCGTAAAATCGTGCATGGTAGCAGTTGCAGAATGTTTGTTTCCAAGGGAGGTGCAGGCAATTGAAGGGGTTTGCCTGTCGAAGCAAACAATGTCTCGTCGAATCCTGGACATGGCGGCGGATTTAGAGACACAGCTCAGGAAAAAGACGGAGAGCGTTGTTGCATTTTCGTTAGCGCTTGACGAAAGCACTGACATATCGGACTGTTCTCAGCTTGCAGTCTTTGTGCGTGGTGTCGACATGGAGCTGCAAGTAACTGAAGAACTCTTGGATGTGGTACCACTCGGTTAAACCGCAACAGGACGTGACATTTTTGAAGCTGTTTGTGAATCAGTGGCAATATGAATTTGCCGTGGGATAAGCTCCATTGTGTAGCGACAGACGGTGCACCACAAATGATCGGGCGTCACCAAGGTTTTGCTTCTCGTTTGAAAAATAAACTCAGGGACGAATTCGGGAAAGACATTTTGACTCTTCATTGTTATATTCACCAAGAGGCACTGTGTGCTGAAACAGTAGAGCTAGGTGGCGTAATGAAAGATGTCGTGAATTGTGTGCGGCGTCAAAGGATTCCTGAAAGATGTGGAAGCAGAGTATGGATATATCTTACCACAGTACAGTTCGTTGGCTGAGTCTGGGAAAGTTCTTGATGTTTTCTTTGCCATTAGTGAGGAAATACCCCTTTTCTCGAAATGAAAAGGGAAGAAATGCGTTGTCTGAAAGATATAAAATGGATATCAGACCTGGCGTTCCTAGCTGACATAACTATGCATCTGAATTATTTAAATCTGTCATTGCAGGGCAAAGGGCAGCTAATCGGTGACATGCACGACCAGATCAAAGTGTTCATGGAAAAGTTACGTTTATTTAAGAGGCAGATGAGTAATGGACATCTAACGTTCTTCAATCATCTTGCTTCTTTAAAACTACCTGAAGGTACTACTTTCGGCGATTACCAAGAAAACTTAAAGCAGCTCATCACGTCGTTTGAAACACGATTCCGAGACCCTCACTAGTTTGGAAATGGAACTTGTGGTGTTCAGCACTCCTTTTTCAGTTTCCACCGATGACTTGTCATCGTCACTTCAATTGGAGATTATTGATTTGCAAAATTCAACTTTGTTGAAAGAGAGGTACTACAGCACGTTGTATTTGTCACGATGGTAGTGTTCATTACAGAAAAAAACATTTCCCAAACTTCACAACAATGCCGCTCAGATCATGTGCATGTTTGGATCTACGTTTTGATGTGAGCAGCTTTTCTGAGCAATGAAAACAGTTATAAAGTAAGGAACGATCGCTTCTTCAGGATGCAACAATGAAGGCCATCCTCCACATTAACGCTGCGAACACTTTGACGCCTGATATTTCCGATCTTGCAATGAAAAGAAAATTTCAAACTATAGAGGCCCAATAAATTTAGTATGCAATTTCTTGTAAAACATTTGTTTCTTATTTATTTCCTGAAGATCGTATTTCCTGGTGTAGCACGTCACCACGTCTTAGCAGCTAAGAGTGTGAGGTTGTCGATCTTGTAAGACGCAGCTGGCACATCAAAACGCTTGCCTTGCCGCCTGCCTCAGCCAGCCGTGCCACGTGCCGGCGTGCCGGCCCACTTGACTGGTCACAGCGAGCGACGCGGCTCCCTGGAGCAGGGAGCGCTCCGCGGCTCACAGCGGAGCCCACGAGCTGGAACAGCCTGTCCTAGAGTGTGGAGCTGCCCGCTCCATCCATTGGCGCGCGAGTCAGCGCCTTCTTGATGCCATTTCGCGGCGCTGCGCTGGTCGCCGTGCAGTCGATCCTTTAGGACTGCACACATTCTCCAACCCGTTTTTCAGTTTAGCGCTGTAAAGGCTGCTATAGACGCCATAACACTAATCCCCCTACTATTATTTGGATGCTTCTTGTTTACTTTTTTATAGATAGCAGTTACGTGTGATACACACCACTGTCTTGGTATTTCCTCTCTCTCACAATGTGATTGAACAATTTACATAGAAGTCTCACCATCTGGAGGACGGATCCCCATCCCTTCCTCTGTCCTATCCCCAGGCTCCCTCTCACCCCCCTTCCAACCTGTTTTTTCCCACCTACCCTCTCTCTGCCCCCCTCTCCGCCCAAGTCCTTATGCTCTCCCCTCCCCTGCCTTTTCCGACCCCTTGTCGTGTCCGCCCAGCCCCCCTTTTCTATGTCCCCTCCCTCCATCGGCTCCCCGTTTTTTCTTTTCTCTCTTCCCCCTGCTTTTCCCCCTCATAGGTCCGGTCCCCCCCCCCCCCCCCATCTGCCGCCGAGTCACCTGTATAGTGCTGCAGCCACCATACTGTCGCTAGTTATGTTTTTTATCTCGTGTGAACAGAAACCAGACTGTCGCCGTGTTTTTTAATTATGCCTGTCTCCTTCTTATGTATCTTCATCTGCATCGTCACCACAGTGTTTTTATATTTTAAATTCCACAACTTTCCGCCATTTTACAGTTTTTTACAATGTCACGATTTTATTGCTTGTTTTTCTTGCTTGTTTATATTATCATTATGTTTTTTAACTTTTCTTTAGGCTGTAGAGCGGCATATTACGCTGCTGCCAGCCCGCCCCTCCCCCCCTCTGGGGGGAATTGAAATCCAATAAAGAAAAAAAAAAATGAAGGAAGGATGGAAGGTAAAATCGACGATGAGTTCATTAGAGCCGCAGCACAAGCCCAGAGGACCACGTGATGCCGTTTTCTGTTCAACGTTTCTCATGTGCCTGACAGTTTGAGCACCACAAGGAAGGCTTGTTTGGGGGGAGACGAAGAAAAGAACTAGCCCAGAAAATATGTCATCCACCATAAGATAGAAAAACCAACTCATACCATCCATGCCTGCAGCAGATGATGTAATTTGGGTTGCCTAACTTCAGGTGCATGAGATATTTTCCAGGCCAGTTTTATTTTGATCTGTAGTTCACGCATGCTTGCTTTTTTTTTGCGAAAATGTATGACAGTGTTCAAATCTGCAGCTTCCCGTCTCTGGTGGTAATGACACGCACAGTTTAACTGATTAGAGCTCAGCCCCAGCAGTCTGTTTACGAAGTGGACTTGTATTTCGTAGTGTATAGTGGTGTATTTCTGTCTGCATTGTCTATCGGCTGTAAAGTAATCACGCTATGGGTACAGGTCTCAGATGGATGAAGTCTTACTCTGGGAGTCAAGTTCATGAGATTATATAAGAGGGGACATCTTATTAGTCCACAAACTGAAGTCACTCAAAGCGAGAAAGGTGCATGAACAGAACTTTCTATGTAAAATCTTTAACACAATTTCGTTGTGTGTTTCCGTGGAGAAAGGCGTCTACGAAATTTCAGAACATTTTGCATACACCAAACACGTACGTGAAGCCAGTGAGTATATTCCAGGGTGCCCTCCTCCAACTACAATGCATGGGAAAGGAGGTGTCTTTCTGCTGGGTACCAGGGGACATCGGTATTGCGGGGAACGTAAGGAAACATATCTAGCAGCCAGGGAGGCGTATGGTGATCCTCAGTTTTTTCAGTGTGCCATCCCACCCAAGCTATCACCTCGCTGTTGAGGTACACAGTCATGCTTCGATGGGAAGACGAGCGTCTGGAAATGACCGACAATAAGCTCCGGGTAGTAAAGTCCACAACTGGACCGTGGCGTACCTCCGTCCAGCCACGTCTACGGGACAGGGCCCTTCTTACTCGTCTTCGCATCGGCCACAGTCCTATGAAGCATGGCTTCTTACTCCGCCGTCACGAACATCCAGTGTGTGGTGCTTGTGCCGCGCAGATCACTGTGCACCACATTTCATTGTACTGTGCCTTTCCTCGACCAACGGGCCGCGGCGGACGTGATTCGAGTTTTAAAGTTGTGTGAATTGTCCAATATTTTCCAAAGATTTTAAGGGAATGGTTTTAATGTGTTCACAGGGCGACTGACTCACCCATGTTTTTTGTATGTGGTCAGTCAGTCACATTCCCTGTCCTTTCTTTAGCTCTTCTGTCGTTTTACTTGTGTTTTAATCTTCTGCATAGCACATTTCAGTATTTCTTCGTTATCTCAGCGCGTATGTTAACATTTCACTATTTTATCCAGATTCGTTTCTTTTATTGTGTGTAAGGGCGCTGATAACCTCGCCGTTGGACTCTCGTAAACGCCCCCCCCCCCCCCCCAACCTCACACAAACACGACATTGAATAGCTTTTTACAACTATAATTTCGCTTGAAGGTGGAACATGTATAGGCCTAAACCAGAAAGAGAGTGACAGTAATAAAAACACTTTGTGCATCAAGTTACTTACAAAAAGAGTTTAAGAAACCGCAGTTAAACTTTTAATTAGCTCTTAATTTCGATAAACAGAATAAATGTACGCAATCTACGCGAAACTAGTAATAAATTGTTGGACATGAGAACGGCCTCATATTCAGAAATCCTTTAATCACAATTACTAAGAATTTTCCTAGTGTCTTTTGAGGTTCGAAGAGCAATCACACAGATGTTTTATTTTCAACAATGAAACTAACAGCTCAGTCCTGGATATATTAACTTACATTTCACTTTATGATGTATTTAGAATGTTCCATTTTAGCTGGAGCTAAGGTTGTGATTGTAAAATACTACGAGGGGTGTTCAATAAGTAATGCAACATATTTTTTTGGTAAGTTTTTAATTGAAAAAATGCGGAATTTGTTGTGGGGATCGTGGAACATTCCCGCATCAGTTCCTGTAGTAATATGCACTAGTGACCATTAAAATTGCTGCACCACGAAGATGACCTGCTACAGACGCGAAACTTAACCGATAGGAAGAAGATGCTGTGATACGCAAATTATTAGCTTTTCGGAGCATTCACACAAGGTTGGCGCCTGTGGCGACACCTACAACGTGCTGACATGAGGAAAGTTTCCTACCGATTTCTCGTACACATACAGCAGTTGACCAGCGTTGCCTGGTGAAACGTTGTTGTGATGCCTCATGTATGGTTCAAATGGCTCTGAGCACTATGGGACTCAACTGCTGAGGTCATTAGTCCCCTAGAACTTAGAACTAGTTAAACCTAACTAACCTAAGGACATCACAAACATCCATGCCCGAGGCAGGATTCGAAACTGCGACCGTAGCGGTCTTGCGGTTCCAGACTGCAGCGCCTTTAACCGCACGGCCACTTCGCCGGCGCCTCATGTAGGAGGAGAAATGCGTACCATCACGTGTCCGACTTTGATAAAGATCGGATTGTAGCCTATCCCGATTGCGATTTATCGTATCGCGACATTGCTACTCGTTTTGGTCGAGATCCAAAGTCTGTTAGCAGAATATGGAATGGTGGGTTCAGGAGGGTAATAGCGGAAGCCGTGCTGGATCCCAACGGCCTCGTATCACTAGCAGTCGAGATGACAGGCATCTTATCCGTATGGCTGTAACGGATCGTGCAGCCACGTCTCGATCCCTGAGTCAACAGATGGGGACGTTGACAGGACAACAACCATCTGCACGAACAGTTCGACGACGTTTGCAGCAGCATGGACTATCAGCTGGGGGACCATGGCTGCGGTTACCCTTGACGCTGCATCACAGACAGGAGCGCCTGCCATGATGTACTCAACGACGAACCTAGGTGCACGAATGGCAAAGCGTCTTTTTTGCGGATGATTCCAAGTTCTATTTACAGCATCATGATGGTCGCATCCGTGTTTGGCGACATCGCGGTGAACGCACATTGGAAGCGTGTATTCGTCATCGCCATACTGGCGTATCACCCAGCGTGATGGTATGGGGTGCCATTGGTTATAAGTCTCGGTCACCTCTTGTTCGCACTGACATCACTTTGAACAGTGGACGTTACATTTCACATGTGTGACGACCCGTAGCTCTACCCTTCATTCGATCCCTGCAAAACCCTACATTTCAGCAGGATAATGCACTACCGCATGTTGCAGGTCCTGTACGGACCTTTCTGGATACAGAAAATGTTCGACAGATGCCCTGGTCAGCACATTCTCCAGATCTCTCACCAATTGAAAACGTATGGTCAATGGTAGCCGAGCAACTGGCTCATCACAATACGCCAGTCACTACTCTTGATGAACTGTGGTATTGTGTTGAAGCTGCATGGGCAGCTGTACCTGTACACACCATCCAAGCTCTGTTTGACTCAATGCCCAGGCGTATCAAGGCCGTTATTACAGCCAGAGGTGGTTTTCTGGATACTGATTTCTCAGGATCTATGCACGCAAATTGCGTGAAAATGTAATCACATGTCATTTCTAGTATAATATATTTGTCCAATGAATACCCGTTTATCATCTGCATTTCTTCTTGGTGTAGCAATTTTAATGGCCAGTAGTGTAGATTTCAGACAGGTGGTCTCGCTATACGTAGCCTTCAAATTGACGTCTGTAACGTAGGTGAGCTCCAAGTGGAGAATTAGTTTCTTTTGGTGGAAAACCAGAGCATCTCGGATATTCATAGGCGCTCACAGACTGTCTAGGGAGACATGGCAGTGAACAAAACCACGGTCAGTCGGGCGAGGTTCTATCATCATACCAACGAGGTCGCACAAACCTGTCTGACCTCTGACGTACTGGCCGGCCGCACACAGCTGTGGCTCCTGCAGTGTTGGGATGTGCAGGCACTCTCATTTGAGGTGATCGACAGATCACAGTCAAACTCCTCGTTAATCAGCTGGATGTCTCTATTGGTAGTGCTGAGACTCTTCCACCAGCTGGGGTACTTAAAGGTATGCGCTCTCTGGGTTCCTCGCCACCTAACAAAAGACCATAACGAGCAACGATGGACCATCTGTACCGAACTGTTTTCGGGTTATGAGCCTGAGCGTGATAATTTTGTGTTTGACATTGTCACAGGTAATGAAAAATACTTTCATCACTTCGAACCGGAAACAAAACAGCAGTCCATGGAGTGGCGCGACACCACCTCTCCTCCGAAGAAAAAGTTCAAAGCTGCACTCTGAGCTGGTCAAGACATGGCGACGGTTTAAAAGTGGTTCAAATGGCTCTAAGCACTATGGGACTTAACATCTGAGGTCATCAGTCCCCTAGACTTCGAACTATCTAAACTTAACTAACCTAAGGACATCACACACATCCATGCCCGAGGCAGGATTCGAAGCTGCGACCGTCGCAGCAGCGCGGTTTCGGACTGAAACACCTAGAACCTCTCGGCCACAGCGGCCGGCCATGGCGACGGTCTTCTGGTATTCTGTTTGATGTCCTCTATGACGCAACGACGAACTCTAAAGCTACCCTCAAGAAATTGAAAAAAAAAAAAAAACGACTTCAGCGTGTTCATCGCCACAAAAATGTGAACGAACTTCTCCTTCCCCATGACAACGTAAGGGCTCACACAAGTATGCACACTCAAGACGGGTTACAAAACTTCATTGGACTGTTCTTCCTCATCCACATTACAGTGTGGATCTCGCGCCTTATGACTTCCATCTGTTTGGCCCAATGAAGGATGCACTCCTCGGGAAGCTGTACGTGGATGATGGTGCAGCAAGAGGTCGGTTCCAATGTCGATCAGTAGGCTTGTATCATGCGGGCATACAGAGCCTGCTAGCAAGATCGTTTAAGACCGTCGCGTCGAACGGAGTTTATGTTGAACCGTAGGGTTTTGTAGCTAAAAGACTGGGGAATAATACGTTGTCTTGGAATCGTGAATAAAATCAACCTGCTTTTAGAAAAAAAAGTGAAATACCACTCACCCACATAAAATTGTGATAAGGTCACAGGTTGTATGATGAGTTTCGAAAGCATTTTCTCATCTTCAGGTAAAATGTACAAGAATCTTTAAAATAATGTAATTCTTTAACACTGTGAACAAACACTAAAACTCTCAGAGTAAATAGCCTCTGTCTTTCTTTACAAAATGGCTCTGAGCACTATGGGACTTAACATCTGAGGTCATCAGTCCCCTTGAACTTAGAACAACTTAAACCTAACCAACCTAAGGACATCACATACATCCATGCCCGAGGCAGGATTCGAACCTGCGAGCGTAGTGGTCGCGCGGTTCCAGACTGAAGCGCCTAGAACCGCTCGGCTACAGTGGCCAGCCTTACTTCACATTCAGTGCTCTAATATGTTATGCTGGCTCCACTGATTCTTCTCATCTTGTTTCTTTCTGCTTGTTATATTCTCCCCTCAGCTGACACAACAGTCTTGTATCGCATGTCATGCTATCAGCTTAAATAGCAGCAATCTTGCGACATTACTATTGTATATTTTCTGCCTCTATTTAGTGGTTATTTTACAGAGAGTACAGTATGTGAGAACTTGAGAGGAAGGATTGCGCTTTTTTTCTTGGAAAGTACACTCCCAGTGTTGTTTCAGGGTCCTGTTGTCAGTAGAAGGCAGTCCGTGAATTTCATTAGGAGAGACGAGCCTCCCCAGGGAGACATACAGTTTCCGAGGATGCTTCACTCTTTTGTGGGCAGAGCTGGTGCCGGACCTAGCTGAGGGCAGGGGACACAGTTCCACCACTATCGCCCTCAAGGAATAATTGAGTACGATATTTTGCAATTTCTGCATGAACATCAAAGGCTAAGACGTTGTGGGACCACCTGGTTCTTTCGCTCCAAAATTTTGGTCATACAAACGAATTGAGTAGCCCTATCACTATGACTGGCATAAATAAGCCGAATAATCGAGGGGACACTACAGTGTTCATTGAGATTCGCTCTGTACAGCAAGAGTGATAAATTCTTGCGTTTTCCCCATGCAGTCTTCCAAATAATTCGGTACCTTCCCACAATGTTAGCGTCGTTCTGCGTAAATTCAATCAAGATTTTTAGAAAACATCGTTTTGTGTTAACTACTTGTTTATTCTGTCCACTAATTAGAGGAAATTAAAGCCTGGCGTCCTCACACTTAATTTAAATTACAATATGCTGTAACGTCCCCTTAGAAAAACCTCTATTTGATTTTCAAGCAGCTGAGCAAAACTGAACATACTCAGACATTTCTCTCTTTCTTTATTCTGATCAACACTAAACTGACACACAATATTTTTTTTAGCGCGATGCAATCTGACTTTCAACAATCCCTACAAAAGAATAAAAAAATGGCTCTGAGCACTATGGGACTCAACTGCTGAGGTCATTAGTCAAAAAATGGCTCTGAGCACTATGCGACTTAACTGCTGAGGTCATCAGTCGCCTAGAACTTAGAACTAATTAAACCTAACTAACCTAAGGACATCACACACATCCATGCCCGAGGCAGGATTCGAACCTGCGACCGTAGCGGTCACGCGGTTCCAGACTGAAGCGCCTTTAACCGCACGGCCACACCGGCCGGCGGTCATTAGTCCCCTAGAACTTAGAACTAGTTAAACCTAACTAACCTAAGGACATCACAAACATCCATGCCCGAGGCAGGATTCGAACCTGCGACCGTAGCGGTCTAGCGGTTCCAGACTGCAGCGCCTTTAACCGCACGGCCACTTCGGCCGGCTACAAAAGAATAGCCCTGACTAACAATAACCTATACCTTTCATGAATCACTTACCTTACAAAAACCTTCGTTACTCAAACTACTGCAATACAGCGAGCGCCAATACTGCCAGCTAAATAAAGGATTCTAACTACTGAAGGCACTAACTACTGATAGGCATAGTTAGCAAATGAAAGATTTTGGTAAAGAACAAACAATGTAGTTACCTTAATAATGTTCAAAAGTCACACATCCACCACTGCTGGCGGCTCACCTCCAACTGCACAACGCTACACGCTGTTAACATCCAACTGCCCAACACTACAATAGCAAAATATTCCAACAATGCAAACCAGCCACAGACTGCACACAGCACAGTCAGTGATTTTCATACAGAGCGCTACGTGGCGTCACCAACATAAAGACCTAAACAGCTTACTTAATGCTTTAAACTATCTTACAACTTTACCATGGTCAGGCGATCCTTGCGTGCCTAAGCTTGTTGTTCTCAGTGTGCTGGTGTTACGGTGCACAGTAGCCAGACTCTATCATCATTCTTTTATTATTCAGTGAAGGTAACGAGCACTGCACTTGCTCGTCTTGTCTGATTAGAAGTCTGTTTACTGCCTAGCGAAAGTTGTGTCGATTTGACCGAGGATTATCAGTTTTCTGTGCACTGTTTCATGACTATTTGGCTAACAAGCTTGCAATATTCAGACGTAATAACCAACAACATGTTGTAAGAACGTCGTAGCATAATGCAAGTCGGAGTCACTACACACGCAAACAGCTTACAAACTTTCACATTTATCTCTACCTGGACTGTGCTTATGCTTGTTATATCCTCCCGAGTCGAGAGGGAGTTTATTGTAGCATTCTCGCATAGCTTCTGCAGGAAATATTCGAGCCAGTTATGACTTGGTCATTTTAAATATTTTCTCCCTTACTATAAGGCAGAAATATTTCCAGTTCGTAAAATAACTCCAGTTTCTCCCTTTCTGCAGTGTAACGTCAAGATTTTGATCCATTTCACTTCGTGAATGGCTAGTGTCATGAAGATGGTTGGCTATCGATGACACATCGCAGTTGTTCAGTCTGAAGACACGTTTATACTCACTAAGTTTCATTTTGAAATTCTACGTCGTACTTTTTTTGAGAGGAGGAAATAATAAACTATTTCACGGCCTGGGACAGTATACAAGCAGAAATGCAATTCAGGAACAAATAAAGGTGACTGTCGTATAAACCTGTAGTACAGTCGCCAGATGGTAATCGATATACCATAACCCATCGATCGAGTTAAGCGAACATGAATATGGGTTTCATATTTTTATTCCGCTGCCACAATAACAGCAATCCGCCCAGTGAATAGGTGACTGGTGCCAACGCAAACATTTCCCAGGAATCACGCCGTACGCACTCGTTGTGCCAGCCGATGAAAGAAGAAAATACGCCGAAGCAAACTAGTGCGTGGGTTCAGCGTTGCCAGCAGGAGATGAGGAGGACTGAATGAAAGGTAAGATAGAGACTAGAATGAGATTTTCACTCTGCAGCGGAGTGTGCGCTGATATGAAACTTCCTGGCAGATTAAAACTGTGTGCCCGACCGAGACTCGAACTCGGGACCTTTGCCTTTCGCGGGCAAGTGCTCTACCATCTGAGCTACCTAAGCACGACTCACGACCGGTCCTCACAGCCTTACTTCTGCCAGAACCATGTCTCCGCAGTATCCTTTCTTTCAGGAGTGCTAGTTCTGCATGGTTCGCAGGAGAGCTTCTGTAAAGTTTGGAAGGTAGGAGACGAGGTTCTGGCAGAAGTAAGGCTGTGAGGACCGGTCGTGAGTCGTGCTTCGGTAGCTCAGATGGTAGAGCACTTGCCCGCGAAAGGCAAAGGTCCCGAGTTCGAGTCTCGGTCGGGCACACAGTTTTAATCTGCCAGGAAGTTTCAAGATAGAGACTGTTTACGCCGACTGTTTTCCTGTTCTTTTAGGCCGTTTAAGTATTAATCCGTTTTAAATTTTCTTTTATATTTTTTCTGAAGATGAGTCTGTTCCGGAATTGCGTCATGTGACATGTGAACTTATCGTGAATTTCATTTAGCTAAGGCAAAATTTACTATTTTACTAATCATATCTTGCCTAGAGATGCTACTCAATTGGAACCAGTTGACTGGCGGAGAAAATTAATCCGAAAACGAATATAAGGGTTTCAGTAGCTCCTCATCGATCGCGTATTTGAGCATCGCTACTACAGTTAGTAAACCTGCACTGAAGACTCTTAGACAACAGCGTAGACATGCTGAAATGGTACGCAGTACAGATAGCAGTGCGCTCCACAGATGACTTTGTTAGCATCCAGCCATGGGACCTGCAGCACGATGTCGCTTTCCAGGCGGTTCCAGAAGCGGTCGGGCATGTTCCGGCGGACGTTCCTGGTGCTGGGTCACCTCACCATCCTGTCGTGGGCCGCAAAGCCGTTCCTGGATCGCCTGCTGGGATCGGGCGGGCCGCTGTGTCTACCGCAGGACGCTTGGTATCCGTTTGACACGACGCGCAGCCCGTACTACGAAATCGCCTACCTGCACCAGGCGAGTATTATCATTTTCTTTCCGAGTGTCTACGATGTTCTTGTTGTCGAAGACTCGACATTTTGCATGCAGTCACCAATCAGCTACACCCCATATTTGGAAGGTGGGGCATTTTATGTAGCGTGCAGTTTTGTTGCTAGACACAAGTTGAACAGCTAGTTATGTAGTAACGCTTTTGTTACGTCCGGTCTGGAAATTAACTTCTGTGGAGATGGATACATTATAACATTCAACTTGAGAAGATACGAAGGTGGGTCAAATGAAAACCTTAGATTTCGGCCGGCCGGAGTGACCGAGCGGTTCTAGGCGCTTCAGTCTGGAACCGCGCGACCGCTACGGTCGCAGGTTCGAATCCTGCCTCGGGCATGGATGTGTGTGATGTCCTTAGGTTAGTAAGGTTTAAGTAGTTCTAAGTTCTAGGGGACTGATGACCTCAGCTGTTAAGTCCCATAGTACTCAGAGCCATTTGAACCATTCGAACCTTAAATTTGCAATAAATCGAAATTTCTCGCCGTTATCCTGTAAGTTGGTAAGCGTGCTACAAACAGCGTGCAGAATGGCCTGTAGGTGGCAGCATAGTGCAGATGCATACATACCATACCGTCACAGTATCAGTATAAACATGGCCGCCGCACTTGCGACTTGCACCAGGGAAGAACAGCGTTCTGTTATTCGGTTTTTGTATAGTGAAGGTGTGAAACATATTGAAATACATCGACGAATGAAGGTTCAGTACGGTAATGCATGTTTGTCACAGCAGCAAGCCTACGAATGTAGTAGGAAGTTCGCGAATGGTGTGACTTCGGTGGAAGATTCTCCTCGTCCAGGTCAGGCACAACGAGTTGTGTCTCCACAGAACATTGCAACAATTGAAGCCATAGTGAAGGAAAACCGCCGAGTGACACTGAATGACATTGCAGCATGTTTACAGATTAGTCAGGGTCAGCATACCACATTGTGCATGATGTGCTCCAGTTTCACAAAGTGTCTGCAAGATGGGTGCCACGGCAGCTGACTCCTGAAATGAGAGAACGACGTGTTGATGCTTATGAAGGACTTCTTTGTCACTGTGAATGAGAAGGTGATGGCTTCCTTGCAAGAATCGTTACTGGGGACGAAACCTGGGTTCACTTCCACCAACCACTTCCTCATCCACCATACTCACCAGACCTTGTCCCAAGTGATTTCCATATGTTTGGACCACTCAAAGACGCAATGGGAGGAAAGAAGTTCCGTTCTGATGAAGAGGTATGCCACGCGGTGCATGAGTGGTTGCGCGGACTACCAAAAGAATTTTTTTCTAAAGGAATTTATGCACTTTGTAAGCGCTGGAGGACTTGCATTGAGCCTGGGGGAGATAATGTTGAAAAGTGATACAGCTTTGTACCACTTCTGCACAATAAATAATATTTTAAAAAATATTTAAGGTTTTCATTTGACTCACCCTCGTAATTTATGTTACTCACGTTTCTTCTTCTTGCGCTCAGACCTTACAATTTTTAACTCTTTATTGTTACTTCCTTTTCTTCCAGTATTCCCTCATTGTTTCTCTATGCTTCTTTTTCCTGCCTTCAGACGACTTCGTGTCAGTTTTCATTTCTCTCCTGCTTTGGAATCCTTCCAGTTGTAAAATATTTTCCATAAAGATCTCTCTCCTCAATACTTCCTCCTAGCGTACATTATTCCATTTCATGTCTTTCCTAACCTCTTAAACTCCGGTGGCTGTTAATTTCCTTTCCCTAATATGCCTGAAGATCTGCTTGGTGAGTCTGTTGCCACCCTTTCTGTAAATATGTCCAAAAATAGTAATATCCTCTTCCTTATTTTTCTGATACGTCTTCTATGTTATGATAAATTTAACTGCTACTTCTTAGTTTCCAAAATTATTCTGTGGACCTAAGATTTGCTGTATAGTTCTTCCTATTTCTAATTTACCAAGACAGTACTAAGCATTCTCTAACATGCAGGTATTCTGGTTTCTCTTCTGTATTATAGTGCTATATTTTAAGCTGTTTAGATAAGTCCTTTTTTTACCTGTTCTATTTGTCCAGTGTGTATTATTAAATATTCTGCAGCACTTTTTATATTTGTAATAAATTTTGTTTTCTCCGTAGAGATTTTTATCACTGTCATGTTGTCTGTCTCTTCAAGACAACTCACTCACACTGCTGCACTTGTCAAGCGTTAAGAAAGTATGACAAAATCATCCACAACTGCAAGGAAATTTTTTGCAATACCTTTGGTCTTTCCCCTTAGCACAGGTGATGGTGTTTTCATTCTTTCAGTTTCTCAGTCTCCACGATGCACATGAAAAGGAGTGTACATAAACCACTGTTTTGCCGAATATATGTATTTATTGTGTTAGGTCGAAATTTCTCACCCATAGATTTTGATTTTGAGTTTGTGTCTGACAGAGTTTCACGGGTTAGGTTTACCAACTTGGTTCTGACTCAAAATTCGCAGATTACTTTATACACAGTTTATCTAACAACAGAGTTCAAACTTTTTTAAAACCGATAAACGTTACAACTTGTCTTTCAAGTTTATTAATCTGTAACGAATTACGGATTTCAGATTGAAAATCTATTTTCAGCAGCATCTTCCCTTTATAAACGCATCTTGATATTCACCCAATTGACAAACAAGCCTATGTTGTATTCTGTTAAGATGTTTAGAATATCTTACAAGCAGTTGGTGAAGGTGATGTATCTCTATAACTCTGAACATATTACTTGTTAATCCTTTGGTGCCATCGGTGTACTAGGACAACTTTTTTTCCTTTGGGATTTTTTTCTGTTTTCCAAACTTCTTCGAAGATTATTTGTAGGGCTTCTACGGCCTTTGATGCAGACGATTTCATAAGCTTAATTTCCCTACTACCTTCTTTATTTCCTAGAGTTTTTATTATTCCTTGTCCGGTTACGTAGCTGAGTGGTCAGTGGGGCTGATTGCCATGTAGGGGACCCAGGTTCGATTCCGGCACTGCCAAAGATTTTTCTTTGGTGGGAGGAATGGTACTGGCTGCATTATTATTTTCTTAATTTCTTCAACGCTAGGTGGTGAACTAACTTCTAGGATTTCGTAAATCCACGGAAATTCTAATTTATGGTTCGGCTCTGGGCGTTTCAAAACGTGTTTATGCTTATTAATTATAAAATTTTGTATCTGAGCGCATAATTTGGGTAATTAACAAATAAAATGATTAGCTGCAACAATTTTTATCTTCATAATGTTTATCTGTTTTGGACCATGTGTAAATGAATTAGAGCTACCCTATAAAAGTTACTAACTGACAGTTAACATATTTCCATCACAATTACGATTAAAAGTGGAGACAGTATTATAGTAATTATGTTAATGAAAATTTCTGAGTTGCTTACCTGGTATTAGATACCACTTTGAGACAAATGAAACATTAGTGTACAGACTTTTACTGGAGTGGCTACCAGAGGCGAATGCAGGGTGGGGAGGGAAGGGTTATGAGATTGAACCCCCCCCCCCCCCCTCCCAGAATTACAACTGATTATTCTAAACCTTTAAAAAATTCTCGCTAATGAAGATAATCTGATATGCAATACACTGCCGAAAGAAAATTAGTACATCTGGAAAGACGGCATCGATTTTGTTCCAGCGACGGCATGTTCCAACTGGGGGATCGTTGTTGAACTGGTAATGGTTCCAGCGTCGTCCACCAACAGATAGAATATTGGCGTAGCTATCAGAGCTTCAATAGGGAATGCTCACAGCCAGAAGGCTCAGTGCGGTGCAAACGTGTGGAGCAAGTAAGCAGCCATGCCACAGAGACACATTCGTGCTTCGTACAGCCAAATGAGTGAGTTTGATAGGGGGTCAAATTGTGGCCTTCTCGGTGGCGGGATGGTCCTTTCGGAGAACTACCCCACAAGCTGGACGCGCTGCGTCAATTGTGCACCAATGCTGGTATCAGTGACCACCCTTAGATGAGGTTCTGGATGTCCACGCACCACAGTCACCCGCAAGGATCGTCGTATTGAAATGGTAGCACTGGCAGATCGAACAGCTACCACAGCACAAATAAGTGTCAACATGAACTGTTGTAAAGCAGAATGAAACTTTCACTGTGTAGTGGAGTGTATGCTGATAAAAAAAACTTCCTGGTGGATTAAAACTGTATGCTGGACAGAGACTCGAACTCGGGATCTTTTGCCTGCCTTTTGCAGGCAAGTGCTCTGCCGACTGGGCTACCGGAGCACGACTCATGACCCTCAATCCCCCCCCCCGCCCCCCCTCACAGCTTAATTCCGCCAGTACCTCGTCCCTGCCTTCCAAACTTCTGAGAAGCTCTCCTGCGAAACATGCAAGATTAGCACTCCTGGAAGAAAGGATATAGCGGAGACATGTCTTAGCCACGCCTAAGGGATGTTTCCAGAATGAAATTTTCACTATGCAGCGGAATGTGCGCCGATATGGAAGATGAGAGACGAGGCACTGGCGGGAGTTAACTGTGAGGTGGGTCGCGAGTCGTGTTTGGGTAGCTCAGTAGGTAAAGCACTTTCCCACAAAAGGCAAAAGGTCACGAGTTCGATTCTCGGTCCGGCACACAGTTTTAATCTGCCAGGAATGTTGTGAACCAGTTATTAAGAGTGGGAATACAGGCACGCACACTTTAGCCTGTCTTCATCTCACGCAACAGCATCGATGTGCACGGCACGACTGGTGCCGTCAGAGGATCAACTGTAAGAGGGAATGGCGGACCGTCGTCTTCAGCGATGAAAGCAGATTGTGCCTGCACGCAAGTGATAGTCGTTGGTGTGTCTGACGTAGAGCTGGTGAGCGCTCTCGTAAAGTGCATTCGTCCAAGTCACTGTCCGCACCCCACGCCTTATGTGTAGGGGTGCAATAAATTACAATTGTCGTTCACCTTTAATGTTTCTGGAGGGAACACTAACCAGCGCTCGGTATGTGCAGACTGTTGTTAGACCCGTTCTTTTGTCGTACTTGCAACAGGAAGCTGATGTGTTGTGCCAACAGGATAACGCTCGCCCACACACTGCCCGTGAAACTCAACGTGCTCTGCAAGACGTGCGGCAATTTCCCTGTCCAGCAAGATCTTCGGACTTATCTCCAATCGAGTACATGTGGGGTATGATGGGATGTGCGTCTCGTCAGTCAACAACTTGTGCTGAACTACGTGTACATGTCGGTCAGGCGTGGCATGGCGTATCGCGGGACAATATTCGCCATATGTACGATTGACTGGATAGACTGGATATCACTCAGCGCCTGCATTGTGGCCCTTGGAGGCTACACCACATACTAATATGGTATTTCAGCATGGGTACCTCAGAAACACTTGTGCTATTGATCTATAAATGAAATGAAATTCATGTACTGCATGTGCACCGTTTCAACAATAAATCTTGAGTGAAATGGTAACCTGTAAAAGGATGTACTAATTTCTCCAGCCAGTGTAGATTAACAAAACATCTCTTTCTATAGAGAATTTGGAGATACAAAATTTCTGTGAGATCACCCTGCCCCCCAATACAAAACTCCTGGATTCGTCTCTTGTAGCAATCAGCCTGTAGTATGTGTCAGCTATTGTGTGATGTGTATGCTGCGTCCCAGAGACGAGCAGTCTCTGCAACCTCTACTGGGCGAGAAAGCGTGCATGCATGCGTTCTGTGTCTATTAGCATATGACTTTAGCTGACGATCATTACTTACACCCATGACAAAGGTCTCTAGTAGCCTTCGAGCATATGTTTAAGTGCCTCGCAACACTCCAACCAGCGAAGTCTTTTACGATAGGATGATCTCTCTCCTAGTACTCCGCACAAAACTCATATTCTTTGCTTCTTCACGCGAATTATTTATTAGGAACCTTCATGACTGTTTTTAATACTGTCCTTCTCTATGCTAAAATATATATTTGCCAAAAATATTTATTTCTAACTTCTGTAACATTCAATATCTTATTTCCTATGTAGTTAACACACATGAAACAAAATTAAATCTTTAACTTCAGAGTCCGCAGCTCGTGGTCGTGCGGTAGCGTTCTCGCTTCCCGCGCCCGGGTTCTCGGATTCGATTCCCGGTGGGGTCAGGGATTTTCTCTGCCTCGTGATGACTGGGTGTTGTGAGATGTCCTTAGGTTAGTTAGGTTTAAGTAGTTCTACGTTCTAGGGGACTGATGACCATAGATGTTAAGTCCCATAGTGCTCAGAGCCATTTGAACCATTTTTTTAACTTCACAAACAGTATCAGAAATTCACAAAGGAGTATATAACAATTAAAAAAACAAAACATATGTAAAGTGTCATGATTATACGCATGTGATACAAATATCTACAAGAAATGTGAAGACAGTTCCATGCAAATACGATGATCAAGATAGGACTACGACAAGCAGGTCCAAATGGTTGTAGGTAACTATGATAGATCTTCCACAGGACGGACTAGTGTGGACAGCTTCATCAAAACAGTCTTCGGACTGAAGATCATAACAACAACATGATCACACTTTTCTATGGGCCAAAATCTATGTACAATAAAATCTAAATAACTTCTTTCGGTACGGTTTCTCCCCAGATATTTTATAAATCGAACGAAAAGGTATCACTGCGCTAAAAAACGGAAAGAAAGGACAAAGACGCGTAATAAAACCAATAAACAATATCACTGGTCTTTATTGTAGAATTATAAGAATAAGTTTCTGATACCGTTCTTTCACTGCTACCAGCGTATACAAATGCCTTTTTGCACTCAAAAGGGCTTTTTGCGCTATTTACTCACTTAAATTGTTTATCAGAACAAAGGGGCAACGATAACTACGATAGATGATGAATGGGTAGCTTTGAGAGACGAAATAGTGAAAGGCGAAGAGGTTGAATTAAGAAAAAGAAACAAGACCCAAAAGAAACAATCCTGGGCTTACATTTCAGCAAGATAACGCCAGTCTGCAGACGGCGAGAATTCCGCTGCCTGTCTTCGTGCTTGCCAAACATTATCTTGTCCAGCAAGATCGCCGGATCTCTCCCCAATTAAGAACATGTGCATTATGGGCAGGGCACTACAACCGTCTCGGGATTTTGACGATCTACTCGGCAGTTGGACAGAATTCGGCACGATATTTCGCTGGAGGATGTACAAGTCTGTCAATCAATGCCAAGCCGAATAACTGGTCGCGTAAGGCAGGACGTGAAACAAC
This sequence comes from Schistocerca serialis cubense, assembly GCF_023864345.2. Classification (NCBI taxonomy): domain Eukaryota; kingdom Metazoa; phylum Arthropoda; class Insecta; order Orthoptera; family Acrididae; genus Schistocerca; species Schistocerca serialis. Next base: position 628,590,650 of record NC_064642.1, on the reverse strand, counting down.
GAGTTGTGGACTTGCTCAATTTGTGAAGCTCTTTCTCTTGAATAAATCATCCAATTTTTCTGAGACTGAATCATTAATTAGACTATACATCTATCGATTCCCGTCCCATTCGGATAATTCTGTCGTCGTGCGTCGCTTTTTTTTTTTTTTTTTTTTTTTGTCTTAGAGTGCATTTTTTTACGTTTGCAACCTCAGTACGGAAATGTGCAAACTCTTCCTGAGAAAAATAACGTAGACCTCTTGGACAGTTTTAAAGTAAACGAACTTGTCTTTTAAACGGGAATTACACTGCAGAGTCGCGCGGAGTGACCACGCGGTTTGAGGCGCCATGTTGCGGATTAAGCGGCCCCTCCCGCCGGAGGTTCGAGTCCACCCTCGGGCATGGGTGTGTGTTTATTGTTCTTAGCATAAGTTAGTTTAAGTAGTGTGTAAGTCTAGGGACCGATGACTTCATCAGTTTGGCCCCCCAGGGATTCACACACATTTGAATATTTTGAACGCTGCAGATCAATCCGTTCCAACCGCACATGCGCATGGGCGCTTCCAACTGAAACGGCGAACGTTCTCGAAAACAGGTCGAAATCTTACGTAAGATTGACTATGTCCTCAAAACGTTTAGAAAACTGCCCTTGTAATTTTTTAAGGCCACAATGTTTTCTTCAAAACTCGAGTCTCCTTTTGACGACAGTGAGCATTTTGTAATTTCCACAAGACGTTTTTCTTGTTAAATGCATCCCTATCAAATCAGAAATATGTTTTATGCCATCTGAGGCTTTCCCAGCGTATACGATGCTTCCAAGGTTCTCGTGTGTATTGCCAGATGAAATCATCTAAGGTCCACGATGTTTTGGCGAACAACCGTTCCGCCATCATCAGGTGGAACTGATGGAAACCTGATGATGGCGGAGCAGTTGTTCGCCGAAATGTTGAGGACCTTCGGCGACTTCATCCGGCACCTAGAACTTTGGAATAGAAATATGTTGTTTCTCTCCTTGCAGAGTCTTACTGTTTGCAGTATGCAATCAAGTCCACTTATAATGCAAGGTGCGCAGTTCATTCTAGATGTCCCGATGTTCATTCCAGCTTCCCTTCTTACTTCATAAAGTCAACAATAGCGCGCTTTAACTGGAAAAGTCGTTCCATACGTGTCCCTTGACTTAACCAATGTAGTTTGCAGTAGTATATAATGTCTCCACACTCTTCGTTCAGGTCCATCGAAAATCCTTTAACTAACAGTGTAATAATACGTGCGACTTCAGAAAATTTACTATTCGTACTACCAGTTTTATCACGTGAAAATTTAGCACAAAGTACTTCTTGATGTACAGAACAATGAATCTCATCTGTCGATCTGTGTAATACTTTCCCTTTTAATCTCCAATTAAGTATTCAGATTCTTTCTGCATGACGTTTTAATGTCGTTCCATAGCAAATTTGCAGTATCCGTCGATTATGCGACTACATAATATGTATTAAGAATTTTTCCTTTCTCCCTTCTTTCATTCTCTTTCTTTTTCAAAGGCTTGTGACAATAGAGCGCTAGGCTACTTCTTTTTGTGCAAACAGCAACTGGACCTACGAATTTCCATTATATAGCGAACAAACAGGAGAGGGTAACCAGCACTGACACTACTATCCATCCGAGCTGAAGAGTTTCTTGCCGACCGCAGCATGCCACATCGCAATATTAAACGAAATGTCGCATCACTACTGAGTACTTGCGGGGAGTACCGAACAAAACCGAGGTGGGCCGAGCCTCGGACCCCACGCTGCCCGCATGTCGAGCTCGGCTGAAGTTTCGCACACCTTTTCCGACCCTGCTCTAAGTGCTCTTTCGAAGTTTATGATTGTGGTTTAGATAAAATTATTTCTATTATCACTCTTTGGGTAAACTGTTTGTCTGTTAGCTACTTAATATATAACATGAACAACAAGGTTCCGAGTAGACTTTCCTCGGCCTCCATTGAAGTTCTTCCTCATTCAGGATGCATCTTCCTTACCAAGAAATCCGTAGTCAATTCAGAAATTTCATTTGATACCCCATAGGGCTGTAATTCTGTTAGTAAGCTTCGGTCTGGTATTGAGTCAAACGTTGTTCGAAATTGTACCAAAAGTGCATTAAAATCATATTCTTGTCGCGTAAGGTGGGCGTTTCCTTGTGTAACGCGTCGTTTTGGCGGTCAAGGTTTGATTATGTCAACGTAAGTGTCAAGATTTTATCCCTCACAACTAGCGACATGTTCAACTATTTTTTCAATCTTTAATTCTGCAGTTATTTCGCTTAAGATGTTCTCGAATGCGGTTATTTTTTTCCGATTTCTGAGTAAGCGAAAGGAAAGTAACAAATGTATAAATTGTTTTCAAATTAGACCTGTAACTCATTAAATTCTTGCGAGTATGTATTTGTGCATAAATTAATAATGCTTGATTGTTCTATTGAGTTGACAATTCTAATATCACTACTTGGGAGTAGCGGGTAGCATTCATCTCACGCTAGGTGAGGAGAGCCCTACGTCATAGTGACGTAACGCTATGTCATCGTGACGGAAATAAACCTAAATCGACTTCATGAGTACGTATATCGATCTTTGCAGTTGTACCACAGAGGTTGCACGGTAAAGCGTAGTTGAAGTCACGGAGCAAAGGTAGCGGATCCCTGTTCGGACGCAACCACTTTAGCCGCAGTGTAAATGAATTAGGTCCTGTGACTCTGCCATGCAGTTAATAAAACAGCTACATTGCGCGCCAAAACGCCCACCAGATAGCCGTTCTCCCATCAGCCGCAGCACATCTAGCGAGCATTTTGGCGCGCAGTATAGCTGTTTTACTAACGGCTTGGCAGAGTCGCAGGACCTAATTCATTTACATTGTGGCTAAACCTCCATTGCTCGCCGAGCAACCGTCGGTTTTTAAATGGTCTTCGCATTCAGTGTCCTTGTCACTGCCGTAAGCCAAAACTGGTAGTACACACTGTCACATACGTCCCTTTCCACGTACGATGGACGCTTCAATTTTGACTATGCGTAGTCTACCATAAACAATCCAGGTAAATTTTACTTTTAATAAGACACTGCATTGCCTGTGTTGTTAAGAAGAATGAAAAACATGAAATGTATTTACAGTTGCGAGTACGAACAACTATCAGCTGTATAAGGGAATAATGACAGTGCCGATTTGTGTCGGACCAGGACTCGAACCCGGATACCCCGCTTTATGCCAGCGGTAACCTTAAGCGCTCTGATTATCCGTTAACGACGCACGGCCAGACCCACAATTTCCATATGTCGTCGTTTCTGCGTCACAACCTGTACTCGCTCATACAATATGTAATTTCTGTACTGGCGAGGACATTTTAATTGAACGTCGTTGCCTGGTATCTGCGGATAAATACAATATTGCAGTGTCTATGTTGTTAAGAAGAATGATGCAATTTTCCTTCGGAAATACAACCATGAATAACGACATGTGAAAGTTTGTGTTGGGCCGTGACTTGTGCACAGATAGCCAAAGCAGTGAAGGCGACCGTTCGCCTAAAGCGGGAAATACGGGTTCGAATTCAAATCCGCCACAAATTTTCACTGTCATCATTACCTTATACAGCTGATGCTTGTTCGTATACGCAACTGCGAATACATTACATGCATTTTACTCTTAAGTTAATTTCTTTTGCTGTCTATTCAGGTGTAGCAGTCAGCAATTTTCAGTCAGTGAACGAATATTTTCAGTCAGTAAAATTCGAGCAAAGTAAAATTTATTGGAATGTGAGAAGACAACGCACTAGAAATAGATTTTCATAAGACAGGTGACATATAGGTAGAAGCTTTGTGGCGGACATTGGTTATTGTCGAAAAAAGGCTTGAGGATACATTCGCAACTCCATGCAGGTGGGAAAGTAGTTTTCCGACTGTGACAGCTATGGAAGTGAATGAACAGAACAGTATTGAACCGTGGCACTACTCAATTCTTTAGAAAATTAAAATTACAATTTCACCACAGTTATTCAAAGGAAATAGGAAGCCCGGGATCACTGGTGATGGACAAGCCTGTGATTGTTTCACAATTTTAATTTGACTCAAAACAGATTGTGTTATAAACTTCATTTCGGACATTTGCCCTCTTACTGAGGCAATACACAAATCTTCATTTTGATTGAATTACACAAACACGAATAAGACTCATATTATTTTGCGTCCGCAACCAAAATCATTGATAGTAGGCACGGGGAATAATCAATCACAAATAATCGTTCTTGTTTAACCATATCTCAAGAAACTAATAACACTATACACTTCTAACCAAAGTTACACAGCCACATAATACCACAAAGAACAAAGAGATCTTAAAGCTTAATAAAACTGAACTGCCCACATAAAGGAACACAGTGAAACATGCTTATACTAAAAATACAAAGCGGGCTAACCAAGGTCGCAAAACTTGCACACAGGAATAATAACAAGTTGCACGTTCATTAAAGATACACAAATAATTAACATAAGTGTTAAGTAAGAATAGCTAGTAATAACTCATCCAGTAAAATGACTTACAGGAACGCTAATATTAGCAAAGTGGCCTCACTTAACTAACGGACATAATGACTCAGAATGATTCCCAAATTGCACTTAACTTTAGAGAACAGCGTTTAGAGAACAGCGTTAAGGCCCATAGCAGTGTTTGGAAGCAGTAACTCTACGACTGGCAGGATAGCAGGTGGTATATGTTTATATAAAATCCGACCGGCCCCACAATGAGCGGTCCTGTCAAGAATCCATAACCGCGCCGACGCCAGGGAACGAGTAGTCTTAACAAATGGCCTTGCAGCACAAATAGGTTGCAATGAAGACAAGGTCAAATCACAGCCACACTGGAATATATTATAAGCACGCTCCCAAATTATTATGGAGCAATACTCTAACATTACCCGTCTCCCAGTAAATTAGCAGGAAACGTAGAGATCACTCCCTGTTGCCTTAAGGCACTTTCAACATCAAATAAACATACCAAATGCGGCCGTGGCAAATGATTAAACCATTAACTCTACAGCTGCCGGGCACGTACACAACCTCAGCCAGTCCCAAAGTGGACAATATGTCCTAAAACAAGTTAAAATTTGCATGAAAACCACTTAAAACACACACTCCACGGATGATCAGAGACGGAATGAGGAACATCAGCCTCCTTAAGATAGCCACTGCGGAACCCAGCAGCTACCCATGCCACAAAAAGTTTCAACAATCTTCTTAGTTAAACACAGAATAAAAGTCATACGTAACTTGGAGCTTGCAAATTACGAGCTGGGGCGGCGAAACCACCGCAATTTTGCACGTCAAGGTGCCCAATGATCGGCACGGCACATATGGCGCGCGCCAAAAGACAAGGGCGGCGAGCACGGTGAAGCCCATGCACCACGGTTAGGGACGCGGGCTTGTTTTCAACACAAGTTGGCTCGTTGAACGCCGACCGGAGACTCACTCGTCACACGTTCACCCGCAAAACCGCTGGGGGAGCAGTCAAAGATAGCAGGTCAGCCGAGTATCGATATCAGCGACGCAAGCGGAACTCCCTAGCGCCAGCGGCCACGGCTCAAGTATGAACATGGATACAACCGTGGATATCCACATCCACACAGGCCTCTGCTTATCTCCTTCAGGGTAACAATTTCAGATAGTTTAGTATCGACTAGTGTAGAGGAATGAACCAGTAAGTGAACTGTGGTGCCTCGGCAGGTTCTGTCGCTGTACGTGGCTGCGACGTGCGTGGTGACAGTGGACGTGTTCTTCACGACGCTCGTCATGTACCTCGCGGCGCAGCTGCAGGTCCTCAACCTGCACCTGCAGGCCATGAACTGCGGACCCCGTCTGCCAGCAGCCACCGACGACGTAAGTTGCTTCTGAACGCTAGGCCACTGCATGCGCTTGCCCCATCCGGATGAAGTTCGCTCGCTTACTGCTTGCTGCAGTGTCAGAGAGAGAGAGAGAGAGAGAAAGAGAGAGAGAGAGAGAGAGAGAGAGAGAAGGAATAGGCCTCGTAGAACTCACTCGTTTCTGCGTACGAAGTGTGAGAAAAAAGTAATGAAACTGGCAACACTGCGAGAGATCTGGCAACGCTGTGTTGCTCTACTTGTGCAGACCGGTGCGTTCATTCCTTACAGATACTCAGTCCGAGTTTCAGCTCCGCACAGCCACTACCTTATTTCTGAGAGCACCATTAGTGAGGCTGTGTTTTTGTGCCGCGGGGGATTAGCCAAGCGGTCTCAGGCGCTGCACTCACGGACTGTGCGGCTGGTCCCGGCGAAGGTTCGAGTCCTCCCTCGGGCATGGGTGTGTGTGTTTGTCCTTAGGATAATTTAGGTTAAGTAGCGTGTAAGCTTAGGGACTGATGACCTTAGCAGTTAAGTCCCATAATATTTCACACATATTTAGATTTTTTTGTGTTTTTGTTGTGTGTTACGAAAATGGAAAAGCGGAATTTATAGCAACGTTATGCAATCAAGTTTTGTGTTAGATTTGGAGAATCCGCGAGTGTGAACTTTGAAAACTTGAAACAGGTCCACGGGAAAAATTACTTACCAAGAACACAAGTTTTTCCCTTGCACAAATCATTTTTGGAAGTTCGAGAACACGTTGGAGATGAATCTCGCACAGAGACCTTCAACTTAAAAAGCCGACGAAAACGTCGAATGTGTGCTTGATCTTGTGAGGTCAGACTCATATTTACCAATAAGGATGATGGGTGACCTGTTAAACTTTAGCACTTTCACCGTACATCAAATTTTGACCGAAGTTTTGCACATGCAAATGGTTAGTGCTAAAATTGTGCCGTAAAATCTCACATCTGAGCAGAAGGACACACGAAGAAATGTGTGCGTTGATCTTCTTCAGAGGATTGTCAGTAACCACGAGTGGCTCAGTCATGTGTTCACAGGTGATGAAACTTGGAATTTTTAATAGGATCCTGAGACAAATCGGCAGAGTGAGGAGTGGCACACTGAGACATCTCCTCGACCGAAAGAAGGTCGAATGAACAAATCAAAGATCGAAACAAAACTGATTTACTTTTTTGATAGTAGGGGTATCTCACATGCAGAATTTGTTCCTCCAGGACAAGCTGATAATCTAGTGTTTTAGAAAGATGTCATTGAAAGGCTCACGAAAAGGGTGAATTGGGTGAGTCCCGTCCTTACAGACAGTAGAACCTGCGTCACGACAATGCACCATGTCACACTGCCACTTCCGTCACCGAATTTTTGACCTCAAAAGGCATTCCTGTTTTTCCACAGCGCCCTGTTCACGTGATCTGAGTACTTGTGACATTTTTCTCTTTCCCGAAATTGAAAGAGTCTTAAAAGGACTTTTTTTTGGGACACTGGAGAACATTACAAAGAATGTGACCGACATGTTAAAGGCCCTACCCGTTGAAGGATTTCAGCGATGCTAACAAGACTGGGAACGACGACTCTGTCAGTGTATAGCTACTGAAGGGAACTACTTTGTACTTTGGAGGGGACAATATTGTTGTAGAAAAAAGTAAAAAGGTGGTTAATAAAAAATCAGTCTCATTATTTTTCTCACACACCTCGTACGCCGTAAAAGCTGCAGTGTGCACAGGCTAGATGCTCTTCCTCAGCGCTTCGCGCTGCATTGTGACACAATGACCACAACATCTCCTTTAAAAAAAAAAAAAAGAAAAATTAATTTGGCTTACGTTTATTGAACCATACTACCAACAGACAGAACACCAAATTTCATATGTACAAGTGAACATTTCGTATGAAATAAAATAGGAGCTTTTATACGAGGGTAATCCCAAAAGTAAGGTCTTCTATTTTTTTATAAGTAAATAGACCTATTTATTTCTGCAGTGGTTTACATCAGTTTACAGCTTGAACATTTAGCTATTTTTCGACATAATCACCATTTCTGTCGATGCATTTTTGTAGACGCTGTGGCAGTTTTTGTATGCCATGTCATACCAGCTCGCCGCCATGCTGTTCAGAAAGTTATGAACCTATTCTTTCACCTTGCCGGATCGCGCCCAAGCCGAGAACGTTTGGAGAATTACGGGCGTTATGGGTAGTGCCTTCCAACCATTTCGGATTTTGACAATCCATCTCGCCAATTGGGCAGAATTTGGCACAATATCCCAATAACTCCATCAATCAATGACAAGCCGAATAATTGCTTGCATGAGGGCCAGAAGTGGACCGACACGTTATGGACTTGTTCAATTTGTGAAGCTCTTTCTATTGAATAAATCATCCAATTCCAAATCCTACGTGATACGTCGTTTTTTTGTCTTAGGCTGTTTGCACATTACACGATTTCGCCCGTATGGGAAAAAACCGAAAGGGCAAATTTTCTTAGTCAACTGTTGAAGAGCATGAGACCTTTCACATTTTACGGCTACAACACGGGCACGATTTTTTGTCGCGTTGCAACCATCCAGTGCCACTGCCGCCACACGGCACCGTGCCGTACTCTCGGCTCAGTGGTCCATGTGACCAAGTGCATACTTTCACACTACATAATTTCAGTCGTACGGGAGCTGTCCCCAGTGTACGCCTCAGCCATTAGCAGTTATCCAACCGCAACCATTTTTAAACATTCAACAACCTCCATTCCCACCTCAACAATATGCAGGGCCTAATTTTTCCAGTCAGATTACATCTAGCGTAGAAGAACATTCCTTGTATCAGCATAGGCCTATATGTGGACTGCAAAATCATTCAAAGGAAGCATACCATTCAACGCCTCTCCAAAAAAGTACACAATCCAAACCAGAAACACAGACATCACATGACGTGCACGAAATTGTTCACAGTGACTCTTCACAAAGTGAAAATTTTGCACGTCCATCTTTTTCTCCTTCAGGTAATTCCATATTCTGGTTTCTTCAATTGATATCATCAATTTGTTTTTGGAACGTAGCAAATAATCTACCAAAACAAGAAACACAATGAAATCCATAATTTGATCAAAAACCTACAATGTTTGTATTTTCCGAATTTCATATTTGTTCATAATTGTATTTTTATCGATAACATAATCTCACTTCCAGCCTAATAAATAAAATCGACAATTTTACATGTGTTTTATTGTTTTGCCTACTACTACAATATCACCTTACTGCACAACCATCCTTCCTGTTCGTATGGTAAATAGAAATATAATAAAAGAATTTTACACATAGAATTTGAAAAAACACAGCAATAAGAGTTTATACATGTATTATTTAGCTTCATATTTGTTCAAACAACAGTAATAACAAAGTTGTATTTACAAACTTACCTTAAAGTCATAGCCAGCATTTCAATAGGCTGTATACATGGACATGTCCGAAAGAACAGATACCATCTTCATATATATATATATATATATATATATATATATATATATATATATATATATATATATATATATATATATACACTCCTGGAAATTGAAATAAGAACACCGTGAATTCATTGTCCCAGGAAGGGGAAACTTTATTGACACATTCCTGGGGTCAGATACATCACATGATCACACTGACAGAACCACAGGCACATAGACACAGGCAACAGAGCATGCACAATGTCGGCACTAGTACAGTGTATATCCACCTTTCGCAGCAATGCAGGCTGCTATTCTCCCATGGAGACGATCGTAGAGATGCTGGATGTAGTCCTGTGGAACGGCTTGCCATGCCATTTCCACCTGGCGCCTCAGTTGGACCAGCGTTCGTGCTGGACGTGCAGACCGCGTGAGACGACGCTTCATCCAGTCCCAAACATGCTCAATGGGGGACAGATCCGGAGATCTTGCTGGCCAGGGTAGTTGACTTACACCTTCTAGAGCACGTTGGGTGCCACGGGATACATGCGGACGTGCATTGTCCTGTTGGAACAGCAAGTTCCCTTGCCGGTCTAGAAATGGTAGAACGATGGGTTCGATGACGGTTTGGATGTACCGTGCACTATTCAGTGTCCCCTCGACGATCACCAGTGGTGTACGGCCAGTGTAGGAGATCGCTCCCCACACCGTGATGCCGGGTGTTGGCCCTGTGTGCCTCGGTCGTATGCAGTCCTGATTGTGGCGCTCACCTGCACGACGCCAAACACGCATACGACCATCATTGGCACCAAGGCAGAAGCGACTCTCATCGCTGAAGACGACACGTCTCCATTCGTCCCTCCATTCACGTCTGTCGCGACACCACTGGAGGCGGGCTGCACGATGTTGGGGCGTGAGCGGAAGACGGCCTAACGGTGTGCGGGACCGTAGCCCAGCTTCATGGAGATGGTTGCGAATGGTCCTCGCCGATACCCCAGGAGCAACAGTGTCCCTAATTTGCTGGGAAGTGGCGGTGCGGTCCCCTACGGCACTGCGTAGGATCCTACGGTCTTGGCGTGCATCCGTGCGTCGCTGCGGTCCGGTCCCAGGCCGACGGGCACGTGCACCTTCCGCCGACCACTGGCGACAACATCGATGTACTGTGGAGGCCTCACGCCCCACGTGTTGAGCAATTCGGCGGTACGTCCACCCGGCCTCCCGCATGCCCACTATACGCCCTCGCTCAAAGTCCGTCAACTGCACATACGGTTCACGTCCACGCTGTCGCGGCATGCTACCAGTGTTAAAGACTGCGATGGAGCTCCGTATGCCACGGTAAACTGGCTGACACTGACGGCGGCGGTGCACAAATGCTGCGCAGCTAGCGCCATTCGACGGCCAACACCGCGGTTCCTGGTGTGTCCGCTGTGCCGTGCGTGTGATCATTGCTTGTACAGCCCTCTCGCAGTGTCCGGAGCAAGTATGGTGGGTCTGACACACCGGTGTCAATGTGTTCTTTTTTCCATTTCCAGGAGTGTATATATATATATATATATATATATATGTCGTTAAGGCTCACCGGCCATTTGACCATCTTCTTCCGTGCGGATGCACAAACAGTGCCCGAACTCTTACGGGAATCGGCAGTAAAGCCGCAAGTAATGAGTATGATGGGCAGGAGCGCTATGGATATAGTGCGGGACAGTAAGTTGGAAATATGGGTCTCACGGGAGGCGTGCCAGAGATAGGTACCTGGAGTCGCACTATCCTCTGTGTCCTCGGTGGCTCAAATGGGTAGAGCGTCTGCCATGTAAGCAGGAGATCCCGGGTTCGAGTCCCGGTCGAGACACACATTTCCAACAGTCCCCGTTGACTTAATATCAACGCCTGTACGCAGCTAAGGGTATTCATTTCATTGTTAAGTGTATAATTGTGTCGGAACATCAGCCCTAAAGAGTTTATTTTTTATTTATTTATTGCTATGCAGTTTTCAAACTGCATAAGGTGCTGTCCATAGTTGTAGTCGTATAATGTGTTGTAACTGTTTAAATACAGGTTGTGTTCGTTAACACATAATTGCATAGTTACGTACTGACACAGGTAAAGACATTTTTGAATTAAAAAGCAAAAATCCGTGTCAGAAACTGTTTACTTTGCGTTATGTAGCAGTTCAGTGTTAACATTTTCTCCAAAATGAGATTACTGATGTCACCGACTACCCTATTTACCCTCTGTTGAGCATGTCCCGCGGTTGCGGGCCAGTGGATCCTGTAATGCAGCGGATATGAAACGAGTGATTGATGATGTAAATTTTATATTATACAAAAAATAATCGATAGTAAAGCTTTTTATCTCTAAAATTTAATTCACTGTGAGAGAAATAGCATCATACTGCAGACTGTATATTGGTACAACTTGTTTCACGTCGAACTAAATGCTAGCTACTCTTATTGTGTTCATACGTTGTGGAAACATAACCACATCAAATTATTAATGGTATAAACACCGCCGAACGTTGTGCACTGAGCGCACTTTTCGTTTTTGATACCAGACGATGGACGCCTGCAACAACCCAGTCGTCGCCAAGAAGTCAGAGGAAGCAGACGGACTTCCGTCAGCTAACCCTCGCGACGCCCACGCGCAATTGGTTCGCAATGTGCTGCACCACCAGGTCATCATAAGGTACGTCAGCACAGCGGCACACTCAGATATACTCTTTGGTTCGTCAGCGGTTGTCACTGAACATCTTACTTTACTGTTGACTGATTATAAGACGTACACTGCCTTACAAAAAAGTGAAGCACCCAGATGATGTGGTCAGATGTCACAGTAACTTCGTACAAGTACACACCATCAGCGGGTATGTAAATGATTAGGGTTGCAATCCTGTGTGATAGGTACAACGGCCACCAGAGTGCGTTAGTGTTGTTCGTGTTTACTGTTGTTACCAAGCTAGGTAGGATATGTAAGAGGCGTGAACAGCGCCGGATGTTGAGTGAACACTGTGATGGACAGGGGACCAAACAGCGAGGTCATCGATTCCCATCGGATTAGGGAAGCAGGGGGAAGGAAGTCGGCCGTGCCCTTTCACAGGAACAATCCCGGATTTACCTGAAGTGATTTAGAAAAATCACGGAAAACCTAAATCAGGATGGCTGGACATGGGTTTGAACCTTCGTCCTCCCGAATGCGAGTCTAGTTTGCCAAGCACTGCGTCGTCTCACTTTGTCCACCCACTCGTCTGAGACAGCATTATCTGCTTACAGAGTTTGGAAGGGTCCTGTTGTGGGCCTTCATTTGGTTGGTTGATTGAATAGTTCAGTATCATGAATTGTTGAGCAGTCGGACGTGAAGCTGGACCGATGTTGAACAGCATGAGAACGTAAGGGCAAGCACATTCATCGTCAAAATCCAGTCGACTATGTCTGACCACACCAAGCGAGGTGGTGTTGTGGATAGCACACTGGAACTGCGGTCGGCGGAACGACGGTTCACAATCGCGGTCGGGGGGACGACGGTTCGCATCCACGTCCAACCATCCAGATTTAGGTTTTCTGTGATTTCCCCGAATCACTCCAGGCAAATGCCAGGTTGGTTCCTTTGAAAGGATACGACTGATTTCCCTGTTCTTGAAACAGGCCCAGCTTGTGCTCCGTCCATAATGACCTCGATGTCGACGGGATGTAAGCGCTAACCTTTCTTTCTTCATTATGTCTAAGCACTATAAGGGAGAACTGCCGTATCCTGCACCGAGCACACTGTAACCCCTCCACATCTGCGCCTGCCATTCGAGAACAAAAACATTCTGTGTAATCAGTACTATCAGTCGGAGACCAGCAGCAGCTGGACTGTGGAATAACACTCGTTTTCAGAAAAGAAAATACCCTGAATGAGTGGAGATAGGACGTTCATATTCACAGGACATGTACACTCGACAGCAAAAAAAGTGGATCACTGCGGAATACAACCAACATAACGTAGCTGTGTTGCAGGTCCTCTAAACACCAAAACCCCGTGGGGTACAGTCGTCTTTATGGCAGTCAGTCTAAGAGTCAACTAATATCGTCATATCGGATTATTTTACATATATCGTACAGCAATCCTTAGTCAAAATTAAATACTTGAGAAAATACATGGAGTTACACTGCTGTATGGCAATTGGAAAAAAGATTTTCGCTCTCAAAAAGGTTTTCCATACATGTGCTGAACGTCGCTCAACGGCGAGTAGCTCTGGAAACTGGATATTGGACGAACCAGTAAAAAAACGTGATTAATGGCAACAAGCACTCTATGAAAATCTAAACATTAACAGCGAATCACCAGTAATATCATTGTTCTCGTAACACATCAACAGCTACGTGTACACAAATTTGAACTTTAAATGACATGACCAACGTCGTCGGTCTGAACCTGGATTCAAACCCAGCACCTATAGCCATTGCTAACCAAGCTAAGCTTTGTTTGTGCCTTATTGAGACCTGATCACTAGGCATAAAGGGACGTGAAGTATAGACGTTTGCACCAGTATCAGTTATCAATTCAGATACTGAAAATAAATGACGAAAATGTTTGTACTGAACTGGGAATCCTGTCATAACAGTTACCTTCCTGGGAACTACCCCCAACGACGTTTAGTATGGTGTCATTCACAAGGAACAAGGTATGCTCATCTTTAAAATTGAAAAGCTATCATGTAAAGCTTGTGACAGGGATGTGAACCCAGCGCCTAATCGGATTGTTAACGAAGTATGTAAAATCAGAAGTTAAATATCAAATGTTTTCACCAATAGCGAGATGTTGGAACCTTAAATGACGATAGAATTGTTTTTGCCTGACTGGGATTCGAACCCAGCATCTAGCGCCGTCGTTTTCTAGCCAGGAACAGACGATAAATAGCTATTGTTCGTTCACCAGTAGCGAGATGTGCGCACGTTTGCCGGCTGGCGTGGCCGTGCGGTTCTAGGCGCTTCAGTCTGGAACCGCGCGACCGCTACGGTCGCAGGTTCGAATCCTGCCTCGGGCATGGATGTGTGTGATGTCCTTAGGTTAGTTAGGTTTAAGTAGTTCTAAGTTCTAGGGGACTGATGACCTCAAATGTTAAGTCCCATAGTGCTCAGAGCCATTTGAACCATTTTTTGCGCATGTTTAGCTATACTTCGGTCGACGAAAATTTCTGTGCTGAATGGAATTAAAACCCCGCACACGTGGTCATGAAGACACTTTAACAATCAAATTCTTTTCCAATAATAGCTAGGAGTGGCATGTTTGTACTTTCAATGATGTGATGGAAAATACTCTGCTGGCTAGAAGTTGAATCCACAACATGTCGTTGGTGATCACAACGAACACAACGTCAAACCCAAATCCGTTTTCGCCAGTAGGATGGAGAGGAATGTTTGAACTTGAAAAGATCTAAGGAAACGTTTGATCTTGTAATGTTGTGATAAAAAGCTCATCATGTGGCTGTGAGTTGAAACGAACACGTTACAGCTGACAACGCACGAAGAGACGTTGAAACTGCAAACTATTTTTCACTAGTAGTTCGGAGTGCACATGCTAGGGCTTGAAATGAAATAATGAATATTTTGTGCTCATCAGGATTCGAAACCAGATAGGTGCCTTTCGAGGAGGCCTGGAAGAGTTTACAATCTTGGGGAACACAGTGAAATCGAATTCGAATCCCAATCCAGCACCACAATTTTCAACGTCTCAGTTTCAAATAAAGTAAGAGCCTTGTGAATTTATATGGCCATTGGGTCATTAAATGAAATACGTTTTCTAGTTTACGACGGCTTGCTGGTGACACAGTCTCTGCCTTCCGGGGTTTCTCCATGTCACAGCTCAAACGAATGCCACTCTGCCCCAGTCGGCAGCGAAGGGATGTTATCTGTACTGCGGATATTGAACTACGAAGCTTACTGGCGTTCTGTACTTGTCGTTACTACGGGTGAAGGGGAGTTACTTGTGTGTGTTAAAATATACGCCTGACGTGAGATGTGAACCTACACGTTTTACACATCAATACCAGATTAATCCACTAGATCACAGAACCCCCTGCCAAGCACATAATTATGAATTGCAGAGTATTAATTTAGATGTAGATGCAGATGTCAAGGTACGGGTAACAGGAAGGAGTGCAGAAGTGCAAAATATAAGGGTGAAATGCTTGCAAAGTATTGCTTACTTAGGTGTGCCACAGTTCGTTTTATGTTAGGACCGAGAGATAAGGAAGGACTGTTTTCAGAAAGAAGAATGGGTTATAGGGAAGGGGAGATCAAAGAATACGGTTTCATAGGTGTTGAGAGGAATGATAGAGAGTAATGACAGCAGTAATTAAAAGAGAGAATGTTGCGTCAATGGAAACCGCTAGATTTGTTTATAAAGTTTTGGGGGAATGGAATAGAAGGGCACTTGCGATGATAGTGTCACAGAGAGAGTGTGTGAGAGAGAATAGAGGAGATATTAACAACGAGTTAGCCGGCTGTAGTGGCCGTGCGGTTCTAGGCGCTGCAGTCTGGAACCGCGAGATCGCTACGGTCGCAGGTTCGAATTCTGCCTCGGTCATGGATGTGTGTTTATGTCCTTGGTTAGTTAGGTTTAACTAGTTCTAAGTTCTAGGGGACTAATGACCTCAGAAGTGGAGTCCCATAGTGCTCAGAGCCATTTTTTGAACAACGACTAAACATAATATGAAATCGATCGCGTATTGTGTGGAGGACGGAGGGTGTATTCATGGATGGAGGGGAAGAGAGAGATGTATTTGAAATAGCAAAAACTACTGTGACAGAGTCCATCTACGCTGATTAGTTTCTAAGTATCTAGACAGGCTCTAAATGAAATCAAAATAGAATATTTAACAAACTGTATATTCAAAAGAAAACCACTTGAATTAAAAAGGCAACTTAAAGGAAAACTAATTCATATTGTATATTTTCTGTTGCCGCGCAATCTTCCACTAGCTCCCAATGAGGAAAAATGACGAAAAAGAAGACATAACAAAACATTTTAAAGACTCTAATATTTTATCCAGAATCCTTCATTATTTTGTACTTCTATCATGCGTCTTGGCATAGAATGTATAAGCCGTCGGACGTAACAACCTGAAGAAGCAACTTCCTCCCAGGCTTCCAGGACGCAGTCCCAAAGAACGTACGCAGTAGTTGGTTGGTTTCGTGGCCAGTTCTCTGTTAATGTTCTGGCGACCTCAGCCCACACGTTTTCCATGGGGTTCATACCAGCCGCCCGTGACGGTCAGTCCATGACGTTGACGCCAATCGTGGAGAGCCGCTGCTGACAAATGCAGACTTGTGAATGGGAGAATGCTCCTCTTGCAATGTGACGTCCCCTTCTACGTACAGCATTCGCACTGACGGAAGCATCTCATTTTCCAATATGTGGGCATACTGCACTCTGCCCAGAGTTCCTTCTATCCTGTGAAGAATTCCCGCCCATCTCGCAGAAATCCAACCCCAGCAGGTAACAGATAGCCGGCCACTTCTTCTCGTAGTGGTTACATATTCGCGTCGATGGCGAGTCCCTTGCGGCCTGTAAACGATGCGTGGACCGTCGTTACTAGTGGAAAAGACCTTCTTATCAGTGGAAATGACGTTGTCCCACGACGCCCTCAGATGGAGCTCCGCAAATGCTAGCCGGTATAAAACGTTGTCTTCGCTGAGCTCTTGTTTCACGGCAGATCGTCGTGCATGCAGTCCAGCGTCCCTCAGCCTTCGGCGAATCGTGTCACTGGAGCCGGGGAAGTTGGCCTCCCGCCGCAACTGCTTCATATTCAGAAAGGGATTATCTCTGCTCCGACACTAGGCCCCTGTCTTCCTGCTGGAGCTCACTCTCTTCCTGCCTGAGCCAGGAGCCCTGTTGGTGGTGCCACTTTCAAGGCAGATCCTCCACCATCTCGTTGCAGTGGGATGTGGTACGCCGTACCGTCTGTCAGCTTCTCTGATGGAACATCCTCCTTCTTCAATGAGAGCGACGACTCTATCTCGAATAGACCTCCCCAGTGAGCCATTACAGCAGACAGCTTGATGTGTATTTCTGCTTGCCGCTCTTATACTGATGCCAGGAGATGAGGTAAACATATTTGCGTCAAACGGAGCGGCAGAGGCATGCGGCGCAGCCGTGCTGGCTCGTCCCGGGCTGTTGGCCCACCAACGCCACCGCCAGCTCGCTCACTTCCGTCTCGCCTCGGCCAGCCTGGCTGGCCCGTAGCTCGCGAGCCGCGGCTAGTACAGACCCGGGCCGCAAGGCCACGATCACCCCTTGAAGGATCAAAAGTTACATCTAACCTAGCCAAGCCTGTAGTATAAACTAACGCAGATACAGCTATTATGCTATAACATGTGCAGGCACACCTACAGTTGACGATTCATTCAAATATTTGACGAACAATACGTTCAAAAATACATTCATTTTGAACATAGCTACCACAAAATATTTCACCTAGCAAGCAATAGCATGACGCAGGAAACTATTCTTTCTTGTAAGCGCTCTGCATTTGATGTAGCCTTAAGAAAACGTGTACAACCACGACAACTAAGCGGAATATAAAGGTAAACAGGTTTGGAGGCAGCTTCTCCAAATAATAGTATATACGTAGTATATAATACACGTTTTGTGCACTTATAACATGTACTCAGTGTCTCTGAAACAATACGTGCTGCACGACGGAAATTACTTTCTGCTGAGACACTTCATTTACATCTCAATGATACACCACTACTAGAGAACATTGCTCTTTACGGCAGTCAGTCCACTTGTAAATTAACACCATGATATCGCAGATATTAGGCAACACGTTACTAGGGATGAGAAAGGCCGTAAGGTTTGCAACTAAACATGCTACTCCTAGCTACTACTGTATAAGAATTTGATTATTAACGTGTCTTCATAAGCATGTGTGCGGCTTTCGACTCTCAGTCAGCATAGACGTTTTCGTCACCTTATTTCTAGTTAAACGTGCGCATATCTCGCTAATGGTGGACCAACAATGGACATTTCTCGTCTGTTCTTGGTTAGACTACGACGGCGGTAGGCGCCGGATTCGAATCCCGGTCAGGCAATACAACTCCAGTCGTCATTTAAGGTTCCAACCTCACTACTGGTGACAAACTGTGATATCTACATTCTCATTTTACATACTTATTCAACAATCTGATTAGTGCCGTGTTCGCATCCTTGTCACCAGCATTACATGATGGCATTTCAATTTAAACATGTGCATCCCTTGTTCCTTGACAATGCAACAATATACAACATCTTTCGAGGTTAATTACCAAGAAGGTAATTGTCATGTTAGGGTTCCTGGTTTCGTACAGACATTATCGTCATTTACGTTCAAGTTGAGAATTGATAACTGATACTAGTGCAAACGTCAATATTTGACGTTTCTTTCTGCCTAGTGATGGAGTCTCGATAAGGCACAAAGCTTTGCTTGGTTAACAATGGCTTTACGTTCTGGGTTTGCATCCGGATCCAGAACGAAGACGTTGGTCATGTCATTTGAAGTACAACTTCGTGTACAAGTAACTGTTGATGAGTAATGTGAACAATGATATTACTTGTGATTTGCTGTTAATGTTGGGATTTCCGTAGAGTGGTTGCCGCCGTTAATCACGTTTTCTTTTAACTGCTTAGTATTACATAAAGTTGATGCAAAACCACTCCCCGTTGAACGTTGAACGACGTTCAGCATGTGTTGGGTAAACCTTTTACACAGCAAAGAACTTGTTTCCAACTCCCACACAACTTTATAAATCCATATACTGTCTCAAATATTTAATTGTGCCTGAGGATTACTGAACGATTTATGTGACAAAATTAGTTGTCCCATAACGTTTGAAATGTCACTTATTGTAATTAAGTTTAGTTTACAAACGTTAAGGACTGGCTGATCTCTTCTGTACTATCGTGATGTTACTTTACATCTGAACGGACTGTCATAAAGATCGGTGTTCTCTAGTAGTCTGTAGCGGTACCCATTGTGTATCTTACAACGAATGTACTGTGCAGGGTTGCGACGATCTGCAACACAGATATGCTGTGTTGGTTGCACACATTCAGGTGCAGCCTACACGTTGGAATTCAGGCGTGACCTACTTTTTTTGCTGTCGAGTATACGTTAGTATTTTCTGCAGAAATGTTAGCATTTCAGTCATCTCGGTTCAGCATGTGCCCTGTTGCATAGCAGGCACAGGATATAAGGCGCAAATGGCGTCCTGTAGTATAGTCATCCATGTCGCATTCACCTGGTTCCAAAGTTCACCTGTGGTGATTGGCATTAGTTCACAGTGCTGCACCCATTGTTTCACCATATCCCACAGATTTTCGATTGGCGACAAGTCTGGTGATCTGCCTGGCCAGGGGAAAAGGCTGACGTCCTGTGACACTAGGAAGACACGTGTTCGTGCAGCAACATGTGGTCGTGCAGTGTCTTGCTGGAAAATGGCGCCTGGGGTGTCGTGCGGAAAGGGTATAGCTACGAGTCGCAGGATGTGATTCACGTAGGTCGCAGTGTTCACAGTGCCCTGGATATGCACCAGCTGTGATTTGTGGTTGCACCCAATAGCACCCCACACCATAACACCTTGGGTTTCATCTCCCCCCTGTATGTGGCGAAACAAAAGGCACCCATCATTTTCAAACAAACAGAATCTGGATTCGTCGGAAAATACTGTCTGACCTCATTCCTGTCCACAGTGACGTCATTCCCTGCACAATTGCCGTCTAGCATGTTCCTGCACATTCTTCAAAGGTAGGTGGAGAAAAGGACGAAGCGCACGTAACTCATGCCATAATAAACGCCGATGGCCTGTCACCTCTGATAGTGTACGATGTGTTACACTGCTCCACTGTTGCGCCAGAGCTGAGGAGGACGCAGATCTATCCTGCAATGCCATTCGGATGAGGTGTCGGTCTTCTTGGGGGGTGGTCTGGGTGGTGTGAACTCATCCATCTTGTCGCGTTCCACGGCCTTCCATGAACCATTTTGCACGCACCCATTCCACTACTGAAACACTTTACCCCACAGCAATTTTCTGGATGGATGCATCACTCTCCCTCATGCCAAAAATGTGTCCTGTTTCAAATTCACTGATTTGACGGTACGGGAGGTGCATACGTCTACGAGACATCGTGCACGTCTGCTCAGATCCATTACCTTTGGTTTACAGCGATAAAAAGAGCCACACGCACATTTTACCGGTAGGTGGTGTCACGCCGCTATATCGTTGTTGACCCTGAAACCATGGGCCGACATGCTTCAAATGCTAATCATTTCTGCAGAACATATTAATGTGCATGGCCTGTGAATATAAGCATCCTGTCTCTGGTCGTTCAAGGTGTTCTGCTTTTTTACCATGCGGGCATATACGCCCTCCCAGTAAGTTAGCATAAGGCCATCGCACTGAACGGAGATTATGTTGAAAAATAGGGTTTTCTAGCCAAAAGGGTGCTGAATAATAATGTATAATAGAATCCTGAATAAAACCAACCTGATTTCAGAAAAAAGTGTAGCATTACTTACTGAACACCTCTCATACATACACTACTGGCCATTACAATTGCTACACCACGAAGATGACGTGCTACAGACGCGAAATTTAACCGACAGGAAGAAGATGCTGTGATATGCAAATGATTAGCTTTTCCGAGCATTCACACAAGGTTGGCGCGGGTGGCGACACCTACAACGTGCTGACATGAGGAAAGTTTCCAACCGATTTCTCATACACAAACAGCAGTTGACCGGCGTTGCCTGGTGAAACGTTGTTGTGATGCCTCGTATAAGGAGGAGAAATGCGTACCATCACGTTTCCAACTTTAATAAAGGTCAGATTGTAGTCTATCGCGATTGCGGTTTATCGTATCGCGACATTGCTGCTCGCGTTGGTCGAGATCCAATGAGTATTAGCAGAATATGGAATCGGTGGGTTCAGGAGGGTAATACGGAACGCCGTGCTGGATCCCAACGGCCTCGTATCACTAGCAGTCGAGATGACAGACATCTTATCCGCATGGTTGTAACGCATCGTGCAGCCACGTCTCGATCCCTGAGACAACAACCATCAGCACGAACCGTTCGACGACGTTTGCAGCAGCACGGAGACCATGGCTGCGGTTACCCTTGACGCTGCATCACAGACAGGAAAGCCTGCGATGGTGTACTCAACGACGAACCCGGGTGCACGAATGGCAAAATGTCATTTTTTCGGATGAATCCAGGTTCTGTTTACAGCATCATGATGGTCGCATCCGTGTTCGGCGACATCGCGGTGAATGCACATTGGAAGCGTGTATTCGTCATCGGCATACGGACGAATCACCCGGTGTGATGGTAAGGGGTGCAACTGGTTACACGTCTCGGTCACCTCTTGTTCGCATTGACGGCACTTTGAACAGTGGACGTTACATTTTAAATGTGTTACGACCCGTGGCTCTACCCTTCATTAGATCCCTGCGATAACCTACATTTCAGCAGGATAATGCACGACCGCTTCTTGCAGGTCCTGTACGGGCCTTTCTGGATACAGAAAATGTTCGACTGCTGCCCTGGCCAGCACGTTCTCCAGATATCTCACCAATTGTAAACGTCTGGTCAATAGTGGCCGAGCAACTGGCTCGTCACAATACGCCAGTCACTACTCTTGATGAACTGTGGTATCGTGTTGAAGCTGCATGGGCAGCTGTACCTGTACACACCATCCAAGCTCTGTTTGACTCAATGCCCAGGCGTATCAAGGCCATTATTACGGCCAGAGGTAGTGATTTCTCAGGATCTATGCACCCAAATTGCGTGAAAATGTAATCACATGTCAGATCTAGTATAAAATATTTGTCCAATGGATACCCGTTTATCATCTGCATTTCTTCTTTGTGTTGCAATTTTAATGGCCAGTGGTGTACATTCATAGTGCTCCTAATAGATATTTGCCCCTTCACTCATTACACGTGGCACACTAAGCTGCTGAGTCCCGTAAGAGTTCGGGCAAAGCGTGTGCATTCGCACAGAACAAGGTCAATGGCTGAGTAGCCTTTAAGTATAAAAAGAGAGTATCTGTTCCCGAAAGAAGAGATACCATTGATGACTGTACAGCTTCTCTAGAATGAAATGATAATTAAATCGACACCCTTATCTGCCGACAGGTGTTGATATACATCAATGGGGACAGTTGAAAATGTGTGCCCCACCGGGACATGAAGCCAGTTCTAGTATAATATATTTGTCCAGTGGATACCCGTTTATCATCTGTATTACTTCTTGGTGTAGCAATTTTAATGGCCAGTAGTGTACTTGGATTCGCAGTTAGTAATCATTTCAGCGTAACTGTACAAAATGGTATATTATGCATATATGGAAAGATTAAGCAGCTGGTTTCTCATTAAGAAATAGCATTCGAGTGTCGGTTATTTGTGAGCAGATTGTGTTAGGCCTAAAAGGAGAAACGTGTCGGACTTCTACAGTGGCAGGTCCGTGGTCTATCGATTATCTTTGCGTCGTACTACTGCTCGCGTTGGACGGAATCCCATGGCTGTCATGCGAATATTGAATTGATGGGGTCAGTATGCCATACTCAACGCATTTCAGCATCTCATCGGCCACACATGACTCATGCCCGAGAGGATCGATATATTGTGGAGTCGCCAGCAGCGGTAGCAGAAGCAGCAGGTGTCTGATACACACTGCTTTTGTTTCAATTTTTTATTCACGTGCTTCTGCAAAGAAGTGAAGTATACTTGTATCTTTGACTGTGCAAACTAGTGATTAGCAAATTACTCTAAGTTTTTGATTTTGCGTAAATCTTGGTGCATGTCCTTGTGTAAGGGGCTTCCTAGTGTAATTTTCCCGTCACCAGAAGCTCCACGTCATGCCACTAAGTTATAGTTTAGACCAGTGCGTTCTAGTCTGCTCACTTATATCGTGCAGTGGCGTTTGGGTAAGCCGAATTTTTAGTCACAGGTGATGTAGTTACATCCACTTCAGTAGAGAAATTTATTTCTGTTTAAGAGCTGGCCGTCTCAGGGTATAGTGACAAATCCCAAGGGCAGTTTTTAGTGTTTCTTTACTCTCCTCATTACATTTCACGTACATTTCAAACTCAGTAGCACCATTTGAGATGTCATACCTGTTTTTTACAGTCTGCGATATGGCTAGGGACAGTGCTTGTTGTGAGTGGACACAAGCAGAATTGGCTGTCGTCCGTAAACAGCTGGAAACTATCGTCGACATGCTTGGCTATTGGTCTAAGTTGCGGCGACATTGGGGCGCTAGCGACGAGACCTGCGATACGTTTCGTACCGTTGAAATCCCCTTGTGACCCGGGTGCCACTGCATCTTCTGATGCGCAACATCTGACTGGTCCATCCTCATTCGAGAGTGGGTGGCAGACAGTGGTGGATTCGCGTGTCACTGGGCGGAATGTGGAAGAGGGAGCAGGTCGCGCGGCTGGTTCCCTGCGCCTTAGGAACAGGTACGATGTGCTACCCAGTGTTGCTCATAACTCTGAGACAGCACGGGATGCCTCTCCTGTTGGGCCAGCGGCAGATTTTCTTAGCCAATGTGGAGAAATTCAGAGGAAATGTGTGTGAAATCTTATGGGACTTAACTGCTAAGCTCATCAGTCCCTAAGCTTACACACTACTTAACATAAATTATCCTAAGGACAAACACACACGCCCATGCCCGAGGGAGGACTCGAACCTCCGCCGGGACCAGCCGCACAGTCCATGACTGCAGCGCCCTAGACTGCTCGGCTAATCCCGCGCGGAAATTCAGAGGGTGGGTACGCTTGTCATTGAGATCTCCAATGTTAGGCGGGTGATGGAGCCCCTCAGGGAAATAGCATGCAACGCGGGAAAGAATTCTAGTGAGCACCCGGTATCTCGTCCGTGAAGTGGAGGAGGCCCTGCCGGCGGCTATCGAACGCACTGGCTGCAACATTCTTCATATAGTGGCACATGTGGTATGAATGACGCCTGTCGCTTGAGTTCTGAGGGCATCCTCGGTGTCTTTCGTCGGACGGCTGATTTGGTGAAGGCAACTAGCATCGCACAAGACGTACAGGCTAAGTTATCTGTTGCATCGTACCCAGGTTTAGGACTGGGGAAACGTTACTCGTTTTCGAACGGGCTCGATAGTTCTCGATACGCAGCAGTGTTCGATACATGATCGAGCTTGTTCGAACAATAACGTAACATCTGACGCACGCAGCGCGAGTATGGGCCATACGCACGAGACTACGAACTAGCAACAATAAGTTACGGTTCTATATAAATTTGACAATTTCATGAGACAGCAGAGGAAACAGTGTTAAAGCCTACCACTGCACAAACGCCTACAGTGTTTGACCAAATTTCTGGGTTCTCATACAGTATGTATGGCTACATAAACGATTTCGCCGATTTTCAAGTAAAGGCAATACACAAAGACGAACATGTTGTCCTCCAAAAATATTGTTTGACTGAACCCCGTACAACATTTTATTTGACTATAAAAGGCGGTAACGATTTACCGAGTACTTTGCAAATGAGCAGTTCAATACCTATTCACATATTAGAACTTTACCAGATTTTAAGCAGTTTGAAAACAAGACGCCAACATTCAAATGAAACAAATAACTAACCAAGAATTAAATTCAGAACATTGACACTTCACTTCAACCAGATTAATTCAGAATCGGAATCCGTGATAACCTCGCTAGATTTTATCGAATTCTTTACTGCTATACACACGCCGCCGCCATTGTCGACTACCCTGTCCTGACAATAAATACTCCATCTGAACTTAGGATTTCGTTGTTATTAACTTCCGGTTTCAACCAAGTTTTTGTTCCTAATACTATCTGTGCATTATAGCCTTCATTAAGCGATTCAAATTCTCTAACCTTTTCTTGTATGCTAACTAAAATCATATTAACCTTTTCTATCACTGATCTGCGACTATGAAAATTCTCTGAGAAAATTGTGGCTAATTGATCAGGCAAATCATCTTTGATCCCAAGGAAAAGTTTCTCTAACCTAAAAAATCCCCATGTGCACGCCACACGTACACCGCTACCCTAGTGGCCGCTTTCTGCGTGTGATGCGCGCCTGGCCTATTAAGGGAAACCCTATAATTCTGCACCCGATAGCGGAGATCGAGAAATTCGCATCCGATAGCATCGCAGAGTCGTCTGGGCCTCCGGTTTAGGCCTTCCACTCTGCTCCAAACCATAGGACCGTGATCAACCCTGGGTAGGGCTGTGTTTGAACACGCATGGAACTGTTCGAACGGTTCACGCCACAGTTCGGGAAATCTCGGGTTCTGTTCGATCTTTTGATCGGCCTGGGATGTGGCGACTTTTGTTTGTCTCACAACGACCCGTCTTGACGTTGTTAATACACTGTCGATTTTAACAATAAAAATAACTGTGAAACACGGACTGAAATATGTTCTAGGGTCCGGGTCAGGCGTAACAACGGCTCTCGGTCGTCCCGCGGTCTAGTGAGGTCTGGTGCCATGACTTTATACAATATGAGATCATGGTTTATATATTTTAACAGTGTTGTTTTCCTTCTACAGATGATTTTTTATGCTGTTGACAGAACCTACATTTTTAGAAAGTAACATTTGATCTAACCATGTGAGCATTCTATTTTATTACCATTATTGGCTTGTAGCGTATTACCACGTTACTGTAAACCTTCACAAGGTAGGATCCGCCTGTTTCTCTTCTATTGCGAATAATTTTACATACGACCTAATGTCGTTCTTGTTTTAGGTACAGATGTAGACCATCGGCATTGTTCCGTATTCATGCACATGGCCCATTCTTTTCTGGGTGTAATTTTGTGCGTTTGACTCCTCATTTCATGAGATGATTATTTACCCATACTTCAGTAAGTGTTAAATTTTATATTTCATACTATGGGAGCTAGTACACTCTTTAGTTACCATCCCCTCCTTGCTAAACAATTTAGGACCTATAACCTTTATGTTGTACGGTTAAAAATAGTTACGTGCTTTTGTTGTTTTAGAATTTTTGTATATGACCACTATATTTGTACTGGGATTTTTCATTCTCCTAGATTGTCTGAAAACGCCTTTCAATACAGGCGAAACGCGTCGCAAATGAAGAACTAATAAATCTATCTTTATTGCAACCACGACTGAATTCTCTCTATAACATTACCACGGTTGCTGTACCAGTGCCACAGATTTTGGGAAAGGAATGGAATGACATAAGTATTTCTGGATAATTTTAGTTTCAGTGTAACCTCTTTTAGTTTATTTTTCAATTTATAGCCACTAACTTTCACGTCGATGGCGGTGGTCATTATGTAAATGTAAATATCGTATGGCACTGTTGGCTCGAATGTCACCAAGGGGGCCGCAGGTTTTAACGTCCCCATACGACGGACGGATCGCCATCAACAGTGTCACGTGGATTCACTGCGAAGTGGTTTGGATTTTAATCCAGAACATTGCTGCAAAGACTAGTGATTAGGAACATTGCGTCATCACCTCTCTCCCATTGCCGGTGAAATATTGGGAGCGAAAATATCATTCGTCACCAAGATTCGAAACCACTTACCCCCGAGTTGAGCGTCACCGCACAGGCGTGCGTTAGCGGGCTCGGTTACGGAAGCGGGTGAGCATGAGGCTATCGTTAGGAAAGAGGACCCCACGATTGCAGGGATACCTCTTGCTGGGAGATGGTTGATGGCCAGGATCAGACAGGTCTGTAGGGTTCCCTCAGCCTACTTATTTTAGGAACATGCGTTTAGTATGGCAATAGGAAATAATGCCAACTGCGAAAGTTCGAGTTTTCCATGTTGGAACAGAGCCGTAAGGTAAGACGCAGCTGAATCACTTAGCCTCTGCAGCAGCTAACAAGTCTGGCAGTTAGTGTCCACCACAAAGGACCTCGTACCTGGCGCCATGTTGGTCAGAGTCTTCTGCCGAGAGATCGTGCCATCAAATATAGATCGTGACATTTACCGTTCGCGGGACGCAAATTATGTTCATAAGTTATGCAGTCGGCCACTCTAGGTAACAAGCCGTCATGTTCCTCTGTCTTTATTCATTGCTCTCTCTCTCATTCTCTCTCTCTCTCTCCTTCCCTCTCCCCCCCCCCCCCCCCCCACCCTTCTCTCTCTCTCTCTCTCTCTCTTTGTCGACCCAATAGTGCTTTTCTGTCAGAAGATATTCATTTCGTAATTTTTGTAGACTGCTTTCTTTGCTAACCTTTGAAAACTGATGATAAACAGAAGTTTTTTTGGCTTAAGTTGTTATTTGGTTCACAATGTATTTCAGTTATCAAGACACATTTCTGTTCTTCTCGTTACTATTACTTTCAATTCACCCACATCCCCATGATTAATACTGATCAATAAATGTAACGTCCGCAGCTCGTGGTCGTGCGGTAGCGTTCTCGCTTCCCGCGCCCGGGTTCCCGGGTTCGATTCCCGGCGGGGTCAGGGATTTTCTCTGTCTCGTGATGGCTGGGTGTTGTGTGATGTCCTTAGGTTAGTTAGGTTTAAGTAGTTCTAAGTTCTAGGGGACTGATGACCATAGATGTTAAGTCCCATAATGCTCAGAGCCAATAAATGTAACGGTTCACTGCCTGATACACGAGTTAGATTGGGTACATTATGACGCTTTCGAGATTAACGCGAATGACGTTTGCTTGGGTCTTTAACAAATAAAAATAAAATAAAATAATAATAATAATAATTTGTAATAATAATTATTATTGTTGTTTGGGTAAGTAATTGCGAGATTAAAGTTTTTTCGCCTTTAAGATTGGAATTGAATTTATTAATGTTTCATAAAATCTTACGTAGCATTCATAACATGTAAGCTTTCACGGGCCGACTCACCTCAGAAGATGTTGCCTGCAGTAGGCAACGAAACGTCAGGAAGGAGAAGAAGTTTTATATATGGACCACGGCAATTCAGCCCGGAAGTATTAATTAATGATCTTACGAAGGATTGTTCATTGAGGTCACACAATAAAGTAAATGCAATTTATACAGTGAATTTATCGAGCTTCGCACGTCCGAAGATGTACGGAACGTAGCCAGGCCTCATTATATATTTTTTGTTGACAAAGTCTGATATCTGACCTCAGCTTCAATCATGACAATGGGGTGACTAAAACTACTAAAACAGAGAAAAGCATACGATTAAAAACATGTATTCATTTCAACATATACATTACGATATGAATGACACTTCTACATCTACATCTACATTTATACTCCGCAAGCCACCCAACGGCGTGTGGCGGAGGGCACTTTACGTGCCACTGTCATTACCTCCCTTTCCTGTTCCAGTCGCGTATGGTTCGCGGGAAGAACGACTGTCTGAAAGCCTCCGTGCGCGCTCTAATCTCTCTAATTTTACATTCGTGATCTCCTCGGGAGGTATAAGTAGGGGGAAGCAATATATTCGATACCTCATCCAGAAACGCACCCTCTCGAAACCTGGCGAGCAATCTACACCGCGATGCAGAGCGCCTCTCTTGCAGAGTCTGCCACCTGAGCCTATCAAACACCTCCGTAACGCTATCACGGTTACCAAATAACCCTGTGACGAAACGCGCCGCTCTTCTTTGGATCTTCTCTATCTCCTCCGTCAAACCGATCTGGTACGGATCCCACACTGATGAGCAATACTCAAGTATAGGTCGAACGAGTGTTTTGTAAGCCACCTCCTTTGTTGATGGACTACATTTTCTAAGCACTCTCCCAATGAATCTCAACCTGGTACCCGCCTTACCAACAATTAATTTTATATGATCATTCCACTTCAGATCGTTCCGCACGCATACTCCCAGATATTTTACAGAAGTAACTGCTACCAGTGTTTGTTCCGCTATCATATAATCATACAATAAAGGATCCTTCTTTCTATGTATTCGCAATACATTACATTTGTCTATGTTAAGGGTCAGTTGCCACTCCCTGCACCAAGTGCCTATCCGCTGCAGATCTTCCTGCATTTCGCTACAATTTTCTAATGCTGCAACTTCTCTGTATACTACAGCATCATCCGCGAAAAGCCGCATGGAACTTCCAACACTATCTACTAGGTCATTTATATATATTGTGAAAAGCAATGGTTCCATAACACTCCCCTGTGGCACGCCAGAGGTTACTTTAACGTCTGTAGACGTCTCTCCATTGATAACAACATGCTGTGTTCTGTTTGCTAAAAACTCTTCAATCCAGCCACACAGCTGGTCTGATATTCCGTAGGCTCTTACTTTGTTTGTCAGGTGACAGTGCGGAACTGTATCGAACGCCTTCCGGAAGTCAAGAAAAATAGCATCTACCTGGGAGCCTGTATCTAATATTTTCTGGGTCTCATGAACAAGTAAAGCGAGTTGGGTCTCACACGATCGCTGTTTCCGGAATCCATGTTGATTCCTACATAGTAGATTCTGGGTTTCCAAAAACGACATGATACTCGAGCAAACACATGTTCTAAAATTCTACAACAGATCGACGTCAGAGATATAGGTCTATAGTTTTGCGCATCTGCTCGACGACCCTTCTTGAAGACTGGGACTACCTGTGCTCTTTTCCAATCATTTGGAACCCTCCGTTCCTAGAGACTTGCGGTACACGGCTGTTAGAAGGGGGGCAAGTTCTTTCGCGTACTCTGTGTAGAATCGAATTGGTATCCCGTCAGGTCCAGTGGACTTTCCTCTATTGAGTGATTCCAGTTGCTTTTCTATTCCTTGGACACTTATTTCGATGTCAGCCTTTTTTTCGTTTGTGCGAGGATTTAGAGAAGGAACTGCAGTGCGGTCTTCCTCTGTGAAACAGCTTTGGAAAAAGGTGTTTAGTATTTCAGCTTTACGCGTGTCATCCTCTGTTTCAATGCCATCATCACATCCCGGAGTGTCTGGATATGCTGTTTCGAGCCACTTACTGATTTAACGTAAGACCAGAACTTCCTAGGATTTTCTGTCAAGTCGGTACATAGAATTTTACTTTCGAATTCACTGAACGCTTCACGCATAGCCCTCCTTACGCTAACTTTGACATCGTTTAGCTTCAGTTTGTCTGAGAGGTTTTGGTTGCGTTTAAACTTGGAGTGAAGCTCTCTTAGCTTTCGCAGTAGTTTCCTAACTTTGTTGTTGTACCACGGTGGGTTTTTCCCGTCCCTCACAGTTTTACTCGGCACGTACCTGTCTAAAACGCATTTTACGATTGCCTCGAACTTTTTCCATAAACACTCAACATTGTCAGTGTCGGAACAGAAATTTTCGTTTTGATCTGTTAGGTAGTCTGAAATCTGCCTTCTATTACTCTTGCTAAACAGATAAACCTTCCTCCCTTTCTTTATATTCCTATTAACTTCCATATTCAGGGATGCTGCAACGGCCTTATGATCACTGATTCCCTGTTTTGCACTTAAAGAGTCGAAAAGTTCGGGTCTGTTTGTTATCAGTAGGTCCAAGATATTATCTCCACGAGTCGGTTCTCTGTTTAATTGCTCGAGGTAATTTTCGGATAGTGCACTCAGTATAATGTCACTCGATGCTCTGTCCCTACCACCCGTCCTAAACATCTGAGTGTCCCAATCTATATTTGGTAAATTGAAATCTCCACCTAAGACTATAACATGCTGAGAAAATTTATGTGAAATGTATTCCAAATTTTCTCTCAGTTGTTCTGCCACTAATGCTGCTGAGTCGGGAGGTCGGTAAAAGGAGCCAATTATTAACCTAGCTCGGTTGTTGAGTGTAACCTCCACCCATAATAATTCACAGGAACTATCCACTTCTACTTCACTACAGGATAAACTACTACTAACAGCGACGAACACTCCACCACCGGTTGCATGCAATCTATCCTTTCTAAACACCGTCTGTACCATTGTAAAAATTTCGGCAGAATTTATCTCTGGCTTAAGCCAGTTTTCTGTACCTATAACGATTTCAGCTTCGGTGCTTTCTATCAGCGCTTGAAGTTCTGGTACTTTACCAACGCAGCTTCGACAGTTGACAATTACAATACCGATTGCTGCTTGGTCTCCGCATGTCCTGACTTTGCCCCGCACCCGTTGAGGCTGTTGCCTTTTCTGTACTTGCCCAAGGCCATCTAACCTAAAAAACCGCCCAGTCCACGCCACACAACCCCTGCTACCCATGTAGCTGCTTGTTGCGTGTAGTGGACTCCTGACCTATCCAGCGGAACCCGAAACCCCACCACCCTATGACGCAAGTCGAGGAATCTGCAGCCCACACGGTCGCAGAACCGTCTCAGCCTCTGATTCAGACTCTCCACTCGGCTCTGTACCAAAGGTCCGCAGTCAGTCCTGTCAACGATGCTGCAGATGGTGAGCTCTGCTTTCATCCCGCTAGCGAGACTGGCAGTCTGCACCAAATCAGATAGCCGCCGGAAGCCAGAGAGGATTTCCTCCGATCCATAGCGACACACATCATTGGTGCCGACATGAGCGACCACCTTCAGATAGGTGCACCCTGTACCCTTCATGGCATCCGGAAGGACCCTTTCCACATCTGGAATGAATCCCCCCGGTATGCACGCGGAGTGCACATTGGTTTTCTTCCCCTCTCTTGCTGCCATTTCCCTAAGGGGCCGCATTACGCGCCTGACGTTGGAGCTCCCAACTACCAGTAAGCCCACCCTCTGCGACCGCCCGGATCTTGCAGGCTGAGGGGCAACCTCTGGAACAGGACAAGCAGCCATGTCAGGCCGAAGATCAGTATCAGCCTGAGACAGAGCCTGAAACCGGTTCGTCAGACAAACTGGAGAGGCCTTCCGTTCAGCCCTCCGGAATGTCTTTCGCCCCCTGCCACACCTTGAGACGACCTCCCACTCTACCACAGGTGAGGGATCAGCCTCAATGCGGGCAGTATCCCGGGCAATCACAGTCGTAGTCCGATCGGGGGATGTGTGAGACGAGCTGGCCGTCCCCGAGAAACCCCCATCCAGACCCCCACAGTGATGCCCATTGGCAACAGCCTCAAGCTGTGTGACCGAAGCCAACACTGCCTGAAGCTGGGAGCGAAGGGATGCCAACTCAGCCTGTATCCGAATACAGCAGTTGCAGTCCCTATCCATGCTAAAAACTGTTTTGCAAAGAACGTCTGAACTAATCTACAGAGAGCGCAAACAAATCGACAAAATTTAAACGGTTATTAAAATACAAGATTGCCTAGTAAATGCAGTTATGCTGCTACTTGCGCACTGCTGACACTGCTCGGCGGCGGAAGGAGACTACGCGAATTTACACTATTCAGGTACTAAAACGCGATGCTACAACTCTCAAATACTATAATACGCCCGAAATTTATGAATTAAACAATGCAAGTACCAAAAACACGCAAAGAAATTAAGAATTAAACTATGTAACAAATGAGTGAGCTAGGAGTATACGACTTGCTGCTGCAGCTGCTTATCCAACGGCGGCATGGAGCACACTAACTGTGACCAACCGACACTGGCCGTTCAAAACAAAAACAGAAGACAAACGACTACGCGAATTTACACTATTCAGGTACTAAAACGCGATGCTACAACTCTCAAATACTATAATACGCCCGAAATTTATGAATTAAACAATGCAAGTACCAAAAAACACGCAAAGAAATTAAGAATTGAACTATGTAACAAATGAGTGAGCTAGGAGTATACGACTTGCTGCTGCAGCTGTTTATCCAACGGCGGCAGGGAGCACACTTACGTAAAATTCTAGGTAAATAATTGCAGATTATTCACAAATGAGTACGACTTATTAATTCTGCGCCTCTTTTCTGCAAATAAGTATCAATATGGGTAACTGTGCAGCCACACAAAATATTACGTCCTTCTAGGACAACGAATGACATAAGAGCGTGCTGATGCCCACTGACTGTGACAAGAGAGCGGTATTAATTCCTTTGTTTTGCTTTCTCTTGTCTTAAAAAATCGATACATATAATCTAAGTTCAGTAAATTAAATATCGTCTGTGCTCGAGTGCAAATGGTTCCTTAAAGGTCCCACTTGTTAGATGAATGGCGGGCAGGTTAGACGTGCTGAAGGAGGATGAGATTAGTGTTTAGCGTCCCGTCGTTAGAGACGGAGCACATACTCGGATTAGGGAAGGATGGGGAGGGAAATCGGCCGTACCCTTTCAAAGGAACCATCCCGGCATTTGCCTGCAGCGATTTAGGGAGATCACAGAAAATCTAAATCAGGATGGCAAGGCGCCGTTTTGAACCGTCATCCTGCCAAATGCGAGTCCAGAGTGCTAACCACTGCGCCACCTCGCTCGGTGTTAAGAAGTACTGTCAAAGCTTAATAACCAGTTCGTTGCTTTTCGTCAAAGAGAAGGCATCGTACTTCGCTTTCTCCTTTGCCCCAACTCTACCTCTAGAACACTATACTCTAACAGTGCTTAAATCTTATGCTCCAATCAGCAACTCCCAAGTCTGATGACACGGTGCATCTCTGTTTCGGCAGGTGAACAGCAGCAACTGACTCCATATATCGATGCCAATACCAGCCGACCTCTTGTAACATTCTACTACCCTTGTAAGGGTGCCTCCTCTTTCACCATAATAAATGCATTTAGACTGATTACCGAGACTACGTTCAGCGTGGCGTTGGAGACAACTACACAAACAAACAATCCAGTTATCATAAATGTATTTATTACAACACTCAAACTGAACACAGAACTATGCTGTAAATGAACACAAATAGTTTCATACAACAGGTGATTTCCAATAGTTAATTAAGTCCGTAATTTGACACTACAAGCCTTGTCTGATTGTTCCTCTTACAAGTCCGAATCTACGTCGCAGTATTCCCGAGATGGCTTCCTGGAGGTCCACTGCACTGCCGGTGGTACCGCTAATTAATGACTGCTACAGCATGCAGCTCGATGGCTTCTTGGTGAGGACTCCAATGGTGAACTTCTGTGAACTCACTGTAATCACTGTGGGCTGAGCGTATACTAACACTAGAGTCCAGGCGGCGCTGGTTATACACTACTGGCCATTACAATTGCTACACCACGAAGATGACGTGCTACAGACGCGAAACTTAACCGACAGGAAGAAGATGCTGTGATATGCAAATGATTAGCTTTTCAGAGCACTCACACAAGGTTGGCGCCGGTGGTGACACCTACAACGTGCTGACATGAGGAAAGTTTCCAACCGATTTCTCATATACAAACAGCAGTTGACCGGCTTTGCTGGTGAAACGTTGTTGTGATGCCTCGTGTAAGGAGGAGAATTGCGTACCATCACGTTTCCGACTTTGATAAAGGTCGGATTGTAGCCCATCGCGATTGCGGTTTATCGTATCGCGACATTGCTGCTCGCGTTGGTCGAGATCCAATGACTGTTAGCAGAATATGGAATCGGTGGGTTCAGGAGGGTAATACGGAACGCCGTGCTGGATCCCAACGGCCTCGTATCACTAGCAGTCGAGATGACAGACATCTTATCTGCATGGCTGTAACGCCTCGTGCAGCCACGTCTCGATCCCTGAGTCAATAGATGGAGACGTTTGCAATACAACAACCATCTACACGAACAGTTCGACGACGTTTGCAGCAGCACGGAATATCAGCTCGGAGAGCATGGCTGCGGTTACCCTTGACGCTGCATCGCAGACAGGAACGCCTGCAATGGTGTACTCAACGACGAACCTGGGTACACGAATGGCAAAATGTCATTTTTTCGTATGAATCCAGGTTCTGTTTACAGCATCATGACGGTCGCATCCGTGTTTGGCGACATCGCGGTGAACGCACATTGGAAGCGTGTATTCGTCATCGCCATACTGGCGTACCACCCGGTGTGATGGTATGTGGTGCCATTGGTTACACCTCTCGGTCACCTCTCGTTCGCATTGACAACACTTTGAACAGTGAACGTTACATTTCAGGTGTGTTACGACTCGTGGCTCTACCGTTCATCCGATCCCTGCGAAAACCTACATTTCAGCAGGATAATGCACGACCGCTTCTTGCAGGTCCTGTACGGACCTTTCTGGATACAGAAAATGTTCGACTGCTGCCCTGGCCAGCACGTTCTCCAGATATCTCACCAATTGTAAACGTCTGGTCAATAGTGGCCGAGCAACTGGCTCGTCACAATACGCCAGTCACTACTCTTGATGAACTGTGGCATCGTGTTGAAGCTGCATGGGCAGCTGTACCTGTACACGCCATCCAAGCTCTGTTTGACTCAATGCCCAGGCGTATCAAGGCCGTTATTACGGCCGGAGGTGGTTGTTCTGGGTAGTGATTTCTCAGGATGTATGCACCCAAATTGCGTTAAAATGTAATCACATGTGAGTTCTAGTATAATATATTTGTCCAATGAATATCCGTTTATCATCTGTATTTCTTCTTGGTGCAGCAATTTTAATGGACAGTAGTGTAGCTGCCACCCATGATGACAGTCTGCCTGCTCATTGGCTCTTTGCCCAACGAGACGTCATCCGGCACATGATTCGCATCTATGGAAGGCATGGCAATGTACAGGCTGGTTACAAATAGCTTTCGCTACTTGAGCCAGTGTAAAGGGAAAACTATTTACCCTATGGGTACCCGACTATATAGGTACGGCAACGTATGGTTGAAACACAAACATCAGTGTGCATTACAGTTGCGGACAGTCAACGTTGGTCTGGACATGGTGAGCAGGGCTTTAATCATAAAGCTGTTTCATCAAAACAACAGCTCTAGCGCTGCTGCTCTTAGCGAGTATCGTCGCATTAAAAGCGTCCGAAGAGGTCCTCTCTCCACGCTGGGGTTGAGGAACATGATTAGGAAGTTTCAGTGAACTGGCCATTTGGGAATTCCTCCTGGCGACGGCCAATTGCGCAATGAATTGTTGAAGAAGTTGCTGTTGCCATGGCTGAGAATGCTGGAAGCAATGTGCGATATCCAAGCAGTGTATGGGCTGTGTCACGGCAACTGAACATTCCATGGTGCACAGTTCGAAAATTGCTGCAAACAATTGTGAAATGGTATCTGTACATACTTCACACTCCTGGCTGTGGGGTTACCTGAAGGACAGGTTTTATCACAACCAGCACGCAATGGAGGCTTAAAATAAGCATAGTGAGTCAGGTAACCAACATCTCACCTGGGCTGTTTCAGGCAGCCGTAGAGCAGTCCATTGTGCGGTTCCAGGCTGTTGTGGATGCAGATGGTCGTCACACTGAGCAGTGTTTGTAACCTGGAATGTAAACATGAAACGCAATTTACAAATTTTAGTCTCTATATGGAAATTAAATAGTGTTTCTATCGACGATTATTTGTTATTCTCTTCCGCATGTCCTTACAAAGGTTTCTGCGAAGTTTAGTTGTCCTACGATCACTCGGTTTTCACGGGGGTCCTCTCAAAATAGCGGAAGTTTAATTGTAACCGTCCTGTAGGTCCATCGGCTACGGTGCCTTCTTGAGGCGGCGGTCGCTTTCAGTCTTGTAGAATGGTCACGCCTGCAGATTATGCAACCGGTGACACTGCGCCATTCAAAGGGATGTCGTTAGGTGGTCGCCAGAGGATGCAACAGATTTTTATGGTGAAAGGTATGCATTTTTTATCTCTTTGACGTAATCATAAATCGCACCTCTTGGTTTTTATACTTTTCTGTAGTATGTAGTATTACCATGCACTTGTGTAACTATACTTCTCGACGTATCTGCTAGACTCTTCTGGAGAGGTAGGCCATCCCTTTGACTTTTGGAAAGACTCAAAATTAATTCGCTGAATGTGAATTCTTTGATGTCAGCTATATTAGGAATAGATCTACTGCCCAATAGTGACATATGAAAATCTTTGCCAGACAGGGACTTGAACCCCGTGTGGTGGTGCCGAGCGGAGACAACTCTGCGTTGTCAGGTATGTGTTTTGGAACCTGTACGGCGTTTTCATGCGCTAAAAACTTTTTTTTTTGGTCATCAGTCTTCTGATTGGTTTGATGCAGTCCGCCACGAATTCCTCTCCTATGCCAGCCTCTTCATCTCAGAGTAACTCCTGCAACATACGTCCTCAATTATTTGATGGATGCATACCAATCTCTGTCTTCCTCTACAGTTTTTGCCCTCTACAGCTCACTCTAGTACCACGGAAGTCATTCCCTCTTGTCTTAGCAGATGTCCTGTCATCTTGTCCCTTCTCCGAATCAGTGTTTTCTACATATTCCTTTCCTCTCAGATTCTGTGCAGAACCTCCTCGTTCCTTATCTTATCAGTCCACCTAATTTTCGACATTCGTCGGTAGCACCACATCTCAAATGGTTCGATTCTCTACTGTTCCGATTTTCCCACAGTCCATGTTTCACTATCATACAATGCTGTACTCCAGACGTATATTCTCAGAAATTTCTTCCTCAAATTAAGGCCTATGTTTGATACTAGTGGACTCCTCTTGGCCAGCAGGAATGCCCTTCTTACCATTGCTAATCTGCTTTTGATGTCCTCCTTGCTCCGTCCGCCATTGGTTATTTTACTGCCTAGGTAGCAGAATTCCGTCACTTCATCTACTTCGTGACCATAATCCTGATGTGAAATTTCTGGCTGTTCTTTTTTCTGCTACTTCTCATTACTTTCGTCTTTCTTCAATTTACTCCTATTCCATATTCTGTGCTCATTAAATTGTTCATACCATTCAGCAGATCATGTCATTTTACTTCACTTTCACTAAGGATAGCGGTTTCATCAGCGAATCGTATCATTTATATCCTTTCACCTTGTATTTTAATTGCTCTCCTGAAATTTTCTTTTATTTCCATCATTGCTTCTTCGATGTATAGCTTGAACAGTAGGGGCTAAAGACTACATCCGTGCCTTACACCCTTTTTAATACGAGCACTTCGTTCTTCGTCCTCCACTCTTATTATTCCTTCTTGGTTCTTGTACATATTGTATATTACCCGTCTCTCCCTATAACTTACCCCTATATTTCTCAGAATTTCCTACATCTTGCACCATTTTACATTGTCGAACGCTTTGTACAGGTCAACAGATCCTATAATCGTGTCTTCATATTTCTTTGGTCTTGTTTCCATTATCAACCGCAGACGTCACAGTTGCCTCTGTTGTACCTTTACCTTTTCTAAAGCAAAACTGATCGTCATCTACCATATCCTCAATTTTCTTTTCCATTCTTCTGTGTATTATTCTTGTCAGCAACTTGGATGCATGAGCTCTTAAGCTGATTGTGCGATAATTCTCGCACTTGTCAGCTCTTGCTGTCTTCGGAATAGTGTGGATGGTATTTTTCCGAAAGTCAGTTGATATGTCGCCAGATTCACATTATACAAACCAACGTGAATAGTCATTTCGTTGCCACTTCTCCCAATGATTTTAGAAATTCTGATGGAATGTTGTGTATCCCTTCTGCCTTATTTGATCTTAAGTCCTCCAAAGCTCTTTTAAATTCTGATTCTAATACTGGATCCGCTATCTCCTGTAAATCGCCTCCTGTTTCTTCTTCTATCACATCAGACTAATCTTCCCCTTCATAGAGGCTCTCTGAATTTAACAGTGCAATTCGAGTTGCGCTCTTAATGTTACTATCCTTGCTTTTAATGTCAACGAACTTTGTTTTTGACTTTCCTATATGCTGAGTCTGTGCTTCCGGCAATCATTTCTTTTTCGATTTCTTCACATTTTTCATGCAGCTATCTCGTCTTAGCGTACCTGCACATCCTATTTATTTCATTCCTCTGCGTCCTGTATTTCTGTATTCCTGAGTTTCCCGGAACATTTTTGTACTTCCTCCTTTCATCGACCAGCTGAAGTATTTCTTCTGTTACCCATGGTTTCTTCGCGGTTACCTTCTTTGTACCTAGGCTTTTCTTTCCAACTTCTGTGATGGCCCTTTTTAGAGATATCCATTCCTCTTCAATTGTACTGCCTACTGAGCTATTCCGTATTGCTGTATCTATAGCCTTAGATAACTTCAAGCGTATGTCGTCATTCCTTCGTACTTCCATATCCCACCTCATCGCGTATTGATTATTCCTGACTAATCTCTTGAACTTCATCATTACTACATTGTGATCTGTGTCTATATCTGCTCCTGGGTACGCCTTACAATCCAGTACCTGATTTTGGAATCTCTGTCTGACCAATGTGTAATCTAACTGAAATCTTCCCGCATCACCCGGCCCCCTCTTGTGATTCTTGAACAGAGTATTTGTTATTACTGGCTGAAACTGAGAACTCAAGTAGTCTTTCTCCTCTCTCATTCCTTGTCCAAAGCCCATATTCTCCTATAACCTTTTCTTCTACTCCTTCCCCTACAACTGCATTCTAGTCCGCCATGACGATTTTCATCTCCCTTTACGTACTATATTACCCCTTCAGTACCCTCATATTCTTTCTCTGTCTCTTCATCTTCAGCTTGCGACGTCAGCATGTATACCTGGACTATCGTTGGCGGTTTTGGTTTGCTGTCGATTCTGATCAGAACTGCCCTGTCACTGAAATCTTCGCAGTATCACACTCTTTGCCCTACCTTACTATTCATAACGATTCCTACTTCCGTTCTACCATTTTCTGCTGCTGTTGATATTACCCTGTACTCATCTCATCAGAAATTCTTGTCTTCTTTCCATTTCACTTCACTGACCCCTACTATATCTAGATTGAGCCTTTGCATTTCCCTTTTCAGATTTCTAGTTTCCGTAGCACGTTCAAGCTTATGACAAGCCACGCACCGGCTCGTAGAACGTTATCCTTTCGTTGGTTATTCAATCTTTTTCTCATGGTCACCTCCCCCTTGGCAGTCCCCTCCTGGAGATCCGAATGGGGGACTATTCCGAAATCTTTTGCCAATGGAGAAATCATAATGACACTTTCTCAGACACAGGCCACAAGTCCTGCGGATACACGTTATGTGTCTTTAATGCAGTGGTTTCCATTGTGTACTGCATCCTCATGCCGTTGATC
This sequence comes from Schistocerca serialis cubense, assembly GCF_023864345.2. Classification (NCBI taxonomy): domain Eukaryota; kingdom Metazoa; phylum Arthropoda; class Insecta; order Orthoptera; family Acrididae; genus Schistocerca; species Schistocerca serialis. The sequence goes on along the minus strand of NC_064642.1, from coordinate 628,550,410 downwards.
ATTGTTGACTCTTCAGCCTTTAGGGGCAGTTTCCCACCCCTAGGACAAGAGAGTGCCTTGAACGTCAGTCCATTCCTCCGCCCTCTGTGACAAGACCGATGGCAGACTGCCGAAAGTCTAGACCATGGATCCCTCAACATTTGGTCAGCAAGTTAATACTTATTCATTCATATTTACAGTACTGTGTCTTCTCGCCAGCCTCGAATGCTGCCGTGTGCCAGTGACACACTGAAATTCTGCTGACTCCTGTTGTTGACTTGGCTGGTGAGACTGCTGCTCCAGCCGAAGTCTAGGAGGCTGACGTCTGCAGTCTGCTGGCGAAGCCGTAGTGTGAGACGGACTGCAGTCACTTTCAGGTCCCAGTGATGATGACGTTAGTGCGATAAGCATCGTGAGATTTACTGGTGTTGGAGCACCCTCAGTCACCCCATGAGCATATGGTAGGTGGCCTATGTGGAGTCCAATGTGTGGCACGTCACGGTTACTTGGACGTTGTCATCTCGGGAACGGCAAGTAACACGTTCACGAGAGGTGCTGGAACAATAAAACACGGATGCGACTATACCACAATAATCACTGAATTCAGTGCTTTGGCACAAACGCTATTGATGGTAATGACCAACGGAATTCACAGCTGGATAACCACAGTATTTATGGAGATGATCGGGAGGCAATGACGTGACGTTCTGTTCATTACGAGCAAATGTGGCCTGCTTCTTTACCATCGGTCAGCGCTCCTCCTTTCATTGTGTTTGTTTGACAATTTGTTACAAACTCTTAACTGCACTGTTAAGTCTTGTATAGGTATTATTTCTTCCTAGGTACAGCTTGTTGCTCCATGTAACAATACATCTATGTCTCTCTCTTTCTCAGTCTGTCTCTCAGTGGACGTGTCACTGTCCATGTAACTTGTGCCTGGCAACTGGCGCCAATGTAGCAACGTGTGCTCGTGTCAACGATCGACTTAAGTGTTGATTTTTTTTTCTGCTGCATAGCTATGCCATCACCTCTGCCTGGTACTGCCTGTGGCAGTGAGTGCTAGAAAGGACTTCAGAAAAAATTTTTATGTCTTCCCATTTTCTACTCTATGGTGTTATACCACATTTGCTGGGAAATTTTGTAGACATGCATGTAAGTACTTGCAAGATGTTTACAGTTATTTGAGAATACAGCACACACACTTCACTTTGAAGTGTTGTCAGAGCATAATGCAAAATAACTGTAATAGCTTTGACTACACGCACCACCTGATATTAGTGTTAGCTACCATACTCTTAATTTTTGATCTTCTTTTTAATTTTGATAGAATCACGTTTATGATACATTCGTAATCGGATTTGGCCTATACTGGTCATCTTCACACACTACAATAGGAAAAAAGAGAAATATCTGTATTAATATATCTGAACATCTTTAAATATTTTATCAATTCTGCTTGGGAGTTAAGCAAAGGAAAACTGAAATTTATGTGGTTCAAGTTGGTCATAGACGGCATTTGATGAATAAAATTTTCGTTACATGTGTTGTCAAAATAAACTTAACAACAAAAATTCTGGGAGTTGTATAGTGCCTATTCCTTACACTTAGATGTGCACATCCTCTAGGCAGCAAATTTTGAAATGTAAAACTGTAAATTGTATCCAAGTCGCAATAAAACTTCTGATAGTGATTCGTTAGACGTAAATATTTAGTGTCGATAAGGTGTTAAATCCATATAAAATCAGAATAAAAGGTTTATAACAAAAGGAAGGCAGGAGCAATCCGACTACAACACATATTTACGACGGCTGATAGCGCTGAACTTTGGGTTGCTAATTGTTTACTTCATTGGCAATAAAGCCCATTTTACTAGATCGACTTGCTGGTCGAAAACGACTAATCGTTGTGAGTGTGTGTCACAGGCTTGCGTGTAAATATGCCGCCAAAGGCTTCACGAGTGGGACAGTGATGTCAGTGATGAACTGACAGTACCGAGTGTGGAGTTGTAAAATCTCGAGTGTGCTACAGGCTACGCATGCGTAGGATCAGGGGCCTGTGCCATCACCTGCTGAAATCGGAAGTAAAGCTGTTCTTGCCGAGCTCACTCAGTTTATAGCAATTGATTTGGTGCTTTTGCGTCTTCTTAATATTTATTTTTTTGTTTATTTTGTTCTCCTGACAAACTGCAAACGCCCAAGCAATACCCTACCATACATTTGCAGAGAAGAGTTCTTGAAAATATGTCTGCACAAGGGCAAGTGATTTTTCATTGTACCACCGACGTGAGATACGAGTATTATTGGAACTGCCGCGACTGGAAGTGGCTTGGTCAGTAAACAGTATTAACGGGATTACTCGGTAATTTTCAGTTAGACAACGACAAAAGTCCAATCCTTTGCCGTCATATCCTTCTCAAGGGTGTTCACTCTACTGCAAATAATACAGATGGAGGCCATGCATTCGCAATGTCGCCGTATTCTTGCGTGAGGAACACATACTTGTATGAGGAACACAGATACGTGTAGAAATTTTACGTTTCCTTGTGGAAGGACAGTGTTCTACCAACAGAGTAATATACGAGCGGCGTTCAATAAGTAATGCAAAACATTTTTTTTCTCGGCCAGTTTCCTTTGAAAAAATGCGGAATTTGTTGGGGAACGTCGTGGAATTATCGCTTCAGCTGCTATAGTTTCATGAAGTACAGATAGGTGGCAGCGCTAATGTAGCCTTCAAAATGGCGTCTGTAACAGAGGTGCGTTCCAAGCCGAGAGCAGTCACTGAGTTTCTTTTGGCAGAAGACCAGAGCATTTCAGATATTCATAGGCCCTTGCAGAATGTCTACAGAGACATGGCAGTGAACAAAAGTATGGTCGGCCTGTCAGCATCGCAACAAGGTCGGGGAAACTTGTGTGACCACCCACGTGCCGGCTGGCGTACACAGCTGTGACACTTGCGATGTTGGAACATGTGGACGCCCTCATTCGAGATGATCAACGTATTACAATTAAACACCTCGCTGCATCACTGTAGCTGTTGGTACTGCTGACACACTCCTCCAACAGTTGGGGTACTCAATGGTGTGCCCCCACAGGGCTACTCGCCACCTGAAAGAAGATCATAAGGAGCAACAGAGGACCCTCCTTGCGCGCCACCAGACTGATCGTGATAATTTTTTATCGAATATCGTCACAGGCGAAGAGTCATGGGTTTCTCAAAAATATGGTTCAAATGGCTCTGAGCACTATGGGACTTAACTTCTGTGGTCATCAGTCCCCTAGAACTTAGAACTACTTAAACCTAACTAACCTAAGGACATCACACACATCCATGCCCGAGGCAGGATTCGAACCTGCGACCGTAGCAGTTGCGCGGTTCCAGACTGAAGCACCTAGAACCGCTCGGCCACACCGGCCGTCTCCAATCAATGAAAACTGGCGCATATTATACGGAATGTTTTATTAGTATTAGTGCGTACTACCACCTCTTAAAATTTTTACTGTTTCTCCTGAAACACCCTACATGTGTTCTCGATCATCAATCATTCCGTCTAGGGAGGGGAAAAAAATATCGTCACACGCAGAAAGCAGATTAACTGGCACCCACGGAAAATTGACTTTTACCATTTGTACCAGTATGCTTGTATACTCAATATTTCCCTGCATTGCTATGTGATAATGTTATTTATAAGTTTGATATAATCTAATATTTATCGAGTAACACCATGGGGAATCACTTTATTATTTTCCCAGGTCCGTGAGGATTATGGAAGAAGCAATGGGACCATGTGTTTTCGTGCAGTTTCTTTTCAACGTGATAGTAATGTGCATCTACGCCTTCGTATTGGCCGGGGTAAGTCGAGAAAAGCATCATTGTACAATAGATTATAGGATATTGAGAGTTTTGCACATGCTTACTTTTCCTTGCTAGTGATAAATGTAAGTGATTTGATAGTGTTAAAACGATGTGAATTTATTCGTCATTTTGTTTAAGGTTCGCAATATGAACGTAGGAAGCCTCGCGATATGTTTAACAAACCTAATTTCCACTTGCGTCGAGAACTTCGGCTACTGCTGGTTTGGGAACGAAATAATATCACAGGTGGGTTCTGTTTTACTTATTTATCAATCTGCAGACAATAAATATTATATAGATGTTATCCAAACGTAAATGCAAATTCATCACAAGGAAAATAGAATATCCCAAAAATTATATATCTACGAGATACCACTCAAAAGTTCCCAAAATTTGTATGACTTACGCATATAAACAATAGCACAACGAAACACTTCTAGGAACAGCGTAATACATTTTTCGTGCGTCAGTATGCCTAGCGGCTTCGACCTAAGGCACTATTCCATTGTAACGTTTGCTAGTGTTTGCGATTTTGCAATGACTGACTTGGGAGAATAGCGTTGCTGCATCCAGTTCTCATTTGAACTTGGTAAAACACCCGCTGGAACCCACAAAATGTTAGTGCAAGTATTCGTTAATGACGTTTTTGGGCATACGCAAACGTATGACTGGTTTAAACGTTTTGAAAATGGCCGGACATTCGTTGATGATATTGATGAATGTTCAGAACGACTTTCTACCGGAATTACAACAGAAAATATCAATGCTGTTCGGAAAGCGATTGTGAAAGATCGTAGACATACCATCTGTGAAATCTGGTGATGTCATACGGCGACTAAGGAAGAATGTGAGCAGGAGACGTCCGGAGAAGTGGAGCAGGAATCACTGGGTCCTTAACCACGACAGTGTGGAGCCAGGGGCGAAGTTGATTAATGTGTTTGCGGATCCTACATTGAACTTGGAGAAGAATTTCCACTATGGACCAGCCAGGACACGGACGACTCAAGCCGGGACCAACTGACGCTTTACTCTCGTAAATAGTGTTCCCTAAAACGTCCTCGTGCAGCCTATAACGATGGGGATGAGCCGCAGACGGTGGATCGTTGTGGCAACTGGTTTCACTATCGATAGTTTTGTTCTCTCAGTGTGAGCATGTAGTTTTTCCGCTGGACTCTCCCCTTCTTGAGAAGTGGTCCGGTATGGCGCGAGGAACAGTGTGAGAACATTGTCTATGTTGTATTCTTGCAGCAGCTTTGCAGTTTGTGCTTTAAATGTGCGTACAAAATGTTCAGTCCTGGCGTTAGAAGCGGAATGAAAAGGAGCCGTCCACACATTTTGAACGCCCTTGGTCTCACAAAACTGTTGGAAAGCCCTAGAGCCAACCCGACTACCATTGACCATGACGACCATAGTTGGAAGACCCTCAGTGGATGAAATTCGGGCCAGAGTTTGCATAGTCTCGGTTGTAGTTATTGACTGACACAAAAGACACAAGGAAACATGTTATAGGCAGCCTCAAAAATGAGCTACTTTCTGTCCCCAGGAATGACTCTGAAAATTCCAAATTAATTCTGGACCATGACTTTGTTGGCTGAGACCACAAGAAGTACTTCCGCACAGGAGCTATTTGGTTTTGTTGGCACAGTCACCAGTGGGCGTGAGTGCACTCAATATCTTTGTCGCTACCTCGCCAGTTTATGTGTTCTCTGGCCAACAGTTTCGTCAAGTCTACAATCCAGTGGATTAATTCCAGGACTTTTGGAGTGATCACAGTTGTTTCTCCGTTGTCCCTCTGTAGGAGGACCTTCTTAAATGGTGGGTGCGGGGGTGAGCGGCTCGCGGTGGTGGGGAGCCCGCGGTGGTGGGAACAGTAGGCCACATCTGGATTGCTAATTACTTACCTGGGTGATTGGTACTGAATGGTTCAAATGGCTCTGAGCACTATGTGACTTAACTTCTGAGGTCATCAGTCGCCTAGAACTTAGAACTAATTAAACCTAAGTAACCTAAGGACATCACACACATCCATGCCCGAGGCAGGATTCGAACCTGCGACCGTAGCGGTCGCTCGGCTCCAGACTGTAGCGCCTAGAACCGCACGGCCACTCCGGACGGTAGGTACTGAATGTCACAGGTATATGTAGACTAAAACATGGCTCAGTGTTGGAGGCGTGGTGCCGTTTTCTAAGGAATATCCACTTTCACATTTAAAATGGACAGCAACAACTTGTGATCAGTCAAGAGTGCATACTGTTGGCCGTAGATATAATCATTAAATTTCTTGATAGCAAAAGTTACTGTCAGGGCCTCTTCCTCAATCTGGCTATAATTGCATTGCACCTGCATAATATTTTTGACACCAAGGCGATGGAGCATTCTGCCTCGTTTATGTTGCGGGACAGAACTGCGCTAATTGTAAGCCCATAATACGGCGTATCTGTAGCTACTATGAGCAATATTTTTGGATTATATAGACTGGAGGAGGTCTGGAAGGGTTTTTGGCGTATACGTGACGAATACCACTTAACATCTTTCTTCGGAAGCTGGAATGGCTCCACAATGGCTGCAGCATGTGGCATAAATTTCTAGCAATTGTTGAGTTGTCTTGGACTTACTTCAATTACTTGGTGCCAGTGGGTGCTGGCAACTTTTTTTATGGCTTTCGCATATCGAGGTGTTGAGTAGATCCCCCGAAGTGCTAAATTTATGTCCCACGTATTCGACCTGTTAAACAAAGAGAAGCATTTTTCTTTGTTGTATTAGGCTTTGTTGTATTAGGCTCTTAGATCTAACCGAATGACTATAACGTTATGTAAGTAATTTTCTGTTCCTGCGACCTCCTGGGTCAGTTGCTTCAGGTAGTACTGGAATACGGTGGGTGCATTTGAAGTCCCAAATGGCAAGCGATTCATTAAGTGGCAATCGCAGGTAAGTCCCACAGGGGTTCATTTTCGCAAAAATCGTATCATTTGCCTGTTTAGACATAGCGTCTTCCACCATTGGGATAGGTTTTGTATCCATGACTGCCTGGGCATTCGCAGTTGACTTAAAATCAGCAAAAATCCGTAGGGGTCTGTCCACTTTATCGTTCAAGATATTGGGAGTGGCCCACAAACTATTAGCTACTGGCAAGAGGATCTCTTCATCATGTAGCTGCTGGAGTTCTAAACATAACAACGTCCATTAAGGCGAATGCAACGTCCTTTGCTTTGAAAACTTGGGAATCACAGACTGTAGCTTGTAATGTGGGCCTCATAGTTGCAAATACAAGTCGTCTGGACATTAAAAATGGAGGCATATTGTGTACTGAGCACGCGGAGGTACATGCTAAGCAAGAAGATCATTACGTGCTTTGTGAAGTCTTGCACCTCACGGTCCCAATTGTCAAACAGGTCCGGTTCCAAAATGCTGGTGGTTCTGTTCGTCTGGACAAGTAATAATTTGGCCGCTAATGTTGACCCCTTATAGCGGACGATAGTACTAAATTGGTCCATCACTGCAATGTCATTATTACTGTAACTCTTTATTTGCTTCGGAAAAGGTCAACGTGTTTGTGACCAAAGCCACTGGTATGTGAGCATATTGATGATCATTATGGAGGAGCCCGTATCTATCTGGAACATGTCTGGTGCATCAGTTATGAACACATTCAATGTTAACGTGTGGGTCGAAGAGGACAATTCTGCATGAACTTAGAGCACGTCCGGGCCTACCTCTGGAATATCGTTCTCACTATCTGAGTTCATGTCCAGAATGTGCATGCTGTCTACATTAATTTGGTTTGTAGAGACTCAGCCCTGTGGCCTGACTTTCTAATTAACGTACATATCACATCTGAAGTGACACTACGTCTTTGATGAGTAGTTGGCACATCGTGGAGGGACGTCTACTTAAACTCTCCTAAGGAGAGTGGCTGATTCGTTAGGAGCTACGTCCACAGAATGGCAGGAACAAACTTGGTCCCTGCGATGTGATCAAGAGGGGTCTTGTAGAGGAGCTGATGACCACATCATTTGATCGAATGCTCGAATGAGCGGGAAACATGCCGCCAGTGAGGGGTCATTAAGCTTCAGTGAGTCATTCCTAAGAACACCGTTTGGTGAAAGCACAAGAGACATGTCGTGCACCAAGGAATCTGCATACGGTTGTTTAGACTTAGAATTTACACGTTGGAACCCATAGTCTTAGTAAGACCTTGTAATGTGCTATCCAGTCGCGGTAGCTTTGACCATTCATTTTGTGACAGCTAAAGAACATGTGACAAGCAACGGCCGCTTGGATCTTAAGTCGAAATAGTCTGCCGATTTAGTCTTGAGTTGCTAATAAGTCAAGACATGGAATTTCATCTCAGGATTTAACTGCTGGAGCAGTCTGCAAACATCAGCAATGGAGTAAGTTAGTAAAAATGGCCGTTTATGGGTAACTTCTGTGATGTACTGGATGATACAATGCTGCTCCAGGCATGCCATGTAGTTCTCCTAACGTCCATCTTTCTGGCCGAAAGAGGGAAGGGCAGCCGCATTGGCCGCATACATTTAACAATAGCGTCGATCCGTGAGAGACAATAGAAGACTTCTGGCGTTGTGGTGATGCTGACCATCTTCCGCCAACAGCAGGTCCTGTGCCTGCTGCAGATTAGATTAGATTGGATTAGGTTAATACTTGTTCCATACATCATGAATACGACACTTCGTAATGATGTGGAATGTATCAGTTTAACAAAAGGTTTCTTTGCATGCCCTAATTCAAGTTTTTAATTTTTTTTTTACTTGTAAGATTACTAATTTAGATCTAAAAATTCATGTGTTGAGTAGAAGGAGCTGTTATTCAGAAATTCTTTTAATTTGTTTTTAAATGTTGATTGGCTATTTGTCAGACGTTTGATACTATTTGGTAAGCGACGAAATATTTTTAGGGCAGCATAATTTACCCCTTTCTGAGCCAAAGTTAAAGTTAACCCAAAAGTAGTGAAGATCAGGCTTTCTCCTTGTGTTTTAGCTATGTACATTGGTATTGCTTTTGAGTGGGATGCATATTTTGCAGCCATAAAAGAACTATGGTTGACATGTCTGCATTGGTTGTGGCTATACTGAAATGAGAACGACGTATTAGTAGAATGGCCAATGGGCACGAAAATGCTAAAGAATGTCTTGGTAAGTATTAACTACACTGGGAATGTCAGTAAATTCTGAATTTTTATAACTTCATGGCCATTTACTTTTGCAAGTTTGTGGTAAGTTCCCAAGGGACCAAATTGCTGAGGTCATCGGTCCCTAGACTTACACACTACTTAATCGAACTTAAACTGACTTACGCTAAGGACAACACACACATCAGTGCCCGAGAGAGGACTCGAACTTCCGACGGGGGAGCCGCGCGAACCGTGGCAAGGCGCGAAAGACCGCGCGGCTACCCCGCGCGACGCCATTAACTTTGAGAGAGTCTGCACATGCTGCAACAAGATTCCCAGTCCATACATATTATAAAAATTGATGTATGTATATGTGTGGGTATGTATGTTTGAGATCCTCCTAAAACAGTTTTCAACTAAGCTTACTGTCAGGCAACAATCACTGTGGGAGTAAGAACTACCTACCTATGAAAGGAAGGGGGTTGAAAAAGTAGCCTAGCCTGCGACGTGTGAATTCTCAGACTTTATACACAAATTATCTGAAAATTAGAGCACTTACCGACATGCAACAAGCTTTAAATATAATTTCAAAGCTTTAAAAAAAAATTTTAAATATAATTTCAAAGCTTTAAGAAATTTTTATTGCTGACAGACCCTACAAACTGATGAAAGGAAAAAAAAGTTTATCGCTTACTACTTTTCCATTGGTCATGCAGTAAAAGTACCACGTGAGACATTATTACTTCTTTAAGAGTAACTGTATTATCGTCATATTTTGCAGACAGAATGCAGATATGCCGCCGAATGTACCTAAAAAATTATATCATTGTCGACACATAGTTCAGGAGATATGATGTACTAAACATTAAGCGCAAGGCCAGGCACTGCATGGCACGGGTATGGATGCATAACTATAAATAAATACCTGGACAACGCCAAGTTTCTCTTCTAGTTAGTGATGCAATAAAACGTTTTCTTCCGACAACACATAAAATGAAAAGATTCACAAAACAGTGGCCTCTGTGGTGCTCCGTAATTAAATTTGATATCATGCAAATAATAGTCTTCCTGATTTGAATGTAGATGAGGAATAATGATCTCTAAGATGATTAATTCGTTGGCAGGGAACACCAACACTAGGAGTTTTTTTTTTTTAAATAAGTCCAGTCGGATGTTAATCACTGCTGTTAGTTAACTGAAACAATTGTATGTAAGGTCGGACGCCTGTCAATGACTATAGTTAATCGGCAAGCTCACAGTATTCAAGTCAGCCAGCGTATATGGTACCAATCCTGGAGCACAGAGCTCTCGTGGAGGGCTGCTTTGGTGAACATCCGTAGTTGGTGTTGCAACTGGAACTCTGGGTGGGTGGGGTGGGGGTAGGAATGGTGGGGGAGGAACCGTATGTTGTGGTCGGCCATAATGTTTACACACAATCCTGCCTATGTAGAATCGCCGATGGGGGCCGGATCTTCGGCTACCCGCCGGTCACGTCTGTGTTGCTGGTACATGGATTTGTCCAGTACAGCACACAATTCTGAACATTTAAAGCAAGATACTAATCTTTCCACCGTTTTTAATCTTATCAAACACTGAATGTGTATGAGGTATGTGAGAAAAGTAATGAGACTGACAGCACTGTGAGTGATCTGGAAACGCTGTGTTGTTCTACTTGTGTAGAGTGATGTGTTCATCCCTTCCAGATGCTAAGTCCGAGTTTCAGCTCCGTACAACCAACATGTGATTTTTGAGAGCGCCATCAGTGAAGTAGCGTTTTCGTTGTGTGTTACGAATATGGAAAAGCGGAATTTAGAGCAACATTATGCCATCAGGTTTTGTGTTAAACTTGGAGAATCTGCAAGTGTGACGTTTGAAAAGTTGAAACAGGCTATTGGGAACATTTGTTACCAAGAGCACAAGTTTTGCCCTGGCATAAATCATTTTTGGAAGGTCGATAACGCGTTGAAGATGAACTTAGCTTGAAGGTTCAACTTCAAAAATCGACGAAAACGTCGAAGGGGTGCGTGCTCTTGTGAGATCAGACCAACGTTTAACAAAAAGGATGATCGGTGACCGGTTAAACACTATCACCGTCCATTAAGTTTTAACTGAAGTTTTGCACATGTGAAAGGTTTTCACCAAAAGGGTGCCGAAAAACCTCACAACAGAGCAGGACAATCTGGAGAGGACTACCAATGACCTCAAATAGTTCAGTCGTGTGTTCACAGGTGACGAATCCTGAATTTTTTAGTACGATCCCGAGACAAAGCAGTAGAGAGAGGAGTGACACACTGAGTCATCTCCTCGAACGAAACAAGTTCGAATGAGCGAATCAAAGATCAAAACAATGCTGATTCGCTTTTTTCACAGTAGGGGTAGCGTGCATTCAGAATTTGTTCTTTCAGGACAAACTGTCAACCAAGTGTTTTACAAAGATGTCCTTGAAAGGCTCAGGAGAAGGGTGAATCGAGTGAAACTGGACACAGTAGACAAGTGGATACTGCATCATGACAACATCCAATGTCACACGACCACATCCATCACGGAATTTTTTTACCTCAAAAGGCATACGTGTTGTTCACAGCTCCCCTATTCACCTGATCTCATTCTCTGTTAGCTTTTTCTTTCCCGAAATTAAAAAAAAATCTTAAAAGGACGTCATTTTGCGACTCTGGAAAACATTGAAAAGAATATGATCAACATGTTGAAGGCCCTACATTTGAAGCATTTCAGCGCTGCTACCTAAACAGTGAACGACGACTCCGGCGGTGCATAGCTGCCGAAGGGTACTGCATTGAAGCGGACAATATCGTGGTTTGGAAAAAAAAATCTGATAGGTACTTTTCTCACAACCCTCGTATTTCTACAAACATTTCCAGATAGTACTTAATTATAGTTTACTGCATAATTTTTAAAATGTTTGAAATTATTATTAATGTTGTCTGCTGGGTCATTAATACAGAACATGAACAGCTAGGGTCCCAGTGCACTTCTCCTGGACACGCCTGAAGTTACTGCTATTTGTGTCAGTTACTTTGCATCTAAGAAAACGTACTATGTCGCCTCTAACTGTCAATACCAAATGTAATCATAAATTTTGTTTGATAGTTCTTTTGATCATACGAAGGTAATCCCACAGTAAGGTCTCCTATTTTTTTTATAAGTACAGAACTCTGTTTGTGTGGCAGTTGGTCACACTGTTATGAAGAGTGCTTCACGCGCTGTGTGTAAACATGCGTAGGCCGCGCTGAGGCGCTCAGTCTTGGCTAGGCAGCCGTTGAGAACAGAGTTCCCGTTGGATGTTAAACGCGAAGTGGGCGTTGCTCGCAGTTATTCGGTTTTTGAACGCAAAGGGAACGGCGCCGATTGAAATCCATCGCTAATTGACGGAAGTGTATGATGAGTCGTGCATGGATGTCAAGAATGTTCGTAAGTGGTGTAGAGAGTTTGCAGCTGGTCGGAACGAAATTCACGACGAACAAAGGAGCGGGAGACCGTCAATTTCTGAGGAGACAGTGTTGAAGGTTGAGCCACTGGGACCACAGTTAACGCTGGCAGGTACCGTGAGACTCTGAAAAACTCAAACGGGCAATTCAGAACCAGAGAAGAGGAATGTTGAGCATGGGCGTACACGTTCTCTATGACAACGCTCGCCCACACATCGCTCGGCAAACCGTTGCTCTCCTGCCACAGTTTCAGTGGAACATAAGCACCCACCTACCCTATAGTTCTGACTTAGCGCACAGTGACTATCAGCTGTTCCCTAGGTTAAAAGAACATGTGGCCGGAAAGCGATTCAGCTCCGATGGTGAGATGAAAGAAGAGGTTCATAACTTTCTGAACAGCGTGGCGGCGAGCTGGTATGACATGGACATACAAAAACTGTCCCAGCGTCTACAAAAATGCATCGACAGAAACGTTGATTATGTCGAAAAATAGCTAAACATTCAAGCTGCAAACTTATGTAAACCATTGTAGAAATAAACAGGTCTATGTACTTATAAAAAATAGGAGACCTTATTTTTGGGATTACCCTCGTACTTTAGATTACAAGTATTGCTGTTATCTTGAGTCAAATGCTTTTGGGAGGTCAAGAAACACTGTATCCTCCTGACTGGATTGATCCTTGTATTGTGAGGAAGTCATATGAGTGAAGCTCATTGATTTCCTCATGAGCTGTGTTTTTTTGAAACCACAGTATTTGGTATGGAGGAGGTCATCCTTTTCGACATACCTCATTACGTTTGAGATTAGTGTATTTTATACGATTCTAAAACAGCTGGACGTCCAGCTAAACTTGGGAGATCCCATCACGTTTCACGAAACCGAAGATTGTTACTTTCATCACAAATAAAAACAGTGGTTGCCCGGTAGCGCCACACTAAATGAAGTGTGAGGCTAAAGCGTTTACATGTGGTGGTGTGCTATAGAGCGAGCAGCTGGCCTTCTCGGCGTACAGCAGCGGTTGGGTGGGCAGCGGCAGCCACTACCAGAAATCCCTGATGGTACTGACGATGCGAGCCCAGCGCCCGCTGTGCCTCACCGTGGGCAGCCTCTACACACTCTCCAGGGAGACCTTCCTCACGGTAAGCCCAAAGCTGCCCGCACCTGACAGAGCATTAGCCAACCTCAGGGTGCACCACCTCATGTCTTGATAACGGTCTCACTTCCACGAGAAGTCAGTCTACAATTTTGTTCAGGTATGCCATGTCCATCTGAAGCCACTCATTGACTATTAGGTCCTCTAGAACTGCCAAATTGAGGGGATGCTGAAGGCTAAGTTTCACATGCTCATCCAGAAATAGCTAGACACTGTCTATCTGGTGAAGGTCGTGTGATTTCACCATCCAGTCGTGTTGCGAAATGATGCTTGAGGGGTCGTCAAGCCAGGATATACGTGGGCAGCACTGTGAACACAACTACTGTCATTCTGGAAGATGGGAGAGTTTGTAGCATACCAGCATAGCATACATATGGCCAACACTTGGTTAGCGATATCTCTATATATAAAAGGCAATGTCCCAACTGACTCACACGTTCACTGACTCATCATCGCCCAACCCAAACCGCTGAGGATATGAACTTGATATTTGCATATGGTGTTGATCTTATACTGTAGGCATAGTTTAAGAAAGGATGTTTCGATATTCCACCCATAAGAGAGTGAAATAGGTGATTAAAGGTTTTTTGAAAATATGTCGCTATTAAGGAAATTTTGAAGATAAACCAGCGAAAATTGGTACTTGGTTTCTCGATCAGAAATAAAGAAACACATGTTTCACCATTTTTGTGAATTCAACAACCCCCATTGGGTGGAAAGAGGGTGAAAGTTCTTTTGAAAATAAATCGTTATTAAAGGACCATAAATCATTTTTAAAGCTGCATTATGAAAATTAGTATTCGATTTATCACTTACAAATAAAAAATACATGTTTCAATGATTTTCGAAATTCAATCCCTAAGGAGTGAAATAAGGACTGAAATACTTTATGAAAATATTTCATTACAAAAGTAGTTTTAAAGCTACTGAATGTAGCCTGTTGGCTGTAAATAAAAATACGTGTTTCAGTGTTTTGGAAATTCGACCCCTATGGGATTGAAATAGGGGATGAAAGTTTTTATGGAAATATTTCATTATGCGAGCCTTTTAGAAGCTAAATACATAAACATTTGTATTTGGCTTCTCTGTTAGAAATAAAAAAAAATCGCTTTACACTGTTTTTGGAAATTCAACCCCTTAGGAGGTGAAATAGTGGTGATATATTTTCTGAATATATTTCATTGTGAAAGTATTTCTAAAGCCAAATTTTTTAAAACTGGTATTTGGTGTCCCAGTTAGAAATGAAAACAGTACACATTTCGCTGTTTAGAAAGAGCATGCGGTGGTGTACCTCTCACACCCTCTCGCGAACTGTGCACTGCCCAGGGCAGCAGATTTTTGGGGGCGCCAAAATATTAAATATTAAATTATAATGTGGTCCAAATGGATGTATTAAACAAGTCAATGAAAGTTTTGCATAAATGAAGAAGTGTTGAGAAGCACACATCATTCGTAAAATCTAGCATCCTGGGACTTATCACGAAACAAGTGACAAATGAAGCACTGAAGTTGGTCACCTTGGGTGCTTAAAAATTTCCATGCCCTATTTCACCTCCTTATGGGTCGATTTTCTGTCAAGTTCCCACGTCGTCCTGGCATTGACTTTAGCAGTGTGTTTAAGGAAAAAGAACAAGAAAACAAGACTCTGGTCCAGGGAATGGCTGAAAATGAGAGATTTGCCCTTGAATGTCTGCTAAAGGGAATATTACCCACAGAACCCAATGATTACACGAAACTTCTTCGAATGTATAATAATTTTTTTTAAAAACTTGTTAAGGCCCTCCTAAAGGAGCAAATTTGTCTGTCGAGTTCGCTCTTATCCAGCCACGGATGTGTCAAACAAACTTGTACACGTACCAAATTGGTGCAAATGGCTCTAAGCACTATGGGACTTAACATCTGAGGTCATCAGTCCCCTAGACTTTGAACTACTTAAACCTAACTAACCTAAGGACATCACACACATCCATGCCCGAGGCAAGATTCGAACCTGCGACCGTAGTAGCAGCGCGGTTCCGTACAGAAGCGCCTAGAACCGCTCGGCCACAGCGGCCGGCGTGCACGTACCGAGAAAGCTTATCAGTTTAACCTTACTTTTGAAGGAGAGTCAGTTTCGCATGTGCTATATTTTCGCACTAGTGGGGACGGCTACAAATGTAGATAAAGCATTTTTAGAAGTATGGAAAGCTGTGTGAAACCACTCTTTGGACTGAAGACCACAAAAACAACAACACTGACTGGCACTGCGTTTAAAGAAGACGAAAACAAGACGCTGGTCCGGTTTCAAATGAGAGATAAATATACAACTGAAAACCTGTTAATAGAAATGTTACATTCAGAAACTGATGACTACATCAACTTTTAGTGGATGGACAGTGAAACGTTCAATAACTTGTTTAGCGCTACTTCGCCTTCGCATTGAACAAGAAGACACAAGTATGCGAAAATTTATTCTCTTCTAGTTACTCCTTGACTGACAGTTCATTAAAATACCACGACGTAGGAACATATAGCCCACATCATCCATGGAAGAAACGGAGAACTTCGATTTCTTTTATTTCATTCCACTTCCGCTTTTAAGTGACTGTAGGTGTAAAATATTGATTTTGTTTATAACCTTTTCATGCGTAATATCTTATATATACCTCTACCACTTTGGCAATTGTCAGTGTTATTTTGTTTTTATACTTGACCGTAGTTTCCATGGTTATGGAAACTCACAATATAATGAGATAAATTGTAAGAAAACAATTTTTCACCAAACGTATGTGGCGAAACATAGTCACAAATAACGTCCGGCATCTTCTCTAGCTTTCCGTCAATTAAAATTTCTGGCAAAACGTCAAACACGAGCCATGCTTGACAAACATGTCAAACAGACCGCACATTGTCAAATATTTGGTAAGCAGAGTTGAGTTTGACAAAATGTTTGATCATTTACGGGGGCTGTTAAGGGTCCCATGACCGCCTGGTACAGTTCTTGACTATCTACAGCCCCCCAATGCGACCAGTGAGCTCTTTTAAGGGGTCCGACTAATATTTTTACCAGTGAGCTTACTATCTGCACCGCTTCCATTTAATGACAACCTGCAAGACTATGCTTGGTAGACTCAATTTCCGTACCATATTGTTGTTAGTGTGTTAGAAGGAGCCATTCCACCTTTCCCTGTCAACGCAAGCATCCAGCAGGTACGTATGCTATTGTTTATTCACATCATGCCTGCTCTGCAATAGTTGCAATGATAAAAAAAACATTACTTTGGACGATGATATTTGTAAATAAAACACAGAATTGTATATGATTTGATGTACAGTAATGGAGAGTCCTTTTGAATGAAAACGGCATGCAGCTTGGCACAAAGAAGACAGAGATGACGACCAATGGGGTCCTGCTATGAAAAGAAATGGCACCCCAGACCATCAGTCATGGCTGTCATGCCGTATGGCAGCCAACAGTCAGGCTGGTATCCCTCCATTGTGTGGGACGTCTCCAGACACGTCTTCGGCCTGGGAGCTCATTGACTGGAAAAGAATTATCTTCAGCGATGAGTTCCACATTGAAATGAGGCCCCATGACCAGCACAAAAGTGTCTGGAGATGCCTCAAACGATGGTGAATACCAAACTGACTATCACCTGCCATGCCGGGCGCTATGGGTGAGCGGTTCTAGGCACTTCATTCCAGAACTGCACTGCTGCTACAGTCGCAGGTTTGAATCCTGCCTCAGGCATGGATGTGTGTGATATCCTAAGGTTAGTTAGGTTTAAGTAGTTCTAAGTCTAGCGGACTGATGACTTCAGATGTTAAGTCCCATAGTGCTCAGAGTCATTTGAACCCCACCGACAGAAAAGCAGTACTACACTATAGTCATACAAACATTCTTTTGGCAAAGTCAGATTATGACAAAAGTGAAGCAGAACAGTTTGCAAACAATCAAACGTATTAGTCAGACACTATATTGTGGCAGTCGCCTGCCAGTGTAAACAAAGGAGGGCATGGCAGTGGAGGGGAGAAGAGAAGTGAGAGGGCACATGCCCCGCCTCCCTCTCACAGGGCAGGCAGCCTACACCCGTGTTTCGCCCTTCAGTGAAAGCAAATGTGAAGCTTCGTGACAGTGAATGCAGAAACCAGTGAAGATATCTGTCGCCACAAAGCGCATTACAGTTATCAGAAATGATATACAGTATCTCACAAAAGTATTCAGCCATCAGTGTTATGTTTTATTTTTACTTCATTATATACAGCCATCACAATTACAGGAGTAGTCTCGGCACAAAATGGTATAGGATTGCATAATAAATAACAGAACAGCATTTTCTTATTTGCAGACTTAACATAAACAACATAAACAATAATACATAAAGAATGCCCACTATCACAGCCACAAAAGTTTTCGGGCGGCAAGTATAACAACCACAACCTTGTACCTTTCAGTACCCTGTATACAGTTCTTTTTGCTTAATCAATTGTTCTAAGCGTTTAGGCATGCTGTGAACGAGCTTTCGTGTATAATCAGGACTTATTTGTTGCCATTTTTCCAGTATTCGTTCCTTTAAATTTTGTTTTGATGTCACTGGCGTTTGTCGTACTTTTTGCTTCAATTCACTCCAAAGTTTTTCTATTGGGTTCAAGTCTGGACTCTGAGGAGGAGTATCCAAAACCTTAGGGCAATTATACAGCGTCCATAGTCTCACAATATCCGCTTTATGCTTCGGATCATTGTCTTGATACAGAATGAACATCTTTGAAAGCGCAAAACTTGTAGCACTTTGTGGTACATTCTCTTTTAGGATGTTCAGATACAAACACTTGCCCACAGTACCTTCACTGAATGCTAATTCACCTGCCCCAGATGACGACATGGAAGCCCAAATCATGACACCTCCACCATCGTGTTTAGCTGTGGGTTGCAGGTGCTTCAGTTGAAATCGTGATTTTCTCCAAGTCATAGGTCTTCCGTTTGAGGAGAACATTTGCACTTGACAGAAAAGTTACTTCGTCCCACCAACTGACACTTTTATTTACATGCTGCTTCGAGAAGTCCATTCGTTTCTTTCTATTCTTCCCATTTATCGTAGGATTCTTCCTGCTTACTCGACCATTATAGCCCTCTCGTCTAATAATTCGTCAGAATCTTTCAGGGTGCACACCCTTCCCATATTCCAGCTGCACTGCGGCAGCAATTTTCGTTGCCGACAGCCTTGGATTTGTTTTAATTTTTCTTATTACTCTGGTTTCCTCTCTTCTGGTCAGCTTCTTTGGTCGCGCTGTTTTTGGTTTATCTTCAATTCTATCTTCTCTGATGAAGCTTCGTATAATTTCACCTACAGTACTCTTACTGATTTGTAACAATGCGGCAATCTGTCTTTTGGAATTTCCTTTAGCGTGATGGAAAATAACAAGTTATCTCTTTTCAAATGACGTATTGTTCCCTTTCTGCCCCATCGTACTGTGCACCATGCATGTTAACAACACGGAAACGCAGCACAGAATGAGCCTGCTCAGTCTACAGCTAGCACCACCACCGCCTATATGACATGTCCCCTAATAACAAAGTGACTGCATGTTGTGGTGTCTTGAAATGCAAATATACATTGCACGTAGTTAATTATATCATACAGCTACCTGCTTGTGGTAGATCATCAAACAATATTCACACTACAGAATGGACATGCAATTGCTTCTCGTGGGCCTGAAAAGTTCGAAGAGAACTTCACATTTCAAGTACAATGAGGGTGGTCGAATATTTTTGTGATGCACTGTAAATTACAGACACACACAATTTCTGATAGAAAACAAATATAATTCAATGTATACAACATTTACATACTGCATGAAACAGTTTAACAAATTGTTTTAGTCACTTTCACGGTCACTCTCGGTATGTGAAGACATTATCTGCTGTGTCCGTGTGGGATGAGCTCTCATGTTACGCTGTGTCTGTACTAGATGAATTCTCACTAGAGTCATTAGCATGTATAATGATGTCGTCAAACGCTGTTTCTATATTGCCATCGCGCCTCCTGCAGTCATGCTCCACCTCTTGCACTTTTCTGCAGTAACCCTGAATGACTTCATCGTCAAAGCAGGTCTGTGTTGACGATTCACACGAATCTGGCACTGATACATGGAGAGCTGAACTGGCTGCTTCTGTCATAGGACTGTTTTACTGCTTTAGATGGATTGTCGAATCTTTGTGGCAGTTTCCTCTTCATCGTTAGTTGAGGTGGCTTATTTGGGATGTCAAACAGTGTGGGTACTGCATTCCACACGAGTTTATTATTGTCTGCGTTCATGAACTGGTTTTGTTCGAAATGTAGTGAACAAAACCTAATATTATTATACAGTTAAACTGGGTCTTCTTTCATAAGGTCTTCTAGTCTGCTATTAATCATTAATACACATGTAGTTTGCAAGTGAATCCTGACGATACAGTTTGGTAACATGATGGTATATACCTCTAAGGATCCTTAGGAAACCTAAAAAAAGACAGCTGTGGTGTCTTCTTCCTGTTGTTGCTGCAATTAATTGCGCTACAAACGCTCCCGCTTGTAAAAACCATTGTAGAAATAAAAATAAACAACCGCTATTCGCTTTCACGATCGCGTCGAGCTCACAGTTTACGTTACTGGCCGCATGGAGCGCTGCTGGCGCGGTAGGCATCAAAATCGAGGCGAAGTGTCGCGACTGTTATGTTAGACTGTGGCACAACTCAAAGCAAAACAAAGCGGTGAATACACGAGGCATACGGTAATGGTTGGCAGTCCTGTAAAAACGGTGGGACAGGCCCGACCTCTTAACTCTAACTTCAGCAACCATAGACCAAAACAATCCCCACCTAAAACTGCCGCTGTCGGGGTAGCCGAGAGGTTCTAGGCGCTAAAGTCTGGAACCGCGCGGCGCTACGGTCGCAGGTTCGAATCCTGCCTCGGGCATGGATGTGTGTGATGTCCTTAGGTTAGTCAGGTTTAAGTAGTTCTAGCGGACTGATGACCTCAGAAGTTAAGTCCCATAGTGCTCAGAGCCATTTTGAACCTAAAACTGCCACAGTACAGTGTCCGAGCAATATGTTACAGTGCTGTCATATGCAACATTGCTGCCGCTGAAAAGACGTAGGACGGCGCCACAATCTCATGACATAATGTATGGCCTATCGTCAGTCATAATAGACGACGGTCTAATATAATATAGACAGTTCCCAGTCTTCTCACAATAACCCAAGACAACACACTTAGTTGTCTTTGTGAGAGCTTTTAGATTAGGTTAGTACTTGTTCCATAGATCATGAATGCAACACTTCATAATGATGTGGAATGTGTCAGGTTAATAAATGGTGTCAATACAAGATATTACATTACACAAAATATTACATGACACTTTATACAAATATATGGGTGGGGGGAGGAGGGGGGGGGTTTACCCACTTACTATAACCAAAAATTCATCTAATGAGTAGAAGGAGTTTCCATTCAGAAATACTTTTAATTTCCTTTTAAATGCTGTATGGCTATCTGTCAGACTTTTGATGCTATTAGGTAGGTGTCCAAAGACTTTTATGGCAGCATAATTTACCCCCTTCTAAGCCAAAGTTAAATTTAATCTTGAGTAGTGAAGATCTCCTTTCTCCTAGTGTTGTAGAAATATTTCACCTTGGCATTGGCCCGAACTGCAAAAGATTCAGTTTGTTGTCGGTTTCATACAAGGTGATGCGCAGTTGTGGGCAGCCGAAGAGGCAAATCATTGTCGAAAGTATGAAGAATTTAAACAGGCCTTCCTAGAGAAATGCTGGTCGCAGGGAACTCATGAAAGACTAAAATTGGAAGTTTTTGAGCAACAGCCATTTAACGTAAAAGAAGGCGGCCAACACCGGTATTTCGAAAGAAACTTGAACAAGAGGAGATACTGGAGAAATGCAATACCACATGTCAATGTTTTGAGAATATTAAAGAGTCGTTTGCCGCATAAGATTCATGAGAAACTGGTAACTGTGCCCAACCTATGACCTGCAATGCTTTCTCATGGTTGTGGATTCGACTGACCTCATTTATGAGAGTAGTCAAAATTAAAATGATTGTAATTGAAACCAGTTGGTTCCCCTGAAAAATGAAGGATTTAATAAACGTGGTAATGACAACAATAGCAAAAATCAGTACAGCAACAGCAGTGCCGTTGGCATCCACACACACTGTCACAGGGATGTAACGGTAATGGAGGGTTCGGAAGTTGTCAAAGTGTCGTTTTCCAAGAGAGAAATAATAGAAATTACAATTCTGCGAACCGTGGTTCACCATCAACAAATAACCGTAATGGTTGGAATAGCTGACGCAGTCCCGAAAATAGTAGACAACAAGGATATGCAAACAAATAACAATTATGGTTCAAATGGCTCTGAGCACTATGCGACTTATCTTCTGAGGTCATCAGTCGCCTAGAACTTAGAACTAATTATACCTAACTAACCTAAGGACATCACACACATCCATGCCCGTGGCAGGATTCGAACCTGCGACCGCAGCGGTAACAGTTATGGAAACAACAGCAATGGGAGCAGCAGAAACGAAAATCAGCTAAACATCGCCGCTATTAATGCATGGAATAGAACATGGCAAAATACCAGTCACGTTGTAAATACTGCAGAAGTGACAGCAACCCGTCTTCGCAGAGAGTAAAGGACAATCGGTCGGCATAGACCCCCGCAGCCAACCGAAAACTGATGTGGGACATGACGCTGTTATGCAATTATTTCTTAGGTATGACAAAGGAACTGATACATGAGATGACCTAGACACAGATAAGACAAATGATATAAAAGGAATAAACGTTGAAGTAGAATCGATGGTTAATGTCAAGATAGAAAGAATAGATGTAAATGTGATACTAGACAGAGGGGCAGCTACAAATCTTGTTTTGTACAGCTTGTTCAATGAAAGGGAAACTAAACCTACCTATCTTACCAGTGCAGAATTGCCATATTTTAACAACTATATAGCAAATAGGGCAAAAGGCTTCAAATTACAAACCAGTATCCCAATAACTTCTGGTGGAACCACAATTACTTGTACATTCCTAATGGTAGAAAAACTAATAGTTAACTGTCTGCAAGGAATGGATTTTTCGAGAAACACCAAGTAAAAGTTGACCTAGGCAATGAAAATTGTTATCTTTACTCAGGCAATAATGTAATTTCAGTTGACTTAATGAAAATGAAGTCTTGTGTGAATAATCAGTTAGCAGATAAAGTGAGCACCCATCTTATGTATTTAGATCTGTCATGTAAATGAGCAATGTAATGAACAGGTCACAGTGGAAACGACAGTTTTACAACCTGTTCAGAGTAAGGTAGAAGAACTGGATAGTTTATCAGCTGTACAGAAACAAGAACTAGGCACATTGTTGTTGCAATATTTGCATCTCTTTGAAAAGAAACCAGGAGTAATTCAAGTATATGTCTATCATATGGAAGTATACACCCATGAAACTTTCTGTCATACATCATATGCAATTCCTTGGACAAAGAGAAGAGATCAAACGTATGATTAACCAGAATGTTACTGAACCATCTCACTCACCATATTACAGCCCCACCTTAGTGGTGGCCAAACCTGATGTAACTGTACAACTCATTCTGGATGCAATGAAAATTAACAAAATCAAAGTACCTGTAAGAACCAAACCAGAAAACCTAGAGGAGTAACTAGTAAAATTGCATGGAGTAAAATTTCTTATGACAGTAGATCGAAAAGAATCATACTGTCAAATCTTGTTGCACCCAGATAGTCGACAAGATACAGCATTTGTCTGTAATGGTAGAAGTTATTAATTTTGCGTTTTACCATTCACACTTACTGTAAGTGCTGGAGTGTTTATTGCAGCTTGATGGTAAGGTGCTAGACCCTGAATTATTGAGTCAAGTTACAATCTATGAGCATTGAATGAAATGAGTATTGAAATATGTAATAGCCTTATATGATATGTTTTCTAAGTATGTGCACATGTATACCACTAAAACTCCAACAGTGTGACTACAATCAAGTGAATCATGGGAGACTATTTTGTGAGAGTGGGTAAACCAAAAGCTATTCTGACTGATAATGCATTAATTTCACAAGTGTGAAATGGAAAGAATTTGTCAAGTCATATAACATAAAACATATTCATGTATCTAAATCTTGTTGCACCCAGATAGTCGACAAGATACAGCATTTGTCTGTAATGGTAGAAGTTATTAATTTTGCGTTTTACCATTCACACTTACTGTAAGTGCTGGAGTGTTTATTGCAGCTTGATGGTAAGGTGCTAGACCCTGAATTATCGAGTCAAGTTACAATCTATGAGCATTGAATGAAATGAGTATTGAAATATGTAATAGCCTTATACACTCCTGGAAATTGAAATAAGAACACCGTGAATTCATTGTCCCAGGAAGGGGAAACTGTATTGACACATTCCTGGGGTCAGATACATCACATGATCACACTGACAGAACCACAGGCACATAGACACAGGCAACAGAGCATGCACAATGTCGGCACTAGTACAGTGTATATCCACCTTTCGCAGCAATGCAGGCTGCTATTCTCCCATGGAGACGAACGTAGAGATGCTGGATGTAGTCCTGTGGAACGGCTTGCCATGCCATTTCCACCTGGCGCCTCAGTTGGACCAACGTTCGTGCTGGACGTGCAGACCGCGTGAGACGACGCTTCATCCAGTCCCAAACATGCTCAATGGGGGACAGATTCGGAGATCTTGCTGGCCAGGGTAGTTGACTTACACCTTTTAGAGCACGTTGGGTGGCACGGGATACATGCGGACGTGCATTGTCCTGTTGGAACAGCAAGTTCCCTTGCCGGTCTAGGAATGGTAGAACGATGGGTTCGATGACGGTTTGGATGTACCGTGAACTATTCAGTGTCCCCTCGACGATCACCAGTGGTGTACGGCCAGTGTAGGAGATCGCTCCCCACACCATGATGCCGGGTGTTGGCCCTGTGTGCCTCGGTCGTATGCAGTCCTGATTGTGGCGCTCACCTGCACGGCGCCAAACACGCATACGACCATCATTGGCACCAAGGCAGAAGCGACTCTCATCGCTGAAGACGACACGTCTCCATTCTTCCCTCCATTCACGCCTGTCGCGACACCACTGGAGGTGGGCTGCACGATGTTGGGGCGTGAGCGGAAGACGGCCTAACGGTGTGCGGGACTGTAGCCCAGCTTCATGGAGACGGTTGCGAATGGTCCTCGCCGATACCCCACGAGCAACAGTGTCCCTAATTTGCTGGGAAGTGGCGGTGCGGTCCCCTACGGCACTGCGTAGGATCCTACGGTCTTGGCGTGCATCCGTGCGTCGCTGCGGTCCGGTCCCAGGTCGACGGGCACGTGCACCTTCCGCCGACCACTGGCGACAACATCGATGTACTGTGGAGACCTCACGCCCCATGTGTTGAGCAATTCGGCGGTACGTCCACCCGGCCTCCCGCATGCCCACTATACGCCCTCGCTCAAAGTCCGTCAATTGCACATACGGTTCACGTCCACGCTGTCGCGGCATGCTACCAGTGTTAAAGACTGCGATGGAGCTCCGTATGCCACGGCAAACTGGCTGACACTGACGGCGGCGGTGCACAAATGCTGCGCATCTAGCGCCATTCGACGGCCAACACCGCGGTTCCTGGTGTGTCCGCTGTGCCGTGCATGTGATCATTGCTTGTACAGCCCTCTCGCAGTGTCCGGAGCAAGTATGGTGGGTCTGACACACCGGTGTCAATGTGTTCTTTTTTCCATTTCCAGGAGTGTATGATATGTTTTCTAAGTATGTGCACATGTATACCACTAAAACTCCAACAGTGTGACTACAATCAAGTGAATCATGGGAGACTATTTTGTGAGAGTGGGTAAACCAAAAGCTATTCTGACTGATAATGCATTAATTTCACAAGTGTGAAATGGAAAGAATTTGTCAAGTCATATAACATAAAACATATTCACGTATCTAAATTTCATCCCAAGGCCAGCCCAATAGAACAGGCATTTCAGGAGTTTAACATGTTTATCAGAATGTAAACACTACACAGAATGTATAGACCATACAGGCACACTAAGTGGATTTAATAGTAAATAATTTGTCACACTCATCAACAGGTTTTACACCATTCGAATTAACGTATGATGACTTGGCTAAGCTCTTACCTAAATTTTCTAAGAAAGAGATACTGTTAGAAGGAAAGGTTAGGCAAGCGTTAATAATGCTTGCAGCAAAGGCACAACCTAGGAAAAACAATATGATAAAAGAATAAGTTCCACAGCTGCTTTTATGTTGGAAAGGCAGTGCTACTGCACATGCATCCTCAATCTACCAAACACAAAAAGCTTAACAAACGTGGTAGTAGTTTACACAGGACCATACATTGTACACAGAATACCACACTCAGGATGCTATTTGTTGATCAACCCAAAAACAGGGGAAATACATGGATTATATCCACATAAAGATATCAAAGAATTTATACAATAAACAAAAGAGGTCAGTGCAGCTCAGCCATTTCCAAACCTACTACCCAACAGAAAATACAGAACTCTATTATATGCAAAACCAAAACAAAAGAAGTCAATGCACCTCAACCACTTTAGCGCCTACAGTCCTTATGGAAAGTACAACAATCTATAATTCTTACAGAAATCTGGATCTGATGATACAGAATGAAATCACTTCTAGGACGTGACACATTACACATTTTTCACCTAACTACATGCAAAATATCCATGTTACCTTTGACACAAATTGGAGACTCTCATAATGAATGTCACATTAGGTCTAATCCAAGACAAGTACAAAGAATCGTTGAAATCTATTATGAAAATTTTGTTACTGTATTTTGAGTGAAATGACAATATAAAAACTGTATGCTAAATACATTTTTGGAAACAGTGAATATGAACTATAACAATAAAGTCTGGCAGCCTGCACTTGGCACAGCATTGAAGGGAGGAGTTGACTGAGTTGCGGGTGGTAAACATTCCCTACCTCTCCTCTTCTCACTTTTGACATAGTCTGCAGTGACCAGATCCGCACATGAGCACTGCACCCAACACACTAGTGGGCTGCTTAATAAACAATGATTTACTGTAAGAGATGTAGCATGTTCTTCAAACATTAAATAGTGAAAGTGACAAAATGAGACTTAATTGTTCAAAGGTGATACTATGAATAAGCCACATTAAGTAAATGCTGACACATACGTAAGGCCAAATGATAGGAAATTCAAACAAGTGAAGTAGCGATTTTTCTATGTTACGTATACAACTAGTTACAGGAACAAAGAATACATCTGATAACCCATATCACTAGCCAGTATATTAACCTTGAGAATAAACATGAATAATGAGTATTGTCACTGCACACTATGTATTTTATACCCAGACATTTCCAGTATGAAGTATTTTATCTAATGATGTGTCTATCTTGCCATGTCATTACATGATAAACTTCAAAACCAACTTCACACATATGACCAGTTGTAGATGTAGGACTATGTACAAGAAGGAGGGTATATCAGGGTAGGAAGCTATACAGAAAAGATATTATTTGCACAGAAAAGTAATAAATAAAACAGATGTTAATAAGTAATCTACAAAGAGGAGCAGGCTAATGAATATAGTGATAGTACTAAAATTAAGTGTGATTTATTACACTACGTACAGTTACAGCAAGAAAGAACTATGCTATGTATATAAAACCAATTGGCTATGATGATTGTACAGTACTTTAGTATATTGAAAGCTACCTCCACATTACAGTGAGTACAAAAAACTAATATACTGTACAGGAAAGTATAAAAAAGGAAAAGAAAATTAAGAAGAAAATGAAATTAGGTACACATGATTAAAATGGCAAAAACTTTGTATAGCTAGTAACTACAAGCCTCAAGGTTAGCTAAGGCTCATTACAGCAAATAAGTGTTATTTACATAAACACCGTGCAGCCAGTAAACCATTGCCAAAGAGGAAGTATGAAATATTGATAAAAATATAATCTAGGATGTATGAAGACAAAACATTATTAGCAAAAATATTAAACATACCAAGTTATACTACATGTGTGCATTTGTGTGAATGAACATCATTTCTAAAATAATAGAAGTACTAGTCAAAAAGAGACTGCTAAATAACCTGAATAAATACAATCTTCTTTCCAATGACCAATTTGGTTTTAGGCCCGGAAAAGGCACACAATCTGCTATAGCATAGTTCACTAAAGTAATTTTAGAAGCACTGGACAAAGATGAAAATGTAAGTGGTATCTTTTTAGACTTGTCCAAGGCCTTTGATACAGTTGACCACAAACTCTTACTTCATAAATTAGGGCAAATAGGAATAAGAGGTGTGACAAAGAAGTGGTTCAAATCATACTTGGAAAACAGAGTTCAACGAGTTGAGATATCACAAGTTTCAAACAATTCCATTATAAAACACCTGTGTGACTCAGAAAATGTGAATACAGGCGTCCCACAGGGAAGTGTATTAGGCCCAATATTGTTTCTTACATACATTAATGACTTCCCACAAAGTATCAGACATGGAGAAAAAATACTTTTTGCTGATGACAGCAACATAGTAATAACAGGTGAAAATCCAACACAACTGTCAGAAAGAGGAAACGAGGCTCTCAATGATGTCCACAACTGGTCATTAAAAAATAAAGTAACACTAAATTTAAAGAAAACTAACTATATTAACTTCCAATTGAACAAAAAACACAATGCCACTAGAATAAAAATTAATAATAATGAATTAGAATGTGTAACAAGTACCAAATCCTTAGGGATGAATGTAGACAGCCAACTGAAATGGACAAACCATGTCAAAATTTTGGCAAAGAAATTATCCACAGCAAGCTATGCTCTTAGAATCCTTGCACCAGTATGCAATAATACCTGTCTTAAAATAACATATTACGGATATCTACACTCAGTCCTCAGCTATGGGATCATGTTTTGGGGAACAAGTGCCAGTAACATACAAACTGTGTTCAAAGTACAAAAAAGAGCCATAAGGATAATAACAAACAGCAACAACAGGGCCCACTGTCTATAATTATTTAGAAAGCTAGGAATTCTAACTGTTTCTTGTGAGTAAATCTTTCAGAACATAATGTTCATTAAGAAAAATCTCAACATGTACAACACAAACAGCCTAATACATGACCATGAAACAAGAGCTTGTCACCACCTCCATCTAGATAGAAAGAACAAGGCAAAGACGCAAAAAAGTATATTTTATAATGGGATAAAACTGTATAACAAATAACCACAAGAAATTAAAGAAATAAATGAGCCCCTCACTTTCAGACAAAAGCTTAAAACCTTTTTAGTAAGTAAAAGTTGTTATACTGTAAAAGAATATTTAACATAGATGTAGATTATTAGCAACATATGACATTATCACCAAAATATTATGTAATTATAAATGTGTGTATGACTAATTATAAAAACTACACAAAATATGAGAAACCTGTTTCATTGTAAATGTAAATGTGTGCTCATGTGTTGTAAACTGACGACATCCATACAGTATTTATTGTTCCCCGGATGAATAAATGAATAAATAAATAAACACACTGGCTGACCTACAGGCTGTTATGAATTATTAAGAAGTTATATAGTAATAAGAATTTTGTAGGGAATGATGCAAAATAGCATGTCCCACTTGGCAGATAGATTGAACTGGAGGTGGAAGATACCAAATAAAAGCCCCTCCCCCATTAGTTTATAAGTTATGACTGCATGTGAATTTATGGGAAGGGGGATAAGTATAACTATATTCAATACTTTGAAACATCTAAACATGAGTGTAGCTCTACCAGCTGAAGAGTAATAACGAGTGCAGTAGATCTCACAGTAACTTAACCTGTGTGTTAAGTGATTACATAAACCTTTGAGAGCTATGTCTGATGACATACATACGGGATTATGCAAGCTACAGCTGAGGGTAAATTCACACTTATGTTCATATTGTTCAAACAGTAACACAAAATTAGCATTGTAGAAACACTTGAACACTATATTCAAACACAGACTTACCAGTAAACCTGAACATAAAATGCAATGAAAACATGTGTACATATATATCAGTTTGTAGTAAGTATACGATGATGGTTTCAACAGCGATTAGCTGAGTGAAAAATATAAATATCAAACAGAAGATTTTGAGACATAGATAGGATTATAAGCAACACTCTGCTGTTGGAAGAACATGGATTTACAACTAGTAGTTCACCTGTTCTCATGGTTTGTGAAAACAAATACTAGTAAAAGAAGATGCCTGATGTTTATCTTAAACAGAAGATGCTTTCTGAAATTCCCACAATTTCCCTTTCCTCGTGTAGTGGTGAAATTGATCTTGTTGCATTGATGATATCAGTTTTCTGGTTGTTACAAGGGATATAAAGATCCCGAGAAGTAAGTTCTTCACTCACTGAAATAAAAAGGAGAAAATTTTCTTAGAGCTAAAAATTCCTTTCTTTATAAATATGTTCATGTATATTTTGTACACATGAGAAAACAAATCTTACATGACAACAGACATATTAGAAAGTGCAAATACACGTGAAAGAGCGCTACACAAGTTGTGCAATGTACCTCAGTTGCCATATAGTGGTTAAAAAATAGTGCTGTGTTACGATTCAAGTTCGCAGTTGCCAAGTGATTCATCATCTGTAATGCAGAAAGTTTAAAAAATCCACAGTGCTGAGCTAAATAATTGGAACAGTGGCATTTGTGTGCTAATGGAAAGGTCAACACTCACCATAATGTTGATGAAGATTTCACCCAGACATAGCTAGTCCATCATGGTTCTTTGGCCTCAGGATGCAGTGTAGACCATCATAGCTTACGTAATCCGTAGGCAGGTGTAATTAGTTACCCTAAGTGGGCACTATCAACAGTTCACACTTCACCAAGCATGCAAATAATGCTCTGCATGGTCGGAAAACCATAGTGTGAGGAACTTCAAACAATGGAGTCAGCTCACACCGATGACTTAACAACAACAGAAAAACAAGGGAAAGAGAAGGTGCAAATTTTTGTTGCATACTAAAGGAGAAGCATGCAGTTGTCATAAATATAAATAAAGAAAGATACAACACGAGAGAAGGAAAATTGCTACTCACCATGTAGCGGAGATACTGAGTCGCGATAGGCACAATAAAAAGTTTCACACAATCATAGCTTTTGGCCATTAAGGCCTTTGTCAGCAGTAGACACACATACACACATGCACACACACACACTCATGCAAGCGCAACTTGCACATACGTCCGCTTTCTCAGAGAGCTGAATGTATACTGCGAGCAGCAGCACCAGTGCATCATGGGAGTGGCCACTGGATGGGGGTAAGGAGGAGGCTGGGGTGGGGAGGGGGAGGGATAGTATGGCGGGAGTGGCGGACAGTGAAGTGTTGCAGTTTGGACGGAGTGTAGGAGAGAAGGTGCGGAGGGGGGAGGGGGTAAGTAGCGGAAACAAGAGAAATAAAAAGAAATTAAAAGACTGGGTGTGGCGGTGAAATGACGGCTGTGTAGTGCTGGAATGGGAACAGGGAGAGGGCTGGATGGGTGAGGACAGTGACTAACGAAGGTTGAGGCCAGGAGGGTTATGGGAATGTAGGATGTATTGCAGGGAAAGTTCCCACCTGCGCATTTCAGAAAAGCTGGTGTTGGTGGGAAGGATCCATATGGCACAGGCTGTGAAGCAGTCATTGAGATGAAGGGTATCATATTTGGCAGCGTGTTCAGCTACTGGATGGTCCACTTGTTTTTTGGCCACAGTTTGTCAGTGGCCATTAATGTGGACTGACAGCTTGTTGGTTGTCATGCCTACATAGAATGCAGCACAGTGGTTCCAGCTTAGTTTGTAAATCACATGAATGGTTTCACAGGTAGCTCTGCCTTTGATGGGATAGGTGATGTTAGTGACTGAACTGAAGTAGTTGGTGGTAGGAGGATGTATAGGACAGGTCTTGCATCTAGGTCTATTACAGGGGTATGAGCCATGGGGTAAGGGATTGGGAGCAGGGGTTGTGTAAGGATGGATGAGTATATTGTGTAGGATCGGTGGACAGCAGAATACCACAGTAGGAGGGGTGGGAAGGTTAGTGGGTAGGACATTTGTCATTTCAGGGCAGGATGAGAGGTAATCGAAACCCTGGTGGAGAATGTAATTCAATTGCTCCAGTCCTGGATGGTACTGAGTTACGAGGGGAATGCTCCTCTGTGGCCGGACTGTGGGACTTTGGGAGGTGGTGGGAGACTGGAAAGATAAAGCATGGGAGATTTGTTTTTGTACAAGGATGGGAGGATAATTACAGTCAGTGAAGGCTTCAGTGAGACCCTCGGTATATTTAGAGAGGGACTGCTCATCACTGCAGATGCGATGTGCCACCCATGGACCATCCGGTAGCTGAACACTCTGCCAAACGTGATACCCCTCATCTGAATGACTGCTTCACAGCCTGTGCCATATGGATCCTTCCCACGAACACCAGTTTTTCTGAATTGCGCAGGTGGGAACTTTCCCTGCAGTACATCCTACATTCCCATATTCCCATAACCCTCCTGGCCTCAACCTTCATTAGTCACTGTCCTCACCGATCCAGCCCTCTCCCTGTTCCCATTCCAGCACTACACAGCCATCATTTCACTGCCACACCCAGTCTTTTAATTTATTTTTATTTCTCTCCTTTCTGCTACTTACCCCCTCCCCCCTCCACACTTTCTCTCCTACCCTCCGTCCAAACTGCAACACTTCACTGTCCACCACTCCCACCATACTATCCCTCCCCGTCCATGCTCCAGCCTCCTCCTTACCCCCACCCAGTCGCCACTCCCATCATGCACTGGTGCTGCTGCTCGCAGTGTAGTTTCAGCTCTCCGAGACTGCAGACGTGTGTGCAAGTTGTACTTGCGTGAGTGTGTGTGTGTGTTTGTGTATGTGTGTCTACTGCTGATAAAGGCCTTAATGGCCAAAAGCTATGATTGTGTGAATCTTTTTATTATGCCTATCGCGACTCAGTATCTCCGCTATATGGTGAGTAGCAACTTTCCTTCTCTCGTATTGTTACATTCCATCCTGGATTTCCCATTGTTTGATTTACTAAAGAAAGATAAATATTTAATTGAATGTGAAAAAGGACTACATGATATGAAGCAAAATTTTTAATACTTTTGTTATATATGTAAAGTACTTGATTTATTTGTAATTTTAATATACTGTAACAAAATTTTTGCTAAACTATCTGATACATAAAGAATCTGATAAATCAGGGTTCCCACTTATCTGACACTTATTAGTCAAATGCTATATTAAAGAAAAATAGAGATGTGGCATCTGTGGTGCAGAGCACCCTATCTTTGTGACTTTTGTTTCTTTGGACTGTTTTGTTCTAGACTTCGCTTTTGTACTACTGCCATTTTTTTATGTATCATTGATTAATAAATGCATATTCGATACTTAATGTATGTTATCTCCAACCAATCCTACGTGATAACCACAGTGGTGACCCCAACACCATCGTCATCTCACCACGAGTTATTTTGTGCTTGTTTTCATCATTTATGAACTTCGTGTGCCAGCCCCCATTGTTTCTGCCACACTGGATCTACCAGGGTCTTTCATTGTTACTATGCTTGCGACCACAAGTGGACAAGTGTACCTACTTCGAATTTGGTTAAAAGTGAACAATTATTTACAACCACCTAACCTTAACCGACACAACACAGGCACTGCCTATCGTGTCAGCACAACAACAGCCACAATATGGACAGTGCACACCACCGAACGACAACATGGACGACCTTCCAGTTATAGACAATGTGATTTATCCTTCATCTATGTTGTTACCTTTGGGATGGTTTGACATGTCAACGAAGTTCCAGAACTGTGAATCAAACATTTCTATGCACAGGGTAGCACATTCTAATATGCACCGTGTCACAACACCCCCTCCACTACCCCCCGTCATGGCAACATTGGTCGCCTCAACTGTGCTGGCTTCCGCGACTGTCGCACCGTGGTTGCATCATGACCGCCTTCCGCTCACTTTTGTAACGGCGTCGGCCGTTCCGCCCGCGCTGGTTGTTGGGTCAGCCCACCCACCATGGCTTCACCATGACCATCTCCCAACTGCTGTTGCAACGGCACCGGCCATTACATCCACGACATGTTCTTCGTCGGGCTTGCATGTTGGACACACCATGCCGACTTATACGCCTGCTCCCTCCGCACTCTGTGCTGCATGCGGCTACTGCCCCATACAGATCTTGAGCGACGCACCATTCACTGCTACCGCACTTCGAAAGCACTGCTTATCAAGTGCCTTTCTTGCCCTCCGGCAGAGGCTACCTACCACATTATTCATGATGAGCACCTCAACGACTGCACCCCTTCGCAGCTTTGGCAGCACCTACGAGCATTAATCGATGATCAAGCATTACCTGATGATGCGCTTTGGACATTGTGGATGGTCAAGATGCCTTCGGATCTGCAACTTCATTTGCTGTTTCACGTCGTCCGACCCACTAGAGGTTCATTTATGCATGGCGGATCAAGCTTACGCTATCATTCGTCACTGACACTGCCTGTCACGAATGACATCTCCATCACCCTCAGTTGGCACGCTTGCACCTCCAGTTCCATGCACTGCCGGCACAGGGCAGCACGCTTGCCATGGCACCTCACCTACCAGTCAGGAGCTGCCACCTAGCAGCATACAGGAGGTACTGCCAGCAGGCTCCCGACAGCAGTCGACCTCGCCCGAGCAGCAACCCGATCAGCTACCGGCCCCAACACACTCAGCTGTGACCCCCTCCCGCACCACACCACCTTGCTGTGCTGATTCCATGCTACTTAAGGGGATGCCACCTGTAGCTGCCGTGTGTTTGTGGCTAACCAAACGAGACCAGTGAACACATTTAGGCGCCACATCCCACCACGTTCCTTCACCGTGACTATCGTCGGATGCTGCACCACTCGCTTCAGCGACGCGATAACTCTATGCCACAGACATGTCAACAGGCATCCACTTTCTCGTCGACCAACATTAGTATAATCCTGGCCAAGTACACTGCCAACACATTATCACCTTATATCTTCACCTTGAACGCTGCCAATCATTCTCCTATTGTGGCCATGGCTTCATCAAGATGTTGCTTCTCCTATCAACAGTTCACACCTATCCTTGGACCTTCCACGTTGCCGACGTGGATGAACACGTGATTGGGTCGGATTTTCTACACCATTATGAATTTTCACTGGACCTGCAGACTGCCGCACTCCACCACGCATCTGGCTCTACAATTCCATGTTCACACGAGTTCAGTACGACTTCCCTCTCTGACTACTTGGCTACACTTTCCACATGTGGATCCCTGGTCGAGTGCATTACTACACGGCTCTCTGACCTGTCGGACATGCGCTCACAAATCGACGAACTCTGCACCGAGAACGATGCCATATGCACCGGCAATGCCTCTACCTCCGCTGAATTGTCACATGCACAGTGTACCATACATTGCCTGTCTGCAGACCCTCACCGAGGTGATCCATCAGACGCCTCTACAGAATCTTCTCATCAATCTGCTCCTTTGTTGAGCAGTCCACCACCCGCTGTTGTTTTCTCCCTACCACGGACGAGTCTACAAGACGCGTCTGCATGTTCCGCTCCTGCACTGCATCTTCCATCGCTGACTTCAGCTGACTTCCCGCCTATGCCAGCCCAGTACACCAATGTCAGGGAACCGATGTTGCCTGCAGATAACTTCTTGATCCCTATTGGTGACCCTCCTACACAAGTATCAACCATCAGTAATGGCACTTGCATAGGATTCCCACTACTGATGACCCACCTGTTCGTAATAAGGTCAGGTGCCTTAACGCTTCGAAACATCTGTGTGCTAAGGAGATCGATCACGATCTGTTGGCTCGGGCATCCTCCGCCCCTCCGATAGCAACTGGTCTTCACCTCTTCCCCTTGTTCCCAAAAAGAATGGCACCTTACACATGTGCGGGGACTACAGGTCCCTTAATGCTCGCACCATTATCGGTAACTACCCCATCTCACATATCCAGGATTTCACGCAATTACTCCATGGTTCTAACTTTTTCTCCATTTTAGATTTTTCCAAGGCTTATCATCAGATCCGTATGCATTCACTGGACATTATGATATTCTGAAGATGGCCATCATCACACCCTTCGGCCTATTTCAATACTGTTACATGCCTTATGGATTGAAAAACGCTGTGCAGACGTGGCAGCGGCACATTGGTTCCATTTTGATCCCCCTGCCATTTGCTTTTGCTTTCTTAGTTGATATACTGATCTTTTCCTCCTCCGCTGAGGAGCATCGAGTTCACCTTGATGCAGTCCGTTCGGCCCTCACTGCCAACAGTGTTGTGATCAACCATGATAAATCTCAACTGTGTTCCACATCAGTTACCTTCCAGGGCCATACTGTCTCTGCTGATGGCCTCTGACCAACGAATTCTCATGTCAAAACCATACTTGATCTTCCTCTCCCTGAGGACAGCTCCATCGTTTCCTGGGTATGACAGACTTTTACCAAAGCCATATTCCTCAAGCTGCCTATGTTGAAATGGCTCTCACCGATGCTCTCTCCGGTTAAAACACCACTGGGAAACGGAAGCTGGAGTGGACCAAACCCATGCTTGACGCTTTTAGTAACCTTAAAACTGCCCTCTCAGAGCCATCTCACATGCCTACCCTGACCCTGAGGCCTGTGTCTCGATCACGACCGCCACCAGTGACTCAGCTGTGGGTGATGTTTTACAACAGCACACCGCTGACTCCACCCAACCCCTCCGCTTCTTCTCCAAGAAACTGACTAAGAGCCAGTGCAAGTGGTCAGCTTTCAACCATGAGCTCCTCAATGTGTACGAGGCGATTAAACACCTCTGTAGTGACCTCGAGGGGCGACCTTTGACAATCTAAACAGATCACAAGCCACTCGTGGACGCTATTCGTAATCCGACTAAGGACCTTCCACCGAGGCGTTTCCGCCATGTGGACTACATCTGTCAGCGCTCTTCTGACGTGTGCTATATCTGCAGCACGGAGAACGTTGTGGCGGACTACCTTTCTCGCATCTGCATGCTAACCGCACTGCTGAATATGGAGGAGCTCGCCCGACTACAAGCCGATGATGATGATATACAGCAGATAATATCAGACAGCGAATCATCACTCTCTGTCCAGCCCCATATACTACCTGGGTCGACGATGCCTGTCCTTTGTGACACCTCTATGGGCACACTCCACCCCCTGGTCCCTACCGCCCTTCGTCATAGGATCTTTACTGCCTTACACGGCTTAGCCCACCCTGAGACGTGAGCTACAACATGGCTGGTTACGAAGCACTTCATCTGGCCTGGCATGAAGAATGATTGTCACCCTTGGAGCCGTTTGTGCGTCCTGTGCCAGCATAGCAAAGTTGGCACACACGCTCATTCACCATTGGGAAGTTTGACATTCCAAAGGGGCGTTTTCGGCACGTCCATATTGACGTCGTTGGTCCCCTCCCCCTCCCAAGCGTTACAGATATATCTTATTGATCATCGACTGTGTGACCTGCGGGGTTGAGGCGGTCCAACTTATTGACATCATGGCCGAGATGGCGGCCCATTCTTTCATCTCGGCACGGGTTGCTCACTTCTTCTGTCCCCTGACTCTCGCGACTGGCCAGGGACACCAGATTGAGTCTGCCCTGTTTGCATGTCTCTGTGAATTCTGCGGCATAGCCACATTTCACATCACGGCCTACCACCCACAGGCGAGCAGCCTGGTCGAGCAGTGGCACTGCACACTCAAGGCCACGCTAATATGCCACGGGAGCGTATGGTCAGAGGACCTCCTGTGGGTCCCGTCGGGTGTTTACTTGGCCCATACAGAAGGTCTAAACGCCTTGCTCAATGACATTCTATACGGCAAACCCCTCCTTCTTTCCACTGAGTTCGTCGAGGATTCACCATTAGCCGCAATCGAGGATCTTCCCGCCCTGATCGAGTGGGTTCATATGCACATCGCACACCTCTGCACCCCTCCTTCCCCGCCCCCACACCACCCTGCCTGTGTTCATCCACAAGGAACTTGCTTTGTGCGACTTTGTGATGCTGCGGCAGCCCTGTAGCTGCTTTATTAGGGGCCTCACTGCGTTCTGCATCGCGGTATGAACACATTCGCCACCCACTTACATGGATGGCCACAGACAGTGTCTGTTAGTCGACTGAAACAGGCGTGGTCACTCACCGATCTGCCTCCCGACACTGCCGATCTTCCTTCAGCTGATGCGTCTCTGCCTGTGCAGCCCTTGGAACCACGGGACTCCTGCACCGCTGACACTGACACCCCTCACTTCCCACACTGGCTCACACCTACAACCACCGTGCAGGCACCAAGATTATGAATTTGTGTAATGAAGCTTCCGTCCGCTGTGCTCTGCACTACTGGGGGGAGGGGCTCCGTGGCATCTCTGGTGCAGAGCACCCTACCTTTGTGACTTTTGCTTCTTTGGACTATTTTGTTCTAGACTTATCTTTTGGCGCATTATTTGTACTACTGCAATGTTTGTTATGTATCAGTAATTAATAAATGTGTATTCGATACTTAGTGTGTGCTACCTCCAACTGATCCTACATGATAACCACAGATATATCTATATGCCGACATCTGAATGGTCAAAATAAATGTATCTGTCTCTTTGGCCATGAAAGCAGGTGATGCACCTTACCTTTTAGGGGAAAAACATAAAATCTATAAATTTGTACAAATTAATAAGAAAAGGAAATTTTGTATGTGTGCTATGCATATGAACCACAATCCACAGTAGGGGGCAGATGTAATGGCGCTTGGTAGATGTTTCCAAAGAGGTATACATAAGATAAAAAAGAAAGTGATGCACTGTAGAAGAGATTCTATTTGGTGAGAGAGATGTGACTGTCACTTTTTTTTTAAGTCAGCCGAAATAGAGAAGATTGTGGTGGGTCTTGATGACGAGAGGCACGAACATTTTGTTGTTACTCCTATTGTAATAGTTTTGTTAATAATATTGGATTTTGGGTTAATATAAATTGCATCAAGTAAAATACAGTGCCTGTCTATTTCTTTGACAAACATCTCACTTCATCAAAAGATGAGTTTCTTTCATTAGGTGACATGTTCAACAGTTAGCAACTGCAAGGGTAGCTTTATTCAAGATGACCTTCCCAGTAGAAAGAAGAGGTAAAGTTTCCCACCAAGAAGAAAATATAATTAACAACATTCACTATTAAATTTCCTGGAAAGTTTATTTCAGGTATATTTGATAGTGTCTGTTTGGCATTCGGCCATAAAAGCATTTTGTTAACTTCCATTTATGACTTCACAATTAAAAATCAGAAAACACTTCCAGTCCAAAAACTCTTAATTCATCATGCAGCCAGGAGTAAAAATAGAAAATAATACAAGCAAAAGTTGCAGCAAGGATCAGGTGAAGTTAGTATTGGGTGCACTCCTTCCTCATCCGAGTCCATTGGAAGCTAGCTTAATAAAGTCTTTCTGTGGCGAAACAACTCAAGATGTAACCATGTTCATTAATGATGTTATGCCTACCATCGCAATGAGTGGTTGGTGAGACAAGAATTGTCTCCATGTGGCTAAATTACGATTGACAGACAAAGCTGAAGCATATGTTTTACATGCATTGCTAAGTTCTTAGCATGGCACAAACTCTTCAACAGTAGGCTGACAGTTGATGTCAGTACTGTCATAAGTAGAATAGCACAAGATTCTTCAGAGAAAGTTGTGAACCTTAATTCAAAAACACAATAAATCAGTAAAAACCTTTTGAGATGGAATTCGTTAGATGAATGCACAGATGTATGAACACCTGCAAAACACAGAAGCTGATAAGTCTTGCAGTGAAATGTCAAATATAGAGCTTTAGGTATTTTTCTGTGTCATATCCCTGCCGATATATCAGTGGACTTTGGATGGTGACTTAGCCGAAGTTCTTCAAGTCACTATGCAACTGGAGGAAATTGCCTTTGCCACAAAAATACATACGAATCACTGTGTTTACATTTCAGAGTTAAAGTTCTATAAATGTGGGCATAAAGGTTATGTACAAAAGCAATGTGGGCAGCCTCAACGATTTAGTTGTGGATAAGTTGGACACCAAGCACAGGAATGTAGAAATTGAAAGCAGGGAAAACAATTGTAGCAGAGGCAGCCATCAAACACAAACAGTATTGCTTCATCTGCCAAAAGTGTTCCTAGTAGTGCATAACTCTGCGGAAATAAATGCACAGTTGCTGCTTGGCAGACTTGATGGAGGTTAACAAGCATAAATTTATGGCAGACATGAATGCACATACA
Organism: Schistocerca serialis cubense; assembly: GCF_023864345.2. Taxonomy (NCBI): domain Eukaryota; kingdom Metazoa; phylum Arthropoda; class Insecta; order Orthoptera; family Acrididae; genus Schistocerca; species Schistocerca serialis. Next base: position 628,510,425 of record NC_064642.1, on the reverse strand, counting down.
CTATATGATCAAAAGAATCTGGACACCTGCCTGAAAATCACTTATAAATTCGTGGCGTCCTTCATCGGTAATGCTGGAATTGAAAATGGTGTTGACCCATCCTTAGCCTCGATGACAGCATCCGCTCTCACAGGCATACGTTCAATCAGGTGCTCGAAGGTTTCCTGCGGAATGGCAGTCCATTCTTCACAGAGTGATGCACTGAGGACAGGTATCGATGTCAGTCAGTGAGGGCTGGTACGAGGTCGACATTCCAAAACATTCCAAAGGTGTTCTGTAGGATTCAGGTCAGGACTCTGTGCAGGCCAGTCCATTACAGGGATGTTATTGTCATGTAACCATTCTGCCACAGGCCGCGCATTATGAACAGGTGCTTGATCGCGTTGAAAGATGCAATCGGCATCCTCGAATTGCTCTTCAGCAGTGGGAAGCAAGAAGTGCCTGTGCTGTGATAGTGCCACACAAAACAACAAGGGTGCAAGCCTTCTCTATGAAAAAAATGACCACACCATAACACCACCCTCTTCGAATTTTACTGTCGGCTCTATACATGTTGGCAGGTGTTGTTCACCAGGCATTCGACATACCCACACCCTGCCATCGGATCGCCACATTGTGTGCCGTGATTCATCACTCGACACAACGTTTTTCCAGTGTTCAACCATCCAATGTTTATGCTCCTTACACCAAGCGAGGCATCATTTAGAATTTACCAGTGTGATGTGTAGCTTATGAGCAGCTACTCGTCCACGAAATCCAAGTTTTCTGACCTCCTGCCTAACTGTCATAGTACTTGCAGTGGATCCTGATGCAGTTTGGAATTCATGTTTGATGTTCTGGATAGATGTCTGCCTATTACACATTATGATCCTCTTCAACTGTCGGCGGCTCTGTCAGTCAACAGACGAGGTTGACCTGTACGCTTTTGTGTTGTATGTGTCCCTTCACATTTCCACTTCACTATCATATTGGAAACAGTGGGCCTAGGTATGTTTAGGAGTGTCGAAATCCCATGTACAGACGTATGACACAAATGACACCCAATCCCCTGCCACGTTCAAAGTCCGCGAGTTCTGTGGAGTGCTGCATTCTGCTCTCTCATGATGTCTAATGACTACTGAGGCTGCTAATATGGCGTACCTGGCAGTAGGGGGCAGCATAATGCACCTAATATGAAAAACATGTGTTTTTGAGGGTGTCTGGATACTTTGTATCACATAGCGTATGTCAGTCATCACTGTGGACCTTGTAGGCAGAAAGACACTTAAGTCTCTGCATAACAAATTACATAGGTTTAGTGAGCATGATGTAGAGTTGTTAGGAATGATACTGCTCAGTTTTAGTACTGCAACTAAAAATTTTCATTTCATAGCAAAGTGTTACTGTATATAGGTGATGGATATTCAGAGATTCTTGGGCTGGACTTTCCCAACAAACACCACACAAAGCTCAATCTTTTGTGGTATACAATATAACTCAGTGGGGATTTGTTTCCATTGTAGGATATAGCCACAAGGGAGTTAATGTCGCAAGCACACCCACCATGGAGGTAGAAACCATACTGCACACTGAAGCCTCTCCAGCCCGTAATGAAGGAGTTCACGGATCAGCAATTGGCAGAAGGTGTAATAGAGCATAGCTATAGACCATGTAGTGCAGCAGTGGTCACTGTACCAAAGAGAGACTGGGTGGTACAAGGAAATAGAGATTTTATTGTGACTATTGATTTCTCAACAGATGTCCAATTCCAAGCATTGTGGAAACATTGGACAACTTAGGACAGTGCCAGTATTTTACAATGTGGCTCTAAGAAGTGGATTTCACCAGTTGGAGATAGTCCCAGAAGATAGACCAAAGACAGCTTTCACTGTACCATGGCATCGTTACCAGTACCGTAGAAGCTGTTTGGGCTTAAAAATGCACGTTACAGAGGTTATTAGCTGGAGTGCTACTTGGACTGAAGCCCGAAACACGCATTGTATATTTGGATGATATCATTATATTCTCAAAAGGAGTGCCAGATCACATGAAATGCTTGGAAGACATGTTCAGCAGACCATCAGTACATCTGCCTCTTGACATAGATAAATTGCATTCTGCGCAGGCCAAGTTGAAGTATCTAAGACATATGATTAGCAGGAAATGTGTTCAAACCGATCCTTGCATATAGAGGCAAGCTAGAACTTTGCAATAGCACAGGCCATGAAACAATTACAGTCATTGGTTCAAATGATTCTGAGCACTATGGGACTTAACATCTGAGGTCATCAGTCCCCTAAAACTAAGAACTACTTAAACCTAACGAACCTAAGGACATCACACACATCCATGCCTGAGGCAGGATTCGAACCTGTGACCGTAGCGGTCGCGCGGGTCCAGACTGAAGCACCTAGAACCGCTCAGCCACACCGGCTGGCTACAGTCATTTCTGAACTTATGTAAATGTTGTCTAAAATTTTTAAAAAGTTTTGCACAGATAACAGAACTATTAAATTAGTTATTAAGGAAATGTAGCAAATTCAAGTGGTCAGTGGAATGTCAAATGAAATTTGAAACAATGAAGACAGCATTAGTTTCTGATGTACTGATCTTTCCAATTTTGAGAAGGAGTTTACCTTCTCATGGAATGTCAGGAGTGGGGCAGTTGGTTGTATTTTGATCCAGATTCTTGATGGAAAGAAACATCCAGTAGCATATGCTTCAAGATAGCTGAATATAACAACTCCACTATGGAAAAGGAAATGCTAGCCATTATATTTGTGATCACAGATGTGTGCTGTTATTTAAATGGCCAGAAGTTTAACATAATAACAGATCACACATAGCTGGTAGGGTTGAAAGTTCCTTCAGTTAAATTAACAAGGTGCGCACTCAAACTCTATGAGTTCGATTATGAGGTTATTCATAAACCAGACAGAAAGCACATGAAAGTGCACACATTGAGTAGAAAGTTGCAGTATTGAACGCACTAGGTGAAAGTGTAATGGAGTGGCAGAGAGTGCAGGCACCTACAAACACTCTCAGACATCCAGGTCACAACCAAAGTTTGTGATGCATGATGGCTTACTTTGCAGAATAACTAAATGCGGACCATACATAGTGGCTACAACAGCACTCCAGGACATGATGTCACAACGGGCACATGGCCATATTTTGTTAGGTCATGGAGGATTCAGAATGATGGACAGATGATGCATGGAAAGATTATGGTAGAATACAAGAAAGCATCATGTTGAGAAGTAACGGAAGGACTGTGTACCTTGTGCAACAGAGCAGAGTTTAGTCATCAATTACTGAGTTTGATATTCTGGAACTGTTTAACAGAACATGTGCAGGAAATAAATATGTAATGACAATTATAGATCAATTTTCAAGGTTTATAACAATAAAAGTGATTCTAGACAGCAGGATAGTACAGTAGCTCTCACTGTAGTTAACAGCTAGATACTTAAATTTGGTGTGCGATACCTTAATTATGGATCAGGATACAAATTTTATATCAGTCTTGAAGAAGGAGTTATGTCATGTGCTTCAAATTGAGAAATTACATACAAGCTCGTTCCATTCATAGACTAATCGCAGAACAGAGAGAGTGCACAGGAACATTCCTAAAATGTTATTATGTTAATAGTCAGCACAATGATTGGGATACGCACCTCCAACACACAGATTCTGTACATAATTTTGAAGTATGTACTAGCACAGATATGTCACTATTTAAGATAGTGTATGTTAGGAAAATACTGTCCCCTCGGATATGATTCCTAAACTAGGATCTAACTGTGAATTAGTCAAAACGTTTCTAAAAAGGATAAGTGAGGTGTGGCCGAAAATGAAGCAAGCTAACACCAAAGCCTTGGAACAACAAGAACAGTTGGGACAGCATATAGGAATGCCACCTCAGTATTGAGTGGCTCAGAGGCTTTTAGGTACTAATCCTCACAAAGGAAAGTCGAAGCAGTTCTTTACTAACTATCAGGATCCTTAGTAAGTCACAGAGAAGACTTCATCAGTGAACATTAAGGCGTGATTTCCAAGTAAAATATATCAACGGAAGCTCTGATAGCAGCTGTTTTTACTTGGCATCCTTTATGGGACCACTGAAACAACTGTCATCACAACTGATTCATTTTGGACAAGTTATGTGATGGTGTGGTGGCAGAATTACAGACTGTAAGTACACAATGCACTTCATTAATCTCTTATCTCTCTCATTGTCTTAACATGAGAGGCAATAATAAACCCGAAGTAGCATAGCTGAAAAACAAAGTTTTCAAAGCTATCTCATTTGGGCAGCTTCATTAATTCATCCTGTCTGAGAAGTGCCTTGCATAGAATGCTTGTGTCTACTGTATGTTGTCCAACACTCAGGGGTCCTTGTAGGACAATAGTAGTGCTGTGAAGAACATGCACATTTCGCAATATCATCAGCAAATTGTGGTGAAACTTCGATTGGCTTCCAAAATATGCTCCACTTCAAACCCACTACTCCAAAAGCAAAGGTCTGGGAAAGCGTTTGTTGAAATATTCATTCCACAGATCTAAAACACATTGACTATAATACACTCCTGGAAATGGAAAAAAGAACACATTGACACCGGTGTGTCAGACCCACCATACTTGCTCCGGACACTGCGAGAGGGCTGTACAAGCAATGATCACACGCACGGCACAGCGGACACACCAGGAACCGCGGTGTTGGCCGTCGAATGGCGCTAGCTGCGCAGCATTTGTGCACCGCCGCCGTCAGTGTCAGCCAGTTTGCCGTGGCATACGGAGCTCCATCGCAGTCTTTAACACTGGTAGCACGCCGCGACAGCGTGGACGTGAACCGTATGTGCAGTTGACGGACTTTGAGCGAGGGCGTATAGTGGGCATGCGGGAGGCCGGGTGGACGTACCGCCGAATTGCTCAACACGTGGGCGTGAGGTCTCCACAGTACATCGATGTTGTCGCCAGTGGTCGGCGGAAGGTGCACGTGCCCGCCGACCTGGGACCGGACCGCAGCGACGCACGGATGCACGCCAAGACCGTAGGGGACCGCACCGCCACTTCCCAGCAAATTAGGGACACTGTTGCTCCTGGGGTATCGGCGAGGACCATTCGCAACCGTCTCCATGAAGCTGGGCTACGGTCCCGCACACCGTTAGGCCGTCTTGAAATAAGAACACCGTGAATTCATTGTCCCAGGAAGGGGAAACTTTATTGACACATTCCTGGGGTCAGATACATCACATGATCACACTGACAGAACCACAGGCACATAGACACAGGCAACAGAGCATGCACAATGTCGGCACTAGTACAGTGTATATCCACCTTTTGCAGCAATGCAGGCTGCTATTCTCCCATGGAGACGATCGTAGAGATGCTGGATGTAGTCCTGTGGAACGGCTTGCCATGCCATTTCCACCTGGCGCCTCAGTTGGACCAGCATTCGTGCTGGACGTGCAGACCGCGTGAGACGACGTTTCATCCAGTCCCAAACATGCTCAATGGGGGACAGATCCGGAGATCTTGCTGGCCAGGGTAGTTGACTTACACCTTCTAGAGCACGTTGGGTGGCACGGGATACATGCGGACGTGCATTGTCCTGTTGGAACAGCAAGTTCCCTTGCCGGTCTAGGAATGGTAGAACGATGGGTTCGATGACGGTTTGTATGTACCGTGCACTATTCAGTGTCCCTGGTGTACGGCCAGTGTAGGAGATCGCTCCCCACACCATGATGCCGGGTGTTGGCCCTGTGTGCCTCGGTCGTATGCAGTCCTGATTGTGGCGCTCACCTGCACGGCGCCAAACACGCATACGACCATCATTGGCACCAAGGCAGAAGCGACTCTCATCGCTGAAGACGACACGTCTCCATTCGTCCCTCCATTCACGCCTGTCGCGACACCACTGGAGGCGGGCTGCACGATGTTGGGGCGTGAGCGGAAGATGGCACTGCGTAGGATCCTACGGTCTTGGCGTGCATCCGTGCGTCGCTGCGGTCCGGTCCCAGGTTGACGGGCACGTGCACCTTCCGCCGACCACTGGCGACAACATCGATGTACTGTGGAGACCTCACGCCCCACGTGTTGAGCAATTCGGCGGTCCGTCCACCCGGCCTCCCGCATGCCCACTATACGCCCTCGCTCAAAGTCCGTCAACTGCACATACGGTTCACGTCCACGCTGTCGCGGCATGCTACCAGTGTTAAAGACTGCGATGGAGCTCCGTATGCCACGGCAAACTGGCTGACACTGACGGCGGCGGTGCACAAATGCTGCGCAGCTAGCGCCATTCGATGGCCAACACCACGGTTCCTGGTGTGTCCGCTGTGCCGTGCGTGTGATCATTGCTTGTACAGCCCTCTCGCAGTGTCCGGAGCAAGTATGGTGGGTCTGACACACCAGTGTCAATGTGTTCTTTTTTCCATTTCCAGGAGTGTATTATCCTTCTCACGTTGCATAAAGCGAAACACACTAGAAGAATAAAATATACCACCTTCCCCTTCCTTTCTATTTCCCCCAACATCGATTATAACGAATTTCCCCTGGTGATCTGCAACCGCTTATAGTATGATTGAAAGAGCAATTTTATGGCTGTAAAACTTTGTACCAGAATTTTCTGGGCATTCTAGACGAATGTGTTTTTTGCCAACGTCACCGACTGCAGGTGTAAATTTCAGTATGTTATATAAATCATTTACAGTATTTACAAAAACACTTTTGCATGTGGTGTGGTTCGAGGAAATCCCACAACATTTTGGTAGTTGACTCCACAATACTTATGACGGTTGTGAATCCTATTGTGGATGTCAGAGCCATGTCTCAAAAACTACTTCTGGTTTCTAGGGACCTGTAACAATTCTTGTTTCGTCAGCAAATGATGTTATTTCATTGGAAAACACTATAGTAGCTTGAATATCTGTTAGATGTGGAAGTTTTACCTATTAATCATATGGCAAAACATTCTCCTCTTTGCGTAATATCATTTGCCAAAATATTGTATCGATATCTGAAACTTTTTATGAGATATGAGGAATGTTACAAATACTTCATTCTAGCTTTTTCGCTCTCACACGAGTTGAGACGAAGTGCTTTACAAAGCGATGGAAATTCTTGAGACTGGTAACAGTTAGCGATATCCTTCTAAGTTTAAAGAATAATTCAGTATTTTAGCTATGGAGAAACACATGACCTAACACACACCAAACGCAAATTCATAGTGACCCCTAGTTTTCTAAGAAAACTTTTCGAAATTATTGCTATAGGTTGCTTAATTTTGAAATATTATGTCCATTAAAGAAATGATCGGCAGTTCATCATGAGGCTGACAAGTAAAGCTATGAGATGCACGAGAATCAAATTTTTTACCAAGTGGTTTCTTTAAAACTGGTTGAGAAAGATAGCACATCGGCCGGCTTGTGCGTTTGCCGTCCACGCAGTGAGTGAAGCGAGCCTCCCGGCCACGGCGCCGCTCCTTGCCCTGGTATTGGATTGGATTGTTTGGGGGAAGAGACCAAACTGCGAGGTCATCGGTCTCATCGGACTAGGGAAGGATGGGGAAGGAAGTCGGCCGTGCCCTTTCAAAGGAACCATCCCAGCATTTGCCTGGAGCGATTTAGGGAAATCACGGAAAACCTAAATCAGGATGGCCGGACGCGGGATTGAACCGTCGTCCTCCCGAATGCGAGTCCAGTGTGCTACCACTGCGCCACCTCGCTCGGTTGCCCTGGTATTCCCAGACACGAAGCAGCAGTGTGGCAGCTGCCTGACATACACCTCCGCTCTGTGCTGTAGCTCCGCTCCACTATAATCTGGGACTAAGACAGTTGGGAAGCTACCAGAAAATAAGCATGATACGCACAGTGTGCGTTAGGCACTGTGGTCATGCGACAAGTAGTAATATTTGGGTTTTGTTATGTTATATCCAGTGCTATTCAACACATTTAATATTTTATTCTTGTTCAAGTGTTAATGTGATTTTATATTAGTTGCCATGGATCGTTACAGGTTGTGTTTTGAATATGGGTTATTTCGTAGCTGATTTGTTTTGTATACGTGATTTGAAAGAGGGAGGGAATGATGGAAGTTCCTGTACTCAGGTGGCAGATCAGCAGGGACAACCAGATGAGTAGTTCTAGTCCTTACAATATGTGATCAAAAGTATCTGGACGCCCCCAAAAAATAACTTTTTCATATTAGGCGCACTGTGCTGCCACCTACTGCCAGGTACTCCATATCACCGACCTCAGTAGTCATTAGACATTGTGAGAGAGCACAATGCGGCGCTCCGCGGAACTCACGGACTTCGAATGTGGTCAGGTGATTGGGTGTCACTTGTGTCACATGTCTGTACGCTAGATTTCCACACTCCTAAACGGCCCTAGGTCCACTGTGAAGGGACACATACAGCACAAAAGCATACAGGCCAACCTCATCTGTTGACTGACAGAGACCGCTGACAATTGAAGAGGGTCGTAATATGTAATAGGCAGACATCTATCCAGAACATCACCCAGAAATTCCAAACTGCATCAGAATCCACTGCAAGTACTATGACAGTTAGACAGGAGGTCAGAAAACTTGGATTTCATGAGCGAGTGGCTGCTCATAAGCCACACATCACGCCGGTAAACGCCAAACGATGCCTCGCTTGGTGTAATGAGCATAAACATTAGATGATTGAACAGTGGAAAAACTTTGTGTGGAGTGACGAATCACAGTACACAATGTGGCGATCTGATGGCAGGGTGTGGGGATGGCGGATGCCTGGTGAACGTCATCTGCTAGCGGGTGTAGTGCCACCAGTAAAATTCGGAGGCAGTGGTGTTATGGTGTGGTCATGTTTTTCATGGAGGGGGCTTGCACCCTTGTTGTTTTGCGTGGTACTATCACAGCACAGGCCTACATTGGCATTTTAAGCACCTTCTTGCTTCCCACTGTTGAAGAGCAATTTGGGATGCCGATTGCTTCTTTCAACATGATCAAGCACCTGTTCATAATGGACAGCCTGTGGCGGAGTGGTTACACGAGAATAACATCCCTGTAATGGACTGGCCTGCACAGAGTCCCTACCTGAATCCCACAGAACACCTTTGGGATGTTTAGGAAAGCCAAAAAAGGAGAGGAGCTGTAGAAGATGGGTGGGTGTGTTGGTAGAGGGCTGCACACAAAGAGGGTGGGAGACAAGAATATGGAGGAGATGTTCCATAAAAACACGGGAGAACTGCCGGATATCAGTAACGTTCTGCCACAATATTTCGGCGCAGAGTCTTCTGGCCATCTTCAGGTGAATGCCACTGTAGTAGTACTGGCGAGTACGCACTAAGCTCCGCTATTTAAAGCCTTCTGAGGTGACATTGCGCATGCGCTGCTCAGCGTGCGCGTCCATAACGGCTCCGTGCGCTGCGCCTCGCGCCCTCCACTGTGAAAGCCTGGCGTATCGGTATCAGGTTGATTTCCATCTTTATGCAGATAACTACGTCGACTACGAAGTTTCTCTATAACAGGATTCCAAGCAGAGTTTAGCTGATAACCGCTATCTCGATTGATGAGAGTCTCGTTGTCAGACAATCTTATTTCCACAGAGTCATTGATAATCAAGCTCCAAAAGTTTGATGTATGGGCCAAAATTTTTGTGTCGTCGTAATTCATGGAATGGTCTGTGGAAATACAATGTTCGGCGATTGCGGACTTGGTGGGTTGGAGAAGGCGAGTATGCCGCTGGTGTTCCACAATGCGTTCCTGCACAGTTCGTGTCGTTTGCCCTATATATGATTTGCCGCATTCACCCGGAATTTTGTAAACACCTGGTTTACGCAGGCCCAGGTCGTCTTTAACGGATCCCACCAGTGATGAAATTTTGGAAGGAGGACGAAAGATGACTCTCACTTGATACTTTCTCAATATTCTGCCTATCTGTGAAGAAATATTCCCAATAAATGGTAGATAAACAGTCGACCTGAAAGCCTCTTCCTCTTCCTCTTCCTTGCTCCGTCGTTTGTAGGTCATCATCACTCTGTTCACTTGCCTAGGTGAAAAGCCATTCTTCAAAAATACTTTTTGCAGGTGTTCCAGTTCCGCTTGAAGACTGTTGGCGTCAGAGATAGTATGGGCCTAAGATCCACAAGGAAAATATGCCATTACGTCCAATTGTGAGTAACATTGGAGCAGCCACCTACGACCTAGCAAAATTCTTGGCATCTTTGCTCAAACCAATGATAGGCAAGTGTGCACTTCACATAAAGAATTCTAGTGATTTTATCAGTCGACTTCAGTCACTACAACTGCAAAGTAGTGACTTATTGGTCAGTCTTGATGTGGTTTCACTGTTCACAAAGGTGCCTCTGGTGGACTCACTACACCTCATTGGCAATATATTTGGTGCAGACATTACAGCGTTGTTTGAGCACACTCTCTCCTCTACATATTTTATATTTAACAACGAATTTTACGAACAATCTGATGGTGTCGCCATGGGGAGTCCTTTGACTCCCCTGGTGGCCAATCTTTTTATGGAGGATTTTGAGGAGAGAGCACTCGACTTTGTCACTTTTAAACCGACAGTATTTTGGCGGTACGTTGACGACACTTTTATAGTGGCCTCATGGTCTGGACCGTCTCCAAGAATTTTTGCGTCACATGAACTCCATGCATGAAAACATAAAGTTTACCATGGAGATAGAGAAAGATGGTTGTTTGCCATTTTTAGACGTATTGGTGCGACGGAAGAGTGATGGCACACTTGGTCACTCGGTGTACAGAAAGCCCACTCATACAGACCTATATCTACAAGCTACTAGTTGCCACCATCCAGCACAAACAATGGGCGTTCTCAAAACCTTGGTCTACCGTGCCCATACTATCTCTGATGCCAACAGTCTTCAAGCGGAACTGGAACACCCGCAAAAAGTATTTTTGAAGAATGGCTTTTCACCTAGGCAAGTGAACAGAGTGATGAACACCTACAAACGACAGAGCAAGGAAGAGGAAGAGGCTTTCAGGTCGACTGTTTATCTACCATTTATTGGGAATATTTCTTCACAGATAGGCAGAATATTGAGAAAGTATCAAGTGAGAGTCATCTTTCGTCCTCCTTCCAAAATTTCATCACTGGTGGGATCCATTAAAGACGACCTGGGCCTGCGTAAACCAGGTGTTTACAAAATTCCGTGTGAACGCAGCAAATCATATATAGGGCAAACGACACGAACTGTGCAGGAACGCATTGTGGAACACCAACGGCATACTCGCCTTCTCCAACCCACCAAGTCTGCAATCGCCGAACATTGTATTTCCACAGACCATTCCATGAATTACGACGACACAAAAATTTTGGCCCATACATCAAACTTTTGGAGCTCGATTATCAATGACTCTGTGGAAATAAGATTGTCTGACAACGAGACTCTCATCAATCGAGATAGCGGTTATCAGCTAAACTCTGCTTGGAATCCTGTTATAGAGAAACTTCGTAGTCGACGTAGTTATCTGCATAAAGATGGAAATCAACCTGATACCGATACGCCAGGCTTTCACAGTGGAGGGCGCGAGGCGCAGCGCACGGAGCCGTTATGAACGCGCACGCTGAGCAGCGCATGCGGGACAGTGGTGGTAGAAACTATTGTATGGAGAGTGTGGGTACAGTAGGTTAATGTAGGTTCAGGAGCAGTGAATGTGTTGTAAGGATTATCCCTTCTGTGTAGCTTAGAAAAGATGGTGGTGGAGGGGAGGGTCCAGATGGCTTGAGTAGTGAAGCAGCAATTGGAATCAAGCATGTAATGTTCAGTTGTATCTTGTGCCACAGCGTGGTCTACTTTATTCTTGGCTACAGTTTGGCAGTGGCCATTCATCCTGGTTGACAGCTAGTTGATGGTCATACCAATATAAAATGCTGTAAAATGATTGCAGCAGATCTGGTATATGACATGGCTGCTTTTCAAGGTGGCCCAACCTTTGTTATGGTACGATAAGCCTGCAATAGGACAGGAAGTGCTGAATGAGTGGCTTGAGCAGGTCTTTCAACTGGGTCTTCCACAGGGATATCATCGATGTGGCAGGATGCTGGGACTGTGAGTGGCATAGGAAAGAACTAGGATGTTGTGGAGGTTGGATGGGCGACAGAACGCCACTTTAGGAGAGATGGGAAGGATCTTGGGTATGATGTCCCTCATTTCAGGGCACGATGATAAGTAATCAAAGCCCTGACGAAGGATGTAGTTCAGTTGTTCCCATCCGGGAAGGTGGAAGGTTTGGGGGTGTCTGGGGAAATGGCAAAAATACTGTTTTTCCTTTCATTTCATTATATAGGCCTCATTCGATTATAACTGACTGTTTTTGAACGAGATAACTTTTGTTTGTGTAGTGACAATGTTATAGCACAATAAAATACTTTTCTGCCATTACTCATGCCAAATAAATCCACTACCAACTGAAAGATTGTTGGGTCGCCACACTGCTTATCTAAGTATGGTGCTATACGACAGGGTCCTGTGTCCTTGTCTTCCTGCAACCTGTGAAAGACCCATCCAGGTAATGAAATGGAGACTAATAGTTTATTGTGAAGTCCAAATCACAGCACAATTTGACTTTTGCAAATACACAAAGAATTAACACAGGCATAAGGCACATTAAATGACAGAAAATATTGTACAGCCGACTGGAAATTGAGTCTCTAACTTATGGGTTTGGAGTGTGATACTTTAAGATTTATCAGGTTAAATATAAAAAGAATTACAGCATGTTTTTCTTTTTGTTTTCAGCTTCTAAATGGGTCGTACAGCTTCCTTGCTGTTCTGCTTCAGATGAACAACTCCAACTGAGAACTGGACTCGACTAAGATTGGGTTCTGCAGATATTCCTCAAATGGCGCTGCCGTTACATTAAAGAGGAACAAACCATGCAACCTTAATGCAGAATCTTTTAGCTCAGGCTTGTAGGTTTTACGTTTGTTTCATGCAGACAGTCCACTACCACTACCGGCCGTGATACCAGTCCCTACACTTGCACTTGTGGTGGACTTGCAAAGGCTAATATTCGCACCAAAATTAAAGTTATTCATTGATCTATATTTGTTTTAAAACAAAACCATGGAATTGTTCACAGTACCTTCCTAATATCTACATGAGGGAAAATATTGTGTGTCTTCTGGAATGCAGTTAGAAATCACTTCTCAAAAGCAGTCAACAAATCTCTTATGTATCTGTATACATACAAAGTAAAATACCTGCTCCTGTTTCCTGAATGTCATATTTGGTAGTATTCCCCCTTACAGTTAATTAGGGAACCTATAGGCGTAAAAAGTTAACAAAATAGAAGAAAAAAAATTCATGTTTCAGTATTGTGTCTTTTATGATGTAACGAATTTCAGTCACTGAAAGCTATACACCTTGCACTATTGAATGTTGGTACATAAGTTTAAGTGTGATTATTATTCTTTAAAATTTTTTACTCATTGAAATAAATACATTTTATCTTAACTCAGTTGAACACTAAAACTGACAAGTAACAAATTGTACTATCTTATGGAAATTCACTGAAACTTAATTACATTTTCCTTAGTAAAAGAGTGTACAGGAGAAAGGGAATTTTGTTCTACACTCATGCTCATAAATTAAGGATAATGCTGATACATGGTGAAACAACACTCTGGTGGGCGGTTTGGGGGTTTAAATCACCTCAGGGTATGACCATGCGGTGCATTTGACTTGCGGTCATCACACAGTGGTGCTGGCAGCAGTCCACATATGCAGAGGTGTGTTGGTGTATGTCAGAGTACGGTGCAGCAAGTAAGTGTGCAGATGTTTTCGGACGTGCTAATGGTGACAATGGCTCAATGAACACACATTGATGACTTTATGAGGGGTAGAATACTAGGGCGACTGGAGGCTGGTCAAACACAGCAGGTCATAGCATCGGCTCTCCGTGTACCACAAAGTGTGATCTCAAGATTATGGCAACAATTCCAGTAGACTGGAAAGGTGTACAGGCACTACAGTACAGGGCGTCCATAGTGTACAACACCACAAGAAGACTGATATCTCACCATCAGTGCCCGCAGACGGCCATAGAGTACTGCAGGTAGCCTTGCTCGGGACCTTACTGCAGGCACTGGAACGGTTGTCTCCAGACACAGTCTACAGATGACTGAACAGACATGGTTTATTCGCCCAGAGACCTGCAAGGTGTATTCCATTGATCCCAGGTCACAGAAGAGCCCATAAAGCCTGGTGTCAAGAAAACAGTACATGGTCACTGAAACTGTGGCCCAGGTTATGTTCATGGATGAGTCCAGGTATAGTCTGAACAGTGATTCCCACTGGGTTTTCATCTGACATGAACCAGGAATCAGATGCCAACCCCTTAATGTCCTTGAAAGGGACCTGTACGGAGGTCGTGGTTTGATGGTGTGGGGTGGGATTATGATTGGTGCATGTACATCCCTGCGTGTCTTTGACAGAGGAACTGTAACAGGTCAGGTGTATCGGGATGTCATTTTGCACCAGTATGTCCGCATTTTCAGGGGTGCAGTGGGTCCCACCTTCCTCCTGATGGACGATAATGCATTGCCCCACATAGCTGCCATAGTGCAGAAGTACCTTGAAACAGAAGATACCAGGTGAATGGAGTGGCCTGCCTGTTCTCCAGACCTAAACCCCATCAAGCACATCTGGGATGCTCTCGGTCGCCGTATCACTGCACGTCTTCAAACCCCTATGACACTTCAGGAGCTCCGGCAGGCACCGGTGCAAGAATGGAAGGCTATACCCCAGCAGCTGCTCAACCACCTGATCCAGAATATGCCAGCCCGTTGTGCGGCCTGTGTACTTGTGCATGGTGATCATGTCCCATACTGATGTCGGGGTACGTGGCAGGAAACAGTGGTGTTTTGTAGCACGTGTTTCGGGACGGTTTTCTCAACTTATTACCAATACCATGGATTTACAGATCTGTGTCGTGTGTGTTCCCTATGTGACTATGCTATTAGTGCCAGTTTTGTGTAGTGCCGTGTTGTATGGCACCACATTCTGCAATTATCCTTAATTTATGAGCATGAGTGTAGGTAATGCTTGATGCTAATGTGAATTCTTGACAGTAATGTGAAAGACTGGTTTCATTCACGGATGAGAAAAGCAGTGTTTTCAGTGGTTTGGGGAAATAACCAAGCACTAGGTACTGATAATTATTATGGATCTGTAGTTTTTCTCCTAGCAAAAATAGTTTTCTTTAATTTCTTAAAACACTTACTATCCATACAGAAAATCTTAAGAGTGTAAGAACGGGGGAAAATCAAACAAAACTTTTGTTGTTTAATGCCTATTACCCATCTTCCACTTGACTAAATTCATTCTTGTTTGTATGAACCTAGTGCACAATTTGGTTCCCCTGGGAAACATGTAATTTGTAACATAAATCTTTTACCTCACCCTTTCTGACAGTTCTTTCCATACAATGTCATTGGATTTAACAAATTGGTAAAATCTCTTTCGCCATACACAGTATCCATTGAAAATTCTTAGTTAATCCAGTGATATAGCTTAGTCTGTCAGAAAGACATTGAGTCTTAAAGAATGGCATTTTATTTTACCAAAGCTTAGATATTGATGTTTTCTGCATTTATAACTTTTAGAAAGTTCTTTTTCTTAAAGAAGTCCAAGCTGAATTTCCACAGAATGTTTCGTTCTTCAAACAACCCACTGACAGCCACCATGCCACATTCTGCTATTTTGAATAGTGTGCTAGTCGAGCCTCCACAGTATTTGCAGTAACTCATATCCTTAAGTTTCTCAAAATAATTTACTATTTTCTACTACATCTTCTGCAATTCCCAAGTCCAAACTCCTTTTGCTGTGCTTAACAGCATCTTTAAAGAAAATCTTATTAGTGAAACTAAGGCATTATAGCATCCTCATGTCATGGATGGAGTCATATATAACCAATAAGAAAAAAAGATCATACTAACGAATGATATCATGAGAATTAAATAATATTTACATTTGGGAAACATTAAATATGGTAACCTGCAAAGATCGGCATTTGGCCACTGCTGTCCTTGACCTATATAAATGGTTTACCAAATACTTTGTTTTTGATGACTCAAGTATACTGGTAAAGAGCACCATACCACACATTCAGTCGAATAGTAGAAAGTTTTTCTTTTAATCTTACAAAACTCATATTAAGCAATTCGAGGAAAAAACATAACATTTAGAAACTTCCTGGCAGATTAAAACAATGTGCCAGACCAGAACTCAAACCCAGAACCTTGGCTTTTGCAGGAAGTGCACTTACTCCCCGGGCATCCAAGCATGATTCATGACCCGTCCTCACACCTTCACTTCTGCCAGTATCTCTTTTCCTACCTTCCAAATTTCATGTAATTTCTCCTGCATACTTTGTGGAACTAGCACTCCAGGAAAAAAAGATATTGTGAGGAAATGGCTTAGCGGCAGCCTAAGCTGCATCAGGAAGTTTAAAAGCAGTGTGCACTCCGCTTCAAAGTGAAAGGTACATTCTAGAAACAATCACCCTGGGTGTGGCTAGGCCATTTCTGTCCAATATCCTTTTGCCAAGAGTGTTAGTGCCCACAAGATATGCAGGAGAACTTCAATGAAGTTTGGAAGGCGAGAGAGAGGTACTGGCAGAAGTGAAGCTCTCAGGGAGATCATGAATTGGACTTGGATAAACCAGTCAGTACAGTACTTGGCTGCAGATCACGATTCTGGGTTCAAGTCCATTCTAGCACACAGTTTTAATCTTTCACTCTGCTACAGAGCGAAACATTCAGTCTGAATATATGTATGGTGTATACATTCTTACTGGCACCAGATCTAGAGATAAATTGACATACTCTAAATGAAATGTCCTTTATAATATTACGAGGATTCAGGTATCACATAAACTTAGGTGGCAATAGCACATAGAAATTGCTCTCACTGTATTAATTCCATGCAAACTAGGTATGCTAATGCCTGAAGCAGAGGTGTTCGTCAATCACAACATACTGTTATCCAGTGTAAAGTACACTTCTGGAAGGGAATATTAGAGCAAGATGTTATTTGTTCTTGACATGAATTTACATGAACTTCATTTGATAAATACTTAAAGAATTTGGATCTGGTCAGGAGATGTACTTCAACAGCCTAATGGTAAGGTGACTGCTTAAGTAAAACAGGATACCCTGACACAAATTTTCAATTATCGCTTCAGATTCCTGCCCTATCTTCAGCTTATCCTGTCCTATTTTGATAATTTTTTTATCCCTATATTATTTCTGCAATGATCTGACATTTTTGATACTATTGTACTAATGGTCTATGGACAAATAAATAAATATTCATTCTCCAAAATAAAAATTCACTCTAAAAATAAAAACATTTGTTCTTCTAATTGCAAGCCATTTTTCTTAGCCAATTTATATAGAACACCAGTCTTCTGGTCATGTTCTGTGTATCCCCTTCTCAGCATGAACCTCTGACTTCAGTTTTGGTCATTGTTCTTACAACTGAGAAGTTTTCATCCTCAAAAAAGCATTACAATTTGTTAACCATTCAGAAAGGAAAAAAATCCAGGTCTACACACACATAATTTACAAAAATAAAATACATTTATTCATATTAACCGTACATTAAAATCACAATCAGTGCAGCTGCACATACACAGACAAAACACTACTATCAAAGATATCACAGATAATTAAAAGTTACAATAAACCTATGAGTTTCAACTTTACTTAAAAGTTTTCTGGTTTCAAAAATCACACAAATGTTATTCAATACAGCACAATAGTATCTCTGGATTAGTGTTTCACAGCTACAACAAAGATTTTTTACATTCCTGATTATAATAAAGGACAATAAAACTTAATTAGAAGCACCATCCACAACTGCAGAAAAAAAATAATGATATCAGGAACATTGTGTTTCCGTAAGCAGCGTCTAACAAATCCTTCATACAAAAATGTGTTTGTTTACTTGAACAGTTAAGTAGAGTTGGGTTGAAACTTCAGCAGCTCGTACAGATGTTAACACACCATGAACTTTAAAAAGCTACAGACTTTTATATGATAAGGGAACAGAAAAAAATGTCTAGCTGCTTGAAGAGCTTTGTCCAACATGGTCCCTCATAAAGAAGTCATCTTCAGTTCTATGTGATTCTCAAATAATGGTACATACATTTTTGTACTTTTCTGTGCATCAACGATGCTATTAAAATAAACTTCTAACACTATACATAAAACAATAATATATCAATCTGCCATACTCATCTTCTTGGATACCAAGAAATATGGAAATATACATAATTTTATGGTAGCACTATTTCAGCAGCATGAAAAAGAATTTACTTGCTTGTTATATGACTGTGATAAAAGATTACATTTTGTTTCTTTAAAACAGTATCTTATCTTCTACTATAACAAAAATTATGTTCTTTCCAACATGAGGTCCCTGAAAAATAAATGAACTTTTGCAATGGCACTGAATACTGCCTTATACAAAAAAACACACTATCACATAATTCTTTTAATCAAAGACTACTTAAGTATCATCGGAGTCAAGGCTCATTGGAGGACTATCATCACAAGATAACTCTGCTGTCTGATCAGTCTTCAGAGGCACATGGAAATTCTTTTTGAGCACACGACTTCGTGGGGTCAGAGCCAATGGTGAGAGACTGGGAGGTTCGCCATACTGTTCCAGCTTGAACAGCTTACGCTGAACTTTTTCACTCAGTTCTGGTGTAACAGCTGGTTTACTAAGCCGTGATAATTCTGCTGTTGAAGGATTTGTTTGTCTCACATTAAGAGATGCATTTCTCACTGGAGTCACAAAATTCTCATTTAGGAATGACAAAACAATTCCTTCACAAGTATATGAAAAATTGTCAATATCCTGAAAAAGATGGTGCACTGTCAATTAATTGATTTAACAACAACACTGCTACAAAATAAAAGCTAAAATAACACAAAAAGTGTCACAAGACATCTTAATGAGTCTATATTTTGTTACCATGAGAGATTTTTAAAAAGAAGTATTAAGTATGTGTAAATAATATATTACACATTTTTTGGCCAAAGACAGTATACTATAGAGAAGCTTCTTTTCAACACAAAATAGAACTGATTACAATGTAATCCATGTAAAGTAATTAAAGTTTAATCCATTAAGCAGACAGCTTACTGGAAATTAAGTAAAATGAACAATAATGTAGAGAATATTCAAGCTTCACTGAAATGTCCTTTTATTGACAACGAAGCAGTTGTTACAAATACGTCTTCAGCTTGATGAAACTACTCTCAAACTTCTAGTAGCTGAGTGAGCAGAACAACAATTTCAAAGTTGTAATAGCATGTCACATTTCAACTTTCTGCCAGTTGTCTCTTGAATGGCTAATTAAACTTTGTCCCTTATGTCTGTGATTAAATGACTAGTAAGTATGAATGGAAAAATGTGTTTACACTGGCATCCAAAAGTGAGTAGTAGTTTGGCTTGTTACAGCTGTAACTTAGGAAACATTTCAATTACCTGAAGGCAAAAACTTTTAGAATAATTTTCCTTATTTCCATGTTATTTACCAAGAAAGTTTTATAAGGAGGATAAAAATTGGTTTGAATTATTACCTCCACCTTTACATTGTCTAACACTGTGCTACTTATACATACTGAAACATGAAAATAGAGATATTACAGGTGGCTTACGTAATGAAATTATTTCATAAATAACACAGCTGGTGTATAAAACATCAGGGCATTACGAAGGTACTACCAGAAAACATAAAACACATGTTAAGTATGACCAATTGCGATACAAATATATGATTAAAATTTCAGATTAATGGCATTTTACTGCTTCTAAAAGGGATATGGTTTGTGATAACATGTCAATTTGCAGTATGACATTTTCTTTGTGCAGCATCAATCAGAAACATTATGAATTAATCTGTTCTGATCTTTTAATTGAAGACTACAGTCCATTTATATTAAAAGCACAAAGATATTTTGAAGTCAGAAAGTCATCTTCTAAATGACTCTCCACTCCTCCCCCACATTTCTTGTCAGTCATATCTATTCCTCTAGTTTCTTTGAAGCAACTGTTCAACATGATCAGACGGAGACTGCTGGCAAGAACAACTTATTACAATTACTAATTGCCTTCAGTAAACAGCAGCCACTACCTGAACATGTCGCAGTTGTCTTGAAGAAATGTTGTGCAATTTACAAAACACGTCCAGTGACTAACTGAGAGCAATATACTGAACAGATCTGTCAGAGAAAGCCTGAAGAACCACTCCTCTCTTCTCTGCAGAGACAATTCCAAACTCCTGAGCATGTGAGTAAGGTCTTGTAATGCTTAAAAGGCTGGAAAACTAGCACCACAACTAAATGAGCAGCCAGTTTATTGAGCTCTTCATGCAGCCTACTCCTCTCCATTTCAGATACAGCACATATCCATCCAAACTTTGGGCCAACAGGAAAGTAGACAGTGGTGAATGCTGACATATTCTAACTGTCCCCATGATTGCAGTATGATTAACTTATCATCTCTGTCCCAACTATTTGGATGTCACAGATGTTTACTGTGTGGTCTACTTTAGTTAATCTGTTGAGTAAATCTTAATACCGGCTGTCTGAATTTCAATTATTTTCGTGAAACATTCTACAATTTCCCAGTCAGCAAAATCATTTTCCAGCAATGTACATTCAGCAGTGAATATCTCTCTATAACTGTAAAGCCCACGTTCAAAACTACAAGTGACAGATTAAAGAAACACTCCATTCCTCAATCCCCTTAAATACTAATAAACAAGTGTGATGATAATTTGAACAAATTTTTTAATATATACAGTCCTTAGAATATCATACGATTAAAAATGGGCATACCTTTGGTGAACAACAGAGCTTGTGCCACTAACAGTAAAGGGTCATTTTGGAAAGAATGAAATTTCAGTTGTACTGGAGATGCTGGTGACTGCTCAAATACTTCTTATTCGGACAATACTTAAAAAAAATTTTGGCAGAGTCGCACTCCGTTTCAATGGGAAATTACAATGTTTCTTCAATGGCTGGAAATGACTACAACATCTGTCTTATGATCTAACCACAGCTGGTGATAGCCATATGTGACAAATTGTCGTAGTATTGAAATGTCATTTTCAAGTGTTTCCCTAGTTATTATTTCCTGTCCTTTACTTTTCTTGGTACATATATAACAATATTTGCTACAGAAATAATTGAGCTAATGACTCAGATAAACCAAAACAATATCAAACATGATGATTTGAGTTAGCAGGTTTCTTTTACATTAACAGAAATGTTTAGTTTGCACATCACACTAATGTAAGTAAATACCAACTAAGAAAAATAGGTAAATTTTAAAAGTATCCTGATACTGAAAATATTTATACTTAATATAACACTGGAAAATTCTATGTGGACAACAAATAATGGAATAAGTAAAGAGAACTGTTTATTCAACAGTGGAGGCAAACTCCAGTTGTTGTATATGTCCTTATCTGCGGCACACCTCCCTGTACACTGAGTGATTATTTTTACACATTAGAACACTAATGCTCCAAGCAGACGAAGACACAAAATTCAGTGAAGCCGCAGGGTAAACCAAAGACACATGATGGAATGGCACCTTACACGTATAATGTGTGTGAAGGTCTATGAACATGGAACACTTCAGAGATATTAAGCTAATAGGTGAGTGTATGCTTTTTGATCTGAATATGCCAAATAATGTTACAAGTAGTACAATAGTTGCTTTAAGGATGGCCAGTGTATGTTTTAAAATGTGCCTTAGAGTGCAAAAAGTGCAAATGATCTATCACACTAATTACACCATTATAGGTGTTTGACTGTATTTATTTGTGTTCAGATATGATGGGCAGAGGTAATGCCCCTTTACTAACTGGTCTCTGTGCCCCAAGTCCTTACAATAGCCACAATCAGACAAACTTCTTCTTTTTCTTCTTCTTCTTCTTCTTTTAAGAAAAGCTTGTGGGTATCAATGGTTTCCTTTCTTTCCACTTCACTCAATGGAGTTCTTCTTGCACCCAATGCAAATGGTGGTGGTGGAGTGTCAAGTCATGACCAGATGAAAGAGATCTGCTTGCAGTGATTGTTTTCATATCACCTAAGTTTCAGAACAAATGTTCGAGCAGGTATCAAGTATCTCATTTTTATCCTTATACGTGCAGCCTGACAGAGGTGTACTTGTCTGCCAGAGCTTAGTATTGTGAACTTAATAATTTCAACAAGAACTTTGAAGTCAAATGCAAGTGACAACTTATAATGGATTTTTTCTGCGGAGTCAATGGATTTTTTTTATGTACACTACAATATGAGTATCATCTCTAAATTCAAAATGGCTGCACAACTAAATTAGGTACATTTGTCCACCTGTTTGCTGTTCCCCTAGGGTATCATATATCAGAACAGAAACCATTCCTGATTCCGCTCCCACTTCTATATGTAGCTAGATGCAGCTACAGATATAATCTGCTGGAAGTAATTTTTCTGAATTTTGAAATTTGTGTCATGCGCAAATGTGTCATGCAATGACAAGGCAGTTATCAAGTGTGCCAACTGCAGTGTACTAGAAGGCACCATTTCCCAATGCAACACATGATATCAAACACTATTGTTAGAGGTGTCATCCTAAAATTTACTCCATTTTCTGTAAATAATCTCATGTTCAGTATTAACTGAATTCTCTGTTGGTGCTTGGCACTACATGACAATAATATTCAAAAGGAAACACTTTCCTAATGTTCTGCAAATACTATAGAATATTGGGAAAGTGTTTTCCTTTTAATATTAATCTCATGTTTATTCATCAGAATCTTTCAAACGCCATTTCAAGTTAGGACTAGACTCATTAAAATAATAATGACAAGTGTTCATACTGAAGAAGAATCCATACGTCCATAAAAATGGATGTACGTATGTTCCACATCTCCTAAACCCCTGGATGGATTTCAACCAAACTTAGTACACATACCACTTTCTGTCTGGAAAGAATTGCTGTGGTATAAGAACCACCTATCTCTCAGAGGGGGGTGAAAAAGCACTTTAGCCCATGACATGTCAATACCCATCTTTAGTCATCCAGTATTTGATAATGAGAGCACGTAGACTTGCTACAAACTTTACACATAATTTCACCTTTTCTGATTAACAACCCCAGCAAAATGATGAAAGGGAAAAAAAAGTTGCTTGCTTATTACAGAATCACTGTTCACACCGTGAAACTTATACATGAGTAATGATGTTTTAATTTATTACTTCTTTACTACTAATCATATGACTACTGTTTCTGGCAAGCAACTGCACATGATGGGAGAAGCTATCCGTATGGTGGGAGTAAGGCGGAGGCTGTGGTGGCAAGCGGAAGGGATACCAGGGTATGGGTGGGGGCAACGGTAAAGTGCTGCTTTTGGGAACATACAGGGATGAGATGGAGAGAGGGTAGGATAGCTAGGTGGAGTCATGTGGAGAGAGGGTAGGATAGCTAGGTGGAGTCATGTGGTTAGATGGAGGGTGCGGGGGGGGGGGGGGGGGGGGGTAGGAATGGAAACAGAGGGAAGTAAAAAGACTGTGGGAGCCTTTGTGGAATAGAAGGCTTTGTAGTGCCAGAATGGGAACAGGGAAGGGGATCGGTGGGTGAAGGACAATGACTAACAAAGGATGAGGCCAGGAGGTTTATGGGAATGTAGGATATATTGCAGGGTGAGTTCCCACTTGCGAAATTCAGAAAAGCTGGTGCTGGTGGCACAGACCGTGAAGCAATCACTGCAATGAAGAACATCGTGTTGGACATTGTGCTCTGCAACTGGATGGTCCAGCTGTTTCTTGGCTGCAATTTGTCAGTGGCTATTCATATGGACAGCCAGCTTGTTGGTTGTCATGCTCACATTGAATGCAGTATAACAGTTGCAGGTTAGCTTGTAGATCACATGACTGGTTTCAAAGGTAGCCCTGTCTTTGATGGATTAGGTGATGTTTGTGACCAGATTGGAGTAGGTGTTGGTGAGAGGATGTATGGACAGGTCTTGCATCTAGGTCTATTATGACAATACGAGCCATGAGGCAATGGGCTGGTGGCAGGGGTTGTGTAGGGATGGACCAGGATATTGGGTAGGTATGGTGGGTGGTGGAACGACACTGTGGGAGGGACGGGAAAGATAGTGGATAGGATATTCCTCATTTCAGGGCACAATGAGAGGTCATCAAAATCTTGGCAGAGAATGTGATTCAGTTGGTCCAGTCCTGGGTGGCACTGAGTCACGAGAGGAATACTCCTCTGTGGCCGAACAGTAATATTTTGGGTGGTGGCGGGTGGCTGGAGAGATAAGACACTAAAGATCTGTTTCTGTACAAGGCTGGGAGGGTAATAACAGTCTGTGATAGTGTTGCCAGATTTTTTTTACCCTGTAAGGGACAAATGTTCAGTTAGGCAAGAAAAACCAGGATTTCATTTTTTTACATGAGACAAACGAAAAACAAAATTATTTTTTGTGATTTATTAGTCTTTATTATATTTTAATGAAGAATGTGTAAATTTTAACATGCTTTTGTTTGATTTTAAATATCTAAAAAAATCAATGCAGTCGTTTTTATAGTTGAAAGTGGCTATTAATTCACTTTTTATGAAAGTTGAGGTACATTTCGTTTGTACATCAGCCCATTTCTATGAAGCATTTGTAACTGGGGATACTAAAGATGAATGTTAAGGTGTGAAAGATGTTAGGGATTACATTCTTGGAAAATCCTTCCACGATTTTCTTGCATTTCTCAATCAAACTCTTATTTTTGTCATCAAAAGACTGTGCCATGTCCAGGCTTCTTTGAATTATTTGAAATTCTTCGTATAAGGGGTCCATGTTCAGTTGATTGATCCTTAAAAGTTCTGCAGTTTTTTGAGAATGGTTGTAAATAATTGGTGATTTTAAGTTTAAAAACAGGATCTTGAAAAGGATGTTGTTTTCTGAGAAATCATATTGTGGTGACAAATATCCTACAAAATTGGTGCAGAAATGTAGAAAATCATTCCAAATAGTTTCTTGTGCGTTAGTGCTTAATTCATTCATTATCTCTGTTGTCTTACCTTCAAAAAAGTTGTCTTGTATTCTTTGCCCAATCTCCTTGTGAATCCCATGTATTTCAGCATGCATCTCAACAACTGACAAAGACTCTGATTAATCTTCTTCAGTGTTGTTTTTATAGAAAACATTATGCAAAAACAACAAATACACTAAAGGTTTTTCTCTTCTTCTTCACATATGATTATATTTTCTAACAGATGAGGACATTCACTGTGGAATTCCAGAAAATGAGATTTTAGTGCAGATCATATTTTTAATACTCTTTCGGCAGAAGGACCAAGAGATAAAAATCTCATGGCAACATGTTTCACTGTTTCTTCCCATTGCACCACATTCATTTTAAATTTGAGTTGCAAGTTCGCTCTTTGTTTCACAGATCTACTGAAGTGACTGCATATTTTCAGTATCAAACTTTCTACATCCACTTCCAGTTTATCAGTACTGTATTTTCCAGCAGTGTGGAGAAAATGGGTGGGGCACCAGCTTTGAAAATTTTATCACTTATCAGCTGAAAGAAGTGTATAAATGGAATGGTTTCTGCCAAAGTTTACATTAGTAAATCCTAGGATCTGACAAGAAACTGGACACCCTGCAGTATTTCTGGAATAGGGTCACTGTGACAGGGTTTGTAGGTGGGTGAATCTGACAGCTGACAGAGTCCTTCTGCCAGATGTTTCTTGCTGTAGGACTACCTTTGTAGTAGACCTAAATGCAAGACCTGTCCATACATCTTCTCACCACCACCTATTCCAATCTAGTAACAAACAACAGCTATCCCATCGAAGACTATGTGTGAAACCAGTCATGTGGTCTACAAACTAAGCTACAACAACTGTGCTGCATTCTATGTAGGCATGACAACCAACTGCCTCACGAATGGCCATCGACAAACTGAGAGCAAGAAACAGCTGGACCACTCAGCTGCTGAGGACGCTGCCCAGTACAACATTCTTCATTTCAGTGATTACTTCACAGCCTGTGTCATCAGGATCCTTCCTACCAACACCAGTTTTTATGAATTGTGCAGGTTGGAACTCTCCCTGCAATGTATGCTACATCCCTGTAATCTTCTTGGTCTCAACCTTTGTTAATCACTGTCCTTTACCCAATTTTTCCCTTTCCTGTTCCCATTCCAACACTACATAGCCTTCTAAACCACCAATGCACCCACAGTCTTTTTTCTCCTTTTCCACTCCCGTCCCCCACCCCCCACCAACACCCCTGCACCCTCTATCTAATCTCCTGACTACACCTAGCTGCCCATCTTCTCCCCCCCCCCCCCCCCAGCCTCCTCCTTACTCCCATCACCCAGACTACTTCACCCATCACGTGCAGTTGCCATGTAAGAGAGAGCTGCATTTGTGTGAATGTGTGTGTGTGTGTTTGTTTTGTCTATTCCAGAAGAAGGCTTTCTGGCTGAAACCTTACTTGTTGAGCAGTCTTTTTGTTGTGCCTGTCTGCAACTCAATGTTTCCACTATATGGTGAGTAGCAATAAATCCTTTTCATAAAGTAAAATATGTGAAACATATTTGTCGTGTGTGTGCGCGTGGGCGATTCCATCTGTAAAAAAATTCATTCTAAGCCCCTGGAATGATTTGAAACAAATATGGTACACATATTAGTTATGATCCAGAAAGAAATACTGTGGAAGTCAGAAGCACCAGCCTCCTGTTGGAATGAGCGTTATAAAGAGGAGAGAGAAAGGGCAAGGAGGAGATGGACAAACAGCGAAGGGCAAGGAGGACATGGACACCGATAGTGGGAAGGAGAGGATGGACAGAGAGAGGGGAGGGGGAATTGGACAGAGGGAGTGGAGAGTAGGAGGTGGACAGAGAAAGGAAAGAGAAGAAGATAGACAGAGAGTGGGAGGAGGAAGAGATGGGCAAAGAGACAGGGGGAAGAGGAGATGGAGAGAGGGAGGGGGAGGAGAAGATGGACGTAGAGACAGTGTGGAGGAGATGGACAGAAGGGGAGGGGGGGGGGAGGTGGGCAGAGAGAGGTGAAGGAAGAGAGAGACTAATAGAAGATTGGCATAAATATACGAGGTGTGATCACAAAGTAATGATAATTTATGTTTTTCACACATGATCTTTGCTTATTCATCAACAACAACTTTGTCCCCTTCAGAGTAATCCAACCCAGATGCAATACACTTGTGCCAGCACTTTTTCTAATCTTGAAAGCACTTCTCGAACTTAATTTCCATTATAGTGGTCAGCTCCTTCAGTGATTCTGTTTTTATTTCATCAATGGTGGCAATACAACGTCCTTTCATGGTTCCCTTCAGCCTAGGGAATAGATAGAAGTTGCAGGGGACCACATCAGGCAAATATGGTGGCTGAGGCAACATAACGGTTTTGTTTTTGCCAAAAAATCATTGAGGTGCGAGTGGGAGCATTATCATGATGCAATTGCCACGAGTGGTTTTTCCACAGTTCTGGTTGTTTTCTTCAGGTTGCTTCACACAAATGGCACATAACTTCCAGGTAGTGTTCCTTATTGACCTTACAACCACAAGGCAGAAAATCTTGATGTACTATCTCATTGTAATCGAAGAAAACAGAGAGAAGAACCTTCAGATGTGATCAAACTTGTCGAAATATTTTTTTTGTCTTGTTTCTTCATGCAGTTTCCATTGGGACGATTGGGTTTTGGTTTTGACGTCATACGTGTATGTCCCTGTTGCGTCACCTATTACAACTTTCTTTAGAAGTTCTGGATCGACGAAGATTTCATTCAGAAATCCCTGACCTAACAACATTGCTTGGCATGACCCAAAGAATATGCCACGCAGTCAACATTTCGAATTTGGTGCTGTGCTTTAATCCATTTTTCAAGCAAAATTTAATGCAAATCCATTGTTTCCAAAAGTACGATTGGCCAAGCACTCAAAAACATGTATAATCTTTTCGACTGCCAACAATAAACTAAATATTCAAAACATCTGAAAATGAAGAAATATGTCGAGAACACGTGTACCAACCAAATAAAAAAAAGTTTTTGAGAGTTGGATGTATAAGGTCCACAAAATTAAAAATTTCTCATTACTTTTTGATCACACCTCCTATACCTGGGCAATGCTGGGTAATCTGCTAGTATCAGAAAAATTTGTGTATGTAGGTATGTATGTACATTTTACATCTCCACCTAAATGGCTGGACTGATTTCAACCAATCTTGGTACATACATCACTTACTGTATGGAAAGAATCACTGGGTGTAAGAACCACATACCTATCAAAGGGGCAGGGGTGGAGGTGAAAAAGAAGCGTGGCTCATGATGTTTCATCCAATATTTGAGTGTCAGAGTACTTAGACACACCCAAGAAACATTACACATAATTTCAAACCATTATGGAATTTTTCTCGCTGAAAGGAAAATAAGTTAATCATGTACTATATTTTCACTGTCCATGCAGTACAACTAACACATCAGGCATAGCATTTTAATTTGTTATTCCTTACTAATAACTGTATTCACAACACATTTTGCAGACACTATTCACGTGTATCACTGAATGTATCAGCAAAATCCGTATGACACACAGTTTGGGAGATATGATGTCATAAATACTAAGATGTGTGAAAAACTGCCACATCACGCATGGTGCTTTAATTTACTATGTCTTTGCTGCTAACTTTATTTGCAACACATTTCCCAAACAGTAACCAAATATACTAGTGGATGTCCCTCCAAAATTAAAGTATTGCATGATACACTCTTCAAGAGATATTATGTCATAAAAATAGAGATATGTGAAAACAAAATTACAAGGGTGAAAATCACTTGAGATACAGATGAAATGTGTACAAAAATGTGTGAAATATGTTAATATATGGGGAATATCTTGCATGCATGTGAAATGTAAATGACATTTGTGCACCCTGGCAAAGTCAGATGTAAAAAGCTCCTTGTAAACCTCTGGATTGATTTCAACCAAACTTGTTACACATATTACTCACTATCTGAAAAGAAATACTGTGGAAGTAAGAACTATCAGCCTGCTATTGAAGTGAGGGTGATAACTCTATGACAGTGAAAAAAGGTGGGGAGGAGGAGGTTGACAGAGAGAGGGAGGAGGAGGTTGACAGAGAAATGAAGAGGATGAGATGGGCAGAGAGAGATTGTCAGATAGAGGAGTAGGATGAGATGGACGGAAAGGGGGGAGTGTAGGAAACAAGATTCCAGAGGGTGATATGAACTTAATACATTTTTGCAATTAAATAAGAACTATTCATACCATATTAAGATTCCTTCTCAGTGAGTCAAGAGCTTCAACGAGGTGCTTTTGGCGAGGATGTTGCGAGAAAATTGAAAATTCTGTGGCATATGTTGTGGGTATCCAGTGAACAGCAGCACCCACACGACTTTGTAAATTACTACAAGCCACTAAAGCCTTCTGCTGAAGTATATCCTCCCAACCTGAACCCTGCAAGAATAAAACCACACATCACTGCAAAGAAAATGTCCCTGCAGAAGCATTAACAATAGCTACACAATAATTTTATTCTCTGATGAAATTTTGCAGCCAGTGATCCATTTGAAAACGAGAATTATGGCACACTGAAAATAATAAATAAATAAAAAAAAACTTTAGAAAAAGACAATCATTATCACTTAAAGAAATTCATGTTGCCACATAAAGTTTTAGATAACAGTGGAGGAAAGAGTCTTTTATAATTTACTGAGGGAAATTAATGAGCTGTATATCTGTAAGTGGCCAAAATTTAGCCATACATGAATTCCAACAAATTTGGTGTGGTTGTTACTGTAGTGATGATTTGCTCTAAATCTCAACATTTGAATAGGAGTTATGCAAAAAGAGTTTGTTCTCTAAGAATCTACAAATTGTAGGCAAGTTACAGTTGGCATTTTATTGTAGTATTTGAGAGCAGACGCTGACTATCCTTCAGGTGGACGAATGGATATTCGATCAAGTTTATAACATTCTGAATTGCTTTAAACGGTGCACGAAAGTTAAGTATGACACAGGAAAACACTGACTGAAATAAAAACAATGGAATGAGTAAATCAATCACTGTGTGGTGAAAGCATTAAGTAACAGACAGGCACAGAAACAAGAAATAGTAGCTCAATCTATATTTTTCTTCAGAGCACATGCAAAACACATCTATACCTACAATTATTAGTTACATTTATGTGCCAGATCGTAGTTAGGTGCCAACTGCATGACACCGCGACAATACAGTAACTGCTTACCATTACTCATTTCTCAATTTACATCAAACATAAATATGGATCTGTCACACACAACTTGTAATACAGAGGTAACCAAACAAAACAGTATAGCCAGAATGAGATTTTCACTCTGCAGCGGAGTGTGCGCTGATATGAAACTTCCTGGCAGATTAAAACTGTGTGCCCGACCGAGACTCGAACTCGGGACCTTTGCCTTTCGCGGGCAAGTGCTCTACAAACTGAGCTACCGAAGCACGACTCACGCCCGGTACTCACAGCTTTACTTCTGCCAGTACCTCGCCTCCTACCTTCCAAACTTTACAGAAGCTCTCCTGCGAACCTTGCAGAACTAGCACTCCTGAAAGAAAGGATATTGCGGAGACATGGCTTAGCCACAGCCTGGGGGATGTTTCCAGAATGAGATTTTCACTCTGCAGCGGAGTGTGCGCTGATATGAAACTTCCTGGCAGATTAAAACTGTGTGCCCGACCGAGACTCGAACTCGGGACCTTTGCCTTTCGCGGGCAAGTGCTCTACAACTGAGCTACCGAAGCACGACTCACGCCCGGTACTCACAGCTTTACTTCTGCCAGTACCTCGCCTCCTACCTTCCAAACTTTACAGAAGCTCTCCTGCGAACCTTGCAGAACTAGCACTCCTGAAAGAAAGGATATTGCGGAGACATGGCTTAGCCACAGCCTGGGGGATGTTTCCAGAATGAGATTTTCACTCTGCAGCGGAGTGTGCGCTGATATGAAACTTCCTGGCAGATTAAAACTGTGTGCCCGACCGAGACTCGAACTCGGGACCTTTGCCTTTCGCGGGCAAGTGCTCTACAAACTGAGCTACCGAAGCACGACTCACGCCCGGTACTCACAGCTTTACTTCTGCCAGTACCTCGCCTCCTACCTTCCAAACTTTACAGAAGCTCTCCTGCGAACCTTGCAGAACTAGCACTCCTGAAAGAAAGGATATTGCGGAGACATGGCTTAGCCACAGCCTGGGGGATGTTTCCAGAATGAGATTTTCACTCTGCAGCGGAGTGTGCGCTGATATGAAACTTCCTGGCAGATTAAAACTGTGTGCCCGACCGTGACTCGAACTCGGGACCTTTGCCTTTCGCGGGCAAGTGCTCAGATATCATGAAGAGACTTCACTGCTGCTGCACAAGTGTCTGTCGCTTGCGCGCGCGTGGTCTAGAGATCCTACCACGCGCGTCCGGGATTCGCGCCAGCAAGTTACTTTCCCTAAAAAACATTGAACGCGGAGGTACGCTCCACTAAACGGGGGCCATAGAGTGAGAACAAATTATTTCTTTCATTTAAGACTAATTTTATTCTAATCTGACAATAAATGAAGAAGTTATGATCAGATATCATGAAGAGACTTCACTGCTGCTGCACAAGTGTCTGTCGCTTGCGCGCGCGTGGTCTAGAGATCCTACCACGCGCGTCCGGGATTCGCGCCAGCAAGTTACTTTCCCTAAAAAACATTGAACGCGGAGGTACGCTCCACTAAACGGGGGCCATAGAGTGAGAACAAATTATTTCTTTCATTTAAGACTAATTTTATTCTAATCTGACAATAAATGAAGAAGTTATGTGTGAAAGACTGGACGACCAAAGTGTGCCAAGCACAAGCGTCCGGGATTGAACACTGAAAAAAAAAAATTCAAAAAAAAAAAAAAATTAGTCTATGTTAAAGCCAGACAATTATTACACACGGGGTTGCAGGGGTTTTTACCCCTGGGGAGGTGGGTGGGTGTTATTTCATTGTCATGATCAGATATCATGAAGAGACTTCACTGCTGCTGCACAAGTGTCTGTCGCTTGCGCGCGCGTGGTCTAGAGATCCTACCACGCGCGTCCGGGATTCGCGCCAGCAAGTTACTTTCCCTAAAAAACATTGAACGCGGAGGTACGCTCCACTAAACGGGGGCCATAGAGTGAGAACAAATTATTTCTTTCATTTAAGACTAATTTTATTCTAATCTGACAATAAATGAAGAAGTTATGTGTGAAAGACTGGACGACCAAAGTGTGCCAAGCACAAGCGTCCGGGATTGAACACTGAAAAAAAAAAAATTAAAAAAAAAAAAATTAGTCTATGTTAAAGCCAGACAATTATTACACACGGGGTTGCAGGGGTTTTTACCCCTGGGGAGCTTCTGTAAAGTTTGGAAGGTAGGAGGCGAGGTACTGGCAGAAGTAAAGCTGTGAGTACCGGGCGTGAGTCGTGCTTCGGTAGCTCAGTTGGTAGAGCACTTGCCCGCGAAAGGCAAAGGTCCCGAGTTCGAGTCTCGGTCGGGCACACAGTTTTAATCTGCCAGGAAGTTTCAAAACAGTATAGGTTATAAATATAACAGCAAAACAGTAACTTAGAAACAAGAGAATATATTTCACTGATAACTGCCATTTCTAACACATGACTAATAATTACAAGTAATAAATACCTTAAGACCATTCCAGAAAGAAATGCCCACAATATCCATGTCTGCATCAGCTAGGTAGACTGTCTGGTAATTTCCAGAGAGAGGAGCGACATGTACAACAACTCCAACACAGTCCATTTCCCCAAAGGGCGCATGAAGGTTGCCACTTGACACCTGAGACAATGGTGTTGCATATCTGGCTGGGAAATCTTCTGGAAGGTGACTAGGTTGAGGCTGATAACGAGACTGGCGGCACGCAGAAAGTTGCAAGTCTCCATTCCTGCAACAGCAAGACTTGCTACATTTGATTGGTAAACTGACTTATATATATATATTTCTCAATTTACATCAAACATAAATATGG
The DNA here is from genome assembly GCF_023864345.2 of Schistocerca serialis cubense. Classification (NCBI taxonomy): domain Eukaryota; kingdom Metazoa; phylum Arthropoda; class Insecta; order Orthoptera; family Acrididae; genus Schistocerca; species Schistocerca serialis. The sequence continues at coordinate 628,477,334 of NC_064642.1, read as the reverse complement.
ATCTGTCACACACAACTTGTAATACAGAGGTAACCAAACAAAACAGTATAGGTTATAAATATAACAGCAAAACAGTAACTTAGAAACAAGAGAATATATTTCACTGATAACTGCCATTTCTAACACATGACTAATAATTACAAGTAATAAATACCTTAAGACCATTCCAGAAAGAAATGCCAACAATATCCATGTCTGCATCAGCTAGGTAGACTGTCTGGTAATATATATATATATATATATATATATATATCTGTGTGTGTGTGTGTGTGTGTGTATATACCCGTCCTTTTTTCCCCCTAAGGTAAGTCTTTCCGCTCCCGGGATTGGAATGACTCCTTACCCTCTCCCTTAAAACCCACATCCTTTCGTCTTTCCCTCTCCTTCCCTTTTTCCTGATGAGGCAACAGTTTGTTGCGAAAGCTTGAATTTTGTGCGTATGTTTGTATTCGTTTGTGTGTCTGTCGACCCGCCAGCACTTTCATTTGGTAAGTCACATCATCTTTGTTTTTAGATATATTTTTCCTACGTGGAATGTTTCCCTCTATTATAACCACATATATATATACGTAGGAATGTTTCCCTCTCGACCTGCCAGCACTTTCATTTGGTAAGTCACATCATCTTTGTTTTTAGATATATATTTCCTACGTGGAATGTTTCCCTCTATTACAACCATATATATATCATTTGGACAAATGTCTGCTTGTGTCTGTGTATGTGCGGATGGATATGTGTTTGTGTGCGAGTGTATACCCGTCCTTTTTTCCCCTTAAGGTAAGTCTTTCCGCTCCCGGGATTGGAATGACACCTTACCCTCTCCCTTAAAACCCACATCCTTTCGTCTTTCCCTCTCCTTCCCTCTTTCCTGATGAGGCAACAGTTTGTTGCGAAAGCTTGAATTTTGTGTGTTTGTTTGTGTTTGTCTGTGTGTCTATCGACCTGCCAGCACTTTCGTTCGGTAAGTCACATCATCTGTGTTTTTAGATATATTACTCCCACGTGGAATGTTTTTACGATGGCAAGTTTAATTGAAAAACATGCAGCTGTGAAATTTTGTTTTCTACTCAATAAAAATACTGTTGAAACTATTTTAATGTTGGAAACAGCTTACCAAGATGACGTTACAGGAAAAAACTCAAGTGTTGGCTGAATTTAAAAATGGCGACATGTCGATTGATCACAGAGCTCTTTCTGGATGTCCATCAATTGCCTGAATCGACAAGAAGATTGGAAAAACTGGTCTCCTCAGGTCATATCATAAATCAAACCTTTTATTTGGAAGTTTTAAGAAGACTGTGCAACAGTGTTTGTAAAAAAAGACCCCATTTGTGGCAGACAAAGACTGACTCTTCCACCAAGACAATGGATCTGCACACACAGCCATCTCTGTTAGACAGTTTCTGGATAAAAATGGCATGGTTCCCTTGGCCCATGCACCTTACTTGCCTGACCTGGCTCCATGTGACTTTTTCTTATTTCCAAAGAATGCTGATTTGACACCGCTGAAGAAGTCAAGGAAAAAACAAGGGAGGAGCTGTCAGTCATTTCTGAAGATGACTACAAAAAATATTTCAAACAGTGGAAGCACTGGTGCAACAAACATATGGAACATGCATTATTTGATTTATTCAATAATACTATATACATTTTATAAAATTTGAGGGTCACTTCATTTCTATTAAAGCTGTTATCAGTTCTTTGGATTTTGATGAACCTTGTACTGATGCCTCGTTTAGGCAAACTGATCAGTTCACTGAAGCAAGTGAATGTTCTGCTACTCTTCATTTATCATTCTTACAAAATACAAATTATTCTTGCTTTTATTTAGATGCTCAGTAAACATTTCTGTATATGCATGCAAAGTAAATACCATGCAAGTGATTGAAGAGGAAGGCAAAATTCAATACCCTACATTTTCAAGAACATTATACAGAAACCTGGGAACTTATAACCCAAGTGAATTCCTAGCTTAAGAAATAAAGTTTCAAACTCTGAAGATGGCAATTCCACCTCTGCTGTGTATCTGACCCTTCCATTCACCTCTTTTCAGTACAACCAATTTCACCTTAATTTCCTTTTCACTGCCCTTTTTTTTCTCCTTATATCTAAAATTCATCATTTTTTATCACTGTTTTTGTGTACCAATTGTTTGTGAATAATGCGATTCATTTCCAATCTCGGCTTTCACTTCGACCAGTGAACTGCATTATAAATATTTATTCTGAAATTTAAATATCAGATAATGTAGTTTTGGGAGGGGTTATAGTGGAGGTGGTATAGAAAGAGGGCATGAAGAACCTCTCTGTGTGCCTTTCTCTCTCTCTCAATGAAGAGCCTCCTTAACGAGCCCTAAAATAACGACTGAATGTCTGTTTTCTTCTTTTTCATTTTTTGTGCATATTTCAGCAATACTTTGCCTAATATGAAGCCATATGACCCTAGATCACTTAAATATGCTAGTACATAAATTGCACTTAGAATTACTACTTCTTACCCACCCATTTCAAGTACCTTTCTTCCAAGATGTCATAGACGAAGCTCTACAAGACAATTACAGCAAGGTTAAAGCAACACATTTGAAGAAACTATGTTAACTCAGACCATCAAATGATAGCCTTATCCACGGCACAAAGAACCATAGCACTCACAAATTTTTCACAAGAGTAGTCAATTCCACAAACATTCACTTCAATAACAATGCACTTTCTAGATTACACAAAGGCTTAACCATAACTTAATCAGCATAACATTAAAGATATCATCTGCTCACTTAAAATGGAAGCTGATACACCCAAACTAACTAAAAATGAACAAACAGTAATACGTCACAAAACTAATAAATTAATAGAAAAATACCTAAACAAAAATCCAATAAAAGAAGCTGAAGAAGGGTACCAGTTACACATACGCATCAACATGAAACTCAATGAGGGCAATGCACTGGCAGTGAAATCTGATAAAGACTCTACAGTAGTTATCACGGACAGATGTGAATATGTAAATAAAGCGCTCGAGTTCTTTCATAATAATCATATGTGAGAAATCTCACATGACACCACATAGAAGTTCAACAGTAAAATAAAGAGGCAGTTTGATAAAACATGTTTCTTATTCACAGGCGCTGACTTCATGGGGCCTGATCGCCTCAAAAATTTGTATGTGGGGGGGATCTCCGCCCCCCCAATAATTTAAGAAAATTTTTAGTTATATTATGCTTTGTAAAATCACAAAATTATGTTGAAATTTTTTATTTTCCCTGTTTGACGGTAGTTACCTTTTAAAATACATTCAGTAATGAGTTAAAACAAATAATTATTACGGTATTAAGCAGGTTAACTGAAAACGAGTGGTGTGAATTATGATAGTGTTACGGTGCTGCGAGCACACTTAGAATTTGTCCCGGTGCACGAACTTTCGGGTAAAATCTGACGCCGGCAGGCCAGTGCTGCGGCCATGGCGACATCAAAAGGACTGAAGCAGAACTGCCTGGAACCCTCTGCCTCGCGTCGCCTTGATGCTTTGAGACATTACGATGCTGCAGCTATATAAACCCCACTCTTCTGTCTCAGTCATTCAGTGTGGATAGTTTCATTCAGTGCATGCTACAGACATGTTTAGTGTTCCGACTTTAGTGGACTACTTTATATGATTATATTTTATTCGTTTACTTTAGTCTCTTAGTGTATTGTGAATTAAGTTTGCAATGGATAAATTTGTTACAAAAAAGGCGCACTTGGAAGTTGATGATACTGCACGTCAACCTCCAACAGTTATTGTGTCGTCAACTGCTTCGTCGTCTTCAGGTGAGAACCATTCACAGCTGAAACCTGGACAATCCGGTAAGGGAAGATCATTTCAGAAGTCTTGGTTGATCAAATATACATGGCTAGAATATGAAGCATCTACCAAAAAAGTTGTTTGCAAAACTTGTAAATAGACAGATGCTAAAAATCCATTAAAATTTTCCTCAAAAAAATAAGATGCATTTACTTCCGTAGGGTTTCCTAACTGGAAAAAGGCTTTGGAAAAATTGCGTCTTCATGAAAGTACGTTTATGCATAAAGGTGTTCTGAAACTAAATTCTATCACTAACTGAAGTGTGGCCTCCCAATTGAATGAACAGTTAGATAGTGATATGAAGAAGGCCATTTCGCTCTTGAGACAATTTTTACTACTGTGCAATTTCTACGCCAACAAGGACTAACAATTAGAGGGCACAAAGACGTAAACTCAAAATTTTTTCAGTTGTTGGAACTCCGAAAGAATGACACACCTGAGTTTAAAGATTGGTTAGGGCGTTCGGAGTATAAGTGGATGTCTGACGATATTCAAAACGAGATAATTGATCTACTAGTAAAGTCTGTGTTGAGAAAGGTATTGGCTTCAATCAAGAAGACTGAACATTTTTCTATTATGGTTGACAAAACAAGTGATTCTTCGATTCATGAACAAGTGTCATTTTGTATTCGTACCGTCGATGATTCCTTAATCATCAACGAAGTCTTTATTGGCTTATATGAGACCCCCAACACTGAATCACAACCTCTGTTTAGTATTTTAAAAGATGTTTTTGCTCGTCTTGATTTGTCAATGGATAACTTAAGAGGACAGGTTATAATGGTGCCTCAAATATGTGAGGTCAGTTCAAAGGACTAAAAAAGTTAGTTTTGGATATACGACCAAAAGCACATTATGTGCACTGTACTGCACACAGTTCAGACTTCGCAGATGTAGACAGTCTTGACCATCTTATGTCTATGAAGGATATTATGGCTTTAGCCAAGGACTTAATAAACCCCATAAGGGAATCCAACAAAAGGATGAGACTTTTCAGAAGCATATGCTGTGAGAGTGCTAACGACCAAGCTAGTCTACGACCCCTTTCCCCGACTCAATGGACTATGCGAGCTTCTGGTATCTTGAGAATATTGAAAAACTTTGAAGAGCTACTGGAGTTTTTTTTTAAACATTTTCTGCAGAGGACAAAACAGAGGAAGGTTACAAATGTGCAGGCTACCTTGAGTCAACGTTACAATTCAAGACTTATTTCCTTTTACGTCTTTATTGCCATGCAATGAACCCAGTAGAGGATGTCAATGAAAAAATTCAACGCCCTCATCTAAGTGTTGCTGATCTGGAAAAAAAAAAATATGAGGGCTTGATTTGTTTATTGAATGGAAGGCATGATAGTTTTGAACACTTTTGGGAATTGTGTTAAAAAGAAAAATCTTCACAAGCTGTTGATCCTTCACTTCCTCGGAATCGAAGTATACCAAAGAAGTACGAAAACAACGAAGCCAGCTCACCGCACACTTTCAAAACCCGAAAGGAATACTACAAAGCTATTTACATTGAAGTTTGTCAAATGGTGCAATCTTGCCTTACTGAGTGGTTTGCTTCAATTCGGACTCACACAGGTCATTGCAGTTGAACAAGAGTGCTTGCTTTTAGTAAACAGAGGTGAAACAAATTTGGAAAAATTAATGAGTTTTTCAAAAATGACCTAGACATTGAGAGACTGAACTTACACTTGAATATGTTAGCTGACATCACTAATAAAAAAACAACTGGTCTTAAAAAACATGTGTGATGTAAGTACATTACACAAGAGGCTGGAGATGGAGAAATGTTGTGTGAAGTAGTGAAGCGCAATAAGCTTCTCCAAGTAGTTATCAATCACGACAGCAACAGCAGAATGGTCATTTAGCACCCTTAGACGTCTGAAGTCATATCTCCGATCAACAATGGGACAGAAGCAATTGAACAACTTGGCTGTTCTTCATGCCCACCAAGACATTTTGGATGAATTGGATATCCGACTAGTCATCAACGACTTCATATTCAGTAATCCAGTCAGGTGGTCGACATTTGCACCTTTTTAAAGACACTCTAGCCCTAACAACGACATTTAGAGCAATATTAAAAATCTTTATGAAATAGAGAATTAAATACATAATAATGTTAAATTTTCAGTTTCAAAATATTAGTACTAGAATAGTAATATATTACTGTAGTACTGTATTAGTTATTTTCAAATACTTGAATATTTTTAGGGTGTAACACCCAATTGAAACCCACCATTTACATACTTTTTGACTGAAGGTATTAGGCATACTGTATTAACTTTATTAACTGTATTAAAGCATTAACTTTGAGATATTGTTTTTATTTAATGAACCCTGAGCCTTATTCAAAGTAAGCTTAAATTAGCTAAATCTCTTATTAATCAAAGTGCTATTACTGAGCGACAGCAATATTTTATGTTTTATTCTTGTAAAGATAGTTTAAGATTTATTTAAATATAATTTCAGTCTTTCAGGGCTATACATTCACTGCTATGTAATAGTCTATAAGAATGATTATTACTGTACATTAAATTAGCTTTTTAAGAAAATGCTGTGCGTGTTTATGTTTTGTTTCTTTTTTTAAAGCCAAAGAATGTGTCAGGCTTGTTGAGTTTTGTGGAGTGTCATATTATCGAGAGTCCACTTTTCGGGGTACTAATGTTGATCATTTGACTAAAAAAAAAAACTTTAAAACTAACTATTTTTCATTTAAAATTTAGAAAATTTTCTGGGACAAGACCCCAGTATGAGGGCTCCCCCCCCCCCCCCCCCCCCAATAACTTTTATAAGTCGGCACCTCTGTTCTTATTAACAAAGGAGGAAACTTAGAGACTAACAATCATGAACCAAATGGGTCCAAAGCTACAGGTCCAACCAAAGATCCATAAAGATAATCTTCCTGTCAGACCTATTGTTAATGCTATGAGTCAGCTATGCTACAAAGTTACGAAAAAGCTGCATTCAATTTTGCAAAGCCAATAAAGATTTCAAAACTATTTTTCTGTGAAAAGTAGCTACCAAGCAATTCAAGGTTTCAAATATCTTCAGATTCCATTCAATGAGAAGCTCATTTCCCCTGACATTGTAAACTTATACAGCAGTATGCCCATCAAAGAATCCATAGATAAAATCAAGCAAAATTTATTAAAATATCAAACTATGTTCACAGGGGAAGTAGTCGAACTAAGAGAATTGCTCGAGCTTGTCTTCTTACACAATTATTTTACATTCAATGGCAAATGTACAAATTTGATGTGAGCCTAGCAATGGGAAATCCTCTCAGTGAGATCACTGCAGACATCTTCATTAATCACGTCAAAAATAAACTTCAGAAGAACAAGGACACAATTACCCAGAAAACTACGCACTGCTGCAGATATGTGGATGACACATTCATTTTATATAATTGAACTAATGAAGAAACAGAAACTCTGTAAAACAGGTTCAATAACTTATGCAATAACATCCATTTCACCACACAACACCAGAAATATAACAAAATAATTTTTTTAGACATGACCATAACCAACACAAAACAGACCCTGAACATCGAAGTTCACAGAAAAACCAACAAACATAGACACTGTCATTAATAAATCTTCCACACACCCAAACTCGCATAAACAAGCTGCATTCAGATCCTTCTTAAACAGAGCACAGGAATTCCTACTTAATTCTGCTGATTATGAGATAGAAATAAAAACTAACAAAAACATTGCACCCAGCAATGGCTATCATGAATGTGAAATAGGTGCATAACTAAAAACAAAAGCAAGCAAACTAACATGGCTTCCCCGCACAGTATCCAAATATCTAAGTATATAACTATGCTATATTTAATAATATTATGAAAGTAAAATTAAAAATCCACCCTGGATTTCCTGTTGTTTGATGATGCCATATTTAGGAGTCATCTCAGACAAAATAGCCAAGATGTTGAAAAACACAGACATCAGGATCACTTTTGCCACCAACGACAGTTTAAGAGAGAAACTGGTTCATGCCATCGTACAATCTACAGACAAACTGAACAAACCAGGAATTTATAAAATTACAACTAGTCATTGCAGCAAATACTGTATTGGCCAATCAGGAAGAAACTTTAAAACCCACTTTAAAGAACACATTGACTGTTTCATACTGGATAAAGCTAATAAGTCAGCTATATCAAAACATATAAACAAAGCTGTACACAGTGTTGCAATAGATACCGACCTAAAAGTACTACATACTTTGGAAAAGAGCTGCAGAATGGACATCTTGGAAGAAATGGAAATACTTATCTCAGCTCAGTACAGCCGACAGATAACACAAAACAGAACAGAAAATTTACATTCCTAGCTTTGGGAACTTTGTTCCTTCATCAGGGAGGGGAGAGAGGAAAAAAGGGAAGAAGGGAAAGTGGCTTTAGTTACTCACAATCCAGGTTATGAAGCAACAGGGAAAGGTAAACAGGGAGGGTAGCAAGGATGGAGGCATCCTTGCTACCCTCCCTGTTTACCTTTCCCTGTTGCTTTATCTTTCCATGTGATCTCTGATTTCCCCTATTTTATTATGATGATAGTTTCTTCCTATGTAGGTCAGCATCAACAAAATATTTTCACATTTGGAGGAGAAAGTTGGTGATTGAAATTTCGTGAGAATATCCTGCCACAATGAGAAATGCCTTTGGTTTAATGATGTCCACCGCGAATCCTGTATCATGTCTGTGACACGCTCTCACCTATTTCGCGATAATACAAAACATGCTGCCCTTCTCTGAACTTTCTTGATGTACTCAGTTAACCCTATTGGGCAAGGATCCCACACCATGCAGCAGTACTTAAAAAGAGGACAGACAAGTGTAGTGTAGGCAGTCTCTTCAGTAGATATGTTGCATCTTCTAAGTGTTCTGCCAGTAATTTTCAGTCTTCGGTTTGCCTTCCCCACTACATTTTCTATGTATTATTTCCAATTTAAGTTGTTTGTAATTGTAATTCCGGGATATTTAATTGAATTTATGGCCTTTAGATTTGACTGATTTAGAGCGTAGTTGAAATTTAACGGATTCCTTTTAGTGCTCATGTGGGTCATCCCACACTTTTCATTATTTATGGTAAACTGCCAATTTTCGCAACATACAGATATCCTTTCTAAGTCATTTTACATTTGTTTTGATCTTCTGATGCCTTTACAATGCGGTAAATGTCAGAGTCATCTGCAGACAACCTCAGGCTGCTGTTCAGATTGTCTCCTAAATCATTTAAATAGATAAAGAACAGCAGAGGGTCTATAACACTACCTTGGGGAATGCCAGAAATCACTTCTGTTTTACTCGATGAGTTCCTGTCAATTACTGCAAACAATGAAGTCTCTGACAGGAAATCATGAATCCAGTTGCATAACTGAGACGATACTCCATAAGCATGCAATTTGATTATAAATCTAGAAATACGGAATCAATTTGAAATCCCTTGCCGAAAGCATTCAACACTTTGTGTGAGTAAAGAGCTAGTTATGTTTGAAAAGAACAATGTTCTCTAAATCCATGTTAACTTTGTGTCAATAGACCGTTCTCTTTGTGTTAATTCATAATATTTGAACACAATATATGTTCCAAAATGGTACTGCATTATCAACGTTAATAATATGGGCCTATATGTGTTCCCTACTCTAGTGTCACTGTTAGAGTGATATTACTAGCGGAGATAAAAGCCTGCCTTTTTCATCATCTGCAATGCAAAAATTTCACTTCAAAAAGTGCTTCAGCGATGATTTTAATAAATGTATTTGGAATAAAAATCCATTCAAAAATGCTCCTGGTCCATCATGTCTAAATACAGTATAAAAGAGCAAGAACAAATTTATTGATGTCCCTTGTTATACTTCAATGAAGAGTACATTTAATGAAGAGTTTTTGTTGGAGTCGCGGATATATATTAGCAAGGAATTCCTGTCACTGAGCCAAACTGCAATGAAGAGCCTGAATCCCTTTGCAGCAACATACTTCTGCAACACTGGCTTTTCAGCTCTGATAACAACAAAGTTGAACTACCATTCACAGCTAAATTTAAGCAAAGAACTTGGAGTGGCTGTTTCTCCTATTACACCACATCCTGAGAAACTTGCTTCCCAAAGCAAGCTCATCCATCACACTGAACTTTGTGCTATAAATTTTTAATGCTCTTGGAATACTTGTTTACTGAATTGTAAATATTGTTCATCTCATGGTTTCTGAATATCTGAAAATGTGATTAAGGTAAACAATTTGTTCTACATTTTACTTACAATAATTCATGTAGTTTTGGTTTCTGTTGTGTAAAATCCTTCTAAACTGAATTTGGTAAAACAGAGAATATGGTAATGGGAATAAAATAGTAACACTGAGAAATGAACACTTGCAAATATCACCAAAAATGTTGAAACATTACATTTATTGTAGCAATATGTATACTACCAAATCTACTCTTACAATATCTTGATCAGCTATTGTTTCATGTCCAGAATTTCCTTTTAACAAAGGTATCCTTCTTAGAAAATTTTGGCTGCGGGTATTGGCAGCTGCTACGCTTCCCATGCACATGATTAACAACTTCACTGACAGTCATATACTGCTCATTAGAATTGTCACATACACTATTTTGTTGTGTGATCAATTTCCTGAGTTTTTCAATTATCATAATTTGAATTTCTCATTCCATCTGTACACACTTCATCACGGTAGAATGGTATCACAATATGGTGATTTTGGTAGTACAGCCACCAGCAAGAATGATCAACTATCGTCACCATAAAATTGAGAGAAAAATGAAACTGGATAATAGAGATACAGACCTATTTTATGGACTAAATGTCATTTCTAGCAGTTACCTTAATCCATTGGCAGTGATGCTAAATATCTTCAATGCACTTCCCTCCTGGAACAGTGTTAAGAGATCTTCTGAAGGGCGCCAAATGGAAAGAACTGCTGACCTAGCAGAACAGTCTTTAGCATCCAGACAGCGAACCTGAGCACACAAAATGAGGGCTGTATATACACTGCATTTTCCAATTATATAAAATATAAATAGTGAAGATCATTACATCTAGCAACATTATATAATGAATACAATGTTCATTGCAGGATTAAACTGTGCAAGAGCTACAACATTTCCTTGAGATACCTGTCTATTGTCTTCAAATAGAGAACACTGGTAGACAATTACCATCTAACAGTGTCCTCTTACAGATTGTGATTGGCACCTGTTCCAATGCTAAAATGAATCACACAGTGCTACAATGATGGCACTGGACAAAAATAGCAACAAATGAGTTAATATTTGGGAAAGTTGAAAGGGACAAAGCATTTGAGCTCATCAGTTCATTTGTCCTTTAATGATCAAAGCCTAAAGGTTACTAGGAGATGGAAAAGGACTGGTCATCAGGGCAAAACTCGAAGTGGGGTTCCTCACTGAAGACAAATCTACTCCAGTCAATGAGGTTCCAGATGTGTCAGGAGACATCCTGGACAGTAGTGGGATACTAACCTGACTGTCAACCACCAACAGCCTGACAACCAGGAGGTTTAGTCTGGGTGCCATTTCTTTTCATAGCAGGATGCCTTTGGTTGTCATCTGTGGCACCCTTACAGCGTAGCCATATATTGACAATATTCTATGTCCGATTTTATTGCCCTTCGTGGCAACCAATCCTGGGCTTACATTTCAGCAAAATAATGCCTGCCTGCACACTGCGAGAGGTTTTACTGCTTGTCTTCATGCTGGCCAAATCCTACCTTGGCCAGCAAGATCGCCAGATTTCTATCCAACTGAGAATGTTTGGAGCATTATTGGCAGGTGCTCCAACTGGCTCAGGATTTTGACACATCTAATGGACCAAGTGGACAGAATTTGGCATGATATCCCTCAGAAGGAAGCCCAACAACCTTATCAATCAATTCCAAGATGAATAACTGCTTGCATAAGTGCCAGGGGTAGACCAACGTGTTATTAACTTGCTCAATTTGTGAAGCTCATTAACTTGAATAAATCATCCAATTTATCTGAAATTGTAATCATTTGTTTGTCTGTACATGTACATCACATCTACTGATTTTCATCCCATTCAGAAATTCCTTCTTGGTGCTTTTTTGTGTGTTCTGAAATATGATAAATGTGGTCAGTCATGAGTTCTGCTCAATTATACTGAAAATATGCACATAAGCATGTTCAGAGAGCTGATCTCATAACTGTTCAACATGCACCTTTCTGAACTTTCTTAGAAGGTAATACATTTGTTGGTCACCAAATCATCAATCATCTACACACAAATGAAATACTTGGCAAACACATTTGAATTTCTCAATACTGATGCAAATGATGTTACTATTTACACACTTAGCATCAAGAGCACACTGTGCTCTTCTCAAAACATCTGAATTTGTGAATCTCATTGGTTCCAAGGTTGGTTCATTATCTGTTTCAGGACATAGATTTAGAATGTTATATTAACACTTTTAACAGTGTACAGACAGAAAAATCCTTTTATTTGTAGAGAGATCAGTAGCAGAATCTAACAAGGCTGAATGCGGGGGGCCTGATTTGAAATGGCCACTAGTAAAAAGTAAGTGAAACAGGAATCCTACTTTTTAGATGTAACTACAAATGACAATTTAAAACTGTAAATATACATGTTCTTGAAATTTTATTTTAGTTTCAATGGTTATCAAGAAAAAAGTACACTGTCCAGGCACGATAAAATACACTGTCCAGTCAGATTAATGTGACCACCTGTCAAACGCCTGAATAACCACCTTTTACAGCACAGACCACTGCAAAATGTGCAGGAAGAGAGTCAATGAAGTTCTGAAAGGTACCAACAGAGATGAGGAGTCATGCCAATTCCAGTGCCGTGGCCAGCTGTGCTAGGTTTCCTGGTTGAAATGCATAGCATTATCAGCCCAATCAGGGAGGTCCCGCAGATTCTTGACTGGATTCAAATTCTGGGGAGTTTGGTGGCCAGGGGATACAGTACTTACCCTGGTGTTCTTCAAACCACAGATATATACTGCAAACTGTGACACAATGCATTATCATGCTGGTAGATGCCATCGTCCTGAGGAACAAAAAAAAAGCTACCTGAACCCTTGCAACAATTGTTGCAGGGGGTTTGCTTTCAGACGTTTCATACTGTAAAAGCCAACAGCCACCTGTTCGATGGGGCATAAAATGTGATTCATCTGAAAATGCCACCTGTCGCTACTCAGTGGACGTCCAGTTGTGGCACTGGCACGAAAATTCCAGCCTTCATAAATAATATACAGCCATCAGCACGAGTTCTGGAACCAGGCACATGCTGCGGAGGCCAATAAGCAGCAACATTCGCTGAATTGTCACTGAGGAGATGCTGTGTTTAGCCACTTGGTCCAAGGGAGGTCAGTTGCGCATGTCTATTTGCATGTACACATCTCCCCAACCATTGTTCATCATTGTCATCTATGGCCCATGGTGCACCACAGTTGCCTCAGCACTGGTTTTGGATAGCATACTTCAACCATGGTGGTGTGCAAACAGTTTGCAAACTTAGTCATTTGCTTCTAACACTGGGCCAAAAGCCAACAATAACGCCCTTTTGGATGTCACATAGATCACATCGTTTCCACCTTACGATAGCAATTGTGCTGTTTTCTGCATATCGCACAATAGGTTTTATATACCGTCCACTGCTAGTGCTGCCACCTGCTGTCTGTGAGAGGTTATTGGATGTTTAGCATAAACATAGATAGTGGTCACATTAATATTACTGGACCGTGTAACTACCCTTTCTAGAAATGGAAGACAGGATTTTTTTGTTACATTGTGTTTGCATTATTCATTAATGTCTTACAACACAATATTCGACAGTGGCCTACAAGTTCACTTTTATTTGTACAGTCTTCAGTAGAAGATAGAAGTTGCTTATTTTGTTCATTCAGAGATTGCACCAGGGTTCAAATCAGGCAGTGAGGCAGAAAATATGAGTTTTGGCAAGTCAAGGTCACTTAGCCTCTCCTACTCAATTCTGTCAGTCATCTCCAAGTTAGTGAACTCCAGGAACCTGAGAAACCCTCTGGAAGATTGGATATGCAACCCCAGTGAGAAACAGGATCAGGACAGAAGAGAGTGGGAGAAATCGTCCTCCAAAGAATGTGGAGTGGACTATGGGTTAATAACACTTATCTAGAAAAAAAAGGCCTTAATACAAAAGATCAAAGAAATATTGCCAGGTGGACCTTAAGATGCAGACATGGCAAACTAACAAGGAATATGAGAATTGGATCATGAAATGTATAGACATTATACAGAATTGAGGCCCTTGGAAGCCTGATTGGAATACTGAAATCATGCAAGGTGGATATCATGGCCTTGCAACAGATAAAATGGATTGGACAGGGTACCTTCCACAAACGACAGCATACTATGTACTACAGAAGCTACAACGGTGAACACAGATTTCGTGTGGGATTTATAGTGAACCAAAGCACTGAACAACTAGTGATAGGATTCAAAACAATATGTCCACGGATATGTTGTATACAAATAATGGGGAAATCCTGAAACTACAGTCTCTTAAATGCACATATCCAACCGAGGAGAAGGCAGCAGAGGAGAAAGATACTTTCTGCGAAGAACTGGAGCATACAAATAATGGGGAAATCCTGAAACTACAGTCTCTTAAATGCACATATCCAACCGAGGAGAAGGCAGCAGAGGAGAAAGATACTTTCTGCGAAGAACTGGAGCAAGATTACCAGCAGCATCACTTAACATGACAGTATCTAGGACATGGTTCCAGTATAAAAATATAAGCTCAATGGACAACGGATTACTCACCACTAGATAAACCATTAGAAGCATCATTTAACACTGTATTTCCACCCCTGTACTTGATGAACTCCTGGATTCAGTTAAGAAGTGAGTCCACAACATTGTGCAGATATGTCGCATCCAGATTAAGCCAGTCACTAAGGCTTTGATCAAGCAGTTTCTAATGTTACTCCAAATGCAGTTCTGGCTAAAACACTTCTCATTATGAGAGATTCATCATAGTATGAGTGTGACGTAGATTTTGCAGTGGAGTACTTAGCTTTCTACCATCGAATCTCCTCCACCAATACAGCCCATTAGGGGATGTATTTTGCAGATTTGCTTGGATTTTGGACATCATGAAAACTTGGATGTTAAAATAATATGTTCCAACACACTGATGAATCCTTTTCACAGCAGATGTATTTTTTGTCTGCATTTACAATAGATGCTACGACATAAACTGTTTTCTACCAACATGACTAAAAAAAAAGCAACTGTTACATTCATTATGTTGGCCAAACTGCAACTGACTAAGTGCTTTTCACCACTCAATATATACCCTATCTTAACAATGTATGTTGTTTGGCCTGTTGCCAAAAACAGTTACATTTACTAATATGTAATGAAAAGTTAATGGTTTACAACAAAATGTTAATACAGCTTTCAAGATAAACAATGATGATTCATTCTGAATACATTTATAAATATTGTTCTTTTGACTTCTGCAAATTATGCAAATTTGGTTATGAAGTTACAATAACAATATCTATCATAAAATCATTAATTACATCTTGATTTCATGTTGGATTTTATTCCTAACATTAACTGAGGTACAGTACAAAATGCCAAAACAGAATTTCATGTTAAAGTTCTGTATGATAATTTGATAGTATCAAAATGACTGAAAATCAATAGTGTTCACATCAGAACGTTCAAGAATCAAAAATGAAAAAGTTAATTACAACCAGTGTAACTGACTTTTCATTACTGACATGACATAAAGTGCACAAGTTACATTAAATACATCAGATGACTAATAAATGTTTCAAAATTCTGTTTTTAGGTAAGTTGAAATTTACAAATTTTTCTAATTAATTATTGGTTTCATTACAACATAGATATTTCTTCTAACAATTCTATGGGATTGTGGTAGTGCACATACAAGAATCAAATTATAAATTTTGCTGAAATTTACCACAGTAGGTTAATTCACATCAGGTTTTCTAACTAATTATAACTTTTTGTTAATTACAGTTAAATGATCAAAAATAATGTTAATGATGTTGATTCAATATAAAAGGGAACCATACAGTTTAATTTGCTGATAGAAATTAAGAAAAACCATACTTTCTAACTTTTGTCCATTACATATTGTGGATTGGGTAACATATAATCTGCTAAATTTTTAATGGTATCGAGGCATTCATTAACTACCCTATAACTAGTCCTATTTGACTCGCAAGTAACCCAAGGCGTGTCATCTAAAAAGCACTTGCAATATGGCAGCTGAACTCCCCCCACATGGGGCCTCCCAGCCAACAATGCCACACAATCATTTCATTTCAACTGGTCCTATTACAAATTCCACCAAATTGTGGGGATGCTGATGTCATGTTTTACCCGCTGTTCCAACATATCCCACAAATTTTCTATGGGGTTCAAGTCAGAGGATTTTGTAGGCTAATCAAGATGTAACGGTGTGGGGGAGTGTTCAGAAAATCAGGCACATATTCTTCCATTCCAATGAACTACTCTTTAGTGGTCTTTATGTGCTTGTGTGAGCAATGGCCTCTGGGGAGATGACTGACTCCAAATGTTCATTGCTTGCAGTTCACCTCACAATGTTCTCTTGCTTACAAGATGGGATGGACCTTCATTCACTGCCTGCATTAATCCCTGTCAGGTTTGGTACAGATTGTGATTCACAAGCCGTGAAACGAGTCTTCCGTCTCTCTGACAGGATCTTTTCCTGACTGCCATTCTGATATTGTGTTTTACAGCCATGTTTACTACAGCACTGTTTGCAGGCACACTGAACAGTCTGCTGTGAAACACCAACAAATCCAGGAACTTCACACACCATATAGCCATGGACATGGCAAAAACTATTGCCCTTCATGGCCTCTCTGTCATGTTCTTGCATTTACCCATGTTTATGTACAATGTAAGCTTGAAACATAAATGTCTCACTGAAAGCTACTACCCTGAGGCAGTGTGTGCATGGCTGAGCGTGACTTGATCGCTGCATCATTTGCAAAGGCTTAATGATTCCTCTGTGTGAGCACTCAGGTGACTAACGTTTTGTCCAGTGAGCTTACTTGTACATAAAGTGTCTTGGGTATTACTAGACAACAACACTAGGAAACAAATTGATCATACATTAATAGATATCAAGTATGGCTCTGTTGTACTAGATTGCCAAAGTTTCAGAGGTTCTAATATGGACTCTGATAATTAACTCCTCTGAGACAGACTAAATATAACTCCTCAGAACTTAAGGAGTCAAGGACATTAATCTGGAAAACATATTGACAGGAATCTTCCAGAACTATACTCACAACACAAATGAGTAACGGAATAAACTCAGAAATGAAATACAGACTGCTGAAGAGTAAGTGATTGTTATGGAACAACAGACTAGATCAAATGAAAGGTATGATGAGGAGTGTGAGGAGGCAACAAAAACAAAGAATGAATCATACTAAAAGATGTGTGCCATAAGAACAAGAATGCTAGTGGATGACTATAGAGAAAAAAAGTGTGCAGAAAACTGAATTCTTAATACAAAGAAAAGGAGCTTTTTCAAAAGGCTGTTGCAGGATGTTGAATTACTGAATAACACTAATGAAAGCAGGAAATTCTATAGAAAGGTCAATAACCATATAAGGGGCTTTCAACCAAAAACAGTACAATGTAAAGGGGAAAATGGTGAATTTATATCATCACAGGAGAGAGTGTTACTTCGTTAGGCAAGGTACTTTAAGGAACTACCATACTCAGAGAATGCTGAAGCATGGGAACTAACTGAAAAGCAACAGGTGGAAGAAGAGGAAAATGTAAGAGATCTGGCAAGCAATAAAGAAACTATCCAAAAATAAACTATGTAGCTATGAGAACCTGCCAGCACAGCTTATTATGTGTGCTGGAGATCATCTAGTTAGATGCCTGCATGCCATGGTCTCAAGTATATGGACACAAAAAGTCTAGCCAGATGATTGGTAAATGGGAGTAAAATATGGTACATATGAGGGGCTATACTGGACCCGCCAGGTTAGCCGAAAGCACTAATATGCTGCTTCTTGGACTCAGGTAGGTGCACCAACCACGGATTGAATCCACCTGGCAGATAAATGACGTAGGCCGGTGTGCCTGCCAGCCTGGATGTGGTTTTTAGGCGGTTTTCCACATCCAACTCGGTGAATACTGGGCTGGTCCCCAAATCCTGCCTCAGGTACACAACTTGCAGACATTTGAAACACGTTCGCACTATTTCATGATTTACACTAGACGCAGACAGCTGGGGTACACGGATTCCATCCCAGGGGGTATGGGGTGGTGGCAGGAAGGGCATCTGGCCACCCCTTTAAATTAACTGTGCCAAATCCGATTGTAACAATGCCGACCCTGCAAAATCTGTGGGTCGAAAGCACAAGCAAAAGAAGAAAAGAATGAGGGGGTATACTGGAATGTACAAACTGTAGAGTAATTACATTATTGAGCAGCACAAACAAAATACCCTCCTCCTCACTTTCTAGTGATGTAATACCTTTTGAAATAAAATAAATCTGGAGCTATCAGGCAGGCTTTAGATCTGACAAAACAAATACTGACCAAATATCCAACCTGTCATAAATATTGGAAAAACAAGGGTATACAATATTGAAACACATCATATATTTGTAGTTTTTAAAGACGCATATGACACCATAAACAGAAATAAGCTTATTGAAGCCTTGGCACACCACAATACTTAATATGCCTTGTAAGTCTGACAATGGAAAAAATATTATGTAATGTACAGATACAAGGAAATTTAACACCAACCTTTGACACTAGTTGTTGGCTGAGGCAAGGGGATGCTTTCTCATGTAAGCTTTTTAATATAGCACTAGAGAAAGCAATAAGTTCAGCTCAAATTGACATAACGGGCACAATATTCAATACAGTGATGCAGGTTCTGGCCTATGCAGATGATGTGGATATTATTGCAAGAAAAGAACTGGATGCTAAAGAAACATATAGGGCACTTGTGGCCATAGCAATAGAAATGGCACTGCAAGTGAAACCATCAAGAAAACCAAATGCACACAGAAATAGGTATGATGCTAGAAATTGACAAAGCATGAGTATAATATGTTACTGTCTGCTCAAACCAAGTTCGCATTTGACTAAAGGGACTTCTTTTTTGATAGGTTGTGGTACAGCATCACCGGTGTATAGTGGTGTAACTGTCTTGTAGGAGGAGTAAACTTTTCCTATCTAACGATGATGTCATTGTACTGCGCTTTGATGGTGTGGCAGTGGGACTAGAAGTTCCGTACAACCCTCTGACAGTGTGTGTGTGTGTGTGTGTGTGTGTGTGTGTGGGGGGGGGGGGGGGGGGGGGGTCACCAGGTTTCTGGTAGTGAATAGTGAAACAATTACATAGGCAGTAGTAGTGGTGGTCATATCATGGATTTCACGTAATGAGTGGATGTATCAAAACTAACACATTATTAGTGGCCATAACAGGGCTATCATTAGCCGTGATCCAAATCTGAGCCCTTGAGGATGGTAAGAGGAAGAGGGTGGCAGTGCCACTGCTGGGGAGTCATGGTGCCTAATGTGTTGCAATCTGCTGACCGTGTCATGCAGGATGGCCACTTTGTAGTAGAGGAACCCCTTGCCCTCTCTCGAATGGACATCTTTCTTTTTTTGAGTCATCAGCCTTCTGACTGGTTTTATGCGGCCCATCACAAATTCGTCTCCTGTTCCAAACGTTATCTCAGAGCTGCAGTTGCATCCTACATCTCAATTATTTGCTGGATGTATTCCAACTTCTGCCTTCCTCTGAATTTTTTACTCTCTACAGCTTCCTCTAGTAACATGGAAGTCATTCTCTCATATCTCAACAGATGTTATCATGCTGTCTCTTCTCCTTGTCAGTGTTTTCCATATATTCCTTTCCTCGCCGATTCTCTGTTGAACCTCCTCATTCCTGACCTTATCAGTCCACCTAATTTTTAACATTCTTCTGTAGCACCACATCTCAAATGCTTCAATTCTCTTCTGTTCTGGATATGTTTCACTACCATACAATGCTGTGCTGCAAATGTACATTCTCAGAAATTTCTTCCTTGAATAAAGGCCTATGTTTGATACTAGTAGACTTCTCTTGGCCAGAAATGCCCTTTTTGCCAAAGGTAGTCTGCTTTTGATGTCCTTGCTCCATCCATCATTGGTTATTTTGCTGCCTAAGTAGCAGAATTCCTTAACTTCATGACCATCAATCCTGATGTTTCGATTTACTCTCAATCCATATTCTGTACACATTACTGTTCACTCCATTCAGCAGATCATGTAATTCTTCTTCACTTTCACTCAAGATAGCAATGTCATCAGCAAATCTTATGGTTTATATCCTTTCACACTGAATTTTAACCCGACTATTGAACTTTTCTTTTATTTTCCTCATTGCTTCTTTGATGTACAGATTGAATAGTAGGAGCGAAAGACTACATCCCTGTTTTACACACTTTTTAATTCGAGCACTTCGCTACTGCTCCTCCAGTCTTGGTTTTGTACATATTGTACAATACCTGCCTTTCCCTATAGCTTACTCCCATTTTTTCAGAATTTTGAACACCATTTCACATTGTCGAACAGCCCTGCGCCTGCTATACAGACGTCTGAGTCACAGCTCTCGTACAAGATAAGTAATTTAAGTAGTAATATACTGTTTTTAACACTTTAAACTAATTTATTACTTTAATTATAGCGCTCTTCAAGCGTACCATTAAAGGTTTTTGTCTTACTCGCGTATTTTCACAGTAATCACGTAAAGTTCGTTTTGTTTACATATCGCGGCCAGGTCGAACTTTTGAGCTTTCAGATTAAACTTCATACCGCAATTTTAAGTGCATTTACTGACAGTTCAGTGTGCTAAACACCTTTGCTGCCCCTTTATATTTGTAGAGTATCGTCATCTCTTAAGTAATTTCCAGTAAAAAACCTCTGAACCACTGTTTACATAGTCGCGAGTAGGCCTAATTTTTCGTACACGTATTTTCATTGTTTTCCGGAAACTTAATTGTCTTTCTGTCACTAAAATCAATTTGTACCATGAGTGTAAAGTACCTGATGTGCCGTAGAATCGTTATCTCCGGGGTCTGGTGTGATGGATGTAGTAACTTTTTTCATTGGGGCGATTATAGTGGCGTGGGAATTGGGAAAATGAGCGAGACTCATCAGTGGTTCTGTAGGCTACGCAGTAGAGATAGAAAGATTGTGGAACAGGAGGGGAAAATTGCTGCCCTTCCGGCTGAGTTAGATGAGGCTAGGTGAAAACTGGGCAGGTTAAGGGGGGAGAAGGGTAAACAGGGGTGAGAAGTGGCAACAGGCATAAGGAACAGGCCAAGAAATTCTTCTGACAGCTTTGTTATTAATGTACAAAATAGGTTTGACCTGTTGCCTCAGTCAGAAACTGATGAGCCTCTCACAGAAGTAGATGTAGACAGGGCTCAACAAGCTTTCAGCAGCAAATTGAATAAGAATGTAGGGAAGTCTGCAAAGAGAAAGAAAGTCTTGTTGCTCGGTAGTTCGCATGCTAGGGGTGTGGGCCAACTTCTGCAAGATGAATTAGGGTCAGAATACCAGGTCACAAGTTTTTTCAAACCTAGTGCTGGACTGGGGCAGGTTACAGAGGATTTAGGTTCACTATGTAGAGGCTTTACTAAGGAAGATACCGTGGTTATTGTGGGTGGGCCGGGCAACAGTATTGACAGAGATCTGGGGTACAGCAGAGAGTGTGACCTGGCAAAGATTGCATCAACATCGAATCATACCAGTGTTGGGTTTGTGTCGGTTCTGGTGCGCCACGACCGACCTCATTTGAGCTCTTCTGTCAGGAGAGTTAATTTGGAGTTGGAACGGCTACTTGGATCTGGTGCAGGGTCACACATTGGTGTGGTTTCTGTTGATTCACTCTGTAGGTGGGACTATACTAGACATGGCCTACACCTCAACAAGAAAGGGAAGAGTAAACTGGCTGGGCTGATAGCAGGAAATTTAAAGGGGGGAGGAACTACATCTCATGGTGTAAACTCTTTTTTAGTGTAAGATCAGTGTCCAGTGGGAAACTCAGCCAGGCAACTACTAAAGATGTTAAAAAAGTTCAAGATACTCACAAAAGTAAAGTGAAAAATAATGTTAGTATATTTCATCAAAATATTGGGGGATTGAAGAATAAAATTGATGAGCTTCTGCTTTGTTTAGAAGATATAGAAACTGAGAATTTAATAGATGTACTATGCCTGTCTGAGCATCACATTGTCACTGATATACAAAAGGTTTGCATCAATGGGTACAAATTAGCTGCACATGTAAGTAGAGATAATATGATGAGAGGAGGAGTTGATATATATGTCTAAAGCTTACACAGTGTAAAAAATTTAGAAACTAAAAATTTTTGTGTAGAGCAACATATGGAAGCATGTTCCACTGAACTTAAACTAAATGATGGCACTTTCATAACTGTAACAGTGTATAGGTCTGCCTCAGAGAATTTCCAGCTATTTCTAGAAAACTTGGATGCTTTGTTGTGCTATCTGTCGGACAGGGGGAAGCAAATTAGCATTTGTGGGGATTTCAATGTTGATTCCCTGAAAGAGTATAATAGGAAAAATGACCTTCTAGTATTACTCAGTTCTTTCAATTTGAGCCCCCGTCATTGATTTTCCTACTTGGATAACAAAGAACAGCAGTACATTGATAGATAACTTTTTTATAGACGAAGATACGTTTAAGGACATAAATGCTTATCCTGTCGAGAATGGTCTTTCAGATCATGGTGCATGGCTAGTTACAGTACATGACATAGCTCCATGCAGTATATCAAATCAGACTTTCAAAGCAGTGCGTTCAATTAACAATATAAATATTGCAAACTTTAGGGAAAGCCTACATCAGCTAGACTGGGATGAAGTGAATAAGGAACCCGATGCAAACTTGAAATATAACTTATTTCACAATACATTTTTAAGGGTATTTGAAAATTGTTTTCCCAAGAAAATAGCTAAACATAATTCCAAGAAAACATATAAAAAATCTTGGCTAACTAAAGAAATAAGAACTGTATCTAACAGCAAGAGGGAGTACTGACCTCGAAATTGTTCAATATTATAAAAACTATTGTGTGGTACTAAGAAAAGTTATTAAAAAGTCCAAAAGCATTTGTATCATGTCTGAGATCAGTAACTCTGATAATAAAATTAAAGCAATTTGGAATATTATTGAAAAGGAAACAGGGCAACCAAGAGCACAGGAAGACTTTAGTGCCATAAAACTGAATGACAAGTGTACTGACAAACAATCAGAAATTGAAAATATTGTCAATAATCATTTTTTAAATGTTGTGGAGAAAATAGGATCCAGATCTTCACTAGAAGAGGCAAGGCTACTAATAGAAGAGGCCATACCTGTGCAGTTTGAAACAACTGTAATTCCACCAACCTCTCCCATTGAAATCAGTAAAATAATAAACTTACTGAAAAGTAAAAGTTCTTACGGAATTGATAGCATTTCCAGCAAGGTACTTAAAGCTTGTTCCCCACAGATAAGTAGGATTCTCAGCCACGTATGTAATAGCTCTTTGGAGCAGGGTGTTTTCCCCGATAGACTGAAATATGCCATTGTAAAACCATTGCATAAG
The DNA here is from genome assembly GCF_023864345.2 of Schistocerca serialis cubense. Taxonomy (NCBI): domain Eukaryota; kingdom Metazoa; phylum Arthropoda; class Insecta; order Orthoptera; family Acrididae; genus Schistocerca; species Schistocerca serialis. The sequence continues at coordinate 628,453,773 of NC_064642.1, read as the reverse complement.
AAGGGGGATACGTCGGATGTCAACAGCTACCGCCCAATCTCTCTTCTGACAGCTCTATCAAAATTTTTTGAGAAAGTAATGTATTCAAGAGTAGCCTCCCACATTTGTAAAAATAAAGCACTAACAAAATGTCAGTTTGGATTTCAGAAAGGCTTTTCAACAGAAAATGCTATATTCGCTTTCACTGATCAAATATTAAATGCTCTGAATAACCAGACATCACCCATTGGTATTTTTTTGTGATCTCTCAAAGGCCTTTGATTGTGTAAATCATGGAATTCTTTTAGATAAGCTAAATCATTATGGTTTGAGGGGGGCTGTGCACAAATGGTTTAATTCATACTTAACTGGAAGAATGCAGAAAGTTGAAAAAAGTGGTTCATGTAATGTTAAAACAACAGCTGATTCCTCAAACTGGGGGGCTATCAAGTACGGGATCCCACAGGGTTCGGTCTTAGGTCCTTTACTGTTCTTGATATACATTAATGACTTACCATTCCACATTGATGAAGATGCAAAGTTAGTTCTTTTTGCTGATGATACAAGTATAGTAATAACATCCAAAAACCAAGAACTAAGTGATGTAATTGTAAATGATGTTTTTCACAAAATTATTAAGTAGTTCTCAGCAAACGGACTCTCTTTAAATTTTGATAAAACACAGTATATTCAGTTCCGTACAGTGAATGGCACAACTCCAGTAATAAATATAGACTTTGAACAGAAGTCTGTAGCTAAGGTAGAATTTTCAAAATTTTTAGGTGTGTCCATTGATGAGAGGCTAAACTGGAAGCAACATGCCTACTTTCATTCACTGCTTTCGTATGGCATCATATTCTGGGGTAATTCATCGTTGAGTAGAAAAGTATTCATTGCTCAAAAACATGTAATCAGAATAATTGCTGGAGCCCACCCACAGTCATCCTGCAGGCATCTATTTAAGGATCTAGGGACCCTCACAGTAACCTCACAGTATATATATTCACTTACGAAATTTGTTGTTAATAATCCAACCCAGTTCAAAAGTAATAGCAGTGTGCATAGCTATAACACCCGGAGAAAGGATGATCTTCACTATGCAGGGTTAAATCTGACTTTGGCACAGGAAGGGGTAAATTATGCTGCCACAAAAGTCTTTGGTCACCTACCAAACAGCATCAAAAGCCTGGCAGATAGCCAATTAACATTTAAAAATAAATTAAAAGAATTTCTAGATGACAACTCCTTCTACTCATTGGCTGAATTTTTAGATATAAATTGGGGGGGGGGGGGGGGGGGGGGAGAACAATAACTTAAACATTAGTGTCATGCAATATTTTGTGTAATGCAATATCTTGTACAGACATCTCTTATTAACCTGACACGTTCCACATCATTACGAAGTGTCGTATTCATGATCTATGGAACAAGTATTAATCTAATCTAATCTAACAGTCTTTCCAAGTTGACATATCTTACGAATGTGTTTCCATTTTTCTTCAGTCTTGTCTCCATTATCAACTGCAATGTCAGAGCTGCTTCTTTGGTGCCTTACCTTTCCTAAAGTCAAACTGATTGTCATGTAACAGATCCTTAATTTTCTTTTTCATTCTTCTGTATGTTGTTCTTGTCAGCAACCTGGATGCATGGGCTGTGAAGCTGATTGTGTGGCAATTCTTGCACTTGTCGGCTCTTGATAGCTTTGGAATTGCGTGGATGACATTTTTCCAAAAGTCTGATGTATATCGCCACTCTCATACATTCTACACATGAAAGTGAAGAGTAATTTTGTTGTCACTTCCCCCAATAGTTTTAGAAATTTTGATGGAATGTTATCTATCCCTTCTGCCTTATTAGATCTTAAGTCTTCCAAAGCTTTTTAAAATTGTGATTCTAATATTGGATCCCCTATTTCTTCCCTGTCAACTCATGTTTCTTCCTCTACTATCATGGGATCATACAAGTCTTTCCCCTCATAAAGGCGTTCAAAGTACTCTTTCCAGCTATCTGCTCTCTCCTCTGAATTTAACAGTGGAGTTCCCTTTGAACTCTTAATGTTGCTTGTCTTTAATTTCACCATGGGATGTTTTGGCCTGCTGCTGTGGCCGAGCGGTTCTAGGTGCTTCAGTCCAGAACCGCGCTGCTGCTGCTGCTGCTACGGTCACAGGTTCAAATCCTGCTCGGGCATGGATGTGTGTGATGTCTTTAGGTTGGTTAGGTTTAAGTAGTTCTAAGTGTAGGGGACCGATGACCTCAGATGTTAAGTCCTATAGTGCTTAGAGCCATTTGAACCATTTTGAGGTTGTTTTGACTTTCTTATATGCTGAATTCGTCCTTCCGACAAACATTTATTTTTCAATTTCTTCACATATTTCATGCAGCCCTTTTGCCTTAGCTTTCCTGAGCTTCCAACTTACTTTGTTCCTAAGTGACTTGTATTTCTGTATTCCTGAACATCTTTGTACTTCCTTTTTTCATTGATTAACTGAAGTATTTAATCTATTATCATGGTTTCTTCACAGTTGTCTTCCTTGTAACTGTGGTTTTCTTTCCAACTTCTGTGATTGCCCTCTTTATAGATGTCCATTCCTCTTCATCTGTGCTGCCTACTGAGCTATCCATTAATCCATTATCACTGTGCATATAGCCTCAGAGAACTTCAAACACATCTCTTCATTTTGTAGGACTTCCGTATCCCATTTCTTTGTGTACTTATCTTTCGTAACTAGTCTCAAACTTCAGCCTACTCTTCATCATTACTAAATCGTGATCTGAGTCTATATCTGCTGCTGGGTATGCCTTACAATCCAGTATCTGATTTTGGAATTTCTGCCTGCCCATGACGTAATCTAACTGAAATCTTCGCGTATCTCCCGGTCTTTTCCAATTATATCTCCATCTCTTGTGATTCTTGAACCAGGGTGAATAAACGGACAAGAAAAGAATCCTGGATTTAAATACACTTCTTCCAAGGTGAATACACTTTTCCATGATAAGTGACAGTACACTTTCCCTTGGAACTGTAAAAATATCAATCCTTTGAATGGTAAAAGATTTATACATCAGTGTGGAACTTCAGAGAAGAAGAAGAAGAAGAAGAAGAAGAAGAAAAACCGAATTGGAAAGATCTGTGGTGTACAGCAAAATTTATGCTGTGATTTTCATATTACGAAAGTATAATTCAAAACAACACATTATTTTCGAAAGCACTGAAATCAAGATTAAAATGCGCTTCTGTAAGCCAGTCATAGCTCATGTTACGTGAACTCGCCAGCCTATGACAGCAGGTGCTCAGGGCATAGGACACATGTTGTAGTCAGCCAATAGCAACATAGCTGTTAAGTAGTGTGAACACACAAATAGGAAAAGTTAATGGTTTAAATTAATGTACATAGTGTAGCTACAAGAAAAGCTAAGCTTTCACATATAATATTGGTCTTGAAGCGAAATTCTTCTAAGAGACTAGCCCTCAATATGTTAAGTTTTAAATGGGAGTCAAACGCTCTGTGATTTAAGAAATTCACCGCACATTTGCACATGTAACATAATTCATCTTACATAAAAGGAAATTTATTTTGAAACTAATGCTTTTAAAAACACCATTCACAATATCTGCTCACAATCTGTTAGAATAGCTTCATTTCAGCAGTTGCCAGAGAGCGCCAGAAAACAGATGTTTATGCACATGGGCAGCTATGATGAAGTACGAAGCCCGTATGTTCGTACATATATTAACAGATCTTACATGATGAAATAAAAGAAATAGCATACTCCAAGAGCGGTGGAATTTTGTACACCATATGCATAATGCATAATTCAGCTTAACGTGCCCCAATCTGATATTAAGATTTGAGTGCAGTTTTCTGGACGCACATTTTCTTGGAGTACCAGCACTATATTATCTCGTGTTTGGTTCTTTATTATGCCATAATGCCATATATGCCAGAAGATGAAAATGTGTCCCTGAAATTCAGTGAACAGTTGAAACTAACCAATAGTGCGGAACAAAACACTTCATTTCTAATAAATTGACTGCCTCTGGGAAAAAGATTAATAAAAGCCATATTTTTTGGCAAACTGACAAAAATAACTTCATTATTCTGCAAGACAACTGATTGCAAAAACGTGGAAATAAAATCAGAAAACTCAAACCAAAAACAAATGTTAGCCTTCCTTAATTATGTGAATGCATTTTAATTCACTTGATAGCTCCCAACCACAGAAATCCGTTTTGTTTTCATTTTATGTGAGATATGTAAATGAAAACAGCAAAATCACTAAATGTAAACACGGCTTACGTGGAGACTAACCCACTCTCCACTACAACCCAGACTGCTATGCGCATGTGGTAATCTACAGGTCGGGCATGCCAGAAACATTTTTCTGGGTAGCATCTGGCTGCTTGTTGCTACTGTTGATGCAGCTAACAGTCACACTTCAAGTAGCAGGAAGCGGGAGAAGGTACTGCCCATACAGAACTCAACTGTGCAAGCCCGTGTGCCAGCAGCCAACTGCTCAAATGAACTTAATGTAAACAGTTGTGACGTCATGCTCGTCAGCAGCAGTTTATTGTTATGAAGTATTCCATAGTCTTCGTCCTAAAGCCTTTGACAAATTTTGCTATACATCAGTTCTTGCCAGTCAAAATTACAAAAAATTAACTGAAGTCAATGAAAAATTCCTGAAATTCTAAAAAGTTCCCGGGTTTTTCCCAGTTTTCTCCCGGATGAAAAAATTCCCTCATTTTTCCTGAATTTCTCAGAGTGTGCACACCCTGTGAACAGAGTATTTGCTATTACTAACTGATATTTACTGCAGAACTCGTTTAGTTTTTCTCCTCTCTCATTTCTACTAACAAGTCCATATTCTCCCATAACCCTTTCTTCTCCTCTACAACTGCATTCCAATCCCCCATTATTATTAGATTTTTATCTCTCTTTACATACTGAATTACATGTTCAATATCCTCATATAATTTATCTATCTGTTCACCTATGGCATGCAAAGTTGGCATGCATACCTGGACTATTGTTGTCATTGGCTTGCTGTCAATTCTGACGAGAATAACCCTATCATTGAAATGTTCACAGTAATTTACTCTCTGCCTTGCCTTCCTATCCCTAATGAATCCCACTCCTGTTATACCATTTTCTGCAGCTGCTGATATTACCTTATTCTCGTCTGACCAGAAATCCTTGTCTTCCTTCTATTTCACTTCACTAACCCCCACTACATGTAGATTGAGCCTTAGAATTTGCTTTTCAGATTTTCTAGCTCCCCTACCAAGTTCAAACTACTGACATAACATGTTCTGTGGATACACATTGCATCTTCAATGCAGTGGTTTCCATTGCCTTCTGCATCTTCATGCTGTTGATCATTGCTGATTCTCCCATCTTTCAGGGCAATTTCCCACCCATCCCAAGGACAAGAGAGTGCCCTGAACCTCTATATGCTCCTCCACTCTCTTTGATAAGGGCATTGGCTGAATGAGGGTGACTTCTTATGGTGGAAGTCTTCGGCCGCCATTGCTGATGATTCTCTCTTCCCCCCCCCCCCCCCCCCCCCCCCAAATTTAAACGGCGGTGCGTTTCGAATCCAGAACTGAGGATGTTTTGGTTACCAATCAAAGACGCTACCCCTAAACTAAGAGTTCTTAGAGGGAGCATATTTGTCTCCTCATGTAGGGTAACAATCATGAGTGGAGGGGCCTGCAGGCTCCACTGAAGCACCTTACTCTGAAAGTGCTGGAGGGTCTACATCCAGGAGGCACTTATCATGCGCCACAAGTGGAGCTATAGGTGAGGGAAGGGTGGATAATGATAAGGTACAGTCGGAGCTTGATGTTAAGTTCAGCTTTCCACTGTTGAAGAGTGAGTACAATGTTTTTATCAGTTTCTACTCCTTTTGGGCGATGTACTCCGCATGTCAGTGGAAGAGCAATTTGTTATCCATCCGGACACCTAGATATTTGGTATCCGGGATCATGGGATCCGGAGGCTGCAATAGTGATGTTGTGGCAAAGGAAAGGATGCTGTTTGGTGAAGGACTGCCACAGTCATTCACCTGGCTCTGGAGCTGTTCGATGGATGTTGCGACCAGTTGTTTAGAGTGCCGTATTATCGGTGTACTGTGCCAGTTGGCAGTGTGGGATGACTGACATATCATTAAAATAAATTTTAAAGAAGGTGGGAGACAATACAGAGCTTTGAGGGGTACACAACAACATACGATATACACTCGACTGTTTTCCTTGCTGAGTAGCCAAAATGGTTCTATCACAGTAGTAATCATCCACAATCTCGATACAGATGTCCACGATAGTTGTCCATGTCAGCATTTTGTATACAAGATTGTCCTGCCAAGTCCTGTCATAAGCAGTTTGCAGGCCCAGAAAATTTCCTGGGATTCACACCGTGTAGTTAAGGCCCTTGCTGACATGTTCTGCGACCCTAAGGACTTATAGTACGAATGACGGGTGGGAAGTGAAACTGAACTGTTCTGGGTGGGTTGTCCCAGCTACTGTCAGAGGCTGGCAAATGCAGTGGAGGATCAAAGGTTCCACAACCTTCACCATGGTATTCAGAAGGCTAATGGTCCTGTTGTTTGTAGGGATGTAGGATACAGATTCAAACAGACAAATCAGTTCATGTGTTTTCCTGCCGTTATAATGTAATTATAGATTTTCTGTAAATAAATATTTGTACAACTGTCACAACAAACTCATGCAACAAATTTATGTCTGTATGGAATTTACTCCATAAATAAAGATGTAAACAGCTGAATGTTTGATGTGATCCAATCCAGAAATCTTACAAAATGGAAACTTTTGGCACAACTCCTTAAAAATGGTTCTGCAATCTCATTCTTGTACATTTGTTGCAGTACTTCATTAGAAACAAACTACTGACTTGGAATGTGTTCATGAGTGGAATAGGTAAAAATTAAATGCGATTCGTAGTGCCTGCGTTGCTCAGAGGAACAGGCACTGTGGCAACTACAGCCATCATGAAATACATGAAAGGCATTCACAGTGACAAATCTGTACAACCGTCAGCCATACAATGGAATGAAGACAATTAAAATTTGTGCCAGATTGGGACTCCAGCTTGGATTACACACTTATCGCAAGTCGTTGCTTTACCATTAGGCTATGGGAGCATGACTCACAGCCAGACCCAAACTCTCATATGTCATCAGCCATGTGTCTACAACCTGCACTCGTACATTCATTACGTGTATTCCCATACAGAGAAGACATTTTAATTGTAAGTCACTTCCTGGTGTCGGCAGATAAATACAATATGCATGCATGTCCAAAGGAATTTTGCCTCATACTTCTGAACAACACACGCACAGCAATATTGTATTTATCCACTGACACCAATCAAGTGACTTTCAATTAAAATGTCTCCCCTGTACAGGAATATACATAATGAATGTACATGTGCAGGTTGTAGACACATGGTTAACAACATACAGAAGTTTTGCTCTGGACGTGATTCGTGCTTGGATAGACTAATGGTAAGGCAACTGGTCGTGATAAGCAGGAAATCTGGGTTTGAGTCCCAATGTGGCACAAAATTTTGGTTGGCGATCTTCCATTATACAGCTGATGGTTGTCTATATTCAGAGCTGTGAGTGCATTTCATACAAATTATGTGTGTTACAACTTTTCAACTCTAATTTTTAGTCATCTCAATTGTTGACTGAATATCACTGTGCTTTAAGCAAACACATTTCCTATAGCAGCTAATTTAGTTTTACAGGAACATCAGTTTAATTAGAAAAACTTAATGAGTCATTCAACTCACCTTCAGTAGCGCTAATGATGAAGTCACACTTCTTTCTTCTTCTATTCTCTTGCGAACTCTTGACTCCAGTTCTTGTAACAACTGCTGCTGGCGCATCTGCTGATAGTTAGCAACAGCATTTTGCTGCTCCTCAGTCAGCAAAGACTGTATGCAAAACATTAGTCGAAAATCATACTAACACAAAATTGGAAGCATTCTAAGTCTAACATGCTATCCACACATTAAATAATATTGTTTCTCATCTGATGCATCTACTATGTTAACTAATTCACTTATATCAGGATTACTATCAGAAAACTATATGTCTGTTTCTTCTTCATACTATGTTACTTTTCAGAATCTATAGGTATCACACTAACAAATTTTATGATAAATTGGGTAATGAGAGAGATGAGTATATATTTGAATAAACTTTCCATCTACAAGACAACAAAGAAATGTGGAACAAAAATGGATTTACGACAAGAGTGGGAAATAGTGTGATAACAACAATTGTTAGGAAAATATTTTTGAATCACAATACACATAGCAATAATCATAGCAAAGTAGTCAGAGTGTATACGCGGACAAGGAAAAAAAATTCCCGGATTTCACGGTTAAAAATACACTATCTCCCGGGTGGAGACATAGTTTTTCCCTGTTAACTGACAGTATATTTTCTCTCGGAACTGTATAACTTATCAACCCTTTGAATGGTTATGGTTCTATACACGGGCGTAGAATTTCCCGGTGCTTTAGAAAACGAAACTCAGGGGAAAAAAAACATCTTTTGGAAAGATGTTTGATGTGCAGCAACAAGTACACTGCATATTTGCGTATTACGAAAGTATAAATTCGAATTCCACCAAACACCGCATGTTACTTTCCGAAGCACTGAAATCTAGATTGCGATACATATTTGTAAGCCAGTCATAGCTCATGTCACATGATCTTGCCAGCCGATGACAGCGGATATTCAGAGCTTCGGACACGTGGTGTAGTCAGCCAATAGCAACATCACTGTTAAGTAGTGCGAACACACGCAGGAAAAGTTAATGGTTTAAATTTATATATCTAATGTTGCTACAAGAAAAGCAAAGTTTCCACATTTAATATTGGTCTTTTACGCACGTATCACATTTTTATATATATCACACAAATGTGGCAGTAAATTTTCTAATACCGACATAAATGTGTGATCTTCTGGGCTCTAAATTCTTCTAAATGGCTAGTCATCAAAGAGCTGATTTTTAAATGAGTCACAGATTCCCAGTGAAGTAGGCCTCAACCTGATATTAAGCTTTTTAGTGTGGTTTTCGGGATGTAAATTTCCTTGAGTACCAGTACTTTGTCATCTCATGTTTGGTTCTTTGTTACGGTATAATGACATACGTGCTAGAAGATGATGGCTTCAAATGGCTCTGAGCACTATGGGACTTAACATCTTAGGTCATCAGTCCCCTAGAACTTAGAACTAATTAAACCTAACTAACCTAAGGACATCACACACATCCATGCCCGAGGCAGGATTTGAACCTGCGACCGTAGCAGTCGCACGGTTCCGGGCTGCGCGCCTAGAACCGCGAGACCACCGCGGCCGGCGCTAGAAGATGAAAACGTACACTTGAAATGCACAGAACCCTTGAAACTAGCCAATAGTGTGGAATTAAACACTTTGTTTCAAATATATTGACTGCCTCAGCAGAAAATATTAATAAAAGAAAATTTATTCAGCAAACCGATAAAAATAACTTCATTGTTCTGCATGGCAATTATTGCTTGACTGTCAGAAAGGTGGAAATAAAATAAAATCTGAAACTAATAACATATTTTAGCCTTCCGTAATTATGTGAATGTATTTTAATTCACATGATAGCTCCCGGCCACAGAAATCAATTTTGTTTTCTTTGAAGTGAGTGCAGTGGACAAAGAGGAAACAGCAAAATCACTACTAAATGTAAACACGGATCACATGGAGACTACCCGCTTCCCTATTATAATTCAGACTGCTCTGCGCATCAGCCCCGTATCTACGATATTTCTGAACCGGGGCAATAGTAGATAGCGGCGTCCCTCGAGCGTTTGAGGTAGGACGTCAAAAATTAAAAAATAAAAAATAAAAAAAAACGAACTTTAAAAAATATGTTCATTTTGTAGCGCACATCTTTCTGAAGAGTCTGATACATATAACATATGTGTCCAAGGAATTGCAAGTGTGCCAAAGTGTAGTGCCACACCTCTTCACACAGCATTCTTCTATCGCACGTCACTGTATTTCGGTCTGTGGAATTGAAACGTGTGTATTTTGTAATGGATACCATCAAACTATGTTCAGGACAGTGGAAATTAAAATACTCTATAGTGCCTCCCCCGCTTCCAGTCGGCCGGTTTGACATCCTGCCCCTCTTTTATTTTTATATAAAAAGAGAGAAACTCTTCAGAAAAATTGCACTCTTTATTCCCTATTAGCTAACAACTTGCTGCTTTGTGTGACATAAAATTAAGTATAGGACACATAAAACCAGTAAAGACAAGAGACAAGCAAGACAGTACACATTTCTTCAATCCTTAGCTCCTAGAATTTTTTTTCTCTCTAATCTTGCTATAGCTTTACATGGCGTGCTTTCCTTTCTGCAAAAGAACCTGTTACCTCATCAAAGTTCGTCAAACAATTTGCTACATGAAAAAGCGAAATGTCGTTGTTTAATACTGAAAAAGCTGTTAATACAAATAGGACCCAAGACTGGTGTGGTTTCTTGACCTGATTACGTGTATTTTGCCACTGCTAGATAAAACAAACTAGGCCTTTCTAGTACTGCAGCAATTGTAACACAGGCCAAATAAATGAGATTGTTTTGGCACAAATGGTCATTTTTATAACACGGCAGAATATAATTAACAAAGTACCAATAGCAAATGCCTATTAGGCCTACTACAAGCAGAAAGCTTTACGTTAGGAAATAGTTTTACACTTCATTCATATGCTCCAGTTTCTCAAGCATGAGATCGAAAAGTAGTAGAGCAAAATTTTTATATAAATTTGGAATCGTCATATTCTTCCATAATTTAAGTGATGTCCCCATTTCTTCTCCTTCCTCGTTCTAACAAACAGTCTTATCATCACTAATTCTGTATCTATTCCAGCCAATGTGAAAGCTTAATCGCCGGTTAACTTCACTAACTCTGCCAGAATTACCAGTTTAGTTATCCTGCGATTATTCTCCGGTTAGGCATTGTTACATGTTCATACAACGCATTTTCCGCACTACTTCCAGAATAGACCTTAAGGCGGCTGCTAGCTGGAGACTGTACAACTGGCCCTTACTACTATAGCGATCTGGCCAAAAATGGGCTTGGCGCCAAAAAAATTTTTCCCGTTAGCACCTAGCTGGTTTTTTTTTTTTTTTGCATGAGCCTACTCGTAATTGCTAAAACAAATCTAATGTTAACAGTTGTGATGTCATGCTCATCGGAGGCAATTTGTTGTTATGACTTAAAGCCTTTGACACATTCTGCTGTTGGCAGACGCTTGTATGAGCACTGTGTTTTGTTGTCGTATATTGCACATTTTCTTTGCAATTTAAGTTTTATTTTCATTTTTTCTCTCGTTCATGTTTTATTGCTGCAGTATTATTCTGCAGTAGCAGGATACAGTAATATCCTTTGTTAGAGTATTGGTTCTTAGCAGTCAAAATTACAAAAATTTAACTGAGAACAAAAACAATGAAAAATTCTTGGAATTCAAAAAAATTTCCGGGTTTTTCCCGGTTTTCTCCCAGATGAAAAAATTCCCAGGTTTTTCCCGGCTCTTGCGGTTGTCCCGGGTCGTAGACACCCTGGTAATGTTTGACAAGTACTTGTCTCAGAAACAGGAACAAACAGTTAATGTGCTGAACAGATCAGTAACCTGTAATTCTGTACGCCACCTTCAACAGGCAATATTTCAAAAATGCCATCCATAAAATTTAATTTAAATGTGCATACACCACTATCAGTCAGTTAAAAATACCTCCTCCACAGACACTTCATTTACAGCACATGCACTTCAATTTGAAGACTCAAAATTCACAGGTTTATTAAAATTTATGTATTGAATGACTCAATGCATGCATTACCCCAGCCTGCCAATGAGTTTTTTTTTACTTGAAACATATAGCTACAAGAGTATCATTATATAACAGAATTGCATAGCAACTGCAAAATATCATTTTCATTTAATAGAAAATATTAACGATATCTGACCCAAATGATGCAAGGGGATTGATAGAATGTATGTGTACTTTTTCTTAACTGGGGTTTAACATGTTTACCTTCCAAGCCCCGCAAGGGACAGCTAGCACAGTGCCGACTTAAGTGAATCGGCCAAGCTTGCCAAGTCAGTATTGTGTTGAAATGAGTTGCAACATTATCGCTGGTGATGGGACAGGGTGGTATATTGGCATAGTACTCTATGTTGTGGCCGACTGAGGTAGTTCTACTTGGCACCTTTCTACTTCTAATGCAGTTACTGCAGTCCGGATCTGGCTGTTAACTTGGTGAAGTGCCTTGAGAAGGAAGTTAACCTGACGGGACTAAATCTGGCACACAACATCAAAGGCTATGAATCCATTACTCTAGGAGAGTCACAGAGGAAAATTATTTGGCAAGAACTTCACGTCAAATTTGTGACTGTCATTGCTTCCGGTCCCACCCAAAAATGGACACTGGAAGTTTACATTTTCTGCTTGCCACAATTAATATATTACATGTGTGATTATGAATATTGTATAAACGTTACTGAGAGTGATGACATTTTACTGTTATTTGCTGCATATGGCTTATCTTACTCAGGGTCAGTTGTTACTTGCTGAGTACCATGTTTAACATTTATAACTTACTACCTCATCTGGGGGCCTTTAATAACCCTGGTGTTTTACTCCTGGCACTTAATCACAACTCCCTTTTATTCACGTTCTGCTGTAATCTTATAAACATATTCAGTTATTTCTGATATATTAAGTCTTGTAATAATGTAAGGAAAAGATGGTTTGCTACTTACCGTAAAAATGACACATCAAGTTGCAGACAGGCATAACAAAAAGACACTTACACATTAGCTTTCAGCCACAGCCTTCGTCAGAAAAACAAACACACATACACATTCATTCACACAAGCAAGCACAGCCCACAAACATGACCCCCATGTTCAGCAGCTCCAAGCTACTAGAGGTGGCAGTTGTGTGAATGAGATGTGCTTGTTTGTGCGAATGAACGTGTGTGTGTTTCTTTTTCTGACAAAGGCTGTAGCTGAAAGCTAATGTGTAGGTGTCTTTTAGTTGTGCCTGTCTGCCACCTTTATGGTAACTAGCAATCCATCTTTCCCTTATATTGTTGATATTCCAACCTGGAGTTTCCATTGTTATTTATTAGGTCTTGTGTTGTCTAGCCAAGAATAATTGGTATCTTCCTTGTTTTTGTAGTCAAATATTACTTGTTGTCTAAACTGGCCTCTCCATGATTTAAATGCTCTTTTTACTCGTGTTTCTGTTCTGTTATAGTTCTGCATCATTTATTATCCCGACTAATGTAAAGCTTGTCAATATTATTCCAAGGATCCAGTTGGCTTGTTAAGAAGCAACGTATTATCGTGTTCCATGGTTTAAGGCTTATGTCAACATCTGTGAACCTTATTATTTCAGAGATCTGTCTGTTTTAGTCAAGTCCCTTCAATGTGCCTGTCCAGGGCGTGTCATCTTTACGGTAAGTAGCAATCTATCTTTTTCCTTATATTGTTGATATTCCAACCGGAGTTTAAAAAGTTTAAATGCAATGTTTGCTAGTATTCACAAAGATAAGACTGTGGCACTTAATTTTGTTGCTTGCATAAACTTCCGAAAATACTTCTGTCAGTGAGATAAACCAACTAACAGCACCATCTATCAGTTGTTTGGTTTACAACACTGTCACTAAGGTAAATATCCGAACTACTAAGCTGAGGAGATTCCTAAAACTTTAAATTATTATATCTTTTTCCCCCTCAATATGACTTTAATGGAATATAGATGTTGCCCCAAGCTATGCTGAAGTTACCTAGGAACACACCGCGGAAATTCATTTACTGGTTTTGGAGATTAGCATGTTCGAACAGACAGACAACATGACGATTTTATAGTTTTATTAATATTGTAGAAAATACCTCTAACCAAAAGAAAAACATCTGGCTGTTACAGTTTCAACCTTAAACCATATGCCTGATTCACAGTAGTTGTCTGGTTGCTGGTATCTTGAATGTGTGGGAGACATTCTAGAACGGCCTCTTTATTCTCATCAACTGTAAAGATTTTTCTTGATTTAAAGTTCCATCTTGTGAATGATCCATGAGGGACTCTGTTTAACAATTGCATCTAGAACAGCCACTCTCTGAGCTGAATGACAGAAGAATTTTGGTATCTCTGCAATAATACAGAAAAACAGTTTTACTTTTTTATTTTTAACCTGGACAGTTAAGTTCAGTTGGTGTGCATAAGTACACACATAATATGTGAAACAATATTTTTCTCTTACAATTTTTCCGACCACTACATGTTTGTCAAGAATGATGTAAGCACCATCATAGCTTTGAGTTCTTACTTTTTCTTTCTGTTCTTGGACAACAGCAGTGGGGACATTTTTAATGCAAGCTGCTAAAGAGGAAGCATTGTTACTAGATGTATTTAAAAATGCCCAAAATCTTTCAGACTCTTCATTAGCAGTAAATAACAAAATACTTCAACCAACTGAAATTTAAAAGATACATCAGAAGTTTTCATCTACTATCACAGACACAAAAACTGTCTTTGCTATTTCTGCATTAGTTTTCACATGACACACATGTAACATTCATTCTAGTAAAGAATTTTATAATCTGTGGCTGTACGCTTATAGACTGTAGCATCATTTACGTGCTCTTTTACAAATGAATGAAAGCTGAAATGAAATTTAATAGCCCTCTGAATATTCCAGGATTGCCAGATTTTGCTGTTTCATCAAGTCCATGTGAGGAAACTTTAGTAAATACACATAGTTATTTTGGGAAGAACGCTGATTTTTCCTTTCATTGTCACTGTTTCTTTCTATATTCTGTCTCATAGCTGAACTAAGCTCTTGCCTAATGTCTGTTATTCCAAAAACTAATAAATTTAAATAAACATTCATTTGTGCAATAGATTCCTTATGCTTCTTAACCTTCTGTGTTAGATAGCTTAGATCTGACATGCCAGTGCATGTCCAGTTTGTCTCTTTACCCTTAGCATATGGAAAGCATGGAAAAGAAAATAATTTATTTGTAGAAACGCAGATGCAATTCCAACTATTTCTTTTATATAGATTTACAGTAGAAATACCTGCAAAATGTCTTACCTCCGCTTGGTTTAAATTGAGCTGAGGCATCAGCCTACCAAGGTGTCTTTATTTCACACTTCTGTTCCAAGCTTAGAAATTTGTTTCTAAAAAGATACTAAACGCATACCCAGAGTTTCCACTGTTTGATAAACTCGGTTCATTCATCTTTGAAAGCAAACTCTGAGAACAGATGAATATGTATATGAATACTACAGCACAATAAATAACTGAATACACTGTCACGCGATTGTAAGAAAATCACTTCATTACAATGAAGACACACTTGTCTGCTTCGGTTGTGGGCTGCAGCCTTTCAGTTCGGGTCAATTTGTTTGTTTCCATCTAAGTCTGACTCACATCTGAACTGGTTATTCCACTGGTACAAATGCACATATTATTAGTGATGTTTGCTCTTGCCCCTCCCAGCCAAAGAAATACCTACAAGCTCACTCATTGGAGTTCAGAAGAGAAATTGAGTGCTGGTAGTGCCTGGGAAAAGTTGTGGCAAGTATGTGAGCCATCTGAATGACTTAAAAGTTTTTCATACAATAAAAATACCTTGAAAATGCAGATAAAATAACCTAATAAGAGAAAGATATGAAGAACAGATGTTTAAATATGTACATTCATAATTTGCAAAATCAACTTTTTCCCTGGGATTCACTGAATCACCAAACACATAGGGTATGTGAGGATGGGTCATTAGTCATTCTTGAGCAGCTCAGTTGGTACAGCATTTGCTGTGAAAGGCAAAGGTCCCAGGTTCGAGTCCTATTCCAGCACATAGTTTTAATCTGCCAGCAAGTTTCATGTATAAATGTTGAGATTCATTTTCGAAGATAACACTGTTTTAACAATTCTATGTTGAGAAATTTTGTTGTTTTGGAAAAGACTAAGCTAATTTCAGTTAATCAGATGTTTATGCAAATATCTCACTTCAAAACTGAGCTTGTTCATGGTCTGACACCCTACCCCTTGTAACGTTCCCTGGCAAACTCACACTATTAATAAACTAAAATTTAATTGTACCATATATGCCGCTATAAAGCAATTTGTAAATACTGTAATTATTTAACAAAAAATTTTATTGAATTTTGTGTAAAGGACATTAATTATTATTGTAATATTTTCTGTAGTAACATTCTTTCTGTATTTAGGATGGTAATATTTCTATATTCATAATATAATTGCGAAATGTGTCAATATCTGCGATAACAAAAATGTAAAATTCAGCCACAGACGAAAATAATGTTATATGATTACAAAGAGATGTTAATAGTCAGCAGTAGTATAAAAGCACCACGTACTGAGTATTCTTTGGTCGTCTCCCTGTAGAGCTGAAAGCGAGAGCAAGCTGTGACGAAGCATTTTATGAATGGGTAGACGTCTTTTGTCTGTGGCTAGATTTAGCCGCCATTAGAGGAGAAATTACAAACTAATGGGAGTTGAATATTTGTTGTGGTTTAAATATATTATAATTTATCAAAAGTGTGTATTATTAATGTAAATTAGCTTGCCCATGTCATCTATAATATTTCTTTAAAGAATTTTCAGCATTTTTAGCGGTGTTGCTGGGCTGTGCCGCGACCGAACGATTTGCAGCGGCAGCACATTTAAAAAATTGTTCCGCTAAGAAAAATTAACCAAACCCGTAAATCGGGAACAGATAAAAATTAGCAGTGAATTAAGAAAATGTTCTTCTTTTACAGCGATCCTGAGACTTACGGATTTTAAATTAGTTCACATTTGTGCATTCATAGGCGGATAGTTAATGTTGAAATTTAACAATTTTGGTTCTTTCAAATAACTTAAATGTATAGGGATGTGTGTTTTATCAGTGATAATTAAACGTCGGCTTGGCAATATTTAGCCGTTTTCTGCTAATAGAGACAGTCTTGTGTTCCATAGCTAACGCCGGGAAAGAATTCAGTAAATATTTAAAAAAAAAAAAAAAAAAACCACTGCATTTAGAAAATGTGTGCCAAGGCCGAATTATGTAAAGGATTTAATTCTCAACTAAATATTCTTAATCAGTTAATATGAGTTCACGTAATTTTAAATGTACTTAGTTCCGTGTAAACGAATTTTTTATTACCACACGTAAATGAGAGGTTCTACAACAAAGTTCGTTCGTACGTACAGAAAGAAAGAAAGGCAAATTAACTAAAAGCAAAAAATTTAAAAAAGGTAACTGATTATTTACTTTTATTCTTTAATGAAATTCCATTAAATTGGCAAATTTCATTAAACCCTCCAGGCTACCTGCCTGCTCCATCACAGTAGTTACAAAGCATGGTTTAAATCCATGGATCTCTGGGTTATTAGCCGAGCATGCTTTCACAACAAAATTGTTTGTGCAAATATCTTGGTTAAGAATTGTGCTTATTCATGGCCTTGCACCTTTCCAGTCCAAGCCACCTGCCTGCTTTCTGTCAGAATTATTTGCGTGTGTCTCAAGTGTATGTGTAACAGGCAGGTAGTCCTTAGTATTTCTGCAGAAAGAAATTAAAGTGCTATGAAATACTTATGCATTATTATTTTCAAATGGGACAAATAAAATAGAATGATAAATGCAAAAATATGATGCTACAAAATATGGGTAACTTTATTACTTGCTGTATTAATCCCCCCCCCCCCCCCCCAAATCCCAATGAATCATGGATCTTGCTGTTGGTGGGGTGGCTTGCGTGCCTCAGGGATACAGATAGTCATACCATAAGTGCAACCACAATGGAGGATTATCTGTTGAGAGGCCAGACAAACATGTGGATCTGAAGAGGGGCAGCAGTCTTTTCAGTAGGTGCAGGGGCAACAGTCTGGATGACTGACTAATCTGGCCTTTTATAATCAATCATAATGGCCTTGCCGTGCTGGTATTGTGAATGGCTGAAAACAAGCGGAAACTACAGCTGTAATTTTTCCAAAGGGCAGGCAGCTCTACTGTGTGGTTAAATGATGATGACATCCTCTTGGGTGAAATATTCCAGAGTGAAAATAGTCGGCTATTTGGACCTTCGAGTGGAAACTATTTAGAAGGACATTGTCACTGGGAGGAGCAAAGCTGGCACTCTGCAGGTCGGACTGTGGAATGTTAGATCCCTTAATTGGGCCGGTAGTTTAGAAAATTTACAAAGGGAAATGGATAGGGTGAAATTAGATATAGTGGGAATTACTGAAGTTCAGTGGCAGAAGTAACAGGACTTATAATCAGCTGAATGCAGGGTTATGAAGGGGTAATGCAGGAAGAGGGTTAATAATTAATAAAAGAAATCAGGATGAGGGTAAGCTATTACAAACAGCATACTGAACACATTATCGAAGCTAAGATAGAACTAAGCCCACACTCACCACAGTAGTACAAATTTATATGTCAACTGGCTCCACAGTTGATTAAGACAGTAAAGAAATGTATGATGAGATAATTTATTCAGGTAGTGAAGGGAGTCAAAAATTTAATTGTGATGGGGGACTTGAATTTGATAATAGGATAATATGTATTGGGGGAAAGGAATGAAAGAGGAAGCTACTTGGTACAATTTTGCACAGACCATAATTTAATCATTGCTAACACTTGATTTAAGAATTATGAAAGAAGGTTGTATAAGTGGAAGATACCTGGAGGCACTGAAATGTTTAAAATTCATTACGTACAGAGATTTCGGAACCAGATTTTAAATTGTAAGATATTTCCAGGGGCAGATGTGGCGTTATTGGTTACGGACTGCAGATTAAAACTGAAGAAATTGCAAAAAGGTAGGAAATTAAGGAGATGGGACCTGGATAAGTTGAAAGAAGGTAGGTTATCTGGAGAGACCACAAGGGAATGACAGACTAGAACAGGGAAAAGAAATACAGTAGAAGATGAATGGGTAGCTCTGAGAGATGAAATAGTGAAGGCAGCAAAGGATGAAATAGGTAAAAAGACAAATCCTAGCACAAATCTCTAAATATCACATGAGATACTGAATTTAATTGACGAGAGGGGAAAATATACAAATGCAGCAAATGAAGCAGGTGAAAGGGAATACAAATGTTTAAAAAATGAGATTGAGGAAGTACAAAATAGCTACAGAACAAATGCAAGGATTTAGAAGCATATTTCACTAGAGGAAAATTAAAGAGGCCTTTGGAGAAAAGAGAAGCAGCTCTATGAATATCAATAGTCGATACAGAAAACTAGTACTATGCAAAGAAAGGAGCACTGAAAGATAGAAGGCTTATATAGAGGGTCTACACAAGGGTCATAAACTTTGCGGCAGTATCATAGAAAGGAGAGTGGACATAGAAGAAGATGAGATGGGAGATATGATACTGCGAGAAGAAACTGAAAGAGCACTGAAAGAACAAAGTTGAAACATGGCCCTGAGTAGACGACATTTCGTAAGAACTACTGATAGCATTGGGAGAGCCGTCCACTACAAAACTATTCCATCTGGTGCACAAGATGTATGAGATGTGAAATCCCCTCAGACTTCAAAACGAATGTAATAATTCCAGATCTGAAGAAAGCAGGTGCTGACAAGTGTGAATATTACAAAACTATCAGTTTGATAAGTCATGGTTGTAAAATACAAACAGGAATTCTTTGACAGAAGAATGGAGAAACTGGTAGAAGCCAACCTCGGGGAAGATCAGTTTGGATTCCAGAGAAACATGCATGGCAATACTAACCCTATGACTTCCCTTAGAAGATATGCTAAGGAATAGCAAACCTACATTTATAGCATTTGTAGACTTAAAGAAAGCTTTTGGCAATGTTGACTGGAATATGCTCTTTGAAATTCAGTATGTAGTGTAGGTAAAATACAGGAAGTGAAAGGTTATTTACAACTTGTACAGAAACAAAATGGCAGTAGTAAGACGAGGGGCATAAAAGGGACGCTGTGGTTGAGAAGGGAATGAGAGAGGATTGTGCTCTATCACCGACATTATTCAATCTGCCCACTGAGCTACAGGAACTCTAAGAAAAATCTGGAGTAGCAATTGAAGGTCAGGGAGAAGAAATAAAAACTTTGAGGTTTGCTCATGCCATCATAATTCTGTCAAAACAGCAAAGTACTTGAAAGAGCAATTAAAACACAAATGGAAGTGAAATATGGACAATAAACAGTTTAGACAAGAAGAGATTGTAGACTTTTGATATGTGGTGTCACAAATGTTGACAGTTAGATTGGTAGATCATGTGAGTAATGAGGAGGTACTAAACAGAACTGGGAAGACAAGAAATTTGTGGCACAACATGACTAAAAGAAGGGTTTGGTTGAGAGGACACATTCTGAGACATCAAGGGGTCGGGTTGTTTTGGGGAAGGAGACCAGACAGCGAGATCATTGGTCTCATCGGATTAGGGAAGGACAGGGAAGGAAGTTGGCCGTGCCCTTTGAAAGGAACCATCCCGGCATTTGCCTGGAGCGATTTAGGGAAATCACGGAAAATCTAAATCAGGATGGCCGGACGCGGGATTGAACCGTCGTCCTCCCGAATGCGAGCCCAGTGTCTAACCACTGTGCAACCTCGCTCGGTGAGACATCAAGGGATCACCAATTTAGTAATGGTGGGAAGTGTAGGGAGGGGGGAGTAAACATCGCAGGGGGAGACCAAGAAGTGAATACAGTAAGCAGATACAAAAGAATATATGTTGCAGTAGGTATTCGGAAATGGAGAGGCTTGCACAGGATAGAGCAGAATGGAGAGCTGCACCATACCAATCTCTGGACTGAAGACCACAACAGCAGCAGTTAATGTAGTTTTCTGATTTTACAGATAAATTAGATTGTTAAGTGGGACATCTCACTTTCACATCTGAGGTTCAGAATGACTGCTTGATGTATGTTCTGTATGGTATTGTATCATGCTTTTCGGAAGACTTTGGTAGATTTCGTCTAATGTTATCCATCAAGGTTCACTCTTCTCGCTAATGTCATATTCCGGATATCAATCTAATTTTGGTGGAAGACTGTAATTTGATTGTAGGAAAAGGAATAGAAATAAAAATAGCAAAAGAGCATAGAATGAGAGGGAATGGGATGAAAAGCCTAGCCATTTGGTAGACTTTTGCCCGGAGCACAAACTAATCGTGCTAACACTTGGTCTGAGAATCATCAAACAAGGCAGTATGAATGAGACATGCAGACACCAGAAGATTTCATATTAAATACATAATGGCAAGACAAAGATTTAAAAACTAGATTTCAAACTGCAAAACATTTCTATGAGTAGATTTGGACTCTGATCATAATTTACTATGAAATACACATTAAAGCTGAAGAAACTGCAGGAAGGTTAGGAACTGAGGAGGAGGGACTTGGATAAATTGGAATAACCACAGGTTATAACAGTTTCTGTGAGAGCATTAGGCAATGACTAACTTAAATACATGAAAAAAATGTGATAGAAAATGAATGGGTAACTGTGACAGGTGAAATGGTGAAGGCAGCAGAGGAACAACTAGACAAAATTACAAGGCCTAAAAGGAATCCATGGATAACACATGAGACAAAAAATTTATAAGAAAGGAAAAAAAATATAAAAATGCAGTAAATTCTTTTCTTTGAATTTTATGCACCCACAGAAAAAGTATTTGTGTTGATTACATAATTATGAAACATTTAGAAATGCGCTTCGAATTTTCTTTGATAGTAATTCGCAATTACAAATATCTGAAAGTAATAAGATACATTTAACTACAACAGTGGAGTGAAGCACAAGATCAGAGCTAACAATATGATCTTTATAGGCACAGATTCAATTTCAGTTTTTTGGGGACACATATGTCGTTTCTGACCTCCTATTGCCACTTTTCCAGCTGGTCTTTAGCGTGAAACAATATAGGTATCTAAAGTTTTGATAGGTAACTAATTCTTCTCATATGATTGCATATAAATCCATATTTGGGTGTGAAATTTGGACAGTGAGTCAATATTTCTATAACAATGGCACAGCAGTCTCACTAAAAATTAGGAACCCGAAAAATGTGAACATAGATGTCAATTATGTTTCAAAAGGCAAAAATGCAAAATTATCTAATAGACACTAATTCATAGTCAACTATCAGGATGAACTATTTAGCAGAGATAGTTTAAAACAGTTTTATTTTCTGGATACAAGAATTGAAAATTTATTCAATTTTCAGTTAATGGTGTTGCACATCATCTGATGAAACCCAATTTCGAAAGATAATGTGTGTAAGAATGTGTTTGCAAAATAAAAGGTGCACACACACTATAACATGCCAGTGCACTCAATGCTCTGGTGCAACACCAACTGGGGGCAGTTGAATGGTCTGTATAAAATAAACGTCCAATTATGAATACATTTCTCAACAGTGGGATCCCGTTTATTAGAACAAAGAAATGAGTGTGTGTGTTTGCTAGCTTTAAGTTCAAATTTGATAAAATGTGGACAATTTAATGTGGCAGTTTTAAGGAGGCAGGTGTCTTGAACTGTGGTTGTGTCAAATAGTGGTAGAGGTCGACCAGAACTATGCTGTTTACGACACTGCCAACCTAAGCAAGTAATTGCGCGGTAGCCATTACCAAATGCTTTTTGTTGTGCAGCGCTTCTTGTTTTCTAGTTTGTTTACACTAGTGGCCAATTGCCAGTTTATTGTGTCCGCACTCTGTACTATAGTGAATGGAAATCAAAATCTTTCAATGTATTTTAACAGTGCCGGGATTCTGCCCCTAATGTGTAATTAGAGTTATTTTTGGTTCTACCCTTACACTGAATCTCTCTGTAGTGTTGTCTAAAGTGGGTCATGTGGCTATGGGTGACCACGAAAGGTAGAAATTAATATTCTGCAGATTTTGTAATTAACAAATTGGGAGGAAAAATGTCAAGAACGTCTTACATTAGAGAAGCACTCAGTTTACTAGCATGAAAATGCTCCTAATTCTCAACAGAAACAATTATTAGTTGAAAGTTTAAGTTCAGGGAAAAGAAGAAAACAAGTAAAGGCCAATCTGTAAAAAATTATTGACATTTTTGAAAAAAGCACATATTCCAGTCGAAAAGCTCACCAAACACCAGAAAGTTATTTCAAAGCATTAAGGTTTCATCTTCCGGCATGTAGCATGACCACCTTTTAAATTTGTAGCTCTAATCATTTACATGGGAGAGAAGGAGAGAGAGAGGGAGGGAGGGAGGGAGAGGAGGGGGCAGGGGGGGTGGGGGGTGGGGGGAGAGAGAGAGAGAGAGAGAGAGAGAGAGAGAGAGAGAGAGAGAGAGAGAGACAGAGAGAGAGAGAGAGATTACTTTTCACCAAAAATAAATGTGAATTTCACCAAAAATAAGATGAAAATTTGGCCTAAAATAGATGCCAAATTTTCAGGTCCCTATTAAACATGATTGCTGGAAACTACGTATGGCAAGAATAAAATAGCCCAATTTCGAAAGATAATGTAGATACGAATGTGTTTGCAAAATAAAAGGTGCACAAACTCTCTAACTTATCAGTGTGCTCAATGCTCTGGTGCCACGCCAACTGAGTCTATATGCCTCCATATAAGCCCTAATTTCTTGTATCTTATATTTGTTGTCCTTATGCGCAGTATATGATGGTGGCAGTAGAAACGTTTGGTAGTCAGCTTCAAATGCTGGTTCTCTAAATTTTCTAAATAGTGTTTCTTGAAAACTCCTGGCATTCCTATTTGAGTTACCAAAGCATCTCTGTAACATTTACTTGTTGTTCAAACCTACCGGTAAGAAAGCTACCAGCCGGCTATGAATTGCTTTGATGTCTTCCTAGCAAATACTGTATCTGAATATTGCAGGTTTGTTCTGACTATTGACTATTTCTGTTGGTGAATGAAGACATAGGATTTTGACATACGCATAGATGCTTTGCACTTGATTATGCTAAAGCCAACTGCAACAGTTCCATCATTTACAACAATTTTCTGTTGTCCTGTATTCATGGTATCATGCTGCCTTCATGTCATAAATAAACATTGTCATTTGTATATATCAACACAAAACTACTGCTTGGTTTTCATATTTTTACTTTTTCAGACCAGCATCGAGCTAGAAACTCACTGTTACTGTCAGGAGTTACACAACATTAAAATAAATGTCGTGTGACTAGTGCCTCCCGTCTGGTAGACTGTTCGCCGGGTGCAAGTCCTTCAATTTGACGCCACTTCGGCGACTTGTGCATCGATGGGGATGAAATGATGATGATTAGGACAACACAACACCCAGTCCCTGAGCGGAGAAAATCTCCGACCCAGCCGGGAATCGAACCCGGGCCCTTAGGATCGACATTCTGTCGTGCTGACCACTCAGCTACTGGAGACGGACTACTTTACATTATATGCTACAGACTGTAAGGAATGTTATTTGGGAGATGTTTATAATTTTGTGTTAGATTGTCTAGTACCTACATACATTATATTTTAGTGCCCTCATAGAATTTTTCACAGGTGTTTATGGAGATGATGTATTAATTTTTTCTGATTTCCAGCACAACCTCACATTTTTATGAGTGACACTAAGTGTGCCATATATCACCAGTGACATTTTCTGTTGTCAAAGATATCTATTTGTGTGTATTGTTTTCTGTATTTTAGATTATGTGTGCGAAACAGTCTCAGAGGAAAGCTATTGTTATTTAATTATGTGAATTATATACATCAGGAACAGTAATAGTTCCTTCATGAGGACCATTCTCTCCTGTGATATCATCTTAGCACTGAGGACATTGTGTTTGATAGAGTCTGTTAGTAGGTCATCGGCTCAGTTTAATATTCATTGCAATGATGCACATGCCTGTATTTTATTTACTGAAGCAATATAAAATTGTACATGTGCAAGTGTGTGTTGTCTGGTCACATGATTCTGTATCGTGAATTGTTGTCTAACTCATGACATTCCATACATACATCTAGGAGTTTCTGTTGTGTTAATTTATCTATTTTAATCAAATTACTCGCTTATAACAAAGGTATACACATGAGATTTACGTCTTAAATTTCAAGCTAAATTCGTATACCTGAAGTGAAGCTGGATCAGGTGCGTTGAAAAGTAACTGGCAAAGGTCTTCAGCGCTTGTAGCAGCAGCTAACTGTTGTCGCGTAGGAGTTGTTACATGTTGTTTATTCTTCCCTTTGCTTTTACTCTGTTGGCTGCAGGCACTGAACCATTCTATCTGACTCAATTGTGCACGTTCCTGGCTGTATAGTTTTTCTATATGCTCTTGCCACTGTCGCTCTCGTTTTGAAGCACGAAGTGCCTCTTGTTTTGCTGAATAAAATTCTGAAACAACATTGGAAGACTTGTTAGTAATTTATCAGCTTGTGGCCTCATACTAATTAGTAACTGAACCACTAACTAGTAGAAAAGGGATGGTATCAGAATTTGTTTCGAAATAGTCACCTCTACAAATTATTTGTAAAACTGCATAGAATCTCACAACGTGTATGCTTACATTACAAATGAAGTGAGCCTGCACACATTATTGATAACCTGCAGAAAGATTGAGGAGCAGTTATCTGCATCTGCAAACAAATTTTGAAGCAGTTGGATTCCAATTCTACAAATATTGCATACTCAAAACAATGTTACACTAAACACTGTGAGCAGTTCTTTGCAAATTAATTTTAAATGTTTATGGTAATTGTGTGAAATATAAATAATAAACTGAATAGTACAACTAAGGGTGGCTTGGGTGGTGGTCAATAAGTAAACAGATGAATTTTCTAGGCCGTACACCAAACTGCCCTCCTTAACAACACCCCACCAGTATATCTAACAAGGTTGTTGAAATTTGCACATGTTTTGCATTGTTAGGTGGCCGAGTTTGTCCACATCAATCAATGAAACTCACCAAACCCACTTCACCTAATCAACTTCATCTAATAATGGTGACTGAACTCTCTAGTGGTCGTACAGCTTAAACATAGTGGTACAAAAAGGGTGAAAATTACTTTTTTTATTAGTGACAACACACAAATCCTATTTGAGGAATGAAATAACTGATAGACTGTAGCCATTCCTGGCTCCTTTTTCATCAGTCTTCACCAGTCTTTCTTCCCCTGCCATCTGTTATTAATTAGCCTGCAAAATAAATATTAACATTAACCTTACATTAGAAGATGTGGGGGGCAGGAGGGGGGGGGGGGGGGGGGCTCCAAAGTTGTAAAGAAGAAATACTAATTCCCGCTTTTCCAGAAACTTAGATTTGCATCTTCTCAAATAACTCTCAAAGTTTGTATACATGCCTGCCATTTAATATAGAAAGTGAGGTCTCCAAAAATAAAAGCCCACATATTTGCTTCTTGTGACTAAAACTAAGAAAATGGAATCCTGTTGCACTAGATCTAAGCTGTAAAGTAAACACAAAAGTATCTGGGTTCTGAAAGCCTAAGTAATGCTAGTATTTTGGCTACTCTAAGAAGAGAAAGTGTCATGATGGAGTAAGAGGCCACAAAGTAAATGTTTTTTAATTATTTTTTAATGTTGAGTCTTACAAAAAGTTTGTGAAGCTGTACTGCAGTTACAATTCTACCTCCTCTGACTTTGGTTGCAATGTGTGCTCTAGAAGCGAAGAAAAAGAAATAACAAGCCATTACATTGTCCATGACTCTTGCTTTCTTCACTTTCAGGGGAGGGGGGGATCTCCACCATCATGTCCAAAGGACCACATGATGTCAACCGGCCACCATGTTATTCTCTGCCATACATCATCAACTTTATTTTCAAGCAGTATGGAGTGGCAAAGGGTCAGCACACTAGACTCCTGGCTGTCGTCTGCTTTCCATACCTTGGAGCTACTTTTCTTCTTTCAAATAGCTCCTGAATTGGCTTCACAAGAATGGGTGCATTAAGTGTTCTAGTCATCCCACTAAGGAAAAATCCTCGGCAGTATGGGAAACTGAACCCGGATCCTCTGCAAAGTAGTCACACACAGTGACTGCTCAGATACGGAGGTCACTTTTATAGGACAAGCATAACTGTGGTTCATACTGAAACAAACATGCTATGTTATTTCCGGGCCTTGTGTGTGTGGTGTTGAAATAATGAGTTATGATACTGAATATTTATTATGACACCACCAACTATTAAATCAATCAAGTATGTGTCAGCAAGAACTCAAATGCTGAGACTGTGTAGTAAACTTTACACTCAACTAATTCGATGTCTGCTGTCATACCTCCTTGATAAGGACTCCAAATTCTAGAGCAGTAGTAGTGCTTCTAGGCATTTTGGTTTACAGAAGCACTGCACTGACCCAGAATCTCAAACAAATCTATGTCTTTCATTTGCCCTCCCTACTATAGATTTTACATATTCATCTGATTTCATATCGCTTCTTTACTATTACATCTCAACACTCGAAAAAGGAAGGAAGGAAGATTAGAGTTTAACGTCCTATCGACATTGTGGTCATTTGAGATCGAGCACAAGCCCAGATTACAAAAGGATGGGGAAAGTGGCCATAACCCGTTTCAAAGGAACCACCGTGGCATTTACCTGGAGCAATTTAGGGAAATCACGGAAACCCTAAATCTGAATGGCTGGATGTTGATTGGAAGCACTGTGCTCCTGAAAGCATGTTAATCACTGCACCACCTCATTCCGTAAACACTTCAATGATGAGATAAACACAGATATCATGGGGTTCTTACAGGCATTATCCATTTATCTGTATTTAAAGAGAGCTGATATCATGACACCAAGCAGGAACTTCATTCAATTAGTTCTGCATTTCTTTATAATAGTCTAACAACAATACTTTCTTGTCAACAGCAGCATCATCAACAAACAATCTGCAGGTCTGTTGATCCTGCCTGATAAATCACACTCATATGTATATTGGTTCTATTGCAATTTCTTGGGACATACCAAATTTTACCTTCATTCCTGGTGATAATTTGCCTTACAATATAACATACTGTGTTCTATTAATAAAAACATTATTGAGCCGATCGCATATCTGTGAAGTTATTCCATATCATCATATCCTGATTACTAGTCAACATTGTGGCTACAGTGTTGAATGCCTTTTGGAAGTCTGAACTTACTTTTTGCTGCCAGATATTGTGTGTTAATAAAGTAAGCTGTGTTTCACCCAAGTGTATCTGTGCTGAATCTTTCAAAGAAGCTTCTTTTTCTTCAGGAAATCTTCAAGGTCCAAACATCCTCCAGCATCCTGCAATAGGCTGATGTTTGTGATATCAGTCTGTAATTTTTTTTATCATCCTTGTTTCCCCTCCTCCTCACAAGTGCGTATCTCTTATCCTATCCTTATATCCTCCATGGAAAAGGAACTAGTAGTTTCAAATGCTGGGATTAGGTTTTCCACTTTTATAGGAGTCTACCAACATAAAGAAATCTTTTTAAAATGAGTGCAGTGTACTCCCGATTATTCAAGTGTGAATTATCTGATTTGTGGCTTATTTGGGCAGGTTTTAGAGGGGGGGAGGGAGAGAGGGGGGAGGGAGGGGGGGGGGCACAGGTGTCGCAGGCCAGGGACTGGCAGTGTGAGTTGCCAGTCACTAGGGGCAGTGGCAGACACTAAGCCAGATCAACAGTGTTGAGCCGCATCTGAGTTTGCGCAGGTGTTGGCTGCAGATGCTACTATCTGTCCAGCAGATGTTATCCCAAATACATTGTTTGAAAATATCTCGAACATTCCTGTTTCTCGATTATTTGTGTATCTTCTGCCCCACATTCACTCCAAATAATGGGGAGTGTACTAAATTTGGGTTTAGCCTCCTCAAGATAAGTACTTCTATATCTATACTCTGGAAGTGATACAATGGTGTGAGGTGGAGTGTACATTCTAGTAGCACTAATTGAGCTCCCCTTCCCTCTTCCATTCGCCAAGGGTGCTTGGGAGGAATGGTTGTCTGTAAACTTCTGTATTGGTTCTAATTTCTCGAATTTTCTCATTGTGGTGTTTTCGCAGGGCTTATGTGGGAGAAAGTAATAAGTTGTCTAACTGCTCATTGAACAAACTCTCTCGGAATGTCAATATTATACCTCTCCTTCACGCACAATACCTCTTGTAGCATCTGCCACTTGAGTTTGTTGACCATCTCCATAACATTCTCACACCGATTAAATTATCACATGACAAAATGAACCACTATTTGTTGGACATTATCCATCTCATCTATTGATCCAACCTTGTAAGCATCTCAGACACATGAGCAATACTCAAGAATTGGGCGAACAAAGGTTTTGTAAGCCACTTCTTTCGTGGACAAGTTACATTTCTTTAAGATTCTTCCTATGAATCTCAGTCTGGTATCTGCTTTTCCTATTATTTATTTTATATGGTCATCCCACTTAACATTGCCCCATATATTTACTCCAAGATATTTTACAGAAGTAGTTGTTCTAGCAGTTTGTCATTAATAGTGTAGTTGTACAGCAGTGGATTTCTTCTTCCTTGTATGCACAATATGCTACTTCTATTCACATTCAGAATCAACCGCCAGTCCCTACAAACATGCATCAATTCTCTGCAGGACTTCTTTTGATGTTACTACACTATCTTATAGATAAATGTATCACCAGAGAACCGGCATATGGAGCTTCTGATGTTATCTACTACATCATTTATCTATAATATAAGCAGTAAGAGTACAATTATATTTCGTTGGGGTACTCCTGAAATAACCTTTACATTTGTTGGTATTGTTTCATTAAAAGCAGCATGCTCAGTTCTATCTTCAAGGAAGTCCTGCATCCAATCACAAATCTGGTCCCATAGCCAGTAAGCCTGTATGATCCCCCCCCAACTAAATGGCAGTGTGGGACTGTATCAAATACCTGAAACTTCCTGGCAGATTAAAACTGTGTGCCGGACCGAGACTCGAACTCGGGACCTTTGCCTTTCGCGGGCAAGTGCTCTACCGGCCAGGAAGTTTCATATCAGCGCACACTCCACTGCAGAGTGAAAATCTCATTCTGTATCAAATACCTTCCTGAAGTCAAGGAACACTGAATCAATCTGAACACTGATGCCTATAGTACGGGAATCTCATGGAGGAACAGAGTGAGCTGAGTTTCACATGATCTCTGTTTGCAGAATTCATGTTCATCTTTATGCAGGAGATATTTGTTCTCCAAAAATGTCATAATATGTGAGCATAAAACATGTCCCACAATTCTACAGCAGACTGATGTCAGTGATATAGGCCTATAATTGTGTGCGTCTGTCTTACAACCATTCTTGAAAACAAGAAGGGCCTGACATTTTTTCCCTCTGTTGCTCCAGCAATTTACAATAAACTGTTGCTGGAAGGGGAACAAGTTATTTCGTGTAGTCTCTGTAGAATCTTAAGGGTATCTTATCTGGTCCTGATAGCTTTCTGCTACTAAGAAATTGTAGTTGCCTTTTTATTCCATGATAATTTATCTCTAAATTTGCCATTTCTGCATATGTGCAATGATTGAAAGGAGGGGCCATGTAGTGAAACGATTTCAGAAGACAGAAATCAGCCTTCTCTTCATCATCTTCATCTATTTCAGTACCAGTATGGTCACCAAGTGACTGAATAGACAATTTTGAACTGCTTACTGATTTTATGGAAGACCAAAACTTCTAGAGTTTCTAATGAGATTGGTTGGCAAAAAATTTGCTTCCAAAGTCATTGCAAGCTTTTCTCATTGCTCTCCTTACATACACATACATTTTAGTTTTGTTCAACTTCTGTTTGTCAGTTAGGCCAGCCTAGTACTGACCAGGAACTCTGTCTCTTTGTAAATTGATACGTGGGAGTAGTTATTTTATAAATGCCACTATTGGTGTACCTGTGTCTGCTGGTTATTATGTTATGTAAAACTTTTTGTTGCTCTTCCTTTAATTGTAAATGAATACTTCTCAAATAGATACAAGATAAATCTGCTCCTAGCATGATTTTTTTGTACAACCTTCTTGTTCACTCTGAATAATAACAAGCTAATATGTGAATAAAAACACAGAAAAAATGATCAAGGTAAGCCAGTTTCGCTAATTTCCTTCAGACCAATGAAACTCCTTTATCTTACCTGCCTTTCCATCAGGGCCCTTTTCCATATATACAACAGGATAGACTCGAGCAATTACAGCAGTAACACAACTGATGACACCACCAGCAGGTTTCAGTGAACTGAGAGAGACAGGCAAAGGACCAGGCTGTCTACAGAACCCAAGTCTGCAATCCCAACGTGCTCTTCTTGTTGAATTTGTATGGATTTTTAATCTAACATTGGGTCCTGCCTACAAAACAATTACATTAGAAGTGAAGAAATGTCACAATCAACACCAGTTATTAGACCATTACAATTATGTAGCAGATGATACATCTGAATTAAATGAAAATCACGAAACGGTAAAAACCTTAATGTATCATTAACACATCTGATAGCTTGGAAACATGATTGCAGCTTAACAGATTAACTCAGAACATCTCATGAGCCAGGTTAGTGAAGTTGTGGGAGTATTATTCAAAATAGCATAAATTAAAATAATTCACAAAAATAAAGATGTAGCAAAAGTAGATTCTCTAAAGAAGGTAGTGAGACTGCCATTGACAATTATCGATCAGTCTCACTACTTACCTCCTTTTTGAAGGTAAAGGAAAGAACTGTGTGTACAAGAATCATAGCATACCTCTCCAAAATAAGATGTTTAGTCAGTCTCAATTTGGATTTCCGAAGCACCGATAGCAATTTCTGTGACTTATCAATACATTTCATAGAAATCACTTACAGGCAAATCTGTCACCAACCTAAAGATAGATCTGTAGCTAAAGACAGGGAAGCTGAAAATGTCAGACATAATTGTGTGTCTATGGAGTATTGTCTTAGATGTGCAACTGCTTTAATTTTTTCCTGCCAGAAAGCCACTGTTTGTAGTAAATGATAAACACTCAAGTAATGAAACCAAAGATATATATGAGGCTAACCAAGGAAGGCCCTATGCTGCTTTTAATCTATGTAAATGATTTAAGACACAATCTGAACAGCTTTTCTAGATTGTTTGCAGATTACACTGTCATTCATCACCTTGTAAGTCATTAGAACATTGTAAACCAATTAAAAAATAGTTTAGACAAGTTATCTGCATGGCTCAAAAGGTGGCAGTTGACTCTGGACAATACAAAGAGTGAGATCCTCCCCATGAGACTAAAGAGATTCTGTTACATTTCAATTACATTATATATCACACAGAGTGAAAGACTGTTGATACAGTTAAATACCTATGGATTACAAACATGAACAACATAAATTGGAACTATTGCACAGAATAAGTTGTGGAGAAAGTTAACCAAAGACTCTATTTTATTGGTGCAACATTTAAAAGATGCAACAAATATACCAAACAGACTGCCTACACCACGCTTGTCAGTCCTCTTTAAGGATTATTGCTGTGTGCAGATTGGATTGACAGAGGACATAAAAAAAAGTTCAGAGAAGGGCAGCTCATTTTGTATTATTATGTAATAAAGGACAGCGTGTCAGGGATATGAAAGCATGGTGCGGAGGCAATCACTGAAGCAAAGGCACTTTTCATTGTGGCAATATCGTTCACAAAATTATAATGGCCAACTTTTTTCTCTGAATGCACCAAGACATTTTATTGAATTGGATCTAGCTAGGGAGAAATGACCATTGTGATAAATCAAGAGAAATCATAGCTTGCATGGAAAGATTTAGGTGCTTATGTTTTCTATGTGTTCAGACTAGTTTACAAGAAAACACTGTGTTGTGCCACTTGTTACATGACACGAGTTGCTCACAAGTGGTTTTGTACATGGCAGTAGTCACAGCATCACCATTGTACATCTCAGTTTTGTCCTTTTGTGAATGCCACAGTCATGTCTAAAATGAAAGTTTTGGCAGCTGCACAAGTTGCTGCAGAGTTAATGCATGTTTGTGTGAAACTGCTGCATAAGAAAAGAAATAGGAAACATGTTTGGGTTCACGACTGTGTAAAGAAAAGACATCAGCTCAGATGCTCAGCAACCCGGCTGAAGGAAATGGTAGTGGAAGACTCTAGAATTTATTTTAATCAACTCAGAATGACACCAGAACAATTTATATTTCTTCTAAACGGAGTTAATAATATATTGCGGAAGTAAGACACTGTAATTGGATTTCATGCGGTACAGTCCAGAATTCTCGGTCTACTAGAAGACTTAGTTTTACTTGGTAATGACTCTCATTTCGATTAACACCATATTTAATTAAATCTTTGTCATGGCATGGTCCACCGAGTTGACAAAGTTGTCAGGGCTACAAGTGCGACTCACAATACAGTGCCCCAATAATATGCACAAGTACAGCTAATAGACCAGTAGCGTGTTGATAATGGAGTTTATCAGCCAGCAACATGGAGAAGCAAAAATGCTGGGGGAGGAGAGGAGGTTGGGGGAGGGGGGGGGGGGGGGGGAGACCGCATTTAGTAGAGAATGGTGTGCAAATTACCTTCTTGCAGATGGATATGTACAGTGGTAAGATTTTGAAGTTCAAAATGTACTACAATGTACTACAATTTGTGAATGGGAAGCACTGCTCTGACACTTTAAATAAATGAATACTGAATAAAGAGCACAGCTTTTCAGATTTGGGTAGCCTTTCCCCTATCAACAATTTTCCTTTTCTTTAAGAAGTAATTGGCCAACTCAAACCAGAGACTTCAGTTGGCCAGCGCAAACTGTGTGACTTTAGTTTTGTAGTCATAAGGTGTTCCATAGCCAGATATTTTGCTTGCCTGTATTTTTCTTAATTAGTCTGCATGTGTATTCTTAACTGAATGAATTTTGTTCTGAAGCTCAGATATTGCCAACCTATCCTTGTTCAGATTACATATGACCAGCTCCAGTGCAACAACATGTTGCTAATTGTTTTTGTGGTCAACATCATTAAAATCCCAGAAACATCTATTCATAGCATAGATATCCAAAAAGCAAACAATTTTCTCCATTCTCCACTTCATATTCCAATTTGTTTACTCTCTACCGACACACCTAACCACACTACTCATGCAGTTAGTATCACTGAATTTGGAACAGTCCAAAATCATTTAGTTTCAC
The DNA here is from genome assembly GCF_023864345.2 of Schistocerca serialis cubense. Taxonomy (NCBI): domain Eukaryota; kingdom Metazoa; phylum Arthropoda; class Insecta; order Orthoptera; family Acrididae; genus Schistocerca; species Schistocerca serialis. The sequence goes on along the minus strand of NC_064642.1, from coordinate 628,419,617 downwards.
CAACAAATCACTCAATCACCTGCCGCACTTGGCATGTAGCACAGTTCCATGGAACGTAGTGTCGTCGTGTAAACTAGGCTTTATTAGAGAGTGGAACAGTTGAACGATAATCTGAATGTGGTTCTATGAACACTATGTCAAATGCTTCAGTGTGAAATGTGGAGTAATCTTGTATATGTAAGTAAGAACCTGAAAAGAAAGCCATATGTTACATACACCGATGAGCCCAAACTTTATGACCACTGCCTATCACGAGAAAGAATGCCATCTGGTGGCATTATAGGCTCACGACTTGGTAAGGTAAGTATTTCAGTGAATTAGGGATGAATGAGGAATCATTCTAGTGACAGTATGAGCCGCAAAGGGGTGAAATCCACTAACATAAGTGACTTTGACAAAGGGTGGCTTGTTAGGGACAAACACCTGGAAAACGAGCATCTTGGAAAGGCAGATTTGGTCAGCATTCATTTGCTACTGCCATGAGCATCTATGGAAAAAGGTTGAAGCATGGTGAACCCATGAGTAGGCGACTAGGTGTTGGGTGTCCATGCCTCATCACAGAACACGAATGTGGAGGCCTGCTCTGTAAAGCAGGATACACGGTGATCTGTAGCAGATGTGATTACAGAATACAATGCTAGAGCATGCCCAAGTGCTTCTGAGCACACTACTCAATGCACATTACAGAATATGGCGTTATGCACCATATGAACCTAATTGATCTCAATGTTGACCAATGATGTTACCAATTACTATTACAGTTGGCCATAGGATCATCAAGATTAGACCGTGGATCAATGGAAACTAGCTGCCTGGTCAAATGAATCACGTTACTTGTGACAAGAGACCAATGGATATCCCATCATCTAGGTGAATGGCTGCTCGAAACACGCACTGTGCCAGAAACAAGCTGGTGGGGCCAAGACTATTCTATGGGAGGCATTAACCTGTGCTCTGGTGGGACCTCAAGTCATAATTGAAGGCACTATGACAGCTGTGAGCTATGTGAATATTGTCTGTCCATGTCATAAGGCTACATTCATGCTACAGTGGTTTAAGGAGCATGATAGCGAACTTCTGTTGATGTCTTGGCCACCAAAATCACCTGATCTGACCCTGATGGTACACATGTGGGATGCTATTGCGACCTGTGCACCGACATCTACTGCCACATGCCTCCAGAGCTACCATGGACTTGTTGAATTCATGCAATGCAGAAACACTGCTGTATTATGTTCCATAGGTGAAGCAACACACAATTAAGCAGCTGGTTACAATATTTTTCCTCATCAGTGTACCTTCTTTAGTGTCTAAGCTGTGTAACTTTTGCAGTCTGTGTAGTATCAAATTTTTGAGATGAAAATGTCAAACAGCATATTTACTTTCCCCCGTTATGTTCACTAATATCTTTTAGTATAATATTCTGGGTTTACTTGTCATTGGAGGAAAAAGTGTTGTTGTACGACAACATGTAATAATGATAATTTCCGGTGTTGACTCTACAGTGCCCTATAAAGAAAGCAGAGTTACTAAACATAGTTTTCTGAAATTCCTTCACAAAAGAAGATGAAGTAAATATTCCACAATTTGAATTGAGAACAACTGCCAACTTGTGTAACTTAGAAGTACATATTCTCAGTGTAGCGAAGCAGCTTAAAAGACTTACAAAGGTCAAGGCTTCTAGTCCAGACTGTATGCCAATCAGATTCCTTTCAGAGTATGCCAATAAAATAGCTCCATACTTAGCAATTGTATGCAACTGCTTGCTTCATGAAAGATCCATACCCAAAGACTGGAAAGTTTCACAAGTCACACCGATACCAAAGAAAGCAAAGAGCAGTAATATGCTGAATTACAGGCCCATATCACTACTAATAATTTGCAGCAGAATTTTTGAACATATACTGTGGTCAAACATTATGAATCACCTCAAAGAAAACTATTTATTGACAAATAGCCAACACGGATTCAGAAAATATCATTCTAGTGAAACACAACTAGCTCTTTATTCTCACAAAGTAAAAAGTGCCATGGACAGGGAATCTCAAATTGATTCCATATTTTTAGATTTCCAGAATGCTTCTGATACTATTCTTCACAAACGATTTCTAATTAAATTGAGTGCCTAAGGAATATTGTCTCAGCTGTGTGACCGGAGTCAAGATTTCCTGTCAGAGAGGTCACAGTTCATAATAACTGATGGAAAGTCATTGAGAGAAACAGAAGTCATATTTGGCGTTCCCCCAGGAAGTGTCATAGGCCCTGTGATGTTCCTGATCTAAGTAAACAATTTAGGAGACAATCTGAGCAGCCCTCTTACATTGTTTGCAGAGGATGATGTCATTTACCATCATGTAAAGTAATCAGATGATCAAAACAAATTGCAAAATGATTTAGGCAAGATATCTGTATGGGGCAAAAGGTGGCAACTGGCTCTAAATCATGAAAAGTGTGCACTAAAAAAATAATCCGCTAAATTTCAGTTAGGGAAAGCAAACCATAGACTATGATTTACTGGCACAACACATAGAAAATATGCTTATCTGTATGGTATAGAACGCATCAGATAGGATTGATGGAGGATATCGAAAAAGTTCACAGAAGGGCAGCTCATTTTGTATTATCACAAAGTAAGGGAGAGAGCGCCACAGGTATGATACACAATCTGGGGTGGCAGTCATTAAAACAGTGGCATGTTTTGCTGCAGCAGGACTTCCTCACAAAATTTCAATAACCAACTTGCTCCTCAGAGTATGAGAATATTTTGCTGGCACCCACCTACATAGGGAGAAATGATCATCATAATAATGTAAGAGAAAACAGTGTGCACCGAAAAACGTGTGTGTTAATTTCTCCTGCACACTTTTTCAGAATGGAAGACCAGAGAAATAACTTTAAGGTGGTTCGAAGAACCCTCTGCCAGGCACATAATTGTGAATTGCAGAATAACCATGTAGATGTAGATGTAAATACAACGTCTAGTAGACAGGTCTTTATACATCCGGGCATACTGAAAATATCCTCACAGTATATTTACTCCCTTACAAAGTTTGTTGTCAATGAACAATTGCAGTTTGGAAATGACACAAATATTCATGAATATAACCATAAGGGGAGACATGACATACGTTATCTGTCATCCTGCCTTAGCATGGCAGAATGGCAGAGAGAGGATTGAGGTATTCAGCAGTAAAAATCATTAACAATCTGCCCAGTGACACAAATGATTTAACAGAAAGTAAAATTAACTTCAAACAAACCCTTGTACACTGTAGAAAAACTCTGGATATGTAATAGCGTGGTGTGTGTGTGTGTGTGTGTGTGTGTGTGTGTGTGTGTGTGTGTGTGTGTGTGCGCGCGCGCGCGCTGGGGGGGGGGGGGGGGACGGAGGAGAATTATGTAAAATGGTCAAGATTTTGACATATCTTTTACCGAGAAATTGTGTTATAATAATAACTTCTTACACATTATAATGAGGGATCAAAATTGTGATCAATGGAACACACAGATAGCTAAATTAAACTAATAAAACACATTTTTGTGTGTTAACCATACCCTAATCAAATGGTTAGTAAATTAACATCGTGAGATGAATAAATCACATTTTCTGGAATATTATATATATTTCATATTATTGCATCCCAAAAGAAGGCTGGCAAGTGAGGACATTCTGGTTCCCATACCACTTATTCTAACTGTGTATTTGTTATAAAAGTCAAGATAGTTGCAGGTAGTACAAAAATTACTCTCTCATTGAAAACCGGGCTATGAGTTTCTATTTATGTGGTAAATGGTAGACAAAGTCTTTGGCATCATACAGATCTTGTAAAGATAAATATGTCACCTAGATTGAGTGATCTTAAAGGAACATCTGTGTTATACGAGACTGAAAAGCTTGTATGGGTGTTTCAGGGTAGGTTGTATTGGGAAACAATTGATAAGAATAAATTTGATACGCTGCACTGTTTCCGATATAATTAGGATGGAAGTTGGCCAATCAGGTCTTTGCATGCACAAATTCAAATAGCGTGCCAACATCTTCTTCATTTGGTTTCCTCAAATCGAACAGTAGAATGATACAAACATTGGACACTGACCGGCAGCAAGGGTACAGCCTGAGAAAACAGTTCAGTAGTCTTGGGACCACCTTCTTCTTATGGGAACAACTGGTGTTAATGGTGTCAGCTTGTGTAGCAGAACTCCTTATTTGTGCAGCTGATTGTGTCGAAAGTGTTTGTTTAACCGTAAATTTACAAGGAAAGAGGTGCGAAAAGATAATGATGGAAGTAGGCATAACACATATTTCTCACAGCTGTGATGAAGTGATAATTGTATTGTTCTCTTGTTCCTTTTGAGCAAACGAAATGAAGAACATGTCTGCCAACACCGTTGCTGACAAGCTGCTTGAATTTGAGTGCACAATGACTTGATTGGCTAATTTTAATACTAATTAAATAAAAAATGGTGCACGTATCTTTTTTTTTTTTTCCTTAACAGTTATTTCTCAGAATAATCTACCCTGCAACACCCTTATAAGATTTTTAAACTGTTTCTGACTACCTTTTATAAGCCACAATTCACTTCTTACATGATTTGCCCCATTTCTGGTACTTTATAGGGGACGTCAGTGGATATGTTCATGCATGTTCTATTTGATGAATTTAAGAAATTTCAATTTTTTATCAAATTTAATGTCTTAGATTCCTGTTCTGCCTATGCATCAATGAGCACAACTCTTCTGCTCTTTATATATCTCACATTCTGCACCCAAGTCACATACATCTCTACATGTCCCTCCAACATTCTGAATATTGTACTAACTTTTAGTTTTGGGTCAGTAACCGTGTAACTAGATACTAGTGCACTATAACATTTGATGTGTTTATAATTTGTTCATCATTCTTTCTTAGAACAGAACCGCATTACAAAAATTACTCTAACATTCTGTGTACAAAACTGAATGTGTTCTGTTAATTCTGTTTACCTCCTTCAACAAGAAGTAATGGCAGTACTGAAATATGCACAACTATTGAACTAAAAATATTTTCATTGTCGATACAAAAGACACATTCAACAACTGATGCAAAACTTTTGAAAGCAACAACAACACTGGGCTATATTTTAAATTGCTTCAGTATTTACCTCCAATGGTGAACAAGGCTGTTCACAGTTGACCAGCTCTGCACTGTGGGTTACTAGCTTAGTACCAACTGCAACACGGCCTGCTTCTATTAAGTGACACATTTCCATATCAACAGTGCACCCAATGCTGTACCAACCATCAGTCAGTTCCAATTCATAGTTGCACATTTTCAAGCACTGTCTATTTCCTTCTTTTCCATTTTCTTCCTGTGCTTCTTCATGCTGCAAAGAGGAATGCTGGTGAATTATATTCTACTATTATGTATGTTAAATAAAACAACTCCAAGCAATGGAAATCCTAGTAGGAATATTAACAAAGTAGGAAAAGACAGATCGCTACTTACCATAAAGAAGACACATTAGTTTCAGTCAGGCACCATTAAAAGACACATACAAAAAGCTTGAGGCTGCAGCCTACATCAATAAAACACACACACACCTGCCAACTACAGCAACTCGGGCCGGAATGGTATTTTAGTCTGAATTGCTGGAGGTGGCGGTCATGTGTGCATGAGGTGTGCGCCTCTCTTTTACTGATAAATAAAACAACTAGTTAGTTTGGATAGAGAAAGATATACAGTTGCTGGGCTGAAGTAGCATGCTAGAAAACCTGAGGAAATTTGCTCAATAACAGATGCCAGGAAATAAACTACATCTTTCATTTCTCTGAACCAATGGTAGAAAACTAAAACTTTTCCTTACAAATAGCATTCCCATGGAGGAAACTCAAATTATATATATCCAACATATATTATTATATAATTCTCTAATACACAAAATTCATAATTTAATAATCACAAATACGAACTTCAGCTTCAAAGAACTCATTTTCAAACATCATTAAATGGAATGACAATATCATGCTCACTGTATCAAAACATTAAAAATGGTAGCAGGGACCCAGGCAGCCAAACATTCCTATAATAACTCAAATTTCTACAGCATCAAAACAGAAAACACAAACACAGTAGGCTTAATTAATATGTTTTGACTAAGGTATTAAAGGCAAGAGTAGCAATAATCCCCAAGATCCTTGAAAAGATGAATGAAATAATTATTAGCATCAGCAGTGTTGAGAAACAGCTGAAATCGTTAAAATTGAACAAAGCTCCAGGGCTTGATGGAATCCCTGTCAGAGTCTATATGAATTTGTGCCTGAGTTAGCCCCTCTTCTAATTTCAATCTATCGTAGGCCCCTCAAACAAAGAACCATGCCCAGTTCTTGGAAAAAGGCACAGGTCACACCCGTCTACAAAAAGGATAGTAGAAGTGATCCACAAAACCACTGTGCAATACCCTTGACATCGATTGGTTGTAGAATCTTAGAACATATTCTGAGCTAAAACCTAATGAAGTATCCTGAATAGAATGACCTCCTCGACACCAACCAGTATGGGCTTCGAAAACATCGATCATGTGAAACCTAACTTGCACTTTTCTCATATGACATACTGAAAGCTTTGAATCAAGCAATCAGGTAGATGCAGTACTTCTTGATTTCCAAAAAAGCATTTATATCAGTCTCATATCCACACTTATTGTCAAAAGTATGATCATATGATGAATCAAGTGAAATTCATGACTGGATTGAGGATTTTTTGGTAGGGAGGACACAGCATGTTATCTTGGATGGAGAGTCATCGTCAGACGTAGAAGTAATTTCGGGTGTGCCCCAGGGAAGTGTGTTGGGACCCTGGCTGTTCATGTTGAATGTCAACAAGCTTGCAGACAATATTAATAGCAAAATCCAGCTTTTTGCAGATGATGCAGTTGTCTTTAATGAAGTACTACCTGAAAGAAGCTCCATAAATATACAGTCAGATCTTGATAAGATTTCAACATGGTGCAAAGATTAGCAACTTGATCTACATGTTCAGAAATGTAAAAGGTTGCAGTTCACTGCAGGTTAAATGATAAATGTTTACTACATACCACTGTGTTGTAAGGGTGTTGATGAACAATTTGATACAAGACGCTTGTGGTCTATCAAACCTGGAAGCAACCTCAGGTTGGTCTCTAATGTTTTTGATGCCAATTTAAAGTGTGAAGTAGATGTACAAACTTCCCACTTCTTTTATACGAGGTGATTTACTTTAGATTCGCAGCCGATCTTCTTTGCTGGCTAGCTGGCTGCTGGAAAACTCTCTTGACTTCTTCTCCATTGAATGATGCTAGGTACAGAAATAGTTAAGCCTCTCTCTCTACTCGTGAAATAAATAGATACGTGAACTTTACTTTTCGTCAACCAACGGTATATTTGAACTCCATACAGAATAAAATTCTCACTTTCCTCATACATATACGACTTCACTTGCTCCATCCAATGTCAGAAACAAATTTAATTACATTTATAAAAGAGTTGGCTTAATAACCATGACTCTATTTCACATGAATCATAAAATAGGTCTTCCCTCTAACAAGGCTGGATTAAGAGTCTACAAAATTACTTTTTGAACTGTTCTTCTTTCATATAACAATAGTCAATGATACAATAGGCACAGAGCTGCCTAAAAACTCCACGATTCATCCTCTAAAAGTCTATGGATTGACCAACAAGTACTTGTCAGTGTCATTCGACCATCACGTCTACTTTCTTCTCATGATTGACTTTAAGCCTGCACACACAAACATGTGATGCAGTGGGTAGGATTCTAACATCCCACACTTGTAGATAAGAAAGTTCTTAACTACATTCTTCAGAAAGTCCTATTTTGCAACTTTGTTACAAGAACTCACATTAAAGGATACATGAATTCAGAGCACACACATTTTAGAAATGAAAAATACACTGCTATTGGCCATACTTTCAGTCTAGAATATTGTGTGTGCAAGATGGTAGAAGGCCGAGTGGTTTTAGAATTTACACAGAAATACTCGAATCACTACAGGCCTACAAAAGTCACTTAAGCTTTAATGCACCTGCAGCATGCAAGATTTTTAACATGCTCTCACCCACTTATGACACTGGCTTCTTTGTGTGCTTACAAGCTGTATAATTAATATTTGTGTAAATGTTATCCCACAATTATGTAAATTTTGACAGCACAGAATTAACAATTACATCACTTTCTCTGGTTTTCTTACTACGAGGCAACTGTGATTGTAAGGGTTAAGTTTAGATCAAAGTGGAAAAACAATCTGAAGGCTTTTCCTTTCACTTCCCTCTCAGGAACAGTTAACTTACTAATGTTAACGAATGATGGTTGTGTAAGAGAACGAGAGTATATTAAAAATCTTATGTAGCGCTGCTACGCTGTAACTTAAATGGCTTTTGTAGATCAATGTGGCTTAATAGACCACAAGTGTTTTATATCGAATTGTTCATCTCAGATGTCCTTACACCACTGTGGTACATAGTAAACAATTATCATTTACAATATGAATACCTATACTATCCCTTAATATTCAGTTTTGAAACTTTGTAAATAGGCTTTAAGGGATAATAGGTATCTATTTTCAAGTGCCTGACAATTCAACTTTTTCATCATTTCTGTGACACTGCCCTGTGAGACAAACAAACCTGTGATCTTTCACACTGCAGTTGTTTGTATACATTAAATATCCTCTGTCAGTTTATTTGGTATGGATTCCACACACTTGAGCAATGTTAAAGGACAGTTTGCTTGAGGGTTTTGTAAGCAGTCTCCTCTGTAGGCTGATTATCTCAGCATCCTACCAATGAACTGAAGTCTGTTACTTTTTCCATCTGTAACTGAACTTATGTGACCATTCTATTCCATATCTCAACAAATTATTACTCCTAGGTATTCGGGTATTCGTGTGTGTGTTGTTTGGGGGGGGGGGGGGGGGGGCACGTATGTGACTGACTTCATTGTGGCTCATTGATATGGTAGGATATTATGTTTTTATGTTGTGTGAATTGCACACTTTTACATTTCTGACCGAGTTGCTAGTCTTTGAACTACTCTGAAATCTTATCAAGATTGAACTGAATATTCGTATAGCTTTTTCACACAGTTTTTCATTATAGATACCTGCATCATCTGCAAAAGTCTGCGTAACTATTAATACTGTCTGCCAGTTTATTAATAAAGAATATAAACAACAACAGTCCCAACATACTTCCTTGGAGCACTCCTGATGTTACTTTTACTTCTGTCAATGATTATCCATTGAAGATAACACGCTGTGTCCTGCCTAACAAGCAATTATCAAGTCACTCATAATTTTTATCTTTTGCTACCCTATATAACTGTACTTTTGTTAATAAATGTTGGTGTGGTACCAAGTAAAATATTTTTCAGAAGTTAAGAAATATTGCATCACCCCGAGTTCCTTGACCTATGGCACCCAGGATGTCATGCAAGAAAAGCACGTGTTGGGTTTCACATGACAAGATGTTTTTGGAATCCATTCTGGTTGGCTGGCATGAAGGAGGTCATTCTATCTGAGATACTCCCTTACCTTTGAGATCAGAATATGTTCTTTGATTCTAAAACACATGCATGTCAATGATATAGAATCGCAGTTTTGTCAATCACTTATGTTCTCCTTCTTATAGACAAGGTGTGATCTGTCCTTTTTAAAGGCCCTGCAGTATATTATAAGAGTAAAATCAAACTCATGCATATAAAACAACTTTAAATGTCTAATTGCTTTGCAAATGTATTAATGTGTTAAATATTTGACTTCATGCATGTAAGCGACAAAAAGTTTAGGGAAGGTTCAAAATTTTGCTTAAAGTTTAATGGAAGTTGCTAAGTGTTCTCATTATAAAACACTGCATGAATATAGTCTAGGTAATTTGCACTCAATTTTAAGCAAAACCTAGTTTTTCACGTATCTCAATGTTTACAATATCGTATCTCCTGGACTGTGTGTCATATAATGATACAATTTTACAGATATGTTCAGTGATACACAGGGTGAGCACAAATTAAGTCCCTATTGAAAATTGCTTAATTTTTTTTAATACTTCAATAATTTTCATGAAACAAAAACATTTTGTGCCTTATTATTTACTACATTATACATCACTTATATCACTGCAGATATCAGTGACACGCCATGGCGCAATGTCTAACCCTGGGTGAGTAGGTTTAGCTGGCATCCCAGTACAAAATACGGTGATCTGTGGTTCAAGCACAGAAATGTTGGCGAAGTGCAGACAGACCTTGCGCCTCAGTAGATGCAAAGACCATAAGAAAATACCACTCGAAGCTAATGGACACAGATTTTATATCAGATGTTAAGAGAAGTGGTCGATCCCCAACATCCAGGATGGAGGAAACTGTGCAAGTGGTTCAGGGAATGTTCACTTGAAGTTCTTAGAGATCACAAAGACAGACAGTTGTGGAAGCAGTCTAAACTGACACACAATCCAAACTGTTCTGAAGAAACAGTTGAATTTTTGTCCATGGAAACCACATTACTGCCACGAATTACCAGTGGAAGACTGTGATCATAGGTTGATATGGGGTGATGATGCTTACTTGGTATGAAGACTGGGCTGTTATTCTTGGTAATGTTCTGTGGTCAGATGAAGTGGTGTTCCATAACAGGTGTTTCTTAACTGGCACTATTGTTGTTATTGGGTAACAGAGGATCTGAGAGTGGTTACTAAACATAGAGCCAATATCATCCAAAGGTCACAGAGTGATGCGGCATGGCATCCATGAAAGTTGTGGGTCCATATCTCATTCAGGACACAGTGAATGCAGAACAGAACATTTACAGGCTTGAAAATTATGTTCATGGTATTGTACCTAAATAGTACAATTACAATGACATAATCTTTATGCAAGATGGGGTCCTGCCTCTTTTCACGTATTCTGTCCGCTCATGGTTTGACATCCATGTTTAGGATGGTGGTTTGGACATGGCCCCCTTGAATGGCCAGCAAGGAATTCTCTAGGGATGGGTGAAAGAGGAAGTTCATCCAACAAAACCAAAAACTCCTGATGAGTTGGAGGAGCAAATTCGCCAAGTTCTTGGAAACATATCGCTCGCAGGATTATGTGCAGAAATATGATGCAAACATTCACATCCATTTACTGAGACTGGTGGATAATGGAGGAGCTTATGTCAAATTAAAGCAATGCATAACAATTCTACCACTGCAAGGAACAAAATGTTTTTTGTTTCATGAAAATTGGTTACATGTTATAAACATTATTAGTTTGGTACATAAGTTTGCATCTTTTGTGTTTTGCATGTTGGTACAGTGGTTGCTATGGGTTTATTTATTGACTGCAATTATTTATTTATAGTTCACTATTGATACTTGAGTTTGCATACTGTCATTTTGTAATACGAAAATAGTGAGTGAGGCAGTGGACATGAGAAGATGTAGTGTCCAGTGAAGAAACTGGAACATGTCCAACATATTCTTCTGTTTCAGTTAAACAGAGGGGTGGCAGCAGGTGAGGTAGTCAGAAACACTAGTGCCATGTGTGAGATAATGCCGCTGGAGACGGCACAGCAAGAAAAGGGTTTTCTCATTTTAAGGAGGATCGTTTTGACATAAGTTACTCTTCACATTCACGAAGACCTTCGGGGTTTGATGAATATTGTTTAAACACATTAATTCACAATGATCCAAGTCAGTGTACTTAATAACTCGCGAATGTGATGAACTGTGATCATTCCACTGTCGTGTGACATTTGCATGCAGTGAGGAAGATTCAAAAATTGGGTGTAAGGGTATCGCATGCTCTAACTCAAAAACAGAAAATCAGAAGGTGCCCATGAGTGCATCTCTGCTTGCTCGTCACCAATTGGCTTGCGAACAACACTAACCAATCCTACCCTGTATCATTACTGGTGATGAGAAATGGTGTCTTTTTGCTAATGTAAGGAAAAGAAAAAGTGGCTGAGCCCAAACAAAGCAGCAACTCCCCATGCAAAGGCCTGTACACATCCACAAAAAATATTGTTATGCATTTGGTGGAACAGTGACAGTGTGGTCTACTAAAAATTGCTTCCCTGAGGTGTAACCATCACTACTGACATTATTTTCAATAACTGAGATGTCTTGCAGATGCAACCCAAGAACAATGACCAGGAAGGCTCCATGAAGTGATGTTACTCCGTGATAATGCCCGCCCACATTCTGTTAGACTAACAGAAAACATTATACACGAGTTTGGCTGGGAAATCATTCCACACCCACCTTATTCACCAGATCTTGTGCCTTCAGATTTTCACCTTTCCCACACTCTGTTGAACAATCTTCAAGGAACTTACTTTCTGGATGAAAATTTGCTCTGTATATGGCTCAATGAGTTCTTTGCCTCCAAACCACAAGATTTCTACAGCAGTGGAATTGAAAAGTTATCCGAGTGTTGGCAGACTGTTGTAAATAGTGAAGGAGAATATATTATAGATGAGTAAAGGTGCTGTTATGTGTATCTGTTGTGTTTATTAAACTTATGGGAAAATGCTATGAACTTAAGCACCGAGCCAATATAAACAATTTTTAATACAGAGTTATTTCTTGCCCACCCTTTATTTGTATACAGTCTGCAAACTGTGTTGCAAATAAAGTCGATAAAAAAGAAGTAATAAATTAAAACACCATACCTGAAGCTGAATGCATGATAAGCAAAAAATGTACAAAGTGATAAACTATTTCTTTTCATCATTTTGTGGGGAGAGTTAGCAAGAAAAAGTTTTGCAAAGGATTGAAATTATGTATATAGTTTGTTGGAACTTGATAAGGGCTCTCAGTCTCAAAAACTGGATAAATATACTATAGGTATTTGTACACCATCAGTTAGGCAGCCTCAAGATGAACATATGGTTACAACTGTAATACACACCCTGATGTGCCCGCAGCTCGTGGTCGTGCGGTAGCGTTCTTGCTTCCCACGCCCGGGTTCCCGGGTTCGATTCCCGGCGGGGTCAGGGATTTTCTCTGCCTCGTGATGGCTGGGTGTTGTGTGCTGTCCTTAGGTTAGTTAGGTTTAAGTAGTTCTAAGTTCCAGGGGACTGATGACCATAGATGTTAAGTCCCATAGTGCTCAGAGCCATTTGAACCATTTTTTGAACCACACCCTGATGTGTCGTGCAGGTGTATTGCTATTTCGACTGTTCTTGTACTAATCCGAAGGTCACCCCTGATCTTAGTAAACACACACACAGTTAATCACGAGGGCTAACTACAGGCAGAATGCTGCACCTGAATGCACTGTAGTATTTCAGTCGAAAGTAAAGCACCAGCAGGGAGACATCTGTGAAGCATTAGACTGAACATTGATCATACTATGAAGGACAATCATGACCAATGATTGGATCCACATCATCGCTTTTTGCACTGAAGGCTTGTCAAACAGGAAAGTTGCTTAATGTGTGCACTGGAGTCAAAGTGATGTGGTGTGAACATGGGTTCAGTTCCAGTTACAAGGTAGTGTTGAGGACCTACATGGCCCAGGCCATTCACACTTGGCAGGTGCACAGCATGAGCGATATTTATACCTATCAAGTCAAAGGAACTGTTGGCTGAGTGCTCCAGAACTGAATTCGGCATTTAAATAGGCTACAGAATGTCATTTATCGCATTAAACTGTTAGGAGACGGTTGCATGCTGAGAATCTTCATTCCTGAGGTCCATGGCAAACATCATGTTGTACACTACAATAAGAAGGACTCTGTTATAGATGGGCAAGAAATCATGAAGAATTTTTATTTTCTGAGCCGTGGATTTCGAAATAATGAGGGAGATGCAAAACTTTTGTTGGTCTGTGTACTTGTCTTATTGTGTGAAACTTTTAACATTAGATTACACCTCTTAATGAGTATATTATGACAGCATTTTAAATTTGGGCAATAATTGCATGAAATATTGAAAAACAGATATCTTTAGTCCCTGGAAACCATTAGATAGGTAACTTGCAACTGGTATTGGATTTCGGAATAGCTGTTCAGTAATAAAGGTTGTTTAAAAGACAGGTTAACTAAGCAGCAAGTCTGTATTACTAAGTGACAATCTCAGAGCCCAATATCTGTTTCAGGTTGCCTGTCTAATGGCATCCAATGGCAACAACAATTTCATTTTCAATACTTTGTGCAATTACTGAGAGAATTCAATAATTTAAAATGCTACCATAATTTACTCATTGCAAGGTCTAATCTTATGTTAAAAGTTTAACACAATAAGACATGTACTAAAGTTAGAAACTGTGCACTTGTCTTGAGGCAGCATGACAGACAGCGTGCAAATATCCAGACTTTATTCACCTGTATTTTAGAATGAGAGCACTTAGCGGAACTTTTTCTCGCTAACATTCCCCTCAAAGTAATGAAAGGAAAAAGTTAATACTTGCTAACTTTCTGAAAGTTTTTCTTCCTTAGATGCTCAGTGTTGAATATTTAACACATTAAGTCATTTGTAAAGTAATCAGATGTCTGAAGCGTTTTTTTTTTTGCCATGGGAGTTTGATTCTTTAAAGAATCAGGGGTTTACTGGTTGTGAATCTGACAGGGAGTCCACTTGGCTCTGAAGTTTCACTCAGTTTTAATGATTTCAATTGTTTCTCGATGCTGCAGACATTAATATCTACATCACTCATCTTTGGAATGGTTCTAAAATCAAACTGAGGCAATACTACTGGATCTTCCTTTATAGAGGCACACTTGAAAAGGAAGTTCTGCATTTACACTTTTGCTTTGCTGCTCTAAGTTTGGATTCTGTGTCATCCATGACTATCTGGGTACTTAAGTTGATGCCAGTGATAGGCATTACATATGACCAGAATTTCTTTGAATTTTGCATGAGGCCTTTCCATAAAATCCTGCTATAGTAGCCATTGGAAGCTTCACACATTGCGCTTTTGACAGCCAGACACATTTCATTTAGCATCTCTTTCTGCCTGTAGCCTTATGACTTGTTTTCCACCTGTTGCTTAGTAATTGCTCTTCGTATACAAAGATTGTATACTGTGGAGAATTACACCTTATGGGAACTATTCACTCAAAACACAGGTTAAAAGATGCCTATCTTGTATCTTGCATGTTTTTATTGGCTGTATTGAGAGTTGCATCTCTTGAAGTACTGGCCAGCCAAAGTCTCCTTATGAATTTAAAAAAAATCCTGAATATAAATTTTCCTATTTATAAAAATTAAATAATTCAGTGTTGATGTACAACAGTAATATACATGCTTGACATTATCAAGTTGGGGGAAATCTAGATTAATGTAGAAACATAAGTATAACTTCAAACAGCCAAGATCGCTATCTGTACAACAATGATCTTGGCTGTTTGAAGTTCTGCTTCTGTTTCTACATGTACAACAATAAATGATGGATATCTTTCGACGTCTGCACTACTGCAGTTATGACAGGGTGGTGCAACGTATATTAAAATATTAGCTGTAGATATTTTTTCTGTATCCGTTCTCATTTTGTTTTTATTACCAAAAGGAACTTACTTTCTCAATACACTGCATATATGACTTTTGAACTGTTGCTTCCAACATACACTGGTGTCCAAAATTAAAGCACAAACGAAAATTTTGCTAGGTTCTATTTAATTGCCCACAAAACAGTATACACACACATGATAGTAAAGTAGAAACCATGTAAAGAATACATAATGTAAACAACTACAACATGCATAATGGTATACAAAAATGTTCTTTGTTTTTTCCAACTAAACAGATTTGCACAAATAATCCCACTACTGGTTATGTGCTCAGTATGGGGTGTGAAAATATCTGGCAGCAATGCAGGCATGATAATGACAGGGCATGCTGTGAATGAAGCCGCTTGCAAGTCTTGGAGAGTTGTTAGTGAAGTTGATGTGATGCAACCCCGTCTCCCCATGCATCCCAGACATTTTCTATGGGAGTCAGATCGGGAGAATGAGCAGGACCCGTCATGGGTCCAATATCTTCCATTTTCAAGAAAACAACAACCACCCTTGTTCTATGAAGTCGAGCATTATCGTCCATCAATGCAAAGTCTGGGACCACAGCAACTTGCAAAAACTGCACACAATGTCCCAAGATCTTGTCATGATATCTGACAACAGTTAGACCTTGCCTATTCATCTGTAAAGATTCGTGAAGAGGTGTTTGTGTGGTTAACATAATCCCTGCCGACACCAGTAGGGATCCTCCTCGATATTGGTCTCTATCCACAGTGTTTGGGTAATGAGATTGAGTTCCATAGTCCCTTCAGATGCGGATTTATTGAGAATCACTCTCCAAACAATATTGGGGCTCATCTGTGAAAAGAACATTGGCCCCCTGTTCAACTGTCCAGGTGGCATGCTGACAACTTCACTCTAGATGTTCCCTTCCATGAAGACACATCAGAGGTACACATACAGCAGGCCTCCGACAAGAAAGGCCACTCTGCCGAAGCCTTCTGTACACTGTTTGCCTCCATAGAACAAGTCCAGTCAATGCTGCAGGGTCAGATGCCAGTTGCCATGCAGTACTAAAGCGGTACCGTTGTGTCCTTACAGCCAAATAATGGTCCTCTCTTCCTGAGTTCACAAATGGTCGGCTCTTTCCTGGTCTTTGGGATACAGTTTCAGTGTCTATAAACTGTTGCCACATCAAAGAAACAACAGAACTATTCATGTTAAGCCACTGGGCCACATCAATTTGTGACTGTCCTGCTTCTGTTCTTCCTATGGCCTTCCACCGCAGACAGTCTGGTAGGAGTCTTCTCCATGCCATACTGCACTGTCTGTGACTGTGTACACAGCAATTTTGGATGAAGGACTACCCGGTAAACACTATCATGTTTGATAGATGCCTGACGTCATCGTTGGTGTGGTTGTCTGCTGACCTGAATGCCACCTTCTGTGCAGAACACAATTGTACAGACATATGTTCACAGTTTGTATGATTATATCATGAATTACACAGAACAGGGAAATAGCAGTTTGTTGCTTTAATTTTGGACACTAGTGTAGACGGACAGCTCTCCTTAATTGTGGTAAAACACAATTATTATAGCAATAGGAACAGGTTATAAATCTCAGCAAATACAGGCTGGTCCTGAACCACATTTAAAATGCTATGAAGTGCACATACCTGTGCAAAGTGGCATCGAAAATAATTGACAAATTACACTGGTGTCCAAAATTAAAGCAACAAACCACTGTTTCTCTGTCCTGTGTCCGATTCACGATGTAATCTTACAAACTGTCAACAAATGTCTGTACTATTGTGTTCTGCACGGAAGATGGCATCCAATCAATGGATAACAACGCCAACGATGACGTCGGGTCACCTATCAAAGATGGTAGTGTTTGCCAGGTAGTCCTACATCCTCAATCGCTGTGTACACAGTCACAGACGATGCAGTATGGCACAAAGAAGATGCCTACCAGACTCACTGCGATGGTGGGCAATAGAAAGAATGGAAGCAGGATAGTGGCAAACTTAAGTGGCCTCATGGCTTAATGTGAATCATTCTGCTGTTTCTCAGATGGGGCGACAGTTTGTAGAGACCAAAACTGTACCCCAAAGACAAGAGCAGGCCAAAAACATGTGACATCAGAAAGAAAGAACCGTTATTTGGCTGTAGGGGCATGACGATACCACCTTAATGTTGCACAGCAGCTGTCATATAACCTGGCAGCATCTACTGGAAGTGTGGCATCAAGACAAACAGTGTACAGAAGGCTTCGGCAGAGTGACCTTTCTTGTTGGAGACCTGCTGTATGTGTACCTCCGATGAGTCTTCATCGAAGGGAATGTCTAGAGTGGAGTCGTCAACATGTCACCTGGGTGGTCGAACAGTGGACCAATGTTCATTTTGCAGATGAGTCCCGAATTGGCTTGGAGTGTGATTCTCAATGGAATCGCATTTGGAGGGAATGTGGAATACTATTTTGCGACCCAAACATTGCGGAAAGAGACTGATATCAAATAGGTCCCTGATAGTGCGGGCAGGAATTATGGCGAGCACTCGAACATCTCTTCATGAAATTGTACGGGTGACTCAGCATGGTTTAACTGCTGTCAGGTATTGTGATAAGATCTTGAGACCTCATGAGTGGTTGTTGCAAGGGACTGAGGGACCGGGCTTTGTATTGATGAACAATAATGCTTGACCTCATAGAGCCCACACATTCCTACAACTGGTTAATGTGCTCAGTACAGAGTCTGACTACCTCTGGCAGCAATACAGGTCTGACGAGGATGGGGCATACTGTGAATGATGTCGTCAATCTCATGTTGAAGCAATAACGCTCATTCTTCCTGCAGATCTGCTCACAAGTCTTGGAGGGTGGTTGATGGATGCTGACATGTTGCAGTCCGTCTCCCTAGTGCATCCCACACATGTTCTGAGGGATTCAAATTGGGAGAGCAAACAGGTCATGCCATGTGTGCACTGCTTGCTCTCCCGATTTGAATCCCTCAGAACATGTCTGGGATGCACTAGGGAGATGGGCTGCAAGATGTCAACATCCATCAACCACTCTCCAAGACTTGTGAGCAGATCTGCAGGAAGAATAAACGTTATTGTCTCAACATGAGATCAATGACGTCATTCACAGCATGCCCCTTTGTCATCATACCTCTACTCCTGCCAGATGTGGTCAGACTCTGTACCGAGCACATTAACCAGTTGTGGAAATATGTTGGCAAATCCGTTAAGTTGGAGAAAATGAATAACATTTTTGTCTACCATTATGTATGTTGCAGTTATTTACATTCTGCATTCTTCACATTGTTTCTACTTTACTATCAACTGGGTATACTGTTTTATGGAAAAATAAACACAATCTTACAAAATTTCCATTTGTTTCTTTAAGTTTGGACACTAGTGTATATCATATTGTAACTCAGGACATCAACCACTCTTGACCACAAACTCCTCAAATGTTTATACTGACAGCTTCATGATGTGGAAGAAGAATTATGTATATAATATTTGCTTTAACATGACCTAGTATAATGCAAACAGTTGTGGATATCACCCACACATTAAAAAAGGTAGGTCACACTAAGTGAAGAGAGTGTTGCATGCAAATTTTTGTATGCACTTCTATGTGCG
Organism: Schistocerca serialis cubense; assembly: GCF_023864345.2. NCBI lineage: Eukaryota > Metazoa > Arthropoda > Insecta > Orthoptera > Acrididae > Schistocerca > Schistocerca serialis. Next base: position 628,400,496 of record NC_064642.1, on the reverse strand, counting down.
TCTACAGAACAATTAAAATTACTTATTAGTTGACATCTGTCGCTTGTCACTACAATGTTGCCACATCAGCTACTGCTCCAATATGCAAACACAGCGGGGTCACTTCACAAATGCTGAAACGCTATTATGTGTGGAGCAGTGCAGTGCTGAGAGAGGGAGCCGTCAGGTATGACAGGAACATGAGATTCTCTGTTGATAGGTGATTTTAGTGACCAATGACTGAAATGTGACAGAAAATGCGTTTTGTAACCCTGAATTTACACTCGTTTCCTAACCTAACCACAACCTTGTGATGTGCAATGTATCCGAGGAAATGAGGGTCAACAACCTGCAGCTGAACTGTTAACCACACTTGTTTACTTAACGGCTGTTAAAGCTGACCTCTGAAAGCAAACTCAAGACAAAAAAATTTCAGCTTCAGTACTAAACGGAAACTGTAATTTCTTGCATTCAGTGGTTACCTGAAACTATCCTCACAATGGCTACATGACCTGATGTGATACCAGCTGATCAACTGATGAACATTCCTGAAGGGCACTCGATTACATCTGACAGGCAACATGCGGAGGTGGGGGAAGAGGTGGAAACAAAAGTAAGAGCAAATAAAAAGTCAATACAATGTTGAAATTGATGCTAAAACGGATTAAAAATTACAAAAACACATTTAGACCAATTAATTGAATAAAAATAATAAAAGTACTTTTGATAATGATTTAAGAGCTAAAAAGAAAAAAAAAAAGAAAAAAAAAACCTTTTAAGATTTGAACCCAAGATATTCTGAGTCACGATTGTTGTACGAGGGTAATCCCAAAAGTAAGGTCTCCTATTTTTTTATAAGTACAGAACTCTGTTTGTGTGGCAGTTGGTCACACTGTTATGAAGAGTGCTTCATGCACTGTGTGTAAACATGCGCACACCGCACTTAGGCGTTCAGTCTTGGCTTGGCAGCCGTTGAGAATGGAGCGCCCATTGGATGTCACCGCCAAGTGAGAATTGTGTGAAGTTATTCAGTTTTTGAATGCAAAGGGCACTGCGCCAATTGAAATCCATCGCCCATTGACAGAAGTGTATGGTGAGTCGTGCATGGATGTCAAAAATGTTCATAAGTGGTGTAGAGAGTTTGCAGCTGGTCGGACCGAAATGCACCAAGAACAAAAGAGTGGGAGACCGTCAATTTCTGAGGAGACAGTGTTGAAGGTTGAGCAAAGCATGTGTGAAGATCGGCGGATCACCCTGGATGATCTCTGCACGTTGGTTCCTGAGGTTTCCCGAAGCACCGCTCACAGAATTTTAACGGAAACATTGAACTACCGGAAGGTGTGTGCAAGATAGGTGCCACGCATGCTGACTGAGAACCACATGCGGCAATGTGTTGATGCTTCCCGCACATTTCTTCACCACCTTGCAGTCAAACAGGACAACTTTCTGGACTCAACTGTCATGGGCGACGAAACCTGGGCATACCACTTTACACCTGAGACCCAGCAACAATCACGCCAGTGGCGGCATCCTTCTTTGCCAAAGCTGTGGATATTCAAACATAGTCTGCCGGTAAATTCATGACAACAGTTTTTTGGGATCAGAAAGGGGTATTGTGGGTCGACGTTACGCCCACTGGGACCACAATTAATGCTGACAGGTACTGTGAGACCCTGAAAAAACTCAAACGGACAATTCAGAACCGGAGAAGAGCAATGTTGAGCAAGGGCGTACACATTCTCCATGACAACTCTCACCCACACATCGCTCGGCAAACCACTGCTCTCTGCAACAGTTTCAGTGGAACATACTCACCCACCCACCCTATAGTTCTGACTTGGTGCCCAGTGACTATCACCTGTTCCCTAGGTTAAAAGAACATTTGACCAGAAAGCGATTCAGCTCTGATGATGAGGTGAAAGAAGAGGTTCATAACTTTCTGAACAGCATAGCAGCGAGCTGGTATGACATGGGCATACAAAAACTGCCACAGCAACTAAAAAATGCATCCACAGAAATGGTGATTATGTCAAAAAATAGCTAAATGTTCAAGGTGTAAACTGATGTAAACCATTGTAGAAATAAACAGGTCTATATACATATAAAAAAATAGGAGACTTTATTTTTGGAATTATCCTCATAACTTACCCATTACGCTACACCACCACCTGTCATGACAGCATTTTATTTATTCCCCTATAGAACCCGTTGAGACAACAATTTATTGCCTTCAATAAGTTCATTTTCACGCAATGTCAAAATGCAAAATAAAAATCAAGATCCAAACAACAACAACAAAGAAAGCTGGCAAGGAACTGGAAGTGAATTGATCATTTGTTGTGGTAGTTTGGCAACAGTGAACAGTTCAGGCGTAACACTGAGCCTTGTCATTGGAGGAAACCAGCTCCAATGCATGAAGTGTTAACAAGCTAGTAATCTTAATCAGACTATAGTGTTATCAATATAATGGAAGGAAACATTCCACGTGGGAAAAATTATATATAAAAACAAAGATGAGGTGACTTACCGAACAAAAGCGCTGGCAGGTCGATAGACACACAAACAAACACAAACATACACACAAAATTCAAGCTTTCGCAACAGACTGTTGCCTCATCAGGAAAGAGGGAAGGAGAGAGGAAGACGAAAGGAAGTGGGTTTTAAGGGAGAGGGTAAGGAGTCATTCCAATCCCGGGAGCGGAAAGACTTACCTTAGGGGGAAAAAAGGACAGGTATACACTGGCACACACGCACATATCCATCCACACATACAGACACAAGCAGACATTAATTTGAATCCAACAATTACGTTTGTTATTGTCACTGTTCCATTTCGAAATCTTTTCTGTCGTCTTATTTTCCTCTTTCTGTTTTTGCCAGTAGTTTCACTTTGTATTCACCTTCTCCTTTTTACCGTAATCTGCTATACTATTTTATCCCGCCTATATATATACTCAATAATACGTAACCCACTTCCAAACCATAACCAAAAAAATTTTTTTTTTTTTTTTTTTGCCGCTTTCAGCACTACCGCCGCTATAATATCCACCGTTTCTAGTTCACAAACAGCTCCTTTCACCTTTTAAACAACCATTTCGGCCAGTTCTAATAACTTTCGCTTTATTTCCATTTCCGTTTTTCCCACATCACTGATCATTTTTAGCCGCTTCCCACAGGTTTTAACGCCATTATTTCTTCGTCAGACAATTGTTAGCCTCATTTTCATAATCTGCCACCACAATACCACTCCTTTTAATATACTACACGCAGTTTTTTCGAAATTTTCCCGAATTTCTCCGTCCTTTAACGTGTTTTGGCGGCAACACAACCACCTAACCTTTATGCACATCGTTGTCTACCAACCCAAGTCCAACATAGCCCAGCTGTAACCAACACCTTTTCGCCTTTTTTCATTCCAGATCTCCAGTTTCTTTCCGGTTCACCTTTATCTCTCCCCATATATTTTTATTTTCATTTTCATTTCACCTCATGTTACACTTTCCACCTTCTAATACCATGTCACCCTCACAACACCCCCACAATGACCCCATTAAGTTTTATTTACATTCCCTCCGCAAACATGCCTTCGCCCTAGCCAGATTACGCTCGCATATTTTATTTTCTCAGGCTTGTCTGACATTTGTAAGGGTCTTTAAATATGTCTGCTTGTGTCTGTATGTGTGGATGGATATATGCGTGTGTGCCAGTGTATACCTGTCCTTTTTTCCCCCTAAGGTAAGTCTTTCCGCTCCCGGGATTGGAATGACTCCTTACCCTCTCCCTTAAAACCCACTTCCTTTCGTCTTCCTCTCTCCTTCCCTCTTTCCTGATGAGGCAACAGTCTGTTGCGAAAGCTTGAATTTTGTGTGTATGTTTGTGTTTGTTTGTTTGTGTGTCTATCGACCTGCCAGCGCTTTTGTTCGGTAAGTCACCTCATCTTTGTTTTCATATATAATCAGACTATAGTGTGTTTGATAGATTGTTCGTAGCATAGTGTTACATTATAGTTATGTTTTATGAGTGGTAACATGTATGACTTCTTTAAAGGTAATAAAGTACAGAAGAAACATTATTCATAAAGTTGCTCTTTCAACATAAGTGGCTGTCAGTACAAAGCATAAAAATCTCAATTGTCAAGGTATTGCTACTAGTCCTACAAGTTATGGGACAACATATTTAAAATAATGTATTCTATCTCTTTTTACATAGGGAACCACTACATAAGATTAGTACCTACAATTCATGATCCCTGTTCTGTTCTGATGTTCTGTACTGTGTAATGGGTTGGTTTGGGTAAATGCCAATCACACCTTAATTCTTTCATGTTAACCAGCACACTCACACTGAGATAGCAAAAAACGCCTTGTAATACTGTGCAAAAAGCGTATGATGACTCAAATAAGCATTCTCCTCTATCCCTAAATGACAGATCTTCTTCGTTACAGATAAAAGTCTTGTCAACACCAAGGTCGTCAGACATAGGTCACTATCCTGATGGACGCAAATGTGGAAAGATGTTGTGCTTGTCTTTTTAGAACAAGCATTCTAGCACCCGCATAGAGCTACTTCAGGAAGCCGCAGAAAACCTAAGGATGGCTGTACCAGAGCTTAAGATCAATTCCAATCAAATACAAGTCCAACATCTTAATTACAGTTCCACCTTATTTGGCTGTTTCAGATCTGTGTTGCATGGACAACAAAGTCTAACAGTGAAAGCTAATAACAGTTTGTGAGAAGCAACACAACACAGGTAGAATGTCTGACTGGTAAATAGGTCAACATTCATGTAAAACCACAACGGATATCCAGCACAAAATCAAAGAAAGAACATTTGCAAAGCAATGTTGAAGAATGGACATAAAAGTAACAAATGTCTTACACTAAAACAATAAGTAAATACATAAAAAAACAGACAGACAATAATTAGATTAAATTACATAACTTGCTCATGATTTTTGAGATACAGCAGATTGTAAAACATAGTCATCAAAATGGGGAATGAAGACAACACACAGAGAACACTATGAATCACCTTGATTACATCTGCAACACAAAGTACCATACGCTTGCCTGGCGCATCATCGTGCTCCATGATTCTCCTTAAAGCAGATCGCTGACACCTATCGATTTCACGGTCATAACGATACTTCAGTTGCAGAAGCAGCACACGAGGAGTCAGATATCTAAAACATTTTTGTACACTACATAAATAAAAAATAGTTGACTAAATATTGTTAGTAAAGATTTAAATGAGAAACATCCAAGTCCTAGTAAGTATATGGTGATCAAAACAGCTAGAAAAAAAATCATTTACCAAGCAGAATCATAGACATATAACACATCTGACAGCAGAGAGGTAAGGGTTGAAGGAAAGGTGATTAATGTGGCAACAGCAACAAACACTGTGCAAACCACCAGCAACAAACACACAGCTGGCACAGGCACAGAGCATTTTGTTGTTGATTTCCACTGGACTTGTCCTGCTGTGTTACTCCTGACCCGTGGCCCAGAGTGACTTTCCTTATTAATTTCTAATTAATCTCATTTCTTCACAGCCTTTCCACTAGTTTGCCAGGTAAAGATATTTCACTTTACAAAAGCATGTAGTTTTACGAGTGCTGCTACTTGAAAAGTAGATTATTGTAGAGTCCATATTTTATTCAAGCTCCACTTTTCTGAAAATTAACTATTTTCCTTCTTAAGCATCACATTATCTATTGGTTGCTTTTCAGTAACACATATTCATATCATACATTTTGTATGTACTATTAGTAAACTTTAGAATATAGATAACATCTCGTAATTAAAAAAGCAGAACTAATCACGTCAAAACATTTCATAGTACTGTAGCATGCAGTGGAAAATTGTATCCAAAAATAGTAACTAAATTTCACATTTTATTAATATAAGATCACCTTTATGTATACTGTTTTTGGTTCGAACCAAAAAAGCAAAGACAAGTTACAAATTTCATATGACGTAACCAATGAGTCATAGTGTCTCAAACAATTTTCAGTGCTCTAAAAAGGTTCGCTCCTACAAATGACAGAACTTAAGTGATTTAATAACAATAACTGCAAACAAAGATTGTCTTACAGGAAACCATTACGGTTATTTAACACACCTTCTACAGGCGTTGTGGTGATCAATGTGTCCATGACTAATGTCAATATGTATTACACAGCAACAACGTTTGTAAAATCAATTATAATGAAATTGCTGTTATTTCATGATACATCTTTGTATTTTCAATGATTTCATAACCATTATTGGTTAACCCAAAAGTGTGTGGCTGTGGCTGCAGCAGTTATAAAGCTATGTACATCAAAATTGTTTATGCACTGTATTTGAATATTTAATTTAGTTATTTTCAATCGTTCACCCACATATTAGCAGTGTGTTTACATTCGGCGGCGTGTAGTTGCAGCTGCAGTGGTTTTCAAGTTAAGTTCTGACGAAGTTGTTTGTGCACTGTTATACAGTTATTAAAATTAGTAGTTTTCAATGGTGCCTCATGCTGTTTGTGGTGAAATAACGGTTTAATAAACTTTTGGAAACTTCTGCTCACTGTGTTTTTTTAGAGTTTTCAGTGCATTGAAGTCATTTAATAAATTTCGTGTTGTAGTTTTCAGCTGACACTTCTTATTGTTTCTAGCGAAATATTTCAGTAAAAGTTTCATGCACTGTTTTAACTTCACTGAGTGTTCCAGTGCTGCTTGAATTTTTGGTTTTAGCTAATAAATTGTGTGAAGTTTTGTTGGTATGGGTATTAGTTGTTGTTTAGTAGTAGTAATAAAAGTTGTTGCTTTCTTAGTAGAGAGAGAATTTCAAGACCACTATTGTTAGTTTTATAAATAGTTCTACTGGTGTAACTGTACTTAGGTAATGTAGACATTTAGTTCTTTTCAATAACTGTAAAATTTTACTGTAAGTGGGAAGTGTGGGCTCTGTTGTAGGTTTGTGGGTAGTGGGTTACGGTGTGGGATTTGTTCAAAGTATTTTCATTGGAGGAATGCAGTACGGAAGCCAGCGAGCATTCAAGTGAGATCCTCTCCTGGGAATGCAGAATCTGCAGTAGAAATAAGTTGACAGAGGAGCAGGAGCATAAGATCTGTGCCCTTCAGGTGCAGTTACAATACAAAAAGGAGAAACTAGATAGGTTGAGGAGGGTGAAGGATGCTGGGGAATGGGAACTGGCAGTTGGCAAGATGGCACCTAGGAGGTGGTATTCAGACAGTTTTATTTTGTGTATATGCATTACATTTGACTAACTATCAGAGTTGAGTGGAGAGGAGCCTCTTGCAGCTGTAGGTGTAGGAAACATGCAGCAGTCCTCGTTAGGAGGCCGAAGTCAGTTGCAAAGTCTAACAGAAAGAAAGAGGTTCTGTTGCTAGGTAGTTTGCACGGCAGAGGTGTGGGCCAGTAGTTGCAGGAAGTGTTGTGGAGGGAGTAACAGATCGCCAGTATTGTGAAGCCTAGTGCATGGTTTGCTGAGGTGATTGACAGCATAGGGGAGTTACGCAGGAATTTTATGAGAGGATCAGGTAGTGACTGTGAGTGGAGCACGGAATATTATGTAAGTTGTGACCTGGAACAGATAGCTACTCAAACTGGTGGCACTATTGTGCATTTCGTGCAACTGTTCCAGCGTCATGATCAGCCTGATCTTAACGCGGCTATTAGGCATGGAGAAGGTGCTGATGACAGAGGGCATGGGTTACATTCCAGTGGTGCCAGTTGAGTTTATCAATAGATCGGGTTTCACTAGGCATGGCCTGCACCTCAATATGTATGGGAAGGGGAGGCTGGCAAAGCTTACAGGCGACAGTGCAGTGGGTGGTGGTTGTGGTGATGGTGGTGGTGAGGTCACTCATGGAAAAATTCCTGTGGTATTTGGTGTTAGAGCTGCACCATTTTTTAGATTGAAGTCAGCTGATAAGTATACCTACTTAAAGGAAGCCCCTCTAAGGAATCACCTTCAGAGGTCAGGTATCCACATAGAGAAGGAATTAGCATATTTCATTAAAATATAAGAGGTTTTAGATATAATGTTAGTGAACTGCTTATAGATATTGACTCTGACATTACTGGTATACCAGAGCACCACTTAAATAATTTGACAATTCAGAGGCTTCCTATACCAGGATATGGATTAGCTGGCTGTTTTTCAAGGAGTTCCTTAAAGGGTGGGGGAGTGGCTATGTACGTTAAAAAAAAAAAAAAAAAAAAAAATACCAGTATTCCATTTGAGTCCATAGACACATCACGGCACTGCACTGAACAGATATTTGAATGTCGTGCAGGGGCAGCTGAATTTAGTGAAACTAAACTTATCTTTTTTTTTTTTTTTTTGTTTATAGGTCCCCTTACTCTGACTTCAGAGCATTTCTGTTCAAGCTAGAGAGGCTTCTTGGTTCGCTTTATAGGAAGTACCAGAAATTAGTTATATGTGGTGACTTCAATATTAATTTTGTATATGATTGAGAAACAAAAAGGATATTGTTAGATCTCCTAAACTCATATGATCTGATGCAGACTGTGCTTTTTCCAACTAGGGTAATAGACAATATTCTGATAGCAAAAGGGTGAATGGCCTTTCAGACCACGATGCACAAATTTTAACACTAAAAGGCTGCTGTACTCAAACAAATGTCAAATATAATTACAAACTACATAGTAAAGCTAATCCAATGGCAGTAAAGAGTTTTCTAAACCTTGTTAAGGAACAAGAGTGGCAGGATGTTTATACTGCCAACAACATAGATGACAAATATAATGCTTCCCTTAACTCATTTCTCATGCTCTTTTGGGAGTTGCTTTTCAGTATAACGTTCTAAATGGGGTATCCTAGCAGTAAAAGGCAGCCTGGGTGGCTGACTAATGGGATTAGGAAATCATGTAGAACAAAGTGGGAATTATATCAAAATGTCAGAAGTAGTCACAATCAAGCTACAGCAGCCTATTAAAAACAGTATTGTAAGGTTCTTAAACATGTTATTAGGAAGGCAAAGAGTATGTGGTATGCAAATAGAATAGTAGCCAGTTCACAGGATAAAATTAAAACAACACGGTCAGTTGTGAAGAAAGTGTCTAGTCAGCAGCACAAGGTCAAAGATATAAAGTCAGTTTGTTGTTGTTGTTGTGGTCTTCAGTCCAGAGACTGGTTTGATGCAGCTCTCCATGCTACTCTATCCTGTGCAAGCTTCTTCATCTCCCAGTACCTACTGCAACCTACATCCTTCCGAATCTGTTTAGTGTATTCATCTCTTGGTCTCCCTCTACAATTTTTACCCTCTGCACTGCCCTTCAATACTAAATTGGTGATCTCTTGATGCCTCAGAACATGTCCTACCAACCAATCCCTTCTTCTAGCCAAATTGTGCCACAAATGTCTCTTCTCCCCAATTCTATTCAATACCTCCTCATTAGTTATGTGATCTACCCATCTAATCATCAGCATTCTACTGTAGCACCACATTTCGAAAGCTTCTATTCTCTTCTTGTCCAAACTGTTTATCATCCATGTTTCACTTCCATACATGGCTACACTCTATACAAATACTTTCAGAAATGACTTCCTGACACGTAAATCTATACTCGATGTTAACAAATTTCTGTTCTTCAGAAATGCTTTCCTTGCCATTGCCAGTCTACATTTTATATCCTCTCTACTTCGACCATCATCAGTTATTTTGCTCCCCAAATAGCAAAACTCCTTTACTACTTTAAAAAATTGTCTCATTTCCTAATCTAATACCCTCAGCATCACCCAACTTAAATCAACTACATTCCATTATCCTCATTTTGCTTTTGTTGATGTTCATCTTACATCCTCCTTTCAAGACACTGTCCATTCCGTTCAGCTGCTCTTCCAGGTCCTTTGCTGTCTCTGACAGAATTACAATGTCATCGGCGAACCTCAAAGTTTTTATTTCTTCTCCATGGATTTTAATTCCTGCTCCAAATGTTTCTTTTGTTTCCGTTACTGCTTGCTCAGTATACAGATTGAATAACATTGGGAGGAGGCTACAATTCTGTCTCACTCCCTTCCCAACCACTGCTTCCTTTTCATGTCTCTCGACTCTTATAACTGCCATCTGGTTTCTGTACAAATTATAAATAGCCTTTCGCTCCCTGTATTTTACCCCTGCCACATTCAGAATTTGAAAGAGAGTATTCCAATCAACATTGTCAAAAGCTTTCTCCAAGTCTACGAATGCTAGAAACGTAAGTTTGCCTTTCCTTAATCTATTTTCTAAGATAAGTCGTAGGGTCAGTATTGCCTCACATGTTCCAACATTTCTATGGATCCAAACTGATCTTCCCCAAGGTCGGCTTCTACCAGTTTTTCCATTCGTCTGTAAAGAATTCGTGTTAGTATTTTGCAGCAGTGGCTTATTAAACTGATAGTTTGAAAATTTTCACATCTGTCAACACCTGCTTTCTTTGGGATTTATGTTACTGATAAGTCAGATATATGTACAGTATTTAACAATCATTTTTTGAGCATTACTGGTGAGTTAAATAAAAACATAGTTTCTACAGGGAATCATATAACTCTCTTAGCAAATGTCTTTCTGAGACTGATGTCTGAAATACTCCTCTGTGATACTGACAAGGGTGAGATTGAGTCAATAATTAAATCACTGAAGGATAAGGACTGTTATGAATATGATGGAGTGCCTAGCAGAATACTAAAGTACTGTGCTGCACATGTTAGCCCTGTACTTAGCCATATTTGTAACTTTTCCTTTAGGAATGCTCAGTTTCCTGAATGTTTAAAGTACTCAGTAGTAACGCCACTTTATAAAAAAAGGAGAAAGAGATAATGTAGACAATTTTGACCTACTTCTATGCCATCAGTGTTTGCTAAAGTTATTGAAAAGGCTGTGTATGTAAGGATAATTGATCATTTTATATCGCATAATTTGCTATCAAATGTACAATTCGGCTTTAAAAGTCATTTAACAACTGAAAATGATATATTCTCTTTTCTCTGTGAGGTACTGGATGGGTTAAACAAAAGGATTAGAATGCTAGGCACATTTTTTGATTTAACTAAGATGTTTGATTGTGTTGATCACAAAATACTGCTCCATAAGTTGGACCATTATGGAACACTGGGAGTAGCTCACAATTGGTTCACCTCTTACTTTAACAACAGACAGCAAAAAGGTCATTATTCACATTGTTGAGAATGGCTGTTATGCGAGGTCTGAGTGGAGTACGGTTAAATGGGGGCTGCCCCAGGGATCAGTGTTGGGGCCACTCTCATTCCTTATTAATGTAAATGATATGCCCTCTAGTATTATGGGTAACTCTAAAATATTTCTGTTTGCTGATGACACTAGCTTAGTCGTAAAGGATGTTGTTTGCAATTCTGGCCCGGTTTCAAATAGTGCAGTTCACGACATAAGTTCATGGCTTTTAGAAAATAAACTAACACTAAATCACAGTAAGACTCAGTTTTTACAGTTTCTAACACACAATTCAACTAAACCAGAATTCTAATTACACATAATGGACATATGATTAGTGAAACGGAACAGTTCAAATTTCTGCGTGTCCACATAGATATTAAACTGTCATGGAAAGCCCATGTTTAGGATCTTGTTCAAAGACTTAATGTTGCCATTTTTACTATTCAAACAGTATCTGAAGTCAGTGGTGTTCGACACAAAAATTAGGCTACTTTGCTTATTTTCATTCGCTTATGTCATATGGTAATGTTTTGGAGTAACTGTTCCCATTCTAAAAGGATATTGTTGGCTCAGAAATAGGCGGTTCGGGCAATAAGTGGTGTAAGTTCGCGAACCTCTTGTCGACCCCTGTTCACTAGTCTGGGTATTTTGACATTGACCTATCAGTATATATATTTTCTTTATGGTCTTTTCTTGTTAACAACATCAGTTTATTCTCAAGAATTAGCACCTTTCATTCAGTTAATACTCGGCAGAAATACAATCTGCATTTGCATCACTCTTCCTTAACTCTTGTGCATAATGGTGTTCAGTATACTGTTGCATCCATTTTCAATAAGCTACCGCAAGAATTCAAAAATCTTTGAAGTAATCCATACACTTTCAAATCGAAACTGAAGAGTTTCCTCATGGTTCAATCCTTCTATTCTGTTCAGGAGCTCCTTGAAAAAAATTAAGCTAATTCTTATGTTACGGTGCTGATTTTTATTTAAACATATGGCTTGACTTTTCTGGGTTCATAAACATTTTATTTAATCTGTTATTACTTTTACCCTGTAATTTCATGTACTGACACATTCCATGACCTTTGAGATTTGCTCCTCAATTTGGACGTATGGAACAAGACATGGAAATAAATAAATGTAAAGGTTGTGGAGCTGATGTGCACAGGAGCCACGTATGGAGCAGTTCACAAAATTTGTTCATAAATACTGATTCCGAGGTCAATAAGCTACATGTTTGTTTACTGGAAGCAAGTCAAAGCAAAGCTCCACCTTTCTGGCCTCAGAAAGGCCAGTTGGGACTGACTGACCACTGTCTCATCCTCAGTCAATGGTGACCTTTGGATGTACTATGGAGGGGTGTGGGGTCAGGGCACTGCTCTCAGAGTTGTTATTGGCTTTACATACTTCAGAGCTGGTACTTCTCACTCAAGTAGCTCTACAACTGGCATTACGAGGGTGAGTGGACCCCATTCCAGTCCTTCCACCAAGGAAAAATCTCAGAAATTTAACCTGGGTCCTCCACTTGGCAGTCAGCTGTGCTGACCACTTAGCTGTGGCAGCAGATGTTTATTGGAAGACTAAGCACTAAAAAGTATGAAGGTCCATCAGAAATTTTGATGGACTTCATTTGCAGGGGGAAAACAAATGGTTCACAGTAAAATAAATCTGTCAGTTTCACTGCAGCATCTTCAGACATCAACAATGATGCAGCATTCAATTTTCATTTCATATTTTCAGACACAATTTCCTAAGAAACAAGCATTTTATTCAGTTTCAGTCAAACTATGAATTTCTGTATGAACATTATTGATTTCAACTGGAATTTGTCATCCTCACCAATCAATATCACAGGGAAGGGGAGTTAGATATGAATCTCCCACTGAAGGACTCTCGAATGATGAAAATACAAATACTTGCACTATTAGAATATGTCATGTAGAAGAAGGTGTAATTAGGTGAATGACGAACACTAACTTCACTGAACAAAGGTTTATTTAGCACTTGCACATACAAGAGCACGGATCGAACTGCCTCTGGCCAGAACACATACGGTATATATACAGTTACAAAACATTCCAGTACAATGATTCTTGACATTTGTGGATACTTCTAGAATGTACTCAAACCGAATATATAAATTAAAATTTTACAGTTGAGGTGAGTATTGAACTCACGACCCTCCACACTACAGTCTAGTATCACAACCACTACAACACAGCTTCTTCTGCGACAATACTGACAACAGTCAACACATTCTTCAGTTTACATACTTGCATTTCTTGATGTTGCATGAGATAATGTTTTTGGGTAACTTATGTAAGTCCGAATGAATATTTTCACTTCAGTACTGAGCTATCAGTACTGTTTGTGAAATTACTTTACAAATATCAAGTAGCTTATTACACATCATAGTGTACTTCTTACAATCCCATCACAGTTTGTCTACTCATCTATGAGATTTATGACAGTACGGTGGACTTATTTAAACTGAAAACAGTAGAAATTCAATACAAGGTAAGATTAACTTCTTTATGATGTGAGTACATCTTTAAGTTCTGCTCAAGAAGTTATTTGTCAGTCTGGAACATAAATCTGTAGTAGGCCACTGAAATTGGAGACTATTAGTAAAAGGGGCATCCCTTTTCCATACTGCAAACTCATACTCATTCCAGGAGTACATAATGACACACAATTATGTTACAGAAATATACTTCACAGAAATAAACAGAACCACAGACAATATTGTTCACACAAGACTAGTTTAGATCTGCTTCATTGTGTTATAGTAATTGAAACTAACAAAAAATGGGACAGAGGACGGCAAACTTTAATTGAAGTGGATGTCAGGATGATCTCTACTATATTGGCCAACAGCTTCCCTCTCCTTTGCTCATTATTATCATGCAGTGTTAATGAGACCCTTACTGTATAGATGAAGTCTTTCCCAGAAATAAGAGGGGCCCATTGACAGATGATGTTGTAGGAATGAAACTAACCTCAGAGCAGGGCAGTAAACATGTGGGGGTCTCACAAGTATTGGTACCATATCCACTCTCGTTCTTATACTAATTAAATCATCTTCCTCCAACTTTAAAGCAGAGTTTAAGAACTGTAATGTTTGCTGATGAAGCATGCATACCAATTAAGGGTCCAAACTCTCCCTTAGTATATACAAATGGTAGCTGAATAGGCCTAAAACTGGTTCACAGCAAACAGTTTTAAGTCTTCTCACACAGACTCATATTGTGCATCTTCAGTGAAGGAAAATGACTTCCTAGCACCAGAAGTAGATACTAATGTTCACATACTAAATAAAAAACAGTGTGTAAAATTTCTTGGGCTCCAGCTACATAATATGTTAAAATGGAGTCAATGTTCTAAGCAAAAAGCTCAGCTCAGCATGTTTTGCTTCCAAAAGTTTGATTACCTGAAGACAGGACTGTTGGCTTATTTTGCCGCTTTCCATTCCTTGTGGTCTTCTGAAATTGTTTTCTGGGGCTATGCTTCTGAAGTAAATGAAGTATTTATTTGGCAGAATAGTAAGAGTATTGTGTAAAGTAGATAACTGAGCTTCTTGGAATTCTTACACTCAGTTTCCTGTAAATTTTCTCATTGACAGTATTTATATCTAAAAATAAAAATTGGTTTCAGCTGAACTGTAAATTACACATTCCCAACACCAGAAACAAAAGTAATTTTCATGTAGACATTGCCTCAATGTCTAAGGTGCTGGCAGGAGCTATTCAACTAGGTTCCAATCCCGCAATTGGGTTTTAAACTGGGACGACTGTGATAAGTTCCCCGGTGAGACACCTGGATCAATAAACTCACCTGGTAACCGCAGGGATTCCCCATAGACCAACTCATGCGTCACGGTCTGGCTTAGTGATGCTGCAGAGGCCGAGTAGCACTAAAGGAAGAGCCGTGGTCCACTTCGATTCGCAACACATTAGGGCAGCTTTGAGGGACCGGTGCCACCGTTCAACCATGCCATTGCTGGCTGGATGATTAATCGTTGTTACATGATGTGAAGCGCCACCAAACTTGCTCAGCTGAGTAAACAATTCAGACTCGAACTGGCATTCTCTGTTACTTGTTATATGTAATGGACTGCCGAAACGAACAACCCAGTTGGACATAAATGCAGCAGCCAGCATTTCGGCAGAAATGTTGCCAATCGGAATAGCTTCCGTCCAGCAAGTGAATCTATCAATTATGGTTATCAAATAGCGTTGACCCTCTGAGGGCGGTAAAGGTCCTACGACGTCCAAGTGGAAGTGAGCAAACCTTTCAGTCATGTCTGGGAATTTGCCTACTGGCGCGCAGACATGACGTGAAATTTTGCTGCGTTGACAATTGAAACACGTGTGAGCCACTGACAGCAATCTTTTTGTATCCCTGGCCACACCTAACAATCAGATATGAGTTTCGTCATTGCCTTTACCCCTGGATGACATAAATCATGGAGGTTATTAAATATTTGCTTACACGGGTCTGCCAGGATGAATGGACGTGCTTTGTTATTGGAGGTGTCGCAATATATCTTAGTGTCTGATCCTGGTACATCAATGAGCTTGAGCTGCAGGCCTGCTGTGTCATCGTTTAGGCAATTTTTCAAGTTCTTGAACTGACTGTTGTGCTTGGGCCAGGCGTGTGAGGTCGATAGCCTGTGATTGCATTGACGCGCGACAAACAGTCTGCCACTACATTGTTCAACACAGAGATGTGTTTAATATTGGTGGAAAATTGAGCAATAAATTCCAACTGATTAAACTGCATCAGTGAGCATTTGTTGTTATTCTGGCGAAAGGCAAATATCAGAGGTTTATGGTCTGTATAAATTGTAAATACTCTTGCCTCCAGCTGCATTCGGAAACATTTCACAGAAGCATAGATTGCCAACAATTCCCGGTCGTAAGCACTCCATTGTTGCTGAGCGGGCGATAATTTCCAAGAGAAAAAAAGCAAGGGGCTGCCAGGCTTCGTTCACATATTGCTGCAATGCTGCACCGGTGGCTACCTGGCTAGCATCGACCACGAGCGAAAGGGGCACGTCTAAAGCAGGGTGAGCAAGAAGCGTTGCCTCAGCTATGCTTTTACTGGTGGTTTGGAAAGCGTCTGTCATTGTCTGTGACTACTGCACAGGCGCTTTTCCTTTTGTTTTCGGACTAGCCAGTGCTGCTGTAAGTTCTGCTACATGTGGCAGATGGCAGCAATAGAAATTGAGAATTCCAAGGAATCTACGTAATTCTTTGGCTGTCTCTGGGTGAGGAATATTTAAAACAGCTTTAACTTTCTTTGGCGAAGAGCACGATCCTGCAGACGAAATTAAGTGACCCAAAAATGTTATCTCCAGTTGTCCGAACACACACTTAGTGACGTTCAAAACAAT
The DNA here is from genome assembly GCF_023864345.2 of Schistocerca serialis cubense. NCBI lineage: Eukaryota > Metazoa > Arthropoda > Insecta > Orthoptera > Acrididae > Schistocerca > Schistocerca serialis. The sequence continues at coordinate 628,383,919 of NC_064642.1, read as the reverse complement.
GCCGTACTTGTCAAGGTGCTCAAAAACTTCAATGAGATGAGATGCTGTTCATGTTCCTCTTGTGTCACTGAGAAGACGAGTATTTCGTCTAGGTAGGCAAAACAACATGGTACCCTCGTAATACAGAATCACTGAATCGTTGCCATGTATGTGCGGCGTTTCTCAGGCCAAACTTCATAAATAAGCTTTCGAACAAGCCAAAAGGCATTGTAATGGCTGTCTTCAGGCTATCTTTCTCAGCAACCGGAATTTGTGTGTATGCTTTGGCACAATCCAACACACTAAACATCTGTTTGCCACACAATGCATGATTGTTGTCTTTTAGGAGAGGCACTGGATAGCAGTCTGGAATTGTTCGCACATTTAAGGCTTGGTAGTCGCCTCACGGCCACCACATACCATTCTGTTTAGGCACCAAATGCAAAGGTGACGACCATGCCCCACTAGACTAGTGGAGAATGCCCTCGGCCAGCATAGCATCAAACTCTGCCTTAGCGATTGCATACCGGTCGGGAGCTAATCGTCTGGGTCTGCTTGAAATTGGGGGGCCAGCTGTCATATTAATGTAGTGTACTGTATCGTGACAAACCTTTTGTGAGGCTCCTGGAGGACTCTTGAGAGCAGGGAACCACGCTAGCAGCTTAGAGTACCTGTCGCCCACAGCCTGGATCGCCTTGGCATCATAAGTTGCAGTGTGGCGCTGGACCAACGGTGGACAGCCCTGCGACTGTGTCCAGCAGCTGAGGGTTGGCGATGTCAGGCATCAGGCGGTAATGCGCCAAGAGGTCTGCGCCAATGATAGGCTCCATCACGTCTGCGACTATGAAGTTCCACACCAAAGAACGACTCAGTCCGAGGTCTAGTTCCAAATGCTGTAGTCCATAAGTCGTGATTGCAGAATTATTAGCGGCCGACAGTTGAAATGCGGCAGCCGGACGGTATTTATGTAGCTTATCGCGTGGTAGAATGTTGAGGTTGGATCCAATGTCGATAAAGAACTTTCAGCCTCTCTTGCGGGCCGTTATGAAAAGACGTACAGAAGATCTGCCTGGTGCGTTTACTTCCGTGTGATGTTTGTTGCTGGTATATGCACATGGCAGATTACATTTGTGTGCCTGCTCTCCATATAGCTGGTGATACTGACATACGTTCATAGGCAGTGCCTCACCAGAGGCATGCGAGCGTGATGTAGAGCAGCTTCAGGATATCCGTCAGAACTATCCTTTAATGTTCTGGTCGGCAAGCAATTCATTCATTTGCCTACTGAGAGCGTCAACCTTGCTTAATAAGTCCTCATTCAGCTGTTTGTTAAGTGTTTCCACTGTATTCATGAGAGTATTGTAGTCAGGTTTGGTTCCCATCGAGGCACTGGAACATGTCGTCGACAGATCAGAATAGGAAGCGGGCACGAATGCGTCTTGGATACGGTCTGCGAGATCAGCTACGGTGTCAAGTGGCATATCAGTTTGTGACGCGACGATGGCTTTTACTTGGGCCAGCAATCTACTGCTCCATATTGTACAAAGTATTGAATCTGGGACCATGCCTGCATCGACTTTGCTCCTCAGTTGACGGAGGTATTGGGACGGCTTTTTGTCTCCAATGTCCGCATGTGTTAGAACCTGCTGTACCCTCTCCTCTTGCGAGGCGGATGCTTATCGAATTAACTCGGTCTTGAGTTTCGTGTAGCCTCTGTGTTGGGCGGCAAAGTTGTAATATCCAGCACTTCGGCAGCATATCGATGGTCTAATTGACTCACTACCAATGCAAATTTGGTGGAATCCGATGTCACACCTGCACAAAGAAAACTCACCTCGACTTGTGTGAACCATAACGTGGGGTTGTGAGGCCAGAATAGTGGTAGTCATACTGCCAGTCTTGAAATCGTGGGAGTTTCTGGTGTATCTGTCATGTTTCCACTAACGAATGTTACTTTCTTGGTCCTGATGAATCGTCTTCTTAGCCACCATCACATTGGGGTCACCAGATGTCGCGTTCCCACTGTGCGTTAGGTCCGCAACTAGCTATTGCGTTCTTATTGTGTAAGAAGTATGTCTTCTATGTTTATCATGTTTTTGTTGAAGATCACTCAGAAAAGAACACACAACATAGGCAGTGATTACACAATAATAACCAATGGAACGTTACAGAAAACTTGGGTAAAACTCCCCACAAACATTCTGTGAAATCAACAATGGAACAATTATAACGTAGCACATCATTTAAAAGTCATGGAACGCTCGCGCGCCATGGCGAGGAGTAAGTACATGCCAATGCTCCTCGTGGCTGGCATGGGAACCTCGTTGACACTTGCGTTCCATCAGCTGATCACGGCTGCCAGCCGCGCGACCACCTTTAGTCGCCACAGTGTTTCACATAGTGAAACACCTTAGATTGGTAGCAGAAAATACCAACTGGCACTATTTTGTTATTACTACAGAAAACATCCAAATAAAAATTATAGAAGTCAGGTAGCTAATATATTAAACAATCACTTCCTTGAAGCAGCTTGAATTAGCAGACAGTTCACGTTTTAAAGCAATGTCGCACAGATACAGGTGAATCATATTTTCTACAGGCTTTTTGCGAAAGAAATTAAAATTATAATTAATTTCCTTGAAACCAAAAAGTCTCACAGAGTTGATAAGATCTCAAATAAAGAACTAAATTATGTTCATCATACCTTTGCAATGTATTTAATCACATATGCAGTACATCATTATCACAGAAAATATTACCAGAGAGATGGAATTATGTCACTGTCAGATCCCTTTACATGAAAGGTAGCACGACAGATATTAATCATTACCAACCGGGCTCACTGCTTACATCTTTCTGGAAGATACTGGAAAGTATTATGCAAGCAAAAATCGTAATGCATGTCTCTCAAAATATGATACTTAGTCCCAATTTGGATTTTAAAAGAGTCTCTTCACAGCACATGTTATCTTTCAACTCATCAGTCATATTATACAGAATGTAAATGACAAAAATATTGCAAACTGGTATTTATGTGACTTGTCAAAAGCACCTGAATGTGCAGTTCACAGTACTCTCCTAGTTAAGTTTAAATGATATAAGGTATATTTCAGGTACCTGATCATTATATTGTTGAACTAAAAAAATAAAAAGTGTCCCATTAACAACCCAAGAAGTGTATAAAAACAAAACAGTACCTTCAGAATTGAATCACTACAGGTGTAACATAGGGATTAGTATTGGGTCTGCTCAGCTACTCATCATTTAAAATGATTTATGGTCATATATCCCAGAAGCAGAAATAGCTCTCTCTGCTGATGAATTAAGTATTATAATCAAGCCTAATGAAGAAATTTTAACACTCAAAAATGTAAATAAAATTTTCTTGGACATTAATAACTGGTTCTCTGGAAGTGGCCTGTCAGTGGACTTTGATAAAAAACAATACATGCAATTCAGTACCGCACAAGGCCTGACCATAAATCAGAAATCAGGGCAAATCAATAAATGAAACAGAATAGTCTAAATTCTTAGATGTTTATATTATAAAAACCTGATCTGGAAGTCACGTCACAGATCATCTTAGACACCTAAGCTCTACAATATTTGTGTTACGGATAGTATCAGATTTTGATGATGAAAATGTTAAACAGTTGAATTACACTTCCAATTTTTATTTGGCATGGCATTCTGGACAGCTAACTCATCACTGTGGGAAAAAAGTGTTCACTGCACACATGTATACTACAAATAATATGTAGTGACCATTCTAGAGTCTCGTGAAAAAAATCTCTGTAGACAGCTGGGCACACTGACAACATTTCGTGGCATGAAAGTACTATGTACTTTTGGCACCTGCCATGGATATTCCTTTCAGATAATGACTACAGCCCGAATTTTCACAAACTATCAACTTGTAAAACATGCAATGTCATATCATTAAACATGCACAATGAGGCAGCAAAAGAATAAAAATGTGTGGTATCAAGATTCAATTACATTTATTTCAATTTTCTTCTAAAACAGTATATACAACAACCAATTTCTCCAAACTTTCTACCAAATGAGGATGCGAAGTGGTTAGCACACTGGACTTGCATTCGAGAGGATGACGGTTCAAACCCGTGTCCGGCTGTCCTGATTTAGGTTTTTCATGATTTCCCTAAATCACTTCAGGCAAATGGTGGGATGATTCCTTTGAAAGGGCACGGCCGACTTCCTTCCCCAACCTTCCCTAATCCAATGGGACCAATGACCTCACTGTTTGGTCCCCTCCCCAAAAAGAACCAACCAATCAAACAACCGAATTTTCTTCGCTTAGGCTGACAAGTTTATCACATAGAACATTTCTGTACAGAGAAAATGATCTTTCTACCTCAAAGAAGAAATTTTAGACAAAGTCAGATTAAATTTAACATCTTTTTACTTTTTTATGACAAAATATTTTTTGACAACTCCACCAACTCAAAATCAGGAGTTGATCAGATAACTTTGTTGATATTATTTTTTGCTCAAACATCCACCTCTCCAGGGGAAAAAAAAATTACAACCTCTACAATTGTTTTCAGAGATTTCACCAGTTAACTGTAGCTTCCCATGTTTTCTTGAGTGCCACTACTGTGTCTCTAATGCATGCCATGTTAGTGGCTGGGCTGCTCTTAGCTGATTTTTTAACGATTCCAGAAGTAACACACACACACACACACACACACACACACACACACACACACACACACATAATTTCAAAATATTGAAATATTCACTGTTGTAACAAATTAACTGCACATTCAACAATTGCAATGTAAAATAACATTCAATTATTCAATGGAATATAACTACCCAAACATTTCTGTGCATTCTCATGGTCACACGCTGGTATTCAATATTAATATTTTTACAGGGGTGCACAACAGGTGGCAGTATTTGCACAACACGAAAAGACTGAACATTCACAAACATGTACATGAGGTTTTCAGCAAGAAAAAATATTTTTGTTGTAGCTAAGACACAGTAAAAATTAATGTCAACAGTTGCAGCCAAAGGTTCTGAAGGGGTTATGGCTTTTCAATAATATTAATCAAACAGGCATTAACTTCAATAATAACTTCAGTGCAGTGGCAGATGCTGAGGTGGGAAGACAGGCCTGCAACAATAGCAGCAGTAGCAGTTGTCTGATACACAGTACTTTAGTTTAGTTTGTGTTTTTCATATGTTTCTGCGAAGAAGTGAACTGTACCTGTTAACTTTACTGTGTAGATTAGTGTTTAGCAAATTACTTTGTTCTGTTTTTGTGTTAATCTTAGAGCATATTCTTGTGTAAGGTGCCTTCCTCACATAATTTTCCACTGCCAGAAGCGCCACTCATGTCACTACATTTAAATCTTGGGTTAGTACGCAGTATATACAGCATGGTCCATTGATAGTGACCGGGCCAAATATCTCATGAAATAAGCATCAAACGAAAAAACTACAAAGAATGAAACTCGTCTAGCTTGAAGGGGGAAACCAGATGGCGATATGGTTGGTCCGCTAGATGGCGCTGCCATAGGTCAAACGGATATCAACTGCGGTTTTTAAATAGGAACCTCCATTTTTTACATATTCGTGTACTACGTAAATAAATATGAATGTTTTAGTTGGACCACTTTCTTCGCTTTGTGATAGATGGCACTGTAATGGTTACAAACGTATAATTACGTGGTATCATGTAACATTCCGCCAGTGTGGACGGTATTTGCTTCATGATACATTACCCATGTTAAAATGGACTGTTTACCAATTGCGGAAAAGGTCGATATCGTGTTGATGTACGGCTATTGTGATCAAAATGCCAAATGGGCATGTGCTATGTATGCTGCTCGGTATCCTGGACGACATAATCCAAGTGTCCGGACCGTTCACCGGATAGTTACGTTATTTAAGGAAACAGGAAGTGTTCAGCCATTTATGAAACGTCAACCACAACCTGCAACAAATGATGATGCCCAAGTATTAGCTGCTGTCGCAGCTAATCTGCATATCAGTAGCAGACAAATTGCACGAGAATCGGGAATCTCAAAAACGTAGGTGTTGAGAATGCTACATCAACATCGATTGCACCCGTACTATATTTCTATGCACCAGGAATTGCATGGCGACGACTTTGAACGTTGTGTACAGTTTTGCCACTATGCGCAAGAGAAATTACGGGACGATGACAGATTTTTTGCACATGTTCTATTTAGTGACGAAGCGTCATTCACCAACAGCGGTAATGTAAACCGAAAAATCCACGATGGCTGCGACAAGCGGAACATCAGCGACCTCGGCGGATTAATGTATGGTACGGCATTATGGGAGGAAGGATAATTGGCCCCCATTTTATCGATCGCAATCTAACTGGTGCAATGTATGCTGATTTCCTACGTAATGTTCTACCGATATTACTACAGGATGTTTCACCGCATGACAGAATGGCGATGTACTTCCAACATGATGGATGTCCGGCACATAGCTCGCATGCGGTTGAAGCGGTATTGAATCGCATATTTCATGACAGGTGGATTGGCCGTCGAAGCACCATACCATGGCCCGCACGTTCACCGGATCTGACATCCCCGGATTTCTTTTTGTGAGGAGAGTTGAAAGATATTTGCTATTGTGATCCACCGACAATGCCTGACAATATGTGTCAGCGCACTGTCAATGCATGTGCGAACATTACAGAAGGCGAACTACTCGCTGTTGAGAGGAATGTTGTTACACGTATTGCCAAATACATTGAGGTTGACGGACATCATTTTGAGCATTTATTGCATTAATGTGGTATTTACAGGTAATCATATTGTAACAGCATGCGTTCTCAGAAATCATAAGTTCACAAAGGTACATGTATCACATTGGAACAACCGAAATAAAATGTTCAAACGTACCTACGTTCTGTATTTTAATTTAAAAAACCTACCTGTTACCAAATGTTCATCTAAAATTGTGAGGCATATGTTTGTGACTATTACAGTGCCATCTATCATAAAGCGAAAAAAGTGGTCCAACTAAAACATTCCTATTTCTTCACGTACTACATGAATATGTAATAAAAACTGGGGGTTCCTATTTAAAAAAACGCAGTTGATATCCGTTTGGCCTATGGTAGCGCCATCTAGCGGACTAACCATAGCGCCATCTGGTTTCCCCCCTTCAAGCTAGACAAGTTTCGTTCTTTGTAGTTTTTTCGTTTTGATGCTTGTTTCGTGAGATGATCAATGGACCACCCTGAAGTTCAGATCAGTGCAATGGAGTTTGCATATTTATTTCCTGCAGTGGCTTTTGGATAAGCAGATATTTTAGTAAAAAGTAACTATTGATACATCCATTTTCAGCAGACAAATTTATATCCGTTTTAAGAGCTCTCAGATCTTGTGGTCTCAGGCTACAGTGAGGACACTGTAGAGCAGATTTTAGTGTTTCTTTATTCACCTCATTTTATTTTGTCACACATTCCAACCTCAGTAGTGCCACATTTGGGTAATTTTCTCTTCTGCAGGGGTTTGCTAGTACTTTCTAAGTTAATCTTGTATTTTTTGAGATCTTATATCACATTTTTTTACACATTATGATAGGATAGGGACTTTGCTTGATGTGATAGGTCACAAGTAGAATCGGCTGCAGTCTGCAAACAGCTGGAAGCTAAGGTGATCACAGTCGAAGGGCTCTTGGCCAACACTCAAAGCTACAGTGACAGAGAGGCACCAGTGACACGATCTGCGACATCTTTGGTGCCTTCGGTATCCCCTGGTGATTTGGTTGTTGATGCTTCTGCCAATAAACATCTGAATGATTCGTTCTCACTTGAGTGAGTGTGATCACTATGGACGGTTCGCTTGGCGAAAGAGGGAACGGGCCGCATGGCTGGGTCCTTAAGACTTAGCAACAGGTGTGAGGTGATAACAGCATTTGTAACACTTGTAAGCCAGCACGGGTACCTCTCCTTTTGGGCCAGAGGCCGAATTTACTGTCCAGTCTGGACATGGGTAGAGTGTGGGTATGCTAGTCACTGGGAGCTCCAACACTGGGCTGGCAGTGGAACTCCTCAGGGACACAGAATGCACAGAGGAAAGAATGCCAGTACGCACTCGGTATGTTTGCTGGGGGAGAGGGTGCTTTCATCTGTGATGTGGAGGAGGGTCTGCCAGTGGCTATCAAGTATACTGGGTGAAACAAGCTGCAAATACTGGCACATGTTGGCACAAATGATGCCTGCCCTCTGGTTTCCGATATCATCCTTGGTTGCTTTTGGCAGATGGCTGATTCAGTGTCGGCAACTAGCATCACATCCTGGGAGTAGGCTAAGATGACTATTTGTAACATCATACCCAGGGTTGACTTTGCAGCTGAATGGACGGTGTAAACCAAAGGCTCTGATGTCTCTGCGACAGTATCGGATGAGAATTTCTCGACCTCTGCTATCGGATGCAGAACAGTAGGGTTCCCTTTTATAGGTCAGGCATGCATTGCATGCAGGAAGCTGCTACGAGGGTAGCGGAGTAAGTGTGGAATGCACACAGGGATTCTTAGGTTAGAGAAACCTCATTTGGGATCAAAGACGAATTGCCAGACAAAATCGAAGTTACATCAACCACAATGTTCTCACAGAATGCTTGTCCTTTCAGATCATACGTCGAAAATGTTAATATGATTTTAGTAAACTGCAGGAGCATCCAAGAAAAGGTCCCAGAATGAGTATTGCTTATTGAAAGTTATAATGCCCAGACAGTAGGAACAGAAAGTTGGTTAAAACTGGAAGTGGATACTAATGAAATCCTAAATTCAGATTGGAATATTTATCATAAGGATTGGGTAACCGCCAATGGTGGTGGCATATTTAACGGAGTAAAGAACTCGATAATATCTAGTGAGGTTATCACAGATCACAAATAAGAATTAATCTGGGTGAAGTTAAATATTAAAGGTTGGACAAAAAAGACAATCAGAAGCTTTTATAGACTTTCTGGGTCAGAAGCTGAAGTGGAAGACTGCATCAGAGACGCCGGCCGGAGTGGCCGAGTGGTTCTGGGCGCTACAGTCCGGAACCGCACGACCACTACGGTCGCAGGTTCGAATCCTGCCTCGGGCATGGATGTGTGTGATGTCCTTAGGTTAGTTAGGTTTAAGTAGTTCTAAGTTCTAGGGGACTGATGACCACAGCAGTTAAGTCCCATAGTGCTCAGAGCCATTTGAACCTTTTTTCTTCTTTTTTTTTCCATCAGAGAGAGCTCAGAGAATATCGTTAATAATTTTCCTGATCACACTGTTGTAATAGTGGTGACTTCAACTTGTCAGATATAGATTGGGAGTGTCATGCTATCAAAACTGGTGCCAGAGACAGGAATTTGTGTGACATTATTCTCAATGTCATGTCTGAAAACTACTTTCAAGAGATGGCTGGAGAACCAGTTTGTGAAGGTTAACGTCTTACACCTTGTAGCAGTAAACAAACCTGAACTTATCGAATCAGTTAAGACAGAGGAAAGTATAAGTGATCATAAGGTTGTGATAGCTACTATTGACTAAATCTTTTACAAGAAATGATCTAGTACAAAGTGTCATATGCTCCTTAAGACCATTCAGAGATTATGCAGTTGCCTGTAACAAAGTAGGAATGCCGGAAGATTTGCAGAATAACCTGCAGAGAACTGATAAATGGTGCAGTCTGTGGCAGTTGACCCAAAACATAAATAAATGCAACACACTGTGCATACATAGGAAAAGAAATCCACTACTGTACAATGGCACCATCGATGACAAAATGCTAAAAACAGTATCTACTATAAAATATCTAGGAGTAACAATCCAGAGCAACCTTAAATGGAATGTCTATATAGACCAAATAATAGGAAAAGCAGTTGCAAGACTGCCATTCATAGGAAGTATCTTTAGGACTGATAAAAAGAGACAGAGAAGATCCAATGAAGAATGGTGTGTTTTGCCACAAGATTGTTTAGTTGGCTTGAGAGGGTTACTGGGACTCAACAAAATCCACTGGCAAACATTACAAGAGAGGCGTTGTGCATCTTGGAAGAGTTTACTACTGACATTTTTGAGAGAGCACTTTCTGGCAATAGTCGGACAGCATATTAGTTCCTCCTATAGAGATCTTGCCTATTGATCACAGTGTACTAGCAACTTCCGTCACCAAACATAACAAAAACACCAAACGTAGCGGGAAGAGGTAAAAGGCATCATATTAAGACTTGTCCGAGTTTCTAAAGTGATTTATTATTTCCAGCTACAGTGCCCCCGTTCCTCTCGGTCTGCGTCACTGGGTTCCACAATGCTGAGGACACCACTCCACTGTCTGCAAAACAGCTTGGCGTGGAATGGCTGCCTCAGCGACCCACTACTACTTTCTGGATCGCAAAGCATACAGCACTTCAAACTGTATTCTATCTTCCTGGTTTTCTCTGTGCTTAGCACCTCTCTTCACTCTCTTTATTTCTCATATGGAATCACATCCGGACAACCCTTAAATGGCTGCAACCACCCAATGTGTACTATTGTTGTTCTAGTTGGCAGCTGAAGCTTAACATTAACGGGGGATGTGGTTTCAACAACTTGGTACGGCCCTATATACTTCGTGAAGAACTTCTTCATTTTCCGTTTTTGCTTATAGGGGCTAGACAGCATTACCCATTGTCCCACTTTATACTGCGGTAAACTTCCTTTCTGCTTCACTGCGTCTTCCTGCCTTTCCAAAGCCTTTGTATTTGCCTTTTGTACTCGTTTCCAAACATCCCGAATTGTTCTCGCAAACTGACGTACAGATTCACCAGTCCTTCCTTTCTGCAGCTTCACTAAATCAAATGGCGGCAGCATTTTTTGCCCATACACTACCTCATATGGAGGCAAACCGGTATTTGTATGGATTTTTGCATTGCATGCGCATACAATATGCTTCAAATACTCGTCCCACTGATGGTGATGAGAATCCACATAAAAACTCAGCATGTTCCCAATTGTTGTGTGTACCCGTTCTGTCCTTCCGTTGGCCTGTAGATGCAACGTGCTCACCCTCAACTTCTTTACGTTCAACAATTTACACAGTTCCTTCATTAAATCCGACATGAAGTTGGAACCTTGGTCATTAATTATCGTCTCCGGTACACCAAACTTCAAAATCCAGTTGTTTACTAATGCTTGTGCGACCATTGCTGCCTGTTGATTTGGCATAGCCACCATCTCCACATACCTTGAAAAACGGTTTATTATTCTCAGAATGAATCTGGTTCCCTGATGGTGTTCGCCTGAAAGGTCCTAAGACATCAATCCTCAACACAGAGAATGGACGTATTGCTTCCGGCAATTGTTGTAGCTGTATCTGTTTCCGATCTACTTTCCTATCTCTCCACCAACACCTTTGGACCACTCTCCTATTCATCGCTCTACACCCTCCATGACCAGATAACATGTGATCATGTGCTTCCTATAAAACCCCATCCCTCAGCTTCGCTGCAACTACTACGCTTGGTCCTAACTTCGTTTCCCTGCACAGAAGACCGTCCTACATATTTTGGCTGTGTCCAATACAATATACAATCGTTGTTCGCGTCCTGTAATTCTTGCCATATCGCTAAGTCATAACCTATGACTTCGACTTTTACCACCTTTCTCCTCAGTGCATCCGCATTACCGTGCTTCTTCCCAGGCTTGTGGACCACCTCGTAGTCGAATTCACTAAGCCTCACAGCCCATCTAGCGAGTCTAGTGGACGGATTCTTCAACCCCAACAACCACTTCAACGCAGCATGATCTGTCACTACCCAAAATCTTCTCCCATATAAATAACATTTAAAATATGTGATTCCATAGATTATGCTAAGCATCTCCTTCTCTGGGTCCAGTAATTCCTCTCTGTTGCAATCAACTGTCTAGACGCATAGGTTACAGGATGTTCTTTCCCATCAATTTCCTGTCTTAGAACACACCCTAATGCTTGATTCGATGCATCGCATGCTAGAATAAATGCCTTTTCAGAATCTGGAAAAACGAGAACTGGACTTGATGTTAACATTTCTTTCATTTTGTCAAATGCTTCCTGGCACTCTTCTGTCCACTCAAATTTCACACCCTTCCATAACAATTGCGTCAACGGCTGTGGAGATGGGACCTGCATAAACTGACTAAACCAGAGGTTGTACGGAGTTTCAGGGAGAGCATAAGGGAACAATTGACTGGGATGGGGAAAGAAATACAGTAGAAGGAGAATGGGTAGCTTTGAGAGATGAAATAGTGAAGGCAGCAGAGGATCAAGTAGGTAAAAAGACGAGGGCTAGTAGAAATCCTCGGGTAACAGAAGAGATGCTGAATTAAATTGATGAAAGGAGAAAATATAAGCAGGCAAAAAGGAACACAAATGTCTCAAAAATGAGATCGACAGGAAGTGCAAAATGGCTAAGCAGGGATGGCTAGAGGATAAATGTAAGGATGTAGAGGCTTATCTCATTAGGGGTAAGATAGATACTGCTTACAGGAAAACTAAAGAGACCTTTGGAGAAAGGAGAACCACTTGCATGAATATCAAGAGCTCAGATGGAAACCCAGTTCTAAGCAAAGAAGGGAAAGCAGAAAGGTGGAAGGAGTATATAGACGGTCTATACAAGGGCGATGTACTTGAGGACAATATTATGGAAACGGAAGAGGATGTAGATGAAGATGAAATGGGAGATATGATAGTGCTTGAAGAGTTTGACAGAGCATTGAAAGACCTGAGTCGAAGCAAGGCCCCAGGAGTAGACAACATTCCATTAGAACTACTGACAGCCTTGGGAGAGCCAGTCCCGACAAAACTCTACCATCTGGTGAGCAAGATGTATGAGACGGGCGAAATACCCTCAGCCCTCAAGAAGAATATAATAATTCCAATCCCAAAGAAAGCAGGTGTTGACAGATGTGAAAATTACAGAACTATCAGTTTAATAAGTCACAGCTGCAAAATACTAACACAAATTCTTTACGGACGAATGGAAAAACTGGTAGAAGCCGACCTCGGGGAAGATCAGTTTGGATTCTGTAGAAATATTGGAACACGTGAGGCAATACTGACCCTACGACTTATCTTAGAAGAAAGATTAAGGAAAGACAAACCTACGTTTCTAGCATTTGTAGACTTAGAGAAAGCTTTTGACAATGTTGACTGGAATACCCTCTTTCAAATTCTGAAGGTGGCAGGGGTAAAATACAGGGAGCAAAAGGCTATTTACAATTTGTACAGAAACCAGATGGCAGTTATAAGAGTCAAGGCGCATAAAAGGGAAGCATTGGTAGGAAGGGAGTGAGACAGGTTTGTAGTCTCTCCCTGGTGTTATTCAATCTGTATATTGAGCAAGCAGTAAAGGAAACAAAAGAAACATTTGGAGCAGGAATTAAAATCCATGGAGAAGAAATAAAAACTTTGAAGTTCGCCGATGACACTGTAATTCTGTTACAGACAGCAAAGGACTTGGAAGAGCAGTTGAACGGAATGGACAGTGTCTTGAAAGGAGGATATAAGATGAACATCAACAAAAACAAAACGAGGATAATGGAATGTAGTCGAATTAAGTCAGGTGATGCTGAGGGAAATAGATTAGGAAATGAGACACTTAAAGTAGTAAAGGAGTTTTGCTATTTGGGGAGCAAAATAACTGATGATGGTCGAAGTAGAGACGATATAAAATGTAGACTGGCAATGGCAAGGAAAGCATTTCTGAAGAACAGAAATTTGTTAACATCGAGTATAGATTTAAGAGTCACGAAGTCGTTTCTGAAAGTATTTGTATGGAGTGTAGCCATATATGGAAGTGAAACATAGACAATAAATAGTTTGGACAAGAAGAGAATAGAAGCTTTCGAAATGTGGTGCTACAGAAGGATGCTAAAGATTAGATGGGTAGATCACATAATTAATGAGGAGGTATTGAATGGAATTGGAGAGAAGAGGAGTTTGTGGCACAACTTGACTAGATGAAGGGATCGGTTGTTAGGACATGTTCTGAGGCATCAAGGGATCACCGATTTAGTATTGGAGGGCAGCGTGGGGGGTAAACATCGTAGAGGGAGACCAAGAGATGATACACTAAGCATATTCAGAAGGATGTAGGTTGCAGTAGGTACTGGGAGTTGAAGAAGCTTGCACAGGATAGAGTAGCATGAAGAGCTGCATCAAACCGGTCTCAGGACTGAAGACCACAACAACAACAATGCAAAATGACACTTCTCCAGGCTCAACGTCAAATGAGCTGTAAAGACTTCCCTTAACTGCTGTCTGTGTTGCTCCATACTACTTGAAAACACTATAATGCCATCCAAATAGACAAGACACTGCCGTGGTTTCAAACCCCTCAAGGCACTGTCTGGTAACCTCTGAAATGTTGCCGGAGCATTTCTCAAACCGAATGGCATTCTGATGTACTGGTAATTGCCTCCAGGAGTAGAGAACGCAGGTTTGGATGATCCTCTGGAGCCACCTCTAACTGATGATAACCACTTGTCAAATCCATTGTAGAAAAGTACTGGCACTGTTCTAAGTGATCCAAAGTCTCTGATGTGTTTGGAATGGCGTATGCATCTGTTATTGTCTTATTATTGACGTATAGGTAGTCACAACACAACCTGTATTTCTTAGTTCCATCCATACATTTTTTAAGCATAATGACAATGCCCGCTCCCCAGCAACTTACTATGCTCTATAATACCGTCCCCAAGCTGTTGATCAATGAAATCCTCCACAACCAGCTGCAAATACCTCAGTATTCTGTATGGTTTACGGTAAACAGGTGCTTCATTCCCTGTTGGTATTCTATGTTGAACTAATGGAGTTGCTGGCAATGGCCCCTGCGGAAAAAGCAAATCCTTAAATTCCCACAATAATTCTTCCATATGCTCTCTTTCTCCTCTTTTAAAATGCTTAATTTTGTCATGCAATGCAGTTCTATCGGCAGTTAGTTGTTGATCGCTTTGCCTACCTTGTGAACACCAGTCTTCATCATCTGGCACATCCGAATTTGCTACTAAAACTCCTATTCTCAAATTTGCGTCTACTGCACTAAAATTATCCACGTTCTCACGGGAACTACTCACCCGTCGTTCACCTCTTGTACGCGTACAATACTACGTTTCACAAAATAACCCAATGGACCCAAAACTTCATTATCCTCCAATGGTTCAATAACAAATACTGTACCCACAGGTAGATCTGACTCCACACTTACCCAAAGCGACTTCCCGGTGCCACCAGACACACACACATGCGAATTAAGCTTTAATGCTAATGTAAGCAGTTCAATTGGTTTGCTCATTACGTTGAATGCCCCTTGCGACAGCTCTGCATCGGCAACAGTTTCCCCTAGCTGGAACAACATTCCACCAAGTTCCACAGTTTGTTGTCCTAGGTCAATTTTGGCATGATGTTGATGCAAGAAATCAACTCCTAGGATCATGTCGTAGCCCTCGCTTACCCATGGTACTACCTCCCTGCATGCATCAAATCATACTTTCCCTATGCTAAAGTCAACTGTCACTGAGCCCAAAGCTGTGACATCCTTATCTCCCACTCCATGCAACCTATAACATGTCCCGTACGACCACACTTATAACATTTTATACCCGCTGTTAACACTGTTTGTCTATCACGTACCCCTGTTGCCGCATCTATTTCCTCAGATTGGATTACCAGCTGAATGGCCGAATAAAAATCTTTCAAAGTCCCTTCACACACTTTCGGCAATATATGCACCAGTAACTCCCTCAAAAATACATCAAGTGCCCTTTGCTCGGCTTCCTGCAACAGAACACCATTCGCTTCATCACTCTGACCCAACTCATAAGTGTACTCGTTAATTTCTCTTATTCTGTCTGCAAATTTCTCTACCATCTCCTCCTGTCTCTTCATCATTGTACTCAGCCTCTCCCTAAAGTACCGAGAGCTATTCTGTTTCTTGTATCTTTGTAAAATCCCCTCCTTCAACTGCTTAAACTGTCCTGCCTTCCTTAAGGCCTCAGAACACCTTACATATGTCTTCGCTTCACCCGTCAATGTAATCTTGGCTACATGTAACAACTGTTCATCAGACCAACCATTCATCACAGCTGAAGTGTCCAAGTCCTCCACAAATGAACCCACATCCTCAGATGCCTTGCCAGAAAACAGAATAACCAAACTCGCAGCAGCTGGATCAATCTCCTGCTGTGGCACCCTAGGCAAAAACAACTGATCCGATGCAGTTTCCCACTCACTTCTAGATGTTAATTCACTTTTCAACTGCATATTGCCCGCTGTCAATTGTGCTACCTTTTACAACAAAATCCATACCACTTCCGGTTCTGACACACCTTGCGTCCCTGACTCTGCCATTGTGTTGCTTTCGTTCCCAGTTTTTCCCGAAACAAAACATTGAAGTACAACAATAACCTGACTTTCTACAGCTCCGTATCGTCATACTCAGTATCATCATACACCCATAATAAAGTAATCAAATGCCATGAAAAACAACATCTTACTGCCCCAAACCCACTAACACTTATTCTGACAATAAAAGAAAATAATATGGCTACGCAAAACATCTAAAATGGCCTGCCAGGAGGGGGGCAAAAAAGAGAGAGAGCGAAAGAGAGAGAGAGAGAGAGAGAGAGAGAGAGAGAGAGAGAGAGAGAGAGAGAGAGAGATCCAACACTCAAAAAGAAAGACTGGCAGTGGGCTCGAATGTCGTACTGTACAGACGACGCACACTATTCTAACACCAAATGTAGTAGCAACTTCTGACACCGAATGTAACAACACCACCAAATGTAGCAGGAAGAGGTAGAAGGCATCGTATTAAGACTCATCTGAGTTTCCCAAGTGATTTATTATTTCCAGCTAAAGTGCCCCCCAGTCCTCTCAGTCTGCGTCACTGGGTTCTGCAATGCTGAGAGCACCACTCCGCTGTCTGTGAAATGGCTGCCTCAGCGACCAATGCAGCACACTGCTATGTGTCGGCCTTGTATGGCCGCGGAGTTGTGGCAACGTCAGGATGCGTCTGCAGTCGACTCAACGGTCTCCATCCCTGTTGTCTCAGCGCCACTCGCAGGAAGCCGTAGGGCGGCCCGCTGCATGCTTCTTTGCCATCACGGTAACCGTATTTACTCGAATCTAAGCCGCCCTTTTTTCCGGTTTTTGTAACCCAAAAAACCGCCTGCGGCTAAGAATCGAGTGCAAAGTAAGTGGAAGTTCTGAAAAATGTTGGTAGGTGCCACCACAACTAACTTCTGCCGTCGAATATATGTAGCACTACACAGGCATGCTTTGCAGGCACAAAGATAAATATTGGCACCAAAACCTCTGCGTCACTAAATAAATTAAAAAAAAAAAAAAAAAAGGTGGAAGACAAGCTTTTTTTCCCCGCCCTGAGTTTCGACCACTGCATTCTCATACATTATCCAATGAAGTAAATACAAATTTCGTAATGTTCATCTTCGAATGTAGCAGCCTTTCAATGTACTACGAAAATCTGACTGGCAAGACTGTTTAGGATGTTTGTGAATATGGCCAACTCTACATTCTGTATGTTTTCCTACCTGTGACAAGAGATGGTTGCTAATAGGAACTTTTATGAACTGTGAATCACATGCAGTATTCTCTTCACCATAAGAATAATACGATTGTAAACATTTTGCCATGTATTCCTTCGTGTTACCTGCTATCTCATTTAAATCCTGTCTGCCTAATAAACTACGAAACTAGAGTGAGACAACAGCAAATGCGGAAGAATATGCATATCATGTCATGTTTATATTTGTATTATTCTTATGCTGAGTAGTGAAACAGTCAGAAATGAAGCACGGCAACTGACTAGATTTTTAAAAGATTTTCAAACGGAGAAAAATTTTCGCTAAACTTTCATTCAGAACATCTATCACATGCAGACTATTATTTGGTTTCTTGTTGATCATTATCGAAGAAAGCAGCAGTGCAACTAACAACAAACAGCAGTCTCTAGCCATTATTTCGCTAATGAGACGATTCCTCTCCTCTTCTTCTTCTTCTTCTTCTTCAAGCGGCGGTAGCGTGCACAAAAGCAAGCCATGCCGTGAGCGGTGACAGGTCGTAAACACTCATTATCAGAATGCATGGCACAGTACAATAACGGATTTTGAGCTCAGAGTGACGGAAACACCTATAAGAAAGAGAACGGCACTTATCAGATCAAAGAAAAATAAGCAATCAATTCAAACCAGACGAAGCACTTGAAAAAGGAAGCGCACCCGTATAAATACGGATGGAGCGCCTGATGCATAGCGATGACTACCTCGTAAAGCTTAACTGTTCAGCTTACCACACGAACCAAACTACTGTAGCTATATCATCATTCATTTGACCTAAATTGTGTCTCATATTACAATGGACCAACTTTGTTTTGGTTTGGAGGTGCGGTCTAAAACGTTTCCCCTTGAATTTCAAGTCTCAAATTTCAGGTGCGACTTAAGATTCGGGAAAAATTTCTTTCCTTAATTTCGAGTCTCATTTTTCAGGTGCGGCTTAGATTCGAGTGTGTTGTACCTTTCCCAGCAGTTCTACGCCCCTGTGGTCTCTATTTTACTTCCAACTGCTGGTGAGCATAAGTCACTGTAAACAGGCCCGCACCTGGCTGTAACTTGCACGCTCAGAAATATTTCATCAAAACTGACTTTTCCTATCCCAAATGGTAGTGCCGCTACAACAGTAAGAAAATTCAAGAAATTAGAAACAATACTGAGGCTTACTGACTATCATTCTTCCCATGCGCCATTCTCATGTGGAACAGGGTAGGAGGTTCAGTTAGTGGTACCAGAAATGTGGTATCATAGTCAGTTGATACCACTTGGGGGCAATTGTTCAGGCTCAGAGGTTGGCATTGGAAGTTCTGTGGTTATCCGACAGTGGAAGAGACAGTGACCAGCTCAGTCCAACCACTAGCTGCACAAATGCCACACCCTCTGAGCCGAGGCATCACTGGAAGTGCTATGGGTCACTACGATAAAGAGAGCACCTGACTGCAGATTGTGCTCAGTTCTGGAGTGGCAGAAGAGTTCTTGCTAAATTGTTGTGTAGCTCCATTCTAGATCACCCTAGGGTTGACGTAATGTAGTTGAAACAAGTACTTTCGGCAATGAGATCACTTGGTCACTTCAAGAAGTACCTTCCACCACACACCATTAGGTGGCTTAGGGAGTATGATGTACATGTAGGTGTAAAATAAATTTGTGGGAATTTACGGTCTCTTATCAACTTGATCACATAAAAGATAGCAGCATTTATCCCAGCACCCCTTTGGGTTAAAATAGGTTGCAGTGAGAAAGCTACATCTGGCAATATATCTCTAAGTGCCGCAATAGGTGCTTTCAAGGAGATTCAGCATATTCACATTGTAATATTTTCCACATCCTTTAGGTTAGAATAAAATATTTTAATTGCTTTCCCGGCCATCATCATGTACGGGAAAGCATTACTTAACAACAATAGGAGCCTTTTTTTATTCAAATTTATTGGCATAAAGCAGACTTTTACTGACATCTACCAAGCTGAACTAGGGCACTTGAGTTCACTATGAAGTTTACAGATCGTAAAAAATTCACAAAATTACTTGTTCTCTGCACTTTTAGTATGATTCATACGAAAGGGGGGAGGGGAGAGGGAGAGAGAGAGAGAGGGAGGGGGGAGGGGAGAGGGAGAGAGAGAGAGGGGAGGGGGAGAGGGAGAGAAGAAACTGCAATAAAAGATATCATCCTGCACGATATTGCAATATATGCACCGAAGCCAGAAAATTGATATTATATACATTACTAATGTCTAAATTGTTGCAGTTATACTGATGAAAACTTCAACATATGCTCTTACTCCCCTAATGACCACAACATACAAACATTCATGCAACATGCATTTGCACAGGAATCTGAGCTCAAATGATTATATTGTCCCCCTAACATGGCAGACTTGCAGCAATATAACACAGGCGATGGTGTCAAGTCAGCATTATGTCGACTTCGCTATGTATAGCTGCCATTGCTAATGGCCAAATAAAGTTTTGCCGAGACGCTACTTATACACGCCCATCCAGCCACCAGGCTCATTGGAGTTGGCAGCTGTAGCCAGGCAGCCATCATGCTACTGAACCTTCCACGCATAGCCTGGACAGCCACTGCTCATCTTCACCCCAGCACTCAAACATCGAGGTATGAAGTTTGGGGTCAACCACGTTGCCCCACCAGCACATTGCTGCCTCGTACTGCAGCTGCTACTTGTAAGTACCAGCTGGGCAACAGAGCCAGCAATTGCCAGCTGCTGACTTAGTATCTGACTGTGTCAGCTATGCCATGCCACCATGCTACTGCTCAAACCAGGCACCACAGTACTGCCCTACTCTGCATAAACGGGAGTTTGACACCTGACTGTGCACACGGGAAGAGGACACACATACATTTATTCAGCTAAGCATTACGAAATTTGGTGTTAAATGAAGAGTACATCTCAGCTGCAAAATTCTTGCTGACTGGTTCTCGCCTCCAAGTCCACCGTTGAACCCACAATGCCTATATGGGAGAGAAGTAGCGCCATCCTGACACCCAGAAGAATGTCTTTCCACCTGTCTGGTAGTTGTTGAACAGTATGTAACTCTTACATTTGGTGGAGGAAGCGGTACTGGTGGAGGTACTTCTGACATTGTCAATGCCATTAGGAGTATGTAGCAGTTTGTGCGACCTCTGGATGCTCCTGGGTGCTGTATGTCCTATGCATTTCCATTCCCCTTGTCTGCATAGAAATACTTCATAAGCAATATGCTGGGAGTGAAGGCAGTTGTACATTATGGAAGAGGGCTGTGGGATGAACCCATAACACATGTGAGATGTATTCAGTGTAACCTGCTAGGTCATTCCACTCTGTGCTGAGTCCCACATTGGAGGAGTAGGCGAAGAGGGGCACTATAACAGACAGAGCAGGAAACGTGCTTGGCTGAAGCAGAGTAAGACTTGGTGCTGGAGCAGTATGTGTGAGTGTAAATAGTACTGTACACACTCGAATAATCTGCGCATCCCAATTTTGAGGGAGGGGGGGAAAAGTTCTTTTTGCTATAATTTGTTTTATTTACAAAAAAATTGTTATAAAGTAATGATGTTTTCAAAATGACATATATAAATTGGTTTGAAGAAACGTGTAATCTTCACATACTGTTGTACAGGTTCATAAATCATTAAAACGTAACCTCTTCAGCTGTGTGCAGCTGGCCAGCCGGCTGCCCCATTAGCCAGGCAGTTGGCCTGGTAACATTACCTTCACCATCTGGGACTCTAGGCCTACTTACAATAGCAAAAAGAGAGAGAAAGAGAGAGAGAGAGAGAGAGAGAGAGAGAGAGAGAGAGAGAGAGAGAGAGAGAGAGAGAGATATTGCCATGTATAAGAACTTATTGTTAATATGTGCAATAAAATATTTTAGTCAATATCGACCAGCATGCTCCTTTACCTCTCTATTCATCATCATCATGTTCGTTGTCATCACTAGCGGGACAACAACTGCTGTCATCACCATCTTCTCTTAGAGTGTCGTCCTCTGTTCCATCCAGATACAACATTTTCTGAAGAATTTTTCCACCATTGGTTGTGGAATGGAGTCTCATGCACTTTTCACCCACTCACAAATCTGGGACAAATACGGCCGTTTGATTTTCCACTCGGTATGAACTTGTGGTTTTCATAAGCCATCCATTGCGTATATCGCTGTTTAAGTGCAGCTTTGAATGACTGATTTGTACACGCATCTAGTGGTTGTAGGATGGATGTTAGGTCTCCAGAGGGATAATGACCAATTCTGATTCCATTTTTGTAATTTGTCTTGCACTTCCTTAGTTGTATGTCCGCAGAAGCCGTCCAGAACCAGCATGTTACACAAATTCAGTAACGCACCAGGACAATGTTGCCAAACATGTGTCACCCAATCACAAAGTCATTGTCCATCCACTCTTTTGGATTGCCTTTCACTCATATTTTCGGAGTAGTTTTCATTTTAAATATCACATAAGGTGGTAGCTTTCATCCATTGCCAGTTATGCACAACATCACTGTACACCTTTGCTTCTCACTGCCGCCAGTTCCAATCATGATGCTGGATTCTCCTTTCCTGTTCACGGTGTTGTTGACCAGCATCTCAAAACACACTGGTGTTTGATCCGTGTTACCAATTTGCAATAATATATAGGACTGTTTGCGTCACAGATTTATCACGTAATGATGAAAATGCATTATTTTTTCCTCGCAATTGCCTGAAAGCAATTGAGCAATTATAGTTTTCCTCCAGAATCCTAATCCATTTTGGATGAAAAATATTGAAAGCCAGCCCCAGCTAGCTTTGAAACTGGTAATGCCTAGTTCTTTGGCTAAAGCGAATGCTTTAAGTTGGCACATTTCATTCATCAGCTCACATACATATTGTAGCGTATCACCTACAGAATTGCAGAGCCCTTTTTTCGAGGTTCGGATGCTTCGCTTTTTGACCACGAAATGCCTGGCGATTACTGTTAGTTTCTTGAAGCTGCATTTTGTTTTTTCGCTAGTCATGAATACAGCTCTCACTCACATCGTACTTTCTTCCTGCTGTACAGTTTCCAATGTTCTTGGCTTCTTCAATAATGTTCAGTTTTTCTTTAGCAATGTACGAGTGATAACCAGAACTTGTAGCTATAATTAACAAGTTTGAAAATGTTGTTAAGGCTTCACTTTTGACATGCCACAGACTGAGACCATAACAATGCAATAGTATAATGAGATCTATTGCTGGAGGCAGAGTAGTACCAACATTCTTTTGAATAATTCACGCCCCCCAGTTTTTTGTTCTTAAATTCAGGAAAAAGCATGCATGGCTTATCCTGTAGATAAGTGTGTATATAGTAGACAAGCGTAGGTGCAATTTAGTAAAAGTGGAGTTGTCATGTGGGTTATAAATATATGAGTCATCAAGGGATCTAAGCTAGTGGACATGTGGATTGGCATCAACAGAGTGCCACACTGAAAATAAAAAATGTTTTATTTGCAGCAGTTAGCTACACGTCCCAGTTATTTCTCTACTTAGCTAACGCTCCAACTTAGGAACTTTTCGTAGCACAGTACCAACTTTCCAGTATCTTCATCATAGATGGTAGCCCACTGTACTTTCTGCCAATTCCCTGCACTGATCTGCAGCTCCCTGTCCGTGCCAAAACACTGTTTTTATAGCCAGCACTTAAGGTGAGTGAAGAGATCAAGATCAGAGAGAGCTAATTTTGGGCTGTATAGTGGGTGATTGTCACAAAGAAGGAAATGCACAACAGCTGAATACGACGGAACCCTCAGCAGGCACTTCACACTTGGCGAGACGCTTTACTGGTCTAAGCATCTTTATGAACTCCATACACACTCAGATCTGAAAAGTGCAACACGATGCGATCAACTGACACACTAGAGACACTGTGCAACACAAATGCACACAGTTTCTTTGAATTTTCACTGTGGTTTCAACTTTGTGACTAAATGGTGTACGGTGGAAAAAAACTCCTAGATTTAAGTATTAAAAAGTTTTTTCTGAAGGTTTTGTTGGGTGTGTAGTTTTGCACGGAAGCGAAACATGGACGATAAGCAGTTCAAACAAAAAGAGAATAAAAGCCTTTGGAGTATGTTGCTACATAAGACTGCTGACAATTGACTGGGTAACTCACATAAGTAATAAGGAAGTACTGAATAAAATTGAGGAGAAAAAAAAAAGGCATTACTTAAGTAAAAGAGAGGATTGATCGATAGGATACATTCTGAGATACTAAGAAATCATCAGGTTAGTATTGGGGGATGTGTGAGGGGTAAAAATTGTAGAGGGAGACCATGAGACAAATACAGATGTTGTTGTTGTGGTCTTCAGTCCTGAGACTGGTTTGATGCAGCTCTCCATGCTACTCTATCCTGTGCAAGCTTTTTCATCTCCCAGTAACTACTGCAGCCTACATCCTTCTGAATCTGCTTAGTGTATTCATCTCTTGGTCTCCCTCTATGATTTTCACCCTCCATGCTGCCCTCCAATACTAAATTGGTGATCCCTCGATGTCTCAGAACATGTCCTACCAACCGATCCCTTCTTCTAGTCAAGTTGTGCCACAAGCTCCTCTTCTCCCCAATTCTATTCAATACTTCCTCATTAGTTATGTGATCTACCCATCTAACCTTCAGCATTCTTCTGTAGCACCACATTTCAAAAGCTTCTATTCTCTTCTTGTCCAAACTATTTATCGTCCATGTTTCACTTCCATACATGGCTACACTCCATGCAAATACTTTCAGAAACGACTTCCTGACTCGATGTTAACAAATTTCTCTTCTTCAGAAACGCTTTCCTTGCCATTGCCAGTCTACATTTTATATCGTCTCTACTTCGACCATCTTCAGTTATTTTGCTCCCCAAATAGCAAAACTCCTTTACTACTTTAAGTGTCTCGTTTCCTAATCTAATTCCCTCAGCATCATCCGACTTAATTCAACTACATTCCATTATCCTCGTTTTGCTTTTGTTGATGTTCATCTTATACCCTCCTATCAAGACACTGTCCATTCCGTTCACCTGCTCTTCCAAGTCCTTTGCTGTCTCTGACAGAATTACAATGTCATCGGCGAACCTCAAGGTTTTTACTTCTTCTCCATGGATTTTAATACCTACTCCGAACATCTCTCTTGTTTCCTTTATCGCTTACTCAATATAACATCGGGGATAGGCTACAACCCTGTCTCACTCCCTTCCAACCACTGCTTTCTTTTCATGCCCCTTGACTCTTATAACTGCCATCTGCTTTCTGTACAAATTGTAAATAGCCTTTCGCTCCCTGTATTTTACCCCTGCCGCCTTCAGAATTTGAAAGAGAGTATTCCAATCAACATTGTCAAAAGCTTTCTCTAAGTCTACAAACGCTAGAAACGTAGGTTTGCCTTTCCTTAATCTTTCTTCTAATATAAGTCGTAGGGTTAGTATTGCCTCACGTGTTCCAAGATTTCTACGGAATCCAAACTGATCTTCTCCGAGGTCGGCTTCTATCAGTTTTTCCATTCGTCTGTAAAGAATTCGCGTTAGTATTTTGCAGCTGTGGCGTATTAAACTGATAGTTCAGTAATTTTCACATCTGCCAACACCTGCTTTCTTTGGGATTGGAATTATTATATTCTTCTTGAAGGCTGAGGGTATTTCGCCCGTCTCATACATCTTGCTCACCATATGGTAGAGTTTTGTCAGGACTGGCTCTCCCAAGGCGGTCAATAGTTCTAATGGAATGTTGTCTACTCCGGGGGCCTTGTTTCGACTCAGGTCTTTCAGTGCTCTGTCAAACTCTTTACGCAGTATCATATCCCCCGTTTCATGTTCATCTACCTCCTCTTCCATTTCCATAATATTGTCCTCAAGTACGTCGCCCTAGTATAGACCCTCTATATGCTCCTTCCACCTTTCTGCTTTCCCTTCTTTGCTTAGAACTGGGTTTCCATAAAAGCTCTTGATATTCATGCAAGTGGTTCTCCTTTCTCCAAAGGTCTTTCTAATTTTCCTGTAAGCAGTATCTATCTTACCCCTAGTGAGATAAGCCTCTACATCCTTACATTTGTCCTCTAGCCATCCCTGCTTAGCCATTTTGCACTTCCTGTCGATCTCATTTTTGAGACGTTTGTATTCCTTTTTGCCTGCTTCACATACTGCAGTTTTATATTTTCTCCTTTCATCAATTAAATTCAATATATCTTCTGTTACCCAAGGGTTTCTACTAGCCCTCGTCTTTTTACCTATTTGATCCTCTGCTGCCTTCACTATTTCATCCCTCAAAGCTACCCATTCTTCTTCTACTGTATTTCTTTCCCCCAGTCCTGTCAATTGTTCCCTTATGCTCTCCCTGAAACTCTCTACAACCTCTGGTTCTTTCAGTTTATCCAGGTCCCATCTCCTAAAATTCCCACCTTTTTCCAGTTTCTTCAGTTTTAATCTATAGTTCATAACCAATAGATTGAGGTCAGAGTCCACATCTGCCCCTGGAAATGTCCTACAATTTAAAACCTGGTTCCTAAATCTCTGTCTTACCATTATATAATCTATCTGATACCTTTTAGTATCTCCAGGATTCTTCCATGTATACAACCTTCTTTCATGATTCTGGAACCAAGTGTTGGCTATGATTAAGTTATGCTCTGCGCAAAATTCTACCAGGCGGCTTCCTCTTTCATTTCTTAGCCCCAATCATATTCACCTACTATGTTTCCTTCTCTCCCTTTTCCTACAGACGAATTCCAGTCACCCACGACTATTAAATTTTCGTCTCCCTTCACTACCTGAATAATTTCTTTTATCTCATCATAGATTTCATCAATTTCTTCATCATCTGCAGAGCTAGTTGGCATATAAACTTGTACTACTGTAGTAGGCGTGGGCTTTGTGTCTATCTTGGCCACAATAATGCGTTCACTATGCTGTTTGTAGTAGCTTACCCATACTCTTATTGTTTTATTCATTATTAAACCTACACCTGCGTTACCCCTATTTGATTTTGTATGTATAGCCCTGTATTCACCTGACCAAAAGTCTTGTTCCTCCTGCCACTGAACTTCACTAATTCCCACTATATCTAACTTTAACCTATCCAGTTCCCTTTTTAAATTTTCTAACCTACCTGCCTGATTAATGGATCTGACATTCCACGCTCCGATCCGTAGAACGCCAGTTTTCTTTCTCCTGATAATGACGTCCTCTTGAGTAGTCCCCGCCCGGAGATCCGAATGGGGGACTATTTTACCTCTGGAATATTTTACCCAAGAGGACGCCATCATCATTTAATCATACAGTAAAGCTGCATACCCTCGGGAAAAATTACGGCTGTAGTTTCCCCTTCCTTTCAACCGTTCGCAGTACCAGAACAGCAAGGCCATTTTGGTTAGTGTTACAAGGCCAGATCAGTCAATCATCCAGACTGTTGCCCCTGCAACTACTGAAAAGGCTGCTGCCCCTCTTCAGGAACCACAAGTTTGTCTGGCCTCTCAACAGATACCCCTCCGTTGTGGTTGCATCTACGGTACAGCTATCTGTATTGTTGAGGCACACAAGCCTCCCCACCAACGGCAGGTCCTTGGTTCATGGGGAGGACAAATACAGTAAGCAGGATCAAATGGATGTAGGTTGCAGTAGTTACTCGGAAATGAAGAGGCTTGTTGATGATAGGGTAGTGCGGAAAGCTGCATCAAACCAGTCTTCAAACTGAAGACCACGACAACAATATCTAAATTGCAAAGTATAATGCTAATAAGATTTTTTTGCAGTGCTGAAGATGGGCAATTTTATGGACAAAGCTGGAAAGAAAGCGAAAGGTGGTGGTGGTGGAGAGTGAGGGGATGGGGAGGTTGGGGAAGGAAACTCAGAACGGGTGGGGGGGGGGGGGGAGGGGCGAGAGGGAGGGGGGGGGGAGGAGGGGACATTTACATATCAATATAAAGTTAGGAGAGGGAGAGGAGGAGGAGGAGGAGGAGAAGCGTGACAAGTAGACTGAAGAAGTTCAATGAATACCTTGAAGCAAAAATATGGGGAAAGCTCCTCTCTGTTGCAGCCAATTTCCAGACAATCCAGCGATAATGGTTCTGAATCCATCCAGTAGGTATTAGAGATTTGTCCACATTAGGACTAGTTACAAAAGCTCGTTCCACTTCTTGCACACCAGCAAACCCATCCAAATCAAATTCCAAAGATGTATCATCCGCAGCTTGAAGAGCTTGACAGTCTTCTTCCCTAGAGGACAAAAAAGTTAAACCTTGCTAAAACTTTAAAGCAACAGTTGAAAACTACATATTTCACAAACAAAAGACATAATTAAGTACATAGTGAAGAAGATAAATCAAAACTGTGCTCCAGTGATTTTTAAAAAATTGTGTCTTTGGAAAAATAGAAGAAATTATGTATGTAAAAGTAGTAAAAAAATGAAGAGTTAATCTTAACTCAGAAGCAGCTGACATTAATAAAATGTATGCACTGGAACAGAATCCAAAGAAGTGGACACACCACAGCAATGGCAGGTAAAGATAATTTTGTGCAATAGGGTAGGAAAAAAAAAGTAGAAAAGATTGCTGCCTGAAGAAACTTCAATATAATACACAAAACAAAGAATGTAACAGTATTATGAAGACAAAACTTGCTACTCACCATATAATGGAGACGCCGAGTTGCAGATAGGCACAAGAAAAAGACTCTCACAAACAAAGCTTTCAGCCATTACAGCCTTCATCAACAACAGATGACAGACACACGCACATGCACACGCACGCGCGCGCGCACGCACACACACACACACACACACACACACACACACACACACACACACACACACGACTGGTGTCTCTGGCAACTGAAACCATACTGCGAGCAGCAGCACCATTGCATGATGGGAGTGGCGACTGGGTGGGGGTAAGGAGGAGGCTGGGGCGGGGAGAGGGAGTGATAGTATGGTGGGGGTGGCGGACAGTGAAGTGCTGCAGGTTAGACGGAGGGCAGGGCAGAGGTGGAGAGGGGGGGGGGGGTAGTGAAAAAGGAGAGATGTAAAAGACTGGGTGTGATGGTGTAATGATGGCTGTGTAGTGCTGGAATGGGAGCAGGGAAGGGGCTGGGTGGGTGAGGACAGTGACTAGCAAAGGGTGAGGACAGGAGAGTTACGGGAATGTAAGACGTATTGCAGGGAAAGTTCCCATCTGCGCAATTCACAAAAGCTGGTGTTGGTGGGAAGGATCCATAGGGCACAGGCTGTGAAGCAGTCATTGAAATGAAGGATGTTATGTTTGGCAGCGTGTTCAGCAACAGGGTGGTCCACTTGCTTCTTGGCTACAGTTTGTCAGTGGCCATTCATGTGGACAGACAGCTTGTTGGTTGTCATGCCTACATAGAATGCAGCACAGTGGTTGCAGCTTAGCTTGTAGATCACGTGACTGGTTTCAATGTTAGCCCTGCCTTTGATGGGATATGTGATGTTAGTGACCGGGCTGGAGTAGGTAGTAGTGGTGGTGGTGGTGGTAGGAGAATGTATGGGACAGGTCTGGAATCTAGGTCTATTACACGGGTATGGGCTATGAGGTAAGGAATTGAGAGCAGGGGTTTTGTAAAGATGGACAAGTATATTGTGTAGGTTTGGTGGACGGCAGAATACCACTGTGGGAGGGGTGGGAAGTACAGTGGGCAGGACATTTCTCATTTCAGAGCATGATGAGAGGTAGTTGAAACCCTGGCGGAGAATGTAATGCAGTTCCTCCAGTCCTGGGTGGCACTGAGTTATGAGGAGAATGCTCCTCTGTGGCCAGACAGTGGGACTTTAGGAAGTGGTTGTGACAAAGCAAGTTGGGATAATTTTACTTCCCCCATTGTTTTGCCATCTGCCTACTTAAGATTCATTTTTTCATTTTGGACTAATTTCCATTAAAATATGTGAGTATAATCTGCATTTTCATAAAAAAGAAAGGTTGGCCCTCACTTATAACACCAGGTCTAATTTTGTGCTTAGTTTTATGTATGTAATTGATTTTCTAATTTATTTAGACTATTCCTAGTTAGTATCTTTTGTTACAGGGTGAAATCAGTAATTGTTTTGTAACTTAAATTCTATTGTTGACTTATAAAGGAATATAAGTTTGGTACTAATTGTAAACAATTGGAGGAACAACTAATAGTATTCTTAAAGGATCTATTTGGCTCTATTCGAAAACATGTTAGCAAAGCCAGCCCTTAATTAATTCCAAAGTAATTAACAGGCTGTGTTTGTGGAACAGGAGGAGTGCGAAGGGGTGGGGAGGGGGGGGGGGGGGGGGTAAGGTTCTGAGAAGGGGACAGGACTATGCAGGTGAGTTGACGGAATCTAACACATGTATAGTACTGGAGTGGGAGCAGGAAAGGTCTAGGCAGGGGAGGACAAGGATTAGTGGAGGTTGAAGCCACAGAGGTTATAGAAATGAAGAATATATTGCAGGGAGAGTATCCACCTGTGCAGTTCAGAAACGCTAGGATTGGTTGGAAGAATCAAGATGACAAGCACACTGTGTTGGGTGGCATGCTTAGTAGCTGTGTCGTCCATTTGTCTCCTGACCAAAGTTTAACAGTGACCATTCATGTGAATAGACAGTTTGTTATTTGTGATGCTGTGTAGAAAGCAGCACAGTGGTTGCTAATAAGTTGGCAGACTTTCAAAAGTGACCCTGCCTTTGATGGGGTAGGAAATGCATGCAAAATGACTGGAGTTGGCAGTACAGGTAGGATGTGTGGGACAGGTTTCACATCTAGAGCTGTTGCAGGGATATGAGACATGAGGAAAGGCGTTGGGAGCAGGAGTGGACAAAGATATTCTGTAGGTTGTATGGGCAGCAGAACACCACTGTGGGAGGAGTAAAAAGGATATTTGTAATTTCAGGGCACAACGAGAGGCAGTTGCAAGCCTGGTAGGTCCTGCACACTTAGTAGCCCTGTAGTGTCCCCACCACCTCCCTGTACCTTTCCAAGGCAGCACTAGCATGTCCCCCATCCCTCCTACCCTGTTATCCCTCTCCCTCCCTGCCACTCCCCCCTCCCCCCCCCAAGTCTCTTTTGTACCTCAACTACTCACCCCAGCAGAGATTGCTGCTTATCTCAGATGCAATCAAAGTCAGGCTGCAGCACTCAGAGGTAACAGTAACCACTTGTGAGTGAGTTAATCTTGTGAGAATGTGTAGGAGTTTTTTTTAAGTCTGATGGAGGACTTAGTCTGATCGCCGAATTTAGCTAGCATTCTTTTTCACTGTGCAGTTATGATTCTATTTGGGTAATATTTCCTGTGTTTATCCGAAGATATGGTTGTCTTCATATCTGCAGTTACTGGGCACTTTCTGGCTCAGTCTGAAAACTTCCTGATGATTTGAAGTACTACAGCACAATCGGTCAGCTGTGCTACAATGTCCAGATATTCAAAGCTCTTCTATTTATTTGAACTCTTAAATTTTTCCCACTCTATCAGGTGGTATTCATATTTTCTTGCTATCTTTAATAATTCAGTATTATTTCATTCACAGTAACTGGAAGACAATGAAATTCTCTGTAGGTGGCATGCATCTGCATACCCACCTCAGAATGCATAATTCCAGGGAACACATTACTTCACTTATGATGGATTATGATGTTTCACCCAACAATGCACACTGTCACAATGTACAAAAATAGACAGTTGCTGTGTAGGGTCCAGAGTTTGGCTTCAGCTGCCAGAGACTGTGGTCATGTGTGTGTGTGTGTGTGTGTGTGTGTGTGTGTGTGTGTGTTTACTTTCGATGAAAGCCTTGTTGGCCAAACACTCATTTTTCGACAGTCTTTACGTTGTGCCTATCTGCGACTTAGCGTCTCCGCTATATGACGAGTAGCAACTATCCTTTTCATAATACTTTTACAGTCCATCCTGGATTTTCCATTGTTTAACAATGATAGTAATTAACTAACAACACATGGTAAATTATTTATATGATAATGAGATATTTCTATCACTATCTTGATCCTAGATGCGATAAATTAATTTTTTGAACATTTGTGTTCTCATTCCAGCTGTAGCACTGAATGAAAAACACAGTTTGGATAACAGGATGCTGCAGGCTACAACCCTTAGTCAAAGGTTGTAGCATGGAGTAGACAACACAATTAAATTTTGCATCAGTATTTGCCAACATACACACAACATTCACATTTAACATAAACAGCATTCCTTTCTGTTTAAATAAAGTTAATATTTTTAAAATATTGAAACTGGTAACATGTTAAAGTCATGAGCTGCCTAGCTGTTGCCTCCAGAGAAAAAAAATGGGAAATTCAAATAAGATGATGTTGAATATAAGTAGACTAAAAAGAAGGTATGGGGAGAAAGTGGACTGTGAAGAATAAGAAAACTAAATATCAGATGACTGGACAAAATCACGTACATAATTGTACCCTTTATTTTATGCCTCTGATCTATTAAAGACACAAAATCAATAAATAAACCATGACAAGCATTAATAAATAAACATACCTGTAAAAATCACGAGCGGAAAATTTAAAAAATTCAGCAGTTTTGGATGTCACATTTATTACAGATTTCTTCACTCCAAACTGAAGAAGCTGTAAGGAAAAAAAATGATCAAATTAGCAGCCTATATACACAAGACGTCATAAAGAAAGCAATTTAAATCTGCTACAATATACAGACAATACTTATTTCACATATGCTTGTTTCATTCTGACAATGCACTCTTTCCAGTTATCTCCAGTATTACCGTTGGAGATGGCTAGCCAATTGCAGGCTAGGCGGAGCAAATGTAGAATACTTCTTTGTTCGTAATCCTTAAACATACTTAGACAGACACACACAATATGGCTCGATTGCACAGTGGGTAAGTGGCAGACTTCATACTCAAAGCTCTAGTGTTTGATCCCCAGTCAGTCAGTCTAAGGATTTTATTTTTTATTATTTTTTTCTGACACTTTTTCCTTCTTTCCCCTATGGCAATGATTTTTTAATGTAAAAAATGCCAAACAGCATGATGGGAAAAAATTGCAATACCAAAAGATAATTAAAGTAATGAAATTGCAGACATACATCTGACTAGTCAACATATTTACGTGATTAGCATTGCAAGATCACAGGTTAATGCGAGCATGAGATAAGCCATTGCAAATGTGAAATGCTAGTACATTAGTAACCTGTATAACCACCAGAATGTTGAATACAAACATGCAAATCTGCTTGCATTCTGTTGTACACGTGCCTGTTATCGGTTTGTGGGACGGACTTCCATGCTTGTTGCATCTGGACGGTCAGTAGAAACTTCCTTCTCATCCCGTACAGTAAGTCACCCCTGATCCGAAGTTCTGGGTGACTTTCCCAAAATCTACCTCTTTTTCCACACCTCTCCAGTCCTTTTCCTTCAGCCTTCTTCCTCCCCCTTCAACCCTTCTGCCTGAAGAAGGAGCCACTAGCTCAGAAAGGTTGCCAGTCACAACAGCCTTATGTGTGTGTTCTGCTTTCGCTTGGTGAGTAGATTTTTTATCTATCCAATTAAATAAAAACAGAGTCAGTTTTTATACCAAACTCACTATTATGAATAAGGAAATTTTATCCCCATGCATTTGACAGATCTGAGAGAATTTCTTTGTCTCTGTATTTCTAATTCCTCTGAAACACACGCAGAGGTAATAGTGTCAGAAGATTTTTATATTAAAATGTATCAATAGCTGATGACAAAAATAGAAGCTTCATCCACCTGTTTGAACATATTACACTTAATGTTAAACAAGAGCAAGTTAGAAATGCAAAGTGAAATGGTGCAGTCCCCCACCTCTGCCAAATCTATCACAGTAAATTATTACTGATCTTTCACTCAGCAGCTAATGTGTTGACCTAGTATCAAACAATACAAAAAATAAAACATCTAACTGTTGAAATCACAGCATCCTCCCTCTTGATGAGAGGGGATGATGAGGTCTGGAGAAACAGGACACAGAGAAGTACATGGAAGGTCAGTGGTTTGGTTATTTAGTATAAAGATGTACTGGAAAAAAATTAGTTTCTTACAGGAAGAAGGAAGGAAGATTAGGGCTTAACATCCCATCACCAATGAGATCATTAGACACTTAGCAAAGTCTCATATGGGGAAGGAAATCGGCTGTGGCCTTTCATAGGAACCGTCCTGGCATTCACCCTAAGTGATTTAGGGAAATCATGATGAACCTAAATCAGGATGACTGGACAGAGATATGAACCGTCACACTTGTTGTTATGAGTTCCACATCTTAAACAGGAAGGCAGTGAGGACAGAGGAAATGACATAAAGGGTTTTGAAGCCATGCCAGGTCATAGATAATGGAAGATGGAATTTTAAAAAAGTAAAATAAGATTTAAAGAAATAAAAATAACTAACAACCAGCCTGTGTCATGAAGTGAGAGAGCAGAGAAGACAGTGTATGAAGTGTAAAGTACATCTACATCTACATGATTACTCTGCAATTCATATTTAAGTGCTTAGCAGAGGGTTCATCGAACCGCAATCATACTATCTCTCTACCATTCCACTCCCGAACAGCGCGCGGGGAAAACGAACACCTAAACCTTTCGGTTCGAGCTCTGATTTCTCTTATTTTATTTTGATGATCATTCCTACCTATGTAGGTTGGGCTCAACAAAATATTTTCGCATTCGGAAGAGAAAGTGGGTGACTGAAATGTTGTAAATAGATCTCGCCGCGACGAAAAAGTCTTTGCTTTAATGACTTCCATCCCAACTCGCATATCATATCTGCCACACTCTCTCCCCTATTACGTGATAATACAAAACGAGCTGCCCTTTTTTGCACCCTTTTGATGTCCTCCGTCAGTCCCACCTGGTAAGGATCCCACACCGCGCAGCAATATTCCAACAGAGGACAACCGAGTGTAGTGAAAGCTGTCTCTTTAGAGGACTTGTTGCATCTTCTAAGTGTCCTGCCAATGAAACGCAACATTTGGCTCGCCTTCCCCACAATATTATCTATGTGGTCTTTCCAACTGAAGTTGTTCGTAATTTTAACACCCAGGTACAGGGTGGCACAGGGAAATGGGAAATTTCGAAATAACGTCATTTCCATGAATAAATTCATAAAACTAGTAATTTATTAATGAAAGTGAATGTATTCAGTATGCCATTATTCAGTATGTCTTTACAATCAAAATGTCCAAAAGTGTCTCTTTACTTTTTAAAGATGACATCGGAAAGATGTTCTCCCATTCGGCACTCACACTCTAACAGCCTGTTATGAAAACTCTGGAATGCAGGGTGTAGCAAATCTTGGGGAATGGCAGTGATTTCGTTTTCAATGTTCTCCTTCAGTTCATGGATTCCGCGATTGTTGCAGGACGTGTATGGTACACCTTGCCTTTAAGATATCCTCACAGGAAGAAGTCGCACACACTAAGATCAGGGTATCTCACAGGCCATGCAATGTCACCGTTACATGAAATAATGCGTCTTCCAAACAATTGACGAACTGCTGCCATCGATTGTCGAGCAGTGTGTGACGTGGCTCCGTCCTGCTGAAACCACATGTTTTCGATGTTAAGATTAAGCTCGTACAGTCTCGGTGTAAAGAATGTTTGAAGCATTTCAACATATCGAGCTGATGTTACTGTCACTGCACTACCATCCACACGTTCAAAAAAATAAGGGCCGATAACACCATGACATGATACAGCACACCATATTGTGACCTTGGCACTATGTAGTGGTCGCTGGTGAAACTCACAAGGATTGTCCTGTGCCCAATAACGAAAATTCTGTTTGTTCACGAATCCGTTCAGGTGGAAATGGGCTTCGTCTGATATCCATAAGTTACCAAGGAAATTCACGTCCTCGTTGATTTTAGCCAATATCTGGCTACTAAACTCCATACGTGATGCTGGGTCTCGTTCATGTAAGTGTTGCACAATCTGCAACTTATAGGGATGGAAGTCTAATTCGTGCAGTATTCTTTGTAAGCTTCGTCACTTAATCCCTAGCGAAGATGCATGCTGTCGAACGGAGCGGCGAGGGCTTCTCTCAATTGCAGCTCTAGCAGCTGCAATGTTATCTGGGGTACGTACCGTTGGAATGCCACCTGGAGGTTTCTTTTTCAAGGCAGATCCCGTTTCTTCAAAATTACGCACCCACGTTGTAATCTCATGCACAGATGGGACACGTCCATGAAGTCCAAGCTGGTAATGCTGTTGAAATGTTCTCTGCGTGGCAGTCGCACTATCACTATTTTTGTAAAACGCTCTCACAGCTACTGCACGTTCCGCACCAGTCCAATTCTCCATGATTACTATATGGCAATGCGTTCACATCAATTGTGCAAAGTTTCAAACATCTGCCGGCGCTATAGTACTGCCAACTGTAATGTTCAAAATTTCCCATTCCCCTGCGCCACCCTGTACTTAGTTGAATTGACAGCCTTGAGAATTGTACTATTTATCGAGTAATTGAATTCCAACAGATTTCTTTTGGAACTCGTGTGGATCATCTCACACTTTTCGTTATTTAGCGTCAACTGCCACCTGCCACACCACACAGCAATCTTTTCTAAATCGCTTTGCAACTGATACTGGTCTTTGGTTGACCTTACTAGATGGTAAATTACAGCATCATCTGCGAACAACCTAAGAGAACTGCTCGGATTGTCACCCAGGTCATTTATATAGATCACAAACAGCAGAGGTCCCAGGACGCTTCCCTGGGGAACACCTGATATCACTTCAGTTTTACTCGATGATTTGCCGTCTATTACTACGAACTGCGACCTTCTGACAGGAAATCACGAATCCAGTCGCACAACTGAGACGATACCCCATAGGCCCGCAGCTTGATTAGAAGTCGCTTGTGAGGAACGGTGTCAAAAGCTTTCCGGAAATCTAAAAATATGAAATCAACTTGAGATCCCCTGTCGATAGCGGCCATTACTTCGTGCGAATAAAGAGCTAGCTGCGTTGCACAAGAATGATGTTTTCTGAAACCATGCTGATTACGTATCAATAGATCGTTCCCTTCGAGGTGATTCATAATGTTTGAATACAGTATATGCTCCAAAACCCTACTGCAAACCAACGTCAATGATATAGGTCTGTAGTTCAGTGGATTACTCCTACTACCCTTCTTAAACACTGGCGTGACCTGCGCAATTTTCCAATCTGTAGGTACAGATCTATCGGTGAGCGAGCGATTGTATATGATTGCTAAGTAGGGAGCTATTGTATCAGCGTAATCTGAAAGGAACCTAATTGGTATACAATCTGGACCTGAAGACTTGCCCGTATCAAGCAATTTGAGTTGCTTCGCAACCCCTAAGGTATCTACTTCTAAGAAACTCATGGTAGCGCTGTTCGTTTTTCGAATTCTGGAATATTCCATTCGTCTTCCCTGGTGAAGGAATTTCGGAAAACTGCGTTCAATAACTCTGCTTTAGCGGCACAGTCGTCGGTAACAGTACCATTGGTACTGCGCAGCGAAGGTATTGACTGCATCTTGCCGCTTGTGTACTTTACATATGACCAGAACTTCTTCGAATTTTCTACCAAATTTCGAGACAATGTTTCGTTGTGGAACCTATTAAAGGTATCTCGCATTGAAGTCCGTGCCAAATTTTGTGCGTCTGTAAATTTTAGCTAATCTTCCGGATTTCGCGTCCTTCTGAACTTCGCATGCTTTTTCCGTTGCCTCTGCAACAGCTTTCGGACCTGTTTTGTGTACCATGGGGGGTCAGTTCCATCTCTTACCAATTTATGAGGTATGAATCTCTCAATTGCTGTTGCTACTATATCTTTGAATTTGAGCCACATCTCATCTACATTTGCACAGTCAGTTCGGAAGGAATGGAGATTGTCTCTTAGGAAGGCTTCTAGTCACACTTCATCCATTTTTTTAAATAAAATTATTTTGCGTTTGTTTCTGGTGGATTTGGAAGAAACAGTATTGAGCCTAGCTACAACGACCTTGTGATCACTAATCCCAGTATCAGTCATGATGCTCTCTATTATCTCTGGATTGTTTGTAGCTTAGAGGTCAAGTGTGTTTTTGCAACCATTTACAATTCGCGTGGGTTCGTGGACCAACTGCTCGAAATAATTTTCAGAGAAAGCATTTAGGACAATCTCGGAAGATGTTTTCTGCCTACCACCGGTTTTGAACAAGTATTTTTGCCAACATATCGAGGGAAGGTTGAAGTCCCCACCAACTATAACCGTATGCGTGGGGTATTTATTTGTTACGAGACTCAAATTTTCTCTGAACTGTTCAGCAACTATATCATCAGAGTCTGAGGGTCAGTAGAAGGAGCCAATTATTAACTTAATTCGGCTGTTAATTATAACCTCCACCCATACCAATTCGCACGGAATATCTACTTCGACTTCACTACAAGATAAACCACTACTGACAGACACAAACACTCCACCACCAATTCTGCCTCATCTATCTTCCCTGAACACCGTCTGAGACTTCGTAAAAATTTCTGTAGAACTTATTTCAGGCTTTAGCCAGCTTTCTGTACCTATAACGATTTCAGCTTCTGTGCTTTCTATTAGCGCTTGAAGCTCAGGGACTTTCCCAGCACAACTACAACAATTTACAACTACAATTCCGACTGTTCCTTGATCCAAGCACGTCCTGTATTTGCCTTGCACCCTTTGAGATTGCAGCCCACCCCGTACTTTCCCCAAGGCCTTCTAACCTAAAAAACCGCCCAGTCCACGCCGCACAGCCTCTGCTACCCATGTAGCCGCCAGCTGAGTGTAGTGAACTCCTGACCTATTCAGCGGAACCCGAAACCCCACCACCCTATGGCACAAGTCAAGGAGTCTGAGACAATATTTGTAAGAAAGTAGTAGTCCAGTCAAAAAAAGTTTGGGACAAGTATGTTGGCATTAGATAAAAGGTGAGATGGGGCTATCTCCAATAGGAATGCCCAGCATCTAAATGTTGAGCATGTACTGAAGCATGACTGACTCACTTGTTACATCATACAGGTCATCTGAATTACCCCACTTACTGCCATTTTAACACAACTATGGGAATGGGAACTGCCCCAAAAAATCCATTCATCTTACAATGCATTAGGGGATTAATTTCCTCTGCAGTCTTCTAGGACATGTAGATTCAAATAAAAACTCAGATACAGAGACAAACTATTCCTGGAACAAACATCTGTGGTAATAATAAATCTGTCGAACTATCTGTCTCTTTTTCTTTGAACAGGCTAGTCTCCAAAACTACTACATGAATTTTTATTGAGTTTGCGCGAGTAACCTGAAAATAATTTGGTTCACCATATAGGTTTTATTTCATCAAAATCAAATCACAGAAATTTCATCAAAATCAGATCACAGAAAAATGATATCTATACATATTATAGAAATGTATGTATGTATGTATGTATGTTTCCACATCTCCTCCGAAACCACTGACCGATTTAAAACTAACTTGATATTTGTATCACTTACTGTCTATAAAGAATTGGTGTGGGGGTAAGAACCACCTACATATCAAAAGGGTGGGCATGGGAGTGAAAAAGAAGAATAGGCCAGATTTTATTCATCCAATATATAAGAACAAGAGCACTTAGTGACTTGCAATAAACTTTACAGATAATTACAAACCTTTACAATATTTTTTCTCATTGACGCCCCCCCCCCCCCTTTTCACACACACACACACACACACACACACACACACACACACACACAAAATGATGAAAGGAAAAATTGTATCTCTTACTATATTTTTACTGTTAATGCAGTAAAACTGCCTGACATTTTAATTTATTACTTTTTTACTAGTAACTGTATCTGTGACATTTTGCTGACATCGTTCACATATACCACTGAATGTACCTGCAAAGTTATATCACTGCACAACACACAATTCAGGACATGTGACATCATAGTCACTGAGATGCATGAAAAACTGCCACATCACGCATTAGATTTAAATTTATTATTACTAACCACTGAACCGATGGGTAAAAATTTCCACCTGAACCTCTGGATTGATTTAGTCAAACTTGGTACACATATCCAGAATGAGATTTTCACTCTGCAGTCGAGTGTGCACTGATATGAAACTTCCTGGCAGATTAAAACTGTATGCCGAACCGAGTCTTGAACTCAGGACCTCTGCCTTTTGCGGGCAAGTGCTCTAGTGTCTGAGCTACCCAAGCACGACTCATGCCCAATCCAAACAGCTTCACATCTGCCAGTACCTTGTCTCCTACACATATTACTTATTATATGAAAATATATTTAAAAACAAAGATGATGTGACTTACCATATGAAAGCGCTGGCAGGTCGATAGAAACACAAACACACACATACATACACACAAAATTCTAGCTTTCGCAACCAATGGTTGCTTCGTCAGGAAAGAGGGAAGGAGAGGGAAAGACGAAAGGATGTGGGTTTTAAGGGAGAGGGTAAGGAGTCATTCCAATCCCGGGAGCGGAAAGACTTACCTTAGGGGGAAAAAAGGACAGGTATACACTCGCACACACACACATATCCATCCGCACATACACAGACACAAGCAGACATTATATGAAAAGAAATACTGTGGGATTGAGGACCAGAAATTACAATTGGGGTGGGTGTGGTAATGTGGAGAGAGAATGGGAGAAAATGGACAGACAGAGAGAGGGCAAGGAAGAAATGGACAGAGAGAGTGGGAGGTGGAAAAGGATTGGGAAAGGAAAGAGGAGGAGATGAACATACACTCTCACTGGTGTCCACCTGCTGTAGAATCCTATAGTATATTCTGAGCAAAAACATAAAGATAATCTCAAATAGAATGACCTCTTCTTTGTCACCAGCATGGATTTCTGAAACAGTGTTCATGTGAAACCCAACTAATGCTTTTCTCACATGACATCCTGAAAGCCATGGATCAAGGCAATGAGGTGGATGTAGAATTTCTTGCTTTCTAAAAAAATCTGACTTGGAACCACATCAACAATTAATAATTAAAGTACGATTATATAGTGTAACAAACAAAATTTGTGATTATATGAGGATTTGTTGGCATGAAGCATGCAGCATGTTATCTTGGATGCAGGATTATTGACAGAAGTAGAAGTCATTTTAGACATACTCCAGGAGGTATGTTGGGACCACTGTTGTTCGTATTGTATATTGTGAAGAATGGAGCACGTGGACAAGAGCTCCTTCATTTATTCTGTTTTTGTGACATTACTGGATAGTCTCTGATGGTGTTAAAAACGAAGAATCAAGAAGCCTTTGTTCTATTAGACAAGAAGTTCAGGTTTCTCTGCTTTAATGATGTACACAATTTATTCTTTCAGTAACTATTAATGTGTGTGACGTGACTTTTATTCAACTCCAGTAATGGTTGAGGGCCTGGAGATGCAAATAAAGAAAACAGAAATTGTGTCAGTGTCAATTAGTCAATCTAAAACTTGTATGTGTGGCAAGGACGAAATATTTGCCTACAATGGCTGATTATTTTTGTGTGATATGTTTGGAAAAAGTTAATTACCACTGAGCTGAGTTCATGAATCTTAAAGGAAAGAAAAAATGTTCACAAACTTCCAGGGTGCTTTCGCTGTACTA
Source organism: Schistocerca serialis cubense (assembly GCF_023864345.2). Lineage (NCBI taxonomy): Eukaryota > Metazoa > Arthropoda > Insecta > Orthoptera > Acrididae > Schistocerca > Schistocerca serialis. The sequence continues at coordinate 628,342,792 of NC_064642.1, read as the reverse complement.
AAGCAAACATCACCTTTTAGGAACAGTAAGATGCTGGGTGAAATATACAGTGATTGTGGACAAAAATTGAGACTGACGAGGCAGAACCTGGCAATGGTGCATCTGATGCTGATATGGAGGCATATATGGCATATAAATGTAAGGTACAAGCAGAAGCTGTAGTTTTTATACGCGACAAGCAGCAAATACATACACAAAGTGAAGCAAATCCCAAAACAGTATGGGAAAAATTTCAAAAATTATATGCGCCAAAGGATAGTAAATTATGCACTGTGCAACTGAGACAGAAACTACATTTGCTAAAAATAGAGAATTTCAAAACAATGGAAAGTTATCTAGGACTGACAGAAAATCAAAACTGTTGTAGATCTGACGAACACTGGTGACAAAATTGAAGATGAATACTTAGCAATCACTATTATATGTGGACTTTAAGACGAGAGGGATACCATAGTTACAGTTTTGTGCAACTTGCGAGGCAATGATTTTAAGTGTGTTACAGTTAAAAGGCATATGCTTGCTGAAGGTGCTAGACATCATGAATATAATGAAGATGAACAATGTGCAATGGCCTTTAAAGCTACAACCACAAATCAAAGGTACCGAAGAACAACACTTATGTAATAACATGACAAAGGAAAGGAACATAGAAGGTTGAAAGAAGGAAGCAGGGTTGTGAAAGAGGGTTGGAAGATTATACAAATACTATTTCTAACTTCCCTCTACAATACCTAGGAGTAGGTTGGCCATTCCTTTTCCCAAAAGTCCCCTCCCCACTGTACTTCCCTGAAGCCTCTTTCTTTTCTTATTCTATCATTATTTTTATAGCCCCTTAGTAGGTCTTCTATTGCCTACTTTACTTCCATTACCTGCTTTATAAGGGTTTAACACAATACAAATTTTAATCAAATATCGTCAGATGGCCTGCACAAAGCCAGCTAAAATTCTCTTCTGCCTGGCTAGTGCTGTGGGACATTGCTCATTAATTCAGGTATGATCTTGTAATGGAAACACTCTACATGTTTCACTTTCAGGTCACGTTATAAATCTGTTTTGTTTTAGGGGTTTTAGCAATGCTGGGTACTGATAACAGAAACACGTAATTAACTTCAAACTCTGCAAACAGGAAGAGCAACACTAAAAAGGAAAAAGAGAAAGACAAAAACATGTCATGGCAAAAGCGAGTCATATTTTGTAGCAAATATGAAAAAATAAGCAATAGTTATACAACTGCAAATTTTTATTCTCAAAACCTTTCTTGAATAAAATTTCCAAAGCAGCCTTCCCATGCCCCTCACATTTTACCATTTTTTTTTCTTTCTACATAGGAGCCTTTCATACTAAAATCTGACAGACACACATAATTCTGCTGAGTATTGTTGGCTATTAAAGAGAAATCACTTTCAAAAACAGTAAAAAATAAAATAAGTAAATGAGTTCATAGTTAAGAAGTTCTTAAAAGCAGCATGTCTTACTTCTGATTCTGTAAATTGGGACGGAGCATTGCCACCAGAAAAGTCTCTCCACTTAACACACCGTTTCTGGCTTGTCATTCTTAGCTGCAACCAACTGCCTGGTGATGGGACGATAGACGCTTTGATCTTCGCAGCGGGTGATTCTCTATCATTTTGAAGACCAGCACTTTCATTCAGATTTGTATTAGACTTGCAATGCTTTTTGTGCATCTTGTTATCTTTAACAGAGCTGCATCTCTTCTGTCTCCCATTTATCTGTTCATGCAAGAAAGACGACACACTGAAGCACAACTGACAGGCAAGCATTTTTATTACATAAAGAGTATCATATATACTTAGAGTGTATAATCAAAACTAAGTATAAGATTTAAGCATCATTTAGTATATCCACTTTCCTTACAAAGAAGAAACCTGTCAATTGAAATTATTATTATATTAGTTTCAAGTGCAGACAAAATGCTATATATTCTGGTTTGCGTGCAAAAAAAGGCCTTCGTATTACTGTCAAACACCACAAAACTCTGTGACTAATGAAGCCACATAAATAAAGGACAACAGAAATGTTGACTCCTCTAGCATATTCCTTGCCCACTTTCCAACTGTGTTTTGTGTGTATCAGATCATACAGCTACCTGTGTCTACTCAGTTCTGATTTCCGTTCGCACCTTAGACAATTGTTTTCTGGCTACTTGTGGTATATTGTTTCAAACAGAGGCTTGGTTAGTTTGCATTTTTGAAGCATTAGGCTTAATTTATATCAACCTGGGGCAATGTGTGTGTATATTATTGATTCTCAGGAACCACAAAGGTGTCTTTGAATGTATACAATAAACAGTGTTGAGACCACAACTCAAAAACGGCAATAAGTACAGGATTTATGTATTCCACGCCCCATGTACTCAACTACAAGCAGATGGACTGCAATTCAATCTGATGAAATGCAATTTTTTTGAATGTTCATCAAGAATCTTCTGTTCACTAGATTGATGACCACATAAAGCCCACCCTGCAACATCTGCTGAAATCGACTGTCTGGCAAAACCTTAAAGAGTTGTGGTTGTTTGGGGAGGAGGTGCTTCATCTTCAGACAGAAGATTGAGTTTTCAGATCCTCTAATTACACTGCAGTAAAAGGAGCACAATTCAAATGGATTCCATAGTGCAATAGAGAGAAACACTAAACTATGGTCTTGGTATCACATCTCAACATAGCATTGGTGTGTCACTTTCATATCAAGATACTAATGGAACACTGCACCTTATCCCACTTGCATACAACATTCAGGACATTGCACCTATCAATTACTCAGAAATTGAAGAAAAGACCTTAGCTATTATTTATGTGATTCACACATATAAAATTTTATTCTACAGCTGCAAGCTCCAGACCTTTAAGTTTCTTTATCTCTTACAATAATCAAACTTGGTAATCATCCCAGGCTAATTAAAAGCAACAAAAAATTACTCATATAACGGAACTGTACATGCTGCAGTCATCACAGACGACTACTGCAGCAGCAACACCACAGACAGACCAGCAATGCGGGTTGCCAACTCTGCTGCGAAGTCTGGTTGACGCAAGAGTGTTTACAAGCAAGTACCACAGTTGACAACAAACACACAGGTGTGGCCAACGTCCGTCAGAGGGCATCAACCAGCAGCAGACGAAGGGGGCATGATGATCAATGAACTATTTCCCGGCAATCACGTGTGCAAATAGTCCTGGAAATATCTTTCTGCCTGTGGCTAGATAAGCTGGCGCCCTGCCATTCAGCAGGCAGTTCTCGACTCGCCAAGTGCAGGAAAGATAGGAATTAGTTGTTATTTGCTTGATCTGCAGAAGGGATCCTTATTATTTTGGTTTTGAAGGGTGTGTTACTGTTGGTGGTTTATTTTAGTTTGCTTAATAATAATAATAATAATAATAATAAAAGAGTTGGTTCTTGCTCTGTAGATTTAGCAATATGCAACCAGCTGCAAGGGCAAGTTACATTTCCCATTTCCTAATGAGTCTTCTTATAAAGTTCACGACTCCAGTGACTAATTCAACAGTGTTGTTTAATAATGTTAAGTATCTTTGTCCATCTACATACATTGCATTACATTTATTAACTGTAGCTCATTGTTATCTCTTAATGGTCAATATGAGTGCACTTTTCCTCACTAATAAAAAAAAATTAAAAAAATGTTCTCTCTTTTTGGAGCAAGAGTGCCATTTGTTTGAGAAAAAAATTCAAGAGGTTTCAGTAGAGGCCACTGTTCTACCCCATCCCCTCCTCCCCGTCCCAACCTTCTTTCAGCTGACTTCGATCTTCATTTACAGAAAGCAATCTGCTTACAGACTAATGAGGAATGAGGAGGAATGTTGCATGCCCCTAAGTAGTCCTCATTCTGACAACTCATGACATACAGAGCACTCTCTTACACTAGGTCATGAAGTTCATCAAACACAGTTGGCACTACTTTCTTGAGCACAATCAACCCACACCAGAGCAAACATTTTGCCCTCCAAAAGCAACTAACTTCAGTACACAGACTCCTCTTCCTAAGCACGAAGATCACTAAGAGGTTGTTGCTATGATCTGCTTACATGTATTCCAGCTGATATTCACAGCAGGCACAGTGACAACTAGCCTGAAAGTTCTGGCCAGGCACCATCCTCACTGGCCGAACATAGATGCCACACTGTATTAGTATTACTATTAATAATTTATTTTTTCAATTAGCATTCTGCAATGACGTTCAATTTGTCAGCCTAATACAAAGAAACAACGTAAGTGTTTAATAATGAGCGGAAGGGGCTGCAAATAGCTACATGACCAGAAGGCACAACACTACTGTCACAGAAGGAGGTCACATAGAGACAGATACTGCCAATTTTTATGTGCTCTTTCGACACTCATTCTCTTACTGTGGATGGTACATGGTTCCAATGCTGACTTGTCGGGCACTGAACTATATCTCCGACATTGACCATCGTAGCACAGCAGGCATACATGATGGGGCAGTCACTCTGTATCCACTATCGCGTGAAATATCACACCCAAGTGACCATGCAAGATAGCTGTGCGCACGCCTCCCAGCACCACCTGTCATGCACTATCTACATATGCGATCGCCACCTGGTGATTGCAATAAGTCTATTCTGATTTATTGCTCCACTCATTACGCTATCTAAAACTGTACTGTACCCGTCTTACTACATGGCGTACCAACCTGTTGATAACTTGTTCTACGAGATCATTAAATATACTTGCTCCGGACATGTTTTCATGTGTTTTTTGCTTATGCATCATGCACAACAGACAACCGTGATGTGTGTGTTGATGGACATCATGCAAAAGCAATTTTTCCATTAGTAGTTAGAGGGACAGAAATATCAGAACACTTTGTTGTTCACAATGCTCTCCCAGCAGTTGGCTATGAATCTGCCACCATTCCTGCCTTACAATGAGATGGTAGAAAGTGGGAGGCATACGAGAAGGCCTCCAACAGCACTTTGCCACATTCCACATAATGCATCCAGCCATGGTCTTATCACTTTTTCTGTGTGGATATCACCCAGTACTTACCAACTTATGTGGAAACTGGTCCCTCTCACGAGACTGCCGCACCCGACCTTCAACGAAATGTGTGCTTTGTTAACCACTTACTTTCACCGATACTGCAACATCACTGCGTCGTGTGAGGAATTTTATCAGTCATACCACACGTGGGTAGCAGAACTCAAGGGATTTAGTAGGAAATGCTGTTTTGTGACACAAGTAAATAAGGAATTGCATCAAGAGGAGGTGATTAGGGATGCGATCATCTGAGCAGATCTGGACAAGGAGGCGTGTCAGAAAGCTCTACAATTTTAGGATCTTAATTTGGAGAACATTTTAAAATGGGCCCAATCCTTCAGTTTCCCCTCCCACAGGCTGTTGAGTGAGGTGGTATCTGTCGTGTCAGACACAGGAGAGGCATCCAGCTTTGTCAACACAGTGTATGCAGCAATAGTTGAGCATTTTAAAATGGGCCCAATCCTTCAATTTCCCCACCCACAGGCTGTTGAGTGAGGTGGTATCTGTCGTGTCAGACACAGGAGAGGCATCCAGCTTTGTCAACACAGTGTATGCAGCAATAGTTGAGCATGTGCGCGCCCACCCACACACACACACACACACACACACACAGAGTCGCACTTCAGCTTTGACTCATACACAAGGAAAGAAGTCTTGGCCCCACGCCCAGCACTTGTAACCACACACGTCGCACTTCAGCTTTGACTCATAAACAAGGAAAGAAGTCTTGGCCCCATGCCCAGCGCTTGTTTCCGTCATGCCTGGACTGTTTCATAATACAAGTCACAGAAGAGTGCCCCAACAGGTGGGCAGAGTGCGAGGTATCCCAGAAGGGAGGACATCTCCTTTCGTCTGCCACTCTCTGGACAAAAAATATTCGCCTCAACAGGAGTTAATGGACATTAAGATGTTTTCATCAGAATCTCCCACCACTGTCTTGTCACCTAAGAAACTGTTCATCACTCCCAACTTGCACAATAAACAAGTTCAGCTACAGGTTGATACTGGTGCCTCTGTGTCCCCATTAAACACTCAAATTTTTCTCCAACTGAGAGCACCGCCCCTTTAATCCACAACTCACAGCTTGGTGGGAAATAACAAACAAAACATTGTTCTCAAAGGACAAATCACAATCATGCCGACATACAAAAATGCCGTACAACAAACATTTCACCTTCCTTCTTGTTCACAGCATGAATACAGAGAATCTATTCAGCCTTGCAGCTTTTTCAACTTTTGGATTTCGTCATCAATGAATTGGTCTACATGGTTCAGAGCAAATACAGTTTTAGGAATTGGAAACCTAAGTAAGAAGTTGTCTGCCATTTTCTCTGGATCTGGATAAAGCAACGAACTTTACAGTGCACATTACATTAAAGAAGTTGGTGCGTTTTTGCTTCCTCCATGCACAGCTCATGCCCCTCTCACTGTAGGATGCCACCCAGGAAGAACTAAATAGATTGACAACCTTGACCACTGCTGAAACTGTCTCAGCAATTGAATGGATGGTACCGTTGGTTATAGAAATAAAAAACTGTCAGGAAAACTGTGCTTGTGTGGATACTTTAAGCTTACTGTCAATTCCCAGACACTGATACATATCCTATTCCAAAACCAGACATGCTTTTCTCTGCAGTCAGCTGGAGGCTAGCATTTTTCAAAGGCTGATCTTTCTGAAGCTTGTTTACAACTGCTCCTGGACGAGGAATTGCAGAAGGTTCTGGTGACCAACATGCTGCACGAATTCGGGTTGGTCAGTGCCCCAGCCATCTTCCAAAGGTTACCCAAGCAGCTGCTGCAGCATGTAAGGGCTGCATAAATTACATAGGTGGCAATGTGGTGACAGGGCCACAATGAGAGAACACTTAGAGAGCTTGTGGCAGCTGTTCACACCCTCCAGTCTGCAGGCCACAAATGTAATTTCAGAAAATATCTTCTTCTTCTTTTCAACAGTTGATGGAATAGCTGGGACACATCATCACTTGTGATGATATTAAGCCCTCACATAAGGTATTTGAAGCCATCATCGCACTCCCCACCCCCCCACCCCCCACACACACCACGAATTTAACGGAGCTCCAGTCCTCCTTGGGGAAGGTGACATATTGCGGGAATTTTATCCCGGGTGTGGCATTGCTTGTGCACCTGCTCAACTACCTGTGGAAGAAGGGCGTGCCCTTTGTATGGTCACAGGTATGTGAACAGGTGTCAAGGGTATGATGCAGGTCCTCTTATTGACACCGTGTCTTGCCACATTTCAATTGAGTAAACAGCTAATGGTGGCAGTGGACACATCTGAACAGAGCATGGGGGCCATCCTGCGACAGAGAGAATCAGAGGGCTCTGATTATCAAATTGCATTTGTGTCAAAGACACTAAATGCCACAAAGAAGCAGCATTCAAAATTTTAAAAAGAGGTCCTTGTGATCATCTTCGGGCTGAAGATTCCACATATTTCTATATGGAACAAATTTTAACCTTATTACAGATCATAAACTGTTCATCTCCGTCATCAGTCCCACAACAAAGCAACCTGAGATGACTACCCCCTGACTCCACAGCTGGGCACTCTTTCTCAGTAGGTACAATTATGAAATTCACTTCCACAATATCACTCAACACACCAATGTGGACACTTTGTCCTGTCCCCTCAACTGACCCCGCTACAAGTTCGATCAAGATGAGATCTCTCGTACTCCCAGTTGGATGAAGAGGCTCAGCAGGCAGTGCATGCTTTTTCCAATAACAGGGGACCAATGGCTGTGGCCATGCCCCTTTTTCAATAACAGGGACCCTTGGGGCTGTGGCCATGACCACCTTATAACACGTATGACAGTATGTAGAACAGGGCTGGTTGGACCAAAATCCTGACTCCAACCCATTGCAGCATTACTTCCACCTCCACCACCGGTTAATCCTGGTGGATGGAGTTATCCTACTAACTGCAGATCAAATGTTTCTCTGGATAGTCCCACTGGAACCCCTGTGTCTGACAATCTTAGGGCTCTTGCACCAAGGTCACTGGGGAATCGCACGAACTACATCGCTCACCCCACACCATGTGTACTGACCAGGCAAAGACCAGCAGCTCGAACATTTTGTCCACAAGTGTCACGAGTGTGAACAACAGCAAGTGGCTCCCTCTGGTTTTCTCATCCTGCTCGACACCCTCGAGCCCCCATGGAAACAGGTTTATATCAATTTCATGGCCATCTATCTGGATACTGGCTGATTGTCCTGAATGTGTACTACAAACTTCCACACATTGTCAACTGTTGATCCACGACTGCAGAGGCTATGGTTGTAGCACTCTGCAGAATTTTCATTATTGGTCTTCCTCTCACACTGGTGTCAGACAACGGACCACAGTTTTGCTCTAAGGTTTTCGGCGAGTTCTGCTACAGAAACGGCGTTCACCACACGCTGCCCCCCCCCCCCTCCCCCTCCCCCCCCCCTCTGCCCTCTCTCCAACCAAAGGGTGAGACCGAAAGGCTCTTGCAAACATTTAAAGCTCGAATGAAGAAATATGTGGTCAGTATTCTTAAGAATGAAGTGATAACCCTTTTTTGAGTTCATACAGGTCAATGCCCATAGGGGAGAAGTGTCCACTGGATCTCCACCATGGCACTCAGCCCCATATACTCTTTCATCTGATGCTGGCAACAATCTGGGGCATTCTGTCACACTATCTCCATGGTTGCAGCAGGACATCTATGTGTGGCTTTGGATGACAGTACAAGTGGATTCTGGCAGTCAACTGGCAGCAGTGGGGATGCTGCATGTTCATGATGGCCTCGGGGAGTGACACGCCTTCAAAATCAGCCCTACCTGCAGCAGAGGATGCAACTGCTGCCACCTCTAGGCTCTGCAGCAGTCACACATCATGACAATGCCTTCTTTTGTTTCTCTTCCATTGACACCTCATCTATATCCCCTCTTCCTCCTCCCACACTGTTGTTGCCCTCTGGCTTGCAGCACTATTTACAAAACTTTCCTCCACCCCAATCTCTCTCTGTTTTTAGGCAGCCCAAGATGGATCGGATGTTGGAAGGAGATTAGGCTGCAGTGTCAGAGCCACCAGTGTGCCTCATCCAATGCTGCTGCTTTCCATGCCACAACCTGACATGGATAGGGCATAGCCTCCACTACCAGTGCTGGAGCCTCCACTACTCCAACTGCACTGCCAAGCGGGGGGCTTCTAGCCATATGCTCCCATCCCCACTGGCCAGGAACCTGTGATGCTGGAGGGGCTATCTGACACCCTTCTGAAGATATTGGTCCAGTTGAGAGTGCTGCCTGGGCACCTGGCTGGGCAGTGGTCACCTTGCTGAAATGCAGATCACCGCTTCCCATGAAAGAAGGGATGTTACCACCCACTCGGCTACCACCTAGTCATCAGGCATCAGCCGACACTTCCTACATCAGCCGTCATCGCACTGCAGACATATATGATGTGACAGTCATGCTGCATCCACTATCGCCTCACGCGGCTGCCAGGAGTTGACACCACAGCCGAGCAACCGCAAATGACAGCTGCACAAGTGAATCCTAGTGCCATCTGCCACATTCTGCCTATGTATGTGATTGCTACCCAGCAGTAGCACTCACAAGGGATGTCCCTTGACTTCAACAGGAATTTGTGTTTAAACATTTGTACACAGACTCATCACCTCACATTTCTAACCACCCCTGCAATTGCGTGTGATTTTGTTGGTCTCGGTTTGACCACCTCTACATCTACATCTCCATCAATACTCCGCAAGCCATCTGACATTGTGCCATGGTGAATACTTCTGGCTCCACTAACAACCTCCCCTCCCCCTCTTTTCCCTGCTCAACACACACAAGACAGTGCTTGCAGCCTTGGATGTGGAGAGGGTGTTAATACACCAGTCAGTCAGTTACATCAGCAAGTAGCTGACATATTTAGTATATATGTGGCTGTAATGTCATACATATACAGAAAAAATGAACGAAGTCATTAATGCCTGTAATGTTTTAAACAGCGTGGAATCCAAATTAAGAAGGCACTGTCCAATAGAAAATGGTGTAGGAGCAGATGATGACACTTTTGCTACATTTCTGGTGGATTTGATGATTCAGAAACATGAATATTCATTTGACTGCTCAAATAAAGTTACACTGGTTAGTATAGTGGATGGCAATTAATAGTGTTCAAGATTGTAGTGGCAGTGGTGGAAACAGTACTCTTCAAAGAGAAGCTAGCAGTTCTGTTGACTACAAACCTTCACCAGAAAAAATTTCAGTACTGTTAGTACTTCAACAAAATTCTGGAAGAACATCTTTAATGTTTTTATGATGATTATCATACATGTCCATGTAAAGTTGTGATCTATAGCTTGTTATGGATGAGACTCCATATACAACAAGCACATTGAACATCATCAAAGTAATATTTGATTACACAGAGAGGAAAAAGAAGTAATGAATATCTACTTCAAGAAACAAGGCAATCAGAGAACTGGAGATTAAACAACACTTTATATCCCAATCTGACAGCAAGGAATGAAGGAAAATGTATCCATTACTTGTATGTGAAATTTTGGGCAATGTAAGAAGCAAGAGAAACTGAACACACAAAGTCTAAATGTCCTTCAGATTTCATAGCATGCTTCAAGAATGAATACAGACTTGGTATAGACACATCACTGCTTTCTTGACAGTCACAGATGTACTGGAACACCAAGCTATTCGCCATTTTGGAGGCCATTTTGCCGTAGAAGTAACCAGAAAACTTCAAGTTTTCAGATACAGGACAGTATTTTGAACACTGATCAAAGTGGATTTAATTATGAACTAACTTATGGTGCAACACTATCTACAATACGAAAGGGGAAAAATCAACAGTTGTCTTGGACCAGTCTGAACACAATATAACTCAGTTATACAATAGATGTGACTCTCAGTGAGTGAACACCTAACAAAAAACCTGTATATTTGTCCCCCCCCCCCCCCCCCCACCCAAAAAAAAAAAACTACTTTTGGCCTCAAATTTAAAATGGTTATTGAAGACAATTTTCCACCAAACATCAAACATTCATTTGGAGGCTAGCACAAGTGGGATAATGTCAAAGGACCATTTAACATCATGAATGTTGTTAATGGCAATGTCACAAATAACAAATAACCTTAAGTGTATACTACTTTGTGATTGATGGACTGCTCACAAGGACACAACAATACTAAATGATTTATTTGCAGGTTAAGGCACTGAACACACGATCATTTCATCAAAATCAACAAAATATACACAGCCTTTGGAAGTATATTTCTCTTGGCAATAAAAATATGTGCAAGAAGGATAACAGACTCTATAAGAACCCTCTGCAGAGACTTCAATACTAAACTTTCTTAATGGATGGATTGACATTAGTGTTTAACACCCTGTCGACGATGAGGCCATTAGAGATGGAGCACAATTGCAGATAAGGGAAGGATGGGGAGGGAAAATGGCAGTGCCCTTTCTCAAAGGAACAATCCTGGCATTTGTTAGAAGTGATTTACGGAAATTGCAGAAAACCTAAATCACAATGACCGGAAGCGGGTTTGAACCATCATCCTCCCAAATGCGTGTACAGCGTGCAGTATGCCACCTTGCTCCGTCATTCTATCATTCATGCACCAATGTATCAGCCCACGCTTCAATACCCCAGCACATGTTGCTGAATTCAAGAACTTGATTCAAGTGGCATTTGGTTTTGCACCTCAAGACTGTTATTCTGAGGATTGTCCAGATCTGAGGATTGTCCAGATATTCCTTTCATCAAATGTGCATATTGTTTCATGCATTTTGTTGAGGAACAAACATACATTTTAAAGTCTGATAGTGGGCAAACTAAGAGTAACACAATAGAATGCTTTCACCATCCTAATCACAGTGGTATGTAAAGCTTCCACGTACAGCTGGAACCCTAAATTCCTGTTCCACAACAGATTTCCTTACGTGAAGTACTTGGGAAAGCATAGAACAACATAATGTGGCTTCAGATATTGTGTAATTGTTTTGTGGAAGCTGTAAAGATGCATCTTATTTGTTTGCAATGACTGACGCTGTACATTTCATTGTGACCACCAGGAAACATAATTTTGGAAGAACTAATGAAGTCATACCATTTCCTTTGGAGATTAAGAATTGTTTTAATCTTTTTTTTTTTTTTTTCCTCTGTACTTAAATTTGTAGGCTATTTACTGAGGCACTATTCAAGCTTAAGTCATCTGAAGCTGACAAGAAAAAGTGGGAATGAGGTGCTGTACTTTGGACTGAAAAACCTTCCTTATATAGTCGACCATTGTTCAAGTATCTCTCAATATTAGGATGTTCAGACTACTTTCAGTACGTGACAAACCTTTATTCAGCACTTGATTTTTGGCTGCTGTGCTGTTTAACTACCCACGTTGTCATATTGTCCAAGCAACAGGAGGGTCACCATGTAGCTTTAGCTTGGATTGAAGTAAGGCTAATCCGAAAACACTACATTTACCACTTGACACTGATAGCATTCACATGCCTCTGTCTGACTGTGGGATTCGTGGTTCCTCCATCACGTAAACAACCAGATGCATGCCACTATTCAAGACCCACACAAGATAGTATCAACTACTGATGCAGACAAACCATGTCTCCTGCAGTGCTTCAGCATTTGCAGATGAAAGCAAGCAGTACATTATAGCCAAGCAGTGAAGATGGTATCATCCCTCGTGTGATTGTAATGTGAGATTCGGTACCCATTCGTCACTGCGTACAGCTCTCTTCTGTGCACTTCTTCCATAGATACCTCCCTATTGTAAAAGTACTGACTTTCATGTGTCTACTTCATTTTATGAAGACCAACTCAACCTGAAATGACATTATCACTTAAAGTCACACAAGAGAAGACAGTGCTGGGACTAGATATATAGTGTCTCCCTTTTATTCTTAGTCAATTATTGGTGAGGCACTGTTCTATAAAACTAGAGATTTTGTCTTTGTTTTCAACTGTCTTTCTACATGTTGAGATTTTCATTTGTGCATCAATGACTGCAAAACAAAGACCAATCTGTGTCACTCATTCACGAACTTTTTTTTCCCCGAGGTAAACGAGTGTGTTTTCTTCAAATGTAGTAAATCTTGCCACCACAAATTAAAACCTTACGACTGACAGAAACACAGTAGGAATTCACTTATGCAGCACTGCTGTTTCTTTCACAAATCACAGTAATCAAACAAAGATGAAAGTTGTCAAAACAAGTAAAACAAAAAGGATACTGGTAGAGCAATAATTACTGCTCTCAATAAGAAGAATTTGGAATATTACAATAACACGACAGTAGATGCAAAAATATGGAAATAACATATACTAACCATTTCCATATACAGGTGTGAAATAAAATCAAAGCAATAACCAAAACTAAACAGACAATTATTAAAAATTCTATGTTATAAAATATGTAACGAAGATTACGAGGGCTGATAAAAAGGGTAAAACAGAGATTGGGAGAAGAGACAGAGGGAACAGGCACAAGGTGTCACTGCAAAAACTTAATGTGTTTAATGAACCTTAGAAGTTCATACTGCAAAAGGGTAAAAACTATTAATGTATTTGCAGAAATCTTACCTCCGGTATGAATGGTGGTATATTATTCTTCTTATCTTCAGATTGTGATTGGTCACATACCTTCTTCAATGATGCTGTGACACTTTCAGCTCTCTTTGCTGAAGTGTTCTTGCGTACAAGCACTTTATTTGATCGGTTGCATTTGTTCCTTGAGCCAATAACTGGACTTCCTGGTTCTCTGTCTGTACTGGTGGTACTTCCCATAGTAACAGGCAAATCTGGAGAGCAGCTGCTTTCTGTTAACACAGAGAAACATGAGGAATCTGATTCTTCCAATTCTTTCTTAAAGTCATCATCTAAAAGAAGGGCTGCTGTACTTTCTGAAACTTCCTGTGTCAAAGTGGTTTCATGCTTTTGGATTCTCAGTTTAGTAGCTACATTAATCTTCACATTGTGCTGCAACATATTTTCTGCAAGAGCATTACCATGTGGCTTGTTTGAAGTGCCAGAAACATAGTTTTTTCTATCTAAAACTGACATTACTGTTTCTTTGGAGCTAGTAGCAATAGGCTTCCGATATGCTGTCTGAAGATGAGTTTCCATACCTACAAATTCATTCTGGAGACAATCAGAGTTTGTAATACAGGCTTTTTTCATACATGATGGGGAACTGTCTACATCCCTTGAAACCAAAGATGAATTTTCCTCATTATCTGTTACGTCGGCAAAAAGAGTTCTTACTTTCATCAAACTCTCTTCAGAGATCTCCACTTTTTTACCACAACCTGTGACAAAACCACCATACAGTTTCATCCTTTCATTACCTATAACATTTTGTTTCTTATCGACCAGCCTTACTTCATTTTCAGATTCTGAATCAGATATTTTCTTGCTTCCAGTAGTTCTGTCTGATAGTCGTTTTTTCACTATCTCATGTGATAATACATCTTTTTTCTTAAGAGACTGATTTCCAGTTGTTTCTTTTCCTTTCACATGCTCTACAGTCAGTGTATTCTCTAAGGCATTATCTGTTAACTCAGAAAACAGATTTCTGACTCTTACCAGACTTTCTTCCGAAATCTCCACCTTTTTACCACCAGCTGTAACAAAACCACTACATGTATTTAGTCTTTTGCAGTTGACAGAATTCTCTTCCTTGTTAAGTAGATTCACTTCATTTTCAAATTCTGTTTCAGATTTTTTCCTAGTTCCAGTACACCTGTCTGGTGATGAGTTTTTCACTTTCTCAAGGCATACTGCATCTTTCTTCTCGACACTGTATTTCTCAGTTGCTTCTTTTCCCTTCATATTCATTAATGTCAATGCAGTTTCTTGAACATTCTCTGTTATATCAGAAAACAGATTCTTGACTCTCACCAAACTTTCTTCTGAAACACTCACCTTTTTACCACCAGCTGTAACAAAACCACCACATATATTTAGTCTTTTGCAATTGGTAGAACTCTCTTCTGTGTCATGCAGATTCACTTCATTTTCAAATTCTGCATCAGATATTTTCCTAGGTCCTGTATTCTTCTCCAATGATGAGTTTCTCACTTTCTCAGGGGATATTACATGTTTCTTCTTGGCACAGCATATCTCAGTAGCTTCTTTTTCCTTCACGTTCATTAAAGTCAACGTAGTTTCTTCAATATTGTCCGTTATATCAGAAAACAGATTCTTGACTCTCAGCAAACTTTCTTCTGAAACACCCACCTTTTTACCACCAGCTATAAGAAAACCACCAAACATATTCAGTCTTTCACAATTTACAGAACTTTCTTTTCTGTCAAGCACCTTCACTTCATTTTCAAATTCTCTGTCAGATATTTTCCTGGTAGTTATATTCTTGTTCAGTGACAACTTTTCCCCTTTCTCAACAGACATCATATCTTTCTTCTTGGAAGAATACGCTTCATGTGCTTCTCTCACCTTCATATTCCTTACTGTAAAAGTATTATTTTCATTTTCTGTTATATCAGAAAAAACATTCGTGACTCTTGCCAAACTTTCTTCTGAAACATTAATTTTTTTTCCACTGGCAGTACACAAACCACCAAACATACTAAGTTTTTTGAAATTTACAGGATTTTTTTCCTTGTCAAGAATTTGAACTTCATTTTCAGATTCTGTGTCAGATATTTTCGTGATTTTCATTGCCCTCTCTTGTGATGATTTTGTCACTTTCCCAGAGGATACACGATCCCTTCCTTTATAAGTGTACATCTCAATTGCTTCTTTTGCCTTCAAATTCTCCACAGTCAATGTAGTTTCTTCAACATCTTCTGTTATATCAGAAAAAAGAGTTCTGACTCTTTTGAGACTTTCTTCTGTAACATCCACCTTTTTACCACCAGCTGTTAGAAAACCACCACATATATACAGACTTTTGCAATCCACAGAGCTTTCTTTTTTGTCAAGAATTTGAACTTCATTTTTAGATTTAATCTCATATATTTTCTCTATTTCCATATCCTTGTCTTGTGATAAATTTTGCACTTTTCCATGGAAGATTACATCTTGTCCCTTAAAAGCGGACTCACCAACTGTTTCTTTTTCCTCCATATTCCCTACAGTAAAAGTAGTTTCTTCGACATTTTCTGTTATATCAGAAAACAGATTTCGGACTTTCATTAGACTTTCATCAGAAACATCCACCTTTTTACCACCAGCTGTAAAAAAACCACTACACATTTTCAGTCTTTTGCACTGGACAAAATTTTCTTTATTGTCAAAAGTTTTAATTTCCTTTTCAGATTCTATGTTGGATGTTTGCTTGATTAATATTGTCTCATTTAACAATGCCTTTTCCACTTTATCTGACAATGTTACACAAATTTTCTTTGAAGAACACCTATCATCTGTTGTGATTCTATTTGCTTCCTTAGGAACAAAATTACTTGGTGCCTTCAATGTGTTCTTTACTTTTTGTGATGAAAGTTGTGAAATTTCAACATCTCTGCCACTAGCAGCAGCAAAATTGAATGTATCAGTTTTTTCAGGTGACGCATTTGTTCCCAGTTTTCTTTCTGTCACATACATAGTGTCCAATGTTTTCACAGATTCATCATGCACACTAATATTCCTCTCAACCAATGGTAAAATAGTTTCTGCATTTCGCTGAGATTTCTTGAACAGTTCAATCTCCTTTTTTCTCTGTGCCACAGCAGTGTGATTATGTCCCTCAGCAACAGTATCCATTACGTCATCAAACATTTCCTCTGCTTCGTTAAGGGATGCAAGAGATATTTCAAACGGTTTACTGGCAGCAGTCTGAAACCCACAACTGAAATAACTCTTGACTGCCTGCACTTGCACTGCAGAAATATCTTCTGAGCATTTCTCTGCTCCGAGATCAGTCTGTCCCACAGTTTCCGGTACAGTCAATTTATTCAAAGACTCAGACAAATTACGAACCATTAGTGACACTTTTCTTCCTCTCTTCCCTTCTTCCTTATGCTCTGCCAGAGCTTTCTTAATATGTTGCTTGTTTAACACAGTGCATTTGTTCTTTTCCTCATATATGGCAGAACCTTTCAAATCTCTTCTCCTCGCTTGCACAATGATGTTCTTGCAATCATCCTCATTCATCACAGAAATGTCTGACAGCATACTCTTTGCTCTGTCCAGAGAAGTAGCTGATACAGTAATATCTTTTCCAGCAGCTGTCATAAATCCTCTATTTAAATTACTCTCACTACCTAGACCTTTATAAAATTCAGCACTTGCACCTTCTGTCTGTATTCCGTGGCAATTATCTGGATACTTAGTACTAGCTTCCACCTTTAAGGACTTCCGTGACAAAGTGGCATCACTTTCAGCACAAGTCACGTAGGTAGATTCAAATTTAGTTTTAGTATTCTCTAACATACTTCCAGCTACATTACAAATGGTATCACATTCACTATTTAGCAAATTATTGTTGCCTTGAGTACCCAACAGAGCCTTCATAGTTTTATGTGAAGACCTCTTTTGTAGAGGGCTCTTAACATCAGTGGACATTATGTACTTGTGCTCATTATCCTCTCCATAAGCACTCTCTGTTGATCTTGACTCAATTACCTGTGCCAAAATATTTCCATCTTCTTGTTTATCATCAGTCACATTACTTGTAGAACTATTTATTTTAAATTTTACAGAATGTTTCTTTGTTCCATCCAGCTGCATTTGCAACATGCTGAGGTGTGAATCTGCTATATCACAAACATCCCTGGGGAATTCTGATGATACGGTATTATTTACTCTAACAAACTCTCGCTTTTTTAAGTACTGCAATGTTTCACCACTGGAAGAAGAATCTGCAGCATTCTCCACTTTACTTTGAAACTGTCTTGTTATGTGCATAGCCTTTTCAGGCACTACACTACATCTTTGAAAGTTAGTCCGATTTCTGTTGGATGAGGAAACTGTATTTGTATTTGCTACACTGAACACATCACCGTCTTTAAGTAGAGTATCATCTCCTGTGGCTTCTAGCTCCATCATATTCTGAAACATATGCCTAGCTTTCTGCAAGGATTTTTCAGGGATTGTGAACTTTTTTCCACTTGCAGTGGAAAACCCAACCTGTAACGGTACTGAAACTGTATCACTGCTATTTACAAGATTTACTGATGTAATTCTGGAAGCTTCCAATTCTGAATTGTCACTTTTTACCCCATTTCCTTTGCAATTTTTTGTGTCATTATTCACTGACACTTTATGTTTTGTTTTATTTCCTTCTCTTATGGTAATTGTCTCTATCAAACTCTTTTGCGGTGTTGTACACATCACCTGCCCATCAGTTTGTTCAATATTCGGTTCAATAATATCTCTAAACAAATTGCAAGCTACATCCAGACTCTCTTTTGACATTTCAATTTTCTTTCCTTTGGCAGTTGTAAAAGACACTCCATAATCAGATGTGTCTAAAACCTTAATATTTAAAGTATCATTCTGAGCACACAACCCTTTTTCACCATTGTCCACTGAAGATAATGTAACAGTAGCTTGAGTCTGTAAAAATTCACCACTACTAGGAATTTTCTCATAATGCTTCCCATAGTTAAATGCTGATATTTTACACATTTCCTTCGAATTATCATTCAAAGAATTGCTGTCCACATGAGTTTTTGAGCTGTGAGATCCTGCATTGCAAATTGTAGGGGAGATCACCATATCATATTTCTTCTGGAATACTTGGGTCACGTTCCCCATATGAGATTCTTGGTGGCTAGACTCATTTTCACTAATACTGTTACTTTCTGATTTAATACTGAAGTGAATTGGTTCCCTTTTATTATATTCTGTGTAACATGCATGTTCAACACTATCTTCAGTCATATTTTTTAAGAGATACTGGGCAGAACCTATCAGACTACTCTCCTTTTCTGTTTCATCAGTGATCTTACATTCAACAGAATTTTTCTGCTCGCACCTGAGCAAAGCTTCTCCATTCGTTTGTTCCTTCTTACCGACAAGCTCTGTTGTCTTTTGAGTTGCAGCTGTAAAACTGCTATCAAAGATATGTTGATGTGACTTGAGGAAACTTGTTTCATTATATTCTTCAGCAGCAGGCCCCTCTGAACCAATTTCTTCAATTTCATGATAATTGAATTGACAGATTTTAGGAATTTTCTGTTTTACTTCAGGCTGTTTTATAATACAATTAGTTTTAGTATATCCTCTGTCCAAAGAAATATTTTCAGAAGCATCAAGCTCTTTTTTTGATTTCTTAGCCAGATTCCTTGAGCTTTCAATGCCTGTATCAGAATCAGGTCGGTTACGTTTCAGACTGCAATGACTTTGAGTCTTTAATTCTATAGGATTCTGTAGCAAATTTATTTCATTTTCATCCATATTACATAATTCTATTCTATTTTTGCCACCATTTAAATCATTTTCCTCTGTTCTAATATTTTCTTCATCAACACAATTTTCACCAGGAAGGGCATTTATATTTTCCAGCAAACTGGACGGGCATTTGTTTCCTGTATGCAAACTGTTCAAGTTCTGTGTATTACAAGGTCTGTCAGCTGTTCCAAGTATATCACACTTATTGTTGAATTCAGCAACTATTGTTTCAACATTATCAAAGACTACATTCAGCTGTGTGTCCGAGACGAATGGTTGCAGGTTATTAGAAACAGGCTTCTTGAACACATTTGCTACTTGCATACTTTTAACTTCCTCAATACATGTTCTCTTTGCAATACTCTGGTCTCCCAGAGTTCCATGACTACCGCTTTTCCTTTTTCTTCCATTAGCAATAGTATTATTTCCCAAAGTTTTAAGAAAAGCATTATCTGAATTACCTTTTGATTTTTCTTCTGAAGTGTTACATTTTTTCAGTGAGTTATAAGTGTTCGCAAAATTCCCGACAGCCGACTGTTGGCCTGCAGGAGTCAAATTCCACTCACTAAATGGTAGAAAATCGGTCTCTTTCCTAGAGATTTGCTCCAAATCTTTCTTTAAGGAAGTGCTGATATTTTCATTCTGAAAGCAGTTGATTGCTTCTAAAGCTTCAGCTGACTGTAGCATATTACTGAGAACAGTATCAACAGAAGGAAATTTTGTAATGTTTACAGTGTTACATGTTCCCAGTTCTGAAATATAAGCAAACTTTTTATTTCGCTTCAGACTGGACTTAACTGAAACTACACGATGCCTCAGTGACTCTGTTTTATCTGGTATGACATTATCACGTTCAACACAGTTATTTATTAAAGTACTATTGCACTGTGGAAGGTCTTTTTCATATTTTGAAAACTGTTCAGCTCTATTGGATGTCTGAGAAGGTACCTGAGGTTTACAAAGAAAGTCTAATTTTTCTTGAAATCCTGAGACAGAAGGATCATACTTCTGTCCCTTGTGAACATTAAGAAACTTAATTTTCTTTTTGTTTGCACAAACTTTTTTATTTCTTTCAGAGTGGATGGGAGTTGATGTTTTATTCACAACCATTCTACTGCTATTAGATGTAATGTTTTCAAATTCAATTGGTGATACACTCTGGGATCTATATGGCTCTTTTTTTTGTGATACAAAGTTATCAGAAATTTCACAGTTTTCAACTGGAGAGCAACAACCTGAAGCTAAGACTTCAGATGCCTGGCACACTTCTTCAAGAGTACTAAATGAAAAGTCATGTAAAAACTCCTGAGTTTTGTGTAACACTGGAGAAAAAAACGTGACACCATCTTTCTGTTGCTTCTTGTCTGCTTTTGCTTTAATAACAGGTGAAACAGGGCTTTCAAAAATAAAAGTGCCACTCAAATTTGGGCTTTTTGATAGCTCTTTAGACATATTTGCTGTGGGACCATCATCAGTTTCACTTTTATTCTGATCTTCATTAGCTGTAGTGTCACTCTCCCGGTCAGGGTAAATTTTGTTCCCTTTGCGAAAAAGTCTTTTAGCTTTCGGTCTAAACTTGGATAACTTCCCCAATTCATGGAAATGTTTATGGTCACCATTGGGCAATGGTGTTTCCGATAATGGGTCTGACTTCAAGCAAGTCTTCTGCCTAGAAACAGTTACTGGAGATACCAACAAATCAAGCACTTCCCTCACCAGATATGGCTCGTTTGCAGATGTGCTACAAGCAAGAGATATGTCTGAATACTTTTCTATACCAGTTAATACTGTTGTGTTTTGCAAAGTGTCATCTGAGGACAAAATCTCACTGGTACAAAATTCTTCATACGCTTTGCATAATTTTTTAGGTTTCACACTGTGAAGTACTTCACTGCATTCCATCAAAGACTCACTCAGGTTGTTTTGTGATTGTTCCTCCTTCACCTCTGGTGTGAAAAGTGTGCGAGGCTGAAAGAGAAAAAAGTATTATGAGCCATAATATCAAAGTTGGACAAATCAAATGGCATTAGATATAATAAAGCTTACAGTTTACAATAAAAAAGACAACAAAGTGTGATCAAGTAATAACTTTCAGCTGCTGAATCAATAAGGTGGCCTGAATTAATGAAATTTATACAACACATTTATGGATATCGTTTTGTGAACTTCACAGTGTTCCACCATTACTTCCCATTCTCCTGGAAAAAACTAATGTTGCTTATAACGTACAGACAACAAAAATGAGTTGAAAGAATCAATGTCGTGGAACCTCCAAAAGTTCCAGTAATATTTATTTATTCACAAAGAACCAGCTCTGGTCAAGTGACAGACTAACACTACATAAAGTTAAAGCTAGGTTCCTTGCTGTCAAATGGATAACCATTTTTAGTTGCAGTACCTGTCAGTGACATATGCTGCAGCTAAACTCAGTTATTCATATGATGCCAAAGAATCTTCCTTTAGTTTGATGTTGTGTTAATCTGCAACTTGAAGATGGTTGTTTGATCAAAACTGACTGTCTGTGAATAAATAAATGTTACAGCAGCTTTTGGTGGGTCCATGATGCCATTCTTTAAATTCATTGAAGCTGTGCAGCACTGTTCACGGAAAATACAAATGAGTTGCATGGCACATTCCTGACATCCCTGTCAACAACATGAACCCCAAGTCAAACGTGCACATGTCAGGGAAAATTCTGTTTTAAATGTTCACTCAGTATTACAATGCCACTTCATTTGTTTTTTCTTTTTTTCTGGCTTGTATCTGATGAACATAATTACATTAAAACTGTGAGCAACAAAAACGTATTGACTTTACTCCTCACTGTTATGTGTGAATCTCGCATGAAAGAAAAGGGTAAGGTTTAACATATAACATCCATAGGTAGCAGCACTTTTGTACAATTTGACTGACAGGAATGCTGTGTATGGTAGGTCCTACTTGTACTTGCCTGCCATAAAAAAAAGAGAGAAAGAATAATACAGCCATATTGTGCTATAGCACTTACTTCCTGTCATTTGCGTGTTTCATGGACTTTAAAGAATGATTTTTTGTGGGTTATGCAAATTTCTTCTGTCATCTAAGTAAGCATCTACATACACTGTGTGATAAAAAGTATCTGGACACCTTCAAAAACACACGTTTTTCATGTTATGTGCATTGTGCTGCCTCCTACTGCCAAGTACTCAATATCAACGACCTCAGTAGTCATTAGGTGTCATGAGAGAGCAGAATGGGACACTCTGCGGAACTCAAGAACTTAGAACATGGTCCGGCAATTGGGTGTCACTTGTGTCGTACATCTGTATGCAAGATTTCCACACTCCTAAACATCTCTAGGTCCACTGTTTCCGATGTGATAGTGAAGTGGAAATGTGAAGGGACACATACAACACAAAAGCGTACAGGCTGAGCTCGTTAGTTGACTGACAGAGACCGCCAATAGTTGAGGGTCATAATGTGTAATAGGCAGACACAGGAAGGATTGTGTACACAATGTGATCAAAAGTATCCGGACACCCCCCAAAACATATGTTTATTATTTTTTCTGATGGATAATGAAATGGAAAAGTCAAAGAGGGTCGTAATGTGTAATAGGTAGACACCTATCGAGACCATCACACAGGAATTCCAAACTGCATCAGGATCCAGTGCAAGTATTGTGACAGTTAGGCAGGAGGTGAGAAAACATCTACATCTATACTCCGCAAGCCACCCAACGGTGTGTGGCGGAGGGCACAAACTTGGATTTCACGATCGAGAGGCTGCTCATAAGCCACACATCACGCCAGTAAATGCCACACGATGCCTCGCTTGGTGTAAGGAGCGTAAACATTGGACGATTGAACAGTGGAAACAACGGTTGTGTGGAGTGACATATCACGGTACACAATGTGGCGATCCGATGACAGGGTGTGGGGATGGCGGATGCCTGGTGAACGTCATCTGCCAGTGTGTGTAGTGCCAACAGTAAAATTCAGAGGCAGTGGTGTTACGGTGTGGTCGTGTTTTTCATGGAGGGGGCTTGCACCCCTTGTTGTTTTGTGTGGCACTATCACAGCACAGACCTACATTAATGTTTTAAGCACTATCTTGCTTCCCACTGTTGAAGAGCAATTCAGGGATGGCAATTGCATCTTTCAACACCTGTTCATAATGCACGGCCTGTGGCGGAGTTGTTACATGACAATAACATCCCTGTAATGGACTGGCCTGCACATAGTCCTGACCTGAATCCTAAAGAATACCTTTGGGATGTTTTGCAATGCCAACTTCACACCAGGCCTCACCGACCGACATCGATACCCCTCCTCAGTGCAGCACTCCATGAAGAATGGGCTGCCATTCCCCAAGAAACCTTTCAGCACCTGACTGAACGTATGCCTGCGAGAGTGGAAGCTGTCATCAAGGCTAAGGGTGGGCCAACACCATATTGAATACCAGCATTACTGATGAAGGGCGCCACGAACTTGTCAGTCAGTTTCAGCCAGGTGTCTAGATACTTTTGATCACATAGTGTAACTACTGTGAAGGTCCTTTGTATTTGGAGGGAGGGAGGCATGTAAAACCAGTAAGGAATTGTGAATTACATATAGCAGTTTTTTGCAATTATGTATTATCTTCTTTATAAGACCACTATTTGAAAGAAAGGGCATAAGGAATATAAGAGTTTAACATCCCATTGACACCGAGGTCAGAAATGAAACAGTAACTCAAAAAAGTAGAGGAGGAAATTGGCCATCGGCTTGGTGAAGGAATAATATTAGCATTAACCTGCCATGATTTAGAGACACAATGGAAAACCTAAGGGCAGGTATTTGACTTCTCAAATGCAAATTAGTGCCTTCTATTCTATCACTTCATACAGTTTGGTCCACGAGGTCATTTGCTGTTGGTGATAGAATATGTTTTTATATGTCTGTAGCAGTAGCAGTGATTTATGGCTGCATTATGTCAAGTACATAGGTAAATGAGTGACCAGAATAAGCTACTTGTCAAATTCTCTACCACCAAAAGAGGCTGTAGCAGTTCATCCGCAAAGAAGGGGGTGGTTATCACACTTTCTAACTGTTTCAACAATATGTAGTTCCCACTCATACAGTGAATAATGGAATGTAATACATGCACATGATGGAGACAATCAACAAATTATCTGTACATAAATGGTGACAGTGTCATCACAATGATGCTTTACCTCACGTCACAAACTGTTGTTTGGACTACTTGGTAGCAAGCAACATAAACTGTGTACCCACACAGTCTAGAATTCTGCTCATGCTTCATCCGTCTTCTTTCTGATGCTATAGTCGCTTTCATGAACTCAGGTGGCTCAAAGTCATGCATGTCAGACCCGTAAGTCCCCCCCTGCTTCACCCCTGGACCTGTAATGTTACCTTGTATGGTTCCTGCTTGTGAGTAATCACAATTCAATTCTTCTGTGTGTTTGTTTTCAGTTGATGTCATGGACTTATTCTGGTCTACAGATAGTTGAGGATGATACTGAAGAGCAATTTTCAGTGCATAGCAAAGTTTCTAGCCCCCTGAACATGTAATATATGATGTCCAGATATTTCTGAGAAATTTGCTCAGGACAATGAAGCTAGACAGCACATTAATTTTACCTAAGCATAAAAATTGATGGCAGAAGCACGGGGAGCCTCAAAAAGCAGAGGACAGCATG
This sequence comes from Schistocerca serialis cubense, assembly GCF_023864345.2. Taxonomy (NCBI): domain Eukaryota; kingdom Metazoa; phylum Arthropoda; class Insecta; order Orthoptera; family Acrididae; genus Schistocerca; species Schistocerca serialis. The sequence continues at coordinate 628,317,688 of NC_064642.1, read as the reverse complement.
TTAGCAGTAGTATAATTCAAAGGCTATAGGTGTGAGTGTTACAGACGTGAGTGCCATTTTCCATGAAACGGATATAAACAGGAAAGTACATTTACTCAAATGGATGGTTTTAATAAAGAAATGGTCGACAGGACTGTGTTAGAATACAACAATGGAGGAGAGTATCCTATGACCAATAAAGTCAATGCCCAACAACAACACAAAACTGAGTATGACCGCCTGGAAACGTCCAGTCTTCATCTTGTCCTTCTAAAATAATTGGCTTTAAGTCCAGAAAATGTAGCAATACATTCAAATTTCTTATGGACAAAGGTATATTGCTACCATAAGGGTTACAGTATGCAGGCTGCACACATACTGCACATGGAGGAGAGTAGGGCACTGGTTTATCTGGACGAAACGTGGGTTCTGCAAAACCATACATTGAATATGTTTGGCAAGACTCCAAGGGAAAAGTGGGCTGAAATACCCACAGGTACTTTTCTATACTCACAATAAAACTGTAAAAACATCATGCCCATCTGTTTGCTGTTTGAACAATATAACCTCCAAAATTGCTTTACGAGTTTTCATTGTGTTTTCCACTTTATTGTAGCCTGGGGCAAAATATAGACTTTATTTCATCAAAATTGGAAAAAGGGGGGAAATATATCTTAATTTAAATTTTGATCTAAAATTGTCTACTCAGTTTAGTAGTCCAGATGTTTAATCACTACAGTGAGGAATGCCAAAAAAGCCAATAGATGGCCCTATTAGGTTGCTTTGTCCTTTGTTTTTTTTTCCTCCCTTCTTTGACAGATGTATTCTTAGGAGTTACACTAGTGATGGAATTAAGTACTGGAATCGTATCTTTACAAACACAAACAAACAGCAAAGTTACTTGGTTGGGATATATGCATATACTGATATTACTTCGTGTATTAAAAACTTAGCAACATTGCTTTGCTTCTTTTGGTAGGTTTTATTTATATTTTTTGGGTACCTACTCATTCAATTTTGATTTCATTTTGTTTATGAGTGAAAGTGCCTAGAAAATGGTTGAGTCTTCTCAAAACACCAGAACTGCTGAAGGACTGAGGACTATGTGGTCTCAAGAGTCCAATGAAGATTTTGACGCAAACTTGCTCTTTAGAAATGCCTTCTGAAAGTGAGGCATGACATAACTCTGATTGAGAGTGGCATGCATTATCACACTTCTCAGGACGCTTCACTCACAGAAGCTTAAAGTTTCTTCTCTTCGATGTAACATCACTGAAGTGGAAATTCTGGCAGGACGTTGCACAGGCAAGAATGTTTTTATATCGAAAATCCTGCTTATTCCTAACAATTTATGATTTCAATTTAAACTTGTACAATTCCCAATGAGCTTGTGTTAAGCCATGAGCATAAACAAACTGTAAGTCCAGAGGCTGTGTATTCCAGGTGTGGACCTTAGTGTCAGTTGCTTTTGGCATGGCCACCACTATAAGGCTCTCTCCCATTTTACAGAAGCAAAGGAGCTCTTCATTCATGTCCCCAACCAATTGAAACATTGTACAGAACAAAGCTTTTTAAGTTAAAAATAAATTCCACGCATATGAAGTCTTGGGCACAGTTATAACTAAACACCCAGGCAATGGCGGGGTTGTTTTCCCCAAAAAGAGCTTCAAATGATCAACGTCATCTTACTGACACTAATAAACTCAAGGATGCGATTGGCTGAGCGCATGTCATCTGCTAAAATGGAAGATATATCAGGTGACAGCTGTAGATGGGCGCGTAGTGGAGTAAAATAGGGGCACTCAAGTAAAAAGTGTCTCACCGTCCACAGTTGAGAGCAATGGGGACAAAGTGGGGGAGGATCGCCACTTAAAAGATGTCGATGGCTAAAAAGACAGTGCCCTATCCGGAGTCTAGTTAAAATTACCTCCTCCCAACGAAGAGTTCAGAAGGAAGAGGTCCAAGCACAGGGAAGAGCTTTCATGTCCCGCAATTTTATTGGGAAGCGTAGACCAATGTACATGCCATAAAAGGGCAACACGATGACACACAACACTCTGTAGATCGGTGAAGGGAACCTTGCGAACAATAGGCTGAAGAAGAGACTGCAGCGTTTGCCGCTATATCGGGCGCCTCGTTTCCACAGATACCAACGTGTCCTGGGATCCAGAGGAACACCACAGAGACGCCCCGTAAGTGGAGCAAGTGGAAGCAGTCCAGAATCCGGTGACCAGAGGGTGGACAGGGTAGAGAGCATGGAGACTGAGGAGAGAGCTGAGCGAATCTGAGCATACAATATACTGTACCTGCTGATGGCGACAGATGTATTGGACAGCCTGGAGAACAGCGTAAAGCTCCGCAGTAAAAACCGAACACTGGTCGGGAAGCCGAAATCGATTAGGGGTGTCGCCAACAATATAGGCACTTCCAGCACCAAATGATGTTTTTGAGCCGTCAGTGTAAATAAATGTGGCATCCTTCATTTGTGCAAATGTCCAACGATAAATGAGAAAAGGGGTACCATCCTTGGGAAGCTGACAAAGGTCAGGGAGCAGGCAGGTCCAGGGACGGAGCCAAGGCAGTGCCGTACCCCCAGTTGTCAAAAAAGTTTTAGAAAAGTGGAAGGAAAGAGAACATAGCAGCTGACGGAAGCAGACTCCCGGTGGTAGTAGAGAGGAAGGGCGGCCTGCATACCCCAAATCCAAGGAGGCGTAGAAAAAAAGGTCATGGGCCGGATTAGCAGGCATGGAAGACTAGATGGCTAGCATAATGACTCTCGGCATAGTCCACAGGGCTGGTGTAAAAAGCTCCAGACACTAAACACAATCCATGGTGGTGGACAGAGTTGAAACGCCGAAGAACAGACAGCCGAGCAGAGGAGTAAACTATGCTTCCATAGTACAATTTTGAGCGCACTAAGGCGCGATAGAGGCGGAGAAGGACCACTCGGTCTGCTCCCCAGGAGGTACCATTCAGAACACGGAGGGTGTAGAGGGATCGCAGACAGCAAGCCAAAAGATAGGAAACTTGAGAGAACCAGCACAGTTTCCTGTCAAACCTAAGTCCCAAGAATTTAGCGACATCCGCGAACGGAGGGTTGACAGGGCCTAGATGTAGGAAAGGTGGAAGAAACTCCATATGACACCAAAAATTGACACACACGGTATTACTGGGAGAAAAGCAGAAGCCAGTTTCGATGCTCCAAGAGAAGGGGCGATCGAGACATCCTTGAAGACGACGTTCAAGAAGGCTGGTCCGTTGAGAGCTGTAGTAGATCGCAAAATCGTCCACAAAGAGGGAGCCCGAGACATCAGGAAGGAGACAATGCATAATTGGATTTATGGCGATGGCAAACAGTACAACACTTAGCAAGGAGCCCAGGGGTACCTTGTTTTCTTGGGAGAAAGTACAGGAGATAGTAGTCTTCACCCGTACTTTAAATGTGCACTCTGCCATAAATTCACCAACAAAAAGGGGTAGCCAAAAGCCCTATGAGAACAGTATGCGGAGGATGTCTGTCCTCCAACAGGTATTGTATGCTCTCTCCAGATCATAAAATATTGCTGCCGTTTGGTGTTTCCTTAGAAAATTGTTCATGATATAAGTGGAGAGAGCAACAAGGTGGTCAACTGCAGAACGATGCTTTCGGAAACTGCCTTGGGCAGGTGTTAAAAGGCTTCGGGACTCCAGCCACCAGTCTAAACGGCAATTCGCCATATGCTCCAAAACCTTACATACACTACTCGTGAGAGAAATGGGACGATAACTAGAGGGGAGATGTTTGTCCTTTCCAGGTTTCAGAACAGGAATGACGATAGCTTTCCGCCATCTTCTGCGAAAAGTACTGTCAATTCAAATTCGATTATAAAGGCGAGGCAGGTAACGCAGACTATGGTATGATAAATGCAGCAACATTTGGACATGGACACCATTCAGTCCTGGGGCGGAAAAGCGAGAAGAAGAGAGTGCGTGTTGGAGTTCCCGCATGGAGATAACAGTTTTATAGCTTTTGCTATTGTGAGAGGAGAAAGCAAGAGGTCGCACTTCCGCTGCACGTTTCTTTGGGAGAAAGACTGGCGGGTAATTTGAAGAGCTCGAAATCTCAGCAAAGTGTTGACCCAATTAGTTACAATTGCAATGGAGTCCACTAAGGTATCATGCACACAGTGAGCCCAGAGATCGTGGAGAAACTAGGCGCACCAGATAACCGTCGAATGCGACTCCAAACTTCTGAGGAGGGAGTGAAGGTGTTAAAAGAGCTAGTAAAGAAGTTTGTCTTCTTGCTATCACGGATGACACGATGGCATCGCGCACATAACTGTTTATAGCGGATACAGTTGGCCAAAGTAGGATGGTGGCTGAAAACACTAAGAGCACGTCGCCGCTCATGTATTGCATCACGCAATGCCTCGTTCCACCAAGGAACTGGGGGGGGGGGGGGGGGGGGGGGAGGGGGGGGGCGCCAGGGCAAATCAGAGGTGCGAGGTACTGAACATTCTGCAGCTGTAAGAATAACTTCTGTAACATGAGTGACCTGATCGTCGACGCTAGGAAAGTGACAGTCATGGAATGACGCTAGGGACGAAAAAAGTGTCCAATCGGCTTGAGCAAACTTCCAGTGTCTTGGGCACATAGTTTGCAGTTGTGGCTGCAATCAAAGGACACATGGAAAGTGGTCACTCGAGTGTGTATCAGCAAGAGTGAACCATTCCAAGTGCCGAGCTGGCTGAACAGTACCAACTAAAAGGTCCAAATGGGAGAAATTCGTCGTAGAGGCAGACAAAAATGTAGGTTCCCCAGTGTTGAGGCAAACAAGATCCACTTGGTGGAAGACGTCAGTCAATAGGGAGCCTCGCGGACAAGGATGCGGAGATCCCCAAAGCAGGTGGTGGGCATTGAAGTCCCCAACCAGCAAATAGGGGGGCCGGGAGCTGACCAAGGAGATGAAGGACATCAGCTCCTGCCATCGGTGCAGACAATGGAATGTTTACAGTACAAAGCGAGAAGGAGTATCCAGAAGGGGAATGACAGACAGCAACAGCTTGGAAGGAACTCTTTATGGGGATTGGGTGATAATGGACAGTATCATGGAGACGAATCATAAGTCCCCCATGTGCTGGAGTGCCATCAACACAGGGGAGATCAAACCAGACTGACTGAAAGTGAGGGAAAACAAAGTGATCGTGGGGATGCAGCTTTGTTTCCTGAAGACAGAAGATGACCAGTGAGTAGGATCGTAAGAGGATCGACAATTCATCCCGATTGGCTCTAATGCCGCGGATATTCCAATTGATAATTGACGTAGGGTGGACAGGGAAGGGAAGAGTCTCACCACGGCTGCTCTCAACTCAACGACTGCTGAGAGCCGGCAGCCGACAGCATGGAAAGGCTTTCAGTCAAAGGCAGAAGATCCTGATCCATAGGTTGTTCGGGAGCAGCTCCTACCACCAGCAATCGACCGGTAGATCGGCTGCCAGCAGTGCGCCTTGGCATCACGGAAGACAGCCGAGGGTGGCTACCACCAGGTGGCGCTGTAGACGAGATACGCCATGGAAGAGAAGGAGAGGAACTTGGTTTCTTATGAGCCTTCTTGGAAACAGGACGTTGAGATGAGGGAGGAATCGATGGTTGTGCTGTCGGGGAACGTAAAAAATCTTCGCGAGTAGGCTCTTTCTTTGGAAGTCCAGGTGTCTGGTTTTGGGGCTCGTGGTTTAGCAGAAAACAATGAGGGGTGAGCCATAGAGTGAGCCGGTGATAGTGGGGAGGTTGAACGGGCGATCTTTGTGCTCGCTGATCTGACGACCCTGGCACTAAAGGTGAGATCACAAGTCTGCGTGGCTGCCTCCTTAGTAGACCGAGGAGAGGCAAGGACAGTGCTAGATTTACCTGCCAGAGGCACAGTGGGCTTTCGACTGGTGAATAACTTATGAGCAGCAAATGTAGACACCTTTTCCTTCATTCTGATTTCCTGATTAAGCCATTCATCTTTGAAAATGGGGCAATCTCTAGAGGAAGCAGCATGGTCACCCACACAGTTGATGCGACGAGGGGATGGATGTGGACAAGCACCCTCATGGGCATCCTTGCCACACGTAATGCATTTGGCCGGATTGGAACATGAGTGGCTGCTATGATTGAACCACTGACACCGATAGCAATGCGTAGGGTTGGGGATGTAAGGGTGAACTGAAATTATCTCATAGCCCACTTTTATGTTCGATGGAAGTTGAACTCTTGTCAAATGTCAAGAAGAAAGTACGGGTTGGAAGCAAGTTATTGTCAACCCTTTTCATGACTCGACGAATAGCCGTTACGTCCTGGTCAGACAGGTAGTTTTGAATTTCCTAGTCAGACAGTCCGTCGAGGGAGCGTGTATAAACCACCCCGCGCGATGAATTTAAAGTGCGATGCGCTTCCACCTGGACAGGGAAGGTGTGTAGCAGTGAAGCTCGCAGCAATTTTTGTGCCTGGAGGGCACTGACTGTTTCTAACAACAAGGTGCCATTTCTTAATCGGGAACAAGACTTTACAGGACCTCCAATTCCGCCGACGCTCTTCGGAATAATGAAAGGGTTGACTGTGGAGAAGTCTTGGCCTTTGTCTGACCGAGAAATAACAAGGAACTGTGGCACTGATGGAAGAATTGTCCATGGCTGAGACTCATTTAACTTTCGCTTGTGACAGACATTGTAGATGAAGAGGAAACCATTGCGGAAGTACCCCCCATGATTACTGGCGTCTCCGATGGTGCGCTCCTTCCTTGTGGGGGTCCTCTCTGAGGGCACTCCTACCTTATGCGATTGTTCACACCTCAGGTCACACCTCCCGAGAAATGAACGGAGTGACCACTCGGCACGTTTGGAAGGTACCAGCTCGAGTAATGACCCCTCCCTGGGCCTGGCTGTTACCAGGGGGTACATACCTGTCCTACCTGTCTACCCCGGGTGGGGAACTACGCATTACCCCGTCACCGGCTACCAGTGGGAACACGTGGGTCGACCTTCAGACACCCACAGGGAAGAAAGAAAGAGAAAGGGAGGAACAAAGAAAAGTAAAGGAAAGAAGAGAGGTCTCAAAAGCCACAGCGGAGAAAGGTAAAGAGAAGAGGCAAGGAAAAGAGAAGGACAAAGGAAGGACAGAGACTTTCCAGCATAGAAAACAAAGAAGAGAGACTGTCTTACAGTTACAAGCGCCCGTCTCTGGACGTAGGCACGAAACATACTCCCAGAGGGGGAGAAGGGGAAGGGAAGAGGAGGTGGTGAGGGGAGGATGGGAGATGGGGAAGGATGTGGAAAAGGAAGGTATGCAGCTGGGAAGGGAAAGAGAGCTGCACTAGCTCGGGGTCCCATGCTCACCACGCACGTATCCACAAAAGAGTTGTGGACCCCCTGGGGGGACTTGCTTAAGTGAAGTTAATATCAGATCCATGGGATCCAGGCGGAGTCATCTATCTCCCAGGGACGTTAATGTTCTGCGTTAACGTGCGGAGTGACAACCGTCAGATCCCGAGTTGTTTTTCGCGTTTCTTCAGTAATAATTTTCCTGCACCCAATTCCCACAAACTCTTAAATTATTTTATCATCCTGCACTTAGAGGTACTGGTAAAACACATACCAGGGAGAATTTGTTATTACGTCACCCAAAATTGCTCCTGGTATGTGACTGTGTCATCCTCGGTTGATAGAGGGTTGTGCCCGCTAGAAATTTTGACTGCTTAGTCCTCAGTTGTTAGAGGGTTGTGCTTGCTAGGAATCTTGATTGCGTCTTCCTCTGTTATTCCAGGGGTGACCTTACCTGTCCTCATGACTCGTCCAGGCTCGCCCCAACTTATCCTGACTTTACTAGGCAGCGACATGAGGTGAGAATTGGGGCGCATATTATCCCTGAAATAAGATAGATTAAATCTGCCTAGCCAGTTATTTTCTCGCGAGGTTTCGATTGTAATGTCGACAGCAGCCAATGCAGGCTCCACATATATTTAGGTTTTATTTTTGCCTGAATTAGTCCTTGTAAGTAATCTTTTCACCAGTTTCCTGTGCAAATCTATGGGTAGAAGTCTGGGTGAAATCAATGTCATTAATTTTTTATATTCTATTAATATGAATCATAATTACAATGATTCCAAAAATGGTTTTCTTGAAAGCTACCTGGTAATCCTTTTTTTTTTTTTGGTCACATAATTCTAAGTAAGTAGGGAGAACCATACCTGGCACGTAACTTTCAAAATAATCTCTGAACTCATGAGTATACCATTCTCACACTGAATGTATGATGATAGAGTTAAAGTCATTGAAGCATATTTTTCTTAGTAAACTGAATGGAATATTATATTTATGTGACTAATTAAATGACTGTGATAATTGAATATATAATTTTATACTTGGTACAGAATATTTCATACCTTTTATGAGATGTGGCGTAGATGGGAGGGTTTCTATTGATGTCGAAAGGGGGTGGGTAGTGTAGGTAAAAGCATGATTTACACTAACAGATACATCATGACTTATACATAACACACATCACATCTTTCAAACGACCCTCGCAGACAAGTGTGCCTGATTCTTCACCATTTGCCATTTTCATAGGGTTGCTAAGATTTTCTTCGTGGACCTCAAGGGTGAAGGTGGGAAAGTCCGTTCTGTAGGAGACGATTTAACAGCATACCTCCTCCAGCTTCTCACTCAAGTACCGGCGAGGTAGGGATCCTGGGGATGAGGGGTGGGAAGAGTTTCCTGTCTTTGAGGCTGTCTTCTTTCTCTTCTTCGATCTCAATAACCACATCTTCCTTTCTTACTTCTCATTTGAGGAGCTATCTATTTTTCCCTCTTTCCATATTCATCTACTTCTATCACAGAAGTCCTTCCTAGTTTCTGTGGTTTCCAATAACCTACAACTTATCTTCAGATAAGAAGGCTGAAGAATAAGACTACATCAAATTACTTCCGCATACACACAGAAATTTGAATACACAAACAATGAAGTTACAGATTGAAAGGATGTAAGAACCACCAAGGGTTCTAGGGGAAAAAGATATGTGTACATCTGGAAAGATGCACACATTGTTTTTTAACTGATGGTTCTACATTGTTCCACCACACAAAAGCGCTGGCAGGTCGATAGACACACAAACAAACACAAACACACACACAAAATTCAAGCTTTCGCAACAAATGGTTGCTTCATCAGGAAAGAGGGAAGGAGAGGGAAAGACGAAAGGATGTGGGTTTTAAGGGAGAGGGTAAGGAATCATTCCAATCCCGGGAGCGGAAAGACTTACCTTAGGGGGAAAAAAGGACAGGTATACACTCGCGCGCACACACACACACATCCATCCGCACATACACAGGCACAAGCAGACATTTGTAAAGGCAAAGAGTTTGGGCAGAGATGTCAGTCGAGGCGGAAGTAAAGAGGCAAAGATGTTGTTGAAAGACAGGTGAGGTATGAGCGGCGGCAACTTGAAATTAGCGGAGGTTGAGGCCTGGCGGATAACGAGAAGAGAGGATATACTGAAGGGCAAGTTCCCATCTCTGGAGTTCTGACAGGTTGGTGTTAGTGGGAAGTATCCAGATAACCCGGACGGTGTAACACTGTGCCAAGATGTGCTGGCCTTGCACCAAGGCATGTTTAGCCACAGGGTGATCCTCATTACCAACAAACACCGTCTGCCTGTGTCCATTCATGCGAATGGACAGTTTGTTGCTGGTCATTCCCACATAGAAAGCTTCACAGTGTAGGCAGGTCAGTTGGTAAATCACATGGGTGCTTTCACACGTGGCTCTGCCTTTGATCGTGTACACCTCCCGGGTTACAGGACTGGAGTAGGTGGTGGTGGGAGGGTGCATGGGACAGGTTTTACACCGGGGGCGGTTACAAGGGTAGGAGCCAGAGGGTAGGGAAGGTGGTTTGGGGATTTTATAGGGATGAACTAAGAGGTTACGAAGGTTAGGTGGACGGCGGAAAGACACTCTTGGTGGAGTGGGGATGATTTCATGAAGGATGGATCTCATTTCAGGGCAGGATTTGAGGAAGTCGTATCCCTGCAGGAGAGCCACATTCAGAGTCTGGTCCAGTCCCGGAAAGTATCCTGTCACAAGTGGGGCACTTTTGGGGTTCTTCTGTGGGAGGTTCTGGGTTTGAAGGGATGAGGAAGTGGCTCTGGTTATTAGCTTCTGTACCAGGTCAGGAGGGTAGTTGCGAGATGCGAAAGCTGTTTTCAGGTTGTTGGTGTAATGGTTCAGGGAATCCGGACTGGAGCAGATTCGTTTGCCATGAAGACCTAGGCTGTAAGGAAGGGACCATTTGATGTGGAATGGGTGGCAGCTGTCATAATGTCACTTTCCACCTTCTAATACCATGTCACCCTCACAACACCCCCACAAAGACCCCATTAAGTTTTATTTACATTCCCTCCGCAAACATGCCTTCGCCCTAGCCAGATTACTCTCCCATATTTTATTTTCTCAGGCTTGTCTGACATTTGGCATTACCCCCAAAGGCCTCACACTTAAAGTTCCCATCTCTGGCTGCAACCCTTCTTTCCATCAGTCCCTATACCAGTTCCAAACTGAACAATCCATTGCCCTCACCCACCTAATCCTTCACCTACAGATCAACTCAGCCAATGAACGCACCCGTCAACTGCTATCCTTAATAAAAGTCCTCAATCTTTCATCTCCCACATCCACACCGGCTGTTCAGAGTATCCTCCTACAGGCCAATCGCAAATTAGAACAGCATGCCACCCTCCACCTTAAAAAATTATCCAATCTCCTGGTTTCCCACCTCCGGAAAGGCAACTCACTCACCCTTCACAACCTTTCCAGCAAACCTCAACCTCCTCTCATTGCACACAAACCCAGTCTCTCCCATCTACTCAATCTCCCACTTCCAGCTCCACTCCCTCCAAAACCTCAAAATTAACTAAAAATATTCTTCGAGTACCAAATTATTTCAAAAGTAGAGTGAGTCCGATAAATTCCCTTAACCAGCATTATTCTTCAAAGAAGTAGTTTTTGGAGATCGACGTGGCCGGCTATCCAGAGAAGATTGGCTGTGCATACAAGTAAGTCAACCTATGGGCGAGATGTGGGAAGTTTGCAAATCAGCTCCGCATCGCTTCTTGTTGTCTAAAGCATTAGACTACATGAAAATAGAGATACTTAATACTTTTTCCACAATTTTTACTAACGTTTGAAATTGTCACTAACTGGCAACACTGTTAAGTAGGTGAGATGACCTTGGCCTACGTAATTTTGTGATCACCACTATATTATCCTCCATTAGATTGGATGTACTGTTTGTTCCATAGATGATAGTGAGGAGAGCCAATAGCATGCAGAAGACGTCAGGAAAAAAAGAATACACAATACATACTTACAAAGACTTCAAGTAAAACAGTCCTCAAGGATGCAGAATAGTCAAAAACATCTTTAAACATAGTTTCAATATGATAGAAGGAAACATTCCACGTGGGAAAAATTATATATAAAAACAAAGATGAGGTGACTTACCGAACGAAAGCGCTGGCAGGTCGATAGACACACAAACAAACACAAACATACACACAAAATTCAAGCTTTCGCAACAAACTGTTGCCTCATCAGGAAAGAGGGAAGGAGAGGGGAAGACGAAAGGAAGTGGGTTTTAAGGGAGAGGGTAAGGAGTCATTCCAATCCCGGGAGTGGAAAGACTTACCTTGGGGGAAAAAAGGACGGGTATACACTCGCGTGCGCACCCACCCACACACACACACACACACACACACACACACATATCCATCCACACATATACAGACACTGCTTGTGTCTGTATATGTGTGGATGGATGCGTGTGTGTGTGTGTGTGTGTGTGTGTGTGTGTGTGTGTGTGTGTGTGTGTGTGTGGCGCGCGCGCGCGCGCGAATGTATACCCGTCCTTTTTTCCCCCAAGGTAAGTCTTTCCACTCCCGGGATTGGAATGACTCCTTACCCTCTCCCTTAAAACCCACATCCTTTCGTCCTTCCCTCTCCTTCCCTCTTTCCTGATGAGGCAACAGTTTGTTGCGAAAGCTTGAATTTTGTGTGTACGTTTGTGTTTGTTTGTGTGTCTTTCGACCTGCCAGCGCTTTCGTTTGGAGAAAAGTCAGGGTAGCAAACACTCTGATGAAGTGACGAGTCATAAAGTAGTGGGACTTGATCATTATGTGTAGACATAGTTTGTACTAAAAGTTGATTGATACAGGTAGGCATAGTATCTATCATGAGTTGAATAATGTGTCTAGACATAGTATCTACTAAGATTATGGAATTTGAGAAGTGGAAGAGAACTCTAGAGTGTTAGAGGAGGTACTAAGAAATGAGAGTGAAGTGTAAAATAGATTTTATTTTTACCAGGAAATATTTAATTATAGTGTACATAAAGATGTATACTAGGGCAATGAACCATGAGGCCTCTGCATAAAGGATAAGGGGGATGTACTCGGCATTTGCTAAGGATATAGGGCAGGTGTATCTACACAGAGATATGATGACCTGTGACCTGATTAATAGGGACGCTTTATAAAGGGCGTACCTACCAGAACAGAAGGAGGAAGTGCACTGATAGCGTCAACCCACATGGAATGTATAGCTACTGATCCTAGGGGAAAAGGACAGTATTGTGACAGAAGTCACACATTTAATAGGAAGTATTCTGGTAAGTTTGAATCCTACTATAAATAATGGTATTTAAATGTACTAAGGAAAAAATAGTACAAGGAATTAGAATAAAGTATTCAAATGTCCTGAACACCTGGAATTTACCATTGGATAAAGAGCAGAAAAAGGAAAAAAAATGGTCCTCACGATTTGTAGATACTGAAAGAGCTAACTCCACTATTGAGTGAAATATTCACATTTTATAATTAAAGCAAAATGAAAAAAATAAGGAATAGCTAAATAATAAGAAAAAGGATTTTCACGGTTATTAAAAGGACCAGATATACTGTTGAAAGATGAACTGTTATTCTATGTGATATAAATGTACATAATGATGATGGTATATAAAATATCGCGTGTTCGATCTGAGGGGGAATATGTAGTGCTTCAAGAATTCTCGTGTAAATTCTAGAATCACTTGGCCTTCCTCCGTCTCGAACCCATGATATTTTAAATAGAAGTGTAAGAGAGACAAATCCGACCTACTGCGCACTGCATCTTTGTGTGTGCAGGTCTAAAAACAGTCATAAGCAAAATACGGACGCGGCAACCGAACGACAGCTGACAAGTACCTGCTGTACGATCCATAGAGTTTAAGTGTACGTGTAGAGAACAGCCTGTGTTATGCTTTGCTGGTTTCGTGACTGTGATGATTGTTTAGAAAATGAAGAAATTAGATTAGACTTTTAAGTAACTCATGTGTTGGACTTGCTAGAAGCAAGACACGTTCATATTTCCTGGTGGTTATTAAACCAACCCTGGTGTAAATGTATCTTAATAGAGTCTAATGTTTGATGACATGGTTGACTCACATGAGTTTGAATATTTATATGAGAAATGGTGAATTTGTTTTTTGTGGAAGTTGAAATATACCATGACTGAACTAAAAATATTCTTCGAGTACCAAATTATTTCAAAAGTAGAGTGAGTCCGATAAATTCCCTTAACCAGCATTATTCTTCAAAGAAGTAGTTTTTGGAGATCGACGTGGCCGGCTATCCAGAGAAGATTGGCTGTGCATACAAGTAAGTCAACCTATGGGCGAGATGTGGGAAGTTTGCAAATCAGCTCCGCATCGCTTCTTGTTGTCTAAAGCATTAGACTACATGAAAATAGAGATACTTAATACTTTTTCCACAATTTTTACTAACGTTTGAAATTGTCACTAACTGGCAACACTGTTAAGTAGGTGAGATGACCTTGGCCTACGTAATTTTGTGATCACCACTATATTATCCTCCATTAGATTGGATGTACTGTTTGTTCCATAGATGATAGTGAGGAGAGCCAATAGCATGTAGAAGACGTCAGGAAAAAAAGAATACACAATACATACTTACAAAGACTTCAAGTAAAACAGTCCTCAAGGATGCAGAATAGTCAAAAACATCTTTAAACATAGTTTCAATATGATAGAAGGAAACATTCCACGTGGGAAAAATTATATATAAAAACAAAGATGAGGTGACTTACCGAACGATAGCGCTGGCAGGTCGATAGACACACAAACAAACACAAACATACACACAAAATTCAAGCTTTCGCAACAAACTGTTGCCTCATCAGGAAAGAGGGAAGGAGAGGGGAAGACGAAAGGAAGTGGGTTTTAAGGGAGAGGGTAAGGAGTCATTCCAATCCCGGGAGCGGAAAGACTTACCTTAGGGGGAAAAAAGGACAGGTATACACTCGCACACACGCACATATCCATCCACACATACAGACACAAGCAGACATATTTAAAGACAAAGAGTTTGGGTAGAGATGTCAGTCGAGGCAGAAGTATGGAGGCAAAGATGTTGTTGAAAGACAGGTGAGGTATGAGTGGCGGCAACTTGAAATTAGCGGAGATTGAGGCCTGGCGGATGACGAGAAGAGAGGATATACTGAAGGGCAAGTTCCCATTTCCGGAGTTCGGATAGGTTGGTGTTGGTGGGAAGTATCCAGATAACCCGGACGGTGTAACACTGTGCCAAGATGTGCTGGCTGTGCACCAAGGCATGTTTAGCCACAGGGTGATCCTCATTACCAACAAACACTGTCTGCCTGTGTCCATTCATGCGAATGGACAGTTTGTTGCTGGTCATTCCCACATAGAATGCATCACAGTGTAGGCAGGTCAGTTGGTAAATCACGTGGGTGCTTTCACACGTGGCTCTGCCTTTGATCGTGTACACCTTCCGGGTTACAGGACTGGAGTAGGTGGTGGTGGGAGGGTGCATGGGACAGGTTTTGCATCGGGGGCGGTTACAAGGATAGGAGCCAGAGGGTAGGGAAGGTGGTTTGGGGATTTCATAGGGATGAACTAACAGGTTACGAAGGTTAGGTGGACGGCGGAAAGACACTCTTGGCGGAGTGGGGAGGATTTCATGAAGGATGGATCTCATTTCAGGGCAGGATTTGAGGAAGTCGTATCCCTGCTGGAGAGCCACATTCAGAGTCTGGTTCAGTCCCAGAAAGTATCCTGTCACAAGTGGGGCACTTTTGTGGTTCTTCTGTGGGGGATTCTGGATTTGAGGGGACGAGGAAGTGGCTCTGGTTATTTGCTTCTGTACCAGGTCAGGAGGGTAGTTGCGGGATGCGAAAGCTGTTTTCAGGTTGTTGGTGTAATGATTCAGGGATTCCGGACTGGAGCAGATTCGTTTGCCACGAAGACCTAGGCTATAGGGAAGGGACCGTTTGATGTGGAATGGGTGGCAGCTGTCATAATGGAGGTACTGTTGCTTGTTGGTGGGTTTGATGTGGACGGACGTGTGAAGTTGGCCATTGGACAGGTGGAGGTCAACGTCAAGGAAAGTGGCATGGGATTTGGAGTAGGACCAGGTGAATCTGATGGAACCAAAGGAGTTGAGGTTGGAGAGGAAATTCTGGAGTTCTTCTTCACTGTGAGTCCAGATCATGAAGATGTCATCAATAAATCAGTACCAAACTTTGGGTTGGCAGACTTGGGTAACCAAGAAGGCTTCCTCTAAGTGACCCATGAATAGGTTGGCGTACGAGGGGGCCATCCTGGTACCCATGGCTGTTCCCTTTAATTGTTGGTATGTCTGGCCTTCAAAAGTGAAGAAGTTGTGGGTCAGGATGAAGCTGGCTAAGGTAATGAGGAAAGAGGTTTTAGGTAGGGTGGCAGGTGATCGGCGTGAAAGGAAATGCTCCATCGCAGCGAGGCCCTGGACGTGCGGAATATTTGTGTATAAGGACGTGGCATCAATGGTTACAAGGATGGTTTCCGGGGGTAACAGTTTGCGTAAGGATTCCAGGCGTTCAAGGAAGTGGTTGGTGTCTTTGATGAAGGATGGGAGACTGCATGTAATGGGTTGAAGGTGTTGATCTACGTAGGCAGAGATACGTTCTGTGGGGGCTTGGTAACCAGCTACAATGGAGAGGCCGGGATGATTGGGTTTGTGGATTTTAGGAAGAAGGTAGAAGGTAGAAGGTAGGGGTGCGGGGTGTCGGTGGGGTCAGGAGGTTGATGGAGTCAGGTGAAAGGTTTTGCAGGGGGCCTAAGGTTCTGAGGATTCCTTGAAGCTCCGCCTGGACATCGGGAATGGGGTTACCTTGGCAAACTTTGTATGTGGTGTTGTCTGAAAGCTGACGCAGTCCCTCAGCCACATACTCCCGACGATCAAGTACCACAGTCGTGGAACCCTTGTCCGCCGGAAGAATGACGATGGATCGGTCAGCCTTCAGATCACGGATAGCCTGGGCTTCAGCAGTAGTGATGTTGGGTGTAGGATTAAGGTTTTTTAAGAAGGATTGAGATGCAAGGCTGGAAGTCAGAAATTCCTGGAAGGTTTGGAGAGGGTGATTTTGAGGAAGAGGAGGTGGGTCCCGCTGTGACGGAGGACGGAACTGTTCCAATCACCACAATCTGGAACCACAACACCCTAATTCAGTAGTTAACCTTTCCTCCAAACCTCTCTCCCAATCCAAAACCTCTGTCCTATCCAAAGGCCTCACCTTCAGCCCCACTCCCAGATTCAACCAAACAGCCCTCGTCAAAGATTTCCAGCAAACCTCAACCTCCTCTCATTGCACACAAACCCAGTCTCTCCCATCTACTCAATCTCCCACTTCCAGCTCCACTCCCTCCAAAATCTGGAACCACAACACCCTAATTCAGTAGTTAACCTTTCCTCCAAACCTCTCTCCCAATCCGAAACCTCTGTCCTATCCAAAGGCCTCACCTTCAGCCCAACTCCCAGATTCAACCAAACAGCCCTCATCAAAGATTTACACTCATACTCTCTGCTGGAAGTATCACTTTGCCACGAAGAAAAATGATCCTAATCCTACTCCTAATGATCTGACTCCTCAAGACACCATCCAAATTGAACCCTGCCTGGAACAGTTCAGTCCTCCGTCACAGCGGGACCCACCTCCTCTTCCTCAAAATCACCCTCTCCAAACCTTCCAGGAAATTCTGACTTCCACCCTTGCATCTCAATCCTTCTTAAAAAGCCTTAATCCTACACCCAACATCACCACTGCTGAAGCCCAGGCTATCCGTGATCTGAAGGCTGACCGATCCATCGTCATTCTTCCGGCGGACAAGGGTTCCACGACCGTGGTACTTGATCGTCGGGAGTATGTGGCTGAGGGACTGCGTCAGCTTTCAGACAACACCACATACAAAGTTTGCCAAGGTAACCCCATTCCCGATGTCCAGGCGGAGCTTCAAGGAATCCTCAGAACCTTAGGCCCCCTGCAAAACCTTTCACCTCACTCCATCAACCTCCTGACCCCACCGACACCCCGCACCCCTACCTTCTACCTTCTACCTTCTTCCTAAAATCCACAAACCCAATCATCCCGGCCGCCCCATTGTAGCTGGTTACCAAGCCCCCACAGAACGTATCTCTGCCTACATAGACCAACACCTTCAACCCATTACATGCAGTCTCCCATCCTTCATCAAAGACACCAACCACTTCCTTGAACGCCTGGAATCCTTACCCAATCTGTTACCCCCGGAAACCATCCTTGTAACCATTGATGCCACGTCCTTATACACAAATATTCCGCACGTCCAGGGCCTCGCTGCGATGGAGCATTTCCTTTCACGCCGATCACCTGCCACCCTACCTAAAACCTCTTTCCTCATTACCTTAGCCAGCTTCATCCTGACCCACAACTTCTTCACTTTTGAAGGCCAGACATACCAACAATTAAAGGGAACAGCCATGGGTACCAGGATGGCCCCCTCGTATGCCAACCTATTCATGGGTCACTTAGAGGAAGCCTTCTTGGTTACCCAAGTCTGCCAACCCAAAGTTTGGTACTGATTTATTGATGACATCTTCATGATCTGGACTCACAGTGAAGAAGAACTCCAGAATTTCCTCTCCAACCTCAACTCCTTTGGTTCCATCAGATTCACCTGGTCCTACTCCAAATCCCATGCCACTTTCCTTGACGTTGACCTCCACCTGTCCAATGGCCAACTTCACACGTCCGTCCACATCAAACCCACCAACAAGCAACAGTACCTCCATTATGACAGCTGCCACCCATTCCACATCAAACGGTCCCTTCCCTACAGCCTAGGTCTTCGTGGCAAACGAATCTGCTCCAGTCCGGAATCCCTGAATCATTACACCAACAACCTGAAAACAGCTTTCGCATCCCGCAACTACCCTCCCGACCTGGTACAGAAGCAAATAACCAGAGCCACTTCCTCGTCCCCTCAAACCCAGAATCCCCCACAGAAGAACCACAAAAGTGCCCCACTTGTGACAGGATACTTTCCGGGACTGGACCAGACTCTGAATGTGGCTCTCCAGCAGGGATACGACTTCCTCAAATCCTGCCCTGAAATGAGATCCATCCTTCATGAAACCCTCCCCACTCCGCCAAGAGTGTCTTTCCGCCGTCCACCTAACCTTCGTAACCTGTTAGTTCATCCCTATGAAATCCCCAAACCACCTTCCCTACCCTCTGGCTCCTATCCTTGTAACCGCCCCCGATGCAAAACCTGTCCCATGCACCCTCCCACCACCACCTACTCCAGTCCTGTAACCCGGAAGGTGTACACGATCAAAGGCAGAGCCACGTGTGAAAGCACCCACGTGATTTACCAACTGACCTGCCTACACTGTGATGCATTCTATGTGGGAATGACCAGCAACAAACTGTCCATTCGCATGAATGGACACAGGCAGACAGTGTTTGTTGGTAATGAGGATCACCCTGTGGCTAAACATGCCTTGGTGCACAGCCAGCACATCTTGGCACAGTGTTACACCGTCCGGGTTATCTGGATATTTCCCACCAACACCAACCTATCCGAACTCCGGAGATGGGAACTTGCCCTGCAGTATATCCTCTCTTCTCGTCATCCGCCAGGCCTCAATCTCCGCTAATTTCAAGTTGCCGCCACTCATACCTCACCTGTCTTTCAACAACTTCTTTGCCTCCATACTTCTGCCTCGACTGACATCTCTACCCAAACTCTTTGTCTTTAAATATGTCTGCTTGTGTCTGTATGTGTGGATGGATATGTGCGTGTGTGCGAGTGTATACCTGTCCTTTTTTCCCCCTAAGGTAAGTCCTTCCGCTCCCGGGATTGGAGTGACTCCTTACCCTCTCCCTTAAAATCCACTTCCTTTCGTCTTCCCCTCTCCTTCCCTCTTTCCTGATGAGGCAACAGTTTGTTGCGAAAGCTTGAATTTTGTGTGTATGTTTGTGTTTGTTTGTGTGTCTATCGACCTGCCAGCGCTTTCGTTCGGTAAGTCACCTCATCTTTGTTTTTATATATAATTTAAACATAGTTTTATTTAAAAGCTAATAGCTAACTTGCACAAAACATGTAAATGTACAGAATGGTGAGGTGCATTCATAGGCTATTGTAACCACACATCTCTAAGCAGAAAGATCCGTTTATAACATCACTAATCACGTTACTGCACTGAAGATGTACAGAAATCAGAATTTATGTGATACTAACATCTCAAAATATACAAATAGGAGTCGCCTCCTAGTGTCCATCTGTATGTGTACGCTAATAGATTGTTGTAGAGACTTTGATCCACTGATCCACGAGCAAGATCTTTGTGTATTATTTATAGACATTTTGTACAAATTGTCTAAATGATGATTCATCTACATCTACATCTACATACATACTACGCAATCCACCATACAGTGCGTGGCGGAGGGTACCTCGTACCACAACTAGCATCTTCTCTCCCTGTTCCACTCCCAAACAGAACGAGGGAAAAATGACAGCCTATATGCCTCTGTACGAGCCCTAATCTCTCTTATCTTATCTTTGTGGTCTTTCCGTGAAATGTAAGTTGGCGGCAGTAAAATTGTACTGCAGTCAGCCTCAAATGCTGATGCTCAAACCTACCAGTAACAAATCTAGCAGCCCACCTCTGAATTGCTTCTATGTCCTCCCTCAATCCGACCTGATAGGGATCCCAAAAGCTTGAGCAGTACTCAAGAATAGGTCGTATTAGTGTTTTATAAGCGGTCTCCTTTAAGTTAAGTGGCGAAAATGATGCCACTGACACCTAATGAGCTACGCCCATAACTCAAGAGAGCAGCAGTGCCTTTAGTTATCAAAAAGCGTGACCAAATTTGGATCTGGTTTGACTGTCTATAGCGTTTGGCTAGGAAATGGAAGTTTGCAGGATTGAATCCTGGACGGGTCAATTTTTTTTCACGGTGCCTTTTAATCTAGCATTCACATATCAATGATGTAGAGATTCACCACAAAGTAAACGTGATTCCATTTCCAGTTTAGACTGCAGGTCCTCTTTTCCCGGTTTGATTGGTCAGTGACATGCAAGTCAACTATGTGACATCCAACTGACTGCAATCATTTCAGGAGAACTGCATAGTGAAAAATCATGCAGTGGAAAACCTGTGCTTTTCAATTATTTACGCATAGAGAAAAAAATAGTATGGGATGCAACTTTACTTCATTTATATAAAGAAAGTTTTGCAGCAGCACAGCATCACTCAGCATTAGGCTTATTACTTTCCTTGAGTCAGACACAGATGCGAACTCAATTCTCTGCATAATGGGGTGAAAGTTATTTATCTGGACCTTTTCAAATTATAAACAAATCTCCACTGGCAAGAAAGGGATTTGGGCTTTTCAAAGCTCTTAAAGACATGGGCATGAGCTTCTTGATTGGAATTCAGAAATTTCTTGAAGATGAATATGCAAGATTTTGAAATACTTATACAGATGGGTCAGGGATGCATTTTGAAATATGACTACAATTTCAGACTGCCAATTTTTGCTTCTGTCAGCTTACCAGTCACAAGCACTCTTAATTCACTCCCGATTCTTCGAACATTGGACAGTGAGTTACTCAACTCTGAAGTATCATAATAAATATAAGCAATAACGAAAAGATAACCACCTCATCATTAGGCTGTGATGTGAGACTTACAATCTGAAACCATCAAATATTTTTAACCAATAGTTTCCCTATAATTGTTTGAGAAGACACGGACATGATTGTTTGTGTGGCATGGTGAAGAAGTCTGCCACAAAGAGTCCAAGACAAAGAATTGTGGCAACGAGTCTCAACAATGCATTACAGTGCTCCACAAGAGGAGTGCTGTATACGAGCTAAACGTGTAGATCATGCATGTTTTTTTTCTTATTTTTTCTTTTATTTGTGCCACATCAACCAGCCTTCGATATATATTGAATTAATCACACACACATACCCCGTGATTCACATATAATATTTACAGTGATTATAAATGTATTACTCAGTCACAATGTGCTCCCATCATTGCCATGAAATGTCACTTCAAATGCCAAATAAATATGGAATACACAACAATCACGCCTCCACACAGCCTTCCTAGCTTGCACTGTTTACATCACTTGGGTTATATGAAAGTGACAATATTTACTAAAGTTGTTCTCTGAAAATTATTTGTTGCCCTAAAACAAAACACACTACACCAATCAAGACATCTGGCTGTAGTTACATGCTACCCTTGCTAGGCTGGACTTGATTGCTAGTTGTTCGATATTGTTAATAGTACACACACATCACTTAGATCTAAGAAATTCTTCTATGGAGTAGAAGGGGTTGGCACCAATAAATCCTTCAGGCTCTTCTTAAACAGAACTTTCGTTACTAGTGAAACTTTTTACTACTACTGGCAAGTTATTAAAAATGTTCCTGATTAATGGAAACATTTCTAGACTATAAATTTTTTTGAAGATTGTTTTTTATTTCTGTACCTCGATCAGAGTAACAACGGGCCTGATAGCTAATTATTTATAGTGTAGCTATCATAGCAACAGCCAATCAGAGCACATGTTTGCTCAGGTCTTCTGTCCTACACACAGTTGTCATAATGCTACCTCAATTGCTGATTACCAATCAGCTGCTGACAACAGCTGGTGTCTGGAGCATAAGAGCTGTGATTTCTTCTCATATGCTTCATTCGTTTTATGCAATGTATAAAGCTAGCAGTGAAATTGCTTAGAAAAGTGATAAGGTCATAAAGATCTCATAAAGTGATCCCAATACTGCATGTTTATAGGAAAGTGTGAACAGAACCAACCAGTTGCAACTAACAGAGGCATTTTGACTTGAGTGAAATGCAAACTGTCAACATTCCTCCCTTCCATGTTCAACTATCAATCATGATATTTTTCTGGTCTGGATATAGTATTCCATTAACTGAGCTGTTAGTTTGAAAAAGAGATACGTTATTTATGACACATTTTGTTAAGGAATAATACACAGTCCAATCACATTAATGTGACCAGTTCCTATGTTCGAAATCAATGCGCAATAAGTATTTGCAGATGGCAGGTAGCAGCACTACCAGTGGACGGTAATAACGTGTATCAGGGGAAAGCGGTAAAAAGCGCAGTAGTTGTAATGTGGAAATGGAGCGACTTATGTGTCATCCAATGATCACTCGTTTTCAAGCCAAGGGTGGAAGCATATGTGAAACAGCTAAGGTTGTAAACTATTTGCATGACACTGGTCAAAGTGTACCAGGCATGGCAAAATGGTGCTGCTGAAGACTGGCATTTAGGCAACTGTGGTGCACCGTGGGCCGTAGATGACAGCAGTGAACGATGGCAGTGGAGATGTGTAGGGGCGAACACAGATGCTACTGTTGAGCAACTGACCACCCAGATGAACCAAGGGGCTACCAACAGTGTCTCCTCAATGATAGTTCAGTGAATGTTGTTGTGTACGTGCCTCCGCAGCATGCGCCTGGTGCATGCATCCATGCTAATTGCTGTTCATCAGCAACAAAGGCTGGAATCTGCATGCCAATACCAAAACTGGATGCCCACTGAGTGTATCACTTTTCATGCTCCTTCGGACAGATGGCCATTGGCGTGTATGGCGCTGCAACAATCGCTGTAAGGGCCCAGGACAGAACAGGGAGTGCTATGGTCTGGGTAATGTTTTCGTGGCATTCCATGGGATATCTCACCTTTCCAGAAGGCACAATGAATCAACACAAGTATACATCTATCCTTGGAGACTATGTCCACCCGTACATGCAGTTTGTTTTTTCCTTGGTACGATGGTATCTTCCAGCAGGACAATGCAGCGTGTCACAGTTTGCAGTGTACATGTGTGGTTTGAAGGTCACCAAGATAAGATTGTCATACTCCCCTGGTCACCAAACTCCCCAGATTTAAACCCAATTGAGAATCTGTGAGCCCACCTCGATCGGGCTGTTGCTGCCAAGAATCCTCAACTGAGAAACCTCGCAAAGCTGGACACAGCACTAGAGTTGCATGGCTATACATTCCTGTCAATACCTTCCAGAACCTTACTGACTTCCTTCTGACATGTTTGCACTGAAAAAGGTGGTTGTTCGGGCTTCAGACAGGTGGTTGCACTACTGCGACTAGACTGTGTATATTGCGAAGTAGGAGTCAGTACCTTCAGTTCCTCGAAGAGACCTCTGCAGGACATTCTTGACTTCATACTACAAATAGTTCACATTATATGCTTTTGGATTAATAAATCTTTAGCCTGGATTGATAAGTTACCCCAAAACATGATCCTGTATGGCATTATGGATGAAAGTACGCAAAATATGCTACCTTTTTTATTTTTATGTAACAAATGTTTCACAACATCCACACTGCAAATACAGATTTGTTTAGACACTTCATGAATTCTGTGGTATGGTCCTCTCAGCTAATTTCATTATCAAGCTATAATCCAAAGAATGTAACACTGTCAACCTCTCCTATTTGCTCGTTGTAATACACTCCTGGAAATGGAAAAAAGAACACATTGACACCGGTGTGTCAGACCCACCATACTTGCTCCAGACACTGCGAGAGGGCTGTACAAGCAATGATCACACTCACGGCACAGCGGACACACCAGGAACCGCGGTGTTGGCCGTCGAATGGCGCTAGCTGCGCAGCATTTGTGCACCGCCGCCGTCAGTGTCAGCCAGTTTGCCGTGGCATACGGAGCTCCATCGCAGTCTTTAACACTGGTAGCATGCCGCGACAGCGTGGACGTGAACCGTATGTGCAGTTGACGGACTTTGAGCGAGGGCGTATAGTGGGCATGCGGGAGGCCGGGTGGACGTACCGCCGAATTGCTCAACATGTGGGGCGTGAGGTCTCCACAGTACATCGATGTTGTCGCCAGTGGTCGGTGGAAGGTGCACGTGCCCGTCGACCTGGGACCGGACCGCAGCGACGCACGGATGCACGCCAAGACCGTAGGATCCTACGCAGTGCCGTAGGGGACCGCACCGCCACTTCCCAGCAAATTATGGACACTGTTGCTCCTGGGGTATCGGCGAGGACCATTCGCAACCGTCTCCATGAAGCTGGGCTACGGTCCCGCACACCGATAGGCCGTCTTCCGCTCACGCCCCAACATCGTGCAGCCCACCTCCAGTGGTGTCGCGACAGGCGTGAATGGAGGGACGAATGGAGACGTGTCGTCTTCAGCGATGAGAGTCGCTTCTGCCTTGGTGCCAATGATGGTCGTATGCGTGTTTGGCGCCGTGCAGGTGAGCGCCACAATCAGGACTGCATACCACCGAGGCACACAGGGCCAACACCCGGCATCATGGTGTGGGGAGCGATCTCCTACACTGGCCGTGCACCACTGGTGATCGTCGAGGGGACACTGAATAGTGCACGGTACATCCAAACCGTCATCGAACCCATCGTTCTACCATTCCTAGACCGGCAAGGGAACTTGCTGTTCCAAAAGGACAATGCACGTCCGCATGTATCCCGTGCCACCCAACGTGCTCTAGAATGTGTAAGTCAACTACCCTGGCCAGCAAGATCTCCGGATCTGTCCCCCATTGAGCATGTTTGGGACTGGATGAAGCGTCGTCTCACGCGGTCTGCACGTCCAGCACGAACGCTGGTCCAACTGAGGCGCCAGGTGGAAATGGCATGGCAAGCCGTTCCACAGGACTACATCCAGCATCTCTACGATCGTCTCCATGGGAGAATAGCAGCCTGCATTGCTGCGAAAGGTGGATATACACTGTACTAGTGCCGACATTGTGCATGCTCTGTTGCCTGTGTCTATGTGCCTGTGGTTCTGTCAGTGTGATCATGTGATGTATCTGACCCCAGGAATGTGTCAATAAAGTTTCCCCTTCCTGGGACAATGAATTCACGGTGTTCTTATTTCAATTTCCAGGAGTGTATTTTAGGCATACACCAATGCAGAAGTTCTCAAACTTTTTCTGTCACACCCCTGTCTGAAACAGAAATTATTTTGCCACCCTCCCCATTTTCCTTTCATCCCTCGCACTTCTCATACTTGCCACAAAAATGACCCACAATATCTATTGACTCCTGTCTAATTATTGCAATTACCAGTTACAACAATAACAACAACAATAATAATTAATAATTAAAATTATAATAATACTGATAACTAGAGTGTGTCCTGCGAGCCTACAAGAATTAAACATCCTTAAAAATTATCATACATTGTATTATTCAAAGGTCATGAAAGTTAACAATGCACTTGAAGTTACTGGAAATGAGCAAATATGTGTATTTACAAATTAGTTAGTTGTTTGAAATTAAACTGTTTCCATCTACACTCCTGGAAATTGAAATAAGAACACCGTGAATTCATTGTCCCAGGAAGGGGAAACTTTATTGACACATTCCTGGGGTCAGATACATCACATGATCACACTGACAGAACCACAGGCACATAGACACAGGCAACAGAGCATGCACAATGTCGGCACTAGTACAGTGTATATCCACCTTTCGCAGCAATGCAGGCTGCTATTCTCCCATGGAGACGATCGTAGAGATGCTGGATGTAGTCCTGTGGAACGGCTTGCCATGCCATTTCCACCTGGCGCCTCAGTTGGACCAGCGTTCGTGCTGGACGTGCAGACCGCGTGAGACGACGCTTCATCCAGTCCCAAACATGCTCAATGGGGGACAGATCCGGAGATCTTGCTGGCCAGGGTAGTTGACTTACACATTCTAGAGCACGTTGGGTGGCACGGGATACATGCGGACGTGCATTGTCCTTTTGGAACAGCAAGTTCCCTTGCCGGTCTAGGAATGGTAGAACGATGGGTTCGATGACGGTTTGGATGTACCGTGCACTATTCAGTGTCCCCTCGACGATCACCAGTGGTGCACGGCCAGTGTAGGAGATCGCTCCCCACACCATGATGCCGGGTGTTGGCCCTGTGTGCCTCGGTCGTATGCAGTCCTGATTGTGGCGCTCACCTGCACGGCGCCAAACACGCATACGACCATCATTGGCACCAAGGCAGAAGCGACTCTCATCGCTGAAGACGACACGTCTCCATTCGTCCCTCCATTCACGCCTGTCGCGACACCACTGGAGGCGGGCTGCACGATGTTGGGGCGTGAGCGGAAGACGGCCTAACGGTGTGCGGGACCGTAGCCCAGCTTCATGGAGACGGTTGCGAATGGTCCTCGCCGATACCCCAGGAGCAACAGTGTCCCTAATTTGATGGGAAGTGGCGGTGCGGTCCCCTACGGCACTGCGTAGGATCCTACAGTCTTGGCGTGCATCCGTGCGTCGCTGCGGTCCGGTCCCAGGTCGACGGGCACGTGCACCTTCCACCGACCACTGGCGACAACATCGATGTACTGTGGAGACCTCACGCCCCACATGTTGAGCAATTCGGCGGTACGTCCACCCGGCCTCCCGCATGCCCACTATACGCCCTCGCTCAAAGTCCGTCAACTGCACATACGGTTCACGTCCACGCTGTCGCGGCATGCTACCAGTGTTAAAGACTGCGATGGAGCTCGGTATGCCACGGCAAACTGGCTGACACTGACGGCGGCGGTGCACAAATGCTGTGCAGCTAGCGCCATTCGACGGCCAACACCGCGGTTCCTGGTGTGTCCGCTGTGCCGTGCGTGTGATCATTGCTTGTACAGCCCTCTCGCAGTGTCCGGAGCAAGTATGGTGGGTCTGACACACCGGTGTCAATGTGTTCTTTTTTCCATTTCCAGGAGTGTATATTGCTTTTAATTCATTTGGAATGTTTTAATATTTGAAAGATCATGAAGTACAAATGTTGATAGAACGATAGTCAACATTTAAATGCCTGTTTAGAAACTATTTTATTTTTGGATCATCACTTTGAATATAACAAACAAGAGTAAAAATGAACATGATTCAAAATTCAGAAATTTTCTGACACTTCCAAATTTTGAGTGATGTTTGCACTCAGATTTTTGAAGAAAGCATATCCAGTTTTGGTTGGGTCTTTAAAACAGCAACTCACAGAGCCCTTTCCAGATGCAATCAAGATCAGTGTTTCCTCTTGATTAATTCCATTGCAGAAAATGCTGGCTCACAGAAGTAAGTTGTTGCAAAGGGTAATAACACATCCACTGCCCTTTTTAATACGGAGGTAATCCCGAAAGTAAGGTCTCCTATTTTTTTATAAGTACATAGACTTGTTTATTTCTACAATGGTTTACATCAGTCAGCTTGAACATTTATCTATTTTTCCACATAATCACCAATTCTGTTGAGGTGTTTTTGTAGACGCTGTGGCAGTTTTTGTATGCCCATGTCATACCAGCTCGCCACCATGCTGTTCAGAAAGTTATGAACCTCTTCTTTCACATCGACGTTGGAGCTGATTCGCTGGGACCACAATTAACGCTGACAGGTACTGTGAGACTCTGAAAAAACTCAAACGGGCAATTCAGAACCAGAGAAGAGGAATGTTGAGCAAGGGCGTACACATTCTCCATGACAACGCTCGCTCACACATCACTCGGCAAACTGTTGCTCTCCTGCAACAGTTTCAGTGGAACATAATCACCCACCCACCCACCCTATAGTCCTGACTTGGCGCCCAGTGACTATCACCTGTTCCCTAGGTTAAAAGAGCATTTGGCCGGAAAGCGATTCAGCCCCGACGACGAGGTGGAAGAAGAGCTTCATAACTTTCGAACAGCACGGAGGCGAGCTGGTATGACATGAGCGTGCAAAAACTGCCACGGCGTCTACAAAAATGCATCGACAGAAATGGTGATTATGTCGAAAAATAGCTAAATGTTCAAGCGATAAACTGATGTAAACCATTGTAGAAAGAAATAGGTCTATGTATTTATAAAAAAAATAGGAGATCTTACTTTTGGGGTTACCCTCACAAATTGAAATATTCATTCAGTGTGTGTACCCAAAAATTTTCAACAGATATAAATTTAATTCATTCTGAAGTGTTCCAACACCTGAGAGTTCTATTAGCCCCTCCTGTTCTAATGTTGACAAGTGGTCTGTTATGATCACATCAAATAGACTGTGGAGCCATTCACACTCAGATGAAGGTTCTGGAAATTTATCTTTGAATTGCTGACTAAGGGCTTTGAGATGTTCTGCACCAATTCTACTAATTTTAGCAACATCCAACTCATTTTTCTTCACAAAACCACTGAGAGAAGAAAACATCTTGCAGTCACCTTTCTACAGCTGTGTTTTTCAAAGTCCAATTTTTCTCTTAAATGCAAGGACTTTCTTGCTTAGAAAGATGATATTATTCTCTTGGCTTTGAAGTGATACATTAAGACCATTAATTACTCAAAAATGTTGGCCAAGTAACACAATATTAGAAGAAATTTTTCATCCAGAAAGAACTGCCACTTAAGTGTAGGATTGCTGCTCAGTAGGCAAAGATGTTCACCCTTCAGCTCCACAATATGACGAAGCACTTTACCATGAGACAACCAATGTACCTTCATGTGCAACAGAAATGAATCATGTGCAAGCCCGTCTTCTCACAAAGAATGGAAAATAGTCTACTGTCTAAAGCTCGTGTTTCCACTAAATTTACAACAATGTCTGCACTGTTCAACTCTACACTGATTTCCAGTTGCATTACTTTAGAACCCAATGCCTCCCTGTGTCTCATTCAAGGTACGAATTTTACAGAAGAAGAAACAGCACACTCTTGCATTGAACCTCCTTTTTGTTCCCTCTAATGCTACCATCCCAGAGGTACATATACCAATACAATTTGTCCATGCAAAATTGTTGTCGCAAAAAAGGAATTAGCAAGAAATAAAATATCTTCATCTGTAATCCTCCCTACCAAAGCTTTACAAAATAGAATGTACTTGTGCATTTCATTTTCAAAACAATAGCATACAAAAACAAGAAGCTGATATCAGTATTGTCATCAAGCTGCAGGGTGAATTCTGGACAATCATGATGATGGGACAGCAATGGATTTTTCATTTCAGTGGCTACTGCATCAACAACATGGCCCACGGTGTCATGGAGAGTGGTATTGGCTTCAGTCTCTTGCTAAATTTTCTCCTTGCATTATTTCGCAAATTTTGATGGCTGCAGAAAGAAGTAATTTCTCATGAATAATATGTCATGATTTGGACTTTGCACTTAAGTAGGATACCTCTAGGGAAGATCTTGGAGCTTTCTTAGGAAATGAGGAATCTGACATTTCCGTTTATAGTTGTTGCTCATGACACTTCAAAAATTCGATGGGTTTACTTACATAATCTATACATTTTGTCTGCAGGTGTGTCTTTAATTTTATAGGCTTCAAACTATCATTGGCTAAAATCTCCAAACAAAGAACACATTGTGATCATATCCCATTACTCAACAGAATGTTAATAAAGCATAATGTTAGGTAATCAACTTGATGTTTACACCCTTTGGTTTTGCATTTAGAGCTAAAGTTGCTGATAGAAAGACAGGAAGATGCAAATGAAGAATGTACTTTGATTCAATTCGAATCTTTTTCCTTACTTGAACTGCATACATTCGAAGGAGAAGAGACGACACACATGAATCACTTCTATAAGCTCTTTTGTTACCATTGCAAACAAGCGACTTATCCTTGGGAATTGCAGACCTTGTACCACTTTATTTTAAATCCAATTAACTACTTCCTCTGAACTCGCACTAGAATTCAGCTTCTAGTTAACTTTGAACTGACTCTGGAAATCTGGGTGACATCGAGTGGACAGTAACAATGGTTGTGACTAACAACCCATTCTTGTAGTCAATATTGCAAGGACGTGGCAATCACATTGTCATATGGCTTTTATCATTAAATGGACATATAAAAAAATCTACTCATCAAGTGGTGTCAAGGGAAAAAAAAAACACACACACACACACACACACACACACACACACACACACACACACACACACACAAAGGATTTAATGTTCACAAGCTTTCGGAGCCAGTGGCTCCTTCTTCTAGCAGAAGAGTTAAAAGGGAAGGAAGAGGGGTGAAGGTGAAGGGCTGCAGATGTTTAGGGAAAGGGGTACAGTCCAGAAAAGTCACCCAGAACCCAGGGCCATGGCAGACTTATCAGACGGGATGAGAAGGAAAGACTGATTGTTGGCAACTGCACCAGACAAGCTTTGAAAACCTGAGAGTTTACAGGTGGAAGACAGGATAATATGCAAGACAGAGATTACTACTAAAACATCGTGCACAAGTATTAATAAGAGTGAAAAGCTAAGTGCATTGTATGTAACAGAGGTGGGAGCGGGGTCAGCGAAAAACAGACAAGTCAGAAAATGAGAGATGTAAAAAACTATAATGTAGTGAAGAAAGGAGTAGTTTCTGTGAATAAATGTTAAGACAGAAGGAATTAACATAAATTAAGGCCAGGTGGGTGGCAAGAACCAAGGACATGTTGTAGTGCTAGTTCCCACCTGGGGAGTTCTGAGAAACTGGTGTCTCGGGGAAGAATCCAGATGGCATGCGTGGTGAAACAGGCATCGAGGTCATGATTGTCATGTTGTACAGCATGCTCCGCAACAGGATATTGTGTGTTGATTTTTAAATGTTCGGTAAGTAGCTAACCCTGGGGTGATCGGTGATGGATTATGTGATGAAATATTACTCACGACTTTTCTAAACATTACTGCTGACAAGATTTACCGGTCAGTTCCAGTGAAATAAGGCAGCAACTTAACGATGGGAGAGATCCTGAAGTTGGTTCACCGAAATGAGAATCTGGGACTAGCAATATTTGTTTATCAGAAGTCTTTTTTTTACATTACACAAAAATAAATATTTCAATGAAAGCTGGTGCCCCCTTCTATTACTCTCTGCCCCCCCCCCCCCCGCCCCAACCAGGGAGCTGCACCTCCTCCTCCCCCTTTTAGGACAGCTGTATTAAAGGGAAACCTCTTGAAAGTTCTGAAATGCATATAGTGGTTCCCCCCAAGAGAAGTTAAGTGGCAAAGAATTGGCTAAGAGGGTGGACACAAAGCCAACACCCACCACAATAGTACAAGTTTACATGCCCACTAGCTCTACAGATGATGAATGACACTGAAAAGTTTTATGACGTTATTCAGACAGTAAAGCAAGATGAAAATTTGCTTGTGGTGAATGACTGAAATTTGATAGCAGGAAAAGGAAGGTAATGAGGAATAGTAAGAGAACAAGGATTGAAGAAAAGGAATGAAAGGGGAAGGCCTCGGGTAGAACTTTGTGCAGAGCATAATTTAACCATTGTGGATTAAGAATCGTGAAGAAAGGTAGTATACAAAGAGGAGATGGGACTTGTATTAACTGAAATAGTCTGGTAGATGCCTCCTAGGAAAATTAAAGAGACCTTTGGAGAAAAGTGAAGTAGTAGTATATCAAGGACTCAGATGGCAAGCCAGTACTAACTGTAGCGTACCGAACATATTCAGTGAAAAAGTATGCCAGAGTGGAAGTGAGATGCGAGAGAGCCAGCCGCAGGCAGGCAAGAGTGTTATGGATTGTGAAGCAAAACACGGCAGACAGGCATTGCGAAGCAGAGCCAACGGGGTGTAGTATAGCAACAGCCAACACTGCAATATGCTAGCAGAAGGACGGAAGCCTTTCCTCACTTGCCGCCAAGGAGGTGTTTAGAGCATGTGCCTTAATCTCTAAATGAACATAGTCTGGAGCATATAAGTACTCAGCCATTCATGCACTAAAACATTGTCATCTCAGTATCACAACCTACACCACGCACCTGTGACACCCAGAGTGACATCATGGAACACAGTACAGGGTATGCTGTTCGAGCACGGGATGGGGCAACCTGTCCCGAGACACAAAAGGCCACCGGAGCAGAACCGCCCGCTCGCTGAAGGGAGGTCATGGCCACCTCCATGGTATCATCAGCTGCATTACTGCACTGTCATCAAGGTCACAGCCAGAGACATCGCTGACAGTCGCATTCAAATGATGCCACACTCGGCCCCACTTTTTGCGCTCTCAGTAATGCTAGTCGTCTATTGTTTCGCATGAGAGGCAACTGGACGCCTACACCAAGCTGTTCCTGATGTACTACAGCTGAGGGCCAGAATAAAGTAGTTAATTTAAAAAAATCCGTTGTTGTCCTAATGCCTCATTTTACTCTCCACGGGTGACAATCCACTGATCATCTAATACTGGTGTCAGGTCACTGATGTCACCTTCTTAGAGCAACACCTGTACCTACAGCTTATGGTACGGTTAAGACCAAAAATTTTATTGCATTTTGGTTACAGAGAAAAGATCAACGGTTATCCATTTTTGTAAAGTAGATTTTATTGTGAGAAGAGAACTATTGAATTTGTCTAGTCTTATAGGTAATGGAAGTCACGATTGGTTAGTGCCTGTTAGATGTGCACAGTGTAACCTTAAGGACCACTCAGCACCATGTACAGAATCAGAGCCAATAAAATGTTATACATGTAATCATTAGGGGTATAGGTCTAGACAGTGTCGGGAGTTAAGATGGTTCATGGTTAGATGTAAGAATTAAATTAATTTATTTTGTTTTCTGGTCTTGTGAATGTCAATCCTCAAAATGAGTGCCATCACGGACAAAGCATCGACAGAACCAGAGGTGCAAGGTGTATCAGCACCAGAAGCAGTACACATATTGTTAGAAAAAGTAGTCCAATTAACAGCAGATTATACAGAACTACATGGGTTGGTAGAATCACTATCATCACAACAGGTTGTGGATTTGTCAGTTGTAAGTTTAATTGCTCGTTTTTCTGGTAAGGCAACGGAGGACCTTTGTGGGAGACCTTGGAAATCTGGCAGAGGTGGACAGTTGGTCTGATAACGAATTATTGAGTGTTTCAAAACTGAGACTAAAAGGAGAAGCTAAAACTTATGCAGGGTACGCAGAAGCTCTTATGGGAGCCACAACACATGACGAATTTAAAGAAAGAAAAGACAGACTGCTACTTATCATGAAGAAGATATGTTATGTTGCAGACAGACACAATTAAAGACTAAGTTTTTGGCCACAGCCTTCCTCGGTAAAACAGAGACACACGTCATTCATACATGCAAGCAAGTCACGCACACATGACCGCCAACTCCACCATCTCAAGTAGGAATGCAACTATCTCATGGGATGCAAGCAGCAATCTGGAGGGGG
Source organism: Schistocerca serialis cubense (assembly GCF_023864345.2). Taxonomy (NCBI): domain Eukaryota; kingdom Metazoa; phylum Arthropoda; class Insecta; order Orthoptera; family Acrididae; genus Schistocerca; species Schistocerca serialis. The sequence continues at coordinate 628,284,160 of NC_064642.1, read as the reverse complement.
GTGGGGCAGTGGAAGGGATAGTACTGTATGGGTGAGGAGAGAGACAAATGCTGTCTGGTGGACTCTGCATGGACTAGAATGCAAACAGGTACAGCGTCACGACGTTGTGGGGCAGGGAGATGGGGAAAAAAGGAAAGCAGAAGGAAAGATGGCCAGATGTGTTGGCAGAGGGCGGCAAATAAACAGAGTGAGAATGAGAATGGGGAGGAGATGATAGAACAGAGGGGGTGGAAACTGTTGCATGGAGAGTGTTGGGACAATAGTTACCATAGATTGAGGCCGGGATAGTTATGGGATCACAGAATGTGTTGTAAGGATAACCCCGTCTGTGCAGCTCAGAAAAGCTAGTGGTGGAGGAAAGGCTCCAGATGGCTCGGGCAGTGAAGCAGCCATTGAAATCAAGTGTGGTATGTTCAGCTGCATGTTGTGTCACAGGGTGGCCTTTCATCCTGGTGGACAGCTGGTTGGCAGTCACACTGATATAAACAGCTGTGCAATGATTGCAGCACAGCAGGTAAATGACATAGCTGCTTTCATAGGTGGCCCGGTTTGAAGGGGTAGGATAAACCAGTCACAGGACTGGAATAGGAAGTGCTGAGTGGGTGAATTGGGCAGGTTCAGTGTTATCTCGATGATATGACCATCTATGGGACAACATATGAGCGATTAAGGGAAGTATTCCCAAAGTTGAAAACAGCGAAGTTATCACTGGGTACATAAAAGCGTAGTTTTGTGATGGAAGAGGTAGCATATCTAGGTCATATCATAAGTAAAAATGGGATTAAGGCAGAGCCAATACTAATTAGAGCTGTATGTGAATTTCCTGTACCAGAATCTGTTATGGAGTTGCAATTGTTCTGAGAGTTGCGAACCATTACCGCCGGTTCGTAGGAGGAGTTGCGGATATTGCCAAACTGTTGACATGTTAAAGCAGGGTACCAAATTTTTGTGATCAGAAAGGTGCCACGATGCTTTTGAAGAGCTAGAAGAAGCTTTAACATCGAGTCCAATACTGGTATTTCCAGATTTTAATAAAGAACTTGTTTTTCATGTGCTGCAGGAAATTATGCATTTGGCTATGTGCTGTCACAAGAGGTAGAATACATAGAACATCCGGTAGCTTACACATTGTCTGCAGCTCGTGGTCTAGTGGCTAGCGTTGCTGCCTCAGGATCATGGGGTCCTGGGTTCAATTCCCGACCAGGTTGGGGATTTTCTCTGTCTGGGGTCTGGGCGTTTGTGTTGTCCACATCATCATCATCATCATCATCATCATCATCATCATCATCCGTGACAGTGACTAAATTGGACTGTGTAAAAATTGGAACTTTGCATGGGTGCTGACGACCATGCAGTTGAGCTCCCCACAAACCAAACGTCATCAGCTTACACATCAAGATAACTAAATTCTGCAGAAAGAAATTATCCCACAATGGAGAAAGTTACGTTAAGCGTTATTTATGGACTCATATATTTCAAATGTTATCTGTACAGCAAAAAGTTTATAGTAATAACAGATCATGGGGCATTAAAATGGTTGTTAGGGTTAAAGAATCCTTCTAGTAGGTTGACATGATGGGCAGTGAGAGAGTAATAAGATGTGGCGTTAAAATGGTTGTTAGGGTTCAAGGATCCTTCTAGTAGGTTGACATGATGGGCAGTGAGAGAGTAATAACATGTGGTGTTAAAATGGTTGTTAGGGTTAAAGGATCCCTCTCGTAGGTTGACATGATGGGCAGTGAGACTAAATGAATTTAATTTTGAAGTCACACATAAATCTGGGAAGAAACACGGAAATGCAGATGGCCCGAGAAGAAAAGTAGTGTACTACATATTGGGGGTAATGAGCATAAGGAATGGCAAACTGCACAGAGAGAGGATGATGAATGTAAGCAATATTTCAAGCAGTGTGATATTTTGTATGCAGGCTGAGTTGCTATGCAGAGAAACCAAGCTGGGAGCGTTGGTATTGGTACCAGCGAAGCTAAGGAATAGAGTGCTACAAGGAGCTTATGATCACATATTAGCAGATCATGGAGGTTGCCGATCTACCAACAGAAGCACTGCAGAAAAGTATTGGTGGAGGTGTAGGCAGACAGATAAAAGCCAGTATGTGAGGAATTGCATACAGTGCGCACAGAGAGCAGATTTGTGTCCAACAAGAGTACCACTGCAGAGGTTACCTGAAGCATTAGCACCACTGGAATTTCTGGGGATTGATGTTTTAGGTCCATTCAATAAAAAACCTGCAGGAAATAAGGATGTAATCACAATCATATATCATTTTTCAAGATACGTAGAAATGGTCACAATGCCAAATTAACAGGCAGCAACAGTGGCACAAGCACTTGTGATACTGAAGATTGGAGCGCCTGAAACAATAGTAACTGAGCATGGAGTGAGCTTTAAGTCAGATCTATTCAGGGAACTGTGTAAGTTATTAAATGTGATGAAGTAGGAAGAGTCTTCTCCATCCACAAGCAAATGGAAGAACTGAAAGAGTGCAGAGGACAACAAGGAAGATGCTTAGATACTACGTTGACTTATACCACACCAGCTGGGATGCCTATATGAAGTACGTAGTCTCCACCTACAACTCAAGACAGCGTAGAGATACAGGATTGTCACCATATGGAGTAGTTTAGGGTCGTAAACAGGCTATCACTGTTCGACATACTGAAAACGAGGAAAGGGAAAACAGGAGAGTCTGTTAAGAAATTAGTCAGAGTGATTAGGGAAGTCTGGAATAGAGAACAGAGGTCAAATACATGAGCACTGCAGAAAAAGTAAGAAGCAGTGGGCTGTACATCGAGATTGCCACAGTATAAGGTTGGTCAGTGGGTGATGCTATCAACTTCGTATATGCCAAAAGGAAAGACGAAGTTTTTGCAAAGTATCAGGGGCCACACCAAGTGGTAGAGACTACATCCCCAATAAATGTCAAGATTCAACTGCCAACGAGAATGACAATTGTGCATGTATGGCAGCTGATACCTTTTCAAGAGAGCCCGGAAGTTATTGCAGGGATAGTAGATGCAGACCAGAAAGAGAGAGTGAGGAGACAGGTATCAGAAGGTAAACAAGAGGATTTGAATGAAACGGTAACAAGGAGCCTGTATGGATTAAGGCCTAGGAAGCAGACATTAGGTTAGGTATAGATTTAGTGTAATTAGTATAAGCAGCTGCAGAGTAGCAATGAATTTAAGGGGAAGGAAAGTGATAGATATTCCTGCTCTTAGACGAGATGCAGAGAAGGCAAGATGATGATGTTCATAGTGGGATTACGAATCTTTGCATTATGAAATCAGCACCTGAAATGGGAAGTGCTGTTTGCCAAGCAGGAAGCTGTAGTGATCACCAGTCATCACTTTGTGATACAGGTGGTATTCAACACATGGGAGAAGTGTAACAAAGTGAGAAGATTGGAAGAAGCATTCAATAAATTTCATCAGGGAACTGAAAGGCATGAGTTATTCCAAGGAAGTGCCTGGGTATGTGAGAGAGTACATGGAACATAAGGGAAATTAAGGAGTGAGATGACCCAGGTACTGGAGGTTATTCCACATATGTGCAAGAAGAGGGGTTGGATCAATGCTGGAGGTTGGCCTATGAAAACAATATTTGGCATTGCTGATGAGAAAGACATTCGGAGAGTAAACGACACTGTAGAAGAAGTTAAGCAGTGGGAAAAAGGGAACAAAGCCATGAGTGATTGGCACACTGTGCAGATTGCAATTGTAAGGAAGGACGTATTAAATAACACATGACTACTACGACATCTGACTGGAGAAGTAATGCGGTATGCCAGAGCCACGGAAGAGGCATCTAATCAGAATACCAGGACACTGCAAACCAAAGTAGAAGTCTTAGATAGGGAAGTAGTAATGACAAAATGGTTGCAGTCCATGGAACATAGTATTTGGGAAGCATAAGGGAACGTAACAGAACTACAGAAGGCTATGCAGCAGGCTGGAAGAAGAGGCCACATAGGGGTAAACTACTTCTCATCAGAGCAATATGTAGAGGTCTAAGGAGAGCAAAGAAAGAACTAATGCCATAGCTGTGGTTGGTTTTAGAACCCGAGCATAAAACTGATGGAGTGAAAGTTTACATTTCTGTTTCTATACCAGTAGCTAAACAACAAGCACATTAAAAGTGCTACACAGTTCATGCATATCCTGTCAAGTGGATGATATTGAAGAAAGCTGTAACAGTAAAAATTCAGTTAATATTATTAATTTGAAAAGACAAGGGAAGATACATAGATAAGGAGGAAGCAGAGTTACAAGAATTCTATCGAGTCGATATCACAGACTATCCAAATATGACAGAAGGAGGGGAGAAAACGGAATAAAGAAGTGATCAAGCCGAAACTGTACTTTCAGCAGGTCGAGATGCATTGGTTGTATTCTACCTTCGACAAGACGGTAGTAGTGGCTAGATGTTTTGAGCAGGAGAAGCTTATGTCAGCAAAGAACTAGAATTAAACAGGAGTGGATTATTATCAAATGGGAGAGTGTGCGAGATAATGGGGCCTACTTTCCATTCACCTGCTGCGATTTTAAGGATAACCCACCTGAATATTTTGCAGCCTTCTTTGTATCTGCCAGAGGAGCCCGTGGAAATGCTACCTACAACAAATCTAACCACCTTAAATCAAACTTCAGGGCTGGAATTAAGGCCGTCTGTAAACATGCTTCTGAACAAGCAGGACGGATGAGTCTCTCTTGAAACCATGGTGCTGAATGTAAATTTATATTGGCAAAATCAGTATTGGAAAGAGACTACTGTCATACAAACCACCGCAGTGACACTTGTTCTGCTGAGTGTAGTTTTGGTACACAGAAGATATAAAGCACAAGACTGAGTTCAGACCCAGCTGTTGTTCAGATTCCACTGGATTGGATACCCCAAGCATTAAAACAGCAAAAGGAAGATGAATACAGAAGGGAGTAGCATTAAGGATAATTGATTCATTTTTGCTAGAAAGTTTCGAGCAGAGAGTTAGAAGTTATTGTGCAAGAAGCCTAGTAATGAAATAAGTTCCACGATGTTTGAGTTAGGGAGCAGCACGAGAGGTTCTGTAGAAATGTGTAAGATTAAGTGATAGTGTTAAGGGAATCAACTGTTAGAATAATTCTTAACAGGTGAAACAGGGCTAGAAGGGATGGTCGCCAGGACCTCTAGTGTAAAGGATAATCTAGTTTGGCCAATCTGATGGACTGGGTCTTGATAAAAAGGAGGGCAATGTAGCATATTGACTGTATCTGGTCAAAAAGTATTCCAGAGCAGAGGTCAGTTGCAACAGAGTCAGCCACAGGCAGGCAAGAGTGTTACGCATTGCGAAGGCAAAACACGACCGACAGGCACTGCAAAGCGGAGCCAGCTGGGCATGGTATAGCAACAGCTGATGCTGCAATACACTTGCGGAAGGATGGAAGCCTTTCCTAACTTGCCATCGTGGAAGTGTTTAAAGTATCTGCCTTAAGCCCTAAACGAATGTAGTCCAGAGTGTGTAAATACTCAGCCATTCGTGTACTAAAATACTCTCGTCTTAATATCATAGCCTGTGACAACCCAAGCGACATTCCAGAACGCAGTATGGGGCCTGCTGGTCAACCACGGGGTGGGGCAGCCTGCCCCGAGTCACAAGAGCAGCTGCCACCAGACCAAAGTCGAAACGGCCCCTGGAGTAGACAACTTTCTCTGAGAACTATTGAGATCCTTGGGAGAGTTAGTCATGGCAAAAGTTTTTGACTTAATATGCAAAATGTATCAGACAATACCCCCAGACTTCTACAAGAGTGTAAAACGTTTCAGCTGTAAAAAGGCAGGTGCAAGCAGGTGTGAATATTACCAAACTATCTGTCTAATAAGCCATGGTTGCAAAATACTGACACAAATTATTTACAGCAAAATGGAAAAAACTGGTAGTGGCCTACCTTGGGGAAGATCAGTTTGGGTCCCAGGAACATGCAAGGCACTACTGATACTATGAATTATCTTTTAAGAGTGTTAAAGAAAGGAAAACTTATGTTTACAGCATTTCTAAATTTAGAAAAAGCTTTTGAAAATGTTGATTGGAATACACTCTTTAAAATTCTGACAGTGTCAGGGATAAAATACAGGGAGCAAGAAGTTATCAACAAATTGTTGAGAAGTCAAACTGCATTTTGAGTTCAAGGATGTGGAAGAGAAGCAGTAATTGAGAAGAGAGTGAGATAGGGTTGTAACCTATTCCCCATGTCATTCAATATGGACATTGAGCAAACAGTGAAGGAAACCAAGGGGTAGTTTGGAAAGGGAATAAAAATTAAATCCAGGGAGAAAACTTTGAGGTTTGCTGATGACATTGTAATTCTGTCCAAAATGGTAAAGGAATTGGAAGACCAGTTGGATGGAATCCATTATGTCTTGAAAAGTAAAACAAGGTTAATAGAATGTATTTAAATTAAATTAGGTACTTCTGAGAGAAACGGATTAGGAAACAGAACACTGAAAAAAATAGATGAGTTCTGTTATTTGGTAGCAAATTAACCAGTTGCTGAAGCACCAAGGGTATGAAATAAAGACTGGAAATTGTAAGTCTGAAGAAGATAAATTTATTAAACTGAATGTAAATTTAAATATAAGGAAGTTCTTTCTGAAGGTATTTGTCTCAACTGTAGCCTTGTATGGGAGTGAAACAAGGACAATAAGCAGTTCAGAAATGAATAGAGTGGAAGCTTTTGCAATGTGGTGCAGCAGAAGAATGTTGTAGATGAGTAGATCTGATTACTAAAAGGAGGTATCGAACCAAATAGTGGAAAAAGAAACTTGTGGCATAGTTCAAATAAAAGAAGAGATCAATAGATACAACACATCCTGTGGTATCAAGGAATCATCAGTTTGATAACGGAGGGAAGTAGGGGGATAAAAATTATAGAGAGAGGCCAGGGCTCAAACAAAGTACGCAGGTTCAAATGGTTGCTATTGTTATGAAGAGTGTTCCACAGCACAGATTAACATTGAGAACTGTAACAAACTCGTCTTCAGACTGAAGACAACAACAACAATTTAGGGCCATTCTACAACACACAGTGGCTACTAATAACTTGTTTGTACATCTCATGCCAACAAACTGACATATTTGTTACGCTGAACACAGTGGGCTCTTATATCTCACTTGTATGGCTGATGTCAGTGACCTGCCCTTCTATGTTAGAGTTATATTACAACGTCAGGGATTCCCAAACACTTCCTCTGACAGAACACTCTGAGAACCTTGGTACTTTGATGGGACACCTTGTTAATTTTGAACGTTAATAAAATTTTTAAAAATGAGAAACGCTTGTTTTACTAAGAGATCACTTCAATTTTAAATCATAACTAATGACTCAGAAAACATAATAAAATGTTAAAAATTTAATTAGTACCATCGGAATATTGAGAGGAAAAGGAATAAATAAATAAATAAAATAAAAAATACAAAAAAACTGACATCTCATTAATAGTTTTTCGCAGAACACTTATTCACCTCCCGTGAAGCATGTGTTCCATGGAAAATAGTTTGGGAAACCCTGCATTGCATGAATATTTACAATCTTAGAGTCATATCTCTTACAAGTGTTTGAAGCAGACGAAATGAATTAAAATTTGTGTTGCGGCTGGGACTTAAACCCGGGTCTTCTTGTTTGCTAGGCAGAAATGCTAACCATTACACCACCGCAGTAGGATGGTCACCATTGCTGCACAAACTACCTAAGCTGAGTGCCCTCCCTGACACAAACTTCAATTCATTTTTCCCTTATATATTGTGACCATCCTACTGTGGTGGTGTAATGGTTAGCATTTCTGCCTAGCAAGCAAAAAGATCCGAGTTCGAGTCCCGGCTGCAGCACAAATTTTAATTCATTTTGTCTGCTTCAATCATTATCCTAGACGATAAAAAGAGACCTGGATGATAGAAAGAGACTTAAATGTCTCAGGGAAACATTTAATTATTATAAGTGTATTCACATTCTTTTATTATTAAGATTGCACGTACGTGTCATATGCTTTCATACTTTTCATTGTGAAAGGAATTAGGTGAGAACCAAACAATTAAATTGGTATAGCAGCTTTTGACAGTTTGAAGATATCATCGTGGAACAAAAATTGGTCAATGAATTTTGTTAACATTTCCTGCAAACAATTAGGATGTTGGACTATGAAACCATCATTTAACAAGTGCATTAATGAGCAGTAGGGGAAAACCTGTTAAGCATGTGAGAAGAGCAGAAAATACTTTCCTTTTATAACAAAGTTCCCAATTAAGTCAATGTATTCTAGATGAAACTGAGATTCATTGCTAATGTGTATGACATTCTGTCAGAAACACACTGATGTGACAAAAGTCATGAGATACCTCCTAATATCATGTTGGACCTCCTTTTACTCAACATGGCGTGGACTCAACAGATCACTGGAAGTCTCCTGCAGAAATATTGAGCCATAGTCTACAGCCGTCCATAACTGCAAAAGTGTTGCTGGTGCAGGATATCGTGTGACGAGATTGATGTCGGACAATCTGGGTAGCCAAATCAATCACTCGAAATGTCCAGAATGTTCTTCAAAGCAAACATGAACAGCTGTGGCCTGGTCATATGGTAAAATTCCATTGTTGTTTGGAACATGAAGTCCATGAATGGCTGAAAATGGTCTCCAAGTAGCCAAACATAACTATTCACAGTCAATGATCAGTTCAGTTGGGCCACACGACCCAGTTCATTCCATGTAAACACAGTCTCCACCACCAGCTTGCACAACTTGTGTCCCTGGATTTGTTGGGCGTACACCACATTCAAATCCTACCATCAGCTCTTATCAACCAAACCTAGGACTCAGCCGACCAGAACACAGTTTTCCAGTTATCTAGGGTCCAACCAATTACAAGTCCAGAAGAGGCACTGCAGGTGACGGCGTGCTGTTAGCAAATGCACTCACGTCAGTCGTCTGCTGTTGTAGCCCATTACAGCCAAATTTCACTGCACTGTCCTAACGGACACATTCGTCTTACATTCCACATTGATTTATGTGGTTATTTCACACAGTGCTGCATGTCTGTTAGTGCTGAAAACTCTATGTAAACGCCACTACTCTCAGTCGTTTAATGAAGGCTGTCTGCCACTGTGTTGTCCGGGGTGAGAAGTAAGGCCTGAAATTTTGTATCCTCAGCACACTCTTGACATTGTGGATCTTTGAATACTGAATTTCCTAATGATTTCCGAAATGGAATATTGCGTGTGTCTCGCTCCAACGACCATTCTGCGTTCAACGTCTGTTCACTTCCCATCATGTGGCTTTAATGACGTCGGAAACATTTTCATATGAATTGCCTGAATGGAAAGGACAGCTCCGCCATTGCACTGGCGTTTTATACATTGTGTACATGACACGACTTCCATCTGTATATGTGCATATCACTGTCCATGACTTTAGTCACCTCAGTGTACATAACTCACTAATTATGCAAAACGGTGTCAATCTTTTCGACTAACCAAGTACTGACATGTTAACAGTATTTTCCGCATCACAGAACAGTTGATTCTGTTTCTCATACACACAAATAAAAAATGGGAACTTAAAAACATGTAAGCATAAAATTTCCAGTAGAAAACATTTTATGATGATAAAAATTACGTACAACAGGTTTGCTGGAGACCAATACTTTCTTCTCTTCTGTGTTGAGGTTAGAATAAGTTACATTTTGTCCATGCGGAGTAGCCAAAGAACTCGTCCATGATGTATTCTCAAAATTGAGCAAGTCACATAAAGATTCTGGGATCTTCGCTGTAGACGGCATGAGATTCCTGTCACAGAATGATGTTAAACATCAAGGGATATGTACAGAACACATACAGAATTTATATACACAAACATAATGCACACAATTCATCAATAATACAGTGTTGCGTAGTAATAGAACTGGTGGCTCATAGTCTAGAACCAACTGCAAGTAACAATAAGTATTAGCTGTCTGGCTTTACAGTAAGAGCTCAGAAAGATGCAAAACAGTTATTTGCATTTTTGTGGAAGTATCAGTTAGACCAAACAAATACATGTTATACATGGCACTATTTTGCATTGTGTAACATCTACTATGGTTTGCCGCCATATCTGATCCAGTTTCCAAAATATAACTATACTCTATTAGTTTGGAGCAACACGTATATGTTGCTGTCATCCAATATGATCATAGTTACGCACAAGTGGGTAAATACTTTGCCTTGTGTTACTTTTTGTGGTACACTTAAATAATTTTTTGCTAGTTTAGGAACACACATCTGCAATTTATTCTTACATTTCATTACCCCTTACACAGTCACTTCCACATGTGTTCAGAAAAAGGAAATGTCTTTGACAATATTGGTAGAGTTTGCCATACAAGACTAGAGAAAACTTTACACTGACAGATGAATTATTAAGTCACATTATTTTATGGTCACTCCCCTAATTTCAGAAGAAAAATGAAAGAAAGAAAGGAAAAACTTAAGATTCACTTCTGCAACCAATGAGTATACAGTTAACAGTAAAATACCAGCAGTAATTAAAAAAAGAAAACTCACCCAAACTTTTTGACTATACATACTGATGAAAACCTAATGTGAAAGGTGAAAAACCAATTTGTTGGGTCTTTTGAACAAATGAACTAATCAATGTTTGTGCTTAATGTCATTACACATTATTGAGACGTAAGCAAGCTAACATGTTAAATGATTTATTTTTCCTGTGCATTACAAATTATTATTCTGTAACAGCATATGAAAATAGATATCAATAATAACAAATACAAGAGGTACTGAGGAATGGTAGGCTCGTTTGAAGAAAGCTATTTTAGAAGCAAGTCAGGAACTTTAACCTTTCCTGGGCCAAGTGCCTTTTCATACACAGCAGAAAATGGATTGTAGGCAACATACAATGTATGGGCATGTCACAGAGTGGCTGCAACCTCTCAGAGGCATAACTGATACAAAAGGACGTCTAGTGTCACTGGGAAACACTAGCGAACATTTTATCTCCAACACAAATTCTCCCCAGACATTTGATGCGAATACTTTGAAACATTGTATATATTCTTTCAGCAGATTTATTGAAGATTATGCACCACAGTTTGGAAGGGTAATCACAATACTATAACAAAAAGAAAAATTATCTTTGTTGTTCTTCACTAAAATTGACTGACGCAGAAAGAGGTGAGCTATGTTGGTATAAAAAGCCTTTTTCAGTTACCCAAGGGTATGAAAGCACCCAATACATTGCAAATTTAACACATTGGAAACACTTCTTCTTGACTGCTACTATTCTATGAACAAACATTTATTCCAAAACTTGCAGCACATATAAAATATGAAGAAAAAAAAAAACACTTATTTGCCACTTATGCGTTTCTCCATGTAATAATGTTCTACCGAGTACCCCAAAAAAAATCCAGCGGAAATAAAACAAATCATCATATTATTTAAGTACACACTCATCCATAAATGCACAGCATATATTAACAAAATTAATTAATAATGTGAAACTCTTCACAAAAGAGCTCATGCAATAAGCCTTTTTACATAATACATGGAACATGGAACTAGCTATGCAACTGAGTTGGCCTCCCCCTAAATACAGATTAATAACTGTGTGACAACATTACCTACAGTAATTATGTTCTTTACATCCAGCACTTATTTCTACCATACACAACCTGCAGCAAATGAAAAAGCTTGTAATTAGCTATACTATATACAAGGTAATTCTTATTAATGTTTAAAAACTCTCAAAGTGACACACGACACTGAGACATGTAATTTAATATAAGACACATGGGGCCACAAATTTCGTGAAATATCCCAAAACTGGATGACAATTGCTGAACAAGCCCTATGAGAAACACAGGCCCTGGTGCATTGTCATGACATCAGCATGTTGGGCCACAGTGTAGATTGCTTGTGTGCCTCGTGTTAAGCGGTTTAGTTAGTTTGAGTTTTATGTGAACAAGTTATTCTCACCCAAGTTTGTTCTGATGTATATAGTGAAAACATTCAGTGCATCTACAATTTTTTTTAATAATGAAATAGGTGTAAGTGAAAATATAATAATCAGAAGTGTATAGAACCTCAACCACAAGGATTTACTTAACCGTCTAATTTCTTTCAGTGAGATTTTTGAAATAAGTATGTCATATTGTGCAAGCCACTACTACAGTGACTGTCCAAGTGTGCACATGGCTCACCACCTTTCTGTGATTTTGTACCAAACTGTTTGGAAATAAATACTCATATCAAGAAGCTGTGTAACATCGAAGTTTAGTACAGAGTGCTCCAGTTATAACAAACATTATAATTAATAAAATATAGTATTACAAATTAACTGACAGGTACTTGAAAAATTGTACATTATATTTATTTCATTTTGTTTATAGATTTTTTGAAATACTGAAATGCCACGCAAATGCGGTGTACTTGGATGTAGATCAAATTACAAATCAGAAACTGAAAAGACAACAATATTTTCACTGTCATTCAATGAAAATTGCCATAATATGTGGCCCATCACATCACAATGAATTTCTCTAAACTAAAACAACCAATGGTATGTGTGAAACATTTTGACAAATCACACATAATTCGAGTGGACAGAATTATGGGCAAAGGTGAACTAAAAGTGTTTCCACGAATAATCCCGAAACAGAAGATGCCATGCAATGCAAACCATATTTCCAAACATGCCATCCTATTGTTCTAAAACCGTCACGAAAGCAAAATGCCTTGCTGATGTAAAAAAAGGCAACTTGTGAAAAGCCATTCAGGATAGTATTGAATCCAATAAGAACCACCAAGCACAGAATGCACTATGAAACTTAAATGGCATAAGTTCACTTTTAGAGACCAGAAAAATTAATAGTAATAAGTGGTCAGTGATTAATGATAACAATAAACTGCATCTTTGTCTGTCGGGAGTTGATAGGGGAGTGCCTTGTGTCACTTCCTTCATCACAATAAACTGTGATTTAGGTTACAATTTAAACATTAATACTGCCAGTAATCTCTTTATTCATGGTTCTTCAAGTAACTCAAAGAGACTCAATTCTGTTAACACTTTAGACAGCATTATGTTACAAATGGAAGAAATTAAGATAGTGCCAGATGTCAGAAGTGAGTTAGACTGTGCTATCCAGTGTGTGCAAACCATACCTAACAATGATGAAAATGAATACATAAACTTCTTTGTTGAACAGCTTGAACTGTCACAAATATCAAAAAACAATAGGCAGTACAGTAACAAAATGATGATATTAGCATGTTGTTTATTGTGTATTCAGTCTCTGTAACAATTCTCTGAGAAAACGTGATTTTATGTTTCTTCTGCATCCTTGTACCTTACAGAAGCTTATTCGTAGTTACCAGCTAGTTAGTTCTTCACCCGAAAGTACCCAATATTTGAAAAATAGGATTCAGCGTTTAGAACAACATGAACTTTTAGAGTTCCTTTTAATGGATGAGATTTATGTGCAGCCACAGCTTTCATTTAATTGTGGTGAAATGTATGGAAATAATACTCTTCATGCTGCGACATGTGCTAAGACGACCCAGGTTTTAATGGTTTCTTGTCTTCTATCCAAATATTTTAATGTTGCAGGTATGACAGCTGAACTGTTAAGGTCTTTAACAAGTAATGTTCTGCACATGGTAGAAGAGATAGGAATCAAAGTTGTCAGCATCATTGCTCATAATAACAGTGTGAACAGAAAGACTTTTGAACTCTTCAATCCAAACAAAATCCTACAGCCCAGTATTGTACACAATCCTTGAATCCTTCTAGAATTTTTGATACAGTCCATGTGTTAAAATCTGTTAGGAATACCTGGGAGTCAAAGAGAAATATGACACTGACAATGTATTTTCCTGACATGAATAACCATTCAGTCATTTTGTCAGCACAATTTAGTCACCTAGAACTACTTTTTGAAAAAGAAAAAAAAAAAAAAAACTCATTAGTTAAGTACGGTAATACACTTTCATCCAAGGTTTGGTACACATCTTCCATACAAAAGCAGAATGTAAAATTAGCTTTAAGACGTTTCAATGAAAATAATGTAGTTGCACTGAAAAATGCAACAAAAGACATGCGTGACACATCTAGAGAGATAAATCAGACTGCAGCTTTTCTCCAGACTACAGCCCACTGGTGGAAAATTGTTATGTTAAAAGTGTGTCTGAAGGCCAAATGTTCAATGATCCATACAGAGAAGCCGTTAGAACTACCTCTGATAATCAGAATAGTTTTTAAGTGACAAGCTTCACTGGCTAAAAATTTGGAGACTGTCCCATCAAATGTTGCTCTTTCATGACAGACATTTCAATCTTTGATTTTAACCACACAATCCCTTCTTGAAGTAATTCAATATTTATGTAATAAATGTTAACTGGATTACATTCTGCTACGAAAATTTCAATCTGATAATTAGCAGAGTCAATTTGGATCATACTGTCAACTGAGTGTTTTCAATTATTAATAAGTTACATTCAGGTATTAGAAAATGAAAGAAAGCTTAGATTTAAGAATGATGTACTCTTTGCTGATCACAATGACACTGTACGGCTGAAGATTTTGATTCCTGTGTAGCAGAGCAAAGATTGAAAAATACATATACACAGGGTGATTATAATTAAAGTTAAACTTTAAAACTTCTGTAGAAATAACACCACTGATCAGAATGACATCAATTTGCAACGGAATATTATCGAAAAAGGGGTAAAAGGTATGACAGAAGAAAAAAAAATTGTGTGAAAATTGATCAACAGATGGCACTGTATGTGTCAGAATGCATAAACAGGGTGTATACGTGGACAAGGAAAAAAAATTCCCGGATTTATCCCGGATTTCCAGGTTAAAAATACACTTTCTCCCGGGTGGAAATATAGTTTTTCCCTGTTAATTGACAGTATATTTTCTCTCGGAACTGTATAACTTATCAATCCTTTGAATGGTTATGGTTTTATACATGCGCATAGAATTTCCCGGCACTTTAGAAAACGAAACACCTTTTGGAAAGATGTTTGATGTGCAGTAACATGTACGCTGCATATTTTCGTATTACGAAAGTATAAATTCGAATTCCACCAAGCACCGCATGTTACTTTCCGAAGCATTGAAATCGAAATTGCGATGCGAATTTTTAAGCCAGTCATAGTTCATGTCACGTGATCTCGCCAGCCGATGACAGCGTATATTCAGAACTTCGGACACGTGGTGTAGTCAGCCAATAGCAACATCACTGTAGCGCGAACACACGAACAGGAAAAGTTAATGGTTTAAATTAATATATATAATGTTGCTACAAGAAAAACAAAGCTTTCACATATAATATTGATCTCTAAGGCCCATACGCTGCAAGAGAAGCTAAGCTTTCACATATAATATTGGGCTTTTATGCATGTATTACATTTTAAGATATATCACACAAATGTATCAGCAAATTTTTTAATAACGACATAAAAGTGTGATCTTTTGGGCTATAAATTCTTCTAAGTAGCTCGTCATCAAAGAGCTGATTTTTAAACGAGTCCCAGATTCCCAGTGAAGTAGGCATCAACCTTATATTAAGCTTTTCAATGTTGTTTCAGGACGTAAATTTCCTTGGGTACCAGTACTTTGTTATCTCATTTCTGGTTCTTTGTTATGGCATAATGCCATACGTTCTAGGAGATGAAAACGTACACTTGAAATGCTCTGAACAGTTGAAACTAGCCAATAGTTTGAAATTAAACCCTTTGTTTCAAATATATTGACTGCCTCAGCGGAAAAGATTAATGAAAGAAAATTTCTTCAGCAAACCGATAAAAATAACTTCATTGTTCTGCATGGCAATTAATGCTTGACTGTCAGAAAGGTGGAGATAAAATAAAATCTGAAACTAATAACGTATTTTAGCCATCCGTAATTATGTGAATGTATTTTAATTCACATGACAGCTCCCGGCCAAAGAAATCAATTTTGTTTTCATTTGACGTGAGTGCAGTAGACGAAGAGGAAACAGCAAAATCACTAAATGTAAACACGGGTCACATGGAGACTACCCGCTTCCCTATTATAACTCAGACTGCTCTGCGCATCAGACCCGTATCTACAATATTTCCGAACCGCGGCAATAGAAGATAGTGGCGTCCCTCGAGCGTTTGAGATAGGACATCGAAAATTTAAAAAAATAGAATTTTGAAAAATACATTCATTTTGTAGCACACATCTTTCTGAAGACTCTGATACATAAAACATACGTGTCCGAGGAATTGTAAGACATGTTATCTGACCTTAAGTGTGCCAAAGTGCAGCGCCACACCTCTTCACACAGCATTCTTCTATCGCACGTCACTGTATTTCGGTCTGTGGAATTGAAACGTGTATATTTTGTACTGGATTCCATCAAACTATATTCAGGACAGTGCAAATTAAAATGCCCTACGGTGCCTCTCCTGCTTCCAGTCTGCCAGTTTGACATCCTGCCCTTCTTTCTTTTCTTTTTTTTTTTTTGAGAATAAAAACTCCTCAGAAAATTTGCACTCTATATTCCCTATTAGCTAACAACTTGCTGCTTTGTGCGACATAAAATTAAGTATAGGATACATAAAGCCAGTAAAGAGAAGAGACAAGCAAGACAGTACACATTTCTTCAATCCTTAGCTCCTAGATTTTTTTCTGCCTAATCTTGTTACAGCTTTACATAGCATGCTTTCCTTTCTGCGAAAGGATCTGTTACCTCATCAAAGTACGTCAAACGTTTTGCTACATGAAAAATCGAAATGTCGTTGTCTAGTACTGAAAAAGCTGTAATTACAAATAGGCCCAAGACTGGTGTGGTTTCTCGACCTGGTTACTTATATTTTGTCACTGTCTGCGAGATAAAACAAAATAGGGCTTTATAATACTGTAGCAATTGTAACACACGCCAAATAAAGGAGACTGTTTTGGCAGAAATGGTCGTTTTTATAACACGGCAGATTATAACTCACGAAGTACCAATATCAAAAGCCTATTAGGCCTACTACAAGTAAAAATCTTTATGTTAGGAAATAGTTTTACACTTCATTCATACGCTCCAGTTTCTCAAGCTTGAGATCGATAAGTAGTAGTGCGAAATTTTTATAGAAATTTGAAATCGTCTTATTCTTCCATAATTTGTGTGATGTCCTCGTTTCTTCTCCTTCCTTGTTCTAACAAACAATGTTGTCATCACTAATTCCGTATCTATTCCCACCAATGTCAGATCTTATTCGCCGGTTAACTTCACTAACTCTGCCAGAATCACCAGTTTAGTTAGCCCGCGATTATTCTCTGGTTAGGCATTGTTACGTGTTCGTACAACGCGTTTTCCGCGCCACTTCCAGAATAGACCTTAAAGCGGCTGCTAGCCGGAGACTGTAGAACTGGCCCTTGCTAGTATTGCGATCTGGCCAAAAATTTTCTGTCAAAATTTCATTTTCTTGGATACATTGAGAAGATAATATGTAATCTTTCTTACCTGTTATTTCTGTTACTCGTTTATTCGCAATCTGGTAGTCTGAATCTATGGATTTCGCTGGTAATCGTAACAACGCTCATCATTCGCAAACCCTATCAACTACATAGTCAGACAGTGGTTGGCTTTCTTTCGTTCGGCTATACTCTGCTCAGCTCGTATAGCCCCCTTTGTCTGCAGGAAAGTTTATTTCTAGATGTGACGAGGATTCCACTGACAGAGACATCACGTACACTATGCACGCATTCACAAATCAACTTATGATTCATTCAGAAATCAACTCAGAATGTGTTCAACAATGTTCACAAACCGACAGGGACACGTTTCAAAGTCATAAGAATAATCGATAGACCAACGTGCGGTGGATGCTAGGCGCTTTGTGAAACAAGTTTTATATGAATTTGCCCCCCCCCCCCCTCCCCCACACTCCTAGATCCAGGGCTGCTGCGCAATCTGGCAGCTTGGGCGTGCCAGTAAACTTTTTCCTGGTAGCACCTAGCTGCTTCTTTTTTTTCTGTAGCCAGAAGCGGAAGAAGGTACTACTCAACTGCGCATGCGCATTATCCCACTCATAACTGCTAAAACAAATCTAATGTTAACAGTTGTGACGTCATGCTCATCGGAGGCAATTTGTTGTTACGAAGCATTGCAAAGTCTTACTAAAGCCTTTGACACATTTTGCTGTTGGCAGACGCTTGTATGAGCACTGTGTTCTGTTGCTGTATATGGCGCATTTCCTTTGCAGTTTAAGTTTTATTTTAGTTTTTTCTCTCATTCATGTTTTATGGCTGCAATATTATTCTGTAGTAGCAGGATACAGTACTATCCTTTGTTAGAGTATTGGTTCTTACCAGTCAAAGTAACAAAAATTTAACTGAGAACAAACACAATGAAAAAAAAATTCCCAGATTTCAAAAAAGTTCCCGGGTTTTTCCCAGTTTTCTCCCGGATGAAAAAATTCCTGGGTTTTTCCCGGATCTCCCGGTTGTCCCGGGTCGTAGACACCCTGATAAATGAAAACACCTGTCATGTGCACGACCCAATGAAGTTGGTATAAACACGTTGGGTACATGGCTTTTCCTCCTTGCGCATCTGCGATGTTTGCCATAACTGCCTCAATGCAGGATCGTGCTGTGCTTGTGAAGCTGTCTTACAAGAATGATGACTGTGCACACATCACTCTGCAGAAGTTCTGGACACTGAAAAAAGGTACTGGTCTGACCACTGCTAGGGGTCTAGAGAAAATGATTTGGAAATTCGAAAAGATGGGTTCTTTTGGTGTGCAACCTGGAAGGATAAAAATTGAATTGATTTGACGTCAGTGGAAGCAGTGTCCAAAGCAATGCAGGAAGAGACAAGTGGTGGTGGTGTGCAAACATGTAGTGCACGGAGAATTGCCCACACATTGAACATACCCATGAGCATGGTGCATAAAACCCTACGAAATATCCTTCTTTGCTATCTATTCAAAATTACCCATGTGCAGAAGTTGTTTCCTGTTGGCCTGCCAGCAAGAGAGACCTTTGCTTGAGAATTTCTTGTTCGCATGGAAGTGGACAATGATTGGCCATGGAAGATTTTGTGGACAGACGAAACCCACTTCCATCTGACAGGATATGTCAATACACAGAATTGTTGAATATGGGCAGCGGAAAAACCACATTCAAATCAACCAGTACCATTTCATCCTGAAAAGGTCACTGTGAGGTGCAGATTTACAGCATCATTTATCATAGGGCCAAATTTTTTCGAAGAGGCAGGTGCTTCTGGTCCTGTTGCCTGTACTGTCATTGGTAAGCACTACAAGTGTCTTTTGTGCAATCACATCATTCCAGCTCTCTAACAGCGTGGATTTGATCATTTTTATGAAAGATGGTGCACCTCTGCACATTGCAAATCCAAACAAGCAGCTGCTGAAGCGCCATTTTCGAAATGCTGAGTTATCAGCCGCTATTTCCCTACAGCCTGGCCACCTCGATCACCTGAACTTAATTCGTGTAACTTCTGGCTGTGGGGCTATCTGAAAGATGTTGTGTCCAGTGTTCCGATTGAAAACTTAGCTGCGTTGAAGCATGCATTGCGTAGGACATTCCGAACGTGACCCCAGAAACACTTTGATTAGTTGTGGAACATGCTGTTTTTCGATTACGACTTATTGTAGAAAATGGTGGACAGCATATTGAACTTGTTTTGCGCCAGTCACAAGGAAATTAATAATCCAATTTGATTTCGATTGATGCTTCTTATGTGGTTTATGGCCTCAGGACAATTAAAAACCAATGTGAGTTATGCTTTTTATGCAGTTTTTGGCCTCAGGACAATTAAAAGCAGATTTTTCCCATCCAATGTCATATGATCTTTCCGTGGTGTATGGGCTTACATAACTAACAGTATCACACCTGTACACCCATGCACACGAGTAGTACAGTTTGTTTGATGTCAAAGGTACACTTTAGGCATTGCTGTATGATTCATTAAGTTTTTAGTCGACAATTATTAAATTATGATGCTTACAGTGCCATCTATTGCTACATTTTGTAACTATTTATTTTTCTTCTGCCATATGTTTTCCCCCTCCGATAATATTCCATTGCAATTTGACGTCATTCTGACCACCAGTGTTATTTCTGCAGTGGTTTGAAAGTTCAACTTTCATTATTAAAAAAAAAAAAAAAAAACACCTGCAGCAGTTCATGACATGTGGGAAACAGCTTTCAGTTGCTCATAATATAAGTTACAGAAAATTAGTGGACTCTAAGGTCATTGATGCTAGACACAAATGTGTGTTGCATAACACTGTGTTAAACAAATTAGAGAATATTTCTCTGTGTAAAAAACAAGATTCTTCTTAATAATTTTGAGAAGCTTTATAATGATAAAAGAACAGATTTCAGTGAGAGTTCCACAAAAATTTAAAAACATTAAGTATATTCTACACGCATATATACAAAATTGTGTAACACATAAATGTACATCACTGCATCTTAAATAAATGTAATTTGAATACTTCTGCCCCTATGTGTTATAGAGAATGTAGAACATCTAAAACCCTCTGAACTCCTTCAGTGATAAGTAAATTCATTAGAAATATAGTACTCTGGAATAATCTCTGATACAGCTTATTACTTTAAGAAAGTTCACTTATGTAGACAGTTAGTTAATGTTCCTGCCATACATTTTGAAAGTTTGTTCTTTAATTACATTTTCACCTTCATTCAGGTGTATATGTCATATGGTTACACATCATGGGTCTTTGAGTTGTTCTTTACCAAGGTGAATGGACAGCTGATATCCTGAAGTGATAGTATGTTTTTTGCAATTCTCTTCTCTAATTTGTGAACAAGCAGTAACTTTGTCAGATATATACCCCCAGTGAATTACAGTAAAAGGATTTAACTATCAACCTCAGCCACAATTTGATCTTTTATATACACGACTGAAGTGCTAAAAATGCAGCATAGCACAGAATTTTAGTTGCTTGTTATTTAGTTTTGTAAATCAGGAAAGTACGCTGAAGCTCTATATTTACATAAGAAACTATAAAATTTCTGTACGCCAGTTTCTTTTCAATTAATCAGCTCTGAATGACAAATGTGGCCTCAGAAGCATGATACCTTGTTTCATCCCAGTATCTTCTGTTCATGTTCTTGAAGCTGCGAATGAAAAATGCATCTCTAATTTCCTGGCAGATTAAAACTGTGTGCCAGACCGAGACTCTAACTCGGGACCTTTGCCTTCGCAGGCAAGTGCTCTACCAACTGAGCTACCCAAGCACAACTCACTACCTGTCCCCACAGCCTTACTTCCGCCAGTACCTCATCTCCTCCTCTTCAAGAATGCATTTATTGCAGTACTGATCCATTCTTTGATGCTTCGTATAATATTGTCTTTATCATAATTGGTGACTCCTCCCTGGTTGGTTTATAAATTCTGACTTATAGTGACCAATCTTTGCTGTATTTGTTGTATTTATAGTTAAATGACGAATATAGTTCATTCATCTGATGAGAGATGTAATTTGGTTCATATTTACATCAGGCAGCTAATCTTTAATGTAAAACAGATGATGGACGTGTAATATCTCTTTATATTCGATGAATTATTCTGATACAATTCTACCCTTGAATGACATTTACAAATTTTCTATCTTCATACTCGCAGAATCCATGCGCAAAATAGTTTCATACAATAGCTACGCCATGAGCGTATAATTATTCTTTGTAGTACTCTCTCTGGTGGTTGTTAGAAGAAAAAAGCTTCCGAGATTGTCTTCGTGCCGATTAGCCTGAGCTTGCTTTGAAGAACTGTAATCTGATTATTGAGATTTATGACAGAAGATAACTGATACGAACTGTACAATTAAGAGGGAAATATATATATATTCTTTAAATATGTCTGCTTGTGTCTGTATATGTGTGTGTGTGCGCGCGAGTGTATACTAGTCTTTCCGCTCCCGGGATTGGAATGACTCCTTACCCTCTCCCTTAAAACCCACATCCTTTCGTCTTTCCCTCTCCTTCCTTCTTTCCTGATGAGGCAACAGTTTGTTGCGAAAGCTTGAATTTTGTGTGTATGTTTGTATTTGTTTGTGTGTCTGTCGACCTGCCAGCACTTTCATCTGATTATACAATGCTCCCAAAAATTACGAGGCATTTTATTTGTACAGATTAGCAGACTGCTGCAAAGCACGAGCCTCCAGAGAAGAAGAATCATCGCCTGATTTCATTCTAACAAGTAAAATTTCTGAATCATTTTGAGTGTATGAGCTATGACTGTGTTTCATATTATGAATGACTGATTGCTCGAACGAATTGAGAACTACATAGATAGGAGGAAAAATTACAGTGGCGCCAGTGTGACAGGACTCTCTTGGATTGTTATATAATATATGTATTTTTTGTTTCTTGAAAACCAACGAGAATGAGAGGTAACTAATCTGAAGAAAGATATGGTGCCCATAGTAAAAGATTGCTGATACCAAGAAACGATTTCAACTATTGGACAACACCGAGACTACAGAACAAGGCCAGAGAAATCTAATTTTTTTTATCCTGTAGTTAAAATAGTTTGAAAACAATTTAGAAAGAACTTTTTTCCAGATAGTAGTTAGATTGTAGAACTGTATATTGTGTGATTTTCGTATCCAGACATTGAACTTCATACCATGTGTGAAGTAACTTGAAAGTTAAGTGTGTCTACGACAGCAAATTTGAAACTGTATTTAGTGACTAGAAGCTGATACTGACAGTTATTTAATGGTACTGAATAGAGCGGCATTTAAAATGTCATTGAATCAGCAACGAGAAGTGCAACAGCCTTCAGCTGTTTGTGCAGAAGCAGAGGCCACGGATAGCAATTCTGAGACTGTTGTGGCTAGCGGTAGCAATATAAATAATCCCGCTGGTTCAGAAAACATTCATACAACAGCTGATCAGAGGGTTGTTGACACATTAGTTGTTATTATGCAACAGTTGTCTCTATTAGCCGAAGGCCAAGCGGAGGTAAAACGAGACTTATCCATTATACAAAATGAACTCCAAAATCAATTAGCCGAAAATCAAACAGAATTACAAAATCAATTAAGAGCCACCTTTACCAAATTAGATCAGAGATTAAATACCCAGACACAGGAAATAAAAGAACAGGCAGAAAGGACCGAACAGAATCTTATTGCTCAAATTGAGCAGGTCCGCCAACAATGCCAAGAAAACAATAGTAAATTAAAAGTGGAACTCAGCAAATATGTATCCGTCAAAATTGACACGATACAAAAACAAGTAGAACTGTTTCCTCAAGTAATACGATCTCAAGAGGACATACAGTGTTCCGTAGCTATGATACCAGAAATTATAGAATCCCAAGATAATCTAAAGAAGCAATTTGACGAAGTGAAGGAAAAACAGGAGACAGTGGAACATAGAATGAATGTACTTGCGGGAAAGTTTTCAGAAATGACATTAGAGCGGCAAAATTTTCCTTCGGAAACCATAGAAGAAACTGTCAAAGTAGCTTTACAGTCAATTTCAGAGAGTTCCGAAGAGAATTTTTTCAACAAGGGGTTAAAGGAAGTTTGTGAACAACTTGGCGAGGAAGTCTCGCGTTGGAAAGAAAATATCAAAAGATCACTAAATCTATCGCAGGAGGATTTAGAAACAGCGAGAAGTAGGAAACAAAATTCTCAATCTGCGCGTGAAATTCCATCCACGTCAAGACCGAACTGGAACGTCACAAGTTAGATTCGATATAACGGATAGCCACAGGGAAAAGTACGAACAAGATGATTTTTGGAATCGTAGTACCATTGAGGAGAAGATGATCAAACAGAGACAATTTCAAATCTTTAACCCTGACAAAAAGAATGTTCATCCTGTAGTCTTTATTCGAAGTTTCAGAGGTCTATTTCCACGATTTTGGACAGAATGGCAAAAGATTAGTTTTGTATATACAAGGATCAGGAGCACTGTGGGCATTCGAACAAACATCTTCTTGTAAATGTTATAAAGAATTTGAGCAGGCTTTTCTAGCAAAATATTGGTCTACTGGAATACAAGAAAGACTTAGGCAGGAAGTATTATATCCTGAGGCTTTCTCATTTTCTAGAGGATCTCTAAAGAGATATTTTGAGAAATACATTAATAAATCTTTGTATTGGGATGTACCGATTCCTTTGCCGGAGATACTTAGGATACTCAAGACCAGACTACCCACCAGTATAAGGAATCAGCTGTTATATATAAATGATAAGGATACAGACTCATTTATGACTACGCTTGATCATATTGTCATAATTGAGGAGGACAATAAAAGGGCAAGAGAAATGTCATATCAAAGAACAGCAATAGAAGCAAATCCGAGCTGCAACTCGAATGGGAATGGCAGTAATGGTAGCAGTAACAACAATCATAACCAACTACACTCTCCGAGGAGACTTAGAAATGGACAAAATGCAAACAACAATTATTACCATAATGGGAACTTTAGTAATGGTGCAGCGAGGGGCTATTTTAGGAACAATAGGAATTTTAATCGATATAATCCAATGTATGGCAACACAGGACAGTTCTTCCAACACCAGCAGAACAACAACAATAATTACACGAATCAAGCAAGACAATATAGACCGAATTCACCACAACAACCGATAATCACTGAAGTAGCTGAAGAGACAAATACCAATCGGAGCAACAATCAGTCAAACTAAACATGACCGCATCGTACCCGGAGGAGCGGTCAGGGGATCTGTTGGGGGCGAAACAGTAAAATTACAAATGTTAAGATATAATGATGGTGAGCTGTTGACTGAAGAGTTAACAAAGGATTTAATAACATGTCATAATGACATATCGAGTGTTCCGGTATCGGAAGTATTTGTTGAAATAGAGGAAGTTCCAACGAATGTGATATTAGACACTGCCGCTTCCGCCAATGTCATCTCAGGCGCTCTTTTTAGGAGAATTATTAGGAAGAAGAAGGTACCAATTTTGCCGGTACAGAACTGCAAAATCATCGGAGCTGTTGGAGCACGCTCTCCCAATGTCAAAATACAAACACAATTAGAGATGAAAATGGGAAATGTAGCGATAAAATGCACGTTCCTTGTAGAGGAGAAGTTATTAGTGGACTGTATTCTTGGTATTGGGAGTATGGTGGAGTACGATTGTCAGATTGATTTTTTGGAAGGAATAGTTAAATTTAGATTAAATGGAGAAGAGATAGCACTGGATTTAAATAGAAAGGAAACAGTGCACGAGAAATATTATCGCGGTGCCATAATTCAATTAATTGATACTACAAACGGTCATTGAAAGGAGCTTTCAAAGGATTTGATCCAACAGGAAGACTTTAACCAAACAACAATGAAAAAAGCTAGTGAATCAAATCAGCTTACCGGAGAACAAAGGCAGCAGCTCCATTATTTGTTAAAGGCATATGAAGAGATTTTTGATGAGGAACCAGGAATTATTAAAGGGTATATTTGTCACCTACAAGTGAAGCCACATCAGACTTACTGTTACACGCACTATCCGATCCCCTGGCGTTTAAAACAATCTGTTCAAAGGGAGATAAATAGAATGTTAGAATGGAACTTGATTGAGCCATCAACTAGTCCATATTATTCTCCGCTTTTAGTCGTTCCAAAACCTGGAGGCAACGGAAGAAAAGTATGAAGACCAGAATTTAAAATGGGAAGAAAAGATTCGACTCGCACTTGTCAATTTAACTAAAAAGGCAATACAACGGAAATTGACACATGATAAACGGATTCACCGGATTTAGACGTTTCATCTTGGAGAAAAGGTTTTATTGAGGCGACACATCCATTCCTCGAAACTGATGAAGAACATAAAGAAATGGAATCTTATTTATACCGGACCATATGTTATTGTAAATATACCAAATCCCGGATCATACTTGTTGGCATATCCCGAATCGAAAAGAATAAAGGGATTATTCCCGCATAATGACATTAAGAAATGTTTTGAAGGATCGTAGATCTGTGATACCAAATATGGAGAAGAATTTAGAGTGGAATTTGACTATGAGTCGAATGTGTATATAAATATCAAGATGTTTATGTTGTCTAGAGGGTAAGAGACAGTGAGATTGCTCCTGTGATAGGTTAAGAGACAGTGAGATTACTCCTGTGATAGTTTAGCACAAAATTTTGAGATAGGTAGAAGAATTTGTTAAATACTAGTGTTTTTAAGTGTGGACTATGAGCAGAAGCCATAGTGATATACAATGAAAGTGCATCTACATTTACTCAAGACACGGCACTTATGTGAGAATTGCGTGTGAAACTTGAACAGTGCGGGATATGTAGGTAAATAAGCTGTGTGTATGATATCCGCTGTTCGCGCGAGAAAACAAATGAACTGTGAAATGAAGCAACAGTCGATAATGTCACTGCTGCAAACAATTGAAGAAACTCTCTGATTGCGCGAGAGAAAATTATTATAATTTTTAGATTTTTCATTATGCCTTCTCTACCAGGAGAATTAATTTAAGAATATTAATTAACATTTTAAGAATAGCAGTTTGTGTGTTTCATATTATGGACATAAGTGTTGAAATATATTTCCATAAATGTTCATGACAGAATGAAGAAGATTCTGCGAGTGGCTGATATGTTAAATGAACATACGTCATCATTAATGATATTTATTTGCAGGTGGATCAATAAATCAATTAATTATAAGAATAATGAAAAATTTTCAGAGAATTTTTTCTAGAAATTATTCCTTTTGTGGAGTCAGTGTCATATGCTTATGTTTAAAATTTTTCCATCAGATGTAAACTTAAATTTTATCCATAATTTCGTAATTGAAAGCAAACTTCGGACAGATTCAATGCTCTACTTCCACCTGCACTATAACAAAACGAAGATTAGATTTAAAAATTTTTTTGAGAGGAATACATTCGATATGAGCTACAACAAAATTTAAATGCCCACAGTCTATTTGGCAATGTTTTGGACAATCAGCAGTTGTAATGCAAAACAACTTTGGTATTGAGGACTACAAAAAAAATTCGCGATTGTCAGGACTGATGGATGTTCCAGTCTAGTACAGATGGAAGAATATAAGAATCCACTCCAATTTTGAGTTCAACGATGAAATATGGACTTTGTTGCCTTAATCCACTCTCTTCCAGGGATTTATTCAGTCAGAACCTTTTCTTATTGCACTTTAAACCTGCTCCATGTTAACGTCCCAGACCATCTGTTCCTGAGATCATCTTGCTGTTTCTACAGGACATTACCAGCTTCTGTCCTGTACCGTAAGCCATCGCCTGTCCTCCGTACCGCCTCCATCTAACGCTGTGCGTCGCCTACCCGCTGTCCGTACCCAGTGTTCCTGTTCCATCGACTTCACAACGAGATCGCCGGCTACATCGTCGAAAGAAGAATTTTGAAAAAATTTTTTGGGGCACTATTGTAAAATTTTTTTTGGCTATGAGGCACTTTCCCTTCGATCTAATCTATGGAGCTTCTATATATTTCAAAATTACTGGGTTTAGGCTTTCCTATCTTCTTTAATACCTGAGCTGGAGTCTATTCTTCCGGGTTTTCCAGGGTTTCCCTGTGAAGGCCAGTTCCCAAATGGGTAGACCTTTTTCGTAATTACACCAATCTACATATTCCCTGGTTATGTGCTCGGGATGCGGGTATACCCCGGTACATGTAAAAGCTACAGCTTAGGTATTCTCGTAACTTACTGTCTTAACATGTTACCCATACTCTCTATAGTAAAATTCTATTCATTCAAAATCTTCCTCTTTTGAATAAACAACCCAACAATTTTTTTCTGTTAGCTCGCAAAGTGTATTATCATTAACTTTGCTCGCTGCGAGGGGCAATTGTAATATCTCTTTATATTCGATGAATTATTCTGATACAATTCTACCCTTGAATGACGTTTACAAATTTTCTATCTTCATACTCGCAGAATCCATGCGCAAAATAGCTTCATACAATAGCTATGCCATGAGTGCATAATTATTCTTGGTAGTACTCTCTCTGGTGGTTGTTAGAAGAAAAAAGCTTCCGAGATTGTCTTCGTGCCGATTAGCCTGAGCTTGCTTTGAAGAACTGTAATCTGATTATTGAGATTTATGGCAGAAGATAACTGATATGAACTGTACGATTAAGAGGGATATATAGTTATAATAGAAGGAAACATTCCACTATATTGCTCCTTCATACAAAAGGTGTGTATTTGACATTTGAGAATTAATGATATTCATCGATATATTGCGTAGTTGTTAATCAGAAGGGAACTTCCGAAAGACTGGATATGAACCTGCATTTAATAACCCAAGAGCTCCATTACTTCTTCGGAAGGTTAAACTTCATCAAAGCCAAATATCCGCTTGATCGGAGGTTTCCCGACTGATTATACAACGCTCCCAAAAATCAGGAGGCATTTTATTTGTACAGATTAGCAGACTGCCGCAAAGCACGAGCCTCCAGAGAAGAAGAATCATCGCCTGATTTCATTCTAACAAGTAAAATTTCTGAATCATTTTGAGTGAATGAGCTATGACTGTGTTTCATATAATGAATGACTGACTGCTCGAACGAATTGAGAACTGCATAGATAGGAGGAAAAATTACAGACGTTCTCTGTGAGAATCCTTTCAATGATATGCATAAGTTTTAATTTATCTTGTGTTTTTAAGAGACACATTAGTAATTCATTGTGTGTGCTAAAAAAAACGGAAAAAAAACGAAAAAACATTGCAAAATGATTATCAATTGCACGAGGCACTGCATGTAGTAAGAAATAAGGACTGTTCAACAGAAGAGACTGAAAACTAAGAGCATGTGGTTATATCATTTGTGTTGAGTGTATACCTTAAGTTCACTACTCTGCAACCTTATGTTCTGTTGCAGTGCCAGTAATCAGCAGGAGTCCAAAATCGCGAAATCTGGTAGAAGAAGCATTTCTCATTTGTATGTAAACAGTTAATTATGAGTCAAAAGATTTAGAAACATCATTCATATGCTGAGCTCAGCCCATGGGCTCAGGTCTACTCTGGTCATGTGACAGTCAGCTTGTGACGTATGCGCCGGGGCCTGTCTTTTTCATCAGCCACGTTGCTGAACAAGTGATGTTGCCAGATGATGTATCTCACTGCAAGTGCAGTGGTTTGATTTGTCGATCCTTATCTCACTGGTAGGCTACCCTATTTTCATTGCCACATTACTTAATGTGATGCTGTAGTGCTCATGGTAGTGAAAATAAAAGACTATGATGAATCAATTCACATTTAACAACCTGCAGACATGCATATGTGCTATGGTGTTACTAATTCCAATGCGTTTGCAGCAAGATATATTTAGGAAAACTCTCACAGTGTGATTTACCTTTCCATGTATCGTCTGCTACAGTGGATTTTCAAATGCATGGAGCAGGGACACTGAAGGCACAAAATGTATTGAGGGAAGCTAAGACAGTGGTCAGATATGTTGTGTTATGAATTCAAGGTTAGTTATCAGACAAGATCTAACATATGAAACGATTTCTACATTGTTGCTACTTGCAAGCACTACCATCACTACCCTATCACGTCACATAATGTAAGAATGAAAACAGAGCACCTACCAGAGCAATGTGTAGCACTACCCCATACCAGCGAGGGTTGGATCGACAAGCCCAGCTGCTGTACTTGGGGCGAGGTACTTCATCTGGTGACATCAAGTGTGCAGCATCTGTTATGCATTTTTGGGATATTTCCCAACACTTGCAGCCCTGTGTGTCTCACATTAAATCATTTGTCTGAGCATCATTTATGTCACTTTTGGAGTTATTAAACATTAATAAGAATCACCCTAATATTACAAACTTATACTAATGTGCTTAATCCTGCCCAAACCAAATAACTTAAGTTATGAATGAGATTCAGATCTATGGGCTAAACAATCCTTTTAAGTTTCTGTGACTGCAACAAGTGTGTTCTATTACATGACCATAACATCTATCAAAAAATTTGTTTTAAACAAAATAATGTAGTACACTCTAGTATAGCTCAAATAAAATAACTTTTTAATTGACACACTGCAGTGGTGAGGGGCAGTTTTGCCCACTGCAGCAGCCCACATTTGACAAGTCTAAGTATAGGGAACAAAGTGAACAGGGGGCACTTGAGCAAGTTGAGTGGTAGGGACCAGTTCTCAGCCTTGTATTTCTTTCTCAACTTACTGAAACATCAAAGTTACTTTAATAAAAATATGTTGTGCTACTGTATGTTAAATACGGATGATGAATAAATAAATAAATATTTCCATGAAAGTTAATTTATTAAACACTACATGTTCTCCATGACTGTGCATGTGCTTGCTTATATGAATTTTGTGAGGAAAATAGTTCAAATGGCTCTAAGCACTATGGGACTTAACATCTGAGGTCATCAGTCCCCTAGACTTAGAACTATATAAACCTAAATAACCTAAGGACATCACATGCATTCATGCCCGAGGCAGGATTCGAACCTGCGACCATAGCAGCCGCGAGGAGCAGCAAAAATTGTGGCATAGCATGGAACACTAAATATAAGCAACACACCAAACATTTTTTTTTAAATGTTAATTTTTGTTAATCAAAACTCATGAGATGTATGTATGTATACATGACAAATATGCACACAATACATAGTTGCCAATAGTATAACATAGAAATGAGATCTTCCTATCACTAATTAGCATATAATGTAATAAAACAATGCTCACGTGTCTACGGAAAATGATGGATTAACTGCAGGTTGCCCAATAGGAACAGCTGCCGCTGGATCATGTCCTGCAATATGAACAATACTTCCTTCAGAAATAATAATCTGGAACTGTGGACAATATTTGTAACACACATAAAATCAGATATTTGTGTGTAAATCCTACAAGCATAAAAGAAAGTACATCTCAACATACTGCTGTTGTAAAAATCTTCCAAATTATTCAAAAATTTGTGGTCACGCATGCTATTCATCAATCATCTTTGTTTGTTTACTTCCTCAGTACATTCACTCCACCTTAATTACTGATTCAATGAAGGTTACTTCAGTGATCTTTGGGTTTGCTTTGATACAAAATGTGTTTCTTCTAAAATCATATTGTAGCATCATAAGCTGCTATGAAAAACCTTTCTTTTTGCTATCAGTTACAATCATCACCAAGTTGTTTGCTACACATGAACCAGTTCCGGCAAAAATTTTATCATCATCAGTGAGCCTTTAGTGTGAAGAATACATTAAAATTCCCATGAAATTAGCATCATTTCAATATTGCTGCTCCTAGCTACAAGTTGCATCATTCAAATACCTTCTTAACTTTTTCATATTTCACCTTACTTCAAATGCCTTTCTTACCTCAAAAATTATCAAACTGTAAAATAATGTGTTTTCTCACATTATATGCTGTTTGCAACATGAGCAACTTATTGCAGGTACAATTTTCCAAGCAACTAGTAACCAGTATCACTGTGTATATATACCTCTCTCTAGTGAAATTCTAATTGAAACCTGTTTGGGTAAAAGAAATAAGTGTTTTGCATTAAGATTGAGCCAAAAAAATCTCATCCTGGTTTTCTGCAGAAACAGACTAATCAAGAGAAGAGTTTAAGTGTGCACTTCATGCCACAAAAAACTAAATCATTATATGAAACTATAATCAAGATGAAAAGTTCTTATTTGTTAGGTGGTAAACAAGCACATCATAATGGAAAGCACAGCTTACGGAGCAGGAGGTGGGTTTATCTATGAATATGAAAAAATGATTGAAGGATTAAATTATGCACAATGGAAAAGAAACATGTTGAATGAAGTAACTGTGCAAGTTGAAGAGCTGTATTTCATTATAGGCAGGTAGGTTAGACAGGTCAGGGTGTACATAAACGAAGGGAAGCAAATATTATATACTTTCCTCTATACATTTAATGTTAATATTCAAACTACTATAAAAGGTTTCTTCTTCAATTAAACCTTCAAGGCTGAGAGGATGTTGTCAGGATGTTGTTGATGGTGATTGTGTTAACTACTGTCATATGAGATGTAGAAAATGGAGTGGTGCTGTGCATAAACTATATCCATTGCCTTTCAGCAAGAGTAACATTCTCCAATAGTGTGAATAATATGTCATGCAGAAATTAATGATGAAGAGCATCTATTAATTTCTCTGGTGAACTATATGCTTCTATGAATATGTCACCTCAAATTCCTGCTCATGCATAAATACTAAAGTGAATCTTATATCTTGTTCACACGATTGCTCAAGGATTTGCATCTACTCATACATGGTCATCATGGTAATTTATTATCTCATGTCATGTAAATGCCACCTCATCTATAAATAAAATGCAAACTATGAACCATGGATCTTTACCTTTCCGTCTTACAATCCATTGGCAGATCTGTAATCGAACATGATGGTCTAACGGTCTGTGGCCTTACACTTACTGTCACCAATATGAATAAAGTTATTGAGTAGAACTGAACATGAAGAAGTGTAGTTTAAGCCATCAGCAGCTCAAATTCTTCACACTTATTTCAAGATAATCTTTTACTTGACTCAACACTCACCTCCATACATCCAGCATGAAAACTGTGAGAGGTCTACAGTCAACTGTTGTTTTTGTTGTAAATTATCCCATACCTGCAAGTCGCCAGAACAACCTCCTTAAAAGTTTCTCAGATCGAATGTGATATTGAGGATGTTCTCAGTACACATAAAATGTGACTGATCCAGTAATGCCAGTGGCTAAACTACAGAAAAATACCACACGTGCCATTTTTCACATGGCTTAATAGCACTCAGTTTGACTGTTTACATTGTTTACACTCCATGGAATCACAAATATTGTTCTGGTGCCATTACAATGTCATTATGGTACATACAGAATGGAGGATGATGTAGACAGTTATATGTGCTATGTCTGACAACAACTTCACAATCAGAAAACTAAATACAGAGACATACATAACCAATCAGACATGAGCAATGAACATCAACTTAAAGACAGCATACACCACTGTAAGAATATAGAGCACATTATTTATTTATTTTTCAAACCTGTATACCATTTGTGAGTGTTTGAAAAATAAATAAATAAATAAAAAATGTGTCCCATATTATTACAGAAGATGGTTAAATGATGAAGGCATCCTCTTGAGTAAAATACACCAGAGGTCAAATAGTTCTCCATTCAGATCTCTGGGTGGGGACTACTCAGGAGGATGTTGTTATCAGGAGAAACAAAACTGACATTCTATGGACTGGAGTGTGGAAAGTCAGATCCCTTAATCAGGCAAGTAGATTAGAAAACTTAAAAAGGCAAATGGATACATTAATGTTCGATATAGTGGGAATTAAGTGAAGTTCGGTGGCACGAGGGTCAAGACTTCTGGTCAGGTGATTACAAGGTTATAAATACAAAATCAAATAGGGAGATGCACATGTAGGTTTAATAACGAATAAGAAAACAGGAATGCGGATAAAGATAGACATGAAGCCCACACCCACCACCTTAGTCCAAGTTTATATGCCAACTAGCTCTGAAGAAGATAAAGAGATTGAAGAAGTGTATATGATGAAACAAATTATTCAGATAGTTACGGATGACAAAAATTTAATAGTGATGGGGGACTGGAATCCAACACTACAAAAGGAATAGATGGAAAAATAGTAGGTGAATATTGACTGGGTAAAAGGAATGAAAGAGGAATTTTGCATAGAGCATAATTTAACCATAACTAACACTTGGATTTTCGAATCACAAAAGAAGACAGTATACGTGGAAGAGACCTGGAGACATAGGAAGATTTCAGATTGATTATATAATAGTAATACACAGACTTAACAACCAGATTTTAAATTGTAAGACATTTCCACGAGTGGATGCGGACCCCAACCACAATTTATTGGTTATGAACTTTAGATTAATACGGACAAAATTGCAAAAAGGTATGAAATTAAGGAGATGGGATCTGGATAAACTGAAAGAGCCAGAGATTGTTGAGAGTTTCAGAGGGAGCATAAGGGAATGATTGACTAGAACAAGGGAAAGAAATATAGCAGAAGAAAAATGGGCAGCTTTGAGAGATAAAATAGTGAAGGCAGCAAAGGATCTAATAGGTAAAAAGATGGGGCCTAATTGAAATCCTTGGATAACCAAACAAATACTGAATTTAATTGATGAAAGGAGAAAATATAAAAATGTAGTAAATGAAGCAGGAGAAAGGGGATACAAATGTCTAAAAAAATAAGATTGACAGAAGTGGCTAGAGGACAAATGTAAGGATCTGGGAGGTTATATAACTAGGGGAAAGACAGAGACATCCTAAGGAAAATCAAAGAGGCCTTTGGAGAAAAGAGAACGAGCTGTACAAATATTGAGAGCTCGGATAGTATACCAGTACTAACTTAAGAAGAGAAAGCTCAAACATGGAAGGCATATATAGAGGGTCTATAAAATGGAGATGTACTTGAGGGCACTATTACAGAAATGGAAGAGGACGTAAATGAACACTTGATAGGGGATATGATACTGCGAGAAGAATTTGACAGAGCACTGAAAGACCTAAGTCGAAACAAGATCCCGGCAGTAGCCGACATTTCGTTAGAACTACTGATAGCCTTGGGAGAGCCAGCCATGACAAAACTCTTCCATCTTATGAGCAAGATGGATGAAACACGAGAAATACACTCAGATTCAAAAAATAATATAATAATTCCAAATTCAAAAAAGCATGTGCTGACAGGTGTGAATATTACCAAACTACTAGTTCAATAAGTCGTTGCTACAAAATACTAACAAGAATTCATTACAGAAGAATGGAAAAACTGGTAGAAGCCGAACTCAGAGAAGATCAGTTTGGATTCCGGAGAAATGTAGGAACACACAAGGTTATACTGACCCTAGGACTTCTGTTAGAAGGTAGGTCAAGGTAAGACAAACCTACGCTTATAGCATTTGTCGACTTAGATAAAGCTTTTGACAATGTCGACTGGATTATTTTTTCGGAAATTCTGAAGGCAGCGGGGATAAAATACAGGAACTGAAAGGCTATTTACAACTTGTACAGAATCCAGAGAGCAGTTATAAGAGTTGAGGGGCATGAAAGGGATGCAATGGTTGAGAAGGAAGTGAGAATGTCATTCAATCCCTACATTGAGCAAGCAGTAAGGGAAACAAAAGAAAACTCTGGAGTAGGAATTAAAGTCCAGGGAGAAGAAATAACAACTTCCCCTCTCCCTCCAGAGCTTTGTTGATGACACTGCAATTCTCTCAGAGACAGCAGAGGATTTGAAACAGCAGGTGAATGGAATGGACAGAGTCTCAAAAGGAGGATATAAGACAAACATTAACAAAAGCAAAACAATGCTAATGGAATGTAGTTGAGCTAAATCAAGTGATGCTGAAGGAACTGATTAGGAAATGAGACCCTTAAAGTAGTAGGTGTGTTTTGCTATTTGAGCAGCAAAATAACTGATGATGGCCAAAGTAGAGAGGATCTAAAATGTAGTCTGGCAATGGCAAGAAAAGTGTTTCTGAAGAAGAAAAATTTATTAGCATAAAGTATAGTTTTAAGTCTTAGGAAGTCTTTTCTGCAAGTATTTGTATGGTATGTAGCCATGTATGGCAGTGAATCATGAACAATAAACAGTGTAAACAAGAAGAGAACAGAAGCTTCTGAAATGGGGTGCTACAGAAGAATGCTGAAGATTAGATGGGTAGCTCATGTAACTAATGAGGAAGTACTGAATAGAATAGAGGAGTTAAGAAATTTATGGCACAACCTGGCTAGAGGAAGGGATTGGCTGGTAGGATATATTTTGAGACATCAAGGGATCACCCCTTTATTACTGGGTGTAATTGGGGGGGGGGGGGGTGTAAAAAGAACGTTTTTTTATTTTATTTTGTTTTGCTTTAGTGTGCAAAAACAACTAAAGTCACACGCACCTATGTCAGAACGCTAATTTGAAAAAGAAGTTAAAAACAACTATATGCTAAGCCTGATCAATGGAAGGAGAGAGCTAAGGACAATGATATCCTCTTGGAGAAAGATCCACAAAA
Source organism: Schistocerca serialis cubense (assembly GCF_023864345.2). Lineage (NCBI taxonomy): Eukaryota > Metazoa > Arthropoda > Insecta > Orthoptera > Acrididae > Schistocerca > Schistocerca serialis. Next base: position 628,248,070 of record NC_064642.1, on the reverse strand, counting down.
TACACCGTAGAGACAATGGAGGTTCCGAACTAAAGATTAAAGTCCTTCACCATATTGTTACAACCGAGAAAAAGTAAAATGTGTGCGACGGCCCGCACTTCATTTGCTAAAATGGCTGATAACTCAGACAGCAAACATACATTAGAAAGTAAGTGGGTAAAAAAAAAAGAGCATTTGATTAGGAAATGGTGAACTGTCAAAGGTTGGTGACAATGAGCACAATGTGGTAGGGGATCACCAATTAATAAATGGTGATGGCTAAAACGACAGTGTCCAATACACAACCTAGCTAAAATGATCTTGCAGTGATAGGGCCGAGAGGAGGTCAGCCAAGCCGCCAGGAGAAGTTTAATTCCCTAGTGCTTGTTTCTATTAAGGGAAGACCAGTGGTGTGATGCCAAAGTGAAACCACCTGCTGACAGACGGAAGCATGGAGATCGTCAGAAAGAACATAAGAACTAGAGGGCCAAGGTAGGACGAGTGCAGCCTTGGCAGCACTGTCAGCAGCCTTGTTTTGTGTACAGCACACAGAGGCTTTGAAGGGCACTGAGGGAGATGGAGCAGATAACACAATTGAAAAGCCTTTATCACTGACTGTACTGTGTGGCCTGATACAGGTCAAAGAGTTCTGCTGTAAATACTAAGCAGTGTTCCAGAAGCTGAAACCAAAGTTCATCGGTGCCAATGACGATAACACACCCAATATCAAGGTCAGTCCGAGAGCCATCAGTGTACACAACGGTACTATTGCTAAATTCCATGCGAAGATTGAAAAACTTACACCGATAGATCAAATCTGGAGTAGTTTCCTTAGGAAGCGAATTAAGTCCAAGGTGACCACGGGCCACCACACCAATCCAAGTCGGTGACAGGTTCACACCGTTAGGGAAAGTGGCAAGTAGCATGAAGTTAAACTGCCAAAGCAGTAACCAAAAGCGAACTCCAGGAGGTAACAGAGAAGAGGGATGCACCCCATGCTGGCAATCAAATGAGTCATCAAAGAAGGAGGCATGGAATGGGTGGCCAGGCATTGCAGACAGATGGCATGTGTATCTGCTGAGTAGAACATCACGACGATGTAACAGTGGTAATTCGGCAGGTTCTGCAGAGAGACTCTCAACCAGGCTAGTGTAAAAGACACCAGTGGACAAACAGATTCCATAATGGTGGATTGTATTTCGATGGCATAAGAGAGTTGGCTGGTTGATTGGTTAGTTTGGAGGAGGGGACCAAACAGCGAGTTCATAGGTCCCATCAGATACATGAAGGATGGGGAAGGAAATAGGCTGTGTCCTTTCAAAGGAACCATTCCAGCATTTGCCTGAAGCAATTTAGGGAAGTCACGAAAAACCTAAATCAGGACGGCCAGACACTATTCCAGTGTGCTAATCACTGCAGCACCTCATTTGGTGGCGCAAGACGGACGAATGTGCAGAGACATAAACAAAACACCCACAGCGTAGTTTAGAACAGATAAAGGATCAGTACAAATGGAGGAGGGTGGTCCAATCCACTCCCCAGGAAGTACCACTTAGGAAACGTAAGACACTGGAGGACCTAATACAGCGGGCAGTCAGGTAAGACATGTGGGAGCACCAAGAAAGTTTCCTATCAAGCACATGTCCGAGGAATTTTGTAGCTTCAACAAATGGAAGAGCAAGATGTAGAGACAGTGGGAGAAACCAACTGCAGCACCAGAAATTCATACTAATGGTTTTGTCAGTGGAAAAATGAAAGCCATCGTTGAAGATACCACTCAAGTAGACAAGTCTGTGAAGAACTGCAATAGACAGCAAAATCATCGACAAAAGGGAATGAGAGACGCCCGGTAGGAGACAGAGCATAATAGTACCAATGGTTGTAGCAAAGAGGTTGATGTTTAGGACAGAGCCCTGAGGCACCCCATTTTCCTGGATAGAAGTATCCGACAAGGCAGAACCTACAAGTACCTTGAAAACTGTCTTTTAAAAATTCCTGAAGGAAACGGGGCAGGCAGCCTCAGAAGCCCCACGTATAGAGAGAACAGAGGATAGCAGTCCTCCAGCAGGTGTCATAGGCTTTCTCCAAATCAAAAAATACAGCCACAGTCTGGTATTTCTGCAGGAAACCATTCATGACACGTGTTACAAAGTGACAAGATGGTCAAATGCAGAACAGCATGCTCACAATCCACATTGTGCAGCAGTTAGTAAATCGTGGGACTCGAGCCACCATACCAGCTGGGCATGAATCATACGTTCCATCACCTTGCAAACAAAGGTGCTGAAACATCTGAATGTGAACATCATCTGGCCCTGGTGCGGAAGAGTGGGATGAAGTGAGAGTATGAGCTAGCTCCCTCATAGTAAAGGTGGCACTGTAGCATTCACAATCCTGAGAGGAGAAGGATATCATCCGAAACTCCTTCACTCGTTTCCGATGGAGAAAGGCAGGATGATAGTGGGTAGAGCTCGAAATCGCCACAAAATAGCGGCCTAATGTGTTGGAGATAGCAATGCGATCCACAATGACATCAACTGCTATGGTCAGGCTAGAAATTGGGGAATGGATCTTGGTCCCAGCGAGCTGCCGTAGGTTGGGCCACACGACGGGAGGAGGAGTGAACTATTAAAAGAACTAGGAAATTAAATCCGGCTAGCTTTTTTGCTGTCCCGTAGAATTTGATGACACTGCACACGCAACTGTTTATAACGACTACAGTTTGCTATCAATATATGATGGTTAAAAATGTGGAGAGCAGGTCTCTGCACTTGAAATGCATCACGGCACATCTCAGTCCACCAAGGGACCAGGACGCCATGCAGTAAAAATAAGGTATGAGGAATGTAACATTCTCCAGTGATAAGGATAACATTTGTAAGGTAGTCTACCTGGTCAGCAAAACTGGGGAAATGTTGTTTGGCGGAGACCACCAGGGACGAGTAAAGCCTCCAGTCAGCCTTAGAAAGCTGCCAGTTGAGTTTACACATAGGTGGCGTAGGAGTCAGCAAATGGATAGCAAACAGGAAATGGTCTCTTGAGTACATGTCAGAGAGAATAGACTACTAAAGACGATGGGCAAGCTGGGCAGTTCTGAACGAGAGGTCCAAATGGAATTAGGTGTGCATGTGTGTGTGGAGCCTGAAAGGAACATCAGTGCCCCAGTGTTAAGGCAGATTAGATCGAGTTGATTGAGGTCAGCCCAGAGGGCACCTTTCGGATAGGTTCTGGAAGAGCCCCAGTGAGGATGGTGTGCATTAAAGTCACTGAGCAGCAAAAGTGGGTGACGGAGTTGACCAATAAGCTGGAGGAAGACTTCCCTTGTGACAATGAATGACAGAGGAATGTAGACGTTAAGAACAGAAAACGTGAAACGAGGAAGGAAAATGCAGGCTGCAACAGCTTGCAGCTAGGTCTTCAGTGAGACGGTTTGACTATGAACATCATCCCAGATGAGCAGCAAGACTCCCCCATGAGATGGAATGCCATCCTCGGGGGGGAAGGTCAAAGTGGACCGGTAAGAAATGACAGAGGTCAAAGTGGTCATAAGGATGCAATTTTGTATTCTGGAGGCAGAGAAGAAGTGGACACTGCGATTCCAAGAGCAGCCGTAATTCCTCCTTGTTGGATCTAATGCCACATATATTCCATTGGAAGAGAGTCATGACAGGGAAAAGGCAGGAGGGAAAAAAAGAAAGGGTTGTCACCTCGGTGGCTGCGAGTGCTAGCCTTCGAAGACTCACTGCTACAGAGCACAGGGGTTGCGGGATTCTGTTCCACGAGATCTACAGAGACATCAGAATTCTAACTGGGCCAGCCTGCGGATTCCAGGGCAAAAAAATATTTGTCGGTGCACACCAGCAAAAAGGAGGTCAGCAGGGTGACAAATCAAGCATGAGATGACACCGCTGAAGAGGGTCTCCGAGTCAGCAAAGGAGAAGACCATTTGCCTTTGATTTCTTGGAGCCTTTGTAGTTGGCAGGTGAAGACTCAGATGTTTGGTGGCTGGAGGGAGGTAAAAAGTCTTCGCATGAGTATCCCTTCCGTCCTTTCCAGCCTGTCGGTTGAGTAGCAGGCGATAAGATGTAGTAGCTTGTTGTACAGCTGGAAGAGAAGAAGATGGAGATGATACTGTGACACTGGGCGATTATAAAACTGTGGTGCTGAATTTGAGATTGCAAGTCTGCGCGGCTGTGTTCTTTGTGGAACGAGGTGTAGCAATAACAGTACTATAAGTGCCAGATGGTAAAATACAGGGCTTTCAACTACCCAACAACTTGCCAGCGACAGTGTAAGGCACTTTTCCCTTCATCTGGATCTCCTTGTCCGCCCGTTCATCAAGATACACAGGACATTCTCTGGACGAGGCTGCATGGTCGCCAATGCAATTGATACAGCAGGGAGAAGGAGCCGGGCAATCGTCCTCATGAGCATCCTTACAAGTAACACATTTGGCCATGTTCCAACAGGACATTTGAGTAAGGTTGTAATGTTGACACTGGTAGTAGCGCATCACGTTTGGAATGTATGGTCAGACCATGATGACTTCGGAGCCTGCTTTGATCTTTGATGGAAGCATTACTGTATCAAATGTGAGAAAAAGAGTACATGTAGGCACTAAGGTTGCATCAACCTTTTTCATTTCCCGATGGACTGCAGAGATGCCCTGATCAGAGAGGCAAGTTTGGATTTCTCCCTCAGCCAGACCATTGAGTAGCATAGTGTAAATAATACCACACGAAGAATTCAGCATTTGATCAGCCTAAACACAAACAGAATAGCCGTGGAGGAGCAAAGCTGTAAGCAGTTTTTGGGTTGGAGAATAACAATTTGTCTCCAAGAGTAAAGTGCCACTACGTAAATCAGAGCAGAATTTCACAGGGCTTGCAACTACATCAACAACTTTCTGAATTATAAACACATCGATCATAGCAAATGACTAGCCTTTTTCAGTACGTGATACCACAAGGAACCGAGGTGCAACTGGGAGAGTCTTGGAATCTTTAGCCTCAATCCGTTTATGTTTAGTAGACATAGACTGAGATGGTGATTGGCTCATTGAGAGAAAATACCTCATGATTGTCAGCATCTCTGATGGTGCACTCCTTCCAACTGGGGGCCTCCCTAAGATGGGGGCTCACTTGCCTTATGTGATTGTTCACACCTCAGGTCACACCTTCTGAAATCCTGACAGAGGGACCAATTGGCAATTTGGGAAGGTAACAGCTCATGCCATCACCCTTCCTGGGCCTGGCCCGTACCAGGGGGTATGTGTGAACCCCCACATGTTGACCTGTGGTGTTACCTAGTCATCTGTTATGTGACAGACGCATGGGCCGGCCTTCAGGAGCACACTGGGAGGAAGAAGAAAGAAAGAGGAACTTCAAACGCCAAAGCATAGGAAGGATAGGAGATGAAAAATGAAGAAAGAAAGAAAAAAAAAGTGTAGGGAGTGTTCTGATGTCAGGCTACTGAAAATTCAGAACTCATTTCCAAAAATATACCAGACATGTTCCCCAAAGGAGGGGGGAAAAGAATAGCTGGAGGATAGACATGCAGCATGGAAGAGAAAAGATGCTGCAAAGGCTGGGACCATGTGGCACCCAAGCATGAACTCACCAAAGAGCGGTGAGCCCCATGGCGAGGAGAGGAGGGGGGGAGTAGAATCGTAGAGGGACACCACGAGATGAATACAGCAAGCAGATTCAGAAGGATGTAAGTTGCAATAGTTACTCAGAGATGAAGAGGCTTGCATAGGATAGAATAACATGGTGAGCTGCATCAAACCAGTCTTTGGACTACAGACCACAACAACAACAACAACAACATACCATTTATGCTCTAACAGACTACAATGAACATAACGAATTAGCAGCAAACTTATACTAGATATCTGCAGTTCATCTACTGTAAGAGTCTCAATTAAAGGCAGTGCCATCCCATATTACATTATTTTATCCATAATGATTTGAGAGAACCAAGACTGTTGTTTTAAATGTCACTGAAGTAAACTAGTTACAGTATGTAGGACAATAATTCAAAAATTGGGGCTGGTTGTAATTTTCTTCAGTGAATGCCACATATCTGTTTTGCAGAATGATATTGGACACACTTGCCAAAAGGTGCTGGTTGCTTATTTGGACGTTTATGGATCATAACTGCAATTTCTTGCTATTAGGTGAAATACATCAATGATAACAAAATTTCTCACTGAAAAATGCAACAACATGTTAACCACTTACTAATTTTGTTTTACATTAATCATAGGCCATGTTTTTATGTATACTGGTTTATAATTAACTATGTAATTTACACGTGGAGCATATTTGACGTCAAAGTGCAAAATCACTCACCGATGGCAGGTGGCAGCATCAGCACCAGAGGGCACATGAAGTATGTCAGGAGCATGCAGGAAACAGTGCACTTGTTACCGTAATGAGGAAATGGGAGCAATTTATCTGACATCCAAAAGCCTGTTCAGCTTCATAAAGGACTGTGTCTGGAGTTGTTGAGTTTGGACTTGTAAATAGTGTGCTTATGTTCATTCCCAAACATTACAGTTATGGAACAGTTATTGGAATCCTTTGCACGTTTATTTATGTACAACAGGAGTGGGCACAGCACAAAACCTGGTACAATTTCATATTTTGTTTCTCTCAGTCTGAGGTTTGTATCACCCCCATGATGCAGGTTGTTAACATGACTCCTCGCTTAAATAAGTAATACTCTATCCAAGCAAGAGGACTATTATTAACATTATAGGTCCACTCTTTCAGTTTCCCAAACAGAATTTTATGGTCCACACTTTCAAAGGCCTTGGCAACAATTTTTTTTCTATCCTAACTCTACCAAGGTTTCAATTGGGAGACCACACATGGCTCTTTTTGCTGACAGTCCTTTACACAAAAATGTAAGAGAGAGCAGCATTTAATAAATCTGGTTGAAAAAGTGAATCATCATTTTAGTTCGCGATGGTCTCTCACACATTTTTAATAAAACTGCAAGGAGTGAAATGGGTCTCAAAATGGATGAGATTTGCTTACCTTTCAATATCTGCATGAAAATTTCATTCATACTCAAGTAAGTCCAGAAATATGACTTAAATCACTGACTAATTACAAAGCCGATTCAAACAGGTTAGCATAAGATTTTAATTACTTACCACCTTGGCTAGAAAAATTAGCAGTTTTGGTGAGCTAATAAACAACAAGTATATGTCAGTGATATAGGCAGTGTTTACAATAGCAGATTTAACAAATCTGCAATTGACTATTTATTAGTTAAGTGCAGTTGTTGCTGCCATTGCTGCAAAATAAATCATTAAATTTGGTGGCAATAATTTGTATAACATTTACTATAATTATGGGTTATATTACATTTCATTCGCATCTGACCACTGCATTTATTTGTTCCTTTGGTAAGAATGCATAGTTTTCCCACTTTATCCTTTTTAGTACTTGGTCACTGAATTTCACATTTTTAACAACAGAATAGAATATTACAACAACTGTGGTATCGGAGTTTCAATGGTTCCTTACAATCTGTCCTGTAAATTGGATACAGGAGTCCTTTCTGTTGAAAGATACTTCAATCAGAGGTGTTATTCATCCTCTCCCACTGCTTCTGTATAATTTTCCTACTATTTGTGTTATATCTTGCATAGCAAGATGACAGTGTCCACAAAACGCTCGGGATGAGGATAGATTGGCACCAAGGGTCGCCCTAACCAGCAAGTGGTGTGTCTGAAAGCAATCAGGGACCAAACAAGGAAATGCAGGTATGTGACAGCATGAAGAATTAACACACATAAGCAAGCGACACAGTCCAAGATAAACAAGGACTCTCAGTGGCATAAGACTGGACTAAGAGCCTGCGAGGTCACACAAGGGAAGTTATGCCTCCAAAGGGTTTGCCCAATGTACGTGACATGCCTGCTGCATACAGTAGAGTTACAGATCACTTCCACTCTCACACATGAAACATTACTTATCTCACATGCAGAAGTCTGTTGGGGATACCAAATTTCTCCCTCCATTAACGCGCCCCCCCCCCCCCCCCTGAACCATGGACCTTGCCGTTGTGGGGAGGCTTGCGTGCCTCAGCGATACAAATAGCCGTACCGTAGGTACAACCACAACGGAGGGGTATCTGTTGAGAGACCAGACAAACGTGTGGTTCCTGAAGAGGGGCAGCACCTTTTCAGTAGTTGCAAGGGCAACAGTCTGGATGATTGACTGATCTGGCCTTGTAACAATAACCAAAACGGCCTTGCTGTGCTGGTACTGCGAACGGCTGAAAGCAAGGGGAAACTACGGCCGTAATTTTTCCCCGAGGGCATGCAGCTTTACTGTATGATTAAATGATGATGGCGTCCTCTTGGGTAAAATATTCCGGAGGTAAAATAGTCCCCCATTCGGATCTCCGGGCGGGGACTACTCAAGAGGATGTCATTATCAGGAGAAAGAAAACTGGTGTTCCACAGATCGGAGCGTGGAATGTCAGATCCCTCAATCGGGCAGGTAGGTTAGAAAATTTAAAAAGGGAAATGGATAGGTTAAAGTTAGATATAGTGGGAATTAGTGAAGTTCGGCGGCAGGAGAAACAAGACTTCTGGTCAGGTGACTACAGGGTTATAAACACAAAATCAAATAGGGGTAATGCAGGAATAGTTTTAATAATGAATAGGAAAATAGGAATGCGGGTAAGCCACTACAAACAGCATAGTGAACGCATTATTGTGACCAAGATAGATACGAAGCCCACATCTACTACAGTAGTACAAGTTTATATGCCAACTAGCTCTGCAGATGACGAAGAAATTGAAGAAATGTATGATGAAATAAAAGAAATTATTCAGATAGTGAAGGGAGACGAAAATTTAATAGTCATGGGGGACTGGAATTCGAGTGTAGGAAAAGGGAGAGAAGGAAACGTAGTAGGTGAGTATGGATTGGGGCTAAGAAATGAAAGAGGAAGCCGCCTGGTAGAATTTTGCACAGAGCACAACTTAATCATAGCTAACACTTGGTTTAAGAATCATGAAAGAAGGTTGTATACATGGAAGAACCCTGGAGATACTAAAAGGTATCAGATATATTATATATTGGTAAGACAGAGATTTAGGAACCAGGTTTTAAATTGTAAGACATTTCCAGGGGCAGATGCGGACTCTGACCACAATCTACTGGTTATGACCTGTCGATTAAAACTGAAGAAACTGAAAAAAGGTGGGAATTGAAGGAGATGGGACCTGGATAAACTGAAAGAACCAGAGGTTGTACAGAGTTTCAGGGAGAGCATAAGGGAACAATTGACAGGAATGGGGGAAAGAAATACAGCAGAAGAAGAATGGGTAGCTTTGAGGGATGAAGTAGTGAAGGCAGCAGAGGATCAAGTAGGTAAAAAGACGAGGGCTAGTAGAAATCCTTGGGTAACAGAAGAAATATTGAATTTAATTGAGGAAAGGAGAAAATATAAAAATGCAGTAAATGAAGCAGGCAAAAACTAATACAAACGTCTCAAAAACGAGATCAACACGAAGTGCAAAATGGCTAAGCAGGGGTGGCTAGAGGACAAATGTAAGGATGTAGAGGCTTATCTCACTAGGAGAAAGATAGATACTGCCTACAGGAAAATTAAAGAGACCTTTGGAGATAAGAGAACCACTTTTCTGAACATCAAGAGCTCAGATGGAAACCCAGTTCTAAGCAAAGAAGGGAAAGCAGAAAGGTGGAAGGAGTATATAGAGGGTCTATACAAGGGCGATGTACTTGAGGACAATATTATGGAAATGGAAGAGGATGTAGATGAAGATGAAATGGGAGATACAATACAGCTTGAAGAGTTTGACAGAGCACTGAAAGACCTGAGTCGAAACAAGGCCCCCAGAGTAGACAACATTCCATTGGAACTACTGACGGCCTTGGGAGAGCCAGTCCCGACAAAACTCTACCATCTGGTGAGCAAGATGTATGAAACAGGCTAAATACCCTCAGACTTCAAGAAGAATATAATAATTCCAATCCCAAAGAAAGCAGGTGTTGACAGATGTGAAAATTACCGAACAATCAGTTTAATATGCCACAGCTGCAAAATACTAACACGAATTCTTTACAGACGAATGGAAAAACTAGTAGAAGCCGACCTCGGGGAAGATCAGTTTGGATTCCGTAGAAATACTGGAACACGTGAGGCAATACTGACCTTACGACTTATCTTGGAAGAAAGATTAAAGAAAGGCAAACCTATGTTTCTAGCATTTGTAGACTTAGAGAAAGCTTTTGACAATGTTGACTGGAATACTCTCTTTCAAATTCTAAAGGTGGCAGGGGTAAAATACAGGGAGCGAAAGGCTATTTACAATTTGTACAGAAACCAGATGGCAGTTATAAGAGTAGAGGGACATGAAAGGGAAGCAGTGGTTGGGAAGGGAGTAAGACAGGGTTGTAGCCTCTCCCCAATGTTATTCAATCTGTATACTGAGCAAGCAGTAAGGAAACAAAAGAAAAATTCGGAGTAGGTATTAAAATCCATGGAGAAGAAATAAAAACTTTGAGGTTCGCCGATGACATTGTAATTCTGTCAGAGACAGCAAAGGACTTGGAAGAGCAGTTGAATGGAATGGACAGTGTCTTGAAAGGAGGATAGAAGATGAACATCAACAAAGGCAAAACGAGGATAATGGAATGTAGTCGAATTAAGTCGGGTGATGCTGAGGGAATTAGATTAGGAAATGCGACACTTAAAGTAGTAAAGGAGTTTTACTATTTGGGGAGCAAAATAACTGATGATGGTCGAAGTAGAGAGGATATAAAATGTAGACTGGCAATGGCAAGGAAAGCATTTCTGAAGAAGAGAAATTTGTTAACATCGAGTATAGATTTAAGTGTCAGGAAGTCATTTATGAAAGTGTTTGTATGGAGTGTAGCCATGTATGGAAGTGAAACATGGACGATAAATAGTTTGGACAATAAGAGAATAGAAGTTTTCGAAATGTGGTGCTACAGAAGAATGCTGAAGATTAGGTGGGTAGATCACATAACTAATGATGAAGTATTGAATAGGATTGGGGAGAAGAGAAGTTTGTGGCACAACTTGACCAGAAGAAGGGATCGGTTGGTAGGACATGTTCTGAGGCATCAAGGGATCACCAATTTAGTATTGGAGGGTAGCGTGGAGGGTAAAAATCGTAGAGATGAATACACTAAGCAGATTCAGAAGGATGTAGGTTGCAGTAGGTACTGGGAGATGAAGAAGCTTGCACAGGATAGAGTAGCATGGAGAGCTGCATCAAACCAGTCTCAGGACTGAAGACCACAACAACAACATGGCAGAAAATGCCCCAGCTGTGTTGCAGTCTCCAAGGCAAGGGCAAAAGGTGATGGGGAACTTCACCAAGAGTTTCAATTGTGCGAGATGTTGATGGTGATGCTGGGGGTGGTAACAAGCAGGGTAACAGGTTGATGGTTCACCGGAGGCTGGTGGTCAAAATCTGGAGAGTGCTTGGGTGGGGGGGGGGGGGGGGGGGGGGGGGGGGAGTGGGGGGGGGAGCCTGTAGTGACTGCGCCCCCCCCCCCTCCCCGAAACAGTTCTACATGGTGGGTTGCATTGGGCAAGGATGCAAATTACATGGAACAGTATACAGTTGGTGGGTACAGCTGTGGATGCCACTTGATGCTTCCAGCAAGGTACATAAGATCCAAATTACCGTGTTGTTATTCCACCATCATTGGGACAGAGCACTCTGCAAATATTAAATACATCTCAATTTGTCATTTGCTACATGCTTTGCCATTGGAACTATACTGTCCTTACTTATCACATGCTTGAAATCCCGCAATCTAGGAGCAAAAAAATTACATTTCTCGGGCTTACAATGCAGCCTGTTGTCTAACATTCAACAAGAAAGCGTCTGCAGGTTTTCCAAATTCTGTTGCTTTGTAGGGCCAGTAACCCGAATTTCACCAAAATAACTGACACGGTATGGAATGCCTTTAATAAATTGCTCAAGAAAATGTTATTATATTCCTGGAGCCAAAGCCATCCCAAAGGGTGACCAATTAAATTAGGACATCGTGAAAGGCGTATTTCCTACTAAGATCTGCTGAGACTCAGCATCAAATGGCAACTGCAGGAATGTATCACTGAGGTCAATTTTTGAAAACTACTGTCCATCTGCCAAGTTAGCCCGTAACTCCTTGGGATGAGGTATGATATGAACATTTTCATACTGTTTCACTCTGTGCATTGATCGTATGCTTAAATTCACACAAGAATATCCCCATTGGGTTTCTGGATCATTATCATGGGGTGGTCCTCTGCTTAGAGTAAACTGGTGACATCGACCCAAGTGTCTGCCATCCGTCAAGTTCTGTCTTCACTTTATCACTCACTTCATCAGTCTTTATCTAACCTGTAATACCCCATCTGGAGCCAGCCACACCACTGCATTGCAAAGTGGAGTCCTAGATAGGACATGACACACTGTTTACACTCAAAATTACAACTATGTGCTAACCCCTGTAAGTAGGCTATTCATGTTTCTCACAATTGTCTGGGACACTTGTAATTTGACTGAACTGCAATTGGACAGCTACCACATGGCTGATGACCACAACAGTACATTAGTAACTGGCATAAATCAGCAAATTCTACTTTTTCAGGGTACAGAAATGGCTGCAATTTCTGTAATACCTCATACAAATTACTATTTGGACAGCAACAGAGTACTTTGATCTATAGTCTTGGTGATACACCTTACCTGGCACTACAGCTTAAAATGATGTAGATGATTTTCCCACATGCTTGTGGTGCCACCGGAGCTCGAGTTACCACCTGCATGAGTGACAGCCGGATGAGCTCCTGCATTTGCTCCTCTTGCTGTTGCAACTGCTGTCATTGTTTCAGATGCTCCTTCCGCAGTCGCATTAGGTGTCACCAACATTCCAAACATGTTGGGTCCATGATGGGCACAATATATAATACTAATACTAAAATGAACACATACGAGAGAGCAAATACTCATTGCCAATTATAATATCTTGTGTAGTGATATGGTAGTGTAGCTGTGAAATTCTCGGGACGAGTGCTGAGAAGCATGGTGGGTCACCTTAACCGGCAAACATTGTCTTAAAGCACAATCAGAGATAAACATGGAACTGCAGTCGTGCAACAGTGCGAAGAGTTAGCACCCATAAGCAAGCAAACATGGACTGGGCTAAACAACAAATCTGGGCTAGTGCTAGCATATGATTGAGCTCTAAGTCTGCAAGGTTGCACGAGGAAAGCTTTGGCTCCAAGGCTCTGTCCAATGCATGCGGCACGCAAGCCACTAACACTGGAGTTGCAGATCACTTTTATCCGACCACAAAACATTTCTTGTCTGACATACAGGTGTACAGCATGGACACCAAAGTAGGTTTTACAGGCAATAAGACCAAAACTTCAGTGCAAATAAATTTAAGAAAAAGTTAATTTTTTCATCTCAAGTGGTTTCTTTGCCAATTTCTTTCTAACATTATTCTTGCGAGTTCTCTCTCAATAGTACTACTGAGTCATGTTACTATTCTGTACCCATATTTTTCTTTCATTTTTCAAACCTCAATGAACATTATATTCCTAGTCAACACTTTAGCACAATAAAAATCCAATTATTATTAGTTTTTGAAAATATAGGTAACTGAATAGACAAAAATCTACTCACCAAGCAGACGCAAAACACACTATTTAAAAGGTATTACAGTTTGCTAGCTTCCAGAGCCTGTGGCTCCTTCTTCTGACAGAAGGGTTGAAGGGGAAGGAAGAGGGGCAAAGGAAAAGGACTGGTGAGTTTTAGGAAAAACGGCAGACTTTGGAAAAGTCACACAGAGACCCAGGTCAGGGGAGACTTACGGGATGGGATGAGAAGAAGAGAGTGATTGTTGAGGATTGCACTGGATGATATTTGAAAACCTGAGAACATAAAGATGGAAGATGGGTCTATGCAAGTCACATATTACTTTTAAAACATCATGCACGAGTTAATAAGAGTAAAAAACTAAGTGTACTGTATCTGATAAAGGTGAGAGGGAGATGGTGAACAATAGACAGGCCAGAAAAAGAAAGATGTAGAAAACTAAACATGAGTGAAGAAAGGAATAGAAGCTGTGAAGAAATGCTGAGACCGATACGTGGCAAGAAACAAGAGCATGTTGTAGCATCAGTTCCCACCTGTGGAGTTCTGAGAAACTGGTGTCTGGGGGATGAATCCAGATGGCACACATGATGAAACAGGCACTGAGGTCACAACTGTCATGTTATAGAGCATGCGCTATAACGGGATATTGTGTGCTGCCAGTATACACTCTCTGCCAATCCCTGTTCATCCTAAATGATAACTCGGTGGTAGACATGGCGATGTAAAAGGCTGAACAGTGTTTACATAACAGCTGGTTTAGTTGGTATATGATGTGTTGTTCCACAAGTGGCTCTCCCTTGTTTTGCCAGTTACAGGGCGGGCATAGGTGGTGGCAGTATGGTGTGTAGGGCAAGTATTGGAGCAGGGATGGTCACAAAGGTAGGAGCCATAGGGTACACAGATGGGTGGAGAAGGAGCACAGGATCTGACAAGGATATTGACAAAAAGCTATTCTAGGTATGGTGGGTAAAATTTCAAACAGAATGAACCTCATTTCAGCATATCATTTTAGGATGTCATAGCCTTGTTGAAGTAGCTGATTAATACATTCCAGGCAAGGATAATACTGAGTGACAAGTGGTGTGGTCACAAGTTGTTTTTTTTTTGGAGGGATCAGCAGTACCAGGATTAGATTTGATGGCTGGGAAATCTGCTGTTGAATTAAGCCGGTGGGGCAATTACACCCAGTGAAGGTTGAGGAGAGAATGGTGATGTATTGCTGTTGAGTCTGCATCTGAACAAATGTGTTTGCCTAATGCCAAGGCTGTACAAGAGGGAACGTTTGACATGGAAAGGATGGAAACTGTCAAAATGTAAGTACAGTTGTTCGTTAGTAGGTTTAATGTGAACAGAAGTGTGCGGCTGACCTTCAGAGAGGACGAGATCAATGTCAAGGAAAGTTGTGTGGGATTCAGAATAGAACAATGTGAAATTTAATTAGGAAAAAGTATTTAGAGATTCCAGGAATTTTAACAGGTTAGCCTCACCATGAATCCACTTGGCAAAGATGTCATCAATGTATCTATACTCTGATCAGTTTGTATGTCTGCCCCTCGAAGGTGAAGTAGTAGTTGTTAAGTATGAAGTTGATTAAGGTGAGCAGAAAGGACATCATAGGTTTGGAATCAGGTGGGCATTGACTGAGATGTTCAGTAGTGGACAGACCATGAACATGGGGGATGTTGGTATAGAGGGAGGTGGCATCAGTGGCGACAAGCAAGATATGTGGTGGGAGTGGGATGGGCACAGATTTCAGGTGATGAAGGAAATGGTTGGTATCTTTAATATAGGAGGGAAGTCTTTGTACTATGGGTTGCAGGTTTTGATGAACTAAGGCAATTATAAATTCGGTGGGTGCCTTGAAGCCAGCAACTATATAATGGCGAGAGTGACTGGGTTTGTAGATCTTAGGAAGAAAGAAAAAGGTGGAAGTGCTTGTTTTGGGTGGCGTAAGAAGTTCTGTGGATTGAGATGATAATCCTTGTGTGGGGCCTGAGGTTTTAAGGATGACTGCAGGTCAGTCTGAATCACAGTGATGGGATCTTGATGTCAGGTGCTGTTTGTTGAGTTGTCAGACAGCTAGCATAGACTTTCTACATACTCCCATCAGCAAGTACTACAGTGGTAGATACCTTGTCTGCTGAGAGGATAATCTTGGAGTCATCAGCTTTCAGTGAATGAAGAGCCTCGAGTTTAGCAGAGGCAGGTTAGGATCATGTTGTAGAAACTTGAGGAAGGGTTGTGAAGCAATGCTGGATATGAGGAGCTCTTGGAAGGCTTGGAAGGGATGATTTTGAGGTATTGGTGCGGGATCACGTTGAGATCGTGGTCAGAAGTGTTCAAGGCAGGGTTCAATGTCAGGTTTGCTGTTAGAATGAATTTGGGATTAGGTTGCCAAGTGACATTTCCAGTTGACATTGTGTGTGAAGGAAACTATGTCCTTCACCAAAGCAGCATTATTAAATGCAGGTTTAGGGCTGAAAGTGAGGGCATTCGATAATACAGATAATTCAGGAAGGGAGAGTGCTTTAGACAAGAGGTTGAGAACACTGTACTGTTGTGACTGGTTCTTGTCATTATGAGTTAGCATTGGTCTGGGAGGTAGTGATGAAAGCTGGAGGAGATTAAAGAGGTTGACCAAGCTTGATTTGTAGGAAAGGAGTGGTGGTTGATGGTGTGGCTGTATTACATGCTCATCATCAAAGGCTGTCTGATTCAAAACAAGTCATGACTGGTTGTTGCACTATATTTTTCAATCCTTTTCAGTTTTAGTACACATGGGAAATAATCCAAATCAGGACAGCAGTTCTATCTGAGCTGGTAACAGTTACTATAACATTTGATGTTTATGCACTTTTGGCCAGTACTATTAAAGAAGATCAAGATCATAAATTGTCAGAATTATTTTCATGTGTGTTTCCAGTTACATTATTGTTACTCAGTATTCAAAGGCTTTTCAACAATATATACCACCCTGTAGGGCTTGGGTTTTAACCTTCCTTTCTGTTTGTCACCTTGATCCATCTAAGGGTGTGTGTTTTATTTTTTCTTGTTCCAAGTTATGATGTGTTAAATGTAACACTTCTGTTGACATTCTATTTCTATACTCTGCAAAGTGTCTGGCAAATAGTTATTTTTTTAAAACTATCATATAACAAAGTTCCTTCTCAGTCTATTCACAGACGATGTAGTAGCATGGGAATAATGACTGCTTATAAGTGTTGGTTGGTTGACCTTTTTTTTTTTTTTTTTTTTTTTTTTTTTTTTGAAGGGGGGGGGGGGGGGGGGGGACAAACAGCATTTGCCTGAAGTGATTTAGGGAAATGACGGAAAACCTAAATCAGGATGGTCGGACATAGGTTTGAACCGCCATCCTCCCAAATGCGAGTCCACTGTGCTAATCACAGCTTCACCTCACTTGGTCTTAATAAGTGTTGTGGGAACTGTTATTAGTCTAATTTTATCTTCACAGTCTGAAGTTGAGAATATTCACAGTTTATTCTTTAGTTGACACTTCTGTGGTTAATTTCCCACCTGAGTTACAGAGGTCAGCAGTACATTAATTTTTGTAAGTGAATACCTTATCAAGGATGTAAATTTTGATCCAGTAGTGAATGGCCCCTCTGACCACAATGCACAACAAGCCACACTAAACATCTTAACTTACCTAATAACAATGAACTCCTGTCATGGAAAACAGTTACAAGCAATTGGCAACAGGCAACACAATGTTTCAAGGCAACCTTACAGAAACCTAACTAGAAGAATGTGTATAATGTGACTTGTGTCAGTTCCGAATTTAAGATGTTTATAGATAGGTTTCAATCAATCTTTAATAGTTGCTTTCCCATGTAGGACTGATTTCCTGTTACAGAAAGTACTGTATAATGTTAACGAAAGGGTCCAAAAATCAAAAAATTTCTGTAAGTGTTTAAAATCAATAATGTAGATAATAAAATTAAAGCTATGTAGATAATACTTAAAAAACACAAGAAATCAGTTACAGAGGGTAACGACTTTGTTGTTAAAGAAAACAGCCAAATAATGAAAAATAGCAGCCAGCTAACCAATGTATTTCTTAGCAGTTCTTTGAAGTACCCAAGAAGACTGGCATGGGCAGTTCAAGGGATAAAGCAACAGTGTATGTGGAAGAAGCACTACCTCATACATACAGGCAACTTAAAAAATTACTAAATTACTCATTGCTCTCTCATAAGTATTAAGAAGACAATTAACCATCTCAAAAACAAGAATGCTCACGAAAGACAATATTTTAAGTAAAGTAATAAGATTGAGTCCTTCACATGTATGTTAAGTTTTCAATCATGTATGCAACACACCACTATCACAGGAGACATCTCGGAAAGACTTAAATATGTTACTGTCAGGCACCTTTACATAAAAGGTGACAAGAGAGATATTAATAATTACCAACCAATCTTACTAAGGTGGGACAAAGATACTGGAACACATTATGTATGTAAGAACAATAACACACTCTCTCAAAATAAGATACTTTGCCTCAATATGGAATTTGAAAGTGAGTCTGCACAGAACACACTGTTTTTTGATTCACAAAACAGAAAATACATAAGGGTGATTTCATCTCGAATCATACACGTCAAGAGTGAATGTGTCATATCACTATTTCAAGGTTTCTAAAACTACAATATTTTCATTTGATGATGATTGTAAAAATGCTGAAGACCTAAATGAGAGTATTTGTGAAAACATCATAACAAAAGGGAAAATTGAAAATCTGTAATAAAGAAACCAAAAGTGATGGAGATCTGAATTTATCTTCAATAAATACTTTGTTTCCGATACTATGAGAAATGAAACTTCCTGGCAGATTAAACCTGTGTGCCGGACCGAGACTCAAACTCAGGTCCTTTGCCTTTCACGGGCAAGTACTCTACATGCCCGTGAAAGGCAAAGGTCCCAAATTCGAGTCTCAGTCCGCCACACAGTTTTAATCTGCCAGGAAGTTTCATATCAGCGCACGCTCCACTGCAGACTGAAAATCTCATTCTGGAAACATCCCCCAGGTTGTGGCTAAGCCATGTCTCCACAACATCCTTTCTTCCAGGAGTGCTGATTCTGCAACGTTCGCAGGAAAGCTTCTGTGAAGTTTGGAAGGTAGGAGATGAGGTACTGGCACAACTAAAGCTGTGAGGACGGGACGTGAGTCATGCTTGGATAGTTCAGATCGTAGAGGACTTGCCCACGAAAGGCAAAGGTCCTGAGTTCAAGTCTCAGTCCGGCACACAGTTTTAATCTGCCAGGAAGTTTCATATCAGTGCACGCTCCGCTGCAGAGTGAAAATCTCACTCTGGCAACTATGAGAAACGATTAATACATACACACTTCTGATCTGCTTTCTTTCCCTTTTTTCTGTTTTTAATAAACTGGAAATTTGAACTTTTTGTGAATTTCAAAATTATGTTTTGAAAAAAATGAATAGTCACAGGATGTTAGCTGTCTTGGGAAACGATAATGTGGAAGGACTGATACCGATCAGCTATGACACTGAGGCACAAAATTCTTTAACTGTCAAAATATTTGCAGAGATAAAAAAATCTGAAATTTTTTGGTTATTTAGAAATTATTTTCTCCAAAACCCCCATTCTATACGTTTTAAAAGTGTCATGGTATGTTAGTTGGTCAATGTACTTTGGGAATGAACAATCAGAAAGAGTAATACTTGAATGAGATTTTCACTCTGCAGTGGAGTGTGCGCTGATATGAAACTTCCTGGCAGTTCGAGTCTCGGTCCAGCACACAGTTTTAATCTGCCAGGAAGTTTCAGGGCAATACTTGTCTACAAAATGTGAGAAATTTTTTATGTAGACGTAGCTCTACTCTCAAGGTCAAAAAAATTATGGAAAATTAATTATTTAAATAGATCACTAATTTTAAGTAAATTTCATCCAAAACTGGTATTTCTGAATCAAAATAATTACTGTACAACATTATAAGTGAGTGGGACAACAATTCATAATTTTGTTCAAAAGCATTTTATAACAAAACTGAGATACATAATATTTATACTCATTTTGCTTTTTACAATATTATTCACATATTATTATTGTCTTCTGTCATGACTTCTTCGTAACTTAACTATCTATGAATTAAAACTTTCTACAATGTAACAATCAACACTGCACAGTTGAGAAGAGTTCATTTGTTTGTTTTTTTCATCTGCTTCTCATTGAATTTGTATAGCCAAGCTGAATTTGCACACAGACAAGAGTGATCCAACAAGAGCAGTACTTGGGAAATGGGAACTGCACATTGATCTTTTGATGATGGCCATTTGAAAGCATTAGTAGTAGGGCCATGAGGTGTCATAAAAGAGGCAGTTATTTCTTGCCGCTCATGAGAGACACTTATTACCTGTCTCACCCACCACTGATTGTTATACACACAAGAAATGAAGTGGCTCACTACAAAGACTACAACTGTACAGGTATACTGTGGTCTCTGCATTTCGCACACAGTAACAGGCTGCATTTCATGGAGAACCGTTCTTGCAATGAATGCACCACACTGGGATACAACCCAGTAGTGATTTGATTGAATTCCTACCACAGGTTTTATAGCAGACCTCTCTTTTTTAAATGGAATTCCCTTAATGTACTTTCATTTAAAATTAAGAGTTTCATGTTTGTTACTAATGTTGATATGGTGTGGTACAAATCCAGTAGCATCTCTTACAGCATTAACAGCTTCATGCTGGGGATCAAATCTTGTTGAAAGATGTTTACAGAGACCTCCTACCCCATCAAGTGCACTTTTTCGATGACCTATTACTGACAGTATCCATTTTTTTGTCTTAATTCTTGTACTACAGTGTTGACCAAGCTCATAAAGCTGAAAGCAGTTTTTAAAATAAGATGCTGCACCATCAACCATATACACATGTTTAAGAAGCACATGGCTTCTAGATGCTACGTCAACAATTATCATGCTGACAGCATAGCACGCATGTGCACTGTCATGAGTGAGATCATCAGTGATAATAGCAAAACAGTGTGACGTTCCAAGGAAATGAGCAACACATGTGGATATTGATACATGTGATGTGCGCCAGTGGTAACTTTGAATTTCATTCTGTAAAGCAACAGACCAGTTCTCAGTAAAATCAAAATGAAGAACCAATGTGTCAGTGTTCTGGGATGTGGCTGATTTTACTTCTGCTATGGCCTATCTCTGAATCCTCCAGATATGACTGTGAGCTATTCCTTTAATGAACCAATGCCTAACCTCTGTAACAAACTTCTCTGGCTTCACTGTCTTCTGCACCAACTCTCCTCCCTCCCACAATGCATAGATTACGTCATAGTCAGTATCCCGAAGATGTAGTGCTTCAAGTCATCACTTCAGCACCAGGGCATATTGCACCCTCCTGCACCCAACATTTATCTTGCATCTCTTGACATACACACAAAAGCATCATGTCCATTTTGGTGTATTTCTTTCCTGTGGCACTGCTTATGGCAAAACAAACAACTTTCAAATTAGTGCAGTAAATACGTGTGTATACTTCCTTCACTGGCTGGCATTTTACCCATTTTGATCATAAGGAGTAGAATTTTGTGAGACCAATTTTTAAATTTGGGTTCTCCTTTTTCATTAGGAGATATGATTCCCTTATCGATCTTGTCATATATTTTAACTCTTTCACCATTTTCACTAACAGAGATAACATCAGCCTGGTTAGGACTTTGCCTGTTGCAACCTTTGTCATCACTTAGGTAACATTCCAGAGCAACAGTAAGCATATCATCTTGCAATGGATGCCCACAGGAAGAATCTGGACATGCCCAAATACCTTTCTCATTCTTTAGTTTACGAGCTTTTGAAATTAAATAATGTGAGGAAGTGGATATGTATTTCTGTATCTGCTGCTTAGAGTAGCAATTTGGTATCAGCATCAGTACCTGTACCTTCTCAGTATAGGTGGCTGCTGAGATAGCAGCATTTAGATTTTGAAACCACACAGGTTCTGCACCAAGTGTATCTACATTACATGCTTGACAAAGTTTTGAAGATGTTACTTGTGTACAATTTGTTTCAATTTGTTCTATTTTTCTTTTTACCTACTGTTTTCTTCTTATGCTTCTTACCTTTCCTGGGCATTTAAGGGGGACATTGTAGAGACTACAGTGGAAATGCTAACATTCAACACAACACCTTCACACCCAGGAGTATAAACATCTACACCGTCTTCTTCAGTTTCAAATGCAGGTGATGGTGATCGTTTAGGTGGATTGTCACTAAATTTCTTCTTGTATTGAGTGTAGGAAATCTGACACAATGTATGTGATGCTAATGCAATTGGTTGAGGACCAAGACATTTCTGCAATATCTCTGACAGATTTGCAACAAGTGTGAAGTGTTTTTCACTTTTCTTAAACACCACCTTCTTGTGTCTGTTTTCAAAGTCCACACACCTCGCTCTTTCACTACAGTATTTCCTCACCGACATTGAATCTAACAATAAGTTCAAACCAAACACAAAATTCGATGCAGAATGGTTTACGTGCAAGTTCTCACCCATTTTTTATAAACAGAAGAGTGCTGGAAATAGTGTTGCTAACATGCATATTTTACACTAGGAATTCAGTGATGTGAAATATGCAGCATGTTGAAAATTTTTTAACACTTTACACAGAAGAATATTGCCCACTCTGTTTGCACTGACAACTAACGTATTAACCAAACAGTATTCTGTGTAATTCTCAAACTTTTTTGGATGGGGGTTTTTGAGTAAATAATTCATAAAAAAAATCATAAAAATGCAATTTTTTTATAGTAACAAATATTTACTTAATACAGATAGCTGGCACAGAGAAGATACTGTTTATAATTACATCAGTAGTAACTGGTATTATGACAGAAAAGATAGCATTCTGTGACTTTCCAAATCAGAAAAAAAAGTGGAAAAATTAACTTGAATTTCACATTTTCGTGTTAAATTTGTAAGTTAAAGGAAGTGTGCGAGTGTCAACAAAATTTAATGCAAAACATCTGCCAGGTCTTTAGTTCTTTCAGTTTATTAGTTATATTATTTTTTTTCTCTAATGTTATAAGAGTTATTTACAAAATATACATTTTTCAAAGGGCCATACCATTTACAAAAATTAAGATAAAACGAAAATACTTTTTTTCGTAACACTTATGATACAGAGGTCTAATATATATTTTTTCCAGAGAAATTCATGACCATGTGTTGACATGACCTGTCTAATTTGAGATGAAATCACCAATAATTTGATTGGCCAAACATTGTCAACTGGTATCTTCTGTGACTTGTAAAAGGCATCTGACTATGCAGTTCACAGTATTTTGCTAGAGAAGCTCAAACAGATTGGTCTGCGATATATTTAATTCTTTTAGCTTAAACAGTTAAGGAAATATAAAGAACTAAAATTGGTATAGGTATAAATTAAAATTCTAAGGGATTACTTGAGTGCATAATACAAAGTCCACATGGAAAGGAATATAGGTGAAATGTTTAAACGGATCATGGAACAAATGAAGGGATAAAAACAGTCACAAAAGGATACAAAACAGGAAAAAATGTGAATTGTCTCTATTAAAAGAGAAGGTACAGAGCTTGCTTTCAATCAAGACAGAGATCAAAGCACTGTGTGATGAATACAAAATGAGCAAGGCACTCTTTCGAGAGGATGTTGAGAACTAGATAGGAATAGCAAATAGTGAGATACTCAACAACAAACACAAACAGAATTTTTCTTTATTGGAAGTGAAACAGGGCAGATGTGCCACAGAAGTACCTGAAGTAAAATAGCCGAGAGATCAGAATTCTACCTGGATTAAACTGACAGCAAAAGAATTAAGACAACTTTAATGAAAGAAAACAACAAGTCATAACACATGCTAAACAGTTTGAAGATAGTGTGGATACAAAACTGCCAAGACTCAGAGGTGTGTCTTAGATAAGTTACAATCAAAAAGTGATAGCTTGAGACGAGTGAGACTAAGTGCGATGAACCCATGAGTTTGTCAGCACTGGTTGGTTCAGGGTTAATTGTTCTCTGCTTATAAGAAATGTAGAAATTTTAAAGAGACACCTCCTGCTGAAGGTGGGAAGCTGGTGAAATCGCTGTCTCATATTAATTTTCCAGTGGTGATCAGCAGTTTAGAGGGAAAGGATGCTAGTTCACATAAATCAGATATTTCAGACAAGATTAAGTACAAAATAAAGAAAGAAAGGATACACAATTTTCCCATGTTTAAACCAAATGGTGATGTCCACTCCACTGTATTCTTACGATATTTTCAAAATGCAGTACCAAAATAATGGGGCATTCAGACACGTTTTCAATTCATGGCGAGTTACTTCAAGGGAGATGCTGCAGGGCAGGCTTAAAATTTTGTTATAGTTCTAACAGGAGAGCTTGAAACAGAGTAAAAAAGTGCTGGGCTGGTGTGCTGCATATGTAACAGACCTTAGAACAGGCCAGTCGGAAATGCAAGCACCCCCATGCTACTTAATAATATAACAGGATAATAGAACAAATTCATTGACCAAACACAACTAGAAAGCCAAATGTAGACAGAAAGAACTGACGTCAGTCGCCCAGCATCATTATTGAAATTATCACAGCAAGGCAAGAAGTGCTGATGGGTCTGACAAAAGGGGAGAAATGTACTCATACAACTAAAGCCACTATG
Source organism: Schistocerca serialis cubense (assembly GCF_023864345.2). NCBI lineage: Eukaryota > Metazoa > Arthropoda > Insecta > Orthoptera > Acrididae > Schistocerca > Schistocerca serialis. The sequence goes on along the minus strand of NC_064642.1, from coordinate 628,223,712 downwards.
TTATAGATGCAGGCTCACTCTGTTAAACAGAGAGGCCTTTGGAGCTTAAGAACACATTCTGTCATGCTGCCATCAAGCCATGTTGCTAGAACCAGAGAGAATGATAGTCTGTTGAGTTTCAGTGAAACCATTACACGCCGATTGATGTTGACTAGCTTGTGACTTGCTTATTGACTTACACATCAAAAGGCATCCAAACTGATGCATACCACACCCGCGGTCAGCCAATGCTGCCTTCTAGGTCATTGCTGATAAGGAGACTGGAGAGTAGACAGCCCTAATCCATTACTTGGGTCATCATGGATGAAATGCAAGCTACCATTTTCACACCAACCCGTTGAAGAGGAACAGACATCTCTAAAAAGAGCAGTCACAGTACTTGGGGCGGAAAAAAAAAAAAAAAAAAAAAGAAAAAGAAATAGGTATGAAGAAGTCAACTGTGCCGAAACCATGAGTAACAGACGAAATACTTCAGTTGATCAATTAAAGGAGGATGTACAATATGTTCAGGGAAATTCAGGAACAGACACATACAAGTTGCTTTGGAATGAAATAAACAGGAAATAAAGGGAAGCTAGAAGGAGTAACTCAGCATACAGAAAAGTCAACACAACATTCGGCAAAATTAAAAACAATGGTGTTAACATTAAGAGTGCAATGGGAATTCCACTGTTAAGAGAGCACAGATAGGTGGAAAGAATATATTGAAGACTTCTATGAGGGGAAGATTTGTCTGATGTGAAAGAAGAAGAAACAAGAGTCGACAGGGAAGAGATGGTGATCCAGTATTAGAATAAGAATTTGAAAGAACTTTGGAAGACTTAAGATCAAGTAATGAAGAAGGAATAGATAACATTTCACTGGAAATTCTGAAGTCATTGGGAGAAGTGGCAACAAGATCACTATTCACACTGGTGTGTGGACTATATGAATCTGGTGATATACCATCAGACTTTCAGAAGAATACCATCCACGCAATTCCGAAGACTGCAAGGGCTGACAAGTGCAAGAATTATCGCACAATCAACTTAACAGCTCATGCATCCTAGTTACTGACAAAAAAAGTATACAGAATAATGGAAAAGAAAACTGAGGGTCTGTTAGATGACGATCAGTTTGGCTTTAGGAAAGGTAAAGGCACCAGAAAGGAAGTTGTGATGTTGCAGTTGGTAACGGAAGGAAAACTAAAGAAAAATCAAGACACACTGAGAGGTTTTGTCAAGCTGGAAAAAGTATCTGACAACGTCAAATGGAGCGAGATGCTTGAAATTCTGAGGAAAGTAGAAGTAAGCTATAAAAAGAGACAGGTAACATACAACATGTATAAGACCCAAGAGGGAATAATAAGATGTGAAGATCAGGAACGAAGTACTCAGATTAAAAAGGGTGTAAGACAGGGACACAGTCTTTCACCCCTACTTTTCAATCTATACATCAAAGGAGCAATGACAGAAATAAAGGAAAAGATCAAGAATGGAATTAAAATGCAAGGTGAAAGAATTTCAATGATAAGATTCGCTGATGACATTTATAACCTCCGCAAAACTGAAGAAGAATAACAGGATCTGCTGAATGGAACGAACAGTCTACCGAGTACAGAAAATGAATTGAGAGTAAACCAAAGAAAGATGAAAGTAATAAGAAGTAACAGAAATGAGAACAGCAAGAAACTTAACAGTGGGATTGGTGATCACGAACTAGATAAGTCGAGGTTTTATACTATCTAGGCAGCAAAATAGCCCGTGACAGATAGAGCAAGAATGATACAAAAAGCTGACTAGCACTGACAAAGAGGTCTATCCTGGCAAAGAGAAGTCTACTACTATCAAATGTAGGTCTTAATTTGAGGAAGAAAATTCTGAGAATGTATGTTTGGAGCACAGCATTATATGGTAGTGAAACATGGACTGTGGGAAAACAGGAATGGAAGAGAATCGAAGCTTTTAAAATCTAGTGATAAAGGTAAGGAATGAGGAGGTTCTCTGCAGAATCAGAGAGAAAAGGAAGACAGGGAAAACACTGACAAGAAGAAAGACCAGCATGATAGGACATCTGTTAAGGCATCAGGGAATAACTTTCATGGCACCAGAGGGAGCTGCAGAGGTTAAAAACTGTAGAGGAAGACAGAGATTGGAATACATCCAGCAACTAATTGAGGACATAGGTTGCAAGTGTTACTCTGAGATAAAGAAATTGGCACGGAAGAGGAATTCATAGTGGGCCACATTACACCAGTCAAAAGACTGAGGAAAAACAAAACCTCTCTGCTAGACCAATAAATGTAATTACAGATAACACTATATCCAGGTGTGCACTGGATCACTCATCCTCACTCTTCACTCAGCACCTTGAACCTTGGGTTGGTAAAGAGTTTTACCACAATCAAAAAATTGTCATAAAGATTTATGTCAGAGTATCAGTTGGAAAAAGCACAAAGAAATTTCGCTTTGAACTTTTTATCCTGAAACCATACTGAGAAGGAATATGTAGGCTATGTGTTTATTGACATTTTGGAGAAAATCATGTGAATGTAGCGAAATATTCAGATAAACCAGTAAATGAATCCCATTTAACAGAAATATTCACCAATCTTTCAGCTTATAGAGTGAGGGAGAGACTGGCTGGGAAAGAGTGGAACAGTAGATACCCAACAGCTACTAGAATTTCTATATGAGTTAGTTAATTTATTAAGTTCTGGAGAAAGAGTTGAAACCAAAGGGACAAATTTTGTAGCTGTCAGTACAGAAGCAACAGGAGTATTAAAATAATTTTAACAGAAGTAGTGACAATTGATATATGCACAGGTGAAATCATTGTTACCAAAACAATAGAGAGTTGGACATCACAAATAGTAGAAATTAAGGAAGAGGAAATATCACAAAATCAGTTAGATCAGCCAAATACTTCAAATGTCAACCAGTCATTCAAAAGAGATTTATAATTTGCCAAGTATATCAGTTTTTACAAGATGATTTGTTGGAAGAGGTGGTGTGGGAAAGCCCTATAATGTGTGTGTGACAGGAGCAGTCAGAATGGGGAAAAGAATACATATGGTTGTGGATATTGGAGGTGAAACTAGTATAATATCTCTAGTATTTTGAGATGAAATTCATGAAAAATTGAAATGTTTTTCATTCTCAGTAACCAACATCCACCTTACAGAAGTCGCAGGTTCTAAAAGAAAGAAGGTTGAGGAGGGCATTTTACTTAATTCTGATATTGTTGGAAGGTGCTTCTAGCAATCCATGTTAGTGGTAACAGATTTGAATCTTGATGTGGTTGATCTCGAATGGAATAGTACTTGACCTTAAGAGAGAAATAATAGACAATGCTGCTAGTGGTAAAGTTAAGAAAATCAAATTAAATAATGCTAAATGCAAAAGTTAGTGTGTCAATTTGGAACAGTACACAGGCAGTAGCTGATAGAGATAAAGACAATAAGCAAACTAGTCAGCTGGTTGCTAATATTCAAGGAAATAAAAGGAGAAAATTCTCTCCACTGCTTAATGGACTTTACATAATAAATTTTATTTATTCTGGAAAGTGCTTTCTATGTAATAGTCAGAACCCCTGACCTAAAGTGGTAGTTTTAGCATATCCAAACTCAGGAAGAATGGAAGGCAGTCCCGGGAAACAAGTAAGGCTACCAATTGAGAACATAAAATTAGTCATTAAGAAAAGAATGGAGCATATGGTAAGTTAGGGTTTAATGATAAACAATGAGAAGCATTTTCATTGGATTATGAGAAACCAGTTAGGGTAGCTGGTTCAAATGGCTCTGAGTACTATGGGACTCAACTTCTGAGGTCATTAGTCCCCTAGAACTTAGAACTAGTTAAACCTAACTAACCTAAGGACATCACACACATCCATGACCGAGGCAGGATTCGAACCTGCGACCGTAGTGGTCTCATGGTTCCAGACTGCAGCGTCTAGAACCGCACGGCCACTTCGGCCGGCTAGGGTAGCTGGACTGGTAAACAAGTATGGGTCGACAGAAGCGTCCGATCACACGCGTCGGCTTTGACCCATGACGTAAGGGTGTTGTGTGTGACGTCATGACGGCGCGGAGTTTGGTTTGAGTGTGGCTGTCTCCAGTTCTGTTTTATCTTATTTTATTTACTTTTCTGATCTGTTCGTTCTATCTCGTGAGATTTTTTTTTTTTAATTTAAAAACACTTATTACTTATTTTAATTATCTGTTTCCTCCAATTTCTGTTTTAGTTTATTATATTTATCTTTCTGATCTGTTCGTTCTATCCCGTGAGATTTTTTTTAAAAAAAAGACAAAAAACACTAATCAGCTACTGAAGCATCTTTATCTTCTATGGGTTGCAGGGGTTACGACCCCTTGGGAGGTGGGTGGGTATTCATGCATGGCTGTCTTCACTTACACGTTGTAGCTACGCAAGGCGTCTAAATTTGTTTATGTTTAGCTTGCCCCCCCCCCCACCGAAAACACCCCATTTCCCGCGCTTGTCCCGTTAGTGTCATTAGGCTTCTTGTGGAAAGTGTGTGTGATTGTTTTTGTTTCCGCCATATTTGTGACGTCATGGGTCAAAGCAGACGGGCGGGATCGGACGCTTCCGCATTTCCACAAGTATATACAGAGGGATCATTTATTGTCAAGGAAAGTTGCTCAAATAGTAAAAGAATGTAAGTAACTATTTTTTAAATAACTACCTAACGATGATGCGATAATGTAACTATACTACAGAGGCTAGGAAGCCAAGGTCATACAAAAGCAGGGCAAAACAAGAGGAGGAATGGCGTAGCAGACTTGATTGAAAAGTTAGCCATATCTGTCAGGCCATACGAACTATTTACAGAGGTCATCTCAAAACTTCATTTCTTTTCAGCTTTGTACATAATGTAGAGTTTTTTTTTTAAGTGTGAAGCTGTATATTGTTTATATAAAAAATTGAAGGAGTATCGGGCTGGAAAAGGCAGTATCATATGGAGAATGATAATAAATCCAGGCAGACAGAAAATACTAATTCTGTTGTCTGTGGTAACTATAGGAACTGGAGAGACGACTGTCTAATGGATGAGACATACAAATGAAATCACTGAGAATACATTAGTGTGAGGTGATTTTAAGTATGGTTATGGCATGTCCTGGAGAATTGCAGAAGTGGTGGAATGGTTTATGATTAAGCAGGGATTGAAATTAAAATTTAAGACTTATTAGGTGAATGGTGACATCATTGTACAGTTGTTAATCATTGTCGTTTCACTACATGAACATATAAAAAACATTCAATTTCTATCTTAAAATTTCTTTTGTATCTAACTTCTTATTTTAAAGTTATTGCTTGACTCTAATATTGTTTCAATGTTATCACCATCTTCAAGTAATTATGCCGACTTAATGTTGCACATTTGACAAGAGCTATTACTTCTTCTAGCTACAAACAGGAAATAAATAATGCTGGGCCAACCCTACCAACAGTGTCTGCTCATACAAATGTAAGCACATTTGCACATAGGCTTCAATAATTTCTATGAAATAAGTTAGCTTTGGTTTATTTTTAAAATGAATTATGCTATTCTGTCCGAGATCCCTTTGCTATTCTCATCTGGCTAGGCCTACTGCTTTAGTTAGGCCCTACAATAAAGTCTACACCTGGATTTTCTACCAGCTTCGGTCATCTCTGACAAAACATATGCCCTGATATTAATTCCACTTGGTATTAATTTCTTTTTCTTCACACTTTTATTTTGATCAAAACTGCTCTTTAATTCCACCAACAAAGTTAAACATCTAAGTTCCACATTATTGTTGATGAAGCCAAAATTTATGAAGCAAGGTGTGTGGACACAGAACTTGCTGGATGTGCTCTTTGACCTGAAACCATCATCAGAAATTCCCAATATTCTTTCAGCCAAGTCACAATACCAACATTTCAGAAATCTGTACGTGACAATTGGGCTTCTGACAACTCCAGATATGGTACACTAGGATTCCTAGGGCCATGAAGCTTGGTGAGACACTCGACAGTGCTACATGTCTGCAAAGGGGTATCTGCCTACGCCAAAGTGCTACTAAGTCTTAGAATGTGGGATCAATAGGATCAGTTGAGGTACCAATCAGCGGTCATCATGGCACAATGCTTCAAGTGTGATTATGTCCCTCTTGGAAACCTTTGTCGTCATGGCAGACTGGTCTCTAGTGCAATATGGAAGATGGACTAATGCGAACATGACAGAAACATTGTGCAACAGATTTGTGTGTAGTGTAGAACAAGGTCTGGGCCTGCTTTAGCTCCAAACATAATACACTTTTTGTTACAAATACATAAACTGCAAGTTTCAGAACAGCTGAATTACATAACAAAAATCTCCAACTAGTGTATTGGTGTGCTCATACATCGGCTATTGGCCTGATTGCATGAGTGATCTGTACCATATTTAATCCCAATATTTTTTCTCTGTGAGGGAAGCCATCAAGATTGATTACGGGCATTAATAGATTCATGCTGTGGTTCTATAAAGCATTAGGGACTAGAATGTATGAAAGCTATTCCTGTAAACATAATAAAGGTTTGTTTATATTGTCCCACCACTTTGGCTTAGATTTTCCACAATTTTACCCGAATCACTCCTGTCAAATGCAAAGACAGTTCCCATGAATACACCATAATCAACATTTACCATAATTTTTGCGTTAACTGAAGACTTTGTTATGTAAATTTAATTATTATTCAATGGAGTCAATATTGGTTGTATTATTAACATTCTAGCATCTTTTAGTTACACATTTTACGGTAACATCTAGATTCCTTTCACGAAGTTGTGTGTGTCATTACATATCCTATGACTCTTTGTCGCTGACACAGATGTCTGAATAAAAACTGAAGTTTCCATGACATGCCATGCCATGCCATTTGCATTGATAACCGATTATCAGGTTGTGAGCTTACTTTTGTATTCCATTCATTTGCATTAAACTGAAATAATAGGCTTTAATCAAGTTCGAATACCATTCAGGTGGGACCACTTTACATCACCTCTACTTCGTTCTGGTATCCATGAAGAGGCACTAAATAAGAACCAACATTTAATATTACTGAACCTGTGAGTGGCTGTGGTGTCGCCGGCAGAGGTGTCAAAGCTTCGCGTGCTGATTCCAACAAGTCCGGGTCATCTGGCGTCATTTCCTTGGTTGAATGCTGCGATCGATGATAAACCTTACTTAACACTGGACTTTCACACCGAGCGTAATTTTCTTCGTCTTCGCCGTCCTCACTAAGTTTCTGAATATCATTAAGCCCAAGAAAGGCATTCGTCATGTAAAATGGTTTTGCAGCACTTATTTCCGAAAAACCGATTCCTACTGAAGCTAATATTTACAAACTAAATAGGGCTTGCAAATGTCATACTAAATTAGAACAGGAAAAACAATGTTGCAAAACTTCGTTTATACTCTCAGTTTCATCACACACACACTGACGCACACGATTACCTAGCGTATAGCAACATGAAACTTGAACCATTAAATCAAAATCGTACAATATTTACAAATTACACGCATCAAATGTTTTTTCTTATGCAACTTCATCTATACATAACATTTCAATTTATTCGCGCCATATACGCATAACATCTCTGTACGAAGATAAGCAACTTTTTTCGCCAACAGAACAAAGACTATACCAAAATACACTACACATTACCAACTTTGAAGAATAGTAGACATTGATCATAGCCAACTTGCTTTGATACGCCATATACATGAGTTTCCATTGATATAAAATCACATGTTATTCGCATTTATTGGTAATACATACGATACTTAATGAAAATCAGAAACAAATATTACCAATACATTTCCACAAAATGTAAAAACTATCCACGATTTTAGTCAAAAGCTTACATTAGTCTTATTTCATGGGTCCCACGGAAAGTGATCCCTGGGATGTGAAAAGAAGTCATGGATGAACATTCAGTTTAATCTGATTTATTTATTCGCTCAAAAAAACTTTCCTTATCGTGGGACTTACACACACATTTACAAAAATTTCAAAAACTATAATATTTAAGCAAATGCATGAATTTTTTCCTTTGTCCATAAACGAACTTACGCTGCTGCAGTATCTGCACTGTTTTGTTCCAAGTCCCTTGCGGTTCAAATGTTCCAAAAATTCTGCTACTAAACAGAAGCAATGATCCAATAAGAATGCACTTAGCGTTTTACAAAAAGTGAGAACGATGTTATACCTATAACTTTATGTTGCAGACTATTGTGCATCTGTATGGCACTATTTATAGTCGAAATTCCATTAACTGATGTCGTGCACATTAACAAATTTCTATTACATACATGAGAGAAGTGAGGGGATTGACAGCTATTGAAAGAAGAGTTTGCAAGAATTTGTTTGTTGGTCATGAAGCAATGCTCTAGTTCTTTTCTGAGTCAAGGAAATGAATGAACTAGATAGCGTATTACAACAGAATATAATTCTGTATAGTAAGATGCTATGAAATTGGGCAACGTAGGCAATTTGGACAGTGTGGAAATTTGTTTAAATAGAGATTGTGGCGTCGATCGGTCATATCGACCATGAATAACATGATCTCAGATCTCTCATCAGAGCCGTCATGTTAATTCAGTCTGTTCTTGTACCTTGTACTGTGTGCACTTGTATGATCATTGTCGAAATATATGTATATGCAGATATAAATGGGGACAGTTCATTCCGTATACCGCTACTCGTGTCCTGATCCCATACTGGTGACCCCGAAGTTCCTACATCTTCCACATCGGATGTTGTAAATCAACTGGTTATGCACACGCCGCCATGGCCACCTCACCCAACGCTTTGTTCGAAGATTTGGAAGCATAACAACAATCGCTGGGCCTCTTCATTCCTTCGCCAACTACCGTTTCTACACCGGTTTCTCCTCGAGTCACCATGCCGATTTGTTCAACCAACGCATCCCCGTCGCCTTTCGTGTGTTTCTCAGACACATCAACCTCCACCCCGTGTGTGGGTTTCGCTGCTACTTCACTGACTACGGAGACACCCTCTCCCATAGTCACCCTGCTCTGCAATGTACCCCCAACCTGCGTGGACGACATCTCAATCGTCACTCTCGACGACCGAGTTCCCACTCTACTCACAGACACCGCAGCACCTCCACTCGACGACCAGTTAAACGTCAGTCTTGTGCATAGCCTCACCCACCCTTGTGAGTGTGACACAACGACAATTCACGCCTTCATCTCACTGGACGATTCGATTAGCATCCTGGTTTGCCACACCTACATCCCGCCATCCGCCGTTCCACCCACCTGCTCTCAGCGAGCCACCACATCGACCGTCCTTGCTGGGTCAACAACTTCAAGGTGGACCCACCTCCAGTCGGTCCACCTTCGTACTCTGCCCGGTCGAGGTGGAGGTCCCAGCCGTGTGTCTACCATCTTGTACGACCACCAACAGTGTCGATGCCCACATGATCTTCCCTCAAGACCCACATGCGGTGTTCATACTGTGGGGGGGGGGGGGGGCTGTGTGGCATCGATAGGACATATCAACCATGAATAACATAATCTTTGGGACTCAGATCGCTCGTCAGAGCCACCATGTTAATTCAGTTTGTTCTTGTACCTTGTGTGCACGGGTAGGATTAATTGTCGGAATATATGTATGTGCAGATATAAATGGGGACAGTTTATTCCATATACTGTTACTCGTATCCTGATCCCATAAGAGTAAATGTGGACTATATCGTATTTTATTTAGCTTTCCATTTATTTCATTTACATGTGTATGCCATTTGCAGTCATTTTAAATTTATATGTAAAAATAGTGAAAATATTGCGCAAGAAAAATAGCTGCACATTTTGATGAAGCCTCTTAAAGGATCTTGGATGATTCAATGAAGGATTCTATATTTTGATGTGAAGGTCTTAAGCAAATTCCTTTGTGACATAATAAAAGAAACCGAGTACCAATATACAAACAAATGTTAAAGATCATTAAAAATACTTTATTAAATATTCAGTTACAAATTATGCAATAATTTCAAACCAATCATTGAAACTTCAGTACGCTATAGCATAAAAATAGTCACTTAATGTACAAAAAACGAGATAGCGAAAAACTTAAATTATGTTCAAGCAGAGTCACTGCTATAATACAGATTACTCTTTGGGGCGACTAGTCTGTTAGCAGTTAGCAGGAGCTGCAACGTAGTGCAACAGAGGAGTGTAAGGACAACTAAAACTGCAGCTCTCAGAAACTCTCACTGACCTCTATTTAAGACAATTCAGATACCGACATAGCCATACCTGTTTATTCCTGAGGTAGGTACTTCATAAAGAAAATTTTAGAGACATGAAGCAGTTCATTTATATGACACAATGAAAACATTGAATCTTCAAAGTGAATATCCAGACAACTCTCAGACAAAATGAACCATTGCAAACTGGAAAAAAAACTTTACAATAAACCTCCCCACCATATCAAGACAATAAAAGAAATTAAAAAATTTTCAAAAAGGCTCTAAAAACACATTTGGGTGATAGATGCTATCATAATGTGACTATCTCTTAGCATATATTTAAATTGTTTTCCCTTCCATTTTTGCATCTAAAATTGCTTTTGATATCAACTGTACAATAAACTAGACTCTTTTATTGTTGTACTGTAGTATATTGCACTATTTTTGTACTGTATCACAAACTTAAAATTATTTTTTGTCATTCAATTATTTTTACAGTTATAAACCACATACGATGGAGAGTCAAATGAAAACCATAAAAACGTAATAAACATTCTATTTCCTGCGCCATTATTCAGTAACCAGTGATTTAAAGAACATCAGACATGTGGCAGCATATTGCGGACAAGCAAAATGCTGCCACGATACCAGTTTACAATGGTTTCTTCATTTGCAACATGCACCAACGAAAAACAGTGTTCTGTTTTACGTTTTCTGGGCAGTTTACCTTTCTTAGTTTATCACCAAGTTTGTATTGATCATCATCCGTGGCTGGATAGACTGTGTCAAAAATTACAAAACTGAAATACAGGGTGAGTCACCTAACGTTACCGCTGGATGTATTTCGTAAACCACATCAAATACTGACGAACCGATTCCACACACCAAACGTGAGGAGAGGGGCTAGTGTAATTGTTTAATACAAACCATACAAAAATGCACGGAAGTATGTTTTTTAACACAAACTTACGTTTTTTAAAATGAAACCACGTTAGTTTTGTTAGCACATCTGAACATATAAACAAATACGTAATCAGTGCCGTTTGTTGCATTGTAAAATGTTAATTACATCCGGAGATATTGTAACCTAAAGTTGACGCTTGAAACCTCCGACGTTCAGTTGCGTGTTGTAACAAACACAGGCTACGGTCGGCGAGCAGCACCTGCAGGGACATGTTTAAGATGACGACCGTGTTTACGAGTGTGGCTGTAGTACACTGTTGTGGTTTTGTCTAGCTGTCGCAGGGTCTGAATGTAGCACTTGCTGCTATTGTTATTCTGCATTCGTCTCCGCACGCAGACCAACCGTAGTACACCGTGTTACCAGACGTCTGAGATAGTGTAATGTTGTAGGAACTGTGACCATGGTGTATTCGAACTCTGAAAAGGTGGAGATGATACTCATCTATGGCGAGTGTCGACGAAATACAGCTGAAGCCTGCAGGGTGTATGCAGAACGGTACCCAGACAGAGAGCATCCAACGTGCTGCACATTGCAAAACATCTACCACCAACTGTATGCCACAAGTGTGGTCGTAGCATGCAAACGGGTCCGTAACAGGCCCGTCACGGGAGAAGCGGGTGCAGTTGGTGTGTTAGCTGCTGTTGCCATGAACCCACACATGGGTACACAGGACATTGCGAGAGCCGGTGGACTGAGTCAAAGTAGTGTCATGCGCATACTGCATCGTCACCGCTTTCACCCGTTTCATGTGTAGCTACATCAGCAGTTACATGGTGATGACTTTAATCATCGAGTGCAATTCTGTCAATGGGCATTAACAGAGAATGCGTTGCAGTTCTACCTGTTTACCGATGAAGCGGGTTTCACAAACCACGGGGCAGTGAATCTACGGGACATGCATTACTGGTCCGTGGACAATCCTCGCTGGCTCAGACAGCTAGAGCAACAGTGACCGTGGAGTGTAAATGTATGGTGCGGAATCATTGGCGACCACCTCATTGGTCCTCACTTCATTGCAGGGGCCTCAAACAGCTGCAACATACATCGCGTTTTTACAGAATGATCAGTCAACATTGCTCGAAAATGTCCCACTGGAAACGCGTCGACGTATGTGGTATCAGCATGATGGTGCACCTGCACATTCCGCAATTAACACTAGGCTGACCCTTGACAGGATGTTCGACGGGCGTTTCATAGGACGTGGAGGACGCATAAATTGGGCAGGCCGTTGTCCTGAACTTACACCTCTGGACTTCTTTCTGTGGGGTACGTTAAAGGAGAATGTGTACCGTGATGTGCCTACAACCCCAGAGGATATGAAACAACGTGTTGTGGCAGTCTGCGGCGACATTACACCAGATGTACTGCGGCGTGTACGACATTCATTACGCCAGAGATTGCAATTATGTGCAGCAAATGATGGCCACCACATTGAACATCTATTGGCCTGACGTGTCGGGACACACTCTATTCCACTCCGTAATTGAAAACGGAAACCACGTGTGTACGTGTACCTCACCCCTCATGGTAATGTACATGTGCGTCAGTGAAGGAGTCCAATAAAAAGGTGTTAGTATGTGGACGTAATGTGATGTTCCAGTCTCTTCTGTACCTAAGGTCCACCACCGTTCCCTTTGGACCCCTATGTCATTCGGTGCTCTCCGATACACACGATTGAACAGCGGAGGAGTGGTACTCAAGCGTCAACTTTAGGTTACACTATCTCAGGATGTAATTAACATTTTACAATGCAACAAACGGCACTGATTACGTATTTGTTTATATGTTCAGATGTGCTAACAAAACTAACGGGGGTTCCATTTAAAAAAACATAGGTTTGTGTTAAAAAACATACTTCCGTGCATTTTTTTATGGTTTGTATTAACCAATTGCACTAGCCCCTCTCCTCACGTTCGGTCTGTGGAATCGATTCGTCAGTATTAGATGTGGTTTACGAAATACATCCAGCGGTAATGTTAGGTGACGCACCCTGTATACAAATTATATGTAACATAAAAATTAAAAAAAAAAACAGATTAAGCATTTTACTATATATACATTTAATCTGCTATTGACATTGGATTTGTTGTCAGATTCACTAGTTTCTGAGGAAGTTCAGTAAATCCATTACTTTCTTCACAGTAAAAAAAATCGTACATGGAGTAGAGAGGACACAGTTTTAAGTCTGTTGAAATCTTGTTCTTTAACATATCCAGTAGTAGGACCTGCAGGTCCATGTATAGTAACCCAAACGTTCTCAGGCAATGTTCGAAATGCTGTCTCTTGTTTTGGACAGTTGACACGTTGGTTCATTTATGCTCCCTTTGTTGCTGATGTTGTAGTGCTGTGTGTCACACCTCTTGCTGAAGGAATCTAGATTTCCCTTAATGTGGAGGAGGCACAAAAATACTTAATACCTATAAACAGTCAGTATCCCAATTTTCTGAATAATGGACTGCAGAACTTCTGCCTCGTATCAGTGAAGGTACAAAACCTAATCAAATTCTTCAGCAACGAATTTCCAACATGGTAAGGCACATTTATCACTACAGCAAATATACAATTGCAGTAGCAAGTTCAGAAACAGTGTGAAGTCTGTGGCAGATGTTCCCCACCCATATGAGGCACACTGCCTCTGGAGATCAGAGTTTATTGCAACAGCTGAATCTACTTTGATGGACAATAACAGTTTATGGTGAATTAGATGGCCACAGAATCAGAATCAGAATTTTATTATCTCATTATGCACACACATAAATATTTGATTTAAATACAGGAGACTCATCAATGCGTCAAACAAAGATCAAAAACAATCTTAAATTACAAAAATCATTATAAATTTGTTTCATTATGCTACAGACAGATCTTCATCATCATTTAAAAATTCCGTGAGTGAATAATAACATTTTTCCTCTAGGATGGCATGTAATCTTATCTTTAGTAAACCTAGTTCCTTAAGGAGGGTAGGACATCAAACAGGACCACTTGGAGCAGGAGAGGCACCACAGGACATTTTAATTTCTAGTGTTTGTACTTTTGCAAATAAATTCATAAAACTCTGTCAGCATGACCAGGAAGGATTCGGGATTCACACTCATAACAGTGGAAGTTAAAAACATAACAAAATTAATTTTTTTACATGTAAAATTTCATCATTTTTTCGCTTACTGTTGGCTGCATTTGTTGCTATAGGTACATTTTTCTTCAAAAGTAACAGATTCTTTGATGAATTTTGTACAGCATACAAACCATACTTACAGGTGTATGAAACTCTAGAATTTTCCAAATATATTAAAAACTGTGGCAAAAATTGAGATAATTAACTACAAAATTTGATTTTTTTCTAAACATAAAGTTTGAAACGTAACAGCTCATTCATTTTTCATAAATTAAATAGAATCTAGAGTTACAGACACCTGTAAGTATGGTCTGTATGCTGTGCAAAATTCATCGAACAGTCTCTCTTATTTATGAAGAAATGTGTACCTATAGCAACAAATGCAGCCAATAGTAAGAGAAAATATGATGAAATTTCACATGTAAAAAAAATTATTTTGCTATGTTTTTGAACTTCCACTGCTACCAGTGTGAATCCTGAATCCTTCCTGGTCATGCTGACAAAGTTTTATGAACTTACTTGTAAAAGTATAGACAGTGGAAATTAAAATGTCCTGTAGTGCCTCTCCCGCTCCAAGTCGGCCTCTCCCCCTTAATATGAAAGTCTTTCATAATCATGTAATGAGGGACGAGTCTGGGAGTAGAGTTTTACTTTATGAGATGGCAACATGAAGCTATCTTTGTTCCTTGTGTCACAGATATGTTTAAAATAGTTTTTTATAAATAAGTCTGGTTTGGCATGGATAAAGGCAAACAGTGCAGTAAATACATACACCAGTAAATTTTTAGACCCCTGTATAAAGATCGACATCACTCTCTAGGATTAATATTACACATACTTCTAATAATAAAATCTGAACATTAGTCATGTCTTAGCACATGTACATCTACATCTATATATATATATATACCCTGCAACCCACTACATGATGCCTGATGGAGGGTATCTTGTACTACTACTAGTCGTTTCCTTTCCTGTTCCATTCACAAATAGAGTGAGGCAAACACAACTATCTATATGCTTCTGTGAGAACCCTAATTTCTCTTATCTTGTTTTGTTTTTGTAGTCCTTACACGAAATATACATTGGTGTCAGTAGAATCGTTCTGCAGTCAGCTTCAAATGACTGTTCTCTAATATTTCTCAATAACATTCCTTGAAAAGAATGTCACTTTCCTACCATAGATTCCCATTTGAGTTCCCAAAGCATCTCCTTAATACTTGCAAGCTGGTCGAACCTAATGTTAACAAGTCTTGCAACCCGCTCTGAATTGCTTCAGTGTATTCCTTTAATCCGAATTGGTGTGGATCCCAAATATCTACATCTACTCATTAGTGTCTCTACTCGTTACATTCAAGTATGGAGAGTGGGAAGAACAATTATTTAAATGCCTCTGTGCATGCAGTAATTATTGTCGTCTAATTTTCATGATCCTTAAGTGAGTGATAGGTAAGGGGTTTTAGCATATTTCTCGAGTAATCATTTAAAGCAGGTTCTTGAAACTTTGTTAATAGACTTTCTTCGGATAGTTTATGTCTATCTTCAGGAGTCTTCCAGTTCAGTTGCTTCCATTTCGCTGTGACACTCTCCCATGGATTAAGCAAACCTATGACCGTTCTTATCACTGCTATCTGGTATGGATCCTACACACTTCAGCAATATTCTTGAACTGGTCACATAAGTGACTTGTAAGCAGTCTCTTTTGTAGATTGATTGCATTTGCCCAGTATTCTATCCACAACTGAACCTATTTTATTATTTCATTTCATATCCCTAGAGAGTGATATACACAGGTATTTGTATGAGTTGGTCGATTCCAACAGCCACTCATTAATATTATAGTCATAGGATACTACATTTCTTCACTTAAGAAGTGAAAAATTTATATTTCTGAACATTTGAAGTAAGTTTCCAATCTTTGCATCACTTTGAAATCTTATCAAGATCTGACTGAATATTTATACAGCTTTCAGACAGTACTTCATCATCAGCAAAAAGCCTGATTTTATTATTAATATTGTCTGCAAGGTCATTAAAATGCAACATGAACAGCAATGGTCCTAACAGACTTCCATGGGGCACACCTGAAGTTACTTCTACATCTGACAATGACTCTCCATCCAAGATAACATGCTGTGTTCTCCCTACAAAATGTCCTCAGTCCAATCATAAATTTCACTTGGTACCCCATATGATCATAATTTTGACAATGAGCACAGGTGTGGTACTGAGTCAAATGCTTTTCGGAAATCAAGAAATGCAGCATCCAAAGCTTTCAGTATGTCGTATGAGAAAAGTGCAAGTTGGGTTTCACATGATCGATGTTTTCGCAATCCATACTGGTTGGCATTGAGGAAGTCATTCTGTTCGAGATACCTCATTGTGTTTGAGGTCAGAATATGTTTTTAAGACTCAAGAACAAGTCGATGTCAAGGATATTGGACGGTAGTTACATGTATCACTTCCACTACCCTTCTTGTAGACAGGTGTGATCTGTGCCTTTTTCTGAGAACTGGGCACAGTCTTTTGTTCGAGGGATCTACGAGAGATTATAGTTAGAAGAGGGGCTAATTCAGCTGCAAATTCAGTATAAAATCTGACGGGGATTTCTTATGGCCCTAGAGCTTCGTTCAGTTTTAAATATTTCAGCTTTTTCTCAACACCATTGACAGTAATGCTTATTTCATTCATCTTTCCAGTTGTACGAAGATTTAATTATAACAATTCTCCTGGATTTTCCTACGTAACGAAACATTTGAAAATGGAGTCAAGAATTTCAGCTTTTGATTTGCTATCCTCAGTTTCAATTCCTGTCTCATTCTCTAGAGATTGGACACTAGCTTTGATGGCAACAACAGCCTTTACATATGATTACAATTTCTTTGGGTTCTGTGAAAGATCACTTGACAATACTCTGCTATGATTTTCTTTGAAGACGTCAAGCATTGCTCTCTTGACACCAAAACACATTTCATTCAGCATCTCTCTATCTATTGCCCTATACCGTGTTTTACACCTATTATGCACTAGTATTTGCTTTTTTTAGAAGTTGCTTTATGGTGACTGCATACCATGGAGGTTCCCTAACATTATGAAGTGTTCTACTGGGAATATATCTATCCAGTGCATGGTCAACTGTTCTTTTAAACTTCAGCCAGAGTTCCTCTACATGCTCCTGGCCTGTGCTGAAGGCTTCAAGTTCCTCATTGAGATATGAAACTAGTAACTGATACTAGTTTCGATGTGGACATCCTCAAAGAGGTCCTATCTTTTTGTTACCATTAGATCTAATATATCATGGATGGGGTTCCTAACTGTCCGTTCTAGGTAGTCTTCGGAGAAGGCATTTAGTAAAGTTTCACAGGATGTCTTATCACACCTACCACTAACAAAACTGTAATCTTCCCAAGTAATCTTCCCAATGATTACACATGACTGGAGAACTTACATACAAGTGAACTGATGTTTTCACTAAAGTTTCTGGTTACATCAGAAGATGAGTCTGGTGGGCAGTAGAAAGATCCAGTCACCATATTATGCTCACACCTGATACTGAGTCTTGCCTAAACAATCTCACATGCAACTTCAATTTCTACCTTGGTGGATGTGAGTTTCTTGTCTATTGGGACAGCAGCCATTTTCCATTTGCCTGTCTTTCCGATAAACACTTAAAGTTTTCCGAAAAATCTACTGCTATCAGTTTCAGATTTCAACCAGTTTTCTGTACCTAGTATTATACAAGTTTCACTGCTTTTCATGAGCACTTCAACTCTAGCACGTTGCTGCGAATGCTTTTTCAGTTTACCATTAGGATTATAATACTCTCTCCTCTGGGAGACATTACTTTCGATCTTACAATGTTACTTCTGGTTTTCCTACAGCTATCGTTATCTGGATTGGATGGAGGGTCACCTAATCTAAAAAATCCTTACGTGTACCCCATACACAGTCAGCTATCTGAGTAGCAGTCTCTGATATGTGGTGCACACGTGACCCATTTAGGGGAACCCAACAGTTCTTAACCATATGACGCAAGTCCAGGAAGTTGCAGCTTAGCTTGCCACAAATGTTTGAAGACTCTGGTTCAGTGCTTCCACTCGATTTAGAATCAATGGGCTACGATCAGTTGTAGAGACAATGCTACATATTGTGAGCTTCATTCTAACGCCATGTGTATGACTGATCTTTCCAACCTTCTCATCAGTTGCTGGAATGACCCAAGAATGACCTTGGAGCCCAGACAACGGGCATCATTTGTTCCATCATACGCTACAATCTGCAGTTGGTGGGAAACTGTTCCCTCAATGGTTGCTGGAATAGTCTCTTCAACATGTTGAATGAGGGTCCCAGGAATACACATTGAGTGTGCCTGTCCTTTCCGGTCTCTTGCTACTGTTTCTCTAAGGGGTGCCATAATTCACCATATGTTTGAACTGCCAACGATTAATGGACCCCTACCCTTCTGAGTTGGGCTTGCTGACGATTAATGGACCCCTACCCTTTTGAGTTGGCCTCCTCCTGACACTGGCTAAATCAGGTTTCTCCAAAACAGGTGAAGTGAGTGCCACTGGCTCAGTTTCAGTTTCAGCAAAAGACAGTACCTCAAATCTATTGATTTGTGGGATTGGTACAACACCCTGAGTCTTCTATGGTCGCCTTCCATCCTGTATAGGACACCTAGTTCGGCCACTGACACACCACTCACAGTCTAGTAGATGAGTAATGACAGATCCTGTACTTTCTGCGGAGGTGACGTGGTTCACAGGAAAGGATACGATCTGATTTACCTCTGGTATAGGTATAACAGGTACACGACTCCTGGAAGCACTTCAAACACACTAATTTGCCAGCTGCCAATCGTTTGACAGTAGTCATGGCGATTTCCAGCTGCTTACGAATGTCAACAACTCAACCTGTTTTCGAGAACAGCTTCACAGCATGGCTGCATTTTGGCTGGCGCAATCTATTACAAGGCAGTGTACATACAACTTTAAATTAAGACCACTGATTAACTTTTAATCTGTTGAGCTAAGAGGTTGCTAATTCCATATGAGAACAGAATCATATACACAAAACGAGATTTCTATTAAGGCAACACAAAAACCTGTGGTCGTCGTGTGACTAGGGCCTCCCGAAGGGTGGACCGTTCTCCAGGTGCAAGTCTTTCGATTTGATGCCACTTCGGTGACTTGCGCGTGACTTGTGGTAAAAATGATTAGTTCCCTAAAATGTTTTGGGCAGTGGCCTTGCCGCTGTGGATACACCGGCTCCAGTCAGATCACCGAAGTTAAGCGCTGTCGGGCATGGGCGGCACTTGGATGGGTGACCATCTGGGCCGCCATGTGCTGTTGCTATTTTTCAGGGTGCACTCACCCTCGTGATGCCAATTGAGAAGCTACACGGCCGAAGAGTAGCGGCTCCGGTCAAAGAAAACCATCGTAACGACCAGGAGAGCGGTGTGCTGACCACACGCCCCTCCTATCCGCATCCTCATCTGAGGATGACACGGCGGTCGGATGGTCCCGATGGGCCACTTGTAGCCTGATGACGGAGTGTCTAAAACGTTTTCAAGTTAATTATAGTTGTTAGCAAACTCGAAACCAGAGTTAATTTACGATAAATGCAGGTAATGTATAACACAATATGTTAATTAGAAAATCTGCTACAGTAACTAAATCACAAACGCCGATTTGCCAAAATTTGTGCGTAGATTATGTGAAGGATAGTGGGAGCCTCGGAAGTATCTAAAAAAAGCACGTTTATTTGCATTGATATACAACGAATTTCATGTGTGATGTTTTCTTTGGCATAACTGTGAAACACAAACGTTGGTATGATACGAAATAAACTACATATCCAAAACACTCATACCGGTAGCTTACGAAAATGTAGTTTTGTAAGTGTTCGAAAATTTTGAAAATAATATATTTCTCGCGTAATTGTACAATGACATTAGGAGCGATTGTTTTGAGCGAGGATAGGGCTATGGTTGTCAAAAATTTTAAAAGACAACAATTAAGTTTAAGCCTACAATTACCGATAACAGTGCGAGTTTATCGCGGCACTCGCTAATGTTCGAAATTTCGAAGTTTATCGCAGTACAAACAGATATTGATACAATCAGAAACGACACAAACAGTATAATACGCGAATCTAGAACTTTAAATCGGCACGCGATCTTGTACACATGAACTCACACAAAGGAAAATTTAAAAATCAGCTTTTGTAAATACATAAACGTACATAACGCATGGATTTTCCACTTATCTGATTGCGTGCACATTTGTACACTGACGTGACTAAGAAGAACACTGCAGCATGGGTTTATCTCTATCAAAATCAATAAAATGTTCAGCACTAACAAAGCATGTCTTCTGCCAGTTGCAACCAACAATCCAATGCAAAAGTCCACACCAGCAGCACTCAAGAATGGGTTGCACTATACTCTATTCATCATAAGAATAAACCTGATGTAAACAGATGCAAATGTGATGATTGGTTAACAGCCATATCACACATACACTGGTGTTGTTACGTTCTTGGAAGATACACTTTGTATTGTATTGTATCTTTGTTGATCCACTCAATCATTCAATGTAGAGAAGTGTACAATATGATATGGGATAAATAAAACAAATGACATGAGAACATACGCAGATATAAGGTTGTTTCTTATAATGTACATCATACTTTCGATGTATTACATATGTATTCATAATAATATAAAACAATAAGTTCAAATAATAATCAAACAGGAAAAGTTCATTAACAGACACTGTGTTATTTCTAATAAAACAGTTTAGTTTTGAAATGTAATCAAAAGGCATAATATAATTATGATAAATCACATTCAAGAAAGCCTTGCAACCTATAGAAGCAATTCGTTGTTAGGATTGCTCATAAAGTTTCTTTTTAATTCTGGTGGTTTTTCAATATTTTCTACTTGTTTTGGGACATGGTTGTACAGTTTGATTCCCATACATTTAGTACTCTTATTGTACAGTTTACTAGAATGGGGAACTTTGTCTTTGTCATCATGTTACAGTGTTGACTGTCCAGATTTTTGTGCAGTCTGTTGATATTTTGTTTAATGAAATAGAGCAGTTCAAATACATATTGACCAAGGAGAGGCAGTATGTTTATTTTTTTAAATCATGGTTTATAGGTTTCTCTTTGCTGTTTGTACTGAATTATTCTAATTGCTTTTTTCTACAGTACAAATAATTTCACCTATTAAGCACTATGATCCCAAAAAATAACTCCATAGCATAGTACTGTCTGAAGCAGGCATATCAATGCACTAGCATTTTGCTTATCCCTCACTGAGTGGACCATAAAACAGACTTTGTTTTGCCTGGAGCTAATCATATTGTTTTGATTTCTCTTTGTGAATGTGTTGGTGATGTGAATCCATAATAATTTAGTTCTGTTAATAAATTCAATACCACTGCCACTTAGTGTTACTGTTGGAACCAGGGAAGTTCTGTTCTGAATGGTGTGGAAGGTTAGGCATGCCATTTTTTGCATTGAGGAGTAGGCTGTTTGATGAAATTCATGAGTCTAGTTGGGCTATATTTCTATTAACTGCTGACTGGAAAGAGATAGCTGTATTTGTAATAAGGATGTTAGTGTCACAACTGAACAGAAATGCCTTACTAGTGAGTAGGGTGGAGGGAAGGGCATTTATATAAAGTAGAATAACAAGGGATCTAAAACTGAGCCCCTGGGCACACCATGTTTTTGACTTATGTACATGAGTGCACCTCATTCAGTATTGTCAATTGATTTGTTTATATGAATGTACTCTGTTCAGTCTTTGACATAATTGGTGAGCCAGACTTGGGCAGTAAAAATGTTTAAAAAAGCTGCAAATTTTTCATTTAGTGTTTGAGAGTGGTATACAGACTCCCAGTTTTCTCCCTGCATATCTCACAAAAAATTAAGGATGTTGCTTTGACAAAAACTTATGTTTTGTATTGTCATTTTTTGGGTTGAGATCTATTTTCCAGAACTACAGGCTGTTTAATGGATGCATTATTGTGAGAAAATTCCAGATTTACAGGCCTAACAGAACAATTCATGTTGCTATTTGGTCAAGTGCACTTGTATTTTGGTTGGTTACTCTTGTTCAGGATATACACTTCATCTCAACTTGTAACATTTTACAATTTTTTGATTAGGCTGATGATAGCATTCTTTAAGGAAATTGACATGGAAAGCATCGTAGATTATTACCTTTGAAGGTTTTAAGTGGTTTTAAGTGGTCAGGCGTATTGGAACTAATGCACAAAGCTTTGTCACGCGCCACTGCCGAAAGCTGGCTGGACGCAGAGCAGCATGTGATGAAAGAAGAAAAGAAATGTGGTGCTTCGCTGGCTTCGTGGATTCTGTTGTTGATCACCTCATCTACTTATCAACGTAGCAGTACTGAATTGTATTTCTTCGACTCAGATGTGAAAGGAGTTCAGAGATTACCAGACGACAGACTGTAAGTAATTCCTTCAGTAGTTCAATATTTGAATATACAATGAAATCACCGCAATACTTTTTTACGTCACACACAGCTCAAGCAGAAAAATTACCCCATGTTTAATTTAGGAACATACATTACCCTTGTCTTTAATTAGAATGCTATATTAACTAAGAAAGAGAACATGCTATTTCTTCCGTCTGGTCACATAAGAAACGTATTGCCAAAATTTTGCCGTATATTATTTCGTTCTCTTTAACAATTAAATGACATTCCAAGCTATATTGTTTCTCTTCTCGCCTCATTCTACATCTTAACTGCAATTGTTCGCGTCACTGCAGGTTAGTTAGCTGTCCAAGTTAAATGCGCTGGTAAAGCTGTTATCCCGTATTATCGTTGAGTCGATATGCGCGTAACGCATA
The DNA here is from genome assembly GCF_023864345.2 of Schistocerca serialis cubense. Taxonomy (NCBI): domain Eukaryota; kingdom Metazoa; phylum Arthropoda; class Insecta; order Orthoptera; family Acrididae; genus Schistocerca; species Schistocerca serialis. Next base: position 628,200,511 of record NC_064642.1, on the reverse strand, counting down.
GCATGCAGCGTGGCATTATTGTACTTCACTGTACTCGACACAGCTTGGCTTCCACGCCACGTGAAACGAAATCCAATGAGATTCCAGCAAACGCGGAAGAATATATGGTGTAATGTTTACATCAGATTTATTCTTATGAGGAACGCAGTGTAGTGGTCGATGTGTGGGTCCCCTTACAGATGCTCCACGCTTTCCTAAAATTCTCCCTATAAACCAAAGTTGAACATTCACCTTCCCTACTACAGTCCTTACGTTTTCACTCGAATTCATACTGGTTTGCAATATTATGCATGAATGTTTAATCAACGTGACTGTGTCAACAGCGCATTACTAATACTGAATTCGAAGGTAATGGGATTGTTTTTCTTACTCACCTTCATTAATTTGCGTTTGTCTACATTTAGAGTTAGCTCCCATTCATCACACCTACTAGAAATTGTGTCTCAGTCATCTTCTAGCCTCCTAGAGTCACTCAACGACGACGACCTCTTATATACCACAGCATCATCAGCAAATAGCCACAGACTGCAGTTCACACTGTCCGCCAGAACATTCATGTATATAGAGAGTAATGAGGTCCTATCGCACTTTCCTAGTACACTCCTGACAATATCCTTGTCTCCAAAGAACTCTCACTGTCGAGTACAGAGTGCTGGGCTCTATTATTTAAGAAGTCGTGAACCACTGACATATCTGGGAATCTTGTACATATGCTTGTACCTTCATCAACAGTCTATAGTGGGGCACTGTGTCCAAAGCTTTTCGGAAATCTAGATTGTGGAATCTGCCTGTTGCCCTTCATCCACCGTTCACTGGCTATCACGTGAGAGGTGGCTGTTTTGTAAATGTGTGCTGATTTGTGGACAAAAGCTTTTCGGCCTGAAGGAAATTTAATATGTTCAAACTGAGAATATGTTCAACAATTCTGCAGCAAACCGATATCAAGGAAATTGATCTGATTTTGCGGGTCCATCCTCTTACCCTTCTTATACACAGGAGTCACCTGCGATTTTTTCCACTCGTTTGAGGCTCTTCACTGGGCGACATATTCGAGATAAAAGAAAGCAAGAGGCTTTTACTCTTTGTAAAACTGAATTGGGATTCCACCCGGACCAGGCGACTTATTTGTTTTCAACTCTTTCAGTTGCTTCTTTACGCCAGGGATGTCTACTACTATTGCCTCCATACTGGAGTCTGTGCGATGATCAAACAATGGTATGTTTGTGCGATCCTGCGTGAACGATTTATCAAACGCGAAATTTAATACTTCTGTTTTCCTTCTATCTTCTATTTCTACATTGGACTAGTCAACGAGTGACTAGGTAGAAGCCTTCGCCCCAATTAGCTATTTTACATAGGACCAGAATTTCCTCGGGTTCTCAACAAGATCTTTTGCTAACATATGACAATGATAGTTGTATGTTTCGCGCATCGATCTTTTTACAGACACCTATGGCCATTTGTGCGTTCCCTTTTGAACCTAGAGTGCAACAGTCTTTGCTTCCTTAGCATTTTCCGAATTTTGCTATTAATTCACTTACTCGACAAACAATTCTCCAGAGCGCGATTTACAATCCATTTACCTTTGCCCATAATTGTTCTACATCCATCATAGTGAACTAAATAATACCCATTTATTGTCTGAGGAGGATATTAGCAACTGTTTATCTGCTCTTTCTAGCCATTTTTATCGAGTTATTCGCTTTAGCAGTCATCGTCGCTGTTGAGCCATCACGATCACTCATCACAGTCACTATAATGACACAGTCGATAAGATCAGGCCTGTTTGTAGCTACATGCGAAAGACACCTTGGAAATGCAATTTTTGTGTGTAAAGTGTATTGCTTACCTAATTAATGTTAGTCTAACTTTTTGTTGTGACTAATATTTCACAACTGAGTTTCATTATGAGAAATTTGTTATTGTACTTTTAGTGTTTCATCTTTGACTTTTGTACCCCATGCCACAGGCTAGTAAGTGAAATTATTTCTCTGAATTTTTAAAATAATGTTTGCTTCTCTTAATATAAATGTTTATACATTCGTCATCTTATCTGCCCCTATTCATCATGTAACACTTACGCTAGGCGCAAATTGAGACGCGTATAGCGCGTGAGGCACGGCGCAGAACGCGCGTTTTTGTAACTTCACAGATTCAAATGGAACCGTGCAAACTGGAACGCGACGCGGCACACGTATAGAACCTGTAAAGTTACAAAAACGCGCGCTGCGCTGCGCCGCGCCTCACGCGCTATACGCGTCTCAATTTGCGCCTAGCGTAAGTGTTAAACGATGAATAGGGGCAGATAAGATGACGAATGTATAAACATTTAGATTAATATAGAAAAACATTGTTTTAAAAATTCAGAGAAATAATTTCACTTACTAGCCTGTGGCATGGGGTATAAAAGTCAAAGATGAAACACTAAAGCTAGGCGCAAATTGAGACGCGTATTGCGCGTGTGACGCGACGCAGCGTAGCGCGCGTTTTTGTATCTTCACAGATTCAAATGGGGCCGCGCAAATTGCGACGCGACGCAACTGGGACGAGACACGCGCCAGTGCCAGGTCGCGTGGCGTTGTGATTGTGGCACAGTTTTTCGCACCGCGCGTCGCGCGTGCCTCGCTAGCACCGTGGGAAATTTGAGGCGGGGAGCGGAAAAGTAGCCCTGCCATATGCTCACATCGGAACGGCGCATATGAGCAGTGGTAGTATTGCCCATACGATAAATTATGCCTTACTGTGTACTAAATTTTATTGCCTTTGGGTAGTGTTTCTTTTTTCGCCATTTAAACGCTCCAGCTTTCTTCGTTAGTACATTATACTATTCTGTTATTTATATCTGTATAGTTTTGTTTTGTTTTTCTTCTGTCAAGAAAAATGCATACTTCAGTAACTGATGAGCCATTGGCCACTGGAATTGTATGATATGCCTCCGCGATGTTTTCAGATCGCAAGAAGGGACAGAAGGTAATGAATAAGGGAGCAAGGATTATTATAAAATCATGTGAATAAGAAGCAAGGCAGGAAAGTAAAACAAGGTTATCTTCTTGCTGCCTAGTATGCTGGTGTATCTGTATGATCTGTTACAAAAATTTAGAAAGGGATAATCTCCACAGGTGTGATCTCTTTGTGCTCCTGGTAAAAAGAGTCCAAGATCTGAAGTATAGAAGTCTCACTGTGATTACTTGGATATGGATGTAATAATGTAATACGACACACTGTACTACATGCATGTGAACATCACATTTCCACTGCAAGCTAGAAACAGTCGAAAAGCAGTCACAAATAACAATGTTTTAATTGGTTCACCGTGATGAAAAACGGCATTTCAATTTTTGGGTGCACATTATCAGCATTAATAAACTAATTACACAACAGGCTACACAAATGAAGAAAATGGTCGGTATTATTACAAAAGTAGGAATATCCTAAAAAAGCATTATGATTAGATACATTTAATTTGTTGAAATGTACTGCTGACAAAGGCGGATCTACTTTCATGACAATGTTTTTCGAACTCCAACTCACAAGGCACACATGGCTAGCTTTGTGCATTCCTGTCGCGCGCATTATCCTCCGCTGCTGACAATACACTGACCATTGTGTTGTGCGACGGATCAATTGATATTTTTCTCAATAACAACTATTTTATTCGCAATCACACATTGTCAGTTTGGCAAGCCGTAGGTGAGTAACCAGTATCTGGCATGCACCTATCATTCCCCCTGAAGGAACGCTCGTAATTATTTTAATACTGCTCAGATCGAGAGAAGGAATAAAATCCTTTGGTAAATTTCCAATCCAGTCTCTCAGTGTTAAAAATACGATGGGTTACGGGGATTCCACCAAAATTCCAACAGAATTGGCAATCTATTTTTGCGTTAGTTGTTTCCTTTTCTCATCGAAGAAGCATCTCCATTTATGAGGAACGGCCACATTTCTCTTGGTGACAGGTTTAATTGTGCTTTCTTTGTCACAATGTAATTTGCCAAACTCATCTCACAGCAGCTATTGCGACAGAATTCTGAAACGGAGTGCCTCATTGAACAAGTAATTGGCAATCACAGAGCTCAATAGCTTACGAGAAACGTCATAGTGTCGGTTTGCAGTAACATAAAAGAAGAAATTTCATGTTTATTTTCATACTAGGAAACTCTTGCTTCGCTAGCTGTCGTTAATTCTTAAAAAATTAGTCATTATAGTGAAAAAATAAAACGGGAAGTACTGTTACAACGCTATACATAAGAAAGTTCCGTGTGTTTACGAACTGGCAAAATACTCTCCTCCTTGCGTGCTATCAATCGTCAAACTTTCGTTTCGATGTCTCGAGCGGTTTAGGAGATATGAGAGATGTCGCGAGTATTTCATTCTCGCGGGCGTAAGATCGGAAGTGAGCGCGCTACATAGGTTCTATTTTCTCGAGATCGGAGGCAGACAGAGACCTACCTCCTCCGAAGTCTAAAGAAAAATTCAACATGTTAGCTAAATTTCATACGCAGCAATATATGGTGTAATACGCACCAAACGAAAATCATAGCGATCCCTAATTTTCGTTGCAGACTTTTTGAGTTTTGCGTAGTGTCTTACTAAAACGTGTACATCACAACAACAATGGCCATTAGCGAGATGATGGGCACTTCGCCACGAATCTGACATATAAAGCTACAAGTCAGGCAAAAATAAAATATTTTCAGTGAATAGTTTCTGTAAAATCGTTTGAGGAAGATAACAGGTTGCGCGCGCTTTGGTTCTGTCGTGCGAAGTATGGTGTACGCGTCGCAATATGCGCTGCACCCGCGCGACTCGTGCGGCACGAGCGTGTCGCGCTGTAGTGTCGTGTCACGTCACATGTGTAGGCTAGGCGCAAATTGAGACGCGTATAGCACGTGTGACGTGACACGACACTACAGCGCGACACGCACGTGCCGCACGAGTCGCGCGGGTGCAGCGCATATTGCGACGCGTACACCATACTTCGCACGCGCCGTCTGGCGACGCTCTGCGCTGACAGAACCGAAGCACGTGCAACCTGTTTTCTTTCTCAAACGATTTTACAGAAACTATTCACTGAAAAGATATGATTTTTGCCTTATTTGTAGCGTTATATGTCAGCTTCGTGGCGAAGTGCCCATCACCTCGCTAATGACCATTCTTATTGTGATGTACACATTTCAGTAAGATACTACACAAAACTCAAAAAGTTTGCAACGAAAGTTGGAGGTCGCTATGATTTTGCGTTTCTTGCGTATTACACCATATGTTACTGCGTATGAAATTTAGCTAACATGCTGAATTTTTGTTTAGACTTGGGAGGAGGTCTCTATCTGCCTCCGATCCCGAGAAAATGGATCCCATGTAGCGCGCTCACTTCCGATCTCACGCCTGCGAGAATGAATACTCGCAACATCTCTCATATCTCCTAAACCACTCGAGACATCGAAACGAAACTTTGGCGAATGATAGCACACAAGGAGGAGAGTGTTTTGCTTATTCTTAAACACACAGAGCTTTCTTATCTATGGCGATATATCGGTACTTACACTTCAAAACGTTCAAATGTGTGCGAAATCTTATGGGACTTAACTGCTAAGGTCATCAGTCCTTAAGCTTACACACTACTTAACCTAAATTATTCTAAGGACAAGCACACACACCCATGCCCGAGGGAGGACTCGAACCTCCGCCGCGACCAGCCGCAACTTACACTTCCCTTTTTATTTATTTCACTCCAGTGATTGTAATTTTTTAAGAGTTATCGACAGGTAGCGAAACAAGAGCTTCCTAGTATGAAAATAAACATGAAATTTCTTCTTTTATGTTACTGCAAACCGACACTATTAGGTTTTTTGTAAGCTATTGAGCTCTGTGATTGCCAATTACTTGTTTAATGTCCACAGCTCGTGGTCTTGCGGTAGCGTTCTCGCTTCCCGTGCACGGGGTGCCGGGTTCGATTCCCGGCGGGGTCAGGGATTTTCTCTGGTTCGTGATGACTGGGTGTTGTGTATTCTTAATCATCATTGACTCGCAAGTCGCCGAAGTGGCGTGAACTAAAAAGGACTTGCAATACGGCGGCCGAACTTCCCCACATGGGGCCTCCTGGCCAACAACGCCATTCGCTCATTTCATTTCATTTCACTTGTTTAATGAGGCACTCCGTTTCGGAATTCTGTCTCAATAGCTGCTCTGAGATGAGTTTGAAAATTACACTGTGACAAAGGAAGTACAATTAAACCACTCAACAAGAGAAATGTGGCCGTTACTCAAAAACGGTGATGTTTCTTCGAATGACAAAAGGTTAACAACTCGCACAAAAATAGATTGCCAATTCTGTTGGAAATTTGGTGGAATCCCCATAACCCGTGGTATTTTTAACACTGAGCGCGGCCGAAGTGGCCGTGCGGTTAAAGGCGCTGCAGTCTGGAACCGCAAGACCGTTACGGTCGCAGGTTCGAATCCTGCCTCGGGCATGGATGTTTGTGATGTCCTTAGGTTAGTTAGGTTTAACTAGTTCTAAGTTCTAGGGGACTAATGACCTCAGCAGTTGAGTCCCATAGTGCTCAGAGCCATTTTGAACACTGAGCGACTGGAACGGAAACTTACCAAATGATTTTATTCCTTCTCTTGATTTGAGCAGTATTAAAATAATGACGGGCGTTGCTTCAGGCGGAATGATAGGCACATAGCAGACACTAGTTACTCACCTACAACTTGCGAAACTGACAATGTGTGATTGCGAATAAAATAGTTGTTATTGAGAAAAATAAACAATTGCTCTGTTGCACAACACAATGGACATTGTATTGTCAGCAGCAGAGGATAATGCGCGCGACAGGAATGTGCAAGCTAGCCATGTGTGCCTTGTGAGTTGGAGTTCGAAAATCATTTTCATGAAAGTAGATCTGCCTTTGTCAGCAGTACATTTCAACAAATTAAATATATCTAATCATAACACTCTTTTAGGATATTCCTACTTTTGTAATAATACCGACCATTTTCTTCATTTGTGTAGCTTGTTGTGTAATTAGTTTATTAATGCTGATAATGTGCATGCAACAATTGAAATGCTTTTTCTCATCACAGCGAACCAATTAAAACATTGTTATTTGTGACTGCTTTTCGACTGTTTCTAGCTTGCAGTGGAAATGTGATGTTCACATGCATGTAGGACAGTGTGTCGTATTACATTATTACATCCATATCAGATTATCACAGTGAGACTTCTGTATTTCAGATCTTGGACTCTTTTTACCAGGAGCACAAAGAGATCACACCTGTGATTAGCCCTTTCTAAATTTTTGTAACAGGTCGTACAGATACGCCAGCGTACTATGCAGCGAGAAGATAACCTTGTTTTACTTTCTTGCCTTGATTCTTAATCACGTGATTTTATAATATTCCTTGCTTCCTTATTCACTACCCTCTGTCAGTTCTTTCGATCTGAAAATATCGCAGAGGCATATGATGCAATTCCAGCTGCCAATGGCTCATCAGTTACTGAAGTATGCATTTTTCTTGACAGAAGAAAAACAAAACAAAACTATACAGATATTAATAACAGAAAAGTATAATGTACTAACGAAGGAAGCTGGAGCGTTTAAATGGTAATAACGAAACACTACCCAAAGGCAATAAAATTTAGTACACAGTAAGGCATAATTTATCGTATGGGCAATACTACCACTGCTCATATGCGCCGTTCCGATGTGAGCATATGGCAGGGCTACTTTTCCGCTCCCCGCCTCAAATTTCCCACGGTGCTAGCGAGGCACGCACGACGCGCGGCGCGAAAAACTGTGCCACAATCACAACGCCGCGCGACCTGGCGCTGGCGCGTGTCTCGTCCCAGTTGCGTCGCGTCGCAATTTGCGCGGCCCCATTTGAATCTGTGATGTTACAAAAACGTGCGCTGTGCTGCGTCGCGCCGCACGCGCTATACGGGTATCAATCTGTGCCTAGCCGGAGCGGCGTTGTGGTTGTGGCACAGTTTCTCGCGCCGCGAACCACACGAGTACCCTGAGAGGGGCGGGGGGGGGGGGGGGGGGGAGGAGCGGGAAGGCAGTCCTGCCATATGCTCACTTCCGCACGGCGCATATGGGCAGTGGCAGTATTGCCCATCCGAAAAATATGGCCTTACTTTATATTGAATTTTATTGCCATTGAGTAGTGTTTCGTTTTTCGCCATTTAAGCACTCCATATCTTATCGTTAGTACATAATGGTTTTCAGTTACATGTATCTGTACAGTTCTTTTGTTTTGTTTATTCTTTTGTCGAGAACAATGCACAGTTAAATAACATTAACCAGTGGGATTATATCTTCCACCTCCACAATGTTTTCAGATCATAAGAAGGGAGAGACGATTCATCATGAGGGTAGTGAATAAGGAAGTAAGGAATATTATAAAATCACATGATCTAGAAGCAAGGTAGGAAAGTAAAACAAGGTATCTACTTACTGCCTGTTATGCTGACGTATCTCTACTATCTGTTGCAAAAAGTAGAAAAGGTACAATTTCCACAAATATGACCCCTTTGTGCTTATGGTAGAAAGCGTCCAAGATAGGAAGTACATAAGTTTCACTATCGTTACTTGGATATGGATGTAATAAGAGACATTATATTATGTGCATGTGGACATAACATTTCCACTGCAAGCTAGAGACAATCGAAAAGCCCTCACAAATAACAAGGTTTTAAATGGCTCGCCGTGACGAGAAAAAGCGTTTCAATGGTTGCATACACATTATCAGCATTAATAAACTAATTATACAACACGCTACACAATTGAAAAAAAATGGTCGGTATTATTACGAAAGTATGAGTGTCCTGAAATAGTGTGTTGATTAGATATACAGGGTGTCCACAATGAGACTCCAACATCTGAACTCATAAAATCTGGAAGGAAACACAATTTATTGACTAACAAATACAGGGAAATCATACATTAGCTCATCAAGTTTTCATACACAGGTGGACGGTTCAGTACACTTGAACATGGGCGCCACGGGTAGCGCGAAGAATATCAAGTCTGTAATCGATTTCGTGCCATGTGTTACGGAGCATCTGTTCTGTGACAGAGTTGATGACAATTCTTATGCGCTGTTTCAAGTCTTGCAGGTCCGTTACTGGTGTAGCGTATACCCGGTCTTTCACACAACCCCACAAGAAAAAATCGAGGGGGGGATTATGTCGGGCAAACGTGGCGGCCAAGGAATTGTACCTCCACGGCCAATCCATCGTTGCGGGAAAGTGTCATTTAAAAATTTCGGACATCAAGGCTCCAATGGGGTGGTGCACCGTCCTGTTGAAACATCACATTTGGCTGCATGTCTGTTATCTGTGGCATGGCAAATTGTTCCAACATGCCCAGGTAGATGGCTCCATCCACAGTCGGCTCCTCAAAGAAAAATGGCCCAACAATGCGATTTATCATCAAACCATACCACACATTAACTTTCGGACTGTCGCGCATGTGTTCTCTAGGTGCATGTGGATTTCAGGACCCTCAGATGCGCACATTGTGACGATTGACAGCCAGTGACACGTGAAAGGTTGCCTCGTCAGTAAACATCACGCGTGATAAAAATGTCTCGTCCGCGGCACTGCGATCTAACATGACCCATGCAAATTCTTCTAGTTTTGGTCGATCATCAACCTTGATTTCTTGCACAACCTGCACTTTATATGCGTACAAACGTAATCGCTGATGAAGCACTTTGTGCACTGTTGAACGTTTTATACGAAGTTCTCGTGCTGCCTGTCGCACTGACTTCTGTGGACTCTGTTCGAAAGGCCGCCTTGTTCCACATGATGTTCGCGGATCCCAGGCTTACCACCACCATGCCGTTTCGTAACACTCCCAGTAGCCAAAAACTGAGCACACCACTTCTTTATAGTCTTTTTTTTTAAACTCATGTTGCTCGCTTTTGTTCGTTGCACCTGTTCGGGGCGGACGTCATAAGACAACCGTTTAAGTTCGTTATTGATCGATTAACTCAGTCTTTTTTATTACAGATGGCACGTAACCCTCTGACCGAACACGTTGAGCTACCGTGCCGGCTAGTCTTGAACGACGGGGGCGCTTTGTTGAAAACTCGACGAAAGTTTCTTTGCACTTGGGTCGCCATTTTGTCTCTCTGCATACCACCGGACCACTTGTGCACCCTCCTTCATATCCTCCATTTTGCTAAAACAAATGATTGCAGCTCCACTACGGCCACTTGGCGTATCAAATTTGCGCACCACAAACGTGTTGAGTTGCTCTGTCTGCCCCCTTCAGGATTCACAGGTCCACCATCTGAAATGAGAAAGATATGGGATATTAAAATGTTGGAGTCTCATTGTGGACACCCTGTATTTAATTTGTTGAAATGTATTGCTTACAAAGGCAGTTCTTCTTTCAAGACAATGTTTTTCGAACGACGGGAACTCCCACTCAAAAGCCACACATTTCGTGTCGAGCACATTATTCTCAGCTGCTGACAATACACTGACCATTGTGTTGTGCGAGAGATCAATTGCTTATTTTTCTTAATAACAACTATTTTAGTCGCGAATGACACATTGTCAGTTAGGCAAGTCGCAGGTGAGTAACCAGAATCTGCCACGTGCGTATCATTCCGCCTGAAGGGAACGCTCATGATTATTTTAGTACTCCTCAGATCAAGAGTAGGAATAAAATACTTCGGTTAAGTTTCCATACCAGTCGTTTAGCGATAAAAATACGATAGGTTACGGGGATTCAACCAAAATTCCAACAGAATTGGTACTATATTTTTGTGTGAACTGTTAACCTTTTCCCAATCGAAGAAGCATCACCATTTATGAGTAACGGCCACATTTCTGATGTGCGACGGCTCACCTGAAGATGACTGGCAGGTGCCCAGTTGAAATATCGTGCGAAGTATTGAACGACGACCGGCTGCAAGCCCGAAATTTGTTTGAACGGCCACATTTCTCTTGTTGACAGGTTTAATCGTACTTCATATGCCAAAACACAGTGTAATTCGCACAAACTCAGCTATTGCGACATAATTCTAAAACAGAGTGCCTCATTAAACAAGTAAGTGGCAACCAGAGAGCTCAATAGCTTACGAAAACCCTCATTTCATGTTTATGTTCATGCTAGGAAACTCTTCTTTCACTAGCTGTCGATAACTCTTAAAAAATTACAGTCACTGGAGTGAAAAAAAATAAAAAAGGAAGTATAACTACTGATATATCGCCATAGATAGGAAAGTTTCATGTGTTAACGAACTGGCAAAATACTCTCCTCCTTGTGTACTATCATTCGCCAAAATCTCGTTTCGACGTCTCGATCGGTTTAGCAGATATGAGGGATGTTGTGAATTTTCACTCTCGCAGGCGTGAGATCGGAAGGGAGCGCGCTACATAGGATCCATTTTCTCGATGTTGGACGCATATAAGAGACCTCCTCCCAAGTTTATAGAAAAATTCAACATGTTAGATAAATTTCAAACGCAGCAACATATGGTGTAATAAGCAGCAAACACAAAACCCATAACGACCCCTATTTTTCATTGCAAACTTTTCGAATTTTGCTTAGCGTCTTAATAAAATGTTTATACCACAATGAGTATGACCTTTAGCGAGGTGATGGCATTTTGCCACGAAGCTGACATATAACGCTACAAGCAAGGTGGAAATGAAATATTTTTAATTAATAATTTCAGTAAAATCGTTTGAGAAAGATTACAGTGTGTGCGCACTTCGTTCCTGACAGCGCAGAGCGTCGCCAACCGGTACATGGCAAAGTCTGTGTACGCGTCTCAATGTGCATTGGACCCGTGCGATACGTGCGAAACATGTACGTCGTACTGTAGTGTCGTATCAGTTACACGTGCTATAGGCATCTCAATTTGCGCTTAGCCTTATGTGGGATAAGATGAGGAAAATTACACTTTTTTTTGAAAAAAATAGAAGGGATAACGGCATTTAAATATTTTTATTGAACATAAAAGGTTGGTTTTCAAACCACTTGATAAACCATGGGAAAAATTTTGAAGCTGAAGTTAGTCATCTCACACCACCTTTCCCTACTACACAAGACTGTCTGTCCGTACCCCCTGCAATGAATCCATAGACATTCCAGTGTATACACAGTGGGTTAAACTCGCCTCCAACTAATATTGCATGAACTGAGGACAGACTTTCTTTAAAAGACTAAAACTCTCACTTTGGGGTCTGCTGGTCATTAAAAAATCCAATAATTAGCTTGATGTTACCTAGATCTGTTATACGTATTCAGACAGTTTCAAAGTCACACTGAAATTCGAATTCAGTTGAGAGAAAATTTTTGTTGACTGCAGTGATCACTATGCCGTTTAAGCTGCCAATACACGTTCCACAACTCGCTAAATAAAATACACTTTAAGACAAATAATAAAAAAAAACGACGCGCTACGAAGGAATAATTGGAAGGACGGAAATCGGTAGATGTGATGTACTTGATCGTGACCAGGCCAAATATCTCACGAAATAAGCGTCAAACGAAAAAACTACAAAGAACGAAACTCATCTAACTGAAAGGGGGAAACAAGATGGCGCTATGGTTGGCCCGCTAGATGACGCTGCCATAGGTCAAACGGATATCAACTGCGTTTTTTAAATAGGAACCCCATTTTTTATTACATATTTGTGTAGTACATAAAGAAATATGAATGTTTTAGTTGGACCACTTTTTTCGCTTTGTGATAGATGGCGCAACAATAGTCACAGACATATGGCTCACAATTTTAGACGAGCAGTTGGTAACAGGTAGGTTTTTTAAATTAAAATGCAGAACGTAGGTACGTTTGAACATTTTATTTCGGCTGTTCCAATGTAATACATGTACCTTTGTGAACTTATCATTTCTAAGAACGCATGCTGTTACAGCGAGATAACCTGTAAGTACCACATTAATGCAATAAATTCTCAAAATGATGTCCGTCAACCTCAATGCATTTGGCAATACGTGTAACGACATTCCTCTCAACAGCGAGTAGTTCGCCTTCCGTAATGTTCGCACATGCATTGACAATGCGCTGACGTATGTTGTCAGGCGTTGTCGGTGGATCACGATAGCAAATATCCTTCAACTTTCCCCACAGAAAGAAATCCGGGGACGTCAGATCCAGTGAACGTGCGGGCCATGGTACGGTGCTTCGACGTTCAATCCACCTGTCATCAAATATGCTATTCAATACCGCACGCGAGCTATGTGCCGGACATCCATCCTGTTGGCAGTACATCGCCATTCTGTCATGCAGTGAAATATCTTGTAGTAACATCGGTAGAACATTACGTAGGAAATCAGCATACATTGCACCATTTAGATTGCCATCGATAAAATGGGGGCCAATTACCCTTCCTCCCATAATGCCGCACCATGCATTAACCCGCCAAGACCGCTGATGTTCCACTTGTCGCAGCCATCGTGGATTTTCCGTTGCCCAATAGTGCATATTATGCCGGTTTACGTTACCGCTGTTGGTGAATGACGCTTCGTCGCTAAATAGAACGCGTGCAAAAAATCTTTCATCCTCCCGTAATTTCTCTTACGCCCAGTGGCAGAACTGTACACGACGTTCAAAGTTGTCGCCATGCAATTCCTGGAGCATAGAAATATGGTACGGGTGCAATCGATGTGGATGTAGCATTCTCAACACCGACGTTTTTGAGATTCCCGATTCTCACGCAATTTGTCTGCTACCGATGTGCGGTTTAGCCGCTACAGCAGCTAAAACACCTATTTGGGCATTATCATTTGTTGCAGGTTGTGGTTGACGTTTCACATGTGGCTGAACACTTCCTGTTTCCTGAAATAACGTAACTATCTGGCGAACGGTCCGGACACTTGGATGATGTAGTCCAGGATATCGAGCAGCATTCATAGCACACGCCCGTTGGGCATTTTGATCACACTAGCCACACATCAACACGAGATCGAACTTTTCCGCAATTAGTAAACGGTCCATTTTAACACGGGTATCACGAAGCAAATACCGTCCGCACTGGCGGAATGTTACGTGATACGACGTACTTATACGCTTGTGACTATTACAGCGTCATCTATCACAAAGCGAAAAAAGTGGTCCAACTAAAACATTCATATTTCTTTACGTACTAAACGAATATGTAATAAAAATGGGGGTTCTTATTTTTAAAAAAAGACGCAGTTGATATCCGTTTGACCTATGGCAGCGCTATCTAGCGGGCCAACCACAGCGCAATCTGGTTCCCCCCTTCAAGCCAGACAAGTTTCGTTCTTTGTAGTTTTTCCGTTTGGTGCTTATTTCGTGAGATATTTAGCCCAGTCACTATCAATGGACCACCCTGTATAGACAAACAAATGATTACATTTTCAGAAATACTGGAGGATTTATTCAAGAGAAAGAACTTGACAAATTGAGCAAGTCAATGACGTGCTGGTCAATCGCTGGCCTTATGCTAGCAGATATTTGGCTTGGCATGACAGAGTTGCTGGATGTCCTCCTGAGGGATATCGTGCAAAATTCTGTCCAATTGGAGCGTTAGATCGTTAGAATCCGGAGATGGTTGGGGGGCCTTCCCATAACACTCTAAACGTCTCAATTGGGGAGAAATCCGGCGACCTTGTTGGTCAAGGCCGGGTTTGGCAACCACGAACACAAGCAATAGAAACTCTCGTCCCAATGCTGATGTAAGACCAGGATGGCTTGCAATGAAGGGCAACAAAACGGGGCGTAGAATATCGTCAACATACTGCTGTGCTGTAAGGGTGTCACGGATGAAAACTAATGGGGTCCTGGTACGAAAAAATACACCCTAGACCATCACTTCTGGTTGTCGGCTGGTGTGGTGGCTGACAGTCAGGTTGATATCTCCAGGCACGTCCTTGTCTTTCATCAGGACTCAATTCGAAGCGAGACTCATCACTGAAGCCAATTCTACTCCAGTCAATGAGATTCCAGGACGAAGATGTGTCTGGAGATTCCCCAGACAGCAGTAGGATACCAGCCACACTGTCGACCGCCATAAGGGCTGACAGCCAAGAGTGATGTTCTAGGGTACCATTTCTTTTCATACCAGGACCCCTTCGGTCGTCATGCGCAGCACCCTTACACCACAGTGATTCCCTGACGATATTCTACGCTCTATTTTGTTGCTCTTCATGACAAGCCTTCCTGGGCTTGTATTTCGCAAGATAATGTCGGCCTGCACACGGCGAGAGTTTTACAGCTTGTATTCGTGCTTGCCAAACCCTACATTGGGTACCTCTCCCCAACTGAGAATGTTTGGAGCATTATGGACAGGGCCCACCAACCATTTTGGGATTCTGACAATCTAACTCCCCAATTGAGCAGAATTTGGCACGATATACCTCAATAGGATATCCAGCATCTCTGTCAATCAGTGCTAAGCCGAATAACTGCTTGCGTAAGTGCCAGAGGTGGATTAATGTGTCATTGAATTGCTCAGTTTCTGAGGCTTTTTTTCTTGAATAAATCATCCACTTTTTCTGAAATTGTAATCACTTGTTTGTCATATCTTCCGATTTACGTCTCTCTCGGATTATCGGATAATTTCTTCGCGGTTCGTCTTTTTTTCCATGGAGTGCATTTCAAAGCTTTCTACTTAGAGTTTCAGCCATTCTCAGTAATGAGAATAATTTGAGCGTGACAAATTTCCTGGAAGGGAACTTTGTCACGAATACTTCGACAATTTACTGATAAAATTATGACAGTCGAAATGTCTCTAATCGGTCTGATTTCGCTATCTGCACGTCGACGACTGGTGAGTCTTCACGACACGCTAAGGTTCTGCAAAGTGTTTTCAAGATGTGTACTGTAGTGCTGGACCAAAAAGAAAACTTGAGACATTCGCGTTGGCACTGTAGTGGGTCCTGGCAAGACTTTATTTCTGGAGGAGGTGGAGCAGATACTACAACACACACAAAATATTAGATCATTTTCTTTTAACTTTGAAAATTATAAGAAACTTAACATGTAAATAATCCATGACCACTGGAATGTTTATGTATTCGCTACTGTCGCTGAAAACTATAATTCATCACTTGATACAATACAGAATGGTAGTCTCATCTCAATGTACAGTTGACTATTATTGTATTGTCTGACGACCTGGGATCTAGAAACGATGGAGAGGCTCCATCCCCGCCGCAGCCGCAGTGGCCCACAACCCCATGACGACTACTGCAGTCCACTTCACCCCTCCGCCGCCCTACACCGAACCCAGGGTTATTGTGCGGTTTGAATCCCAGTGGACCCCCCGCCCCCCCCCCCCCCCTCCTTCAGGGAACGTCTCACACCAGACGAGTGAAACCCCTATGTTTGTGCGGTAGAGTAATGGTGGTGTACGCGTATATGGAGTACAGCAATCGTCGACGTAGTGTAGCTGAGGCGGAATAAGGGGAACCAGCCCACATTCGCCGAGGCAGATGGAAAACCGCCTAAAAACCTTCCACAAACTGACTGGCTCATCGGACCTCGGCACAAGTCCGGTGGACGGATTCGTGCCGGGGACCAGGCACTCCTTCCCACTCCGGAAAGCCATGCGTTAGATCGATCGGCTAACCGGGCGGGCACGGTTGACTATTAACTCCGATGTACACTCCTGACTAATACTTCTGTGGGTCACAGCTGGATCTGACTAAGACGATGCTGTTGCATGATTGCAGAGTCGGCTGCGCAACACTGCCTCTGATGTAAGTACTCTTCTGGCAGTGGCGGCGTGTGGAGCCTCTTGAGGGCGTGTCTTTGCAACGTCGGTCGTTCGTTGCAGCACCTGTCTTACTTGTGGTTCTGTTGTGAGATACAAATTTGACATGGGACCTCGTTCTTCGGACGACACCACATTCCTCCCCTCCAAACCTCCACACCTTCGTCGTGTAGTGCTGTATCGCGTGGCGATGGTACGGAGGAAGCATGAATGTTGGTGGAGATGAGGAGACAGGGAGAGTAACGACTGCTGATGGCAGCTCCCTGTCTGTAACCCAGCATCCACCTTGCAAGTGACCAGGAACATCGGTCCGAAAACCTTGAACAGGTTGCACGCCCGTATCTAGAGATGCAGATGCTGTAGTCCACTGCAAGTAGAGCTCCAGTGATATTGTGATGGCTGTCCAGAGGCAGCGCCTCGATGGACATCAGCTTGGTCTGGTGGTCAGTTGTGTCAGTGACGGGGATGGTGACGGTATAACGTTGATCTCCAATGGCAGCACTCTGGACGGTGCTAACCATGACAGGCGGAGGAGCAGAGATAACTGCTGTTGTGGACCCCAGCAGCGTTGTGGGCCTGTGGACAAAAATTCTGCAGCAGAAGCACTAACATTAGAGCGCCGCAGCTGGCTGTGATGATGCCGATGTCGCCCAGAGGCAATATGAATGACGTAAAATGAATGACCCAAGACTTGTGTGATATTACTGTGCTTCCAATGCTTTTCCTTGCCGAAACATTAAAGAAAACTTCACCCTGAGGCTGAAGCTCTGTCTGACCTGGCGGAGTGAGCTGTTTCCACTGTGGCCACAGAAGATGCTACAGGGCACAACGATGACGATCATGTGACAGTTCTGCAGGCGAATTCCTGTCACGTGGTAAGTAGCAGTAGGAAGAAAGGAAAATCCTTAAGGCTTGCTCTCAGGTGTGGGAGGAACAGAGTTTCTCCATGTGATTTCTGTCCGCAGTGGTGGTCTAGTGGCTAATGTTGATACCTCTGGATCACGGGGTCCCGGGTTCCATTTCCGGCCAGGTTGGGGATTTTCTCTGCCCGGGACTGGGTGTTTGTGTTGTCCTCATCATTTCAGCATCATCATCATTCGTGACAGTAGCGAAATTGGACTGAGTAAAGAAATTGGACTGTGTGAAAAATTGGGACTGTCTGGGCGCTGGCGCAGTTGAGCGCTCAACAAAATCAGACATGTGATTTCTAAACGTTCGAACCAACCGTTTAGCTTCAAGGTTAGACTGAAGGTGAAAAGGAGCAGTAGTTACATGGTGAACGCTGTTGGCGGCACAATACGTGAAACGGCTCCGTGGAGTCTTTTCATAAGACTGTTTCTTCTTTTTATTCAATTACAGCTAATGTGGTTCACCGCGTAATTGCGGCTGTGCTTGTTAATCTTCCCAGGAGGAGTGAACAACGGAACTAAGTGAAATTCTAGGCCTACGGACGTAAAATGCATGGAACTTGTAGCATTTCATTAATACTTTGATATATTATGTTCTGTTTTATGTTTACCGGCCGGAGTGGCCGAGCGGTTCTAGGTGCTACAGTCTGGAACCGCGCGACCGCTACGGTCGCAGGTTCGAATCCTGCCTCGGGCATAGATGTGTGTGATGTCCTTAGGTTAGTTAGGTTTAAGTAGTTCTACGTTCTAGGGGACTGATGACCTCAGAAGTTAAGTCCCATAGTGCTCAGAGCCATTTGAACCATTTCTGTTTTATGTTTACTGATCCACATGTATCATGTTCCTCCTAACTTTACCTTGTGTGTGCGTGAATGTGAGTGAATGAGTCTTTCCGTATCCTGGGTATGTTTTCTGGAGGGAGCAGAAGATGTGTGCTTCTCGTTTCGAGGGGAGCACAAGATGCAATGTACCTGGGCAGAGAGCTTTATCACTTTTGGTTTGAGGTTTGTTTATCTGTCAGGTTGGTGGCAGAAGGGAACCCCTCTGGCTGCTTCCGTTACACAAGTAGTTGCGAGAAGCTCTGGGGAAAAAGGACAGTCTTGGTCTTGTTCTTGGTAAATACGGTATGGTTCTTCGTAAGCTCCTAAGTTAGGGTGTGTGTTGTATGAATAAAAAAAAAATATTATTAGTAAATGTTATTGAATACTCATATGAAGACACACTTTTGTAGGATATAATACGGCTGCGTTATTAGAAATGTTCTGTGCTTATCTGAATTTTTCTTGGCTATCGGATCGCTTACATTTCAATTGTAGTTGCAGGCAGCGGACTCCAAGTACACCGGCGCTTGTCATAATCACGAAAATCCTCCTCATATGGTTTTCAATTCACTTCAATAAATAAAAAATACTTGATACTGCTGTTCAATATACTGTTATTCATACACACATGTGATGCATAGGACACGTAATACATCATATTTAATATCACCTATCTTCATCGTCCTTCTACATACGAGAGAGAGTGTGTAAAAACAAAATACTGTACAAATAAATGATGAATGTTTTTTCGTTTGTCTGCGCCTTACCGCGCATTCCTAATTAATGTCTTTGCCAACTCTCCTGGTCTCTCGGTGGAGTTTCATTTTTTGTTTTTTAATAAATATTAACTTTACAATATCCTGGGAGTCTTTCAACAATTGTCCTCACACCGTACATAGACATGGTATAGAGACGTACAGTGTTGTTGTTTTTTTTTTTTTTTTAGCTTGTATTTATATTTGCCGATAGGGGTCGATACCCTTTAGTGTCGTCTTATTTTTTATTTAATGGAATGGATATGTCAGCTTATCCTATATATGTTAGAATTCCACAAGCAATATAAAGATCACATACATAATATGATAGTCCATTACATTTTTGAATTTAGTGCGCTAACAATAATGTTCGGTTTGCTTCATTCTCGCTGCCGAGTTTCGCGCTGGCGCACTGGCCGATTTGGCGGCTGAGAGCTAGACGCTAACGGTCGACATGCTAGATGCTAACGTCGCACGTGCGTGCACTCGGTTTCATAGTGTTGATTTCACATTGAGTGTCACACTTTCACCTGAGTGTCACACATCGAAGAATTGCAATGTCGTCTGGCTTCATTCTTGGTGCAGTGGGTGTGCGCTCATTGTTCAAAATTTGATGCTGTGGCAGAAGATCTCCACTTTTACGACCAGGGCGTCATGATTACCCGTCGTACTCGCATTTTCAGCGGAGGGAACCCTGGCCAACAGCATCTGTCTACGAGGTAAGTACTGGTTCGAACAACTGTAGGTCACTTATCAAGCATTGTGAGTCACAATACTCAGTAGTTGTCGCGTTGCACACGCATGTTCATGTCACCACACTTGACCGTCGACTTGTTGAAAGACACATATAGCCGTCCACAACATTCACAAATTGCTTGTCTTTAAAGTTCATTTCCCCATACAGAGTTTGGTTTCCAATGAAAATTCGTACAAGTATTGAGTTACAACAATATACATAACATGATAGCTTATACCTAAGTCGACATTCCATCCATCGCTTATACTACGAACATAAATTTCTTAAGTTTTAAACGTCATAAATTTTTCAGTTACTGGGTTTCTTACTACAGTTAGTTTGTTAGCTTCAGTTTATCTTCATTCACATCATATGCGAGAATTAATTACACATCACATTATTATGACACAATACAAGCATATGATACATTTATGCTTTATTTTAGAGATAGGTTTTTTATCACTTACGGGAGCTCATTTCTTCCTTAGGTAGAAGAGGGAAAAAATTGGAAACAGGACTAAAACATCGCGCATTGCTGGCTTAACTATGCTTGGCGCCGCCTTCTTGTTTGGGAGGGAAGAAAGAAAATACTCATCTACTGGTTAAAGGATTGATGAGGAAATGTTACTCGTACAGACTAGTTGCCAACGAACTTTTGTTTCATTGTAATAATGTGTACTGACTAATGACTCATGTAGTATAATGGTGTTTCTTCATGTGTTAGTGCTGTTTACTTTAATTTACTTTTAGCTTAGTTTGAAATCTGGTGTTTTAACCATCATAGACTTATCATTCTCAAATACCTGGAAATGTCATTATTCAAGCTTTCATGTAACACAATAAAAATTAACTGGTTTTTGCAAAATCTCATGCTTAAATGTTTGTATGTACTCTGCAGCGAATAGGTACTGATAATTGTCGCGGAGAAACACGGCGACGATGCATATTTCATTTTTCATTTGCCTTATGACCTTTGTACGAATAGGCCTATCCTGATAACTAAATTGTTTACTCGAGATGCGGCCCATTTCTTCGTTTCGTACCTGCTACTCTCGATGTAATACTCTTCTTCTGCTCCGTGACGATGCACTGGTCCCTGAAAGAAAAAATTTAAAACAAACTTAGAACTAATTGCATTGCGTAGCTCGGTGGCCACTGATGCATATGGTCATTGCATACGTCCGCAGATATTTCCATACTTTGTTTAAATTCATAGACATTCGCTTATTCTGTTACCAATTATGATCATTTACTCTGTAAAGAAAATTATTTGACATTTCTGACGATATTTTGTCGTTAGTCTTTTGCTTTCACGTCTCGTATAGTTTTTCATAATGCTTCCTTTTGGCTGTAAATATGTTGTATACAGTTTAGTAGTTAATTAAATCTCTGTATACATACAGGGTGTTACAAAAAGGTAAGGCCAAACTTTCAGGAAACATTCCTCACACACAAATAAAGAAAATATGTTAAGTGGACATATGTCCGGAAAAGCTTACTTTCCATGTTAGAGCTCATTTTATTACTTCTCTTAAATCACATTAATCATGGAATGGAAACACACAGCAACAGAAGGTACCAGCGTGACTTCAAACACTTTGTTACAGGAAATGTTCAAAATGTCCTCCGTTAGCGAGGATACATGCATCCACCCTCCGTTGCATGGAATCCCTGATGCGCTGATGCAGCCCTGGAGAATGGCGTATTGTATCACAGCCGTCCACAATACGAACACGAAGAGTCTCTACATTTGGTATCGGGGTTGCGTAGACAAGAACTTTCAACTGCCCTCATAAATGAAAGTCAAGAGGGTTGAGGTCAGGAGACCGTGGAGGCCATGGAATTGGTCCGCCTCTACCAATCCATCGGTCACCGAATCTGTTGTTGAGAAGCGTACGA
Source organism: Schistocerca serialis cubense (assembly GCF_023864345.2). Classification (NCBI taxonomy): domain Eukaryota; kingdom Metazoa; phylum Arthropoda; class Insecta; order Orthoptera; family Acrididae; genus Schistocerca; species Schistocerca serialis. The sequence goes on along the minus strand of NC_064642.1, from coordinate 628,178,669 downwards.
ACACTTCGACTGAAATGGCTCCATCGCGCATGAACCACATGTTGTGTCGTACTTGTAAAGGCACATGTTCTAGCAGCACAGGTAGAGTATCCCTTATGAAATCGTAACGTGCTCCATTGAGCGTAGGTGGAAGAACATGGGGCCCAATCGAGACATCACCAACAATGCCTGCCCAAACGTTCACAGAAAATCTTTGTTGATGACGTGATTGCACAATTGCGTGCGGATTCGTCAGCCCACACATGTTGATTGTGAAAATATACAATTTGGTCACGTTGGAATGAAGCCTCATCCTTAAAGAGAACATTTGCACTGAAATGAGGATTGACACATTGTTGGATGAACCATTCGCAGCAGTGTACCCGTGGAGGCCAATCAGCTGTTGATAGTGCCTGCACACGCTGTATATGGTACGGAAACAACTGGTTCTCCCGTAGCACTCTCCATACAGTGATGTGGTCAACGTTACCTTGTACAGCAGCAACTTCTCTGACGCTAACATTAGGGTTATCGTCAACTGCACGAAGAATTGCCTCGTCCATTGCAGGTGTCCTCGTCGTTCTAGGTCTTCCCCAGTCATGAGTCATAGGCTGGAATGTTCCGTGCTCCCTAAGACGCCGATCGGTTGCTTCGAACGTCTTCCTGTCGGGACACCTTCGTTCTGGAAATCTGTCTCTATACAAACGTGCCGCGCCACGGCTATTGCCCCGTGCTAATCCATACATCAAATGGGCATCTGCCAACTCCGCATTTGTAATCATTGCACTGACTGCAAAACCACGTTCGTGATGAACACTAACCTGTTGATGCTACGTACTGATGTGCTTGTGCTAGTACTGTAGAGCAATGAGTCGCATGTCAACACAAGCACCGAAGTCAACCTTACCTTCCTTCGATTGGGCCAACTGGCGGTGAATCGAGGAAGTACAGTACATACTGACGAAACTAAAATGAGCTCTAACATGGAAATTAAGCGTTTCCGGACACATGTCCACATAACATCTTTTCTTTATTTGTGTGTGAGGAATGTTTCCTGAAAGTTTGGCCGTACCTTTTTGTAACACCCTGTATATCAATAGGTTCCTTTGTCCTTAGATAGTAGATGTATTTGCGTAGTATTTCCGTTTACTTTTTATTTGAGTTAAGTACTTGTATATATCGCGTTCTTATTTGGTTGCGCCTTCCGTCAGCCTGTAGCACATGTGCACAGATCAATGCCTCCTCTCGTAGTACTGACGTCAGCTCGTATTGTTGAGCGAGGACAGCTGGCCATAAGCTCATTACGTTTATACTTTCGCTTCGCATGAAGCGGTGTATAATTTATCATTACTGTTAATTTTTATGCCTAAGTGTACAAATCAAAAGAATTACTTATGCCTATACACATTACTTTATCTTAAAACACACTACAGAAGAAAAATTACGCTTAAAATTATGCACACCATGTACAATTATCTTATGATAAAAAAATGTTACCACGCTTCGTCATTCTATAAAGGCTTTTATATCTTTGTGAGGGTGGAGACGCTTGTCTTTCCCTGTTTTCTCATAGGCTAATCTGTACGTCCAGGGTGTGGTATTTTGGAAATTACATATGGTCCTGATTAGAGTAACTGCCACTTATTCAGTTTGCCAAGGACTCGTTGCCCTTCAAAAATTGTGTAACACGTTTCAGTTTCTTGTTATAAATTTTCCTTATGTACTCGTCCCTGTTTTCTAGTGCAACCATGGCTTGTCTGATTTTGTCTTGTAGTGTCATTTCTGTAGTGGATATCTTTGGTATGGGCGACTCCCCCTCATTCGTTTGTTTTGTCCGGAACATCAGTTTGTTAGGTGTGAAACATGTTGAAAAATGTGGTAGGTTATTGGCAATTTGCATGAAAGGAGTTACGTATCCTACCCATTGGGTGTGTTTGTGAGGCGTGTGTGTCCTAATAAACCGGTTAAATTCTTTAAAGACTCGTTCTACTGGGCTTGCTTCTGGGTGAAAAAGCTTAATAATGTGTGTTTTATACCCAGTGAGGTCATCAATTGTTTCCACTTTTGCCCAGCGAAATATGAAGCATTATCAGTCAGTAGTACCTTAGGTTTACCTACTCTTCTCAAGTAGTCTCCCTCAATTCTTTTTCTGATATTTGTGGCTGTTGCATTTTTAATGGCATACATTTAGATACGTTTCGAGAAATACCGTATAGCGCTACCACATATCTTACTCCTCCTTTACTTCTTGGACATGGACCAACTACGTCCAGGGATACTATATCACGAGGGGTTTTTGTGAGTTTTGGGTGTTGCTCAGTATTTTGACACTTTGGGCTGTTTTGATTTTTGACATGTTGCACACTTTCTTAATACCTGTAGGACTCACCTTCTCAAATTTGGAAAATGACAGTGTTGCAATTTTTTCAGCACATTTGCCTACTCTATAATATCCCTATACTTCGTGTGTGTCTTATAAATTCGTGGACATAATCTTCAGGAATACATACACGCCAGTGATAAGATTTTTCATGTTTCTTATGAAACAAAACGCACTTGTACTCCTGATATCATTTACTTACCTTTCCACCTTGATCTTGCTGAAGATTTTGCATGACTTTACTCCATCTGCGATCTTGCTTACAAAACTTTTGGTAATAAGACTGTTGTGTTGTACCTTGCATTAATAACGTTCTGAGTTCTGCATCCTGCTCTGTTGATTCACCAAATTCCTCTAAACCTTGTGGTAACCTGGACAAGGCATCTGCAACAACATTCTAACTTCCTTTAATATAAATGATCTCGAAATTGAATTCCTGTAAGTATAGATACCACCTAGCTAATATACAGTGTAATAGTTTACATGTTAAAAGAAATGACAGTGTCTGATGGTCACAGTAAACTTCAGAATTCTTGCCCCGCAAAAAATATTCAAACTTTTTTAATGCCCATATTGCAGCTACACTTTCCAGTTCTGACAGAGAATAGGATCTTTCTGCTTCCGATAACGTGCGATTAGCAAAACTGATGACTTTGGGTACTTCCTTACCTTTTCCCTCTCGCGTCTGGAACAAGCATGCTACCAGCCCTTGAGATGAGGAATCTGTGCATAGACAAAAAACCTTGGACATATGAGGGTGACTAAGAATGTTTGCATTGACTAATGCCTGCTTAATGTTATTAAAGCCCTCCTGACACTTATCATCCTATAACCAAAGCCTATTTTTTCGTAACAATTTGAGCAATGCATCACTGTTCATCAGTTGCTGTGGTACGAATTTACGAAAAAACGAAGCTAATCCTAAAAATTCTTTTAGTTGTTTTTTATTCCTAGGAGCTGGTCAATTGCGTATGGCATCAAGTTTTTTCGGATCAGGCAAAATACCTTGTTCTGACACAACATGTCCTAAAAATTTGACTTGTTCCTTACCTAAAGTAGACTTTTTTAATCTGGCTGTTACTGCGTAATCTGCAAATCGTTGAAGCACCTGTTCAGTGAGCCTGATACGTTCTAACCAATTGGATGTAGCTATTAGCACGTCGTCTACATAAAAAGTGACTTTGCCAAGCAATTCTGGTTCTAAAACCTTGTCCAATGTAGATATAAATACTCCTGCACTAATGTTCAGTCCCAAAGATAGAACACGGAATTCGTAACTTCTGTCACCCCAAATAAATGCTTTATATTTTCGACTTTCTTGTGGAGCTATATTAGCCAGTAGGACATCTTGAGATCGAGTATACTGAAATATTTTGTATTGTAAAACTTTAGAAGCTGTTCGTTGAAGTTGTCTGGTCTTATGCGTACTGGTACTATAATGTTATTGATACCCCTAGCATCGAGAACTAATCTTACAGAATCATCTGGTTTGCTTACTGGTAATATTGGATTACCATAGAGTGAAAATGAAGGTTGTATAATTTCCCATTTAATCATATGATTGATCTCTTCCCTTACTGTCTCTCGTTTTGCCCATGGAATAGGATATGACATTACACCAAATATCTCATGGGGGTAGACTTCAAATTTATATTCATAGTCTTTGATTACTCCTGGCTCGTTACTGAAAACGTTTGCATACTTAAATAGCAAGTCAGTTCTTGTCGTTGCATCTCATTTAGTACCTGTGTGTCACTTAGTTTCTGCTCTAACATTTCGTAACTAACCTCAGTGTTTGCTTCTTGTTCAGTATCAAATTTGTTTGTGAAATATACAGCTGGAAAGGAATATTGTACTACTGCATTGGACTGTGGCTTGTTTTTGTTACTTTCATCAAGTATTTTGACTAAATCAATAGAAAAGATCTGATCCTTTATTAAAAACAGTGGCATTTATCATTAACTACGTCAACCTGTTTTTTGTATGCTCTAAACGTGTCCATGCCAATAAGACAATCAACTATAAGATTGTAAATTATAAGAAAGTTGCACTTCAGTATAAAATGTTCAATTTATAATTGAATAAGTGCATGGTCCTTAACCAATTTAGTCTTACTGCTTGTTGCAGTTTGCTCCTTGCAATTTTGGACAGGAAATGTTAGGAAATTGCCTCTCTTCTTCAATTAAAAAAAAAAATGCATTTGACATGATGTTGGTAGTTGAACCTGTACCTAAAATTATCTGTGTGTCGAAGTTAAATATTTTCACCTTAATGAGTTCTTGTACTTGTTCTTCCTTGACTTTATTTACTATATCTAACTCATGCTGATACAAATCACCCTTGATGTCACCGTGTTTGTCAAACCTTATGAAACATGTTTGTAGTTTTGCTTTGCCCCCACTCCCAGAGACGTCAATAGCCTGGGGCTTAACTACGACCGGTTGGTGGTTTTCGACGACGTAGTGAAACTCAATTCATTACCTGGAGAAATTTCAGTTAATCGCACTGTGTGGATACTTCTCCAATTTGTGTCGTTAGCTGCTGTGCCGTTATTTTGCTGTCCAAAGGTTGGCTACGGTGCAGCGTAAGGCTTGGCATTGTTGCCGCGCGTCGGCCACTTCTGCTGCCGATTGTTTCTGTTTATGTTCAGCATAGGACCTTGTGATCGTCAATTGTTATTCGCTCGTGCGTTGAAATTACCCCTGTTGTTTTGAAAATTTCTTTTAAATCCATTGTTTTTTGCGTTCCCGTTACCGAACTCGTTATCTCTGGGTATGTAACTTTGTTGGTATGTGTACCATCCTTGCTGTGTGTTTGGATCGCGTTTTACTGACTGATTTACATAACTATGTTGTCGTTGTGCCTGATTTTCTGTTGCTCTATGGGATAAGGTCTTTCCTCATAGGTTAAGTCGATAGAATCGACCACTGACAGAAAATATTCAATGTCGTGTTCTGGCGTTTGTGACTAATTTTTCTCTAATGTGCAATTGTAAACGACTTTCCAAAGTTTTAAACACGTCTACCTGTGGTATTGGGTTCGGCCAGTAGCGTGTCTTGTTCAGGTATTTTTCAAAGTATCCACGTAGACTACCGTATTTGCCATTGAATGGTGTAGGGTTGAAAACCTCGCGTCAGAGTCTTTCTTGCACTGCCTCAGACAAGTATAAGTGCTGCAACGTTCGGCTACTTCGGTTGCCCATAAAAGCACATCACTTTGCGAATTTCCCACGACAAATCTGATTTTCTGTGCTTCCGTCCAGTTGCGTGGAAATACATGACGAAAAGCACTGATAAATACTGCGAGATTTATTCTTTTACCTTCGGTAGTGAATGTAGGAAACTGTCGATGTCAGCAAGCCTTCGTCTGCAAAAATAGTTAACAGACATGTGGCATTTTCGGTTGTATTTATATTGTTATTGTAATTACCTGTAATTCCGGCTGGTGATTGTTCAGGTATTGGAATTGTGGGTATGTTTACATTTGGCACTCTACAACTGTCACTGGTACCTGCTGTGGGACTCGTGACAATTTGTGGATAAATACCGATAGGTTGTGGTTTGTTCACTGTAGCCTGTGTATTATTTACATGCATATTTCGAGATCCAGCAATATTTTCTTCTAAAAGATTGTGGATACTATTTTCTGCGGCTTGTAGGTTAATGTTTACCTTGTTTACGATTTAATTTTCTTTTTTCTGAATAGCCTTTTCTACTACATCTGTGTATAACTTACACAGTCTAGTCCCATCAACGCCCACAAACCAACCAACCAACCTATAATTTACAATCGGTTACTAACTTCTCTGCAATGGTATTACCGTCATCTAACATACCTGCTGCAGCTTGACTAATAATATCACTCAGATTTTCATTGATCTTTTCTCTCTCCTTCTTAGCAAATGCTGAGTCAGCTTCTAACGTTGCTACGCTTAAAGTAAGCTCTTCTACAGCTAGAGGTACACCTTCATAGTCTTTATTTAGTTTGCTTTTTTACTGTCTAAACCAACTGGTTTTGTGTGACTTCAGTATTTGTGTTTGCGTCTGTGATTTTCTTTATCTGTTGCTCTACTAGATCGTGATAACCATTAAAAGAATCTACCTTCTGTTTTAACTCCGTAATGTTACTGTTAACTTCAAAAAGTATTTCATGCTTTACCTGTGTTTTCATATCATTCATTTTTTCGGCGATTTCAGTGCGAAAATTTTTGGCGAAATCATCGAATTTCTGAGACCGTGTCTTGCAACTCCCTGAATACTTGTTTTTGTTCTTGCTTCATTGCATTTAGATCTTGTGTAACAGTGTTTCGCTGCTGTTTTACCATGTTCATATCTTGTGTCAAAGTTCTGAAATTGGTGTTCATATTGTGTTTCATATCATTTCTCATTTATGTTAGATAGTAACTGCCATAGCAGTGCTTCAGCTCTACTACTGTGGTTGCTGTCCGCTGTACTTTCCAAGTCAATGTTTGTGTTGTGACCAAGTGGCGTTTGTAACATGTTGTCAAAATTCATATTGGAATCTCTTTCCAATGTTTCATTCATAAGCGGTATGTTGCTCTGTGAGATGCCTGATATTGTCTCCTCAATTGTAAACATTGTGTCGTCAAGGTTGTTCTGTTGTGGACCGTCGAATCATTTGTCACTCCTGCGACACTCATCTTTGATCTGCTTAAACCTCCTGCAATAGGTATGCATGGCGCTAATTGTTAGATCACGCAATTCTACGCCATCTTGGCGACTGCGTTTTCGCTGTCGCCATCAAAAATGGATATATTTTTTTCGGCCATGTTATATGAACATGCAAAAAACAGAAATTTCACAAAAATGTTAAAATTTCATATGCTAATTATTATACTTGACAACTGTAATTTACTTGATGTCAAAGCCTGTTTTACGTCAATTATGATGTGCAAACTATTGTGTCACAATTCTTTATGTTTTACTGACAATGCGTATCATACTGAAAAATTTCTGTACATTTTTCGTAAATAAAATTCAAGGAATGGAATAATGAGGAAAAGGTTTCTGTCTACTTCAAAAGAGGCGCTACCAATCGTAACCACGCAAGCAACTTGCGTAGCCGTCCTATCTTTGCTGCGCCGAACTGAACATTTTACTACTGAAAATTGTTACGTAACCTGCGTCCAATTCCTTTTCAAATTTCTCCTCAATTTTTCCCTTTTTGCAATACTTGCTCCCTGTCGTGATTCATGCAAACTGAAAATACAGACAATTAGTTTTTATGACTCATAACAATGACACAGTAATTTCTTACTATAACAATAGTTGACAAACACTAATCACAACCGGTGCCCTGTCCTGGCATGCAATTGAAGTTGCAGGCAGCGGATTCTGAGAACACAGGCGCTTGTCATAATCACTAAAATTCTCCTTATATGGTTTTCACTCCAAAAAATAAAAAATACTTGATACTGTCGCTAAATATACTATAATTTGTGCACACATATGTTACATAGAATCGTAACATTTGAAATCGCACATTATCATCATCCTTCTACATACGAGAGAGTGTGTGTAAAAACAAAATACTGTACAAATAAATGAATGAATGTTTTTTCGTCTGTCTGCACCTTACCACGCATTCATAATTAACGTCTTTGTCAACTCTTCTGGTCGATCGGTGTTTCATTTTTTTTTTTTTATAAATATTAACGTTACAATATCTTGTGGGTCTTTCATCATGTACCTAGACAGGTGGAGATAGGACATACGTAAGAGTCGCGTTTTGCCTAAGTTAAATTTCGTTGAAATACTTAAGTTCTTCAGCTTAACTGAAGCGTCATGATTTCATAGTCAGTTTGTGCTACGAGTTTTCAGTATTAGTTAATGATTATGTTCCATAGTTATAATGATCATACCTTGCTTTGTTCCTTTGGAACTATGTGGTGGGTAGGACCCACAACAGACATGATTAAACTGATCTAACGAACCTGTCCGTAGCGTGAATGAGAGTGTAATTGAATCCTCATATGTGTGCGGTTTTATTTTTCTATTCTTCCGTGATTTTTATCTTTCTTGTACTTTATCTTCAGGTTGTAACTTGTACTTGCAATTCAAGAGCCTCCCGTACTACTTCAGTGTAATAATGAGTCTTGTCTCTTGCTGATTTAATTTGTTTTGAACACGTTATGTTTGTAGACCCCCCCCCCCCCCCCATGAACCCTGGACCTTGGCGTTGGTGGGGAGGCTTGCGTGCCTCAGCGATACAGATAACCGTACCGTAGGTGCAACCCCAACGGAGGGGTATCTGTTGAGAGGCCAGACAAACGTGTGGTTCCTGAAGACAGCAGCCTTTTCAGTAGTTGCAAGGGCAACAGTCTGGATGATTGACTGATCTGGCCTTGTAACAATAACCAAAACGGCCTTGCTGTGCTGGTACTGCGAACGGCTGAAAGCAAGGGGAAACTACAGCCGCAATTTTTCCCGAGGGCATGCAGCTTTACTGTATGATTAAATGATGATGGCGTCCTCTTGGGTAAAATATTCCGGAGGTAAAATAGTCCCCCATTCGGATCTCCGGGCGGGGACTACTCAAGAGGATGTCGTTATCAGGAGAAAGAAAACTGGCGTTCTACGGATCGGAGCGTGGAATGTCAGATCCCTTAATCGGGCAGGTAGGTTAGAAAATTTAAAAAGGGAAATGGATAGGTTGAAGTTAGATATAGTGGGAATTAGTGAAGTTCGGTGGCAGGAGGAACAAGACTTCTGGTCAGGTGACTACAGGGTTATAAACACAAAATCAAATAGGGGTAATGCAGGAGTAGCTTTAATAATGAATAGGAAAATAGGAATGCGGGTAAGCTACTACAAACAGCATAGTGAACGCATTATTGTGGCCAAGATAGATACGAAGCCCACACCTACTACAGTAGTACAAGTTTATATGCCAACTAGATCTGCAGATGACGAAGAAATTGAAGAAATGTGTGATGAAATAAAAGAAATTATTCAGATTGTGAAGGGAGACGAAAATTTAATAGTCTTGGGTGACTGGAATTCGAGTGTAGGAAAAGGGAGAGAAGGAAACATAGCAGGTGAATATGGATTGTACACTTTAAACTCAGAATATTCCTGGTCATAGCGGCAGTGTATGTAATAGGCAGTACTGAATGGTTTATGCAACTGCACTTGATTGTATCAGAATATGAACCAGAGTCACTGCTACAACTGCGATTAGCAACTGGTCCCAACAGCAGGAAATACACCGTTGACTCGTTTAAACTATTTGCACAGTCAACTAAATGTGCATTTAATTTTTCTTTGGAATAGCACAGACAACGTTCACAAACTACAACTGAATACTGATAACCAGTAATACTAACCCTGACAAGTCTTTTTTTCCAGCAGAAATGACATGTATTAGTGTCCTCAAACATTAATCGAATTACTTGTGTCTCGAGATGGTATTTTGCTATATGTAGTGACACAACTTGGAATTCTTTCTCATCTTTCTTGTCTTATATAGTCACCTTTCATAATCAGAATACTGGATGCCATAGGGATTTACAGAAACGTCTTCACTCTCTGTTTTGAAAATGTAAACATGTTTCATCTCTGCTGGAAACATTGGCAAAGTTTACTTTGATTCATGTCATCAGTATTTAGAGTCGCTATGTGCATTATGGTTTATGTGATACAATCTGGCTTAAATTGGCCATATATAACAGTCACTACCATTTGAATGGATATTTATCACTACATGTTTATCTGCTACCACTTCAGGCAGTTTCACATATCTTCATTGGTATTAATACACAATTGAACTATTGCCTTCAGTGGCCAGCCTGAATATCCCTCTCACAAAGTCTCCAACTTTCTTAACAATTTCTCAGTTCATTAATCGAGAGCCAATCATCACTAACTTCTAACAGTATGTCATTGTATTGAAATGCATTTGTTTTTCTTCATCTGATTTGGGCAAGAGAAATTTGCTGACTATCGAAAAATTGATTTTTCATTTATGAAACGAACTTTGTTCTCGAAAACGTGAACACAGGCATCCAAGAAATGTTTAGGCTCCTTAAACCAGAGCACCTGTACATCTGTTACACCTGTATAAATTCGATTTCTAAATGCAGATCTGACAGCAAGCCATTCTAAATCCTCTAATTTGATGTGTTTTGCTGCCAGTTTACATTACTGCTAATACAATAAAGTCTCAAAGTCGGCAAAATTGGTCCCAGCGAAGTCTTCTCTACTGTCATTGCTGTTTGAGATTTTCCGTTGCTTGCTCAGGAGCAGGGTAATATAATAGACCACAGATTTTCTGCTGCTGTTTGCAGATTCTCTGCTGCTCGATGGTATACTGCTTGCAGATGCCATAATACTCAATGAGAAAAAGCTTGCCTGAGTTGCAGTAACAGATAAGGAATGAACGATAGACAGCATAGGCAGAAGAAACAACAGCTGAAAGATCTCAGATTCACTTATTTACAGAGAGCTGCGAATTATGGTTTATTTCGCCAAGAAACAATTTCTCCCTCCAATTGCCTGCAGAAACTTCAAAATTAAAAAAAAAACATGCAAGTCTTATCAGTAAAGTAAAGATTTAATATTGTTAATATAAAACTGTATATTTGTCAGATATACTTTTTTTTGTTGGTTGCACACTAGCTCACGCTGTCGACAGTTATGATGATGTGACACAATGCCTTTCATGAGTTTGTAGTATCACACTATGATGACAAGCACAGTGGCAGTGTACATAAATATGCTATGACACATTTGATTCTATGTGTTATTCTTATCTCTTGATTTAGTTTTAGTATTCTGTGCTCCATGTGTTAGAGAACATGACATATTCATAGATGCAAGTATTAATGTGAAGTATGTGTAAATCAATGATTAATACTCAACAGATAACCACATATTTAGTGACCACCGACCTAGCATTATGTCAGTTCAACTGCGTCGGCTCCGACACACGTATTGCATTGCAACATACAGAGACTTTTATTATATCCATTTTAATTAGAGAAGACACAAATGAAAAATTGCAAAAAAACAAAAAAAAAACACTATTAGTAGGGCAAACAATGTTACGGCACATTTTGTTAGTGTGGGTTGCCTACATCAGGGATAAGTGTGCACTCAGGGGCAAACCTATTGTTCTCCTTTGATTGAGAGGTCATTAACCAATTGTTCTACTAAGATCCTTCCTTTTGATTGACAGGTCCTTAACCTGTTGTTCCCCCACCCCACCCCCTCCCCCTACTCCCCAACCCCTAAGGAAACCCCCAACCCTCACACCCTCCCCCTCACTGATACAAGCCAAGCACACCGTTGACATCAATTTGATTCAGTATTTAATTAAATTGATCAATTAACTAACCCCTACCCTCCCTTCTCCAGCCCTCTCCCAGAAATTGGCGGGCAAAAGACTCAGTTGATCGGTCATTTGGAGGGAATTCGATTGCAGTGAATGAAATATTGTTTACACAATTTAAACAATATGTGGAATATTGTTTGTTTAAACAATTTACAGAATTCTAGGCAGTGTGTGGAATATAGTTTATTTATTAATTTAATGAATTTTTCAGAAAATCGATCCCCCCCACCTCTTCATCCCTCTCCCCCTCCCCTCCTATACCTGGAAATTGGTGGCTTTGCGTTGGAGAGGCAGAATCTCATAACAGGAAATTCAAGGGCATATGGTTTGTCTATAAAAAATTCTGTTTGTGGGGGTTGGATTTTTCTTGCTCATAATTCTCTGCTTTTTGGGAAGAAGCAGATATTGTAAGAAGTAATTAAATCCATCGCCTTTTTTTTTATTCTGATCGCACAAGGGATACCATCATGAAACACCTATCACATATAGTTACAGAGTTAAAAATCTTTCGATCACGAAGCATGCACTGTCCACTGGACCACATGAAACACCAACGTACATGCTGCCAGGAGTCAGGTTGTACTGGTGGCCCCCACAAAGCGACGATGGAGCCATCAGCTGCCAAGCCAAACGCAGGTGTCCATTTGGATCCCACAAGTGTGAGGTGGTGGCATGACTTTCATACTTGACACCTGAGAAATTCCTGTGAAAACATGTGTTTACCTAGCTATCACAGCTGATTCATAGCCTCTGTACCTGCAGGTCCAACGAGATGTTTGCATAGTGGCTCACCCTCACAGGTGCAGCTAAAAGGTTGTCAGTATTATACTGATATCACATGTCTATGTAAATATCAGCCAAGTCTCCCTCTAGATGCGCTACTAAAATCCTCTGCAGTGCTTTCAGAAACTGCATGACCAGAGCGCCATCAGTGAACCAAAGTCACTCTCCGAACTGTTGTACAAAGGCTGGGTCAGTTCCCCTCGGCACAAGGCGTTACTGCTTCTGACCCACACTGCTTGGTTGCTTGCTTTCTAGACCCATCTCCAGACTCTGGGAATACAAAGGCGTATGTATTTTAACATATTTTGCCAGAATCTTATACCATTTTCGCGATACTTCTCGATATCGATTGTGTAGCAATATCGCTCGCACAGTATAATTCCGAAGTAATAGACTAGAAATTATTTCTCTATAGACCCAAAACTTTAGCGAGGTGGAGCGTGCTGTAAACCACTGAGTAACTAGAAACTTATCTCGTCTGTGAAGACCTTTATGTGAAAACTCGAAAGAAACAGAGGAAACTGACATTTTCACTCGCAAATACTGATGTCGGTGATACGAGGTGCATTCAAGTTCTAAGGCCTCCGATTTTTTTTCTGATTAACTACTCACCTGAAATCGATGAAACTGGCGTTACTTCTCGACGTAAACGCCCTGCAGACGTACACATTTTTCACAACGCTGACGCCATGATTCCAGCGGCGAAGGCATCTTTAGGAGTCAGTTTTGACCACTGGAAAATCGCTGAGGCAATAGCAGCACGGCTGGTGAATGTGCGGCCACGGAGAGTGTCTTTCATTGTTGGAAACAGCCAAAAGTCACTAGGAGCCAAGTCAGGTGAGTAGGGAGCATGAGGAATCACTTCAAAGTTGTTATCACGAAGAAACTGTTGCGTAACGTTAGCTCGATGTGCGGGTGCGTTGTCTTGGTGAAACAGCACACGCGCAGCCCTTCCCAGACGTTTTGTTTGCAGTGCAGGAAGGAATTTGTTCTTCAAAACATTTTCGTGGGATGTACCTGTTACCGTAGTGCCCTTTGGAACGCAATGGGTAAGGATTACGCCCTCGCTGTCCCAGAACATGGACACCATCATTTTTTCAGCACTAGCGGTTACCCGAAATTTTTTTGGTGGCGGTGAATCTGTGTGCTTCCATTGAGCTGACTGGCGCTTTGTTTCTGGATTGAAAAATGGCATCCACGTCTCATCCATTGTCACAACTGACGAAAGGAAAGTCCCATTCATGCAGTCGTTGCGCGTCAACATTGCTTGGCAACATGCCACACGGGCAGCCATGTGGTCGTCCGTCAGCATTCGTGGCACCCACCTGGATGACACTTTTCGCATTTTCAGGTCGTCATGCAGGATTGTGTGCACAGAACCCACAGAAATGCCAACTCTGGAGGCGATCTGTTCAACAGTCATTCGGCGATCCCCCAAAACAATTCTCTCCACTTTCTCGATCATGTCATCAGACCGGCTTGTGCGAGCCCGAGGTTGTTTCGGTTTGTTGTCACACGATGTTCTGCCTTCATTCAACTGTCGCACCCATGAACGCACTTTCGACATATCCATAACTCCATCACCACGTCTCCTTTAACTGTCAATGAATTTCAATTGGTTTCACACCACGCAAATTCAGAAAACGAATGATTGCACGCTGTTCAAGTAAGGAAAACGTCGCCATTTTAAGTATTTAAAACAGTTCTCATTCTCGCCGCTGGCGGTAAAATTCCATCTGCCGTACGGTGCTGCCATCTCTGGGACGTATTGACAATGAACGCGGCCTCATTTTAAAACAATGCGCATGTTTCTATCTCTTTCCAGTCCAGAGAAAAAAAAATCGGAGGCCTTAGAACTTGAATGCACCTCGTATATCAGATTCCAAATCATCCTTATAATTTACAAAATCGACTAAGGCGTTTCTCACGCCTAGAGAACCACCAAATGTGTCTTCCACCCGTCTTTCACCTACTAGATGCACACAACACACATCACAATCGATGTTCTCTCAACCAAATAAAGACAGGAAATGTGCAGGAGCAGTCAACCAGACATTTTACATGGGAGGGAGAAATGGTACAGTGCAAGCACAAATCTGTATTAAATCTCCTAAAATTTCTAAGGAGAACACAGTCGATGATGAAGGCCGGCCAACCCATACCATTAGTTTGCAATTCAGCCGTCTAGAGGGTGACACAGTTAAGTCAGGTATATTCCTGTACCCCAATGGGCCTTTCCATTCAGACGGCTCCTGCAGTTAGCCGGAAACGTGAGTCATTCCCGCCACAGGCCACGGTCACCGTATGCCACGCGCCCCCAGACAGAATGGTCCTAGGAAACCGGCCACAAATACATTTGATCGCTGTGTTTACATTTAAATATTACGATTGCGATCTCAATTGGATGACATTCGATAATGAGCGAAGTGATTGGAAAAACTTTTACCAACAGATGGACTCGGCGATCGCACCCCACCGCAGCTTATATGACGTCTATAGACGCTGCCGTGTAAAGACTGATTCACACTTGACAGAACGTCACCGTCACGTCCGTAACGTCATAAAATTCTCCTCTTTAGTTCAAATGGTGGCATTCACATACCCTGTCAACGGAATATCATCGACAGTCACGTCACGTCACATCACCATCATATCAAGGTTTCTCGAGAAGGATGTTTCGACCAGGCCACTGAGCGAGACACGTGATATTTCTCTGTTTCTGCCGGCAAGTAGCACTTCATATTTGTTTTGTTTAGTTCAGCAAAATGGTTCAAATGGCTCTGAGCGCTATGGGACTTAACATCTTAGGTCATCAGTCCCCTAGAACTTAGAACTACTTAAACCTAACTAACCTAAGGACATCAGACACATCCATGCCCGAGGCAGGATTCGAACCTGCGACCGTAGCAGTCCCACGGTTCCGGACTGCAGCGCCTAGAGCCGCACGGCCACCACCGCCGGCTAGTTCAGCAAAGCGGCCTATGTAGACAAACCTTAGACGTACCATCAGCTTCTGCCGTGGTGATGTTGGACGCCTAAATCTTGAATTTCTCTTTGTAATTTGTATTTGTATCTTGCTTAACATGTAAAAAACTGTTATTTAGACATTCTGAAATATTTATAGAACGATAACTTCTCCTCCTCCAGCTCCTTGTAAAGAGTGTGGAACTCTTCTTCACAGTCTCGATTTTTTAAACATTTTTCTAGCACGGACTCTTCTTGCTAGCTGTTCCTGTTCCTTATCATCAATCATAGCATGCTGCTTTAAAATAAATTTCGGCATTTTATGACGATGTATCAAGAACTATGAAATAGTGCCTCTGGTGGGTATTTTGCAAATCAGCTGTAATATCACGACGTTCTTTCGACGTTGACGTGCCGTATAGTGCGAATGCTCCGTAGGTCCTCTGACTGTCGACGCACAAAAGCGTGACA
Organism: Schistocerca serialis cubense; assembly: GCF_023864345.2. Taxonomy (NCBI): domain Eukaryota; kingdom Metazoa; phylum Arthropoda; class Insecta; order Orthoptera; family Acrididae; genus Schistocerca; species Schistocerca serialis. Next base: position 628,162,741 of record NC_064642.1, on the reverse strand, counting down.
TTCACGTGACGGCGACGTTCCGACAAGTCTGCATCCACCTTAATGCAGTAATGACTACGTACTAAGAAACATCTGGTTGTCTCTCCTGCCTTCCGATACGTGGATAACTTTAATCTGAAAGCGCTAGCACCGACATGATATAGAATTGTGGAAATGTACCCAGCTGCGAGTATGTCAACACTAGTTTCACAACAAGATAACGTGCAAGCAGCGACTCTCTCATCCCTGTAGTCGCAGTCAGCGGAGCTGACTACACAAATCTCTGCACTTCAAATGACGCACAGTGGTCAACGTCTACGTCGTCGATCATCGCGAAGCAGCTATCGATCATCTGTTACGCCGAATATCTGCTGGTAAATGTAAGCCGCCGTGCAAGTGGAAGCATTACACAGAGTCCGTATCGACAGCAGCTACTTCTGGTTAGAGTACGCGACGCTCTTTCGTCACGGATCATGACACAAAAGTACAATCTTTGGTACACACGGGGGCGGAAGTGTCATTGTACCCGTTAACCCGACAACCACGCCGCAACTACGATGATTACTCATATTCGTCACCAACGACTGCAAGATCAGGACGTACGGATGTGTGACACTATTACTCAATCTCAGACTTCACCATATGGTTTGCAACAGTTTGAATAATATTTGGAAACTTTATTTAAAAATATAAATCTAGCTTAGACGCTGCCTGCTTGCTGTTTGTCGTTGTGCTTTTGAGAAATTTGCAACAATGTTGTCAAGACGCGAGGTATGTGTAAATTTTGATTAGGGTCAGATAATTGTCTTACCTCAGTTGCGCATTTAATATAATGACAAGTTGTATTTCGACCAGTTACAGTTCAGTTCAAATTAGGTTCTTCTTCGTCAAAGTTCAGCATACAAGTTTAATAAAATAATTGAAAAGCCACGATCGCTTCAATCGTTTATTAGATGACCGGTTTCAGCACTCTGAAGGTGCCATTATCAGATCTGTGAAGGTATAACATAACAGGTTTGAGGGGGGGGGGGGGGGGGCTTACATGAGTTGTTGTTGGGTTGTGGTCACATGAGTTACCTACATATATTACAATTACACTCCTGGAAATTGAAATAAGAACACCGTGAATTCATTGTCCCAGGAAGGGGAAACTTTATTGACACATTCCTGGGGTCAGATACATCACATGATCACACTGACAGAACCACAGGCACATAGACACAGGCAACAGAGCATGCACAATGTCGGCACTAGTACAGTGTATATCCACCTTTCGCAGCAATGCAGGCTGCTATTCTCCCATGGAGACGATCGTAGAGATGCTGGATGTAGTCCTGTGGAACGGCTTGCCATGCCATTTCCACCTGGCGCCTCAGTTGGACCAGCGTTCGTGCTGGACGTGCAGACCGCGTGAGACGACGCTTCATCCAGTCCCAAACATGCTCAATGGGGGACAGATCCGGAGATCTTGCTGGCCAGGGTAGTTGACTTACACCTTCTAGAGCACGTTGGGTGGCACGGGATACATGCGGACGTGCATTGTCCTGTTGGAACAGCAAGTTCCCTTGCCGGTCTAGGAATGGTAGAACGATGGGTTCGATGACGGTTTGGATGTACCGTGCACTATTCAGTGTCCCCTCGACGATCACCAGTGGTGTACGGCCAGTGTAGGAGATCGCTCCCCACACCATGATGCCGGGTGTTTGCCCTGTGTGCCTCGGTCGTATGCAGTCCTGATTGTGGCGCTCACCTGCACGGCGCCAAACACGCATACGACCATCATTGGCACCAAGGCAGAAGCGACTCTCATCGCTGAAGACGACACGTCTCCATTCGTCCCTCCATTCACGCCTGTCGCGACACCACTGGAGGCGGGCTGCACGATGTTGGGGCGTGAGCGGAAGACGGCCTAACGGTGTGCGGGACCGTAGCCCAGCTTCATGGAGACGGTTGCGAATGGTCCTCGCCGATACCCCAGGAGCAACAGTGTCCCTAATTTGTTGGGAAGTGGCGGTGCGGTCCCCTACGGCACTGCGTAGGACCCTACGGTCTTGGCGTGCATCCGTGCGTCGCTGCGGTCCGGTCCCAGGTCGACGGGCACGTGCACCTTCCGCCGACCACTGGCGACAACATCGATGTACTGTGGAGACCTCACGCCCCACGTGTTGAGCAATTCGGCGGTACGTCCACCCGGCCTCCCGCATGCCCACTATACGCCCTCGCTCAAAGTCCGTCAACTGCACATACGGTTCACGTCCACGCTGTCGCGGCATGCTACCAGTGTTAAAGACTGCGATGGAGCTCCGTATGCCACGGCAAACTGGCTGACACTGACGGCGGCGGTGCACAAATGCTGCGCAGCTAGCGCCATTCGACGGCCAACACCGCGGTTCCTGGTGTGTCCGCTGTGCCGTGCGTGTGATCATTGCTTGTACAGCCCTCTCGCAGTGTCCGGAGCAAGTATGGTGGGTCTGACACACCGGTGTCAATGTGTTCTTTTTTCCATTTCCAGGAGTGTATTACAGAACCACATACCTGAAACGTGGGTTAACATTTATAAAACCATATGGACATGGAACGGTTTTCGGCTTTCGACACCGTTCCTTCTAACCAAACTGCGTGCCTATGGAATATCATCTCAGACGTGCGACTGAATTCGTGATTTCCTGTCAGAAAGTTCACAGTTCGTAGAAATAGACGGAAAGTCATCAAGTAAAACAGAAGTAATATTTGGCGTTGCACAAGGAACTGTTATAGGCCCTCTGTTGTTGCTGATCTATAGAAACGACATAGAAGACAATCTTAGTAGCCGTCTTAGATTGTTTGCAGATGATGCTGTCATTTACCGTCTTGTAAAGTCATCAGATGATCAAAACGACTTGCAAAATGATTTAGATATCTGCATGGTGCGAAAAGTGGCAGTTGACCCTGAATAAAGAAAAGTGAGAAGTTATTCACATGAGTGCTAAAAGAAATCAGCTAAATTTCGGTTACGCGATAAGTCACACAAATCTGAAGGCTGTAAACTCAACTAAATGCTTAGGGATTACGATTACAAATAACCTAAATTGGAACGATCACATAGATAATATTGTGGGTAGAGCAAACCAAAGACTGCGATTCATTGGCAGAACTTAAAGGTGCAACAGGTCTACTAAAGAGACTGCTTACACCACGCTTGTCCGCCCTATTCTGGTGTATTGCTGTGCGGTGTGGGATCCGCATAAGGTGGGACTGACGGATGACATCGAAAAAGTACAAAGAAGGGCAGCTTGTTTTGTATTATCACGAAATAGGGGAGACAGTGTCACAGGCATGATACGTGAATTGGAGTGGCAATCATTAAAACAAAGGCGTTTTTCGTTGCGACGGGATCTTTTCATGAAATTCCAGTTTTCTCCTCCGATTGCGAAAACATTCTGATGCCACCCACCTACATAGGGAGAAATTATCATCACGATAAAATAAGAGAAATCAGGGCTCACAGAAAAATTTAAGTGCTCGTTTTTCCCGCGTGTCGTTCGAGAGTGGAACGGTAGAGAGAGAGCTTCAAGGTGGCTCATTGAACCCTTTACCAGGCACTTTATTGTGAATAGCAGAGTAATCACGTAGATGTAAATGTAGATGAGTTACAATGCAGTCTTCGTCTTCTTAACGCATGGAAATACCCCTAATGTCTATCCCCGCGTTCTCATTACTGCAGCAGACACTGTATTCAGGAATTTTTATACAACAGAGTTCTATGGAGATAAACTGCGATTAATTTACTTATAATCAATTATTCAAAATGACAGTCACAATCGCATTATTTATTTTGCCGCCATCCGGTTTCAACCCGCGATGGGGTCATCTCCAGGGCAATTCACACCAGTTGGTTGCTCGCTGGAGTCGTCACTCTGCCTGTGCACGTTTGGTAACGATAGTTACTCCAGCGAGCGACCAAATGGTGTAAATTGCCCTGAAGATGACCCTATCGCGGGTTGAAACCGGTTGGTGGCAAAATAAATAATGCGATTGTGACTGTAATTTTGAATAATTGATTACTATATTCAGGGCAGCTCACAGACTGCTTCAGCTGTAAGTCCTTTATTTATAGGCAATCCTGGTTTCTCATGAGTTTAGCTGCATCATCATGTGAAGTGTTGGGATCGAGAAAAGAGAATGAGTTGACTATGAACACTAGGTTGTTCCATTCTCTCTTCTCGATCGAAACGTGACTTGATTTTATTCCACCTGATGATGCAGCTAAAATTCTCCGGAACCGCTTCTGCTTATAAATAAAGGATTTACAGCTGAAGCGCTCTCATCTTCAAAGTTCTTATTACTGTTTGAACATTATGAAATGAATAAACTTCTACACATATTTTACTAATCGCCCTGTTGTCGAAACAAACTGCAGTGATTATCTGGTTCTGAGGAGTTGTCGAATACGTTTCCCAATCGCGCACCCATTAACTTAATGATGAGGAATGTATCAGACTTACAGCCTTTTAACAGGTGAGAGGGGTCGATATCTGGGGACAGAGCGGCGTGGCGGGCCAGTGCGAGATGGCGGCGCAAGCGGACGCATCCGTGTCGGCGGTGCTGCGGGAATACGCAGCGGACGGCTCCTTGCATGGCGTCCGCTACCTGGACCCCAAGCGGTGCAGCGCGGCCACCAGGTAACAACTCGCTCTTCATCTCGGCCCACGTCCGATTCTTTCAAGACTCGGACTCCCATGCGTGAAACGTAATTTCTCCTGAACTTTGTGTCGTAAAATGATATACGAGGGCAATCCCAAAAGTAAGGTCTCCTATTTTTTTTAATAAGTACAGAATTCCGTTTGTGTGACAGTTGGTCACACTGTTATGAAGAGTGCTTTACGCGCTGTGTGTAAACATGCGCACGCCGCGCTGAGGCGCTCAGTCTTGGCGTGGCAGCCGTTGAGAATGGAGCTCCCGTTGGGTGTCACCACCAAGTGCGAATTGCGCCCAGGTATTCGGTTTTTCAACGGAAAGAGCACTGCGCCGATTGAAATCCATCACCTATTGACGGAAGTGTATGGTGAGTCGTGCACGGATGTCGAAAATGTTCGTAAGCTGGTCGGACCGAAATTCACGACGAACAAAGGAGCGGGAGACGGTCACTTTCTGAGGAGACAGTGTTGAAGGTTGAGCAAAGCATGCGTGAAGATTGGCGGATCCCCCTGGATGATCTCTGCACGTTGGTTCCTGAGGTTTCCCGAAGCACTGCTCACAGAATTTTAACGGGAACATTGAACTACCGGAAGGTGTGCGCAGGGTGGGTGCCACGCATGCTGACTGAGGACAACATGCGGCAACGAGCTGACGCTTCCCGCGCATTTCTTCACCGCCTTGAAGCCGAACAGGACAACTTTCTGGTTCAAAAATGGCTCTGAGCACTATGGACTTAACATCTATGGTCATCAGTCCCTTAGAACTTAGAACTACTTAAACCTAACTAACCTAAGGACATCACTCAACACCCAGTCATCACGAGGCAGAGAAAATCCCTGACCCCGCCGGGAATCGAACCTGGGAACCCGGACATAGGAAGCGAGAACGCTATCGCACGACCACGAGCTGCGGACAACAACTTTCTGGACTCGATTGTCATGGGTGACGAAACCTGGGCATACCACTTTACACCGGAAAGCGATTCAGCTCCGACGACGAGGTGAAAGAAGAGGTACATAACTTTCTGAACAGCATGGTGGCGAGCTGGTATGACATGGGCATGCAAAAACTGCCACAGCGTCTACAAAAATGCATCAACAGAAATGGTGATTATGTCGAAAAATTGCTAAATGTTCAAGCTGTAAACTGATGTAAACCGATGTAGAAATAAACAGGTCTATGTACTTATAAAAAATAGGAGACCTTACTTTTGGGATTACCCTCGTAACTTCGCAGGTACAGTCAACGGTATAAGAGTACACTGAGGTGACAGAGGTCACGTGACAGTGATATGCACACATACAGATGGCGGTAGTATCGCGTATACAAGGTATAAAAAGGCAGTGCGTAGGCGGAGCTGTCATTTGTACCCAGGTAAATCATGTGAAAAGGTTCCTGACGTCATTATGGCCACAGTCGGGAATTAACGGACTTTGAACGCGGAATGTTGGTTGGAGCTAGACTGTCAAGAGAGCGTCGAGGATGCCAAATTTCAGGCATTACGTCTCTCCACGGACAACGCAGTGGTCGACGGCCTTCACTTAGCGACCAAGGAGCAGCAGCGTTTGCGTGGAGTTGTCAGTGCTAAAAGATAAGCGACACTGTGTGAAATAACTGCAGAAATCGATCTCGGACGCAACACGAACGTGCCCGTCGGTGTGGTGAAGTTGGCCGTTAACGGGAGGTTTACTATCTTTGGCCCGAAAAAAGCATGTTGGTTCAAATGGTTCAAATGGCTCTGAGCACTATGGGACTCAACTGCTGAGGTCATTAGTCCCCTAGAACTTAGAACTAGTTAAACCTAACTAACCTAAGGACATCACAAACATCCATGCCCGAGGCAGGATTCGAACCTGCGACCGTAGCGGTCTTGCGGTTCCAGACTGCAGCGCCTTTCACCGCACGGCCAAAAAAGCATGTCCTTTGAGAATTTTTTCTCGGGATGTCTTATAGATATCAATGTCAAATTTAGTCAAAAATTTAATTGATATTTTCTCTACAAACTGGAATTTTTTCGACCGGAAATGTCGAAGAGCAAAGACGGAAGTGCCGTCGGAACGAAACAAAATTTCGATGTAGACCTCCACGCGCGATATGTCACAGGTCAGCCGGCTCGTCTGAAATCAAAATTGAGTCGACGTTAGCGAAGTATATAAGATTCTTTAGGAATTGTACCTCGCTTAAGTTATTTGGACCATAGGAAACAAAATCGAGACCATTGGAAAAAAGGTTTTTTTTCCATCGATTTTTCGACTTCGTCGGCCACGTAAAAATATTTATAATTGATGGATCGGAATAAAAGTGGTACAACCCCTAGATAATGTAGTTAGCTTCTTCGGAAACAAAGAATCATGCCAATCGGTTCAGTAGATTTGAAGTTACGATAGCGCGCGATAAAAAAAGGCATTTCGAGAAAAACGCCTTTGAAGTTTTGACTACATATAAATGCTATATTATGCAACTTACCTTCAATCTGCTATTCCGGGTCCATAAACTAGTCTTTCCTCTTCCTCATAGAGGGCGTTCTGCTCGGCCTGGGTCATCCTGCGCTGTTCCAGAGCCGCTCGTACGGCCGGTGACAAGCGGTTTTCGGCCGCTTGAATCCGGTGGTCGTCCGAATGCTTGCCGAACTTCGTCGAATAGAGTCCCAGGGTGACGTCCATCGTTGTCGTGGTCTTCAGAATTGCTGAACACCCTTCGTTAAAGCTGCTCACTGACAGGATAGTCGCAATCTCCACAGACTTCGTACCAGAATGCAAATGCTTCGGGGCTAACTTCCAAACACACGCGTTCAAACTTTCATTTGAATTTTGTGTGTTTCCTCCCAAGCACCGGTACAATAACTCGTCCTCAGAAAGAAAAAAACTGGTGCATGAAAAAGGCCGACCGCAGGCAGGTGCATTTTTTTGTTCAACCGCGAATAACAAATATTTCCGTTCGGTATTCGGAAAAACCGTTTCAGGGATGGATTCTAAACACTTTTATGAATCCAAAAATGCAACTTAAAAAATGGTTTTTTGAACCAAAAGATAGTAACCTCCCCTTAATGGCCTGCGGCAGCAGACGACTGACGCGAGTGCTTTTGCTAACAGCGCGGGATCTCCTGCAGCGCTTCTCCTGATCTCGTCTCCATATCAGGTGGACCCTAGACGATTAGAAAACCGTGGCCTGGTCAGATGAGTCCCTATTTCACTCGGTAACAGCTGACGGTAGGTTTCGAGTGTAGCGCAGATCCCACGAAGCCATGGACACTGGATGTCAACAAGGCACTGTTCAAGCGGTGTCTACTGGATCCTCTGGTCCACTTAAAACAATCATTGACTGGAAATGGTTATTTCCGGCTTCTTGGATAACATTTGCAGCCATTCATGGACTTCATGTTTTCAAACAACGATGAGTTGTTTATGGATGGCAATGCGCCATGTCACCGGGCCACAACGGTTCGCAATTGCTTTGAAGAATATTCCGGATAATTCGAGCGAATGAACTGCCGGCCTTCATCACCCGACATGCATCCCGTCGAACATTTATGGGACATAATCGAGAGGTCAGTTTGTGAACAAAACCCTGCACCGACAACTCTTTCGCAGTTGTGGATGGCTACAGAGGCAGCTTGTCTCAATATTTCTGCAGGGAAATACCAACGACTTGTTGAATCCATGCCACGTCGAGTTGCTGCACTACACCGGGCAAAAGGAGAACCGACACGATATTAGGAGAAATTCCATGACTTTTGTCAAATCAGTGTATGTGGATATTGTCTGCAAAATGTGTTGCAAATAGAATTAGCAGCAAAGAAGCAATAAAGCTGAATTTTCACTGCATAAACATCGAAAATGTACACTGCACAACATAATTAAAGGTTCATTTTTTCGAAACCGCGTCTCTCTCGCGACCCATAAGTTTGGTTCAAAATGGTTCAAATGGCTCTAAGCACTATGGGACTTAACATCTGAGGCCATCAATCCCCTAGACTTAGAAATACTTAAACCTAACTAACCTAAGGACATGACACACAACCTTGCCTGAGGCAGGATTCGAACCTTAGACGGTAGCAGCCGCTTGGTTCCCGACTGAAGCACCTAGAACCGCTCGGTCACAGCAGCCGGCCATTAGTTTGGAATTTCGCTCAAGATGGCTACAACATCCCTCTGTAATGGTGCAAAAGCGTGGCACCCTGGAACGCCGCCCTAGGGCTAGATGACGCTTCAAACAACAAGGTGTCGACACATGCGAGGAGAGCCCACAGCTCAGAAGCTCCTGAGAACTGTAGGGCGGGTTAATGATATCACATTCGTACAAATCTTATCACAGTTCTGCGCAAAGCCCTCGCGGACGCATCGCACTGTGGCGGGTGGGCAACCCCTTCGACGCCCCGGTCCGGCACAAATTTTCACTGTCGTCATTCCATTCTACACATGATGGTAGTCATTATTCGCAATTGCGAATTGATCTGATGTGCCCCTTACATGGGATTTGCCTGCCTTGAGGCGTTGCAGCAGCTACGAGGCTGAAACGTTGTGGATGTTTCTGACAGATTCATTTTTAACGAGCTCAACAAAGGAGCGTTGCTGGCACCGAGGGTGCTGTCGAATTGGAGGCTCTTAGGGGACACTTTGCCATTTTATTCACATCATGCCACAGGAGGGTGTGAAACAGGCCTGAAAAAGCATAAAACACTTTGCTGCTTCGAATCATTTTGAGGTTTTAGTCGAATGGTTTTGAACGCTCCCTGGTGGTTCCAACCTCTATACCGGAGCAAAAACTGCGCTCGCACTACACTGCAAAGGGATGCGATCACGTTCAATGGGTCTGCTGTTCCACGATGTACTTAGAATAGGGTTGAACCGACTATGAGATGGCAGCAGTGTCGAACGTTATCGAGAACGTTGTCGTGTTGCTCATGGAAAAGCAAACTGTCGGTTTTCAACATCCGACTAGGTGAATAAGCGGCTGGTAAACACGTCCTGCCTCAGCTACGAAAACGTTTACAAAAAATAGCACAATGGGAGGGGGGGGGGGCAGGACTCGCGCTCTGAGGGTCGTGCACAAGTTTAATACAGAGATGACAATAATTATAATTTCGTGTGGCTCAAAGGCCTGGTGCAAGCCTCTGTATTGGACACCACTTCGGTGACTTTTGCGTCCCTAACTTAGCCCAGACATCCAACCGGAGAAAGAGAACCCACGGAATATTAGGTAAGTGTTGTGTCTGGTGGCTCCTCGCATCGCTAAGAGGTGAAGGCTAGGTAAAAACGAAGACTGAGTAATCCATGATTCGACCAAGATTCGAGCCAGAGATATCTCGGGTTCGAAGCATGCCCTTTATCGCTGAACCACCAGCCCCGACAAGTACAGGGTGACACAGAATAACGGGAATGTTTGAAATGAGTAGTGGCAGCCATGGGCAGATGGCAGCACTGCGGGTTTGCGACAGTTAGCGAGTAAACAGTCAGCCATTTCAGGAATCATGGATCAGTGGAACGGACAATAGCGTGCGTTAGCCATAAAAATGTTTTATAAAAACAATGATAGTTTGGTAGCGGCGCAGAGGGAGTTTCGACGTTTTTGTAATTTAGGAGTCATGAAGCCGTTCCGTCGAAACACGCGATAAAATGTTGGATTAATAACTCTGAAGAGACTGGATCTGCCCTCAAGAAGAAACCAACGGGACGCCCAAGAAATGTGCGTTCTCCAGCGAACATTGATGTTGTACACGAATCTGTCTTACGGAGCTCACAGCATTCAATTCGTAAGCAAGCAGCAGCGGTTGGAATGTCCCGGGAGAGTTTTCGCAGAATTCATCTTGATTTAAAATTTCATCCGTAGAAACTACAGATGGTGCAACAATTGAAGAACAACGATTACCGGTTACGATTAGGATTCTGTCAGCAAATGATAACAAAAATTATCAAAGACGATGAATTTCTAAACAAGTTGCGGATGTCAGATGAGTCACATTTTCATCTCACAGTTTATGTGAATAAACAGAACTACCGTTACTAGGCAAACACAAATCCTAATGATGTTCAACGAGGAATCTCTACAGCAGATTTCACGAACGTATTCGTACAGAAGGACGCCATCTAAAGGACGTAATTTTTTAAAAAAATGATAAATGCCATCAATGTTTCGTAAATGACAAAGTTATAAGGTTTCAATTGCTATGAATGCAATTTCTTTCCTTCATCACTTCTAGTTTTATTGGATTGTGGAAATGTTCCCTTTTTTATGTGCCTCTCTGTATGTACATCGTTCATATATAGGTTTTGCTGAGAGAGTTTGCGAGTATCAAAAGATTTCGTTCTGAATTGTCATCGACGCATCTTCTTTACTGATGCATCTGTTTTTGCTCCTGTACTATTTATCGATGCTACGGATATTTTATTTAGCAAGTTTTATAAATCTGACGAACCAGTGCGGAGTTGTATTATTATAATTGGAGCAGTTCTCAGTACGTCGATGAGACCGACGTTTAATTATTTTTATGGGAGATCTGAGAATCTGACAATGACAGTTAGTTACTGTCGAAAGTGGCCATTAGATAAACTATTTGACATCATGCGATTTTGGCTTCTAATAGTATAATTACAATATTAGACTGTCCCAACGACACGTGTAAGTTGTACAAAGTATGTGACATATATGGTCATATCTTTTGATTGCATTGACTTAGAAGCTTGCTTTTCTTACTTCGCCAAGGGACCGTAGACCTTAGTACCTGACATAAATTTAAATTTGATACCTGTAACCACTCTTGAGAAAAAGAGGTCTTCACACTTGTACAGACAGGTAGACTGACAACAAAGTGATCCTATATGGATTCCGCTTTCACCGAACGAGGTACTGCACCCTTAAAAGGTTTGAACACTTTCACATGGAATAGGATGACACAGATAGGGTTGGTACACTGATTCCGTGAGGATGGCGAGTGGTAGGACATTCGGCCACCCTTTACTACTAGCACTGCCAAATCCGTAAATTAACATGCTGGTCCCGTGAAGATACGGGACAAAAGCCAGAAAAAAAGAAGAAAGGGGCAGATGACAAGTTATAGTCCTGCAGGCCCGCCCGGCTAGCCGCGCGGTCTGACGCGCTGCTTCCCGAACGGGAAGGCGTGCCGGTCCCTGGCACGAATCCGCCTGCTGGATTAGTGTCGAGGTCCAGTGTGCCGGCCAGCTTGTGGATAGTTTTTAAGGCAGTTTTCCATCTACCTCGGTTAATGCGGGCTGGTTCCCCTTATTGCGCCTCGGTTACACTATGTCGGCGATTGCTGCGCAAACACTGTCTCCACATACCTGCACATCGTAATTACTGTACCACGCAAACATCTGGGGTTATTCAAATAACTTACGGGTGACGTCGTCGACCACAGCCTATATTTCGACAAGAGCACACCCTGCCATTCTCAAGGCACAACTGCAAGGAGGAAGCAATGTGCAACGGAATTTGATACCTCGGTTCACAGAGGAGAAACAAGGAAGATACCACACATAGAACAAGTAACCGCAGAGTCAACACACAATCAAAGATAACCAACATCGGAAATATCGATAGTGACTATTAATCAACAGGTGAGGTAGCACTAATTCTGTCCCTCTGTTTTTTGATGAGAGACAGATCCGGATTCCAAGCAGCATTTAAACAAAATCCACCATCTCTGTTTATAAGGTTGCTTGATTGTTTGATTTCAACAGTTTCCTTAATGACACTAACCCAAAAGCTGGACGTGCAAGCCAGAATCTACGTGTTGTTGTATTCCATAGGATGACCGGTGTCAAGGCAATGTTCTGCAATAGCAGATTTTCTCGGCTGTTGTAAGCGTGTGTGACGCTTATGTTCAATACACCGGTCTTCCACAGTCCTGATTGTCTGACCAATATATGACATGCCGCAACTGCAAGGAATATAATAGACACCAGCCTTACGCAAACCAAGATCATCTTTTACGGACGCCAACAGGGCCTTAATCTTAGAAGGTGGTCGAAAAATACATTTCACATCATATTTCCACAAAATACGGCCAATCCTGTTGGAAATGCTTCCTACGTAAGGCAAAAAGGCCGTAGACTTAGGTGCCACTTCGTTGATATCGTCACTCACCCGTTGCACAGAAGGCTGATAGTGCAACGCACGTTTGATCTGCTAACCGAGGTGAACCGAGGTATTAAATTCCCTTGCACAGTGCTTCCTCCTTGCAGTTGTGCCTTGAGAATGGAAGGGTGTGCTCCTGTCGAAATATCGGCTGTGGTCGACGACGTAACCTGGCAGCAAACCCGTAAGTTAAAAACTTCCTGGCAGATTAAAACTGTGTGCCGGATCGAGACTCGAATTCGGGACCTTTGCCTTTCGCGGGCAAGTGCTCTACCAACTGAGCTACCCAAGCACGACTCACGCCCCGTCCTCACGGCTTTACTTCTGCCAGTACCTCGTCTCCTACCTTCCAAACTTTACAGAAGCTCTCCTGCGAACTTTGCAAGGTCCCGAGTTCGAGTCTCGGTCCGGCACACAGTTTTAATCTCCCAGAAAGTTTCATATCAGTGCACACTCCGCTATAGAGTGAAAATTTCATTCTAGAAACATCCCCCAGGCTGTGGCTAAGCCATGTCTCCGCAATATCCTTTCTTTCAGGAGTGCTGGTTCTGCAAGGTTCGCAGGAGAGCTTCTGTAAAGTTGGAAGGTAGGAGACGAGATACTGGCAGAAGTAAAGCTGTGAGGACGGGGAGTGAGTCGTGCTTGGGTAGCTCAGTTGGTAGAGCACTTGCCCGCGAAAGGCATAGGTCCCGAGTTCGAGTCTCGGTCCGGCACACAGTTTTAATCTGCCAGGAAGTTTCATATCAGCGCACACTCCGCTGCAGAGTGAAAATCTCATTCTGGAAACCCGTAAGTTATTTGAACATTCAATTCGCCGAGAAAAGTTAAGGTCTCACATGTGGGGTTATACTTGTCTGGTATGAGACTTTCCCGGGGGGAGGGGGGTTCCACTGGGGGCCGAATCGCACAATAATCATGGGTTCGGTGTGGGGCGGCGGTGGGGTGGGTCGACTGCTGTGGCCTGTTGTGAGGTTGTGAACCATTGAGGCCTACGGTGGGACGAAACCTATCTACGTCCCCGGTTTAAATGCACAATACACACAATGGTCCTGTAATACCCCTCGAATTGGTGCACGTCCAAAGTTAGTTTTAATCTGAAGACTTCTCTCTGTTAAGAATGACAAGCTGTGTTGTGCTTGCTAGAAACTGTTCAATCAAACAACTGCTCTCTGGTATTCTCTACGCTCGTATTTTGTTATTTACGTAGCAGTGCGGAACCGTATCGAACGTTTCCCAGCAGTCAACGAACATGGAACAACTTTGGAGCCGGTATCTACTGCTTTCTTGGTCTCTTGAATGAATGGAACACAGTGTGCTTTACACGATCATCGTTTTCGGAACACTTGTAGCTTCGTACAGAGAGAATTGTCGGTCTGCAGCAATGTCGTATGATAAATGATAATTAATTGAAACCCTCAGCTGCCGACAGGTGTTGTTGATATACCTCAATGGGGACAGCTGAAAATGTGTGCCCCGACCGGGACTCGAACCCGGGATCTCCTGCCTACATGGGAGACGCTCTATCCATCTGAGCCACCGAGGACACAGATGAATAGCGCGACTGCAGGGACTTATCCATTGCACGCTTCCCGTGACACCCACATTCCCAACTGTCCACAATTCTACATATGTAATGTACCTAATAGATATTTGCCCATCCACTCAAGTCTCGTGCACACTTTGGCGATTCCCGTAAGAGTTCGGGCAACCTGAGCGCATTCGCAAAGACGAAGGTCAATGGCTGGGTAGTCTTTAACTATATATATATGAACTCTGTATACATAGTTACGGGAATCGCCAAAGTGTGCACGAGTGATGAGTGGATGGGCAAATATCTATTAGGTACATTACATATGTAGAATTGTGGACAGTTGGGAATGTGGGTGTCACGGGAAGCGTGCAATGGATAAGTCCCTGCAGTCGCGCTATTCTACTGTGTCCTCGGTGGCACAGATGGATAGAGCGTCTGCTAGGTAAGCAGGAGATCCCGGGTTCGAGTCCCGGTCAGGGCACACATTTTCAGCTGTCCCCATTGAGGTATATCAACAACACCTGTCGGCAGCTGAGGGTTTCAATTAATTATTTATTCTAGAGAAGCTGCACGGTCACAACGGTATCTGTTCTTTCAAGAACAGTTACTATCTTCATATATAATGTCGTATGTATTTGCGTGATGCCTGAGTGGGAGTGAGTAATTTTGTGTCCGCTGTGCTTACCTCAGAGGCAGCTGCCGTGTGCTGGGCTCTCATGGCTGGTGGCCTGTTATGCCGCAGGCTGTGCTGGGTGGTTGCGGTGGCGGCGTGCGCCGCAACGGCCGGTCTGCTGGTATGTGCGACGTGGCGCCACTACGCCGACTCGCCCACCGTGACGCAGGTGGCCGACACCGACTACCCGCTGCACCTTGTGCCCTTCCCTGCAGTCACCATCTGTCCGCCAACCAGCGCCTTCAAGGGCGCCGGCGAGGCGCTGCTGGCCAGGTCGGTACAGTGCTCTGAAGGCTGAAGCACAGGCTAAATCAACAACAAAACTAGCCGTCACCATCCGAGTCAGCGTGATTCACAAGGGGAGGCCACGACGTTTGCAACGCGGATTTACTGCAAACTTAGTACACTCGTAGTACTCCATGAGGAAAACTAAATGTGTAAGCAGTAGCGCGTACTTCTCAAGCGTTATTGAGAAAATCGCAAGATAATTTCGGTCGTCAAATATATACCTGTGCGTGGCCATTTTCACCATGAAGCGGCAGCAGACGACGAGTGGTTAGCGTTCAAGCCCCTGTAATCGCTGGATCGAGTCCCGTTCGTCCGATTATACGTATTTTCCCATTATATCAGTTGTAATATAAATAGTAAAGAAAATGACTGTGTTGAAAATTAAAAAAAAGAAAACTGACGAACGGGACTCGATCCAGCGACCCAATGATTACAGGGGCTTCAACGCTAACCACTCGTCTGCCGTCGCTTCAGGGTAAAATTTGCCACACAGATATATATTTGACGACCGAAATTATCTTGCGATTTTCTCAATAACGCATGAGAAGTACGCGCTACTGCTTACACATTTTGCTGTCCTCATGGGTTACTACGAGTGTACGAAGTTGGCAGTAAATCCGCGTTCCAAACGTCGTGGCCTCCCCTTGTCAGTTCCACGTAATGTCAGATTCTGAGAGTTTGTCAGCTTATTTAGATTACATTAGATATACTTTTCGCTCCAGTAGTCTCCATACGCTCTATTCACGAACAGATGAACGAATGCTCCCGAGTTTTGGATCGGGAGAAGTCGATCGACTTCAGCCCGCTCATGTATTGTGTCTCGCTGTTGCCAGGCTCAGGGATCTAATACAGAACCTTCCGTATGTATCCATTGTGAAACGACTGTTGTTGTGTGTTGGATCGCAAATTTATACCTCTCTTGATGAGTGACGAAGTGATTCGTAGCCAACACGGGCAGTGCCAGATACTCTTTCCACTTCTCGGTGAAGGGCAAAAGGTAGTACTTTACGAAATGGAGCTAAATAATTGCTCCACCCCCTCTCTTTCAGCTGATGAGATGAATAGTGACTGCAAAAAAAGGATAAATTTTAATTCCAGTTTTTCAGTTCGACTGTGTTTTGAAATAGCCCTCACCTTTGTCTGAATTACTTTGAAGTCGTAATTTTGTTTGTGTGTTTATAGACACAGTTTTTTATTGTAGGATCTCCTGATACTGCTTCCCTTACAAAGAGACGTGCCAACTGGTGGGACTGACTGTTTGAAATCAAACAGGTGGTTGTGTAGGTTTGGGTCCAAGGCATTATATCACTCCCTACAGTCATTTCTTCTAATCTTCATTTGAAAAGCAATCAACAAAAAAGAATTTGTTCCCATCAACTGGATGACTAATAGATGAAATCACTATCGATATTTCTGGATCGGTCAGTAGCAACGATGCACAGATGAAAACTATGAGCGATTTATCTCCAGTTACAGTTCAGCGTTACGTATGTGAATAGATGTTCAAAATTGTAATCATCCTTTTTGTTGCTCCAGTGCAAATTTCACTACTGGCTGCTTTAAATTCGAACTTTCAGTCAGATTGATACAGAATGACCAGTAACAAACACCATAATTCAACATCAAACTATCAGTTTCCATTTCACGAATCCTGTAAGCTTTGTTACTACCGTGTTTCAGTTTTTACTTTCGTAGAAGAGCTCTATGTACGGCGTTCAGCAGATCAGCACGTAGCACTGTCAACGCCGCTGGGAGCATGCGAAGGGCGCCCAATAAGTAATGCAACACATTATTTTTAACGCCAAATTTTGGTTGAAAAAACGCAGAATTTGTTGTTGGACATTGTGGTGTGAGCGTGGGGGTTGATCTGTTATTCTGCGCAACGGATTAATCTGAGATGTACCCTTTACCCTGTGACCCCTGTAAGATGCAATTTCCACCCCCACACTACTGCAGAAGTCAGACAACGCTCCTAACGTTCTAAAGAGAAATGCCTGAAAAACTTTCAGCAATAAATATCTTCTGGAGTCGTCCGCTGTAAGGAAATGACACAAAAATTCTCAAAATCTCTTACGTAACTAGTGGGATACTTGGGTACTGGAGTAGTGCTAGTTAGTGTAAGAAAAACATGAAACTAACGAAAGTTGTTATTTATTTTGCAAAAATTTTGAGAAATCACAATGGCACTTTTAGTTATGAATTGAACAAGTTATATCCTGGTTCTTTTCGGAATGTGAAGCTACCTCTCAAGGATAGGATTCGCTAATGAAATTTCTATACAAAGTTTAAGATTGTTATTGACTTGGCAGAATGTCTGAGAGCCGCACCTACTCAACCTGAATAATTATCCGTTAGAATGTTGCTAGGTACGGTCGAGGTTGTCGCGTGTGAAATGCAGTGAAGTGTACTGTTGTGGAGGAAATATGGGGCTCGCAATAGCTGTAGCGCACAATACCGTAAGCTGCGATGACTGCTGTCTGCGCCGCTCGCTGCTGACAAATAAGATAACTCTCGTTCTATCTGGATTAACCTTCGCCAATCAAACTCTCCCTATGCCTTGATGAAGTCAAGGATTCCTATTCGCCCCTAGTCTAACTATTGGCGTGGTACACCGGTCAGATAACCAGGCCACTGCGATGCCACTCAAAATTCGCTCGCAAGTGTTTAACTATAACTCTGTCTGTTCACACCGCACAATAAGTGTGTCGGCCAACACAGTGAACAACGCTTAATCGTAAGGACTCAATATAGAGTAGCACTTCGATTCGCTCTCGACAGAGGCGCTCTTCCAGTGAAGTACTGAGGAGAGACTTGTTCCTCGCTCTTTCGAGTACACGTATGAGCGCGCACGCTCTCGTTACGTGTTCTCGCTCCAAGAGCGACAACGGAACGGCGCCTCTCCATGCCAGATGTGAAGAGGTATATCTTTCGGTCTCTTCCATTATTCCTTCAGCTCAAGGCGTCAGAAATATTGTCTGCCAATCAGCATTGCTCTTCTAAAACGGGAGAATGACGTTTCGTTTAAGGAAACCTGTAGCATTGGCGTTTGGCGTTTGCTGTCTCCCTGTGAAAATCTCTGAAACTGCTTGCTGTGTGTAAAGAATTTGTAGGCTGGCCGCTCCCACACAATGTAGCGGAATTTGCTTTTAAGCTGAACACGGGGTCGTTTCCCCTTTTCACTCGGGCCCACGCTGTCCACTACACGGGCGGTCACCGGCCGACATAGGCTGGGTCGTCCTCTGAAGGGATCGGCGCCCTGTTGTGCGGTTTCTCTCCCGAACTAAAAGCTTCTGTGACCGTTGTGTCTGGAATGTATGTGTGTACACCAGCCTCGAGTATTTCAACCATGGTGTGCTTACTTGTTAATTGCATATCATTTACATGAATTCATACAACATTGACTTTATCTTATCGAGTTTGGGTTCGAATGAAGCATCTTGATGTGCGGAATATGATTGTGAGGGCGGAATATGTAAGCAATGAAGGTCTTACAGTGGTATCCTTCCGATTCAGTCCCTATAGCTTCAGTCCCTATAGCTTCATGAAGTTCCAATAGGCTCTATACATAGCCTTCAAAATGGATACGCTAATGGAGGTGTGTTCCAAGCAGAGAGCTGTCATTGAGTTTCTTTTGGTGGAAAACCAGAGCATTTCAGATATTCATAGGCGCTTCCACAATGTTTACGGAGACCTGGCAGTGAACAAAAGCACATTGAGTCGTTGGGCGAGGCGTCTGTCAACATCGCAACAAGATGACGCAAACCTGTCTGATCTTCCCCTTGCCGACCGTCCGCACACAGCTGTGTGGGGTACTGAAAGGCATGTGGCTGCTTGGTTTTTGTCGATGAAACATGGGTTCATCACTTCGAACTGGAAACAAAACGTCAATCCATGGAGTGGCGCCACACCACCTCTCCTCCGAAGAAAAAGTTCAAAGCTGCGCCCTCACAATAATGGTGACAGTCTTCTGGGATTCTGAATGGGTTATTCTATTTCATGTCCTCCCTCACAACTCTGAAGTGTATAGTGCTACCCCCAGGAAACTGAAGAAACTACTTCAGCGCATCGCCCAAAAAGGCAGACGAACTTCTTCTTTCCCATAACAACGCAAGGCCTCACACAAGTCTGCGCACTCCAGAGATACTCACAAAACTTCGTCATCCACATTACAGTCCGAATGTCGCACCTTCCTATTTCCAACTCTTTGGCCCAATGATGGATGCACTCCACGAGAAGTCCAAAGCTCGTGGTCTAGTGGCTAGTGTTGCTGCCTCAGGATCACAGGGTCCCGGGTTCGATTCCCGTTCGGGTTGGGGATTTTTCTCGGCCCAGGGACTGGGTGTTTGTGTTGTCCTCATCATTTCATCCTTATCATTCGTGACAGTGGCTAGATTGGACTGTGAAAGAAATTTGAGTGTGTGAAAATTGTGACTGTCTGGGCGCTGATGACCACGCAATTGAGCGACTCACCAACCAAACATCATCAAACTCCACTAGAAATAGCACTTTGATGATGGGGAGGTTATTGATGCAGCAAGAGATTGGCTCCGACGTCAACCAGTAATGTGGCCTAAGGTCATAGCATTGAACAGAGGTTATGCTGAAAAATTGGATTTTGCAGCCAAAAGAGTGGGGAATAATATGGTGTATTGGAATCCTGAATAAAACCAAATTGCTTTCAGAAAAAATGTCTTTCATTACGTTTTGAACACCCCTTGTAAACTGATATATGACCCCAAGTCTAGTGCCGGTACTGTGTGACGTAAGCAACGCTTCTTCGCTCCGCACGCCCGTGTACCATGAGCAACCACTGTGTTGGCTGTCAGTGGGAGGAACCTGATTCTTCCGCAAACCTGCACTCCGCCTCAGAATTCGTTCGTAACCTTGCAAATAAACTACAGTGAGGGAATCCCCAGGTTATAGAAAATGTTAGAAAACAAGGATTCACAATAAATATTTAGGAAGGAGAAATGTACTAATATACCTTCAATAAATACCAACTAAAGTGGTCCTCAGTGATATGGAATAAGTCAAAAAATCTTTAACGTATTTTCATTTAAAAGACAATAACAAACTTCTCACAAAACTTGTAAATGTTCAATACACTGGAGTGTATGTAATAATTCTTAGGCTGTTGCAGTCACACAGCATGAAATAGCAAAATCGTTTTACAACACTTATTTACGTCGAGCACATTACTCCATTGAATTTCTACAATTGTATTGTATTGTATTGTCACCGGGGAACTAGAAACGACGGAGAGGCTCCGTTCCTGCCGCAGCCGCAGTGGTCCACAACCCCACGACGACTACCGCAATCACCCCTCCGCCGCCCCACACTGAACCCAGGATTATTGTGCGGTTCGGCCCTGGTGGACCCCTCAGGGAACGTCTCACACCAGACAAGTGTAACGCCTGTATTTGCATGGTAGACTAATGGTGGTGTACGCGTACGTGGAGAACTTGTTTGCGCAGCAATCGCCGACATAGTGTAACTGAGATGGGATAAGGGGGAACAAGCCCGCATTCGCCGAGGCAGATGGAAAACGGTCAAAAAACCATCCACAGACTGGCCGGTTCACCGGACCTCGACACAAATCCGCCAGGTGGATTCGTGCCCGGGACGAGGCGCTCCTTCCCGCCCGGAAAGCCGTGCGTTAGACCGCACGGCCAACCGGATGGGCTGAATTTGTACAACAGTCGCACTGTATGTAATACTCTAATTATTTGATATTAATGATAATATATACAAATCAGTCAGTTCTGTTAAGAAATGGAGTAGAAGGAGGTGGCCACCAATGAATCCTTTCGGTTTCTCTTAAAGTGAACTTTATTAGTAGTTAATCTTCTCATGACTGCTGTAAAGTTATCAGAAATGTTTATTTCTGAATAATGAACACCTTTCTGGACAAAAATAAGTATTTTTAAATCTATGTGAAAGTTGTTATCTAGTGATGATTCCATGAAGTGAGCTATTGGTTTTAAAAAGAGATGTGTTTTTAACAATGAATTTCACTATCTGACGTTGTCCTAAGAAGCTGAAAGCCAGTTCATGACCAAATAAATATCAATATAATTTTGCAGAATAATTGGTAAGTGCTTCTTATTTATATTATGTTAGGAAGCAGTATTTAGTATCCAGAGTTCCTTGAACAGGTGTTCACACCACAAGTAATGTGTGTTATGCGTTTGTAGACTCAGAAAACTTTAGTTGATGAGTTGCCTAAACAAAATTGCTTGTGTATGACTTTATCGACTGAAAGTAAGCAAAATAATCTATCTTTTTTTATTTCTATGTCAACAGTGTCTCGTACCTTGAAGTCACCCTTAAGCTAGAATGGTTATGGTGAAAGATAGATCAGATGCTTAATGCACTATCGACGAACCGTGAATCGTACAAGTGACGAAAATAACGAGGTGGCACCAAAGTATACAGCTTTTTTGTCTTACGCAGGAAACATTTCCAAGTGGATTGGTCGCTGTCTGCGCAGACGCCGTGTAAAGTGTGTTTTTCGACCACCATCTGAGATTAGCGGTCGTTTAGCTTCTGCAAAGGATGATCTTAGTTTGTGGAAGGCGGATGTCTACTGTATCCCATACAGTAGTGGTAAGCCATACTTTCGACAGACCATCAGGATCGTGAGCGGTCAGTTATGAAGCGTAAGTGTCACATATCCTTGCAACAGCTGATAAAATCTGCTGTTACAGAACATTGCCTTTATACCGGTCATCCTACGAAATATAACGACATGGAGATTGTGATGTTCGCTTAAAGGAAACAGTTGAGATTAAATTAGGTGATGACCACATAATTAATAGAGACGAAGGTTTCTGCTTAAATTCTGTTTGGCATCCGGCTCTTTCCCTGTTCAAACAACAGAGGAACAGAATTAATGCTACTGCTCTCCAACTGGTAATTAATATTCGCTATTAACAACTTTTGACATTGGTCATCTTGGTTGTATGGTAGCTCTAGTTGTTTACAGTGTGTGTGTTGTCTTTCTGTAAATGTCTTATTATGGTTCTTGGTTGGTGTAGCCCCGCCTACCCATAGTTTAAATTTTCTAATAGCACTCTCTCGTTGCACTTGTGCCTTGAAAATTACGGTGTTAGCTGTCAAAATGTAGGCAGTTGCCGAAGACGTCACCGGCCTGCATTCCCGTAACTTGTTTCAACAACAACAAAAATAATTTATTATCAGTTTTCATCACAAACACCATCGTCAGGTACGATAAAATATTAGTCAAATGCTGCGTTTGTCACAAAAGACGCTCATTTGCCTATCATAGCTGTAATGTAGTATGTTCTTTCATCAGTGGATATGACTATGTGTATTCGCCTTTTTTGTGCTCCTGTTGGAGCATTTTTCCACTGGTTCCCTTCTTTTCCCTGCCACATAAGGGCATGTCACTCATGTGAAAAGAACATTGTGGGTCAGTAAAATTTTGATAGTTTACTTCTGTGAAATTGAAATACCACAAAATTAATTTTACACTTCAGACCGGATTTTACGTGTACAAAAATTTTGCATGTGCTTCAGTTCTAGGACATGGGATTCTCAGAACCCTTGATGATAATGGAGACACATTACAGCATATTTCTCCGTGCCGTGTCACTTTATAAACTACGTTTCCACCTCACACCGATATTACGTGCCATTTTAAGTGTACAAGCAGGGTAAATGTGAACCTCTATTCCTGCAAACGGATAAAGATAGCAAGAAAATTTCCAAGGTCGTTCGAGATCGGGACCTTAAGAATATAACGTAAAAATTTCAGCCACTTGCTGTGCGTAGCCGTCTTGGAATCAGCGGCTCGGTTTTGGTATGCAAAAATGGTAATAAACCCATTTTTGGGGGTTTTCTAAGGAACCAGCCATGAACTAAGGGTGCGTCCATAAGCCTATTAAGGTTAAAAATGCTAGACTGGTATTTTGTGATGCTTGATGATGATTTATTCCACGGAATGTGGCAGTAAATATATTTCTTATTCGCTCAGTCCGTTAATTTGTGAAAACGTCTTTCTTTGATTTTGTGTGTTTTTTGAATTTCCTTGCAATTTTTTTAGAGCTTAACCTCTTTTTTGTTCAGTTTGCAGGTCCTCTTGTTGACTATGGCGTTCGCCAAATATTTACCACCTGTGGGCACCAACTGAATAAAATACACTGAAAACACTCATTGTTTTCGTGTACTGTTTTTCCAGACAGTAAACTGACGTGTGCGTCACAGAACTGTGAGGCTAGCATGTTTATCGTTCAGCTTAGGCTTCTCATTCAGCCTTACCAGGCCTAGTGGATTCCGTTCCAGGTCATCCATGCCCAGAAAGTTATGACGTGCTCTGCACTTGCACTTCGGCAGTCATTCACGCTAACCATTAGACCACGAAAAAAGCTCTTTACATAGTAATATTCTAGTGCAACAAAAAGAATAATGTCTTTTATTTTTATTTTTTCACCTCTTAAATTATCAGTCTTACAGTGGTTTTTTACCATTCTTGATCAGTTCCTACACTTTGTTAATGTTTTTATTCCAACACAGAGACCACAACACCAGGTGTAATTGCTTCTGCATATTCTGAACCTTTCAGCGTCAGTTAAACTGTTCTTGCATACCATAATACATGCCAGCTACTTTATCTTTTTTGTGGTAAACGTCTTCCATGGATTTCGCCAGTACCAATTCAATAGCCCTTATTTTGTACGGTGCCTGGAAAACTTTAACTATAACGTTCTGTTTGAACATATTCCTTCCTTCGAACATACAGTACGTGGTAATATTTTTTCCTGAATAGAGGAATTCTTTCATTTCTTCTAGCACTGCGTCATTCCAAATTTTTATGTGTATAAGAAGTAACCGTTCTCCTGTCTACTAATTTTCATTGCCGTCTCCTTACATTTGTTCAGTCTTAATCCACATTCTATAATAAAAATGCTGTCCATTTGTTTCAGTAAGACTTCTAAGCTTTCATTATTTCCGGCTAGATGGGTTACATCGTCTACTAACGTTAGCACTTTGTCTACTTCCGTAGCACATCCAATTTTTCCTAAAAATTTTCTTCATTTATTCAGTTTCTTCATCGAGGCACACTTTAAACAATAATATTGGTGAACAGCAATCCTTCTTTCTTAACGTAACCTTCTCGTTCTTGCATTAAGCTTTTGTATAGCTTATTTACGCTGATAATGAATACCACTTTTAGGTTTCATGTACGTGTAGGCTACTGGGTGAGAAGAAACAGGATAAGTCAGAAAATTTAATTTTTTCCAATCGATTCACTACTTGATCACAGTGTCAGTGTAAAACAATGTACAAAGATTATAAGGAAGAAAATAGCATTTAAAATGTGAGCAGTTGCATTGCATTATTTTAGAAGAGTAGAAAATGACGTTGAAGACGTATATTGGCATACCAAAAATATACATCTTTTTTTTTTTTACATTTCTTCTCTTTCATGTTTCTAGATTTCGAAGTCCTTTATTACGACTGAATGTTGTAATCTCGTAATTCAATCTGAAAGTGGAATTCGGTTGTGACGTAGGGACTGAGAACAATTCACTACCAGTTTGGTCCCTTTCATCCCTCAACCAACCAACCAACAATTCACTACCACAGACAGACGAAACTGGCTAATATGTTGGTTAAAATTGAATGAATATTTAACAGAAGAGATGTAGACAATGTCAATATTTCTCTGTATCGAGGTCTAAATTCGGGTAAAGAGTTGTGATAACAGACAGGCTATCAAAGAAAGTGAGGCGCCAAGAAGACACGGTCATATACCAGTGTAACGTGGAACACGTACACATCATCGGTGGGCATGTAAATGATTAGAGTTGCACTTCTCTGCGACAGGTAGAACGGTCCCGAGAAAGCGTTAGTGTTGCTACCAAATGGTTCAAATGGCTCTGAGCGCTATGGGACTTAAGATCTGAGGTCATCAGTCACCTAGAACTTAGAACTACTTAAACCTAACTAACCTAAGGACATCACACACATCCATGCCCGAGGCAGGATTCGAACCTGCGACAGTAGCAGCAGCGCCGTCCCAGACTGAACCGCCTAGAACCGCTCGGCCACACTGGCCGGCAGTGTTGCTACCATGCTCGATCGGACACGAGGGGCGTGAACAGTGTTAGGTGTTAAGCGATCACTATGAAAGACACGGTGGTGACGTGTCCTCATGTGAGACAATGTTTTCGGCGGTTGACAGTTTGAAAGGGATCTCATTGTAGGCCTCTATATGGCCAGTTGGTCGAATCGTGCAATTTCCCAATTTGTGAGGCATTCGGATGTGGCAATGGCCCAATGTTGGGGCGCATGGGAATGTAGGGCAGTCATACTCGTCGCCAAAGTTCCACTTAATCATGTCTGGCTTTCACAAGAGAAGATCGCCATGTTATTTACCAGCCCCTTCACATCTGAACCTGCCAAATAAGAACAAACAATGGACTTTCTGCAGTGTTCTCGATACTCCTGGTGTCGTAGCGTGGGGAACAATCGGCTGTGACTTCAGGTCACGGCTGCCTGTGATTGAGAGAACTCCGACGGAGAGACGGTACGTCACGGATACGCGACAGTATTGTGGAGCCATTTTTCAGCAGAACAATGCGTGTCTACACAGGGCACGTGTCTCTATGATCTGCCTGCGTGACGTTGAGGTACTCCCGTGACCAGCAAGGTCCCTAGGTCTGTCCGAGATGTAACATGTTTGGGACCAGCTGCTCCAGTGCCAGTATTCAAAATAAAGAGAACCAGTTAAAACAGTCGTGGACCACCTTGCCTCTGGAGAGGCTACAAAGGCTGTGCGACACTCTTACCAACCGATTCAATGCGTGCATCCAGGCCACAGTTGAGCAGCGTCGTACTAATACATGGGCTCATACCACCAAGTTCTTCGTAAATTTGATTATTTTGTATTCATTGAAATATCATCACACCTCATCTCAACCCGTAAAGATTCATTTCGTTTCCTTTTCCCCCTTCTGGCTGCTTCACTTCTTTTTGTCAGACAGTGTAAAGTTTAAATGATGCAGCGAGTAACTAAACACATCTCGTACAAGTTGATGTCCATTCCGCATGACTAACTGATTCTAAACCACTCAAAATGCTTCGAAAATAATTGAAAAAGATCTGCTTTCTTTAAAATATGAAATCCATCTAGTGGCCATGGAGAAATCAGCGGAACACAAAGGCGGCTGCAGTAATTGATGATCGTTATTTTGACAACTTACCAGAAATGTCACAGTGAATTTCATAAACTTGTAGTTTTTTGTAGACCCTGTGACGAGCAATTTGTATGATTGTAGAAGAAATTCCCTCAATTACAGCAGTGAGATAATGAGCTGGAAACTAACGAAAATTGTTATCGAACTTCCGGCTAACGAGTCACTAATTCATAAATCGTTATCATATTTCAGTAATTGCTCTTCATGCAGTCCTGTTTTACGATTTTGTTGCGCTAATTGACTGTCCATCGCACCGGGATGGTTATTGATCTACAAAAATTTCTCTTATTTTACTGTCAAGTATAGCGATATTTATAAAAATGTGCAACTGCTAGTTCCCACTCGGCGAGGTTTCTCCGATGTCTTCAAGACAAGATACTTTTTACTGTTATTACAATTATTTATTTTGTACAGCATACTAGTACGTAGCATAGCTTCGAACAATATATAATCTTGATGCTATTACAGACCGTTCATTTCTAAGCATAACAGAGTGTTAATATTTTCATTCTGCTCATCCAGAAATTTTTTTGTCCGGTTTTCAGGAAACATCCCTCCTGATTCCGGAGAGCTTTGATCTGACTGCCTCTCAATTATGGAATTTTTATATCCAAATGAAGGATGGCGTGTTAGTGAAGGCACTGGTTTTGTACTCAGAAAGAGCAAGGTTCGAGACCCCATCCGAGAATCCAGATGACAGTCTCCCATTGCTTCTTTCAGTCAGAGTGAATGCTGGCGTGGTTCCTTTGAAATAAACGCATGAAATTTCTGTCCCTATCTCGACCATATTTGATCTCTAATGACCTCGCCATCGACGGGTCATTAAACATTAACTTACCTTTCTGCTTCAGATGTGTCTCCATCAGACTGACTTTTTCTCGTCTCATCAAAAATTCGCTGTCGTAAAGAAGGATACGGACAGCAAAACATTTAAACATAAAAAACCAAGAAAGACTTTCTTTGAGAAGAATTCTAATTTAACTGTTTTTTGTCCGAAGTTTGGACGGTAGTCTGTATTGCACGCAATGAGTGATGGTTCCACAGTCATGGTTCCACAGTTTCATATCAGCGCACACTCCGCTGCAGAATGAAAATCTCATTCTGGAAACATCCCCCAGGTTGTGGCTAAGCCATGTCTCCGCAATATCCTTTCTTTCAGGAGTGCTAGTTCTGCAAGGTTTGCGGGAGAGCTTCTGTTAAGTTTGGAAGGTAGGAGACGAGGTACTGGGAGAAGTAAAGCTGTGAGGATGGGGCGCGAGTCGTGCTTGGGTAGCTCAGTTGGTAGAGCACTTGCCCGCGAAAGGCAAAGGTCCCGAGTTCGAGTCTCGGTCCGGCACGCAGTTTTAATCTGCCAGGAAGCTTCATATCAGCGCACACTCCGCTGCAGAGTGAAAATCTCATTCTGGTTCCACAGTTAGTTTGACAACCAATATTTTTAGCAGTCTCACCAGCGGAAAGTTAAGTCCCACGTAAGAAAATGATAACAGAAATGATCGTCCTTGATCAACATGAACGTAGCAACACCAAGAGTTTGCCGTGATCTGGATTGTGATGTAGACCGTGACAAAATCACTGCTGCGCAACTATACTGAATCTCCGAGTCCAAGGCAGAGTGCTGATAGCTTCTGGGAGGCGTAGCGGAGCGATGCGGCGCGGTGCAGAGTCGGCTGTTCACCAACCGATGATCCGCCTAAGGCGAAAGACGGGAGTGGCCTGGAGCGAAACTGCGACAGCAACTCGCCGCTGGGGCCAAGTAAGCATCTTCTCTAGGCGAAATTGCCCTGTACTGATGGTGCACTGTTTACCGGGTGGGTATTGCATGCTATTCCGTGTGATATTGTTTAGTTACTGCTACTCATGTTTGAATATGTCTGCGTAGTGCCAGGAATTAAATTTCATTGGGTGGTCAGCTTCTTGTGGCCCTAATGTCTGTCAAGCCGGGCAACGGGGCGCTTGTAGCAGTCGGCAACGTCGTTGTACCTTCCGAGCGAGGGAAGTTCACGTCTTTCGTAGAGTCCCACTACAAGCTCTTTACGAGGGTCACTCCAAAAGAAATGCACATTATTTTTGTAAAAATACAGTTTTCATTCTGCATGTGTGAGAGTTTTACAGTGTGTAGATACATCCTTCCCGCTTGTTTTCAAACTTAGTTCAACCTGTTCCCGTGAGTGGCGCCGTCACAGCATGTCTTCAAGATGGCTCCTACACTTGACGTTCGTCAGAAGCAAAGTGCTGTCATACAATTCCTGTGCTGTGAAAACGAGACAGTGGGAAATATCCACAAGAGGTCGAAAAAGGTATATGGACATGCTGCTGTCGATCGCAGTACAATTAGTCGGTGGGCAAGCAGTTACGTGATGAAAGCAGGCACGGCAATATTGAGGATTGCCCTCGCAGCGGCAGGCCTCGTACTGCACACACTCCAGTCAATGTGCAAAGAGTTAACGAATTGGTGACTGCTGACAGGCGCATCACAGTGAACGAATTGTCACGCTACGTTGGGATAGGGGAAGGAAGTGTTTGCAGAATACTGAAAGTGTTGGTGTTAAAAAAGGTTCGTGCCAGGTGGGTTCCCAGGATGTTGACAGTGGCTCACAAAGAAACAAGAAAAACGGTAGGCAGCGAACTTTCGGAACAGTACGAGAATGGTGGAGATGAATTTCTTGGAAGAATTGTGACAGGTGATGAATATGGTTCCATCATTTTTTACCAGAGACGAAGAGGCAATTAGTGGAGTGGCATCATGCAAATTCACCCAAGAAAAAAAAATCAAAACCGCACCTTCTGCTGGAAAAGTTATGGCTATGGTGTTTTTCGATTCTGAAGGACTCTTGCTTGTGGACATCATGCCAAATGGAACCACTATAAATTCTGATGCACATGTGACGACACTGAAGAAACTTCAAGCTCAACTGAGTCGTGTTCGACCACATCGGCAAAAGCAGGATGTTTTGCTGTTGCACGACAATGCACGGCCGCATGTCAGTCAAAAAACTATGGAAGCGATCACAAAACTCGGATGGACAACACTGAAACACCCACCTTACAGTCCTGACCTGGCTCCATGTCCTATCATCTCTTTGGGAAACTTCGTGGAAGAAGGTTTGAAGATGATGACTCCCTTGTGCACGCTGCCAAACAGTGGCTCCAACAGGTTGGTCCAGAATTTTACCGTGCGGGTATACAGGCGCTGGTTCCAAGATGGCGTAAGGCAGTTGAGAGGGATGGAAATTATGTGGGGAAACGAAAATATTGTTCCTAAAGAATGTATTTACACACTGTAAAACTTTCAAACATGTAGAATAAAAGATGAATTTTTGAAAAAAATAGTTGCATTTCTTTTGGAATGACCCTCATAAATCTGTCAAGCACGAGTTTCTTATCACCTGCATCATGTAAGTACGCCGCTGGGAAGTTTCTCTGGATATTTTTTTGTTTTGGAGGCGTTGGGATTTGGTAAGATGAGTCCTCGCAGCTGTTCCCTAGACGGTGCGGGCAAAGTCCATTATCGGCCAGATGTAAGACCTATAAACCTGCAGGCCACTTGCAATTGAGAGAGCTGGTGTGCGTGGTGCTTCTATGGGAGTTGGAGGTCCAAACTCACACAAGGTCCTTCACAGTTGGTTTCCATGGAATCGGGAAGTTGAAGAGCGTAATGTGGGGCATGTAGTAGAGATTGATTTTTTACATCGTTAAAAACCATGCACTAGTCTGTTGCCCGTCATTCGATGTCAGAGCAGACAGTCCTTAGTCTTCACTGGACAGCTACCGGCCACCGATTCTGGAAGATGAGTGAGGGGTCATCAGCGTAGACTTATTTGATGAAACTTGGCAACGTTGGGAGGTCAGCGATATAGACATCAACCAAGACACGGCCTGTTACCCACCCTCGTGGTAGTCCTGTACGTAATTCTCGAGGCGTTCATTCATCGAGATGAGTTATGAGGACGAAAGTCTTGTCTTCGAGGTAATCAGTGAGTAACTTCACTAGAGATCCAGCAGGCCTTGTGCGTAAAGCTTGTACAAGAACCTAAGATGCCAGACACTGTCAAACGCGCGCGTGAAATCTAAAAATATCATGTCACAATATTCCTTGTTGAAGGCTTGTATGGCTTCTTCTGTTACCCAGACTAGGTGCTGCGATGTAGAATGTCCAGGCCTGAAACAAAATTGCTCTGCAGGTAGCACGTCGTCTTGGTTAAGGTGGCGGTTCGGTCAGTGAAGGAGAATGCGCTCAAAGGCCTTGCTCATTGATGGCAGTAAGCTTATCGGCCGGTAGCTCTCTGGATCTATTCGATTTCTGTCGGTTCTCGGAACCGCGACAACGACCGCTCGCTTCGCGTCGTGGGGTAGACTCTTTACTGCAGTACGTTGGAGAATGTGCAAGGAAGATAGCCGATGGCTTCCGGGGGCAATTCTTTTAGCGTATTTATGTCGATTTCATCACGCCCTGCAGCTTTCTTGGCGGGGAGCGCTTTCCGACATTGCTGTACTTTGGGTATTGTGATTTCTTCCTGTTGTTCTGCGTTTCTCTACCAGCTGGAGGTAAAACTTCAAGTCATTGTTCAACCACCTGGACATGAGCGTGGTTTACTGGGTCCTGCAGAGGAAGATAGTTCAGATGCTTCAGCGAGATCATTCGCCTTGTCTGTAGTTGCGTACGTCTGACCAGCTGACGTTGTCAGTGGCAGTAGTCGCGGCCTTCTCTTGTTAAAAATGTGGACGGCGTCCTACGTCGTGGTGTCCCTATGAAGCGTCGCAAGTTTATCGGACCAGTATCTGTTGCGGTGTTCCGTTATGGCCGCTTTCATCTGGCGCTGGAGGAAGTTAATGCGAGCTTTCGTCTCTCGCTATCTGGTGAGGCGCCATTCCTTGGCTAACTGGTTTTTTTGTAGAATGATTTGTAAAATTTCTGGAGGGAGTGTTTGCCCATGTTTCTGTGGTAGAGTGGCGTTGTGAACTGCCTTCCTGCCTGCGTCGGTAAAGTGAGTTACTGCTTCACTGACGTTCGCGTTAATCCCAACTGGCTGTTCTTCAGATCTATTGCGAACGCGTTGTCAGTATCGGTCCCAGTTGCTCCTGGCAGCCGGCCGCTTCAGTCTGGGACGGCGCTGCTGCTACTGTCGCAGGTTCGAATACTGCCTCGGGCATGGATGTGTGTGATGTCCTTAGGTTAGTTAGGTTTAAGTAGTTCTATGTCTAGGGGACTGATGACCTCATGTGTTAAGTCCCATAGTGCTCAGAGCCATTTGAACCATTTGGTCCTGGCAGTGCTGACTCTTTGTGTGTTGACGGTGGTATGGAGCGTCGCTGGAAACACCACTAGCAGATGATCCAAGGAGAGGAGGAGAGGACGTGGATAACCTCTGCTGAGATTAATCCTGGGAACTCTTTACAGATGCAAATATCCAGGACATCTGGTGCACCTCTTCCATCCTGGTAGGTAGTCAGTTCAAGTGATCTAGCACTTGAGCGTTGGCTCTTCCGATAATTCGTAAGAGGACTTTGGCTGCTGGAGTTTTTTTTCCTTTGTTTAATTTCTATTCTCCCCAAAGGGGGCGGGCTGGCAGCAGCTTAGTACGCTGCTCTGCAGTCTAGAGTTTTTAAAACATAAGAATAAGATAAGAAACAATAAAATCAGGCGATAAAACGGTGACTTAAACTGCAAAACGGCTGAAAATTGTGGAAAGTTAGAACAGAAAACAAAGGGTTGGCGATGCCAATAAAATACACAGGAAGCAGACAGGTAAAATAGTAGACAGACAATTAAAAAACATGGCGACAGTCTGGTTTCTATTCGCAAGAGATATAAAAATCACACCCAGCCACAGTATGATTTCCGTTCGCAACACTTCGGAAAAGACACACAACACTGAACACTCACTGGAAACACAACACTAAAAAGTCGGCACGAAGATGACACACCACAGCCAAGGACAGGGGAGGGGAACCTGTACAGATGAGGGGAAAAAAGGTAGGGGGAGAGGAAAAGCGAAGGGGGAGGGGACCGACAGAGGTGAGAGAACTCATAAAGGGGGGCAGGGCAGACGCGAGAGGGAATGGGAAAAGGCAGAGGAGGGAAATGCAAAAGGACTCGGGGGGGGGGGGAGAAGGGAGGCAGAGAGTGGATAGGTGGGGTAAAAACAGGATGGAAGTGGGGGGAGAGGGTGCCCGGGGAAAGGACAGAGGAAGGGAGGTAAGATCAGAGCAGATATGAGGGATAAATGGAGGGAGAGAGGGCATCATCTGGGAGGGGGAGTCGATGGAAGCCACCTTGGGAAAGGAGATGAAGGGTGTAGAGATGGAGGGTAGGGGGGACACAACGGTGAAGGCACGGCAGAGGGCGGGGGTTGGAGAGGAGAGGAGCAACCAGGGGATGAGGGGGATAAGGCGGCAGGAGCTGCAAAGGATGCAGGTATGTTCAAGGAATAGGAGCAGATGGGGGAAAGGAATGACGTCATAGAGGATCCGTGTGGGGGATGGGAGGCATATATGGAAGGCGAGGCGGAGTGTGTGGTGCTCAAGGATCTGGAAGGACTTATGGACTTTGGGGGAGGAGGTAGATATCCAGGTGGGACTGGCATAACAGTGGATGGGACAGATTAAGGATTTGTAGGTGTGGATGATGGTAGAGGCGTTCAGCCAGAGAGGAGTTTGAGGAGTCAGAGGCGGTTGTGGGCTTTGGATTGGATAGAGCGGAGATGAGGGATCCAGATGAGGTGACGGTCAATGGTGAGACCAAGGTAGGTGAGGGTGGGCCGCTGGAGCGTTCACCATGGCTTACGTACATCTCAGCGGAGGAATATCTGGGGATGTAGCATGGTCCGGGGTAGCAACATCGCCGTTGTTGCTTCACGCGCTGTCTGTGGACGATGGTAGAGGTACCTGGTGGTGCTTGTTAGAACTGAGCCTGTAAACAGTATGTTTACAACCAGCACCGAATACTAACACAGGGAGTACTGGCGAGATGCAAAACTGTTTGTCTCCGTAAGAGGAGCGCCTGTGGGAGTAAAGAGTGGCGACCCGCTGGGCGTAAACGTCGTGCCAGAACAGGAGTGGCAGGGGCCACTCACGCGTATACTCCAACTTAGTTCAGAAAGAATTGTGTTAACGAAGGTACTTCTGCCCTCAGTCTAATTTAGTCTGCGGAGATTCGTTGCTACTCTCTATTTTGATGAGCAACTCAATTACAAGTTCCATAAATTCGCAAGAACACAGAAGAGTTCCAAGTAGCGAGCCAGAGTATACAAATGTCCAATAGACTGACACCGTTTACTTTTCCAATAGTGCTCACAATGGAATCATCTGAACCCTATAAGGAGCAGAAAAATAAAGCAGAAACGTCAAGACTGAATTATTCGCTCCATTCTGAAATGGTATTAATAATAATAATAATAATAAAATAACAATAATAATTGAAGTATTTTTCACTCGGATTAGTTCCACAAGACCAGAAGTAGATGTAATTAAACTACGAACACAAACAGTCTGCTGTTTCTGATCCAGTGCAACGAAAGAAAATAAGAGTCTCCAGAAATTCTTCTTAGTAATGTGAAGGAAAAATTCTTCACAAACAAATGTTCTTCAATGAAACGAAAACAGATTCTTGAGAGCGTAGATGACGTCCTCTTGACCAATCAGAAGTCTATCTTCAAAACAAAGTACATATTCAAAGTCCTATCTCACGAGTGGCCTGACTTGTCCACGATGCAGAACACCGAGGCTCGGAATACATAGGACGCGGGATCACAGCGTACGGGTGACGAAGGCGACGTCCGATCCGAGGCGGTGTCCAAACAGTGATGGTGCATCAATCTCTGACTGGCGAAGACGGAACGCGCTCTAACCGGTTTCGCTCGGGCAGAAATACTCACGCGGCGGAAGGTTACAATTTTCCTATTGGCTATCGAAGTTGCAGCGGATGTAGCATGAGGTGCATGTCTGGAGCGATGCTTGTTGCTATCCTCTGCGCCCTCTGACTGGTTACGGGAGACCCTCTGGAGGATAAGCCGGATACCGCAGAAACCAGCCTGAACTCAGGAATCGAGCTTATGATGATCCGCTAAGTATAGATGCGTTATCGGTCGGCGGCGTCGAAAGCTAAACCAAGGACACACCATTAATAATAATAATAATGATATGTTCCCTGACACACGTCTTATATGAAGCAACTTGGTTTTCGCTGGGATTTGACCAAAGAACATGCACCCTAGGACTCTGCAGGCTTCGTAAGCTTCCTGCTTGGTTTACACTCAGTTTGGCTTAGTGGATCTGATTCCTAATCAGCCAGTGAGAACAGTGACAAAGAAAAATAAATTCGCATTAGTTACTTACAAGGGAAGTGCGTGACTTTGAACGCTCAGAACCGCTTTGAGTATAAATTGCTCGTCACTATAGAGTGATATGAGCAATCTGCATGTAACACTGCGCGTCTTAATACGAAAAACATCTGAATAATCACCTGTTCAAGGTCTAACTTTGGTAACGTGAAGAAACAAAATGTCGGTATAATGGGACAAAAATAAGCGTGTTATTAATGTCTTGACTTATTCATAAATTTGCCTCTGCTTGAAAAAATTACGCTATTTGAACAGTAAACTTTTCTGCTGACCTGATAGTGTTGCACAGCTATTCAGTCCTCAAATTACGGGTTGAAATCAGGAGCTGTTATTGGGATTACAGATCAGCGTCCAAATGAGAAGTTATTTCAAAGCCGTGCTAGGGCTCGGCAGTTCTGTGTGCTGTCTGCCTACCGGACTAACGACTTTAACATCAAAATGCAGTACGAGTGAGTGTGATTCTAGTGCATTAATTAAACAAATTAACAATAATCTACGAAGTATGGGCACATGTAATTTATCGGGAACACCGTCACAGTGAGACAGCCAATTAGATTTGCAAATAACTGACTATATTTGTTAACTAACGGTTACCTAGTGTGGTTGAGTTGTAGGACAATCGGGGTTACAGCTCAAAAGCAAGTGTGCGCTTGACAATATCGATTTATTCTCATTAAAATTCCACATAAATCACTGAAAATAACATAAGCGATTAATATCGCGCGAACATCAGTTCTCTGAACATTAACAGCGAACAGTGTCTCACTAGAAGCTGACCTGTATCTGAATATACCGCTAACACACTGTAGAATACCTCAAATGTAACGGGAAGAGTGCTTCGAAAGCTCCTCCAGCTTTCGTAATCTGCACAGCTCACGAACGTAAAGTAATCGAGTGCAAGACCTGCGGAATAAGACAAGTAATCAAGCAACCCAAGTTGTCCAGCAAGTACTACAAATTGTGAGCTGCTCAGATAATGTACAGCTCTAATTGTAAAATGTGAAACTTATTTATAACTCAGAGAACGTGTGCCAGAACGCACAGGTCAGCGCCGACTGCAAACCTGTACTCCTCCAAATCTTAATCACGCTAATATGTCTTCAAACCAGCATAACCGTTCCGACACTGGGACCGCAACCCGACTATCATCACTGACCGCTCGTCCCAGAGTGAACCATTTCTCCGACGTTTGCTCAAGCCTTTGAGATCAATGGGTGGACTCCCGCCTGTTGTCGCAAGTCGTTTTGTACTGGAAGCTTCCAGAAGGCCAGCGACATAACATCCAGAGGAAGCAGGTGTTTATAATGGATTATTAAATGAGGGTGTCAACAATGGTACCCTTACATGTGGAAGCAACAAACACTCAGTAATTCAGAGTTATGCCACGGGACAGAGTGAACTTAAGTCCCCATGAGGTCATAATGGTGTAGATTTGCTGTGATTTTCAGAAATTACTTTATATGGACGTCGGGTTAATTCCATCATTTTAATTATTGTATCAACTTTTTCTTTTGCTCTAATTTTTATTTGTATCATTCTTTTTCCACTTACAAACTTTGTTCATGCGGTTTTAATTAACTTTGTGTATTAATTTTGATTTAATTTCTTTCGCTTTATCGTTCTATATTTCTGTCCACGTTATTGTCTTCATTATCTCTATTCCTTATTTGCTTGAATTCCTTTATTTCTGTTTAAATCCTCATCTGCAATACTTTGTCAATAAGGGAATAGGAATTTATGTTTTAAATGTTTGTAAGACAATTACCAGGCAAAAAAATGCGGTATGTTCTAACAAAAAACATTTTTGACACCAGTGCATATTCAATACCAACGAGCTTGCCACAGTGGCAACGTTGGTTCCTATCAGATCACCGATGTTAAGCGCTGTCGGATGGATGACAGTCCGGGTCTGCTGAGCGCTTTTGACAAGCAGGGTGCACTCAGCTCTTTTGGAGACCGATTTAGGAGCTGCCTCACTGAAAAGTGGTGGCTCCGGTCATGAAAGCTGACAATGGCCACGAGAGTGGTGTGCTGACCACATGGCCCTCCATATCCGCATCCAGTGACGCCTATCGGCTGAGGATGACATGGCGACTGCTGGGTACAGATCGGCCTTCTGAGGCCTGTTTGAATGGAGAGAGAGAGAGAGACTGAGATTGCATAGTCACTAGAAATAGATTATTTCGTCTTCTGTTTTTTAATTGATAAATAGGCATTTTCAAATGTTTAAACATTAGCTAAATAAATATAATCAAACTTACATCCACGTTGGAAAAAGAATGATACCAACAAAACATGAGAACAAATTAAAAAGTTCAAACTGTGATAAAAATGATGTGACAAAGGAATAGAAAAAATTACATTTAAACCATTTAACTGAATAAAAATAATAATCAAGATCATTTCGATAAATACTTAAAAATAAAAGAAATATTAAGGAGTAAGCAAAATGGGAACTCATAGCCTTCTGCATGTAAGACACTTATAGTACCCACTATGGTACAGAACCAGTTTATAGGTCAATGCCTTTTTGAAGATAATGAGCACCACGCAAAACTCCGAAATTTTTTTCGTCGATTACTCGCAAACGAGGACCCAGCGGGGTGAGAGGCTGCAGGGTGTGGCACATGGGACCTTAACCTACATTACCGTACAGATGGTTTCAAAAAGTCGATCACACTACTGGGGACCTCTCCTTGTCAGCCTAGGAAGTGGCTTTAGCAGAAACACGTCTTACTCTGTGATATGAAAACAGCGGAGGAGAGGTCGACTTAGACAAGCAGCACCAGGTCGCCATGCCCAGACCTCCATCACCGCCAGCCTTCCCCCCCCCCCCCACGCCCACTCCCACCCCCACCCCTACCCCACCTCACCACGCCCTGACCACCATCCCCCGACCACCAGCAGCTGCGACATCTCTTCCGCGACTGATCCGCCCTCTGGGTCTTCGGCAGAGGGGTCTGTGGTACAGCTACAGTAATGCAACGAACTGGAATTGAATCAAAATGACGAGCAGGAAACGTTGCAACAACACAACGTCACCTCTCAGCTGACAACCAGAGACAATTTCAGCACTGGAATTCATTGAAAAATTCTGCACTTCCATATACATCTGCATGTACATCATACTCCATGAGTCACCTAACGATGTGTGGCGTTGGTTTCTTCTGGTACTTCTAACTGACTCCCCTTCCCTGCTCCACTCGCGAATAGCGCGTGATGTGAATGTTGTCGGTAAGCCTATGTATTAGCTCTAATTTCTCGAATTTTCTCGTCATAGTTCAAATGGTTCTGAGCACTATGGGACTTAACATCTGGGGTCATCAGTCCCCTAAAACTTAGCAGTACTTAAACCTAACTAACCTAAGGACATCACACACATTCATGCCCGAGGCAGGATTCGAACCTGCAATCGTAGCGCCTAGAACCGCTCGGCCACACCGGCCGGCTTTTCTCGTCGTAGTCATTTCGCGAGATCATGTGGGAGGAGCTAATATGTTGTTCGACTCTTCCCAGAAAGCAGTCTCTTACGATTTTACCAGCAGAGGGGTCTGCGGTACAGCTACAGTAATGGAACAACGCCTCCCTCATAGCGTTTATTATTGGAATTTATTGAGCATCTCTGTAACGCTCTCGCGTGGATTAAGCGATCTTGTGATGATACGAGCCGCTCTTCATTGGATATTCCCTATCTCTTCTATGAGTCCTACCTGCTATGGAACCCAGACTGATGAAGAGTATCTGAGAAAATATCGAACAACCACCTTGTAACCCACTTCCTTCGTGGACGAGTTACATATCCTTAAGATCCTTATGAAATGTCCCCTTAGAAAAATTATATACGTGACTGTGCTTAAACTGACACACAATATTTTTTAGCGCAACGCAATCTGACTTTCGAAAATCCCTACAAAAGAATGGCCCTGACTAACATTAACCTATACCTTTTACAAATCACTTACCTCACCAAAAATCTTCGTTACTCGAATTACTGCAATACAGCGAGCGCCACTACTGCCAGCTAAATAAAAGATTCAAACTACTGAAGGCACTAACTACTAATAGGCATAGTTAGCAATGAAAGATTTTGATACAGAACAAACAATGTATTTACCTCAATAGTGTTCAAAAGTCATAATGTATATAGCAGTTCATGACATCCAGTCTTACAAATTTCAAAACTCCGCCATCTCTCTCCCCACATCCACCACTGCTGGTGGCTCACCTCCAACTGCGCAACGCTACGCGCTGTTAACATCCAGCTGCCCAACACTACAATGGTAGACAACAATGCAAACTAGCCACAGACTGCACACAGCACAGCCAGTGATTTTCATACAGAGCGCTACATGGCGTTACCAATATAAGAACCTAAACAGCCTACTTACATAGCCCCCATGCTCCCCACAAAAAAATTTACAAATTGTCTTGGGCAGTGGCCAATAATGATTTGATAAAATTTTTCATAATTACTATAACAAAGATATCAAATGCACACACTTACTGATACAATGTTGGTCAAAAGCTAAAATTTTCTCACAGTCCATAAAGACAGTCCTGATCATTCATCACAGTAAAATTGCAATGTTTTTCTCAAAGTCTGAGCAGTTAAAGAGAATGCACACAGAAGTAGTGGATTTCCATGCAGTCTTGAAGAAGTAGCGTTGTCCTCCCAATGGAAAGACAGTGCTGACTCTCGACATGCAGACAGGTAATGGGCCACAACAGAGCAAACCCACAGCAGAGTCATTCGAAGTTTTGAAGAATCCACCAGAGGAGCAGACCCACTGTAGTCCTGGTAGAGATTGTGGTATTGGTGGGCCACCGGAGGTGCAGACCCACTGCAGTCCTTGTAGAAATAATGGTACTGGTGAGTCAGCAAAGGTGTGGACCCACTGTAGTCCTTGTAGAAATAATGGTATTGGTGGGCCACCAGAGGTGCAGACCCACTGCAGTCCTTGTAGAAATAATGGTACTGGTGAGTCAGCAAAGGTGTAGACCCACTGTAGTCCTTGTAGAAATAATGGTATTGGTGAGTCAGCAAAGGTGTAGACCCACTGCAGTCCTTGTAGAAGTAATGGTATTGGTGGGCCACTAGAGGTGCAGACCCACTGCAGTCCTTATAGAAATAATGGTATTCGTGGGCCATCAAAGATGCAGAACTACTGTAGTCCTTGTACAGATGGCCAGTAGCCATCTGTTGTGACTGTGCAGGTGCACAGTCACCATTGAAGAGTCTTGCGGATAATATAGCAAGTCCATAACCACCACTTGTGCACTCACAAGGTTTTTGGAATTGTCCTTAGAACCAGCAATGCTGTTATCCAGTCCCTTGCTGAATTGTTAACACACGTGCAAACACTAACAGTCCCTACTTCTCACATATTGTCCATATAGTACGACCAACAGAAACGTGTGCAGTGAAATGTAACTTACAAGTTAATAATATGATGAACTGGTGACAATTACAATTTTATAACATGAGAATACAATTACAAAGATACAGAAAACATCATTAAAAACATAATAATACAGATAACATTTATAGTAATACAGGCTTTACAAAAGAATCGAAATAACATATACATCAGTGTTACAGAACAGATAATGTCTAAACATCTTTACAAAGTAAATAACATATTATTAATACAAATTATATTTGAGGATAACAGTATTCTTCATCATAGTGAATGTAGCTGAGTATTAGAAAAATTCTACAACATAAATCGTATCAGATAAACACATAAAGACAGGATGAACACAAATACACAAGGGTACACAAACATGTAGCGGAATAATACAAAAGGAAAGGACAGGGTTTGTTTTACTGTAGTCTTTTGCAAACAAAACCTTTTTTTTCTTGGAGATCTCCCGTCGTTCATCATTATTCCCAAAAAGTCCTATCTATACCTGCTTTCTGTACTTTTTTCGTATAACTTCTCAATGCATTTCTTCCAATTCATCGCAACTCATTCTCTTATATAGTCTACTCCCTCTTAAGCTAACTTAAATCTACTGAGCTCAGATGCTAAACTAAGGGACGATGCAATGCAGCAGCACAAAACAATTAGTACAAACAGCAATGACAAAAAATTCAAATTGGCAAAGCAAGCTGCAGTAAATCTAAATTACCATTACAACTAATATGAGCCAATGTGCAGCAACAAGAAAAATAAATAAGTAGTAAAACTAGCTTAATAGAGTAATACAAAGTGAAATTTAGTAGCACTATGCCTGGAAAACAGCCGCAGCAAATGTAATAACTTATATCTAAGCATGACAAAGCTCAAGCAAAAAAAATATTACAGTAAAAATGGCCATGTTTAATACGTATGTCACATCTTAACACTAGGGTGATGCATCACTGTAACTTGCTCTAGCAGACAAGTTACCAAGTCACTGACAAAAATTATGTATACAATTCCTGTGAAGTGGAAATGTCTTTTTGTGCTCCATCATTTTTTTTGGAGTACATCCATCATAAAGTTATTTTTTACTGGATCTGTAGGCATAAAATATTTATATTAGTACATCTATAAAATTTTATTTTAACCAATGCTGCAGTGCAGCTAGAAACTAGATATTAAACAAAATAGGCAAAGCAAGGCGTGAAATGTCATTCACTAGCCATATGTCATTTCATAATGCAGTAAACAATCTTTCAACTAGCAAGACAATAGACATGAAATGTTTCTCATCATTTCATTTCAGTAAATATCATAAATTAAGAACTCTACAGTGTTATCATGTTTTCAAGTTTGAGGGTGTCGTATTTACGATGCTTTCTACAAAGGAATGTCAATAGCGAGGATAATGGCCTCTTTTTTTTTCTCCACCTGTGCCTCTGAAAGGCACACACTAATGGCTTTTTCCAGACGTCTGTCACGCAGCTGGGTGCCCACGATGCATTACGTGAAGGTGGTCACTTAACTTTCTTACTGAAATATTTACGACAGCAGTTTCCGCTACAATGACAGTCTCATATAAAAATATTTCACAGGTCAAGAATTTGCGTTGCAAATCTGTAGAAACAAAATCCTATTGATATAACAGTGTCCAAAAAATTTTCGTCGGCATTGTAATACATTCACGCATTTACATACATTTCATAACTCTTAAAGTACAATTCTTGGTTTCCAACAACCTTTTTCACAAACCAGAGTCCATAACCACTACTCATTATTCCTTACCTTATTCGTCGACACTTCTTCAATATTTCATCATAACAGATACGTAGCATAATCAAATAACTCATATAGCATCAGCTTATTGATCATAAACATACCGCAACAGCATAATACACATAGTCATCGTAATAATAACATCATAACACCTCAGTCAACTCTCAAAATCGTCGTAGCTTCCTCCAATAATTTCAAAACCTAAAAAAAATTCTCTGCTCATGTCATAAGTGTCATCTGCTTCAAACGTACTTTAAAAATCGTGATCCCATACCAAATATATCATTCAAAGCTCTCATAATATGACAATGGGTCCGAAAAAATATGAACAGTTCACAAAGTACAGACAAAATACAATTTCGTAAGTGTGAAGTTATCCAACGGTGTAATTACGTAAACGTCTGTCACAGCCGTAGTATAAAAGTTTGTCTCTCTCAGTTAAATGATCAGATAGCTGTGTAATTATGTGTTAGAGAAATAGGGTACCGATGTGTAAAGTTGTGTAAGCAAATACCATATTAGCTAGGGGTCCTTGTGCTTGCCAAACACATGATACAGAAAGTAAGCGTGTACCCCCCTGAGGATTAATGTAATTATACCCTCAGGTGTTACAGATTATTGCAATGGAATGAAATGTATCATGGAAAACCTTTGTATCATTGTACTTCAAATATCTTTAAAAATAAATGTTTTAAGTACAAAATTAATCACTCAAATACGTACACTGTAGCGCTAAAACGTGCGCCATGTTGTAAGATAATCTCTGTGGGAGTCTCGTAGTTATTGTCCTCCGACAGCTAAGTTCTGCAGAAGTCAATGTACTTACCTCATGATAAACAAAAGTGAAATGCTTTGCGTATAGATATCTTAGTTATTACGCTTATTGTTGTGATGAAGAAAGTGCTTTGCTGT
Source organism: Schistocerca serialis cubense (assembly GCF_023864345.2). Classification (NCBI taxonomy): domain Eukaryota; kingdom Metazoa; phylum Arthropoda; class Insecta; order Orthoptera; family Acrididae; genus Schistocerca; species Schistocerca serialis. Next base: position 628,119,845 of record NC_064642.1, on the reverse strand, counting down.
AACGTATTGTTGTGCTACGGAAAAGGCTGTCTCCTTGTAGCTATACCACAAAAGTTACTACTAAAACATGTTTTACTTTCCAGAATAATTCAGAAAAACTGTGCAGATATAAAACAGATACACCGCAAAAGCAACATTGTAAATTGTCACTCATTAGTAACGTCGTGTTATAATCGTGTAGCTGTCACATAAACTAACCACTGTGTCATCTGGTATCTCACAGAAAGTACTTTAAATCCAGAATGTATCTTCAAGTAAACCAAAATGTTGCATTAAAATCTCATTAGCAGTACCAGTATATGTCCTAAGTATGTAAGCCTGATAGTCGTTACGTAATCGTGCAACTAACAAGCAAGAATGTACAAATACAACACTGTGTCGTCTGTTCACTATAACAATGCATTCGTAATTTCTGTTTGAAAATGTTCCCTAGATTCTAGACTGGATATTTAACTTCAAACATTGTTGCATGTTAACAGTTTCTTAAGTCTGACAAAGCATACTAGAAGGGAAAAATTTTATGGCAAAGACAAAGTTAAAAAGCAGATTATCTTTCAATAAACGGTTTTACATGTGAAATGTGGTGTAAACCTTTACTCTTCCTAGTACGCAGAGTTTCAACTTCAACGCAATTATCATGTGGTATACGTCGGATTCTGTAAGGTCCATTGTAAACCAGAAAGAATTTGTGACTCAAGTGTTTCTTCTTATGTCACAACGAGAACTTTCTGACCAATATATAATTTCTGTGCATTTGCTTTACCGTGTAGTTTTCTCCTTTTGTCTGCTGCAGATTTTATATTTTTAATAGCCAAATCAGTAATGCCTTTGTGTCGAAGTTTACGTGTATTCAGAAAAGGTACAAGCTCTCTGATTCTGTTCAGTGGTTCTTCATTCTTTAGTACAAGAGTAGGTGGTAAAGCAGTGGAGTCGTGAGGCATTTCATTCAGCACGTTTTGAAATAAGTGTAAATATCTGTCCCAATGCTGATGCTTTCTGTGACAATAAAGTCTGCAAAGATTATTGATTTCTTTCATAATCCGTTCAGACGGGTTACAATGTGGTGAGTACAATGAAATAAAAACAGGTTTGATTTTATGATTCCAAAGCATGCGTGACCAAACAGCAGATCTGAATTGCGGTCCGTTATCTGAAATGACTTTACTAACATGTCCAACTTCACATAAGAAATTTTTAACAAAGGCGTTGGATACAGACCGTCCAGTGGCTTTACGTAGTGATGTGAAAGAAACAAATTTTGAAGTAAGTTCAACAGCGACTAAAACGTACGAAAATCGATTCGATGTTCTGACAAGGGGTCCCAAGAGATCAACAGCAGCAAATTCCTTTAATTTAGAAGGAATAATAGGAAACAACTGACCACAATGTGAGATAGTAGATGGTTTAGCCTTTTGACAAAGTTTACAAATAGACAAGACTCTTCGAATTCTCTTTTCCATATTGTTAAAATAACAAGTCATCCAAAGAATATGATAACATTTTCGTGGACCAAAATGCGCGTAGCTGAAATGAATGTACCAAATGAGCTTATTAACAAAATCGTCAGGAATGCAAGGTACCCATAGCTTGTCATCAACAGTGCAGCGTTTGAAGAGTATGTTGTTTCTAACCAGATAATAATGCCGAATTAGTGTGTGTGTCTTTTCAGCCCATTTACTTTTGATGTCTTTCCAAATCGGATCTTTATCTTGTTCATGAGCAATGTCCTTTAAAGATGTGGTGATGAAGTTTTCAAAGGCGACTTTCTGAATGTAAAGAATACTGAAATTTTTTTTGAGGTTGCCGCCTTCTGTGTTACTTTTCTCAAGCCCAGCCGGTGCGCATGACAGTGCGTCCGCAACAATGTTCTCCTTGCCGGGAATGTAGACTATTGTGAAGCGGAAATCTTGCAGAAACAATGCCCAACTAAAACGTTTTGAAGACATAAGAAATTGTAATGCACGATGATCACTGTGTACTTTTACGTGCTTACCAGAAAGAAAGAAACGGAATTTGTTAAATGCCCAAACGATAGCTAAAGCTTCTAATTCAGTAACGGAATAATTTTTTTCAGATTTTGTTAGCACTCGGCTAGCAAAAGCAATGGTTTTTTTGAACAGTAGTGTCATTTTCTATGGCTTCTTGAAATAAGTGGGCACCAAGACCGACTTTAGAAGAATCCGTGCTAAAGCAAAAATCTTGTGACAGATCTGGATGAGCTAGTATTGGCGCGTTAAGTAGCGATTCTTTCAAAGAATTGAATTCCAACTGTGCTTGTTCGTCCCAGTTCCAAATAGTATTTTTTCCAGTGAGAGAACAAAGTTTTGGTGTAACTAGAATTTGCATATTCAGAAAACGACGGAAAAAATTTACGAGACCTAGAAAACTGCGGACTTGTCTTTTTGTGGATGGAACTGGAATGGCTCTGATTGCTTATGACTTTTCAGGATCCGGCAGAATGCCTTCAGAAGAAATAATATGTCCCAAAAACCTCACCTTTGACCTACCGAATTCACACTTTTCCAAGTTAACTGTAATTCCAGAGTCTGCAAAAATACGTAACAAACTGTTGAGGATGCGATTATGTTGTTCCCATGAGGCTTCTGCTATTAGAATATCATTCACATATAAGGTGATGTGATGTTTTAAGAAATCAGGTAATATGGAATTTAGCCCGCGAATGAACGCTGCCGAAGAAATGTTCAAACCAAAAGGAAGTTTCCGAAATTGATAACAAACGACGAAACAAAGAAAAGCTGTGTATTTTCTACATTCTGGATAAAGTTCGATCTGATAAAAGCTGGATCTGAGATCAATAGAAGACAACACTTTTACACCATTAAAATTTTGAAGAAGTTCTTCCATCGTCTGCGGCCTGTCTGTTTCAGGAATGATGATAATATTGATTTGTCTCGAATTTAAGACAAGCCTGATCGATCCATTTTTCTTCTCAACAACATGTAATGGATTGTTGTATGAGCTTACTGCAGGCTCAATAATGCCCTCATTAAGCATAGATTGTATTTCTGTTCTAACACGGTCCCTATAATGCGCCGGAATTACGTATGGTCTAACACAAAATTTAGTATGCTCACAAACACGAAATTGGTATTGAAATCCCTTGATTGTTCCTGTTTTGTGAGTAAAAACTGTGGAATGTGCTTGTAAAATCTCAAAAAGGTCTTGCCTATCAGTGGCATTACAATTCTCAATTGTTTGAATTTTATTCTGAATTAACTCATTAGTATCAAATATGTCGTCGATATCATCCCTGTCAGTACTTGCAGAGTGATTGTTAGTGTCTAGTTCCATAGAAAATTCCGAACTGTTGTCTAACAGAAGGTAAAGCCGATTAATTTCCTCGTCATGGTTTGAGAGCCAATCTTCAAATTTCAAAGCTATTGACTTACCTTCTTTCCCCGAACTTATTTCAGCATCGTGAAAGTTTAAGATTGCTTTGTATTCATTCAAAAAGTCTACTCCCAATATAATTTCCGCCGACAATAATGGAACAATAAGAAAGTTCCTAGAGAAGCTGTGGCTTTGACAAAAGAATTCTAAGTTGGTTTGTTGGCGTACATCTACACTTTTTCCAACGATTGCACCTTGTAATTTAATCTTACGTAATGGAAGTGTGGGGCAATCGTTCGATTTGTTGCATTTGCTAAAGGCTGTTTCACTAATTACTGAAATGGGACTGCCAGAGTCAAGTACTGCAGTAAATTTTACGTCATTTACTGTAATGTGAATCACAGGATATGCAATGTTGTTATGTTTTACGCCGCATTCCTGGAGTAAGATGTCCCTAATGTCTTCCATTTTTATGTAATTACTAGCTACGGCAGCTGTGTCGTCAGTTTCACACGTACGTTTTGTGGCTGCCAGCGGTATGAGTCATTGCCTATTGTCTCTTTGTTGACGCGCGTCGTTATTGGGATTTGGAGACCTAACTTCTACAAATTCACCTCCTCGAGAGGGCCCTGCTCTGTTTGAATCCCACCAGTTCTGATGCAATTCAGGTCTGTCGTTACGATCATATCGTCTGTGGTCATGTCGGTAGATTCCATAGTTTCTTTCTTGTTGGTCACGTGGTGGAGAATTTCTCCCTGAATCGTAACTGCACGCTGGACCATTGCGTCTAAAGTTATTCTGTCTCCCCTGATAATATTTATTTTGGTTCCCATATTGTCTGTTTCTCTGATTGTCTCTGTGATAGTTATTACTGCGGAGAGGTGATCTTTCCCTGTAATTATTACTACTCTGCCAACGGTTGTCATACGGGTGGTGTCTGTTTTGGTCACGATTTGTGTTGTGAGAATAGCCTTGTTGCGTCCAGTTATTGTTTATTTCATAGCGGAATTGCGACGGATGTGACCTGTAATAGTTGTGTTCCTGTTTTCGCGTTCCGCGATTGTCAGTGTCAATTTCTAATTCTTGTAAGAGCCCCTGAAAAGCGTCAATTTCGTCTTTGCAACGCCCTGCCAAAATAATATGTCGTAAATGTTCAGGCAATTTGATTAAGCAAATGCGGATGAGTTCTGAGGGGCTGTATGGGTTTGACAGGTACTGATTCTTGTGCAACATGTCTTCAAAATATTTCACAAGACTGGAAAATTCAGATTGTTCGAAATGTTTCATGATTATGATGCCATGTTTTAGTCTGTCTTGTGTGGCTTGAGACCAATATGCTGAGAGGAAGGCATGGTAAAACTCTCCTTCACTGTGGCAATCATGAATGACCGAACGCATTCTTACAGCTGGTTCATTCTCTAAGTAGCCACACATAAATTCTAATCTGTGTTCTAATGACTAGTTGGGAGGAAAACAATGAGAGAATTGATGAAGCCATGCTCGTGGATGAATGTCGTTGCCAGAATTCTTAAATGTTTTGAATTCACGTGTAGTATGAACAGCTTATTGTCAAAATCATCGTGTCGGCGAGTTGCACATCGCTCATTGTTACTTCTTTTCGGCGGTTCCATCTCAAAATTCAATGCGCCTTGTCAATTTCTTTCATAATTTCCGAAGTGTCCTGTGTTATTATTTTGTGGTTGTTCCGTATTTCTATATCCCTCTTCCCGTACTGGAGCGCGAGTGCCCTCTGAAATATGTAATTCTTGTATTACTTGTGCCAACTGATCTTGTACTTCCCGGATTTCTCTTTTGTACTGTGTATTGATTTGATTTTGATTTTGTTTGAATTTGTTCATATTCTGCAGTGTCCGTGAAGGCTACAGGTCTTGTGTCATTCAGATCATCATCTACCTTTGTAGATAAGTTAGTGAACTGATCTGAAAGTTCTGCTACTTTATCCGATAGTGAAATTATTTCCTCTGTGTGTTTTTCTGAACCAAGTTTCAGAGTGTCCATTTGTGTTGAAATCGTATCTACTGTGTCCTTTAAATTTTCCTGAGTTTTTGCAAGTTGCGTAACCAAATTGGTAGATGCAACTGAATCAATTTTAGCCCACAAGGTCTCATGATTTTCATGAACAATGGTTTGCAGTTCTTTTATGGCTGCTTCGTGATTCTGTAATGCATTTTCATGACGCGAGAAAATAGGTTGGAAATGCTCACAAATTTGTGTTTTTACGTCATTACAGACTTTTTGACATTTCAATTCAATGTTATGTAACTCAGTAGTTAAATCTTCAAGTGTTTGTTCAAGTGTGGTGTCTAACTTTTGAAGCTTTTGCTGTGTTTGTCTCTGATTTTGTTCCATTGTGTCTAACTTTTGAAGATTTTGTTCCATTGTGTCTAACTTTTGAAGATTTTGTCCCATTTGTTTCTGATTTTGTTCAAGCGTTGTGTCTAACTTTTGTACCCTTTGTCCCATTTGTTGCGTTAACTGTAATAACAATGCACTCGTGTCTGAAACATGTTCCTCAGTGCTATTCGGCAGTGCATTTGAACCGGCAATATTCGCTTTTTGAAAAGCAGAAAATGTGTCTTGATTTATTTGAGAAAACGGTGAGGACGCAAAACCTGAATCTACAGTATTTGCAAGATTGTGTCCTGTCATTTCGGAATCCTGAGGCGAGCTGTTGCCGACCGATCGATCGATAATGCTTCCCTGTTCACTAATTGTTTCACTGCCTACACCATTATTTGCAGCCCGCTCCATTTCCCTATGCACAATAACCAAATTACTACATTGAACATTAGTTAATTTATTACACGATGGCGCTAAAACACTGCTTTCGTCTTCACTGTCATTTCTCAGTTTACTTTGGAGCCTAGTATTACGTTTTTCACACGCCATTATTGTCACAATATTTCACACGACAACACAGAAAAACACAATTTGAAGAGCAAAAATAAGAGAACACATTAACATAGCATTGAAAATAATATCTCGTTAATTGCAAGCGCAGCTGCGAAATACTTGGTGCAAATCTACATGCATGCCACAACTGTTTTACTGTACAAGAATGAAAGACTGCAACTACAAAGGAGATTTTCTCTACAATTACGCGCTAGCAATAAACAAAATCCACACTAATTACACAAACTACAAGAACAAAATCAGAAGATTCCAGTGAGGTATCCTCGGCTAAGGGTCATTGGATATTCCCTATCTCTTCTATGAGTCCTACCTGCTATGGAACCCAGACTGATGAAGAGTATCCGAGAAAATATCGAACAAGCACCTTGTAACCCACTTCCTTCGTGGACGAGTTACATATCCTTAAGATCCTTCTGAAATGTCCCCTTAGAAAAATTATATACGTGACTGTGCTTAAACTAACACAATATTTTTTAGCGCAACGCAATCTGACTTTCGAAAATCCCTACAAAAGAATGGCCCTGACTAACATTAACCTATACCTTTCACAAATCACTTACCTCACCAAAAATCTTCGTTACTCGAATTACTGCAATACAGCGAGCGCCACTACTGCCAGCTAAATAAAAGATTCAAACTACTGAAGGCACGAACTACTAATAGGCATAGTTAGCAAATGAAATATTTTGATAGAGAACAAACAATGTATTTACCTCAATAGTGTTCAAAAGTCATAATGTATATAGCAGTTCATGACATCCAGTCTTACAAATTTCAAAACTCCGCCATCTCTCTCCCCACATCCACCACTGCTGGCGGGTCACCTCCAACTGCCCAACGCTACGCGCTGTTAACATCCAGCTGCCCAACACTACAATGGCAGACAACAATGCAAACTAGCCACAGACCGCACACAGCATAGCCAGTGATTTTCATACAGAGCGCTACATGGCGTTACCAATATAAGAACCTAAACAGCCTACTTACACTTATTACGAAAATTCTGGCAACTGCTTTTTCTACTATTTGTTTAATATGGTCATTCGAGTAAAGGTCGCTCTGAGTCGTCACTTCAGATATTTTACGGCAGCTACTGATTTCAACAATCTCTCATCAATAGTATAATGTACAGCAGTGGATTTCTTTTCCTATGTGTGCGCAATGTGTTATATTTATATACTTTCAGGATCCGTTGCCAGAGCCTGCACCATTCATCAGTCCTCTGCAGGTCATTCTGCAAATTGATACTATCTTCTGGCGTTGCTTCTTTCTTATAGACAGCCCCGCATCATCTTCGAACACTCTTAAAGAGCTTCCGATATTTCCACTAGATCATTTGTATGTATTGTAAACAGTAACGGTCTTCACACACTCCTCTGGGCCATTCAGGAAATTACCACCGAGTGGGAAAGCGCAGAGGTTAGCACCGTGACTCGCATTCGGAAGGACAATGGTTCAAACTTGCATACGGCCATCCTGATTTAGGTTTTCCGTGAGTTCCCTAAATCGCTTAAGATTAATGCTGGGATGGTTCCTCCGAAAGGGTACAGCCGCTTTCCTTCCCATTATTTCCTAATCCCAGCTTGTGCTCCGTCTCTAATGACCTCATTGTCGGCGGAACGTTAAACGGTACTCTGTCCTCCACCTCCTCCGGAAATTACTTTTACATCATTCTGCTTTGTTCCGCTAAGGGGACGCGTTGAGTTTTATCTGTTAGGCCACTCGCAAATCTGGTCCGGTACAAGGTAAGCACGTATGTTTTTCACTAAACAGCAGTGTGGGACGATGTTAAATACATTCCTGAAGTCAAGAAACATGGCATCAACCTGAGGGCGATTGTCTACAGCGCTATGGATCTCACGGAGGAGCAGAGCGACCTGTATTTCACCAGATGTCTGTTTGCGGAATCCATGTTGATTTTTAAAGAGGAGATTTTAGTCCTCCAGAAACGTCGTAATAGGTGACAACAAAGCATGTTCCACAATTCTACAACAATAATTATTGACGTCAACGATACAGGCCTATAATTATGTTCATTTGTTCTATGACCGGTCTTCAAAACGTGAATGATGTATGGCTTTTTCTTCCAGTCGATAGGTATCCTTGGATTCGCAAGCGATCTACGATAAACTGCTGCTGAAAGGGGAGCAAGTTCTTTCGCACTATCATTGTCGAACCTTATAGGTATTTCATCTGCGCCTAATGCCATTCCATTATTGAGAGATTCTAGTTGCTTTTCTGTTCCGCGATCGGCTATCTCAGTATCTTCCGTTTCGAAATTCGTACGATGACTAGAAGCAGGGACCCTGGTTCAAATGGCTCTGAGCACTATGGGACTTAACAGCTAAGGTCTTCAGTCCCCTAGAACTTAGAACTACTTAAACCTAACTAACCTAAGGACATCGCACAACACCCAGTCATCACGAGGCAGAGAAAATCCCTGACCCCGCCGGGAATCGAACCCGGGAACCCGGACGCGGGAAGCGAGAACGCTGCCGCACGACCACGAGCTGCGGACTAGGGACCCTGTTATGATCTTCTGCAGTGAAACAGTTTTGGAAGACCGATTTCAGTAATTCGGTCTTCTCTCTGTTCGCTTCCGTTTCGGTCCCAGTCTGGTCACTGAGTGAATGAGTAGAGGATATCGAACCGCTTACTGATTATACGTCAGACCAAAACCTCTTAGGGGTTTTACTCAGATCGGTTGACAAAATTTTACTTTCAAAGTCACTGAACGCTTTTCTCATTGCTGTCCTTACGCTATTTTTCGCTTCGTTTAGCTTTCGTTTGTCAGCTAGGTTTTGACTTGTCTCGAATCTGTGATGAGGCTCTCTTTGTTGACGGAGAAGTTTTCTAAGACGGCTATTAAACCACGGTGTGTCTTTCCCACCCCTTAAGACCTTTTTCGGACAATTCGTGTCTGAGGCATATTGAAAGACGCTTACGAATTTTTCACATTTGTCTCCACGTCTACGTTGTCAGCACTGAATATTTGATGTCGACTACTCTGATACTCTGCAATTTGGATCCTGCCACGCATGCTAAGGAAAAATGTTTTCCTACCTTTCTTAACATTCCTTGTAACACCTGCAGACACAGTTGCTATCACAGTTTTATGATCACTGGTACCTTCATCTGCGTTAACTGATTCGATAAGTTCAAGTCTGTTTGTTACTAGGAGGTTCAAGACGCTACCTTCACGAGTTGGTTCTTTAATTATATGCCCGAAGTAATTTTCGGACGAAACGGTCAGAATACTCTACAAGCATCCGACCACGATTTTTCACTGACCTTTGATGCGTAGTCTCACCCAGATGAATTCACATTTGGAATAAGTGATAACTTCTGCTAGATATTATCAGATACGTTACTGCAATAAATACGCCACCATTGATGACTAACCTATCCTTATGATAAATACTCCAGTCTTAACTTATGATTTCGTTGCTACCCACTTTCGTTCTCAATCAAAGTTCCGTTCCTAATACTATCTGGACATTATAAGCTTCAATAAGCGATACTAATTGGGGGACTTTTCGTTGGATGCTCCTGCAGTTTACTAATATCAAATTAACCTTTTCTATATCCGATCTGCAAGGACGAGAACTATTTGAGTGCATTATACATAATGTATATTGGATTTTGAAAGGAAATTCGTCTCTGTTCCGAAGAGGGACGTATAGGAAACCCCAATTGCACGCCAACGACATTGTCAGCTACGGTTGCAGTGGGGAGGGTGTCATCGAGATTGGACCATGGCTCAATGGAATTGTGTCTCCTCGTCGAATGAATCACGTTTCTTCATATACCAAGTCGATGGTCATGTCCGCATACGCCGCCATCCAGGCGAACTATTGCTCCAACCATGCACCGCGCTACCAACGCAGAAAGATCGGGGCAATATTATACAATAATGGACATTATACGTCTAGATCTACATCTACATGGATACTCTGCAAATCAGATTTAGTGCCTGGCAGAGGGTTCATCGAACCACCTTCACAATTTTCTATTATTCCAATCTCGTATAGCGCGCGGAAAGAATGAACACCTATATCTTTCCGTACGAGCTCCGATTTCCCTTATTTTATCGTGGTGATCGTTCCTCCCTATGTAAGTCGGTGTCAACAAAATATTTTCGCATTCGGAGGAGAAAGTTGGTGATTGGAATTTCGTGAGAACATTCCGCCGTAACGAAAAACGCCTTTCTTTTAATGATGTCCATCCCAAATCCTATATCATTTCAGTGACATACTCTGCCATATTTCGCGATAATACAAAACGTGCTGCCTTTCTTTAAACTTTTTGGATGTACTCAGTCAGTCCTATCTGTAAGGATCCCACACCGCGCAACAGTATTCTGAAAGAGGACGGACAAGCGTAGTGCAGGCAGTCTCCTTAGTAGGTCTGTTACATTTTCTAAGTGTCCTGCTAATGAAACGCAGTCTTTGGTTAGCCTTCCCCACAACATTTTCTATGTGTTCCTTCCCATTTAAATTGTTCGTAATTGTAATACCTTAGTATTTCGTTGAATTTACGGCTTTCAGATTAGACTGACTTATCGTGTAACCGAAGTTTAACGAGCTCCTTTTAGCACTCATGTGGATGACCTCACACTTTTCGTTATTTAGGGTCAACTGCCACTTTTCGCACCATTCAGATATTTTTTCTAAATCGTTTTGCAGTTTGTTTTGATCTTCTGATGACTTTATTAGTCGATAAACGACAGCGTCATCTGCAAACTACCGAAGACGGCTGCTCAGATGTCTCCCAAATCGTTTATATAGATAAGGAACAGCAAAGGACCTATAACACTACCTTGGGGAACGCCTGAAATCACTTCTGTTTTACTCGATGACTTTCCGTCAATTACTACGAACTGTGACCTCTCTGACAGGGAATCCCAAACCCAGTCACATAACTGAGACGATATTCCGTAAGCACGCAATTTGACTACGAGCCACTTCTGTGGTACAGTGTCAAAAGCCTTCCGGGAATCCAGGAATGCGGAATCGATGTGAAATTCCTTGTCTATAGCACTCAGCACTTCATGTGAATAAAGAGCTAGTTGTGTTTCACAGGGACGATGTTTTCTACACCCATGTTGACTGTGTGTCAATAGACCGTTTTCTTCGAGGTACTTCGTAATGTTCGAACACAATACATGTTCCAAAATCTCGCTGCATATCGACGTTACCGATATGAGCCTGTAATTTAGTGGATTGCTCCTACTACCTTTCTTGAATATTGGGGTGACGTGTGCAACTTTCCAATCTTTGGGTACGGATCTTTCATCGAGCGAACGGTTGTATATTATTGTTAAGTATGGAGCTAATGCATCAGCATACTCCGAAAGGAACCTAATTGGTATACAGTCTGGACCAGAAGACTAGCTTGTATTAAGTGATTTAAGTTGCTTCACTACTCCGAGGATATTTAATTCTACGTTACTAATGTTGGCAGCTGTTCTCGATTCGAATTCTGGAATATTTACTTCGTCTTCTTTTGTGTAGGCATTTCGGAAGGCTGTGTTCAGTAACTCTGCTTTGGCAGCATTGTCTTCGATAGTATCTCCATTGTTATCGCGTAGAGAAGGCATTGATTGTTTATTGCCGCTAACATACTTCACATACGACCAGAATCTCTTTGAATTTTCTGCCAGGTTTCGAGACAAAGTTTCGTTGTGGAAACTGTTATAGGCGTCTCGCATTGAACTCCGCGCTAAGTTTCGAGCTTCTGTAAAGGATCGCCTATCTTGGGGATCTCGCGTCTGTTTAAATTTGGCTTGTTTGTTTCGTTGTTTCTGCAACAGTGTTCTAACCCGTTTTGTGTACCATGGAGGATCAGCTCCGTCGTTTGTTAATTTATTTGATATAAATCTCTCAATTGCTGCCGATACCATTTCTTTGAATTTAAGCCACATCTGGTCTACACTTATATTATTAATTTGGAATGGGTGGAGATTGTCTTCACCTTGGCTTCATTGAACTTGCATCCCTTCGAAGGTTATATCGTTATATCTTCCCCGACGATGTTGTCATCTTCCATCTACATAACTGTCCATATTACGAGGTGCATTAAAGTTCTAAGGCCTCCAATTTTTTTTCTCCGGACTGGAAAGAGATAGAAACATGCGCATTGTTTTAAAATGAGGCCGCATTCATTGTCAATACGTCCCAGAGATGGCAGCACCGTACGGCAGATGGAATTTTACCACCAGCGGCGAGAATGAGATCTGTTTTAAATACTTAAAATGGCGATGTTTTCCTTACTTGAACAGCGTGCAATCATTCGTTTTCTGAATTTGCGTGGTGTGAAACCAATTGAAATTCATCGACAGTTGAAGGAGACATGTGGTGATGGAGTTATGGATGTGTCGAAAGTGCGTTCGTGGGTGCGACAGTTTAATGAAGGCAGAACATCGTGTGACAACAAATTGAAACAACCTCGGGCTCGCACAAGCCGGTCTGACGATATGATCGAGAAAGTGGAGAGAATTGTTTTGGGGGATCGCCGAATGACTGTTGAACAGATCGCCTCCAGAGTTGGCATTTCTGTGGGTTCTGTGCACACAATCCTGCATGACGATCTGAAAATGCGAAAAGTGTCATCCAGGTGGGTGCCACGAATGCTGACGGACGACCACATGGCTGCCCGTGGGCATGTTGCCAAGCAATGTTGACGCGCAACGACAGCACGGATGGGACTTTCTTTTCGTCGGTTGTAACAATGGATGAGACGTGGATGCCATTTTTCAATCCAGAAACAAAGCGCCAGTCAGCTCAATGGAAGCACACAGATTCACCGCCACCAAAACATTTCGGGTAACCGCCAGTGCTGAAAAAATGATGGTGTCCATGTTCTGGGACAGCGAGGGCGTAATCCTTACCCATTGCGATCCAAAGGGCACTACGGTAACAGGTGCATCCTACTAAAATGTTTTGAAGAACAAATTCCTTCGTGCACTGCAACAAAAACGTCCGGGAAGGGCTGCGCGTGTGCTGTTTCACCAAGACAATGCACCCGTACATCGAGCTAACGTTACGCAACAGTTTCTTCGTGATAACAACTTTGAAGTGATTCCTCATGCTCCCTACTCACCTGACCTGGCTCCTAGTGACTTTGGGCTTTTTCCAACAATGAAAGACACTCTCCGTGGCCGCACATTCACCAGCCGTGCTGCTATTGCCTCATCGATTTTCCAGTGGTCAAAACAGACTCCTAAATAAGCCTTCGCCGCTGCCATGGAATCATGGCGTCGGCGTTGTGAAAAATGTGTACGTCTGCAGGGCGATTACGTCGAGAAGTAACGCCAGTTTCATCGATTTCGGGTGAGTAGTTAATTAGAAAAAAAATCGGAGGCCTTAGATCTTGAATGCACCTCGTACAAGGCTGGGATCGTGCTGTAATGGTTTGAGGAGGGTGACAGTGAGCTCACGTTGGTATCTTGGCCAGCAAGTTCCTCTGATCTGAACTCAGTGAAAGACATCTGGGCACTTATCAGGCACCAGCCTGTCACTCGCAAAACACGGGCCCGTAATTTACGGGAATTGCGCGACCTGCGTGTAGGCATCTGGTGCCATATAGCTCCGGAAACTTACGAAGCACTTGTCGAACCCAAGCCAAGCAGAACTGCTGCTATATTGCGTTTCAAAGGTGGATTAAGCAGAAGCCATAATCATACAATGAAGGCTTTCACGACGGATGTTTCAGCTGCCGAGAATTCTTCCGGTTTGTATGGCCGTGGTCCATGGAATTCTTCTATCCATGACGTTTCTTCCAAGGCTACGATGGACATCTTCGGAGTCGGCAAGACTCAGCACAAACAGGAACACCTTCGAAGATGTCCAACGTAGCCTTGGACGAAACGTCAGGAGTAGAAGAGTTCCATGGACCACGGCCATACAACACGGAAGAATTCTCGGCAGAGGTCATAATTTTTTGCTTATCACTGGGTAGTATGTTCGTAATAGCTTAACGCTCAGTGTGATAGGTTGCGAGAAACAGCCACGGATCGAATCCCCACTGCGGTCAACCTGCCGTTGGTCTGGCCTCTTCGTCGGTCTGTATGTGGTTTATAGGGGATATTCCATTCATCTAGGCAAATGTTGGGCTGGTCTACAATCTGCTCCTCAAAAAATACGGCACACAAACAGTTAAAATACGGTACACACAACAATGGTTACACAATTCACAGATGGACGGCGCACAGTAATTCTCTCCCTTACATTTACTGACCACTGAGGCCACAGGAAAAATATCCTACCAGAAATTTAAAACAGTAATAAAAAACGCATCATGGAAAGCGCAGTCTCTGTACGACGGGATAAACACTGGGAAAGAGAGAGATTGTGGGATGGTTACAACAGCCTCTCAGCTGGCCCTACTTCGTTTCCTAAGAAAAAACCCTTCATTCAGTAACCGCAAATCTGACTGTAAAAGCAGCCATTTACTACAATGAATGTGACTTATTATCCTGCAGGCAACCAGTACAAATCTGAAGAAGTCGTCCAGCAGCTGAAACCAATAATGATCATACAAATTATTTCCCAAATGCGACCCGAATAAATATAGGGTTTTACCATGGTGGACAAGGATTTCAACCAGTCATTGTCTTTTTCAGGCACCTTGGAGTGTCAGAGGTTAACAGCACACTAGGACACCAGCTTTCTGCCATCATGTCTGCAATCTGCCTCATTCAGTACCCATACTACCATCGAATACAGGACGCCATGGATGAAGCAGGCACTGCCATACACCTGTTCGAAGACCTCAACATCACCTGGTTAATGCTGCAGGTGGGTCTAACACCATTTGGTAATATTAGCCACTGCTTGTATTCTTTATAATTTATATGGAAATGATCATTCCTGTCTTATAGAATGAATGTATTATTCAGGGAACAGTCGATATCATTCAACCTCTACACAGTAAAACTGAGCTGCTATTGTAGAAGACTTTAATATGAATAACTTCTATGGGATTACTTACTGTCTGGACTGAAAGAACGAGGCATTTGTTTGATAAACAACATAAAAGACATTAGCAAAACGTATGCTAGGGAGTAAAAATCAAATAAAAACAGTCTTGATCGGATTTTCAGATTTTTTATTTGTTAGCAAACGGTTTCGGTCCTTTCCACAGATCCTCTTCAGGCTTTGCCCCGCCATCATGGTTGCTGATGGCGGTAGAGGAGTGAGATTAGTAGAAGAAGAAAGGGCCGAAACCGGTTGCTAACGAATAAAAAAATCTGAAAACGCGAGCGAGGCTGTTTTTATTTGATTTTTAGCATTTCATATCGACAGCTGTGCTCCAGAATGCTTTCTCAAATTTATATTCTAAAGGCTGCTTCAAAGTTTGGGTTTCTTGTCAAGGAGGTATGACAGCAGACAGCGAAAAATTTACAGCCACACTGCTAGGGTCATGAAAAGGTCAATATAGCCCATGCGAAAGTGTAACAATGATATTCAGGTATTTAAGTGGAACTTTTTGGAAGAAAATTAATGTTGTTCTTGTGAAACCCTCTTCGATAAATTTAGGAAATCAGTATTCTAGGTAGACTGTGCAACAGTCTCAACGCCTTAGTTGCATTTATGGATCAGGATATATACAGGGTGGTCCATTGATAGTGACCGGGCCAAATATCTCACGAAATATGCGTCAAACGAAAAAACTACAAAGAACGAAACTCGTTAGTTTGAAGGGGGTAACCAGATGACGCTATGGTTGGCCCGCTAGATGGCACTGCTATAGGTCAAACGGATATCAACTGCGTTTTTTTAAGTAGGAGCCCCCATTTTTATTACATATTCGTGTAGTACGTAAAGAAATATAGATGTTTTAGTTGGACCACTTTTTTCGCTTTGTGATAGATGGCGCTGTAATAGTCACAAACGTATAAGTACGTGGTATCACGTAACATTCCGCCAGTGCGGACGGTATTTGCTTCGTGACACATTGCCCGTTTTAAAATGGACCGTTTACCAATTGCGGAAAAGGTCGATATCGTGTTGATGTATGGCTCTTGTGATTAAAATGCCCAACAGGCGTGTGCTGCTCGATATCCTGGACGACATCATCCAAGTGTCCGGACCGTTCGCTGGATAGTTACGTTATTTAAGGAAACAGGAAGTGTTCAGCTACCAGCGACACATTCGTAATTTGCTCGCGGCTAAGAAACGCCGGGACTGGCGACAGACATGCATCCATTTAAATGCTACCCTCCCACTCAACTCGTCCAAGTTCTGGTCGGCCTTCCGTCGCCTTACCGGAACTAAACCCTCCCCCTATTATCCTCTTCTCCATGATGATCACCCTTTCCCTGACACCCTTAGTAAGGCCAATCACTTTGCCTCCTACCTCTCCGACGTATTTCCCATCCCCGATGATCCCCAGTTCGATCACTCCCTCTTCCCGGATATCCACGATCGAACTGACACGTCCCTCCCCTCGCTCCTGGTTTCCAGTACTTAGACAACATTGCACACACGGAACTCAATGCCCCTATCACTACACAGGATCTCATTGATACACTCCGCACAAAACGCAACACCGCTCCTGGTCACGATCATGTCACCTACCGTCACCTTCGCGAAGCTCCTGTCTCTTTCCTCTCCACCCTGGCCAGGCTCTACAATGTAGTCCTGTCCACCGGTTACTACCCCGACCTGTGGAAAACCTCCCATATCCTCATGTTCCTTATACCTGGCAAACCGCCGTCTGCTGTCTCCTCCTACCGTCCCATCAGCCTTACCTCGGTCTTCAGCAAGACCCTGGAATCTATCCTCACCCGACGCATCCACCAGCATCTCCGCCAGCACCGCCTCCTTCCCGTTACCCAGTGTGGCTTTCGACCGTCCTTCTCTTCCGACGACCTTCTCCTTCACCTCACTCATCTCCTTTCCGAACAGCTTAATTCCCGTCGCTCTGCAATTTTCCTCTCCCGGGACCTCGAACGTGCTTATGACCGTGTATGGCATTCCGGTCTCCTCTTCAAGCTCCAAACATTCGCCCTTCCCATTAACTACGTCCGTCTGATTGGCTCCTTTCTCTCCCGCCATCCTTCCTATGTCACCATTTATAACTCAGATTCCTACACCTTTTTCCCTCCGCCGGTGTGCCCCAAGGCTCCGTCCTCTCCCCCCTTCTGTACCTTTTGTACAAGGCGGACATGCCGCCGCCGTCAGCCCCCATCCACCTTCTCCAGTTTGCCGATGACACCGCCTTCCTTGCCCTTGCCCCCACCCTACAGCGCTCCCAACACCTTCTCCAATCCCATCTTGACCGGTTCACCCCTTGGTGCAACCAGTGGTTGCTCAAGGTCAATCCCTCAAAAACCCAGGCGATCATTGTATGCAAAACCACCCCTTCCTTCCGCCTCCTTGATTTCTATATCACCATCTATGGTCGTCCTATCGCCCTCACTCCCACCCTTAAGTACCTTGGCGTCACCCTCGACCGTCGCCTCTCCTGGACTCCCCACCTCCGGACAATCCAAGTCAAGGCACACTCCCGACTCAGTCTCCTCAAGCTCCTCTCCGGCCGTACGTGGGATCTGGACCCATCCACCATTCTCCACACCTATAAATCCCTCATCTGCCCTATCCTTTGTTATGCCCATCCGGCTTGGATCTCCGCCCCCCCTACTTTTTACAAATCCCTCCAAATCCTTGAACGCCATGCTCTCCGCCTCGCCTATTGCATCCGTCTCCCCTCCCCTATGCGGCTCCTGTACGATCTCATCCCCTTCCCCCACCTCCTCCTTTTCCTTGAAAGGATATGGATCCTGTACACCTCCCGTAAACTCGATCCTCCTCACCCGCTCGTCTCCCCGATCCTCTCCCACCCCCGCCCGCTGCTGCACCTGTATTCCCACATCCCACCCGGTCTCCATCTCTCCACCTTCCTTACCCTCTCCCAAGGTGGCTTCCGCCAGCTCCCCCTCCCTGATGATGTCCTCCTCCCCTCCATCTACCCCTCCTACCAACTTTGATCCTCCCACCCTCTTCCTGTATCTGTTCCTTTGGGCACCCTCCATCCCTCCTCCCCTTCTCCCCACTCCTCCCGCGGGCCTCCCGTCCCCTGTCCTTCTACTCCTCCTCCCATCTCCTCAGCCATTGGCATCTCTGTTCTCCCCTCTCCACCCTCTCCACCCGCCCTCACCCTTCTTCCCCTCTTGGCAGGTCCCTGGACTCGCACACGCTACGTGGACTTTCGCGCGCCGGAGATCTTCGCCATCTGTGTCTCGTGTGTGTGACGTCGTTTTGTGTCCGCCGTCCCGCTTCTACGTTCACTTGTGCCGTCGGATTCATCAGTGCTATGTGCGCCGTGTCAACGTGTTTTCAGTGTCGTTTTCGTCGCGTGTGAACGGCTCCGTGTTTTTTGTGTATCTGTGACCACTATTTTTTGCCCATCACTCTATTCATTTTAAATTCTCCGTTCTTGTACTGTTATTGTCACCACTATGGCTGAAGAGCGGCGTAGCATGCCGCTGCCAGCCTACCTGATTGTTCAGGTGTTAAAATAACAATAAAGTTAAAAAAAAAGTTCAGCCACATGTGAAACGTCAGCCACGACCTGCAACAAATAATGATGCCCAAGTAGGTGTTGTAGCTGCTGTCGCGGATAATCCGCACATCAGTACCAGACAAACTGCGCGAGAATCGGGAATCTCAAAAGCGTCGGTGTTGAGAATGCTACATCAACATCCATTGCACTCGTACCATATTGCTATGCATCAGGAATTGCATGGCGACGACTTTGAACGTCGTGTACAGTTCTGCCACTGGGCGCAAGAGAAATTACGGGACGATGACAGATTTTTTGCAAGCGTTCTATTTAGCGACGAAGCGTAATTCACCAACAGCGGTAACGTAAACCGGCATAATATGCACTATTGGGCACGGAAAATCCACGATGGCTGCGACAAGTGGAACATCAGCGACCTCGGCGGGTTAATGTATGGTGCGGCATTATGGGAGGAAGGATAACTGGCCCCCATTTTATCGATGGCAATCTAAATGGTGCAATGTATGCTCATTTACTACGTAATGTTCTACCAATGTTACTACAAGATGTTTCGCTGCATGACAGAATGGCGATGTACTTCCAACATGATGGATGTCTGGCACATAGCTCGCGTGCTGTTGAAGCGGTATTGAATAGCATATTTCATGACAAGTGGATTGGTCGTCGGAGTACCATACCATGGCCCGCACGTTCACCGGATCTGACATCCCCGAATTTCTTTCTGTGGGGAATTGAAGGATATTTGCTATCGTGATCCCCCGACAACACCTGACAACATGAGTCAGCGCATTGTCAATGCATGTACGAACATTACGGAAGGCGAACTACTCGCTGTTGAGAGGAATGTCGTTACATGTCCCGCCAAATGCATTGAGGTTGACGGACATCATTTTGAGCATTTATTGCATTAATGTGGTATTCACCGCTAATCACGCTGTAACAGCATGCGTTCTCAGAAACGTTCACAATGGTACATCTATCACATTGGAACAACCGAAATAAAGTGTTCAAACGTACCTACGTTCTGTATTTTAATTTAAAGAACCTACCTGTTACCAGCTGTTGGTCTAAAATTGTGAGCCATATGTTTGCGACTATTACAGCGCCATCTGTAACAACGCGAAAGAAGCGGTCAAAGTAAAACATTCATATTTCTTTACGTACTGCATGAATATGTAATAAAAAAAAGGGGGTTCCTATTTAAGAAAACGCAGTTGATATCCGTTTGACCATCTACCGAGCCAATTATAGCGTCTTCTGGGTTCCCCCTTCAAGCTAGACAAGTTTCGTTCTTTGTAGTTTTGTCGTTTGACGCTTATTTCGTGAGATATTTGGCCCGGTCACGATCAATGCACCACCCTGTATAGGATAGCATAAGAGGAATTAGAGCGCTTACCAGGACACATAAACGGATGTAACAAAAGTGGTGAGATGTCTTCTAACATCGTGTTGGATCTCCTTTTGCTTGGCGTAGTGCAGTAACTCGACGTGGCATGGACTCAACAAGTCACTGAAAGTCCTCTGCAGGAATACGGAGCCAAGCTGCCTCTATAGCCGTCCACAACGGCGAAAGTGGGGCCGTTGCAGGATATTGTGCACGAACTGACACCGCTCGATTACATCTACATCTCCATCTACATGATTACTCTGCTATTCACAATACAGTTCCTGGTAAAGGGTTCAATGAACCACCTTCAAGCTGTCTCTCTACCGTTCCACTCTCGAACGACGCGCGGGAAAAACGAGCACTTAAATTTCTCTTTGTGAGCCCTGATTTCTCTTATTTTTTCGTGATGATCATTTCTCCCTCTGTAGGTGGGTGCCAACAGAATGTTTTAGCAATCGGAGAAGAAAACTGATGATTGAAATTTCATGAGAAGATCCCGTCGCTACGAAAAACGCCTTTGTTTTAATGATTGCCACTCCAATTCACGTATCATGTCTGTGGCACTATCTCCCCTGTTTCGCGATTATACAAAACGACCCGCCCTTCTCTGTACTTTTTCGATGTCATCCGTCAGTCCCACCTGATGCGGATCCCACACCGCACACCAATACTCCAGAATAGGGCGGACAAGCGTGGTGTAAGCAGTCTCTTTAGTAGACATGTTGCACCTTCTAAGTGTTTTGACAATGAATCGCAGTCTTTGGTTTGCTCTACCCAAGACAGTATCTATGAAATCGTTCCAATTTAAGCTATTTGTAATTGTAATCCCTAAGTATTTAGTTGAATTTACAATCTTCAGATTTGTGTGACTTATCGCGTAATGAAAATTTAGTGGATTTCTTTTAGTACTCATATGAATAACTTCACACTTTTCTTTATTCAGGGTCAATTGCCACTTTTCGCACTATACAATTTGCAATTCGTTTTGGTCATCTGATGACTTTATAATAGAATGACAGCATCATCTGCAAACAATCTAAAACGGCCACTAAGATTGTCTCCTATATCGTTAATATAGACCAGGAACAATAGAGGGCCTTTAACGCTTCCTTGGGGAATACCGGATATTACTTCTATTTACTCGTTGACTTTCCGTCTATTACTACGAACTGTGACCTTTCTGACAGGAAATCACGAATCCAGTCGCACAACTGAGATGATATTCCATAGACACGCAGTTTGGTTAGAAGACGCTTGTGAGGAACTGTGTCGAAAGCCTGGAAATCTAAAAATATGGAATCAATTTGACATCCCCTGTCGATTACCTCATGAGTAGTCCGCAGCTCGTGGTCGTGCGGTAGCGTTCTCGCTTCCTGCGCCCGGGTTCCCGGGTTCGCTTCCCGGCGGGGTCAGGGATTTTCTCTGCCTCGCGAAGACTGGGTGTTGTGTGATGTCCTTAGGTTATTTAGGTTTAAGTAGTTCTAAGTTCGAGGGGACTGATGACCATAGATGTTAAGTCCCATAGTGCTCAGAGCCATTTTGAACCCCATGAGTATAAAGAGCTGGTTGTGTTTCGCAAGAACGATATTTTCTGAATCCGTGCTGACTATGAGTCAATAAAAAATCGTTTTCTACGATGTACTTCATAGTGTTCTAATACAGTATATGTTCCAAAACCCTACAGCAAATCGACGTTAGTGATATGGGCCTGTAATTCAACGGATTACTCCTACTTCCCTTTTTGGGTACTGGTGTGACTTGAGCAATTTTCTAGTCTTTAGGTACGGATCTCTCTGTGAGCGAGCGGTTGTATATAATTGCGAAATATGGAACTATTGTACCAGCATACTCTGAGGGGAACCTGACTGGTGTACAATCTGGACCAGAAGCCTTGCCTTTATTAAGTGATTTAAGCTGCTTTCCGACACC
Organism: Schistocerca serialis cubense; assembly: GCF_023864345.2. Taxonomy (NCBI): domain Eukaryota; kingdom Metazoa; phylum Arthropoda; class Insecta; order Orthoptera; family Acrididae; genus Schistocerca; species Schistocerca serialis. The sequence goes on along the minus strand of NC_064642.1, from coordinate 628,097,716 downwards.
GAGGATATCTACTTCTACGTTTCTCGTCATGGCAGTTGTTTTGATTGGAATTCAGGAATATTTACTTCGTCTTTTTCAGTGAAGGAGTTTCGGGAAACCGTGTTTAATAACTCTGCTTTAGTAGTACTCTCATCAGTGACTTCACCGTTGTTATCGCACAGTGAAGGTATAGATTGCATCTTGCCACTGGTGTGCTTGATGTATGACCAGAATTTCTTTGGGTTTTCTGCCAGATTTCGAGACAGAGGTTCGTTATGGGAATTATTAAAAGCATCTCACATTGAAGTACGCTCTATATTTCGAACTTCTGTAAAACTTTGCCAGTCTTGGGGATTTTGCATTCTTTTAAATTTGGCATGCTTTTTTCGCTCCTTCTGCAACAGCGATCTGACCCGTTTTGTATACCATGGGGGATCAGTATCATCCCTTATTAATTTATGTGGTATATATCACTCAACTGTTGACACTGTTTCTTTGAAATCATCCCACAACTTTTCTACGCTTACATGACCAGGTCGGAAGGAGTGAAGACTGTCTCTTAAAACGGCGTTAACAGCATTTTTATCAGTTTTTTTTTAAATATATATACTTTGCGTTTCATTTTGATGGTTGTAGGTATTACGGCATTCAGCCTAGCAGCAACCGCCTTGTGGTCGCTAACCCCTGTATTCGTCACGATACTCACAATTTGTCGAGGATTATTTGTTGCTAAGAGGTCAAGTATGCTTTCGCAACCATTTACGCCTCGAGGCTGCTCATGAACTAATTGTTCAAAATAATTTTCTGAGAAAGCATTCAGTACAATTTGGGATGATGTTTTTTGCGTGCCGGCGGCTTTAAACGTTTAATTTTTCCAGCATATCGAGGGTAGATTGAAGTCACCACTGTATGAGTGGGGTACCCATTTGAAATGAGACTCAAGTTTTCTTTGAACTGTTCAGCAACTATCGCTTCTGAGTCGGGGGCTCGGTAAAACGATCCAATTAATAGTTTTGCCCGATTTTCAAGTACAACCTCTACCCATATTATTTCGCAGGAACTATCTACTTCAATTTCGCTATAAGGCAAACTACTTCTGACAGCAATAAATACTACACCATCAATTGTATTTAATCTGTCCTTTCTGAACACTGTTACACCGTTTGAAAAAATTTCGCCTGAACTTATTACGTCCCAACTCTGCCCATCTGGGTGGCCACATTATTCGCTCGAATTGTCCAGAATGTGCTTCAAACCAGTCGCGAACAACTGTGGCCCACTGACATGGCAAATTGTCACCTATAAAAATTCCAGTGTTGTTTGGGAACATGAAGTCCATGAATGGATGCAAATGAAGCATCGGAACATAACCATTTCCAGTCAGTAGTTGGTTCAGTTGGACCAGAGAACCAAGTCCATTCCGTGTAAAAACAGACACAGCATTAGGGAGCGACCACCAGCTTGCACACTGCCTTGTTGACAACTTGGGTCCATGGCTTCGGGGGTCTGCGCCACACTCGAACCCTATCATCGACTCTTACCAACTGAAATAGGGACTCATCTTACCAGGCTACGGCTTTCCAGTCGTCTAGTATTCAATCGGTATGGTCGGTCACCAGCCCAGAAGAAACGCTGCAGGCGATGTTGTGTTTTTAGTAAAGGCACTCAAGTCGGTCGTCTGTGGCCACAGCCCGTTGAAACCAAATTTCGCCGCGCTGTTCTAACGGATACCTTCATCGTACGTCCCACATTGATTTCAGCCATTATTTCACGCCGTGTTGCTTGTCTGTTAGCACTGACAGCTCTGTGTAAAGGCCGCTGCTTTCGGTCGTTAAGTGAAGGCCACCGGCCAACGCATTTTAAGTGGTTACAGATGATACCTGAAATTTGGTGTTCTCGGCACCCTTTTGATACTGTGGATCTCGGAATGTTGAATTCTTTATTTCCGAAATGGATTGTCCCAAGCGTCTAGCTCAAACTGCCATTCCAAGTTCAAAGTCTGTTAATTCGCATTGTGTGGCCTGAATCACGCCGGAAACCTTTGCCATGAATCACCTGACTACAAATGATAGTGCTGCCAACGCACTGCCCTTTTATACCTTATGTAAGCGATACTACCGCCCTCTATACATGTGCATATCGCTATCCCACGACAATTTGTCACCCCAGTGTGAACAGGCACGTTTCCCTCCCTCCCACTGAAATGCGTCAGTCAAGTGAAGCACTGCCACGCCTGATGTATTACTGCTATTGATTCGATTAATGATAATCTATATCATGTTAAGACCGATTCATGATGATAATATGGCTGATATCGTTGATTGCAGTGATCAAGCGACTATCACATGCCTTTATTTCACTCTAGCTGTGTGGGTAATTGCACGTCCTATATTTGTTGTGTTGTAAGAATATGATGGAGTTTCGGGTGGGCCTCATGGTAGGAGTGGGCAGGACTCGCTGGCGAACGGCGATCAGGCCCGGGAGCTCCTTGGGGGGGGGGGGGGGGGGGGGAGGGAGGGGGGGAGATTAGCAGGCTTGTAGCAGGGAATGGTGACCAGGACACTGACAGAGATAAGTATGTTACTCTGTGCCCATGCACTGACTGCCAGGTAGGTGTTTACAGCTCCCATATTGTCTGCCTCGGCATCAGCAAGGCACGTGCAGTCATGATTTCGCGAAGTGTCGTCATGCGGTGGGCAGTGCTGGACGCTGGTTAAAACGCCCAGCATAATGAACGTGTTGCATGATCAGTGGGTGGATATAAAATATTGTTATAGGTCTGCCTCTCTGTTCAAAGAACAGCTTGGTGAAATGTTGCGTTTGCTGGCAACGGTTTTCGCTGGCTGAGAGATACTTATCTTTGCTTTCCTGTGGGAAGTTTGGCAGCTGTTTATTGCTAAAAGTTTTTTCTTCTCCCCTTGTGGCTTGAGGAAGAGCGACAGCTGGAACCAACTCCGCGTGGATTGAGAATTTCTCTCTCCTGCAAAGCAGGAAAAAAGTTCACTGGGAACACTAGAATAAATATGTCCGCAAATGTGAGTTTAGGTGGCTGTTTTCTAGAAATTTCCAATGTGGGAAAACAGCCCACTGGTCAACGTAAACTGATAGCTTAGAAGTGGGAGTTTGGAACTCTGTTTTCTCAGAACTGTATAAGTGGGAGGGCAGCTTAAGCATAACTTATGAAACATTTGCTAGATAGGGCGCTGGACCGCTGTTTAAAGACAAAGTGTGAGTGCCCAAAGCTTAGTGGAGACTTACAATTGGCGAAGTACCTTTTACTTGGTTTTTGTGCAGGGCAGAAAGGAAAGATAGCGTTTCTTGGGCACTCTGGATGGAGACGTGAAAGCTGATACACGAAGTTTGGGAACATGGAGAAGGAGACGCTCTGAGGATATTCTGACTTTGAAGAAGCGGCAGAAGGCAAGCTTGCATTTTGTGGACCACCTATACACAATGGCTGATGAACAGTAGTTAGTAGCAGGCCTGGCCGTGGGGGGTTCGACTCACAAATTTGTTAACTATGGCGAGAATATCTGGTAGCGAGGGCTATCCAAGAAGCACTTAGGAGCTTTTGGGCTATTGCTTTTAAACTTGGTTAGGTCCTGTAATTTTAAATTTGGTAAGGTACTCAGGGGCTCACCCATGACTACGCCGGCTTTTTCATTATCATGTGCCTTTCATAGATCTTTCTGACATGATCCGGGCAATCGCTGCACTCTCATACACGTGTATGCTTTTTCGAGAGTGTCGAGTTGAGACGATAGTCACTCCTATCTCACTTCTTCCTTCCGGGCTTGGCCAAGTTAACCTAGCTGGTTTAAACTGTTTTCTATGTTCATAGCTGGCACTTTCTCTCGTGTATGTCCGAAGGAGTAATGCATCGTACTTCAGGACAACGCAATATCGTATTTATCTGCCGATACCGAGCAAGCGACTTTCAGTTAAAAAGTCTTCCCTGTTCGGCAATATGCATAATGGATGGACGACTACAGGTTGTAGATACGTGGTTGACAGCGTATGGAGGCTTTGGTCTGGCCGTGAGTCATACTCAAATAGACTAATGATAAGGCGATTCCTCGCAATAAGCGAGAAATCCGGGTTCGAGTCCCACTCAATCACAAACTTTCATTGTCGTCATTCCATTGCACAGCGCTTAGTTGCCCTTATTCCCAACTGAATACTTCATGTATTTCATAACGGCTGCAGTCGGCGCAGTGCTCGTAGAAATATTGCTTTATGGCGTTCTCTCACTTCTTCTTTGTCAGTCACATTAATGTGTAATTTATGTCTTTTGTACCTATGTATGTGACCGTGACGAGTCATTACAATAAAATGGGGTCAAATTGGGCCAAGACTTTTAATTCTGCAGTTAGATGAAGCTTCTTCTAATTAAGTAAACCTTTAATCCTTTTTTTAAGAACCTACACCAGGCACTCCTTTACAAGGGCCATTCTATTCGTATGGATCAATCCATTAAATGGCAGATTCATGTCCATTTCTGCGTTCATGATGAGCAACATATCTCTTAGTCGGCCTAACTGGTGCAGACCATTGTAGCAACCAAAAGGCTTGTTAGCTCGGTTTGCTTCACACACCATACCAAATGTAAAGCCTTATAGACTGAGATGCTAAACTTGTTTCTTGAAATTAGCGGCGCGAAACTAGTTACGTAAATGGCTGTCAACACAGCGACATCAGTGTACACTTCAGATTCAATGTTTTATGAATGCACAATCACCGTTTTGTCTCTGGAATGAAAGTCGTGGCAGTTACATTGGTAGTGGCAGAGATCAGGCTTGTCTTCTTGAAATATGCAAAAAAAAAAGACCAAACTTGTATGACTTCGTGACTGTATAAAGAAAAGAGCCACCTCGGTTGCTCACTGACGAAATTTTGGTAAATTACTTCAAAGGGTACTTCAGTTTTTAACAAATGGAGATTTTTTTCATTCCCCATGTCGCATTCCGAAGTCGTCCCCTCTTCAGTGTGGTTTCTTAATTTCGTCAATCCTTTGATGCTCATATCACGAAAACTTGCCTGAATTTCACCACTAAGTAACACTTTGTTCTTGTAATGAACTGATCACATGGCATCGATGGCCAGGAGTCCCTACCTGGAGAAGTTCGGCCGTCGATTTGCATATCTTTTCAGCTGACGTCACACTGTGCGACTTAAATGACAATTATGATAAAGTAATGATGAGGACAACACAATACCAAGTCCCCGATCGGAAAACAATCTCTAACCCAGACGGGAATCAAACCAGGGCCCGTTGCGTGACAGTCAGAAGCGCTGACCTCTCAGCTAAGGAGGCGGAGTCCTTGTAACGGTTATCATTAACGTCCCACAAGCGACCACCCAAAAACCCAATCTCACATTTCCCCACTCCATTTTGCATTTACTGAAAGACTGACTAGCCCAGAAACACAAGCAACTAATAGTTTCGTGTCGCGAATCAAACAATGTCGTAAACGACTTTCGGCATTGATAGCCGGGCATGCGCAGTTTCTAGCAGTACAGTTTTGAAACTCTACTTCGAAACGTACTATCTCCGTGAAAACTACGCTTATAATAACACAATCGAGTTGCAATGTAACACTGGTGGAAATACTCTCCCCGTCCCCTCGCATGTACTGTACAGTTGTCCGTGGAATAATGCATGTGTAGTTGCTAAGCTTATAAGTAAGTCAACTGAACGTCTACCTGCACTTTGTTGGAAATCTCCTTACGATTGACGGCTACGAATGAAGTAGTGGAACAAGGCTCACATGGAAGGCAGGATATGCATTAGGGCCAGTTCCAAGAGACCTGCAGCTGTAGCAACCGTCTGTCGTCGCCAGACCTCCAATCCCACCATAATAACACTTTCCGCTTGCACTAAGCTTCAATTTCATTTTTTCATTTCTTACGGGTGCGGGATTTGTAACTTTAGTTGTTGTTACAGTTGTTTGTTGTGTAATAACAACAAGTTAATTATAAGTCTAGCGGTCTGTTTGCTGTCATGAAACGAAATGGGCGACTCAGCTGTTGGTGGAGCATCAGGCGTAAAAAGTGGCTTAAATTACACTGAGGTGACAAAAGTGATGGGATAGCGATATGAACGTATACAGAGGGTGGAAGTATCGCGTGCACATGCTATAAAAGGGCAGTGCACTGTAGGAGCTATCATTTGTACTCAGGTGATTCATGTGAAAAAGTGTCCGACGTAACTATGGCAGCACGACAGGAATTAACAGACCTTGAATGTGGGATGGTTGTTGGAGCTAGATGCATGGGTGATTCTATTTCGGAAATCGTTAGGGAATTCAATATTCCGAGATCCACAGAGTCAAGAGTGTACCGAGAGTACCAAATTTCAGGCATTACTTCTAAACACGAGCACACAGTGACCGACTGCCTTCCCTTAACGACCGAGAGCAGCGGTGTTTGCGTAGAGTCGTCAGTACTAACAGATAAGTAAAACTGCGTTAAGCAACCACAGGACTTAATATGGGATGTGCGACGTACGCATCCGTAAGGACATTTCGGCGAAATTTGACGTTAATGGCCAGTGGCAGCAGACGTCCGACGCGAGTGCCTTTGCTTGCAGCACATCGTCTGCAGTGTCTCTCCTGGGCTCGTCACCACATCGGTTGGTCTCTAGACGACTGGAAATCCGTGGCCTGATCAAATGAGACCGATTTCAGGTGGTAAGTGCTGATGATGGGGCTCGGGTGAGACGCCGATCCCATGAAGCCATGAGCCCAAGTTGTCAACACGGTACTGTGCAAGCTGGTGGTGGCTCCATAATGGTGAGGAATGTGTTTACATGGAATGGACTGGGTCCTCTGGTCCAACTGAACCGATTATTGACTGTAAATGGTTATGTTCGGCTACTTGAAAACCGTTTGCAGTCATTCATGGACTTCATGTTCCCAAACAACGATTGAATTTTTACGGGTGACAATTTGCAGTTTCCGTGGGCCACAGTTGTTCGCTACTGATTTGAAGAACATTCTGGACAATTCGGGCGAATGATTTCGGCCACACGGATCGCCCGACAAGAGACGTAACCGAGAGGTCAGTTCGTGCATGATACCCTGCGTTGGAAATGTTGTGGCTTGGCAAGACAGCCAAGCCACTATGAGGAAGCCGAAAGGCACGTGTTTAAGCTCACGCAGGCTGGCGTGAGGTCTGGAACAGGTCAGGGAATTTATAGTAGCAAAGAACGTACGTAACTACTGGAATACTTAACTTTAATTCATAATTGGTGAACATCGCTCTTGACGGTACATGTTTTACAGCATCAATAGAAACTGGTAATGGCGCCTTGCTAGGTCGTAGCAAATGACGTAGCTGAAGGCTATACTAACTATCGTCTCGGCAAATGAGAGCGTAATTTGTCAGTGAACCATCGCTAGCAAAGTCGGCTATACAACTGGGGCGAGTGCTAGGAAGTCTCTCTAGACCTGCCGTGTGGCGGCGCTCGGTCTGCAATCACTGATAGTGGCGACACGCGGGTCCGACGTATGCTAACGGACCGCGGCCGATTTAAAGGCTACCACCTAGCAAGTGTGGTGTCTGGCGGTGACACCACAGGAAACACTTTCGCATTTATCGAAAGCTATAGAGACAGTATCGCTCAGTATTTCTACAGGGGGCTTCCAACAACTTGTTGAGTTCCTGCCACGTCGAACTGCTGCAGTACACCGGGGAAAAGGAGGTCCGACACGATATTAGGAGGTATCCCACTACTTCTGTCACCTCAGAATACCTCTTGACAGAGATCGCTGGCGGAGCTCCAGTTTGGACTAGGTGAAAATATGACTTAGTCTTCAGATTTCATTCTCGTAATGTATTCTATCTTCGATAACAAACAAATATTCGGTAACGGTACAGGAAATTCATTTCGTAAACTTTCCATGCATCAGCTTAAAAATATATTGAAAATAAACTTAAAATGAGAAAATACTCTTCTAGAGTACACTGGTGCAGTTCCATATTTGTAAGTCGAAAAGTTTGTAATTATGACCAAGTTTAATGGTATTTAAGGTAACGTGTGTTTCGTGTGAGTTGCGGCAACTCCGTTCCGTGCCTCTGCCTGCTCCAGCAGAAGTGTCAAAAAAAAAAAAAAAAGTGTGTGAAATCTTATGGGACTGAACTGCTAAGGTCATCAGTCCCTAAGCTTACACACTACTTAACCTAAATTACCCTAAGAACAAACACACACACACACACACACACACACACACACACACACACACACACACCCATGCCCGAGGGAGGGCTCGAACCTCTCCCGGGACCAGCCACATAGTCCATGACTGCAGCCCCTAGACCGCTCGGCTAATCCCGAGCGGCGCAGAAGTGTCAGTTCTAAAGTTATTTCGAACAGAGCAGCCTTCCCTTTCGTCCTTATGGTGGTGGCATCGCTTTGAGATGTAGGCTGAGTGAGCGACTGAAGGTGTTTGGGAGACGTTCTGCCCCATAACTGGTCAGCTGCGTACTCCAACTTGAGAAGATTGATGGGAGCCTGGTTTAAGGCATCCAAAAGTCGCTACATGGCACTCTACAGCAGTGCTTCTCCAACTTTTCCTGATGGAGACACCCTTGTAATACGTGCAATTCCACGGCACACTCTTTCTGTAATATTAATAAGTGAGATTCTGTTGTAACAAATGAAGGGCTTATTTTTCAATATTGGTACAAGTCCATTATTGTTCATTCTGAGATACAGAGTCCTAAAATTAAATGAGCGCTGAAAAATCTGCAGTTGAGATACCAGAAATAATCAAGCATATGGCTTCTTGCTAGAGATGAACCTTTCTTTCTGTTTGTTCAAAAATGATTCAAATGGCTCTGAACACTATGGGACTCAACTTCTGAGGTCATCAGTCCCCTAGAACTCAGAACTACTTAAACGTAACTAACCTAGGGACATCACACACATCCATGCCCGAGGCAGGATTCGAACCTGCCACCGCAGCGGTCTCGCGGTTCCAGACTGTAGCGCCTAGAACCGCTCGGCCACTTAATTTCAGAAGCATTATAGGCAGAAAAGTGGAGGTAATGGACTTGCACCACTATTGAAATAAGCCCTTCAAATGATATTTTAAAATTTCTTTGATTTCAGTATTTCATTTCTATGTACGAAATAATTATACGTCATACACTTTTCAAAGATACAAAACTTATCAGTAGTATTATGAATTTAGTGACTCACGTGGGTTTGACGAGCATTACACATCTATCTTATATTGGCTCAGATGTAGGACAAATTCGCTCATATTTCCGCGTCTAACATTCTCAAACTTCCAGTTTTAACTATTTTTATATTAGCCTTAATAGAAAACGCGCTTTCACAAGAAAAACTGCAGCAAAATGATGAGTGCTCTTTTACGTATGTGAGCGTAATTTTGCTAAACAGAAATCCAGAAATTGCATCAATCTGGTTCTTGGTACACAGTTTTAATGTGCGGTTGTTCTTCAGGTCTGTCAATTCCTCCTCTTCAGCAAGTTGATTTTACAAGTACTGCTTAATATCTAGTGTTGGGCAACATCCATCCAACCTCATTTTCAATTGCACTAAACAGGCATGAATCAATGATTGAATTTTGTTACTAACTGCACATTTAGATGTCAATGGAAACACTTCAAATTACTTTCTTTTGTTTTTCTCATTCATACCTCGACTTCACCTCTCAAGGTTGCAGTTTTTGTCTGTAGCACTAAGGAGAGTTGCACCCTTACCGTGTAGGCTAGAATTTGTCTTGCTGAGTATTTCAAATAAATCAGAAACGAAACCTAGTTTTGTGCTCCAGAGCTCGTGTTTTAATGCATCCACAAACTAGGTTTTGTTTTCTTTCTCAAATAACTACAGCATTGCATGCTTAAGTCCATGCACATGACCAAGTTTTCTCCCTCTAGATAGCCAGTGGACTTGGTCTAAAGGAAGACCTATAAGCGTAAATAACCAGCCACAACAAAGATTTAATGAAGGTCAGGACAAGCCAGTAGGTATATAATGAACACGGCAGAAATAGGATTTTTTTCTTGTATTTGGTAAGCGAGATATTCTTATCATACCTGAGACAATTTGGGAGCAATGGACGATGCAATATCTGTGGGATGATGTAGGAGAACAAAGAGACGCTCACGATCAAATAGTCTGTTGCCGTGTCATTCACTGGCGAGAGATGGCAGACGTATTAGGGATGCTTCCAAACGGAAATGCTAAACTATCTGTCCAGATCGTGCCTGACGGCAAGTTTTCTTCAGTGTACTCATACCCAGCAATCAGGGAATACCAACGTGTACAGCGACCTACCTTTCCAGGCGACTACTAATTGCGCACTATAGCAAGGCACTCGGCGCGATGGTTAATGGTAGTTGCAGAGTCTTGGACCGATCTTTCCTTATTTAGGGTAGCTAAAAAACTTAGCCGAGCAGGCAATACACCATATACCAACACTGTCACTTCTCTGTACGGATTTTTGCTTTCCACGTCATTAACTCTGCATGACATGCTAATCTCGTTGTTGTCTGCTAATGAAGTCACGCTGGCTGCAAGGGAAACCTGTCACTGGCGGTCGAGTACGTTTGATTTGTATCGTTTCACCAAAACTCCATTAGCCACCGCGTCTTGTGTCTTCAAGGAGAGTGCGGATAATAGTTTCACATGCTTCGTGGACACAATCAGTACTAAAACCATATAGTGTGACGTCCTAAGAGAAGATGTACACGTGTACGACGCTTGATTTTATAATCCAAAGCGACAAAGGTGATTTCGTGTAGCACAGCTGCTCATATATGTTGCAAAACAGCTTTGAATGGGCAATGAATTTTCTGCACTGTTAAAATCCTCAATCGTCAGCAGAGCCTCTTTGCATCAACATGTCACTCTGGTGGCAGCTACTTTTTCCAATTCGGTGGTCTCTATGTACACATAAAAAACCGAGTGTCTGCACGCTTTTGGAGACAGAGTTTCCCATATCTTGGGAAAATTCAGTGGTACCTCGGGGCCTGGCTCATTGTTCACCTAACCATCACGCTGACTCCCAGTGTGAGGTCTGAGTTGCCAATCTATTCTCCCTGCCGGTAGGAACTCTCTCTCTCTCTCTCTCTCTCTCTCTCTCTCTCTCTTTCTTGCTTTCTGTCTGTCCTCTCTCTCTGTCTCTCTTTCTCTCTCTCCAATACAACAGCTATCTATAACATAAAAAAAGAGTACTTTACAGGGTGTTTCAAGAAGGTTCATCCAATTTCACAAGTTTACATCTCTTACACGAATTAAGATTGAAACTTGGGGTTAGCTTTAACTTACTTATATGAACTACAAAGTTTTTATATTCGAAAGAACAATCCGCTTTTCATGTGTGTATATTTTATATACATGCAGGTACAACCTTGGGGAACTTTATAGAATAATGTTAAGGATCAACGTTTTACCTATAACAAACGTTCAATTAGCCTTCTACCAGATGCATGACATATATCCAGATGATGTTAAAACTTATCCCATACTTTTGTGATATCTCTGAAGTTGCTGAAATCACTGCACTTGCTATGAGTTGTTGCAGGGGGACGCCCATACACTGACGGAAAGAAAATCACAAGACCAAGAAGGAGTAGTGCGACATAAACGAAAGTTGGTAGGCGTATTTCTACATCTGAAAGAATATGTGTACTAAAATTTCGCGCTAGCCGCATAAGAGTAGCGCTAGTAGGGCCACTGTGAGAATGCATATCAGATTTGCTTCAAATACACGTTGCAACGGTCGTGAGTGTTAGATAGCTTTGAGACTGGACTTCGTGAGCTGATGTTAGTCAAGAATGTCTTTGAAGCGACAAAAGACGCCATTATCAGCACTTCACTGAATTTGAATGAGGTCGTGTAATAGGGCTACGCAGGTTCGAATCCTGCCTCGGGCATGGATGTGTGTGATGTCCTTAGGTTAGTTAGGTTAAAGTAGTTCTAAGTTCTAGGCGACTGATGACCTCAGAAGTTAAGTCTCATGGTGCTCAGAGCCATTTGAACCAATAGGGCTACGAGAAGCTGGATGCTCCTTCTGCGATACTGCAGAAGGACTTCGCAGGAATATAGCTACTATACATGATTGCTGGTACCGGTGACACGAGAATGTACAGTCGCAATAAGACCGAGCTCCGGACGACCACGTGGCACTACCGAGAGGGAAGACCATCGAGTTCGGCGTATGGCTCATTTTTCTGCATCTGCGGTAGTAATTCGAGCAGCAGTTGGCATCATAGTGACACGAAGAACTGTTACAAATCGGTTACTTCAAGGACCGCTCCGAGCCAGTGAGCCTGTAGTGTGCATTCCGCTGGCCCCGAACGAACTCCATTTGTGACTTCAGCGTCAAGCGAGAGCTCATTGGATGGCAGGGTGGATGTCTGTTGTGTTTTCTGGTGAACGCTGTTTACGCCTTGGTGCCAGCGATGGCAGTGTGTTGGTCAGAAGGAGACGTTTTGCAACCAACCTATCTGTGTGCTAAATACACTGGACCGACACCTGGAGTTATGGTCTGGGGTGCGATTTCGTCTGAAGACAGCAGCACTCTCGTGGTTACCCCAAGCATCCTGACTGAAAAATTGTACGCCAGTCTGGTGATTCGATATGTTGTTCTGCCGTTGCTGTACAACGTCCCAGAGGGTGTTTTCCGACAGGAAAACACACTTCTGACTCAACACGCTCTACAGAGTGTCGACGTGTTGTTTGCCCTGCTCGATCACCAGATCTGTCTCCAGTGGAGCACATATGGGGCATCATCGGGCTATTACTACAGCGTCATCCACAACCAGCATTAACAGGCTCTATATTGACCGACCAAATGCCACAGGCATGCAACTCCGTCCAACAAACTGATACCTGGCACCTGTACAATATAATGCATGCACGTTTGCACGCTTACATTCAACATACTGGTGGTTACACCGGTTATTAATATATTAGGATTCCACATTTGCAATGGCTTATCTCGCACTAACATTAACTTGTGATCCTGCAACGTCAGTCACTTAAATATGTAACTTAGAGAAATGTATTCCAGAAATTTCATTACTCAACATTAATTATTTTTTGGTGTTGCGATTACTTTCCGTCAGTGTAGATGGAGTTTTTCACAAACCCCCAGAAAAAATCAGATATTGTGAGTTCTGGTGCCCTTGGAGGCCAGTGGTGCTGTGCAAGGTCGGTACACTCCTTACGCTGCAGGATGTATAGTGCCGCACAGTTTTGTAGCGTAATTACACTTGAGGAATGAACAACTAAAGCGTCTTTGTGGCTGTGTCATTGTAATTTCGACGCACATCGTGTAATGAACGAGTGTGCGGGGGAACACGCTAGTTGCACTAGGGATTCCTCTACTGCCAACCTCGTGAACCGGTGACATACAACTGGCTCCAAAGTAAACTTTTGGTTTCGTTGAGTAAGTTAAAATTTACTCCAAGCTCCCACCTATATGGAAATGAAATGTCGTGTGGCTAGGGCCTCCTGTCGGCTAGACTGGTCGCCTGGTGCAAGTCTTTTGAGTTGACGCCACTTCGGCGACTTGCGTGTCGATGGGGATGATATGATGATGAAAACAACACTACGCCCACTCCCTGAGAGGAGAAAACCTCCGACCCAGCTGGTAATCGAACCCATGCCCATTTGCATAGCATTCGGCCGAGCTGACCACTCAGCTATCGAGGCGACACCTGCATTCATGTAAAAGATATACACTGATCAGCCAAAACATTATGACCACTGCCCACCGCGACTTTGGATGCTGCCTGGTGGCGTTGCATGCACGTGACTCGGTAACAAAAGTATGTATGCGGAGCAGACACGGACGGAGGATCACCCAAGCGAAGATATGGCCTGCTGATGGGGAAATACATTGAGATAAGCGACTTTGAAAAAGGCCAGATGATTATTATTACGCAGACCCTGTGGACGATTATCTCGAAAACGGTAAAGTTGGTCGAATGTTCACGTGGTACTGTCGTGAGCATCTATGGAAGGAGGTAGAAGGACAGTGACACTACCACTAGGTGATAAATGGTTGGACGTCCACAATTCTTCACAGAAAGTGCGGTTCGGAAGTCTGCTCTGTAAAGTGGGATAGATATCTGTGACATCTCTGCCGGAAGAGCACAATGCTGGTGCATGCACAAGTGTTTTTCGAGCACACCGTTCATCGTACATTGTTGAACACGGCGGTCCGCACCAGACCACCTCTACGTGTTCATACGTGGACCCAACGACATCGTCAATTACGATTGCTGTGGGCACGGGACCATTAGGATTCGACCGTCGACCAATGGAATTGTGTTGGCTCTTCGGGTGAATCACATTTTTGCTAAACTAGATCCCAGACGCAGGATGGTGGGAGCAGTATTATGCTACGGGAGACATTCTCCTGTGCTTGCTTGGGACGTGTGGTAGTAATTAAGGCACGCTGACAGCTGCGAACCACCTGCATCCCTTCGTGTATGATATCTTTCCCGACGGCGATGTCGTCTTTCAGCAGTATAATTGTCCGGGTCTCGGCGCCAAAACCGTGCTACAGTAGTTTGAGAAGCATTATAGTGAACTCACGTTGAAGTCTCGGCGACCAAATTCTCCTGACGTAAATCCTATGGAACCCACCTGGGTCGGTATCGGACTCCATCACCGCGTGCGGAAATCAGCAGCCTGTTATTTACGCGAATTACATGACCTGTGCGTAGACGTTTAATGGAACATACCTCCACAAACCTACCTACACACTGCCGGATCCATGATAAGCAGAATGAGTGAAGTCTTCCGTTGAAAAGACGGACGAACAAGCTATTAAGTAAGTGGTCATAATATTTTGAGTCATCACTGTAATGTTGTGAAATCGGATGAATGTTTTTGAGATACCCTGTAGTTTCACTGAATGCAGTTTATTAAATAAGCACAATCTTTCTTCTTGTAGGCATTGCCGTCAGTTGATGAAGTGTTCGAGAAATGCTACTGGCAGGGCCACCGTTTCAACTGCTCGAGTCTGTTCTTCCTGCAGCGGACAGAGATCGGCTTTTGCTACGCATTTAACTCACTCACATCGGAAAACAGGAGGCACTGGTAAGATCTGTGTGATACACGCAACATGATATTGTGTGTCATGTGTGTCAATTTTTGTCTCATTAAAAATGCTTAACAACAAGTCTCCTCACAGCATTAAGAGATGCCTGCATGTAAGAAAGACATTTCGCTTCAAAAAGTCGACTGTTTTCGATAGGGTATTTTAGAATTACTATAATAGCAATCAGTACCATACGCAGACTTGCACACGTCACGTCATGCGACAGATGGTCTCAGAGCGTGAGAATGGTGTGATGGGTAGGAGCCGTATTGTTCTGGAACCTATACAGTGCGAAGGAGCATAACTTTCATAATTTATATTTACTATTTGAATATTGATATACAGCTCCAACCGCGCTTCTGAAGTTACTTGCTCTGACAGTTCCATACGTAAAAACTAAATACAAATTCCAGTTAAAGTCGACTGTTAGCTGCTCCTACGAATCTACAATAAGTTTCCGAGAAGGCAACACGTACTTTAATGTGTCGATTGCGATTTCGAGCAAAAACTAAACGAACCGTTTAAAGTGTGATCTCGTGTAATCTATGAGATAATGTCAAGCATTTTGTTGTAACTTTTGCAGTTCTCTAGAAATATCTAGCTCCTGGAAACTCTGCCATGAGCATTGATAGTGGAATGCCTCTCAGAACCTTTTTCTTGATTCTTTTGGGTCCATAATATAAACAAAAATCAGGTGGCATCCTTAATATTCCTATTTTAGTTTTTAATAGCACTGAATTCTTTCCCACTTGACATTTCGTTATGTATTGTTTACCGCATGAACATTAGAGCCTACAACCAGGGGAGAAGAAACCAACAGTGACAATGGCTATGAATTATTCCAGTTGCGGTAGGAAAAGAGAGTGCTGACATTATTTACTAAAAGCCGCGGTGTTTCTTGATGTCCTGGTAAATCTTTTTGGTGGTAAGTGCTATATTCATGAACCCATTGTGTAGCATATGAGAGTTAACCGCCAATAGTACGAACATTGATGGCATTAATTATTGCACGTAGCATTTCCTCCATTACCCTCGTATACTTTACAACAGGATCTTTCGTATTCAAAAACCATATAGCTTTTTAAATGTTTCCCTAGGTGACAAAAATGTGCCCCGTCAATTCGTTTCTCCTAAAGCTGGCCGTATAGCCTAAATTATGATTTCATTTCTGCCATAATTTCCTGTATCACAGAGAATGCTATGTTGATTCAAGCACTCTTTCGGTCATGGTCCTGAAATCTGTCAGTCTTGGAACATTCGACATCTACTCTTGTGCGTAGATATTATTCTCTCCACAATGATTTCACTCTCAGCCTCCTAACCTCTGCTAAAAATGTCACTACACAGTCATCAAAAAGGAAAGAAGAACTTCATGGGCGGCTTACCTCTATGAAAGCGTTCAGCTTAAATTTAAACCTACATAATTCTTTTGTACCAAGTACTTGCTAAGTCCGTTAAGACTACAATATGATCTTCAATTCTTGGCATAGGCTCATTTTCTCCACTTTATTATATTTTCCTCGAGTGTCATCGACAGAAAATTACGGTTTCAACGTTCAAATACACTCCAAGATATGGTAATACAATCCGAAATATGGTAAAATTTTTCTGATCTAAATTTTGTTTGTACAAGACAAGTTTAGATTCAAATGCAAAACGACTAATTTGCTTTCATCAAATTCGAATCTTCTCCTTACAGTTGTAGATTCATTTAATTAAATTTACTATAAATGTCAATTAAATATTCTGCATCATTCTGAAAATTCAGTGAATTCCTTTTTAAGGAATCATCTTTGCTTCCAATAAATTTCATAAGTGAGTCAAACACATCATGAAATCTTTTCAGGTAGGTACCCTTCGATAAGTAACAAACTTGTGCATGGAATAGTAAACGGTTGTAATATCCGTCATTTCAGTCCCAATGCCCTGCCCCCCTTCCCCCACTCCCAATTTGCCAAGAACCAGGAAAGTTCCTTTAGATCTTTTCCGTGCCCACCAGTGTGAGGTTACACTCTCGATAGCGACCACCATTTTACATCTTGAAACGTTTTCCGTTCCAGTATTTAGGCGAGAGCCAGATGAGGCATTGCTCAAAGGAGCGCCAAGAATTTAAGTTTGCAAATGGGGCAGTTTAGAACAATCGAACTGTCTTGATATAGATGGAACGTTCATTGAGAATGGATGATTTTACCGAAAAGTCCACAATGTAGTGCGTCACAAGAAAATTCCCTATTTTAACGTAATATTTTTCTTTACTGAACTCCACCCTCTTTATTATTATCTGCACATGTGCGTAGTATTAGGTCATTGAGTAGGCTGACAGACGTCATTGTTTGGAGACGTATCCCGATCAGAACCGAGCAGTTTTCCCTGCAAAATATTACAAACAGCCGACAAATGATGGGAATGAATATCTTAGTAGGGTTAAATGATGGGAATGAATATCTTAGTAGGGTTAGGTCACTTAGTTGAAAACTAATTGACGAAAGGACGGGCACTAATTATGTCCGATTCTTCGTGTCAGAATAATCCGCTGCCAGCCTCGCGTATTTTTCCTGTAACACCTGAAAAAAACATTATAAATGATTAAAAGATAAGGTAATGGCCTGAAATAATGACAGAGCTGACACAACAGATAGATCTAAATAACCTTTATCACACAAATATGATATATAAGCGGCACTGAAATGAAACCCGGTCACTAGTGTAAAGTAACGGTAACGATTTTAAAAACTCAAAAATGTAGCCATACACAATACACATACTCAAAAATAGTTGCCAAAACTGTTGGCACATTTATCCCATTGCGACACTAGCCGGTCGATTCCATCCCTGAAGAAGCTAGTAGGCTGCTGTCGGATCCAGGCCTGGACCCAGTCACACACTTCGTCGTCGATTGCGAATCGATGTCCGCGAATAATTTGTTTTAGAGGTCCAAACACATGAAAGTCACATGGCGAAAGGTCGGGACCGTACGATGGATATTCCAGAATTTCCCATCGAAACTGCTGCAATGTCGTCTTCACCGTATTGGCCGTGTATGGTCGGGCATTATCATGCAGGAGGATAACGCTGTAAGTAAGCTCTTTAGGTTTTTATGTTGGTAACGCCACGTAGTGATCTGTATGAAAATCGCTGACTGCGCTGTGTGCAGTCCGTGGATGAATGGACTTATTGTTGGAATATTTGCTTGTGTAGCGTTGGGCAGTTGGATTTGAACAGCGCGTAGCGTTGGGCAGTTGGAGGTGAGCCGCCAGCAGTGGTGAATGTGGGGAGAGATGTCAGAGTTTTGAGAGGTTACTATGGCCGGACGATCTGGACGTGTGTCCTTCAGAAAAAGGAAATTTATAAGGCTGGATGTCATGAATTGAGAGATATATATATTATGATTTTTGAGCACTATTAAGGTAAATACATTGTTTGTTCTCTATCAAAATCTTTCATTTGCTAACTTTGCTTTTCAGTAGTTATTGCCTTCAGTAGTTAGAAACTTTTATTCAGCTGGCAGTATTGGCGTTCGCTGTATTGCAGTAGTTCGAGTAACGAAGGTTTTTGTGAGGTAAGTGACTGATGAAAGGTATAGGTTATTGTTATTCAGGGCCATTCTTTTGTAGGGATTATTGAAAGTCAGACTTCGTACCGCTAAAAATATTGTGTGTCAGTTTAGTGATGATCAGAATAAGTAAAGAGAAAACTGTCTGAGTACGTTGAGTATTTCTCAGCTGTTTGAAAATCAAATAACGTAAGAGTTTTTCCAGCACTGTCATTCTTTACATACGAAGGGAAATTTCAACGCCATTGGGCAACATGGCTCGGCGTTTCGACTTGATGGTTCGTGTAAGGTTCTGTAAAGTGACTTGATAACGCTGGGCACTGACGGTGGTTCTCCGTTCCAGGAACTCGACAAGCCGTGGGTCCTTGTGGTAAAAAAATGAAGCTCATCATGACCTTACCAGAACTTGTGTGCACGGCCTCTGTTTCTTTGGAGGTGATGAAGTCGCATGTTTCCACTGCTTGCTCTGACGCTTGCCTTCCGGTTCAAACTGGTGACACCGAGTTTCGCCACCTGTGACAATACGCGACAGAAGTCCGTATTCCTCCTCATGATAACGTTGCACATGACTCAAAGACAGTGCCATTCGAGTATTGCGCTGTTAGGCGGTCAGTTGGTAGGGAACCCACTGCGCACAGATTTTTCGAAAGTTCAAGTGTTGATGCATTATGCTGTGGACGGTGCCCACGCTAATACCCAGTAACCGATGGATCTCGTCCACGGTGAGTCTGCTGTTGTCCAAAACTAGATCATTCACTTCTGCAACCATTCCCGGTGTGATGACACGATGGGATCCTCCAGGACGAACATCGTCTTCCAGTGACTCGCGCCTCTCAAGGAATCGTTTGCGTGTTTTAATCAGCCTGAGTCTGACAGCTGTGCCAGCCATGCTCCAGCACTTACCATCCTCTGCCGCTGCAGCCGAGCAGTGAGTGTTGCCTCATACACTGAATACACTCTGCTTATTTGCACTGCTTTCAGTTGCCTGTCTTAACAGACCTTCTCTGCACTTTAATCTGTTCTTCCCTCTCGATAATTATGGAATATGTTCCCATGAGTAACCGGTCTGGTCTTTTACAGCGTCGGTGAACCTCGCTTGACGTCAGGCAATAGCGATTCGTGCCAAGTGTGGCGCAATGTGGCGGGGGGTGCCCTCTCCGGCTTGGAAATCTTCTTGAGGACACCGCCTGCCGCTCAAGGACATCGATGGGACAATCGCTATAGGGTAAGGGCACACACAGCTGCATACCGATACTTCATCTTCTGAGTGCCTTACGCAGACCGTACAACGACGTTTGTGATAATTGCAACACCCACAGTAACAACCCATACGATCAACCTTAGAGATTGTGTACTGGAAGTAGGTAGTTATGGTTGCAGATAAGCTGTGAATTGGTAAAAAAGGCAATGTGACCAGAAAAGTCATTGTTATGCAACGCCGTCAAAATAACTTGAAACATGAAATAAACTGATAGTATGTCCTTTGAATGTCAAAAGTCCACAATATCAGCTTGTGTGATAGTCCAACTGGGACAGGATGACACATCTCAGGGAGTGGATTTGTAATATATTGACATTTTATCTTCTAAAGGGTATTCTATTATGTAATGGACGAATGTATGCAGATGGTGGTAAGGAGAGGGTTGTTAAGGAGAGGGTAGTACTTTGTCAGTCCAAAAAGTTCCAAGACTGGATTAATAAAAAACAGAGAAAAGTTAAGATGGCGGTTTTAATTCTGCACATGTTCTATATAGTCTCCTCTCACTTAAGTACAATGCACATAACGTTCATACAATCCTGTGAAACAGTAAGAGAAATCCTTCTCGTTCAGCTCCCACATCTCGTTGTCTTCAGTGCCAGTTATGTTGTTAGGGTGTTGACCCTTAATGTGTTTTGCACTTTGTCATTTTGCGGTATGTTCCTGCTGATAACACCAAGATTTTTCAAGAAAAAAATGTCCTTGATTTACGTTTCAGTCAAGTCGTAGTAGGTCTCCACAGGTCGCTGTTTTCGTCTGGGAGTCAAGGTGTATGGGGCAAACATTCTACGGAATGTCTTGAACACTTGATTCAGAGATGTTGCTTCATTGGGATTTGTGACACAACAACATTGATACACTACAATTGCACGTCCAATACCTAACAGTGCCTGCTCACAATTAACTGGTCGAATGCACATTGTTATTAACAGTTCTTAGTTCAAGCCGCCTCATATGCCACAAATAAAATCAGTCTCGAAACTTTTTGGATGAGCAGGTTCTGTAGTGCCGGACAGGCTCTAGTACAAGCAATATGATCACAGAATGGATCAACTCCCATCCTCTCTTTATCGCTACAAAGGACTTAAAAGATTAATCCGTAATGTTGTCTCGAATCAATTCCACTGTCTGCGTCCACGGTATTTGCTTCAGGGTAAACTGATGGCACACGTGCTACATCACTGACTCAGAGACCATAAGCGCTTCAAACCGTAAAATGGGCGCGAACACTGTTTCCGCCAAACTGCAAACAAAATATTGTCTTCGAAAGTGTGTCACTTCAATTTCCCCTACGGTGAAGATTTCATAGGCGTTAGATACTAAAGTGGTGGTCACAATCTGGCAGACTGTTATGTTAAGAGGCACAGCAGACAAACAACAAGGGATATGGTTCGGAACAGCACAACATACGAGGTGCATTCAAGTTCTAAGGCCTCCGATTTTTTTTCTAATTAACTACTCACCCGAAATCGATGAAACTGGCGTTACTTCTAGACGTAATCGCCCTGCAGACATACACATTTTTCACAACGCTGACGTCATGATTCCATGGCAGCGGCGAAGGCTTCTTTAGGAGTGTTTTGACCACTGGAAAATCGCTGAGGCAATAGCAGCACGGCTGGTGAATGTGCGGACACGGAGAGTGTCTTTCATTGTTGGAAAAAGCCAAAAGTCACTAGGAGCCAGGTCAGATGAGTAGGGAGCATGAGGAATCACTTCGAAGTTGTTATCACGAAGAAACTGTTGCGTAACGTTAGCTCGATGTGCGGGTGCGTTGTCTTGGTGAAACAGCACACGCGCAGCCCTTCCCGGACGTTTTTGTTGCAGTGCACGAAGGAATTTGTTCTTCAAAACATTTTCGTAGGATGCACCTGTTACCGTAGTGCCCTTTGGAACGCAATGGGTAAGGATTACGCCCTCGCTGTCCCATGACATGGACACCATCATTTTTTCAGCACTGGCAGTTACCCGAAATTTTTTTGGTGGCAGTGAATCTGTGTGCTTCCATTGAGCTGACTAGCGCTTTGTTTCTGGATTGAAAAATGGCATCCACGTCTCATCCATTGTCACAACCGACGAAAAGAAAGTCCCATTCGTGCTGTCGTTGCGCGTCAACATTGCTTGGCAACATGCCACACGGGCAGCCATGTGGTCGTCCGGCAGCATTCGTGGCACCCACCTGGATGACACTTTTCGCATTTTCAGGTCGTCATGCAGGATTGTGTGCACAGAACCCACAGAAATGCCAACTCTGGAGGCGATCTGTTCAACAGCCATTCGGCGATCCCCCAAAACAATTCTCTCCACTTTCTCGATCATGTCGTCAGACCGGCTTGTGCGAGCCCGAGGTTGTTTCGGTTTGTTGTCACACGATGTTCTGCCTTCATTAAACTGTCGCACCCACGAACGCACTTTCGACACATCCATAACTTCATCACCACATGTCTCCTTCAACTGTCGATGAATTTCAATTGGTTTCACACCACGCAAATTCAGAAAACGAATGATTGCACGCTGTTCAAGTAAGGAAAACGTCGCCATTTTAAGTATTTAAAACAGTTCTCTTTCTCGCCGCTGGCGGTAAAATTCCATCTGCAGTACTGTGCTGCCATCTCTGGGACGTATTGACAATGAACGCGGCCTCATTTTAAAACAATGCGCATGTTTCTATATCTTTCCAGTATGGAGAAAAAAAATCGGAGGCCTTAGAACTTGAATGCACCTCGTACAATATGCGATTTCGAATTCCATGTACTGGGGCAGCATCAGCAATAATCGCTACATTAGGGAGCTCTTACGGCTCCATGGGACCGCCTCTCTTTCAGCAACTTCATTTGCCTTATTTCAGCAGGGTAGTTTCTAACCATATGTGTTTTGGTGTGGAGTGATCATGCCAGAAGTCCACAATCTGTTCAAAGCAATGTTCAAATGTGTGTGACATCGTATGGGACTTAACTGCTAAGGTCATCAGTCCCTAAGCCTACAAACTACTTAACCTAAATAATCCTAAGGACAAACACACACACCCATGCCCGAGGGAGGACTCGAATTTCCGCCGCACAGCCGCACAGTCCATGACTGCAGTGCATGAGACCGCTCGGCTAAACCCGCGTGGCCCACAGTCTGTCTTCGATGGAACACAGTTGTCAGTACTTCATTAGCTTGCAATCTTGCCTGACTTGTCGCCCTACGAATATCTCTGACACATGAATTTTACACAATAGTTTATCACAGTCGTAAGAAAATCACTGACACTTCGGGAACTCGCATGGAACCGATCTGGGTGGGGTTTTCACGGGAACGTACCCAGACACTCTAAGCTAAAATGTTTTAGAGGCTCTGGCTCTGGCACGTGTGTACTTATTGAATTCCCGAAGTCAAAAGGTCATGAACAGACATGTAATCTTAACCATAAGTGTACTGTCACATGCTTAGTTGTGGTACAAAGCTTATTTCAGCCACATGAATCGTTCGTGGTGTTGCAGTTTTCGCTAACGTATAAAGATGATATTTAGCTGTTTATTTATTATTGCATAAGGCTATTGTAATACCCCTGCACGGTAGTGGAGCATGTCACTACATTAATAGCACAACTATTAAATACAATGAATAATAATAATATAATAATACAACAATAAAATAGTAGTATATAACAACTATTATTATCGTTATTATTGTTATTGTTGCTGGGCAAATTAGTATGTAGAAACTGCGGGATTTCTGCCATCGATTCCAGATGAGGTCTCTGTAATCAGCAACTACCGGAAGAACTCGTATACTAAACAGAGTGCCTACTCTTACTTGTGCTAGAGTATTGCTGTGCTGTTCAGGATCCTTACCAGATAGGATTGGCAGAGGTCGAAATAGTTTAAAGAAGGTCAGCTTGTATTGTATTACTGCGAAGTAGGGGAGAGAGAGTGCCACGGATATATGTCAGCTGGAGCAGTAGTCAAAAAAACAAATGAGTTTTTCAGTGCTCCGAGACATTCTCACGAAATGTCAAACTCCAACGTCTGCCTTCTAGTGCGCAAATATTTTGATGACACCCGCCTACACAGGAGAATATATCATGGTCATAAAATAAGGCAAAATCCAGCGTTCGCATAGAAAGATTTAAATGTTCATTTTTCCCATGCGCTGACAGAGAGTGGAACTGTATAGAAATAGTGTGAAAGTGCTTCCATGAATCCTCTGCCAGGCAACTAATTGTCAATTGCAGAGTAGTCATGCAGTTATAGATATAGATATCCTGAAAGACAAAGGAATAGATGATGCTGCAGGTATAGGAATCAAAAGAAGATGATATTGTACATTACATCTGGATATAAAACTTTGGCTCCCACAGAATATCTGAAGAGGCATAATGAGGCCTCCAAAATAATCCACCAGAAATTGGAACAGCATTTTAATCAATGAAATACTTTCCTCCTTACGATACATTTAGTATCCGATAACGATTCGGATCACCCGACAAGATTCAATATCGATATGGAGGACAGGTTTCAATAAAGGATGGAGCCCCTCCACGCCCACACCGACGTGGTGACCATCTCATTAGATCTACTGTAACCTCCGTATTTGTTAGTTACTAATCGACGACTTCACGGGATGTGGGGAGGTCGGGTTATCCGTGCATTTCTTTCAAATTTCACGTCAATCTGAGTACGTTCTGTTTTACAGTGTTTTGAATTATAATCACACTGTATAATGACTTGTTGATGCTATGTTCTTATTTGCATTTGAGAATTATTGCAATAGACTCTGAAGAACATTGTCATGCTGTTCATATATAGATTTATTTTGCTTATTTATTTACAACATGCTCCATTACAAAATTTGTAATATTACATGTACGTATTGTGTGTGTGTGTGTGTGTGTGAGAGAGAGAGAGAGAGAGAGAGAGAGAGAGAGAGATAATGTAATGTAGTGTAATATTTGTGTTGTACGATGATGATAATGAGTGAAGGGAGAGAGTGAAACCCGGTGCAGGCACGTAACATACTCCTTATGAATAGTAAGAAACGGGCCGTCAAGCTTGACGTCCACGTCCAACGGACAGATCGCCGTCAACAGAGTCACATGCCCTCACTTCATGACACACAGCAGAGAGATTTGGTATTTAAACCAGGACATTGGCGCAAAGTCCGGAGATCTATAACTTTACGCCATTTGCCGGCCAAATATAGGCAGTGAATTTTTTTTCCACCATAATTCGAACCGGCTTGTCCCCAGATCGAGCACCACAGCATAAGCGTTCATTACCTATAAGTAATTTTGATAAAACGTACAGAAATCTTTGCATTCATTTTACAACCTCTTAATAAACTCACTTATACGTTATTTCATCCATTTTAAACAAATTTCAGATATAAACACCAAAAATAGTTTTGGATCACCCCGGTTCCCACAACTCCTGAAGATAGACGTTGACTGTGGATATTGTATCACAGACACAGTCCCTTTGACTGTTCAGAGATGTTACTAAACCTGCCCAGAGATGTAAGTAACTGTGCATGAGCAGCCCCTATTAGACAGAGGGGGTCCGACAGCCTATCAGTTCCAGTCATTCCACCAGGAAGGAGGTACATGGCGCATGTTGTCCGTAGTTCAACCATGTCTAGTCCGTCAATACAGCGGTTCGATCGCGTCCACATTGTTACTTTGTGCCAGGAAGGGTTCTCAACAAGGGAAGTATCCAGGCATCTCAGAATGAACCAAAGCGATGTTGTTCGGACATGGAGGAGATACGGAGAGACACGAACTGTCAATGACATGCCTCGCCCAGGCCGCCCAAGTGCTATTGCTATAGTAGATGACAGCTACCTATGGATTATGGCTCGGAGGAACCCTGACAGAAACGCCACCATGTTGAATAATGCTTCTCGTGGAGCCACAGGACGTCGTGTTACGACTCAGACTGTGCGCAATAGTCTGCATGATGCGCAACTTCATTCCCGGCGTCCATGGCGAAGTCGATCATTGCAACCACAACGCCATGCAACGCAGCAACATGGGCCCAACAACATGCCGAATGGATCGCTCAGGATTGGCATCACGTTCTCTTCACCGATGAGTGTCGCATATTCCTTCAACCAGACAACCGTCGGAGACGTGTTTGGAGGCAACCCGATCAGGCTGATCGCCTTAGACACACTGTCCAGCGAGTACGGCAAGGTGGAGATTCCTTGCTGTTTTGTGGTGGCATTACGTGGGGCCGACGTACGCCGCTGTTGGTCATGGAAGGCGCCGTAACGGCTGTACGATACGTGAACGCCATCCTCCGACCGACAGTGCAACCATATCGGCAGCATATTGGCGAGGCATTCGTCTTCATGGATGAAAATTCGCTCCCCCATCGTACACATCTCGTGAATGACTTCCTTCAGGAAAACGACATCGCTCAACTAGAGTGGCCGGAATGTGCTCCAGACATGGACCCTACCTGGGATAGACAGAAAAGGTCTGTTTATGGACGACGTGACCCACCAAACACTCTGTGGGATCTACGCCGAATTGCCGTTGAGTGGGCAACCTGGACCACTTTGAACTTTTGGATAGTATGCCACGACGAATACAGGCATGCATCAGTGCAAGAGAACGTGCTACTGGGTATTAGAGGTACCGGCATGTACAGCAGTCCGGACCACCACCTCTGAAGGTCTCGCTGTTTGGTGGTACAACATGCAATGTGTGGTTCTCATGAGCAATAAAAAGGTCAGAAATGATACTTATGTCAATCTCTACACCATTTTTCTGTACAGGTTCCGGAACTCTCGGAATCGAGATGATGCAAATTTTTCTTGATGTGTGTATTAATCGCCACAACAAGCACTCGATTCAAAACACTAACATGACCTACTTTATGAATCACAACTGTAATTAAATACGCATCGAAAGCTATTGAAATATTAAAGAAGGAAACTCATGCTGGCAAGATCATTTGTGTCTCTGTGCAGGATTCCATAATTATGGCACTACTCACGTAAATAAATTAAACTGTTCATGACATTTTCTATATTTGTTTAATTAAAAAATAATTGCTCATTGTAATACATACTAATTACTGCAATAGAAAATCTATTCACAAAATACAGCGTGTTGTTAACAGACATCTACAATTCTCGATATCGCTACTTCTATACAGTACTCTATTGAGCCATGTACGCTCTCAGCTGTGGGCGTTAAAAATCCCAACCGCGCGCTCGTCACCATAAACTGCGTAGGCATTCGGTGTTATTACCTGTCGCACCGAGTATGACCCCCGTTCAGGTGGATGAACTTGGCTATCTTCTTCTTTTCGGCGTCCGACAGTTATCCATTCTTACGAGGACTCGGTCCCCGATCTCGTAAGTCTTCGTCCTTTTTCGCTGCTCCTTTTCGATTCTTTCCGTCGCTTTCTCCATCATGAACTCTCGGGCTCGATTCAAGCGTTACGCTTTGCTGGTTTGCTCTGCCTCTCCTCCCGTCGGAGGTTTGATAATCCTCTCAGCCACGGACTTCTCTGGTTTCTGGAACTGTAGATCTATTAGTCTGTATCCTGCACCGCAATACACGGCTTCAATAAAGTACCTCTCTATCTTTGGTAGCTACTGTGCCCAGGCATTGTGTCTGTCAGAAACCAATATTCTATAGAACACTCCCAGCTGGCGCATCTGTCATTCTGCGGGATTGGATTGAGAGTTTCTAATTGCGGAGAATGTCACTTTGATGACTTCCTTTCCTAATCCTGCCTTCCATCTCGGAGATGTGAAAATCGTAGCATGGTTTGAGAGGACTGTCTTGGGCCTACCACATGTGTGCTCGTAATCTTCCATCAAAATTTTTACACAGCTTTTCGATGTGGTGCGGTTTGTGGTGTAAAGCCTGACGTGCTTAGTAAATGCGTCCAACAACAACGAAAACAAACTGCCGCCCGACCCGTTCCTTCGGCAGAGGGCCGTAATGATGGTTCAAATGGTTCAAATGGCTCTGAGCACTATAACATCTGAGGCCATCAGTCCCCTAGAACTTAGAACTACTTAAACCTAACTAACCTAAGGACATAACACACTTCAATACCCGAGGCAGGATTCGAACCTGCGACCGTAGCAGTCGCGCGGTTCCGGACTGAAGTGCCTAGAACCGCTCGGGCACCACGGGCCGGCGCCGTAATGATCAACACACGTCAGGTCATTTGGTGCTTCTGGTGTGATGGCATGCATTTCACCTCGCACAATTGCGTTTGGAAGTTTTACACGCTGGCACATGTCGCACTTCGTAATTATCGCCGCAACTTTCCGTCTGGGAACGCCATGTTCCCAGTCCTTGGGAACTGTCGCGTACAACTTCATCGCTCCGCAGTGGCCAATGTGCTTGTTATAGCGTTCAATTAGATCTTGCAATAGTACGTCAGGGAGCCAAGTTTTTTATCCTTGTTCTTTCACATTCCACCTGAAACATACCCTCCGGTCGATCGTGCACCAGTATTTCTAATTCGGACATCCTCTACACCGACGCCATACATTAGAAAGTCCTTTACTAAAAAAATGGTTCAAATGGCTCTGAGCACTATGGGACTCAACATCTGTGGTCATAAGTCCCCTAGAACTTAGAACTACTTAATCCTAACTAAACTAAGGACATCACACACATCCATGTCCGAGGCAGGATTCGAACCTGCGACCGTAGCGGTCACGCGGTTCCAGACTGAAGCGCCTTTAACCGCACGGTCACACTGGCCGGCGAAAGTCCTTTACTCTCCGGATTTCTGTCTGCTGGTCTTGTGCTGTGACTAACTCTCTGCTGTACTGTAGAATGCACGTTTGGTCCTATTGTTGTAACATTGTCGTTATGACCTCATTAATTTGTCCCGCGACATTTTTGTCGCCCTCTCCCGTAAAGGATTTCGGATTAACCAGTCGGCAAATTTGTTGTTTACCCCGGCAGTAAATTATTTCCAGATCGAATTCCGGAATCGCCAGGGCCCAACCTATCACTCTGTTACTCGTGTATCTGACGTTTCGTAGGAATGTTAGAGCATGGTGGTCTGTATATAAATGAGTTTTCCGGCCGAACTGTTTCGTCTCATAGACAATGGCCAGCATGTCTAGTTCTTTTGTGAAATACCGTGTCTCTGCGTCCAGTAGCTTCCGGCTACTTGTGGCCACAATGTGCACATTCCCATCCTTGTCTTCCCGTTGTAGACATCCCGCAATGCCTTGTGCACTTGCGTCTGTGAAGACTTGGAAAGGTGCGGAGAGGTCAGGATAAAGAAAACAAATACTGTCATGAAACGCACTCTTAACCTTCTCGAAAGCATTTTCCTGCTCGTTTCAGAGAAGAGCGCCACCTCTTGCCCTTCTTCAACAGCGTGTATAGGGGACTCAATATCTGCGAGAAGTTGACAATGTGTCATCTGTCAAATGAAATCAGCCCTAAGAACTGTCATTCAAGCACTCGGGATGGGCGTTTCATTTTCGTGATTTCCACCAATTTGCACTTTCCCGGACGGATACCTTCCGACGAGATCTCGAACCCGAGATATACACTGCAGAGCCAAAGAAACAAGTATAGGCAAGAGAATTCAAATACAGATATACGTAAACAAGCAGAATACGGCGCTGCAGTCGGCAACGCCTGTATAAGACAAGTGTTTGGCGCACTTGTTAGATCGGTTACTGCTGCTACAATGGCAGGTTATCAAACTGTAAGTGAGTTTGAAAGTGATGTTATAGTCGGCGCACGAGAGATGGGACACAGCATCTCCGAGGTAGCAACGAAGTGTGGATCTTCCCGTACGCCCATTTCACGAGTGTACCGTTCTCAGTAATATAGCCCCTCCTAACCTGCGCCGTGAACACGCTCTGGTTAGAGAATTTCAAAAAATCATGACCAACCCTCAATTACAAATCCATGAAGATACTCACGACATCCAAGGAAACCGACTCCGGTCCAGGCATCCTCCACTAAAGACCGCACAGGCTCTGCACCAAACCAACTTTAAAATAAATGACCGATGGAAAGAGGAATGGGAGAGCAGAACAGCAGTAAATTGCCACAGTATGCCATGCATCTTTAGTAAACCAAAAGGATTTGATTGCCCTCGCAAAGTTTGGTCAACTCTTAATCGCATCAGAACCAACTGTGGGAGATGCGCCGACTCCTTACACAGATGGGGTAAACTTCCTTCGGCCGCTTGCGACTGTGGCGCTGAGAGACAGACGGTCAAACACATCGTGCGGGAATGCCCACTAAGGGCATACGAGGGTGCCCCACAGGATTTCCTAATGGCGACCCAAGAGGCAATCGACTATTTATTATCTAAGCTGGACGTCTGCTTGTGATTGCTCTTCTGTGAGTGTAAATTTACAATTGGCGGTGTCCTTATATACAATCTGTTATTTATTACTCTGTTTATACATATGTGATTTTTTTTAATCGTGTTATTTCTGTAATTTTTACTGTGATGTTATGAGCCATACGCTAAATAAATAAATAAATAAATCAGGAATCCGGCAAAACTTAAAATCTCCGAAATCGCTGCGGCTGGAAAAAGATCCTGAAAGAACGGGACCAATGACGACTGATGAGAATCGTTCAACGTGACAGAAGAGCGACCCTTCCGCATCTTGCTGCAGACTTCAGTGCCAGGCCATCAACAAGTGTCAGCGTGCGAACCATTCAACGAAGTATCATCGATATGGGTTTTCGGAGCCGAAGGTACACTCGTGTACCCTTGATGACATTGGACTGTTGATGACTGGAAACATGTTGCCGGGTCAGACGAGTCTCGTTTCAAATTGTATCGAGCGGATGGACGTGTACGGGGTATGGGGACAACATTAGGAATCCGTGGGCCCTGCATGTCAGCAAGGGACTGTTCAAGCTGGTGGAGGCTCTGTAATGGTGTGAGGCTTGTGCTGTTGGAGTGACATGGGACCCCTGATACGTCTAGATACGACTCTCCGTGGACCCTGCAAGTCAGCAGGGGACTGTTCAAGCTTGTGGAGGCTCTGTAATGGTATGGGGCGTGTGCTGGTGGAGTGATATGGGACCCCTGATACGTCTAGATACGACTCTGACAGGTGACACGTAGATAAAGATCCCGTCTGATCACCTGCATCCATTCATGTCCATTGTACGTTCTGATTGACGTGGGAAATTCCAGCAGGATAATACGACACCCCACACGTCCAAAATTGTTCCAGCAGGATAATGCGACACCCCACACGTCCAAAATTGCTACAAAGTGGCTCCAGGAACACTGTTTTGAGTGTAAACTCTTCCAGCCGGCCGCGGTGGCCGTGCGGTTCTAGGCGCGGGACTGCTACGGTCGCAGGTTAGAATCCTGCCTCGGGCGTGGCTGTGTGTGATGTCCTTAGGTTAGTTAGGTTTAAGTAGTTCTAAGTTCTAGGGGACTGATGGCCTAAGATGTTAAGTCCCATAGTGTTCAGAGCCATTTGAACCACTTTTTTGTAAACTCTTCCGCTGGCTTCCAAACTCTCCAGACATGAACATTATTGACCTTATCTGGGGTGCCTTGTAACGTACTGTTCAGAAGAGATCTTCACCCCCTCGTACTCTTACGTATTTATCGACAACACTACAGGATTCATAGTGTCAATTCCCTTCAGCAATACTTCAGACATCAGTCGAATCCATGCCACGTCGTGTTGTGACACTTCTGTGTGCTCGCGATGGCACTACATGATTTGGCAAAGTGTACCAGTTTCTTTGGCTCTTCAGTGTACCACCCTATTTGCGCACTGGTTCGCTTTGTCAGGCCTGAGCGTCATGCCATATCTCTGGAGTGCTACCAGCAGCTGCTTTATGCGGCGCATACGTCCCTCAAATGTTGCAGACGCGACAATTATGTCGTCGACGTAGGCAACACAAAATTCCCTCATCTCTGGTGTGATTATACCATTCAAGGCCCTCACGAATGCCGAACTTGAGTCCTTAAGATCGACT
Organism: Schistocerca serialis cubense; assembly: GCF_023864345.2. NCBI lineage: Eukaryota > Metazoa > Arthropoda > Insecta > Orthoptera > Acrididae > Schistocerca > Schistocerca serialis. The sequence goes on along the minus strand of NC_064642.1, from coordinate 628,065,890 downwards.
GGCACTCGGTTGTACACGTACTGTTCCCCTTCGAATAGGATGCCAGTGTACTTTCGGCAGGATGGATCGAGCTCAGATTGATTGAAACCGGCTGCAACGTCGAAGATTGACAGCCCAATTTTTCCTGAGAAGTGGCGCAGTATGTACTGGATAGGTTCCGGTCTTATTCTGTCTGCCTCAATGTGATCATTTAACACCCTCTCATCGAGGCAACGATCCGTCTTTCTTAGGCACTATTGCAAGTGGATTCACATCTTGCGATGCGGCCTGTGATACGACTCCGGCTGCCTCCATAGCCTGTATCGCTTCCCTGGTGACTTTTCGGTGCTTCCAGGCCACTGAGTACGCTTTCCTTGTCGGTGACCGCTCACACGTTACTCTAACCTTGTCGACTGCTCCCCGAAATCTTCCCGGTAGGAACGAGAATGTATCCCTGAATTCCATGGCAGATTTCTCCACCTCCTGTCTCTGCTTCAGTCTCAACCATGGGTTAGTTTGAATACTCTTTCTAACTCGCATCTGATGAACCTCTGCATTATCCACGCACACTACTGGCTTATCGTCTGTACACAGGGTGCCATCTACCGTGTGCCTTGTTTCTGAGTGAGACGTGATCAATTTATCTCACCACTTCGAAAACACCTGCAGTCCTCCGAAGACCGTCTTCCTTTTGCAGATTTTGCGACCGCGGAGGGAACAACATTGTCTCCTACTGCTCGGGAGTGGGCGTTAGTACTTCTGTGGCGCACTTCACAGTGCTCCTCTGCAATCGCCGTCGCATTCTACACTCCACATTAGCTTCTCTGTTGCCGTGGGGGCTTCACCTTCGACGTTTCTCACTGTCTCGGCGCGCTTGTCGTCACGCATTTGACTCTGGTCTCTCTCTGCGGATTCTTATGTTCCTTTTGAAGCGAGTCTTCCGTACTCGCATGAACGGCTGGTGTTATCACGGGAACGTACTCATTAATGGCCTCTGGCCTTCTAAGTCCTAACAGTACATGTGCGAAGGTCTCTAACCCACTATCAGTCGCATCATGTCCGTCAGATTCTCGTCGGCTGTGTGTGTGGAATTCTCACCACGACTTGTGGACGGCAAACTTACTTCACCAGGAATTCAAGTTCCCTCTAATAAATCACCTTTTAGCTTCCGTGGTCCATCTATGAAAATTTCCTCGTCCTCCTTACATTTTACTAAATTACTTGTGCCCTTCGTACCCTCTGCACACCATACGATCGGATCTTCGAACAAATTGGCCACTGTGTTAGAGATCCAATCCATGATCACCGCTCTACTCGAGAATGTGCCATTACCGATTATGAAATCGAGCGACGACCCATAGGCGACAGTTGCATTCACCTGGAAGCTACTTCTTCTGTCGCTTAACGACACCAAGACCTGTTTCTCTACCTTCTTCCTTTTCGCCCCAAAAGCGAGAACTAGTGAGATCCCTTTTACGATTATCGCAGATGATTTACTACCACTTCCTACCAGTTTTGTGTAAGAAATCATCGAAAGTGCTGTCACTTCCGACCCAGAATCCGGACATGCTCTCATCTTAATTCCTTCCGCGGTTATTTCAATGAGGGGACACCGGTTGTCCGCTTTTTCCAGCAACTCTGGGTCATCACAACACTGGCCAATATCGCCTTGCGTTTGTGATTGCCAGTCCGCACTTTGTGTATGTGATGACCCTTCTCTACTGTGGCGTCCCCTGCAATATCTCATTGTCTTTGGCCATTCAGTTGTGTGATCTCACGTTCCTCTGCCTGACGAGGGGCCAGATTATTCTCACGGTCTCTCCCAGTATGTGACGCTTTCACGCAGTTCATGTGCAGTCTGCAGTTTGGCACTGTTGCGGGGTCGGTGGGTCGAACCCGTGACTCTAATTGGCAGAGCTGAAGCTGGGACCCACTGTGCGTATTTTGTCACGAGGCTGAGCAAGTTCAAGAGCGTCAGGGAGCAATGCAAAGCGATACAGCAGTATTCGGTAACATTTATTTATTCAGCTAATTTACAGTACTCGATGGGTGAATCATAGTGTTGGCATGCCGCCCGCTGTCCCGCGAGTCCAGCCGGCTCAGCAGCTCCTGGTATGCCGACGCTGCTGCTGTCATCATCAAGACCGTCCGCTGATGAAAGTCAGCCGCGCTCCCCCAGTCACCGCCCGCCAATGCCTTGCGACTTGTGCCACTCTTCTGCCCGCGATTCTGGAGACTGCTACAGTCCCTGGACCTTGCCGCGCTCGGCCCCGTTTGACCTGCTCTGTCCGACCATGGGACGAAAGTGGGTGTACTGGCCATCGGGTTGCTGCTGCTCCCAGGACATGATCGGACTCGAACCCGTGCCCTCCTGGATGCTGTGCCGCAACTTCCTGCTAGTGGTGCTTGCCAGATGGCAACACCCGCCGCTGTCTCTGGCACTGTTGCAGTCCTGCTGCGCCCTCCGCAGCGTACGCCTCGCCCGGACCCCTGTACACCAGGTGGGAAGCGAACGTGGCCCATAGACTGAAGTGGAACCGAGCCCCTCCTGGACCCGCTGCAGACCGCTGTCACTGTCCTCTTTCAGGCAGACCGTGCAATCTCCAAGTTCCAGGCTACCGTTCCGTCCCGCCCCAGTGTTGTGTCCCCAGAGGTGGAATATAGCCCGAACAAGTACATAGAAACAAAGTACAAGTTTATGCAGAATACTTGTAACATTGCTCCCAGATTAGCCCCTATAAGCATAGACCAGAACAGGTCCATCCCTACGCTTGACTGACCTGGCACACACTGTCCCAAGCTAAAATTGCCCATCTATTTACACTTGATTTTCCCTCGCTTCTAAAGTAGTGTCAGAGAGAGAGACAGAAACTATGGCAGGGATAAATTCCCACAAGCCAGCCATTTACAAATAGCCACTCTTGGCTCTAGCCTAGTGCCCCGCCTCATACATCACAGTAACTTAAAGCAACGCTGCAGTTTCCTGCCTCTTTGTTGCTCCACTCAAAACAAATCGTGCGTGCAATATCGCCTTCGCAGCTCTGTGCCCGCGAGTGCCGTGTTTACCTTGCCTGGCCCACTCGCTGTCGACTGTTACCACACTCTGCCAGCGACCACAGATTTCATCGCCCAACTGCGCCTTCATTGAATTTTGATAAAATTTCCTTTTTACTCGACTAAGAGTGACACTAGCGCAGCACACCTCCTCCTTTCAACAAGATTCGTCCCAAATCGAGGTAAAACAGATGTGGCCTGTGGCTGCGTAGACATACCTTGTTCACAAAACTTACATTCTACAGACTAAAACTAACGAGAACAACAAAACATTAACTCTACACCTGTACACTGTTTACACTGGTTACCCATGTCGTAGGCAACTGATGTGTTGGCACCCCCTCTATTGGTGCACGTTTCCACATTCTCCACAAAGCAATACTCAAGAAAAATAGAAAAACGGCACACCGTGTGGCTGAAATGCTCACTGTCATTATCCTGTTGCTCCAATGCTGTTATAACGCTCGAACATGTTCCAATACTTTATTAACCGTGATAGATCCTTCCTGTGAATTAATAAAGGAATGCAACGTTTCCAAAAACTCTGGGTTTAATGTAGAGTTCAAATATGTCAGATTCTGCCCTGGTAATATCTCCTGAACCCCTTCCGGATAAAACAACGTTCCATGTGACAAAGTTAAAGCTGATTCACCCGTACGTGATGCTGGAAGACGGAAATCCTTCCCCACAATCCCACAAACCGTACCATTTATAATTATTCCACGTTCCCACAGTTGCAACCTCCTTATTTTATTTGCTCTCTGATTGGTATAACAAGTGACCATTACCCATATCGGCGTAAATATAGAATATAACCAATGCCTCCCTGCCTTCCGGAAGTAGGAATGTGTTGATGACACCTCTTTCTCACAATCTGAGCCATTCGTAATCCCCAGGAACAATCTAACTTCGCATGTACTACTATCTGAAAAAAGTGGTCGATTAGTGCAAATCATCACTCGTCCCTGCGAAGAAAAGGAACGAAACATGCCTGTACCATCCCTTTCCACTACAAGTTACTACAACATCGTACGATATCCTCAAAAATTCCCAATAGTTCATCCTGCCCCTATCGAATTCTCTGAACAAAAAAAAAGTCTCCCCACTCGATGACAAAAACTAAAACAACAAACAAAAAAACGCAACTATTATCGGACCTACCAAAACGTGAGAAGAAGAAGAAGAAGAGAGAGAGAGAGAGAGAGAGAGAGAGAGAAAACACACACACACACAAAGCAAAATGCAAATTATCCCTTGATACAAAAAGACAAAATGTAAACATACTATACAATATTACACATACAATAACTTACTCCCTTCGTGACCGTAATGCAAACGGAACGTTATGCGTCCGCTGTTGTTCTTCCGCCGGGACCTTCTTCTTCCGTTTCCTTTGCCTAGCCTCTGTAATCGGGTCACTTCCTTGTAATTGAGGTAATCCGCCCACCATTCCTTTAAAACGCTTTACTCCACTCACGTGGATAATTGATGCTTTTGAAACTTTCCTTGCAGATTAAAACTGTATGCCGGACCGAGACTCGAACTCGGGACCTTTGCCTTTCGCGCGGAAGTGCTCTACCATCTGAGCTTCCCAAGCACGACTCACGCCCCGTCCTCACAGCTTTAATTCTGTCAGTACCTCGTCGCCTACCTTCCACGGTTTAATCTGCCAGGAAAGTTTCAAATCAGCGCACACTCCGATGCAGAGTGGAAATCTCATAATGGATGTTTTTGTTGACAGCTGCACTTTGACATTCACAGGCGAAGTCATCTCCACGACATGGTATGGTCCGTGGTACTTCGTCAAGAATTTTTTCGTCTTTCCCTTAGGTGTATATGGATTCGTGCTTAATACCCATTGACCTACCGTGTACTGTGGTAAAGGCCCCAACCGCTTATTCGGTTCTTCCTGTCTCTCTAACGCTTTCGTATTGGCCTTCTGTACTCTCTTCGATATTGTCCGTGCAAATTCCCTCACTGCGTCCCCTTTAGCTTCTGATTTCGGACAATACGTCAAATAGCGATGGCATCTTTCTTCCATAGACCAACTCCAATGGTGACATTCCGACCCCCGAATATATTTTAGTGTTATAACTCGACACCACGAAAGGAAGATAAACGTCCCAGTTATCATGGTTTCCATTCACATAATAATCATCTCATCATTATTTGAAATCATTCGTCGTGTAGTTCTGTCGGCGGCAGGAGCTGCGTCGGTAAGGCACGTCGCCTCAGAGCTATGCAGTGCGAGTCGGCTGCGCTCAGACACTGGACTCGCATTCGGGAGGACGACGGTTCAATCCCGCGTCCGGCCATCCTGATTTAGGTTTTCCGTGATTTCCCTAAATCGCTCCAGGCAAATGCCGGGATGGTTCCTTTCAAAGGGCACGGCCGACTTCCTTCCCCGTCCTTCCCCAATTCAATGAGACCGATGACATCGCTGTCTGGTCTCCTTCCCCAAAACAACCCCCTCCTCGGCTGCCCTCATCAGCAATCTCGGCTTTGCGGCGAGGCCCAGGTGCCACCTCTGCATTGTCTGCTCGTTGACGGTCGCATGGTCTGAGCTGTGATATGACGGTGTCGGAAGGCGGCTGTTAGCAGAGAATGGAAGAGACGTCATGTCCTCCCGCTCCCGCACTGTCTCACCGACTCATCACTTCGCTCCTCATCCATCTCTCAGCTCAACTCCTCTTCGAAATTTTCTTCCTTTCAGCTTTGTCATTGCCGGACAAAATTTTCCATGCAGCCCAATGACTGGCATCTCTCTCACGGTTTCACATTCTTACGACGTTTTTCTGCATCCCGACGCTGTTGCGAGAGTAGCTGCACACCACTTCTTTGTAACTGCTCTCTCTGTGTGTGGCCTGGACAGACTCATGTTCGCCGGCCGAAGTGGCCGTGCGGTTAAAGGCGCTGCAGTCTGGAACCGCAAGACCGCTACGGTCGCAGGTTCGAATCCTGCCTCGGGCATGGATGTTTGTGATGTCCTTAGGTTAGTTAGGTTTAACTAGTTCTAAGTTCTAGGGGACTAATGACCTCAGCAGTTGAGTCCCATAGTGCTCAGAGCCATTTGAACCATTTTTAGACTCATGTTCGGGCTTCGTCTTAGAGTCTGCTGGCGCTTGTGATTTACAAGGAACGTCCTTACTGTCGAGAAAAACGTCTTCTTGAGAACGCTGACTTCTTTCACACGCCTCCCTGCCAGAATTATCCACGCTTTGTCTGCGCCCCTCCCTGTGCACGTGGGTGCTGGAACTGTTTGCACGTTCGTGTTTTCTAAGGCAGGTAAAATGACTGCTGCCTGGCCAGAAGAACTCACATGCTTTCGCGCGTACATTCTCGACGCTCCGTTCTATGGCTGCAGGTGTCCGGCAGTTCTCGGCACGCTTCTCGTTACAAGACAGTCCCTTCGCAACGTGTCCGTCCTTGAGTGAGGCGAGGGAGTCCGCCCGGCTTCCCACTGTGTGCTTGCAGAATGGCTGTAGTGTCCTCTCCTCGGGCACTCGTGGCAGGGTTCAAAAATGGGTTCAAATGGCCCTGAGCACTATGGGACTTAACATCTGAAGTCATCAGTCCCCTAGAACTTAGAACTACTTAAACCTAACTAACCTACGGACATCACACACACCCATGCCCGAGACAGGATTCGAACCTGCGACCGTAGCGGTCGCGCGGTTCAAGTCTGAAGCGCCTAGAACCGCTCGGCCACACCGGCCGGCACTCGTGGCAGGGTGTCCGGTTCCCACCTCCTCCTCGGCCGCCGGCGCTATCAGCTGGCGAAAGTGGCCATGGACGGTGGTATTACGACAATAATCTTGCTGTTCAGTTCTGGTGAAAAAAATACTTGATTCATTTTCAATACCCTGTCTCAGAGGATAATTCATTATTATGTAAATAGCCTGTTTGTGTGCAGGGTGGAGCACGTGTTGGTCTCACCGCGGACTTCTAGACTGAGCCACACACAACTGACTTCATCAAAGTGTAATGGCCTGAAGATGGCGTTGACCCAACGTCGAAACTAGTAGCGAAGTAAATATAAAATCTTAAGTACAGCTGATGGAAGTGAAACGTGGACGATAGTTTGGACAAGAAGAGAATAGAAGCTTTCGAAATGTGGTGCTACAGAACAATGCTGAAGATAAGATGGGTAGATCACATAACTAATGAGGAGGTATTGAACAGAATTGGGGAGGAGTTTGTGGCACAACTTGACTAGAAGAAGGGATCGGTTGGTAGGACATGTTCTGAGGCATCAAGGGATCACCAATTTTGTATTGGGGGGCAGCGTGGAGGGTAAAAATCGTAGAGGGAGACCAAGAGATGAATACACTGGGCAGATTCAGAAGAATTTAGGTTGCAGTAGGTACTGGGAAATGAAGAAGCTTGCACAGGATAGAGTAGCATGGAGAACTGCATCAAACCAGTCGCAGGACTGAAGACCACACAACAACTAGTACAGCTGGAGGAATTTCATTTTTAATAAAAACAGCTAATAGTTTGTCCTCTATACTCATCAAGCAGAGTCTTCTGAAATATGGACAATTTCAGATATTCATCCCCGATAAGAAAAGCCCACACCCTCTTATTTTCATTAAAAGTTTTCGGTGTGTGACGCCAAAGACGGGGACAGATGTTCAGGAAACCCAGTTTATGTCCACACACATTCAAGGACATCGCGCCTTGTGGGGCAGTGAAACAGTAGATTGCTGTCATACTTATGCATAATTCGAGAAGGCCCTCCAAAACATTTACTGGTCTACTAAAATTCAGGAGTGCCTTTGGAGAGAAGTAGTGTGCGCACAGAATAACGTAGCCAGTAGATGCACAATTAGCAGGGGATGGGTGGGGAGAGCAGCAGTGGAAGGGATTACAGCAGATGCTGTAGGGGAAATGCTGAGTGCTGGAGGGAAAAATGCCTTTCTAAACTGAAACCTACACTCTCATTTTTTTCTAAATATTAATTGAAGCCCCTCTACACCCATACTTGCAAGATGAGCACTGAAAAATATCTGTCAACTCTGCTTTGGTTAGCATCTAAAAAGAATTCCCCTGAAAATGCAACAATTTTCCCCTGGCTTGTTAACCATTTGTATCTTTCAGAGAAGCGCCATGAGTGGCGAATTTTGAATAAAACCTACACATTTCTCTTGTTGCCATATTAATATCTGCTTCTTTTGCCAAAATACAGCGGAGTTTACACAGTGCCATCTCACTAACGCGATGTGCAAACGGAACTGCAAGAGAGTTCAGAGACTGCGGTTTATTAGGTTTATTAAGTGAGGAACTGAGGGAAAGGAAGAGCAGTAGCTTATGAAAAAGCAAATCCTCACTAGAAAATTAAACGAGTAATGTCTTCACTTATGTTGTTCCAAAACCTACAGCATTTCTCATTTCACCAGCTATCTATGGCTCTTAAAAGTTACATCCTTCACGAAAAAAGTCTGTAGTTAGTGGAATAACATGGAATAACACGGTGGATAATGAGGATTTACATAATAACCATATAGCAAAATACTCTCCTTTTTGTTTTCTATCATTTGCCAAAATCTCATTTAGCTATCCCGAACTGTTTACGAAATACAGGGTGTTTCAAAAAGGACTTCACAAGTTTAAAAATTCATATAAATTTATTGGAAGGAGATATAGAGCTGGGTTTAGCGTTATTTTGTAGGGAAACACATCAAGTTGGTGATGTTGAATGTGGCTTCCGTTGGTTACCCTGCACACATCGCATCGGAAGTCAATTTCTTCCCTAATTCACTGTAGCATTTTGGATGTAACTCGCTCAGTGGCAGCATAAATTCGTGCTCTAAGTTCAGGTAGGGAAGCCGACACAGGAGGTACAAACACGATATCCTTGATGAATCCCCATAAAAATAAAAAAAATAAAAAAAATTCGAGTGGTGCCAGGGCTGGGGAACGTGGGGGACATGCAATTGGAGCATCATGGCCAATCCATTGACCTGGAAAGCGGTCACTGAGAACATCCCGGACGTCAGCCAAGTAGTGGGGTGGTGCACCATCTTGCATGAAGTAAACATTTCGTTCTTGGTCATCTCCATCGATCTGCGGCATCAAAAATTGTTGTAACATACCCAGGTACACATCCCATTCTCTCACGCTCGGGTCCAGTGAAGGCAGCCATATGTAAAGCAACTGCTGCTAGCGCTCCTTACGGTGCGATTCGGCACTAGCGAACTACGCGAAACAAAACTTGATGTATTTCCCGACAAAGTGATTCTACAGTCACCTCTGTAGGTACTATGAAATAATCTATGTAAGTTTTCAAATTTGTGAGGTCCTTTTTGAAACTCGCTGTATGAAGAATATTGTGGATATTTCACTCTGGCTTTATCATTGGTGCGTCCGATTCCAAATGAGTGTGCCACGTCAGATCAATTTTTTTCGACATTGGATAGACAGAGGCCTACACCCAATCCTAAAGAAAAATTCAATATGCTAGCTAAATTTCATATGCAGCAACATATTATGTAATATGCACCAAATGCATAATCATGGCGACCCCTATCTTTCATTGCAACTTTTTTCAAATTTCGTGCAGTGTTTTACCTCCATGCAAATATCACAATAACTATGACCATTAACTACGTGGTGAGCATCTCATCATGAAGCTGACATATAAAGCTTCAAGGAATGCAAAATGAGTTTCTTTTACCGAACAGTTCCTGTAAAATGGTTTGAGAAAGACTGCATGGCGAGTCTCGATTCTTTTATCGCCGACCGGCGAAAGAGTGCAAACACTGTCAGCCTCCCCTCATGAACAAACGAATTAACTCGCCCAACACTTTGAATGAAAACTGGTGACTGTGCATCCACCATCGTATCCTGTGCGGACTCTATAATCCGGAGTCTTATAACAGTAAGGAGGACACCCTCTGAAAGTATTTTAAAAAATGTATAAACAAGACTCGTTACTAGAATGACCCTATGTCACAATAGGAGGTAATATGGTTGCTAAAATGCAAATTCTCTGTTCATATTAACGAAAGAAAGCTGATACGCGTACCTCACACTGACGTGGATCGTTCGCGTCAACCCTTGATTCTAACGACCTCTTACATGAAGTGACTAAGTAAAACAACATCTAAAACAACGGTGACAGTAATAGTGTTTCTGTTACAAACGGTAGCAATCAGTATGGTAACTAAAAAAGAAATGGAAATGGAAGAAATAATAGCGCGTCGCCACCGCGGCAAAATAGTACAAATTAGCTGCCAAATGATGGTGTAAACTCGTCACTTTTCAACAAGCACAGGCGACATGATGTGCGGCGCAACTCTGGGTATTTTTCAAAGTGGAAATAAACCGCAACATTATTGAAATAACAGTCAGGGGAATAACTGGCACTCATACATCGGAAATGCGAGACAACTAACTGGTAACGAAAACCAGCAATAAAGCGCTCCAGCACCTAATAATACGGCAGAGAAAAGCTGGCCGCAACGCCCGCCTGTTAGACGTACTGAAGTCATGTGGATATGAATCGATCTGGTACCTCAGGTGCGTCAAACTAAATGCGGCCGTACTTTGCTCTCGAACGACGGTCACGGCGGGAATAAGGGGCAAGTCGAGTGAACATATAAATCTACTCCGATATAACGGTGGTACAGCTATCAGGGGTGAGCTTTGTACGGAGCACGGAGCCTGTGCTGTGTGTGTGTAAAAATAAATAAATAAATAAAACAGAATAATGATGCCATGCCATACAAGGTGCCTTTTATGCCGGAGACATACCTACTACTGTGGTAATCGACACAGGGGTACCCACGATGTCATGCCTTTTGAGTTATTTCAAAAGATTTGTGAATCATTCACACATCATACCCTCCTTCTCCAAAACAGTGGAATATAGGTGCTGCTGGCACTAAATCAAAGATCGTCTGTATGTAGACTCAGGCGGACGTTGAGACAGGAAATGGAGCCTTGATGAGAGTATTCCCCGATGCAGAAAATTTATTGGGGAACTGCATTTGGCGAATAGGATTCCTACAGAAGAGGAATGCATTAATCGACTTTTCCCGTAGGAAATGTTTGATTTCTCATTTTTTCACTAAATAATGGTTAAAAATTTACACCATGACATGCTTACAGCAAAGTGAACACATGTGTTCCAAAGAAGTTTAAGCAATGCACATATTCACAGAACAAAACAAAACAAAAAAAAAACAATGAATTGCTTGCAGAGACACTAACCGTATTGTATGCAATCAAAATAGGAACGAACTTCTGCCATGTCTTTGGCGGTTTTATAAATTATGTTTGCCGCCAGAATATTCTCTAAACCTCTGTTATCATGTTAATTGTAGTAATAACGCCGGGGTTTTATTAACAATGATAATTTAGATGAAACCGTTGTTTTTATGAATAGACAACTTGAAGAACCAAAACAGTTATAAAAGATATGTGAAATAGCCACAAATTAAAAATCGAAGTTTCCAGAATATGACATATGAAAGAGTTTGTTTATAGTATGTGATACTGAGGTTTCGTGTCAAATGAAATTGCTTTAGTGAAGTAAATTACGCTTTTGTAAATTAGCTATTGTGTAATGAATAATAAATTACATTCGTACAACTTAAATAACATTTGGAAATAAGTACACATGATATTTTTTATTACTTGAGTGGGTTAAATGAACGTAAATTCACAGACACCAATTCTCTTCAAAATTATGTTTCTGTTTACTTTTAAAGTAAAATCTGTAGGATGACTATCTCTCTGGGATTTCATACTTACAGAAATGATCTCGTATTTTATAAACAAACAAGTAAAATACAAAACCCGAAAATGGTCCAGAGTTTCTCGAACTTCAATGAAATTCATTATTCTGTATTTCTAGACTGAGATGGTATAACAAATTACGCAAGTGAAAGTGATACCGAACGATTCGTATTGTCTCCATAGCCTTAATCTTGGTATGTTACAATGCCTATCCTCAGGCATCTGTCAATTTAGGTTTTTCACCATTTTCGTTACTCTCTCCTGTGAGTCAAACATACCAGTGACCACTCATATTGTCGTTCTTGCATCCATGCGATATCCACAATTAGTTCTACTTGAGCAAAGCAATATTCTATGATGTGATTGTAAGCAACCTCATTTGTAGTGTGGCTGCATTTTCCCATTGTACTACATATTCAAGTCTGATAAATTCTATTCCTGTGGCTGAGCCTGTGTGTTCATTCCATTACGTATCACTACAAACTGTTACACCCAGGTAATTTTATGAGTACACTTATTCCAATTATGGCTGATTCATATATTTGGTCGTATGAAACCATATTTTCGCATTTTGAGAATTTGTATTTCTGAACATTTAAAGCAAATTTCCAGTCTCAGTACAATTGCCTCAATCTTATCAAGATCTGACTTAATATTTGTGCATCTTTTTCAGACAATACTTCATTTTAGGTAACTGCTTCTTTAGTAAAAATCTGAAGTTGTTATTAATACTGTCTGCAAGATCATTAATCTACAACATGAACAGCAGGGGTCTCAACAACTTCCCTGAGGCACACTTACAGTTACTGTACTTCTACATGTGTCAATGATTCTCCATCCAGGTTAATAAGATTCAACTCACCTATCAAGAAATCATTAATTCAGTCACAGTTATGTTGGTACTCCATATGATCATATATTTGCTGAGTGTTGGTGTCCTGCTGAGTCAAATACTTTATGGAAATCAAGAAATACTGTACCTCTGGGATTGCCAATTCATGGCTTTCAGGATGTCAAGTGAGAAGTTCGGTTTGCATGACCAATGTTTTTGGAATCAATGCTTGTTGGTATGCTGGTGATAATTCTGCTCAAGACACCTCTTTATGTTTGAGCTCAGAATGCATTCTAAGATTCAACAACAGATGGATAGCTAAAATACTAGACAGTAGATTCATGGATCTCTTCTGCTACCGCTTGCGTAAACAGGTGTGATATGCACTTTCATCCAACCAATGGGAACATGTTTTGTTTTAGGGATCTATGGCATACTATAGCTAACTCAGATTTAATTTCTATCTAAATTTTGACAGAGAACCCATTGGGTGCTGGAGATTTGCGCAGTTTTAGTGATTTCAGACATTTTTCAACACCAATGACGGTAATGTCTATGTAACTTACCTTTGCAGGAGTGTGCGAATTAAGCAGGGACCGGTATCTTGCCCTTTCTTGTTTAGACAAACATCAGAAAACATATATAACTTTGTTTAAGTCTCACCATAAATTTACACAAAATTTGCAAGAGATCACATTAGTTAATTCTTATTTAAAGGTTCCAAACTTTAGCTGTCATTGAAGCAAGTAATCAAACTGTGGAAACATGCATTGAAACCCAAACAGATTGTCTGAGTAAACCTGTAGTTGTAGATTTCAAACCCGCCCGATATATTTTTGTGATCACAGTAAACAGGGCAGTATTTAATGAAAGAGAGTAGTTGTTTACATCAATGGCTACTCGGCACTGTAAGTTTTCATCATTCAGGAAGCTCAGCCTCCCCGCATCATTATTAACTAGACATTCTTAGTCGTTTTCAAAACAGTTGAATGATATGTTTCTGAAAACCTTAAAAAACCAAGTAAATTAAAAATATCTTGCACTTTTCTCCTCACAGCTAATGATCAATGAAGTATCATCTGTGCCAAACTCACTGAGGAGCCACTTGATACCTTCGAGCACCCATCACGTCACCGTGGTCGAGCTGGAAGTCTCTGTAACTGAGAGCAGTCCACAAATAGAACAGCTGCCAACAGAAAAGCGGCGCTGCTTGTTTGCCAATGAGAGACACCTAATTCTTAGTCGCTACTCTCAAGTAGCATGCACAGTGGAATGTAGACTTGAGTACATGCTGCGAGTCTGTAATTGTACTACATATGTCTTCAACCAGATATCAGGTGAGTAATTCTGGTTGTGATTGCAAAGAATTCATATATACTAGTCAAAGCACTTAGGGAATCAGTGAAGACATTATGATATATCCTTTGGAGAGATGTCCGTCAGGCACAACTTGGAACGAAACCAGCAAGTATTACCACACAAAAAAGAATGAAGACGTGCTTGTCATCTGAGACATCAGCTAAACAAGTAAATGTGAAGAAGAGCATTGCTCTCAAGTTCTACAGCTACAAGAGTTATCAGTGTTCTGTGTTAACACTCACTTTGAGAGGAGTGAGACTGGTGCAATGTTTCAGCAACAACATGAGGCAGCAACTAACTACGGAGTATCTATAATGTGATGGTTGTGTACACGATTTCAACTAATGAGAGAAACAGAAAGAAGATCTGAGTTCAGTCACGCATAAGCAACTACAGCCAGGAACAGCTCTTATGTTTTCTTCGTAATCAGCTGTAATATGCAAAAGAATGCAGGTCATCTGTAACAAGCACTGCAAACTAAAACAGGATGCAAAATATCAATCTAGAATTTTCCTAATAGTCATTATTTCATTTGTCTTGCCATACATAAGTACATGATAAGTGTCTTATTAACAATGTAATATATTGGATGGTGGTGGAGGAAACTTTGGATGAGAACAGACCTAATGGGACAGCCATTTATTCTCCAACAAATCTTTATTTAGGACTGAATATGATAACCAGTCCAGCACCAGGTAGAGAGATAATTACTTTTTTCCTTTTTTGTCACCATTTCACTGACTGGTTTGGTGCACCCCACCATGACTCCCTCACCTGTGCCAATCCCTTCATCTCAGAGAAGCACTTAACAGCAAATGTTCTAAACTGTTTGTTGTGTGTATTCCATCTCGCGTCCGTCGGCCGTCGTAATTTAATGTATATATTATTATTGTTATTATTATTTTTTGATTGTTGCCGACTTACGTGGTGGGCCTTCATAAAAATGATATTTAAGTTGAACAATGTAATAAACTTTTCATATAAATTTCCTCGGCTAGTCAGTTGACGTTAAAGCAAAAGATCTTTAGTTATTAATTACAATTGCGGCCCACACACGCGCGAGAGTATTTTCTTACCTCCGTTAACCATTGTATTGTAGTCAGAGTCCTGGCTCTGGGTCTCGGCTATGCTACTGAAAATAAGAATCTTAAAGCTAAGTATTTCTGCAACTTCGTGCGGCTGTGGAGAAAAATTAATATTATGCTAATAGCGGGCGAGTTTTCCGCTTCCGCTGATTTTTCATAAGTTAATATCGCCACGTAATGGCGTCGTTGGCTGCATCGGCCGCTGCGATTGTTGAGCTGTAAATTACTTGAATGCAGGTTAATTCAAGGAAGGTGGACATGAAATCGGGATCACCTCTTACAAATTAAAAGTGCACAATAAATTTAAATCAGTATATTATATGCTTAACTCATACAAATATGCTTACATTCGTCAGCACACGCAAGATGTCCCTCTAGACACATTCAAGACAAGCGAAGAAGAAGTGAAGTCGACTAAAAAATTAACAAAAGAGCGTATCTTGTCGTCTCTTTAGATCATTCTGTCATAAATTATTTCTTTGCAATCTAAACCTACACAGAGAAATTATTATTTTACGGCTACATGATAAAAAAAATCTCTTACAAATTATGAATGTCTTCTTTATAAATAATTTAAAGTCTTTTCGTAATATGGCACTGGGGACGCTATATTGCCCCCCGAAATGTTTATGTCATAAAAAATGTTCGTGTTTTTTGACATAAATATTTCCACTTTCATGTCCACAGTGTCCACACGCAGATTTTTCTTTCACAGTTTACATATGTCACATCGTATGTTGTAATTACTGAGGTGCGTTGCACACAAAGTGTAGATGAGGTTCAAGGTATACAACCACGAGTTAGTCCGGAATATTTGAAGTCCCAGGGGTGTCAACTGTTCGCTCCCCATTTGGCGCGGCCGTAGGGAAACCTGGGGAAAACCTCGGCGGAGCGACAGACTAACTGCTTTGGTCACTTTCACTTAATTGTTTCTGGAATGTCATTGGAGTACAGGATGTGCATACAAATATTTTTGTTGCACTATGCAAAAAATGAGGTCATTAAAACAATTGATTGCGGTGTCGTTGATGATCTACGCCGCGACGTTTGGCTCGCGACGGCGTCGGTTGATGTGTTCGGTGCTCGGCGTTCGCGGCGGCTGCGGAGAGGTCAACGCCCGCTCGACGCCAGCGTGTGTCTCGCCGTCGCGGAACGTCAGAATCAGCTGATCGGCTGTACCGTTGGCGATGCGCTTCTGTCTCGGCCGGGCGTGGCGGAGTGGGATGATATCCGCCCCCCGCTCTTGTTGGCAGGAGTCAGCTCTGCTACGCATCTCCGACGTAGTACATGAAACACACACACAACCAACGTAATATTTGTTTCCCGCTTCAGATGGTTACGCTAGTGGGAAAGGAGCATTTATTAGTGCGGCAGTTGTTGTTAAGTTTTCGCCAGTTTCCGAGTGTCAAGCTAGCACTGTCTTGCAGAAAACATGACATGGACCTTCCCCCGTGAATGCAGTTTTGATGCAATACTGTTTCCATTACACGTCAGTTTTTGTCTTGATAAAATTATTTATGTTTTCGCCGCACTCGCAGGCACTGGTGAGTGTCCCAATACGAGCTTAGCACAAACATTCGCCGTTTCTGCGGTCGCTGTTTTGCAACAGTCCACGCATCGCATTCCAATCTCGCATTATTGTGCTCACTGAAACTACAGTCTGTCCCAAAAATATTGACTGTGGGTTCACTTCACGTTAACAGTTCACATTTATAGGCAAATTCACAGTTTTTCGTGCGTAATATTGGCGTTTGGCGTCCTCACCGCTGTTGAACGTTCAATACTAGCACTTCACTGTCCATATCACAGTTTCACCTTCACAGTTTTTCACACTGCTTAAAGTAACTGTTTCGATTAGTTCACAAACACTAATGTATTTCATTCAGTCTGAACTGGATTTTGGCTAGTGCTGGATTTTACCAGTCTCTCGCACTAATTATCTCTTTTTATTTTCCACTTAGAGTCGTACTTGCCTTCAGATTTTTTGACTATACAATTGTATTTCCGTCTCATCTGAGGTAAGTCCCCATGTCATGTCTGCCCACTCATTGCGTACTTGCTCTCCAGAGCCAGGCTCGACTTTACAAAACCTTGCCTCTCGCATTATTGTACACATTTTATAATCTAGGCCTAGCGTGCAAGTTCCTAGATTAATGTTAGATTTGTGACTTTTGTTTGCACTACAAATTCGTGCAAATCTCTGCCTTAGCAGATGGCAATATATTCTAACAATGCTTAGCGGTAGTCGCGTTTATTGATTTGCTTTGTACCTTGTCCACAACACATGAGGTACCTTGGGTGATGTACACCCTGCACTCACATTGTTAAGTAAATTATGCTTGAGCATATTTCAAGATCGGTATAGACATAAATACATGAAACGACTTATACACTATAATATTGAATTTCATAAGTTGCATTACTACTACAGTTCAAAAATATTCATGACACACTAATGAAAAATTCTTTCATCATTACATGCTATTGAATTTTTTAAAAATATTTTTAAAGCATTTTTCAACATGAAATTTTTAACATATTCTTAAACCTACGTTCATTTTTTTTTCTTCAAAATGCAATTGCTTAAAAATACTATTATTCCTTAACATCTACAAAATTGAATCGCACTAATCTTGTGTGCCTCATTGTCTTTAAATATTACACTAAAATCGGAACATTTACACACAGAAAAAATACGCTATAAACTTAACCTACTACACACAAAGGTCAACGTTGCTCTACTGAGCGAACTTCTTTAAGTCTTTGTATGGATAGAGTCCTTTAATCTCTCCAGATTCTACGTCACCCAACAAATAGCTACATCCATGTGGTATGTCTATGATTTTGTAGGGCCCGGCATACACCAGTTGCCATTTTTTATTCTTTTTCGCTAACAGAGATGACTTGGGATGAGTCCTTATTAGAACCAAGTCACCTGGTTGATACACTGTTACCTTCTTTATTTTCTTGTCATGCTTTTCCTTTCGGCGCTCCGCGCACCTCGTTAAGTTATTTAGAGTCTCAGCTATAATTTGTTCGTGAGGTACAACTTGTCGTGGTACAGTTGGTAATGGTGACAGCCAGCTGTCGGTTTCATTCTTTCCAAACATGACTTCTAGTGGAGTATAACCGGTGGCTGAATGTGGCAATCTATTATGGAGTTCCTCAAAAGTCGAAACGTATTCTGCCCACTTGGTGTGGCGATTCGGAACGTAAGTTCTCATGAACCTGTTCAACTCTTTAAAGGTACGCTCTACAAGACTGCTCTCCGGGTGAAATCGAGCTACAAAAATGTGTTTAACACCTTGCTCTTGTAGAAACGTTTTCCATTTGAGACCAGTAAAATAGGTGGCATTATCGGATAATATAATCTGTGGTTTGCCAACATTAACAAAATAATCTGTTCGTAATTTTTGAATGAGGGGTGTGGCCGTTGAAGCTTTTACAGGATACAATTTTAGAAATTTGGAAAAGGCATCATATACAGCAAATACATATTTCACACCACCTCTGCCAGTGGGTAGTGGCCCTAGAATGTCAACAGAAACTAGTCGTAATGGTTTGTTAGGAACAACAGGATGCAATTCACTTACAGTGGGCAGATTTGTAGGTTTCGTCCTTTGACAAACTACACATGTCCTTACAACATTCTGAATTATTCTTTTCATATTCTTAAAATGACATTGTCTTGCGAGAAGTGCTCTACATTTTTCAATACCCACGTGTCCCCACGAAAGGTGCACGTGCCAGATTAAATCACTAATACATACTTCCGGTACACAGATACACCACAAGTCCTTGTTAACCTCCTTCCGGTAATATAATACCCCATTTTGCACAGAATAATGGCTACCTATCTGATTTCCACCCGAAGATAGGAGTTCTTGTTTGACTTTTCCCCAAGCTGCATCTTCGTCCTGTAAACTAGGCAGTTGCTTGCACGTCTGCAGGAACTTTTTTCGACAAGTAGGGTCTTTCATAACTAAAATTTTGTACTCTGTTGCCTGTTCTAGTATTGTTGTTAACTCAGGCAGACCTTGTGGCAACCGTGACAAAGCATCAGGCACTACGTTGTCACAACCTTTTATATACATTATTTGAAATTGATATTCCTGCAGAGCAAGCACCCACCTAGTCAACCTGTCGTGCATTAACTTGCATGTCAGCAAAAAACTTAAGGCCTGATGATCACAGAAAATTTTTACATTTTTTCCGTACACATAGTATCTGAACTTCTTCATGGCCCATACTACTGCTAGTGTTTCGAGTTCGGTGACTGTATATGATCGTTCACAACTTGACAACACTCGGCTTGCGAAACCGATTATTCTTACGTTCTTGTTTCCACCATCCTCATCGATTTGAAATAAACACGCGCCTAGTCCGACAGTGGAGGCGTCTGTAGCAAGGCAAAATTCCTTTGACATGTCAGGATGTGACAGTAGATTAGCATTTAGAAGGGCTTGTCGTATTTGCTCAAATGACTGCTGGCACAGTTCATTCCATATCCAGGGTGTATTCTTTCTCAACAAGTTTAACAGGGTATTATCATTTAAAAGCTGGTCAGGTATGAATCGTCTGAAAAATGACACTAGACCCAGAAATGCCTTTAACTGTTTCTTGGTTCTAGGAGGAGGGAAGTTCTCAATTGCTGCCATTTTCTTCGGATCGGGCACAATACCTGTAGGTGATATTACATGACCAAGAAATTTTATTCTCTCCCTGCCAAATTTGGATTTTGCGAGGTTTGCTGTTACGCCTACCTCAGAAAATCTTTTTAGTACGCATCTCAGCGTGTCCATGTGGCTTTCCCAATCGGGAGTAGCTATTAATAAGTCATCGACATACAACGTTACTCGGTCCAACAAATCTGGTCCTAATACTTTATCGAGCGCTGCAATGAAGACACCTGCACTAACATTTAATCCAAATGGTAAAACTTTAAATTGGTAACTTCTGCCGGCAAACACAAAGGCAGTGTACTTTCTTGATGATTCAGTTAGTGGGATTTGCCAATACGACGAACGCATATCGACAGAGGTCAGATATTTAACTCCATAAAACTTCTGTATCTGTTCATCCAGGTTTTCTGGTCGCGTTCTGACAGGTACAATTATTTTGTTAATATCGCGCGCATCAAGCACGAGACGTATACTGCCGTCCGCTTTCGCTACGGCCACGAGCGGACTGCTGTACGGGGATAGAGATGGTTCAATTATCCCCCAATCAAGCATTTTTCTTATTTCCTTCGTAACTGCCTCCTTCTTTGACCACGGGATGGTGTAGTTTGCGTGACAGAAAGTATCGTGAGGTACCACTTCGATGTTATAGGTGTAGCCCTCGATAACACCGGGTTTTTCCGAAAACACATTCTCATAATCTGTAAGTAGCTGAGTCAATTCGTTTTGTTGTGCTTCAGTCAAATGTTCTGACTCCCTAACTTTCATGGCTATCAGTTTCCTTTTTTCCTCTCTGTCTTCAGTAATAAACTCCTTATAACATGCTTGTCTTGTACTTAAGTCAGAATATAAATTCATTACCTGTATTCCTTCGAATCTCGTTTGAAAGCTCCGGCAATATTTACCGTGCACTTCCCGTGTCCTCAACAACGGCAAAATTACACGTCTATCCTCATTCATAAGGCTTACTTCCCCGCACAAGAGGTCGATTTTTGCGTCCCTCTGGCGTAAAAATTCCATCCCCAGGATGCAAGCAACACCTAATCCCTTAACTACTAGGAACGAGCTTTTCATTGCTTCATTTCCTACCGTAAACTCGACTTGCACCTGGTGCTTTATGATATGAGATTGTGCACCTATTGCACCTGTAACACGACAATTCTTCACTGGCAATACTGGTATTCTATTATTTTGACTCAAGTACTTGTAAAAATTTGCGCTCATGACATTGGTTGACGCACCGGTATCGACTATTATGTGTATTGGTGCTCCATACATATCTGCTTGCAATATAGCCTGCACAACACTTTTGTCGGTTCGGTTACATGTCTGCGGTATGTCTACAAGTTCCTTTTCTATTTTTGTTCCTTCATTGTATCTCAGCATACAAAGTTTATGGCTGTCATCTGTGAATGTGCCCTCACTACACCATCCTGCAGCCAACAACGGAGAGCGTATTGTGGCTGTCTTTAGTTTAACGGATGAGCATCAGTGGGTTGACAGTTGTCTGTCACTTCCACTAACCTCACATTGTGGTTCTGGTTGTTGTTGTTGCTACTGTTGGGTTGGCCGCCCTGCCTCCCCGATGGTGTATTTTGATATTGTGTATGGCTCTGGTTTTGTGGTGGTCGGTTGTAACTCCCTGACATGTTCTGTGACGGACCTGGGTTGGCGTTCCATTGTGGCGCTGTGTTTTGTTGCCACTGTGGTGTCGGTTCGTTACGACCACGCCACTGGTTTCGGTTGTTCCGCCATTGCGGATTGCCGTTACCATTATGTCCATTACTCATGCGTCCATCATGATGTCTCTTTCGATTTTCACGATTATAACCGTTGCCGTTATAACCATTGCCATTGTTTGTGCCTTGATTCTGTTGCCGGTGCTCTTGCCTATTCCCGTTACCATTTGGTACTAAGTTACTACCGTTACTATGGCTGCTATTGTAATCGGCTTTGTGTTGATTATAGCCTGCATGGTTCCACTTGTTTTCGGTTTTCATATCTTCGATCAATAGATCAACAGAATCCACTATTTCCATGAATTGTTCTATATCGTATTCCGGCACATTGATGAAATATCTTTTAATTTCACTGGGCAACTTCATTTTTATTAATCTGATTATGTCACGATCGGACATTGGTTCGTCCCAGTACCTGGTTTTGTTTATATACTTTTCGAAATATTTGCGTAACGTTCCCATCTTAGGATTGTACATTTCTGGACTGTACAACTCCTTTCGTAGTCTTTCTTGGACGCTATCGGACCAGAATTTTTGCAAGAATGCACCTTCAAACTGTTGCATCGTTAGACATTTTTCGGACACGTCAGTGGCCCACAGTGCCGCGTCACCTTGGATAAAGGAGACCACGAACTGTATTCTTTGTCTTTCCGTCCATGTCCTGGGAAACACATTCCTGAAGCTCTTAATAAATACAACAGGGTGGACATTTCGTTTTTCGCTATTGAAGGGTTGGAATGTCCTGTGTTTTATTACATTGTCCTCTTTTTTGCATGTCTGATTGCTACATTCTGGGACATTCATCACTTCGTGATGTGCGCTGCACGGTATCGCATGTTGCTCGTGCTCATAATTCGCATTAGGTTGCGGTTGCGCACTCGCACCCTGGCTACCGTCAGCGTTATTATAGTAATCAGTGCGCGAAGTCGGATTCATGATCTGTCCGCCACTGTTTACATTGCTTTCCAACGCAGACAGTCTCCGCGCGACCTCCTGTTGCCAATTTGGCAACTCCGCTGTCACACGGGATTTGATCTGTGTTAATTCGGCACGTAGTGCGGCAGCGCTAGCGTCAATATTTACACTCGCGGCCGCAGTCGCTTGTTCTACAGCTGTTTTTACATCGCTTTCAATCTTTGCAGATATCTCGCGATCCTTTACTTCTAGCCATTCATTTAATTCTTTTTCTACTTTTTGAGCTTGCACTTCCAAATATGCGTCAATACTTTTCCGTGCATCTATCTCCACATTATCCACGCGGTTGGTTAAAGTCTGGACATTGTCTTCAAGCCTAGCCTGCGATATCTGTAATTTTTGCATCTCTCCGGCTAAGCTTTGCACAAGATCGGGTATTTCTTTGCACGCGTCCCGCATCTCGGCAAGTTCGCTTTGGATACTGTCGAGTTTTGCTTCACTGCGCTGCTCTTGCTCAATGAGCTTTTGCGTTAATTTTTTCTCCTGCTCATGGAACATCTGAGCCAGTTTTTCGTCTCTTTGTTTTTCCCTCTGTTCTGACATTCTTTCCTTTTCCCTTTCTTTCAGTTCTCTTTGTTGCTCTTGCTCATGGAGCATCTGAGCCAGTTTCTGATCTCTTTCCCTATCTCTTTCTTCTAACCTGCGCAGAAATTCTGCAAATGGGTCTGCAATCGGTGAGCATACTGGTGCCCCGCTTAATCTAGCACTCGATTGGCCCCCCTGCCCAGGCAGTGGAGTTGTTACTCTATTCCCATTCTGCTGTGGAGCGTCATTCACCGTCCACAGATCCTCGCCCCCCGCTCCGGAAATTATGTTATCCGAGGCGGTGGCTTGGGATTCGTTTACGTATTGCAAATGATCCTCACTTTCCATATTAACAGAATTTTGTTCTTCTGGTACGGATGCTTTAGGTTGCCCTATCTTACCCATACTAAATTCACTTTAAGCCACTGACGAATCTTTAACACTGATACACACACGATTAATTATCCCCTCCAAAAATAAACACATAAATACACAAAACGAATAATTATCCCTCCAAAAATAAACACATAAATACACGAAACACCGAAGGTATCTCATGTGCACATGTGTTCGATATTCCGCACAGAGCTACACAGGATGCTTGCACAATAGGCCTTACCTTACTTATTTTTCTTTCTCGCAATCCTTTTTCTTTTCTACACTTTTTCCTCTCCAGATCTCCTCAGGGTGTGGTTTTGTTGTTGTACATGTAAAAGAATTCATACAAGCATTAATATTTTACAACAATTAGACACATACATAATTACATTCATTGCAATAGAATCATATTAATCGGGCCCCACGTTGGGCGCCAATCTCGCGTCCGTCGGCCGTCGTAATTTAATGTATATATTATTATTGTTATTATTATTTTTTGATTGTTGCCGACTTACGTGGTGGGCCTTCATAAAAATGATATTTAAGTTGAACAATGTAATAAACTTTTCATATAAATTTCCTCGGCTAGTCAGTTGACGTTAAAGCAAAAGATCTTTAGTTATTAATTACAATTGCGGCCCACACACGCGCGAGAGTATTTTCTTACCTCCGTTAACCATTGTATTGTAGTCAGAGTCCTGGCTCTGGGTCTCGGCTATGCTACTGAAAATAAGAATCTTAAAGCTAAGTATTTCTGCAACTTCGTGCGGCTGTGGAGAAAAATTAATATTATGCTAATAGCGGGCGAGTTTTCCGCTTCCGCTGATTTTTCATAAGTTAATATCGCCACGTAATGGCGTCGTTGGCTGCATCGGCCGCTGCGATTGTTGAGCTGTAAATTACTTGAATGCAGGTTAATTCAAGGAAGGCGGACATGAAATCGGGATCACCTCTTACAAATTAAAAGTGCACAATAAATTTAAATCAGTATATTATATGCTTAACTCATACAAATATGCTTACATTCGTCAGCACACGCAAGATGTCCCTCTAGACACATTCAAGACAAGCGAAGAAGAAGTGAAGTCGACTAAAAAATTAACAAAAGAGCGTATCTTGTCGTCTCTTTAGATCATTCTGTCATAAATTATTTCTTTGCAATCTAAACCTACACAGAGAAATTATTATTTTACGGCTACATGATAAAAAAAATCTCTTACAAATTATGAATGTCTTCTTTATAAATAATTTAAAGTCTTTTCGTAATATGGCACTGGGGACGCTATATCCAGCCTCTGTGTTTCCCTTCAATTTTTACCCTCTACAGCTCCCTCTAGTACGCAACACCAATGCAATTTTTTCCAAAAGGGGGCAAGATAATAAAACTGTTATTTTTATATAAATGATTTGATTATTTTGAGAATGAGCTGTGCCCATAGAACTAAATTTGTCAAGATTTTCACAAAAATTACTGTATCTGTCGGTTACTTTGATGCCTAAATGGCATGCATACTTCTTTAGTACATACTAAGTTCAATGATCTGATATTATATCCTTTTTATGATTAAAGCCAGTGTATCCAATGGGTCACCAACAAAAATATTTTTATTCTTACAACTACCAATAATGTTAGGCTTACATTGAACAGAAAAAAAATCGGAATGAGAGAAAATTCTTTTGGACAGCAACATAAGTAATCAAAAAAATGAAAGACTAACTGTCTTCAGATTGGGGAAATATGAAACAAAATCACTAATTCACCTATAATGTCATCTATCACAATTTGTTTGCTTATGAAACTTCACATTTGGTTATGTAAATGGATTTATTGTATTATTTGCATGTTTTATATTTCTTATTGTTGGCTAGCATAATAAAAACACTGGGAAAATGTGTTTTCAAAGCAACATTTTTCTGAGTTCTTGCTATTAAGTGTAACCCAGGGCCAGCATTCAACTAGATAATAGTGGGAAACTTCTCAAAATCTTTCCGAAACAGGCTGCTATAATCAACGTTTAACAGGCCAGGACTGAACCAAAGTTGTCATCGTCTGCCCAGTTTATTTTGAAACTATGCAACAGGATTGCAAGATTCTTGATTCTGTGACTGCATGTTGCAATGTCTTGAACGCTATGGAGTTTGAGAAGATCCCAGCTCTCGGAGAGAACATATTTTCAACCTAGTACAGTTGTGATTTGGTTTGAACAGCCAGCGACCATTGCAGACAGCTCAGTAGGACACTAGCCTCTGTTCAAGACCCAAGAGGAGAAAAGTAAGTTATATATTTAGTTTTATCTGTGTAGTTTTATGGTTCGTTTAAACTCCATGTGTATTTGTGTATTTAAGAAGCGTAGTCTTTCATTTTAGTAATTGTGTAGTGTAGATTAACGCCGTCTGCACTGCAGCCAGCGACCATTATGAACAGCTCAGTCAGGCCTCGGCTTCCGTTTGTTTACCAGCGGAAGATTTAATCGTTTGTTTGTGTCTTCCAATGTGCAGTGAAATAGCCAGTGACAGTCTCAGTGTGTTCCAGTAGCTTTTGTTTCTGTTTTTAATAAGTTTGCTAGGACAAATCCTTTTCTAAGACAACAGGGCTTATTTTCTTCTTTTTATAGCTAGCTTTTCATTTGAATTTTAGTTGTAGAATGGATAGGGTTCGTCCGTGCTCAATGGGGAAACAGGTAGAGCAGGCTGCAGTTTGCTAACAGCTGAAGACACAGTTGGTCGCGGTCAGCCATCTGCAGGCTGTTTTCTCAGTGTTCAGTGGCTGCGGAGAAACTGGTACATCACATAGAAAACTATGGTGTAACTTGCTTTGCCCACAGGCCCTGCTTCTGAAGCACCTTACAGCGTACCCAACACGGGCAGCCGCACTCCCACAGAGCGAGTGGAGAGTTGTAACACGTTCACGTCACTTGACACGGAAAGTCCACGTGAGGGCTGGCCGTCTGGCGTTGCCTGTTCACCGTGTGATAGGGCAAGTGGTCACTGCTTCAGCAGGGTCAGAGCAGGCACACAGGGAGAAAGGTTTACTAGTTATCAGGAGCTCTAATTTTAGGCGCGAGTTTGGGCCCTTAGAGAAAGAGCATCTATGGCTAGAAAGAATCCATTACGTGTTCGGAATGAGTAATAAGGGTGTCTTGTGAGGTATGGAGGCGGCCCTGCCTTCGGCTATCGACGGTATAGGGTGCAGACATAGCAGGTTGTGGTAAACGTCAGCACCAATGACATCTGTCGCTTGGGTTCTGAGGCCGCCCTCAGTTCGTGCGAGCAGCTGGAGGAAGAGGTGAAGACTGCTGGTCTCCCACAGGATGCAAGTAGAGTTTATAACCTGCAGTATCGTAACCAGAACTGAGCGACAACTTTGATATGGACCCGAGCGTAGGGTCTCAACCAGAGGCTCCGTCAACTCCGTGACAGTAGTGACTGCAGATTTCTAGATCTGCATTCTGAGTTGGAAAATTGTAGGACTCCTGTTGACAGATCAGAGGTGTAGTATACAGAGGAAGCAGCTACTTGGGTAGTAGAGCAATTGTGGACATAATGTTTTTTTTTTAATTTTTTTTTTAAGCAAGGCACTATTTTGAAGTCCTCTGAAGAACACTTGCCAGTTGACACGCAGAAACTGAAATCAGATCACGTACAAGGTAAACCAACTTCATTTGTCAAGTTATAGAAGAGCTTGTAGCACAATATCTGATTTTACTGTCCTCCAAAGAGATTGTTGTGCTCAAATAATAATTTTTTATGAGGTATGGAAGGTACATCAAAAAGAAAAATCTGATGCCATAGGACAGGAAATGTTCATTAAACTCGGCAAAAATGTCGTGTCTATCGAAATTGAAAATGAGTCTGATTGCGAAGTTATTGGGACATGAGTAACCAGCCTGCGAGAACTCTAGTTACTCATCAGATGTTTTTGCCAGCTCACTGATTCCACCATAACAACCGTAGAATCAATAAAGAAAGTCTATGTTAATTGCATGGAAGTACCACAATCATGCAATATTAGTTGAAGGCAATTTTAATCAACTGAGTATATCTGAGGATTTCTATGGCTTCATTTCAGGAAGTACTGATAGACAGTACTGTGAAACAGTTCGGAACACATTTTCTGAAAACGGTCTTGAGCAATGCTTACTAAAGTTATTAAATCCATCAAGAAGACTAAGAGACTTATTATGCTGGAAAGAGCACATAAGCAGTTGTTAGCATCCTTCTTACACAGTGAATGGCCATCATTTAGTTCCGATATGATGGATCTAGAAGAATTATGAGCGAAGTTTAAACTGATTGTACATCGCTCTCTGGACAAGTATGTGCTGAATAAGTAAATTAAAGACGGGAAGGACCACTGTGGTTTAATGGCAAAATTCAGATATTGCTGATAAAGAGGAGGCTGCTGCACTCTCTGTTCGAAAAATAGAGGAGAAATGTCGACAAGCAGAAATTTGTAGATGATTGGGTGTCTATTAAAAGATCGACACACGAAGAATGCATCAAGTCCACTACCATCGACAAAATTCTTGACCTACATGTGGTTATTAAGCAGGTCGAAGGCTTCTATCCAGTCACTCGTTGACCAGACTGACGTGGCAATAGAAGAAAACGAAACGGAAGCTGAAGTCTTAAATTTTGCATTTAAGAAATCATTCATGAAGGAGGACGTAGTAAGCATTCCTGATGAGGAGTCTCCACTAAAAGAGTTGAAAACAAGAACAACGGGTAGAGTCAATATTCCTAGGTTTCCAGAAAATGTTTGACACAATGTCCTATTGCAAATGTTAACAAAGTAGGTCCGAACAGACATTGAAGATCCAAAACATTATGACTACTTGCTTAATAGCTTGCTTGTCCGTCTTTGGAACGAAATATACAAATTGAATAAAAGTTTTGCACCTCGCTTCCGAGAGTTCCGGAACCTGTACAGAAAATTGGAATAGAGGTCAACGTAAACATCATTTCTGCCCTTTTTATTTCTCATGAAAACCACACGTTGCATGTTGTACCACCATACAGCGAGACCTTCAGAGGTAGACGATTGCTGTACACAGTGGTACCTCTATTACCCAGTAGCACGTCCTCTTGCATTGATGCATGCCTGTATTCGTCGTGGCATACTATCCACAAGTTCATCAAGGCACTTTGGTCCAGATTGTTCCACTCCTCAACGTCGATTCGGCATAGATCCCTCAGAATGGTTGGTGGGTCACGTCGTCCATAAACAGCCTTTTTCAATCTAACTCAGGCATGTCCGATAGGGTTCATGTCTGGAGAACAAACCGGCCACTCTAGTCGATCGATGTCGTTATCCTGAAGGAAGTCATTCACAAGATGTGCGCCATGGGGGCGCGAATTGTCGTCCATGAAGACGAATGCCTCGCCAGTATGCTGCCGATATGGTTGCACTGTCGGTCGGAGGATGGCGTTCACGTATCATACAGCCGTTACGGCGCCTTCCATGACCACCAGCGGCGTACGTCGGCCCCACATAATGCTACCCAAAAACAGCAGGGAACCTCTACCTTGCTGCACTCGCTGGACAGTGTGCTAAGGCGGTCAGCCTGACCAGTTTGCCCCCAAACACGTCCCCGATGATTGTCTAGTTGAAGGCAGGTGTGACACTCATTGGTGAAGAGAACGTGATGCCAATCCTGAGTGGTCCATTCGGTATGTTGTTGGGCTCATTTTTACCGCACTGCATGGTGTTGTGGGTGGTTGCAAAGATGGACGTCGCCATGCACGTCGAGAGTGAAGTTGCGCATCATGCAGCGTATTGTGCACAGTTTGAGTCGTAACACGACGTCCTGTGGCTGCACTAAAAGCATTATTCAACATGGTGGCGTTGCTGTCAGGGTTCCTCCAAGCCATAATCTGTAGGAAGCAGTCATCCACTGCTGTAGTAGCCCTTGGGCGGCCTGAGCGAGGCATGTCATCGACAGTTTCTGTCTCTCTCTGTATCTCCTCCATGTCCGAACAACATCGCTTTGGTTCATACCGAGTCGCCAGGAAGCTTCCCTCGTTGAGAGCCCTTCCTGGCACAAAGTGTACATCACTAGATGTCTACGCATAGGTCATGCAATTCGCGTAAATAACGGGCCCACTAGTCCGCAGCTCGTGGTCGTGCGGTAGCGTTCTCGCTTCCCGCGCCCGGGTTCCCGGGTTCGATTCCCGGCGGGGTCAGGGATTTTCTCTGCCTCGTGATGACTGGGTGTTGTGTGCTGTCCTTAGGTTAGTTATGTTTAAGTAGTTCTAAGTTCTAGGGGACTGATGACCATAGATGTTAAGTCCCATAGTGCTCAGAGCCATTTGAACCATTTTGAACGGGCCACTAATTTGCGCTCGCGGTAATGGCTACCAATGCCACCTAGATGGGTTTCATAGGATTTACGACATGCGAATCTGGTTGCCGATACGTCAACGGGAATTCGCTATAATGTACCTCAAACCACTGTGGTACCGTTCTGGCTCCGAGACACGGACAATTATACTGCTGAAAGATGACATCGCCTTCGGGAAAGACATCAAGCATGAAAGGATGCATGTCGTTTGTAGCTGTCAACGTGTCTTCGATACCACCGTAGGTCCCGTGCAAGCGCAGGAGAATATCTCCCATAGAATATCACTACTCCCATCAGCCTCCGTCCGTGGCGCACAGCACGTTTCGAGCTGTCATTCACCCCCATGACGCCGATTGTGGAGACATCCATCGACCTAGTATAGCAAAAATATATTCAACCGAGGAGCCGACGCTTTTTCATTGATCGACGGACGAATCCCGATGTGTCTCGTGCACACTAAAATCGTAGTTGACGATGTCGTTTGAGCAACATGTGAACAAGTAGGGATTGTCTGCTGCACAGTTCCACGTTCAACAGTGTACGATGCACGATGTGCGTGCACGAGCATTGTGATCTTTCGGCAGAGACGCCGCAGATCACTATCTATCCTTTTTTACAGAGTAGATAAGCCTCAGAAACCCACGTTCTGTGAAGTGTTGTGGACGTCCAACCATTCAGCATCTTGTGGTAGTTCCTCCTACCTTTTTCCATATATGCGCACGGCGGTAGCACGTGAACATTCGACCAGCTTCGCCGTTTTCGAGATACTCGTTCACAGGCTCTGCGTAATAATAATCTGCCCTTTGTCAAAGTCGATTACGTCAATGGATTTCCCCACCATTTGCGTCTCATATCTTCACTAGGGTGATCCCACGTACGTGCCTGCACCGCTTACATACTTCTGTTACTGTGTAACATCCCTGCAACGCCACCAAGAGACATCGAACGTCGCGGTGGGCAGTGTTCACAATGTTTTAGCTGATTGGTGTACAGAGTGAGTGGCTCAAAGACTTCTTCAGTAATAGGATCCAATACGTTGTCCTGTGTGGTGAGTGTTCATAAGAGACAAGAATATCGTCAGGAGTGCCCCAGGGAAGCGTGATAGGTCTGTCCTTGTTCTCTCTATGCACAAATTAGTTGACTGATATGTTGAGCAGCAGTTTGTGACTGTTGCTGCTGCTGCTGTAGTATGCAGGGAATTATGGTCACTGAGTGACTATTGGAGGATACTGGTGTGATGGATGGCAGTTTGCTCTAAATGTAGAAAAATTATGAGAAGGAAAAGAAATCATGTAATGTTCAAATACAGTATTCGTGGTGCACTGCTTGACACAGTTAACAATATTTTTTTTTGTCTTGGAACTCTTCCATTTGGTCCGTATTTGCCTAGAAAACAACAATATCAGAAATTGAGTCCGCCTTGATCCAAAACACCTTGTTATTCGTTTATTTCTTTATGTTCGCAAATTAGTTTCGGTGACAAATATCACCAGTAACGGCCTTGCGGCAGTGGATACACCGGTTCCCGTGAGATCACCGAAGTTAAGCGCAGTCGGGCGTTTTCGGCACTTGGATGGGTGACCATCCAGGCCACCACGCGCTGTTGCCATTTTTCGGGATGCACTCAGCCTCGTGATGCCAATTGAGGAGCTACTCGACCGAATAGTAGCGGCTTCGGTCAGGAATACCATCTTACGACCGGGAGAGCGGTCTGCTGACCCCACGCCCCTCCTATCCGCATCCTCCACCGAGGATGACACGGCGGTCGGATGGTCCCAGTAGGCCAATCGTGGCCTGAAGATGCAGTGTAACAAATATCACTATCATCAGTGGGTTTTTTAAGATAAAACATGCAGAAAATAGCATGGTTATACAAACAGAGTGGCACATTGTTACATCTTTACTATTCGTTTTTTGGAATATAGTTTTCTATGGATACTTTCATACTACCTTATTTATTGTATGTTACAGCATGTTTTTGAGAATTATTGTCGCTGTTTGCGACATATTTTCTGTGCTCTTTTTTTTTGTTGCCGTTTTTACTCAGCGAACATCATGTCATCTGCAGATGACATGATGAAAAAAAAGTGACAATAATTCTCAAAAACATGCTCTAACGTACATTAAATAAGGTAGTATGAAAGCGTCCATAGAAAACTATATTTCAAAAAATGAATAGTAAAAATGTAATAATGTGCCACTCTGTTTGTATAACTATGCTATTTTCTGCATGTTTTAGATTAAAAAACCCACTAATGATGGTGATATTTGTCGCCGAAACTAGTTTGGGAAAATAAAGAAATAACCGAATAACAAGGTGTTTTGCATCGAGGCAGACTCAGTTTCTGATACTGTTGTTTGACACAGTTACTTTGATTATATATCTAGGAGTAATACTGCAAAGCGATATGAAATGGAATGAGCATGTAAGGTAGTTATAGGGAAATCAAATGGTTGGCTTCGGTTTATTGGGATAATTTTAGGAAAGCGTAGCTTATATATAAAGAAGAGCACATACAAAACATTGACACAACCCATTGTTGAATACCGCTCAAGTGTTTGTGAATGCCACTAGAACAGATCAAAGAAAGACATCAAATCATGTCAGAGGTGTGGTGCTAGACTTGTTATTGGCAGGTTGGATCAACACGTCAGTATTACACATATGCTTCATGAACTCAAATGTGAATACCTGGAGGTAAGACGATGTTCTTTTCGTGAAACACTATTGAGAAAATTTAGACAACCGGCATTTGTGGCTGACTGCAGAATGATTCTACTGGTGAGAATGTACATTTCACGCGGGAACCGCAAAGACAAGGTAAAAGAAATAAGGGCTCATATGGAAGCATAAAGACAGTTCCCTTTATGAGTGGAACAGGAAAGGAAATGACTGTATCTCTGGTCTGGCATACTGGCGGGTGGCTATTAGCATGCTTTTGACAGACCGTGTGTCATATGCTTTTCATAGTCACATGCAATTCTATTACTCATTGTAGTAGTTTCTGCATTGGTAAGAATTAAATACCTAATTACGCTTTTGCAGTGAAATATTGATTTAGGCTATGTCAGTTGCATCGTGCTGTACGCATTGTAAGTGTGCATTATTTGAATGCAACAACGTTTTAAGAGGCTTGTCATTCAATTCCTTATTTGCCATCTACAATGTGTAAAATTATTATAGACAACATCAGGTATTGTATGTTTTTATCAAGTGGAAATGTACGAAAATCTGTGACAAAAATGCATATCGGGATTAAAACAGAACCATAGGAATTGCAAGCAAATTATCACACTAACGAAAATGAATAATTGATCTCTGGGATATACTGTAAATGCAGTAATGTTCGCTGTAAGATAGCTGAAATCTAGATCTGCTATAAAACCAGATTACTACGCAACTGTTTGCTGTAAATGCCTACCTTGATTTCAAAATCCTTGACAGTCGCTGAGCACAACAATTCCCTATGGGACCTTTAAGGACCCCACTTTGACTAGAATTCTCCCGGATGTACTTTAGTGAACGGTTTTGAGTCAAACCTGTTTCAACCAAACAGAATACTAGTCGCATGTCACCCGAAGTATGCAGCAAATTCATCGTCCTCAAAAATTTAATTCCAGAGAACTCTATGTCATCACGTTCAAGTAAAAATTGTCTGTCATCATCCTGAATATTGTATTTGAATCATATATTGGTTAATATGCGTCTCTCAGATCTAGCAGATCCAGTAAAATTTATTTTATAATCGACTTTTTTCTGAATTTTTCTGATGTTGGATACTCGCAATTGTAAAATTCACAGACTGTACACCTGACATCTTTATCAAATTCCTTTAGTTTGTTTAAAGAATTGTGTTGCTTAATATTCTTCCTGTGAGAAACGAACATTGGGGATTTTCCCTCGCGACACACGGGCTGGATAGTTATTAACCCAACACCACAAGCTGCAGCACAAATTGCCTGTATTATCATAACCTTTTTTTTTTACAATGGTAGATTTTTTCAGTACCATGTCACTGCATTTCTTGATATCGTCATTACTGATTATGTCCACCTCCCACAAATCTTTCCCAATGAACGTACATGTAGATGCTAACACTTCACCATCATTATCTACAAGATGTTTTAAATATCTATAGCCACTGTGGATTCTGGACTTGGTTTGCCGCCAGAACTCAGTTGGAGATTTCAGTCACCTTCTTCCTGCTGTCAAAGTGCGCTTTGTTGGAGATGTTTTTATACGCAACCCACATAGTACAAGGGAAATCTCTCTTTCTTCTTGCTCTTCTGTTTACAACTTACACAAACACTTGCACTCAGTAAAAAAATTACACAAATAAAAACATAAAATATTATTTTTTACTGCCTAAAATAATAACTCAATAAGGAATGGAAAACAAGAACCGCGCGAACTCAGCACACCATCTCGCTACTGACGCTTAGCTTGCGCTCGAAATGGGCAACTAGCTTAGCGTTGCCATTTTCGAATGTTAGTGAACAGGCGCTACATAGACAAGGCAAGTCGGGCATCAGCTTGCTTGCAACCAGCAATCAGTACGCCTACCCAAAGCTATAATAATGGTTCAAGGTACACTCTTGACTATGCTCCACAGGATGAGTTTCGGAGTACCAGTGTGTATGTACATATGTTTAGTAGTTTCACAGTTTTTCCTCCCTTCTCGACTGATGCATTTGAACCCACATATAAAACCCGCCTCTGTGGCCAGGGTCGCTAACACATACTTGTGCGGTGACGCTTGAGCCTGGGGGTCAGACAGTTGGAATCCTGGTGGTGGAAAGATTTCTCTCTGCAAGTGTTCCTGTGAAACACAACTAGCTCTTTATTCACATGAAGTGTTGAGTGCTTTTGACAAGAGGTTTCAGATAGATCCTGGAGTTCTGGAAGGCTTTTGACACTGTACCACACAAGCGGCTCGTAGTGAAATTGCGTGCTTATGGAATATCGTCTCAGTCATGTGACTCGATTTGCGATTTCCTGTCAGAGAGGTCAAGTTCGTTGTAATTGACGGAAAGTCATCGAGTAAAACAGAAGTGATTTCAGGCGTTCCCCAAGGTAGTGTTACAGGCTCTTTGCTGTTCCTTATCTATATAAACAATTTGGGAGACATCTGAGCAGCCGTCTTCGATAGTTTGCAGATGACGCTGTCGTTTATCGACTAATAAAGTCATCAGAAGATCAAAACAAATTGCAAAACGATTTATAAAAAAATATCTGAATGGTGCGAAAAGTGGCAGTTGACCCTAAATGACTAAAAGTGTGAGGTCATCCACATGAGTGCTAAAAGGAACTCTTTAAACTTCGGTTACACGATAAATCAGTCTGATATAAAAGCCGTAAATTCAACTAAATATCTAGGTATTACAATTATGAACAACTTAAATTGGAAAGAACACATAGAAAATGTTGTGGGGAAGGATAACCAAAGGCTGCGTTTTATTGGCAGAACACTTACTAAGGAGACTGCCTACACTACGCTTGCCCGTCGTCTTTTAGAATACTGCTGCGCGGTGTGGGATCCTTACCAGATAGGACTGACGGAGTGCATCGAAAAAGTTCAGAGAAAGGCAGCACGTTTTGTATTATCGCGAAATATGGGAGAGAATGTCACAGAAATGATACAGGATTTGGTCTGGAAATCATTAAAGGAAAGGCGTTTTTCGCTGCGACGGAATCTTCTCACGAAATTCCAATCACCAACTCTCTCCTCCGAATGTGAAAATATTTTGTTGACACCGACCTACATAGGAAGGGACGATCACCACGATAAAATAAGGGAAATCAGAGCTCGTACGGAAAGATGTAGGTGTTCATTCTTTCCGCGCGTTATACGGTATTGGAATAATAGAGTATTGTGAAGGTGGTTCGATGAACCCTCTGCCAGGCACTTAAATGTGATTTGCAGATTATCCATGTAGATGTAGATGTAGAAGAGGAGATGAAATGGTGGCGTAAAGTTCCTGATCAGCAGACTTGGCACCAGTGTTCTGGCTTAAATACCAAACTTCTCCGCAGTGTCTCATGAAAGGAAGGCATGTGATACTGTTGCCGGTGATCCATCCATTGGATGGGGCGTTGGGGTTGGAGGTCCCCTTGGTTCTGTTCGTGAGGAGTAGGATATGTACCAGCACCAGGTTTCACTCTCTCCATTCCCTCATCATCATCATCATCATCAACAACACAAACAGTACACTACATTACACTCACACAAAACACACACACACACACACAAACAATACTTACATGTAGTATTACAAATATTGTAATGGAGCATGTTGCAAATAAATAAACAAAAGAATCCATATATGAATAGCATGACTGTGTTCTTCAGAGCCTAATGCAATAATTCTGGAATGTGAAATAGAACATTGAATCAGAAAGTCGTACAGGTGATTATAATTCAAAACACTGTAAAAAAGAAAGAACAACTGCTCAGAATAATGTCCATTTTGAAAGGAATATTACCGAAAAAGGACGAAATGTTATGGAAGCAAGCAAAAATTAACATAAATTTTACCACCAGATGGTGCCGTAACTGGCAGAATATGTTAAATTAAAGACGCAGTAGGGTACATGGTTTTTCCTGAGGATGCGTCAGATACTCGATACGACTGTTTCCATGCCGAATTGCATGCTGCTGGTAATGCTCTTTTACAAGAGTGGTGACTGTGCACTAGTAACTGCAGAAGTTCCGTACACTCAAAGCTATGGAAAAAATGCAATGATCCATTGTCTGCCAGGATGTCTGAAGAAAGTGATTATGAAATTAGAAAACACAGCTCCTTTTGAAGTGCAATGTGTCAGAGGGAGGAAAACAATTGATCTGACATCAGCAGAAAATGCGGCCAAAGCATTGCAGGAGGAGTCGAGTGGTGGTGTGCAAATATGCAGTTCAATTATGGAACACCACTAATCTCTTGTGCGAAGATATTCGCAGAACCTGTTCCCATTACCCAGGGAATAAATAAGAGATAAATTCAGAAGTCGTCGGTGGATGGAGGAAGTAATAGCGTCGCGCAAACCAGAGATCCACAGACATCAATTATTTAAAGTTGGCACCCATTATGACTGCACACAAGATTTGATTCCTCCCATTTTATGTTGGTCAAGAAGCTGGAATAAGGTGTAATGGAGAACCGAAACTGGTTGCATAAATAAATTAAATGCAAAAGAGACGGCTGCATGTATTTTAATTTTCATTTCATATTAAGCAGCCGAAGTCCCTGTGATCGTTTGCTACAACGGTGGACATACAAAAATAGATGTCAAGAGTCCAGTCTACTCAATGTACATTATTAAATGAAACGCAAGAGGCCATTTTCTGCAATTGCCCACATTTTATCAGTAATCTTTCTGATACCACATGCAGTTAACGTAAGTTCCAGAATATGGCAGTATGTGAACATTCTCTACACAGCGCTGCTGTACTATACTACTACTAGTACTACTACTATTACGTCAAAAATATGTCTAACACAATCTCACTTCACCCTGCAAAGCAATATATTATTTTCAACATGAAGACCATGTTATCCATTTCATAATGACTTACTGACACCTGACTTTCAGCTCATATTCTGGTAGCGTCATATGACGAACATCGATGTGTTTTACCTTGCCGGAATAGTGGAATTGTCTACTTTTATTTCGTGTATGAATATTACATTTTAGTTGAAAAGGGGGTGGCAGAGGCGGTAGTATTTAAGAAAAAGCGCGCTTTTTCAACCATATTTTTGAAGAGTTTCAAATTTGAGGCGTCATAGAAGTCAGGCCACAATTAGGAGAAAAATTTCTATTGCACAGTTTAAAGATAAAACCATACTCGACTTCCAGACGAACTAGCGTTGCTTTCCAATCAGTCGTTTTGTACTAATAATGGTGGTCAGATAGGAGACAATTGTGCTATCTTTCGTTGTCATGTATTCGTGTGAGACAGTGCTCGTAACGTAATTAGTTGCTTTGTACTTGTCTGAAACCATGCGTCATTTACGGCGTTGTGCAAAGTCTGGCGATCAGTGCGTGTGCTTACCTTGAGGCCGAAAATGGACAGGGCGAGAGCAGTTCAGTATCACAGTCAGTAAAGAGTGTTTCTGAATGCCTCGGTATTAGTGAAAGTACAGTGAAGCGAATTTCGAGAGAGTACAGAGAAACTTCATGTCCTGTATAGCGAAAGTTTTGGCAGGCGACAGAAGTTTGTATTGGACGAGTTTACACAGGGAGTCATAAGAAGAAAAAACCACGACTTCTATGTGAAAAGCAGTTTACAACAGTGGCAGCCGTGTTGGAGAAGTTGAAGACTGAAGTGGAAGATTTTCCTTATAGGAGTTAAACAAACTTGTGGTGTGCTATTCGAAAATTGGACTTCAGATACAAAAAGTTCAACAAAAGCCCTGTGCTGATGGAAAATAACCAAGTATCAGGAAAACGAGAGGAGTTCTTGAGGGAAATAAGACACCTGCGCAGTACTGAATGGACTATTTATTACAGTGATGAGAGTAATTGTGGCGCAAATCATTCCAGCAAGTTTGACTGGCATGAACCAAAAAATGCCTTAGGCACCAGAAAATGTATACGATTGTTGTTGTTGTTGTTGTGGTCTTCAGTCCTGAGACTGGTTTGATGCAGCTCTCCATGCTACTCTATCCTGTGCAAGCTTCTTCATCTCCCAGTACCCACTGCAACCTACATCCTTCTGAATCTGCTTAGTATATTGATCTCTTGGTCTCCCTCTACGATTTTTACCCTCCACGCTGCCCTCCAATGCTAAATTTGTGATCCCTTGATGCCTCAAAACATGTCCTACCAACCGATCCCTTCTTCTAGTCAAGTTGTGACACAAACTTCTCTTCTCCCCAATCCTATTCAATACTTCCTCATTAGTTATGTGATTTACCCATCTAATCTTCAGCATTCTTCTGTAGCACCACATTTCGAAAGCTTCTATTCTCTTCTTGTCCAAACTGGTTATCGTCCATGTTTCACTTCCATACATGGCTACACTCCATACAAATACTTTCAGAAACGACTTCCTGACTTTTAAATCTATACTCGATGTTAACAAATTTCTCTTCTTCAGAAACGATTTCTTTGCCATTGCCAGTCTACATTTTATATCCTCTCTACTTCGACCATCATCAGTTATTTTGCTCCCTAAATAGCAAAACTCCTTTACTACTTTAAGTGTCTCATTTCCTAATCTAATCCCCTCAGCATCACCCGATTTAATTTGACTACATTCCATTATCCTCGGTTTGCTTTCGTTGATGTTCATCTTATATCCTCCTTTCAAGACACTGTCCATTCCGTTCAACTGCTCTTCCAAGTCCTTTGCTGTCTCTGACAGAATTACAATGTCATCGGCGAACCTCAAAGTTTTTACTTCTTCTCCGTGAATTTTAATACCTACTCCGAATTTTTCTTTTCTTTCCTTTACTGCTTGCTCAATATACAGATTGAATAACGTCGGGGAGAGGCTACAACCCTGTCTCACTCCTTTCCCAACCACTGCTTCCCTTTCATGCCCCTCGACTCTTATAACTGCCATCTGGTTTCTGTACAAATTGTAAATAGCGTTTCGCTCCCTGTATTTTACCCCTGCCACCTTCAGAATTTGAAAGAGAGTATT
Source organism: Schistocerca serialis cubense (assembly GCF_023864345.2). NCBI lineage: Eukaryota > Metazoa > Arthropoda > Insecta > Orthoptera > Acrididae > Schistocerca > Schistocerca serialis. The sequence goes on along the minus strand of NC_064642.1, from coordinate 628,026,558 downwards.
CCAGTTAACGTTGTCAAAAGCTTTCTCTAAGTCTACAAATGCTAGAAACTTAGGTTTGCCTTTTCTTAATCTTTCTTCTAAGATAAGTCGTAAGGTTAGTATTGCCTCACGTGTTCCAACATTTCTACGGAATCCAATCTGATCTTCCCCGAGGTCCGCTTCTACCAGTTTTTCCATTCGTCTGTAAAGAATTCGCTTTAGTATTTTGCAGCTGTGACTTATTAAACTGATAGTTCGGTAATTTTCACATCTGTCAACACCTGCTTTCTTTGGGATTGGAATTATTATATTCTTTATGAAGTCTGTGGGTATTTCGCCTGTCTCATACATCTTGCTCACCAGATGGTAGAGTTTTGTCATGAATGGCTCTCCCAAGGCCATCAGTAGTTCTAATGGAATGTTGTCTACACCCGGGGCATTGTTTCGACTCAGGTCTTTCAGTGCTCTGTCAAACTCTTCACGCAGTATCGTATCTCCCATTTCATCTTCATCTGCATCCTCTTCCATTTCCATAATATTGTCCTCAAGTACATCGCCCTTGTATAAACCCTCTATATACTCCTTCCACCTTTCTGCCTTCCCTTCTTTGCTTAGAACTGGGTTGCCATCTGAGCTCTTGATATTCATACAAGTGGTTCTCTTCTCTGTAAAGGTCTCTTTAATTTTCCTGTTGGCAATATCTATCTTACCCCTAGTGAGACAAGCCTCTACATCCTTACATTTGTCCTCTAGCCATCCCTGCTTAGCCATTTTGCACTTCCTGTCGATCTCATTTTTGAGACGTTTGTATTCCTTTTTGCCTGCTTCATTTACTGCATTTTTATATTTTCTCCTTTCATCAATTAAATTCAATATTTCTTCTGTTACCCAAGGATTTCTATTAGCCCTCGTCTTTTTACCTACTTGATCCTCTGCTGCCTTCACTACTTCATCCCTCAGAGCTACCCATTCTTCTTCTACTGTATTTCTTTCCCCCATTCCTGTCAATTGTTCCCTTGTGCTCTCCCTGAAACTCTGTACAACCTTTGGTTCTTTCAGTTTATCCAGGTTCCATCTCCTTAAATTCCCATCTTTTTGCAGTTTCTTCAGTTTCAATCTGCAGTTCATAACCAATAGGTTGTGGTCAGAATCCACATCTGCCCCTGGGAATGTCTTGCAATTTAAAACCCGGTGCCTAAATCTCTGTCTTACCATTATATAATCTATCTGATACCTTTTAGTATCTCCAGGATTATTCCAGGTATACAACCTTCTTTTATGATTCTTGAACCAAGTGTTAGCTATGATTAAGTTATGCTCTGTGCAAAATTCTACAAGGCGGCTTCCTCTTTCATTTCTTCCCCCCAATCCATATTCACCTACTATGTTTCCTTCTCTCCCTTTTCCTACTGACGAATTCCAGTTACCCATGACTATTAAATTTTCGTCTCCCTTCACTACCTGAATAATTTCTTTAATCTCCTCATACATTTCATCAATTTCTTCATCATCTCCAGAGCTAGTTGGCATATAAACTTGTACCACTGTAGTAGGCATGGGCTTTGTGTCTTTCTTGGCCACAATAATGCGTTCACAATGCTGTATGTAGTAGCTAACCCACACTCCTATTTTTTTATTCATTATTAAACCTACTCCTGCATTACCCCTATTTGATTTTGTATTTATAACCCTGTAATCACCTGACCAAAAGTCTTGTTCCTCCTGCCCTCCTGCCACCGAACTTCACTAATTCCCACTATATCTAACTTTAACCTATCCATTTCCCTTTTTAAATTTTCTAACCTACCTGCGCGATTAAGGGATCTGACATTCCACGCTCCGATCCGTAGAACGCCAGTTTTCTTTCTCCTGATAACGACGTCCTCTTGAGTAGTCCCCGCCCGGAGATCCGAATGGGGGACTATTTTACCTCCGGAATATTTTACCCAAGAGGACGCCATCATAATTTAATCATACAGTAAAGCTGCATGTCCTCGGGAAAATTTACGGCTGTAGTTTCCCCTTACTTTCAGCCGTTCGCAGTACCAGCACAGCAAGGCCGTTTTGGTTAATGTTACAAAGCCAGATCAGTCAATCATCCAGACTGTTGCCCCTGCAACTACTGAAAAGGCTGTTGCCCCTCTTCAGGAACCACATGTTTGTCTGGCCTCTCAACAGATACCCCTCCGTTGTGGTTGCACCTACGGTACGGCCATCTGTATCGCTGAGGCACGCAAGCCTCCCCACAAACGGCAAGGTCCATGGTTCATGGGGGGGGGGGGGGGGGGGGGTGTATGCGATTATCACAGATGAAGTGTTCAAGAGTGGACTAGCTGGAAAGGAGGAATTCCAACACTGTCCGGTTCTGGAAAGAGGATTATAGTGTGCCACATTGGGAACGAAGATAGGTTCGTGCAAAATGCTGGATTATGTTTTATTGGGCATAAAGGAGGTGCAGAGTATCATCCTGGAACGTATGCCAGACATACGAAGAGTGGTTTAGGAGCGTTCTCGAAAAATTACCCAACAGATCTGCGATTGTTTTAGATCAGGCTCCATATCACACGATGATTAATCCTGCATCACTAAATCCATCTACGAAATGGAGAAAGAATTCTATTATTGAACGGATGGAAAGCAATAGTGTAGAGCTCCCACATAATGGCGCATCATTTACTGGACCACGCGCGATCGCACTTCAGGTGGCAGGAATACCTTTTCGAAAGTGTATTGCGATCTGTGGGAAAGGAAATTAAACTTCTGTGGTTTCCTGTCGCGCCTGTGAATTGAACGCCATTGAACTTATTTGGACATTTGTCAAAAACATGGTCCCGGCGGAGGTTCGAGTCCTCCCTCGGGCATGGGTGTGTGTGTGTTTGTCCTTAGGATAATTTAGGTTAAGTAGTGTGTAAGCTTAGGGAGTGATGACCTTAGCAGTTAAGTCCCATAAGATTTCACACACATTTTTTGTCGAGAACAAGGTAGCAAAGGAGCGCAAGCATTTTCAAATAACTGATACTTTACAGTTATGTCGGTCCGCTCTATAAAGTGTTCCCCAAAGTGTCTGTAGGAATACAGTGAGTCATGTACACAAACTTGAAAACACTTAATGCACAAAGAGGCGAACAACAGGGTAGGCAGTCGCTCGGTCTGGGGCGCCTTGTCACGGTCCGCGCGGCTCCCCCCGTCGGAGGTTCGAGTTGTCCCTCGGGCATGGATGTGTGTGTTGTCCTTAGCGTAAGTTAGTTTGAGTTAGATTAAGTAGTGTGTAAGATTAGGGGCCGATGACCTAAGCAGTTTGGTTCCATAAGATCTGACCACAAATGTACAAAAACAGTAGCGGCGTGCTGGTGTGACGACTATGCTCCACCACAGGCTCGCATATATTGCAGCTGCCAACATAATTGCTTCACAAACTCTTAACTAATGAAGACGATGAGTATTCATTGGCAAAGACAGGAACCAACAAAAGTTCAAGCTTAACACCAGTGCCTTCTCCGTCGCAATAGGTACAATGGTAAACTCAATTGCAGCGTCCTGCGTTTGACATCATAGCGATGAAATGAGTAATCCGAAAATAACGAAAACCTACCTGTAAATAGAACAAGGTTGTATCTTCAAACTACGCAAAGGAAATTTTTCTCGTAATTACGGTCTGATTTGTATTCGTCCTTAAAGTTGACACTCGCCGAAAAACAGGTAGAAAAAGCACGGTTTCGCTTAAATATTACCGCGTATGTCGCCCCCATTTCAACTAACAAGGGAACTTCCCCATCGCACCCCCCTCAGATTTAGTTATAAGTTGGCACAGTGGATAGTCCTTGAAAAACTGGACACAGATCAATCGAGAAAACAGGAAGAAGCTATGTGGAACTATGAGAAAAACAAGCAAAATATACAAACTGAGTAGTCCATGGCCAGATAGGCAACATCAAGGATAAAATGAGCTAAGGGGCGCCGTGGTCCCGTGGTTACCGTGAGCAGCTACAGAATGAGAGGGCCTTGGTTCTAGTATTCCCTCGAGTGAGAAGTTTACTTTTTTTATTTTCGCAATGTTATGATCTGTCCGTTCGTTCATTGACGCCTCTGTTTACTGTAATAAGTTTAGTCTCTGTTTTGCGACCGCACCGCAAAACCGTGCGATTAGTAGACGAAAGGACGTGCCTCTCCAATGGGAACCGAAAACATTTGATCGCAAGGTCATAGCTCAACCAATTCCTCCACAGGTAAACACGTCTGTTATATTCTATATGACACTGGTGACGGCATGTGTGTCACATGGCAGGAATATGTTGTCGACCCACCAAACTTGTACACTTGGAGAATGGGTAAAAAGATTCTTTTACCTTGCCTGATTTAGTTTTCTTGTGGATGTGATAATCACTCCCAAAAAAGTGATTAAAACATAAGAGTTTGTCATATAATAATTGAAAATAAAAAATTAAACTTTTCACTCGAGGGAAGACTTGAACCAAAGACCTCTCGTTCCGTAGCTGCTAACCACGGGACCACGGCGCTCCTTATCTCACTTTCTCCTTGATGTTGCCTATCTGGCTGTGGACTACTCAGTTTGTATATTTTGCTTATTTTTTTCATAGTTCCACACAACTTCTTCCTGTTTTCTCGATTGATCTGTGTTCAGTTTTTCAAGGCCTATCCACTGTGCCAACGTATAACTAAATCTGAGGGGGGTGCGGTGGGGAGGTTCCCTTGTATGATGTAATATTCATACACTGAATGATAGTAGACATGTCCACGATTCCGGCAAGGTATAACATATCGATGTTCTTATTGCAATGTGACCGGAATATGAGCTTAACGTCAGGGTTCAATCATTATGATATGGATAATAGTCACAACCATAGCACAAGTGCTTCGTTCATACTATACACCCTTATTGTTATTTTGTAAACGTTTCAGTAATCATGTGCACCTACATCTAAATGATTACTCTGCAATTGACAGTAAAGTACTTGGCAGAAGGTTCCAGTGCGCAGGACAAATGAACGCTTATCTTCCCGTGCGAGCTCCGATTTCTCGTATTTTATTATGATGATAATTTCTTCCTACGCAGATGGGAGTCAACAAAATATTTTCACATTCGGAGGAGAAAGTCGGTGATCGAGTCTTTACGAAAATCTCCTGCCGCAGCGAAAAATGCCTTCGTTTTAATGATTGTCACCACAGTTCCCATATATCATCAATGGCACTTTCTCCCCTGTTAAGCGATAATTTTAACGAGCTGCCCTTCTTTGGACTTTTTCGATGTCCTCCGTCAGTCGTGTATGATGCTGATCCCACACCGCGCTAAATATTCCGGACAAGTGTAGTGCAGCCAGTCTCTTTAGTAGATGTGTTGCATTTTCTAAGCGCGTATTTATAGCGGCCCTGTAAGCAGAGTGGCACGGAGCAACGCGGCACAGAGCTAATGGAAGATGCTTCTGAGGGCGGCCACCAGAGCATTTGAGTGACTCCGGCTTTATTCAACGCCGGCAACATTCGGTTGTTGCTGTGGAGCCTGGCGCAGAAGACCTTCAACACCTTCGTTGAACCCCACCTCCGTGCATCAGGAGGACTACAAAAGCCGGACGTGTGGCGGTGAAAGACGGCATTGCTCCCGTCGTCGACGCCCAGTTTGTAGGCGACCACTTATGTCTCGACTGGTGTCACCGGGAAAAGGCAACCAAATACAACAATGAAGACGTTCGACGTGCTGTCTGCGTTCTACACCGCGATATGGAAAGAAGTCAGAATAACCTCGGCTACACTAAATTGGAGAGGGACCTGGCCACCATCATCTACAAGAAGCCTCTTCAATGTAGGTCTATCCAAAACAGATCTCTATGTGTTCTGTACGAGAGTGATAACTGATATCATCTCGTTCCGCATATACCAGAGCATGACTACGTCACGTACGAAGGGCTAAGTCCCGCGAGAAAGACAGGTTGCGGCGCGTACGTCACGAAGGTAGGCCTGCGCTCGCTCTCTCGATCAGCTCAGCAGACAAAATACGTTTCTACACATGTTAACTAATAACTAGGTGTGTACGTACAGCCGTCAGGAGTGGCCGTGCTGTTCTAGGCGCTACAGTCTGGAGCCGAGCGACCGCTACGGTCGCAGGTTCGAATCCTGCCTCGGGCGTGGATGTGTGTGATGTCCTTAGGTTAGTTAGATTTAAGTAGTTCTAAGTTCTAGGCGACTGATGACCTCAGAAGTTAAGTCGCACAGTGCTCAGAGCCATTTGAGCCATTTTTTTGTGTACGTAAAAACGAGAATTGCATCTTCTTCTGGAATCCTCTATTATGGAGTCTTACTAACATTAGTCCTACAATGATCGAAAGTCCATAGGTCTACTTATAATTTGTTACGGCTGTACTGGGGTACAATAAAATTTAAGTCATGCCAAAATGACTATCGGTTGCACTTCTTGTATGAAATGAGGAGTGTTAAGCAGAAGGGAGTAAATGCTATAAACAAGCCATTATACCAGTTACATCGAGTATTGATCTGTAATTAAATTGTGTTGTAGTACTGTTAATCAGTAAGGCTTCATAATAGCAGATTCCAGTAGAAGATGCAATTCTCGTCAGTACGTACACGCCCAGTTGCGAGTTAAGAGGTTTAGAAATGCATTTTGTCTGCTGAGCTGAGCGAGCGAGTTTTGGCCTGTTTTCGTGAGGCACGCACCGCGGCCTGTCTTTCTCGTAGGCCTCGCGAAGAACAGGGTCGGCGTGGGGTAGAGTGTGGGGCGTATTTGTGGTGTGGGGCCTGGGGCGTCTACTTCAGGCTTCAATACCTTCTTTGTTAACATCAGTGTCTTATCATTTCAAACTTTGTTTCTTTCTGGTTTTGTTTACTATTATCTATCGCGTAATTTGTACATTTAGATGTTAAGAAACTTTGTAAGTTTACAGGGCCGCTATAAATACGCGCTTAGAAAATGCAACACATCTACCCCTTTTGATGTAACATTCACTGAAGATGAATAAAGACGGGTTTAAATAGCACAGTCAATGTTGTTGCTAGCGCTTATGTTTCATCTGTTGTACTGTTGAGAAAACGGCGTTGATAGCAGCTGTTTACACTCACAAGGGGAGGCCGCCAATTGTGAAATTCAGATCCGATTCATACTGCGCATAATAAAAGCTCATGGCCAGAGATGTAATGTGGCAAAGCACCAAGATGCACTTCTCAGCCGTTGTCGAGAAAGTCGGCAGTTAAAAGAAACCGTTGCGGTGAAATACTCTCTACGATTAATAATGTTCTACAGCGTCGTGGCGCAGCGGTAAGCGCTCGGGTTCGTAATCCGAAGGTCGTGGGATCGAAACTCGCGCCATGGAACGTTTTTTTTTTAGTATTTGTTTTTTGTAATTCAAATGTGTATACACACACACACACACACACACACACACACACATATATATATAATTCACGGCAATTAGTTGCAACACTTATGCATATAATAAGTTGTTGAAAGTCGTTTCTCGTGGAAAAACTGGCGACTTCGAACATCATTATGTTTTCCGCAAACAAAGTTGTATTTCACAAATGTTATTAATTGTCTTCATAATGTTAACCACGTATAGTTAACGGAAGACGTAGAAATGATATTCCGAAACGAATACGTATAGCGTCAGTCAAACGTTCGAATTAGAACAGAGACCCCACGGACACAAATTTGCTGTGGCAGGTATGAAATATAGACTCCGTTACTCGCTCGTTACACTTGAAGGATAGATGTTGAATGGGCCGAAACGAGCAGCCGCATAACAGCGTAGTTGCCTGCTAACTTCGGAAGAAGGTAGATGCGGTCCCTAGCGCAACTTATAACATCGTCGAAAATCAGTGCGGACGGGAGAGCTTTGGTACACCCTGTTAAACAAACGGAAAAATGGAGGCAGTACAATTGGAGAGCGATCCGCCTTCACCAACATGCATAAGCAGTTCGTTAATAGTATAGATATATATATATATATATATATATATATATATATATATATATATATATATAAATTACAAAAAACTAATAAAAAAATTGGATGGCGCGAGATTCGATCCGGTGACCTTTGGATTACGAACCCGAGCGCTTACCGCTGCGCCCCGACGCTGTAGAACATTATTAATCGTAGAGAGTATTTCACGGCAACGGTTTCTTTTAACTGTCGATTTTCTCGACAACGGCTGAGAAGTGCATCTTGGTGCTTTGCCACATTACACCTCTGGCTGTGAGCTTTTATTATGCGCAGTATGAATCGAATCTGAATTTCACAATTGGCGGCCTCCCCTTGTCAGTGCTCTTTATGGTACCTGTAGATCAACTATCACTACAACTGATTCATTTTGTACAAGATATCAGATAAGGTAGCAACAGAATTACAAACTACAAGTACAGAATATATTTTCTTGATCTCTTAGTTCTTTTATTACTTCAAACGAGAGGCGAAAATAAAGTTGAAGTGTCATAAATGACAATCACATGAAAATCATGTTTTATTATTAGAGAAAAGGTTTTCAAAATCGTCTCATTTGGAGAGCTTCATTTAAAGCTCTGTTAAAGTTTCGTCCCGTCTGATACGTGCCTTGCACAGAACGCTTGATTTCTGCTGTGTTGTTCATCAGCACTCAGGAATCCTTTGTGTTGTGAAAAACATTTACATTTCACAATACTGTATCGTTAGCAAATTCTGGCTTCCAAAATATGCTCTACCGAGAAATTGTTAAAAATTACATTCAATTAACCGTCATCGTCTGGAAAAGTGTTTGTTGAAATGTTCTTTCCCTGGATCTTAAACCCATCGACTTTAAGACTTGGTAAAATGCTTCAAAAATGGATACGCTACATCTCCAAGAATTCAAAAGGGAATACAACTGGTGTCTTTGATAGCGGAAAGCCTGGCCGCATATTATGCTACCCTTCTTGCATCAAGCGAAATACGCTGCAAGAATGAAATCTATCACCTTCGCTTTCCTTCCCATATCCCCCTCATATCGATTATAACGAATTTTCCACGAGAATCCGCAACTGCTTGTAGCAACGATTGAATGAAAATGTTGATAACTATAAAACATGCTACTAGAATTTTCTGGGCATTATGACGAATTTGTTTCCACTCAATATCACCAACTGCATTTGGGAAGTTCTGTATGTTATATAAATAAATTACAGTAGCTAGAAAATCGTCTTCAGGAATGTGGAGTAGCCGGAGGCAACCCCTCGACACTCTGGCAGTTGACTCAGCGTTGCCAACCTTCCAGCGTTACTGGATCGCATAGTTAGATCGAAATGATTGCACATTTCGTTAAGTGATCGTACGTATCTAAAATTTACAATATAAAATCCGTTTTTGGATGTCTAGCCTGGATTTATTGGTGCAGATGGCCTATCTACCGGCTTCCAGGGGCAACAAAAAGTTCATTTTTCAATATTCTGCGTAATTATTTATAGAGTTTAAAAATTTAACATGCTATCATAATCTACTCATTAAGAGTACGTTAACAAGACAAGTATTACAACGATAAACTAAATATTTGTCTTGAAGCTGATGGCGCTCTCAAATATTCCAACTTTGTTTATCCATTACTCGAAAATGAAAACGCATAGCGACTTCCGACGAACTTCACTTATAACTTCAAACTTTTACGAAACTTTTTCTTGCTGACGGACCCCAGAAAATGATGGAAGCAAAATGTTTACCGCTTACTACATTTTCGCTGTTAATGTGGTCAAATTTTAGCATGTGCCATGACATTTTAATTTTTTTACTTCTTTACTACTAACGCTGTTGGCAACACATTTTTCAAGCAGTATCTACATATAACACTGAGTGCACCTGCAAAATTATGTTACTGTACGGCACATATACATAGTTCAGGGGTATGACGTGACAGACACTTAGACGTCGGAAACAAGCTTCTGCTTACACTGGCGTGCAGTAAAACTTCATCATCAGACGTGACGTTTTAATTTATCACTTCTTTACCACCAACGCCGTTAGCAACACATTTTGCATATAGGCATCCGTCCATCCTTGAGGGATGATGGTGTAGCATGCTTGGTTCAGAGCCTGCAGCGTCTGCTGCGGCTAAAAAGGCCCACTCGAGAGTGGCAGTCCCTGCTGCAGTTTGGACATGTGAAATTTGAGGAACTTCGAACAGAAGCCGCTCTGTCTCTTCGCTTTGTCCTCTTCCTGATTTGTTCCTGTGTGCGTTCGTTCTCTGAGAGCTTGACGCCGTTGCGCACAGTTACTCGCCACTTGACACGGTCATCTGCAATGCTTTCCCAGCGACTTTGATTCTGGTCTTGGTCAGGTCTCTCTTGCAGACATCCTTGAAACGAAGACGCGGTCGTTCCACTGGCCTCACACCCTTCTGATGTTCTCCGTACAGCAGTTGTTTCGGTATCCATTCAGGATCCATGCGCCTGACTTCTCCCAACCATCTTAGACGTCGATGACTCAGGAGTGCAAAGATGCTGGTTGTCCTTGCACGATGAAAGACTTCGGTGTTGGGTACTCTATCTCTCCAAGAGATCTGAAACATCTTCCGGAGACAGCGAAGATGGAAGCTGTTGAGTCGAGATTCATGCCTAGAAAGAGTTGTCCATGTCTCACAGCTATAGAGAAGGGTGCTTGTAACACAAGCGTTGTAGACTTTTAATTTAGTTTTTGTGGTAAGCAGTCCGTTGTTCCATACTCTGTTTTTCAATCTAGCCATGACAGATGATGCCTTTGCGATTCTGTTAGTAATTTCAGTGTCCATGGACAAGTTGCTACATATTGTGGATCCCAAGTAGGTAAAGTCATCAACCACCTGGAGATGATTGCCATCAATGTTGATGGATGGAAGGTTGGTAGTGCCCTGCGCCATGATTTTAGTCTTTTGAAGGCTGATGAGTAGACCAAATTTTTCACAGGCATTTGATAATTTGTTGATTATATACCGTAGCTCATCTTCTGTGTTCGCAGCTAAAGCTGCATCGTCCGCATTTAACAACTCACGGATAACAACTGTATTTGCTTTGGTCTTGGCCTTGAGGCGAGCAATGTTGAAAAGATTTCCATCAGACCTCGTATGTAGATACACTCCCTCCTCACAGTCTTCAAAGGCAAATCTGAGCAGAAGGGAAAAGAAAATCCCAAATAATGTAGGAGCTAACACACACCCCTGTTTCACACCACTATTAACAGGGAATGCTTCTGAAGTTTTACCGTTGAAGCAGATTGTTGCTTGTGTTTTCTCATGGAAAGAGACAATTATCTGTAGTAGTTTAGGTGGGCATCCAATCTTCTGCAACAGTTTGAAAAGCCCATTTCTGCTCACTAAATCAAACGCTTTAACAAGGTCAATGAAAGCAATATAAAGTGGTCTCTGCTGCTCACGACATTTCTCTTGTAGCTGTCTTAAGGATAAGATCATATCTACGGTTGATCGGCCGGGCCTGAAGCCACACTGAGATTCTGGGTAAATTCTGGAAGCTAAGATTTGTAATCGCATTAGGATGACTCTTGCATAAGCTTTCCCGGCTACACTTAGTAATGAAATGCCTCGGTAATTGTTACAGCCACATCTGTTCCCTTTCTGTTTATATAGAGTAACTATCCTCGAATTCCGCATACTCATCGGGACATAACCTTCTTCCCAACTGGTTGTGTTAAGTGAATATAAATGTTTGAGAAGAACAGACTTCTTATACTTAATAACCTCTGTAGGGATCCCATCTGCACCTGGGGCCTTTCCCTTAGCGAGAGAATCTATTTCTCTACTAAGTTCTTCCATAGTAGGCATTGCACCTAGTTCTCCCATAACTGGCATTTGTTTGATGACGTCACATGCATCCTTGCTAACTTCATTCTCGGCTGCATACAACTCGAGGTAGTATTCAACCCAGCGTTCCATTTGTTTGCCTTCATCAGTAATGACTTCACCCGTCTTGGACTTCAGAGGAGCTGTTTTTCTGGCAGTTGGTCCAATTGCTTTCTTAATACCATCGTACATTGCCTTAGCATCCCCAGAATCGGCCGCTTTCTGTATACCTGCACACAAATTCAGCTAGTAGTTATTTGCGCATCTCTTGGATGTTTGCTGTGCTCTGTTCTTTGCTTTTCGTAGGTCTTCTCGAGTTCTTTCATTTGGGTTTCTTTTGTAAGCAAGCAGGGCTTTCCGTTTAGCCTCAGTGACTGGTTCCATTTCTTCCAGTTTTGCTCGTACCAGTCCTTATTACTTTTTCCTTTTATTCCATAGGCCAATACTGCTGAGTTGTAGATTGCACCCGACAGTTTTGCCCATTTCTTATCAACATTCCTTTCTGCTTGCACGTTTCCTGGGAAAGCACTTTCAGAATTACTGGCAAAATCCTGCTTTCTTTGTGTGTCATGAACATGATCTGTGTTGATACGGGGATGACCTCTCAGTTCAGCGTGGTGACATTTCTTAGGAGTGAGCCTCAATGTGCACGCCACCAGGGCGTGGTCTGTGTTGCAATCAGCACTATGATAACTTCGTGTCAGTAGCAGTTTTCGAGACCAGTACGCCTAGCTATGACTAAGTCAAGTTGATGCCAGGGATGAGAGCGCAGGTGTCTCCAAGACACCTTGTGCTAATCCTTAAGCTGGAAATATGTGTTTGTAATACAGAGTCCATAAAAGCAGCAAACTTCAAGCAGTCGCTGGCCATTTTCATTCATTTTTCCCACCCCATGATGTCCCAGGCAATTCGGCCATATGTCATTATCTGATCCAACTCTAGCATTAAAGTCCCCTAGAATATACAGTGTCTCGGTGCTAGGTACCTTGGCTATTCTGTCGCTGAGTAAGTCATGAAACAGATCCTTCTCTTCCATGCTGGATGATAAGATGGGAGCGTACACATTTAGAATGTTGACAGTGCCACTTGAGGAGCATAATTTCAAAGCAATAATTCGCTCTGTTCCACCGGATGGGGCACAGTACAGTCCAGGAGGGTGTTTTTAACAGCAAATCCTACGCCATGAAGTCTTCGCTCGTCTTGAGACTTCCCCTGCCAGAAGAATGTGTAATTATCCTCCCTGATAGAGCCCGCGTCTGGAAGCCGCGTCTCCTGCAGTCCCGCGATGTCAACATTCAAAAGATGGAGACCTCTGTCAATTACAGCAGTCTTACCGATGAAATCAACCTCTTGGGCATCGTCAATGTACCTTGGACACATGATCCAAACATTCCAGGTGGCAATACGAAATAGTAATTTCTTTATTATTTCATTTTTGTTGCTGGTAGGTGTACTATATCAATCCGCTTGTCAAAGATTACTTCTAACAAGGGAACCTCCCCATCGCACCCCCCTCGGATTTAGTTATAAGTTGGCACAGTGAACAGGCCTTGAAAAATTGAACACAGATCAATCGAGAGAACAGGAAGAAGTTGTGTGGAACTATGAAAAAAATAAGCAAAATATACAAACTGAGTAGTCTATGCGCAAGATAGGCAATATCAAGATTAGACTGAGCTCAGGAGTGCCGTGGTCCCGTGGTTAGCGTGAGCAGCTACGGAACAGAAGGTTCTTAGTTCAAAGCTTCCCACTTGTGAAAAGTTTAATTTTTTATTTTTAGACAATTATTACCTGCCCGTCCGATGCTATCACTTTTTTGGGAGTGATTATCAAATCCGCAAGAAAACCTAAATCGGCCAAGGTAGAAGAATCTTTTTACCCATTCGCCAAGTGTACAAGTTAGGTGGCTCGACAACATATTCCTGTCATGTGACGCACATGCCGTCACCAGTGTCGTATAGAATATATCAGACTTGTTTTCCTGTGGAGGAATCGGTTGACCTATGACCTTGCGATCAAATGTTTTCGGTTCCCATTGGAGAGGCACGTCCTTTCGACTACTAATCGCACGGTTTTGCGGTGCGGTCGTAAAACACAGACACTAAACTTATTACAGTTAACAGAGACGTCAATGAACGAACGGACAGATCATAACTTTGCGAAAATAAAGTAAATAAACTTTTACTCGAGGGAAGGCTTGAACCAAGGACCTCTCGTTCCGCAGCTGCTCACGCTAACCACGGCGCTCCTGAGCTCGCTATGTCCTTGATGTTGCCTGTCGTTCCCATGGACTACTCAGTTTGCATATTTTGCTTATTTTTTCCATAGTTCCACACAACTTCTTCTTGTTTTCTCGATTGATCTGTGGTCAGTTTTTCAAGGCCTATCCACTGTGCCAACTTATAACTAAATCTGAGAGGGGTGCGATGAGGAGGTTCCCTTGTAAGCTCCACACACCCCGTGAAGCAGGCGGCTGGTGGCAGGACAGCACCTTATTGGCTGGGGGCTGCCCAGATTGAGGCGGGCGGTAGCTGTCAAATGAGATGCAATGATCTCTCCCATCGTCGGAAGTGGCCCCTAACACTCGAGTCTTACGCCAATCAGACAGAGCTTATAACCGGTAACTGCCTCTTCCCGTGTTGTGCCGAAGTCCTTGGACGTCGCTGAAGTGTTCTCTCCAGGATGCTACAAGCGTGAGCGATAAATATAAAGACTCGTGAGTTGCCCAATCATCACGGTCTCCCTCTCGACCTAAATGATAATATCGAGAGGAAAGGCAAGCCAGTAAGTCTGGTATCACTTCGGTTGCAGGAGCTGCCGGAATGGGACGTAGTGCGCCTTCCAACCGCCTTTGGGACTCCACTCCAGATTTTCTTTCAGGGTTTTCTCCCTTAGCCTTCATCCTTCCCGAGACCAACCACAAGGCAGTGGTGTGTTAAGGTAATTAGAGAAAGAAAAGGAATGGTAACTAAGGAGAGGGTAGGGAATAGGATATATAGGATATAGGATATAAGACGGGTCGTTGTGAGGCATACTTTGTCTGGCTACTCTGCTAAGACCTGCCCGGCTAGGTTGGACCTGCCAGTAGCTACGCTACCGCCGATATAGCTCTCAGCTTCCTTGGAGCACACAAACTCTCCCGCCCACACGGACAGTGCTACGATAAGGCGGTGCCTCGTGGGAGAGATCTTTGCATGTGGCATCTACATATATCACTGAATACACCTGCGACATAATGTCACTGTGCAGCAAATAGTTCAGCAGATATGACGTCAGAAATAATGTGATGCGCCAAAAAAGCGCTTCTGCTTAAAACGGAGCGCAAATTACCTATCCTATAATCCCAATATCTCATAATGAAATCACTCAGCGACTTCAACAAACTTTAAGCATAATTTCAATTCTTTTCTGAACTTTTTCTCACTCACTTATCGTCAAGAATAACGGAATTAGAGCGCTATTATGACTGTTGTAGCGGATTGCGAAGAACTCGTGGCCGGCACGGCAGAGGCTTTATACCGGTACCGCATAAAAATATGCGTGTCCGATTATTTTCTATTAATTTCTCCACATTTCAATGCAATTAATTTTTAGTTTTTTTTATCTGAAAACGATTTACAAAAAAAAAATAGCTCATAAAATTATATAAAAAATTACTTCGTTATTTGCTTATCTTGGAAGAAGACTTTAGAATCGAGTGCATCACCACCAACATCATCATTATCCTCTGGAGGGTCATGGACAAAAGAACAGAAAGTTGATGGCCGGGATTATAACGGCCTTTTTCTTCATGCTACAGTGCATATTTTCGGTAGGAGCAAAATTTTAGCATGAGCTGCTGCTCCTCCTTTTAGGCGTCAAAACTGCAAGCAATGGCAATAAATCATCATCAAAGTTATACCTCATTTTCGGTTCTGAACATTCCGTCTGTACGAAATCCCTACATCTGCGGTCAAAGTTTTTCACGGCATCCTGTTCATTATATATTTCTGGTTTTTGAATTGCCTTCAGAACTTCAACCCCTAAACACATTTGGCTCTCAGGAAAAAATCTTGACCTGTTGTTGGGATCAATGTCAATCAATTTACTGGTTACGATATACTGCCGGTCCACGCAAGGAAGCAACATTTCCTTGTACCCTTCTACCGGTTCTCAGGTATCTCAATAATAACAAGTTTACCGCTCTGTAAATACTTATTCAAATCTGTGAATTTCGGCATAATATAACAAACAAAATAATTTTAAAAAATTGTCGTTAGGGAATTGGTGAATTACTTCTGTCGACACCAGCATCTCCTCTAGGTAATCAGAATTAAAATAGAGACGCAAAGCATTCCACAATTCTAACATTCTCATTACAACGGCCATCAAAGATAGCCATCTCGTCAGTGATGGATGCAACAATTATTTAAAGACGCATCAGTTATAGCTGATTTAAAAAACATACTCAAAATTTTATGGCTATTAGATGACACCACCTTCGCTTTTTTAACAAGACTTTCACTTTTAGAATGTTTTTAACACATCCCAATTCAGGCACAAAAGTTGCGTTCCAGAGTCTACATTAGCCCATCCAGAGTGCGATTCATCAGCGCACAACAATCCTTTAAATTCAGAATTAGTTTCCCAGATTTTTCTATATTTCTGTTTTCATCTCTCACATTTAAACACACCCACTGTAGATTTATTGAAAGTACTGGGACCAATATCACAGTCTTTGGTTTCCACTGACACAATTTTGCACTGCTGAACATCTTATAAACCGCTCACTGTCCTCACCTGAGCCAACAAGACAACTGTAATCGTTTTCGCTTATGTATGAACACCACGCAGGATGCAAAGCAGCCAATACGGTGAATTTCCCAGGGGATTCGTCTCGAGGAATAACCTAAGCTGACTTCTGCAGCTGCAGTGTAATGAAACTGTGGAGCCTCGCGGCTAGATAACTGGTATGTACGCTGCTCAAAATCGTATTTGTGAAATAAATTGTCAAAAATTACATAAACCATAAAAATTAAAATAATAAAGATGAAATATTAACAATAGTAAGCGTTTCAAACGATCGTACAATAGTCGTGCGATCCGCAGGGCAGATTGTACGTTAATGCACCATCTTAGATTATCGTATATGTACGACCCACATCGTACGGTTGGCAACGCTGAGTTGACTCCGCAATTATTACAACTGTTGTGAACTCTGTGGTCAATATCAGAGCGATGTTTCGAAAATTCCTTCAGATATCTAGGATTCTGTAACAATTCTCGTTTCATAAGCAGGCGATGAAGCTTAAAAAGTAACATCACTTCATCGAAAAAAATCTGTAGTTACGTATATCGCGCTAGATAGAAAATTACGCACAGTAACCATATGGCAACATTCTCTCCTCTTAGAGTTCCACGATTTGCCAAAACCTCGTTTCGGTAGCCCAAATCATTTATTAGATACAATGATGTTATGAATATTTCATTCTCGCTCTGTCTTCTGGGCGCGCCAGCGGAACAAAGTGCGCTATATACGCGGTCCAATCACGTTAACGTGACCACCTGTCAAATGCCTGAATAACCATCTTTAGCAGCGCAGACCGGTGCGGGATGTACAGGAAGAATCTTAATGAGATTGTGGAAGGTACCGACAGGAATGTAGAGCCATGCCCACTCCAGTATCGCGGCCAACTGCGCTAGGCTTCTCCGTTGAGGATCCATGGCACGAACAGCCCGATCAAGGCGAACCAGGAAGTTTAGTGGTCAGGGGTGTACGGTAAACTTATCCTGGTGCTCTTCAGACCACGCACGTACACTGCAAGCTGTGCGACACATTGCATTTTCCTGCTCGTAGATGCCCTTGTGCTGAGCAAAAGTCAACAGCATTTAGGGGTAAACGTGGTCTCCAAGGATAGATGCATACTTGTGTTGATCCACTGTGCCTTCGAGAATCAGAACACCCGGAGAATGCCCTCCAGTCCGGACCCTTCCTACAATCGTTACAGCGTCTATGCTTTCAGATGTTTCACGCTGTAAATGCCAACGGCCATTGTTCGATGGAGTGTGAAAAGTGATTCATCTGAAAAGACCACCTGTGGCCCTCAGTGGACGTCCAGCTGCGATACTGACGTGCGAATTCCAGTCTTCATCGCCGATAACAGCAGTCAGCAAGGGTGCATGAACAAGGGACCTGCTGTAGAGGTCCACACGCAGCAACAGTCACTGAAGGGCCATTGAGCAGACACTGTTGGTAGCCCCTTGGTTCGTCTGGGCAGTCAGTTGTCAAAGTTACATGTCCATTCGTCTCTTCACCTCTCAGCAGGCGTCGTTCACCCATCATGTATCGCCCGTGGTGCACTACAGTTGCATAGCTCCATTTTGTCATGCGCGGTATACTTTAACCACAGCGGCATGGGAACAGTTAACAAACTTAGTCTTTTCAGAAATGCTTCCTCCCTTGGTTGGAAAGCCAATCATTATGCCCTTTTGTACGTCAGATAGATCATTCCGTTTCCACATTATGACAACGACTTGCACTGTTTTTCGCCTCCCCTCTCTCCAACATGCTTTATACACCCTCCACCGCTAGTGTTGCTACCTGCTATCTGTGAGTATTTATTGCACATTGACGTAAAACATAGGCGCTGGCCACGTTAATGTGATTGGACTCGGCACAATCCATTTTCTCGAGAATGGAATGAGCTGTAGATCCCATCCCAAGTTTAAAAACTGTTCAGTCGCGGTCTTTGATTCACTTACCCCTACAACATAATCTACGTGGTCATCCCAATTTAAGTTATCAGACTTCTCTGAGAGAAAACATGCCACACATATAATAATACACATTTGCCTTGATGGCAATGACAGCTTCGGTGCGGATGCACACTGCGTCCAAACTCGTGGAGGAATCAGGTAAAGCAGTGAGTAATGAGGATAATGGATGGTGAACGCTACACAAGTCGTGAGCGACAAGTTGTGAATTCGGATTGGGCAGAAGGTGTGCCTGGATAGCTGAAGCGGTTACCGGCGCGGTAGCTCAGCGTGTTCGGTCAGAGGGTTAGCTGCCATCTGATAAAAAAAAAAAACTGAGTAACTGGATCAACGATGAACTTGGACAGTTGTCATGGGACGTCCGCAACGAACAAAAAATGAGATTTGCCGGCACGGTAGCTCAGCGTGTTCAGTCAGAGGCTGCGTGCTCTCTGTAATAAAAAAACTGAGTCAAAGAATCAACGATCAACTTGAACGAATGTCTTGTGACGTCCGCCCAGACCAAACGCAACGAACTATATATATATATATATATATATATATATATATATATATATATATATATATATATATATATATATATATATATATATAGGCGGTTAAGGCGTTCACTCAAGTAAAGTGGGAAATCTGGTTTGGAGTTCTGGTTCAGCACTAATTTTTACTTGTCGTCACTGAATTGAAATCAGTAGCCAATTGCGGCTGAGATCTGTAACAGTCCGCTTTAGGCGGTGGCACGGCACGGACCTGTTGTCCCGGCCGCGGGCGCGCGTGGACGAGGAAGTGTTTATACTGCCGATATTCGCGAGTGTTGTTGTCTGACTAGACCGCCATGGCACACAATTTTAGAAAGACTACGCTCCAATTTACGTTTGACAACGAATATGCCAGACCCAAGGATTTCGAAATAGAGCGTTTTTTTTTTTTTTTTTTTTTTTTTAAGGAAAGAAGTTCGGTTACCTGCTACAGTCCTAATAGGAATACATCTATCCATTGTACGCAGTACAGTCTACATCAAGATGACCGAAGAAGCTGCGTGTGAAAGAATTCTCGCCGCTACTCGAAGAGGATTTAAATTTCGACTCTCTGATGGCCATATCAGCGATGTAACGGTAGCTCCTTCAGGCTTGGGTGTGAGAGTCATTTGTATCTTTGAATTGCCGTTTGAGGTACCAGAATCGATTGTCATTGCATGGCTGCGATCAGATGGAACGGTACTCAGTGATACGCCTGAACGCTAGGCGAGTTTCAGCACCTATCCTGTGCTAAACGGCATCCGACAGATGCGGATCGTCCTTAACAAACATATCTCATCTTATTTATATATTGGAGGATGTCGAGCTATTGCGATTTACAATGGCCAGCCACGCACCTGTCCTGGCAGTGGTGGAGAAGGACATATCCGCTAGGAGTGCATACAACGCAGCGTCATGCAACTGCCACATGGAGAAGCGTCACAGCGAGAAGTTCCCACGCAACTGCCGATGACGTGTCGGTGACCCACCAGGAGGTGTTGTCGAGCTCGGAGCGTGACAAGGACATGTTGATGCAAGAGCAGACCGAGCTACGGGAGCATGGCGGTACACGGAGAATGCCTCTAGACCCACGTGACGTCAGATGGGGGAGGAACCTTCGGCGTCCTCACATGTAGCACGCGGCGTGGAAGTGGAGGTCGAGACAGTGACGGCAGCAACAGACCAACAAACGCTCGATGAACACAGTGAGGCATCGTCTACGACGGCAGATGGCAGGGCGCACAAACAACGATAGCCAAAGCGTCGCAAAAAGTGTCTCCATAGTTCGGGTGACACGTCCTCCCCTAGCCTACGGGACACGGAAGTTATTCGAGCCGAAGAACTGTCTGACACGGAACATGTGCCTTTAGAGGACAGTGACAGGATTCCTTCAGATATTGACTGTATGTCCTGGCTTTCAGACGGTCCCTCTTCATTGACACCGACTGACCCAGTACTGCCGACGGAAGAGTCAGGGATGATGTCCCGGCGGCCACATCGAAAAGAATCAGAGGACGCTTCTGGGATTGGTGACCACTGCAACTGGGCAGAACTAGTTGAAGAGATACAGGAAGTGGCAGCCGCAATTGATGACGACTCACTTACAGTATGCACACCACGAAACGAAAACAACGGATGGCAGCCCATTGGTGGGCACCCCTCTGAGCACAAATAGTAGACTAAAGCCCTTGGAGTTCACGATGACATGACACGAGCACGACAACGACAACGCATCAAGCATATAAGGTGGGAACAGTGAACATTAACATCACACAATCGCTTGCAAAGATGCAACTTTTCTGGGACACGATTTAAGCCACAGACATGGATATTCTGCTGCTGCAGGAAACCTGCAATACTGCCTTTCCCAACGGGTGTGGCTACAACACTTACCTAGCGCCGGCTCCAGATGGAGGACGTGGCACAACGACATTAGTCTGAGAAGGGATTCCGATGTGTGACCTCGATTACCTCTCTTCGGCTCGGAGTTTGGCGATGACTGTCAACGGCATTCGTATTCTCAACATCTATGCATCCTCCGGATCTGACAATCGACGGGTATGAGTGCGATTCTACTTGGAGGAGATTACGTCCCTATTCCATGGGAGATATGACCACATCTTGGTAGGAGGGGACTTTAACTGTGTTCTCACACCGAAGGATCAAACCTCTAATTTCAGCTCCTGCTGCGCATTGCACACGATCTGCCGGGACATGACACTAATGGACACTTGGGAAAAGATCCTGGTCAAATGCACATCTGTTGTTTACAGTTGCCACTGTAGTTACTGCACTGACGTTGCTTATACAACAGGAATAAACTCAGTCTCATAAATTTTTTGACAAATAGTCTACAACAAAACAAATAACAACACTTCAAGGAATTACAGGTGTAGAAAACTGATGTGATCACTTTAAAATAAATGTCACTGCAACAAAAAATGCATTATGATTAAAGAGACACAAAGTTGGCAGCCAAGGATACCAGATGTGACACAGGAATTAATAAAGGAACAGTAAAAGCTGTCAATAGTAAACAATATAGTTCTGAGAGAAATGCAGTTATCCAGAACTGTAGAAATGCTAAGGAAGAAAAAATACACTCCTGGAAATTGAAATAAGAACACCGTGAATTCATTGTCCCAGGAAGGGGAAACTTTATTGACACATTCCTGGGGTCAGATACATCACATGATCACACTGACAGAACCACAGGCACATAGACACAGGCAACAGAGCATGCACAATGTCGGCACTAGTACAGTGTATATCCACCTTTCGCAGCAATGCAGGCTGCTATCCTCCCATGGAGACGATCGTAGAGATGCTGGATGTAGTCCTGTGGAACGGCTTGCCATGCCATTTCCACCTGGCGCCTCAGTTGGACCAGCGTTCGTGCTGGACGTGGAGACCGCGTGAGACGACGCTTCATCCAGTCCCAAACATGCTCAATGGGGGACAGATCCGGAGATCTTGCTGGCCAGGGTAGCTGACGTACACCTTCTAGAGCACGTTGGGTGGCACGGGATACATGCGGACGTGCATTGTCCTGTTGGAACAGCAAGTTCCCTTGCCGGTCTAGGAATGGTAGAACGATGGGTTCGATGACGGTTTGGATGTGCCGTGCACTATTCAGTGTCCCCTCGACGATCACCAGTGGTGTACGGCCAGTGTAGGAGATCGCTCCCCACACCATGGTGCCGGGTGTTGGCCCTGTGTGCCTCGGTCGTATGCAGTCCTGATTGTGGCGCTCACCTGCACGGCGCCAAACACGCATACGACCGTCATTGGCACCAAGGCAGAAGCGGCTCTCATCGCTGAAGACGACACGTCTCCATTCGTCCCTCCATTCACGCCTGTCGCGACACCACTGGAGGCGGGCTGCACGATGTTGGGGCGTGAGCGGAAGACGGCCTAACAGTGTGCGGGACCGTAGCCCAGCTTCATGGAGACGGTTGCGAATGGTCCTCGCCGATACCCCAGGAGCAACAGTGTCCCTAATTTGCTGGGAAGTGGCGGTGCGGTCCCCTACGGCACTGCGTAGGATCCTACGGTCTTGGCGTGCATCCGTGCGTCGCTGCGGTCCGGTCCCAGGTCGACGGGCACGTGCACCTTCCGCCGACCACTGGCGACAACATCGATGTACTGTGGAGACCTCACGCCCCACGTGTTGAGCAATTCGGCGGTACGTCCACCCGGCCTCCCGCATGCCCACTATACGCCCTCGCTCAAAGTCCGTCAACTGCACATACGGTTCACGTCCACGCTGTCGCGGCATGCTACCAGTGTTAAAGACTGCGATGGAGCTCCGTATGCCATGGCAAACAGGCTGACACTGACGGCGGCGGCGCACAAATGCTGCGCAGCTAGCGCCATTCGACGGCCAACACCGTGGTTCCTGGTGTGTCCGCTGTGCCGTGCGTGTGATCATTGCTTGTACAGCCCTCTCGCAGTGTCCGGAGCAAGTATGGTGGGTCTGACACACCGGTGTCAATGTGTTCTTTTTTCCATTTCCAGGAGTGTATATGAAAGATGTCATGAGAATGATACAAAACTGAAACAGCATAATGTTGTTGCTGAACACAGACTAATAAACAATGACTCAGAGGTCAGAGAACAAGAAGAAGAAAAAGATAATTTGGCACTAGAAATGCAAGAGCATAAGGAGATGGTTAATTATGTCACTCCCAAAGAAAGGCAAGTTGAATGGATGTAAATATTACTGCACAGTCAGTTTAGAATCACAACCATTAAAAATATTGACAAGTACATTTCACTGAAGAAAGAAAGTGGAAACTGAAAGAAGATCAGGAGAGATCCAATTAGGTTTTAGGGGTTTCAGAGACACTCACATGTAATTTTAATAATGCAGGGCAGATTTGAGAAAAACAAAGAACCAAACTGCATTTTTAGATTTGTAAAAGAATTTTGATAATATGTAATGCAATAAAATGTTTTCTGTTACTACACAGAGAGGTATTAACTGTAGGGATAGAAAGATAATCTTTTTTCTTTATGCAAGTAAGACTGAAGGAGTCAACACTATTAGAATTATACGATAAGAGAAAATCAAGGAAAGTGAAAGGCATATGGATTGTGACCACTGACATATAATCTATGTGTAGAAGAGGGAATGAGGGAACTAAAGGACTATATTCACATGGGAGTTGTTTGTCATGGACAGCAAACCAATATGATACAGTTTGTTTATAACATGACAGTAGTTGTCAAAAGTGAATTAGTCAGTTACTCTTTGAAATGCAATGTACCCAAGTTGATTAGTTAGTTAGTTTCATGTTGCATGGATCATTTGCACAATAAATCATAATGATGTGTAATGACTGGGTAAATTATCAAAAATTATAGTAACAGCATTGTGCACCCTTTTTTGCGATAAAATCGATTTTAATGTGGAGTAATGAATGTCAGTTTTCCTTCTCATATTGTAATTATGTGCACAATTGTTCCTTCTGAACCACAGTGGATTATTTACAACAAACTTCATGCGGGAATAAACACATTGTGAAACAGTAGTCAGAATACCCAGCTCCTTAAACAGATTTCTACGGGTTGATCACAGCAGAACGACACATATTCTTCTTACAGATTCTGAGCAATGGGCTTTCTTTCTTAAACATAAACCCCAGAACATTATTCCACATGACATTATTGAATGAAAATATGCAGAATATGTCAACTTATCACTTTGTCTCTCCCCCAGTTTGGCAATGGTTCTAAGTGCAAATATGACAGAACTAACTTGTTTCCTAAGAGTTCCAAAATTTGCTTTCTCTGGTTTAAATCCTTATCAGCATGGAAACTAAAAAATTTTGTTGAAGCTTCCACCTGTTTTATTGTTTCCTCACCAGTTGTTACAGAACTTACTGGGTAGCACACCTGGATGTGCAGAACTGAATATGTTGTGTCTTTTTAAAATACCATTCACAGAAAACCAGTCAATGACACTATTAAAACCATCTTTACTATTTCTTCTACTGCTATATGTTTGCTTTGATTGATTACAATACTGGTGTCTTCGACAAAAAGATCACTTACATATATGAGGAACAACAGCGGACTTAAGACTGAGTCTTGAGGAACCCAATACATGATTTCTTCCTAGTCAAAATAATGTCCCTGGACTACACTAGTTGAATTACTAAGTAGAAATTTTTGCATTCTTTTGGCTAGATATGACAGTATCCATTGGTTGGCTATACCATCGATCCCATAAAACTTCAGTTTATCTAGGAGGATATTGTGGTTCAGATTGTCAAATGCCTTAAATAGGTTGCAGAAAATACCAACTGCCATTATTTTGACATTTATTGCTTGTAAAATTTAGTGAGGCAAAATGTAAATCACATTCTCAGTAGAGCAACTCTTCTGAAATCCAAATTGTGGTTTGCTGAGGACATTATTGTCACTCAGATGATATACTATTCTAGAATACCTCACATTTTTAAAAATTTTGAAAAATGATATCAGTACTGAAACAGATTGATAGTTATTGGCCTCTCTGTTATCATCTTTTTTACGCAGCAGTTTAATAATGGTGTTTTCCAGTCTCTCTGGAAAAATGCCTTGAGTTACTGATGCATTACATATTTCAGATAAGACAGGGCTTCTTATATGAGAACAAATCCTTCACACTCCATTGCAAACACCATCAAATCCAGATGATCTTTTATTTTTGAGGTATTATATAATTTTCTTAATTTCAGAAAAAGAAGTTGGTGATACATTCACACAACTGAAATGATGAGAGCTGCTTTTTCAATGTACTTCTGTGATTTTTCTCTTTGTTTATCCTACACATTCTATTATATTTAAGAAATAGATATGAAGTATATTTGCTACCTGTGACCCATCATTTATAGCCCATCCATTAGTGATGTTATCATGGTTTGTGGCTGGTTGTCTTGTCTCTTGTTTAACATCACCCCCTATAGCCTTTGGTCTGTTGTAAAAGTGAGCGTAAATGAATATGAAAAGAAAACTAAGCTAATGTGGAATGGACATGCTGGATGATTGAAGATGGTAACAGGACAACAGGTTGTGGAAGAGGTTCACGACTCAGGCTACCTCAGAAGATGAATTTATAAGAAAGGAAGCTAGAAGAAAAACATAGCTGCAAAGGCTTTCACAAGGCAATAGAAGTTCCTACAAACAGTTATTAACATTCAAAAGTATAAACCTTGTAACCATAAAGAGATTAATTAAAAGCTACATTTTGGATTACAGCTCAGTATGATGTGACACTTGGACAATGAGGAAGACAGAAATGTAACAATTAGATCTTTGAAATGGGGTGTTATAAGAGGCTGTTGAGGATAAAAGGAGTTGATCAAGTTAGGAATGAAGAAGTCCCACAATGAAAACAGGTAAAAATGAATAATAAAGAACTTACTGAATTGAAGTGCTAGAATGATTGTAAACAATTTAAAGCATTAGCTGTAGGTGAAAACTGTAGTTGAAGGGATGATACATAAAAAGAACCACAGTGGCAGGCCTAGATGTGAGTACAGAATATAAATTTTTGATGATGTGGGCATACAGTAGTTGTGCTGAAATGAAGAATGAGAATCGAGAAGATAACTGACCTGATAACACTGTGACAATTTAGCTCATTCACATCACACTGCTACAAAAGCAATGTTGGTGGGAGATCAGTGGAGACGAGAGTCATGTACAGCCTCAAACAGATACTTGTGGACATGGCTGTAACAGGTGACACAGCATTATCAAAGAGTTGTGGTTTTCTGAAGGAGTCGTCGTAATTAGGTCTGCAGTGATGGTTCAGTGACATGTGCTGCAGGTTGGATTGGAGACTTGCTTGCTACTGTACCACCTTCCTCTACCCAGAAACTATATATGCCCTATACCACAATGAGGACTTGAACATTGTAGTTGGCAAGTTTGGCAGCAAAATCTAGTTTAACACAAGTTTTGCTTCAACATATCCTACAGCAGTGGGTACATATGTGTTGTACACACTGTCATTATTACAGCCACACTCCAGCAATCTGCACTGTTATCGTCAGATACACAAATGGTGGTGGATGAGTTTAGGCTCCTTCTGCACACCTATGTCCCACATTCTCTGACAGCCAATGAGCATTGAGTAGTGTTCAGAGTGCTTTGCTGTGAGTGTCGCGCCTAATGTGAGCATTAAATGTGACCGTAGTAAGTTATTCAGTGAGTTTTTATTCCATTTGTTGTGAGTTGTCATGGCTGATAGTGGTGGTAAGTGACAAATTCTACACAAGGAAGTGAGAGAACATAATTTGCAGGATACAACCTTACAGCAAGCGCAAAGAACGAGTGTACATGTACCGAAAGTATTGCTTGAAACTGGAAACAATGTAATCCCCATCTGTTTCTCAACCTGAGCACTCGCTCACACCATCATTAATCACATTACAAATAATTTCGTTTTTAACTCATAGTATCTATTCATCAATGATTTTTAGTTGATTAATAGAAACAGCTGTAGTGTATGACTGAGGAAACTATAATTGCGGTATCAGTTTTTCTTGAGTAATCACAAACATTATGATATATAAGCAACTGACCCAATTGAATGTGGCTTAACTTTTGGGAAGTTCCTAACTGAAAAGAACTACAGACAGGGTGTCATGAGTATAGAACAAAGCAAAAAACAATCACAGAGACAAGTTCTTAGTGGCCAGTTATGGGATGTATAAACCAGGAAACATAATTATGATATTACATATATACCCAATGACCATTTTGGATAAATTTAAAAATACCCATATCTTAGCATAACGTTGAATATTACAAAATTTATTCACTGACTTTGGTCTTTGACATTCACTACATTAAGTATAGACATACTGCCTATTTGCGACATTTCAGATAAGTATAAAATAAGTGGAATTTTGAAGCTGAGGAGCAGCTACACATTTAGCTATAGAAGTTTACTTAAGATGAGTCACAATACATGATGATGATATTATGTCAAAATCATTTAAAGATGCTGAAGTCATTTGTGGTTGAGTGAAAAAGAAATTATTTTTTAATAACTGACAATACTAATGCTTAGCATAATATGTCTAATTTAGTATGTACGGTACTTCTGTTTTACTAGCTATTTAACATATCTAAGACTTGTATTTCCACACACATTCAAAATTCTGCATTTGTTAATTTAATTTTGTCACTGTACTGATAAGCTAAATCTTTTCTAGGCTACCACATATGTAAGTTGACAGATATGAGCTGCATTTCATCTATTGGATGTAAGTATATATTCATTGATGGGCTACTTTTTAGAATTAGTGTTGAATGAAAGGCCCCAAATTCGTTACTAATTCTACTTTTAACATATCCTTCATTTCAGTTAAAAAAAAATATACTGCCATGACATAAAACATATGAGGTTGCTCATACTCCTGAAGAACTGTTTATTGTAACATATTAACACAATACCCCTCTTGCATGACACGAGTGCTACATCCACATACAAATCAGAGGAACACTTGGATAGGCTGTGTCATGGGAATAAAACTAGTAATGGAGGAACATATCATGCGGAGTCCCATAATGTTTGGTGCTGGGTCATCTCCTGTTCATAACATACATAAATAACCTTTCAATGTGTTTAAAGACTGATTCAGAAATGGTCATGTTTGCTGATGACATAAGCGTGTTAATTAGAAGTTGAAACTCAACTTTACCAGGCATGTCCCAGATGACAGCTGAACTGGCCTGCAACTAGTTCACTGCAAATAGTTTAACTTCATACAGACACACATTAAACCATTTCAAACAAGTGAAATGATCTGCTATGAGTAAGAATTAATAAGGCGTTAATGGTGATATGCGAAATGATGTGCTGTGTGTATAATTCCTCAAGACCCAGCTGGATAACAAGTTAATGGAGTCAATATATGAATACATTAACCAAAAAGCTCAGTTTGACATTCTTGTATCTCTCATTGTTTTGACCAAAAGATATACACATATATAAAATAACTTTCATGTAGATTTTGCCTCTTTGTCTAGTGCTCTGGGTAGGATTATGTATTCTGGAGCAAAGGCCTTCAACAAATTATGATCTAATAAGAAGTGAGAAATTGGGAATCCCTACCTATACACAATAAAATAAAAAAATACATCATTAACCACTCTTACTAATTACCTGATTATGTAGATTTAAGAACTGTAGATTTCTGTTAGTTATGTGGCAAGTAGCAACTATTGTGCAGCTTCTGAGGAATATTTGTGTTTTGTATACGATTATCTGCCATTACAGATGTCAGAAATTAAATTCAATGTAGGAAGTTACAATTCTGTGAAAACCACCAATGCATTCTTGTTAATATTATGCTACTAATAGGAAATAAATGGTAGTTGTTTAATACAACAAAATGAACAAGATCTTTTTTTCAGATTAACAGATTTCCTGTAGATTTACTAGGCTGCACTGAAGCAAAGTAAGCTCAAATGGAATTTACTGCCACAGTGACGGTGTCCTGTTAACGCAGATGACAGTTTAAGGTCCCTAGGGTTGTATACCTTGACTTATGACACATCCCTTGAGGGACCTATGGAATATGATAAATGAATGAATAAATGAACAGTTCTGTCCTTGCAATGTTACAACTTTCGTCAAACTGATCATATCAGTGGCAGTAAACAAACACTTTACTACAGACATATTCTTGTATTCTGCCGTAAGAAATAAATATCAGAACTACTGCTCACCATCACAGAGAGATGAATGCCAAAATGGTGGAAGGAACGAAATAAGTCCTATTCTGTAGACATTAGAAATTCGTGGAAGAGTGTCATTTCTTTTGCATAATACCTTGACACAGTAATTTCTTGTGAAATAAAAGAATATGTTTGTAGTAGACTACTTGTTCACTGTCACTGAGATGATCAATACAGAAAATTTGTTACAGCATTACAACATAGTTCAAGGCAGAAAATTAATCATTAGCTAATATGCCTTGACAAAGAGTTCATTAGTAATATGAGCTGTCTTGTTTACATAAAGTCAAGGTAGCACATGCAAATATAATGGACAGAATAAAGGTGACAACTCACCTTATACACTGTGTGACAAAGAAAGTGAAGCACCCAGAAGGGGAGCAGGAAAGGAATTGAAACTTCATGGGCCAAGAGTGTACATGATGTTATTTCAGTGATTACAAAACTGAATGAAATTTACAGAGAAGCCGTGCAAGCCCACTTATCAGTATGACACTGCACACCCTTCTGGTCTGGATGCTTTCTCTAATTTGGTTGGAAATAGTGCCATTTAGCTGTTGCATTCTCTCCTGAGACAAGCTGGCCCACAACTGTTCTAACTGTTCCTTGATGTAAGGGGTTGTGATGGGTTGTCACAAATGAATTGGGTTTTGAACCAGTGATGAATGAATGAGTATTACAAGCATAAAATGTACGAGTTGTAATATATTCACGATCAAAATGGATATTTATCTTTCTTATACAATTTCTTCTTTGCTGTGACTGTGGGCCAGAGTGCAGGTACATTTACATACATTGATAGAACCAGTCTATCAGTTGTGATGAAATAGACTGTCATTCCTCACACAATTCATAGCTTCTGGTCAATAGAAAGGCTTTCTCATAGCACTGTTAGTTCAATAGAAACTCGTTCCCATAACACTGTTCAAAGACAAAGTTCACAAACATTTGCAAGCAGTTGCATATTAACTTGAAGAGTCTAACTGGTTGTCTCTAACTCTTTTGTTACCGGACATGGTATTCTTCTCACAGCTTGCTGTGGACTAGGCATTGACTGGAACATAGCCTGGCATAGACATGACCTCACGTTCGTGTGTCGGTCTATTTCAAGACAGGCACCCGAGAGTGGTGTGGAGAACTTCTGTGGATGTGCCTTGCTACTTCCATCTCAATGGTATGGCCAGCAAAGCTCCAAAAACAAGGGGGATCTTGGTGATGTCGACAGCAGGCATCAGCGCTGTGCCTATCGACTATGCCGCACTGGGATAGAGTTGACGTCCAAGTTGGTCCCACACATGTTCTATCTGGGGCAGATATGGTGATCTTGATGGCTACAAGAGAACATCAGCATCAAGCAGACAGTTCATAGAGACACATGCTGTGTGTGGACGGGCATTGTCCTGTTGAAAAATGACACCATGGTGCTGTTGCATGAGAGGAAACACATGAGAATGCAGGATGTCTCTGATGTACCACTGTGTCTTCAGAGTTCTGTAAATCTCTACTAGCTGCGACTTGAAGTCATACCAATGTTTACTCACACCATGATGCCAGGAGTATCATTGCTGGCTCCCCAAAACATTGGAAGAATGAGACCTCTTTCCAGAGCATAGGTCATTTCCATACTTGCCAACAATGGTCACCAGGGATAGTGTACAATCATGATTCATCATTGAACACTATGCAATGCCATTCAACAGCAGTCTGCGGTTTTCTGCTGTGGCATCACTAAAAATGCAGTTGTTTATGTTGTGGTGTTAATTGCAGCCTATGTGCAACAGTAATTCCCTAATCCAGTAGTTGTTAATATCCAAGCAATGGTGTGGGATGATACAGAATATTACAGGGAGCCCATTACTTGTTCTTGGATGGCAGGTCTAGAAGTGATGGGGTTACTATTTGTTCTGCACTCAATAAAGCAATTCTCACTTGTGGTGGTCAGACATGGCCAACTGGAACCTGGATGACAAGTATACCTGCCCTTATGTTTCCATGCAGTCCAGCAGTTGCTCAATGTCACATCCAAATGCCCCACAAATCTGGATATTGCATGATTCCATCAGTCCAAATGGAGACCCACAATGAGACTGCTTTCAAACTCTGTTAGGTGCTGGTAAAACTGTCGCACATGAGCATGCAGCTCCTGTGTGTCCTTCACAGTGATCACTCAATCTCTGATGCTGTTCATGCCCCTTATGTGTTGTACCTGGCGTAATAAGAACACTACACATGAACAATCCTATTGCACTCTGGTGGCTATTATACCTATCACATACATTTGCAACTTTAATAACGCTCATTCTCATCAGTTGGTGTGTACAAGTAGAAAATTACATAGACAGGAAACGTGTTTTGGGTGCTTCACTTTTTTGAAGCCAGTGTAATTTGGTTAACACATGTGTGAACAAGACTGAAAACATTGCTAAGCTTTTGGATGATGTCCTTCTCTGGGGTGACGGGTTGTATGGTGTGTAGTGGCATAGGGGAGAAAGGCAGCTGGGAGAGGGATGGAAGGTTGGCAGGAAGGGCGACTGATAGCTGGGAGGGAAAGGAAACAAGTGCACAAATACGATTGTTGCACTAGTGAGCTCATTCTCAAACAGATAAAGGGAGTTGTGTATAGCGTACAACGATGTCAGTGGGCTGAGAGGGAGAGGTAGAACATAAGAAGAGGGAGTTTGCAGAACAGAGGGATATGATTGTAGAATGAGTGAAGTGGGTCATGTGGACATAGATAGAGGTGGGTGAGGAACATAGACTAGTGGAGACTGAGGATAGGAGGATTGCGGGGTAGAAACATGTGTTGTAAGGACAATTTCTATCTACTTATTTTGGAGGAGCTGGTACTGGAGGAGAGGATCCAGGTGGTATGGGTTGTGAAGCAGCCACTGAAGTTCTGTATGTTGTGATCAACAGGGTGTTCTTGACCACAATTTGGTTGGCAGAGACTACTCATTTCAGAGGATGAGTGTTGGTTATCATGCCCACATAAAAGGGTTGTACATTATTTACATCAAAGTTGATGTATGATATGATTCCTTTCACAGGCGGCCTTGTGTCTGATAGAATAGGATATGCCTGTGACAGTACTGGAATAGTATTTGGTGGATGAGTGAACATAACACATGTTATGCTTGGGTCTTCCACAGGGGTATGGCCCATGTGGCAAGTGGTTGTGAGTTCAAAATTGTTCAAATGGCTCTGAGCACTATGGGACTTAACATCTGAGGTCATCAGTCCCCTAGACTTAGAACTACTTAAACCCAACTAACCTAAGGACATCACATACATCCATGCCCGAGGCAAGATCCGAACCTGCGACCATAGTGGTCGATTGTGAGTAAAAGTGGCATGGTGCAATATATTCTGTAGATTAGATGGTCTGTGGAATAAACTTTGGTAGGGGTTGAAAGATTGTGGGTAGGATGTTCCTCATTTCCTTGCACAATAGTAAGTACCTGAAGCTCTGGAAAGGGATATTGAAAAGACTGGTGAGCCAGTGGGGATGGGGGGGAGGGGGGGGGGGGTTTGCTCCTCTGCAGTTGGTCCATGTGGATAGTTGAAGGTATCAGCATGTGGTATGGGAGATAAGTTTCTGGACTAGGTTTTGCAAGAACCTCAGCAAGACTGTCAGCGTACTGCACAAGGAATGGATCATCAGTGTTTATGTGTTAGCCATGGGTGGGCAGACTGTATGATAGAGATATTTTAGTGTGTAAAGGATCATGACTTGAAATGGAAATTCTGTTTGTGGTTGGTGGGTTTGATATAGACCAATGGACACAGGTACTTAAGGAGCCATTAAACAAATGAAGACCAGTGTCCAGGAGAGTGGCATATTCAGCTGTGGAGGATTTAAACTACTTGTCACTTGACAGATAGTTGGATGCACAGCTCCCATCACCAATACACCAATGGGAGCTTGGCACTGTCACTTCTAGTGCACTGCCTAAAGCATTGTACCTGCTAGTCCTCAGCCAGCCATTGTAGTGAGAGATTTGAGAGATTTTCAGCTTCATGTGCGTTACAGTGTGTGATGAAAGTAGTCAAAAGAGAGGCAGACTGAGGCTGCACACTCCGGGAAACTTTCAAAAAGTGTCCAATACAGTGTGATTATATGCAATCAGTTGTGTGAATTCTTGTGTTCCACAAGGGAGTAGTTTGAGAGAGAGTGAGATGCCAGAGTGTCTCTACTTTGGATAAAGTGGTGGATCAAACTGCAGCTGCTCTACAAATCAGTGAATGATCAGTGATAAGAATCTGCAAGGAGAAATTCACAAAAGAAGAATCTGGCAAGTCATCCAAAATGGAGACACTTCGGAAGAGGAGGAATCTGAAAAATAAGATTGCAAATCTTGATTCTTTTCAGAAAGATGCAATTCATCACCAGATATATGCATATTATTCATGGGAGGAGTATGCAATGCTCAAAGCTACATGCTGTCCTTGTAACAGCAGACCTATTTCAGGATAGTAAATCATCCTTGTTACGAGTCATGAAAAATTTAGGATTCTGGTATAAATCAATTCAGGCTGAAAGTTATTAATGGAACACCAAGATATTGCAGCCTGGTGATTCTGCTTTCTTAGGGAATTAGTTGGGACAAGTTTTGATGATATCATTTGGCTTGATGAAACATGGGTGAATGTGGGACACAGTTTAAAAAAAAGGCTGGACAGATGATACCATCAGCAGTAGTACAACAACTCCCATTGGCAGAGGAACAAGAATTAATTGCAGAGTATGCAAGAAATTTAAAAGGTTTCATTTCTAATTGTCTTCTGTTATTCACTTTAAATGAGACATCCAACTACCATTAAGATATGAACTGCAAAACTTTTGTGAAACGGTTTGAAGACACTGTGCTTCAAAACTTAATGAAAAACTCACGATAATGCTACCTATCATATAGTTATAGAATAGAAGGCACCGACAAATTCAATGAAGAAAAACGACATTGTTTGCTGGCTAGAGAATTGTAAGATATGTTTAACAGTAACTTGACAAGGGCAGAATTATTAGAACTTCTGTCAAAACACAGGCCAAAGAACCCAGTTTACATTGTGGATAACATAACAAAACAATATGGGCATAAAGAGCTCAGATTACTATTTCAATGCAACAGAACTGATTTGAGTTCAGGTTAAATGTCATATTGCTACAGAAAATAAAAAAATTTATGTTGACCAAAGGGGAACAGCTTTTGAAAGAGGCAGCTGAAAAAATGACACCAGAAGACTGGCAAAAGGTATGAATTATGTGAAAGGAGTGATACGGGAGCCATGGAACAATAAAGGTGTGTTACAACAGTGCATCAAAGATTTGATATCCGTTACTATGAGCAGTGATGCAGATAGTTCCACTGAAACTGACAGAAGCGGTATCTTCCCATTGTCTGTGTATGTGTACTTCAATGAGTATCTTACCTCCATTAAACCTTGTGTTTGTGACTTTATTTTGATCAGTTTCTCTTTCCTGCTGTGAGACTGTGGAATGCTGTTCTGCCATCTCTTATCATCTCCTTATCATAAGTTAGACTGCATTTTCGATATAATTTATTTTGCATGGACATCAAGATGTTAGTTCATGTGTGTAATAGTTTTCAAGATATGCAATGATAAGAAGGAAACTTTCCTGGACTCAAAAATTTCTCTCTGTTCAATAACCAATGTAACATTAGCCATAATTAAAATTAAGAAAATATTTTTGACATTTTTAGTGTGGGATACTGCCCACTCATCTCTTATAGGGTGCCTAGGAAGCTGTTTTCTCAGATATTTAGACAACATACAAGCAAATCATATTACTGGAGTTTATTATGGAAACAGAACTGACAATACTTAACTTGCATAAGTACAAGGTGGTGTCGCAAGCAATTGGCGACATGCAAATAATTAGTGTCCGAAATATACAATTTCTGTGCAAGCTAATCACACAAGGTCATAAGTCACGGCTCTTCTAGTTTCTGTTTTCTAGCATGTCGCTTTTATTCTCTTCATGTAGAGGCCGCTCCTGTCATGGTGACGTCCTAGTCAGCGTGCTATTGCCTGACATCGTCCTACAGCCCTCTCTGCTCTTGCATTCTTGATCTTCATGCTGGTGCTTGTTGTTACACCAAAACACTTAGAGATACCACTGAGGAGCTTAGCGACTATACATAAATTCCAGAATTTTTACATTATTTTTGTAGGAAATTGAGACTTTAAACTTCGTGCTTGTAACAAGTTAAACACTGACAAAACTGCACAAAAACGCCATTTTCACATGCATATATATAAGAAATGCAATGCGGAACAAAAAGTTTAAAATATTCACTGCCGAGCGAGATATTTTAGCAATCAATGGAAAAAAATAGGTACTGCTGTGACAGCACTAGTTTTTAAGATACAAAGTGGTAAGTAAAAAGCTGTTTACAAATGGGAACCTACTCTGTTTCAGAAAAATTAATGCTTTTACTACACCAATTAAAATTCAAAACAGATTTTTGACATGCTGATGCACAATACAGATCCACACTGTTTTTGAATTTGCAATTTTTTACTTGATCTTTGTGGAAGACCGAGGCTTCAAAGTGATGCTGATGCATGGAGAGCAATGCGCAGATTGTATTTCACACAACAATGATGCAACTTTGGAGCTTAAGATGTCACGTGACAACTAGTTTAAATCAAACTACAGAGCAGTGTCTTGGTCCTTGATGCAGATCATATCATCAATTAAACTGAACTAAACAAAGGAAGGTGGCTAGGAAGGTTTTCTCTAGACTGGGCACACACAAGCTGGTATAGGAGGGTGCCTTTTAGTTACTCGTAGCCATGTCAGAGATTTGTTTGTGTATCTTCCCATAGTTATGGTAAAGTGCAGGGAATGAAGTGGTGTGTTTGGAGCCATTACAACATTGGTACTTGTAATGATGAACCCATGGGAAAGCCATGGGTATGGGGGATATTGGTATACAGGGAGGTGGCATCGACAGTTATGAGGACGGATCCAGATGGTAATGCCTGAAAGACAAAAAAGGAAGTGGTTTGTATCGTTGTTGTGAGAAGCCAGGCTGAAAGGACTGGGTTGGAGATGGTGGTTAACAACAGCTGATATTCTTTGGAGCAAAGTAACAAGTTACAATTGGGTCTCCCAAATGATTATGTTTACGGATTTTATGAGGTATGTAGAAACTGGATGTGCAGGGGGGGGGGGGGGGGGGGAGGGGGAATCTGTTGCTGGGTACTTATTATGAGGTAACCACTATAACTCATCATGATGGTGGTGGAATGTTTGCCTAACAGGGATGATTAAGTGAGTGTCTGCCTTTAAGGTAATGGAAGACTATTCTCTCCTCTGCTGAGAAGTTAATGTTATTGGTGAAGATCTAGGAAAGGAGGGGCATGTCAAGGTGGAAGTACAGAATTCTTGGAAGGGAACCAGGGGACCAGAGGTTGGTGTGATACGAATCATGTAGGGTCACAATTGGATGGAGGTATGAACTCAGGGTGACAAGGTTCAGTGTTTCTATTGGTTGTATTTGGTCAGGAGGGTTGATGACAAAAAAATGTTTCCACAGTAGGGAATGAGAGAAGGGGAACAAGGTCTTTGATGAGCCTATTAAGATTGAATTCAGGCGTGGGACTGAAGGTGAGCCATTTCGATGTGACCCAGACTTCAGTGGAATGGAGGTTTTTGGCATATACAACCTCTCCCTCAAATACATCTCTCTCTCATTCCAAGGTGCATCCTACCTGAAAACTTTCCCATCCCACAAAAAGTAATACTTTACTGTTTATCCAATCTATAAAATACCATAATTCCACCCTTATGCAACATCTTGCTCATGAACCCCACTACATGGGCCACACTCTTCTGGAATACCTATGTTGAAGACTGTCCTATGAATCCACTCACAACATCCTATTCTAGTCCCTTCAGACCAATGTCTTATCAGACATATCATGTCCCACCACTTATATAACCTCATGAGTCTTTTATACGTTCATGATTATCAACCATCTATACACCCAAATTAATGGTCATTGTGAGACTGTGGCCAAGAGGAGAGTTGACCACTAGTAGGGCACAACTTTAATACTGTCTCCTCAAAAGTGCAGAATCTAAAACTGCCTGTGCACTTGACTGTCAGTAGTGCGTCAATGGTAGGTTTATATACTACGCACAGGGCAGGCATGGACCAGGGAGAATTCAGTGTATATCCCCCTAACCAACAAGTATGAGGTGGTGTCTCCCACCAAAACTGAGCTAGTGAGATACACTTCACCCATTGTGAAGTCTACTATGTCCTGCGCCAGGGGGAAACAAGTGCAAAAGAGTAGGGGTCTATTAATCATCAGTGTTTCGAACATGTTGAATTTGTTCTAACTGAAAATAGTGCCTAAAAGAATTCCAGTGTCCAAAATACTTAAGAAGAGCTTGAGTCTTGGATTCATCAAGATGGACTAAAACCAAATCTATCTAAAACCAAAATGACACAAATTAAACTAAGCCAGTAGAATGGACTAAAATAAAAATAACTTGCAATGATCACAATAACACAGAAGAAAACCTGTGAAGTTCTTAAGGCTACACATAGACACCAAAAGACAGTCTACCACTGCTACTTTGAATTCATTGAGTACAGTTTCACAGTAGAAACATACACACAGACCAGGTGCCTTTCACTCGGTTTGTTTCCCATTACAAACCAAATGATCTTTAAAGTGGAATTTTATGTGCGCATTCGATAGAATAGTGGCAAATTAGTCTACTGCAATATTTGTTTTATCGATATGTATTAACAGAGACAGTAAAACAATTAAGAGTGACCTAACTCCAGCAGCAACTCATGTGCCACCCTGGTCCGTGCCAACTGCTACCATCATGCAGCAGCACTGCCCAGTCACTGCTAGAGTACCGGTTATTTACCGTGTTTTAATGTCACTGTAAATGCATACTGGTGAATCGAGTATTGCACTAGACTAATTTGGAACCACTGTATCAAATGCATAATTAAAATTTCAATTAAAAATAATTTTGTTTGTAACAGGGAAAAAAACTGATGCTTTCTGTCAACATTGGGCATCACATGATGGACTGTAGTTGTTTGATTTGAGTCAGCTACACTACAAACTAAATTGCAAATACCTAAATACCTGCTGAAACACCAGAGAAAATGCACCTGATGCCTCACAACATGCAAGTGTATGTGTTTGTGTGTGTGTGTGTGTGTGTGTGTGTGTGTGTGTGTGTGTGTGTGTGCGTGTGCGTGTGCGTGTGCGTGTGCGTGTGGGTGTGCGTGTGTGTGTGTGTGTGTGTGTGTGTGTGTGTGTGTGTGTAAAAGTGTATAAAAATGTTAATATTTTTATTCCTCTTAAAAGTGTTCTCACTGTAAATCTTTACATCATATCAAATGATTTGAAAATTGTCACATGGTGAAAAACCACATTTCAAGAGAACAGGGTGCAAACTACTGCAAATGGTGGTGCTCATTGAAATGAATTATGCCTGTTGTATGGTCACTGGATCATTCCAGCAATGAACAAACAAATCACATTTCACATTTAAAGGGGACAAGGTGCAGGTAACTACAAATTGTGGTGCGCACTGAAATGAATGATGCCTGCCATATGGGTTCTAATATCATACTTGTAGCATTTCAGTGACTTGCAGAAAGCATTGAGAAGGCCAGCCATGCTCTTAGAGTTTCAACTAAGTTCGCTATCTGTAATATTGTCCCCAGGACTGATTGAGTCCTCTGGTTGTGAGCTAAGCAGAAGGCTTGAAGTAGAGACTTTGAAATTCTGTGACAAGCTAGGCTACGAATTCCTGGACTTACAACACAGTATGGAGAATTTTAGGGTTCCCCTAAATGAGCCTGGGGGTGCACTACACATAAGGAGCTGTTATCCAGGTGGCTAGGTGTGTGCTGAATGCACACAGTGGTTTCTTGGTTCAGGCAAGTCTCCGTTCAGTCCAGACAATGAAAGCTTTAGGAGACTCAATTGTATTAGTATAAGACTCACAGAAATGTCCCCTATCACGTCCCCTTGTGAGCAGTAGCTGAGCCTTCACAACAAAGACACAGAGTTTCAAGCAGTCCTAAGAACCACTGGATCTCATATGTTACTAGATACAGTGGGTTAGTTATAACCCAAAATTAACAACAATGAGAACTTTGGTGTAAACCAATATGTATATCAAAAGGATAGGCCAATAGGAAATGTAGGTGGTGTGTTAGTCACAGTAAATGAGAAACAAGAAACTTGTGCAACTACACATGTGTGGGCAACCAGCTTTGCTGGGACAGGTAGTTGGGGTACAGGTGTGGGCAGCGTCCTTTGCTGGGACAGGTAGTGTAAGATGCTCCACAAAATACTTCTGCTCACCTTACATGCAGTCTCAGTCAGA
Source organism: Schistocerca serialis cubense (assembly GCF_023864345.2). Classification (NCBI taxonomy): domain Eukaryota; kingdom Metazoa; phylum Arthropoda; class Insecta; order Orthoptera; family Acrididae; genus Schistocerca; species Schistocerca serialis. The sequence continues at coordinate 627,986,874 of NC_064642.1, read as the reverse complement.
CCTTAGCACTCAGAAAAAGCAGTGACCACGTGTGTGTGAGTTAAGTATGTGTGAATTTGTTTTGTCTGCATCTGATGAAGGACTTAGTCTGATTTCTAACAATATCTACCACTCTTTTTTTCAATGTGTCTGTCTGCAGTCAATACCTCTTCCAAGTGGCAAGTAGCACACTATCCTTTTCGTATTGTGTTATTCTATCCTGGATTTTTAGTATTTGTACGTATCAACCTATTGAAAAATAGGATTTTCTTTAAATATGAGGGTTATTTCAAAAGTTCTGCACACTGTAAGATAGAACTGAAGAAAACAATTTAGTTTACAAAATACCTTTACATGCCCTCAGTATAATTCCTGTTCTTCCCAAAATTTGGCAACTTCTGTATTTTGGATAGGGCACCTTCACTGTTGAGCTGTCTGATCACTCAGGCCACCTCACTGGAAGCTTCATCAATTGTATCAAAAATATTTTCTATGTAGTTGTTCCTTCAGTTTGGGAAATGATTTATCGAGCATTTCCCCAGATCAGTATGTAGTCTTGTATTATTGTGCAAAGTGAGGACAACAGCTGCAAGCATGTCAGGTCTTCTTTGAAGAATTGTCAAATGCAAGACATTTTGCAGAAAGAGGCTATAGTACGTGCCTGTTACAGACATCACATGGGATACTGTATTTGTAGCTATAACTCCATTCATGTCAGACATAAAATCATCATCATGCTCACCTCTGATAGTTGGTGGCAAAATTTTTTCTAGCATGAAGGGTCAGAACTTTTCCACAGTGATGACTGAGACTTCAACTGTGGCTGAGAACCTTACATCCAGGTTTCATCAAGTTCAACAATCTTTTGCAGAAGCTGTCACATTCCCGTTGGCTTTCTTTCGTTTCTTTCCCCTGCCTGTACACAAGTAATGTCATGTGTTGGCACATATTGCTAGAAGTCTGTTGGATTATAGCTCAATTAAATGCACTGGAGATGGCTGTTTACATCTGTAATCTGGATATGCAAGGATAATTAAAAAGTAATGGAAGTGCAACTGATTGCTGTATTTCTGTCCTTCCTTATAATAATATACAGTTGCTGTGCACAATGGTTTTGTCCATGAAGTCTTCTATGTAAAACAGGTGCAGATATTGGTTTCCTATTACATACTAGTGTGACTAGATGGTTGTTGTCATTCATGTGACAGGGCCTGAGGATAACTCTACTGTGTCTAAGTTGGTAACCCAAATAAAAAGTTATAAAAATAACAGCTGTTGGAATACTATTTTTACAGTTCATTGACCAGCCACTGTCCCACCCTCCATAATTGCAAGACGGAATTATGGCCATATTTTGTTTGTCAAACACTCTGCTTTCTGCAGTCACATATTACTTCAAACATAGTAGTCCAATGAAACTGTCAGAAAAAAAGCCTGTACCTTGCAAAAGGTGGGGTAGAAGATTTTATTTTTTAAACTCGTTCATATTGTTGGAAAGGTTAGAAAACCAAGTTTTGCCAACAAAATTTCCCTTGGGAAAACTTTCTGCAGTCATAAAACTTCGAAAATGTCGGACTTTTTTCAGTTTTTTCACAATATCTCAGTTTCATTTGCTCCTATCGCTTTGACGTCTATTTTCTTTTTTAAAGAGCACAAAATTCTCTACAAATTTGATTCTTACCATTTATTTCTACTCCCAATATCTAAGGCACTACAGCGTGTCAAAAAATACCAATTTTTCAAATTTCGAGTAAAGTGGCAAATTACCTAATTTTTGAACACTGTTATTTCAGTTTTTATTTGTGTAGTATAAACATATTACTCATCATGTTATTCATTGGAATTTACCATCTCACTCTGCTGCAAGGCCAGGACAAACGGCATCGTATGTTGTGCAGTTCCATTTGTGCCAAGTTTATTCTCCAGGCTTATTATGTGTTTGTACACTGGCATGCGGTGGCGGCGTTGACGATAGACACGTCGGCAAGGCATAGTGCTTCAATGCTGTTGCAGATAGAGCTCACAGCATGCCAGTGTACAAACACACAATAAGCCTGGAGAATAAACTTGGCACAAATGGAACTTCACAACACATTCACATTGGATTACGTGAAGTTTATTTATGTTACAATATGTAATACGATTGCATGCAGGTGCTGTACATTTTCTACAGTTGATTGACGTTAATGATCAGTTATAAGAAAAAGTATGTAGGAATTGTTCTTTAGCGGACAAAAGCGTATTTATTCTTTGGCGGGTGGAAGGCGATTATCTCTGGTGATTGTTCACAGCGCGCTGACAGCTATTAGCACACAACAATAACGGTCCTACAGTTTGGAGTCGCTTCCATTCAGTATTTGTTGTGGTGCTGAAAATGAGTATGTCTGACATGAATTTGTGTTTCATTTGCGAAAAAACTGTGGTGAGTGGTGGATGCAATGTGAAAGAGAAAGGACTGAGCACACTTATCGATTGTAGTGCTAAACGCAGGGAGTCTGCTCACACCCGTTTTTTGAAAACGCTCAGTGAAGTGATAGTGCATGAAGCATGCTACAAGAAGACCTTTAATGAGAGAATGATAGCAGCTAGCCTTCAACATCCTCAGGAACCAACAGGCATGCTACATCGGTCGCAGGAAAAAGGTCAGTTCAATTTCAAAGAGAAATGCTTCTTATGTGCAAAAGGGAATTCTGATGACTTTTTAACCAAGCAGTTAAGATTCCCATATGCCAAACGAAATTTTGTTTACAAAGTAATGAAATTGGAAGTGCAATCTACAGTATTAGAACAGGCTAAACAACGTGGTGATGAATTTGGTCAACAAGTGATACAGCGGATTCAAAATGTAAATGATTTGGTTGTTGCAGATGGGCGGTACCACAGATTTTGCTACAGAAAGTTCTTTCGCCGTGTTTCAGCTACTGGACAGAAATGAGGTTACCGACCTGCAACACAAGTAGATGAAGGCATGGAGGCTATATTTGCCTACCTGGAAACTAATACGGAAGAATGTCAGTTTTCTATGGACAATCTGTTAGAGCAAATACCCAGATCAACTCGTCCTTATATTCGAATTGTCAAGGCTCGCCTTTTCCAGAAATATGGTGACGATGTGTTGATAGCTGAAACAGCTTCAAAGCCAGCAGTCGTATGTTTAAAGAATGTTGGGCACCAACTACTCAGTGAAAATTGGTACACCAAAAGAAATTCAGATCCTCAGCAAGAAAGACTACGAATCATCAAAGCAGCTGCAAATATCATATTAGACAATATAAGATCAGTAGTGTATGATGTAAAACAGTACCCTCCCTCTGATAATTTTTTATGTGATGTAGAGTCTGCATACCAGAGTCTGCAAGGTTGCTCTTTGGAACTATAATTTTGAAACACAAGCGGTCTCCCAGAAAATGGGGGAAAATATGTGTTTCTCTTGCTCATGCACTCATAAATGCTGTGAGGCCACATTCATTTATTTCATCACTTTTGACTGCTATTAGTGCATACTTGTACCAGAAGTTTGGCTCAAAGCAACTCATCCAGGTTTTGTCTTCCCTAGGCTTTGCAGCATCTTATATGGAAGCTGCCCTATTGGAAGTGTCTTCAATCCTTCAGCTTGACAACGAAAGGCAACGAAGTGACGCATTTTGCCAATTTGTGTTTGCTAATCCAGATTTCAATGTAAACAACCTAGATGGAACTGGTACTTTTCATGCAATGGGAGGTATGTGTGTTACTCCTCATGATGGATTGCTTACTCAGAAAAATATTAAAAAGTTGAATCATCGTCCCTCAGCTCAACTTGTTAGTGAAGCCGGAAAAAATGACATACACACATTCCACAGAACGCAAGTTGGAGGGCTGTAGGCTATAAAAATTGAAGATTTTGACATAATTGCTCCTGCAAAAGGCGAGATCGTCATCTCAACAGCGGAAATTACGTGGTTATATTGTAAATGGTCTCAGAATGCAGTTGTTTCAGGATGGAATGGTTACATGGAACACTTGACGGCAGGCAAAGAATATGAACGTTCTAAAATAAAGTGTCTTCCATTTCTTAATTCATCAACAACCCATTATGACACCATATATATACTGCTCTGATTATAGCTAGAGATGCATGTAAAAGACATAATCAGACTACATGCTTTGTCACATTTGATCTGCCTCTGTATTGGAAGGCAAGGGATATTGTGGAGATTGACCTTGCTGAATTTCATAATGTGGAGGTCCAACTTGGAGGTTTCCATTTCCTTATGTCGTTCATGGGATTTATCGGTATGATAATGGGTGGGAGTGGATTAAAGGACTTATTTGGTGTAATATTCGCTGAAAACAACATTGAAAAGATTTTGTTAGGACATGCATATTCCAGGGCTGTGCGAGCGCATTTATTGTGTCACCTTGCTTTGGCCTGTCAAGTGTGGGATCACATTGAGCTAACAGAAGATTAACATGGGACATTGAATGACTTGTCTTCTCCTTGTGGTGGGTCAGAACTGTCAGTTGGCCAGGATATCAGTGTTCTCAGGGAACAAGTCATAAAAAAACTTGTAACTGCCCTGAAAACAATTGAAAGTAACGGACCCACTGCAAAATTATGGGTTCAGTACTACAATATGGTCACTCTCATGAAACAAATTATTGAAGCAGATCAATCAGGCAATTGGAAACCATCTTGAAAGCGTGCGAAAAATGCCTCCCTACTTCCATTCAGCTGGACATTTTATGTACGCTAAAAGTGGCCACCTCTACTTACAGGATATGTTCAGACTCCAGGAAAAAATGGATTTATCAGAATATGAAAAGTTCACAACGAAAGGACATTTTACAGTCCGGTGATCAGAAAAGTATTGGTCAGGGGTTCCGTCTGACATGACTATAGAACAAACATTGATGAGAACCATGAAGAGTTCTGGAGGACTTACTTCTGGCCGAGGAATTACGGATAGTGTATTAACCAGATGGACATTGGGTGTGATTCACATGCAGAACATTTGTGAAGAAATTGAGTCATATTGCGAAGTGAGCACAGTAACACCAGAACAGCATGTAGATGCAAGAAGTTGTCGCATCAAATGAGAGGGCATAGACTTGCGTAAGCTGCATGATTGGTTTTCAGTGCACCCTCCCTTTCCTGAAAGTGATTTTATAATGTCTATCAGCAGTGGTGTTGTCGGAACAGAGGATGTTAATTGTCATATGTGTCACAAAGAGGAGGAAAAAGGAATGAAAAGAATAGTTGGTGACAATTTCCACGATGAAAAGTTCCACAGAAAAGATAAAAGTTGTGACTCTCCTTTCTGCGTTCAATTCTGTAAAAGCTGGGAGCTCTAAAATTACTCCTGTTGATCCTTTAACTCTTTTCTAAAGGATTTGTTTAATGAAACAAAGTGAAGAAGAGTTAAAAGCCTTTCTGAAATATGAACTTTCTCCTTACCCAATGCCCCTATTCTCAGAAAAAGGCATGCGACAAGGAACAAAATCTTCATTCTACAATGCCTTCGTTCCAGTGGAAGATGTGAAGTCAGGTGGACCAAGTAAATTTTTTGTCGTTGATGGAGGGTACCTTACCCACAAAGTGACTTGGACTCGAAATGTTTGCTTCAAGTCAATAGCCCAAAGCTATGTTTCTTACCTGCAACGTCATTTTGGATCTCAATTTGCTATTGTATTTGATGGGTATCCATGTTAGGGAGACAAATGTAGCACAAAGAGTGCTCAGAGGATTCGTAGGTCCAGGAAACATTCTTCGGTTGACGTTGTGGTTGAATCAGAGGTGGTGGACCAAGTCCCTCAGGACAAGTTCTTGTACAATGAACGAAACAAGATGCATTTGATCACACTTCTTAAAAAGGAATTTATGGAATGTAGCATTGAAGTGCACCAGGCACAGGAAGATGGTGACGTTATGATTGTAACATCTGCCATTTCAAGAACCACAGATTTTGGAAGTGTTGTGATTGTAGGAGAAGATGTTGACCTGCTTGTGCTCATGACCAGTTTGGGGCAAGGCATTGAAAACTCATTTTTCTTAAAGCCAGGAAGAGGAAATGCAGAAGACAAGCGGTTTTCCATTGCATCTTACAAGTTTGACAGTGAATATATTCTGTTCACTCACGCCTTTAGCTTTTTTTGGTCAAGGAAAAATTACATGCTGCAATATTGTTGCGAAAAATGAACACCTAACCTCAGCGCTTTGCACGTTCAATAAACCACATGCTACCCGTGAAGAAATAATAACAGCAGGAGAACAGTTTACTATTACATTGTATAGTGGAGGTGTCAGCAGTTCCCACACACTAGACCATTTGCAGTACCAGTTATTCGCCAAGTCTACCACAAAAAGCAAACTGAATCTTGCACGGTTGCCACCTACACAAGATGCTGCACAACATCATTCGTTGTGGGCTTACCAACAAGTCCAATGTAGGGTGGGAAACTAGAAACCTCCTGAGAAATGGGGCTGGAATCACAGTGACCACGGTCCAATACCCGTTGTAATGAGCCAATATCCAGCAACTGAAGCACTTCTTCACATTGTTTCATGCTCATGCAAGCTGAACTGTGGTGGAGCATGCTCCTGCAGAAAAGTGGGTTTGAAATTTTCTTCAATTTGCAAGAAATGTATTGGGGTCAACTGTGAAAATGTGCCAAAATTTTTATATGAAGACAGTGAAGAAGATGTTATGGAAGATGTTGAGGAATCCGCTGACGAAATCATCAAACTTGCTGAGGCCGACTTGCTGTTTAAAGAAAAGGTCAATCTGGGATTAACTCTATGTACAGATCCTGAATCCATAACTCAAGGTATTTCTGGTGACACTGAGGAACCTAGCCCATCAAAACGTTGGAAGTGATGCTCATATCTGTCTCAAGTGCGCTAAAGTGTGATATTACAAGTATTACACACCCAGAACTGTCAACATTTTTTAGTAACTGACAATGCATTTTAATTGTAATAAAGCTACTTATTTTTAATGTCAACTGTGTGGCTTTTATACACAAGAATAATTAACTACCTAATTAGGTTGCCTATTGCAACTAATAATAGTTCAGTTTCCTGAGGCAATTTATTTTGTGTGTGTGTGTGTGTGTGTGTGTGTGTGTTTGTGTGTGTCTTAATGATATATTTTTATGTTTATAGTTTTACAAATACCAGGGCTGAGCTGGCCCATAGTGAACTTCAGATAGTGATGTAAGAATCACAATAGTTGGGTGCCCAGCAATCCTCTTGTTGTGTGCAGAAAAATTGAATACCTGAAAGTGAGGTGGTAAATTCCAACATATAACATGATGTATAATGTATCTATACTACACAAACAGAAACTGAAAAAATAGTGCTCAAAAATAAGGTATCTTGCCACTATGCTCAAAATTTGAAAAATTGGTATTTTTTGAGGCGCTGTAGCGCCTTAGATATTGGGAGTAGAAAAAAATGGCAAGAATCAAATTTGTAGAGAATTTTGTGCTCTTTAAAAAAGAAAATAGACATTAAAGCGATAGGAGCAAAAAAACTGAGATATTGTGAAAAAACTGAAAAAAGGCCGAAATTTTCCAAGTTTTTTGACTGCAGAAAGTTTTCCCAAGCGAAATTTTGTTGGCAAAACTCGGTTTTCTAATCTTTCCAACCATATGAATGAGTTGAAAAAATAAACTCTTCTACCCCACCTTTTGCAAGGTATATCTGCTATTTGACTGGACTATAGAAGTACTTGGCTTCATTTAACTTGTTGCTGTTAAATTTTGTTCATGGATGTTCTTGTAGTTTTTCATCCATGACTGTCTGTGAGAATAAACATGTTATTCTCCTTGTGAATGTTTCTGTTTTGTATATATGCTCATTATGCAAGTCATCTGAGTTTGTGCATTGTTTAAAATATTTATTTAGCATTACACCTTTCAGCTCAATATTTGCTATACCACTCAAAAACACTCAGTTTACACCTATATGAAGTCTTGATTAGCTGTGGAGTGCATTTAGTTCTTGCTCATTCTTCATAAATATTTTCCACGCAAAATTTAACAGGACCATGTAATTTTGAGTGAAATTCTTTTGTAAAAGGTGTGATTGAAAAGTTTTAAGAATGGATCTGCTACTGCTTACCAGTTTGGCAGGCAGATACACGGAGGGTGGGGAGTGAGTCATTGCCTTGTCCTTGAATGACCACTTACAGGAAACTGCATTTCCTTTATTCAGTTCATTGTGCAGGTGGTTGTGTGAAGGTCTGTTAGGGCTTGTTGCTGGATTCTGTCTGCAAGAAGATGGACTTAAAAACGAGGCAACGAGATTGTGTGAAATTTTGTTTTAAAACCAGGAAATCAGCTTCTGAGACTTACGAACTATTAAAAACAGCTTTTGGAGATAACTGTACGAGAAAGTCAAATGTTTTGTCTCATTCAACAGATTTAAAAATGGCTGCAAATTATTTGAAGATGAACCACAGTCCAGCCGTCCTTCCACCCAAAAAAAAAATGAAAGTGTTGCAAAAGTTCGCAACCTAGTGCACTCTGATCATAGACTTGCAATTAGGGAGATTGCTGATGAACTTAATTTAATTTTCTATGCAGTTCAGTCTACTTTAACCAAAGATCTGAACATGCGTAGAGTGTCTGCAAAATTCATTCCAAAACTGAGAGACAATACTGACTTGAAGTGTGCCAAGAACTGATTAAACGGACTAAAAATGATCCAGATTTGTTAAATAGGGTAATTACAGGTGATGAATCATGGGTATATGGATATGATCCTGAAACCAAAGTGCAGTCTTTGCAGTGGAAGACGCCAGGTTCACCATGACCGAAAAAAGCACAGCAAAGTCGGTCGAAGATGAAGACACTGTTGGTGATTTTTTGTTTATTCTAACAGTTTTGTGAATCATGAATTTACCCCTGGAGGACAGACAATTAACCAGGAATACTAAAAATGTGTCCTGGAGTGTTTGCGTGAAAAGGTGCAGAAGAACAGGCCTGCATTGTGGAAAGACAGGAGTTGGGTGCTACACCATGACAATGCTCTGGCTCATTGTGCCTTCTCCTCGCTGAATTTTTGACCAAATTCAAAATTCCTATGCTTCCACAACCACCATATGCCCCTGATTTGGCCCTTGCAGACTTCTGTTTTCTAAACTGAAATTTTAACTGAAAGGGAAGCGATTTGACTCGACTGAAAACGTCCATGCAAATACGGAGAGTGTCCTTGACACACTTCAGGAAAAAAACTTTCCAGGAATGTTTCCAAAGGTGGAAACACTGTTGGAGTCAGTGTGTTCAGTCAGAAGGGGACTCTTTTGAAGAAGATGCATCACAGTAGCATGTAAGTAACACTGCTCTACAATTATAAGCCCATTCTTAAAACTTTCCAATCACACCTTGTATGTACACTGTCATCATCAGCATGATTGTTTTCTCCTAATAAAAGCATCAAGATTTTTAGTTTTTATGAACATATTTTCTCAGTACAGCACTTACAAGCTATGTTGTAATAACTTCAAGTTGAACAAATACATTGCAAGGAAGACGCAATAAATGAAAGTCACAGATCAAATAAACAGAGTAAGACGTGTGTACACTTTAACAGTCAAATCATAACTGAGTCCAAGTCTAGCGGCCGCTGGCTGGCTGGCTGGCTGGCCGCTTAGGTGGCGCTGCTGCTGCATAGCTGGCAGACAGCGCCGCATGTAGAGGATGCGCATGACTGCGTGGCAGCACTTTGAAAGATCAGTGAGTCACAACACTTTTCCCCCCTTTGAATTTTTTGCACAGGTCTTGATGGAGGTGGCCTGTAGATTGCTAACGTCCATAGGAGTTGTTTGACTGGCCATAAAGTCTCGAGGAGGAGGCTTCCCGTATGGACGGAAGTGTCCCCGATGATAACGGGTCAAGACGACAGGAGACGTGGGGGTTGAATCTGCTGGGGCCCCGTGCACCAATCTGCCCATTGCGGCAAGTCCGGTTGTTATAACAGGAGACATGGGTGATGTGTCCGCGTCCATAGGAGAAGGAGGCAAGTACAGTTGCTCCGGCAGATGATGGTCATCTGGTTCCTGCATGGGCACGTCTCCTGGTGGTGTCAGTTCTTGCGCTGGCGCCGATATGATGGTGAGAGGACAGCATTGTGAGTAATGAGAGATTCCAGTATCCTGAGCGTCAGCTAGAGCCGAAGGTGGTGTAGCGGCATCCGGAACAGGCATTGCCGGCACACAAGGCTGAAGCTAGTCCGAATGGCACACTGCAATACCCGTGTCCATCTGGATTTCATACAGGCGTTGGCCACGGTGTCATAATATGTGTCCAGGACTCCATTCTGGCCGCCTGCCATATCCCCGTACCCATACAAGTGAAGGCACCTGCGGCCGTGAGGTGGAAGGCTGCAGAAGATGAAGTAGCATGTGGGACAGTCGGCCATGTAAGAGCTCAACCGGGCTGTGGTCGCCCATGGGGGTGAAACGGTAAGAAGCCAGAAATTGGAGAAGCGCATCATCAGCAGAAGAAGTCAGGAGTTTCCTCATCTGAGCCTTAAATGTGTGGACCAGTCGTTCAGCCTCACCATTTCACTGAGGATGGAACGGAGGGGCCGTGACAGGCATGACGCCGTGACGGGCACAAAAATCCGCAAAATCGGAAGAGGCAAATTGCGGACCATTATCAGTAACAAGAGTAGAGGGAAGGCCTACCAAAGAGAAAATATGAGCTAGAGCATTGGTGGTTGCCGCGGTGGTAGGTGATGTGCAACAGACAATGAAAGGAAAGTTAGAGTAGGCGTCAATAACAAGAAGCCAATAAGTACCTAAAAAAGGCCCCGCGAAGTCAGCATGAATACGCTCCCAGGGCTTTTCAGGCGAAGGCCACGGTGACAAAGATGACTTTGGGGTGGCGGCCTGCAACGTACAAGGACCGCAGGCAGCGACCATGTGTGCGATTTCAGAATCGATGCCGGGCCAGTACACATGACGGCGCGCCAGAGATTTTGTGCGAGAGACACCCCAGTGCCCTTGGTGAAGGAGGTGCAAGACCGAAGCATGCAAAGACGCAGGTACCACAACACGCGGCAAAGCATTGTCAGTGGAAAGGGAGATAACACCATCCCTTGCTGTGAGGCGGTAACGAAAAGCGTAGTAGTTCTGCAATGGATCAGAAGTCTTAGCGGATGGACGATCTGGCCAACCCTTCTGAAACCCAGGAGAGGGTAGCAGCTGCCAGCCGGTCCCCGGTGATGGGGAACATGAATGGCCACAGGAATGGGCCGAGCCCGAAAAAACTTAGGCCGAGCAGTGGGTTTGAGTGTGAAATGAGCTTAGCTGATGGACGATCTGGCCAACCCTTCTGAAACCCAGGAGAGGGTAGGGTCAGAACCCGTAGCAGCTGCCAGCTGGTCCCCAGTGATGGGGAACACGAATGGCCACAGGAATGGGCCGAGCCCAAAAAAACTTAGGCCGAGCAGTGGGTTTGAGTGTGATATGAGCTTCAAAGTCATCTGCACGGCCTAACCCAGGAGAAAAAAGGAACGAAAATGTCTTTGACAAGGAATCCAATTGAGCATAAGGAATTGCATCAGAGACAATATTGACAGAGTCATCTATGGAGAACCCAAAAATGCGAAAGGCATCAAAACCAAAAAGATTCTCCATGTGACTATGGTCAACCACAAATATGGGAACAGTGCAAATGACAGATTTGTAAGATACCTCAGCATCAAATTGTCCCAAGACAGAAATCTTCTGTTTATTGTAAGTCCGTAATTGCCTAGTGACAGGTGACAGGATTGGAGAACCCAACTGAAGATACATCTGAGAATTGATGATAGTTGCAGCAGAACCAGTATCCACCTGCATGCAAACATCTCGACCAAGTATTTGGACAGTGAGGAATAACTTCCCTGAAAGGCAAGAAATACAATAGACAGACAACACAGAATCAGAATCAGCTTCATGTGCATGAACATCGTGTATGTGGTCGGATTTAAAAACGGATGACACATGATCCTTTTTTTTTGCATTTGTGACACACGGCCCAATGTCTTGTGAATGTTTCGTAAAACACCGCGGACATGAAGGAAGTTGCCGTGGGTTTTGCTGTAGTTTCTTAGAGGTTTGTTTATGGTTAGGCTGAGGCTGCACTTGGGAGCATACCGCGGCCACGTCGGCCAACGGGGACACGCCACACGCTTCATCAACATCACACAGAGGTTGTATTTCCCCGATGTTGCCCCATGCCTCTATTTGCACTTCAGCGGCGCGAGAAATTTCAAAAGACTGAGCGATGGATAGGACTTCATCGAGAGTCACATTTTCCAACTGAAGGGCACGTTGCCTAACTTCTTTGTCGGGCGCCGATCGGATAATAGCATCCTGTACCATGGAATCAGCGTAGGATTCTTTGTGAACTTCAGTAACAAATTGACACTTTCTACTGAGGCTATGAAGTTCAGCAACACAAGCATGATAGGATTGATTTGGTTGTTTTTGACAACAATAAAAGGCAACACGAGAGGCTACCACATGCGTTTGCTTTCGAAAATAGATGGACAGAAGTGAGCACATTTCAGCAAAGGACAAAGACGCAGGATCTTTAAAAGGAGCCAATTGCGACAACAGCCGATACATTTGAGGTGAAATTCACGAAAGGAACAGAGACTTACATGTTTGTTCGTATGTGACATGAAATGCCAAGAAGTGCTGTCGAAGATGTTTTTGGTAATGAGACCAGTCATCCACCGTCTCATTGTAAGGAGGAAAGGGAGTTAGAGACAACGATAAGAGACACCCCGCATTTGATGCCGCGACGAAATCACGAATCGTATTTGTGAGAAGCCTTTGTTGTTCTATGAGACCTTGCAATAGTTGCTCTAAAGTAGCCATGGAAACATGTGGATCAACGATGGAAAAGAAAAATCCCATCCTTGTCCCCAATTGTAATAACTTCAAGTTGAACAAATATATTGCAAGGAAGACGCACTACATGAAGGCCAGAGATCAAATAAACAGAGTAAGACGTGTGTACACTTTAACAGTCAAATCATAACTGAGTCCAAGTCTAGCGGCCACTTGCTGGCTGACCGCTTAGGTGGCGCTGCTGCTGCATGGCTGGCAGACAGCGCCGCATGTAGAGGAAGTGCGTAACTGCGCGGTGGCACTTTGAAAGATCGGTGAGTCACAACACATGTTATTCAGTTGCATTGGAATGTCCTGTCAACTGCACTGTACAAAGCTGCATTCACAATGTGGATTTACCACTTGTAAGATCTTCTGACACAATGAATGAATCCATACATGTGACACAGAACACAGTCTAATACACATGAAAAAAAGATTTATCTTTTGGTCACACCTATTGACCCCCCCCCCCCCCCCCCCCACATACACACACACACAAACACTCATTTTATCTGAGTTATACTCCACATCTCTAAAGAAAACTTCGCAATTACTTATATCCTTGATACCATAATGGAAAAATGCTTTGTAAAGGGGAAAACAGGAAGATATGAAGTACAAATTGCTGAAATATCCATCGCCCTCACTAGATTTGGCACACACTGTATTCTACCTATTCCCACATCTGAATAAATTTGTAGATGGAAAGTAATTTGGTAAAACAAGGAGTTATTACAGCTACAGACTGCTAATTTGCAGACCTTCCAGAATCTAAATTCAGAGATGGAATCTACCCACCGCATAATTGTTTGATAAATGCATTGACCTAAAAGGGGAGTTTATCACTAGAAAAGTAAGTTCTTGACTTAAAATGACTGTCACTTGTTGCAGGCTGAAAACTTTTTTCCTTGAACTAACAGCTGTTTAATGATAACTCTAGGATATTTCATAATTTTTGTTCATTATACTCATTTCTTATTACTTTATTGTTCTGTTTTTTAGGGGATCTGAGATTTCATCGACCAAGAGACAGCATTAACAGTGGCTCCAAATTTATGGATGGCTCAATTAACTGTTCCACATGTTTACCAACATGCTTTCAACATGCATACACACTGGATATTTATACTGAAGAAGAAAACTATATTACTCTTAATGGTCCTTACATTGATGTCCACTACACAAAAAACAGTGCAATAAAGTATGAAAGAATTCTTGCCTTCACACCAATGGAACTCGTAGGTGAGTTATGAATGGTTGTTCCTCATACTTACTGAACAGTCCACTTTAGATGTATCATCACTTTTAGTTCTCAAGACAGGAATCACATTGTTTAGCTCACTAGCAAAAACATCACATTCTGGAAACACATTAACAAGAAACATTAACCAAAAATACATTCCAATTTCCCAATAACTGAACTACAGGGCATTCCACTCAAAAGCATATAGTAATTTCACTGAAATTGCACTATACAGTTCGTGACATTTGAAATGCCAAAACTGCACTCTGAAATGTCGTTTGACACAACAGTTTGTTTCCACACATCTCTGTGGCTGGAGCTCAGTGTTCATTGTTTAGTGGCAATGTACAGCCACTCTTCCAAAGAGGGTGTGTTTCTTGTGAAATAATGATGGATAATTGGTTCTATTAAGACATGCCAGCGAATGTTTGTTGAACGGTTTAGTGACTGGTTTATACCAACTGAATGCTGCATACAGAAGTTAGTGAACAATGGAACGGCTCTAGATCTTTATGGCGGGGGACGGCCACCATTATTGGAAGAAAAAGCGACTGATACAAAACAATAATTGTTGGCCTCTCCTGCAAAGTCTTTTTGATGTTTATCTCAGGAATGTGCAGTGTCACAGAGCTGTGAAGGAAGTCAAAATGTTTACAGTTGTTCAGGAACTGAATTTCAATAACAAAGATGAATGCATTACATTCTGCTGTTGGTTTCACAGTTTATTGCTCAGAGGTAGAAATATTGCAGTACACATAGTTCAGTGATGAGGCATGGTTCCACCTCTCTGGGTATGTAACTCTCAGGATGGATGGATATGTTGGTATGAGTGCATGACAGCAAGCTCTTCAGTGCCAGCATGAAAACAGTTTGAATGAGTGTTGGTAAAATACACTGATCAAGAGTATAAAACAGCAGGCAAAGTAAAGGTAACAAAAATTAGACAACTGTGTGTGTCCCACACAGAAGCATGGAACGAAGTACTGTGACAATACTAAAACATTAAGTAAACAGGTAGAAAGTGGTATAAGGAGCTAAAACAATACTTCAGATGGATGCAGCTGGCTGATTGCAAAAATTAAAAAGGAGCAACCAGCCCTCTGCAGCACACTAAAACCTCCAGCCTAAAAGATTAGGCCACAGTCCAGACACATCACAAAACTTTAAATCCTTAGTCATGCTCTTCCCATCATCAGCTAAAATATTTGCTTCTGCCCTCGCATCATGGTATAAAATGCTAACCTTCGTAACCTCTTAGTTCATCCCTATGAAATCCCCAAACCACCTTCCCTACCCTCTGGCTCCTACCCTTGTAACCACCCCCGGTGTAAAACCTGTCCCATGCACCCTCCCACCACCACCTACTCCAGTCCTGTAACCTGGAAGGTGTACACAATCAAAGGCAGAGTCACGTGTGAAAGCACCCACGTTATTTACCAACTGACCTGCCTACACTGTGACGCATTCTATGTGGGAATGACCAGCAACAAACTGTCCATTCACATGAATGGACACAATCAGACAGTGTTTGTTGGTCATGAGGATCACCCTGTGGCTAAACATGCCTTGGTGCACGGCCAGCACATCTTGGCACAGTGTTACACCGTCCGGGTTATCTGGATACTTCCCACTAACACCAACCTATCCGAACTCCAGAGATGGGAACTTGCTCTTCAATATATCCTCTCTTCCCATTATCCACCAGGCCTCAATCTCCGCTAATTTCAAGTTGCCGCCACTCATACCTCACCTGTCATTCAACAACATCTTTGCCTTTGCACTTCCGCCTCGACTGACATCTCTGCCCAAACTCTTTGCCTCTGTATATATCTGCTTGTGTCTGTATATGTGTGGATGGATATGTGTGTGTGTGCGAGTGTATACCCGTCCTTTTTTCCCCCTAAGGTAAGTCTTTACACTCCCGGGATTGGAATGACTCCTTACCCTCTCCCTTAAAACCCACATCCTTTAATCTCTCCCTCTCCTTCCCTCTTTCCTGACGAAGCAACCGGGGGTTGCGAAAGCTCAAAATTTTGTGTGTGTGTTTTTTATTGTGCCTATCTACCAGCGCTTTCCCGTTTGGTAAGTCATGGAATCTCTGTTTTAATATATTTTTCCCATGTGGAATGTTTCTTTCTATCCTCTCACTGTAGTAAAAAGCTATATGTGAGAGGGCAGTGCCCAGTTTGAAGACATGTGAGGGTCACTTCATTCTGCCTGACCAACTGGCACCAGGAACGCCCTGGCCAGGTAGTTGACTTCACCAACCGCAACTTACTGGCTGTCACCACCTGCCATTCTTCATCCCACAATTGCATGCTCTTCCTGTGTAGTGCAGAAACGACGGCCTACAAGGGAATAGGACACTGTGCCACATCCTGTCCTCTGAAAGCCTCCTTGGCAGCCCGATTGGCCTGTTCATTTCCTCGTATCCTTACATGACCTGGCACCCAGCAGAATGACACCTGCTTGCCCTGCTGTTGGAGCAAGTATAGTTGGCCATATAATAGCTAGGCCAACTTCTCAGCTGGATACAGATTCTGTTACAATTATAAGGCACTAAGGGAATTGGAGCAGATGAGAAACCATTTGCCCTGAATATGTCACACCTGCTCCCAGTGCCTTCAGGATCATGTGGAGCTCCACTGACAAAATGGTACACTCATTACAAAGGCGAATCCTGGTGACATGGTTGGGGAACATGACAGAGCAGCCAAGGGATTCCCTTGCTTGAAGCCATCAGTGTACACTACTGTGGAACTGTGATGTGTATCTAAAATTTTAAAAACCGGAGAATGGAATGTAAAATCTGGCATACTATCTTTCTAAAAATTTGTCAAGTCTAACATAAGTCTGGGTCTCCAAAGGAGCTCAGATGGAAATCTGCTCCAACCTTGATGTAAAACATTAACACTAGCCACACCCACCTGTAAAAGGCAATCCTGTGTGCGAGTCCTATAGGGCCTTGTTGCTCGTTGCCGATTATAAAAAAGCCTTTCCTTTGGAAGTCGAGAAACAATATGGTATGTGGGTGTGTATGGCATGGACAGTGTTTTATATGTCTGGTGCACTGTAAGTAGCTGTTGCCTTATGTGATGTGGCAGTTCAGCAGGCTCTGCACAGAGGCTTTGTATGGGGCTTATTCTGAATGCCCCAGTGTCCAACCGAATCCCTTCATGGTGTACCACATCCAACATCTCTAAATGAGAGATTCTCTCAGACCCATACACTGTGCACCCATAATCTAACTAAGATCGCACAAATGTCATGTGAAACTGGAGTAGACAAGTTCTGTCTACTACCCCTACCCCCACACTTAAAATGCTACCTTGAGGGACACCATTCTCCTGCTCAAAGCGATCAGATAGGACATCACTGACTCAGAATTAAAAATACCATGGTGAGAGAGGGGACCAAATAAAAATGGGAAGACAACCACAAAAACCCCATTTGTGAAGCTGCTCAAGGATAAGATGCCTCCAAGTAGTATCACAGGCCTTCTCGATGTCAAAAAATATACCTAGAAGGTGATACTGGTGCAGGAAAACCTGTTGTCTATACACCTCCAGTAGGACCAGGTCACCAAAGGTGGAGTGATGCCTCCTGAACCCACACTCAAAGTGACTAAGGAGTTGCCTGGATTCTAAGATACAGACACAGCAGCAGTTAACCATCTGCTCCAAGGTCTTTCCCATGCAGTTAGTGAGGGCAACATTACAGTAACTACTCAGGCATGTAAGGTCTTTTCCAGGTTTTAAAAGAGGAATTAAAACTGCCTTACATTATGATTGGGAAAGTGACCTGATACCCAAATGGTATTAAAAAATGCTAGAAGGATATCTTTATTTCACCTTCTGAGTAGCCACAGCATATTGTAATGGATTCTGTCGTGACCAGGAGATGTGTCACAAGCCAAATACAATGCAGAATCCAGCTTTCACATGGAGAACAGGCAGTTGTTATCTTCATCAGTGGTGAACTGCTCCTCTCAGCAACTGCTCTATGGTGCGGGAAATCTGGATCATGACTGATGGTTGCAATATCTCATGGATTGGTTTGGAAAGTGCTGTTCCCCATTACAGCATCCATGAGGCACATCCCTCCTCTCCCAGAAATTCTCTTGATGGTCTTTCACACATCAGAACTCTTCATGGAATGATTAATGGTGTTCTGGAACTATTGCCATGACCTCTTCTTGCTCTCTCAAATAATCTGGCAACATTTTGCCCCTACCACCAAAAAGGCTGCAAGATTCTCTGCTGCTGGCCAGCACTTGAACTGACGCAGAGCTGCATACCTAGTCCTGATTGCGGAGTGGCATTCATCATTCCACTAAGGAAAGGCTACCTCTTCAGTTGTCCCTTGGACTGTGGAATGGATGCTTCAGCAGCGTGGTGGATCATTTTGGTAATATGAACCACCCATTCCCCAACATTGACATGATGCTCAAACCGGGGCAGCTGTCTGTAAAGTGTCCAGTCTGCTCTATGGAGCACCCATCACAGTAGTTTCCTTTTGGGTTCCACACTATCTGGCAGGTGAATCCAGACAGGGAAGTGATCACTTCCATGCAGGTTGTTGACCCCTTCCCATTGAGCAGTGTGAGCAAGGGCTGGAGAGTAAAGCAAGATATTGGTGGCAGAGAATGACCCAGTTCAGTGCATAAGTGTGCGCTCTCTCCCGTACTTAAAAATATGCATATCATGGCATGAGAAGCCTCTTAATTGTCCTACCCCTGGGACATATAGTTGCAGAGACTCAAAGCACATTGTGTGCATTAAAATCACCACAGAGGGTGAAGGGGTGGGGGAGCTGTCTTAGAAGGTCATGTACAGCCTCTTTATCGAGCGCATCATGTGGCGGCGGGTATAAGGAGCATACTGTCCATGGATGAGGTACATGCACTGAAATGGCAACTGGTTGTAAATTCATTGTAAGTGAGAGAGGCAAGGAGTGGTAGTCAGTACTGATGAAAATACCTACTCCTCCCCTAGCTCTCTCTCCACTAAAGTTGTCCTTTTTGTGTAGTATGTAGCCTTGGAGCTCAGGGGTGCACGATTGATTGAAATTAGTCTCCTGGAGAGACTGACACAGTGGTCTACCCTGAGATAGTAGACAAAGTTCCTCCACATGTGCCCTCAACCCCTGCAAGTTCCACTGAAGTATGGGAGCCATCTATCATGGGGATCTGCCGGGATGAGGAGACTGCCATCTCTGTTAGTGTAGAGGTATCAACTTTTGGAGTAGGCTTCTGAAGCATTGATGCAAAAGATGTAGCAAATGTGGAAGGCTGCAGGGGCTTGTACATCTTTGTGGTCTCACCATAGGGGATACACTTGGTTGTTTTTATTTCCTGCACTCTGAGTTCCTCTAGAAAGATTCTGCAGTCCAAACAGTATAGTTTCAAGAGCAGTTGATACATTTGGCAGGAGAAGGGCAACCAGCTACTTAATGAGTGGCCTTACCACAGTAGCCACATGTCACTTCTCCCTTACACACTAGGGCTGTATGCCAAAAACACAGGCATTTAAAACATTGCATTGGGTTCAGAAAATAAGGCCATGCTCTAAGGTGAAGGAAGCCAGCCTTAATATGCTCCGGAAGTTTCATGCTACTGAATGTCAGGATAAAAGAGTCGGATTTGATAAGATCCCCATCCACCATCTTCATGATGTTTTGCTTACATTGCAATTCCTCCTTGAAATGCTGACCACATCCCTGCATGTCACAACACATTTGCTGTAATTCAAGATGCTGTGCAGTTCAGTGTGTATTGCATACTCACCGAGGTATTTAGATGCTTGTAGGTTAGTGGCTTGCTGGGAATTTGAAGTTTCCAACTAGTACTGTCCCATTGCACAAACATGTTACCAATTTTAAGGAGCCACAGATTTCCCTCTAAACCCTTTTGTATATAGAAGGGTGAAACCTTCTTGAACTGCCCTCCTTCCGTTTCACTACTAAAAATGTATTCTGAGGACCAGCTTGCATTCTGTTACTAGAGACTGTACTTTTCAAATGAACTCCTGACTCAGGAGGACTGGCAACATCAGACCTCTTGTTAGATGGAGTGTTTCCTCTGGGAGGAGGAAAAGAAAATTATGGAGGATCCATTTTGGTCCCATGAGCATCTAGGGAAATAAGGGTCCACTCAGACAGAGCCTCGCATGCCTGAGTAAGCCTTATACAACTGAGGTGCAGCAGATTCCCCAGAGGTTGCCCAATAGCAACTGTTCCAACTCAACAGCCATGCATCTCATCAGTGTGCAGCACACCATGAGATTGAGGAGTTTTTTATAGAGGTTTTTACCATCCTCATGATCCACGTGGTTAAGCCAAGATCCACATTCCCTGAGACACACAATGTTCCACTGCCATGTCACACAGTGGTCGCTGAAGCATGTCCAGAGCCTACGGTGACAGGACTGGCGGCACTGACCAGTCCCCAGCTCGTGAACCCCAGAGTCACCAAGCTCGTACCCAGCAAACGAATGCTGGGCCCCTGAAAGCTAAACTCTCAAAATACACATTTGTGGTGTAACGAAAATCTACATGCACTGGTCATGCAAACCCTGCATTCAAAAAAGATTGGCATGTTCTGTGCAGTACCACAGCGTTGCATCATTGGACCAATCTTTTTCAAGCCTACTGTGACAAGTGCAGTTTACGTTGAAATGTTTCAGGAATTTTTGTGAACCAGCTGGACAATGAAGAACTTACCCTCAGCTGGTATGAACAGGATGGCACCACATGCCACACATCTCGAGTGACCATGGCTGAGGTAAAATCACTTTTCCCTGGCAGAGTGATTTTGAAAGGACTGTGGCACCTGTGGCCATGTGATTTAAGATCTGACTTTTTTCTCTGGGGTGGCCTAAAAGGTTACGTCTACATGAATAAACCATACAACTTGGGAGATTTACGAGAGAACATCATCTGTGAAATCCAGGTAGTGACATCAGAGGTTTTGGCAGCAACATTTGAGGATCTGCAGCGGTGTGTTCAACTGTGTTTAAAAGTTGAGGGTGGTTGCCTCCAGCACGTTTTGTGATTCATCTTTATTTCCCCATGAAGAAGGTACAATATGTTAATTCAATTTCATTTCCTGATTTTTTATGCAAAACCTTTAAGTGTAATTTAAGCAAATGTTTGTTTGTGGGGCCTCTTTCGAGTGGGGCAAATTAAAGACTAAAAATATGGCAGGATAGAGATTAAAATCTATTGATATTGAGATCATTAGACTTGGAAAAAAGGAAAGCACAAACAAACTGAAAATGCCACTTCTGTTCCTTGATGTTAGATTAGATAACATTCATTGTTTGTTTCACACCCCACATTAAGGAGACCACTTTGTATGCATATGATGTCAGAAATAAAGACAATATAACATGTATCTGTGAAAGTGTTCAGTAACATGAAAATATTTGTGAATGGATACAGACAAATCTACACACAAAGCAGCAGCAGATAGAAAGAATCAAATACACATTTTACACAATAATTAATATGCTTGGGCTTAATGCTTGTTCCACAGAGAGTAAAAATGTCCTACATTATATGGAACAAGTAAGAAAACTAGTTTCCAGTTATAAATTAGTACAATAGTTGGATTAAAAATGTGAATATATACAAACTACAGTACATAAAACGTTCCTAGGCCCTTAAATATGAATATTGTCAATTGGTTATTTACATCAATAATGGTATTGGACTTATGGAGAAGTCAAATACTATAAAGAACTATTGTTATGTAAAACTATAAGTATCAGTCTGCTGTGTTAAAAAATAAATTGGTAGAATAGGAGTTGACCACCAATGAGTTTTTCAAGTTCCTCTTAAGCTCACCTTCATTAGAAACTACACTTTTTATGGTTGTCAGTAAGTTATTGAAAATATAATTATGGTTCTGAATAATTTACATTTGTTTGGACCCAAATATCTCTTATTATATCATTAACTCAAATGCTCTCATTCCTATGATTGATTTTTTGATTGTGCTGTTTGTTTGAAAAGAAGTATCTTGTTTGTGACAAATGTCATTCAGGATTAAATATACTAACATACTCAATCCTTTAAGCGAGCTTCAGCAGGACTTTCCTGAATTGGGTAAGAACTGAGGAATGAGGAAACAATATGAAAAGAAATTTGTAAGCAGATAATTACCTGAGAAAAGTAACTTTACTAACAAGCTGTAAGAACTGGGAGGAAATAGCAAAATTACATCTCAGTGAAAATTAAGGGAACCATCTAGGCTGCATCCCAGTATCTAATCCACATGTTCACATCATGCAGTTGTTAGTACCAATAGTGTCCTGATGGACCTCTTTATGTGGAATAAACATTCCACACCAAATGACACTGCGATAGTGTGGTGAATTGAAGTCTGCTACCCTCTTGACTAAATGTACTATAGGTGGCACAAAGGCTGACTGGCAGTTTGGAATATTATCAAGCAACAGATAAATAAAAATTGGGACGCAAGGCTCATAAATGTAGTCCTCCCATAGATAATCCAGAAAAAGTTATCCTGTTTGCATCTTGTGTGACCATTCCAATTATTTTGATTGTGTGGGCTACAAAATTCTATTTGGCATTCAGCAGTGTTATTTCACTAATGAAATCCATCTTCAGTGCATGGAATCATACTTTCAATACAGAAAGCAGAGTGTCACAGAAATGAAACTAACTCCAGATTGTGGCAATGTAAATGGCAGGATTTCACAAAGATCTGTAGTGGATCTCCTTTTGTTATTGACTTGCATAAACCATTTGTCAATGACTTTAAAATTAAGTGATAGTTCAAAAACTGTAATGTCTGTTACTGAAATAAGAATGCTAGCCAAGAATGCACATGCTACCTTACCAGGCACATGCAGTGGCAGTAGCTGCACTATGAAGAATGTCTTGTAACCAAAGTACTGTGTAGATCAGCTATATTAATAGTTTAGATGATGAGGTTTCATAAACACTGAAGTTCAGTTTCAGTATATTTTCAGCTACAGCAACATCAGTGTTTCTGTACTTAATGGGGTAAAACGTACTACAGTGGGGAAATATATAACAATCTAGTCCAACAAAACTATATTTAGTTTTTACAAATATATTTGTATATTTTTGTAGTAACTAGTTCTGTGTCACTTCATTGTTCATAAAACTATTGATTGAACATCATCTGACTGACAAAAGTTTATCCTTTATCTTGATAGTGTACAGGTTGTGAACAAAAATAGCCTCTATATCTATGGTGGTCAGTGTTCTCATTTATCTTATAATCATTGTTAATCAATACTTTAGAGCAAATAATGGCTGTTACTGTTATAACGTCAAGTTTAACACATATATTTCAGAACAACACAACACATATAAGTCACAGAGTAAGTTGACAAGCAAGACATGTGTACACTTTAGCATTCGAATGAGCACTGAGTTCCAGTCTAGCGGCCGCTGCTCGGCTGGCCGCTTAGGTGGCACAGCTGCTGCATGGCTGGCAGACAGCGCCGCACGTAGAGGACGTGCATAATTGCGCGGTGGCGCTTTGAATGATCGGCGAGTCACAACACTTTTTCCCCCCTTTGATATTGTTTCACTGGTCTTGATGGAGGTGTCCTGGAGATGGCTAACGTCCATAGGCATTGTGTAACTCGCCGTAAAGTCTCGAGGAGGAGGCTTCCCGTATGGACGGAAGTGTCCCCAATGATAACGGGTAGAGATGACAGGAGACGTAGGGGTCGAATCTACTGGGGCCCCACGCACCAATCTGCCCGTTGCAGCAAATCCAGCTGATATGACAGGAGACATGGGCGATGTGTCGGCGTCCGTTGGAGGAGGAGGCGAGTAGATTTGCTCTGACAGAGGATGGTCATCCGGTTCCTGCATGGGCACATCTCCTGGTGGCATCCGTTCTTGTGCTGGCATCGCGATGACGGTGAGAGGGCTGCGTTGTGAGTATTGAGAGATGCCAAGATCCCGAGCGTCAGGTAGAGCCAAAGGTGGTGTAGCAGCATTCGGAACAGGCGTTGCTGGCACACGAGGCCGAAGCTGGTCCGAATGATGCACTGCAACACCCGTGTCCGTCTGGATTTCATACAGGCATCTGCCATGGTGTCTTAAGATGCGGCCCAGGCTCCACTTTGGCCGCCTGCCATATCCCCGTACCCAGACGAGGTCATCGGCGGGGAACTGGCCAAGTGAAGGCACCTGCGACCGTGAGGTGGAAGGCCGAAGAAGATGAAGTAATGAGCGGGCCTGTCGGCCATATAAGAGCTCAGAAGGGCTGTGGTCGGCCATGGGGGTGAAACGGTAAGACGCCAGAAACTGGATTGTGGATTTTTTTTTTTTTTTTTTGTGGTTTTAGGGCGCACAACTTCAATGGTCATTAGCGCCCAGACTACGTTAAGAATGCACCGCGAGGCACAAGTTTAAAACAACAACTAAAAGGGAAAACACGATAAAAGACAGATTGACAGGCATAGGATTAAAAAAACAGCATAATCAAATGTCCTTAGAGAGGTTTGTCAAATTGATAAAACGAAGAACGCGAGCAGCTGCTCGTGGGTCATCCGCTAAAATGGCATCTAGAGTACATGGCAGGCCAAGATCAAAATGCAGTGTGTTAAAATCCGGACAGGACGTTAAAATGTGGCGGACCGTCAGTAATTGCCCACATGGGCAGAACGGCGCCGGCGCAGCCGTCAGCAGATGGCGATGGCTGAACCGGCAGTGGCCAATGCGTAACCGGGCCAAAACGACCTCCTCCCGCCGAGAAGGGCGGGAGGAGGACGTCCAAGCCGCGGGAAGAGGTTTCAAGGCCCGAAGCTTGTTGTCCGTAAGTGCAGCCCAATCGGCATGCCACAGCGATAAAATGCGCCGACAAATTAACCTGCTACAATCCGACGAAGGGACACAACAAGAAGCTGTCCAAGGCTGGAGGACCGCAGCCTTGGCCGCGGCATCTGCAGCTTCGTTCCCAGGGATACCGACATGGCCAGGAACCCACATAAAGCTAACCGGAGAACCGACGTCCACCAGCTGCTGAAGAGAGCGTTGGATCCGGTGCACGAAAGGGTGAACCGGATACGGATCACTGAGGCTCTGGATGGCGCTCAGGGAATCGGAGCAGATGACATAAGCAGAATGTCGGTGGCGGCAGATGTAAAGAACAGCCTGGTAGAGGGCAAAGAGCTCCGCTGTGAAGACCGAACAATGGCCATGGAGCCGGTATTTGAAACTTTGTGCCCCAACAATAAAGGAACACCCGACCCCGTCATTGGTCTTTGAGCCATCTGTATAAATGAAGGTCATATTAATGAACTTCGAACGAAGTTCGACAAAACGGGAGTGGTAGACCGAACCAGGGGTAACCTCTTTTGGGAGCGAGCTGAGGTCAAGGTGAACGCGAACCTGAGCCTGGAGCCAAGGTGGCGTGTGGCTCTCGCCCACTCGAAAGGTTGCAGGGAGTGAAAAATTAAGTTGTTGAAGGAGGCGACGAAAGCGAACTCCAGGGGGTAGCAGGGCAGAGACATACAACCCGTATTGACGGTCGAGAGAGTCGTCAAAAAAGGAACGATAAGACGGGTGGTCGGGCATTGACAGTAGCCGACAGGCATACCGACAAAGCAGTATATCGCGCCGGTAGGTGAGTGGCAATTCGCCAGCGTCAGCATGAAGACTCTCTGCGGGACTAGTATAAAATGCTCCGATTACAAGTCGTAAACCCCGATGTTGTATGGAGTTGAGGCGGCGTAAGATGGATGGCCGTGCAGAGGAGTATACGAAGCTCCCATAATCCGCTTGGAGCGGACGATCGACCGATATAGACGAAGTAGGACGGTTCTATCCGCTCCCCACGACATACCACTGAGAACACGGAGGACATTCAAAGAACGGGTACAACGGGCAGCCAAATATGACACATGTGGAGACCAGCTAAGTTTCCTGTCAAATGTAAGACCTAAAAATTTTGTTGTCTCCACGAATGGGAGAGCAACGGGACCGAGTCGTAAGGACGGTGGGAGAAACTCTTTGTAGCGCCAGAAGTTAATACAGACCGTCTTCTCGGCAGAAAAACGGAAGCCATTGGCGACACTCCAGGAGTAAAGACGGTCAAGAGAACGCTGAAGACAGCGCTTCAGGACACATGTACGCTGCGCGCTGCAATAGATGGTAAAATCGTCCACGAAAAGGGAGCCTGATACATCAGCTGGGAGGCAATCCATTATTGGATTGATCGCTATGGCGAAGAGACCAACGCTCAAAACTGAGCCCTGTGGCACCCCATTCTCCTGGTGAAAAGTGTGACAGGACAGAACCCACACGTACCCTGAACTGTCGATCCATTAAAAAGGAACAAATAAAAAGAGGAAGGCGACCGCGAAGACCCCATGTATGCATGGTGCGGAGAATGCCCGCCCTCCAACAGGTGTCGTAAGCCTTCTCCACATCAAAGAACACAGCCGCAGTCGGACGCTTCCGCAAGAAGTTATTCATAATGAAGGTCGACAAGGTAACCAGATGGTCAACAGCAGAGCGGCGCCTACGAAATCCGCATTGTACATTGGTCAGTAGGCGTCGAGACTCGAGCAGCCAAACCAAACGAGAGTTAACCATTCGCTCCATCACTTTACAGACACAGCTGGTAAGCGACATGGGTCGATAACTGGAAGGCAAGTGCTTGTCCTTCCCCGGTTTAGGAATCGGGACAACAATAGACTCGCGCCAGCATGCGGGAACATGTCCCTCAGTCCAGATGCGATTGTAAGTACAAAGAAGAAAACCTTTACCCGCAGGAGAAAGGTTCTTCAGCATCTGAATATGAATAGAATCAGGCCCTGGAGCGGAGGACCGTGACCGGGCAAGTGCGTTTTCGGTGTACCCGCATGGTGAATGGGGCATTATAACTTTCACGATTCGAGGAGCGGAAGTTAGGTGGCCTAGCCTCCTCTGCCTGTTTGCGGGGGCGGAAGGCAGGGTGGTAATGAGCGGAGCTCGAAACCTCTGCGAAAAAGCGGCCGAAGGCATTGGAGACATCCTCCGGGGCCACAAGGACGTCATTCGCGACCATCAAGCCAGAAACTGGTGAGTGGACCTTAGTGCCAGATAGCCGGCGTAGGCTACCCCAGACAACAAAAGGAGTACAACTGTTGAAGGTGCTTGTGAAAGCAGCCCAGCTGGCTTTCTTGCTTTCTTTAACAATAGGACGACACTGTGCACGTAATCGTTTATAAGTGATACAATTCGCCACTGTAGGGTGGCGTTTAAAGGTGCGTAAAGCACGTCGACGAGCACGTAAAGCGTCTCTACATGCTGCGGTCCACCAGGGGACCAGTACGCGACGTGGAGAAGAAGTAGGGTGAGGGATGGAATATTCAGCAGCAGTGAGAATGACTTCCGTGAGGTGTGCAACCTGACGATCGCAGCTTGTGAAGGTTTGATCCTGAAAGGTCGCCCTGGAAGAGAAGAGCCCCCAGTCTGCTTTGGAGATGTTCCAACTGGATGAGCACGGGGAGGGGGTATGCTGCAGGAGATGGATAACACACGGGAAGTGGTCGCTCGAATACGTATCAGTAAGTGCATACCACTCAAACCGGCGTGCAAGTTGGGTAGTACATATAGAGAGGTCTAAATGGGAATAGGTGTGAGATGTGTCCGAAAGAAAAGTAGGGGCGCCAGTATTGAGGCAGACAAGATTGAGCTGGTTGAAAAGGTCTGCTAACAGGGAGCCCCTCGGGCAGGATGCCGGAGAGCCCCAATGGGGATGGTGGGCATTGAAGTCTCCAGTTAACAAAAATGGGGCAGGTAGCTGAGCAATAAGCTGCATCATGTCTGCCCTGGTAACGGCAGATGACGATGGAGTGTAGATGGTACAAATGGAAAATGTAAAAGTGGGGAGAGTAATGCGGATGGCAACTGCCTGCAGGCCGGTGTGCAATGTGATGGGATCGTAGTAAATATCATCCCGGACCAGCAACATAACCCCTCCATGAGCCGGAATACCTACCACAGGGGGTAGGTCAAAACGCACAGAGGTGTAGTGTGCCAAGGCAATTTGATCGCATGGGTGTAGCTTCGTTTCCTGGAGGGCTACGACGAGCGGACGGTGCAAGCGGAGCAGCAACTTCAAGTCCTCTCGGTTGGAGCGAATGCTGCGAATATTCCAGTGAATAAGTGCCATCGTAAGAAGAAAAGGAAGATAAAAGAAGGGGTCACCTTGAAGGCCGCTGAGGGCCTGGCTTCGAGCGAGCACTGCCACCGCTATCAGTAGGCGGACAGTCATCGTCCATTGGGTCTATAGGTTCATCAGCCATCTTAGTAAGATGGCCAGGATGGGGAGCTTCCTCCGCTGGTGAAGGGCCAGATGTTCGGCTACCAGCGGTGCGGCCAGGCAAAACGGATGACGGCCTGGGGCGGCAACCGCTGAGTGGCGCAGGAGAAGAAATGCGCCGTGGCGGAGAAGGAGAACTGTGCTTCCTATGAGCCTTCTTAGAAGGTCGTTTGGTGGAAGTACCGGTCGAAGGCTGGGAGGTCGAGGTATGTAGGAAGTCTGCACAGGACGGTTCTTTCTTGAAGGCCCATGCATCTGACTTCTGGGTCTTCGTCTTAGCAGAAGCTGATGAAGGGGCTGGTGTCTGTGGGGTGATGGAAGGAAGAGGGGACGTCGACCACGCGATCTTAACACTGGCCGAACGGACGACCGTGGTGCTGAAGGTCAGATCGCATGTCTGGGTTGCCACCTCCCTGGTAGTCCGAGGAGAGGCGAGGACAGTACTGTATTTCCCCGCTGGGAGCAGCGTGGGCTTCCTACTAGCCAATAGCTTGCGAGCAGCCGAGGTGGACACTTTCTCTTTGACCCGAATTTCTTGGATACAGCGTTCTTCCTTATAGACAGGACAGTCGCGGGAGGATGCGGCATGGTCACCCTGACAGTTCACACAACGAGGAGACGGAGGTGGACAGTCACCCTCATGGGCATCCCTGCCACAAGTGACACATTTAGCCGCATTGGAAGAAGACTGGCGAGTGTGATTAAAACGCTGACACTGGTAGCAGCGCGTAGGTGTCGGGGCATAGGGGCGAACAGAAATAACCTTGTAGCCCCCCTTGATGCGCGATGGGAGCTTAACACTATCAAAGGTCAAGAAAAGTGTCCGGGTTGGTACAAGGTCACTGTTGACCTTTTTCATGACCCTATGGACAGCCGTCACGCCCTGCTCAGAGAGGAAAGATTGAATCTCCTCGTCAGTCAATCCATTGAGGGATCTAGTATAGACCACACCACGAGACGAATTCAAAGTTTGGTGAGCCTCCACCCGGACAGGGAACGTGTACAGGAGTGTGGCCCGAAGCAGTTTTTGTGCCTGAAAGGCGCTCTCAGTTTCTAGTAATAAGGTACCGTTACGCAACCCGGTACAAGATTTGACAGATCCGGCTATGGCATCTATGCCCTTCTGGATAACGAAAGGGTTGACAGAGGAAAAATCCTTTCCGTCCTCAGATCGAGAAACGATGAGGAACTGTGGGGCAGGCGGTAGTACTTTTGTAACCGGTGGCTGGTCAAGTTTCCGTTTTTGGGCAGAAGTCGAGAGAGATGGAGTGAAATCCATTGCGGAGGAATCCCCCATGATTGCCAGCGTCTCCGATGGCGCTCTCCTTCCTTGTGGGGACCCTCTCAGAGGGCACTCCCGCCTTAGGTGAATGTTTACACCTCAGGTCACACCTCCCGAGAAACAGACGGAGGGATCAATCAGCATGGTCAGAAGGTATCAGCTCAGGCAGTCACCCCTCCCTGGGCCTGGCCTTTACCAGGGGGTACGTGCGTGCCTTACATGTCTACCCAGGGCGGGGAATTACGCGTTACCCCGTCACCGGCTACGCGTGCGAACGCGTGGGTCGGCCTTCAGGCGCGCACAGGGAGGAAGGAAGAAGAGGAAAAAGAAGAGAGAGATGGAGAGAGAGGACAGACTGTCTCAAACGCCGAGGCGGAGACCAGAGAAGGCAAGGAGAAGAAGGCAATGAGAAGGCAAGGAGAAGAAGGCAATGAGAAGGCAAGGAGAAGAAGGCAATGAGAAGGCAAGGAGAAGAAGACAAGGGAAAGAGTAAGGAAGACAGTGAGGTGGAGAAGAGCAAAGAAAGGAACCAACCAAAGGCAGGAAGAAACGAGAAGTGAAAAAGCAAAATGACCGCAAATAGAGGTCGTGGAACCGTCCGTCTCCGGACGCAGGCGCTAACTACCCCCTTGAGGGGGAGGGACTCCCTTTAGTCGCCTCTTACGAAAGGCAGGAATACCTCGGGCCTATTCTAATCCCCGGACCCGCAGGGGGGGGATTGTGGATGGAACAGCGGGGCCGTGACATGCATAATGCCGTGACGAGCACAAAAATCCACAAATTCGGAAGAGGCAAATTGCGGACCATTATCAGTAACAAGAGTAGAGGGGAGGCTGTCCAAAGAAAAAATGCGGACGAGAGCACTGGCGGTTGCCGCGGTGGTAGGCGACGTGCAACGGACAATGAAAGGAAAGTTAGAGTAGGCGTCAATTACGAGGAGCCAATAAGTACCTAAAAAGGGTCCCGCAAAGTCAGCATGAATGCGCTCCCAGGGCTTCTCAGGCGAAGGCCACGGTGACAAAGATGACTTTGGGGCAGCGGCCTGCGACACACAAGGGCCGCAGGCAGCGACCATGTGTGCTATTTCAGAGTCGATGCCAGGCCAGTACACATGACGGCGCGCCAGAGATTTTGTGCGAGACACACCCCAGTGCCCTTGGTGAAGGAGGTGCAAGACCGAAGCACGCAAAGACGCAGGTACCACAACGCGTGGTCAAGCATTGTCAGTGGAGAGGAGGATAACACCATCCCTAGCCTTGAGGCAATAGCGCAAAGCGTAGTAGTTCCACAATGGATCAGAAGTCTTAGCAGACGGGCGATCTGTCCAGCCCTTCTGAATACAGCGTAAAACCCGGGAGAGGGTAGGCTCAGAACCCGTAGCAGCCGCCAGCCTGTCCCCAGTGATGGGGAACCAGTCCACAACCCGCTGCTCGGCAACATCCAGGTGGAAACACAAAAGTTCGTCCCTATCGAATGCCTGATCAGGACCCATGGGAAGGCGAGTCAGAGCCTCAGCATTCACATGTTGAGCTGTTGGCCGGAAATGAATCTCATAATTGAAACGAGACAAGTAAAGAGCCCAACGCTGGAGGCGGTGTGCAGCCTTGTCGGGAAGTGACGGTGATGGATGAAACAAGGAAACAAGTGGTTTGTGATCCGTAACAAGATGAAATTTTGAGCCATAGAGAAAAACACCAAACTTATGAAGAGCATAAATAATGGCCAAAGCTTCTTTCTCAATTTGAGAATACTTTTGTTGGGCATCCGTGAGCGTTTTGGAGGCATAAGCAGTGGGTTGTTCCGAACCGTCAGAAAAACGGTGTGCAAGGACTGCACCGATCCCATATTGGGAGGTGTCTGTGGCAAGAACAAGATGTTGGCCAGGTCGATAAGTAGCCAGGCACGGGGCCTGTTTCGACATAGTCTTAAATTTCTGGAAAGCCGCTTCGCATGACGTGGACAAGTGAAAAAGCACATTTTTATGCAACAGGCGATGCAACGGCTGAGCCACCGAAGCCACAGACGGTAAAAACTTGTGGTAGTATGCTATTTTCCCCAAGAAGGTCTGCAGTTCCTTAACAGATGTAGGGCGAGGAAGGGCATCGACTGCAGCGCCAGTTTGCTGAAGCGGACGAATACCATCCCGAGAGAGTTGAAACCCCAAGTACGTGATAGAGGCCTGAAAAAATTGTGATTTATGAAGATTACACTTAAGACCAGCAGTCTGTAAGACACGAAATAGTGTGCAGAGAGTTTGAAGATGTTCGTCAGTGGTGGAGCCAGTGACAACAATGTCGTCCATGTAATTGATACACCCAGGGACAGGGAGCAATAATTGCTCCAAGAATCGCTGAAAGAGAGCAGGGGCGCTAGCAACCACGAATGGAAAGCGTTGGTATTGATAGAGGCCGAAAGGACCAGAAACTGCCAGGAAGCAGCGTCGAGAGGAAGTTGATGATAAGCTTCTGATAGGTCAATTTTAGAAAAATACTGGCCTCCAGCAAGTCTAGTGAACAGTTCTTCAGGACGGGGCATAGGGTAAGTGTCGATGAGGCATTGAGCATTTACAGTGGCTTTGAAATCGCCACAGAGAGGAATATCACAATTTGGCTTAGCAACGACGACAGGAGACGACCACTCACTGGAAGTTTTTGTTTTGTTTTGGTTTTAGGGCGCAAAACTGCTATGGTCATTAGCGCCCGGTCCGTGACTTAGGAAACAGTAAAAAACCGAAATTGAAAACCAGCAGCAATGGGAACAAAAGTCATAAAATTGGAGAAACTAGAAGCAGAAGGAAGGCTTAAAAATCCACTACAGAAAGGGGTTGGTTGTCCCCAAAAAAAGCTTCAAATGACTGACGTCATTTCACTGGCACTAATAAACTTGAGAACGCGGTCGGCTGAGCGCGTGTCATCTGCTAAAATCGACGATATATCAGGCGATGGCTGTAGACGGGAGTGTAAGGGATTAAAATAGGGGCACTCAATTAAAAGGTGTCTTACCGTCCACAGCTGAGAGCAGCGGGGACAGAGTGGGGGAGGATCGCCGCTTAAAAGATGTCGATGGCTAAAAAGACAGTGCCCTATCCGGAGTCTAGTTAAAATTACCTCCTCCCGACGACGCGTTCGGGAGGAAGAGGTCCAAGCACAAGGAAGAGCTTTCATGTCCCGCAATTTATTATGGGTAAGTGTCGACCAATGCGTGTGCCATAAATGAACAACACGTCGACATAGAACGCTCCGTAGATCGGCGAAGGGAATCGATTGAATAGCTGGCAGAGGAAGAGAGACTGCAGCCTTGGCTGCAATATCGGCCGCCTCATTTGCACAGAAACCAACGTGTCCCGGGAGCCAGAGGAACGCCACCGAGACGCCCCCCAGGTGGAGCTAGCGCAGACAGTCCTGAATCCGGTGGACCAGAGGGTGCACAGGATAAAGAGCTTGGAGACTGAGGAGAGAGCTGAGAGAATCTGAGCAGATAACGTACTGTATCCGCTGATGGCGGCGGATGTAGTGGACAGCCTGGAGAACAGCGTAAAGCTCCGCAGTATAAACCGAACACTGGTCGGGAAGCCGAAAGTGATTTGGGGTGTCGCCAACAATATAGGCACTCCCTACACCTAACGATGTTTTCGAGCCGTCGGTGTAAATAAATGTGGCGTCCGTCATTTGTGCACATAGAGTAGCAAATGCCTGACGATAAACAAGTGAAGGGGTACCATCCTTGGGAAATCGACAAAGGTCACGGAGCAGGCAGATCCAGGGACGGAGCCAAGGCGGTGCTGTACCCCAAGTTGTCAAGAAGGTTTTAGGAAAGCGGAAGGAAAGAGAATGGAGCAGTTGACGGAAGCGGACTCCCGGTGGTAGTAGGGAGGAGGGGCGGCCTGCATACCCTATATCAAAGGAGGCGTCGAAAAAAATGTCATGGGCTGGATTAGCAGGCATGGAAGACAGATGGCTAGCATAACGACTCAGAAGGACTGCTCGCCGATTGGACGGCGGAGGTTCAGCAGTCTCAGCATAAAGGCTTTCCACAGGGCTGGTGTAAAAAGCTCCAGACACTAAACGTAATCCACGGTGGTGGATAGAGTCGAGACGCCAAAGAATAGACGGCCAAGCAGAGGAGTAGACTATGCTTCCATAGTCCAATTTCGAGCGCACTAAGGCGCGATAGAGGCGGAGAAGGACCACTTGGTCCGCTTCCCAGGAAGTACCATTCAGGACATGGAGGGTGTTGAGGGATCGCAGACAGCGAGCCGAAATATAGGAAACGTGGGAGGACCAGCACAGTTTTCTGTCAAACATAAGACCCCAAGAATTTAGCGACGTTTGAAATCGGAAGATTGACAGACCTAGATGTAAGGAGGGCGGAAGAAACTCTTTACGTCGCCAAAAATTAACACAAACGGTCTTACTGGGAGAAAAACGGAAGCCGGTTTCGATTCTCCAAGAGTGGAGGCGATCGAGACATCCTTGAAGACGTCGTTCAAGAAGGCTGATCCGTTGAGAGCTGTAGTAGATCGCAAAATCGTCCACAAAGAGGGAGCCCGAGACATCAGGAAGGAGACAATCCATAATTGGATTGATGGCAATGGCAAACAGTACAACACTCAGCACGGAGCCCTGGGGTACCCCGTTTTCTTGGGAGAAAGTACGGGAGAGAGTAGTGTTCACCCACACTCTAAATGTGCGCTCTGCCATAAATTCGCGAAGAAAAAGGGGCAGCCGACCTCGAAAGCCCCAAGAGAACAGTGTGCAGAGGATGCCTGTCCTCCAACAGGTATCATATGCTCTCTCCAGATCAAAAAATATTGCTACTGTTTGGCGTTTCCGGAGAAAATTGTTCATGATATAAGTGGAGAGAGCAACAAGATGGTCAACTGTAGAACGATGCTTTCGGAATCCGCATTGGGCAGGTGTTAAAAGACTGCGGGATTCCAGCCACCACGCTAAACGGTAATTCACCATACGCTCCAAAACCTTACATACACTACTCGTGAGAGAAATGGGGCGATTGCTAGAGGGGAGATGTTTGTCCTTTCTAGGTTTCGGAACAGAAACGACGATAGCTTCCCGCCATCGTCTGGGAAAAGTACTGTCGATCCAAATTCGATTATAAAGGTGAAGGAGGTAACAAAGACTATGGGTTGATAAATGCAGCAACATTTGGACGTGGATACCATCCGGTCCTGCGGCGGAGGAGCGAGAAGAAGAGAGTGCATGTTGGAGTTCCCGCAAGGAGAAAACAGTATTGTAGCTTTCGCGATTTTGAGAGGAGAATGCAAGAGGTCGCACTTCCGCTGCACGTTTCTTCGGGAGAAACGCTGGCGGGTAATTTGAAGAGCTCGAAATCTCAACAAAGTGCTGACCCAACGAGTTAGAAATTGCGACGGGGTCCACTAATGTGTCATGCGCGACAGTGAGCCCAGAGACCGGGGAGAAACTAGGCGCGCCTGAGAACCGTCGAAGCCGACTCCAAACTTCCAAGGAGGGAGTGAAGGTGTTAAATGAGCTAATAAAGAATTTCCAGCTTGCCTTCTTGCTATTGCGGATGACATGATGGCATCGCGCTCGGAG
This sequence comes from Schistocerca serialis cubense, assembly GCF_023864345.2. Taxonomy (NCBI): domain Eukaryota; kingdom Metazoa; phylum Arthropoda; class Insecta; order Orthoptera; family Acrididae; genus Schistocerca; species Schistocerca serialis. Next base: position 627,951,602 of record NC_064642.1, on the reverse strand, counting down.
CTGCTTATAGCGGATACAGTTGGCCAAAGTAGGATGGTGGCGGAAAACGCGGAGAGCACGTCGCCGCTCACGTATTGCATCACGGCATGCCTCGTTCCACCAAGGAACTGGGGGGCGCCGGGGCAATTCGGAGGTGCGTGGTATTGAATGTTCCGCAGCTGTAAGAATAACGTCGGTAATATGTGTGACCTCATCGTCGACGCTGGGAAAGTGACGGTCATCGAATGTCGCTAAAGACGAAAAAAGTGTCCAATCGGCTTGGGCAAACTTCCAGCGTCGCGGGCGCATGTAGGGCAGTTGAGGCTGCAGTCTAAGGACACATGGAAAGTGGTCACTCGAGAGTGTATCATCAAGGGCGAACCATTCGAAGCGCCGAGCTAGCGGAGCAGTACCGACCGCAAGGTCCAAATGAGATAAATTTGTCGTGGAGGCAGACAAAAATGTAGGGACCCCAGTGTTGAGGCAAACTAGATCTGCTTGGTGGAAGACGTCTAGCAATAGTGAGCCACGTGGACAAGGATGTGGAGATCCCCAAAGTGGGTGGTGGGCATTGAAGTCCCCAACCAGCAAATATGGGGGTGGAAGCTGACCAAGAAGATGAAGGAGATCAGCTCGTGCCATTGGTGTGGACGATGGAATGTATACAGTACAAAGAGAGAACGTGTATCCGGAAAGGGAAAGACTGACGGCGACAGCTTGGAAGGAAGTGTTTAAATGGATTGGGTGATAATGGAGAGTTTCATGGAGAAGAATCATGAGTCCTCCATGTGCTGGAGTGCCTTCAACAGAGGGGAGACCATATCGGACGGACTGAAAATGAGGGAGAACAAAGCGGTCATGGGAACGCAGCTTTATTTCCTGAAGACAGAAGATGACCGGCGAGTAGGATCGTAAGAGGATCGACAATTCATCCCGATTGGCTCGAATACCGCGGATATTCCAGTGGATAATGGACATAGGGTGAACAGAAAATGGAGGAGTGTGACCAAGGTCGCTGTCAACTCAACGACTGCTCTGAGCTTGCGACCGACAGCATGGAATGGCATTCAGCCGAAGGCAGAAGATCCTGATCCATAGGTTGGTCAGGAGGAGCTCCTGCCACCAGCGATCGGCCGGTTGATCGGCCGCCAGCAGTGCGCCTCGGCAACACAGAAGACGGCCGAGGGCGATTTCCGCCAGGTGGTGCTGTAGATGGGACACGCCTTGGCGGAGAAGGAGAGGAACTGGGTTTCTTTGTAGCCTTCTTGGAAGTATGATGTTTAGAGGAAGGAGGAACCTATGGTTGGGAAGTTGTCGTACGTAAAAACTCTTCACAAGTATGCTCTTTTTTCGAAGTCTTGGTGTCTGACTTTTGGGCTCGAGATTTAGCAGAACTCGACGAAGGGTGAGCCAGAGAGTGGGCAGGCGAAAGTGGTGAGGTTGAACAGGCATCCTTGCGCTGGCCGATCTGACGACCGTGGCACTAAAGGTGAGGTCGCAAGTCTGCGTGGCCGCCTCCTTTGTTGGCCGAGGAGAAGCAAGGACAGTGCTGTATTTTCCTTTCTGAGGCACGGTGGGCTGTCGACTGGCGAATAATTTTCGAGCAGCAAAGGTCGACACCTTTTCCTTCACTCTGATTTCCTGGATGAGCTTTTCGTCCTTAAAAACGGAACAATCTCGAGAGGAAGCAGCGTGGTCACCCATACAGTTGATGCAGCGAGGGGATGGAGGTGGACAAGCACCCTCATGGGCATCCTTGCCACACGTAACACATTTGGCCGGATTGGAACAGGACTGGCTGGTGTGATTGAACCGCTGACACCAATAGCAACGCGTAGGGTTTGGGACGTAAGGGCAAACGGAAATTATCTCATAGCCTGCTTTGATTTTCGATGCGAGTTGAACTTTGTCAAATGTCAAGAAGACAGTGCGGGTTGGAATGATGTTCGTGTCAACCCTTTCCATAACCCTATGAACAGCCGTTACGCCCTGGTCAGACAGGTAGTGCTGAATTTCTTCGTCAGACAATCCATCGAGGGAGCGTGTATAAACGACTCCACACGAGGAGTTTAAAGTATGGTGCGGTTCCACCCGAACAGGGAAGGTGTGTAGTAGTGAGGTACGCAGCAATTTTTGTGCCTGGAGGGCACTGACTGTTTCTAAAAACAGGGTGCCATTCCGTAATCTGGAACAAGACTTTACAGGACCTGCAATTGCGTCGACACCTTTCTGAATAATGAAAGGGTTGACCGTGGAGAAGTCGTGACCTTCGTCAGACCGAGAAACAACAAGGAACTGTGGCAACGATGGAAGAACTGACTGTGGCTGAGACTCAGTGAACTTACGTTTGTGAGCAGACATAGTGGAAGGTGAGGAAACCATTGCGGAAGAGTCCCCATGATTACCGGCGTCTCCGATGGCGCGCTTCTCCCTTGTGGGGGCCCTCTCTGAGGGCACTCCCGCCTTAGGTGATTGTTCACACCTCCCGACAAACGGACAGAGGGACCAATCGGCACTTTCGGAAGGTATCAGCTCGGGTAATCACCCCTCCCTGGGCCTGGCCGTTACCAAGGGGTACGTACGTGTCCTACCCGTCTACCCGGGGCGGGGAATTACGCGTTACCCCGTCACCGGCTACGCATGGAAGTGCGTGGGTCAGCCTTCAGACACGCACAGGGAGGAAGAAAGAGAAAGGGAAAGGAAAGAAGAGAGGTCTCAAACGCCGCAGCGGAGAAAAGGGTAAAGAGAAGAGGTAAGGAAAAGAGAAGGACAAAGGAAGGATGAAGACATACAAGCAAGGAAGGCGAAGAATGTGGTACATTTACAAGCGTCCGTCTCCGGACGTAGGTACAAACCATACTCCCAGAGGGGGAGAAAGGGAAGGAAAGAGCCAGAGGTGAGAGGGGGGGGGGGGGGCGAAGATGGAGGATGGGGAAGGATGCGGAAAGGGAAGGTATGCAGCCCGGAAAGGAAGGAAGGCCACATTAGCTCGGGGTCCCGTGCTCGCTACGCACGTATCCACAAAAGAGTTGTGGATCCCCTGGGGGGACTCTCTGGAAGTGACAGGAAGCAAGACCCCTGAAGTAGTGAGACGATCCAACTCCCGTTTTACCCGATCACGAAGGGCCACAGGAATGGACCGAGCCCGAATAAACTTAGGCCGAGTAGTGGTTTTGAGCGTGATATGAGCTTCGAAGTCGTTTGCACAGTCTAGCGTTAAAAGGTTTTTTTTTGGCTTTTCGTATTTAACCAAATATAACATTGATGATGATAATTTATGGCAATGTTTGCCGACAAGATAAAGAATACAACCTTTTAACACTAGATTGCGTACTCACGGCAGTTCTCCTTGGCCGTGTTTTTTTTTTTTTTTTTTTTTTTTTTTTTTTTGTACGACTTGGAAAGCGAGAAAAATTAATGAATGATCGACGATGCGTCGGTTCTCGATTGTGTTCAGGAGACGTACAGATTGATTGCGTGAAAATAGTTTCTCAAATGACCTCTTAACCCGGATTGCTTTCACGCAATCAGACTCTTCAATGAAATTACCTAAGGGACCTATTTGAATAATAAAAAATGCAAAACAGTGAAATTTTGTAAAAAAAAGTTGTCAGATCGGAAACTGAACACATTAATGGTCTCCCAAATACAATCGAGACACGGCGATAAAGAGCGAACCTGTAACAAAGTTCATTTAAACATAAACATTATTTGTGGTTAATTTAAAGAAAAGAATAAGCATAGATTTTCTGTACAGTGAAGCATCAATATATTCTCAAAGAACAAAGGCATTAAAATATAAACATTAACAAATTTACAATGAATACATAACTTACTTTTTTATGTTTTTCTCATACATGGAACAGTCCAACAGTCGCTGCTTTGCATGTGTGATATTTTGTAAAAATTAAATGTCCTGGCGTGCGCGTAAGTATTTTTATCGTCACAAGGTTTACAAAAGCGTTTTTGTTTTCTTGATGATAACGTGATTTTTCACACTAAATGAAATATAACTTGTAGCGGTGCTGCACAACACGTCTTAACAAGTCGGCGACCAAACATCAAAGGTAATGAAGTACATGTTAACATATCGGCGACCAGAAGTACAACAACTATATAGACTCTAGAATTTTCCTAACAAAAGATAAATTGTTCTTTCTTCTGTTTCGCAGCTTCTTGCTATCAAGCGCTGCGGCAATGATTTTAAATATCTACGCCCAGCGAGTCATAGTGTTTAAAAGTACCTTGGTATAGGCGCACGTTATAAACAGATTTCGTTTCTTTACTCTCGCGTTGTCATGCTTAGTATCATTACAAACTACAGCTCGATGGCTGTCCTTTTCTCATATGCAAAATGTATGAAATCCAATAATATCATTGCTTCCCGCGTGAGGAGCGATGACTCCGTCAGGATCATCGCGACTCACGCGTAGTCGTGATATTACTGTTTTCGTGAAACAAGTTAGTATTACTTGCAAAAATTCTTTACAGTAGATTTTACACACTACATCAGGCAAAGTGGTTAACATACAGAGTATCAGGTAAGTATATTCGTACGACTGAAATTGATAGGAATTTGTCCATAGGGTAACTACATGACAATTGAACTGTGCTCTTTCTAATGTATTGTACAAGGATAACAAGTATTCATTTCTCGGTAAAAGATAATGAACTTAAGACAAAGATACACATACATAGATACATTATACATGGCATAATAAATATTAAAAATTGACAAAGAGATAAATTACTTGACTTCACAGGAAGTCTGGGTGCTGTGTGCACTCGTGGAAAAAAATATGTTACAAAAAATTGACATTCTTGTTTTACAATGACATATTACAGGAATATTTTTGTCGTTGTTTCGTCGAATATTTCTTGCAGTAAATACGTAGCACTTATTTGTGGCTTTCATGACCTGCAAAAAAAAAAAAAAAAAAAAAAAAAAAAAATTCGCTACACTTGGGTAGGTATGAGTTGCACTGGGAGTGGTAGAACTTCGGGTATAAATGATAGCACTGAACTTGAGTGGGGAAATTGATTACACTTTCACAGTGGAGGAAAAGTAGGGCATCACTTTCACTGTGGAAGTTGGAGTAGTTGCCGGGGTGTGACGTTGCGTTGGAAATACGTCGTGCGTCAGGAACTGGAAGATTGGTTCTGCAACATGTTGAGCCGTATGGTGGCGGTCTCTATTTCACTTGATATATGTCCGTGCTTCCATTTATGTTTTCGTACATGAAAAATACAGAAAAAAAATCTGTATTAGAATGTGCTTACTTACTAATAACTTAGTCTAAAAGATAATTGGATTAAGTAAGGATAACAATTGTTTATGTACATAAGGTCTCATTCTCTTAGGAATGCTCAGCTCTCATATTTATCTATTTTTCTGGTTTTATTTGGTTCGACACGTTTTCGTCATTACTCGGCCTGATCAGTAAATTCGGTAGCAATTGTCAAAATCGAGCTTAAGACTCTTCCGATTAGTGTCTTTATAATTTCACAAGCTACATGAGTGCTTAATTCATTGCTTTATCATATTTTATTTTGAATGCATTTCAAACACATTTGGCATCCGCGCTCGTTGTGCAAAGAAAAATTGATTGTTGAGCGCTCAGCGTACACAGTGTTACGTCCGTTGGTCACAATCACGTGACAATAACTTGACAGTTCCACAACGCTAGCAGCAGTATTCTGCGAGAAGCAGAGCGTTTGGTGTCTACTAGCCGTGGTGTGAGTTTTTACACAGTTTTTCATCGACTCTGGATTACGGAAGTAGCCAGATGCGGCGACTCCCGCAGCTGTTTCGAAGAATGTGTCCGTGGAAAGGCGTACAGTACCGTTTGTGGTAGGTACAACACTTATTCACTTTCACTCTTCGGCTTTCTACATCGTGGTTTCGTGGTACAGGTACTTATAACATTACTTCACACGCGGTATTTCACACGTGTCCTTGGAGTTATCACCTTTTCAGTTAACACGTTATTATTAATTCGTGTTCACATTTATTTGGTCGTCATGTTAAGGTTCACACGCACCACTTTTATACGTGTCCATTAATTACTTGTCTATAGTCGGTTCACACGCAGCAGCATATACGTGTCCATTTATTACTGATTGCATTATTACTACAAAGTACAGTTATTTACAAAGAAATATTTAGTCTCTGTGACTACAAGGCCTAACGAAAAGCGTGTCTCTTGTTCGTAGTTTGTGCTTCCAAGGCACTTTAGGTTTACACTTTGTTCGAAATCTTGTTATTCTTTTCTTTTTACAATAGTTACTCTTTTCTCAAGTTCAGCTCTTTTATTTTCTCTCTATTACGTCGTTAGTTTGAAGACATAGTTAATGTGGCTTCGTTTACGTGATGAACAGTTCGTGTTCAAACTACCATTAGGGAAATTGGGAAGCTTGGTGTTCCCTGTCGTGCAGTTGCACATAACAAATCTTAATTGAACTCGCAATTTGCGGAGAATAAGCATAGCCCGTCGACAACCAATGTGTCACGACTATCCATTCGTATAGCCTGTATGTATCAATCATGCAACCAGCTCTTAAAATTCACTTCTCTACTGGATAAGGTAGGATGGTAAGGATACTGGTTAGAGGAAAACACAAAAGACTTTTATGGAGTGAAGAGATTTGAAGACAGAGTTAATGACGTATGAGATGATGAGCTTAACATAAATTATTATCACCTAAGTTTTTCATGACAAATAGTATAATTAAATCCATACAGTAGTTTCAGTGTCGTCTGATCCAGCTCTCTAAACAATTTTCTTTACATATCTAAAATTACTTAAACCATCCATTAGCAGTGAACTGTGTCTGTTAACTATCTTCTGTTCCATGTATCGTAAAATTGGTTTTCTCAAAAAAAATTGTCCAACATCGAGGACCTGAAATTGATAATTCTAGTACTAAATTAGTTTATTTATAAATGATCTTTGTAAGTATTTCAGCTGCACTGTGCCGTAAAATTCTTATGTGCGTATACGGTTTTCTCCGTATTATAATAAAATAATTGAGTTGCGCACTTCTTTCCTGCTACCTGGATCGTTATTGACTTACTTGATTCTTATATGCTAAGCTGCTGCTTTTTGCCTGCTGCGTTTCATAGGTGGTCTCATAAAATTTGTTGTCACACACTCCTTATGCATAACATAACATTTACCTCATTAGAGTAAGCGACCTTAATCTTTTTTTTTTTACCTACGAGCAATCATTCTGGTCTGAATGATCATTTTAATTTATATCATTCAAGAGGAGAGATCTTTGCTATACTTAAAACTAGTTATAGCAGGTGGCACTTAGCACGTCCCTACTATAATATTTATTTGTCAGCTCTTTCGGCTGTGGCCGTTCATGGCTCAATTAACTTAAAACTAACTTACATCTAAGGCAAATCTTGCTCTCCTACAATAAATGTGTTTTACTTAAGGTGCTCATATAAATTACTTATCTTGCTGTGGCAGGTCAACAGGGTGTTAGTCCTGTGCATTACTCTTACATACGTTGGTACTTCACACATAGTATGACAACTTCTAGTGTGTGTATATTTTATTTTAGCAGCTTAACTTAACAGATATTTTCAATGGTTGACTCTGTATTTCTTCCAGTCTGCGTGATGAAACAATCCTTTTATTCGTCCAGATACAGGGTCAGCTAATAGATAGCAACCAATGTGCGGCTTTCTTAAGATAATATATGGTCCTTCATACAAGTGCTGTCATTTGCGATTCTTATGATGAATCGAAGATGGTTTGAAGTGGGTCTTTCATAGCACTCGTTCATTTATACGATACGATAAGACTTTGCTAATGTGTTGTCATGCGCCTTTTTTTCTAAGGTTGGCATGAGTGGTTAAAGATATGAGAGCTTGTCTTAACTTGTCGTCTAATGTTACTTCAGGGTGTTGTAATTTCGGTCCGCAGCTTCCCCGTGGAGGCATAAAGAAGCTGCTAATGGTTTTCCGACTGGGATGGAGCTGAAATGTCAGTTATTTTTACTTGACTAGTATTTTGTGACCTACCAGGTCGAAAATTTGCGTTCGTATCCCATACGACTTGTGCATCTCTTGATTGCGTGTTATTTGACAACGCGTTTGGTGCTTGGTTCGCCTGTGTGTAGAAAATGGTCGGATTCCCTTGGCTATTATGACCGGCGGTGTCAGGAAAAGCATGCGACGAATTGTCCTGACTATTGTTCCTGAACTGTTGGTTGGGTTGGTGAGAAAATGTCGCATTTTTCGGCTGTGAAAAATTTATTTGCTGAGAGGGAGTGAAGTGACTCGGCTGACTGTACTGTTGTGGTCTGTTATAATTGTTCCATTTCTTTCCCTTGTGACGATTTCCATTATTCGTCTTGTTGTTCTGGTACTGGTAATTACCGTTGTGATTTATCGGTGAATTACCGTATTGTTGCTGTGTGTTTTGACAAATCGGATTGTATCTATTCTGGTGTGGATATTTGTTATATTGTTTTCCATTACGGCCGTTGAAACTGTTATGATTAGCGTAAGGCTGAGCGTTTGGTTGTCCCGTGTTTGTTATGTGCTGCTGCGGAGCGGGCGTTCCATTATTATAATTATTCCGCGCGCTCGCACGCACATCCTCATAGATCATATCCAAATTGTCAAGAACAGAAAGAAAGGCTTCTAGGTCTTCTTCACTCACATTAACTAGTTTTTCTCTTATTGACACAGGAAGTTTTGACTAAGATCATGATTACATCTTTGGTTGAAATGGGCGTGTCCCAATACTGAATTTTACGTAGATATTTTTCAAAATATCGTCTGAAACCTCCTCCTTTGGTGTTGAAAGGTTCGGCGTTGTAAACCTCCTTTCGGAGTCTTTGTTGTATACCTGAACTCCAGAATTTATTCAAAAAATGCTTTTCAAAATCTGCATAGGTGTGACATTTGTCTATAATTTCTGTACCCCAAATTGATCCTTCACCGTGTACATAGCCTAAGATGAACTGTATCCGTTGCCTGTCGTTCCATGATTCCGGAAAAGCACCTGTGAATGATTTTAGAAATACCATGGGATGTATATCTCGTTTTTCGGGTATAAAAGGCTGAAAAACTCTGTTTTAGCACACTCTCGTCTCGCATTAGTTCAACGAGTGTTAGTTGATCGGCATGACTACGTGACGTAGAAGTTTCGTCACGCATATTATTTACTGTTGGTGAGAATTGGACCTGACACTCGGGATATTGACGATTATCATGTTCTGGCGGTAGCGTATACTCACTTTGATTGTCACCTTGCAATTCCGTAAATTGTCGTTTCAGTTGATCTATATCATTGCTTAGCTGACGTTTCCATTCCGGAAGATCGTGGCTAAATGCTCGTCTGATTTCACCTAATTCAATGGTTAAAGTGTCACCAGAAGTACCGGGAGCGGTTAAGGTTTCTGCTGTAGCAGATTTAACCGTACCCTTTAGTTCAGCGTGTACCTTGCTGACAATGTACTGTTCTTTGGATTGCATCCACTCTTCAAATTCCCTATTAAGTATATTGCTTATACCGGTGTTGACATCTGCGATCTTTTTGTCAATATTGACATCGGATATTTGCTGAGCAAGGTCTTCAACTCGCTCGCCAACGTGGTTGACACCTTCTGTCAATTGGCTCACTCTCTTTGAAACATCACTGTAATGTTTCAAAGAGTCACTCGCAGTTGATTTACACACATCTATTTGGGCCTGCATATTTATGAACTGGCTACCAATATTGGTCTCGGCGGATTCCACCATCGAAAGAACACTTACCAATTTTTGCGTATACGCTTGGGTTTAGCTCGCTTGTGTAAGCAGTGGTAATGGCTTTAATTTTTTCCTCCATGGTGTCATTCGAATTTTTGATTTGTGCTTGGATGTCGGTAATAACAGAATTTATATTGTTCATTCGCACCTGAGTGTCCTCTATCCTTGATTCTAAACTGTTGAACCTGCTGTCACTTTGGTTTGCTAACTGACTGATTTATTTGCGTTTCAATATTGTCACTTTGGTTTGTTAACTGACTGATTTGCGTTCCAAGATTACCCATGTTTGCTTCAAAACTGGTTTTCATATCAGCAAACAATTTTAGTATATCTGACAGCGAGCATTCACGTGACTGCGACGCGGTCTGTGGCGCCGACAGCTCACTTGTCGCTTCGTCGTCAGTTGTTCCCTCACTACGAGATTCAGGTTTGTTTACACCCGCGCGCGGCCTAAGTTGCCTTGGTTGCTCATCAGCCATCGTAAATTTAAAGTAGTTACACTGCACGAGCTAGAAAAGATAATTTTTTTTTTAAATTATGATTTTCACTTGTCAGGTGCGCCAAGGATTTCACGTCCTAATTTCACAGATATTGCTTGCGCGTTATAAACAATTGAAACTCTGACACACGAAAATGCCAATATGGCAACGGGAGTGATAAAATAAATGAAAAACACTTATAGAGCACAAACTGGCACAGATAGCGGCCATTGTGATTTACTAAAATGCACAACAATGGAATTTATTGCTAACTATTTCTAACTATTGTAAGCGAAATGATGAGATAGAGGCGGATCTAATAGTAAAAGGAAACAGAAATTTGGAAATTAAATTGCTTGAGGAAAAGGAAAAAAAAGCGTAGAGAGTGAATGTCACGAGCCGACTGAATGCTCGGTACGCAAAGCTTCAAACGCAATGAAAAATCGTACTCACATTAGTTGTCTTGCGCGCTGCTATTTATTGCTGTTGTGGATTCTAACTGCGATTTTCTGCATATTCGTCTTTTTTTTTTTAATCACTGGTTTTGGCTTCCAATTTTCTCCAGACGGTAGCATGAAAATAAAAGGAACAAATTAGTTTAGTCAAGTCCCTGTTCGGGCGCCACATCTAGCGTTAAAAGGTTTTTTTTGGCTTTTCGTATTTAACCAAATATAACATTGATGATAATTTATGGCAATGTTTGCCGACAAGATAAAGAATGCAACCTTTTAACACTAGATTGCGTACTCACGGCAGTTCTCCTTGGCCGTGTTTTTTTTTTTTTTTTTTTTTTTTTGTACGACTTGGAAAGCGAGAAAAATTAATGAATGATCGACGATGCGTCGGTTCTCGATTGTGTTCAGGAGACGTACAGATTGATTGCGTGAAAATAGTTTCTCAAATGACCTCTTAACCCGGATTGCTTTCACGCAATCAGACTCTTCAATGAAATTACCTAAGGGACCTATTTGAATAATAAAAAAATGCAAAACAGTGAAATTTTGTAAAAAAGTTGTTAGATCGGAAACTGAACACATTAATGGTCTCCCAAATACAATCGAGACACGGAGATAAAGAGCGAACCTGTAACAAAGTTCATTTAAACATAAACATTATTTGTGGTTAATTTAAAGAAAAGAATAAGCATAGATTTTCTGTACAGTGAAGCATCAATATATTCTCAAAGAACAAAGGCATTAAAATATAAACATTAACAAATTTACAATGAATACAAAACTTACTTTTTTATGTTTTTCTCATACATGGAACAGTCCAACAGTCGCTGCTTTTGTATGTGTGATATTTTGTAAAAATTAAATGTCCTGGCGTGCGCGTAAGTATTTTTATCGTCACAAGGTTTACAAAAGCGTTTTTGTTTTCTTGATGATAACGTGGTTTTTCACACTAAATGAAATATAACTTGTAGCGGTGCTGCACAACACGTCTTAACAAGTCGGCGACCAAACATCAAAGGTAATGAAGTACATGTTAACATATCGGCGACCAGAAGTACAACAACTATATAGACTCTAGAATTTTCCTAACAAAAGATAAATTGTTCTTTCTTCTGTTTCGCAGCTTCTTGCTATCAAGCGCTGCGGCAATGATTTTAAATATCTACGCCCAGCGAGTCATAGTGTTTGAAAGTACCTTGGTATAGGCGCACGTTATAAACAGATTTCGTTTCTTTACTCTCGCGTTGTCATGCGTAGTATCATTACAAACTACAGCTCGATGGCTGTCCTTTCCTCATATGCAAAATGTCTGAAATCCAATAATATCACAACGGCCTAACCCAGGAGAAAAAAGGGACGAAAATGTCGTCGACAAGGAATCCAGTTGAGCATAAGGAATAGCATCAGAGACAAAATTGACAGTCATCTATGGAGAACCCAAAAACGCGAAAGGCATCGAAACCAAAAAGATTTTCTGCGTTGCTCTGGTTGACCACAAATATGGGAACAGGTGCGAACGACGAATTTGTAAGATACCTCAGCATTAAACTGTCCCAAGAGAGAAATCTTCTGTTTATTGTACGTCCGTAATTGCCGAGTGACAGGTGACAGGAGTGGAGAACCCAACTGAAGATATGTCTGAGAATTAATTATAGTGGCAGCAGAACCGGTATCCACTTGCATGCGAACGTCTCGATCAAGGATTTGGACAGTGAGGAATAAATTCCCTGAAGGGGAAGAAGAGCAATTGACAGACAACACAGAATCTGAATCAGTGTCATGGTCATGAACATCATGTATGCGGTCGGATTTGCAAACGGAAGACACATGACCTTTCTTTTTGCAATTGTGACACACAGCCCAACGTTGGGAGCAATCCTCGCGTGAATGATTCGTAAAACACCGCGGACATGAAGGAAGTTGCCGGGGGTTTTGCTGCAGTTTCTTAGCGGGTTGTTTACGGCTAGGCCGAGGTTGCGCGTGGGAGCACACTGTGGCCACGTCGGCCGGCGGGGACGCACCGCACGTGTCGTCAACAGCGCACAGAGGTATTTCCCCGACATCACCCCACGCCTCTATTTGCGCCCCAGCGACGCGAGAAATTTCAAAAGACTGCGGAGAGAACCTCATCTAGAGTCGGATTCGCCAACTGAAGGGCATGTTGCCGAACTTCTTTGTCGGGCGCCGATCGGAATCGGCAAAGGATTCTTTGTGAACGTCAGTAACAAATTGACACTTTCGACTGAGGCCTTGAAGTTCAGCAGCCCAAGCACGATAGAATTGATGTGGCTGTTTTTGACAACGATAAAAGGCAACACGAGAGGCTACCACATGCGTTTGCTTTTGAAAATAGACAGAAGTGAGCACATTTCAGCAAAGGACAAAGACGCAGAATCCTTCAAAGGAGCCAACTGCGACAACAACCGATACATTTGAGGTGCAATCCAGGAAAGGAACAGAGACTTACATGGTTGTTCGTCTGTGACATGAAATGCCAAGAAGTGCTGTCGAAGACGTTTTTCATAATCAGACCAGTCTTCCGCCGTCTCGTCGTAAGCAGGAAAAGGAGGTATAGCCAACGATGAGAAACGCCCCGCATTTGACGCCGAGACGATATCGCGAATCGCCGCTGTCAGAAGCATTTGCTGTTCAAGGAGATTTTGCAATAGTTGCACGACAGTAGCCATGGAACCCTGTGGGTCAAGGTGAAAAGGAAAAATCCACTACCTCGTCGCCAATTGTTATAACGTCAAGTTTAACACATATTTCAGAACGACACAACACATATAAGTCACAGAGTAAGTTGACAAGCAAGACATGTGTACACTTGAGCATTCGAATGAGCAGTGAGTCCCAGTCTAGCGGCCGCTGCTCGGCTGGCAGCTTAGGTGGCGCAGCTGCTGCATGGCTGGCAGACAGCGCCGCACGTAGAGGACGTGCGTAATTGCGCGGCGGCACTTTGAATGATCGGCGAGTCACAACAGTTATAAATTTTGTGAATGTTATCCTTCGTAAAAATTTCCATTTTCTCTTATAAGTAAATTTAATTATGCGAAGTATTTCAGGTAAAAATTTGCATTCAAATAGCATATCACAATTGTTGCAAAATATTTCTCATTCATAAACTATTTTATCAACAATTCAGATTTAAAAATCAGTTAGTTGTCATTTTTCCTTAAACAAAGGTCTTTAATTAAACACCTTAAGCGAAATACAAATAAGGGTGCATACTGCAACAGAATTGTCTGGAATGGAAATCAGTGTAAGGGTTGTCAGCATTGTGTTCATGTGGGGTGCAATATTAAGACTTTGCCGTCCACACATCTTGTACAAATCTATTTGCTTGGCGCCGGCAATGGTAATTCAGATTACTTGACATTATCGGGAGATTATAAATTGTTATGTTTTACTAATCTCATCTTTAGTTCTCATAAGTTCTCAACCCTGTCCCCCTACTTTCATGAAATTTAGAAGATGTACACATGTAAAAAAAAAATACAAAATTTATTTGTTTCATATATTTGTTTATTTGCATTGTCTCTGGTACTTAGTATTTCTCTTTCATATGATATCCAGCAAAGCAGTCTCCAAGATGTAACGCAACTCCACAAGACTTGCACATTAAGTTGTTGTTTTTTTATTGTTTTGTTTTTGGAACACACATGGCAGTTTCTTTGTATTCGTTTCGGAAATATATAGGCCTATTAGTTGGTGTTGTTTAATGTGACCAGAAATTCTGTCAACTGGATCATGATGAGATGTGCCTGACAACCTCCAAATTTTGCTCTGCGTATTCATTGTAAATAATCGTATCGTCTCTTTCGTCTGCTATGATGGAAGAGCACAAGTAATTATAAAAACGAAAAACTTGTTGACGTGTGTAACTTATTGTTACCTGAATAAAACACCAACAGAATGCAAAAGATACTAAAGTGCTGTTGCCAGCCACTGCGCGATACTATGCTCATGACACCACTGTGGTGTCGCTGGCCACTGAGCAATTCTATGCATGACACCACTGTGGTGTCGCCTGCCATTGACCGCTATTTTGCGCATGACACCACTGTGGTGTCACTGGACAGATAAATGATGCTGGTCACTTCAAAGGTACAATGATTGTCACTAAGTCTATAAAATACTGGAAAACACTATGGAGAAGGCAAAATTGTGACCACTCTCAGATCCTATTGGTTTTTTTCCTGATTTTTATGGTCTGCTGGCTGACAACTATGGTTGCCAAGTTTCAACAGTGAGTTAACAAACATAAGCAAACATGTATAACATGGATTGCAGATTTACAAGACTTAGCAAGTAAGTTTTATTTTTCATGTAAGCAATGAGCAGTGGGGAAGTTCAGTGCTAAAGCATCAATCAAATGTTGAATAAAATTTAAAAAATTACCAACGTTCACAAAATAACAGCTTCACTGCAAGCAATGATTAATGATAATAGTGTTTATTTGTTAGTAGCAACTGATGTAGTGTTCATCAGTGAACTAATGACAGTCAGTCAACATCTTCATCTGAATTACCAAGCACTTGGTTGCCCAATAGCCTGGTGATGTGGGCGACAAGAGTTAGATCAGTCATCATCTTCATTATTGGTAGATGCGCACTCTTAGTTTGCCATCATCCTACAAAATGGGCAGAAACTAAAAAAAAAAAAAGCTCCAGAACAGCTAGTTATCTGTGGCTAACAATCAATAACAGCTGCCAGCATGCTACATGCTATCCAACCAGTGCTTTCAGCAGCTGACTAAAAGCAACAGAAGCTCACATTGTAACTGGAAGTCAGTGATGCTGCAGCAGACTTTCAGCTGGACACAGGCACTGCTGCGTGTTTGATTACACTGGATAAGTATTGGTATATTAGTCAACCACTGCTGTAGAAAGCTCAGCTAAGAGTGGTGACAAGCACCGGGCAGTAAATCCTGTGGGGGCTCACACTGCAGTCGAAGCCAAATGCAAAAATTTGGCTATACAATTGGTAAATTCTTTGATGACAATTTACATTCTCAATTTAGGTGCTTTTGTGGGTTTCAAATTCCAGACCACATAAATCTAGATTCAACTGCAATGTTTTTCCAGGAACTTGATACAATTCCTACATGAAGCCAAACACAATCTTCTCACAAATAGTTAACATTCAGATGTGATTTCTGAATGAGAAATACTTGCATAGGCTTTCCTTAAGAGGGGTACTAATAAATTTTTATTATCACCCAGAAAAAATCAATGTGTGACCATGAAACATGCTGATAGTGTTAGTGTATATTTCCCTATCAATGCAACACATTTTCCCCAATAACGGATGACTTTGTGAAGGACTTGGTTGACACGTCTGCATTTTGGCTGTTCAGGAAACACTCCACCTTGAAAATCAACTTATAGTCATACTGGTAATGCCTGACAAACAATGGTTTCTTCAACCATTGAACGAAAAAGCCCTGGAGTGCAAGATCACAAGTTCAGTCTTTAGTAAGGCTTATCTGAAAGTGTCAACAATAATGACAAAAAAATATTAGCTGCTAATGACTTACCGGTGCACTAGGAGGGTGACAGAAAATGAGTGTGTAGGAGGTACAGAGATCGACCTTCTATGAGAAGTAAGTATTACACTCCATAAAACGGACAATGTTGATATTCTATAAATGTTCAGAGCAAACCATTAACATGCACCATGAACACTGAATGAAAACTGGAACACCACAGTGATCACAACCATACCATCAAGATCGAAGTTGAATTCCTTGGGAGTTACAAACTGTGGAGGATGTTCAACTGGGTATCCACTCTTCAGGAATACATATAGAATCATATTGCTGTAACAGAGTGATGAGAACTGATGGAATATGATGGCATGCAACTGAATGTGAAACAGTCTGTCATGGAGCTTATCATGAAACTGGCTATCCTTTAAGCTGTAGCTGCAAACAGTGCAATAATATGTTTTATACACATGGAAAGAAAAATCTTGGGCTGAATTTGTCCAGTGGTTCCAGGTGGTATGAATTGCAATGTCACACACTATCAGAAAGGATAGTTTGCTCTAAGAGTGTATGATTTTTATATGCAGACCAGGAATCAAGCAAAAGCAAGTTATTTTGACCAGCTGTTTGGTCAAAAGCAGTGCTCATATCATAGTTGTAGTTGTCTTACACCCATTTTGTCACTCTTGCTTGCTGTGACATAAATATTTTCTACTGCCCTTGCAAGATAACGCATGTAGGGCAGAGCACTTCCAACTTCTCACAACATAATAAATAACTCTCCACCCAATTTATCATCCAGATCAACAGTTGGCTTTATTTTATACGAATGCATGTTAGTTGATCATGATAAACTCTCTCGGTACCTCTAATTTCCGGTTCCTTTGATATTCATTTCCTCTTCAAATTCAAGCTGGTCACAGTTGAATACACATCACTTAACAAATGGTGGGGTAAGTTTGTTTATCTCAGCGACAAATTTTCAGGCTGATTCCACAGTTGGCTGTGATTGTAAAGTTGACACTTTGTTAGAAATTTCTTTATCTTATGTCTTCCAATTCTGTAGCACTGTTTGGAGTTATGCAACCATTCATGGCTTTTCTTGAAATCACTGTAATCTATGTTGTGTGCAATCTGATGCGCATAACACAGTAGATCACTATCATGCACATCCTGTAAATTACATCAAGCATTTTTGAAATGCGCAAACACCAGTTTTTGTAAGAAGTGCACCTGGCCCTCCCTTCAATATCTCTAGTTCTCCTTATGCACTACATAGTCATATTGTTGCAGACTTATTCAAAATCTGTTCATAATTGTTTTTTTACTATGCAGCAAATGATCTTCCACGTACACAATCACAATTATTTTTAGTACCAGCTCGTTGGACAACGATTTTCCTTTGCTACATTTTATTGAAGATGGGTTTTGTCACTCCCAGTCTGACAAGCATGATGAACTACATGGCACGACACCTATTTCAATATCACTTTCACTTGTTCCGCATGTATCATCACAATGGCACTCTTCATGTACATTTCCAGATGGTTGTGTGTATACGACACCACACATTCCACTTACTCATCTTGCAGAAACGCTAATATTTCATCTGCCACTTCTATCTCACTTTGCAAAACTTCTTGGTTTCCTTTCTGATGAAATGTCAACTTTGGCAACTGTTGTAGATATAACGGAAGTAGGCATAACGCTATATTTGCTTTGTTTTATCATTGCCATTGATTTGCTTTGTATCAACATCACTTGCATTGTAGCACTGTTGTGAGTTATTTGTTGACTAAGCAGTTCAACTATGCTCCATAGCCTCATGCTGTGCTCACCATTTGATACCTCCAGCCCTGCCTCCTGGTGCCATTAGCCGCCAGTATAGCGGTTGCATGGGGAGACAATATGTGGGGCATCAAATGCTGTAAACATCATTCACCTTTTGCGACTGCACTCTCGAGGGGTTCTTTGTAACTGCCATGTCAGGGGGATACAGGGTAAACCAAAATTTGACTGCACAAACCAGCAGCATGTGTGACTGTGTCCTTTGTAAAATAAGCTGGGCAGTTGTGATGGAGCAAAAATTTTCCCTTGGACAGATTGCTGCAATGCTTCATCTTAACAGTCTCCCATACCTTCATCTCAGTGCTTTGGTGGTATACCCCTGTAACTGTTGCTCCTTATGAGTATAATCTGTTACCACCACTGTGACGGCCATAATGAACAACATCGTCTTGCCTGATGATGGTCGGATCTTTATCTTTTTGATGGAGGTGTACCCATATGTTTTCAATATTGCCTTGTCTTTACCTTGGGATATACTGATAAAATCAACATTCGTCCATTGCATTTAGGTGAGTGAACAAGTCATCTGGTTTGGCCTGACACAGCTGCAATTTTTCCACTGCTGCTTCACTTCAATGGGCTTTTTGAATGGGTGTGAGCACTTACAGAACACAATAGGAGGCACCATCTGTCATGTTCAAACTGTCATGCACAATATTGAAAACTGACCCATAACTGATTTTCACGATTCTCACAATCACCTCGAATGTGATACACTCATCTTTGAGCATGAGTATCATAAAATAGTGCATTGTTTCAGCACACTTTCTCCAACTTAGTATGGATTATTGCAGCAGTGTTTCCCCTCAAATGCAGAACATGAATTATCGCGCAATACTACACTTTATCAATGAGCTGCACAATTTTGTTTTGGCTCCTTTAGCAGTGTGAGAAGGCACAGGGATTACAATATGTACCAGTACTGGAGACATGTACTAACAAACAAACTGAAAACTAGTTACGTAACTTTTTGGGTGAAAATAATATTTAATGACTAGCTCTTGTATTCAGAATGCACATGGTCTTCCTGCTGCCCACTTTGTGCAGCTGCACTGAAATGCTGTTCACCCAATTTGGTGTTTGCTGCATGCCATTTGCATGGTGTTGCAATTTTAATGGCCATCTGCATACAGCTTGTCAGTGTAATACACCTTAACTGTTACTCATGGTTGAAACAGACAGTTTCAAAGAATTACTCATGAAGTGAGTGTGCATTTCTGTAGATCAGTGATTAATTATAGGCAGAAAAATTAATTTTCTACTTTTATTATTATTATTAATTATAAACATATTTAATGATATGCATGTTTCATACATGACCCAGTGACATTAATGTGACCATCACCTATGTTCTATATTAACATACAGTAACCACTCACAGATGGCAAGTGGCAGCATTAGCAATGGAGGGTAGATATATCGTGTCTGTGGAGATGCGAGAAACAGTGCAGTTGTAGTCAAAAAGCAGAAAAAGAGAAATTTTATCTCGTCCAAAATGGCAAGGTCATTGGCTTTTAGGCCAGAAGTGCAAGAATTTATGAAACGGCTAAGCCTGTAAACTGTTCACAAGCCACCATGGTTAAAGTATATTGTGCATGACAAACTGGCACTATCCAAAACTGGTGCTGAGGCAACTGTGATGCACCATAGGCCGTATTTGACAGAGTGAATTATGGCTTGCAGAGATGTGGACGAGCAATTAGACATGTAACTGTTGAGCATCTGACCATTCGGATGAACTAAGGGGCTACCAACAGTCTCTCTTCAACTACTGTTCAGCAAATGTTGCTCCTTAACGGTCTCTGTAGCAGGCACCTGGTTCACACACCCATGCTGACTGCTGTTCATTACCAACAAAGGCTGGAATTCGAATGCCAATTGCAGAACTTCATGTCCACCAACTGGTGATATATGCCCTTTTCAGATGAGTCACGTTTTATGCACCATCTGCATGAAACATCTTAAAGCAAGCACCCTGCATTAATGGTTGGCTGGGTCCAGGCCTAAGGAGGAAGTGTTCTGGTCTGCCAAATGTTTTCGTGGCATTCCCTAGGTGATTTTGTCAATCTGAAAGGCACAATGGATCAATACAAGTACACATCTATCTTTGGGGACCACGTCCAGCACTACATGGAGTTTGTTTTTCCTTGGCACATTGGCATCTACCAGCAGGACAATGCAATGTGTCACACAACTCGCAATGTGCGTGCATGGTTTGAATAGTATAAGTATGAGTTTACCATAATCCCTTGGCCACCAAACTCCCTGGATTTAAGGCACATTGGCATCTACCAGCAGGACAATGCAATGTGTCACACAACTCGCAATGTGCGTGCATGGTTTGAATAGTATAAGTATGAGTTTACCATACTCCCTTGGCCACCAAACTCCCTGGATTTAAACGCTATCAAGAATCTGTGGGACCAACTCGATTGGACTGTTCATGCCATGGATACTCAACCGAGAAACCTAGTACAGCTGGCCACAGCACTGGAGTTGGCACAGCTCCAATTCCCATCAGTGCCTTCCAGATCTCAATGACACACTTCTTGCATGTTTTTACATGGTCTGTGCTACTAAAGGTTCTTATTCGGGTTTTTGATAGACAGTCACATTAATGTGACTAGGTAGTGTATATAAATGAGCAACAGCATTGGAAATAAGACTAAAATCTTTAAACAAATTGCAGGACTGTACCTGGGTGACTTCTCTGGCAACAGAAGCTATTTTGACTGTGCACACCCCCATCATTTTCAAGGAAAAAATGCAAAGAGATAGCGGTGTGGAAGAAAATTTAACACTTCAGTATGCCAGGGCTACACCAACAAAAACACACACACACACACACACACACACACACACACACACACACACACACAGCCAAGGATGACCAATGCCAGAAGTTATTGATGGTGAATATTTATTACCAGTGGGTGCTCAAGAAGTATTAACTCTGTTCCACAGGTGCTTAATCAGGGAGAGAGCAGGATTACAAGCAGAATTTAAGCAAAACCCTTTGACTCTATTTATAAGTTCATTTGCTTATTTAATCTCAACTTCTTCCTTAATAACACTACTTTGATAACTGGAGTGCATGCCAGGATCTCTGTGTTGTATTCCATGGGATGACTGGTACCAACACAATGTTCTGTAATTGCAGATTTGCTGAGCTGTTGTATGTATGTATGTATGTATGTATGTATGACGCTCATACTCAATACATGGGTCTCAGGGTCCGACTCATGTATGACATGCCACAACTGCAAGAGACATTGCAGACACCCACTTTAAGCAAACCATGACCATTCTTTATAGGCTCTAAAACGGCCTTGATATTAGGTGGTGATTGAAAAACATACTTCACACAATGTTTCTGCATAATATTACCAATCCTGCTGAAAGTACCACCTGCGCAAGGCAATAAGAATGAAGACTTAGTGACATTTCATGATTTCCATCACTCACCCAATTCGTAGTTGGTCAATAGTGGCTAACTTAGCTAAAAAGCTTTCAGGATGTGAGATTATGTGGGTCTCATGAACCAAGATAAAAAAAGTATCCCTTCCTGATGAGTTGGATGGTGACAACTATCATCCTGAAGATATAACCAAGTGTAAGTTGCCTTCCTATAAAAAGCATGTCCCAATATACCATCAACCTCCTTTCTGACCAACATGTCAAGGAACGGGAGACAGCCATTCCTTTTCATCTTCACTGTGACATGAATATTTGCATAGACTGAAGTAAGACTAAAAAACTGTTTAGATTCTTAATTCCATGATGTCAAACAACAAATCTATCACCTACATATCTGAAAAAGCATACAGGTTTCAATGCAGTGACTCCAGAGCATATTCCTTGCAATCTTCCATGAACAGATTGGCAATATATGTTGGCAAAGGGCTCCCATCACAAATCCATCTACATTTTCATAGAGCTGGTATTGAATGAAAAGAAAGTGGAAGTCAATATAACATATTTAAAAAAAGGTTACTTACTTAATTCAACACCAGCCTTATCTCAATTAACCGTAACAAATCAGTCAGAGGAATGAGATTGAAGAGAGAGATCACATAAAAACTTACTAAAATATCACTCTTTCAAATGCAGTCCCTCGAATCAGTGTAAGAAATATGCTGTGTTCTTAATTTGATGCGCACATCGACCTACTTGTGGGCTCAACAGAGTAGCAATGTACAAGGCGTGTTTTTTAAGTAAGGTCCGTTTTGTTGTAGACACTAGTAGTTCGCGTGCATACCGCAACAAGCATGTGCATCGTGTACTGGCATGCCTCATGAACAACTGTGCTCAGTTTCAGCTCTGTAGCTAACCTGTACAGTTCTGTTTTGTGCTTTCAAAATGTTTAAGACTATCAACTCGCACGCCGCGTGTGAGGTTTGCTCAGTGATATAGTTTTTGTCAGCAATGAACCTGTCTGCTGCAGAAATTCATCAACAGATGTGAGAAGTGTATGGTGATACCGTTATGAGTGAAAGCAAAGTGCGTAAGTGGGTAGGAGAATTCAAAGATGGCCGTGAAAATGTCCATGATGAGGACCGCTCCGGTCACCCTTCTTTGATTACAGACGATTTGGTGGCTTCAGCTGAAGTGAGGATTCGTGAGAACAAGTACTTCACAATAACAGGTCTCTCAAACAAATTTCCTGATGTGTCGAGGTCAGTGCTTTACAACATTGTTTCTGAACACCTAAAGTTTAGGAAACTGTGCTCCTGTTGGGTCCCGAAACTCCTTACAGAGGACCACAAAAACCAAAGATTTGAGTGTGCGATGAAGTTCTTGACTCGTTATCACGAAGAAGGTGATGGCTTCCTGAGTCAGATTATAACTGGAGACGAAACATATCGCATATCACACCCAAATAGAAGCAACAGAGCATGGAATGGAGACACACACACTCACCTGTCCCAGCACAGAATCATGGTGTCGGTGTTTTGGGATAGGCATGGTGTTTTTTTTTAAAAAAAGCATCATGGAGCCACCAAATGCTGTGTTGATATATTTGATCATAGACAGCCGTGTGCTGAGAAATAATTGTTTGCCCTAAAAGCAAACAAGAGACTGATCCAAAAATTGGATATCGGACAATAACAAGGACTCAACCCAAACCAAAGGCTGAGCAGTCTTGTGTGCTACCATCTACGCTATGACAACAACTGACAGTGACAATATCTGGCAAGCTACTTGAATTTGCATGCTCAACAGCCTGATTGGTTAACTTAAATGCTAATTAACTTGGAAGTAAATGTGAATGTATGCTTTCTCGGCGTATACATCTGGCGAAGAGTTCTCGGGCTTCCAGCCGGGTGGCGGTGTCTTCAAACTGCGACGTTTCGACAAGTGACATACTCGTCATCTTCTGGCATGCCAAAAGATGACTTGGAAGTAGCTTAATGTATTGTATCCTGCAACTCCTTTACATTCTTTTCAGACTGTCCCTAACCACACAGCACTTATAGGTGATTTGAAGATGGCCACTTTACTAAACTTCTTGTCTGCGATAAAAAAATATGTCACAAAACATTTTGGTGGTTCCATGATGCTGTTCTATACCTCTAATGAATATGTACCATTTTTATATTAATTAAACCAATCTCTTTGCTTTGGAGTAGTGGCTAGGAAAACTGTTGGGTTCACCGCCACAGTACAACATATCTGACTCAATTGAGTGATTATCTTGCTGCTATTTCTTTATGCACAGGTTGTATACATGAACAAGGAAAAAAATTCCAAGATTTCCCAGTTAAAAATACCACAGTTTTTCCCAGGTGAAAACCCACTTTTTCCATGTTAAATGACAGTAGATTTTCCCTCAGAATTGTAAAACTTATCAATCCCTGGGGGGAAAAAACATGTTTTGGAAAGATCTTTGATGGGCAGCAACATGTACGCTGCATATTTTCATATTACGAAAGTATAGATTCTAATTCCACCAAACACTGCATGCTGCTTTCTGAACCATTGAAATCGAGATTGTGATACGCTTTTGTAAGCCAGTCATTGCTCAGTCCAATGACTTGTCCTTGTCACCAAAGAGCTGATTTTTAAGTGAGACTCAAATGCTCTGTGATTTAAGAAATTCGTCGTACATTCTTGCACAAAGTCCAACTTGTGTAAAAGGAATTCACTTTCAAAGTAACGCTTTTCAAACCACCATTCGCAATATTTTACCGCAACTTGTTAGAAACAGGTTCGTCCCAGTAGTTGTCAGAGCGCACCAGATAGCAGGTGACACTGTGCTTGCGCAGCTATGACTCAGTGTGGGCCACATTGCTGCTGCTCTCTGCTACTCTCGCTCGCCGCACCAACAGATCTAGATGCCCGAAGGGATGACAAGAAGAACAATTAGCCGCGATCGTTAGCCTCCTGCGCCAAGCGCTCGGGCTGGACAAAAAGCAGAAGAGGAAGAAGCCAGTACAGTGCTTCCGCTGTCAAGCTGTCAGAAGCTGGGGCACTTCGCCGCGGACTGCACAGGCATATTCGCATGTTTAAAGTGTGAAAAGTTGCACATCACATGCCTAGGGATGCCGCCGCTACATGTTCCAACTGCGGCAGCGCACACGCCACCAACCACCAAGGCTGCAGTTATTTCAAGAGCTGGGGTCGCGGGAAGGGGTGGCACACATGTCAACGGCGTTGGCAATGGACCAAGATGTGGTAAACGTTCCGCCCGTGCATCACGCCTCTGGTACTTTTGCTGTTGTCGGTGCGAGTGGAGGACCGTGCTGCTGCAGTCCCGATAGCATTCGCAAGATTGATGATGCTGTCGCCAACGCAGTAGCCACTCTCAAATCTGCCAAGGCAGAGGAGAGGGCCACACTTTGGGCCGAGGTACACCTCCACCTTGTGCAGCTTCGTGAGTTGCTGGCCTGCAAGTCTTGCAAGAGGCGAGACATTAAGACTGCCACCACCATCATGCAGATGGACGCTCTCCCGGCTCCTGCGGTAACGCAGGGTGCTGTGGGGGTGCCCACAGAGGTGGCGAATGAGATGTATGCCCCCTCCTCAATAGGGGAGGACCTGCAGAAACAAGATTCCAAGCCAGTTCCACCAGCAACACGGAATGATGTGGCCAAAGGCATCAAACCGCCTGCCCACCCTCCCGAGGACAAGGCGGAACAGCCGCTGCTGAAAGACGAAGACACAACTGCTACGCCCATCCAATAACAAGACACAGTAGAGGTAGTCAATGCACAGCCAGCAGAGACAGAGATGACTGCACCAGGACTACTGAAGACAGTCGCAAAATCATTGTGTGACAAGACGTACGCACATCACAATACCCCGTACCCTTTTACCGACTCCAATGTTCCTAAACCACCTCTACCCCATAAGCCTTATGATTTCGGCTGGGCAATTGCAAATCTAACCGCCGTCGTTCCTAAGAGGGACTTGGACCTTATAAACTGCTTCCCTATTTTTACCGAGTATGACTGGCAACTCATAATGGCTGCTATTCCAAGAATTAAGCAGAAGAAGAAGAACAAACATTCCTCTTCCTCACACAGCTGGTTTCCTAGCACCCACTGCATTTTATCCTGTCGAGCTCAGACAAGTTTTAGCTAACCCTTATAATCCCAGTCAATTTTATCTTATATTCATGGAGTAAATGTCAATAGACAAGAGACTCCGATACTGTAGACTACCTCAGGGGAGGTTGTCCACACCAGAGAGCAGAGAGAGAGTGTGCAGCTATGATGACGCAGGAAGCCTGTATGTTCACATGTGTAAACCATTATAAGATCTTACATTATGTCATAAAAGAAACAAGACATCAGAGTATACTCCAAAAGCATCGCATAAAAGAAACAAGACATCAGAGTATACTCCAAAAGCATCGGAATTTTGTGAACCATACTAAAATATGTACATGTAAATTGCATATTTAAAGTACACATTTGTATGTCCAGATTCCAAATGGAGTAGGCCTCGACCTGATATTAAGATTTTCAGTGCGGTTTTCGGGATGTAAATTTTCTCAGTACTGTATTGTCTCATGTTTGGTTCTTTACTATGGCATAATGCCATACGTGCTAGTATATCAAAACAAGCACTTGAAATGCAGCGAGCAGTTGAAACTAGCCAATAGTGTGGAATTAAACACTTCGTTTCAAATACATTGACTGCCTCAGCGGGAAAGATTCATAAAAGCCACATTCCTTTAGCAAACCGACAAAAATAACTTCTTTGTTCTGCAAGGCGATTAATGCTTGACTGTCAGAATGGTGGAAAAAAATGAAATTTGAAACTAATAACATACACTCCTGGAAATGGAAAAAAGAACACATTGACACCGGTGTGTCAGACCCACCATACTTGCTCCGGACACTGCGAGAGGGCTGTACAAGCAATGATCACACGCACGGCACAGCGGACACACTAGGAACCGCGGTGTTGGCCGTCGAATGGCGCTAGCTGCGCAGCATTTGTGCACCGCCGCCGTCAGTGTCAGCCAGTTTGCCGTGGCATACGGAGCTCCATCGCAGTCTTTAACACTGGTAGCATGCCGCGACAGCGTGGACGTGAACCGTATGTGCAGTTGACGGACTTTGAGCGAGGGCGTATAGTGGGCATGCGGGAGGCCGGGTGGACGTACCGCCGAATTGCTCAACACGTGGGGCGTGAGGTCTCCACAGTACATCGATGTTGTCGCCAGTGGTCGGCGGAAGGTCCACGTGCCCGTCGACCTGGGACCGGACCGCAGCGACGCACGGATGCACGCCAAGACCGTAGGATCCTACGCAGTGCCGTAGGGGACCGCACCGCCACTTCCCAGCAAATTAGGGACACTGTTGCTGCTGGGGCATCGGCGAGGACCATTCGCAACCGTCTCCATGAAGCTGGGCTACGGTCCCGCACACCGTTAGGCCGTCTTCCGCTCATGCCCCAACATCGTGCAGCCCGCCTCCAGTGGTGTCGCGACAGGCGTGAATGGAGGGACGAATGGAGACGTGTCGTCTTCAGCGATGAGAGTCGCTTCTGCCTTGGTGCCAATGATGGTCGTATGCGTGTTTGGCGCCGTGCAGGTGAGCGCCACAATCAGGACTGCATATGACCGAGGCACACAGGGCCAACACCCGGCATCATGGTGTGGGGAGCGATCTCCTACACTGGCCGTACACCATTGGTGATCGTCGAGGGGACACTGAATAGTGCACGGTACATCCAAACCGTCATCGAACCCATCGTTCTACCATTCCTAGACCGGCAAGGGAACTTGCTGTTCCAACAGGACAATGCACGTCTGCATGTATCCCGTGCCACCCAACGTGCTCTAGAAGGTGTAAGTCAACTACCCTGGCCAGCAAGATCTCCGGATCTGTCCCCCATTGAGCATGTTTGGGACTGGATGAAGCGTCGTCTCACGCGGTCTGCACGTCCAGCACGAACGCTGGTCCAACTGAGGCGCCAGGTGGAAATGGCATGGCAAGCCGTTCCACAGGACTACATCCAGCATCTCTACGATCGTCTCCATGGGAGAATAGCAGCCTGCATTGCTGCGAAAGGTGGATATACACTGTATTAGTGCCGACATTGTGCATGCTCTGTTGCCTGTGTCTATGTGCCTGTGGTTCTGTCAGTGTGATCATGTGATGTATCTGACCCCAGGAATGTGTCAATAAAGTTTCCCCTTCCTGGGACAATGAATTCACGGTGTTCTTATTTCAATTTCCAGGAGTGTATTTTAGCCTTCCGTAATTATGTGAATGTATTTTAATTCATTCGATTTTATTTATTTAATCGTATGGCTAGAAAACACCCCCCCACCCACCCCACCCGCCCGCCCAGCTGGGCAGGCCGTTCGCCAGGTGACGGTCTTTCAATTTGATGCCACTTCGGCGGCCTGCAGTCGATGAGGATGATGATGATGGCAGCGAAACACCCAGTATCTGGGCGGAGGAAATTCCTCGACCCAGCCGAGAATCAAACCCGGGCCCAGAGGATTGACAATCCGTCACACTGACCTTTTTTTATCTCATTTTGTTCTATATTGTTCGTTGAATTTGTTCGGGGCAGACGTCTGATGACACCCGTTTAGGTTCTTCGTTGATCCGTTCACACAGTTTTTTATTGCATTGAGTTAGGTAAGCCTCTCACCGAACAGGCTGAGCTACTGTGCCGGCTACCATTCAGTTACCGGCGGTGGACATTCACTTGATAGCTCCCGGCCACAGAAATCCGCTTTGTCTTCATTTGACGAGAGAGCAGTAAACGAAGAGGAAATAGCAAAATCACTAAATGTAAACACAAGTCACATGGAGACTACCCACTTCCCCACTATAATTCAGACTGTTCTGCGCATCAGCTCCAGATCTACGATATTTCTGCACCTGGGCATTAACAGATAGTGGCGCTCCCGCCCTTGCCCTCTTCCATTGAGCGTTTGAGATAGGATGACAAAAATTTAAAAAAAAATGAATTTTCTAAAATATGTTCTTTTGTAGCGCACATATTTCTGAAGATTCTGATATATAAAACATATGTGCTCGAGGAAATGTAAGGCATGTTCTTTGGTCTAAAGTGTGCCAAAGTGCAGTGCCACGACTCTTCACACAGCATTCTTGTATCACACGTCACTGTATTTCGGTCTGTGGAATTGAAATGCTTATATTTTGTAATTGATGCCATCAATCTGTATTAAGGACAGTGAAAATTAAAATGTCCTGTGGTGCCTCTCCTGCTCCCAGTTGGCCTGTTTGACATCCTGCACCTCCTTTTTTTAAAAAAAAAAAAAAAAAAAACCTCGCAATCAATAGTTGATGGGATTATTTGCCAGAATATTTGCGCTCTTTATTGAATACTAGGCAATAACTTTCTCTTTTGATTGACATAAAACTAAATATAGGATACATAAAACCAGTAAAGACAAGAGACAGGCAAGACAGTACACTTTTCTTCAATCCTTAGCTCCTAACATTTTTTTCTCTCTAATCTTGCTACAGCTACATGGAGTGCTTTCCTTTCTGTGAAAGAATCTACTACCTCAACAAAGTTCGTCAAACGTTTTGCTACATGAAAAATTGAAATGCCATTGTCTAATACTGCAAAAGCTGTTAATACGAATAGTACCCAAGGCTGGTGTGGTTTCTCAGATTGATTGCGTTTATTTTGTCACTCTTTGTTAGATAAAACAAAATAGGCTTTCTAATATTGCAGCAATTGTAACACACATCAAATAAACCAGGCTGTTTTGGCACAAATGGTCATTTTTATAACACGACAGTATATAAATCACAAAGTACCATCATCAAATGCCTATTAGGCCTACTACAAGCAAAAAGCGTTGTGTTTGTATCACATTGCATTCATACATTCCAGTTTCTCAAGCATGAGATCGAAACGTAGTAGTACGAAATTTTTATAAATTTGGAATCGTCATATTCTTCCATAATTTGTGTGATGTCAGTGTTTCTCCTCCTTCCTCATTCTAACAAACAATCATGTCATCACTAATTTTTGGACTATTCCAGCCACTGGCAAAACTTTTTCGCCGGGTAACTTCACTAACCCTGCCAGAATCACTGGTTTAGTCATTGCGTGATTATTTTCCGGTTAGGCGTTTTTACATGTTCATACAACGCGTCTTCCATGCTATTTCCAGAATAGAACTTGAGTGACTGCTAACTGGGGATTTGGCAACTGGCCTTTACTAGTGTAGCGATCTGACCAAAAATTTTCTGTCTGTCGGAGGCAATTTGTTGTTATGAAGCATTGCATAGTCTCCAAAAGACTTTCAAACATTTTTCTGTTGTCAGACGCTTGTATGAGCACAGTGTTTCATTGTTGTATATGCCGCATTTCCTTTGCAATTTAAGTTTTAGTTTTTTTTTCTCTAGTTCATGTTTTATTGCTGCAGTATTATTCTGCAGTAGTGGGATACCGTAATAACCTTTTAGAGTATCGGTTCTTCTCAGTCAAAATTACAAAAAATTAACTGAAAACTAAAACAATGAAAAATTCCCGGATTTTTCCCGGTTTCCTCCCGGATGAAAAAATTCGCGGGTTTTTCCCGGATCTCCCGGGTCGTATACACCCTGTACGCAGCTTTTTATATAAACACCATGTTGTGGATAATCAAACAATACCTAAGCCCGATTCCATAACAAACATATATCACAGCCAGTTCACTTATGTAGATCACATAGCATATTTAAAATAAGGAGCAGATTGGGACACTGCATTGACTGGATGGGTGGTGAAGTAACACTGAGGGATTAGAGAGATAGTCAAGGCTCTGGTGAAAGATTTGAAGATAACTTTAATTTAACATCTTGATAATGATGCGATCATTAGAGATGGAGCACACTTTTGAACTGGACTACAATGGATAAGACAATAGGCCAAATCCTTTTCAAACTACCCATCTAAATTCATTTAGGGCCATGGAGGACCTAAGGCTATTACTGTAAACCATGTATCATCTCACATGTTCGCAAAGAATGGAGTAGAGCTATTCAGGAACTCAGTTAGGTGATTAAGGGTATTACTGACTAGCAGATGGTTTGCAGTGGTAATTGACTATCCAAAGTCTCAGAGGAGAGAGCCTTCAAGATGGAGGTATTATTAGAGGCTGATGCATTTCATATGAATGTAGATTTTTAAGATGCTATCAGAGGTGTAGAAACCAACAGCCAAAAAGACAACTTGATGAACTGAGAAGGACAAATTGTTCATGCAGATTTTATTACTGTCCCCCCACCACCACATTTGTTTATATTTATGTTCAGCACATTCAAAGAAATCTCCCTGGGGCTTTATGCAAACTTGGTCTAGACAGAAATAATAAGTTAGTCTCCTGAGGGTAGAAACATGTATTAACTTAGGTACAAGCACGATAATCATGATTGTGAATGTTTTTAGCTGTTTATGTTTGTTCAAGAGTATGAAGAAAATAACGCACTTTATTAACTCACGTAAAATGGTATTGGGCAATATATGTGGGCAAGCAGAGAAGTTCTTTGCTGGATCCCAAAACTTGCAAAATACAGAGATGATAACCAAATAACAGGTGGGTAAATAATATTAGATAACACATAGGAGTGACATAGATCCATGTAACTAAAGATTATAATGCTCAGAAAAATATAGATAGGGCCTTTATCTAAATAATATTAGAAAATGCATAGGGGTGACATGGATCCATGTAACTAAAGACTATAATGCTCAGAAAAATATAGATAGGGCCTTTATCTAGCCGTGTATGTCAAATGGCTGCCGCTGCTAATGATAACTGGTAAAAGTCAGTGCCATATTACATTATAGACATTATACAACAAGTGACATGTTAGATAGTTAATGAAAAATTTTTCATGCGAATTCAGCTAAGGCAGTTACAGTGTAATCACTTGCTTCATTTTTGGTATTCACAGCATGATGTCTCACTATAGTGAAGAGATGACAGAAAATAATATCTGTAACATTATACAAAAACAATTTATGAGACAGCATCCTGAAATAATTGCGAAACTACCAAGCCAGAAATAACTGCATGTCTTTAGAGTGAGAAGTTGAGATAATCCTATTCCCACAGTATCTGTAAATCAGTATAGGGATGAGATCTTAAATTTCTGCTCATATGATTACTGAAGCTAACGATTCAGATTGTTACTGCTCTGTGATTACTACATAATACTGACACAGCATTTTGTTATCAATAAAAGATAAGAGCCAATATACTATTTTTGTGTATACATTATTTTAACTCAAAAATTTAAGATGTATAATTTAAAATATTAATTGGTGTGTGCATACACAAATTCATATTTCTTTGCTTTTCTTGGGTCAACAGTTTCCTTTGGAGGCATCATGAGTCTCTTCTTAGGGGTAAGTGTTCTCTCATGTGTGGAAATACTCTACTTCTTTGCAAGATTCTGCTTGGCTTTATGGAAGATCACAGGTACGAAGTACTTCTGTGGATTAAAATATGGTCATAAGTGTCAAGTTTATCAGAGAAAGGAACCAAAAATGGTAAAGCCACAGTGTCTATCTAAGGTTCATTCCTGGTACCCATAATAGAAAACTGCTATTTGTAGAGTGTGGGAGGGACAATGTAACACTCCTTAACTATGTAATTTGTTCCTACAATTTTGTACTTAGTTTAGAAAATGCATATGTGTGTGATAAAGGAAGAAAACTGATCATGAAAATCCATTGTGTCAGCAGAGGGACTAAAATGACAAATGGACACGTACCTTTTTGGACACTGCACAAAATTTCTATAAACGAAAAACTTTTGCAACTGCATCAGTGAAATCAGTACAGAACAACCACACACTTCAAATATCAACTCGGCAATGACCAGCTTTGTAAGTTTTTGCATGTGCAAAATCAGTGATGATGGTGGCCATTGTTTTACACAACGTTAACAGGGGTTATTACTGGCTACAAATGACCAAAAAGCCACTTTCATAAAACTACCACAACATTTAGATTACTGAGTTCCACTAACATATTTTTTACCCAAATCAGGGCATATCTCATGATAGCCCTGCTTTTAAGGAAAGAGAGAAGAATTAAATACGGAAATAACTTATTATGAAACAAAATAAAAGGACTTACATACCTTAGGAGTAAGGGAGATCACTCACTGAATAGTAGAAGCATGGAGTCATCAACAGGCACACAAAGGCTTTCAGACAAATTCTTTAACAAGGAGAAGCGCGCGCGCGCGCCAGCGCGCCCACACACACACACACACACACAAACACACACACACACACACACACACACACACACACACAGTGTGTTGACTGAACATACACTGCCAGTAGTGAAGTTTGGCAGGACGACTGGGTTGAGGGGTAGAGTTGGATAGGGTGGATAGAGGGAGAAAAAGGCATGGAGCAGGAGCAGGAGTTGGAGAAGTGTAGCTGGTGGCTTGGAGGGAGGCAGTAGGTGCGTAGAGTATGAATGTGGAATGGAGAGACAGCTGATGTATGGACTAGGAATGCAACACACAGGTACAGGAGCTGGTGAGGTCATGTGGTGCAGGATGATGACGATGTGGAGGCATGGATTGGAAGGGGCTGACATGATAGAGGAAGGGGAGACTGTTGGGTAGAAGGTGTGGCTACAGTGCATTAATGGAGCTTGAGGTCAGTAGGGTTGCAGGAGTGAAGCATGTGTTGAAAGGAAACTCCCATCAACTGACTAGCAGCTGGTTTGCACTGATAATTGACTATCCCAATTCTCAGCGGAGAGACAGCCAGTGTGTTTCATCACTGAGTGATCAACTCTCATATTGGACAGTTTATTGGTGGCTATTCATTGTGCTGGATAGCTGGTTGGTCGTCATGTCTGTATAAAATCCTGTACAGAAATTGCAGCAGAATTGGTATATGACATGGCTGCTTTCACAGATGACCCTGCTTCTGACAGGGTAGGATAGCATAGCGTAAGCCTGCGACAGAACTTAAGTGGGTGAATCGAGTTAGTCTTGCATCTGGCTCTTCCACATGGATGTGAACTATGTGGCAAGGGGTTGGGAGTGGGCATGGCATAGGGATTGACTAGGATGTTTTGTAAGTTGGGTGGGTGGTAGAGCAGCACTTTAGGAGATCTGGGAGATATCCTCGGTAGGATGTCCTTCATTTCTGGGCATGGTAATAGATAGTCAAAGCGCAGGCGAAGGATATGGTTCAGTTGCTCTGGTTCATGGTGATTAGAGGGTCTCAGTCCATTGCAGTTGATTCTACGGGGTGGTGGGAGGATAACGTATGTGTGAGAATATGGCAAACGAAATCTGTTTGCTGACTAAGTTTTGGGGTACTGCCCACCTGTGAAGGTCTTTGTGAGACCCTCCACATACTAGTCAAGGGAATTATTAGCACTGCAGATAAGCTGTCCATGGGTAGCCAGGTGAAATAGGAATTTTTTTGGTGTGGAATGATGACATCAAAATTCAGGTACTGTTGATGGTCAGTGCACTTCATATGGACAGAGGGAGCCACCAGAGATGTGGAGGTCATAAACCAGGAGGGAGGCACATTGGGCTGAGGAGAACTTGAGGAAGCGAATGGGAGAGAAGGTGCTGCAGTTGTGGCAGAATGAGAATATGATATCTTGGTTCTGGGTCTTGAACATGAAGAACCAGACAACAGGTTTGGCAGTTTTGGAGGCTAGGAAGGTGACCCATAAACAAGTTGGCGTAGGAGAGTGTCCTGCAGTTGTCCATGGCTGTGTGACAG
The DNA here is from genome assembly GCF_023864345.2 of Schistocerca serialis cubense. Classification (NCBI taxonomy): domain Eukaryota; kingdom Metazoa; phylum Arthropoda; class Insecta; order Orthoptera; family Acrididae; genus Schistocerca; species Schistocerca serialis. The sequence goes on along the minus strand of NC_064642.1, from coordinate 627,917,376 downwards.
ATTTGTTTAAATATCTGCCCCCAAAAGGAGTAGCAGTTTTATATGAGGACATAATTAATGAGGTGTATAAGCAATGAGGTAGTGAGTCTGGAATCAGTAAGATGTTGGGAGAGGTAGTGTTCGATAGCAGTAAGGCTCTGGGCATGAAGGATGTTGGTCTACAGGGAGGAAGCATCAACAGTGATAAGTGGGGACCCAACTGTTAATGAAGTGGGGGTGGTTGATAGTGAACGAAGGAAATAGTTTGTATCTTTTAAGATCTAAGCTATGGGCAACTGGTTGGAGGTGTTGGTTGATAAGAGTGGGGACTCTTTCAATCGGGGCATAGGAACTGACTACAATGGGGTGTCCAGGATTGTTGAGTTTATGGATTTTGGGAAACATGTGGAAGGGGGGAGGGGGGGGGGTGTCAGGGTGAAGTGGTAGATGGATTTAGGGCAGAGATTATATGCTGAACCTATGTATTTGAGAGTAGGAATTCTACATCTACATCTACATACATACTCCACAATCCACCATACGATGCGTGGCGGAGGGTACCTCGTACCACAACTAGCATCTTCTTTCCCTGTTCCACTCCCAAACAGAACGAGGGCAAAATGACTGCCTATATGCCTCTGTACGAGCCCTAATCTCTCTTATCTTATCTTTGTGGTCTTTCCGCGAAATTTAAGTTGGCGGCAGTAAAATTGTACTGCAGTTAGCCTCAAATGCTGGTTCTCTAAATTTCCACAGTAGCGATTCATGAAAAGAACGCCTCCTTTCCTCAAGAGACTTCCACCCAAGTTCCTGAAGCATTTCCGTAACACTCGCGTGATGATCAAGCCTACCAATAACAAATCTAGCAGCCCACCTCTGAATAGCTTCTATGTCCTCCCTCAATCCGACCAGATAGGGATCCCAAACGCTCGAGCAGTACTCAAGAATAGGTTGTATTAGTGTTTTATAAGCGGTCTCCTTTACAAATGAACCACATCTTTCCAAAATTCTACCAATGAACCGAAGACGACTATCCGCCTTCCCCAAAACTGCCATTATTTGCTTGTCCCACTTCATATCGCTCTGCATTGTTACACCCAAATATTTAATCGACATGACTGTGTCAAGTGCTACACTACTAATGGAGTATTCAAACATTACAGGATCCTTTTTCCTATTCATCTGGATTAATTTACATTTATCTAAATAGAGAGTTAGCTGCCGTTCTTTACACCAATCACAAATCCTATCCAAGTCATCTTGTATCCTCCTACAGTCACTCAACGACGACACCTTCCCGTACACCACAGCATCATCAGCAAACAGCCACACATTGCTATCCACCCTATCCAAAAGATCATTTATGTAGATAGAAAACAACAGAGGAGTCTGCAGTGGGGCACCGAGTCAAACGCTTTCCAGAAGTCAAGGAATATGGCATCCGTCTGATACCCTTCATCCATGGTTCGCAAGATATCATGTGAAAAAAGGGCGAGTTGCGTTTCACGGGAGTGAGGGTTTCTAAAGCCGTGCTGATGCATGGACAGCAACTTCTCTGTATCAAGGAAATTCATTATATTCTAACTGAGAATATGTTCGAGAATCTTGCAACAAACCAATGTTAAAGATATTGGTCTGTAATTTTGAGGATCTGTCCTTCTACCCTTCTTATATACAGGTGTCACCTGCACTTTTTTCCAGTCGCTCGGGACTTTACGTTGGGCAAGAGATTCATGATAAAGGCAAGCTAAGTAAGGAGCCAATGCAGTAGAGTACTCTCTAAAACCGAATTTGAATCCCATCAGGACCTGGAGATTTATTTATTTTCAACCCATTCAGCTGCTTCACAGCCACAGGGATGTCTATCACTATGTCCTCCATACGGGAATCTGTACGAGACTCAAACGGCGGTATGTTTGTACGATCCTCCTGCGTGAAAGATTTCTCCAATGCTAAATTTAAAATTTCAGCTTTCGTTTTGTTGTCTCCCGTTGCCAGGCCAGACTGATCAGTGAGTGACTGGATGGAAGCCTTCGATCCACTTACTGATTTTACCTAAGACCAAAATTTCCTTGGGTTTTCAGCAAGATCTTTTGCTAAGGTATGACGGTGGTAGTGGTTGAATGCTTCGCACATCGCTCTTTTTACAGCAGAGCGAATCTCTACTGACTTTTGCCTGTCCTCATTCTCCTGATCTTTCTTGCACCTGCGATTGCAGCTGCCTTTGCTTCCTGAGCATTCTCCGAATTGCACTGTTAATCCACGATTGGTCTTTTCCGTCCGTAACCCACTTTTTCGGCACATACTTGTCCAATCCGTGATTTACAATGTGTTTAAAATTTGCCCATAATTCTTCCACGTCCGTCGTACCGGAAGTAAATGAAGTCGATTCATTTACTAAGTGGGATGCTAACAACTGCTTATCTGCTCTTTCTAGTAAGAATACTCTCCTAGCCTTCTTGACCAACTTTTTAACTTTCGTAACCATAGTTGTAATGACATCATCATGATCACTAATCCCTGTCTCAACACTGACACCGTCGATGAGGTCTGGTCTGTTCGTGGCTACCAGATCTAAAATATTTCCATTACGCGTTGGCTGTCGATTCAGCTGCTCAAGACAGTTTTCGGACAATGTGTTCAAAAGTAATTCCCACGACGGTTTGTCTGCACCACCTGTAATGAATCCATAGACATCCCAGTCTATACTACGTAGGTTGAAGTCGCCTCCGACTAATATAGCATGATCCTGGTACTTGTGCGATACAGAATGTAGACTCCCTACGAATGATTCTAGAACTGTCACAGTGGAACTCTACACAATTAACTTTATTTCCTCTAGCCCTGTTAAACGTGTCGAGATAACTTCACAATCACACTCTATTTCGACCTCAGTAGAGACAATATTTTTGTCAACTGCAATGAATATATCAGAACTTCCTATCTCAGGGTTCAGCCAGGTCTCAGTCCCGAGAATAATTTGCGCGCCACATGCTTCCTGGAGGGCAGTAAATTCAGGAACTTTATTCCGAACACTCTTAAAATTTACTGCTAATATCTTAATAGCTGAAGTGTCTTTACGCTGAGCGCATCCTGATTTCCCTGCCTACATGTCGACTGGTGAGTGTTGATCAGGACACCTCGCACTACTGCCTATCCTAAAAAGAAACCATGTGCACGCACGCCACAAGTACTCTGCTACCCGAGTAGCTGCTTCCTTTGTGTAGTGCACCCCTGACCTATTTAGGGGGTTATTTTGGACTTTTGGATGGATAGCTATGTTGGTGGAGGAGTAAGACTGTCTGGCAGTCACTGCAATTCATCATGACAGTGTTGAAACCTTTGCGTGTAGGTAGGATGTTTAAATCAGTGTTGGCTTGAGGTTGCAAAAGGTTGTTGTTCCTCCTGTTTGGAGGTTTGTGTTCTTGGGAAGGGCCCTAATGTGGCCACGTTGGAGGTAAGGAATTCCTGGAAAGTGACCACCGGTGATTAGGTGGGAGGGGTCATGGTTGAATAATGGTAAGAACTCAGTGAGGCAACGTCCAGTGTTGGGATTAGGTTATCTTTGGTTGCAGGGATTGGTAGCAAAGAAGTGTTTGAGCAGTGTGGCAAATGGAAGTCAGCAAGGCAGTGTCTGGGAGCTATGGAGGGTTGACAGGGGGTTCACTGTGAGTAGGATGGGAATTTATTGTTAGTGGTACAATAAGTTTGACAATTAATGAAGGTTGTGTCTGTAGTGCTCTTCTGGGTGTTGGTGGGCAAGGATTTCAATTTGGGAGAAGTGTAGTTGGACTTGCACAGTAAGAGTACATTGAGACACAGCAGAGGTGGCTTTGGGGTGTCTGCTCCATGGTGATTTGTTTCTGTAGTACCATGTTTGTGAGGGGTAGTGATTGTGGGGATCTGAAAATATGAAGGTCATTCCAAAAGGAAGGGTGTGATCCAGAGAAAGAAATTTTTATCGTTTGGCCCTTTGCGGCTGGAGCTGAGAGGGGGAGGGGGGGGGGGGGGGGGTTACCCAACACTTAGGCAGTATTTTAAGGAAGAGTATTTGGGACTGGGTTTTACCTAGGGGTAGGGATCTTTCCTGAACTAATGTAGATAGGTGGAGTAGGGGTCCATTTGAAGTGAATGTCACTAGGGCAGCGTGAAAAACACAAAAGAAATGAATGAATGAAACCATTAGATTGTTTTAAAGGGAACAATGGATAACAAGGTGTGGGTTTGGGGAGTGAAATGGGAAATTGTGCTGAGAATTGTATGAGAGTTCTGCGATGCGATGATATTTGATCACGTGTAAGCTAATGTCACATGCAGGAAAAAAGAACAAATATAAAATTATATGGATGCAGTGTATGAGGAGAAGTGGATCAATTTGGAAACCAAATGTAGGGATTTGCTGCTTGGACAATGTATAATTGTGACCCAGCTGCCAGTAGGTTTATAGGATGGTGCATGATTCAGTTGAAGCAGCTGTAACTGGTGTTATAGAAAGCTGCAAAATTCACACAAAACCACAATGGTCAGGGACAGTAATATTTCTGCCTGTGGATAACTCAGTTCTTCCACTAGTCATGAGTGGTCTCCTTTATTCCTAAAGTATTTACATTCTGGCAGAAACTGCCTTACAAAGTAAAAGGGCTAATGAAGATGTATTTGATCACAGACATTAAGCTGTTAAATAAGATTAAACTGTTAAATAAAACCTTTCCATACTGTGATGGAATGTGCTGAGCCCAAGCTTTATTTGTATAAAGTAAATAAACACTAGCATGTGGATAATTTATTTTGTAAACAAGTTTTAGTTTATAGTTTCATTTTTAATGGAAAAAATTCATGTGTGATTGCACAAGAAGCATAAACATATGAAATCAAAGTAATGTTCCACTGATAACTGCCAGGAAACTGTTATTCAGTGAAACAAGGATAGCAAATCTAAGGAATGAAAATTTATTTATTGTCAATATCTGTACATACAGGCAATAAGTTTATATTTGCACTCGCAGCAAATGAGAAACTTATATGAATTATGAGACAACAACTGTATGTTATGCTCCTTTATAGTAACCGTATCAGTATCACCAATAACATGATGTTTCCAGTTTGAATGTGAACTTCATTGTAACACTGGTGACAGCTAATAAAATGAAAAGTAAAAGACAATTTGTAGGTTATGCGTAATAAGATTTATGGACTGTGGAAGAGAATTTGATACAAATTAATTATTATGTAATAGTTAAAGCAATTTCAATACACAAGATTTTTAATTATTATGAAATATGAAATGTTTGTTAGTCTTATCACCAAACCTTAATAGACTGTTATAAATAGAGAATATTACTAAAAAAACCTGAAATGAAATTACACAACTGGCCTGTAAACAGTTTTAATTTACCATGTTAAGTACACATCTGTGGTGTTTCTTGAATACCATTTCTCAGCACATAACTGACCTGCTTTTAAAAAATCCCCACCTGTGCCTAGGTATTTATTTGCATGAATACAGGATAGACAAAATAAAACTAGCCTAAAAAGAGTTTCCAGAATCACAAATATAGTAACAACATAATTGAAGCAGCAAACAAATCATGTTATAGGGACAGTTGCATGGATGTTGTCTACAGCGTGGAGCAATAGCAAATTCTATTTTAGAACGAATTCGTGATGTGTTCAGGGAGCAGAGAGCAGTCAGCAAAGAAGTCAAACCTTCTCGCTTTCCCAGATCACTTGTTCTCTCTGCCTCTGATCTTTAACAGGTGAGGCCAGCTGATGGGTCCAGTGGACTCAAACAACCCCACGCACTGAAAGAGATCCAGCAGAACACTGTAAACACTACTGCTGCCCTTACCTCAAGCAGAGCTCCTTACACTTTCATAAATCATTTATAGCGCTACATTGATGAAAACAGTCACAGTTTCCAGCATATAACTGTTTCCCTGTTGATTAATAGTTAAATCATTTTGTGTCAGACGTCTCTGGGACAGTTATATTTTGACCCCCTGTATTTATGCGATACGACCAGTACTTCAATACAGTCTCAGAATTCCCTTGCCTAAAATGAGTAAAATGCAACAGTCAGTAATTTACAATTTTTTATTTGGTTCACTCTGCTACATGACTTGCCAGTTATACCACATGAAAGCAAAATCTAGACAGGTAGAACTACTGTCCTCCTGAATATGAGTCCTACGTCTTCTGATACAGAACCAACACTAAATCATACATAAAAAAATTAATTTGGCTGACAGTTATAATTCTGCCATGGAATCATACTTGAAATTACATGCAAGTAAGATGAATCACCTAATGTCTTCATGCAAGACAACTGAAAGCCGTAATGGTAAACACACAAGTCGTTTTAATACGAGATGTGAGAAACAAGGCATGATAAAGTAAAATTTTCTCCATATTTGTTGGCCCTTCATTGAAAAGTATTCTGAGAGGTATATAAGAAAGCCACAGATTGAATATCTTCTCATCTATGGGGTAATAGAAAAATAGTAGCAAACTCCAAAGGGCAGAATGTACAGTCACTGGCTTAATTTCTGTGGATATAATAGGTGTACGAGTCTCTTTAATAGGAGACTTATTGCAGAAAATTCCAGCAAACATTTTCTTTAGGTTTTATTGTTTTTGTAACAGAGTAAAATGTCACATTCTATCCAGGTATATCAACTGTACCCATTTTTAAACTGTGTCACTCTCTAGAGAATCAAATATACATAAAATGTAAAACTACCTGAATTCTTCAAAATTATATAAATCAATAAGATATTCAGCAGTAACATCCACAGTTCAATGAATGGAGAAGTACATAACAGTGTGCAGACAAATTAATTGAAAAAGTAATTCTACATCAAATACAATTTTTCTTCATTGAAACTTTTCGTAATTTGTCTACAGCCTTGCAGTCTGTGAGCTGCAGAACTTTTATCCAAATTAGAAACTACATGCAGAGAAGTGCCACTGCATTTCTTATCTCCAAGATAGAAGACAGAGTTCTAAGCTACATTTTAAGAAAGGTAGGATCTTAACAGCAAAATAAGAATGAAAGACTCATCTATGGAGTCCCCAGGGAAATATTTTTGGCCAATTTTGCATACATTGAATAAGGAAAAGACAGTTTCAAAGGAGTTCTCATTAAATGAAAACCAGTCTCAAGTGGACATAAATGCTGAATCATTGTATGCAGCTTAAACATAAATTTTTAACCATTGTGACTGATAAACATCTTATGTTGAAAGAGTATGTCAGCTACACCTGTAAAAAGATTAGGTGCATTTACTTACTCAAACATCTCACAAATACAACTCATCCTCTTCTCAAACAAATATACTACAGATTCATTTGCATTTGCAATATGGGATTGAAATTTGGGAGAGGGCACCTGCAGCCTATATGGCTAGGATATTCGAGCTTCAGAAAAGATCAGTTACAGTAATTGCAAGCTCATTTACAATAACTGTTAATATTAGCAAACATCAGATTACTTCATCGAATATGGTTTATTGACTGTGTAATCAATGTGATATATTTAACATAATTCTTTATGTAAAAGAGAACGGTGAAATTAGAGTAATGACTAGAGACATTCATAATTACAATAAACAAAGCAGATGTGATCATCATAGGATGCTGACTAATAAAAGAGCCACAGCTTGCAGCCCACTATAGTAAGTGGAAGACAATTCTGTAAAAGGTTGTCACATAATATGAAGAAATTGCGTGAAAATCTTCTCAAGAGCAAGTTGAAACAGTTGTTAATTAACAGACATTTATACTCGAAGATTTCTGAACTCCATGATTCATAGTAGTACTTTTGTATATTTCAGTGTATTAGTGGTGGTAAATTGTAACTGTATATATGATAGTATCTAATGTGCTACTTTTATATATTCATCATATTTGTATCATGATATCACTCTCATTTTTTGTACACTTAACCCTTCAATGTTCAAGACTGTGAAGTTATTATGGCTAAATAAAGATTATTAATATTCTTATGCACTAACTTCACCATGTCCTGTTTCATAATACTGCCTCACCCTTTGAGGTGGAAGTCAAAAATACTGTCTGGAAACTAACAGAAAAAAAGAAAATGCTCTTCCTCACTTATATCAATTAACATAGCTGAGAGACATAGTTTAATGAGACAGAACAGTTCTAACAATAAATAACCACCTATTCTTTTTCTTAGTCCACTTCTAGTATAGCACTATAAGGTCGCAAAGAAAGTGTAGACAGCGTACTCAATACAAAATTAGTATATTCAATACAAATTTTTGCATGACACTTGCTGTCCAGTCTTGGGCAAATGACATACACAGTACATGTTAAACAATCTCCTTATCTTATCTGGCCTATAGTTAGGTCACTAAATTTGTAGTGTAGCACAAGGATGACGAAGAGTGCATCCTCCAAAAATTACAAATTCTTTCAATTCATTGGTGGTTGCAGTTAACTGCTACAGGAAATGGCAATACAAGGCTGCATTGAAAGTATAATATTAAGTTACTGAATGGTACAGAATCATATTGTTAACCTATGATGGATGTGTATGTATATCCTACACCATGGGTGGTGACCCATATGGAAAAATGAAATGTAATGTGGCTAAGGCCTCCCGTTGGGTAGACCGGTTGCCTGGTGCAAGTCTTTTGAGCTGATGCCACTTTGGCGATTTGTGCATTGATGGGGATGAGTGATGATGATGGCAATGATGATGATGACTGCACAACACCCAGTCCCTGAGCGGAGAAAATCTCTGACCTAGCTAGGAATTGAACCTGGGCTCTTTTGCATGGCATTCCGTCGCGTTGACCACTCAGTTATCGGGGTGGGCACTACCCATATGTTAACCTTTCAATGCAAGTTTGTGTCACTATTTCCCATAGCACTTCCTGCGACCACTTATGTAATGCACTAATTTGTAATTCTTGGAGGACATGTGATTGGTTATTCTTGCATTATAAGGCATGAAGCTACACTACAGCACTGCTTATAAGCTGGTGGTGAGGGGAAGGCAATGAGTGGTATGCATACTAAATGACAGTAGTGACTTCTCCTGTCCCTCTCTCCACTGAAGTCGTCCTTTTTGTGGAATATGTAGCTATGTAGCTCATGGGCATCAGAGATACATATACACTGGTATTTCCTGAGCTAAAAGTTGCAGTTCTTCTTTGTGAGTTCTGAACCAATTCAAGCTCCACTTCAGTATGGATGCCATCTTAGCAATGAAGTTTTTCTCTATCCTTCCTCTTACTGTTCCTCTGTGGCTGGACTTTCGACAAAGCTGTTTTTGCAGCAATGTTTCTGTCTCCCTCATTCTGTCTGCTGTGAGGGTGTATAATTGTTTCTGAAAGTACATTTTGCCGCCACAAAGCAAAATTATTGGTACAGCCAGTGTCACAAGTTTACAGCTATACTCACATGTAAAGGTTGCTGTGCTCTGTTCAGCTGTCAATGTTTGGGTGCTAACCCTACTTTTTAGAACAAGGTGCTTCGATGCTGAAAATGACTTCACAAAAGTAGGCGCATGTGTAATAATGGAGGCCTTCTTCATTTTCAAATATGAAGCATGTTGTATAATCTGTACCTCTCCTTCTCCTTTTCAAATAATGAAAATTCTTTGCACCAAATTGGACGTTTCTGGGAACAATTTACACATGTGGAGCAGTGCACTGATTGCCTGATTCATGGACAGTTGAAACACATCTTCCATATTTAGCTTGATATTTACAAGCCATGGTGGTGTGACTGAAGTATTGACATATAAAGCAGCACTTGGTTTAGGTATTTAGGACTCAACTTGAATACAGTCTGCTGCAATGTACTCAAGTAACTTCGACACTACAATAATGACTTTTCCGACTTTTCTTTCTTCTCAGCTGAGATATACAAGCAATATGTAGTAGTTTAACTACAGTTTTTAAACACCACTGATAATTTATATGGAATAATAGACATACAATTAACACACTTTGAAATATTAAGTATTTTAAAAATTGTGATTTATAAAACTCAATAAAATTAAATTACAATGCTAGGTTAAAAACATAGAATTCCCTGAGGTTTTATGAAATTCCCTGATTTTCTACAGGTGCTTTGTAATTCCCTGAGAATTCCAGGTTTTCCAGAAGAATTGCCACACAGGAATAGAAGATGGTGGAGTCCCACACTCATCATTTATTCTTTTCATGAAATTTTTTACTTCAGTTTCCCATTCCTGTTACAGTTCTTTGACACCGACAACCATGATATCCTGACAGGTTACGGCACCATTACAGAAATCTTTTTTATTGGGTAGCTTTCTGTCTTGGCTAGTAGCTTGCCATTACTGTTACACAGCCTTTCGATTGATTGAAGTTACCCTGAAGGTTGCCTCCCACCCGGCCCCCAATGCTTTATATATGCAGAACTACAACAGTTTCTCAAATGTATCATCCACACATTTATTAATGATAAAAATATTGTTCTCCACAGGATGTGGTCTGTTACTGGTACTGAGACACACTTCAGATGGACTTGCCACAAGAGGTCTCTTTGGCATTTAGGTGCTAAGACTGCTCAACATACTACCCAAACCACTGACAGTGTCAGAAAGAGATGCAGCCTTCATGAGTATCCCAAGAGCAACTCGGGAAATAAGGATCAGCACCGACACGGCACCACTTGCCTATGTAAACTTAATACAGCTGAGATTCAGCAGGTTCTTTAGAGATGCCCACTAACAACTGTTCTGCCTAAACAGACATCCATCTCATTGGCATGCAGCACACCTTCAGATTTTGATTTTCTTTTTATTTTTTTAAGTGGAGTGCAAATCATCAATTGCCAGTGCTGATTTCTGTTCAGTTCCTTATCATCATATGGTGTATTTGATGGTTTATTTTTATCTATTTATTTTTTGGTAGCTCTTCATTGATCCACTAATGTGTTCTTCAACTGAAGGTGAAGAAATAAGCACTTCTCCAATTACCTGTCAGAAACTTCTTTTTTGGATTCATCTACTTCAGCTAAAATTTCATCAGTAAGCCCTAAAAATAAAAATAGACACTATGACAATAATGTGTAAAGCTAATGGTAAAATGACATATTTATTTTGTAGTCTGCTTTGAATCCTAACCTCAGATATCGGCTAAAATGAGTGTGTGCCAGTAACATAGTCTCAACATTCACAACTGTGTGCATGAAAGTTATAGTCATTGCAGCTATGAAAATATTTTTAAAAAATTGGCACACTAGTTTTTAATTACTGTTGTATGCATTTCAGATTCTGAAACATTTTGAAAGTGTCAAAACACGACAAATAATGCATAGTCAAGACCTCCCTCAACACAGATGCTCCTGATCTGCATCTTGAAAATTTCCAAAGTTTAAGACAATATCTCATGCCTGTAAAAAGATACCAATATGCTCTAGAGTTGTATATGTAGCAGCAACTACTGCGCAATTATTTAACTCAGGACATAACTGCTTAGTGCAATCATATGATGCTGTAACACAAACAAACTGCACTCACACAATCATGCGTGCTAGGTCTGAAAGGATAAAGACATCAGGAAATAATCTAGTACTAGAGAAAGCCATAGAGAGTAAAAAAATAAGGGAAGACAGATACTGGAATATATTCAACAAATAATTAGGGGTACTGGGTGCAAGTGCTAGTTTAAGAATTCAATGGAACATTTGACAGGTAAAAAGTTCTCAATTAATTTGCAGCATCAATTGGAATAAATTCCCATGTTTTCCTTGACTGCCTTTATCATCATCAATGATGAGAAGGCAGTCATCAAAAGCTTGGAATTTTATCCACATTTGATGCAGCATGAAACTGAAAAATTTTTTATCCAGGGACTCCACTATGGAAGACTTTATGGAGAAGTTTGATGTTCTGGGGCTGCTTTTTCTGTTTTAGGGCTGGACTACTAGTATTGATCAATGCCAAAATGAAAGCAGGTCTTTATGGAAATCTTTTTCTCATTGAACACTTTTAAATACACTCAACAGCTTGAAACTGATCCTTTTCTGTATTAGTGAGAGAATGATCCTGGGCACAAGAAAAAGACCACTGCATTGTAATTTTTAAATAAAATCAGTTGGACACTTCCTGGGCAATTAAAACTAACTGCTGGATTGGGATGCAAACCTGGGATGCTTTCTAAAATCAGTATGTTTTGATGGACTGATCTGCTTAAACCCATGATAGAAAGCCTATCAAATCTATTTTGCCAGAAGGTAATGCACATATCAGAAGAATTTCTTGAAGAATTTGGCAACAATTATTCATCAAGTTACAGGAAGAATGTCAAAATTTCATGGAAAACCAATTTCTAAAGATTAAATACTGTAATAACAGAATAAATGTGTTACTAGTCCAAGGCTACCATCTCTGGAAAGATCAGGTAACAGTATCCAGAGAGAATTTGGAGCAGCTGTTACACTCTAGTTTCATTAGGCTTATCCAAGCTTGCAGGACGATGCTTCGGTGCACTGTTTCTTTCATATTTACATGCAGGAATACTATGGAGCCCAAGAAAAAACTTTACCCTGGAAGAGCACCAACAAAGGGAGATCAATTGGAATGTTGTAAGAAGCATTCTACATTCAGGTAAAAACAACAATAGTGACAAAAGACTGGTAGCATACCATAATATTTTCAATGTTGTGAAAAAGAAGGTTGCTGTTTTGAAAAGCAGTCTCCCTTCTATAGATCAGTAACAGGTTGGATGAGACTCCTGGGGCATCAGAATATGTTATGTTACTGAGAAAAGTCACTTGCTTCAAGAATGTCTATTAGCCACCAGGTCACACACTCAGAAAACTTGAGAAACAAAAATTACATCATTTTAACAGAGTTGTATAGCACTCTGAACTTTTAATTTTTTTGTATACTGTCCAACAAGAAGTGGAACGGTATACAGGAAGTCAGATTGATAGAAACAATACTGATATTTAGCTCACTAGAACTATTTGAATGTCTAATGGAAAATTCATGCATCATTAACTAAGGAATTCGCTGTATGGGAACCACAACATGCTACACAGCGGCAAAGAAAAAGAACTGCTTACTGATCTAAACAAGTACACTTAACTTCAGTTTCAAAAATACAGTACATCATGAAAACAATACCACTTGACAAAACAAAAAAAAACAAGGTACTCTTAAAACTCCAATGGACACAACTCCATTTGCTTCAACTCTTAAACGGCAAATTCAAAAAGCTGACACAGCAACGCAGATGCAGAAATGTGACATAAGCAGAAACATAGGCTATGCCTGCTTCCATTTGCAGAGAAAAGGCTAGGACTTTTGCAACTTCTTATATTACAACTAGAATATACACATAATCATTTTTGCAAAATACTTGAAATATTAAAATTTCCCAGTGTCCCTAACATAAAATGAAAAGACTGCAATCAGTTTACATCAGAATGGTGTTAAGCATCCTAAATACAAGAGACAAGATCTGCAGTAAATATATCTTCTCTCAAAGATTTGCTGAATGAAGATAAAAATGTTGTTAATGAATAATGAAAATTTGTTACAGCTTAAAATAATTATAGCACACAATTTATTTCAATTTTATTTTAAAACTACAATAATTTTCTACATCAGCAAATTCACAGAAATAAACAAGGAACAGGTAAAAAAAGACACAGCCACATTATTTAGTTATTAAAACTTTTACAAAATAAAAAAACTATATAAAGTTTATTCATCTACAACATGGAAAGTAAATATTTAAGTTAAAAGCAATATTTACGGCAGTTCTTAAATATTCTCATTTTAAAACATCACTCTTTGCCAAATGAAGGAAACAAACTTTACAAAGCAACACAAATATACAATAAGGCGTGAGCATTGTGAAGCCAAAATCATTCTTCCTAGAAACTAATCTCAACAGTTCTTCCTAATTGCAAATGAAGTTAAAACATTTCATATTCAATTTTAAAAATACAGTAACAACATTTTTATCAAAAATGCAGTTGTATATTCACAACAATTATCATTACATTCTGTCACAGCCAACACATCAAGCCAATTGAAAACAACTTTGGTAAGAGCATATAAGTCAAAAATGTGCATTTCAAATTGCAGAACATATTTCCTACAATCTGATAACAACAAAAAGTAATATATAGTGCGCTCACAACCACTTCATATTGTACATCACAACCCAAACAAATTTAGAATATTTCATTCAATCTTTTATGTTTCACATCTCCATTTATTCTTAACTACATGTTAGTGCATTAGTTTAAACACAATGGTTTGTAATAGAGAATGACTGAGCATCTTGATTGTTTCCCAGTTTCCAATACTGATATTTTTCTGGGGAAAATGGCTAGATATTAGCAATGAAGCAGTCAAGCAATTATTTTTGTCCACAAGAAGTCCAAAGTGGAATCTACCGAAAACTTTAAATTAATAAAATATTTTCAGATTACATTTACCTTCCAGGACTACAAAAACCTTTTTTTCTTTTTCTTTAATTAGAAAATCAAACTAAACATTTTTAAGGTGTATAATACATATATATGCTCCCTTTCCTTTTTTTACACTGGTAGATGATAGATTCAGTTATCCTCATATTATGCACATAAACCAGAACTTATATAAACTGCCCCAAAGCTCATGGATTGTTGCTCTAATCGCTCTTTGTTGATGACTACACCACCAAAAACACTGCAGGCCCGTGTATCAGTGATTTGATTCTATAGTTAACATGGTTAACTTTGGCCAATCACACTAGCAGCTGTAATAAAGTAATAAATCTGAAAGACGCAGAATACTAAGCTCTGCACAAATATTTAGAACTCCGATAAGTTCAATATGCTAAACGAACTTTTACCAGATACTTCTGGCAGTTTTCATAGATATTTTTAAACACCAGATGATATGCATATCGCCAATAATGTCACAAACATTAAATTCATAATTTCCTAAAATGTACGGTAAATTCTTGCCAATAAAAATATAATACAAGGATGACATCTTTGGAACAACTAGCAGTTACAAAGCATGCTGACTACTGTTTGTTACTTGTATACCATGGAAATGGCTTTAACAGGTATGGGACTGCAATTCTCTCCTCTCTCTTAAGATATTCTGAAACTCATATAGCTGTGTTATTACAGTTAATGAGAAACTACAACAGTATGTAAGATGTGTACCATGAAGAGACATTAAAACTATAAGTAATTTCCAGTAGAGAAATTTGATGACTGTAGATATCAGTAGGACTGAGGCTGCATTTACATTCAACAGATAAGTTTATTAATATTGAGGTGTTAAATGATTGTAAGACTCATGAAATAGACACAAATGTAGTTCCTTGTTACATCTTACTGTCCATGCAATAAATTCCCTCTTCTTAAAATGATAAGAGTGAAGAGGAGGGAAAGCAGTGTGACACTGTAGTATTTGGTCATTTACTTTTCTGAATTTCTCTGACTGCCAGTTGTTCCTTTTGTTACATGCACATTTAATTCCACATTGGAAAGAAAATCCCATTTTTGGGATGGACATCAAGTTAAACCAAATCTTCTGAATTTATAAACAGTCTTGCAGCACTGACATAAATCCAAATTACGTAGCAATTAAATACCTTAAACTATGCATTGCACAGAAAAACATTATAACTCTTCCTGTCAATAGAAGAATATATTTACAGTTTTGTGGACTATTATAGTGTTACAGGTGTACTACTGATATAGTAATCATTCCAATCATTTACAAAAATAATTTATGCTTCATAACTTAGAACAGTTACCTCTAGCTGTTCAGCCAACAGTTTGCAAAAGTTACTTTGCTGATGATGTTCAAAGCACAAAAAATGTACTGCAAACAACACATAAACGATTCTTCATTTCCTTGGATGTATAAAGCGTTATGCACAAATTAAAAATAATTTGTCAGAGTGTGTCTACAGTTACTGTAATCATGCAGTATCAGTGCACTGACACTACGAAGCAGAGGGTCCTCCTAGGCCGTACATCTGCGACAAAGAAAAGATACAATGATTATCTAAACAAAAATAGATAAATGGTTTGTAACTCATTACTCTCTTCTTCAGAATGAAATTTTTGTTCTGCAGCAAAGGGTGTACTGAGATGAAATTTACTGGCAGATTAAAACTGTGTGCTGGACCGTGACTCAAACCTGGGACTTGCCCGTAAAAGACAAGGAACCGAATTGGAGTCCCAGTCCGACACACAGTTTTAATCTGCCACTAAGTATTAATCCCTTGTTAGAATATTTTCAATACTATTTAAAATTAACATAAAATTATATTAACTGCTTTAGAATATTTGTACAGCCCTCAGACACTGTATTTAGTTAGTGTTGAGGAATTTGTTGATCACATTTTGTGACTGGTTTCTCTCACTCTGGCATTTAAATCAGTATTCAAATCCCTAAAACTCTCATTAAGCATATCATTCGTTCATTCATCATGTTCTGTAGATACTGCCAGAAATGAGAGCAATCAGGGATGTGGGCGAAATCAAGACAAGTGCATTGTAGAAAATAAATTAATCTGTACACCATATTAACAACAGTCTGTAACTATATTGTTTAATGCTTATGCCAGATAAATTTAACACAGTAAATTTTTAGAAAAAGTGAACTATTTCCTCAGTTATAGTAAATAGCTGTTTCTTATTACCTCAGTATTTATTGGATTACACTGGCACTTTCAAAGAAAACAGTTACCCACATCTGTTAATACAAAGTCCTGTTTACAATACATTACTATTCATCACGTAGCAGTACAATGAACACCACTACTTCTCATGCTGCTGCTAACAGAACTATTCATGTTTGAATTCAGATAATTTGTAGAGTGTGTAGCTAATGAGCTGTGATCTTTATATGAGATTCACAACTTCTTGTTTTATGTTAGTCAGAAAGTTGGTGAATACGTCTGCACCAGGATATGTAACTCCATTCTGAACCCTAGACAAGGAGGTGAATTATATATGAACATTGTTTTTGTATCTGTAGTGTGATTATGTAGATCATAGTTTTTAATTGAAACTGCTAATTGCAAGCAATAAAAATCATTAAGGAGTTAGCGCAACCTTAAGAAGGCCTGCGTGAAATGCCTAGTCATCTTTTCATACAATATTCTTATTGCTTACGACTGCAGAATAATATTTCTCTTACTTTAAGTCTATTGCCCCAGAAGATAATTCCACAAAACAACAGTGAGTGAAAATGCACTAAATAATTTATGACTCTCATCTTTAAGACAAAACAATGAGAGAGAATTTACAACACAATGAGACATAATTTCAAGACTTATTCCACTGAATTAAGCTCTCTAGATCACTTAATATATTTCTTCATTTGTAATTAGGTTTCTGCAACTTCCATCATAATCAGATCGAAGTTCAGAACTTATAAAACAATATTCAATGCAATATCAAACAATGGAAAATCCAGGATGGAATGTAACAAAGACCTTGTTGGCCATAAGCTAACTTCCTGACAGTCTTCTTGTTGTGCCTTTCTGCGACTCAGCATCTCCACTACATGGTGAGAGCAACTATCCCTTTCATAATATTTAATGTAAGTTTCAATCAAACTTATGACTAAATGGGGGAATCAAGCAAATTAAGAGCTTATGCACATATTTCATTGAAATGGACACTGAATATTGTTTTACAAGCTTTTAAGTTTTGAACTGATAATGGCAGCAGCTGAAATGTTATTATTTATAAGCAAATATATTAACCAATTCAGAAGGCTTATTCACAAAAATCTACAATGATTACAAACACTGACCATCTCATCATTATTTATACTCTGTTGTTTATTACACATATAAGAAAATCAACACAAATGTTCCCCAATTCCTAAGAAAATAAATACAGCGCTATTACAAATGATTGAAGCGATTTCATAAATTCACTGTAGCTCCATTCATTGACATATGGTCACGACACACTACAGAGACGTAGAAAAACTCATAAAGTTATGTTCGGCTGAAGCTGCACTTCAGGTTTTTGCCGCCAGAGCACTTGAGAGCGCGGTGAGACAAAATGGCGACAGGAGCCGAGAAAGCATGTGTCGTGCTTGAAATGCACTCACATCAGTCAGTCATAACAGTGCAACGACACTTCAGGACGAAGTTCAACAAAGATCCACCAACTGCTAACTCCATTCAGCGATGGTATGCACAGTTTAAAGCTTCTGGATGCCTCTGTAAGGGGAAATCAACGGGTCGGCCTGCAGTGAGCGAAGAAACGGTTGAACGCGTGTGGGCAAGTTTCATGCGTAGCCTGTGCAAGTTGACGAATAATGCAAGCAGGGAGCTAAACGTACCACAGCCGACGGTTTCGAAAATCTTACGGAAAAGGCTAAAGCAGAAGCCTTACTGTTTCGAACTCATTGATGGGGACATGCTGCGCCGAGTGTGGGAGGAACTTGATTATCGGCTTGATGTCTGCCGAATCACTAAAGGGGCACATATCGAACATTTGTGAGTGCCTAAAAAAACTTTTTGAGTTTTTGTATGTGTGTGCAAAGCATTGTGAAAATATCTCAAATAATAAAGTTATTGTAGAGCTGTGAAATCGCTTCAATCATTTGTAATAACCCTGTACATCTGCAGGGCACATGACAGGAAGGAAAAATAGACATGCCTGTAACTAGGCTTCACAAGATAATTAACAACTAGCAGTACTTAGGAGTTAAGTTTTTTAATTCATTGCCTTCACAGAGATATGGTGTTCCACTATCTGCTTTTAAAATTGTTACAAAGAAGTGGCTAAAAGCTAAGGCTTTTTATATGCCAGAAGAGTTTCATACATGCTGGAAAGATGGCCCTATTTCCTGACTCTCTTATGTGAGAGAATGTTACAGTTTTGTAGCTCTGTTATGCAAATATTTTAACCATCACACTTTTTTTCATAAAATGTCCATGTATTTTCTACGTATATGTTTTTATGTGCTGTATTTTATGTAATTTTGCATGATGACATCAATTACATTGTAAAATGTTTAAAAATGGAAAAAAAAAAGAGATTTGACCTGAACTCCTTTAGGAAATTTACACCCTTTACTAATGTTTCCAACTGAGCTTCTTAATTAGTTTAGAGTTGTCTACCTTTTAACATGTTACCACTTGAACTCCAAGGAATTTTACATGTCATGTTTCATTTTATGTATGACCACTAACATCTGCTTACAGTGCTAGCAGGTTTTCTTGCTTGTATGAAATTAAATATGTCTTTGTGAGATTAAGACAAACTAATTGGTGTTAAGCAATTATAAGTCTTTTCTGAGGTTAAGTCAGGATCCTTCATTAGTATATGCTCACTGGCTCTAATACCTCTGGAATTCTAGCTATGGGGAAAATTAAAACAAGTGTTCTACACGGGAACATTGAAACTCCCTAATACCCTCAGCAAATTAGGAAAAATTGGGAAAATAATTCATAAACTTCTGAAACTTTGGGAAAACACTGTTAGGGAATGTAGTAGTCAGAAAGAGAAAAGTTCCCTCCCCTAATGGTTGAGCATCCCCTTCCCCACCCCTTAATTCTTTTTATCTTTTAAATTTTTATGAAAAACTAGTTTCCTTTTGTACATACAGAAACATATGTAACACATAAATGTTAATATTAAAATCTGAAGTTAAAATAAAGTGAAATTCCAAAGAACTGTCACTTGTTGATTCAAAACATCTAGTACACAGTTTTTGTTCAATATTATGCATTTACATTGGAATCAAAATCATTTGTCATGAGAACTAAACATCTGTTGAACAATTGAACAGGACTCCATCACCATAGTGTTCAGCCAGTTTGTTTTTAGTTTTTATGGCCATTGTATCTCATTCTGGAAGGCTTTCATTGACTTTCTGCAATAAATCTGGCAGTGAAAATTGGCATTTGTCCAAAGAACCTGCAAAACAGTACATGCCTTAGACAGCACCATCAAAGTTGGAACCATAAGGGCAGCCTCTTTTTCAAATAGAGGGCGGGTTCTACGCTAATTTAGCATAGGAATCTTGATGATAATGAGCCTCTGCAGCTACCACAATCATCATTGCATTTCTTTTCTTTCTCAAGCAGTGTGTCTTTCAGAGTTAAAGCACAAACTGCAAACATTCCATGACATCTCTGGATTGATGTTTTTCCTTCAGCTTCTAACTCACATTTTTCAGCATATATGAAAAATCTTTTTTGAAATTTAATGAATAGGATAAAGATGATCTTAGATTTTTCTCATATACTTGTGCACCTTTCTGTGTAATTAGTTATGCATGTCAATCATTCCAACAATGTGTAGAAGAGAGAATAGTATTAGCTTCATCCTTCTGTAGTGTATCAGGATGTTTTAGCAAGTGTCCTGGTCCACTATGAAAAATCTTCCCAGCAACAGATGTTCACAATAGAGTAAATAGGTAGAAATAGTGTGTAAGCTGAAATTAGAGACTGTCAGATGCTCTTTATTTTGGCACAAATGCTATGGGACAGCTGAGGCACATTGGAGGTGACTGCATGGGATCTACCAGTTTGGTGTGCGTGTTTAGACTGTGATGCCTCCAGTTGAAGGTGTCACGGACTGCCCGGAATATGCAGCCTACCAACAATGCCATCATCATCAGCATCATGACAAATTAACTATCTTTTAATACACCATTGACTGTCTGTAGGACCTGTAAGTCAGATGTGTTTTAACGATTGATGTCAGGTTTCACTGATATAGCCTATTTGAGCTACTGTAATAGATGTTAATGAGAAGTTGAAATGAGAGTTTGTTCAGTCATTTCATAGCTAGGAGTAGAAGTTGTGATGATCTATTTAGCATTCCCTGCAAGAAGGAATGAAGTCCGGAAGAGTTCGATGTTTGAGCATGGCAGTGACACGGAGGATCCGGAACACCAGAATGAAGTAGCAATACAATAATTCATCAAGAAGAGACATTTGAGGTGACAGACAGTAATGTAAAATGGCATACTCAAGCTATATAAATCATACCCACATCTTTTAACATCTTTTACAGCAGTCATTCACAAATTTTACACTGTACTTCCATTCCTTGCTGACACGTATAAAAGTTTTTAACCCCTTTGTCACTTTTGATCTCTCTCCTTCTAAAATAGATGTATCGCAAATGAAACAGGTCATAGGATCCAGCATCATTCTTTTCTCAGTCCATAGAAATGAAAAGAGAGTAAGAAGAAATACTACATAACAATAAACTCAACATCCTACACAGCTTTAATAAGTTCACAACATAAACTCAACCAAACTGGACACATGTAGGGATAAACAGCAGCAACAGTGGTGGGGAAACAGTGAGTGAACAAGAACTGGGAATTCTTGTTTTCATTATTGGGCACCTAATTCTGATTTCAGAAATACTGTACACACAATAAATTTTATCAAGTTGAAAATAAAGAAAATATTTCTATATACTGAATTACTCTCCTTATTTATGTAACTGGTTAAACAACAAACACTGCAAAAATTATGCATCAACAGAATTCTATTCCAAATTGTATATCTCTACAGCTATTTGTCTGACTGAAAATATGCCCAAGATATTTTTTGTGTACAATTTTATCAGGAATTTTGTTTTGTAATTACAGTTCTCTTCTAAAAATGAACCATTTTGTGAAAAAAAGGTGGAAATTTACTTTTGGTGGTGGTGGTGGTGGTAGTGGGGGGGGGGGGGGGGGGGAGAAGAAGAGTATTTTTCTGTTTCTTACTACTACATATCATAAGAACATTTTTCCGAAGTTTCTAAATTTTATAAATTATTGTAGGACTAATGTCCTATATGCAGCCTGCTTTACACATAAACTGCACTTAGCTAAAATTCTCTCAATAAACCAAAGTTGACCATTCACCTTCTCTACCATCCCAACACTATCTGCTGACAGTCCGTCTGACCTTGCATTTTCTTATGTTTTACGAGAACTTCATCCTTTTTATTAACAAGATACTCTGATTTTTTAATGGAAGACATTTAATGTGTTCTGCTTAACATCAGTGTCTTGGTCCAGGCAGTATCACTTTATTTTGCTAGTTGCTGCATTAACTGTATTTATCCCAAGCTCTGTCTTTGTGACAAATTTACCTTGAAAAGTGCCTTACGAATAGACTGGAAGTCAGGGGGATAGGATGAATATTACTCTAGTCAGACTGGGTGCTTCTGGCAATTAGCCTTGTAAGTATCTTTTCACTGGAAGCATTCAAATGCAAACCATTCTGTGTACAATACAATCAGGCGACTGTGATGCATTATTCACAATGAAGTGTCAATGCCCCTCTCCCAAATGAAATGGAAAGAAGATTAGAGTTTAATGTCTCGTCAATGATGACATCAACAGAAATAGAAAACAAACTTTAATGGCATATGCATACCATTCATGTCTTTTTGAAAAGAATCATTCCAATATTTGCCACTAGCTTATGCAATTTTCAGGAAATCACAGAAGACCAAAATGTGATCATCCTAACAGTGATCGAGTCACTGCCTTCCTAAACGCAAATTCAGTGCCAAATCTATGGGCCACCTTGCTCTCTTGAAGCATGATAGTTAGGTCTTTTTAAACATCGGCAGCATTTTCCACTGATCTATTTTGAAAGGTGCAGAATGTTGACTTTGACTTCATATGCAAGCTACTATGATCTTAACAGTCTGCTTTGTGTAGGAAATATCACAGAACAAATCTTAGTGCAGATGATTTTTGGGAATAAATACAATGCATTGTTTCACTTTGAATAAAGCTGTGGGTTGCTTTTCACTTGAGTTATTGTCTGATTTATCTTCTGTTTATCCTAAAGTGTATCCAAATGAAAAGGTATGAAATGTCATAACAACCAAACCAGTTGAAGTTTGCATATGCTGCTTTGAGATAAAATAGCACAACATCTAGGGATGCGAATGTAGTGTGTGGTATGGTTGTGCATGTGTGCAGGCACATGACACAAGAGAGAAGCAGGCAGTTCTGTGATCCACCTATTTGACACAAGTGTTCACATTGCAAAATTCAGTGAAGAGGAGCAGCAAGATGTTATCGGATTTCTAACTGCGAAAGGGTTAGAATGGCCAGTATTTATTGACAGGTGGCATTTGTATACGGGGCAAGACTGTGTGTTAGACATGTCAGTGAAAAAGTGGAGCAGTTGTTTTTGTGAAGGTTGGAAGTGTATGAGGGATCTCCTTAGACCAGGCTAGCAAACAAGGTAATCATGGCCAAACTCTTTGACAAGGTGAACAACCTGGTGTGAGAAATGATCAATGTGTCACTTGACAAATGTTGACAGTGATGGTGAGGGCTATTGTTGGAATAGTGTGGACAACTGTGCATGATAGGTTTGGTTACCAGAAGCTGTGTGCACAGTGGGTGCCGAAGAATCTCAGCAAACTGCAAAAGGCACTGCATATGGGGCCTAACACTGCAAGACCTGTTCCGATATTATGAAGACCCTGCTTTCCTGGAGCGGATTGCCCCTGTGACAAGAGCTGGTGCAACGACTTCAAGCCCAAGGCATGCATCGTCACCTCCCCTCTAAAACATTCAAAGCTGTGCCCTTGGCAGGCCAGGTGATGCTCACCAACTTCCATGTGTTTGGTCCACCAAAACATCTCAAAGGGAAGCACTTCAACTCACACAATGAACTGAAGGACACAGTGGAGGTCTGGCTCCTATCACAGCCAAAGGAGTTCTCGGAACAGGGAATCCTTCGGAGCATGGAACAGTGGGATGGTTGTGCTCAGCCCTCTGGTGATTACTTTTGAATGAAGACTTCAATTCTACTCGCAGTATTGTCTTGTACCTTTTCCTTTGGACATACCTCATACTTTGTCAGGTAGAGAGGGTAGGTGGTAGGGGAAGACAAACAGTACTAGTTTATACTAAAATGCAGCTCTTAATGAAGACAAAATAAGTGTCCATTTGTATTTGTATTTCTCTATGGTACGCAGGGAGAACACTAACAAAACAGCAGACTGGTCTGGTATTCATGTCAGGATGGTCAAGTGGATGGAACAGCCGAGAAGCAGCACAGTTATGCCAAAACAAGTGCCCTCACAGACACCAACCATATCACACAATATTTCAAGCCAGTGATGGGGATAGCAGCAGTCATCATGCAGGATGCACATAAGCATACTTTGGCTTACACCACGTTAGCGGGCCACTTGCCTGGAGCTTGTAATAGGTTTTGTCTCAATATCCTGTAGAACATGGTCCTCAAAGCCAGCCACCTCCCTGCACAATTGTCTGTCTGAAAGGACCCGTGATCACACAAATTCCCAAAAACTGCTTGAAATGTTATGTGATGCAGCTGGTGTCTGTGAGGGTACTTGTTTTTGTATAGCTGTGGTGCCTCTTGACTGTTTCCATCACCTTGGCTGTACAAATACACAATCTCAGCTTGTTCCTGACATGACTACTGGAGCATTCAGATGCTTACATTATGCAGTGTCAATCACACAGCCTGCAACATACAAGGACCTCACAGCATGTGGTCAGAGAAACTGTTATTCGTCAGCACCATCTGCATTTACATCTATGCTCTGCAAACAATCATGAGGTGCATGGCAGAGGGTGTGTCCCATTGTGCCAGTTATTGGTTTTTTCCTGTTCCATTCATGTAAGGAGTACAGGAAGAATGACTGACTGAATGCCTCTGTGCATGAAGTAATTATTCTAATCTTATCCTCACAAGCCCTATGTGAGGGATACATAAGGGGTTGTACTATATCCCTAGAGTAATCATTTAAAACAGATTGTTGAAACTTTGGTAACAGACTTTCTCAGGATAGTTTACATCTGTCTTCAAGAGTCTTCCAGCTCAGTTCCTTTCAGTATCTCTGTGACTCTCTCCCACAGATTAAACAAACCTGTGACCATTTGTGCTGCCCTTCTCTACACATGTTTAATATCCCCTTATAGTCCTATCTGGTATGGATCCCACACACTTGAGCAATGTTCTAGAGCCAGTTGCATGACTGATTTGTAAGCAATTTCTTATGTAGACTGATTGCACTTTCCGACTATTATATCAATAAACTGAAGTCTACCACCTGCTTTACCCACAACTGAATCTATGTGATCATTCCATTTTGTATCCCAACAAAGTATTACATCCAGGTATTTGTAAGAGTTGGCCAATTCCAACAGTGACTTACTGATATTATAGTCATAGGATATACTACATTTTTTTATTCTGTGAAGTGCACAATTTTACATTTCTGAACGTGTAGAGGAAGTTGCCAATCTCTGCACCATGTTGAAATCTTATCAAGATCTGACTGAATATTTTTGCAGCTTCTCTCAGACACTACTTCAATATAGATAACTGCATCATCTGCAAAGAGGCTGTTTGTCTGCAAGGTCATCAATGTACAAGACGGGCAGCAAGGTTTCCAGCACACTTCCCTGGGCCACACCCGAAGTTACTCCTATGTCTGACGATGCTCCATACGAGATAACATGCTGTGTTCTCCCTACCAAAAATTCCTCAACCCAGTCACAAACTTTACTTGATACCCATATGAAAATACTTTTGACAATAAGCCATAAGTGTGGTACTGAGTCAAATGCTTTTCAGAAAGAAAGAAACACTGCATCTACTTGGTTGCCTTGATCTAAAGCTTTCAGTATGCCATGTGAGAAAAATCCAAGTTGGGTTTCACGTGTTCAATGCTTTTTAAATCCATGGTGGATGGCAGTGAGAAGGACATTCTTTTCAAGACACCTCATTATGTTTGAGATCAGAATATGTTCTAAGATTCTACATCAAATTGATGTCAAGGATATTGGACTGTAGTTTTGTGGATCACTTCTACTACCCTTCTTGTAGATGGGTGTGACCTGTGCCTTTTTTCCAAAAACTGGGCATGGTGTTTTGTTCCAAGGATCTACGATACGTCATAGTAAGAAGAGAGGCTAACTCAGCTGCAAATTCAATAGAGAACCTGACAGGGGTTACATCATGTTCAATATTAACAATTTCAGCTGTTTCTCAACACTGACATCTGCCATGGCAACTATGTATTTCCGGACACATTCTCACAGGACCTCTTTTCCCCCCATTTTCCGTCAGAAATACATCCCTGCAGTTTGTTAGTTTTATTAATGTGCACCGTATACACTGACTGCAGCAGAAGTACCTGCTATTAGCTGGGTTGACCACTACATCTTTATTGATAATATGGCTACCTGCGCACTTAGTGCCTTGCACTTGGGCTGCTACGTGGGGCAGTGTTACTTGCATGGCTTACCTCACTCCTTGCTGAATATTTTCTAGAGCAAGTGGCTATTCCGAATGTCTCTCGAGTTTTGTCAACAGTGATACAACAAAAATACATTGTGTGAATGTAAATCAATTGGACACAAAGTTTCTAATTTTGAAATGCCTCTGCATATCAATTAATGCCTAAACTCATAAATTTTTTACAATTGTTTTCTTGACTAATAATTACACAGTTTTACAGACATTTTCAATACAATAGCAACATGCTCTTTAGTTTTACCTAAGCAGTACAATGCTGCTCCATTATACCTGCTCCTTTCAATGTATTCCTTACTGTACTAACTCAAGACGGTATAAAATAAGCTGCAGTTCATTTTTTTCCCCCCTAGGTCAAATGTCATACTACAACCTCAGAGTATTTTGCAGCAGCATGCCTGGATAAAATATTCTTGATTTTCAAGCCTCATCAACTCAAATAAAATTCTGAAGGTTTCTATGGCAATTCCTGTCATCACAGTCAGGAGTAAAACCAATGATTGCCAGGGCTGGTACAGTTTTCCACCACCTCTGACACCAATTAGAGAGGGCTGAAATGATGTGTGCGTGGAAGGTGAGTTGGGCAGCTCAAAGCAGCTCTGGCCTGAAATGGGAACAAGCGATGCCAGGTGGCAGGAGGGGCCAGCACCATTTAAAATCATAGCTCCCACCTCCCTACAAGTGTCAAGCATCCATATTTGCTTCCTTTCAATATCCAAAGCCTATCCTCCTGTTCTACTAAGTGTGTACCCCTGATCTCTGTTGAAATTGTTGCTGTTCATTCTAATCTCAGCCACCTCCTTTATTACAGAATATGTTCATGCATAAGCCAAGACTCTTATGTGTTCAAACTATATTTTATGTCCATTTTCCATGCAATGCTCATATATGGCCAACTTGTATAGCCCCCTTTGTTTAACATGTCACTTGTGCTCAGTGCAACGCTCTGCAGTCGTACGAGTTGTCTGATCTATGTAGATGCTGTATGATTTGCAAGGGATACTACACACACTGGGTATGTCGTCTTTACAAGGCGCAGCATATCTCACACCTCAAGGGCAGGGCGGAACACTGATCTCAGTCCATGCCACTGCAGCACATGCTCTAACTTGCTGCTCGTTGTCACATGATATGGTAGGAAATAGCAGCTTGGTCCCTTCTGCTGATTCACAAGGCGACTTTCTCCGTTGGCACCTGAAAGTGTTTGCACTGTCTCTCTTGCTCTAACCATAATCTCTGAACATGTCTCAAGCACTGCAATTCACACTGTGGGCGGTCTTCATCAGAAATAACTTTTGCTCTGTGAACTAATGTGTTCAGTACAGCTTTCTTGTGTACAGGGTGGTGAAAATTATAGATGTTCAAGGACCAATCAGTCTGTCAGTTTCCTGTACACTTAATGACCACGCTAGCCTTCTGCTCAGCTAAAAATCAAAGAATGGTGACTTGCCACCCTTTTGTTATAGAGGAGGCAGCTGAGATTACAATAAACAGCAACAATTTCAACAGAGACCATGGGTATACACTTAGTATGGTGAGAGGGTGTTTTTTTTTTTTTTGGGGGGGGGGGGGGGGGGGGTTGGATATCGAAAGGAAGCAAAGATGGACTGTAGTAACATCACATTTACATAGCACTTCACTTAGTATAGACTGGGACTGTGTCCTAGGCATACCCGATGTTAACTGACTGGGCACAGCCCGTGCTGCCTGAGTTGTTGTTACGCCGGCAGAGGTCGCATCCGAATTCTCGCGTGCCCTCTGGTGGACGGGACTCTACTTGCGGCAACTACCGTCCGTGACGCGCCGTGCCAATGTGCGCTCCCGCGATCTTTCTGGTGGCTACTGCACTCCTCCTCCTCCTTCGGGGAGCGAAGCCACTGCGATCCACTGCGTCGGAAGGTGGTGCGTCGGGCAGGAGCGATGACCTCCACATCCATTGGAAGGCCGGAGTCTAGGGGATCCGTCAACCCTCGTGCCGGAACCTTCAAATACAGCTGGAAGTGACCCACACGAAGAGGCCCACGTCGTCCCTCCACTGGAGCCCGGGACAGAATGGGCGTCAAGCTGTTGAACGCCGGATCCTGTTCCACCTTGGGAGGGGCAAGACCCAGTGGCGGGGACGATGGGGAAGGGACGACCACAGGTGAACCAGCCTCCGGAGAAACCGGGCCTGAGAGGGGGAACGGCTCTCGCTGGGGCATCTCGAACGATGGCGATGCTAGTGCTGGAGCTACTGGAGGCTGCCAAGGCTGAGAACCATCGCAGTGCGGCAGAGTCACAGCGGGGAGAGGCGGTAATGTCCCCTGAGAAACCAACACGGGTGCCGGCAATGGGGAAGCCGGTGTCCGAGAGGTCGGAGGGTGGGTGCCCAAACATGGACGTAGCTGATTTTGGTGAGCAACGTACCACCCGGTCCCCCGCCTGCAAGGTATAGAGTCGGCGGCCATTTCGGCGCAGGACCACTGCCGCTATCCAACATGGATTGTGACCAAAACCACGGGCCCAGACCGACATACCTAGTGGAAACCCAGGTACTCCACTTTGCGAAGACTGGCGAGGACCAGGCCGGAGGAGGTGCAGCAGAGTCCTAGGTTGGCGCCCATGGAGGAGCTCTCCGGGGCTGCGTTCTCCCATTGGTGTGGTCCAGTATGCCGTCAGGAAAAACGTCAATGCTTCCTCCGCAGGAAATTCGTGCACATACTTTTTCATCTGCGTCTTAAATGTGCACATCATGCGCTTGGCTTCCCCATTCGATTGTGGATGGAAGGGGGGAGAGCAAACGTGCCGAATACCGAAGAGCCTACAAAAATCCTGGAAGGTCTGCGAAATAAACTGTGGTCCACTGTCCGAGACCAGGGTGATTGGCAGACCTTCCACAGAAAAGATTTTTGCTAGTGCCTGGATTGCAACTTTTGAAGTGGTTGAGGAGCAGCAAACCACATATGGGAATCGGGAATAAGCATCAATGACAATGAACCAAAAGCCATTGACAAATGGGCCCGCAAAATCGATGTGAACACGTTCCCATGCTTGGGTTGCTGGCGGCCATGAAGAGAACGCTGCCCTGGGAGATGCCTGTTGGCTCGCACACTGGGAACAGGCGGCCACCAAGTGCTCAATTTCTCTGTCAATACCGGGCCAGTACACATGTCTGCGAGCCAAGGGTTTTAGTACGGGAAACACCCCAGTGCCCCACATGTAATAACGTGAGGACCTCCGTTCGTAAACTTGCAGGAACAACCATGCGAGGAGCTGTATCATCGGTAGCCAGAAGGAGAACTCCTTCCAAGACCGAGAGGTGGTCTCGTAGAATAAAATAATTACGAAGAGGGTCCAAGGCCCGGCCTGGAGGGCGGGATGACCACCCCTGCTGAATGAGGCGAACTACTTGCCGGAGAACCGGGTCAGCTGCTGTTTCACTGGCGACTCGAGAACTAGTGATCGGGAAGCCATCAACCGCTTGGCGGGACGCCACATCAAATGAAAACACATAATCTCCTCTCGATCGAACGCAGGATCCGGGCCCACCGGAAGACGGGAAAGAGCGTCGGCATTGGCATGCTGTCCGGTAGGGCGAAAATGAATGTCATAATGGTACTTAGAGAGGAACAAGGCCCAGCGCTGTAGTCTGTGGGCCGTCCTATCCGGAATCTGAGGGGCGAGGCCAAATAACGATATTAACGGCTTATGGTCAGTGATTAACTGAAACTTCGTGCCATACAAGAAAGGGTGAAACTTGGTAACAGCGTAGACAATGGCCAAAGCCTCTTTTTCCACCTGGGAGTAATGGGCCTGCATGGGACTAAGAGTTTTGGAAGCAAATGCCAGTGGTTGCTCGGAACCATCTGCGTTGCGATGTGCCAGGACCGCCCCCACCACATACTGCGACGCATCTTTAGCCAGGACCAACGGCTTATGGGGGTCAAAAGTAGCCAAACAAGGCGCTGACGTGAGGAGGCCCTTCAACGAGGTGAACGCTCGCTCGCATGCAGGCAACCAATCAAAAGGAACACCCTTGCGCAAAACGCAGTACAGGGGGCGGGCTATGGTGGAAGCCCTGGGAATGAACCGGTGGTAATAGGCTATCTTGCCTAAAAAAGCTTGTAACTCTTTTTGGCCGAGGAAGGTGGATGATACCTTGGACCAAACTTCCTTGTGGCTGGATGCCGTGACGAGAGATTGTGTAGCCCACATACTCAATGGATGGTTGGAAGAAGTTTGACTTGTGCAGGTTGCAACGCAAGCCCACAGACCTGAATTTGAGAAATAGGGTGCGAAGGTTGTGCAAGTGTTCCTTCGTGCTGCGGCCTGTGACAATTATGTCATCCAGGTAATTAATACAATGAGGGATTGTCGACGTGACGTGCTCAAGATAACGCTGGAATATCGCTGGGGCACTGGATATTCCGTAGGCCAACCGCTGGTATTGGTAAAGGCCAAACGGGGTGTTGACGACCGCCAGCCATTTGGAGTCCTCATCAAGTGGTATCTGATGATAAGCTTCCGAAAGATCGATTTTCGAAAACTATTGGCCTCTGGCCGCGGCGGAGAACAATTCATCAGCACGAGGCAAAGGATAGGTGTCCACCACCAATTGGGAATTAATGGTGGCCTTGAAATCGCCACAAAGACGTAATTTTCCCGAGGGCTTCCTTACAATAACGAGGGGCGAAGCCCACTCACTAGAAGAAATGGGAAGAACGACCCCTAGGGCTGTCAGCCGGTCTAGCTCTTCCTTTACCTGAGGGCGGAAAGCCAAGGGGATCTGCCTCGCGCGTAGAAAACGCGGGCGAGCCGACGCCTTCAACGTTAAGTGAGCTTCAAAATCTGAAACACGTCCCAGGCCCTCCTCTAAGATATCTGGAAAGTCTGAGATCAAAGACTCCAATGATTGATAGGGAACGACTTCGGAGACCAACTGTATGGTGTCAGCGATAGAAAAACCAAAAGCTTGAAAGGCATCCAGGCCAAAAAAGTTAGCGGACCTCGCATCACTGACAACAATAAAAGTAATAGGCCGAGTGACTGATTTGTATATCACGTCGGTAGTGAATTGACCCAGTAGGGGAATGAACTGTTTACCATAACCGCGTAGATGCTGGTAAACTGGCGCCAACGGGGGCAAGCCAAGGTCCGAATAAGTTTGTGCATTCAACAACAAAACTGCCGCACCCGTATCTACTTGCAGTTGTAACCGGCGCGACCGAACCGACACCTCGATAAAGAGTTTGCGTGCCGATGCGTCGGGAGCCTGGCCCAATGAAACTTCCTGAATGTCAACATCCATGTCCTCTGTACCTGCTTCCTTCGATTCTTTTGAGGCCGAGCGGAAAACCTTTGCAATGTGACCTTTTTTATTACATTTGCGACAAATGGCCCAACGCTGGGGGCACTCTGACCGATCATGATGTATATACCACGATGCACAGGATGGCAACAGGGGCCGGCGGCCGGAATTCTGTTTACGCGCTGTGCGGGAGCGGCCGTAACGGCCGGATTGTACCGCTCGCACGTCGTCCACCCCGGACACAGTGGACATGGACGCGCCACCCTGAACTGCCGCGACGTCGCACCACGCTTCCAGCTGTTGACCTGCAGCGTGAGAGACTTCATATGATTGAGCAATGGACAGGACTTCCTCAAGGGAATGGTCTTCTAACTGCAGGGCCCGTTGCCGGACCTCCCTATCAGAGGCCGAACGAACAATGACGTCGCGTACCATAACGTGGGCATACGACTCTCGCGACTGCTCCTTGACAAAATGACACTTGCGACTAAGACCGTGCAGGGTAGCGGCCCACGCCCGGTAAGACTGATGGGGCTGTTTCTTGTATTGATAGACCTCGACCCCAGCCGCCACAACATGCGTGCGGCGGCGATAATATGAAGACAGCAATGAACACAATGCGTCAAAAGACAAGGACGAGGGTTCCTGCAACGGTGCTAGCTGCCGCAAAACGTGATACAGCGAGGGAGATATCCAAGACAAGAAGAGAGCATGAATACTTCCACATCGGCAACATGAAATGCCTGGAAATGCTGCCGAAGGCGATATTCATATGTGTCCCAATCCTCCGCCATCTCGTCATACGGGGGAAAGGGAGGAGGGAACGGCGCTGGAGCAGACGGCGTGGAGAGCAACGCCGGAAGCACTTGTTTCATGGTGGCCATGAGCTCCGCCTGCTGCTCAACCAAAACCCGCACTAAATCCTCCATGCCGTGGAGAAGCTGCGAAACCGGAACAACGACGCAACACGTGAAAGAACGACCCTACTCGTCGCCAATTGTGTAGTAACACTGTTCACGTTTACGTAGCACTTCACTTAGTATAGACCGGGACTGTGTCCTAGGCATGCCCGATGTTAACTGACTGGGCACGGCCCGTGCTGCCTGAGTTGTTGTTGTTGTTGTTACGCCGGCAGAGGTCGCGTCCGAATTCTCGCGTGCCCTCTGGTGGACGGGACTCTACTTGCGGCAACTACCGTCCGTGACGCGCCGTGCCGATGTGCACCTCCTGCGATCTTTCTGGTGGCTACTGCATGGACGCTTGCAGGGAGACAAGGGTGGCAGTTTGGCTCAAATGGCTCTGAGCACTATGGGACTTAACAGCAGAGGTCACCAGTCGGTGGCAGTTTCAAACATGGCGTTGGCCTCTCATGCCACCTGACATCACTTGTTCCCAAGGTGGGCCGGAGCTGCTTTGAGCTGCCCAACTCACCTTCTGTTCATGAATAGTTTTGACCCCCTCTAATCGATGACAGAGGTTGCACATACTCCTGAAAAAGACGGTGAAGATTGCCATCAAGAGTTGAGAATTTTATTTGAACTCACATAGCTTGAAAACTGAGATGATTTTATTCAGTCATACTACATCGTTTACAGATGAAAGGACTACACTGACCATATACCATATCACTCTAATACACTGTAATTTACTATGAATCACAACAAGAACACTTTTGCTCCATTTTACTGAATCCGTTACACAAGAGCTGACTGATAATTTCATGATGCTGTTTTTGAGACTATAGTAAAGTGAGTGCTTTGTCACATTTGGCCATATTGTCCACCTGTAGTAAGTACCCTGTGTAAACAGTTTTAAAGCACAGATGCCACCATCCATGCACTGCAGTAATTAATCAAAGTAATGCTTTAATTTAAAATCACTTCCTGTCACCTGAAACATTTGACCACACCTGAGCTTTCTTTGATTTACTATGCATCATTTTTAGTTTTTTGAATGAATAAGGAATGTACAATCCAAAACACCAAACTGTTCCTTAATGTCATCACTAGCACAATAACACTTTTGCACAAAACTTTCAAGGGAAGATGTCTGTGTACTGCAAAATTCTTTGGATGTTTACCATTTTCTCCAACCACAAAAGCACAAAAAAATTTCCTAATGCTACCTTCTAAAACGAAGAGTCAAGGTTTCTGAGCATTTTTTGTTTGTTTCCAAATAACACTTGTGCATTGGCAATTGACATTTAGGTGCAACTTAGCTTCATTGATGCAATGTACAACATGTTTGTAATTTTTTGTACGTCATCTAAAAAATAAATATAACATCTACAATATGTAGTCTGTATGCAATTCTTATGGAAAAGAGTTTCAATGTCAGGAACTTTCAAGAGTTCAAATAACTTTAACACATTCTGTACATATTTCCCATCCTTTCCATTGATCCAGGCTTTGCACTGGCACTGTTATGGCTAAAAATATATTATTACTAACATCATTATTTTCCAATGAGTGACAAAAGAGCATCCAGAAGGGTAAAAGGAAAAGGAATGAAACTTCAAGGGATGAGAGGGTGTGTGACAATTTTTCAGTTATTAAAACGTAATGTCAAATTTACAAAGAACTTAGTAGTGCGATTCTACTTATCAGTATGACAATGTAGCCCCTCTGGCCTCTACACATGCACTGATCAGGTGGGAATGGTACTGCAAAGCCACTGTATCTTCTCAAGGCAAGGTGGCCCATAACAGTTGTAGCTAGTCCTTGATATCCTGGACAGTGGCTCTGAGACACAGTTTACACCTGAGCTGGTCTCAGATATGTTCTGTTGGGGACAGATCTGGGGATCTTTTTGGTCGTAGGAGTACATCAACATCACATGGACAGCTTACAGAGGCATGTTCCATGTGTGGACGAGCACTGTCAGGTTGAAAAAATGGCATAGCAATACGATCACATACATTAGGATGTAGGATGTCCGTGATGCATCTTAGTGCTGTTAGAATTCCCTAAATCACCACCTGCTGTGACCTGAAGACATATCCAAAGGACCCCACGTAATGACGCCAGGAGTAACATTGCAGTGTCTCTCCAACACACTGGAAGAATTGGGCTTCTCCCCAGGTTGCTACTATACTCATCAATGATGGTTGTCCAAGGTGGCAGAAACATAATGCATTGGTAAACACAATGCATAGACATTTTATGCTGTCCAACTTCATGCCACTCTCACAAGTGAAATCTCATAAGTGAAAGTTCTACAAATCTAGATAGTGATAAGATGGACAGATGGAAAGCCACAATGACACCCCTTTCAAACTCTGTCAGGTGTTGATAACACTGTCTCACATGAGTAAGGGACGTCCCTGCGTCCTTCCTAGTGATCCCTCTACTTCTAATGCTGTTCATGCACCATATATACCTTACGATGCCCGGTTAACAACACTATACGTGTACAACACTGATGCACTCTGACGGCTTTTTATACCTGTCACAGAGAACAGTAACTCTTAATCAAACAATGGAAAATCCAGGATGGAATGTCACAATACCAGAGAAGGAAAGTTGCGACTCACCATATAGCGGAGATGCTGAGTCGTGGTAGGCACAATAAAAAGATTCACACAATTAAAGCTTTCAGCCATTAGACAAGCTCAAGTATTGTGGCATGAGTGGGACAGTGCACAAATGGTTTAATTCGTACATAACTGGAAGAGTGCAGAAAGTTGAAATAAGTAGTTCTCGTAACATGCAAAGATCAGCACATTCCTCAAACTGGGGAACTATCAAGAATGGGGTTCCACAAGGGTCAGTCTTGGGTCCTTTGTTGTTCTTATTATATATTAATGACTTGCCATTCTATATTCATGAAGAGGCAAAGTTAGTTCTCTTCGCTGATGATACAAGTGTAGTAATCACACCTGAGAAACAAGAATTAACTGATGAAATTGTCAATACTGTCTTTCAGAAAATTACTAAGTGGTTCCCTGTAAACGGACTCTCACTGAATTTTGATAAGACACAGTACATACAGTTCCATACAGTGAATGGTATGATGCCATTAATAAATATAGACCTTAATCAGAAGCATATAGCTAAGGTAGAATATTCCAAATTTTTAGGTATGTCCATTGATGAGAGATTAAATTGGAAGAAACACATTGATGATCTGCTGAAACGTTTGAGTTCAGCTACTTATGCAATAAGGGTCATTGCAAATTTTGGTGATAAACATCTTAGTAAATTAACTTACTACGCCTATTTTCACTCATTGCTTTCATATGGCATCATATTTTGGGGTAATTCATCACTGAGGAATAAAGTATTTATTGCACAAAAGCGTGTAATCAGAATAATAGCTGGAGTCCACCCAAGATCATCCTGCAGACATTTATTTAAGGATCTAGGGATATTCACAGTAACTTCTCAGTATATATACTCTCTTATGAAATTTTTTATTAACAACCAAACCCAATTCAAAAGTAATAGCAGTGTGCATAACTACAATACTAGGAGAAAGGACGATCTTCACTATTCAAGATTAAATCTAACTTTGGCACAGAAAGGGGTGAATTATACTGGCACTAAAGTCTTTGGTCACTTACCAAATAGTATCAAAAGTCTGACAGATAACCAACAAGTATTTAAGAAGAAATTAAAAGAATTTCTGAATGACAACTCCTCCTACTCCATAGAGGAATTTTTAGGTATAAATTAAGAAAAAAAAAAGAAAAAAAAAAAAAAAAACAAAAATATTAAAAAAAATAAAAAAAAAATAAAAATAAAAATAAAGAAAAACAGAAAACACAAAAAATAAAGTTGTTATATTAACTTAAGTATGTTGTTAAATTAACCTAATTATGTCATGTATTGGAAAATTCGACTCGTTCCACATCATTACGAAATATCGTATTCATGATCCATGGAACTAGTATTAATCTAATCTAATCTAATCTAAGGTCTTTGTCATCAGTACACGTACACACACACACACACACACACACACACACACACACACACACACACACACACACACATATCTCTGCAGTCTCAGAGAGCTGAGACCACTGAGACTGCAGATGTGTGTGCAAGTTGCATGTGTGTGTGTGTGTGTGTGTGTGTGTGTGTGTGTGTGTGTGCATGTGCACGCGCGAGTGCGTGCACGCATGTGTGTATGTGGATCTACTGCTGACAAAGGCCTTAATGGATGAAAGCTTTAATTGTGTGAATCTTTTTATTGTGACTATCGTGACTCAGCATCTCCGCTATATGGTGAGTAGCAGCCTTCCTTCTCTGGTACCGTAACTCTTAATCATTTACATATCCACCTCTAGTGTGAACGTGTATGAATTTACATTGGCATCCAACCATTTCTTCTAAGTATTTCACTTTTTGTCAGGTAGGGTATTTTTGTTCTCGATTAATTTTAGAGAAGTAGCTATGTAATTTCATCCTTCTTCTACAGTTGTCCATAGATACTAAGTCTTTGTGTTCAGTAAACATGGCACAACACTAGGTGATTTCTTATATGTTCTGCACTCGTGCCTAGTTTGTTGATGCATTCTTTGTTTCAAGCATACTGTGCACTTGAGCACTGGGGTACCTTTCTTTGAATGTTCACTCTCAATTACATTTCTAAAATGCCTCGCAGTAAATCGTAGAGGATTCACATTATCTGAATGAATTTTTCTGACAGTTTTGCTCCATTCTGTAGCACAAGTTGCTACTCTGCTGTGATTATGAGAATATAAAATGCACAGGCCCACTACTTGAAAAAATAACATTTTGTGTCCCTCCATGGTCTTCCAAGCTGACTGAAATGAACTCTGTAGCATGGCAGTGAGCTCGACTGCTCCCAGTCTCAAGTTGTAATCTGTAACACACTGTGGTTCCTTTATTTCTTCATAAGTCTTTCTCATCTCAAAAATTCCTGTGGCATTGAAAGTGGTCAAGATCCACACACTTCCCTTAAATTCACTGTGTCTAGTGAGAATCTTCAAGATCAGTTCACTTCTAAAAGTACAGAAGCATGCTATTTTAGTTGCAAATAAAATCTTAGGTTAAGAGCCAGTAACTAAAAGAGGTTGAAAACAGCAACAGAAGTCCAGGGACTCCAACTGAACAGGCTCAATGATGAGCAGCTGCTAAGTGCTTGGAGCAATAATACAGGTGTCCATGCAGCAGAATGTTCTAACACGTCTAAAGCATTCTAATGTCTACAACATTCTAATACATCTAGAGCACAAAGGTATTCATTCACAAATTGGCACAGACAAATATGTCTAGAGCACCTGGTGGAAAAAGAGGCAGGTTGCTAAAATATTTCTAGAGCACCTGGGGACAGAAGAAGCAGTGTGTGTTAACAAATCTAAAGCAGTCAAAGGGACAATATAAATTATGAATTTACTGAGTTTGCGCCAAAATTTCCATATATTTTTGGGGAAGAATAGTCAAAATATACTAAATTTATTCTTGTTTAGCTTCACTATGCATTAAAAGTTTTGCACTGAATAAAAACATAAATCACAAATGTGATATGAACCTGTCTACTGTTATCATCATTTTCTTTCATGAGTCAACATTAAATCAAAGATGGAGTACAGTTATGTAAATTAGATCCCTTATGGACAGTAATTTTGATTTGAATTACGAGACAGCTTTCATGGTGTTGGGCTATTTTTGTGATACCTATGCCTTACAGCAGATAAAATGAGTCCACATATCATGTTGATGTTTGCAGCTACGGTCCCGGGAGCAGCCTTTATATCTCTATTGGTCTGTAGATATGATACTATTGATAGTAGGGATGCTGTAAGCCCGTAACAACAATCAGTCAGTCCATGTTGGCAGGCTGCTTGCCTGATTAATTCTTAATCACTGCAGGACATCATAAGAGTAGCATGATGCCATGGCAGCAACCTCCTCCTCATTCAAAATATTTCCCAATAATATTCAAATAAAAGTAACTCTCAATAAAGAGTCAATTCCAACATTCATTCAGTCACAAGTAATGAGTTTTATAATGCATTTTCCAATTTATAATAAGGTGCAGAAGAAATATTAATATATCTGATTTTAGAGTGAAATCAAACAATGGAAAATCTGTCATGGAGTAGCAACATAAAGGAAAGGATCAACAACAATTCACTATACAGAAGTTGTTGACAGGTAACAGGCACAATGAAAAATACAATTAGGTATTATTCAACTTCCGGACTAAGTCCTTTATCAGACATACACAACAAAACTAATTAATAGAAGATCACATACAACAATGGCAAAAAGAGTGGAATACTTTACACAATAATGTGGTCACAAACCCAAGATTCTAAAGCTGACTCATGATAGAAACCCCCATGTGTGAAATGAACACAATGTTAAAGTAATAAAAAAAATTGAAAATTTGCAATGAGTCAACTGAACTACTCACCTTGGTTGCTGTATTCTACTTCAACACGTGGCAAGTACACTGCATCACTGAGTTTTGCTGAAATAAAAAGGGAGCATTTACAATGCCAAATAGACGTTTCTCAGCTTCATAGTAGTAGTAATAGTAGTAATAAACAACATCAACAAAAACAAAAGTAATAATAATGATGATAATAATAATAATAAAAACAGAATTAACAAATACATATCATATAAATAAATTTTAGTTGGTTTTACTTGTTATACTGGCTATTTGGGTGCGTTCCATTCAAGAGAACATAAATTACCTTCTTATATGACTGATTGAACTAATGTCAGTAATGTGGCACAGATGTTCAGAAAGGCGGGTATCAGAACTTGACGCTTCATTCATTAGTGTACTTGACATATTAATTGCAAGGAACACGCCACATAACAGGATGGGTCCCACAATAGCACCCTCCACTCCCATCAAAAAAATTCCACCTGCCACTGAGAGACCTGTTAAATATGGGTGCCCCGTCCTGCAATTGCAATTATATACATTAATTTTTAAATATTTACACTGATTAAAAACAAGTGCCTATAAATAGCACAAAAGATCACTAGTAATTAAGTTTCATTTTAACTAAAGATAGCACTGCAGAGAAATACGATTAAACAATTACATTATCCATGTACAGTAAGAGCAATATATGTGGTGTGTCTAAAAAGTTCGGTGAATGGTGTCATATCTGAATAGAAATTTCGCGCATGTGCTTGGGTCTTCAGAGACTAGAGGAGCATCAATACACAGCATGTACTGCATGTGACTGGCTGTAAAAAAAGACTGTGACCAACAACAGGACATAGTGTGAGACGAAGTGTCACAGCACAATGGAGCAATGTGTAAACATGAAGTTCTGCTACAAACTGTGGAAGACTGCAATGGAGACACATGAAATGTTGGTACAGGTGTACAGGAGGGAAGTAGTGAGCAGAAAATGTGTTTATTAATGGCTTAAATGCTTCTGTGAAGAGAAGGAAACAACTGACGATGATCCATGTTCAGGTCAGCCATCGACAAGCAGAACCCCAGAAAAGATCAAGAAAGTGTGACAAATGCTGGCACAAGATTGGCGACCGACTCTCAGATTGATTGCGGAGGATTTGGGCATCAACAAGGTCACGGTGCACACCATTGTCCACAACGATTTGGGTAAGCGGAAGATCTGTTCCTGATTTGTGCCGCACAAGCTCACAGATGAGTAGAAAGCAAAACGGAAGGAAACTGCTGGTGATTTCATTTCCTTTCCACGTGTGACCAGGATCCATTACTTCTGAAAACCGTCATCACAGGAATTGAGACTTGCTGCTACCAGTTCTATACGGAATCGAAATGGCAATTGATGTCATGGTGTTCACTGTCTTCCCGGGATTTGGGGGGGGGGATGTGAGCTGTCTGCAAATATCCAATACAGAAACACTGTTGATCGCCTTCTTCGACAACAATGTATTTGTTCCTGCAGGTCAAACAATGAATGCTGCACTTCAGCAGTCCATTTTGAACTGATTACTACAGCATATGCAGTGGGTTCAGCCAGAGTTGCACAGGATTGGAAAAAGGATGCTGCTCCAAGACAGCACCCGTGCACACTGCGCTGCACTATCTGTGTGCACCAATTTGTGGTGCCAAAGATGGTAACTGTTCTTGAACAACCTCCATACTCCCTGATCTGGCTCCCACTCGAAGGTGGCCATGAAAGGTGAAAGTTGTAGTGTTATAAAATAATATAGTGTTGAAGATATAATGAAATTTTGTGTGTAACTTGGCAACAGAATCAGAGATTGCTTGTATTGTCTTATCGTAACAAGTCACTGTAATGATTTTTTCACCTGATAAATATTTTTTAAATACCTGACATTCTTCGAGTGTGTGTGTGTGTGTGTGTGTGTGTGTGTGTGTGTGTTTGTGTGTGTTTATTTCAGAAGTAGCAGTCTGGCTGAAAGCTTACATGTTTAGTAACCTTTTTGTTATACCTGTCTGCGACTCAACATCTCCACTATATGGCGAGTTGCAATCTATCCTTTTCATAACATTGTCAAATACTGTGATGATGACGAAATAGACACAACTGACACATGTAGAAGTGACTATGCAACATGTGCTGATGATATTATAGTTCTTATGTATAACTGGAATGTCCATGTTATTTCCACATTACATTTTTTAGAAAAAAACTTTCAATTTAGTACATATCAACTGAAGCATGCGCACGAATAACGCTGTATGGCACATTTTGACATTTCGTATAATCGCGTGGAATAATGCTGTATACGCCAGTCTGCATCGCCTGCTGTTATAATTGACACGTTCACCGTCCGAGGGCAGCACTAAACAGCGACGAGACGCGCACAGTTTTCGTGGCTCTGCGCGAACAATGCTGTATGTTACAACAATGGCGGAGTGCAGCAAGGTGACGCTTACCGCAAGTGGTTTGAAACGTGAAAATAATGCACGGAAAAGGAAAATTAACATAGGTAGTTGGCAGGATATTAAGAGGAAAAGGCTTCATGATGGTGGACTGTAACATAAATCACGAAAAGGAAAGGTAGTTCCTGTGAAACAGCCTCCAACACAGGTGAGTGGAATAAGGCTGTATGGGTTTTGTAAAAGGTGTATGTCTTCAGAGAAGCATATGTGTCCTGTAAAGCGGCAACGTGCCCTGTAGAGTACATGGCTCTAATGACATGTTATGTGTATCTTCTGAAAACATTACAGTAAAAGTATGTGACGTGAATGAAATTAACTACAGTTCTGTAGTTATCATTGGCGAAAAAATAGAATATTCAGTCTGAGTAATGCTATATTATTAAAAGAGAATGTGAAATTTGATAATCTAATTGAATAAGAGGTAGTAAAAGTGATTGTTTTCGTGATTCAGGATCGTGTATGCAATGCAGAAGTGTGCTCAAAAGGATGCAAGGACATAAACCTGGAAATGAAGTTAAAGCTGTACGAAGAATATCATGCCTTAACATATGGTGAGCAGTCCATATACTTAATAAAATCCATGGAAATAGGCGTGCCAGCCAGGCGCAAGAGAGGTAAGACAGATGATACTTCACGGAAACAAGCTACTTTCAAATACAAAGTTTACTCAAAAGAAGTGTGTCAAAAAACATTGCTTGACATATTCTCCATCAGCCAGCAACGAAAGCAGACTCTGCAACGTAAAGTAAAAGGTGGAATAACCACTCCTAAAGACGGTAGAGGAAAACATTGCAATAGGCCACATGCCATATCAAATGATGACAGGGCTCTTATTCGGCAACACTTGTCGAGTTTACCAAAGCAGATGAGCCATCACAGCAGGAATAAATCCTCAAAAGAATGTCTGCGCCCCGATCTCAACCTCTGTAGAATGTATCGGTTGTTTACCAAAAAGTTTCCTGATAAGTCAATAAGTAGGTCATACTATCAAAGGGTGTTTCAAACAATTTTAATCTGCATTTCAGAACACCTAGATCAGATACTTGCAGACTGTGCGATTTGTTGTTTAACAAAATGATTGCAGCTTCAGACGAAATAGAACTGCACAAGATCGAAATTGAGAGTCAGTTGCATCATTCAAGGGCAGACCAAGCATACAAAGCCCTAAAAAACAATAAGGAAATGGCTAAGAGGAATAACAATATACATGTTATGAAACTTCCTGGCAGATTAAAACTGTGTGCCCGACCGAGACTCGAACTCGGGACCTTTGCCTTTCGCGGGCAAGTGCTCTACCATCTTAGCTACCGAAGCACGACTCACGCCCGGTAGTCACAGCTTTACTTCTACCAGTAGCTCGTCTCCTACCTTCCAAACTTTACAGAAGCTCTCCTGTGAACCTTGCAGAACTAGCACTCCTGAAAGAAAGGATACTGCGGAGACATGGCTTAGCCGCAGCCTGGGGAGTGTTTCCAGAATGAGATTTTCACTCTGCAGCGGAGTGTGCGCTGATATGAAACTTCCTAGCAGATTAAAACTGTGTGCCCGACCGAGACTCGAACTCGGGACCTTTGCCTTTAGCGGGCAAGTGCTCTACCATCTTAGCTACCGAAGCACGACTGACGCCCGGTAGTCACAGCTTTACTTCTGCCAGTAGCTCGTCTCCTACCTTCCAAACTTTACAGAAGCTCTCCTGCAAGAGATGACAGAAGCTCCTGCAGGAGAGCTTCTGTAAAGTTTGGAAGGTAGGAGATGAGATACTGGCAGAAGTAAAGCTGTGAGTACCAGGCGTGAGTCGTGCTTCGGTAGCTCAGATGGTAGAGCACTTG
Source organism: Schistocerca serialis cubense (assembly GCF_023864345.2). Classification (NCBI taxonomy): domain Eukaryota; kingdom Metazoa; phylum Arthropoda; class Insecta; order Orthoptera; family Acrididae; genus Schistocerca; species Schistocerca serialis. The sequence goes on along the minus strand of NC_064642.1, from coordinate 627,874,180 downwards.
CCCGCGAAAGGCAAAGGTCCCGAGTTCGAGTCTCGGTCGGGCACACAATTTTGATCTGCCAGGAAGTTTCATATCAGCGCACACTCCGCTGCAGAGTGAAAATCTCATTCTGGAAATATACATGTTATATGTGTTGACCTACAACAGGTTTTACTTTGTCCTACATTGACTTATTCTACAGTGTTCTACCAGAGACAGCTGTCGTCATATAATTTCACGATTCATGACGTTGTACTGGAAACATCACCGTAAATTTATGGGATGAATCCACCGCAAGGAGAGGTTCAGCCGAAATAGTTTCGTGTCTGCTTAAATTTGTGACGCACAATTATAATACGCTTGAAGATGGTATGGAATGAAAACCGATTGTTTGGTCTGACCGCTGTGTCGGGCAGATCAACAACTGGAGAGTTTTAGCGCTTTATTTCTATCTGATCAGCTGCAAGTACTTTACAGAAATACATCAGAAGTTTTTATGTTCGGGTCACAGTTTCCTACCTTGTGACAGGGATTTTTCAGTCATCGAGAAAAGAAAGAAAGTGTCAAAAGTTATGGTTCCTTCAGAATGGAAGCACGCCATTGCTGAGGCCTTTGTCGATCCTTCAAAACTGACCATTCACGAGATGATGATGGAAGACTTCAAGGACATAGGATCCATCGAGTTGCTTTTGAAGAAGCCGCCTTGGTTGAAGCTGTGTAGTGATGATCCTCGAGGTTTAAGCGTGCGCCGTACCCACAATGTGCTTCACCCATGGGAAAGACACTGTATTGTAAAGCATGGTTGTGAACATCAAGTAAAAAATTGTCCATTGCCTTCTGAATTCCGGTTGCTCTATAACGGGACACTGAGAGTTCATAAGGAGAAGAAAAGGGATCTATTGGACATGACGAAATTTATGGAACCAAAATACAGGCAGTTTTATGAAAACCTGCAGTGTGACAATTGACTATAATGTACTAGATTTGAGCCTAAACTTGATAAACTAATGTTGTATTTTTTTTTTTTTTTTTTAAGATCAAGCAATTCAGTTTACAATAAATATTATTTAGAATCTTGTTTTAAATATCTTACTTACTAATTTTGGATTCTAGAGACCTTATAATTACAGCAGAGCACTGGCTGATCTGGAATAATGCTGTATATCCATTGCCATACAGTCCTATTCCATTTTAAAACTTATTTATTTTCGAAAAATCTGTGCTTAGCGCGATTTTAAAAACCAGAAATTAATATTTTCCACAGTCTGTATGCACAAACAATACATATCTGCTATTACATTATTATATCGTATTAATTCTCTGGAACTAACAGTTTTTATCAATTTCCCAACAACTGCAAAGTGTGCCATACAGCATTATTCGTGCACATGCTTCAACTGTACATTATTAGCCATGGTAATTATTGGTATTTCCTTATTATGTCTTTGATACAACGTGGCACTTGAGATGTTAGTAACTTCAGAAGCACATGCACTTGCAACATCCAAAGTGTTTACAAAGAGGTTATGGTCCAAAGACTTCGGTCTAAGAGGTAAAGATATGTTACACATAAGACATAAAACAGATATTACAAATTATGAAAATGAAATTGTTATGCCAGTTATAACATACAGAATGGTTGATGGCAAATTATGTAAACTTGTTCTTTCAGAATTAGGCGTGATGACTTGGGGCTATGAATGTAAATTTTGAGCTCTTCAAAGGAGATTTAATATCTTTCCTTTGCTGACAATGTGTAGTATCTGCAGGTTGTCATTAATGGCTGTCGCTGAGTGGCCATGTTCTTTTGATGTGTTACAAAAGTCACTTGTCAAAGTTATGTAGCCACAAGACATTCAGAATACTCAGCTGTTTGGAGTACACAGACATAAAAATAAAGAGCATTGTTTATTTCAATAACAAAATACACTTATTCAAATACAATTTGAACAAAATGATATGCAGGGAATAGCAATAGACTAGTCTGATAAGGACACATACATGAACATTAAGTGAGGTCACAAACAGAAATTTTTTAGTAATAGAACTACTTCTTCAAAATGAGTTTTGTTTTCATGCTTTGAAGCACTCTTAGCTCTTCCCTATTTACTTTCTCCTTCCTTTCATTTTCTTTAAAGGATTTCCCAGTTGCCTATTCTCTGCTAGTGTTTGATTGTACCAACCATGTGCATTTCCGAAGTTCTGTATTAACTGCATTGCGATAGAAATCCAGCATCCCCAACAACTTAGAGCACATTGTGAACAGTACAAATGATTATGAGGGAGGCTTCAGTCAAATTTTTCACCATAATGAAGTTGACAAAGAAACCTCTTTCAAGGCTGGTGTTGCCATGGAGGAGACTTCATGCAAAGATAAATGTCTTCACATTTTCAGGTCCACTTTTCACCCCGATGACCATCAACCAGAATTTATTGATGGGAACACAATACTCATCAAATTCTTTGAGGATTTTCTTTACTGGTCTGATGTCTGTTAGATTTTGGAACTGGAGGGCAATGGCATGAGCCTCAGTACAACCAAATCAGTTCAAGGTAGTTAAATGTGTCAATGCTATGCCTAACAATCTCTTCTCATGGTCAGCGTTAATTCCCACTTCTGAGTCTAAATATGCCCTTCATACAGAAATATGCTAGGTGCAATTGATCCAGAATTTTGAAAATCATACAGTTCATAAATGTAAGGCACTCATTCCAGAATGCCAAGATATCTTTTTCAAACGCCAAGATATCTATTCTGATGTATCACACTGACACAGTGCGTTTTTGGTTCTGAACCTGATGTCCACTTACTGAGGTAGCGACTGATTTATGTTGCCCTTAAGATATATTCTAAAGCTAATCTGTTTCTACAAACTTCTTGTTTAACAAATTTTCTCATTAGCTCTCTGATTATAGACTGGAGGGATGCATAGAGGAAAGAAGCTAAGGAATCATTTAGTCAGAAACGAATCAACCTGGGCAGCCATAGTCTCAAATGATGAGATGAGCTATCAGCATATTGTCCCTCAAAGACTCAATTCCCTCAAGTATCATGAGACACTATTCAGTAGCTATGACTCTTAGGAATTGCAGTAGTGATGTTAGCTTTTCGTTTTACCTCCTACTGTTCTTTCTTTACCCTTTCTACGTCCTTTACCCATTTTCAAACAGCAGTTAATATTTGCTGATCACAGATGGACATCATTTTATTTTCAACCCATCAAATGGAGCAAAACTTCCATGAGGAAACAGAAGTGCTTGTAATATTGTTGACATCACCTTGGCATGACGGAAAATTTTAAATCTCTGTATATAAAAGACAATGTCCTGATTGACTGACAGACTCATAATCACTCAACCCAAACCACTAAGGGCAGAAATTTAAAATTTTGACAACATGTGGATCTTATACTGTAAGCATTGTTTAAGAAGGCATTTTCTTTCTTTTTTTTTTTTAAAAAAAATGTTGCTATTACGGCAATTTTCAAGCTAGACCTTTGAATTTTGGTATCTGGGTTCTCAGTCAGAGAGAAAGAAATATGTATTTCAGCATTTTTGGAGATTCAACCCCTATAGGGACGAAAGTTTATATGGAAATATTTCATTGTGCAAGCATTTTTGAGGCTTAATCTATGAAAATTTGTATTTGGCTTCTCTGCTAGAAATAAAACATATGCATGTCACTGTTTTTGGAAATCCAACCCCTAAAGGGTGAAATGAGGAGTGAAATGTTTTATGAAAATATTTTATTCTGAAAGCACATCTTTGTAAATCGGTGTTTCGCTTCTGGGTTAGAGATGAAACTCGGCCCCTAAGGGGGTGAAACAGAGTTGACTTCTTGGTTAGAAACACAAAATTCAACCCCTAAGAGAGGGCAATAAGGGGTGAAATTTTTTAAGAAAACATTATGTTACAAAAAAAATTTAAGTCAGATTTATGATGAAAATTGGTACTTCACTTCTCGGTTAGATATAAAGAAGTATTTGTTAGGGGATGAAAGTTGCTCCAGAAATATCTCCACAAGAATTCAAAAGTCGTGATTAACAAAAACTTTGGCCTCCAACTACCAGAATCACTTTTTGTTTAGAAGTACATTCAAAAAAGACCATGCTTACATGGCCTGAATTAGCATGAAAAGTTTAAATTTAGAAGGTATAAGCAGTGGGCACTGAGCTAGAAGATTATATAAAGCTCTCAGAAACTGAACAAGTTTCCAACCAATGATCGTACAACTTGTCAAAGTTGTCATGCACTGTGTATAAGCCACATGTCCCAAAATTGCATATGGTGGATCACCCTTGACTCTGAGCTTGCTTTTTAGTCCTCTTAGGAATGCCTCATTAACATTGGGGCCATCCATGGACAATTGAACAACTTACTTTTTCAGATTTATCTTGGACTGGGATGCAACTGCCTCAAATCCTTCAATTAAATCTTTAGCAACACTTTTCCTCCAAAACAATAGAGTGCCATACTTGCTTGAAACCTGGCACAATGCACTTTCCCATAAACACAACAAACCGACAAAATCAATCACATGCGTGTCACAGGGAGCAACAATATCCTGTCGTTGTTTGGGGAAAAACAGCTGGGGCCTGAACACAATGCTATAATTCACTTTTAAATTTTCAGTCTGCATTTTGGAGGCAATGTTACTACTGGGAATACATCCAATAGAAGATTAATGAGTGCCAATGTCTCCAGAAGATTGGTGTCTCATTGACGCCAACAGACACAAATGGATCTCTGGCTTCGTCAAGGCATCCCTCTGAATGTTAATCTGGCACCATTGGTCGTCATCTATATGTCCCTGCAGCAGGTGCTTGATGCGAATGCCTTGGGGTAGGATGTGGTTGCTGGGCCACACCACAACTGCAAGATGCATTTTATGGCTGCACCACAACAGATTATTTGCTAATTAGACATACTGTTTTTCTTCACTAAAATAAGTAATTTTATATTCCAGAGCAGATAACAAATCGGAGGAACCATCAGCATTGGCCTTTCCATCGTCAGCATTGACAATCAGCTGATTGCATCCAGAGGTGGCAGGTGGCACTGCAGGGGTTACACTATTTTACACCTATCACTGAAAATCCATAATCAATCTTATTCATACACAATGCAATGTGTACAACAATAAGTTTTCGGTATATATCCAAAACAATGAACTGTATGCAAACCTATCATGCCCTAGCATCCCTGGTTCAAAATAAATAGATTTGAACAGGCCACAAATTCCCCTAAGAGCTCATGTCTTTGTGATCACATTGCATTAGCTAATAAAGTAATACTTACATCTGAACTGTTGTAAATGTAAACCATACCAAATGTTCTTCACAGATTCTTACTGGTCTCACTGCATCACAAATGCACAAAACCATGGACAACAAAAATGTAGGAGAGCACAGCCAGGTGGCAGCAACAGTCGCTCATGTCATTTCACATCAACAACAATAAACCACCACAAAACTTGTTTGGGTTCATCCCGGTCGTGCTATGTGGTTGGCCACTGCACTAGACTGAATGAGGGAAGGGGTTGGGGGATGCCAAAACACAGATGGAGGCTAGTCGCACAGCACTGAACTGAGGGCGAATGGTGAGGGTAGCAATGTATCAAGCCCAGCAGAAGTCAAGTAAATGCCTCTGTCCAAAATCAAATTAGGTACCATGCCAGTTCCATGAAGTTTAGGCAAAACACAAAAAAATCTATTGAGTTTCCTCCAAGTTTCCCAGAATAAAAAATCCCCTAGTTTTCCCTGTTTTTCAACGAGCTGGAACCCTATAATAGTACAGTAGATTTGAAGGTCACTGATGTATTAGACTCGTATAATCTTTTAAATATAGGCTGTAAGCACAGACAGTGGGTGACACATGCTCCACTAGAATAGATTATGCTATAATCAGCAGAAATGTTTTAGATCAGGTAAGTTATAGCACCTACATCTTCATCAATCTGATCACTTTTGTTAGGTAATAAGAGTACATAAATTCAGCTGTGCAGAAAATAACAAATGTTGTTCTGCAGAAGCAAACTCTGAGATGATCAAATATTAATGCCTTTAAATATAAACTAGCAGAGGAGAAATGGGATTCTATATACCAGACGAAAAGGTCTGATGACAAATAGAATAAATTCTTTCACCTCTGTTGGCAATGGCCTTGCCGCAGTGAATACACCGGTTCCCGTGAGATCACCGAAGTTAAGCGCTGTCGGGCGTGGTTGGCACTTGGATGGGTGACCATCCAGGCTACCATGCACTGTTGCCATTTTTCGGGGTGCACTCAGCCTCGTGATGCCAATTGGGGGGCTACTCAACCGACTAGTAGCGGCTTCGGTCAAGAATACCATCATGACGACCGGGAGAGCGTTGTGCTGACCCCATGCCCCTCCTATCAACATCCTCCTCTGAGGATGACACGGTGGTCGGATGGTCCCGATAGGCCACTCGTGGCCTAAAGACAGAGTGTTTTTTTTTTTTCTGTCCCCCCCCCCCCCCCTGTTATGACATTATTATTATTATTATTATTATTATTATTATTATCATCCAAAAGGCAGTTGAGCATTGCCAAAATGAAAGTAATCCTAGACCGAAGCTCTCACCAAGTCTGATTAGACTCAGGCAGACTATTTACAATCTCAGCTTGCTTTATAAAACTACTACTCTATAGATTTTTTAGGAAAAGTGCAGTCAGGCACATAAAAATTTTAAAACTGAAATTACTAACTTTAGAAAACAGATTTAAAACACAGCAATAGAGCACTTTGATAATATAAGTAAAGCATCCTGGGATTTAGTTGACAGATATTGCAAAGGTCCCAGATGATGTACTTGGTACCACTCAGTGTACGAAATGATTGTAATATTTCAAGTAACTCTGACCATTTAACAATTATTATAGATACAGAGATGCCAAGTTTGAAAAGAAGACAATAGAATTGGGGTGGGGGGTTGCTCTATATATCATGCACAGTCACAGGCACACCTGCGCGCACGCGCTCGCACACACACACACACACACACACACACGCACACACGCACACACGCACGCACGCACGCACACACACACACACACACACACACACACACACACACACAACAAATACCTCAGTTTGAAGCCTAATTGTAACACTTGAAAAATAAATATTTAAGTCCGAAACGAACTAAAAGAAATGAGAGAGTTACTTTAAATGCTACTCAATTGTTTTGCACTCAACAATGACTTCACAGCATAAACATTAGTACAGCAAATCACAACATACGTACAAGTTTATGCACACGCAGTAGTTGAATTAGCGAGGCACCACTGTAGATGAGAAGAGTTTTTGTATATTACATAGTCTGTGCTAAATAGATGATGAAAGGGTATTGCATTACTTCTGAAACCATACTGATTTACAAAATGATGCAATGAAAAACACTGTGTTGTCAAATTACTAAAATAAATCAAACAGCAAATTCCGTAATTTTAGCAGGGGTTCCTGTAGGACTATAACTTTTGCCTAGAAATCATGACAACTATGGACAAATTGTAGATGCACAGGTTGAGACCCCATGCCACCTCACTCAGTGTACTGATTTTGAATTTATGGAGGTGGAGGAGCAGGAAGTTGGCAAGGTAACACACAAACTAAAGAAAAAAAATTCAATTGGATGGGATGGTTTATGCAATGCAATTACTAAGATGTTCATAAAAGAAATTTCAAAACCTCTTACCTACTTGATTAACTGCAGCATCGGAGAAAACATGCATTCATCCATTCTAAAAATGAGTGTTGTGAAACCAGAGCTTAAAATGAGAAGTAAGGAAGATGTGTCTAACTGTGGACCAAGATCACTAATCCCAACCTTAGTAAGATATTAGAATGTACTATCCTGTCTCAGCTTAGTGCCTATACCACAAAACACTGTATTTATAAATTCCTAACATGACTTTAGAAAAGGGCTAAGCACAACCACAGCAGTTACACAATTCTTATATGAAGTGTACTGTCTGTTTGACCAGAGGATGTAAACTGCAAGTACATTTTCAAACCTGACAAAGGCAGCTGACACAATAAACCATAGCTTACTAAGGGTGAAGTCATATCATATACATGTCAACCTATCATTTTATAGCAACACACTTGTTGAATCGTAAGCAATGTACTAAATGGCCACACAAATTAGATGAAAAAATTATAAGCTTTCAATATATTGATGAAACAGTAGTACAAGATGTACCTCAGAACTCAATCCTTGGTCCCTTTCGCTTCCTCATATATATTACTGACATTGTACAAACTATTAATTCGAACATTGTAAGCTATGCAGATGATATCTCAATGTTATTCTATGGTAGAGAATATAAGAAACTAGAATCTTTCGCTACTAGTGGTGTAAAAGAATTAGCAAAATACTTCAACAACCAGGGCTTCATGGTAAATGTCACTAAACCTTAATTACTGGCATTTAAAACACGCAGTTCTCATCACCCCAATGTATATAATGTATGCAACATCTTGGGAACAGGAAAAGGCAGCTAAAAATTTCTAGGTGTGCATGTTGATGAAAATCTAGTGGACTAACCACATTAATTTTGTATTTTGAAAAGTCAGTAGTGGCTTATACCTCCTTATTCAGATCTCCAAGATAGTTCCTAGTCAGCACAGCAAAATTACTTAACAGTATATTCTTCATACATATTTAAATTACTTAAATTTTTGTGAGCCAATGAGCTGAAGTTGTCAAGTGCAGGTATGTACATGAGCACAACACCAGAACAAAATATAACTAACATAGGAAAAGAACAAAATTAAAAATTACAGACAGGAGCCCATATAAAAATGGTCTGATTTGGTTTAACAAACACAATGAATTCTAAGACACTGCTTGCAACATGAACCAATAGCACATCAGACATAAAATATTAAATGCATAAAATAGCTTTAAGATGCATCTACAGGGTGTTTCAAAAAGGACTTTACAACTTTCAAAATTCATGTAGCTTTATTGAAGGACGATATAGAGCTGAGTTTAGTGTTGCTTTGTAGGGAAACACATCAAAATTTTTTACCTTATGCTAAAGATGATGTATGTGGCTTCTGTTGGTTATCCTGCACTGATCCCACTGGAAGTCAATTTCTTCCCAAACTTGCTGTAGCATTGCAGGTGTAGCTTGCTCAGTGGCAACATAAATTCTTGCTCTAAGTTCGGGTGGAGAAGCCAGCACAGGAAGTACAAACATGATATCCTTGATCAAACCCCATTTAAAAAATAAATAAATAAAATCGAGTGGTGTCATGTATAGGGAATGTGGGGCCATCAATTGGTGCATCACAGCCAATCCATTGACCTGGAAAGCGGTCACAGAGAAAATCCTGAGCATCAGGCAGTTAGTGGGGTGGTGCACCATCTTGCATGAAGTAAACATTTTGTTCTTGGTCACCTTCATCGATTTGTGGCATCAAAAATTGTTGTAACATATCCAAGTACACTATCCCATTGACGGTTCTCGCATGGAAGAAAAAGGAGCTGTACACTTTGTTCTTGCTCAATGCACAAAAAACTTTCAGTTCAGGGCTATCACGAACTTGTTGCAATGTTTGATATGGATTTTCACTGGCTCAAGTCATACAGTTATGTGTGTTAACCTTGCCACTTAAGTGAAAAGTCGACTTGTCAGAAAAGATGATTTTGTCCAAGAAATGTTCATCCTCTTGTAATCGATTTAACATATCTGCACACACGAAAGTTCTTGCGAGCAATTTTATCAGTGTCTTTTATTGCTTGTACGATCATCAATCTGTACGGTTTCAAATGCAAACGGTTTCTCAACACATGCCAATCAGTTTGTGAGATGCACGCTGGGTTGATTTCGTAGGGCTGTTGACAAAACATTGTCTCACTTGCTCCACAATGTCGTCTGATGTGCTTGGATGACCTGATGATTCCCCAAGTCTTACCAAGCACCCTGTTTCTATAGAACATTTATGCCATTCAATCTGTAGGCCTACCAGGAGGATTCTTTGCGTACTTGGTACAGAAATTATGCTGAACTGTTGTTCCCGACTTCGATTCTTCAAACCAAAACACACAGCTTGCACACTTGGGCACAGTGAAGGTAGCCTTAAAGCAACTGCCATTAGTGCTCGTTATGGTGCGATTCGGCACTAGCGAACTGCACGAGACAAAACTTGTATTTCCCTACAAATATACAGTGAGACGGAAGGATTCATGATTAAAATACAGGATCAAACAATAAACACCAGATATTACAGCAAGCATATTATTAAAGATCCCAATACCACAACAGATAAATGCAGACTTTGCAAACAACAAATAGAAACAGTAGATCACATCACAAGCAGATGTACAACACTAGCAAATACAGAATACCCCAGAAGACATGACAATCTAGCAAAAATAATACATCAACAACTTGCCATACAACATAAACTAATAAAACAACACGTTCCCACATACAAGTATGCACCACAAAATGTGCTGGAGAATGATGAATACAAATTATACTGGAACAGAACCATTATAACAGATAAAACAACACCACATAACAAACCTGACATCATACTCACCAATAAAAAGAAGAAATTAACATAACTAATCGAAATATCCATACCCAATACAACAAATATACAGAAGAAAATACGAGAAAAAATTGAAAAATACAATCACCTCTGTACGTACTATGAACTAATTTATACGAATTTTCAAAGTTGTTAAGTTCTTTTTGAAACACACTGTACTGTCGTATGTAACATATCTTTTAAATATAATTTTTGTCATGTTACTATGCCTGACATTTGAAAAAGCCATCATGGTACTGGCTCCATGCAAAGAAAATGTAAATAGGTAAATAAATAAATGTAAAAGTCAGCTACTGCACCACCAGTAACTTATGTAGGGGACTTAAGCCACAATATGAAACTGTCAGATACAGGTCTTGATGCCTCTGGCATTTATACGATTACCAGCAGCCAATGCTACAAATATTATACAGACCAAACAGATGGAAATTTCAGAACTTGATTTAAAGAACATACAGACTGCAACGGACTATAAAAATGTAATAAATCAGCAGTAGCAACAGACTAATGACACAGACCACCCTTTGAAAACCAAACACAATCTTGAAATTTTGCACAAAATCAGAAAAAGTAAAAGAATGTAGGTCATGGAAGAAAAATGGTGGTAATATCCTTAATGAGATAACAGAATTCTTCAATAGCCTCAAACCAATCCTAATACTATAGATTTAAAATGTGGCAGTGTGAAACAAAATACTATCAGACTGTAAGTGTTGTGAGTAACGCAGGAAAAAGCCAGTAGTCGTGCAGATGCAAGCTTTGGGATGTTAAAATTATAATAATATTATTTATAATAATATTAATTATAATAATATAAGTGAACAAGTGACATAAAAAGTATGATCATCATGTCGTAACAGCTGATGCAAAACTATGAGAATACTGCAGAGGCTGTGGTACCAATTACAATACTGCCAGCACAAAAGACAGTACTGGATAATGATTTCCAGGCACCCACTGCCAGCTCCTCTCCCCAAATACTTCATCATCAGAAGAGAAAACAAAACAGTTCTAGGTTAATTTAGACTAAGATATTTTACCTTGAAGTAACATCTGTACCCACAAACAAATAATAACAAGCAAAAAATGCTCGAAATGCGTTGCAACATATTAAATTAAAACAAAAATAAATAAATGTGCCTGCTAGTAGAAAAATACAAATAAAGACAGTCATGGTTCCTGAACTTAGCCAGCATGGACACAATTAATTACTTCATCTGATTTTCCAAGTAATTTTTATAGTTGGAGAGGAGAGATATGAACGATTCCTTACCATTACAGTTGCTAGTCTTGTTTCTTATATGTGAAACTTATCATCTGTAGTTATAGATTAAACAGCACTCTGTTAACTTACCCTGTTATCTCCTGATATATTGCTGAATCAACCACACTAGTAACCAACATTTCACACACTAACATCAGTACTGCACTGATTTGGCGTCCTTGATTGAACCAGAGATCAAAAATTGCTGGTATAGATGCCCAATAGGTTCCCAGAAAAGGCACAGCTCCTAATATTGTTGCTATTACTGAAATAAAAGTTTAGTAATCAAGTTACTGCACTATTTAATATTTACAGACACGAATCTAAAAAGTGACTTAACTAGGAACTGTAATGCAGAATACTTTTTTGTGTTTATAAAAGATTATTAAACTAACTAAAATGTACTCACCAGTTGGTATATACACAACTGTGACTTCAAATAAATTATGGATGAGCCAAGTCCATAACCCATGGAAAAGTGCCATTTTGAATGATGCCTTGAACACACTTCCGACAGCATCTTCAAGTGCAACAGCAAACCTACATATATACAGAAAAATTTAATAAAGTTAAAACCGATATGGTCGTCACACATCTCCTCTCTTATTAAAAATAAACTGTCAAGCATGAAAATCATTTACACACTATTCATTTCTACTCAATTTCATACATAGCAGATCCAGTAACTTTGATATGTGACAAACAAATATTACCTTCAGGCTTGGTCAAATAAACTGTCAACCATGAAAATCATTTACACACTATTCATTTCTACTCAATTTCATACTTAGCAGATCAAGTAGCTTTGATATGTGACAAACAAATATTACCTTCAGGCTTGGTCAAGGCACGAGTGATAATGTAACAATGTGAAGTTAGATAGGTGCAGTCAATGATTTTATAATCCTTTCCATTTTAAATTGGCTTAATCACTATTTCTGCATTATTTTTCGGTGTTTTACAATTTTTAATCCACAGAATGAGTGTTTGCGACTGCAACCATGTATGGCCACGTGGGGTCTGTGATGTCTGGTAGTCCCAAGTAGACCTGTAGTGCTTCACACTCGATACATCTATTTAACTTACGTTTTTACAACAGTTCTGCTACTACGGGACTGGCAAGTAGTGTCATTTCTGCCTGTTTCGATATCTGTTTTGACATTTACCAGGTCATTGTGTACTTCTAAGTTGTTTCAAGGATATTTCAAGGTTAGAGTGACTTGTTTACTCATATATAATGAAATACTATTTTGTAATTTATGGTGAAATGTCCACTAAAATACCAGAAGAGGTACACATCTGGCATCGTTTACTTTTTGAGTCCCAAAAGAGTTGTTACCAAAACATTTGTGAAGTTCATCCACGCGCAATAAATACTTGTAAATGCCGAAGGTTCTCAAAGTTCAAATCTAGTAATTTAGATCTTTCTGACTCATATCTATCAGGCAGACCAACAACTGTAGACAATGACAATTTAAAGGCAGAAGTGGAATTAAATCCATGTCAAACAACTGAGGAACTGTCAACCACTTTTAGCCAACCATGGTTTACCATCCATGAACATTTGCTGCAGATTGTTAAAGACAAAAAAAGGTACCTGGTCCATCACATGCAACTTATTGCTTCAGCAAAACAATACAGAAATGTTTATTGACTGCTTGCTCACTGGAGATTCCATCTCCACATATTTTGCTCAAAAACCCACTTATTTTTATCGATCTGGCACTGACAATTTGCAAACTATATGGCAATAGGTTGTTAATAATGGGGATAATTACATCATTGATTAAAAATAAAAGTTTGTTGATAATTTATCTGATCTGTTTAAATTCAATGTAAAAAAATGACACTACTTTCTGGTTCCCCTAACATTTCATTATTAAAATGTTTGCATTTAAACCAAGTTACCTTTGTTGTGTGACTGCATGTGGTGCTAGACAGAGTCTCGTGTAATTCAGGTCAGTTAAATCATCCCCCAATGCTCTTCCCAAAATTTAAATTATTTCAATAGTGCTTTCTAACTTACCCAGTGATTTCCATATGTAAATTCCTCTTTGAGAGAGTTCACTTGGCATTATAGAGTATTTCAAGTCATTTATACCATGTAGATCCCCCACAGTTTCTCTGCTAGCTTAAACTGATTAAAACCCCAATCTAATATCATATTTAGAGCTCTTTTCATGGATTATTTTAAAACTTACTGAAATTCTTTTGTCAATTGCAACACGTTATACGAGGTGTTTTTATATGTTGTCTGGCTTGTAGATACCAAGTAATTACAATCAATCCCTTTCTTGATTTTGTTGGGATTGTGAGAGATCCTTCGTGATCAATCATGGTTCAAATTGATATGATTTTCATGGTGGTTCCTTTATGTGGCCACCAACGTGGAGAAGATGAAGCCTGCTAGCCAGCTTATTGCCAGTAATGTATTATTAATTTCTCCTGTGTGTCACCACCTCTTCCAAAGGATTATCAGACCAGTTATTCTGTGAAATATATGAGTAATCAAGCCATGCAATGAACCTTTTGCCATCTGCAATCCTTTGTCCAACACGTGAGCAATTAGTAACTGTATTGCGTAAAGCCTGATGTTTCTGTGTACAATGAATGGGAGGTACTATGAGTGAGATTTAGCATATTTTACATGCACCTAAATAAATATTGAATAATTTGAACTTAAACACTTTCATTAGATTACAGTTAGTGTTCCCACTTTCTCTTGATTTGATGAATAAACTGGATATGGATAGAGGTGGACCCTGGTACAATAAAGCCTATAAATTTGAACACATTTCGGGTAGTTACACACTTGAATAGTATGGAGCATACCAGTTACTGTACTGTGCAATCAGTACCAAGCACAAAACAGTCAAAGCTCACCTCACCTTTTGGAAACTTATGGGGAGAATGTTGGAATGAGATTTATGAAGCAAACACCTGCATTACTTAGTACTTTGAATGTTGATTTACCCTAAAATAATCAAGAATGAAACTGGATGGAAGTATGAAGCAGGGATGGATGGCATGATCTAGATCATTATCAAACAATAAAGGAATAAAAAGCATTGATGTGAATTATTTTCAACTTACAACAAGCAATACGGCAGATAAGATGCCACTTTGATATCACCGGTCCCTGAATCTAATGATTACGTACTAACACTAGCAGCAAGCAAGGGAGCTCACAAGTCACAAACAGATCATTAGAATTACTCTTGACACACGCCGTACACAATACAAAAGATATTACTATGAAACACACAGTCCCTAAAAATTAAGTGTGACAAGTTAAGATAGCATGCAAAACTGATTCAAGCTCCTGTCTCTACCTTTCATGGGCAGTGTGCTCACACGTACATTAATACCAATTAAAATAATAATAATAATAATAATAATAATAATACAGGATCAAACAATAAACACCAGATATTACAGCAAGCATATTATTAAAGATCCCAATACCACAACAGATAAATGCAGACTTTGCAAACAACAAATAGAAACAGTAGATCACATCACAAGCGGATGTACAACACTAGCAAATACAGAATACCCCAGAAGACATGACAATCTAGCAAAAATAATACATCAACAACTTGCCATACAACATAAACTAATAAAACAACACGTTCCCACATACAAGTATGCACCACAAAATGTGCTGGAGAATGATGAATACAAATTATACTGGAACAGAACCATTATAACAGATAAAACAACACCACATAACAAACCTGACATCATACTCACCAATAAAAAGAAGAAATTAACATAACTAATCGAAATATCCATACCCAATACAACAAATATACAGAAGAAAACAGGAGAAAAAATTGAAAAATACATCCAACTGGCTGAGGAAGTCGAGGACATGTGGCGTCAGGATAAAGTTGACATTATACCAATTACACTATCAATTACAGGAGTCATATATATACAACTACAGAAATCTGTAATTATATCTAAAAACAAAGATGATGTGACTTACCAAACGAAAGTGCTGGCAGGTCGATAGACACACAAACATACACACAAAATTCAAGCTTTCGCAACCAACAGTTGCTTCGTCAGGAAAGAGGGAAGGAGAGGGAAAGACGAAAGGATGTGGGTTTTAAGGAGAGGGTAAGGAGTCATTCCAATCCCGGGAGCGGAAAGACTTACCTTAGGGGGAAAAAAGGACAGATATACACTCGCCACACACACATATCCATCCGCACATACACAGACACAAGATGTCTGCTTGTGTCTGTGTATGTGCGGATGGATATGTGTGTGTGTGCGAGTGTATACCTGTCGTTTTTTCCCCCTAAGGTAAGTCTTTCCGCTCCCAGGATTGGAATGACTCCTTACCCTCTCCCTTAAAACCCACATCCTTTCGTCCTTCCCTCTCCTTCCCTCTTTCCTGACGAAGCAACCGTTGGTTGCGAAAGCTTGAATTTTGTGTGTATGTTTGTGTGTCTATCGACCTGCCAGCACTTTCGTTTGGTAAGTCACATCATCTTTGTTTTTAGATATATTTTTCCCACGTGGAATGTTTCCCTCTATTATATTCGAAATCTGTAATTATTGATACATGTTCAATTACCCAAAAGTTCCTAAATGCAATGTAACATATACTGTACAGTTAAAAGGAAGTCACGCTTGATCAAGGTCCGCGTCACTTTCCATTTTTGACCAGACATAATGTCTGAGAATATAAAGAATAATAATAATAATAATAATAATAATAATAAAAGCAGAAATAATACATTATTAAAACACAGTCATTCTTTTGGTGAAGACGGCGTTTCTAGTGGAGTATAATAATGCACTGATTGGACAGCATCCCTCCTGAGAGCCGACAATCTCAAGGGATTTTTACCAGGATTATTTTACTCATCATGCCTTCATGATTTTACAACCCAAGTCTTGTATATGACAATGACTGCAGTATCAAGGACAATGACAGACCTGCTTGTCTGTATCACCGGTAGTGTGCCCAGCTACAAGCTTTCACCAAGAGTAGCACATGGGTCAGTAGAGATGTCCCACTACACTTGTTAGACCCTGGCCATCTACTCTACTATGAATTCTGCTTGCATATTGGACTCGACTTGGTTTGCATTCTGGCCAGACTTTTATTTGCTTCTATTGATAATCACACCACAACTGTTTTTTTGAGAACTGTGAGTTAACATATTTAACACATTATTGGCTGAGAGCATCAGAGAGCACATTACATTTTGCTATAAAGTTTGCATCAGTCAGTCAACAGTCTTGCCATGTTGGATACACTGGTTCTCATCCAATGGCTGAAGTCAAGCAATGTCGGTGGCATTGTATGTACAAACAAACATGGCAAGCAATAATATGCTGACACAGTGTCAAAGGGACTGAGTCACACATTACATACCTGACAAAGAACTTGCATATTCAGGCCTTGCGGCTATCTATTCAGGCCTTTTGGCTATCAAATATTTCTTTGAAAGGAGTATTTCAGAGAGGCAGGAAAGCACTGGAAAACCCATCACGAAGTTTCATGGCTTACTTTAATAAAAGGGTAGCCCTATCAGCATGGAAACATGCTGACTTCCAGAGTGCAATAGTAAGGTACTTGGCCACAGAGCAAATCAGGCAACCAACTTCCACATCACGTAATTAAGATTCAGAATTGTTCTTCTCACACAATTATAGCCATGACAGTCCTGCAATTTGTTTTCAATGTCAGAAACATGGTCACATCACTTGCTCTGTCATAGAGTTTTGTGCAAGGTAATGATGCCAAACCACAGAGACACAGTGCCTAAAATGGAAAAACTAGGAAACCGTAAATGGACAACCATCAAAAACTGTTAGTGGACTTAAAATTTTAAATAAAGCAATATTGTTCCTAGTAGGCATGGAAGCAACCATGTGAATCGCAACTGAAATACATACTCAGCTCGTGGATCTATATTGCAAACAAACAATAAGAGTTACAATATATAGCAAACATCAGTTAAAAATAAAATGGACACTTCAAATTCAAGTGTCATATAAACATGTAGGAAGGAAAATATCCACATTACTTACTATATCTTTTACCACTAAGAATCTATTTGGTCTTAGTATGTTGAAATAATTTTGTATTACCTTCAACAACAAAATTCACTTACTTTCTGTTGTAATTTCTTTCCAAAGGGTACATGAATTAGATACTAAATCATTCAAGCAATTTTCTTCCATGTTAGGCTGTGCAAAGGAAGTGCATACATGTGTTTATGTCAAGCTATTATGAGCTTCTTGTTTAACATCTACTTTCTGGGTTTCAACGACAGAGGTCATATGGAAGCCTAACAGCACACTTAGACATTGTGAGACATCAAAAGAAGTAAATTCTGAAGATATTGTAGAAATGTACACTATTTCTTGCCCTAAAGTCCACCTCTATATTATAAGGAGACAAATGCTACACCAAGTTTAATTTGTCCAATGTACAGTTTTCATTGCACTTGGATTCACAATAATTACATCAGTATTAGTGACTCATTTTGGAATTTACAGTGCCTCTGTCATTCAGAATTACCTAGAGCAGGTGATTAGCAAAATCCCTGCATGTTGCAATTACACTATCTGATCAAAGTATCCAGACACCTACTAGTGAACATTAATATGGAAAATGTTCATCTCTTGTCTTCATGACAGCTTGAACTCTGTTGGTGACACAGCCAATGAGGTGTCTGAATGTCTACGAAGGAATGCATACTCTTCCTCAGAGTTGAAATCAGAGAAGTTTTGATGTAGGACACTGGGGTCCAGAGTGAAGTTGACATTCTCACTCATCCCAAAGGTGTTCCACTGGGTTCAGGGGCAGGCCAGTTCAAGTTTAGGAAAGTTATTGTCCACAAACCATTGCCTAAATGATGCTACTTTATGAGAGGGTGCATTGTCATTCTGATACAAATTAGGCAGAAAACATCTTCCGAGAATGTCCTAAATGCTTTCTCCGAAAATTATTTCGAGCAGTTAGTCCACGAACCCACGTGAATTGTAAATGGTTGCGAAAACACACTTGACCTCTTACCCACAAATAATCCAGAGCTGATAGAGAGCATCATGACTGATACAGGGATTAGTGATCACAAGGTCGTTGTAGCTAGGCTCAATACCGTTTCTTCCAAATCCACCAGAAACAAATGCAAAATAATTTTATTTAAAAAAGCGGATAAAGTGTCACTAGAAGCCTTCCTAAGAGACAATATCCACTCCTTCCGAACTGACTATGCAAATGTAGATGAGATGTGGCTCAAATTCAAAGATATAGTGGCAACAGCAATTGAGAGATTCATACCTCATAAATTGGTAAGAGACGGAACTGATCCCCCGTGGTACACAAAACAGGTCCGAATGCTGTTGCAGAGGCAATGGAAAAAGCATGCGAAGTTCAGAAGAACGCAAAATCTCGAAGATTGGCTAAAATTTACAGACGCGCGAAATTTGGCACGGACTTCAATGCGAGATGCCTTTAACAGGTTCCACAATGAAACATTGTCTCGAAATTTGGTAGAAAATCCGAAGAAATTCTGGTCGTATGTAATGTACACAAGCGGCAAGATGCAGTCAATACCTTCGCTGCGCAGTGCCGATGGTACTGTTATCGACGAATGTGCCGCTAAAGCGGAGTTACTGAACACAGTTTTCCGAAATTCCTTCACCAGGGAAGACGAATGGAATATTCCAGAATTTGAAACACGAACAGCTGCTAGCATGAGTTTCTTAGAAGTAGATACCTTAGGGGTTGTGAAGCAACTCAAATCGCTTGATACGGGCAAGTCTTCAGGTCCAGATTGTATACCGATTAGGTTCCTTTCAGATTATGCTGATACAATAGCTCCCTACTTAGCAATCATATACAACCGCTCGCTCACCAATAGATCTGTACCTACAGATTGGAAAATTGCGCAGGTTGCACCAGTGTTTAAGAAGGGTAGTAGGAGTAATCCATCGAATTACAGACCTATATCATTGACGTCCGTTTGCAGTAGGGTTTTGGAGCATATACTATATTCAAACATTATGAATCACCTCAAAGATGAACGATCTATTGATACGTAATCAGCATTGTTTCAGAAAACATCATTTTTGTGCAACACAGCTAGCTCTTTATTCACACGAAGTAATGGCCGCTATCGACAGGGGATCTCAAGTTGATTCCGTATTTCTAGATTTCTGGAAAGCTTTTGACACCATTCCTCACAAGCGACTTCTAATCAAGCTGCGGGCCTATGGGGTATCATCTCAGTTGTGCGACTGGATTCGTGATTTCCTGTTAGGAAGCTCGCAGTTCGTAGTAATAGACAGCAAATCATCGAGTAAAACTGAAGTGATATCAGGTGTTCCCCAGGGAAGCGTCCTGGGACCTCTGCTGTTCACTGCCCAGTGGTGTTGCTTTTTACACCACCTTTTGCATTGCTTAGCACTGACTACATGAAAGTGTGACATATGAGAAATCCTTGACCACTCTATCCCAACCTGTTTTAACTCCTAACATTGTTCTGCTAGCTGGACTGCTGGTAGCATTTTGTAACTCACAAATGATTCCCTCTGCTGTTTTCATGCTATTTTTACAACCACATTCCACAATGTGTGATGGTCCCTGTCAATCATACATGAGGCCTAGTCGTGGTTTATCCATAGTTGTCCCTTCCAGTTTCCACATAACAATCACGTCACCTAAAGTCGACTCAGGCAGCTTTATAAGTGTTGAAACGTCCCTGATGGACCTGTTACTAGTCCATGTTCGAAGACACTGACCTCCCCTGACTGACCCATTCTGCTGTTACTGCTTCTTTTCTGACGATACAACACTCCCACCCTCCTTTTATACTGGCAGGTTCACCTCTCAAGACCTCTAATGCTAAATTCCGCATTACTTAGGGGTGTCTGGATACTTTTTATCAGACAGTGTATGTAGGTGACATGACTTTCATAGGAGCTGCCTGCACAGGTGGACACTCCCCCCCCCCCCCCCCCCCCCCCCCAAACACACACACACACAAGCTTCAAATTAATTTCACAGAAATGGCAATTTCCAACACAGCATTGTAGCACACCTTGTTTTGCAAACAGGAGGAATCAGAACACAGAACAGCCTATTAGGTTCCTCTTGAAGACAAAGAAGTTGTCCCAGCAGAATTATGCTCAAATAGGGAAACAATTCCAAGCGGCTCTTTATGTGACACAGATATCTACTTCTATGGTGCTACAACAATGGAAATTCCTGGACAGAATGTCTTATTGTGCCCACCACTAACAAAACTGTAACTTTCCCAATTAATTGTTGGATGATTAAAATCTCCATTGATGATTACAGTATGATTGGGAAACTCATGTGCAAGTGAACTGAGATTTTCTCTGAAGTTTTGGGTTTATGTCAGAAGGTGAGTCTGATGGGTGACAGAAGTATCCAACTACCATTTTATGCCCACTCCTGATACTGAGTCTTGTCCAAACAATCTCACATGCAGCTTCAATTTCTATCTCAGTTTCGAGTTTCTTGTCTACTGCAAAAACACACCACCTCCATTTCCCATTTGCCTTTCCATTTCTATGAGGGCTGTTACAATACACCTTAGACTAGAGGGTTCCCCACATAAGGTAATCGCACACTGTCAGATCAGGTGACCTGTGTAGCCAGCTGGGGCTGTGACCAGACTGACCTCAGTCAACAACTCAAGTCAGGCGTAAAGAATGTGTAAATGTACTCCAAGGTTTGGCCGACTGTCTGGACAGTTGCTCCACCCTGTTGGAAGTAACTGTAGGTCACGGGGTGTGGTTGAACACATACATTCATGTCCAGTTGTATCAGCTCATCCAGGTCACTTTTATTTACCCCACCCTGTAATGAGAATACACACATCCACAAGCACAGCCATACAGACACTCAAAACTATGCGCAAGTGGCAGGAGAAGGGGGAACACAGGGAGAACTATAGTTCATCATGTTTGTTGGTATGAGATCATTATGGAGATGCTAAACAATCTCTAGTGACTGACATTACAACAGAGATGCTGACATCACAGACAGATTTACTACTGATATTCAAAGAAAATGCATTCTGGGATGAGTCGGCCGACATATTATGTTATTTGATTTCATCTCGTGGAATAGCGACAATAAGAAAAAAATTGGAGGTCATACAGAGGTTTATTGAGTCACTCTTCCCATGCCCTATTTGCAAATGGAACAGGGAAGGGGGCATCAACTAGTGGTACCAAAGACACACACTGCCATAAGGTGGCTTGCATAGCACAGCTGCAGAAACATAGAACTGGTTTTGTGAACAAATTCAGCTGAATCCATCAAAGATAACATAGCGCACAATGAAAATAAAGTGGTAATTGGTTAGTTTAACTGTCTGCCAGTATGCTTTAAGATACTGACTAACTGTTCAAGACAGCATCCTATTTGTATAGAACACATATCCTATTAGGTATTCATGTCACCCATCCTTCACATTAAGATTCTCACAATATTATATGCTGGACACATGAATTGGTCAACAACTGATGAAAACATTAAAGCATCTGACACACTTACATACCAACTGCTCCCTGCAACAAGGTTTCCACTTATATGTGCCATACAGATGGGCAGGCAGAAAGGTGCCATATCTGACATCATCTTAGATACAGGGGACAAAAATATGATTTATTCGGTCACACCGGCAGTGACATGTCAATCTATTACACTTCCCTGACAATGGTTTACTACTCAATGAACACACTATTTATCTCTAGGGCAGCTTAAGAATGCAGACGTGATAAGCAGGAGACATACTCAAGATTGACCAAGGTCAATATCTTGCAGTTACACTCTGTTCGTCTAGTCTAGTCAGAGGCACCCACTGGTCACCCTTGGGCATGATTCAAATACATACTCAGGCTCGCAGACAGCCTAGTCACAAGATGTGACAGTAGCACTTGTAGCATATAAATACAAAAACTATAGCATCTGTGACAATGCATAGGAGTACTGCACAAATATGAATAGCACCCCTTCCCTAACCCTGGCATGTGGTGCTGACAAATTATGTCTCAAAACATGTGTTTTTAGAATACATTCATTTTCTGTTCACCACATCATCATCATCATCATCACCACCATCACCATCAGTGTTCTTATCCACCATCTGGTTGCTTGTGCTGCTTCTTCTCCTCCTCCTCCTCCTCCTCCTCCTCCTCCTTCTTCCTTTCACCATTCCTTCTACAGCATCCATCAGTAAACAGTCTCTTCACATACATGACATTTATATATATTTATGTATCATGGGCACTGTGTCTTTACTTGTGACATTACCAGTATACAATAGCTGTCTTAAAAACTTCCGCTGCAAATTTATGCAATGCCATTAATAAAGAAAGAATGCTCACTTAGACTACACATATATAAATGTAAACATCTGAAGATAAGTTCGCAGGGATCTTGAAATATCATCAGGGAAAAATAAATGCCTAACAAGGCAACTAGTTGCAGCTAATTCGTTATATATTACCTTCAGCTTCAACACTTGCGATACCCTAATACATCCATAACAAACAAGAATTATTCAATAAAGTTAATATTAGAAAAATAGAAAAACATAATATGGCAAAGAGATAGGCAATCTCTGTTAATTTCAGCTGACAATGAATTAAGAGTAATTTTGCGAATTCCTTCCACAGGCCAGGTTGAAACCACTCGTGGGCTGTATCTGGCCTGTGGGCCACTCGTTGCCCAACTTTGAACTAATCTATTAAAACTTCTGCTTGTGTGCTTGGAACTGATTTCATTATGTTCTGGGTGGACTCTTATTTGCTTACTATTGAAGTCTGTAACTGGACTTCATTTGAGATCTGTAACTTCATAATATGTAACCTACACTATGAACGTGATAAGTTTTGGTCACCTGTCACAACTAATAGATTTGGGGTTAAACCAGGGATTTGGTTCTGTATAACCAATCATATCCCCATTCTGATAACAAAATAAGTATTTACATATAATGACTATGCACTTCTGTTATGTATATGACTGGTTGTTTGCATGTGGAGCACTAATGAGTACACTAATGAGTATCCACAACAACACTAAAGTGCCTCTACCTAAGACAGTTACATTCAAATAGGCATCAGTCCTCAGGCTGTTTGTGTAGCCACCAGTTTGCTTTAGTTTACAGAACACTGCGTGCATCTAGCTGTATGTCTAAAAGCTTGATTGGGTTTGTACCATATTACCTCCTAATGGGACAGAAGTAAGAGATTCGAATTTTAAAAAGTGCTGTAATTGTAGATCTGCATCAGGAATGCTATTTTAGTAGGACAATAACAACAAAAGTTGGCATAGCCCAATCTACAACGTTGTATACATTGCAGAGGTTCAAACCAATTGGTGCCAATGCAAGGGTTTCACAATCTGGAAGACCTCAAGTAACATCACACAGGGGAGATCAGTTCATGTGTGTCCAGAATAAATGTCAGAGGACTCATACTGCCCCTGAAATTTGTGAGGAAGTAAAGAAGTTAGCGAGGAAGTAAATAGCAAGCAAGCAATCCCAATCCCTGTCTCAACAGTGCAGCACCATCATCATGAACAAGGTTTAAAGGGGTACTTAATGGCCTAAAAACCTTTACTATGCAAACAAAATAGGTGAAAAGGCTGAAATGCGCACAGCAACAGAAAAACTGGAGCATGTAGCAATGGTACAAGGTGTCAATCACAGAAAAATCTAAGTCTGAAGCATTTGGAAACCATTGTCAAATGTCTGTCTGTCAACTCCATTGAGAACGTATGAAGAGTCAGTGTGTGATGCCAATGTGAAGCACAGTGGAAAGCTGGTCATGGTGTAGGCATATTTTGAAGGTGGTAAAGTCAGTGATCTAGTGATGATTAATGGGACATAAAGAAGGAAGGATACCACATGTTACTCATCAACAATGCAATTCCATCTGGTAAGAGACTTGCTGATTGAGAGTTTGTTTTGTAGGAGGACAATGATTCCAAACATGCTTCTAAATTGTGCAGAAAGTATGTCAATGGAAAAGAGAGATATAGGGAACTGAAGAATATGATCTAGTCAAGTCAATCACTTGATGTAAATGCCACTGAACTCTTACAGGATAAACCTTACAGGGAGATGAGAAAACTGATGTCGTCTAATGTTGAAGATCTATGACATAATTTACAGATGTATTGGAGTGCAATATCTACTGAAACACTACAAAATTTTATCTCCAGAATGCTAAGAGTTTGTGCTACTGTTCCGAGAGAAAGGGTTGGATACTTTGAAGAGGTGGAAATCCACACCATGATGCATTGCACTTAATGAAGTAGAAATTAAATATTTATTTTATTGTTCTACTTTGTATGTGTTTACACGCTGAAATAAAATAAACAGTTTTTATCACAGGTTGGCAAAAAGTTTTAATCGTTAGTGTACATCTGTGGTTTGTCTAATAAATGGTATATTTTTCCAACTACAACACAAGTGCAACCTGAAGATGGCTATGTACTTTCCTTGCATAAATTTAAATTTTTCTCTTCTTTTTCTAACATAAAGTAGTATAAATGTTGTGTTTTGTGTACTCTACTGGCTTACAAGGCAGACTGGCTCAAAATCCAACGGGTACACAGAAAAAGAATTCCCCAGTTCTTGAAGTTTGTCTTGACAGGATATTAAGCATTCTCCAATGAGAATCCAATAGCTCAGATTTTTGAGTTGTTCTATTACATGGCCCTAAGTGAAAATGTAGGCCCATGACACTGCAATCCTCTGAATATGCTCAATGTCCCCATTAGTACAACATTACATGAATCCCACAGTCACATAACAGCACTCCAGTATAAGTTGGACAAGCATTCTGCATGTAAACTTTTTAACAGTTAAAATATTAACAAATTGAACTGTGTCATTTGTATGATCTAGAACTGATTCTCCACAATAATTCCTCTTTGTGCTTCCACTGATTGTCACTCTGAAGATGTGCGCTGCTAATGGTATACAACTGTAAATCATTGTCCCAATTGATATCATACTTTTAAGTATTTTGCATTAAACAACTTTACATCTAGAATGATTTGTCAAACTTTACACTAGACTTTTTTTTATCAAGATATTACTGTAATTTTTAATAGATAGACAAATGGAAAAGAAAATTGAAGACCTGTTAGGTGACAACCAGTTTTGCTTTATGAAAGGCATAAGGACCAGAAAGGTAGTTGCACTTGGTAATGGAAACAAAGAAAAATCAGGACATCTATACAGTATTTGTAGACCTAGAAAATGCACCCACCTATGAAAAATGGGACAAGGTTTTCAAAAATCTCATGGAAATAGGTGTAAATCATGAAAAATAAGAATGGAACACCACGAACAAAGTGCTCATATTAAAATGGGTGTAAGACTGAGATGCAGTCTTTCTCCCCTACTGCTCAATCTGCACATCGAAAAAGGAATGATGGAAGTAGGACTGGGATTAAAATTCAGGTTGAAAAAGTATCAACGCTGAGATCTGCTGATGACACTGCGATTCTCAATGAAAGCAAGTACAATTAAGAAAGTACTGAAATGAACTGAGCATGGAAAATGGACAGAATAAACTGAAGGAAGGCGAAATTGATGAGTAGGAGCAGAAATCAGATAAGTGATAAAAGTAACATCAAAGTGGGGGATC
The DNA here is from genome assembly GCF_023864345.2 of Schistocerca serialis cubense. NCBI lineage: Eukaryota > Metazoa > Arthropoda > Insecta > Orthoptera > Acrididae > Schistocerca > Schistocerca serialis. The sequence goes on along the minus strand of NC_064642.1, from coordinate 627,847,676 downwards.
ATGAAATACATAAAATGATGGAATTATTCTACCTCAGAAGCAAACTAATATATAATAGAGGAAACATGGAGGACATAAAAACCAGATCAGTGCATCACATTATGCCTCATGGCAGAGGATAACACAACAGCCAGTTGACATTGTACAATCTTCAGGGCCATTATTTAATTTAATTTCAGCACAGGCAAAGAGGTTATTCCTTGCCAAAAGAAGGCTACTATCATTAAACGTTGTCCTTAATTTGAGGAAGAAACTCCTGAGAATGAATGTTTGAAGCAAAGCATTGTATGGAAGTGAATCATGAACAGTGGGGACAGCAGCACAAGAAGAGAATCGAGGCATCTGAGATCTGTTACTGAAAGGATGCTGAAAATTAGGTACACTAGTAAGATAAGAACTGAGGTGGTTCTCCACAAAATCTGCAATGATAGAAGTATATGGAAACCATTGACAAGACAGATATAAGGGATAGGGTGATGGGACATAAGACGACACAGAATAACTTCCCTTGTACTAGAGAGACTGATAGAGGGTAAAAACTGTAAATTAAGATCAACATTTAGATATATCCAGCAAATATGAGGTCAGTGGGTTTAAGTGCTACTCTGAGATGAAGAGGTTTGACATGAGAGGAAGTTGTGGAGGACTGTATCATGCCATTCAGGTAACTGAAGACAAAAAACTAACCTCTTAGACATGTTGGTAAACAAACTACTTCTGCGTATAAGGATGAATGTGTGAGTTTAGTGCCGAATCTACAGCCTGTTTAACCATGCAAACCTTGCTGTAGTAGTATTCAGTCTGAAAATTAAATTGATGAGCTCTCAATACTAGTCTATGCAGTGCAATCCACTTTACCCCTGCGTAATTACTGCAACAAACATCCATCTGGTTGCTGCATTTGATCCTTGGGGTCTCTCTACACTGTTACACACCACACTTCCCACCATTATCTAACTGACGATTCCTTGGTCCTTAAGGACAACTTCTATCAGTCAATCTCTCCAAGTTGTCACACTGAGTCATTAATTACCTAATTTCTTTTCTACCCCTATTCCATTCAGTACACCCTCATTAGTTATTCAATCTACCTACCTGATATTAAGTATTCTTCTGTCACACCACATTAGAAAAGCTTCTATTTTCTTCTTGTCTGTTTATTGCAATCGTCTCACCTCTGTACAAAGCCACATTACTGCCAAACATCTTCAGAAAAAAATTCCTAATACATAAAGTGATAATAAAAATCAACAAATTTCTCTACTTTGTAAATGTTCTTCTTCCTGCTGCCAGTTTGCACTTCATATCCCAATCAATTTCAATCATGACTGGTTTTGGACAATTATAAGGCTCTCTTCAGACAAACAAGTCTGCAGTAGGAAAACTGAGAAACTACTTAACACTTGTTTAGGTATAATAATGGAAACACTGTCCAATTGTTATGAAGTTGAGATGGTCAGGTTAGTCAGAATTAAACACAGGTTAATTCAACAGATAATCAACAAAATTATCTAAAGAAATCACAATTCAAAGGAAGAAAAAAAAGAGAAAAATTAAGAGAATGCCAATGCACAATATAAGGGAACTTAACACGACGAGGCGTTTGGGCGCCACACAACGGACACCAGGCTGTGGGCTGGTGACAGCTGCATGTGAATTTGAGATATGACACGGTGGCAGAAGGCAGCTGCGCACAAAAACTAGCCACTGTACTTAAGTTTTCAGCTTTGGAAATTAAAAAAAGTTCACGGGGACCAGGTCTGGAGAGTATGGAGGATGAGGCAGCACAGTGATTTCATTTTTTGTGCAATAGTCATACACGAACATGGATGAATGTTGGGTGCTTATCATGACGCAAGAGCCATGAATTGTCTCACCACATTTCAGGCCGTTTCCCACAGGAATCGCAACACTTCCCAATAGTACCACCAATTAACAGTTTGTCCCAGAGGCACAAATTCATGATGAACTAATCCTTCGAAGTCAAAGAAGACTATGAGCCTGGTTTTGACATTTGACTTGACCTGAAAAGCTTTGTTTGAACTTGGAAAATTTTTCCAAACTCATTGTGAAGATTAAACCTTGATCCCAACATCATAACCACAGATCCACGTCTCACCACCAGTTATGATTCTCTTAAGGAATATCTTGTTCTCATTCACGCAATCCAAAAGCTCTTCACAGATTGTGAGGCAAGCGCCTTTCTCGTCTTGATCCATGAGCCATGAGACGAACTTTGCAGCAACACAATGCATTTCAAGAGGCTGTGTTAGAATTTCCAACTGAGATGCTACACTCCTTTGCAGTCTCTCGAACAGTCAGTCATCGATTGGCATGCACAATTTCGTTGATGTTCCTGGCGTGAACATTGTCGGTAGACATTGAAGGGCATCCTGAATGAGGGTCATCTTTAACTTCTGTCCAGCCATTTTTAAACCATGTGAACAATTCATAACAAGGAGTAGAGCTTACTGCTCATGCAATCATCACCACAGACTACCTGCATCATTTGGTGTGTCTCTGTAAAGGTTTTATCAAGTTTCACGCAAAATTTAATGCAGACGCATTGCTCCTCTAACTCTGCTATCTCAAAATTTGCAAACTTCATGACATAACATTCTACTGAGTACAGCACTGAACAAAAACTAACAGACATACGACAGTGAAATTTATGGCAGTTACACATTAAACACAGGCGTGTGCAGGGATGCCAATAGCATTGCACTCCAACACACCATTGCTGTGATATTATGAATGTTCTGGGATTTTTTTAATAGCTCTCATCCACTGAATTACATTTGTAATAGGCTACAATGCTATCTCACTCCCTTCTCAACTACTGACTCCCTTTTATGTCCTTTGACTCATAACTGTAGTATGGTTTCTGTAAAATTTGTGATTAATCTTTGGCTCCTTGTATTTCACTCCTGCCATCTTCACAATTTCAGACAGGTAGTTTTTTCTAAACCTACAAGTGCTATTACATAGGTTTATACACTCCTGGAAATGGAAAAAAGAACTCATTGACACCGGTGTGTCAGACCCACCATACTTGCTCCGGACACTGCGAGAGGGCTGTACAAGCAATGATCACACGCACGGCACAGCGGACACACCAGGAACCGCGGTGTTGGCCGTCGAATGGCGCTAGCTGCGCAGCATTTGTGCACCGCCGCCGTCAGTGTCAGCCAGTTTGCCGTGGCATACGGAGCTCCATCGCAGTCTTTAACACTGGTAGCATGCCGCGACAGCGTGGACGTGAACCGTATGTGCAGTTGACGGACTTTGAGCGAGGGCGTATAGTGGGCATGCGGGAGGCCGGGTGGACGTACCGCCGAATTGCTCAACACGTGGGGCGTGAGGTCTCCACAGTACATCGATGCTGTCGCCAGTGGTCGGCGGAAGGTGCACGTGCCCGTCGACCTGGGACCGGACCGCAGCGACGCACGGATGCACGCCAAGACCGTAGGATCCTACGCAGTGCCGTAGGGGACCGTACCACCACTTCCCAGCAAATTAGGGTCACTGTTGCTCCTGGGGTATCGGCGAGGACCATTCGCAACCGTCTCCATGAAGCTGGGCTACGGTCCCGCACACCGTTAGGCCGTCTTCTGCTCACGCCCCAACATCGTGCAGCCCGCCTCCAGTGGTGTCGCGACAGGCGTGAATGGAGGGACGAATGGAGACGTGTCGTCTTCAGCGATGAGAGTCGCTTCTGCCTTGGTGCCAATGATGGTCGTATGCGTGTTTGGCGCCGTGCAGGTGAGCGCCACAATCAGGACTGCATACGACCGAGACACACACAGGGCCAACACCCGGCATCATGGTGTGGGGAGCGATCTCCTACACTGGCCGTACACCACTGGTGATCGTCGAGGGGACACTGAATAGTGCACGGTACATCCAAACCGTCATCGAACCCATCGTTCTACCATTCCTAGACCGGCAAGGGAACTTGCTGTTCCAACAGGACAATGCACGTCCGCATGTATCCCGTGCCACCCAACGTGCTCTAGAAGGTGTAAGTCAACTACCCTGGCCAGCAAGATCTCCGGATCTGTCCCCCATTGAGCATGTTTGGGACTGTATGAAGCGTCGTCTCACGCGGTCTGCATGTCCAGCACGAACGCTGGTCCAACTGAGGCGCCAGGTGGAAATGGCATGGCAAGCCGTTCCACAGGACTACATCCAGCATCTCTACGATCGTCTCCATGGGAGAATAGCAGCCTACATTGCTGCGAAAGGTGGATATACACTGTATTAGTGCCGACATTGTGCATGCTCTGTTGCCTGTGTCTATGTGCCTGTGGTTCTGTCAGTGTGATCATGTGATGTATCTGACCCCAGGAATGTGTCAATAAAGTTTCCCCTTCCTGGGACAATGAATTCACGGTGTTCTTATTTCAATTTCCAGGAGTGTATCTCTTTACCCTATATTGTAAGATAAGATGTACACTCAATATTGCCTCACATGTTCCTGCATTTCTATGGAACCCAAACTGATTTCCACAAGGTCAGCTTCTGCAAGTTTTTGCATTATTCTGTAAATAATCCACGTCAATATTTTGCAATATGAGTTATTAAACTGATACTTTGGTAATTTAAACATCTGTCAGCACTCACCTTTCACAGAATTTTTATTATCTTATTCTTCTTGAACTCTGTGGGTATTTCATCTGTCTCGTATATCTTGCATGCCAGAGGGAATACTTCCAAAATGGCTCGGTCTCCAAGTATCTCAACAATTCACAGGGAACGCTTCCTGGAGCCTGCTTTCGACTATGTCTTTCAGTATTCTGTTGAATCTTCTCATAGCATCATATCTCCGATCTAATTTTCATTTACTTCTTCATCCCTTTCTATAATACTACTTTCAAGTTAAATTCCTTTACATTGTCTTTCAATACATTTCTTCCACAATCCAGCCTACCCTCCTTTGCTTAGCACTGGCTTGCCATCTGAGCTCATGATATTCAGACAGCTGCTTCTCTTTTCTCCAAAGGTATCTTTACTTTTCCTGTAGATGGTATCCATTTTTCTCCTTGTCATACACACTTCTACAGCCTTGAATTTGTCCTCTACTCATACCTGATTGGCAATTTTGCATCTTAAGTCAACTTCATTTTTTAAGTGTCTGTATGCTATTGGCTGCTTCACTTGTTGCATTTTTACAGTTACTCCTTTCCACTATTAAATACAACATCTCGAATGTTATCCAAGGATTTCTTCTAGGCATTGTCTTTTTACCTATTTGGTTCTCTGCTGCCTTCACTATTTCACATTTCACAGTTATCCATGCCTTCTATTCCTTCCACTATTTCTGTCAATGGTTGCCTAATGCTCCCTCCCATGTTAGGCATATCTCCTTGAATTTCTACCTTTCCACAATTTCTTCAGTTTTAACATACAGTTCATAATCAATAAATTATCACCAGACATACTGCTCCAGAGGAGTGATGTGCATCCCTACAGCATCTTACCAATGAATGATACCTGCGAATGAAAACTGAAAAAAGTAAAGTAGGTGAGATGACAGATATTACGCAGGTCTGTTGTTTTCTTTGCTTGTGACAGGTCATACTGCGGGACAACACATACTGTCAAGATAGGAGAGTGATCGCAGCAACTTCGCATGAGGAAGAATGTGCTTAGGTACAAATAAACCTGTTCCATGTATCACTGACCTACTTTGAGGAGGCACAGAAGCTCCAAGAAGATATATAACTTTAATACTATAAATGATGTTTGAAACATGACAAATAAAATGTTACATTCAGATTAGTTCGTTTTATGTAGAAACTTTCTGTTGGATGTTAATATGGAGTTTATTAATGTGAAGCAAGTCAGTATTCTATTCAAGAGCGATTAGATTGGCAGTGTTAAGTTTGCGGATGTGGGGCTGAAATATTGTTTAAAACTAAAGGAAATTCAAACTATGTGAGAAATATATGGGTACCAAGAAGAGTGAAAAAGGGAAGAAGAATGAAGCAATGAGTGATAACATGATTCAAATAAAAAGAGTTCAGAAGAAGAAACCATTTTACATGAAGATGTATTGGGAAATTATGCTGTTGGCAATAGCAACCATATAAGTAACTGATTGGCAACAGAAAGTGTGCATATTAATACACACACACTGAAATACAAATATTAAGAAGAAGGGTGTTGCAAATGAGATACAATTAACAGTCTTGGAATTACAATTGACAAAGAAGATTTTTTAAGACTGCAAGACAGAAGCTCCCACAGTATGACCTGTCACAAGCAAAGAAAGCTCACTCATTTGTTACATAGTTTAATTCTTAATTTCTTTGCGTGTTTTTCGTACTTGCATTGTGTAATTCATAAATTTCGGGCGTATTATAGTATTTGAGAGTTGTAGCATCGCGTTTTAGTACCTGAATAGTGTAAATTCGCGTAGTCGTTTGTCTACTGTTTTGTTTTGAACGGCCAGTGTCGGTTGGTCGCAGTCAGTGTGCCCCCTGCCGCCGTTGGATAAGCAGCTGCAGCAGCAAGTCGTATACTCCTAGCTCACTCATTTGTTACATAGTTTAATTCTTAATTTCTTTGCGTGTTTTTCGTACTTGCATTGTTTAATTCATAAATTTCGAGCGTATTACAGTATTTGAGAGTTGTAGCATCGCGTTTTAGTACCTGAATAGTGTAAATTCGCGTAGTTGTTTGTCTACTGTTTTGTTTTGAACGGCCAGTGTCGGTTGGTCGCAGTCAGTGTGCTCCCTGCCGCCGTTGGATAAGCAGCTGAGCAGCAAGTCATATACTCCTAGCTCACTCATTTGTTACATAGTTTAATTCTTAATTTCTTTGCGTGTTTTTGGTTCTTGCATTGTTTAATTCATAAATTTCGGGCGTATTATAGTATTTGAGAGTGTAGCATCGTGTTTTAGTACCTGAATAGTGTAATTTCGCTTAGTCTCCTTCCGCCGCCGAGCAGTGTCAGCAGTGCGCAAGTAGCAGCATTACTGCATTTACTAGGCAATCTTGTATTTTAATAACCGTTTAAATTTTGTCGATTTGTTTGCGCTCTCTGTAGATTAGTTCAGACGTTCTTAGCAAAACAGTTTTTAGCATGGATAGGGACTGCAACTGCTGTGTTCGGATGCAGGCTGAGTTGGCATCCCTTCGCTCCCAGCTTCAGGCAGTGTTGGCTTCGGTCACACAGCTTGAGGCTGTTGCCAATGGGCATCACTGTGGGGGTCGGGATGGGGGTTTGTCGGGGATGGCCAGCTCGTCCCACGCATCCCCTGATCGGACTACGACTGTGGTTGCCCGGGATACTGCCCGCATTGAGGCTGATCCCTCACCTGTGGTAGAGTGGGAGGTCATCTCAAGGTGTGGCAGGGGGCGAAAGACATTCCGGAGGGCTGAACGGAAAGCCTCTCCAGTTTGTCTGACGAACCGGTTTCAGGCTCTGTCTCAGGCTGATACTGATCTTCGGCCTGACATGGCTGCTTGTCCTGTTCCAGAGGTTGCCCCTCAGTCTGCAAGATCCGGGCAGTCCCAGAGGGTGGGCTTACTGGTAGTTGGGAGCTCCAACGTCAGGCGCGTAATGGGGCCCCTTAGGGAAATGGCAGCAAGATAGGGGAAGAAAACCAATGTGCACTCCGTGTGCATACCGGGGGGAGTCATTCCAGATGTGGAAAGGGTCCTTCCGGATGCCATGAAGGGTACAGGGTGCACCCATCTGCAGGTGGTCGCTCATGTCGGCACCAATGATGTGTGTCGCTATGGATCGGAGGAAATCCTCTCTGGCTTCCGGCGGCTATCTGATTTGGTGAAGACTGCCAGTCTCGCTAGCGGGATGAAAGCAGAGCTCACCATCTGCAGCATCGTCGACAGGACTGACTGCGGACCTTTGGTACAGAGCCGAGTGGAGGGTCTGAATCAGAGGCTGAGACGGTTCTGCGACCGTGTGGGCTGCAGATTCCTCGACTTGCGCCATAGGGTGGTGGGGTTTCGGGTTCCGCTGGATAGGTCAGGAGTCCACTACACGCAACAAGCGGCTACACGGGTAGCAGGGGTTGTGTGGCGTGGGCTGGGCGGTTTTTTAGGTTAGATGGCCTTGGGCAAGTACAGAAAGGGCAACAGCCTCAACGGGTGCGGGGCAAAGTCAGGACATGCGGGGACCAAGCAGCAATCGGTATTGTAATTGTCAACTGTCGAAGCTGCGTTGGTAAAGTACCGGAACTTCAAGCGCTGATAGAAAGCACCGAAGCTGAAATCGTTATAGGTACAGAAAGCTGGCTTAAGCCAGAGATAAATTCTGCCGAAATTTTTACAAAGGTACAGACGGTGTTTAGAAAGGATAGATTGCATGCAACCGGTGGTGGAGTGTTCATCGCTGTTAGTAGTAGTTTATCCTGTAGTGAAGTAGAAGTGGATAGTTCCTGTGAATTATTATGGGTGGAGGTTACACTAAACAACCGAACTAGGTTAATAATTGGCTCCTTTTACCGACCTCCCGACTCAGCAGCATTAGTGGCAGAACAACTGAGAGAAAATTTGGAATACATTTCACATAAATTTTCTCAGCATGTTATAGTCTTAGGTGGAGATTTCAATTTACCAGATATAGACTGGGACACTCAGATGTTTAGGACGGGTGGTAGGGACAGAGCATCGAGTGACATTATACTGAGTGCACTATCCGAAAATTACCTCGAACAATTAAACAGAGAACCGACTCGTGGAGATAACATATTGGACCTACTGATAACAAACAGACCCGAACTTTTCGAATCTGTATGTACAGAACAGGGAATCAGTGATCATAAGGCCGTTGCAGCATCCCTGAATATGGAAGTTAATAGCAATATAAAAAAAGGGAGGAAGGTTTATCTGTTTAGCAAGAGTAATAGAAGGCAGATTTCAGACTACCTAACAGATCAAAACGAAAATTTCTGTTCCGACACTGACAATGTTGAGTGTTTATGGAAAAAGTTCAAGGCAATCGTAAAATGCGTTTTAGACAGGTACGTGCCGAGTAAAACTGTGAGGGACGGGAAAAACCCACCGTGGTACAACAACAAAGTTAGGAAACTACTGCGAAAGCAAAGAGAGCTCCACTCCAAGTTTAAACGCAGCCAAAACCTCTCAGACAAACAGAAGCTAAACGATGTCAAAGTTAGCGTAAGGAGGGCTATGCGTGAAGCGTTCATTGAATTCGAAAGTAAAATTCTATGTACCGACTTGACAGAAAATCCTAGGAAGTTCTGGTCTTACGTTAAATCAGTAAGTGGCTCGAAACAGCATATCCAGACACTACGGGATGATGATGGCATTGAAACAGAGAATGACACGCGTAAAGCTGAAATACTAAACACCTTTTTCCAAAGCTGTTTCACAGAGGAAGACCGCACTGCAGTTCCTTCTCTAAATCCTCGCACAAACGAAAAAATGGCTGACATCGAAATAAGTGTCCAAGGAATAGAAAAGCAACTGGAATCACTCAATAGAGGAAAGTCCACTGGACCTGACGGGATACCAATTCGATTCTACACAGAGTACGCGAAAGAACTTGCCCCCCTTCTAACAGCCGTGTACCGCAAGTCTCTAGAGGAACGGAGGGTTCTAAATGATTGTAAAAGAGCACAGATAGTACCAGTCTTCAAGAAGGGTCGTCGAGCAGATGCGCAAAACTATAGACCTATATCTCTTACGTCGATCTCTTGTAGAATTTTAGAACATGTTTTTTGCTCGCGTATCATGTCATTTCTGGAAACCCAGAATCTACTATGTAGGAATCAACATGGATTCCGGAAACAGCGATCGTGTGAGACCCAACTCGCCTTATTTGTTCATGAGACCCAGAAAATATTAGATACAGGCTCCCAGGTAGATGCTATTTTTCTTGACTTCCGGAAGGCGTTCGATACAGTTCCGCACTGTCGCCTGATAAGCAAAGTAAGAGCCTACGGAATATCAGACCAGCTGTGTGGCTGGATTGAGGAGTTTTTGGCAAACAGAACACAGCATGTTGTTATCAATGGAGAGACGTCTACAGACGTTAAAGTAACCTCTGGCGTGCCACAGGGGAGTGTTATGGGACCATTGCTTTTCACAATATATATAAATGACTTAGTAGATAGTGTCGGAAGTTCCATGCGGCTTTTCGCGGATGATGCTGTAGTATACAGAGAAGTTGCTGCATTAGAAAATTGTAGCGAAATACAGGAAGATCTGCAGCGGATAGGCACTTGGTGCAGGGAGTGGCAACTGACCCTTAACATAGACAAATGTAATGTATTGCGAATACATAGAAAGAAGGATCCTTTATTGTATGATTATATGATAGCGGAACAAACACTGGTAGCAGTTACTTCTGTAAAATATCTGGGAGTATGCGTACGGAACGATTTGAAGTGGAATGATCATATAAAACTAATTGTTGGTAAGGCGGGTACCAGGTTGAGATTCATTGGGAGAGTGCTTAGAAAATGTAGTCCATCAACAAAGGAGGTGGCTTACAAAACACTCGTTCGACCTATACTTGAGTATTGCTCATCAGTGTGGGATCCGTACCAGGTCGGGTTGACGGAGGAGATAGAGAAGATCCAAAGAAGAGCGGCGCGTTTCGTCACTGGGTTATTTGGTAACCGTGATAGCGTTACGGAGATGTTTAATAAACTCAAGTGGCAGACTCTGCAAGAGAGGCGCTCTGCATCGCGGTGTAGCTTGCTCGCCAGGTTTCGAGAGGGTGCGTTTCTGGATGAGGTATCGAATATATTGCTTCCCCCTACTTATACTTCCCGAGGAGATCACGAATGTAAAATTAGAGAGATTAGAGCGCGCACGGAGGCTTTCAGACAGTCGTTCTTCCCGCGAACCATACGCGACTGGAACAGGAAAGGGAGGTAATGACAGTGGCACGTAAAGTGCCCTCCGCCGCACACCGTTGGGTGGCTTGCGGAGTATCAATGTAGATGTAGATGTAGATGTAGAAGTTGACAGCCAACAGCATTAGCAGACAGTGACAAACAGTGACAGATTGCAGTGAACAACCAACTATTATGGAGTGGCTGGCAATAAGAAAGGCAGTCGCTCACCAACTGCAAATCACTGTCATTCCAATGTTACATGGTGAACAGCCGAGCGTACGTATTCCAAAATAAGTTTCAAATTTGTTTTTTAAACAGGACATTGTGTGTTGAGTTAGAATTGTGTTCATTTTTAGTAGAATTTCAAAAGAAAGGGTTGTTCAAGTATTATTATTGATTGGATTATATACCAATGTTTAACAGAAACATGGAATGGCATTTGAACGATTATTTAGGGCACAACAAGAGCAGTATTAGACAGGCCTACATGCTAAAATGGGACATTTATGTACTAAAATAGAGCAGTTAAGTACTGGTCTGGGAGGTCATAGCAAACTAATATTCACTAAGTTTAGGGAAGTTTTTGCTGAGCCAGCTACTGAATTAAATGTTAAAATGGACAGACAAAGCAATGCATTGCATGGACTCATTGCTGAATCATGTCAGGAAAACACAAAGCTAAGTAGAAATTAATAGAACTGAAAACCACAATACGAAATTTTACAGGGGAAGAACATAAGGACATAATTAAACTGTTTGATTTACACCTACATCTATACTCTGCAAACCATTCCATTCACACTCATAAGGAGCAAAGGAAGAGTGATTGTTTGAATGCCTCTGTGCATGCACTAATTATTCTTATCTTATCCTCACAATCCCTTTGTGAGCGATATGTAGCGGTTGTAGGACATTCTTAGAGTGATCATTTAAAGCCGGTTCTCGAAACTTCATTAATAAACTTTCTCAGGATGGTTTACGCATATCTTCAAGAGTCCTCCAGTTTAGTTTCTTCAGTATCTCCGTGACTCTCTCCCATTGATTAAACAAGCCTGTGACCATTCTTGCTGCCCTTCTCTGTATATGTTCAATATTGTCAGAAATTAGAGAAACGTAAATACAGATCTGAAACAAATTTCAGTCACTAGTGTCAGGCTTCAAATTTCAGAACAATGCACAGTTTCATATGAAACAGAAATTTTATTTTTCACTTTGACAACATTGAAGGGATGTGTTAATATTTTAACTGAGCAAAAAGTTCAGGAAAAGATTGAGTCATCTGTTAACACATTACTTTTGTATTATCCATAAACAATTTACTTGGGAGAAACTATGTAAATTTAATACACAACTACAGCTGAACTGGTGAAAATATATAAATGATTTCTGTGGACAGTTTAAAACTAAGTAGAATGATCTGCATTTTACAATATCATTTTATGTCAATACACCCAGAATGAATGATTTTGGCATAAAATCAGCAATAAGAGAGAGAAAATTACAGATGAGAAGAGAAGAGTAAGATTCAGCTGTTCATTTTGGTTTATCTTTGATAATTTGTGCCAAAGCTGGGACTTGAACCCAGGTCTCCTGCCTATTAGGAAGATTTGTTACTCACTCTACCACAGTGGATGACACAGCTGCACAGACAACCACAGTCCAATACCCTCCCCAGCACAACTTCAATTCACACTTCAGCCTATCTTGACTTTCCCCTTCTTAAATTGTTAGTATTACCAAGTCTCACCGGTATCGGAACAGCACCTTCACTTTATAGCAATGGGGAAAACCTGCCTGCAACCCAGCCTATTCCAACATCGGAGAGCCTTGGCAATACTAACGATTCAAGAAGGAGAAACTGAAGATGGGCTGAGGTGTGAACTGAAGTTTGTGTTAGGGAGGGCACTGGACGACAGCAGTCCATGCAGCACTGTCAGCCAAGATGCCAGTGTGGTGTGGTGGATAGCACATCTGCCTATTAAGCACAACACCCAGGTTCAAGTCCCAGCTTTGGCACACATTTTTATTCATTACATCACCTTCTATCTTTATTGAAAATAAAGTTGAGACTCAACACGTCATCACGAAAATGTAATTACATTTAAGTTTAGATTGTAAGGTAGAAATAAAGAGAAGTTTAAATATTATTGCAGAATAAAGAAGAAGAAGATTTGAAGTGAAAGGCAGAAGACCTCAGGCCCCAAAGTAAAATAAGAAAGATGGGCTGACATATGTATGCTGAGAAAAGTACTGGGACACACTTTTCAATCACATTGGCATAATGTAGTTAAATTACATGCCAAAAGGTGAGAATATACCTCTGATTTAGCTTTAAGAACACAAATACAAAATCAAATCATAATGACAGAAAGTAGAAACTTTGTGTTGGATGTTGATACTGATAAAGTTTGATGTTATATGATTGATGATGATGTATATGGTTATTGTTAAATATTCAGCTTACAAATGTGAAGCAGTCAGTATCTTCAAACAGAATTTCCAAGCAGGCCAGTCAAGAAGACTACTATGTTCTTTCAACAGGGTGAAGTAGAAAAATATCAAGTGGTAATACAAAATCTTTATGGACTATTACGAGTACAAGAAAGTAAAACACTTTAGTCTGCATCTGCCCCTCAAAATGTTTTACAGTTTACAATTCGGCCTCTCCGGGTCTCTTCCACATATAAAACCCACTTTCGTGATTCTTGAACCAAATGTCTGCAATGATTAAATTATGCTCTGTGAAAAATTGATCACTTTTATTCCTTTCCATGTTGTATCTATTCATCTACTGTGTACGTAGGCAAATAAATGTGTACTGCTGTGGTGGGTGTTGGCTACATGTCTCTCTTAGCTGGGATAACACGTTCCCTATGCTCTTTACAGCAGCTTATCCCCCTATGTTCTTTACAGCAGCTTATCCACGTTCCTATTTTCTTATTCAGTATTACTCCTACATTACCCAAATTTCATTTTGTATTTACAATCCTGCACTCACCTGACCGTAAGTCTTGTTCTTCCTGCCACTATACTTCACTAATTCCCATTATACGAGGTGTGTTTTTTAAGTAAGTACCGTTTTGCCACACCTCTGCCGCAGAGCTGCGGTCGGCATTCTGCGCATGCGCACTGGGTACCTATATCTGTTGTCTACGCACTGACGCCATTACAGTCTTATTCTTCCTTGTTTACGTTGTGTACTGAGTGTTTAAGACGCCTCTGATAATCGTGACTCCCACCGACTGTGAAGTACGGGCTGTTATAAGATTTCTTAGTGCTAAAGGCCTAAAAGCGATCGATATTCATTGTGAGATCTGTGCAGTTTATGGAGAAAACATTATGAGTGATGGAATGGTAAGAAAGTGGGTGAGAGCATTTAAAGATGGCCACACAAATGTGCATGATGAACAACAGAGTGGGCGTCCTTCGGTCATTAATGAAAGTTTGGTGCAGGAAGTGGACAATAAGGTGAGAGAAAACAGACGCTTTACGATTTCCTCCTTGCGGGATGACTTTCCTAATGTTTCTTGTAGTGTTTTGTATGGCATTGTGACCGAGCACTTGAATTACCAAAAATTGTGCACACGTTGGGTACCGAAAATGTTGACGGATGTGCACAAAACCAAATGTTTAAACTGTGCATTGACTTTGCTTGAGCAGTACCACAATGACGATGATTTCTTAAGCCAAATTGTTACGGGCGATGAAACATGCGTGGCCTACATCACACCAGAATCAAAGGAACAGTCCACAGAATGGCGGCATTCAGATTCACCCTGAATTTTAAGCAAACAATTTCTGCCCGGAAAATCATGTGCACAGTTTTTTGGGACAGAAAAGGAGTACTGCTTGTGGAATTTCTGCCTCGTAATGAGACAATCAATGCAGCAGCTTACTGTAAGACATTGCACAATCTGCACCACTCAAATCAGAACAAAAGACGTGGCAAGTTGAGCAAGGGCATCGTTTTGCTCCAAGACACTGCCCGTCCGCATGTAGCGAGTCAGACCAAAGATCTCATCACATCTTTTCGATGGGAAACTCTAGGTCATCGTCCGTACAGCCCTGATCTTGCGCCCAGTGACTACCATCTGTTCCTGCACTTGAAAAAACATCTTGGCGGTCAGTGTCTTCAAGACGATGATGAAGTCAAAACAGTGGTGATGCAGCGGTTAATAAGTCAGGCAGCAGACTTCTATGAGGAGAGTATTCAAAAACTGGTACAACGTTATGACAAGTGCCTCGATATTGATGGAAATTATGTAGAAAAGTAGATTACGGTACAGGCTTTCATGTAAAAATAAAATTGTTGAGATATCCTAGCACGTCTTTTTTTTTTTTATTTCAAAACAGTACTTACTTAAAAAACATGCCTCATATCAAACTTCAACCCATCCACTTGTCTTTTCACTTTCCCTAACTTACCTATTCTATAAGGGACCTATATTGCACACTCTGACCCATAGACATAGATGACATCCTTCTGAGCATCTGAGCCTGGAAGTCTGAACGGAGGAATATTTTACCTTCAGAATACTTTACCAATCAGCATGAGTTCATCTTTAAGCCACATAGTGGAGCTGCATGCCTGTAGGAAAAATAACAGCTGTACTTTCCCCTTTCTTTCAGCAACATGCAGTATCAACATAGCACAGTCGTGTTAGCTAATGTAACAAAGGCAGATCACTCAATCACTCTGACTGTCGTTCCTGCAACTACTATAAAGGCTACTGCCCCTCTCAGGAACTACAGGTTGACACAAACTGCCTGTTGGCTCTGTCTTGGGTTCTTTGACCAACATTTTTCTGATGATTTTTCTGACGTTTCACCAGCACGAATGGCTGGCATTGTCGAAGTTTCACCTTCCATTGCTGATGGTGGACTAGAGTGTAGTTCGCGGCCGCAGAATGTACCTACGGGGTGCGCCAACATCCAAGTGCTTCTCCGTGGTCATTTCCAGTGCTGTTCTTCTCTTGCTACCTGCAATGGTCATTCCCTGCAGCATAGGAAGCCAGGATCCATTACCCTTGAGGCTTTCTGCTTTCTTGTTGAAGCTACTCTTGTGTTTGTGTATTTCTATAGCTTCTCTGAACAAACTGGTATGGTAGCTCTTCTCTACAGCCAGAACTTCCAAGTTGGCGACTTTTATTACGTAGTCAGTCTCACACAGTGTGTGCTCTGCCATGGCTGATTTCTCCACTGCCTCAACCTGCAATGTCACTTATGTTCTGTGATCCTGGTGTTGATTGATCATCCATTCCCTCCAACATAAACTTTTCCTCATGTCCATGGTATGTGGTATATTCCCGACATTGCAAGTGGGTCCTTTTATTCTTTCTCGATCTGAGACTCTCTTTGATCTTCTTTGTCAGTTTGTAAATAGTCTTTATGTCATGTTTGTGCAGCACACAGCTGATTCTGTCCGTCACTCTGGGAATGTATAGCAGAAAGGCCATACCCGACATTTCTTTTCCTGATGTGTCACGTTGCTGAGTGTCTGACTCTGTTATACATCTAATATAACTTGTGGAGTACCCACTGTAACTGAGAACACTTTCCAGGTGTCCCATTTTGCGTCTAAAATGGTGCAGCTCACATACTGGTCTTGCTCATGTTACGAGCATATTAATCACACCTATTTTCTGGCTTGGGTGGTGATTTTATAGTTTGTGCAGGTGTTGGTCAGTTGTGTTGGTTTCGACACATGCTGTGCCCCAGGATTTCACCATCCCTTGTGATCAGTGCATCTAGACATGGTAGTTTTTTTGTGCTTTTCTACTTCCACAGTAAATTTTATGTTGGCCTGTAGGCTGCTCAAATGTCTTAGGAAGTCACTGAGCTTTTCCTTACCATGGGTCCACACAACGAACGTATCATTGAAGTACCTGTACTACACCTTAAGTTTACAAGGTGCCAAGTCCTGTGTCTGTGCTTCGAAATGCACTGTGAAGAAGTTGGCCACCTACCCATGGCAATGCCTTTTAGCTGTTCGCAGAAGTTGGCTTTCCACAAGAAATAGCTCATAGTGAGACATGCGTGAAAGAGCATTGTCATGTTTTGCAGGGAAAATGGAACCAATGTGCTCCAGAGTCACTCAGTGGCACTTTCGTAAACAAAGAAACAACATCAAAGCTGAGAAGGATGTCATTTGGTGGAAGTTTCAGTTTCTTCAGCTTCTCCATGAAATGTCCAGAGTCCTTTATGTATGTGTCAGTCTTCCCTATATGCGGTTGGAGCAGAGATGTGAAGTGCTTTGCCAGTTTATACATCGGTGAGCCGGGAGCACTAACTATTGGTCTTAGTGGAATGTTATTTTTGTGGATCTTTGGTAATCTATACCGCCAAAGAGGTAGGGCTTCTGTGTAGTGCAGGTTCTTCTATATGTCCACTGGCAGAGAAGATGCCTAGATTAACCGATTCGTATTCCACGTTGTTGGATCTGCACTTAGTTTTTGGTAAGGCATCAGAGCTAATAGGTCTCGGATCTTCTGCTTATAATCTTCGGTCTTCATTACAATGGTCGCATTTCCCTTATCAGTAGACAGTACCAACATACTATTGTTGGTATTAAGATTCTTAATAGCTTGTACCTCTTCTTTCTTTAGGTTGCAAGTTGGTGGTTTTGCTTGGTGCAGTATCCTGCCTGTTTCAGTGCGTATTTCCTCTGCTCTTTTACAAAGAAGGGTCTGTATGGTTGCTTCAGTATTAGCAGAGAACTTTATCTATGGAGGACATCACTGCTAATACTGAAGCAGCCTTAAGAAACAGAAGAGGAAATACACACTAAAATAACCAGGATACTGCGCCAAGCGAAACCAACATCTTACAACCTGAAGAAAGAGGTGGTACAAGCTATTAAGAATCTTAATGCTGGCAAGAGCATATTGGTTGTGCCTGCTGATAATGGAAATGTGACCGTCTTAATAAAGACCACAGATTATAAGCAGAAGATCCGAGACCTATTAGATCCGACGACATACCAAAAACTAAGTGCAGATCCAACGCAGCGTATCACATGGAATATGAATTGGTTATACAGAGGAACCTCTGCAACACAGAAGCCCTATCACCTTGGCTGTAAGGATTACAAAGATCCATAAGAATAAAGTTCCACTAAAAGCGATTATTAGTGCTCCTGGCTCATCGACACATAAACTGGCAAAACACATAGAGTCTCTGTTCCATTCACATGTGAGGAAGACTGATACAAGCATAAAGGACTCAGGACATTTCATTGCGAAGCTGAAGAAACTAAAACTTGCACCAAATGACATCCTGGTTAGCTTTGACATTGTTTCTTTATTTACAAAAGTGCCTCTGAGTGACTCTCTGGAGCACATTGTCTCCATTTTCCCGGAAGACATTACAATGCTATTTCACATGGAATGGCAACTTCTACAAACAGCTGAAAGGTGTCTCCATGGGAGCTCCTCTTAGTCCAGTGATGGCCAACTTCTTCATGGAACATCTCAAAGCACAGGCACACGACTTGGCACCTTGTAAACCTAAGGTGTGGTACAGATACTTCGATGATACGTTCGTTGTGTGGAGCCATGGTAAAGACGAGCTCGGTGACTTTCTAAGCCATCTGAACAGCCCTCATAACATTTACTAAGGAAGAAGAAAAGGACAAAAAACTACCATTTCTAGATGTCCTGGTCACAAGGAACAGTGAAAACCTGGGACACAGCGTGTATTGAAAATTGACACACACGGACCAACACCTGCACAAACTATCAAAATCACCACGAGAGCCAGAAAAGAGGTATGATTAATATGCTCATAATGTGAGCAAGACCAATATGTGAGCCGCAGCACCTCAGACGCGAAAAGCAACACCTGGAAACTGTTCTGCGGAACAATGGGTACTTCACAAGTTATATTAGAAGTATAACAGAGTCAAACACTCACAACAATGATTACTCCACAAGTCATATTAGAAGTATAACAGAATCAAACACTCAGCAAAGTGATACCATCAGGAAAAGAAATGTCGGGTATGGGCTTTCTGTCATACATTCGCAGAGCGACAGACAGCATCTGCTGTATGCTGCACGAACATGGCGTAACGGCTATTTACAAACTGGCAAAGAAGATCAAAGAGTGTCTCAGATCAGGAAAGGACATAAGGACCCACTTGCAATGTTGGGAATATACCGCATACCATGGACATGAGGAAAAGTTTATGTTGGAATTACTGGACAATCAATCGACTCCACAATCACAGAACACAAGCGATGCTGCAGGTTGGGGCAGGTGGAGAAATCGTCTGTGGCAGAGCACGCGCTGTGAGAGATTGACCACATAGTAAAATTTGCAGGCACAAAAGTTCTGGCTACAGTCAACAGCTATTACACACGCTTGTTCAGAGAATCTACAGAAATAAACACAAGAATAGCTTCAACTAGAAAGAAGAAAGCCTCAAGGAAAATGGGTCCTGGCTCTCAGTGCTGCAGCGAACGACCATTGCAGGTAGCAAGAGGAGAACTGCACTGGAAATGACCATGGAGAAGCCCTGTGATGTTGGCACACCAGGTACATACAGTCTGCGGCTGCAAGCTTGGGCCCAGTCCACCATCAGCAATGGAGGGTGAAACTTTGACTGTGCCGGCCACTCACGCTGGCGAAAAGTCAGAAAAATCATCAGATGAACGTCAACCGAAGAAGCAAGACAGAAGCCAATATGCAGTTTGTCAACAAGTGGCTACGAAAGCCTTAACCATTTTGAACTACAGGTTGGTTTGGGGGGGGGGGGGGGGGGGGGGAGGGGGTGTCTGTGCATGTGCATGTTCCTGAGCATGTGTACGCTAATAGATAGTATCTAAAATTTGTGTGAGAGGAAGAGGGGGTGTGGGTGCACTTCAGATGAACAATGTTATCAGAATTTTCTATGCTAGCTGCCATGGAGAAGGTTAATTTGTTTCAATCATATCATTATGTTGGAATATGTACAACATTCTAGAATTTTGCTACAGACAATGGTTAGAGACAAAGAACTGCATTTCTGTAGATCAGCTGTGTTTTTTCTCAATCATTGTAAACAATTCTCTGGTACAAGGATATGCACTGAACACAGTTAATAACACAATGAATCCCTTAAAAATTATGCAAAGAACTTAAGCAAATCCATCAGGTCCTGAAGCCTCACTGAGTTTTAGGGGTTTTTGACATTTCTACATTTCCAGTATGATATTTCAATTAGTTATCATTACAATGATTCTACAATTAAATAGTAGCAACAATTTTGAAGATCATTTTAGTTTGAATTTATTTTAATGGTTGTGTCCTTAAGAAAAGTATAGATTTTAATAATGGAAGAGTGAAGGTATTGAGTGGTCAATAGGTACATAACTCAGACGGGAAACACTGCGAAGGTTTTGCACAATTTCTACCTTTAGAGCTAACTAATACAGAAAGGCACACAGCACACACAAAAGCACGCATGCGCACACGCGTGCACACGCACACGCACACACACACACATATGGTACTGCAGCTTGACTGAATTGAGGGGTGATATCAGGTGGAGCAAAAAGGGCATAAAAGAAGTGAGGAAGGGATGGAAGGATCAGAGGGAAAGGTGACTGACAACTGGCAAGGAGAGGCAACCAGCACACATGGCAGACCTGTCAGAGAAACTTGTCATATAATCTACCAGCTCTGCTGTAACTTTCCAAGGCATTTTGTGTGGGAATGACCACCAACCAACTGTCTACCCAAATCAATAGCCACAGCCAAACTGTGGACAAGAGCAAGGTTCGGCACCTAATGGCAGCAAATGTTGCTGAACAGAGATGCTTGCATTCAACAGCTGCTTCACAGTCCAAAAGACCTAGATCAAACCCATCTCCTGTCCAATAACCCAGTATCAGCTTCACTTAAATACATACATGAGAATTGTCATTTGAACTTGTAGTGCTCCTGGCCTGATCTCTGCTAGCACCTGTCCCACATTCATTCACCTCTTCTTTCTCTTTCCTCTATCCCCCCCGCCCCCCCCCCCCCCCCCCCCCCCAGTTGTCAAGTGTCACACATAACATCACCTGAACCAGAGAGAGCTCACTGATGTCACATTCCTACCTTGTGAGCCCTCTGCATCATGCTCCAAGCTGTCAGCTACTTTGTCTCTTATCTTCCCTGCCTCCTTTCTTCCCTCAACCACTCCACTTGATACAACTGCTCATCCCAGTATGGTTGCAGCCCCAGCTACATGGTGACTTTCACCATTGTCATTCCCTTTTGTATCTGAGTACTGATACACACAGTCAGAGAGAGGCTGTGTAACCACTGAGGTGATGCTTGCTTCCACAGTGAGTCAGTGGTTCGGTATGAGAAATCATCATGATCAACAGTTTAGAACTGCCTGTTTGTTCCAATGGTCTCCTTGGCCAATGTCTGTGCAAGTAATCATGAACTTTGATTCTGCCTACACCAAATGGGATATAAAATGTTGTTATTTATATTCCACAAAGGACTTTCGTTATAATATTTAAAGTTTGGATTTTAATTTTTGTACAAATAACAGTTTTTGTCACTTTATCTTTATTTCTTAAGGTCTGTAACAGGTCTTGTGATAAGTTTTTATTACAACAGTTATTAATGGTTCCACTTATTGTCTTCAAGCAGCCAAGTATGTTTTAAACTTTGTTTTATACCTGGTGTACTGCGAGCGATGTTTCTGAAGAAGGTTCCTGATATTGTTTGTATATCAAACAGGACCTCTGCTATGTTTAATTGTTCTGTTATACACACATTTTTCTAGTCATTAATAGTCTATTCACTTGAACTTTAGAGATAGTTTTATATGAACATTTCCTGAAGTAAATTAATAAAAATAAAATGGAAGAGATACTGGATAAAAATTAATTTTACTTCAGAAAAGACAGTTGTATTATATAACTAATATTTTCTTTGCTCTGAGTAACTAACGGCAGAGTAAAGGAAAACCAGGATAACTTTAAGCCATGGTGCATACACAAGTCTTTCAGATTCTAAAAAGGAATAAGATGCTCAAATATGAATAATAAGTTGAGTAAACTAAGATGCATACAAGAACTAAGTGGAGGAAATATATCTGGGAAAACTGAAGTCAAATTCCTGTTAAGAAGCATGTAAGGTAAGTTAACAATGTATTTTCACCATTGTGTAACATATTGTGTCCAAGAGGCAATGGCTAAAGTTAAAAACATGGCATGAAAATGATATCCAGACTGCAGAAAATCTGCATAAAGAAACTAGAAGCTTTTGAAATAATCTAAAACAGAACAAAGTCAAAAACTGAGTGTACAGATTAAGACTGATATGAAGAGGTAAAAAGATAATAGCTGAGGAAAAAAGTTTACAGAATACCTTTATCCACTAGCATCTGTGTAAATGTGGTCATGGTTGACTGTGGTATGGGGCGGGTAGTTCCATATTTCCAGGAATGTGATCCATGCCAGATTTATCTAACACAGGATATTGAGAATAATTGGAAGAAAGTAGCATGGATGGGCACTGATTTGTTCAAACCATGCAGGAATGTATCAGTATGAAATTGCAGGAATGGCTAATAACTGAAAATCATGTTTGGATACAGCCATCAGCAACATTCACACTCACACTAGGAAGTAATGTAACAGATTGTATTCCCTACAAGCTAGAAAGACAATAAAAATATGTTATTTCCATGGAAGTCTCTTCAGATAAAAAATTTTCAGCATACCTACTGCCATTATCTGGGCTGAAGCTCCGTATGAGATCAACTGGTTTGTACTCCTGTCCACTAGAACTCAGGAGGTAGAACAGTGCTGTGAAGAAAACTATCTAAAATTAAAAGAATATGTCATCAGTATTCATTCCATAAATTACAGCTTTAAACTTAATGTTTCAAAAAAATATTTAATCTCTTTGTGGAAACAAAACTGTTATCAAACGAAGAACAGCTAAAACTAAATACACACATTAAAAAAAATCCTAACTGAATAAATACAGAACAGCTCTCAAGAAACCACTAAAGTTGGGAAAAATTGTATTAATAGCATGTATTTTTCCATAAAAAAAGTAAAATTATATTACACTAAATCTAGTGAGTACAAATGAGCAACAGAAAAATTGTTCATATCTTAAATATAGGTGAATCTAGAAATTGTTACAGGAATATTTCTCATCTAACAGGTCTTATACAGTATATGAACACTAAAGTAAAATTCTTCCATGTTGGGGCGGCTGCCTGTTTGTATTACAGTGCGACCGTCCCGGGAAATAGAAACTAGTGCCAGTTGCAGTTTGCCTAACAACCTCCAGGGGCAACAAGGATTTGATTTTCAATATTCTTTATAACATCAATGGAATTTGAACTTTTAAAATGCTGTCTTAGTCTACTCATTAAGAGGTATACTCTTACATTAAAAGTTGAACACAAAAAGATAAGTATTACAGTTAGAAACTTCGTCTTTGTCTTGAGGCAGCATAACTGATGGTGCACAAATAACGGAATTTTACTCATCCAGTATCTGAGAATGAGAACATTTAGCAACTGCCAACAAACTTTACAGATAATTTAAAACCTTTGCAAAACTTCAGCATCAGACATGGCATTTTAATTTACCACTTCTTTACTACCGACTACTGGCAACACAATTTTCCAGACAGTCGTAGTGAAGAAATAGACGGTATCCACATATAACACTGAATGCACTTCCAAGATTATATCATTGTACAACACCGACATCATAGACATTTATATGCATGAAAAACTAGCTCCTGATCAAAACAACACACAGTAAAACTTCATCAGGCATGATGTTTTAATTTATTACACTTTGAGGCAATCACTGAATGTATCTGCAAAATTATATTATTGTACATCACACAGTTCTGATGATTCATCCAGTATTTCACAATGAGAGCAGTTAGCGACTTCCCAACAAAGTTTAAGCATAATTTCAAACCTTTCCTGAATTTCTTCTTGTTTACATACTTAACATCAAATATTTAACATATTTATTCATCTGTAAAGTAATCTGAGGTTTGAAGCTGTTTTATGCAGAGGAGTTTGATTCTTTCAAGAACTGGTATTATGCTTATATGCTTAAGCACGACAGGGAGGAGGAGGAAGAGGAGGGTGAAGAGGAGCAAACTTAAAATTGATGTCCCTAGTTGATATAGTGTTTGCTCAGTTGATACAGAGTTGGGAAAGGAATCGGTTGTTGTCCTCCTTAAATGATAGCATAACCATAAAAACCTGTATGTTGATATGGGACAGGTATTACATGTTGGTTCATTCTAAATATTGCCACATCGCAACCATGATAAAGTCCAAGTTGGAAAGCTGGGTCATCAATAAAGTACAATACTTAGCACTAAAAGCAAGTTTATTACGAACACCAACGTATAGCCAGGTATAGCCAGGACAGAACTGAACTCCTGGACAAAGAGTCCTGTTATTTATACAAGCATCAAATATTTCAGAATATACAAACATTACAAACACAAGAAATTTTGAGAACCTTCCAAAACAGATAAATATTAAATGGAAAACAATTATTGGTGGTCAGAAATAAACGGGCAACCTGACCCATAGATCTAACCACAATGCCACACTGTATCCAGCACAGCTCACGTCATTGCTCCCTTTCTACATCTACATCTACATCTACATCCATACTCCGCAAGCCACCTGACGGTGTGTGGCGGAGGGTACCTTGAGTACCTCTATCGGTTCTCCCTTCTATTCCAGTCTCGTATTGTTTGTGGAAAGAAAAAGTGACCCTCCATTTCAGAAGTTCTCATTGGAGCTGACTACATCACTCTGGATTTATATCTGGGCATGCGAAATCAAACAATAAAAAATATATTTGTTCTTGACAATCTGGAAATTGGTAATTTTTTGTCATTTTATTCTATCTAAAAAAGATGACAAAATCCATAATTACAGATTTTTTGGACATTTCATTCTTGAGTTTTCCAATACTGTGAGATTTTTGTAAACCTTAAAATGGCAATATCTTGAAAACTATTTGACCTGAAGTTTATACCATTTTATTCAGTTTATTACATGCTTTAAAAACATGTGCTACTTGATGAAATGCATTAGAATACTAAATGTTCTCAAACAAAATTTTTTAGTTTTTGAAACTTTCAAAATATGATTTTTTTTTTTATTGGTGGGAGGGGGGTTATGTTGGTTGTTCTACTTGTTAACATGTGTGTCACATTTCACATTTCATAGTGGTATTCCAAGTGGAACATATGGAAATAAATTTTATTTCACTGCAATTCACACTGCCAACTGTACCTCAACTGTACATGGTTTGCTAGCTGGTTCATAAAACTATAGTTAAAAAGAAATTATTGAGTACTAATTAAGCATACTTTGGTTTATCATTTTCAAATTGTACCAGACCATATCATACAACATTTAACATAAATATATAATGGATATTATGCCTTTTCCATTTTATGTAACTTTTAATGTACTATTAATTCACATTTATGGGACAACACAAAAATATATACTGCCAACCTGAATTAAAAGAAAAACCTTAATTCATATTGACATTAATTCACTTCAGTAGAGATGAGCTGTTGACATAAAATTGCCAAAGAACTGGTGAGGGAAAAAGAAGTCTTGGCGCATGCATGTAACTCATTAAGCACACTTGCTCAGAGGCTCAAGTGACAGAAAAGTATCAGTCTGATGATTTAAAATGCTTAACTGCCCGATAAAATGCTGAAAGGCTCTTGTTAGAATATGAGAAGTATCAAACAAAGCCACTGAAGTGGAATATTGTACTTGTATTCAATCATCTGCTTTTCAGTGTTTTGTTGGATAATTAAGCATTTTAAATCATGAAACTAACAAACTTTTTCCACTTTGGCACTTGAGGATGTTAATGTGGAATGAAACCAGTTGTTCAATAAATGCACCTAAAATAAAAGTTGAGACGGTTTTCTTCACATTCATATTGATCAGTTGCGAAAGCACAACATGATCAAATATAAATTTCCTTCCAATTGTTTCAGTTGGGTAAAGAATATATGCCATCAGTAACTTTTTCTATATGAGATATGATGAGCATAAAGCACAAAAAAGGAGCTTGGCAAAAAGATTTGATGAAGGCACTGCAGTCACACGGACTGAGAAGTATTCCAACGAGCAAAGCTAAAAGTTAAGAAAAATTGTTTCTGTTTTTAAAAATTTTTTCATGTTCATAACATTCATGTGAGTCAAGTGGCAGATGGATTACAGGACTTGTTGCTTCAGCTTTTGATAACAAAAAGGACAAGTAAACCATTTATTAACATCAACAAAAACAATCAATTTTTGAAAAATAATGTAATTGGAAGGATACAAAATTAACTCACCAAGCAGCAGCATTGAACATATATATAAAGGTATTAAAAGTCTGCAAGCTTTCAGAGCCAAAGACTCTGGCAGAAGGGCTGAAGGAGAAGGACGAGGGATGACGGAAAAGGGCTGACGAGGTTTAGGAAAAGTCACCCACAATCTCATGTCAGGGAAGACTTACCAGACAGGATGAGAAGGAAAGAGTGATTGTTGGGGACAGCACCAGACAAGATTGCAGTCACCAACAATGAGTCTTTCCTTCTCGTTCTGTCCAGTTATTCTCCCCTGACCTGTGTTTCTGGGCAACTCTTCCAAAGTCTACCCCTTTTCCTAAGCCTCGCCACATTTTCCTTCGGCCCTCTTCCTTCCCCTTCAGCTCTTCTGCCAGGAGGAGGAGTCACTGCCTCCAAAAGCTTGTAAACTTTAGTACCTGCATAAGTGTGTTCTCCTGCCGCTGCTTGGTGAGTAGATTTTTTATCTATCCAATTACATTATAAAGCATTTATTTATACATCCTTGTGGTCCAATTCTTTCATTTTCATAATCAAGCAGACAAAATAAACTGACTGTACTAAAAAGAAGTTCAGACTTTGTAAATTAAATCCCACAACTGCCACTGGAAGAACATTCTGTCTTTCTTGTTGAAGATGACTAAAAAATTTCTCACTTCATGACACCCAAGTAACAAACTGTCAAATAACTACAACACTGTTTAATTAATTATACTAATTAATATTAATGTATTTTAAAGTATAATTATTTAAATTATTCAGAGTCTGTTCTGAGTACATGCTGTATAGTGTGTGTTAAAATATTTTCTCAGTTAAAATCAAACAATGGAAAATTGAAACATCATGAAAAGAACAGTTGCTTCGCACCATGCAACGCACATGCTGAGTCGCAAATAGGCACAACAAAAAGGCCTTCAGCAGCATTACACACACACACACACACACACACACACACACACATGTGCATGTGTGCAAATGCAACTAACACCCGACCCCAGTCTCTGCCAGACTTATGTCAAAAGTCCCACAGACTACACACTAGTTGCTGTGTTTACCAGTAAAATAAAATGTATTCTAATATGTTTCCACTGGAATACTATTACGAAACTTGGCACACACATTAACAAATAATACATGACTAATGTACTGTGGCTCAGTATCTCTGTTATATGGTGAGTACCAACTATCTTTTTTATAATATTCTCATTATTTTCACAGTTAATATGTAAAACCCAAATTTGAATTTATGTTCAAGTGTGTAAGTCTAATAACGTAACACACTGATTGTCACCAAATAAAAAATAATAAAGATTTGACAGCCTTTTTGATTTTTGATATTTAAGGTTTGTATTATAACTTATGTCAAAAGTCCCACAGACTACACACTAGTTGCTGTGTTTAACAGTAAAATAAAATGTATTCTAATATGTTTCCACTGGAATACTATTACGAAACTTGGCACACACATTAACAAATAATACATGACTAATGTAAATTTTTTAATTAAAACAGAAAAATTCCAGTTCCAACACTTCAAAAATTAAAAAAAAATTGTTTGGGAAAATTCAGCATCATTATGAATACCATCAAGCAGCATCCACTTTTAAAGCTTATAAGAAAGTGAATAAAATGGTGTAAATTTTAGATCTGCAAATCAAATAGTTTTGGAGGCAAGGTGATTTTATGGTTTCAAAATGTAACAAAAACTGCATATTTATGGAAGTTTTAAAAATTAATGACTCAAAATTGAAGTGTCCAAAAAATTTTAATTTGGGATTTTTCATGCAAACAATTACTACTATAAATGAACAAAAACTTAGCAAAATCTGTGATGTCAAGAACCAGATCACTGGTTGATTTCACATGGACTGAATGATCCAGCTTGTCAGTGGTCCCCTGTATGGCAGCATCTGCAGATCTTCATGTTCTGGTCATGTTGTCACATCCTCTTTACTATGATGAGCTTCAGAGGTAGCTCCTCCCATTGAAACTTCATGATCTTTGAGTGGTCCTGAATGCTTCAGGACCGTAGGAGGACACCATAGAGATGACATGCACAATGTCTGCATTTTTATCTTCTTGATAAAGGATCATAATCTTCAACTTTATTTGTGATGTCCAACAAGCAATAATGGATGTGATATTGTACAAAATGGAGAGGGGTGGGGGTGGGGGGCTAGGATCCGTATGCAAGATGACCATCCTGCTTCTTCGGTCCTAATGATGAAATGTTTCACATAGTCATCCAAAGCATCGGACGTATATCCACTGTCATTCCAGCCTCATCACCATGGAGCAAAAAGAATAGTGTGAAATTTGAAGTGTCTCTCTTCTCTGGGTTGGAAGTGAATGTTACAATGGGCAGAAATGTATTCCAATATCTCTTTTTAACAGAAACATACACTGAGAGCACATCTGCCAACATCTTATGAAATCATCCACCTGTGGATGGCAGGCACTTGTGACATTGCAATAATAAACTCCCTCTTATACTAGTCTCAACTGGAAGACTTTTCTATGATAAGCGATCATTACAGGGACTGTTCCGTGCTTCATAATGATGTCTTCTACAAGACACCTCACAATCCTCAGATCTACTGTAGTCCGCACAGCTTTGGTGACAGCGTAGCATTCAGGTAGTCAGTGCAGACTATTACCCGCTGATTCCCATTTGTCAACTTCGCAAATTTCCCCAAGACTTTGATTCCAATTCTGGTGTACTGGTGCTGCTGTAGACAAATTTAGTACCAGACGTGCTGGAGATAACTGCAGCACATGCTCCCGTCTGTGGCATTCCTTACAATGACTCGACTCACATAGTGGCCAGTGGCCAGTAAAACGTGTGTCTGACTCTGTTTAGAGTCTTCATGGACCCCAGGTCACCAGATGTTCGTGCGTTATGGAATAACTTTAGACTAGCTCACTGTAGATGAGCTGGGATGATAAGCAAGCATTTCTGCCCCAACAGTTTGTAGCTCCTCGCAAAATCTACGCCTACATCTACATAGGTACTCCACAAGCCACACCGTATGGTGGATGGCAGAGGGTACCCTGTACCACTATTAGTCATTTGCTTTCCTCTTCCACTCCCAAATAGAGCAAGAGAAAATCAACTGTCTCTAGGCATCCATATGAGCCCTCATTTCTCGAATCTTATCTTTCTGGTCCTTACGCGCAATGCACGTTGACAGCAATAGAATCGTTCAGCAGTTCTCATCCTCTAAATTTTCTCAATAGTGTTTCCCAAAAAAGAACATCATCTTCCCTCTAGGGATTCCTATTTGAGTACCCAAAGTGTCTCTGCAACACTTATACATTGTTGGAACCAACCGGTAACGAATCTATCAGCTCACCTCTGAACTGCTTCAATGTCTTCCTTCAATCTGACCTGGTACAGATCCCATCAAGAATGGGTCACACCAGTGTCCTATATGCAGTATCTTTCATAGGTGAACCACTCTTTGCTAAAATTCTCTCAAAAAACTGAAGTAAACCATTCACCTTCCCTACCACAGTTCTCACATGCTCATTCCATTTCATATTGCTTTGCAATGTTGTGCCCACATATTTAAATGAGTGGACTGTGTCAAGCAGGACACTGCAAATGCTTTATCTCAACATTAAAGTTTGTTCTTCTTCCTCATCCTCATTAACTTAAATTTTTCCACATTTAGAGCTAGAGCTGGCTCATCATGCCAACCAGAAATTTTGTCTAAGCCGCCTCACGTCTTCCTACGGTCACTTAACTACGACACCTTACAGTACACTACAGCATCATCAGCAAACAACTGCAGACTGCTGCACACCCTCTACGTCAAGTCATTTATATTCCCTTCATTAATTGGAATTCTCCTTTGGTTTGTTCCCCATTCTTTGAAGGTTCTATAGTTTTCAGCACTGACGGACCTTTCCTCTGCTGAGCAGCAACGCCATATCATGCAGCGATGACAGATTTTATCCTTGCTGCTGTGTTTCACTACAGGATTCCTTGAAAGGCAATCAGCATCTTTGTGTTTCCATCTGTTTTTGTATATGACTGTAACAATGTATTTTGGTCCACCACAACAGTGAGTGGTTTCCCAAAAAATACAAGCAGAACTTGTTGATGGCTCAAACAACTGCAAAGGGCACACTTTCTAGGTTGCAGAGACCTTTCTCTCTGACTTCAGTATAGTATTGTGGAAGCATAAGCTATCACCTTTCAGCACCTTCCTGGAGCTGTACTAGAACAGTACCTAATCCCACAACCACTAGAATCAGTATGAAGTTCTATCTCAGCATTCTCATCATACAATTCTAAAAATGGAGATGTTAGTGCCTCCTTAAGGACAAGGAAGGGTCCTTCTTGGACCTCATTCCAGGAAAATGTGGCAGGCCCCTGCAGTAGCTATGCCTTGGTACAAAAGTCCTTTATGAATCGCTGGTCGAGAAAACTTTTTACATCACAGAGGTGCCACGAGTCGGAAAATGTATGACTACTCTTATTTTCTTAGAATCTGGACATACTCCATCAAGATTCACAACATAGCTCAAGATTTTTATTTCTTGGGCGGAGAGGGAACACTTTTTCGGAATCTGAACATGCTTCAATATGATTGTCAAATGGCTTAGATGTTTTTCAAATGTCTTACAAAAGTGACATTGTCATCCAGATATGAATTTAAGGTGTTCAAACAGATTGTCTACCACATGTTCGAAGGTGGCTGGAGCATTACTTATAACAAATGGCATGACTCTGAACCCCCAGAATCCATCAGGGGTTATGAAGGGGGTCTTTTCCTGATCAGCCTTATCAACCTTGATTTGCCAGTAGTCCGTTTCCATGTTTGCAGCTGAGAAATTCTTTGCTCCTTTCAAGAAGTCTTGGATGTCATCAACATATGGCATTAGGTAGACAACTTTCTTTGTGATTTGGTTCAGTCATCGGTAGTTAATGCAGAAACACCATGTACTGTCCTCTTTCATCAGGACCACAAGAGAGGACAAAGGATGTTCTGAAGATTCAGTGAAGTTATCTTGCAGTATCTTCTCCACTCCCGTGGGCTATCCACTGTTCACCTGATGATACCCCATACGAGTGCTGGCTAACAGGTGGATGATTGCCAGAGATGATACTGTGTTCTACTGTGGACCAATTGGTCTACCCTTCTCCACTCTTGATATGAAAGTATCCGAAAAGTGGCGCAGAATGGCTGGAACTGACCAATGTTGTTTCTTGGTCACGCCACATCATATTGTTACTTCAACAGCAGCTTCCTTCCCTATGTTGTCTGCAATGGTACCTTAGCACCTTCTACATAGAAGGCATTAGGGGAGATGGAAGGCAAATGGGCTAAGAAAATCGATTTTTAGATTTTTGTGTATTTGAAATTCCCACTATTTCCTGCGTAAAACAGTTTTTGTTTCCTATAAATACGATAATTTTTTCGTGAGTTATGATGGTTTTCCTGATGCTCTATGCATTCTGGCATTTAAATGCCATGCCTTCTTTCTTGCACCATGCAGAGATAATGCACAGGTGTCTTTTATTCCTTGTACATTATTTGCTGCTTTTACTCTAAATTAGAATGCATTGGTCATGTTCAGAAGATAATGGGGTTCAGGTTGAGAAAATTATTAACAGAAAAGTAAATAATAGTACTGGAAGTTGGTGAGAAGATATGTGATAAAGGTTGCCCGACACACTGAAACAGATAGATTATAGAATTATGACGACTTGGCCATAAGAAGAAATGTTGGGAATTTAGAAAACATGAAAAAAGCTGGGTGGGCTGTCTTTTTCCATAAGCTTTCCACAAATGGAAATCCTCAGTACTGTCTTTGCCCGAATGATCCTGACACTTGGTGCAAGTGCAGGAGAATTGCAACACATGACCACAGATGTTCTTTAACTACAGTAGTAATGAAAGAAATTAAACCTGTATTTAGAGTTCTTTGTAAAGATACTTTGTTGAAGAAATGTCTTCATGGGAAAACGCAAAACTTAGATGAATGTATGAATTCTGTCATTTGGGCCCAGTTACCGAAAACTGTGTCTGTTCAGATTACAACCCTTAAATTTTGTGTTTATAATGCTATTTTATGCTTTAATGATGGTGTAACAATAAAACTGGATAGTTTGGAAGTATTGGGCATAAAATCTAGTAGAAATACTACAAAATCCTTGGTGCAAATAATTAAAGAGATAATCTGCAAAGCATAAATTGCTAATTTAAAATGCACAAAAGAAGCTGGACAGAAAAGAAGAGGGACCAAGAGAGGAAAAGAGGATCAGTATGATTCAGATGATGCTGAATATGGCATAGGAAAATATTAATAGTAAGTAATTCTCATCAATAACTATACTACAATTGCAATACTAAACTTTAAATTGATTTTTCTTGAAATTACATTTTTTTGACTTTTAGATACCATTATTTTCTAAACAAATATGAAATTCGGTCAATCTGTACTCAGGATGATAATAAGTTATTACAAGTAAATTGAGAACCAGTAACTCAACAGGAAGTGCTTTATAATAATTAAACAATGGAAAATATAGGCTGTAATGCGTGTGTGAGTTGCGTTTGCGTGAGAGAGAGAGAGAGAGAGAGAGAGAGAGAGAGAGAGAGAGAGTGTCTGTGTGTACACATATGTCTGTCTATTGTTGACAAAGGCCTTAACGGCCGAAAAATATAATTGTGACAGTCTTTTTGTTGTGCCTATCTGTGACTCAGCATCACTGCTATATGGTGCGTAGCAACTTAATAATAATTAATGTACTTAAAAAAAAGTGAAATTTTATTACTGAAAGAATAAAAAAATTATTAAACTCCATAAGAGGTCTTTTGTTCATTTTACTTGTAAATGCAGGCATTTATGTTATATTCATTCAGTAAAAATTTCACTGTTTCAACTCTTATACTCCTTTTGGAAAGTGTACCTATTCAAAGGGTGAAATAGCATTGGCAGAGTACGGATAAAAATAGTCTTCTATCTCCCCTTAAACTGCCCTTCCTGGACTGGTTCACCTACCCCTATGCAGATACTTTTAGCGATCAACTGTGGCTCCTTGTGACACTTAGTGACCCAAAGTTCTCTTCGTCCACCTAAACTGCTTATGATTGTCACTGCCTTGCAGATTTTTTTGTGAGCCTGAGTAGATTTCTGCAAATGACAAAAGCTTCACAGTTCAACGAGAATCTAAGTTGATGACTGGAATTTGTTTTATTGATGAGGGCGATATAATAATGTCTTCAATGGTAAACAACTGTCCAGAGCGATCTTGTTATGTGTGCTTGTTGGCATAGTTTTGTTAATCTTGAGTTCTGATCTTCCATGGGCTATGACTACTTGTAATGCTTTCAAGAAGTTCCACCCAAAAAGAACATTATAACTAAATTCTGATAAAGTGGTAAGTTCAAAGGGATATGTTCCATTAGTGATAGTTATTCTTGAAATTCATGCTCTGGACAACTTCCCATTTGTGATTTTCAACACAATTGCTTTCGTTTCATGGAACATTGTCTTCTTTAGCTGGTGATGAAAAGCATTCAACATTACAGAAAGAAAGACCCCTGTATCAACTAGCAATTGAACTGGTTGCCTGTAAATGTTGTCAATGAGATTTCTGGACATTTTTCTGACTGTCATCATGGAATATTTTCATCAGTGGCAGCCACTTACACAGATAGTCATTGCACTTAGTCTTCCTGAAATTGGTAGCCAGGTGAGCGGCTGATACCCCTGTACAGTGACAGGGAATGGCTACAGTGTGTTTGGAAGTGACCTTGTAAAGGATATAGTATTGGCTTCATCACACAGATTGACTAAATTATCTGCAATTCACTGATGTGAACTGAACTGTTATAATGGTTGATGCCAGGCAGCACATTAGTTGTGAAAAACTCATATTTCTATACAGTAGAATACAATGCGATCAGGGTGTAAAAAGTGGAAACATGCTTCTATCCTCCAAATGCCTTTTCTTCAGGGGGCATTATATTTGGTGGGGTAGGGGGCTGTTAGTTGTACCTGTGTTGGGTTGTCATTTGACAGCTACAGCAGAAGTCCATTTTGGCTAAGTCAGTTCTTTCTGGTGTGTTCGTCTGGTGGCAGAGATTGGTTCTAAAAACTAATACACCTCTTATCCAACATTTTGTATCATCCACTGCCATATAGGGTCAACATTTATGGCTGTTATGTCTTGCTTAATCAGTCTGACAATACTGGCTACTGTAAACTGCTGTATCTCTTCTCTTACAATCTGGAGTATGAGAGAGACGATGTCATGGCTGTCATCCACAACTGCAACACCCTACACATTGTT
This sequence comes from Schistocerca serialis cubense, assembly GCF_023864345.2. Lineage (NCBI taxonomy): Eukaryota > Metazoa > Arthropoda > Insecta > Orthoptera > Acrididae > Schistocerca > Schistocerca serialis. The sequence goes on along the minus strand of NC_064642.1, from coordinate 627,813,191 downwards.
ACTGAGCTTTTAAACATAACACAGAGGCAGAGTTTGTTATTGCTAAATTTAATGATGAGAACATTATTGAGGGAATTATTTGTTCTGCAACAGAGTGTATTCTGTTGTGAAATTTCCTGATAGTAAATGTGTGCAATCTTTTAATACAAAGAAACTTGGGGAGGGGAGGGGAGGGGATGGGAGAGGGGGGAGAGGGGGATGAGGAGGAGGGCACACTCTTCTGAACTAGGTCTACTAACAATGACAATATCTAACACTATAGCCAGCTAGAATTACAACTCCAAAGTGAAACAATGGGGTCCATCCATGACTGTATCTTGCACATGAACTGCTAATAGATGGAGTGCAATTCTTCCTCAGAACTAACAGTAACTCCATCAGGACAAGCAATTGGCAATTTTCTGCATCTTTAAAGAAAGAAAGACGGAGGATATTGCACTTTGTAGCAGCTACGAGGGCAGTTCAATAAGTAATGCAACACATTTTTTTTCTCAGCCAATTTTGGTTGAAAAAACCGGAAATTTCTTGTGGAATATTTTCAAACATTCCCGCTTCGTTTCGTATAGTTTCATTGACTTCCGACAGGTGACAGCGCTGTACGGAGCTGTTAAAATGGCGTCTGTAACGGATGTGCGTTGCAAACAACGGGCAGTGATCGAGTTTCTTTTGGCGGAAAACCAGGGCATCTCAGGGCATCTACCAATAAAAAGTTTAAAGCCATACCCTCAGCCGGTAAAGTCATGGTTACAGTCTTCTGGGACGCTGAAGGGGTTATTCTGTTCGATGTCCTTCCCCATGGTCAAACGATCAACTCTGAAGTGTATTGTGCTACTCTTCAGAAACTGAAGAAACGACTTCAGCGTGTTCGTAGGCACAAAAATCTGAACGAACTTCTCCTTCTTCATGACAACGCAAGACCTCACACAAGTCTTCGCACCCGAGAGGAGCTCACAAAACTTCAGTGGACTGTTCTTCCTCATGCACCCTACAGCCCCGATCTCGCACCGTCGGATTTCCATATGTTTGGCCCAATGAAGGACGCCATCCGTGGGAGGCACTACGCGGATGATGAAGAAGTTATTGATGCAGTACGACGTTGGCTCCGACATCGACCAGTGGAATGGTACCGTGCAGGCATACAGGCCCTCATTTCAAGGTGGCGTAAGGCCGTAGCATTGAATGGAGATTACGTTGAAAAATAGTGTTGTGTAGCTAAAAGATTGGGGAATAACCTGGTGGATTTCAATGCTGAATAAAACAACCCCTGTTTCAGAAAAAAAATGTGTTGCATTAATTATTGAACTGCCCTCGTATTATCTTTCGTCATGCTACTCTTGTTGTAATGCTGTAAACAAAACAATAGTGCAGCCACAAAAAACAAGAGCGCATTTGTTCACAGTCAAATAAACAACAAATATATGAACAGTACATTAAGCAGTAGAAAACAATCTGAGAACAAGTGTCTGCCGCACTGTCCTTATATCAAGGGGACCTCTGCTAGATAGCACGGTGGTTGTAGTGTTGTACCATGTGCACAAGTCATGAATTGCCTCTAGTGGCTGGCCTGCGCAGGTCCCCTTGGCAGAGTATTTGACATAGTGCACTGGTGGCCTGGTGCTCCAACGCTTGTCCAGGTATGACGTACAGCATCCCTCCCCTCTTGAGGAAAGGGTGCATCATCTGAGATGGGCGACAGGACACATTCATGACCTCTGTGGTGGGCGCCGCATGTGGTGATGGTAGCGGCAGAAGGAGATTCCAGGCCAGTAAGAATTTAGGAAGGGCTCTGCAAAATCAACATGGATATGCTTCTGTGGACGCTGTGGTATGGGCTACGGGGAGACCATTGCCTGTAGCACTGCATGTTGTGTAGTACACTGCATGGAGGCCGCAATGAGACACACAATGTTACCATTGATGCCGGGCGAAAATACCTGTTGACGGGCCAATGACTTGGTAAGAGAGCCCCCTCATGTCCTGAACGTATAAGCTGAAGCACATACCACCGTAAGGTGCCCAGGATCACAACCCTGGGCGACAGCCTGTACATACATCATCAAACATGGAAAGGCAGTGACAGAAGACAAAATAGTTACGTAAAGGATCAGAAGCTCTGCCTGGAGGCATGTCCAGCCAACCATACTAAACAATGGGTGTATATGCACACAAGGAAAAAAATTCCCAGATTTCCCAGGAAGAAATACACTTTTTTCGTGTTAAGTGACAGTATACTTTCCCTCGGAACTGTAAAAATTATAAATCCTTTGAGTGGTTAAGGTTTTGTACACAGACGTAGAACTTCAGCCACTTTAGAAAACAAACCACAGGGGAAAAAAAGATCTTCGATGTACAGCAACATGTACACTGCATGTTTTCGTATTACAAAAGTATATATTCGAATTCCACCAAACAAGGTACGTTAGTTTCAAAGCATTGAAATCAAGATTGTGATGAGCTTTTGAAAGCCAATCATGGTTTATGTTGCGTGAACTCGCCAGCTGATGATAGCAGATATTCAGAGCATGGGAGACATGAGGTAGTCAGCCAATAGCATCATCACTATTACGTAACACGAACACACAAATAGGAAAAGTTAATGGTTTCAATTAAAATACACAGTGTAGTTACAAGGAAAGCTAAGCTTTCACATATAGTATTGGTCTTCTTTGTGTCTGTTACACTTTAAGATACATCACACAATTCTGCCAGTAAAATTTAAAATAATGACGTAAATGTCCAGTCTTCCGGGTTCTAAATTATTCTAAGTGGCTAACTCTCAAAGTGTTAAGCTTTAAATGAGAATCAAATGCTCTGTGATTTAAGAAATTCAAAGCACATTCTCACACATAACATAATTCATCTTGTGTAAAATGAAATTTACTTTGAAAGTAATGCTTTTCAAACCACCATTCATAATATCTTCCCGTGACCTTTCAGAATTCGTTTCAGCAGTTGTCAGAAAGCACCAGAAGATGGCATTATTGGGCATGCGCAGCTACGATGACATAAGGTTCATTTGAGTAGTTGACAGTAGGCTCACACTCATGTGCAGAGCTGAATTCGCAAATGGCAGTGCCTTCTCCCGTTTCTGTCTACTTGAAGTGTGGCTGTCTGCCATATGAGCAGTAGCAGCAAGTAGCCACATGTTACCCGGAAAATGTTTCTGGTGTGCCCAAGCTACCAGATTCACACATGTGCAGAGCAATCTGAGTTATAGTGAGGGGTCATTCTCCACGTGACACGTGTATATGTTTCATGGAATTTCTGTTCTCTCTTTGTTTACATCTCCAACGTTAAATGGAAACAAAACATATTTCTGTGGCTGGGAGCCATAAAAAAAAAAGTGAATTAATACAGGGTTATTCTAAATGATGGGGCCATTTGGAAAAGTATTAAAAGTACAAATTAAAGTACAAATCAAAATGAACAAGCTTTATACCAATGAAAAGAGGAAGCTTCAAAATTTTTTTCATGAAGTTCGATACCAATTTAATAAATTTAATACTTTTTAATTATTTGTAATTAATTAGTTTTTAATAATTATTTAACAATTAGAAGTGTGATAAATGTTATTAAAGTTCAACGTGGCCACCATTGGCAGCATGGCAAACATCGACGTCGTCCCACATATGCGAAAGCATATCTGCCGTTACTGAGTGCACGGCAGCAGTGGTCTAGTTCCATAGACCATTGAGTGGTTGGTATAGGCACGATGTAAACACATTCCTTCACATAATCCCATAAGAAATAATCGCAGAGTGTGAGATCAGGAGATCTCGGTGGCAGGAAGTGCAGAGCCAGGTCCTCAAGTCCCCTGCGACCGATGCAGCGTTGAGGAAGAGAGTCATTCAAAAAGCCCCGTACATCACGGTGTCAATGGGGTGGAGCTCCATCCTGTTGGAAAATGAAGTCCTGGGAATCTTCCATAACTTGAGGAAACAACCATTGTTCCAACATGTCCAGGTCTGTGATTCCCGTTACAGTTTCTTCCACAAAGAAAAATGGTCCATAAACCTTTGTACACGATACAGCACGGAACACGTTGATCTTCTTGAGTCTCTTTCGTGTTGCAACGGTGAATGTAGATTTTCCAAACCCTATATGCGAACATTCTGCCTGCTGACTTTTCCATTAAGGTGGAATGTCGCTTCATCGCTTACAATTAAACTCTGTAGAAATGCATCATCCTCCATCTTTGCTAGTACGTAACCATAAAATGTGAAACGCTTCTCTTTGTCATTGGGGTTGACAGCCTGCACAAGTTGTAATTGATAGGGCTTGTACAGCAAACATTGTCTCAGAACTTTCCATACACTTTCTCGACTGGCTCTATTGGTAGACTTACAGGGACCACGCATAAAACTTTCTTGAATCTGTCGGACATCATCTTCTGACACACGCAGTCAGCCTGTGCTTTTTCCTTTACATACACTCCCAGTCTGTTTAAATTACATAAAGCAATTGCTAATGCTTTTGCAACTGGGTGGTTGAATACCGAATTTGGTATGAAGTGCCTGCTGCACTGCAATTTGCGACTCACTTTTCACGAACTCAAGAACACAGAAAACCTTGTGCTCCACAGTCACCATCTCTCTCACAACTGACAGCGATATGTAATGACAGCCCTATTGCTGCGTGAACTCTAACAGGCTGCTTCTGAAACCATCACCGCCCACCCACCAAAAACTTTGAAACTTCCTCTTTTTATTGGTATATAGCTTGTTCATTTTGGATTTCTACTTGAATACATTAGAATCTTTGAAATTGGGTACACCATTTAGAATAAGACCATACATGGAAGACTAAAATAAGTTAGTAGTTTCAATTTTCTGATTTTATATTATTTCCACATTATTAGCAATCAACCATTAACCAATTTAATGAAGTTATTTTTGTCAGCTTTCTAGAGAAATTTACTTCTATTAATCTTTTCTGTCGAGGCAGTCAATTTATTAGAAACAAAGTGTTTCAATCCACACTATTGGTTGATATCAACTTCATTCAATTTCAAGTGCACAGTTTCATTTTCTGGCACAAATCTAATTATACCATTATAAAGAACAAAACATGAGGTAATATAGTACTGGTACTTCAACAAAATTGGTATCCCAAAAACTGCACAGAGAAGCTGAATATCAGCTACTTCCACGTGAATCTGGACATACAAATGTACACTTCAACCCGAATTAAGCATTTTAGCACGGTTTACGAAATCCTGATGCTGTTGAAGTAGTTTCTGATGTCCTGTTTCTTTTATGAGACAGTAAGATCTTTTAATGCTATATATGTACGCACATACATAAATATTGACTTGAAGCTGACTAAGCAGGCAAATTTGGTCAGTAGTTTTGAATTAAATATTTTGTTTGAAATATATTTACAGCTTTAGCAGAATTTTACAAATCTGCCTTCTGCGAAACACAATGTTTTTCGATCACAAAACACTTGCCTAGTGATTCATCTAGGCTTGACGTTGTTTCTTAATTTGTGTTGTCTACAAGTTAAATTTATGGAATGCCGTTCCATGTTAAATTGTAGACTGGCAGCATACCGTGTTTTATCATTTTAACTCCCCACATGGCTTTATGCTTATTTCTAGAGTAGAATATAAACTGTCAGTTGTACAGCTTCTTTGCCTCACAGACAACCTTGTTAATTTTTTACACATTTTGAAACAGTCATGAAATAAATTATTGTCCTTTATTCTGGAGTCAGCTACACAAGGAACTGTCTCTTTTATTTTTGCTAGAAATTTGTATTCCATCTTACTAGCTTTTACAAGTGCTGTGCTCATGTAAACCTGACTGGAAATGCTACAAAACAATACTGCAGAGTACACAAAATGTTTTAAAGTCACAACACAGCAAAATGTTAAGGTACTTTGAGCTGCAGGGTCTAGTTTTGAAATGAATATTATGCCAAGAACCACTTCTTTATTTGCATTCCTTACATAGGTAGGGTATGATAAAACTATTGCTCCAGGTACAACTCCCTAAGTCCTAACAAAAACATGCCAGAGGGCTGCTCTGGCCACATGATGCCCAACCACATATGAAATTACAAACAGAAATTCGACAAAAAGCGTATGAGCAAAGCAAATACCAAGCACAGGATGCCTACGTGATGCATGTGTACTATGGCCAGTTTTCTGGCACTCTCTGTTAACCGCTCAAATGAACCGATAGGAAGCCCGTATGCGTGGTCCACGATATATTGTTGGCCCTACCAATATGTTCGTATAGAGCATTAAGAGATCTTACATTATGTCATAAACTGAACACATCATCAGAGGATACTCCAAGATTATCAGAATTTCGTAAAACAAACTAAAATGCAGAATTCGGCTTAAAGTGCACATTTGCATGTCCAGATTCACAAAGAAGTAGGCCCCAACCTGATATTAAGCTTTTCAGTGTAGTTTTGGGGATGCAAATTTCCTTGGTACCATTACTGTATTATCTCATGTTTGGTTCCTTATTATGGCATAATGCCATATGAGCCAGAAGATAAAGACACATTTGACACTAACCAATAGCATGGAATGAAACACTTCGTTTCAAATAAATTGACTGCCTCTGCAGAAAAGACTAATAAAGGCTAAATTTCTTTAGCAAACTGACAAAAAAAACTTCATCGTTCTGCACAGCAATTAATGTCTGACTGCCAAAAACCTGAAAATAAAATAAAATCTGAAAACTGAAACCAATAACATATTTTAGACTTCCATAACTATGTGAATGTATTTTAATTCACTTGATAGCTCCTGGACAAAGAAATCCGTTTTGTTTTCATTTGGCGTGAAAGCTGTAAATGAATAGGAAACAGTAAAATCACTAAATGTAAACATGGTTCACGTGGAGACATACAATTTGGAAAAACTGGCCACTGTAAAGTTTGGCCAATAACTCGTCCTGACGGGTCAAAGGGTAGGTCTCAATGACAGATTGAGCATTAATGGAAACTTTAAAGTTACTGCAGATGTAAAGCTGACCATTTAGTTTTTAACAATCAAAACGGGGGTCGACCATTCACTAGACATAATAGGCTGTTTGACCCCTCATGGCATCAACTTGTCCAATTCTGATTTAACTTGACTGCGCACAGCCACTGGAATAGGGTGCACACGGAAAAAGCGTGGCTGCACCACATGTTTCAAGGTAATGTGGGCCATAAAATTAGTGGCACAATCTAACCAGTATAAGAAAAGAGAAGAGAACACAGAAAATCTAACTTCTGGTACGGTATCTGGTTGGAAACGAGGTGCGCTACATCCAGAATGGAAAAGTCAAAATCACTGAATTGGCCAGACCGAGCTAATTTTTTTGTACCAACATCATATCATCTACTACCAGAAAAGGTTGGTTGGTTTGTGGGATTCAGGGACCAGACTGCTACGGTCATCGGTCCCTTTCTCCAAAACTTCAAACACCCACACAGAATAAAAACGAACAATGGAGATGACAACAGATGACACAGGATAAGAAAGACTCAGACAGAGACTAGACAAAAGGAATTAAAAGCACACAGAGCGCGACAGTGGTTGGCCGACCATAGAGACAAAAAAGGAAAAGCCAACCACCTAGAAACACACTTAAAAAAAAGTCTAAGAACGTCGGCCAAAGGCCAGACTCAAAACAAAAAAATGACAAACACTCAGATTAAGTGATAAAAGCCCCCTGCCCGAATGAAACGCAAAACTAAGCCTGTCATGGCAGTGTCATCTGTTAAAAGGGCAGGGAGCATATCAGGCAGCACAAACGTCTACCTGAGCACAGCTAAAAGGGGACAGGCCAACAAAATGTGGACAACTGTCAAAGCGGATCCACAGCGACATAGAGGTGGGTCCTCATGGTGCAATAAGTGGCTGTGCGTCATCCAGGTGTGCCCAATGCGCAGCCGGCAGAGGACAACAGACTCCTTACGAGAGACCCGCAAGGAGGAGCGCCACGCACCAGTAGCCTCCTTGATGGCCCGAAGTTTGTTTGGTTTGGTGAAGGCAGGATGTGCCATTCTTCACCCCAGGTGCGAAGTACATTCTGCCGCAAAACTGCCCTAAGGTCACTCTTGGGAAAGCCCAATCGATAAGGCTGGTGCACCGACAGCTTGTTTGACCAGCACGTCAACATGTTCATTGCCCAAGATGCCGACATGACCAGGGGTCCACACAAAGACCACAGAGCAGCCGCAATGGTCAAGAGTATGGAGGGACTCCTGGATAGCCATTACCGGACGAGAGTGAGGGAAACACAGGTCGATAGCTCGTAAACTGCTCAGGGAGTCGATACAGATAATGAAGGACTCACCTGAGCAGGAGTGGATATACTCTAGGGCATGAGAGATGGCAACCAGCTCAGCAGTGAAAACGCTGCGGCCAGCCGGCAATGAGTGTTGTTTGAAATGGTCCCCTAGAGTGAGAGCGTAACTGACACGACCAGCAACCATCAAACCGTCAGTGTAGACAACGCCAGAGCCCTGATACGTGACAAGGATGGAAAGAAAGCGGCGGTGGAAGGTCTCAGGAGGGACCGAGTCCTTCGGGCCCTGTGCCAATTCGAGCCGAAGGCATGGGCGGGGCACACACCACGGGAGCGTACGGAGAGGGGCCCGGAAAAGAGGTGGAAGAGGGAAAACCCCCAGCCCGGAGAGAAGCTCTCTGATGCGAACTGCGATTGTACAATCCAACCGGGGCCAACATTCTGGGAGATGGACGACAGACTGAGGGAACAGGAGATGATAATTGGGATGCCCAGGCAAGCTACAAACGTGTGTAGCATAAGCAGCCAGTAACTGCTGGTGCTGTAACCGCAGTGGAGGGACACTTGCCTCCACAAGTATGCTGTTCACAGGGCTGGTCCGGAAAGCTCCAGTGGCAAGTTGGATCCCGCTGTGAAGGATGGAGTCCAGCACCCGCAACGCAGAAGGGGTTGATGAACCATAAGCCAGGGTCCCATAATCCAGACGGGACTGAATTAACGCCTGGTAGTGCTGTAAGAGGGTAGACCAATCGGCTCCCCAGCTGGTGTGGCTCAAGCAACGCAGAGCATTAAAATGCCGCCAACACATTTGTTTAAGTTGCCGAATATGAGGGAGCCAAGTCAACTGGGCATCAAAACCCACACCGAAAAACCGATGTGTCTCCACCACAGCAAGAGGTTCGCCACCAAGATAAAGCCATGGCTCAGGGTGAACAATGCATCGCCAGCAGAAATGCACAACGCAGGTCTTGGCAGCCGAAAACTGGAAGCCATGCACTATAGCCCAAGACAGCGCCTTGTGGATAGCACCCTGCAGCTGACGTTCAGCAGCTGCAACGCCAATGGAGCTGCAGTAGAGGCAGAAATTGTCAGCATACAATGAAGCTGAGACAGACGTTCCCATCACCGCAGCGAGCCCATTAATTGCAATTAAAAACAGGCAGACATTTAAGATAGATCCCTGCAATTCCCCGTTCTCATGAACTCGGGGGGGGGGGGGGGGACACTATGGGAGGCCGCAACTTGCACTCGGAAGGTACGATGCAACAGAAAATTTCGTACGAAAATCGACAGCGGACCCCAAAGACCCTAACCATAAAGCGTAGAGAGGATGTGATGTTGCCATGTCGTATCGTATGCCTTCCGCATGTCAAAAAAGACAGCGACGAGGTGCTGATGGCGGGCAAAGGCCATACGGACAGCAGACTCCAGGCTCACCAGATTATCGGCGGCAGAGCGGCCCTTACGGAACCCACCCTGAGACGGAGCCAGAAGGCCCTGAAACTCGAGTACCCAACTCAACCGCCGGCTCACCATGTGTTCAAGCAACTTGCAAAGAACATTGGTGAGGCTAATGGGGCGGTAGCTGTCCACCTCCAGTGGGTTCTTGCCAGGTTTCAAAATGGGGATTAAGATCCTTTCCCGCTATTGCGACGGGAGCTCACCCTCGACTCAGATACGGTTGTAAAGGTCTAGGAGGCATTGCTGGCAGTCCGCCGAGAGGTGTTTGAGCATCTCACAGTGGATACGATCTGGCACGGGAGTCGTATCAGGGCAAGTGGCTAGGGCACTTTGGAATTCCCACTCATTGAACAGAACATTGTAGTATTCAGGGTGACGCGTGTGAAAGGAAAGGCTCCAATGTTCCAACCGCTCTTTCAGGGAGTGGAAGGCCAGTGGGTAATTTTCAGAAGTGGAACTCGGAGCAACACGCTCTGCTAAGCGGTTTGCAAATATGTCGGAGGTTGTACTAACTGCACCATTCAGTGAGAGCGCACGGACACGCCTAATCTTGGCCCGAACCTGCGATTGAGAGGCCAATGGTGGAGACATATGATTCCCAGCACTCCTGCTTGTGTTGGCGAATGATGCGGCGGGCCCGCACACAGAGCCGTTTAAAGGCGATGAGGTGTTCTAATGAGGGATGTCGTTTGTGACGCTGGAGTGCCCACCGGCGATTTTTAATCGCCTCAGTGATCTCAGGTGACCACCGAGACACAGTCCTCTGCCGAGGGGACCCAGAAGAACAGGGAATGGCAGATTCTGCGGCAGTTACGATGCCAGTGGTGACCGAGTGAACCACCGCATCAAGGGTGTCATTGGAAAGAGGCTCAATAGTGGCAATGGAGGAGAACAAGTCCCGGTCAGCCCTATTCATAGCCCATCTGAAAGGGCGTCCAGAAGAGTGATGATGTGGCAGTGACAGAAAGATCAGAAAGTGGTCACTACCACACAAGTCATCATGCACACTCCATTGGACAGACGGTAAGAGGCTAGGGCTGCAGATCGAAAGCTCGATGGCTGAGCACGTGCCACACTGAAATGTGTGAAGGCACCATCATTTAAAAGGGAAATGTTGAGCTGTCCCAATACATGGTCAATGGTGCTGCCTCGGCCTGTCGTCACTGTTCCACCCCGCAGAGGGTTATGGGCATTGAAGCTGCCTAGTAACAGAAAAGGTGGCAGCAATCGGGCTATCAGTGCAGCCAGGACATGCTGTGGGACATCACCATCTGGTGGAAGATACAGACCGCAGACAGTAACAGCCTGAGGCGTCCACATCCGAACAGTGAGAGCCTCTAAAGGTGTTTGTAGAGGGAAAGACTTGCTGTGAAGGGAGTGATGGACGTAGATGCAGATGCCACCAGATACCCTCTCGTAAGTTGCCCGGTTCCTATGATAACCCCGATAGCCACGGAGGGCGGGGGTTCGCATTGCTCGAAACCAAGTTTCTTGATGAACAATGCAAAGGAAAGGGTGAAGGCTGAGAAATTGTCTGAGCTCAGCAAGATGGTGGAAAAAACCGCCGCAGTTCACTGGAGGATGACATTGTCCATGGCCGAAAAAGGCGTGAAGGGACTGGAGAGGCAGATTACGCTACTGCGTCCCCTGCTGCTACCAATTGAGCACCTGTGCAAGTGCTATCCATTGTGTCTGAGGGATAGGCGAGATCCAGGTCCTCAGTGGACGCCAGGATCTCCATCTCATCCTCAGATGCAGAGCTTGAAGATTGCGGTGGGGGGGGCTGCCACCGCAAGTCCCTTGGTCTTAGAGGTCTTTTTATTGGACTTCTCTCGCTGCTCCTTGGGTCTCACTGGCTGGGAGTGCTTCACCAATTCAGTCTCCAGGATGGAGGAGGATCATGAACCCCTACGACCAGCTGCCTGTGGGCACTTATGCCACTGTTGGGCATCATCCTTCCTGCTTGGGGAAACCTGGGAAGGGAGGGACCCAAGGGACCCCTTGCGGGCAAGAGGAGCCGAAGAAGTTGGACGCTTCTCTGGCTTAGAAGCGGGGACAGACGTCCCCGATGGGTGGGGGGCTGTTGCTCCCGAGGTAGGCGGCGCAGGAGCAACAGGGTTGGTAGTGCCCCCAATGGGCAAGGGGGCATGTGGAGTTGTACAGCTCATCGATTTGGCTGGAATTCGCGGAACTGATGGGGCTAACATGGTTGTTGTAGCAGCAGCATATGAAGATGTCATTCAAACAGGATGTAGTCGGTCATATTTCCTCTTAGCCTCAGTATAGGCCAGTTGGTCCAGGGTCTTATATTCCATGATTTTTCGCTCTTTCTGTAAGATCCGGCAGTCTGGCGAGCAAGGTGAATGATGCTCTCCGCAGTTGACACAGATGGGAGGTGGGGCACATGGAGTATTGGGATGTGATGAGCATCCGCAATCTCGACATGTGAGGCTGGAAGTACAGCAGGAAGACATATGGCCAAACTTTCAGCACTTAAAGCACCGCATCGGTGGAGGGATATAAGGCTTGACATCACAATGGTAGACCATCATTTTGACCTTCTCCAGTAATGTATCACCCTCGAAGACCAAGATGAAGGCACCGGTAGCAATCTGATTATCCTTCAGGCCCCGATGAATGCGCTGGACGAAATGTACACCTCAACGCTCTAAATTGGTGCACAGCTCGTCATCAGACTGCAAAAGAAGATCCCTATGGTAAATAATACCCTGGACCACGTTTAAACTCTTATGGGGTGCGACGGTAACGGAAACATCCCCCAACTTGTCACAAACAAGTAACCTTCGTGATTGGGCAGAGGATGCCATTTTTATCAATACTGACCCAGAGCGCATTTTGGACAAGCCCTCCGCCTCCCCAAACTTGTCCTCTAAATGCTCTATGAAGAACTGAGGCTTTATGGACATGAAAGACTTCCCATCAGCTCTTGTACAAATTAGGAACCGGGGCAAGTAACTGTCACTGCCATCCTGAGACTTACACTCCTCCCACGGTGTGGCCAGGGAGGGGAACGTTTTTGGATTGTATTTCTGAGCGTTAAATTGAGACTGAGAACACTTAGAGACTGCTGGCGGCTGGTCACCAGCGAGAGAAGATGTACCACGCTTCATTGCGGGTCATCCGCCCTGATGCCACCCACTCCGACCAAGGGCCCTCCCCACGGGTGCCACCCAGCCTCAGCAGGGGCCACCTGGCAGGATGGCCATTGCCAGGAATCCCGATGCCCCAAGGAGATAGGCATCTAATCCTTGGCAAACATGGGGAGTTAACAGTGCAGGCATCACCAGAGCGATCCCTGTGTCAGGGGGCTACAACCAACAGGGTAAATGGCGGCCCCACCACAACAGACTGGTTACCATGTTGGATATTAGGTGAAAAGTAGTCCATGGTCGTCGTCTGTGCAGAGTGTGGCACTGCACATTGCATGGTGGAAAGTGCACACAGAAACGTATCCATGCCCAAGAGATGGAGAGCGGGCAGGACTGCAATGCAACGACGAATAAGCTGGCGAAAGGTCTCAACGCACGATGGACACAATGCACCAAGTAAGGCACCCTTCCCCAATCGGCTCGCTCTTCAGAATAATTTTGAGATATGGAGGTCAAACCCGACAGGGGACCATCACATAAGGGCTGAAACGTTTGAGACTCCTTTTAGTCGCCTCTTACGACAGGCAGGAATACCGCGGGCCTATTCTTACCCCCGAACCTGCAGGGGGGACTACCAGAAAAGTCCAGGAACAAACCACCGACTTGTACACAGTGGGAGTCATAAATTGACCCAAAATTGGGATACGCTGCTTGTTGCATCTCATCAAACATTGAGTAATAGGAGATAATCCCAGAGATCCCAAGTCCACATAAGACTGTGGGTACAGCAATGTCACAGCTGCACCAATGTCCACTTGTAGTCTGAGCACTTTGTCCATCACTTGCACTTCACTAGACAGTTTATTATTATTCATAAGCAATGGAGACACACACGTAATACCCATGTCCATATCTGCAGGAGAGGGCTGAGAATGACACACAGATGTTTCATGTCCTTTTTACCGAAGGTTGTTGCAACTCGCTGAAATACTGTTGCACTGTGGTGGTTGTTGTTTACTGTTGTTGTCATCATTGTCATCATTTCACACATCTCTGTCCAGCATGGTGTAAGACTGCCAAATTGTCCTCCCCCTCAATAACTGACTGCCACCTGATGACCAGGAAGAGGAGTAAACACGGAGATGTCACATAAAGCCTCGATCTGATCAACAGTGGCACTAAATATCTTGAAAAGTGGAACAATATACAACACGTTGGCCAAAGATGGATCCCCACACTGTAGTGAGCATTTAGACACTGTCTTGTCACGAGCCAACCGAATTATGGCATCACGGACTATAGTATCAGCTTAGGAATCATGATGAGCTTCAATACCAAACTGGCATGTGCGACTGAGGCCATGGAGTTCAGCTGCTCTAGTCCAGTATGACTAATAGGGCTGTTCACGACAATATGACAACTCTACACATGCTGCAATGACATGCTGTGATAATTTGACAACTACATACATATTTCGTCAAACAAAAGTGACACAGATTTCTGGAGTGGGACTAACTGGCACATCAACTGGTAGACCCGAGGAGGAATCCAAGAAAGGAACTAAGTCTTGCACGTATGTGCATTAGTAACATGAAAGGCGAGGAAGGGTTGCTACAGCTGCTTCTCATGAGCCTCCCCGTCTTCGGTCACATCATCATAAGAGGGAAAGGGCAGCGGGTACACCAACAGTAGGAGAGCCTGCAAAAGCAATATGGCTGAGCTCCTCTTAGCGACCACAAGAGCCTGCTGCTGTTCGAGGAGAGATTTGAGCATGCCTCCTTGGACACGAGAACCAATGGAACAACCTACCAGACTGAGCACAGAAGTTGATGCCACACCCATCGTCAATTGTGTCATAATGCCTGACACAAACAATATTGCGGCCACAAAGAACAAGAGAGTTTTTTCCCCAGTCGAGTAACCAACAAACATAGAAACAGTAGAACACAATCTGAGGATGGGCACCTGCTCTGTTCTCCTTGTACAGAGGAGAGGCCCGAAAGATGGTGAGGTGGGTGCCCTGCCGTGCCATACCATGGGTACAAGTCATGGGTGGCTTCTGGTGGCTGACCCGGACAGATGCCGCAGGCAGAGTATTTGAATGTAGCACACTGGCGATCTGGTGCCTCAGCGTGCGTCCAGGTATGACGTACAGGGTTACAGCAACCTTTTCATCTAGTGATAAGTTATCCAGTACAATTTAATGCAATGGCCAGTTGGAATCTGACTAAATGTAGTCAGTTTAGAATTGTTATTTTCTTGCTAGCAAACTGTACTAATGTACTACTCAGCTGCAAGAGAGACAGTTTTTTTACTATGTGCTTGTGGGGGGGTGGGGGATCTGTACACAAACAGTTACACAAAGTCTTTTGTTACTACACAACTGTTGAATTACCACAGTACAAATTAATTTTTAAGTATTTCAAACAAGTTATGTAACTTGGCTAATCTCAGCTATAAGAAATGTTATCAACAGTTCTCTGTTAGATAACTTACAGTGATGGCATATGTTATCAAATTAGTCACCTAATAAACACAAAAAAATCGTTTTCTGTAACGTTTTAAATTGAAACATGGCCAAAATTACTTACCAAGTTAACAAAGAAGTTTATAACAGCTGTTCCACCTCCAAATAATACTGCAAACAATGCAGTAAATGAGTCGAACGCAAGTGATACGTTGCCTTTCAGTATTGTCCATATAGATTCCAAAAGCGTAATTAAAGTTTCTACGTTTTCTTTTGCAAATGTGAAAAGTGCACTAAGATTGAAAAGTTCTGGAAAATAAGGAAAACATTACCAGTAAATCGCATAAAGTGTCAAAAAAGCACATGGTGCTGCTACTCACATGCATTTAATGAAACTGAACACACAGTACTACATGTAATATTACTGCTATGGTCCCATGGACAAAAAGTAGCTGGTTATCATCATCATCATTATTATTATGAAAACGATCAGAAAACCTGGCAATGTCAATAATAGATAAAAAGTTCTCGGTCAATCTGTCGCGTCTACTTCCCCATCGCTGTGTTGACCATAGACATGATCTTAAATACAGGAAGGAATATTGGGGGCGGGGGGATCAGTGGTGGATGAGCGCAGAGCACAACCTATTAAATAAACATAAGATTATGTTTGAACAAAGAGAATTCCGGCTCATACATCAAACTATTGGGTTTCTGTCATTAGGGAAGCAATGTAAGTTAAGACTGTTGCAACTACTTTAATAGACACACCAGTTACACACTGAACAATTCACGGAACTGTGCACTTAAAGCAAGAGTACAAAGAAATACTTTTTGTAGGTTACAGTCTGGTGTAAGTGGTAGCACTGAAAGCAATGCTGGACAGTAGGTGTAAACATAATCCATGGAAATAGAGGGCACTACCTCAGCATGCAACATCCCCATGATATAATCTAGCCAATCAAATGCTGTCCTCTGGGCATAAAACTGGGAGCCTACACCTACCTCTACATCTACATATATACTCCGCTAGCCACCAAGCGGTGTGTGGCAGAGGGCACAATTCGCGCCAAAGTCATATTCCCCACCCCCCCTCTGTTCCACTCACTCACAGATCGCGCGAGGGAAAAACGACTGTCTAAGTGCCTTAGTACGAGCTCTAATTTCCCTTATCTTTGAATGGTAATCATTGCACAATTTGAAAGTTGGTGGTAATAATATATGCTCTACATCCTCAGTGAAGATCGGATTTCAGAATTCAGTGAGCAGCTCCTTCCGTTTAGCGTGCCGTCTATCTGCAAGTGTGTCCCACTTCAAACATTCTACAAGATTTGTAACGCTCTCACAATGGCTAAATTTACCAGTCATGAATCTTGCTGCTCTTCTTTGGACCTTCTCAATCTGTTGAATCAGACCTAACTGGTAAGGGTCCTATACAGACGAACAATACTCTAAGACTGGACGAACTAATGTATTGTAGGCTATTTCCTTCGTTGAAGGACTGCACTGCTTTAGGATTCTACCAATAAACTGCAATCTAGATTCGCCTTGCCCATTACTTGTGTAATCTGATCACTCCATTTCAGATCATTTCGAATAGTCACACCCAGATACTTGACGGATGGTACCGCTTTCAAAGACTGGGCATTTATTTTTTTCTCATACATTAATGGGGACTTTCACCTTGTTATACGCAGTAGGTTACACGCACTAATACTGAGAGATAACTTCCAGTCATTACACCAAGCATTTATTTTCTGCAAATCCTCATTGATTTGTTCACAACTTTCGTGTGATACTACTTTCCTGTAGACTACAGCAAAATCAGCAAACAGTCTAATGCCACTGTCAATACCATCAACCAGATCGTTTATGTAAATCTTAAAAAGCAGCGGACCTATTACACTGCCCTGGGGCACACCTGAAGTTACGCTTGTTTCCGTTGAAGTCACCCCATTCAGGACAACATACTGCTCCCTGTCTGTTAGAAAACCTTGTATCCAACAGCATATGTCATTGGATAGATCGTAAGCGCACACTTTTTGGAGCAAGCAACAGTGCAGAACTGAGTCAAACGGCTTTTGAAAGTCGAGAAATATGGCATCAACCTGGGAGCTGGTATCTAGAGCCTGTTGTATATCACGCACAAAGAGGGCCAGCTGTGTCTCGCATGACCGCTGTTTCCTAAAACCATGCTAGTTTCTGCAGATGAGCTTCTCAGAGTCTAGAAAGGTCATTATGTCTGAACACAAAATATGTTCCATGATTATACAACAAATCAATGTCAGTGAAATTGGTCGGTAATTATGTGCATCCGATTTTCTATCCTTTTTATAGATTGCTATGACCTGGGTCTTCTTCCAGTCCCGTGGACCTTTCCGCTGTCCCAATGATCTCTGATAGATGATGGATAAGAATGGTGCTATATTTGTTGCATAGTCAACAAATAATCTTATGGGGATACTGTCTGGGCCAGATGCCTTCCTGGTGTCTAAGGATCTTAACTGTTTTACAATCCCAGATACACTAAACACTATGTCAGCCATCCTTGTGTTTGTTCAATAATTGAAAGGGGGAGTGTTGCTGCAGTCCTCTACAGTAAACAAGTTTTTGAAAGCTAGGTTTAGAATTTCGGCCTTCTGTTTATCATCATCAGTTACATTACCCGTACTGTCAGCAAGAGAAGGTATTGAATTACATGTAGTGTTCACAATAATCAGACTCGACCCCTGGCCATGATGATGCAGACAATGATCGAAAGCTTCAGATTTTACCTGTATTTGATAAGTAAATTCACTGTTAACCTTTTATCCACAGACTCTATAGTCATAATGTCAATATTGTTTAGGCAGAATTTAACTGTCTCTCCAAACTCCATCCACCAGGTGAGGGGGAGTTGCACATCCCCTCTCCCCTTATCAAGCTAACCCTGTCTGTTCTTTATGCTGTCTCAGGCTGGTGCAACTTCACAATCTTCTGTGTCATTTTGATATGTGTGTGTGTGTGTGTGTGTGTGTGTGTGTGTGTGTGTGTGTGAGGTGGGGGGGGGGGGGGGGGCAGGTAACTGGAGGGGGGAAAAAAAAATCTGTCATTTATAATTTTTCTGAGAATCCTCAGACAACATCAACATCCAAGAGTAAAGTGCAGGTTGCTCCTTAAGGCTTAACATGCAATGCATACCAATCCTGCCAAACTTCATCAAAGTAAACACGACCTATCCTACTGATATCAGAGTTTGGGTCATTCCACAGGATCCCTTTACATCATGGGAGAGTTAATGGTCGAAGAACAATTAAGGTAGGAAAACTAAGAGCAACTATTTGTCCTCTCTTTATATTGTTATAAAAAAGAAAAGCTGTTGCTAAAACATTAGAATTCTAGCTTGGGCATTTGCACATGGCAACTGACAAAAATTAGATTGATCAACTAACTTGTAACGCAATAAAACTTTCCCATTTTTTGGGGAGCAGGGGCCATATAACACACTGAACTAAACCAAAAAATTTAAACTTTAGTATCATCACCGATGCGATAATGTTGCTACACTATACTGTCTGTGTTGGTACTTCATAGGTCAACAGGGTCTTCATAATAACTGGGGAAAATAACCCCATGAGAGTAGAAGGTCAAAACCCTCACAGAGACATGCATAGGGATAACTCAGTATCCAACTGGAAGTGAGGCTGTCAACTGAGCACCTGGAAACAACACTTAGTACAATGCGCAAGGCTAGGTCTACAGTCGTCAAACGCAGTGTAATCAGTCACCTGCTTGGCTTACTTCCACTTGCAGGTAAACATCTCTGCCAGTGCGTCCCATACGACGTGCTGAGTCAGATCATCTGTCTCCATCACAATGTCCACTGGCAGTGGCTCTCTGCGAATGCCATGTAGGGCCAAAAATACCCAAGCTCGGGTCACGACTTCTGGTGCAGAACAGAAAAGACTGCTGGAGAACCCAGTAGCAGATCGACCACTAAAGAAGGCAATGCTGACACTGCCGGTTCCAAAGGAAGGGCACGGAGGCTGAGGCTACAGGGGTCCATCAGCAGCCGAGGTGGAGGCGAGACCACCTGATGAGAGGGTGAGGAGGAGGAGGAGGAGGAGGAGGGCAGATCAAAACCCATGGGCTACACATCAGCAGATGCAGGTACAAGCCTCATTGGTATCCAAGGCTGCAGGTGCCACGAGGACACAGAGGGGACGGCAACAGGGAAGCATGTCACTGCAAGTGGGAGCCCGCACCTGGACCAACATCATGCCACCTGGCAGACTAGATCATGGTGGTGATGTCCCAACAGGAGGTGTGTGCAACTGATTTGTATGACAGGTCAGCTGCTCATTACCAACATCCATGACAAACAACTGCCGATCTTCATGGCCCGCCATGATACCTAACAGCCAACACTGCCGGCTACTGTTATGAATGTAAATGTCTAACAAATTTTTTCCTCCTGTTTGGTTTGTTTGAGGTAAACAAACCAAAAAGGAGGAAAACACATAATGACCTCTCAATACTTACATCTATAAACACACAGTTTTCGAAAAAATATCTATAACTAGTGGCAAAAGAGTAAAAGTAAAGGTAAACATGATGACCAGTGTGAAGAAAAAGTTCAGAATATAAAAATGTGCTTATGTGTCGGAAATGAAGTGGTAGAGTGACCTCCAGACCAAATGAGAAGAAACGCAGATGCCACTAACAAACTATCCCACTGAAGAGGCCTTAGAGTAAAAAAATAGGTGAAACGGGTCTGGGAGAAATAAATTACAGTACAGCGATAAAAAGCAGCTTTATTTACAAAACAAATATTACTGTGGTTACTAAGGAGGATGGTCACACAAATAAATTGTCTTACAAAATGCCTACAGTTATCAGACATAAGGGTCCTGGGGGAGCTCTCATTGGCAAAAATAGCTGATAAAGTACGAACAATGGCACCCTATGACAAGAAGGAAAGTTTGGCTACATATAGGAAATTGTACAATGCACAGACCATCAATAACCATGCACTGACCAAAAAAATACCCATGAAATAGATGAGCACCCTGTCCCGAGGGTGCTCCAGGACCAGCGAAGGAGAAGAAAATGTACTAAGATACAGGAAAACATATACAACAGAAACTAATGGAATAATATGATTGCTACACTTAGTACTAAACCAAAACTACTTCACACTCAAGGACAAAATTTACATGCAAAAAGATGGAATAGCAAAGGGAGGTAGCATTGCTGGCACAATAGAGGATATTTTCTTAAACATATTACAAGAAAAATTATTTATAACCACAAACACTTTCATTAATAAAATAATATACACTCCTGTAAATTGAAATAAGAACACCGTGAATTCATTGTCCCAGGAAGGGGAAACTTTATTGACACATTCCTAGGGTCAGATACATCACATGATCACACTGACAGAACCACAGGCACATAGACACAGGCAACAGAGCATGCACAATGTCGGCACTAGTACAGTGTATATCCACCTTTCGCAGCAATGCAGGCTGCTATTCTCCCATGGAGACGATCGTAGAGATGCTGGATGTAGTCCCGTGGAACGGCTTGCCATGCCATTTCCACCTGGCGCCTCAGTTGGACCAGCGTTCGTGCTGGACGTGCAGACCGCGTGAGACGACGCTTCATCCAGTCCCAAACATGCTCAATGGGGGACAGATCCGGAGATCTTGCTGGCCAGGGTAGTTGACTTACACCTTCTAGAGCACGTTGGGTGGCACGGGATACATGCGGACGTGCGTTGTCCTATTGGAACAGCAAGTTTCCTTGCCGGTCTAGGAATGGTAGAACGATGGGTTCGATGACGGTTTGGATGTACCGTGCACTATTCAGTGTCCCCTCGACGATCACCAGTGGTGTACGGCCAGTGTAGGAGATCGCTCCCCACACCATGATGCCGGGTGTTGGCCCTGTGTGCCTCGGTCGTATGCAGTCCTGATTGTGGCGCTCACCTGCACGGCGCCAAACACGCATACGACCATCATTGGCACCAAGGCAGAAGCGACTCTCATCGCTGAAGACGACACGTCTCCATTCGTCCCTCCATTCACGCCTGTCGCGACACCACTGGAGGCGGGCTGCACGATGTTGGGGCGTGAGCGGAAGATGGCCTAACGGTGTGTGGGACCGTAGCCCAGCTTCATGGAGACGGTTGCGAATGGTCCTCGCCGATACCCCAGCAGCAACAGTGTCCCTAATTTGCTGGGAAGTGGCGGTGCGGTCCCCTACGGCACTGCGTAGGATCCTACGGTCTTGGCGTGCATCCGTGCGTCACTGCGGTCCGGTCCCAGGTCGACGGGCACGTGCACCTTCCGCCGACCACTGGCGACAACATCGATGTACTGTGGAGACCTCACGCCCCACGTGTTGAGCAATTCGGCGGTACGTCCACCCGGCCTCCCGCATGCCCACTATACGCCCTCGCTCAAAGTCCGTCAACTGCACATACGGTTCACGTCCACGCTGTCGCGGCATGCTACCAGTGTTAAAGACTGTGATGGAGCTCCGTATGCCACGGCAAACTGGCTGACACTGACGGCGGCGGTGCACAAATACTGCGCAGCTAGCGCCATTCGACGGCCAACACCGCGGTTCCTGGTGTGTCCGCTGTGCCGTGCGTGTGATCATTGCTTGTACAGCCCTCTCGCAGTGTCCGGAGCAAGTATGGTGGGTCTGACACACCGGTGTCAATGTGTTCTTTTTTCCATTTCCAGGAGTGTATTACTACAGATATGTCAACTACACAATAATGCTTACAGATGGAAACGATGATGACACAGAACACATACATATAACACTAAACACACAACACCCAAAATGAAATTACAATGGAATTAGAAACAAAACAATCAATAAACTTCCTTGACTTGACCATAAGTAAAAGTAACAACCCCCAAAACAAACTGAAAGTCTGATAACATTACTGATGCCAATTCCTGCCTACTAAAATCACACAAATACATATATTTTCACATAATGATCAATAAAACGATTAACCTGCCTCTGAAACAGGAACCTTGCTTTTTTAGGCACAACAGAAAGAATACAATCCATAAATAATCATAATGTTACGTAACAAATACACAAAACCCTCACAATCTACTGTATTTAAAGGAATAACACTCATCAGAAACATTAATGTACTACTGAAAACCACCAACATACATTTTGGTTACCGAACATGACATAATACAAAAACAAAAATACATGATCTCGAAACCACCAATATACTAAAACCCAGGAATATGTAAAATTCAGTGCAAAGACTACCAAAAGTTGTAATAGGACAGACAAGCAGGAACTTCACCAGTAGATATCAAGAAAATGTTAGACTAAGTGACAACAATCTATCCATCTTTTTCTATCATATTAAAAATGAACAACACACCAATTGGAAAATGCTGTTGATGTTTTACACATAACATCAAAGGGGCTGATAATGAATATACTGGAGGAAATTGAGATAAATCTACACACAAGAAATAATCCACATTGAATTCTCAAAAAACAAATTGACCTAAAATATAAAGACATAATCGAAAACTTTATTGATATCATCCACCAATATCCTGGATAAATCATAAACACTGCTGACAAAATTGTCAACAAGCAGATGTAACGGCTCTGAGCACTATGCGACTCAACTGCTGAGGTCATCAACTAATTAAACCTAACTAACCTAAGGACAGCACACAACACCCAGCCATCAGCAGATGTAACCTTCAATATGCTGATCATCAGATATAATTGCTATCTTGAAATTTCAACTGGAAACTAAGTTTTATTTCTGACCATTATTAATGAAATGTCAGAACATAACAAACAACTGATTAATACTAGAATAACAATGAAAGAAAATAATCTGTAAACAAATATACAGCAACTGAAATAACAGAAGTTATGAGATCTGCCACAACTGCTTTCACTAAATGTTCATTACAGATTAAGATTTATTTCTGATCACTTCTAAATGAAAATTCAAAACGTACTACAAAACTAATTATTATCATTACATTAATATAAAACATAACCAGTAACAAATAGACAACGACAGAAACAACAATATTGCATGCAATTCAGGACTTGAAAACATATGTAAAATCATATTATTCATAAGTAACTCACATATAATACAACAGATGCATCAAATTGTACAAGATATTCTATTACAGAAAAAACTGATGATGGATGTGTAGCTGAAATAGATCTACAGTTCAAATAAGAAATAATACTCATAGCAATGTAACTGGTCGCACAAATTTATTATTTTTAATCCCCTGGACAATGCTGAGTTGATCACTGATGAGAAAAAATGAATCTGCACCCAAAGATAGGTATTCCAGCCAATCCACCTGAACTGCTGAAACAATTTTTTTGTAAAAACAGGTTAGCAACCTCTCATGCCACTAATAGAAAATCTGACAGTGTTTGCTGTTAGGAAGGCATCACCCAGTTTGCTGCATGCCATCATCCAATGCGAACACGGGAGCCTCCTGCTGATCGAACAACAAATCGGGCCCCACCAGAAGCCACAATAGCGCATCACCACTGGCATGCTTGGCAGTGGGAGCAGTAACGAATGTCACATAAATAGTTACTGCAACTGATGATCGGTCCCATCTGGCACCTTGTAACAAAGGCAAAATAAGGAAACCAGCAGCTTGTGGTTGACGATGAGGAGGAACCTTGCCCCATACAGGAAAATGGGGAACTTTTTAACTCCAAAAATAACAACTAACACCCCCTTTACCACTTGTGAATAATTACGCTGCACAGCAGAAAGAGCCTTCGATGTGTAGGTGATGTGTGTGTGTGTGTGTGTGTGTGTGTGTGTGTGTGTGTGTGTGTGTGAAGGGCTGTAAGTGGTCTGAAACCAGCGTACAATACTCCTTGGCTGTCATGGTGCTTTCACGAGCTCCACTGGACCCAGAGATGCTCATGTGAATGTTCCCCAGAGCATAATGGAACTGCCGCCAGTTTGTCTCTGTCTCGCAATACAGGTGTCAAGGAGCTACTCTCTTGGAAGACGACAGATTCATGTCCTTCCATTGGCATGATGAAGAAGGTATTGGGATCCACCAGACCATGCAACAATTTGCCACTGCGCCAACGTCTAGTGCCAATGGTCACGTGCCCTTTTCCATTATAGTTGCCGATGTCGTGGTGTTCACACTGGCACATGCTATGGAGGCCCATTGTTAGGAGTGTTCAGTGCACTGTGTATTTAGATATACTTGTACACTGACTAACATTGAAGTCTGACTGATGTTGGTTCCGCCATAGTTTTCCACCTCTCCTGCTAGGCCTATGACGTCCGAAATCCATAATGAGGGGTGGCAGCCCAACCCCACAATGTCTGGATGGGTTTCACCTTGGTTTTGCAACATGTTGAAGACACTCACCACAACACTCCTTGGACACCGGACATGGCATGCCAGTTTCAGAAATGTTCTTACTGAGTCTCTGGGTCATCACAATACGCTCTAGATCAAACTCAGAAAGCATCACAATATGCTCTAGATCAAACTCAGAAAGATCGCCTGCCTTCCCCATCCTACACAGGGACAGCATGCTTACTGATACTACATGCGCCGTGTGTGTCTGACTAGCAGTCATTCCTCACCAGGTGATGCTGCTATCACCTGGATGGGTTTTATCAACAGTAGGTTAGTGATCATAATGTTCTGGCTGGTCAGTGTATTTGAATGGAGCATTATTCTATAAAAGCTTTTGATATATGATACTATGCAATTTATTATATGCAGAACCATTAAGATTTATAAGTACAGTAGCGTATACCTCGTAATTTCAGACATGCTACTTTATGTACATTTACGTTCAGAAAAAAATGAACACCTTGAATGATTAGAGATAGAGAGAGGATGTTCATACTCACTGGACATGTACATTAGTATGTTCTGCAGAAATGATTAGCATTTTAGATGAGAGCCGATCTTCTTGGGGGGTGGGGGGGTGGGGGGGGGGGGGGGTGTCTGGTCTAGTCTGGATTGTGTGACCTGACCCATCTCATCGTATTCTACAGTCTTCCATGAACCATCATGCACACATCCGTTACACTGCCAAAACACTTCTGTGCCACACAAGCAGCCATTCCCCAGATGGATGGATCACATTCTCTCGTGGCAATAACACACTGTCTTTCAAACTCACCGATTTGACAGTACAATTCGCGCATACGCCCTTGTGGCTGCTCAAGTCACACTGATCCATTACCTTCAGTTTATAGTGACAACGACAGCCACAGGCACATTTTACCAGTGAGTTGTTTGTGCCACAATATCGGTGTTGACCTTGAACCTGTGGGCTAACATGGTTCAAATGCTAATCATTTTTGCAGAACATACTAATGTACATGTCCTGTGAATATGAACATCCTATCTCTAGTTGCTCAAGGTGATCTGTTTATTCTGAACATGAGTGTAAATGTTTGGAGCTGAATGGCAATCAGGATGATGTTCAGTAAAACAGCCAGAAGCCTACATTTAATGTGTGTCACTAGCCCAAATCCTGGAGGTGGTTTGGTTGATTTATGCTGAGGACACCATAGTATATGCCTGATGGAACGTGCCTCCAGAACACTGATATCTCAAATGGAAGCATTTTTAGTATACAATGTTGTTTAAGATTTTACAGTATTATTTACTTACCCTTATTTACTCACTTGAGGCAATGAAATTGTCTACATAAATATTTGTTAACTGTTGGAGGAAAGTAATAGTGTTTAAGTGAATTTGGGTCACTGCGTAATGCATGTTAATTCCTTTAATTATTAGACTATGATTCAATATCTCATGATACTTTATTACAGAATAGGAATTTTTTCGCCTTATGTTAAGTGTGCTTACACCATTACTGGTTATATAAATGAAAGTATAAGTTACTTTGATCTAATTTTAAACTTAATGACACTGTGCTAGTAAAGTCTTTCATCACATTTCACAAAGAAAGAAATGAGCATGATTTCCTATTTCCAGAATGAGATTTTCACTCTGCAGCGGAGTGTGCGCTGATATGAAACTTCCTGGCAGATTAAAACTGTGTGCCGGACCAAGACTCAAACCCGGGACCTTTGCCTTTCGCGGGCAAGTGCTCTACCAACTGAGCTACCAAAGCACGACTCATGCCCCGTCCTCAAAGCTTTACTTCTGCCAGTACCTTGCCTCCTACCTTCCAAACTTTACAGAAGCTCTCCTGCGAACCTTTCAGAACTAACACTCCTGAAAGAAAGGATACTGCTGAGACATGGGTTACCCACAGCCTGGGGGATGTTTCCAGAATGAGATTTTCACTCTGCAGCAGTGTGTGCACTGATATGAAACTTCCTGGCAGATTAAAACTGTGTGCCCGACCGAGACTCGAACTCAGGACCTTTGGCTTTCGCGGGCAAGTACTCTACCATCTGAGGTACCGAAGCACGACTCACAGCTTTACTTCTGCCAGTATCTCGTCTCCTACCTTCCAAACTGTGAGGACTGGGCGTGAGTCGTGCTTCGGTAGCGCAGATGGTAGAGCACTTGCCCGCGAAAGGCAAAGGTCCCAAGTTCGAGTCTCGGTCCGGCACACAGTTTTAATCTGCCAGGAAGTTTCATGATTCATATTTTTATGAATGTCCATAAAAAATTATGAGGATTCCACACCAAAAAGCTGCTTTCTTAGTACATCTACCGAGTGGAAAAGATAGAGGTCTTTATAATATAAATATGATCAAAAGATGTGTGTCATACAAAGCATCCCTCTAAATTGAACATACTTTTACTTTAGGATGTGGTGACAATAGAAATTAATAATCTTTAGACAGCAAACAGACTGCAGATCCTAGAGGAGTTATTTCTTTTTCTAGGTGATATGGGTGTTAACTCTGTCACTTATGATAGAGGCAAATTGAGGATATGCCCTTAGATTTGATGTATAAACATGATGGACTAACATCCAGATATGCTTCTTGCACCTCCTAACTGCAGAACACTCATTCCCAAATAACATATGAGGACATTTGGAGTTACAGTAATGGGTGTGTACAGGAGAGAAAAATAAATATAGCACAGAAGACAGATTAAAAACCAGGTATGAATACGAGCTACAGTAGGAATAGGTTACCTTGATACACAGTCGATACCATTTGTAGTGACATTGCTTTTACTGACGTATTTGCTCTAACAGCAAAATCTTACAGTCCCGTCTAAATCCTATGTAAATGCTATGTTTAAAATATCACTTAGTACAACACTGATTATTGCAACTTATTGTATTTCACTATGAATTTTTTATTACATTTTCAGAGAGATACAGCAGCTGTAACAGCCAACGTTCATTTTTGTTTGTTACATATTTGGAGATTACTACCAACACTGCAATGCTTATTTTCAAACTCCTGTTTTCTGCAGATTGTTGGTGTCAAATCAAGCATTATAGTGAATGCATCGTCAAACGAAAAAAGGAGAAGTACATCTTACATGCAAAAAGCACACAAAGATAACTTATTACCTTAAGTAAGACAATATACTGTAATATGTGCTACTGTACTGCATTTCACGGTTAAAGCAACTGGTTAAAAATGTAAGCAACAATGTCTTTGCTGTGAATGTAGAAAACTACAAAATCAAATTCCAGTACGTGTCCTCCTTTTTTCCAAAGTACAGAAGTGGAATAACAGTGAATTCATTATTGATGTTTTGTGGTTATTTGTGTTAAATATTTTCAATATGTTAGGTACAGTACATTACATTACATTAGCACAACATTTTAAAGAGAAACATATGAAAATGTGTAGGCATTATGTAATTTTTGTATTGAATACTGCCTTATGATTTTGCTAATACTGACTTATTTTTGTAGTGCAATAAATGGAACACAGCTGTGTCATTAATGACTATTACGCTATGCACTAACGTGTTCAACACTACTGAATGATTTACACTGTTGCTACTTTTTATTCACTTTTACATTTTGGTAGCATTTTATTGCTGTACATACGGCAAAAATATAAGAAAAATTCCTCTTTGGTACTATTCCACAAATACTGTTTTGGGAATACTGTAGTTGTACTGCATTCCTAAGTGTTAACTCTATGGCAGCCTAAAATTTAGACAAACAAATTTTTATCAAAAAACAAAGCAAAAACCCAGTTTGCGCAACTGTCATTTATAATGACTGTAAATTGCCAGTCCCCTCATCAACATTGTTATAACCGGTTTTGACTGTACAGACATAAAAGGAGAAGGCAGAGCTGTAAATGTTATTAACAGGATAGGGTGACAGGGTATGCACGTACAGCATAATGGAAAAGATACGGTACGTGGATCTAGAGGAAAAATATGACCTATTCCTGAGAGAAAAAGAAGAATGCATTAATTGGGACAATATCGCCGTTGTTAATTATATGACTGTGTTGGGATAACCTTTCTGAGGAAAGAGGAGTATCTTGACTATTACTACATAGGTTGCTGCCATTAGTTTAGAGGTTTCTCAAAAGGAGCAAACTGGATTAATTTATCTGAGTTGGTCAATCTTTTCCAAATGTTAATCTAGAGACAATGATGACATCATAAAGAGACAACAGTCCAAGTATTGTATGCTACTCTTCAGGTTTGGAAAGATAGGAAGTAGATTACAGAATGTTTGTCAACAAATCTTCTTAAATTGCTCAAAACATGTAACTCTTCCGGTTGGTACCACTTTACAAATGTTGAAAGTGTTTGTTGATTAACCTGGAGCTGGCAGGAGTGGCTGTGCGGTTCTAGGCGCTACAGTCTGGAGCCGAGCGACCACTCCGGTCGCAGGTTCGAATCCTGCCTTGGGTATGGATGTGTGTGATGTCCTTAGGTTGCTGCTGCTGTTGTCTTCAGTCCTGAGACTGGTTTGATGCAGCTCTCCATGCTACTCTATCCTGTGCAAGCTTCTTCATCTCCCAGTACTTACTGCAACCTACATCCTTCTGAATCTGCTTAGTGTATTCATCTCTTGGTTTCCCTCTACGATTTTTACCCTCCGCGCTGCCCACCAATGCTAAATTTGTGATTCCTTCATGCCTTAGAACATGTCCTACCAACCGGTCCCTTCTTCTTGTCAAGTTGTGCAACAAACTCCTCTTCTCCCCAATTCTATTCGAAACCACTTCATTAGTTATGTGATCTACCCATATAATCTTCAGCATTCTTCTGTAGCACCACATTTCAAAAGCTTATATTCTCTTCTTGTCCACACTATTTATCGTCCATGTTTCACTTCCATACATGGCTACACTCCATACAAATACTTTCAGAAACGACTTCCTGACACTTAAATCTATACTCGATGTTAACAAATTTCTCTTCTTCAGCAACGCTTTCCTTGCCACTGCCAGTCTACATTTTACATCCTCTCTACTTCGACCATCATCAGTTATTTTGCTTCCCAAATAGCAAAACTCCTTTACCACTTTAAGTGTCTCATTTCCTAATCTAATTCCCTCAGCATCGCCCGACTTAATTAGACTACATTCCATTATCCTTGTTTTGTTTTTGTTGATGTTCATCTTATATCCTCCTTTCAAGACACTGTCCATTCCATTCAACTGCTCTTCCAAGTCCTTTGCTGTCTCTGACAGAATTACAATGTCATCGGCGAACCTCTAAGTTTTTATTTCTTCTCCATGGATTTTAATACCTACTCCAAACTTTTCTTTTGTTTCCTTTACTGCTTGCTGAATATACAGATTGAATAACATCGGGGATAGGCTACAACCCTGTCTCACTCCCTTCCCAACCGCTGCTTCCCTTTCATGCCCCTCGACTCTTATAACTGCCATCTGGTTTCTGTACAACTTGTAAATAGCCTTTCGCTCCCTGTCTTTTACCCCTGCCATCTTTAGAATTTGAAAGAGAGTATTCCAGTCAACATTGTCGAAAGCTTTCTCTAAGTCTACAAATGCTAGAAACAAAGGTTTGCCTTTCCTTAATCTATTTTCTAAGATAAGTCGTAGGGTCAGTATTGCCTCACGTGTTCCAACATTTCTGCAGAATCCAAACTGATCTTCCCCGAGGTTGGCTTCTACCAGTTTTTCCATTCATCTGTAAAGAATTCACATTAGTATTTTGCAGCTGTGACTTATTAAACTGATAGTTCGGTAATTTTCACATCTGTCAACACCTGCTTTCTTTGGGATTGGAATTATTATATTCTTCTTGAAGTCTGAGGGTATTTCATGTGTCTCATACATCTTGCTCACCAGATGGTAGAGTTTTGTCATGACTGACTCTCCCAAGGCCGTCAGTAGTTCTAATGGAATGTTGTCTAATCCCGGGGCCTTGTTTCGACTCAGGTCTTTCAGCGCTTTGTCAAACTCTTCCCGCAGTATCATATCTCCCATTTCATCTTCATCTACATCCTCTTCCATTTCCATAATATTGTTCTCAAGTACATCGCCCTTGTATAGACCCTCTATATACTCCTTCCACCAAAGATCTGGGGGACTGATGACCTCCGCTGTTTAGTCCCCCTTAAACATCCCAACAACCACCACCAACCACCACCACCAAAGATCAATACACTAAGCAGATTCAGAAGGATGTAGGTTGCAGTAGGTACTGGGAGATGAAGAAGCTTGCACAGGATAGAGTAGCATGGAGAGCTGCATCAAACCAGTCTCAGGACTGAAGACAACAACAACAACAACAACGATAAGTAATATGGCTGGGTTTAGGGATAAGTTAATCCATGGAATTAGTTAAATGTGGAACTTGCACAAGCTGTGTCACATTGCTAATCTTTCCATTTGGCGTCAATAGTAAGGTGTCAGGACCACTTTTCAGGGTCCGTATGGGTGGAAATGGGAAATTCTGTTGTGAAGGGTCGCTGAACAACTTTGTCCTTTGGCTCTTCAGCAAAGAACCTGTTAAGATGGAAATACTAAGATAGGGGTGGAATGGTTATCAGTCTTTGGGGTCTACCTTCTTTCTTTCTTATGTTCTAATATCCTTAGTCTTTTTTTTTCTGTTCTGTCTTCTCTTCTGAGAGTAACTTGGCTAACTTCCCTCTTTACTATAGTCTCCATCATGGAATTCTTCTTATATATATATATATGATGTAGCAAATGTCCAGTAACTTCCAAACTGTTTATGAGCATGGCTAGAAAAGTCTGAATTCTGGCATAAATATATATGATTAGATGGTTAAGAAGTGGTTACTGGACTGTAGATCCTAGTAATGAGTGGTGCATGAGCAAAACCCATGAAACTACAGGACTGCTAATGATCTCTATGGAAGATAAATGCTTGTTACCTGAAATTCCATATCCATAGTAAGGGTGATTACCTGGTAGATAACTTAGTCAAAGTAAAACAGGTAACCTATGATTAATGGTTTTCACTCTATTGAGGAGCATTTCGCAGTTAATAAACATGAATAAATATATTCATTGAAAATGAGATATAATTACAACTGTAATGGTACATCAAAGTTAAAAATAATTTTTAATACTTGTTGTGAAGTTGGAACTTTAAATATCTGTTGTTTCGTTAACGTTTCAATGTAATGCTGATATCATCAGCCTAAGGGGGGAACCTGTAGTGTAACATATCACTTTGATGAAGTGATGTGTTGCACAAGCATTTTTCGAATCGAGCAATGATCATCACCACAATAAACGTTTATTACCGTAATGTATTAGATAATCCAATCAAGAGCAGTTGGACGTATGGGAATGAACAGTACAAGAATACGGGATGAAATTTAGTATAAGTAAAAGTGAGATGATTGTCACAACAAGAAGGAAGGAGAGAAGAACAACGGGAATAACAATTGGCGGGGAATGATGAGGAGAGTGGAGAGTTTCAAGTACCTAGGAAGCCTGATACAGGAAGATGGAAAAAATGACAGGGAAATAAAACAAGTGGGGGAGAAAAGCAGAAGCATTTGGGAAGTGTGTCAGAAGCCTGATATGGAACAAGGATGTACCACAAATCAGTAAAAAGGTTATATACCAGTCATACTATGTCCCGATCTTGACATATTCATCAGGAACCTGCTTTATGAAAGGAAGAGAGAAAAGCAAAGTACAAGCTAGTGAGATGAAATTCTTGAGAAACAGTATTGGAGTGACAAAGATGGACAGGTTAAGAAATGATAGGATCAAAGAGTTAATGAAGGTGAAACCATTACAGGAGGAGAGAGAGAAATCAAGGCTGAGATGGTATGGACACGTTAAGAGAATGGAGAACAAGAGGATACCCAGGAGGATACACAAGATGAAACTGGAAGGAAAGAGACCAAGAGGAAGACCAGAGAGAGATGGCTGAAAGGAGTAGAGGAATGCGTCCAGAAGAAAAGAGAAGACTGCAACAAGGTGAAGACGGAGAAATGGTGGCAAGACAGAAGACGATGTTCCGTACAGACCTGGCCAGAGGCTGGAAACTGTGCAAGATGATGATGATGATGATGATGATGATGATGATGATTAGATAATCTATTGTTTGGATGTATGTTTTATTAATGCACATGTAGCATGAGGTGAATGGGTGCAGCAGATCTGCAAGCCGAAAAGATGATAAACATTGTACCACGTTAGCGGAATCTGCTGGCTGAATGATTTGTTCCAGGTTTTTGGGTGTTCCTGTTGGAGATATAGTGGGCACTGGGCACTATAGAGGAAGAGTGGCCACGACAAAGCCCATGACATCCCAGGGCCAAGAGAAAACTGGTTATTTATATTAAATTGTCCTTAACAATGTTTTTGTGATGTTTTGCATAGTGCAACAACTTTGTAATGCACAGTTATTGTAAATAAGAGTATTCAAAACGCTGTTAATGAGAAGCCTTGCATTAATTTTGAGAGTTGGGTGTTGGATTTTTACTCTTATTAATTTCCAGCAGTAACAGCAAATTTTGAGAAAATAAGTTTGATCAGAACAGGTTGGGGAGTGTGCTGAAATAATAAGGTGAGCAAAATTTTAGTTTTACATAACTGAAAACATGTAAGATGAAATTCTCGCAATATTTCTTCAGTTTATGAACTCAAATATATCTGAATTTTGTAGAACATCTAAATCAAACATACCAAATTCTGATAATTCATATTACTTGCAGCTCAGTGTGTTTCCATCAGTCACATTTTAATAGTAATCAAGGATCAAAGGAAAAAATACCATTTTTTTTTCTTTTTTGTATTCAGTTGTTTTCTTAGAATTTTTATCCATGTGACTATAAAACTTTTTCACTTTTATTACTTACTGCTAACAATTTACTCCCATTTATAAATTTATCTTTACTCCCATTTATAAATTTATCTTTCAAAGTAGTTGTTACACATAAAATATCAAAGTGTAAGAAACTGCGCATTTTACAACCGAGTTTTTGAATCTGTATCTACACCTACATCTACATCTACATGGATATTCCACAAATCACACTGAAGAGCCTTGCAGAGGGTTCGTTGAACCACCATCACAATAATTCTCTATTATTCCAATCTCGAACAGCGTGCAGAAAAACCAAATACCTAAATCTTTCCGTGCGAGCTCTGATTTCTCTTATTTTATTATGATGATCATTTCTCCCAATGGAGATTGGCATCAACAAAATATTTTTGTTTTGTAGGAGAAAATTTATGATTGAAATTGTGTGAGAAGATTCCGCCACAACGAAAAACACCTTTGTTTTAATGATGCCCACCCCAAATCCATATCATGTCAGTGACACTGTCTCGCCTATTTCACGATAATACAAAACATCTTGATGTCCTCCATTAATCCTATCTGGTGAGAATCACAGACCACACAGCAGTACTCCAAAAGAGGATGAACAAGCTTAGTGTAGGCAGTCTCTTTAGTAGATCTGTTACATTTTCTACGTGTTCTGCCAATAAACCACAATCTCTGGTTTGTCTTGCCCACAACCTTTTTCTATGTGTTCTTTCCACTTTAAGTTGTTCATGACTAATTGCTAGGTATTTAGTTGAATTTATGGCTTTTATATGTGACCGATTTTTCATGTAACCTCAGTTTCATGGATTTCTTTTAGGACTCCTATGATGATCTCACACTTTTCACTATTTAGGGTCAACTGTCAATTTTCGCACCATTCAGGTACCTTTTCTAAACTGTTTTGTGATTTGTTTTTTCATCTTCTTATGATTTTACTAGATGCTAAATGACAGCATCATCTGCAAGATGGGCACTCAGAGTGTCTCCTAAATAATTTATATTGGTAAGACACAGCAGAGGGCCTATAACATTACCTTGGGGAACACCAGAAATCGGAACTTTTGGTCAGTTACTACAAACTGTGACCTCTCTCAAAGGAAATCACAAATCGAGTCACGTAACTGAGATGATATTCCATAAGGAAGCTCTTTCACTACAAGCCACTTGTGGTACAGAGTCAAAAGCTTTCTGAAAAACTAGAAATACGGAATCAATTTGAAATCCCTCGCCATCAGCACTTCACGTGCAGAAAGAGCTATTTGTGTTCCACAAGAACGATGTTTTCTAAACCATTGTTGACTGTGTGACAATAGACCATTCTCTTCAAGGTAACTCATAATGTTCGAACCCAATATATGCTCCAAATTATTGTCGCATATTGATGTTAATGATATGGGCCTGTAATTTAGTAGACTACTCCTATAACCTTTCTTGAATATTGGTGTGACTTCTGCAACTTTCCAGTCTTTGGGTATGGATATCCAGCTGTATATGATTGTTAAGTATGGAGCTAATGCATCAGCATACTTTGAAAGGAACCTAATTGGTATACCAGAAGACTTTTTTGAGTGTTTTAAGTTTCTTCACTACTCAGAGGATATCTAAATCTAAGTTATCCATGTTGGCCGTTGTTCTTGATTCGAATTCTAGAATATTTACTTCGTCGTCTGTGGTGAAGGAATTTGGAAGGCTGTGTTTAGTAATACTGTTTTGGCAGCACTGTTATTGATAGTATTTCCATTGCTATTGCCCAGGGAAGGCATTGATTTTGTCTTGCCACCAGCATACTTTACATATGACCATCTCTCTGGATTTTCTGTCAGGTTTTGAGACAGTGTTTCATTGTGGAAACTATTATAATAATCTTGCATTGAAGTCCATGCTATAGTTTGAGCTCCTGTAAAAGATCACCAATCTTGGAGATTTTGCATTCATTTAAATTTGGCATGCTGTCTTTATTGTTTCAGCAACAGTGTTCTGACCCATTTTGTGTACCATAGGGGATCAGCTCTGCTGTTTGTTAATTCATTTGGTACAAATCATTCAATTGCTGTTGACACTAATTCTTTGAATTCAAGCCACACCCGGTCAACACTTACATTGATAATTTGGAAGTGCGGAGATTTTCTCTCCAGAAGGTGTCAAGGGAATTTTTATCTGCTTTTTTGAATAGGCATATTTTCCATTTATTTTTGGAGGATTTGGGGGTTGCAATACTCAATCTCACTATGACAATCCTGTACCTGTTTTGATACTCATTATTAGCTCTGGATTATCTGTTGCTAAGAGATCAAGTGTGTTTTCACAACCCTTTATTATTTGTATGGGGTCATGAACGGAATAATTTTAAGAGAACACATGTTCCAGGAATGCTGCTAACCTGCCTCAAATAGAAATTTGGTTCACTAGTCATTTTACGGTGGAATTTGAATTTGACAAAAATGTGAGATGGTGCAAGATCCAAGCAACTGCAGATCATCATCATCGAAGCCAGTACAATGACTGGCAAAGAAAAAAAGCCAAAGGTATTTATACAGTAAATATCTTTAATGACAACTGGACTGCCCTTCAGTTTAAGGCAACTGTGATTTCCAGTAAAGTCTGCTTACAGTAGTCAATCTGCAAAGCACAGGGCGAAACATTTTGATGTTGTGACGATAACTTACAGGAATCATGCTTTTCACATGGCTAATTGTATGTCGCATGCTCACAAGTTAATTTGTTTATTTCTAGCCAAAACAATAAAACTACAAATACAGTGTATAAGCAAGCACTGTGAAAAAACGAAAATATAAGTATGGTTATAATAGAGGGAAACATTCCACGTAATACAATAAAAATTTCTTATTAAATTAAGTAAGTTTTGATTCTGACCTGTCTTATTTAAATAATAATATTTTATCATATCACTGGTTAATTAGTATACACTACATACATCATAAGTTTAATGGAATAATAGATGTCTGGTTATACCTAATAAGGGGATCTTGGTCCTCATGCTATCAACCGTCTGATATAATCTGACCTGGGCACATAATAGTGATATAAAAAAAGCAGTTCACAAAAATGTGAATGCTTTAGATAGTTATTTATAAGTTACATGGATCTTAACTGTGATCCTTTACTACACCATGGAAGCGATAAGCTTACAAACACTTGAAGAATACCCTGTATCTTGGTAAAAAATGTGGCAACATTCTGAACATTAAGTGATGGTCTTTTACACTACATATGGCAGAAAATGTGCTTTCTGTTGTCAGGAAGGTTCGCTGCTTGAAGAGTTGTTCACTAAGCATTTTAGCTTTAACAACACTGATTACCTGAATTACACATTTCTATGCAATGAATACATTCTTCCTCAATAACATGTTGGCCCTGAATAAGATGCTGTACAACATTAGTGAGTGAAAATCAGATATGGGATAACCCCTTAATGCAAAACTTGTAGAGGCTACACATTTAAAAACATCTGCAATGTGATTTCAGCTCACATTCTTATCAACGAACAACCAAGAATTTAGAATATTCTGTTTCACCTATCAATTTTCCCTTGTGCATTATTTCTAACAGCATGGTAAGGCCTTGTACATTACAGAATTGCATGTGCACTGTTTGATGTTATTGTAGAGGACTACTTAATAATAGTCAACAAAATTTTGTTAACTTTTTGGAAATGTTGAATATCTCCATTAGACTTGATAATACCTGCACCATCAGTGAAGAAAATTATTTTAGGTTCTTGGATATACGTTGAAGAGCCAAAGAAGCTGGCACACTTGCCTAATATCGTGTATGGCCCCCGCGAGCCCGCAGAAGTGACGCAACACAATGTGGCATGGACTCGACTATGTCTTAAGTAGTGCTGGAGGGGATTGACACCATGAACACTGCAGGGCTGTCCATAAATCTGTAAGAGTAAGATGGGGTGGAGATCTCTCTGGACAACACATTGCAAGGCATCCCACATATGCTCAATAATGTTCATGGCTAGGGAGTTTGTTGGCCAGCGGAAGTGTTTAAACTCAGAAGAGTGTTCCTGGAGCCACTCTGTAGTGATTCTGGATGTGTGGGGTGTCAAACTGTCCTGCTGGAATTGCTCAAGTCCATCGGAATGCACAATGGACATGAATGGATGCAAGTGATTAGACAGGATGCTTACATACATGTCACCAGTCAGAGTCGTATCTAGATGTATCAGGGGTCCCATATCACTCCAACTGCACACAACTCACACCTTTACAGAGCCTCCACCAACTTGAGCAGCTCCTGCTGACACGTAGGGTCTATGGATTCATGAGGTTGTCTCTATACCCATACACGTCTATCTGCTCGATACCATTTGAAACAAGACTCGTCCGATCAGGCAACATGTTTCCAGTCATCAACAGTCCAATGTCGGTGTTGATGGGCCCAGGTGAGGTGTAAAGCTTTGTGTCGTGCAGTCATTAAGGGTTCATGAGTGGGCCTTTGGCTCTGAAAGCCCATATCGATGATGTTTCGTTGAATGGTTTGCACACTAACAGTTGTTGATGGTCTGGCACTGAAATCTGCAGCAATTTGCGGAAGGGTTGCACTTCTGTCATGTTGAACAATTCTCTTCAGTTGTTGTTAGTCCTGTTATTGCAGGATTTTTTTCCAGTCACAGCGATTTGATGTTTTACCGGATTTCTGATATTCACGGTGCACTCATGAAATGCCCATACGGGAAAATCCCCACTTCATTGCTACCTCGGAAATGCTACGTCCCATCGCTTGTGTGCTGACTACAAAACAACATTCAAACTTGCTTAAATCTTGATAACTTGCCATTGTAGCAGCAGTAACCAATGTAACAACTGCGACAGACACGTGTTGTCTTATATAGGCATTGCCGACTGCAGCACCATATTCTGTCTGTTTACATATCCCTGTATTTGAATATGCATGCCAGTACTAGTTTCTTTGGCTGTTCAGTGTATGAAAGCAGATCATTCACATACAAAAAGTACAAGAGAAGACTTAATAACAATCCACGTGGTACATTTGTAATGATTATTCCCCACTCTGCAGATGCTCTTTTGTTGCATTACTCTCCAGCTTTCTCAAGAGACAGGCTGCATTCTTGAAGTTAGATAGGATGAAGAACCAGTTACCAGCATGACGTCTAATACCGTCTGGTCCGATGTAAGAGAGGGCCTGATGGCCCTAATCTGATCAGGTTAAATAAATAAATAATATTTGAGCTTCTCTTGTATAACATTAAGAACTGCACAATAAAATGCTTTCACTAAGTCACAGAAAATGTCAGTTGGAAATATTTTGCCATTTACAGAACTACAGATGACAAGATTTGTCAGCACTCCATACTTACATGCTGAAGCAACAAAATGCAGCAATTTTATGCATTTTGGTGATTGTATGTTTCTTCCTTGTTAGAAATGAAGCACAAACTTCCGTTCTACTTTTGATGATGGCTTACAATGCTGGAGTTTGTCTGATTGTTAAGTTAAAAAAAAATACATATAGCAAGACAGTTTTCTTCAATACCACTGTAGAAATTCAGGAGTCTTTCTTTAGTATGAGATATCAAGATTTTGAACAATGGAAAATCCAAGATGGAATTGAGAAAGGGACAGATTGCTACTCACCATAAAGAGGAAATGTTGAGTTGCAGTATATAAGAAGCACTTTTTTCTTTGAAAAACTGCCTCCAAAATTCAGATGCATCTTCTCTCCCTCCCATCCTAAACCCGTCTTGCCTACAATGTGTCGTTGCAGTCTATGGTTCCAGTGAAATTGAATTGAGAGTGATTTTTGTTATCGGTAACAGTACAATATTTTTGTTAGTAGCTAGTTTCATAACGGAAAAATAAAAAGGATTCACATATGATGCAGACTATAAATTGAAAGTAATAGCATATGCAGAACAACACAGAAACAGAGCAGCTGAGTGGCATTTAGGCCCTCCACCAAAAGGAAAAACCATTCATGATTGGCTGGCTAGTAAAGAAGAACTGAAAAAAATGAGGAGAACTAAATGTGCAAACAGAGGACTGTATGCAAAATGGCAAAAACTAGAAAATGATGTATTGAAATGGATTCAATGACACCGACAAAATGGCACTGGAATTAATACAAAAATGATTCAAACGCACACTCATAAGCTAGCGCTACAGTGGAACTTAAGAGATTTTAAGGGTAGAGTTGGTTGGAGCTACAGTTTTATGAAGTATAATGGACTTAACATGCCAACCAAAACCCAAAATGTCTCAGAAAATGCCACAAGAGCATGAAGAGAAAATATTATCTTTCTATTGCCTTACTATTCAACATCGAAAGAAAACTGGTGTGGAGCTAAGCCAAATATCGAATATGGATGAAACTCCTCTGACATTTCATGTGCCGAGTAACAGAACTGTTGCCATGAAATGTGCTAAAATTGTAATTATAAAAACAAGTGGACTTGGAAAAATGCACTACACTGTTGTTCTTTCATGCTGTACTGATGGCACTAAACTAAACCCAATGATCATTTTCAAGCACAAAACAATGTCCAAATCTTCTGAAATACTGCCTGCTGCTGTTGTTCATGTACATGACAAGGGTTAGTTGAATGAGCTGGTATGGCATTATGGATTAACAGAGTGTGGGAGAAAGGAGTGGTGACTTATTGAACAAGAGTTCTTTTCTTGTGTTCTATCAGTTTAGTAGTCATTTCAACAATCCTGTGAAAGTGAAATTGAAACAGAGAGCTTTCTGTTATTCTGGGAGGATGTACTTCACAACTGCAACCTCTTGATGTCTTGATAAATAAACCACTTAAAGTGTAGATATATCAGAAGAGGAATGGAACAAATTGATGATGATGGATGAAACCCAACATGAATTCATGTCAAAGGGAGCTTTAAAACAACCTACAATCAAACAAGTGTGTCTGTGGATAAAACAGTCATGGTCTAGAGTGAGAGAAGACATTATTGTTACATCTTTCAAAAAGTGCAGTGTAAGTAGCGCTCTCGATAGCAGTGAAGACTATCTTATATACGAAGAGGACAATGAAAAGGAAGAAGAAAAAAAATTTCAGATGATGATTTTCAGGATTTTAAAGGTCAGTTCGGTCTTATAAACTAGGAATTCTTTTTAGTCTGGTGTTGCAATCTAGTAACAAACATGGTAAAAATGTTATATTTTAAGAAACTACTTAAAAATTAAATTGTGTCTTATGTCCATAGAGTCTTTTGATCCATAAAATATGGTAAACTTTCACCCAAATGGCCTTCTTCCGAAACAGAAAACACACACACACACACACACACACACACACACACACACACACGCACGACCACTGTCTCCAGCTGCTTGGCCGGATTGTGGGCAGCAACTGCACCTCATAGGAGCAGCTATTTGGCATGGGTGGTGGCTATAAGGCGAAAGCAATTGGGGGGAGGGGGGGGGGGTGGAGGATAGCAGAGTGGGGACAGGGGAAGATGTTGGAGTGTGCTGGGGACTAGGTCGGGTCATTCATGCAGATCAACAATCTGTTAGTTGTCATACCCACATAGAAAGCAGCACAGTGGCTGCAGCTTGGTTTGTAGATTACATGGCTGCTTTCACAGGTAGCCCCAGCTTTGATGGGATAGAGGATGCGTGTGATCAGACTGGATTGGATGTTGGTGGGAGGATATATGGGATATGTCTCGCAACTAGGCATACAGGCCATGAGGCAAGGGGTTTGGAAGGATGGAGTCGGGTTGGACAAGGACATTATGTAGTTTTTGTGGGTTGCAGAATAACACTGAGGGGTGAGAAGGATAATGGGCAGGATATTCCACATTTCAGGGCACAACGAGAGGTAGTTGAAACCCTGGCGGACAAGCGATTCAGTTGCTCTAGTCCTGGGAGGTACTGAGTCACAATATAGATTGTGCTTCTTTGTGGGTATTTAGGAGGTGGTAGATGACTGGAGAGCTAAGATACAGGTGAACTGTTTCTGTACAGGGTTGAGAGGGCGATTTTGGTCTGTGAAGGCCCCAATGATATCTTTGCTATATTAATGAAGACAGACTGCTCATCACTACAAATGCAATGATCGCAGGTAGCTAGGCCGTATGGAAGGGACTTTTTGGTTTGGAATGGATGGCAGCTGTCAGAGCAGAGATACTGCTCGTGGTTGGTAGGTTTCGCACGGATGGAAGTACTGATGTAGCCATACTTTTGGGTGGAAGTCAACATCAAGGAAGGTAGCTTGTTGGGTTGAAGACTAGGTGAAGTGAATGGGGGAGAGGGTGTTGAGCTTCTGGAAGAATGTGGATAGGATGTTCTCACCCTCAGCCCATATCACAAAGATGTCATCAATAAATCTACATAGTTGAGGGGTTTTGGATTCTGGGTTGTTAGAGAAAGGACTCCTCTAGATGGCGGTGGTGGTGGTTAGTGTTTAACGTCCCGTCGACAACGAGGTCATTAGAGACGGAGCGTAAGCTTGGGTTAGGGAAGGATTGGGAAGGAAATCGGCCGTGCCCTTTCAAAGGAACCATCTCGGCATTTGCCTGAAACGATTTAGGGAAATCACGGAAAACCTAAATCAGGATGGCCGGAGACGGGATTGAACCGTCGTCCTCCCGAATGCGTCCTCTAGATGGCCGAGTAATATGTTGGGATCAGACAGTGCCTTGTGGGTGACCATTGCTGAACCATGAATTTGTTTATAGGTCATGCCTTCAAAGGAGAAGTAATTGTGGCTGAAGGTATAGTTGGTCATGGGGACCAGGAAGAGGTTGTACGTTTGGAGTCAATTGGGCATCGGGAAAGGTAGTGTTCACTAGCAACAAGGCCATGAGCATTTAGGAGGTGGCATCAACAGCGATGAGCAGGACGTCATTTCGTAAAGGACCAGTAACAGTAGACACTTTGTGGAGGAATTGGTATGTGTCTTTTGTGTAGAAGGGTAGTTTACAGGGAATAGGTTGAAGGTGTTTGTCTACAAGAGCAGAGATTCTCTCAGTGGGTAGTTCGGTTTATGTGCTTTACGAAGCATCTACAGGATAGGAGTGCAGGGAGTGGTAGAAGTGAGAAGAGAAAGAGACTCAGGGCAGAAGTTCTAGGATGGGTCTAAGGATTTGAAGATGAACTGGATATCCTGTTGGATTTCTAGAATGTGGTCACTTTCACAGGTAGCCCTGACATTGATGGGATAGGAGAGGTATATGCTGCCCAACTTGATGTGCCTCATTTCATTTACATCCACATCACACTCCACAAGCCACCCAACCGTGTGCAGTGGAGAGTACTTCAGGTTAGGGATGGGAAAAACCGACCGGTCGAAACTGAAATCAGTACTTTAGTTCTGAATAACAAGTATTTTTTCTTATTTGTTTTACCTCAGGGACAACAGGTTTTTTTCTAATCTTCCTTCCTTACTAACTTACACCTGGAAAAAAACACTTTTATAAAAATTTGTCATAGCAGCAGTGCAAAATATTTTTGGTTTTTAAATAAAACTTTTTTAAAAAGTTCATTGATTTGAAATACTCGATTACTACAGTAAACTGGGAAGAGCAACCAGCCTAATTTTAATAACAAGTCTACAGATAGAAACTAGTAACAAATACATAACAATTTGTACAGCATTGCAATATGGTCTGCTGCCAAGTGGCATGGCCTATTAGACAGTAAGTATGTAGGTGCAGCGTGCAAGACTTCCACAATTCTTGACGCGTATAGTGCACGCTTTCTCTCTCAAGTGCTGCACTCACCCATTGTTTTATTTCTAACAGTGGCCACAGATTTTGTATAATTTTTAAATTTAACAAATGTAGGAATGATTTGCTTGTTGCCAGCACCTCAGTAAAAATGCAAGGGTGCTTAACAATCTACCTCTCTTGAGACGTAAATTGCCAAACAGGAATTGTGCTTGGTCTCCAGACAATTACTATCACTCCATCCGAAAATTTCAGAGAACCTTTCAGCGGTATCCTGGGGATGGGTTGATAGTGCCACTTGGGCGCTGGCTGACTGGACTGAACGACAAGCTAAAGTTCATCAAATGACAAAATACAATCAACTTGAGACCCAAATGCGTGAAGACAAGGAGAAGACTTTGGACAATGCCACAGTTTTGGTGCTAGAAAGCATCTAAATTTTGCACCTACACCGGTGACCATTCCCATCTGAGACGTGATTAGTGGAACAGAACAGACTGTTTCGAAACTTCCTAAGGATGCTGCCGAATAGATTAGGCGTGACACATGCCGCATCTTGACTCAAGCTCCACCTAATAAGTCCAGCTTTAACATCACCCCAGCTGAAAGAAATGCTCTATGAGAATTGAAAGGAGACAAAGACATCATGATCTTACCTGCTGACAAAGAAAATGCTACTGCACTTCTCTCATGCACAGAATATAATAGCAAGATATACAAACTGCCCGACCATCCTGCATACAGTGGATTAAAAAGTGATCCGACGGGTAGGACCCAAAGAAAGACTTTGCAAGTCATCAGGAAAAGTTTGCTTCCAGAACAAGACACCAAGGGTTTTCCTTAACAGGCTGCAGTTTCTCCTAGAGTCTATGGCCTACTTAAGACCCATAAGAATGGGGTGCCTTTCTGTCCCATTGTAAGTAACATAGGAGCACCTACTTATTTTGTTGCTAAATATCTGACATCACTATTGGGACCTCTCACAGGCAATTGTGGCTATTATATTCGAACCTCTGAGGATTTCATAGGTTGCCTCAAAACTCTTAAGATTGCAATCATTGGATCTCTTAGTAAGTTTTGTTGTTGCGTCTATTAACAAAGGTGCCCTTGCAGTACTCTTTAGGGCTCATTAGCAACAAGTTTGAGGAGGACATAGTAGCATCATTTAAACAAGAGCTTACTTCAGCATACTTCTCATTTCATGACCAATATTTTAAAGAAGGGGACAGTGTTGCCATGGGAAGCCCTCAGTCTCCTGTGGTGCCCATTTATTTTATGGAGGACTTTGAAGAAAAAGCACTTCAGTCAGTCACTTTCAAACCCTTGTTTCCCGCGGTTATGTGGATGACACATTTGTGGTGTGGTCACATGGCCTTGATACTCTACCTATGTTTCTTCAGCATTTAAATTCGAACCATCTGAACATGAACTTCACAATGCAAGTGGAAAAGA
Source organism: Schistocerca serialis cubense (assembly GCF_023864345.2). NCBI lineage: Eukaryota > Metazoa > Arthropoda > Insecta > Orthoptera > Acrididae > Schistocerca > Schistocerca serialis. Next base: position 627,768,548 of record NC_064642.1, on the reverse strand, counting down.
TGGTACTTTACCTTTTCTTGATGTTTTGGTACGAAGGAAAGCAGACGGAACCTTGGGACACCGCAGGCCAATGTATACAGATCTATCTAGAATGAAATTTTCACTCTACAGTGGATTGTGCGCTGATATGAAACTTCCTGGCAGATTAAAACTGTTTGCCAAACCGAGACTCAAACTCGGGACCTTTGCTTTTCGTGGGCAAGTGCTCTACCAACTGAGCTACCCAAGCACGACTCACGTCCCGTCATCACAGCTTTAATTCCGCCAGTACCTCGTCTCCTACCTTCCAAACTTCACAGAAGCTCTCCTGCGAACCTTGCAGAACTAGCACTCCTGGAAGAAAGGATATTGTGGAGACACGGCATAGCCACAGCCTAGGGGATGTTTCTAGAATGAAATTTTCACTCTACAGTGGAGTGTTGGCTGATATGAAACTTCCTGGCAGATTAAAACTGTGTCCTGTTCCTGTCAAAGACAATTACATACTGGAGATTCATTCAAGTTAGTCCATCAAAAGAACAATGTAAGCAACTCTGGCATAGACATTAGCCCTTTACTTTCCAACCATGGACTGCCAATTTTTGGTGATGATGGGCACAGGAACACACTGTTAATTTGAAACTACAAAAAACTTTGAAAAATAGCTAGGCTGGAGCTGATGAACTACAAAAACCAATCAGATTTTGGACTACAGAAAATGTTACAAATTTAGAAAAATACATGGACACTATTTTTCTTCTATAATGTGAACCCCCTTGTTCATATGCAAATCATAGCAAATTACATGACATTATTAATTAATAAGTTAATCAATCAACACTGTAGGTCATTTTGTATAGAAAAAATAAAGTAACAAAAGAATGTAGTCCAAGTTCAGAATCTAACAGCGCTTGTAATGAAATCTGCAATAGAAAATGGTACTGGTTATGAACTTTGATGTTAATTACTGTGGAAGGTAATATGTTTTAGATAATTTTTTTTTAAAAAAAAAAGAGGTATTCTTTAAGTTTCAAATGGTGTAGGTTTACTCTACGGAACTAGCTGATTGATTATCTCATAGGTTTTTGTATGTAGCGAATTATAGTGCTAACTTTAATTAAGTGTAACTTTTAATTAACAGCATTCTAATTAAAAATAACTAAACAAATGATATCAGAACAGTTGAAACAATAACTTGAGAAATAAGTACCAGAGAAATCAAGTCAAAATAAAAAAATTAGAAGTTTTTAGGTAAGTGCTATGTATCATTAAGCAAATGTATCAAACACAAGATAAAACTTAGAAAATAAGATTATTTCTTGGGAACAGAAAAACATAAGAGAGGGAAAAAATTCACTGGCTCTGTCACATGGTGCAGCATGTGCCATAGAGGTTGCACACTAATGCTTTTTTCCTCAATAACCATGCAACCAATCATAGTGAAGCTCTTCATGAGTGTGAGCGGTTCTCATAAAAGATTTATACCAATTTCATGGTCTTGGTGATTAAGTCAATAAACCTGCTCCAGACAATCCACAACATTCCATTCTCACACATAATGATGATTGCAGATGTAACTATGGAGCTTATGATCATAAGGTGTTACTAATGGCCTCTGGTGAAGGAGTGTTTTTACCACAAAGAGAAATAACAAAGAAGGCTAAGAGGTCTTTCACACTAAGACCCAATAAAGATTCTGGAAACAATTCTAACCCTTTGCTTAGGAACCGTAAGTCAAATTGGGAAACAAACAGATACTTGAAGATTTCTCAAAACTGTGAAGTGTTTAATTACATAAACAATATCACATGGGGCCATGAGACGGGTGCAGAGTGGCAAGCAGACATAAGAAAAGACTAAAGCATGTCAGCCAGTACACCATACTGAAGAAACATGGGGAATTTCTGGGCAAGTTCAAGTTCAGAACATGAATTAATAGGCAAATAAATATGATACTATGAGAGCACTTTCAAAAGTTCTGCATGCTGTACGATACAAATGAAGAAAATGAGTTATTTTACAAAATACCTTTAGAGGTTTTCACGATCATCTCCATTCTTGTTCATGACAGCTCCCCGACATTTTGGCAACTTCTGTATTCTGGATAGGACACCTTCATTTTTGAGCTGTCTACTGACTTGGGTCACCTCACTGGGAGCTTCATCCACTGTATCAAAACATTTACTACAGAGTGATTTACTTTGGGAAACAAATCAAAATCTGGTGGGCTCATATATTGACTGTATGGAGGGTGGGGAAGTATTTCTCGTTTATATTTGTCACGCTTTTCTCTCATTGGTAGACCAATAGGCGGTCTTGCATTATCTTGCAAAATGGAAACATCAGCTGCTAGTATGTCGGGCTTTCTTTGACGAATTTTTGGGTGCAAAACATTTTGCAGAACAGTTTGCGGTATGCGCCTGTTGTAGATGTCCCCTAGGGTCTCTATTTGTAGTTGTTCTTGCATTATCGTGCAAAATGGAAACATCAGCTGCTAGTATGTCGGGCTTTCTTTGACGAATTTTTTGGTGCAAAACATTTTGCAGAACAGTTTGCGGTATGCGCCTGTTGTAGATGTCCCCTAGGGTCTCTATTTGTAGCTGTGACACCATTCATGTCTTATGCAAAGATCATCAGTTTCACCTTTGCTTGTTGGCAAAAGAAGTTTTCCAGGTGTGGAGAGTCGGAATTTTTCCATTGTGACAACTACCGACAGTTCAGTTCCGACTCAAAATCTTGCACCCAGTTTTCATGAAGTGCAACAATCCTTTTCAGAAATGTTCTCTTTCTGTTCAATAACATTGAAGCTATTCTTCTGTGATCCTTTTGCAACTTGCTTCCTGCTCTTCACTCAGATCTTGCAGAACCCATCTGGTAGCAACTTTTCTCATCTTTAACTTTTCAGCCTTCATTCTGTGAACTGAAGCGACAGACATTCTGGTCCCAAACACAATTTCCTCATGTGTTTTTCACCAATCCTCTTTCAAACTGTCAGAGGTGTATCTGTCCCAGCTGATGGCCTTCCACTTCTGGGGTTGTCCTCAGTGCTTAACCAAGCTTTGTCACAGAAACGAGCAGACCACCATGATACAGTGCTACAACCCACTACACTATTCCCACACACTTCTCTCAAAGCATTATAAATTTCTGTTGGGTTCTTTCCACATATGGATTCAATTTTAATGTAGGAACACTTGTCACTGTGCACATTCCGACCTGACTCGATTGCAGCTTCCATTTTAAAACTTGAATTACTCACATGAACCAGTAAACACATATCTGACAGTGACATGAATTTCAACTTCATTAAGCCACTGTGACAGTTGCGCATGCACAGTGTGCAGTGCTTTTGAAATGACCTCCGTATGTTAAATACTTTACAGTGTTGCTCTGGTAGAAAGCAACATCTAAACAAAATACCATGTGCAATGGAAAGGCTATTTAGTGAAGAAATAATATCAAGATAAACCACAACCATACCTGGAACCTTATGAACACTGTCCATCACACTTTCCCAAGACATGGTAATTGCCCCAGTTGACACAGTTGGCCCAACAAATGAAGCTTCTGTTCCAGAGCTCATCCATGCCTGGTATGTCCTGTCCCACAGTTCAAGAAACTGGCTTTCCAATTGGGCTTCTTTCTGGGGCTCCACATCCTTCAACCAGCCTTTGACCTAAAGCACAAAATGAAAGAAAAAGAATAAATGAAATGAATTTTATCAATATTGAATGTGTTGAAGTTTGTGATAGTTCCTTTATAAGGTGAACAATGAGGTCCGGCTCCACTCAAGAGTTGAAGGTAATTAATTTAAAACAAGACCTGTTTCGGGCTTGTGCCTAGTTTGAGATGATTATATACTCATGTTCATGTTCCCAGATTCAGTGATTTCAATGTTCCTGGAGTATCATAATTGTAAGTGCACATTTGCCACCCCTCCCCCCTTAAAAATGAGTTTATAAAAAAAAAAATTGCAATTATGATTTGGACACTCCAGCTACATTGAGCTCAAACACTGACTGTGGAAAAATGAAAACTAATGTATAATCACCTGAAGATGGGCACAAACCCAGAACTGGCCACATTTTAAATAAATCATCTTCAAAAATGGCTCTGAGCACTATGGGACTTAACATCTGAGGTCATCAGTCCCCTAGAACTTAGAACTACTTAAACCTAATTAACCTAAGGACATCACACACATACATGCCCGAGGCAGGATTCGAACCTGCGACCGTAGCAGTCGCGCTAATCATCTTCATCTGTGATTGGTAGCAGATCTTATTCTACACCCAATAAATAAAATTTAATTATTATTTTTTTTATTTTTTTTTTTTTTTTTTTTTTTGCTACCAACATTTGGTACAGGTCTTGAAGGTTGCCTCTCTTTACTTAACAGTCCTGTAACAAACTATCTTCACTGCTTTTCTGTTTCAAAATTCCAACAGTTTTAAAGCTTATATGCGTTTCTGGATATGATTCAGTCCTGCAATGGACCATTCTGCATTCTAAGCAGAATCAATCTCTTTCTTCACCATCTGGTGTCACGTATCATGCAGAAAAAATCATCTGTCCCTTATGTTCAATCCACTAAGCTACTTACACACTGTCAACAAGCAACAGTTGACAGTGGCTACCTCCAAATTGTTGTCCTCCCATAGTTCCCCAAGCACTCTCATGCAAATATACCATATAGCCCAGCTATCTTTCAACCTCTTGGCCTCATCCAACAGCATACCTTCCCACCAAATACACTAGCTGATCAAATGTATCCAGAAATTTACTAGAGACATTAATATGGGGTATCTCCACCCTTCACCTTTATGACAGCTTGAAGTCTGCTGGTCACAATTTCAGTCAGGTTTTTCAGTGTCTGTGGAGGAGTAGCACCCCATTCTTCCTCAAGTACCGAGACCAGAGAAGGTAATGATGATGGACACTAGGGTGTAGAGCGAAGTCAATGTTTTACTCATCCCTAAGGTGTCCAATTGAGTTCAGGCCAGGACTCTGGGCAGAACAGTATATTTCAGGAAAGTTACTGTCCACAAACCGTTGCCTCACAGATGCTGCTTTACGACAGCGAGCATCAGTCAACATCTTCAAACAGTTTCTCTACTGTACACAGTACAAAATGCTGTGAAGTGTGTTCACATCCTTCTGTATTTAGTGTTTTCTTTAGCACAATAAGTGGACCACACCCTACCCACGAAACATACCCCTATAACACAACACCACCTTCTCCCTTCACTGTTGGCACTACACATGATGGCAGGTAATATTCTCCAGGCATTCATCACACCCAAATCCTTCCATCAGACTGATAACTCGCTAGCTGGACAGCTGCTACTACTCTGGAATCACAACTAATTCCTTCCACTGGTTTTGTGTGATTTTCTCCAACCACCCTCCGGAATGCCTCACAGTCTCTGTCAGCCAGTACACGTGGTCTGCCTGGTCTTGGTTTAATTGTGGCTACCCCTTCACATTTCCACTTCACAATCACATTAGTCAACACTCGAAAGGCTGAAATGTACCTGATGGATTTGTTACTCAGGTGACCAGTCCACATTGAAGATGCCAAGCTCTTCTATGAGACCCATTCTGCTGTTACTGCTTCTCCACTGATGACACAATATTCCCCACCTCCTTTTATTTTGGCACGTCTGCCTCTTGTGACATCTAGTGGTCACTTCCATATCACATAGGGTTGTCTGGCTACATTTGATCAGATGGCTACTAACATTCATCACACTACATATCAAGTCTTGTATTTCTTTCTCATTAAACTAGACCCTACCTCTGCTTTCTTATGACTAAGTGATTTTATTATGAGAAACTGAGAAAGTATCTTCTTCTTCTTTTCCTAATGCCTTTATCCTGCGTCTGTGCAGGGTCGGTATGGTTAGAGACAGATTTGGCAAGGTTAATGTTAAGGAGTGACCGGTTGCCCTTCTGCTGCCACCCCGTACCCTTTATTATAAGGAATACAATGAGATTAGTATTGCCATGCAAACACCCAATTTCTGGGCAATATGATTAAGGAGCCTATCAAAATGAAGACCTAATAAACAAACAAAGAGGCTTCAATTTAAACAAAGTTTTCACTCCAGCACTCAGTTGACTAAAAAGTTGGAAACATTGAGAGCATGAGCATTCCACAGAGTATCAGTGAGGGCGCTGAAAAGAAACACAGTGTAAAAGGGCATTGTGAGCATTCCAAGCTGAAATCACAATAGGATATAAGTAGCAGCACGAGACCAAAAACAGTTCACAATCTTGTTGGAATCCACATAGCAAGGACACAGAACAGCACAACTCTTAGCACCTGAAGATGACGTCTGGGTGTCACCAAAACATTGTGCCTGACATGGAAACAAAACTCAGCTGTACACATGGAGGTAATCAATGATGCCAAGAAAACCTAACAAATCATAGACATTTTCATCTTTCACAAACACAAAAAACTTGACATTCCTGCTAACTTATTTTTGTTGTCATTTACATCGTCTGAGAACATCTCTTTGTTTCGTTTGTCAACATCTGAAGCTTGTAATGTTCCCTACACTGAGTATGTACACTTCTCAAAGCACTGACTTTCAGCTGAGCGACATGTATTGAATATTACTTAGTTCACTGTAGTTCTGGCCGTGTGAATTTTATGACTACTTCTTTGCCTGATATTGATATCTGGAATAACGCTGGAGGTCATATTGCTTAACACAGAATCAAATTCTTTGAAATAAATACAGAGAGTTTCTTCAGACACATCTGCAATGTACTCTTCAAAAAAAGCACAGTCCAATTTTCATAATAAATCTTTTGTACTGCAAGAACATTACATGAACTTCTCTGTACAGATCTGACATATGAATGACATGAATCAAAATTACTATCTTCTGCTGTTTCTTTTCAAATCGTTCCCATCATTATTAGGCTGGGATACTTAGTCCAGGCTTGCCACGCAACTCCAAACTGGGTCGATGGTGCACAGAGCACGCACATAAAAGATCGCCTTCCCACCTTGGACATACACAGAGTCCCTTGCCATACTCATCAAATGCAGAATACATAACACAATAGTTACATTCTCCTAGATCCTAATTCATTATAATCTTTTATTGTTCACAAGCATCATCCACCGAAAAGTTAGATGTAGGGTACTGTATCGCTCTTCCGGAATGATATGTAACATCACAGGCTTCCTACTCAAATACCTATGGCATGTATTAAAGGCACAATTTTCTGGGTAAGTTCATTCCAGTACCCTGTATAACTGATGAGGAATGGTACTGTCTCACCCTACATTAACACTACCCATACACAGACTGTTAACTGGTGAAATTTCATCAACCAATACCCATATGGAATCAGATCTACATTTTCTCTCCTCCTCAGTTAACGAGGGCTACCTGGAAAGTAATCTCTGCTTGGGGAGATAGCTACATTGACACACACAGTAGGTCAATGTGCTTACATTAGCTGTAACAAGAGTGTAACAATTCTTCTCATTCACCTACAGTAGCTGTACAAAATGAGACTTGAAACTGAAAATCTCAACTGAGATGCCTTCAGTAATGCAAATGTTGTGCAAAACTTCTCAAAGTTGTTGACATTCACCATGATATACTGCTTGATAAGAAATTGAAGAACCCAAAAGAAATAGTTGGATGTCAATGTGAACGTGTACGAACTACCAGTGGGTACGTAAACTATTATGAGCCAAAAATGAGTTTAATATTCTGGTCCTGTGATGCAGGATGCATCAGATATTAAGCTGATAAGGACAGATTTTTTAGGCTTGAGGTAATACTTAGAAGTGGGAAGGAACACAAGCTAGGTTACACTTCAGGTATAGATCAAGCCAGAGTACCAGTTTGGTGGCCGTAGCGCGCTTTCAGATTGGCCAGGGAGTCATAACGCACCAGCTCATACCGGACCAATAATAGAGCTGGTGTAAGAATTATCTTAGCAAGAAAATAGGATATCTTTGGTTGATGTGTAGTGCAGTGGCACAGTCCAGCCAAGATAAAAGAGGCAAATGCTAAGTTAACCCTGGAATTCCACGAAGAGCCATAAAGGTTTTTCCAAAGACGGCCAGAGTTCGACAGACAACTTTCGCGTAGGAAGGGCTACCGCAGCCGTCACCCTTTGAAAAAAGAAGGGTCTGAAGAATCATATGTCACATTTTAGTGTGGGACAGCACTGTAGCTCACAAGCGATTATGCTGATAAAAACAGATTTTTTAGTCATTGAGGTAATACTTGGAAAGGAACTTGGGAAAGGTTCACATTCGGTAAGGATTGGAAACAGCCGCGAAGGTGTTGTTCAACGGCGCCTGCCATAACCGGAGCATCACACTTTGGGCGGACGTAACTAAGAATTATCTCAAGAATATAAGATCTTGGTGTGACCCAGAGATGTGTTCTGGCCAAGATGAAAAGTGTCATAATCTTGTGTTAAGCCCCGGTGGAAACCCAGACGTAGCTGGCCGGGGGAAAAAAGGAAAGCGAGCAGAGTGGAAGGCTCATATGTCGCTACCACTGTGCCGCCGGTGTCTACAGCAAGGCTGGACACACACACGAGACCGGTCTGCATCTGCCTCGCTCCAGATCGCCACCGCTCGATCGAGCAGGGAGCAGATGGGGCCTGAGCATCTCGCAACCCTCAGTCAAAATCGGGAGAAAAAGAGGGTGAAGTACTCAATGCAGGGCGGGTCCGGCAGTAACACCAGCAGTTGCTGCCCTCACAGCAAGGCCGGCCACGTTCCGGAGCCGCCGCTGCAGCTTCGTCATAATCGGGCACTGGGAGACCAATGACTAAAGAAAATACATCGCATATCAGTGTGTTTTGTATCCGACCTTGCCAGCATTAAGCTGATAAGAACAGATACTACACTTTGACCTTAGCCAAAAGACCGCGAACACGTGGTAATGCTGCTCGGGTGAGACAATGTTATCAGCATCTGACACAGTTTTAATGGATCCTCATTGCTTATTATCTTTAAAAGATAACTTATGTTTGTTAAAGTGATGGGTGATTTTATTTGTGTAAAAATTAAAATCTTCTCTCTGAGTATTTGCAGAATTAATGTCAGATAGAGATTTTCTCGTTGGCAGCCATTCCTTCCTGGAATATTATATGGCCACAGTGGCCAGTTATTCCAAGCAAAACTATGTCATTGTTCACAATAAGTTATTACTACTATTCTAATTTTCCAGAATTTCTGCATGTTTTAAGCGCACCAGACTGCAAATAGCCAAATACGTTCCAGCACTGACGCAACTAAAATTTTTATCTTTTATCAAAAGTAATAAATGTTCTCTTTAGCTTTAAGCAAAAGCTACATTACACCGGCAACAAACATAAAGACCATATTTTCCTTGTAAACAAGAGAACATCTTGCACTTGGCTGAAAAACTGCTTTTATGTGAAGATGGCAACATCTCACTTAGATCATTCCTAGCTATTCTTTTGAAAATCCCTGCTGTGAGACAAGCAATATTGCATTATTAGGAATTCATATAACAGTGTTGTAATTCTATCTCTCTTATAACTATGCAGGCATAAACTACTGGCACTTTGTGTATAAAAGCCCACATCTGCAAATAATGTTTAACTGTACAACAAATATCACTTCATATTATTACATTAGTAAAATCCTTTTTAGAATTAAATTGCCACCTACAATATGGGCCTCCATTTTACAATATTTGTATTTGGTTAAGTTAAATGTATATATATGTAGCTGTCTTTAAGGCTCAAAGCTATAATTGTGAGACTTTTTGTTGTGCCTATCTGCGACTCAGCATTTCCACTATATGGTCTGTAGCAACTTTTCTTCTCATAATATTGTTACATTCCATCCTGGATTTTCCATTGTTTGATAGCTGTCTTTTTTTTTTCATATTAATACAAGTGTAATTTTTCTTTCATATATATATACCGATGAAAAATATACCGAGGGAGAAACGTAATATATGAGAATTATCCAGAAACAACAGTTATAATAACTATATGACAAGAATAGATCCAGAGTCTACAAAAGGTAAGGAACTGTGTGCATGTCGTGTGTTTTCAGGTCGCACATCAGTGAGCCTGCAGGACATCCTGCTAGTTATCGATTTGTGTTAAGATTTTACAAACAACTGATGATATAGCTGCACCTAGGTATCAGCTGCTACGTAATTGTCAACTGTTAGGAATAATTTTCTGCTGACACCTGGGCAATTTTTCTGTGTATTTGTGTGTCTTCACATTTAAGCTGTGCATCACTGTGTGTTCGTGTGTACTGTGTTACATTAGTACAGTGAAATGGTTAGCACAAAATGGGAAGATAAAGCGTATGCGGAAGTAATTCCAAGTACAGAATCCCAAGACTGTATATGATGGGATGAATTCTGAATCCTATATACAAGAAACAAAAAATACATAGTATATCTTTAGTCACACTGGATTCTTAACAGTGAAAGTGTACCTACGGTGTTACATTGCAGTAATGTGGTAGACATTATGAGGCAGGGGCAGCAACAAGTGATCCCTTGCCAATAATAAAACCAGAAAATGATTTAGTCAACATGCTGGAATTGTGTGAGAAGGAACAAGAGGAATGATAGGCAATAAGCGAAAAGCAATTTTTTGCCAATTCTGAAAAACAGTGAGAGGAAAACAAAATGTTTTAGACAAGGAATGAGAGGAAAGATAGGCAATCAGAGAAAGGCAACTTCTCACAAATTTTTGAAAACAATGAAAATAAAAACAAGATTTTTAGAGGTGGAGTGAGAGCAAAAACAAATTCTTAGGGAGAAAGAGGTGATATGACTGTTCAACGAAGCTTTAGCTAGTTGTGACGAAGTACGATTTACAAGGTTAAATCATCACATACTTGATACTTGCGGCAGCTCTTGCTGAAAGTATCAGGGAAGATCTAGCTAGTATTCCTAGCGAGATCAGTGTTTTGCAAACTAGTTGCAAAGATTTACCACAGACTGTGGATCAGCTGAGTGCAGATGTCAGAAACATTTCTGGATGAGATTAAAAAGGTATGAGAGAAATCATTAAGGAGGAGGTGCAGCTATCAAAGCACCCTTTGGCAAGAGCGAGACCTGCCAAGGTTTGCAAAACAAGTTTTCAGCATAGCAAAAATGGGACAGAAGTAATGTCAGATAACCTGAATGTTTGAGCAAATGAATGTATCCCATCCTGTATTACAGAAAGGGAACAATATTTGCCACAATCAAGATTCGAATCCATGTTTCATGGAGACGAGGGCCAAGTTAGCCCACATTTGCCAAAAGTGAACAGAGTATGACTGGAACACAACCAGCCATGCCAATATTGACCAGTCTAATGCAGGAAGAAAGCTTAATGAAGTACCAGCAGTTTCAGATGTTTAACAAACATAAGAAAACAATTCATCCTGTAGTTTTTATTAGGAGCTTTAATAGTGTTTTGCCTCAGTTGTGGACCGAGTGGCAAAAGATTCAATTCGTAATTTCACACATAATGGGAGATGCCACATTGCAGGTACTCCATGTTGCTGAAAGTTGTTAACACCTTTGCAGAATTTGAAAAGTGGTTTTAGGGTGTTTCTTGTCAAGTTCTATGGAAGAGCAGTTAAGGAAACTTGTATGTAGCCCAGAGATATGTAGCCCAGAGATATGTAACCCTAAGCAGGAGAATCTTAGAAAATAATACTTGAATGTGACATGACACAGGGACAAGCTGATATCACACAGGGATGTTTTACGAATACTAAAGCATGCATACCAGTCTCTACTGGAGATAAACTAGTTCAGGTGCCCGATACAGATTTGGAACATTTTCTTTCTGTAGTCAGTTCATTAGACGTCACACAGGAGGACGTGAAGAATTCGAGAGAGAATAATGTGGCACATCATAATAAAGGAGAGAGTGGCAGGAACCACAACAACCATCAAGGTGATAGTAATAAAAGGGAAAGGGTTTCAGACCGAGTAGAAATGGTAACAAAAATAATGGCTACTATAACCAAGATTCAAATATCAGTACAAACAGTAAGGGTAGGTCACAGTTTGGTAGTCCCAACAATGGCACCTACCAGAATAACTACAACAATTCTAATACCAAAAGATGAAATGACAATAGCTTTAATTTAAACAGAAATAATAACTTGTGACCCTCTACCGGGTCTAGGTCGAGCCCCGGATCCACTGGCTGGAACCCTGATTCGGGGCAACAACCTCGGAAAGAACCATTACGTCAAGTTATGTGATTCCTATGCCTGATGCAGGAAATCAGTCGCACTGGCAGCCTTTGCACCAAAATACTCAAAATCAAACACCGCAACATAGTGTACATCTTGTGGAGATGACTGATAACATTCAGAGTAAACCTTCACAAATATGTAATTATGACAACCCCTATAAGTCTTTGGCAGGCAGTCTCGGCACAGGGCGAAGGCACACAGCACAGTGTTCTGAACACGCTAAGGTATAACGACAGGCAAGACCTCAGACAGAAACTGTTTGATGCAACCTGTAATTATCAGAAGGAAAGTGTAAAGAAAGTCCAAGCTGCTGCAGTATAAATTTCATTCAATTACAACTGGTAATCGATACCGCAGCATTGGTTAAAGTTAAGGATAGCAATTTCTTTAGACGTGTGAATCACATTAAAAGGCTACCCATGTTACCAGTGCAAAACTGTAAAGGAGTTGGAGCCTTCGGTGCAACAGGTCAAATAATTAAGCACCAAGTGGAGGCCAATGTGGTATTCGGAAAAGGTACAACAGTATGCACTTTTCCATTGGTAAATAAATTACACAGAGGAACAAAAAAAATTTTTTTTACGTAAGAAGTTTCTGGAGTCTATTTAGATACATTTGATGACAAAGTACTTAGCCTATAAATTATTTTGCTTGAATAAACTCTAGTTCTCATGATAAACTGTTCTATAAAAAATACACCTTTTTTTCTGATCTACCCTTATTACCGTGTCTTTTTTGAAGTAAGGTAACTATACTGTGTGACTCAACATAGCCTAGTGCCTTTGTATTGGTAACTATGAGAGGAATCGAACAGATGGCACCTTGTGTGCATTTGGCAATCTATGTTAACTATCTCTGCTTTTTACAGAGAGCGCTGTAACTATCAGCCATTTCACAGGTGGGCTTCTACTGTTTACTGTTCAGTCATTCTTATGTGCAGGTAAGCTTCTTGTGTAAATCATTTGTTAAAATTTTTCTACAATCGTGATACTGTCCTGTTTGGGCGTTTTTGTTACAGAAAGTATGAGTTCTTCACGGAAGTCTCGTGTTAATAATCCTGACCATTTCTGCTACGTACATGGTAAATATTGTCAAGAGAAGCAATGACGGAATATAAATGATTTTGTAAAATAAAGCTATCAGGCATATTTTGGTAAACAATTTAGATATTTTGGAAAACAACCTGGACAACAAGATAAATGTTGGGCCCCACACAATGTTTGTAAAACTTGTGTGGAGCCACTTCAATATTGGAGTCATGGATGTGAAAAGGGCTTCTGTTTGGAATACCGATGATATGGACAGAGCCAAGAAACCACCTCGATGATTGCTGCTTTCATGTTGTTAATGTAAAAGATATGAGTTGATGCAAGAAGCACTCTTGGGTTTATCCAAGTATAGAATCCGCTAGGCCACCAATCTTGCACTGAGAAGATTTTCCAATACGAATATTTACTTCCTTATCAGGCAACTGCTGTGATGACGTCAAAATGTTAGAGTGTCAGAATAAAAGCAATAGTGGAAGTGAATTCAAAGAATGTGGTCCAGCACTTCAAGGATTTTCTCAGGGTCAGCTAAACAATTTTATTTGAGATTTAAATTTATCTAAGAAATCAGCTGATGTTCATATGACAAGACTAAAAGAAAAACATTGCCTTCAGCCTTGTGTATCAATAACATCTTATTGAACTAGAGAATGCAATATTCTCCCACATTTTGATGAAATATACTGTAGTAGTGTTTCTGGGCTTTTAAATTTAATCGGTCTTCAAGCAAACAATCCAAGAGACTAGTGACTCAGATAGCACAATGGAAAAAAAAAAAAAAATGTTTTAAATGTGTGTTACTGTGTACATCAAAATGTTAAACTTGTTCTAGAGAAAAGTTCATTTCATCAACATCAGTGGTCAGTTTGCGTAGATTTAAAATTTGTGAATTTCTTATTGGGTCAGCAAAATGGATACACTAAATATTCCTGTTTTCTTTGTCTGTGGAACAGTCGTGCGAAAAATGAACATTGTTGCAGCAAAGACTGGCCACTGAGAATGAACTTGACTATAGGAAAAGATAACATCATCCATTAACTATTGGTCAGTCAGGAAAAAATCATTCCTCTGCCACTACATATTAAACTTGGGTTTATAAAACAGTTTGTTAAAGCTTTAGATATGAATGGCGATTGCTTCAAATATATTTGTCAATCATTTCCCTGTCTATAGAAAAGTTAAAAGTAAACATTTTTGATGGGCCACGAATCTGTACTCTTCCAAACATTGATGTGTTCACAAACCATGTGACTCAAGTTGAATTGGAAGCATGAACAAGCATCATATCAGTTGTCAAAATTTTTTGTGGAATCACAAAGCTGAAGAATATTCCGAAATAGTGTAAAAAATGCTCCACAATTTCCCAAAACTAGGAGCTAATATGAGTGGCAAATTGCAATTTTTGCACAGTCATTTAGATAAATTTCCTGACAACTTGGACGATTACAGCAAAGAACAATGGGAACATATCCACCAGGACTTCAAGATAGGGACTGTCCGGACCAAAAACACTGAAGAAAATCCCATACAAAATGTTTTTCTTACTTCTTATTGATATGTTGTTATTGTTACAATTAATTTTATTATTCTTCATGTCATTTATAGCAATTTGTTTGTTTGAATTCATCTGATAACCTTAAAATAAATGCTTTAAAATATTCTCCTCTTTTTTTAATTTAATTTCCATTACAAATGGATTGCCTTTATCTCAAAAGTAGAGTCAATTCAACAATTTTTTTTTTTTTTTTTTTTGTATTCATTACACCAAAATTACCTGAAATTGATTTACAAATCCTGTGGCACAGAATCAGTTTTACCCTGTGTTATCAGTCCCAGTTATCCTGGGATGGGATATTATGTGCATGAGGGATGTATGTGGGCTTTTCAGCCTGATAGACCAGGGAAAAAAATTAGCACTGGAGGCGGTTAAAACCATATATACTCATTGCAAGTTTTGTCATGCATTTTGAGTATGGTGTATCCAACTGAATATATTATGAATAGGCAATAATCAATCTAAGAAGGGTTATTGTGAGATTGAAATGAATCACATTCAAGATACACTGGAAACTGCCAATTTGATTGAATCCAAAGTATCTGAATTTGACTATCGAAGTCCAGCACAGCAGCAAGAACTTTCACAGCTGTTGCACCAACATGAAGCCGTTTTTTCAGAAAAACCTGGTGTTATCCTTGGATGCATATATGACAATATATGACACGCATGTTTATGAGCATCAGACCTACTGTTGTGCTGCCCACTCAGTGCAGTGGACCCAAAAAGAAATTGTCATTAGGAAGAGAAGACAGCTATTGGCTTGAGATGGAACAGAATCATCATTCTCACCTTACAGCAGTCCATCTGTGGCTATTACAAAAGTAGATTGAAGCATTCACCTAGTACTTGACACAGGGACATAAAAAAAGTCATTATCCCAGTTCAGACTAGAGCGGAAAACTTAGAAGAACAGATTCAAAAGTTTTAGAGAATGAAATACCTTACATCGACCGACATGCATTCATCCCACAGGCAGATTTCACTGTCATAATCATTGAAAAAGTATACAGCTTTCATACTTGCTGGACATAGTTACCAGTTTAAGGTGTTACCTTTTGATCTGGGTGTATTTATTGCTGCACTTGACACCAGATTGGGGGTGAAACTTCTATAAAAGGCCCTAGTTAATTCAGAGATTCTGCAACACCAAGACATGAATAAGGATATATGTCTGGCAATGGATGCTGCAATCTGTGGCTTCGGGGCGATAACTTACTTATTGCCACACTACTTGGAAAAAGCATGTGGAAGTTGCTGAGAAGGTACTAATTATGTTTGTGAATGCTAGCATCACAATTAACTTAAAAAAGTCCAAGTTTGGACTTGCGCTCGAGCGAGTGTATACCTGTCCTTTTTTCCTCCCTAAGGTAAGTCTTTCCACTCCCAGGATTGGAATGACTCCTTACCCTCTCCCTTAAAACCCACATCCTTTTGTCTTTCCCTCTCCTTCCCTCTTTCCTGACGAAGCAACCGTTGGTTGCGAAAGCTTGAAATTCTGTGTGTGTGTTTGTGTGTTTTTTATTGTGTCTATCTACCAACACTTCCCCGTTTGGTAAATCATGGAATCTTTGTTTTTAATACATTTACATTATATTATTGACAACTGATTATTTTCATTGTTATGAAGGATTTTCCCTTTGGTGTACCTGTAATACCTGGGGGCATTTTGGCAACCTGAAAAAGAAGGTACAAAGCTTACTAAGAATTTCTGTCATTTGCCAAAAGTCAAAGCCAATAAACATGTACAACAAAACTGAACAGCATCTAATATTGCTTTGGCTGTAACAGGACCCCTTTCACAACTACCAGGGTGGAGGTGTTACACACTTAGTCACTATGTATGACATCTTTAGTAAATATTTAAAGACATACCCTATAAAATCTGCAATGTCCTACAAGCGCTAAGAAAACCCATTTCAATGCCTATTTCCACTATATCTGATAATGCTTCCTATTTTGTAAGTAGGAAGTGGAAATATTTCATGCGACTACAGGATATAAAGCATATTTTAATATCCCACTTCAGCTCAAGCAGTAATCAAATAAAGAGTATATCAAGAGCTGAATTGACTTATAAGAACTTATGCTCAGCCCAAACAAACCAAATGGGTTGATTGCATCATTCTGTTTGAAACAATTTACAATAATCTGCCTCATACCTCAATACAAGTTTTACATCTTCAGACCTTATGCAGTGTGTATAAGCGAACAAGGAAAAAAAAAATTCCCGGATTTCCCAGTTAAAGGTAAACTTTCTACTGGATGAGTTAAGTGGCATTATACTTTCCCTTGGAACTGTAAAACATATCAATCCTTTGAATGGTTATGGTTTTATACACCAGCATAGAATTTTCCGGCACTCTAGAAAACAAAACTCATGGGAAAAAAACACCTTTTGGAAAGATCTTTGCTGTGCAGCAACATATATGCTGCATATTTTCTGATTACAAAAGTATAAATTCGATTCCACCAAACATCACATGCTACTACAATGACATTTTCATTTTCACTCAGCAGCGGAGTGTGCGCTGATATGAAACTTCCTGGCAGATTAAAACTGTGTACCCGACTGAGACTCGAACTCGGGAACTTTGCCTTTCGCGGGCAAGTGCTCTACCATCTGAGCTACCGAAGCACAACTCACGACCGGTCCTCACAGCTTTGCTTCTGCCAGTATCTCGTCTCCTACCTTCCAAACTTTACAGAAGCTCTCCTGCGAACCTTGCAGAACTAGCACTCCTGAAAGAAATGATACTGCGGAGACATGGCTTAGCCACAGCCTGGGGGATGTTTCCAGAATGAGATTTTTACTCTGCAGTGGAGTGTGCATTGATATGAAACTTCCTGGCAGATTAAAACTGTGTGCCCGACCGAGACTCGAACTCGGGACCTTTGTCTTTCGCGGGCAAGCGCTCTACCATCTGAGGTACCGAAGCATGACTCACAACTTTACTTCCGCCAGTATCTCGTCTCCTACCTTCCAAACTGTGAGGACTGGGCGTGAGTCGTGCTTCGGTAGCTCAGATGGTAGAGCACTTGCCCGCGAAAGGCAAAGTTCCCGTGTTCGAGTCTTGGTCGGGCACACAGTTTTAATCTGCCAGGAAGATTCATATCAGTGCATACCCTGCTGCAGAGTGAAAATCTAATTCTACAAACACCTCCAGGCTGTGGCTAAGCCATGTCTCTGCAGTATCATTTCTTTCAGGAGTGCTAGTTCTGCAAGGTTCGCAGGAGAGCTTCTGTAATGTTTGGAAGGTAGGAGACGAGATACTGGCAGAAGTAAAGCTGTGAGAACCGGGCAGGAGTCGTGCATCGGTAGCTCAGATGGTAGAGCACTTGCCCGCGAAAGGCAAAGATCCTGAGTTCAAGTCTCGGTCGGGCACACAGTTTTAATCAGCCAGGAAGTTTCATATCAGCACACACACTGCTGCAGAGTGAACATCTCATTCTGGAAACATCCCCCAGGCTGTGGCTAAGCCATGTCTCCGCAGTACCCTTTCTTTCAGGAGTGCTAGTTCTGCAAGGTTCGCAGGAGAGGTTACCTAAATAGCTCATCACAAAGAGTTGATTTTTAAAAGAGAGTCAAACACTCTTGTGGTGAAGAAATTCATCGTACATTTTCACACATAATTCATCTTGCATAAAAGGAAATTTACTTTCAAAGTAATGCTTTTCAAACTGCCATTCCAAACATCTTCCTGTAACCTGTTAGAAATAGATGCTTTTCAGCAGTTCCCAGAGAGCGCCAGATAACAGACGTCACTGCACTTCTGTAGCTACAATGACATAGGAAGCACATATGATCGTACGTGTAAAACATTAAGAGATCTCACGTTATGTCATAAGAGAAACAAGACATCAGAGAATACTCAAAGAGCATCATAATTTCGTGAACCATACTAATATTCATATGTCCAGATTCCCAATGAGGTAGGCCTTGACCTGATTTTAAACTTTTCACTGTTGTTTTCTGGATGTAAACTCTCTTGTAGTACCAGTACTGTATTATCTCATGTTTGTTTCTTTATTATGGTATAATGCCATACATGCTAGAAGATGTAAACATGCACTTGAATTGCAGCGAACAGTTGACACTAGCCAATACTGTGGAATTAAACAAACTGACTGCCTCAGTGGAAACGATAAATAAAAACCAACTTTCATTAGCGAACCAATAAAAATAACTTCACTGTTTGGCAAGGCAATTAATGCTTGACTGTTACAAAGGCAGAAATAAAATAAAATCTGAAACTAATAACATATTTCAGCCTTCTGTAATTATGGGAATGTATTGTAATTCACCTGATGTCTCCCGGCCACAGAAATCCATTTTGTTTTCATTTGACATGAGAGCAGTAAACGAAGAGGAAACAGCAAAAGCACTAATTGTAAACACGGGTCACATGGAGACTACCCACATCACCACTACAACTCAGACTGCTCTGCGCATCAGCCAGGGATCTACGGTATTTCCGAACTAGAGCAATGCTAGATAGTAATGCCCCCCCTCCCTTGAGCATTTGAGATAGGACGTCAAAAATTTACAAAAATCAACTTTTCAAATATATACTCATTTTGTAGCGCACATCTTTCTGAAGAGTCTGATACATAAAACATATAAGTTCGAAGAAATGTAAGACATGTTATTTGGACTTCAGTGTGCCATGCCTCTTCACACAGACTTCTTCTACTGCACGTCACTGTAGTTCACTCTGTGGAACTCAAACATGTGTATTTTGTAATGGATGCCATCAAACTATACTCAGGACAGTGGAAATTAAAATTGTCCTGTGATGCCTCTCCTGCTTCCAGTCGACCACTTTTATATCCAATAAGATCGGTCGTATTTTACGGAAATACGATGTGAAATGTGTTTTCCGACCTCCATCTAAAATTAGAGCACTTTTGAGTTCCGTTAAGGATGATCTTGGACTGCGCAAGGCGGGTGTATATCGTGTCCCTTGTAGCTGCGGCATGGCATATATTGGTCAAACTATCAGGACTGTGGAGGACAGATGTACTGAGCATAAACGGCACACACGATTACAGCAGCCAAATAGATCTGCTATTGCCGAACATTGCTTGGATACTGGTCACTCCATGTTATATAATAACACCGAGATATTGGCATGCACGTCCAGCTATTGGGACAGTGTGATTCGGGAGGCAGTTGAGATTAAATTAGCGAGCAACCTTGTTAACAGGGATGGAGGTTTCTGTTTAAACTCTGTTTGGAATCCGGCTCTCTCCCTTGTCAAGAAACAGAGGGACAGACTCGATGCTACCTCACCTGCGAATTCATAGTCTCACTATCGATAGCTCTGACTTTGGCCATCTTTGGTGGCACTAGTGTTCAGTGTGTGTGTGTTATCTTTCCTGCTTGGGTCCGAGAACCGAGGTATTAAATTTGCATGTACGTCGCCTGTCCGTTGCAGTTTGCCTTGAAAATGGCGGGGTGTTCTCCCGCCGAAATATCGGCGGTCGCTGAAAGTGTTACCTGGCTGAATTCCCGGAAGTTATTTGAAAGTTGTATACGCCAGGAGAAACTCAGGTCTCACATTGTTTACCTCTACGGGGAGGAAATGTATCGGTGTTTACGTAAGTTGGATAAACTTCGTAGCTGTCGAGTTAGACTGCAATGTGCTTTGTCGTTTTTATTGAGGTGTCGTGATGAAAATCATGTCCCAACATTTGCTAAGGTTGTGCACCATATTAATTCTCCTGCCGCCAACCGAATTAAGCAACGTGCTGGCTTGGCTCTTGTTCGCGAAAGGATTCGTTTTACTCGTCGACGTTTGGATTCTGTTTCCAAAGAATTGTATCGTTTTCATTTAATGGTTGCATCTGAAGTGTCTGATTTCACTTGGGATTGGTTGGACGGTGCCTCATGGACCCAAGCTGACTGGGAGTACAACTCCGTTACTGCCCGGCATTTGGCAAAGTTTGAACGTTTTCATCGCGCGGAGTCGGATGTTATATCTCGACGTTCTGTGATAAATCTCACAGAGAAATCTTTTGACGACGCAACCTTATCCGTGCTAGGGAAAGGATTAAATTTTGCACCCACTCCGAAGAATTTGCCGGTAGTTGATTTTATTAGTTCAATTGAACAGGCAGTTTGCAAACTACCTCCTGACGCTGCAGAGGAAGTTAGGAGGGAGGCATGCCGTGTTTTGACTAGGGCTCGTCCACCCAAGAGTAGTGTAACAGCAGCAGAGAGGGCTGCTTTACGCTCTCTCAAGGTTGATCCCAGTATTGTTATTTTACCTGCTGACAAGGGCAATGCCACCGTTGTTTTAAATAAACATGATTATGTACAAAAGATGCAACGTTTACTATCTGATTCAACGTATCGCAGAATCGATGCTGACCCCACGAAAAGTGTTGAGAGAAAGACCAACAGCCTCCTGAAGAAAAGTGGTTTGTCGCAGGACACAATCAAGAGGCTTAACACCTATAGTGCGGTTCCCCCTAGGTTATATGGCCTTCCAAAGGTTCATAAGGAAGGGGTTCCTTTCCGTCCTATAGTGAGTAACATCGGCGCCCCGACATATCGTGTATCCAAGCATCTTGCATCTCTGTTGAGTCCACAAGTAGGACGGTGTGAACATCATATCAGGAACTCAGCTGATTTTTTACGTCGTTTGGAGGGACTGAGGCTGAATGACTCTGATATTTTAGTGAGTTTCGATGTGGTCTCTCTCTTCACTCGTGTTCCTCTGTCTGATTCGTTGCGGTTAATTGAAGCCAGGTTTGGTGCTGATTTAACTAATCTCTTTAGGCATGTGTTGACATCCACTTATTTTTTATTTAATGACCAGTATTACGAGCAGACAGATGGAGTTGCGATGGGTAGTCCGTTGTCTCCTGTGATCGCAAATTTGTTTATGGAAGACTTCGAGGAACGTGCATTGGAGTCGGCGCCTTTAAAACCCGCCTGTTTCTATAGATACGTTGACGATACCTTCGTTGTTTGGCCTCACGGTAGGGAGAATTTGAATGTCTTTCTAGAACATCTGAACTCGATCCACCCGAACATTCGTTTTATGATGGAGGTGGAAAAGGATGGTTGCCTTCCCTTTCTCGACGTGTTGGTTAGGAGGAAGGATGATGGATCATTGGGACATGCAGTCTACAGGAAACGTACTCACACCGACTTGTACTTACAAGCTAATAGTTGTCACCATTCGGCTCAGCGTGAAGGGGTACTTCGTACCTTGGTACACAGGGCACATATCGTTTCTGACGCTGAGACTTTGCCAGCTGAGCTGTCCCATCTTGAAGTTACATTTCGTCAAAATGGTTACAGTGATAGACAGATTGAACGTGCGTTGCGCTATCGACCAACTGTACATCAGGTGATTGATGATAATTCTGAGTCAACACCTAAGTCTACAGCCTTCTTGCCTTACATAGGAAACACGTCCAATAAGATCGGTCGTATTTTACGGAAATACGATGTGAAATGTGTTTTCCGACCTCCATCTAAAATTAGAGCACTTTTGAGTTCCGTTAAGGATGATCTTGGACTGCGCAAGGCGGGTGTATATCGTGTCCCTTGTAGCTGCGGCATGGCATATATTGGTCAAACTATCAGGACCGTGGAGGACAGATGTACTGAGCATAAACGGCACACACGATTACAGCAGCCAAATAGATCTGCTATTGCCGAACATTGCTTGGATACTGGTCACTCCATGTTACATAATAACACCGAGATATTGGCATGCACGTCCAGCTATTGGGACAGTGTGATTCGGGAGGCAGTTGAGATTAAATTAGCGAGCAACCTTGTTAACAGGGATGGAGGTTTCTGTTTAAACTCTGTTTGGAATCCGGCTCTCTCCCTTGTCAAGAAACAGAGGGACAGACTCGATGCTACCTCACCTGCGAATTCATAGTCTCACTATCGATAGCTCTGACTTTGGCCATCTTTGGTGGCACTAGTGTTCAGTGTGTGTGTGTTATCTTTCCTGCTTGGGTCCGAGAACCGAGGTATTAAATTTGCATGTACGTCGCCTGTCCGTTGCAGTTTGCCTTGAAAATGGCGGGGTGTTCTCCCGCCGAAATATCGGCGGTCGCTGAAAGTGTTACCTGGCTGAATTCCCGGAAGTTATTTGAAACTTTTACATCCTGCCCCTCTTTAATAATATTAATAATATTAATAATAATAATAATAATAAAGTGAAAATAGAAGGAAACAAAACCAAACATTCAACACAAACCAAAAGAAATTTTACCAGACAATAGATAAGAAACACATTCAAATAGACAATCCACCAAACATAACACACATGGAACACTTCTGGAGCAACATATGGTCAAACCCGGTACAACATAACAGGCATGCACGGTGGATACAAGCAGAAACAGACACATACAAGATGATACCACAAATGCCTGAAGTGATAATTTTGCAACATGAAGTCACCCAAGCAATTAATTCTACTCACAATTGGAAAGCCCCTGGAAAAGATAAAATAGCAAATTTTTGGCTAAAGAAGTTCACCTCAACACATTCACATCTAACTAAATTATTTAACAGTTACATTGCAGACCCATACACATTCCCTGATACACTTACACATGGAATAACTTATCTGAAACCTAAAGATCAAGCAGACACAGCAAACCCAGCAAAATATCGCCCCATAACACGCCTACCAACAATATACAAAATATTAACTTCAGTCATTACACAGAAATTAATGACACATACAACACAGAACAAAATTATAAATGAAGAACAAAAAGGCTGTTGCAAAGGAGCACGAGGATGTAAAGAGCAACTGGTAATAGATACAGAGGTGACATATCAAGCTAAAACTAAGCAAAGGTCACTACACTATGCATACATTGATTACCAAAAAGCTTTTGATAGTGTACCCCACTCATGGTTACTACAAATATTGGAAATATACAAAGTAGATCCTAAATTGATACAGTTCCTAAACATAGTAATGAAAAATTGGAAAACCACACTTAATATCCAAACAAATTCAAATAATATCACATCACAGCCAATACAGATTAAGCGTGGAATATACCAAGGAGACTCATTAAGTCCTATCTGGTTCTGCCTTGCCCTGAACCCACTATCCAACATGCTAAATAATACAAATTATGGATACAATATTACTGGAACATACCCACACAAAATCACACATTTGCTATACATGGATGATCTAAAACTACTGGCAGCAACAAATCAACAACTCAACCGATTACTAAAGATAACAGAAGTATTCAGCAATGATATAAATATGGCTTTTGGAACAGACAAATGTAAGAAAAATAGCATAGTCAAGGGAAAACACACTAAACAAGATGATTACATACTGGATAACCACAGCGACTGCATAGAAGCGATGGAAAAAACAGATGCCTATAAATATCTAGGATACAGACAAAAAATAGGAATAGATAATACAAATATTAAAGAAGAACTAAAAGAAAAATATAGACAAAGACTAACAAAAATACTGAAAACAGAATTGACAGCAAGAAACAAGACAAAAGCTATAAATACTTATGCTATACCAATATTGACTTACTCATTTGGAGTAGTGAAATGGAGTAACACAGACCTAGAAGTGCTCAATACACTTACACGATCACAATGCCACAAATATAGAATACATCACATACATTCAGCAACAGAAAGATTCACATTAAGCAGAAAGGAAGGAGGAAGGGGACTTATCGACATAAAAAACCTGCATTATGGACAGGTAGACAATTTAAGAAAATTCTTTATAGAACGAGCAGAAACTAGCAAAATACACAAAGCAATCACTCATATAAATACATCGGCTACACCATTGCAATTTCATAACCACTTCTACAACCCCTTAGATCACATAACATCAACAGACACGAAGAAAATAAATTGGAAAAAGAAAACACTACATGGCAAGCACCCGTATCATTTAACACAGCCACACATCGATCAAGACGCATCCAACACATGGCTAAGAAAAGGCAATATATACAGTGAGACGGAAGGATTCATGATTACAATACAGGATCAAACAATAAACACCAGATATTACAGCAAGCATATTATTAAAGATCCCAATACCACAACAGATAAATGCAGACTTTGCAAACAACAAATAGAAACAGTAGATCACATCACAAGCAGATGTACAATACTAGCAAATACGGAATACCCCAGAAGACATGACAATGTAGCAAAAATAATACATCAACAGCTTGCCTTACAACATAAACTTATAAAACAACACGTTCCCACATACAAGTATGCACCACAAAATGTACTGGAGAATGATGAATACAAATTATACTGGAACAGAACCATTATAACAGATAAAACAACGCCACATAACAAACCTGACATCATACTCACCAATAAAAAGAAGAAATTAACACAATTAATTGAAATATCCATACCCAATACAACAAATATACAGAAGAAAACAGGAGAAAAAATTGAAAAATACATCCAACTGGCTGAGGAAGTCAAGGATATGTGGCATCAGGATAAAGTTGACATTATACCAATTATACTATCAACTACAGGAGTCATACCACACAATATCCACCAGTACATCAATGCAATACAGCTACATCCAAACTTATATATACAACTACAGAAATCAGTAATTATTGATACATGTTCAATTACCCGAAAGTTCCTAAATGCAATATAACACATACCATACAGTTAAAAGGAAGTGACGCTTGATCAAGGTCCGCGTCACTTTCCATTTTTAACCAGACTTAACGTCTGAGAAAGTAAAGAATAATAATAATAATAATAATAATAATAATAATAAATAAATAAATAAATAAATAAAAACAACCCTCACAATTAATACTGGATGGGATTATTTGTAACCGGGAGAACAAGAACTCTTCCTAAAATATGCACTCTTTATTGCCTATTAGCTAATAACTTGCTGTTTCGTGTGACATACAATTAAATATAGGATACATAAATTCAGAAAAGACAAGAGACAAGCAAGACAGTTCACATTTCTTCAATTCTTTGGTGCTAGCAATTTTTTTCTCTCTATCTTGCTACAGCTTTATATGGTGCACTTTACTTTCTGCAAAAGAATCTATTACCTCATCAAATGTTTTGCTACATGAAACATCGAAATGTCATTGTCTAATATTAACAAAGCTGTTAATAGAAATAGTACCCAAGACTGGTGTGGTTTCTTGACCTGATTACATCTTATTTTGTCACTGTCTGCTAGATAAAACGAAAGAGGCCCTTTCTAATATTGCAGTAATTGTAACATACAACAAATAAACAGGACTATTTTGGCACAAATGTCATTTTTACAACACGACAGAACATAATTCACAAAGTACCAATACCAAAGGCCTATTAGGCCTACCACAAGCAAAAAGCTTTATGTTAGAAAACACATTTCATTCATACGTTCCAGTTTCTCAAGCACGAGATCAAAAAGCAGCAGTAAGAAATTTTTTTATAAAGTTGGAATCGTCATATTCTTCCATAACCTGTGTGATGTTCCCGTTTCTTCTCCTTCCTCGTTCTAACAAACAATATTGTCATCACTAATTCTGTAACTATTCCTGCCATTTTCAAGACTTATTCTCTGGTTAACTTCACTAACCCTGCTAGAAAAACCTGTTTAGTTATCCCATGATTATTCTCTGGTTAGGCATTATTACATGTTCATACAACATATTTTCTGCAGTACTCCCAGAATAGAATTTAAGCGGCTGCTAGCCGGTGACTGTACAACTGGCCCTTAATAATGTAGTGATCTGACCAAACATTTTCTGTCAAAATTTCATTTCCTTGGATACAACGAGAATATAATAAGTAATCTTTCTTACTTGTTACTCCTGTTAGTCGTTATTTCCACTCTGGCAGTCTGACTCTATGGATTTTGCTAGTAATTATAACAATGCTGATCATTCGCAAACTCTGTCAACCACATAGACAAACAGTCATTGGCATTCATCCGTTTGGCTTTATTCTGCTCAGCTCGTATAGTCCCATCCCCCTTTGTCTGCAGGAAAGTTTATTTCTAGATGGGACGAGCATTCCTCTGGCAGAAACATGAAGTACACTATGCACGCATTCATTCAGAAATCAATTTAGAACGTGTTCAAAAACCAACAGGGATGTGTTCAAAATCACCAATGTGTGCTGGATGCTAGGCGCTCTCTGAAGCAAGGTTTTTTTCCTCAATAATATGAATCTAACGTCTCTCCTCCCCCATCCGGCCCCCCAAGATCTGGGCCCTCTGTGCATGTGTGAATCTGGCAGCTTGGGTGCGCCAGTAAAATTTTACCAGGTAGCATCTGGCTGCTTGCTGCAACAGCTTACAGAGCCAATGGACACATTTCTGTAGCCAGAAGCGGGAGAAGGTACTACTCATATGTGACTCAACTGCGCATGCACATGAGCCAGCTCGTAACTGATCAAATGAATTTAATGGAAACAGTTGTGACGTCGCGCTCATTGGAGGCAATTTGTTGTTATGAAGCACTGCGCAGTCTCCTTAAAGCCTTTGACACATTTCGCTGTTGGCAGACACTTGTATGAGCACTGTGTTTTGTTATTGTATATGGTGCATTTCTTTTGCAATAAAAGTTTTATTTTCGTTTTTTTCTCTTGTTCATGTTTTATTACTGCAGTATTATTCTGCAGTAGTGGGATATAGTAATAGCCTTTGTTAGCATATCAATTCTTACCAGTCAAACTTACAAAAAATTAACTTTAAAACTAAAACAATGATAAATTCTGGGAATTCTAAAAAATTCCCGGGTTGTTCCTGGTTTTCTCCCGGATATAAAAATTCCCCGGTTTTTCCTGAATCTCCCGGTTGTCCTGAGTCGTATACACTCTGTTATGTTTGCTGTTATGGAACCCTATGAATGGTTAAATCATCTTCCTAAAGAAACAACCCAGGAAGATAAAACAGTGGAAGCTCTGTCATTCTTGCAGAGCAAGCTAGCTTTCATATGAAACAATCAGACAAAATATTAACAAAAACACAATCATACAATTTAGGAGATTTAGTGTCACTTAGGTCCCAACTGAAGGCATCACCAATTAATAAGAAGTGGCATTACTTAAGGTACATTTTTCTTTTCTTTTTGTTATCTTGTATTTATATCAACATGTGTATGTTTAGTTGTAAATGCATAATACCAGTTACAAAAAGTTAATTAGCGATTGTGTATGTAAGAATCCTTCGTTTTTTGAGTAAACCCTGAGATAGTACTGGAAGTGAGCATCAACGTTCACCACTTTTTATTTAATGGAGTAGTTTTAATTTCTTTTTGTAAAGATTTCATTTCATGTTCAAATACATGTGTGTGTATTACATTTGGTTAGCCAGATTATACTGCCAAAATAAGTAATTAGTGTGAAATACTGCCAAAATAAGTAATAGTGTGAAATACTGCCAGCATAAGTAATTAGTATGAAATACAGAGAATATGAACCCAGATACTAGATAGTCTATCAGTTAGGATACATGCATGCCATGCAGACTGGCTGATACAGGACCAGAGATATACCGAGTTCTAGTTTTAAAAAATAGTCAATTTTAGTTCACCTTGTGTACAGTAAAGTCGCATTTTTTGGTTCATGTTTCAATTTTGTTTCTTTGTTTCGACTGAGATACATGCTTATAGGACCTCACTGAGGTTGAAAGTCACTAAATAAGTGAATGAATCTGTGTGAGTGAAATGTTAATGTGAAATATACAGGTATTTGTAGTCCAATGTGGTCAATTGACAGAAACTCAGAAAAGGATGCTATTTTACTAAAAGAAAGGTGATCCAGGAAAGGTAATTTTATGTAATGATACATCAATGGTGGAAATTTTCCTAAGATCTACTTGGTAGAAAGATGTGATTGGCTAAACGAACTGATCGAAGTAGTCATGTATGAATGATGAAGAGAGTGAAGTACAGACAGTGAATACTAATTTTAATCTGTATTCACCCAAGTACTACATATAAATAATCATGACTAGTTAGAAATGTGTAAGTGAACTGATAAACCACATTAAGGAACAGGAATCAGTGCAACAAAAGATGTTCTATGAGTATGAACAACACTTTCAATCCAAATGGGAGGACGTTCACTTTGTAATTCTGTAAATAAGTAGTTAAGAAAAGCAGTCAGATCCTTTTTAACAGCAATGAATTGTGAAGAGTAAAATTGGTGTTGTAACTTGTGAGACAGACTGTACCCATGCAGCAAGCAACAATGAACATTCAATGCAGTCACTTGGAAGCTGAGAGCACTGCAGACGCCAACAAATGATGTATATGTAAATATTTGGCACTTGCATTACCAAAGATGCTCATTCTAGAGCTAAACGTAGTGCTCAGTGTCGCCAGGCAAAGAGTCATATGTGAATAGCACACCTCCTGAGTCGACCAAGACTATATATTGCTTAACAAAGCATCAACATAAACATTGACACCCAGACATGGAGTCTGGATGTAAATGACACTAGTCTTTCCCTGGCAGGGTATTAAACTATCTATTGGGTGAACTGATAATACTTGTTATCTTCACGACCATTTTATGAGATACGGTTCTGTGGAGACCTGCAGTCTGGACTATGCAGAATGCAGAGCAGCCCAAGTTCCAGCCCCTGTCCCTCTCTCAGTCGAGTCTGTGTACTGTTTCGGTGAGCCAAGTCGTTTCCAATGGTCAAAAGCCATTGACTACATACAAAACTGTGTCACCAACAAAGAAGATGCTGAGTGGGAAATAGACACAACAAAAAGGCAGTCAGCAAGTAAGCTTTTGGCTAGAAAGACCTTCATCAGAAATAAATGCGCGCGCGCAAACACACACACACACACACACACACACACACACACACACACACACACACACACACACACACGCGCGCGCGCGCGCGCGCACACAAGTCTTTGGTTGCACAGGCCAGACTCGAGCAGCAGTGCATGATGGGAGAAACAACCAGGTGGTGGGGGTAATAAAGAGGCTGGGGCAAGGAAGAGGACAAATAGCAGGATAGGGGTGGGGGACGCTAAAGTGCTGCTTGTGGAAACACAAAGAGACAAGGTAGGGAGAGGGTAGGGCAGCTACATGCAGTCAGGAGGATACACAGAGGGGGGAGGGGAGGGGGAGTACGAAAAAGAGGAGAAGTAAAAAGATGGTGGATGCATTGGTGGAATAGAAGGCTGTCTAATACTGGAAAGGGATCAGGGAAGGGACTAGGTAGGTAAGGACAACAACTAATGAAGATTGAGGCAGAAAAGCTGGTGTTGGTGGGAAGAATCCAGATGGCACAGGATGTGAAGCAATCATTGAAATGAAGGATTGTAGCATGCTCATCAACTGTGTGGTCCAGCTGTTTCCTAGTCACCGTTTTTCAGTGACCATCCAAGCGGAGAGACAGCTTGTTGGTTGTGTCATGCCCATGTAGAACGCAGCACAGTGGTTGCAGCTTAGCTTGTAGGTCATATCACTGGTTTCACAGGTAGCCCTGCCTTTGACGGGGTAGTATGCTTGTGACATGATGGGGATAGGTGGTGGTGGAAGGATGTATGGGACAGGTCTTGCATCTAGGTCTATTACAGGGATACGAGTCATGAGGCAAGGGGTTGGGAGCAGAGGTTGCGCAGGGATGGACAATGATATTGTGTAAGTTCAGTGGGAGGCAGAATACCACTGTGGGAAGGACGTGTAGAGTAGTGGGTATGATATTCCTAAATTCAGGGTACGATGAAGGTAGTTGAAACCCTAGCGAGAATGTGATTTAGTTGCTCCAGTCCTGGATGGTACTGAGTCATGAGGAGAATGCTTGTCTTTGGCTGGACAATGAGACTTTGGGAGGTTTTGGGTGACTGAGATATAAGGCATGGGAGATCTGTTTTTGTACAAGGATGGGAGGGTAATTATGGTTTGCGAAAGCCTAAGTGAAACCCTGCCCGGCAGAAGCCTCTGCTAATTATCTGACTTTTCCACCTACAAACTCTGCCAGAGTGATCTCATCCCAGACGTCCAACACAAACTACAAGGCCCTGCTTAAAGCCTTAGGTCCTTTCCAGAACATCTCCCTAGAATCCATTTCCCTCCTCACCTCTATGACACACTGCACACTCACCTCTATATACTGCCCAAAATCCACAAACCCAACTGTCCTGGACGCCCGACTGTGGCTCGTTACTGTGTCCCCACTGAAAGAATTTCTGCCCTCAGTGACAAACACCTCCAACCAATTGCCTATAATCTAGCCTCCCATATCAAAGACACCAACCACTTCCTTCACCAATTCTCCACCATCCCTACGCCTTTACCTCCTGGATAGCCGTCTGACACTGTTGACACCGCCTCCCTACACACCAATATCCCTCATGCCCATGGTCTTGACGCTATTGGAAACTACCTTTCCCCACATCCTTCAGGCTCCAGATCCACTACCTCATTCCCTGTACACCTTACTGACTTTATCCTAACCCATAACTATTTCTCATTTGAAGGGAAGGTACATAAACAAATCTGTGTCACAGCCACGGGCACCCGCATGGTACCCTCCTATGCCAACCTACTTAGGGGTCATCTACAGGACACCTTTCTAGTCTTCCAAAACACCAAACCCCTAGTCTGGTTCAGGTTCATTGATGATATCTTCATGATCTGGATTCAGGGCCAAGACACCCTATCTTTATTCGTTCACAGCCTCAACACCTCTCCCATCCACTTCATGTGATCCTCCTCAGATGCAGAATGCTACCTTCCTAGATGTTGACCTCCTCCTCTGTGATGACTCCATACACATTTCTGTCCACATTAAACCCACCAACCATCAACAGTACCTGCTTTTTGACAGCTGTCATGCCTTTCACACCAAAAAATCTCGTCCAAACAGACTGGCCACCCAGGGACAGCGTGTCTGCAGTGATGAAATCTCCCTTGCTCTGTATGTTAGGGTATCACCAAGGTCTTCACTATCCCCCAGACCAAGTCCACAAACAGATCTCCCAGTACATTTCCCCTCACACCGCCCATCCTCCTACCACCCCCAAGAACCAGCCACAAAGGCATGTGCCCTTCATCACCCAGAACCACCCGGACTGAACCACATTCTTCACCAGGGCTCTGATTATCATCATGCCCTGAAATATGGGACATCCTACCTAAGACACTTCAAATCCCTCCTAAAGTGGTGTTCTGTTGCCAAACCAACCTCCACAACATCCTAAGCACTCCCAATCCCAACCCTCTGCCACAAGGTTCATATCCCCAGGAAGACCCAGGTGCAAAATCTGCCCAAACCACCCACCCAGCACTTTCTACTCCTGTCCTGTCACATGTTTATCCCACACCATCAGGGGTCGGGCCACCTGTGAAAGCAGCCATGTCATTTACCAGCTCTACTGCAATCATTGCACAGCTTTTTATATTGTATGACTACCAACATGCTGTCCACCAAGATGAACAGCCAACACCAAACTGTAGCCAAGAGCAAAGTAGACCACCCTGTGACACAACATGCAGCTGAACATAAAACTTTGGATTTCAATGGCTGCTTCACTACAGAGCTATCTGGATCCTTCCCTCCACCAGCAGCTTTTCTGAACTGTGCAGATGGGAATTATCCTTACAAAACATTCTCTGCTCCCATATGTATCCTGTATCCTGGCATCAACCTACAGTAACATAATGTCCTCACATCCCCCCCCCCCCCCCCCCCCAACAGTGTTCACCACCTCTGTCTTATCTCCTCCCCATTCTTGTCTCCCACCATGTTTATTTGCAGCCCTCTGCCAATGCATCCACCTGTCTTTCCCTGCTCCTCTCCTTTTTTCCTCACCTCCCTGCCCCACAACCTCCTGATGCTGTGCCTGTTGGCAGTTTAGCAATCTAGTCCCTGCACACTCCACCAGACAGCATTCATTTCTCTCTGCATATATAGACTATTATCCCTTTCCCTTCCCCGCCCCCTCCAGACTGCTGTTTGCATTCCACATTGTAGTTGCATTCCAGCTTGAGATGTGCCTGGCCGCTCCTTTTTAAGGAGAGTCGCTACTTTGTTTGGGCTCAGCCATTCCTTTCTCTTGCTTATGTTAGAGTAAAGACAGCATTTCTCATCACCAGTAATGAAGCAGGCAGGAATGGTTGGTGGTGTTCATAAGCCAATTGAAGATGAGAAAGAAGAGATGCATCTGCTGATTTTTGTGATTTCGGCTTAGAACATGCGGTAGCCATACATCTGATTTTTGAACCTGTGTGTGTGTGTGTGTGTGTGTGTGTGTGTGTGTGTGTGTTTGTTTTTCACTGATAAAGGCTGAGGCTGAAAGCTTTTTAAAGTGTCTTTTAATTGTGCCTGCCTGGAACATGGCGTGTCTTCTTTACAGTAAGTAGCATCTGCCTTTTCCTACAATGTTGATATTCATACCTGTTGTTTGATATATTATTCTTCACTACTTACAACAGTTTGCCAATGCTGGAATAACTTTTCATTTCAGTGACCATAGAAATCATGTGCTTTTCAGGCGAAGAACTTGTCGAGCCATGTTTGGAACCCATTTTCATCTGGAAAGGAAGTTTGATGAAGGCTGCTTGATAGAGGGTGGAAAAGGTGAAAATCTGAGGGCACAAGGTCAGGTGAATGAGGTGGATGGGGAAAGACTTCCCAACCAAACTCCTGTATAGTGTGTTTTGTCAGTCTAGCAGAATGCAGGTGGACATTATCAAGGAGTAGCCTCATTTCACACAATTTTCCTTGTTGTTGTTCTTGGATTGTGCTTCCAAGACGTCTCAGGTGTTGACAGTAAATGTGAGCAGTGGTGGATATACCCCAGGGAAGCAATTCTTAGTACATCCCACCATTGCTGTTCTGCCACATGCATATAACTATCTTTTGTGGATGCATGCAGGTCTTTTTACGGAGAGTCGCTACTTTGTTTGGGATCAGCCATTCCTTTCTCTTGCTTATGCTAGAGTAAAGACAGCATTTCTCATCACCAGTAATGAAGCAGGCAGGAATGGTTGGTGGTGTTCATAAGCCAATTGATGATGAGAAAGAAGAGATGCACCTGCTGATTTTTGTGATTTTGGCTTAGGACATGCGGTAGCCATACATCTGATGTTTGAACCTCCTCCACTGCATGTGAATGTCACAAGGTTGTAGATTGATAACAGTTCATCATATCTGCCAGTCCTCAAATACTGATGTGGATGACCGTATTTAAAGACCAAAAGGTCTTCCTGAATATGGAGAGTCACCAATGTCAAAATGATCCTCCCTAAAACAAGAAAACTATTTTCTTGCCGTGTTATGTCCAAAGGCATTATCCCCATACAGGGCGCAAATATTTGTCACCGCTCTACTGAACTCAAACAGAAGAATATTTTGGAAATGTTCTGATTTCTCTTTTTGGACCTCTATTTTCTAGCCTCCACAGCTCCACTTGCTACCTCCAAATGACAAAATGTAAACTCAAATAGCAACAGTGAACTACAAATAAAAAATTACAGTTGATAAATACACCTACAGCAATCAGAATAGCAATACGCAAAACAAAAATGCTACAAACTTATGCACCAAGCTAATATAAGTATTTGTGCAAGTTTCTTTTTCATGTCAAGAGGGAAGAGCTTTTTATACTGTGGGACATGGAGGGAAGCTTCTGCATTATTGCACACTGACTTCTATTTTCAGCTATTATTACTCCAGACTCTTTGCTGAGAGAGAGAAGTGATACCTGTTGCACTTAGGATTTAAAATGGTCAGAATTGCCAATATTTCGGGCTAATGAGCCAATAACAACCAACCACTACCGCTTAGGTTTTGAATGTGTTGGTAGTTCACGCAAGTCAGTATTAAAATTCTTGATAGCTGTCTCCACTTTTATTGGTTTTAGACTTAGATACAACTGGAGGTCACCAGCAAACGTGATATTTGCAACAGGACAAAACTGATGACATTATAATTGACACACAACGAAAAAAATATAGGACCTAATACTGAGTCCTTGGGGATGTCTAATAGTACATGCCTCCTTTGTGACATTCGGTGCCAGACATGAGACATTGCTGGTGAGATGTCAGGTATGAGCGAAACCATGTACAATGTCTAAGTCAACAGTATCAAAGCCTTTGCTGAAGTCAAAGAAGCACATGATAGTCATCTCTTGTCCATCCACGGCAAGCTTGATATCATCTGTTAACTTTATTAAGGTAGACCTTGTGCTACGATGTTTACAAAAACCTGATTGGTCTTTGTCTAGCAGGTTGTTTGTAGTCTAGTAGTTTGTTAGCTGGTCATGTACAAGATATTCTAAGGCCTTTGACAGTGCAGGAAGAATGCAAGTAGACTGGTAATTGGAGGGTGCTTTTTTAGATAGTTGCTCAACGACTCCATGTTTCCAGGCCTCAGAGAAAAACACTTGTGGTTAAGGTGTGGTTGAGGATACCTGTTATAGTAGACAGTAGTGAGTCAATAATAAGCTTCATCGTTTCGAATCTGATGCCATCATGTCCAGCAAATGCTTATCTGATGCGCATGATGCCTGTTTTGGTGGTATTGCAAGTAATATTCTTTAGACAGAATTTTTTGTGGCTAGAGTCCCCATGAAGTAATCAATGAGTCTGTTTCATCTGCAGTTCAATTGTAATTCTAGGTGATTTGAAGTACCTGTTCAATTCATTGGCTGGGACAGTGGGATCAGCTAGAGCCTTTGCTCTGCATATATCAAGATCATGCAGGTTTTTCCATAGCACAGCTGGTCTATGTCTGTTGTCCGTTAATGTATGGGCACACTTGAGTTTAGCATTTCTCATAACTTGACTGAGTGTTCTGTTTCTGCTTGTAAGCAATTTAATTTTTATGTGTAGGGCATAGTTTGTATGCCCGATTTATGAGCCTTCAGTTAGCTATGATACAGGTTTCCTTTTTGTTTCTGGTCTTCAGGGGTGCGTATTCGTCATTTAGTTGCGTAAGTTTGTTAGTAAATCCATGAAGATTTTCTTTTATGTCCGAGAAGGGAATAGACTGCTTCCTTCAAACTATTTCCTGCGTCTTAGTTGCAAGTACAGATAAATTTATATGTTTAAAGCCTAAGATGTAGTTACTTTTGGATTCTTTCTTGGTCATTCTAAACAGTATGTCAGGAAAAAAATATGTCATGGGCAAACATATCAGGTGCAGATATTTGAGAACTACAAATTACTGTGTGGATTTTGTAGAGCGTGTTGGGTAGACACAAGCTGAAGTAGCATAACATTTGAAGAAGAAAAAAATTGCTTAAATTTCACACTAAAATCACAGTTGCTTAGAAAATTTATATTAGTGTCCCTAGCTATAATTATATGCTTGAATGTTGATTTGAGACTAGAGAGACCAGTTTTAAAGCAGTTAACCCTGCCTACTTTAGTTTGTTTGCAGAGGACATATATTAGGTACTTTCTGTTAAGAGATTTGATCTCTACAAAAATGTATATCACTTGTTTATCTTCCTTGTTGTTGGATGTATGTAGCACAGTAGGTATGTATGCCCCTACTCCATCCCTTCGTCTGTTACATCTGTTGTGTCTTAGAAAGATGTGGGCATCTAGATTTATCAAACTTCTGGGTATACTGGGTTTGAGCCAGATCTCCATTAGAATTATTATACGGCTGTCCTTGTCTTAAACATACGACGCAAGTTGAGATGAGCTAGCAGATATTGGACATTTGTGTGTGTGACATGGAACTTGGTGCGTTCAGGTGTAGCAAGTGCAAGGATCCTGCTGATGGACATATATGACTCTAGGTCAGTGCTGGCAAGGGAACAAAGCGTAAGGAATACACTAGGGTAGGGCAGTCAGTTTCAGTTCCAGGAAGTGAAAGTGGCAGGTAGAAGGGAGGTTCTATGGCAAAGGCCAGCGGGCTTTGCACCAGTCATGAAACATTTGAGTCATGACAGGAAAAGACACTCTAAACAGAGCTGGAACAATCAGTGCACAACAGTACTGAAAACATGATGAGTGGCATAAAAACAAAGTGTACGACAATGAAACCCGTATTCTATGTTTTTGTGGAATCCAGACTTAAAAACTGTAAATTTGAGGAAAAAGCAGAATCCAGGATAATGTTAAAAACCCCCAAAATATGTGGGGAAAAAAGGAAATTGGCATATATGATTAAAAATCGTAATCTTCACCAATTGTATAAAATCTGCATAAGTGAAGGAAATTAAATGTATAATACAATGTTTACACAATAACTTGTGTTAATGAATGTGTTTAAAAATCACAGATGTGTAACAGCAAGTCAAAACTTCTAAAAAAAATTGAAATTTGTGTCTGGGTATAAGGTAATCAATCTATTTTCCAACATGCTGCAACCACAAATTATACATCAAAACATGCCTTTTTGAGACATCTTTCCTTTGTTTTCACACAGAAAACAGCAAAAATTGATGAATATGGTGAATTCAACTGAAAACTGTGACGTTCAGTGAAAGGCATTGGAATCTAACAAGTGGTGGTGTGTGTTTTCCTTCTGTAGCCAATAGCAGTTTAACTGGGTTGCGTAGACTTCAAGACACATACACACTAAGCTTGAAACATGTTCCTAGAAACATGTTTCTGGTTACTTGATTGATTTCAAAACAATGGTGCAATGAAAGTGTATCACAAATACATCACACTTATTATTAGATGTCAATTAATAAAGCATCAATGATGTGAGGCTTCAAGAGAGTTTATGTAACTAATGCACAATACTAAATTCAGATGAGAAGTGTGTAGCATAATGGAGAATGTCATGGTTAGCTGACTTGAAGGCCAATATTTTTTTTCAACTTAGTGTCGTTATGACATTCATTATGACCATAATACAATATGTTCTGCAATATTCAATGTTGTCAAACATTTCTGTCTGATTAGAGGATGAAGGGTGAAATAAATATTTGCCTGTTTATTTCTAAAAGTGTGCTGATTCCCTAGTGTGTGGTTAGACAGAAACCGAAAAGGATTGCTTACATTCCTGCGAGTTAAGGAAGCAGCAATAAAATTTGTATTGTTCCCTTGTCACAAATACTTTGTAGTTTATTCCCAAATATGTGATGATTTCAGAGTGTGTGGTTAGGCAGGAACCTAAGAGGACAGCTTAAATTTCTTCAAGTGAAATGATGAGCAATAAACATTCATATTCTTCCTTGCCAGAAATATTTTGCACATTGCATAACCACAAACATACTCCTCTAAAGAATTCTTGCTACATCTGAGATTCTCCTGTCCATCCATAAACACCGACTTCATGCTATAGCAATCTACAGATCAATAGCATCATTCCTGGTTGCCTTCATAGTGCCGTCATGTTATGATTATGTCAGTTTCTGCAAAAAGTATTGTGAAACATACTCGGCCCATCATCATTGTGCGACGAAGCTAAACACTGCAAATTGTGTTGGAAACATCAATAGTGGATTACATCATCATTTCCTCTTTCACGTCTCCCCTCACTGCAATGGCCTAAAATATTCCCGTAACTCAGTCATCACCCACAGTGCCAATCTTCTGTTTCTTGTGCCACTTAGAACTTGTTTAGTCACATCAAATGTCAATATGAACAAAACAGTACAAAGTCATGCAATATGTCAACACACGATATGTCAAGAACACAGAATCGAGTAAATTTTACTATGAAGAAAAGTAAAAACAGGGAATTCTTAGCATCAATCTTATGGGTTTCTTCACAGGGGCTACAAATTTACCATGTAGGATTGGGAAAAACGTAAAATTGGGGAACATAAAATTGAGTAACATAAAACTGAAGTCTCACAGTATTAATATTGCTAATGATGAGTAATAGTAATAATTAGTACAGTAACTGGGGAGAAAAAATAAAAAAACAGAGGCATTAGTAAGGAAGTAAAACAAAACATTTGACACCTTAGTTTAGTTATGGCTAACTATAATCTACAACAAAAATAACAACACACAAATCAGCGGCAGCAAGAGTTGACATGTTCTTAGCTCTTAAAGCACAGATCTTCTTCCATTTTCATTCTTCACCATCATTCTGCCATCATTTGACCACACAATTTCACAGCCCAAATTTCGAAATCATAATGTTAAAAATGTTTGATCTACCAGAGGCGATATCCGCTCATATTGTCAGACCTGACTTCACGAGTTTCTTCTTCGTTCTGAAGTTTTCAGATCTTTTGGCAGACGACATAAGCTTCACTATTATGGGTCTAGGTTTGGTAGATACTGGCATTCTATATTCAGCTTTACGCCTTCTATCCATGTCGCTGTCACCAGCAGACCTTGCTTCTTGAAGGCAAGATTTATCACTAATTCATCTGCTGTCCACATTAGAGTAATCTGATTGCACAACTTCTGCATCTCCGTGTAACAAATGTGCAAGGCACGTGATGTACACCATACTGAGATAGAGAATCTAAAGCCTGTTAGCTTCTACAGCTGTGTATGGAGCACCATCCATTACTAGCAACAAAAAGTTCTCTCTCAAATGGGTTCAAATGGCTCTGAGCATTATGGGACTCAACATCTGAGGTCATCAGTCCCCTAGTATTTAGAACTACTTAAACCTAACTAACCTAAGGACATCACACACATCCATGCCTGAGGCAGGATTCGAACGTGCGACCGTAGCAGTCGCGCGGTTCCAAACTGAAGTGCCTAGAACCGCTTGGCCACGCGGCCAGCAGTTCTCTCTCGTCATACAATCCAGCCACAGCAGCTTCAAAGAGTTGAAAAAAATAAAATAAAATAAAGAAATAATAATAATATTGGTAATTTGTGAGTTAAATAGTGTGACTACACATGCAATATTTATTACTTCTTCATTAGCTTCGAGAATGTCCTATCAACCATGTGCAACTACGTCAGTGAACCGACTAGTGCTTTACACTGCTTGTTTACTATAATCCTGACAAATACAGCTTTGCGGTAATTGTTGTTCTTATTTGTGACAATATCACCAGGAACACTCTCATGTAAGCAAAATGATCATGTTTTTATTCTTGTGTCCTTAAAGATACGACAAATGTATGTATTTGGGCAAAAGTTGGCCTATTACTAAAAGAGGTGTAAATATGACTTTACATGCACAATAAAAATACATTTTTCTATACCAAAATAGCTAGATTCGCACATAAATTGTTGTAAAATTCACCCTAAAGTTCAGGAAAAAAATATGACTTCTCAGCCAAATCTGGGCCCTAGAGAGCTCATACCGCGAATTTAACTCGGTTTTGGAATCACTGAAATGATGTCACATACCCTCTCAAATCATAAAATTCCATTTTGTTTCCTTCTCCCCTTATTTGTGCTTTATTTTTTTTATCATGCAGTGTAATCATGGTGTATATATACCAAATCTGATGAGTGAAGATACTGTAAGTGAACAGTGTCATTTCTTCAAGGGCCAATTGTACAAGGGTTGACTGAAAAGTAATGCCTCCACCTTTGTAACTCTTCAACAGTTGGCAGCATTGGTATGCGGCAGGTACTGGCTTGTTCCATAGCCTCTTCTCTACAGCTCCAGTTGGGGGGAAGCCTTAGCATTGAATGGTTGTTGATGACAATGTTTGGTTTGTGGGGCACTCAACTGCGCAGTTATCAGCGCCCATACAAATTCCCAATGTTTTCTCAGTCCAATCTCGCCACGTGCTTGAATGATGATGAAATGATGAGGACAACAAAAACACCCAGTCATCTCAAGGTAGGTGAAAATCCCTGACCCTGCTGGGAATCTAACCCAGGACCCCATGCTCGGGAAGCGCGACCGCGAGACCACGAGCTGCAGACTTGAACAGTTGTGTTGTTACAGTGTAAAGAATGGAACCTTGCACAGATGGTCGGTCAATGCAATTTATGCAACAAGTCATTGAATTCTTGACAGCAGAAGGTGTCATCAGAGAATGAAAGCAGTTTATGGTGATTGTGTTGATGTGAGTACTGTGCGTCATTGGGCGAGTAAGTTTGAAGATGTTGAGGTGGGAACATCTGACCTGCGTAAAAAACAAAGAGTTGGACGTCCTGTGACAACAGCCACCGAGTTTCACAAGCAAAATGCTGACAGATTGATTCAGGACGATTATCATATCACTCAGAGAGTAATTGCAGGCACAATAGCCATTTCACAAGAACGTGTGGGTCACATAATTGCTTTGCTTGGCTATCGGAAGATCTGTGCACAATGGGTACCCCAGATGCTGAATCCTGAAACGAAAGTTCACAACTTGAAATTTGCCAGGAACTCCTCTCGCGTTACGAGAATGAAGGTGATGCCTTTCTCCATTCATTTGTGACAGGAGACGAAATGTGGGTACACCATCATGACTTGGAGATGAAACATCGGTCTATGGAAACAGAGTGTCGACTTCTTTTGTGACAGCTTCAGAAAACTTTTTCATCGTTAGCAGAAATGTATCCAATTGGCTGGTGATTATGTGGAAAAGTGAATATTGGTAATTAAATATCACATTCTAAACATTATTTCTGCATTTGATTTACTAAAATATTCCCATCCAAACCCAATTAACGAAGGTGGAGGCATTACTTTTCATTCAACCCTTGTATAAACATCACTGACTGGAGCAGGGCATATATGCAGACAAGAAAAGAAAAATTTCCCAGATTTTTCTTGGTTAAAAACACACTTTTTCCCAAGTGGAATTACACTTTTTCATGGGTGAAAATATTCTATACCCCCTCATGAAAGCACATTTTTCCCATGTCAAGTGACAATATATTTTCCCTCAGAGCTGTAAAGCTTACCAATCCTTTGAGTGGTAGAGGTTTTATACACTGATATAGAACTTCCTGATACTTTAGGAAATGAAACCCACCAAAAACAATGCATTTTGGAAAAATACAAATCCCACCAAATATAGCATGGTAGCTTCTGAGCACTGAAATCAAGACTGTGAAGTGTTTTTGTCAGCTAGTCATAGCACATGTCACACAATCTCTGCACCCAACAACAGCAAATATTCAGAGCATAGGACATGTGATGTAGTCTGCCAACAGCAACACCACTGTTAAATAGAGCAAACACACAAACAGGAAAAGTTTAAATTAATATACACACAGTATAGCTACGAGAAAACCTAAGATTTAATACATAGTATTGGCCATAAATGTGTCTATGGGAAAATCCCTACTTCATCGCTACCTCAAGAGATGCTGCGTCCCATTGCTATAACAGACTATAACGCCACATTCAAACTCACTCAAATCTTAATAACCTGCCATTTTAGCAGCAGTAACTGATCTAACAGCTGCGCCAGACACATGTTGTTTTATATATGTATTAACGACTGTGGCATTGTATTCTGCCTGTTTACATATCTCTGTATTTGAATACACATGCCTATACCAGTTTCTTTGGCACTTCAGTGTTTGCCCCCCTCCCCGCTGGTTATTGTATAATTTTTTATCTACAAAAGAACTAAAATAAATGTGAAAAACTAATCTTGAAGCTTTGTCTTTTTTAGCACGTTATAACAAATCAGCCAGTAAAATTTTAAAAAACGACATAAATGGCTGGTCTTCTGGACCCAAAATTTTTCTAAGTGGGTGGTCGTCAAAGTGTCAAGTTTTGAATGTGGTTCAAATACTCCATGAATTACGAAATTTATTGGACATTCTCACACATAACATACATCATCTTGTGTGAAAGGAAATGTTGTTTAAAAATGTCGCTTCTCAAACCACCATTTGCAATATTTTCCATAGACATATAAAACCTAAATAGCTGTGATGTCCTCACCAAAGCTGTTTGTTGTTATGATGTTTTACATGGTCCCAAAGCCTTTGACATATCTTCCTGTTAGCAGACGCTTGTGTGTGCAATGTGTTTTGTTGTTATAAATGGTACATTTTCTCTGCAATTAAAATTTTATTTTGGTGTTATTCCCTCGTGTATGTTTCATTACTGCAGTATTATTTGGCAGTAGTGGGCTGAAAAAAAAATCTCTGTTAGAGTATTAGTTCTTACCAGACAAAATTACAAAAATTTAACTGGAAACTAAAACAATGAAAAATTCCTGGAAATCTAAAAAATTCCAGGTTTTTTCCTGGATGGAAAAATACCTGGGTTTACCCCAGATATTCCAGTTGTCCTGGGACATATACACCCTGCAGAGGTCAATTTTTACATTTAGTTCAGAAATTGAAATCTCTTCAGGAATCTGCCCTATTGTGCAACACCAAATTTGGATCCACTGGATCTGCTTGTGACACCGGCATTGAAGAACCGAAGAAACTGGTACACCTGCGTAATATGTGTAGGGCCCCCATGA
This sequence comes from Schistocerca serialis cubense, assembly GCF_023864345.2. NCBI lineage: Eukaryota > Metazoa > Arthropoda > Insecta > Orthoptera > Acrididae > Schistocerca > Schistocerca serialis. Next base: position 627,725,449 of record NC_064642.1, on the reverse strand, counting down.
GAATGCAGAAGTACAGCAACATGACATGGCATGGACTCGACACCTGAAGCAGTGCTGGAGGGCCAGCTTGAACAGTCCGCTGCTGACGTGCAGGGTCCATGGATTCATGAGGTTGTCTCCGTACCTGTACACATCCTTCCGCTCGATACAATTTGAAACTAGGCTCATCCGACCAGGTAACACATTTCCAGTCATCAACAGTCCAATGTCGGTGTTAGTGGACCCAGGCGAGGTGTGAAGTTGTATGTCGTGCAGTCATCAAGGGTACATGAGAGGGTCTTCGGCTCCAAAAGCCCATATCGATGATGTTTTGTGGAATAGTTCACACACTGACACTTGTTGATGGCCCAGGATTGAAATCTGCAGCAATTTGCATAAGGGTTGCACTTCTGTCATGCTAAACGATTCTCTTCAGCAGTCGTTGGTCCCGTTCTTGCAGGATCTTTTTTCTGGCTGCAGTGATGTCAAAGACTGATGTTTTACAGGATTCCTGATCTTCACGGTACACTTGTGAAAAGGTCGTACGGGAAAAACCCCACTTCATAACTACCTCAGGGATGCTGTGTCCCATCGCTCGTGCGCCGACTGTAACACCACGTTCAAATTCATTTTAATCTTGATAATCTGCCATTGTAGCCGCAGTAACCAATCTATCAACTGCGCCAGACACTTGTTGTCTTATATGGGCATTGCCGACCTCAGCGCCGTATTCTGCCTGTTTAGATACCTCTGTATTTGAATATGCATGCCTATACCAGTTTCTCTGGCACTTCAGTGTACATCTGAACTACTGTTATCAGCATTGGTCTGGTATCAATTCTGATGAGAACTACTGCGTCACTAAACTGTTTGCAGTAAATCATTATCTGCCCTACTTTCCTATTCGTAACGAGCCCTCCTCCTGTTATATCATTTTGTGCTGCTTTTGACATGTCTCTATATTCATCTAACCAAAAATTCTATCTTCTTTCCATTGCAAATATACCTAGACTGAGCCTTTGCATTTCTCTTTCCAGTTTTTCTTACTTCCCTACCACATACAAACTTCTGAAATTCCATTCTCCAACTCATAGAATACTATCCTTTCGTTGGTTATATCATCTTTTTCTCATGGTCACCTCACCTTGGCAGTCCCTCCCCAGAGATCCAAATGGGAGACTAATTCAGAACAATTTGCGCCAATGGAGACTGCATCACGACACTCTTTCAATTACTGGCAACACATCCTGTGGATACACATTACGTATTGTTAATGGAGTGGTTTCCATTGTCTTCTGCACCCTTATGCAGCTGATCACTGCTGATTTTTATGCCTTTTAAGGGTAGTCACCCACCCATACAACAGGCCAATTCCCTTAACCTCTGTCCGCACGTCTGGGCACTTTGCAAAGGTCACTGGCAGAACGAAGGTGACTTCTTCTGTCAGAAGTCTTCAGCTACTGTTTCGAAGAAGAGAGTTGGCGCCGAGAGTCCCCGCTGAGATTAGCTCACTTCCAGTGCACTTGTGATCCCCCCACTGGTAGCCAGTCCCTAATATAACGGGCTAGTGACTCGCTCCAGTTTCATGTGGGTACTATCTACAGCCAGATAACTCATGTGGCGTAGCACTAAATTTGTTTACGGGACACTGCGTATTGTTATGATTAAAAATCAGAGAACAATGTTTTCTAACTGAATATCGTCACTTTCATACAAATTTAATGATTTAAGCAGCACACACAATTTGCTAGCGTACTGCAGTGCCTAAAGCCAACCAGCTAACAACGCCAGCCATGCATCGAAGATTCTGCATCTCTGCAGCACTCATTTGTTGGTGTGTGGTTGTGTCAGCCACTGCATCAAAAACTGTACAGTAATTCCAGAAAGCAGCCTTCACTTACACATGGAAAACATGGTGAAGTGCTGCAATTCATCGTAGTACACTCAATGTACGCCAAATAAGTATAAATTATAGACGCGAACCTTTCTTGTGAATCAATGTGCCTACTTGTGATTAGCTTTCATAGAAGGAGAATGTACAAGGTGTACAACTTCGCTTCTGCTGTTTTTCCCCCAACATTTGACACTTTATTGAAACAAATTGGTTACACATGTATCATTCAAAGTATTTTCCATCGCTGGCCACTACTTTCTCCCATCTTTCAGGCAGTGTACGAATCCTGCGTCGAAAAAAATCGTTCACCTTTGGAAGCGATCCATGAATCGATCCAATTTGTGACTTCTTCATGAGATCAGAAGTGTTGGTCAGCCAGGCCATGTATCATTGATTTAAATAGGTGATAGTCAGGGGGAGCAATGTCTGGAGAATATGGAGGGTGGGGTAGTAATTCCCATTTTAATGTTTCGAAGTACATTTTGACCTCTTTTGCAACGTGGGGTCGAGCGTTGTCGTGCTGCAAAATCACTTTTACGTGCCTCTCGCTGTATTGCAGCCATTTGTCTTTTAATGCTCTGCTCAGATGCATTAATTCCATTTCATAACGAGCACCTGTGATTGTTTTACTTGGTTTTAACACCTCATAGTACATGACGCCGAGCTGGTCCCACCAAACGCAGAGCATGATCTTGGAGCCACGAGTATTCGGTTTGACCGTCGACATGGAAGCATGCTGAGATATCTCCATGATTTTTTGTGTTTAGGGTTATCGTAATGAACCCATTTTTCGTCCCCGGTCACAATGCGATGCAGAAATCCCTTCCATTTTTGCCTCTGAAACAGATGTTCACAAACACACAAATGTCGTTTAATGTCTCTTGGTTTCAGCTCACGCGGGACCCAAGTTCCTTCTTTCTGAATCATGCCCATAGCCTTGAGAAGTTTTGAAATGGTTTGCTGTGTCACTCCCACTAATTGTGCCAGTTCTTCTTGAGTTTGACGCAATCTTCACTCAGCAATATCTCCAATTCCGCATCTTCGAAAACATTCTCTCTTCCACCACTATGCCGGTCTGTGACATTAAAATCGCCATTCTTGAAGCATTAAAACCACTCACGTCATGGCCTTTCACTATTAGCATTCTTACCATAAGTACTTGAGAGCATTCAATGAGACTCAGCTGCTGTTTTCTTCATATTGAAACAAAACATTAACACTTCCCGCAAATGATGAGAATTAGGCTCGTAAACTGACATTTTCAATCAAGAACAACTTCACGATGCAGACACAAATCGACTAATGCTTGAATGAGGTTATGTTGACTGAGGTCCAAGCCAACTGCCTGACATCTGCGATCTGTTTCTTTCGACCACTACTTACCATTGTCACCACCTATCAGCAAACGGCAGTAGCAAAATTGTACACCTTGTATGTAAACATGGATATATTCTGGTAATAATAACTGTGTGTGGCTCAATGTCCTGGTATGAGTCTTTCAATGAAAAGTCACTTCAGAGACTTGCGTCTCCAGAGACAGTTATCCATCCAGGAAAATGCAACCTACAGTTAAATGTGGAATGCAAAACTTGTTTTGTTTTTGGAAAATCTTCACATGATTGGGACGTGACTGCTACATTAAAAAACAAGAGACAAAACTGCTTGGTCCGACCAGAATGTGACCAAGCAACCTTTCAGTTTTCAGGCGTGCACTATACCACCAGGTCCCATCTTGGATTCTGCTCAAGCTTCTCTGTGTTCTAGAGTTGTCACCTCAGTGTGATGTTCGACGGAATATGAAAATACTGTTTAATGGTAAATCCAATAAAATGTGTTCTATCTTTGGTGCAACACACCTCTGGAAAAGTAAAAGCCAGCTTACAAAAACCAGTCCTCTCGTCTCAACTGCTGCTCTTCGTAAATATGTTGCAAAATATTTAGATTTTTTTCTCCTATAAACTGGCAGAGGCACAAAGCAACTGGAGTGCATAAAACGAGAGGTGATGGCCCCCTACAAAGCTGTGCGGCATTTCCATCTTATATAGAAGCTAGACCATTTGTAATCTACATGAACCATTAACCATTTACTTTCACTTTAAAGAAACTCATAGAGGTTTGTTCTGCCCAACAATTTCACCAACTACAGTTCATTAGTCAATCTACGACAGATGTAAGACACGTAAATAGCCAACTACAGAGAAATTTGCTTGACACAGCATTAAAAAAAGGGAGGGGGAGGGGGGGGGTGAGTGATACAGTACGTAATTTGTATCTTAAACCACAGCTTTCATGAAAGCTCTTGTACATTTTGGTATCAATGGTACCAGTATTGTCACAGGGAACTTCCTGAAAGTGACTAAATCCATCCTATATGTTTCAATCTCCTTGACTAGACTGACTGAGGTACCTGTTTTCCATAAACTACAACTATTCTAAATACCAAATTGTATACCTTGTTCTTGCACTTTTTGTTTATTTCATATTATTAAATTCTGAGTTTTCCCTATAGTCTGTTTACCACCACCAACTTTTCTATGATGGGGGATAACCCAATGTTAGCCACCAACTTGAAGGCGCATGGATTTTGATTCTGGGGTAATCTTTCCAAGATGAATAGCTTTCCCTATAGTTTTCAAAGTTCATCTCCCCTTTCCTTACAAATGTGACAGGATGATGGACTTAAGAGTGGGAAGACAGGGCACTGTGGGATACATATCTGTCTCATTCACTGACTAGGACGTGTCCAGTTTGGAAGACTATGCCAGTAGCTGCACTATCATTGCCGTAGTTCTTAGCGTCACACGACCGCACGAAACTCTCCACTCACATGGATAGGGCTACTTTAAGGCAGTTTCTGATTTACTTACACAACAAATCTATTATTACCTCACAGTGTCAATTATTTTAATACTAATAAATAATCCTCAACTTCTTTTTAACTTACAGCATAGTTAAAGCTCTTGCACATGTCAACTTTCATTTTTAGGCAATATATTTTTAAAAAGTGTACCCTTATCTGTACTTATTTATTATATGTAGGACACTTAAAACTGCCGCTACAATCACTGCTTTCTTTATTAACATCCTGTTCATTTCAGTGGGATACTTACACAGACTATATTACCATCACATACAAGTACTCAAGTGAGTAACATCCCATGTACTCACTGAATAACAATCTACTCACATGAAAATATCACACCCTACCTTTTTCCACTGATTTGTTATGTTGTTATTTGCCTTCTGTTGTTTGAATTTCATAGGGATTATTCTTTACTGAAGAGAGATACTGGCAGAAATAACTGGACAAAAGTTGAGATGTGAAAGTTTTGCGATAAGAAAAGTTGAATAACAATAAAGCAAAACAAATTAAAGAGTGTATGCTAAAATATACAGATCATACTAACCAGCTTTGATATGCCTTCACGTCCATACACATATGCATTGTCCACCAGAGTATCAACCTGTTGTTCCCAATCTTTAGGAAGGAGTTCTGACAATTGTGAATTCTTCACTAATGTATTATTGATAGCACTACCCATTATTTGGACCAGATTTATACCTTCTGCATATACCTGCAATGATCAGATTTTGGAAGAGTAATATTCAAAGACAGTGAACATTTATAAGTATTAAATATAGCTAATGTCAAGAGCTTAAGAAGTTTTTGAACCACTCGTGTATCTGCGAACCTATTCCGTATGCCCGTACAGTCATTAATAGTTGTAGTGGGGCACCATTTCAAACATTTTTTAGAAATCTAGAAGCATGGCACCTGCCTTTAGCCCTTCATCCATATTTCACAGGATATCATGCGAATAAAGGGCTAAATAAGCTTCAAGGGTGATGCTTTATTACTATGTCCTCCATGCAGGAGTCTGTACGAAAGTCAAACAATTGTACATTTGTATGATGCTCCTGTGTGAATGATTTATTAAATGCGAAATTAAAACTACAACTTTCTTTTTAGTGTCTTCTATTGCCAAACCATGCTGTTCAATGACTGACTGCATAGAAGCCTTCGACCTGCTAGGTGATTTTATGTAGGACCACAATTTTCTCGGGTTATCAGCATCCATCACCAGTAATTCTATTTTGGTAAATGCTGAGATCACATAAAAAGAAAGCTTGTAATATAAAATTTTTGGAATTTTTTGATGACATAATAATTTGCTTTTAAGGCACTAGTGTCATGGCGGAAGCACTTCTTTGGTGAGAAAAATTTGTCACTATCCATTAATTTTCTCTGAATTTGTTTAATTAATATAGTTTCATAATATGAGTCATCCTTACTGATACTATATATCACATTCATCTTGAGGATCACTTTTTACCCAACCATTTGATTTTCTTCATTTCCACACCACTGAGCTTTTCGGAATCCCAGTCTAGACACAAGTTCACCATTAAGAAAACATCTACTCATAAACATGGATGAAAAACTGAACAAAAAGCCACTTTTTGGCAATCAATAAAAAGCAAATATTGAAACAGAAGTACTAGTAACGGCAGGCTATAACAGAGAGCAGTCAACAAAGATGATTCAACAATGGCAAAACAATGGAATGTTTATGCTCAGAACTGATTGCGCCAAAATGTGTTGGCTGTTTTCATTTGGTTGGTCCATGACCCACAACTAGTTTCACTCAAAAGATTGAATGAATAATTCAACTGATATGTAAAACTACAACTGAACAAATCTACTGTTTTCCAGCAACTGACTAAATCGATTTTTTTCATTTAGTTGTTCCTATCACTGATTTTTATAATGACAGAATGCTTGACCATGGACTACAAGTAACACAAAGTCCATTTTCCTCTGCACCAATTTCTTTCTTTAAATAATCATAAAAATTATGTGGTTTCTTGCAATGAGATATATCAAAACAATCAATATCTGACATTAAAAATAAGATTTTACTTTATGATGACAATGCATAAACAAAATCCATCTATTACCCAGAAAACAGCAAACTTACATCAATTTGGCCCCACTATAATACATTTGTTTCCACTTCGACAAATAGAAAAAGAATAATAGCAAAATCAGGCTGGTTTGGATGAAATAAATACTTGCCTTAAAAACTATCACATATTGAGTAGTAGAATGGCTACAGGAGGAAAGAAATCAATAAATTGCATTCAATACTATGCTATGAGTTCTAGCTAATTAAGCACATTTCAATTACAGCTTCTTTTCATTTTGGATGATTAACATTAATCTAAACAGCGCTATTAAAGAGAAGGAAACCTGTACATATAAATATGAAAAGTGAAAGCAATTTCCTAGTAATAATTATCAATTTTGAGCTTATGGAAGAAAGATGTCCATGGGGCAAAGCATGAGAGGAGGACAGGAGTGGAAACAGATCAAAAAAATTTAACTAGGACTTATGCATAAAAAAAACTGCGGAAAAACAGACTGTTGTCTAGCTCTGTGGATGATGAAGAGATCAAAGAAACGTATGACGACATAAAAGAAATTACTGAGTTAGTTAAAAGATTCGAAAATTTAATCATGATGAGGAACAGGAATTCGACAGTAGGAAAAGAAAAAGAAGGAAAAGTAGTAGGTGAATACGGACTGGGGGAAATGAATGAACGAGGAAGTCATCTGGTAGCACAATGCGTAACTTAATCATTGGTAACACTTGGTTTAAGAACAATAAAATAAGGCTGTATATGCGGAAGAGACTTGGAGACAACGGAAGGTTTCAAACCGATTACACAGGGTGAAGAAAAATTCCCACAGTCGATTTTGCAGTGTGATTTCTCACACAGTAGAAATACAAAAATGTCTTTCTCACAGTTTTGTCCTGTGGACATTTCTGTCAGTAAATGGACATTAAATGGCAATTTGGCAACACTGTGATCACATGTACAGTAAATACCTCTATCAGCATACAGGAGTATTGCTGTGCAGTTTTTGCAGTGGATAGCGTCTCGTGTTAGGGTTCAATTCTGAGTTGAGGCGTATATGTTTTTATTTGTTAAATGCAGTCTGTGTGGCACGGTATCTGGCATCTTAATTGTCGTCAAGCAATTACAGTGAGTGTTCTACAAAGCACTTACATACTATGAACACAGCAATGGAAGTATGATTCTTTTCACTGCTCAGCTCTGAGGACAACGTATTCTTTTGCAAACATCATGCGGCCATTAATATGGAAATTATTACTGTCACTGGTTGCTAATGTGTTACATCTGAGCAGACGTAGGCCCTACTGCGTGTAGTATAAATGACCAGTACATGTTATTTAACCGTGTGATCCTTTTTAGCATATTGAAATCGATATCGTTTTTGTAGTTGCTATGTCCTATGACAGGTCATTTATTTCAGCAGTCAATTTCTGATTTGTCTGACCACTTTTTTGTTATGTTCATTGTTACAAAACACTGAGATGTAAATATCGGATACATGTAGCTTAAGAAATAGTGTATGCTACAATGTTATATGGCAGAACAAAACTGGCAAATAAAAATAAATACCCAGAATCAAACCCTCGACCTCATGCATGCTAATGCAAAACGCTACCTACTGCACCAACTGCACAGTACTACTACTGTATGCTGACAGAGGTGGTTACGTGATTACAGTGTTGCTAGATTGCCAATATTTAATGTCCACTTACTGATGGAAATATGGGTAGTATGAAATTTTGTGACAGACATTTTTGTGTTGCTAGCATGTGAGGAATTGTGCTACAAAGTCTGAAAGCACAAATTTTTCTTCACACTGTATAATGGTTAGGCAGAGATTTAGGAGCCACATTTTAAATTGTAAGACATTTCCAGGGGCAGATGTGGACTCTGACCACAATTTATTGGTTATGACGTGTAGAGTAAAATTGAATAAATTGCAGAAAAAGATAGGAAACTAAGGAGATGAGACCTGGATAGGTTGAAAGAACCAGAGGTTGCTGAGTGTTTCAGAGGTAGCATTAGGCAATGTTTGACAAGAACAGGAAAAAGGAATACTGCAGAAGATAAATGGGTAGCTTTAAGAAATGAAATAGTGAATGCAGCAGATGATCAAACAGGTAGAAAGGCAAGGCCTAGTAGAAATCTCTGGGTAACAGATTGATGAAAGGAGAATGAAATAAATTGATGAAAAGAGAAAATTTTAAAAAGCAGCAAATGAAGCAGGCAAAATGGAATACAAACATTGAAGAAATGAGATTGACAGGAAGTGGAAAATTACTAAGCAAGAATGGCTACAGGACAAATTTAAAGAGTTAGAAGCATATTTCACTGGGGAAAAGACGGATACTGCTTACAGTAAAATTAAAAAGGCCTTTGAGGAAAAGAGAAGCAGCTGTGTGAATATCAAGATCTCAGATGGAAAACCAGTACTACGCAAAGAAGCAAAAGCTGGAAGGTGGAAGGAGTATATAGATGGTCTATACAAGGGAGATGTACATGATGGCAATATTATAGAAATGGAAGAAGACATAGATGAGGATGATACGGGACATATGATACAGCATGAAGAATTTGACAGAGCAAGGAAAGACTTAAGTTGGAGCACAGCTCCAGGAGTAGACAACATTCCATTATTACTACTGATAGCCTTGGAAGAGGCAGCCCTGACAAAACTCTTCTATTTAGTGCGCAAGATGTATAAGACAGGTGAAATATTCTCAGACTTCAAGAAGAATACAGTAATTCCAACTCCAAAGAAATCAGTTGCTGACAGGAACAAAATTACTGAACTATCAGTTTAATAAGGCATGGTTGCAAAATTATTAACACAAATTCTTTAAAGAAAAATGGAAAAATTTGTAGAAGCCAATCTCGGGGAAGATCAGTTTGGATTCCAGATAAATGTAGGGACACACAAGGTAATACTGACCCTACAACTTATCTTAGAAGATAGGTTAAAGAAAGGCAAACCTACATTTATAGCATCTGTAGACTTAGAGAAAGCTTTTGACAATGTTGACTGGAATCTTCTCTTTGACATTCTAAAGGTGGCAGTGGTAAAATACAGGCAGCGAAAGGCTATTTACAACTTTTACTGGAACCAGACAACGATTATAAGAGTTGACAGGCGGGTGGCACTGGTTGGAAAGGGAGTGAGATAGGGTTGTAGCCTATCCCCAATGTAATTCAATATGTACACTGAACAAGCAGTAAACGAAACAAAAGAAAAATTTGGAGTTAGAATTAAAGTTCAGGGAGAAGAAATAAAAGGTTTGAGGTTTGCCGATGACACTGTAATTCTGTCAGAGATAGCAAAGGACTCGAAAGAGCAGTTGAACGGAATGGATACTGTCTTGAGAGGAGGAAATAAGATGAACAACAACAAAAGCAAAACAAGGATAATGAAATGTAGTCGAATTAAATCAGGTGATGCTAAGAGAATCAGGCTACGAAATGACACACTTAAAAGTAGTAGATGAGTTTTGCTATTTGAAAAGGAAAATAACTGATGATGGTCAATGTAGAGAGGATATAAAATGGGGACTGGCAATGGCAAGAAAAGCATTTCTGAAGAACATAAATATGTTAACATAAAATACAGATTTAAGTGTTACAAAGTCTTTTCTGAAGGTATTTGTCAGTAGTGTAGCCATGTATGAAAACGGAACATGCACGATGAAAGGTTTAGATAAAAAGAGAATAAAAGCTGCAGAAGAATGCTGGAGGTTAGATGGATCAATCACATAATTAATGAAGAAGTACTGACTAGTATTGGGAAGCTGTGATGAAGCAAGCTGGGATCTCTTCACTTCCTCTCTTGTTTTGCCATCTGCATGCTTAAATTCATTTTATTTTCACTTTTGCCTAATTACCATTAACAAGCATGTGTACAATCCGTGTTTCCATAAAAGAGAAAGGTTGGCCCTCAGCCTTAAGGAATATAGCACCAGTCTAATTGTGTGCTTAGTTTTGTGTATGTAATTAATTTCCTAATTTATTTTGAGCATTCCTAGTTAATATATTTTGCTATAGGGTGAAATCAGTAATTGTTTCCTGACTCAGATTCTATAGTTGACTTATAAACAAATATAAATTATGTACTAATTACAAACATTTGGAACAAAAACTACTAGGATTCTTAAAGTATTTACTTGGCTCTAATCGAAAGCATATTAGCAGTGCCACCCCTTTCTCCAAAATAATTACCACGTTTGTCAAAAGTATTGTTTGTATAACTATATCTGTTACTTTCATTATTTAACCAAATAATTTGGTCTAACCTTTCTGGTAGGAGTAACTGTTAAAAAGAAGGAATTTTTACATGTATTCAGTTAACTTATGTTTTAACTGTGATTTCTGTACTCAAACATCGAACAATGTATGGTTTCAGTTCCTATTATTGTAATGATATACAGGGTGTGGCAGTCAAACCTGCATTTATTATTAATGTGTGGAAGCGTTGGAAGTAGTGCGGAGTGAGTAACCAAGGTCACCACAGCATTCCACAGCACAAAGCATTTCAGTAGCTATGGAGCAAAGGACTAAGCAACAACAGTCATTTGCAGTGAAAGCATTCTACCAAAGCGGTAGCTATGTAGCCGCTCAGCATTGTTTCCAGACTCATTTTTCAAATTAATCGTAATAGGCCGGTGTCTCCGGTTAACTCAATAAAAACTTAGGTCGAAAACTTTGAAAATATCAGTGAAACAACAAGGATAGGAGGTGGCAGAGTGAAGACAGTTCGTACTCCAGAGAGAATGTGGAACGTGTAACAATTGCTGTATGGAAAAAGCCCTCGGAGATCAGCTCGTAGACAGAGTGTTGCACTTGGAATTTCTGACAGGACCGTCCGAAGGATTTTCAGCTTAGACTTACATCACCACCCATACAAAATCCAAGTGGATAATGCTTCGAATAATAACGACTTCATGGTCCGACAGCATTTCTGAGAAAGTCTTTGGCAAATGATTGAAGAAAATGATGAGGTTCACAACCTCTGGATGACTGGCGAGGCAACTTTTCACCCCAATTGATATGTGAACAAACAGAACTTCAGATATTGGAGTGATCAGAACCCTCACCAACTCCATGAAAAACCCCTACACTGAACCAAGGTAACAGTTTGGTGTGCAGTGTCCTCATTGGGAATAATAGGTCCTTATTTTTTTGAAAATGAAAGAGGGCAATCTGTTACTGTGAATGCTGAGCACTATTCAACAATATTAAGGACGAAACTTCCTGGCAGATTAAAACTGTGTGCCCGACCGAGACTCGAACTCGGGACCTTTGCCTTTCGCGGGCAAGTGCTCTACCATCTGAGCTACCGAAGCATGACTCACGCCCGGTACTCACAGCTTTACTTCTGCCAGTACCTCGCCTCCTACCTTCCAAACTTTACAGAAGCTCTCCTGCGAAACTTGCAGAACTAGCACTCCTGAAAGAAAGGATATTGCGGAGACATGGCTTAGCCACAGCCTGGGGGATGTTTCCAGAATGAGATTTTCACTCTGCAGCGGAGTGTGCGCTGATATGAAACTTCCTGGCAGATTAAAACTGTGTGCCCGACCGAGACTCGAACTCGGGACCTTTGCCTTTCGCGGGCAAGTGCTCTACCAGCAGGAGAGCTTCTGTAAAGTTTGGAAGGTAGGAGGCGAGGTACTGGCAGAAGTAAAGCTGTGAGTACCGGGCGTGAGTCGTGCTTCGGTAGCTCAGATGGTAGAGCACTTGCCCGCGAAAGGCAAAGGTCCCGAGTTCGAGTCTCGGTCGGGCACACAGTTTTAATCTGCCAGGAAGTTTCATATCAGCGCACACTCCGCTGCAGAGTGAAAATCTCATTCTGGAAACATCCCCCAGGCTGTGGCTAAGCCATGTCTCCGCAATATCCTTTCTTTCAGGAGTGCTAGTTCTGCAAGTTTCGCAGGAGAGCTTCTGTAAAGTTTGGAAGGTAGGAGGCGAGGTACTGGCAGAAGTAAAGCTGTGAGTACCGGGCGTGAGTCGTGCTTCGGTAGCTCAGATGGTAGAGCACTTGCCCGCGAAAGGCAAAGGTCCCGAGTTCGAGTCTCAGTCGGGCACACAGTTTTAATCTGCCAGGAAGTTTCATATCAGCGCACACTCCGCTGCAGAGTGAAAATCTCATTCTGGGAATATTAAGGACATTCTTCATACCTCAGCTTCATCAATATGCAGTGAATGTTGAAGCATTATTTCAACAAGATGGAGCAACAAGTCCCACAGCCAGCATGAGCATTAATGTTCTCAATGAAGTTTTTCCTAAGCGGGTGCTTTCCAAGAATGAAGCAATTGCTGAGAGAATTCCTCAGGGTATGCTCCATCATGTGATGGACAACTTTGTAAATCGCCTGTGAGAATGCCGCAATCGATAAAGACACCATCTTGCTGAAATTACTTTCAAACAATGAAAAAAAAAAGTGTTGATATTTCTTAAATGCTTTTTAACATACAATAAGATTGTATGAATAAAATTTTGATATCTGCATCCGTGTTTATTTTACATTCATTTAAAAAATGCAGGTTTGATTGCCGCACCCTGTATAAAGGACTGATTTTTGCTCCCGAGACAGTCAGTCCACGGTCGATTTTCAGATGTGGAACATGTATTGATTAGAATAACAACAATGCATCAATTTAACAGTGGAATAAATGTAACACAAATAGGCCATGTGGTAGAACAATTAATGACAATGTCTCTCTAATTTATTTGAAAAATAGTGTCACACATACTGTATTATTCTGCAAGAACTGTGAACTGTTTGGTTAGGTTTTTTTTGCTCACAGATAATCAACAGTAAACCACTGTAGCAATGTGCTGATACTGCCTGCAACCTGTTGATGAGGCTTTTCAAAATTTACCAAAAGCAAACTGGCCATATAATTGTGTAATATTGGGAGGTTGTGAACAGTGAAATGAAAAAAAAAGAACTGTAAAATGCAATAGTGCTACTATTGGCTACATCATTTACAGTCATCAATGTTGAACTTCCACCCCCCCCCCCCCCCCCCCCTCCAGTACAGTCAGTCAGTACGTCGACACCAAAGACTATCAGCAAACAAATAAAGCAGGCGAACATCACAAAGCCAAGATGTTTGTGGCACAGCTTGACCAAATGGAGGGATCAGTTGTAGGACACATTCTGAGATATCAAGGGATCACCAATTTAGTACTGGAGGGATGTGTGTGTGGGGGAGGCATAAAAATCATAGAGGGAGACCAAGAGATGAATACAGTAAGCAGATTCAGAAAGATGTAGGTTGCACTAGCTATTCGGCGATCAAGAGACACATACAAGATAGAGTAGCACGGAGAGCTGCATCAAACCAGTCCTCGGACCGAAGAAATGGTCATAAAGATTTAGAACAGGATTGTTCAAACTTTTAGGCTACTGGAGCCACATTGGAAGAGGATGAGTTTTTTTGGGCACACACAATATACTTAACTAACAGTAACCACTTTGGGAGGGGAGGGGAGAGAGGAGAGAGAGAGAGAGAGAGAGAGAGAGAGAGAGAAGGACATCATGTGGTGAAGTTTCAAATTGAAAATAATTCTTCATAACTTTGCATACATGAAATTTTATATTTTAAGAGGAGTTTATGTAGAAACAATAGGGAGATGGAAACAATAAAAGAGAAACAAAGAAGTGATGTAAGGGGAAAATCAAAATAAAATAAAAAACACAATAGCAGGCTGAAAGGATGCTAAAAGAAGAAAGTAAAGACAAAAGCAGAAGTAATAAGAAGTACTGAAACAGGTAGAAAAGGAAAAATGATGTGGATGAATAAGCAAGGGCAGAACTGAGAGACTGTAGAAATAGAGAGGAAGATAGCACAATATCAGAAAAGGATAAAGGAAACAGGGAAGAAGTGGCAGAGAGCTGTGTACGTTATCATAAATGGGAGGTAGGATTGGCACACACTGAGAATAGCAAGGCACCAAAAACTGATTCCCTAATATTAATAGGCAGTTGCTCCAACTACATATTGTGCCTTATCAATTTCAACCGTATCATCCCATTGGTATTTTGCTGCATAATGCCCAACGATAGTCTCAGAATGAGGTAGTGAAAATCTCTATGTACAAGAAACTTGTAAACTGAGACAATTTGTACATCGTCCTAAAAAACATGGGATTCCTGCAATTTAATTATTTTAAATATCATGTCACCAAATAATAATTCTGAGATACATCCACATACACACACCGTCTGTGGTCATGATATCTGGACTCTTATAGATATAGACCATAGATAGACCAAAACCTTAGCACTTGCACAAAACATTGTATTCTTCAATACTGTTATCGTTGAAATAGGGCTGATTATAATACAAGAATAATTGAGCAGTTACATTTAGACAATGTTCTTAACCTCACTGGACTCGCATTTGGGAGGACGACGGTTCAATCCTGCGTCCAGCCATCCTGATTCAGGTTTTCCGTGATTTCCCTAAATTGCTCCAGGCAAATGCTGGGATGGTTCCTTTGAAAGGGCACGGCCGACTTCCTTGCCCGTCCTTCCCTAAACCGATGAGACCGATGACCTTGCAGTTTGGTCTCTTACCCCAAAACAACCCAACCCCAACCAACATATCCACACATATCTTAACCTCATCCTTTTAAATGTAACTGCTGAAGATTGCTGCAAATTCGAAAAATTTTCTCAACAATGAAATCACATAATACTGATATTTTCTTTATTTGAGTTCCCTCTTTTTCTGTTAATTATTTTGTCTTTCCTTGATAATTTATTTTGAAATATATAACTTTTTATGAGCTGCTCTTCATCGCCCCTCTGTGTATCCCTCACAGTAGTTTATTCGCATTTCCTTCTTTTGTTTTAATCAGAATCCAGTAATTTCTTACGAGTTTATGCCATCATGTTTGACTTACTGACTGGATGTACATCGTTACAAGTAGTCTGAATCTGACTGCTGGTGAAACTTCTGATTCATACTCTGAATCTACACATTCATTGTCTATGTTTTTGAACTTTTTTGTCTGCTTGATTTCTGCTGTTTCATGGCTTAAGTGTTTGATATTGGATTATTAAAAGTTTGATCAATAAATTTACCTGAAGTGCAAGAAAAACTGAAGTACAGCACAAAAATATGATTAATGCCAGGATTACAGTAATGCTTGCAGCAGTGTCGATTAGGTTTTTAATCGCTTCCACAAGTTTTTCATTACACCTGAGGAATATCTGCAACACAAAATGCAACAGTCATTTTCACAGTTCAGTAGACATACAATTCAAGATATTTTAAACAATGGAAAATCCAGTCTGGAATAAAAACGATATGAATTAGGATAGACTGCTACTCACCACATAAAGGGGGAATTCTGCAACTGACAGGCACATTTAAAAGAACAGTAAGCTTTTGTATCAGTCCTCTTCCTCCCAACCCCCCTTTTCAGATTTATAAAATTGTACATGAATTCACACATGCACAACTCACGTACACATGGCCACTGCCACCTCCAGGCTCTAAGGCCCTCAACCAACTGGAGACAACAGTAGTCTCTCTCTCTCTCTCTCTCTCTCTCTCTCTCTCTCTCTCTCTCTACAGCATTTTTATCATCTGTTAAAGGTTAAAACAGCTGTTCTGCCAAGCAGAAATTTTTTTGTCAAAAACAAAATTTTACTTCTATATTATGAGTGGCCTCTGTCAGCAAAATACATCAGCTGCTATAACACTGTGATGCACAATGGTGTGTTCCTTAAGCTCTTACATTATCAGAAAAATTAATATGCAGTTATATACATAATGGATTGTAAAATAAAATTAGAATATGGTTATATAAACAACTGATCTCTGATAATGAAACAGTACGCAAAGAAACTCAGGCATAACTCATTTCCCTAACAAGGAACTTTTTCACATTCTCTGCTGTGGAATAGAGTGCATACAATCAGTACACCTTTTGTTTTTATGTCTACATGTAAATAAGAAGAAACTTCATGGAATTAAGATTCCTTCTTCTCATCCTACAGTCAAACTTGCTGTATCACCTTTGGCCTCTATGTTTGTCATGACCACACTAGAAAGTTTCAGGTATTCAACTTACTGTTTTTGGTTGTAATTTAGCAAATGGAGTCTCAATTGCTACATGTATGAAGTGCATATATGTTTCTCTTTAACTACAATATTAAATCTTGTGATGCTATGCATAGAGGTAAATCAGGAACTGATGTTTGATCTTGTATCACGATTTGAAAATTACTTGAGCTTGTATTTTATCACATTCAGACATTGACCTATCACTAGTAGAGATGTATAATCTATTAATGATAATTGCATCTAATAGTGCCCCCTGAGAACTTCTCACTACCAATCATATAAGTAGAAAACAATATCTCCATGAAACGGAATATTTTTATATAATACTAACTGCTGTCATTACGGACTGTCCCCTATGACAATCATACAGTAAAACATACAAGATGGGAATCCAAATGGCAGGTCACAAGTATCATGACCTCGACCTCTACCCTACTGCCTCCTCTCCCCCTCCGGCAAAGCACAGGTGGAAAAAAAAAAGTTACATATATGAACTCCCAAATTTCTTGGCTAACTTTTGGAGAATAAAGTAGCACAAAAGCTAAGATAATCAAAAACAGAGAGGAATTCTAGAAAATTATAAACTGTGTATAACATAAGATAATTTTCAGTTTCTTGTGCACATCGATGGGTTTGTACCGCGTCTGCCTCCAGGGAAAATTACAGTCAGGTAAAGGCGACCATTCACAGAGCGGCAGTACCTGCTGCTGACAACATATCTGACATGATTCTTGGAGTCACAGGCAAGACTGAAAAGCCAAAGGCAGTCGAATAAGGCAAGAAAAAAAGGGAAAGTACTTCAATACTGAAAATTGAAACAAACAGCTGTATTGTTAATCCAAAGGTCATTTATTCAAAACATGCTACCAGTGTCGACACGAAAAAGCACCATGTTCAGAGCCCAAGCATAAATCTGCTATCAGCTTATGAACCACAGTGACAAAAAGCAATGGAGTCTTCAAATGGAAACAGTACGACTTATTAAGCATGTTACGCCAGCATGTGCAACCAAGTAGGTCGAGTGCAGTGGGGCCAAAATTAACAGTGCCGTTTACTGAACAAACTACAAGCTCAACATGAATCAGACCAGATATGTTACTGAAATCACTGACGATAATGTGGAAAAGTAAAGAAAATGGTGCGGCAGAAAAGTCTGATCCAAAATTATTGAATTTCAACCAAAAATGATGTTCTTCAGGAGTTGCTGAATGAAATCGACAGCAATCCAGAACTTCCAAAGGTAGTTATAAACAGGAGACCAAACAATGATACATGGGTTATGATATCAAAACCAAGGCCCAATTGTCCCAACTGAAACCACCTGAAGAGCTGAGACTGAAAAAATAAATAAATAAATAAAAAATTGGCATGTTCAATCATTTGTGAAGGTTTTTCTCGCGGACTTCTTCGATTAACATGGTGTGGTGTCACCGCCAGACACCACACTTGCTAGGTGGTAGCCTTTAAATCGGCCGCGGTCCGTTAGTATACGTCGGACCCGCGTGTCGCCACTATCAGTGATTGCAGACCGAGCGCCACCACACGGCAGGTCTAGAGACACTTCCTAGCACTCGCCCCAGTTGTACAGCCGACTTTGCTAGCGATGGTTCACTGACAAATTACGCCGAGACGATAGTTAGCATAGCCTTCAGCTACGTCATTTGCTATGACCTAGCAAGGCGCCATTACCAGTTACTACTGATGCTGTAAAACATGTACCGTCAAGAGCGATGTTCACCAATTATGGATTAAAGTTAAGTATTCCAGCAGCTACGTACTTTTTTTGCTAGTATAATTACCTTGTCCTGTTCCAGACCTCACACCTGCCTGCGGAGCTTAAACGCGTGCCTTTCGGCTTCCTCATAGTGGATTGGCTGTCTTGCCAATCCACAACAAGTGGCGATGAGTCCACACCGCGTTCATAACTATACTGCCCTGATTTACTTGTGTAATGGCTTCGCCACAATCTCCAGATGTACTGTCCGAATTTTATCGCTTACAGAATCAGCAGACGCAGGCCTTACTGGATGCCCTTGGACGGCTCGTCCAGGGTCAACGTGCAATGCAAAACAATGCGGCAGCCGCCGCTTCACCGCTACCGCAGCCACAACAGGCAGTTGCACCAACTTTTCGTCCTTTTGATGCGGCACTGGAAAGCTGGACGGATTGGTCACGCCAATTTGGATTCCATCTCGTCGCCTACAGAATTCAAGGTAATGAGCGGCAGCCTTATCCTCTTTCGTCCGTCGGCATCCACACGTACCATGTGATAGTCAAATTATTTCCCTGACGCGACGTAGCAACTCTGTCCTACGACGAACTTTTGTCTGCATTAGACGCATATTTCAAAGAATCAGTCAATGTAGTTGCGAAATGGTATACCTTCTTTCGTACGAAACGTACGGCCGGTCAGACTAACAGGGAGTGGGTTGCAACCTTACTAGGGATTGTGCTTTTGATTGTCAATGTGGACTCCCTTATTCAGATACTATGGTGCGTGATGCAACTGCACAGAACGTTTCTGATGTTCGTATACGGGAACAGATTTTGAAACTAGTCAATCCCTCCCTTCAACAAGTGATGGACATATTGGATCGGCAGGACACATTTGACTTTTCTCAGGAATCATTTGAAACTGCGCCCCCCGTGTGTCACGTTAACGGGCCAGCCGGGTGAGCTGCACGGAACAGTAAACAGTCCTCGCGCTCGGCCGCGCCAAAGCCACCTGGCTCTCAGCCACGTGTACCACGCCAACAAGCAAATGCTGTGAAATCATGCCCGCGGTGTGCTACTAGACATTCGCGTGAGACTTGCCCGTCACGCCAGGCTATTTGCTTTTTCTGTAATAAAAAGGGCCATGTTCAAAGTGTTTGCCAGAAAAAGCTCAA
Source organism: Schistocerca serialis cubense (assembly GCF_023864345.2). Lineage (NCBI taxonomy): Eukaryota > Metazoa > Arthropoda > Insecta > Orthoptera > Acrididae > Schistocerca > Schistocerca serialis. Next base: position 627,705,694 of record NC_064642.1, on the reverse strand, counting down.
ATCGGAAGCTCAAAACCATTCCAGGCCCTTTGCTTCGCGCCGGAATCGAACCAAGGATGCTCAGGCTCGTGAAACTTCGCCTATGGAAATTCATGTAGTTCACTCCACTCCGCCCAGTGCTACTCTCTCTCACAGTGACTGTGTTCGTCCCACAAATAGTGTGCGTCGACATCGCCGGAAATCCCGTCAAGTCTCAAGTGATTCTGTACCAGTGTCAATTCACATTGCACGAGACAGTCGCTCTTGTCGTCAGCAGGACAATAAACTTTTAGTGGACTTGGACATTAACGGCAAAGTGATACCATTTCAGCTCAATACCGGAGCTGCAGTTTCATTGATCAGTCACGACACGTACAAACAGCTGGGCACACCTCCGTTGCGTGCCGCACATGTTAAGTTAAGTAGTTATTCGGGACAAGCGATCCCTGTGTTAGGACAGTGCAGCCTTCTTGCAATACAAAGGACAAACAAAACATGTGTCATTTTACGTCCTTTGTTCTTCTTCTGCAGTGAACTTGTTTGGTCTCGATTTATTTCAGTTGTTTAACTTGTCTATAGTAAATCAGGTCCTATCAGTGAACCAGACTGTGCCTTCAGACAGTGCTTCTCGTCTCTGTGAGGAATTTGCAGACATTTTTGCACCGGGTCTCGGTTGCGCTAAGAACTATAAAGCACATTTGGAACTGAACGTAAATGCGCAACCGAAATTTTTCTGAGCACGCAATGTTCCCCACGCATTGCGTGATGAGGTCACAAAAACATTACATGATTTGGAATCACAAGGTCTAATTGAACTTGTGCAGGCTTCTCTCTGGGCATCCCCCTTAGTAATTTTGCAAAAACTTTCCAGAAAATTGAGACTTTGTGTGGACTTCAAGGCAACAGTGAATCTCCAACTAGTGACTGCAACTTTTCCTTTACCCCGCCCGGAAGATCTTTTTGACAAACTGTACCCGGATAAATATTTTTCGAAGTTGGACCTAGCAGATGCGTACTTGCAAATACCGGTGGACGAAGAATTCCAGCGCGTTTTGGTGGTTAACAAGCATCTTGGTTTGTATCGATTCAACCGACTGCCATTCAGATGTGCATCCGCCCCTGCATTGTTTCAGCAATATCTACAAACTGTTTGTGCATCGGTCCCTACTGCAGGAAACTATCTGGACGATATAGTGATCTCCGGAAAGACGGAAGAAGAACATTTAGCCAATCTCAGAACATTATTTCAGGTCTTGCGACAAAATGGTCTTCGCTTGCGGAAGGACAAATGTGTGTTTTTTGCTCGTGACTTACCATACCTGGGACATGTACTCAATGCCCAAGGCATACATCCCAGTCCCGAGCACCTCCGTGCCATACAAGACTTGCCTTCGCCGCAGAATTTGAAGCAGCTACAGAGTGTGCTGGGCAAAATCAATTACTATCATCGCTATGTGCGCCACACCTCTTCCATTTCAGCTCCGCTTCATCGCTTACGCCGTAAAGGTGTTTCGTTCGTCTGGACGACAGAATGCGAACGCGCTTTTCGCCAGTTGAAATCGGCGTTGCTTTCCAATACTTGCCTTACGCCATTCGATCCCCGGAAGCCCCTTTTGTTGATGGTGGATGCATCGGATTTCGGGATAGGTGCTGTGTTTGCGCACAAAGATGGTTCGCACGATCGCCCTTTTGCCTTTGCGTCTAAATTGCTCTCGTCTACGCAAAGAAATTATTCATAGATCGAGAAAAAAGCATTGGCTCTCGTATTTGGTGTTACAAAGTTTCATGATTTCTTGTATGGTCGTCACTTTACCATCATCACAGACCATAAACCGTTGACATCGCTTTTTCATCCGAACAAGCCTGTACCTCCACGTACAGCGCAGTAATTCATTCGCTGGTCTATTTTCCTCTCGCAGTACCGCTACAATATCTTGTATTGGTCCACTGCTAAGCACGGAAACGTCGATGCGTTGTCCCGTTTGCCTGTTGCTGAGGATAGAGCATTCGATTCCTCCGAACTTGCTTGCATGTTCATTGATTCGAAAACCGATGACGTAGTCGAATCGTTTCCGATTGATTTTTGTCGTGTAGCTACAGCCACAGCTGCAAATCCTGTCCTTGCTACCATTCTGCATTTCGTTGCTGCTCAATGGCCCTCGTCAAAGTCACGGATCGGGGATCTGTTGATTTGCCGATTTTTTGCTCACAAGGAGAGACTTTTTGTATGACGTGGTGTTTTTCTGTTGCGTTCTGATAATGATCAGTCCAGTGTCGTGGTCCCACGTTTCTTACAGTCCTCTGTCTTACAGCTTCTCCACCAAGGACATTGGGGTATAGTGCGAACGAAACGACTAGCTCGTCAGCACTGTACTTGGTTCGGAATCGATGCCGCGATTACGAATATGTGCTCTTCTTGCATGGTGTGTGCCGAACAACAATCAGCACCACCGCGAAAATTTTTTGTATGGCCAAAAGCCTCTTCCCCTTGGCAACGCTTACACATCGATTTTGTTGTTCCATTCTGGAATGCTCGATGGTTGGTTGTGGTAGATTCTTTCAGTAATTTTCCGTTTGTTGTCTGGATGTCTTCCACGACGTCATCTGCCACCATCCAAGCGTTATCCGCTATCTTTTGCATTGAAGGTCTACCACAGACTATTGTTTCCGACAATGGCCCACAATTCATGTCCGCAGAATTTCAGTCATTCTGCAAGGCCAATGGTATTCAACATCTGACGTCCGCGCCATTTTCGTCACAGTCAAACGGTGCCGCTGAACGATTGGTCAGGACTTTCAAGTCACAGATGTTGAAGTTGTAAGAGTCGCATTCTCGGGAGGACGCATTATTGCTCTTTTTGTCCTCGTATCGCTCTCAGCCCCGAGATGGTCGCTCGCTGGCTGAGTTGCTTCACAGTCGCCCTCATCGAACTTCGATGTCTTTGCTACATCTGCCGCATCAGGTTCCTGTGCAGCGGCAGACACCTGCTTTTGCTCCAGGCGACGTTGTCTACTACTGCAACTATGTATTTGGTTTTGGGGGCGTCTGGTGAGGTGCGTCGGCATCTCAATCAGCTGCGCCTCTGTCGTCGCACGGGATCTGCCGCTCCCCGTCTGCTTTCAGCGACGGTGCCGTCCGGTCAGCGCCCTGGGAACCCATCTACTGGCTCGCCTCAGCCCCAGGTGTTACCGACACTGCCTTCCATTTTGCCCCATGGCGACGCGACGCAGCCGCCGCCTGTTCTCCCGCCGGCGCCGCCCGCAGTGGACACGTCGCTGCATCCGCCGGGCGCCTCCCTGGGGCACGCGCCGCCGATCGCTTCCCGTGACGAGTTGTCCTCCGCCATGGAACTCTTGCCCGCTCCGGACCGTATGTCGTCTTCGCCCATCGGGTGCCCCAGCCCGATGGAGGTCGACCCTTCGGTCCCTCCTGTCTCTCTACGGGCGCGTACACCGCATGTTGGCGTGCACCCTGAAGCAAGTTTTCAAGCGTTTCCTAGCTCCCCTCCGTCCAAATGGCAGTGTGCGGGTGGCACAGCCTCGCCTGTTGTTAGGCTCCCCACCTCGTCGCACACGCCAACATGGGGTCCTCTCCACGGCGGGCAGAAGCCTTATGCCACAACCGTCTGCCGATTTGCGGGGGAGGAATGTGGTGTCACCGCCAGACACCACACTTGCTAGGTGGTAGCCTTTAAATCGGCTGCGGTCCGTTAGTATACGTCGGACCCGCGTGTCGCCACTATCAGTGATTGCAGACCGAGCGCCGCCACATGGCAGGTCTAGAGACACTTTCTAGCACTCGTCCCAGTTGTACAGCCGACTTTGCTAGCGATGGTTCACTGACAAATTACGCTCTCATTTGCCGAGACGATAGTTAGCATAGCCTTCAGCTACGTCATTTGCTACAACCTAGCAAGGCGCCATTACCAGTTACTATTGACGCTGTAAAACATGTACTGTCAAGAGCAATGTTCACCAATTATGGATTAAAGTTAAGTATTCCAGCAGCTATGTACTTTTTTTGCTAGTATAATTACCTTGTCCTGTTCCAGACCTCACGCCAGCCTGCGTGAGCTTAAACGCGTGCCTTTCGGCTTCCTCATAGTGGATTGGCTGTCTTGCCAATCCACAACACATGGGATAGTGCATTATGAGTTCCTGCCTAACGGTTGCAGAGTCAATAAGGAATACTACCTGGAAGTTACATGCAATTTGTGTGAAGCACTCCAAAGAAAATGACCATAACTGTGGCAAAACAGCTCGTGGAAAATGTGTCATGATAAAGCTTCCACTTACGCCTCAATGTTTGTTCGTGATTTTTTGGGAAAAATATAAAAATACACAAAGAACTGGCCTGCAAATCTCATATGAGAAAACCCAGTACATAGAAAGAGTGCCACAAGACAAATTGCCTATTGTGACAACCCACGGGAAAATCGTACAAGTACCACATTTTAAGTACCTGGGAGAAATCATCCAGCCATCAGGGATCAACCTAAAGGCCAATGAGGAAAGAATAAAAAAACTACAGAAAGCATATAAACTCACGTGGAACTATTATAACAAAAAGTCCATATCCATTAACGCAAAACTGAAGCACTACAACACTGTCGTACTTCCGGAGGCACTGTATGCATCTGAAACAACACAAATAGGTGCGCAAACTAAAATCAAAGAAATAGAGAAACAAGAAAGGAAAATTCTCAGGAAAATTTTTGGCCCGATACAAGAGCAAGGAATCTGGAAGAAGAGACCAACATCAGAATTATATAAATACACAGACAAGATTACAGATACAATAAGGAAAAGAAGAATGCAGTTCTACGGACATATCCACAGGATGAATGAAAACAGAATTTGAAAGCGAATTCTTAAAGTCAACAACTCAGGCAGGGGAAAAACAAAATGGATAAAAGAAGTTGAAGAGGACCTCAGACAAGCACACATAACAGTAAACGATGCAGAAAATAGAACTGAATTCAGGAACATCATCAAAAAACATAAATTTGACACCACAACCCAGAAGAGACCAGGATGCAAATGGACAGCGGAGCGAAAGAAACAACACAGTGAACACATGAAGAAAATTTGGGCTCAGAAGGCATAAACAATCATCATAAAGGAATTCAAGTTCAAACACTCTCTTAAATGGGAATAATCAAAAATAATAATAATAATAATAATAATAATAATAAAATAAAAATGTTATTATGCCTCAGCCATTGCATTTGCTGTACATGGCCCCTATGACTTCTTTCTATTTCTGAGGTGGAAGAGAATCATGAAAGGACGTTGCTTTGCTACTATCAATGAGATAAAACCAGAACTACTGAATGAGTTGAACACCTTAACGAAAAGAGAGTTCCTCAAGTGCTTCCAAGAATGGAAAAAGAATTGGAAGAAGTGTACTACAGCTGAGGAGGATTATTCTGAAGAGGACAAAGTTGATGCTGATGAATAAATACAGATTCTTTAAGAAAAACAAAAATTCCCGTTACTTTCTGATCACAACTTACATATACCTACAGGATAAAACCAGGAGCTCCACGAGGCTGTTTCGAGATGATGATGTTTATAGGAAAGCTAAAAATCCAGAAGATGGTAGTGAAATACAGGAAGACGTATGGAAGTTCAATAACTGGAGGTGGGGTTCACAGTTGATGCTGAATGTAAATAAATGTAATGTACTACACATAAACGGGCCTAGACACACACTACTGATCACATATTACTGTCGGTGATAAACCTCTGAAAACTATAAAACCATAAAATGTATAGGAGTAACCATCCAGAGTGACATTAAGTGGAAAGACCACATAAAACAAATAGTAGATGCCAGACAGTGTCATTGGAAGAATATTCAGGAAATGCTATTCATCCATGAAAGAAGTGACTTAACAAAGCACCTGTAAGAATGATTCTTGAGTATTGCTCATCAAAGCTGTAATTTCATATATCTTTATTATACCGCACTACTAAGCTTCACTTCTGTGCCTGAGCTACGACACTAGTGTCCCTCATAATAACGTTAAGGGTAACACTGCAGTTACTGCCATAGGTTTCGGATGTTCTAATGGCCAAGAGTTTTGATTTATTTGGAGGTGAAATCTGCCTCTTTTCAAAACTTATACAGAATACTCCAGAAGGAAATGTTCTGAAACAGTTCCAAATCAATTGGGGATAAAAGCTTACGTTGGTTGTTTCTCCCTTCTTCTGCGGTACAACTGCAAACCAAAATATGTGAAATATATTGAAGTAAAGAGAGATTATATTGAAAAGTGGCAAACTGTTTTCTTTTTATGCCCTTCAAATGGTGATACAGTCAGAAACTTGTAGAACTACTCTGATAACTTAGACGAATGAAACAATCATGGGTATCTTTTATTACCTCATATGAGATTTAATCATAAATCACTTTCAATAAAATCTTATCGTAAGACTACAAAACAGTTTGGAAGCCAAATAACAGCAAATCAGGAGTAGTTGTACATCAGATTGAGGAATTATCCACTACGGAGACCCTCACCGCTTCTGTCCCTAGCTCCTTGTTGTTACTCATTATTTTGTTCAGCAAATAGTGCAAATTTACTGCTTTTGTGTACAGCACTAGCACTGAATCTGACAATTCATCTCTCATATTAATATACTGTTTAAAATCTTGAATTGCGTTACTGTTAACCCTCTGTCGGCAAACCTAACAAAACCGCCTTCATTTAATGTCACAATGCCAAAGACCCTTGGGAAATAATGGTAACCTACAATAATCAATAGATGCAAGGGGTTTATACTATTAATTCCTTGGGTCTTCATACAGAATGAAAACTTTACTGGCAGCACAATGTTCTTGTATACTCTATCTCAGATTTTTGTATTAATAATACATTTTTTCACTACGAAATAATTTGTCTTAGTTGGTCTACATTGCATAATTTCATTCAATAATATCATACAGAACAACTCCATCACCACCTTTCCCTTCCCGGGAGTGGAAAGACTTACATTGGAAGGAAAAAGGGACAGGTATACACTCGCACACTCACACATATCCATCCGCACATAACAGAAACAAGCAGACATACGTAAAGGCAAAGTTGCCACCGTTCATACCTCACCTGTCGTTCAATAACATCTTTGCCTCTGTACTTCCGTCTCGACTGAGACCTCTGCCCAAACTCTTTGCCTTTACATATGTCTGCTTGTGTCTGTTATGTGCGGATGGAGGCTAGTGTATACCTGTCCCTTTTCCCCTCCAAGGTGAGTCTTTCCGCTCCTGGGATTGGAATGACTCCTTACCCTCTCCTTTACAACCCACATCCTTTTGTCTTTCCCTCCCCTTCCCTCTTTCCTGATGAAGCAACCGTTAGTTGCGAAAGCTTGAAATTAGTGTGTGTGTTTGCATTTGTTATTGTTTCTATCCCGTACCAACGCTTTCGTTTGGTAAGTTACAGAATCTTTGTTTTTAGATATACTTATCCCACGTGGAATGTTTCCTTCTATTATATATGTTGTTGTTATGGTCTTCAGTCCTGAGACTGGTTTGATGCAGCTCTCCATGCTACTCTATCCTGTGCAAGTTTCTTCATCTCCCAGTACCTACTGCAGCCTACATCCTTCTGAATCTGCTTAGTGTATTCATCTCTTGGTCTCCTTCTACGATTTTTACCCTCCATGCTGCCCTCCAATACTAAATTGGTGATCCCTCGATGTCTCAGAACATGTCCTACCAACCGATCCCTTCTTCTAGTCAAGTTGTGCCACAAGGTCCTCTTCTCCCCAATTCTATTCAATACCTCCTCATTAGTCATCTGATCTACCCACCTAATCTTCAGCATTCTTCTGTAGCACCACATTTCAAAAGCTTCTATTCTCTTCTTGTCTAAGCTATTTATCATCCACGTTTCGCTTCCATAAATGGCTACACCCCATACAAATACTTTCAGAAATGACTTCCTGACATTTAAATCTATACCCGATGTTAACAAATTTTTCTTCTTCAGAAACGCTTTCCTTGCCATTGCCAGTCTACATTTTATATCCTCTCTACTTCAACCATCATCAGTTATTTTGCTCCCCAGATAGCAAAACTCCTTTACTACTTTAAGTGTCTCATTTTCTAATCTAATTTCCTCAGCATCACCTGACTTAATTCGAATACATTCCATTATCCTCATTTTGCTTTTGTTGATGTTCATCTTATACCCTCCTTTCAAGACACTGTCCATTCCATTCAACTGCTCTTCCATGTCCTTTGCTGTCTCTGACAGAATTACAATGTCATCGGCAAACCTTAAAGTTTTTATATCTTCTCAATCAATTTTAATTCCTATTCTAATTTTTTTTGTTTTTTTTTGTTTTTTTTTTTTTTTTTTGTTTCCTTTACTGCTTGCTCAATATACAGATTGAATAACATCAGGGATACGCTAAAACCCTGTCTCACTCCCTTCCCAACCACTGCTTCCCTTTGATGTCCCTCGACTCTTATAACTGCCATCTGGTTTCTGTACAAATTGTAAATAGCCTTTCGCTCTCTGTATTTTACCCCTGCCACCTTCAGAATTTGACAGAGAGTATTCCAATCAACATTGTCAAAAGCTTTCTTTAAGTCTACAAATGCTAGAAACGTAAGTTTGCCTTTCCTTAATCTATTTTCTAAGATAAGTCGTAGGGTCAGTATTGCTTGACGTGTTCCAACATTTCTATGGAATCCAAACTGATCTTCCCCAAGGTCGGCTTCTATCAGTTTTTCCATTTGTCTGTAAAGAATTCGCGTTAGTATTTTGCAGCTGTGACTTACTAAACTGATAGTTCGGTAATTTTCACATCTGTCAACACCTGCTTTCTTTGGGATTAGAATTATTATATTCTTCTTGAAGTCTGAGGGTATTTCGCCTGTCTCATGCATCTTGCTCACCAGATGGTAGAGTTTTGTCAATTAAGGGATCTGACATTCCACGCTCCGATCCGTAGAACACCAGTTTTCTTTCTCTTGATAACAACGTCCTCTTGAGTAGTCCCTGCCCGGAGATCCGAATGGGGAACTATTTTACCTCCGGAATATTTTACCCAAGAGGACGCCATCATTATTTAATCATACCATAAAGCTGCATGCCCTCGGGAAAAATTACAGCTATAGTTTCCCCTTGCTTTCAGCCGTTCGCAGTACCAGAACAGCAAGGCCATTTTGGTTAGTGTTACATGGCCAGATCAGTCAATAATCCAGACTTTGCCCCTGCAACTACTGAAAAGGCTGCTGCCCCTCTTCAGGAACCACATGTTTGTCTGGCCTCTCAACAGATACCCCTCCGTTGTGGTTGCACTTACGGTACGGCTATCTGTATCGTTGAGGCATGCAGACCTCCCCACCAACAGCAAGGTCCATGGTTCCTGGGGGAGGATATAAAGCATTACCGGAAAAATAAGGTGGTCAGAATAAAATGCCACCTCCAGCTGCTCATACAACTGACAATACTGGTCATCACTGACAGTCCGTATTGTCCCTTATGTTTCACTTGGGAAAATAAACTGCTTTCTTTTAAGTAACCAACCTTAAAGTACACAGTTATAACAGATATGAAGACGACATCATTATGAACAAAGAAATTTGTCACTGATGCATGGAGATGTTAGATATGATGGTACTATTTTTTTTTCAACTTTTTCAGCAGAGTATAATATAAAACAGGAACTCATTCCTTATGTACTGAAAATGTTATTTATATGATATTTGCAGAACTTACACCCTGGATGCAGTTTCTTGTGAAGTGAGGGCATGTGAAATTATTTTTGGTGATCCATCAGTCAGATGGGGATGTTACGCTTGGCAGCCCCACTACTAAATCAGAAAACATTAACTTGCTTCCTATTGTTTCTGAAATGTGGTGATTCTGCAAAACTTAAGGGCTACAAAGATAAATTAACATATTACCAACTCAGTGGAAATAAATGAAAGTGTGGGAGCTTGTTACCAGAGGTCTCCCAGTCGTGCGCAGAAAGATGGATGTCACGTGGCTTGAGATTAACATGGCTACAGTGCCAAATGGGGCAGGCTCTGCATGCCAGGCAATCGGAGGAATGGGAAAAAAACAGAGTTCGTCAATCAGCAAGCAGTTACGGTGCACTGTGACGGTATTCTTCATTACAATGTGGCCCGGAGACAACATTTTGATGACTTTATACTAGAAAGATTCATCACGAAACTGAGGAGGGGGACAAAGTGTGACAAGAGTAGCGTAGGAGATTGGTATTGCTCACAGCATTGTTTCAAGTGTGTGGAGAGCATTCTGAACAACACACACTGCTGCCCACAATACAAGAGGTGGTTGACCACGGTCCACTGTAGCAACACATCACTGCAATATTGTGCAAAAGACCAGAAGAGGCCTCACATCAAACAGCACGTGTAATTGCAACCTTATTTAACAGAACTGCAAAGCATGCAGTCTTGTACTTCACAGGGGCATGGAAACTGCATGGGGATGGTCTCTTGCTCGATGACCATGTGTTGTGTTCCATTAACACCTACACAATGGTGGCACAAGTTACAATGAAGCCAAGAGTACAGCGACTGGGCCAACAAAAACTAGGAAGGTACGCTCTTCTCAGATGAGAGTAGATTCAGTCTGTGTAATGAATCTGGATGTATCCTCATATCGTGAGAAGTGGGTACATGCACTGCACCCATGAACATTGTCGAACATGGCCGTTTTGGTGGTCCAGGTGTTATGGTGTGGGGTCTACTGAGCACCCACATGTGGTCAACAAGGTTTAAGTTGGAGATCAGGCAGGACATTCCATTCACCGAAGGCCTGTTGGCGGAAAGCTTAATTGTTTAGCTGTCTCTTCGTTGTGAGTGTCTGCAACTCAACATCTCCACTACATGGTGAGTAGCAACCTATCTTTTTAAAAATATTCACACAATGTAAAAATGTTAAGCACTGAGCTCAGTGTGTAGCCTGTCTGCTAATCAATGTATCATCTTTACATAAGGATTCAGTTACTTGGTGTTTGGTATTCAAAATGTAACCATCTATGTGAGTGAGGTCATGTCCTATAATTAAATGATAACTTCTATGTCAGTGTGAAGCTAGTCAAACAGTACATGCACTATGTTATTTGTCAGCCAGTGCCCAGTAGTTGAAGTGTGAAATTAATATATTGCCTCTTTAAAAGTGCTGTGAAAACACTCCTAGACTAGGTAAAAGTGGTGAGCTGTGATATATTAACTATCTAAAATCATGAATACAAGCTGAAGAATATTCATTTCTGCAGTTTTGTACATATTAAACACAACTGTTCACCAAATTTATCAATCACAGAATTATGAACAAATTCCAAAAGACTTCAGGGACATAATTATGGTTCAGTAACACTTCAACTCTCACTGTGATGAAGAGCAGGCAATATCATGAATGTGGAGAAATACCTTGTATAGGCCAATCACAGGAGCAGGAAACAGAGCATTTAGCCGCTCGGTGCACCAGTTTTCAACTGAGCTGTATAGGATGTATATATTGTCTTTCAGTATAGCCCACACTCCAAAATAGTGACCTGGAAGGAAATTAAAAAAATGTTATACATCAATATGATAAAAATGCTGCTGAGCCCTGGAAAACATTAGTGATGGTTTATATCAATTTCATGTAATTTTAGAAAATCACAACAAACACAAACTTCTAATCACTCAAACACAAAAAACAATCCAGAACTTTTGCCAGTGATCAAAGGCATGTACTTAATAGCTATGAAAGCATTGTACTCAACTAGTTATGTTTCGTTATAGGCCTCATTCAGTATTTTACTGTACCACCAATTATTTTAACAGTTAATTTATCTGAAAACTGTATCACTTCTGCATACTGGACAATGGAGACACTACACTGAAAACCAGCTTGTTTTCTTTGATGGAGTAAAATCCAATGTTTTTTCTGTGTCACTGCTGATAATTTTTGTGAACATCTTGTACATTACGGAGAAAGATACTCATACGTCTATAGTTTTTTGGCTTGTCTGTCTTCTTCCTGATGAAGTAGAATAACTACGATATTGTTCCAGTTTTGGAGACTTTTCTTCCTTGCTTTATGGGGATAAAAGGTGGTTGCCTGTGGTTAATTTCACGTGAAATCACCCAGTGGCCGTTGCCCTTATGTCACAGATTTTTCTGAAAATTTGGTGTAAGAATCTACATAATGAGTTAGGGTTAAAATATTTTTTCTGGAATTTTTTGACCAAAATTGTAATTAGGAGACCATTTTGAAATGTGGGCCCCTTCTACCAACTGGTGTTGAGAAACCAAGTGCCTCGTAAGTTTGTAACCACTATAACTTCTTTATTTATGAATCACTTTTATTCAACTTGGTGACATTGGAAAGTAAAAGAATACAGCTATAATACAAAAATTATTAAAGTGCTGTGTGTAAGCAAAAAATGTTTGAAAATTTGTAATTAATGTAATTACTCACCATTTTTTTCAAATTTCAGGAATTTTTTTTCAGCAGAATCACAAGTTTCACCATCTGAATTTTTGTTTCAAATAATTCCTACTGCCATACTTTTCAACATTAAAAAAATCAGAAGGGTGTTTGTCCTCTATTCTTAGATCTTATACTTTTTCAATAGTGCTGTAATAACTAATTGCTTCAAATAGCTAATCAACAATACAAGAAACAACAATGAAAAATTCAGTCTAGCAGCAACTCTCACGTGCAACCCTGGCCGTGTTTGTTAGGTTTTTGCGAGTCTGTGCACTTTATATATATATATCTGAAGGACTTTTTTGTCTTGATTTTGTGCTTCTTACATAAATAGCCATTCTGTCTGGTTCCATAATGTGAATATTAGAGATCACTTAATAAAGTAGTCATTAACTCTTTCTCATTTCTCCCTTGAAGATTCTTCATAGTACATTCTTGACTAATTAGAGAACAAGAAAAAGTTTCAAACCATCCAGTTCTTTTCTGCAACATATACAGTTGATTAAAAATCACAATGGAAAACAAATGTTCTTTTGTTTTGTGTCAGCAGTTGTGTGTCAGAAGAAAAGAAGTAGCAGTGAAGAGCTTGATTTAACAGATATGTCAAGCCTGAATCAAGCTGATATTGAATTATTGAAGCTAAGAAGCACCTGTGAAAGTATTGAGTGTGTTTGTTCTTCTCACAAAAGGCTCTATTTGGGAACATTTGAAGACAGACAAAGAATTTGCTGTGACCCTTTTAAGAAGAATGGTAAAAAGCCTGCTAAGAAATCTTTGAAACCTATTTCTTAAACAATGGCAAGAAAATACAAAACCCTTGGACATATCCCAGGTAACAAGCTGTGCATAACATGCCGTAAGGACATTTTATCTCCTATGGGGAATAACCTTCCAGGGATGGATGAATGTGAAGTTGAAGATCAAGAATATACACCAGATCCATCTACAGCTCTTCAATAATTTAATGAAAGTTGTGAATTACTTGAAATTTCACCATTTAAGGTTACCAAGAGAGTACAAGACAGGCAGGAATACCTCGGGCCTACTCTAAACACCATCCCACAGGTGGGAGAGGGGGGGGGGGGGGGGGTGTACTTACCCTTCTCCATATCTTTTTAAAATTGTAGTTACTTTTAACTATCCAATATTTTACAAGTAACGTTGCTTATAAAGCTAGCTTCAAGATATAGAACACTCAGAAAAATTGTCAGTAAGTTTATTCTGTTTTTTATTTATGTTTCTCGTAATGAGACATGAGAAGGAATGATTGAAATGTATTTTAAAGAAATTTTTTATCATCAAGACTGCATTGCTCTCCTTTGACACTCGATGGTTATTAAAATTCACAAAATATAGTAGAATTGCCCCCACCCCCATGAACTGTGAACCTTATCATTGGTGGGGAGGCTTGCGTGGATCAGTGATACAGATAGCCGTACCATAGGTGCAACCACAATGGAGCGGCATCTGTTGAGAGGCCAGACAAATGTGTGGTTCCTGAAGAAGCGCAGCAGCCTTTTCAGTAGTTGCAGGGGCAACAGTTTGGATGATCGACCTGGCCTTGTAACATTAACCAGAATAGTGTTGCTGTGCTGGTACTGTGAACTGCTGAAAGCAAGGGGAAACTGCAGCCGTAATTTTTCTCGAGGGCATGCAGCTTTACTGTATGAATAAATTATGATGGCAGCCTCCTGGGTAAAATATTCCAGAGATAAAATAGTCCCCCATTCGGATCTCCAGGTAGGGACTACTCAGGAGGACGGCATTATCAGGAGAAAGAAAACTGGCATTCTACGGATCGGAGCATGGAAGCAGATCACTTAATTGGGCAGGTAGGTTACAAAATTTAAAAAGAGAAATGGATAGGTTAAAGTTATATACAGTGGGAATTAGTGAAGTTCGGTGGCAGGAGGAACAAGAGTTCTGGTCAAGTGAATACAGGATTATAAATACAAAATCAATTAGGGGTAATGCATGAGTAGGTTTAATAATGAATAAAAAAAATAGGAGAGTAGGTAAGCTACTACAGACAGCGTAGTGAACACATTATTGTAGCCTAGATAGACATGAAGCCCATGCATACCACAGTTTATATGCCAACTAGCTTCACAGATAATAAAGAGATTGATGAAATGTATGATGCGACAGAAGAAATTATTCAGATAGTTAAGGGAGACAGAAATTTATAGCACGGGGGACTGGAATTCGATAGTAGAAAAAGAAGAAAGAGAAAAGTAGTAGGTAAATATGGAATGGGGGCAAGGAATGAAAGAGGAAGCAGCCTAGTAGAATTTTGCACAGAGCATAACTTAATAATAGCCTAATACTTGGTTTAAGAATCATGAAAGAAGATTGTATAGGAGGAAGAAGACTGGAGACAGTGGAAGGTTTCAGATATATTATATAATGGTAAAAATTATATATTTATATTTATATAATGGTAAGACAGAGATGTAGGAACCAGGTTGAAAATTAGAAGACATTTCCAGGGGCAACCGTGGACTCTGCTCACAATTTGTTGGTAATGAACTGTAGATCAAAACCGAAGAAACTGCAAAAAGGTGTGAAAGAGATGAGACGTAGAAATCCGTGGGTAAGAGGGCTAGTAGAAATCCATGGGTAATACAAGAGTTGCTGAATTTAATTAATGAAAGAAGAAAATATAATAATCCAGTAAAAGAAATAGGCGAAAAGGAATACAAATGTCTCAAAAATGAGATCGACATGAAGTGCAAAATGGCTAAGCAGGGATGGCTAGATGACAAATGTAAGGATGTAGAGGCATATATCACTAGGGATAAGGTAGATGCTGCCTACAGGAAAATTAAAGTGATCGGAAAAAAGAGAATCACCTGTATGAATATCTAAAGCTCAGATGGAGAACCAGTTCTAAGCAAAGAAGGGAAATCAGAAAGATGGAAGGAGTATATAGAATGTCCATACAGGGGCAAAGTGCTTAAGGGTTCTATTATGGAAACGGAAGAGGATGTAGATGAAGGTGAAATGGGATATATGATACTGCATGAAGAATTTGACGGGGCACTGAAAGACCTAAGTTGAAACAAGGCCGGGAGTAGACAACATTCCATTAGAACTACTGATAACCTTGGGATAACCAGCCGTGACAAATCTCTACCATCTGGTGAGCAAGATGTATAAGACAGGCAAAATACCCTCAGACTTCAAGAACAATATAATAATTCCAATCCCAAATAAAGCAGGTGTTCACAGGTGTGAAAATTACTGAACTATCAGTTTAGTAAAGTCACGGCTGCAAAATACTAACATGAATTATTTGCAGACAAATGGAAAAACTGGTAGAAGCCAACCTTGAGGAAGATAAGTTTGGATTCCATAGAAATGTTGGAACACACAAGGCAATACTGACCCTATGACTTATCTTAGAAGATAGATTAAGGAAAGGCAAACCTAAACTTCTAGCATTTGTAGACTTAGAGAAAGCTTCAGACAATGCTGGCTGGAATACTCTCTTTCAAATTCTGAAGGTGGCGGGGGTCAAATACAGGGAGCAAAAGGCTATTTACAATCTGTACAGAAACCAGGTGGCAGTTATAAGAGTCTAGGGGGCATGAAAGGGAAGCAGTGGTTGGGAAGGGAGTGAGACAGGGTTGTGGCCTATCCCCGATGTTATTCAATCTGTATATTGAGTAAGCAGTAAAAGGGGGGAAACGAATTAAATCAGGTGATGCTGAGGGAACTAGATTAGGAAATGAGACACTTAAAGTAGTAGATGAGTTTTGTTGTTTGGGGAGCAAAATAACTGGTGATGGTCGAAGCAGAGAGCATATAAAATGTAGACTGGCCTGGCAATCGCAAGGAAAGCATTTCTGAGGACGTGAAATTTGTTAACACTGTGTAAAGACTTATGTGTCAGGAAGTCTTTTCTGAAAGTATTTGTATGTAGTGTAGCCATGTATGGAACTAAAACATGGACAATAAATAGTTTAGACAAGAATAGAGTAGACGCTTTAGAAATACAGTGCTACGGAAAAATGCCGGAGATTATATGGGTAGATGATGTAACTAATGAGGAGGTACCGAATAAAATTGGAGAGAAGAGAAATTTGTGGCACAACTTGACTAGAAGAAAGGATTGGTTGGTAGGACACATTTTTAAGTTATGGCTACAATAAACCCTTTTAACCTAATGTTTAATAAAAAGGAGATAGAAGTAACTACCAAAATTTTAGAGGGATTCCTTCCCGGAGACAGCATGCAAGACTTATGCTGGATCCTGATTAGCACATTCAAAATAAGGTCACAATGTTTATTAAGTCACGAATGAAATGGATTTCCTTGAAGAAAATGACAACAGACACTGTATTTGTGATGAAACAGGTCACTGAAAAACATAAAAAATTTAAACATGAGAGCCAGTAAGCATTTTTGGTCCAGAAAAAGTGTTTGATAAAGTTAACACAGATAAAGCTGCAGAGCATAATAATGAGTGCCCATTCCATTTAATAAACAACTTAAAAAGCTTACACAAGAACACAACAATCACATTAGATATGAATGGAGAGCTGACAGCACTAGGGCTGTAAGACAAGAGTATAACAGCATTTTAACCACACTTTTTAATAAATATATAAACAGGGTATATACGTGGACAAGGAAAAAAAAAGTCCCGGATTTTTTCCAGATTTCCCGGTTAAAAATACACTTTCTCCCGGATGAAAATACACTTTTTACGTGTTAAGTAACAGTATACTTTAAAAGTTTCAAGAATTACTGCAACTAATGGCCAGTATACTTTTCCTCAGAACTGTAAAACTTATCAATCCTTTCAATGGTTGTGGTTTTACACACCGGCATAGAATTTCCCAGCACTTTAGAAAACGAAACTCAGGGGAAAAAACACGTTTTGGAAAGATGTCTGATGTGCAGCAACACATACACTGCATATTTCGTATTACGAAAGTATAAATTCGAATTCTACTAAACACTGCATGTTACTTTCCAAAGGATTGAAACCGACATTGCAATGCATTTTTGTAAGCCAGTCGTAGCTCATGTCAAGCAATCTCGCCAGTCGATGACAGCGGGTATTCAGAGCATAGGACACGTGATGTAGTCAGCCAATGGCAACATCACTGTTAAGTAGCACGAACACACAAATAGGAAAAGGTAATGGTTTAAATTGATGTACATAGTGTTGCTACAACAAAAGAAAAGCCTTTACGTATAGCATTGGTCTCTAAGATTAATAAGCTTCAAGAGAAGCTAAGCTTTCACACATAATGTTGATCTTTTCTGAGCGTGTTACACTTTAAGATACATCACAAAAAAATGCCAGTAAAATTTTTAACAATGACATAAATGTCTGATCTTCTGGGCTCGAAAATATTTTAAATGGTCATCCTCAAAGATTTGATTTTTGAATGAGAGTCAAATGCTCTGTGATTTAAGAAATTCATCAGACATTCGCACTCAGAGTTCATCTTGTGTAAAAGGAAATTTACTTTACTTGAAAGTAACACTTTTCAAACAACCATTCAGAATATTTTCCCGCGACCTGTTAGAAATAGATTCGTTTCAGCAGTTGCACCAGATGACAGGTGTCGCCATGCTTGCGCAGCTACAATAACGTGTACAACATTAAAAGAGCTTACATTATTTCATAAAAGAAAACATTAGAGGATACTCCAAGAGCATGGGAATTAGGCGAACCATACTAAAATGTATAATTCGGCTTAAAGTGCACATTTGTATGCGCAGATTCAGATATAATTTTCTTGGAGTACCAGTACTGTATTATCTCAGGTTTAGTTCTTTATTAAGGCATAATAACCATGCGTGCTAGAAGATGAAAATGTGAACTTGAAATGCAGCGAACAGTTGAAACTTGCCAATAGCGTGGAATTAAACACTTCGTATCAAATAAATTGACTGCCTCAGCAGAAAAGATTAATAAAAGTCAAATTTCTTTAACAAACTGAAAAAAATAACTTCATTGTTCCGCAAGGCGATTAACGCTTGACTGTCAGAAAGGTGGAAACAAAATAAAATATGGAACTAATAACATATTTTAGCCTTCCGTAATCATGTGAATGTATTTCAATTCACTTTATAGCTCCCAGTCACAGAAATCCGTTTTGTTTTCATTTGACGGGAGAGCAATAAAAAAAGAGGAAACAGCGAGATCACTTAAAGTAAATACGGGTCACGTGGAGACTACCACGTTCCCACTACAACTCAGACTGATCTGTGCATCAGGTCCGGATCTACGATATTTCCGGACCAGGGTAATATTAGATAGTGGCGCCTCCTCCCTCGAGTGTTTGAGGCAGGACGCCAAAAATTCAAAAAATCGACTTTTCAAAAATATTTTCATTTTGTAGTGCACTTGTTTCTTAAGAGTCTGATACATAAAACATATACGTTTGAGGGAACGTAAGACAGGTTATTTGGTCTTAAGTGTGCCGAAGTGCAGTGCCACGCCTCTTCACACAGCATTCTTTCACCGCACGTCTCTATGTTTCGTTCCGTGGAATTCAAACATATAAAATTTTGCAATGGGTGCCACCAAACTATATTCAGGTCAGTGGAAATTAAAATGCCCTGTGGTGCCTCTTCTGCTCCCAATCGGCTGTTTTGACATCCTGCCCTTCTTTTAAAAAATCTCGCAATTAATACTGGATGGGATTATTTGTAACCGGCAGAACAAGAACTCTTCAGAAAATATGCACTCTTTATTGCCTATTAGCTAATAACTTGCTGTTTTGTGTGACATAAAATTAATTATAGGATACATAAATTCAGAAAAGACTAGAGACAAGCAAGACAGTACACATTTCATCAATCCTTTGGTCCTACCAATTTTTTTCTCTCTAATCTTGCCACAGTGTTATATGGCATACTTTCCTTTCTGGGAAAGAATCTAGTACCTCATCAAAGTTCGTCAACACTTTGCTACATGAAAAAACGAAATGTTGTTGTCTAATATTAGAAAAGCTGTCTATACAAACAGTACCAAGACTGGTGTGGTTTCTTGATCTGATTACGTGTATTTTGTTACTGTCTGCTACATAAAACGAAAAAGGCCTGCCTAATAGTGCAGCAATTGCTACACACACTAAATAAACAAGACTGTTTTGGCACATATGGTCATTTTTATAACATGACAGAATATAATTCACGAGGTACCACATCAAATGCCTATTAGGCCTACTACAAGTAGTAGTACAAAATTTTTACATAAATTTGGAACCGTCATATTCTTCCATAATTTGTGTGAGTACCCGTTACTTCTCCTTCCTCATTCTAACAAACAATCTTGTTATCACTAATTCTGTAACCATTCCTGCCGGTGTCAAAATTTATTCTCTGGTTAACTTCACTAACCCTGCCACAATCACCAGTTTAGTTATCCCGCATTTATTCTCCAGTTAGGCATTATTACACATTCGTGCAACGCGTTTTCCGCGCTACTCCCAGAACAGAACTTTTGCGGCTGCTAGCTGGGGACTGTATAACTGGCCCTTAGTGGTGTAGTGGTATGGCCAAAAATTTTCTGTCAAAATTTCATTTTTTTGGATACACAGAGAAGACAATACGTAATCTTTGTTGCCTGTTATTCCTGTTAGTTGCTTATCTCCACTCTGGCAGTCTGAGTCAATGGAATTCACTAGTAATTATAACGAGGCTGATCATTTGCAAACCCAGTCAACCACATAAACAGCGATTGTCATTCACCCCTTTGGCTTTATTTGCTCAGTTCGTATGGACCCGTCCCCTTTTGTCTGCATGAAAGTTTATTTCTAGATGCAATGGGGATTCCCCTGGCAGAGACATCACGTGCACTATGCACACATTCAAAAATCAACTTATGATTCAATCAGAAACCAACTTAGAATTTGATCAAAAATGTTCAAAAACCAACAGGGATGCGTTCAAAATGATATGAGTAATCAACAGACCAATGTGTGCTGAATGCTAGGCACTTTGTGAAACAAGGTCTTTTTCCTCAATAATATGAATTTTACAAACGACAGGAAAGTAAGATCCAGGAAGCTGAAATGGGATTTTTAGGGCAGTTTAAGCTGTACCAGAGCAGACAGATTAAAAAAAGTGGCATTAGGAAGCAATAAACATATCTAATGTAAGAAACTCTAAATTGAAGACAACAGAAGAAAACATGGTCAACTACTTGACACAATGAACTGCAGCAGACTACCCAACATGGTTAGAAATTATAATCCAATAGGCTGAAGAAGTCAGGGAAGACCAAGGAAGAGTTGAGTGCCATAAAAGACAAAGGCCTGATACTTGAACGTAGAAAAATAAAAACTCTTCTCCTAATA
The DNA here is from genome assembly GCF_023864345.2 of Schistocerca serialis cubense. NCBI lineage: Eukaryota > Metazoa > Arthropoda > Insecta > Orthoptera > Acrididae > Schistocerca > Schistocerca serialis. Next base: position 627,684,921 of record NC_064642.1, on the reverse strand, counting down.
ATGGTAGACAAGAGAGTTAATAAATGAGTTTCCTTCCTTGCATCCACCTTCAACAGCAAGTGATAGTGCACACCTGTTATGCGTAGCAACTTCTTTCTTTATAACAATAATCGGGCAATGCTCGCAACAATATTGTACACCTCTAAAGTTTGAAGAGTTTGGGCATTAAGTGTTATTATTTTCCAATTCACCAACACCGAGTATGTAGATAATGTACTTACCAAGTCGTTTAACTAGGTAGATGACGAACAGGGGTGGAATGATGATTGAGAAGAATGAAATGTATCTCCATACAATAAGTGCAGAACAAGCCCAGGCTAGTAAACATAGATATGTCTGACTTGTGATGAAAGGTTTCTTCTGCTCTTGCATATGCAATGGATGACTTTCTCTGAATTGTAGTCTTCTTAAGTATCGCAACATCCGCATATTATTAACATCTGACACTTTTGAAAATCGAACATGTTCTTGCTCCCGGTTTGGTGAATACATATCCATTTCTTCTGCCTTGACTTCAGCTGATTCCTTCTTTGAGTCTTCAGTTTTTTCTTCAAGTTCTTCCACAGTTTCTTCCACAGCCTTGAGCTGAGGTTCATCAGTTTCTACTCTCTCTTCTCTTTCTGCCTTCTCTAGTACCTGCATCAGAAGGTACGAATCAGTTCAAATACTTTGTAGGTTATAAGATTTCTTTGATAAAATTTTACAGCATCCAAGTGACATTCATCAATTTAACACAAATACACATGTGACAACATAGTTGGGTTGGAGGAAAGACACTAACAAACCATCTTCATTGATGCATTGAGAATAATATGCGCTCTCTCTCTCTCTCTCTCTCTCTTCATACAGGAATTTTGAAAAATCAGAGATTGCTGAGCACAGCCTGTTAAATAAACATAAGATTATGTCTGAACTTATAACAATTCTGGCCCATGCTTCAAACTGCTGGAAATCAGTTATTAAAGAAGCAGTGAAAATTAGACCCTGTGATAAAAATGACAAGAGAGACACCAGTTACATACTTAGCAATGAATGGAAGCATTCACATGACAAAGAAAGAGTACAGAGGAAGACTTCTCATAGCTTATTGCTCAAAGGGAGTAACGGTGCTGCTAGTGAGGGTGGATAGAGTGTACAAATATGATCAATGGACATAGAGGTAATCACTTCAGTTCCATGATTCACCATGACATAATCCAGCCAATCAGATGCCATCGCTGGGCCTATAACTGAGAGCCTTGCCAGTTCCACAAGTCAAACTTAGCCCCTGACAACTATGATGGAGACATTGAAAGCTTGGGATTTTATCTGATTTGTAACATGGCAAGTTTACAGACAACTCTTTATTCACTCCACTCTAATTTGCTGATTTTAAAAACATATTTGATACAGATATGCAATTAATTTGTTAACTTTTCTTTTGAAAGTGCTTTTGTCAACATGTCTGTCAACTGATCTTATGATCTAACACAGGAAATACGACCAGAACTGTTATTTATTTTATTATGAATGTAATAAAGCTTTATGCCAGTGTGTTTAATTTGTTTGTGATTTTCACTGCTTTCTTTACCTGTAATTCACTCTGGTTGTCCACAAAAAAGGTGAGTACTTTGCTTCATGCTGACATCAAGCTTCCCAAGGCACATAAGAAGCCAAGTGATTTCAACAACCTGCATCAGATGTTGCAATAGCCTCTACTTCTATTGTATATCTGGCAATACATTTTTGTTTGTGAGATGACCTGGTAACAAGTCCACTGGTCAATTTAATGGCGTAGCCTCTCGTTAAATGAATACTGATGCCTCCAGCAAAATCTGAATCTAAGTATATGTGAAGTTGACAACCACTGTACTTAATAGCTTTGTTTCTCATATCTTGAAGATACTTTAGGATGTGTCCAGCAGGAGTCCAATGATCAGATCCCCAGTTGTTCAGAAACCAACTCACTTGACTGAAAGAAAACATTATGTCAAGCCTTGTCACTGCAGCAGCAAACAAAACAGCCTCACAAAATGGTACATTTTCCAAGGATTTCTTGTCTTCATTAACTTGGCAGTGTTTCAGACATAACTATAAACTGTAATCAATAGGTGTCACACGGATAATCATCATCGTCAACATCATCATCATCATCATCATCATCTTCGTTTCCCCTTTATCAACATCTGGTCAGTTGGGCTCTCAATGGTATTTCGCCATTTTACTCGGTCTCTCTGCCATTCTTCTTTCACAGTTTGGTTCCATAGCAGGTTTCTCCTCCTCAAACTCATCTTTATTGTATCAATCCATCTTGTTCTCGGTCTTCCTCTTGGTCTCAATCTTGAATTCCATCATTCTTCTTGGTATTCTTCCCTCTCCCATCCTCTTCACATTCCCAAACCATTTTCTATTCCTTTCAATTTTCTCAGTAACTTCTCCACTCCAATTTCCTTCCTAACATCTTCATTTTTCATTCTGTCTCTCCTTGTCGTCCCTAGCACACTTCTCAGAAACTTCATTTCACTGGATTGTATCCTACTCTCCTCTCTTTTAGTCATAGTCCAAGTCTCTGAGCTGTAAATTAGTAAGGGTGTGAAGTCAGTCTTGTATAGCAAAAGCTTGCACCTCATTGGCACTTCCCTTCCGCACACCAAGCCCCTCACACACTGGTAAAATGTACTACTCTGTGGTAATCTTTTGCTAATTTCTGTCTCAAAACGTGCAATACCCATTAATACACTTCCCAAATATTTAAAGTTGTCCACTATTTCAATATCTCATCCCTTAATATGAATTTGTTCCTCGCCCTCTCTATCCCCTCTGGTTACCACCATGGTCTTGCTTTTATCCACACTAAATTTCATTCCATATTTCTCGACCTTATAATTTAGAATGTCTATTTGTTTTTGTACACCCTTACTGCTTGTTGCCCACACCACAATATCATCAGCAAACAGTAACAGCTTCATCCCCCTTCCTCTATGGGCTTCTTTAGTCTCTCTGACTATTTCATCCATCACCATTATAAATAATAGTGGTGATATCACACTTCCTTGTCTTAGTCCCTAATCCACTCAGTTCTTCCAACTGGTGTCTGCACACAACTAGAGCTTTCTTCATACATTACCTGGAGGACTTCAAGTGTTTGCTTTCCAACTCCCTTTCTCTTCAAGGTTGCCCATACCTTTTCCCTGGAAACACTGTCACACGCTTTCACTAGGTCGAGAAATGTTATCACCAGATCTTTCCCATACTCCCAATGTCTTTCCATCAACTGTCTCATACTAAAGATTGGGTCCACTGTGGATCTACCATGATGAAAGCCATACTGCTCCTCTTTTAACTGCCCTTCCACTATTTCTCTCACTCTTATTTCTAGTATCCTCTCCATTATTTTTGCTACTTGGGATATGAGTGTGATCCCTCGATAGTTGTCACGTACTTTCCTGTCATCCTTCTTGAAAACTGGGATTATTACTCCCTTTCCCCATTCTTCAGGTACACATTTTCGAGTCCAAATGCATCTTATTAGTCTATATAGCCACTGTAGCCCAACTGGTCCAGCTGCCTTTAACACCTCCACAGTAGTTTCACCTATCCCAGGTGCCTTTCCTGTTTTCATTTTTCTCAGAGCTAGTTCCACTTCTAATATCGTTATATCCTCCTCTTCTTCCAGACCCCTGCCGTACTTCTATTCCCTTTCCATTGTCATTCTTCACATTTAGTAATTTATCAAAGTACTCTTCCATCTTTTCCTTACCTCCTCTGGTTGGATTAATAGCTCTCCGCTTTCCCCTTTCACTAGCTTTTTGTATGTTTATTCCTTCCTCATACTCTTTGTAATTCCATATATCATCTTCTTACCACTAGTAACATCTTTTTCCAGCTCTCAGGTTAATTTCTTCCAACTTTTCCTCTTTTCTTCTGCTACCATTTTCTTACACTTGTTTTTACTATCCTGGTATTTCCTTTTACATTCAGCTGTTCAGTCTCTCTTCCATTCATGCCAGGCTTTCTTCTTTTCTTTTACTGCCTCCTTCACCCTCTTATTCCACCATGGTGTCTCCTTTTCCTTTGCCCTTCCGGGCACTCTGCCACAGGTCTTCTCAGCAGAGCTTACAAACACTTCTTTGAACTAAACCCATTCCTCTTCCACATTGCCATACTCGGTGTTAGAGAATTTACGTTTAAGTAACTCCTTAAACTTTTATTGTACCATGTCATCCTTTAGTTCCCACACTTTTCCTTCCTTTCCCTTTCTTCCTTTATGTCTTTCAATTCATTGAATCTCATCTTTGGCACCACCACTCGATGGTCTCCATCCAAAGTATCTCCTGGGAGTGCAGTTACATCCGTCAACTGTCTCCGATTTTTCTTTTCCACCTCTTCGTCCATCTATCACCCCATTCATATCTCATTATCTTTTGGTTATTCATTTTAAGGAATCATTTGGTGCCCACAATCAGCCCGTTTCTTTCATAGAAATCAACCAGTTTCTCTCCTTCCTCATTTATCCTCCGATATCCATATGGGCCAATGGTCTCCTCCTTCCCTAGCCTTTCTTTGCCTACCTGCGCATTTAGGTCACCTATTACTATTGGTTCTACATCTGTAATTCTACTCACTAATAGCTTAAGAAAATACTCTTAAGAAAATACTCTTAAGAAAATACTCTTAAGAAAATACTCTTAAGAAAATACTCTTAAGAAAATACTCTATGTTCTCTTCTTTATTTCTTGTTTGCGGTGTATATACATGGATGAAGTCCTTCACTACATTCCTTGTCCTCAGCCGAATCCTCATCACCCTATCACTTGTGTATTCTACTGCTTCCACATATTCCTCTAGGTCCGGTTTTACTATGATACCTACTCCATAAAAAAAAAAAAAACATAATAAACTGAACAAATTTTTAATTCCAACATCAAGGAGGCTGCTTCACCCCATAAAGGCTTTCCTTTAACCTGCAGACTAAATCTGCATTGTCACTGTTGAAAACTTCTGGCTGTTTCATGAAATATATTCTTGCAAATCACCATTAAGACAGTTTTCACATCAAACTGCTTCATGTCCATATCATTCTAAGCCAGAAAAATATAACCTGATTCATACCTCACAACAGGGTAAAATTTTCTCCACAATCAAGTTCAGGTTGCTCATAATATTCTTTTGCACATAATTTAGCTTTATATCTCATTACGCTAACATCTGGCTTACATTTAATCTTGTAAACCAACTTACAACTGACAACCTGATGACCTGGAAGTAGAGCCACTAAATCCCAGGTATGATTTAATGCCAATGAGGACATCTCATATTTCACTGCTTTGTACCACATCTCAGAGTTGCTGCATACCATCACCTACTTGAAAGTTTGTGGTTCATCAATGACTGCTGTGCACGCCACACAATTTTGGAAACTAACTGAAGGATGAAGTTCATCACACTTTCTAAGATTCATTCCTAACTGAGCAACGTTCTCTGCTAACACAGGCTCCTTAATCTTCCATTTCATCTCCATTTTTAACAGGTTGTTGAACTACGTCTCCTTCTGTACCTGTTGTATCCAAACAAAATGTTGCTGGTTCTGGTTTCTGTAGGATACACTGTGGTATTTTCGTTAAAGTCCACAACTCATGAAACAATTATTGCTGTAACTAGTCACTGCCATCTTCTTTGATATGCTTTGAAATTTGAACTGAAAACGTTTGGGAGCATCCATAAAGTATTCAGCTCCAAACCTCCTCATATGTTTTAATGATGTTTCTTTTCCAAATCATTTCTCATATGGCATCTTATCACAAGTAGGCTTAGATGGAAAGTGATTTAATGCACAGACTGCTATGTGACAGCTTCTGCCCAAAGTGTACCTGGAATGCCAAAACCAAGAAGCATTGTGCGAGCACTTTCCACTATAGATCTGATTTCATGTTCAGGTTTACCATTATTCTATGGGTGTATACCAAACTGGTTTCACGGATGACGTCTGTCTTCTTGAAACAACTATGAAGTTGATGATCAACAAACTCTGTCCCACTGTCTGCCCTAAAGCAGGGAGTTTTGGAAATAATATATATATATATATATATATATATATATATATATATATATATATATATATGTTGTGCTATTTTAACTATCGATTGCTGTGCCACAGAAAGAATTGGAGGAACAAATGCATTGTCTAGTTTATATTCATTGTTGCTAGATGTTGGTGGTCTTTGTTTGCTTAATTACTGTCACATGTTGCAAAATGGCTACTTCACAGCAGAAATCATTTTGTGTTTCCGAGTTTGCGAAATGTAATTCTATGATTACAGTGCAGACATTTCAGGTTGAGGTACCAAACTGATCCTCCAAATGGATGTAACATTCACAGTCTGTAGATGCAGGATGTCTACACAAACGAAAGAGTTCTGGCTGCCCTCATGTTTCTGAAGAAAATTTCACACAAATTCAAACTGCTTTCCAATGTAGTGCTGCAAAATCAACTTCTTGTGGCAGTCGGCAGTTACAACTGCCTACAACAACAGTTTAACATGTTTTGAGACATTGGTTGGTTACAAAGCTGTACAAGTTAAGCCATTACAGGCTCTGTACTATGACAACAAAAGCAAATGTGTAGCAATTTCTGACGAGCTTCAAAATGCTGTTGACAATGATAACACTTTCACATAACACACTGTGTTCATTGATGAAGCAACTTTTCACCTTAGCGGGAATGTAAACAAACACAATGTTCATATCTGAGGCGTATAGAACCCAAATGCACACACTGAACTTGTACAAGATTCACCTAAAATCAATAAGTTTTGTACAATACCCACTCATCTGTTCACAGCTCATTCTTCTGTGGTGGAAACATGATTAATGAGTCACTAATATCTTGATAAGTTAAAAAATGCTGTTTCTGACGCTGAACACAGATGACTTCATTTTCAACAAGACAGGGAAAGGCACCCCTCCATGGAGATGCCAAGTGCGTGAATATCTGAATGAAACTCTACCACGCTGTTGGATTGGTTGCCAAACAGCCAGTGACTTAGCAATTCTTAGCTGTCCTATTAGGTCACCAGATTTAATGTCCTGTGACTTCTTACTGTCGTGTTTCATTAACAACATTTACGCACCGACACTACCACAGATTCTAGAAGTGTTGAAGAACTGGATCCATACTGCCGTAACATCAGTGACAATGTACATGCTTACCCAATTACAGGAGGAATCCGAGTATCAATATACCATTGTTCTTGTCATTGGTGGAGAACACACTAAACGTCTGTAATACAAACTTGAGAGAGATTCGTAAATATGCGACCCAAGTTTCACAGTTTTATATCTTACAGTTTAATAGATATATGCATCCAAAATATATATTTTCTTTTTGAAACCCCATGTAAATTTAAGCCTATTCCCCAACTGCCTTTCAGCCAAACGTGGAAACTATTGGAGCACAGAAGCAATGTCAGTTTTGTTCCTGTCATAATATACAAATCCATACGATATACAATCATCATTAAAAACAACAAAATAGTTGGCTCCACCTAATGATGTGTGTGGCATCTTTCCACATACATAATCACGAACAAATTCACCTGTAGTTCGCAATTGTAATTTCAACCTCTCACTATGCAGTTCACCATATTGAAATGATTCACGAAATAATTTTCTTAAAGTATAGGGAATAGTCAAACTAAAATGAGACAATTGGAAAAAAAGTAAGTAAATTGTTTATTATTTCACAGCTCATTGGTAGACAAGATGGTCAACGTTTTCATGGAAAAAAGTTAGTGATTGCCTACAGAATGATGATTGCACCCAGGCATGCATCTCTTCCTCTGAAGCACATCAGGGGCCATGAATACCTTTCGTCACAGCTCCAAAAACATGGAAAAGGCATGAGGAGTGATAGTGATGTATGGAGGATGTGTAAGGGCTTTGCAGTGAAATTTCTGCAGTGTAGTCAGCACACTCTTGGCAACACATGGATGGGAATTATCCCCCCCCCCCTTCCCCACCCTCCCCATTGGCTTCGAACAAAAATGTGCACGCCTGGGTACACTCATTGTTCCGTAGGTGACCACAAACATTTTTCAATGAAGATATTCGTAATCTTGTCTCACAGTGTGATAAAAGTATTAACAGTTAGCATGATTACATTTGAAATAATAAACAGTTTACTTTTTTTTTTTTTCCAACTGTCTTGTTTTCATCTGACTGCCCCTTGTATTTGATTTTAAATTTGTAATCAAATCACAATCAGCCATTTTCTTCATATTCTCAAAGTTTGCAATTCCCAGCCTCTTGTGCCATAAGAGAGCTACGCTAGATGATGAACAATTTGCTTATTCTATATTTCCCATACAAAACAGTCACAGGCCTCTTATTAAGTACTCATGCATCAATATTACTGTTATGAAAAGTGATTTAAAAAATCTTTAGAGCCTGCTGCTCCCACTGAAAAAAATTTCCTTTTTTAAACCAGTTCCACATAATGTATCCTCCAGTGTAAGAAGTTGTCATACGCCACTGACTAGTGCATTTAACATGACTGATGCAATATTATCAACATAGACATCTATATTACCTACTTTCTAGGAAGGAACTTCGAACTTCCCCAATGGTTTAAGCACTAAAAACCATCCCTGGTGTGAAGTCATACATTTTCATAAAGCACTACCTGAAAACCAAATGCTACCACAATTAGTAATCAAAATGTTTCTAATGTCTGCACTCACAGCTATACGTTTAGGTCTTGACTTTCTCTTGACAATTTAAATAGTCTTCTGTTGCACTCAGCCTTGCAATGGCCTTCCTTGTGACAATAACAGCACTCAATATTTTTCTGTTCACAGAATATTTGCTTAAATTGCCTTGTGAACACTGATTTTTATCCCCTGTGAAGTTAAACTTAATAGCAGTGAATGCAGTTGCTGTTTCTTCAGTCTGTGACAAACATTGCTCTTCTTTCATTAACTTTCCTGTTAAATTATCAAAAGTCAGTCTGGTTTCATCACAGGAGTTCCAAGCCATAACAAACATAATGTATTTCGCCGGAAGTCTGCCTAAAACTTTGGCAATTTGTCTATATCTCCCACTGGTTCATCAACAACTGTAAGAGATTGTGATATTGCTTCAACTTTACTAACATGCTGCACCACAGTATCAGGGTGTGACTTTTTATAAGTAATGGACAGTTGCGATTCTTGAAATTTTCTCAGGATAAAGAGTATTCCCTGCTGACAACCATCCAGCCATCGTTATGTGAGTGGTTTGAACATTGCACAGATTATTCTGCCATGTAAATATTGGCCTTCTGGAATTCCATTATTAAGGAATTGATGGAAGTATGTTTGGCAGGTCTTATTAATTGTGATAGCGACATTCTACTGGGTAAGGCATGGGACTGGTGATTCCTTTCATATCTTCAGAAATAAAACTTTCATTAATAATGACAAACCGAGAAAAAGTTAATTTTATCAATCTTGACATCTGAATTTTAATTCTGCAAGTTCACCTCTCTTCTGTAGAACTACACCTCAAATGCTCAGATTCTTTTCTGGTCTAGTTTTCACACATTCTATGTTGCACTACAATACAATGCTGTGTTCCATACATGCATTCTCTGAAATTTCTTCCTCAAATTAAAATCTATTTTTGATACTAACTGACTTCTCTTGGCCAGGAAAGCTCTTTTTTCCTGTGCCAGTCTGCTTTTTATATCATCTTTGCTTTGTCCATCATGGGTTATTTTTTTTGCCTTCACATGGTAGAATTTCTTAACTTCACTTACTTCGTTATCACCAATTTGATGGTGAGTTCCTCACTGCTCTCATTTCTGCTACTTCTCATTGCTTTTGTCTTTCTTAGATTTATTCTCAATCCATATTCCGTAATCATGAGACTGCTCATTCCATTCAACAGATCCCCTAATTCTTCTTAATTTCCAATGAGGATAGCAATGTCATCACAAATCTTACCATTAATATCCTTTCCCCTTGAATTTTAATCCCACTCTCGAACTTTCCTGTTTTTTTCTGTAGGGACAAAAGACTACACCCCTGTCTTACACCCTGTTTAATCCATGCACTTCTTTCTTGGTCTTCCAGTCTTATTGTTCCCTCTTGGTTCTTGTACATATTGTATATAAAAAGCCAACTTACGAATTTTCCCTTGTGTGAGACCCTGCGTACAAGATCATGTGCCAACAGAAAGTTCTAGATTCACATATATTTCTGTTCACATTGCTTCTGCGTAATCTTTCTCTGACGGCATCAATACCAGTTTGTATTGTGTTATTATGAACATTTGCGAGTGCTGTGATAAACTAGTACTGTTATCGTCAATTGCAGGCTTAAACTAAATTGTGCTCTTTCAAAATTTTTAGAACAGTAGGCCTATCCTTGTTCAAAACAATCATTCAGTAATTTCATTGTACAATTATGTGAGAAATAGGTTAGTTTGAGAATTTTCGGATGTTTACAAAACTATTTTTTTGCAAGTTACCTGTACAAGTGTTTTACGTACATAATTTATTTTGTAGCAAATCAGCATTTGTTGTTCACAATTCAGCTCCACAATACATCACACCTGAATTTCATTTTATATCAATGCAAATAAACGTGCATTTTTGAGAATTTTCAAAAGCTACCATTGTCCTTTGCATAATCTACGAACAGTCTGCAGCAAATCAGTGTTCGTAATTTAGTTACTGCAGCAGATTTTCTACCTAACATACCGTGTTACATCCAGTTTTCCATTAAAAAGGAGTAGCCCTATATATTATCAGCATTTAACATAAATTAACTCTGTTTTTGAGCTTGTTAACAACTATAATCAACATAAAAATGTTTTAGGAAAATATTATTTTTTACCACAGGTTTCTGTGTTGCCTTAATAGAAATCTCATTTTGTGTATCTGCTTCACTTGTTAAAGAGAATTTGCAGCTTTTTTAGCTCAACAGATTAAAAGATAATCTGTAGGCTTAATTCAAAGTTATTTCTTCATTGTCTTGTAACACATTGCACCAGCCAAAATGCAGCCCCACCATTGTGAATGCTGTTCTCAAAACACGGGATGAGTTGGTTGGCATGCATAAACAGCTGGAATTCACCCTGACTACTGACAAACGATTGACAGCTGCTATAAATCAGTATGTTGGAAGAGCTCCTGAGTGTCGTGTACCTGTAATACATGTTCTAGAGGTATCACAAGTACAATCCTCTCCTGCTGAATCTGTCTCCTCTGCGGAGTGTACAAGATCTATCATTTTTATCTGTTATTACATTTATGCTGTAATTTCATGTACTGACACGTTCCATGACCTTGGAGATTTGTTCCTCAATTTGGTCCTGCGAAACTTGACGAGTAAATAAAATAAAAATAACTGTCCACCTGAATGAGAGTCAAAGGTTCATCTATGTGTCCTGTACAGGGTGGATGGGGACCAGGGGTTACTCAGAGTGTTGTACCGATCCCCCTAACCAACAAGTTTGAGGTGCTGTCTTTCACTGAAACTGGAACTGAGCCAGTGGGACTCACTTCACCTGTTTTAGGGAAACCAGTTTTGTCCAGTGTTAGGAGGAGGCAAACGCAAAAGGGTAGGAGGCTATTAATCGTCAACAGTTCAAACATACGGCGAATGATGGTATCCCTTAAGGAAATGGCAGCAAGGGAGCAGAAAAGATACCAGATGCACTCAATGTGCAGGCCTGGCAGCTTTATTCAACATGTTGAAGAGCCTATGCCGGTAGCCATTGAAGGAAAAGGCTGCAACCAACTGCAGATTGTGGCACTCACTGGAACAAATTATGCCCGTCATTTGGACTCGAGGTCATTCTTGGTCATTCCAGTGACTGGAAGAGAAGGTTGAGAAGACCAGCCTTGCACATGGAGTTCAATGAAGCTCATTGTTCCAGAACTGATTGTGGCCCTTTGGTTCTGAGTCAAGTGGAAGGACTGAACAAGAGACTTCGAAGGTTCTGTGACAAGCCAGGTTGTGACTTCCTGGACTTGCGCCATAGGGTTGAGAACTGTAAGGCCCCCTAAATAGGTCAGGTGTGCATTACACATTAGAGGCTGCTACTCAGGTAGCCGACTGTGTGTGTGTGTGTGAGGTGCACACAAGGATTATTTACATTAGGCGACTCTCCATCCAATCCAGGTAACAATAGCTGTATGAAACACAGAATTATCAGTATAAGATTGAAAGAAATGCCTCCCACAGGTGAGAGTATTAAAATGCTAATGGGAACTGCCAAACCATTCACAACAAAGTGCCAGAGTTTGAAGGGCTCATGAAAAGCAGTGAAGCTCATAACACTAGGTACCAGAAAGCTGGCTGAAACCTGTAGGACACAGCATCATATCTTGGATGGAGATTCATCATTAGATATAGCTTCAGTTTTGCCCCAGGGAAGTGTGTTGGGACCTTTGCTGTTCATGTTGTGTATTAATTACCTAGCAGACAATATTCATAGTAAAATCAGGCTCTTTGCAGATGATGCAGTTATCTATAATATAGTACTATATGAAATAAGCTGCATATATATTCAGTCAGAGCTTGATAAGATTTCAAAATGGTGCAGAGATTGGCAACTTTCTCTAAATGTTCAGAAATTTAAAATTTTGCACTTCACAGAACAGAGAAACACAGTATTCTATGACTATAATATCAACGAGTCACTGTTGAAATCAGCCAACTTATACAAATATCTGTATATAATACTTTGTAGGGATGTGAAATGGTACTATCACATTGGTTCAGTCGTGGGTAAAGCAGGTGGTAGACTTTGGTTTATTCGTAGAATACTGGGGAAGTGCAATCAGTCTATAAAGAAGATTGCTTACACATCACTCGTGCTCTCAGTTCTAGAATATTGCTTAAGTGTGTGGGACCCATACCAGATAGGGCTAACAGGGGATACTGAATGTATACAGAGAAGGACAGTATGACTGGTCACAGGTTTGTTTAATCCATGGAAGTGCATCACAGAGATACTGAAGGAACTGAATTAGAAGACTCTTGAAGATAAACATAAACTTATCCTGAGAAAGTTCATTAAATGACCACTCGAGGAATATACAACAACCCCCTACGTACTGCTCACATAGGGATCATGAGGATAAGATTAGAATAATTACTGCAAGCATATAAGCTTTCAAAGAATCATTCTTCCCATGCTCCATATGTGAATGGAACAGGAAGAAATCCTGATAACTGGTCCAATTGGATGTGCCCTCTGTCATGCACCTCACAGTGGTTTGCATGGTATTGAAGAAGATGTAGACGTATACCAACTGTCTTTTGCTATAGCTCACCCCCATTTTCCTCAGAATTCGAACATCTAGCACCATTTGAGATTGTTGAACGCTTTTTCCAGATCGACAAATCCCATAAACATGTCTTGAATTTTTCTTCAGTCTTGCTTCTATTATGAACCACAATATCAGAACCGCCTCTCTTGTGCCTTTACTTTTCCTAAAACCGAACTGATCATCATCCAACGAACCCTCAATTTTCATTTCGATTCTTCTGTATATTACACTTGTCAGCAACTTGGATGCATGAGCTGTTAAGCTGCTTGTGGGATAATTCTCGCACTTGTCAGTTCTTGCTATCTTCGGAATTGTGTGGATGATTTTTTTCCCCAACGGTCTGATGGTCTATCGCCAGACTCAGACATTCCACACACCAATGAGAATAGTTGTTTTGTTGCCAGTCCCCAAAATATTTTAAAAATTCTGATGAATGTTACCCATACCTTCTGCCTTATTTGACCTTGAGTCTTCCAAAGCTCTTTTAAATTCTGATTCTAATACTGGATCCCCTATCTCTTTCCTATCAGTTCCAGTCCCCCCCCCCCCCCCCCCCCAATCACATCATCTGACCAGTTCACCCCTCATAGAAGCCATCAATGTACTCCTTCCACCTATTCGCTCTCACCTCTGCATTTAACACTGGAATTCCCATTGCATTCTTGATGTTATCGCTCTTGCTTTTAATTTCACAGAAGATTGTTTTCACTTTTCTGTATGCCAAGTCAGTCCTTCTGACAATCATTTCTTTTTCAATTTCTTCCCATTTTTCATACAACCATTCCACATTAGCTTCCCTGCACTTCCTATTTATTTCAATCCTAAGTGACTTGTATTTGCCTACTCCTGAATCTTCCTGAACATTTTTGTACTTCCTTCTTTCATTGGACAACTGAAGTATTTCTTCTGTCATCCATGGTTTCATCACAGTTACCTTCTAGTCCATATGTTTTTCATTCCAACTTCTATGACTGCCATTTCCAAAGATGTCCATTCCTTTTCAACTGAACTGTCAATTTAGCTGGTCATTGTCACAACACTGACAGTCTTAGAAACCTTCAAGCCAATCTCTTCATTTGTTATGCTTTCATATCCCATTTCTTCCCACAATTATTCTTCCTGACTACCAGCCCAATCTTCATTACTACTAAATTTTTATGTCAGTCTATGTCTGCTGATTTCAAAAACTCTGCCAGACCGTGATGTAATTTAACTGAAATCTTCCCGTATCTCCTGACCTCCTCCAAATACACCTCTTCCTCTTGTGATTCTTGAACAGAGTATTTGCTGTTACCAGCTGAAATCTATTGCAGAGCTTCATTAGTCTTTCTCCTCTCTCATTCCTACTACCAAGCCATACTCACCCGTAACCTATTTTTTACTCCTTCCCCTACAACTGCATTCCAATCCCCCACAACTACTAAATTTTCATCTCCCTTTACACACTGCATTACCCATTCAATATCCCCATATACTTTATCTTGCAGATCTTCAGTTTGTGACTTCAGCACATATACATGACCTTATGGTGTCGGCGTTGGTTTTTTGTCGATTCTGATAAGAACAACCCTATCACAGAACTATTTGCAGTAGATTACTCTCCGAAATACATTCCTGTTCATAACAAATCCTACTCCTTTTATACTATTTTCTGCTGCTGATGATATTACCCTATGCTCATCTGACCATAAATCCTTGTCTTATTTACATTTCACTTCACTGATGCCCACCATTTGAGCCTTACCATTTTCCTTTTCAGATTATCTAGGTTCCCTATCACGTTTAAGACTCCTTACATTCCATGAACCGACTCATAGAATGTTATCCTTTCATTGGTTATTCAATCTTTTTCTCATGGTCACCATCCCCTCCCAGCGATACAAATTGGGGACTAGTCCAGAATCTTCTGCCAATGGCGAAATCATGGCACTTTTTCCAATTACAGGTCACATGTCCTATGCATCCATATTCTGTGTCTTTAATGCAGTGGTTTCTACTGACTACTACAATCTCATGCTGTTGATCTGATTCTTCCGCCTTTTAAGGGCAGTTTCCCACACCATGTGCCCTGAACCTCTGCCTATTCCTCCACTCTCTTTGACAAAGCCATTGGAAGAATGAGGATGACTTCTTATGCCAGAAGTCTTCAGTCACCACTGCTGATGATTTTTATTCAAAATTTAAACAGTGGTGGGCTTCAAATCTGGGACCAAGAACATTTTGATTACTAATCAAAGACACTACCCCTTGACCAGAGGTGATACATTCCAATAACACATATGCCTCATTTGTTTCACCAGTCTAGGTACATATCTAATTAAAACTGAGGCAAAAGCTTTCTCAAAATTTATGACTCCCAGACACAATAGGAAATCATCCTCAATGCCACAATCTATAATTTTGTTCACGACTTCTGAATTGTCAATTGTGTAATACCCAGTTTAAGTAATTTTACTCTTTTGCCTAATTATAATCTATTTTCTCTCAATATTGTGTTCAGTTTGAAGAATGGTTCAATACAGCTCTCCATGATAATTTATCCTGTGCAAGCCTCTTCATCTCTGCATAGCTATCAACCTATCAATTTGAACTCACTCACTGTATTCAAGCACTGGACTCCCCCCTCCCCCACACACTTCCTTTCATCAAACTGGCAATTACCTGATGACTCAGGATGCGTCGTATCAACTAGTTCAGTCAAGTTGTGCCATAAGCTTTCTTTTTCCCCCCAATTCAATTCAGTATCTCCTCATTTGTTACTCAATCACCCAACTTAATCTACACAGCACCTTGTTCAAAAGCTATTCTCTTCTTGCTTGAACTGCTTATCCTTCATGTAACATTTCCGTACACGGCTACACTCCAGACAAATACCTCCAGATAAGACTGCCTAACACTCAAATTTATATTCCATGTTTTCTTGTTATTGTCAGTCTGCAATTTACATTCTCTCCACTTTGGGCATCATCAGTTATTTAGCTTCCCAAATAGCTGAACTCACCTACTACTTTTAATGTCTCATTTCCTATTGTAATTCCCTCTGCATCATTTGATTTAATTCAACAACATTACATTACCTTTATTGTACTTTTTGTTAATATGTATCTTATAGTATCTTTTCAAGACAACATCCATTCTATTCAACTATTCTTCCAACACCTCTATTGTCTCTAACAAAACTACGTCATCATCGAAACTTAAAAGTTTTCTCTCTGAATTTTAATCCACTCTCAAAAATCCTCCTGCTTTCCTTATCAGTTTGCTCAATGTACAGACTAAATATCAGTGGGGATGCACTACAATGCTATCTCACTCCTTCCTCAAACACTACTTTCCTCTCACGTCTGTTACTCCTATTTTATCCCTGTTAACTTCAAATTTTCTAAGAGTGTAGTCCAGTCAACACTGTCAAAAGCTTGCTCTAAATCTACAAATTTTATAACTATAGATTTGCTTTTCTTCAACCTTTCTTCTAGGATAAGTTGTAGTATCAGTATTGCCTTGTGTGTTCCTACATTTCTTTAGAATCCCGACTGTTCATCCTTGAGGTCAGATTCTATCAGTTTTCCCATTCTTCTGTAAATAATTTGCGTTAATATTTTGCAACTATGACTTATTAAACTAATAGATCGGCAGTAATCGCATCTGTCATCTCCTGCCTTCTTTGGAATTGGAATTATTACACTCTTTCTCAAGTGTGTATATATACATACTAAATGCAAAGCTGTGAAAGTGCCTGCGCATCACAATCATCTTCATCAGATTACCATCTAGGAGCAAAGAGTGCTTATTGGTATTCAAGCGGTCAGATGACGTAACTTCAATCTAACAATGGAGCAGTATACCTCGCTTCCCCCACCAGGCACAATTGAAGGGGATAGATCAACACCAGCACTGCCTATCATTTTATGAATTAAAATTTTTGATTCTATTTTTCTGAAGATGCTTCATCTCAAATGCTCATCTCCAGGCACAACTACTATAACAACATTCATCTCTATCAAAATTATTACTGCACTTGCAAAATTCTATTGCTTATTTTATAACAGAATCCCAGAAGGTTGATGGATGAGAGAAGACCTTCATTTCCTCAAACTGATCTTGTGCCCCTACATAAAGCTATATTTTCCACTATCACTGATTTCTCAAGGTTTCTATACTTTATGTGCTATCTATTTTCAGTGCAGTATAGGACTATGCTGCAAACTGTCTGCCCTATATAATTTTCGCAGCATTCGCATTGCAACAGGTACTCTCAAATTCAAGCTGTCTTTCACTGGATGCAGCAAATTCGAAATTTTCTTCATAGGTCAGAAAGTTCGCCTAACACCATAATTACATAATACATGAACAAATTTGTATTCAGACGTTTCGTAAATGGGAGGAATGATGTGGGTTTGTCTTCTTTTGAAAACAGTAACAATCTTCAAAATCTCCAGCTTAACTCTTATTTGACGCAACCACAACATTTATACATTTTAAAATCTGGTTTCCAAAGCTCTGTCTTACAGACGAACAGTCACTCTGAAATCTTCCAGTGACTCCAGCTCTCTTCCATTTTTACACCCTCTTTCATTGATGCATCTTCACTCATGATGCACTTGATTTCAGAGATTGAGCATTCATACAGTTCACAGTCCCGCTCATAGAGGCCACCTGGGTCACCTCCCGGCACGTTCAGGTGAGCCACAATAGAAACGGTATTATTTACGCGATCACAAATGAGTGCTTGGCCTACTGTGTACCATATAACTGTTCAGTGCTACACACAACCTGTATCTTACGTGTTGCTCTATAAAGTACTATGTTCCATAGATTGTGTTTGTTCTTGCTATACCAAACATTCCAATAAGTGAGTGTCATGTTTTCTCTGCACATTAGTGTCAGTGCTGCGTCACCTGACAAACATCTCGATAGAAGAAATACTCAAACATCTCAATGTCCAGCAGCAAGATTTTGCAGAACAGCAGCAAGCCCTAGCCACCACTCTCATTCAAGTGGGACCTGTGTGTTATGCAGGTTACTCTCTTGTCACCGCAACTGTCGCCCTTACCAGCATATGATGAATTGGCTGAAGACTTGGATTCCTATGAGACATGGTTAACTAACATTTTCATGTTTTTCATGGGGATGATGCAAACCTGTGTGGAGCTTTCTTTCTTTCTTTCTTTCCTGACTTTTGCTGTGCATTTATCAGTGTTGTGCCTTGCGCCTTCACAAGACATGACCAGTGTGTTATTTGATGACATGAGCAAGCTTCTCTCAACCTATTACTGAGACAGAACACATGTCATTGCTACTCGTGTAAAATTTTACCATTGTCAGAAATGCCCAAACCAGCCATACAAAGTGTGAGTTGCAGAATTACACAGATTGAGCTGTTGTCGTACGCATCACGGATCCTACAATGATCACATGGTGCACAATACCATTCATCTGGATGGACCCAGATATGGAAGTTCACGAAAAAGGGTTCCAGTGTGAGAATCTGACACTTATGGACGTGCTCAATACAGCACAGTCCTTTGAAGTGTCACAGGCCACAAGCGATCAGATTGCCGTGTGTGTGTGGGGGGGGGGGTTACCGGAAGTGGCTCAGTCAACCCCTGGTGTTGAAGACAATGGGGAAACCATTGCATCAGTACAACTTTCGACAGCATCGCATGGGGCAACATTGCTTATGGCCACAACAGCAACAGGCCATGTCACAAAAGCGGTCGTGCGTCCCCCATTCCGTCTTGCCCACACAGCTTTATCCAACAGGAGCGTGCTGTGTGCCCTAAGCGTTGCGATGTTTGCAGCAAGTGTCGAAAGGAAGGCCACACTGCATCTGTGTGTAACTCCTCTTCAAACAGGGCCGACACAGTAGTACTAACAGATATAAACTGTATCTCCACAATGACTGTCTCCCCAAACAAATTGTTTATTGACATGTGTGTGTTTAATAAAGTGCTAAAAATGCAATTAGGTCCAGGAACAGGAGTGACTTTAGTAAATGCATGAACGTATATGGACTTGGGCTCCCCTCCCCACACAGGTATCACGGAATTTGTTAGCTACAATAAACAGCAAATTTCAACCCTAGGTCAGTTCTACACTCCTGTCCCTTACTTTGTTGTGGATCCCACACCACAGACATGCTCAGATTAGATGTGTTTAACACTTTCAGTTTCTCCATTGCTGATGAGGAAAATTTATTATCTGATCAAGTTCCGTATCAGCAACTGGAGACTCTCTGTTCTGAATTTTTCATCTCTGTTTTCCCCTGGGCTCGGTTGTGCTACCAGTTTTCAGGCTCACATTACTATGGAAGAGTCCGTCTACCCTCGTTTTATTCCAGGCATGGCAGGTGCCTGTCGCACTGCGCGACTCTGTCAAGGCTGAATTAGACTGTTTGTTGTTGCTCAATGTCATTTGGCCTATTTCTTCCAGGGAATGAGCTACACCACTGGTCACTGTTAAGAAGTCGACAGGTAAGCTTCACTTCTGTGGTGACTTCACTGTCTTGATTAATGCACAGTCTGTGATAAATACATACCCTTTGCCCCACCCTGACAAGTTGCTCGCAAAATTATCAGGCAGGCACTGCTTTAGCGAGACTGATTTGTCAGAAGCGTACCTCCATTTCTCGTTGGACGAGGGCACTAGGCATCTTCTTTTTAGCAATACATCTTTCAGTTTATACCAATATCAACACTTTGCTTTTTGGCATTACTAGCACGCCCACAATTTATCAGCCGACAGCGTCTGTGCTCAGCTGCACCAGCTAACTCGACAATATCATTGTTTTGGGTTCTTCCATTGAAGACCACCTTAGAAATCTCCAATCGCTGTTTTCTGCTTTGCAGTCTGCGGGTCTCAAGTGCAATAGTGAAAAATCTCAACTTTTTCAGCCATCAACAGAGTATCTATTTTTTGAGGTTACTCGCACAGGGGTCAAGCCGTTGTGTCACCATGCTGACATAATTGCAGCTTTGCTGCAGTCAACCTCCGTTAAGGAACTGCATGCGTTTCTAGGTAAAGTAGTGTACTAAAACAAGTTTTTACCACATGCATCATCTGTTTCTCAGCCTCTGCACACGCTTTGGCTTAAAAATGTGACCTTTTTTCTGGTTCCTAGCTTGACCAGGCATTCACTATGCTTAAATCTAAGCTTCAATGTGATCTCTGTCTGGACATTTTTCAACCAGTTCAGCATCTTGTGTTGGCTACAGATGCCTCTCAGCACAGTCTTGGTGCGGTGTTGGCACAAAAATATGTGGATGGGTCTGAATGCTAACATTTCTAAGACTTTCACTCCCGCTCAGCAGTGGTATTCTCACATTGAAATGGATGCTTCAGCAATAGTGTTCACCCTCAAGAAATTTCATGTCTTTTTGTATGTTTTTAAGTTCCATTTAATCATGAATCACAAGCCACTGGTTGCTTTTTTAACCCTTCAACTTCTGTGCTGGAAAAGACAGTACATCATTTGCAGCAGTGGGCGCTATTCCTCTTCTGTATCATTATCAAATCCATTACCTGCTGATGGCACAACATGCCAATGCCTATGTCTTATCTCGCCGTCCTACTGGGATGGACCTGGTGTTTGAACAGGATGAGTTGCATTGTTTCTATTGAGATACTGAGAACCAGAATGCAGTAGATGGTTTTCCCATCACTAGTACCACTTTAGCATCTGCTGTTGCCGCAGGAAAACCCCCAGGCTTTGCCTTGGATCCCTTGCATTATTACCTCAGCCTCCAGCACCACCTTTCTGGGTTTGAAGGGGTTCTTTTGTTAGCTATGAGGAACACTGCTCCCTGAGTTGTGATTTCTGCTTCCTTACACTATAATGTACTGTGACTTCTGTATGTTGCTCAATGGCGAACCTCTCACACCTAAGCTTTGGCCCTTCAGTACATGTATTGCCTGGTTGTAGATGGGGACATTATGCAGCTTATTGCTGCTTGCACTTGCTGTGTTCAGCAACAATATTTATTAAGTAGACACAAAGTAGTGGGCAAACAATGCTCGAATTTTCTTTTTTACCTTTTCTGTAGTTACATTCTCCAATGCTAATTTCATGGCTTCCACAATGGAGACTCCACGACCTATGAAAGAAAAAGCATCATTAAATGGTCACCCAGGATATCAAAATATACAAGTGATCAAGCTAATTAAAGCATTACATAACATGTTAAAATGCAGGTAATCCCAATCCACTATAACTGGCTGAGTATGTGAGTTCAGACAGGGGAAGACACACTGCCTATATCAGGTACGCAGACTTCCGACTCTCCCCCCCCCCCCCCCAAAAAAAAGGAAATAATTAATAATAATAATAATTCAAGGGAAAGACATCTCACTTTCTATGGACTTATCACAAGGATGGACCAAACAAGACTGAGCAAGAAAGACATCCAGGAACTGAACATAACTAAAACTGACTTTAGAAACCAAGCACTTCTCAGAAGGCTACTAAAAGAAAAGGGGATTCAGGGCAGATCACCCCGTAAAAAGACTTGCGCCCTTTGGACAAAGGAGAGAAAGGAGAAACAAAGCCAGAGAATGCGGGATTACTGGGCAAACATCAAGTCCCTCTCCAGGCTGAAAAGTTCAAATTTTCATTTTATGTGATAGAAAATTTTGCTTCACTACCTGAATGTAGTTACAGTTTTTGAATTGTAAGTAATCTTATTAGTGATTATTTCACAATGAACCAGGCACCAAGTTTGTGAATGTTAAGGTGATAGATATTAGTTACTATGAAAGAAACTGTTTCACATGCCTTGGATTACATCTCAACAGATAAAGTAGAAGGATGCTAGCTTCTAACATAAGCAATGCTCTTGAAGAGATCTCCCTTGCAATGAAAGCAGAAATAAGCCTGTTATTATGCTGGGCGATCCTTCACAGGGAAACTAACAGAGTGGACCAATTGCCATGGAATTTGGTCCACGAGAAACACAATAACAGAATGGAATTTAGAATTAAAGCCCACTCAGGTGCCACATTTGATGACCAATTAAATGATTCTCTGTTTGATTTAGTTCATAATAACTTCAAAATGCATCTTAACGTAGGCGGTCTACCAGTTGGAATGATGAACAAACTATATGAACTAGAAGTATTTCTGGAGAACACAAGTTATGTAAAAGTTATATGTTTAAACGAGCACTGGCTCAAAAGTGAAAATATAAACTTTATAAACTCACTTTAAGGTTACAATTTAGCAGCAAGTTTTTGTAGAAAAAACGATTATGGAGGATAGTGCATTCTAGTAGAAGAATCACTAAGCTTTGAAGTCAGACAGACTTTTAATTGCTTGAACGACAAACTATTATTTGAAAGCTGCTGCATTGAACTTTTGGAATGGCATATTAATTATTAGTATATATCATATCCCTGACTACTCAGCTACATGTGCATTTTTAGACAAATCTGAAATCTTGTTGTGTAGATTGCAGGTAGAAAAGTTGTGTAAAAAGGCAATAATTTGTGCTTGCTTCAACATAAATGGAAGAGCTGATGTCAGATTTGCTGTTTCTCTGAAGGACATGTTATCTACAAACAGCTTAACATTAAACTTTAGTGAGTACACTAGTATAACAGCATCTTCCGCAACATGTATAGATAATACAGTGAGCAGCATCAACTATGGTTCCACAGAAAAGTTCATCTTAGAATTAGGTATATCTTACCATTCAGCCCTTTTCATCTCATTGCCAAATTTAGATAAAACAGTAACAGTGAAACGAGTCAGGAGATTCAGCCAACACAATGTGAATACATTTGTATCAAGACTAAATGAAACGTCCTGGTCTTTCAGCTAGCGGTACTCAGTAAACACAAACTACAATGCTTTTGTATCAGAATTCACGAGTGTTTTCAATGATGCTTCCTCTTCATAACAGCATGTGACAATAATTGTAAAAAGAACTCATGGATAACTGAAAGCATCAGGATCTCTAGTACTAGAAAGAGGAAAATGCACATGGAAGCAAAGAACAACCATGTTGCAGAGCTTGTCAACTATGTAAACAAATACAAAAGAACATTTGGTAGAGTAGATAAACAGGCAAAAGAAGTGACAAGTAGTAAATACATATCAGATGCCACAAATAAATCAAAAGCTGCATGGCAAATTGTCAGAAGTGAAATGTCTGCAGAAAAAACAAAAAGTTTTAATCATAAATTAGAAAGCGATGGGGAAATAATCACAAACTCCAGACACATTTGCAAAGAAGTCAACAGCTATTTCATAAATTCTAACAAAATTGACAATCTCCTTTCTTCACATGAAAGTCCCAATATAATGCAGCACAGATAAGTAGAATACAAATTCACTCATGTATCCTGCTATGAAGTGGCTAACATTATAAAATCCCTAAAAAAATCTCAAATCTGTGGGCTGGGATGAAGTTCCAACAAAAATAATAAAGGCAGGATGTGATAATATTGCATCCCAACTCTGTCACATAATAAATCAATCGTTTGATGAGGGCTGCTTCCAGACAGGCTAAAGTATGCAGTTCCACCTATGCACAAAAAGGGCAGACAAGAGCAGATAGGAAATTTTCACCCAGTACCAATTATTTCTAAAATATTTGAGCGAGTAGTGTGTAACCAACTAGAAAAATATAACAAAAAAACATAACATTATTGGTAATAATCAGTATGGATTTAGGAAGGGCCGAAGCACTGTGCATGCTATTAATGAACTAATCACTAAAATAAGCAAATGCCTCGATGACAAGGAGAGTGTATCCGGTATCTTCGGTGAGCTCAGTAAGGCATTTGATATGGTAAACCATACGCAGCTGCTCCTCAAATTAGCTTCTTATGGCTTCCATGAAAAAACCTTTAAACTGGTTCAACTCGTATCTCAAAAATAGGAAACAGAGGGTAATTGGGTTGGGTTCTTTGGGGAAGGAGACCAGACAGCAAGGTCATCGGTCTCATCGGATTAGGGAAAGATGGGGAAGGAAGTCCGCCGTGCCCTTTCAGAGGAACCATCCCAGCATTTGCCTGGAGTGATTTAGGGAAATCATGGAAAACCTAAATCAGGATGGCCGGACACGGGATTGAACCGTCATCCTCCCAAATGCGAGTCCAGTATCTAACCACTGCGCCACCTCGCTCGGTCAGAGGGTAATTATACAACATAAGGGCGACCCCGGGGTCCATACTAGACCCATTACTATTTTTATATTATATAAATGACATGCCACGCAAGGTAACTTCAGATATGATTTTGTATGCACTTGACTCAACAGCAGTAGTCTGCTGCAAAAACACTGAAGAATTAGCACAGAAAACAAAACAGACTCTTCAAGAACTAGAAAATTGGATAAATAATAATGCTATGAAACTAAAACGAACAAAAACACAAATTGTACACTTCAGGACCAAACAAACTGTTGAATATATAACATAGTTAAGTTATGAATGCAGAGAACTGATAACTGCAGACTCTGTTAAATTTCTGGGAGTGACCATAAATAAAAACTTGTCATGGACTGATCATGTGGACTGCTTACTGAAGCAGTTAAATAGCTTTGTTTATGCAAGGAGGGTTCTAAATAAAGAAACTGACTTAGCCATTAAAAAACTGTGAATCATGCATATTTCATATCAGTTGTAAGATACGGCATAATTTTTTGGGGAGTTGAAAAAGGAAGCCTCCTCAGTGTGTTCAAGCTACAGAAAAAAATTATCAGAGCTATGTCTGGAAGAAATAATAGACAATCATGCAAACCTTTATTTGCAAGCCTTACTTACTGACAATTCCTTCCATGTTTATATATGAAACACTTCTCTTTGAGTTAAAAACCCACATCTTTTTGACATAAATTCATTTACACATGCTTATTAAACAAGGCACAAACAAGATTACATGTAAACTTGCCACAGACTAGCATTATTTGAAAATACTCCATATTAGGTGGCTTTGAAGCTTAGCAATAAAATGTGTTCAAAGTTGAAGGACTGCAAGCTAGAACCCACAGGTGTAAACATTGAAAAATATTTAAAAAGCAAATGCTACTGTAGTGTGGATGATTTTATAAACAAGGAAGACAAGTAAGAGATATTGTTTTGTTTTCCTGTTTTTTCTACATTACATTCTATGTGTATGCTTATGTTCCCTTTTAATGGAGATATATGTTCTATTTATATGCGTCCATACTTATAAACTATGTATCGTCTGATTGTGTATCTAAATATCTAGATGTATACATATATACTACTTTTATGAAAGTATATGCTCTTTGAAGTATCTCCATATTTATAAACTAGAGAAACAAATATGAAAAATACTTAAAAAGAATGATTTTAAACCACTGGAAATTTTAAGAAAAAGGAAGAAATTTAACATGTAATTATCTTTTTATGTTGTAACGTGCTTCTGGGAGCACCCATATGCTTTATCTTAATGTATCTTGTTTTAAGGTATACTTAGGTAGGCACAGAATTATTCATTGACAAGTCACCAATGTTTCAATCGAATGATTGTATATAATATGTCATGTGACAATAAAGATTCTATTCTATTCTATTTCATGGCCTCGATGTGGAGGCTGAAACCTATCATGGACTTAAATAAACTATATCCAAGCAATTGGAGTGGCCTTTCATTCATAAAATTCTCAAGAGATCTTTCATTAATAAAATTCTCAGATGTTCATTATAGTCCATATACCTAAAAATCTTGCAGTGGGAAATGGGTCAGGAGGCCAAGAACCTATGAACAATAACAAATATTCCACAGTCAGAAAGCATGCTAGAAGTAGCCAAATCAAGCAACAAACAATTCAATGCCCTTTTTCACCTTTCTTGTCCAATTCCAGAACAAATTCATTCTGAAACAAAATCTCTTACGTGATTTGTAACAAAATTACACAAAATATTTATTTCTATTAACCCACTAAAGCCTCTCATAATTCCACAAGCCTTTCATAGTTCACTGTGATTTTCCTGACGTTTCTAGCTAAGTGAATTTCCCTTAGCATTTCCAATGTTCCATGCTTTGCAGACAAATTACCAGCCTGAAGAAAATCTGCAAAACAACCCAGTTTTCCTTTTGTATGAATAAGGAGATCATAGTTACATTACAAAATGTGGAGATTACATTGCAGTAGCAATCAAGGAGCAGAAAACAAAACTGGAATCCCAAAAATCCATGGGCAATAACATAAGCTACCAAAGTCAGCGTGCATGCCTGAGGCATGCT
Organism: Schistocerca serialis cubense; assembly: GCF_023864345.2. Classification (NCBI taxonomy): domain Eukaryota; kingdom Metazoa; phylum Arthropoda; class Insecta; order Orthoptera; family Acrididae; genus Schistocerca; species Schistocerca serialis. The sequence continues at coordinate 627,658,411 of NC_064642.1, read as the reverse complement.
GCGAGTGCACTCCGACACCACCACCACCACCACCACCACCACCACCACCACAACAACAACAACAACAACAAATGTTTTTTGAAAGATTAGTAAGTAGCAAAACAAGTGCCCCACTGTGGAACATAACCAAGTCTTGCCAGTTGACAAGAAAAACAACTTGAGCCTGTTGTGAGAGATGCAAACAAAGAACACAATCAACATAGATCACATCAAGCAACTGCCTTCTAACTTGAACATACTATAGTTTCAAACCACTGCAAGTCCATGTTAATCTACTTAGTAGGTGATATCCCACTTGCCTGAGTCCAGTGACCTGAGCATTTTGTAGTAAGCCTGGTGCCTAACAGTGTCACAAGCATCAGATTGTTACTGGAAACCAGATGTTGGAGAGTGGGAACATCACTTCAGACATTAATCTTCAGAAGGGATGGGCATCTTGACAAATTCTAGACGATGAGGAGATAACCACAACCAAGTGTGACAGTAGAACTGATTTTAACTTTCCTTGTAAAGAAAGCACCCATCTTTGGCAGCAAATAAGAATTTTGGTGGCCTTTTCCTGCTCATAATTGGCAGACAGTGATGATGTCAATGTTCCTCACAGGCTTGAGAGAGGAGAGAGGACAGAAATCATAGGGTGAATGTTCTGTGGTAGTAAGTTAGGAGAGAGTTGTAGGAAGGACTGAAAGTAAAGGCTGTCGTAATGTGGAGGGAATCCAGACGGCATCTGGGGGCAAGAACATATACAGGTCTGGGAGCAGTGCTAAAATTATAAATAAGTGAAAATCAAAAGAGAATTATCAGTCATCATAATACCCACACTGGCTATGAATTATGTGAACTTAAGTCATTAAACAAACTCTTTATTGGCTAGGAGTTACATGACTGAAGTCATAAAAATGCTGTCTTATTCTTTGTGTGGCTGCACAATCAATCTTATCGTGGCACATCGAAATCTTACAATGTGGACCCTCTCATTAGATGCAGTCCAAAATTTGGTGCAAACCTGTCCTTCCTGAAGCCAATGCCTTACATCATGGCCACAGTTAAACTAATTTTCAACACACTGCAAGTGATGACTGTCAATATTTGAAGTAACTAGGGGTGAAGATGAGAGAAGTGCACCAAATAAGTGTTTTGGCTATGACTTGAAGGCTGTTGTGCATAACTGGCACAGTAGATTAGAGAGAATGAGTAGATTTTGGAGTGTTGCATTTGACAACACACTACCAGTTTTACTAGAAGCAAGCAAGATACAAATGCTCTGGTTCAGTAATTTCATAAATTGTTGGCAATGAACAAAGAAAATTGGGTGAAGTGGAACAGTGAGGTGGGAAACAGATTACAGAATGAGGACTAAAGAGGGAGTGATAATAAGAAAAAAAAGGACTGCTAAATATTGATACCAACAATATTCATATTCATGAGTATGCATGGCAGTCTGCATAATGCTTAATCAACCAAGATAAACTTTCAGGAGGAGACTCACTCAGCGCAAATAAATTACTCTTATCAGGTAAGTTGTAAAGAAAACTGCCTGGAAAAATCTATTACAGACACAATATAAGGAAGTAATAGTGACAACTTCCCAACACACGGGACACAAGACTTATACAAGGGGGATACAAATGAAACTTGGTCACTATTGTAAAGTAATGGTACCAATTTTATTAACTCAAAAACGTAATTATACACAGTACACATACTCCAAAATAGTCACCAGAACTATTGGCACATTTATCCCAATGCGACACTAACCAGTCGATTCCAACCTTGAAGACGCTAGTAGGCTGCTGTTGGATCCAGTCACACACTTTTTCGTCAGTTGCGAATCGATGTCCATGAATAGCTTGTTTTAGAGGTGATTCTGCGGTTGTTCAAGACTAAAGCACTCACTTCTGCAACCATTTCCAGTGTGATGACACAATGAGCCTGTCCAGGACGACCACCGTCTTCCACTGACCCACCCACACCCCTCAAGGAATCGTTTGCACCATTCCACAACACCTGAACGACTCAGACTGTACTCACCGTACATAGCCTTCAACCATCGCTACATTTCACGGCCTCCAACTCCCTCCGCCGCCAAAACTCGAATAACTCCTCGTTGTTCCTGCTTACTTGCTTGCATGTTCAGTAGTGGACGATAACTTGTGTGACCACCTTCTCTTCGGCGTGAAACCCCACTGGCACTATGCAACATCAAATGGTATGCACGCGTCATTCTCCCTACCAACAGATGGTGTAGGCCAAAGGTAGACGCTCTGACCAGGCTTCATTTGAATGAACCTCCTCATATTTCCTTCAATCAAGTTGCAGCACTTTGCAAGAATTTGAACTGAAATTAAAGGAATTATTTTGCTCTAAAAAGAAGCTGGAGAAGTGTAAGAGAGTGATAAGATTATCATCAGTACAACAATTCCTATCCCTCGATGGAGCAGTACATAAAATAAGGAAAAGGCAACCACTCACCAACAACAGATAACTGTGTGGAGCACAATAACATATAACAGAAAATGGCATTCACACTAGCTTTTTTCGTTACAATAGCACACACATTCACACCTACAAAAACCCTAGCACACAATCCCGTAAAGTGCTCAACAGCTAGTGTGAAAGCTGTTTTCTGTTATATGTAACTGTTTTCCATGGACTGATCCGTCATAGCTGAGCGACTGCTTTTTCCTTATTTTACACACAACAATTCACATTAGTATAGATGATTTCATGGGTGAGGCTCTTTAACACACCATTTGAAGAGCAAGAGCAATGATTGACTATTTACCTCCTAGATCTCAAAAATCAGTCTTGAGGTTGGATTCCATTGGGAATCATGAGCTCAGTGACTGCAATATTAATATTGTAAACAAGAAAACTGGCATCATCGATTCTAAGAAGTTTGAAATCATGTATTACATGAAAGCGATTTCAGTCGCTGTGTGACGATATCCAGTGCAAATATTACAGTATTGATGACTCACGTAATAAAAGCACATTTTACAACTTCAACATGGCTGTTTTAATACATGCTTTTATTACGTGAGTCTTCAAGACTAATATTTGCACTGACGGTGTCACACAGTGACTGAAATTGCTTCCAAGTAATAAATGATTTCAAACCTCTTACGACTGATGATGGCAGTTTTCTTGTTTACAATTAAAAATTTTTGTTTGTAACAAAGAAAGAGATGATTCAGCTGCATGCTAAAATATCTACAGTAAATTTTTATTGTGATTTTGAGGGACAGTATTACTGCAGAACCAATAACATGAAAGGCAAAATATATTTAGCAATGGACCTTGCCACTGGTGAGGTGGCTTTTGTACCTCAGCAATACAGATAGCCGTGCAACAATAATTGAATAATTGATGGAATCTGCTACGAGGCCAAACATGGTTCCTGAAGAGGTGCCGCAGCCTTTATAGCAGTTGAAGGGGCAACAATCTGGACGATTATCTGATCTGGTCTTGTAAAATCAACCAAAATGATTTTATTGTGCCCATATTGTGAATAGCTGAAAGCAAGGGGTAACTCCCAAAGGAAAGCAGGCACTGTATGATTAAATCATGAAGGGATCCTCTTGGGTAAAATAGCCCCCATTTGGTTTTATGGGTAGGGACTACACAGGAGGTTGTCATCACCAGAACCAAACATGATATTATAGAGGTCGGAGCGAGTTAACATTAGATCCCTTAATCATGCAGGTAGGTTAGAAAATTTAAAAAGGGAACTTGATAAGCTGAAATCAGATAAAGTAGGAATTATTGAATATCGACGGCAGGAGAAACAGAACTCCCAGTCAGATGAATAAGGGTTATACAAACAAAGTCACATACGAGTAATGCAGAAGTGGGTTTAATAATGAATAACAGAATAGCACTTACGCTACTACGAACAGCTGGTGAACACATTAACGTACCCAAAATAGACGCTAATCCCACAACTGCCAAGTAGTACAAGTTTATTTGCCAACTAACTCCACAGATGATAAAGGGACTGAAGAAATAAATGATGAGATAAATAATATTATTTAGATATTTAAGGGAGACAAAAATTTGATTGTGATGAGGGGCTTGGAATTTGATAGTAGGAAAAGGAAGAGGTGGAAAACTAGTAGGGCAATACAGACTGGGGGAAAGGAATGAAAGAAAAAGCCAACTGATAGAACTTTGCACAGAGCTTAATTTAATCATGACTAACACTTGGTTTAAGAACCATGAAAGAAGGCTATGTACACAGAAGAGCCCTGGAGACACAAGAAGATTTCAGATTGATTACGTAATGGTAGGATACAGATTTTTACAGCAAATAAAGCAAGTGGGAGGGAATACAGACTTTTGAGGGGGAGAGAGAGAGAGAGAGAGAGAGAGAGAGAGAGAGAGAGAGAGAGAGAGAGAGGTTGGGTTGTTGTGGGGAAGAAGACCAGACAGCGTGGTCATCGGTCTCATCGGATTAGGGAAGGACGGGCAAGGAAGTCGGCCGTGCCCTTTTGAAAGGAGCCATCCCGGCATTTGCCTGGAGCGATTTAGGGAAATCACGGAAAACCTAAATCAGGTTGGCCGGACGCGGGATTGAACCGTCATCCTCCCGAATGCAAGGGGGAGAGAGATTCCAAAATGATTAAGCAGGTACAGCTAGAAGGCAAATGCAAAGATTTAGAAGCATGTTTCACAAGAGTAAAGACAGATGCTGCCTACACAAAAATTCAAGTGCCCTTTGGAGAAAAGAGAAGCAACTGCATGAAATCAAGAGCCCGGATGGAAAGCCAGTACAAAGCAAAGAAGGGAATGCTGAAAATCGAAAGGAATATATAAAGGAGGTAGCCAAGAGAAATGAACTAGAAGGCAATGTATATAGAAAGGGAAGAGGATGTAGATGAGAACAAGATGGGAGATACGGTAGTGTGAGAAGAATTTGGCAGAGCAATGAAAGACCTACATGAAAACAAGGCCTGCTAGTAGTTAGTTAGTTGGTTAGTTAAGTTACGTGTTCCATTGATCAATCTTGTGGTAACTGTTACGATGTAGAACATGCAAAGTGAATAAGTATTTTGTATGGAGTAGACAACATTCAATCAAACTATCGATAGCCTCGGGAGAGCCAGCCACGACAAAACTATTCCATCTGGTGTGCAAGATTTATGAGACGGTGAAATACTGTGAGATTCCAAGAAGATTGCAATAATGCCAATTCCAAAGAAGGCCAGTGCTGAGATAGTTCAAAAAGTCACTGTTGCAAAATACTAACACGAAATCTTTACAGAACAATGGAAAAACTGGTAGAAGCCAACATCAGGGAAGATCAGTTTGGATTCCAGAGAAATACAAGAACACGCAACGCAATACTGACCCTAGGACTTCCCTCAAAAGATTGGTTAAGGAAAGGAAATCCTACATTTATAGACTTAGAGAAAGCTATTGACAATACTGACTGCAATACTCTCTAGAAATTTTGAAGGTAGCAGGGGTAAAATGCAGTGAGTGAAAAAGCTAAACATTTGTTAATATCAAATACACATTCAAGTCAGCAGACTTTTTAGCCAGAGTAGCCACAGTCTGGATATATCATTTTGAAGATAAGACCACTGAGTTACGTATTGGTACCCTACATGAATTTTTGACTATTGACTTGTACAGATTGCATTTGCTGATGCACCTAAAATGTTGCAAAACTGATTGTGCTTATCAATAAAGGACTTACAGCTGAAGCAGTCTAATCTTCTAAACAGATTTAAGTGTCAGGGAGTCTTTTCTGAAGGTATTTGTCTAGAATGTGATCATGTATGGAAGGGAAACATGACTATAAACAGTTCAGGTAAGACAACAGAGGCTTTCGAAATGTAGTGTACAGAATAATGCTGAAGATTAGATGGATAGATTGTGTAGCTAACAAGGAGGTACTGAATAGAATTTGTTAGAGAAGAAATATGTGGCACAACTTGACTAAAAGAAGGGATCAGTTGATGGACACATTCTGAGATGACAAGGGGTCACCAATTCAGCATTGGAGTGAAGAGGCTTGCATAGGAGGGAGTGGCATAGAGAGCAGTATCAAACCAGTCTTTGGACGGAAGACCAACAATGTATGTAAAAACGGATTCAAGTCCCACACCCTTCGGGTTAAGGGATATTGTGCTGAGCAGCTGTTTGAATACTGGGTTACAGTAATGGATCAGGAAACACACAAGCTTGTAATGGTGTTAGTTACAAGGATTTATCATAAGCTTCAATTATCACATAGAGGCAGCTCTTAAAAGAGTATGCAGACTTAACCGCTAGACAGACTTAACCAAACTAAGACTACAAGGTGTATCCATATGTTGAAACTTCATGTGATGATATTATTTGATGACCTTATGCTAGGCCAAAAGACTTATACTTAATTCAAAAGATAAGGTGTATTCAAGAGCTGAACCTCCATTATCATGAGTGCTCTATCCTGTTATTGTTGGTTGGCTTGTTGATTTGGGAGGAGGGGACCAAACAGTGAGGTCATCCATCCTGTCACATTAGTGAAGGATGGGGAAGGAAGTCAGCCATGCCCTTATGATGGACCATCACAGCATTTGCCTGAAGCAATTTGGGGAAATCACAGAAAACTTAAATCAGGATGGCCAGACACGGGTTTGAACTGTCATCCTCCCGAATGCAAGTCCAGTATGCTAACCACTGCACCACCTCCCTCAGTCTGCTGTTGTTGTTGTTGTTACGGTTTTCAGATCAACGCCTGGTTTGATGCATCTTTCCATGTTAGACAGTCCTGTGCAAGGCTCCTCATTTCTGCTTAACTAATTACAACTTACATCCATTTGGAAAACAACTTGCTGTATTTTTATCCTCCACACTGTCTTCGTTACCAGACAGACAAATCCTTGATGCCTCACCATGTGTCGTATCAATTGGTCCTGTCTTTTAGTCACGTAGTATCATAAATGTCTTTCTTCCCCAATTTGATTCAGCACCTTCCCCTCTATTATTTGGTTTACCATAATTCTTATACAGTATCATCCATATTTCACATCCATGCAAGCTACACTCCACACAAACATGTTCAGTAAAGACATCGAAACACTTAAATTTATATTAGATGCTGGCGACTTCCTCTTTTTATAAATCATTTTCTTGTTATTCCCAGTCTGCATTTTATATCCTCTCTACTACAGCTATCATCATGTATCTTGCTGCCCAAACAGCTGAACTCGCCTAACACATTTAGTGTCTCCTTTCCTAATCTAATTTCCTCAGATTCACCAGATTTAATGCAACTACATCCCATTACCCTTGTGTTACTTTTATAGAGTTTCATCATCAAATATCATTTCAAGACAGTATCAATTCTGTTCAATTGCTCTCCCAAGTCCTGTATCTTCTGTGACAGAATTACAATGTCAAGCCTTTTATCAACAACAAATTGGATCTCGCGTAGATTACTACGCTCACAACTAAAACGCTGCAAAAACAAAGAAACAACGATTCTGAACATTACTGAAGAAGAAACAAACAAAACTGGTGATCCAGAGCAAACTAAACCCCAAGAAAACAGTTATGGCAGAAATAGCAACACTTTAAAATCACTGGGCAACAAATTCTGTTATTACAGTACCGTACTTCCTCACAGAAGCGGCAAACAAGGCACTTTCTCAATAACAACTGAATACAGATGCATTAGATTAATTTGTGTCAACACTGCCTGCAGCAACAGACATTAGCTTCAAAAATAAAACCTCTCTTGACTTGGCTTTTGTGAAGGATTCTTCACAGAGAAAGCAATAAAGTACCACACAAATGAAATGATGGCAAAACTATACAAAAATAATTATGCTGTGGGTAGATATTTTCTGACCTTGCCAAATCAGTTTTTGACTGTGTCAATCACAAAATTTTACTTGACAAACTGAAATATTGAAGTGATCCTCTTGCATGGACAGACTGTCTTAACAGAAAGAAAAGGTTCTTACTGACAGCCTGTGTCACAGGCATGAAGTTATCCTACGAAACATAACATTGGGGTCGCACAGGCACTGATACTATGTCTGAACCACTAGAAGTCTGAATACTTCGAGCTGCTAGTTTTCATTTATGGCAACTGCCAACTTTTAAGATCCAACAATATTACATGTAGCACAGTTGGAGTGTTTTGTTGTTCCCAAATGCAATGTTGCAATCTTTGGTCCACTGCAAGCACACTTCAAGAATGAGGGTTATGCATTGCAGTGAAGTAGGTGACAGTTTTGCTTTTGCACATGATCAGTCAACAGGAGGTAAAGAATGCTCATATTGTTTAATCCCCATAAACATGAGCACAAAAACAATAGCATAACTTATTTCTATAATGATACTTCAGGTAACAGTAACCATGACCATACAAGCATACAAAGTAAAGTTGAATAATAAACTGTTCAGGACAATTATAATGTATTGAGTTGTTTAGTTATTATTTTCTTCAGTTCATACTACGAAAGTTCCTCTTTGAAAAAAGTAACAATGAAATTAATCATATGGAGTACACCTGGAATCCAAAACTTTATCTGTTTTCATTCCTTTGAGATCTAAAACGTAAGTGGCAATGTCATCTAACGACAGCAGCAATCCTCAGAAATATTGCTTTCGATGGTATGTTACCTACACAGATCACTTTGAAACTTCCTGGTAATCAAACTAAAACCCAAGCATTTGTCTTTCACAGGAGATAGTAACATCATCCAAGCTTTCCAGCCACATCTCATCTCAGGGGCTAGCTAGTACCTTCAGTCAGCTGATATGTATCCATTATTTCTAAAACAACCCTCTTCCTGGGACTCTAGGGTAAAAATAAAGATAGAAAACGGTTCGCTACAGCTAATCTATTTGGAGGTGAGACCCACTAGAAATGGAAAAATGTTGGCCACTGGCAAGAGGGGTCAAGTTAAAATCCCAGACAGGCACACAGTTTTAAGCTGTATATGTAGCTAATGCAATGCCACAGTACAAAATATTCATTCTGATAATATTATTATACAACACTAAATATCTGTTTAAATACGTTGTCACAGTTAAAACACATCTGTGAGATATTGCGTTTTGTAACATGCAAAATAACCTACATAAAAATACTCACAATGTGTATCTTCAGTCTGTACCACATCACATAAAATCTATTAAAATTCTCTATTACAGTAAAGTGTGTAAAGTAAATCTAACCTCTGGACTTCACTGCACTGTGCACACTTATTACTTGATAAGCCAGACCCATAAGTAATAACAATACTATGGTAAAAAATACTGCAACTCTGTATGGACCAGCAAATCCCGAGACATAGCACGTAACCAGAAGCCAAACACCATAAGACATCATACAGAACTGTCGTGCTATCTCCCGTTTCCAAGACATTTTCACCATTACGATGTATCCCGCAATGGCTGCAAAAACCTGTTCAACAATGATTCATTTTAAACATTCGTACACTGTGTTTATGTAAGTAAATGCAACATTCCAAATGATTACTACAGACTGAACGAAGGCATATTCTCAACAATATCATGTCTATATCCTTTCAAACATATTTGAGGCACATACAATAGTATACAACATTAAAGTCTACAGATGAAAGTTAACTGTCATATACATATGCTATTCAATAATTAATCAAACAGCCAGTTTCCATTGTATAACAAAACAAAGCCTTTTAATTTGAAATGAAATAAAAATCAGTCGCTCTAGCAGATACTTCTTAACATTGTCACATAACAACATAGAAAAAAAACCAGTAATCTGGATATAAAACTCACCACATACTGATTAACTAATCCTGTAATAAAAGAAACTGCTCGACTAGCAAAGAATCCAAGACGAAGAATCAGACATACCATAAAACTTGGAGTGTAGTAGTACACAAAAAGCAAAATTGAAACGCTAGCAAAAAAGCCCACAATGTAATTTATGTATTTAACAGTAATATCGCCAATTATTTCAGATAAGTTATCAACTATCTTGATAGGTGCTAAAACAATGCCAATTATCAATGGCGTTGACGAAGCTGACAATGAATCAATCCATCCCTGCATTGCGGTAGACAAGGAATACTTGAAAGGATGCAGCACGGAACCACATAAAAGAGCCCATATTAAAGGTTTGATAAAAGGTTCCAAAACGTAAAACAATGCCACTCCCGCAATGCAACAAACAAACAGAAAAAATAGGGCAAGGGCATTGTACAGAGCTTGCTTTAGAGCTTTCTCGTGGCCCTGGGGTAATCCACCTAAAAAACTAAAGACATTATCCAAGGGAGATGTAATGAGTTCAGCACTAGACGTATTCTGTGACATGATTAAGCTTAGGGCGTTATTCTCTTGGATTCATACGGTGAGCGAAGTTACACCCACTTCCTAAATTTAAACCTGACGCAACAACACACTGTCCACACTGCGACAAAATGTGACACACAGTGCAGCCAACAATCCGACGATAAGAGTACATGTGATACGATGTTTCAACTTCGCGTCCAACACATGGAGCGTATCAAGAGATTTAAATGTGATACCGGTATCACAAGTGTGGACATTTAACAACCGAGTTATTTCAGTTTCATTACTTCTGAGTGGAATGTACGGGTACAAAATTAAACAACAAGCTTAATAAGTGATGACAGTAGTTGCGACGCTGTAAGGAAATAATTTGCCGTGTAGTTCAATGAAGCATTTATCCTGTAGGAAACCCTTTAATATCCCACTGCAATAATGTCGAGCTTATTCAGACATTTAGGCTACGGTGCATTTTACGTCGACGTTAAAATCATTATCAGCTGCAAATATGTGGTAATCTAAAATATGAGCACGTTTTATTGTCTAACCATCAAAAAATATGATTTCACATTTCCAGCTTACCATATAGGCTACAATTTCATATACCAATAATCCATTTTCGATTAATATAGCGTTTTATGTTCAGTATTAGTATATCGCCTTGTCTGTGACATCATTTCTGTAACATACAAATGGTCCTTTGTCACCAGGATTTCGTATATGTCATGTCCTTCAGTAGATGAGCACATGTTTATTAAATGGGAGCATTTTAGGTTAGGCTTCACCATGACTGTTACTGACATCAAATAAGACAACAAGTTTACTGTTTCGAGTCACTGTTTATTTATATCTTCAACTCGTTTCGAAGGTATAAACCTCCATCATGAGGTGGACTTACATATGTGTGTGTGCGTGTGTGTTTACTGTTTCCAGTCACTGTTTATTTACATCTTCTACTCGTTTCGAAGGTATAAACCTCCATCATGAGGTGGTCTTACGTATTTGTATGTGTGTGTGTGTGTGCGTGTGTACGATTTTGGGGTAACTTGAGGTACTGTCTCCAATGGTCACAAGATCCTTTCTTTGTCGTAGCACACTACATGTAAAGTTGTAAACTGTCATATTTTGTAAACAAAGACAAAATGTGGCAGTTTACACATACACAGTCGCGACCACAGCCTATAACATAGACTGTGGTCGCGACACTCACTGCTGCGAAAATTGCTACCATCTGACAGTTGGTGCGACACCAGCGCCCCGAGCGAAAACACGTAAAAAGAGCCCAGTATCCTTGATTCAATGAGATAAGCTACATCTTAATGATGATGAAATACTTTAGAATATGTGTATAACTGCAGCTTGCTCCACTGAAAACAAGAAAATATAAACACATATTCAAGCCTTTCTCGCCTTTTGTGGCTCAGATGCAGCAAACATTGTGGAATCGGTTTCTTCTATGTTGGGGAAACAGTTTTATTGCTTTTTTCTCTTATTATCGCGTCTACGTGGTTTTTCCCTTCAGCTACAGTTGTGGTAGCCTATCTGGTACGTTAAATAATATAGGTATTGCATTCCATACGAGTTACCTGTTCCATTAGCGAAGAAAACTTCCAGTTTTTGAGTAGATATACTACACCTGTCTGCAAAAGATCAGGTCTTCTGCTGTTTACTAGCAACTTTTTTTCGTAAAGAACACGACATTCTCCAGTAAATATCTGCAGGTTACAAGAAAATCGCAAATAAATTGTTCTGTAACGTAGCGGTTCACGCTTCCTAGGGTCATTAGGAAACCTAAAAAAGAGAAATGTGTCTTCTTGGTGTTGCTGCAATTTAATGCGCTGTAGACTCTCCTGTTTGTCAAACCACTCTACAGACCAATATAAACAATTGCGATTCGCTTTCGTTTTCACAAGATCTCGCCGAACTCAACAACATAACTTCCTGGCCGCTTGGCATGCTGCTATCACATAGGTAACAAAAAAGAGACCCGAGTGTCGCGACTGTTAGACTGTGGTTTACCTGTGATGTGTTACGAGAGAGAAAGGAGCCTGTTACCACTGGAGACAGTGCCGCAAGTTACACCAAAATCGCAACACAACACACGCATATGAGATATGAACACATGTAAATCTACTTCATGATGGACATTTAAACTTTTGCAACGTGTTGTGGATTATGGATACAAATAAACAGTGACAGGTAACAGTAAACTTTTCGTTTAATTCGAAACATGTACTCGTTTTTAATTCCCATGTCATGCATTACAACTCCTGCTCTGGGGGTGGGGGTGAAAGTGTGTTTCTGTGCATGTATGTGTGTCTGTGGGTATATGTGTGTGTGTGTTTTCGTAATATTTTGTTTGTTGTGTATGTGGGTATGTGATTTTTATGATGTTTTTCTAGGCAACCTTCGGATCTTTTAAGAAATTCCCATTTCGTAAATTCAGTTTTCCATTCTTTTCTTTTACTGCATTTGACTGTTTTGACGTATTTCATTGTTGTATTACACCATTAGGTATGTTTTCGTGTACTCCCGTACATAATAGAAATTTCGCAGCTATCATTCTTCTTTCGCTTCCCAGCACTAGTATTAGTACGGCTTTTTCGATCTGTCCTGGCAATATTAAAGGCGAAACGCCCGACGCAACTAAAATTTCTATCCCGTCCTTCAGTTGACCTTTATACTGACACTACCTATTCGACAAGAACGACATATGTAACACTTATGAGATTTACCTATATATGTCAACTGGAGAGCGGGATACAAATGTTGTGTATAGCTATATAGCTCAAATAAAGAATGGGATACTGTTGTCACTGCTGTGATCAAAACTATAACTTTCAGTCGATACTAATAGGATCGAAGGCGGAAAACAAACTGTAGCCCATAGTGAAGTACAGGATACAAATTGTATATGTCATCTTATTGCCTCTTCGCGTAGTTCAACTGAGGTAAATTGCAAATGTAACGTACGTCCATTTCCACATTTTCGTTAGCAGTGTACATATATATAGGTCAACAGAAGTATTGGATACAAATATTATGTATGTAGCTCCTTCTACCGTCGGTAGTATTAGTATCTACATAAGAACAGACTATTAATGGTAGTGGAGGCGAAAGAAACAACACATGTAAAATTTGTATCCCGTGCTTCAGTTGACCTATATAGTTCAACTGAACAACAGGATATTAATGCTAACGAAAACGAAGAAATCGACGTACGCTAAACTGGTATCTCGTACTGCAGTTAAGCAATACAATTCGAATGAGGTTCGAGATACAACCCATTTATATGTGACGTGAGGTATTCTATGCCACCAATATTTCCATCCATTTTTTCCCCTTCATTTTCCACGGAAATAATACGATACAAGCACGTGATATCCTTAACATGAAAATACTACTTGCCTTATATATGTCAACTATATTTTTCGTCTCTCGTATTCCTCTTTTCTGAACAGTCTTGTCAGCTCTTTCATCTGTGTAATAAATGCTCTCTGGCCAATCCTGACGTCATTGGTCAAAGCCAATGGGTTGTATCCCCTCCTTCACTAGACCCGTTTAAATCAGTCTAGTTACTTATATGTCACAGGGTTATTTGTACAACATAAGGTGTCTTAATGGTCCAGAACAAATCAGTTGACACATTACAAAAATTGTTAGCTTATTCTCCAGTTAGGTGGTATTCTACAGTGGTACAATGTGTTTCCCACAGTTTTCTAAGCATAGAAACGAATAGTTATCCTGTGTGTGTACAACCAGGACTCAAAAGTAGAATATACTAGTATGATATATGTCTGGGATTACATAATCTAAAAAATATTTGTTTTGTATTTCTAACACTATTACGTCATTAGATAAGACTTCAGTAGTAACATTAGTTGTCTTTTTCTAAGTTATAGTCATCTGCTCATCTGTGAAAAAGAGAAACAGATGTGAGAATTTTTCCTTCTAGCATTATGAACACAGTTAATCCTTCTAAACTGTAGTGGATTTCTTGCAACAGTTTTCAGGAGGGATTGCATCCCTTTGTTCTGTGATGCTGTAGTTAAAAAAGTTGCTCCTTAAACAATTATTTACAAGATAATTGTGGGACAACATTGCATAAATAGTTTAAGTTGGTAAGGTTCACTTTTTTAGTAAAGGGATTTTTGTGGATGTCTCTGTGAAAATCATCTCTAGTTCTTGTTTTGTAGTTATGAGTCTGTTTGTTCATCACTGAAAATTTCTGGTGACTTTTCAGAAACCTCATACTTTCTTAAATGTAAAAGCCAGGAAGCGTCCATACTTTATCTTCTTTACACATTTCCCCGTATGGCGCTCTATGTAAAACTTATTTCATTAATTAATATTGATATTCCGCTCTTTAGGAGTCAGTTTTAATTGAGAATGGGCTAACTTCTAGAACACAAGTTAATATTTCTTTCAGACTGGTTAGTTGAACTTTTTTCTTTTACAGTATGCCTGGTGCAATTGATTCTAGTACTTGTGTCAGCTGGAAAATCAAACAAATTTAGCTTGTAGTATGTTATATGGGAGTTCTTTTATATGTATGAGAAGCAATATTATACCTACGATTGATCCACTGGAACTTCATCAATGATTACTCCTCAGTTATGACATTTTCTCTATTCTCCATATCGTATGTTGAATTATGCAGAACAACAGTCTGGATTATAATTATGAAGCATATCATGAAACAACTGTTAACCATATCATTAATGTGATAAAAGTTGTTTTTCTAACAAAATGATGTGCACATTAAGTCCAATGGGAAGACAATACAGCTGCCACTGTTTGGGTTTTTGGGTGGGCAACATGGTTTTTATAATACTGAGAAGCCTTAGGCCACGATCAGGTTATTCAGAACACGTGTGCACAGTTTCCAACATTATTATTCTGGCAAGTAGAGTTTCTGTGCACACTGAAAACTGTCACAAGCATAAACTTCCCTTCCCCCCTCCTGCTGCCACCACCCCTGGTCCCATCAGTTTAGTTTCATCGACTTATGTAAACCAAATTACATGTGGGAACTCCTGATTATGCACGCTTGGATGTCATGACAGAAATGTAAAAAAGAAAAGAAAACCGTTAAATTTATTTGTTATATATCAATTTTCCACCATCCCTCGCGAGTTTTGACAATGGCCAAAGATAATTCAGTCTGTTTTATTTTGTTTGCTTTCACACTTCTTAATCTGTTTATTTAGTTACTGGTTCTTGAATAATTAGTCATATCGTTGGTAGGCAATGAAAACCTCGTAACTCAAATTGGTCAAATTTTACAGGAGAAACAAAAAACTAATTATGGAAATCACATGAGGACCTGATTAGTCAAATGTAGTGGTTTCTGCTACACAATATGGATCCGGTCATTGGTACATAAAACTTTATTATGCACTTCAAATTGTCTGCCGGTTTTTGGAGTTGCGAGGTTTTTACAGTTTTTTTTTGGTAGTGATGGATATAAGAGGCATGTAACGAGTGCACGGTTAAGAACTGAAATGAATTTGTTTTAAAAAAACTTACTTAAATTTTGCATTATTTGTGTATTATGAAATATCTGTAACGATACATTGTTACAGATATAAAGTGAAATGAATAATTTCACATTGATCAAAATATTGGAATCTGGATGTTAATAAATTACAGTGTTTAAAAAACATAGAAACAATGTTGTTAGCTTTAATTAACCTTTTATTACTGTAAACATTTGTGCTGCTGATTAACATTTATTACTGTTACTATTGCTGCTACACTCACAGTCATAGGTGGCTGTAAAGAAGTTTATTTTTGGCTGCATTTTTTTAGACATAGACATGTTCTCTCATTACAAATGTGAGGCAGTGTGTCATAAAATGAATGCACATCCTTAGGAAGGACCAGCTTTAATTGTTGCAAATGCGTAAACTTTTCTGCACTGATCTTTAGTGGTCAACTGTAGAGAGGGGGGACTGTAAATGAGCTGGATATGTTTGACATCCTTCTTGGAAGTGGTTCCCATGTATCGCTGAATTTCAATTTATATTCCATTTTTCTGGAGGGATCATACTTGAGACACCAGATATCAGTCACTGTTGGATCCCTGATTTTGGATTCTGGCCGAATAGACGAATACAACGAGACTTGATAAACGTGTGGTCCAAATAACTGACAACATAAGGTCTAGGACTTTGTGTTGTGGTAGCACAAACTTCTACATAGCCAGGAGGAGTATAAATGTGTCTGTTTTTAACTTCCTTTTTATTGTGGAGTGCATAGAATCACACTCCATTTGAGTGTGACCTTTCTCCAGAAATTTTTGCACTATTGTAATGCCTTTCTGATTGGCGAGATGAGCCAGTGCATTACTCATGACTGAGTTTCGATTCTGGTACGTGCATCCGTCAGTATAGAAAATAGCTTCTGAATCATTTTGGACGTACGTTTCTATAAAATGCACAAGTATACTGGCAAATTCCAAAGCTGTTAGTCCACCTTCACTCTCGTGCCAAAGGTAACAATAACCATCGTCACTTTTTAAATCATAGATGGTAAAGTTGTGGACCTTCAGTTTGCTTTTATAGTACAGTGCAGAAGTGCTTGAAGGTCCATTGTAAACACTCTAGCTGATCCTAATTTATCACTATTTTTCGCTTCCCTTGCCTCAGTTTTTCGGGCCATATGCAAAGAGTATTCATTGTCTGAGAGATTGCCTGTCTGGTGAGAACAACAAAGATCGCACTGGTCCTTTTTAGGCGAAAATAAGTTAAGATTATTTTCATCGAATAACTCGCAGAACTGTTTGTAAGCAGCTGGGATTTGTCCTCTTTTCTTGCAAAATTGTATATATTCCCTATGTAGTTCTGATTTACTCTGCCAGTTAGGTACCAAGCAGAGTTTTGTGGAAGAACGGTGGCAGTAATGCGATTCCAGTTTCGGCAACTCTGCAAAAAAATCTGATGCTGATTGCCGTACACCTGAAACTTTCGTTGGTCTCTCCTGCATTTGGAGCCCTTCTGCAAGCGTTCTTCCTGATGTACTAGGTGCCCATGTTCTGACACTCCATTCGCCTAAGCACAAAGTATTCAGAAACATAGTCTTGCAGACAGTTTTTCTCTGTCCTTCTATTACAAAATTGTAATATAGTGTGTTAAAACGGTGAGATTTACTAGATTCTGAATTATTTCTGCGGATTTTAACTGGAACGTAGTAGACATGACTTCTAACAAAAATTTTTCTTTCACCCCAAGACATATCCTGCCAGAAATGATTAAATATTAGCTGTGTCTCCTCTTCTGTGATATCCTCGCAATTCCTGTTCCGATTTAAGGTAGAATGTTTACAAGTACATCGTGGTTTCATTTCCCTCCTACTTCTGCTCATTGTTGGTCTCTTTTTGCCAAACTCATCTTTTTGCATTCCTAAATAATCCTGTCCCCTCATACGTTTTTCTTTCTGCAAACTTTGAAGTGATTGATTGCTTTTCCTTTTACGGCACTGCTTAGTACTTTTTACTCCCACATCAACTTCGTCATCGTCGTCTTCCATTCTGCTGGTACTGCTATGGTCATTTTTGTTTTGATCTGGATCATACACATCACTACTGCCACTGGAGATATCGTCCTCGCTGCTGTGTTCGAAAAGAATTTCGAACTCAGAAGTGGAATTCGCCTCTGTATTGGCTTCTTTTCCCGCATTATCTGTAGTGTAAACAATAATGTCATCAATAATATTTAAATAATTTAATCACCTCAACTTCCAAACAAGGATCTTACTTGAAGTTACAACAATATGAACTATGGTTTACCTTCGTTTTGTAGGTCTTCTCTTTCCTTTGGTGCAGGACAAGGAGGAACCTGACTAGAATCTTCTTACAGTGGTTTTATACGATATGATCCGTTGTCGGCTTGTTTCACAAGGTGAAGAGTGAATTTACTCTTTTTACCCATAGCTGAAAACGAAGTAGTTACTGTAGAATGTATAGGATTCTCTTTAGTTCTAAAATTAGAACCTCGTATGTACCGAGTGCAATCTACTTTACGCGCGATGAAAAACTCGGAAGTCAACATTGTATTTAACGTGGTCATTATTAATTCTGTATATTACAATACAATATATAAATACCTAGAAATACTAACGCTTACCTGTAGCAATAAAGCAGTGTTGGGTCTGTCAGTCAAAAAAGTTACGATCACATCAAAAAACGTTTTAATCTCGGAGCAAGTGTTCGCTCTGCACACTAACAATGGCGATTATCGGAGATGCGAGGTTTACAGCACAAACTACATATCGCTGGAGATGTGAGTTTTTCATTATTGCCGCTAGATGGCAACACCATTCAACTCGAAGAAGGAAGATTTCAACAGCCTATGTGGCATAATTGTCTACATTTGGTAATGCAGTTACGTGGATTTCATTGTCAGATGGAGTTACGAGGTTTTCATTGCCTAGTGATGATATGGAAAAGAACTTCTGTGAAACCATTCACTCACTTAACATCTACAAGTAAAGACCATGCCTTTGTGATCACAGAAGCGAGTTAGATGTAGGTGGAACTGAGAAGAAAGAGGTACTTAAAGAAATTGTTAATGTATGTTTTCCCATTGCAGCTCTCTACAAGAGGATATCATGTAACTGCTTAGAATGCGAATAGATATACTTATTTAAAACTGCTAAATAGTAATGTTCACCTTTAAATCTCACTGAAGAGTCTCACCAAAAATGAATGATAAAAGAAAGATTCCTCCACCAGGTGCTTGTACCGAAAATTTAGACTGAAACTGATAATAATGAAAATGTCAATAATGTTCTTGTGTGATGTAAACTTGGTAGTAGAATTTAATACTCAATCTTGTAGCAATCTTGGCACATTGTGGAAATCATCAATAAATGTTCATGAGTTGGAATGAGTTTTTTTTATTACTGTGTAGGTGGTATGCAGCTATGAACAACTGGTGTTACAAACCATGGAGGTAGAATAAGGGGAGATGGCGCTACAGACTTACGCTGTACGTTGTTTTGAAGCCAGTGGGTGGGGCCTGCTGCCATCTTGGATCCCCCAAAACATTAGCAGACGAGTGTTTACAATTCTTTCGTGTTCGTTATTTCGGTCGTGTGCACGCGATATTTATTTTATATAGTAAATGTTACACTGTTTTAGTGAACAACACAGCATAAGGAACGCAACTTCAATCGTTTTTCTGGTCTTAAATGCATATTCGATGCAGTACTACGACACCAAAATATGAAGCTTCTGGCCTCAGTACTGTAATTCCTTTTTGTTTATACAACGAATACCCGAGAAGAGAAGTATGTGCTGTGAAAAGCGTGCTTTCATAATCCATTTCTATTCACTTTCATTGTGTGTGTGCCGATAATTGATAAAGCCAGAACTCCAAAACAATGATTGATAGTTTACAGGCACCGATTTGTATTCGTTGCATTTTCAAATGTTCAGGTTTGCAAGAAAGATCCCATAGATCTATGCAGGGACGATATAAACAAGCCAGCTGTCGTGTCAACAAAGTGAAAGGTTCGTTAAATTACGAAGGAAAAGAACGGAATTTAAGATTGTCAGGCCCATCGTAGTTTACACATCTACTTTGTTTTTAAATTGTACCTACCAAGTGACATTCAGTGTGGCAAATAACATCAATTTACAGGTTAACACGACAACACAGTGATTAATATAATGATCTAAGTAGCCTGGACATTGATAGGGAACTTTGATTTAACAAATATGTAAACCTTTAAGTACTCATAATTTAACCACTGTAACATGTGTTCCACATATTTTACTGAAGATTTAATTAACTACATGAAGTTACACTACTTTTATATTAAATTATCGCATTTTAAAACATTAGTCTACATTTTCAGGATATTTATTGCCAGGACATTTCAGTTACTTGGGAATAACCAAACAATGAAAACCAAGTGTATTGCTCACCTCCAGAGAGTTCTTCGCATTGGACTGATAGGAAATCTAAAGTCAAATCACAGAAATAAAACCGTAATGTATTACTTCACAGTGCATCAGATTTTCAAGTATATATAAGAAAATAGCGATTAAATAAGTCCACTTAGGGATGAAATGTGATTTGTTTAAACTTTAGACTACAATCAGAACGATTAGTACACCAGTAAGCGACGCAAGCCGGCATTTTTTTATCAAAACACTTCACGACTACACGAAATCAAACTACCAGAAACGAATGTTTTGGGGTAGCTAACATGGCGGATCTTGACTTGGGTCGGCTTCAAGTTTGTGACGTCATGACAACTCCTCTTATTTTTACCTCCATGTTACAAACTGACTACACCTTGACTCTCTGAAAACTGTCTATGATCTGTGTGATGACAGTGCTGTTGCAATCTGTTTGTGCTTCTAGTATCAATCAAGCGTATTGTTTAAGATGCAAATTTGCAAAATTACAATAGAAAATTAATACACAGAGATAAACTATGGAGGGTGTAATTTAGGTACATTATTTCCTGATGAGTATGTATAGGCAGTTTGTGAAATAAACAGTTCAGATGTGTGAAACAAGATAATATACAGAAATTAACAATGTGAATTACATGTGATTAATTTATAATCAAAATATAATTTGTGTTACTTTCCTAACATACTCTGGAATTACATATTAAATATGCATTCATTTAATAATAGCCACATCGTTCAAAATGATTGCTAGGGCTGAAAATCAGTATATATTTACATTATGTTTAATTATAATCAATGTTGCATGTATTTTATAATGGTGTTCTGTTGTACTGCAAACTTTGAGACGTAATGCATATGATGTGAGTAGAATATCAGCCAAATATAAATTCTAGTGAAGATTGGTGGCCATTAAATAATGAAACTGAGGCAATATTTTCCTCTGGTCTTCAAATACACACTGTAAGTATTGGCATGACTGCTGGATGTTGATTTCATTTTGCTGTGACCAAGTAGGATTACTGAAAATGCAGCATAGAAAAACTAGCTGTATTTATGATACCTATGATCTCTCTCACAACCAGAATAAACATGAGATAAGCAATATTAAAAATAAAGAATGTATTTTTATATTTTGTGCAGAAATATTAGTGTTTTCAATGTTGTTATATCCATTAATATTCTCTGAAAGTTGTCACTTGACATTATAGAAACTGTTTGTTGAGTTGTGCTAGCTGTGTTTTGAACATTTGGTGGATTTTTCAGTACTGTTGTACTTTTCAAGTTTTGAAACAAATGTTTTTTCAGTTATTGTGTATGGTGTTTTACTAACAAGGTGGCAGAGTGTAAATGATCAAGTTTTCATCACCTGACAACACAATGAGCATGCCACAGACCATCTCTATGTCATAAAGGCCATATTAACCGCATTGCCAGCATGGTACAGCTTGCAGTGCACCAGATTATGTGAGCTATAAACAGCCCCAAGCTGAATTTTTTGTGGTGATCTGTTTGTGAAGGGTTTTGTATATACATCCCACTGGTTCTTTGCATTGTATGAAAAATAGAATCACATGAGTCCCATATTCTTGAGTTGTATATTACTGTTATTGCTATATGCAGATTACCACACATAATGTGGAAAACGGCTTAGCTGGAATATTAGAAAAACTAAAGAAATTTGAGGAGCTAGATCAACTGTGAAAGAAAAGCCACTGTAAAAGAGTTATCTGATACTATTCATATACTTGTAACTCTAAGGGAAGAATAAAAGAAACAGAAATATAAAGAGATGAAGAGATGAGGTATCTGTAAAAGTAGATAAAATTTCCATAATAAAAGAAACTTAACAAACTTACCTGAGGAGTTACAGCTTGAAATGGAAAAACAATTCGATTTATTCCAGAAAGAGGTCCAATAATCGTTCGGAGATGTTGACTGTAAAATAAAACACAGAGGACTATCCACTTGGGAGTTCAAAAGCATAAACAGTCAAATATTGGACATGCAAAATCGAATACTTGTGTTAGAACATAGTAGAGAATTGAATGATGTAACTAGTGGTGCAAACACTTTGACTAATTGGGTAGAACGATTACAGGAATTTTTGGAGCTTAAAGTACAAAAAAAGTAGCTTATGCCAAGTATTGCACTTAATCCTGTGGGCAATATAGGAGAGAAGCAAAAAAGAATTTCTGTGTCCTAGCGAGTGTGCTAGAGTAAAGCCTGATTAAGTCTGATTATGGAAAATCCTTCAGAGGAGGAATTAAGCTCTGAACACTCTGTTTGTCAGGGAAGTTTGAATACTAGTGGAGGCACTAAGATGTTTATCATGTTTAAGCTTATTGTAATTAATGTGTGAACATTAATGAATATTTGAGTGGAATACTAATCTGAGAATGTGTTTCACATAATGTGTTATGTCAATTATTGTCAGTCAAAGAAGGAAAGATTGTTGGAAGTGGACGCAATAATATTTCATACATCCTATGTTACATGGATGCACTGTGTTTATGAGTAATAAGTGTAATGTTTACTGCAATGGTTGCAAGTAAAGATGTATGATGTATCTATTCTCCTTACCCTGCAGGAGGCTACCGTTTATTGTGATGAGTGCACCTGAAGATCGTTACGAATACAATGTCTCGCTTAATCTAGCACACTGTCATGCTTTTTTTATTTTATGAGTGTTATAGGAATTTTTTTCTTTATATTTTTTAGTTTTATTTACTTACCTGAGTCTCAGTGGTTTAAACCTAAAGCAGAGGTTTTGAACTAAGTGACAAACACAACTAGAAATACCTTTGGTTATTAGACATCAGGTGTTAGATTAATGGTATAAGACAGTTGCTGGAGTAGTGGTGCTGCTTTATCATGAGATGCTAATGAAGTACTAAAATTTATGTTTATAATGAGTAGTGTAATTGTGTCATCCTGATGCTGAAAAGTATTACCAAAAATAGTTATGTGGGCAAGAAAAAGATTTATACAATATCGATATGATAAAGAAAATAAAATATCCAGGTGTACTTGCACCCTTTCACATATTTGGCAAAGTGACATCCATTGGCAGTCGAAGTTAACTTCTTCATTACTTCATATTTAGTCCTTCATGAAGTAATTTCTTCCTCTCCAATTATCCTGTTGTGTGTAATCTACATCCATATTTGACTGACCTATCATAAACTATGAAAGGAACAGGGAAACCCTGTCATTTGAGTGTAAAGGACATACTTTCGTGAATAACGATTACATGCTTTATTTTAATAAAACATATGTTCTTTTGTATGTTCTGTGCGAATGATTTTCTACCTTTTTCTCTCCTCACATAATGCTAGGGTTTTGTAAGTCATATATGGGGGAGATTAGGTAATGTAAGACGTTGAGTAAGTACTATAAGTCGTTAAATACAAAGGTGTTTGCAAACAAGTACATACATTATACAATGGTAAAATACAATGAGTGACTCTGGACTTACAAACTGATGAACAAAAATTAGTTTCTACTGATGCACTGCTGTGTAATTGCTATTGGTTATTTGTAGGTGTGGTATGGGAACCTGTCTTTGTGGATCTGTCTTCTTTATTTTTTGGTCCTAACACACTTTTTCTTACCTTTCATTCCTTTCTTCTCCAACAGGAGTACCAAATACATTTTCCCTCTGTCTAGGTTCATATGTTTCTATCGCTGAAATCCTTCTTTAATCCATGTCACATTGTGGTATTACAAACTGTTTTCACAGGAAAAGCCAAGAGACGATTCAGGTAATCCAGGGTAACAAACATATGACATAGTGACATAGACAGTAATGTCTTTCGAGTGGTAAGATAAAGTATCTTTGGTATTTTGATGTAAAATATGTGTTAGCGGCGTCAAATAAATGGGGAGGGGATACAAGAAGGTATCCCTGAAGGAAATTGTGATGCACTATCACAGCTGTGAAAAGGAAATGGTGTATATGCAAGTCCTTTGACTGCAGTAAATGCTAATGGATGTTGTTGCTCGCAAGACAGCACTGAGCGGTAATCACTTGTCTAACAAATGAGGAGCGAAATTAGTCTAAATGATTAGTTTATCCCTGATAAGAGTGCGCTAGTGCATAGAAGACTTATATAAATGTAAGAAATTCTGACAGTTATTAATATGTTATGTCTTTTAATATAAAATGAAGGGATTAGAGAGCTATTAATCTCGTTGTGTTAAATAAGGACATAAACCCTTTCTATCTCAAAAAATTCTAGAACCTTGTGCTGTTACAGATGATGATGAAACAATAGTCAACAGCAAATTACCCTTGTGTAAAAGCTAATATCTCTCATAATTTGTATTCGCATATGAAACAATGTTACGATTAAGTATCTACAAGTTATTAATTTGAACAAGTTACATTAAGAAAAAAACAATGATACTAAAACAATATTCTGTTTTTTAATTTCAAAAACAAAAATATGTGATAGACCAAAAGGGAAAATGCAATACTTGGGAAACAAAGTAATAACAAGTCGGAGACTGATCCATGAACTATGCTTGCCTGTGTATGTCATTTGGAAGGCATAAAACTGAGCCGGATTTTAAAAGATCTTGAGTCATATCATGATAATAATTTAATAAAGAATATAATGATCGTATTTAGTTAAGTATGTTGTTTCACACAACATTTTTCATCTTAATTGGGGAATCTATGGTGAAACATGTTATCAGTCAGATTAGTTTCTATAATGAAGAGTGCAATGAGATATGGGCACATACACGGCTTTCATGTACATTATATTAATAGTCCTTTCCTAATTTGCATACAGATAAATGCGTACATTTTTGTAGCAATATGAAACTGAAGTGAAAGGGGCCAGTCGCTCAGCTTAGGATACAGAAGTGCAACGTGGAAATCGACTTTCAGAAACATTAGCAAGGCACAACAAACTGACCCTCACCACAGGGAGCCAATCTTAGACGACAATGGTCTGGGCCCTCACCACTGTGCATATCTGAGGGATGTGGAAAAAACCCTCTGCATCTCAGTTTTAGTAAATATGCTTTTTGCGTGATCTTGTCATGAATAGCGCATGGGCTTCGCAGGAAAGACACCTGTCGTGGCGAAACTTAAATGCAGTAACAAAAACTTGGACACCAATTGAATGAAAGGGAAGCAAGGAGGGAGAAGGCGACGGTATTGTGATGCCGAAGTTAACAAGGAAAACAACAAGCAAGCAAGAAACTACCAAGCACTCCCATTGACCAATACCATTGTTGATGAGAGGCAAGGCTACGGTGATGTGAGGGAAGTTAATGACAATATAGCCAATTGCGTAAGGAAAATTGAGGTTCTCTTCTCTCAATAGGCATTGAGTGTTGCACAGGGCACTTAACGTCCTATGGTAAAGTAGAGAGAGGTTTTCTGTGAAAATTTTTGGTTCACTAGGCTCTGTTTCAGCCATATTCGTGCTGAATCCCTCATAGATCTCCGAAGTACAGAAAACGTGATGGGTCCTTCTAGTTAACGTTCTGTGAGTGCAATATTGTGCACATTGCCCAGCTTTGACGAAAGTAGAGAGCCATTTTCTCTTAGCCAAGAACACATACAGTCTTCCTCTTCACGGAAACTTAGGGAAGTTTGGACTGGTTAAATTCAGTTGGAGGTCAGATTAGTGTTATTAGGTTGACAGGTACAAGATACATGACATGCAGCAGTCAGCCACCGCCGCACTCTCACTGCACACTTCAAAAGGTAGAGGAAGCATTACTGAGACACCAAATGCTGAAGTGAAAGTGTCCTTTTTATATTGTCAGAGTGAATATTTCTGGCAGAAATTTCTGTTGAGATTTCTACTGGCACTTTTGTCATATTTCTTCATGTTATATTTTATTACGTTTGATAGATATACTCTTATTGCCTCACATTTTTAAAAAGGGATCGTCTTAGACCGTATAAGATATTCCTAAGATTACCATTTTCGCATACTGACCCAAACGTGTCTGGTAATTTATCCAATACAAAATTTCTGTGCACAGGGAACATCCTTTTTGTTTCTCCTGAAATAGAGGTCCCAGTTCCTCATTGATATATTCTACGAACACTAACAACAGCTGTTCTTCTGATGTCTAACACTGGGAGTGTCTGGGATCTCTCTACCTGGTAGGTTCTGGGTTCAGAGACTTAATTTTTTCGTTTCAGAGCACTCCTACCACACTAAGTGGTAGGATAGATTACAAAAATACCAGAGCACTCTGTATGTTTAATAATGGCGACCTTATGAGAGTGCTTAAATCGTTGTTATTCTGATCATTAATAGTACAGGGCCAATATCCTACTGGAAATAAGAGTTGAAAATTTGCCAATACATTTAACTATTAGTTACCAGGATTCTAATTTGATTGATGTTCTGTGAGTTAGTGACAGTCATGAGGTGCTTTATCCTGATAGAAAAACAATTCTTACTCCAAAATGACGCTAGGATTATTTAGGGTAACCTGCCAGTGAACTGCTGGAAAAACAGTAAGAATTTTCATAATGTTTATGAGGGTCTAACTGCGTAATGTGAACTCTGAATACAAAGAAATTTTAGGACAAGAGGAAAGTGTTTTAAGGATGAAGATTTTGGTATAATAATAATCAGAATTTCTTTGATATAAACTTTATTATATAAACATTTATGTCGGTTAGTAATTTAAAATTTTTCCTGCCAGTCCTAGTTTGAAGTCTATAGACTGATTACCTACTTTTCTTAGATGCTTAAAACTTTGTGCACACATTTATGAGACTGTTATCAAAAAAGTAGACTACAGTCAAATGATGTCAATCAATAGTTTTTATACTATAAATACATACATTAGACAATCAATAGTTTTTATACTATAAATACATACATTAGACAATTAAAATTAAGGTAATTTTTTATAATTAATAACACTATATTTTTCCTACTGGTGACATTAAGCTGGCTTCTGTAGTCTCCTTTCCTCCAAATGGTGGCCTGAAATATCACAAAAGCTTTCAGACCTCTAGCTCAATTTTTTTAAATGAAATAAACATGTCGAAAATTTTGATTCTTGGGAAATTCAGTTTAATGGTACATTTCATCTGTTACTCACTGCTGCTATTCTTAAAACCCTCCAGTAGCATCATATTCTTGGTTTGTGTGTTCCTCATCTTCTCTCTTCCTTTTCTTGCTCCTCTTTGCTATTCTCACTGCTTCAGTTATCTCACAGACCCATTTTTCGCCTTTGACCACTCTCAAGGAATCAATTGCCATCAGTGTTTGTCTCACATTGAAACGAGGAGATAGTCCCAACAACTCTAAAACATCACATCTGCTAACTGCCCCATCATTAAAGCAAATAACTGCATCTAATACTCCTAATCTCATGGCATTGAGACCAACAAACACAGTTTTAGGCAGGCGTTCCCATATCACATGGTTGAAACATTCATTAACATGTTGTGTCTTTCCATGTAAGCACTGTGACAATAGTTTAGTGTACTTAGATCCCTGTATATGGGCTTAATTGCTTCCAATACCTCAAATGGCAGGGACTGATGGTGTGCATAAGTCTCACCATTTACTATTTCTTTTTTGTATTCACACCATGTGTCTATACCACTGTCACAGAGAGCATTCTGTGGATGGTCATCCCTCGAAGCTTTATGGGTAAAGGTGGCCCATTCTTTTTTCAAGGCCTCAATATTCTCTCGATTCCTTCTTATGGCTAAACCATAACAGAGCTGTAGTTTGTCTCTTCCTTAATAAGATGGCCCCAACCACTAATCGGTTTACTATCTCTGACCTTTTTCCCCTTAATATCTTTTATTAGCTTATGTAAACGTGTACCCATCCTCTTTTGGACATGACCAAGACACTTTTCAATTTTTACAGTTCTTCCATAAGGCATATTTTCCAACACATTTGCAAACCATTTGGTGTCTTTGTCACCAAGGTACTTTACATACCATACACCACAATTCTCTTCTGACCTTTGAAATATTCTGAGAACTCCCTCTGATTCCATTCCACCACTGTACCTAGAAAAATTCTGAACACAAACATGATCCTGGTTATTTCCTTTGCAACCATGGCAGTACTTTTTCATACATTCTATGTCAATCGCCTTTCCATTTTCTATGGATGTTGCTGTGACACCACCATTCAATGATAGGTGACAACACTTATGCCATGTCCCATCAAAGGCTGTGGCTACATCAGTGTCACCTTCATTGCATAACACAGTTTCTTCTAATGCTTTCTTCATTGACACAGCACTCACTTGACCAAGACTTGCAAGAATTAACTGTGTGAACTTCTCAAATCTTGTAGGTGGGGGCAAATTCATGATTGCATAAAATGTATGACCTGCCTTTTTACCCTACCCAATACGCCTCATTCCAAAGGAAAATCTGATATTTGTGTTATAAACTCTTCCTTTGCACAATCCAGAATACCCAGTTTTAGTTACCCCACAGAAATCACAAAACACTTGTAACTTACTAGCTACACCTTTCCTGCTTTCAAAATCTTCGAAGATTTTAATACCACCTTTTCCACAAAGCGGACACACAGCAGCATTCTATAGAAGCGAACTTGAAGCACTCAATTCAGCAAGTGTGGAAACACATTCTGTTACAGTGTTTTGATCATATTTTATAGAAATGTCACTCTGGGTACTCAAATATTTTAGCTTCTGTCTTGAGGCACTTGGTGGAGTCGACATAACATCCAGTTGGTTTGTGGATGTAATTACATAGTCTCTGCTTACCAACGAAGTAAACCGATTACCATAAAACTTACGTTTTCCCATTCCAAAACACCTTTTTGGAGGCATCATTACTTCCAAGAATGACACAGCACCAACAACTCAACAATGTACAGAAGTTTGAATACAAACAACTCTCAAAAACCATAGATATACCAAGGAAAACGAAGGAGCATCGGAAAGCGTGTGTGTGCTAACAGGGCTGCCAACTCAAAAAAAAACGATTACGCAGTGTATCTTTTAGAAGTCACAGCGTGGTTACCACATACCGACATATATTTATATTTGTTTTTAAAGATGTTCCCGATGTCTGAATCGATTCATTTAACTACCATTTTGTTCACAAATCGCTAAATATTGATTTAAGACAGAAAAAAATTCGAATTTTCGAAGCAGATTCACTAGCAAGTGACCTTAAACAATTTAAGTTTACACTCTCTCTCTCTCTCTCTCTCTCTCTCTCTATATATATATATATATATATATATATATATATGTATATATATATATATGTATGTATATATATATATATATATATATATATATATATATATATATATATATATAAGCAGCTTGTAAGTTAGTCAAGTGCACTAGAAGCACTCGCTCCATTAGCTGCTATTTAAAATGCTCTGATAAAAGTTAACTCTCCCAGCGACTTTACACACCGCTCGCCTGCTTCTGAGCGAGCTAGCTTGTAAACTAGCCAAGTGTACTCCCAGTTGCTTGGGCACAAGCAGAAAGTAGCATTGGTCTTGAATATGTCGGAGGCGTTGGTTCTAGCGACGGTTGTAGTTGTATCAAAAGTGATTTGAAACGAGTTGATTAGGCGACAAAACGAGAAATGGAAAGTGCGTATGAGAAAAGTGTGTGTGAAACCCTTGGTAGGAAGACATACCGATTATGGTGCATCAACTACTTTACTGAAAGAGCTGAAGAACAAGGACCTGCAGCTTATTGAAATATTTTGAGACTTGCAAGTGAACAGTTTGGTGAGCTACTGGAAATGGTAGACGAAATGTTGTCAAAACAGGACATGACAGTGAGAATGGAAATCCCAGTAACCACAAAATTAGAAATCATCGTACGCTATGTAGCAACTGGCGATTCGTTTAAGTCTCTGGAGTACCTGTTTCGAGATCCACAAACAACAATGTCGAGGTTCATTCCCCATGTACTTATGGCGATTTGTTGCGTTCTTCGACGACCATTCACTGAGGTAAGTGTACTTACATTTTTTTTTATTTTTATTTTAAAACGTCGTTTTACACGAATGAACATCTTGCCCTTGTATTAAGTAACGTTTTTAAACGCAATACAAGATGAATTCTAAAATGTACACAGATGGTAAAAATACAGCTCTCCATCTCCAAAATTGTTCACAATCGGAATTAAAATGTTAGGTTGAACACAATCAAATGCTTTTGATATATCTAAAAATTTGCTCTTGCTTTTCGTTTGCTTGAAGGCTTTTAATAACATATTCCTTGAAACTGTTAATTGCATCTACAGTGCATCTGCTTTTACAAGCGACTGTTGACCATAGATGTTAAGTCCCATAGTGCTCAGAGCCATTTTTTGCTTTTACAAAATCCGTGTTGTGTATCTGAGATAACACCTTTTTGGTTAAGAAAATGATCTGATAGGATGAAATAATTAATTTCACTTTATTTCATAGAAAACTAACGGGCCTGCTGCAGTGGAAACACAGGTCTTCATCAGATCAGCAAAGTTAAGCACTGTGGGGTTGGCTAGCACTTGGGTAGGTGACCGCCTGGTCTGCTGAGCACTGTTGGCAAGCGGAGTGCACTCAGCTCTTGTGAGGCCAATGGAGGAGCTACTTGACTGATGAGTAGCGACTACAGTCACGAGAACCGACAACGGCTGGGAGACTGGTGTGATGACCACATGCCCCTCCGTGTCCTCATCCAGTGACGCCCCTTGGCTGAGAGGTTGACACGGCGGCCGGTCGGTACCGTTGATCCTCCAAAGGCCTGTTCGGATGGAGAGTTTAGTTTATTTAATAGAAGGACAGATACAGTATTAAGGAATCTGTCAAAGCATATTGATTATAGCTGTTATCAAGTTGTCCCCTTCGTCATTTGAGAACCAGTTGCGGCAGCCATTGATTGAGGAGATTAGAGTAGAGCAAAGTTGTCACTTTCTTGCTGAACTGATTCATTATCCAATATCGTCAGCTTGCAACGCGTGACACAGTTCTGTACATCCTGCTGCAGCAAGATGGCTTGCCACATTGGTAGCTGACAAAGTTCAGCTGCTACATACTTGCCAAACAGATTACATGGCTTATCCACAACAGCATTGTTTGCAATGTAGTCTGATTCCTGGATTGCTTCTATATGTTTTTATACGTTTTCTCGGCGGCTTAGGTGGTATCACAATTCCAGACGTGTGAGCCGCATTTGTTTCAACAGTGTAGGTTTTCTCGATGCCAGGCTCATCAAGGTCAATGATGTCTCCCTCTTCACCTTGTTCTGATGTTCGGCTTTGTTTTAGGTCCTGGAATGATTATGTAAATTTCACATTTCATTCATTGCAACATAAAAGGTAGTGACAAGCTGTATTTCCTTTTCAGGTACCCAAAATTGTTGAAGAGTAGAAAAAAAATGAAACGTTATTCCTCCAACGCTGGGATTTCCCTAGATGCTGTAGGGCTGAGACATCCTTGTTCAGGTTCAGTATTCTATAACCACAAGAAAAGCACCAGTATCATACTACTTGCTGTGGCGGGCGCGGATTATACCTTCACTTACATTGATGCAGGAGGAAATGGCAGAGCAAATGACAGTGCAGTATTTAGTGATAATACCCTGAACATTGCAATGGAAAATAAAATCATAGGGTTTCCTCAGAACTCTGTTGTCATCGGGAACGACATTGTTCCTCTACGGCCCTTTCTTATGAAGCCTTCCAATAAGTATGGAGTCAGTGATGAAGAAAAAATATTTAACCATAGCATTTCACGTGCCAGGCGGGATTCGGAGAATGCTTTTGTCATACTTGCCTGGCGATTTCGAGTGTTCTCAAGACCAATTGAGCTGAAACCTGATACCATCGACAGAGTTGTCTGGGTTATTTGTCACAACAAGCATTGGAGAGGATATGTGACACCTGGTCAATGGAGGCAAAATGGGAACATCCTACAACCAGTGACTAGACTAGGCAGCAACAATGCAAGCAAAACTGCTACAGAGATCAGAGTATTATTATGAAATACTTCACGTAAGTAAATCCTATAATCCCTGGCAATGGGAGAAACTTAGATTTAAAAGAGCATAAACAATGCATTTCAAAAAATTGTATGCATCTGCCATATATTAAATTAACAAGTCAATAAATTTATTTACCAAATTTGATGTACTGCTTCTTGTTCATAAAAATCTCGCTCAAGGAAGCAGCATCGTTGAATCAGGTTAGCTTTGGTACATAAACGTCTTCTGTCCCACTGCCATCTTTTGGCTTTTCTCAACTTTATGTAATTCCGTTCTGTAGACATCTTTAATGGACTTGATTTTTGACTTCAGTTGCTTCGCATCCATTTGCCCTAACAGCCAATTTTCTTCCAGCTCAGACATAAGTCCTTGAAAAATCGTATCCCTCAACAGTTTCTTGCTGTAGTCTTTATCTTTAACGTTCCACAATGTGGGAAACTGTTGGTACACTTGTAAAAACAACGTAATATTACTCGCTTTTCACTTCATTTTTACGACAGGATGTAGGACAGTGCAGGGAGACCACCAGGAAACACCAATACAACCAGAAATGTAACATATTTTCACAATACAAACAGGAAAACGTCACAGCATATACCGCGTGATTTCTACACTCTTGCTACTT
Source organism: Schistocerca serialis cubense (assembly GCF_023864345.2). Lineage (NCBI taxonomy): Eukaryota > Metazoa > Arthropoda > Insecta > Orthoptera > Acrididae > Schistocerca > Schistocerca serialis. The sequence goes on along the minus strand of NC_064642.1, from coordinate 627,625,602 downwards.
GGCTACTGAGCGAGAGGAAAGTTTCGTGTCTCGACAACTAGCGCACTCGCCGACTCGTCGACTTCTAACCCACCGGCTAGTAGCTTGTAAACACACCCTGTGTACTTGAGTCCTTAGGAAGATCCGAAATGGCGGAAGACGTAGATCAGGGCAAAGTAAGGTTGTTGACAACCTGGGCAGGATCGAGCCACAGTCTAACAAACAAACATTCGTAAATCACTGCCATAAAAGTTGTTACCATTTGACAGCTGCAGCGAGACTAGCGCTCCAAGCGGCGAGAAAGGAGAACGTCAGACGCTTCGTAAGCATAATGTTTGTTTTGCATCTCTTCCCTACGTGATTTACGAAATATTTGAATTATTTTCTTGCCTCCAAGAGTTTGTGTAGTGTCAGAAGACGTCGATGGTTGTAAAAACGATTCTAAAATAAGAGCAAGTTGGGATAAAAATCGTGAATCCAGTGGCAAGTTACAACACATTTGTGAAGAAACACTTGTTATCAAAGGAATAAAAACACATAGGATCACCCGTAAGAAGCACAGACATGTACCTCTACATGCAAAAGGGATCGACACCCCATTTGTCGTTCCATAGGCCTACTGTGTTTTAGTCATTGTCACCCTGTTGCCACTAGTACGACCTTCATGTTTATATTATTCTAAGTGAGATAAACAACAGCCAAATAGTGCGATAAAAATGCAGTGCGTGTAAATCCCACTAGTACGACCTTCATGTTTATATCATTTTAAGTGGGACAAGCAAAAGCCAAATACTGGGAGAAAAATGCAGTGCGTGTAAATCCCAAGATCTCAAAGCCAATAACACTGTCAGAAATGCTGTCGTATATTAAATTAGAGACTTTTCATCCAGTGACATATTCACTACTTTGTCGGTGTTTGAAAAATGCTATACCTTCTGCTTTTAGAAGTGGAATACATTGTCACTAACCCACATTTCTTTTGTATGCCTTCCACATACCTTTGTAACGTACACAATGACGGAAGCATAAGATATTCTGACAAATCTATATGCCTGAGATATAATAATTTTAGAGCAAACAGCTTATTTTTGCCTCAGCACGTTCCTCCTTCAGTGCCATCATAATCTGGCTTAACAACAAGTCAAGGACATCTGTTTTTAAATATCAGGATCCTATAGTATTCAAAATTTGTTTGTCCTTGACTTGGTCCTTCTAATACAGTTTCTGCTGCTGTCTGTACTTAAAATGATAGCCACTTACCTTGTCCCATAATAGTTTTGCACGAAGTCTATCGATCTGCACAACCTGATACTTCACAAGCTTTTGCGAGACATAGATGGCTGCACTTCATCTAACCACTTCATCGTCATAGCAGGTCTGTGTTGATGATTCAAATAAATCTGGCACTGAGATATGGAGAGTTTAAATGGCTGCTTCTGTGCCATAGGACTATTTTACAGTTTTAGAAGAATTGTCGAACCTTCGTGGCAGTTTCCTCCTCGTCGTTAGTTGAGGTGGCTTATTTGCGATGTCAAACAGTGTGGGTTCTGCATTCCACATGATATTATTATTGTCTGCATTCATGAACTCCTTTTGTTCGAAAGTGTAGCGAAGAAAACTTAACATTACATAAAATGGTAAACAGGGTCTTTTTTCATAAGATCTTCTCGTCTGCTATTCACTTGCCATTTTCTGCTCCCAAAACGAAACATTGATCATTAACACAACGTAGTTTGCAAGCGAATCCTGACGATACATGATGGTATATACCTCTCCGAGTCCTTAGGAAACCTACAAAAAGACAGATGAGGTGTCTTCTTCTTCTTGTTGCTGCAATTTATTGCGCTGCAGTCGCTCCCGTGTGCAATAACAATTGTACAAAGAAAAATAAACAACTACTATTCGCTTTCACGATCGCGCCGAACTCAACAGATTTACTTACTGGCCACTTTGGGCGCTGTTGGCGCAGTAGGCAACAAAATTTGGGGCGAAGTGTCGTGACTGTTATATTGGACTGTGATCGAGCTCGACACGTGGGACAATGATTTGCGCACCCACCACAATTTAGAGCAGAGTCACATGATGAGACAGGCATAGTTACATAACACATGCACTTGGTTGCAAATGACGAACAACTGGAAGAGGGTTTGAGTGAGGTAGACGTGGATTCAGATAATGTTCAGTTAGAGAATGGAGAACCGAACGTAATCAGTGTGTGTGTTTGTGTGCGTATATGTTTGGAGCTTATGGACGCTCAGTGGCAAGGTTATCAGCGTCCATGCACTCATTAAAACAAATGAATTGTGCTAAAGCCTCGAAAATTGTTTCACACTCATGTACTCGAATTGACAACACACTCACTTTACCCCACATGTGCTACAACGGACAAAGAGTAAAAGTAGCTGTACATGAGATTCAGACACAAGTAAAATGATATACTGGACCAACTGGCACAATATAGGACCGAAAGAACGAGCGTTAATGCATCAGCACTGTCTTCTCAAATCAATGAATAGGCATAGGGAAGGCAGAACAGGGAAAGGCTGCATCAAATGACTACAAGGGGAGGCACGAAGGTACCATATAATACGATTGCAATATTTCAATACTTGACTCAGACCATGCAAACCATGCAAATGGGGTTGCTGGAAACGCTAAAACAAACGAATATGGGAATAGGAAACCTTGAAAAGGAAGAGAAAAAAATGCGCGAGGATATCGGTCACGAAATCCAACACACACGAACAGAGCTAAACAAACAATTAGATCAAATTCGAAAGGACGTTCATGGCTCGTCGCAAACAAATGCGGACAGACAAAGATAAGGTACAAAAAGACATGAATATGTTGCGTGACGATACTCAACAGAGTGTCGAAAAAGTTAACTAACGGGTCAAAGTATTTGCAACGAGGTCAACTCGTAAAGCGAAAGATGCAATCTAGGAGACAAGAGTACAGAGGAGGGTTGCTTGCAAAAACAGCTTTAAAAGCGATTTTATAGCCGAACTCTAAAAATAGAATTGAAAAACAAGGACCAGATCCAACCGCTCAGATCAGAATTGTTGCAGAGTATTGAAGATCGGAGTGACAATTGCAGCGTGTGTTCTGAGTCTATTGTGACGCAAAGAGTCAACAGTAGTCCGAACGATATGAAGCAGTTAACATGCGAGAATGTTGGTGTATGTCTGAATGGATAAATTTTCAAAGGGAAAAATGTGCGAAAAGTCAAGTATTCCGTTGCAAACATTGAGTACTGACTATCAGTAAATGAAATCACCACTTGCTCGGGGACAAACGATACTCAGATAGGAATGGAGTAATATGGAGCCCACCAGAGTCCGTCTCGTTCAGGCGAAAATGTAGCTTACGCTGACAGGCGGGCAGGTGTCAAACAAATCAATATACAGCTCCACAAGCGTCGAATCAGGTAGCACTAACTCACTGTATAGAACAGTACATACCATAGAATAGTCCAGTGCCACTGGCGAGACAGGACACAGACCCTGTAATGAACAGCATGAACCAATTTCGCGAAGCATTACCCGTGACAGATAGTCCAGTATATACGGCGCAATTTTGAGACACATCACTGCAAACAGTTGCGACGATGTAACACACATCTGGATGACAGTGAAAGTCTGCAATACCCGATGGCTGTCAACGTACAGACGAGAGTAATGTAGGTACCACAGAAGGGAGGCATGACGCATTAGAACAAACACCATATGGCGCCACAACGAAATCTGACAATGACCACTTCCTCACTTTAAGAAAATTTCTACATTACAAAGAGAATGGAAATATCATTCTCCCCGAACACTTATAAATTAAAAAAGTGGGTTTACCATAACATTCGTCCTTAGCTCCTAAAGTAGAATTTACTTGTGCTCACACGGATGGTGCAACTGCAGAAAGAATGCAAAGAGTAGCCTTAACCTGCAAGTCATACGATAAGTTTCAATCTTTGCTACTCTCACGTTATTGGTCAACCGAAGCACAGAATAGAGTTGAAAACTCGAAAGGCTGGACACCGCGCGACCTGGCGTGTGGCAACTAGCCTGACACTTCACCAGGGAGAAAATACACTCCTGGAAATGGAAAAAAGAACACATTGACACCGGTGTGTCAGACCCACCATACTTGCTCCGGACACTGCGAGAGGGCTGTACAAGCAATGATCACACGCACGGCACAGCGGACACACCAGGAACCGCGGTGTTGGCCGTCGAATGGCGCTAGCTGCGCAGCATTTGTGCACCGCCGCCGTCAGTGTCAGCCAGTTTGCCGTGGCATACGGAGCTCCATCGCAGTCTTTAACACTGGTAGCATGCCGCGACAGCGTGGACGTGAACCGTATGTGGGAGTTGACGGACTTTGAGCGAGGGCGTATAGTGGGCATGCGGGATGCCGGGTGGACGTACCGCCGAATTGCTCAACATGTGGGGCGTGAGGTCTCCACAGTACATCGATGTTGTCGCCAGTGGTCGGCGGAAGGTGGACGTGCCCGTCGACCTGGGACCGGACCGCAGCGACGCACGGATGCACGCCAAGACCGTAGGATCCTACGCAGTGCCGTAGGGGACCGCACCGCCACTTCCCAGCAAATTAGGGACACTGTTGCTCCTGGGGTATCAGCGAGGACCATTCGCAACCGTCTCCATGAAGCTGGGCTACGGTCCCGCACACCGTTAGGCTGTCTTCCGCTCACGCCCCAACATCGTGCAGCCCGCCTCCAGTGGTGTCGCGACAGGCGTGAATGGAGGGACGAATGGAGACGTGTCGTCTTCAGCGATGAGAGTCGCTTCTGCCTTGGTGCCAATGATGGTCGTATGCGTGTTTGGCACCGTGCAGGTGAGCGCCACAATCAGGACTGCATACGACCGAGGCACACAGGGCCAACACCAGGCATCATGGTGTGGGGAGCGATCTCATACACTGGCTGTACACCACTGGTGATCGTCGAGGGGACACTGAATAGTGCACGGTACATCCAAACCGTCATCGAACCCATCGTTCTACCATTCCTAGACCGGCAAGGGAACTTGCTGTTCCAACAGGACAATGCACGTCCGCATGTATCCCGTGCCACCCAACGTGCTCTAGAAGGTGTAAGTCAACTACCCTGGCCAGCAAGATCTCCGGATCTGTCCCCCATTGAGCATGTTTGGGACTGTATGAAGCGTTGTCTCACGCGGTCTGCACGTCTAGCACGAACGCTGGTCCAACTGAGGCGACAGGTGGAAATGGCATGGCAAGCCGTTCCACAGGACTACATCCAGCATCTCTACGATCGTCTCCATGGGAGAATAGCAGCCTGCATTGCTGCGAAAGGTGGATATACACTGTACTAGTGCCGACATTGTGCATGCTCTATTGCCTGTGTCTATGTGCCTGTGGTTCTGTCAGTGTGATCATGTGATGTATCTGACCCCAGGAATGTGTCAATAAAGTTTCCCCTTCCTGGGACAATGAATTCACGGTGTTCTTATTTCAATTTCCAGGAGTGTATATACCCCAACGCTTCAAGGGCCTGACGGACCTGCATCGGAAGAGAAAGCAGAACTAATGGCCCGCACACTCGCAGCGTCATTCACACCGAACCTGGTACCATCAGATCCAGTATTCACACTTGCTACTGACCAGGAGGTTACAAGCATTCTAGCCCAACCATCGCGCGACGACATTCGACATGCTAGCACAGCCGAAGTCTCCTGGGGTATAATGCATTCCGCTGCTAGGAAAGCCCCTGGTCATGATGGCATTCAAAACCGTGTCCCCCAGGAGTTCACGGATAAAGCTACTGAGTACCTAACACACATAACGAATGCCATACTAAAACACCAACACTTCCCCGCCTTTTGGAAGACGGCCAAGGTCCTGATGTTCAGGAAGCCGGGGAAAGACCACAGCCTCCCACAAAATTACCGACCCATCAGCTTTCTGAGCTCACTCAGTAAGATTGTTGAGAAGGTGATTCTCAAACGCATCACTAGGCACTGCATAACAAATGACATCCGGAGACCTGAGCAATTCGGCTTCAGGAATCACCACTCCACAACACAACAACTCTTACGGGTCGTTGAACATATAACACATGGCTACAACACAAACAAAGCAACAAGGGCGGTGGTCCTGGACATCGAAAAGGCTTTCGACCGTCTATGGCACAACGGCCTCATTCGCAAACTCAGCTACGCGGGATTCCCCGACGGGCTGGTGCGTCTAATAGACTCATACCTCACAGACAGGAGTTTCAACACTGACGTGCAGGGAAAACAATCAACACGACACGGTATACACGCGGGAGTACCCCAGGGAAGCAACCTAGGGCTCCTACTGTTTAACCTCTACATAAACGATCTCCCAACCACACACAACACAACGATGGCAATCTACGCGGATGACACAGCCATCCTCGTGCAAGATTGGAAACCATCAAACATTACGTCACGCTTACAGACTGCACTCAGAGTGGCTGAGCCTTGGTTGGAGAAATGGCGTCTTAGAGTAAACGTCGACAAGTGCGAAGCCGTTCTGTTCACTAGAAGACCGAAGCAACTGTGCAAACACCGATACTGCAGACCAATAACTCTACATGCACGCCCAATACGTTTCTGTGAGAAAGGCGATAGAAAATGACGGAAAGAGTGAGTGGAGATGCGACTGCAATCATCACTCATATTGTTGTAGTAGCAGACAATTTTAAGAAATTCAGATGACAGACGCAGTGGGATGCGAAAGCGGAACCAGGCATGTCACACGTAGGGTCAGCAAGAATTTGGAAGAGCTGTTTGGCAGGCAGCGCATACCTGATCGGCAAAGCAGCCTGGGGCTATAAAGGCATTAAGAGGGTCACTCGCCACGATAAGCGGCAAGTTTTGTAATGGGAAGCTCTTCGATAGAGTGCTTATTAAACAAGCCTCTCAAGAAGGATAGGATTCGACTACTGTATCACGTATTGGAAGTGTGAAACGGACTGCTGAAAGAATGTGTTTGGGACAATTTACTATAACAACGCCTATAATTAGCACGCGACATATCATATCCTTGTATAACAAATATATCAGGATATATCCTGGTAAACCATATCCACAAATCCTTTATTTAAATACTTTTCTGCATATCCCAACCCAAAGATTAAAGGAATTACAAGAGAGAAGAAGGGAAGATGCAGTAAGAATGGAAGAGAAGCCCATCAAGAAAGAGGAAAGAAAGACCATGGAATAGAAGCATGAATAATTTACGTTCCCGAATCCCATCCTACAATTTTAATCATTAGTATGAGATCAGGATCACTAAACTACATTGGAACAATTCACCTGCATATCATATCTATACTGACAGCACATTTTTCAGAATTGTTAGAGATAAAGAAAGTTTGTGATTTTTTGACTTAGTGCAATGAGACTCCACATTCAAGTATCAACACTGAGATTACTTCAAGCTAGCATCAAAAAAGATTCTTTGGATGACAGTTAAAATTTCATTATGATATTACTGTAAGTCTAATTTTAAGTAGCTAGACTGTGCAGGATAGAGCTTAATTATCACACTGAGAGTATTATGTAATTTTGCACTAAGTTAATCAGTGTTTCAACTATTGATTAAATCCAGCCCAAAACTAACCTGGAAGGGGGAGGATATGTTATGTGCGAGGGTATTTTCCCACCTCACATGTGATTCTCAACAACATATTGATTCGATTGATGTAGCATGTTCCCTACTTTGGAAATTAACTTATATTTTCAGACAGGATCGTTCTAAGCTGTAGAGGATTTTACTAAGATTACCATATTCATGTCCTCAACCCGAATTTGTATGGTAATTTACGTAATAAAAAATTGCTATATACAGGGAATAGACTGTTTCTTGTCCTAAAACAGAGATCCCACTTAATCACTAACATATTTTAGGTACACTGACAACAGCTGTTCTACTGGTGTCTTTAACAGTGGGCATGTCTGGGATCTCCCTACCTGGCAGGGCCTGGGTTCACAGGCTTAATATTTTCCTTTAGAGAGCACTCCTTGCGCGCTAAGTGGTGGCATAAATTACAAAAAATATCAGAGCACTCCTCTCATTAGAGTGTGTAGATAATTGTACACCATGCACACACTGGTTTGGTGGGTGTACAGAGTCAGGGTGAGGCATGTGAGCAGAGAACATCATGAAGGTACGATGGCAATTGCGTAACTCCACCTACCGTGAAGGGATTACATATGGTTTGGCATTGTGGCTTGGCAGTAGTTTGAATGGCAGAAAACAATAGGTGCTTCTAAATGACAATGCCTAAGAAAACAGTTGAAATAACTTATGAGGAATGTCATATATTCTTTCTGAGATTTTGTACTGTTATGTTGTAAGACTCTGTGAGGAAATGTTGTTCTGATGAACTGATTAATAAGAGATCTGTTCACCCAGTGTTGAAACTGTAACTGTTCTATCAGAGCAACGAAATACAGAAGATTTATAGAAAGACGTTTACATCATTTAGTAGCTTGAGTACATCAAAGATCTCTTGCAGCTTTCAAGTCTGTGCAGGTGGAGAAGGAATGGCAAGAGTTGATGGCACTGCATAGCAGCTGCACTGCATCAAGATAATTCAACAAAGACGATCGTACAAGAAAATAACTGAGGTAAGAAATATGCGGGATAGCACTAGGTCGTCAAATCGATTGGAAGGTAACACTTTCTGTGGGCTTAGTCCAGTCACAGAACAGCTAACATATATTCCACAAGAAAACTGTGGGACTTGGAGAATTATAATGAAAGCTATTTTAGGGTTGACGAAATTTTTGACATTGTTGATGGTAAATTGGTTAAACCAGAAGAAAGTGTTCAAAATTATCCAACTGACCCTGATAAGTGGACCAGAGGCAAGAAAACTACTAGTTTTGTCACTCGACATCAAGTCTTTCTTTGTGTCACGGGATGAAAGACCACCAAAAATTTATGATATTCATGCAGCTCAAAATATTGATCTGCTTAGACACAAATTTCGTAACATTGTGTAGCAAGCATCTGGTTATATACAAGGAAATGAAGCCAAATCTGATGAAACATAAACCCAACTTTCTTTGTAAGACAAGCCAATTGATAATGGTCACCTTTTTGCTTGATCTTTGCAAATCTTACTCAACGAGTTCAGTTACACCAGTCAACATGAAAAATTTTCAAGAATGGAAATGGGCACTTCTTATGGATTTATTGTAAAAAGTACACAGCTAGATTTCTTAATAAGCGAATCCTACTGAGGCAGCCCTCATGACACCACTACCGGAAAGTTTTCTTATAATTAATCTCGTACAATATGAAAACAGTGGATGTGACTCATTGACTGTTGCTCCTGAACACCACTTTCTCATGCTTCCTTTGTTTGTCTGTGCATTCACGAGTGTCAGTAGTGTGATCTAAATATAGCTTGTGTGTGTGTTTCGTTTTGTTTTAGTTGTGCATTTGTGTAGATGCCTGTACAATGTCACAGGTATCTTTAAACCGCCCAAATAACTTTCGCTACATGCGTGGGAAGTACAGTATTAAATCACGAAGACTACATGTGACACGAGTAGTGAAGAAATTGTATGATCTTTATTTTGGGTGCAAGTTAGGTGCTCAGGAACAAAAATAGGCACTGCGTATTTTCTGTGTAAACTGTTGATCTCGTCTTAATGGGTGGGTGAAGTAAAAGGTGAAGTTGCAATTCCTTTTGCTATTGCAGTGGAACGGATTGAATTGATCAATCACGTAGATGACTGCTATTTCTGCATTGTTAAAATAGCAGGGTTGAAGGGCAACGACAGAAAGACGATCAAGTACACCTACATCAAATTAGCTATTCGACCCATAGTGCACACTTCTTCCTTACCTGTCCCTGTTCGTCCAGACACATAATCACTGGATGTTGAAACCCAAGTCGAATCTAATACACATGGAAAATGAAAACTCTGATTTCGATTATGAAGAAATGACGCCACGTCTCCTGACACAAAATGATTGTTAAGGACCTGAATCTTTCTAAGGCACAAGCTGAACTTTTGGGTCTGTGCCTGAAACACTGGAATTTGCTAGACAAAGATGCTTCCGCCAACTGGAGCTGTAGAGAAGAGGCAATGGAACAAGCCAGTACCTGCTGCATACCAATGCTGCCAACTATTGAAGAGTTACAAAGGTGCAGGCATTGCATTTCAGTCAATCTTCGTAGTTCATTATTAATCAGTCTATATGCTGTCAGATCAGATAAGAAAGATCAGTACAGTAGAATATCTCTATAGTACATGAGATTTAAAAATGGTATTTGTTGCAAATATTGACTATACATAGGTAATATATCTCATACAGAGAAGTGAAAATAAAGTAACGGTAGCAGATGTAAGGAATGCACATAACTACTGGGAAAAGTGGGAGTAAGGCAAATGAAAGTGCAGTTTTGCTGCAAAACAAAATCATTATCGTCCATAGTCATCAAATTGGTCAGTCAGTATAAAGGGAGATGAAAATGTGTGAACACAAGACTATTCTAAGTATAGATACGAAAATGTTAAAGAAATCAGAATGACTTAACAACTAGAAGCATATAGTATACGTGTAGATCACAAAGCATACAAAAGGAAAAAAATTGGTGATGACAAATGGCTAGTTGTACCTGTAGAGCATGAGCTAACTGTTATGCTGGAATTGTTAATAGCATAGTTAATGCAAACAAAAGTAACATCAGCAGATGCTAAATGTCAGTGTACATATCATGTAAAAGAATCATTAGTTCAGAAAAAAGCAGTGTATCAAGCAGAACATGCATGACTACTCTACCATTCAAAAGGAAATCTTTTCTTTGTAATACATGGAGTAATATACTTGTGTACTGATTAATTTCATGTTCTTCTATAATAGTTAAAAATAGTTTCTGTACCTCTATTAATCCACATTGTGTTTTCATTAACTTCAAATTATCATACAACATTTTTGATTAAAACAATGTGATCTCTGTATCATCACTTTTCTTTACCCCATCATTCACATAAAATCATTATTATCATTAGTAGAACATCATAGGATCTTCACTATTATCACTTCATAAAATATTACCGTATTCAAATTGAAACATATATCTAGCATATGTAGAAAAATCGTTAGTACATGTCATTCTTGGTATTGCTATAATACTCACGTAGCACTTTGGAAAAAAAAAGATTAGTGACAGTATATACATTAGCTTGTAGTATATGGATGTTACCCTTAAGTTTATACTTTGTTGTTTCCTGTAAAACCTGCAAGAAAAAAAACTGGTTGGTATATGATGAAGGATGACTTTTGTTGCACATGTTTAATTCATTTTCCATTAATGTATTGCGTATCCTTAATGCTTCAGAATGTATATATGTTAACCTCTTATTTTACTTTACATGGTAACAACTTCGTCTGAAACAGTGAATGAGCTCAAGTAATTAATAGCAATGACAATATACAGTAAACATGTGAAATCTTGTGTCTGCCTAAAAGGTGGTTATCTATAAAAACATAATAGTCCATAAGATGGTAATAAGTTACAGGAAAAATAAAAAATACTTAGTACATAGTGGAAATACAAGTGCTAAAACTAGAGGAAAATGCAAAAGAAATTATTATGTCACTCTTTGACAGTGTAGTATAAAATATCGTATCAATCAAGAAAAAAATGGTTTCATTGAATAAAATGTCTTACATTACAGATGTGATGGTTCCCTTGCGACCTTTTTGTATGCAAAGATTCTACATGAACAACATTTGGATGTGGAAAATGTCTTATTCTGTACGGGCTACTCCACAGCAACTCAGAGTTGTTGCAGCTATTTTTGGTTTTGTTGGAAAGATGATGAGTACGTACTATACTTATTGACCGATTTTAAATTCGTGGAGTAGACTTGTCTGTTTCTGTTGTTTCTTCCTTCATTCAGCTGCATGCTTAATATTGTTGATCGCAATGTCGGTGACTTCATGGTGATGTAGTCGTCGTGAAGCAGAAATGCTGCTAATTCCTTAATTTTGTTCAGCGGTTCAACATTCTTTAATACCATGTACAGAAACAAAAATGTTTAATCATCTGGAATGGAGTTAATAATTTCTTGAAATGTGTAGATATATTTGTTCCAATCGGTGTGTTTCTTCTGACAGTATAAAAGACAAAGCTTACCAATTTCTTGCATAATGCGTTCAGATGGGTTTGATGAAGCATGGTAACTGGATATGCATATAGGTGTAATCTTCCTAGCTTTCAGAGTACAGACCATATAGCTGATCTGAATTGTGGTCAATTATCAGAAATAACTTTTAGTCCATGACCAACAATCGGTAAGAAATGTTTTATGAAAGCTGCTGAAGCAGTTTTGGCTGTTGCTTTACGTAACGGAGTGAATGTTACAAATTTACTGCTACAAAAATCTAAGAAAATACTCTTTTGCTTCTGGGAATTGGTCCATAGATATCCACAGTGTCAATGTAACTTTTTTATTGGTATAATGGGATATAATGGAAAGAGATAAGAAGTCGTCGATGATTTCGTTTGCTGACAAAGCTTGCATGTTGCTAGTAGACATTGTATACGTTTTTCCATATTTGCAAAGTAACAATTCTGTCTGAACATGGACGGCTGGGTGGCTGAGCGGTTCTAGGCGCTACAGTTTGGAACCGCGCGACCTCTACGGTCGCAGGTTCGAATCCTGCCTCGAGTATGGATGTGTGTGATGTCCTTAGGTTAGTTAGATTTAAGTAGTTCTAAGTTCTAGGGGACTGATGACCTCAGATGTTAAGCCCCATAGTGCTCAGAGCCATTTGAACCATTTGTCTGAGCATGAGGAAACACTTTCGTGAACCTTAATGAGCATAACTTAAGTGTGTATACCACATTAATTTGTTGACTAAATCTTCAGGTATGCATAAGACCCAACTGTTGCTGTGTGGATGTGTATGTCATAAGGGAACATTGTTCCATACTAAGTAATGAAGTCTGATTCTTAAATTGGTCTTGTCATGCCAAAATCGCTTAATCTTTTTCCAGATACTGTACTTATCCTGTTCTTTTAGAGAGATGAAGAGTGAAAGTTTTCAAACGCTACTTCCTGTATGCACAATATACTGCAGTTAGTTTGGCAAAAATGTGTGGCACTGTCTTGTTGTCTGGTAGTAAGAGAACAGGTTAAAGCATCAGCTACCACATTTGAGAACCGAAAATATGGATTATAATAAAGTCAGATTCTTGTAAATATAACTTCCATCGTCCAAGGCAGTCGTGAGAAAATTTTGCGGAAAGCAGAAATTGAATAGCACCATGGCCAGTATAAACGGTGGTATGTCTTCCATACAAAAGTGTCTAAATTTAGGAAAGGCCCAAACGATAGACAAGGTTTCCAACTCTGTAATCGAATAATTGCTTTCTGCAACAGACACAATGCGGCTCGCAAATGCAATGCTTTTAATAAGAATGATGTCATCTTTTTCTATCTCTTGGAAAATGTACACACCGAGGAACTGTTACTGGCGATCGAAAAGTTCTTGGTGTGATCAGAATGTGACAGTATCGGTTCATTCAAGAGTGCATGCTTAGGGTTCAAGAATTCGTAAATGGCTTGTTCATCCCATGTCCAGAGAGTGTTTTTGCCTGTTTATTGACATTATCTCGGGGTATCCAGTGCAGGATAATGAAGAAAGTTGGTCAGTCCTAGGAAGCTACGAAGTTGCTTTTTTGAAGTAGGAATCGTAATATATCTAATTGCTTGAAGTTTTACTGGATCGGGCGCTATGCCGTCGGCAGAAATGGCATGACCTAGAAATTTAATAGAAGCTTTACCAAAGTGGGATAGTCTCAGATTAATTGTGAGGCCCTACTGAAGAAATGTATGAAGTAAAGCTTGAGGTGCATTGACATAGACAGTCCAAGTGGGTTATGCAATTAAAATGTCATGAACATTTGCAGTTATTCTGTCTTTCAGTTGAGCTGGTATTACTGTGTTTATACTTTGTGTGAATTCAGCAGAAGATATTGTCAAACCAAATGGTAGTTTAAAAAACTGATAGCAACTGCCAAAACAGAGAAATGCTGTTTATTTCTAACAGTTGGGATGATGTTGAGTCTGTCAAAAACCTGATTTTAGATGTAGTGTTGAATAAACAGATATACCATGAAATTTCTGTAAAAGTTTGTCTAAAGGGTGTGGTCGATCAATTTCTGTTACTATGATGTTGTTGATCTGGTCTGAATCAAGAACAAGGCGTAACGATCCATCCTCTTTAATAACAATGTGTAAAGGACTTATGCACTGACCAACAGCACAGTCTAACATACCAGTCGCGACACTTCGCCTCGATTTTGTTGCCTACCGCGCCAGCAGTGCCACAAGCGGCCGGTAAGTTAAAACCGTGAGTTCGGCGGGATCGTGAAAGCGAGTAGTGGTTGTTTATATTGATTTCTCCAATGGTTTTTAGAATCGGGTGCGTTTGTAGCGCAATAAATTGCAGCAACAGGAAGAAGACACCAAAGTTGTCGTTTTTTAGGTTTCCTAAGGATCCTGAGGGGTATATAGCATCATGTTACTAAACTGTATCATCAGCATTCACTTGCAGACTACATGTGTATTAATGATTAATGTTTCGTTTTAGGAGCATAAAATGGTTAGTTAATAGCAGACGAGAAGACCTTATGAGAAAAGGCGTGTATAATAATATTCGGTTTTGCTTCGAACAAAAACAGTTCATGAACGCAGACAACAATAGACTCATGTGGAATGCAGTACCCACACTGTTTGACATCCCAAGTAAGCCACCTCAACTGACGATGAAGAGGAAACGGCCACAAAGATTCGACAATCCATCTAAAGCTGTAAAACGGTCTTATGACACAGAAGCAGCCAGTTCAACTCTCCATGTCTCAGTGGCAGATTCGTGTAAATCGTCAACAAAGACCTGTTTTGACGATGAAGTGGTTAGATTAAGTGCAGTTATTCGTGTCTTAAAAATGCGTAATGTTTGGTATGTATTTCATTCACTTCTGTTGTTAGTCACTTAATTTTCCTTGCTTCCTTCATGTGATGACATTGTTTTGTTAGCACCTGTTACTGACAGATTGTTTGAAAATCATTCACATATTTGGTTTTGCATGAAAAGTAATGTAATCAGCTCATTACAATGTTTCCAACATATTCCTCCCACTATTTAGAAATTGCTTGTCCCACTTAGAATGATAAAAAGATGAAAGTCGTACTTGTGGCAACAGGCGACAATGAAAAACAAAGTAGACCTACAGAACGATAAATGAGCTGTCGATAGCTTTTGCATGTAGAGGTACATGTCTGTGTTTTTTACGTGTGAGTCTGTGTGTTTATATTCTTTTGATATCAACGTGGTAAGCTGCAATTCTATCCAACATCACAAGTGTTTCTTCATGAATGTGTTGTAGCTTGCCACTCGATTCATGGTTTTTGTCCAAACTTGCGCTTATTTTAGAATCATTTTTAGAAACATATATGCCTTCTGACACTAGACAAACCCTTGGAGGCAAGGAAATTACTGAATTATTTCGTAAATTACATAGGAAATGGATGCAAAACAAACATTATGCTTACGACGCGTCTGACGTTCAACTTACTCGCCGCTTGGAGCGCTAGTATCGCTCCATCTGATAAACGGTAACAACTTTTGCAGCAGTGAGTGTCGTGACTGTTATGTTAGACTGTGCTAACAACTTACTCTACGCTGAAGTGCCAAAGAAACTCGTATAGGCATGTGTATTCAAATACAGAGGTATATAAACAGGCAGAATATGGCGCTGCACTCGGCAACGCCCATATAAGACAACAAGTGTCTGGCGCAGTTGTTAGATTGGTCACTGCGTCTACAATGGCAGGTTATCAAGATTTAAGAGAGTTTGAACGTGGTGGTACAGTCGGCGCACGAGCGATGGGGCACAGCATCTCTGAGGTAGCGATGAAGTGGAGATTTTCCCGTGCGACCATTTCACGAGTGTATTGTGAGTATCAGGAATCCAGTAAAACATAAAATTTCTGACAGTGCTGCGGCTGGAAAAGATCCTGAAAGAATGGGACCAAGGACGACTGAAGAGAGTCGTTAATCGTCACAGTAGTGCAACCCTTAATGCAAATTGCTGCAGATTTCAGTGCTGGGCCATCAACAGGTGTCAGCATGCAAACCATTCAACGAAACACCATCTACATGGGCTTTCGGAGCCAAAGACCCATTTGTGTACTCTTGATGACTACATGACACAAAGCTTTACGCATCGCCTGGGCCCGTCAACACCGATATTGGACTACTGATGACTGGAAATATATTGTATTGTTGGACGAGTCCTGTTTCAAATTGTATCAAGCGGATGGATATGCACGGGTATGGAGACAACCTCTTGAATCCAGGGACCCTGCATGTCAGCATGAGACTGTTCAAGCTGGTGGAGACTCCGTAATGGTGTGGAGTGTGTGTAGCTGGAGTGATATGGGACCACTGATGCGTCTAGACAGGACTCTGACAGATGGCACATATGTAAGCATCCTGTCTGCTCATCTGCGTCCATTAATTGGATTGTCCATACTAAAACCATTGGTTTGTCTTTTCTCAGTAATAAAATAAAAAAAAACACTGAAATTGAGTGGAGTACAGCAAGAATTACTCCACAATAAATGTGAAAGAATGCTTGTGTTTCGAAATACAGCCACCAGGGAGCAGTGGTGGGAGGCAAGTGGCCTCACAAAGAACAAATAAGTTGAGCTTTCTGTGGCATGACAAAAGTTGCGGTAGTTGACTTGCGCCATTGAAAACTTACTGTCAAAACGTCCAACTGCAGTGTCACTGCAGTATGCCATTTGGTGTAGTGCCACTTTAGTTTGTGTGGAATTCCAGCTTTATACAATCCCTATTCGTCTGCAGATAATTATGTAAGTAATCAGGCACATTCATAGTATTGGGTTGGGTTGATTTGGGGGAGGAGACAAAACTGCGACGTCATCGGTCTCATCAGATTAGGGACAGATGGAGATGAAAGTCGGCCGTGCCCTTTCAAAGGAACCATCCCGGCATTTGCCTGAAGCGATTTATGGAAATCACGGAAACCTAAAGCAGACGTGGGATCGAACCGTCGTCCTCCCGAATGCGAGTCCAGTGTTCGCCACCTCGCTCGGTCCATTTACAGTGTGTTTACGTCTTTATATTACTAAGAAATGTCCAGAAGAAAAAATCAATAGGACTTTTCATACATGTGTATAACACTAGAAATAAGGATGACTCTTCTGTAAGAAATAGAGATGATAGATGGCATGACTAGATTTGATCGATTTTGTTCAGAGTTTCACATTAATGTGAATGTATGTTATAAATACTCGTGTAAGTTGTCATCTACTATGACCATCGTTATTACAAATTTTTGTGGCTTTCTTACATGACGTAAGGAAATTTCAGGATGGTTATTTTTCCTATGCGTTACCGATTTACTACCCATCCTTATCCACTCTGAACTAGTGTTTTGCATATAATGATGTTGTAACGAAGGGAACGCTCATTCATGCTCTTCCTTCCACGATAACAGAAATAGGTTAAGTATAATTTATTATCGGCTCGGAATGATACTAATTTGAAGAGGTGTGGAAAATGGATGGAAAATAAACTACAGTTTAAATCTATGTACCATCAGACTGACAAGTAAACATACATACACGTCTATTTTGATTAGATTTGAATATGTTGTAGCACAGAGCAAAATGAGAGAGCCATATTTTTTATATGTGCCCAGGCAGCCATTAAGGAGGTGAAACATCCACTAAAAATGTAGAGCGTAATATTTCTAAATGATCACCATTGAAACAGTAGCAGATATAAAAAATTTCAAATAAAAGTTCTATGGTTTTTAATGTAAACTACAATGGTGCACCCCAATTTGTCGAAAAAAAGTCATTTTTTCGAAGTCCTCTCTCCCCCACTATTTTGCTTTTCAGCTGTACATTTGACTAATAGCGTAATGTATAGCATCATTAATACCAAATTCAGTCATATATGATGGAATGGTATTCCAAAGGTGCATTTGTCGGAAATAAGCTAAAATGTCTTTATTTCACTGTACATGTACCTTATATGTGTTTGCTTCAATGTCAATTGTCATGTTGGGTTGTTTAATAAGTCTTTCTCATTTTCTAAATGTATATTCTACTGTAGCATCTTATATCTCTATATATAAATGACAGAAACTTGAAATTTGGAGACAGTGTGCGTCTTACACTGTAGGTCTCGTTTAAGAAGGAATTTTTCGAAATTCCAACCCTAAGCGTGTGAAATAGGGGATGAAGGGTTTCTTTTGAAAAATGTCACTATTAAGGCAATTTTGAAGGTACATCTATGATATTTGCTTTCCCAGTCAGAAATAAAGATCATGTGTTTCAGAATATTTTTAAATTGAACATTATGATGGTGAAATAATGAAGTAGTGGGTGAAATCACCTTTTTAGAAAATATGTAATTATTAAAGAACCACTAAAGTATTTTTAAAGTTACATCAATGAACGTCGATGTTTGGCTTCTTGGTTACAAATAAAAAATTATGTGTTTCAGTGTTTTTGACGCTTGAAATAGGGGATAAGACCTTTTTATGAAAATATTTTATTATAAAAACATTTTTAAAGCTAAATCTACGAAAATTTAAAGTTGGCTTCTCAGAAATAAAAAAATACGTGTTTCACTGGTTTCAGAAAGTATTTGAGAGAATATTTCATTTTGCAAGCATTTTTGAAGCTGAATCTATGAAAATTTGAATTAGATTCTCTGTTAGAAACAAAACATATGCATGTCACTGTTTTTGGAAATTACAGGTGAAACATTTTATGAAAACATTTAATCGCAAATGCATTTTTAAAGCTAAATCTTTGAAAATTGATGTTTGGCTTCTTGGTTTGAAATGAAAAAAATATGTGTTCCACTGCTTATGAAAATTCAACCCCTAAGGGGGTGGCATACGGTCAGACTGATTCACTGACTCATCACCTCCAACTTGAAGTTTGGAGAGGGTGTGGATCTTATACTGTAGAGACCACTTAGGAATGGATTGTCCAGAATTCCACTCCCAAGGGTGTGAAATAGGGTATCAAAGGCTTTCTGAAAGTATACCACTATTAAGGGAATTTTGAAAGCAGAACTGCAAAAACTGGTGTTTTCTTTCTCAGTCAGAAAACAAAGAAATACGTATTTCAACGTTCTTGGGAATACAAGCTGCTGACTAGAGTAATTTTAAGACGGGGATGAAACAGTGGGTGAAAGTTTTTTTGGAAATAAATAATCACCAAAGAACTGCTAAAGGATTTTTAAGGCTACACATACGAAAATTAGTATTTGGCTTCTTGGTTGTAAATAAAAAAACTATGTGTTTCAGTGTTTATGGAAAT
Organism: Schistocerca serialis cubense; assembly: GCF_023864345.2. Classification (NCBI taxonomy): domain Eukaryota; kingdom Metazoa; phylum Arthropoda; class Insecta; order Orthoptera; family Acrididae; genus Schistocerca; species Schistocerca serialis. Next base: position 627,606,217 of record NC_064642.1, on the reverse strand, counting down.
TCGACACCTAAGGGAGTGCAATAGGGGATGAAAACTTTTAAGAAAATATTTCATTATATTAAAAAAATTTAATGCTAAATTTATGAAAATTGCTGTTTCACTTCTCAGATATAAAGACATATTTTTTAGGCAATGAAAGTTGCTTTGGAAATATCTCCAGAAGGACGCAAAAGGCATGATTAACCAAACCCTTGGACTCTTTGGTCAGAAATACATTCGGAAAATCTTAAGGTTTTTAACATGGCTGTCAATCAGGGACTGTTGTATAATACAAAATTTTGAAAAACACAGCTCTCAGTTGCGAACACAATTAATTTGTGACCTAGGTTTCGTTGTCACAAGGGACACCTTCTTTGGACAAAATTAAAACTAAATGTTACAGCACAAAGTACCAAAAAATACGAAAGCTGCGGTCATACCCGACAGCGTCAGATAGTCAAATTAAAATAAAATGCAACAGAGGTGGAAGCCACTAGGGGCTGCCAAATGTCCTCTGCTATAGTCAACAATTTAGTTTTATTTTTGTCCGAAGAAGGTGTCCCTTGTGACACCGAAACCTAGGTCACTAATTAATTGTGTTCCCGACTGAGGGCTGTGTTTTTCAAAATTTTGTCTTTACTTTCGCAAAAGGCCACGCTTACATGGTCTTCAAAAAAACATCTCAGCAGGCCATGAAATCTACGCAAGCGAAGCAGTGGGCGCTAAGCTAGTTGTTCCATAACTATTTTTTTTTTCATTTTATGAAGTATAAAAGATCTTGAAACTTCCTGGCAGATTAAAACTGTGTGCCCGACCGAGACTCGAACTCGGTCCCGAGTTCGAGTCTCGGTCGGGCACACAGTTTTAATCTGCCAGGAAGTTTCATATCAGCGCACACTCCGCTGCAGAGTGAAAATCTCATTCTAAAAGATCTTGTATTGTATTTGTTTTTTGTTTTTAATTTGGTGTGCTTTTGTTTTCAAGTTGTAACTTTGTGGATTTGATTGTGTTATATTCGAAATTCTTTGTACATTATTGTTGGAACATTATTGTAAATCTGTACAATAATGAGGAAGCACGGAATTGTTTGTATCAAAAAATTCTAAATGAATTTTGATTTTGCGCACCAAGTACATCGAACATTTATAGTACCACTTCATCATATATAGTTGAGTTTGGTATTAGCGATGCTACACGTTTTGCAGTTAGTCAAATGTCGAAATTAATAACAAACTGGGAGGGGGAGGGGTTTTCGAAAAATTTCACTTAGAAATATTAATCGTAGTTTTTTCAGGTAGCCGTTTCACCCCCGAACGGCCGTCTCTGCGTGTACAAAAAAATGTGTGTCTCTTATTTTGCTCTACATCACAACAAATTCAAAGCCAGTCAAAATGGAAGTGTATCCTTGGGTAGGTTTACTTGTGAGATGGGTGGGATTGACGCTGTTAGCATACCATTGTGCGAGGCAGTGACCAGGAAGCGTGTGAGACTGCCAGAAGCATGTATGCTGGGCGGAACCTGTGATCCACACAACCCCGCAACCCTGGTGACGTCGTAACCGGAGTCAGTTCGCTGTTTGTACACAGCTTTGATCTGCACCGTCGACACTCTATTACGACCTCAATTTTTTCTTGACGTTTCTGTTACTTCTGTTTGGCTTACTTCGGATTCTGTTATCGGGTTTGACTTCACACGCAAGCTGTTCCGTAAACTAGCTAACTCAAGACAACACAGAGCAAACAGTGTTGACTGTGGCATATCTGGAGAAATGAATAGATTTATCACTTAGTTGTTTGCGTCTATGGGACGAAAGACTTGTTACTTTAGGAAATGGTAGAGTGTGTGGTATGAAAGAGGCGTTGATGCTACTACCTATTTGTAATTATGTGCGAATGGTTTTGAAATCGTACAATTCACTGGAGTTAACGAAATCAAAATGGATCCATCGTTCATGAAGTTATGGCAACAACAGCTGCTGCAAAGTCGTCTACAACAGTACCTTGGAGCAACAGTTAGATTAACGTTAGCACAAAACCAACAGTTGGAATAGCAACAACAAAAGAACAGGGAACTAATTCAGACCTTGTGACGGCAGAAGTTATCACCAGCACCTTCTCCAGTATCATCCTCATGTACCTTCCACTGCAAATTCTGACGAAACTCAGAGTTGGGTGATTTACATTAGCAGTTTCCAGCTGTACTGCCAGGCAAATAAGACTAGATCCTCTTTGTCACAGAGCACTCACTGTTTGTTGTGTGAGATGGTTAAAACTCTTGTAACAAACTTACTTATCTGGAATGAGATTTTTCACTCCGCTGCAGGGTGAAAATCTCATTCTGGAAATATCCCCCAGGCTGTAGCTAAGCCATGTCTCCGCAGTATCCTTTCTTTCAGGAGTGCTAGTTCTGCAAGGTTCGCAGGGGAGCTTCTGTAAAGTTTGGAGGGTAGGAGACGAGATACTGGCAGAAGTAAAGCTGTGAGGACCGGGCGTGAGTCGTGCTTCGGTAGCTCAGATGGTAGAGCACTTGCCCGCGAAAGGCAAAGGTCGCGAGTTCGAGTCTCGGTTGGGCACACAGTTTTAATCTGCCAGGAAGTTTCAAACTTACTTATCATTTGACGATATTTACAGTTTGCTTATCGAACACTTGGGATACCAAACACGTGTACTTGCCACTTGGCTGAAATTCAGTCAGTGCAAGCTTAAAATAGACAACTCTCACATGGTCTGGGAATTGAACCTGCACAGTCTTCGCCATCAATCAAATTTCTGCTGTAAAGCACGAAATGTGTTAGACTAGCACCAACCAACAAGTATGGACTATCGGTTGGGGCATATCATCATGACTCCTAAAAAATGCTCCTTCTTTTGAGGTATCGTCGGTGCCTCAAAGAGCATCTGACGACATATAGCAGTATCTCATGTTTAAACTATCAACGTTGTGCTCATCTCTCATTTGCTGACAGTGGTTCATCGTAATCTTTACCGCCTGTAAATCTTTACTGTCTGTAACGGAGTCTTATTATAGTAAAACGATGTCATGTCACAAAGTAATTACATGACGAAAGATAAATTCCGACAACAGCTGCATTAGGTCGTTTAAATAAATCCAGTGGTGACAAATGGAAATTTGTGCCGGACCAGGAGTAGAATCAGGGTTTCCCGCTTTCTCGAGTGGTCGCCTAACCGCTTCGGCTATCGAAACATGCTTCCCGTCCAACCTAACGTCAAGCACTATACACGCAGTGTCCCCTGTCCATTGTCCTCATTGTTCGCAGTCTACTCTAATTTTCACAAGAGGTCGAATAAAGAGTGCATCCACAATGAAAATATCATTATTTGCCTTCAAGGTGCATGTATTTATATGTACAGTGTCTGTTTTTTCGGACATGTCCGAAAGAACAGACACCACACATAAATTTACGTGTAATCAAATTAATTATTCAGTTTGGAGTATATTGATTAGCCAAAACATTGTGACCTGAGTATTAGTGTGTTGGTTCACCTGTGGAGCGCAATACAGCAGCGATTCTGCATGGCATGAATTCGACAAATTTTTGGTAGGTTTCCAGAGTTGTATGACAGAAAACGTTTATACACAAAGTCACGCAATTCCCGTAAATTTTGGGCGGGTAATTTGTGGGCGCAAAGCTGGCAGATTTGGTGGCCAAGACATTAACGTGAGTTCACTATCACTCCCCCTTCCCCCCCCCCCTCTCCCTCGAAACACTGTAGCACGATACTGGCCTTATAATACAAATAGTTATCCTGTTGAGAGATGCTATCGCCATTGGGGAAGACATCAAACATGAACTGATACAGATGTTTGCATAGTCCTTAACTGTCATAGTGCCTTCAGTTACGACCAGTGGTCCCACGGAATCTATGATGTACCTTTTGTATTTCTCGCTTTTATCTTTTCGTTTTCTTCAAAAGCAAAGAGAAAATGTGAAGCCGTAGCGCAGCGTAGAGCCTGCTCCTACCGTCATGTACGTTGATTTTCGGATGTCAAAAAAACAGAAGATGCTTTTTCTGTCCCTCGGTAAGAGGAAGGACTCGCTCTCTGTTAATGGACAAAGGTAGATGCACGCTATTTTAGAGCGTAATCGGCGGTAGCCATTTTGGTTGTGAGAATAAGTAGAAAGTCTGCATTTTTTTAAGTGCATCAAAGGAAGAATATAGTATTATTTTACCAGTGAAAAGTTGTATGAGTCATTATTCCAAGTAGTACTGCAATATATAGAAAACCAAAAAACCCCACCTGTGTACTTCTGAGTTATCACGAAGATCCGATTACTTACAACAATATAAAGAAAACGGTTAAGATTTTGTAGATGAATACGGCGATCGGACGTAGTATTATTAACTGGTAAGCATAAATCTACAACAAGAGAAAGACTATTTCGTTTATGGGGAACTAATATGAAAAGATTTTTTACCCTTTTACAGGCATAGCTTAGCTTTTTGTGCTTGTCCGACACAACAGGAAAATTTCATAAGAGACAGTATTCAGAATTCCATTTTCAGATCATCTCGTTACTATTTTCTTATCTGACATTAATTATTTTCATTGTTTCCATATATCTAAATTTTATTTTTTATTATATTGCAACGTACGGGGAGTTTATTGTAAAACTACCGATATATTGAAAAATTATCTATTGGTAATCTTAGTCGACCTTGAGTTGCTATCTGACTTAAGTTGGCTCTGTTTAAACGCGCGGTTATGTCCCCAGTATCATTTGCATCGAAATTATCATTACAGTCTAATTATTAAACAAAAATATGGTGAGTGCAAGCTACGAAATCAATAATGCGGTGATTAGCATATGATACCAAATTAAGATTTATTCAGAACAGGATGAGCAATATTTCTAGCATAACATGAAAATACAATATACTTGCTAACCTAACTAGCCTATCATTGGCACAATGTATCCTCTTTTCCTAACTACTTAAAGTCAACACTGAACCCGCAAGTGACTCTATTGCAGTTCTGCCTGAACGGACACAGACTCAGAGAGCGCCAGTCAAAGAGCTAGCGGAATACGAACTCATTTAGAATTACAGTGCTCTACTTTGGCTGATGATTGCTAATATCACCGTAATTCTCCGTGATGATTACGACGGTCGGCCCGGCCAACGTCGTGATGCCGTCTTTCCTGTGAGCGAGCTTGGCTTTAATCTCCAGCGTGGACGTTGTTTGCGCCCGTAAACTCCTGTACGTAAGTGTTCAATTCCGGAGTCCGCCACTAGTCAATAATCAAGCTACTTGCACATATACCAAGAGTAGTTGGTCGACTCAAGTGCGCGGCAGCAAAGGTACACTTCAGATTGCATATGAACACCACAAGTTAGTACAAATCTGTTTCTCTCCTCAGAGGAACAGATAATGCTACGTGTGTGGAGTCGTATGCTCTATTCAGACTTGGAGAGTAACCACTGGACTCAATGCCAGTAACTTCTCCAACCTACTTCTCTCCACGCTCTCCAAGCAGGGCAGCCAGACACCGTGACTGCTCTCCTCCACAGCCGACCCCAGAGCCCTCCTTCAGAGTTTTTGCAAACCTGGTTGTTCTGCGCCGCATGGATCCGTGCGCGTTGGTAGCCAATCACGACACAGACTTCCATGCATCCGTGCTCGTTTGTTCCCAACCACGACACAGAATTCTCCCGCGGTTACTGTTGCCGCCAAACTTTTAACACGTATCTCTACGCGCTCTGCGCCAATCCCGTCACAGTCTTCCGCAAATTTTCCACTCTTTCGCATATAGCTCCTCCTCGCTTCTTGTTGTGATGGCCCAGCCTCTCCGAACATCTTTGGTGGTCTGAAGTGCCAGCCTACAAAGGGGTCCGGCCGCGGCCATCCCGTCAGTTTGACATGACATAAACACCTTCCTTAGGGGTTCCGGCCGTGTTCCCGCCTCTGAGCCCATCTCGTTAGTCTGTCACACCTACCGGTGGGCCAATTATCAATTATTATTCGATGTATTAGTACTGATTTAGCATCATGTAAGGTGCAAAATCTGCTACCTTACAATATTATAAATCTCAGGTAGATGTTCCTCACTGCTACAATAGTGGCCTCACCTACCTGTAAGACTGATCATGTGGCACTGATGGCCAGGACACCCCATCCAGGTACAAGCCTTACTGCAGGTGATGCCACATTGGGTGACGTGCGCGTCGGTGATGATGAAATGATGATGAGGACAGCACAACATCCAGTCCAGGAATCGAACCTGGGTCTGCTGCGTGGGAGGCACTCTCGTTATCACTCAACTAAGCTGGCGGACCCCACGTACCTGTCTCTATGGCGTAGCGCATGGTTCGAGCAGCGATTCGCCTGGATGTTGGTGTACCCTGACTCGACCATCGACGACACGTAAACAAAAAAAAAGTGGTTCATCCGACCAGGTGACATGTTTCCACTGATCCATGGTACAATCGCAGTGGCCCTGTGCCCACTGCAATCGTAACTGACGATGTCGTTCGATCAACATGGGAACGCGTAGGCGTCGTCTGCTACAGAGCCTACAGTCGACAGTGAGCACTGAACGATGTTTTCCAGGACACCTGTGCCTGCATCAGCATAGTGCTCTCTCGTCAGATCTGTTACAGATCGCCACCTACCTTACTTTTCAGAGTGAGTAAGATCCCGACCTTCACGTTCTGTGACAAAGTGTGGACATCCAACATTTTGATGCCTACTCGTAGTTTCAGCATTCGACCATGGTCCATTCGACCATGGACAAACAGTCATCCAGCTTCACAGTTCCTGAAATCCTCATTCTGGGACGTTGATACATAACAATCTTCCCTTTGCCAAAGTTGCTTATGTTAGTGGAGTTCCTCATTTGTGGCTCGTATTGTCGCTAGAATGACCCCTCATTCATCTCTGCTCCACTACACTGTCCATTCTCATTAATGTGGCCAACTGCCAAAACTCTAAATGCCACATTTTGTGGTGTGGAGCCCTGAAAGACATGCGGAAAGAGAGCCAGTGAGGTTCTGAAAGGTGCCGACAAGGATTTGGAACCATGCTGGCTCCAGTGCCGTGGCCTGCTGTGCTAGGATCCATGGCACAAACAGCCCGACTGAAGTGGTCACACAGATTCTCAACTGATGAACAGGGTGAACGGTAAGCTCATCCTGGTGCTCTTCAAACCACACGTGTACACTGCGATCTATGGAACACATTGAATTGTCCCATTAGTAGATTCCATCGTGCCAATGAGAAACAAATCTGCATTTAGGCATGGTCCCAGAGGATAAAACCATGCTTGTGTTGATCCTTTGTGCCTTCCAGAATAAAGAGGTCGCCTAGAAAATGCCACGAAAACATTCCGAAGACCATAACGCTCCTTCCTCCACAGTGAACCCTTCCGACTATTGTTGCAGGGTGTTTGCTTTCAGACTTTCACGACATATACGCCAATGACCGTCTGCCCGATGGAGCAAAAGACGTGATTCATTTGAAAAGGCCGCCTGTCGCCACTCAAGGACTTTCAAATTGCGGTATTGGTGTGCAAGTTCCAGTCTTTTTCGCAGATGAAGAAAAGTCAGCTTGGAATAATGAATCAGGCACCTGCTGAGGAGGCCCATGCGAACCAATGTTCACTGAATGGTCGTTGAGGAGACGCTGATAGTAGCAAGTAGCACATTGGTTCATCTGGCCAGTCAGTATCTCAACAGGTGCCCGTATATTCGCCCATAGACATCTCTGCAGTCATCGTTAACCCCTGTCATCTATGGCCCGTGTTGCAGCACGGTTGCCTTAGTGCTGGTTTTGGATAGCACCATTTTGCTATGCACCATAGACTTTAACAACGGTCGCACGCGAACAGCTAACAAACTTAGCCATTTCTAAAATGCTTGCACCTTTGGCCTGAAAGCTAATGATCATGCCCCTTTGGACGACAGGTAAGTCGCTCCACTTCAGCATTACGACGACTGCACTGTTTTCCGCATCCCCTCTCTCCCCAGCATTGGTTTATATATTCTCCACCGCTAGTGCTGCCACCTACGGTCTGTGAGTGCTTATTGCACTTTGACGTCGAACATTAATGTGACTGGATGAGTCGCTAAAAAGAGTACGGTGCAGCTGGCGTTCGGATGAAATACGACGATTTGGGTGTGGTGACAGACTGGTCTGTAGTGCAGCCCGAGGCCTAGGTTAGGTCGAAAGGTGATAATTTGGTTTTAAGTTGGTGAAGCCAACGATTGTGAAAGCCAAATAAAAGCTGTGGTAAGAAACTGATCAGTACCGTAGCCTAACATTTAAAAAAAATGGTACAAATGGCTCTGAGCACTATGGGACTTAACATCTGAGGTCACCAGTCCCCTGGAACTTAGAACTATTTAAACCTAACTAACCTAACGACATCACACACATCCATGCCCGAGGCAGCATTCGAACCTGCGACCGTAGCAGTCGCGCGGTTACGGATTGAAGCGTCTAGGACCGCTCGCCCACCGCGGCCGGCTAATATTTACATTCACACGATACGTAACGGGTTGAATTGAACAGAAAGCTAGTTGTACCGTATTCAGTTTTGTTTCTCGGCACCGGCGAAATTCAGTCTCGTGATGAGCAGTGGGCATAATGTTCTGGCTCATCAATGCATCTTGTCTGAATCTATGCATATGTCATACATTGCAAATCATTTTTCATTTTAAACACTAATCGTTACATGACTACTTTGCGTAAATCCCTGAATAAGAATTTTATTAACAGTTTCAAATGGTTCAAATGGCTCTGAGCACTATGGGACTTAACATCTGTGGTCATCAGTCCCCTAGAACTTAGAACTACTTAAACCTAACTAACCTAAGGACATCACACACATCCATGCCCGAGGCAGGATTCGAACCTGCGACCGTAACAGTCCCTCGGTTCCGGACTGAGCGCCTAGAACCGCTAGACCACTGCGGCCGGCTATTAACAGTATAAAAGCGAGTCAACTCACTCCAATTTTTTCACAAAATCACTAACACCTTTATCACCTCACTGAGCCCTGGATATTGAGGTCTTGGTCGAAATGAAATAGCTAAGACAACACGCATCGGAAGCCGACTTATGGCAAACAATTCATTCCCTCTCCCAGAACAGAAATGTTAGTCATGAACTATATCATTCAGATCAGGGTGTACGATCCGCGGTCTGTGGGCCGCATACGGCCAGAGGAGGTATGAATGCCAGCCAAGAAGTGAGCATCTGTCACAAGATCGGAAAAAAGAAAGAAAAAAAGAAACAAAACTATACAGTTACGTTTACGGAAACTTACGATATAGAACTCTTGCCACATGATGATGATGCTATTCTCTCATTATACAACCCGCGTATTTTTTTTTTTTTTAGTTTTTGCTTATAGCTTAATTTTAGTATTAAGTACCGGGTGATCAAAAAGTCAGTATAAATTTGAAAACTGAATAAATTACGGAATAATGTAGATAGAGAGGTACAAATTGACACACATGCTTGGAATGACATGGGGTTTTATTAGAACCAAAAAAATACAAACGTTCAAAAAATGTCCGAGAGATGGCGCTTCATCTGATCAGAATAGCAATAATTAGCATAACAAAGTAAGACAAAGCAAAGATGATGTTCTTTACAGGAGATGCTCAATATGTCCACCGTCATTCCTCAACAATAGCTGTAGTCGAGAAATAATGTTGTGAACAGCACTGTAAAGCATGTCCGGACTTATGGTGAGGCATCGGCGTCGGATGTTGTCTTTCACCATCTCTAGAGATGTCCGTCGATCACGATACACTTGCAACTTCAGGTAACCCCAAAGGCAATAATCGCACGGACTGAGGTCTGGGGACCTGGCAGGCCAAGCATGATGAAAGTGGCGGCTGAGCACACGATCATCACCAATCGACGCACGCAAGACATCTTTCACGCGTCTAGCAATATGGGGTGTTTGTTGTTGTTCTAATAAAACCCCATGTCATTCCAAGCATGTGTGTCAATTTTTACCTCTCTGTCTACATTATTCCGTGGTTTATTAAGTTTTCAAATCTATACTGACTTTTGATCACCCTGTATGTCATTGTCAGCCTAAACACTCGTCTTCTTCCAATGTGGCCCAGATAAGCTAAAAGTTTGGACACCCCTGATTTAGACTGTAACCTCCAGTACTGTTGTGTGTAATCAATTAACCAAATATTATTGTTTTTTTTTTCTCTTTTCCTGAGGGAACGCACTATTCAGCAACCTAATATATATTGTCTATTTTGTGATCGCTGCTTTTTCGTTGCTGGTAGCAGTTCAACAATATTTAATAAGTTCAGTTCAGTTTGAAGAGTAATGGACATCTCTAAAAAGGAGAACGACGGAAGCTGGAAAGAAAAACATACGTAGAAAGAAGGTAACTGCGAAGAAAGCAAGGGAACAGAAGAAATACTTGAGCTGTTCGATGAAAGAAGGAAGTACAAAAACGTCCATAGAAATTCAGGAATACAGAAATACAAGTCACTTAGGAATGGAATAAATAGGAAGTGCAAGGAAGCTAATGCGAAATGTCTGCATGAAAAATGTGAAGAAATAGGAAAAGAAATGACTGTCGGAAGGTCTGACCCAGCATATAGAAAAATCAAAACAATCTTCGGTGAAATTAAAAGTAAAGGTTGTAACATAAAGTGTTCAATGAGAATTCAATAAGAATTCCATTAAATGCAGAGAAGAGAGCGGGTATGTGGAAATATTACACTGAAGGCCTCCACGATGGGGAAGAACATTTCTGTTGACATGATAGAAGAGGAAACAGAAGTCGATATAGAAGAGATAGGGGATCGAGTATTAGAATCGAATTTAACAAGAGCTTTAGAAGACTTAAAAACAAGTAAGGCAGATGCAGTAGATAACACTCCATCAGAATTTCATTGGGGGAAAGTGGCAACAAAACGACTATTCACTTTAGTGTGTAGAATTATGAGTCTGGCAATATACCATTTGACTTTCGGAAAAGCATTGTCCACGCAATTCCAAAGATTGCAACAGCCGACAAGTGCTAGAATTATCGCACTATCACCGTAACAGCTTACGCATTCAAGCTGCTGACTAGAGTAATTTACAGAAGCATGGAAAAGAAAACTGGGGCTGTGTTAGATAGCTATCAGTTTGACTTTGGGAAAGGTAAAGGCACGAGAGAGGCAATTCTGAAGTTATGGTTGGCAATGGAAGCAGGAATGAAGAAAAATCAGACACGCTCGTAGAATTTGTCGACCTGGAAAAAGCGTTTGACACTGTGGAATTGTGCAAGCTGTTCGAAATTCTGAAAAAAATGGGGGTAAGCTATAGGGAAAGACGAATAACGTACAATACGTACAAGATCCAAAAAGGAATAATCAGACTTAAACACCAAGAACTAAGTGCGCGGATTAAAAATGGTGTTAGGCAGGGTTATAGTCTTTCGCCCCCTACCGTCTAATCTATACGTCGAAGAAGCAATAAAGGAACAAAATAAAGGTTCGTGGTTGGAAATTACAATTCATGGTGAAAGGACATCAACGATAAAATTCGTTGATCACGTTGCTACCTTCAGTGAAAGTAAAGCAGAATTACAAAATCTGTTGAATGAAATGAAGTCTAACGAGTACAGAAAATGGATTGAGTAAACCGAAGAAAGACGAAAGTCTTGAGAAGTAACAGAAACGAGAACAACGAGAAACTTATCATCAGAATTAGGGATCACGAAGTAGCCGAAATCAGAGAATTCTGTTACCCAGGCAGAAAATAACCCTTGACTGACGGAACAAGGAGGACATAAAAAGCACACTAGAACTAGCAAAACGGACATTCATGATCAAGAGAAATTTACTACTTCCAAGCATAGGCCTTAATCTGGGAAGAAATTTCTGAGAATGTACGTTTGGAGCACAGCATTGTGTGGTAGTGAAATATGAACTGTGGGAAAATCGGAAAAGAAGAGACTTGAAGCATTTGAGATGTGGTGCTACAGAATAACGTTTAAAATTGATACACTGATAAGGTAAGAAATGATAAGGTTCTCCACATACTCGGCAAGGAAAAGAATATACGGAAAACACGGACAAGAATAAGGAACAGGATGGTAGGGCTTCTGTTAAAACAACGCGGAATAACTTCCATGGGGTTAGGGGGTGCTGTAGAGAGTAAAAACTGTAGAGGAAGATAGAGACTGGAATAAATTCAGAAAATATTTGAGGACGTAGGCTGCAAGTGCTACTCTGAGATGAAGAGGTTGGCACAGTAGGTGAATTCGTGGCGGTCCGTATCCGACCAGTCAGAACACTGTTAGCAAAAGAAGAAGTTCAATGAAGAAAGAATAATTAGTATTGTGTCATGCAAATGTAATAGGCCCATCAGATATCTGAGATCACTGACTGAGAACCAAACTAAAGCGAAACGAAACAGGATTTTGCTATGCAAATGTTATGTCGTTGCACTCGAGACGAGCGTCGAAATCAAGATTGTAGTGTGACTAACTAAATTCAATTGATTGGAGTTAAGTAAGTGCGTATAAGATATTTTTGGAAATTTTCATTTCCGTTTCAACGAAACTGCAAGCTCACACAATTTGCCGACAGCGGCTAGTGAATGTGGAAAATCGTGTATCCAGTGGCGACACTGTTGCTATTTGCGTAACTGCGCTGACATTGGGTCGGCGGTAATGAGACAATTACCATAGGGCAGACACTGACGTCACCGGGGCAAAAGCTTTAACTTCCAAGTGTTGGTGAACACGTTACACGCGTAATCGCATCAGCAAAATCTCTGGTACGAACTCACACTGAAAAGACTTCGACAATGACACTATTCGTAGCCGTAGCTAACAAAAGGAGTTTCCTGAACATGCGTTGAGAGGATGTGCATCACTCTAACAGCAGCAGCTGTGATTGATACAGCAGTGGCAACTGATAACCTCTAACGACCTGTATTATTCGGTCGCCGTAGACAACCGCAGAGCCGCACTGCGTTTGGTAACTGGCTGCACTATTACTGTATGGAGTGAACACAGTACGGGGCGAATAAGAGGCAAATGAATCACATACGTCTGTAAGGTCGGTTTTTCTAGCATGAACTATGCTGACGAGCGTTAGATAGTAAATAGAATAAGATGTGAAATAACTCTCACATAAATCAGCAGTGAAGTCAAATAGACGAACAGAATGGCGTTGCTGTAAAACAAATGCTTAAATATTCAACTGAAGTCTACCTTTCCAACGTTCTAGTGAATGAGAATCTTGTCGTCCCTCTTGCATCATGTCTTGCAGCATACGCTTACACAAAAATATAGAGGAGCTATTCGTTTTTGTATTCTCTATATCAGTCGTTTTCAAACTGTATGGCGCGACTCTCCCACAGAGGTAGAAGGGGGAAGGGGAGGGGGAGCCGCAGATGACGTGCAAAGGGGGGGGGGGGGGGTTAGTTACAAACAATTACGTTTACCTTTTGCCTGCGAACAAATTAGACGTCCTTGATCTGGACTGAATGCCGCCCGTCGTCGATATTATACCAGGTTCGGTCGATGACAGTGAAACCGCTGTCATATTTTTAGCATTGCTTGAAATGATTGGGCTGCACTGTGCCTGTATCCTAAACGATGGGTCGCTATGCAAGCTTTGACTCCTGTATCTCGACCCCCCCCCCCCCCCCTTACAGTCTTTCAAGACTTTGTGAGGAAAACTTGACTGCAGTATGAAGCGACTGAGATGAATACACCAGTGATGCAGTATTCCAGAGACGAAATGGGATGACGAGAACTATTCTTAGGCTTCACGAAAATCAATGGTGAAGAACGTCCGCAGTATGTAACCCGTTTAGCCAGTTCGGCTGCTGACAGCATGAAGCCTAACAAGTTAAAGGGAAATCTTGAAGCCACATACCCTAAATAAACGGGAAAAACAGAAGATTTTTTTGTCAAGGAACTGAATATTTTATTGTTTGTCCAGAAGAACTAATGACCAATGTAACTAAAAAGGCCGTTTTAGTCCCTTATCAGATTTCGCTTGTTGTTGTTGTTGTTGTGGTCCTCAATACAGAGACTGGTTTGATGCAGCTCTCCATGCTTCTCTATCTTGTGCTAGCCTCTCCGTCTCCCAGTACCTACTGCAACCTACAACCTTCTGAATCTGCTTAGTGTTTTCATCCCTTGGTCTTCCTGTACGATTGTTACACTCCACGCTACCCTCCAGTACTAAATTGGTAATTCTTTGATGCCACAGAACGTGTCCTACCAACCGACCCCTTCTTCTAGTCAAGTTGTGGCACAAATTCCTCTTCTCCCCAATTCTATTCTGTACCTCCTCATTACTTACGTGATCTACCCATCTCTAATCTTCAGAATTCTTCTGTAGAACCACATTTCTAAAGCTTCTGTTCTCTTCTTGTCTAAACTATTTATCGTCCATGTTTCACCTCCATACATGACTTCACTCCATACAAATACTTTCAGAAAAGACTTCCTTACACCTAAATCTATACACGATGTTAACAAATTTCTCTTCTTCAGAACCGCTTTCCTTGACATAGCCAGTTTACATTTTATATCCTCCATACTTCGACCATCATAAGTGATTTTGCTCCCCAAATAGCAAAAATCATTTATTACTTTAAGTATCTCATTTCCTAATCTAATCCCCTCAGCATCATCCGATTTAATTCGACTACATTCCATTATCTTCGTTTTGCTTTTGTTGATGTTCATCTTATATCCTCCTTTCAAGACATTGTCCATTCCGTTCACCTGCTCATCTGTAAACCTCAAAGTTTTTATTTCTTCGCCATGGTTTTTAATTCCTACTCAAAATTCTTCTTTTGTTTCCTTTACTGCTTGCTCAATATACAGACTGAATAACATTGGGGACAGGCTACAACCCTGTCTCACTCCTCTCCCAAACACTGCTTCCCTTTCATGCCCCTCGTCTCTTATAACTGCCATCTGGTTTCTGTACAAATTGTAAACAGCCTTTCGCTCCCTGTATTTGACCCCTCCCACCTTCATAATTTGAAAGAGAGTATTTCAGTCAACATTGTCAAAAGCTTTCTCTATGCCTACAAACGCTAGAAACGTAGGTTTGCCATTCCTTAATCTATCTTCTAAGATAAGTCGCAGGATCAGTATAGCCTCGGGTGTTCCAGCATTTCTACGGAATCCAAACTGATCTTCCCCAAGGTCGGCTTCCAACAGTTTTTCCATTCGTCTGTAGAGAATTCGCGTTAGTATTTTGCTGCCGTTACTTATTAAACTGATAATTCAGTAACTTTTACACCTGTCAACACCTGATTTCATTGGGATTGAAGACTGAGGGTATTTCGCCTATCTCATACAACCTGCTCACCTAATGGTAGAGTTTTGTCATGGGTGGCTCTCCCAAGGCTATCAGTAGTTCTAAAAGAATGTTGTCTACTGCTGGGGTCTTATTTCGACTTAGGTCTTTCAGTGCTCTGTCAAATTCTTCACGTAGTATCATATCTCCCATTTCATCTTCATCTACGTCTTCTTTCGTTTCCAAAATATTGCCCTCAAGTACATCGCCCTTGTAGACCCTCCATATACCCCTTCCACCTTTCTGCTTTTCCTTCTTTGCTTAGAATTGGTTTTCCATCTTTGCTCTTGATATTCATACAGGTGGTTCTCTTTTCGCCAAAGATCTCTTTAATTTTCCTGTAGGCAGTATCTATCTTACCCCTAGTGATATACGCCTCTACATTGTTGCATATGCCCTGCTTAACCATTTTGCACTTCTCATTTTTGAGACATTTGTTTTCCTTTTTGCCTGCTTCATTTACTAAGTTATTATATTTTCTCCTTTCATCAACTAAATTTAATATCTGTTCTGTTACCCAAGGATTTATACTAGCCTTCGTCTTTTTACCTACTTGATACTCTGGTGTCTTCACTATATCATCTCTCAAAACTACCCATCTCCTCCTACTGTATTTCTTCCCCCCCCCCCCCCCCCCCCCCTCCCCCCGTTCTTGTTAAATCGTTCCCTAATGCTCTCTCTGAAACTCGCAAAAGCTGGAAATTTAAGGAGATGGGACCTGTATAAACTGAAAAAACCAGAGATTTCGCTTAGGATTTCTAAATGCAAAAAGCCACACACAGTTGCAGAAACTCTGGTTTTACCAGCAGCGATTGATATATTAGGTTGGTGCATAAGTTCGTATCGTTTTTGTTTTGCATTTCGGTATTCCGGTTCCTATTGGTTTGTTTATCAAGTGTCATTTTTATTTGTAGTTCACTGTTGCTATTTAAGATTACATATTATCATTTTGCAATTGATATAGTTAATGGAGCTGCGGACGCTAATAAATGCAGTGCTATGTGGAGAAATCGTAACATTTATGACATATTCCTTTGTTTAAGTTCAGTAGAGGTATGATAGCGGCGGTGGCAGCGAGAAATATTTGCGACGTGTGTAGGATAACGTCACTGGATAGAGCACGGCAACAAGATGGTCTTCTCGTTTTAAAGAGAATCGTTTTGACTTAGTGACTCTCCACGTCCTGTAAGACCTTCGGGGTTTGATGAAGGTCGTTTAAATACATTACTCCACAATGGTCCACCTCGGAGTTCTCGAGAACCGACAAATGTGATGAATGCGATCATTCCACCATCGTGCGACATTTGTATCCCATGGGGAAGGTTCAAAAATCAGGTGTATGGGTACCGCATCCCCTAATCCAAAATCACAAAAAACTGTGGGTGGCCATATGTTCATCTATACTTGCTCGACGTCAATTGACTCGTGAACAACACCGACCATTCATATCCTGTGTCGTTACTGGCGTCCAGAAATGGTGTCATATGTTTCCGTAAGGAAAAGAGAGGAGCGCGAACAAAGCAGCAACTCCCTGTACAATGGCCTGCGCGCATCCACAATAGGTAATGTTACGTATCTGGTGGAACAGTGAGAGCTTGTGGTGGATTGTGAATTGCTTACCCGAGGTGTAATCATCACTGCCGACATTTTATGTCAACAACTGAGACGTCTTTGCAGACGCAATCCAAGAACAACGACCACAAAGACTGGGCGAAGTGACGCTACTCCACGATAACATACGCCCGTATTCTGCTAGATTAACAAAAAGCTCCACGAAGGAGTTGGATTGGGAAGTCATTTCGAACCCATCTTATTAACCTGATCTTGCAGCCTCAGATTTTTACCTTTTTCGCTCCGTATCGAACATTCTTCAAGGAACTTCTTTTCTCGATGAAAATGCGCTCCGAGCATGGCTCGACGAGTTGTTCGCTTGAAAACCACTTGATTTCTACAGTCGCGGAATCGAAAAGTTACCCCAGCGTTGACAGACTGTTGTAAATAGTGAAGGAGAATGTACACTCCTGGAAATTGAAATAAGAACACCGTGAATTCATTGTCCCAGGAAGGGGAAACTTTATTGACACATTCCTGGGGTCAGATACATCACATGATCACACTGACAGAACCACAGCCACATAGACACAGGCAACAGAGCATGCACAATGTCGGCACTAGTACAGTGTATATCCACCTTTCGTAGCAATGCAGGCTGCTATTCTCCCATGGAGACGATCGTAGAGATGCTGGATGTAGTCCTGTGGAACGGCTTGCCATGCCATTTCCACCTGGCGCCTCAGTTGGACCAGCGTTCGTGCTGGACGTGCAGACCGCGTGAGACGACGCTTCATCCAGTCCCAAACATGCTCAATGGGGGACAGATCCGGAGATCTTGCTGGCCAGGGTAGTTGACTTACACCTTCTAGAGCACGTTGGGTGGCACGGGATACATGCGGACGTGCATTGTCCTGTTGGAACAGCAAGTTCCCTTGCCGGTCTAGGAATGGTAGAACGATGGGTTCGATGACGGTTTGGATGTACCGTGCACTATTCAGTGTCCCCTCGACGATCACCAGTGGTGTACGGCCAGTGTAGGAGATCGCTCCCCACACCATGATGCCGGGTGTTGGCCCTGTGTGCCTCGGTCGTATGCAGTCCTGAATGCGGCGCTCACCTGCACGGCGCCAAACACGCATATGACCATCATTGGCACCAAGAGAGAAGCGACTCTCATCGCTGAAGACGACACGTCTCCATTCGCCGCTCCATTCACTCCTGTCGCGACACCACTGGAGGCGGGCTGCACGATGTTGGGGCGCGAGCGGAAGACGGCCTAACGGTGTGCGGGACCGTAGCCCAGCTTCATGGAGACGGTTGCGAATGGTCCTCGCCGATACCCCAGGAGCAACAGTGTCCCTAATTTGCTGGGAAGTGGCGGTGCGGTCCCCTACGGCACTGCGTAGGATCCTACGGTCTTGGCGTGCATCCGTGCGTCGCTGCGGTCCGGTCCCAGTCCAAAGTCTCTGTTAAGCGTATCTGTTGTGTTTATTAAATTTACGGAAAAACGTTACGAATTTGTGCACCAACCCGAAAGTATCAACAATGTTTGTTGACTCCCTTGCTCAACAGTTGAAAGGTGTTCTTATCTCTAATCACAGAGTGCAGAGGAATTTTAGACATTGCTGATTATTTATTTACTCGAGCAGCTAATCGACAAACTCCGGAACAACTGTTTTGCCCTTCAAGTGCAAGAAGCGACTGATATTCATAAATATGGTCATTTGACTGCTTATTTTCGTTTAACATTCAAGAAGAAATGCTTATCTGTGAGCCGATCCTGAAAACAAGTGCAGCTAAAAGCCTTTTTGACATTATCAACATTTTTTTAAAAATCAAAACGGAACATCGTGGAACAGGTGCACAGGAGTATGCACAGATGGCACTCGCTCAATATCTGGAATTGATGGTGGATTGCAAGCGAAAGTTACAGCTGTAGCTCCTGATAAGGTATGGATTCTCTGCATGCATGACACATCGAGGGGCTATGGCCACTAAAGAAATTAACTCACCCCTACATGAAGTGCTGCAAACGGTTATAGAAACAGTTAATATTATTAAGGAAAAATCCATGCATTCAAGGCTTTTTAAAGTACTATGTGAGGAGATGGGTGCTGAACAAACACAATTGCTCTTTTTTTAGTAATGCTCGATGGCTTTCAAGGGATAAAGAACTAAAAAGAGTGTTTGAATTGAGGAATGAGGTATTATATTTCTTATAGGAGAAATATTACCCTCTGGCAGACTGTTTCTGCAACGGAGATTTTCTATTGAAAACTGCTTCCCTCGCTAACTTTTTGAGAAACTAAATATTTTTAACACTTCACTTCAAGGTAATCAGGCAACAGCGCTACTTTGGATGAAAAAGTGAAGGTGTTTATAAAGCAATTAGAGCTGTGGCAAAACCGAATGGAAACTGGCACGTTAGGGTATGATCTCCACTCTAGTATGACTCTTAGAGGATACAGATAATCTGATACTTCCAAAGGGAGTAAAAGCCTGCCTTCTTCATCATCTTGCAACACTAGAAGTTCACTTCAAAAAGTATTTCAGCGATGATTTTGATAAATTTAATTGGATAAAAAATCTAATCAAAAATGCTCCTGGAAATCATGTCTAAATATAATAGAGCAAGAACAATGTATTGATCTCACTTGTGGTACTTCACTGAAGAGTAAAGTTAATGAAATGTCTTTGTTGAAGTTTTGGAATTTTATCGGCAAGGAATTTCCAACGCCAAGCCAAAATGCAATGAAGATTCTGATTTCTTTTGTAGCAACAACCTAGGGCGGGACTGGCTATTCAGCTCTGGTAGCTGCGAAGTCCAGTTACCGTTCAAATCTAAATGTAAACAAAGGATTTCAAGTGCCTGTTTCCTCCATTACACCACGTCTTGAGAAACTTTCTTCTCAAAAGGAAGCTCATTCGTCATATTGAACTTTGTAATTTAAATTTTTAATGTTTTTGTAATCCTTATTTGATGAATTATAAATAATATTCTTTCCATATGTACTGAATAAATCAAAATGAGATAAAATAAACAATTTCTTCCGTATTTTAGCTATAACAATTCATGTAATTTTGCTTTCTTTTGTTAAAATCCTTCTAAATTGAATTTGATAAAGCACAGAAAAACACGAAGAAAATATAAAAATGACTAATTTTATTAATAAAATAGGCTTGGCGGCTGATATTTTTTCCTCCAGATAGGGGGGGGGGGGGGGAGGAGGAGGAAAAATCTGTGAAAACCGCAGCTCTATATCGTGTACGACACAAGAGACCAGTTTTCGCCAGTGTGATAGTTCTCGAACAGGCGAAATAATACAGTGCTTGACGATACAATGGTTTCCACGTCATTAAAACAAGCTCAACAGAAAAACAAGACACAAATTTGATAAATTATTGATCTTGATGTTAGACCGCAGCGGTTCGTCGAGTTCCAGGACCAACCTCGGCTCGACCGGAAGATTGTTCACAGTGTTTGGATGACGTCATGACGCTGTGGGCGTTGTTAGGATTGGAAAAACAGTGTAACTGTTCTTGCTATTACTGTTAGCAACGTTTGTTAAATTTTCGTTTTCGTAAAAGTTATGTGATTCAGTGGGTAAGTGCCAGACTACAAGCCAAAGAACTGAGGTTCGATCCCCAGTCGGATTTTGATATTTTTTCTGACACTTGTCGAGTCTTTCACCTCTGGCAATGATTTTTTAAGGTTAAAAAATCCTATTGGTCCAGAGTTCACGATAAATTGTAGGTCTTCTTATAACTGGCTGCCCGCCTCCGTAGCCGAATGGTTAGAGTACCTTGCTGCTATGTGGAGGACCCTGGTTCGATTCCCAGCACTGTCAGGAGAGAGGGAGAGGACTATAACGGTACCACTCAGCCCCGTGATGCCTGCTGAGGAGCTAGTTGAACAAGTAGTAATGATTCCGGATGTACTAAACCGCCAACAGTCGGGAGAGTATCGTGCTGACCACACGTCTCTCAACACATATCCAGGTGACGCCGTTAGCTGATGGCTGGGACGGTATTTCGTCCAGCCCGGCTGACCCTGCCGACAGAATGGCTGGGCTTTCATATAAATGGCTGGGCATGTGAATTCAAAGTGTAAGTCAATTCCAAGGCTAGAGGAAGGAAAAGACATACCACCTTCTGAGGGACCACGTGTAGCGGAGCACTGCAGTATTCGGACCATTAAATATTTATCTTCAGAGTTTCTGCATGAAACACTTATCTTCAGAATTTCTGACGGTGTCTTCTGCAGAAGGAGACGACGCGTTAGACAAAATATCATGTCAAACACATCAGCCTAAATCTCATAAATGGTATCTCATCAAGAAATACTATTTCTGTTCCCTAATACAGTCTTTTTAAGCCTAGAAAGGCTAATGTTGGTTCATATTTATTTGGAATCACTCTCTAATGAGATTACTGAGAGATACCTGTATTTTTCCCCTTCTGAAAGAGTGCAACACCTAATTCTGAAATACTCAAGGAACTTCCTATTGCAATGCGTCTTAGAATCGAATCACCTATATTTTTATAGCATTTACGTACAGAGAATACGCGGCACGCCTGCAAGAAGTCTTGCACCATTTGAGCTTTATTGGTATGTGCACAGTCGTCAATAAAAAATTATGTGGCATTGTGTAGTGCAGGAGACTCGAGGATATCATGTCTATTCCTTCTAGCTGTCAATGAAACATTTCGGACGATGTGAAAGTTCGTACATTGCTTAGCGCTAATTCTTTCCCAAATAAGTGCACCATAACGATAACAGAATGTTTTGCACTCAAGTGAGAGGTTATGAAATTGATTCGAATTTCTGTGAATCCAGATTGACGTCAGCTGTTTGTGACAGATGAAAATTTGTGCCTGACCGGGACTCGAACTCGACTGCCTGCATATCGCGATCATTCGCTTTAACAACTACGGTTATCCGAGAACGCATCCAGGACCGACCCAAACACCCATGTCATGGAGTCCACAACCCTTGACGCTTGCACATTTCGTGATTCCTGCACAGGGAGAGACAAATATTTTTATCGTCATTTTAGCCCATCGAGGCCTGGATACATCATAGAGGGTTAAAATATTCATGTTTATACAGTGTCTATCTACACATTACCATGTCATTCTGACTTGCATGCATGTCTGAAGAAACAGACACTGTGCCGGCCGGTGTGGAAGTGCGGGTCTAGGCGCTTCAGTCTGGAACCGCGTGACCGTTACGGTCGCAGGTTCGAATCCTGCCTCGGGCATGGATGTGTGTGATGTCCTTAGGTTTGTTAGGTTTAAGTAGTTCTAAGTTCTAGGGGACTGATGAGCACAGATGTTAAGTCCCATAGTGCTAAGAGCCATTTGAACCAAACAGACACTGTTCTGACGATTACAGCTGTGGTAAATATTACGAAACTGATTAGAATTTTTGCAAACCCGCATTGACGGTAGCTGTTTGCGACAGATGAAAATGTGTGTCGCGCTGCGACTTGAATCCGAATTTTTCACTTACTGCGAGTGGTCGCCTCAACTACCTCGGCTATCCGAGCACGCCTCCAGGCTCTCCGAATAAGAGTTATGCTTTAATATGTTTTTCGAGCGCTTCCCAACACGTAACCAGTGGTACACCCCGATTCTTTAAACAATATGATTTCTCTGTATGAAACTGTTTCAAAGTTGTTGGTACCGGTACTTAAATGGAGAAGGAAATCTGTAGCGCTGCGCTGTGTGTTTTGCCTGGTCGCATACAAGTAAAAGTGAGCAAGTTAAAATGTTAAATATTTGATGTTAATCATGTAAGTGAGAAAAAGTTTAGAGAGGGTTTCAAATTATGTTAAAAGTTTGTTGTAAGTTGCTAAGTGCTCTCATTATGAATCACTGGAAGAATATAGTCTGGGTAATTAGCGCTCCGTTTCAAGCAACATATACATTTTCACGCATCTTATTGTTTCTGAAGGCGTATCTACTGAACTATGTGTCGTACAGTAATATAATTTTTTAGGTATATTCAATGGTATATACGGATACCATCTGTAAAATGTGTTACGAACAGAGCTAATAATAAAGAAGTAATAAATTAAAACATCATGGCTGATACTGAAGTTTACTGCGTGAACAGCGAAAAAGTAGTAAGCCAAAAAGTTTCTTTTTCCCTTCCTCATTTTTGTGGGGGAAGGGAGATGTCAGCGAGGATAAGTTTTGTAAAGGTTTAAAATTATGCGTAAAGTTTGTTGGAAGTCGCTAAGTGGTCTCATTCTCATATACTGGATGAATATAGTCTGGGTAACTTGCGCGTCGTGAGGTACGCTGCCTGAAGACACACACCCAGTTTCTAACTGCAATAGCTGTCTTAATGTGTAAAACCTTTAACACAGGCAGCAGTCTTTGTATTTTGGGCATCCGCAGCTGTAGAATTGTACCACGATGAAAAAGACCATTTCAGCTCTATGATAAACTTTTATTTATGATCCAACAAGTTCCAGCGCATTATAGCCACATCTTCAGGGACACATATTTATTTCATAGTTTATTTCAAACGATAGTAACAGTAGTAGCTTTATTCATCCATAAATTTCTTTTTACAAGGATGTAGGACATTTCAATTTACAAGTTTAGACCAATTTAAAATAATTTAATCCGTATACACATACATTTACAGACTTGTAGTTAGATTTTCTCCTGGCATTCGATACTTTTTTTTATAAATAACTTATTGAATAATGTAATGCCACACTGTTCTCTCATATCTCGATACCAGTCACTGCACACACTATACACACATTGTTTCATAACACTTCACTCACTACACACACATACACTGGTGATCTCTGGGCCATTTTCTCTACTGCAACTTCCCATTTGCTATCCTGAAAAACTGAGTCAGCATCCCTCCATAATGAGTGAGATGTTGAGCTCAGAAAGAGGAAGAGGTATTAGTATTATGCTGTATATACACTATACACACATTGTTTCATAACACTTCACTCACTACACACTTAAACACACACACACACACTGGTGATCTATGGGCCATTTTCTCTACCACAACTTCCCATTTGCTATCATGAAAAACTGAGTCAGCATCCCTCTATAATAAGTGAGATGTTGAGCTCAGAAGGAGGAAGAGGTGTTAGTATTATGCTATGCATAGCTTAGGTTAAGTTTTCCTAGAAAAGGAAAAAAGAAGGAAGAAAACAATGTGTGAAGCTGTTATGTGGAATGTTGGATGTTTTATAATCATTATTATTATTTATTTGTATAACTTTTTTAACCAAACCCCTACTCTGTTTTGTCTAAGAAATCCTTCTACGTATAAAGTGTATTGCATAATAGCTACTTTTTAGCTGCTTTTTTAGATAAGTGTATCTTTGAAATTTCTTTAATTTATTTTCGTAATTTATTGTACAGTTTTATTCCTTGGTAGAAAATGCTGTTTTGAGTTTTATGTTTAATTTTTCTTGGTAAACATAAGTTGAGTCTTGCTCTTGTTCCATGCTCATGGACAGAGCTGTTTGTGCAGTAATTACCAATGTTATTTTTGATGTGTACAACTGACTGGTAAATGTATTCACATGGAGCAGTTAAAATCCCCAGTGATATGAACAGATCTCTACAATCAGCTTAACTACTATTTTTAGTTATTATTCTTATGGCTCTTTTCTGGAGTTTGAAAATTGTGTTCATATTTTGAACATTTGTTCCCCAAAAAAGAATGCCATAACTAAGAACTGAGTGTACATATGAATAGTATGTAACTAAAACACACTGCATTTACATACAGATGGTAGCATTCTAAGGGCATAACATGCTGATGACATCCTGTTTGCAAGTACCTTTGTGTGCTCACACCACTTCAACTGAGAATCAATATTCATTCCTAGAAATTTTACATTTGTTACACAGTTTATAGAGGTGCCACCTACATTTAATTTAACGTTGTCATTTTCCCTCTTCAAACTGAGATTCATGGCATTAGTTTTCTTGATGTTCAATGTCACTTTATTGTTTATTAACCAATCCTAAACTTCCCTGAGAGTTTCATTTGCTTTCTCTCCAAGGAGTTCTCTTGTTTTCTCAGAGACTATAATAGTGCTGTCACCAGCGAAGAGAACTTTTTCACCGTGAGTAACAGTACTGGGAAAGTCATTGATATATATCAGGAATACTGTTTGGTTCTAATACGCTACCTTGCAGAACCCCTATATTAATGTATTTTGGTTCTGATAATTGTTTTACTAAATGTTTGGATCTATTTGAAGTACATATTGTCTCTACTCTCTGTACCCTATCTGCTATGTATAATTGAAACCAGTCATTTGCTACCCCTCTTATATTTAATGCTTCTAATTTATTTAATAGAATCTTGTGGTCGACTGTATCAAAGGCCTTAGAAAGGCTCATCTTTGTCAAGAGCATCAAGTACAACTTTTGTGAATTCTACTACGGTTGACTCCGTATTTTTGCCACTTCAGAAACCAAACTGTGATTCGCTTAAATGATTGTATTTATTCATTAATCTATCTTTCATAACTGCTTCTATTATTTTTTTAAAATGGTGACAGCAGGGAAATGGGCCAGTAATTTTCTATGACTTCTGCATTACCTTTCTTAAGAAAAGGTAAAACTCTTGCCTATTTTAACTGCTCTGGAAGTGTCCCTGATGTGAAGGATTCATTTATTATATTTGTTAAGGGGTCTTGTATAATCTCTATGCATTGTTTCAGTACACACGTTGGTATTGACTTCATTCTCTCTTAGCAGTATGTTATTCTGCGTCTGATTGCTTCTCCCAGTTTCCTTTTCATAACATCCCAGACTGCTTTACTTTTATTCTCTGCATTATATATTATTTTGTCATTAAATGACTTTTTTGCAGCAATCAGCACATTCCTATAGAGCTTTTTGTATCTTTGATATAAATTTAAGAATTATGGATCATTGCGACCCTTTTTTATGGAGCTGAGGTATTTAAGTGCTTGGGATGACTTCTTAATACCTGCTGTTATCCAACTATTTTTGTGAGATTTTGATACAGACATGCATAATTTTGGAAATGCCTTTTCAAAGATCAATTTGAATAATGTGGAGAATTTAGAGAATTTCAAATTCACACTGGTTTACTTATACACTTCATCCCAGCTTTGTTTTGATAGTTCTTTTGAAAAATCTTTTATTTTGATTTCTGATAGATATCATCTGTAGGCTTGTAGTTTCAGGAATGATTTGATTCCTGATTTTACTGTTGTTGTTTGACAGAGATGGTCTGATATTCCGAGATCTTTTACAGCTACATAACATTTTTCCCTGCCCATATTTGTGGCCACATGGTCCATTACTGATGCAGTCATTGTAGTAATCCTTGTTGCACTATTGACCAATAGGGACATGCCAAAACTTCGAAGGATATTTATGAGAGTGCTGCTGGATTCATGTATGATATTAGTGTTGATGTTAATGTCCCCACACAGAATTATGTTGACCTTTGTGTTTGAGACTTTATGTAGAACTTCTGTTAATTTATTGAAAAAAGTGTCCATACACCACTGGGAGATCTATACATGCACAAAATAATTAATTTCTTGGTATCAAGCCCTGTTAATTCAATAGCTGCTATTTCAAAGTGTTTGTCTTCACTTACAGTACTGAGGTCATGTCTTGATTTGAACTGTGTTCCTTTTCTGATATAAATGCGTGATCCTTCAACCCTTGAAGCAGTTCTGCAGTAAGAGTTTGCCTTTTGATATGATGACAATACTATGTGTTGAATTTCTGTCTCTCTACACCAGTGCTCAGTAACACAAACTACTGTGCAGTTCAAAGATTGGAGCTCAAGTTCCAACAGTTGTATTTTATTTTTTATTGATTGCATGTTTTGATGGAGGATTGTTAATTCTGTGATATGCCCCATGTTACTCTTTCCAAGGGTTTTTTTTCTTTGTGACATCTGGTATGCGTGAATTTGGAATGTTAAAATCTATGAGTGATTGTTTCGGTATTTTTTAAACTGCTGGAGATACTCTTTATACAGGGGAATCTGCTGTCTCGATTTATCCTAAAAAAACTTACTTTTCCTACCCAAGACAAAAGATATTTGACCATGTGTGGCCCAAAATCCACCCCCTATACTTTCATGAATCAGCTGTACCAATCTTCCCTTCCCATTCCTGTTTAGGTGTAGGCCATGCCGAGTGAAGCCCCATCGTTGATAGTCCCAACAGGCGCCAGAGAAACATGAGCAAAGTTGACTGGCCTCAGAGCCATTCTTAACCCCACACTGATTCGCCTCACAGCTCCATCAAGATGTGGTCGATCATGACGCCAGAACAGCTCAACAAAGTGTATGTTGGTGCCATGAGTCAAGGAAGCTATCTTGTCCAGGTCACCACCTATGTCATATGCCCCATCCCTGTCCAAACTGTTTCCCACCCCACCCACTATCAATACATGGTCCTGTTTTGTAAAGTCCTTACATAAAGCCCCTAAGTCCTCTATCACATGACTTAGGCCTGCATTTGGCTTGAAGATACTGGTGGCCTGGTACGCTGCCCCTAAACTTTCCTGTAACTGAGGGCCTACACCTCACCCATTGCTACTACCTAGCAGCAGCACTTTCTTCTTCCTAACACTTTGTACATTCCTAGGCTTCTTGGCCTTGGTTGAAGTGTGCTGCAAATTTCGTGCTCCTTGTTCTACCTGAGGCTCTTCTCCACTTAACTGTGGCAGCGGTAGATACCTGTTTTTGGTGTTGATGATAAAACTGTCAGATCGTGTTCTCTTTCATCCTATCCTCCTACCAGCTGCCAGTTCCCAACCTCCCTCCTCCCCCCTACCTCCCTTGATCCTTATGAGTTCCTTCCTTGCTTCCTCCAACTGTGCCTGTAGGGCACAGATTTTCCTTTCCTGTTCCCCAATCAAAATGTTCCTACTGTATACTCTGCAGTTCCAGGAGAGAGCCTCTTCTATTCTTCCCGCTGCTCCCCCCCCCCCCCCTCCCCCTTGAAAATATTTCCTACAAGGATGGCAACAAATCCCTCTACTCACTACCTTATAACAGCTCTCACATTTCTCACTGATGGTCAGTTTCTGAGGGATAATTAAGTTTAAAGAATGTTTTAAATTTGTCAAGGACGCGAGATTGGCAATATGTAAACAAAGAACGACACAAGGGTCTTATGGGCGGTTGTCGTTATTTTTGTACTCATTCAGAGATACAATGACAGAAGAATGCATTAGTAATCACTTGGCTTTCAGAGAATTTACGTTATCAAACGCGTTTCGTCAGGTTTTTAAAAGTTTATAACTCAGAAAATTTATCGCGACAACAGACACTGATGAGACTAGTAGCTGTCTTTTTTTAACGAATTTTGCGCTAGCAAGGAAACTTGAATAGAATTTTTTGCGTTTATGTCACGCAAAATTTCGGATTATGTCGCGACTATCGGGAGTTCAGATAACACGAAGTTTCTTCAAGAACGAGCTCTGCTGAGATGCTAATATTCAGTTGTATGACAAGAACGGACACTACAGCAAGTATACTAAACAAAGAAAATTTAAATTTGACACTATTTCCTCTTAAATAAGTTATTTTAGGGGACGAAGAAAATACATGTGATCTCACTCGGCAGCCATCTTGTCTCCACCAGTTGATGACCCAATAGTATTTGTCCACTTGTGATAAATAATATTCAGCCGTCCAGAGGTCGGAAGTCCAAATTAAAGTAGGGCAGAATGCAGGGAACATCATCCCGATACAGGAAATCAAACGCGTAACATCGTCGTGACAGCATGAGATCCGCAGTGACCACCTAGCAAGTGATACCGGTTATCGTTTAAATCAAACTATGAAATAAATATGTATCCCTAAATATGTGGCTCCTGCGAAACTACTTGGATCATAAATAAATATTTATCATACGGCTGGAACGGTCTTTTTCATCATGGTACTTTAACAGTGGATTACACTTCTTAATGGGCAGATTACTATAGCATTTTAAATTTTTGAATTCGAACAACAATTACTGAAACATTAAACATCTGTTTTTTTTTTTTTTTTTGGGTCCTTGAAGCAGTAGATATGCAACACGGCTGTATCTGGGTGACCGTGTCCCGGCTTCGCCGTTTTAGTAATACAAATAGTGTCTCTTTGTAGTCAGTGGTGAAGAGCCTTCGGAAATTATACTACGGAACATTCCAGTGACATTTGCAGTTTGGCGTGGCTGTTGATCTGTTTCTTAAGCGATCAACGTCTCAACGTGACGCACATTCCGTCATCCTATTGCAGAGAGAGTGCAGCATCGTTACCTCTGTAGGAGTGAACTCTACCACCAGATTACGATATCTCTCGGAGTTTAATAGCGTTCTGAAAATGTGAGATCACGTACCCAGATGAGCGGAATGGCTCTTTTCGTTTTTGTGTAGTAACATTCAGCAGTTTTTTTCCAAGTAACCTCGGATACTAAGATAGATCGGGTTATTTTGACTGATCCCCTAAGTATTTTTTATACTATATGTAAAGTAAAATATTTTTGGCTGAAACACAATTTTCAAAAATTAGAGTTACATCCACTACAATGATAGCGAAAAAAATGGTTCAAATGGCTCTGAGCACTATGGGACTTAACTTCTGAGGTCATCAGTCCCCTACAACTTAGAACTACTTAAACCTAACTAACCTATGGACATCACACACATCCATGCCCGAGGCAGGATTGGAACCTGCGACCGCAGCGGTCGCGCGGTTCCAAGTTGTAGCGTCTAGAACCGCTCGGCCACCCAGGCCGGCTGGTAGCAAAAGCATTACGGAAAATTATAGGTATTTTCAGCAGGCGAAATTTTCTTAAAATTGCACAATACTACATTTCCACTGAGAGTGCTGTTTACACATATCAAGGGAATGTACTTAATTCATTAGGCAATAAACTGAATGGGAATGATACGTTCTGTGCTGTGTCGAAGGGGTTTGACAGCGTACATAAATAAATCGTCTTAAGAAAATAAGAATATTATGGTGTCTTAGAAACTTCTGCAAAACTGGTCAAGTCATTTATATCTAGCAGGGGAAAAAGGTGTCATTAGGAAAGAGAGCTACGTTAAGCTGTAATTCAGCGTCCAACTGAGAACTTATTGCCTGTGATGTTCCACAAGATCCCGTCGTAACGACCATACTTTTAGTTGAGTATATTAATGATCTTTCGTCAGAATCATTACTAAACGCTACAGTTTCTTTGTTTATAGATGACACAAATAATGGGATAAACAGGAGATCAACATTAGTTTTAGAAACAGCTGTGAACTACATTTTCGTTTATATCAGTAAATGGCTTATGTCCAATTCTGTATTACTAAACTTAGAAAAAAATACATTACATTCAGTTCAAAACATGTAGGAGGTTTCATCTCAGTGTATATCTAAAACAGTATTGTGCCGCGAAAACGTGCGGCACACAAATTGTAAACTTACAAAGTACATTACTGGCGATTAAAATTGCTACACCACGAAGATGACGTGCTACAGACGCGAAATTTAACCGACAGGAAGAAGATGCTGTGATATGCAAATGATTAACTTTTCAAGGCATCTTATCCCCATGGCTGTAACGGTTCGTGCAGCCATATCTCGATCCCTGAGTCAACAGATGGGGACGTTTGCAAGACATCAACCATCTGTACGAACAGTTCGATGACGTTTGCAGCAGCATGGACTATCAGCTCGGAGACCATGGCTGCGGTTACCCTTGACGCTGCATCACAGACAGGAGCGCCTGCGATGGTGTACTCAACGACGAACCTGGGTGCACGAATGGCAAAACGCCATTTTTTCGGATGAATCCAGGTTCTGTTTACAGCAACATGATGGTCGCATCCGTGTTTGGCGACATCGCGGTGAACGCACATTGGAAGCATGTATTCGTCATCGCCATACTGGCGTATCACCCGGCGTGATGGCATGGGGTGCCATTGGTTACACGTCTCTGTCACCTCTTGTTCGCATTGACGGCACTTTGAACAGTAGACGTTACATTTCATATGTGTTACGACCTGTGGCTCTACCCTTGATTCGATCCCTGCGAAACCCTGCGTTTCAGCAGGATAATACACGACCGCATGTTGCAGGTCCTGTATGGGCCTTTCTGGATTCAGAAAATGTTAGACTGCTGCCCTGGCCAGCACATTCTCCAGATCTCTCACAAATTGAAAACGTGTGGTCAATGGTGGCCGAGCAACTGGCTCGTCACAATACGCCAGTCACTACTCTTGATGATCTGTGGTATCGTGTTGAAGCTGCATGGGCAGTTGTACCTGTATATGCCATCCAAGCTCTGTTCGACTCAATACCGAGGCGTATCGAGGCCGTTATTACGGCCAGAGGGGGTTATTCTGGGGTCTGATTTCTCAGGATCTATGCACCCAAATTGCGTGAAAATGTAATCACGTGTCAGTTCTAGTATAATATATTTGTCCAATGAATACCCGTTTATCATCTCTATTTCTTCTTGGTGTAGTAATTTTAATGGGCAGTAGTGTAGTTCTAAGTCTCGGGGACTGATGACCTCAGATGTTAAGTCCCATAGAGCTTAAAGACATTTGAACCATTTAATCCAGTTGCTACTAGGTAGTAACGGCCAGCTAGGCCGATGTGCTGATCAAGTAAGCCACTGGGCAGTATTGTTGACACCACATCAAAACACGAGCCGCACAGGGGGCCTTGCCACGGTTCGCGCGGCTCCCCCCGTCGGTGGTTCGAGTACTCCCTCGGACATGGATGTGTGTGTTGTCCTTGACGTAAGTTAGTTTAAGTTAGATTAAGCAGTGTTTAAGCCTAGGGACCCTAGGAACTAACCACATCAAAACACGCCGACCAGACGCGGTTTTCAACACCAGTCACTGTATAGGCGCATAGAAACGCTAACACAGTGTGGCAGAGTGGCGAGCAAGCTGGAAAATTTGACAGTGTGAGTGATACGAGGCAAACCTACTCATCCTGCACTCCCCCCCCCTCTACTCCCCTTCCTCCCCCCCCTTCCCCCCCAGTAGGACTACGTCAGAAGTGTGGGGGCTCAAGGCACTCAGTCGTGTCACTATTCTGTCTGCATCTTGAACAAGAGAGAATGACGTGCTTCTAAGAGAAACAATGGCCAACACTTAGTGATGAAAGTCAGCTAGCTACCTGTCCGCTGATTAACTCATCGATTTCCGACAGGAGGCGTACCGTACCTGCGACGTGGTGGTTGCGGGGCATGGAAAACTTCACCAACGCGGGGAGCTGGCGTCCAGCCCTGGGAGAGGGTGATGGGGGTGGGGGGGAGGGGGGATGGTGTGACCAAGGCAACGCTGTTCAGCTGTCGCACCCAAGCGCACGACCTGGGACAACGAGTACGCGCGGTCTGCACAGGCGATGAAACTGGCCGGGCCGCGCTTGCTCTTCGCCCGCTGGCGATGCATACGGCGCCGCGGCAGTTGCCTCCCGCGACCCAGGGCAACGGACGTCACCGGCGCGATAGGGGCGTCAGCGCATTCCTCGATCGGCTGCGTTTGCACGCATACAGAGCGTTCCTCAGGCCACTCGGAGTGCTGCTTGAATAAACACCTGTCAATACTACCACTGCGTAACTGCAGGCCCCATCGTGAATCGGCCCTTTCCCCTACCGTTTCTTTCACTCATCCTGACACGTACCGACTCGGAATAGGCCGGGTCGTTACAATAAGATGCCAGGCGGACAGAAAAGGTCAACAATGTAAAATTCTTGCGATTAAAAACTGAT
The DNA here is from genome assembly GCF_023864345.2 of Schistocerca serialis cubense. Taxonomy (NCBI): domain Eukaryota; kingdom Metazoa; phylum Arthropoda; class Insecta; order Orthoptera; family Acrididae; genus Schistocerca; species Schistocerca serialis. The sequence goes on along the minus strand of NC_064642.1, from coordinate 627,573,603 downwards.
AATAAATTCAGTTAGAAAAAAACACTTTACAGAATTTCTGAAACGCCTTAACAAATGTTTATTTTCGAAGTGGCTGTTCTCAAACGTAAGTAACATAAAAAAAATGATGGCATCTTTGGCTTTCATTACGTAATGTGTCATAAGGGAACACATTTTAGAGTGACTCATCAAGCTAAGCTAAAATTTTTCGAGTCAAAACCCGTGAAATATGAATCATTTGTGGCACGAAATCTAGACTGCTTTACAGAGCCCTGTTCAAGGGACTGGGGATATACTAACTATTGCCTTCTCGTACATTTATTCCTCGATGAAGTCTCTTTTTCAAACCAGCAGCTTAGTTCTTGGGATCAGTTTCTGAAATAAGAATAATCAACCGTTGGGTGGTTGAATTGGGAGAAGGGGACCAAACAGCGAGGTTATCGGTCCCATCGGATTAGTGAAGGAGTCGGCCGTGCCCTTTCAAAGGAACCATCCCGGAATAATCAACATAAAAAATAAAGTTATTTATTATGGTCCAGAGAGGTGTACTTTATTCAAGTCAAAACATTCTCAATAATTTCCTAACAGCCACATAAAGTTCATCTTCTAATTCAGTACATTTTAAGAGGAAGCCAGCCGGCTGCTGTGGCCGAGTGGTTCTAGGCGCTTCAGTCTGGAACCGCGCGACCGCTACGGTCGCAGGTTCGAATCCTGCCTCGGGCATCGATGTGTGTGATGTCCTTAGGTTAGTTAAGTTTACGTAATTCTATGTTCTAGGAGACTGATGACCGCAGATGTTAAGTCCCATAATGCTCACATCCATATGAACCATTTGAAGAGGAAGCTAAAGAAGTTATTGGTTACCCACTCCTTCTGTTCCTCTGACGAAATTTTTAGTAGAAGCAATAGATGTATGATTATCACACAACATGAGGGTTACATAAAATCTGTCTTCTGCATATCTTCAGAGGAGTAGAGCAGTGCTGAGGCTGTGGAAATAATCATAAAATTATAGTATACACTTTAATGTACATCCACTTATGGGTAGTGCCGTGAATAATATATGTATAAACGTCCATTGGCATGGAACGATGCCTTAAAGAGAGAAAATTGCTTGCTGCGGAGGATGGCCACGCAAACAAACATATCAGCCCAGTCCAACAAGGTAGGCACCGGTTACGCCATCTAAATCCTATATAGAAGGAAATATTACATAACCGTTTTCTCATTCAGAAATAGTATCTGAAAAATGGCTGTTTGTGAGAAGATCGTCTTATGTATTGTGTAAGAAAGAATAAAGTTTACAAGCATGTTTCATAATTCGTCAGTGGCAGGAAGGTGGCCTGTCGAGTGTGGGGTTTAGTGTTCCCTGATATTGCTGGTCGCACTGGTCAGAATCCCACAATCGTTTTGCAAATATGAAATCTATGGGTGCAGGAGGGCCACAATAAACGCCAAACAGAATTTCGCTTGCTCCCCCATGGCTAGTGCCTGATGTGATAGACAAATTGTTGGCTCTGCCGCGCAGAATCGCACAGCCACATTACACACCTGTAATCACGAGAAAGGCTTGTTTGTAGCAAGGCAAGTATTAAAATGGACAGTGTGACTTCGTCTGGAGCACTACTGATCGTCAAAACGGCGACCATTGTTGGTCCTTCCCACAGCTACTGACAACTCTGTACACAGGAAAAGACGAGACTAGCTTTTGCATACAGTGTCACGATGTGTAGAGCTCTAAGAAGAATGACCATTGCCGGATTGCATTTGTCATCATGGTAAGGAGTGCGATTGGGTTCACATAGTCGGTAATTTGAACAGCAGCCGTTGTTCAGGTTGAGTCAAAAAGAGTATTACAAATTTGGAATGATATAGAAATTGAGATAGCCGGCCGCGGTGGCCGTGCGGTTCTGGCGCTGCAGTCCGGAGCCGCGAGGCTGCTACGGTCGCAGGTTCGAATCCTGCCTCGGGCATGGATGTGTGTGTTGTCCTTAGGTTAGTTAGGTTTAAGTAGTTCTATGTTCTAGGGGACTTATGACGTAAGATGTTGAGTCCCATAGTGCTCAGAGCCATTGAACCATTTTTTGAAATTGAGATAACTTACAGAATCGGTAGATGTGTCACTTTGTAGCAAACAACCTCAAGTTTGATTCATATAGTGCTTCAGTACCCCATTCTGCTGGGGCTAGGTTCCCTGAGGCTACCTACTGGCAATACGAATGGACCAGCCACATCGCCGTTTATACGGACAAAGAATATCTTTTAACACAGTAAATATGCGTACGAAAAAATTGGAGAATTGAATGTTATAATGTTGAAAACAACAGCACACAAATGGTAGTCCCACATGAACAACATAAATCACCATACAAGTGCTGCAGGAGTTTGTAAAGCACATATTCATTTGTGAAAACCACAATGGAAGCTACAGAATGTTTCCTATTCTTTTTAAGAGAGAGAGAGAGAGAGAGAGAGAGAGAGAGAAATTGCAAGCCTCGTATATTCACGGATGGAATAATAATGAATGGATACAGCCATCCATGTGGGCACATGGAACGACACACAATGGAATGTCAAAGTCCTATTGCAAATCTACAAAAACGCAGCACAAGAAGCTGTTCTGAATAAACATCACTTGAAAAATGTATTGAAACATATGAACAGTTATCGAAACGTGGATGAGTAGCACAGCCAAAACCTACAGCATTGAACAATCTGTATTGTATTTGGCAGCATTCTGAAACACCAAAACACTATCACTGTTCTAGGCGCTTCAGTCCGGAACCGCGCGACTGCTACGGTGCCTCGGGCGTGGATGTGTGTGATGTCCTTAGGTTAGTTAGGTTTAAGTAGTTCTAAGTTCTAGGGGATTGATGACCTCAGATGTTAAGTCCCATAGTGCTCAGAGCCATTTGAACCATTTTTGAAATTATTTATCGATTTATGACACGATAAATTAATGATCTAGCCACATATTTACCTCACAGTCAACCTGAAGGGAAGGTTTCACAAGACAGTAACATAAACACGTTCAAGACGAACGATTTCTTAGTCATGATAATGCTCGACTGTATGTGACAGGGCAAGATGATGAAGCCTTGAGGAAAACTACTAGTCAGTCTCTCGTTCAATTGGAGCTGTAGAACTGAATATTTCTGGACTTCAATAAGAGGAAATTTAACATGATCCAAGAAATGACCGCTTTTTTAGCCCCTATCTGATCTCAACTAACAGAAAATAATCTGAATTATGTGACTGAGAAATTAGTACATTACTCTAAATAGTGTGTATGGTTTTCCACTGATTTAATTATGTATTGTTCGATCATCCAGTTGGTTGTACACCTGGGCAAAGCTTACATGGATGATCTCCTCGAAGTGACTGGGTGAGCCGACTAAAATTTTAGAGAAACGTCTAGGAATAGTGGTACCACTAGGTCCACGCCAAAAAAAGTGGTCTGATGCTCTTTACTCTGATGATTAATCACAAGGAATCTCCAACGCAATTGACTGAAGTAGTCTTGTTTATTCAGCCATTAAACTTTTCCAAATCAGTTTTATGAATTATATTACCAGAATGGACTCTACATACCTAGACTCCCTAGCAACATAACTGCTCACTTTCTAGTTAACCGACATTTCGATGGCAATCGAGTTTGTGCAGCTTATCGATGACGGACGATCTGGTTGATCGGCCGTGGCCTTCCACACCTATTAAGACAATTACAGTGCTACTTTCCAGTTTTTGCCTAAAATACTCACATACTAATGGCGGAGAGTAACGAAGACATAAATTTAATCCTCAGCACACGTATGCGGAAACAGCATCAAGCCAGGAACAGTATTCGGCTCCGAAACCACTGCAACGTTAGACGAGTGAAAGCCTCTTCGTAATCTGTGATCGCACTGAAATCAGGAAAACTCTAGCAGTAAAACGAACAAATGAGGTTACAGTGTGGCATGATATCCCCGTCGAGGTCATTACAGCTAGTAATAGCTCAGACAGGTGCGAAATTGAAGTATTCGTAGCTTTTTTGAAGAAACTATCCCGTCAGAAGCTCACCCCTTATAATAGCAAACTGGAGAACTCTATATGGCGTAGAACTTGTATCAGGCGGTTATCCAACTCACCGCGGCTGACATATGCCGTAGGTGGGGTGCTGCATATGTGCCAGGCTGTTGTATTGAATCATTCTAGCGAGCTCTGTCGACATGGACACGTAGCGCAGTGGCAGGAAGGAACTACCGTATTTGGACGTTCAAATGGCTCTGAGCACTATGCGACTTAACTTCTGAGGTCATCAGTCGCCTAAAAAATGGTTCAAATGGCTCTGAGCACTATGGGACTCAACTGCTGAGGTCATTAGTCCCCTAGAACTTAGAACTAGTTAAACCTAACTAACCTAAGGACATCACAAACATCCATGCCCGAGGCAGGATTCGAACCTGCGACCGTAGCGGTCTTGCGGTTCCAGACTGCAGCGCCTTTAACCGCACGGCCACTTCGGCCCATCAGTCGCCTAGAACTTAGAACTAATTAAACCTAAGGACATCACACACATCCATGCCCGAGTCAGGATTCGAACCTGCGACCGTAGCGGTCGCTCGGCCCAAGACTGTAGCGCCTAGAACCGCACGGCCACTACGGCCGGCTGTTTGGACGTGCCCATGACGACACTGTCAATGAAGTTCCCAATGTTTTGGCATATCAGTGTGGATTATCCAAAGTATTTACAAGAAATTGTTTACATCCAGGAGCTGAGCTTTACGACTTACGAACAATCCTTGTAAAACTGACCATCAGGTACTGCAGTCGAGTGTCACGCTTTGTTAATGACAATCGGTTTGACACTCGTGAAGTGTTGCTGCTGTCAGTGAATGCATCCCCATTTTAACCAGTTTTCGAGTGAACTTTGCCATGAGAACTTCATGCAGTGGACGTTCGGAGTTGACTGCCCTGCGAAATGCCATTTCTCACGGCGGGAAGTAAGGATGTATATATTGAATCGGCTAAACAACACAGAAACAGGGCAGTATGCTGGAGGTATGAGCTGATGAGTCACGATTTTTTCTCTTTTCCGGTGATGCAAGACATTGAGTGGACCGGTGGCCCAATCAAGCATTTAACATTACGTGTGTGTACACTGCCCGTCCAACTATCTAGACTGGTTTTATTCCTGAAGTATAAGCTACGTCAGCGTAATAATTATGGTGGTAGCTTGAACTAACCACTATAAACAACAGAAGTGCAGTTGTAAGCAGGCAGTCTCAAGAAATGGAGGTGGGGTCGTAGTCTGTCAACATTGTTATGTTACAAATCGCATTGGTGGCACATGTAAATAAAAAATGACCAAGTGTAACGTTCTTTAATAAAAGACTTTGTGTTATCCAAATTTACTGTGTGTTGTGCTGTTGAGCAAATAATGTGCTTAATTAGTTTTACTGTAATCCAAAGAAAAATTAAACCACTTAATCTGGAAAACCAGTATGTAACGCCTATGATGAAATCAATCCCTCCGAAATTTACTCAGTCTCGTGAGAACCGAGTTCTATGGCCCTGTGCAATAAACTGATAAAATTCCCTATGTAAATAAACAATGAAATACATTTTCCTTAGCTCTTGATTCGCAACGGATGTAATCTTGGTATTTTGTTTCCTTCACAGTAGGCATATAAAATATTCAATCTTGGCTCAGCGAAGTGCAATGCCGGCCGTAAGATAGCTTCATACGAATAATGTCAGTAGACTAGTTGATAAATGAATAACCTTGCAAATGTTCAGTGATAATTTTGGATATGGCTCAACGCTGTGCAATGCTGACCCCATTGAAGTATTTTTCTGACTTTGATCGAAAAATAATTTCTTTTAAAAATAGTCATTAGATTTAAACAAACACGACATGCAAGAGGATAAGGTACTGATAACGGAATATGTTAAGACCGAATGCTTCAGTTCGAAAAGTATATTCAAAGTAAAGTTTCTCCTTCACAAAATCTAATATGAAACAGTTTAAATTAACTTCAAAATCAGTGAACTTCTCAATTGTTCTACCATTCTCACTTACTGACGTAATTAAACGCACTTGGATTGTTACATGACAAGCGTCTAACATCGTTTGACAATACAGATTCCAAAATTTAATTTGTCTGTATCAGGATTACAACACACACAATATATTACAAATCGGGTATATCTAATCAACCTATACATTAAACCTGATGGCAAATACTTGGTTCCTACATTGAAGGGTTAGTACTGTAAAATTAGCCCGCGCTACGGCTACGCTCGCAGGTTCGAATCCTGCCTTGGGCATGGATGTGTGTGATGTCCTTAGGTTAGTTAGGTTTAAGTCGTTCTAAGTCTACAAGACTGATGACCTCAGATGTTAAGTGCCATTGTTCTTAGAGCCATTTGACCCATTTGAACTGTAAAATTAGCAAGATGCACATTACGTTGCTGCATACTTAAAACTAAATATAAAAAATTTCATTACCTTACAAAACTGTATTATGCTGCGTCCATATGCCAACAGCTAGCCACTAGCTGTAAGTCTTACATCCTACCTCTGCGCGCCCTTACTTACAATCGATATGCCACTCAGGCAACATCCTTGGTTCAGTGGTGTCAAAGATACAATCTCTTCTACATGCGATAACCATTTCATGTCATTTTTCATGAAATATTTTACAAAATCGGGCTTCACGTACAAGTGGATCCCTCACACACATCTACACTACTGGCCATTAAAGTTGCTACACCACGAAGATGACGTTCCACAGACGCGAAATTTAACCGACAGGAAGAACATGCTGTGATATGCAAATGATTAGCTTTTCAGAGTAGTCACACAAGGTTAGCGTCGGTGGCGACAATTACAACGTGCTGACACGAGGAAAGTTTCCGACCGATTTCTCATACACAAACAGCAGTTGACCGGCGTTGCCTGAACGTTGTTGGGATTCCTCGTGTAAGGAGGAGAAATGCGTACCATCACGTTTCCGACTTTTATAAAGGTCGGATTGTAGCCTATCCCGATTGCGGTTTATCGTATCGCGACATTGCTGCTCGCGTTGGTCGAGATCCAACGACTGTTAGCAGAATATGGAATCGGTGGGTCCAGGAGGGTAATAAGGAACGCCGTGCTGGATCCCAACGGCCTCGTATCACTAGCAGTCGAGATGACAGGCATCTTATCCGCATGGCTGTAACGGATCGTGCAGCCACGTCTCGATCCCTGCGTCAACAGATGGGGATGTTTGCAAGACAACAACCATCTGCACGAACAGTTCGACGACGTTTGCAGCAGCATGGACTATCAGCTCGGAGACCATGGCTGCGGTTACCCTTGACGCTGCATCACAGACAGGAGCGCTTGCGATGTTGTACTCAACGACGAACCTGGGTGCACGAATGGCAAAACGTCATTTTTCCGAATGAATCCAGGTTCTGTTTACAGCATCATGATGGTCGCATCCGAGTTTGGCGACATCGCGGTGAACGCACATTGGAAGCGTGTATTCGTCATCGCCATACTGGCGTATCATCGGGTGTGATGGTATGGGGTGCCATTGGTTACACGTCTCGGCCACCTCTTGTTCGCATTGACGGCACTTTGAACAGTAGACGTTACATTTCAGCTGTGATACGACCCGTGCCTTCACCCTTCATTCGATCCCTGCGAAACCCTACATTTCAGCAGGATAATGTACGACCGCATGTTGCAGGTCCTGCACGGGCCTTTCTCGATGCAGAAAATGTTCGACTGCTGCCCTGGCCAGCACATTCTCCAGATTTCTCACCAATTTAAAACGTCTGGTCAATGGTGGCCGAGCAACTGGCTCGTCACTATACATCAGTCACTACTCTTGATGAACTGTGGTATCGTGATGAAGCTGCATGGCCAGTTGTAACTGTACACGCCATCCAAGCTCTATTTGACTCAATGCCCAGGCGTATCAAGGCCGTTATGACGGCCAGAGGTGGTTGTTCTGGGTACTGATTTCTCACAGGATCTATGCACCCAAATTGCGTAAAAATGTGATCACATGTCAGTTCTAGTATAAAATCTTTGTCCAATGAATACCTGTCTATCATCTACATTTCTTCTTGGTGTAGCAATTTTAATGGCCAGTAGTGTATAAATCAAATATTCAAGACACTCTCCAGTGTGTTTTGATGATGAGAAACGTGTGAACAAAGTTCATCCCAACACCTCAACTCTTGAATAAAAACCACGACGCGTGGACATTAGCCGCGACGTGATTGAAATGCAAAACGCAGACAGATTTTTTCTGGAAAAATCATCACGGACGAGGAGCCTTGCTATTACCAACAGGCACTTACCACAGTTCGACAAATTTCAGAAATTCATATAAGGGGTCAATACTTTGATGACATAATCTGGAAAGCGCCAGTCTAAAAATGGCTCTGAGCACTATGGGACTTAACATCTGAGGTCATCAGTCCTCTAGAACGTAGAACTACTTAAAGATAACTAACCTAAGGACACTAATGATTATGTCCTACCCTCATTGATTGCGATGATTAAGCTGTAATTTCCTCTTTCTCTATTGTTTCCTTTCTGGATAGTTTACGCATGTAGGAAAATTTGTGTAGTTGAGTGCCTGGGAGGCGTAAAATCGGGTTTCCATAGGCGTGAATTTCTTATCCGTGCATCCTCCCCCCCCCCCCCCCCCCAAATCTCTACACTCTACAACTTACATACGGAAACACCCTCCTTGTACACTGTCATGTCAGCTTACGCGTAAGTTACGATAGTCGCAAGGCATTCTACTTTCTTGTACTATGTCGCTTCCCCCACGTCGCCTACGAGCTTGCCAACATGGCAGCGCCTGCTTTGCTCTGGTTCCTTAGACAGCACATCTAGAATCGTTTGTTAATGTACTTGAAAAGTTAGCGTAGTGACAAAATAATGGTCTTAGTCTTCAACTAATTAAATAAATACTTTCTAAAGTGGCAAAATGTTCTTAAACTGTGCGATAGGAGTATCATTCTACCATTCAGCAATTCTTCATAATCACTTATTTCTAACAGAGTAACACACCAGCGTTTGAAGTGGTGAAATAGATTAAAAACTATTGAAACTGAGACTGTGAACTTGTTGAAGTTCATATTACGACAGAACAGTAATACTGTAAAATACTGTTTCATTTCAGTGTGATGACAATTTTTTGCTTTAGTCTTTGAGTGTAAGTATTACCGTGAAACGGAAATTTGCTGGTGGCTTTAGAGATTTTAAACTACTCTTGAACTTCATTAAAGCCCTGTATAAATACAAGAGCTTTGTACTGGGTCTATCATTGAGTAATGATTGTTCTGCACATTAGAACGAGAGCGATGTTTGGTTACAAAACTAAGTACCATATTATTAAAATAAACTCATATTTACGGCTCCTGTGACCTATCAGAACCTTGACTAACTCTGAAAATTAAAACAAAGCTGAACTGTTGAGACAAAAAACCTCACTTTCGATGTACTTTCAGTGTAATTTAGAACTAATGCTGTTCGGAATGTCATACGTATATTGCAATGACTGCAGTTGCCAGATATTTCAATGTTTCTTGTAGATCAGTACGAGCTGGCACGGCATCGCGCATGCTCGTGTTAGACTTTTGTACAGAGCAAGAAATATGGCTGAAAAAGATTTCAAAATTGTTTAACTCATTCTAAAATGTCTTTCGAAGGAAACTTCGTCCACGTCAGATAATTCCTTTTTTTAGTGTATTTGATGTTCCCAAATGATTCATATTAGATGCCCATTTCCATATCGGACACCTGTGAGTTCGTTTTTCCTTTGTCAACGTCTTTATAAGCTCTTCATCTAAAAGCTGTGCAACTCCCATGCGAATAATTTCATTTGTCGCCTTCTTCATCTAAAAGATGCGCAACTCCCATACAAATAATTTCACTTGTCGCCCTCTTGAAAGTCGCGTATGTAGTTCACCCATCTCAGGTGTGGAGAGACGCTAACGTGCATGTGAAGGCAGCGATGGCGGGATGCACTTGTAAGTAATTCATGTCTGTGGAAACTCAGGTTAATGAGCTCAGGACGCGACAGACGCAGATCATTGACCTCTTTTTTTAAAATTTTGTTCGTTGTTGATTGTTGTGTTTCGTCGTTGCGGACGTCACATGACATCCGTTCAAGTTCGTTTGTTGATCCTTCCACTCAGTTTTATATTACAGAAGCCAACCAGCTCTCTGACCGAACACGCTCAGCTACCGTGCCGGCCTCAAAGCAGTTCCTAATGGGGAAGCAGGGGGGGGGGGGGGGGCAAGACATCAGGTTCTCGGTGGTGAGACCCAGCTGGTCTTCCATCACGGTGCGAGGCAGGTAGGTGGCCAATCGCTTTTGTTAGCACGACGCCGTTCATCTGGGGTCGACATTGCTTCCTCAGAAAGCTCTGGACAACCCAGCAGTATAGTGCGTCGGCTCATTCTTAAAACAACTGTGTAATGAGCCTTGATGAAAAAATTAAGCCTTAGCGGAAAACTGTCCACATTTACAAGACAAAGTATGCAGTCAGAGCAGCGATCTATAGAATTTGCTTGCTATGAGCGAGGGGCCTTCTTGGAAAGTAAGAAACTCGGACATCCTACGCAGATAAAGAACGCTGGCTTTTTCTTTAGAAAGGAAGTAGCAGAATTCGTTTTAGGTGTCACTACCAGAGGTGGTTGGTGTACCTGAGGGTCGAATGCCCTCTTCGAGTTGTAGAAAACGCTGCGTAGAACTCGAATGGCTGTTCTTAAAAAATTAGCAGACCGCTTTCGGAAAATTAGAGTCGTGGGAGAACCCCGCATTGGCTGAAATTTTGTACACCTGTGAACAGAGTTCCTGGGAGGGGGGGGGGGGGGGGAGTTTTACCAGTTCCGTCACGACCATTTTGGCTGGTCAGTTATTGACGGAGACCGGCAATTCGTGAAAGACAGTTCGGGGAGAACTTACGAGAGAGCAGAGCGGAGAGGGCTCAGCTAAGCACTCCCGTCCGGGGTTTTGGAGAGGAGACTTGGCATTTGGAATCTACTCTGCCATCAGTAAGGACTCAGCTCTACCGGAGGCTCTGGTCAGTAGCTGTGGGGACATAGGTGGCAGCCGCCAGTCTGTCGACTGGGCCCACACCGCTCCAAGTCACCATGGTGAGAATCTGCGGAAAAAGTGACAGGAAATGAGAATTATCACTTGTTCGATTAGCGCGCGATTTCGACTTACTTACATTTCCGAATATTGATGGTTTAGGTTAGGATTCCTCGGATCAGTAGCGCCTCGGTTACGTACGGTTGATCCATCTCATATCCTATGCCTTGCGGTGAAGTCAAAGTGAAGTCAAAGTCGTTTACTGCGGTCGTTTCCTTCATCAATGACGAGTGTGAAAAGGTTTATTCATTTTCCATTATTCCCTATAGTCATGGCTGGTGAATCAAGTATTTGCTTAAATTGCCCGTTTTCTAAAAAGACTATTTATCTTACTTGCTGTGTGTGTGTGACTTCTTACATCATTTTTTTAATCTCACGATTCGTTTTATGTTCTTGTCTTAGTAGCTTGTAATAAATTGGGTTCAAATTGGACAAATGTTTTATTTCAGTAGAGAGACGAACCCCATTTTTTATTGAGTTTACTAAAGCTTTTTGAGAGAACAAACGCCCCGGACTCATTTGTCAAACTACCCTTTCAGTACTGTTATTCCACTGCGCAACAGTTGTGATTACCACATTTGAGTTCGATGGGAGTGATCTGTACCTCCAATGCAGGTCACTGACATTGCCAGATGGCATGTCCAGCTCAGTTGACACCTTCAAACCGACATCCAAGCCAATGTGACGCTCAAGTTGAATAACATCTTAAAGGAGGACTTTTCTAGCAGTTTCACATGGTTTTATGAATGTTCTGTGCGTTGTACACAAGAGGGGGAAGATTGTGTAGAACAATCGAAATATTAAAACCATCATCTTAACTTTTCTTTATTTTTGCTAATCCACTCTCGAACCGTTTTGGGCTGACAAGGAAGTTCAGGCTGGGGGTGGTTCCGTAATGTTTCGGGGTTGTTTTCCTTAATTTTATTTGGGCCTAGTCAATCAGGTTACTGCGGACGTGAACTGGGGCGTATTTCAAAATTCTCAGTGGCCAGGTGTTATCCTTTCTTCTGTACCTTCATAATGAGCATGCTGTGTATACTCCTGTCAGCAAAGATGACGACAGCCGTGCACACAGGGCTGCAGATTTACATGTCTCATTTAACGAACACTCACGAATCCTGTCGCACCTAGACGGCCCGCTAAACCACCCGATTTTAATTCCACAGGAAATATCTGGGACTACATGGAAGGGCAGGTGGAATACAGCAATCAACATCCACAAATTTTGGTGGCTCTAAGGGATCTATTCATCAATGAGTGGGTTTCGCTGGAAGTGGCTTACCTAAAGAAATATGTCAACTCTCTTCCTCACCGAGCTGAGGGTATTTTCAAGGCTGGATGAGATGTTACAAAGTGACAAATTTTTGTCCGGTCTGCTTACACCTGCAGTAATTCAGGAAAAATGAGCAGACTGTAGAATTTGAAGCCAGGACTAGGAATTGAACCTTTTTCCACCGCAAAAACGAATGCTGTGGGCTGGGTTCAAATGGCTCTGAGCACTATGGGACTAAACTTCTGAGGTCATCAGTCCCCTAGAACTTAGAACTACTTAAACCTAACTAACCTAAGGACATCACACACATCCATGCCCGAGGCAGGATTCGAATCTGCGACCGTAGCGGTCGCGCGGTTCCAGACTGTAGCGCCTAGAACCGGTCGGCCCGATGCTGTGTATTTGTGCTATTTCGCTACCTGAGGAGTAAAAGAAATGTAGCAGTATGAAATGCCATGAAAGAAGGTTCATCCCATAATGCCTCCAAAGATTCCTCAGCCCTTTTAAGAAGGGATGTGATAGGAAGGCAATTGGCATTCAGAATAAAAAACAGTCACAGCGTGTGTGGAGTGTGTGCTGCCCTTGTTTGTGCATGATATCAAGACGTGGACCCTTCCTAAGACACTACAACCTCCACTCCCCCTCCCCTCCTCCACTCTCCCCCTTCCCAGTGCTCTACTCCAAACACAGCCATTAAATACACTATTGGCCATTAAAATTGCAACACCACGAAGATGACGTTCCACAGACGCGAGAGTTAACCGACAGGAAGAACATGCTGTGATATGCAAATGATTAGCTTTTCAGAGTATTCACACAAGGTTGGCGCCGGTGGCGACACCTACAACGTGCTGACATGAGGAAAGTTTCCGACCGACTACTCGTACACAAACAGCAGTTGATCGGCGTTGCCTGTGAAACGTTGTTGTGATCCCTCGTGTATGGAGGAGAAATGCGTACCATCACGTTTCCGACTTTTATAAAGGTCGGATTGTAGCCTATCCCGATTGCGGTTTATCGTATCGCGACATTGCTGCTCGCGTTGGTCGAGATCCAATGACTGTTAGCAGAATATGGAATCGGTGGGTTCAGGAGGATAATACGGAACGCCGTCCTGGATCCTAACGGCCTCGTATCACTAGCAGTCGAGATGACAGGCATCTTATCCGCATGGCTGTAACGGATCGTGCAGCCACGTCTCGATCCCTGCGTCAACAGATGGGGACGTTTGCAAGACAACAACCATCTGCGCGAACAGTTCGCCGACGTTTGCAGCAGCATGGACTATCAGCTCGGAGACCATGGCTGCGGTTACCCTTGACGCTTCATCACAGACAGGAGCGCCTGCGATGGTGTACTCAACGACGAACCTGGGTGCACGAATGGCAAAACGTCATTTTTTCGGATGAATTCAGGTTCTGTTTACAGCATCATGATGGTCGCATCCGTGTTTGACGACATCGCGGTGAACGTACATTGGAAGCGTGTATTCGTCGTTGTCATACTGGTGTATCACCTAGCGTGATGGTATGGGGTGCCATTGGTTGCACGTTTCTGTCACCTCTTGTTCGCATTGACGGCACTTTGAACAGTGGACGTTACATTTCAGGTGTGTTACGACCTGTGGCTCTACCCTTGATGCGATCCCTGCGAAACCCTACATTTCGCCAGGATAATGTACGACCGCGTGTTGCAGGTCCTGTACGGACCTTTCTGGATACAGAAAATGTTCGACTACTGTCCTGGCCAGCACATTCTCCAGATCTCTTACCAACTGTTAACGTGTGGTCAATGGTGGCCGAGCAACTGGCTCGTCACAATATATCAGTCACTACTCTTGATGAACTGTGGTATCGTGATGAAGCTGCATGGGCAGCTGTAACTGTACACGCCATCCAAGCTCTGTTTGACTCAATGCCCAGGCGTATCAAGGCCGTTATTACGGCCAGAGGTGGTTGTTCTGGGTACTGATTTCTCAGGATCTATATACCCAAATTGCGTGAAAATGTAATCACATGTCGGTTCTAGTATAATATATTTGTCCAATGAATATCCGTTTATCATCTGCATTTCTTCTTGGTGTAGCAATTTTAATGGCCAGTAGTGTAAAACAGCCGATCACCGTATAATAAACGTATTTTAGCGGGTATGAAAATGAAAGAGCCAATCATGATATTCAAAAGTATCTGAATCCTTTGTGCCATCTGATGAAATATGTGACAACAGAGTATTTCCTCCTTTGTATTGTTTTAACAAAAATGCATATATCAGATGCCGTACCTATCATCTCACATGTGAGCAAACAGCATATAATCTTCATCTGAACTGTGTAAAAATGACAATATGCTTGAAACAGCATTGCCGATACTATAGTAATTCTAAAGAAATTATGTAAGTTTATTCACCTGACTTGCATGAAATGTCACTATGTTAAAAAATGCCGATGCAGAATTTCCATATCCAAAATTACGTAAGCTTCACTTGAATTGGTACCACGTTCAGAAAAGATTGTGCCAATAGTACTATAGTGACAGGGCTGGGCAGCCACTATAGTAGATGGTGGAGCTGGGTAGATCAAGGATATCGATAGTCCAATGTCCTGTGCTGTGCAGCAGTGGAGTGGTGAGTGATGCCTGGTAGATGCCTGACCAAGCGTCATAGAAACAACATAGTACACTCATGTTCAGAAGAAGCAGAACATCTTGAACGACTAGAGATAGTATGTCCGTATTCACAGGGCATGTACATTAGTATGTTCTGCAGAAATGATTGGCATTTGTACCAAGTCGGCCCTCGGGTTCAAGGTCAACATCAGTATTTCGGCCCAACACCACCTACTGGTAAAATGTTCCTGGGGTCTCGTTGTCGCTCTAAACCGAAGGTAGTGGATCAGTGTGACAAGAGCAGACGTGCAGGTTGCCTTCCAGACGTTTGCGCGAACTGTATCATCATATCAGTGAGTCTGAAAGAAAGTGCATAATTGGCATGAGAGAATGTGAGCCATCCATCTAGGAAATTGCTACTCGCAGGGGACGAAGTGTTTCGGCAGTGCAACGTTTGTGTGCAGAATGGGTCACGGAAGGCCGTTGAACACGACGAGATGCTTCAGGTGGCACCAACCAACCACTCCCTTCCCCCCCCCCCCCTCCCCCCGCCCCAGAGAAGATCTACACTTCATTCAAATGGCATTGCAGGACAGATCTATGTCCTTCTCACCTCTGGTGCAACAGTGTAACAGCATAACACATCGTACGCTATGACGGGTGACAGTCCGTCGCCGTTTATTATGGCATGGGTTATATGTACATCCTCCACTTCTCCGCCCACCGCCCACCTTTGACGAATGTGTGGAAACATGCTAGACGCAGATAGTGTACGGAACAGGAATGGCATCAGATAGTGTTTTCCGACGAATCCAGGTTCTGTTTGTTTGAAAATGATGGCTCATTTTGGCTCGCTGCAGATAGGGGAGAGCAGCATCGCAGTGACTGTATTTGCGCAAGATACACAGTGCCCACTCAAGGCCGTATGGTGTGGGCTTCTATTGGGTGCAATCACAAATCACAGCTGGTTCATGTCCAGGGCACTGTGGCCAGTGTGACCTTTGTGTATGACATCCTGAAACCCACAGCCATACCCTTTCTGCACAACAACCCACACGCCATTTTTCAGCCAGACAATGCATGAACACATGTTGCTGCATCAGCATATGTCTTCTTGTCGTCACTGGATGTCAGTGTTTTCCCTGGCCCGCCTGATTATCAGCCTTGTCGCCAATCGAAAATGGGTGGTCTAAAACAAAGGGTGCAGCGCTCTGACCCAATGCCAACCACCACAGATGAGCTTTGGAACCAAGTAAATGCAGAATGGGTGGCAGTACCACACAAGGCCATTTGCGATTTATACGCGTCGCTGCTATCACGCATGGAACAAGTTAACAGCGCTCATGGCGGACACTGTGCCTGTTAGGCAACAGGACACATACTGAACCGAGGTGACTGAAATTTTAATAATTTCTGCAGAACATACTAATGTTAAGTCCTGTGAATATGAACGTCCTGTCTCTAGTTGTTCAAGGTGTTCTGTTTTTTCTGAAGATGAGTGTAAAACTATTCATTTATTACTCAGTGTTACAATAGTTGTATCATTGTCTGGGAAGCCAGTGCCCACAGGACGTCAGCAGTCTATGCACAGCGAGGAAGGTTCAGTGGTCAGCACACAGCCAGCAGCCATCGTGTAGGCAGGGCTAAAGGGATGGCAAGGCCCTGACCCAACGAGACGATCACTCTGCATCATCTTTGCTGCCTAAAAGCTGCCAACAGCTGTAGATGCAGCACACCTGTTCACACAGGTGATGGTGGTTGAACAGCTGCATGGTCCTAAAGGAGAGCAAGAGACTTCCAGGATGGAAGGCCGCCAGCAGCTGAAATAGGCTGAAATTGACCTGCCAGTTAGAAGCGAAGTCTGCAGGATTGGACTCCACAGGAACAGAAAGCTGTACCTAGCAGCATTAGAGTCTGAAGAGGGTGACTAGTCGAGCCGTGGTTATTCATAGATTGTTGACTGAAGGACCGATATATGTCTATCCTTGGGCCTGGTGACTGACAAATCGCGATACCTTTGACTAAAAATGTCAAGTATTTATAGGTCTTTTCCCATCCTTATTTTTCTGCAGCACTCGTTTTGTCATGTAAGCCACAACAAACCCCTTGTTCATATATGAAACAACAAGATCATCCAGACCGCGGTATCTTTGTCTTTCTGCAGTATCGATATTATTTGCGTTTCTGGCCCTCTGGCTGGTGACAACATGAGCTGACCAACTCGCTGTTTCAACAGTACTCGCTACATCAGCAGGCAGTCCTGGCATAACTCTGCTCAGCCATCGGACTTTATCTGCTTCCCTGGCTTTTTGCTTTAACCAAGAAAGGTGTCTTAATTTTACCCAGCTGTCCCAAGTAAATTATTTACAATGTAAATCTAAGTATTTGCAAATACTAAATAAACTTCTTCACCCACTCACACACATACATACATACACCTGAATTTTGCACCATACTCAAAACTAGTCTCTCTAACATTACTTCCAACATCAAGAGTAAACTACACACCGAAATTAAAGGATCAGTTTTTGATACCCCGTCACTTTCTACCATTGTGATACAGAAATACGAAATTTTGTTCAAAGACCCACAAATAAGCAAAGTGTGCCATCACCCTCAGGCTCGGCGATGCTTCAAACAGCAAGGTATCTACACATGCAAAATAAAAGGCCAGAAGTTATAAGTGCATGCGAGGGGTAACGTGGGTTGATACTGACGCAACATTTCACCACAATTCTGCTCAGCTCCACCATGTACTTGTCACCTCATGATAAGGTCGTCACACCTCCTCTTACCTATACCTCACCCCTTCTCTTGAATCTTCTGCAATGTAGGTCAGAACCGTAGCAGCCAGCATAGAAATCACGCGATTTTCTAGTGGGTGGCCAAGGAATATACTTCAGACACACCATCGCTCAGAATCGGCATGGAAACTCCTCAAGAGGTGTCACTAGGGCGTGAATGAAACCTGGCAACACCCTCAGTACTATCCCGCACGTTTGCTGAGCACTTTAAAAATGACCCTGTGCAGAGATACTCATTCACTGATTCCTAGGCGCCACCAGGTTAGTTAACCCTTTCGATAACCCTCAGATTGCTCATGTGGCCGGCAAGAATGTGAAGCAGAGAACAGTCGACACGAAGTGTCCCGAATGATGCCGACTTTAAACGATCGATATTTGCCTGCCGGCGACCAACTTACCGCGCCCTTACTATAGTTAGCCTTTTGGGGGCTCATAATATACTAATTTATGCGATTACCAGTTAATAATAAGATCGTCGCGTATGCGGTCCGAGATGCCGCCCCAGAATCCCAGTGTTGGCTCTTGAGCAAAAAGGCCTACGACGACTCCTTAGAGGGACCGTTGGTCGTTTTATACACTCGCCTGTCAACATCGCATATCCTGTGCACACGTCCCAGGGGGGCTCCCAACAGGAGGGATGAAAAGCGTAGACACACTTTTCTACTTCAGGCCACGTTCAAATTTCGTCGAATGGTTTTCAATGGCCCCTAGTGTTTCCACCCAATACACCAGAGCAAAAATTGAGGTCACCCTACACTCCAAAGGAGTGAGATCATGTTCGGTAGGGTTGCAGTCCTTCGATGTACTAAGAAAAGGGTTGATTCGTCGGGAGATGCTTAGCACTGCAAATAGTCGTTCTCGACCACGAAAGGTGTGGAAACGAATGCTCCGAGGGAAAGGATGGTTTCATTCCCGCCCTGTATGACACCTCCTGAGGCGTTTCGCGTCGATCCTGAGCAACGGTGTCCCCGAAATATTTCACTTGACAACCCACAATCAAATCACATGACTTCTACACTATTTGTAGCGGTTCTGCACTCGGTCGCAGAAGAGTCAAGGGACGAGGTAGATGTGAGTAAAAGGGGGTGTCACAAATTTTCCATGGCGTTGAGCAGAATTGTGGTGAAATGTGATGCCAATGCGACATCATTAACTCATCTTACACCCAGCATGAACTTCTGAGCTCTGGTCTTTTTTGCACTTGTCGACACCTTGCTGTTTAAAGCGTCTCCGAGACCGAGGGCGACGTCACAAGGTGTCATTCTTTTGCATCATTGCAGAGCAAGGTTGTTGGCACGTTCGAGCCAAAGTTCAAACTTCTGCGTCGCAGTGGGAGAAAATGACGTGATTCCAGAAATAGTGACCCTTTAATTTTGTTGCGCAGTTTACGCAATTCTGCCTCATCAGTAAATTCCTCTCTCTTGGTTTTACACATCGCCAGAAAAGTGTTTACGTCAAAAAACGTACCTATCTAATATCCAGCATGCTTAGTGAAAGGCAATTTGAAGTGTTTCTAGGCAGCTCTAAAAGCCACAAACGGAAACTAAATAATGGACTACCACAGGGATCTGTTTTAGCCGCATCACTATTCAATTTATACATTAGTGATTTACCAACCACAATATCAACTAAACTCATCTATGCTGATGACATCGCACTGGTAGCACAGAGCAGTAATTTCGAAGATGGTGAACAAATTCTTACGGAGGATCTGGAGAAGATGTCAACTTTCTTTAAGACCTGGAGATTGATCCCAAGCACGTCAAAAACTGAAGTCTCTTGTTTCCATCTAGCGAATCGTGCTGCGAACTACCAACCAAGAGTTCTGCTCCTTGGACATACGTTGAGGTACAATCCTTTCCCAAAATATCTCGGAATCACTCTAGATAGAACCTGAGCTACAAAGAGCACATCACCAAGCTTTCTCATAAAGTTGCTGCAAGTAACAACATACTACATAAGCTCAGTGGTACCACCTGGGGAACCCCTGCTGACTGTCTACGTTTAACTGGCATCAGTCTTGTGTTCTCTGCTGCCGAGTACTGTGCACCTGTCTGGCTGGAAAGTGTACACACAAGGTAGACACTAAATTTAACGACACAATGCACTGCATTACTGTTTCCGTCAAATCACCCCCATGCCACTGGTTACCTGTACTGAGTCACATCCCTCCACCTCACTTAAGGCGGAAACAAGCTCTACTGAGGGAGACCAAGAAAATCTCTGCATCACCCTCTCTACCACTGCACTAGGAATTCTGTCATCCGCCACAGCAACGATTGCGATCAAGAAGACCAGCAAGTGTTACTGCAGGACAACTCATCGCTGATGGTTTTGATCTAAATGAAAGTTGGAAGCATGAATGGTCAACAAAAACATTGGGAACAAGAGCCCATCACCTTGATCCCACAAAGAAGCCAAAAAGTTTTGACCTACTGAGGAACCTTTGGTGCCGCTTCAACAGGTTAAGGACTGAACATGGTTGTTGTAGGTACTTCAGGTACAAGTGGGGCTGGATCAGTTCACCAATGTGTGAATGTAATCAAGAAGAGCAGACAATTGACCATTTAGTCCAACGCTGTCCACTTCATTCATACCCTGGAATTCCCGATGACTTGTTCACTCTCACACCCAGCTTAATTAACTGGTTGAAAAACACGGACTTTAAGGTTTAATCTTGTCTAATATCATATGCATATTGTATAAAATCATTTTCCTTATATCAACTGTATATTGTATAAAATCACCATACGATAAATAAATTAAATAAATAAAATCGTCTCACTTGTGCTCTCACACGTAGCACTTAAAAATTTGTGTAGTGGGTGTAACATTGTGTTATTACAAATTACGTAAGTACCTAAAATTCTGCCTCGTCAAAGAATTTCTCTCTCTGTTTTCACTAAAAAAAAGTTTATGTTAAATACCATGTACAATTCTCTCTCTATCTATAAGGGACTACTAAAAAGTTTCCGTTTGAAGGCCGTACTGTACAGAATTGCTATGGCAATCAGGCATAATCCCTGTGATCATTGAGACATCCTCCCATCAAAGCGCTAGGTTGAAGATACCCTTTCGGTAAAACACTACAACAGTAACTTTTTGTAATTTATTTCGCCTTTACCATTTACAGCCTGGCTTGCACATCTTCAGACAAGGTCTAGATCAGGCTGGAAGGTGACAGTCTGTGGGTCGGCCAATACGGTGGACGTGACAGTAAAAAACCAGATTGTGGTGACAGATTGATCCGTAGGTTAGCCCGAGGTCTAGGTTAGGTTGGTGAAGCCAACGAATGTGAAAGAAAGAATTACCTAAGTGTGTTGTTCTCCGCAGAAACGTCAGCACGTTCCGTCTCAGCGATAGTGTCATCCGCTCAACCGTCGCTACCTCCAGGCTATCGGAGTATGTAAATAGCAGTAGGCTAAATATTGATGAGTCCAACTAACGGTGTTTCGACCGTTCAGTTGTAATGAGGTCACAGTCCACAAGACGTTAAATCCTAAACACGCTCACTTGGCCGCCCGTCCTTAGTGAGACACACAGTTTTAATATATCGCAATATTTCATTTGCCAAGACGCTACGCAATGAGCATATACCTTCTTGTGGAAAATGCGTAGTTCTAGGGATCAGACATCTATCGTAGCAGCTGTCTTGACTGGCACGCCTGAACTCTGTCAGGAAAAGAATTTCGAGCAAACTATTAAGGAAGAATGAATTGAACACTGAAACTCGCATTGCCAGGGGTCTTAGTAAGCTGAAGGAAACTAGGTCAATTTCGCAGTTTCAATTGAGAGGACACTGCAAAATTAATTTCGTTGAACAGGTCACTCAAAACTGGACACTTTCATCTAGAAATCCCGTTGGTATTTTGAAGCGATTCGATGATTTCATTAAAATATTTTTCCTTATTGTGAAGTGTTAAACAAAATTTAAGGAAAGAAACTGAAATATTATGTAATAACTGATCATACAGAATTTAATTTTTCAGTGAGGGAAAAATTATTTTACAATTACTACTTTAAGTAACTTCAAATTTTTCCACTTCAACTGCAAATATTTATGGTTTAAATTTTGAAAAAAAATCATATTTGGAAATTATTGAAGGAGAACACATTTACTTGTTTTGGAACCAATATACTTACATCTCTGTTCCTTAGTAAGCAGAGATAGTTTCAATAAAAAAACTCATTTCAATGGACTACATTTACACTACTGGCCATTAAAATTGCTACATCAAGAAGCAACGCAGATGATAAACGGGTATTCAATGGACAGATATATTATACTAGAACTGACATGTAATTACATTTTCACGCAATTTGGGTATATAGATCCTGAGAAATCAGTACCCAGAACAACCACCTCTGGCCGTCATAACGGCCTTGATACGCCTGGGCATTGAGTCAAACAGAGCTTGGATGGCGTGTACAGTTACAGCTGCCCATGCAACTTCATCACGATACCACAGTTCATCAAGAGTAATGACTGGCGTATTGTGACGAGCCAGTTGCTCGGCCACCATTGACCAGACGTTTTCAATTGGTGAGAGATCTGGAGAATGTGCTGGCCAGGGCAGCAGTCGAACGTTTTCTGTATCCAGAAAGGCCCGTACAGGACCTGCAACATGCGGTCGTGCATTATCCTGGTGAAATGTAGGGTTTCGCAGGGATCGAATGGAGGGTAGAGCCACGGGTCGTAACACCTTAAATGTAACGTCCACTGTTCAAAGTGCCGTCAATGCGAACAAGAGGTGACAGAGACGTGTAACCAATGGCACCCCATACCATCACGCCGGGCGATACGCCAGTATGGCGATGACGAATACACGCTTCCAATGTGCGTTCACTGCGATGTCGCCAAACACGGATGCGACCATCATGATGATGTAAACAGAACCTGGATTCATCCGAAAAAATGACGTTTTGCCATTCGTGCACCCAGGTTCGTCGTTGAGTACACCATCGCAGGCGCTCCTGTCTGTGATGCAGCGTCAAGGATAACCGCAGCCATGGTCTCCGAGCTGATAGTCCATGCTGCTGCAAACGTCGTCGAACTGTTCGTGCAGATGGTTGTTGTCTTGCAAACTTCCCCGTCTTTTGAGTCAGGGATCGAGACGTGGCTGCACGATCCGTTACAGCCATGCGGATAAGATGCCTGTCATCTCGACTGCTAGTGATACGGAGCCGTTGGGATCCAGCACGGAGTTCCGTATTACCCTCCTGAACCCACTGATTCCATATACTGCTAACAGTCATTGGATCTCGACCAACGCGAGCAGCAATGTCGCGATACGATAAACCGCAATCGGGATAGGCTACAATCCGACCTTTATCGAAGTCGGAAACGTGATGGTACGCATTTCTCCTCCTTACACGAGGCATCACAACAACGTTTCACCAGGTAACGTCGGTCAACTGCTGTTT
The DNA here is from genome assembly GCF_023864345.2 of Schistocerca serialis cubense. Taxonomy (NCBI): domain Eukaryota; kingdom Metazoa; phylum Arthropoda; class Insecta; order Orthoptera; family Acrididae; genus Schistocerca; species Schistocerca serialis. The sequence continues at coordinate 627,550,364 of NC_064642.1, read as the reverse complement.
GTGTATGAGAAATCGATTGGAAACTTTCCTCATGTCAGCACGTTGTAGATGTCGCCACCGGCGCCAACCTTGTGTGAATGCTCTTAAAAGCTAATCATTTGCATATCACAGCATGTATTCCATTTGGTTAAATTTCGCGTCTGTGGAACGTCATCTTCGTGGTGTAGCAATTTTAATGACCAGCAGTGTACCTACAGTTTCTGTTATAGGGAGGCATGAAAGGCACAGTAAATCAAAAGTGTCCTGCAGAAAGAGCTGAGATAACAGATGAAGATCAGGAAGCATATCCGTCGTGTCAGCTACAAAACTCATTTGAGATACGAAGATGTACTACAAAGATGCTTGCAACAAGGTAAAAAAACTGCTTGCAATCTAAAACTCATTTATTTGAAACAGAAAAACGTTTTTCGCAATAAGAACTTAATGAAGCAATACGTATTAAGCACATCCATTAACTCTTTAAAACTTTTGCTTATTTCTTAAAGTGATTTTCAACTTTTCGGCACCAGGTTGCTTGCGGTTATGATATCAGTGGATCGACACAACACACCAATAAATTTTCTAAGACAAAACTATTTTACTTTTGAGAGTTCACTTCAACAATATTACAAGTAGACCATTTTATTACTTGTAACTCCTAAACTAGGTACGTATCATCCATTTTCCACGCTAATTGTGATTCACTATTGGATTCGTTGATAATGGTTTGCATATAATGCATTTTTAAAAAGCTGTCATCAAACCGAAGGATGGTTTGAGCGCCATAGCGCTTAACTAATAGTGACACTACTGGATGTGGGATGCCATCACCTTCCTCTGGCTTTTGAACTGGTCTACCAAGCCAATTATTCACGGGGTTGACAAGAGTCGTGGGATACCTCCTAACATCGTGCTGGACCTCCTTTTGCCCGTGCTTCAACTCGATGTGGCATGGACTCACAATGTCGTTGGAAGTCCCCTTCAGATATATTGAGCCATGCTGCCTCTATAACCAGCCGTAAATTCGAAAGTGTTGCCGATGCAGGATTTTGTATAAGAGCGGACCTCTCGACTATACCTCATACGTGTTAGGTGGGTTTCATGTCGGGCGATCAGGGTGACCAAATCATTCTCTCCAAATGTCCAGAATTCTCTCCAAACCAATCGCGAACAATTGTGGCCTGGTGACATGGCGCAATGTAATCCATAAAAATCCCATCGTTGTTTTGGAATACGAAGTCCATGAGTGGCTGCAAATGGTTTCCAAGTAGACGAACATAACTGAGGATCCAGTCCATTCCATGTAAACACAGCCCACACCATTATGGAGCCACCAAAAGCTTGCACAGTAAGTTATTGACAACATGGATCCATGGCTTCGTTGCTACTGGAACGCTGTAGTAGGGGAGGAACCGGAAGAAAGAGCCACAGGAGAATATGGGCTCTGGAGTACAAATGACAGAGTAAAAAGGCGAAGTGATTTCTGGAATAGATTTTAGCTTGTGAAAAACCATAAGAGGAGAAGGTATACTTAGAAACGCCTTGGAGACACGGGTAGATTACAACTTGATTACATCGCGTTTGACAGAGATTCTGAAATCAGATAGTGTATTGAAAGGTGTATCCAGGAGCATATGCACAGATTCAGATCACACTCTAGTTATGATGAAAAGTACGCTGAAGTTTAAGAGAATCGTCCAGAAGAATCAGAACAGAAAGAAGTGGAATACTGAAATGCTGAGGAAATCTGCGACGTTCGAGGCTCTTTAAAGCTGTAGCTACTGCAATAATGAATACCACAGTAGGCGTTTAGTTGAAGAGAAATGGACGTCTCTAAAGAGCGCAATCATAGAAGTTGGAAGACATATATGGGTGCAAAGAGATATCTGCGAAGAAACCTTTGCTAACAGAAGAAATACAGTAGTTGATCGAGGAAAGAAAGAAGTACAAAGATGTTCAGGAAAAGAGAGGAATACGGCAATATAAGTCACTTGGGAATGCAATAAGTAGAAAGTGCAGGTAGACAAAAGCGACATGGTTTCAGGAAAAATGTGAAGGAATCGAAAAAGAAATGGTTGTCAGCAGGACAGATTCAGCATACAGAAAGTCAAAACAGCCCCCGGTGACATTAAAACCAATGGGATCTTCATAAAGAATCAAGAGAAATTCCGCTGTTAAACGCAGAGGAGAGAGCGGATAGCCGGCCGGCGTGGCCGAGCGGTTCTAGGCGCTACAGTCTGGAACCGCGCGACCGCTACGGTCGCAGGTTCGAATCCTGCCTCGGGCATGGATGTGTGTGATGTCCTTAGGTTAGGTTAGGTTTAAGTAGTTCTAAGTTCTAGGGGACTGATGACCTCAGAAGTTAAGTCCTGTAGTGCTCAGAGCCATTTTTTTTCGGAAGGCGTTCGGAATTTCCAATATCATTCGCGGAAGTGGCAATAAAACGACTATTCAGTTTGGTTTGTAGACTCTATGAGGCTATAGATATACAGGTACATGCAGACATTATGAAAAATATCATCCACCCAATCCCGAATATAGCAACTGCAAAAACTATCGTACAATCAGCTTAACAGTTCATGCACCAAAATTGTTAACAAGAGTAATATGCAGAAGAATGGGAATCAAAGTTGAGGATATGTTAGATGACGATCAGTTTGGTTTCTGGAAAGGTAAAGGCACCAGAGAGGTGTTCTGGGTAAAGACACTGGAGAGGCAGTTCTGATGTTGCATTTGATAATGGAAATCAGTGAAAATCAAAGACGCTGCCGCAGGGTTTGCCGAACCAGAAAAAGCGCTCGACAACTAAAATGGTGCAAAGTTTCTGAAATCCTCAGGGAAACAGCTGTAAGCTATAGGGAAAAACGGATGTTATACAGTATGTATAAAAACCAAGAGGGAATATAAAAATTGAAGGCCAAGAATGTAGTGCTCGGGCTAAAAAGGGCGTAAGACAGGGATGCAGTCTCTCGCCACTTCTGCTCAGTCTATACACCGAAGAAGAAATGACAGAAATAAAATAAAGGGTCAGCTGTGGAATTAAAATTCGTTGTAAATGGATATGAACTATAAGATTCGCTGATTACATCAACAGCGAAAGTGAAGAGAATTGTAGGACCTGTTGCAGGAAACAAGCAACTAACGAGGACAGGATATGGATTGAAAATAAACTATAGAAAGACTAAAGTAACGAGGAGTAGCAGAAATGAGATTAGCGATAAACTTAACAATTAACAAAGAAATTGACTGTAATGTATGTTTGTGTGTGTTGAAATTGAGTGTAATGTGTACGTGTGTTGAAACTGACTGTAATTTGTGTGTGTGTGTGTGTGTGTGTGTGTGTGTGTGTGTGTGTGTGTGTGGAGCATAGTGTCATGTTCGTATTGATGATGATGAGAGAAGGAAGAGCGTGAAACTCGGTTCCGGCACAATGCCTACTCCTTTCGAAAAGCACAAAGTGGTCACCGAACTTAACGTTTCCATTCGACGGACGGATCGCCAACAACTGTGTCACATGCCCTCACTTCATGCCAAATTGCGGAGAGATATTGAATTTAACCTAGGACATTGGCGCGAAGACTGGTGATTAGAAACTTTGCGCCGCACCTCTCCTCCACTTGTCAGCCAGGTAGTGACAGTGAAAATCTTATCCACCACGAAGATTCTAGCTGGCTTACCTCCGAGCCGAGCGCCCAGCGATCTCGTCAACACTGGCTACGGAGAAGTAAACAAAGTGAAGGAATTCTGTTGCTGTGGAGGCAAAATACCGTGACGGACGAAGTAACGACGACATAAGAAGCAGAGTAGCGTAGATGAAGAGGACATTCCGAGCCAAAAGAAGTCCGCTACTGGCCTCAATTTGTGGCATAAATTACTGAGAATGTACGTTTTGGGCACAGCATTGTAGGAAATTGAATCATGGACTATGGGAAAAGTTTAGAAGAAGATAATCGAAGTGTGGTTCTATAGAAGGATGTCGGAAATAAAATGAACAGTTAAGGAAAGAAATGAAGAGACACTCCGCAGAATCGAGGAAAGGTACATAAAGAAAACACTGTTAAGAAAGACCGCTCGTATTATCGTGAATTATGGGAGAAAGTGTCACGGATATGATACGCGATTTGTAGTGGCAATCATTAAAACAAAAGCGTTTCTCGTTGGAGCGAGATATTTTAAGGAAATTTCCATCATCAACTTTTTCTCCGAATGCGGAAATATTTTGTTGACGCCCATCTACACATGGGGAAATGATCATCATAATAAAACAAGAGGAATTAGACCTCGCACGGAAAGATTTAAGTGTTCGTTTCTCCTTCGTGCTGTTCCAGAATGGAACGGTAGAGTAATAGTTTGAGGTGGTTCAAATGGTTCAAATGGCTCTGAGCACTATGGGATTTAACTTCTGAGGTCATCAGTCCCCTAGAACTTAGAACTTCTTAAAGCTAACTAACCTAAGGACATCTCACATATCCATGCCCGAGGCAGGATTCGAACCTGCGACCGTAGCGGTCGCGCGGTTCCAGACCGTAGCGCCTAGAACCGCTCGGCCACTCCGGCCGGCTGAGGTGGTTCGATGAACCCTCTGTCAGGCGGTTAAATTGAATTACAGAGTAATCGTGTAGATGTAGATGAAGAAGGGATAGGATGATAAGACACGTGTTAGGACCTCAGGGATTAACTTCAACGGTACTAGAGGGAGCTATAGAGGGTAAAAAACTTTAGGGGAAGACGGAGATTGAAATATATCAAACAAATAATTAAGGACGTTGGCTGCAACTGCTATTTTGACGTGAGACGTCAGAAATGTTCATAAACGGTAGACCTTTTTGGAATCGTGTTGCAAAGCACGCTGAGTCGCTACCGGTTTATTATCGATAGCGTGAGCCACTATTGCGACAGCAAGTCACTACGTGGTTGCCTGGACTGCTACTATCCGATAACCCTCGGCAGCAGGCTTTCGAAATACTTGGAGAGCAGACTCGTTTCAACATAGTCTTCACGTTCAAAGCGCTAAAAAGTGTGACAAGATGTGATGGTAGCTGCTTAGTTCAGTCAGGCGACTGCCTTGGAGCAACAAGAAAGGAGTTCCTAGATGTCTGACATGATGATGGGTGTAAAGGCAGCTAGGTACCTTGAGAAAATAGAGGGTGTGTCAGGAGGAAAGGTACATCGTTTAAGGGGTGATAGTATTGGTAATTCTGAACAAAAACTTAAAATGAACACATGCCGTTTTCTTAACTGTATCCAACAAGTAAGTGTTTGAAAGCCACGGGCGTCATTCGCATTTCCTTCTTCACCAGCACTCACATGCGAATACCAGCTAAGTGACATTAGGCTACGTAATGTCAAAAGAATTTTATGAAGGTACATAGTGTACGTAGTGTTGACTTTACTGTACATTTCAATGCGAGCGGTGTTATTGATGACCAGCTCATCGGTACAGTTGTCTTAGATAACCTTCTTAATTGAGTACGGTATCTTTATTTCCTCCAAAATGTGTTACCAACATATTTGGAGGAAATCTCTTCGACAACATTGCGTCGTATATACTATCAGTACGGTGAAGCTCCTGCATATTCCGTACAGCCAGTCACAGCACATCCCTGAAACGAATCCTGGGCGTTGGATCTGTCGCCGTGGAGTCATTTCTTGCTCACCAAGCTCACCAGATCTTTCTCCATTAGATTACTTTTGTGGGCTTAGCTTAAGAGCGACGTCTGCAAGCGCAGAGTGGACACAAAGGATAAATTTCTCGCTCGTAATTTACATGCGTGTGCTCAAGTAATGGACTTACGAATGAGCTCAGATTAGCAAAACAGCAGCTGTCTACAAGAGCTGCAGAATGCAGTGCAGTTGGCGGTGGACTTTTTGAACATCTTCTGTGAGGAACTGTACACAATTGAAAAAACATTACATCGCAATGATTCATTTACTATTATCTGCATTTGTCCTTTTGGCCATTGTTTTCTGTTTTCATTAGTTTCTAAAAACAGGACATTTGCTCATATGACGTTTTTTGTTCAGAATCACTGTTTCCCCTGAGAGTATGTACCTTTCCTCCTGATTCGCCCTTTATATCTGCAGTTAGGAGATAGGGACGTTACAGGAATACAAAATGTTTCAAGTGGAAAGGAAGGCATTTCAAAGAGTGCGTGAATAATTCTAAAATGAAAACAATATAAGTAAATGTTCTGTTTCGCGGTATTAACTGCTTAAGGCCGAATGTCACGAATTCGCTTCATGCCAGTGGTGCGATAATAAAATGAAAGTTAATTGTTTTTGACCATGAGTGCCGTTAGATGCTGATTCTGTACGAACTTTGATTATGGCAAGTGCTACATTCTCCTGAGTGTTTCGCGTAACTCTTAAACGCCACGATTTTTGCGTTTTGCCTTTCACCTAAAAATCTATTCAGGTATTAACGGGTTAACACTCACGCCGGCTTACCATCACTTACACAGAGATTTACACAATGCTTGTGTAGAGAAGAATTGCCTGATCTTGTCGTTTCGTAAGTGTTCTCTGATTAACAGTTTCATCATGTGGTGAACGTCGGTGATCGCTGTAATTAGAAGGATGGAGTACCAATGACGGTACCATAAACACAGAGTACCTCACAGGCCGTTGAATTCGATGGTCTATGACATACTGCAGGAATTTAGCAACCTTTCTCGGTTCCGTGCAGTATTGGAACAACACCACGAATATTCAGATGAGGAGGAAGAGAACAAGGTAAGTTGCTGAAATATCTTGTGGAGAGAAAATGGCACTCCGTTGCAGACAAAAAAACTTGTTAGCAAGTCAAGTAAGTTCGGTAATCGTGATTCTTTAGCGGCTGTAAACAAAGTTAGAACCATACGAGGTAAGATCAAAAAGTAACGGGAATTTATTAATTTCGCGGGATTTATACATCCAATTTAAAAAAATTTTATCTTGTTTATCCACATGTTCCTAATGTATATTTGCATTTTCAACTGTTTTGAATACTTAGTTTATTGTTGACAATCGAAAAGGTTATACGTGTTTTCGAGTGCTCAACGAATTGTTACTTTCAAAAAGATGTATCAAAGAACTTGTGTTAAATTTGGTTTAAAAACGGAATAAAATGCAGCTGCGCATTCGAAATGTTGATTATGGCTTTTGGCGAATCTACTATGAGTAAGACAACTGTTTAATGAGTAAGACAAGAGTTTACGAGTGTTATAAACGTTTCGAAGAGGGTCGAGAAAACAATGAAGACGACGACCTCCCGGACGCCCTAGCACATCAATTTCTGTCGACAATGTGGAAGAAGGGAAGAAAATGACTCTGGAAAATCGACGAGTCACCATCAGAGAAGTTGCTACATCAAGAAATTTTGCCCATGTCAAGAAATTTTTTCAGTTGTTTTGGGCATGAAACTGTAGCAGCAAAGCCTGTTCCGAAATTTTTAATTTCGATCATAAACGACCTCGCGTAGATATCGCTCAGAAATTGCGACAACGATCTAGAACTTCTAAAGAAGGTTACATGGATACACAGGTATGACGTCGAAACCAAGGCCCAATCGCCCGAATAGAAAATGCCTAGAGAGCCAAAACCGAAAAAAAAAAATTTCACCAAGTTCTATCACATGTGGAGATTCTTCTCAGTATCTTCTTCGATTATAATAGGATAGTGCACATCCAAAGATAACAACCACAATTGTGGCAAAAACACTCGTGGAAATTGCATCACAAAAATGCTCCCGCTGATATATCAACGCTTGTTCGTGATTATTTGGCAAGAAACAAAACCGTTATGTTGCCTCAGGAACCATATTCGCCGGACATGGTCCCCGGCCACTTCTTTCTATTCTCGAGGTTAAAGAGGAGGTCATTTTGCCACGACTGATGAGATAACAACAGAATCGCTGAAATGCAAATGTGAAATCCCGATACATTAATATCCGATGTAACCGCCAGAATGTTGAATGCAAGTGTGTAAATGTGCATGTACCTTGTTTTACAGGAGCTAGATGTCAGTTCGTGGGTTGGAGTTCCATGCCTGTTGCACTTGGTCGGTCAGTACAGGGACGGTTAATACTGTTTGTGGCTGACTCTGGAACTTTCGTCCGATGATGTCCCATATGTGCTCCATTTGAGACCGATCTAATGATCGAAGAGGCCAAAGCAACATTTCTACACTCTGTAGACCATCTAGGGTTACGACAGCGGTATGTGAGCAAGCGTTATCCTGTTGGAAAACATACCCTGAAATGCTGTTCATGAATGACAGCACCGCAGATTGACATACAGTTTTACAGTCAGGTTGAGTGGGGTAACTATAGGAGTGTTCTTGCTGCCGTACGAAATCCCGAATCCTAGACCATAACTCAAAGTGTAGGTCCAATGTGTTTCGCACTCAGGCAGGCCGAAAATTTATTTTTTTTCTCTATTTTCAATTTTTATAATTCTGGTGAAAGATATATGGAAACGTGCAGGGTTCCATCTCTGACAATATTAGTATCTCCCAACATTGATACAATAATGCTCCTGCACGCAAGACACAACTTACCTCATCTTGCCGCTGCAACTGCGTGAACGTTCTGCGTCCAGCAGCATAATAAACTAATTCAGAAGGAATGCTGCGATCCATGCAGAGTATACTGCATGGTCACAATTACTGCCATTTTTTATATAGAAATTGAATGATCAGGAGGGGCTTGGTCAATAGACCACAAGCGGCGTAAAAAATGAAAGAAACCAATGAAAAGTTTTAATTTTCTATATTCAGAAAATTGACAGTTTAAACACTGACAAACTTTGCTCTGAGCTCTTCTTTTCTTCGATGGATTGATTAGCAACAACTTTAATTATTCCACAAAGTCTATAATCAATAATCACATATCTGTACGCAACAAATAATGTATGCATACACAAATCAGACAAAATTCCTCTAGTGCGCAAGTAAGCAACAACTACACGCAGCAAAAGGGCAAATTACCAAAAATCCTCAATTAATACCAAAGTCTCCTCCGGTGCTACTAGCACGATCACGGCAGGCTGCCACCTCTCATGTCGCGCGGCCAACTTTCCAAAGAAATATTGACGTCCAGATTCCATAAAACCAACCCTAACTTTTAAGTATTTTGTGTGTTTAGTCTTGCCTAACACGTTGGAAAGGAGCAAACGCAAATTCTTACACAACAAAACTGGGAAAAATAGCGTCAGATGTTTTACAGAACTGGTAAATTATACAAACATAAGCATAAGAATACATAAGTTATGTACACAATAGTAAACTGATAAGCTGTACAATGTAGTCAAGTAAAATACAAGGTGTACGTACAACTTTGCTTCCGCCATTTTTCCCCCAATATTTGAGGTTTTAATGAAACAAATTGGTTACACATGTATCACTCAAAGTATTTTCCATTGCTGGCCACTACTTTCTCCCATCTTTCGGGCAGTGTATGAATCCCATGTCGAAAAAATTTTCCATCTTTTGAACCGATCCACGAATCGATCCAATTTGTGACTTCTTCAAGAGATCGGAAGTGTTGGTCAGCCAGGCTATGCGCCATTGATCTAAGCAGGTGACAGTCAGAGGGAGCAATGTCTGGAGAATACGGCGCGTGAGATAGGACTTCCCATTTTAACGTTTCGAAGTATGTTTTGACCTCTTTTGCAACGTGGGGTCGAGCATTGTCGTGCTGCAAAATCACTTTATCGTGCCTCTTGCTGTATTGCGGCCGTTTGTCTTTTAATGCTCTGCTCCAACGCATTAATTGCGTTAGACAACGAGCACCTGTGATTGTTTCACTTGGTTTTAACACTTCATAGTACACGACACCGAGCTGGTCCCACCAAATGCAGAGCATGATCTTGGAGCCGTGAATATTCGGTTTGGTTATCGTAATGAACCCATTTTTCGTCCCCGATCACAATGCGATGCAGAAATCCCTTCCGGTTCTGCCTCTGAAGCAACTGTTCACAAACACACAAGCGCCGTTCAACGTCTCTTGGTTTCTGCTCACACGGGACCCAAGTTCCTTCTTTCTGAACCGTGCCCATAGCCTTGAGACGTTTTGAAATAGCTTGCTGTGTCACTCCCACTAATCGTGCCAACTCTTCTTGAGTTTGACGCGAGCCTTCACTCAGCAATGCCTCCAATTCTGCATCGTCGAAAACATTCTCTCTTCCACCACTATGCCGGTCTACGGCATTAAAATCACCGTTCTTGAAGCGTTGAAACCACTCACGACTCGTTCTTTCACTAACAGCTCCCTTACCATACGTACTTGAGAACATTCTATGAGATTCAGCCGCTGTTTTCTTCATATTGAAACAAGACTGTAACACCTCCCGCAAATGACGAGAATCAGGCTCATAAACTGACATTTTCAATCAAGAACAACTTTATGATGCAGATACAAATCGACCAATGTTCGAATGAGGTTAGGTTGACCGAGGTCCAAGCTAACTGCCTGACGTCTGCGATCTGTTTCTTTCGACCGCTACCTACCGTTGTCGCCTCCTATCGGCAAACGGCGGAAGCAAAGTTGTACGCCTTGTAATATACATGTGTCATCTCGTGCATGTAAGCACTCATATCCACATGGAATTGATAGTACTTCATTTGGTAGGATAACTAAAAGTTATTTATAGTTCTTTAAAAATGTAAAAAATGTCTCTCAGATGTATAGATATAAATATTATATAGAACTGCAAATACTGCAAAGAGAGAGAAAAGAAATATACAGTTATCGTTGTGCATATAAGCACTCATATCTGCATGACACTCGCTGTAGTTCATTTGACAAGATAACAAAGTGTTATTTACAGTTCTTCAAGAAAGTAAGTAGTATTTGGCAATAGAAAGCCAGGTAAACGAAAACATTTGAGAACACACAAGTTAGAGTGTAATCAGACTAAGGGACTAGTTACGTACACTGTGTCCACTGACAACTACACCGAAATGTTTAGTGTGTCTACCTTTCATATTCACATAAAGGGACTGTGCAGATTCCATACTGATTGTATAAACTGTTTTACGAAAGCAAAATCACGCGTTCTTACCATCTGTGACGCCTTCCTACCCTCCTTCCCCATACAAACAATGAGGTAGCAACACCTGATTCCAGACCGCAGTGTTCAGTTGATCTCCTCGAATGCTCTCGTTCCATGCCAGCCCTTTGTTATGTGTCTGCTTGTCCAGAACTTTTGTGAACTTACTTTGTGTCTTTACTGTCTTTGTAAAGACGAACCAACTGAAGTAAAAAAAAATCTGAAAAAAGATGGTTGACAAGGAAGCTGTCGGCGATTGTAAGAAAGGAACCTGTGGGGAAATCTGCAATCTGCAGAGGGCCGCGAAGCCCTGAATTAATTATAGAAGTAAGTTTTTTTTAATGGTACCGATGGTGCAGAAACTTAGCAATTACAGAACTTCCGCAGATGCGAACTTTTTTTTTTTCAATCTCCCTTCTGGTAGCGCTACGCCAGACTGTTCCGTGTCCAATTCACAGGGTGATTTTTACCACCGCATACAAACTCTAGGGACCGATCTATGAGAGTACACGGAACAAAAAAGGTCTAATGAACTTATGTCCGGAAGTGGGTGGTTTCCATGCTAGAGACAATTTATTATTGTTACAGAAACTGCCGTCTAATACGCGCTGTACCATGCAGCTACAGTTGCAGCGTATGTTGAAAATGGTTTGCATGTGCCTCAACGCATGGGTGTACAGGCCGTAGTATGTTCCGTCTTACACGTTCACATCGACCAGGCTGTATCCGAACAGTGTCAAAGGCAACATGAATACGCTGCTCTAGTGTCTCCACATTTGGAATGGGCTCTGCATACAGGATACTTTTGAGATAGCCACATAATGAGAAATCACACAGGTTGAGATCCGGTGAATGAGCAGGCCATGCAACTGGACCCTCGTCCGATCCATCGACCAGGGAAGACACGATTGAGATGCTTCCGGACGTTATTGGCGAAGTAGACTGGAGCGCCATCATGTAGCAGCCACATAACCATTAGAATCGTCAATGGCACTTCTTCCAGCAGGTGTGGGAAAGTCACCCGCAAGAAATGCCGATAGTTCCGACCTGTTAAGCGACGTGGATGGAAGACTGGTCCTAAAATATAGTCGCCAATTATCCCGGCCCACACACTCCGGCAGCACCGATGCTGATGATTCGCTGTCACCATACCATGGGAGTTATGTATGCTACCCCACAGATGACTGTTATGAAAGTTAATGATAACACTCCACGTAAAGGTGGCCTCATCTGTGAATAGGATGAATGACATAAATCCCGGAATCGTGGTTGCTTGGTGAGCAGCCAGTGACAAAACAGCTCGCAATGTGGAACCTCTGTCGCTAGTAAGTCCTGCACACGCTACAAGTGATAAGGGTAGTAACAATTGTCACGGAGAATTTTCCACACGGTCGTCTGGTGGCTTACCCTGTACTGGAGGGCCAACTGCCTGGTTCTGACACGGCGGTCGCTTTTCGCAGTGTTAATCACATTTTCTTCCATGTCTGGTGTCAGAACACTTTTATACGTCCATCATGATTTTCTGCTTTCTGAAACGACCCTGTCTGAGACAAACGGCGAAACACTGTTGCAAACGTTGAATGCTGTGGTTGTTTTCGGTGGAGATAGGTCTCCTGATACAAACTTGCTGCCCGCCGCTCCCCGCCATTTGCCTTTCCGTAAGTAAACACAATGTCGGCGAGCTCTCAATTTGAGTAGGGAACCATTGCGTATAACACTGTATCACGTCCAGTACAAGGTAAGTCAGCAAAAGAAGTGAATCGGACACAACATTACCAATAACTACGGCAGGAGATGGTTAGGGCGTGACGTATGAGGAACAGCGCCACCCTCTAGGAGTTTCAAATGGCTCTAAGCACTATGGGACTTAACATCTGAGGTCATCAATCCCATAGACTTAGAACTACTTAAACCTAACTAACCTAAGGACATCACACAAATTATGCCCGAGGCAGGATTAGAACTTGCGACCGTAGCAGCCGCGTGGTTCCGGACTGAAGCGCCTAGAACCGCTCGACCACAGCGGCCAGCCCACCCCCTAGGAGGAAGCCATGCATACTGTAACTGTGGCTGCGTAGCAGAACGCGTATTAGTCGCAGTCTCTGTAACAAAGTATGATTGAATAAATGGTCTTTGGTATGGAAACCTTACAGTTCCTGACAAAGGTTCATTAGATCTTTTTTGTTCCGCATCCTCTCATCGATCAATCCCTAGAGTTTGTACACTGTGGAAAAAATCACCCTGTATATACTGACGAAAGATTCCATAGCCACTTCACGCCCCAGTTATATATTATCCTTCGTACTTGAGCCCCATTCCTTTAACAGCCACTTACTGCAGCTGTTCCGCTTAATATGAAATGTTAGGTTACGGATAAAAAAAAATTTGCACGTAGGAGTATTTATCATTATTAAAGAATAGTTTATAGAGTTGTACACATCTACTTCGCGTGAAAGACATTATACAAGGTTAGTCGACTTCAAATAATTTTTTTTGCTGTGATCTGATTGCTCGATGCTCCTCAGAAGTACTGGAGAGGTATGAGAAATGCCTTATGGTCTCATCCTCAATGAAGCGAAAACCCGACCTACAACTCCTTGTGGTGAGTCCGGCCAACAATTCAGGCGGCCAACGTAGGTGGGGACTGAATGTCTTCCGGAATAAGAGAGAACCTTTGTCACGTGCAAACGGTCTCCTAGGCAGGCGAATGAGGTAGTAGAGGCAGGACACCCCCTTCTCTCTGGGTTATGAGACTACCCATGAAGGTGGATGAGCCACAAAAGCCAACGGAATTTGGAAAACGACGGGAAGGTACCACATTAAAGATTCATTTGGATATCCCATGGGTGATAACCATGGCAGAATCTGATAATGTATGTACGTGGGCATACCCAGATTTTAGCCCAAGGGAGGGGGAGACAAATAAAAAATTTATTAAGCTGTGTCTCCCGCACTTGTTTTGCCCTGCACCCTGCACGAACACAATTACGCGAAACATTAGGTGGACATAGCGTGAAGGGTAAACACCCACACGAGATCCTACTTTATAGGTAGTCAGATAAATAAACATAAATATAAATATGCATTTACTTAATTTAAGTTGTTTGATCAGACCTGTTTCAAAAGTAATTTTCGTGGATCTTCAGCAGAATGGTTTCTCCTGTGAAAGAATCACCCATACTGTTTTCAAGATTTTTATCTACACTGAGTATACAGAGCCCATTTAACCTGTCTTCGATCATCTCAACCATGATTTAACGAGTCTGAATGTAATGAATGACATTTCAGTTGTAACTGTGAAATAAAGCATTGTCAGTAAAATTTGCCGGCCGGTGTGGCCGAGCGGTTCTAGGCGCTTCAGTCTGGAACCGCGCGACCGCTAAGGTCGCAGGTTCGAATCCTGCCTCGGACATGGATGTGTGTGATGTCCTTAGGTTAGTTAGGTTTAAGTAGTTCTAAGTTCTAGGGGACTGATGACCTCAGATGTTAAGTCCCATAGTGCTCAGAGCCATTTGAACCAGTAAAATTTCTAGGGACGTTTCCAACTTAGAATAAAAATACTCTGCTTGTTGGATTAATTCTGTTACCTCCAAAGTTTCAAAGTTCTCCTGCTTGTTTATCCAATAAGTGCACCACGGTTCGGCTGCTTCTAAACTAAACTCCGTCCGAACAGGCCTCGGAAGGTCCAACGGCACCGACAGCCAATAGTCGTCACTGGAGTGGTATGTGATCAGCATGCCACCCTCCCAGTCGTTGTCAGCTTTCATGTCAAGAGCCGCTACATTTCAATTAAGTAGCTGCTCAATATTGGCCTCACGAGGTCTAAGTGCACCTCGCTTGCTAATAGCGCTCGGCAGACTCGGACGGTCATCCATCCAAGTGTTAGCCAAAACTGACAGCACGTAACTTCAGTGATCTGACGGTAACTGATGTTACCATTGCGGCAAGGCCGTTCGCGTAATCCTTTCTAATTCATAAAATTTAGATACTTCCTCCATACATTCTTTGTACAGAGAGTAACAATGAAAGATATTGGTCTTTGCCGATCCTCACTTCTAATGAGGCTGTTAACGGAACTACGAGGGCAGTTCAATAAGTATTGCAACACATTTTTTTTCTGAAACAGGGGTTGTTTTATTCAGCATTGAAATACACCAGGTTATTCCCCAATCTTTTAGCTACACAACACCATTTTTCAACGTAATCTCCATTCAATGCTACGACCTTACGCCACCTTGAAATGAGGGCCTGTATGCCTGCACGGTACCATTCCACTGGTCGATGTCGGAGCCAACGTCGTACTGCATCAATAACTTCTTCATCATCTGCGTAGTGCCTCCCACGGATTGCGTCCTTCATTGGGCCAAACATATGGAAATCCGACAGTGCGAGATCGGGGCTGTAGGGTGCATGAGGAAGAACAGTCCACTGAAGTTTTGTGAGCTCCTCTCGGGTGCGAAGACTTGTGTGAGGTCTTGCGTTGTCATGAAGAAGGAGAAGTTCGTTCAGATTTTTGTGCCTACGAACACGCTGAAGTCGTTTCTTCAATTTCTGAAGAGTAGCACAATACTCTTCAGAGTTGATCGTTTGACCATGGGGAAGGACATCGAACAGAATAACCCCTTCAGCGTCCCAGAAGACTGTAACCATGACTTTACCGGCTGAGGGTATGGCTTTAAACTTTTTCTTGGTAGGGGAGTGGGTGTGGCGCCACTCCATTGATTGCCGTTTTGTTTCAGGTTCGAAGTGATGAACCCATGTTTCATCGCCTGTCACAATCTTTGACAAGAAATTGTCACCCTCAGCCACATGACGAGCAAGCAATTCCGCACAGATGGCTCTCCTTTGCTCTTTATGGTGTTCGGTTAGACAACGAGGGACCCAGCGGGAACAAACCTTTGAATATCCCAACTGGTGAACAATTGTGACAGCACTACCAACAGAGATGTCAAGTTGAGCACTGAGTTGTTTGATGGTGATCCATCGATCATCTCGAACGAGTGTGTTCGCACGCTCCGCCATTGCAGGAGTCACAGCTGTGCACGGCCGGCCCGCACGCGGGAGATCAGACAGTCTTGCTTGACCTTGCGGCGATGATGACACACGCTTTGCCCAACGACTCACCGAGCTTTTGTCCACTGCCAGATCACCGTAGACATTCTGCAAGCGCCTATGAATATCTGAGATGCCCTGGTTTTTCGCCAAAAGAAACTCGATCACTGCCCATTGTTTGCAACGCACATCCGTTACAGACGCCATTTTAACAGCTCCGTACAGCGCTGCCACCTGTCGGAAGTCAATGAAACTATACGAGACGAAGCGGGAATGTTTGAAAATATTCCACAAGAAATTTCCGGTTTTTTCAACCAAAATTGGCCGAGAAAAAAAAGTGTTGCATTACTTATTGAACTGCCCTCGTAAATAGGGCCCGTGTAGCGAGCGACGGAAATACTCGCTCAACGAACCAGCTGGATGATCTGCCCCTTAGGCTGCGTTCACACTGCCGGCCGGGCCGAGCCGAGCCTGGCCGGGCCGCCGCCCGCTTCGATATCAAACACATGGTTTTGAATTGCGGTGTTCACACTGGCGGCCGGGCCGCGCCGACACGGCGTGAGCCTCCCGGAGCCGAGCCGACGACATTCCGAGTGTTTAATATTGCCGGCGCGAGCCGACCGCAGGCGCGAGCCTGTGGAGCAGCACAACAGTTTCTGCAGTACACGCATCACACGTCTCCCTTCTGCTTTCTTCACAAGTATGACTGCACACGTCTTTTATTTTAAGATGTTACCTCACATTTCACAATCAGTGAGGAAAAATTACGTTTATTATGATGATACATGCGAAATTACTTTTATTTCATTTATTTAATCTACCGTATTTACATGCATTTACAACAATAGCTTGCCAGCGATCGCAGCATTGCCGCCACTGAATAGTTCGCATTTACTTGTAAACGGAGACAGATATGAGTGTCACTGAGGGACGGAAATGTGTCCCTACCAGATGATAATGCATTGTAAAGTCATGCTGTGGCAGTTCCTTATCAGTGGAAATAGAACCACTGAGTCAAAGGGCATTATCTCAAAACTCTTCGACTATCAATCTGTCTATCTTACAAGGTAATGAAAAGAATTCTGTGAGGTCATCAGTGGCTCCACATGATGAACCATCACCACTGCCAAGCGCTGCATCATGAAGAAAAAAGTTGGAAAATTCTGAAGGAGTATTTCTGCGATTCTTCGTTGAAGGCACAGCAAGACATTACCCAAAATGACGAAGCTAATTACTTCCTAATGATTCTCAGGAGTCCCATAAACTCTCTTCCCCCCCAGAGGTTAGCGTTTGTGAAATTTAAAATACAAAAGCATGACTACAATTAACTGGAGGTAGCGAATGCTGTACAAAGTTCTCCTGCAAACCAAAAAGTGTGTACTAACGAATCTTACCTTATCGTTATACACAATTTTTATTCAGCTGTTATACTTCGCGAAAATTTGTGTTCTGTTTAGAAATTTTGTCTTGAATGCTCTGCAGCACATACTGAAATGTATTATGATTCATTCTGTAATTTGAATAAAATTTTTCAGGATAGTTTTTAAGTTCTTCATATAAAGAAAAAAACTCTCCTAAATGTCTGTCGCTATTCATAGGATGAATCCATAACCTCCTAGTTCTTCTGTACTTCAAAACTCGACGAGTTACTGCAGAGTCAAAACAATACCAATAAAAGAGTGAAGACATCGTTCTACACGACAGCACAGACTAGCTAAAGGCGAGCAACTGTTGACTGCAGCTGCGTTTTCTACTGACTTGCTTGTCAGCTGTCGAACGGTGGAGATCTTTTTAAATTTATTTATTTGGCCTCCCGCCAGCCATTTAGCCAAAGAGTGGGGATTACCTTGACAGTGCAGCGCAGCCCGCCAAGGAAGAAAGAAAAAAAAACAATGAAGAACAATGAAACGCACATCTGTGCCGATCTACAGTAGTTTCAATAACTCTCCATTATTTTTTCTGTCAAAGTAGACAACGAGACTACAGAATTGCGCTTCAGTTATCTTTTAGTTCGAAATACGAAATGTACATCATACTAATTGTAGGATGTTGATGACAAATAATTGTTTGTCTTTTGTGATGCAACGTGTGGCCAATTATAAAAGCATAGCAGATGAATTATCCAGTAGCCGAGGGAAAAATTCTTATACATTTGGATTTATCTAGAGAATGAGACCATTAAAATAATAAGATGGACCGGCACTAGGTCTGCGCTGATCACTAGTAATTAGTTTTTTTTTCTGTGCTGCATTATATGACTACACTAAACCAAGCTGTAACCGCGCGAACTCCGTGGCTTGCGGACGCGGCACTGACGCCACTGAATAGCTCGCATTACTTGAGACCAGAGACAGATATCAGTATCATTATCATTTCAAAAACTTTTTGGTACTTTTAGCTACATTTCATTCCCAACAATGTATGGTCTAAAACGGATCTAACAGTAAGCTAACCGCTACATAACTTTTTCACTACAAGATTTGTAAATCAAGTGCACAACGTTGACAAATAGCATCATTTCACAATGACTGTTAAGAAATATGGAAAGATAAATGATTCAATACGAAGCTAAGGTGTTGCACTACCACATGTACAAAAATCAGATTCTTTAGCCGCATACTTTCTTCAAAATCGGTTGGGAAGCGTTACGAAACTAAGAAATCACGCGAAACGAAAAGTAGACTTTTTCTTTTTTCACGACGCAAGTAACGCTTTTAAGGAAAATATAAGTTCATAAAACGATGTGGCGAAGTCTTATATACCGGTAAGAATTTTTAAAACATGAAAATCGGAGAAGTGGTTTTTCCCCCATTTCGCCGTCCCGGCTCGGCGCGGCGCGCAATGTGAATGCACTACTCGTAGGCCTAAGCTGGCTAGGCACGAGCCGAGCCAGTACGCGTCAGCCCGGCTCGGCCCGGCCGGCAGTGTGAACACAGCCTTATACTGTTGGTGGCTTGCTGTCTGGAAGACGGAACTCTAGGCTCAAAGCCTTAGCAATTTCACTAGCTGATTTTAACAATTCTCCACTCCCTTCTTCGGCAGAACGTTTGTGTTCTGCAACTGCAGCTGTTATGATTTGTACGTGCTCCGCACACTTAATAACTTCCAAGGTCTTATAATGCAGTGTGTTTGCGACCGGTTGCAGTAGGGAATTGTCTGCAATATATAAAGACAATATGAATGTGGTTTGTCCAGCTGTGGATAACAACTGGAAAGCTACTTTTCTTGTCTCAGGATTCCCTTCGTGACCAAGCTTTTCCAACCCTTCCACAATTTCGACATTACGTCATTCAAGTCGTTTACTACAATGTTTATTTTGTGGTAGGCCAGTGAACATATAAAGCTTTTCTATATGTTACTTTCAAAATTTTTTGAACACCGCCACCTTTTCACGCCATTGTAGCACATGCGTCGTAGCCCTATCCAGCGCACTTGTTAACATCGGTGTGTAATGCATTGATTAATCCATTACTTTCAGCAGCTATCATTTGGGATTCATTCTTTCTATCTCACCAAAACACATAAATTATTCCTTACAAGTTTTCTTCTTTTATAGTAATGTCTAACAGCTATTGATAGTTGCTTCCTTCCACTTATATCAACTGATTCATCAACCAAAATGCCTTAGGCACTTGCAACTTAGATATTATCGACTAATTTTTCTCTGGTTAGGACTCCACATATGTTGAAAATCCCATTTTGATTTTTTGGAGGTGTATATTGAGCATGTGTATGTTCTTTTTGCAAGTGTTTGCTCAAAAATTCGACATTTGAATCAATTTTTAGTTTAAGCAAATCTTGAAATACGTCATTATGTTTTTCTTTTCCTCTCAATGGCAAATCATGAGTTCCGCAAAAAATAATTGTATTGACTACAGCTTGTAATGCATTTCTGTTATCTTTAATAATTTTTGCGTAGTCTTTTAGGAGAGCAACCCGTGCATTTGTTTTTGAATGGCCAAAAAACCTGGCAGCCGCACACGACTCTCGGTGCCATTGACTATCTACATGTGCTCTACAATAATTGTCTATATCTTTATAGCCGGCCGCTGTGGCTGAGCGGTTCTAGGCGCTTCAGTACGGAACCGCGCTGTTGCTACGGTCGAAGGTTCGAATCCTGCCTTGGGCATGGATGTGTGTGGTGTCCTAGGGTTAGTCAGGTTTAAGTAGTTCTAAGTCTAGGGGACTGATGACCTCAAATGTTAAGTCCCATAGTGCTTAGAGCCATTTGAACCATTTTTATATCTTTATACTTAGTTAATGGTCGGACAATTAGAGAGTTTTGCGGAAATAAAACACAAAACAAACGAAATGCACCATTCAATTTCTTTGAGTAAGCAAGCCAAGGCTTGTGCATTTCTAACCAAGTGTGATTCAATTTGCATTTGAAATGCGAAGTATCACCAGCAAAATCATAGTTTTCGGGATGTATCCAGCACAGCTTTAACATTTCCATTCGCTTTTCGGAAATCATTACAAAAGACAGTCCAACTCACTAGCCGATGTCATTTTCATGACAATTATCTCCATCTTCCAGAATGGATGTGGATTCAGATGCATTAGATTCACAAGCTACCTCGTTAGTAATATTGCCAGAATTTAGGGGTTTCGCGTACGATCCTTCTAAGGGATTCAGTAATGAGTTACACAAATTTCTATTACTATTCTCTCTTGGACGACCAGAACAAAATTGCGTAACTGACGCTGCATCCACCTCACTAGATTTACTGTCACTTGACTCATCTTCTTTTCTTGTTATTTTCCCCATTTTTGTTTCTTTGGCTGAAAAAATAAATAAACAAGCCTAAAAATTATGTTTCAGTTACAGCCTCGTCAGCGAAAACTGGCTTATTTAATAAACTAATTTGATCTCACACCCTCGCTGAACACTATTTTTAACCGACTTCAGAAAAGGAGATTTCATTTATTAGAGCTGTATATATGTAGGTATATATATGTAGGTAATAACTTATGCACCATGTGTATTTGTCAGCATCCTTTAAGGGCTCCACACTGAGCGACGGATCGCAGTGATCCGCAGCATGGTCCACCGATCGCTTCGTAAATCCCATTGATAGCAAAACCCAGCGCTCGGTCGCTGAACGCCGGTCATGTCGAAATCCCAGGCAATCTTACGGATTACATACGATTTGTGCAACCAGTATGACTACCTGGATAGTTACCAGAGGTGTGTGGCATTAGGACAGCGACCCGTTTCTGTATTCATTGCAGTTTTGTTCCGTTTTTCTTTTTACACTTTGAGTAGTAAATTTACGATAGAATTTAAAGTTATCCAATGACCACGAATCACTCTGAGAAGTGACGTGGAAGCCTGAGTTGCCATTTATATTGAGAAATAATACAAAATACAGTGATTAACATTTTGAAGCTTGTGCTGTAGAAGTAGAATTGATAGGAAGTCCACAGTTGTGATACAAAAGACTCCCTCTTATGATTCTGAGTTGTATGTGAAATAATTATAAGCATTATTAAAGTTTTTAACTTCTAAACAGAATGACATACATACCTACTACAATTTTAAGAGGACATTTTAATTTAAATGTTGAATTGATAAAATCAGAAACCGCTCGTCCATATTTTTTGCAAAGTGAGGTAATGGTGGATTACATATCTTTGAAGGCAGTTGCATTGATTATGATAGAAGTTCCTCATGTCCACTTAATGATTTCCATGTTATTAGATAGTCAATTTTATTCTTGTTCAGAAACGCTTCATGTCCAGTGACGTGAGGAGTTTCTGCACTTAAGGGGTTGAAGTATCTTTCCCTTTGATTTCCTTCGTTTCCTTGGCGGTTCACTTTGTTTTCAACGACTATTGTACCGGGCAGCTAAGCCGGTGGTAGTCAAAAATATACATAAAAGTTGTATGACTGTAGTGCAATTAATACTCAGTTTTCAATACATTATTCTATTGTTTAACCATACTTCTGCAGTGTTAAAACATTTCTAATATGAGTGATGTAGAATCACCAAGAAAGAGAAGGAGAGGCGTCCGTAGCATATGTTTGTGACATTATAATTTTGTTATTGATACATTAATATATCGCACTAAAACGCCATTTGTTGCAGTTCATTTGATGTAGAAACACTCATGTCCAACTTTTGAGCAGAAACCCCTCATGTCCAATACTTATATATGTTAACATTTCGGTTCCTATAATAGATACGTGCAACATTTTGGGTCTAGAATAGCACATCGTGTAGTAGAAAATGTGGGATTTCTCTCAACAACTTTCAATTATCAGTCTTTCTGATAACCACGTTTCTGCATATTCTGAAAAATTTGTGGTATTGGACATAAGGGTTTTATGATTTTATCATTTCAGTTAACTCAAATCCCTTCTCATTTTATGTAAACTAACTCTCCTTCATACAATTTATAACAAGAGTTACGGTAATCAGTAGTGCTGCTATTGACAACATCCCTATAGACACGCCGAGTAAATTGTGTAAATACTTGCAGTTAAATTGTAAGATTAATGAATAAAAAGGATTTGAGGAATAATAAACGTAAAACGACGTGTATTGGCACTCTGGAGAGATGTGTACAACCCATTTTCCATCTGTGAAAAACGTAATATATTCTGTAAAGTAACTTATAGTTACCAAGAAAATGGTTTCAAAACAAAATTAATAAATTATAATTCTCAAGTATTTTTAATGTATGTTTTGCAAATATTCCTGGGATACGGAAATCACCTGCTGCTGAACATAGTTCATTTTTCATAGCAGAACTTCTCGACACAGTGATGTTCTTAACACTGATTTAAATTACTTGGCAAAATCGCCCGTGTGAGGGGTATCAAGCCAAGCGACTGATTACAAGCGGTATCGCATTCGCCATTGCTCGTGGCGCCCTTCAATAGTTCAAATAACTATTGAAATCACTAAATACGTTTGACGATGTATCAAAATAATCTTTATTCAAGTTCCTGTTCACAGACAGAAAAAAAGTATTGTGAAAAAAGAGAGATGGGCGAAAACGAAATTTTATCAAATCAAAAACATCAAGTTTGACGTAAAAGCTGACATTTGATTTGTGTGGTGTTGACGTTCGTAAAAACGTGTGGTTCATCTTTCGTTAGCCAGGCTATAGAAAAACTGCAAGGTGTTTACGTGGGTAAAATCAGTTCTAGCTGCATAAATCGACATGACGACCACAACATTCATAATATCAGATACCTTCCTAACCTAAATCTAGGTACTTCCTTTTGTAAGTAGAATATTAAAAATAATAATAAAAAGTACTCGCAAAAAATTTCGAATCTCATTGTTATTCAGCGTGACACTCCTTTTTATCGTTCAACAGAATGAGCGTATCACAACACACTATCAACCAGATATTTAAAATTAGTGTAATATGAACATTGAATGAATATTTTTCATTAACTACGTTCGGTTCCCTCAAAACAACAACATGGCTAATAACTGCAAGCCGATCGCAACTGCTGCCGTTTTGGATCGCACTCGGCCAGATTTGGTAATCTTCGTCTGTCGTCGACGCAGTGGTGGCTGGCGAACGTGGTGCTTGCTTTCCGTGCTCAGTGTATTGCATTAACGCAACTTGACCGGGTGCGCAACGTGATTTTTTCAAAAGTTAACGCAAAATATATTGTAAAGTAAATCGTAAGGAGGGGGGGGTTAACATAACTTTTATTGACAACAATAGGAGCGCAGGCGTATAAAATTCGAGAGGGGGGGGGAATGCAGCTGTTCCCTTCTTCCGCTTCCCCAATCTGACCCCCCCCCCCCCCCCCCCACCACGGTACATTGAAAGGTGGCTACAGTGAGCCACTGCGCCAGAGATTGCGCCAAAGAGTATTATTAAGCCGCCTCCACAGTGCTTGTCGTGAGCTCGTAGAAGTGAGTGCGTGGGCAGAGCTCGTAGAAGACAGTCAGTGTTGAGATGTGCGAGTGGGCAAGGCTTGTCGAGATGTTGTAGTAAGGAGTGCTTGTTCCGTGTTTTATCCAGTTATTTGATGGGAGAGATAGCAGATGTTATTCTAATGAAGATATTGTAACGATCAGAGTTCTTTTCGTCAATATATATGAAGGTAAAATATTGCGTGTTTTTTCATTATTTCCATGTTTTAAATAATGCGTCATGACAGGTTCAGTCAACAAAGCATCTGGCTTGTGTTCTTGTATTAGAGTGTAATTCTGGTTTTCTTGCGTAATTATAGTTTTTCTAATTTTCTTTTATCACGTCAGTATAATTGGTATTTAAAAATTCTTGTCTTGTTGAAGAAGAACCGTGCCAGATGTGTACGTTGAGTCACACTCCCACACACAGAACAGTTACTCTTGTGCTTATTGGTTTCGTAGATTTTATAGTTGCTGGGGACTTAATTAATTAATTGTGTTAACGAAAAATTTCATTTCATTCTTGTTGTTGTTCTTTGCAGTCAGATAGCGTAATAATACTAGTCAGGGACAACCGTTTACGAAACAGCGTAATCGGACTTACAGCTACTAAGAAAAATAAAAAGTATTTTCAATCATATTTAATTAAGCCCCCATGCACGTGGCGACCCTGCCAGGATCGTCCCTTGGAATTCTTCTGATTGTAAAAATAGTAGACCGTAGTATTGTTGTAGTAATTTGAGTTTAGTAATTGTAGTCTGTATTGCATGTGTAGATTTGGTAATTGTTATTCTTCTAATGGTATTTTTCAAAATTTAAAATTGGTGTCTTGTCTACGCATTTGACAATTTAGTGCAATTATTTCAATTGTTCGATTAATCGTGTTTGAAGGAAACACTTCGTGTAAATGGTATTGCTGGGGATAAAGAGTCATTTTGTGTAATTTTCGTACAGTGACGAGTATTGTATATTTTGTAAATGATTACGCGATCAATGAAACAGGCAAAAATGATGAATAGTCAGAATAACGAAATTGTTGACATGGCGAACTCGCCAACACAGGACAACAGTATGATGAATGATGGTGTTGAAAACAATTTAATAAGTAGGGAAAATAGTCCGGAAACAGTTCAAAATTTTTCTCAATCAGAAAATTCACAGATTACGTGGTTAACGACAGAAGAAACGGAGCAGTTGATGGGTGCTATATTAAATTTGGAATCACGATTGGAAACACAGTTTGAATCACTACTAGAAACAATTAGAACTGAGATAAAAGCAATGACAACACGGTTAGACTCACGAACAGGGACATGTTTCAAAAACATGAAAGATGAATCAAAGAAAGAAATTAGAGAAGAAGTACAACCGATTTTGAATGCTCACAATAATAGTTTAATTTCAACAGAAATCAGACAAGAGGAACAGGACAGAGAACGGGAAGAAAGAGATCGCGTGACAGTACAGAAATTTTCAGAGTTAAATTTACAACGTGCACACGATAAGAAAGAAATATTTGAGAGAATCGAGGAATCCGTACCAAATGACAGAATGAATAATCTAACACAACAATATGAACAGTTAACTATCAAATGTGTCAATACTGAAACCCGAGTCACGACACTTACGGAAGACGTAAATAAACAGAAAGAACAATTAGGTGACTTATCGGAAAGAGTTGAGGAAATTTCAGATAAACTGACAAATCTTAGTTTACATGGGGACAGAGATTCGGATGATACAGCACCATTGCCATTTGCAGAAACCGAAGAGTATCAGAACATAAATAACCATGTTGAAAATCAGGGAAAATTTAATGAACGCGTGAAAAGGGAATTTGAGGCTTTAAAAAGGCAAGTCAAACAAATTGAAGGCGAAATAGTAGGAAAGGACAGTAGAAGGAATTTGGAATCACAGATAGCAGAGGGGTTTGAAGAAAATAATTTGTTTCATTTACGGGATGCGACAGGAGAGCGCCAGGCGCGCGAACTTGACAATAATCGTCATTGGGACTGGGACAGACGCGGTAGGTCTTTGTCGCCACGAGGCGAAAACTTTGACTATAAACACTTTTTGACTGTTCGGAAATTTAAGATCTTCCGCAACTCTAAGAATGACATACATCCATGTGCATGGTTAGATCAATTTACGTACGCACGTCCGCCAGATGTGCCACAAAGACACAAACTGGAAATTATGTGCGGCTATTAAGGTCCTCAGGGGATTCGCTACTCTAAGTGAATATGTGCCGTAGCGAGCATAGGGCCCCGAGCTGTAGTGGTGCTATTTCTCTTTTAGTTTTCTGTACCGCTGCCTACTCTTTTACTATTCTTTGCATCTGTCAAACCAACTCTTCGACTATCAATCTATCTAGACAGTAGATAAACAATAACCGGATATGAGGATTTTACCCAAATGTGATTTCGGAAATTACCGTTTGGACTTACTATATTTTCTGCAGCATTCATTCGTAGCGTAAACGAAATTTTACCTGTTTATCTTTGTAACAATATCACTTCATATGTTGCCGATATTCTTATTGCTAAACGTTCTTGGAGTGAGCACAACAAAATTTTGGATTCATTATTACGTATTTTTGCAAGAGTTGGCATTACAGTGAACTTAGAAAAATCTGAATTTGGTCGTTCACAGGTGAAATTTCTCGGTCACATTATTTCTACAGAAGGTATTCTTCCTGATCCAGAGAAATTAGACGCTATTCGTAATTACGCTGTTCCTACCACAAAACGTGATGTTCGTAGTTTCCTTGGTGTCTGTAATTTTCTTAGACGCTTTGTTAGATTGGACAATTTGGCCACACCTCGTTGTTGCGAACTATCTGGAAAGTTCTTTTTAAATGAAAATCGGTCGACAGCTCTGTTTGGTTAGTTTGTATTCCTGATGAGTGGGTTAATAAGCTGATTTGGTATACGCATTTCAGTTATGTACACTTTGGTCCCAGAAAATGTTTTCATAAATTACGGGAAAATTGCTACTTCAGTAATATGGAAAAACGTATTCGATCTGTTCTGGCCAAATGCAAATTATGTCAAAAGGCTAAGCCGCCAACAGTTTCTCACAGAGCACCGTTGTTTCCTATCATTCCAGCGAAATTAAAGGAGATGGCTGCAGTCGATTTGTTCGGTCCAGTGGTTCGTTCTACTAATGGTTTTGCGTACATTTTCGTAGCAGTGGAGTTGACGTCAAAATATGTGTGTTTTACACCTTTACGCAAAACAATAGCTCGTTCAGTATCTAACGCTTTCATCAAACATTTTCTTAAAGAAGTTGGTCATGTTGATAAAGTTATATCAGATAATGGATCACAGTTTCGTTCTAAAATTTGGCTTCGTACTCTACAGCGTCGTAAAATTAAACCAATCTTCATTTCACTTTTTCACCCTCAATCTAACGCTTCAGAGAGATGGATGAAGGAAATCAATAAATTGTGTCGTCTTTATTGTCATCAGAATCACAGAACGTGGGATCAGTAGCTTCATATTTTTCAAAACATTCTGAATGAACTCCCTAATGATTCAACTTCTTTACCGCCTATATTGATATTAAAAAACAAAGCACCGACAAATCGCATTTCTGAAATAGTTCCTTTTCCGTCTTCACGGAAACTGCGGCATTCTGAAGTTGTCAACCTGGCTCTACGAAATATTGCATCTGCGGCTGCTAGAAGAGAGAGATCAGCTAAGCGTCCTGGTCGTTCAAAAATCTTGTCAATTGGTCAGAAGGTGTTAATTAAGTCCCACCGTTTGTCTCACAAAGGAAAAGGCTTGTGTCGCAAATTTTTTCTGCTTTATAACGGTCCATATAGAATTCGTAAAATTATTCATGATAACACTGTCGAAGTAGAAACTCTTAAATCTCGACGCTCTAAAGGAATACATCATATATCCAACGTAAAAATTTTTGTGGAATGACATACTTTAGAGAAACTCACAGCTACATGTAAACATGCGGAGAGTACAAGGATACCGCGCTGTGTTTTGGCGGCGGCACATACTCAAAGCAACAGTGAAGTCTGCGCGCCGCACAAAGCAGTCGTGCGAATGCACTGACAGCCGTAAACAAATACACAGTCTAATTTCTCCGACTAAATTCAGTATAAAGCTATAGTGACTTGATGAATTATGTTATTAACATTCAGTATTTTTCAGGATACGGTTCTATAAAATATTTAAGAACTTCAGGTAAATTCTGTGTGTCTCCGACGTTAAGAGGACTTGCTATCGAGAAATTTTCAGGAAGAATGTAATTTCGAAGAAGAAACTAATAAACTAAAAAGGGGGTAACTATTAATTGAGTTCATTTTTCAGGTAACATATTTCCACTTAGGTACGTACTTTAGACGTAATTTGCTGCTCGCGATTACGTGATTCATACTTTGTGCTAATTTCATGTTCTATGAATTTACGTGTGAAGCGACGTGCTTGCTTACATTTTCTGAATTTTGACAATGATTATTAATGA
Organism: Schistocerca serialis cubense; assembly: GCF_023864345.2. Classification (NCBI taxonomy): domain Eukaryota; kingdom Metazoa; phylum Arthropoda; class Insecta; order Orthoptera; family Acrididae; genus Schistocerca; species Schistocerca serialis. The sequence continues at coordinate 627,521,941 of NC_064642.1, read as the reverse complement.
ACTGGGTTCTAACTTGTGTATATTATGCATCGCTTGGCTGCTATGCTTTTTCACTGATGTCATATTTTTTAATTATGTGCCTGATGTGCTTATTTATTTAAATTATAATTGTAACCTGATTTATTGTGGTGATGTGTTTAGGTATGTAAGTTATACTTTGTGATTTATCTGCTTGCGCCTTCATGTTTACTTATTAAGATGACATATGAACATTTATTAGCTTATGCTGATATGATGCTAATGACATGTTTACTGCTTTGCGTATGGATTGCATATTTATACATATCTGTTGTTGTCGTAACTACTCTTTAATTTGGTGTATAGAAATGCTGATATACTGTGTACAAACAGAGAGTTTAGGTCACACTATTTGATTAATTATAGATTGTTCGCTTGGCAGAGCCTCGTTGTAGGAATTGTGCTGCATCCACTTGTTGACATTCTGTTCTCTACTGGTATATTTACTCGCTAGTGCTTGTTTTGCTTACGGTCAGTGCCTTACATTTTTAAGATAAGAAAATGAACTGCCATAATTCGACGAACGACATTGGTACAAAGAACTTCGTTGAAGTCACATGAGCTGGAGGTTTTATGGAAGCTGTATAAATTTATGCTAATAGGAAGGAAGCTAACGACATGACATACCATTACTAGGTTTAGACCATTAACAATTATCACACTGCATTTATCGCGAGCAATTGAAATAGGAAGTGACACTTGACACAAGAAATACTCCACATGTTTGCTTCTGCCATAATTCTTGAAGTGGTGTACACACTGTGAAATATTATGATCATTCACATTCCGTAATCGTACTTAATTACTGAGAGGTCATGTATGCATTTCTTTGTTTATAATTCATAATGAGTAGAAGATTTGGGTCAGATGGATTACACAGAGGTTGTGTGTTGACAGTGTGTCTTCGGATTGTATGGGATGATGAGGTTTGCATTAGGATTTTATCTGTACTTGTTCGAGGAGACTGACTAGAGGAAAGAGTTGTTATGGAAGTGAAGTGATATTGGTAGTAAGGTTCATGTGTATCGACGTACTGAAGAGGTATTATTGAGGTATAGAGATTATATGAAGTTGATGATTATTGGAGTTTTTGTGGACAAGAGGTAAGGTAAATGCTATTAATGATAAGGTTTATATGTATCGATGTATTGAAGAGGTATTATTGAGGTATTATTGAGATTATGTGATGCTGATGATTATTGGAGTTTTGGTGTATAAGAAGTAAAGTAAGTGAGGAGCATATTTTTTTTTTTTTTGTTGGTCTTATGGAACAAGGAGGATGAAGATAGCAGACTAGAACACTAAAGTAGAAGGAAGATAGTCTATACACACACTTTGTTAAATCACTAAGCAGTATATACTTTTTTTTGAAGAGAGGAAGTATTTGCATATCTTGGCTCACTGACAGTTGTTCAACAACAGTAGATTTGATCTGGCTTGGCAAACATTGGTCTTGACATGATGACTATGACGTTGACCTAACTATTATTGACTGTTATACATTGCTGCCACTACTACTTGATACACATGATGAACATCAGATTTTGACAGAATTACATTTACACAGTTAACACTATTCAATTACACAGTAGTACTTAAGGTGGACGAAAGATGAATGAGTGTGTTTTGTGTGTTTTCCTTTCCTAATCCTACCCACCTATCTCGTAAATATTATTTTATTTGTTTGTAGTGGCTTGCACTGACACCCATGAATATTATAGGTTTACTGATATTTGAGTATTTGTAATAGTTAATATGACATTTATCTGATATCATTTTTGTGTTTATTAGAATTTATATGTTTAGTGTTTAAAAGCATTTGTATGTGTTTTCAAACTATTGTTCATGCCTGAACTGTCAGATTAGTGATGGTGAATATTATGGACTGTTACCTGCATTTTTCAACGTAATGTGTGACACTTAGGAATGATTAATTTCTGCTGATGAACAGTGTGATCAGTGATAGTGAATATTATGGACAGTTACTTGTACTTTTTCTACATGATTGGTGCCACTAGGACATGTTTAATTTGTGCTTATATACTCTGATGAACAGTGTGATCGGTGATAGTGAATATCATGGACTGCTCTCTGGACCTGCTCATCATTGCTAGGTGCAACTGATGGACTACTTGTATGGAAATGAAGTCACTTCTTGCTGTCTGCACCTACTCAACATTGCTGGGTGCCACTGATGGACTGCTTCTGCTGAGAAATGTGACTTGTTGCTGTGTGTACCTCTTCAACATTGCTAGGTGCCACAGATGGAACTGCTTCTACTGAAACGAAGTCACTTGTCGGTGTCTGCACCTGCTCAACATTGCTGGGTGCAATTGATGGACTGCTTCTACTAAAATGATATCACTTGTCGGTGTCTGCACCTACTCAACATTGCTGGGTGCCACTGATGGATTGCTTCTACTGAACTAATGTGACTTGTTGCTGTGTGTACCTCTTCAACTTTACTGGGTGCCACAGATGGAACTGCTTCTACTGAAATGGTGTCACTTGTTGGTGTCTGCACCTGCTCAACATTGCTGGGTGCAACTGATGGACTGTTTCTACTGAAATGATGTCACTTGTTGGTGTCTGCACCTGCTCAACATTTCTGGGTGCAACTGATGGACTGCTTCTACTGAAATGATGTCACTTGTTGGTGTCTGCACCTGCTCAACATTACTGGGTGCCACAGATGGAACTGCTTATACTGAAATGATGTCACTTGTTGGTGTCTGCACCTGCTCAACATTGCTGGGTGCAACTGATGGACTGCTTCTACTGAAATGATGTCACTTGTTGGTGTCTGCACCTGCTCAACATTGCTGGGTGCTACTGATGGACTGCTTCTACTGAAATGATGTCACTTGTTGGTGTCTGCACCTGCTCTCAACATTGCTGGGTGCAACTGATGGACTGCTTCTACTGAAAAGATGTCACCTGTTGGTATCTTTTTTTTTTTGTATAAACTAATCATTGAAAGCATTTTATGTGAACATTTGTATAAACTGATTTTTTTATGTATTGTGTAAACTATTATGTAAAGCCACATGTAGGAAAAGAATTTGTATTGCCTACTGTATTTTATATATTAGGTTATTGAAAGGTCAGTGCAAAGCCAAAATTTTAAGTAATTATGTGATATTTATGTATTAATATTATCTTTCATTTTGTCTGTATTTTTGTGGACGAATTTGGTGGTATTTTCACCACCAATGCTGGCAAAAATACCATCAAATTCTGGCCTGTGGAGGAGGGGCATATGAAAGGTGGCTACACTGAGCCACTGCGCCAGAGATTGCGCAAAAGAGTATTATTAAGCCGCCTCCACAGTGCTTGTCGTGAGCTCGTAGAAGCGAGTGCGTGGGCAGAGCTCGTAGAAGACAGTTCGTGTTGAGATGTGCTAGTGGGCAAGGCTTGTCGAGATGTTGTAGTAAGGAGTGCTTGTTCCATGTTTTATCCAGTTATTTGATGGGAGAGATAGCAGATGTTATTCTAATGAAGATATTGTAACGATCAGAGTTCTTTTCGTCAATATATATGAAGGTAAAATATTGCGTGTTTTTTCATTATTTCCATGTTTTAAATAATGCGTCATGACAGGTTCAGTCAACAAAGCATCTGGCTTGTGTTCTTGTATTAGAGTGTAATTCTGGTTTTCTTGCGTAATTATAGTTTTTCTAATTTTCTTTTATCACGTCAGTATAATTGGTATTTAAAAATTCTTGTCTTGTTGAAGAAGAACCGTGCCAGATGTGTACATTGAGTCACACTCCCACACACAGAACAGTTACTCTTGTGCTTATTGGTTTCGTAGATTTTATAGTTGCTGGGGACTTAATTAATTAATTGTGTTAACGAAAAATTTCATTTCATTCTTGTTCTTGTTCTTTGCAGTCAGATAGCGTAATAATACTAGTCAGGGACAACCGTTTACGAAACAGCGTAATCGGACTTACAGCTACTAAGAAAAAGAAAAAGTATTTTCAATCATATTTAATTAAGCCCCCATGCAACATCCATATGAATGTACCCTTGAGAATCATGGGTTTCGTTCGGAGACCGAGGTCTGGCGTGAAAACACAAGCAGAGAGGGAGGAAGAAGACTTGAGAAAGTAGGAAAAGATTAATTTAGCATTGGCACATGAAATGTGTGAACGCCGTTAAATTTAGACGACTATAGGAAGTCAAAAAGACTGGATATTCTAGGACTGTGTGAGACAAGATGAGCTCGAAATGGTGAATTTAAATCAGAAGATTTGAGAATAATTCGTAGTGGAAGCCATCAGTCAGAGAACAATGGAGTAGCTATTATTTTAACAAAGAAATGGATACATAATGGAATGAATACCAACCATTTAAGTGATAAGACATTAATGATAAAGTTGAAAGCTAAACCACTTCTCAAAAAAATGTTCAAGTATACATATCAACGACAAACAGTAACGGCGAAGAAAAATAAAAAAAAATGATGATTCCATTGAACATTTAATGAAACTGATAAACACCAAAGACAATGTTATTCTCATGGGAGGTTTTAAAGCCTCAGTAGCCATACAAGAGAACCACAGATGTGCTGGTAAGTTCGGATGGGAAAGTTCAAGAGGTGAGAAATCATTAAAATTTCTGAACAAGACGAAATGGTTATAACAAACACGTATAATGAAGCCTCAAAGAGAAGATGCTACACTTAGAAGACACCTGGTGAAATGGGAGAAATACGACATATTATATAATAGCAAAGCAGAGGTACAGGAACCAAGTGAAATCTAGTCGTAGTTATCCATATGATAATATAGATAGCGACCATAAACTTGCGGTGGCGAAGTGCAATATCAGATTTATTAAACACCACCTGCAGTATCCAAAGAAATGGGCACCATATAAATTGAAGGATGCAAAGGTTGGGCAGGAATTCAAGGCTGCATCGATGGAAGCAGACAGGGAAGAAAACAGCTGGGTTTTTACCAAGTCAAATATAACAAATGCAGCCGCAGGCGTATTAGGAATAAGAAATTGAGCCTAGGAATCCTTGGATGACTCCCGAAATACTGGAACGTATTGTCAAAAGGAATAGACTAAACAGAAAAAGAGCCCCGTGATCAATATAAAGCAATAAAAAAACGAACTACAACAATGTAGCATTTAGAAAAAGAATAGTGGCTGGAAAAATTAGCAAAGAAATAGAAGACGATTCTAAATAGGGGAAAAGGATGAAGTTTACTCCAAAATTAAACTGTTGCAACACCGATAACCAAGGGTGACATGGTGAGAGACAAGAATTGCTGTTTACATATAAGATGTAAGCAGCAGATGGACTGATGCTGAAATTGAAAGTTTAAAAGAGAATATTGAAGATGAAAAACTAATTGATGATAACAATAAGGGGCCACCGATAATAAAAGAAGAGTTCTCTCTTGTAAGAAATAGGTTACAACTGAATAAAGCAACGGGTTTAGATGACAACTCCTTTAAAGCAGTAGTGACTACATCAAAAGTAAATTATTTACTATGGCATCTAAATGTTATGAAGAGGGTATCATACTATCTGACTTCACAAAAAGTGAACTATTGCGTTGCTCGAGAGGGCAAATGCAAAGGACTTTACGAACTATAGAACACTTGCCCTTCTGTGACATGGGTAAAAAATATTATAATCAACAGTTACAGAGAGGATTAAAAAGAAAACAAAGTGGAACTTAGGCAACAATCAATGTGGCTTCAGAACAGGGAAAGAAATGAGAAATGCAGTGTTATCACTAAGTCAAATATTGGAAAGAAGATTAGAAGAAAACAGAAAACATAAATAGCGTGTACTGCCTTTGATATGGTCGATTGGAAATTATTTTTTAAAGTAATGTGCAAAGTAGCGCTTGGTTGGAAGAGCAGGCGACTAATTCTGAGTATAGATATCAATAGTATTAAGAAAGAAGCAAAAATCAGAAAGGGAGTAAGTCAGGGATGCCGTCTGTCACCTTACTTATTTAATATGTTCATCGAGGAGGGAATAACCACAATGAAAGAAAAGTTAGCTGGAATCAAAATTAATTATATTTATATTAACTGCATCAAATTTGTCAATGACACGCAATAGTGACTGACACAGAGGAATAACTAAGTAAAATGCTTCAGGACTTAAACATAAGTAGAAATGAATGCCAAGAAGACAAAAGTCATGGTTATGGACAAGAAAGGAAGTGGAGACAAGACTGACACAAAATAGGAAGTGAACATCTTGATGAAGTAATCGAATTTCACTACTGCGGTAACTCTGCGGAGGAAATACATGCTTCAAGGAAGTCAAGAGAAAGATAACAGTGGCCGGAGTTCCATCCAAAAGATGAAGAACCTTCTGTTGAATAAACACGCCAGCTTCCACACTAAGAAAAGATTTGTAAAGACCTTCATGTGGAGTGTCCTGAAATATGAGTGTGAAACCTGGACATTAGCAAAGCACGAGAAAGCTCGCTTCGAAGCTGGAGAAATGTGATTCTGGGGGAGAATTGCAAAAAATAGCTGGTCTGCCAGAAAAACGAATGAGGCGGTTCTACAGGAAATATGAGAGAAGAAAGAACTATTGAAAGTTATAGGTCGACGCAAAGCAAAACTTGTTGGACACTTACGGCCGGCTGCACCAACGGCGATTAAACAGCAAGATAACCGAGGGTCCCGCGATCACGGTTAAAGCTTAATCGTGAGTAAGTAGTCCCTGCGCTGCACCAACGTTAAATGCAGTTAGAAAAACATGTTCAGCTAACTGGGAACCTGGCCACGGTTAACTCCATGTGTTACAAGGGAAGGCGTCCATTATACATGCAAAGATAATGATAATCGCTGTCTATGGTACTTACATGTCCGTTTCAGCTTGTTACGTAGAACAAGAAAATTTGAAATTGGTATCGTTTTAGAGTTGGTCGGCTGGAACGAGAACCTTTTAGAATGCAGAAAGACGACTGGTGTAGTGTTAAGAAGATTCAGGGCTCGTCGATGGTTTGAACAGCGAATAATGCTGTACAAAAAAATGGTTCAAATGGCTCGGAGCACTATGGGACTTAACTTCTGAGGTCATCAGTCCCCTAGAACTTAAACCTAACTAACCTAAGGACATCACACACACCCATGCCCGAGGCAGGATTCGAACCTGCGACCGTAGCGGTCGCGCGGTTCCAGACCGTAGCGCCTAGAACCGCTCGGCCACCCCGGCCGGCAATGCTGTACAACTATCTGATACACATTAGTAGAATTTACTCTTTAACTCAAAAGTTTCAGATTTAGATTGAATATAGTTAAACTATAGCGTCTAATATCAGCTTACACATGCACAATTGTATAATATTACCCGAAGGTTCATAGTAACAAAAACTTGCAGTGTGTAACTTGTATTTATTTTCTGTCACAGACTGACAGCTGCGTTAAGATTTCTGGCCACTGGGGTAACACTACAGATGTTGGCCTTTACAACAACAACAGCAGCAGAGACATTATTTATAATAAATACCATCGACTACGGCATGTGATACTGCTATTAAATTAAGAAGAAACACCTGGAATCTTTCCGGAAACAAAAGGTTAAAAAATTTTTGTAGGACGCGGACACGAACCTACTACTACCACTCGTTTACAGGTCTTTTTTTTTTTTTAGGTTACTGGTTCAACGCGATACCAAGCTCTCCATATATGTATACACTGTGTAAAGACCGCATCTACAAATATTATTATTTGATATTTAACTGAGCCAAATTCTATAAAAAGGGAGCGCTTTTGATATATCTTCATTGTGTCGTCACACTGAAATCCACTATACCAGTGATTCCAAGGAAATCCATCCAACACGCTGAAATCATCTACCACGGAGTGTAATTCTGCTCGTGAAGAAAATTTTATGTATCGTGGAGACATTGCTGCTACGATCCACGATAGATCACCTTGCACATCATTTGCATGTCTTTGATGTCTTTGGAAGACTGTTCACAGGGAAGCTAGGGTTGTTCCGATGAGTAGAAGATTCCAACCTCTCGTTGATCTGACATTATTATCACTACCAAGTTTCTTTGGAACGACGAAATCTCTTTTCGTATTTCGTATCCCCACAATTTTCGAAAGTTAGTTACTTATATGTTCCATGGGTCATTTTGCACGATAGATAGTGATAGTGTGGACTGAGTCATTTTACATTCATATCACAAATTAATTTGTACATAAGTTGCATTCTGAACATTTCTAAGCTTTTTTTCTCCTACCCATCACCCTACCACCCTTTACGATAGTAGAAATTCTTCTACGGAATAAAATGAGTTGTCAAGAAGAAACTTTCTCAGTATGTTATCAAATTTTACTTTGTTGTCTCTCAGACATTTTATATCACTGGGTAAGTGATAAAAAACTTTTGTTGTAACATTTGCACCCCTTTTTGCGCTGAAGGCAACATTAATGTACAGTAACGAATGTCACTTTTCCTTATGGTAGTGTAATTATGTACCTCATATGACGTTGTTGAATATAAATATGCAAAATATGTCAACTTGCTGATTTGTCTCTCTCCAAGATTTGCAATGATTCGAAGCACAAATGTGGCTGAACGCAGTAGTTTTAGGAGTTCAAAATGTGTTTTTTTTTCAATTCAAATTCTCATCAGTACGGACTCCTAATAATTTTGAAGTTTCCACCCTATTTATTATTTTCTCACGATGTATTACACTTATCATTGGTGTAGTTCCCCTTTCCACAAGTACACCAGTGCGGTTGCGGCGACAATTTACAGGGTTTTGCTTTGACCAGGGTTAATGGCCGACTTAACTGTGGTTAACTTTTAATCGAAGTTGGTGCAGTTGGCTGTTAATCAGACACGACATTCTGCTATAAAACATTTTCGAAGGCAAGATCGTAGGAAAGAAAACGAGGAGACGATCGGGAACATCCTATTTTAAAAAAATAGGATCAGGGAGATGGGATATCCTTCATACATGGAAATGAAGAGATCTGCTGAAGAGAGGGAGCTCTGGCTGCAGAGAAAATCTTAGCCTTTTGAAAGAAGGAGAAGAAGAAAAAGGAAAAGATCGCTCAGTGATCTGACGTTAGACATCGTGTTTAAAACGTGCAGCAGGCTTTTTCAAGAAGCTGTCTGGCTCAGTGGTGCACAGCTGAATCTCGTGAGGTAAATCAGTTTATCAAGCAGCGGACACGGAAAACGCTTACTTAGGAAGTCTTTAGGAACCTTTCTTTGGTCTTAAAAAAGAATAAATTGTTTCTCGAGAGTATATCCACATTAAACGAAAAAAGAAGTTAATAGTGCTCTGACATAACAACTTGTTAGCACCAAATTATTAGACTTTTGAGTAGTCAGGCTGTGACGACTCTATTGTCAAGGGGCAGCACAAGCCTGCATTCTGTTCTATGAATCGGTGGTGTTTTTTTTTTTTTTTTTTTTTTTTTTTTTTTTTTTTTTTTTTTTTTTTTTTTTTTTTGACATGGCCGAAATAAGAGAGACAACGCATTCATGTAACTGATTAGCTTCAATGTGCAATGAACCCACAAACTTCAGTGCGGATAAACATTTATGTTCGACCGCCAGTGGGAATCTAAAATTAGCGAGCATGGAAAACATGGATGGTTAGGGGACTGCGGAAAGGTAGCGCGAAGTGCGATTGTGAGTCTACCGGAGAGCGCGCCGAAATAATCCGTCCATTTGCGATTAACACTGTGACCAAGGGGGCTACTGCTTCATGCAACTGCCTTGTAAGCAGGAGGCCCGGCACACATTTTCGTTCGTCGGCGCTGATTCCACACAAGGTTCCGATACAGCTGATATCATTAATTCCTTCCCTTTCCTTTCCTTCCCCCAACCCTCCCCCTTCATTTACGTAACACTGCATTCTCTTGTCGCTTACCTCTTGCCAATGTCGCTGTGCATCGATGTCAGTCGTTCAACAGGAGAGGCAAAAGTCGTCAGTGTGCGCTAAGAAAGAGCTACAGTAAGCAACAAAATATTAGCAAAAATGAAGAACGAAAATAAATTACCGTTTCATGACCTATGAAATGAATAGAAAGTTATCCTTGTCTATCTTCTTACTTTCTCCCGTTTCAAAACTTGAAGTCGCCTTTACTTTATACCTTAGACAACGAACTAATTCTGTGCAGAATTTTGTGACGTGCGAGGCTCTGCAGATGCCTGCGCTTATAATAAAACAGGAAAATCTCCTCCAGTGAAAAGGACAACCAACATCTACGAGAGACAATCGACACACGTTTGTGACCGTTACGGTAGTTATGTGAATGTTTTCACTCAGTCTTCCAAATTTCAGTGGTTTTACTAACATACTAGTCTACCCTTTTCGGTTCTTCATGGACCATGACTGGTGTTGCTAACTTTTTTAGAGACAAAAAACGTTAATTACTATGATTTTAGAGTACAAATCAACCTTTCAGACACTTATGTCATACTAAATTTATCTTGAGGCTCACTTTTTATCGCGTCATATTATTTCCCAGCGCTAGTGAGCGTTTCAGCATTCTAACCCAGACATAAGTTTACTGTTAAGTGAATGTACTATTCATAAACGTGGACTAAAACCTGAACGAAAAGCTATTTATCCCTTAACTCATGAAGTGACTTTTCTGTAACGTATACAACGAGGTGTGATCTCTGAGACTTCTCTCTTTAAATCAAGTTGCTGTAAATCATTTGAAAAATTAATTTATGTTATGTAACATTTCTGGTTACAACTATACAAGTGTTGTTTAAATACTCCTTGTTGATTTTATTGCTCTAAATAAAGTCAACATATTTTATTTTTGTATCAGTCAAAAACCAGATACTTTCATGAAGCTTTTTCAGTAGTACACATAAATGAACTGATAGAGAACTGAATTTTACGTGCTGAAAAATTAAGGTCATTGACATCATTCTCCATCCTCTGACTAAAAATTTCATCGAACTTAGAGTGCGTAAAACTGTAACATTCTTGCGAACGCATTTTGTACTGAGCTGACGATATCAGGTGGGTAGTTCACGAGACGCGGTCTAGGAGGCCCCATCACGTGTCAACAACACATGTCAGTAACAATCAAATAAGGTGATAACGCAACTTAACAACAATAATTTGTAGGGTTGGTGATTAAAGGAGAGTAGGTGGTGTATAAAAACATTCCGCTATAGCTGGCCTACGAGAGCGACTTGGACAATTCTGGCGTGGTCTGAGAGACCACACCTCGTGAGTTAGGGGTTATTGGCAAAACATAAACAGCAAAGATCGAAACAACAATAATAGTGGCGACAGGCGATAACACAGTACAGCGAACAATTTTGTTCCAACAACACAAGACGATCGATTGTTTCTGCACTTGGGCTCAGACGAATACAGTTGTAGATCCCAGCATTCCTGGGTTGGTGGGTACTTGGTTACAGACTCTTCACATTTCACAGCAGTGGTCGTCAAACCTTTGAGCTTAAGAGCCAATATTGGCAATATAGGGCGACATCTCAGGCCGCATAAGAAAGCGGAAGAAGGGGGAGGAGCATAAAGTGGCCACTCAAACAGAAATTCAGTTTCCACCAAATCATGGTTATTGATAGAATACAAGTTTCGAATCTACATGTCATAAGTTATCACATCTTACCACTTACACATTTTGAATCTTCATATTATAAGATATCACACCTTAATATATGTAGATTCAGAATATGTAAGTGGTAAGTAACCAAGGTATCACACCTGAGAACAATGACTGTTCGCGCCTGTGACATTCTATAATTCACACGTGTGCCCTCTGGGTAGTGCTAAAGAACATTCACTTCAATGTAAATATGGAAAGTCAGGAACACGAGACAGCCAGATAATCTCAAAGATGTCCTGGCTAAAATGAATTTGTCATAAGACATGGACTCACAGGGTCCTTCTCAGGAATCTCCCTCCATAAACTTTCAACCTGTTATCAAGAGCTGTCAGATGCACTTTGAAAGCATCTGTAAATCAAAACGCCAAATCTTACAGAAGATTTTATCAAAATATAAAATCAATGTTGTTGCTGTTCAGGAGGGACATACCGAAAATTAAGAGCAAATGAATCAGAGAGGAAAAATTCCTGGCTTGGATTTACTAGGAGCAACCTACTATCGTGCTTATGAGGTGGCGACATATGTACGATCGTCAGTGCGTCAGTGCTCTGTATCTGATCTCAACGACATCCACGAAGTTACAGTAAAAATTCGAGAAATAACAGTAATCAATATATACAAACCTCCAGCCATCTCTTGGCCTCCATAGGTCATCCCGGTATCACCTCAGCCCACCATATTCCTCGGAGGTTTTAACAGCCATCATATTCAATGGAAGTACAAGGATAGTGATGATAATGGTGACGCCGTTGCAAACTGGGCAGAAGACAATAGTTCACATCTGGTGTTTGATGCAAAGGATAAAGGAACACTTGTATCGGCAGCTTGGACACAAGAGTATAATCCTGATCTATGCTATGTAACAACTAAGTTCGCAGTTCTTATTACAAGACTTCACATGCAGCCAAAACTGTCCAATCTTGATTGAAATAGGGACAAATGTCCCTCTCGTGTCATACTTTCCACGGCTTGATGGAACTTTTGAAAAACAAAGTGTAATGTATTTGCTAAAAATCTGGACAAATGTCCTGGTTGGATTGTCTCAAAAGCAAAAAAATTGTGAGAAGCTTGTTGGAGTTATGATAACTGCAGCAAAAAAGGCAATCCAAAGGGGTTACCAGAAGCAATATATTCCAAGCTGGAGCCAAACTATTGAGAAACAATATGATGAATTTCTAAAAAGTAGGGACCTGGAAATAGCGGATAACATACTTCGTAAACTCGATACAGCCAGACGTTCTAGGCGAATAGAGATTGTTAAATCACTCAGTTTTGAAACGTCAAGTACAGAAGCAAGGTCATTGCTAAAGAAGTTGGATGGAAACAAAATTAAAATAAGGGACAACCCTCATGTATCAGCTAACAGAATTTCGTCACATTTATTGTCCACATCAAGAGCACCAAAGGATAAAAATCTAATGAGATACATCAGATGTAAACTTATATTGCCCAAAAAAAAAACACTAATGAACAATGTGACTTCTCAGGAACATTCTCTTTATCTGATATTTCTAGTGCTCTTAAAATTCTAAAACCTGAAAAGGCACCGGCATATGATGGAATCCACCCATAATTTCTTCTGTATAGTGGGTACTATGCAAAAAGATGGCTGGCGGATTTCTTCCCTGATATTATATGTGGTTCAATCCCACAAAAATGAAGCAATCAAAAAGCATAGCTGCAAGGTGTCAGGCCAGCCTAAGAACTGTTGCTCAGTCGCACTGTTGAGCACTATTTATAAGCTCCTTTAAAGAATTTTATGCAAGCGGATTAATACAGTGTAATTACAGAACCTTCCTACTGAGCAGGCTAGATTCTGATCAGGATGGAGCTGCACTGATCAGGTCTTTATCTTTAGCAGCATTTATTGCAGCAGGATACCATATGAAGCAGAAAAACATCAGTTGCTTTCGTTGATCTGAGTGCAAAATATGACACGGTTTGGGGGCGTGGATTGCTTAATAAATTATTTCAACTTGACCCATGCAAATGGACAACAAAACTTGTTGACATGTTAGTTGGAAAGACACTTATAGTAACTACAGGAAAAGACAATAGCTGCCCAAAAGTACAGCATAGCTGCTTACCACAGGGATCCATTCTTGCTCCTCTAATGTTTAATTTATATGTATCTGTTATTCCTCCAACACATTCCAGGTAGGTTGGTTATGTGGACTGGGCAACAGCTCCCCCACAAAATCTATGAAACAACTGAAGAAATCCTAACTATTGATCCAGACATCTTAAGCCAATATTTCCGTAAATTGAGGTTATAACCAAACTCAAATAAAACAAAAGTTACATGTTGTCCTCTACCCAACAGACTGGCACACAGAGCCCTCGATGTCTATTTTGAGGGAGACAAACTTCATCATAACATGTACCCAAAGCACCATGGGATCACATTAGATAGGACACTTTCTTTTCAGGAGCACTTGACGCAAACATCTGCTAAGCTCAGAAGCAGAAACAACATTCTCATAAACTCTGAGGCACTCGTTGGGGATTGTGAGCAGACACTCTTGGGGTCAGATTGGTATACTCAGCAGCACAGTACTGTGAAAAAAAAAAAAAGGATGCACGAGACCATGCACATTGTTAGTGTGTCAATACGCTCTACTCTCACATATTGGTTACCTTGAGCCACATTCCACCTGGTGATATCAGACGGAAGAGCGCGATAGTGCGTGAATACCAGAAGACTGCTAATAACGACAGTCATCCAATATTGAACGGTGTTTCCCTGCGGAGCGAAAAAGACAAAGATCAAGACTTCCCACTCTCAACATAGTCAGGACTCTCACGGAAACCATCGATGAATGAAAACGCTGCTGGCAACAATGCCTGAAACTGCGTTGCATCCAGAAGAGACCCCCTGGAGTCGACCAGCCTCGGGCAGTTTTGACTACCCTGAACTACATCCGAACGGGTCATGGAAGTTGTGCAGTCACTCCCAACAAGTTGGACAAATCTTCATCACTGTCGTGTGACTGTGGTGCGGAAAGACTGACAGTTGTATCAACATGTCCCGCGCGTGTCTACAGGGGTCCTTTCGAAGATTTCCTGACAACGACGAATTATGTAATGAAATGCATAAAAGACCTTGATATCCATATATAGCTGTTGTAATTTGTGTTACTTTACGCTGGAGAGCCTTGTTTAAATGTTGACATGCAGTAGTTTTGCAGTCGTTTTATATGTATTGCCGTAAAATGAATAAATAAAATAAGGTATCATGACAAATATTTCAAGTGAAAAAGAGAATAATGTATTGGAACGACGTGTATTCTTGTGAATGACAATTTTCCGTACCGAAGCGTATCCTGTGGCCAGTGGCATCGCACCAGGATCCCATGTTTGTTTTTCCGATTTCGGAAAATATCCGAAACAATACCAAGGGTCTGCAGCAGACAGTTTACAATCGGAATTTTGTATTGGGCCCAGTATAACAGAACAGAGACGATTTTAAACTATATAACTTACTTAATTCAAAATTAATTCAATTAATTAATTCAAAATTGTCATGAGGGCTAGAATTCTGGCCATAGCTTTGCATAGAAAAGAATTTATATGTCACTTTTATCTGTTGCAGTATGTGTGTTCTTGGAAGTAAGTAACGCTAATTAGAGGTAAATACGTTCGCCACTTTTCCAGACGCGTAGTGTGGCGACTTTTCTCTATCCTCAGAAGAAACTGTCAAATTGAAAAAAATAACAAGTAACTGCATTTGTAGGTCTAAAGAAGTTACATTGATATTGTGAAAAAGTTTCACTCTCCCTACACGTAAGGTGATAAGAATAATATAAATGTCTTATCTTACTTCAGATGACTCAAAAACAAAACAAAAAATTACTGAAAATAACGGCACAAGCTTCCTCTGTCAATCTCGCTGACAACAATGTGCTGTATATTAGAATAAGTTAAACAACTTCTTGGAAGACAGCAGTGCTGTTCGTAGCAAAATAAATATTCTGTGGCCACTTTTCCCGTCCTGACCATTTACCACGCCTTCCCCTACCGATCTTGCTATTAGTTGTTAACCTTCACAATTTGTTAAGTTATATTAATTAATAACGGTAACTGCAATATGAGACACGGTCACAGATGTTTGCCAAATGTTTTGAAAGTCATTTTTCGTTTACTCATTTCATTGTATTACAATAGCCTTTATTTGACTTCACATTACTTGCTGCGGACATGTACCACATTCTCTGTTACGTGCATTCACTAATGCATACTTCCGTTTGACATTTATACCATAGCAGCTGATCTTTGTTACATAGATACGCACGCTGGTGAGTTTTCAGCATTGGAAGACAAATAATAAAATATTCCCCCTGTGACTTCTATTAACTCCACAGTGGCCGCACAACATGCCGCTCTAGCCTTGAAGTAAGCGACAAACTTTACTCAGCTCACGGCCGAACTCACCAATGTTAATTCAAATTAAGCACATCTTAAAATATTACTGTCTCTGTAAGCGTTTTAGTTTGTCACGGAGCAAGAAAAATACTCTCTTAACAATCTCTTAATGTTAGTTGACGTTTCGGGATTGTGCTGGTAGTTGCTAGTTGTATATTATTGTAAAATAAGGCCGAGAACCGCGGGTCGCACTAACACTTGATTAGTTTGACGACCAGTTTCACAGTGTTGGCCAGAGATCTGTGAAACTGAAGTACCGATGTGTTAACGAGTGCTTCTTCATACCGGTGGAATACTACACCTTTCAAAAGGCTACGAAATTAAACAGGTTTCTGTAAGAAACACACAGGCGTGCAAACTTAAGTGCGAAAGCAACTTACGCATGATGTGTCACTGCCAAGTAACATACACTATGTGATCAAACGTATGCGGACAACTGGTTGAAAATGACTTACAAGTTCGTGGCGCCATCCATCGGTAATGCTGGAATCAATATGGTGTTGGCCCACCCTTAGCCTTGGTGACAGCTTTCACTCTCGCAGGCGTTATGTTGTCAGGTGCTGGAAGGTTTCTTTTGGGAATAGCAGCCCATTCTTCGCGGAGTGCTGCGCTGACGAGAGGTATCGATGTCGGTTGGTGAGGCATGGCACGAAGTCGGCGTCTCAAAACATCCCGGAGGTGTTCTGTAGGATTCAGGTAAGGACTCTGCAGGCCAGTCCATTACAGGGATGTTATTGTCGTGTAACCAGTCCGCCACAGGCCGTGCATTACCAACAGGTTCTCGATCGTGTTGAAAGATGCAATCGCTATACCCGAATTGCTCTTGAACAGTGGGAAGCATGAAGGTGCTTAAAACATCAGTGTAGGCCTGTGCTGTGATAGTGCCACGCAAAACAACAGGGTGTGCAAGCTCCCTTCAGGAAAAACACAACCACACCATAACACCACCGCCTCCGAATTTTACTGTTGGCACTACACATGTTAGCAGTTGACATTCACCGGGCATTCGCCATACCCACACCCTGCCATCGGATCACCACATTGTGCACCGCGATTCGTCACTCCACACAAAGTTTTTCCACTGCTCAATCGTCCAAAGTTTACGGTCCTTACATCAAGCGAGGCGTCGTTTGGCATTTACCGTCGTAATGTGTGGCTACTGAGCAGCCACTCGACCATGAAATGTAAGTTTTCTCACCGCCCGCCTAACTGTCATGGTAGCTACAGTGGAGCCGGCCGCATGTTCTACATAAATAAATAGCTGAATAAGTGTTTCATTGCTAGATTCAAAAGGTTACGGAATTAATCTATTTTTTTTTCTTTTTCATGGTTTTGAAATTATGTATTTATATTTAACTTTGTGACCTGATGCCCCTCATGCCGCCATAGCCATCAGTTGACTTTAGTGCCTGTTACTGTGTCTTTTCGTATTGTAACTCATTGTCTGTTGTCTTTTCTGAGGTAAAGATCGGGGAATAACCTCGGCATTTCGTAAACAAACTTAGGTAGCCGCCTAGAAACCACAATCGGGCTGGTCGGTGTACCAGGCCAACAGCCGTTGGCATAACGAGCATATTCGATCCGGGACTGACTTACCTTCATGTTTCGTCAGCTAGCGCCCAGGAGTTAGGCTGTACCAGGGGATTTACACCGCCTCTGTACTTAGGCTTTCATGTATGGATATCAAAGTGTTTGAATAATACGCATTTCCGATCGAAGGTTTCAAGATAACGCGGCCGAGTAACGATAACGGTCGCTTTTTCCTATTAATCAAAACGCAGTACGAATAATCGCACGATGCACTGTGTTTACATGGGGCTCCCAACAAACCGATTTCACAATACCGTTTCTGGTTGGTCATGAAAACATTTTAAAATCTATTCTGGTAGTGGGTTTCTAGCTGTCGGTTTTCTATTTCTACAATCGGTTTTCCCTTCCATGTAAACGCACAGCCCTTTTTGAAATGTGCTTGGATTCTCAGGCTACGTCTTGTTTTCAAAATATTCGCCTATTATGGACTTATTGTGCAGTGAAGAAAAAGCAGAACTATTAGACTGAGCATGAAACTGAATACTTTAATATTTAAGTGAAGAGAAATAGCGATTATGCTAATTCAAAAGTGTAACAGTTGTTGTCCAGACGCCATATTTAACTGGGCTAGCAAATCTGCTTCAGAAGTTAACACGCAAACACCACACCGCAAACGGTTTCCGAAATTCGGTTTTCGTCTTTCGGAAGAAGTATCGCACGTAAAGGTAGTGGCGTACGACTAGGATGTATAGCCAATAGGTGTGCATAGTTACAACGTCTACATGACACTCCCAAAACCGGATTTCGAAAATCGGTTTCCCAATATCGCTTCTGGTTAATCGTGTAAATACACCCAATATCGATTATGGAAAAGCGGTTCTGGCTGCCGAATTTCCACATCCACAGTGGATTTTCGCTCTCTTGTAAACGTACAGTCGTTTTTGAGACGTGCTTGTGTTGACAGGTTACGTCTTGTTTTTAAAAATTTTCTGCTGATCTGGACAGAGAGATTTTCTGAGCGGTGAAGGAGAAATTGTAGACAGCGTGAAGTTGTGTAACTCCGATATTTAAGTGAAGAGAAACAGCCATTGTGCTGACTAATTCAGAAAGTGCAACAGATGATTTCCAGAAGACATTTGTGTAAGACAACCGAAGATCGTAAAGCAGATATCTGACGGATGCAGCAAAACCGCTTCAGGCCTTAACATGTAAATACGAAAGCGTAAAAAGGTTTACCTAAACTCAGTTTTCGTCTTCCGAAAGTTGTGTCTCCTGTAGCATAACAAATATGCGAGCTTTGTAATCACCGACAAGCAGTTGTAAATAGAAAAGGGTCACTGTTGTTATAGGCCACAGGCCCTATTGTTTGATGAGTGTATCGTTTCAGAACCATAGATCTCGACCAAACTTTTATTTGTCCGACATGAAGAATTGTTCCTTCACAACGAATGTTGACTATCACATGTAACTGGTCCGCGACGTAAAATAAAATAAATTTTTGAATCTAACTCAGGGCGTCTAGCATTCTGGGGTATGATCTATCATAAACTTATTATACATTCTTCTGGTCACTGCACATCTGCACATTACATGGCTATGACAATATTAGGCACTGATTATCCTGTTCCATATGCATATGGGGCGAGAAAAAAATGACAGTATGTATTCCTTGGCGGCCTGTTATTTCTTATCTTGTTCTCATGGTTTCTCAGCGGAATATGCGACCCAGTCAGCTGATTTGTGGTATGCTCTTCCTCGAATATCGATTCACTAAATTTACTCAAGAGGTTGGCGAGAAAACGTTGCAGGTATTTTTTTCCTTGGTGTTTTTTTTTTTTTTTTTTTTTTTTTTTTTTTTTTTTTTTTTTTTTTTTTTTGAAACTAAGACTCTCGTCTCAGTTCCCAGGGCATGTACAGGATGACAACAAAGTGTTCAGACGAAACAGTGCAACTGATTCACTTCAAACCTATCCCTTCAACTGCGTACATCTAAAAGGTTTTTTTACGAGTTATAGGGACTCCATATGTACTCCTCGAGTCACAAGGCAAACATTGATACGATGTTCGTACTCTTAACAGACCTTGTGCGACATGTCGGTGGTGGTGGACTCTGCCACAACTGCGATTCGCTGCTGTAGCTGTGGGAAGGATTGTGGCAGGGATGCAGCAAACACTTTGCCTTTCACATAACCCCATAAAAAACAAAAGGGGTTAAGTCTGAAGAGCTTGGTTGACATCTCCACCAAACGTCATCATCAGCAGCTGCGCAGACGAATCTTCGTACAGACAGATGTGCAGGGCGACCAACGTTTGATCATGTTTTTGAGGAAGATGACCAACACCTGACCATGATTTTAAGGGTATTGTAAGGGAGATTTAGTTGCAAAAACTTTCAACTGCACAAATACATAGCATTTTCTTGGATTGGGTGACGATGGAGATTAGTGTTTGGAAGGAGCGTTTGAAAAGTCCGTTCAAAAATAGAATCTACTTACGAGTTTGTGGTGAACCTTTTTTATTTTTCGACACAGTCTCCTTTTAGACTCATACACTTCGTCCAACGCTGTCCTAATTTGTTGATCCGTTCCGAATAATAGGAATTGTCCAAGTCTAGCTATTAGTTGCTGCAATAGCCTCCTCGTTTTAAGAAAATCTTTGTCCCATAAGCCAGTTCTTCAAATTGGGAAACAAGTAGTAGTCCGTGGGAGCCAAGTCTGGAGAATCGGGGGGATTTGAAACGAGTTGGAATCCTATTTCCATTAATTTTGCGACCACAACTGCTGAGGTGTGTGCTGGTGCATTGTTGTGATGGAAAAGGACTTTTTGGCGGTCCAATCGCCAGCTTTTTTCTTGCAGCTCGGTTTTCAAACGGTCCAATA
The DNA here is from genome assembly GCF_023864345.2 of Schistocerca serialis cubense. Lineage (NCBI taxonomy): Eukaryota > Metazoa > Arthropoda > Insecta > Orthoptera > Acrididae > Schistocerca > Schistocerca serialis. The sequence continues at coordinate 627,501,481 of NC_064642.1, read as the reverse complement.
ACCCTGAATAATATGCACCTGTAATAGTTTTACGCTTTTCCAGATAGTCGATGAGGGTTATTCCTTCCGAATCCCAAAAGACAGTCGTCATAACCTTTCCGGCCAAAGGAATGATCTTTGCCTTTTTTGGTGCAGACTCTCCCATGGTAACCCATTGTTTAGATTGTTCTTTGGTCTCAGGAGTATAGGAATGTATCCATGTTTCATTCACAGTGACGAAACGACGCTTAAAGTTCTGCGGATTCTTCCTGAACAGCTGCAAACCATCCTTGCAACACTTCACAGGATTGCGTTTTCTGTCAAGCGTGAGCAATCGCGGAACCCACCTTGCGGATAGCTTTCTCAAGTCCAAATGTTTATGCAAAATATTATGTACCCGTTCATTTGGGATGCCCACAGCACTAGCAATCTCATGCACCTTAACTCTTCTGTTATCCATTACCATATCATGGATTTTATCAATGATTTCTGGAGTCGTAACCTCCACAGGGCGTCCAGAATGTTCAGCATCACTTGTGTCCATATGGCCACTCCGAAAATTTTGAAACCACTTATAAACTGTTCTAATCGAAGGTGCACTGTAATGTTTATCAAGCTTCTCTTTAGTCTCCAAAGGCGTTTTGCCATTCATAAAGTAAGATTAGATTAGATTAGATTAGGTTAATAGTTGTTCCATAGATCATGAATACGACACTTCGAATGATGTGGAACGTGTCAGGTTAATAAAAGATGTCTGCACAAGATATTACATTACTCAAAATATTGCATGACACTAACGTTTAAGTTGTTTTTTCCCCCTCCCTTAATTTATATCTAAAAATTCAGCCAATGAGTAGAAGGAGTTGTCATCTAGAAATTCTTGTAATGTATTTTTAAATGTTGGTTGGCTATCTGTCAGGCTTTTGATGCTGTTTGGTAGGTGACCAAAGACTTTTGCGGCAGCATAATTTACCCCTTTCTGTGCCAAAGTCAGATTTAACCATGCATAGTGAAGATCATCCTTTCTCCTGGTGTTATAGCTATGCACACTGCTATTACTTTTGAACTGGGTTGGATTATTAACAACAAATTTCGTAAGTGAATATATATACTGTGAGGTTACTGTGAGGATCCCTAAATCCTTAAATAGATGTCTGCAGGATGACCATGGGTGGGCACCAGCAATTATTCTGATTACACGTTTTTGAGCAATGAATGCTTTTCTACTCAATGATGAATTACCCCATAATATGATGCCATACGAAAGAAGTGAATGAAAGTAGGCATAGTAAGCTAATTTACTGAGATTCGTATCACTAAAATTTGAAATACCCCTAATAGCATATGTAGCTGAACTCAGACGTTTCAGCAGACTATCAATGTGTTGCTTCCAGTTTAACCTCTCATCAATGGACACATCTAAAAATTTTGAAAATTCTGCCTTAGCTACAGACTTCTGTTCAAAGTCTATATTTATTACTGGAGTTGTGCCATTTACTGTACGGAACTGTATATACTGTGTTTTATCAAAATTTAAAGAGAGTCCGTTTGCTGAGAACCACTTAATAATTTTGTGAAAAACATCATTTACAATTACATCACTTAGTTCTTGGTTGTTGGATGTTATTACTATACTTGTATCATCAGCAAAAAGAATTAACTTTGCATCTTCATCAATGTGGAATGGTAAGTCATTAATGTATATCAAGAATAGTAAAGGACCTAAGACCGAACCCTGTGGGACCCCGTACCTGATAGCCCCCCAGTTTGAGGAATCAGCTGTTCTTTTAACATTACATGAACCACTTATTTCAACTTTCTGCATTCTTCCAGTTACGTGTGAATTAAACCATTTGTGCACTGCCCCCCTCAAACCATAATGATTTAGCTTATCTAAAAGAATTCCATGTTTAATCACTCGACTTCCTTGATTCACACGAATGCCAAACACAAAGAAATAGACCAATATGGCTGAAACTTGGTGTAAGTTCTTTCCAAAGATGCTACTAACTAAACATGGCCTCGATACGCGCCGGTGGTGCCATCTCTCGGACTTTGCGCGGACTATTGAAACGCCCCTCGTATGAAGGTATGATAACAATAACCTTTCGCCATATTAGACTCTGCTACTGCGAATTCAATTACATACGACAAACTGACAACACCCATCCCACAATAGATGGTACAGAAAACAGAGTCATTCAAAAATACCCGCAAGCTAAGTTGAGCACCACCCGGCGAAATATCCATAGCTCTGTACTGCCATCACGCGTCCGGTCTCCATGTTATCTAATCATCAACGACAAAGTTCCAACCAATGAGATACTCCACAATATCCACCTGGGCTCCAGAACCGCCTGTACGGTTCGCGGTCACGTTGGCACCTCAGTTCACAGGTTCACTTGTGGTACAGCTAGACTGATCAGGGTGCACATGCGAAGTAGATTGGTGATAATTAACGGGTCCGCACAACGTCGACATCACGGAATTAACCAGACCGGTGAAAATACGATGCCTCTCACGAAGCAAAATTTCGCCATTTGAATTTTAGGTCACACCACTGCTTGTACTATCAATCTTTGTCATACAACACTTGAAGAATACTGTGCATATATGGAATACGAACATGCAGAGATAAGAGGACAAAGAGATTACATTGACATGTATGGTAACATCTTGAAAATTATGGTGCAGATGTCAATCGTTTATTTATGTCACTACTTAGTACAAAACTAAATCACTGAAGTTAAGTGCTGTCGGGAGTAGCTGGCACTTGGATGGGTGACCATCCCCACACCCCTCCTAACCGCATCCTCAGGTGAGGATGACACGGCGGTCGGATGGTACCGATGGGCCACTTGTGGCCTGAAGACGGAGTGCTAGTACAAAACAACGTACCACAAGAACATAGAAAAACCAGCAAAACTCACTGAACTACACTATGTTAATTTTACTATTATTTCTTATTTTTTACTTTATTTGGCAAAGAGCAAATTTTAGTTTCTACAAGAATACGTTTTAAATCATGAGAAGATTACTTTCATCTGCCTGAAGACAAGTATCACTTGCCATACTAACATGGCACTATTCTTTCAGTTACGGAAAAGGTTAAGAAAGATACAAGAAAAAAAAGAAAATTTCTTGTTCACAACTATCCAGTAGAAGACTACTTTGTGAACAACAGCAGGGTACTGCTTGAAATTTAATAGCTCCTGTCTCTACCACTACAAATACCAACATCCTATATTTATACGCAAGACTAATATAACTATCAACACGAATATTTCAAGATTTGAAAACTAACCAGCTCATTGTGGATTAGGGCACTGGTGCGAGGAATATTAAAGATTCTAAAAGGGTGTTTCATAAGATCCATACGTTGAAATCTGTATACAAGTGATTAATGTAACTTGTGGTTCAATGATGGAAATGGAACAATTTACTACAAGGAAATGAATTCTTCACTTAAAGTACTGTTTGAACGTAAAGCTATTGGATGCAGAGCAAAAATAATTTTGGTGAACGTACTTAATTCTTATAAACTGTTAACTGTATCTGCGTTCAGTGCATAATTTTATGTTCACATATAAAGAAAATTTTATTATAAAGTAAACTATGGTGCAGTTTGCACATTTAACTATTGGATACTGTACAAAAATATTTCCTTTGTGAATCTAGCACCTACGTCAATTGTATTTGCATTCAGTGCTTATTTATGAATGTATTAAAATGTTAATATGTAATAATAATACATGTAATAATAATAATAAGCTGGCATACGTTTACTGTATTATGTCATACGCTATTTTGGGGTAACTCAACAAACCAAGAGAAAGTTTTAAGAGTGCAAAAGCGTGTAATAAGCCTCAGTATAGTATAGTACAGCGTAGCATGCACGATTACTGAAAGAAGACTACACAAATTGGAACGTTTGTGTTGACTGTCCTCTACTTTCGATTTCTACCAACTTCAGCGATCTAGCAGCCGGCCGCTGTGACCGAGCGGTTCTAGGCTCTTCCGTCCGGAACCGCGCTGCTGCTACGGTCGCAGGTTCGAATCCTGCCTCGGGCATGGATGTGTGTGATGTCTTTAGGTTAGTTAGGTTTAAGTAGTTCTAAGTCTAGGGGACTGATGACGTCAGATGTTAAGTCCCATAGTGCTTAGAGCCATTTGAACCACTTTCAGCGATCTAGCAGTGCTGGCTCTTTCGAAACTTTGCGAAATACTGTTGTGCTGTGTGAGTCAATTGAGAACTAACAATGTAACGAATGTGACTGAACATGGACGTATCTGTAATCCACTTCCGCCAGTCCTTGTTACTGTCGTGTCTCATTTATACCATAGCTGCAGATTGGTACGAGGAGAGAGCGCATCCGTGGTTTGCCAGTACTGCTCGAGAAACAAGTAAACATTCCCATTCTCACGATACCTCTAGACACCTAGGCTGCCATCCATTTTCTCTGCTCCTCGCTTCGCTTGAGCTAAACCGTCTTTTTCCCGTAGGAGCACGAACAGAAAAAAAGAGTATAAGTCGACAATAGACTACTACCGAATAATTATATGAAAACTTTCAGTGATCTGTCGGTCACAGCATTTCAACCGTAGATAGTGGGATCAATTTTTATAACAGCGATCACTGGCGACATATGTAGAAGAAACAGGCAATCAATAAGGAACCGGGAGAATTAAAAAGTAATTGCTATAATACGGGAGAGCCCGGAAAATACGGGAGAACTGGTCGCCCTACAGATGTGGGATTAGGTGTTACCGTATAGCCAAATGGAAGTTAGGAGGTGCATCACCTTAGAGCAAGACGAAATGTTAAGAGTCTTCTTGCAACTGAGGTTGAAGCCACAAAGAAAGCACGTCGCGGCAACAAATTCCTGTGACGGTTTTCTGCGTGAAGAAGAAGGAGCCGTTATTCATCTCTCTCGTCATCGCGCAGAACATACTGACATTTAGCGAATCTCGTTCATATTTGATGGAAAAGAGAGGGTTGCCTACTCCCCAAAAACGAATATTGTGCCGATTAACTTTACCATTAATTGTAAAAGGTTGCTTCGTCACTAAAAATTAACCTTTTTGGCGTGTCACTGTCATTGCCCATCGTTGTCAAAATCTCGGTACAGAAGTCAGAGCGTGAAGTATAATCTCCTGGAGAGAGTGCCTGCACCAACTGCAATTAACACCGTTTCACGTGCAAGAATTTACGCGGGATTTTGGAAAGGGCTGCGCGACGTCTTGATTTAGGTGGGCTCCCCTAGAATGTTGCTCAACCGCAATCAACAGTTTGCTCTTTAATACGGGAGACCGACCATGATTTTTGTCTTTTGAAATACAGCCATTGTCAGCAACCTGTTTACACTAGGCGTGAATGGAGACTTTGATGGGTGGTTCCTGGGAAAATGTGTTTCAAGTGCTCGTTGCGCAGCGGTTACCGACGTCCTTTTTGGTAACTGAAGGACGCATCAGCTCTTCTTTTGCAATGTAGTTGCCATTTTCTACACTAGCACTATCTGGCGTCGGCAGCCTTCATCAAAAGAATTGTAGCGAAACGTAAAAAAAGTTTCTAACAGCATGAGGTTTGTAGCGAATTAGTTGCACCGTTTCAGTGGTATCGAGCTCTTTTGTGCTCACAAGCACTTCACAATTTAGCGTGCTATGATCTTAGCAGAGGATGTGATTTCTTTCAATGACTTGCTGTCATACCTGCTTGACGTGCTAAGACATTTATGAATATCAAACTGATGTTGTAGCCATCGGCACTGGAACAAAAATGTGAGGCCACACGAAGATTAAAAAAATTAGAAATATATTTTCAAGGATGTTGGATGTAACAGGCACTCACAGATGAAAAGACTACCACACAAGGGGACGAGATGGCGAACGGTATAATACCAATACAAAGACTGGTCGTCGTTTAGATCACAACCCAACTAAAGTAGAATTTAAGAAGGCAAAAGCAGAGCAATAAAGTTAGGTCGTGGGTGCGGCAGGAAGTTGGCGAACATTTCAATTTCCTTAACGCACCGCCGCTATCATCATGTGACGCTAGGATTGTAGGCGGACAGCTGCACCAGTTCCCCATGCCCAAATCTGCTCTTCCTCTTTTGAACAGAGATACGTGATATGAATTACGATGATACGGACCAGGAAGGATGTACCGAACAATAACATTACACTCAGTTGCAGCTAAATGTTGGCTTTGTACTCTTTGATACACGAATTGAGGAAACAATTTGTCGTAGCAGACTTCTTTTTCTGTATTTGCCCTTCGTCGGTTAAAGCCATCGAGCCAGAGCCCACATTATCAAATAGTGTGCTAATGTTTTACTACTGCAGTTCTTCCTTTTAGTGAAGTGGCGTTCCTCGCATTTAGTATCGAAAGGATGAGGAACAGACATGAACAAGAGAGAAAAAGAAGCGCTTTGAACCCATGTCTGCACTTACGAAACACATTTTTAAACGTGCAAAGGCTATGGATATTTTCTTCATAGCCTCAATTGTGCGATTGTTTAATCAAATAACATATTTCCTTCACAATGTTGCTACGCTACTGGCCATTAAAATCGCTACACCACGAAGATGACGTGCTACAGACGCGAAATTTAACCGACAGGAAGAAGATGCTATGATACGCAAATGATTAGCTTTTCAGAGCATTCACACAAGGTTGGCGCCGGTGGCGACACCTACAATGTGCTGACGTAAGGAAAGTTTCCAACCGATTTCTCATACACAAAGAGCAGTTGACCGGCGTTGCCTGGTGAATCATTGTTGTGATGCCTCGTGTAAGGCGGAGAAATGCGGCCGAATTTTACGACAAAGGAATTTCCAAGCTCGTCCATCGCTACGATAAGTGCCTTAATTTAAATGGCAACTATGTAGAAAAGTAGTATTTAAGTGTGGCTTTCATCTGTATATAATAAAAAAAATTTCCAATACTTTATTTATTTTTAAGTCCAAAACGTAATGTACTTTGTGGATAGCCCTCGTATTATACGAGAACTGACGTGTGATTACATTTTCGCGCAATTTGGGTGCAAGGATCCTGAGAAATCAATACCCAGAACAACCACCTCTGGCTGTAATTACGGCCTTGATACGCCTGGGCATTGAGTCAAACAGAGCTTGGATGGCGTGTACAGGTACAGCTGCCTATGCAGCTTCAACACGATACCACAGTTCATCAAGAGTAGTGACTGGCGTATTGTGACGAGCCAGTTGCTCGGCCACCATTGACCAGACGTTTTCAATTGGTGAGAGATCTGAAGAATGTGCTGGCCAGGGCAGCAGTCTAACATTTTCTGTATCCAGAAAGGCCCGTGCAGGACCTGCAACATGCGGTCGTGCATTACCCTGCTGAAATGTAGGGTTTCGCAGGGATTGAATGAAGGGTAGAGCCACGGGTCGTAACACATCTGAAATGTAACGTCCACTGTTCAAAGTGCCGTCAATGCGAACAAGAGGTGACCGAGACGTGTAACCAATGGCACCCCATAGCATCACGCCGGGTGATACGCTAGTATGGCAATGACGAATACACGCTTCCAATGTGCGTTCACCGCGATGTCGCCAAACACGGATGCGACCATCATGATGCTGTAAACAGAACCTGGATTCATCCGAAAAAATGACGTTTTGCCATTCGTGCACCAAGGTTCGTCGTTGAGTACACCATCGCAGGCGCTCCTGTCTGTGATGCAGCGTTAAGGGTAACCGCAGCCATGGTCTCCGAGCTGATAGTCCATGCTGCTGCAAGCGTCGTCGAACTGTTCGTACAGATGGTTGATGTCTTGCAAACGTCCCCATCTGTTGACTCAGGGATCGAGACGTGGCTGCACGATCCGTTACAGCCAAGTGGATAAGATGCCTGTCATCTCGAGTGCTAGTGACACGAAGCCGTCGGGATCCAGCACGGCGTTTCGTATTACCCTCCTGAACCCACCGAACCCATATTCTGCTAACAGTCATTGGATCTCGACCAACGCAAGCAGCAATGTCGCGATACGATAAACTGCAGTCGTGATAGGCTACAGTCCGACCTTTATCAAAGTCGGAAACGTGATGGTACGCATTTCTCCTCCTTACACGAGGCATCACAACAACGTTTCACCAGGCAACGCCGGTCAACTGCTGTTTGTGTATGAGAAGGCGGTTGGAAACTTTCCTCATGTCAGCACGTTGTAGGTTTCGCCATTGGTGCCGACCTCGTGTGAATGCTCTGAAAAGCTAATCATTTGCATATCACAGCATCTTCTTTCTAACGGTTAAATTTCGCGTCTGTAGCACGTCATCCCCCCCCCCCGCCCCCCCCATGAACCATGGACCTTGCCGTTGGTGGGGAGGCTTGCGTGCCTCAGCGATACAGATAGCCGTACCGTAGGTGCAACCACAACGGAGGGGTATCTGTTGAGAGGCCAGACAAACGTGTGGTTCCTGAAGAGGGGCAGCAGCCTTTTCAGTAGTTGCAAGGGCAACAGTGTGGATGATTGACTGATCTGGCCTTGTAACAATAACCAAAACGGCCTTGCTGTGCTGGTACTGCGAACGGCTGAAAGCAAGGGGAAACTACAGCCGTAATTTTTCCCGAGGGCATGCAGCTTTACTGTATGATTAAATGATGATGGCGTCCTCTTGGGTAAAATATTCCGGAGGTAAAATAGTCCCCCATTCGGATCTCCGGGCGGGGACTACTCAAGAGGATGTCGTTATCAGGAGAAAGAAAACTGGCGTTCTACGGATCGGAGCGTGGAATGTCAGATCCCTTAATCGGGCAGGTGGGTTAGAAAATTTAAAAAAGGAAACGGATAGGTTAAAGTTAGATATAGTGGGAATCAGTGAAGTTCGGTGGCAGGAGGAACAAGACTTCTGGTCAGGTGACTACAGGGTTATAAACACAAAATCAAATAGGGGTAATGCAGGAGTAGGTTTAATAATGAATAGGAAAATAGGAATGCGGGTAAGCTACTACAAGCAGCATAGTGAACGCATTATTGTGGCCAAGATAGATACGATGCCCACACCTACTACAGTAGTACAAGTTTATATGCCAACTAGCTCTGCAGATGACGAAGAAATTGAAGAAATGTATGATGAAATAAAAGAAATTATTCAGATAGTGAAGGGGGACGAAAATTTAATAGTAATGGGTGACTGGAATTCGTCAGTAGGAAAAGGGAGAGAAGGAAACGTAGTAGGTGAATATGGATTGGGGCTAAGAAATGAAAGAAGAAGCCGCCTGGTAGAATTTTGCACAGAGCACAACATAATCACAGCTAACACTTGATTTAAGAACCATGAAAGAAGGTTGTATACATGGAAGAACCCTGGAGATACTAAAAGGTATCAGATAGATTATATAATGGTAAGACAGAGATTTAGGAACCAGGTTTTAAATTGTAAGACATTTCCAGGGGCAGATGTGGACTCTGACCACAATCTATTGGTTATAACCTGTAGATTAAAACTGAAGAAACTGCAAAAAAGTGGGAATTTAAGGAGGTGGGACCTGGATAAACTGAAAGAACCAGAGGTTGTACAGAGTTTCAGGGAGAGCCTAAGGGAACAATTGACAGGAATGGGGGAAAGAAATACAGTAGAAGAAGAATGGGTAGCCTTGAGGGATGAAGTAGTGAAGGCAGCAGAGGATCAAGTAGGTAAAAAGACGAGGACTAGTAGAAATCCTTGGGTAACAGAAGAAATATTGAATTTAATTGATGAAAGGAGAAAATATAAAAATGCAGTAAATGAAGCAGGCAAAAAGGAATACAAACGTCTCAAAAATGAGATCGACGGGAAGTGCAAAATGGGTAAGCAGGGATGGCTAGCGGACATATGTAAGGATGTAGAGACTTATCTCACTAGGGGTAAGATAGATAATGCCTACAGGAAAATTAAAGAGACCTTTGGAGATAAGAGAACGACTTGTATGAATATCAAGAGCTCAGATGGAAACCCAGTACTAAGCAAAGAAGGGAAAGCAGAAAGGTGGAAGGACTATATAGAGGGTCTATACAAGGGCGATGTACTTGAGGACAATATTATGGAAATGGAAGAGGATGTAGATGAAGATGAAATGGGAGATACGATACTGCGTGAAGAGTTTGACAGAGCTCTGAAAGACATGAGTCGAAACAAGGCCCCAGGAGTAGACAGCATTCCGTTGGAACTACTGACGGCCTTGGGAGAGCCAGTCCTGACAAAACTCTACCATCTGGTGAGCAAGATGTATGAAACAGGCGAAATACCCTCAAACTTCAAGAAGAATATAATAATTCCAATCCCAAAGAAAGCAGGTGTTGACAGATGTGAAAATTACCGAACAATCAGTTTAATAAGCCACAGCTGCAAAATACTAACACGAATTCTTTACAGACGAATGGAAAAACTAGTAGAAGCCGACCTCGGGGAAGATCAGTTGTCTTGTGACAGCCAGAGCGAGAGCACCAGCAGCAGCGAGTACTGTTTGTATAAAGCGTTTATTTTGCATTTTGTTTTGCGACCATCCACTAAGGAAGGGATTCTATTTGTGTTTATCTGCTCTGCATAGTAACTAACAGTTCTTGATAAAACTTTACGTAGTTTTCGTGTTAGATTTCTTAGTGTTTTCTTGATCGTTTAGAACAGAAAGCGCCCTAAAACCGTCTTTTGTTTGTTTCGCGACCGTTAGCCACTAGTCACTTGAATCAGCAGTTGTCTTGTGACAGCCAGAGCGAGAGCACCAGCAGCAGCGAGTACTGTTTGTATAAAGCGTTTTTGTACTTATTTGCTGCGCTTAGCTTTTAAATAGTTTTTCTGGGAAAACCTAGCGTAGTTTTCGCGTCTCGTATTTCAGTGAGTGTTTCCTGATTATCAGAGTAGCTCATCAGAAGATTATCTTGGGAATTTGTCACCGTATAGAGTAGGGTAAACATAGTCATGTGTAGGGACTGTGGTTGTTGTGAGCGGACGCAAGGAGAATTGGCCACTCTTCGGGGGCAGGTGGAGGCTTTGTCTGTTAGGCTCATCGAGCTCGAGGCGCAGGCGTCGGCTCGTAGTGGCGTTGGGGCAACTGTGGTGAGACCTATGCCTACTTCGGTGGCCTTGGAATCACATGGAACCCCTGATGTCGCTGCGTCTTCCGGCAGTGAGCATCTTACCGGTCAGCCATCACTCCAGGGTGAATGGCGGACAGTGGTGGGCTCGCGCGTGCCTGGCCGAAAGGCAAAGGTGGGACCTGGCCGCGTGGCAGCTGCCTTACCCCTTTCCAACAGGTACGGGGTGCTTCCTAGTGGTGATGACATCGTTTCCGAGCCACCACAGGATGCCTCGCCTGTTGGGCCAGTGGCCGATTCTCCGGCAAGGTCCCGACAGTCACAGAGGGCGGGCCTATTAGTTATAGGGAGCTCCAACGTTAGGCGGGTTATGGAGCCCCTCAGGAAAATAGCGGGTAGGTCGGGGAAGAATGCCAGTGTGCACTCGGTGTGCTTGCCGGGGGGTCTCGTCCGTAATGTGGAGGAGGCCCTTCCGGCAGCTATTGAACGCACTGGGTGTGACCGGCTGCAGATAGTAGCACATGTCGGAACGAATGACGCCTGCCGCTTGGGTTCTGAGGCCATTCTTGGTTCCTTCCGGCGGCTGGCTGATTTGGTGAAGACAACCAGCATCGCACGCGGAGTGCAAGCTGAGCTTAATATCTGCAGCATAGTGCCCAGAGTCGATCGCGGTCCTCTGGTTTGGAGCCGTGTGGAGGGTCTAAACCAGAGGCTCAGACGACTCTGCGACTATAATGGTTGCAAATTCATCGACCTCCGTTATTGGGTGGAGAACTGTAGGGCCCCCCTAGACAGGTCAGGCGTGCACTACACACCGGAAGCAGCTACTAGGGTAGCAGAGTATGTGTGGCGTGCACACGGGGGTTTTTTAGGTTAGAGGGACCCCCCCCCCCCCTTGGGCGAAACGATAAAATACCTGACGGCTTACCAGAGAGGACATTATCATCGTTGATAAAGAACGTCCGTCCTCAGAGACCAAAAACAGGAAAAGTTAACGTAATATTGGTAAACTGCAGGAGTATCCAGGGCAAGGTTCCTGAATTAGTATCTCTTATTGAAGGAAATAGTGCGCATATAGTATTAGGAACGGAAAGTTGGTTAAAACCGGAAGTGAACAGTAACGAAATCCTAGACACAGAATGGAATATATACCGCAAGGATAGGATAAACGCCAATGGTGGAGGAGTATTTATAGCAGTAAAGAATTCAATAATATCCAGTGAAGTTATTAGCGAATGCGAATGTGAAATAATCTGGGTTAAGTTAAGTATCAAAGGTGGGTCAGATATGATAGTCGGATGCTTCTATAGACCACCTGCATCAGCAACCGTAGTAGTTGAGCGCCTCAGAGAGAACCTGCAGAACGTCGTGAAGAAGTTTCGTGATCATACTATTGTAATAGGGGGAGACTTCAATCTACCAGGTATAGAATGGGATAGTCACACAATCAGAACTGGAGCCAGGGACAGAGACTCTTGTGACATTATCCTGACTGCCTTGTCCGAGAATTACTTCGAGCAGATAGTTAGAGAACCAACTCGTGAAGCTAACGTTTTAGACCTCATAGCAACAAATAGACCGGAATGTAGAAGAGGGTATCAGTGATCATAAGTCAGTGGTTGCATCAATGACTACAAGTGTAATAAGAAATGCCAAGAAAGGAAGGAAAATATATTTGCTTAACAAGAGTGATAGGGCACAAATTGCAGAATATCTGATTGACCACCATCAAACGTTCATTTCTGAGGAAGAGGATGTGGAACAAAAATAGAAAAAATTCAGAAACATCGTCCAGTACGCCTTAGATAAGTTCGTACCGACTAAGGTCCAAAGCGAGGGGAAAGATCCACCGTGGTATAACAATCATGTACGAAAGGTACTACGGAAACAAAGAAAGCTTCATCATAGGTTTAAGAGTAGTCGAATCATAGCTGATAAGGAAAAGCTGAACGAAACGAAAAAGAGCGTAAAGAGAGCAATGAGAGAAGCATTCAACGAATTCGAACATAAAACATTGGCAAACAATCTAAACAAGAACCCTAAAAAGTTTTGGTCATATGTAAAATCGGTAAGCGGATCTAAATCCCCTATTCAGTCACTCGTTGACCACGATGGCACCGAAACAGAGGACGACCGAAGAAAGGCAGAAATACTGAATTCAGTGTTCCGAAACTGTTTCACTGCGGAAAATCGTAACACGGTCCCTGACGTCAGCCGTCGCACGGACGCCAAAATGGAAAATATTGAAATAAACGATATCGGAATTGAAAAACAACTGCTATCACTTAGTAGCGGAAAAGCATCCGGACCAGACGAGATATCCTTAAGATTCTACAGTGATTATGCTAAAGAACTTGCCCCCTTTCTATCAGCAATTTATCGTAGATCGCTGGAAGAACGTAAAGTACCTAGCGACTGGAAGAAAGCGCAGGTCGTTCCCATTTTCAAGAAGGGTCATAAATCAGATGCGAATAATTATAGGCCTATTTCGCTTACGTCAATCTGTTGTAGAATAATGGAACATGTTTTGTGTTCTCGTATTATGACGTTCTTAGATAATACAAATCTCCTTCATCATAACCAACATGGATTCCGCAAACAGATCATGTGAAACTCAGCTCGCCCTATTTGCCCAAGAAATTCACAGTGCCGTAGACACTGGCGAGCAGATTGATGCCGTATTCCTGGACTTCAGGAAGGCATTTGATACGGTTCCGCACTTACGTTTAGTGAAAAAAATACGAGCTTACGGAATATCGGACCAGGTTTGTGATTGGATTCAGGATTTCCTAGAAGAAAGAACACAACATGTCATTCTTAACGGTTCAAAATCTGCAGATGTAGAGGTAATTTCGGGAGTACCGCAGGGAAGCGTGATAGGACCTTTATTGTTTACAATATACATAAATGACTTAGTTGACAACATCGGTAGCTCCGTGAGGCTATTTGCAGATGACACGGTTGTCTACAAGAAAGTAGCAACATCAGAAGACTCGTACGTACTCCAGGAGGACCTGCAGAGGATTAATGCATGGTGCGACAGCTGGCAGCTTTCCCTAAACGTAGAAAAATGTAATATAATGCGCATACATAGGGGCAGAAATCCATTCCAGTACGATTATGCCATAGGTGGTAAATCATTGGAAGCGGTAACGACCGTAAAATACTTAGGAGTTACTATCCGGAGCGATCTGAAGTGGAATGATCACATAAAACAAATAGTGGGAAAAGCAGGCGCCAGGTTGAGATTCATAGGAAGAATTCTAAGAAAATGTGACTTATCGACGAAAGAAGTAGCTTACAAAACGCTTGTTCGTCCGATTCTTGAGTATTGCTCATCAGTATGGGACCCTTACCAGGTTGGATTAATAGAAGAGATAGACATGATCCAGCGAAAAGCAGCGCGATTCGTCATGGGGACATTTAGTCAGCGCGAGAGCGTTACGGAGATGCTGAACAAGCTCCAGTGGCGGACACTTCAAGAAAGGCGTTACGCAATACGGAGAGGTTTATTATCGAAATTACGAGAGAGCACATTCCGGGAAGAGATGGGCAACATATTACTACCGCCCACATATATCTCGCGTAATGATCACATCGAAAAGATCCGAGAAATTAGAGCAAATACGGAGACTTACAAGCAGTCGTTCTTCCCACGCACAATTCGTGAATGGAACAGGGAAGGGGGGATCAGATGGTGGTACAATAAGTACCCTCCGCCACACACCGTAAGGTGGCTCGCGGAGTATAGATGTAGATGTAGATGTAGATTCCGTAGAAACACTGGAACACGTGAGGCAATACTGACCTTACGACTTATCTTAGAAGAAAGATGAAGAAAAGTAAACCTACGTTTCTAGCATTTGTAGACTTAGAGAAAGCTTTTGACAATGTTGACTGGAATACTCTCTTTCAAACTCTGAAGGTGGCAGGGGCAAAATACAGGGAGCGAAAGGCTATTTACAATTTGTACAGAAACCAGATGGCGGTTATAAGAGTCGAGGGACATGAAAGGGAAGCTGTGGTTGGGAAGGGAGTAAGACAGGGTTGTAGTCTCTCCCCGATGTTATTCAATCTGTATATTGAGCAAGCAATAAAGGAAACAAAAGAAAAATTCGGAGTAGGTATTAAAATCCATGGAGAAGAAATAAAAACTTTGAGGTTCGCCGATGACATTGTAATTCTGTCAGAGACAGCAAAGGACTTGGAAGAGCAGTTGAATGGAATGGACAGTGTCTTGAAAGGAGGATATAAGATGAACATCAACAAAAGCAAAACGAGGATAATGGAATGTAGTCGAATTAAGTCGGGTGATGCTGAGGGAATTAGATTAGGAAATGAGACACTTAATGTATTAAAGGAGTTTTGCTATTTAGGGAGTAAAATAACTGGTGATGGTCGAAGTAGAGAGGATATAAAATGTAGACTGGCAATGGCAAGGAAATCGTTTCTGAAGAAGAGAAATTTGTTAACATCGAGTATAGATTTAAGTGTCAGGAAGTCATTTCTGAAAGTATTTGTATGGAGTGTTGCCATGTATGGAAGTGAAACATGGACGATAAATAGTTTGGACAAGAAGAGAATAGAAGCTTTCGAAATGTGGTGCTACAGAAGAATGCTGAAGATTAGATGGGTAGATCACATAACTAATGAGGAAGTATTGAATAGGATTGGGGAGAAGAGAAGTTTGTGGCACAACTTGACCAGAAGAAGGGATCGGTTGGTAGGACATGTTCTGAGGCATCAAGGGATCACCAATTTAGTATCGGAGGGCAGCGTGGAGGGTAAAAATCGTAGAGGGAGACCGAGAGATGAATACACTAAGCAGATTCAGAAGGATGTAGGTTGCAGTAGGTACTGGGAGATGAAGAGGCTTGCACAGGGTAGAGTAGCATGGAGAGCTGCATCAAACCAGTCTCAGGACTGAAGGCCACAACAACAACAACAGCACGTCATCTTCGTGGTGTAGCAATTTTAATGGCCAGTAGTGTATGTTCGTCGCCACGGTGACTGTGTTGAGAAATATACTCATGTTCATAAAAAAAACAGAACACTTTGAATGACTAGAAATAGAACGTTCATATTCGCAAGACATGTACATTAGTATGTTCCGCAGAAATGATTAGCATTTGGAACACGTCGGCCGACGGGTTCTAAGTCAACATCGATATCGCGATGCAACACCGCCTGTCGATAATACGTGCCTGCGGCTGTCGTTGTCACTACAAACCTAAGGTAATTAATCTGTGTGCCGGCCGAAGTGGCCGTGCGGTTAAAGGCGCTGCAGTCTGGAACCGCAAGACCGCTCCGGTCGCAGGTTCGAATCCTGCCTCGGGCATGGATGTTTGTGATGTCCTTAGGTTAGTTAGGTTTAACTAGTTCTAAGTTCTAGGGGACTAATGACCTCAGCAGTTGAGTCCCATAGTGCTCAGAGCCATTTTTTTGAAATTAATCAGTGTAAGATTCGCAAACCGAACCGTCAAATCAGTGAGTTAAAACAGAGCGCATTATTGGCATGAGAGAATGTGATGCAACCATCCGGAAAATTGCTTCTCATGTGGAACGAAGTGCTTCGGCAGTGTAACGGGTGTGTGCAGAATGATTCAGTACAGGCCGCAAAACACGACGAGATGGTCAGATAGCACCACCTAGACTATCCCCCGACAAGGTCGACACCTCATCCGATTGGCATTGCAGGACAGATCTGCATCCTCTCCGGCTCTGGCGTGACAGTGGAAGAGTTTAACACGTCGTACACTATCAGGCGTTTATTATGGCATGGGTTACGTGTGTGTCGTCCACTTCTCTGCCTATCTTCACGAATGTACAGAAACATGCTAGACGCCAGTGGTGTGTGGAACGACGTCATTGGTGACAGGAGTGGCATCAGATAGTGTTTTCGGACGAATCCAAGTTCTGTTTGTTTGAAAATGATGGCCGCATTTTGGTTCGCTGCAGACAGGGGAGCGGCATCACAGTGACTGCATTAGCACAAGATATGCAGCGCCTACTCAAGGCCTTATGTGTGGGGTACTACAGGGTACAACCACAAATCACAGTTGGTGCGTGTCCAGAACACTGTAAAGAGTGTAACCTATGAGGAACATTCTGCGACCAGGATCCCGCAACATTTCTGCACAACACTGCAGACGCCATTTTCCAGCAAGACATTGCACGACCACGAGTTGCTGCACGAACACAAGCCTTCTTGTTGTCACAGTATGCCAGCCTTGAGCCCTCGCCTGCCAGATCAGCAGACTTGTAACCAGTCTGTGGTGAAACAAAGGGTGGAGCGCTTTGACCCAATGTCAACCACAACAGATGAACTTTGGAAACAGGTGAATGCCGCATGCATGGCTATACCACAGGACGCCATTAGCGCCTTATACGCGTCGATGCCATCACGCGTGGAAGAAGTTTCTAGGGCCCATGGCGGACCCTGTGGCTACTAGGCAGCAGAACACATACTGAAGTAAGGTGACTGAAATGCTAATAATTTCTGCAGAAGGTTCTAACGTACATGTCCTGTGAATATGAGCACCCTGTCTCTAGTTGTTCAAGGTGTTCTGTTTTTTTCTGAAAATGAGCGTGAGCATGTAGACATGAAGAATAAGATGTAGAATTTTAATAAGATTTGTTTTATTTAAAAACCTTAAGAGTTTTAAAATAAAAAAATCGGAAGCATTACTTATCAGCACGCCCTCGTAAAATAAAGATAAATGTCAGTACGGCCTAACAGTTCCTAGACAGCATTCTTAAACACCTGTAGTAGTATCGCTGAGACAAACTAAAAAAACTAAACTCCTCCCGAACAGGCCATGAAGGCCCAACGGTACCGACCGGCCGCCGTGTCATCCTCAGCCCACAAGCGTCACTGGATGCGGATATGGAGGGGCATGAGGTCAGCACACCGCTCTCCCAGACGTATGTCAGTTTCCGAGACCGGAGCCGCTACTTCCCAATCAAGTAGCTCCTCAGTTTGTCTCACAAGGGCTGAGTGCACCCCGCTTGCCAACAGCGTCCGGCAGCCCGGATGGTCACCCATCCAAGTGCTAGCCCAGCCCGACAACGCTTAACTTCGGTGATCTGACGGGAACCGGTGTTACCACGGCGGCAAGCCCGTTGGCCGCTGAGACAAACACTTTGTAATAAATAAAGAATAACTGTAATGTGCACTGTAAACGTTTGACTCCCATTTTACTGATTGGTGCCCCACACCTAGCTCTGTTCTTAAAGACGTATTCACGTCATAAATACGCATTAGAAAGTGTGATATGTGAAAATAATACAGTCATGGATGAATGACTTCGTGAAAAAAGTTGACTATGTCTGAAAATGCAACGACGCGGGCGGTGGTGGGCGCAATGATGGTGTTGGGAGGGGGGGGGGGGGCGGGAGAAGGGGCGATGGGGTGAGTGGGGGGGGGGGGGGGAGGGGGCATTTGAAATTTTCGCACGGCGCGGCAAAATCCCTGAGCAGGCTGTGACTGGCAGTAAAGGGAAGAAAAAAGAAAGGAGGTTGGAAAGGTAATGGTAGGCTAGGCAGAAATTCTTCATAATTTTGTTGTTTTATCTGCAATAGCTGAAAGGTGATCCTCCAACCGCAATACGTGACTCCTGGGCGGTGCAGCACCCCCAGCGCTCGACGTCGGACTTGGAGAACGTGGCCTCCTTCCTTCTGGCAGACTGGTCATCGTGTTTCCGGCACATAGAGTGTCATCCACCGGGTGTGACAGCTCCTCTCGTTAGACTCGTAATGCAGACCTCGTTGACGTGACGCACTGCCTCCCCTTCCTCAGCTAATGCGCGCACCACGTCGTATGCGTCCGTACTCATCAGGAACTCAGGAGTACAAAGAAAGAAAACTGCTCCAGAAAAGAATATGCAGCCTTTTACCGAGCGAAGATGTGCATTGATTAAGGCATTACACTTGCTTTCGCAGATAGCTAGGTTAAAATCACTGTCCGGCGATCCCAATTTAATCTTTCCTTAGTTTATGTAAATTAATTTACAGTTTATGTTATTTAAGTAGATAAGCAAGTGCTTTCCAAACGTTATTTGTAAATTTCAGGTCCACACACTAATCACACGATTTTTTACCTTTTGTTCAGGAATTAAATGTCGGACGTACCCGTATGGAAACAACACCTAAGTGGTTCCAAAAGACTTAAAAATCGGCAAGAGCAACAACAGAAGTGTGACAAACAAATAAAGAAGAAACAAAACCTTTTTCAGCTGGTATCTAGTCGCCAATTAACGGAAATCAACCTCATGCGTCTCCAAGTACGTCGCCCACCCAGTAGAGATCCCTTGCGAGTGTTTTGAACAGACTGGCCAGGATCAAGAAACAGCTACCTTAGTAGGTGAAGAGGAAAGTGAGACCGAGACTGAGGTTCAATTACTACATCAAATGTAGGCGCGCAGTCCGGAACCGCGCGACTGCTACGGTCGCAGGTTCGAATCCTGCCTCGGGCGTGGATGTGTATGATGTCCTTAGGTTAGTTAGGTTTAAGTAGTTCTAAGTTCTAGGGGACTGATGACCACAGATGTTAAGTCCCGTAGTGCTCAGAGCCATTTGAACCATTTTACTACATCAAAATGTAGTCCATCTAGGAGCAGAATTCAAAAATTACAATGGCGTATGGAAAAACATTACCAACGAAATGCAAGATTTTTGATGTTCTAGAGATCCTACTTCCCCCATGAACCATGGACCTTGCCGTTGGTGGGGAGGCTTGCGTGCCTCAGCGATACAGATGGCCGTACCGTAGGTGCAACCACAACGGAGGGGTATCTGTTGAGAGGCCAGACAAACATGTGGTTCCTGAAGAGGGGCAGCAGCCTTTTCAGTAGTTGCAGGGGCAACAGTCTGGATGATTGACTGATCTGGCCTTGTAACATTAACCAAAACGGCCTTGCTGTGCTGGTACTGCGAACGGCTGAAAGCAAGGGGAAACTACAGCCGTAATTTTTCCCGAGGACATGCAGCTTTACTGTATGATTAAATGATGATGGCGTCCTCTTGGGTAAAATATTCCGGAGGTAAAATAGTCCCCCATTCGGATCTCCGGGCGGGGACTACTCAAGAGGACGTCGTTATCAGGAGAAAGAAAACTGGCATTCTACGGATCGGAGCGTGGAAAGTCAGATTCCTTAATCGGGGAGGTAGGTTAGAAAATTTAAAAAGGGAAATGGATAGGTTAGATATAGTGGGAATTAGTGAAGTTCGGTGGCAGGAGGAACAAGACTTTTGGTCAGGTGATTACAGGGTTATAAATACAAAATCAAATAGGGGTAATGCAGGAGTAGGTTTAATAATGAATAAAAAAATAGGAGTGCGGGTTAGCTACTACAAACAGCATAGTGAACGCATTATTGTGGCCAAGATAGACACAAAGCCCATGCCTACTACAGTAGTACAAGTTTATATGCCAACTAGCTCTGCAGATGATGAAGAAATTGATGAAATGTATGACGAGATAAATGAAATTTTTCAGGTAGTGAAGGGAGACGAAAATTTAATAGTCATGGGTGACTGGAATTCGTCAGTAGGAAAAGGGAGAGAAGGAAACATAGTTGGTGAATATGGATTGGGGGGAGGAAATGAAAGAGGAAGCCGCCTTGTAGAATTTTGCACAGAGCATAACTTAATCATAGCTAACACTTGGTTCAAGAATCATAAAAGGAGGTTGTATACCTGGAAGAATCCTGGAGATACTAAAAGGTATCAGATAGATTATATTATGGTAAGACAGAGATTTAGGAACCAGGTTTTAAATTGTAAGACATTTCCAGGGGCAGATGTGGATTCTGACCACAATCTATTGGTTATGAACTGCAGATTGAAACTGAAGAAACTGCAAAAAGGTGGGAATTTAAGGAGATGGGACCTGGATAAACTGAAAGAACCAGAGGTTGTAGAGAGTTTCAGGGAGAGCATAAGGGAACAATTGACAGAAATGGGGGAAAGAAATACAGTAGAAGAAGAATGGGTAGCTCTGAGGGATGAAGTAGTGAAGACAGCAGAGGATCAAGTAGATAAAAAGACGAGGGCTAATAGAAATCCCTGGGTAACAGAAGAAATATTGAATTTAATTGATGAAAGGAGAAAATATAAAAATGCAGTAAATGAAGCAGGCAAAAAGGAATACAAACGTCTCAAAAATGAGATCGACAGGAAGTGCAAAATGGCTAAGCAGGAATGGCTAGAGGACAAATGTGAGGATGTAGAGGCTTGTCTCACTAGGGGTAAGATAGATACTGCCTACAGGAAAATTAAAGAGACCTTTGGTGAGAAGAGAACCACTTGTATGAATATCAAGAACTCAGATGGAAACCTAGTTCTAAGCAAAGAAGGGAAGGTAGAAAGGTGGAAGGAGTATATAGAGGGTTTATACAAGGGCGATGTACTTGAGGACAATATTATGGAAATGGAAGAGGATGTAGATGAAGATGAAATGGGAGATAAGATACTGCGTGAAGAGTTTGACAGAGCACTGAAAGACCTGAGTCGAAACAAGGCCCCGGGAGTAGACAACTACTGATGGCCTTGGGAGAGCCAGTCATGACAAAACTCTACCATCTGGTGAGCAAGATGTATGAGACAGGCGAAATACCCACAGACTTCAAGAACAATATAATAATTCCAATCCCAAAGAAAGCAGGTGTTGACAGATGTGAAAATTACCGAACTATCAGTTTAATAAGTCACAGCTGCAAAATACTAACGCGAATTATTTACAGACGAATGGAAAAACTGGTAGAAGCGGACCTCGGGGAAGATCAGTTTGGATTCCGTAGAAATGTTGGAACACATGAGGCAATACTAACCTTACGACTTATCTTAGAAGAAAGATTAAGAAAAGGCAAACCTACGTTTCTAGCATTTGTAGACTTAGAGAAAGCTTTTGGCGTTAACTGGAATACTCTCTTTCAAATTCTGAAGGTGGCAGGGGTAAAATACAAGGAGCGAAAGGCTATTTACAATTTGAACAGAAACCAGATGGCAGTTATAAGAGTCGAGGGGCATCAAAGGGAAGCAGTGGTTGGGAAAGGAGTGAGACAGGGTTGTAGCCTCTCCCCGATGTTATTCAATCTGTATAATGAGGAGGTACTGAATAGGATTGGGGAGAAGAGGAGTTTGTGGCACAACTTGACTAGAAGAAGGGAAACAAAAGAAAAATTCCGAGTAGGTATTAAAATTCATGGAGAAGAAGTAAAAACTTTGAGTTTCGCCGATGACATTGTAATTCTGTCAGAGACAGCAAAGGACTTGGAAGAGCAGTTGAACGGAATGGACAGTGTCTTGAAAGGAGGATATAAGATGAACATCAACAAAAGCAAAACGAGGATAATGGAATGTAGTCAAATTAAATCGGGCGATGCTGAGGGGATTAGATTAGGAAATGAGACACTTAATGTAGTAAAGGGGTTTTGCTATTTAGGGAGTAAAATAACTGATGATGGTCGAAGTAGAGAGGATATAAAATGTAGACTGGCAATGGCAAGCAAATCGTTTCTGAAGAAGAGAAATTTGTTAATATCTAGTATAGATTTAAGTGTCAGGAAGTCGTTTCTGAAAGTATTTGTATGGAGTGTAGCCATGTATGGAAGTGAAACATGGACGATAACCAGTTTGGACAAGAAGAGAATAGAATCTTTCGAAATGTGGTGCTACAGAAGAATGCTGAAGATTAGATGGGTAGATCACATAACTAATGAGGAGGTACTGAATAGGATTGGGGAGAAGAGGAGTTTGTGGCACAACTTGACTAGAAGAAGGGATCGGTTGGTAGGACATGTTTTGAGGCATTAAGGGATCACAAATTTAGCATTGGAGGGCAGCGTGGAGGGTAAAAATCGTAGAGGGAGACCAAGAGATCAATACACTAAGCAGATTCAGAAGGATGTAGGTTGCAGTAGGCACTGGGAGATGAAGAAGCTTGCACAGGATAGAGTAGCATGGAGAGCTGCATCAAACCAGTCTCAGGACTGAAGACCACAACAACAACAGAGATCCTAATGAATGTCAACTGTTTGAGTGTGATTTTTCTGCGTCATGCTGACAATGTGACGATAGAAAAAGATTTTTTTCCTCAATCTATGTTTTTTTCGGAAACATACAAGTGGTGTTAAAATTAAACGGGAGTGGCTCATGTGTTTTCCATCTACTAGAAAAGTATACTGTTTTCCATATGATTTTTTTGTGATGCTCAAAGTCAGTCACAGTTTTAAACTGGATTTTCTAATTGGAACCAGGCGTCGCACGGAATACAATCGCATGAGAATAATGCGACACAACGAGCATGTGTACAGTCGCTGATTAGTAGACGACGTATTCACGGACGAATCGACACCTCGTTGGAAACTACATTCAACAAAGAAAGAGAATATTCGACGAAAGGGTTACTAGTAATAGTCCCAGTGATTAAATTTTTATTATACAGTGGATTAGCGTTTCGAGGGAATAATGAAATTCATGGTTCTCGACACGATGGCAACTGTCTGGGAATTTTAGAATTAATCGCGGAGTACGACCCGTTCCTTCGTTAGCATTTAGTCAAATATGGCAATGTAGGCAAGAGAAAACAATCACATTTATCTTCAATGATTTGCGAAGATCTTATTGATATATTGGGAAATAAAACTGACTGTTAATGCAATTGCTGAAGCCGAATATTTCTCAATCAGCGTCGATTCTACACCAGACATATCTCGAATTGATAAATTGATTGTAGTGCTGGGATACGTTACGTCAAATGGTGTAACATTTTATCCTATAGGAAGTCACAGGGGAAGAACGAGACATTATACACTCCTGGAAATGGAAAAAAGAACACATTGACACCGGTGTGTCAGACCCACCATACTTGCTCCGGACACTGCGAGAGGGCTGTACAAGCAATGATCACACGCACGGCACAGCGTACACACCAGGAACCGCGGTGTTGGCCGTCGAATGGCGCTAGCTGCGCACCATTTGTGCACCGCCGCCGTCAGTGTCAGCCAGTTTGCCGTGGCATACGGAGCTCCATCGCAGTCTTTAACACTGGTAGCATGCCGCGACAGCGTGGACGTGAACCGTATGTGCAGTTGACGGACTTTGAGCGAGGGCGTATAGTGGGCATGCGGGAGGCCGGGTGGACGTACCGCCGAATTGCTCAACACGTGGGGCGTGAGGTCTCCACAGTACATCGATGTTGTCGCCAGTGGTCGGCGGAAGGTGCACGTGCCCGTCGACCTGGGACCGGACCGCAGCGACGCACGGATGCACGCCAAGACCGTAGGATCCTACGCAGTGCCGTAGGGGACCGCACCGCCACTTCCCAGCAAATTAGGGACACTGTTGCTCCTGGGGTATCGGCGAGGACCATTCGCAACCGTCTCCATGAAGCTGGGCTACGGTCCCGCACACCGTTAGGCCGTCTTCCGCTCACGCCCCAACATCGTGCAGCCCGCCTCCAGTGGTGTCGCGACAGGCGTGAATGGAGGGACGAATGGAGACGTGTCGTCTTCAGCGATGAGAGTCGCTTCTGCCTTGGTGCCAATGATGGTCGCATGCGTGTTTGGCGCCGTGCAGGTGAGCGCCACAATCAGGACTGCATACGACCGAGGCACACAGGGCCAACACCCGGCATCATGGTGTGGGGAGCGATCTCCTACACTGGCCGCACACCACAGGTGATCGTCGAGGGGACACTGAATAGTGCACGGTACATCCAAACCGTCATCGAACCCATCGTTCTACCATTCCTAGACCGGCAAGGGAACTTGCTGTTCCAACAGGACAATGCACGTCCGCATGCATCCCGTGCCACCCAACGTGCTCTAGAAGGTGTAAGTCAACTACCCTGGCCAGGAAGATCTCCGGATCTGTCCCCCATTGAGCATGTTTGGGACTGGATGAAGCGTCGTCTCACGCGGTCTGCACGTCCAGCACGAACGCTGGTCCAACTGAGGCGCCAGGTGGAAATGGCATGGCAAGCCGTTCCACAGGACTACATCCAGCATCTCTACGATCGTCTCCATGGGAGAATAGCAGCCTGCATTGCTGCGAAAGGTGGATATACACTGTACTAGTGCCGACATTGTGCATGCTCTGTTGCCTGTGTCTATGTGTCTGTGGTTCTGTCAGTGTGATCATGTGATGTATCTGACCCCAGGAATGTGTCAATAAAGTTTCCCCTTCCTGGGACAATGAATTCACGGTGTTCTTATTTCAATTTCCAGGAGTGTAATTTAAGATTTTTTAAACTAATATAACATTGATATAAAAATTCTGAGAGTCCAATCTTACGATAATGCACCAAACATGTCTGGTTGTTACAATGGCTTACTGGGGCATGTCAAGAAAATAGATCACCTCGCACACTACGTCCCATGTGCAGTGCACACTCTGAATTTGGTTGGAGTATGTGCTGCGGAGAGCTGCGAAGGAGCAATTTCATTCTTCGGATTTGTAAAGGCACTACACAACTTTTTTCGGCGTCATCTCATAGCTGGGCAATTATGCTCTGACGTCTTGAAAAAGGTGATCAACGTAAGCAATACTCGTCATGAGTTCTGAAAAGAGTATCCGATACAAAGTGATGTACATGGGGAATGCGACTGAGGCTTTGTCAAAAGTTTACAAGTTTTCAGAATGCTTCGCTGTCTATTGCTGTCGATTCACGAGTCCAGATGTCTATTAAAGGACTTGGGAAAAAAAGAATACGCCGTAATGGCAGTATCCTGGGCTGCCATATTGGATCGAATCAGTGGTGCCAGTAAGTCTAAAAAGAAAAAAAAATACTGTTTTTTTTTCAATGTGATAATTATTTGACGATTACGAGATGAAGGCAAAGGAGAAAAGTAAACCGAGCGAGGTAACGCAGTTGTTAGCACACTGGACTCGCCTTCGGGAGGACGACGGTTCAAACCCCCGTCCGGCCATCCTGATTTAGGTTTTCCGTGATTTTCCGAAATCGCTCCAGGCAAATGTCAGGATGAATCCTTCGAAAGAGTACGGCCGATCTCCTTCCCCACCTTCACTCAATTCGAGCTTTCGCTCTGTCTCTAATGGCCTCGATGTCGACACAATCTTAACCCAATCTTCCTTCCCTTCCTTGAGGAAACTAATACCCGTTACAGTGATGGAAGTCAGCGAAGAAGGAATAGGAGTCACGTTGACGGATCTGGAGATACCGTTTGCACAAAGGAAAAGAAAAGTTAAAAATACTCTTCTTGAGGTTGAAGTTCTTTTGTCTGTGTTTGCCTTAACAATAACATATGTTTTTGTGTGGGGTCCGCCTTTAGCAAAACACAATTTTGTTTATTGTCCAAGACATGTTCCACTGTAATTGCAGCATCATCAGTGTGTTTTTTATTATTATGGCTTCTTACCACATGATGTGGTTTTTACAGCTGGTAAACAATGAAAATGATATACTGGAAAAGGTCAACTTTCAAGATGATTTAAAAGATTTTGTATCTAAAAACTTAGAAAAGTTAATGTTTAAACATATTGTCCTTAACAAAACGGCTTACGTATTTTATGGACTAATAGCATTTTATTAAAAAAAGTATCATTACAATTTTTATTATGATTGCAAACCCAGACTAAAAAAATTATTAGTTTATAAAAGCGGACTGACTTTTAAACTACTTGAAAACCATAATATTCTAGTTTTGGCCATTTTGCATTCAGTCCTCTACTTGCACATTTAGTCTTCCTCAGTTTTTTTCTGTTCTTTGCTAGCCCTCCAATCGTGAATGTTTTTTTTCTGTTGGCGGAAGGCCGAAGTGCCGCTCAACTGCTCTGTCTCCATGTTCTTCTGCATGTGTTATAACTTTCAATTTATAGCCCGCATCATATGAATACCTTTTATTTTTTCCCATCGTAAAAGAAGCTACTTACTAAAATATTTTACTGTCACCGATAACACAAATTACTTCCAATTCAAGTTCACTGGCACCTTAGACTGCAATGACGCGTCAAAGGCCGGCCGAGGTGGCGGAGCGGTTCTAGGCACTACAGTCTGGAACCGCGCGACCGCTACGGTCGCAGGTTCGAATACTGCTTCGGCCATGGATGTGTGTGATGTCCTTAGGTTAGTTAGGTTTAAGTAGTTCTAAGTTCTAGGGGACTGATGACCTCAGATGTTAAGTCCCATAGTGCTCAGAGCCATTTTTGGACGCGTCAGAGGTTAGACAGTGTTCTGGGTTTGTGATGGCGGGGCGGGAGGCAGACAGAGAGCGATCACAAAACTCGGATGGACAACACTGAAACACCCGCCTTACAGTCCTGACCTGGCTCCATGTGACTATCATCTCTTTGGGAAACTGAAAGACTCTCTTCGTGGTACAAGGTTTGAAGATGATGACTCCCTTGTGCACGCTACCAAACAGTGGCTCCAACAGGTTGGTCCAGAGTTTTACCGTGGCATCGTATATATGGCTATTTTTAAGCCTGGCGGGAATTTTAAATTAAATACTGGACATTTTTATATTAATTTCGAGTATAAGACGCACCCGTATTTTGGAGACAATTATTTGAAGAAAAAAGTGCATCTTATAGTCCGTAAAATATGGGAATAAGAAAACACAATTATTTTCTTTTCACTTTCTTAATTTTTTTATTGAAGAGCATGATGTCATACCTTCATAATGTAGTAAAAAGCAGCTTAATTATGAAGAAAATTGCGTTGTGGTGGAAAAATGTGTTTTAGGAAGTTAGAAAAGGGTAAAGGGGCCCCCAGATGTGCATTGCCTAGGGGCCCTGACAAGGTTAATTCGGCCCTGGATGAAAAGCAACGTCGGCACTAAGTTTATTCCTCTCAAATACAATCAAGTAGTCCCCGTGGTTAGCGGGCCAGTTACCATCATCAGCGTTTATAGATACATCCAAACTACTTAAATACTTTGGAGGCCATGGTATTAGCGTACCTTGCACCATTGCTAATACGAGGGTCACTCCAAAAGAAATGCACACTATTTTTGTAAAAATACAGTTTTCATTCTGCATGTGTGAAAGTTTTACAGTGTGTAGATACATCCTTCCCGCTTGTTTTCAAACTTAGTTCAACTTGTTCCCGTGAGTGGCGCCGTCACAGCATGTCTTCAAGATGGCTGCTATACTTGACGTTCGTCAGAAGCAACGTGCTGTCATAGAATTCCTGTGCTGTGAAAACATCCACAATAAGTTGAAAAAGGTGTATGGAGATGCTGCTGTCGATCGCAGTACAGTTAGTCAGTGGGCAAGCAGGTTACGTGATGAAAGCGGGCACAGCAATATTGAGGATTGTCCTCGCAGCAGCAGGCCTCGTACTGCACACACTCCAGACAATGTGCAGAGAGTTAACATATTGGTGGCTGCTGACAGACGCATCACAGTGAACGAATTGTCGTGTTCCGTTGGGATAGGGGAAGGAAGTGTTTGCAGAATACTGAAAGTGTTGGCGTTAAAAAAGTTTTGTGCCAGGTGGGTTCCCAGGATGTTGACAGTGGCTCACAAAGAAACAAGAAAAACGGTATGCAGCGAACTTTTGGAACAGTACGAGAATGGTGGAGATGAATTTCTTGGAAGAATTGTGACAGGTTATGAAACATGGCTCCATCATTTTTCACCAGAGACGAAGAGCCAATCAATGGAGTGGCATCATGCAAACTCACCCAAGAAAAAAAATTCGAAACCACACCTTCTGCTGGAAAAGTTGTGGCTATGGTGTTTTTCAATTCTGAAGGACTCTTGCTTTTGGACATCATGCCAAGTGGGACCACCATAAATTTTGATGCATATGTGACGACACTGAAGAAACTTTAAGCTCGACTGAGTCGTGTTGGACCACATTGGCAAAAGCAGGATGTTTTGCTGTTGCACGACAATCCACGGCCACATGTCAGTCAAAAAACCATGGAAGCGATCACAAAACTCGGATGGACAACACTGAAACACCCGCCTTACAGTCCTGACCTGGCTCCATGTGACTATCATCTCTTTGGGAAACTGAAAGACTCTCTTCGTGGTACAAGGTTTGAAGATGATGACTCCCTTGTGCACGCTACCAAACAGTGGCTCCAACAGGTTGGTCCATAGTTTTACCGTGCGAATATACAGGCGCTGGTTCCAAGATGGCATAAGGTAGTTGAGAGGGATGGAAATTATGTGGAGAAATGAAAATATTGTTCCTAAAGGATGTATCTATACACTGTACAACTTTCAAACATCTAGAATAAAAGATGGATTTAAAAAAAATAGTGTGCATTTCTTTTGGAGTGACCCTCGTAATTCCCTTCCTGCTTCTGTCGTAAATGACGCAAGGGTAAAGTTACTGTCTGTATTCGTCCGTATGAGCGCTGATTTATCTTGTCTTCGTGGTCCTTACACGAGATTTGTGTTGCTTGCAGTAGGATCGTTCTGCAGTTTAGGCTTATTTCACATCAACCCGGCAGCCGACAAGCCGGCATTTTTGGCGGGGCGACACGGGACCTGCCGCCTCTTCACGTAGCCGACAACCGCATGGCATACCGTGCCGTCCTTCCATGTCTTGTGCATATTCAGTTGACCTCGACTACAAATGGAGCACGACCAGCTATTAGAGCTGTATCTCTTGTACAGACGTTTGAAAAACAGAAGAAGAAGGAGAGTGCATTGGTTCCATCCACTCAGCATGAGAAGAGACGAAATGGATGCATTCTTTGTTATTTTTGAGGAATTCAGGGGAGATGAAGAAATATTTTCTTAGTTCGTTTCGGATGAGTTTACTAACTTTTGACGATCTACATGCACGAATGAAGAGTTCCATTCAACGCCGTAATATATCCTTCCAAGAATGTATCTAGCTTATAAAAATGTTGGCAATTACAATCAGGTGAGGGATAGAAAACACAGCCAAAATTAAAAAAAAATTGTTATCCTAAAAGACGAACATTAAGCGACCCAGTACTGAATTTTCTGAGACTTACGAAACATGGCGATCCGGAAGATGTTCCTGAAAATTGTTCCACTGCTTGTTCGCAATACTGTGTGTCGATAGTGGGTGGTTGACTATTTACTGCAACATTTGTAGATTGTTGTTCCTCATATAGAGGGAAACTTGAGGTGTAAGCACGTGATGTACTAAGGTGAGAGGATGTAATAACGTTTCCCAATGAATTTTTACGTTTCTTAATTTCGGAGACAAGCTGCATAACCCTTAACTGAAACCCGACTATCTCATCGCCCTCAAATGTTTCCAAAGTTGGAACTATCCCGCTGAAAAAAGACGTATACTGATTGGGTTTTCTGTGAAGCGCATTAATCAGCTCTACGTCTACAGGCTCAAGTTTCCTTTTTTTATTATTGCGTGATTCTACAGTTTTAAAACTACGTACTTCCTCTGTGATCGTAAAATTACCACCATTTTCTCGATGCTGAGCGTCGTTAGTGACCGAAAAAGTGTCATCAGAAAGTGATCTTTCCGTAAATTCATCATTGTCAATGAGGCAGTCGGACGTCCTTCTGTGGTCTTCTTCAAAAACTGAAGCTGTTGACTGTATATATGCGTTCTGGGTGGCTGCCACTCACTGCCAGATTCTACGGAGACTTATAAAACCTCTCACTTCTCTGGAAGGAATCGCAAATATTCGCACACTTCTTCATAACAAATTTGCCTGAAACAAGAATACTATCTGAAGTGGTACGTCACAATACTATCCTCACAAAAAAGTTTAATGGTTTTCGGCCTGTCTGAAATAATAGCGTCAGGAAAAATGGAAAAGTGGAAAAGTCAATGGTCCAGTGGTACAGAAGTTAATGTTTTTAGAAAACCAGTCGGTTTTGCCCTCAATTTGAAAAGTATTGGAGAGCAGTAAGAGATCGAAATTTTACATTGTAAAACCAAATGTTGGTAAGTTATTACATACAAAGTTTCAGGTTTATTTCGCAATTTCTTCCGGAGTTATGAAAGGCCAAACTTCACACTTTTTTCCTGGGGCTATTTTTTCGCTCGACTCAGCTTTAAGTTATCTATATGAAAGTTGGTAATGCAATCTTTGTTTTTTATTATTTCATTTAAGATAGCGCAAAACGTTGTACATGTCGTAGACGTGTTGCTTTCACGAAAATATTGCCGGAGATATGTGTCAATGTTATCGAAAACTGTGGGCACACTGCCATTGTTAATTGGAGATATGTACAAATGTTCTTACATAGTTTCATCAATAACTGTGATGATCATGCGGGAATTCTTTCCCATTTTAGACCACTGGGCGCGGAATGGTCCTAATGTAGGATTGTGCGCTTTATTTCTCCATTATTGTTTACGTTAGGTGTGCCCTATCCACTTTTCCAGAAAGATATAAAAAAATGTACTATTACTGAAACAATTAGTTTTTTTTTCAGATATCTGGCCAGTGGCTGTCCGTTCACAGATCTTCATTATAGTTACAGTCTTGGCATTTATATAATCAGAAAAATGGTCAGATGTGTGCTCCAAGCTAATTGGTCTCTAAGTTATGAATGTATGCCTCTACCAATCAAAGACGACTTTGAAAACATTATTGGAAAATTTGAGCAAAGTGCAAATTTTCCTCACTGGTTGGGGCTGTAGATGGAAAGCATATTCGTATCGTCCATCAATGTAACTCAATGTCGTCGTCGGCTAAGTCAGTGTACTGCAGTTACAAAGGATATTCGTCTATAGTGTTGATGGCTGTGGCTGATCCTGACTATAGATTTATCTACGTAGATACCGGCAGTTATGGCAAAGAGAGTGATTCTACGATATTTAAATAATGTTCTTTGTGGAAATCACTGATGGAAAAAAACTGGTAATTCCTGAAGACAGGTGCCTTCGTAGTACAGTTAAGTCCAAACGTACCTTATTAAAGCACCTTGTGGTGCAGTTCTTCTTGTTGTATCCGTGACTGCTACGAAAATGGGGTGAGAAGTTCCGCCTTATGCAAGACACCTTTTTTTTCATCAATACATGTTTCAGCACTTTTCTGCTATCGTCAGTGGGTTCCAATTTTTTAGTTTATTTAACTTACATGATGTTATTGTCCATAAAAAAAAATGTGTGTGAAATCTTATGGGACTTAACTGCTAAGGTCATCAGTCGCTAAGCTGAAACAATACTTAACCTAAATTATCCTAAGCACAAACACACACACCCATGCCCGAGGGAGGGCTCGAACCTCCGCCGGGACCAGCCGCACAGTCCATGATTGCAGCACCTTAGACCGCTCGGCTAATCCCGCGAGGCTATTGTCTAT
The DNA here is from genome assembly GCF_023864345.2 of Schistocerca serialis cubense. Lineage (NCBI taxonomy): Eukaryota > Metazoa > Arthropoda > Insecta > Orthoptera > Acrididae > Schistocerca > Schistocerca serialis. Next base: position 627,469,236 of record NC_064642.1, on the reverse strand, counting down.
TTATTTTGGTAGCTATTCCGCTACACAATATACAACTTGTCGTAGTTTTGAATTTGTGGTGCGTTCTCCCGTGTTGTTGACGATGTAAATAGGCTTACTTCTGAACCTATGGTCGCTTGGCACTGCACTTTTCTCGATTTCTCAAAACATAGACGGAGTTTTCGCTGCCATTACGTGTTGTTGTGGCTGCACCTTATGTTTTTAATTGGTGACGAAGCGTTTGGACTGCATCAACACCTTCTACGACCATACACTGGACACCAATTAACAGTTGCTAAATGAGCGTTCAATTATCGCCTGTCAAGAGCCCGGAGGTATGTAGAATGTTCATTTGGGATACTGGCTAATAAATGGAGGGTTTTCCACAGAGCTATAAATTTAAAACCCGATTTTTCTCTTGAAATTGTCAAGGTGTGTGATTCTTAAAAAGAAGGCTACGACCCCGAGGATACACTGTCCATAACTAGACTTGAAAGTATAACAAGAAGTGAATGTGTACGTGGGGGAGTACGAAAAATGATGACGGATTATTTTATGACACCTGAGGGATCTGTGAAATGGCAATTATCTAAAATTTAAGCTGCCACTGATGTAAATTTTTATTTATTTATTTTTTTAATTTAAGATTTGTACTTACCATAGTCGTCTCTGTCTTTGTCACACATCCGTTCAAAGCCTGCGCTCAGTTCTTTGCAAACTTCGATCCATGCATTCCTTGTTTTACCCTGTCCTTGTAAAGTACATACAGTCTTGTCCCACAAAATTGGTCGTTCCTGAACTAATGTCATTAGGATTTCGATATCAATTTGCGCCATGACACAGCAGACTAGAAATGTCCAGAACAGACTGAACCACCAACAAAGCAAAACACAACTGGCCGGCATACGATAGTTGTCGCGTAGATGTGTAGCGCTCCACTGCCCTGCATGCCGCACCACCTGAGCCGGTATTTCCGCACACCGGCAACGGGTCGACACAGGGGGGGCCGCCGCCATCCCACAGCCTCGGCCCGGTTGTCGGCTGTCGTTTAACCGTCTACGGCGTCTGTCGTCCTGGTGTGAAACGCCCCGTAAGCACCTCACTTCACAACCGGTTAGCCGGTGCCGGCTGCTGGGTGCCGGGTAGATGTGAAATAAGCCTTAATACCACCAGGTGATTGCAGGGTTATAAATACAAAATCAAATAGGGGTAATGCAGGAGTAGGTTTAATAATGAATAAAAAAATAGGAGTGCGGGTTAGCTACTACAAACAGCATAGTGAACGCATTATTGTGGCCAAGATAGACACAAAGCCCATGCCTACTACAGTAGTACAAGTTTATATGCCAACTAGCTCTGCAGATGATGAAGAAATTGATGAAATGTATGATGAGATAAAAGAAATTATTCAGGTAGTGAAGGGAGACGAAAATTTAATAGTCATGGGTGATTGGAATTCGTCAGTAGGAAAAGGGAGAGAAGGAAACATAGTAGGTGAATATGGATTGGGGGGAAGAAATGAAAGAGGAAGCCGCCTTGTAGAATTTTGCACAGAGCATAACTTAATCATAGCTAGACAGAGATTTAGGAACCAGGTTTTAAATTGTAAGACATTTCCAGGGGCAGATGTGGATTCTGACCACAATCTATTGGTTATGAACTGCAGACAGAAACTGAAGAAACTGCAAAAAGGAGGGAATTTAAGGAGATGGGACCTGGATAAACTGAAAGAACCAGAGGTTGTACAGAGTTTCAGGGAGAGCATAAGGGAACAATTGACAGGAATGGGGGAAAGAAATACAGTAGAAGAAGAATGGGTAGTTCTGAGGGATGAAGTAGTGAAGGCAGCAGAGGATCAAGTAGGTAAAAAGACGAGGGCTAATAGAAATCCTTGGGTAACAGAAGAAATATTGAATTTAATTGATGAAAGGAGAAAATATAAAAATGCAGTAAATGAAGCAGGCAAAAAGGAATACAAACGTCTCAAAAATGAGATCGACAGGAAGTGCAAAATAGCCAAGCAGGGATGGCTAGAGGACAAATGTAAGGATGTAGAGGCTTGTCTCACTAGGGGTAAGATAGATACTGCCTACAGGAAAATTAAAGAGACGTTTGGAGAGAAAAGAAGCACTTGTATGAATATCAAGAGCTCAGATGGCAACCTAGTTCTAAGCAAAGGGGGGAAGGCAGAAAGGTGGAAGGAGTATATAGAGGGTTTATACAAGGGCGATGTACTTGAGGACAATATTATGGAAATGGAAGAGGATGTAGATGAAGATGAAATGGGAGATAAGATACTGCGTGAAGAGTTTGACAGAGCGCTGAAAGACCTGAGTCGAAACAAGGCCCCGGGAGTAGACAACATTCCATTAGAACTACTGATGGCCTTGGGAGAGCTAGTCATGACAAAACTCTACCATCTGGTGAGCAAGATGTATGAGACAGGCGAAATACCCACAGACTTCAAGAAGAATATAATAATTCCAATCCCAAAGAAAGCAGGTGTTGACAGATGTGAAAATTACCGAACTATCAGTTTAATAAGTCACAGCTGCAAAATACTAACGCGAATTATTTACAGACGAATGGAAAAACTGGTAGAAGCGGACCTCGGGGAAGATCAGTTTGGATTCCGTAGAAATGTTGGAACACGTGAGGCAATACTAACCTTACGACTTATCTTAGAAGAAAGATTAAGAAAAGGCAAACCTACGTTCCTAGCATTTGTAGACTTAGAGAAAGCTTTTGACAACGTTAACTAGAATACTCTCTTTCAAATTCTGATGGTGGCAGGGGTAAAATACAAGGAGCGAAAGGCTACTTACAATTTGTACAGAAACCAGATGGCAGTTATAAGAGTCGAGGGGCATGAAAGGGAAGCAGTGGTTGGGAAAGGAGTGAGACAGGGTTGTAGCCTCTCCCCGATGTTATTCAATCTGTATATTGAGCAAGCAGTAAAGGAAACAAAAGAAAAATTCGGAGTAGGTATTAAAATTCATGGAGAAGAAGTAAAAACTTTGAGGTTCGCCGATGACATTGTAATTCTGTCAGAGACAGCAAAGGACTTGGAAGGGCAGTTGAACGGAATGGACAGTGTCTTGAAAGGAGGATATAAGATGAACATCAACAAAAGCAAAACGAGGATAATGGAATGTAGTCAAATTAAATCGGGTGATGCTGAGGGGATTAGATTAGGAAATGAGACACTTAAAGTAGTAAAGGAGTTTTGCTATTTAGGGAGTAAAATAACTGATGATGGTCGAAGTAGAGAGGATATAAAATGTAGACTGGCAATGGCAAGGAAATCGTTTTTGAAGAAGAGAAATTTGTTAACATCGAGTATAGATTTAAGGGTCAGGAAGTCGTTTCTGAAAGTATTTGTATGGAGTGTAGCCATGTGTGGAAGTGAAACATGGACGATAACCAGTTTGGACAAGAAGAGAATAGAAGCTTTCGAAATGTGGTGCTACAGAAGAATGCTGAAGTTAAGGTGGGTAGATCACGTAACTAATGAGGAGGTATTGAATAGGATTGGGGAGAAGAGAAGTTTGTGGCACAACTTGACTAGAAGAAGGGATCGGTTGGTAGGACATGTTTTGAGGCATCAAGGGATCACAAATTTAGCATTGGAGGGCAGCGTGGAGGGTAAAAATCGTAGAGGGAGACCAAGAGATGAATACACTAAACAGATTCAGAAGGATGTAGGTTGCAGTAGGTACTGGGAGATGAAGAAGCTTGCACAGGATAGAGTAGCATGGAGAGCTGCATCAAACCAGTCTCAGGACTGAAGACCACAACAACAATAACCGCCTAGTGCCAGTTATCTAAAGTTCCTCAATATTATAACTGCTTTTATTCTCTTAAGGCCATGGTCCAAGATTCAATTCTCTGCCTAACGTTTCGTTTTCCTACTCTGGAGTAGGCTTCAACAACTCATTAAGCAGTTACAGACTCGAACAAGATCATCAAGCCGAACTGTTTATATGTATTACGCAGCGGCCAGTTCCTGACGTCATCAGACTGCTGCCTAACGAGGGAACCTCCCCATCGCACCCCCCTCAGATTTAGTTATAAGTTGGCACAGTGGATAAGCCTTGAAAAACTGAACACAGATCAATCGAGAAAACAGGAAGAAGTTGCGTATGAAAAAAATAAGGAAACTATACAAACTGAGTAGTTCACGCGCAACATAGGCAACATCAAGGATACTCTGGGTTCAGGAGAGCCGTCGTCCCGTGGTTAGCGTGAGCAGCTGCGGAACGAGAGGTCCTTGGTTCGAGTCTTCCCTTGAGTGAAAAGTTTATTTTCGCAAAGCTATGATCTGTCCGATCGTTCATTGACGTCTCTGTTCACTGTAATAAGTTTAGAGTCTGTGTTTTGCGACCGCACCGCAAAACCGTGCGATTAGTAGACGAAAGGACGTGCCTCTCAAATGGGAACCGAAAACATTTGATCGCAAGTTCATAGGTCAACCGATTCCTCCACAGGAAAACACGTCTGATATATTATATACGACACCGGTGAAGGCATATGCGTCACATGACAGGAATATGTTGTCGACCCACCTAACTTGTACACTTGGCGAGTGGGTAAAAGGATTCTTCTACCTTGCCCGATTTAGGTTTTCTTGTGGACGTGATAATCACTCCCAAAAAAGTGCTGAAAACACAAGAGTTTGTCACATAAACTGCAACAAATGAATGCAACAGTTTCACTGTCGCACAGTTTTCCCTGTGCTCTGTCAAAACATATGTTTTAACGTTTTCAAATTTTTCCGTGTGTAGACTGTCAAATCCATCGGACGGTTAGATAATAATTGTTTGAAAATAAAAAATTAAACTTTTCACTCGAAGGAAGACTTGAACCAAAGACCTCTCAGTCCGTAGCTGCTCACGCTAACCACGGGACCACGGCGCTCCTCAGCTCAGATTATCCTTGATGCTGTATGTCTTGCCCATGGACTACCAGTTTGTAAATTTTGCTTATTTTTTTCATAGTTCCACATAACTTCTTCCTGTTTTCTCGATTGATCTGTGTTCAGTTTTTCAAGGCCTATCCACTGTGCCAACTTATAACTAAATCTGAGGGGTGTGCGATTGGGAGGTTCGCTTGTAAGATATCAGCAGCTACGCAGACACCGACTGTGAAAGTCTGCATTCTGATATCTCAATACTGTTTCGCGAAACGAAGGTCTTCTTCCCTCCATTCCCTCTACCTTCCCTCCATCTGAGTTCAAGGAGCACTTTCGTAATTATCCCGTTTTGATCGAACCTACAAAATTTAGCAGCATACTTCTGAATTGCTTCGATGTCTTCCTTTAATCCGACCTGGTGGAAATCCCAAACACTCGAACAGCACTCAAGAATGGGTCGCACAAGCGTTGTATGCCCAGTCTTCTTTACAGATACGCTAGACTTTGCTAGAATTCTGGCAGTAAACCAAAGTTGGCATTCACCTTTCATACGACCTTACATTCCATATCGCTTTGGAACTTTATGCCTAGATACTTAATCGACGTGACTGTGTGAAGCAGCACGTCATTAATACTGTATTCGCACATTACAGGGTTCTTTCTCCCGCTCATCCGGGCTGACATACATTTTTGCACTTATAGAACACGCTACCATATATCTCTCCCAATAGAATAGCCAGACAACGAAGACCAAAAAGGTCGATTGGGAGAAAAAATTCGTGTAGTCCCAAATTTTTGTACAGTGGTAGGAGGGTGCGCCATGAACTATGTGCTGAAAATCCTTATCGTTAGGGTGTAATAGTGCGAGGTCGGGGTATCTTTAAAGGTTACATCTTAAGGTTTTTCTTGAATATCTCGGAAACCGAGGCTTCCCGCGAAAATTTCCCAGTAAGAAGAAAATACATAATATTTCCTACAAAAAAGGCCCCATTCATTTTTTCTCTTGAACCAATAATATACGCGTTGCAGGGGATGTAAACATCGCAAATTATTTAAAATAGTGTTTTAATAGTATAAATCGATGTTTATTGTTAAATGAAGTGGATTAAAACCAAATATTAAAAGTGTGTACCACATCGAAGTGCAGTGGAGTAGCTTTATGGGATAACTGTGTTCTGAGGAGGGGTGCGAAGGTTAGAAGCGTGAGAAATAATAGGCCACTGGATTGTGGTCATGCACGTCCCCCCTTTGTTGGTTTGCAACCTGAAGAGCGAGCAGACGAGTTCCCACTCTCTCTACACCATTATGTCACAAAAAGCCACTACAGGGTATTTTACAAAGCTATACTAACCCTTCTGGAGCTCGCCTCGTGTATCACTTAACACACAGTGTGCAGACACTCCTGCAGGGGGTGTTTATTTTCCACAAAGAGTGTTAATGGTTCAAATGGCTCTGAGCACTATGGGACTTAACATCTGAGGTCGTTAGTCCCCTCGAACTTAGAACTACTTAAACCTAACCAACCTAAGGACATCACACACATCCATGCCCGAGGCAGGATTCGAACCTGCGATTGTAGCGGTAGCGCGGTTCCAGACTGAAGTGTCTAGAACCGCTCGGCCCCTCCGACGACAAAGAGTGTTATCACTGCACTGCACTGATAACACTAATGCAAGAAAGCATACGGTCAGATCAGAATGGAGTTTAGTTTGGGCGAAGGGTGGGGGGGGGGGCGGGAAGAGCACACAGATATTTTGTATCACTGTGCCATGTGTACCAACTACAATAACGAGAAAACTTTCGAGTCAGTTGAGTCTGAGAGCTAAGTTGCAAGAAGTTGTGTTTGGTCTTTTTTCTTAAAAAATAAAAAGTGGAGAAACAGGTGTATTTGTAGGCGCGGTGGGGCTGCACCCCAATAGTCTCCCGCCCTCTCTATTCGCCCCTGCGACATATTCCATGTAAATCTCCGCACACTATCCGAAACTATTAGAAGCGAAACTGGTTGTTAGTCATCCAGTACGGCAGATGAATTTGATACTCTCATGCTTCGAACAGTACTGTTGATAGTGCAGACAATGAAATCAACATTGTTGAACATATATTGCAAGTATTTTACACTTGGGACAGGCTCTTCAGTGTGGCTGACACCTGACAATACCAGGTGTGGAGCTTTTATACCTGATAGCTCACTTAACAACTGCAAATAAACACTCAGCTAATGAAATAAAAATAACTGCACTGTGTAACGTGAGCCCAGTGAAGTTATTTTGTTTAGTCACATAAGAAAAGTGGATGAGGATTGTTGGGAAGGCACAATCTGTTTATACACTGAAACTGAAGCAGCAGTCATAGTGGGGAAGTTACCTTTCCCAGAAGAACGATACAGCTGTCAAACAGGATGCCTAAGAATCTGTCTCCCTCTAGTAGTTGTGTGAAGATTTACATAGATTTGGAATTAATTACTTTTGGTGTTCCTCAAGGTTCCATCTTAGGTCCGTTGCTTTTACTTGTGTAAATTAATGACCTCTCGTCTGTTACATTACCAGACGCTTAGTTTGTTGTGTTTGCAGATGATACAAGCTTTGCAATAAGTAGCAAGTCAAGCACAGATTTAGAAATTGCTACAAATCAATTTTTCACTGACATTAATAAATGGCTTAAAGCATTAAACTTTGAAAAAACCCACTATATGCAGTTCAGAACCTGTAGAAGATTTCCTTCCAACGTGTGTGTAACACATGAAGACATGCAGAACGATGAGGTTGATAGTGTTAAATTCCAGGGATTACAGCTTGATAATAAATTCAGTTGGGAAGTGCATACAAGAAAAATTGCTGAAGCGGCTAAACAAGTCTGTATTTGCAGTGAGAATGGTGTCAGCTGTAGGAGATATAAATGTAACAAAACTTGCATACTTTTCTTACTTTCATTCTATTATGTCATACGGGATCATATTCTGGGATAACTCATCAAACCGAGCAAAAGCTTTTAGCACGCAAAAGCGTGTAATAAGAATCATTCGTGGTTTAAATTCAAGAATATCATGAAGAAACTTGTTCAAAGAACTTTGTATTCTAACCATTGCTCCGTAGTATGTTTAATCCTTAATGAAAGTTGTTGCAAGTCTATTTTCCACCAATAGCTCAATACGAGGCCTGTCTAAAAAGTATCCAATCTTCGGCCAAAACTAATATTTCGAATACCTGACGAGGTTGGGACCCTAATCCCCTTCAAAGTAGGTCCCTTGTACTTGCACACACATAGCCCACCGATCATTCCACTGCTGGAAAGACCTGTGGAAGTTTTCTTTTGGAATGGTGTTCAGCTCTGTCGTCGTGTTCTCCATTATCTCTTCTCTACTCTCAAAACGAGATCCTTTCAGTGGTGTCTTCAATTCTGGAAACAACCAGAAGTGGCAAGGAGCCATGTCTGGAGAGTAGGGAGGTTGACGAACGACTGTAATTCCATGTTTGGCCAAGAAATTTTGGATCAAGTGGGATGAATGTGCAGGGGCGTTGTCGTGATGCAGTTGCCAGTTTTTCGCCATCCACATGTCTGGTCTTTTGTGCTGAACCGCGTCAGGGAGTCTCCGGAGAACATCTTCATAATACTCCTTTGTCACTGTTTGTCTTTCCGGTGCGTATTTGTAATGCACAGTTCCACAGACATCAAAGAAGACAGCCAGCATCGCCTTGATTTTGCTTCGCACCTACTGCACTTTCTTCGACGTTGGAGACTCGGGATGCTTCCATTGCGACGACTGTCTTTTTGTTTCTGGGTCGTACCTGTACACCCATTACTCATCTCCAGTTCCACGGTGTTCAGAAACCCAGGATCAGTGCTGGGACTTGTGCAACGTCTAAACGGGGTCTTTTTGCTCTGGTGACAACTACTTGGCCACGAATTTCGCAGCCTCTCTGTGCATGTTCAAATCATCAAGCAAAATTTCAAGTGCAGAATCTTTACTCATTCCAGCCTCTTGGGAAATCTCCTGCATAATCAAACGACGATCTGCCTCCACCAAATTTTGCACGCTCTCAACAACAGCTGCACTCCGTGCAGTTTGGGGCCTGTCAGAACGCTGGTCACTCTCCGCTGATGTGCGGCCATTTTTGAAGCGGTTGAACCACTGCTTAATTTGCGTTACATCCATCGCATCTTCTCCAAACACCTGCTAAATCTTACGAATTGTTTCACTTTGAGAATCACCAAGCTTTTGACAAAATTCGATGCAGTATCTATGCTCAACACGTTCAGTCATCTTGAGAGAATCGGTAATCCCACGAACACTTTGTGTAGCACCTCGCTCAGCGACCGACAGGCAGCGACTGACGCGCTGGAAGGCGGGGACAAAATTCACGCATGGGCATAAAGGTCTTCCTTTACTGTGTACAGTGGCGCAGCGCTATCGTCTCTATTTTGCGCGGGAAAATCAAAGGTCGGATACTTCTTAGACAGACGTACATAGTATCAATCTAGAAATAAGAACAATCTACATAAAGACCTGAAATCGCTTATCTTGCTCTAAAAGGGGTCCAATGTTCAGGAACACACATTTTCAATAAATTGCCAGCAACAATTAAAAACTTAGTTTCAGATAAAGCACAGTTTAAACACAGTTTGAAAGACTTTTGATAGGCAACTCCGTGTAATCTATAGATGAATATCTTAACAGGAACTGTTAGACCAGCTTAAGTAAAAATGTCTGTTAGGATTCAGTTTTGACAGTACTTTGTCACAACAGTCAAGATTAGGTATTTTGCGTATGGTACAATTATTAGAAGTGCATAACTATGTTTTATTCTGACAGTGTATTAATTCTGTAAATATTAGCAGTTCCAGTTTACTGTAATGTACTCGTATTCAAGTATTTTGACACTTTTCTGACAAATGATCTGGGTAGTGAGTATATATTCAAATCTTTTATGTTTTTTTATGTTATACTTTCCGACGTGTTCCACACCCATGAGAATCATCTCATTTTTCGGTCTACGGAACGAAAACTGAACAAATCTGATCTATCCACATGCATTTCTTGTGTCAGTATTATTAGTAATTCATATTTGTGTTCTAATTAATGTTAACACATTTTGTGGAAATTAAAAACCCTTCGCATGTCTGCACACAGGGTGACCAGTGATTCACAATAGGCGAGCTGCGGTAGTGTCAGTATAACTTTGTGAAACACCTCGTAGTTGCTTTCTGTGACATAGTGTGGTAGAGAGAAGGAGGAATTGCCTGCTCGCTTTTAAGTACGCATACTAATGAAAGAGGGAAGTGCATGACCACAATCCGGCGACTTATCTTCTTTTCTTTCATGTTACAATAATATTATCTTGGAACTCTTCCATTTGGTCCGTGTTTGAATAGAAAAACAGTAATATCAGAAATTGAGTCCGCCTTGATGCGAAACACCTTATTATTCGTTTATTTCTTTATTATCCCAAACTAGTTTCGGCGTCAAACCATACCATTTTCTGCATGTTTTAGATTAAAGAACCCCACTGATGATGGTGATATTTGTCGCCAAAACCAGTTTGGGATAATAAAGAAATAAACGAATAACAAGGTGTTTTGCATCAAGGCGGACTCAATTTCTTATATTACTGTTTCTCTCATGCGTCTAACCTCCGCCTCCTCCCCCTCCTCTTTTTCCACCCTGTTACACCCCCTCAGAACACACTTATCCATCAATATGGCTCTGTTGCACTTAGATATGGTACATACATTTAAAATTCGTTCTTAATCCACTTCATTCAACAATAAACCGATTTGATACCATTAAAACACCATTCGGACCTTTTTTGTAGGAAATTTAATGAAGTTTAATTTTGCACTGTGAAACATTTTCGCTAGGAGCAATGGTTTTAGGAATTCAACAAAAAACTAAAAAAGTGCCCTTTAAACGTCTTACATCCGATCGGTCAGAAGTTTTAGTATTTGCTTAAGACACTGTTCCTTCCACTGTACAAAAATTTGCTACTACAAGAATTTTTCTCCCTAACTTTCCTGCGTTGACTGGATTAAAAATTCTATCCAAGTTCTCCTGTAGCCTACAGTCACTCAAAGACGACCCCTTCTCGCACACTGCAAACAGTCGCAGATTTGTGACCATCCCGTCCGTCAAATCATTTATCTATCCAGAGAACTATAGCGGTCCTGTAACGTTTCCCTGGCGCATTTCTGACGATACTTTTGTTTCCGATGAACACACTTGCTTTCCTAGACAATGTATTAGGTCGTCTTACTTAAAAAGTCTTCTAGCTACTAACTAATCTGAAAATCTATTCTACTCGTACAAGTTCGAGCCTTCGTTAACAGTCTGCAGTGTGGCACTATGTCAACCGCTTTCCGGAAATCTAGGAATACAGAATCTGCCTGCTACCTTTCATCTGTGGTTCGCAGGATATTGTATGACAAGCTGAGTTTCGCACAAGCGATGGTCTGTAATTCCGTGTCGATTTTTGGATAGTAGCTCTTCTCTCTCAATGAAATTTATTGTTCTTCAAAGAATACGCTTAAGAACTCTGCAGAGATGTTATGGATATTGGTCAGTAATTTGGTGGGACGGTTTCTTTACGTTTCTCATGTATGATAGTCACCTGAGCTATTTTCCCGGTGCTTGTGACTTCCCAATGGGCGATATATTCGTGATAAATGCAAGCAAAGTACGTCGGAAAGCACTCTCTATAAAAGGGAACTGAGATTTCTTCTGGACCTAGCGACTAATTGGTTTTCAACTCTCTCAGTTGCTTTTCAACGCAACGATACTTATTTCGGTGTCCTTCTTGAGGGAGTTTGTCCAGCAGTCAAACGAGGTTATATCTGAATTGTTATGACCTGACAACTCCAACCGTTCGGTCATAGCTGTGGGTTCTTTGATTGCTCTGGGAAATGATTGATTGTAATTTGTTCACTTTATTAAATGAATGATAAACATGTTTACTTGACTTTATACATTCCATTGTCACAGGAGTGCGCCTAATACTTAAAACCCTTCTTTGGAGATTAAAGTATTACTTGATTCACATATTTACAAACTCTTCTCTTGAAGTATAGTTCCATCTGAGATACGAATGACGCTTGTGCCCTGACTATATGATGTTGACTGCTTGATCAGAGATCACGAACTGGGCAGAGCGAGTCCATGCTCGCACTATATTGGCCTCCGTGTGATGGCGTTGTGGTGCTGGGAGAAAGAGTATGTCTTCAGGAGCACTTCCCATTCGTCATTATGGATTGCAGCGAGACTTTGCTAAAATCTGTGGTATCAATGCGCATTGACAACTTTGGTGTGGCACCATGATTTTTGGATGATACCGCATGTATGATTCGCTTCCGTAAATTATTTTTTAGAAGCGAATTTTAAAACGCATGCCTTCGGTCCATGAAACCGTGTATAGGGATTTCCAATTTAATTCAAGACATTGTTGCCCGCATCTCGTGGTCGTGCGGTAGCGTTCTCGCTTCCCACGCCCGGGTTCCCGGGTTCGATTCCCGGCGGGGTCAGGTATTTTCTCTGCCTCGTGATGGCTGGGTGTTGTGTAATGTCCTTAGGTTAGTTAGGTTTAAGTAGTTCTAAGTTCTAGGGGACTGATGATCATAGATGTTAAGTCCCATAGTGCTCAGAGCCATTTGAACCATTTGACATTGTTGCAAAGTCTGGAGGCCAGGAACTTTACGCCATCACCTCTCCTATTACTATTACTGGCCAAATATTCGCGGTGAAAATTTCTTCCATCACTAGGACTCGAACTGGCTGCCTCCTAATCGTGCCACAATATCGTACATGAATTAGCTTCCTTAGCAATGGGGTCATGGTAGGTACCTATCTACAACCGTGCTATCAGCTACAAGGATATCCTGTGACATGAAGAGTGCCGCTCTGAAATCAGGGAAGAACAACTAGATGAATTGCATAGTTTTAAGAGTCAATGAACGACTGGCACATACAGGGCTGCCATATTTATGATGTGCTGGGAAAAGGCAACCGAGCTGTGCGCCAGGCTGTTCAACCGGCTCCTTTTTTGCAGCACGTTAAAGGCTGAACGAGGAAACAACAGTAAACAATTGAAGATGTTATTTCAGCAATGTTCTGTAAAGGTGCGTATCCACCTTGACTGCAGAAAAGAGCCAAAACCGCAGCTGCACCAGTCAAACAGCATAATTTCCCGCAGAGTGGCAACTAAGAAAACCCAAGTTATACAAGGTTATTATTAATGAATGAAGCGATCTCACGGATTTTCTGTGGTTTTATTGTTGGATGTATTGTCACAGGGCTTTGCACACACGTAGAAAAACTCAAAAAGGTTTTTTGACGTATTACAACGTGCTCCCTATTGATTCTGCAGATATCAAGTGGACAATCAAGTTCTTCCCACGTTTGGCACAGTATGTTCCTACCTGTTCAAAAGCACTTTTGATATGAGCTCACAGTTTTGGTAAGTTTGTTGATAAAGGAGAAGTAAACACTGAATCTGACACATAATCCTACACAGAAGTATCGCATATAGTTAGGTCTGGACCGCGTGGAGGCCATGACACCAATCGCTGCGATTTACCCTTGAGAGGCATTCTGAAGCTTTAAACTGTACATACCATCGCCGAATGTATCTTTGTTGATCTTAATTCTGAAGTGACGTTGCACTGTTACGGCAGACTGATGTGAATGCGTTTCAGGGACAACATATACTCTCTCGGCGCCTGTCACCCTCTTGACTAACTGCTGACTCCTGCATTCTTGTGGCAGAAACCTCAAGTGCAGCTGCCACAACTTTTTTGAGTTTTTCTAGGCGAGTGAAAATATTTCTATTAACGCAGCTACAGTGAGTTTATGAAATCGCTTCAATCATTTATAGTGAAAGCTAAAGCTGGCGAATATTCGTGTCATAGTCGGCAATATAAAATCTGCAGCTTAGTGGAGTTGCAGACAGTGATTGCTACACGTCACATAGAGTTCTGTAATGATTATTTTAATCATTACATCACTAATGATTATTTTAATCATAATTATTTAATCCGGGCTGTACCAAGAGTCCAAGAGAGAGGGGGTGGGGGTGGGGGGAAGTGCCATCTCTTGCTTCCCAACCCCTCCAGGGACGCCAATAGGTCCATTAGTCTTTTGTCAGTTGTATTGTATTGTACTGTATGGGACTGATGACCTTAGTCAAGTACCATAAGATTTCACACACATTTGAACATTTTTTTTTTTTTTTGTACTGTATGTAATCCGGGGGCCTAGAAACGACGGAGAGGCTCCGTCCCCACCGCAGCCGCAGTGGCCCACAACCCCACTACGACTACCGCAGTCCACTTCACCCCTCCGCCGCCCCACATCGAATCCAGGGTTATTGTGCGGTTCGGCCCAGGGGGACCACTCCCCCCCTCCCCCCAGAGAACGTCTCACACGAGACGAGTGTAACCCCTATGTGGAGAACTTGTTTGTGCAGCAATCGCCGACATAGCGTAGCTGAAAAATGGCTCTGAGCACTATGGGACTTAACATCTATGGTCATCAGTCCCCTAGAACTTAGAACTACTTAAACCCAACTAACCTAAGGGCAGCACACAACACCCAGTCATCACGAGGCAGAGAAAATCCCTGACCCCGCCGGGAATCGAACCCGGGAACCCGGGCGTGGGAAGCGAGAACGCTACCGCACGACCACGAGCTGCGGACTAGTGTAGCTGAGGCGGAGTAAGGGGAACCAGCCTGCATTCGCCGAGACAGATGGAAAACCGCCTAAAAAGCATCCACAGACTGGCCAGCTCACCGGACTTCGACACAAGTCCGCCTGGCGGATTCGTGCCAGGGACCAGGCATTCCTTCCCAATCCGGAAAACCGTGCGTTAGACGGCACGCTAACCAGGCGGGCTCTTTTGTCAGTTACGTGGAGTAGTCTTGAAAAATTGTTGATTATCACTTCGAAAAAAAAAATCAAGCTACGACCGTGATTCTCGGTGATGTATTTGTCTTCTTCTACATATTCATCCTTCGATGCGACACATTTTTCCCAAGGGTATATTACTTTTGGAGAAGCTGGTGTCAGAAGTCTGCATTTTGGCTGCAAGGTAATATCAGCTCGTCGTCATTCTGGAAATGCCTGCCATGCAGTGGTTTATTTATTTGAAGAAAGAGGAAGAAGTCAGTGGGAGTCACGTCAGGACAATAGGGGGTAAGCCCAAATTCGATGGCCCAATGAAACAGCGGGTGTGACTGCTTGCTGCGCAGTATGAGCTAATGCGTTGTCGTGGAGCACAAACACCTCTTCTACATCTATATCTACATGCATACCCAGAAAGGCACCGTAGGATGCGTGGCGGAGGGTACCCTGTACCACTACTAGTTGCTTTCCTTCTGTTTCACTCCCAAACAGAACGAGGGGGTAACGACTGCCCATATGACTCCGTACGACCCCTAATTTCTCTTATGTTCGTGGTTGTTACACATATTCTGTCTTGGCGGCATTAGGATCGTTCTGCAGTTAGTTTCAAATGCCGGTTCTCTAAATTTTCTCAATAGCGTTCCTCGAGAAAAACGTCTCCTTCACTCCATGGATTCCAATTTGAGTTCCCGAAGCATCTCCGTATTAGTTGCGTATCGGTATAAAATCTAGCAGCCCACATCTGAATTTCTTCGATGACTTTAATCCGACTTGATGGTGATCCCAAACATAATGTGAGTTGTTCCCGCACACGTCCATCAAATCAGCATGGATTGTTGCGGTGTTGTTCACCTTCGAATATAGGAAATGAATTACCTTATGAAACTCCGCTTTACCGATGGGCTATGCCTTATTGTTTTGGCTCCTCTGTATCTACACCTACGTGACTACTTTTTAATTCACAATTAAGTGCTTGGAAAAGGGTTCATCGAACCACCTTCATGCCATTTCAATCTCGAATAGCACATGAAAAACGAAGAAGTAAATCTCTCCGCGCGAACTCTGATTTCTCTTATTTTATCATGGTGACCGTGACTTCCTATGTAGGTGGCCGCCAACAGAATATTTTCGAATCAGACGAGAAAGTAGATGATTAAAGTTTCTTGAAAAGATCCTGTCACAACGAAAAACGCCTTCGTTTTCATGACTGCCACTCCAGTTCGGTATCATATCCGTTGCAGTCTCTTTTTTATTTCGTGATAATACAAAACGAGCTGCTCTTATTTGAACTTTTTCGGTGTCCTTCGTCAACCCTATCTGATGCGGATCTCACAGTGAACAGCGCTACACCAGAGAAGGACAAACAAGAGTAATGTAGGAAATCTTACTCGTAGACCTGTTGCACCTTCTAAGTGTTCTGTAAATAAAACGCAGTCTGCTTTGGTTTCCTGATAACGTCATCTATGTGATCATTCCAAGTTACTTGTAACTGTAATCCCCAAGTATTTAGTTTAATTCAAACGGCGTGCCACGTTATTGTGTCGCGAGACTGCAGACGTGTACTTGAAAATAAAAAATTAACTACATAACTTTATTGAGATGATACTTAAAACTTTATGACTACGACTCGTATAAACTAGATTTTACCGAGCGAGCTAACGCACTGATTAGTTAATGCAGTGGACTCAGTCCGAGAACAGAGGGATTAAAATGTGTCCGACTATCAATATTTAGGTTCTTCCGTCATTATCCTAAATTTGTTATGGCGAATGTCTCAGGGGTTCATTTCAAGTGGGAATCGCCGACTTCCATTCACATCCTTGTCCATTCTGTTCCTAATGACGTCACCGACAATAGGACGTTGAAATCTAATCCGCCTTCTTCTCCTTTTATATCACATTTTATACAAATTTCTCACTAACGATTTGGGAAAAAATCTGACGGTAGTCCGAGCAAGGATCAAAGAGGATTTGAAAGAGTGTATAATTAGGTGTGATCGAGATTGAATTTTTCGACATCTTTGCTTTATGAAGAATTTTACTTCTCACTTTATGACGAAAGAAAGTCTCCAAAACGCGCAGTAATTAAAGAGTATTATATTTTCATTAATGGCTACAAAGTTACTCGTTATAGTATGCACAACATTGATTCTAATTTGAAGCACGTTTGATTGTGGATGGCATTTTTTTGCAGAACATCAACAGACAATAGATGAAATTAATGAAGCAAACAGGAGTTTAACGCTGAAAATTAATATGGTAAGATCAAAAGTATGTGTAACTGCTAAACAGAAAGAAATGAATTGAAGGATACCAACGACATTACTGAACCTGCATTCAGTGAAATTTGGAACGAAAACTGAATGGATACAAAAAGAGAAGCGGAGAATAAAAGTGATTTGGAGTTTATCTGGACGATTGAATATTGAATTCAAAAATAACTGTTCTCTGTGATTGAAATGGAAAGTCAATATTAGTCGAACTCTAGTTCTTGCCTTTGATAGTGACACATGGAAATTAAACGTGCAAACTGTCCGACAGCTGATTGTCGCGAAATGAGAAAGGAAGACGAATGGGTAAGAGGATAGTAAGGACTTCAGGATGTAATGCGGGAGTCATTTAGACTTAAGCCAGGTTTTGATTTTATAAGTTTGTTAGTGATGCGTAAACATTACGAATCAGCATACTATTTTACTGTATGAGTTACTTAAACAAAACTGTATGGGCAGCTTCTTGATTCCTTCATTGAAAAAGGAAGAGGGGGCAGTCCAGGTTGGCAAGTCACTCGGCAGCGTGATAGCTGAATTTTCACAGTCCTGGTATATCCTTCGGGGGCCTTGACATGTGGAAGCCACAGAGGTGTAAATAGGAACCGTGAAAAGAATTTGCAATGAATTCCTTGGAGTCGTGATTTTCCATGTCGAAGCAGAACGCTCGAAATGGACTACCGGCGCCCTGTCCTGCGATGGGCAGCTTTCACATTGACGAACAGCTTGCAGTGGTACGCCGCTTTCATCGCTCTTCTGTCGTGAAGAATATCAATGAACGACGCGCCATTTGAATACCAAACGACAGACGCTGGGACTCTCGCTGCTGATGCGCCAGTTCTGGCCTTGACTGGTGGCCCTCTCTCACCTTTACCTCCGCTCCATACTCCTCTTGTTCAATGTCGTGCAGCGGTAAATCATTGTCTCGCCGCAGGCTACAATATGTCTTACGAACACTCTTCCTGTCTTTCTTCACTTGACGAAAAAGACGCTGACAGTTGCGCAAATGAACATTTCCCTGTGTAGGGACGTAACTACAGTCTCTTAACAACAAACGGTGAGTGAGGAGGGAAGATACATGCTCTGAGGGGTGATCGTATTAGTGGTTATGAACGAAAATCTTCATATGGACATACGCTCTACTCCGAATGGTTTCCGGTATAGAACACAGTTAATGTACACTGTGCCTCGCGGGGTAGCTGCTAGGTCTGGATCGTCTTGTCACGGTCCGCGCGGCTTGCCCCGGCGGATGTTCGAGTCCTCCATCGGGCATGGGTGTGTGTGTTGTCCTTAGCGTAAGTTAGTTAGATTAAGAAATGCGTAAGCGTAGGGACCGATGACCTCAGCAGTTTGGTCCCATAAGACCTTACTACGAATTTCCAAAAGTATACACTGTTACTTATTTTCTGTATTATTCAAACTTTGTCCTTGTAGAGGAAGTTGGGAGGAATAATTTGAAACATGACACTTGTAGTCTATCAAGTCAGGTATATCTCAAAGTGGCCTTCAAAAACTACCTAAGCTACAGGGCATGCGCGTCACGCGAGATTTTCAGTATTCACGCGCTCTCTCCGCACATAGAGAAAATTTGAATAGACGTTTTTTGTGGGAAATTTAATGTAGTTTAATTTTGTTCCGCGATGTGTTTCCCCTGGATGGTGCGGTTTTCGAGTTATTAAGGAAAAACGTAGAAAAGTAATATTAAATGCGTTCTGTCCCGGAAACCATTCGTAATAAGGCAATGTTCATAATGAATGACGCTATTTGTTCAGAACCACTAATAATATCACCCCTCAAAGAATTTCTTTCCTCTTGACTCACCCTGTATGTACTATATACATAAGCACTGTAAACAGGTATTCGTGTCCGCACCAGTGCACGTTCAAATGGTTCAAATGGCTCTAAGCACTATGGGACTTAACATCTGACGTCATCAGTCCCCTACTCCGTAAACCTAACTAATGTAAGGACATCACACACATCCATGCCCGAGGCAGGATTCGAACCTGCGACCATAGCAGCCGCGTGGTACCAGTGCACGTGACGAATATTGCACATAGTATGTTATTCGCTTGGAAAAAGAACTCGCACGTTCTACAGTATCATAGGTGCTGTACCATACAGCAGAAGGGCTGTATGTACGCCTAGGGTACTCGGTACCAGTGTGCTGTTTTACTGCGCCTTGTATACGAGACAGCTTTGATATTTGTGCTTAGAATTTCTTACCAACGTCAACCGTTCTGGAAATAGACGAAAGTAGTCAGGAAACGTCGTTACGTACTGTAGTGCCTCATTTTAAGATGTTTATTACAGACGGTGGGCCGGCCGCTGCGGCCAAGCGGTTCTAGGCGCTTCAGTCCGGAACCATGCGGCTGCTAAGGTCGCAGGATCGAATCCCGCCTCGGGCATGGATGTGTTTGATGTCCTTAGGTTAGTTAGATTTACGTAGTTCTAAGTCTAGGGGACTGATGACCTCAGATGTTAAGTCCAAAAAAATGTTCAAATGTGTGTGAAATCTTATGGGACTTAACTGCTAAGGTCATCAGTCCCTAAGCTTACACACTACTTAACCTAAATTATCCTAAGGACAAACACACACACCCATGCCCGAGGGAGGACTCGAACCTCCGCCGGGACCAGCCGCACAGTCCATGACTGCAGCGCCTCAGACCGCTATTTTTTTTTTTTTTTTGCATCTGACTCAGTTTTTTTTATTTTTTTATTTCAGAGGGCAGCTAACCCTCTGACCGAACACGCTGAGCTACCGTGCCGGCTCGGCTAATCCCGCGCGGCTGTTAAGTCCCATAGTTCTTAGAGCCATTTGAACCATTACAGACGGTGGATGTGGACAAAGGTGTATTAATCAGTAGCGATTATAAATTATTTTCTTCCTTGAAGCCGCGTGTTTAGTTGCGAATAAATGGTGTCAATCCTGAGGTAAAAATGTCTCATTCATAACCTACTCACCTGTCAGTTCAAGAAGTTTCGAGAGTGGATTAATAAAAACACAGAAACCTTCAGACGGTGTTTTTAATGCTTCGAGTGTTCTACATAGTCGGGTGTTCCCCCCACCTTCCCACTTGAGTGCAACCCACAGAACGTTCAGACAAGCATGTGAAAATATCGGAAAAGCCCTTCATTGGGGTTGGTGTTCAACTCGCGCGTCACATTCGCACCTGCCCCGGCCTTGGCGGATCATCACAGAACCATTCTGCGCTTTGTCATTTTGTGACAGATTCGTGTCACCCGTGGTGACTTCCTCCAGAAAAGGACTACCCACGTTTTCCCATTGAATCAAGTCGCAGCAGGGATCCACGTCTCAGTCTTCTGTTTGCGAGAGTCAAGTTGTTGGAACAAACATTTCACATACTTTTCTCATTCTGGAGAATGTCTCGAATAATGTCTGGAATACTTATTTTAGACAGTTCAGTTTGTTGCTCCATTGCGATTTGTGACTCAAGAATAGGAATAAAATTAAATCTCGAAACTTTTTGATCTTGTAGCCGGCTGGCTCCGTCACACTGCCGCATTTGCAAAGCTCGTCGGAGAGTTGTTTTGTAGTTTTGATACGTCTGTTAGGAAATCAGCGTTCGGTGCGAAGTTTTAATCATAAGTTGTATGTTACGTCAAGCAGTTTGTTGAATGATGCTTTGATGCTAGCCCTTTCTGCCAACGCCCTTCGTAAGAGCTGCGTTAAATTACTGTAGGGTTCAGCTTCCTTTTTAAGACCATCGCTAGATTTCATGCATTGTATTAATTACTCTTATGAATTATGTTTGTCAGAGTCTTAAGACCGTCTATAAATCTTTTTGTATCTACTGATACGTCATAGTTCCCAGCTTGTCGCGTTGGGTTTTGTGGGTTGAGTGTCGCTTAAGGAGGAACTCACGGAATAAGTTTTTAAAGCCTGCCACCGTAGCATGCTGTGGACCAAAAAATTTTAGATGATCTCAACTCTGATGCATCTTCTCTTCATAAGCGAAAACCAGGAACCACGAAGCTCGACACCTTCCTCTTCTCCATTACAATTTCTTCCGTATGGGGTAATCTCTGTCCAACCTCCGCTCGTGGCTACCATGACCTGGGTCTTATCAAACAGGAACATGTGGTTTCCTCACTTAAAGCGCGATCCGTACAGCTGATTTGCCCAATTGTTTACTTCGACTAATGTTTTTATGTTCCACTATTCGTTTTTCCACTATCCTCGTCGTATTATGGATTTCCATTTTTGCAAATAAGAAAGGAATATCTAAAGTTGCCCGCACGCCAGTCGTTAGTAGAAACTTAGATTCATAGGAGACCGATTAGCTGTGAGCAGATCTGTGGGCAGATGAGAGTGGGAACTGAGAAGAAAACTATGAAGAAACGAACAGCTATGAGTAAAGGCATCTGTAGAAGGGAGCAGATGGATAAATCAGCTAGAACCGAATATTTCCACATACAGATCTGAAATGAATAGACAACATTAAGTACACTGTGTCCAGTGCATTGGAAGAATTATATGGGAAAAGAAGCACGGACTGATGAAAGGGAGACTGAAGAAGAAGTACGCAAGCACGCGCGCGCCCGTGCTCTCGAGCACACATACACACACACAAACACACAAATACATATTTTTAAAAATACGTTTCATTCCCTCCCCTTAAAAGTAAAATGGGCTGGTAGAATAATGACCCAGTGGAGACTCAAGAACTGTTCAGCCAAACACGATGCGAGCTAGTGGTAAAGTGGAGGAGTGTCAGTTGGGAATATTTGGGATGGGATTTCCAGTTCCGGCATTTGCCTTGCAACAAAGGGAGACCTCCAGAAAACCTTGGTCAGAATGGGGATGCGAGCCACTTTTAACTCTGGGGCGGTATGTCTCAGATAAAAAGTAAAAAAAACCTGAAAGCCTAGTGTGTGAAATTATGTTCGGTTATGTGTACTCAGAGTAAAGCCAATGATTTACTATATATAGACACACATACAAACGCGCGCGCGCGCGTGCCAAACAGATTTGTAGTAACATAACCAAAGACCCAAAGCTCGGGAGAGGAAGAAAGAGAGAGAGAGAGAGAGAGAGAGAGAGAAAGAAAGAAAGAGAGAGAATCCAAATTATGCTCCAAGAGTAAGAGTAGAACAACTGAACATCACACGCATCCAGGCACTTAGTACGAACATGAACATCGTGTTTCACAGGGCTGGCGCCTAAGGAGTTACAGTGCTGTCGATAGTGAGTTGTACAGAATTTTTTGGCGGTTTTTCTCGTGTTTGGAACATGTTGTGGTATTCAGTCCAGAGACTGGTTTGATGCAGCCCTCCATGCTGCTCTAGCCTGTGCAAGCTTCTTCATCTCCAAGTACCTACTGCAACCTACATCCTTCTGAATCTGCGTAGTGTATTCGTCTCTTGGTCTCCCTCTACGATTTTTACCCTCCACGCTGCCCTCCATTCAACCGGTCCCTTCTTCTGTGGCACAAATTCCTCTTCTCCCCTATTCTATACAGTACATCCTCATTAGTTACGTGATCTACCCGTCTAATCTTCAGCATTCTTATGTAACACCACATTTCGAAAGCTTCTATTCTCTTCTTGTCTAAACTATTTATTGTCCATGTTTCACATCCATACATGGCTACACTCCATACAAATACTTTCAGAAAACACTTCCTGACATTTAAATCTATTCTCGATGTTAACCAATTTCTCTTCTTCAGAAATGCTTTCCTTGCCATTGCCAGTTTACATTTTATTTCCTCTCTGCTTCGACCATCATCATTTATTTTGCTCCCCAAATAGCAAAACTCATCTACTACTTTAAGTATCTCATTTTCTAATTCACTCTGCATCACCTGATTTAATTCGACTACATTCCATTATCCTCGTTTTTCTGTTGTTGATGTTCATCTTATATCCTTCTTTCAAGACAGTGTCCATTTTGTTTAACTGCTCTTCCAGGTCCTTTGCTGTCTCTGACAGAATTACAACGTCATCGGCAAACCTCAAAGTTTTTATTTCTTCTCCATGGATTTTAATCCCTACTCCAACTTTTTCTTTTCTTTCCTTTACTGCTTGCTCAGTATATAGATTGAATGACATCGAGGATAGGCTACAACCCTGTCTCACTCCCTTCCCAGCCACTGCTTCCCTTTCATGCCCCTCGACTCTTATAACTGCCATCTGGTTTCTGCACAAGCTCTAAATACCCTTTCGCTATCTGTATTTGGCCCTTGTCACCTTCAGAATTTGAGAGAGAGTATTCCAGTCAACATTGTCAAAAGCTGTCTCTAAATCTACAAATGCTAGAAACGTAAGTTTGTCTTTCCTTAATCTATCTTCTAAGATAAGTGGTAGGGTCAGTATTGCTATATATAGACGCCCACACACCCACGCACGTGTGTGTAAGAATTTTAAATACCTTCAGAGAACAAACTTTCGCAGATAGTTTACAGTTTGTTATTTTCTTTAGTTTTACCCATCTTTCAGAGCAAACATCTTGTTGCAGATGACGTGCTACCTAGCAAGAACTAACGATTGTGCTGCGAATCATATAAACTTGTATTATTAAAAAAATCAGAACTGTATCAACGAAAAATTTAAGGTCT
This sequence comes from Schistocerca serialis cubense, assembly GCF_023864345.2. Taxonomy (NCBI): domain Eukaryota; kingdom Metazoa; phylum Arthropoda; class Insecta; order Orthoptera; family Acrididae; genus Schistocerca; species Schistocerca serialis. The sequence continues at coordinate 627,445,611 of NC_064642.1, read as the reverse complement.
AATGTTGCACTGTCGTTGTCATTTTTCAAATATAAAAAAAAATTTCAGATGATGTAGATATGTTGAAATATGTTTGGATGAATAAATAAAAAATGTGATTTGTAATTACAGGCAGAACCCACTCCTACAGTGAATTTACTAACACAGTATCATGCTTAGGCTTTGAATTGCAAAAGACCGACAAACAGAATGTGGACAGAACTGTGGAAACATCAAAAACACAACACATTGCCATACCAAATGCGGTCTAGGAAATCCGTTGGCATTCAAAACAGTCTCCATTCGTCTCGGATTGGATAAATACAGGTTCTGTATGGCTTTCAAGGCAATCTCATACCATTCCTCCCGGAAAAAAAAACGGGAAGTTCAGGTAACGATGATGGAGATGGACAGAAAACAAGCACCCTTCTCTCCAAAGTAGACCACAAAGGTTCAATAATATTGAGATATTGCAGCTGGGGTGGCCGGGGGGAAATGCGACAGTTCATCCTGGTGCTCACAAAACCAGTCATGGACGATGTGATCTATGTGAGCATGGGACCTGTCGTCTTCGAACACAGCATCACCGCTGGCGAATAATCATTGAACCATGGGATGGATATGATCAGCCAGAACGCTCACATAATCCTTAGCAGTAATGTGACCTTGTTGAGTAACCATGTGGTGCTTGGAACTTCACGGTATGGTTGCCCTAATTATCACCTGCATCTACATCTACAGTTATACTCCGCAAGCCACCCAACGGTGTGTGGCGGAGGACACTTTACGTGCTACTGTCATTACCTCCCTTTCCCGTTCCAGTCGCGTATGGTTCGCGGGGAAGAACGAGTGCCGGAAACCCTCCGTGCGCGCTCGAATCTCTCTAATTTTACATTCGTGATCTCCTCTGGAGGTATAAGTAGGGGGAAGCAATATATTCGATACCTCATCCAGGAACGCACCCTCTCGAAACATGTACAGCAAGCTACACCGCGATGCAGAGCGCCTCTCTTTCCGAGTCTGCCACTTGAGTTTGCTAAACATCTCAGTAACGCTATCACGCTTACCAAATAACGCTGTGACGAAACGCGCCGCTCTTCTTTGGATCTTCTCTATCTCCTCTGTCAACCCGACCTGGTACGGATCCGACACTGATGAGCAATACTCAAGTATAGGTCGAACGAGTGTTTTGTAAGCCACCTCCTTTGTTGATGGACTACATTTTCTAAGGACTCTCCCGATGAATCTCAACCTGGCACCCGCCTTACCAACAATTAACTATATATGATCATTCCACTTCAAATCATTCCGTACGCATACTCCCAGATATTTTACAGAAGTAACTGCTACCAGTGTTTGTTCTGCTATCATATAATCATACAATAAAGGATCCTTCTTTCTATGTATTCGCAATACATTACATTTGTCTGTGTTAAGGGTCAGTTGCCACTCCCTGCACCAAGTGCCTATCCGCTGCAGATCTTCCTGCATTTCGCTGCAATTTTCTAATGCTGCAACTTCTCTGTGTACTACAGCATCATCCGCGAAAAGGCGCATGGAACTTCCGACAGTATCTACTAGGTCATTTAACTCCCGTCCTGCTTCATTCTAAGGAAGTATCTCGGCCAGAAGTCCAAAACAGTGGTCAGTAGGACTCACCCGACCAAATGACTTTCTTCCATTACAGTCCAGGTTTTATAGCGTCGGCACCACGCTTTCCTGTTACGGGCATTTGCATCACTGATGAGTGGTTTTGGAATACCAGATTGCCCTGCTATTCGCTGCTTACGCGCCTCTCTTCGTATTGTTTTAGGACTGACAAGTTTCGCGAGTGTGACATTCGGTTCTGCAGTGAAATATGCAGCTGTCGTCCTTTTAGTTTTCATCAGAATCCTCTTCAATGACCGTCTGTCACGATCACCCACTTGCGTTCGCGTCGCGACTTTGCGGATGACGTTTTGCCGCTTTTCCTGTATGCGTTAAAAATCTTCTGTACGGTGCCTCTTTGAAACACCAAACACTTCTGCTATCTTAGTTGCGGAAGCACACCGCCAAACGAGCGCCAACAAATTGTCCACATTCGAAATCACTTAGCTTCGACATAACTGCACTCAACTACATAGGACACCGTTCTGACCACGACTGCCACCTGAAACGTATTGAGGACATTGAACGGGTGCCGTTCGTGATCAGACACAACAGCGCAACCTGCACGCTTGGCTAGCATCTGCATTTATGTTCAGGCATACGTTTCTCGTAGTCTTTCCATGTTTTCGTCCAAAACCTGTAAGAGGGGCGTTTGAAAAGTCCGTGCAAAATTAAATTTTAGACTTGTACACTTTGTCCAACGCTGTTCTAATTTGTTGATCCCTTCCGAATAACAGGAATTGTCCAAGTCTGAAAAATAGCTATTAGTTGATGCAATGACCTCCTCGTTTTAATAAAGTCTTTGTCCCACTAGCCATTTCTTCAAATTGGGTAACAAACAGCAGTCCGAGGGAGCCAAGTCTGGAGAATAGGGGGGATGTGAAACGAGTTGGAATCCTATTTCCATTATTTTTGTGACCGCAACTGCTGAGGTGTGTGCTGGTGCATTGTTGTGATGGAAAAGGACTTTTTCGGGGTCCAATCGCCGGCGTTTTTCTTGCAGCTCGGTTTTCAAACGGTCCAATAACGATGAATAACATGCAACTGTAATAGTTGTACCCTTTTCCAGATAGTCGATAAGGATTATCCCTTGTGAATCCCAAAAGACAGTCGCCATAATCTTTCTAGCCGAAGGAATGGTCTTCGCCTTTTTTGGTGCAGACTCTCCCATGGTAACCCATTGTTTAGATTGTTGTATGGTCTCACGAGTATAGTAATGCATCCATGTTTCATACACAGTGACGAAACGACGCTTAAAATCCTGCGAATTCTTCCTGAACAGCTGCAAACCATCCTTGCAACACTTCACACGATTCTGTTTTTGGTCAAGTGTGAGCAATCACGGAACCCATCTTGTGGATAGCTTTCTCATGTCCAAATGTTTGCGGAAAATATGGTGTACCTATTCATTCGTGATGCCCACAGCATTAGCAATCTCATGCATCTTAACTCTTCTGCCATCCATCATCATATCATGGACTTTATCAATGATTTCTGGAGTAGTAACCTCTACAGGGCGTCCAGAGCGTTCAGCATCACTCGTGCCCATATGGCCACTCCGAAAATTTTGAAACCACTTATAAACTGTTCTAATCGAAGGTGCAGAGTCACAGTGATGTTTATCAAGCTTCTCTTTAGTCTCCTGAGGCGTTTTCCTTTCATAAAGTAATGTTTAATCGCCACACGAAATTCTTTTTCGTCCATTTTTTGACAATCCCCCGACTTTCTTGATTCACACGAATGCCAAACACAAAGAAGTAGACCAGTACTGCTGAAACTTGGTGTGCGTTCTTTCCAAAGATGCTACTAACTAAATATGACCTGATACGCGCTGGTGGTGCCATCTCTCGGGCTTTGCACGGACTTTTCAAACGCCCCTCATATACGTCAAAACATCCTGAGAGGACACTCCATCACCATTTCAGCTGGGCCACTTGTACCAAGGATGAGGCTAGATTAACAGTAGATGTCCTGACCGACGTAAAGCACGTACCACGGAATATCGCTCGAATATGTCAGCGCATCAGATGTTAGTGACAAGCCCCTTTCGACAGATAAAGACAGCAAATCGTGCATTGTTCTCAAACTAGCCAATTAATATTATTTCTGTTTCAGTACTTAAATTTATTGTAGTATAAGTAATTCTGTCATGTTTGCAGTGCGATGTAAGCAATGGAAACTAAACTCCAAGGGTGATAATTGAACGAAGGAACTCAAGTTTTCTGTACCACTCAAAATCCATTTCCATGGAGTACAAACGCTCTGAATAAGGCGTAACGTATGAAGTTCACGACGCCGTAGTACAGTTTGAACGAGAGTTGCCACAAGGGACTCACAAGACCACTTTAATCTCTTATCTCGGATTACAATTAAAATATACAAAACATAAATGAAATCGATAAACTCATTTAAATACATAAGACATCAGATTTTGTTTCTTCTCGTTTCAGTATTAACGTTAGTAGCAACACAACGCTAAAAGTAATCTTACACAATTATCCTTCAGTGGTCGTTGCATGGGCATAACTCTGGAGACTCCGGAATGGAGGTCACCCATGGTCCCCAGATCAGAGACAGAAAAAACTGAAACAGAAAAGGAAAGTGGAAAAATGGAAAATACGACATGCAAGCTATGTATGTCCACAAATGACCATAGCTGTGTCCCGGAACTATCCTTATTATTGAATTTTACAACGGCTCTCGTGGGAATTACGTATACCTTACAGGTATGAAAAGAACAAATACGGGATCGAGCTTACAAAACAAAGAGCGGAAGAAATAACAGGAGCCTAGGCACGGAAACGTCCAATCAACATGACTGACTCAGCACAACTTTTATAAGTTAAAAATTAAGACAGTCTTGATCTCATAAAAACGTTTATTATAATGGTGAACAGTTTGTGTCTATTTTCAGACTATCTTCAGACTATTCTCCAGTGATGGCAGGTAGGACTGTTGGTATTTCAAAAAATAATGGGAATCCGATATACCGATATTTTAAAAAATATCATTATCGGCCCACAATATGTCGAAAAAAGTATCGGCATATCGATACATCGACAGAAAAAATATCGACGGTCCGACCCACAAAAGTCAGCTGCACATAGTAAATATACTGCCGGTTTTAAAGCTCATTATTTAAGTATTGATTTATTATTATATCTTCTGTACATAAACAAGCTAGCAGCCTGCTTATCCCCCTTAGAACAAAAGTTTAAAGGGAAACGATGCGCCGGCCGCGGTGGTCTCGCGGTTCTAGGCGCTCAGTCCGGGCATGGATGTGTGTGATGTCCTTAGGTTAGTTATGTTTAAGTAGTTCTAAGTTCTAGGGGACTGATGACCTAAGATGTTAAGTCCCATAGTGCTCAGAACCATTTGAACCATTTGGAAACGATGCAAGTTAACGCTTAGCGATAACCACTTTGCTAAGAATGGTAACTGCGTGTAAGTGGCACAATAAAAGGTGTCCGTCGTTCGGTTTCGGCACACATCGGACATGTCCGGAACCCTACATGCCGACTTATATGTTTTCTCATTTCTGCAAACGCCAGCAACCTAGCAGCTGAGGTGTCAAAATTGCATAGTGAAGCTAAACGTTGCAGTTTCTGCTTCTATCGTCGAGCGCCGAACATGTCAGCATTTCCCCCTGCACGTCCCCGCCCAACGCAAGACCAATATTGTCATTTAGATTTTCAGCAACTGTTTTTGAAAAATGCCGATGTGAAGAAGTAGCACACTAATTGCGTTAAAAATTGCTTCACACAGTCAAAGAGAACAATTGGGCGTGATGAAATTTCAATAAGTAGTGAGACTCCTTCACACAGTGAAAGTAAAATTACACTATATCAACAAAAGTATCCGGACACCTGGCTGTAAATGACTTACAAGTTCGTGGAGCCCTCCATCGGTAATGCTGGAATTCAATATGGTGTTGGCCCACCCTTAGCTTTGATGACATCTTCCACTCTCCCATGCATACGTCCAATCAGGTGCTGGATGGTTTCTTGGGGAATGGCAGCCCATTCTTCACGGAGGAGAGGTATCGGTGAGGCCTGGCACGAAGTCGCCTTTCCAAAACACCCAAAAGGTGTTCTATAGGATTCAGGTCACGACTCTGTGGAGTCCAGTCCATTACAGGGATGTTATTGTCGTGTAACCACTCCGTCATAGGCCGTGCATTATGAACAGGTGCTCGATCGTGTTGAAAGATGCAGTCGCCATCCCCGAATTGCTTTTCTACAGTGAGAAGCAAGAAGGTGCTTAAAACGTCAATGTAGGCCTGTGCTGTGATAGTGCCACGCTAAACAACAAGAGTGCAAGCCCCCCCCCCCCCCCCCCATGAAAAACACGACCACATCATAACACCACCGCCTCCGAATTTTACTGTTGGCACGACACATGCTGGCAGATGTTCGCCGGGTATTTGCCATACCCACACTCTACCACCGGATCGCCACATTGTGTACCGTGATTCGTCGCTCCACACAACGGTTTTCCACTGTTCAGTCGTCCAACGTTCACGCTCCTTACGCCAAGCGAGGCGTCGTTTGGCATTTACCAGCGTGATGTGTGGCTACTGAGCAGCCGCTCGGCCTTGAAATCCAAGTTTTCTCACCTCCCGCCAAACTGTCATAGTACTTGCATTGGATCCTGATGCAGTTTGGTATTGCTGTGTGATGGTCTGGATAGCTATCTGCCTATTACACATTACAACCCTCTTCAACTGTCGGCAGCCATTTTAAGTCAACAGGCAAGGTCGGCCTGTGCGCTTTTGTGCTGTACATGTCCCTTCACATTTCCACTTCACTACCACATCGGAATCATTGGACCTAGGGATGTTTAGGAGTGTGGAAATCTTGCGTACAGACATATGCCATAAATGACACCCAATCATCTGACTTGTTCAAAGTTCGTGAGTTCTGCTGAGCGCCCCATTCTGCTGTCTCACTATATCTAATGACTACTGAGGTCGCTGATATGGAGTACCTGGCAGTAGGTGGCAGCACAATGCACGCAGTGAGAAAAACGTATGTTTTGGGGGGTGTCCATATACTTTTGATCACATAGTGTATGTCATTCCATGATGCTTACAAGGGGACCATCAGACCTGTTAATTATGGATTCTGATGAATCTTAAGTTTGGTGTACAATTTCGTACACAATGGTAAGGAGAGATAGGGTACAGAGTGGTGTGGTAGCTGTTGTCATAAGAAAGCTGGACAGGATTAGAAACGATTAGCGAACAAGTTAACACAGTAAACAGAAGATTTACTTAACTTGTGTTTTCCAAAAGTACGAATAATGCAGCAATAATCAGAGTCTGGCTCTCAGTGTCAACAAGGATTAGGCTCTCTGAACTAAACACAAATGATGGAGTCGGAGCCGGGACTACACAGCATCTGCATAACGTCACGTAGCAAAGAGACTCCCATGTGTGAATGGGCTGTGTGGCTACTGCTGGCCATCCTATATCACGGCGGCAGAGGTCAGTCATGGTATGGAGCTGCTGGAGCTGTGGCTCAGCAGGCATGCTCCATTGGGTCCCCCGGATCCTACATGACTGCTGTCGTCACCTTACAGAAACTTGCAGTTCCATTGGCAACTTTGACCCAGTGGAGTGTGATGCCACATTAAATATGTTGTAGTGGGACCTGTTTTGAGTACCTAGCTCGCAGCTTTTCTTGAGACGCCTCCTAGGTTCTGAGAAAATAAATGTTGAAGTTTTATGCTTGCCTCCTACACCTGTAACGTTAAATATGTTTCGACTGAGTCAGTGTAACACAGGAACTAAGATTCATGGCTGCCACGCTGGCGATATGGCCTCAAACCCTGCCTGTGCACTTCTTTTTTCTTCTTCTTTCAGTTTTGTCGTATGAAATATCCTTAAATACACACATCAAAAAAAGTTTTGCATCACCCAAATTCCCAGAACTCCTTAAGACAGACGTTAACTGAGGATACTGTATCTCAAACACAGTCCCTTTGACTGTTCAGAGATGTCACTAAACCCACCCAAGGATGCAAACAACCATGCATGAGCAGCGCCTATTAAACGGAGGGGGTCCGACAGCCAATCAGTTCCAGTCATTCCACCAGGGAGAAGTTACATGGCTCGTGTTGTCTGTAGTTCAACCACATCAAGATGGTCAATACCGCGGTTAGATTACATCCGCATTCTTACTTTGTGACAGGAAGGGCTCACAACAAAGGAAGCTTCCAGACATCTTGGACTGAACCAAAGTGATGTTGTTCGGACATGGAGGAGACAGGAACCGTCGATGACATGCCTCACTCTGGCCGCCCAAGCGCTACTATTGCTACCTATGGATTATATGGCTCGCAGGAACCCTGATTGAAACGTCACCATGTTGAATAACGCTTTTCGTACAGCCACAGAACGTTGTGTTACGACTCAAACTGTGCGCAGTTGGCTGCATGGTGCCTAAATTCACTCCCCACGCCCATAGCGAGGTCCATCTTTACAACCACGACAAGATGCAGCGCAATACATATGGGCCCAACAACATGCCGAATGAACTGTCCAGGACTGGCATCATGTTCTCGTCACCGATGAGTGTCGCATATGCCTTCAACCAGAAAATCGTCGGAGACGTGTTTGGAGGCAACCCGGTCAGGCTGAACACCTTAGACACACTGTCCAGCGAGTGCAGCAAAGTAGAGGTTCCCTCCTGTTTTGGGGTGGCATTATGTGGGGCCGACGTACACCACTGGTGTCATGGACGGCGCCATAACGGCTGTACAATACGTCAACGCCATCCTCCGACCGATAGTGCAACTATATTGGCAGCATATCGGCGACGCATTCGTCCTCATGGACGACAATTCGCGCCCCCATCGTGTACGTCTTGTGAATGGCTTCCTTCAGGATAACGAAATCGCTCGACTAGAGTGGCCAGCATGTTCTCCAGACATGGACCCTATCGAACATGCTTAGGATAGACTGAAAAGGGCTGTTTATGGACGACGTAAGCCACCAACCACTCTGAGGGATCTACGCCGAATCGCCGTTGAGGAGTGGGACAATCTGGACCAGCAGTGCCTTGATGAACTTGTGGATGGTATGCCACGACGAATACAGGCATGCATGAATGCAAGAGGAGGTGCTACGGGGTTAGAGGTACTGCTGTGTGCAGCAATCTGAAGCGCCACATCTGAAGGTCTCGCTGTATGGTGGTACAACATGCAATGTGTGGATTTCATGAACAATAAAAAGGGAGAAAATGATGTTTATGTTGACCTCTATTCCAATTTTCTGAACAGCTTTCAGAACTCTCAGAACCGAGGTGATGTAATTTTTTTATGTTTGTAGTTTATGTCATCCAAAATTATTCAAAACTAGACGTCTTTGTCATATTGATTTCATTAATAAATCAATCATTACAGCACACTTTCTTCAAATGTGTATTCAGTTTTTGATTTGTAGTTAAAATTCCAAATGTTTGGACAGGTTCATAGAGGTTTCAATGACGAAAGAAATATTAGCAGCTGCGGAAGGACTGGCAACAGGGTTGCAAGTTTCCATATGACACCAATAGTGGTCGCTTGGGGGCTGGCGGACGCAATGGTGCATACCTACTGCATCACGTCTCTAGTGGCTCCATACCATGAGCGAACTTTGCAGCTGCAATACAGGATGGCCAGCAACAGCCACTCGCCCACTTTCACTTCCAGCCTCTTTGGTATGACACCATCGTTTGTGCTTAGTTGAGAGAGCCTTATCCTTGTTGACATTGTGATAGCTCGGATCTGTTTCTTGCTGCAATATTTGTTATGAGTCTTTGTAGGATTGGAGAAATACAAGTAAATCTTCTGTTTACTGTATTAATTTGTTCACTAATCATTTCGGCTCTTGTCCAGCTTTCCTGTGAAGACAGTTGCCACACCACTGTGAAGCCCCCCTCTCCTTATCATTATGTATGAAGCTGTACCCAAAACCAACGGAAGTACTCATCCCTAATTTTGACCTCGACTGAGTAACTAATGTTGATCAAACTGGCTGCCAGTTCCAGTCGACGTACAATAGATCACTTGTGGAAGAAGGAGTGAAAAGCGAGCTAAATAAGATTACTTCCTGGCAGATTAAAACTGTGTGCCCGACCGAGACTCGAACTCGGGAGAGCTTCTGTAAAGTTTGGAAGGTAGGAGACGAGGTACTGGCAGAAGTAAAGCTGTGAGTACCGGGCGTGAGTCGTGCTTCGGTAGCTCAGTTGGTAGAGCACTTGCCCGCGAAAGGCAAAGGTCCCGAGTTCGAGTCTCGGTCGGGCACACAGTTTTAATCTGCCAGGAAGTTTCATGTCAGCGCACACTCCGCTGCAGAGTGAAAATCTCATTCTGTAAATAAGATTAGTCATTCCTTCACTGTGCAGTGTACCATAACTATGTTGGGAAAGATATTCCGTTACGTTTCGTTAAGTAAGCAAGGACCATCCTTTAAATTTGGTCGTATTGTTCTAAAAAGAGTTCACGACTTGTCTCACAAATTAAAAATTGTAATTCTGACTTGCACGATACCAGGAAAGTGCATGAAAGTGCTGCGCGAAGAGTGTTTCAGATCTGTCATTTCTCTGTACATGAGACAAGAAAAATGTCTTTACATTATTGATTCGTGGAGAAGATTGACTGATCAGACGGTTTACGAACAAATCGTTGTAGACGAAGGAGAAGTATGTACCTACAACGTAAAATCTATCCCACCCAAAGGTGCTCTACTTTGCCAACCCTGTGGTGTTTATTTTTATAGGTAGGTAAAAATATTCATAAAAAACAGATTGCTCCCCGACCTGCGAAAGGCTAATAGAGAAATTGCTTCAAATGAAGATTCAATAAAAATACATTCTTTGATTCTGTATCAATGTAGTGCGTGTGCATTCACAGGAATGATCAAATACGCGTTGATCAAAGACAGAACAATTTTTTGCTTTAATTTTACTGTTCTATGTTTTGCGGTATCGTATCTAAAAAATCAGTGTGTTTACGTGGCAGTAGTTTCCATTAAACGCGCATGGCACTCTACGATTTGTGTTGCTTCCGCGAGAAGTACCATCCGGAATTCTTTTCTAGAAAAGCAGGTGATGCAAGCGACGATTCTGCAATCTATTCTGTGACAAGTGGAGTATACATTTGAAGAAAGTGTGCTATCATGACTGATTTTGTAATTAAATTATTATGGCTAACATAAGTGTTTCTGAATGATTTTGCATGACCTCTTCTAGTTAATTATATTTCGTTCAATGAAAGTGAAAAAAAAATTCAGACCTGCAGGGTTTGAACACAGGTCGCCAACAAGTTCGATCGGAACATACGAGGGGCGTTCAATAAATAATGTAACACATTTTTTTCTGAAATAGGTTGGTTTTATTCAGGATTCGAAAACACCATATTATCCCTCAATCATTTCTCAACATAATCTCGGTTCATCGTAACCGCCTTACGTCACCTTACAGGTAGAGCCTGCATGCACGCATGGTACCCCTCGACTGATCGACGTCAGAGCCAACACCACGTTGCATCAGTTACTTCCAGATGATCTACGTACTGCTTCCAGTAGAGTGCATCCTTCATTGTGTGAAAGAAATCGATGTCGGAAAGTGCGAGTTCCGGGCTGTAGGGTGGATGAAGAAGAACAGTCCAACGAAGTTTTGTGCGCTCCTCTCACGTGCACAGACCTGTGGAGAAGGAGACGTTCGTTTACATTTTTTTTTCTTTTTTTTTTTTTTTCGTGACGAACATCCTGAAGTTTCGTTTGTTAAGCGGCGAGGACTCCAGCTGGAACGCATCTTTGAGTTTCCCAACTGGTGGACTGACTCTGCTCTGTCGATCACCTCGAATGAGAGTGTCCGCACGTTCCAACACTGTAGAAATCACAGCTGTGAGCGGCCGGCCGGATTTCATAACCTTGTTGCGATGATGACAGGCATCTCGCCGTGCTTTTTGTTCACTGCCATTTCTCCGTAGACCTGCTGCAAGCGCCCGTACCTGTGATGCTCTGATATTCCGCAAGAGAAACTCAATGACAGCTGTCTGATGGAATACACCTCTGTTATAGACATCATTTTGAATGTTACGTACAGCGTCACCACCTACTGGAACTTCACGAAACTATACGCGCTGAAGCGGGAGTATTCCACGACACCCCAAAACAGATACCGCATTTTTCTAACCGAAATTGACCGAGGAACGCTCCTCGAATTGAACGTTACGGATATAGTAAATGCGCCTAAAACTTCAACATCAATTTCCTCTAAAACTAGGGGTCATCACATGAAAAGCCCCTAGTCATCAACTCAGGATAGGTTCCTCTACAACGGACCTAAAACTCATGAAAAACATTGAACAACAGGTCTAATAGGCCCCGTATTAGTGACTAGCGAGTGGTGGTGTGCCAATCAGTTAGCATCCCATGACCAGTGGTTTTCAACAAGCGAGGGATCTGGAGAATATGCTTGCCAGGGCAGTAGCTGAACACCCTCTGTCAAGACAGATCGGGACAGCACAGGCAACATTCAGTCTTGTTTTGATGAATGATAACGTCAAGGAAACCCCCAAAGATAGGGCTTAACCATCGGCTTTAAGGCGGCAATGCTATCCAAATCATCATTTCAACATATCAGTACTGGGGCTGTATGACGATGATGAATGCAGTCTGGCAATCTTCATTCTCCTCATAACCGTCACATATGGATACGTCCATCGTGAAGTTCTACGTAGGAATGGGACTCGTTTGAAACGGCTGAGAAAAATATTTCATGCACCTTAAGACGGGCAACCCAATTTACATCACCTGCAACCAGTTTTATTTTGTTCATGTGTGATAGAGAGGCGGAGAAGGAGAGGGTGAGGGAGAATGGTAGGGGGTAGGGGTAGTGGAGAGGGAGGAAGGGAGAGAGAGGGAGAGAGAGAGAGAGAGAGAAACAGAGAGAGAAGCTGTCACTTTGCTGTACACTTTTAACGTTTATCTTATGAATTTATACGACAGACCCACTATGGCCCCCATGTGAGATTCATTTATACAATTTTTGAAAGTATCGTATGTCCTAATTACCTTCCCTGCTCAGCTAGCCTGATTGCTTGCTTGCTTGTTTCCTTTATTTCCTTTTATCACTTTATATGAGAAAAGCTTGCTAAACATCTGAATGCCCCATTTTCTTACACTTACATGTTGCACCAATTTGGCGATTTATTTCTAAGGCTGAAGAAATGAATGTCTCTCTCCAACTTGTGTTCAGTGTTATCACTGAGGCCGCCACTGTCGACACAACTCTCTCTGGCGTGGCGTCAGCGGAAGGAGCAACAATGGTCGTCTTTCTGACAGACTGTAGTGGTTCACAAGTCGTCATACAGTCTGTGTGGCTACCTGAAATGCTAATCATTTTCACAGCTAAATATTCAGTTAGCTCATCCTAATGTGGCATTTATTGCTTCATTCTGTTGAATTTTAATGTCCTGCATTGAACCTCCAGTACACCACATCTGAAAAGCGTTTGATTCAGTATTATCGAAAATGTGGCCTTATAGGGTATCAAGGGAAATCTGTGACTTGATTGAGGATTTCTTGTTAGGGAGGACACAGAATGTTATCTCGGATGGAGATGCATCGACAGATGTAGAATTAACTTCTGGCATGCACCATGGAAGTGTGTTTTTACCCATGCTGTTCATGTTTTATATTAATTATCTGTCAGACAACCTTAATAGAAACCTCAGACTCTTTTCAGTTGATGCTGTTACCTATAATGAAGTATCATGTGGTTACAATTCAAGTGCAGTTCCTCTCAGAGGTTCAGTGTGGACTCTAATAGTCGTATGGCAGCGAAACTTGGTAGATATGATAAAGTGTTAATGTGGAAGCGGCTTAGTTACAATTTTGGCCACCAGGTGCAAATCTGGCGCTGTACAGCATCTTGTCGACGTCTCCAGTGTTCATACTGAACAAATTATGTAAGCAGCAGCTAATACTAAAATCAACATTATGCCTTTCTCACTTCTTTGACCCATTCTGCCCATTCCTTATCAATTACATATGGAAATATTTCTAAATGTATTTCTTGCACTCACAGTGCCAGACACGTGCCTGGTGGCTAAAATTGTAACTATTTTTTCCAGAGTTGATCAGTTTCAAATTATTAGAATATCTACTAAGTTTTGTTGCCTTACGATAACTACAGCCCACACTGGACCTCTGTAAGTAGTTGCACTTTCATTACTACCACCTGATCCTGTCTGAATGACTTTAACACAAAAATATGCAGTTTAAGGTTTTTACTTGAAAATTGCTGCACAAACAGAAGAATGAAGTATGCAAAATGGGAAGAATCGCATGTTGGGTTTGGCAAGTTTCTACCAACAGCTCAACCAACACTTTGCTGTTTTTTAGGTGATGGATTTGGACACTGGTAACGCTTCTTTTTTGTTATGGTCTCCTTTTCAGGGATGGCCTCCCTCTTCTCGTTGTTCTGCTAGTGGCCTCCTTTTCAGGAAAGTTCTTCCTCTTTTCATTGTTCTGTTAGTTGGCCTCCTTTTTGGGAATGGCCATCCACTCTTCGTTGTTGTGTCAGTAGGCCCCCATTTCCGGACGTGGCCCTCCTCTCTTAGTTGTGTCGACTAGCCCTTTTTCAGAACTGGCTCGGTTGTTCATCACTCATGCACTCTTGTACTTGAATCGACTTTTTCCTCATGCAGCAATCTACTGGCTCCATGCTCAGGGATACGACCCTTCCACTCGTACCTGCCGTAGATGTTTGTCAGTGCACCCTTCATTGTGTAAATCCAGTCTCGACCGCTGTTTCCTGCGCTTTCCATTCACAGGGGAAAGGGGAGGGGGATGGAGACATTATTGTTTGTGGAAAACATTGGCGCATAGCAGCAAGCCTGCTGGGTGAAGAGGAGGCTGCTACAACGCAACCAGGAAACCTCACTGCAATGGACAACTCTGTTGGCACCTAGAACAAAGGCACCGTGTTGCACTTCCAACTGGCACCACAGGCTTTGTACAACATGAAAGAGCTTCATGTAGACACTGGAGCAGCTGTTTCGCTCCTCCACTCGCGACTGTATGCAGGGCTGAGCCCCCCATCATTGGCTCTCATCAAGTGTTTTCTTGTAAGCTACAATACACAGCAATTTCCTGTACTCGTTTGCAACCTGCCGCAATCTATTTTCAGCATGGCATATTGTTTTTTCTCCTTTGGTTGGCATGTGTGCTACATTGGGACAGAATAATTATTGCTTTTGCTGAACTAGCATAGACACTGTTGGTTGTTGGTCGTTTATGCCCTCCATGTTTACTGCTACTGCAGCAGTCGCGACTATAGCTACACTATCTTTTTTTCTGTCCCTTAGATCTGCTATGGATAATCGCCATATCTTGGGTCTCGCCATTTGCGCCTTCAAAACAAACAGTCTCCAACTCCAGGAAGGAGAGTTTCGCCATTTCCTCCAGGACAAGGACATTGACATCTGTCTGGTCAGCAAAATCTTTCTGAAACCTGCAGTCTGTATGTGGGTGGCCAGTGACTCCTGATACTGCACAGACATCTTGACCGCTGGTGGGAGCACTGTCATCTATGTCAAGCAGTCTCTCCAGCATTTCCAAGTTCACCTGCTGGAGCTCACTGCTATTAAAGCCATGAGCGTTGCAGTGCACCCTTCTCTGGGCTTGATCAGCTACGTTGCAGTCTACTAGCTGCCGAGGGGGATTCTGGACACTGCTCAATTTGATGTCCTCATATTCATGCCAGGGAAGCTGTTCCTTGCAGGTAAGTGCAATGGGAAATATACTCACTGGCATTCACAGTCTGTGAACACAGCAGCCAGTGTCTTCTTTGCACTGCATTGCAGCATGGGACCATCCTCCTTGGATCGCATGACGCCACCTTCTACCCCAATAGCAGGGGTCTCGTGACGTCCTTGATATCGTGATCCTCAGTGGTGTCTCTCATTTCCTGTTGACCTGTGCCCTGATAACCTTCCAGTGGTGTTTGACATGGCACTCGAAAGGACGGCCTAGCCCGCACACCACCAAACCTACCATGGCAACGATGTGGCATGGTTCTAACCCTTGTGGCTGGACAATACACCCAACCCGAGCAGGATGGATGATGCACTGCAGTATTTTATCAACAAACACTAAATGTGCTGAATAGAGCTCTGCCTAGGAGGTCATCTGACCACAGCAACTTCTCCAGGCAACTCCTGCCTCAGCTCGGGGAAGCAATCATGGAGACAAATCGCCTGTTTCATGAATGGCAGCTTACATGTCAGCCAAAAACCTCAACATAATGCATCACAAAATTAAAGCAGCCATTGAAGACTGCCATCGCCATGACTGGGGCTGCCCTGATTTCAACACTATGTGGCAATGATGGCAGTGCTTGGCGCCATACCATGCACTTCCTTCACCACTGGCACTATATCCCCCCCCTCCCTCTACCTGGGTCAGGTGGGCTGTCCTGCTCTAGTCTTCAAGGTGTCTGACTCCATGTGGCATGAGGCCTTGTGTATAAACTCTTTATACAAGGGCTGCCAAAATCGCACTGGGTTCTTCTATGCTCATACCTCTCTGATAGAATGTTCTACATCTGGGCAGAGAATGGAATGTCGAAAGTGTAGCCAATCTAAACAGGGGTGCCAAAGGAGCTGGCGCTCAGACCTGTGTTCTACTCTCTGTATATGGCTGATGTCCCAAAGGTGGAAATCATGCAGTTGAGTTTATACGCCAATGAAATGGCTCTAAACGATCCTTGAATGCGGTGTTGATGTGCCACTGTCTCCAGCTTGGCTGCAAGGCCCTGGACACCTGGTCCAAGAAATAGAGACTCAAATTTAAAGCCACCAAAAGCCAGGCAGTGGTCTCCCATCAGCCTCCTGCCTTTTCACCTGTCAGCCATCCTTAGAGGCGCCATCCAGTAGTTGCAGATGGGGAAGTAGCTGGGGGTGACCCTAGATTGCCCCTTCAAATGGCTACTGCACATCCAAGATGTCAGGTGCCAGATGCAAGGCAGTGGCCATCTTCACGTTCTCTACCCAATCATCAACCCCAAGTCACTGCTTGCTCTGCACCATTACAGCGCAGTAGATCTGTTACTCGTTCGTCATGTTCTGGTGTGTGCCACAATAGTGTGGGATGACACTGCTACCTCCCTTACTGGAACACTGTAATGAGTGCACAATCGCATCAAACTCGCCTTGCACCTCCTGAGGAACTACCAGAATTGTCAGCTCCATGAGGATATAGGGATTTCAAGCTTTCAGGATCTTTTCCACATCACCACATGCTAACCTACAAGTACAGTCTTGCACCTTTGCACCTCCCACCCAACTATAGGTTCTGCAGGAATAGTATTCACCTGCTTGGCCTCCACTGCCCCCTTCCCCCCGAGCAAAGGAAGGGCTCGCCACTCTCAGTGTCAGTGTCTGGCTGCCAGTCTGTACACATATCAATAAGTCTGTAGTTATCATGTCTGTACCTGTCTATCTATACTCATCTCCAGTCTGTACTTGTTCTGTATGCTCTCTCTCTCTCTGGCACCTAATAACATTTTTACAACACAAACAAATGAATAATTCCAGAGAAAGCATCAGTTTGCAAACTTACTCTCAGGAATAGGCAGTGTTGAAATAAAAATGACTGCATTCCACCTCTAACGCAAAACAAAATTGTCTCAAATGAAAATACAGCAAGTATGACCATGATGCTGCTCATCAATACTATGAATGTAAAGCATCTATATCCATGATTTTTGTTTCAGCAAACAGTCCTCCTCCAGAAATCGGAATGGTGAGTGTGTTTCATTGGATGTTCATATTCTCCATGGAGCTTGAACCCTTTTCATTCTTTTGTGAAATGTCTGACAAGACAATCCAATCTCTTCCACGTGCCTATGAGTAAATGTGGCTTCACACAGAAGAGGAATAATTTATCTTTCCTAAAGAATGCCTTTCCAAACCGAGAGGCCAGAGCCTTCACACAGGTGGCTTACAGTGATTTATTTAGGATTACAGTGTGGGCAAAATAAAACTGACTGAGAAAAATACACTCCTGGAAATGGAAAAAAGAACACATTGACACCGGTGTGTCAGACCCACCATACTTGCTCCGGACAGTGCGAGAGGGCTGTACAAGCAATGATCACACGCACGGCACAGCGGACACACCAGGAACCGCGGTGTTGGCCGTCGAATGGCGCTAGCTGCGCAGCATTTGTGCACCGCCGCCGTCAGTGTCAGCCAGTTTGCCGTGGCATACGGAGCTCCATCGCAGTCTTTAACACTGGTAGCATGCCGCGACAGCGTGGACGTGAACCGTATGTGCAGTTGACGGACTTTGAGCGAGGGCGTATAGTGGGCATGCGGGAGGCCGGGTGGACGTACCGCCGAATTGCTCAACACGTGGGGCGCGAGGTCTCCACAGTACATCGATGTTGTCGCCAGTGGTCGGCGGAAGGTGCACGTGCCCGTCGACCTGGGACCGGACCGCAGCGACGCACGGATGCACGCAAAGACCGTAGGATCCTACGCAGTGCCGTAGGGGACCGCACCGCCACTTCCCAGCAAATTAGGGACACTGTTGCTCCTGGGGTATCGGCGAAGACCATTCGCAACCGTCTCCATGAAGCTGGGCTACGGTCCCGCACACCGTTAGGCCGTCTTCCGCTCACGCCCCAACATCGTGCAGCCCGCCTCCAGTGGTGTCGCGACAGGCGTGAATGGAGGGACGAATGGAGACGTGTCGTCTTCAGCGATGAGAGTCGCTTCTGCCTTGGTGCCAATGATGGTCGTATGCGTGTTTGGCGCCGTGCAGGTGAGCGCCACAATCAGGACTGCATACGACCGAGGCACACAGGGCCAACACCCGGCATCATGGTGTGGGGAGCGATCTCCTACACTGGCCGTACACCGCTGGTGATCGTCGAGGGGACACTGAATAGTGCACGGTACATCCAAACCGTCATCGAACCCATCGTTCTACCATTCCTAGACCGGCAAGGGAACTTGCTGTTCCAACAGGACAATGCACGTCCGCATGTATCCCGTGCCACCCAACGTGCTCTGGAAGGTGTAAGTCAACTACCCTGGCCAGCAAGATCTCCGGATCTGTCCCCCATTGAGCATGTTTGGGACTGGATGAAGCGTCGTCTCACGCGGTCTGCACGTCCAGCACGAACGCTGGTCCAACTGAGGCGCCAGGTGGAAATGGCATGGCAAGCCGTTCCACAGGACTACATCCAGCATCTCTACGATCGTCTCCATGGGAGAATAGCAGCCTGCATTGCTGCGAAAGGTGGATATACACTGTACTGATGCCGACATTGTGCATGCTCTGTTGCCTGTGTCTATGTGCCTGTGGTTCTGTCAATGTGATCATGTGATGTATCTGACCCCAGGAATGTGTCAATAAAGTTTCCCCTTCCTGGGACAATGAATTCACGGTGTTCTTATTTCAATTTCCAGGAGTGTATTTCATGCACCTTAAGATAGGCAACCCAATTTACATCACCTGCAACCAGTTTTATTTTGTTTATGTGTGATAGAGGGGCAGAGAAGGAGAAGGAGATGATGAGGGAGAATGATAGGGGGTAGGGGTAATGGAGTGCTGTGCACTTTTATCATTTATCTTATGAATTTATAAGACAGACCCACCATGGCCCCCACGTGAGATTCATTTATACAATTTTTGAAAGTGTCGTATGTCCTCATTACCTTCCCTGGTCAGCTAGCCTCGTTGCTTGCTTGTTTCCTTTATTTCCTTTTATCACTTTATATGAGAAAAGCTTGCTAAACATCTGAATGCCCTATTTTCTTACACTTACATGTTCCACAAATTTGGAGATTTATTTCTAAGGCTGAAGAAATTAATGTCTTTCTCTATCTTGTGTAACATTCCTATCAATACTCACAACTTTAGATATCTAAATCCATGACATGCCATAGTGTCCCACTTTCTGAGTGCTATTCTCATAAAAATCTTTTTGATGTTGTGAATAATTATATACTGATGTTTCTCACGTGGGATGCGTACGGATAGCCACTCAGACCTCAGAATGATGGCGACCCACCTGTCAGATGCGACTCTCACATTGAAGTCCAAGTAACCTAACATGCATGTCCAGAGGTACAGGCACTTTGGCGATTACAGTCATTATGAAATATATAAAATGTACTTGCAGTTGTGAATACAAACAACCAACAGCTGTATGAGGAAATGATGCCAATGAAAATTTGTACTAGACTGGGACTCAAACCTGGATTTCCCACTTTACATGAGCAGTTGCCTTTACTGCTTTGGCTATCCATGCACAACTCACAGCCAGACACAAACTTGCATATGTCGTCGTTCATGCTTGCATGCCCAACGGAAAATTGCTTAGTTCTTCTTAACAACACAGGCCCTACAACATCGTGTTTACCCACTGATGTCAGGCATTGACTTTCGGTTGAAACGTCCTCTCCCATACAGGAATTACATATGTGTGTACAAGTACAGGTTGTCACTCAGGAACAATGACATATGGAAGTCTGGGTCTGTCTGTAGATCACACACAGACAGCCAAAGCGGTTAACGTGACCATTTGCATAAAACGGGAAATCTTGTTTGGGGTCCTGGTCCGACTCAGATTTTCCTTATCGTCATTCACTTATATAGCTGATAAAACTCCGCCTGAACGAGCCATAAAGGCCCAACGGTACCGACCAGCCGCCGTGTCATCTCAGCCCACAGGCGTAATTGCATCCACATACTGAGGAGCATGTGGTCAGCAAACTGCTCTTTTACGAGCCCGTTATACATATACATACACACATCCATACAACTAATAACTGTTCATATTCGCAACTGCAAATGAATTTCATGTATTGCATACCAATAATTAAATACCTCATTATGCACGTGTACTCTTCAACAGATGTTAAGAAGATCATGCTGCAAATCACAAAAGAAGAATTAGATAACTATGCTATGAAATTGGATTAATATATACAACGCGCTGAATAACTGGACAGGCTGGTATTTGGATCAAACCTATTAGTCTTACACAAGTCTCAGCTGAACATTAAAGCCTTAACTTCCTTTCTATACAAGTCCTGTACACCACCATGTGACTTAACAAACAGATTGGGAATATCAGACAAGCGAACTGCATTATAATGCAAAAGAGTACATTTTCTTGCATCATCCGGAAGTTAGCTGTCCCCAAGTTGGCTCACCAAGGGCAAGATGTTTAGTGAGATAATCTGGAAGTACAAATAATTAAAGTTACAATTCCAAAACGAAGGAGAAAGAAAACCACTGCTCAGAATGACGTCAAATTTGAACAGAATTATATTTATACATGGGGAAAGATTATAGACCAAAGAAATGAACAAAAATTTTATCAACAGAGGCCGCTGTAAGGGTCTTAACGTAAATGGGGTCAGCTACAAATGATAGGTAAATTGCAGTAGGACGACTATGGTCTGAGTTGCACATTACACCATCCATACTTTTCAATGTGCATGACTGTGCAAGTTGTGGCACTGTTCGTTAGGTAAGCCCATCCACGGCAAGGTAGTACGACATCGGGCGTGAAAATAGGTTTTTAGTTGTCCTGCGGTCAAAAACTGTATAAAATGCAAAATGGCATCGGTTTCTAATTGTCGTGAGACTGGTGTAAGAGATTTTCAGTATTCTGTCGACCATTTTCTGCCACAAGTTGAAATTGAGAAACAGCATGTTCCACAACAGATCGGAATGTCTTGAGGGTGACGTTCAGAATGTGTTGCACAATGCGTGCCTTCAGTTCAGCTATGCTCGTACTTGGAGCACTGAACACATCATCTTTCACATAACCCCAGACAGCCAGAAGTCACACAGATGAAGATCAGTTGATCTGGATGGCCACACTGTGGGAAAATGACAGCTCGTAATTCTAGAATTTCCGAAATACCTCTGCAGCAGCCACTTCACTGGCTGTGCAGTGTGTGGAGGAGTGGCACCTTGCATAAAAATGATCCTTTCTACATATCCACGCTGTTGAGGGTTGGAATGACATTGGTGCGCAAAAGACTCTCATAGCGTTAATCAGTGATGGTATAGGTAACAGGACCCATAGAACTAATCTCTTAGAAAAAATACGACCCTACGATAAACGATGCCCTCAGCCCACCCCACACAGTCACCTCTGCAGAATGAAATGGTACCAATTGACGTGTGTCCATATTCTGCGATTCTACATACTGACATGCCTTGGAGATGGAAATGAGCTTCGTCTGTCCACAGAACGTTTCATGGCCATTCATTGTCCACTTCCATGCGAGCAAGAAATTTCAGAGTGAACGTTAGCCTTTCGGGCAGGTCAGCAGTAAGCAACTCACGAACGTGGATTTTTTTGTGCGGATAGCAATGCAGAATGTTTTGTAGAATTTTTTGTGGACCATCCTCACAGGCATGTCCAACGTTCAGGCAGTTTCCCGTGCACTGCATGTCCGCATACCACCGTTTGACCCCTGAGGCTACATATTCGACAGATGTCGGATCAACTACTTACCTCCCTCTGCCACATTGGACTTCACAAGAATCCATCTTTTTTAATTCCACTGTCAGAGGCATAAGATCGATTTTCGCTCTCAACTTTCGATTCGATCGTCTCCTGACCAGGGTCTTTTACTCCTGAAAGTCTGTAAAATCATCACAGAATCACCTTGTATATAAACACTATGAGCGAAATGCTTTATTAAATGGCTACACTTCGTTGAACACTTTGACACGCCCCACAAGAACGTTAAATAACCATTTTGCTAATTGTCTAAAATTGCGCATACACTCCCTGAAACGCCAAAACAGCCTGAATTGTTCTGGTTTCCATAAAGTATGTTACTACCGCAATTTGAAAAAAAAATTGGAGTTTCTTAGAAGTCCCCATAGTCTGGAAACAAAGGAAATGGATGAATTGATATTCTCACAGTTTGTTGAAGACCGAACTGTTTTATATTACGTAACCGGTACTATAATACACGCGTCCCATCCCACCCCTGCCCTGGCGTACGGGACTACAAGTCCCACCGCCACACCTTCACCTGGCCATGTTAGGCAAAATTTTTCTGCCTGACTCATGTAGTACTATCACCGTCAGAGGGTGGTACGGGACTACAAGTCCCACCGCCACACCTCCAAAGCGAATTGCAGTGACGGAGTCACTGCCCTGTGGAAATTTACCGCCTCACCAACACAGTTAGACCGCAATAGACCGGTGACGCTGTATTGTAACATATCACCCCGGACTACAAGTAAATTACTATAATACAGGGTGTCCATAATTAAAGTTCCAGTTCCAAAACGCTGTAGAAAGAGGGTTTGTCCAGACACTTAGCAGACATGGGACCGACGGCTGTTTTAATACCCTTAGGTATCCGGAACTTCTGCAGGGCTACTGGTGCACAGTCACCATCCTTTGAAAAGAGTTCTATCAGTAGCTCGCTATCTTTCTTGGAGACAGTCATGTTCGGCTTCTCGGGAGCAAACTAGGGAACAGCCGTGTGCCGCGCATCTGTAGGTGTGCATATTCTGATGAAAAACAGCGCCATCTATTGGCAAATTTTCTTTTTTTTCCCATGAAGTTTCCCTGTATGTCAATAAAATGCAGATCGAATTTGACGTGTTCTGAGCAGTGATCCTCTTTCTACAGCGTTTTGAAACTGGAACTTTAATTATGGACACCCTGTATTATAGTAACAGTTACGTAATATAAAACAGTACGGTCTTCAACAAACTGTGAGAATATCAATTCATCCATTTCCTTTGTTTCCAGACTATGGGGACTTCTAAGAAACTCTAATTTTTTTTTTTTTCAAATTGCGGTAGTAACATACTTTATGAAAACCAGAACAATTCAGGCTGTTTTGGCGTTTCAGGGAGTGTATGCGCAATTTTAGACAATTAACAAAATGGTTATTTAACGTTCTTATGGGGTGTATCAAAGTGTTCAACGAAGTGTAGCCATTTAATAAAGCGTCATTTCGCTCATAGTGTTTATATACAAGGTGATTCTGTGATGATTTTACAGACTTTCAGGAGTAAGGGACCCTGGACAGGAGACGATCGAATCGAAAGTTGAGAGCGAAAATCGATCTTATACCTCTGACAGTGGAATAGATGTACTAGAACTGTTGTTGCTAAGAACTGTACGGTGGACAACTTTCAGAGGTTCGTCACAGATATCACAGTGATGTGTCTATTCATATTTCAGATGTTGGCAGCCGGCCGCAGTGGCCGAGCGGTTATAGTCGCGAAGTCCGGAACCGCGCGACTGCAACGGTCGCAGGTTCGAATCGTGCCTCGGGCATGGATGTGTGTGATGTCCTTAGGTTAGTTTGGTTAAAGTAGTTCTAAGTTCTAGGGGTCTCATGGCCTCAGATGTTAAGTCCCATAGTGCTCAGAGCCATCTGAACCTTTTTCTGATGTTGGCAGCTGACATTACCAGGTCTGCTGTTAGAGGTAGTCACACATCAATTGGGGACCGCCAGCCGACGGCTGCTACACTAACACACCTCGTTCCCCCCTACCCCGCCCTCACGGATGTACAAGCAGCGATGCTCTTGTAGCGTATTCGGTAAGAGCCCACCACAAGCTACCATGCACCCTTTTCTGAATAGAATTGTTTCCTGCAAGTATGCAGC
Organism: Schistocerca serialis cubense; assembly: GCF_023864345.2. Classification (NCBI taxonomy): domain Eukaryota; kingdom Metazoa; phylum Arthropoda; class Insecta; order Orthoptera; family Acrididae; genus Schistocerca; species Schistocerca serialis. The sequence continues at coordinate 627,421,317 of NC_064642.1, read as the reverse complement.
CTCTCTCTCTACCAGCGACTTCAGTACAACTGACGCTGCTATAGGAAAGGGTACTCTGGAATATTCATTATGGATCTGACTACATTGTATTTGGCAACTCTGAGATAAGTAAACGCATTTTGCTTAACTATTGTGATGTTTCTCATTTCTGCTTTTTGCCTTCAGAACCCGCGCATTGCTACGGAACACAAAAACACTGGCGCCAAGGCTGATCTTTCGTTTGCCTATTTTTTGCAGGATTCTGGTCTTGCTGATACAGCAACGCTATGGTGGCAAAGATGGCGTGCGTTTCTTGCACATTCTTTGACGAACACAGTGCTTGTCCGCGGTGCTGCTTGTGTCTTAACTCTCTTAATGTTTCCGAATATTCCCCCCTGCAACCCGCTATTTTCATTGTTACCTGGTACAGAGGTTGTTTGGCAATGTGTTGTGTCTAGACAAGACAGCCTAGACACCATGAGAGGAAGCCGAAAGGCACGCGCTTAAACTCACGCAGGCTGGCGTGAGGTCTGAAACAGGATACGTAATGAATGCTATAAAGAAAAGTACGTAGCTTCTGGAATACTTAACTTTAATCCATAATTGTAGAACATCGCTCTTGATGATACATGCTTCATATAATAAATATCAGTTGAATACGGCGCCTTGCTAGGTCGTAGCAAATGTAGCTGAAGGCTATGCTAACTATCGTCTCGGCAAATGAGAGCGTATTTGTCAGTGTGGCGTCGCTAGCAAAGTCGGCTGTACAACTGGGGCGAGTGCTAGGAAGTCTCTCTAGATCTGCCGTGTGGTAGCGCTCGGTCTGCTATCACTGACAGTGGCGACACCAGGGTCCGGCGTATACTAATGGACCGCGGCCGATTTAAAGGCTACCACCTAGCAAGTGTGGTGTCTGGCGGTGACACCACACAATGTACCAGAGGAACCACCTCCAAGTCAAGCTATTCTGCTGCAGACACAGCAAATCCAACTCTTAATGGGAATGACGCAGTTGCTGCAATTCCAAACCAGTTTTTCATTGTCACTTGCAGCACCAAGCCGTGCCACAACATCACAGTTCCGGGCATCGATGCACTGCCTGAGGGCTGGTTTGAATACCGTGCTGACCTCGATATCTACACTGCACATTACATTCAGTATATGGACAGAAAACCATATTTTTTGGCAAAAGTAGGTGCTGCACTACAAAAATTGGCATATAGGCTTTCTCCAGTGGCTGCCCCAAAAGAGTAGACTAATGAGGCCTTGACTGCTGTATTAGGCAAATACTTTGATGAACAAGTGAATGTGGCTGCTGCTCGTCAAAAGATCTTCATTTGCCTAGACAGCCTCATCAAACTCAAAATCCGTGGGTAGTTGATTTACAGGTCCTGACTAGACACTGCAAGTTCAAGTGTGAATGCGGTTGATATAACAGTGACACCATAATTCGAGGCGCTATCACCCTGGATGTGTCTGACTATAGAATCAGGGAACAAACAATTAAATACCCAGACCCAAATTTTAAGCATATGTTAGATTTAATTGAGCCACAGGACTCATGACAGTGCTGCAGTAGACTTTGATTCTCCTCTCATATCTGTAATGCGAAGAAGTGTCGACAGTATACAGGTCGTGCGCCCAGTTCACTTGACGCGACCTACCAAATCATAGCCCGGGCAGTGCCGTAAACAATAGCAGCATGCTAGGCAGGCGGCACGCAGTGTTAATTCGTACCCTCAGTGCTTCATGTCACGCAAGTGTCAGGCATGCCCCTGCCAGGACATAAAGTCTCTCCTTTGTGGTAAACATGGACAAAAACAATCAGTATGTTTGCAAAAGCGAAAGTTTCACAAGCAATCTGTTCTTTATTTAAGGTAGTTGTGAGCCTTGACACCGGTGCCATAGGCGGCACGATAACGCGGTGCCCGATTTGAAATGAATCACTGGCACTGGCACGGCTAGAAAAATAAATCTGTGAAACGTTTGCAAGAATAAAAAGGTCTGTGACGTGTACATTGATCTTAAAGGGCAACTCGTTATTTAGTAAGGGCAAGAACAGACACCAAAAAAGCCTACTTTTCAACGAGTTTACTACACATCAGAAGCTGCTACTCAGGTATCTGATTCTGTGTGGGGTGCACACAAGGGTTTTTTAGATTAGGCGACTCTTCATCCAATCCAGGTGATGACCGCCGCAGTAAACGCAGAGGTATCAGTGCAAGATCGAAAGAATGCCTCCCACAGGAGAGAGTATTAAAATCCCAATGGTAAACTGCCGAAGCATTCGTAACAAAGTGCCAGAGTTAGAAGCACTCATTAAGAACAGTGAACCTCACATAATACTAGTTACAGAAGGCTGGTTGAAACCTGAAATTGATTGCAGTGTGATTTTTGAGGAAAATTTAAATGTATATCGAAAGAATAGGTCAGTGGGAAATGGAGGTGGTGTATTTGATGCAGTAGACAAAAAAATTCAAATCCACTGAGATATAAATTGAAGCCGCAGGTGAGATTGTTTGGGCAAGACCCAGTATCGGGGTAGGCAAAAAATTGTAGCTGAATCCTTCTCTCACTCACCAGATTCTTCTCCTGATGTAACAGAAACCTGCAGAGAAAACCTCAGTTAATTTGTACATACACTATGTGATCAAAAGTATCCAGACACCCCCAAAAACGTACGTTTTTCATATTAGGTACATTGTGCTGAGACCTACTGCCAGGTACTCCATGTCTGCAACCTCAGCAGTTATTAGACGTCGTGAGAGAGCAGAATGGGGCGCTCCGCGGAACTCACGAACTTTGAACGTGGTCAGATGATTGGGTGTCACTTGTGTCATACGTCTGTACGCGAGATCTCCACACTCCTAAACATCCCTAGGTCGACTGTTTCCGATGTGTTATTGAAGTGGAAACGTGAAGGGACATGTACAGCACAAAAGTGTACAGGCCGGCCTTGACTGTTGACTGACAGAGACCGCCGACAGTTGAAGGTCATAATGTGTAATAGGCAGATAGCTATCCAGATCATCACACAGGAATACCAAACTGCTTCAGGATCCACTGCAAGTACTATGACAGTTAGGCGGGAGGTAAGAAAACTTGGATTTCAAGGCCGAGCGGCTGCTCACAAGGGAACCTCCCCATCACACCCCCCTCAGATTTAGTTATAAGTTGCCACAGTGGATAGACCTTGAAAAACTGAACATAGATCAATCGAGAAAACAGGAAGAAGTTGTGTGGAACTATGAAAAATAAGCAAAATACACAAACTGATTAGTCCATGCACAACATAGGCAACATCAAGGTTACAAAGAACCCTGGAGCGCCATAGTCCCGTGGTTAGCGTGAGCAGCTGCGGAACCAGAGTATCTTGGTTCAAGTCTTCCTTCGAGCGAAAATTTTAATTTTTTATTTTCAGACAATTATCAAAGTTCAGGCTCTCACACATAATCAACTTCGCTCTCCAAAATTCCAGGACATGTTCAGATTTGCTTGGACATATGCAGGATTTGACGATCTACACTCGGAAAAATTTGAAAACGTGAAAACATATGTTTTGACAGAGCGAAAAGTGTGCGACTGTGAGACTTTTGGATTCATTTGTAGCAGTTTATATGACAAACTCATATGTTTTCATCACTTTTTCGGGAATAATTATCACATCCACAAGAAAACCTAAATCGGGCAACGTAGAAGAATCTTTTTACCCATTCGCCAAGTGTACAAGTTAGGTGGGTCGACAACATATTCCTGTCATGTGCGCACATGCCGTCACCAGTGTCGTATAGAATATATCAGACGTGTTTTCCTGTGGAGGAATCGGTTGACCTATGACCTTGCGATCAAATGTTTTCGGTTCCCATTGGAGAGGCACGTCCTTTCGTCTACGAATCGCACGGTTTTGCGGTGCGGTCGCTAAACACAGACACTAAAATTATTACAGTGAACAGAGACGTCAATGAACGAACGGACAGGTCATAACTTTGCGAAAATAAAGAAAAATTTTTTCGCTCGTGGGGAGATTTGAACTAATGACCTCACGTTCCGCAGCTGCTCACGCTAACCACGAGACCACGGCGCTCCTGAGTTCGCACTGTCCTTGATGTTGCTTATCTTCGCGTGGACTACTCAGTTTGTATATTTTGCTTATTTTTTTCATAGTTCCACACAACTTCTTCCTGTTCTCTCGATTGATCTGTGTTCAGTTTTTCAAGGCCTATCCACTGTGCCAACTTAAAACTAAATCTGAGGGGAGTGCAATGGGGAGGTTCCCTTGTCAGTAGCCACACATCACGCCGGTAAATGCCAAACGACGCCTCGGTTGGTATAAGGAGCGTAAACATTGGACGACTGAACAGTGGAAAAACATTGGTGGAGTGACGAATCACGTTACACAATGTGGCGATCCGGTGGCAGGGTGTGGGTATGGCGAATGCCCAGTGAACGTCATCTGCCAGCGTGTGTAGAGACAACAGTAAAATTCTGAGGCGGTGGTGTTATGGTGTGGACGAGTTTTTCATCGAGGGGGCTTGCACCCCTTGTTGTTTTGCGTGGCACTATCACAGCACAGGCCTACCTTGATGTTTTAAGCACCTTCTTGCTTCCCACTGTTGAAGAGCAATTTGGGGATGGCGATTGCTTCTTTCAACACGATAGAGCACCAGTTCATAATGCACGGCCTGTAGCGGAGCGGTTACACGACAATAACATCCCTGTAATGGACTGGCCTGCGCAGAGTCCTGACCTGAATCCTGTAGAAAACCTTTGGGATGTTTTGGAACTTCAACATCGTGCCAGGCCTCACCGATCGACATCGATACCTCTCCTCAGAGTACCACTCCGTGAAGAATGGGCTGCCATTCCCCACGAAACCGTCCAGCACCTGATTGAACGTATGCCTGCAAGAGTGGAAGCTGTCGTCAAAGCTAAGGGTGGGCCAACACCATATTGAATTCCAGCATTACCGATGGAGGGCGCCACGAACTTGCAAGCCATTTACAGCCAGGTGTCCGGATACTTTTGAACGCATAGTGTAAGTTCCCCAATCGTACTGTAAGCATCCGTGGAGACTTTAATCATCCATCAATTAATTGGGAAAACTACAATTTTGTTAGTGGTGGACTTAATAAGCCACCCATGTGAAACTTTGCTAAATGCCTTCTCTGAAAACTATCTAGAACAGATAGTTAGGAACCCCACTCATGATGGAAATATATTGAATCTAATGGCAACAAATAGACTTTACGTCTTTGAGGACGTCCACATCGAAAAAACTGGTATCAGTGACGATGACGCGTTTGTGGCAACAATGATTGCCAAAGTGAAAAGGATAACTAAAACAAGCAGAAAGACACATATGTTCAATAAATTAGATAAAAAATCAGTACTATCATATCTCAATGGGGGACTTGAAACTTTCAGTACAGTGAATAATCGAATTGTCTTGTATTCCGACTCAGTGGCAGACTGACGAGAATCTATCCCTTTGTGGAGCTATTTCACTCCAGATGACAAAAACCAGCACATAGCAATGTGTGGTATTTGTAAATATTGTGTATCGTTCAAATCGACGATAACATATTTAAAACGGCATATGCTTCGTCGCCAAACGACTGTGATTTTGCGTTGAGGTGAAGAAGTGACTCAGACGCCGGAAAGCAGAAACAAGAGCAATGAACAACTGGAAGTTGAGTGTAGAAATAGTGTTTCGAGTTTTAGTCGGACTCTTGATCTAGCTGCCTCTCCTGTAAGAGCACCAGCTACGCCATTTTCAGAGGTGCCTATTTCAAAGGCTAACAACCAGATGCGCTAGTCAGAAGAAAACTAAATTCTCCTCAAAAGAAGAGAATAGACCTCGCTTTAGCAAAAGTAATCTACATGGATTTACAGCGGTACAGTTTGGTTGAAAACACTGGATTTGTGGAGTACACTCAAGCTCTGAATCCCACTATGAAATCCCGTCAAAATATGTCTGAAAATCATTCACTGATAAATTCTCTGCATGCGCCTTGCCAGCATAAATTATGAGAATACATTCATCTTGCTCCTTATGTTTGTCTTGACTACTGAATGTTGGACATAATGTAACATACAAAGTTTTATGGCTGTCACAACCTATTTTATTTTGCCAAACTCTATGACCATGCGGAGTCTTTCTTAAAGTGATCTTCGTGTTCAGGGAGACATACTGCGGAAAATCTGTGTGTTCAGCTTAAGCGCATCACAAACGAACGGAACGTCGACGAGAAAGAGTAACGGTTGGGTTCGACAATGCTCCGAATATTGTTCGCGCAATCGAAGCAAATTTACTAAATTTGGCTGTTTCGCTCATGCGTTGAACTCAGTAGTGCAATTTGCGATGAAGCAGGGTGAGTTACAAGTTGTTCTGGAGAAAGTGAGGGAAACGGTGGAGTACTTCGAAAGAAACACGATAGCAATGGCAGTCCTAAGAAACTATTTACAGGCGAACGATCTCCCAATTGAAAAATTCATCCACGATATATCACTTAGGTAGAACTCGACGTTTCACATGATCGCTTCCATAAACTTTCAAGCGATGCGAAAAGTACGGCTGCTGTACTAAACGCTAACGTTCCCGCCACTGCAGTGGAAGAACGGCTCATTATTCGTGACATGTGTGCAGTTTTTAAGTCATTCGAAATAGTGAAACGCGAAGTAAGTGCAGACAAATATGTATCGGCGTCGAACATGATTGTTTTAAGCAGGAGATTACTCTCTTCCTGCCAGAAAATGATCGATTCAAAGAAGTTTCAGAGCATCATAGCGCAAGTTTTACATTCGCTAGTGGTCGGTTTAACCATATACGTTGAGACATTGAGAAGACCAAGACATTTGTAGCCTGTACATCCCTAGATCCTAGATTCAAAAGAAAAAGCATGTTTTACGTTCTTCTTGATGCCGGAAAAATCAATGCAGATGTCATTACCGATGTAGCAGACCTAAATTTAAGATCCCATCCGGAAGTTCGCGGGGAACTGGAAGACCCGTTGCTACAGCCACAGTTTGCTGAAAAAGATAACTAGGAGAATTTTCACCAAGGGCTGCCTACAACGAGGATTTAGCTGGATGTCTGCAGCCACAAATTTCAGCAACTATCTCTCAAGCTATTGCACAAGTAAACAGATAAGCAAACTACATATATATTTGTTTGCTGCTTTTATTTCAATCTCTGTAAAATATTCGGAGTGACATTCTATTAAAACACTAATTCGTTATTGAACATTCAAATTAGAGAAATAGTGTTTATTCGTATCTTTTTATTACAGGTACCTGGAAGACGCCATAATAGCTAGGCTGGCAGATCCGTTAAAACGGTGGTTATGAAGAAAGCTTCAGTGACCCAGCCTTTACTATTTAGCTGTTCAGAAGTTGTGTGTTATAGCAAAATCGGCGCCTGCCGAGCGTGTGTTTCCGAAAGCTGCTCAAAACTCGACTAAAAGACGAAACAGCCTGTCAGGGCATATGAATGGAAAACTTATTTGGGGATTATTTTGAAATATTGTGCATGTAAATGTTAATATAAATTACGGTATGTCTATATGTAGTTCATTTTTTTGTCAGTGCATGAAGAATAGAGGTTTTTACACGTGTACAATGAATAAGTACAGGCATCGTGGCACTGACAGTGCCGTGGCATCGGAATTTTGGCACTAGCAGTGGGTACACCAGTGCTACATGAGGCACTGTAATTTGCATCACTAATTTAAAGTACCAGTCTAGGAATGTCAATGTTGTACTTTCAAACCTACCTAGTGCTAGTCATGGTGCCACGTCAGTGTCGAAATCAGTTTCGAATAAGTCTTCTATTCAGCGGCAATCAAAAAAATTTTGTCATTTTAAAGTTCTCTAATCGCAACGCGTGCATGCAGTTTTATATGGAAGCTTCAGTGATAATTTTGGACACGCGTACGAACTGCTAGAAACACCTAAACTGTACAAGTCACAGACAACCCTTTACGGCTTACAACGGTCGTGATATGGCAGTTCTTTATGTTTGTAGCCTGCCTTGACTTTTCGAAATATAACAAAGATTCATTTAATGTTTTGTTCCAAGGACAGTCAAACCATTTTTGGTATTGATGCATTCGATCTTTCTGGGCTGCAAATTCACGACAATGTACTTTCTGTAAATTCTTTTCTGCATCGCGATACTGTTTCAAAACTTTGTGCAGACTGTAGTGAACTTTTTCAGGACGGCCTAAGCAAAGCAACCAATCATATACAATGAAAGAATATGCGCAATTGCGGTTTTACCGGGCACCCGGCCCCCAAGCAATTGGAAATCAAGTGACACAACATTTGTTGAACCGGTAGGAAAAGGCGTAATCGCTCCAGTAGCAGCTAGTCGGTGGACATTTTCTCTTGCAGTCATCAGGAAACCGTATGATGAATTAAGACTGCGTGCTGGTTCTAAGTCATCAGTGAATCCTCGACCACTGATTGATTCATTTCAGTTACCACAGCCTGATGATTTGATGGATAATCAAAATGATTAATGGAAAATCTCATATAAAGATGTGAAACAAATACTAACAAAGAGATAGAGGGGCTGGCCAGTACTTACCTCAGCTCAGTACATCCGATAGATACACAAAACAGAACAGAAAATTTACATCCCTAGCTTTCAGAACTTTGTTCCTTCATCAGGGAGGAGAGAGGGGGAAAAAAGGGAATAAGGGAAAGTGGATTCAGTTACTCACAACCCAGGTTATGAAGCAACAGGGAAAGGTAAACAGGGAGGGTAGCAAGGATGGAGGCATTGTTGTCAGAGGGAAGCCAAAGATATTCTACTGTTAAGCACTGTGCCAGCTTCAAACCAAAGAGGATACATACAGAAGTAAAGAGGTATATAGTATAAAGATAAACACAACTATGTAGGATGAAAAGATGCATGAATGGCTAAAGAGGAGAGGGGAAAAAAGAGAAGACTGAAGAGTAAAGAGTAAATGGGAGTGAGGTTGGTTAACGTAGGTTCAGCCCAGGAGGATGGCGGGATGAAAGGATGTGTTGGAGTGCAAGTTCCCATTCCACAGTTCTGAGGGACTGGTGTTGGGTGGGAGAAGCCAAATGGCACATACGTTGTATCAGGTTCCTAGGTCCCTAGAATTATGCTGGATGGCATGCTCTGCTACTGGGTATTGAACATCTCTTAGGCGGACAGTTCATCTGTGCCCGTTCATGCGCTCAGCCAGTTTAGTTGTCGTCACACCGATGTAAAAGGCTGATGGGTAAGCTGGCCACATATCTACAATAAACTTACAGGATGCCTGTTTGCAGATTCCATTGGACGAGCGGTATCAGAATTTTTTTTGTGATCAACATCCACGTGTGGCTATTGAAGTTGTTATGCTTGCAATCCGGTAGCATTTCAGTGCCTCCTATTTTTCAGCGCTATCTTGAACAGCTGAGTGCTACAGTGACTTCATGCATGAATTATTTGGATGCTATTGTGGTTTTGGGTCGTACTCTTGAAGAACATCTTTCTAATCTCAGATGTTTATTTCAGGTTCTCTATGCTGCCATTCTGACGTGCAACGCAGACAGGTTTTCTTTCTTTCCAACTAAAGTTTAGTGTTTTGGTCATATCATCCACGCTCAGACAATCTACCCTTCGCAGTCTCATTTAACTGCAATTAGTGACCTCCCAACATAAGTGATCTTGATGCTGAATAGCCAAACTCCCTCTCTACATTTGTTTCATTTCGAATGCACCACAAGTTGCGGATCTATTACACAGATTATGTAGGACAAATGTTTCTTTTGAATGGTCTTGGAAGTGTCAGACTTCGTTTGAAGGAAGCTTTGTTGAATGACAACTATTTAATGCATTTTATCCCGCTAAGTCAGTCGTGCTATCTGCCGACTTTTCCTCATATGGGAGTGACACAGTGCTTTCGCACAAAGTTGGATCTGTGAACAGACCGACTGCTTTTGCATCCAAGCTCTTGACCACGGGTCAGTGCAGTTATTCTCAGAGAATGGAGCTCTTACCATTTTATATGGTGTGACAAAATTCCACCATTATCTTTATGGAAGGAAGTTTTACTTACAAGTCACAGGTCACAAGTGACTGATGATGTTCAGCCCTTCCAAACCAGTCCCATCATGCACAATGCAAAAACTGCAACGTGTTCTTTGATACTGTCAAATTGCCAGTACGAAATCATGTAAAGACTGACAGCCAACCATTCCAAAGCAAACACCCTCTCTCATTTGGCAGCTGGTGACGATGCGTTGTTCAACACATTTGAAGACTCTTGTTTCATACTGATGTGCAGGACCATGAAACACTATCGATTCCCAATCTATTACTGCTGGATTGCTCATGCACTGGCTGCAGAACCCAATATACAAGTTCTACTGTAGTAAATCTCCATCATTTGGTCACATTCTGTCAAAGCTTTTCACAGTCCAGTGGTTCACCAATACATTGGGTTTGGAATGGCTTGTCTGTACAATAGGGTGTCGTCATGCTTCACTCAGATAGAGATCAATTGCATATGATTGTTCCAGTCTCTACAACAAGAAGTCATTTGTCTTTTGCATGGACAGTTGACCTCTCATTGTCAGGCATGTGAAGAGCACCAGACTGCTCCACACCACAGGTTCTTTGATTGGTCCAAGCCCAGCGCTCCTTAGCAGATTCTACATGTATATTTTTTGGGTCCATTTTGGAACACCTTTTGCCCAGTTGCCGTGGGCACTTATAGCAAATTTCCATCTGTGCTGCTGCTGCAGTTTATACACCATCAAATTTCTCACGTCAGTTTTCTGTATTGAAGGTCTCCCAAAAGTGATAGTCTTGGACAAAGGCAGACAGTTTAACTTGGCACACTTCAAGCAGTTTTGTAATGCCAATGACATTCAACATGTGATAAGTGCATCATTCCACCAACAATCTAATAAACAATGAAGCAGAATGTTTTGTGAGAACATTTAAGCAGCAAATGGACAAGTGCCTTCCACACATGTGAGAAAGCTCTAATGACTCTTCTGTCCTCATACCACTCCCAGCAAGGCAACAGCAAGTCCCCTGGGGAACTTGTGCATGATACTGAAATAACACTGCTGCATTGACTGCAGCAAAATATATGTCTCTTTCAGATTCTTTGGCGGTAATAGGCACTGGGAAGGAAGCCTTGAGCCTGTCTATCTTGTACAGGGCCACTGACATCACTGCAAAGTTAGCTGCCCCTACTGCAGAGATCTTGTCTTCTCTGTCCCGCTGCTTTTCTCCATGCCTCTGAGGACCCACCAGCCATTTCAAGAAGATGCCCCATCTCTAGGCATGGGTGTGCACTCTATGACCAGTTTCTCTGCTGCTGTTCCCAGTCATTCGTAAGGCAAATGGTGGAGAGTGGGAAGGAGCTTGCCATTGCCCACTATTCCAGCTCCTGCCTCTTCAATGACACCTGCATCAAGACCTCCTCCCCCCCCCCTGGAGGGGGGGGGGGGGGGAGGAATGTGGTGTCCATAACAGACACTACACTGGCATGTCTATTCACCATTCAAAGGTTAGTAACAGGCATTACTAGTGTCGCCACTAGGGGCAGCCCCACAGCAAACGACAGCCGATACACCAACATGCCCATCTCCCCCCCCCCCCCCTTCCCCCGACAGCCAGTGCAGGTAGCACCACCATCACAGCATACAAAGAGACCACCACAAGCAGAGTCCCATTCTGTATCGTGATCATTTCATGCGAGTACACGACCACTATAAGTGACTACAGTGTAAAAGAGTCAGCTTTGAGATAGGACACACTGGAATATTCACTTTGTATCTGAATGTGTTGTATTCAGCAACTCAAAGTCAGTTAAATGCATTTTACCTGTTGTGTTTCTCATTTCTGTTTTTTGGTTTCAGAACTATGGATTGCTACAGGGCACAAAGATACTATGCACCAAAACAAGGAGAAATGTCTAGTAAACATGGGCTCTAAAAGCATACGTTAAGAGCTATGACAACTTTTTCCATCTTCAGTACTGTGAGAGACATTTCTACTGCAAGCTCTTTGCTTTCTAAATTTTTGGAGGAAGTAGTGTGGATCAAAACCAGAAAAAAATGCACACTAAATATGGGTTCCAAAGTGCACACCTTAAGAGCTAAGGGCACTTGTTCAGCAGATGAGACGTGTTTCACAGTAGAAAAGATGAACAAATGTTCGTAGCTCTTAAGGTATGCACTTTGGAGCAGATGTTCATCAGACATTATTTCCTTGTTTTGGTCCATACTGCCATCTCTGAAAGTTGCCTACCCTACAAACTTAGTTGCAATATTAATGGTACATGTAGTCTGCTGTCAGAAGTACGAGAACAATATCTGCTTATAGCTTTTGACTGTCATTTCTATACCAGAGCCCCTTACCTCAAATTGATATATTTACTTTTCTCCGTTATCCCAGATAGTTTACAACATCATTGTGAGGTTACCCTATATAATCCATATAGCAGTTTAGTGGAAGAAGTGTTGACACTGCCAAATTACTACGAACCAGCCTTCCTGAAGAATAGCTCATTGAACTCTAGCATATTTATTACTAACAAAGAGTGTAATAAAATGTGCAGCAACATAAGAACAGCTACCACATAGTGTGAAGCAGTGCTGGCAGTTACTGAGGAATGAAAGAGCACTGGCAATAGTCGAGTTCTACAAACTATGGTGAAGTCAGAAAACCAAAGTTCTTTGATAATCACAAATAGGAGGACCATGAAAATCTCCAAACAATACATTTTTGAAGAATTGTGTGGGCAGATCACAGAAAAAATTTAGTGAACAAGATATGCCGCATGCTAATTTTTTTATGCTATATCCAAATAATAGTTATCAATACTGAGACACTGGCTTTTATGTAATTTACATGCCTTCTCTCCTATCATTTATGGGTGCAATATTTCAGAAAGTTAATAAACTTTCAAAAACCAGAATCATTTATGTTTAATCCGATGAAAATTCCAAAGAAAAATAGTAGATGTTGGTGACAAACTTTATTTGCTAAAATGATACTGAATTCCCATCTTTATATAGTCAAAACATGCATTCTTTGTTAAATTGTGGCCATCAACAGAATGCCAACTGCAATTTCTATCCAGAGCTACAAGAAGAAATGTATATAGCTTGTTTTTGGCCTTCAGAAGCTGATGCAGATGGGCACTTCCTGACTACCAGTGTTTTTACTGAGTATGTGAAACTATTATCAAGACTTCCTTACACCACAGCTACAGTCATCACCATTCTGCCCCTGTGATATCCACTGATGGACAAATGGTACATATTTCAGATGCCTTCCAACATTACATATAATAAAACAATTGCAGATAGCACAAGCTATATTGCGGGGAGGGGGCAATGTTGGATAGGGGAAAAGAAAGAGGAGAGGGGCACATATCTCCTGTGCTGCGATCCAGAACCCAACTGTATGGTGTATAGTGATGGGTATATGTACAGTAACACTGTCGTTTGACCCCCCTCAAATGCCACTTGTAAGGTATGGGCTGATATCTTTAGCTTAGTATGACAGATTTTCACTAATTTTACAGATATGATCATCAAATGAGATATATTGAGAAGGAAATCTGTCTATTAACTCATGTATGAATGTACTCCCAGAATTTTAGTAGAAAGTCTATTGTGCAACGCACAGTCTCTTTCTTACAGGATATTCGACTAGAGATGAAGATTTCTGTTTCTTGCACTGACTAAACAAACACTATGGTGAATCATCCAGTAGGTCCTCCAGAATTACATTTGTACATGTTTAATAAGAACATGTTTTTAGTCTATTTTGGTAATTCCACGCCAATTCAATGCAGCACCCAGCCCAGCTCACTCAGGTTTCTTTCAAATTTGTTGCCTTCAATGGTACAGATAAAAGATGGAAAATGACCCATTTCCAGACACGTATGACAGTTGTGAAGGTTACAGGTCTTCAAAGCTTGGAAATCGTGAGAAATTTATGTGTCTGTCTCAGCATAAATGGTTATAATTCTATTTCTAATCCAGATACGGCAGTGAAACTTGCATCATTGAAAAGCTAATGAGTACAACTTTACATTATATGCAACATGGTGGGTTTCTGAGAATTTTCACATTAAAGGTCACTGACCTTCCCCTTGAGTATCTCTCAACTTTGCTACTATAAATATGGTAACTCAAGATGGCACATCAAAGGAATAATCATAAAAATTTATTTCATCTACATCACTATATTAACAAAATGCACTAAGCAGCATACCGAGTGAGGTGGCGCAGGGGTTAGCACACCGGACTCTCATTTGGAAGGACAATGGTTCCATCCTGCGCCTGGCCATCCTGATTTATGTTTTCTGTGATTTCCCTAAATCGCTCCAGGCAAATGCCGGGACGGTTCCTTTGAAAGGGTACAGCTGACTTCCTGCCCGATCCTTCCCTAATCCGATGACCTCATTGTTTAGTCTCCTTCCCACAACGCACAAGCCTCCCCATCCCACTTAGTAGCTACACATCAAGGCTTTTTCCAGAACAGCAGTCAATATTATTCTGACAAACGGGTGAAAATTTCTTGCTGTGAACGGCCAATCAGACACACTTTCATTTCAAGCAATCATAATTAGATTGTTTCATGGGTGTGGCTTGTTTACTCAAACTGCAGTGTAAAGGTGCTGCAAACTTGTATTTGGTAGTAGTAGTTTGCAAAAAATGGATTTTAAGTCACGACTGTATTACCGCAGTCCATTTAAAGAAAGAGTTCACGCAAGAGTACAGAAGAATGAGGAATGTTCAGGAGCAGGTGGTAAAAATGTGTCCTAAAGTATTATTAAGTGAAAAAATTTACAGTAAATGTAGACAGTGAAATCACAAAACCCATCAACCCCTGCAGGTGTGCTCATCTGTGCTAGGTATGTTAAATTAAGTGAAATAGCATCAGATATGGCACTGGATTCTTTAAGCACTAGCTTTCAGTTTTTAGGTGAATCTCCTGTTTAGAACAAGAGACTTCAGTGGGAGAAAAAGTACCCAAAGCAAAAACTGAAAAAGGTTCGCTCATTTCTAGAACACACTTATGTGGCACAACTGTAAAAAGAAGGCAGTGAAAAAATGCATGAAGAGAAATCATAGCCCATCTGAAAGATAAATTTCAGTATACTTATTGTTCGTGTGACAAAATTACAAATTTTGGCAGTACTTCCAAAGAGCTAAAGTATAAGAAAAATCATGAAAGATTTTTCCACTTCAGATTACATGTTACGAAGAGCAAATCAGTTAGCAGCAGAACATTGTATGATTTACCACTAAATCTCAAGCCAGGTAAGCTTGTTGTGAAAACACACATTCAGTGTTTAATAATTATTATTACAGTGATCACAAAGTGAGCCATATGATGCCACGAGGAAAAGATTATGTACCTGTGAAAGAAAATGGAACTAGAGTACATAAGCAAAAGAAGCTGAGGTTGCATAGCCTTAAGGAATTGTATGCATATTTCAAAAATGCATACTCAGATCTAAATATTGAATTTTTGAGTTGCAGCCAAAGCACTGTGGTCTTGCTTATATCATGGGACGTATGTTGTTTTATGTGCATCTCAGACCACAGTTGAAGGGTCTAAACTGAAATAAATGAAGTGTGAAGGGCACACATTACCACCATAAAAGCACTTGTACCATTTGTTACATTCTGTCTTAGGATTCCAGCATCTTTCTTAGGTGCACGTCTCAATTGTCCAAGTTTGGCAAGATTGACTTATCTGCTTGTAACAAACTACATTGACATACAAGTGTACGTTAACTAGAAGAAATGTAGCTCTAGAGACAATAACAAACTCAACACACACGCTCATTGATGTGTTTGCACCACATTTACAACAGCACCTACTGTAGTCATGAATAACCCAACAGCACTCAGATGTTTAATATCACTGAAGAAGAACTTAAAAGTAATGAACATCTTGGTGCCAGTGATTTTGTAGAGAATTACTCATTCACCATTCAGGATGCAGTGCAGGGATTTCACTAGAATAATTCACAGGTTACAATTAATGTTTGACTCCTGCATGGAGACGGAAATACTGATGAAATATACTGTGTGACATACATGGAAACACTTAATTGTATTTTTTCCAGCACAATTTCTTAAAATTGTCACTTTCCAGCTCCAGAGCACAGTTTCACATTTACTACTTCTTCAATAGTTATGCTGCCCAATTAAAAAACAGAATGAATTTCATGACTGTCCTACAATTAGGAAGTTGTCATCCCCCCACCCCATACAGCACATGAAATGAGCAGTGGTCCAATGAGGGAGAGGGGGTGGGTTGATCTTTGTAATACACACAGTCTGGTTCCAGATGCAAGCTTTCTTCATATAACAATGCCATTTGATGTACAGCAGCATCCACAGCGGACGTGCCGTACTGCGCATTTCCAGCTGAGCAGCGCAGAATGAAGCAATGTGTTCTTATGTGTGCAGGTATGTTCTGGTGTGAATGGGCGCTGAGGTAATTGATTACGAGAAATGCTGTCCAAAGCCATGCAAGAACTAACCATTTCCTTTGACGTACCGATACTTGTACATTGTTGTGACAGAGCGGCACAGACATATGTCCAAGCCGACCCTTGTGGTTTTGTGCAGCACAGTTCAGTGCGGCCAGTGTGGACACTGCTTTACGTTCAACAAAGCGACGGAATGACAAACTGCTCTCTGCATAATGACTACTGCAGTGCCACACATTGGTACACTGCCTGAGTTGGTAGCAGTTGCAAAACGGCACAGAAACTTTTGAATAACCTCAAACATTATCCGACCTGAATATCACAAACGACAAAACAAGATGTGTCATGGGAGAGGCGAATAACCATCCAAGGGGGAGGAGGTGAGGGTACAATCTGACCTTTCTGCGTGCAACCCTTATCTTTAAAACCGCACAGATGCTGCTTTTATCAGTTTCCTCACTATTACTTTACTTCGAATATAAAGCAATGTACAAGAATAATGTTGTTTATCTGTATGCGTACCACCAAACATATTTTCACACTATGATAATTGTTTCAGTGGTACAAAGAAAATATTCCTTCATGTGGCTTCGACTATACGTCAGTCTCTCCATCACGATTATGGCACTGCCAAGCTGAAGCATTGATTCAAGAATACGAGAATGATTTCAGGTGACAATAAGATTCAGTGTATAATATCTATTAACAATGGTATAGTAAAAAAAAGCCAAATTTTGCTTATTTAGTGAGCAGAGATGAGTCAGTGACTGATTTGTGGAAAGAAAAGCTGTCAACAGGTACATTGATTTGTTGCCTCTCTGTGTGCCAGTCATTGGTGGGTTGCATATGTCTTACTTATGGAAACATGAAGAAAAGGCCAGCTTCTTGCATCCACACACATGGCCCATTTTCATGTGTTTCCTGCCATAACAGACACTGGTGTTATCAGAAGACATGACATTCTCAATAATATGGATTCAGTGAAATCATCTGGGATGACATACTTTTCCCCTGCATCAGTTCTGTTGAACCTTGACAATTTAATTGGAGACTTGTGAAACAAGATGTAACTGCTCTGTACTGTCTTTTCATTCTGACTACACTATAAATGGCCTGCCCGGTTAGCCGTGCGGTCTAATTCCCTGCATTCTGGACATGAAGGAGTGCTGGTCCCCGGCACAAATCTGCCCGGCAGATTAGTGTTGAGGTCCGGTGTACCGGCCAGGCTAGATGGCTTTTAAGGCGGCTTTCCAGCTCCCTCAATGAATACAGGCTGGTTCCCCTTATTTCGCCTCAGTTATACTATGTTGGTGACTGCTGCTCATATACTGTCTCCATGTACGCATACACCATAATTACTCTACCATGCAAACATTGGGGTTACATTCGTCTCTTGTGAGACATTTCCAGGGGGGAGGATGGGTCCACTGGGACCGAACCATGCAATAACCCTGGGTTTGGTGCGGGGCAGCAATGGGGCAAGTGGACTGCTGTAGCCTGTTGTGGGGTTGTGTACCACTGTGGGGACGAAGCATCCCCATTGTTTCTAGATCCCCAGTTCAATACAATACACTATAAATGGTTCATGATGCCACTGGAACTACATTTTTGTACAACGTTACTTATGAATTGTATTTTTTATAATTTGTGCACTACCTTCTGCATTTTGATAGTATACTGATGCTGACAATATTTTTGGGCATGATGCCTTTGGTGTACCATCTTTATATTTAACGTTTATATTACCACAAAAACAAACTGAATGTGTGTTTTTTTTTTTAAATCTAGGTCAAAGGTTAAGGTCAATGACCTTAGTGTGAAAATTCTTAGAAACTTATGTTGCAAAACGAAGTACAGCTTTTCTCATTAGCTTTTCAATGATACAAGTTTCACTGGGGTACCTGGATTAGAACCAGAATTACAGTCATTTATGTTGAGACAGGTGCATGTAAACTGCACAATTTCCAAACTTTACGGACCTGTAACTTTCTTCATGGTGTACATACACATACCTCTGCAAATTGTTAGTTTTCCATTTTTATCTGGGTCACTGGATGCACCAAAATTGAAAGAAATCTACAACAGTATGTTAGAAAATCTTCTGCATTGAATTTGCACGCAATTATCTACATGTTACATCACACACACACACACCTTAAATTGCCATCTTAATTTTGATAAGTAGTAATTCACTTCCTCTAACACATTCAGTAATATTGTTAAATCATGTCAACATGAGAAATTATGTGCATTAAAGTCCTAGGGGGGTGAGATGGCACTTAAGTTCTTATACACACACTATGTTAGATAACTGAGTGAAAATACTGCCAGTATTGAGCAACACTGTCACTGCCAAGCTCAGAGGGGTGGTTGCTCACATCTTACTGCACATGCACACAATACTGCCTGTGCTGATTATTTGTGTCATCATATCCCTCTGTACACAATCTATGCAGTATTTCAAAACAGATTTTATTGATATTTTTCAGTTGCTACTCACAATTTCAGTCATTACATGTAACTTAGTTTCCTTTTTGTCTAAATTTTGACACCACCCCCCCCAACAATTCATCTCCAGCTAAGCAAAGTCCCTTATCCCCCATACACTTACGTGTAAAATTTGAGCCTTACAGCAGAACTATCTGAGCTAACATGGTGACTAAAAAAGCTAGATCTTGTTATGGCCTTCTCCACCTTCCTTTGAGGTGCAGTCAGCTTTTGTAATAAAATATTCCAACTTGTTAACTAATTTTCTGATACAAAAGTAAGAAAATTGATATCAGTTCTTTATTACTTGGGGTCATATACATCAAACTTCTGTATAAATAATTATGCAGGTAAGAAATTTAGCTGTCACAGTTTTGTACATTATGAGAAATAAATGACATTCTATTATTTAAATGTACTTGGAATAAATATTACATGAGAATTTTCAAAACAAGTGTAAAGAAACATAATAAACCACAATCTAAAAATGTAAAAAAAGGTTAGGTAAAAATATACAAAATAACAAAAGGCTGCCTATGGTATAAAGTCTCAAACATCACAGTCTTAAAAAATGCAACTATGTTGAGATTCAGTGTCAATACTGGTTCAATAACATTGAAACCAAGATATTTAACTACTCACTGAAGGATCCCAAGAAGGCTGTTGCATCTGCACAGGGGGGGGGGGGGAATCAGCTTATGAGGGTGGGATAACAGTACAGGTATTTTTGACATACATACGCATTACGGAATGTGTAACATGTCTCTGATACTCTATTTCTTGGAATCTTAGGGTGTGAAAATAGTTTTACATCCATTGAAAAATTGAACATGAGTAACTTATTAAACATTAGTGAGAACATATCTCAACAAAAGCTATGAATTGTTGTATGATCCTGGAATTGCTTGAGCTGATTCAGATTGTCCCACCACAGGCGCAAGTACTTGTCAGCTATCAGATGAAACCATGGAGTCAAAGGTGTCACTGAAGACTTCATGAAATCATCGAATTTCTCTCTGGCAACATAACTTATTTCACTTATTTCTTCTGGATTGGGATTAACATCAACATCTTTGTGTAGGATTAAGATATAATCTATCTCATGTTCTCCCCATATGCCAGTATCTGCCTTGTAATGTATCCTTGTCAAATAATGCAAATCGTCCAGTGTGGCCTGTTCTGGGGGAATCCCTAACTCTTGATTTAATCGCCGCTGAGCTGCACGTCTTACTCCAATGGCCCCATCTTCTTCGCGTTCTCCAGGAATGTTATGTAATGGATGACTGCAACATGCATTTGTTAGGCAGTTTGGGAATGTTATTTTATGGGAAGAACGCTTCTGGAGCAATAATTCCTTATTCGAATTGAAGATAAATACACTAAATGCACGATGTAGTAGTAAGTTTCCATCTTTCCCTACAAGGTGACAATCACGTTTTGTTGCACTGCCAACCATCCTGTCACTGTTGTCTACTAAGATACATTTATCTTCTAATGCTCTTTCCTGTACATGGTTTAAATGTCTTAAGTGTACTGCGGTTGAGTACCGTCTGTTGCATACTTTAGCAGCTGTGTGGAATAATTTTAACGTATTCATGGCCTGAAAAAGAGAGAAATGGTGTGTTAAAATATATCACGAAGTAATATGCTACCTCAACTTAATAAAAATGACATTACAACATGACACGTAGCTTATATGCAGCACAGATAAGACTTCTACGATGTAACTCTTAGAAGTGTGTAAATTTAATATCGTTCTTTGATGTTCCTACCCCGTCCCCTGATTGACAGTTTTTGGGTGTAAGCTTTTCACTAACAATAAGCTTCGCTGGAGTAACGACAATATATTTCATTTATGGTACCTAACAGCCTACTGGTCTACAACATCAACGAATGATTTATGCTCTCTTAACTTTATACGATTATTGTCAGTCATCATAGACAAGACACGCATTTACACATAATTAAAATGAGTTCACCGGTAAGTCAACGTAATACGATATAAATTGTGGAAAAGTTAAAAGCCGGTTAGAAACGAGGTAATCACTTACTTTTTGCTAAAGCGGAGAGTAGCGAGTTGAACAATGCTTAAAAACACTTCATTTAAAAACAATAACACAGTTTTTCTCTAGTCAAACGTTGTCAAAAGCTGCAACACACTACACACTTCGAACGCTAGTACTCTAAGGCTCTTCCGTCGGCTCCTTCCCTTGCCTTAAGTTAACGCTTTGGCACTGGCACCTGTCAGTTCAAAGATCCTCTGGTTGACACATGCAAAGATCATATGCCATCCAGAAAGTGATGGGACCTCCATGGATGGGACAGCAAAAAAAAAGAAACATCAGTAGTCGAAAGAATTCTGATAATAAACCACATTTCTAGATATAATTTCACTGTTATTCCACATACAAAAAATAATTAACTATTCTCTCGAAATCGGAGACAAACGAGTATTCTAATTTCTCATAAATAATAGTTTAATTTTACTCTCACGAACTTACATAATTCACGGCACTTATGCAGCATTCATTTCCAGTAAGTTTCAATGGGAGGTCATAAAAGGAAGAACACTCGATGCCTTAAAACAATTTTGAGTTGTTAAATGTCTCTGACGTTTGCTATGTCATATGTTACAAGCAGACACTGCATAGCTGATTCAACACTCAGTGACTTATAGGAGGCCATGACAGGTTGTTTTAACAGGGCATCAAAATACGTGAACAATGGCAAAGACCTACGATTACTTGTTTAAATTACTTTTGATAGGTGATTCTGGTGTAGGTAAAACGTGTGTGTTATTTAGATTTTCTGAGGATGCTTTTAACACAACTTTTATATCTACAATAGGTAAGCTATCGTCCTTTTGCAGATGAATACATAGGGTCCAATTGAATAGTAATGTATGAAAGCGACAGGTTTGTGCAGTCTTGAACAAACACTCTTGGTACTGTGACGCACTGTTGTGTTCACTGCATTTTATTCGTCTGTTAAAGCATATTTGGATGTTTAGTGTAGGTTATGGTTTGTTTTTTTGACCTTACGAGTAGAATATGTCAAGACGTTGACAGTTGTAATGGAAAAAAGATAAACAGGGCAGCGTTATGATCTGAGTGTATATTTTATTTCTATACTGATATTTCATATACCAGTTAGTGTTATTCGCGGTGCAATTGTTTTCAGTGAATCTGTATGATTTAGAATTCAGCAGAAGAAATAATTTTACTGGAAAGCTTCGTACCGCTGCGTTACTAAATTTACGTGTATTAAGTGGTAGTGCAAATATAAATTTGTTGCAGTTTCCTCCACGGTTTGGGTCATCATTTAGTTGATAACGTCATATGTTAAATTTAACTCAAAAAAGTGTCTTTTTCAGTAGGAGGCGTGATGTGCTGAAGAGATAGTGTGTTCTTATCCGTTGTTTTTATTGTTGACAGGTATAGATTTCAAAATACGGACCATAGAATTAGACGGAAAGAAGATAAAATTACAAATATGGTAAGTTTTGAAAGTAAGGGCATAATGATACTTCAATTTGACCTGTTCTACATAGTATAACACCTATCTCAATAGCTTATTTGATTTCATATGACAAAATTAATCATACATTTTCTGATATTCATTAACTGTAGTTTGAGAGAGATTGGCAGGGAAGCAGTTAATGGTAGATGTGTTTATGAACAGTTCATTGAGGCTGTACACAAATCTTGCTCTGAAGTATGCACAGTAACAGAAATTAACTCAACACAATTGTGACAATTGCTGTTTGCTCACACACAGACATCTAGTCACTGTGAGTGAATTCCTAGCAAATTTTAAGAGTGATGACTTCCTTTTAGGTTCACCATGTGCAATGCATCCCTGTAACAACTGTCACTGACTGCTTAACATTTTCATTTACAACAAAAAACTTATTTGCATTGACCATAAATTTTATAATTTTTTTTTTCTCAGGGATACTGCTGGTCAGGAAAGATTCCGCACAATTACCACAGCTTATTACAGAGGGGCAATGGGTATTATGCTCGTATATGATATTACAAATGAGAAGAGTTTTGAGAATATAAAAAACTGGATTAGAAACATTGAAGAAAATGCATCAGCTGATGTAGAGAAAATGTTGCTAGGGAATAAATGTGAATTAACTGAGAAGAGGCAGGTGAGTAAATTCAGCCAGGTTGCTCAGATTGTTTACTTACATATTTTTAAATACTATGGTGACATAATCTGGTAGTTAGAGAGGACTCAAGTCTGTTGGAAATGTTTTATAGATTGTAGTGTAGAAGCTTATATTGGCACAAGTAATAACTTGGTATGGTACATTTATTGATAAAATTATTATTGGATTTTTTTTATTTACACATAAAGTTCCATAGGACCAATTTGAGGAGCAAATCTCAAAGGTCATGGAATATGTCAGTACATGAAATTACAACATAAAAGTAAAATAGATAAAAATAAATGTTTATGAACCCGAAAAAAGTCCATAAGCTTAAGTAAATGCAATCAACAATATAATAAGAACCAGCTTAATTTTTCAAGGAACTCCTCGACAGAAAGGAGTGACCTATGAGGAAACTCGTCAGTTTAGATTTGAAAGCGCATGGATTACTGCTAAGATTTTTGAATTTGAGTGGTAGCTTATTGAAAATTGATGTAGCAGTATACTGCAAACCTCTTTCTGTGCAATAGTTAAGGAAGTCCGATCCAAATGTGGGTTTGATTTGTGCTGACAATTAACTGAGTGAGATCTGCTTATTCTTGGGACTAAGCTAATCTTGTTGACAAGAAATAACGGTAAGGAATGAACCGGTCTTGACAAGGTGTTTGTGAACTTACACCACTTATTGCCCAAACTGCCAGTTTTTGAGCAAAAACATCCTTTTAGAATGGGAAGAGTTACCCCAAAATATAATACCATACGACATAAGCGAAAGAAAATATGCAAAGTAGACTAATTTTTGTGTCGTATGATCAGTCACTTCAGATACCGCTGGAATAGTAAAAATGGCAGTATTAAGTCTTTGAACAAGAGCCTGAATGTGGGCTTTCCATGACAGCTTACTATGTATCTGAACACCTAGAAATTTGAACTGTTCAGTTTCATTAATCATATGCTCATTTTGTGAAATTAAAACATAAGGTTTTGTTGAATTGTGTCTTAGGAACTGTAAAAACTGAGTGTTACTGTGATTTAGCATTAATTTTCTACAAGCCATGAACTTAGGTCATGTACTGCACTATTTGAAACCGAGCCAATGTTGCACACAATATCCTTTGAAATAACATTGCTGTTGGTTGTACTGAGACCATTTAGTCAACTGAAATGTTGCCTTCCCCAATCTCTCTATTAGCATATGCTAAAAAATATTTTATGATGTGGACTGTAGTTATTACTTAAATTTAAGACGTTGAAAAATTTAAGTCACCAGAATGAAGTTTTCATTCTGCAATGGAGTGTGTTCTGATATGAAATTTCCTGGCAGATTAAAACTGTGTGCCAGACCAAGACTCTAACTCGGTCTGACACACAGTTTTAATCTGCCAGGAAGTTTAAATTTAAGTCACACTGTATTCACAGTGGGAAATGACTTTGAATATGGATTAACACCAGAGTTCTACGAATATTGGGCATTCTGATTGTAATTAGTTTACCCACTTAGGTTTTATACCTTGCTTGACCAGAGATTACCGTGATCAGAGATTGCGGATTAACTCGTCAGTAATAGGAGTCTTTCTTATGGAAGGGAACGGCCTAAATGAATTTTTTCAGAATTTTTGTTTGCTGTTAAACCATTCACTGTACTTACAGAAGTGTTATTTTAGCTAACTGGAAAAGTCACCTTCATAGTCTAATACAAATGAAATAAAACTTGTCTTAAATATGTAAAAGTAGTGATATAAGCTGGAAGAGTTGCGTAAGGTCTAGGAAATGCTCATCCACTGCCGTGATAGTTGACGTTGTAGTGGTATGTTATTTTTTTACCTCCTGTAGAGTCTGTCTACATCTAATCAGCGAATGATATGACAAAATATTGTGAAGACTCCGGGCTGCTGTTAAACATGTAAATACCTGAGTGGTGGTTAATTATTTCACAGACAGGTCATACTGATCATCTTTCACTTCTGGCAAGTCGTTCTTCATTTAGACTGAGCACAGCTTTGCATGACTTATACAGGCAGGCATGTCTCTTGGGCTTGACAATACTGGTGAAGTATTGTATACACACTGATAAAAGTATTAAATATTTGATCATGGTGCTTGCTGCTGGGATACAGCAGTCATTATATATAGTGTTATCTGTGACCAGTGATGGTTAAAGCAAACTGATTTTCACACTAGTGTTAGTGTGGAGGGTCCAAGAATTTCCATAGCAGTCACTTGAAAGTGTTAGCTAATCTCTGGTCTGATCATGTATTGCTCCATGACCCATTTGCATGTGTGCTGCTAATAGTCCTCTGGGACACTTATTTCTGTAGATTGTCATTCACAGGGGGAGGAGTCATTCCCTGTCAAATAACTACACTTTTAACTTCAATTTTAACTCGCAATCTCAGATTTTGATGAAAATTGGCACTAAGCAAGCTTACATAGGCCTATAGATTAAGAGAAATGCCAATTTTATTAAAATCTGTTGACCCATTTTGAAAATATGACAATGTGAAATTGTCAAAAATCGCCAAAAAAAACACTACATTGTCATAATTTCAAATTGCTGTAGCAACTCTCATAATTGAGCTAAAATGGTAGGAGAGGTGTCATTTTGCATCATTTTCCATGAATTTTCTTATGATATAAGATTCAATTTAGATAAAGATAAATTCATTTAAATTTAAATAAAAATTTAAATTTTTAATTTCTCAAATTTTCAAAAAATTACTTTTAATGCTTAACGTCATTGTTAACACTTTCCCTAAGAACAGAAGTGGGGCTGTCAGAGGTTCACATCTTTATAAAGTTTCAAAAATTCACATTACACTAAAAAGAATGATATTTTTGTAAAATGTGTGTATTCTAGAGTGGAGATACATAATGTACCAGTCAATAAATTAACAATTTAAACAATTATTTGTTAATCCAGAGGATTCCTCAGAAAATGAATCTGTCGAAAAGAAAGTAGTGCTAACTTGTTCTCCTGAATCTTGATGTATTATGAAGTTAATACATTAATTTAATGCTCCCAGCTACATGGTACACCAGAAAAAAGGCTTTTGAAGGAAAGAGGTATATTAAAAAGTCCTTTTCAAAAGCCAGGAAAGAATTTGTCACAAGGAGTTGGGCACACTCTGTTTGATTATTTTTATGAAAATCATGTAATAGGCAGAGTAATGGCAGGGAAGAAAGACTGTAACTGTGAAGGGGTAAGATTGAGATAGAACGGTAATATCTAAAGGACTTACTTTGTGCAATTTAAAAGGGGCATATAAAGGTCTCGAAGCTTAATTTCCAGCAATGAAGATCAGGTTTTCTAAATTTGCAGAACTTCGCCCAAAACACTAAATTTTAGCTGGTTAAAGTGGAACACACCCGAGATGTTTGCACTACACGTCAAAATGTCACAAATGATAGGAAATTCTAGGCTCTGTATCTCAACCACTGTTTGGCAAAGGTGCTGTGTAATTCAGCACCATTCCATTGCATTATAGGAAACTGTAGTTCTTGTCTAGGATGTGACCCAATAAAAAGAACACTATAAAGTGCATTTAATGATAATGTGGTTGAAAATATCACTTTTCGACAGTGGGCTTCAGTAGACAGATGCAGCTTAGAAATAGTGCAGAAGACTTCATCTGAGTTCATTGAATTATTTTCTGAAAAACTGGCTACACTAATACTCAGATTTTCTAGCAAAGCAGGAAAGCTCTTTCGTAAATGAAATGTAGGGAAACTTTAATAAGGGTGAATGTGTGTGTGACTTCTGAGGATTACTTTTTGTGATCAAAGATGAGGCCCAGGGGAGAACAAAACAGAGCACATGGGTTATATAATAATTTGTCTACAGCATAAAACCATAGCTGTCTCCTGTTTGCAAAAAAAAAAAAAAAGTAAATCAGTTTTTAAAAATGAAATTTCAGACTGATCTACAGAAGATAATCCTTTCGGATGACAGTGCAGCCCAGTACAAGAATGAAAAGAATTTTGTACACTTATGCTTCCACAAAGATTATTTTGATATTGATGCAGTAAAACATTTTTTGCCTCTGCTCATGGAAAAGCAGTTTGTGATAATGTCAGTGGCACTGTAAAGAGATTAGCAACAAAAGCAAGTCTGCAGAGGAGGCTGTAGGACAATCAAATTCTTAAACAACAACAACAACAACAACAAGTGTTTGATTGGGTTGTTAAAAACATTACATCTGTATGTTTTGAATTTTCAACACAAGAGTACATTGAAACAGATTTCTGGAAGAGTGCTCTAGTCAGTCTGTTCCCATAAAAGGGACATAGAAGTTACATGCTTTTGTACTGATTGCATAAAGTACATCAAAAAATATTGGTAAGAACTTTTTCACACACATCAGAATCTACTGCTGAAACAGTTAACAAAATGTCCAGAAACTCTGGCTGTGAAAGACATTCATGGCTATGTTACTGTTGTGTAAGGCAAGAAATGGTGGTTACCTTATATTTTAACAAAAGACAAAGATCTTGATGAAGTTTGTTGCTTTCCTTCACACAGCAGGCCCATCACTGTCTTATACATATCGTATAAAACCAGATATTCTGTGGTTATCTGTAGATGATGATAATGATGATGATGACAGTCCCACTTTCATACTTACAAGGGGACCTCCCCATCGCACCCCCCTCAGATTTAGTTATGTTGGCACAGTGGATAGGCCTTGGAAAATCGGAGCCAGACAAGAAGTTGTGTGGAACTGTGAAAAAATAAACATAATATACAAGAAGACTTGAACCAAGGACCTCTTGTTCCGCAACTGCTCACGCTAACCACGGGACCACGGCGCTCCTGAGCTCACACTGTCCTTTGTTGCCTATCTTGCGCATGGACTACTCAGTTTGTATATTTTGCTTATTTTTTTCATAGTTCCACACAACTTCTTCCCGTTTTCTTGATTGATCGGTGTTCAGTTTTTCAAAGTCTATCCACTGTGCCAACTTATAACTAAATCTGAGGGGGTGTGCAATGGGGAGGTTCCCTTGTTAGGGAATTAATTAATAATAATGTGAAGCACTATATATAATTTTTTTTTTAAAGATGTGCGTTTTGAGAAATTCAACATTTATATTTTTATTTACATTTAAAAAAAATTAATCTAAAACACGTGTTGTTATATACTGTAGTAAAGCTCATGGGAAATGCTGCAAAATGACCTCTCCCACCATTTTAGCTTAATTAGGAGAGTTGCCACACCATTTTGAAATTATGGTGGTATAGTTTTTTGTGATATTTGACAACTTTACATCACCTTATTTTCAAAATGAGTCAATGGGTTTTAATAAAATTGGGGTTTTTTCTTAATCTGTATGTTTGTTGCCTTTGTGCCAAGTACCATCAAAATCTGAAATGAGTAAAATTATTGTTGATTTAACATGGAATTACCCAGGGGTGTCCACCTTCATGTAGGCACACATTGTCCACCCGTACCATACCTTTACAACTAAAAATCTTCACCAAACTACTGTGTTGCTTCTCCTATTTAATCCAACTCATGGAATTGAATAATAAGTATTATAATAAAAATGAGAAGACTAGAAAGATTAGCAGTACATCAACTTAGGCAATTCTTCAGACTTAAATGAGTATAATGACTGGTAACCTTGCAGTTCAGTCTCTTTAAATTATTATAATCATCATGTAACTCACCATTCTAAATGCACTCTCAAGGGCCTATCTTAACACCTGATTGTGTATACTTGCTGGTACAATTAACATCAGCCTTGTTGTATTTCTTTATAGTATTCTGTTGTTGAAACAGATTTGTTTCATTGTGAATTACATTCGCTTATTGTCAGTGCCCTGTGCAGCTCACCACCTGCAAAAATTCCAGCACATTCTATCACGTGTTTTGCAGCTCAGGCCATAGGTATTACAAAGGGTTTTCCTGGGCTTAGGGATTACTTCAGATGACACTCATTCAGCCTCAATGTGTGTAATCTGACAGCTGGTAGTATCATTCAGACCTATAAGCCAATAATGTGACCTAAAGGAAAAAAAATAAATCATTTTACACTTACTTGCACTGATCTTAAACAGTTTTCCAATAAATGCTCCTGAATGTCAGTCGAGAATACTGCATTGCCACCCCCAACCCCCCCCCCCCCCCCCCCCCACCCCTGCGGGTTCGGGGATCAGAATAGGCCCGCGGTATTCCTGCCTGTCGTAAGAGGCGACTAAAAGGAGTCTCACATGTTTCGGCCTTGTGTGATGGTCCCCTCTCGGGTTTGACCTCCATCTTTCTAAATTATTCCGAAGAGCAAGCCAATGGGGGAAGGGCGCCTTACATGGTGCACTGTATCCGTCGTGCATTGAGACCTTTAGCCAACTTTTTCGTCGTTGTAATGGTGTCCCGCTCATTTTCCGTCTCTTGGGCGGGGATACGTCACTGGGTGCGATTACCACGCTGCACTCTGCAGTGTTGCTTTTAACTGCGACGACGACCTTGGACATTTTTGCACCTAAGATCCAGCACGGTAGCCAGTCCGTTGTGGTGGGGCTGCCATGTACCCTATTGATTGTAGCCCCCTGACAACACAGGGATCGCTCTACTGATGCCTGCGCCGTTAACTCCCCACGTATGCCAAGGAGTAGA
The DNA here is from genome assembly GCF_023864345.2 of Schistocerca serialis cubense. NCBI lineage: Eukaryota > Metazoa > Arthropoda > Insecta > Orthoptera > Acrididae > Schistocerca > Schistocerca serialis. Next base: position 627,391,585 of record NC_064642.1, on the reverse strand, counting down.
TGCCCGTCTCCCTGGGGCATCAGGACTCCCGGTAATGGACATCCTCCCAGGTGGCGCCCGTGGGGAGGGCCCTTGGTCGGAGTAGGTGGCATCAGGGCGGATGACCCGCAATGAAGCGTGGTACATCATCTCTCGCTGGCGGCCAGCCGCCAGCAGTCTCTAAGCGTTCTCGGGCTCAATGTAATGCTCAAAAGTACGATCCGAAAACGTTCCCCTCTCTGGCCATGCCGTGGGAGGAGCGTAAGTTTCAGGATGGAGGTAATAGTTATTCGCCCCGATTCTTAGTCTGCACGAGAGCTGATGGGGAGTCTTTTCGATCCACAAAGCCTCAGTTCTTCGTCGAGCATTTAGAGGGCAAGTTTGGGGAGGAGGAGGGCTTGTCCAAAATGCGCTCTGGGTCAGTACTGATACAAACGGCATCCTCCGCCCAGTCACGCAGGTTACTTGCTTGTGACAAGTTGGGGGATGTTCACGTTACCATCACACCACATAAGAGTTTAAGTATGGTCCAGGGAGTTATTTTCCATAGGGACCTACTTTTGCAGTCTGACGACGAGCTGCGCGCCAACTTAGAGCGTACAGGTGTTCATTTCGTCCGGCACGTTCCTCGGGGTCCGAAGGACAATCAGGTTGCTACCGGTGCCTTCATCTTGGCCTTCGAGGGTGATACATTACCAGAGAAGGTCAAGGTGATGGTCTACCGTTGTGACGTCAAGCCCTACATCCCTCCCCCGATGCGGTGCTTTAAGTGCTGGAAGTTCGGGCATATGTCCTCTCGCTGTACTTCTAGCCTCACATGTCGAGATTGTGGACGCCCATCTCATCCCGATACTCTGTGCCCCGCCTCCCATCTGTGTCAACTGCGGAGAGCATCACTCCCCTTACTCGCCTGACTGCAAAGTCTTTCAGAAAGCGCGCAAAATCATGGAATATAAGACCCTGGACCGGCTGACCTATACTGAGGCCAAAAGGAAATATGACACTCCATCCTGTGAGAATGACATCTTCTTATGCAGCTGCTACAGCAACTGTGCTAGCCCCCTCAGTTTCGAGTCTTCCAGCCAGCTCGATAAGCAGTAAGACTCCTCCTGCCCCCTTGCCCGTGGGGGGGCTCTACTTAACCGGTTGCTGCTGCACCACCTACCTCAGGAGCAACCTCCTCCCACCCGTTGGGGAAGTCTGTCCCCGCTTCTCAGTTGGAGAAGCGTCTAACTTCTTCGGCTACTCTCGCCCGTAAGAGTTCCCTTGGGACCCTCCCTTCCCAGGATTCCACCAGCGGGAAGGATGACGGCCGCCAGTGGCATAAGTCCTCACCAGTGGCCGGGCGTAGGGCTTCACGATCCTCCTCTGTCCCGGAGACTGAATCGGTGAAGCCTTCCCAGCCGGTGAAACCCAAGGTTCAGCGAGAGAAGTCCAAGAGAAAGACCTCTAAGGCCAAAGAACTTGCGGTGGCACCAACCCCACCGCACCTTTCGTGCTCTGCGTCTGAGGATGAAGTCAAGATTCTAGCGTCCGCTGAGGACCTTGATCTCGCTGGTCCCTCAGACGCCATGGATGCCTCTTGTACGGGTACTGAATCGGTGGCAGTGAGTAAACAAGCAGCGTAAATTGCCTTCCCAGTCCTTTCACGCCTTTCTCAGCCATGGACAATATCATCCTCCAGTGGAACTGCGGCAGTTTTTTCCACCATCTAGCTGAGCTCCAACAACTTATCAGCCTTCACCCTTTCTTCTGCATTGCTCTTCAGGAAACTAGGTTTCCGGCAATGCGAACCCCCGCCCTCCATGGCTATCGGGGTTATTATAAGAACCGGGCAGCATATGAAAGGGTGTCGGGTGGCGTCTGCCTCTGTCCTTCACACTCTGCACAGCGAGTCCGTCCCTCTCCAAACACCTTTAGAGGCTGTCGCTGTTCGGGTGTGGACGCCACAGGCTGTTACCGTCTGCAGTCTTTACCTTCCATCGGATGGTGATGTCTCGCAGCATGTCCTGGCTGCGCTGCTAGCCCAATTGCCGCCACCTTTCTTGCTATTGGGGTGGGTCAGTGGCAACAGGTCGAGGCGCCATCATTGAGCATTTATTGTCGCAGCTCGATCTCTCGATTTTAAATGATGGTGCCTTCACACACTTCAGTGTGGCACATGGCACATACTCCGCCATTGACCTTTCAATCTGTAGCCCTAGCCTCTTACCGTCTGTCCAATGGAGTGTGCATGACGACCTGTATGGTAGTGACCACTTTCCGATCTTTCTGTCACTACCACAGCATCACTCTTCTGGGCGCCCTAGCAGATGGGCTATGAATAAGGCTGACTGGGACTTGTTCTCCTCCACAGCCGCTCTTGAGCCTCTCTCTAATGACGATATTGATGTGGTGGTTCAATCGGTCACCACCGGCATCGTTACTGCCTCCGAATCTGCCATTCTCCGCTCCTCTGGGTCCCCTCAGCGGCGGACTGTGCCTTGGTGGTCGCCGGAGATCGCTGCAGCGATTACAGATCGCTGGCAGGCGCTACAGCGTCACAAGCGACATCCCTGCATTGAACACCTGATCACCTTCAAATGGCTGCGTGTGCGGGCCCGCCGCCTTATCCGCCAAGGCAAGCAGAAGTGCAGGGAGCGGTACATGTCCACCATTGGCCTCCATGTCACTCCATCGCAGGTATGGGCCAAGATTCGACGCGTCTATGGCTATCAGCCACCTGTCAGCGTCCCTGCACTCTCACGGAATGGAGCAGTTTGTACTGACTCTGACGTCATTGCAAACCACTTAGCAGAGCATTTTGCTATGAGTTCCGCTTCTGCGAATTACCCTAAGGCCTTCCGCTCCATTAAAGAGCAGATGGAACGTCGGAGCCTTTCGTTTCGCACCCACCATCCAGAATCGTACAATGTTCCATTCAGTGAGTGGGAATTCCGCAGTGCCCTTGCCGCTTGTCCTGATACCGCTCCTGGACCAGATAGCATCCACTGCCAGATGCTGAAACGCCTCTCAGTGGACTGCCAGCGATGGCTTCTCGACCTTTACAACCGTATTTGGGTCGAGGGTGAGTTTCCGTCGCAGTGGCGGGCAAGTATCGTTATCCCCATTCTGAAACCAGGCAAGAACCCTTTGGAGGTTGACAGCTACCGCCCCATTAGCCTCACCAACGTTCTTTGCAAGCTTTTCGAACGGATGGTGAGCCGGCGCTTGACTTGGGTACTGGAGTCTCGGGGCCTTCTGGCTCCGTCTCAGGGTGGGTTCCGTAAAGGCCGCTCCGCCGCCGACAATCTGGTGAGCCTGGAGTCGGCCATCTGTAGTGCCTTTGCCCGCCGTCAGCACCTGGTCGCTGTCTTTTTCGACATGCAGAAGGCGTACGATACGACATGGCGTGATCGCATCCTTTCTACGCTTCATGGATGGGGTCTTCGGGGCCCTCTGCCGCTCTTTATCAGAAATTTTCTGTCGTATCGTACCTTCCGCGTGCAAGTCGCAGCCTCATATAGTTCCACCCACGTCCAGGAGAACGGTGTGCCACAGGGTTCTGTTTTAAGTGTCTGCCTGTTTTTAATAGCCATTAACGGGCTCGCTGCGGCCGTGGGGAAATTCTGTCTCTGCTTCCCTGTATGCTGACGACTTCTGCCTTTATTACAGCTCTACTGGCATTGCAGCTGTTGAACGTCAGCTACTGGGTGCTATCCGCGAGGCGCAGTCTTGGGCTGTAGCTCATGGGTTCCAGTTTTCGGCAGCCAAGACCTGCGTAATGCATTTCTGCCGGCGACGCACTGTCCACCCGGAGCCGTGGCTTTATCTTGCCGGCGAACTTCTTTCAGTGGTGGAATCACACAGGTTTTTGGGGGTGGTTTTCAATGCCCGGTTGACTTGGCTGCCTCATATCCGGCAGCTTAAACAGGCGTGTTGGCGGCATCTAAACGCTCTGAGATGCTTGAGCCACACCCGCTGGGGCGCCGACCGATTTACCGTTGCGGCTCTACCAGGCGTTAATCCAATCCCGTCTGGATTATGGGAGTCTGGCTTATGGCTCAGCATCCCCCTCTGCGTTGCGGGTGCTGGACCCAATACTACACAGTGGGATCCGACTTGCCACTGGTGCCTTCCGCACCAGCCCTGTGGACAGCATCCTTGTTGAGGCAGGTGTCCCTCCACTGCGGTTACGACGCCAACAATTACTGGCTGCTTATGCTGCCCATGTTTTTAGCTTGCCCGGGCATCCAAATTACCGTGTCCTGTTCCCACAGTCAGTCGTCCATCTGCCGGACCGTCGGCCCCGGTCGGGTTGTCAGATCGCCGTACGCGTCAAGGAGCTTCTCTGCGGGCTTGGGTTTTTCCCTGTTCCACCTCCTTTCCAGGCGCCTCTGCGTACACCCCCGTGGTGTGTTCCTCGCCCTTGCCTTCGGCTCGACTTGGCACAGGGCTCGAAGGACTCGGTCCCTCCAGAGGCCTTCCGCCGCCGCTTTTATTCCATCCTGGCCACGTATCAGGGCTCTGGAATTGTTTACACCGACGGTTCGATGGTTGCTGGTCTTGTCGGGTATGCGCTAACTCTAGGGGACCATTCCGAACAACAGTCCTTGGCGGCTGGCTGCAGCGTTTACACTGCTGAGCTAGTCGCCATCTTTCGAGCCCTAGAGTATATCCGCTCCTGCTCAGGTGAGTCCTTCGTTATCTGTAGCGATTCCCTGAGCGGTTTACGAGCTCTCGACCAGTGTTTTCCTCGTTCTTGTCTGGTGATGGCTATCCATGAGTCCCTGCATACTCTTGCGCGTTGCGGCCACTCTGTGGTCTTTGTGTGGACCCCCGGTCATGTCGGTATCCCGGGCAATGAACATGTTGACCGCCTGGCGAAAGAGGCCACAAGTAAACCATCTCTGGATGTTGGCCTCCCAGAGACTGATTTGCGGGCAGTCCTCCGCCGAAAAGTTTTTGCGCTTTGGGACGCTGAATGGTGCGATCGGATCACACCCAATAAACTCCGTGCCATTAAGGAGACGACGACTGTGTGGCGGTCATCCATGCGAGCCAACCGCAGGGACTCAGTCGTCCTTTGTCGGCTCCGCATTGGCCACTCCCGGCTAACACAGTTATTTACTGCGCCGGGAGGACCCTCCTGTATGTCGCTGCGGGGCGGCTTTGACAGTGGCCCACATTCTGTTGGCCTGCCCCCTTTTAGCTATGGTCAGGCAGACATTTGCGCTGCCTGATACGCTCCCTGCCGTTTTATCTGATGACCCTGTTATGGCTGCCTTAGTTTTACGTTTTATTAGGGCAGGGAGTTTTTATTCTTTAATCTGAGTGTTTCTGTTTTATTTTATTGTTTTGTGTTGATTCTGCCCTTTGGCCTACGGTTTTAAACTAAGTTTTTAATGTGTTTTCGGTGGTTAGCTTTTTCCCTTTTTTTGTTCCTGTGGTCGGCCAACCACCGTCACACTCCGTGTGATTTTATTTCGTTTTGTCTGCTCCTTGTCTATGTTTCTTTTGTTCTGTATCGTCTGTCTCCTATTCTGTTGAACATTTTTTATTCTCTGTAGGTATTTTTAGTATTTTGGAAAAAGGGACGGATGACCTCTGCAGTTTCGTCCCTTTAATCCTTAAACCAACCAACCAACCTACCAACCACCCCCAACCCCCCTCCCCTGGGGCCTCACAGTATTTTTGAGAGATTGTGTGTGGTGCACATGGGGCCCTGAGCTATTGCAGCCCGTTCTTGTTTCCCTGGCTGTGTTTCCTTCACCCTGTGCTCTCTCCCTATCCTCACTCCAACCCCGTTGTCCCCCTCCTTCCCCTCTCTCTATGTTCTGATGTATATCAACCTGGCTGTCCACCTGGTTCTCTGTATTGCTTGCAATTTTGTTTCTTCTGAGTGTTCTATCACCCATTTTGGCGTTTAGATCCCTGCATGAGATTTGACTTCTACTTCTAAATTTTCTGTTTATAGTATGAGCTGTTTGGGGAATAACTCCCTCCCTAGCATCTACGATCTGATACCTCTCCCTTCCCCACTATAGCCACCTTTCACCCTGTTAGGTCACCAGCACGTGTAGCCAATCTGTGTGGTGGGGCTGTTATGTACTCATTTGGCTGAGTCTCGTGATGACACAGATCACACTACTGATACCTCAGCTGTTCCCTCACCATGTTTGCCAAGGAGAAGTTGCTCGTCTTCTTAGGTTATTGGGACTCCTGGCAACAGCCGCTGTTGCCTGGCAGCCCTTGCTGTGGTTGGGTGGTGCCTATGGTGAGAGCCCCTGATCGAAGTGGGTGGTATCAAGGCAAATGCTTGCAAAACTGCAAAAATTTGCCCATTCTCAAATGGCCATCTCTTTGAGTGGTGAAAGATCATTGAATGCTGCTTCATATGACCGGCAGCTTTTCCTTCCCTGGCTACACCATGGGAGGAGGACAGGATTGCCATCTTGGGATGAAACACTTTCTCTGCTACCTCATCTGTACTAAGATGTACGGGGAAACATTAATCACAGCAAAGGGTTGGGTTCTTTGGGGAAGAATACCAGACATAGAGGTCATCGGTCTCATCGGATTAGGGAAGGATGGGGAAGGAAGTCGGCCGTGCCCTTTCAAAGGAACCATCCCGTCATTTGCCTGGAGCGATTTAGGGAAATCATGGAAAACCTAAATCAGGATAGCCGAACATAGGATTGAACCATCGTCCTCCCGAATGCGAGTCCAGTGTCTAACAATCACAGCAAAGAAATTACTTTTTTGCGGAGAATATAGAGGATGAGTTTGGTGAAGTGGTGTCTCTTAGTAAGATGCGTTCGGGCTCCCTGTTGATCAAAGCTGCTTCTGGTACCTAATCTGCAGCTGTTCATACTTGTGATCATCTTGGCAATATCCCAGTGTCTATTGCTCCTCATCAGTCTCTAAATATGATCCAGGGAGTGATTTTTCATAGGGACCTCATCCTGCAAACTGGTGAGGAACTCTGGGCTAATCTGGATCAACACAGCGTTCATTTTGTTAGATCGGTGCAGAAAGGTCAAAAGACAACCACAGTGATACGGCACCTCAATTCTGGCTTTTGAGGGGGATATACTCCCAGAGAAGGTCAAGGTTACATGTTACAGATGTGACATGCTGTATGTCCCACAACCCATGAGGTGCTTTTGGTGCTTGTGTTTTGGGCATATGTCTTCCCGCTGTACGGTAGACCCTCTGTGTGGTGACTGGACACCCACTCCATAAGAAGCACCAATGTTCCACCACCTGTGTGTGTGTGTGTGTGTGTGTGTGTGTGTGTGTGTGTGTGTGTGTGTGTGTGTGTGTGTGTGTGTGTCAATTGTAATGAGAGCCACTCCACTCACTTGCTGCATTGCCCACCTCACAAGAGAGAGAAAAGAAGGTCCAAGAGTAAAAGTCCTTTGATCGCCTGTCTTATATTGAGGCTTGCCAAAAGTATGATACTCATCCAGTGCCGGTACCTTCAACTTTTGCCTCAGTTACATTCCCCCCCCCTCACCTCTTCCTTAGCCCAGTCCCGTCCCCCTATCCCCTTCCTTTCCTTGTGCCCTACCCTCCTCCACCTCTGAAAGAGGAAGAAGAAGAGGAGGAGGAGGAGAAGGAAAAAAAAGAAGAAACATATGTCCCAAGACAAGGTGGCCCCCCCTCCCCACCCCATTGTCCCCAGAGGTGCTATCTCCCTCTTTGGAAACGGAGTCTAACATCTTATTTGTGTGTCACCCCTTCCTTGTGTGTGATCATCACTGACCAAGTGACATGACCACCTCCTAGCTTCTTTACGTCTAATCTGCACTCTCACTACATGATCATCCAGTGGAATTGCAACAGATACCATCGTCATCTACTGGAAATACATCTTGTCTCCTGTTCTGTGTCGTGTCTTGCTCTTCAAGAAACACACTTCTGTGATGTCCACTCTCCAACATCTCATGGTTTTCAGGCATTCTGTCAGAAGTGTGCTGCATCCGGCGGGGTCTGGACTTTGGTTCGCTCAGATGTCATTAGTGACTGGATCCCTCTGTGTACAAACCTGAAAGCAATAGTGGTTAGTGGGAATGATTATGGCAGTCACAATTTTCAATGTCTAACTCCCTTCAGATTGGCCACTTCCTTATGTTGAACTGTATACCTTAGTACAGCAACTCCTGCCCCAGTTTCTCCTCCTTGCCGCACCCCCCCCCACCCCCCTGCCCCCCCCCCCCCCCCCCCGCCTCCTCCTGCAGGTCCGGGGGGTTAGGATAGGCTTGAGGTATTCCTGCCTGTCGTAAGAGGTGACTAAAAGGTAAAAGGAGTCTAACACATTTCGGCTTCATGTGATGGTCTCCTGCAGGGCTTCACCTCCATTTCTCAAAATTTTCCCGTAGAGCAAGACACTTCGGGAAGGGCGCCTTACATGGTGCATAGTGTCCATAATGTGCTGAGACCTCTTGCATCATTTGTCGATGTGGATCTGCACTTCCACTTGTTCTCCAACTGCTGAGTGAGGTCACCCTCTTGGGTGCGATTTCCTCCATCCTCTATGCAGTATTGCTTTCTGCGCTGTCGATGATAATGGACTACTTAGCTCGTTTGCGCCTGATATCCAGCACAGTAGCCAGTACGTTGTGGTGGGGTTGCCATGTACCCTGTTGGTTGTAGCCCCCTGACCACACAGGGTAGCTATGCTGATGCCTCCATTAACTCCCCGTGTACCCCAAGGAGTAGATGCCCGTCACCTTGGGACATCGGGTCTCCTGGCAATGGCCATCCTGCCATGTGGCCTTTGCTACGGCTGGGTGGCATCTGTGGGGAGGGCCCTTGGTCGGAGTGGGTAGCATCAGGGCAGATGACACGCCATGAAGCATAGTACATCATCTCTTGCTGGTGGTCAAACACCAGCAGTCTCCAAGCTGTCAAGGTCCAACTTCAAAGCTAAGAAATACAACCCCCTTCTCAGCCAGAGAAGTGTAAGTCTTCTTCGGCTCCTCTCAGCAGGAAGGAATCCCTTGGGTCATTCGCTTCCCAGGTTCCTACCATGGCAAAGCTGACAGCCACAAGTGGCTGAAGCAACCACAGGTAGCTGGTCATAGAGCTTCACAGTCCTTCTCAGTCCATGAGACTGAATCAGTGAAGCCCTCTCAGCTGTACAAACCTTACAAGCAGTGAGAGAAACCTAAAAAGAAAAAGACCGCCAAGAACCAAGGCACTGCGGTGGCACCCACACCACCACCACTACCTACAAGCTCTGGGTCTGAGGATGAGGTGGAGATTCTGGCGTCCGCTTAGGACCTAGATCTCGCTGGCCCCTCACACAATGGATGTCGATTGCAAAGGTACTCATCTGGTGACAGCAGGTGACCCTGAGGTGTAGACTGCCTCACTGAGTGTTCAATACCTTCCCAGTCTCACGATCGCATAATCCTCCAGTGGAATGGTGGCGGTTTTTTCCACCAACTGGTTGAGCTGTGGCAAATGTTAAGCTTTACACCTGCATTCTGCATTCCTGTCCAGGAAACCTGTTTCCTGTCGGACCCCTGCCCTCCGCAACTATAAGGGATATTACAGGAACTGTAACAACTATAATACAGGGTCAGGTGGAGTTTGCATCTTTGTCCTGAACTCAGTATGTAGTGAACCTGTGTCCCTTAAACCCATCTTGAAGCTGTGGCTGTCAGGATAAGGACGATACAGGAAATAACTGTCTGCAATGTACATCTTCCTCGAGATGGTGCAGTACCCCTGAATGTATTGGTTGCACTGATTGATCATTTCCCTAAACATTTCCTATTTATGGGAGATTTTAACGCACATAACCCCTTGTGGGATGGTGCCGTGCTTACTGGCCGAGGTAGGGAGGTCGAAAATTTACTGTCACAACTTGACCTCTGCCTCTTAAATACAAGTGCCAACACACATTTCAGTGTGGCACATGGCACATATTCAGCGATTGATCTCCAGGTTTGCAGTCCTGGCCTCCTCCCATCTATCTCCCTGGAGAGCACATGATGACCTGTGTGGTAGTGACCAGTTTCCCATCTTCCTGTCACTCCCCCGGCATCATACCCACGGACACCTACCCAGATAGGCTGTAAACAAGGCAGACTGGGAAGCCTTCACCTCTGCTGTCACCGTTGAATCTCCCGTACATGGTTGTCGTGGAGCAGGTCACTAAAACAATCGTTTCTGCAATGGAAAATGCGATCCCTCTTTCTTTAGGGTGCCCCAGTGAAAGACAGTCCCATGGTGGTTGCTGGAAGTTGCTGAGGCAATTAAAGATCATCGGCAAGCTCTACAGTGACATAAGCAGCAGCCTTCCCTAGAGCACCTAATAGCTTTTAAGCGACTGCATGCTCACGTTTACCATCTTATAAAGCAACGGAAACAAGAGTGTTGGGAGAGGTATGTGTCAACAATTGCATGCCATACATCCCCTTCTCAAGTCTGGACGAAGACCAGACATCTTTTGGGTACCAGATCCCCAACAGGTGTCCCTGGATTAACATCAATGGTGTGTTATCTACCGACACAAATGCAATTGCCGGGCGCTTTGCCGGGCGGGAGCTCCTCAGTGCCCTTGCACATTGCCCTGACTTAGCTCCTGTGCTAGACCCGATCCACAGTCAGATGATTAAACATCTCTCATCTGACTACAAGCTACAGCTCCTTGTCATCTTCAGCCATATCTGGTGCGATGGCATCTTTTCATCGCAGTGGCGGGAGAGCACCACCATTCCGGTACTCAAACCCAGTCAAAATCTGCTTGATGTGGATAGGTACTGGCCCATCGGCCTTGCCAACTTTCCTTGTAAGCTACTGGAGCATATGGTGTCAGTGGTTGGGTTGGGTTCTGGAGTCACGTGTCCTGGCTCTGTCAGGGAGGCTTCCACATACGACCCAACCTGGCGACATCATATCCTTGCCATATTGTATGAGTGGAGTCTCCAGGACCTGCACCCAATTTTTATCCAAAACCTGTTGCTCTGTACTTTGTGTCTGTCGGTGTCTACCATAGTTCTCCCCCCCCCCCCCCCTCCCCCCTCGTATTCAGGAGAATGGTGTTCCTTAAGGCTCTGAATTGAGTGTCTCTCTATTTTTCGTGGCTATTAACGGTCTAACAGCAGCTGTAGGGCTGTCAGTATCACCTTCTCTGTATTCGGATGTCATCTGCCTTTAGTACTACTGCTCCAGTACTGGTGTTGCTAAGTGGTGACTACAGGGAGCCATTCACATGGTGCAGTCATGGGCTCTAGCCCACGTCTTCCAGTTTTCAACCGCGAGTTTGTGTGTAGTGCACTTACGTCGGCATTGCACCGTTCATCCAGAACCAGAACTTTACCTTAATGGTGAGCCACTCACTGTAGTGGAGACATATCGATTCTTTGGACTGGTTTTAGACGTCCGATTGACTAGGCCACCTCACCTTCATCAGCTTAAGCGGAAGTGCTGGCTGCACCTCAATGCCCTTCGCTGCCTGAGCAACACTAACTGGGGTGCAGATCGTTCTACACTGCTGCATCTCTACAGAGCCCTTGTTCAATCCCGCCTTGACTGTGACCATCTGGTTTATGGTTCGGTGGCACCCTCAGCATTTGGGTTTACTAGACCCAGTGCTCCACTGTGGCATTCGCCTAGTGACAGAAGCTTTTAGAACGAGTCCAGTGACCAGCATCCTGGTGGAGGCCGAAGTCCCTCCATTGAAGGTTAGGCATGCTCAACTGCTCGCCAATTATGTTGCACAGGTTCGCATTTCTGTGCATCCGATTTACAGACTCCTTTTCCCAACCACGGCAATTCGTCTCCTGCATCGGCAGCCCAGGTCAGGGCTTATGATTGCGGTTTGCATCTGGTCTCTTCTGTCTGAACTGGAGTCCTTCCCATTACCACCTCTCCTCGCGGTTCGTTCACGTACACCTCCATGGTGTACACCTAGGCCACAGATTCTTCTGAACAATTCGCATGGCCCTAAGGACTCGTTAACCCTGGGGCTCCCCACTTTGACTTCATGGCCTGGTGAGTCATGTTTACGGACTCCTTGAGCAGCCTACAAGCTATTGACCAGTGCTACCTTCGCCACCCTTTGGTAGCCCATGCCCTGGAACAGTCCTATCGTTCAGTGGTGTTTGTGTGGACCCCAGGACACGTCGGAATCCCAGGCAATGAACTTACCGAGAGGCTGGTCAGACAGGCTACGCAGAAACTGCTTCTGCAGATGGACATTTGCAAAACACTTGTTCTGTCTTACACTGCAGGGTTTTTTGGCTTTGGGAGACAGAATGGCATAACAGTATGCTCAACAAACTGTGTGTCATTAAGGAGACTATGAACGTGTGGAAGTCTTTCATGCAGTCCTCTCATAGGGAATCAGTTGTCCTCTGCCGGCTCTGCATTGGCCATACGTGGCTAACGCTTGGCTACCTCCTCCGTTGCAAGGACCAACCTTGGTGCAGCTGTGACTCACAAATGACGGTCATCAGCCTCTTGCTGGACTGCCCAGTTTTAGCCACTCTGCAGTGGACTTTTAACTTTCCCAGCATCCTACTATTGATATTGGACGTCGTCTCAATAGCAGCTTTAAGTTTTATTCATGAGGGTGGGTTTTATTATTTGGTCTGTTTTACTGCATGTCCTTTGTCCCTCTGTGTCCTCCACCCTGATGTTTTTAGGGTGGAAGTTTTAATGTGTTGCAGAGTGGCTGACTTCTTTTTATTCTCATGATGATCAGCCAGCCATGGTAATTTGCTATCTTGTTTTGATCTCTTCTACAGGTTGCGTCTCTCTGGTTTTCTTGTCCAATTTTTTCTGTTTTAGTGTTTGTTGCCCTTCTGCCATTCTTGTGGTTTTCTCCTTTCCTCCAACTGTGTGTTGTATGTCTCGATTATTTTACTCCCACTCTTGTGGAATTATTTTAATTGGAATGAGAGACTGATGACCTAGCAGTTTGGTCGCCCCCCCCCCCCTCTCTTTTAAACAAACCAACCTACCAATCTCCTTCTTGGATACTTCAATGGCCACCACCCACTCTTTGAGAGTGCCACTTCAACGGGTAGGGGTCTCCTAATTGGTCAACTTATTACAGATTTGTATCTCCCACTTCCATGCCGCTCATGGCACCCTTACTGCTATCGATCTCGTGATCTACTCCCCTGCTGTAGTGGCTTCCCTGCTTGCTGTAGTGGCATCGGTGTCCTCTTTCTATCCTGATACCTTTCTTTGGCAGAAATGCAGAGTTGAACCGATCCCCCTGTTTAAACTTGCACCACGCTGAGCCCTATAATGAAACCTTCACTTAATGGGAATTCTTGCAGGCTCTTACCTCTTCATGAGACACTGCCCAAGGCCCGGATTCCATCTATAACTAGATGATCGCACTTGGACGTTCCCCAGAGGCAACATCTCCTCCGGGTCTTCAGCCACATTTGGTTCACGGGTGCTTTCCTGTCACAATAGTGAGACAGTGTAGTTATCCTTATCCATAAGCCTAGGAAGAACCCAACGGCTCTAAACAGCTAATGCCCAATTAGCCTGATAAATGTACTTTGTAAACTGCTAGAGAGGATGGTGAACTTCAGATTATGTTGGGTACTCGAATCTCGGTGCCTTTTGTTGCTGTGTCTCAATGTGGCTTCTGGACACGATGAGCTCCAACTGACCACTTGCTCAGACTGAAAACAGCAGTCTGACAGGCAGTTACTAACTGCCGGCACCTTGTTGAGGTCTTCTTTGACTTACATAAGGTATGTGACACGACATGGCTTGGCACCATCATATTTTAGTTGCCCTCTATGGCACCTTTAGATTTTTATCCCGGAGTTTCTCATGACGGCTCTTATGGGTTCGAGTTAGCACTTCACTCATTCCCATCAGATTCAGGAGAACGGTATCCCACAGGTTTCTGCGTTAAGTGTCACACCCTTTCTCGTAGCCCTCAATGGACTTGTAACATCTGTTGGGCGCGTGGTTACCCTGGTATTGTATGTAGACGATTTTTGCTTCTGGTGTGGCTCCCACTTGGTAGTATCTGCTTAGTGCCAGCTCCAAGATGCCATCTGATGGGGTCTCTGTGTGGGCCATCTCCCATGGCTACCAGTTTTCTCCCTCCAGAACACGGGTTATGCATTTTTGTCATTCACCCACCATACAGCCCCATCCAGAACTTTATTTAGGTGACCAGCTCTTGATGTTGTAACAGTCCCATTTCTTGGGCATTGTTTTTGATAAAAAGGTGATATGGCTGCCCCATATTCGCCACCTAAAGACTACATGCATGTGGAAGCTTAATGCTTCCTGCCTCTTGGCCCACACATCTTGGGGTGCAGACTGTACTACTCTTCTCAATCTTTACCATGCTCTGGTCTTGCCCAGCCTAGATTACGGTAGTCAGGTTTATGGCTCAGTGCCTACTTCCACTCTGAACTACTTGACCCTGTTCACTATTGTGGGATGCGTCTGGCTATTGGTGCCTTTCACACTAGTCTCGTTGAGTCTCCTCATAGAAGCAGGGATTTCTCCTCTACAAATACAATGGAGCCAATTCCTGGTTTCTTATGCAATCGCCATCTGCCATTTCCCTGGCCAACCTGTGTACCCTGGCCTCCTTGCAAATGAGGAATGTCCCCCTTCTGACAACTGCCCATGGTTGGGATTACCGGAAGGCATTCGTCTCGCTTCCCTCTGTCAAGATCTCCATACCCACTCACTGGAATGCACTCAGTGTATTTTCTCCCACATCCACCATTGGATGGTGCCTATACCACAGACCTCTGTTGCCCTATGGTTTTCCGGTGTCTTGTACATGCCATCCTCGCAGAGTTTTGGGGTGACACCATCTTCTACACTGACGGTTCTAAGACAGTCGATAATGTGTTCATGGCTCCTACTGGCTTAGAACACCATTTGTTGCTGGGATCATGTCATGTGTTCACAGTAGAGCTTCTAGCCATTCAGAGCCCTCCATTTTGTTTCTGAGGCCTCCATCCACAGTGTTTTCATTTGTTCCAACTCAATGAGCAGCTTGCAGGCTATCAACTGTGCTACTCTCATCACCCTTTGGTCTCTGCTGTCAATGACCAATCTGCCCTTGGTCATGCCGCCTGTTCAGTTTCTTTCTCTAGGTCCCAAGTCGTGGGCATCCCAGGGAATGAACTGGCTGACCGTTTGGCTAGAGAAGCAGATACTTAACCCCAATCCCTTTCACAATTCCAGCTGCAAATACGTGGAAAGATTCCTTAAATTTAATATTAGCAGACAATTCACGGATGGTTGTACTGGTCCTCAGTGTCCTCTGTGAAAGTGGTTTTTCTTTCCAGGTTAAAGGTTTTGCTTTACTCCTGTGGTGTGGGCAGGGTGGTTGTGGTTGAGACCTCTCTTTGTCTTCTCAATCTGGGGCCCCAAGGGCACTCCCCCAGAGAACGTGCCCTTTTTTGCAGTTCTTAGATTTGGTCTCACCTTTTATGCCTTTTACTGTGTTTGTTTTAACTTCATCATTTTATAATTTGAGTCCCCTGATTGGATCCGTCCACTTTTAACGGACCCTCTCTTCTGTGAGTAACTTGGGAATAACGGGACTGATGACCTAGCTGTTTGGTCCCATAAACCTTCTCAAGAAATCAATCATTACTGTGTTGTCAAATTACACCAAAGAGGTATGATAAAAAGGTAGTGAGAATTTTTGCTTTTCTTTAAGAATATTTATTCGTCAACATCAACTTTGGCCTCGGAAGCACTTCTGGAGCTCAGTTTTTGTTACGGCATTCAGCTCCATCAACAGTTCTGTTTTAATTTCATCAGTGGGGGCAAAAAGATGTCTTTTTGTGATTCTTTTCAGTCTCAGGAATATAAAGTAATCAAATGCAGTGCTGCATTTTGTTCACTTTTTCAACCAAACTTGAATGCAAATTCTTTGTTGATCCATGTTGTTTGAAAGTAAAAATTTGCAGGGCTCTCAAAAACATGTATAACCTTTAAGACTTGTGAACAAGAAACTAAATATTCAAAACAGCTAGAAATGCAGACATGCATCAGGAACATGTTTACAAACAAAATAAAAAGAAATTTTGAAAGCTGCATGTACAAAGCCCACAAAAATAAAAAAAAACCCTTATTTTTTTGATCACACCTCGTACTGTTGTAGTTTGCACCCCATATAGCAGATGCCTAAATGTCGCGGGTGCATTCTTCAGTCCTAACGGCATTCAGCAGTATTGATAATGTTTGATAAGGTGCTGCTTCTGGTTGATGGACCTGCCCTAGGTTAAAAAAGCATTTGCGACACTTCAGATTGGATATACATCTGCAACTGTATGCTGATTTAGATAATGGTGATCACAGAAGAATTGATATGCCGTACTGCTATCCATGTGTAAGTAAAATTGCCATGGATGACCCTTCCTCAATTACTCCACTACTGATCGTAGGTGATTTAGTACCTGATACGGTTTCTTGTTCATTGCCTGTTCATTCCCAGTGTGGATCTTATGATGTATTACTAAAGTTGCTGGCAATGGACAAGGTGTAATAAAAAATTCCATACACACATTCAAGGAAACCTCTGTGATCTGGGGTAGCATCTTCAACTAATAATCAAAATGTTCTAAGTCTCAGGTTGGATCCCAGCCAGTGCTTGAAATTTGATTAAAATTTGTCATGGTGGACAAAGGATTTTGGTATAATAAGTTGCCCTTGTCTTTTCAAAGGCCTTGTGAAAGATGGAGAAGCATAAAGAGGTTTGAGCATCCTCCTGCCCTTGAATGGGGAAACTGCCCTACAAAACAGAAGAATCAGTAGTGATGAACTGTAAGATGATGTAGAAGCTAATGGAAACCACTGCAGTAGATGGACATGTATAGTATGTCCACAGGACATGGGACCTATAATTAAAAAAACTGTCGGGAAGATATCTCCATTGGCACAACTTTTTTGATTAGCATTCTATTTGTATCTTGGAGAGGGTATTGCATTGAGGGAGAAAAATATTAAGTAACCAAAGTAAGGGTAACATTCTAAAAGTTGGTTTGTGAGATGTCAGAAATTTGAACATGGTAGAGAAACTAAAGTGTTTGAAAAAGGAGATGGGAAGGCTTATAATCTACCCCCTCCTTCCTATTTGTAGCTATTGTCCCCATTAGTTTTTTATGAAGATTTGAGAGGAGTGAAGTTTACAATAAACATTCTAGTTTACTCACATTTTCATGTAGAGTTGGCTCCAGTTCTTCTTGTCTAGGGGTCTGATTCTGGAAGCTGAAATTCCCCCCCCCCCTCCTCTCTCTCTCTCTCTCTCTCTCTCTCTCTCTCTCTCTCTCTCTCTCTCTCTCTCTCTCTCTCGAGTACACACAATTGTAATGAGTAGGGGTAACCAAAACAGAGTTAAGCATGAGTTGCACACAACTCAGTTCAGTTCCAATCAGATACAGTAATGCAAGATAAATACAGGTAATCAGTCATCAATAGCTTGGAACGATGATGTAATAGATTAGCATGAGGACAAAAATTAGTGTGTGAAATTGGAAATGTATTCATCTTGTTATACAGTTTATAGGCAATTCATGATCACAAATGTAAATGTCCGCCATGCTATTTGCTAAGTGTTCATAGAAACTAATCTACGTACATTGATGTCTAGAAGATTCATTTACAATTTAAAAAATGCATACTGAGTGTTGAGGTAAGAAAAGTCATTGAAATGTATGACTACTAACCCAACAGTGCCTAATTTTATCAGATTCTGGTAATTATTTACATCATGGTTCATAGAATATAATCCTGAACCTTAAGTTTAACATTTCTGTGTTGAACGTGACAAATCATCAGACATAAAACATTAACCTTCCACAGCATTAAAGTTACGTAATGTTTGGGAAGTTAATACCCCTACTTGAAAAAAACATATATTTATGTGGAATAACACTGTCCATAGCAGGAACTTTTTTTCCTAAATAAATAGTTCTTTGAAATTTATATAAATAAGATAATTTTGCATATAGGATAATTTGTCAGCTAACAATTTAGTTTTCAATCACAAGACTGATGTAGTTGACAGATGCTTGAGTACGTTACCCAGCACCTGTGATCTCTTGTAAGTTGGCTGGACTAACAAGGGTGCAGCCACACAGGAGTGTGGGAGTGGATCCAGCCACATCTTTGTTTCCTCCCTAGATATATCGTCTCACGCTCCAACGTATAGGTAACTTCCTGTCAAGCTTTCACATTGATTCCTGAAACAGTGTTTCATGTACTAAATATCATGTTAAATACCTCCCCCACATCATTTGGCATATGTTTTGCCTATTATATTGAAGGGAAAAAAAAGTATTCAAACTGGATTAAAAGGTGTTCACACGTGTGGTACTTAATAAACAGAGCTAAATTCAATGGAAAAAGTGGATGTCTCAGAGTAACAATTACTTCGCAATTTGCAGATTAAAAGAAATTATGTACACAAGTTGGACTGCATTGACAAAGCATCTGGCAAATGCTTGCCAAATGAGGTATGAACCATAGTCCATGATGTACTGGCATAAGAATTGTGTGTATAACATACACATGTTTGGCTTGTGCATATGAAATTTCAAGATACTATTCCTGATATTTACAGTGCACATGAATAAAACGAGCCTTCATTCAGTTTACCACAACACCCATGACCTCACCCAGAAAAGTTAATGACAATTGAATTAAATCATTTTCTGTAGAGTACACAGGAATAATAATATCAACAACAACATCATTGTGAAATGAGGAATTTATCACTAGATGCTTAATGGCATTGTCACATTCAAAAAAATTGTAAAAGGATGTAGCCATTTAGGCACATGACATATATGTATCAAAATCTAAAGCACAAATTTATTAAACAACAGAATAATGTAGTGTTTATTTTCTTCCAGATTAGGAATCACTAAGCATCCTTGGTCAAAGATCTTGTCTTCTATACTAAAAATTAAAAGTACCTGAGATTTTACCAATTTGCTTTGCTTACCTGTACCTCCTCTTATCTTTACATCTACAGTGGACATTTCCACAAAATTCTTGTCCCAAAATTGTTCCAATATACCACAAATTGGGCTACCTGTATCAAACATTTGCCTTCAAGCTGTGTGCCGGACTGAGACTCTAGCTTGGGAAGAAGTAAAGCTGTGAGGATGGGGCGTGAGTTGTGCTTGGGTAGCTCAGTTGGTAGAGCACTTGCCCGTGAAAGGCAAAGGTCCCAAGTTCGAGTCACGGTCCGACACACAGTTTTAATCTGCCAGAAAGTCTCATACCAGCGCACACTCCGCTGCAGAGTGAAAATCTCATTCAGTTGCCTTCAATCTTAATTTTCAATGTGGGGACACCCAAAATCTGAATCATCCTCTGTTTCCAGACACGTAATGCAAAATATCACTTTCAATCCACACTGTCCTCGCAAGGTTTTATCAGCTTTACAAGTATCATAACATTACTTTGATTACTCATGTTGTCAGGTAAAGAATGAACCCAATGAATGGATTCCATGGCACAACTAACACAACTCATTGCAGAAGGAACACAAAACACATTACTGTCAAAGTTACGCTTCCTGCTTAGATCCTCTTTCACTTCATTCCACCAGTTGGGGTACAAATTCTAACCATAGTTAACTTATCCCAGAATGCACCTTTATCAATGTTATAGTCAATCTGGTCCCAAACAAATTTCAAAAAGTTTTCACCTTTATTTTCCAGGCTCACAGATACCTCACCTTTACTTTTTGTGTCATTACTCTGCATGACATTAATGAAGAACTTTTTTAACTGGACTGGTATTACATGACCCTCACTTACAGCATATTTCTCCTACCTTACCTGTATTGTCAACATCATTTACAAATAACTTCATTATTCCTAAACTCCACAAATACCTGACTTCATATTCCTCCAACATTTCATCGACAACATCACTGGCAATAAGTCTCATCTCCATCAGTCGCATACTTCACCTACATTAATTTGCAATAAGCCTCCAGTCTGAGAGTTACCAGCCTCAGTCGTTTCACAGCTCTCATTCACATTATCAAAGATAACACCTAGTTCATATCCAATATAGCCATCACCTGATTTTTAAACATCAACAACACTGTTTTCCACCCAAGAGAAGAAATCATAAGTACATACTACATCAAAATTCTCACTACTCTCACATTCTGGTTTGTGATCAGCTCTTAAATCATTGTAATTAAACATAGTATTCCAAAACTTTTTATCAAAACATAAGTGAAAATCTGATATTCCTTCTGTTCAATTTCAGACACTTGTGCAGTATCATTAAAACTGTTGGTTATTGTCTAATTGAGTGTAACGTGGGGGTCTTGTACTTAAGTTTCCTCGCCCCAAAACTATGGACCTTAATTGAGGTGAACTGCTATTTCCTGATTAGTTACTTCCATGGTTGTTTCTTCCATTAAAATGACCATGGCTATCCCCATTACTCCTGCTGATTTCCAAATTTTTTCCTGTTGACACTTTGATCCTGAGAGAAGTTTACATTATCTCTGTTTCTGTTATTACTATCATTGCTATTACTATAGTACATACTTCATACTGCCCTATCCAGTCTGTCAATATATTGGAAAAATTGTAAAAGACAATCTCCAGGTCCATGTACTAAATCCCACTGTAATATTTCTGGTAATCTCCTTTAAAGTGCATCAATCAAGGTCATTTTGTCAAATGGTTTGTCAAGATTTGATAATTTTTAAAGTTTGTTCTTACAAAACTCTTTTTAAAGTGTCATCACTATTCCTATAATTAGGACCATTCAAAAATTCACTTTCAATTCTTCCCTGTTGCTCTTCTGACCAAAATGTATTTAAAAAAACTTTTTTCGAAACTCTGATAGTTTCCATCTGATGTGAATTTAAATTGATCCATGACAGAGCTTTGTCTTAATAAAATCTTTAAAAAATTTAATGTTTTGATTGTCGTTCATGCATGACATACAACTATCTCTATGGTGGTACAGAAAATCCCCTGGATGTAAGTTACATGATTGAAAACTTTTGATAAGTGTGTTGGACCACGCAATACCACTGTTTGCAAACAGATTTTGATTAATGGGTCATCCCATGTCAATTCAACCAATTTGAAAAAATTTTCCAGCTGATAGTCTCAGATTTGGCTGAAATTTAGCACACCAATAATACCAAGTGTGGAACACTTTTGTAAACAATGTTAAGTTCCCCTGCCAATTAGTTTCACAATTATGGCTTGTGAAAGAAGTTGGCGTGACCTGCAAATTGCAACCCGCATCTGGCAATCTATCTTCAGACCCAACTTCAGGTCTTAATAACTTTGGAACTATTCCGCACAGTCCTGTGAAATTTTTACAACCCAGTAACATCCACTTAGAGAACACACTCCACGGATCAAAACACCAACAACATATTTCTGAGGGAAAATAAATTCCAAAATGTGATTAAAAAAATGTAATACGTTAAAAGGTACATATTATAGGTGCCTTCTAGGCCAAATATAATTCACTCAAAAAGGGTATAAATTTTTTTTGTGGGGAGCTTAATGTGACCTAAACACACACAACTCATCATGCCCATATCAGTCAAACAAACAGTTACATGCACACGAAAATACAAAAATTTGAAAAATTACCTGAAAAACATGGATTTTCGAAGTGTGGTAGCACAGAAGGGACAAGTGTTATCCAAGCCAAATTTCAAACACTGCATAAGTAGACCATAATATAATATGTGGCAAAATTTCAACTTGTTATTGCAAGGCACTTGCGTACAATAAAAGTTGACGGCGAAGTATTTGGTTACGTTTCTTTTAACACGGTTTAGCAAGTAATAGTGATGATGCAGACAGCTTGTTTCAGATATAGCTGCAGCAATTGTTGGGAACCATTAGGCAACAGAAAGTTAAACAATGGTAGTTTTCGGGGACAGATTGAGTCATTGTTAGGCAGGAACAACAAAGGAAACAAGCAACGATTACAGGCTATTAATGTTTTTAAGATTCTAGTTCAGACTGGTCAGTACTGTTGTGGAAAGTCAGTATGGAGGCAGAAGAGTGTACTAGTGGTGCTTTTGTTCAAACAAGTTGCAGTATTGGTAGAGCACAAGCATCTCAATGTCATAAAACATATGGAACAAAATGTGACATTCGCTTTGTACTGTATGATCTGGATGAATTGGACCAAGATTTGGTGCTATGGAGATCCGGGATACACCCTATGGGCACAAGAAGTGCAGTTCCAGGAAACTTTAGTGTTTATCATCATCATATGAATGTGTTTCTGGATAAATATTCTTTCCTACAAAGAAGTTGTTTTGATCCATTTCGGATTCATAAGAAGACAGTGAAGTGTAGCCTCAGAGAAATTAATATAAAATAAGTATTGAAAGTGAATTTGTGCATGGGACTTAACATGAAACCAGGACAAAAGTTACATTCCAAGTGTGTTACACTGCTAAAAAATGAAGAATATTCTGATAATTTACATGACAGTGACAAAGAGTATCAGCCACCTACAACCACAGCGGATGAGAAATTAAATACTTCAGTGACTGCTCTTGGTTTGTCTCCCATGAAGACACACAAAGTTGGGAAAAGAGACAGGCCCAGCTATCGTAGAAGAAAACTACAAGAAGCTCAAATGGAATTAAAATACACAATAGCTGACACACTAATTGGTGGAAGAGGAAGAACTATCTGCTCCAAAGGAACAGAAATCATGCCAGAAATGCTCTGATTTGGACAAAATTGTGACCGATTTGAAAGAAATGTGCCATATCCACATGCCAGAAAAAGTAGCTATCCTTACCTCTGCACCTTCCAGCTGGTCTATTGACTACACTGCCAAGCAATTCAATATTTTTTACATATATGGGAAAGCAGGCTAGGAAAATAAAAGCAACCCAAGGAGTGCTTCCACACCTTCACCAGGCTCAAGGTAAGCAATTGAGTTCAGAAATAAAGGTGCTAGTGTTGGAGTTTTATGAAAATAATGACTACAGCCGAATAATGCCTGGAAATAAAGACTATGTAATGGTGAAAATGGGAAGTGTATGTGTACAGATGCAAAAAAGAGCTATATGTAGAATTCAATCTTCAGCGAAAATGGGTTGTGCCTGTAAGTGCAAGGGAGGCACACAATGTTTGTGTATGAGAGACCCATCAAA
Organism: Schistocerca serialis cubense; assembly: GCF_023864345.2. Classification (NCBI taxonomy): domain Eukaryota; kingdom Metazoa; phylum Arthropoda; class Insecta; order Orthoptera; family Acrididae; genus Schistocerca; species Schistocerca serialis. The sequence goes on along the minus strand of NC_064642.1, from coordinate 627,368,478 downwards.
ATGCTAAGCTGATGTTTGCTGCTAGAAAGGCTTCTGGTCTCGATTAGAAAGGTGCAATGAAGCTGCTAGTGTGTGACACAGTCCCTACCAGTGCATGATACGCAGGTGTTAAGTGTCCAGGTAAGGCAAATCTTGCATAACACATGAATAACAAACTGTATGGTGAACTCCTAATGGATGATGAACTTGTTTCTTATAAACAATGGACACATAGGGATAACAAAAGTCTTGAAACAAAGCAAAGTACAGTGGAAGATTTTGTTCAAATGTGTTGTCAAAAAATGGACAAACTAACCACACACAGCTTCACAGCAACAGCACAATTGGCTTATCTCCAGTTTTGTAAGGATAATTTGAAACAAGATGAAATTATAGTAATACTAGACTTTTCTGATAATTATGCATTTATAGTTAAAGATACCATCCAAGGATATCGTTGGGACAAGTCAAGCAAATCTCCAGCCATTTGTGATTTACTATAGAGTTGAATCAGGTGATGTGTGTGTTGTGAACCTGTGCGTTTTTAGTGACTGTTGAATTCACGATGCCGTTGCAGTTCATGCCCACATTTGCACTGTCATGGAATATGTGAAAAACAAGCTGCCTCACATACATTCTGCGAAATACTTCAGTGATAGGGCAGCTTGTCAATACAAAAACTGTAAAAATCTCAAATTTATGCATGCATTACCATGATTTTCAGATTCACGCAGAATGTAATTTTTTCACTACAAGTCATGGTAGAAATGTATGTGATGGTATTGGTGCTACCATTAAGCACATGGCATAACGAGCTAGTCTGCAGCACCCTACAGGAGGTCACATTCTAACACCTCTTCAATTAATTACCTGGGTACAGAAAAATATCTCTGGCATACAATCATTCTATGTTTTGAAAGATGAGGTGAAATCAGTCGAAGAGCTGCTTAAAAGCAGACTAGAACACGTTAAAACCCTTGCAGGCACAAGGAGCCATCATCACTTCTCTCCAGCGGACTCTGACAATGTGCAGATGAGCAGACTGTCCGGTTATAACCATAGGTTCATGCACAACATGTGTCTTCACAGTGTGTTTGACTCAGGATTCAGAAGCAAAAGCAGCAACGTACAACCAGGTTACTATGTTATTGCTGTTTATGATGACAAATGGTACTTTGGATGTGTGGCAGAGTGCTGTGAAGCAGAAGGTGATGTATTTGTGAACTTCATGGTACCAGCAAGATCATTTCATTGGGCACATTTGGCAGACAGGTGTTGGATTCCTTTTGAACATATTCTTATGACAGTTCCAGTTCCTACCACAGTGTCAGGAAGACAGTACAATTTGCCACTCAGTGTACAGAGTACAGTAGCTAAAGTGTGGGATAACTTCTGTTCGAAGCACAATCGACTGGTTTTTAGAAGTTAAGGTGCAGTAAACATTAATGATAGGTTGTGTTAATCTGTCTATATGTTGTTGCTTAGTGATTAAACAGTTGTGGGAGAGGATAAGAAGAGGCAGAACGGTTTGATATGTTTTACAAAATTGTGTTGTGGCACAATGGCCACATCATCAAATACATCTGTCAACTTCCATTGTACACAAATGTCTTGCAATAACATGCTGAAATTTTGAGATATGTATCATTATGGTCTACTTATGCAGTGTGTGAAATTTGGCTTGGATACCACATGTCCCTTTTGTGCTACCACACTTCGAAAATCCATGTTTTTCAGGTAATTTTTCAAATTTTTGTATTTTCGTGAGCATGTAACTCAGATTTTGTGACTGATATGGGCATGATGAGTTTTGTGTGTGTTTAGGCCACATTAAGCTTACCACAAAAAAATTTATACCCTTTTGAGTGAATTATATTTGACATAGATGGCTCCTTCAATATGTACCTTTTAACATATTACATTTTTTAATCACATTTTTGAATTTTTTATTTTCCCTCAGAAATATGTTGTTGGTGTTTTGATTCATGGAGTGTGTTCTCTAAATGGATGTTACTGGGTTGTAAAAATTTCACTGGACTGTGTGGAATAGTTCCAAAGTTATTAAGACCTGAAGTTAGGTCTGAAGAGATTGCCAGATGCGGGTTGCAATTTGCGGGTCACGCCACCTTTTTTCACAAGTCATAATTCTGGAACTTATTGGCAGGGGAAACTAATACTTTGTACATGAGTGTTCCACACATGGTAGAATTAGTATACTGAATTTCAGTCAATCTGAGACTGAGTTGGAGCCCCTGGTTGAACTGACATGGAATGACCCCTAATACAAATTTCCTGAACTGCTGAAGTTTTCTGATGTAAAAAATTTGTTATTTCTCATTGTTTCCTACATTTAAAATTTTTTGGTTTTAAACTGGTGACATTTTGAAACTTCCTGGCAGATTAAAACTGTGTGCCCGACCGAGACTCGAATTCTGGACCTTTGCCTTTCGCGGCAAGTGCTCTACCATCTGAGCTACCGAAGCACGACTCACGCCCGGTACTCATAGCTTTTACTTCTGCCAGTATCGTGAGTCTTGCTTCGGTAGCTCAAATGGTAGAGCACTTGCCCCCGAAAGGCAAAGGTCCCGAGTTCGAGTCTCGGTCGGGCACACAGTTTTAATCTGCCGGGAAGTTTCATACCAGCGCACACTCCGCTGCAGAGTGAAAATCTCATTCTGGTGACATTTTGTTAGGATTTTTCTGCTTTGGCCTCATGTTCAACTGTCATCAACATTCTTTTATTATTATTATTATTATTATTATTATTATTATTATTATTATTATTATTATTGCTTACTCAGCTACACTCATTTTCTAAAACAATGAATTTTCTAAAACATCAACTTTTTCATTCACACTTTTTAACCCCTCCAACACCGCATTTTTAACTCTGAAACTTGATTACTAAGTTGCTCTATTTGATCTTTTAATCTGTTCATTTTGCTATGGTTTCCAGTTCTTATTTCTGTTAACTGATCATTAACTGCACTAAATTTGCTATTGTTATGTCTTCATTTCCTCTAATCGTACCAAAATCAACTCCAAAACATCAGTCTTTAATGTTTCTTTGCTGATTACGATTTCACTTGGCTTAAACATGTCCTGATTGGATCCTGCAGCTTTTATTTCTACCTCACGTTTGCTTTTCTATCTACTCATTTTGTTAACAAGCACAAGAGTCCACAAACATCAACTTCACAAGTAGTTTGTACTTACCTTTTTTATGTCCCTGTTGTAGTTGTAGAGTCATCTTCACTTTCATTTGATCCGGTCCATCATTATTGATAGTACATCACTACTGGTATAAAAATCCTTTGTTGGGTAGCCTTCAGTTTTTGCTCCATGTAATCGAAATTTATTTGTACATAAATTTCAAAAATCTATGAAATAAAGCAATTTTTGCAACAGACAACTTCAGTATTAATAAATTAATTGTGGATAATGCCCACACTTGTAATCTCGCTGGAAAGTGCTGAGGCCATTAAAGAGCATCAGCTAGCTCTACAGCCGCTGTGACGCCCTTCTCTAGAGCACCTACTAGCATTTAAATGGCTCCATGCCTGCGTTTGCCAGCTTATAAAAAGACGGAAACAGGAATATTGGGAGAGGTAAGTCTCAAACGTTGGGTGCCATACATAACCTTCCCAGGTCTGGACAATGCTTGGACATTTCTGTGGGTACCAGACCCTGACAGGTGTCACTGGCATCAACATAAATGGCGTGTTATCTACTGGTGCAAACACAATTGCTGAGCACTATGCTCGAGCCTCCACATCGGGGAATTATCCCCCAGCCTTTCCACCCTCAAATGGCGGATGGAAAGGAAAGCCCTCTCATTCACTGAACGTCACAGTGAATCCTATAATGTTCCATTTACAGAGTGGGAGCTCCTCAGTGCCCTTGCCCATTGCCCCGACAGCTCCTGGGCTGGATCGGATCCACAGTCAGATTATCAAACATCTCTCCTCCGACTATAAGCGACATCTCCTTGTCATCTTCAACCAGATCTGGTGCCATGGTGCCTATTGCAGTGGTGGGAGAGCACAAACATTCCAGTGCTCAAACCCAGCAAATACCCGCTTGATGTGGATAGCTATCGGCCCATCAGCCTCATCGTTCTTTGTAAGCTATTAGTATGTATCGTAAGTTGGCAGTTGTGTTGGGTCATTGAGTCAGGTGGCCTACTGCCTCCATGCTAGGGTGGTTACCGCCAGGGTTGCTCTGCCACTGATGATGTAGTTTCCCTTGAGTCTGCAATTGGAACAAACTTTTCCAGGTGCCAACACTTGGTTGCTGTCTTCTTTAATTTATGAAAAGCTTAAGACATGACCTGGCGACATCATATCCTTGCCATATTATATGAGTGGAGTCTCCGGGGACTGCTCCAGATTTTTATCCAAAATTTCCTATCACTCCGTACTTTGTGTCAAAGTTTCTAGTTCCCCCCCCCCCCCCCCCCCCCCCCCCTGCCATATCCATTAGAATGGAGTCCCACAGGGCTCCTCTGTATTGAGTGTATCTCTATTTTTAGTGGCCAGTGAAGGTCTAGCAGCAGCTATCGGGTCATCTGTCTTACCATCTCTGTATGCAGACGATTTCTGCATTTCGTACTACACCTCCAGTACTGGTGTTGCTGAGTGAGTGGCATCTACAGGGAGCTATCCACAAGGTGCAGTCGTGGGCTCTAGCCCATGGCTTCTGGTTTTCAGCCGTAAAGTGGTGTGTCCTGTATTTCTGTCTGTGTCGTACTGTTCATCCGGAACCAGAACTTTACCTTAATGATGATCCACTCACTGTAGTGGAGACACATCGATTCTTAGGACTGGTTTTTGGCACTCAATGTGGATTGCCATCTTAGTCAACTGAAGTGAAAGTGCTGGCTGCATCTCAATGCCTTCCACTGCCTGAGCAGCACCAACAGGGGTATACATAGGTGCAGCTCTACTGAGTCCTTTTCAATCCCACCTTGACTATGGGAGTCTGGTTTATGGTTCGGTGGCACACTCGGCATTGCGTTTACTTGACCCAGTGCACCACTGTGGCGTTCAACTGGCAAGCCTTTAGCATAAGTCCTGTGAGCAGCTTCCTGGAGGCGGCCAGTGTCCCTCCCCCCCACCATGCACAACAGCTTGACAGTTACATTGCACACATTCATAGTTTTCCTGATCATCAAAAATTACTGTCTCCCTTTCCCACCCGTGGCGGTTCATCTCACTTCGGCGGCCCAGATCAGGGCTTAATATTGTGGTTCGTGTCAGTCTCTTCTTTCTGAAGTGGAGTGCTTGCCTTTACCACCTGTGCTAGAGGTCCATTCATGTACACCTCCATGCTGTCCACTTAGGCTGAAGCTTCGCCTGGATCTTTGTCACAAATTGTTGTGTATAATTCATGTCATATAACCTGCATCTTTTTATTTTATCCCCTCTTGTAAGCCTGAATACAAGCTTCTGCAATATCTTGCATAAACAAATAAAGGCATACTTGCAAACGCTCCAGATTTCGTATCACGAAGTATATATCTATTGATGAATGTATCTCTTTGGTTCTCGGTCTCCATGAACAGTCTTTGCTGTTTTCTATGGTGCCATAAAATTAGTTCATTTAAATAGATATTCTGTTCATTTTTAGTTACATAATCGTAGTGTTATGAATATCAGCATCTTCTTTTGTTCTTGCAGTATACTGAGTTGGCGATATTTGGATCTAAACGAGATAGGAGTAACCCATGGTAAAATTGTTGAGACATCCATTTAACTCTTTGGAGCACGGTGGTATACATAGTATACCACCTTTTGAAAATTTTCTTGGCTCTTTGCACAGTGGTTTAACTGCACGACCACCACTCTAATATGCTCACCTAGTTCTCTACTTATCAGACAGATGGCACTCACTGCCTATAAGGAATCAGTTCCCGCCAAGAATTGCATAGATTACAACTGTGAAAGCTGCGTGCTGAGTTGTGCATGGTTTTTGCGTGTGAATAGTGGTTTATAACGAATTTCTTGTTGCGCCTGTGTTTTTTCCATATCTTGGACGTCACAGCTACGGTATGAACCCATGTATACATTCATATGCACAATCTTCCGTTATTTATATACAATTTATTTTGGTGGTATATTATTTGTACCACCGTGCATGTAGCAGTATTCTATTGCATTTCGTTTCCTAGTATAAAATTCGAAATCCTCCGCTACAAAGTTTAGTTTTTAATTGTGTTGTGACTTATTTTAGCTCTTTCTCCATTTTGTTTTGCTTACGTATTCTTTACTTGGATTCAGGCTGTTGTTTGAAAATGAAAATGTCAAGAAGAGGCTTACGAGATGAAGAAATCGAACGATTATTGTGTGAAATTCCATCAGACGAGGATTCCACTGTTGACACCACAGATGACGAATCTGATTATGAAGCAAGCATTGTTGCGGAGGCTATTGTGTCGTCTGAAGGCGAAGTTTCAGAGAGCGAGGAAGAAAGTGAGTCCACTCCGCCAAAACGCGCTGCTGACACAGCGCCAACTTGGGGACAACAATTCAATGCTACCTCAGGAATGCAGTTCGACAGTGAATCAGGACCAAGTGCTTTTATTAGGGACATTGATGATCCAGAACCTATCGATATATTCGAAAAAATATTTTCAAAAGAGCTAGTTGAGCTAATCGTTTTCCAAACAAATTTATATGCGACGCAATCTGGCAAGTCTTTCACTCCAACAACTGACAATGAAATACGAACTTTCCTGGGAATCAACATTTTGATGGGTATAAAGCGTATGCCAGCATACAGAGACTACTGGTCTAGTGCCCCAGAACTTCATGATCGTTATATTGCATCTCTGATGGCAGTAAATCGGTTTGGATGGTTACTGAGGAACATTCATCTGAATGATAACACATTGCATCCAGAAAAAGGACACCCAGGTTATGACAAACTGTACAAGCTGCGACCAGTGATCAAGATACTATCTGAATCTTTTTCCAAGTGTTACCAACCCAGCAAACACCTAGCAATTGATGAGTCAATGATCAAATTCAAAGGCCGCAACAGTATGAAACAATACATGAGAGATAAACCCATAAAGCGTGGTTACAAAGTGTGGATGCTGTGTGACAAGACCTCTTACAACTTGAAATTTGATATTTACACCGGAAAAGTAGGTGACACAGTGCAAACAGGCCTTGGGGAGCATGTAGTGCTGAGTTTGTCCTCTGAACTCGTAAATAAAGGCCATTATCTTTATTTCGACAACTATTTCAATAGCTATAACTTGTTGGCTGGTTTACAGCAGAGAAACATATATGCCTGTGGGACAGTTCAACCAACAAGGAAACATTTACCCAAATTAAAAACAGACAAAGAATTAAGCAGAGGTGAATTTGACTGGAGGGTCAGCAACTGTGGCATCCTCTACTTGAAGTGGAAAGATAAGAGAGCTGTTCATCTCCTTTCAAATTTTCACAGTCCTGAAGTTACTACAGTGACTCGCCGTGAAAGAGATGGTTCACGCATAGAGCTACCTTGTCCTCAAGCAGTGATGGATTACAATGCACACATGAACAATGTCGACAAGTTCGACCAACTGAAAAAATCATATGAAATAAGCCGGAGAAGTAAAAAGTGGTGGCACCGAATATTCTTTCACCTGCTTGATGTCAGTATCGTCAACAGCTATATAATTTGGAAGGAACTAGGCGATAGAGAAAAAATGACTGCCAAAGTCTTCAGGATGAGTATCCTGCAAAGCTTAGTAACCCAGAAAACACCATTGAGGCCATCTAGACTTCATGAGAGTCAAGTCCACGTAAAGAAAAACAAGCCATATGTTTCCTCACGCCAGCGTCTCGACAATTCATCCCACCAGCCAGAGCGTACTACCGCCAGACGTTGTGCGAAATGCAGTACAAAAAAGAAGCAAGTGCGCACTTTCTGGATGTGCGCTGAATGCAAAGTGCCTTTGTGCCTTAGCAAAACAAAAAGGTGCTTTCAAGATTTTCACAAAAAGGAATAAGAAACATATTTTATTTGTAAGGTTTGTAATTTGATTTTGTATTGTAAATGACCAATTGCCAGAAATAAAATTATTTTACATTAATTATACTAATTATTACTGCTTAGAGTAGAATTTAAAGGTGAGTTACAAGCACAAACCAAGATATCTCAAAAACTTTAGGTACGGCCCTAAGTGGCATGGTGGTATATTATATATACCACCATCTAAAACCAAAATCAATACAATAAAAAATTTTAATTCATGTTTTCCTTTATTAGCAACCCCACCAGACATAGAAAATGCATGTTTTATTAAAAAATTAATTAAACATAAAATCTGTGCATCAAAGAGTTAAGCATTACTGTAGTTAAGAAACACATATGTGGAAGTGAAATGGTTATTAAAACCTTGGTGCTCAAAAGAAAAGATTTATCTCCCATGGGAATATGCTTCCACAAAATAATGAATTTTGTTGTATTTTTGCATCTAAATGTGAGGCAGATCAATTACTAATCATATAGTTTTTATAGTAACAATATTAGAGACGGAAAGTTGCTACTCACCGTATAGTGGAGATGCGGAGTTGCGATAGGCACAACAAAAAGTTACACAATTATAGCTTTCGGCCATTAAGGCCTTTGTCAAAAAAAAAACACACACACACACACACACACACACACACACACACACACACACACACACACACACACACACACACACACTACTTGCACACACGTCTGGAGTCTCAGATAACTGAAACCACACTGTGAGCAGCAGCACCAGTGCATGATGGGTGTGGTGACTGGGTGGGGGTACGGAGGAAGCTGGGGCGGGGAGGGGGAGAGAGATCATGGTGGGGGTGGCTGACAGTGAAGTGCTGCAGGTTAGGAGGGGGGCAGGGGAGAGGTGGGGGGGGGGGGGAAGTAGTGGAAAGGAGAGAAATAAAAAGAAATTAAGACTGGGTTAGATAGTGAAATGATAGCTGTGTAGTGCTGGAATGGGAACAGGGAGGGGGCTGGATGGGCGAGGACAGTGACTACCGAAGGTTGACCAGGAGGGTTACGGGAACCTATAGGATATATTGCAGGGAAAGTTCCCACCTTCGCAATTCAGAAAAGCTGGTGTTGGTACAGGCTGTGAAGCAGTCATTGAGATGAGGGATATCATGTTAGACAGCATGTTCGGCAACAGGGTGGTCCACGTGCTTCTTGGCTGCAATTTGTTGGTGGCCATTCATGCGGACAGACAGCTTGTTGGTTGTCGTGCCTACATAGAATGCAGCACAGTGGTTGCAACTTAGTTTGTAAATCACATGACTGGTTTCACAGGTAGCTCTGCCTTTGATTGGATAGGTGATGTTAATGACTGGACTGGAGTAACTGGTGGCAGGAGGATGTATGGTCCATAGGTCTTGCATCTAGGTTTATTACAGGGGTATGAGCCATGAGGTAAGGAATTGAGAGCAGGGATTGTGTAAGGATGGGAGAGTATTTTGTGAAGGTTCGGTGGATGGCGGAATACCACTGTAGGAAGGGTGGGAAGGATAGTGGTTTGGACATTTCGTATTTCAGGGCACAACGAGAGGTAATTGAAACCCTGGTGGGGGAATGTAATTCAGGTGCAAGGATTACGTGGCGGAAGGACTCAGTCAGCCGTCAGATACTTCCACCTACAAACCTTGCCACTGTGACCCCATTCCAGTAGTCCTGCAGGATCTCCAGTCACTACTCAAATCTTTAGGCCCATCCCAGAACCTGTCCCCTGAGTCCATCTCTCTACTTACCCCTACCACTCTCCACACCGCCACCTTCTACATGCTTCTCAAAAGTCCATAAACCCAACCATCCAGGACGACCCATTGTGGCCGGTTACTGTGCCCCCACTAAGAGAATCTCTGGTCTTGTAGACCAACACCTTCAACCTATTACCCGGAACCTATCCTCCTATATAAAAGATGCCAACAATTTCCTCCATCGACTCTTCACAGTTCTTCTCCCTTCACCATACGGTGCCCTGCTCGTCACTGTTGATGCCACCTCGCTGTGCACTAACATTCCTAATGCCCAAGGCCTTACAGTCATTGAACACTACCTTTCCAGACGCCCTATGGATTCCAAACGAACAACCTCCTTCCTAGTCGCAATGACCAAATATATGCTTGCCCACAATTACTTCTCCTATGAAGGCATTACATACAAACAAATCTGGGGTATGGCTATGGGCACCCGCATGGCACCATCCTGTGCCAACCTATTCATGGGCCATTAGAGGAATCCTTCGTAAAAACCCAGAATCCTAAACTCTTCACCTGGTTCAGATTCATTGATGACATATTTGCTATCTGGATTGAAGGTGAGTACACCCTATCCACATTCCTCCAGAACTTAACAACTTCTTCCCTATTTGCTTCACCTGGTCCTACTCAACCCAACAAGCCACCTTCCTAAATGTTGACCTCCACCTCAGAGATGGCTACATCAGTACCTCCATCCCTATCAAACCTACTAACCACCAGCAATACCTCCACTTTGACAGCTGCCACCCATTCCATACAAAGAAGTCCCTTCCGTACAGCCTAGCCACTCGTGGTCGTTGCATCTGCTGTGACTAGCAGTCTCTCTCAAAATATACTGAGGGTCTCACTGAAGCCTTCACTGACCGTAATTATCCTCCCAACCTTGTACAAAAACAAATCTCCTGTGCCTTATTTTGCCAGTCTCCCACCACCCCCCATGATCCGGCCACAGAGGAGCATTCCCCTTGTAACTCAGTACCATCTGGGACTGGAGCAACTGAATTACGTTCTCTGCCAGGGTTTCAATTACCTCTCGTTGTGCCCTGAAATGAGAAATGTCCTGCACACTGTCCTTTCCACCCCTGCTACAGTGGTATTCTGCCATCCAATGAACCTTCACGATATACTCGTCCATCCTTAAAAAAAAAAAAAAAAACCTGCTCCCAATCCCTTACCTCATGGCTCATACCCCTGTAATAGACCTAGATGCAAGACCTGTCCCATACATCCTCCTACCACCACCTACTCCAGTCAGGTCAGTAACATCACCTATACCATCAAAGGCAGGGCTACCTGTGAAACCAGTCACGGGATCTATAAACTAAGCTGCAACCTCTGTGCCGCTTTCTATGTAGGCATGACAACCAACAAGCTGTCTGTCCACATGGATGGCCACCAACAAACTCTGGCCAAAAAACAAGTGGACCACCCTGTTGCTGAACATGCTGCCAAACGTGATATCCCTAATCTCAATGACTGCTTCACAGCCTGTGCCATATGGATCCTCCCCACCAACACCAGCTTTTCTGAATTGTGCAGGTGGAACTTTCTCTACAGTACATCCTACGTGCCTGTAACCCTCCTGGTCAACCTACGATAGTCACTGTCCTCACCCATCCAGCCTCCTCCCTGTTCCCATTCCAGCACTACACAGCAGTCATGTCACTGCCACACCCAGTCTTTTAATTTCTTTTTATTTCTCTGTCCTCGTCCCGCTCCCCACCTTCTCTCCTGCCCTCCGTGTGTGTGTGTGTGTGTGTGTGTGTGTGTGTGTGTGTGTGTGTGTGTGTGTGTGTGTTGCTGACAAAGATCTTAATGGTTGAAAGCTATAATTGTGTAAATCCTTTTGCTGTGCCTATCGTGACTTGGCATCTCCGCTATATGGTGAGTATCAACTTTCCTTCTCTAATATTGTTTCCTTCTCTAATATTGTTTCCTTCTCTAATATTGTTTCCTTCTCTAATATTGTTTCCTTCTCTAATATTGTTTCCTTCTCTAATATTGTTTCCTTCTCTAATATTGTTTCCTTCTCTAATATTGTTTCCTTCTCTAATATTGTTTCCTTCTCTAATATTGTTTCCTTCTCTAATATTGTTTCCTTCTCTAATATTGTTTCCTTCTCTAATATTGTTATATTCCATCTTGGATTTCCCATTGTTTGTTTTAGTTTTTATAGCAAAGTACAGGTGAATCCAATGTGATTTGTTTCTAGCAAATTGAATACCTAAATGTTTTTTTAAATATGTCTTCGGTACTTTCTGATGAAACAGAATAGTATCTATTTAGTAATACAGCAATCAGTGGAATAATAAACTTGAACCCTAATTTAAAATACTGTACTAATTTTTCTAGAAATAATTAGCAATGAACAATACAGCAAGAAAAATATCACGTACTGGGAAACTGTACTAATTACTGGCTGTAATTGTGTATTGAAGTGTATAGAGTAAGAAGCAAGTAACTGTGGTGTGTTAACTGGGACTAAACATGCACCTCTTACCTGCTGGAGAAAATACATAAACTGCGGTGTTGCTCCATAAGGGAGAAGGGACTTTTTCATAAGAAACCTTCTTTTCAGTACCTAAAACTGAAAGTCCTGCACTTGGCCTCAGAAATAACCAAACAAAATATTAAAATCAATTGTAAAAGACTTGGTGTGTAAAAATCTTCATTGTTATGTTGCGACTAGTTTTAGCTTTAGCTTTTAGTTTTTAAATACTATGTATCAGTCATAATATATTCTTTATTCTTTTATTTGAAGGTAACAAAAGAAAGAGGAGAACAATTAGCTATAGAATATGGAATAAAATTTATGGAAACAAGTGCAAAAGCTTCTATAAGAGTTGAGGAAGCCTTCTTCACACTTGCCAGAGATATAAAGACTAAGATGGAGAAAAAATTGGTTAGTAGACATCTGTCACTACACTGATTGTCATTTTACATATTCAGATGTTTGTTTACTTAAGTTGTAGTACAAAGAACTACTATTTTTGTGTGTTTCTTAGAGGTCTGTGCTGGGATCTGCTATAGTGTGATGCTTGCTCAACTAAGACTGCTCAGTGATTAGTTGATAGTGCTCTTGTATTATTCGTTAATGAATAATATGCAAGTTTAATAATCCTAAGATACATTTTAATGTAAATGAATAGATAAGCAAGACACACACACACACACACACACACACACACACACACACACACACACACACACACACACCTTACAGTTTGCAAGGTTTCTGAGCTAGTGGCTCCTTCTTCTGGCAGGAGGGTTGAAGAGGAAGAAAGAGGGGTGAAGTAAAAGGACTGGTGAGTTTTAGAAAAAGGGGTAGAGTTTGGAAAAAGTCACCCAGAAGCCCAGGTCAGAGGAGACTTACTGGATGGAATGAAGAGAAAAGATTCCTAAACTTCCTCAACAGTAATGTTCCCTTCCTGTTCCTCTGCATCTCCGTATACAGCCACACCATCATCTACTACTGCTCTCCTACAGACTGTACTTGGCCAACCTCCTTATCATAAAGCCTTCACAACTGCCTCTCAGACAAATAGCAACTCATAATCATGAGAACCAGTCACAGGAATACTGTGTTCTCAACCTCTCTTCTAAAGCTCTCTCCCCTTCTGAAAAATCTGTGTTGCCTAAGTCTCACTTCGAGCCCTAAACCTGCTTTAATCATGCTGCTTTGGTGAAAGATCTACTTTCCTTCACACTTAATGTCAAGTGTAGTATCACTTTGCAGCCCTGTCCCAAAACCATTCCAACAGCAAACCTGTCATTGAACCTTGCATCAAAGTTCTCGAGTCTTTCCTTCTTATCCTGCCTGGTAAGTCTCATCTGACCTGGTGTTCTGGGTGACTGTCCAGAACTCTAATGCTCTTTCTTCCCCTGCAACCCTTTTGCCAGACAGGCTCCTAAAGCTAGCAAACTGTAATAACCTTTATAAGTGTGTTCTTCTACTGCCACTTGGTGAGTAGATTTTATCCAATCAGTTAAATTATGTTTTCAAAAATTATTTTCATTGATACAAGATAAATTTTAAAATTACAAGAAAACATTGATGACCAGTACTTACCATCTGGGGGCGAAAGCTCCGACGCTACCGATATATACGCAAAAGTGAATGGGTTTGGGGTGGGGTGGGGGCAGGGTGTTCACTGCACTGATATAGGCAACAAGATATCTCAGAGCTTCGAAGTCTGCACATTTTTATCACAGTGATGCAAAATGACACTTAAAATTTTGAAAAAAAAAATATGAAAGCTTACTTTTCATCCTGTCTGTGTGAAATTTGGTGCTAATATACTCATTGGAATGTAAACAAAATTACCTAATACTTGTAAGTAAACTTGCAAATCCAGGGAAAAGTTTAAAATTTTAGCTTCATTTTATAAAAAGTAATGTCTGTATTTACTTTCATATTGCCTAAAATGGAAACCAAAAATATTTTTTTTTTACAAATATTCTGCAAAACGTGCTGTTGCATGAGGAAAAGAAAATTAGTGGAAGTTTTGTTCCTTTATGGTATCTTTTGCTGCTGTATTGGAGATTTTAGGCTATTTTTTAATTCGTTCTTACAAGGTCAGTTCCTGTTAAAGCATTTGCAAAAATTTTTAAATTCTTTCTTATTTACACTGTTTGGCCTTATTTGCATCAATGTAGTCTGTTTCGTATAAAGTGTTTTCTTAGTTTCCTGTTGGCCTAGTACTTCATTCTCCCATGTTGAAAAGTCAAATGGCATTTTTAAAATGAAATATTTATTTAAAAACCACAGTACCAGTATTGAATGACGAACACCACTAATTATTCCAACTGAAGCTCAAAGAAGCTATAAAAACAATGAAAATACTGTTACTTTGACACAAAACTGTCTTTAGCGGGCAACCTCTGGGGCACCTGCCGACCTTCAGTTGTAGAAGGCTTTCTCAGGCATGCAGGGCTCTGCCTGGGTTGACAGTTGTTTCCCTAGCATCTTGTGGGATCCCTATGGAACTGTCTCATGAAACTACTACTCCTGACGGGACGGTGTACTGTCAGGCAGCACCTATACCCACTCTCCAAAGAGTGCTCGGTTGGAGAGTCCTCCTGAAAAGAAGTCTCAGAATAATAGTAACATTAGTGTGCCGTAACACTTTCATTGTAATAAAGTGAAATGGGGGAAGCTTTGAGGAGATATCCCCTTTCTATATTAACAAGGCATTGGAAGGTATTGCTGGGTCTCTGAAAAGTGTCAAACGCCTTCGTAATGGAACACGTTTAGTTTAAACTGCTAATTCCAATCAAATATCTAAGTGTCTCGAATGTAAGGCCTTAGGTGACCACCCAGTTGAGGCTGAGTTGTGTAACACCCTTAACTTCAGTAAGGGCGTGGTTACCTGCTCCGATATAATGGAGGTGGACACCGCAGAGTTATGTGAAGAGTGAAAGAATGTGGATGTGACGGAGGTGCAGAATTATGCGAGGAGAGTCAATCACAAATTGGAAAAATTGGCAATGTTTATTCTAATGTCTAGTACTCCGGAATTACCAGAACATATCATTGCAGGATATATCCGCCTTAAGGTTCACCCTTTTATTCCTGTCCCCATGCGATGCTGTAAATGTCAAAGATTTGGCCATACCACTATGGGATGTAATGAGAAAGCTACTTGTAGCAATCGTGAAGGCTCCGCTCAAGAGTCAGGGACTTCTTGTACGTTTCCTCCGAAATGTGTAAACTGGTCTGGTGATCTCAAGTGTTGAGTAGAAACTGTGGGGTTTACAACAAGGAAAGGAAAATTAAAGAGTTGAAAGAAAAGAGATGCATTCTGTATGGTGAAGCTAAAAAGGCTTTCAAAGCCGTACAACCACTGGTTTTTGCTACTTCTTTTGCATCACCCCTTAAGACAACAATTGCTAAGTGTGATGCCTCCACACAAACAGACTACAGTTTAAAGTACGAGCACATGCACTTGTCGATGTACCTATGGGGAAACGCTCCACTCGCAACTGACGTCATTCGGAAGCTGTCAGCAGTAGGCTTACCACCTAAGCCACATACCACTCCGCAACACCCGAAGCCAATTAAGCCATCCCTGCAACCCAGGCAACCACTGCTGCCTCCTGTCAGTAAAGGAAAAAAATCCTTCGAAAAGTAGTTCTAAGTCCAAGAAAGTGGTAGGTAAACCTTCAGATCGACAAGCTCTCTCACATTCTGATGGAGACTATGCTCTTGAGGATATGGATTTCCAATTGGAGGAACCAGAGAGCATGGAACCGGTAAGTCACTGCCTCCGAGGGAGAAAGAAACAAACCACCATCGCTAACCAGTGGCTTCCACGGGGACTTCTGTGTTGCAGTGGAATTTGAATGGATATCGCTCACATTTGGAAAAATTGCAGCTGCTGGTCCAGGATAAACCTTTCGCATGTGCTTACAAGAAACTTATCTTAAAGTCACAGACACACTTGGATTATGGGGCTACCACATATACAGGAAGGATACTACTGGAGACAGGGCTAAAGGTGCAGTGACTGTTTTCCTTGATGACAGATGCCACTCCCCTCCTGTCCCTCTTACCACGACCATACAAGCATTTGCTGTGGAAGTTCTCGCACTCTTTACTATCACAGTGTGTTCTTTGTACCCACCCCCCAATGACGCTTTGGATGCAGATGCACTGGCAGACCTCTTCCAGGCACTCCCACACCCATTCCTCCTTGTGGGGGACTTAAATGCCCACCATGTCCCGTGGGGCTTGCTTCAAGGGTCAGATGATTGAGTGACTCGTCCATTCTGAGAATATCGGCCTTCTGAATGTGGGTCAGATGATTCACTTTTCCACAGCTACAGGGTCTTTTCGGATATCTACCTCTGTTTTTGTTCCCAAGCTATTGCCTACTCAGGTTAGTGGGAAGTGGCTCCAGATTTACATTCTAGTGACATCTGCCAACTAGGATGGTGGCCAACAGGAGACCATGCAGGTAGATGATACAAAGGGCAAATTGGTTACATTACAGTTGACAGGCTATTTTTGAACAAAAGGATTGTGCACAGGAGGCAGTGGCCCATATCACTCATGAGATCCAAAGGGCTGCCGCAGAGTCTATCCCGAGGTCTAGTAACCACCTGTACCTTGGTGGAATGATGACTGTCAATTGGCCATCAGGGCCAGACGGACAGCTCTGCGGAACTTCAAACAGTGGCCAACTACAGATAATTTTCATGTCTTCATGTCTGCGAGAGCACATGCCAGGTGAGTAAGTGGGCTTCCTGGAGGGAATTCACGACTTCCATTAATCACTCCACTTCCGCTGCTCACGTTGGGAAATCAGTAAGACTGATGCCAGGCGAGGGTAATCCACATCCCCTTATGGCCTTGTCAAATAACGGCGTCTTGGTGGACGCACCAGAAGACATGGCTCACATTTTAGCTGAACACTTCTTTACTGTTATGGAGTCATCCGGACAAGCTCCTGCAGTTCAGGTATTCCGTCGGACTGTGGAGTTGAGGGAGCTCAATTTCTTCCCATGTAATGAAGTAGTCTACAACCTTCCATTCTCCATGGGGGAACTGGTATCAGCTTTATCTGCAGCCAGACACACTGCTCCAGGACCTGATGAGATCCATTATACCGTGCTTTGTCATCTGTGCCCGTGGAAACCAGGCAAGGACTGTAGAGACTCTGTTTATCAGTATGTCACCCTTACCAGTTGTATAGGTAAGACTCTGGAACGCATGCTCAGCCGCTGCCTCCTCTGGTTGCTCGAGTCCCGAGGTCACCTGAGCCGCTCCAGTGTAGTTTCAGGCAACTTAATTGTACTGGAGATGGTGATACAGGAGTCCTTAGGCTGAAATCATTTAGTTTGTGTGTTTTTTTTTACCTTGAAAAAGCGTATAACACTACTTGGAGTTACAACATCCTTCGCCAACTTCATGATTGGGAACTACATGGACACCTGCTGTTTCTGATCCTATCCTTTCTCGAGAACTGGCGTTTTCATTATTGCATTAGCGATGCCATGTCTGATTGCTATGTTCAGGAGAATGGTGTGCCCCAGGGCAGTGTCCTCAGTGTTACATTGTTTGCCATTGCTATCAGTGGCATTTCCTCTGCAGTTAGAAGCCCTATCAAATGCTCTTTGTTTGTGGATGACTTTGCAATCTTCTTCTCTTCCTCTGATCTTAAGATAAGGCAGCTACAGCTGACCATTAGGAGGCTGGAAACCTGGTCCCAAACAACTGGTTTTTGGTTCTCACCTGAGAAGACTGTGTGTCAATTTTAACCAGCCAGAGCTTACTATGGGGGACTGTATTTTATGTTTTCAAGACACTGTGCACTTTTTGGGTTTATTATTTGACTCAAAATTAAGGCTCCCACACCTGAAAGACCTACGAACAAAGGGCTTCTGGTTGTTGAACATTTGGAAATGCCTTGGTGGAAAAAACATGGGATGCTGACATGCAATTTTATAGGGCATTTGTGAGATCATCCTTAGACTACGGCAGCATGGTCTACGGATTGGCCTGTCCTTTCTACCTCTGGATGTTAGATGCTGTGCACTGTGAGGGCATTCAGATATCAACTGGAGCCTTTCGGATTAGCCCAGTTAAGTCTGTGTGCAGAGGCTGGTGAACCACCACTCTGGATTCGGTGATGAATCTTTCTTGGCTCGACAGGCACTGAAAATCTTAGCGTCACCTCAGTCATTGGCATGTAGGTCAGTGATCCTACCCACCTTTGAATGACTGTTCAGGGATCTGCCCCAAGCGACACAGCCATTTGGTATATGTGCTACAGACTGTCTCAAGGCTCTGGATCTCACACCCATGGATGGAACATACTGGTGTCTTCAGAGGCCCAAAGTGATTTTAAGCTTGACACAATATACGAAAAGTTGTACTCCAGATTTGGTTTTTACAACTTTTAGTCTAAGTACATACCATAGTTTTATTGTTATTTTTACAGATGGATCACAGCAGGGGAATTCTCTCGGTTGTTCTGCAGTTTTCCCTGATAGGGTTTTTAAAGTGCGTCTTCCAGAACAATTTACAAATTATGATGCGGAGTTATGTCATTCTGATGCCACTGGAGAGGGTTCACAGAAATCACCATAAGTTTTCTTGTCTGTTCGGACACTCTTAATGCACTGCAGGCACTTCACCAGATGTATCCAGTAGACCCGCTGATCCAGCTTGTCCATGACGCCTTACAGTGGCTCCAACACCATGGCAAGGTGGTGATATTTTGCTGGGTAGTTGGCCACATTGGAATACAGGGTAATGACATGGCTGATAAAGCTGCCAAGGAAGCATGTTGGATGGTGCTGTCCATCAATGTCCCATCTCATCACATGCCATTATCTCATTTTCTGACAGATGCATCATGCGTCTGTAGGAGACTGAATAGTTGCAGGTGTCTGACAACAAACTGCAGTTGCTCAAATCGACCACAAAGGCTTGCAGTTTAACTGCAAGTAAGTTCCCAGTTTTCTGTTGTAACTGAGGGAAAGAAATCGCCAGCAAGATTCTGAAAAATTACCTTTGACAGGTTACATACAAAATTTTGCAACTTAAAAATTGAACCTAATTTTAACCCATAATAGTTCGTCATTTGTATGACAGTAAATGGACTCTTGTTACCTTTGTTTGCTGCAATTTTGTCAACACATGTTCTTTGCTGTTAAGATGTCCTTGTGGAGAACTAAACCTTCTTACCCATGATATGCTCTTAACTGGTTTTTGCTTTTTGACTACATTGGTACATTTAGGTGACTATTGAAGGTGGCTTGTAGATCTGTTTGCTGTGGTATCGTGGATTATCCATAACTGTCACAGAGTTAATTGGAATAGTAAAAAGCTCTCTGTATCCGCAAACTACTTCTCAAAATTTTCAGAATTAATTTGAATATGGTAAGTGTTTTGGTTGGTGGTAGTGGGACAGGTATCCTAGTTTTAAAGTGTTTTGATGAATAGTATGCAAAAGTTCCTCATGTATGAAGTGTAATATAGTTTAGAGGTGACTTGTAGGAGAAGCCTACCCTTTAATCTGCCACCTGTTGTCCTTAAAACGGGTGCTCCTCATTCTGGGTTCTGAGTGAACTTTGTATTTTTTCCAACATTCCCCAGTGATCCTTCTTTCCTCCCTGAGCAAAGAACTAACAGTTCCAAAAGAGAGAAGTTTTTTGTACTCGTTAATGTGGGTGTATCTGCAGCAATTCAGATTTTGCATCCTGAAGGCAAGTGCTGGCCAGACACACACTCCGTGTAATTTATTTTTTATATATATTTACTGAAATCCTTAATGTGAAGTATATTACACTTCAGAAGTTCATGAAGATCTCCATTTTTTA
This sequence comes from Schistocerca serialis cubense, assembly GCF_023864345.2. NCBI lineage: Eukaryota > Metazoa > Arthropoda > Insecta > Orthoptera > Acrididae > Schistocerca > Schistocerca serialis. Next base: position 627,348,394 of record NC_064642.1, on the reverse strand, counting down.
TTTTCATTATAAAAAGTCAAATAACTAGATCATAGAACATGATGTTGTATTGTTGAGTGAAATTGTAAGGTGTCAGCTATGACCACTGTTTCACACTTTCAACAGTATGCAGTAGTAAAGTTGTAGAACATATTTTTCATATACATAAATTATCACAATATGTTTATGCATAGGGTACTCTCATTTTGAAAAAGCCCAACAGTGAATTTGTTTTGGCTGCATATGTGATGAGATAGTGAAATGTACTGCGTAGTGTGTAAAATAACTAATGCAATTCCACAGACTATCTTAGTGCTAAACATGTTTGACATAGTTACACAACATTAGATAATGATTCTGAAAATTATTACAAAAGAAATGTGTGGATTTGTTCAAATTGTCTAGCATTAATGTAAAACTAAGATTTTTGTAATTATGCGCTATAGAAAAAAAATTTTGAATTGTTCGGGGAAACTAATACTTATTTTTCTTTCCATTCCTTCTATTATGCAACTGGTGATGGCAGAAGGTAATACTGGTTTCTTTTCTGCTGCATGATGATTAATATTCGTGCAATGCTTTGGAAACATTTCCCTAACATTTTGCAGTGATTTTTGGATGCCATACCCAATTCACTGTGTTCTTGTATTGTCAGCATTTAACACTGTACAGAAGCTTCTGTGATGAACTTTGTATCAAATTTTGTGTATAAGTAAATATTTCCTCCTTAATTTTTCAAGTACCGACAAGGATTTTAATTTGTTCATAGAGTTTATATATTTGTTACTGTTATCTAAAGTAGGCCCATTTTGAGGTAATATAAGTACTCTATTACATTATTACAGTGTGAAAGAAATTAAAATGGAGCTTAACATATAATCAGTTGGTTTTCACTTTAATCACATGTGAAACAGCTGATTGGTGTCTTGATTAAGAGCATTTAGGAAGGAGAAATTTTTGTTTAGATGCAACAATATGAAGTGACAGGTCTCTGCTCAACACAGAGAGATTGTGTGGAGTGTCGGGCATCCTGAAAAAGCCTAGCAGATACTGTTGTCTTTTTCAACGTGCCTTTCTACCATTCATTGCCTCTTGCATGTCGTTAGTGGCAGTCTATCCTTTTCACATTACTGTTATTCTATCCCACATTTTCCATTGCTTTATTTAGGTTTGTTCTTTCTTTCTTTATAGAATGAGCATGATGGAAGAATAGTTCAGGAATACTTCTTTCAATATCATCCATGTTTTGGTTAATGTATTGTTTCCCTCAATCTTGCAGAATGATTTATGTATAGGACGTGTCAAGTTGCTGGCAACAGCTGTTTGAAATCAGAGAAATTACCTCCACATAAAATCATGTAGTTGTATAAATGGTAAAAAAACCTGCCTGCAGACGAATACTTCTCTTCTGTCTAATGCTCAGTGTAGCCACTGACATAATCCTTTTTCTTTCTTTCATAAGAGCATCGCACAACTTTCTAGCAACTACTGGGAGTGTGAAAGTCAGGATCTTCTCACAACAAACAATTCTGCAATGTGTTTTCACTTCGTAAAATATTTTTGATAAATTTCCACCTGCTTTGAAGGAAATGAATTATCCTGTATGGCAGCTGACACTATAAAATAAATAGCATTTGCAAAACCATTAAGTACAGGCTGTTGAGTCAGTGTTTCATACAGACTATGTAAAATAATAATTCCTTCATCTCAAGGAGTTGATATCTCTGCACCAGCTATTCTGTAGTGTGATTTCATGCAACGAAGTATGCTCAGATCCAGAGGTGCAGATGACTAGACCAGTTTGTAGCACAATTGTGAGAAATGAGCACTTTTTGGATGTGGAGGGCATCTGCAAGTAGTGATAACCCTTTCTTCCTCTTATCTGTAATTAGCATTTGCAGTCACACAGGTGTTGGTATTAAGATCATAGGTGTAAAGTGCGTTTTTATGTTCTTATAACACATCATTTTAAACTCCTCCAATCCATCAATAAAGCTTTCAATTTTATTTGCTCTTTTTGCCATTACCACGCATTTCCTCTTACCTAGAGTGTTTATGAATCAAGTATATTGTAAATCTAATTTAGAGTGGAAGTAGAAAGATTCCTTGTGTTTGCAGTGGGAAGTATTAATCCCCAATATTTTGCAGCATTTCTCTCCACTCAGATTTGAGTTTCAGAAATGAAGCAGCCAGGCTTCCAGTAAGCTTGGTTTGACTCCGTCTTCAGGATGATTTCTCAAGCCCCCCTTCCTTGCCATACATTCTCATTCATAGGATTATTTGTTCTTCTCAATCTATGGAACACCATTAAGAGAATAGTTCTTTTTTTTGTGATTAAATACAAGTGTTAATATCAGAAAATTCTTGATCAAGGAAATAGTAGTTAACAAGGTCAGCATCATGGGAGAAGTAAATGTTAAGTTGTTAACCAGTTTGCCTCGAAATGTGGGGATGCTGCACATATTTCTGCGCCAAGGGAAGTCCATTTTGTTTCTTGCAGAAAGTGTTAAGACAGACTGGTTAAATGTCAATAAAATGTCAATAAAATTTTCATTTTCATGTTATAGCAACTTAAATTGTAAATTTTTCCTTAAACCACATGATGAGCTGTTACAAAAAGCTAGGATCTATGTTTAACTGAAATATAAAAGTTATTTTGTTTCAGGGGTTGGAAATGTGTGTTGACTAAATGGCTTAAAAGAAGTTTAATTGTTCTATGAATGTAAAATTTTGTTCTTCAGTTTTTTTAACACAGTGTAGGAACCAATTTTCAATAGCTTATAGAAAGTTATCTAAATTTTTGGCATTGTATTAAATGCTATTCTCTGTGTGAGTTTTTTATAGAACAGGCAGATGTAAAACTACTTCAGCAGTGGATAAATATGCAAACACCCTTCAGTGAGGACATACATAATCTGCATTTGCCATATATTTTAGTTAACCTGTTAGCAGGAATTCAACTGGAAGGAAGGAAGGAAGGAAGGGGAGAGGGGGGGGGGGGCGGGGAGGGGGGACACTAGACTGAGGTGCTGATACAGTTGTGCATGTGCATGTGGATATTACTGGAACAGCTACAGGCTTGTTTCAGTTGTGATAAGTCTGAGAATCACAGTACTGCAGTTTGTAAATTGAAATGTGTGATGTAAAATACATTAGTATTTATAAAATTACTTTGTAGGTTGTGTTATTGTTATGTTCTAGTTGGACAGAGGGTTTTTCAGATGCACAATATTCAAAAGTTTCTTCAACAGAAAATGACGATAAAATATCCAGTTTTGTGTGTGTGTGTGTGTGTGTGTGTGTGTGTGTGTGTGTGTGTGTGTGTGTGCGCGCAATAAAATCTTAGAGGGAGATCAGTCAAGCGGTGATGGTGTCATCCTCCTGCCACTGTGTGGCTGATCAGCTAAGCATATTTTATCATAGGAATACACTGAGGAAGCTTTCAATCATGTACCAGTGTGGATGTTAAAGCTGAATGGTGTTCTTATTGGAAGCCTGAGTGTCCTTGCCTTTTCCTGGCTTAAGAAATCTTTCAGTAAAATGGCAAATATTCTAAAAATAATACTTTCATTTGCAGTTAAAGGAATTCACCTTTCTGCTTTGTGCCTGCTTGATAATTGCTTTCATATCATATTCAAGCATTTATTGTAATCTGATTGACAGCCTTGCTTCAACAGAAATAATACTACCTTATTTTTCATGTAGATTATATTCCATGAAAGTGAAGAATCTGAGTAGTAATGTGAACAATAGATTGAGTGAAATGAAATGAAGAGAGGATTTGTGGAAGCAAACAACATATTCTTGTGGGTTTTTTGTTTTTTCCCCCCCTAAATTGAGGTATAGTGGAAATCTGACTTTGTTAAACAGAGGTAGAGAATAAATTGGAATTTTGCGCATTAAAAGCGAGTACTGTAAATTTCCAGAATGTAAAAAGTTATACTTTGCTGTTAATGCTAAACTTGAAGTGTTTACTGCTGGCCTCATTTGCAGTGCCCATGTTCATTGTCATTTTTATGAATCCATCACTGCCCTTACACACCTCGAATAGAAAAGTGAACTGTTCCTTTTCCAAAACATACCCACTTTGACATTGCAGATACACAACATGGCAGCAACCCCAATGTTATCAAGACACACATCAGTCACTTTCTGGGTGACATACTAAAGCAGAATGGTCAAAATTACAGTTATCTTGATGATCAGATATAATTCACATTAGTTTCCTGTGCAATGGACAGGGAGTAAAAGTAGAAAATTAACAGAACATGTTGGCAGCCAGAATTGTTCTAATTCTACCTGGAAACAGGAAAATTGTTGATAACAAAGTTAAAAATTTCTAATGTCATTTAATAGAGTTTGAATAATTCATGATATCTTTATCATATGAACTGTTACTGATGGAATTCCTTTACATTATTTCATAATTTTCCTCCATTTATGTTTTTCTCTCTCCTTTCATTGGCCCTTTCTCTGTAGTTGTTTTGTGAAAACCTCTTTCACTGCAAGTAGTAGATATGTTGGGCACATTATAAGATACCGGCTAAATCAATTAAAGACTTCTTGAAGTGCCTCTTCTGGTTCTACGGATTTACACGGACCAGTTAGAGGTGGAATAGCCTCAAAGTATTTGGGTATTCTTTCTCTATTGGTACTCATAAAATTTAAATAGTGTTCTGTTTTTTCTAACTGTGTAATATTTTTAGTATACAAATGTATTATGGTGCCTTCAGTTCAGTTTTAATCTTCAGCTAGTTAGGACATTTTGCTTAGTGTCCCTTATTATAACTGCCATTCTTCATGCCACAACTTATTTAGTTGTTTATCAGATTCTACCATGTGGGTTTTCTTTTAGAAGTTACTAATGTGTAATACCTGCAGTTTTAGTGGGTAGATTCATATGAGTGTAATTACTTAATTTCATTATTTTCTATAGATTTTCTGCATCCTCTTAAACTACAGTTATAGGATGACAATTAAAAATAATGCCTGTGTGTTAAAGCAGTATTAAACTTTGAAGTTATTTTAACTTCAGGCTCTAAATTTTGCAATGTAAAGGTTCTCACATAGTTAAACTATCTTTGGTTTACTGTTTAACATTTTTTCCTTGAAACTTACCATCTAAGAAGCATTTCATCTTATAATGCCTTTGTAAGAGTTTATTTTATTTATTTATTAATTTTTTTTAAATTGCTGTGTTCTAAGTCTTATTTTGGAAAGCAGTGATTAGTGTAATGTAACATTTCATATGTTACTGTATGTAGCCTCATATGCTGTACTTGCAAAAATATTTTAAAATTGTTTGATGAAACTAATTTGATAAATTTTTCATAATTATTGAGTTATCAGATACTGTTATATCACAGAAGGTAGTATAAATACTGGATTCCAGAAAGTCATCCATATCTTTTGATTGTTTGAAAATGAAAATAGGGTTCTGTGTTATACAAATTTTTACTTAATGTTTTTATTGCTACCATAGACACTTTGTGGTACAAGTTTTGTTTGGAATTTCACCGTAGTTTAATCCAAATTGTTACCTCATTGGTTTGTTGCTAATTAGCATGGCCATGGAACATGTTTTGTACTAATCAATGTTGTTTATGTGAAGGTTCCAGAGCATTGTGTAACTGAAGGATAAGTGTTTTCAGTATTTACAGATAATGTTTACTTTATAGGAGGCCAGCAACCCACCAAAGGGAGGTCATCAGCTCAAGGCATCCGAACCCATGAGGAAGCCAACCAGTTGGTTGTCTAGATGTTCCTTACTCTGACAGCTGTCCAGTGCTGTTTCCATTTGGCCTCAGACTAATGTTTCAGCAGACAGTTATTTCACTGTATGTTGTGAAAAATTCTTCTGTGGGAAGTACACAATGCATAAAGTGATTTTGTAACTGCTCTGACCAAATTGTGGCTGTATATTTATTTTGAGAAAGGATTTATGCCATTTTTATAAGGTAATTCGGTCACACATTTGAATTGTACTCGAAGAATTGTGTACAGTTCTGTGGATTGAAGTAAGACTTGCTAAGCAAGTTTGTTTTTTTATTCCCTACTTCCACCAGGGATGATGATCAAGACTGTACAGAGATGTTTTAACAGCAAGGGTTTTTTTTATACAGTACTCATGATTTGTTCATATAGTTATATAATTATGTTAAAGCAGTGGTGGCAGGAAAATACTCATTTTTGCTGTCATTTGCTTATGTTCCGGTGGCCGAGTAATGGGGATGGTGTTAGCCATGACATATGATTGCCTTAGATATAGGAAATCATTGCTTGTTTACTATTTTATACATTTATTTCTGAAAATTAGAATTGATTTGTTTATAAATTATGAAAATGTTGTCTTGGTTCTTAATCTTAATTGCAAGATATTAAAATGAGTATATTTTACTTACGAAAAAGTTACTCTTTAACTGCAGTCGTCATTGTTTGTGTATTTATTCTCCCTTTCCTCTTTGGAGTCACTGCTGGACCACCAGCAACCCAAAATTTTGATATATATCTCACTGTGTGTGTGTGTGTGTGTGTGTGTGTGTGTGTGTGTGTGTGTGTGTGTGGTTAGACATGTTACTGTAAGCACTTCCTGTGCTGCTTTGTTTGCCAATTATTGCCCTGATTTTTAATTAGTTGAAAAATAAAAGTATTATTTGTGCTATATTTGCTTAAAGAAAAAGCTTTATAAAGAGAGAAGCAATTTTTGCCTTCACATATTTTTGCTAATTTGTAACTGTTGCGGGATAATTTAGTTAAGAAACATTTTATGGTGAAAATACTTAATTCTCATTGACTGTGATCAGTTGCTTGTAGGCTAATATTATGTTAAAATTTAACATTTCACAGTACTGAACCTCATTTTTCAGTAGGCTATTGCCACTCATATATAGTCAGAATAAGAGGGATGGGTGTTTTAAGTAGCACTCTTTTTGTGGGCTTAAGAAAATCCTTAGATTTAAGTCATTGAAGAATAATTTGCATTATGTAAAGGCAAGCAAGACCCAGATGCTGCAGAATAATTGACTTTAACTTTTAGTGTTACTGGTATTTTTTCAGGTAGGTATCTATTGGACCTTAATCATGGCAACTTAATTACTGAGGACAGAATTTACATTATTACACAACTAGTCTCATTTGTAGTGGCAAAACACTGCATGTTCTGGTTCATTGTCTACTCTTCACAAAATACAGTCTATTGAACACTTTTTGCATTTCTTTTAAATAACTTCTGTAAACATAAATTCACTTTTCAGTTTTGAAATGTCTTGTCAGATTAATGGGAAAGAAGAAATTTCTTAACAGTTAAGAGCATGCATACTTGTTGCAGCAGAGATGAATGCTGGAAGAAAATACAATTTGTGTCAGACATGCATATTGGAAGTGCCGGTAAACAGTCACATGTGAGAATGTGCGGATTTGCAATGTTGTGAATGGGATCATTGTATCACAACAGCAACAGTACATGAGAGACCCACAATAATGAACAAAGTCCTGTTTCATAAGGGAATTGCATGAAAATAGGTGTAGGAATTTATAGTAGTAGCTTGTTGCATCTTTGCAGACTGACAAGCACTGAACGATAGAAACCCAAAGTAGCTAGAAAATACCTATATTTATTTATGGGCACAATTACAGAATATGATTAGAAACTTAATTTGTATAAACTACTGTTGCCTTAGTAGGAATTCTGGCTTCAAAAAGTATTGGTTTCATGTAAGGACTAGTAAATGCATGCTTTAAATTGGGCATAAAGATTTGTTGTAATAGCTGTTTCCCAATAAGTGTGTGTGTGTGTGTGTGTGTGTGTGTGTGTGTGTGTGTGTGTGTGTGTGTGTGTGTGTCTTTTTTTTCGTTTTGGGGGGGGGGGGGGGGGGGGTAGGGGAGGAAGGTGCATGTGCTTGCGTTTCAGTTAAATTACCCTGTCAATATTTTGTTCAGTAGGCTGATGATAGGGAGAAGAGTAAAACATCTATATGTACTCGTTATGCAAATCTATTTTATTAATCTACTGATTACCTTCAGGCACACACATAATAATTGAAAAATGACAGTGTTTCTAACTACAAGAGTTAGATATTTGGTTTTTTTTATGGGAGCGTTAGACATACTAATTGGGAAAAGAATCAGTGATTTTATTTGTTTGTCTTGACATTAATTAGAATTGTCAACTTGGTGTTATTTATTGGATGAGACCAAGAGCTCTTGTCATTAAATTTGTCAAGTAATTGGTACCACTTTTTGTACTGTCAGTACTATTGATGATTTTCTTACTGATAAATGTTAAAATTTAGGTTGTTGAAACGTTCAGAAAAGTGTTTTAGAAATTGTTTAGTGATGCCTTGGCTAAAGGAACATGTCCCTATCCTCCCACAAAGTAAGAATTAGTGATGATGTAATTTGTAAAGGATTTGCTTTTCCTTCTTTAAACCGATGAAACATTCTGTGTCAACCTGCATTTTAAGCCACTACATTAAAATAATATGCAGTCATGAGTTATTGTAGCTTTCTAAGATTCATCGTTGCTCTCATTTTATTGAATTTGATAATTCTGAGTTTTAAAGTCATTTTGTACAACAAAAAGCTGATGTAATATGATTGTGGCAGGCTTAATGTGCAGTATGGAACAATTGTAGTTTGTCATTGTTATATTGTCAGTGGTTTATTCCAGGAAACTATTTAGTAATAGTTTGAAAATGATTACCATAAGGCGACAATGTCTTGCAACTATCGAAATTTCCTATAAAGAAGTTGCACCTCCAAGATGTTTTGACATGACTGGTTTCAATTAATGATTAATCATCTGCAGAGGAAATATTCTGCCTGCACACAAGATGAGTATGTGGCTGCTGTAGTCAAGGAGTTGAATGTTACAGTAATCTTTCTGTATGCAGTGCATGAATGTCCTTAATTGAAACTGGTTATGTCAATAAAACATTTAGTAGTTGGAACTATTGTTTCATTTTTGTAAACTGAAAATTGTTTGCAGTTGGTTTCCTTAAGTTTGTAAAAGTAATTTTAAATATATTGTGCAAAAACTAGTGGTGTTCTGAACATATTTTATTGGATGCCAGACCAAAAGTAGAACTGTTCATAGATCTATGTTATATCATGCACAGTGTGCACCATTAACAGAGAAATTCTTTAAAATTATATAATACAATTTGGGTAGTTACAAAGAGCAAAAATATTCACCGTGATATAAAAATTTGGCAGGTATCTTCATTTCTACATATGCATAGACTTAATTGATACATTTTGTCACTTCAAAATTCTTGCTTTAATTTCGATGTAGCAAATGTTGCTGATTTTGTGCATCCATGTTTTCCTTAGATAAACTTGCCTACATTGTTAAGATTGAGAAGAATAGCAGAGGGACCACATTTTTTCCCTAACTCCTACAGTGAGAAAATATTTTCAATGTTTTAGTTGATTGATCTGCTACCTGGAACAAACAGATTTTTAAAGATAACTTACTGGTAATGGAAAAACATGGAGATGCAGATAAGATTCTTGTAACAAAGCAGTGTATCTGAATTATATCTTAAGAGAAAAGGTCATGAATGAATGAAGGAAAATGAGATAGTTTTGTAGAATTCATTGCAGAGGTACATTCCAAGGTGGTCATTAAGATAAACATAATATTTGATCATAGTGACAGTTATCACACTGTATCTGTAATTTTTGCATTACAAAATTTTTATATTCATTTGTGAATCTGAATTTGTAACACATTGTAATCATAAGAAGTAATCTCTGTTGCTTCTCTTTATAAAAATGGAAACCTGGTTTTGACAAGTGCATATGGGAGAAAGTAATTGATGTTATTGCAGGTAAATAAGGTTTTAAGCACAGTTGAGAAGAAAGCAGACTTCATAAAGCACATATCTTTGATATCTATTGCCATATTTTTAAAAGTTTCCTTTATTACCTGTAATTCTGATAATTATGCAGATAATAATGAAGGCAACAATTCTGTATGAAACAGTTACAAAAATGTGATGTTTTAAGAAATAAATTTTTGATTTGTTTACAAATTTAAGTACATTAGTTTCTTTTTGTAAAAAAAAGAAACTGTACTGAAATTATTTTATCAAAATTATAAAAAAAACACTAACCTGCATTCCAGAGCCTGATCATAGCATGTCAAATTCCTTAAATCATAGCTAGATGTTGCACTACAGTTGCATGGAGAGTTAAGAACTGTAATTACTATACAACAGACTACAGAGATTGTTTTAAGAAACCTAGCATAAGACCGATTAGTGTTATGAATGAAAGTTTTCAGGAAGTCTGTTTCTTCTGTGTTATATTGGCTGCAATGTAATTTATGATAGGTAATAGTATGGTACCAGTTCTGTAATGCATAAAAGCCATTATTTCAAGAAACACCAGTGTGAATCTGTTTTTGTGTTGAAATGATCTAATGAAACTGCATTAGTACTGAATGATGAGTGTTGGTGCTACATGCACCTTTCTCAACTAACTCCCCATTCTAGTTGGTTGATCATATTGAAACTTTCGTCGGATCTCAATTGTGGCATGCTACCATTTGATGTAACTGGTGGCTGAACAACTACAATCACATACTGTAGTGTAGCATTCTTCTGCTTTCATTAATTTTGCACATACTTCAATGCTCCACATTGCTTTCTAATTAGACAAACTGTTACTAACCAGCAGAAGTGAAGCCCCTGTATAAGATATGAAATTACCAAAGTCAGCTGATCTTATTTGACACCCTTAATAGGAGACGTAACTTGCAGACTACATAAGGTGAAATTGCTGTTTGATTTTGTAGGACAAGTTATTATAAAAGTGAACAGAAATTCTTCTGGCCCTGTGTTTCTGTTGTTTGTGAGAGTATAACCATAGTGATCATAATAAGTTGATAGCTGACACAGATATATTTCAGAGCTTTCAAGGGAGAGATGGCAAAACTACAGTAATATTCATTATTATACAAGAACCTGACATCACAAAAAGTGGTACCTCACTACACATGCAGTCTAACATCTGAATTGGTCACTATGCCAGTTGCTTTACCTGTCTGAATCAAACAAGTAACATGCCTAGCATCCTAATTCAGCAAGCAGCACACTGTGCTTCAACTTTGAGAGCAGCTAGCTTTATGAAGCTGTATCTACTAACCTCCCTCCCCTATCCATGAACCACAGGCCTAGCTGAGGTGGACTGCTGATACAGATAGCTGTACTACAGGTGCAACCACAATAGAGGGGTATCTGTGGAGAGATCACTCACCTGTGATTCCTGAAGAGGTGCAGCAGCCCGTTTAGTAGAGACAGAGGCAACAGTGTGGATGTTTGATGTGGTCTGCTAAAATTGCTGTGCTAGTGTTGCGAACGGATGAAAGCAAGGGAAACTCACAGCCATTACTTGTCCTGAGGGCACGCAGCACTGCTGCATGGCTTAACAATGATGACATGGTCTTAAGTAAAATATTGCAGAGGTAAATAGTTCTTAATTTGTAACTTGTGGTTGGGATAGTTATGGAGGATGTCTTCATCAGTGTGGGGAGGGGGAGGGGGGGCCGGGGGGGAAGATGCTGCCATTCTTTGTGTCCGAAAGTGGAATGTTAGATCCCTCAATTAGGTTAGAGTAAGTTTCTGTGACCAGCACAGTGAACACATTGTAATCATAGACATGAAGCCAACACCCACTACAGTAGCAAAAGTTGATTTATCAGCTAGCTCAGCAAATCATTAACACTTTGGATCCTGAGCAATTGCGCGCGGGTGTCTACCATAAAGCCTGGCTGATTTTTAACGTACTTTAAACTACTATAACTCATGAAAGGTTTGTTATAGCAATAAAATTACTCTTATTGAAAGACCTAGACTTTCTTGTTTAAAACCATATATAATACCTTTCTCTTGAATTAATACATACTATTGACAAACGTTATAATAATAACATTGTTTTTGAAAAAAGGAAAAATTGGTCAAAGGTATATTTACTGCATTTTCTAGAAGGAATTTTTTTTATTTTACACAGAAATTGTAGTTATGATGGATACAGTATGTCTTATCTACAGTAACTTCCTGTAACTATTTTAGGATGCAATTTTGCTCTTTGTGTTGTAAATTTTGAAGCACGGCATTTTGCACAATGCTACTTTACATTCATTACACTGGTAGCTTGTGTCTTTTCGCCACACTTTTCCAGTCAGTTTTTTTCCTCTCAGAAAACACACTACACACTGTTTTTGTTTCTTTTTGTTACCTACTTCTGTCTCAATCATTTTCCAGGAAATGATTTCCAGTTGATAGTCTTGAGAGTCCAGATGGACCAGGTCGGGGTTCAAGATCTTTGCTTTGTGCAAGATCTGCACAGATAACTGTCATGAAGTGAGATGTTGTGAGGTGTTTCCCATGAACCTTATTATATAATATGCAGGAATTTACAATCACCATTAGTATAACATGGAATGCCAACTTTCTCCACCACTTCACAGTTAGATGTTCAAATGCACCGTATGACAATCGCTGATCTGACAAGTCAACACCAAACTTGTTTTTATTGTAGTCCACTACACAGGCTGGCTTTGACTTCTCTCTTCCTCTCTGATCAGTGAAAGTCACCATCTCAGCAGTGTGCCTTGTACTTATCATATGCACATTTCTTTTGTCCTTCCAACACAGTGCTAACATATTTCCTTTACGCCCGAAAATAAGTTCTCCTCGCTGAAGGTTTGGATCTTTTATAGCACAAGGCAACCCCTGCCGAGATTTTCTTGTTGTTCACACAAGAGCAGTTTTTTGCAGCTTCCAGTTCTGAAGCAAGTATTGGACTTGTGTAGAATCTGTCCGTAAACAAAGTGTAGCCTTTTCCTGACGGATTTGCAAGCAATGTCTTTACCAGAGTCACTGTGTTAGACCTTTCACCCGTGTAAAGAGAAATTCCAGATGTAACCTGTGTCAGATTCGGATAACATGTACAGTTTGATACCGTATTTATTTGGTTTTTGTGGCATGTACTGTTTGAAATACACACGACCTCGAAATTTACACATGCCTTCATCTATTGTAATTTTTTGAGATGGTGTATAAGCACGCTGGAAATAAGCACACACATTATCTAGGAGGGGTCTCACCTTGTGCAGTGGGTCATAGCCAGTTTCTCCTTTCCTCTTAGCTAAGGAATTATCACTAATGTGGAAGTTTCTCAAAATAGAAAGAAATCTGTCACGGTTCAGGATGTTTGGACAGAAATTACACGACACAACAGGATTCTTGGACCAGTGCTCTCATATATGTGGCCTCACACTTACAGACATATGGACTACAATTGCCAGAAACTTCCTTATTTCCATAAGTGTAACTCCTTTCCACTTTGATAATGAGCAGGTGGGTGAAAGGGAATTTGTGCTTCGTAATGTCCTGATGCATTGTTGAGCATACAGATTAGTTTGTTCCTTTATATGTCTGTTAGGAAACATGAGAAAAATTCTATAGGTGCACTGTTCTGGTCTAAACTGACAACATTGCATATTCCGGATTGTCCTGAGAATAGATCGATGTCTGGCGGACGATCAGTAGTCATCCAACCTTCCTCAGAATCGCTGCAACGCGCAGCGATTCTGGCGGGGTGAGTAGTGTCTTTACTTCTCATCCTGTCTAGTAAGTCTTGCCTGATCCTGGGTTCTAGGTGACTTGGGGACACACTCAATCTGCTAAACCTCACCAGCCCCTCCTCCTCCCCCTCCCCCTCCTCCTCCCCCTCCTCCTCCCCCATTCTCCTTCAACTGTTTTGCCATGAGGAGCCACTGGCTCAGAAGACTTGCACTTTCTTTAATCTCACCACACGTAGATTCTTTATCTATCGACATAAATGCAGATAGTTAAGTGTGGCGGGAATTTGTGATGGGGACTGGAATTCAGTAGTAGGAAGAGTAATGGTAGAACATGGACTCAGGGAAGGTATGAAAGAGGGAGCCACCTTGTAGAATTTTACAAAGGGCATAATTTAGTCATTGCTGATCCTTCATTTAACTAGACTGCCACTGGCCACAGCGGAGCCCCACTCACACCTGACTACATGTCTGCCGAGCTGATGGTGAAACATCCATCACTGCATGGGGCAGTCAATGTATAAGGAATAGTCTCAGAAGAATGTATATGTGAAAAAAGATCTGTAGATAGTGGAAGCTTTCAGACTGATAAGACAATTTTGAAACTGCATATGATTTCCATGGGCAGATGTGAACTCTGATCATAATTTATTGGTTATGGCCTGTAGATTAAAACTGAAGAAATTGCAAAAGAATAGGTAATCAAGGTGGTAGGCCCTGGATAAATGGAAGAAGCCAGAGATGGTTGAGTCTTGAAGCATTAGGAAACATTTGATTGGAATGGAGGGGGGTTACAGTTTGTACAGAAACCAGACTGCAGTTGAGTCGAAGGACATGAAAGGGAAACACTGGTTGAGAAGGGAGTGAGACAGTGCTGTAGCCTGTCCCCATTGTTACTCAGCCTGTATGCTAAGGAAGCAGTAAAGAAAATTGAGGAAGAAGTTGGAAGAGGAATTAAAGTCCAGGGAGAAGAAATAAAAACTTTGAGGTATTCTGATATTGTAATTGTCAGCAAAGGACTTGGAAGAGCAGCCCCCGACTTGGAAGAGCAGCAGAACAGAATGATAGTGTCTTGAAAAGAGGTCACAAAACTAAAACAATAGTTAAATCTAACTATGCTGAGAGAATTAGATTGGGAAATGAGACACTAATGGTAATAGAAGTGTGTGTGCTATTTGGACTGCAAAATACTCGATGATAGCCAATGCAGAGAGGATATAAAATGCAGACTGGAAATAGAAAGAAAAGGATTTCAGAAAAGAGAAATTTGTTAACATTACATATAAAATTAAGTGTTAGGAAGTCCTTTATGAAGATATTTGTCTGGACTTAGTCTTGTACAACATGAAACTTGGGCAGTAAACAGTTTGGACAAGAGAAGAAAAGCTTTTGAATTGTGATGTCGCAGAAGAATGTGGAAAATTAGGTGGGTAGATACAATAACTGATCAGTTACTGAATTGAATAGGGAGAAAAGAATCTATGGCATAATTTGGTTAAAAGAAGGGACACATTCTGAGGCATTAAGCAATAGTCTGATGATGGATAGAAGTTTTTGCGGTGAAACTTGTACAGAGAGAGCTAGTCATGAATACAGTAACATTTCAAATGGATGTAGGTTGCAGTAATTGTGTAAAGAGGCTTGCACACGATAGACTAGTGTGAAAGGCTGCACCAAACTAAAGGAAAAACAAAAAACCACCTACTACTACTACTACTACTACTACTACTAAATTTCCCAACCCACCTACACATTGTGAACAAACCAGTCCCAAATTATTAGCTGTAAAACCAGATGTTTACATTTGCAACAGCAGCTAGAGATTAATCTCTGAATGTTTCAGAAATCATTCCAGTTCTTGAAACTTCCTGGCAGATTAAAACTGTGTGCCCGACCGAGACTCAAACTTGGGACCTTTGCCTTTCGCGGGCAAGTGCTCTACCATCTGAGCTACCGGTAGCTCAGATGGTAGAGCACTTGCCCGCGAAAAGCAAAGGTCCCGAGTTCGAGTCTCGGTCGGGCACACAGTTTTAATCTGCCAGGAGGTTTCATATCAGCGAACACTCCACTGCAGAGTGAAAATCTCATTCTGGAAACATCCTCCAGGCTGTGGCTAAGCCATGTCTCTGCAGTATCCTTTCTTTCAGGAGTGCTAGTTCTGCAGGGTTCGCTTCTGTAAAGTTTGGAAGGTAGGAGACGAGACACTGGCAGAAGTAAAGCTGTGAGGACCGGCCGTGAGTCGTGCTTCGCATAGCTCAGATGGTAGAGCACTTGCCCGCGAAAGGCAAAGGTCCCGAGTTCGAGTCTCGGTCAGGCACACAGTTTTAATCTCCCAGGAAGTTTCATATCAGCGCACACTCCGCTGCAGAGTGAAAATCTCATTCTGATTCCAGTTATTGACAAGTGCAAAGATACACTGTTAATATTTACTTGTATTTAAAATATTACTGGACATTCTGTTGGGCCTTTGTATTTAGAAAGTCGTCATGATCCTGTAATAAATGTGTATTCGCGCCACTGATTGGAATATAATCAGTTGTCTTTTGCAGCTTGTAATTAAAGGACAAGTTTCATGACCTCCATAATAGACAGCAAGAACCCAATGAGCCAAAAGTGAAGCAATGTTTTCATCCACAATATAGCCAATAGGATTCAGTACTTCATTGTGTTTCACCACATGTGTGTTCAGTAAGCTCGAGAGTCGTGGAGGTGCTGTGAAACTTAATTTTCGGACGCAGAAAAGGGAGATTTGTGAATCACAAGAGTTTCATTGTTAAAACTTATAGATATATTTGAAGGAGACATTACATGTAACTTGTTTTTTGTAGTCATCAGTCCATAGACATGCCAGATTCAGCCCTCCATGACAGAAGTCTCTCTTGTGCAAGTCTTTCCATTTCCTCATAATTACTGCACCCTACGTCTTTTTGAACGTGCTTATTGTTTCAAGCCTTTATCTCCCTCTACAGTTTTAATCCTCCTTTGCACATCTCACGATTATAAAATTAGCTCGGTTGAAGACCTTAAAGTCTGCTTAAGTGCCTGCAGTTATTCCTTGCACTTTTTATTATACTGTTACACCAAGATTGCAATTGTAATTTCATCAATAACTAGTTAACACTACTGCCATAATCTTATTCTGTTAAACATATAATGAAAACATTAAAAATGAAGTACGTATCTTCAAATAGCTATTGGATGTATGCAGTACAACTTAACCATTTTGTGTTTATTTCTTTTGATATGTCAGATGCACATGCTGTGAACTGCTGTGATACAGAGAGTAGACGTAATGAAACAATGGAAAATCTGGGATGGAATAATGACAATAATATGAAAAAAAATAGTTCGTCTCTCACTGTATAGCGGAGATGTTGTATTGCAGACAGGCACAACAAAAGACTATTACATACACAATCTTTTGGCCAGAAGGCCTTCTTCTAAAATAGGTGACATAAACGCACACGAGATTGCACCCATGGTCTAGAGGTAGTGTCTTTGGTAATTGAAACATCCTCTGTCCTGGGTTTGAAATCTGCCACTGCTTAGATTTTGATTATTAATCAGCATTGGCAGCCAATTTCTGGCATAAGAAGGCACCCTTATTCTGCTAATGGCCTTGTCAAAGAGGGGCGGAAGAGCATACACAGGTTTAGGGTACACTCTTGTCTTTGGGTTGGACAACTGCCCCTGACGGCAGAAGAATCATCAATGATCAACGGCATCAGGGTGCAGAAGGCAAAAGGAAACCACTGCGTTAAAGAGACACACCATGTATCCAAAAGACATGCAGCCTGTAACTGAAAAAGTGTCATAATGATCTCTCTATGGGAAAAAGATTCCGGAGTATTCCCCCATTCGGATCTCTGGGAGTGTTGAAGAAGATTGAAGAAACAGCAAAAGGATAATCCTACAAATTGGGATGTGGAATATCAGAAGCTTTAATGTGGTAGGGAAGCTAGAAAATGTGAAAAGTTAAATGCAAAGGTTCAATCTATATGTAGTAGGGGTCAGTGAAGTGAAGCGGAAAGAAGACAAGGATTTCTGGTCAGATGAGTATAGGCTAATATCAACAGCAGCAGAAAATGATACAACAGGAGTAGGATTCATAATAAATAGGAAGGTGGGGCAGAGAGTGTGTTACTGTGAACAGTTCATTGATATGTTTAATCTTATCAGAACCTACAGTAAACCAACACTGACAATTATAGTTCACGTATACATGCCTATGTTGCAAGATGAAGAGATAGAGAAAGTGTATGAGGATACTGAAAGAGTAACACAAATGTAAAGGGAGATGAAAATCTAACAGTCATGGGGGGCTGGAAAGCAGCTGTAGGTGAAGGAGTAGATGAAAAGGTTACAGGAGAATATGGTCGTGGAACATGGAATGAGAGAGGAGAAAGACTAATTGAATTCTAATAAATTTTGGCTAGCAATAGCCAATACCTTATTCAAGAAGCACAAGAGAAGATATACTTGGAAAAGGCCAAGTGATGTGGGAAGATTTCAGTGAGATTACATCATGGTCAGACAGAAATTCTGAAATCAGATACTGGACATAAGGCATACCCAGGAGCTGATAGAGACTCAGATCACAATGTAGTAATGATGAAGAGTAGGCTGATGTTCAAGAGATTGATCAGGAAGAATCAGTACGCAAAGAAGTGGGATACGGAAGCACTAAGGAATGACGAGATACACGTGAAGTTCTGTAAGGCTGTAGATACTGCAATAAGGAATAGCTCAGTAGGCAGTACATTTGAAGAGGAATAGACATTTCTAAAAAGGGCAGTTGCAGAATTTGGAAAGAAAAACATAGATACAAAGAAGTTAATTGCAAAGAAACAATGGGTAACAGAAGAAATACTTTCTTTGATCAATGAAAGAAGGAAGAACAAAAATGTTAAGGGAAATTCAGAATAAAGAAATACAAGTTGCTGAGGAATGAAATAAATAGGAAGTGCAGGGAAACTAAAATGAAATGACTGCATGCAAAATGCAAAGAAAAAAAAAAATTGATTGTCGGAAGGACTGACTCGGCGTACAGGAAAGTCAGAATATTCTTCGGTGAAATTAAAAGCAAGGGTGGTAACGTCAAGAATGCAATGGGTTTTCCACCATCAAATCCAGAGGAGAGAGCGGATAGATGGAAAGAGTATATAGGAGGCCTCTATGAGGGGGAAGATTTTTCTGATGTGATAGAAGAAGAAACAGGAGTCGATTTTGAAGAGATAGGGGATCCAGTATAAGAAACAAAATTCATTAGAGCTGTGGTGGAGCAGAAGGGATTGATAATGTCCCATCAGAATTTCTAAAATCATTGGGGGAAGTGGCAACAAAAGAACTATTACGTTGGTGTGCAGAATTTACGGGTCTGGCATCATACCATCTGACTTTTGGAAAAATATCATACACACAATTCGGAAGACTGCAAGAGGTGACGAGTGCGAAAATTACTGTGCAGTCAGCTTAACAGCTCATGCATTGAAGTTGTTGGCAAGAATAATATACAGAAGAATGGAAAAGAAAATTGAGGATGTGTTGAATGAGAAGCAATCTGGCTTTAGGAAAGGTAAAGGCATTAGACAGGCAATTCTGACAATGCAGTTGATAATGGAAGCAAGATTAAAGAAAAAAATCGAGACAAGTTCATAGGATTTATTGACCTGGAAAAAGCGTTTGACAATGTAAAATGGTACAAGATGTTCGAAGTTCTGAGTAAAATAGGGGTAAGCTATAGGAAGAGATGGGTAATGTACAGTATGTGCAAGAGCCAAGAGGAAATAGTAAAAGTGTATGACCAAGAATGAAGTGCTTGGATTAAAAAGGGCATAAGACAAGGATATAGTCTTTCACCCCTACTGTTCAATCTGTATATCGAAGAAGCAGTGATGAAAATAAAAGAAAGGCTCAGAAGTGGAATTGAAATTTAAGGTGAAATAATTTCAATGATACGATTCGCTGATGACATTGCTATCCTGAGTGAAGGTAAGGAAGAATTACATGATCTGCTGAATGGAATGAACAGTCTAATGAGTACAGATTATGGATGAAGAGTAAATTGAAGAAGACAAAAGTAATGAGAACAGCAGGATTGATGGTTATGAAGTAGATGAAGTCAAGGAATTCTACTACCTAAGCAGCAAAATAATCCATGGCGGACAGAGCTAGGAGGGCATCAAAAGCAGACTAGCAATCGCGAAAAGGACTTTCCGGTCAAGAGAAGTCTACTAGTATCAAACATAGGCCTTAATTTGAGGAAGAAATTTCTGAGAGTGTACATTTGATTAACAGCATTTTATGGTAGTGAATTGAAACAATAGAGAATGTTGAAAATTTGGTGGATGGAGAAGATAAAGAATGAGGAGGTTCTGTACGGGATCAGAGAGGAAAGTAATATGTAGATAACACTGACAGAGAGAAGGGACAGGATGACAGGACATCTGTTAAGACATCGGGGAATGACTTCCATGGTACTAGACGGAGCTGTAGAGGGCAAAAATTGTAGAGGAAGACAGTGATTGGAATACATCCAACAAATAATTGAGGACGTAGGTTGCAAGTGCCACTCAGAGGTGAAGAGGTTGGTACAGGAGAGGTATTCATGGTCTGCCACATCAAACAAGTCAGAAGACTCAAAAAGAAAAGGAAAAAAAAATGCACATTCATAAAAACACAGCACATATACACGTGACCATTGTCTCTGGCTGCCAGAGTCAGGTTGTGAGCAACAGTGCATGATTGGAAGCAGACTGGGTGGTAGAGGTAAAAGAGGAAGCTGGAGTGGGGAGAGGGAGAGAGAGCAGGGTAATGGTGGGAGACAGTGAAGTGCTACTTGTGCATGCAAACAGGGATGATAACTTTTCTTTAATTTACATCTATGGTCACAAACTTTTTGTTCAGATTACCGGTTTCGGTCTATAATGACCTTCTTCAGATGTGCTGCAAAAAATATGGGAAAAACATAAATACACTCGCAGATTGCCTACAGCTTAAAAACAGTAAATAGACCATAATGAAAAGTACTACTGACATATATATGCATATGTGCACTCTAAGTATGAAGAGGCATAACTGTGTTTTATAAAAACAGTGTCCTAATGTACTGCAGCTATAGTGGCATTGTCAAATGTTAAATGCAAAATCAGCACCAGCGTCATCAAATATACATAAATAACAGAATACGCACGAGTCATGTTGTCAGTAGCGCTACTGTTCAAAACAAGCTGCCGTACAGTAGCCACAAGATGTTTGTGTTGCATGTTCACCAGATGTGGCTACTGTAGTCATATGATAGTTTTCAGTGATCAATTGAACAGCATAAAATAAAGGGGGGGATACAGTCGTGATGTCTGTAATAAGCTTATAAGGTATAAAAGACATTACAGTAATAAAGAGGGATGAAATAGAACACGACAAAAGTCAGATTGTTAAAAAGAGGAAGAGTAACGAGACAGTAATTGATATATGCTCAAATGCCAATATTCTAGATAATTTATTTATATATATTTGATGATGCTGGTGCTGATTTTGCATTTAACATTTGACAATGCCACTATGGCTGCATTACATTAGGACACTGTTTTTATAAAACAGGTATGCCTCTTCATACTTGAGGTGCACATATGCATATATATCTCAGTAGTACTTTTCATTACGGTCTATTTATTATTTTTAAACTGTAGACAATCTGTGAGTGTATTTATGTTTTTCCCATATTTTTTGCTGCAGATCTGAAGATGGTCATTATAGACCGAAACCGGTAATCTGTGAAGAAAAAGTTTGTGACTACAGACGTAAATTAAAGGAAATTTATTCTATATATGGGTCACTGTTTTATTCGTGACAATGTCACAGCTTGTGAAACAGGAATGAGTCAGAGAGAGAGAGAGTAGCGGAGCGATGTGCATTCGAGAGGTTACACAGGGGGCAGGTGGGTGGGGCGAAAGAGAAAAGGCAAGAAATAAAAAGACTGTGGGTGTTCTTGTGGAATAGAAGACTGTGGACTGGGAACAGAGAAGGAGATGGTGGGTGAAGAACAATGACTAATGAAGACAGGCTAGTAGGGTTATGGCAGTGTAGGATATATTGCAGGCAGAGCTTCCACCTGCACAATTCAAGAAAGCTGTTGCTGGTAGGAAGGATCCAGATGGCACAAGTTGTGAAGCAGTCATTGAAATACAGAATGTTGTGCTGGACAGCATGTTCAGCAATTGAGTGGCCCAGCTGTTTCTTGGTCACAGTTTGTCAGTGGTAATTCATGTGGACAGACAGCTTGTTAGTTGTCATACACATGTAGAATGAAGCACGGTGGTTGCATCTTAGCTTGTAGAACACATGACTGATTCAACAGGTCGCCCTGCGTTTGATGGAATAGGTGATGCTTGAGACCAGAATGGAGTTCCAAACCTACAACCTCCATCCTCACCCACAATTACTTCTTCTTTGAAGCAATATTCCCTACATTGCCGTAACCTCTCAACCTTCATTGGTCATTGTCCTTAGCCCGCCGCCATCCCCTCCTCTATGTCCTCTCCACAGACTTCTATTCCACAAGTGCACCCACAGTCTTTTTACTTCCTTCTTTTCTGATCACACCCTTCCCCTCCCGACTCCCCATTCCCCCTTCCTCTGTCTAACCTTCTGACTGCACATAGCTGCCCTACCCTCTCTCCACCTCCTCCCTGTATGCTACCACAAACAGCACTTTACTGTCCGCCATCTGTACTCTGCTCTCCCTCTCTTACCCCCACCACACAGATTGCTTCTCCCATCATGCGCAGTTTCTCACAGTCTGGTGTGTGTGTGTGTGTTTGTTTGTGTGTGTGTGTGTGTGTGTGTGTTTTGCTGTGCCTATCTGCAACTCAGCATCTATGCTATATGGTGAGTAGCAACTTTCCTTTTCATAATCAAAATAACTTGTTCTGTTCGTTAAGCAGTAAATGTGACTGTATATTCCTTTCACTTAGATTTCCATTTCCTCCAGTAGAGCCAACACACATCCTATTGGTGTCTTGTGTAAGATCTCTGTCATATTTGGATGTCACCCATTGCTTGCTTTTCAGCCTGAAAAAAGTCATATGCACTATAGTTGTTTTTGTATGTATGATCCTGACAGCAAGCTGCGCAACC
The DNA here is from genome assembly GCF_023864345.2 of Schistocerca serialis cubense. Lineage (NCBI taxonomy): Eukaryota > Metazoa > Arthropoda > Insecta > Orthoptera > Acrididae > Schistocerca > Schistocerca serialis. Next base: position 627,325,692 of record NC_064642.1, on the reverse strand, counting down.
CTTTCTTGTTGATAAACATATTATTTGTCACAGTCATGACATAATCATGTGTTTCTTACTGTTTTGACACAAAGTTTCCATTTCTTTTATTTTCGTTGTAACTTTTAGATTTCAGCAGTAGTTAGCTCCTCCCACCTTCCTCTTCATCAGACAGAATCGGAAGTCTTAGAAGCCATGAAGTATGGAGATGATCGTCAACAGAGGGTTTTTCACCATCCATAACCTGGTGTACTTCAAAGCAGTGATTAACAGAATGCTAAAGTCCAAACAACCTTGAAAGCTCATATAAGGCACCACAAGGATATTTGTTGGATTTACTGCAGGAAATGGAAGTCTTTCACCATGGGAATATACAGCCAAATCCACTGCTTCATGAACAGAGAAATTAATAATAACAGTTATTTTTATATACAGGCTATACTTGAAGTCAGGAAAACTTTCAATTATTTATTGCACTAGAACCATACATTGTACAGATATCATACACACACCATTTTGAAGAGAAACCCTGACAGTTTTTTTTTTTTTTTTTTTTTTTCATGTACACCGCCACAGCGTAGTTTGGTAATTTGCTGGTAGCACTAGTCGCAAACATGGTGAGTTCAGGTGCGGAGCGAGCGAGCTTCCTGTGTGTTGGAGTTCGGCAAAAATAGGAAAGTTAACTGGCAGAATTGTCGAATCTGGGGTGCAAAGCATCCACACGAATGCATTGAATTTCAGCGTGATTTCCAAAAGGTAAATGTTTTTTGTGCTTGTTGCATCAAAAACTGTATGGGCCATTCTTCTTCGCCAAGAAAGTCACTGGACATTCCTACTTGGACATGTTGCAGCAATGGCTCTTGCTTCAAGTGCAATCGGACTCTGCATTCATCTTTCAGCAGGAGGGGGCTCCTTCGTGAAGTTTGTGGGTACCTGAACATGGAGCTGCCTCATTGAGGAATCGGTCGTGCTACAGAGGGGACAGCTGTTTCATGAAATGGCCTCCCTGATCACCAGATCACACTCCGTATGACTTTTTTCTGTGGGGACACATTAAAGATCTGGTAAATGTATCGCCTCTATCATGAGATGTAGAAGAGCTCCGGGAGAGAATACAGGAAGTGACTGCCACAGTCAACGATGCCATGCTGGGATGGGTATGGCAAGGATTCAATTACTGTAATTACGCCTGCCGGGTCACTGGTGGTTCGCATATCAAATGCTTGTAAAAAAAAAGAAAAAAAAAAGTATCTGAAAACTTTGGCAAAAGGTCCCAGGAAATAAAGGAAACAGGAGCCACATACAAAATACATTTACTGGTCTTCTAGGTAATGACAATTATCTACAACACACTTCTGACATTGGTTGTAAGGCTGTTGGAAACAGTCATCAAATGATTCTTGTGGATTTGATGCATGCATGCATTGTTGGATATCTGCAAGGGCTGCACGGTCAGAATTATTGCTCAGGGTGAGGTCACTGTTTTTCAAAACTCTCCTTAGTCTCTAGTTTTAGCACAGGCAGCCTTCTGTTTGTTTCGCCACCTTAAATTAGCCCTGAAGGGCTTATGCTTTATAGACACTGCATGTGATCACAGTGCTTTGTGCAATTTGACAAGAAGCATTTGCTGGCAGTTGCCAACAGCTTAACAATCTGTCTCAGAAGTGTGTTGTAGCTAATTGTGTTTACTTTGAATGGTATTTTGTTTGTAACTCTAATTTCCTTTATTTTCTGAGATCACTCCCCAAACTTTCCAGACACAACTTGCACTCAGTAACTTACTTGTGTAAGTGGATGGCTAGGGGTCTGCTCCTGGATGCTCTGGTGCTGAGTGCTTGGGCTTCAGACAATTTTACACATGCATAGTGTCATAAACAAACAATTTTGAAGGCCAAGCTCGATGCTGGCTGCCCTTACGAAGAGCATTCTCTGATCTCTCAGTTGCCTATTGATGTTTAATAGATGAATGTAACACTTAAGGCAGCTTTAATATTCACTGCTCTCTATTGTAAAGTGACCAGGCATCCAGATTCAGCCGGGACATTTCCGGATTTTTGAGTCCTGTCCGCCTGTCCTGACCGGGTTCAGCCGGGACGCCTAAATGTTCCGGTTTTTACAAATCAAATCCAAGTCTCGGTCACGGGATGTTTCAACATGTAACTTTTCATATTTTTAGCATTGTAAAAGTGATTCACACTTTACTTCCATAGCATATCCCAAAACTAACATACCACATTATAAAATGCGTTTACACGACGTGTCTGCTGATGCGTTCAAGTTAGAGACGTTCAATAATACTTGCGCTGAAGTTGGTATTACTGAGCTGGAGTTCCCCTGCGGTAGCTCTGTTGTGATTGTTTTGTTGACGTGATTATTGTAGTGCATACAGCTTGTAACCAGCTTTCCAGTGCCCAAACGTCAATGCGCTTTTAGTTTCGAACTTCAAAAGAGGTAAGTAATGTATTCATAATTCAGTGTCATAAACAGTGTGGTAATTCTGCTTTTCATTAACCCTCAACTACTATGGATTGTCTCTCAAGAGTGCAACAAACTTCTTCTACTGTGATGTATGACACACCCATGCTAATCGAAGTGTGCTGTTCCTATTGGATGTGATGCATGGATGCCAGAAGTCTAGCCTTTCTTCCTACTTAACCAGCGTTGCAAACAGAGGGGTATTACAAGTTTAAAGCGTGTTTGTGTGTGTATGTCAGAGGCATCATAACTTGTATTTTAATGCAGTTTTTTTATTGATAGCTGGTTGAATCAGAATGGTACTTAGCTATGTTCCATGAAAGTTTGTACAGCAGTTGAAATTTCACCAGCTAAATTTTAAGTAAAATAGTTTTATGTTGGCTCCCCTGATAATACGCTATATAATACGATTCATAAGAGCAAGAGCTACATCAAACTACATAGTGCCAGATTGCAAAGCTTAACACGTTGTATGCCAACTACGAGTTATCTCGTACGAACGAACTGGCCACTGACGCTAACTGCGAGTTAACTCGTAGTAAACGAGTTTGTGCAGAACGCCAGATACGAAAACATTCGTAGCAAATACGCGTGATTTACAGATTTCGGGCGTTAGAAAAAAGTGTATAAACTCATCTGGATGTGGCGAAACATAATTTTTATTTTCGTTTTTGGAATAAAGTTAGAGAAAAGTGCACACCAAATTTCATACAAATATTTTAGTTTCAGACAAAAAATTTATGCTGTGTGTCGCTAATGGAAATGGAAACAAAGGTTTTTTTTTTTTTAAATTGTTAATGTGTCTTGAAGCAAAGGTTCCAAATTTTTTTTGTCCTGGCTGCCCTTTCAAAGGAACCATCCCGGCATTTGCCACAAACGATTTAGGGAAATCACGGAAAACCTAAATCAGGATGGCTGGAGACGGTTAATTTTTATGCTTTCCCTTCCTGAACCACTGTTTTTTTACTATACAAGAACATTTGAAAGAGCTATCGCCCCCACCGCTAGTTATTCTCCTGCCTATCCACATTGATGCCGACACTTGGCGAATAGTTTTTGGTACAGACGAGATACATTACTGAAGTGCGTGAGTAAACGTTATCAGCCCTACCGCATCGCCCCTTCTCCCTTAAGGCCCGCGCAGGACGGGGGGGGATGGCATTACAGAGACTATTGGGGTTTTCATATACAGTACTGGTAAATAGCAAAGAGTATGAAGATAAATTCAGCTTGTTATTGTAACAACACTTCGCCACGCAGCTATCGTGCAAAACTTGGTAGAGTAGATCTAATCACGTGGGCAACAATGAGAAAATGAGCACAGCTGACATGATTTACATTTCCAATGATGCCATCAAGACCCCAACAGCACTTACAGACGGCAAAAAGCGCAAATTATCGTGTGGCTGATAACGAAGCAAATTAAAACACTTTCTAAATCTATACAGCATACAATGTATTTGAAGCGTCAACTTTTAATAATAAAATGGTAATTAACAGTTTCACAGTTATGTTACCTTAGCTGTCCTCTATTAGTCGGAGGTATGAATCTCTTTATTTTTAACTGTGAATTCCAAATCCGGTTCAAAAGACGTTATCTTTATTCTTGGGACTGTTCAACTTCCAATCGGTTTAGATAGGCCTATTTATTTCTTCAGGATCACCAATGTTGAAAACCCTGATTCACACTTATGTATCGAATCTAAAGGCATTAAGAATTTCATCTCTTGTTCTGCAAAAGCGCGAGCTCTTGACGATAAGATATCCAAAAATCTGCCACACGACAGCACAGTTAACGAGGCAGCATCTGAATCTGACAAATTGGAGTATTCTAAATTGACTGAAAACAATTTCCTTATCCACGTTCGGTTGCTGTTGATTGAAGGAAAATAATATTTCAGATTAGTGTGCACTGTCCAGTTCCAGCAAATGCTCCTTGGTAAGAGTTGCTGTATCGAGCGGGAATGAACCTATGTTGTACTCTCTTTGAAATTCTCTGAGCTTTGTTGAGCCTCAGTTTTAGGCAATTTCATTATATACTGGAATGAGTACAACTTCTATGTAACATGCAACTGTCATATGATTCCCTTTAGTATCTTAAGTTTTTTAATTAACTTACTATTACTAAAATGGGATTATTTAATAGCGTACGTAATTGTGAACTGTCAGTTGCGACAAGAGGATATTTATGCGACCCGATATTTAATTATCGCGTCCCGATGCCGGGTCGCGATCTCTCACAGACAGTTGGGGAACGCTGTCTTGAAGCATTCTTCCACGCAGAGACTTGGCGTTTCTTCAAAAATTGGCCAAAAAACCACGAGATAACTTCTGCTCTATTTCTGACGATATTATTGCGCTTCTGAGCCGAACTTTCCACTCTATTTTCTCGTCAATAATCGTTTTTTAAAAATAATCGGAGACAGATAGGCTTCAACTGAGATGACGAATCAAACTGTATGAACCGTTTAACATTGATTCTGGGAGCGGTTCACTCTTTTTGGCTGTGGCTGTCAAGTGTCAATGTGCAAGGGCGTACCTAGGATCTGAACTAAGGGGCGGTGGGGGGGGGGGGGGGGGGGGGCAAGGTCATACTAGTCTCAGGAAACAAGGACTCGAGACAACATACAGCACTTCTTATTAAATAAAACAGTAAACCAATGAAAAACTGCTTTTAATAAACATTTTAAATACAAGAATGCACTTGTACAATCCAAGAAAACATGCAGCATTTCTTATTAAATAAAACGGTAAACTAGTGAAAAACTGCGAATATCTTCTAGGGGGGGGGGGGGGGGGGGCAGCTGCCCCCCCCCTGCCCCTTGCTGGATACGCTTATGTAAATTTGTTAAAAAGGTCTAAATTACAGTCTTTGAGAATGACTGACCAGCGATTATAATTTCTGTCTTTTGAAGCTGGTCGTTTCAGCACTTACAAAGCAGAAAAAAATAGGAAATAATAAACATCTATTTTCACCAGAGCGATTGTTTTACATAAAAAATAAATAAAAAGGAAGTCTGATAGAACCCAACGTAATAATTGTGTTCCTGTTGATATCCATAGATACTAGACGGGTTAAATCAAATTTAAGTGAAGAAACCCTCATACACTGTCATATATTTACTTTTAACACAGGTATCCATTCATAATGAAAAGAGGGAGAACAGACCACGGTGTCCGTTGCACGAAATGTTGAAGAGAGTTTTCTGTTTCTCGTGACGGGAAATACGACGTAGAGTATCACTTGAAAAGGGCCAAGCACAAGTCATCAGATACCAGTGCCGCATCTTCGAGAAGTTTAACAGACTTCTTTCGGCAAGTTGTTCGAAGTGAAAACTAACTTAAACCAGGTGCAGCGGAAGGGACATGGGCCTTCCATTTAGTACAAGAAACCACAGCTTTCGTTCAAGTTACTGTACATCTAAACTCATCCAGAAGTGCTTCGAGTCTTAAGTGCACTTGTGGCCGTACAAAATGACAAGCCGTTGTTGTTCACATGCTTGCTCCACCCTGTTATGATGAATTGCTGCTAGAAATGTCCAAAGTGAACTGCATTACTATTCTTTCTGATGCATCTAATCACACAAAAGCAAAGATCTTCCCTGTACTTGTTCGATGTTTCTTGCCTCGTGAGGCATATGTGTGAAAATTCTCCAGTGTAGAGAGATATTGTGGGGGAAACTATCTGTGTGATACCATCACAGAATATAATTTGAATGATAAAGTTGTCGCATTCTATGGGGACAATGCTAACAGAAACTGTGGTAGATGGTCTCGAAGAGGTACAAACAATATTTTCCACAGACATTGGTGTAGGATGTGCAGCGCACATAGTACATAATGCTAGTTAGTTAGTTACGTGTTCCATTGATCAATATCATGGAAAAGCCATTATGATGTGGATCGTGCCAAATGCACAAGAAATGTGCACAGGAAACAAGTATTTTTTTTTTTTTTTTTTTTACTTTATAGTCTTATGCCTAAATATTTCTGTTATCTATCCCATTCCCTTAAATGGCACAAAGTGCATATATTATATCTCCAGATTTATTTACTCATACTCAAGAATTCGTCTATGTTATAGAAGGAGTTGTGAAGGAGGTATGATTTCAATTTGTTTTGGAACTATTACTGCTGTCTGTCAGACATTTTATTTCATCTGGTAATTTATCAAAAAGTTTTATTGCAGCATATTTTACCCCTTTCTGTGCCAAAGATAGGTTAAGTAAAGGATAGTGTAGGTCTTTCTTTTTTCTGGTATTGTAATCATGAATGTCACTGTTGATTTTAAACTGGTCCATGTTGTTGGGAAAAAAAATATTACTGAGTAAATGTAGTATGAAGCAGTTGTAAGAATTCCTATACTTTTAAACAGATGCCTACAAGATGTGCATCTATGAACCCCATACATCATTCTAACTACTTTCTTTTGAGCAGTGAATACCTTTTTCCTAAGTGTTGAGTTGCCCCAGAATATTTTTCCATATGACATCAGAGAGTGGAATTATGCAAAGTATGTTAGATTACTAATTTCTACATCCTCAAAATTGGCAAATATTCTGATTGCAAAAGTTGCTGAACCTAGTCACTTTAGGAGATCCAAAATATGACTTTTCCAATTAAGATTCTCATCTATATGTACACCCAAAAACTTAGTCTGCTCTACCCTGGCTACTGCTTCTTTTGATGTATGTTTATTAAAGGAATTATTCTTTTTGCAGCAGAAAATTGGATGTACTGTGTTTTTTCAAAGTTCAGAGCAAGCCCATTCACAGAAAACCAATTAATAAATTTTCCAAAGACCTTATTTGTTGTATCATGTTCTATCAGACTTTTTTTTACTGGATTAATAATTATGCTTGTATCATCAGCAAACAGTGTCAGTTCAGCATCTTGTTTCACATAAGAAGGGAGGTCATTCACATATATCAAGAACAGGAGGGGCCTCATGATCGAACCTTGTGGAACACCTAATGTAATTTCACCCCAGTTAGATGAAGTGGCAGACTCCTTTGAATCACTTGAAGCATATAAAGAGACTTTTTGCTTCCTGTTCTATAGATATGACTTAAACCACTCATATGCTGTTCCATTTATATCATAGAATTGCAATTTCTCTAACATAATGTCATGGTTCACACAATCAAATGCTTTGGATAAGTCACAGAATATTCCTACTGGTGACATTTTACTTTTTAAATACTCAATTATGTGGACTGTGAAATTGTATATTGCTGTCTCAGTGGAACAGCATTTCTGAAATCCGAACTGTGATTTACTAAGTATTCCATTACTGTTGGGATAGCTAACCACTCTTTGAGTACATTACTTTCTGAAAGATTTTTGAAAATGCTGTAAGCAAGGATACTGGCCGGTAATTATTGACATCTGTGGTTTCCCCCTTTTTGTAGAGAGGCTTGACAATGGCATATTTTAACTTGTCTGGAAAAATACATTACATTACATATGCGACTCAAAACATCAGCCGTAATTGCTCCACATTCTTGTAATAACTTGTTAGAGATGTAATCTACTCCAACAGAACATTTGTTTTTCAAAGATTCAATAATTTTCCTTATTTCACAAAAGGTTGTTAGATGAAACTTGGTCTGACTAAAATTTTTCAAAACTGACTCTTCTATGTACTGCCTGGCTTTTTCTTTTGAACTATTCTCACCAATTTTTTCTCCTGCACTTAAGAAGTGATTATTAAATACATTGGCTACCTGTATTCTGTTGGTTAAGATGGTCTCATTCTCTTTAACAGTAATACTACCTACGCTAGTGGTTACTTTTCATGTCTCCCTTCTAACAGAATTCCATATTGATTTGATTTTATTGCTGGAGTTGTTAATTTCTTCTCTAACATACTTATTTCTAGATTTCCTTACAACTTTTCTCAGTATGTTGTAATTTTTATAGTGTAAAACTACTTCTGGATCTTTACTAGTTCTTGCTGTCTCATACAGCTTTCTTTTTCTTTCTGAAGATACTTTAATACCTGTAGTAATCCAAGGTTTCTTTGAAAAGTTTGTGGTGTTACATTTAGTAATTTTCTTTGGAAAACAATATTCAAAAAGGGATATAAATTTATCAAGAAATATGCTGCATTTATCATTAGCATTTGGCTCATTATGTACATCTTCCCAGTTTACATTTCCTAAACTTTCTCTGAAGTGATCTATAGATACCGGATTGAGCACCCTCACACTTTTACTTAATGGTTCCTGAAGTGAATGCCCTGTTAGGTTTTGTAAGTTAATCAGTTGTGCATCATGGTCAGATAATCCATCTACCACAGGGAAAGCATGTGTTTGTTCTACATCCTCTTGCAGTACAAATACATTATCTATTAGAGTACTACTGTCCTGAGCTATACGTGTAGGGAAATTGATCACTGATTCTAAGTTGTATGTTGTTAACAACACTTCTAGTTCACTTTTCCTATCAGAATTGCTTAGAAAGTTAATCACCACAGATTAATAACTTCTTCTTTTTGTCTGCAGACAGCATAATAGGGAGTCTTTTTTATGAATAGCTCTCAATCTCCTAGTGGAGATATGAATAGCTCCCAATCTCCTAGTGGAGACCTGTACACTGTTGCTAATATGAACACAACATTATCTAGCTGAAGTTCACACGCACAAACCTCAAACTGCTGATCAACACAAAATTTGCTTACTTCAACAGTTCTGTATTTATACCCTTGTTTTATGAAAATGGCAACTCCTCCTTTATCCATACTAGATCTACAAGTGTAAGATTTTAAATTATACCCATTTATACAGACATTTTCCATCCCCATAGCTACATGGTGCTCAGACAGACAAAGTATATCAATCTCATTCTTATTTCTATAAAGACAGCTGCAAATTACTTACCAGCCAATCTAGGGTGTGTCACTCAAAAGATTTATTATTACTTCAACATACTGTATATTCTGTGCATGCAGACACCCTAAAAGAATTTTGTACATTTTTAGACGTAGAGTACAAAATTACTTAGATACAGAGGTACCAAATGGTTGGCCTTGATGCCAACCATTGAGAGAGTTTTATGTCTCTATGGACCACGAAAATTGTAATTTTTGAGTGAAGAAAAATGCCCAACAATACTAAGGAAATTTTTTGAAAACCCATGCTCCTAAGTCCTCCTTATGGTTTTACATAATCAAGCGTCAACTTTTCATGCAGCAGTTTTGAAGATAGTAATTTCAAACTTGAATCTGAGGGGGGGGGGGGGGGGGGGACATAAATGTTATAAGTTCACTGAAACCATCTGTGAATTTTATGATAGCAGTGCACAACACATTGAGCAGTGTGAGCAGTGGACGGATCTTTTTAATGCCTTTTTGGACTTCAAATGGGTTCTTTTAAATGATGTACCTATATGGGTTGTGGTCCAAACATGCCACAAATCTCTCATAAATGTATTGCCAAACTGTAACATAATTGACAATGAATTATTTCAATAGTGTCTTAATATGCAGCAGTTGGTCACCCCTCAGAAAATAGACAAATTGAACATGGAAAAAAACTGGCACTGATTGTGATGGGTACAAATGTTTCAGCACTTCACATTGAAACAAATTCCTTATGAGAATATTTCAAGGATTGTGGAATTTGCATTGTGTCTTCCAGATACAAATGCACCAGTCGAGTGTGTCTTTTCTTTGATGAATAAGATACGGACGTATGAGGAATATCAAATGAAAATACAGACTTTGAAATCAATTCTGACAGTTAAAATTAATCTGAAATTCAGCTGGTCAGAATTCTATGATTTTCTAAACTTAAAAGAAAGCAAACATTTGGTAAATAAAATTCATTCATCACAGAAGTTTGGAGGTATGAGCAACTGAATTTTTAAAAGTTGTATATGGTTATCCAAACAAATGTTTCATTAACTTTTAATATTTTCATGCATGTGCAGAAACTGTGAATGTGTCTTATGTTTTTTTATTACATTTGTTGTATTGTCATTGATGCTCGTTACTTATTTCAGTGTACATTTTAATAAAGAATAACAATTACAGAACACTGTTGTAATCCGAGTAGTTAGTAGTTACCGTATAAAATTGGACCAGAAGTGCACCCATATCATAGTTTGCAGGAGACACACACACACACACACACACACACACACACACACACACACAAGTTTTTAATAAATTTCTTGAACTACATTCATATGACTGCAGGATATATTTTTTCTTTCCCTGAAATCTGGAGGGGAAAGGGGGGGGGGGGGGCAGCACGGCCTTACTAGTCCTCGTGCATGGGCACCCAAGTTGTTCCCAGCTTTGGCTTCCTAAAGTATGGTCACTTTATCTATTGTAATGATATTGCAACAACCAACCATACACTTGTTTTAACCATACATTGAGCACAGTCATGTGAGCTAACCACCAACACCATCAAGGAGTGCCAGGGACTTCCTTTTCAAGTTTATGCCAGCTGTCTGTTAACAGTTGTATATGGCACACACATTTGACTGGATATGAGATGTCTAGAGAAATACCCACAAAGTTGATATGTTGTACTGTATATATTCAGTAGTTTATGTAGTTTGCTTCTAATATTCTGTTTCCAACTTAAAGAACGACAACTTCTTAGCCGAAATTGCATTTGTAAAATATTTTGGTTTCTACCTGCTACAAAAAATATAATTGTATACCTGTTAAAACGTTTTTATTAAAATTACGTATTTATATTTGCAATGATGGTGACAACACACAAGCAACCTCTGGTGCCGCCAAATGTCAACATGTTCTCTAGTAACTTTCGCTGCATGTCAGTTCAGCGGCACTCTTGTATCAGTGATGTACTCTGTGATCCATAATGTAGGATAGACGCACCTGGTGAAACGTTTTGTAAATACTGGTTTTAACTTTGAACATATTGTACTTACTGGTTTTAACTGTAATGTGCCAATGCATCTTATGTCAATTTTTCAGCTAATTATGATACTAGTACATATATAGCTCAAAAAGAGTTCGTATATAGCTCAAATTGGACACATTTATTAATTTGTACTGAAGTATTGTAGTAATAATTCAATCTAAATTCTTGGGAGTATGGTTTGATGAACACTTAAGATGGGAAAAGCATGTAATATCATTGAACAAAAAATTAAGTAAAAAATGTTATATACTTAGAATGCTTATGAGCTCAAGTAATATTAAAACAGTGTTATGTGTTTATTTCTCATTCATGCACTGTTTATTAAGATACAGTGTACAGTTTTGGGGGAACAACAGTCTAACAAAACATTCATTTAGACTACAAAAGAAGGCAGTCAGAATAATAAAAGGTATAGGATATGGAGACTCTTGTAGGCATGCTTTCAAAGAATTAAAAATCATGACCCTACCATCCTTATACATATATGAAAGCATATGTTTCTTAAAAGAACACAAGGAATTTTCTACATTAAAGAGAGAATTTCACAACTACGAAATGAGGAATAGGAATGATTTCCACTGCGAAATTCATAAAACAGCTATGTATCACAAAAGTGTACTATACCAACCCAAAATCCTCTACAGTGCTCTCCCCAAAGAACCAAAAATAATACCAAAACTGCACATATTTAAAAGAGAATTAAAAAACATGTTATTGAGCAATAGTTTTTACAGTATTGAAGACTTTATGAATCATTGACAATAAAAGTGCAGTTAATATTTCCCTGACATAATAAATATGTGTAATTGCTCACATTTAAATACTTGCTGTTTCTATGAAAGTGTGAAACAGTGTTAATGTAAGAATGGAAGTAATCTTTGATGTGAGAATCACTACCTTTTTTTTTGTACGTTGTTGTCCTACTTGTATATTTTTATGTTAATGTTCTTATAGTTCTATTAAAATTGTAATGTCTAAGTGACAAGTAAATTCAATTATAAATTTTCATGTACATGTATTTTAAATAGTAATGTTTACTGACAAGTCCTATGTCATTTTGATGATGTACTACAAGGACGCTAATAAATTGAATTGAATTGAATTGAATCGAATCTATGTGTTGTACACTCCTGGAAATTGAAATAAGAACACCGTGAATTCATTGTCCCAGGAAGGGGAGACTTAATTGACACATTCCTGGGGTCAGATACATCACATGATCACACTGACAGAACCACAGGCACATAGACACAGGCAACAGAGCATGCACAATGTCGGCACTAGTACAGTGTATATCCACCTTTCGCAGCAATGCAGGCTGCTATTCTCCCATGGAGACGATCGTAGAGATGCTGGATGTAGTCCTGTGGAACGGCTTGCCATGCTATTTCCACCTGGCGCCTCAGTTGGACCAGCATTCGTGCTGGACGTGCAGACCGCGTGAGACGACGCTTCATCCAGTCCCAAACATGCTCAATGGGGGACAGATCCGGAGATCTTGCTGGCCAGGGTAGTTGACTTACACCTTCTAGAGCACGTTGGGTGGCACTGGATACATGCGGACGTGCATTGTCCTGTTGGAACAGCAAGTTCCCTTGCCGGTCTAGGAATGGTAGAACGATGGGTTCGATGATGGTTTGGATGTACCGTGCACTATTCAGTGTCCCTCGACGATCACCAGTGGTGTACGGCCAGTGTAGGAGATCGCTCCCCACACCATGATGCCGGGTGTTGGCCCTGTGTGCCTCGGTCGTATGCAGTCCTGATTGTGGCGCTCACCTGCATGGCACCAAACACGCATACAACCATCATTGGCACCAAGGCAGAAGCGACTCTCATCGCTGAAGACGACACGTCTCCATTCGTCCCTCCATTCACGCCTGTCGCGACACCACTGGAGGCGGGCTGCACGATGTTGGGGCGTGAGCGGAAGACGGCCTAACGGTGTGCGGGACCGTAGCCCAGCTTCATGGAGACGGTTGCGAATGGTCCTCGCCGATACCCCAGGAGCAACAGTGTCCCTAATTTGCTGGGAAGTGGCGGTGCGGTCCCCTACGGCACTGCGTAGGATCCTACGGTCTTGGCGTGCATCCGTGCGTCGCTGCGGTCCGGTCCCAGGTCGACGAGCACGTGCACCTTCCGCCGACCACTGGCGACAACATCGATGTACTGTGGAGACCTCACGCCCCACGTGATGAGCAATTCGGCGGTACGTCCACCCGGCCTCCCGCATGCCCACTATACGCCCTCGCTCAAAGTCCGTCAACTGCACATACGGTTCACGTCCACGCTGTCGCGGCATGCTACCAGTGTTAAAGACTGCGATGGAGCTCCGTATGCCACGGCAAACTGGCTGACACTGACGGCGGCGGTGCACAAATGCTGCGCAGCTAGCGCCATTCGACGGCCAACACCGCGGTTTCTGGTGTGTCCGCTGTGCCGTGCGTGTGATCATTGCTTGTACAGCCCTCTCGCAGTGTCTGGAGCAAGTATGGTGGGTCTGACACACCGGTGTCAATGTGTTCTTTTTTCCATTTCCAGGAGTGTATTTATGAAAGTCATTCTAGTTTTCATAATGTAACATATTTTACACTTGATGTACACTGTTCACAGATCAAATGATGGTAATTATGTTTACCGAAACCATTCATCATAAATAAAGATTTTACTAAAGTGCTTTTGGCTGAGAAGTTGCCTCTCTTCAAGTGGAATATTTACAGATCCTCCCTTATTACTCAGAATGAGCAAGTTAACAAATTTTCTTTTTAGCAGAATATGATGATGGCAATTGCTGAAACCAGTTATTAATTAAATTAAAATTTCAATTTTGATGGAACATTGTAATAAAAAAATTAACTATTTATTGATAACTTAGGCTGTTGTACAATTTAAAATACTACCAACATCTAGATTGTTCCATGAAATTTTGGACAAACTGCTGGATGTTTGTAGCTTGCTACCATTATTTCTGCACAGTCTTCTGGCCATACTTGGATGAATACTGGCAAAAATACACTGAGCTCCCCTATTTGAGACTACCCATTGATGCATGGTGTTCCCAGTTGTCAGTGTGCGTGCTGTGCTTGAACATATGGGCTTCTGCTGAAACTTGGTGCACTGTGCTGCGTGCCCTCCATGTTGAAAGCTCACCTCATCAGTATTAACTAGATCATCATCACACGGTAAATTTGGGGAATGATGCTGACTAAGCAGAGCATGAAATTTTTCTGTAATAAAATTCCATGCAGAATCTAACTCAAAGCCTCCATCCCGACTGATAAGAGACTCAGACAGTTGTGTTTCCACTGATTTAATGATTATGGAGCTCCAAAACTTTGTCATATGGACCACAGTGTTAGTGGACTTGCTGGGATGGAGGAGGTTAGATTGGCACTAGTGTTCCTCAATACTAACCAGAACTGGTGCACACCATTTGCCCTATATAAGATTTGTTGCACCCAAAAGGAATTCTACGTGAACCTGCCTTTTGCAACTTAAAAGTCATCTTTAATATACCCCAAAAGTGCTGATATTTTTGCTGAAGAAAGAAATATCACTTTATCCTTATGTTTTCTTAATTCTCTGCCTATTTTTGTCTAAATGTTTCCCATATATTGCAGATATAATGTTGTTTTGAAGGGCATATCCATTGTTCATGAACACAGTTCACAGATATTACGCTTCCACAAGTAGGTTATGGGCATCAGAGAGGGATGGTTTTGGTGAATCAGTGTCTTCAGAACCCAACCTCCATTGTTTGTGCTGGATTACGACACCTAGTAGCCTGTAAATAAAAGTCTGCATGAGTTGGCTATTGGAATACTGATTGTCCAAGTGTTATATCTTTCTTATATCACACTAAGACATCAAATAACTGTAAACAATCTTCTTTCTCCATCTTCATAATATATTGTTTGTTTTCATGTATGGTGTTTAGGTGTTGAAGGAAATGTCATAGGCTGTTCCAATCATGAGGCCAAACTGTAGAAATATCATAAACATATTACTGAAATAATGTTGACTTTAAAACAACTGAGTCAAGGGCATTCCCTTCAAAAACTTCCATGAAAAGGTTGGCCACCAATGGAGGCAAAGGACTACCGATGGCAGCACTGTCACATTGCTTGAAAAATTTGTTGATAAATAAAAAGTATATATAGGAGAATGCTTGTTCGAATAATGCTGTAATGCGGTTGGAACCTGGATACAAGTTTATGTTTAATGCTCGTCACTAGTCATATTGCTATTTAATATGTTGACAGCCACATGCATAGCAATAGTGTTTCACCAATAGGTACATGGCATTGGGCATGAGTGAAGCTTCACTGCGGCTGCTGCAGGTGCACAGTACCATGCATGGGCTCTGCTGGGGCAAAAGGTGAGGCCTTTGGAAAGGACATGCTTCTGTGGGGCTAAGGCTTCTGGAGGAAAGGTTCATGACTTGTTTTGGGTCTGTTTAGGTACTGGATTCTGTGTGGTGGTGGGAAGGACTTTTGTGGGGGTGGGGTAAATGTAGTAGGTCTGTGAGACAGGGTTTTTCAGCTATGGTGGGGGTGTGGGGGGGGGGGGGGAGGTTTGGAGGTTGTAGAGGTGGTGGGCAGTGCTACTCCAAGGCGGGTAGGAAGGGAGCAGGGTGGAGAGTTTTTGAGGCGGCGTTGTGCATGTCAACCTAGTTCCTGCAGGGCAAGAGTTTCAACGTGTGTTATAGTTTCCATGGGTTTGGGATTGCATAGCAGAAGAAGTTCGGGATTGCATAGCAGAAGAATTTTTTGGATGGAGAGAAAGTACTGCAAGTAGGTTTGGGCTTGGTTGACATTGTTTTGCAGGACTATGTTGGCGAGGGCTAAGGATTGGTGGAATCTGAACAGATGGAGCTCATTGTGGAAGGAGGGGTGGCAGCCGAAGGTGGATAATTTGATGGTAGGGCCATTTGGGGAGATTCCATGAACCAAGTAACAATGCAGGAACAGTATGTGGGACTGGGTTCTAGCTAGGGATAAAGAAAATTTTCTGTATTGATGCGGATGGAAAGAGCAAGGATCCATGGTGGTGGAAAAAATGTGAAAAATTATGTAAATGACATAGAATTATGGCCAAAAATTTCACAAAAATACACCCAAATACATGGGAAAAATCACAAGTATGATGAAACGGTTGCAAAAGGGGGAAACAATATGAAATCTGAGGAAGGTGACAATAGTGAAAATCAAAAACTCACATGAAGAATGGGGATGACAGATGTGACTGAATGAGGTGGAATTAGTGGGTGCAAACAGGGATAGAATGGAAAAAGAGTGGGGGGTGGAGAGGGGTTCGTAGGATGAGGTACAAGATCATGTGGCACTAGAAAGATGCGGGAAATAGCAGATGAAAATATGGGAGAGTGACTCAGGGAGGGGATCAATTTGGAGCTATAGGATTAATGATGTTGGCGGGAGTAATGTGGTACATTAGATACTGCACCAACAATCAGCATGGTCTTGTAGTCATCTCTTGTGCGTGGCCGAGATGGTTGATGCAATATGGCTTGTAAGTATAGCACGCAGTGCGGTTCGTAAGGTGACACGAGAAACACAAGAAACAAGAGAAAGAATGATGGGCATTTTTTGCAATGTGCGCGCAAACGCGCGCGCACACACACACACACACACACACACACACACACACACACACACACACACACACACACACACTCATGCAAACGCAACTCGCACACACGACTGCAGCCTCTGGCATCTGAAGCCATACTGTGAGCAGCAGCACCAGTGCATGATGGGAGTGGTGACTGGGTGGGATAAGGAGGAGGCTGTGGCAGGGTGAGGGAGTGGGAGGAGAATGGTAGTGTTGGGGTGGAGGACAGTGAAGCGCTGCTGGAAACCACACAGGGACAAGGAGGAGAGAAGGTAGGAGAGCTATGTGCAGTTGGGAGGTTAGAGAGCGGTCAGGTGTGGGGGGGGGGGGGGGGGTAGCAGCAAAGGAGGGAAGTAAAAAGACTGGGTGCGATGGTGAAATGAGGGCTGTATAGTGCTGGAATGGGAACAGGGAAAGGGCTGGATGGGTGAGGACCGTGATTAATGAAGTTTGGAGCTAGGAGCCGTATTTTGTAGGGAAGTTCCCACCTATGCACTTCAGAAAAGCTGGTGTTGGTGGGAAGAATCCATATGGCACAAGTTGTGAAGCAGTCATTGAAATAAAGGATGTTGTGTTGGGCAGCATGCTCAGCAACAGGGTGGTCCACCTTTCTTACCGTCTGTGTGAATGGCCACCAACAAACTGTGACCTAGAAACAAGTGGACCAGCCTGTTGTTGACCATGTTGTCCAGCACGACACCCTTCCCTGCATCCATTCCAGCACTACTTGGCCCTCATTCCACCATTGCACTCAGTCTTTCTACTTTTCTCCTTTTCCGGTAACATCCCCCCCACCCCCTCCCCTCCCTGCCCACTTCCTAACCTCCCAACTGCACATAACTGCCCCATCCTCCCTCCACCTCGTCCCTGCGCACTCCTCTGCAGCACTTCACTGTCCACTACCTCTACCCTACTATCCCTCCGCCTCCCTGTCCCAACCTCATCCTTACCCCCACCCAATTGCTACTCCCATCATGCACTGGTGCTGCTGCTTGTAGTGTGGCTTCAGTTGCCAGGGACTGCAGTCATGTGTGAGTGAGTTGCATTTGTGTGAACGTGTGCAGCCACTTTATGGTGAGTAGCAATTTTTTTTCCACAATGAAAATTTGTCTCAAAGACTGACAGAAAACCAAAAGAGATTCAGGTCATTTGTAAAGTATACTAGTGGCAAAACACAATCAATGCATTCTCTGTGTGATACCAATGCAAATACTATTGACAACAATGCTGCCAAAACAGAATTACTAAACAGAGCCTCCCAAAATTCCTTTGCCAAAGAAGAAGAAGTAAATATTCCAGAACTCAAATCAAGAACAGCTGCCAACATGAGTAACTTAGAAGAAGGTATGCTCAAAGTAGTGAAGCAGCTTAAATCACTTGATAAAAGCAAGTTTTCCAGTCCAGACTGTATACCAAATAGGTTCCTTTCGAAGTATGCTGATGCAATGGCTCCATACATAACAATCATATGCAACCACTCGCTCGATGAAAGATCCGTATCCAAAGACTGGAAAGTTGCACAGGTCACACCAATATCCAAGAAAGGTAGAAGGAGTAATCCACTAAATTACATATCATTAACATCGATATGCAGCAGGAATTTGGGACGTATATTGTGTTTGAACATTAAGAGTTACTCAAAGAGAAAGGTCTATTGACACAAAGTCAACATGGATTTAGAAAACATCATTCTTGTGAAACACAACTAGATCTTTATGCACATGAAGTGTTGAGTGCTATTGACAAGGAATTCCAAATTGATTCCATATTTCTAGATTTTCAGAGGGCTTTTGACACTGTACCACACAACTGGCTTGTAGTGAAATTGTGTGTTTATGGAATATTGTCTCAGTTATGTGACTGGATTTGTGATGCCTGCCAGAGAGGGCACAGATCATAGTAATTGATGGAAAATCACCAAGTAAATCAGAAGTGATTTCTGGCATCCCTCAAGGCAGTGTTATAGGCCCTCTCCTATTCCTCATCCATATAAATAACTTAGGAGACAATCTGAGCAGCTGTCTTAGGTTCTTAATGGATGATGCAGCCATTTATCATCCAGTAAAGGTGGAAAAATTGGCAGTTTAATGAAAAGTGTGAGGTCATCCACATGAGTGCTAGAGGGAATCTCTAAATTCATCTAAATATCTAGGAATTACAGTTATGAACAGCTTAAATTGGAAAGAACACATAGAAAATGTAGGAAAGGCAAATGAAAGACTGTGTTTTATTGGCAGAACTTGCAGAAAATATAACAGATCTACTAAAGGACAGCCTATACTACAATAGTCCGCCCTCTTTTGGAGTACTGCTGTATGATCTAGGATCCTTACCAGGTAGGATTAATGGAGTACATCAAGAAAGTTCAAAGAAGAGCAGCACATTTTGTATTCCCCAAAGAAGGAACTATTTAGTTCCAAAAGTTATGATGATTTATGTACTTGTACATGTGTCTACCAGCAGCCCTGACATGATGAAACTAGTGGTTAGCAATACCTGAGCAAGATGGCTACTTAGTGATGGCTCTGAGCACTATGGGACTTAACATCTATGGTCATCAGTTGCTACTTAGTGATGTGTTCCTATTTATCTAGTGTGAAAATAAGAAATATGAGTGAAAAAAGTAAATGTTCAGTTTAAGAAATGTTAAAAGATTTTCATTGCTGTTGGCATTATTCAATGGCAATAGATTTTGTGTGTTTTTGCTTTTTCATTACTGTAAACAGTGTGTGAAATTTCTGCACTTCCAATCTTTATGTCGTGAGTGAAAAGGGCAGATCAAATACATTAATTAAAATGAAGATGCAAACAGATGTGCTACAGTCAAGATACATGAAGTGCAAAAATAGATGGACAAGAAAACAGTTTTCACATTACAGTTCAGATGTAATGTATGCTCTATACCAGATGAAAAAATATGGTCAGGTAGTCATTGTAATAGAATATATAAAAGATTCGTATTTGCAACTGTAGAGGAAAATGTAACAGAAAATGAGAATATAAAGTGAAGGAAGTAAGAGGTATTACATCTGAAATCTTTAATTACCAACCTCAGTATTCACTTAAAAGTTTTGGAAGAAGGTTTTTATGAAATGAGCTATCACAATCATTGCCAGAGTCCTGTGAAAGTACAGAACAACACCAGATTAGAAATTGAGGAGCTCCATGACAAATATGCCAATCTGAAACAACCAGAACATCTGCTTGGAAGAAATGACAAAGTTCGATTATCAGACACCATATAACCCAAGGAATCATGCGGAAACTCAGACAAAATGTTTCACTTAAGCAAGATGAAAAAGCTTGTGCCCAAAATGGAAACTGCTTTTACTAAGTGACAGTCATGGTATGCAGTGCAGAAACCTTCTGAATAGTATTCTAGGAAAGAATTACACAATACCTTCATTTATAAAACCAGGTGCACATTTTTCCAAAGTTACAGAAAAAATTAATGAAAAGAAAAAATTTTACAGTAAAACTGACAGTGTAGTAGTGACTGCTAGAAAAAATGACAGCTGCAATCGAAAGCAAATAGCTAGGCCTAAAGAGACTGAAATGAATTATAAAACATACTCAATAGAAGTGGAAACAGTAAATAAAAACATAGAATACTCTGCAGAAGAAGAGCATACATTGCTGGAACTACGTCTAAAAAACAAAACAAAGAAAGTTGATGAACAACAGTAAGCAGCAGTTGCACAAAAGGAAAAAAGAAATGACACCTGAAACAGTGCCTACAAGAACTTCAGTAATGAAAAGGATGTCATCTCAACATTTGGTCAGCAGTTTTTTATAGTGCAGTCAAGGAAAGGAAAAAAAACTGGAAGTTACATGTTAGTGGCAAGAAATATGAACATGATTATCAAGTAGAGACTGAGAACTTCATTATTAAGAAAAACTAAGTAAAGCTCAGAATTCTGCATCAAAATATACAATACACAATTAATAAAAAATTGGAAGTAGAAGTACTTACAAATGAAAAATGTCCAGACATAATGTGTATAAGTGAACATGGATTAAAAGAGAATGAAATACGCGGTTTTACTATAAAATATTATGTTCTTGAGGACTATTTCTGCATGAAGGCTACATAAGAGTGGAGGAGTGGCAATATTTGTCAAAACAACCAAGAATTATGATAGCAGAATGAATGACACATACAAAATTTTTTGACAATTTTGAAATTACAGGTATTGTGTGCAATGAGTTGAGAGTAGTCTGTCTGTGTGCACTGATCATCAAGTGGCAACGTGTCCAATCTACTAGGAACAAAAAATGAAAGATTGTGTAATATGTGGTGATTTTAGTATTGTTATGGGAAAAGAGAGACAAAGAAAGCAAAATTTTGAGGAGATGCTAATACAGTACAACATGAAGGCAACTGTAATGGAATCTATAAGAGTAACTTCAGAAACTTAGTCAATTATTGATAATATTATCGCTAATACAGACAGCAATGAATATACAACACAGGTTCTGTAAACAGGACTTTCTGATCATTTTGGACAGCCATGTGAAGCATGTGGAAATCTAAACTCACACACAGAAGATAAAAATGTAGAAAGAGATATTAGGTTTTTCAGACAACAAAACATCAACATATTTAAAGTAATGTTGAGAAAATAATGTTGGACAGACATTCTTCAAGCTCAGGGAAGAGAGAAAAAATACAGTTCTTTTCAATAAACCTTAGCATTTCATTTCAGTATAGTGTTTCCAGAAACCACAAGGAAAAGAAAAATACTCCAAAACAAGCAGTGGATCATGAAGGAAATAATAGAACAGAAGGCTACCTTAAGAATGACAAAACAGAAGGAAAGTACTGAAACCCACAAGCAGCATCAGAAAAAGTACAAACTGTTGATCAGATAAGAAAACACTAAATCAATTAATGAGATTATTTCAAAATAAAAAAATAGATTGGAAACTGCCTGTGATGTAACTAACTCTGAGACTGGTAACAAAATGTACACACAGAAAACAAAAGAAATACAAAGTATGGAAGTGAATAACAAAACCATTAGAGACAAAACAGAAATTGCCAACATTCTGAATAATAACTACACAGATACAGTGGAAAACCTGAAGCATGCAAGCCATAACTGAGGAACTCATCAGACCACAGTGAAAGATAAGCCAAGCCCCTCAATGTTCCTGAAACTATTATCTAAAGAGGAAGTGAAAAAGGTTATAAAAAGCTGAGAGAAAAAAAAGTCTGCTGGACATGATGAAGTAACAAAATACCTAATCAAGCAGGTGCCAGCAGAAATAATTACACCACTATTGGATATTGTCAATTGCTCATTCCAAGAAGGAATATTTCCTGATTAACTTAAATTAATTAAAGTAGTATCTGTTTACATAAAGGGAAAAGATGATGATCCTAATCATTACAGACCAGAATCCTTAGTATTAGGCTTCTCCAATATAACTGGTTACCTGGAAAAGCACAATATAGTAACTCCAGCACAACATGGATACCAGGCAAATGTAAAGCACGAGGTGAAAAAAGTCACCTACAGTGAGTAAACCAAGTTTCGAGTGTGAAAACAATTTTAATATCCTTTATTCCGAAAACTGTAGTAAAGTGACTGGATCGAAATATGAGGTAAATTCGAGTGTGTCTATGTAAAACACTACAAAAAGTAATCTTCACAGCAAAAAAAGTGAAAACTTACGAAAAACAGTTAGATTTGCCCTACCTGTGCCTCAGCTCTTACCAGAAACCAATAGTGATAAATGTGAAAGTGTGAAATGTGGCGAAAGCGAATTTCGTAAATTATGCAGTGGAGAAACAAACAAAAATACAGTAAAAAATATTATCGTCAAACCGTCGGAAAAAAGGTACAATGTTCTCTTATTAACAGACAGCCACGGCAGAAATTTGGCGAGTGTTTTACAGGACAATTACAAAGATATCCAAGCAATAGGAATATTGAAACCAATGCAAGTACGAAATCTGTTACTGATGTTGACCTGCAGGGAAACAAGAAAGAAGAGAATGAATATGTAGTGTGTATAGCTGGTGCCAATGACATCGCAAGAAATGAAGAACGAAATTGCCTAGCAAGCCTGGAAAACTTCCTAGAAGCAAATAAATCATGAAACACCATTATTACAACGCTGCCTCACAGGTATGATCTCGTGTACAGTTCGTGTGTAAATAAGTTGATTCGGAAAGCAAACATTAAAATGAAACAAATGTGTGCTCGTTTTGACAAATGTAAAATATTAGATACAGGCAAACTGAAAAGAAGCCTACATACCAGACATGGT
This sequence comes from Schistocerca serialis cubense, assembly GCF_023864345.2. Classification (NCBI taxonomy): domain Eukaryota; kingdom Metazoa; phylum Arthropoda; class Insecta; order Orthoptera; family Acrididae; genus Schistocerca; species Schistocerca serialis. The sequence continues at coordinate 627,302,428 of NC_064642.1, read as the reverse complement.
ATGCACCTAAATTTTGAAGGCAAAAAATTCTTGTGTCACAAAATATGGGAAATTATCAAAGAAAAAGACGATGTAAACAGAATTCTCAGTCATAAAGTTGACCATGATGTTTTTTTTTTTTAGAGGAAAGCATAATAAATTAACCCTTGCATATCAGAATGTTCAGTATGTAACTAATAAAACAGAGCAGCTGAGTGTTTACCTAAATGAAACTAAGCCACACCTCTTCCTAGCGAGTGAATTGGGATGCAAGGAAGAGGAAGCCTATGGTTACAGGCTAAAGAATTACAAACTTATAAACTTGTACTGCAGAAAGACACACAAAATAGGTGGGGTAGGCATTTATAGTAGAAATGATGTAAAATGTGAAAAAGTTAAATGGATAGATGATCTGAGTACTGAAATGGTATTTGAGGTTGCAGCAGTAAACCTGAAGTATGGAAACAACAGCCTTATTATCACCTGGAAGTAACACAGAAGAGTTTCTAAATTGCCTAGAGGACTTGCTGGAGGGGACACAGCAATGTATAAAAAACACTTGTTGCTTGTTGGAGACATCAACATAGACTCATTAAATAATAGTGTTAACTATTTGCACTATATGGATGTATTACAGTGTTATAACTTTAAACAAAATGAACTCAGAACCTACAAGAGTCACTGCAAATATGAAGACACGTATTGACCATGTTCTCACGAATGTAGGAAAAGAGAAAGTAAATGTAAACACTGTAGAAAACTACATTCGTGATCACAGAGCCCTTACTATGGAAATTGATGTAGGGAACATAGATGTAACTGAAAGTGATACAGTTATATATAAAAGAAAATTTAATTATTCTAAACTTAAGATGGCACTAGGGAACGGAAAATGGGAACCAGTGTACAATGCAACTGAAGTGAATGAAAAATGGGAATATTTCTATAAGTTATTCAGTAACACTTTAAATGAAACCTGTCCTTTAGTTAAAAAAAGTAAATAAAGCTGTAAACCATAAAGCCGAGAATCTCCCTTCTGAAATTATTGAACTGAGGGAGAAAATGAAAGATTGCTATATACTTTTTAGAGATACTAAACTACAATATTTGTCAACAAAATATAAACTGCTCAGAAAAACATACAGAGAGTCCTTCACTAACCTAAAAGCACAGAAATATATCTATGAAATAAAGAACTCTAGCTGTATCAGTAAAACTGCCTGGAAAATAATGCATAAAGAAAGTGGGAAACAGAAATCCTATGAACACAGCAACATTACAATAAAAGAAAATGGTGAAGAAATGTTTTTGTGGTCTTCAGTCCTGAGACTGGTTTGATGCAGCTCTCCATGCTACTCTAACCTGTGCAAGCTTCTTCATCTCCCAGTACCTACTGCAACCTACATCTTTCTGAATTTGCTTAGTGTATTCGTCTCTTGGTCTCCCTCTATGATTTTTACCCTCCACGCTGCCCTACAATACTAAACTGGCGATCCCTTGATGCCTCAGAACATGTCCTACCAACCGATCCCTTCTTCTAGTCAAGTTGTGCCACAAACTTCTCTTCTCCCCAATCCTATTCAACACTTCCTCATTAGTTATGTGATCTACCCATCTAATCTTCGAAATTCTTCTGTAGCACCACATTTCGAAAGATTCTACTCTCTTCTTGTCCAAACTATTTATCGTCCATGTTTCACTTCCATAGATGGCTACACTCCATACAAATACTTTCAGAAATGACTTCCTGACACGTAAATCTATACTCGATGTTAACAAATTGCTCTTCTTCAGAAACGATTTCCTTGCCATTGCCAGTCTACATTTTATATCCTCTCTACTTCGACCATCATCAGTTATTTTGCTCCCCAAATAGCAAAACTCCTTTACTACTTTAAGTGTCTCATTTCCTAATCTAAATCCCTCAGCATCACCCAGCTTAATTCGACTACATTCCATTATCCTCGTTTTGCTTTTGTTGATGTTCATCTTATACCCTCCTTTCAAGACACTATCCATTCCGTTCAACTGCTCTTCCAAGTCCTTTGCTGTCTCTGACAGAATTACAATGTCATCGGCGAACCTCTATGTTTTTATTTCTTCTCCATGGATTTTTATACCTACTCCTAACTTTTCTTTTGTTTCCTTCACTGCTTGCTCAATATACAGATTGAATAACATCGGGGAGAGGCTACAACCCTGTCTCACTCCCTTCCCAACCACTGCTTACCTTTCATGCCCCTCGACTCTTATAACTGCAATCTGGTTTCTGTACAAATTGTAAATAGCTTTTCGCTCCCTGTATTTTATCCCTGCCACCTTCAGAATTTGAAAGAGAGTATTCCAGTCGACATTGTCAAAAGCTTTCTCTAAGTCTACAAATGCTAGAAAAGTAGGTTTACCTTTCCTTAATCTAGCTTCCAAGGTAAGTCATAGGGTCAGTATTGCCTCACGTGTTCCGATATTCCTATGGAATCCAAACTGATCTTCCCCGAGGTTGGCTTCTACTAGTTTTTCCATCCGTCTGTAAAGAATTCGCGTTGGCATTTTGCAGCCGTGACTTATTAAACTGATAGTTCGGTAATTTTCACATCTGTCAACACCTGCCTTCTTTGGTATTGGAATTATTATATTCTTCTTGAAGTCTGAGGGTATTTCCCCTGTGTCATACATCTTGCTCACCAGATGGTAGAGTTTTGTCAGGACTGGCTCTCCCAAGGCTGTCAGTAGTTCTAATGGAATGTTGTCTACTCCCGGGGCTTTGTTTTGACTCAGGTCTTTCAGTGCTCTGTTGAACTCTTCATGCAATATCATATCTCCCATTTCATCTTCATCTACATCCTCTTCCATTTCCAAAATACTGTCCTCAAGTACATGGCCCTTGCATAGACCCTCTATATACTCCTTCCACCTTTCTGCTTTCCCTTCTTTGCTTAGAACTGGGTTTCCATCTGAGCTCTTGATGTTCATACAAGTGGTTCTCTTTTCTCCAAAGGTCTCTTTAATTTTCCTGTAGGCAGTATCTATCTGACCCCTAGTGAGATAAGCCTCTACATCCTTACATTTGTCCTCTAGCCATCCTTGCTGAGCCATTTTGCACTTCCTGTCGATCTCATTTTTGAGATGTTTGTATTCCTTTTTGCCTGCTTCATTTACTGCATTTTTATATTTTCTCCTTCACCAATTAAATTCAATATTTCTTCTGTTACCCAAGGATTTCTACTAGCCCTCGTCATTTTTCCTACTTGATCCTCTGCTGCCTTCACTACTTCATCCCTCAAAGCTACCCATTCTTCTTCTACTGTTGTTCTTTCCCCCATTCTTGTCAATTGTTCCCCTATGGTGTCCCTGAAACTCTCTACAACCTCTGGTTCTTTCAGTTTATCCAGGTCCCATCTCTTTAAATTCCCACCTTTTTGCAGTTTCTTCAGTTTTAATCTACAGTTCATAACCAACAGATTGCGGTCAGAGTCCACAGCTGCCCCTGGGAATGTCTTACAATTTAAAACCTGGTTCCTAAATCTCTGTCTTACCATTATATAATCTATCCAAAACCTGTCAGTATCTCCAGGCTTCTTCCATGTATACAGTCTTCTTTTATGATTCTTGAACCAAGTGTTCTATGATTAAGTTGTGCTCTGTGCAAAATTCTACCAGGCGGCTTCCTCTTTCATTTCTTAGCCCCAATCCATATTCACCTACTACGTTTCCTTCTCTCCCTTTTCCTACACTCGAATTCCAGTCACCCATGACTATTAAATTTTCGTCTCCCTTCACTATCTGAATAATTTCTTTTATTTCATCATACATTTCTTCAATTTCTTCGCCATCTGCAGAGCTAGTTGGCATATAAACTTGCACTACTGTGGTAGGCGGGGGCTTCGTATCTATCTTGGCCACAATAAAGCGTTCACTATGCTGTTTGTAGTAGCTTACCCGCATTCCTATTTTCCTATTCATTATTAAACCTACTCGTGCATTACCCCTATTTGATTTTGTGTTTATAACCCTGTAGTCACCTGACCAGAAGTCTTGTTCCTCCTGCCAGCGAACTTCACTAATTCCCACTATATCTAACTTAAACAATTCATTTCCCTTTTTAAATTTTCTAACCTACCTGCCCGATTAAGGGATCTGACATTCCACACTCCAATCCTTAGAATGCCAGTTTTCTTTCTTCTGATAACGACATCCTCTTGAGTAGTCCCCGCGCGGAGATCCGAATGGGGGACTATTTTACCTCCGGAATATTTTACCCAAGAGGACGCCATCATCATTTAACCATACAGTAAAGCTGCATGCCCTTGGGAAAAATTATGGCTGTAGTTTCCCCTTGCTTTCAACTGTTCGCGGTACCAGCACAGCAAGGCCGTTTTGGTTAGTGTTGCAAGGCCAGATCAGTCAAACATCCAGACTTGTGCCCCTGCAACTACTGAAAAGGCTGCTGTCCCTCTTCAGGAACCACATGTTTGTCTGGCCTCTCTACAGATACCCCTCCGTTGTAGTTGCACCTACGGTACGTCAATCTGTATCGCTGAGGCACGCAAGCCTCCCCACCAACGGCAAGGTCCATGGTTCAAGGGGGGGGGGGGGGGGGGGGAGTTGAAGAAATAAATGACCCAAAAGAAGTATGTGAGAAATTTATACAAAAGTTCAGTACAGTTGGTACAAATGAAGTTCATGTCAAGCCACAAAATTTTAGTCTTGGAAAATCTAGCCAGTCCTTTTATATCTGACAAGGGAACCTCGCCATCGCACCCCCCTCAGATTTAGTTATAAGTTGGCACAGTGGATAGGCCTTGAAAAACTGAACACAGATCAATCAAGAAAACAGGAAGAAGTTGTGTGGAACTATGAAAAAAATAAGCAAAATATACAAACTGAGTAGTCCATGCACAAGATATGCAGCATCAAGGAGAGTCTGAGCTTAGGAGCACCGTGGTCCCATGGTTAGCGAGAGCAGCTGCGGAACGAGAGGTCCTTGGTTCAAGTCTTCCCACGAGTGAAAAACTTACATTCTTTATTTTCTCGAAGTTATGGTCTATTCGTTCATTCATTGACGTCTCTGTTCACTGTAATGAGTTTAGTGTCGGTGTATTGCGACCGCATCGCAAAACTGTGCGATTAGTAAACGAAAGGACGTGCCTCTCCAATGGGACCCGAAAACATTTGATCGCAAGGTCATAGGTCAACCGATTCCTCCACAGGAGAACATGTCTGATATGTTCTATACGGCATGTGCGTCACATGACAGGAATATGTTGTCGACCCACCTAACTTCTACACTTGGCGAATGGGTAAAAAGATTCTTCTGCCTTGCCCGATTTAGGTTTTCTTGTGGATGTGATAATCACTCCCAAAAATGTGATGAAAACATAAGAGTTTGTCACACAAATTGCAACAAATGAATTATCTGAAAATAAAAAATTACTTTTTACTCGAGGGAAGACTTGAACCAAAGACCTTACGTTTCACAGCTGCTCACGCTAACCATGAGACCACGGCGCTCCTGAGCTCACGTTCTCCTTGATGCTGCCTACCTTGCACATGGACTACTCAGTTTGTATATTTTGCTTATTGTTTTCATAGTTCCACACAACTTCTTCCTGTGATTCTTGAGTTTCTCCCGGCGTATTTGATAATCAAAATATCCACGGGTATGCTGCCGGTCTATAGTGTCCAACGGGCACAATATTTCGGCGATCAAACATGTCGCCATCATCAGGTGAACTGACGGACTGAGCTCCTGTGAACGTGCCGGCACGGAGATCCGTACACTATGGCTGCTCAGAGGGAACTGGGTTCGGCCGCGGCGGCGGCCGATTTAAATACCCTCCGCCCGCGGCGCGCTCCCTCCGCCGTCCACGCCCAGCGCCACGGTCGCGCGGTGGAACAGATTGCGACGGCGTCTGAGATGACGTCGGTGTGATGGCTCTGTCCGCCGTGGTCGTCACAACTATACGTCTGCTCGATTTACTCTTGATTAACCCGATCGCTGGTTCCCAAGCCTTGCTAAGATTATAGCCACAGTCACGGTTTATGAGGTCGTCATTGGTGCGAATTTCGATGGCCTCTCTAACAACGCTGTCCCAGTATCTCGACGTCTGTACCAGAATCCTCGTGCGGTCATACTCCATGGCGTGATTTTCCGACAAACAATGTTCAGCGACCGCCGACTTGCTCGGGTACATCAGTCGAGTGTGCCTCTGGTGTTCACGGCATCGATCCTCGACGGTACGCATCGTCTGACCAATATACGACTTGCCACATTGACACGGAATCTGGTACACGCCTTCGGGAGTCCATATAGTCTAGGCGGTACCGGACCTTGGGGTAACAATATATGGACTCCCGAAGGTTCACAAAGAGGGGGTACCATTACGCCCCATTGTCAGCAACATCAGGGCACCTACATATTTGTTGGCCAAATACCTGACGGGAATATTAAGTCCTTATGTGGGTAAATGCCCTCATCACATCCGTAATTCCGTGGATTTTGTTAAACGCCTTGATAGCTTCAGGTTGGATGAGTCAGATATCATGGTGAGTTTTGACGTCGTTTCCTTGTTTACGAGGGTACCCCTGCGAGAGTCACTAGAATTGATTAGTCAGAAGTTTGACGAGAAGACCACTGAACTTTTTAGGCATGTCTTGACTTCCACGTATTTTCTTTGTAATGGAGAATACTACGAACAAACGGAGGGAGTCGCCATGGGTAGCCCACTCTCACAGGTGGTAGCGAATTTGTACATGGAGAACTTCGAGGAGGAAGCCCTGTCGTCATCCGTATGGAAACCTACTTGCTTTTTCCGTTACGTGGACGACACGTTCGTCATCTGGCCACATGGTATGGATAAACTCCTTGACTTCCTTACACATCTAAACTCCATACACCCCAACATCAAATTCACTATGGAGACTGAAACGGAGGGTAAATTACCTTTCCTTGACGTCTTGGTCAAGAGAAGGGCTGACGGCACCCTAGGTCATGGGGTGCATCGGAAGGCTACGCACACTGATCTGTATTTGCATGCAGACAGCTGCCACCACCCTTCACAGAGGAATGGGGTACTTAAAACTTTAGTACATAGGGCGCGCACTATCTCTGACGCAGAGAGTCTACCCCAGGAATTGGAACATCTGAGAACTGTATTTCGAAAAAATGGGTACTCAGAGTGGCAGATTCAACATGCTCTCCGCCCAACCACTGAAGCACAACCTGTTGAGATGGATGAAGTCACGAGGGAGGAGGTAGGCACTGCATTTATTCCATACACAGGCGCACTCTTGGGGAAAATCGCCTGCATTCTGAAGAAACACCGGGTCGGAACTGTGTTTTGTCCTCCAAATAAAACTCGTGCACTGGTGGGGAGCACCAAAGATGACCTCGGTTTAAGAAAGGCCGGCGTGTACCAGATTCCGTGTCAATGTGGCAAGTCGTATATTGGTCAGACGATGCGTACCGTCGAGGATCGATGCCGTGAACACCAGAGGCACACTCGACTGATGTATCCGAGCAAGTCGGCGGTCGCTGAACATTGTTTGTCGGAAAATCACGCCATGGAGTGTGACCGCACGAGGATTCTGGTACAGACGTCGAGATACTGGGACAGCGTTGTTAGAGAGGCCATCGAAATTCGCACCAATGACGACCTCATAAACCGTGACTGTGGCTATAATCTTAGCAAGGCTTGGGAACCAGCGATCGGGTTAATCAAGAGTAAATCGAGCAGACGTATAGTTGTGACGACCATGGCGGACAGAGCCATCACACCGACGTCATCTCAGACGCCGTCGCAATCTGTTCCACCGCGCGACCGTGGCGCTGGGCGCGGACGGCGGAGGGAGCGCGCCGCGGGCGGAGGGTATTTAAATCGGCCGCCGCCGCAACCGAACCCAGTTCCCTCTGAGCAGCCATAGTGTACGGATCTCCGTGCCGGCACGTTCACAGGAGCTCAGTCCGTCAGTTCACCTGATGATGGCGACATGTTTGATCGCCGAAATATTGTGCCCGTTGGACACTATAGACCGGCAGCATACCCGTGGATATTTTGATTAACTTCTTCCTGTTTTCTCGATTGATCTGTGTTCAGTTTTTCAAGGCCTATCCACTGTGCCAACTTATGACTAAATCTGAGGGGGGTGCGATGGGGAGGTTCCCTTGTGAGGCGAATGTCCTAGCAATCACATCAGCACTTCAACCAAAAATGTCTTGTGGCTGGTATGACATTTCGCCTAAACTGCTAAAGGAATACAGGGATGAATTAGTGAAACCCCTGACTCACTTGATTAATACCTCCCTCAGAAATGGAGTATTCCCTGACCTTTTGAAAATTACCGAAATTATACCAGAGCCTAAAAAGGGATTAAAAACTGACACTAAAAACCACAGGCCAGTATCATTAACTTCAGAACTAGGCAGATTGTTAGAGAGAGTAATACTAAATCAAGTTGAATCATATTTCACCAAACACAAGTTGTTAAACAACCTACAACATGGATTTAGAAATACATGAAATATTAAGTAAGCTGGACAAAAGTGACAAGGTAATAGGCACTTTCCTAGATATGAGTAAAGCCTTTGATACTGTGAATCATACTATTCTTCTGTGTAAGCTAGAAGAGTACAGGTTGAGAGGACTAGCCTTGAAACTACTTACTTCCTATTTGAAAGACAGGAAACAGTGTGTAACGCTAACTTATCAAACCAATGAACAGCTCCTAACAACCAAATCAAACTTCAGGACACTTCAATGTGGTGTGCCTCAAGGAAGCATACTAGGGCCTTTTCTGTTCCTTGTATATGTAAATAACTTATTTGAACCCCAAAATTGCATGGTTGTAAGCTGTGCCGATGACATATCCTTCATCAGCTGTGGCAGTGATATGCAGTCTGCAGCTAACAGTACCGAGATCAGTTTCAATACTCTGTCTGCATACCTTACAGCAAACAAGCTTCTTGTAAATAAAGACAAAATGGTAATAATGAAGTTCATCCACAGTTATAATGCTGGCATAACTGATACTGTATTTACATCCCTATTGGGCCTTGCATATGCAAATTCACATAAATTTTTGGGCATCGTTGTTGATGAACACTTATCATGGAAAGACCATGTAGATAATATTTGCAAGAAAATCTGTAGGAATGTGTATCTACTGAAACAGGTCTCAGTCTTCTTGGACCATGATACTTTAAGGCAAATATATATTGGGTTAATTCATCCGCACCTTCAGTATGGTATTGAGATATGGGGTGGGGCATCAGCAGTTCATATAGATAGACTTTTTAGATTACAAAAAAAGGCAGTAAGAATGGTAGCCAAGGTAAAGAAGAGAGAGCCTTGTAGAGACATCTTTAGAAAATATAAAATTCTTACCATGTACTCCATGTATATACTGCAGACAGTCATGTTCGTGAAACAAAATCCTGAATTTAATATGAGAAACAGTAATGTACACAACTATGATACACGGGGAAGGGAAAATTTTCATAGAATTGTGACCAATAAAAAGGCAACGGACCACAGCCCACACAGAATGGGAGCAATTTTCTACAATGCACTACCCTGTGAACTCAAGAACGTAAATCTAAATATGCTAAAGGAAAGCGTTGGTACTTTAAGGAACCATTTGCACTCACACAGACAATATTTAATTTAGTTAACTGAGACTATATGTATCGATTTTTTAAGACAAGAGAATGCAAAGTAAAGGAATTAACACCGCTCTCTTGTCACAGCCAGTAGGCATCTACACTCTTATGTCGTTCGTTGTCCTAGAAGGACGTAATATTTTGTGTGGCTCCACAGTAAGCCATTTGATATTTATTTGCAGAAAAGAGGTGCAGAATTAATATTTCGCTCTCATTTGTGAATTATCTGCAATTATTTAGATAGAATTTTACTAATTTTAGTCACTCCATTTTCATGATTGAAGCTGAGGTCAGATATGAGACTTTATCTAAAAAAAAATACATAATGAGCCCTGGCTACGTTCCGTACATCTTCATATAATATATTATTATTATATTATTATTATTTTATATTTTATTTTTTATTTGTTAAACTGGCGACTCATTATTGTATCTGTACTATAACTAATTGTTCTTTTTCATGTACATCTTGACTGGCAACAACCTATGTGACGAGAATATTGAAGAAAATGAATAAAATCTGGAGACTATTTGGACTGGAAATGCAATCTTCGCATCAAGACGACATGTACGGTAAGACGCAGCATTCGCGCATCCACAATTGATTCCAAGCACATTTTTCATTCAAAATTATTTTTCTCAGCATTAAATTCAATATTCAGTTTCCATTCAGTAATTTTTTCCAAATTCCGCGAAATCTCATTATTCAGACGATTAAATTTCGATCCAACAATACGCAAGTTACATTGCACAATATGGCCGACATTGTACAAGATTCAAGCAACATGGCTAGTCAGCATTAACACGGATGCTACTTTCGATCTTTAAAGTCATCTCTCAATCATTCTCAGTCATTTAAACACACACATAGGCAGTGCATTTTCACACTACGCGTTTAAACAATTTTTTTTCTTGCACACAATTTATTCACAATATGGTAAAAACTCGACACCAGTACACAATGGAACAACAATCAAGTAACGCAAACATGGATACACAGACACATTCAGACACAGAAATTAATACAGACACTCAAACACATCAAAATAACCCGCTACACACACACACACACACACAAACACCAAAAGGAGCAATTCAGAACCAAACCTGAGAGACCACGTCACGTCTAATGACGCGGAACGGGCAAGCTCATTTTGCAGTCAAAATTTTGCCGCTGTACTGAATTCAATTTTGGAAGGCATATCCAATATTAAGCAAGATAATGACGAAAAATTCACACAATGAATGACAGACAATGCAGCCTTCAGAAATGAGATAAAATCAGACTTCGCCACACTGACTCAAAAGGTAGATGAAATTAATACACGTCTTTCCAAACAGGTCGACGATCTTACGGAAAAATTTGAAAATTTAGAGTTACGACAAAGCAACAATGCCAATCACATCCATGAATTGACAAAAACCTGTGACACTATTAATTGCAAATTAGAAACAAACACGCACGCATGTGACGAAATTAATTTAAAGGTGAATACAATAGAAACAAACGTAGCTGACATTCACAAACAGATTCACACGACAATACAGAGAGAGGCTGAACCCCATTTCTCTCGCATTAATTCACAATTTAAAGAATGGACAGCACACAAAGACCAAACTTTTGAAGAATTTATACAAAACAAATTGCCACATATTGTGCACGATTCTGTAGTGGAATACATGAACAACAATAGACAAGTAATTGATGACAATATGCAAACAAAGACAACTCAATGCCAAGCACAACAGAATAGTACACCCACTACACATTTTAACACACACAGAAGAAAATCTCGATTCGGAAATGAACATATGTACACACACAAATTTCAACACTCAAATACACAATACACTGACACGCATAGCAACAGATACCTGTCACCTGAAATACAGTACAATTATCATTCTGATGAAGAACCATGTACACACAGGGAAGAATTCAGTGATTACACGGAAAGAAACAGACGAACACTTAACAAAGAAGAAGAAAGTCTATTCAAGCACCGTAAATTCCAACCTTTTATACCAGGCAAAAACACTGTACACCCTGTCATCTTCTTAAAAGCTTTTAGGAACGCATTCCCACATTCGTGGAGCGACCACAAACGCATTGCACACGTTGTGGATTACATTCAAGGAGACGCTGCTGTCTGGGCTTACCATGAAAGCGACAGATGTGTAACATATGAGCAGTTTGAACGTGCCTTCTTGAATAAGTTTTGGTCACCCACTGTGCAGGAACGTATCCGCAAACAAGTCACTGAACCCCAACACTTCAATCCAAAAAATGGCAATCTGCGCCGATATTTCGAGAAGTACCTAAACATGATACATTTCCTTAATGAACCAGTGAAACCAAAAGATGTGATCCGATCTCTGAAAGCAAGACTTCCTTTTAATATTAAAGAGAAATTACTGTACTTACCGGACGACGATCCTGAATATTTTTTGGAAAAGTTAGATGCTGTTGATTTACTGTATGAAGAACAAGAACCAACACACAACTCACGCAGTAGGAATCAACATGTCTACATTGCTACATTACCAAACACGCAGCAAAATTCACAACACACAGTAAACATGCAAAACAATCACCAAAACTCACAGCTGCACACAAACAACAACTGTAATTGTACACAGGGAGATAACCTATACAAAAAACGAAGAAACTGCAATTTTAATTCAAGAAGGAGTAACGGAAACAACAACGGACACAAAGCCGAACAGAAATACTGGCAAAGAAACAACAACACAGATTACACAAGAAATGGAACACCTACACCGCACTCTAACCAGAACAACAGCCAGTATTATGCGAGACAGTGGCAAACACAGCAACCGCCACCACAAAATCATATTCAGATGCCACAAGGGAATTTTGCACAAACAAGCAATACAAACCAGCAAGTGACTTCAGCCAACCGAAAACAGACAGGCGATTGGCAAAGACAATATCCTAATGTAAATATTATTGAGGTAGCTAATGAAACTACAACTACACTTGCCAATGACCAGACAAACCAGGTAAACTAGAACTAGTCATTACTGAGCCCCGGGTCGTGACTGAGGAACATTTGGGGGGCAACTTCAATTTAGAAACTATGTTTGAATACACACTTGCTAGTGAAACTTTGAAACAATAAAAATTAACATTTACACAACAAGAGTTGCCTACACTATTCTTAAGATGTAATGAAAGTGGAAACTTAGCTGATGATCTGATAAATGGCAACACAAAATGTCACAATGTAAAGAAAAGATTTGTACTGTCTTGCACCTCAGGCATTGTAGGAGGTATGCCTACTAACATAATGACTGATACAGGAGCTGCTGTCAGTGTGATTTCTCACAATTTTTATACTATGATGAAGAAAACTTCTAAGATACCAGAGTTTCCAGTTCAAAACTGTTCAATATTAACTGCATTAGGTAATAAGTCAAATAGAGTTAATAAGCAGGTATTTGTGACTGTTAATATGGGAAATGGAATCATACAATGGCCTTTCCTAGTTGTCCAAAACCTTGCTGCCAATTGTATATTAGGTATTGATTTTCTTTGCGAGAAGGACTGCACTATAGACTTCTCCAAAGCCATTTGTTATTTTAAGTATGAAGGCAGAGACATAGTTTTGAACTTGGACACTCGACTAGTAGACCATAACAAGCACTGTTCTGGCTACAAGATACAGATTATGCACGAGACTGACGTAGATTCCACACAACAACCTGTATCACACAGTGAGGTAGTGAATGATGTACTTACACAAATTAATTCTAAGTTATCAGAATGTGATGCTATTAATGAAGAGGAGAGATCCCAGCTTAAACATATTTTACTTAAGAATAAGGATGTTTTGACTAGTAAGCCAGGTAGGATCAACACATATATGTATACGATTGAAGTCAAGCCTCACCAAATCTATTACCACAAGCCATACAATGTACCTCTAGCTCTGCGACCTGCGGTTTGGGAAGAACTAAAGAAAATGATTACATGGAATATTATAGAACCATCAACATCTCCGTATTGTAGCCCTTTGCATGTAGTGAAAAGACACAATGGAAGTATCAGGTTAGTATTAGATGCAAGAGCTATCAACCAAATTATCTTACCTGTGATACACAACCAGAAAATCTTGACGAACAACTTCAGAAATTCTTGGATGCAAAATATTTCTCTACAATAGACCTTAAAAATTCGTTTTGGCAGGTGCCAATAAGCAAAGAATCTAGAAAATATACAGCCTTTATGTTTGGTGGCAGAACTTATCAATTTTGTGTATTACCATTTGGCCTAAATGTAAGCTCAGGAGTATTCATTACTGCACTAAACTCTGTACTCAGTGATGATTTACTATAAGCTGTTACACACTATGTAGATGACATACTGATTGCCTCAAAAACATGGAAGGAACACACTGTTACCCTGAACACTTTACTATGCAGATTCACACAAGCTGGAATCACTGCCAATATTTGTAAATCTAGATTTGCTTGTTCTGAGATCAAATACTTAGGACACATCATCAACACACAAGGCATTAAACCTGATCCTTCAAAATTAGATGCTATCAGACATTTCCCCAGTCCCACTATAAAGAAACAGTTAAAATCATTTCTCAGTCTATGCTAATTTTTCAGACGATTCATACCTAAACAGTTACTCAATAGCAGATACTTATTAAACTTATTAAAGAAGAACCCCATATGGATTTGGAACCAAGACTGTGAAAATGACTGTACTAAAATCAAAGAAGCCTTAGTAAATTGTAACATGCTGGAACATCCAGACTTCTATTTGAACTTTTGTATTGCTTGTGATGCATCAAACATTGGTTTGGGATGTTGTTTATTTCAACTTGTTAAAAAAGAAACTTCAGAACATATTAAGATCATTGGTTTTGCCAGTCGGACTTTAACGGAATGTGAAAGATCTTACTCCACCACAGAATTGGAAACATTATCTATTGTATGGGCATTTAAAAGTTTAATTATTATCTGTATGGAAGACACACCATTATATACACTGACCATCAAGCACTTACCTTCCTTTTGTCATGTAAACTCATTCATCCTAGACTTACACGATGGGCACTTGCATTACAGAATTACTCTTTTGAAATCAAGTACATCAAGGGGAAGGACAACATAATAGCTGACACACTTTCAAGACTACCACAAGGATTACACCATAACAATACAAACTTTGAGAACACACACGATTACAGAATACTACTCATGCAAGACAAACAGTTTACACAATACTACAAAGACCTATGCAGGAACATGGCAACACTACAAGATTCAGATCCACATTGGTACAAAATAAAACAAATCATAGTACAACAACATAACAACACTTTACAAGACAGATACATGTTACACAACAACATACTTTTCTACAAAAGACACACAAATGCTACTAACTGGTGCGTTTGCATACCACAAGATTCTGTACAAAAACCCATTGCACTCACTCACACAGTGTGGGGACACTACGGAACAAAGAAATGCCTAAACAAGTTACATACATATTGCTATTTTCCAAACATGAGAAGAAAAATACATGATGTTATCAGCAAATGTCTCATGTGTCAAAAATCCAAGCCACAAAATCAATCCACCAAGACAGATTTGCACTCTATCTTACCCACTGGACCTAGAGAGATACTTTGTACAGATGTTAGCGGACCTCATCCAACTAGCATCGGTGGTTGTAAATACATTCTAGCATTTTATGACATATTTTCTAAGCACATCAAACTTTTTGCCATAAAGTCACCCACAGCAAATACCATCATCAGAAGATTCACAAATGATTACATGCAATACTGTGGAAAACCTAAAGCCATTCTATCAGATAACGCCATGTATTATGCAGGATTCAGCTGGAGAAAATTTCTAAAGGACAATAACATTAAGAGTATCTTTATTTCAAAGTTTCATGCATCAGCCAACCCTTGTGAGAGTATTTTTAGAGAATTAAATAGATTCATGAGAACTTATACCTCAACACTGCACACAAACTGGATACATTACATAGCACTTTTTGAGGAAATACACAACAATTTAAATATGTACAACACACCCTAAACTCCCAGAGAAATCATGTTTGACACAAAGGAAACTAATGAATGGAGCAACCCACTACCAAAATTTTCTGACACCAAACCTTCACACGAGGAAAAGGTAAGGGAAGTACTCATTGTGATTACTGAACAAGCTGACATTAGAAATAAGAACTATGGTGCTAATCTTAAAAGAAGGCAAAACTTTACAATAGGCATGCAAGTTTTACGCAAGACCCACTACAAATCGTCATCACCTCTAAAACGTAATGTTAAGTGGCGTCCATTATATGAAGGTCCTTACACAATCATAGATATACCACACCCTGGAGTATATCTTCTACAAAACCCCAAGAATAAGAGAATTTTAGGTTTGTACCCTCTCAAAGATTTGAAAACTTTTAGCCCTTAGCAGAGTATGTTGATACAACAAGGTAATTCACGTCTCGTACTTCAAGCTGGAAGAAGAAGAAGATATAAGCTACAATCTTAAGTATCTACATTTTACAGCACCAGCAGTAACAGCAGCAGCAGCAGCAAGAAGATAAGACACAGGAAGAACTAACGATTTTCATGCAAAGCACAGCTACTGATTAAATTTATTAATACCCTGCAGACAAGCTGACTAAATGACCGGAGACAATTTCTGCCCTGAACCTGACATATTAATTGGCATGATAGACACTTGATTTGCTATTCACACTCACACCACAATCCACATGAACACAACATGCACAAAAAACACTCTACAGGAAATGACAAATGAGATTAATTGAGCAAGGCTATATACTTTATTTTATTTGTCAGTGATACTTTGTGCATGTGCTAATTTGGAATTGATTGTGGATGTGACATGTCGTGTCTTATTGTAATCATGACTTTTCAGGACAGATCATCTCTAAGATGTTTTCTAACCTACTATGAAAGTTTATGTTCCAGGAAACATTTAATGAGGAAGAACACTTATTGTGTAGTACTGATGTAAAGTAAAATATACTTAAAAAGGAAAACTTTATTAAAAAAAAAAAAAAAAAAAAAAAAGGGGGGGGGGGGGGGGGGGGGAAGAGCCCTATAAAAGGAAATGGAATTTCTTAATGTATCACAATACAATGAATCTATAACATAATTTTTTCTCTGTCTGACCCATATGTATTTGTAAATATCTAGTTTAATGCAAATGAAAAATGTAAAATACGTATATGAATTACCAAACAATGTAATGTCAATCTATAGGTACACGTTTCACAGAAAATTTTTTATATCTCTGTAAATATGTAACAGAAAACTGTACTCAATGTGAAGTGATATTTGTTATGTTTTGTGCTCTCTGTTGTGAACGAACATTTTGTTTTGCAATGAACAATGTATGAACAAGTTCTGTGCAAATTTTAAAAAAACGGTTCACTGCACTCATGATGGGACACTATAGGTGACGTGAGTCGCAAAACTACGGCACACGTTTCGACGAAATGACGACACAAGGAGACGACATACGCCTTTCGGAAGACGAAATATGGAGCTTATTGAGTAGATGTAACACGGACTGGTCAGTAGGGAACAACTGACACCATGTATTCCTACCAAGATGAAACCACTACGTCTTCCAAAGCACGCTTCGTTGCGGGATTGTTGATCCCCAACGCCCTTCAGCCATAGTGGTTGACAATAACAGTACACAGAATGGAGAATTAGAATGAACATAGTGAGGGGCAAAAAATAGTGGTCACAGATACACAAAAAAAACACGGAGCTGTTCACACTCGACGATAACGACACTGAAAACACATTGACACGGCGCACATAACACTGATGAATCCGACGGTACAAGTGAATGTAGAAGCGTGACGGGGGACACTAAAAACACAAAACGACGTCACACACACGAGACACTGATGGCGATGATCTCCGGCGTGCGAAAGTCCACGTAGTGTGTGCGAGTCCGGGGACCTGCCAATAGGGCAAGAAGGGTGAGGGGGGTGGAGAGGGTGGAGAGGGGAGAACAAAGATGCCAATGGCTGAGGAGATGGGAGGAGGAGTAGAGGGACAGGGGAGGGGAGGCCAGGGGGAGGAGTGGGGAGAAAGGGAGGAGGGAGGGAGGGTGCCCAAAGGAACAGACACAGGAAGAGGGAGGGAGGATCAAAGTTGGTAGGAGGGGTAGATGGAGGGGAGCAGGACATCATCAGTGAGGGGGAGCTGTCAGAAGCCACCTTGGGAGAGGGTAAGGAGGGTGCAGAGATGGAGACCGGGTGGGACGTGGGAATACAGGCGCGGCAGCGGGCGGGGGTGGGAGAGGATGGGTGGGACAAGTGGATGAGGAGGATCGAGTTTGCGGGAGGTGTACAGGACCCGTATCCTTTCAAGGAAAAGGAGGAGGTGGGGGAAGGGGATGAGATCATACAGGATCCGCGTGGGGGAGGGGAGACGGATGTGATAGGCGAGGCGGAGAGCATGGCGTTCAAGGATTTGTAGGGATTTATAAAAGGTAGGGGGGGGGGGGGGCGGAGATCCAGGCCGGATGGGCGTAACAAAGGATAGGGCGGATGAGGGATTTATAGGTGTGGAGGATGGTGGAGGGGTCCAGATCCCACGTACGGCCGGAAAGGAGCTTGAGGAGACGGAGTCGGGAGTGTGCCTTGGCTTGGATTGTCCGGAGATGGGGAGTCCAGGAGAGGCGACAGTCGAGGGTGACGATAAGACGGCCATAGATGGTGAGATAGAAATCAAGGAGGCGGAAGGAAGGGGTGGTTTTGCCTACAATGATCGCCTGGGTTTTGGAGGGATTGACCTTGAGCAACCACTGGTTGCACCAAGCGGTGAACCGGTCAAGATGGGATTGGAGAAGGTGTTGGGAGCGCTGCAGGGTGGGGGCAATGGCAAGGAAGGCGGTGTCATCGGCAAACTGGAGAAGGTGGACGGGGGGTGACGGCGGCGGCATGTCCGCCGTGTACAAAAGGTACAGAAGGGGGGAGAGGACGGAGCCTTGGGGCACACCGGCGGAGGGGAAAAAAGTGTAGGAATTAGTGTTATGGATGGTGACGTAGGAAGGACGTGGGAGAGAAAGGAGCCGATCAGATGGACGTAGTTATGGGAAGGGCGAAGGTTTGGAGCTTGAAGAGGAGACCGGAATGCCATAAGCGGTCATAAGCACGTTCGAGGTCCAGGGAGAGGTAGATCGCAGAGCGACGGGAATTAAGCTGGTCGGAAAGGAGATGAGTGAGGTGAAGGAGAAGGTCATTGGAAGAGAAGGACGGCCGAAAGCCACACTGGGTAACGGGAAGGAGGCGGTGCTGGCGGAGATGCTGGTGGATGCGTCGGGTGAGGATAGATTCCAGGACCTTGCTGAAGACCGAGGTAAGGCTGATGGGATGGTAGGAGGAGACAGCGGACGGCGGTTTGCCAGGTTTAAGGAACATCAGGATATGGGAGGTTTTCCACAGGTCGGGGTAGTAACCGGTGGACAGGACTACATTGTAGAGCCTGGCCAGAGTGGAGAGGAAAGCGACAGGAGCTTCACGAAGGTGACGATAGGTGACACGATCGTGACCAGGAGTGGTGTTGCATTTTGTGCGGGGTGTAGCAATGAGATCCTGTGTAGTGATAGGGGCATTGAGTTCTGTGTGTGCAATGTTGTCCAAGTACTGGAAACCAGGTGCGAGGGGAGGGACAGAGGTGTCAGTTCGATCGCAGACATCCGGGAAGAGGGAGTAATCGAACTGGGGATCATCGGGGATGGAAAACACATCGGAGAGGTAGGAGGCAAAGTGATTGGCCTTACTAAGGGTGTCAGGGAAGGGGTGATCATCATGGAGAAGAGGATAGTAGGGGGAGGGTTTAGTTCCGGTAAGGCGATGGAAGGCTGACCAGAACTTGGACGAGTTGATAGGTAGGGTAGCATTTAAATGGGTGCATGTCTGTCGCCAGTCCCGGCATTTCTTAGCCACGAGCAAATTACGAATGTGTCGCTGGAGTTGCCGGTGGCGTCATAGTGTGTCCGGGTCATGCGTGCGGAGGAAGGCACGGTAGAGACGGCGGGATTCACGGAGGAGGAGGACGGCCTGTGGGGGTAAGGTAGGACGGTGGGGGTGGATGGCGACAGTAGGGACGTGGGCCTCCACGGCCTCAGACAAGGTCTGCTGGAGAAAGGAGGTGGCACGGGTTACATCGTCAGGTGTGGTGGTAGGTGAAGGGGTGGATATCGACCTGGGTGGAGAGGGTATCCCGGTAGGCATTCCAGTCTGCACGGGAATAGTCATGGACGTACTTAGGGGGAGGGTCATGACGAGGGTCGGGGCGGGGGTGACGACCGTCTGAAATGGTGAGGAGGGCAGGGAGATGGTCGAGATGGTCGCTACCAATAGGCTCCAGGACATCCACCGTTACTCGGTCAAGGAGGTTGGGGGAGGAAAGGATAACATCGGGAGTGGAGTTGGATTCGGGACGGGTGTGCTGGGGGATGGGGATGAGGTCGCCTTGAAGGAAGGAGAGGAACTGATGCCACTGCCGTAACTGGGCGGTGGAACGACTATGGATGTTGAGGTTGGTGGCGATCACGTAGGTGGAGAAGGTACGGTCAATGTGGGAGAGGAAGTAGAAGGGAATAAGGGCTTTAGGGCGGACATAGATGGTGGCGCAGGTAACGGTAAGGGGGAAGAAGAGACTAAGGATCAGGTGTTCAGTGGGGTCGGGAAGGAGAGGTTGGAGCCGAACGGGGATCTGGCGGTGGTGACCAATGGCAACTCCACCACGCGCAATCAGGAGGGGATTATCGGAGCAGTGGAGGAGATAGGGCGAAGTGTGGACAGCGTGGTGGGGTTGGAGGAAGGTTTCATTGAGGAGGAAGGCATCCACGCGGTGGGTGGCAAGGGTGTGCAGGAAAAGGTTCTTGTTGGCGGGAAGGGAGCGGATATTGTTGTAAAGGATACGGTGCTGTTGTCAAGGATTTAGACAAGGGTGTCAAGACAGGAGAAGGTGAAATGGGCCTGGTTGTTGGAGTAGGTGGCGTACATTTTGAGTTGGAAAATGGAACAGGCGGCAAGGGATATCTGTTGGAGAGTGTGGGGGCGCTGAAAAGGATGAACATTCTGAAGGATGATGGTGCGGAATCTGATGATGTCCTCAGCGCTAGGGGGTGGGCGAAGGGAATTGCCGGGAGGGGTGGGGGCGTGCAAAGGACGGACAGGGACAGTGAGTTCAGGAGTGGTCGGAGGGGGTCGGGCTTTACACTTTTGGGAGTAGGTGGGATGGCGGAGATTGCAGGAGGGAGGGGATTGAAGGTTAGGGCACTGCCGGAGGAAGTGCACATGCCTACAATGCGGGCAGGTGGGGGCCTCGCGGCACTCGGCTGTTGGGTGTGTATTATAGCGCAGACACCTCTGGCAGCGCAGGGATTGAGGGGGGGAACGGGAGGGGTCGACCTTGTAGCGCTGGTTGAAGAGGAGGGCACCCTCCTTCAGGAGATGGTCAATGGAGGGGGCGTCTCATTGGTTGAAGCAACTAAAATCAAATTTCTGAGGTGTGCTGGAACTGTGTTATTGGTATATTCCCCAGCATGATTTAAAATTTTTGCATTGAAATGGCACTGACAGTGCGTAATATATTTTGCAACTGAGAATAGATACTAAAAAATTTATGTGGGAATATATTTCAAGAAACCCTTTCATACCAAACCTGACAATTATATTGACACACAAGTAAACCCACCTGAATGGCACACTGGGTTACACAAGCATTAGCTGTAGGTGTAGAATAGGTAATTTACACAGAAAACTTTTCATACAAATTTTATTGTAAAGCACACTAAAGTTAAGGGAAAGGTGCAATGCCTAGATGAGATAAACTTGGACACGCAAGAATTGGTTTTGCTCAGATATATGGAAAATTAACTGTAGTATTATATGACATACAACACATCTGAGGTGCAAATTTGTGGAGAGGAGAGATTGCATTGAACCTGTTGTGTATGGTGCACATTTTGTTACAGTGCTGGGATGATGTCATCCAGATTTCAAAATTAGTGGTCTAGTGATGAAACTCTCATCAGTTTTAATATTTAAAAATAAACATGCCTGAAAAAGGAAGCTGAATTAGGACTTTCAATTAAATTGCAAAAATGTTCTTGTTTTGCACATTCACTGCGGATGACACTTAAAAGCACGGTGTTGGTAGCTCTTATTGGCCTTTGTGTCAGCCACAGTGAACATGTCGAAGATTTTAAAGTAACAAAGTAGTAGTTGACATTGAGGTATTAATGGATGACAGCAGGAAACAGCAATGAAATAATGTGAATTACTTAAACCAGGAATTAAACAAGTCTACATAGCTTTGAACACAGTCAAAAAATGGTTGGTTCAAATGGCTCTGAGCACTATGGGATTTAACTTCTGAGGTCATCAGTCCCCTAGAACTTAGAGCTACGTAAACCTAACTAACCTAAGGACATCACACACATCCATGCCCAAGGCGGGATTCGAACCTGCGACTGTAGTGATCCCGCGGTTCCAGACTGTAGCGCCTAGAACCGCTCGACCACCCCGGCCGGCGAACACAGTCATTTCACACTTCTTATTCACTGCATATTTGTGTGCTATAACTAATACACCAACCTTTTATTTTCTCATCTTTGATCTGGAACACGTGTCACATCTTACTTGTTTTCCTAGAGCAACTTTAGGTTTACAAGATCCACATTTCAGGATTCTGGTAATTGCTAGTCCTACCTCATGCTGAAAGTGTGGGTTGATAGTTGTCTCTTCAGATATGCTCTCATCAACTGCCATTTCAGAAACTTGAAGCAAAAATGTGATTATTCAATTTTCTGTCAGTGATGAATATATCACTAATGTATAGCTATATTCATGATGGTATAGAACAGTGCAGGGCCATCTTCTGGAACACCTGCTGGGTAGACTAAACTGTGCACTTCACATCCAGTGCATCAATTTCTTCATAGGTAGTATCATAGTACACTACTATCTCAGACTTGATTGTTGTGATGCTCAATGAAACAGCATTATGTCTTGAAGACACTAAACTAACAGCCTTCTTAAGTTTTTGACTGAAGGATATGAGAAGTAATATATCCAAAAACAATTAAGTTTTACATTTTGCTGTCAGGAACTTTTTTGGAATCTTTCCTTTTATTATTATTTTGTACATGTCTGGCCTTTTTGTTTCCTCTTCCCAGTTTGACAAGCACATCTGATTTGCTTAATGGGGATATTTATGGTTACAAAAAATAAATAAAAATAAATATGTGGATACAATGCAACCTTCAAACCAAGATCATCCTCCAAAACTTTATGAGCCTAGGAAATAAGCACAATGATTTGGACATAATAGCATGTTTTAATAAACCAGATGTTTCAGTTATTACTGAGCACTGGTATACCAAAAAAGAGTCTTATTATGCACCCATTAACAAAGAATTTCTGCTCATCTTTCAGTAGGGGTATCAAACCTTATGGTGATGTTGCAAAAAGTGGCAATAATTGGTGCTCAAAGATGTAATTCCTACGTGTTGAAGGTGTTACTCAACTTTCTGCGATAAGCTATAGATGGGAAAGGAAACATAATTTTAGATGTAGACAGACCTCCATCTGAAATTACAGATTTGTTTTAGCTAATCTCTATCAGTTGCTTGTAGAGAGAGATAGTAAATACTAAGGGAAAACGGCTGGTAATTATGCTGATAATTGTGCACAGTTTAATAAAACCTTATCTAACACAAATCAGTTTTCACTCATAAGGATGGTGAGTGGCACACACAAATCTAACATTACTGATAGGTAATACAGGGTACCCAGGACTTTGTACGGGATATTTTCTTTTGTTATTTGTGTAAATGACAAAATACTGCTCCTCAAATTCAAGGATAGTTCTGTATGCTGATGCTACACCCATTGCATGCAAGTGTAAAGATCATGAGCAACTACAAAAACTATGAAACTGTATTACAAATGAAATAACTCAGTATTTCTATGAAAGTCATCTCATTGTCAGCACAAGATAGTAGCAGTAACGGATTTTCACCCCACAAGACAGATTTTTAAATTCAGTTGTGCACTGGAACTGATATTGTCATGAAAGAAAACTACTGCTTGGTTACAGTTAAACTTTCTATATTTAACATGTTATAACATGGAAACTAATTACCGAACAAGAACATAACTTGGTAGCATTAATGTCAAGGACATGGGGAAGAGAAATAATGCAGAATCAATTCAATTAAAACACTTTTAATGTACTGCTACAATACACTATACCATTACATACCAGTACCATTACTGGTGACGGTGATGGAGGCTGTTATGAAAAGCTTGCGATATTATTCAAATCTGATATGGCAAGTTAACAGAACTTTTGATCCATGTGAGTAAAATTATTGTGTAAAATCGATAGTGCAGCTTCTTACAGAAGTCTCTTCAGGGTCTTCGGAGTCTTTCGCTTACATGTCAACATATTTACTCCCTAATAGTATTTGTTGTTCATAATAGGGGTAATTTTACTCTGTTCAGTGAAATGAACTTGCAAAATAGTGGAAGGAAAAACAATGTCCATGTAGACTATACATCCCTGCCTACGATTCAGAATGGAATTTCACATTCTGATCGAAAGTCTTTAACAGGTTGCTGCTAGACATCAGGCAGAAAACTGAAAATCCTAAGATATTAAAAAAATACAAAGTAAAAAAATTATTTTATTAGCCTCTCCTTCTATAATTATAATTAAACGTAATGTTTCGACTCAAGGATGCATATGCTAGTTAACACTAAGGTTCAAATTAACAGGGTTTTAATGTTACCATTATATGTAGGGCTGCCAGTACTCATTGTAAAATTCTGAAATGCTTTGTACGAAGTATGAGAGAAAAACAGCACTTGAATAAAAAAAACCATTTCTAGCTTTCAGGGTCATTACTTCCTTCCTCTGGGAAGATGAATACATGTTGTGACTGGAAATGAGGTGAAGATCACTTAGACCACCCGTATAGAACACTTATGTGACACATTCATGAGTACTGCTCCAAAGTTTGAGATCCAGGTCAGATTTAAGCAACACATTGAAGCAACTCAGAGGCTGAATGCTAGATAGGTTACCAGTAGTTTCAAACTATGTGCTAGTATTATTTTGTATAACACTATTGAGAAAATTTAGAAGGCATGAGAAATCAGGGCTCGGATGATAGACAGCCTTTCTTCCCTCTCTCTATTTGCAAGTGGAACGGTACCATTTGGTTGCTTGTGTAGTATGTATATACATAAAAATACGGAAGAAAATTGTGACTGCCTACTACATTAAGAAGTAATAGTTGAACTAACCTAAAGCTTCGTGATTTACTTCAAATGTTTTGTTCCACTGACACTTATTTGACAATCAGTGACTTGCATCTATAGCAGTCTTACAATTTGGAGATGTCAGTATTGCTTCGATCGATTAATATTCCCTCATTGAGCTCTTTTTATATTAAGATCACATAAAATGGATTTTTGAGAAACTACATACAGGAAGATGTGATTGGCATATAGCTGTTTGTTTACAGAAAAACAATGATCAAAATTTAAGCATATCGGTAAAAACACAGGGCAAGAGCACATATCTGGGCAAGAGCATTATACTGGATTTCGCCCCCCTTTTTCCTAGAAACCTTAACTGGAGTAACTTTATTTGTAGCATAGTCTGAGGTCTACATTAGGTTGAAAAGCGATAATTTCGTTGACAGTTGTGGAACACAGCGAATGAGAAATAAAGGTTGCAGTAACAGACAGACTTGTGTCTTTGCGTAATATTTGTTTGCGGCATATTTAAATGCACTTTCCCACATTTAACGCATTTCTCATAATAAAAAAAGATAAAACTACTAGGTCATCCCCAAAAAACATATATTAGAAAATGAACAAGCAGCCGACGTGTTTTTGATGCATATTACGTACAGATATCGTACACAAACTGGAAAAATGCAATGGGCGTTCCACTACGCATCCTTTACCATATTTGATTCGTTTTTCCGCATTTGCTACTGCTGGTATGGGTTCAAAGACAAATTTGTGCTGCAAACGTCTCAGTGGTAGTTAGCCTCCATTAGTAAGATGCAGTTAATGCATTAAAAACATTTAGACACATTGAATGAGATTTTCACTCTGCAGCGGAGTGTGCGCTGATATGAAACTTCCTGGCAGATTAAAACTGTGTGCCCGACCGAGACTCGAACTCGGGACCTTTGCCTTTCGCGGGCAAGTGCTCTACCAACTGAGCTACCGAAGCATGACTCACGCCCGGTACTCACAGCTTTACTTCTGCCAGTACCTCGTCTGGAAGGTAGGAGACGAGGTACTGGCAGAAGTAAAGCTGTGAGTACCGGGCGTGAGTCGTGCTTTGGTAGCTCAGTTGGTAGAGCACTTGCCCGCGAAAGGCAAAGGTCCCGAGTTCGAGTCTCGGTCGGGCACACAGTTTTAATCTGCCAGGAAGTTTCATTTACACACATTGTCCGCAATGCGTAATATGTGTTATGCTATAAATCACTCTGCCTTTCGACCAATAATTTGTAATCAGTTGGCTTCAATCAATCACGTACGACTCTAATATGTAACTTTGACTACGCTGCGGATTTATCATGTCACCATAATCCAGATTATTCGCATTTAAACCTTCTTTCTACATTTTATTCTGTTAACGGAAGCTTCATTCAAACAATCTGGATTGATTTGACATTCCAAAACAACAGCTGAAGGCAAGTCTGTATAAACACTGTAGCCAACGTGTGACGTCACTTAAGTCAACAGAGTTGTTTACAGGTCTAGTCACCAGGCAGCGCTGTCACGCTTTCAGCCTTTCTGATGACGTCATGAAGCGATTCCTCGGGGCCCGCGAGACGCACGTCTCATACCTCACCTGTCATTCAAGAACATCTTTGCCTCTGTACTTCCGTCTCGACTGACATCTCTACCCAAACTCTTTGCTTTACATATGTCTGCTTGTGTCTGTTATGTGTGGATGGATATGTGTGTGTGTGCTAGTGTATACCCGTCCCTTTTTCCCCCCAAGGTAAGTCTTTCCGCTCCCGGGATTGGAATGACTCCTTATCCTCTTCCTTAAAACCCACATCCTTTCGTCTTTCCCTCTCCTTCCCTCTTTCCTGATGAAGCAGCTGTGGTTGCGAAAGCTTGAAATTTGTGTGTGTGTTTGTGTCTGTTATTGTTTCTATCAACGTACCAACGCTTTCATTTGGTAAGTTACAGAATCTTTATTTTTTGATATATTTTTCCCATGTGGAATGTTTCCCTCTATTATATAAATATGCTAAAGAGTAGACTGAAGTAATTATTAATAGAGAAGTGTTGTTACTCTATAGAGGACTTTTAAGTTGTGATGCCATCTTGGAAAACAGTGTATACAGACAATGTCTCCGATCTATCAATGGTATGAAAGAATGTAATTATACACTGTATTATGTGTAATGTACTAATATAAATATAAGCTAAATTGTGTTACACTATAGAGGAATCTACTTGTAGTGCCCTTTGGAAAATAATGTGTACAGACATGTGTCAGATCCATATGTTGTTATGAAAAAATGTAAATATTTTACTGTATATGTGTAATGTAATCTATACACTGTATTATGTGTAATGTACTAATATAAACATAAGCTAAATTGTGTTACACTATAGAGGAATCTACTTGTAGTGCCCTTTTGGAAAATAATGTGTACAGACATGTGTCAGATCCATATGTTGTTATGAAAAAATGTAAATATTTTACTGTATATGTGTAATGTAATCTAAATTTTCCTGACGATGTCCAAAAACTTTTTGTTATATGGACAGAAAATAAATAAATAAATAGAAAAGGAAATCAATGGAAACAGCAATTGAATCATTAACAGAATTTATTGTACAGCCCACAGACAACCAGATAGTAAGTGTCTGGGATTTTTCTTGACTTATCCAAAGCTTTTGACACAATTAATCATGCATCCTACTAAAGAAACTTGAGAATACTAGTATTCATGGAGAAGCAGCAGACTGGATAACTTCTCAGTAACAGGAGGCAATGTGTAATAATTAACAACTCAAACGGATCAAAAGTTAGAAGCACTAAGTATGGTGTACCTCAGGGGTCTGTTGTGCGACCTATCCTTTTCAATTTATTTGTAAATAATGTACAAACATATCAAAAAGAAAATAAGATAGTGTATGCAGATGATATGACTGTGCTAAATATTTCCAACAACTTTGAAGCACTTGAGAAGAACACTTTCATATCAGTCAATAATATAGCACAGTGGCTCATGGGCAATGAGTTTCAACACTAAACAAAAGGAAGAACACATAGATGTTTTTCTTCATGAAAAATAACTGTAAGAAGTACATCCAGTTAAGTTTTTAGCCATAGCAGTAGACAGTGAGCTAAATTGGAAGCAGCAGATAAATGCTGTATCTAACAAGCTAAGCTCAGTGATATTTTTCATGAAACAACTGGCTCAGTATGCACATCAAGACCTCTTGTGTGCACTATCTGTCATGGAGTTTTTGAACCATGGTATCACAGTATGGGGGAATTCAACCATCACAGGAATGGAAAAAATTACACACTTCAGAAGACAGCCAGTTGAATTATACTGAAATGGATACAAAAAGGAATCTTGTAGAAACTGTTTCAAATAACTTAACATTTTGATGTTTTCATTCCTGTAAGTATTCACGACCGTTTATGACTGTGTTACGAGATCCTGCAAAAATGGAGACCAGTGAGACTATTCATCCTCATAACACAAGGTACAGAAAACAATTGCAGTGCATTTCACACAGACTTCAAATGTTTGAAAAAGGACCTGAATAAGCCAGTATAAAATTAATGCAAGCATTGCCAAGGGACTTACAAAACCTCAAAACTGAGGAGATGTTCCCATCATTCCTAAAAAAGTTTTTGAAAGAAGAAGAATTCTATAGTGCACCTGAGTTCTTGAGCAGACAACAAGGATAAGTTCATACTGTGAATGATAAATGTCATGTACAATATTAAGAGAAACTAGAATTACAAATTAGTGTAAGGAACTAAACTAGAATTAGAACTACTCACGTGCAATATAAAACAATGGAAACTCCAGGTAGGAATATCAACAGTGTAGGAAAAGATGGATTGCTACTTACCGTAATCAGACAGGCACAATTAAAAGACACTTACATTAACCTTTTGGCCACAGCCTTCATCAGTGAAAGAGAAACACACACCATTCATACAAGCATTACTCATGCACACATGACCGCCAACTCAAGTATCTCTGGCCAGAATGAAACTATCACATGGGATACAAGCAGCGCTCTGGAGGGGGCAGAGAAAGGGAAGGGACATCCTAGTCCATCCCTATGCCACTTCCAATTCTAGCCCTTTGCCACAATGATTATATCCCTGTTTAAGAGCCAGTTGCAAAACCTGCGAAATCCATCCACCAAGAACTTCCTATTCCACTCCTGACATGGGTTTATCCTATGCCATCACACGATGGGCCACCTGTGAAAGCAGGTATGTCATTTACCAGCTCTGCTGCAATCATTGCACAGGCTTTTATATTGGTATGTCTGCCAGCCAGCAGTCAACCAGGATGAATGGCCACTGCCAAACAATGGCCAAGAACAAAGTAGATTATCCTCAGGCACAACATGCAGCTGAACGTAACACACGTGATTTCAATGGCTGCTTCAGTGCCCGAGCCATCTGGATCCTTCCCTTCACCACCAACTTTTCCGCACTGTGCAGATGGAAATTATTCTTGCAGGACATTCTCTGCTCCTGTAATTATCCCGGCCTCAACCTATGCTAACATACTGTCCCCAGACCAACAACCCAATAGTTTCCACTCCCTCTGCCCTATCATCTTCTCCCCATTCTCGTCTCCCTCTCTGTTTATTTGCCACCCTCTGCCAGTGCATCTGCCTATCTTTCTCTGCTCCTCTCCTTTTTTCCCCATCTCCCTGGCCCACAACCTCCTGGCACTGTGCTGTTGGCATTCTAGTCCCTGCGCACTCTACCAGACAGCTTTCATCTCTCTCCCCACCAGTACACTACTATCCCTTCCCCTTCCCTGCCCCCTCCAGACTGCTGCTTGTATACCACATGATAGCTGCATTCTGGCCCTGGATGCTGGAGTTAGTAGGCATATGTGCATGAGATATGCTTGCTTGTGTGTATGAATGGTGTGTGTCTCTCTTTTACTGATGAAGGCTGTGTCTGAAAACTTTATGTAAGTGTCTTAATTGTGCCTATCTACAACTTAACGTGTCTTCTTTATGGTAAGCAGCAATCTGTCTTTTCCTACATGTACAATATAAGATTCACAAAAATGTATTTTCAACTCTGGTGTAAATCATTTAGCTGTTGTATTTATTACTATGTAGCCTGTTATATGTATATTGTTTAGACATAAGCAAAATGATGTGTCCTATATTACAAGTATGTAGCTGTACAAAAGGTAGTGTATGGGACCAATAAAAATCACAATCATAATTTTATAGTCCTGGGGGAACAATTCTTACTAAACATTTGCACATTGCTGTGGAATCATGACAGTTGATGTACACTGCCTATACTGGCAGGACATCATCAGTCTGTGGGGGACCAAGCCCTTCACTTAATTAACCACTGTTTGCTGAGATACTTAAGATTTTAATGTGTTCTTTTCTGTTTTGTACTGTATTTTTGTTTTTGAATTAATATGGATAAGCTGAAAGACGCAGGAGCAACTAAAGGAAATTTCATTGAGGTTATCTCATAAATGTATACTAATTTCAATTTGATTTGAAAAGAATTCCAAGAACAAACAAAATCCTTTTAGTACTTTGACTTGCAGTATGGAGGGGTTGTATGGTAGTTCACTTCAAACAGTCCAGAGAGTGTGTACAGAAGCATGGGAAATTGAGCCCTGTGTTGTTTAAGCATGGATATTGTAGCCTCAGAGGGAAAATATTAGTGGAAAAACACTGATTTAGATGATTACTGGAAGAATATGTTTACCACATTATTTTACAATTCTACAATTGTGATAAGTATCCCACCAGTGTAAAAGTGACAGATATCTTGAACAACCAGGGGTTGCCTTTAATTGAACAACCAGGGGTTGCCATTAATTAAGTCTAATTCTGAAATCTTAGTAATTCAGATACAGAAAATGCAGTGATGGAAGA
Source organism: Schistocerca serialis cubense (assembly GCF_023864345.2). Taxonomy (NCBI): domain Eukaryota; kingdom Metazoa; phylum Arthropoda; class Insecta; order Orthoptera; family Acrididae; genus Schistocerca; species Schistocerca serialis. The sequence goes on along the minus strand of NC_064642.1, from coordinate 627,271,547 downwards.
TAGAGAGATCTAAAATTTGTCTTTGATTCATAATCAAAACGTCTTCGGTCCCGGTTTCGAATCATGCCACTGCTTAAATTTTGATTAATAATCAGCACTGGCAGCTGAAGACTTCCAGCATAAGAAATCATCCCTCATTCTGCCAACGGCCTTGTCAAAGAGGGCAGAGGAGCGGGCAGAGGTTCAGGGCACTCTCTTGTCCTAGGTGTGGGAAACTGCCCCTAAAGGCAGAAGAATCAGCAATGATCAACGGCATGAGGATGCAGAAGGCAATGGAAACCAATGCATTAAAGACACATAATATGTATCCACAGGACATGTGGTCTGTAATTGAGGAAGTGTCATGATGATCTTTCCATTGGCAAAAGATTCCAGAATAGTCCCCATTTGGATCTCCGGGAGAGGACTGACAAGGGGGAGGTTACCATGAGAAAAAGATTGAATAATCAATGAAAGCATAATGTTGTATAAGTCGGGGTGTGGAATGTCAGAAGCTTGAATGTGGTAGAGAAACTAGAAAATCTTAAAAGGGAAATACAAAGGCTCGATCTTGATATAGTAGGGATCAGTGAAGTGGAGTGGAAAGAAGACAAGGATTTTTGGTCAGATGAGTTTAGGGTAATATCAACATCAGCAGAAAGTGGTATAATGGGAGTAGGAGTCATTATGAATAGGAAGATAGGGCAGAGAGTGTGTTACTGTGAACAGTTCAGTGACAGGATTGTTCTTATCAGTTTCGACAGCAGACCAACACCAACAATGATAGTTCAGGTATACATGCTGATGTCGCAAGCTGAAGATGAAGAGATAGAGAAAGTCTATGAGGATATTGAAAGGTTAATACAGTATGTAAAGGTGGGATGAAAATCTAATAGCCATGGGGGACTGGAATGCAGTTGTAGGGGAAGAAGTAGAAGGAAAGGCTACAGGAGAATATGGGCTTGGGACAAGGAGAGATAGGAGAAAGACTAATTGAGTTCTGTAACAAGTTTCAGATAGTAATAGCGAATACTCTGTTCAAGAACCATAAGAGGAGGAGGTACACTTGGAAAAGGCTGAGTGATGCAGGAAGATTTCAGTTAGATTACATCATGATCAGACAGAGATTTTGAAATCAAATACTGGATTGTAAGGTATACCCAGGAGCAGATATAATCTTAAATCACAATATGGTGGTGATGAATAGCTGAAGTTTAAGACATTAATCTGGAAGAAGTGGGATACAGAAGTACTAAGGAATGACGAGATACAATTCAAGTTCTCCAAGGCTATAGATACAGCAATAAGAAATAGCTCAGTAGTCAGTACAGTTGAAGAGGAATGGATATCTCTAAAAAGAGCCATCACAGAAGTTGGGAAGGAAAGCATAGGTACAAAGAAGGTAACTGCAAAGAAACCATGGGTAACAGAAGAAATTCTTCAATTGCCCAATGAAAAGGAGGAAGTACAAAATTGTGAAGACATCAAAAAAGAGATGACTGTTGGAAGGACAAACTCAACATACAGGAAAGTCAAAACAACCTTCGCTGACATTAAAAGCAAGGGTGATAACATTAAGAGAGCAACGGCAATTCCACTGTTAAATGCTGATGATAGAGGGGATAGGTGGAAAGAATATATTGAAAGACACTATGAGGGGGAAGATCTGATGTGATAGAAGAAGAAACAGGAGTCAATTTAGAAGAGATAGAGGATCCAGTATTAGAACCAGAATTTAAAAGAGCTTTGGAGGACTTAAGATCAAATAAGGCAGAAGGGATAGATAACGTTCCATCAGAATTTCTAAAATCATTGGGGGAGTGGCAACAAAAGACTATTCATGTTGGTGTTTAGAATGTAAGAGTCTGGCGACATACCATTTCAGAAAAGTGTCATCCACACAATTCCGAAGACAGCAAGAGCTGACAAGTGTGAGAATTATTGCACAATCAGCTTAACAGTTCATACATCCCAGTTGCTTACAAGAATAATATACCAAAGAATGGAAAAGAAAATTGAGGATGCGCTAGATGACAATCAATTTGGCTTTAGGAAACGTGAAGGCATGAGAGAGGCAATTCTGATGTTGCGGTTAATAATGGAAACAAGACTAAATAAAAATCAAGACACGTTCATAGGATTTGTCAACCTGGAAAAAGCATCCGACAATGTAAAATGGTGCAAGGTGTTCGAAATTCTGAAAAAAGTAGGGGTAAACTATAGGGAGAGACAGGTCAAACCAGAACAGAAGAGAATCGAAGCATTTAAGATGTGGTTCTACAGATGGATGTTGAAAATTAGGTGGACTGATAAGGTAGGGAATGAGGAGGTTCTGCACAGAATCGGAGAGGAAGGGAACACGTGGAAAACACTGATAAGGAGAAGAGACGGGATGATAGGACATCGGTTAAGACATGAGGGAATAACTTACATGGTACTAGAGGGAGCTGTAGAGGGCAAAAACTGTAGAGGAAGACAGAGATACAGAGATTGGAATACATCCAGCAAATAATTGAGGACCTAGGTTGCAAGTGCTACTCTGAGATGAAGAGGTTAGCACAGGAGAGGAATTCGTGGCAGACCACATAAAATCAGTCAGAAGGCTGAAAAAAAGGTAATGTTTTCTGAAATATGCAAAACAGCATAAAATTAAATCATTGGCTACTTAACTGTGTACAATCAACTGTGCAAGATTTGATTGTATGCATATATTCTAAAATTTTGGAAGGAGATGGCTTTCCAAGAGTAAAATTTCCAAGAAAATGACTGCTCTGAAATAGCATTTTCCAGTATACTGTACATTTGCTAGAATACAACTGAAAACCAGTATTGTTTATTAACAGCCAGGAAGTTTCATATCAGCACACACCCTGCTGCAGAATGAAATACTCTTTCTGGAAACAACACCAGACTGTGATTCAGCCGCATCTCCACAGTATCCTTTCTTTCAGGGGTGCTAGTTCTGCAAGTTTTACAGAAGAACTTCTTGAAGTTTGGAAGGCAGGAGGTGAGGTGCTTCTGGAAGTAAAACCACGAGATGAGTCATGAGTCATGCTTGGGTAGTTCAGTCAGTAGAGTACTGTCTGCAAAAGGTGAAGGTTCAGGGATTGAGTCTATGTCCAGCAGACAGTTTTAATCCACCAGAAAGTTTCAACTATTTTATATTTTGTCCCTCATCGTGCATCACACATCTAAATACTGTTCACTAGCTTTTCTCCCTTTTATTTCTCCTCACCACGATTCATCAACTTATGGCGGAAAACTGACCAGGCTGCCCATGTTTTAAATGTTGAACTGGGGTTACAACTGACATGCGGAGTTAATGAATGCTTAAATGTTACATTTAATCAAAGTTGAAACTTCTCCACAAACTGACAGATGATATACAGTTTTCTTACAGTATACAGTATACTTCTCACAAAAATATCTAAATAAAAACAGAAAGCTTGAACAGTGGAGTTATAACATCTAGTCTGCTACAGCATTGTTGGATTGTTGAAGCAAATACAGGCTTACTATTTGTTTAAAGGCTTGTAATTTCTGACAGCTGATTGTAAGTGATAATGTGATTGTGGGGAAACATGAAGAAAGTGTGGAATGGGTAATTTCCTTACTTGCCCTTCCAGTTACCCCTTTTCTGCTCCTAAGTAAAATCAAAATCTAACATTCATCCAGGACCACTCACACTTGGATGTGGAGCTGAATGGAAAGTGATCCAGAAATGTTAGGCTGCATAGAATTGTGCTAAATATATTTGACTGCAGCTAGAAAAAAAGAAGACACAAATATGATCTTTGCTTGCTTGTTAAGTGCCATGTGTTTTTAATAAAGCTTTTCCAAGGGAAACTAGAAAAACCAATCCATTGTATTATATTGACCAGTGGCTAGTCATTTTCCATGCAAGAAGGTGGATTAAAGAGATTTTGTGATATGTAATACAGATACATGGGTGATTCAAAATAAGATCTGAACAGAACATCAAATCTTCAGGTATTTGATGTGAAAAAATGTAGATTCAGATGTTCTCTAGTTCTTTGAGAAACTCATTGAGAATTTTGAGTAATATCACATTTGAAAATAATACTTACATACTGCTTCAGATTTTGTAATACGAGATTACAGATTTTAGATGTGTGCTGCTGTTACAAGAAAACTAATATTCTATAGGGATACAGACTTGAAGTATATGGGGGGGACTGATGAAGACTTGGGAAGGTATGCTTTGAACACCACACCAGACACCTGTGAGTTATGGAAACAGAGTTTTTCTTCATCTTCCCCTAAATGTATTTCGAAATAATGTATCCTGAAAGTTTTATTCTTTGAACTGCTTTGAGGACAACACAAAATGTATTGTTTCATTCATACATATTGATAACAGCAAACTTACTGATTAGATAATCTTCACAGCAACCTCTTAAGACAGCTGTGGGATATTTCATAATGTGATTTCCCCAACACACTATTCATGTGTATTGATTACTTGCTACCAGATTGTATTTTATTGGGAAATCCATTGGGAAAATAATGAGTTTCTATCACAGTAGTGACTGATGGTTGAAAATGACAACTCACTTTTACTGTCACTGAAAACAAAATCTGATAGTCCAGAAAATGCTGTTCTAATGGCATGAAGAATTGAATTAGTACAAAAACTGCTGCTGCGATGATTGTGTTAGTTGAATCCATTCCCATTTCAAAAAAGTGTGTGTACATGGTGGTGGGGAGAGGTTTGAGTTACAGTCATGTACATAAGATTATAAAGGCAGTAACATATATATATATATAAATGCAAGTTGTACATGTTTCACTCTTTGACAGTGCAGGTGAAAGACCACAAATCTGTATTTAAGGAGATAATTCTGCTGCATTTCACTGTGTGGTCAGTTATAGAGTCTTATGAACATCAATTTTGTGCCTACAAAATCACAAAATGAACAAACAAATACTTAGATGTCACATTTAATATTGTAGGAGATTAATGTGATATTTAACGTAAAACGGAGATGTTGAACATCTTCTATTGCCAATCAAGAGAAATGTTGCTTTGCCATTATCTTGAATGGTGTTAATTTCTTGAACAGTAGTAAGCATCTCTTGTATTGCGGCGTATCCAATTCAAGAATTCGGTCACTCTGCTGAAGACACCAGGCATGTTTGGTCGTGCACAACCAATACCCCATGATACTACACCTGGAAGAGAACAGAAACGAACAGTAGTTACAACTTATACAACCATATGTCCTCATGTTATAATTATTGACCACAGATACATTTTTTTTACTTTTTGAGTAAAACTACCACAATTTGCCACTAAGTTATTTGTAATTCATTTATTTTGCACTATTGCAATTTTGGCTTTTTGGCTATAATCAAATGCAAAAGTGAAGTGAGCCATTAAATAACTGACATGTCTGAATGACATGTCATCAACAGAATATTACAACACATATGTGGTCATATAAACCAGTTGTCACCTTATAAGATCTGAATGTGAATTATAAACAGTTACTATAGCACAGCAGTCACACTTTTAACATACTGTGCTGTGCTAATGGTGCCAGTACAGTGTGTCAGTGCATTAGCTGCCATTTTAGATTAGATTAAATTTACTTTCATTCCAATTGACCCGTAGTGAGGAGGTCCTCCAGGATGTAGAACATGTCAGAAAAACAATAATACATGACAAATATTTACAACTGAAACAAATAAGCTAATGTACCTTCACAGGTCCCAAGTGGAATGATCATCATTTTTTTTAATGAATGCTATATGAAAGAATCATTTTAAAAACACTAATGCACTGAATTTAATATAAAAAAAGTTTTATTTATTTATAAGGTAATAAACATGTAATAGAACTACTACTATACTTATTTACAATGAACACATTACTGCATTGAAATGGTGCAGAAGTTAAGGTTGTCCTGACACACACACACACACACACACACACACACACACACACACACACACACACACACACACATTTTTACAATGAACATGTTACTGATATATATATATATATATAAGATGCTATAACTTACCACCAAACGAAAGTGTTGGTATGTTGATAGAGACAATAACAAACACAAACACACACACCAATTTCAAGCATTCGCAACCCACGGTTGCTTCATCAGGAAAGAGGGAAGGAGAGGGAAAGACGAAAGGATGTGGATTTTAAGGGAGAGGGCAAGGAGTCATTCCAGTCCCTGGGAACAGCAAGACTTACCTTAGGGGGGAAAAGGACAGGTATACACTCACACACACACACACACACACACACACACACGTCCATCTGCACATATACAGCCACAAGCAGACATATGTAAAGGCAAAGAGTTTGGGCAGAGATGTCAGTCAAGGCGGAAATACAGAGGCAAAGATGTTGTTGAATGACAGGTGAGGTATGAGTGGCGGCAACTTGAAATTAGCGGAGGTTGAGGCGTGGTGGATAATGGGAAGAGAGGATATATTGAAGGGCAAGTTCCCATCTCCAGAGTTCTGATAGGTTGGTGTCAGTGGGAAGTATCCAGATAACCCGGATGGTGTAACACTGTGCCAAGATTTGCTGGCCGTGCACCAAGGCATGTTTAGCGCCAGAGTGATCCTCGTTACCAACAAACATTATCTGCCTTTGTCCGTTCATGCGAATGGACAGTTTGTTGCTAGTCATTCCCACATAGAAAGCTTCACAGTGTAGGCAGGTCAGTTGGTAAATCACGTGGGTGCTTTCACACGTGGCTCTGCCTTTAATCGTGTACACCTTCCGGGTTACAGGACTGGAGTAGGTGGTGGTGGGAGGGTGCATGGGACAGGTTTTACACCTGGGGCAGTTACAAGGGTAGGAGCCAGAGGGTAGGGAAGGTGGTTTGGGGATTTTATAGGGATGAACCAAGAGGTTACTGAGGCTAGGTGGACGGCGGAAAGACACTCTTGGTTGAGTGGGGAGGATTTCATGAAGGATGGATCTCATTTCAGGGCAGGATTTGAGGAAGTCATGTCCCTGCTGGAGAGCCACATTCAGAGTCTGATCCAGTCCCAGAAAGTATCATGTCATGTCTGCTTGTGTCTGTATATGTGCGGATGGATATGTGTGTGTGTGTGTGTGTGTGTGTGTGTGTGTGTGTGTGTGTGCGAGTGTATACCTGCCCCTTTTTCCCCCAAAGGTAAGTCTTTCCACTCCTGGGATTGGAATTCAATACCAACGCTTTCATTTGGTAAGTTACAGCATCTTTGTTTTTAGATATATTTTTCCCACGTGGAATGTTTCCCTCTATTATACTCATATCATTAATTTGAACCCAACAATTACGTTTGTTATTGTCACTGTTGCATTTTGAAATCTTTTCTGTCAGCTTACTTTCTCTTTTTGTTTGTGCAAGTAGTTTCACTTTGTATTCACCTTCTCCTTTTTACCGTAATATACCACACAATTTCATCCTGCATATATATACTCAATAATACGCAACTTACTTCCAAACCATAACCAAAAATTTTTTTCCACTTTCAACACTACTTTCAACAACCATTTTGGCTAGTTCTAACAACTTACGCTATATTTCCATTTCCATTTTTCCCACATCACTGATCATTTTTTAGCCGCTTCCCACAGGTTTTAACATCATTATTTAAAACCACTCTTTTTAATACATTTACACGCAGTTTTTTCGAAATTTTCCCGAATTTCTCCACCCTTTAACGTGTTTTGTGGGCAACACAACCACCTAACCTTTGTTGTTTACCAACCTAAGTTCACCACAGGATCAACATAGCTCAGCTTTAACCAACACTTTTTCAAGATATGTCTGCTTATGTCTGTACATGTGCGGATGGATGTGTGTGTGTGTGTGTGAGTGTATACCTGTCCCTTTTTCCCACGAGGTTAAGTCTTTCCGCTCCCGGGATTGGAATGACTCCTTACCCTCTCCCTTAAAACCCACATCCTTTTGTCTTTCCCTCTCCTTCCCTCTTTCCTGATGAAGCAGCCGTGGGTTGCAAAAGCTTGAAATTTGTGTGTGTGTGTTTGTGTTTGTTTTTGTCTCTATCAACATACCAACGCTTTCGTTTGGTAAGTTACAGCATCTTTGTTTTTAGATATATTTTTGCCACATGGAATGTTTCCCTAAAAATCAGTTGGTTCTACTGAGAAATTCATCAATGGAGTAGAAGGAGTTGGCCACCAATAAACCCTTTAGGCTTTTCTTAAACTGAATTTCATTGGTTGTTAAGCTTTTTATGGCTGCTGGCAAGTTATTGAAAATGTGTGTTCCTGAATAATGCACTCCTTTTGTACAAGAGTAAATGACTTTAAATCCTTGTGAAGATTATTCTTATTTCTAGTACTGATTCCATGAATTGAGCTGTTGGTTTGAAAAAGTGATATATTTTTAATGACAAATTTCATTAAGGAATAAATATATTGGGAAGCAGTAGTTAGTATCGCTAGTTCCCTAAACAAGCTTCTGCAGGATGTTCTTGAGTTCACACCACATATAACTCTTACTGCACGTTTTTGTGCCTGGAAAACTTTAGCTTGGCTTGATGAATTACCCCAAAAAATAATCCCATATGACAGTATGGAATGAAAGTAAGCATAGTATGCCGGCTTTTTCATTTTTATATCCCCCTATGTCTGAAACAATTCACATTGCAAATAGAGATTTGTTAAGACACTTCAGCAGTTCTGTGTGTGCTCCTCCCAGTTGTATTTATTATCAAGCTGTAATCCCAAGAATTTAACACTGTCCACTTCTTCCATCTGCTTGTCATCGTATGTTAGACATATACTCTTGGGACACCCCTTACAAGTTCTGAACTGCATGTAGTGTGTTTTTTCAAAGTTTAGTGACAAAGAATTGGCTAGGAACCAGTGATTAATGTCCACAAATATTTTATTGGCTGATCTTTCTAAGACTACACTTGATTTGCTATTTATTGCAATGTTTGTATCATCGGCAAACAAATCGAACTTGGCATCTGGTAATGTTACTGATGAAAGGTCATTGATATACACAAGAAAAAGTAAGGGCCCTAAGATGGAATCTTGCATGACCCCACATGTAATTAGTTCCCAGTTGGATGATGCCTGATAGCTTGATACATGTCTCTTTCCTAATAACACCCTTTGTTTCCTGCCAGAGATATAAGATTTGAACCATTTTGCAGCATTTCCTGTTACATCATAATATTGTAATTTACTTAAAAGGATATTGTGATTTACACAGTCAAATGCCTTTGACAGATCACGAAATATACCAGTTGCCTGCAATTTTTTGTCTAATGAATTAAGCACATTTACACTGTAAGTGTAGATTGCCTTCTCAATATCATAACCCTTTGGAAATCTGAACTGTGACTTTGACAGTATGTTATTTGAGATAAGATGGTTATAAAGCCAATTATACATTATTTTTTCTAAAATTTTTGAGATTGCTGGCAAAAGTAAAATTGGATGGAAATTTGATGCTATTTCTTTATCTCCCTTCTTAAATAGTGACTTAACTTCAGCATCTTTCAACCACTCAGGAAATATTCCTCTGATAAACAACTGATTACACAGATAGCTTAATATGTTACTTAACTCAGAAGCACATTCTTTAATTAACTTTGTTGATATTTCATCATACCCACTAAATGTTTTTCATTGTAAAGATTTTGTGATGGACATTATGTCTGCTGGTGTAGTTAGGGTCAAATTCATATTATGGAAGTTACTTGAAATGTCTGGTATGAGGTATTCCACAGCAGCTCAGTGTGTTAAAGTGTGTCTACTGTGCATAATGTTGAAGGGTGCCCATATCTGGGGGAAGGAGGGGTCACAGCTCCCCCTACCCTAGCTCTCAGGGAAAGGAAAAAAAAAATGTGTTCTAGCTAGGTGTTGTTCTTTCAGGAAAATGACTTAAAATTCAATATTACACAGGTTTCTAGCAGGGTTGGAACTGTATCTTTTTTATGACTACTTATAAGTTGCCATTCACCTGCCAAAATATTCAAAGTACTTTGTACGCCCCTCCCCCTACAAATTACTGTGTGGGCACTCTTGATAATGTCAGTTGTAATAGCTGTTTATAATCACTCAGATTTTATGATGCGATGACTGGTGTATGTGACCACATGTGTAGTAATATGTCATTCAGACTTGACAGATATTTAACGTCTTCTTTCACCTTTGCACTTGTTAATGGATATAAAGCCCCAATTACAATAATGTGAAATAGAGAATGAATAAATAAATAACATACAGTCAAATGGTGCAATTTCATTCAAAATGTACTATAAAATGAAATGAGTCCATACAGGTGGTGTAAATCTGATCACTTACTTATTTTTCAACATTTTGATATCTGACAAAATTCATTTGCTACACTCATGAAGTAAATGCATCCATACAAAAACTTCTGCAGGCATCAGATACTTCCAGTGCGTAATTAGTGGTGTAATATTTTTATTTGTGTATGAACATCTCAAGTGCTAATGTTTCATTTTTTAGTTAATTTTTAATAACTCTTAGACACTATGAATCCATAATTACAAAATTGCATTTTTGTTGCATGAAATTGATCATGTGAGTGTGCAAGAAGGTTCTAGGACCAACCTGGAAATCCAACCCATAATTTCTTTAAATGCCGTGAAGGCTGTCAAATCAAGAAAAGCAAAGCTTTAGAACAATATTAAATGACAATCTCAGGGACAGATACAAGTAAAAAATAAGTGACCAATCAGCATTATCCAACATTTTGGAAAAAATCTGATTGAAGGAATATTGTGTTGTGTGAAATGGGGGTTTCCTTTGAGGAATAATGATGTTAGAAAGATCATACAGTTATCTCTTAATCAAGCAGGGTGGAATGAAAACGATTTCATGACAGTGAATCTGGTTATGAGTAGTAAATGTCCTCTGAAAAGAAATAAGGAAATAGCAATCAAAGTAAGTGAAAATATAAAGGAAGCAAGGGCAGCAGTTACTCGAGAAACAGTGAAAGTAATAGTGAAGTGAGATCCTGAAAGGATTGTGGATAGTTCTGTGTCAAGTATCATTGTAATGATAGCAGTAGCTGCAGATGGTATAACCCACCAATGCTACATCTAGTTTATAGGTAAAAAAACATCTCTTACTTCAACTTAAGGATGTTGAAATGATGCAGGTTATAATAAGAATCAGAGTGGTTGGTTTGACCTAACAACATCTGAATAATGGTTTATTCAGATTGTCTTGCCTTATATCCAGAACTTACAGAGTGCAAATCTGATTATAGGTTACAATGTCTCAAATCGTCTGCCATTTAACATGATTAAACTGTACCAGGAACATGGCACTGAATTTGTGCTCCCACCACCTAACTCTCCTCATTTGTGTCAACCTTTTAATGTGGCCTTCTTTAGATCTCTAAAACTTTCCTGGAGAATTGTGCTAGGTGCCTGGAAAAGAAAGAATAGAGCAGTGGTAGCAAAATACAAATTTCCAAGGTTGTTGAAAGTAGTCTTTGAAAAGATAGCTATATCTGGGTTCAGGAATCTTTCCTTCCTGCCCCAATAGTCATTTCACAAATTTCTTAAGAAACAGGCACACATGACATTCACTCACTAGAAGTTTTTTTGGACAGCAGTCTTTCAAATTCAATTGAAACAGGTGCACTAAATAGCTTAGTGTCAATGGCATGGAATAATATATGTCAAATTCAAATGAAGGAATGATCAAGCAGAAGGATTAAGATGGTCCAGAATTCAACAGAAGTGATTTTACCATAGTGAAATTTCCTGTGAGAAGGAGGTTCAGGTTTTTTATTGATAAAAATGATGACATCTCTAATGACATGAAATGACATTTCTGAGCAAGAAAATTGGTGATGGCAATGTTTACTTTGCCTTTCTGGTAACTGAAGATGCAGATGAGGTAGAAACAGCCCAAATTATTAAAAAAGTTGTGCCAGGACACAGAAGATGAGGTAAATATATACACATACCAAAAAAAGTTTTGCATCACCTTGGTTCTGAGAGTTCCGGAACCTGTACAGAAAATTGGAATAGAGATTAACATAAACATCATTTCCGCCCTTTTCATTGCTCATGAAAGCCACACATTGCATGTTGTACCACCATACAGCGAGACCTTCAGAGGTGGTGTTCCAGATTGCTGTACACACCGGTACCTCTAATACCCAGTAGCAAGTCTTCTTGCATTGATACATGCCTGTATTCATCATGGCATACTATTCACAAGTTCATGAAGGCACTGTTGGTCCAGATTGTCCCACTCCACAATGGCAATTCGGCGTAGGTCACTCAGAGTGGTTGGTGGGTCACATCGTCCATAAACAGCCCTTTTCATTCTAACCCAGGCATGTTCGATAGGGTTCATGTGCGGAGAACATGCTGGCCATTTTAGTTGAGCGATGTTGTTATCCTGAAGGAAGTCATTCAGAAGTTGTGCATGATGGGGGCACGAATTGTCATCCATGAAGATGAATGCCTCACCAGTATGCTACTGATATGGTGCACTATCGGTTGGAGCATGGCATTTACGTATCATTCAGCCATTACGGCGCCTTCCATGACCACCAGCAGTGTACTTTGGCCCCACATAATGCCACCCCAAAACAGCAGGGAACCTCTGCCTTGCTGCACTTGCTGGACAGTGTGCCTAAGATGTTCAGCCTGACGGGGTTGCCTCCAAATATGTCTCCGACAATTGTCTGGTTGAAGGTATATGTGACACTCATTGGTGAAGAAAACATGATGCTAGTCCTGAGCAGTCCATTTGGCATGTTGTTGGATCCATCTGTACTGCTCTTCATGATGTCATGGTTGCAAAGATGGACCTTGCAATGGACGTTGGAATTGATGTTGCACATCGGGAGTGAAGTTGCACATCATGCAGCCTATAGCACAAAGTTTGAGTCGTAACACGACATCCTGTGGCTGCACAAAAAGCATTTTCAACATGGTGGTGCTGCTTTCAGGGTCCCTCCAAGCCATAATCCATAGGTAGCAGTCATCCACTGCAGTGGTAGCCCTTGAGCAGCCTAAGTGAGGCATGTAATCAACAGTTCCTGTCTCTCTCTGTATCTCCTCCATGTCTGAACAACATCGCTTTGGTTTACTCAGAGATGCCTGTTGATAGCCCTTCCTGGTATAAAGTAACAATGCGGAAGCTATCAAACTGTGGTACTAACCATCTAGGCATGGTTCAACTACAGACAACACGAGCTGTGTACCTTCGTCCTGTTGGAATGACTGGATATGATCGGCTGTCAGTCACCCTCCGTCTAATAGGCGCTGCTCATGCATGATTGTTTACATCTTTGGGCAGGTTTAGTGACATCTCTGAACAGTCAAAGGGACTGTGTCTGTGATACAATATCCACAGTCAGCGTCTATCTTCATGAGTTCTCGGAAATTGAGTGATGCAAAACTTTTTTTGATGTGTGTATTTTAAGGAAGTTTGACTTCATTTTTCATACAAAACAATTTAGTGATTGGATTTACCCCACCTTGTGAGGTGAAACTGATCAACCATTAAATTAAAATAATAACTGCTGTTATAAATTAAAAATAAAGTAGTACATGAATATAACATCATCAAGGCAGTACAATTAACACTTCAAATATTGTACTGTAAAATCACTACAGTGAATGGATGATATTTAAAAAAAAACTGCTATTTGAATTCCGCCCAGCTTATGGCACATTAGAACTGTGGTTCCCAATAAATGCAAATATCAGATACTAATTTATTGTGTTTTTACAACTCATCCATCTCTCACTGAGGATGGAATGTGTTTTAACTAGTCACACTTTTTTCCTCAATAATCCAAAAGAGCTGTATTTGTTGCCTATAACCATTGTGTCATAAATTAGTATGTGCTCTATATGAATATACATAAATTTATTTTAATAATCAGAGATACCCCCCCCCCCCCCCTCCCGCCATGAACCATGGACCTTGCCGTTGGTGGTGAGGCTTGCGTGCCTCAGCGATACAGATAGCCGTACCGTAGTTACAACCACGAGGGAGGGGTATCTGTTGAGAGGCCAGACAAACGTGTGATTCCTGAACAGGGGCAGCAGCCTTTTCAGTAGTTGCAAGAGCAACAGTCTGGATGGTTGACTGATCTGGCGTTGTAACAATAACCAAAATGGCCTTGCTGTGCTGGTACTGCGAACGGCTGAAAGCAAGGGGAAACTACGGCCGTAATTTTTCCATTTTTCCCGAGGGCATGCAGCTTTACTGTATGATTAAATGATGATGGCGTGCTCTTAGGTAAAATATTCCGGAGGTAAAATAGTCCCCCATTCGGATCTCCGGGCGGGGACTACTCAAGAGGATGTCGTTATTAGGAGAAAGAAAACTGGCGTTCTACGAATCGGAGCGTGGAATGTCAGATCCCTTAATCGGGCAGGTAGGTTAGAAAATTTAAAAAGGGAAATGGATAGGTTAAAGTTAGATATAGTGGGAATTAGTGAAGTTCGGTGGCAGGAGGAACAAGACTTCTGGTCAGGCGAATACAGGGTTATAAATACATAGTCACATAGGGGTAATGCAGGAGTAGGTTTAATAATGAATAGGAAAATAGGAATGCGGGTAAGCTACTACAAACAGCATAGTGAATGCATTATTGTGGCCAAGATAGATACGAAGCCCACACCTACTACAGTAGTACAAGTTTATATGCCAACTATCTCTGCAGATGACGAAGAAATTGAAGAAATGTATGATGAAATAAAAGAAATTATTCAGATAGTGAAGGGAGACGAAAATTTAATAGTCACGGGTGACTGGAATTCGAGTGTAGGAAAAGGGAGAGAAGGAAACATAGTAGGTGAATATGGATTGGGGCTAAGAAATGAAAGAGGAAGCCGCCTGGTAGAATTTTGCACAGAGCACAACTTAATCATAGCTAATACTTGGTTTAAGAATCATGATAGAAGGTTGTATACTTGGAAGAACCCTGGAGATACTAAAAGGTATCAGATAGATTATATAATGGTAAGACAGAGATTTAGGAACCAGGTTTTAAATTGTAAGACATTTCCAGGGACAGATGTGGACTCTGACCACAATCTGTTGGTTATGAGCTGTAGATTAAAACTGAAGAAACTGCAAAAAGGTGGGAATTTAAGGAGATGGGACCTGGATAAACTGAAAGAACCAGAGGTTGTAAAGAGTTTCAGGGAGAGCATAAGGGAACAATTGACAGGATTGGGGGAAAGAAATACAGTAGAAGAAGAATGGGTAGCTTTGAGGGATGAAGTAGTGAAGCCAGCAGAGAATCAAGTAGGTAAAAAGACGAGGGCTAGTAGAAATCCTTGGGTAACAGAAGAAATATTGAATTTAATTGATGAAAGGAGAAAATATAAAAATGCAGTAAATGAAGCAGGCAAAAAGGAATACAAACGACTCAAAAATGAGATCAACAGGAAGTGCAAAATGGCTAAGCAGGGATGGCTAGAGGACAAATGTAAGGATGTAGAGGCTTATCTCACGATGGGTAAGATAGATACTGCCTACAGGAAAATTAAAGAGACCTTTGGACCCGATGTTATTCAATCTGTATATTGAACAAGCAGTAAAGGAAACAAAAGAAAAATTCGGAGTAGGTATTAAAATCGATGGAGAAGAAATAAAAACTTTGAGGCTCACCGATGACATTGTAATTCTGTCAGAGACAGCAAAGGACTTGGAAGAGCAGTTGAATGGAATGGATAGTGTCTTGAAGGGAGGATATAAGATGAACATCAACAAAAGCAAAACGAGGATAATGGAATGTAGTCGAATTAAGTCGGGTGATGTTGAGGGTATTAGATTAGGAAATGAGACACTTAAAGTAGTAAAGGAGTTTTGCTATTTGGGGAGCAAAATAACTGATGATGGTCGAAGTAGAGAGGATATAAAATGTAGACTGGCAATGGCAAGGAAAGCGTTTCTGAAGAAGAGGAATTTGTTAACATCGAGTATAGATTTAAGTGTCAGGAAGTCATTTCTGAAAGTATTTGTATGGAGTGTAGCCATGTATGGAAGCGAAACATGGACGGTAAATAGTTTGGACAAGAAGAGAATAGAAGCTTTCGAAATGTGGTGCTACAGAAGAATGCTGAAGATTAGATGGGTAGATCACATAACTAATGAGGAAGTATTGAACAGGATTGGGGAGAAGAGAAGTTTGTGGCACAACTTGACCAGAAGAAGGAATCGGTTGGTAGGACATGTTCTGAGGCATCAAGGGATCACCAATTTAGTATTGGAGGGCAGCGTGGAGGGTAAAAATCGTAGGGGGAGACCAAGAGATGAATACACTAAGCAGATTCAGAAGGATGTAGGTTGCAGTAGGTACTGGGAGATGAAGAAGCTTGCACAGGATAGGGTAGCATGGAGAGCTGCATCAAACCAGTTTCAGGACTGAAGACCACAACAACAACAATCAGAGATACAACTTGCATAATATGGTGCTGATTGCATAGTATGTAAAAAAAATAATAAGTGCAATTAACAGAAAAAATTTCATAGAGTTATTTATTGTCTTTGGATGTGCCACATCTATGATTGTGACTTCCATCTCACCC
This sequence comes from Schistocerca serialis cubense, assembly GCF_023864345.2. Lineage (NCBI taxonomy): Eukaryota > Metazoa > Arthropoda > Insecta > Orthoptera > Acrididae > Schistocerca > Schistocerca serialis. Next base: position 627,255,002 of record NC_064642.1, on the reverse strand, counting down.
TTTACACTGAACCAGTCCTGTTTTATAATAATTAAAAATGACTTTGCTTTATTTTTTATGCTAACATTTTTTTCCTCATTATCCAAAAGAAAAATTGTTATGGATTGATAATACTAAAGCTACTAGCTGCTCTCATATAATTAGTCATCATCCACTTGCAAACATAACACTTGGCATTTTCTAACTTACACTGTCCATTAATGAATTTTACTCTCACTCTTACAACATGCCTTCTATCTCATCTTATGCATAATTTATCCTCTCCTATCCACATTCCTAATGGGTATAAATTCCCTCAAGTTCTGTTATTTATGTATCTGTTGGTTGGTTGTAAGGGGATTAAAGGACAAAACTGTGAGAATGTCAGTCACTGATTCATGAAACAAGTGTCCAGGAAATAGTGTTACTAACTATGCTGTTTGTAAAATAGTAGGACAGAGTAATCCAGAACAGTGAATATGCCAAGAATTAAAACAAATATCAAGAGATGTAAAAAGAGGTTTAAGATTTGGCCAACATGTAAGCCACATGCAGGTGGAAGGTCCCTTGTAGCTCATCTACTAGCAAGAAACACCCCTCCAAATGTCTGACCTACTGCTGATGCAAGATGCAAGTAAAACGAAAATCTAATAAATAATGCCCTGTTCAGTGGATGAATAGGTAAATACTGAGAAACATAGGGAAAACAGACAATGCAAACAAGTATTAATTCCTGAATGTGCACGCCTATGTATAAAGTGCCCCAACCACAAATAAAATTGTTTTGCATTATTCCACTGTTGTTTTACAACTGTGAGCCCATACCTATTCCTTCATTATTGCTTCAGTTAACACAGTGATAAGTTGTGTTCTAATACATTCAAGTGAGCTGCACTAATATAAAATAAACAAAAATAAACAACAAGATACGTGAGAAGAACTTTAGGACACATGCAAGAAAATGACCCATGTTACAAGCTAGCAGCACAGTCCCACAGTCTATGAGATACTTATTAGTCAAAGAAGCAGTTGGCTGGGATCTGATGCAACTGCACTCTTTAATGCTTTGAGTGGGTTATTACTGTGTGGTAACACCTGTCTGTGGCAACAGAGTGATTTAATGAAAGTCTATCTCATCATTGTTTAATTAAACAGTCCTTTACCTTATATTATGTAAGTTTATTGCATCACTGTTTAATTAAACTAAGATTAAACTGTGATTTACTCATACTTGTTAACCTTGGTAAGTTAAAGACAGCTATTCTTTATGCATGTACAAAGTATGGTGTGCATCCACTTGTGTTATGAAAAATGGTGTACCCACTCAAGAGTTAAAAGCAATATCAGAATATGTAAAAAGAGGTACAATATCAGGCCAACATGTATGTCAGAGATAGGTGGGAGCCACTCGCGGATCATCTGCAGTGAGAGGCATTTACCCCATTCCTCCCCCCTGACTGCTGGCTGACATGGTACACGTGTAAACCAATGATATAATTAAAACTGTCTTCTAAGCATACAAAGGGGAAGTCATCCGAAGGGTAGAGGGAATAGATAGCTAAGAGCGTACCGCGAAAATACATGATGGATAATAAAGCAAGAGCAGGAAAATACACGGCGGATAATAAAGCAAAGTAAAAGGAAATGACCTGGCTGCCAAGTGAGGTAGGTACAGTTGAAGGTCCCCAGACTCAGCATTTTATAGGAAGCACTCCCGCCACACTGACCCACTCCCAACCTGAGTATGGTTGAACTGTTGAAGTTGGGAAAAAAGCGACTCTTTTGCACCAAAAGCCAGTTGTACAAACTTGAGGTAACTGTTAGCTAACTTCTATTCCCTAAATGGTGTGCAGAAAGTGCTGAACTAGAGTATAAATTCTTGATAAGTTATCTAATGATTTCTGGTGTCACGTAGGGTGAAAGAGATTATTTGGAGATGAAAAAGAATAAGAAAGTGAGACATTGGGTCAGTTATTTTGAAGAATACCATTACTATGTTGGAAATCTAGCACCTCAATTCACCTTTTCCATAATCATTTGTGTGTCTGTGGACTGTTGTTGTGGTCTTCAGTCCATAGACTAGTTTGATGCAGCTCTCCATGCTACTCTATCCTGTGCAAGCTTCTTCATCTCCCAGTACCTACTGCAATCTACATCCTTCTGAATCTGTTTAGTGTATTCATCTCTTGGTCTCCCTCTATGATTTTTACCCTCTGCATTGCCCTCCAATACTAAATTGGTGATCCCTTGATGCCTCAGAATATGTCCTACCAACCAATCCCTCCTTCTTGTCAAGTTGTGCCACAAATGTCTCCTCTCCCCAGTTCTAGTCAATACCACCTCATTAGTTATGTGATCTACTCATCTAATCTTCAGCATTCTTCTGTAGCACCACATTTCGAAAGCTTCTATTCTCTTTTTGTCCAAACTATTTACCGTCCATGTTTCACTTCCATACATGGCTACACTCCATACAAATACTTTCAGAAATGACTTCCTGACACTTAAATCTATACTCGATGTTAACAAATTTCTCTTCTTCAGAAACGCTCTCCTTGCCATTGCCAGTCTACATTTTAGATCCTCTCTACTTCGACCACCATCAGTTATTTTGCTCCCCAAATAATAAAACTCATTTACTACTTTAAGTGTCTCATTTCCCAATCTAATACTCTCAGCATCACCTTATTTAATTCGACTACATTCCATTATCCTCGTTTTGCTTTTGTTGATGTTCACCTTATATCCTCCTTTCAAGACACTGTCCATTACATTCATGTGCTCTTCCAGGTCCTTTGCTGTCTCTGACAGAATTACAATGTCATCGGCAAACCTCAAAGTTTTTATTTCATCTCCATGGATTTTAATTCTTACTCCGAATTTTTCTTTTGTTTCCTTTACTGCTTGCTCAATTTACAGACTGAATAACATCAAGGATAGGCTACAACCCTGTCTCACTCCCTTACCAACCACTGCTTCCCTTTCATGCCCCTCGACTCTTATAACTGCCATCTGGTTTCTCTACAAATTGTAAATAGCCTTTCGCTCCCTGTATTTTACCACTGCCACCTTCAGAATTTGAAAGAGAGTATTCCAGTCAACACTGTCAAAAGCTTTCTCTAAGTCTACAAAATACTAGAAACGTAGGTTTGCCTTTCCTTAATCTTTTTCCTAAGATAAGTTGTAGGGTCAGTATTGCTTCACATGTTCCAACATTTCTACGGAATCCAAACTGATCTTCCCCGAGGTCAGCTTCTACCAGTTTTTACATTCGTCTGTAAAGAATTCGTGTTAGTATTTTGCAGCCGTGGCTTATTAAACTGATAGTTTGGTAATTTTCACATCTGTCAACTCCTGCTTTCTTTGGGATTGGAATTATTATATTCTTCTTGAAGTCTGAGGGTATCTCACCTATCTCATACATCTTGCTCATCAGATGGTAGAGTTTTGTCACGGTTGGCTCTCCCAAGACTATCAGTAGTTCTAATGGAATGTTGCCTACTCCCAGGGCCTTGTTTCGTCTTAGGTCTTTCAGTGCTCTGTCAAACTCTTGGCGCAGTATCGTATCTCCTATTTCATCTTCATCTACATCCTCTTCCATTTCCATAACATTGTCCTCAAGAACATCACCCTTGTATAGACCCACTATATACTCCCTCCACCTTTCTGCTTTCCCTTATTTGCTTGGAACTGGGTTTCCATCTGAGCTCTTGATATTCATGCAAGTGGTTCTCTTTTCTCCAAAGGTCTCTTTAATTTTCCTGTAGGCAGTATCTATCTTACCCCTAGTAATATACATCTCTACATCCTTACATTTGTCCTCTAGCCATCCCTGCTTAGCCATTTTGCACTTCCTGTTGATCTCATTTTTGAGATCCAGAATGAGATTTTCACTCTGCAGCGGAGTGTGTGCTGATATGAAACTTCCTGGCAGATTAAGACTGTGTGCCGGACCGAGACTTGAACTCGGGACCTTTGCCTTTCACGGGCAAGTGCTCTACCAACTGAGCTACCCAGGCACGACTCACGCCCCATCCTCACAGCTTTACTTCTGCCAGCACCTCATCTCCTACCTTCCCGAGTTCGAGTCTCGGTCCGGCACACAGTTTTAATCTGCCAGGTTTCGTTTTTGAGATGTTTGTATTCCTTTTTGCCTGCTTCATTTACTGCATTTTTGTATTTTCTCCTTTCATCAATTAAATTCAGTATCTCTTCTGTTACCCAAGGATTTCTATTAGTCCTTGTCTTTTTACCTACTTGATCCTCTGCTGCCTTCACTATTTCATCTCTCAAAGATACCCATTCTTCTTCTACTGTATTTATTTCCCCCAGTCTTATCAATAGTTCCCTAAAGCTCTCCCTGAAACACTCTACAACCTTTGGTTCTGTCAGCTTATCCAGGTCCCATCTCCTTAAATTCCCACCTTTTTTCAGTTTCTTCAGTTTTAATCTATAGTTCATAACCAATAGATTGAGGTCGGAATCCACATCTGCCCCTGGTAATGTCTTACAATTTAAAACCTGGTTCCTAAATTTCTGTCTTACTATTATATAATCTATCTGAAACCTTTCAGTATCTCCAGGCTTCTTCCATGCATACAGCCTTCTTTTATGATTCTTGAACGAAGTGTTAGCTATGATTAAGTTATGCTCTGTGCAAAATTCTACCAGGCGGCTTCCTCTTTCATTCCTTACACCCATTCCATATTCACCTACTACGTTTCCTTCTCTTCCTTTTCCTACTATCGAATTCCAGTCACCCATGACTATTAAATTTTTATCTCCCTTCACTATCTGAATAATTTCTTTTATCTCATCATACATTTCATCAATCTTTTCGTCATCTGCGGAGCTAGTCAGCATATAAACTTGTACTACTGTGGTAGGTGTGGGCTTCGTATCTATCTTGGCCACAATAATGCAGTCACTATGCTGTTTGTAGTAGTTTATGTGCATTCCTATTTTTTATTCATTATTAAACCTACTCCTGCATTACTCCTGTTTGATTTTGTATTTATAACCCTGTATTCACCTGACCAGAAGTCTTGTTCCACCTGCCACCAAATTCACTAATTCCCACTATATCTAACTTTAACCTATCCATTTCCCTTTTTAAATTTTCTAACCTACCTGCCCGATTAAGGGATCTGACATTCCACGCTCCAACCCGTAGAACGCCAGTTTTCTTTCTCCTTATAACAATGTCCTCCTGAGTAGTCCCCGCCCAGAGGTCCGAATGGGGGACTATGTTACCTCCAGAATATTTTACACAAGAGGACGCTATTGTCATTTAACCATACAGTAAAGCTGCATGCCCTCGAGAAAAATTACGACTGTAGTTTCCCCTTGCTTTCAGCCATTCGCAGTACCAGCACATCAAGGCCGTTTGGTTAGTGGACTATCTCAGTGTAAATGATAATTAATTGAAACCCTCAGCTGCCGACAGGTGTTGTTGACATACCTCGATGGGGACAGCTGAAAATGGTGTCCCAACCGGGACTCGAACCTGGGATCTCCTGCTTACATGGCAGACACTCTATCCACCTTTATCGGTGTGAATGCGCCAAGGTTGCCTGAACTCTTACGGGAATCTTCACCTTAGTGGGCGCGTGTAATGAGTGGATGGGCAAAGTATCTATTAGGAACATTACGTATGTAGATTGTGGACAGTTGGGAATGTGGGTCTCACAGAAAATGTGCAAGGGATAAGGCCCTGCAGTCATGCTATTCATCTTTGTCCTCGGTGACTCAGATGGATACAGCATTTGCCATATAAGTAGGAGATCCCGGGTTTGAGTCCCGGTCGGGGCACACATTTTCAGCTGTCCCCATCGAGGTACGTCAAAAACACCTGTCGGCAGCTGAGGGTTTCAATTAATTATCATTTATTCTAGAGAAACTGCATGGTCATCAGTGATATCTGTTCTTTCGAGAATAGTTACTATCTTCATATATCTCAGTGTTGTTGATCCTTTGTCACACTATGTATATGATTTAATTCAGATGTGTGCCTAAGGTATTATGAATGATGAAATTGTTATTTATCCATACCATCATAAACTCCAGCATGTTCTAACATGTCTATGATGATAAATCTGTGCAATGAACTTTTGTTGTGCTGGAAGGAAGATAAATTACTGAATAATAATATTGGGTTGTGCAACCACATTATCTGTGACATTTGTTATGGTTTAGTGTTTCGTGACACTCTTCAGTGGTTGAATTCTTTTTTTGGAAGAAATAAGTTATATAATTTAATGCCTGTGAATTTGTGTTTTGGGTACTGGCTTCAGATTTATGTTTGATGAAGACCACTACTCCAGTGGTGGATAAACTTAAGAGCAAGTATGATTACAGTGCACAGAAGTTTGGAATGAAATTAATTCTAATGCATGAGAAACTGTATGAATAAGCCATGGAAGCAAGTGCTGCTACAAATACAGAGAACAGTACAGATGTGTGGACAATTATTCTTTTGCATGTGGATAAATCTGTGTACACAAGCATGGAAAACACAACAAAGCAAAAAGGGACTTCAGGTATCTTGGAAAACTTGCTTGCTGATGAGAATACTGGTAGGTGGGTGAATCACTGGGATGTTCTGTTGGATGATGCATTATTCAAATTAGAAGAAAATGTTCAGAATTATGTAACTCATATTCTAGCTATAGCCAAGAAACTACAGAACATGGGCAAACCAGTTGATGATGGACAGATTGTACTCATTATACTGATAGGTTTACCAAAAGTTTGTCTGCCTTTCTGGGTGGGTATAGAGTTCACCACAAAAATCCCGTGAGTGGTGGGAATGTTTCAACCATTCAAGTCACCAGGTCAAGACATATCTTTCCAGCTCTACTGCAACAAGCAACTGCAAGAGAAGATTCATTCCTCTGTCAGTCTGTCCCCCATCTTTCATTTAAAGACATTAGAAAAACTGAATAATGTACTCATTAGGGAGAAGAGATTAATTGAAGTTCCACTACTTTTAAACCAACATGCATCACAACCTGGTAAATCATGTAGAACAGCACTTCACTAACATGGCCTCATTTAAAGCAAGTGGCACACCTGGTGTGCCTTTGCAGATAGCGTGCAGCATTCTATGTGGAAACAGTCAAGACATGATGGGAAACCACAGCAGAAAGCAGCAACATTCAATTGCAACTTGAATGAATTAGGAAAAAAAAGTGAGGGCTTTAGGGAAGGCCATCAATGTACCAATGAGCACACTGATTGCAAAGTGAATGACATCCTCAAATAGGTCAGAAGTAGCTTGTGGCACCTTGAAAGTCTTAGCAATAGCCAAACCTCCTCAACTGTTGGATCTTCTAAACATAAAACCTCCTGACAAACGTCTCTATCCAGGACGGAACCAACAATGACATCACAAATCAGAGACTCAGCATAGGAGTGCTGACAGTGAGTACACACAAATTTATGCTTCCTGTTGAGCCCACAGAGGCTGGCTACCCACACTTGATGGGGCTGACTTGGTTTCTTTTGCCTCTGGTGGAACTCCAACCGAAACCACCATGTGAGTTTTTTAAGATAATAATCACTAAGCAAGTCACGCATGACAGAAAATGACACTGCTGATGGGTCTTTCAATGACACAATTTTTCAAAGCAAATGAAACATTTCAGGCACAATTTATGGCAACAAAAAAGCTTTTTGAAATGATGGATCCTCTACCTGAAATGCTGCCACAGATGCCACACATATCTGTCCCAATATTCCTCCATTTATTGGATTGGTGGAAAATCTGGGAGGGGAGGGGTGGACTGGCATGTAGGCAGCAAATTTGTTAATGATCAATGAAACAAGTCCCAACTGCTGCTGATTTTGCCCAAGCAGTTGCTGCTATTGTTGTAGCAATAGAACCAATGCCGCATCCATTCCACTCACGAAAGACACACACAGAATGAACTACCTTATTGGAAAACTTGCTGTATCTGTATTCTTTATTGACAACTACTACACACACACAAATTTTGTTGGCTGACAAGTGCACACCAAATAATGACAAGGTTAGAGAAACATTAACACAAATATTAACAATCCAAGTACCGAATTTTATCACTGGCAATTGAATGTACACCAGCACAGAGCTGGCCTGACTCGAGAACATTTGCGCATAGCAGAGAAGATGCAGGTGGATGAGGCCCCTCTGCCAATGGCTTGACATAATCATATTTGCTGTGTGAGGCACTGGCTGTGGGCAATGGTGGCATGCTTGCTTTGCCCAGCTGCTGCTAGGACCAGATATAAATGCAGCAGAAGAGCCACCACAAATACAACCTTCAAATCCATTGTTAGAGCTGCAGAAGAGCACCATGTTATGCAGGTTGATTAATACCATGCTAAGTAGAAGATAGGTAGAAGACACCACAATGAGCAAGAAAAAGGTGATAAATACCACCAGGAGGTATCCACAAGGAGGGGTTTTGTCCCTGCTACTATAGACCCAAGTGGTGAATGAATTCATTGAAGAGTTAGACACTGGAGGCTATTTTTGTCGAGGATACACATGTGATTTGGCCATAGTAATACTTGGAAAACTTGCCAGTATGTTTAGAACAAGGGCAGAATGTGCACTGTGCATTGTGAAAAACTGGTGTTGAAAACAGCATCTAAGGGTTAGCCCCAAGAAGACTTGTAGTACCATTTATAGGAAAGCATAACCAGTATGTACTGTAATCTTAAGCTTTTTGACAAAAGTCTGCCTTTAGAGGGAGTAGTGAAGCTTATAGGGGTTACCCCTGAGTGGGAAATTATCATGGACCCCTCACATAAAGAATATGTGTTACAAGGCAAAAGGTACTCTTATGAGTACCAAAAGAGCCTTTGGAAAAAAACTGGTGTCTAGGTCCCAAGAGCATGTACTGGATATAAAGCACCATAATAATACCTAAGGTAATTTATGGGGTTGCAATATGGTGGTACAAAGTACAACAGAAGGTGGTTACTAAGGAGCTTGGCAAGGTGCAGAGACTGGCCTGCTTTGCCATAACAGGCAGAATTAGCAGCACAGTCACTGCTTGGATGCAGACCAAGCTGGACATGCCACCATTACACCTGTGGTTGAAATGGAGGCAGTGGCAGGGGCATGAAAGCTAAAAACTGGAAATAACTGAATACCCTTAGTATATCCTGAACCCCACACTGATACAGGTAATGTGGTAAATATAAGAATGATCAGGGAGTTGCCGGCTGCTCGAATAAACCTTTCAATGGGAACAATTGGAAGAAGGAAACAGTGGAAGAATGAACCATGACACCATTCAGAAGACATAATTTGGTTTATTGGTAGGTTTAAAACAGATGGAGGTGCTGGGGCTGGAGTAAAAAGGGTAGAGCCAGGTCTCTCTGGGAAAATTGGCCACATTGTTTCAGGGGGAAATATTCAGTATCAGAGTGTGTGCAGAGGAGACTATGGCAAGGCATGGATCATAGTACCTGCATTTATTCGGACAGCCAAGCAGCTCTGAAATCTCTATCGCAGCCCTTGCAGTGAGATTGAAGTTCATTGCAGAATGTCATGAAGCCATTGAGAGAGTAGGGTGAAGCAATGGGATAAATCTGCCCTGGGTCCCCAGTCACTCAGGAATTAGTGGCAATGAACAAGCAGAGAGACTGGTGGGGACAGGCACGATGGCTCCCTTTATTGGACCAGAACCTGTACTAACCACCACTAAGGTGATGGTAAAATAAAAACTATGTAACTGAATCAGAAGGCAGCATATAGAGTATTGGCTATGATCCAAAGACAAAAACATTGCAAGCTAATAATGCTGAAGCCATGTTTCAAGAGAAGCTCTGCAATCCTGAATTTGAACAGCAAACAGATTAAAGGTATAGTTTAAAGGACATTGTGTGTGAAACTGTAAATTTTGTTGCTCACATGACTGTATCTTTTCATAAATAAAGTATGTGACCTTGAGGAAAAAACTACATGTTGATCTTGCCAAACCCAAGAAGTGATTCTCAGTGTTGTAGCTCTCAGAGGCACTGTGGGGTGCTCTCTGTGTGAGGCACTCCTGTGCATCTTTATGAGTTGCAGCTCATTTGCATGAATGCAACTCAGAGATATATGGCATAGCATGTTTGTTTGGGTTACCTGTGTAGATTCTTGCCCGTTGAGGCATATTAGCACAGGTAAATATGACTTCACTTCAAGTTACTGTGAACAGTTCAGTGATATGGTCATTCTCGCCAGAACCGACAGCAAACCAACACCAACAAACAAATGTTGCAAGCAGAAGCTGAAGAGATAGAGAAAGTGTATGAGGATATTGAATGGGTAATTCAATAAATAAAGGGAGATGAAAATCTAATAGTCATTGGAATGCAGCTGTGGGGGAAGGAGTAGAAGAAAGGATTACGGGAGAAGATGGGCTTCATAGCACAAATGAGAGAGGGGAAAGAATAATTGAGTATTGCAATAAGTTTCGGCTAGTAAGAGTGAATACAGTGTTTAGGAATCACAAGAGGAGGATGCATACCTGGAAAAGGCCAGGAGATGCAGCAATATTAAAGTTAGTTTACATCATGGTCAGGCAGAGATTCTGAAATCAGATGTTGGACTGTAAGGCATACCCAGGAGCAAATATATGTGAAACGTGATTTAATAATCTCATTACATACAGTATACAGATCATTAGGTCTGCTGTACAGGAGAATATAATGACTTACAAAAGACCTTTTACATTGTTTTCAGAAAGTTGTTCATTATAGACTGATATGCAAGTGCATCCAATAAAAGCATATGTAACACTACAGTATTTCTTATATATTAACAGTTTATAAATTAATAGTTTACATCTGTCTGTGTTCAAAGTGTAAAACTGTTTTCCATGATCCTTCAATGGTAAAGTAGCATTTTTCTACTAAAATCTTATGGAGTAATCTTTTCAAAGACTCATATCTCAATTTAATAATGATGAAGAGTAAGCTGAAGTTAATAGACTAGATAAGAAGAATCAATGTGCAAAGAAGGATACAGAAATACTAAGGAATGAAGAGACATGCTTGAAGTTCCTTTAGGCCATAGATACTGTGATAATGACTAGCTCAGTAGGCAGTTCAGTTGAAGAGGAATGGTCATCTCTAAAAATGGCATAACATTATTTAATAATAAACAACTGTCACTTCATAGTAAACTGCCATAGAGTAACAATTTTTACTATAACATCTTATGCTCAGGTTCTGCAATCAACAATTCTAACCTTTTTTTCCACTTTCTTGACCTCAACATTTCATTCACTGTGGCGAGGTGCTGACAGATTTTTCAGATGGGTGAAGTGGACAATACGAAGAATTCAATAGAATGGTACAAGTATCATCAACATCCTGATCCCACCCAAGTGTGTGTGTGTGTGTGTGTGTGTGTGTGTGTGCGTGCGTGCGTGCACATGCGTGTGTGTGCATGCATGTGTTTGTGTGTGTGTAGCGCAGTGCTTTTTAGTGTTGTGTGTTTTGCTGTGCAGTGTGAGCAGTGACAAGTGATGTAATACAAACGAAAGTGTCAAAGTATTAGCGAGAGGTAGCAGTTCTGCCATGAAGACACTACAGGCCTCTGGTAAAAGAAGGTGCTCATAGCCTTGCAACATGCTTGAATGTATATCCCATTTTTCTGTGTCTATAGATACATCAGTGTAAGTGATTTTGGCACCTTGGAATTTCTGGAGCATTAAGAGGAAGGTATATTGGGAAAGATAAGGGCAATGAATTAAGGACATTTGAATAGCAACAATATAAGGAAAATATAGATTGCTACTGCCATAAAAATGACATGTTAAGTTGCAGACAGACATGATAAAAAGAAACTTACACATTAGCTTTCAGCCAAAGCCCTCATCAGAAAAGGTGACACATACACACATTCATTTAGACAAGCAAGCAAATGTCATGCATACATGAGCACCATCTCTGACAGCTCAGACTGGAATGCAGCTGTCTTGCAGAATGGAAGCAGCGATCTAGAGGGGACAGGGAAGGAGAAGGGACAAGAGGGTATGGGAGGGGTGGGGGGAGAGAAGAGTGCTGCCTGCCAGAGCATGCAGGGACTAGATTGCCAACAGATGCATTATGATGTATCTGTGGGGCAGGGAGGTGGGGAAGGTTTTGGGCAATTGGGGAGCAAAAAAGTAAAGGGAAAGGGGCAGGTCATTGGGTGCATAGGCAGAGGGTGCCACACAAAGAGGGTGGGAGATGAGAATAGGGATGAAGTGATAGGACAGAAGGTGGGGGGGGGGGGTGAAAACTGTTGGGCAGAATGTTTGGAGACAGTAGGTTACCATAGGTTGAGGACAGGATAATTTCAGGGGCAAAGAATGTGTTATAAGGATAACTTCCACCTACACAGTTCAGAAAAACTGGTGGTGGAGGGGAGAATCCAGATGGCTCAGGTAGTGAAGCAGCCACTGAAATCAAGCATGTTATGTTCAGCTGCATGTGCCCTTGGCCACAGTTTGGCAGTGGCCATTCATCCCGGTGGACAGCTGGTTGGTAATCATACCAATATAAAAAGCTGTGCAATGATTGCAGCAGAGCTGGTATGTGGCATAGCTGCTTCCACAGTGGACCAACCTCTGCGACAAGAATGTTAGAAAGTGCTGGGGGGAATTGGGCAAGTTTTGTACCTGAATCTTCCACAGGGACATGATCCCTGTGGCAAGGGATTAGGATTTGGAGTGGCGTAGAGAAGGACTAGAATGTTGCTGACAGCAACAAAACACATCTTTAGAAGTGCTATGAAGGATCTTGGGTAGGATGTCCCTCATTTCAGGGCATAATGATAGATAATCAAGGCCCTGGTGAAGGATATGGTTCAGTTGCTCCAGTCTAGGGTGGTACTGAGTGACGAAGGGGCACTCCTTTGTAGCTGGCTCTTGGGAGTCATTGGAGGATTGGGAGTGTGAGGGGAAATGGTATAGAAGATCAGTCTGTGGACTGGGTTTAGGGGATAGTGCCTGTCTATGAAGCCCTTGATGTGACCATCAGCATACGGGGCAAGGGAGTTCTTGTCACTGCAGATACAGTATCTCCGGGTGGCCAGGCTGTATGGAAGGAATTTTTTGGTGTGAAAGGGATGACAACTGTTTAAATGCAGGTACTGTTGGTGTCTTTAATGTGGACAGAGGTGTGGATGGAGCCATCAGAGAGGAGGAGGTCAATGTCCAGCAAGATGGTGCTCTGGGTTGAGAGGATGATGTGGAGCAGATGGGAGAGAATGTGTTGAAGTTGTGAAGGATAGTGTGTCTTGGCTCTGAGTCCAGATCATGAAGATATCACCAATGAACCTCAACCAGATTAGGCTTTTGGCGTATTGGGAGGCTAGGAAGGTCTCCTGTAGATGACCCATAAACAGGATGGCAGAGGAGGGTGCCATGCAGGTGTCCATGGCTGTGTTGTAGATTTCTTTGTATACTGTCCCTTCAAATGAGAAGTAATTGTGAGTGAGTATAAAGTTAGTAAGATGTAAGAGAATGAGGCAGTGGGTTTTGAGTCTGAAGCATAGTGTTCAGTAGCAGTAAGATCATGGGTATGAGGGAGATGGCATCAACAGTGACAAGTAGGGATCCAGAACGTGAAGTCATGGGGATGGTGGACAGTTGGTGAAGGAAGTGGTTGGTACCTTTGAGGTGGAACACTAGATTACAAACAATTGGTTGGAGGTGTTGGTCAATGAGGGCTGAAATTCTTTCACTGAGGGCACAATAACTAGCCACAATGGGGCGTCCAGGATTGTTGAGTTTGTGGATTTTGGGGAGCCTGTAGAAGACTGGTGTGTGGTGTGTCATAGCAGTGAGGAGCGAAATGGATTCAGGTGAGAGGTTCTGAGAAGAGTCTAAAGCTTTAACCAGGGATTGGAGGTTGTGTTGGACTTCTTGGATGGGGTCACCATAGCAGTGTTTATAGGTGGAGGAGTCAGATAATTGGTGGAGACCTTCTGCCAGGTAATAGCTGTGATTCATAACAACGTTGATGGAACTGTAGGCTGGAGGCAGGATTATTAGATTGGGCTTAGTATTGAGGTTGTGTATGGCTATTCTTTCTTCTGCTGAGAGGGTGGTGTTCTGATGAAGGGATGTGGGGAAAGATAGTGAGGCCAAGTTGGATGTAAGGAATTCCTCAAAGGTGACCAGGGGGGAGGGGAGAATCACCATTGGATGGTAGTATGAACTGGTAGAGACAGAGTTTAGTGTTGGGACTACATTGGCTTTGGCTGGAGGGATTGGTGGTGAAGAAGTGTTTCCATTGCAGGGATTGGGAGAAGGATAGTAGGTCTTTGACAGGCCAAGATGGATGTAGGAAAAGGACTGGAAAAGTTAATAATAGTGTTACAGGAATGTTTCAGATGTGGGTTTGGTGGAGTGTTGGTAGGGAGTCTTGGAGGATGGGGCAAGTTTGGAAGGTCAGCTAAGTATGGTATGATTGCTATGAGGGGTTGAAAAGGAGGAACTATGTGGATTGGATAGTGGTGCCCTGTGGTAGCAGCAGGATGTCAGCAGATTAGATAACTTATGGAGGTGGTGTCTGGAATGTTTCTCAGTTTCTGGAGTGCAAGGGATTCAGATTGAGAGATGTGATGTATGTAGCAGGGATTGCACAGTAACAATATGTTGTGGAGGGAGGAGAGGTGGATCTGAGATGCCTGTGGCATGAATATGTGATTTTGAGTACAGGGTTTGTGAGCACCAGGTACTGGAGACTCCAATAAGGTGAAGGTCATAGTGAAAGGAGGAGTGGGGCCCAGAGAAAGGAATTTTATGGTTAGGCCACTGGAGGGAATTTCAGGGCTCATGCGGCATTTAAGAAATGGTGTGGGACTGGGTTTTAACCAGTGAAATGGATACTTTTCAGAACTGGTGCAGAAAGATGGAGTAGGGATCCATTGTGGCAGGGATGTCATAGAGGAAATAGGAATGACGCATAAATGGTCAAATGAAGGTCCTAGAAGGCTGTGAAGGGAGCTGGATAAGAGAAAAGATGAATAAAAAATACATAAGGCACTCAAAAACACACACAGCAATGCAAAAACATGTTGAAAACTATGCACAAATACATTAAAAATGTACAGAAATGTGGGAGAAAAGGAACGGATGAGTTATGAGGGTCTGCATGTGTTGGGATAAGGAAAGAGAGGGGGGAAAGGGGATCAGTTACGTCGAGAATCACAGGTTTGTGTGGCATGGATGGATGTGGAAAGTAAAATGGTAAAATACTTGAGCTTGAGGGAGGAAGTAGGATCAATAGGATTAGATACAATTATTGGTGGGAATAATTTGGGGTATTGAAGCTGCATCAACATTCCGCGTGGTCACATAACATGTGTCATGTATGGACGAGATTATTGCTACAGTATAATTGTATGTGGTTTGGAAGGCAGTGAATGCACATGGAAAAGAAGAGAAAGAACAGATACTGAGAAGAGTAATGCTGTAGAGAATAATAGCAAAGGGAACATCACAGGTTTGTGGGATGGAAGAAAAGCCATTAGATAAAATCAAACAATGGGAACCCCAGGTTGGAATATCAACAATATTAAGAAAAGACAGATTGCTACTTACTGTAATGGTGACACATTAAATTGTAGACAGGTACAATGAAAAGATACTTGCACATTAGTTTTTGGTCAAAGCCTTTTGTCAGAAAAGGAAACACACTCACATTCAATTATATAAGCGAGCATACTTCATGCAAGTATGGCCACCATCTCCGGCAGCTCAGAATGAAATGCAGCTGTCACATTGAATGGAGCAGCAATCTGGATGGCACATGGAAGGGGGAGGGATTATGGGGTAAGGTTGAAGGGAGAGAAGGGTGCTGCCTGGTGGAATGTGCAGGGACTTGACTGCCAACAGGTTCAGTGTGGGGGATCTGTGGGGCAGGGAGGTGGGGAAGAAGGAGGGGGAAACAGGAAGCCAGAAAGGAACAGGGAAGGGGAAAGACAGGCAAGTACATTGGCAGAGGGTAGTACATGTGTTACAAGGGTAACTCTCATCTTCACAGTTCAGAAAAGCTAGTGGTGGAGGGAAGTATCTAGATGGTGCGGGGGGTGAAGCAGCCATTGAAATCAAGTGTGTTATGTTCAGTTACATGCTGTGCCACAGGGTAGTCTACTTTGTTCTTTACCACAGTTTGGCAGTGGCCATTCATCCTGGTGGACAACTGTTTGGTAGTAATACAAATATAAAAAAACAGTGCAGTCATTGCAACAGAGCTGGTATATGGTAGCTGCTTTCACAGCTGGTGCAACCTCTGATGGTGTAGGATAAGCCTGCAAAAGGAATATATTAGGAAGTGCTGGGTGGGTGGATTGGGCAAGTCTTGCACCTGGATCTTCCACAGGGATGTGATCCCCATGTCAAGGGGTTGGGATTGGAAGTGGCATAGGGATGGACTAGGATGTTGTTGAAGTTGTGTGGGTGGTGGAACACCACATTAGGATTGGTGCAAAGGATATTTGGTAGTATGTCCCTCATTTCAGGGCATAATGATAGGTAATCAAAGCACTGGTGAACATTGTGGTTGAGTTATTCCAGTACAGCGAGGCACTGATTGATAAAGGGGGCACTCCTCCGTAGCTGATTCTGGGGGTGATGGGAGGATTGAGGGTGTGAGGGGAAATGGCATGGGAGACCTTGTTGCAGACTAGATTTGGGGGATAGTGCCTGTCTGTGAATGCTTTGGTGAGACCCTCAAATACTGGGCAAGGGGCTTCTCACCACTGTAGATATTCTGTCCCCACGGATCAAGCTATATGGGAAGGATTTTTTTCTGTGAAAGGGATAACAGTAATCAAAATGTGAGTACTTGGAAAGCCTGCCCTGATTTGATTGTTGGGAGGAGGGAAGGGGGCAAATTTCTCAGAGGGGAAAAGAATCTAATTCAGATTGCTAAGTAGGACCTGGTTTCCACCAGATGAGTGTCAGTCATACTTGTATGAAAAACACTAGCGACTAACCTTACCCTACAAAGATGAACTTAACCTAAGGATTTCAAAGTTGATGGTGCTGCAAACCGTATGCCTGGTATCTGGCACCAATAATCTCACTGCCCCATAGAAGCAAAGGAGGGCGGTCTGATTAATGCTCCAAGAGAAAACAAGCAGAAAGCATTAATATTCCTCAAGCAGCTTGTTTTGTACTGGAAGACATGGTGTCCGCATATGATTTTATTGTCAAAAAGGGAGAAAAAGAGGGACTGTGTCTATCTGATGGCACTTTTTCCTTAAGTAGACTTCTGAACATTGATGGACCATGGTGTGTTGACAAAAATGCATGACTGGTGTTTTGACAGAAAGCACTGAAAGTTGTGTTACAGTGTCCACAGAAAGGCTGTCTGCAGTTGGCATTCAGCTAAGGCCACAGACTGAAAGGTGTACAAAATGGAAAAAGTCATCAGTATAAAGTATGAGAGTAGCTAATTTGCTCACAAAGTCCACAAATCCATTGATAGTTACAAGACCACTGAAGGATGCAATTCTCCCGAACCTATGTGGCACCGAGAGATGTTCCTACTTCTCCCACAAGCTGCAATGAATCGTGACTAAAAGGCCTGATTCAAGTATACAGCACAGTTAAGTTTGTATAGCATGTCTCTGAGACTGGTTGGTCTACAGTTGTCTAAGGAAATTGGATTGCTGCCTGGTTTAGGGACTGGGACATTGGTACTGTCTACTATTATGAGAGAGATCACTTACAAGCTGATACGACTGAAAATCTTGAGCAAGCAGCATTTATGATCCATATTCAGGTGGTGAATCAGTTGGTTATGAATCAAGTCGGGGTCTGGGACCATGTCACAGGACAAGATGAATGAGGGCTCCAAACTTTTTTCAGTCATTAAATGACTTACTGGACAGATCAGGGTAGTTTAAAATAAAATATAGGCAGGCATCCCCTGCTTATTGTTAATGTGCTTGGAAGGTGGGAGGCTAAGAAGTAGACACAAACACTAACCCAAAGTGTTTGACAATAATAGATGAGTGGTATATACTACCATTACAAGACCAGGTGTAATCATTGACTGATGGTGGCCTAGACCAAGAGAACCTCTCACTTTGGCCCACACTTGCATGCATTCCCAAAGTGGAGACATATTATTCCCAGTATTCTTTCTTCATCAAGGTAATTAGAAAATGAGCCCTTGACCACAGTCGCTACAAGGGTGATTGTTGAAGCATGTCACCTATATCACTGAAGAGCACCAGAAAGATGCATGCATTCTTGAAGAGGAGACATACCATTTCCTGCATTCTTTCTTCCTTATCGTAATTAAAAAATGACGCTTTGATCACAGTCAATACATGTTGATCATTTAAGAGCACCATGTTGATCCCAGATTGTCACTGCAATTTCTTCATGCCATTGTGACACTGACTCCTAGTGGCATGGGCCCATGGAAAGAGGAACTGTTATTTCTGCTGCATGGACGATGACAGAGACACTCTGAAAACATTGTGTTGGTTCCTAATAGGGAGGCTGAAAAGTTGGCATTGAGGGCATCAGCCTGCCAGTTCACCCTCCAAAGTTCCTCATTGATGGCTGTCCTGATGAAAGGTCACATGGAAGTGACAGGGCATCTGGAAAGTGAGTATAGTTGCAGAGATCATTGGGTATGGACCATTGTATTGAGGTGACAAAGCTGGAAGAGCAATTTTGCAAGGTCAGGTCTGAGGACATGCTATGAGCTGCCTAAAGTGGGTAGGGGTTCCATCATAGATATAACACATGTCAAAATCAGAAAGGACTGATGACCATAGATGTTAAGTCCCATAGTGCTCAGAGCCATTTGAGCCAAAATCAGAAAGAAGTTGCTGAGAATTTCTTCTAGACTGCTTGACGCTTCTCCACAGTGAGTTTGCAGGTTGATATCTTCAAGCAGGACAGTGGGTGGAGGAAGTTGCTCATCACGTTGATCATTGTGAGATTCATTATTTTCTTGTCAGGAGGTAGATAAATATTACAGAGGGTGATGTCAGTGGTCATCCAAACCTGCAGAGCTTTCGCTTCCAATGGTGTACCTACAGCAGGCTTTTGTAGTTGAATGACAGTAACTGTCACAGTTGCAGTATTACAGTTTCACTGGATGATTCCAGGAATGCTTGTAGGTTTTCATACCAGTAGGATAAAATATTTCCCCCATACATGCATTGCCATGTTAAGAGGGCGAATGTGGGTGGATGCTGTCCGCCACTATTTTTCTGAAGGGCACATTGCCCCCTTACCATATATAGAGAACATTTTCTTACTATAGTTATTCACTTTCATCATCCCTTTTAATTAAATTATTCTCAATGCTGAGTTATAATTCATAGAACATATTAGCTGTGAAGTCAATTAAAAGAAAATGAACATGAGGCGTGTGGGGTCAGGCATATGCTGAGCTGTAGATGACACAGTGTGTTAAGATTTTTGACAGTTCACAATGCTGTTGCTAGCTTTCAACTGCAAAATGATAAGAGCCACAGGTGAGAACAATAGTCATCTACAGAGCTGTATTTACAAAATCACATTACGTTGCTAGTTGTGGTAAGTCCGCAAAGCTTGTGCGCCAGCCAACTGTAACTGTCAGGCATGAACTTATGCCACCCAGCTTTGTCACTTTACATACTCACACCATGTAACACATTCCTTTAAAATTATATCTGACAACACTTAACTCTCTTCTTCCTCATGCTGATGTTGCGTTCTTTAATTATGCAACCAGTATTGACTCCTATATGAAACCTAAGCTGTAAGATGAGACATTAGCAAAATAAAAACATTTCTACTTGCTTATGCTGATATTGTATTCTTCAGTGATGCAACAACAATATTGAATGTGGCCTTTTCAATTAACCCTCTGCTATGAATGATATTATTATTATTATTATAACGATTGTTCCCCTTTAGGAGAGCAATTGAACTTGAATTCATAATTTCATCTTCGGATGTTTTTCTTCTTTGCTTCCCAAAACCTCCTCATCCTCTCAGAATGCTCCTTCTTCCGTTCCTCTGTCCATTTTTTACCAGGCTGACGCGATGTTCTTTCCCCAAACTTCACACTTGTGATTTTATGCCGGCACTCGGTGCGATCTTCGAGATTTTTTATGTTGATCTGCTGTAGATCCCTCTGGACTTCTTTCAGCCATTCCGTGCCACATTTACTCCTTGTTATAATATTGAATAATTTCTTTGCTGTTCTGGAGTCTTCCATCCTGTAGATGTGTGTATAAAATTTGGCTCGGCACTTTCTGATTTCATCTGTTACTATGTTGATCTTTCTATAGAGTTCGTTTTGTGGTCTCTTCATCCAAATGCCATTTTTGTTGATTGGATCGTAAATCTTCCTGAGAATTTTTCTTTCCTGCTTTTCTATTTCCTTAATTTTAGAATGACCATCAATCACCATTGTTTCAGCTGCATAGATTGCTTCTGGAAGAATCGCTGTTGTATATTGCCTTAATTTTGCGTCTGTCGAAATGCACTTCTTGTTGTAATGCGTCCATGTTAGCTTGTAGGCTTTCTGGAGCTAGGTGATTCTTTGTTCATAGGCAATTTGGTTTAATCCTGAGGACTGTATAGTTTCACCAAGGTACTTAAAATGGCAGACTTGTGCAATTTTACCATATTTTGTTATTAAAGGGGATTTATTTTCTGGCTGCCTTTCCATATATTGGGTTTTTTCATAAGATATCTGTAGTCCGGTTTTTTGTGAAATTTCATGTAGTTTTTCCACTGCGTGAATCGCTTCTGTTCTGTTATTGGTGATAATTGCAATATCGTCAGCGAATGCAAGGCACTTGACTTTAATTCGGTTCTCTTTCTTGATACCAATTTGGATAGCCTTTACGTGAGGTTCCCATTCCCTGATTATCTTTTCTAGAACAATATTGAAAAGGATTGGGGATAGTCCGTCCCCCTGTCGGACTCCAGATTTGATTTCGAAGGGTTCTGATACTTCACCCATGAATTTCACTTTGGCAGTTTTTCCTGTAAGTGTTTGTTCTGTGATTTTTCGTGTCTTTCGGTCAATCCCAAATTCTTCCATGATTTTAAACAGGGTTCCACGGTCCACTGAATCTTATGCTTTCCTGAAGTCGATGAATGTAACTACTGTGTTTCTGCATTTCCTCATTTGTAATATTGTCTTTAAGCACCAGATCTGTTCCGCACATGACCGTCCTTTTCTGAATCCAGCCTGGTATTCACCAATTAGTGTATCTGCTTGGGATTCTATCCTGTTTAAAAGCGCTTTGGAAAGTATTTTGTAAGCGACTGGGAGCAGGGAAATTCCCCTGTAATTGTTCATGTCTGTCTTGTCGCCCTTTTTGTGTAGCGGGTGAATTAGAGCACATTTCCAGTCCTCTGGTATCTGCTCCGTTATCCATATGTCTGATATATATGGTGTAATTTCTGCATAAGTATAGGATTGTTTAGTTTCCATAACTCAGCAATGATCCCATCTTCTCCTGTGCTTTGTTATTATTCAACTGCTTGACTATCTCCATAATTTCTTCAAGATCCGGGGCATGTGAGTCTGGGTGTGTGAATACTGGAGAAGAGAAGACAAGTTTTTCTTGGGGTGGTTCGCAGTTGAGGAGGGAACTGAAATGTTGGTCTAAGATTTTGCAGTTATTTTTCATGTTGGTTTCCAAAGAGCCATCGGGTTTCTTGAAGCACAAGCTAGGCACTTGGTATCCCTGTAAGTTTTCTCTGAAAGTCTTCTAAAAATTTCTTGTATTATTTTTGATGAAATCCTGCTGGATTTCAGAGGGTCTGTTGTTGTCATATCCCCGTTTCTCTTTTCTAATTATTTTTTAAGGTCTGTTTTTGGGTTTTAAGAAAGTTCTCCCAGTTTTCTTCAGTTTTGTGACTGCTAAATTTTTTCCACGCAGTTATTCGGTTGTCAACTGCCTCATCACAGGTTGCATTCCACCAGCGATGTTTTCTGTTGCGAGGGGGTTGTCCTAATTTGAGGGCTTCGTGAATTTTCTCTGTTAGTTTTTTCCAGTCGGTTGATTTTTCCTGATTAATTTGCATGATGATTTTTTCTTTGTTCAGTTGCAGATATTCCGGATCTGGTTTGGTACTTTTGGGTGGCCTTTTTAGCATTCTGTTGGGTTGGAATTTTGTTTTTATTTGGAGAGGATGATGATCTGATTCAAAGACACCTTTGCGGGTTCTGATGTTTTGAATTTCTTTTATGTTTTCTTTGGAAATTGTGACATGGTCTATTTGGTATTCACCGTGTCTAAGACTGGGTGATCTCCATGTGGTTAATTTATGTGCAGGTTTTTGAAACTGGGTACTCATTGTTTAAAGTCCAAAGTTTCTGCAGAAGTCGATTAGTTTTTCACCATTCTTGTTGGTACGTTTGTGTTTGGTGTGGGGTCCAGTGGTATCTCTGAATTTTTTTTCCTTCCCTAGTTGTGCATTAAAATCGCCTACTAAGATTTTCACATGGTGCCTAAGTACTTTATTTGTTGTTTCTTCTAGTGTTTCCCAGAAATTGTCCACTGTTTCAGGGTAGATTTTATTGTGGTGATTTGTGGGGGCGTGCACATTGATCAGAGTGTATGCTTTATTAGCTGATTTTACTGATAACAGGGAGACTCTTTCATTGGGAGACATGAAGTCAATAACTGAGTCGAGTACGGAAGTGTGTACGGCGAATCCTGTTCCGAAAAGTGGTGGTTTGTCTCTTACTTTTATGGCAGGTTTGCCCTTGTAGATCCTGTAATTCTCTGTGTTAAAGTGTCCTTCATCTGTGAATCTTGTCTCTTGCAGTGCAGTGATTTTCAGGTTAAATTTTCCCATTGCGTTGGTGAGTTGCTTTAATTTGCCTGTTTTAGTGAGGGTGTTCACATTAATTGTACCAATAAAATTTTTACGTTTCGTTTTGAGAGTGTGATGAGTTTTTGAGAAGCTCCGATTCTTCTCCGCATGGTGTCCCTGATCCCCCAGAATCCGATGATCAGGTGAATCCAGTCTATCGACTGGTGCCTGGGGTAGTGACTCTGTGGTCGTTTTTTCCATCATGCGTTCAAGTTGAATTTTAGTTTTTGTGGTGATCTCTGTTGAGACCACAGGTATACGACTCGATTTTTGAGTTCGAGAAGATTTATTATTATTATTATTATTCCTATTATTTTTATTATGCACAAACAATAGATTTGTGTATTATACATTAGTTGCTGTTGTGCCTCTTGTTTGTGCATTTGCTGCCCAAGTGCTAACAGCTTTAATTGTTAGCCATGGCACAGTCAGTATGGATATTGCAGTTCAGTTTTCTTCTCAATGAAGTTATAGGCTTTGTGGAACAGTTCTATTCACTTCTACAGTTCTACATATTACTTTGCTACTTTGAAGCGTGGCATATTACACTTTAAAGTGATAGGTGTATAAATTGTGCCTGTAATTGAAAAGTGTCATTTTTCAGTATGAAACACAGTATAATAAATGAGTTCTATAAATCTAGTTCCAGGATTTCATGTACTAAAAAATGGTCCTCATAGTTCGATAGAACACGAAACTTATAATAGCCCATCTACATATAAATATGAATACTAGCACTGGAAAAAGCATTGTTGAAGATAAAAGCCAGTCATATGAAGTAATTTCTTGTTATTTGGAGTGCCCCCCCCCCCCCCCCACAAAAAAAACAACTATGAATGGTTTTCCTGTAAATGCAGAGAATTTAAGCCATGTAAAGGAAAGGTAAATTGAGGTGCTCAGTGTGTAGAGATGTCCAGAACAGTAAACCATATTATATTTCTAAAAAATGGAGTGTATCTTGGTCAGTCCAGTTTGTTGAAGTAAACAAGCTCAGTTAACATCACTGAGGAAAAAGATTCTTAAACATAGGAATTCTGAAGCCCATTTAACTGAATGCAGAAAAGGAATAAAAAAAGACAAGACAGTGTTCTAGAAAACCTTGTAGTTGAACAGCAGAAAGTCATTTTTGGAAGTATGAGGGAAGTGTTTTACACAGACTATTTTGTATCAAAAAATGACAAACCATATTTAGACTTCCACATGCTTGTAGATTTGCAAATTTAAAATGGTCTCAACATGGGCAAAACATGGCTTAGTTAACTTAAATTGGGCCATCATCATAGACCGCATTGCAGATACCATGAGGAAGAAGCTCTGTTTATCCATAACATCCAAGAATTGTGAGATCTCTGTAGTTACTGATGAGTGTACATCCAGTGCTTCACAATTAGTTTTAATAGTGATGACAATCTGTTGGAAGCATGTAGTGATGGGGCTATCATAATGTTAGGTCAGAATTCTGGGTTTTTAAAACAACTTACAAATAAGTACTACAGACTATTCAAATGCCACTGTTTATGCCACCAAATTGAATTAGGGATTGCTAATGCAATGGAAGGGGTTCCCAGAGCCAATCTTGATATCAATTTTTTTTTAACTATTTGTATGCGTTGTACTCTCAGTTTTTTCGAGAATCAACTTGAGCTGTCTGCTGTTGCAAAAAAGTTAGGTGCAGAACTTAAGAATACCGGTATGTTTAAAGTATTTTTGGTGTATTGGGTAGCCTCAAGCTTTAGAGCAGAGCAAGCCACATGGAAGTCCTACCAGGATTTGAATTCTGATATTAAAGATGTCCCAATGGTGTGACTAGAAAATCAAATGCAAGGGAAGAGTTCAAGGTATTGCAGAAAACACTAATGAAGGCCTGAGTTCATGCACAACATTGCACTACTTTCTGATGTTGTTGAAGAGATTAGTACCGTCAAACGGGGTGATTTTGGACACCAGGGCGAATTCGGACAGTATAGCTTATTTGCTCTTTGCTACTGCATAGAAACAAAGAGTTACTTATTTTAATGTCCGTGCGTCTGTTATTTTAAGCACAAGATTGCATTTATCATTTCCCACAACTTTTATTTTGCGTCAGTTGTTTCCCTAGGTGAATTGACGAACAGTCTCAGTGTTAAAAATCCATGTATTATCGTAAAGTGGAAACTTTATATTGTTACGCCAAGCGGGAAGTTATTGTTTCTGATGTTTGCCGAGTTTCTTGTGCAAGGTTATAAAATAATGACGGTTTTTGTAAAACTGTGTACTGTGTGGGGTGATTTTGGACAATGCCAAGAGCTTATAAGAGCAGGAGAGGTGCTACAGTACGGTGTAATTATGACCCGGAACTTTTAGATAAAGCTGTTTGTGATATTCAGAGTGGTAAATTATCGTACAGAAAAGTGTGAGATTTGTACGGTATACCTAAATCAACCCTACAAAATAAAATCCAGAAAGCACATCTGAAGAAAAATGGGAGGACAGCAAGTGCTAAACAAAGAAGAAGAAGAAGAAGAAGAAGAAGAAGAAGAAATGTTGAAGCAAGGTATCTTGAGGGCTGCACATTTGAGATTTCCCTTCACTTAATTGGATATTTGGTTAAAGGCTACCTTGATAAATCTGGCCAAAAAGAGAACAAATTTTGTAATAATTTACCAGGAGAAGAATGGGTGCATTTATTCCTCAAGCAACAGTCAGAAGATCTTTCTGTTTGCTTAAGCGAAAATATTAAACGAGCTTGTCCAGAACTTATCTGTAATATATAAAATTCATTATATCATTCAATATCATTTATTCGTAACAAAGGGCTACCTTAAAATGTGTAAAATGTCACCAAAATCAAATAAAAAGCATGTACAATTTTTAAAAAAGGCTGTAACTGTCCGAATTCGCCCTCTATATACTGTATCTTTGGACAGAGATTTAAAAAACACGTGTGTCTGAAATCGCCCCAATCCATGGGGTGACTTTGCACACTTTATTTAACTGCCTCAGATAAATATACCTACACATACACTTTCTGGTTCTGGGATATTTTATTAGTTACACTTATCCCCTACCACTTCCATAACAATCAATTTAATCTAACAGTATATATGAAAGTTACAATCAAAATAACAACAAAACTTAGAAATCACCCCGTTTGACAGTATCTTCTTACAGTACCTCCAAAAGGACAGTGCTAATATTTGCTCATGACAGGGCAATTATGAGGTAAATAAAAGCCATTAAACAATTGAAGGAAATGCCTGATGCTTGCATGAAGGAAGCAGAGAAAGCTATTTAAGAAGGGTGCTTCAGAGCTCTTCTATAGGAGGTCTTCTACAGATGACCCCCCCCACCCCCCACTATTTTTGTTAGAATACAGCACTGAATACAAAAAAATGACTCTGAGCACTATGGGACTTAACATCTGTGGTCATCAGTCCCCTAGAACTTAGAACTACTTAAACCTAACTAACCTAAGGACATCACACACATCCATGCCCAAGGCAGGATTCGAACCTGCGACCGTAGCGGTCACGCGGTTCCAGACTGAAGCGCCTAGAACCACATGGCCACACCGGCCGGCTAGCACTGAATACAGTGACTTAGTAATTTTGAGGACATTGTTATGTACTCATCATTTTCTCGTATTAAATTCTACAGTGCGCTTTTAGTATCTGGTCAGTGGTATAAATATAACAATGTTACATATATAGTAAAATCTGTTGTTATATTTTCAGATTTTTGTATTTTCCTGCCATTTCCATTATTTTCTAGTGGTACTTTCACACAAACTGTTCTCTCAATTAATTGTTTTC
Source organism: Schistocerca serialis cubense (assembly GCF_023864345.2). NCBI lineage: Eukaryota > Metazoa > Arthropoda > Insecta > Orthoptera > Acrididae > Schistocerca > Schistocerca serialis. The sequence continues at coordinate 627,228,403 of NC_064642.1, read as the reverse complement.
CTGCCATTAAAAATTTCTTCTGGCTAACACAATCACATTTTGCACTTTTCAGCCAATACCCCAAGCTTCACGTTGATTTTCAAATCCATTTATGTGGAAACTAAATTGTGATCCCACTCTCACAAGACCTGTACAATAATTTGAAATTCTTGATTTTAACATCTTACTGTTTGTGTGATTTTCACACAACCTTTCACTGACTGTGTCAATACTCATGTTTATTGTGATATCTTGTGGTTTTTTGAACATTTGGGATTGCCATGAAGAACTTGTGCCGTAGTCCCCACTGTATCTACAATTTGAAACTTAGTTTGTGCTTTTTTAGAAACTTTTGGCTACAGTACCACTGTTTGAAACCAATCATTCCCTAATCTCATTATGTAAATGGAAAATGTATTTTTTGAAAAATTTTGGACGTTTGTTAACATATATTTTCAAGGATTTTCTTAAGCTAGGAGAGTTGTGTGTAACCTGTTTCAAACTAAATCAGCATTTATGATTTACAGTGACTGTAATTAAGTAACATATCATGGAACATTAGTTTCCTCTTTTAACTGGAGTGTAAGACGGTAGTTTAATAACTCTGATCAAAAAGCAAGAAAAAATGCTTGTTTCGTAAACAACTCACATTACTTCTTGACATGTTCTCCTTTGACGGATATGCACTTGGTCCAGCAATCCTCCAGATCTTTCATCCTATAGAAAAACAGGTTCTGTCATATCCTACAAAATACTTATTGACTGTAACTATCTGTTTCTCATTTGATGAAAATTTCTTCCCAATAAGCCAAAGTTTCAAGTTAGGGAACGGGAAGAAGTCACTTGGGACTAAGTCTGTTGAATAGGGTTTATGAGGAACCAGTTCAAAGCCCAATTCATGTACTTTCACCATTGTTATTGCTGGTTTGTGGGATGGTACATCATCCTGGGGAAAGAGCACTTTTTTGCTTGCCAAACTTAGTCTTTTTTCCAACCAATGTAAGTTTCAAATGATCCAACAACGAAACATTATCATATCCAGCTATGGTTCTGCCTTTTTCCAACAAATGTATGAGGATTATTCGTTGGGAATCCCCAAATATACTGGTCATCACCTTACCAGCTAACAAAATGGTAGGTTTTTGCCCCCTTTGGTGCACTTACACCAGCCTTTGCCCATTATTTTGACTGCTGTTTTTACTCTGGTGTGCAATGATTTATCCAAGTTTCATCAACAGCCACAAATTTGCACAAAAAGTCTTGTGAATTGCATTTAATCATTGCCAGGCATTGTGTTGAGACGTTGTGCCAAATGTGATTTTTGTCAACAGAGAGAAATCGCAGCACCCACTTTCAAACAGCTACTTCATAGCCAGTTCTTCATGTAGGACATATGCTCTCACTCAGTTGAGATGCCTACAGTCTCAGCAATCTCATGAGGTTTTATTACCATATCATGGATTTTGTCAATGGTGTCCTTTGTGGTGGCCACAAATCGACAGCCAGAGCATGCTTCATCTGTGATGCTTGTCCAGCCATATTTAAATTCATTAATCCAAAAGCGAATGGTCTTCAGTGATGGTTCAGAGCCTATGTAAATATATAATTCTGTTTTGGTTTGTGTGGCAGGCCAACCCCTCAAATGAAAATTTTTAATAACAGGACAGAGCTTGCTTTTCTCCATTTGCAATCACATTTGACACACTGGCCAATTGAGATGGTTGTCAACAATAAACTGGTCATTGTACCTTGTTGAAATTCTTTATGTGATCCTTGAAATAATCAAGCTTGCCAACTAAGAAGGAGTAACAAATATGTTCCATTCTTTCATGGAAATTTGCCAGAGTTATCAAACCACCCTCGTATATTGTCTGCACTTATCATAAATTGATGCTGTTGTCAAATTTGTTAGTGATCATAACTGGAAAAATGTTTCAAAGATACAGTAAATTATGTACCAAGTTTTTCTGTTGTTTTAGATATCTCTTTTTGGCTTCTTGGAAGGAAGATTGGGGTTTAACTTCTCATTGTCAATGAGGTCATTAGAGACAGAGCACAAAATCATGTTTGGGATGGGAATCAGCTATGCTTATTCTTAAGGACCATCCTGGTATTTACCTTAAGTGAAAATCATGGAAAATCTAAACCTCGATGTCCAGAGGGAATTTTCAACCACCATTCTCTTAAATGTACACTATGTGATCAAAAGTATCCAGACACCCCCAAAAACATTTTGTGTAGTGTGGTGCCACCTAGTGCCAGGTACTCCATATCAGCGACCTCATTATGTCATTAGACATTGTGAGAGAGCTGAATGGGGTGCTCCACGGAACTCACAGACTTTGAATGTGGTCAGCTGATTGGGTGTCACTTGTGTCATACATCTGCACATGAGATTTCCACACACCTAAACATCCCTAGATCCTCTGTTTCTGATGTGATAGTGAAGTGGAAACGTGAAGGGACACATACAGCACAAAAGCGTATGGGCCGACCTCATCTGTTGACTGACAGAGACTGCTGACAGTTGAAGAGGGTCGTAATGTGTAATAGGCAGACATCTCTCAAGACCACCACACAGGAATTCCAAACTGCATCAGGATTGACTGCAAGTACTATGACCGTTAGGTGGGAGGTGAGAAAACTTGGATTTCATGGTCAAACGGCTGCTCATAAGCCACATATCACGCTGGTAAATGCCAAATGATGCCTTAATTGGTGTAAAGAGCGTAAACATTGGACAATTGAACAGTGGAAAAACGTTGTGTGGAGTGAAGAATCATGGTACACGATGTGGCAATCCGATGGCAGGGTGTGGGTATGGCGAACGCCCAATGAACGTCATCTGCCAGCATGTGTAGTGTCAACAGTAAAATTCGGAGGTGGTGGTGTTATGGTGTGGTCAGTTTTTCATGGAGGGGGCTTGCACTCCTTGTTGTTTTGTGTGGCACTATCACAGCACAGGCCTACATTGATGATTTAAGCATCTTATTGCTTCCCACTGTTGAAGAGCAATTTGCATCTTTCAACATGATCGAGCACCTGTTCATAATGCACGGCCTGTGGTGGAGTGGTTACATGACAGTAATATCCCTGTAATGGACTGGACTACACAGAGTCCTGACGTGAATCCCATAGAAAACCTTTGGGATGTTTTGGAATGCCACTTTGTGCCAGGCCTCACCAACTGACATCGATACCTCTCCTCAGTGCGGCACTCCATGAAGAATGGGCTGCCATTCCCCAAGAAACTTTCCAGCACCTGATTGAACATATATCTGAGAGAGTGGAAGCTGTCATCAAGGCTAAGGTTGGGTCAACACCATATTGAATTCGAGCATTACTGATGGATGGTGCCAGGAACTTGTAAGTCATTTTCAGCCATGCTTTTGTTCACACAGTGTAGGTGCACCTCCTCTCTTATGTTAAACACTTCAGTTTTAAAAGGCTACTGGTAATACTTCTAGCATATCAATCATATAAATTAAAAAATAATCAGCAAGCTTAGTTTAAAGTTATTTACTGTTCTGTAAAATATTGCAGCAAGCATAATTAAGCCCACTGTGTATACTGTTCTCAAACATGATGAGTCAGCTGCAGTTAGTAAGCAGCTGGAAATCTCCCTAACTTCTGTTAGCTGGTTGGACCCTGCTGCAAGTGGGTATGTTAGAGGTACCAAAGGCACCTCAACTGCTATCTTCTTCTGTGTCTCCTGTACAGGAAATACAGTCTTTTGCTACTCATCCACTTGTCTGTGAATGACATGTCAGTAGTAGGTCTAAGCATCTCCTACAGTAGAGACATCGATGAGGGAGAACTCAGAATGTTACACCCATATGTGTAACCAGCAAGTTCCATACACTGGCTTCCAATGAAACCAAAACTGAGTCAATGGGACTCACAGCACCAGTTGGAAAACATGCTGAGTCTCCTGTCAAGGGGAGGCAAACACTAAAGGCTGGGACCTGTTAATTGTTGGCAGTTCAAATGTATGGTGAATAATGGTGGCCTTAGGAAAATGACAGCATAGGAAGGGAACGAATGCACCTGTGCACTCAGTTTACGTTTCTGGGAGCCTCAGTCAGTATGTTAAAGAGGTTATTGTGGCAGTCATCGAGGGAACAGGGCATAATCAACTGGAGACTGTGGGACTAATGATGCCTGCTGTCTGGGCTCTGAGGTTATACATGGATCATTCCAGCAGATGGGAGAGGAGGTTGAGGATACCAGCCTTGCTCAAAGAGTTTCAAGAAGCTCTCAGTCAGCAGCTTTGTCCTCAGAAGAAATTGTGGACCCCTGGTTCTGAGACAAGTGGAGGGCTTGAAACATGGACTGTGAAGATTCTGTGACAAGCAAGGCTGTAACTTCATAGACTTGCACTATAGTACTGAGAACTGTAGAATCCCCCTAAATGGGTTAGATGTGCAGTACACATCAGATACTGCTATCCAGGTAGATGACTGCATGTGTGATGCACACAAGGGTTTATTAAACTAGGCGACACTCCATCCAGTTCAGATAATGACAGCTACAGGAGACCTAGAAATATCGGTATAAGATCCAAAGAAGTTCCCCCCAAAGGTGAAAATATTAGAATCCAAGTTGTTAACTGCCAAAGTATTCACAACAAAGCTTGAATTTCAAGTGTTCCTAAAAAGCAACGAAGCTCACATAATACTAAGTAGTCCAATATTCAAAAAGTTTGTTAGAACAGGAAGTTGACATCAGAGGGAGTATTGGGGAAAATTTAAGCACACGTTAAAAGGACAAGCTAATGGGAAATGGAGGTGGTATATTTGTTGCAATATACAAAAAACTCAAAAGCACTGAGATGGAAATTGAAGTTGCATGCTAAATTTTTTGGGCAAGACTCAGTATCAGGGGTGGGCATACATTATAATTGGATCCATCTATCAACCACCAGACTCATCTGATTTACACAAAAACCTCAGTTTGCTAGTACGTAAGTTCCCCAGTCATACTGCTATCATTGGTGGAAACTTTTATCATCCAACACTCAGTTGGGAAAGTTACAGTTTTGTAAGTGATGGTTATGACAAGGCATCCTGTGAAACAGTACTAAATGATTCCTCTGAAAGATATGTGAAACAGATGGCTTGAATGCCACTCAGATGGATATATTAGATCTAATGGGAATATGTTGATCTGAACTCACTGAGAATGTCCACATGGAAACTTGTATCAGTGACCATGAGGCTGTAGTGACCCACACAGATTCCAGAACCAAGATCTGGGTAAACAGTTGTTAGGCATCCACAGAAGTTGGCATATGCTAGAAACAACAGAGGCCACCTCTCATGGATGCAAATGCAGCCTCTCCTCATTGCACCCTTTCAGCCAATTGACAGCTCATAGAGTCAGGCCCAGGTAGCCTTACCCTTAGTTACATGTTGACATTCTGACTAGGATTATCGGACTAGTAATGTAGCCACTCCATGGCCAGGGTCTTCTTGTAACAAGATATTTCTGGATGTAATGAAGTGTTGTATCCATCACTGTTTGTGGTTAGAATACATTGGCAATGAATAGGGCCATATTTTCGCATGAATTTCAGTGTGTGGTTGCTATTCACATCTTGTCATGACATGGAGTCTCTTCTTCACCCATTGGTGCGACAACAGAAGGATCTGCTCTCTAAACTTTCATCTCCAGATCTGTTTTCTCCTCTGTTCAAGGCGTTTGACAAGGAAATGGAAGATTTGGAAATGTATGAACACCACCTTTGGCAACTTTTCCTTGCCTTCCACATTACGGATGTGGAGGTATGTTGTGCACTGCTTTTGTCATGGATTTTTCCTGCCTTGTAACAGGTGTTGTGGCAGTTGGCCTCATTGCAGGAATATTCCTTGGTGTCATTTAACAATTTATGTTCATTGTTGTCTTCCTATTATCACTGGTGCATGCATACCATGGCAGCAAGCGTTGAATTCCACTAATGCAAGAAGCAGCCCCATCAGTTTTATTGTGCCTGGGTTAAAACCCTGCATGGCCTTAGTCACAAGTGCCATTTTGTCATGGTCAAGTCAAAATAATCGTATGTGGACATCATGGTTCACAATGTTATCAGCTACTCTCCCAAAGCAAGGAAGGCAGCAACAGGCACTCCCTCAAAAGAGGTTTTGTCCATTTCATAATCATATGAGGTTACACATGCCACTGGTCAGCAGCTGGAAACTTGGTGTGATGTCCAGCAGTAGGGGGCAGTGTAGCTATGTCCACTGCAGCGATGCAAGCCAGCCAGCTAATCTGGCATTTCCCGCACAACACATTAACAGAATTCCAGCCAATTCTCCCTGTTGCCATCATGTGAATCTTGTTACTCCCAACATAACAGATCATAATGTCCCCAGAATTGGGACATCTGTTGTAAATGTCGAAAAAAAGGGCCACATACTGTAGTCTGCCATTGAACTGCACAGAATGCATCACCGGAAAATGTGAATATGGATATGGAGTGTCATCATTTGGGCTGGTTCATTACCAGGATTCCAACAAGCTTTTTAATGAGGTTTTGATTCTCTTGTGACAGCTGTGCCTGTAGATTGACATCAGCGCAGCAGTTTCCCTACATAATGCCCAAACATATTCAGACTTGCACTGTCCACCACTGTTGCTGATAAAGAGACATCTCTGGAGATATGGGAAACAGCAAATCCCCTTGCTTAGCCAGTTCATGACTGAAGTTACCTATAAATCAGTGACTCAGACTATTACCTTTATTGTCATCCATGATGCTAATTCAGCTAACCTTTTCAGGTTTGTTTCCTCTCATACCTTTGGATTTTCAGTCCTGGGCTCTATACAGCTGGTATCTGCCAAAGTCCCCTAACAATAATTGGAGGCTCTGTGATCAGAATTTCAGAATATCTTTGCAGAAGGCTAAGGGTGTGCCATAGGATTTGAAGCTCACATAAACTTGAAGGAGTCAGCTTGTCCTAGATTTTTCATGCTAGGCAGATTCCTATAGCCCTATGGTTCCAAGTTGAGGTGGAGCTGGACTGGCTTGCCACTCTTGGGGTTGTGGTTCCCATTTCCTCAAATGAATGGGTCATACCTCAGTCATCATGAAGAAACCCACTGATAAATTGTGCCTTTGCAGTGATTTTAAGGTCAGAGTGAATTCACAGCCCACAGTCATCATATTCCCATTACCACATCTGGATGAACTGTTCGCACACTTAGCAGGTGGTCACTTCTTCCCCAGACTTGATCTTTCTGAAGTGTATCACCAGCTACCCCTGAACGAGGAATTCAAGCATATGACGGTTCTTAATTGGCCTTTCAGTATGTATAATACCAACGGTTGATGTTTGGGGTAGCAAATGCCCCTGCAATTTTTCAACACTATCTGGAACAGGTCATGTCCACTATTCTTCACAGTTTCAACTACCTGGATAACATTGTTGTTACCAGATGTACTACAAGCAACCTGTACTACGAGCAACCACCTGCACAGCCTCAAGGCCCTGTTTGTAAGACTCCGGGCCATGGGTCCAAATTGCAACATGCAGAAGTCTAAATTTTTCCAATCATCCCTTGAGTATATGGGCTGCACCACCTCATGGTGGGCACCTGGCATTCCAGTCTGAGGTGCCAGAGATGGTGGTTGTATGCACATGAGCTGTGCTTGCTTGTGTGAATGTACGTGTATGTGTTTCTGGTTCTGAAGAAGGCTTTGGCCAAAAGCTAAACGTGTAAAATTCCTTTCGTTGTGCCTGTCTGCAACTCATTGTTTTATATCTATAGTGAGTAGCAATCTATCCTTTTTCTTACATTGTTGATGTTCCAAACTGGAGTTTCCATTATTTGATTTTAATGTCTTATATTGTTGATGTTCCAAACTGGAGTTTCCATTACTTGATTTTAATGTAAAACTGTACACTTATAAGAATTTGCTTCATTTTTTACATGTTTGTGTTTAAGCTTCTTTTAAGACACAGTATCTCATGCTTTTAAGAATGAACAATGCATTTGCCTGTAGGATGTGTTCATTTGTGTTGCAAGTAAATTGATGTCTGGCTCAGTACAAAGTTTAATACAAGCATGCGAGGTGCCTGGTCAGCTCACATTAAATCACGAGTAACATTGAAATATTTGGCAACTGAAGTCATTGCAGTATACTTGTTGCATTCTGAAGAGTATTATTTCTTCATTATTTTGTTATCTAAAATACACTGAAGACACATCAGAAAGTAAGGTTTTTGTCTCAGCAGTTCAACTTTGTTTTTATTTTCAGAGTTAGTCAGGGCTCTAACAGGTCACAGGTGCTGCAATTATGAGGGTGAGTCAAATGAAAACATTAAATTTGTAATAACAAATCTAAATTTCGCACCGTTATCCTGTAAGTTGCTAAGTGTACTACAAACAGTGTGCAGAATGGCCTGTAGGTGGCAGCACAGTGCAGATGCACACATACCATCGCAGTTGCAGTATAAAGATGGCCACCCCACTTGTGACTTGCACCAGGGAAGAACAGCACTCTGTTATTCGGTTTCTGCGTAGTGAAGGTGTGAAACCTATTGAAATTCATCGAAAAATGAAGGTTCAGTACGGTGATGCATGTTTATCACAGCAGCAAGTCTACGAATGGAGTAGAAAGTTCACAAATAGTGTGATTTCAGTGGAAGATGCTCCTCATCCATGTCAGGAACAACAAGTTGTGACCCCACAGAACATTGCAGCAGTTGAAGCCATATTGAAGGAAAACTGCTGAGTGACACTGAATGACATTGCAGCATGTTTACAGATTAGTCATGGGTCAGCACACCACATTGTGCATGATGTGCTCCAGTTTCACAAAGTGTCTGCAAGATGGGTGCCATGGCAGCTGACTCCTGAAATGAGAGAACGATGTGTTGGTGCTTGTGGATAACTTCTTCGGCACTTTGAATGAGAAGGTGATGGCTTACTTGTAAGAATCATTACTGGGGATGAAACCTGGGTTCACTTCCACTAACCAGAAATGAAGAGAGTGAGAAAGGAATGGCACCATTCCCCATCACCAAAACCAAAGAAGTTTTGAAGAGAACCATCAGCATGGAGGGTTACACTGACCCTCTTTTGGGACAAGAAAGGCATCATTTTGGAGTATTACGTGCCTAGAGGGACCACTGTCACCAGTGAATTGTACACAGATCTCCTAAAAACTCATCTGCTGCCTGCAGTCAAATCAAAGTGACATGGATTGCTGTCAGCAGGTGTTCTTTGCAACATGACCATGAAAGGCCCCACACTGCTTATACAACAGTTGCAACAATCACAGACTTGCATTTTGAGTGTCTTCCTCATCCACCATACTCACCAGACCTTGTCCCAAGTGATTTAAATATGTTTGGACCACTCAAAGATGCAATGGGAAGAAAGAAGTTCTGTTCTGATGAAGAGGTACACACATGGTGCATGAGTGGTTGTGCGGACTACCAAAAGAAATTTTTCTAAAGGAATTTATGCACTTTGTAAGTGATGGAGGACTTGCATTGAGGGGGGGGGGGAGACTATGTTGAAAAGTGTTACAGCTTTGTACCACTTCTGCACAATAAATAATATTTTAAAAAATATTTAAGGTTTTCATTTGACTCACCCTCGTATATGTTTATCTGGCACTTAATTTTGTAACCACTCTTTGTACTACTGTCCAGAACAGTCATTTGTCAATGATAGTGCTAATAAAACATATTTACACAGGATTTTAATGAGGGCCAAGGTAGTTTTTAATGACAAAGGCCACAAATACATTTCCATTTCACTCAAAGACTAAAGCGAAAAATTATTATCATTATACTGAAATAAAAATTAGACTGTTTTGCAGTAATATGATCCTCAGAAGGTTCACACTCTCAGTTTCAACACTTTCTAATCCATTTCATCACTTCAAATGATTGTGTGTTACTCTATAACAAAGGGATTATAAGGAGTTGCTGAATGCTAGAATGATATTACTATCACACTGTTTAAAAAAAATTTGCCATTTTAGGAAGACTAAGCCCATTATTTTGTCATGAAACCATCTTTGCATGTACCACCACCCCCCTCCCCCTAAAACTATGATTCTAGATTTGTGTTGTGAAACTAACCAGAGCAGAATGAGCACAGACCTACCTAGCAGTAGCTGCTGAAGCACACAGACAGTGCTGGGGAAAGCAATGTCCGGCAAGAATGCAGAAACCCTTTTAACTTTTGTAATTTATACATAAGTCAGCATGACAGTTGGGTGCCTCCATATATAAGTTGACTTACATGAGAGATGAGGGGGGATGCACATTTAAGAAATTCATGCATGTGGAAACCTGGCTTAATACAGTTCTTTCAGCAAATGTAGAAAGATTTTCTAATGTCAAACATGTTTTCCGACAACAGATATTCTCTCACATGTAAGAATATCTGAGTGCTGTCTTACACTGCAGTAGTTCTGAAATGGTTATTCAAGAATAACTATACGTTTTCAAAGAATAAATTTCATTAAAAATAGCTATTTTACATTAATTATCCTTTTTATAATTGATATTCTGATCTTCTATAATCTTTTTGGTTACCCTGCTTCATTTTGAAATTAACTTCACATTTGTTTTATATACTTTTTATTTCTTTTATTGATGTTTTCAGATCATTTTAGTGATAATTTTCCAGGTATTTTTGACCATAAAAATTGGGCTCTGATGTTACAGGTCTTCTTCCGTATTTGTAAACTAAATTAATTCTCACTAGGGGCAGCTGCTCCCACAGCCTCCCTCCTCCACCTTCTCCTGTGGGTGCACTCATAATCCTATGGTATACTGGAGATCATGAAGGTTCTATAGAGGTAGGTCATGCTCCAGACAGACCTTCTGGCATTGGTCAGGATAGTAAAATATCTACAAATATGGCTTTGGAGTAATTCTTTTAGATGTGCTGCTGTTTTGATTAGCTATTTAGCTTTTGATGACAGTGACAAAGCTTTATTTTGGCAATGTAGTGCTTTTATCTTCTTTGTCTTTCAGTTGAGTGTGAACAGTAAATCCTCAGGGCCTGCAGTTCTCTGGCCATTGGCCATTTAGCATTTGTCATTTTTAAATCTTTGTTCACTGGTGTGATACAACAATACCATTTGCAGTTGCTGGTGCTTACCCTGAGAGTAATTGTTAAGGTCTTTCTACCTAGAGATTTGAGGTGTAGGCTGATTTGTTTTGGAGGAAACCTCACCCATTTAGGATCAGAGAGATGTAACTACATTTTTGCCACTTTTGAGTTGTTGATACCATAAGGTACATGGAATCGAGACCTATGTTACGATCAAACAACCGTAACTTTGTCTTATGTGGTTTCCGTTTTAGTTGTCAACATATTTACATTTTGTGAAAAATAGTAAGAATCAGACAGACAGAAAAACTGATCCGTTTTTAGACTGCAGTATGCAGTGTTTATTTGCGAAACAGAACAACTCTTATGTTTCTCTGATCCTAACAGAACTGTTAGATGTTGCTTTTCCTGTTACCTCTTTAGACGCATTGTCACCGTTGCTATGTGACAACAATGAAATGCGACTTCCTGGCAAGGAAGATAAATATTGTTTCAGTTATGAATGGGTTTACAAGCAAGTAGGAGCCCTATGGAATGAAAATGTGCCTGGAGAAGGAACAGAATTTAATGGAATATCGTAAGTGTTAGAACCTGTTTCTTAGTGTATTTATTTCGGTAGTAAGTACCATAATAATAATAATTGTTATTACAATTGCTATTACTGCTGTTGTCATTATTATTATTATTATTATTATTATTATTATTATTGTTGTTGTTGTTTGTATTCATGCAGACGACATTGTACTATTAGCATGCACACAGGAAGATCTGAAGAGAAGTATCCAGACCTTGGAGTTATTGGCAGCTAGGATCGGTCTACAAATTAGCTCTGAAAAGACAGAGTATATGACCATAGGAAGAAAGATCCAGAACTCTCAAGATTTAATTGTGAACAACACCAGGTATAAACATGTGAAAGAGTTCAAATACCTTGGATCATTTTTTACAGAAGTAACATCAACTGAAGCAGAGATAAAAGCACGACTGCAGGCGGGAAACAGATACTATCACTCTCTAGACCCTATATTAAAATGTAGAAGTGTCTCGCAACAACCAAAGCTACGGTTGTATAAGACATTAATAATGCCAGTAGTACTTTATGGTTCTCAAACCTGGAGCACTCGAAAACAAGACCTTAAGCGACTGCTAACATTTGAAAGGAAAGTCCTCAGGAAAATATTTGGACCAGTCAGAGATCAGAGTACTGGAGAATGGAGAAGACGCCATAACACTGAATTAGAAGAGCTGTACAAGGAGCCTAACATCTTGGGAATGATGAGAAGCAAAAGACTGCAATGGGCTGGACATGTTGTTAGAATGGAGGCAACAAGGTGGCCCAAAATCACAATGGACTGGATCCCGTCAGGCAGCAGACCAGTGGGAAGACCTAGAAAGAGGTGGATCGATGGAGTGAGAGAAGACCTGTTGCAGCTGGGAGTCGCGGAAAACTGGAGACAGAGCAGAAGACAGAGACGGATGGAGAGCTCTAACTGTGGTGTCGTGCAGTCCTCTGGGCCTGATCGCGTGAAGAAGAAGAAGAAGTTTGTATTCATAGCTGAGAAAGAACGTGATGTGGAGATGTTAATGACATTCATTGGTTCAGATAAAGATGATGATCCTTCCTATGAACAGGACAACATTACAAATTCTGGTGAGTAGCCAAACAATTACTAGACACTATAGCAGTTCCAGTTAATTTTCTTTTCCCTTCCTCTGAAAACCTTTCATATTATTGTTACAGACAGCAGTGTTGAACATGAAACATCCCTTGTAAGGAATGTCACAAAAACTGCCAAGGATGGACAAGTAATCATCACAATCAGGATGGGGAAATTACAGATGACAATGCTGTAACAAAACATGAAAACGAAAAAGGGTAGCTGTTAAAGAGGAATGGAAAAGAAATCAAAGAAAAATCAATTGACAGCATGGTAGGCCATATAATTCTATGAAGAATTCCGAAGTTGTGCAAGAAATGTGAAGCCAAAAGGTTACTCTAAATGTCCACAAGTGTGCAGCAGTAAGTTTACTGACCAAGACAAAAAAATCCATAGAGCCTACTGGGATCTTGTATCAGTTGAGCTACAATGGCAGTACCTAAATAAGTTAGCAGAAGAAGAAGAAAAACAAAGAGTGGGGACAAAATCGAATAACTCCTGAAGGAAGAGGGCCAAGAAATTCTATCTAATAAAGGGATCTGATAAGATTCAAGTATGTATGGAGTTTTTTCTCAAGACATTTGACATATCTGAAACCTTTGTAAGAATTACTATTTTTTTTTTTTAAAAAAAAAGAGATGAACAACATGCAATTGAGAAAGAGTGAAGAGGATGTCATGAGCCAGGTATAAAGAGACCAGAAGAAAGTAAAGAGGCTACAAAGAAACACATTAAGAGTTTTCCTACCCTTCCTTATCACTACAAGAGGAAAGAATGTACAGCCAGTTATTTACCTGCTGAGATGAGTTTTAAGATAATGTATGAGTTGTATCGGGAGTAATGCTATGAGGAAGGATAGACATTTGAGAAATTATGGCTGTATAGGGGGATATTCAAAAAGGAATTTAATCTGTAATGCCACAGGCCATGAAAAGATATGTGTCATAAAATAAAGTTTTCACACCTTTCGGCTGAAGAAAAATAAGACAAAGATTTTAAAAGGGAACTGGAAGAGCATTTGAAAAGGAAAGAAATTGCAAGGGAATTTAAGAAAATTAAGAAAGAAAGTGCTTCTTGCACTTCTTTGCTAGCTGAATTTGACTTACAAGCTGTGATTTACCGCCCTAAGGTAAATGCATAGTCATTAGTCTATAAAAGAAGGCTTTCCATGTACAATCTCACAGTTCTTAATGTAGGAGAAAACAAAACCAATTGCTACATGTGGGACAAGACAACAGCAAAAAGAGGGTCCATAGAGGTGGTTTCATGTCTGTGGGATTTTTTGAAAAATCATGCACAAGGAAAACCGATACCCTTGTTTTCTGATTCATGTGGGGGCCAGAACAGGAATGGCAACATAAGCACTGTGTGTTTGCATGCAGTGAATAGACTGGACATTCCAACTATCCACCAATGCTTTTTTGAGCCTGGACATTGACAAATGGAAGTATTCTCAGTTCATGTTAGTATCGAAAGAAAAAGTAAACATGTGGATGTTTTTGATCTTATTGGCTGGTATAAAATTGTAAGAATGGCCTCCAGCAAGTACAGAGTGACAGAAATGGACAACACACAAATTTTAGATTTCAACCAGCTTCAGAAGAAAATAATTCAGAATAGGGAAACTGCTGAGAATGGAGAAACTATGAACTGGCTTAAGATCTTTTGGATGCAATATAGGAAAGATCAGCCTGATATGATGTTTTTCAAGTATTTCTAAGATGATTATGACTTTCAAGTTTTGCACACCAAGAAAAGACCTGGCCTACAAAATTCTTCAAATTCAGGACCTGATGACAGTATTCCATGCCCAGGATATGACAGTCCTCTCTGCATATGTAAAGAAAAGGAAAAAAAATTATCAATTTATGTAATAAGGGTATTATACCTTCTTGGTATCACACATTATATCAAGGACACAATGCTGCTAATGATTTCGAAAATGAGGAAAATGTGGAAGAATCACAGGAATAGACTTCATGTTTATTTTCTCTTTTTTGCTCCATTACAATTGCTGCTAGTTCATCACCTTGTCTATTTCATGTAAACCACTAATTTTGGCTTGTTTAAATGTCCATGTTGAATTATATTTGAAACAGTAATCCACAAACAGAAGAACGGGTGTGGGGGAGCACTGTGTTACATTAAAATTATTTTTCCTGTGTTTGTTAGGTGAAGATTAAAAAACAAGAGTATTATTTCTGTTACCTGTAAATTATTTATTGTAAGTTCAGTGATACTGTAGACAAATAATGGAAAGTGGAAATAATAATGGCTTTTATATATTTTCCATCATAGACTGATAATAAACTTCCTGAGAAACAGTTCTCTTGTTTACAGTGCTCATTGTATAGCACTGACACACATTCCCATAGCTTGTTCCATGTAATCTGTATTTATAAAGATATTATTAATGCAATGCAGTAATCTTTTGTATGATAATATTGCTTAAATCTGCATATTATTTTTTTGATGTTCATATGTTATACAGCAACAGCAATATAGTTAAGAATTGGACAAATGTAACTATGTGCATAATTTCATAAAATATCTCATTAGTGTCCACCGAGTGACTAGAATATGTAACACACAGTAGAAAACAACAGCCAGTGAAGTATACTTTTTATTTACCGTAGAAAGCTTTGTGAAAAACTATTAGGAAGTATTCAGTTTTTTTAACAAAACCTTTAAATCGAATTATCTCAAAAAACTGTTTTTGGAGTTATGTTTCTTTGATCCTAAATGGGTGAACTAGATCCTATCAAATACTTATGTGTGTGGCAGTAGTGTAGGATAGAGCTACAACCCTGCTTTTTTAAGGACAACGCATTAGCCTCCTGCCTTCTTCATTAGGCACTGAAGGAGGTTGGTCATACAATGCCTTGGTAGATACTGTTCATGCACTATGTTTAATACAGAAGCTAATGAGCACCTTATTTAAAATTTAAGAGGCAGGTGGCAAGCCTATCTCTTAGTTGAAAATGAATGATTTGCAAGCACATTCAGCAGTAACAGAGCCTCTGACTGACTGTACCAGTTTCAATAACACTTACACATCTTTCTGTGTAAATAATACACTGAAGAACCAAAGAAACTGGTACATCTGCCTAATATCATGTAGGGCCCCCATGGACATGCAGAAGTACCACAACATGAAGTGGCATGGACTCAAGTAATGTCTAAAGTAGTGCTGGAGGAAACTGGATCTGTAAGAGTATGATGGGGTTGAGATCTCTTCTGAAAAGCACTTTGCAAGGCATCCCAGATGTGCTCAATAATGTTCATATCTGGGGCGTTTGGTGACCAGTGGAAGTGTTTAAACTCAGAAGAGTATTCCTGGAGCCATTCTGTAGTAATTCTGGATGTGTGGGGTATTGCATTGTCCTGCTGGAATTGCCCAAGTCCATCAAAATGGACAATGGACATGAAGGGATGCAGGTGATCAGACAGGACGCTTATTTACATGCCACCTGTCAGAGTCATATCTAGATGTATCGGGGGTTACATATCACTCCAACTGCATGTGCCCCATACCATTACAGGGTTTCCACCAGCTTGAACTGTCCCCTGCTGACATGCATGGTCCATGGATTCATGAGGTTGTCTCTATACCCAGACATGTCCATCTGCTCGATACAATTCGAAACAAGACTCATCTGACCAGGTGACTTATTTCCAGTCACCAACAGTCCAATGTCAGTAATGATGGGCCCAGGTGGGGCATAAAGCTTTGTGTTGTGTAGTCATCAAGGACATACGAGTGGGCCTTCGGTTCTGAAAGCCCAGATTGGGGATGTTTCATTGAATGGTTTGCATGCTGACACTTGTTGATGGGCCAGCTCTGAAATCTGCAGCAATTTGCAGAAGGGCTGCACATCGGTCATGTTGAATGATTCTCTTCAGTCGTTGTTGGTCTCATTCTTGCAGGATCTTTTTCCAGCCGAAGCGATGTCGGAAATTTTATGTTTTACCGGACTCCTGATATTCACCACACTCTCATGAAATGGTTGTATGGGAAAATCCCCATTTCATCGCTACCTCGGAGATCCTGTGTCCCATCGCTCATGTGCTGACTACAAAACCACGCTCAGACTCACTTAAATCTTGATAACTTGCCAATGTAGGAACAGTAACCATTCTAACAACTGCACCAGACACTTGTTGTCTTATATATGCACTGCTGACCACAGCACCATATTCTGCCTGTTTATAAATCTCTGTATTTGAATACATATGCCTATTCCAGTTTCTTTGGTGTTTCAGTATAGCTGTGGCATAGGTGCAGGAGTAGGAAGAAGAGTGGCACTGGAACAGGAAGAAGAGGAGCAACAGAACAACAGTCACAGTGGGGTCAATCACCAGTCATACAAAATAGAGAATTTTGTGCAGCAGTGCTTAACAGTCTCTTCCATCAGAGCTTCTGACTTTAGAACTGCTTTTGAATCAGTATGTTCAGTTTACACTGTGTGTTAATTGGAAACATCAAACTTTTGATTCTACAGTAAGCAACAAGTTGTTCTTAGCAAATTCTCAGTTTAGGAGAAACATTATGAATAAAGCACCAGTAGTAGGGAACAGGATCAAAAGTAAACTTACTCATTGAGAACTGCTAAGTTATTTTTTGTACCCCTAGTGTTTCCAGCTTACCAATCAGATGTCAGTGTACTCACTCAATCATGTAATTACTTATTTCGCAGTTTGCATGTTTAAACCAGCTTACCAAAGCCCTAATGTAAACTGACAGCATTTCTGTGTATTCTTTTTTAACAAGCATCAAGATGAAGCTAATATAGTTGGGTGGTATGGGCAAAGCAGTACTTTGCCAGGAGAAGCTGCACTGGAATTAATGTTTCAGACATCAAGTCTTCCACTGTAAGTTTTACCCAGAAACAGCAGAAAAAGCAACTAGATCCTTTTTCCATTCATGCATCAAACTGAGTTAACTGGATTGATCAATATGAGGAACACAGGTTTCCTGGGCGGGACATGTTGAACATTTAATACCTTAATTCAGTGAAATGCTTGGGGTAAAAATCCCCCATGTCATCTATGGACAGTAGTTGCTGTAGAAGTTTTACTCATACTTCCATGTAACATCACTTGCTGAAAATAAGACTATAGGTGAATACTGTGTATTAATGCTACAAAGAAGATGCTAAACAAGATTCATAACCTTCAGTGTAGTGCTACGTGAACATGTGTTGAAGTAATAAAATCTTCATCTACAATGACCTTTTGGTGAAGACAAGATACATATTGTTATAATTTAGAATAAAATGGTTAGCACAGCAGAGAAACAGTTGAAGCTTACCAGCTTCTTCAGAAGCTCAGCTTGCCTTGCTCACTGAGAGTAATAAATTCAAAGGAGGGTGTTATTCCCCTTAGTACAAATTTACAAGTAACTATGATATGAATAATTGTAATAGTGAATACTTCTGAGCCTTTCACATTTACTTTGAAATATAAGGCAATTGTTTTGCAACATAACATCTGCTGCATGTGTTAGCATCTCACATGGTATTGACTCAACTTGGTTGGCATCTGTCACAGTAGCTGCAGATGCTTCAAAAACAAGGGAACTTCAGTTACTATTGTGTGACTGTGGTACAGTTAGTTAGTTATGTGTTCCATTGATCAGTCTCACAGTAACTGTTATGATGTGGAATGTGTCAAGTGCATAAGAAATGCTCACTGAATGAAGGTTCTTTTTCTTTTCTTTTCTTTTTTCTAAAGCTTAAAATTTTTACTACCTATCCCATTCCCCTAAATGGCACAAAAGGCATATACTAAGATTAGATTAGATTAGATTTACTTTCATTCCAATTGATCCGTAGTGAGGAGGTCCTCCAGGATGTGGAACAGGTCAGAAAAACAACAATACATGACAAATATTTACAACTAAAACAAATAAGCTAATGTACCATTCCACAGGTCCCAAGTGGAATGATCGTCATTTTTTAATGAACACTAAGAGTAATTTTACAAATACTAATGCACTGAATTTAAAATAAAAAAGTTTATTTATTTATTTATAAGGTAATAAACATGTACTACTGTAATACTTATTTACAATGAACACATTACTGCACTGAAATGGTGCAGAAGTTAGATTATACTTACACACACACACACACACACACACACACACACACACAGACACGCAAATTTTCAATGAACACATTACTGCACTGAAATTGTGCAGAAGTTATGTTGTACTTATATACAAATCAGTTGGTTTTACTAAGAAATTCATCAATGGAGTAGAACGAGTTGGCCACCAATAAATCCTGTAGGCTTCTCTTAAACTGAATTTCATTGGTTGTTAAGCTTTTTATGGCTGCTGGCAAGTTATTGAAAATGTGTGTTCCTGAATAATGCACACATTTTTGTACAAGACTAAGTGACTTTAAATCCTTGTGAAGATTATTCTTATTTCTAGTATTGATTCCATGAATTGAGCTGTTGGTTTGAAAAAGTGATATATTTTTAATGACAAATTTCATTAAGGAATAAATATATTGGGAAGCAGTAGTTAGTATCCCTAGTTCCCTAAACAGTCTTCTGCAGGATGTTCTTGAGTTCACACCACATATAATTCTTACTGCACGTTTTTGTGCCCAGAAAACTTTAGCTTGGCTTGATGAATTACCCCAAAAAATAATCCCATATGACATTATGGAATGAAAGTAAGCATAGTATGCCAGCTTTTTCATTTTTATATCCCCTATGTCTGACAAAATTCGCATTGCAAACAGAGATTTGTTAAGACGCTTCAGCAGTTCTGTGTGTGCTCCTCCCAGTTGAATTTATTATCAAGCTGTAAGCCCAAGAATTTAACACTGTCCACTTCTTCTATCTTCTTGTCATCGTATGTTAGACATATACTCTTGGGACACCTCTTACAAGTTCTGAACTGCATGTAGTGTGTTTTTTCAAAGTTTAGTGACAAAGAATTGGCTAGGAACCAGTGATTAATGTCCACAAATATTTTATTGGCTGATCTTTCTAAGACTACACTTGATTTGCTATTTATTGCAATGTTTGTATCATCGGCAAACGAAACAAACTTGGCATCTGGTAATGTTACTGATGAAAGGTCATTGATATACACAAGAAAAAGTAAGGGCCCCAAAATGGAATCTTGTGGGACCCCACATGTAATTAGTTCCCAGTTGGATGATGCCTGATAGCTTGATACATGTCTCTTTCCTAATAACACCCTTTGTTTCCTGCCAGAGATATAAGATTTGAACCATTTTGCAGCATTTCCTGTTACACTATAATATTCTAGTTTACTTAAAAGGATATTGTGATTTACACAGTCAAATGCCTTTGACAGATCACAAAATATATCAGTTGCCTGCAATTTTTTGTCTAATGAATTAAGCACATTTTCACTGTAAGTGTAGATAGCCTTCTCAATATCAGAACCTTTTAGAAATCCAAACTGTGACTTTGACAGTATGTTATTTGAGATAAGATGGTTATAAAGACAACTGTACATTACTTTTTCGAAAATTTTTGAGAATGCTGGCAACAGTGAAATTGGACGGAAATTTGATGCTATTTCTTTATCTCCCTTCTTAAACAGTGGCTTAACTTCAGCATATTTCAGCCATTCAGGAAATATTCCATTGATAAATGACTGGTTACACAGATAGCTTAATATGTTACTTAGCTCAGAATCACATTCCTTAATTAACTTTGTTGATATTTCATCATACCCATTAGATGTTTTTGATTTTAAAGATTTTATGATGGACGTTATTTCTGTTGGGGTAGTGAGGGTCAAATTCATATTATGGAAGTTACTTGAAATGTCTTGTCTAAGGTAATCCATAGCAGCATCTACCTAACCTGACAACCCCATCTTTTCAGTAACATAACCTATAGATTTATTTATTCCTATACAAGAATTCATCTGTGGTAGAGAAGGAATTGTCAAGGAGACATGATTTCAGTTTATTTTTGAAAGTATTACCGCTGTCTGGCAGACATTTTATTTCATCTCGTAATTTATTGGAAAGTTTTACAGCAGCATATGAAGTGCCAAAGATAGGTTGAGCAGAGGATAGTGTAAGTTTTCCTTTCTTCTGGTCTTACAATAAGGATTGGCACTGTTGTTTTTAAACTGGTCCATGTTGTTGAGAACAAATTTAATTACTGAATAAATGTACTGTGAGACTGTTGTAAGAATTCCTAACCTTTTAAGCGGATGCCTAGAAGATGTGTGACTATGACTATTATTCTAACCACTTTCTTTTGAGCAGTGAACACTTTTTGCCTAAGTGTTGAGTTATCCCAAAATATTATTCTGTATGACATCAGAGAGTCAAAGTATGCAAAGTATGTTAGCTTACTAATTTCTGTATCCTCAAAATTGGCAATTATTCTGATTGCAAAAGTTGCTGAACCTAGTCACTTTAGGGGATTCAAAATATTAATTTTCCAATTAAGATTCTCATATATAAGTACACCCAAAAACTTAATATGCTCTACCCTGGCTACTGACTTTTGTTGATGTGTTATACTTATTGAAGGAACTGTACTCATTGCAGCAGAAAATTGGATGTACTGTGTTTTTACAAAGTTCAGAGAAAGCCCATTCGCAGAAAACCAATTAATAACTTTTCCAAAGACTTTATTTTTATCATTTTCTATTGGAGTTTCTTTTACTGGATTAATAATGATGCCTACATCAGCAGAAAAAAAGTATCAGTTTAGGTTCTTGTTTCAGATAAGGGAGGCCATTCACATATATCAGGAACAGAATGGGACCCATGAACAATCCCTGTGGAACACCTAAGTTACTTCACTCCTGTTAGATGAAGTGGCAAACGTGGTTAAATCCCTTAAACCATATAAAGAAACTTTATGCTTCCTGTTCTGTAGGTATGTGTTAAACCACTCAGATGCTGTTGCATTTATAGCATAGAATTGTAATTTTTGTAACATAATGTCTTGGTTCACACTATCAAATGCTTTGGATAAGCCACAGAAAATTCCTATTAGTGATGCTTTACTATTTAAAAACTCTGTTATGTGGACAGTGAAATTTTATATTGTTGTTTCAGTGGAACAGCATTTCTGAAATCCAGACTATGATCTACAAAGTATCCCATTAATGTTACTTGAGTACATTACTTTCTCAACAATTTTTGAAAATGCTGTAAGCAAGGATACTGGCTGGTAATTATTGACATCTTTGGTGTCCCCCCCCTTTTTTTTTTAGAAAGGCTTGACTATGGCATATTTTAACCTGTGTGGGAAAATACCTTGAGTTAGTGATGCATTACATATGTGACTCAGAACATCAGCTGTAACTGTTCCACATTGTTGTAATATATTGTTAGAGATGTCATCTACTCCAACAGAACATTTACTTTTCAAAGATTTAATCGTTTTCCTTATTTCACAAGAGGTTGTTAGGTAAAAATTAATCTGACTAAGATTTCTCAAAACTGACTCTTCTATGTTCTGCTTTGCTTTTTCTTTAGAACTATTCTCACCAATTTTTTCACCTACACTTAAGAAATGGTTGTTAAAATACATTAGCTACTTGTGTAATGTTGGTTAAGATGGGTTCATTCTCTTTAATAGTAATACTGTCTACCCCAGTGGTTACTTTTCTGTCTCCCTTCTAACAACATTCCATACACAATTCACTGATTTGATTTTATTGCCTGAGTTGTTAATTTCATCTCTAAAACATGTATTTCGTATTCTTTTCCCCTCAGTGTGTTAGAATAATTTTTATAGTGTAAAATTACTTCTGGGTCTTTATGAATTCTTGCTGTCTCATACAGTTTTCTTTTTCTTTCTGAAGAGACTTTACTACCTGTAGTAACCCAAGATTTCCTTGAAAAACTGTTTGGTGTTACATTTGGTAATTTTTTTTGGGCAAATATGTTAAAAAAGGGATGTAAATTTATCAAGAAATATGTTGCATTTATCATTAACATTTGGCTTATTATATACATCTGCCCAATTAACATTTCTTAAACTTTCTATAAGGTGTTCTGTAGGTACTGGGTTGAGCAACCTTACTTTTACTTAATGGGTTTTTAACTCTTTACCCTGCTAGGTTTTGTAAGTTAATCAATTGTGCATCATGGTCTGATAATCCATTTATCACAGGGAAAGCATGTGTTAGTTTTACATCCTCTTGCTGTACAAATACATTATCTATTAGAGTGCTACTGTCTTGAGCTATACATGTAGGGAAATTGATCACTGATTCTAAGTTATATGTCATTTATAACACTTCCAGCTCACTTTTTCTAACAGAATTGCTTATAATGTTTACAGTGAAATCACCACAGATTAATAACTTCTTCTTTTTGTCTGACAGACAGCATAATAGGCAGTAAAACTTTTTTATGAATAGCTCCCAATCTCCTAATGGGATGTGTACACTGTTGCTGTTATCAACACTACATTATCTATCTGTAGTTCACATGCATTAACTTTAAAATGCTGACTGATACTAAGTGTCTGGTGGGCACTTCTTATTCCAAGGATGCACAACAGTCAATGGGACATTACCAAGGTGTAATCTCACCATAGAAGGTGCTGTCCTCATTGGCAATAAGCAGAACCTCTAGCCCAGGTCTTGATCATAAGCTAGCATCATGTTGTTCTGCTACTGGCTGCAAAAATATGAATACTATAACAGCTGTAAGGCTGGAAGGCTAGAACAGTGTACCGTCCAACTAATAGCTGACCTCTGAGAAAGAGAGGTTTAAAACTCACAGCAAAAATTAGGATAAATGGACTGAAGCAGGATATTTTAACTACAGACTGTCTGAACCAACAATGAGGTGAATTCAACTTACCACCAGGTATGAAAATCCTTATCAGTCAAGAACAATACATACTTACGTCCTATAGAATTCATGAGACCAGGGAGCCAATGACTACCGCAGTACGCAATGTGACGTTATCACAGCAGCAGAGTAGAGAAACAAGGATACAACCAAATATAGAGGGTGATTTTGCTAAGTGTGGACAAACTACAGCAAATGATCCCTGAAATGATAAGAAGCAGAAAAGGTCATCTGACATAAGTCCAGAAATGTGTTCCATGGGAGGTACACTCACCTGAAAGTGAAGATAAAAGACTTTGAAAGCACAGGTTTCAGTACCTTAAAGCACATATATGTTTCAGCTATACACTTAAGAGGCAAATAATGTGGTTTATGATCAGAGTGAGTCTGCAACAGCAGTGAAGCAGATGACCCCCTAGTGACTGCATCGCTATCAAGAACAACATTAGTAATGGGGCAGAGCTAGTGTGGGGCCACTTTTCACCCCCTCTGTGACTGTGATTTCAGGGTCCAGAATGATTTATGACTCTTATGTGAAAAAACAGGCCACTTGTGCACTTAAGTTATGTTCATGTAAGTCTAATTTATGACCCTACTGCAAACAAATTGGTTACTTGGCTGAGCCCTTATGTAAACAAAATGCCTGCCAGACACACTTATCCTGAAGTAAACAAATTGCTGGCCCATATTTGTGACTGCCTGATGACTTAAGCCTTGTGTAAACAAAACATGCCCTTCTGTCCTTATGTTATGTTTATGTAAGTCTGATTTATGACTCAGTTACTATAATTTATGGCCCAAAATGACCACCAGCCCCTTCTCTCCCTCTTCCCTCATTGCTCACTCATCTAGGCAAGTGGGTGATATACAAATGGTGTGATGGGCTGAATTATGTTAATTACTATAATTTCTGGTTCAAAAATATCATCATGGCTGCCCAGACACTCCAATGTATGACCACATTCCATTGCTATTTGCAATTTTGGGTCAATATGTTATAATTTTGTAGCAATTTTTACAGTTTTTGTGGAAACATTACCAATTTTCTTCCTGTACTCCAAACACCCACTTTCAACTACATTTCAATATCCTCATCCAAATACATACATTGGTTATTATAAACATAAAACTTTTAATATTTAGTAATTACTAAAATGCTCATTATTTAAACAAATTACACTGATATCCCATGGTTTCCTGTTTTACAATTACTGCACTACATTATTTAAAATATTCATGCTTGTTACATACGAAGGGCACTGATATCCCATGGTTTCACATTTAACAATTACCACAGTGCATTATTTAAAAAGGTACACTCTTGCTCTGTACCAAGACTATTTATGTAGGAGCTTATCACTGTAAGAAACTTGTCCCTGCACTATTAGTTTGTTGAAAACAACAGCCTATGCACTATGACATCACTATCAGGCTGTCTTAGAAGAGTGACACTATAGGATTATAGTAGATTTGTAAATAATGGTAGGAAATAAAAAAAATGAAGTAGGATCTTCCCTACAGGCAAGTATGTAGTTTAAAAAACACACAAGACCTCGCTAAATTACAGTAATAGCTCATCTTTGAACAATGTCCTACACATGTGCTGCTGTCACCACCACCACCACCACTGGGAGAGAGTCCCACACATGTGCTGCTAAAACAACCAGCACAAGAGGAATAGAAGAGGTATGCATTTTATTTAAAACAATAAAAAAATGTGAAGATGAATCCTGCTTGTCATTATCTCCAAGGCGCACGCACCTCTCCCTATAGCCGCTGCAGGGTCGACAGCCACTGTGCCACTACCACTGGTGTACCTTGCTCCAGTGTCCTTGGAGGAGCTGCCTCATTACTTCTGAGGGTGAGATGCCATCTTGACCAATGGTCACTCACATGCCTCACCAGCAGTGGCTATGCCTGAAACAACAAAATTAAAGCCCCATCCTCTCTCCATGCATGGCATCAGTTATCCTTGTGTGCATATAGAAATTACATTCAACCTCTACTACACTCCATGTGTTCTGGTGTATACAGGATGAATCACCTAAAACTTGCACTGCAAATATTGGAAAGTGCTATTGATGTGCAATTTTCACAGAATGGATTGGTAGTCAGTGGTTCATTTTATTAACCAATCAACAGATTGTAATAATTACATTGTATTAAAAACTGTATTAAAATTGTATTAAAAAATAAAAAGAAAAGTAAATAAATAATAGAAAAAATAATACAGCATCGTTTAGCTTTCCCTGCAGAACAAAGCCCACAGGCATCAAATCCGGGGAAGAGGCTGGCCGAGGTACAAGTGCCCTGCATCCAATCCAGTGATATGAAAACAATTTGTGAAGACATGCTGTAGTACTTCATGCACTACATATTGGACAGCCATCATGTTGGTACCATGTCTCAGCTGTTTAACTGGCAATGGTAGGTAAATGTGACTTCATCGCTAAACAAGATATACGATATATCTGGAATATCCTGCCTTAATGCCATTGTACAAAAGTTAACATGATTTTCATAATCATTTACACGTGCCTCTGGATGAAGGGACATGTGATAGAGATGGAACCAATATCAGTGAAGAACGTGTAGGAGACTTGCCTGACTCACACCGCTTCCTCATGTATTTGCGTGGGAACTATTGAGCGGATCAACTGCAACAGCAGCAAGATCATTAATTTCCTCTTTTTCTGTCATCATTTTTTCCTTCTGTTATGTTGTCTAGGTGTTACACTACCACTTTCATATGACTGGTTGAAGAGGTTGGTAAATAATCACCAAGATTTTTTACATCTGTTGGGATATCTTGCTACAAACACCAAACAAGAATGAACTGCATTCTCTCTCCAACACCATGAATATGTTGGCTGTTTTTGCATTGGTAAATCCCATTACTCATTCACAACAACTGCTTGGGCTGTCACACTAACTGACTAGCAAGTCATAATACACTCAAGGAACACATGTGCACACTGTAAGCAAACATAACAACATCATACCTAGCAACTGTGCATGTTGAATGGCATAAACAAGTGTTGGTGTGGAAGCTGTTCAAAATGCTATATCTTGTAAATGAGTCACACTGAAATCCTGCAACAAACACCACTGACATTTTAATTTACCCTACTTTTAGTTTGTTAAAGTCAACAGGCATTGTTCCATTTAAAAAAGTGTATGTTTGCACAAAAACACAATTTATGAGTATTATTACAATCTGTTAATTGTCTAACAGTATGAGCCCCTAACTACCAATCAACTCTGTGAAAACTGCATATCAACAGCACTTTCCATTTTCACAATATTTGCGGTGCAAGTTTTAGGTGATCTACCCTGTATAAGTTTTGGCTTTGATGTTTAGTATGTGTGTTTATAGATGGTTGAGGTCACACATTTGGAGAAAGAAGAAGAGTAATTGCTCCCAGAAGCACTTCCTAGAAACTCTGGCTACGTGAGGAACCTGTATCATGGTTGGATGAGGAAGAAAACAACCCACATCTGGTAAGATAACCAATAAAAAGACAAATATTCTTGTTCAAAATATTTATTCATTTGTATATATATTTACACGTAGAATATGCAAAAAAATCTGGTTAAGAAAGAGAAATACAAGATGTCTGCACTTACTGTGTACACTGTAATACGAAATAGTCACATGTAAGCATACTTGCTGAAAGTGATGGATTTGAGGGTGTTTACTACATGCATATTAGTTTGTGTGATGCACTAGGCATGAGAGACATGGAAGATAAGTAGATGTTTTTGAGATTCTGCATAATTTACATTGCATCAGAGATACACAGTAACAAATACTACAGTGGAGTTAGCGAAAATATGCTGCATCATTAAATATGCCCAAGGAATGTAATTTTTTGTTAAGTGATACACCGCACATCAAAATTCTACAGGGTGTTACAAAAAGGTACAGCCAAACTTTCAGGAAACATTCCTCACTCACAAATAAAGAAAAGATGTTATGTGGACATGTGTCCGGAAATGCTTGATTTCCATGTTAGAGCTCATTTTAGTTTCGTCAGTATGTACTGTACTTCCTCGATTCACTGCCAGTTGGCCCAATTGAAGGAAGGTAATGTTGACTTCAGTGCTTGTGTTGACATGCGACTCATTGCTCTACAGTACTAGCATCAAGCACATCAGTACATAGCATCAACAGGTTAGTGTTCATCACGAACGTGGTTTTGCAGTCAGTGCAGTGTTTACAAATGTGGAGTTGGCAGATGCTCATTTGATGTATGGATTAGCACGGGGCAATAGCCGTGGTGTGGTACATTTGTATCAAGACAGATTTCCAGAACGGTGTCCCAACAGGAAGACGTTCGAAGCAATTGATCGATGTCTTAGGGAGCACGGAACATTCCAGCCTATGACTCGCGACTGGGGAAGACCTAGAACAATGAGGACACCTGCAATGGATGAGGCAATTCTTCTTGCAGTTGACGATAACCCTAATGTCAGCGTCAGAGAAGTTGCTGCTGTACAAGGTAACATTGACCACGTCACTGTATGGAGAGTGCTACGAGAGAACCAGTTGTTTCCGTACCATGTACAGCGTGTGCAGGCACTATCAGCAGCTGATTGTCCTCCACGGGTACCCTTCTGCGAATGGTTCATCCAACAATGTGTCAAGCCTCATTTCAGTACAAATGTTCTCTTTACGGATGAGGCTTCATTCCAACGTGATCAAATTGTAAATTTTCACAATCAGCATGTGTGGGCTGACGAGAATCTGCACGCAATTGTGCAATCACGTCATCAACACAGATTTTCTGTGAACGTTTGGGCAGGCATTGTTGGTGATGTCTTGATTGGGCCCCATGTTCTTCCACCTATGCTCAATGGAGCACGTTATCATGATTTCATACGGGATACTCTACCTGTGCTGCTAGAACATGTGCCTTTACAAGTACGACACAACATGTGGTTCATGCACGATGGAGCTCCTGCACATTTCAGTCGAAGTGTTCGTACGCTTCTCAACAACAGATTCGGTGACCGATGGATTGGTAGAGGCGGACCAATTCCATGGCCTCCACACTCTCCTGACCTCAACCCTCTTGACTTTCATTTATGGGGGCATTTGAAAGCTCTTGTCTACGCAACCCCGGTACCAAATGTAGAGACTCTTTGTGCTCATATTGTGATACAATACACCATTCTCCACGGCTGCATCAGAGCATCAGGGATTCCATGTGACGGAGGGTGGATGCATGTATCCTCGCTAATGGAGGACATTTTGAACATTTCCTGTAACAAAGTGTTTAAGTCACGCTGGTACGTTCTGTTGCTGTGTGTTTCCATTCCATAATTAATGTGATTTGAAGAGAAGTAATAAAATGAGCTCTAACATGGAAAGTAAGCGTTTCCGGACACATGTCCACATAACATATTTTCTTTCTTTGTGTGTGAGGAATGTTTCCTGAAAGTTTGGCCGTACCTTTTTGTAAAACCCTGTATATCAAGAGAGATGGGTCAACTCTTAATATGATGGATATGATTACATGATGGTTTCAACATATCCTTCAAGAAAACTGACCAGCATTAAGGAACCATGATTTCAGTGCTAAAATGTAGAACAGACAGACAATGCCACCATCTGTCAATGCGAGTGGTTATTCACAGGTTTAAAAACACACAGTTCTGTAACATGCAGAGTGCCACAGCTGTGACCTATGTCAGAATTCTTTTTTTTAGTAATATTAAATTGATTTTATAGATACCCTTAGCAAGAAGCATTATGCTGTGGAAGTAATGTGTATTTGTTGTACAAGCTGTAAGCACTAGATATATTAGAGGGGTGACATCACATACTTTAATGACATATTCTAGGGACATGATATTAAGATGAAGATGAAGCTACCATTTCTCCTACACGAGACCAGTAATGTGGCAGCAAGAGGAATATTGGATAAAAATTAGCAGGGAGCCATTGGAACCATTTTGAGGAAATTTAGAAAACCCAGAATACTGAACATCGAACCATGACTTCTGTATAGAAGAAGAAGACTACCAGGGGAATAGTAATGTTATTGCAAAAAGCATAAGACTGTTTAATATTGGTGAGCTCCAATTGTAGAGTAAAGATATATAACAAATTTATATGTCACCTTGGAAGGTTCAGAGTGAACAAAGTTATTGGTAACCATTCTATCTACTTCATAATGTGCCTTGATATGAAGATATTATAAACTTTTACTTCTTCCTCAGCTAAAGATCATGGTTTTAAACTACAATTTAAAACTACGGAATGGACTGTGCATGTTTCAGCCAGTAGAGGAGTATCTAAATGTGTTAAATGCTAGCAATATGGAAGTGTTATATTAAAGCAGATGAAACATATTTTTCAAAAACCAGAACATTGTTGCCACAATACCATCAAATATAGAGATATTACCAAACGAGGATTGGTTTCTACAAACGTTGTGTTTTTGCAGGCGTTAAGAGAAAGAACCAGTGTGTCCAACAGTCTCAAACTATTCTCTATTAGAAATTTCAAGTAGAAAACACACCTAGCATTACTGTTGTAACTTCACTATTCTACAACAGTAGAAAAATACACATGACTCACACATTGCCACTTCCAGGGTAGCAGGTGTCTGTATGCATATGATGGTATTACTGTGACATATAGTGATACACATCAGTTTACATGATGCTATGGACAAGCATAGAGAATTACAATTATGTAACATATTATAAAATTCCCTGATACATGTTTTTCTGACTAAAGGGAATGGTATTAAGCTGTGATTTATGATGATATAGTGGTGCTAGTTATAGCAGGCTGTTTATTGTAATATTATGACAGATTGCTAATTGCAAATGGAAAATTCATTTGATCCATATACCAGAGTAATCAATATTGTTCTCTGTCTACATTACCGATATTGTTATTTTTTCAAAAATCTTATCTTAGTTCTGCTAGAACCTATATTAATGTCATTCATATGTTATAGTGATCACCATGCTAGATTAAATTCTGGCATTAACAACTGACAGGCGTTACCTTATCTTTTGCAGGTGCCTGGGTAAGATGTGATGTTCATTTGAGAGTGACACCACGCATTAAAAAGATGCTGAGGCTTTAATAAATACATTCCACTAAATTTCATCTCTAAGCAAAGTTTCTGGGATGTAGAGTATGTATGCATACAAAAGATATATATATGTTGCATGTCTTATTGTTCTTATTGAATGCCATCATCTAAATTTTCCTTACTAAATAATATGATGTTAAGCTGGTATTTATAGCTCTATTGTGGTGCTAGGCTTTATTTGTACAATTTTTTTTTTAGTGTAGCCCATTCGAGATGCTTATTTATACTCTAACAAATATACAATGCTAAAAGCCTTTCCTCCATATTCTATGAATGTATAGGACAGAACTTGATTGCAACAGATTATTAATACATCAGAATTATCCTTTAAAAATATTTCTCAGCAGTTCAAACTGGAAATGAATGACATTTCATTGAGAGCAAGGAGTTTTGTATCAAAATCAACATGTATAACAAATTCTTTTAGGATTTCCACTAGTACTTTCAACTACAGGTAAGGAAACAGAATTGTGACAGTTCATGTTACAGCAAAACTGTGACAAGTTACTCTCCTGGCAATAGAATCTTGGTTCATAAACCTTTGGGGTATGTAGCAGAATAATACACCCATTGCAAATTACAATTGCATTGCTGTACGTTGTATGGAGAGTACATCACAGTGGTGATTTTATTAAAGTAAGGTAGCATCACCTTCTTTCTTTAAAAAATGGGGTCTTTTCTGCTTTTATAAGCAAAGAAATCAGTGGCAGTGTTGCAGCACTCTGTAATTAATAAAGTGGGGATTGGCTCACTTCTCTTCTTGTAGCTACTATGGAAAAGACATACTATAGCACATGTTTTAAATAAATGTTACATAGTCCAGAACATGGATCTATGACCTCAAAACTCCATACAGCATACCTGCACCCATAACATCCTAGTAACTATATCACCAGGCACACTTAAGGATTGTACGTGGATGGTGTATAAGGAACAAGTAGATGACTAATCTTTTAAATGCAGAAGGAGAAGAGAAGCAGAACAAGTTTTTGGTGAATGACATCTGAGTCTATCCTTGAGAATATTGTGCCTTATTCACTTTTCCAGCACCACATATTAATGAAGGCCAGGTGACAGTGACATTGCTGGTTAACTGGGTGAGATGTGATATTTGCTTTAAAAACAGTTCAAGATTGATACTTTATTAGGTACATGCCACTAAATTTCCTCCCTACATCAGTGTTTTGGAGGTGTAGAGTAGCAGTGTGCATATGCAGCAGATGCAGATTGATTGTCATTGTGCTGGTGTAAGCTGTCACCAGCACACCAGTTGGCAAGGAGGTTGCTGGAAGATCGATAGTAGGTGCAAGCAATGGGTCCATCAGGAGAGAGGCCAAAAACAGACTCACAGGCAATGTGAGTGCCGCTGGGCAGTTACGCGCATCCTGTACATGTGGCGCTGTCTGCCAGCCATGCAGCAGCAGTGCCACCTAAGTGGCCAGCCAGCCAGCGACCGCTAGACTTGGACTCAGTTATGATTTGACTGTTTAAGTGTACACATGTCTTACTCTGTTTACTTGATCTATGACTTTCATGTATTGCATCTTCCTTGAAATATATTTGTTCAACTTGAAGTTATTACAATAGGCGATGAGGATGGGATTTTTCTTTTCCATCGTTGACCCACATGTTTCCATGGCTACTTTAGAACAACTATTGCAAGGTCTCATAGAACAGCAAATGCTTCTCACAAATGCGATTGATGATTTTGTCGTGGCATCAAATGCGGGGCGTCTCTCATCGTTGTCTCTACCTACTTTTCCTCCTTATGATGAGACGGCGGAAGACTGGTCTGATTACGAAAAACGTCTTTGACAGCACTTCTTGGCATTTCATGTTGCAGACGAACAAGCATGTAAGTCTCTGTTTCTTTCATGGATTTCACCTCAAATGTATTGGTTGTTGCCACAATTGGCTCCTTTGAAAGATCCTGGGTCTTTGTCCTTTGCTGAAATGTGCTCACTTCTGTCCGTCTATTTTCAAAAGCAAACGCGTGTGGTAGCCTTTCGTGTTGCCTTTTATCATTGTCAAAAACAACCGAATCAATCCTATCACGCTTGGGCTGCTGAACTTCACGGCCTCAGTAGAAAGTGTCAGTTTGTCACTGAAGTTCACACAGAATCCTACACCGATTCCATGGTACAGGATGCTATTATCCAATCGGCGCCCGACAAAGAAGTTAGGCAACATGCCCTTCAGTTGGCAAATCCGACTCTAGATGAAGTCCTATCCATCGCTCAGTCTTTTGAAATTTCTCACACCGCTGGAGCGCAAATAGAGGCATGGGGCGACATGGGGGAAACGCAACCTCTGTGCGATGTTGACGAAGCGTGTGGCATGTCCCCACCAGCCGACGTGGCCGCAGTATGCTCCCAAGTGCAGCCTCGGCCTAACTGTAAATGAACCTCTAAGAAACTGCAGCAAAACCCACAGCAACTTCCTTCATATCCGCGGTGTTTTACGAAACATTCATGAGAAGATTGTCCACAACGTTGGGCTGTGTGTCACAAATGCAAAAAAAAGGGTCATGTGTCATCCGTTTGCAAATCTGACTGCATACATGATGTTCATGAGCATGACGCTGATTCTGATTCTGTGTTGCCTGTCAATTGTACTTCTTACCTTTCAGGGAAGTTATTCCTCACTGTCCAAATACTTGGTCGAGATATTCGCATACAGGTGGACAATAAACAAAAGATTTCTCTCTTGGGACAATTTGATGCTGAGGTATCTTACAAATCTGTCGTTCGCACTGTTCCCATATTTGTGGTCGACCATAGTAACACGGAGAATCTTTTTGGTTTCGATGCCTTATGTGTTTTTGGGTTCTCCATAGATGACTCTGTCAATATCGTCTCTGATGCTATTCCTTATGCTCAATTGGATTCCTTGTCGACGACATTTTCGTCCCTTTTTTCTCCTGAGTTAGGCCGTGCAAACGACTTTGAAGCTCATATCACGCTCAGACCCACTGCTCGGCCCAAGTTTTTTTGGGTTCGGCCCAAGTTTTTTCGGGCTTGGCCCATTCCTGTGGCCCTTCATGATCAGGTCAAACGGGAACTGGATCATCTCACTGCTTCAGGAGTCTTGCTTCCTGTCACTTCCAGTGAGTGGTCCTCTCCTGTCATTGTCGTTGCTAAGCCAAATGGTATATTCATCTCTGTGGCGATTTCAAAGCCACTGTAAATGCTCAATGCCTTATTGACACTTACCCTATGCCTTGACCTGAAGAACTGTTCACTAAAATTGCTGGAGGCCAGTATTTTTCTAAACTTGACCTGTCCATTATAATTATCCGGGCTGTTATGCCGTGGTCGGCTGATGAATTCTGTGGTTATTCCCAACGTTTCGTCTCCGACTGCGGGAGACATCTTCAAGGGGGTCCGTAGCTTGATGGAAGGTCCAACATACACACTGGCTCGCTACTGACTGCCGCTAAATTCCGTGTCCGCGCGCCCCCGCGCCGCGGCGTGACGTCACGTGTTTTGAAAACGTCAGTGCAATTGGCCGCTGTCCATCGCCGTCGATCGCCGTTGCCATCACCCAGTAGTGGACCAGTGGTACACATCTTCTTTAACACTGGCATCCATATACCGTTTAATTTGACGCCCTCCTCCTTTCGGTTGAAATTATTTGGGTGTTTAGCGATTTCGATTGCCTCCCTGTAGAGCCTTTCGTAGTATCCGCTCGTGGGTGAGAGAAGAGCTTTAAAACTCCTGAATGACGATGATAGTATTTTGGTTCTCCCAGCTGACAAAGGAAGCGCAACGGTGGTTATGGATGTGGCCGACTATCAGAGAAAAATTACGGATCTACTGGATCCGCAAGCATATAGGAAGCTGAATAAGGACCCCACTAACAACGTTCTCAGAACTGTGTCGCGGTTAATAAAAAAGTCCTCCATTGAAGAGCGTGTACAGAAAGGTCTCTGCAGTTCGGTTGCGCTACCACCGAGGCTTTATGGATTGCCCAAAATTCATAAAGAAAATGTTCCGTTAAGACCGATACCAAGTGCCATTGGTTCGCCCACCTACTCGTTAGCCAAGTTTTTGACTACGCTGTTAAAACCACATGTGGGCCGTTCGGACTCGTATATAAAGAATTCGACACATTTCATCAGCAGATTGAATGGCATAGTGGTCCAGCCGGAAGACATATTGGTCAGCTTCGATGTGGTATCGCTGTTTACCATGGTTCCACTTAATGATGTATTGGAACAGCTGGATCGAATTTTTCCTGCCGATATTTTAGAGCTGTTTAAGTGTTGTTTGACGACCACATACTTCAAGTGGAATGAACAGTTTTATGAGCAATCGGATGGCGTGGCTATGGGAAGCCCCCTAAGTCCCGTAATTGCAAACTTCTTTATGGAGAAATTCGAAGAACAGGCCTTAGGTACTGCCAGCAAGAAACCAAATGTATGGTTCCGATACGTGGATGACACGTTTGTGTTGTGGAGACATGGTAGGGAGGAACTAAGCCGGTTCCACGAACATCTGAACAGTATAAACTCAAGAATTCAGTTTACAATGGAGGAGGAGGTAGACGGCAAACTACATTTCCTCGATGTGCTTGTGTTTAGAAACGAAAATGGTAGTTTGGGCCACTCAGTGTACCGCAAACCCACGCACACGGACCGTTATTTGCACCCGGATTCGAACCACCACCCACAACAGAAGCGGGGTGTTATCAAGACGTTAGCGGACAGAGCTAGAAATATTTGTGACCCTGAGTTGCTCGACGCTGAGATGGAACATCTCCACAATGCACTAACGAAGAACGGATATTCGTCCGCCGAAATAAAACATGCGTTGAGGCAGCCACGCAGATATCATACTGACGTACAGGCTACTGCAAAATCTAAGGTTTTCCTGCCGTTTGTTAAAAATGTGACGGAAAGAATAGGGAGAATCTTGACGAAGTGGAATATTACCGTAATTTACAAGCCCACCAGGAAGATAACAGAAATACCTTAGGCCTGCCAAGGACGCTCGCAAACCATTGGAAAAATCTGGAGTGTATAGGATCCCATGCAGCTGTGGTGATGTTTATGTGGGTACCACCAAAAGAACTGTTTCTAAACGCTTGGAAGAGCACAAGGGAAATTGTAGAAGAGGAGAAACGGAACGATCAGCTGTTGCGGAGCATGCTTTCCAGCCAGGGAACCACAATATTCGTTTCGAGGAGACGCAAGTACTAGCGGCCACGAGTGGATACTACGAAAGGCTCTACAGGGAAGCAATCGAAATCGCTAAACACCCAAATAATTTCAACCGAAAGGAGGAGGGCGTCAAATTAAACGGTATATGGATGCCGGTGTTAAAGAAGATGTGTACCACTCGTCCAATACTGGGTGATGGCAACGGCGATCGACGGCGACGGACAGCGGCCAATTGCACTGACGTTTTCAAAATACGTGACGTCACGCCGCGGCGCGGGGGCGCGCGGACACGGAATTTAGCGGCAGTCAGTAGCGAGCCAGTGTGTGTGTTGGACCTTCCATCAAGCTACGGACCCCCTTGAAGATGTCTCCCGCAGTCGGAGACGAAACATTGGGAATCACCACAGAATTCATCAACCGACCACGGCATAACAGCCCAGATAATTATAATGGACATGATATTTCCGGCCGTGAAAGTTTACATTTTAGTATTAAACTTGACCTGTCAGAAGCTTATCATCAACTTCCTCTCGACGGTGCTTCCCGGCAATTTCTGGTCCTTAACACGCCTTTTGGCCTCTATCAATACCAACGATTGCCATTTGGGGTTGCCAGCGCCCCTGCTCTCTTTCAGTGATTCTTGGAACAGTTATTGCTCACTGTCCCTGGGTGTATAAATTACCAGGGCGACATTGTTGTCACTGGCTCCACCACTGACGAACATCTTCAAAATCTCCGCACACTTTTTCATGTCTTACAGACTGCCAGTCTTAAGTGTAATCTTCAGAAATCAAAATTTTTTCAGGCATCTATCACGTACTTGGGGTTTCAACTCTCTCGTGATGGTATTCGTCCGCTTCAGCAAACTGTTGCTGCAATCGATGCCCTTCATCACCCTACATCTGTTAAGTAACTGCAGGCCTTCTTGGGGAAAATAGCATATTATCACAGGTTTTTACCATCTGCTGCTTCGGTGGCTCAGCGGTTGCATTGCCTGTTGCATAAAAATGTGCCTTTTCACTGGTCCGCATCATGTGATGCGGCTTTCCAGAAATTGAACACTATGCTGAAACAGGCCCCATTCCTGGCTACTTATTGACCTGACCAACATCTTGTTCTTGCCACAGACACCTCTAAATATGAGGTCGATGCAGTCCTTGCGCACCGTTTTTCTGACGTTTCTCAACAACCCATTGCTTGTGCCCCCAAAACGCTCACGGATGCCCAACAAAAATATTCTCAAATTGAAAAAGAAGCTTTGGCCATTATTTATGCTCTTTGTAAGTTTGGTGTTTTTCTCTATGGATCCAAATTTCATCTTGTTACGGATCACAAACCACTTGTTTACTTGTTTCATCCATCAACGTCACTTCCTGACAAGGCTGCACACCGCCTCCAGCATTGGGCTCTTTACTTGTCTCGTTTCAATTATGAGATTCATTTCCGGCCGACGGCTCAACATGCGAATGCTGATGCACTGTCTTGCCTTCCCATGGGTCCCGATCTGGCATTTGATAGGGATGAACTTTTGCGTTTCCACCTGGATGTTGACAAGCAGCGGGTTGTGGACGGGTTTCCCATCACTGGGGACCGGCTGGTGGCTGCTACGGGTTCTGACCCTACCCTCTCCCGGGTTTTACGGTTTATTCAGAAGGGTTGCCAGGTCATCCATCTGCTAAGACTTCTGATCCGTTGCGGAACTACTACGCTTTGTGTTACCGCCTCACGGCTAGGGATGGTGTTATCCTCCTTTCCACCGAAAATACT
Source organism: Schistocerca serialis cubense (assembly GCF_023864345.2). Lineage (NCBI taxonomy): Eukaryota > Metazoa > Arthropoda > Insecta > Orthoptera > Acrididae > Schistocerca > Schistocerca serialis. The sequence goes on along the minus strand of NC_064642.1, from coordinate 627,190,821 downwards.
TCGCCGCGTGTTGTGGGACCTGCGGCTTTGCGTGCTTTGGTCTTGCGCCTCCTTCACCAAAGGCACTGGGGTGTCTCTCGCACAAAATCTCTGGCGCGCTGTCATGTGTACTGGCCCAGCATCGACTCTGAAATCGCACATCTGGTCGCTGCCTGCAGCCCTTGTGCGTCACAGGCCGCCGCCCTGAAGTCATCTTTGTCACCGTGGCCTTAGCCTGAGAAGCCCTGAGAGCATATTCATGCTGACTTCACGGGACCTTTTTTAGGTACTTATTGGCTTCTTGTTATTGATGCCTACTCTAACTTTCCTTTCATTGCCCGTTGCACGTCGCCTACCACCGCGGCAACCACCAATGCTCTAGCTTGCATTTTCTCTTTGGAAGGCCTTCCCTCTACTCTTGTTGCTGATAATGGTCCGCAATTTGCTTCTTCTGATTTTGTGGATTTTTGTGCCCGTCACGGCGTCATGCATGTCACGGCCCCTCCGTTCCATCCACAATCAAACGGTGAGGCTGAACGACAGGTCCGCACATTTAAGGCTCAGATGAGGAAACTCCTGACTTCTTCTGCCGCTGATGATGCGCTTCTCCAATTTTTGGCTTCTTACCATTTCACCCCCATGAGTGACCACAGCCTGGCTGAGCTCTTACATGGCCGACAGCCCCGCACGCTACTTCATCTTCTGCGGCCTTCCATCTCACGGCCGCGGGTGCCTTCGCTTGGCTGGTTCACCGCCGACGACCTTTTATGGGTATGGGGATATGGCAGGCAGCCAAAATGGAGTCCTGGCCGCATCTTATGACACCGTGGCCAACGCCTGTGTAAAATCCAGATGGACACGGGTGTTGAATTGCATCATTCGGACCAGCTTTGGCCTCGTGTGCTGGCGACACCTGTTCTGGATGCCGCTACACCACCTTCGGCTCTACCTGACACTTGGGATACTGGAATCTCTCATTACTCACAACGCAGTCCTCTCACCATCATATCGGTGCCAGCACAAGAACTGACGCCACCAGGAGACGCGACCATGCAGGAACCAGATGACCATCATCTGTCGGAGCAAATCTACTCGCCTCCTTCTCCTATGGACTCGGACACATCGCCCATGTCTCCTGTTATTACAACCGGACTTGTCGCAACGGGCAGATTGGTGCCCCAGCAGATTCGACCCCCATGTCTCCTGTCATCTCGACCCGTTATCATCTGGGACACTTCCGTCCGTATAGGAAGCCTCCTCCTCGAGACTTTACGCCCAGTCAAGCAACACCTACGGACGTTAGCAATCTATAGGCCACCTCCATCAAGACCTGTGCAAAAAATTCAAAGGGGTGAAAAGTGTTGTGACTCACCGATCTTTCAAAGTGCCGCCGCACAGTTATGCGCGTCCTCTACATGCGGCGCTGTCTGCCAGCCACACAGCAGCCGCGCCACTTAAGGGGCCAGCCAGGCAGCGGCCGCTAGACTTGGACTCAGTTATGATTTGACTGTTAAAGTGTACACACGTCTTACTTTGTTTACTTGATCTGTGACTTTCACGTATTGCGTTTTCCTTGAAATATATTTGTTCAACTTGAAGTTATTACAGTGAGGCCAATGCTCTCTTGACCGCCAGTATTTAGATGGCTGCCGTAGACCAGAGGGCCCCTCTAGTCAGTCAGTCATCCAGTGAGTCAATGAGTCGAATCTTCAGTTGCAGCCCAGTGGAAGTCACAGTTGCAGTTAGCTCAGCCTCTAACTCAGATTCAGTCAGTACCTAGCAACCAGAGTAGTGTACATAGAGGACCTTTACTTCACCAGCAGTGAGGCTAATGTGGACTGTTATGGAAAGCTTGTACCACAACACTTGGACCATCTTAAGTTAAGTAGTAGTTAAGAAGCCCTATTAATGTATGAGTGCAGTTGTGTTATAGAAAGAGGATACCAGCCATCAAACAACATCCTCTCCTTGCTTCCCGTCGTACAAGCATGCATTGACAATGCACTGTGGAAGTAGATTTTGCATGCTTCTCTTGTGTTTTAGCTTGCAGGTATGATCATGTTTCTCTTTGCTAATTTGTTGTTGTGTTCTTGCTTGTATTCCAGGAGGGGAGCTGCACAACTAATCAAATTTCTCTTTTCAGAGGCTTTGATTGCTTTTCTACCGTGCCCCATCCATGCCCTGCCCCTGCGCCTCAGCTGCAGATGGCCAATTTGATGGATATAGCACAAGCTTTTCAGTTTCAGAACCAACAAATTGCTGCCTTACTGACGACAGTACAACAACTTCTGGTGCCACAAGCTGCATTGACTGCACAACCACAACTGACTGACCTATGAGCCCAACAGGTGGTGCCGACCAGAATACCACTGTTCTGGCAATTTAACAACACCAAAGAGGAATTGCTCAAATACCTTCCAAGCACATTGTCAAGTTCATTGTGCTAAAGGTATTGTAAAACCGCAATACTTCCTTTTGAATGCAGGGTCCTCAGTGTTCAGGTTAATACAAAAACTATCTCCAACGGCATCTGCTGATGAACTCAGTTGTGACCAGTTGATTGCTGCATTAACCAAGTACTATGACCAGCAAGTCCAAGTAACTGCAGCCACATATCAGTTACCTAGCTTGCAGAAAAAGCCAGAACAGATGTACTGTCAATGGTACACAGAATTAATGGGCACAACCAGGAAGTGAAAATTCATGTGTAGTTGTGGCAACTTTTACAGTGATTTAATGATTAGGGATACAATAACATTCAATGTCCCCAATAGTAGAATATGGGAACAGATCCTAAAGTACTCTGATCCATCACTTCCTTAAGTATTACAAATATTAGAGCAATATGATTTGGGCACCATAGTGGCTGACAAGTTTGACCAGGCTCCGATTTGTCAGGTCAAGTCACCCCTTGCTCATGACCACCCCAAGCAACCACAACAATGAGCATGTACACAGCCATGTGGACAGCCCTGTAGACATGTTAAAAGACTTGTGAATTTAGTGAAGTCTTGCCCTAGATGTTTTGCTCGCCATAAAAGACAGTTTTTCCATCGCTTAATGCAGTGTGTTACATGTATGGAAAACAAGGCCATGTCCAAGTAGTTTGTTTGCAACAGCACAAACACACCAATTTTGCCTGCTCCCATAGTAAAACAGGCTCATGCACATGCAGTGAACGTTGTGTTTCCAAAACCTACAAAGGTTCTGATAAAAGGTAGATTAAGGTTGTGCCTTCTTCTTGCCCTAGCAACAACATTCTGACAAACCATTTTTCTCATTATGAATTGCTGGCCGTCATGTGAACTTTCAGTTAGACACAGGTACCTCAGTAACTTTGCTTAATCATGCCACGTAAAAACAGTTAGGCTCACCAGGCCTTTCTAAATCTAGCAAGCACCTCACTGCTTACAATGGACAGGAAATTCTAGTGCTTGTACAGTGTAGTTTGCCTTCCACTTACAAATTTCACACTAGGATAGTGAATTTTACTGTGTTCAAATTCAGAGATAGTGAGAACATTCCTGGTTTAGATTCCTTTGATTTGTTAGGCCTTAGCACCCATGACAATGTACTGTCAGTCTCTACACTTGCACCAAAAGACGGTGCCACTAGCTTCCTTAAAGAGTTTCCTGAACTATTTTCAGAAGGAATGGGAAAAGCTAATAACTTTGTGGCACATGTTATATTGAAAGTCAATGCACAGCCTAAGTTTTTCTGGGCCCACACTGTTGCAATTGCTTTAAGAGACAAAGTAGCCAGTGAATTGAAAGAATTGCAAGATAATGGTGTAATTGCCCCATTCAAGCTGGTCAATAGGCAAGTCTCCTCATGTTGTAGCCTAAGCCTTCTGGTTGCATTTGTGTTTGTGTTGACTTCAAGTCTACAGTCAACCCACAGACAGTAGTTGATACTTATCCATTTCTTTCCCCTGAGGAACTCATGGACAGGCTTGGTGCATCACATTACTTTTTTAAGATGGATTTACGTGATGCCTACTTGCAGATTCCATTGGATGAAGAATCACAGAAAATGTTCATTGTAAATACACATTTACGACTATTCAAGTATTTGGGTTTGCCTTCAGCAGTGCTTCTGCACCCGCCATTTTTCAACGTTAACTTGGAACAGCCGACTGCAAAAATGCCATTTTGTTCAAACTACCTTGGCAATATTGTTGTGGCTGGCTCTGAGCACTATGGGACTCAACTGCTGAGGTCATTAGTCCCCTAGAACTTAGAACTAGTTAAACCTAACTAACCTAAGGACATCACAAACATCCATGCCCGAGGCAGGATTCGAACCTGCGACCGTAGCGGTCTTGCGGTTCCAGACTGCAGCGCCTTTAACCGCACGGCCACTTCGGCCGGCGGATATTGTTGTCTCAGGTCATACACCAGAGGAACACATTACCAGTTTGTGTACTTTTTTCGAGTGTTGTCAGAAGCAGGACTCATGTGTTGTCTCGAAAAGTGTGACTTTTTTTTCAAACTGAACTACAGTCAGGGTGTACGCCCCCTCCAATCGCATTTGCTTGCAATCCGTGACCTGCCTGCTCCTCGCAATGTGTCTGAACTGCAGTCAGTACAAGGCAAGATGATGTGCTACATTTGGTTCATACCGAATGCCACTCAGATCGTGCGTCCATTGCACTGCTTGCATCACAAAAATGTAAAAATGTACCTTTTCTGTGGACTAAAGACTGTCAAGACGCATTTCAGAAACTCAAAAATGCTTTGCTTGGTGACAGATGTCTAGTACATTTGATCCTGGCAAGCCAGTAGTTTTGCAAGTCAACGGTTCTTCCTATAGAATCAGCACTGTGCTTTCACACAGAATTGCTGCACAAGACAGACCTATTGCTTTTGTCTCAAAGTTGCCCACTCAGACTCAGTGCAATTATTCTCAAATAGAAAAAGAAGCTCTCGCTAATGCGTATGGTGTGACCAAATTCCATGGCATGGTCGTAACTTCTATTTAGTGACAGATCACAAGCCTTTGCGGTCCTTGTTTCATCTGTCAAAGCTGCTTCCTACATGCACTGCTCAAAATTGCAATGCTGGGCTTTGTTGCTTTTGCAGTATAAGTATGAAATTGTGTGCAGACCTACAGCAAAGCACGGTAATGCCGACGTCCTATCTCATCTTCCAATGGGCGCCGACTCTGATTTTGATGCATCTGCCTCATCTTGTTGCCAAATCGATGCACAGGACTTGCTGGAATCTTTTCCCTTGTACTGTAGAGAAATTGCACAGTCCACAGAAGCAGATCCAGACCTCAAGATTTTGTTACACTACATTCGTACATCTTGGCCTCGTTCATTGAACAGTATCCAGAACTCAGTTGTGCGCCAATTCTTTGCTCGTTGGCATAACCTTTCAGTAAAACAAGGTGTGATTCTAGTTCAAAATTACAGTGGACTATGCGTATGCTTATTCACAAGGTACTGCAAAAGGATGTGTCATGATTGCTCCACCAAGGAGATTGTGGAATTGTTTGCACTAAACAGTTAGCACAATGGCACTGTAATTGGCAGGGCAGGGATGCCCACATTGAACAGATGATGTCACAGTGTTTTGCATGCATGGAAAACCAATTTGCTCCGCCACAGACATTCTCACCTTGGCCTAAGACTCAATCACCATGTCAACGAGTGTACATAGACTTTGCAGAACCATTTTGGAACACTCGTTGGCTCATAGTGGTAGAAGCCTTTAGCAAGTTCCCATTTGCGGTGCCTATGAACTCTACCAAGTCACTTAGCGCCATTCAAGCATTGTCCTCAATATTTTGCATAGAAGGCTTGCCAGAAGTACTTGTGTCGGACAATGGACCACAGTTCACTTCACATGACTTTGAACGAAGCAGAAAGTTTCATATGCACGTTCAAGGAACAGATGCCAAGTTTTGCAACACCCACACATGGGAACAGGTGCTGCAACTCTTTCTCACATCCTGTTGCTCTCACCCACAAGAAGGACCACCTCCTCTGGATCTTCTGCATGGCCGCCGCCATTGTACAGTGCTACACTTGCTACACCCACCACAGCATCTGGCAAAGCCAATGGCTCACCAGTATCACCTTGCATGATGTGATCTCATTATTTTCAGGGTTTATGGTAAGTGTGGGTGCTGGGAAAGAGGGGTGATCCAGGAACGCATTGGCTCTTTGATTGCAGGTCCCTATGATTTGCAGCGCCACCACCAGAACCATATTTGTGCATGTCATTTGCCCCATAATTCTGCTGCTTTTTCTTCCCCCAGGTCCACAGCTTCACGTGACTGCATTGCCTTTGCAGCCACCCACTATTGCTGCCAGGGCATCCCAGGCAGAGCGGATGGACAATGCGCCCTCGTTCCCACAGTCCCTGCTCGCTGACCTAATGGACCTGGACGTGTCATTGCCATCACTGTCGCCATCATCACCTCATGCTGTGCCCTCAGGCCTGGAGTGTGTTCTGGCAGCAGTTTTCTGGAGGATGTTCCTCTTGTCCCGGAAGCCAGATGGTGGGGTACAGTTGGAAGTATGCCATCCTCCACAGCTATGGTTCCCGGCTCATCTCTACATCCAGCACCCTGCCTCCGTCCCTGCTGTCATTTGCAGCTTCACTAAATGACAGTGGTGCAGCATTTCACGGGAGGGGGGGGGGGGGGGTTATGTAGGCACAAGCAATGCACCTATCTGGAGAGAGGCCAAAAACAGACTCGCAGGCAACGCGCTTGCAGTGAGTCAACGATTCAAGTCATCAGTCATAGGCAAGTGGGAGTCACATTCACAGTTAGCTCGACTTCTAGCTCAGAGTCAGTCAGTACCTAGCGACCAGGGAAGTGTACATAACGGACTTGTACTTCACCAGCAGTGAGGATAATGTGGACTATTATGGAGAGCTTGTACCACAACATATGGACTATCTTAAGTAGCTTCCTGTTTAAGTTAATATGGAACCCTGTTAACACATACGTGCAGTTGTGTTATAGAAAGAGGATACTGACCACCGAACAACATCCTCTTCTTGCTTCCCATGGTACTAGCCTGTGGTGGCAACAAGATGACACAAAAGACATAATACCCACATAGGATTACAGAGCTCTGATCACAGATCACAATCATCTAAAATGTTGCAAATAGATTGTAGGTTTGCAACATGTTTAACTTTATGACATTATTCTCCACAATACCATCAAACTATAGATATTACTGAAGTGTGATTGGTCCCCATGAACAATATTATTCTACAGGTCTGAGGAAAAAGAACCAATGTATGAAATGGACTTAAACCATTCACTATTAATGAAAGTAGTCTTTTGAGTGCAATTAACATGTTACATGTATGAAAAAGAAAACTAGAAATGGAAGAGAGAACAAAGACAGCAGTACATGGCAAAACAACTTCCATAATAAAACTGCTACTGGAGAAAGAACAGTCCATTGTAGATGTGTAAGCGGAGTATGGTGTATGGAAAAATCTGGATACAGGTAGGGAATACAAGATATGGGCATTTACTGTAAACAACAATGAAACATGGCCAAATGTTGGAGAACTCACAGAAATCAATGGATTTGTGGACATTTTTATAATCATCCATTCACATTTGAATTCTCTTAAAACAGATGGTTTACATTGTATCTAAATGTGGTGAACAAGAGGTGGTTCATCTAAATGTTGAGATCTCCATGAGGCTGGTCACAGATGATACAGTTGTCCATTAGAAGATAATAATGCTTTACCAAATTGCAGAGGATGATTAATTGGTACAGGGACTGTGACACAGATAAATGTAGCTATTGCACATAAATAGGCAAAAAGATCCATTGTGATGTTGGTGTAAACAATACCAGCCATATAATGCCTGGAAGTAACTGTCCTAAAGTAGCATGACTACACAATGAAATGTAATTCATCCAAGAAAGAAGAAGTGGTGTACGGAACATTGTTAGACTGATTTTTGAAGTATTGCTTGTCAGTCTGGAGCCCTTATCAGGTTGGATTGATAGAAGAAGTAGGGAAGATCCATTGTACAGTCAGTGTGAGGAGCTAAACAGACACCAGTGACAGCCACTGTAAGAAAGGCATGGTACATCACAGCGGGGTTGTACTGTTAAAAAAATCTGAACGAGTAAGTTTTGCTTGATGTACTACTTTTTCCTATACACATCTTATGAAATGATTACAATGAAGACTTACTGATAATCATTCATGCCTCACAGATGAAGTAGTGATAATGGTTATATGCTGGATGTATTTCCATTACACATCATAAGGTGGCAAGCAGGTGTTATGCATCTAATTTTTAGTACAGGCACTATTAAATGATTGCCAAATTGTGATGTAACAATTACAAAAATAGAAGTGATGAAGCCAACAACAAACAAACTGAATTTCAAAATCAGGAAGATGGGAGAAGGGGATGCATATGTGGTATATCATAAAAGCAGAGCTGCTGAGTCGCAGATAGGTGTGCACGCGTGCGCGCACACATACACACATTCACACACACACACACACACACACACACACACACACACACACATACATGATCACGCAAATGCAACTCATGCCCACATGACCCACATGACCACAGCCTCTGGCAGCTGAAGCCACACTTCAGCTGCCAGAGACTGTTGTCGTGTGTGTGTGTGTGTGTGTGTGTGTGTGTGTGTGTGTGTGAGATCTATTTTTAAATTTTTAACAAAGGCCTTGTTGGCTGAAAACTTTTTCTGTGACACTCTTTTTGTTGTGCCTATCTGTGACTCAGCATCTCCGCTATATGGTGAGTAGCAGCAACCCCATTCATAATGTTGTCACATTTCATCCTGGATTTTCCATTGTTTGATGTCACAAAAGCTGTAGTTTTAATGGAACATTTGTTAAAGGAAAGAATACAAGGCAAGGCCATACCATGTAACAGTACTCTAACCTAAGTTCCTATACAATCTAAAAATGACTACAGGATGTAGTCCTAATGCAGTGGATGATGTGTGTTATTACACATCCGACTTCATTTGCTACTTAGCTGACATGGATGGATTTGTGGTGTGAGGTGCTTGTGTCCTGCACTTTGCTCTGCAGTACTGTCTGTTCTTCATGTTTTAATGTCCTTGTTAATACATATAGATTAAATGTATGTTGCACTAGACTGTCGAATGACTATGTAAAATTCTGCTTTAAAATAATTTTGCCCATAGTAGGAACAAATCAATGCTTTCCATTGACACTAGTCACTGCATTTAAGATGTGACGAGCTGTATTTGTTTCAGCTAACAACAGCTATGAAATGCGTAAACAAAATTACTAATATGTACCAAAACACCTTAGCAAATGCATCAGACAACTGTAAGGAAGGACAGTATGCATCTCTGACTGCCATGATAGTGGATCTTAAATGAAGAAAGCCATTGCCATAACTGGACTGTCAGTTCCTGCATTCAAGTGCAACTGTTTAACTAATTTAAGTGGTTCTGATGTCCAAGTTTGTCTCTGTGAAATACAGAACAAAGGAAAAAAGACCATTTCTCCTACATGAGAAGGAGAATGTGACAGTTAGTGGATTACTGGGAAGCATTTTGAGAAGATATAAAGAGCTTGTTATGCCAAAATCATCTGTATTTTCCTGTGCATTCAAAATCAAGGCAGGAGTGCTTGTTGTAATATCTAAGCTTGTGCGTCAAGTGCCTTAGACCCTACTACATTTAAAAAAATGTATATATTTCCTATTTTTGTACACAATAAAATGTGATGGTATACATGGGTTGGTGCATGGTCACCTGCGATTGGTCTGCCATCACAGAACAATGAGTTTCATATATAGTACAGTCACCACAAGAATGGTTACTGTACAGGTCTTGCTAAGGAAAAATATGTCAGGGTAATGGAATGTTAGTAATACTCATTCCTGGAAATAGTACAGTTATATAATTATTAGAGAGTGTTTAAGACTGTCTGTATATGGTGTCCACTGCTGTCCATGGCAGTTTCCCCTGCAGATGCTTTCACCCGTTGCCACATAGACAAGTAGAAGCCTGCCAAACAACGAATCTTGTGTTTATATGCACACTGAGGTCTGCTGCTGCCATGCATGGAAGGGGCGGGACTTTAATTTTGTTATTTCAAGTGTGACCAATGCTGCTGAGGCATGCAAGCACCTGTTGGCCAAGGCACTGTCTTATCCTCAGAAATGAAATAGTGGTCTTCCTGAGACCACTGGAATATGGTGCAGCAGTGGCAGTGGTAGTGGCACAGTGGTTGTCGATCCTGCAGCAGCTGGCAGGAGAGGCGTACACAATTCAGAGATGATGACATCCGGGACTCCTCCTCACATTTTTTGTTTGTTTTAAATAAGATGCGTACCTCTCCTGTGCATATATCAGTGGTGGTAGTGGAGGGTGGTGGCAGCACAAGTGTCAGAAATTGTTTAAATATGACGTATTAGTGTAATTTAGAAATATAGTTTTTAATATAAATACTTGTCTGCAGAGCTGCTCCTACTTGGATTTTTTTGCTTTACCATGGTTATTCACAAGTCTACAATAATCTTATAACATCAAAAGCCTCTAAGGTAGCCAGATAGTGACACCATAGTGCGTAGGCCATTATTTTTAACACACTAATAATGAAGGGACAAGTTCCTTACAGTGAAGCATTCCTATATGTGGCAAGATTGAGTTTGTTTAAATAATGCACTGTGGTAATCATTAAAACATGAAACCATGGGAAATCCCTGTCATTTGTTCATAACAAGAGTGTATTATTTTAAATAATGCAGTATGTTAAATGTAAAACATGAAACTGTGGGATGTCAGTGTAATTTGTTTAAATGTTACACTGCAGTGATTCTTAAACATTAAAAGTCTCATATTTCTGATAATCTACATGTGTCTTTACATAACAATTGTTTCCACATAAATTGTAACAAATTGCCCCAAAACAACAAATAGCAACAAAAGGTGCTCACGCACTGGGGTGACAATGTCAAAGTGCCTGGGCAGCCATGATGACATTTTTCAGCCAGAAATTATAGTAATTAAATTCAGCCCACCACAAGCACCATTTATAATTCAGCCAGTTGGCCTAGAGGAGTGGAGGAGTGGGAGGAGAGAGTGAAGGGGGAAGGGAGCCATTGTGGATCATAAATTGTAGTAATTTGGTCATAAACTAGACTTATATAAACATAAGAGCAGAACTGTGGGGTTCATTTACAAAAGGCTAAAAGCTTCTGGCAGCCATATATATGGGCCACAGCCAAGTGAGCAGTTTGTTTACGTAAAGGTCAGTAATCATCCTGGACCCTGAAGTTGCAGACATAGACCACCTCTGGTCCACTACAAACATTTAGTGTGGAGCTAAAACACTATTTTAGACAGAACGTACTCACTTGCCTGGTGTGTTATCATGTTTGCTTTCAATCATTGCAACCTGTACTGTCAAAGATATGTTGTCTCCACCTTCAAGTGGGTGTACCTCTATTGGAATGCATTCCTTGCCATGTATCCATAAGACTTCTTTTGCTCCTTATCCTCTCAAGGATTATTTCCTGTAGTTTTTACCCATTTAACAAAGTCACCCTGTATAGGATTCTGCAACTGACAAGATTGGACAAAATAACAAAAAAGTTCTGGTTCACCAGCATATATATGATTGTGTCTGTATTTAAATTCAAGGGGAGAAATGTATGAAAGAATAAGCCTTATGAAGTTAAAAATGTAACTTTACTACAAATTAAAACAAAACATTAACCAAAATAAAGGCAGTCTGTTTGAAAGCTCACAGCTTTGCACATTTATGATATGTGTGAAAATCTGTTGCTGGATAACATTCAACACCATTTTACACCGTGTATTTTAACGTGCTCCACACAGCGTATGAGACGCTGCTGCTAAATTCCATCCTACTCTTCAACAATAGCCCACCTGCAAGGGCAGTATTTGACTATGGGTTTGAGGTTAATACTCCAGTACTATGCAGTCTTCAAATTACCCTCAATAGCAATCAGAGGCATCCACCATCTCTACAAGATACCAACCCAAAACACGACTGACCCACTTCCCTGCTGACACTGTGGGTCTGCATGCAAGAACTGTGGGTTGTTACTTAGCAATATTCACACTCTTCTCCCTTGATTACAAGATTGGCTGCACTGATGATGCTCTGCACGTTTCAACTTGTCTCTAGATCACTCAACTGAGCTCATATTATTAGGCACTGTGAGTCACTCTTATTTCATTGATTTTTGAGTCTCAGAGGATGGCATGATGTGTTTGTGCATTATTGTGTTGAAAGAGAAACACATTGTCATAACGTTGACTGCAGTGTTTGACAATGTGTTAGAGGATGATGTCCCGATACTATACAGTCCTCAAATTAATCTCAGTAGCAATGAGAGGTGTCTAACAGCTGTACATGACTGCTAAACCCATCGGTCTGCATGGCTGAACTGAGGATTGGTACTTGACCAGTTCACACATCTACAATGATTATCAGATGTCACTCTTTAGAGAAGATAGTTTGACATTATTGATCCAGGTTTCACTCCAGGTGTTTACTGTCACCTTCTAGGTGAACCAAACTGCTAGGGGATGAGTACTGTTTTGTAATAGTTGCTTATAAGCCAGATTGATTCTGTTGAGACAGTTATGTACTATCAAGGTTGACTCAGGTCTCACAGCTGCTCCAAAAAAGGTGTGCAGTTCTTTTGCTTCTCCTTAGGTTACTTATGAGCCATGATTTGTTGATGGGAAAGGATGAGTAGTTCAAGGTGGATACTCAAAGTTTTGTGTCTCATGACAGTGGCTGAATGTTCGAATAACACTGCAGTGATGTACATCAATTTGTTGGGCAACCATTTTGTAATAACTTCTCCTTTTGTCACATACTGATAATGTGTGACCGTCTAAGCTTGAAATAACTCTTTAAGGCTTGCTGAAAGACTGAAAAGTGCACACAAACCATCATAAATTGCATTCAGAAATGGAAACACAGTGCACTCTATTGAACTGCTTTGAGACCAAACGTTTATTTTTATCTTCATTATGATGGTGGGCAAAAGTGTGTTGAGAAAGAGGTTTCTCTTTGAGAAGCAAAAACTGTGCAATTCATGAGGCTGATGAAAAATGTTTTGTTGAAATTTTATGACTGACCTTCACTGAGGCATCAGGGAGGCTTTTCTCAGTGCAAGGCCAAATGAAAGGGGCAAAACACATCCTCCCAAAAGAGATTAGTTAGTGATAAGAAGAGTATATGGACATCAGAGCTGCAAGAATAACAATCAGAAAAAACAAGATCTAGAAGAAGATCACAGAAAGTCTATATGGAATAAATTAAGAGTTCCAACGACAACAAAACTGAATCACCCCAGCACATCAATCAGTTTTTCTAAGACGCCAAAGGGTCTTATACATTCTGTATGCATGCATGCCCTCCTCTCTCAAAGTGGGCAAGGAAGAACAAAAAAAGAAACTACTGTTAACTTTTGAGTCCTCCTCAACATCACCTGAATTAACTGTCACTAGTGTGATTCTGGCCTGGGGTTTCAAAGGAATTCTATTTGGACTGACCTTTGTACTGCTGATGATGACTTAAGGATATGAGATGTCATACTACAGATATAACATCCATCAAACTGCATCATTGTGCTTATCTTCATATTATATAAAATATTATGAGGAAAAATTAAACATGATTACAGCCATCAGTCATGTGATGCTAGTGTGCCAGTGATGTGAAAGGCAGTGGTGCAGGCTTTACAGGCCTATCATGAGAGCAGTGTTTCCTTCAAGTGACTGAATTTCAACACTACTCTGGTAGTTGGGCTTAGTACACTAATCATTAGTCGATATTGCTTGGTTTTATAATGAATCAGTTATACATGTAAAAAGTTTTTGAATGAACTGGTCATTCATCTGAAAGGCAGGTGCAGGGATGTACACAAGATCAGACCAAAGAATTCTAAATCCATGAAAATGACATTCTCAAATCTTTAGCTCCACCATTTCCAGAAAAGAATGATGACAACTAAGCATAGACATTATCATCAGAATAGCAACATGTAGAACTTGATTGTGGATGGAGTAATGGCTAAGTTCCAAATTAAAGAAACAATAAGGCAAAATACTGCTTGGCTGTCCAATATTTTGAAACCAGAGGAAAATTTAAAAAAACTGATTAAACCGAGTTTTCAGTGAACAAGAGCGAGAATCTTATTGTGTACTTTTTATGTCACTGGATATTCAGCTGTTGTAAGCATAGTCTCAAGATTGTTTTTTTGTGTAAATAAGATGGCCACATAAAATAAATCACAAATGGAGAACTATTCCAAATTTAAAAGTGTAACATTTTCTGAACAACAAAAATATATCACTGTGGCTACTTTTCATCTCCATTCCTTGACTGTTAGAAACATGAAGTTTAATTGTATTAAATTTCCTTTCAGGTACATCCAGAGAAATTGTTAATCTCTGAGTTCAAATAAATTATTTTCTTCTTTGACCTAACCCTACACAAGTGTTAAGTGGCATCATGTAGTAAGCCCCTTGATGACCTGCCTCAATGAAGCTCTGTTTGGGCGTGTTGACTTGCTTACTGCAAGCCCATTCTGATAAGGATCATAAACTGTCCTATCCACCACAATGGTGTATGTCCTCTAGGTGTTCAGCTGATGACTCTTTCCTCTATGACTGTTATTTCAATTTTCACTTGCCTCCTGGGTATGTGATCAAAATACAACTGATTTTGGTTGATAAGTGTCAAAAGTCTTGTTCTGATGCTGAGCTGCTTCAGGATTAGTTCATTAGTTTGTTGTGCTGTCCATGGGGTTCGAAGTTACCTACTATAGCATCATATTTCCAGATCATCAGTCCTGCAACAATCCACCATCTTCACAGTCCAAGTTTCTGCTGCATAGGTAATGATAGAGAAGATGAGTTTGTATGAGGATGAGCTTTGTCTTGGCAATAATGGAGGGGCCTTCCAGATGTAAGCAAGTTTTTGTGTAGAATTTCTCACAATTGAAATGTGCCTCCGGATCTGAGGCTCACAATCTCCAGTATTAGTGACACCAGATCCTCAGTATTTGAAACCTAAAATCAGTCCTTAAAAAGTGGTAGGCCTTCATAACAAATTTGTGGCTGTGTTTCTGTTTTCTAAATTATTTTTAAAATGTATCATACAGTATTGTCAACAGTTGAAGTTACCAAGGCATTCAAACAGTGTAAACCATAGGGACAATGTGGATGTGAATTGTGTTTTGCACTGTGACAATTTGCTATGTAGTGTCAAGCCTGACAATCAATGCATCTGGAAGGAATAGAGAGTGGGAAATAACCCCTATTTTTAGTGTGAAACACCCAAGTGTGTGATGACTGAATGAAGGTGAGGGCAGAAATACATATAGATGTGTGTGTGTGTGTGTGCAGACCTCCACTTCATCAGGAGTAGTTGCTTGACAGTTTGTAAATAACAGAATGAGGTACTTCACCCTTTTCTTCTCCAATATGGTAGTGTCTTTGGAGCTAATTATCTTCAAATGTACAATAGTCTTCATCCCCCAACAACTCTGTTGGTGTATGGTATGCTGTAAGGTGATGGCACTACTTGGGTGTTGTGGGCAGAGTGCTTCCCAAACATGTCTGGTACCAATTAGGGAGAAGTAGGCCTAGTGCAAATATGCTAACACTATCAGAACTGATCCAAGGTTGGAGAGTTTTTATCTTGAGCAACGCCAAAATTGTGCCTTTTGAACACATTGTCAGTGCTGTAGAATCCTTGTTATCCAGATGTACCACAGCACTGGCACTTCACAGTGACCCTATACATTGTAATTGAAGAAAGCTGATGTGACAACACTGTCTTGTGGCATGCAGACGATAATAAGATTGCACCTAAAAGTACAGTGTCTCCCTTGCAAGGTATCCACTTTTTAACCTTTCAGTGCAAAACAGTGAGCAAAATATATGCAAACAAAATATTTTTATTTTCAAGTACAGACACTTCCCATATACATACCATTTGTGCCACTAAATGTTTCAATTTTCTTTTCAGTTTCCTGTCATTTTTAAAATATGTTTTCCAGGATAGTTACACTCCTGGAAATTGAAATAAGAACACCGTGAATTCATTGTCCCAGGAAGGGGAAACTTTATTGACACATTCCTGGGGTCAGATACATCACATGATCACACTGACAGAACCACAGGCACATAGACACAGGCAACAGAGCATGCACAATGTCGGCACTAGTACAGTGTATATCCACCTTTCGCAGCAATGCAGGCTGCTATTCTCCCATGGAGACGATCGTAGAGATGCTGGATGTAGTCCTGTGGAACGGCTTGCCATGCCATTTCGACCTGGCGCCTCAGTTGGACCAGCGTTCGTGCTGGACGTGCAGACCGCGTGAGACGACGCTTCATCCAGTCCCAAACATGCTCAATGGGGGACAGATCCGGAGATCTTGCTGGGCAGGGTAGTTGACTTACACCTTCTAGAGCACGTTGGGTGGCACGGGATACATGCGGACGTGCATTGTCCTGTTGGAACAGCAAGTTCCCTTGCCGGTCTAGGAATGGTAGAACGATGGGTTCGATGACGGTTTGGATGTACCGTGCACTATTCAGTGTCCCCTCGACGATCACCAGTGGTGTACGGCCAGTGTAGGAGATGGCTCCCCACACCATGATGCCGGGTGTTGGCCCTGTGTGCCTCGGTCATATGCAGTCCTGATTGTGGCGCTCACCTTCACGGCGCCAAACACGCATACTACCATCATTGGCACCAAGGCAGAAGCGACTCTCATCGCTGAAGACGACACGTCTCCATTCGTCCCTCCATTCACGCCTGTCGCGACACCACTGGAGGCGGGCTGCACGATGTTGGGGCGTGAGCGGAAGACGGCCTAACGGTGTGCGGGACCGTAGCCCAGCTTCATGGAGACGGTTGCGAATGGTCCTCGCCGATACCCCAGGGGCAACAGTGTCCCTAATTTGCTGGGAAGTGGCGGTGCGGTCCCCTATGGCACTGCGTAGGATCCTACGGTCTTGGCGTGCATCCGTGCGTCACTGCGGTCCGGTCCCAGGTCGACGGGCACGTGCACCTTCCGCCGACCACTGGCGACAACATCGATGTACTGTGGAGACCTCACGCCCCACGTGTTAAGCAATTCGGCGGTACGTCCACCCGGCCTCCCGCATGCCCACTATACGCCCTCGCTCAAAGTCCGTCAACTGCACATAAGGTTCACGTCCACGCTGTCGCGGCATGCTACCAGTGTTAAAGACTGCAATGGAGCTCCGTATGCCACGGCAAACTGGCTGACACTGACGGCGGCGGTGCACAAATGCTGCGCAGCTAGCGCCATTCGACGGCCAACACCGCGGTTCCTGGTGTGTCCGCTGTGCCGTGCGTGTGATCATTGCTTGTACAGCCCTCTCGCAGTGTCCGGAGTAAGTATGGTGGGTCTGACACACCGGTGTCAATGTGTTCTTTTTTCCATTTCCAGGAGTGTATTATCACTGTAGATGCAATCCTTCATGCAACATACCCTTCCTTCCCCTCCACCCCAAAAATTCCAGCAAGGTAATGTTCAGAGAACGGGACTATCATGTGCAATCCATAATGGACAGATTTTCATTCAGGAACTCACGAACAGTTTTGCTACAGTGAAGGTGAGTATCATTGTCCTGAAAGAGAATGTGAATTTCAAATTCTCTATTCAAGGGTATGTAAAATGCTTTAGCAAATTCACAATGCTTTTAATTTCTTTATATTTATTATTAATTTTTGAGAAAGATAAAAAAATTACTAGTAATCTGATGGAATTTTAGAATTTTTTGCTGCACCCCAGTTGTATTTTGGTAAGTCACATACTTTGTGAACAAAATAAGTAATAGTGTTGGAGCACACGTTCTGTTGGACTGTAGGTGCTGCAGCACAGAAACTCAGCTTAATACATGTTAAATCAATTAAAACGTAGACTTTTTATCACGACAATCTGAAACGACGTTATCACTGTTGCAACAGAAGGGTTTTACATTTACTGATGATGTAATAGGTCACACTTATATACCAGTAGTGTGTTTTACTCACCAATCTGTTCGAAGTGACCATCATTTGACGAAACTACTAATGGACCGCCACTGTCACCCTGTAATGATAGAAGATCTGCATGTAAAGATTTCATGTCCAATATTTGGTGGTTCACAGTGTAATTAAAAGTGGCGATGCCCACTTCATGGAAGATCAGACAGCTTACGCATCAGTATAATAGAGCACAATGGACAAAATATCTTTTAAGTTTTTCAGAGTAACAAATCAGAGTGGAAGGCTGCAGCTCTCCTAAACATTTCTAACCCAACTGTTTCCTATTTCATTGGGAAGTATAAATTGTATGACAATCTGTAAATGAACAAGCTGACTGCAAATATATACACACTGGGTGCCAGGAAAGTCATTCTGATATATCGACAGTCTTTAGTTATCACTTTCAAAAGAGCAAATTTCAGTGTATCACATTAAAACCTACAATTTTGACTGTTCGGCTTGGCAGCTGACTATGAGCCATATGTCATACTGACAACACTAGACAGTTCATCACAACAACCAAACAGCGGCAGTAATGAAAAATAGTGGAAAGACATTCTTTTTTGGCTTATGCTATCCCTCCCCATTTTTAAAGGCAAACAGCTCAAATTATTATCTTCCTACAGCATACTCTACCCATAAATCAAACTCTGCTAGAAACAAGGTGAACAGGAACTCACTGGCTCATGTTAATCCTTTCGAATCACTGTTCATCCATTCTGCATCTTTCCAGCATGGTTTCTGCTGTGGTAAAGTGCATTTGGCAACTATAAGATATTTGCTACCTAGGCATGGATGTTGTTCATGATTATGATTTTAGAAATATGGTGATTGTTCGTTTCTGATATTCTTTGTATTGCATACCCTTTACATATCTTATTTATAAGCCCTTTTCACTGTTCTTCACTCTGAAAAATTGAAGAATATTATTTCCATCATTACTCTGCTTCACTTTTGACACTTATTACTCACGTGCAGTCTTAGACATTACTTTATTTTTTGATGTTCCATGTTGGATTATCAGTCTTCTGACTGGTGTGACATGGTCAGCCATGATTTCCTGTCCTGTGCCAATCTCTTTATCTCAGAGTAACACTTACACATGTCATCCTCAATTATATCTTGGATATTTCTCTATATTCATCTTCCCTTTTAGTTTTTGCCCTCTAGCAATATGAAAGATATTAGCTGGTGGCTTAACACATATCCCATCATCCTGTCTCTTCTTCTTGTCAGTGTTTTCCACATATTCCTTTCCTTGACAATTCTGTTGAGAAATTCCTCATTTTTTATTAGTCCACTCAATTTTCAATATCCTTCTGTAGCAGGACACTTCAAACACCTTGATTGTCATCTTTTCTTGTTTTCCCACAATCCATAGTTCACTTCCATGCAATACTATGGTCCAAATGTATATTTTCAGAAATTTCTTCCTCAATTTGTAGTCAATGTTTGATACTGACCGTCTTCTTTTGTTGAGGAATGTCCTCTTTGCCTGTGGTAGTTTGCTTTCTCTGCCATGTGTCTTTTTGTTTCTAAGGTAACAGAATTCCTTAACTCTGCCTGCTTTCTGGACCCAAATTTCAATATTAAGCTTACTGCTAATGTCATTTCTGCTGCTCCTCATTACTTTCAACTTATTTTGTTTTACTCTCAATCCATATTCTGTAGTCATTAGATTGTTCCTTCCATGTAAAAGACCCTGTGAAAATATTATCATTGATATCTTTTCACCCTGAATTTTAATCCCACTCCAGAACATGTCTTTTATTTCTGCCATCATCCTTGTCTTACATCCACTTTAATCTGAGAACTTCATTTTTGGTCTGCCATTCACACCATTTCCTTCTGGTTCCCATACACATAGTACACTAAGGTGACAAAAGTCATTGGATAGCGATAAGCAGATATACAGATGGTGGTAGTACTGCGTACACAAGGTGTAAAAGGGCAGTGCACTGGCAGTGTCATTTGTACTCAGGTGTTTCATGTGGAAAGGTGTCTCAAGTGGTTATGGCTGCATGATCGGAACTAACAGACTTTGAATGCGGGACAGTGGTTGGAGCTCAATGCATGGGACATTCCATTTTGGAAATCGTTAGGGAATTTAATATTCCAACATCCACAGTGTCAAGAGTGTGTCAAGAATACCAAATTTCAGGTGTTACTTCTCACCACAGACAACACAGTGGCCAGTGGCCTTCACTTAAAGACTGAGAGCAGTGACATTTGTCTAGAGTTGTCAGTGCTAACAGACAAGCAACACTGCATGAAATAACCATAGAAATCAATGTGGAATGTAAGACAAGAGTATCTGTTACGGCAGTGCAGCAAAATTTGGCGTGAATGGGCTATGGCACTAGATGACTGATGCTAGTGCATTTGCTAACAGCACATCACCTGCAGTGTCTCTCCTGGGCTCATGAATATATCAGTTGGACCATGCATGACTGGAAATGCATGGCCTGGTCAAATGAGTCCCAATTTCTGTTGGTAAGAGCTGATGGTAGGGTTTGAGTGAGGTGCAGACCCCACAAAGCCCTAGACCCAAGTTGTCAACGAGGCACTGTGTGACGTGGTGGTGGTTCCATAATGGTGTGGGTTGTGTCTACATGGAATGGACTGGGTCCTCTGGTTCAGCTGAACCGATCATTGACTGGAAATGGTTATGGTTGGCTATTTGGAGACCATTTTCAGCAATTCATGGACTTCATGTCCCCAAATAACGACGGAATTTTTATGGCTATTGGTGGGCCACAATTGTTCACAACTGGTTTGAAGAACATTCTGGACAGTTCAAGCATATGATTTGGCCACCCAGATCACCTGACATGAATCCCATTGAACATTTATGGGACATTATCAAGAAGTCAGTTCATGCACAAAATCCTGCAGTGGCAACATTGTAACAGTTATGGATGGTAGAGGCAGCATGGCTCAGTTTTTCTGCAGTGGACTTATAATACTTGTTGAGTCCATGCCATGTTGAGTTGCTGCGCTATGCTGGGTGGATGGAGGTCCAACATGATATCAGAAGGTATCTCATCACTTCTGTCACTCCAATGTATATTACCTGTCTTTCTTCACTGCTTTTTCATATTTTTCTCAGAATTTTGAACATCTTGCTCCATTTTACATTATCAAACAGTTTTTTCAGGTCACAAATCCTATTAACATGTCTTGATTTACTTCAGTCTTGCTTCAATTATCAACCACAGTGTTGGACTTTTTATCTCTAGTGCCTTTACTTTTCCAAATCCCAAACTCATCGTCATATCGTCACGTAACAGAACCTCAATTTTCTTTTCCATTCTTCTCTATATTGTTCTTGACAGGACTTGGATGCATAACTTTTAAGCTGATAGTGTGAATGATTTTGCGCTAGTCTGTCCTTAGTGTCTTTGGGATTGTATGAATGATATTTTTCTAAAAGTCTAATGATATGTTTCCAGTCTCATAGATTCTATTTGTCATTTACATCAATTTTTTAGAAATTTCTAAGGAATATTATAGGTGCCTCACACTTTATTATATATTTTATGTGATATTTTTCTGAAAGTCTGATAGTATGTCTGCAGGCTCATAGATTCTATGGACCAAGTTGAATAATCATTTGCTTACCACTTCTCCCAGTGATTTTAGAATTTTCTAATTAATGTTACTTGTGCCTGCCATCTTATTTTAACACATGTTTGTCAAATTTCTGTTTAACTCCACTTCCAATGTAGGATCCCATATTTCATGCATATTGACTCCCATTTCTTCTTCTATCACATCATCAGACAGTTCCTTGACATATCCTCTCTCTCCTTTTCAAATAACATTGGAATTTGTCTTGCACTGTTAATGTTGATGCTTGTGCTTCTAATTTCACTGAAGGTTACTTGGACTTTCTATATACTGAATCTGTCATTTTAACTACCATTTGTTTTACAATTTTTTCACTTTTTTCCTACAGTCATTTTACTTTGGCTTTTATTGAACTAAGTTGGAAGTTATAAAAATTGTACTTTTATCTACAGAAACGAATGAACACTAAATTGCCCAACATAATGCAGTAACAAACGAAAGTTACAGTGCTCATAACAGATATTGTAACGGTTCTGCCAGATGGGGTGCCAGGGAACAGACCACACATAGCCATTCAGATGCGGAAAAGAACTTGGGCTATACAGTAGGCACTGTGTGCCTCATCCAGCAAGACTTCTTTGAAGCTAGGAATCGGGCTGAGAAAAATGTCAGAGAACCTCCAACTCTTAACTCCACCCTTCCCTGTCCCATCCGCTCACTGCCCCCTTAGGCCCCACTGGACGTAAAGACTGACATCGACAGGACTTTGGTTAATGCTGAAAAGCAATATCTTTGAATTATTATGCTAAAACTCTTAAAGATTTTTAAAGAAAACAAATGTTATTAACTTCTACATCTTTATTTTTCTCGTTTACATATTTATCAGAGTAGATACTGTAGCTTGAACACACATCTCCCAACAAGAGACCAGTTTGTACTCAGGTGTCTGATGCTTTCCCACGTATGCCGTCATTCCCACCCTTTAATGACACTAAATAGGACTGGGAAACTTACTTACATCAACTGAAACAACATTTCACAACTTTTCAAGTCACGGACGACTCCTTGCAGCAGTCGTTCTTTTTGTCTTGGGGCTCCCCAGACATGTTCTTTCTTCTCTGCAAGTTGGCACCGTTGTCTGATCCTGTGGCTTTTTCTTTCCAGGAGATATACCTTTTGCTGACACACTATTATTCCCAACACTATCATGTGGTCACCTCTCGGCTGGAGTTCCACCAGTACCATAAACAGCCAGGTCAATCGTATTGTTCCTGGGTAATGGGTTTGCAGGGTCTCAGCCGCCAATGCGATTTTATGTGTACCAATCAGCAGTGTAAGGCTTCGTATGCAGACTCCCTGATCTGGGATGTAGTGGTTCAGCTGGCTCCTGATCCTGAGGTCTGTACTGCAGCGTTGAAACTCGACAACCCCTCCTTGGGAGAGATTCTCTGCATTGCCCACTCCTTTGAAATTTATCAAGCGGCTAATGAGCATCTTACCTCACGGCCGCAGGTGGCGGTGATTGAGGCATCATGGCAGGTTCCGCTCTTGTGATGTTGACATGGTTTGGCTGACAAAGGCCAGCGCCATCAGGACTCCTCATTGTTTGATGTCTCTATGGCGTCGGCACCTCTGGTCGCCCCTCATTGCTGGTCACACAGCCCACTTCCATGTTACCCACAGTGCTTTCGGTTTGTTGTAATTGCTTGACTCGCTCCAGTTCTGCCCCTCCTGGGCCTCAAGATGCAGTCCATGCTCTGTAATTGGTCATCTCACAGTATGACCTGTCAGCACAGAAGCTTTTCCTCATGCTCCGCCTTTTCACTGAGGATGTCAGTTTTCAGGTCGACACTGCGGCCACCGACTCCCTGATTAATATGGCGACATATACCCGGCTGGGCTCTCATGAGTTATCACCTCCCTCTCTCCATGTGGTCGCCTACGGAGATGGTTCCATTCCCCTTTGTGGGCAGTTCATCGTCCAGGCGATGTACAAGCGTGTTCCCTGGCTCCTTATCCTCTTTGTCGTCAACCATCTGTTGGCTTCGAATATTTTTGGCCTGGATGCATTTCAACTGTTTGTGTTTTCAATTTCCAATGAAGTTAAGGTCGTTTCCATGGCTGTTCCTCTTCAGGACTTGGACGATCTGTGCTCCACTTTTGCGTCGTCGTTTGCAACGGATCTCGGATGTGCTTCGGGTTTTCAGGTGCACGTCACCCTACGGCTGGATGCACAGCCTCGCTTTTTCCAGGCCTGGCCCCTTCCGGTGGCCTTACAGCTGGCAGTCAAGCATGAACTTGATTGGTTCCAGGCCGCTGGCGTTCTGGAGCCTGTGACTTACAGTGCCTGGGTGACGCCATTGGAGGTCATACAGAAACCCAATGGGTCCCTTCGGCTGCGTGGGGACTTTGGCACTACAGTCAATGCTCAGTCCCTCGTTGACACTTACCCCATTACCCGACAGGAAGACCTTCTCACCAAGCTTGCCGGGGGAGAGTATTTTTCAAAGATCGACTTAGCTGAGGAATATCTTGGATGCTGAATCTCAGAACATCATGGTTATGAACACGCCTTTTGGATTGTAGAAGTACAAGCACCTTCCCTTTGGTATCTTTTTGGTGCCGGCCATTTTTCAGCAGTTCCTGGAGCAGCTTACACAGTCTATCCCCGCTTGTATGAATTATCTGGATGACATCTTGGTCACCGGGCATTCCTGCCAGGAACATTTGCAAAACCTCAGCACCTTATTTCACGCTCTGCAATCTGCTGCTGGTTTACACTGTCAGTTGGACAAGTGTTGTCTTTTTCAACCGGAAGTGGAATACTTAGGCCACTGGCTTAGCAAAGATGGCATTCGCCTTTCGGGTCGTAATGTCACAGCAATTGAGGCCCTTCCTCGTCCCAAGGACTTATCTGAACTCCAGGTGTTTTTGGGCAAAGTTACTTATTACTTAAAGTTCTTGTCCCAGGCTGCCTCCGTTGCTCAACCCCTCAATCACTTGCATCGCAAAGGGGTACCTTTCGATTGAACTCCTGTCTGTGACCAGGCTTTTCTCTGTTTAAAGGCGATGCTGAAGTCTGTCCCTTGCCTTACGCCTTCCTCTCCGGACCGCCCCTTGGTTGTGGTAGCTGATGCATCTACATATGGCTTTGGGACCACCCTCGCACATCAAGATGCCGATGGCTCCAAACAGCCCATCGCTTATGCCTCTTAAGACGTTGACCCCAGTACAACAGAACTACTCTCATATTGAAAAGGAGACCCTGGTGATCATGTTCGCCATCCAAAAATTTCACCCATATGTCTTTGGGGCAAAGTTCACCCTCCTGATGGACCATAAACCCTTGGTTATGCTTTTCAGACCCCACTCTCACCTTCCAGAGTGGACAGCTCAACGTCTCCAGTGCTAGGCATTGTTTTTACATAATTATGCTTACACCATCCGGTATAAGCCCACCGCCCACCATGCTAATGTTGACGGTTTGTCACGTCTCCCAGCAGGCCCCAATCCTGACTTTGACCATCAGGAGGTCCTCTGCTTTCACATAGATTCCACCTGCCAGGATGCGCTGGTCGGCCTGCCTCTTATGGCTGCTCACATTGCTGCGACTACCGGCTGCGACCCTATCTTGTGGCAAGTTCTCAACTACGTGGTCCACGGGTGGCCCTCCTGTGTTACTCATCAGATGCAGTCCACTTTCAGCCCCTGGCGCCACCTGTCCCACAGGCTCTCCATGGTCGATGATGTCCTTCTGTTGGCGATGGAGTCAGATGCCCATTGGCTGGTCATCCCTCCGGATTTGCGGCCTCGGGTGCTCAGTTTGTTACACCGCGGGCACTGGGGTATGTCCGTATGAAAGTTTTGACTCACCAAAACATGTATTGGCCCGGCATCGATGGTGATTGACCGCCTGGTCCATGAGTGCACTGTGTGTGCTTGTCACCAGGCAAGCCCCCCTCAGTCGTTTGCACCCTGGCCTGTGCCTCGCCGGCCCTGGGATAGCATCCATATTGATTTTGTGGGCCCGTTTTTGGGGTCCATATGGTTACTCATCATTGATGCCTTTCCAAATACTCATATGTCATCCGCATAGTATCCACCACCACGGAGGCTACACTCATGTCCCTGGCCCAGATTCTTGCCATTGAAGGCCTGCCACATACGTTCGTCTCTGATAATGGTCCCCAGTTCATGGCGTCCTCCTTCCATGACTTCTGTCAGGCCAACTGTATCAAACATATCCATAGCCCCCTTTCCACCCTTCCAATGGTGTGGTGGAGAGGCTTGTCCACACTTTTAAACAAAAGTTGACAAAGGCGGTCGACACATCTCTAACCAAGTCAGCCCTCACCCTGTTTTTGAGCACCTATCGCACTATTCCACAGTCCGGCAGAGCTCCTTCATGGGCAACAGCTGCAGAGCCTGCTCCATTTGCTGATGCCATCCCCCTCCCACCCCCACTCCCAGCCCTCACAGCGGTATGCCCTTGGCACAGCCGTGTGGGCCGACGAGTACGGACGTAAGGCGGGTTGGACGCCCGGCACAGTCGTTGCGGCAGATGGGCCTCGGGCATCCCTTACTCCCCGCCAACAGCAGTTGATGAGCCCGGCTCTTCTTCCCACTGCTGCCCACCTCAGCACCTGCCGGGGTGTTTCCGCCCTTACGTGCAAGTTTCATGGGGGAGGGATCTGGTACCACGTGCCACAGAATTTGAATCCGTGTCAGACGTCACGGACATCGAAGACCCGTAGAGGTCTCTGCACCATCACACCGTAAGCTGTGGCGGCGAGCGCCTTCTGGCCCATATTGTATTAAAAATAAGTAAATGAATAGAGATGAGTTGTAGGGTTTGTTGCCTTTGAGATAATGCAAACACCGTTAACAGAAAAGTGTGGTGATGAAGCCATAAAAGTCTGTACTATGGAGTAATGGAAGAAAGTCATTTGGTTGGATGGGTCTTGTTGCACACTGTTTCCAACTTCTGGCTGAGTTTACATCCAAAGAATGAAACATAATGGGGTTCAATTATGATATGCAGAAACATGTCGAAGTATTCCATCAGCCTCATGTATTCTCTGCAAGATCATATTACTGCCCAGGATTATATGACCATTTGGGCTGATCAGGTCTATCCTATGGTGCAATGTTTGTTCGATAATGATGATGCTGTGTTCCAAGATGACAAATCTCCTCTTCACACAGATTGCATAGTCCAGGACTGGTTGTGTGAGCGTGAGGATGAGTATTGTCAGTCTTCCCTGGCAATCACAGTCACCAGATGTCAATATTATTGAGCCTATGTGGTCTAATTAGGATAGATAGAAGTTTGTGTGATCGCTATCCAACTCCATCATTGTTACCTGAACTTGACACTATTTTGCAGGGAGAATGTTATAAAATTTCCTTGAAGACCATGAAGGACCTTTATTTAACCATTGTGAGATGACTAGGAACTGTTTTTAATGCCAAATGCTTTCCAATATCTTATTAGGCTTGGTAATGTGTTGTGTTTTTGATGTTACCTATTTTTATCAATCCTTGTACTTCTGATTAACCTGCGTGCCTCAGAGATATAATAATTAAACAGTTCTATATGACATTAATGTGCAATTTGACTGGAGTATATATGGCTGCATGATATTTAAAGAAGTTCCTCTGCCGAAAATACATATGGAGGCATTAGCTGAACGTGACATTATGAAGTTTTGCCATCGATGACGCCTACACAGTTTGAGAATGCCTGTGCTTCCTAACTCATCAGCAACATGTAATTAGTTAGTGGTTGTTTGTTCAGAAGTGAATTCAGGAAGTGATGGTGGAGGACATCCCACAGAGTCTGGTGTGTCCTATAGACAATGCTATAAATTGTAAAGTGAGCAACATAATAAGTCGACACAATCATTTGCTGAGAATAAGCAGAATACATTAGAAGTTGACAAGAGCAATGTTTATACACAGTTCTTAGTCATAACATACTACAGCCCAAAAAATGAAAGTAATGTAACAGCGATGTGGATCAAGTGCAAAAGCTGTGTGGTAGAATGTCTAATGCTACAAGGGTTATTCAGAAAGTAAGGTCCAATCAGAAGTGAAATGGAAACCACAAGAATATCAAAAATGTTTTATTTGCTACAGTTAGCCACACCTTCCCTCAACTTCTCTACATCAGCTTTGATTCCATAAGGAACTGCTGTGCACGGTAATCATGGGCTGTAAGAAAGGAGATGCACACAGCACTCACCCACAATCCCATTAGTTTTTGTTACTCCTGCACAACTAGATTTTGGCTATAAATAGCCATCTTCAGTACTAAAATACAAGGAAATTACAGAATCACGATTAACTTACTTTACATAGAATGATAAGTACATCACCATGTTATCCAGTAGCAGTTATCCATTGTGGTCTACACACTACTTGAGTTACAGTCCAACAAACTTGTGACAGTACATGTCACCATATGATCTTATTGGTGTATAGGCAAAAGGAAAACTGAGGCAGTTGTTTACAGCAATTACAAAAGCATTAGTTTACACCATGTAGAGCAAGTAACACCCTATATACAAGGTCTGGCAGAAAAACCTCCCCTTTAAGGAAAGCTAATAAAAACAAAACCAAATAAGGTAGAACACTTTTATTTATACTAAATAAAAGTACATATTATACCATTTTAGAAAATACTCTTATGGTCTTACTTTTTAAATAAAACATCCCTTAAATGGCTTCCTGCACTGTCGACACACTGTTTGAGTCTTTCCCTGAAGTTATTCATTACTCTTTGAGTCATTTCAGGTGGAATAGCTTCAACCTCTTGTGTAATTGCTTCTTTCAGGGCTCGTAAAGATTGTGGACGTTGTTCATAAACTTTTGCTTTTAAATAGCCCCAAAGAAAGAAATCACAGGGCGTTAAGTCCGGCGATCGTGGGGGCCAGCCAATGTCTCCACGCAACGAGATCACATGTCCAGGAAACATTTCCTTCACCAATGCCAGTGACTGCCGTGCTGTGTGGGCAGTAGCACCATCTTGCTGGAACCACACGTTCTCTATTTCACCAAAAAGCTCCCTTAGTTGCGGTTGGAGAAAGTCGCGGAGCATGGCACAATAGCGTTCACTGTTGACGGTTAAATTCCTGTCATTTTCTTCGAAAAAGTAAGGACCGATCACTCCATAATTGTAAACAGCACACCATACTGTTACTTTAGGGCTATGAAGTGGTCGTTGATGAAGTTCTTGGGGATTGTGTTCACACCAGTACCTGCAATTTTGGCTGTTCACTGTTCCGGCAAGGTGAAAGTGTGTTTCATCAGAAAAAATCACAATATCGTTGGGACGAATGTTCCGAAGAAGGTCTTGGCACAAACTTACATGGACACCACAGTCTCGTTCACTCAGTTCCTGCGTAGTTACAATTTTGTAAGGATGCACTTCGATCAGATATCTGTAATGCTGCCGCATGCTTTTTAGCGGATCATCGAGGAGATTGTTGAACTGAAGCTCTAACTGCATCAACATTTCCGGGGCCTGTTGCAGTCCGTGGTTGTCCAGGTGGTTTCCTTTTTAATGCGGAACCTGTCTCACGAAAGTTAGCAACCCAAGAATAAATTGTTTTCTTATCGGGAACAGGGTCCCGTCGTCCGAGTGCAAAGCGAACGCAAAAAGCACGTTGAGTATTAATAGGCGATTCGCCATTTTGAATAAAATCTTCCACTACGAAGGCACGATGTTCACCAGACCACGCCATGGCGTACACTGAAAACGGCACGTAGGCAGCTACTTAACGACGCGCCCCCCACCACTCTGCTCCTTCTACTGTCCGCTGCACGTTACTTTGTAATCGGGGAGTTTTTTATGCCAGACCCTGTATTATGAATTAACTAACAGAGCTTCATTTCAATTCAACAGTTCAAATGCCTCTTTTTAATATGTAAAACCAACAATCATATTTTCATATCACTTTGAAATATTCAAAAAATACCAAATTACAGTGTGTTTGCTCATATCTCAGTGGTGAAGTGATCCATCAAAACCTATGCAAAGGACCATTAATAGATTCTCATATAACTGTCTTACCAAATACAAAATTGTTACATCACTTTAGAAATAAAAATTAAAAAAATTAGAAAGATTTTGTTGAAGACTGACTTGATAAAATAGTTACATGCCAATTTTAAATTTGTCAGATGCTAAACCCTAGCACAGCCACTCATATCATACTGTTGAAGTGATCCACTAAATATTTAATAGAAAAGAAATATAAAAATTCTTACAAAAATTTTTTGTGAAGATCTATTAACATCATAGTAAAATAATGAATATCAACATGGCAAGACTGAGTTAACCATGTACATTTAATAATACACCCTGTCATAATCCCTGGCTGACCTCAAATTATTTAGAGTTTTCCTTCTACTTTTACTTGGCATTTTGTGCAGGTGAGGGTCATTTGTACCAGTCTTACCTATTTGTATGGGAACTCTATCTCCATTAGGGCCTGGTACAGCTTTTCCCTTTAACAGTATCGTAGGCCTATTTCAAGTCTACAAAAAGCTGATGTACATCCACATTATATTCATAGCACATTTCCGTTATTTGTCATATAGTGAAGATCTGATCAGTTTTTGATCTGCTCCATTGAAACCCACGCTGGTAGTCTCCAAGTGCTTCTTCTGTAAGTGGAGCAGGCCTAATAGCAATGACTTTGGTTAATACTTCATATACGACACTGACTAAACCAATACCGCAGTAATTTTCACAAATTGCTTTATCCTTCTTCTTATAAATCGGACAAATAATGGCCAAGCTCCACTGGTCTGGCATCACTTTCTTTTCCCATATTTCAACTATCAGTTGATGGGCATATTTTTTTTCAGATGTTCACTTACAACCTCTGTTATTTATGCTGAAATATTATCTTTACCTGGAGCCTTATTATTCTTTAGGCTTTTCATTGCCTGTCTAACTTCTGTTGGCAGTGCAGGTACAGGTATATCCTCCTGACTAACATTTTGCCATGGTTGGTTGCACTCTGTTTGATTTTCTTTCAGTACCTGTCTCTCTGTAGTGATGTTCAGCAGCTTACTGAAATATTCAGCTCACTGGTGTAAAACCTATTCTTCTCCTCTTATAAAATTTCCTTCTTTATCTCTACAGAATACTGTGTGTGGTTGAAAGACTTTCTTCAATTCCTGAGTTCTCTTGTAGAATTTCCTCACTTCTTAGTCATTATATTCTTCTTCTAGTTCCATAATCAATTTCTTCTCTAATTCTCATTTCTTTCTTCTAGTAATTCTATCTGCCTCATTCCTTTTCTTCATGCGTTCCTTTGTATTAGCTCTTGTTGAATTCTTTATCATTTTCTTTCTTGTCTCATTTCTCTCTGCCATCACCTTTTTACAATCTTCATCAAACCATCCTGCCCTTTCCACCCTTTCTTCTGTACCTAAAAACTACTACTGCAGTTTATTGTAGGACATGCCTGGAAATGATGGCTACAGGATGTGGAAAATGATCTGAGAAAGATGGGAGTAAGAAGATGGAGGAAATGAGCAGAATATCGTCAAGACTGGTGTGATAATCAGAGAGGCCAAGGCCCTATTAGGGGTTTAGAGCCAAGCAGTAAGTACGTAATTTAACAACACTTGTGGGGCCTCTATTGGTGTAAAATTTCATATGTAGAGAGTGCAGCACAGTTGGCACTCCGCCATACATTTATGTATAAAATTTTACGTTTATTGAGGGCATTTGTATGTGTTATTATATATACTTGACTAAATCAGCATTGTCATGTTACTATTTTACTATTAAGTTAACAGATTTTCAAAAAAGTCATTTACAAGGACTTTTATATTAAATATTTAGTCGATCACTTAAACACTACAATATGAGTGACTGTGCTAGGTTTTAGCATTTGACAAATTTCAAATTGGTATGTAGCTATTTTATCAAGACAGTCTTCAACACAAGCTTCCTAATTCATTAATTTTTAGTTCTAAAGTGATGTCACAGTTTTGTATAGGACAGTCATATGAAACTATTAATGATTCCTTACACACTTTTTGATGGATCGCTTTACCATTAAGATATGAGCAAACATGTTGTAAGTCAGCATTTCTTGAACATTTCAAAGTGATACAAAAATATGCTTGTTGATTTTAGATATTAAAGAAGGCTTTTAAACTACAGAATTGAAATGGAATCCTGTTAATTAATTCATAACATAGACATCATTATTTGCACTATATGATGTAAACCAAGGCTATTGTAATAGACATTTTGTGACTGATTTCTGTCTGCCTCTCCTTCCTTACTTCTCTACGGTTGCCACTCTGACTGAGACATTTGTCATAGAATTGTACCAACTTTCCAATACCCTCATATAAAAGGCAGCCATTTGTGCTTTCCGCCAATTCTCTCCACTGATCTGCAGGTTATTGTCTGTGCCAAAATCTTGTCTTCATAGCCAGCAGTTCACGTGAGCAGAAATGAAAACCAGAGGGAGCTAAGTCCAGTCTACACAATGGGTGATCAAACACACCCCATCAAAAACACTGCAGGAGCATCCTCATTGCTCCTGCATGAAGAAGGAAATGTATGACAGTTACATTGTGTGGGCCACATAAAATCAGGCAAATTCTCTCACAGGCTCTCATACTTAGTGGGAGACACACTTTTTTAGGCAGCTTTACATGCTCACTGTGTGCTCAGAACTGAAAAGAGCAATGTAACATGATTGACATTCGTATGCATTCTATCATACAACAACTGCAGCACTTTGCACTGTAACCACTGTCTTCCATGCATGATATTACTGGTTAACCAGCATCTCCATACACCACTTGCACTCCACTCCACATACTATATTGGATCATATAACCACTAAGATGCAGCTGTTGCCCATTAAAGAATATAGCTAGTGCTCCTCTTGACATGCATAAGCCCCTTTCTCTGCCTCCACTGGAATTTCTGTCTGCTTACCCAGGAAGAAGCACCAACTCCTCCACCAAGTTGTTTGTGTCCACGCAGTGGCCATGCCCTGCCCTGGCAATTAGTGATGGCCTGTAGACAATTCTGTGGTGTACCAGCTTGGAGAAGGCTTTCCTTTCTTGGCCGTGCACCAACTGACTCCCTTGTTCACCTGTTATCCCTGCAGCTGCATTTATGGCTGCTGCGACAGGTTTGGCCAGCTACACAGCTTTGAGACAAATAGGACCAATGCCCCAGTGCCGACCTGGTGCCTCAAGTTTACTCATCGGGTGCAGGTACTACAGCTGTAGGTGGAAGCCCATATATTGTTGCTGCATCTCAGCCTCTGAGTGGTGTTAGCTGTGTCATAGATGCTGTCAACGAAGCCCTCCTAGCCAGGACAAGTGTGATAGTAGCACTGACAAAGCCAGCTGGACGGGGAAGGGAGAAAGATGTGCCACAAATTACAAATTCATAGTACAAGCTACATATGTTTACATGGTCAGTAACAGTACAATTAATTTATGTGACAGACATGTGCATTACTCTGCATGGAACAGTACCTAAGGCACTATTTTCATTTGTAAATTTTATTTCAGCATAACCTTGTTTGCAGTAACAAGTAAGTATACAAAGTACACACTTATAAAACATATACAAGTGATGTTAGAGCATATATACAAGAGGTGGACAAAAATATGGAAGCACTGCAAAAAAATGATTGCTCAAACATAAATGCAGATGCTAGCCAAGTCTGCAGGTTGCAGTGTCATATTTGACCATGAATGATACCTATGCAATGTCCTTAATATGTTACAAGTGTCAGTTGTGAACAGATCGGTGTTCTGTGTAGTTGTGAATGCATTGTGAGAGCTCATCACATTCAAATGTGGGCACATTGTTGGTGCTCTTGTAGTGGGTGCTTGCATTCAAGTGTTTGGTATTTCAACTTGCACTGTATCAAAGAATTGTACCATGTGCAGGGAAAGTGGAAAAACATTACCCGCTAAGTCACAACATGGAAGAATGTGTTTGTTGAGTGAACATCATGGACGGTCATTGCAAAGGACTGTGACAAAAAATAAGAGGATGACAGTTGCAAAAGTCACAGCAGACCTGTATATTGAATTTATGAATTCTGTCAGCTCCAAATAACATGAAGGGAGCTCCATAAGCACGGAAATTCAGTCAAGCTGAAATCCCAAAACCACTTGTCAGTGATATAAATGTCCATTACAGCAAGACACAGTGTGGAAGCCATAACACCTGGACTGTGAAGCAATGGAAGAACGGCATTTGGTCAGTTGAGTCTTGTTGCACACTATTTCCAACTTTTGTCTGAGTTTATGTCCCATGACAGAAATAGGGTAGGTGGTCAGCGATGATTTGGGCAGCCACATCGTGGCATTCCAAGGCTCCCACATTTATTCTGTGATGTTACATACTGCCAAATAATACATGACCATTTGGTCTGATCAGATCCATCTCATGGTGATGCAGTGGTGATGCTGAGTTCCAAGACAACAGGTCCCCAGTGCACACAGCTCATGTCATCAAGGTTCTGTGAGCACGAGGACGAAATGTCACATCTTCCCTGGCCACTACAGTCACCAGATCTATCTCAGTATTAGTGAGCCTTTGTGATCTGCTTTAATTACTGCCATCGTCATTACCTGGACTTGTGACTATTGGTCAGGAAGAATGGTGTAAGATTCCATTGCATGTGTACGGGACCTGTATTTATCCATTCCAACACCTGTGGAAGCTATTTTTAATGCCAATGGTTTTCTGTATCGTATTAGGTGTGATAAAATGATGTTTCTGTTTTTTGTCCACCCCTGTATAAAAATTGTCATGAAATATGCAACAAATTTAACTAACCAAAGATATGGCTAGTGGGAGCTAGAAAAGACAATAAGTATCACTATTTATTTGTCGTGGTCTTCAGTCATTTGATGCAGCTTTCCCAGCTAGTTTATCTGCTGTAAATTCCTTATGCCTGTAAAACTGCTGCAATCAACATACATTTCAGTCTGCTTATTGCAGTCAAGACAATTTTCAATTCCCACACCTCCTTTCACTACAAAGCTGATGATTCCTTGAAGCCTCAGGCTACATCGTATCAACCATTTAGTCAAGTTGTGCTATAAATTCCTTTTCTCCCAAGCTTGATTCAGTGACTCTTCATTAGTTGTGCAATCTATCCATCTAATCTTTTGTATTCTTCTGTGGCACCACATTTTGCGTACACCCCAGACAAATACCTACAGAAAAAGCTTACTAACACTTAGATTTACATTAGACTAGCTGTTACCTACAGTTGTGCTCACATATCAGTAATTTTGTTTTGATAAGTGGTGGTGAGTAAGTAAGCTACTGTATGTGCAACAACATCAGCTGCTCTCACGTATTTACCTGTTCAGATAAGCGTAGATTGTGATGTATGCCTAGCTCTCCGCCATTGCTGCCGAGCAGTGCATGGGCAGTAGTGCACATCTAATCATCATGCTTTTGAAGTAGCTATTCATTATACAACATGTATTTTATGCAACATATAGTGTGGAAGTAAAGTTTAAACACACTGAAGATCGTATAACCATTGAGTTCACTACTTTTAATTATATCATGTTGCACATTCCACCCAATCAAAGCATTTTCACAAATATAATAAAGTTTAAAAGTGAAAGAGTAAATAGATATTTCAAAGACTAATTACTTTTCCCTCATTTTGTGTAATTTTCTTCAAATCAGAAAGTATCTAGTACTACACAACTTCTAAAGTAGCCTATGTTCTTTCGCAGCATTCAGGCTATCGCCATAATGAATTTCATGGAAATTGGTTCAGCAGGTTGGTCGTGAAAAAATAACAGACACTGTTACTTTCACATTTATAATATCAGTTTGGATAAAATTTTCAGTTGCACTTTGTTTTCTGTAATCTGATTTTGATGAAGTAGGGCCTATACAGTGCCCCAAGCTATGCTCAAGTTATCTGCGAGAACACCATAAAAGATATTAACATGTTCTGACATACTTCTCACTAAGCTCACATTGTACATTATTACATTTATCTTCAATATCAAATTCTAACTTGTATGTCAAACCCTGAAGTTGATGATTTTGTCTCTGATTAAAGTCAGTGAACAGTTGATTTACGTGACTGCTTAAAGAACTAGTTAGTTCACCTTTCAAATCTGCCTTGAGATTTTCTACTTTAGTAGTTAAAGTGTCGAGTTCAGTCTTCAAATTTCCCATACCTTCACATAAATTACTAAAGTCTTTACTTTGTGAATCTACCTTAGCACTTAACAGTCCTAAAGTTTCATTCTGAACATCCAATTTGTTATTTAATTGAGTATTCAATGAATCTAACTTAAGACTTTGAATATTTAAAGCTGCATTTAGTTCCTTTCTTAAAGCCACTGAATCTGCACTTTGAGATTTAATTAAATTTACTAATTCAGACCAGTCTGTCACTTCCTTACTCACTTTCATAACTGTGGCTGGTTCTGAAGTTTCCCCAATTCTCTGTGTGTTATCCATGTTCCTGTTAGTTTTAGATCTAGTAATCATTTAACAAATTAACTCTAAGTATAATAACTATACACCAATAAAAGTCACTCTATCGTTTGTATCCCTTCTCATTAAGGTACTAAATTCTATTTGGCGCTCTCCCGGCGTAGAATTCTCGCAATGTAGATAAATGGATGTGATGGCAAGTCAGCACTGATAAACAGCAAGCTGGTGGCATCAGACGTTGGTGTTGATGTCGGTGTCGGTAGGCAACTGTGGAAGCAGGTCAGCACTGGTGAACTGCAACTGGTTCCGGTGGCGTCAGATGTTGTTCCCGTGTCGGCATCACCGTGATGTGTGTGAGACTTGTATACTCCCCCCACTGGATCCTCTTAGTTGAATTATTCTCCTTGTATCTCTTCTTAGTCTAATACGTCGAGGTCTTCTTCTTGTTCTTTTAATGTTTTTACTTCCTTACGTCTTCGCTTTTGTTGCATCCACAAATTTTTCCATTTGATTTTCGGACTTAATCCAATTACATGAAACAGTTCTCTTGTCTTGTTATATCTGGATGCTATGGCAACACATCATACTTCTTCTTTGATTTCTTCTCAAAATTCCCATTTATTTGAGTCCTTTTTTACTGGTCGCCATGCTCTAATGCTTTAGATGATAGAACGTGTGGAGTAAATATACAAGCTTTATGTTTTCACCAATTAATGATGTACTGGTGTACACAGAATAACATTCTCGCATTTCACGTGTAAATATCTCTGTCTTCTCATATTTCACTTGTATTTCGATCTTTAGAAATGCATTAAATTAACATTCATAAGCGAAATGGTTTAAGGACCACTCATAATTTTTGAACATGTCTTGCTTCTAACAAGTCCAACTCATGAATTACTTGAAAGTCTAACCTCATTTCGTCATTTGTCCTTAACAATCATCACAGTCACTAAAAGCACAGAATAATACACAAACACTCCTTGTTCTTCTCTGCACATACTCTGAAACTCTATGGATTGTATAGCAGGTACTTGTCGGCCACCATGTCCACATTTTGCTTGTTACTGTTTTTAGACCTTCACACACAAACATGCAATGTGCAGTAGGTCGGACTCATCTCTCTCACACTTCTATTTAAAACATCATGTGTTAGAGGCAGAAGAAGGCCAAGTGGTTCTAGAATTTATGCGGAGATTCTCAAAGCACTACAATCCGATGGTTTTAGATAAAACTTTAAATCATGATATCTTTTTTCCATGATCCAGCATCAATGAAATAAAGCCTACATGGTGCCCCAAGCTATGCTCAAGTTACCTCCAAAGACTCTGTGTAGTAGGCTTGACGAAGTGTGTTCAGACAAACAAACAGACAGACACTACATTTTCACAGATATTTTTTCAGAAATAATTTTCTTGCTACTGCAAATCTCCATTTAATATCATCTCTACTTCTGGCTTCTCATTTACTACTCCCCTTCCTAAACCTTCAATTCCAAAAACGGCATTCTGGTTTCTGCACAAGTTGTACATACTCTCATATCCCTTTAGTTTATCTCTGCCACCTACAGAGTTTTAAAGAGTGTATTCCAGTCAAACCTGCCAAAAAGTTTCTCTAACTCTGTAAAAGCTATAAGCATAGGTTTACTTTTCTTCTGTCTTGAGATAAGTAATAATTCCCATTTTAGTGTACATGCACATAATTAATCAACAAATGAAAAATAACGATACAAGAGTAAATAAAATGAATGGTACCATGTTACAGCTTGTTTAAAGACATGCTAGAAAATACCCCACTTGCACCGATAGCATTTTTACTTAGCATCCTTGTATCTCATCATTATAAAAATGATATAGGATTTGTCATACATTGCCTTACATAGAAAATAGGACATGAAAAGATTTACAATTATATGTCCATAAATAAAATATTATTACATATAACATGAAACCATATGCATAACAACATTCATAATATGGTAAATTAGAATAATAGATGAATACAATTTAGGTTTCAATGGGCATTTTGGTTCATTACAATGAAGGACATAAGCTGCTGTATACTGAATGCTGGTGATTTAAGTATTCCTTGACACTATAAAAACTCTTGCTAGTTAACATTTTTTTAAGTTCTTTTTTGAACATGTGGAATTTTGGTATACTTTTAATTTCCTTTGGCACATTTTTGGCTGATAAAGGACACTTTGTTGATACATAGCTTTTGTGTGACTTTCTCTATGAAAGTCGTCTGTATTTCTCGTTTTGTAGTTATGAACTTGACTGTTTAATAAAGAATGTTCCTGGTGTGCCTTCATAAAACATATACTTTCATAAATATAGATACATGGTAGAGTCATGATTTGTAGTTCCTTGAAAACTTTTTTACATGATTCTCTGTGTGCCATACCTCTGATTATCCTTATTGCCCTCTTTTGAAGCACAAACGAGTGTTTTGCCAAACTGGTATTCCCCCAAAATATGATACCATATCTTAGTGTGCTATGTATGAGTGCAAAGTATGAACATAACACTCCATCAACAGTATAAGAATTTTATAGTATTCTAAGAACATAAAAATAATGACTTAATTTTTTGTTTAATGTTTCTGTGTGTGTCTCCCACATTAATATTCATCTAGCCATAATCCTAAAAATTTTGTGTGTGTGTGTGTGTGGGGGGGGGGGGGGGGGGGGGGGGAGGGGGGGGATGTTGCTCTATCTTACACTGCCCAAGTTTTACAGTTAGGTCAGATTTTACTTTGTTTGTTATATGTCTGAAGCACATCCAAACTTTTTTTGTCATTAACAATTAATTTGTTATTTGTAAACCACATGGTTGCTTCTTCTGTGGCTACTGTGACTCTCTCCGGTAAGTCAGTTTCATTCATAGCTTTGACAATTAGACTGCTGTCATCAGCAAACAATACGGCATCTGCTGTTGATAAATGGCTTGGCAAATCATTTATAAATATTAAGAACAGCAATGGCCCCAGTACAGAGCCCTGCGGCACACCATACCTGACTCTTTGGTATGCCAATGAGTAGACTTTACTCGCATGCTGTATCTCTGCATTTGATACCTATTAGAAAGATAGGATCTGAACCAATCATGTGCTACTCCACGAACCTCGTAGCAATATAGTTTCCTGAGCACCTAAATTATGGTCAATGGCATCGAAAGCCTTAGACAGGTCCAAAAACAGGCCACAGCTTAATTCATTTTTGTCTACAGAATTTATGATCAGTTTTAAAAAGTTATAAATTGCTGTGTCAGTTGACCTATTTTTCCTAAAACCATTTTGTCCTGTAACTACAATTTGATTTTTATTAAGAAAATGAGACAGTCTTTCATGCATTACCCTTTCAATTACTTTTGAAAATCTAGATAACAATGATATAGGCCAGTAATTGATAACATTAGACTGGTCACCCTTCTTGTAAATGGTCTTGACAATTGATTTCTATAGTTTTTCTGGGAAGACTCTCGTGCTAAAGGACATGTTAATCATGTCAGCAAGTGGGGAATCTATGTATCTTGCACTGTTCTTTATTAATTTGTCTGGAATCCCATCACAGCCACATGTCATTTTATTTTTTAACTGATTAAAGGCATTTTGTACCTCTAATGCAGTAAAAGGATATAGAAACATGGTTTTATCATTCATTGGTAGTTGTGCTCTGGAGTTGAAATCACATCTTCCTTGAATTAGTTTTGTTGCAATGTGTGTTGAATATGTTGGCTATCTGTAGTGGGCCCTCAACTGTTTTCCCTTCACTTTTAATTACAGGAATGCTGTTTTTACTTTTTTGTTTACCTATGCTCCTAATTATTACCTCCCAGGTTGATTTTATTTTGTTAGTACCTTTCCTGATATATGAATCATTATTTAGTTTCTTAGCCGTTATTATAACTTTTTTATATACTTTCCTGTAAATTTTCACATATGGTTTTAATGCAACAGTATTTTTTGCAGATTTGTTTAACTTTCGCAGTGTCTGCAGATTTTTTTATTCCCTGTGTAACCCATATCTTTGTTTTGGTTTTAATTTTGACTCTTTTAATAGGAAATGCGATATTATAACAATGCCAATAATTTGCTAGGACTGACTCAAATTTTTTATCTACATCACAGGTTGATTTTGTGTCCCAAGTTATATATTTTAACATTTGATTAAAAACTCTCATGCTGTCTTCATTTACAAATTGTTTCACTCTGTATTTTTCATATGTCACTGGATCCTTAATAGATATATCATATAATGTTAACATGAATGTCTTATGATCCGAGAACCCCATGTCTATTACTTCAGTGATGTGCTCACATTTATTATTATTGACAAATACTTGATCAATTATTGTTTCAGACCCATTTAAACATCTAGTGTCTTGTGTTACTGTTGTTGTCATATTATAAGAACAGATTGGTCAGTTGCTGTTGTCCACTGCAATTAGTTTTAAAATTAACATTAAAATCTCCAAGGACAATTGTATTTGTTAATTGCTGTTTGAGTCGATTTAGCAGCATTTCAATGTTGTGGAGAAAAGAAGCAAAACTCCCTGATGGTGATGCATATATGCACACAACAAACATTTTCAGTTTTCAGTATTCAAAGTCTTTTTCTATGAATTTTACATTACTATATTTAACTTCTTTTGCATCAAGACCTGTCCTAACATATATGCATGTACCACCACCCTTAGTATTAACTCTACAAAACATACTTATCATTTCAAATTCACGAATAACAGCAGTACATGAATGTGTCTCTTTCAGCCAATGCTCGTTTACACCCAAGACTGAAGTTTCTTTTAAATAGTCATTTAGGAGGACTTCTATTTCACCTAGCTTTCTGCCTGAACCCTGTACATTCTGATAGAAAACTGTTAACTTATTTTTGTTTTTTGATTTCGGCGCACCATTTACATTGCTATTTGTGTGATGCTGCGTGCCAATAAAAAATCCTGGAGATGTTTTGGTGGAGCTTTTTTTTCTGAGTCAAAGTTTAATGTTGCCTTCAGATATTCTTCAGCTGGTGGTGGTGTGGATGGTGTTTCATCTTCTAGTGATGAATATTCTTGCAATGATTTTTGTCCAACTGTAGTAGATTCTGCTGCTGGTGTGGGAGAGGTACCCCCTTCTGTGAACTTCGTTAGCATTGATAAAGGAGCTGAAAATACATCTGTTAAATCTTCATTTTTATTTGGAGTATTTCAGTTGCTGTGATGGGTGGTGGTAGTGGTATGGTAGGGCAATTCTTGTCTTCAACTGCTAACAGTATTTCTCGACTAATGAATGTTATTCCAAGTTTATTTCTGTGTAGCCCATGGCTGGTAAAATGACTTCTTTCTGTCATTATGTGGCATTCGGGAAACTTTGGCATATTTTTTTCAAATTTTGTATTAGTAACAGCGATTTCTTTGTTGACATAAGATTTTTCCATCAGATCATGTCTTTGTCGTATACTTGCAACATAGAAGTTCACATTTATAATTTTCTGTAGTGTGCTTCTTAGCGATCTTGTGGCGAGTTTACCCTCATCGCTATAAACGTCATTAGCACCCCCGATTATTAAACAGTTTCTTCCAGGCTCCAAAAAATGTTCACAGTTTTTTAGAATTTCAGTGAAGCGCTCTTGTGGCGAGTTTACCCACATTGCTATAAACGTCATTAGCACCCCCGATTATTAAACAGTTTCTTCCAGGCTCCAAAAAAATGTTCACAGTTTTTTAGAATTTCACTGAAGGGAGCGCCTGGTTTCGTTATTCCACTAACCTTAAACATAGTTTGCAGGTAAGCCCTTTCCATGATTGTCTGAGGGCATGCAAATATCTTCGTTGTTCTTCTTACTTGAGGTTGTCATGTTCTCATGATATGTATGTTCCCTGTTAATTATAATACCAGTATTTTCTTGCTTGTTATTACGAGACTTCGTACTTGACTGGTTTTTAATCTCTGCATTTGGTGAAAGTACTTCGTTTCTTTCGCTATTTTCACATCTTTTAGGCTCATCACAGGTTAAAAGTTCAAAATTATTTGCTACTGAGAATCTGAAGTTGTCATTACAGTTAACACGATGGAACTTTTTGGGCCATATGAAGTTATCGTTTCGCCCATTTACAACGGTTTTTCACTACACTCTGAATTGACTTCTATCACTTTTTCAAGCTTCTGTACATACAGTTTGGCTAACGTAAGACCGTGTTTTAATGAAGCAGTCTTCTCGATATTCCTTTTGTAAACACAATATATCATGATAACTACAGTGCACATTAGCACAGTCACAAGTCATGTTTCTTTCTTCTAAAGTATTTAAACATTGTCGATGGATCCATTTTTGCGACCATGGGCATAATTTAACACCATTTCTCACCTTCTTACTACATTTTACACACACAAGATTTAAAAACTTGCAGATTTGTTGATTAGTATGTCTATACGCGGCGCCGCATGAAGATCTGTTTTCATTGTGCATTTCAGATCAATGTTACTAAAACTGATGTTTACTGCATTTTATTGTAATATATTTACAAATTCTGTAAATTGATACAGCATATCAACACACATCAATCGATACATACAAGTTAAATGTATGACTACGTAATTCGAATGTTTCATTGTACGAGATGGGAGAGCATGAAAAGGGTTGCTGACCAAGAGATTTATTCCCAGTTGGGAACTCGCTCTGTTCCACTATCAGCCCGCATGGTGATAAGGTGAAAAGAACCACGACTCATTAGCGGGCACAGTCCAATCTGTGATAACGGGCCAGATCTGAAACATGCTGTGATGAAGTTTGGTGGAACTTAAGAGACTGAGCGCAGATCAGGTGATGCGGAGTTTTAATTCAGTAGCTTTGAATGACACACTTCAATTTAGTTGTGTTTTGATTTCAGACTGCACACAAATGGTGAATGTCGTGATAGTCGGTCCTAGGATATACTGATGGAGAGAAATGCAATGTTTAAATTTGATGAAATACACAATTGATAGTGAATTTAATTAGCATGTTCCAGTGCTTTACTTAAATACTACCGAACTTTTACATTTACTCACAGACAGACATCGTGGCACAGTACCTCATGTGCTCACAAGAGCCAGACAGTAATTTTCCAAGTCTATGCATCCCTCCCTGTGACGCAAAATAATGGGGCCAAGTAACATTTTTATTAGGCGTGTCATCTCGCAAGCCAGAGGAAAGAATTAACTCATTACAAATGTCAAAAGATAACCATTATTTATGACATGTGAGGGTATTGTATCTTCACAGAAGGATGGGATACCATCAAACTTCATCACGGCTTTATTATGGGTGACATTCCAACACTGAGGTCAGTGCTGGCCTTCCATGTGCCACCAGGTCAATGGTGTACATTCAGAACTTCGATGCAGATAAAACCACCGCCATTAGAATCAACTGTCCTGAGGAAGAACGTATTCATGACAGGAGCCGCCACCCACTATCACGGATTGTAACTGTGGATAGACTGGCCACAGTGTATGAAATCACTTGCCAATTAATTTCTGTACAACAACAATCTTTGAGCAGCTATACTATCCAAAGACACCAACTCGCTGTGGGTACAGAAGCCACATGTACATCTGCTGGCTGCAGCACTTTATATCAGAGATTTTCTGTCCTATTCCATACACAGTGGAAGACTGTCTATATTCCTGAGTACACACCATAATCGCCCTTTCATTATTCTTATGATCATCAAATGAGAT
This sequence comes from Schistocerca serialis cubense, assembly GCF_023864345.2. NCBI lineage: Eukaryota > Metazoa > Arthropoda > Insecta > Orthoptera > Acrididae > Schistocerca > Schistocerca serialis. The sequence continues at coordinate 627,146,991 of NC_064642.1, read as the reverse complement.
GTATGATGGTCACAGCAGAACTGTTGCATGGTCATCCTAGTATCCTGACTCTCTACATTTATTCAGTGGAGTTTTGCAAGGAAACTGCCACCTTTGTTTCAAAGACCCCATTTAAAATTCATAAGCATTTATGTTATTTATTTATGTAACCTGACCTGATCAATGTCTTCAAGCTCTCTCTTACACTGGACTGGGGTTTCGCACATACAGTATTTCTTTTTACATCATAGTAACCTAAGAATAACAATGCTTTAATATGACAGTAAACCAGTATCAATAGAATTAAAAATGTTTTTAATGTGTCTAGAGACAATGTAAATAAACAATATGGATAAGAATTAATGCAAGCAGTAGTACTACTACTGCTGCTGCTACTGCTAATAATAATAATAATAATAACAGTGAACAGAAATAGCAGAAAAACCGTTTTAAAAATAAAATACTAAATTTGGAAGGCTTTCAAAGCAGAAGAAATAAAAAATCGGGAACAACATGGACAGAAGAAAGGAAGAGACTTCATGGAGAGAAAATGAGGGAATACTGGAAAAACAGGAAACAACAACAAAGGGAGAAGAGGGACTGAATTTTTTAACATGATCCTAGTCGGTCAATACGATTGCAAAAAAAGAAAGTGAACAATGTTTAGATCTGTAAACACTTGCATCAAAAAACAGACACTGACAGATAAAATTTTCGATGTTAAATTTATGGGAGAACCTCAGATCCATTCGAAATCAAAACTGGTGAGACAAAGAGAGCCGCTGTCTCCATTACTTCTCTAATGTGTGCTTGAGAAAGTGATACAAGAATGGAGCGAACAGAAAACATTTCTCAAAATTGAGCAGCCGGTTACTTTTGGTAGACGAAAATTATCTATAAATTGCTTAGCATTTGTAGGCAATTTAGTAATATTAACGTGCGGCATTTGATCAGTCGAACATCAAACTGAACTCTTGAAAGAAATTACGGAAATGGTCCGCCTCCAGATATGTTTCGAAAAAAATTAGTACCTATTAAATGCGCAAACGAAGTTGACACTCGGCGTGCTGGCTGATGGGAGCGGCTGTAAATGGGAAATGCCTTTGCAGTCGCTCCCATCAGCCACCGCGCCGAGTGTCAACTTCGTTTGTGCGTGCAGTACATGAAATACTGCAAAATTGAATGAGTTCCACAATTTAAATATCTTGGTGAAACCATACAGGAAAATGGAACTGAAACAGAAGCAAACAATATTTTATGCCAAAAACTGGAAACTGCATACTACTTACCTAAAATATCTACAAGAAGAAATTTATCTGCAAGCACACAAAATTGAGACATTACAGTACAATAACTAAACAACAATGACTTCATGGATCAGAAACAATAAAGTTGAAAAGTAAAACTGACGTAGAGACCACTGAGAAAAAGGGACGCAAAATCGTACGAAAAATTCTAAACCCAAAACTTGTAGATGAACAATACCGACTTAGAAGCAGACAGAAAACCAAACGATTCACAGACATCCAAAGCGATATTAGAAAACGCATAGCTAAGATCCCGTGGACATATTAAAAGAATGAACACAGAGACCTACAGAACAAATAGTCTGTATTTTGACAATTGGAGCAAAGCCAAGACGCCATGATGAAATGGTATGGCGAGATCAAAAGTGAGCTGAAATTGGCAGAAATTACTCCAGAAGGTGTTCAAACTGGGAAATCTTAGGTTCCAAAATTCACAAATAGCAAGGACCAAGAGGAAAAACTAAAGAAGAAGAAGAAGAAGAAAACTGGAACATGGTCTGAAAACAGAAATGAAGTCCACAGGAGGAGAATGAAAGAAATATGGGCACAAAGGAACGCAAATGCCACCTATAAGAACTTCTCGAGTCATAATGGGATTATTTGCTAATAATTAAAAAATAATAGAGATTGCTGCAGATACCAAATCTATTCATAGGTGTACAAAAGGGATATTCTCCGATGTAGCGAGTTCTGAGAGAGAGAAATTTACATAGACTGCAGCGGCTAAGAACAATGGGGAATGAGGTAGATCCGGTTGAAAGGATTTAATAGGGTAATGAGTGTTTATAAGGAAAAAGTTAGACAATATTGTTGCTTCAGTAAGTATATTATTAGCTGTCTTTTGAAGCAGAAGATGTTATTCAGTTGCCTAACATAATGAGACATAATGAGAGACGTAATTCCAATGTCAGCTTCCTGCTACTGAAAAGGACTTTGAGAACACGCCTGATTGGTGGAATGGGACAGAGAGTATTTCGCTCTGATGCTATGTTGTTAAGACAAGAGCTTTAAAGTCGAGGAGAGATGTGAGGGAAAATGTACACTGATAAGACAATACTGGAGTCAGTGTCTTTGGAAATCTCTTAGCTTGTCTGCACTTAGCCGGGATAGCTGTGCATAAGATGGTGAAATATGATGAAAGAATCGAACGTCAAGTATACATTGAATGCTGGAGTTCATTACCGGTACCAGGAGCCATGAATTTTCCTGAGAAATACCTTGCAGGTTAATACTGCTGTTATCAACAATAGGAAATATAAGCGTTTGTAGGCTATTCTTTTTTAGGTCCAAAGAGAAGGTCTTTATGTATTTTTGTATAGCATGGAGAGGTGACGATGCCTTCTTGCTCACTGCAGCTATGTGCTTAGACCACTTTAGCTTTTCATCTGTTATTACGTTGTCATTCCGTTTCTATGTAGGGTCCTGTGCTTTTGTATTGTACAGGCACATGCTAAGCAGTGACCATTACTTCCGCAGGTATATACCAGTTGAGGTCGAAATCTACCATGAAGTTATAAACATTACTTTTATTATTTGCGATCATAAATTGTTTTAATTGCTTTAGAAAGAGTGGCGCGACGTTTGAATAGTGATCAAATTTTGGAGTTACTATTAGCTAGTGAAGACTAATTCATCGTTCACACCTCCTTTTCAAGATGCTGCCGAGTTCAGCGACAGTGAAAGAGAAATATCTGGCCTCGAAATGACAGGAAAATACACTGAGTTGACAAAAGTCGTGGGATAACTCCTAAAATTTTTCGGACATCTTTTTTTGCCCAGTGTAGTGAAGTAGCTTGATGTAGCATGGATTACACTAGTCGATGGAAGTTTCCTGAAGAAATATTGAGCCATGCTGCTTCTACAGCCGTCTATAATTGCGAAATTGAAGGATTTTGTGCACGAACTGGCCTCTCCATTGTGTCCCTTGTCGGCCTATCTGGATGGCCAAATCAATAGCTCGAATTGTTTAGACTGTTCTTCAAACCAGTCATGAACAATTGTGGCCCGGTGACATGGTGCATTGTCATCCACAGTAATTCCATCATTACTTAGGAACATGAAGTCCATGAATGGCTGAACATAAGCATTTCCATTCAATGACCGGTTCAATTGGACCAGAGGACCCAGTCCACCCCATGTAAACACAGCCCATGCTGTTATGGAGCCGCCACCAGCTTGCACAGCGCCTTGGGTCCATAGCTTTGTGGGGTATGCACCAACTTGAACCTGACCTTTAGCTTGTACCATCTGAATTCAGGACTCATCTGACCACACTACAGTTTTATAGCCGTCTGAGGTCCAACCAATATGGTCACGAACCCAGGAAAGGCGCTGCAGTCGATGTCATGCTTCTAACAAAGGCAGTCGCATTGGTCGTCTGCTGCCATAGCTCACTAACGCCAAATTTCGCCGCACTGTCCTAACGGAAACGTTCACCATACGTCCCACACTGATTTCTGCGGTTCTTTCACACAGTGTTGATTGTTAACACTGACAACTCTAGGCAAACCGCCGCTGCTCTCCGTCGTTAAGTGAGCGCTATTGGCCTCTGCTTTCTCCTTGGCGAGTGGCAATGCCTGAAATTTAGTATACTCGGCGCACTCTTGATACCGTGAATTTCAGAATACTGAATTCCGCAAAGATATTGGAAATGGAATGCTGCATGCGTCAAGCTTCAGCTACCATTTCGTGTTCAAAGTCTGTTAACTCCCGTTGTGTGGCCACAGTCATGTCGGCCACTGTTTTACACGAATCACCTGAGTACAAATGGCGACTCCGCCAATACACTGCCCTTTTCTACTTTGAGTGTGCGGTACTATCCCCAGCTGTATACGTGCATGTCAGTATCCCATGACTTGTTCAAAATGGCTCTGAGCACTATGGGACTTAACATCTATGGTCATCAGTCCTCTAGAACTTAGAACTACTTAAAGCTAATTAACCTAAGGACAGCACACAACACCCAGTCATCACGAGGCTGAGAAAATCCCTGACCCCGCCGGGAATCGAACCCGGGCGCGGGAAGTGAGAACGCTACCGCACGACCACGAGCTGCGGACCATGACTTGTCACCTTAGTGTAGAGGACGATGAAGCGGCGAAGGAGAATGTCCGCGAAGAATATGAAGAACAGTAAAACAATCTGGCCATTTTTAAGGAGAAAATTGTGATTAGCGGAAGTAAGTTCTATCATTTAGAGAAGGATGCTTTTCGTTGGGTGGATACTTTTCGTTGTCTTTCTTGACCGGTTCATGTATCCATTGTCATTTTTTTTATTGAAAGTCACTATTTATTTTCTCTTTATAGTTTTCTTAATTGGTCATTATTTCATCTCAGGACATGTTTCTAAACATTCTTATACACTCATGCTTAGAAAAAACAGAACACTTTGAACGACTGGAGATACGACGTTCATATTCACAGGGAATGTACATTAGTATGTTCTGTAGAAATTATTAGCATCTGAAACAAGTCGGCCTGCGGTTTCAACGTCAACATCGATGTCGCGGTGGAACACCACCTCCTGGTAAAATGTGCCTATGGCTCTCACTGTCGCTGTAAACCGAAGTGTGACTTGAGCAGACGTGCAGGATCCTCGCAGACGAATGCGCGAACTGTACTGTCAAATCAGTGATTTTGAAACAGGACGCATTATTGGCATGAGAGGATGTCATGCAACCATCCGGGAAACTGCCACTCGTGTGGGACGAAGTGTTTCGGCAGTGCAACGGGTGTGTGCAGAATGGTTCACGGAGGGCCGTAGAACACGACGAGATGTGTCAGGATGCACCAGCCAGACTAACCCCAGAGAAGATCGACACCTCATTCGAATGGCATTGCAGGACAGATCTGCATCCTTCTCGGCTCTGGCGCAATAGTGGAACAGTGTAACACATCGGACACTATCAGGGGTGACAGTGCGTCACTTTATTATGGCACTGGTTACGTGCACGTCGTCCACTTCACCGCCTACCTTTGACGAATGTGCAGAAACATGCTAGACGACAATGGTGTATGGAACGACGTCATTTGGAATAGGAATGACATCAGATAGCGTCTCTCGACGAATCCAGGTTCTGTTTGTTTGAAAATGATGGCCGCCTTTTCGTTCACCGCAGACATGGGGAGTGGCATCATGGTGACTGCATTCGCACAAGATGTACAGCGCCAGCTCAAGGCTTTATGGTGTGGGGTGCTACTGGGCACAACCACAAATCACAAATCGTGTGTATGCAGGGCATTGTGACCAGTGTGACCTAAGTGAATGACATACTGTCAGACGTAGCCAAACCCTTTCCGCACAACACCCCAGACGCCATTTTTTACCAAAACAGTGCTACATGAACACGTAACTTCTTCGTGCCACAGGATGTCAGCTTTTTGCCTTGGCCCGTCGGATCACCAGATTTGTCTCCAATCGAAAATGTGTGGGATATGATGAAATGACGGGTGCAGTGCTGTGACCCAATGCTAACCATCACAGATGAACTTTGGAACCAGGTGAATGCAGCATGAATGGCTATACCACTGGATGCCATTCGCGCATTAGGCGCGTCGATGCCATCATGCATAGAAAAAGTTACGGGACCATGGCGGACCCTATGCCTACTAGGTAACAGGACACAGGCTGAACCGAGGTGGCTGAAATGCTAATAATTTCTGCAGAACACACTATTGTATATGTCCTGCGAATATGAACGTCCTACCTCTAGTCGCTCAAGGTGCTCTGTTTTTAACAACAGTTTAGAGATACGTAGAAATAAATGAGTTTCAAGTGGCACTTGTTTTTGGAGTCGAAAACTGCCCCACGAAGTTACTGACGTTAGTCTAAACAGCGAGTGTAGTTAAGGATTAAAGGTAGTAGGGATTCCCTATATTTCGCACTAATGACCCTAGAATGACCAACCAGGACAGCTTGGTGGTGGTGGTGGCTAGTGTTTAACGTCCCGTCGACAACGAGGTCATTAGGGATGGAGCTCAAGCTCAGGTTAGGGAAGGATTGGGAAGGAAATCGGCCGTGCCCTTTTAAAGGAACCATCCCGGCATTTGCCTGAAACGATTTAGGGAAATCACAGAAAACCTAAATCAGGATGGCCGGAGACGGGATTGAACCGTCGTCCTCCTGAATGCGAGTCCAGTGTGCTAACCACTGCGCCACCTCGCTCGGTCAGGACAGCTTGGGTTTTAGATGTATTGAGCTTTCGCTCTATATGCTAAGCCTAATTTGATAGTGCACACAGGTCAGAATTGAAATTCTCGATAGCTGTCTTCAGGTTTATTGGCTCTGCACTTAGATACAACTGGAGGTAATCAACAAACATGCGATGTTTACAGTAAAACGAGATTGATGACTCATCACTGACATACAATAAATGAAGCATAGTACTTAATACCGAACCCTTGAGGACGTCTGATATTACCTGTCTCCGTTACGATTTGATGGTGCCGGAGCCCGCATCTCGTGGTCGTGCGGTAGCGTTCTCGCTTCCCACTCCCGCGTTCCCGGGTTCGATTCCTGGCAGGGTCAGGGATTTTCTCTGCCTCGTGATGGCTGGGTGTTGTGTGATGTCCTTAGGTTAGTTAGGTTTAAGTAATTCTAAGTTCTAGGGGACTGATGACCATAGATGTTAAGTACCATAGTGCTCAGAGCCATTTGAACCATTTTTGATGGTGCCGGACATGACGAATTGCTGGCGAGATGTCAGCTGTGAATGAAACCGTTGCACTGCACTTGGAGAGAAATTCAGCCTGTTAAGTTTGGCAAGTAAAATATCGGAGTTGACAGTGCCAATGGCTTTGCTAAAGTGTAAGACGTTCATAATAGTCGCCTCTTGTCTCTCCATGGGAAGCTTCAGGTCAGCTTTTACTTTTATTAAAGGAGGTATTGTGCTGTGATTTTTGCTGAAAGTCGATCGGTATTTGTCCAGTAGGCTGTTCGTAGATGAGTGCATCGATAGCTGATCGTCGACTGTATATTGTAAGGCCTCGGACAGTGCCGGAAGAGTGAGGATAGTTCGGTTATCAGAGGATGCTGTTGCAATGCAGCATAACAGTTCTCGTTTCCAGACCTCAGGGAAAATACAGGGCTATTACAAATAATTGAAGCGATTTCATAAATTCACTGTAGCTCCATTCATTGACATATGGTCACAACACACTACAGATACGTAGAAAAACTCATAAAGTTTTGTTCGACTGAAGCCGTACTTCAGGTTTCTGCCGCCAGAGCGCTCGAGAGCGCAGTGAGACAAAATGGCGACAGAAGCCGAGAAAGCGTATGTTGTGCTTGAAATGCACTCACATTAGTCAGTCATAACAGTGCAACGACACTTCAGGACGAAGTTCAACAAAGATCCACCGACTGCTAACTCCATTCGGCGATGGTATGAGCAGTTTAAAGCTTCTGGATGCCTCTGTAAGGGGAAATCAAAGGGTTGGCCTGCAGTGAGCGAAGAAACGGTTGAATGCGTGCGGGCAAGTTTCACGCGTAGCCCGCAGAAGTCGACGAATAAAGCAAGCAGGGAGCTAAACGTACCACAGCCAACGGTTTGGAAAATCTTACGGAAAAGGCTAAAGCAGAAGCCTTACCGTTTACAATTGCTACAAGCCCTGACACCTGATGACAAAGTCAAACGCTTTGAATTTTCGGCGCGGTTGCAACAGCTCATGGTAGAGGATGCGTTCAGTGCGAAACTTGTTTTCAGTGATGAAGCAACATTTTTTCTTAATGGTGAAGTGAACAGACACAGTGTGCGAATTTGGGCGGTAGAGAATCCTCACGCATTCGTGCAGCACATTCGCAATTCACCAAAAGTTAACGTGTTTTGTGCAATCTCACGGTTTAAAGTTTACGGCCCCTTCTTCTTCTGCGAAAAAAACGTTACAGGACACGTGTATCTGGACATGCTGGAAAATTGGCTCATGCCACAACTGTAGACCGACAGCGCCGACTTCATCTTTCAACAGGACGGTGCTCCACCGCACTTCCATCATGATGTTCTGCATTTCTTAAACAGGAGATTGGAAAACCGATGGATCGGTCGTGGTGGAGATCATGATCAGCAATTCATGTCATGGCCTCCACGCTCTCCCAACTTAACCCCATGCTATTTCTTTCTGTGGGGTTATGTGAAAGATTCAGTGTTTAAACCTCCTCTACCAAGAAACGTGCCAGAACTGCGAGCTCGCATCAACGATGCTTTCGAAATCATTGATGGGGACATGCTGCACCGAGTGTGGGAGGAACTTGATTATCGGCTTGATGTCTGCCGAATCACTAATGGGGCACATATCGAACATTTGTGAATGCCTAAAAAAACTTTTTGAGTTTTTGTATGTGTGTGCAAAGCATTGTGAAAATATCTCAAATAATAAAGTTATTGTAGAGCTGTGAAATCGCTTCAATCATTTGTAATAACCCTGTACTTATCGTTAAGAAATGGTTCAAGGTATCTTTCATTGTGAGCAGTAGTGGGTCAATGATAAGTTCCATCATTTGTGAGGTGATGCCATTGTGTCTAGAACATTCGCTTATGACTTACGGCATTATATTCTGGGGTGACCCTCTCCATTCACAAAGAGCAGTTTTGGCTCTGGAAATGGCAGTTCGAGCAATATCTGTTGTAAGTTCTTGTTGTGAAGTTTGTTCAGAGAATCTAAAGAAATACACAAAAACGACAGTAACTTCAACTAGAAAGTTGCAAGCCTCAAAGTGAACAGATCCTGGATTCCCATGCTGCAGCGCAGGTAGAAAAGGGCAGAACCAACGCGGTAATGGTCACGGAAAAGCCCTCGGACATTGCCACCAGGCACATAATTTCAGCGGTAGCGAGCTCGACTCTAGTCCGCCACCAGCAATGGAGGGTGAAGCTTTGACAGTGCCAGCCGTTTGTGCTGGTGAAGCGTCAGAAAAATCGTCAAACAAACGTGGTTCGAAGAACTCGGGACAAAAGCCAACAGGTAGTTTGTCAACATGCGCTTTTTCACAAGAATTAGCAGCCTTCACTTAATGTGATACTACATAGAAATCCAATCTGCATTTGGATCGCACTTCCTTGACCCCTGTGCAGAAAGGTGTGCAGTATTCTGCTGCATCCAATTTCAGTAAGCTGCCAAAGAATTAAAAAATCTTGGTCGTCGTCCTTGCACTTTCAGGTCCAAACTGAAGAAGTTCCTCATGTGTCCCTCCATCTGTTCTGTCAGGAAGTTCATGGAAAAAAATTAAGCAAACTCCTGTGTTATATTGTTGAAAATACGTGTATACTCAGCACCTTGTTGCGTGCATAGCATTCGTGTGAATTATATTTAATTTGTTATTCACTTTACTGATGTTAATTTCGTGACCATGGAGATTTGCTCTTTAATTAAGTCTTGCGGAACTAGAAGGGTAAAATAAAAAGGAATACATGATGATATGATATGTATGATGGATTTTTAACGATATTTCCAGACTCCGTCAAGACAAAGTTTTTTGTTTTTCCCCAAGGTGCAAACAGTAAGTGCATGATTCATTTGCAGTTCACTTCGGTTGTGAGTAATGTGAAGTACTGGTTCAGTTCCTCGACTGGGACGATGGGATCAGCTGCGGCTTTTATTTTGCGTATACCAAGACCACGTTGGTTTTCCCATAGGACAGCTGATCTGTGTCGTGTTGATTAACGAATGGGCATGCCTGAGTTTAAAATTTCTCATAGCTTGTTTGAATCTGTTCCACTTCTGCCCGTAAGCAATATGATCTTCAGCTGTAATCCTGCTTATCACGAGCTGTCGACTTAACAACTATGGCTACCTGGGCACGCCTCGAGGACCGACCCAACGTCCCTAATTGTCCACTTCCTGCAGTTGCTGTAAATACCTGTATGTGGGTTTGAATCTGTTCTCGAGACGTGCTTGGCTAGCTGAAGTAGTTAAAGCCGTCGACAGACGGGAAGAATTAGCTAATGTTGACCTGGCCCTCTTCGAGTTTTGTGACGCCACTTCTTACTATGTCAAGTTGAGGGGCCATTTCGTCACGTGAATCAGAAAGAAGTTCTGCGGTATTTGGGCGAAGCGTCACGTAAGGTAGAACCAGTAGGAAGGAAGAACGTTCGTTACGTCACAAGCAGAAAGCTTAAGGGCCCCAGAAAGCAAGGCACCATGTTGCACTTGTTTTCAGTAGAAGCCCGTATTCGGTGAGTTTTGTGTTGTAGCTTACACCCAGTGAATATATACTGTTTTTAAGCACCAGCATATTGAATGTCTTGAGAACAAAACGTTACTGGTACGATTTGTTGTAATAAAACGATGTGAACGTCTTATTGGTGGTTAAAGAATTTTCGTATTTAGTTATTATCGCTTTATAACTCGTGTGTTAACAGAGTACTTCGCTTTAACGCAACGGCACATTAAAGATTGATGCAAAATGTGCAGTTTTTGCTAGGAGTTGTTTTAGTTAAATGTAAATTAATACATTTCGCACATCAAAGCCTATAGAAGAGTACAAGATAAAATACAAAGCTGCTCATAACAAAGCTACAGTCTAGCGTAGTGGGTGCAGGTATAATGTTTTGGAACAGAAGTTTGTTTGGTATAAGGCTCCAGTCCTGTTGCATCCAATTTTTTTCTATCTTCGCGTTTTCTAAAAGGTTTTAGGGATTTTTCGCGTAATTAACAGAAATAATATCTGTAATACTAGTCGGCCGAAGTGGCCGTGCGGTTAAAGGCGCTGCAGTCTGGGACCGCAAGACCGCTACGGTCGCAGGTTCGAATCCTGCCTCGGGCATGGATGTTTGTGATGTCCTTAGGTTAGTTAGGTTTAACTAGTTCTAAGTTCTAGGGGACTAATGACCTCAGCAGTTGAGTCCCATAGTGCTCAGAGCCATTTGAACCATTTTTTTTGTAATACTTGATTTTATGTAAATATAAGTGGAAGGAATGAATTTGGTCGATTTGATGTTGTTTAGTAAGCTGTTATCCTTATTCATTGGACTTCTTTCCTATTTGTCTTCTTAGGTATTCAGGGATACCGAGTGTTTTATTTATGTATACCACGGTCAGAACATCAAGACTAGCATATGGACAAGGGAGGGAATGTGCCTTTTAATACAGCCAGTGGAATTTCACACGCATCCATCTTCGTGATCAAACTGTACTGTTTGCGAGAAAAATACAGGCGACAATTGCCACTGGAGAGGGCTGAGAGAGCAAAATTACGGTAACCAGATCGTCCTGTGTCCAACAGCGCAGTGTCTTGTGACGTTGTTATACCATCTGCATGCATGGCAACGTTTCTGCCTCGTCCTGTGTGTTGATGGCTTAAAGCAACCACTCCTGATAAGTTCGAGATCTGGCTTTGAGTCTTGGATTTGCACGTATTTTCATGTGTTTCTAGTAAATGGTACCACCTGATGTATAAATGTATACATTTCATGTATTTAATACAGCTGTAGAAAGTCAGTAATGTATGTTCCCTCAGAACTGCATGCATGTCTGAAGGACATTTGCACAAACTCCAAAGGCGCTGTAGAATACAGATATTCAATAACTGTGATGTGATAGTGCCGCGACCTACCATCTTGCAGATGACATCACACAAGGCTTAGAGCCAACTTAAAGACAATTAGAGCAAAATTGCAGATACTTTTAGAGTTTCCATAGTGATTGAGAATGAAATACGATGCTGAAGTTTCTTCTGATGTCTAGGAAGAATGTTCACCTGCATCTACTGTCGCAAGACTGTGTCTGCGAATGAAACACACTGTGTTTCAGTTGAGTTAATTTTGCTGAATTCATGACCTATACCAATGATATCAGTTACTTTGGAGACTTTAGTATCACGAAGCAGCCGTGTTTAACAGTACTTAATGACATGAAGTTTGTCTATCACTGTATCAATAGTACTAACCTACATATTTTCGCATGATAGCACAGTACTGTGAACAGTCTTATAATCTGATAACTGCAGTTGTTTTGTCCAGGAAAGAATTGCATTGCAAAGTGGAGAATTTTCTTGATGGACCTACGTACTATTAAATAGAAGGTGCTAAACTGTATTAGGTTGCATGTTAATGTGACGGTGACAGTACCTGACAAGCGTCCTTCTTCTCGTAGTAAGTGCACAGCATGTTATCCTTGATATGATCGCCGATGGACGTCTTGCGGCAGAAGTCGTTGGAGATGACGCGGACCTCGGCTGCGAGGAGGAAGCGAGACAGTGGCTTGTCTTGCCCGACACGGCCCCAGCCTGCCACGATCGCGAGCTGGTCTGCGTAGTCCATCTCCACTGTGGGCACAGATGGCGTCGAAGTGTCAGAAGAATTTGGCGGCGTCTGCTTGGACATTCTCAGCCATTGTGAACGTCCAGGTGTGTGGTCAGAACTCAGAAGTCTTTCAGTAGCCCTACACTGAATGTGCCTGGGGAGCAGTGACAAAAGGATTTCAACAGCATTCAATTTTGCGTCAACTCCTGATGCTCATATGGGCTGTCGTATATAAAACTGGTATGCGTCACACCCGAGTTTCAAGTCACAACGAACTAACTAAAAAAAGAATAGATGATAGTAACGTTGAGAAAAATGTAGTTACCTGTTTGTAAGAGATACTGTAAGTGGTGGCCATGGGCATCCAGGCATCGCTGATTTCGCTTGATGACGTTACCAGCCACACGCGCCACACGCTGTAATTCAGCAGGTGTGATTTCTCTAGTAACGTTCTGCTTAAGATCGTCTATTGTGCAAAGATTGTCAGCACACACTTTGCTTTTTATTATGCCCCATTAACAAAAATCACACAAAGTTACACTGCTGGCCACTAAAATTCCTACACCACGAAGATGGCGTGCTACAGACGCGAAATTTAACCGACAGGAAGAAGATGCTGTGATACGCAGATGATTAGCTTTTCAGAGCATTCACACAAGGTTGGCGCCGGTGGCGACACCTATAACGTGCTGACATGAGGAAAATTTCCAACGGATTTCTCATACACAAACAGCAGTTGACCGGCGTTGCTTGGTGAAACGTTGTTGTGATGCCTCGTGTAAGGAGGAGAAATGCGTACCATCACGTTTCCGACTTTGATAAAAGTCGGATTGTAGCCTATCGCGATTGCGGTTTATCGTTTCGCGACATTGCTGCTCGCGTTGGTCGAGATCCAATGACTGTTAGCAGAATATGGAATCGGTGGGTTCAGGAGGGTAATACGGAACACCGTGCTAGATCCCAACGGCCTCGTATCACTAGCAGTCGAGATGGTAGGCATCTTATCCGCATGGCTGCAACGGATCGTGCAGCCACGTCTCGATCCCTGAGTCAATAAATGGGGACGTTTACAAGACAACAACCATCTGCACGAACAGTTCGACGACGCTTGCAGCAGCATGGACTATCAGCTTGGAGACCATGGCTGCGGTTACCCTTGACGTTGCATCATAGACAGGAGCGCCGGCGGTGGTGTACTCAACGACGAACCATGGTGCACGAATGGCATAACGTCATTTTTTCGGATGAATCCAGGTTCTGTTTACAGCATCATGATGGTCGCATCCGTGTTTGGCGACATCGCTGTGAACGCACAATGGAAGCGTGTATTCGTCGTCGCCATCCTGGCGTGTCACCCGGCGTGATGGTATGGGGTGCCATTGGTTACACGTCTCGGTCACCTCTTGTTCGCATTGACGGTACGTTGAACAGTGGACGTTACATTTCAGATTTGTTACTACACGTTCCTCTACCCTTCATTCGATCCCTGCGAAACCCTACATTTCAGCAGGATAATGCACGACCGCATGTTGTCGGTCCTGTACGGGCCTTTCTGGATACAGAAAATGTTCGACTGCTGCCATGGCCAGCACATTTTCCAGATCTCTCACCAACTGAAAACGTCTGGTCAATGGTGGCCGAGCAACTGGCTCGTCACAATGCGCCAGTCATTACTCTTGATGAACTGTGGTATCGTATTCAAGCTGCATCGGCAGCTGTACCTGCACAGGCGATTCAAGCTCTGTTTGACTCAATGCCCAGGCGTATCAAGACCATTATTACGGCCAGAGGTGGTTGTTCTGGGTACTGATTTCTCAGGCACCCCAACTGCGTGAAAATGTAATCACATGTCAGTTCTAGTATAATACATTTGTCCAATGAATAGCCGTTTATCATCTGCATTTCTTCTTGGTGTAGCAATTTTAATGGCCAGTATTGTAAGTCCAGGGACGCTGGGAACCAAGGCCTCTACTGGCAAGTCTGTCTTCAGGGAACATGTTGGTGATGTGCGCCATACTTTGGTTGGAAGCTCATTGCTCCATCTTGCTGGAATAGTAAGTGCAGCTTCTTTGCATCTGTTAATTATGCATACAAAGAGTCTAAAATCTTTAGATATCTGGTCCTCTTTAATATGTACTTGAAAAATATGGGGCCAATAATTTCATGGAGGACAACGCACACCAAACACCTATCTTCTCTGAGTGAAGAGGCTCTTGATGCAGAATATGTGAGTGGTTCTCAATTCTCAATTCTGGGCATCAGTATCTCAATTCTGGGAATTCACGTAATCTGACAGATGAAACCAAGCCTCATCTGACATGAAGTAAACCAAGGGATCAATGTAACCGTTAGCAACTGACTTTTACTACCAGTTACAATAATGAATTCTTTTCGTGAACCTCACATTTCAACCCTTGCACCACACTCACACAATAGGCTTTCAATTTCACATCTCTTACTACCCGATGGCACGACGCACAGGCTACACCAACATGCAGCAATAACCTGCTTACCGACTTGCGAGGTCTTCTCGTAATGTCGATGCGAATTCTGTCTGTAGTTTAAGGGGTCCTCACCGCTGTTCACTTATTCCTCTGCACATTCTGAACAGATCCTAAAGACCTCCATTACTTGTACATATCTTGAATAGTGCTGGTCGTGGGGGGGGGGGGGGGGGGGGGGGCTTCTACCAGGATACTTTGTTTGAAACATTTCTTTACATTCCTTGATGGAGCCTACCTTTCACGAAACATTCCACAATATAAATTAGCTGTTCTAAAGCAAACTAACCAGTTACTGTAACAAATCAACAATATGAGCTTCTCACAACGACTGATGCACAAACACACAGCTGTGCTCTACTTACCGACGAAATACAGTTCAGCTTACTTTCAAGACAGTGTTACTACTTCACAAGCAATTTGACTAGAGATGATTAACTAGTCCGAGGTGTACTGAATTTATGTGGGACACCTTGTATTTGTGAATGATATTCCACTTCACTTTCATCAAGCAGATTGGTACTTTTTGCAGTTGATACTGCTGGTATACTAAATCCCATTGGAGAAAACGTTACAGAAGAAATTACTGATGAGTATTTTCGAAGAATGATTACGTGATTTTCTGAAGAAGGGCTCTCCCTACATTTTGAGAAAGCACGCTACATTCAGTTCTGTACAATAAATAGAGTCATACCAACAAGTGATGTGGTACATACACAGGTACCAGAAAACAGATTTAGTTTAATTGATAATCTTAGAAACAAACGAATCAACCTCGTAACATATTTTTCAATATTTCTACTCAATAATGTCGTATGGAATAATTTTCTGAGGTAACTCATCTCTTAGAAAGAAAGTATTGATTGCAAAAAAGCAAACAGTAAGAATAATATATGGTATTCACTCGCAATCATCTCGCAGATACCTCTACTACTAGTTAGATATTTTAAGCGTATCTTCACAATGTAAATATTCACTAATCAAGATCGAAAAAAAATCTTTCATAATTTGGAAACAATAATGATGTCAATATCTACAATAAGAGAAGAAAAAAATGTTCATTAGAGTATCATGTAAAAATTCTAAGTAAATCGTTCAACTTCATCTATATAAATATCTGAAGAACATTTCGAGGTATTTGATAACAACGTTTCCCCTTTACATGTTACATATAAATTTATATATTAAAAATTGATAGTCTCTGTCAGTCTGAGTGTTCATTAGAGTATTGTGTAAAAATTTGAAATGGATCAGTCAAGTACTTTTCACGATTTGTGCTAACATAGTTTCCCTTTTATGTATAACACACACACACACACACACACACACACACACACACACACACACAGATATATATATATATATATATATATATATATATATATATATATATATATATATATATATATATATAAGAACATCATGAAGAAAATACATGCTTACTTTACAAGTACATAAATTCATTCTCCAGTACTTTTGACTTACAAATGCAGGCAATTTAGTTAACATGGCGTCCAGATATCTCAGTTTACTGGTGAGTTATCGAGGCCATTATGCATATACTACCACAAAGTTAAACGTGAAATGGAATGAAAAAAGCATCAAAAACTTGTTTGATGTACCTTCATGAAAAAGCTTGCACTGTGGAGTACAAGATACAGTGCTGAGCAGCAAGAAAAAGCCCCCTTATTAACGAGGAGCTGTTGACATTAAGCAGAACGCCGCTTTGATGTGGTTTCTTGCCAGTTTGAACATATTTTGTGAGTGAAACTAGATTTAATATATGTAGACTCGACAGTGAAGTGTGTATGTGAAGAAAAGCCGACAAAGAATTTTAATTTTGTAAACTATAACATACCAATAGAGCAGGCTGGTTTTATGCCAGGAACAAGCTGCTGTGATCAGGTCTCTCATTTACAACCTACATGGAGAGAGGATTCCAGGAACAACTCGAAACATCCGCTGCGTTTATTGATTTAAGTTCAGCCTTGGCATATAGTATGGAAGGAATTACCACTATTCAAGGTGTATCAATTTATTCTTTGCAACTTCTTTCTCCATCTACACAACGAGGTGTTCAGCAACACATTTTTCCAAGTAACCTCAATGGAAAATCAAGTATCTTCCATAGCCTACAAAATGGCCTACCACAGGGATCTGTACTAGCTCTTTGACTAGCTTCTGCACTACCGTTTAGAGACAAGGACACTGTTTCAAGTTGTTTCCAAAAATCTCGAAAAGTACTTAACCAATTCACTTCACATTTTTACGTGATATTCTGATAAACATTCCGGCGACACACTACGGTTTTATTATTATATGTGGTACACAAATATCTATCTAAAACCTATAATATTATACAGTCAAGCTGATGTTTAATATTGTTACCAAAAATCTCTAAAAATTCTTCACCAATTTATTTCAGATCTTTACATGATATTCTAACAAACGTTTCATAGACATAGGTTACATATTTTTAATATATATGATATGTAAATATATGCATAAGAATACACACAGAGGAAACGTTGATAACAAAAGTCTCAAAAAGTTCTTTACCGATTCACCTCAAATGTTAACATGATTAAGAAATGTTTGGGCAGGGTAGACCCAGGTTACATATATATATATATATATATATATATATATATATATATATATATATATATAATGATTATAATTAAAGTTAAACTTTCAAAGCGCTGTGGATATAACACCACTGGTCAGAATGATGTGAAATTGCAACGGAATATTATCGGAGAAGGGGGAAAACGTATGGCAGAAGAATAAAAATAGTGCAGAAATTGATCAATAGATGGCGCTGTATGTGTCAGGATACATAAATGAAAATACCTGTCATGCGCACTGAAGTTGGTATAAACACGCCAGGTACACGGCTTTTCCTCCTTTCGCGTCTGCGACATTCGCCATGACTGTCTCAATGCAGGATCTCGCTCTGCCTGTAAAGCTGTATTACAAGATTGATGACTGTGCACACGTCGCTCTGCAGGAGTTCCGGACACTGAAGCGTTTGAAAAAAGGAATTGATCCGATGACTGCCATGGTTCTGTAGAAAATGATTCCGAAATTCGAAAAGACGGGTTCTTTTATTGTGCAACCTAGTAGAGGGAGGAAACGAATTGATTCGACCACAATGAGATTTTCACTCTGCAGCCGAGACTCGAACTCGGGACCTTTGCCTTTTGCGTGCAAGTGCTCTACCACCTGAGCCACCCACGCACGATTCACAATCCGTCCTCACAGCTTCAGTTCTGCCAGTACCTCGTTTCCTACTTTCCAAACTTCACAGAACCTCTTCTGCGAACCTTGCAGAACTAGCACTCCTGGAAGAAAGGATATTGCGGAGACATGGCTTAGCCACAGCCTGGGGGATGTTTCCAGAATGAGATTTTCACTCTGCAGCAGAGTGTGTGCTAGTATGAAACTTCCTGGCAGATTAAAACTGTGTGTCGGACTGAGACTCGAACTCGGGACCTTTGATTTGACGTCAGTGGAAGTAGTGGCCACAGCAATGCAGGAGGAGACGAGTGGTGGTGTGAAAATGAGTAGTGCATGGAGAATTGCCCGAACACTGTACATACCCATGAGCATGGTGTGTAAAATCCGACGAAACATCCTTCTTTGCTATCTATTCAAATTTACCCATGTGCACAAGTTGTTTCCTGTTGGCCTGCCAGCAAGAGAGACCTTTGCTTTAGAATTTCTTGTTCTCATGGAAGTGGACAATGACTGGCTGTGAAAGATTTTGTGGACAGACGAAGCCCACTTCCATCTGACAGGATATGTCAATGTACAGAATTGACGAATATGGGCAACGGAAAATCCGCACGCAAATCAACCAGTACCACTTCATCCTGAAAAGGTCACTGTGTGGTGCGGGTTTACGGCATCATTTACCATAGGGCCAAATTTTTTTGAAGAGACATGTGCTTCCGGTCCTGTTACCTGTACCGTCACTGGTTAGCGCTACGAGTGTCTTTAGCGCGACTACGCCTTTCCAGCTCTCCAGCAGCGTGGATGTGTGGATGGGATCATTTTTATGCAAGATAGCGCAACTCCACACATTGCAAATCCAGTTAAGCAGCTGCTAAAGCGCCGTTTCGGAAATGCTAGAATTATCAGGCGCCATTTCCCTACAGCCTGGCCGTCCCGATCACCTGGTCTTAATTCGTGTGACTTCTGACTGTGGGGCTATCTGAAAGATGTTGTGTTTTGTGTGTTCCGACTGCAAACTTAGCTGCATTGAAGGCACGCATTGCGCAACACATTCTGAACGTGACCCCAGAAACACTTCGATCAGTTTTGGAACATGCTGTTTCTCGATTTCAACTTGTTGCAGAAAACGGTGGACAGTATATTGAACATGTTTTGCGCCAGTGACACGGAAATTAATAATCCGATTTGATTTTGATTGATGCTTTTTATGCTGTTTTTGGCCTCAGGACAATTAAATACCGATTTTTCCCATCTGATGTGATATGACCTTGCCGTAGTGGATGGGCTTACGTAACTAACGGTATCACACCTGTACACCCATGCACACTGACAAGGGAACCTCCCCATCGCACCCCCGTCAGATTTAGTTATAAGTTGGCACAGTAGGTAGGCCTTGAAAAACTGAACACAGATCAATCGAGAAAACAGGAAGAAGTTGTATGGAACTATGAAAAAAATAAGCAAAATATACAAACTGAGTAGTCCATGTGCAAGATAGGCAACATAAAGGAGAAACGTGAGCTTAGGAGCACCGTGGTCCTGTGGTTAGCGTGAGCAGCTGCGGAACGCGAGGTCCTTGGTTCAAGTCTTCCCTCGAAAGAGAGGTTTAAATTTTTATTTTCAGACAATTATTATCTGTCCGTCCGTCCGAAAAATGTGAAAACGTTAAAAACATATGTTTTGACAGAGCACAGGTAAAACTGTGCGACTGTGAAACAGCTGCATTCATTTGTTGCAGTTTATGTGACACACACTTATGTTTTCATAACTTTTTTGGAAGCGGTTATCACATCCACAAGAAAACCTAAATCGGGCAAGGTATAAGAATCTCTTTACTCATTCGCCAAGTGTACAAGTTAGGTGGGTCGACAACATATACCTGTCATGTGACGCACATGCCGTCACCCTTGTCGTATAGAATATATCAGACGTGTTTTCCTGTGGAGGAATCTGTTGACCTATGAGCTTGCGATCAAATGTTTTCGGTTCCCATTGGAGAGGAACGTCCTTTCGTCTACTAATCGCACGGTTTTGCGGTGCGGTCGCAAAACACAGACACTAAACTTATTACAGTGAACAGAGACGTCAATGAACGGACAGATCGGCAGATCATAACTTTGCGAAAATAAAGAATGTAAAATTTTTACTCGAAGGGAGACTTGAACCAAGGACCTTTTCGTTCCGCAGCTGCTCACGCTAACCACGGGACCATGGCGCTGCTGAACTTACCCTCTCCTTGATGTTGCCTATGCGGGCATGGACTACTCAGTTTGTATATTTTGCTTATTTTTCTCATAGATCCACACAACTTCTTCCTGTTTTATCGATTGATCTGTGTTCAGTTCTTGAAGGCCTATGCACTGTGCCAACTTATAACTAAATCTGAGGGGGGTGCGATTGGGAGGTTCCCTTGTGAGTAGTGCAGTTTGTTTAATGTCAAAGGTACACTTTAGGCATTTTCGTATGATTCATTTATCATTTGTAGTCAACCACTATTATATTACGATGCTTACAGCGCCATCTATTGCTACATTTTTTAGCTATTTATTTTTCTTCTGCCATACGTTTTCCCCCTTTTCCGATAATATTTAGTTGCAATTTGATGTCATTCTGACCAGTGGTGTTATTTCTAGAGCGGTTTGAGAGCTTAACTTCAATTATAATCACCCTGTAAATATGTACACACACACACACACACACACACACACACACACACACACACACACACACAAACATATATATCATTGTTACGAAAGATATCAAATAGTTCTTGACCGATTTGCATCAGTTTCTTTTCAAGGGACTCAAATAAACATTTGGACATAAACAAGCTACGTATTTTTGATATACATATGGTACTTCCACTACTATATAAAGACAAGAGACTGTTTAACATAAAATTACTTGATCAATTTACTTCACATTTTTCCATTATTAAATGTTTGGACAGACCTAAGCTACTTATTTAAATATGTATGGTATATAAATAACATATACTGCATAAAAGGGGAATAGTTGTTAGTAAAAATCGAATTGTTACACAATACTGTCATAGGTTCCATTTTTTAAATATATATGATATTTAAATAAGTTCATAGCAAATATCTGAAAAAGTTGTTGACCAATTTATTTCGCAACTTTACACAATACTCTAATAAACTTTGAGGCAGACAAATCCCCCTTTTAACACAATATTCAAATAAACATTTGGATGGACATGGGCTATATATATATTCCAAAAGTGTTTAGTGAGTCGGTCATATGACTGATTGACTTCAAATTTTGGCAGTACATATATAGCCTATGTCTGTCCAAATAATCATGTTATATTGGAAGTTATGACCAAATCGCTTCAAATTTTTGCACCATATTTTAATAATCATTCAAACAGACATAGGCTATACATTACTTTAGTCAGCAATGTACAAGTTTTCTGTTAGAACCAACTGTGATAAGGCAAATGCTGTGTCGTGCAGTGTGGTGAAACTGTGCGATTTCCTTTTATTTCTTGCAGTCAGTTTTAACTACAATAGCAGGGCTATTGAAGAAATTTTTCTTCCATACATATTCTTCCTCTTTATACATAATTTTAAACTAATCTTGTACACATAACTATGTACTGTTTTGTTTTCTTCATCACAGTCGGATTTGATAGAAATAATGTACGTTTTATGTATCGCTTATCGCCTTCTGATTAGAATAATACTACGGAATACGTATCGTCTGAAACTTCGTAATCCCTACCGTTTGCAGGTTAAAAATATGTGACATACTATCATTGAAGCTACAACCCTCACAGACGGAGAGATATCTCGTACCCTTTATAGCAATGATTTCAACGAATTTACCCAATTTTTTTAGCAACTTGAATTCTCAGTGAAGTTTTCTTTGGCCTTACACTAAACGAAGCTCAATTTCAGTGGTAGGGGGAAAGAGGAGGTAGACAAAGCGAAGGGGGTGAGGAAGTGGACACAGAGAGAGGGAAGGGGGAGTTGACAGCGAGAGGAGGGAGGAGGCGGCGGAGAGAGCTAGGAGGAAAAGCAGATGGACAGAGAGAGAGAGAGAGAGAGAGGGGGGGGGGGGGGGAGAGGGACAAGGAGATCAGGTCGTGTATCCAGTTCTCATATATATTTAACAATTGTGAAGCATTGCCGGTTTCGCTAGTGTTTAATATATTCATCCCAGATGTACTACTACCAAATCTCGGAACTTTATGTGTACAGATGAGTGTGCCTTGATATCTAAAATTCGAGCATTGCCCAAACTAAGGATATACTGACAGAAGACCTTGGCATAATTAGTGAATATTTCAAGAAGTAGGGGCTCCAGCCGAATTCAAACAAAACTACAGTACGTCGTTTCAACTTAACAACAGAGACTCTCAAAGAACTCATGTCTTCACTACGACAGGGTTACATTGAAACATAGTTCATACCCTACATACCTCGGTGTCATTTCCGACAGAACATTCACCTTCATAAAGGACCTGAAAAAGTTATCAGCTGAAATCAAAACTAGAACTAACCTGACTCAGAAGTTGGCCACTCGCTCGTGGAGTGCTACCGCCAAAACTTTAAGAATTATCACAATAGCGCTCATACACTTAACCACAGAATACTATGCTCCTATCTGGGTCAATAATTGCTATACCGTACTCACACATCGAACCCAAGCAATGCTAACAATAACTGGAACTATTATTTATTTATTTTATTTATTTATTGTTCCGTGGGACCAAATTAAGGAGAAGTCTCCATGGTCATGGAACGAGTCAATACATGAAATTATAACACGATATTAGAAACAGATAAAATGAATTATAAAAAAACATATTCAGGTGACAAGTCGTAAGTTTAAATAAAGAAAATCAACAATGTAACACTGGAATTTGCTTAATTTTTTAGCTCTTCCAGGAGCTCCTCGACAGAATAGAAAGAGTGAGCCATGAGGAAAATCTTCAGTTTATACTTAAAAGTTCTTGGGCTACTGCTAAGATTTTTGAGTTCTTGTGGTAGTTTAATGAAAATGAATGCAGCAGAATACTGCACTCCTTTCTGCACAAGAGTCAAGGAAGTGCATTCCACATGCAGATTGGATTTCTGCCTAGTATTAACTGAGTGAAAGCTGCTAGCTCTTGGGAATACGCTAATATTGCTAACAACAAACGACATTAAAGAAAAAATATACTGTGAGGGCAATGTCAGAATTCCCAGACTATTGAATAGGGTATCGACAAGAGGTTCTTGAACTTACACCACATATAGCTCGAACAGCCCGTTTTTGAGCCAAAAATACCCTTTTTGAATCAGAAGAATTACCCCAAAAAATAATACCATACGACATAAGCGTATGAAAATATGCGAAGTAGACTACTTTTCGTATTGAAGTGTCACTTCAGATACTGTTCTAATGGTAAATAAAGCAGGATTTAGTTTCTGAACAAGATCCTGGACATGAGCATTCCACAACAGCTTACTATCTATCCGAACGCCTAGGAACTTGAACTGTTCCGTCTCGCTTATAATATGCCCATTCTGTCTGATCAAAATATCGGTTCTTGTTGAATTGTGAGTTAGAAACTGTAAAAACTGAGTCTTACTGTGATTTAGCATCAAATTATTTTCCACAAGCCACGAACTTATTTCATGAACTACATTATTTGTTACTGTTTCAATATTACACACAAGATCCTTTACTATCAAGCTGGTGTCAGCAGCAAACAGAAATATTTTTGAATCACCTGTAATACTAGAAGGCATATCATTTATATAAATAAGAAACAGCATTGGCCCCAGCACCGATCCTTGGGAATGCCCCACTTAACAGTGCCCCATTGCGACTGAACATCACTACCACTCTCAATATTGCGGAGAATTACCTTCTGCTTTCTGTTCTCAAAGTAAGAGGCGAACCAATTGTAAGCTACTCCCCTTACTCCATATTGGTCCAACTTCTGCAGTAATATTTTGTGGTCAACACAGTCAAAAGCCTTCGTTAAATCAAAGAAAACACCTAGCGTTCGCAACCTTTTATTTAATCCGTCCAAAACCTCACAGAGAAAAGAGAATATAGCATTTTCAGTTGTTAAACCACTTCTAAAACCAAAGTGAACATTTGACAGCAAATTATGTGAATTTAAATGCTCCAGTAACCCTGTATATACAACCTACTCGATAACTTTAGCAAACATCGATGGCTTAGAAATAGGTCTAAAATTGTCAACATTATCAATGTCTCCCTTTTTATAAAGTGGCTTCACTACCGAGTACTTTAATCGGTCAGGAAACCGACCACTCCTAAAGGAAAAGTTACAGATATGGCTAAGTACTGGGCTAACATACATAGAACAATACTTCAGTATTCTGCTAGATACCCCGTCATATCCATGAGAGTTCTTGGTCTTTAGTGATTTAATTATTAACTCAATCTCCCTCTTGTCAGTATCATGGAGGAGCATTTCTGGTAACAGTCTCGGAACACTTTTTTCTAAGAGCGCTATATGATTCCCTGTTGGGACTAAGTTTCTATTTAGTTCACCTGCTATATTCAGAAAGTGATTATTAAATACTGTAGATATATGCGACTTATCAGTAACACGGACAGTCCCGCTACGCACTGATACTATATCCTCGACCTGTCTCTGCAGACCAGCCACTTCCTTTACGACTGACCATATGGTTTTAATTTTATCCTGAGACTTAGCTATTCTATCTGCATACCACATACTTTTTGCCTTCCTAATAACATTTTTAAGCACCTTACAATACTGTTTGTAATGGACTGCTGCATTTAGATTTTGACTGTTTCTAACGTTTTGATATAATTGCCACTTTGTTCTACAAGATATTCTTATCCCTCTAGTCAGCCACCCAGGCTGCCTGTTTGTACTAGTACCCTGTTTTGAACGTTCTAACGGAAAACAACTTTCTAAGAGCACGAGAAAAGTCTTGAGAAAAGCATTATATTTATCGTCTGCTGTATCAGCGCTATAAACATCTTGCCACTCTTGTTCCTTGATAAGGTTTACAAAGGTCTCTACAGCAACTGGATCAGCTTTCCTAAACAGCTGATGACTATACTTAACACGTGTTGCAGCACAAAAATCATTTAGAGTTAAAATATATGCATCATGATCTGAAAGGCCATTCACCTTTTTGTTAACAGAATGCTCTTCTAGTAATGAGGAATGAACAAAAATGTTGTCTATGGTTGTTCTACTGTTCCCTTGCACTCTCGTTGGAAAGAATACGGTTTGCATAAGATTATATGAATTAAGGAGGTCTACCAGCATCATTTTCCTTGCCCAATCACTTATACAATTAATATTGGTGAACCAAGAACCTCCTCTAGCTTTAGCAAAAATGTTGTGAATTCGGAGTCTGGGGATCTATAAATAACAACAGTTAGAAGTTTAGCTCCGTTAAATTTAACCACACCTGCACAACATTCAAACACCTTTTCAGTGCAGTACTTTGAAACATCAATTGACTCAAATGGGATGCTGTTTTTCACATACATGGCTACTCCCCCCCACCACAAAGAGCTCCTTGAAAATCTGCCAGCCAACCTGATCCTGGTAAAGGAAGCCTCTGAATTATCTCCTTATTTACGAAGTGTTCAGATATACCAATAATTTCAGAGTCAACATCTATAAGCAGTTCACTAACTTTATCTCTAATACCTTGTATATTTTGATGAAATATACTAATTCCCTCATTACTCGCATACCTAAGCTTTGCCAAAAGTGGTTACTTTGTTAGAGAGACTTTCCTTAAGCAGGAATACCTATGAGCTGACTTCAATCTAAAAAAGGTGCGGTTCTAACACTCACTGCTGCAGGAATTTTCCCATGAGTGATCCCACCAACCCCACCTATTCTGTCACCTATAAGCTTTGCCAACCTCCGCTTCCCATACCTGTTGAGGTGCAGGCCATGTCTAGTGAAATCCATCCTGCTGATAGACTCCATAGACACCACTGAAATGTGACCCATGCTTTCTGTCATCAGCGCACCCCCAAGTCTCATTAGAACATTCCAAACCAGTGGCTACTATTACTGAGTGATAATGCACCTCACAGTTCTGAAGGTTGCACACTTAACAGCTCATGCATCCAAATTGATCACAAGAATCGTACACAAAAGAATGGAAACGAAAATTGAGAATGTGGTAGATGACGACCAGTCGGATTTAGGAAAGGTAATGGCACCAGAGTGGCTCTTTTGACATTGCAATTGATAATGGGAGCAAGACTGAAGATAAATCAGGACACGTTCATAGGATTTGTTGATCCAGAAAAAGCGTTCTACAATGTAAACTGGTGCAAGATGTTCGAAATTCTGATAAAATAGCGATAAGCTGTAGAGAAAGGCGGGTGATATACAATATATACAAGGACAAAGAGGGAACAATGAATGGAAGACCAAGGACGAAGTCCTCGGATTAAAAAGGGTGTAAGATAGGGATGTAGTCTATCGTCCCTACTGGTAAAGCTATACACAGAAGAAGCAATGAAGGAAATGAAAGAGAGATTCAAGAGTAGGAATAAATTTTACATTGAAAGGATATCAATGATAAGATACGCTGATGACATTGCTGTCCTCGGTGAATGTGAAGAAAACTTACAGGATGTGCTGCATAGAATGAACGGCCTGATGAATGCAGAATATGGACTTAGAGTAAATCGAAGAAGGACAAAAGTAATGAGAAGTAGCAGAAATGAGAACAGTTAGAAACTTAGGATCAAAACTGCTGATCACGAATTAAATGAATTCAAGGAATTCTACAATCTAAGCAGAAACATAATCCATGACGGACGGAGCAAGGGGGATATAAAAAGCAGACTAGCACAGGCAAAATGGGCATTCATGGCCAAGAGAAGTATACTAGTATCAAATATAAATTTTAATTTAAGAAAGAAATTTCTGTGGATGTACGTTTGGAGCACAGCAATGTACGGTATTGAAAAATGGATTGTGGGAAAAGTGGAACAGAAGAGAATAGAAACATTAGAGATTTGGTGGTACGGAAGAATGTTGAAAATTAGGTGAACTGATAACATAACGAGTGAGGAGGTTCTCCGCAGAATCAACGAGGATAGTAATATATGCAAAACACTGATAAGAAGTTATGATATAGAACGATACGATATGTGTTAAAACTTTAAGGATTAACTTCTATGGTACTAGAGGGAGCTGTAGAGGCTAAAAATTCTATAAGAAAGAGACTGGAATACACGCAGCAAATAATTCAGGATGTAGGTTGCAAGTGCTACTCTGAGATGAAAAGGTTGGCACAAGAGAGGAATTCGTGGCGGGCTGCATCAAACGAGCCAGAAAAAAAAACACCTCTCCCGTCTAGAAGGCTGGCATCCCTCATATCACAGATGGAAAAATGTAATGCCATGTCCATCTCTTCCCATTCACGTCGATACAGATTTCCTTAAATGGCAGCAGCAGAGAATGAGGTCAGGTATCCACCTGTAAGAATCGCCTAACCAACTCAACAACTTCAAAAAATGGTTCAAATGGCTCTGAGCACTATGGGACTTAACATCTGCGGTCATCAGTCCCCTAGAACTTAGAACTACTTAAACCTAACTAACCTAAGGACATCACACACATCCATGCCCAAGGCAGGATTCGAACCTGCGACCGTAGCGGTCACGCGGTTCCAGACTGAAGCGCCTAGAACCGCACGGTCACACCGGCCGGCTCAACAACTTCAGTGTAAGTAATCACTGGACATCGCTTCGGTAAGATAGGAATGTCACTGACTCCCACCTGGTGACATATCCTATTCGGAAGGTATCAAGATTCTGTCTTCCCAGAAGGCAGCGGTGCAACATCAACAGGGTTCGCAGAAAGCACGGTATCTGCAGCAAGAGCCCAACTTAAATGGGGAGCTTCAGAACGCCCCCAATGCTACCATTGAGGAGCTGAAGAGGAAACAGTCGCCCATCTACCCCTGGTTTACATCGATACATCCTTCAGGGGTGCATTAAAAGACGTCCAAGGCCTCACCACCAAAATACTGGAACGCTAGGCCATAAAAAAGAGCAATGGTCGAAATAGATATCTATTCCTTTAGTTTAAGTTTGTAATAGTTATTGTAATTTTTAATTTATTTATTGCAACGTTAGTAAGTTAATTCGAGTAAATAAATAAGAAGCACACGGGTTGTGTAATGTTATGACTGGTGTGGTTGCATTTACAAGTTTTAAGACTATGACTGAAAAAAGTTGCCCAACTATTTTAAAAGAGTATTTCTACAAAATTTTATAAATCAGATACAACCACACCGATGTGTGACTAGTTTTCGACCCATTATTGTAAAGTATGAACATCAATCTGACATGCAGTTTTCAGATTTTAGTGCGTTAACTCCTTTGAAATATACAAATAACTGTGTTGTTTCGTAAAATGTAAATAAATATAAGACTGACTCACACCAATCAAAGATTTACTTCCTTATACCATTACACTACTATCTGAAGCCTTTTCTTTCCTTCTCCATTGAACTTGCACCATATGCTCACGCTACCATTGGTTTTGTAGATAACTATGTAAGTGTTCGCTACGGCGTGCAAGGAGACGACAATATTCTCAAGACAGAACATCTTCCGAATTTCCTGTAAAACAGCAGTTGTTAATTTAGGAATGTATAAGCGAGAATATTCCTTCAACTACGTGGAAACATTTCTATCACGAAGCTTTCGAGGCTGGACCTTTTGCGATGATGAGCCCCCTTTCACGTCTGCACAGTGTATAAAGTTGTCTGTCTATATACAGGCAGGCCTGAAGGCAGGGGAATAAGTATGTCGCCGGTCAATGACGTCCTAAGCAAACCGGCTCAGCTTCATTCCTTTGTTTGGTCTACAGGTCAACGAAGACGAGGCACAATGGACGAGTCCCAGCTCTGACTGAAGTGCCATACACTTTATGACTCTACTGGACATGATAAGATTGAAAATTTCTATGCGAACGACAAGGTTACTGAGAATTATTCTGGAATAACTCGAGAATAACTTTTCTTGGAGAGTAAGTATATCGTAGTGTAGGAAACTAAGAAGTTAATAAAGGGAATGAATGTTGCTAACAAATAATTCGACGAGTGTGATAAATTACCTAAGCTGGGCAAGGAAATGAAATGACCTTTCTAGGGAAAATACAGGGTGATTCAAAAAGAATGAATGAAACATAATATAACCTTCTGTTATACATCATTACAAAGAGTATTTATAAAGGTTTTTTTTTCACTAAAAAACAAGTTCAGAGATGTTCAATATGGTCCCCTCCAGACACTCGAGCAATATCAACCCGATACTCCAACTCGTTCCACACTCTCTGTAGCATATCAGGCGTAACAGTTTGGATAGCTGCTGTTATTTCTCGTTTCAAGTCATCAATGGTGGCTGGGAGAGGTGGCCGAAACACCATATCCTTAACATACCCCCATAAGAAAAAATCGCAGGGGGTAAGATCAGGGCTTCTTGGAGGCCAGTGATGAAGTGCTCTGTCACGGGCTGCCTGGCGGCCGATCCATCGCCTCGGGTAGTTGACGTTCAGGTTTCATAACTAACCTTTTTCGTAGGACTCTCCATACAGTTGATTGTGGAATTTGCAGCTCTCTGATAGCTCTGCGAGTCGATTTTCATGAGCTGCGAACAAATGCTTGCTGGATGCGTGCTACATTTTCATCACTCGTTCTCGGCCGTCCAGAACTTTTCCCTTTGCACAAACACCCATTCTCTGTAAACTGTTTATACCAACGTTTAATACACCACCTATCAGGAGGTTTTTCACCATACTTCGTTCGAAATGCACGCTGAACAACTGTCGTCGATTCACTTCTGCCGTACTCAATAACACAAAAAGCTTTCTGTTGAGCGGTCGCCATCTTAGCATCAACTGACGCTGACGCCTAGTCAACAGCGCCTCAAGCGAACAAATGTACAACTAAATGAAACTTTACAGCTCCCTTAATTCGCCGACAGATAGTGCTTAGCTCTGCCTTTTGTCGTTGCATAGTTTTAAATTCCTAAAGTTGTGGTATTCTTTTTGAATCACCCTGTATTCCAGAATGCGTAGAGGGAGGGCCTATATGTTGTTATTTTGAAACAATTTGCTGCTTCGCCTCGTGCGAGACACTTTAATGATTACTGGCAGGCGACTCGAAACTTTAGTGGTGAACGTGAGCGGTGACGATCACTCGATGCCAGCACACTAGCCTCGCACTGCTTGGTAATGTACTAAAGGACTTGAGCAACAGTCTGTCTACCAGTGGTCCATTTGTCTTAGAGTCATTAATCGCTAACACCTAGGAAAGTGATCCTGAGACTATTATTAATGGAACAGGCATATTATTGTTTTAAATCGTAGTGTGTGACATGAAAATGACACTTCATTTGGTTGACCTTCTCAGAATAAGTTATCAAGAAAATTTGTAAGGAGTAGCTTCAATCAATTTAGATATCATCCAAAATAGCTAAGTTTTGTCGGAATAAAGGAATTATCTTGTAGAGCAACTGAACCGCTTATTATTGAGGGGATAACGCCTCAAAAATTGAAAAATGTAGAATCTGTCAGTTTCTGTTTCTTCACACATGGATGCATCGGTTGGGAGGCCATCGTTGCCTTGCTTCTAGTAGAGAGCGGATTGAAATCTGCAATTTTGTCTAGTACGGGACACGTCCAGGAGTTGTCACGCTCTATAAATAAACTTGTGGCAGGCCTGGAATCATGTTGAAGCAATCAGTGATTTTTGTTCCACATATAACATTAATATGAGCAGCTCAGAGTTTGAAGTTTTCGAGTAATGATGAAAAAAAGACGACGGTAACTTGATTATTTTTTAGTATGCTATGGTTTTTTGAGACATATAACATGAAAACAGATGCAGGTACGTTTTATTGTTATATTGACGGTCAGTGTAAAAAGAGATCTAAGGAAACGCGCCCCGTCCTATGTCGTTACAGTGAGTGCTTTGTCCCAATAAGAGAATACCACCTTTTCAGCAATGCATGTGGTAGCGGCCAAAATGCAAAAAGAACAACGGGATCCCTCAAACACAAGCAAATGACAGGAAAGTTTCCATAAACAAGAAGAAGAAAGATGAAATTAAAATGACATGAACACCCCTAGCTGCATACAGGCGTTGATATAAGTCAACGGGGACGGTTAAAAATGTGTGCCCCAAACAGGACTCGAACCCGGGATCTCCTGCTTACATGGCAGACACACTATCCACTTCTTTTTTTTGTTCGATATTGTTCGTTGCGTTTGGTCAGGGCGGACGTCATAAGACATCCGTTCAAGTTGATCGTTGATTCCTTTACTCAGTTCTTTTATTACAGAGGGCGAGCAACACATTTTTTTTTTTTTTTGCCAGAACCGCGTGGCCACCTTTTTTTTTTAAATTTCTTTTTCCTTTAAGAACAAATTGTGAGGAATAAATAAGGAAAAGTTTCTTTTCTTTTTTTTTTCCGAAAGAAAACAAAGACTCCGATTATACCGGTTTCTCCTTCCAGTAAACAAAAATGAGTCTCCTTCGTCTTGTTGGCGAAGAAGCAATCCTTTGGAACAAAAAAAGTTTCTCAAAGCCAAAATCAAATTTCTTTTTCCTTTAAGAACAAACTATGAGGAAGAAATAAGGAAAAGCTTTTTAAGTCATCATGCGACTTGTACTTAAAGTCCAGTTCTTACAGGAGCTCCTGAAGTGTATCCGCCTACAGCATGCCAGCTCGTCCAAACGTGTCTTCTCATGGCGTAGGCGTGAGTTCTGGGTAGCAGATCTATTCAGTTCGGATCTTTTTATACAGTTATCAGCTTCTCAGGGCTTGGACGTTCCAGCTACTAGGTGGGTCATCGAAAGTGCTCCGTAAGAAGTTAGAAAAATATTGTTTATAGCGTGGGTTGCGTATCAGGACGCAGTGTCGTTCGTTGAGATAAGTCCAATATCCTAGCGTAGACTTGTGGCCTGAAGTAAAAAGATAGCGGATCGTGTGGCCACAGATCCAATTCACAGAGTTAGTTTTGGCGGAGGGGTAGAAAGTCTTATCGGGGTACAAAAGCATGTGGACGTCGATCTGAGCCGGTGTCTGGCGAGTAAGAAACGCCAAAATTCGCCGCGCAAGTGTCCAGACGTCTAGCGCTGTGCCACAGTGGAACCGGTGGACATCCGTGTCATCCACGCCACAGTGGGTGCAGAGGGATGAATCGGCGAGATGGATGCGGTGCAGACGATCTCGGTTAACTTGTTTGCCATTCACGGTGATGTACCACGCTGATTGAACGTCTGATTCGAGAAAACGCGCATGGATCGCCTTCCATATGTGTCGCCACACGTACTGTGGATACTTACGTTCGATGGGGTTGGACGGACGGCACTATTGTAACAATTCGGAGACTGTTTTCGTGAGGTACAAACGTGTAAGTGGTAAGGACCGGTAGATATAACTGAACTCCAGGAAAAATCGTTGGATGTAATAAAAGGGGGTTGGAATGGTCGATATCAGTACTGGGGCGGACAAGGAGGCCGGTGCAAAGTTGTGAAGCAGGAGGCTAGTAAGGCTCTGCGGGCAACGATGCCAAAGTTTGAGTTGGGAGCTGACGTATAGTGCCTTGACACGAGTCGGCACGTGGATGAGTCCCACCCCGCCACGATCTCGTGGCAGTGCAAGGGATTCATACTGCACCTTGAATAACATCCCCGAGCTGACGAAGGAGCCGAAAGCCATCAACAGTCGTCGCGCCAGGAGATTTGGGACTGGTAGTACTTGAGCCACGTGTGGTATACGGGAAGCATGATACATGTTCACGTATTGCGCGCGTTGGATAACGTCGAGAGCTCGTAGCCGGTGATCTGCGAGATTTGCTCTGATTGTCTGTAGCAAACGTCTACCATTGATAGTCGCTGAGCGGCGCAGGTCTGCTGTGAAATCAAGTCCAAGACACCGTATGGTGGCGGCGACACTAAGGGGGCCAGCGCATCTCTCCGGCAAGCCCTCACCAATGAGCAGGAACTTGGATTTTGACACGTTGAGGCAGCTCCCCGACGCTTCGCCGTAAGTCGACACCCACGTCAGTGCTGCTCGTACTTCATCTTCACTGCGCAGATATAGTACTATGTCGTCTGCGTAGGCTGTACAACAAAAGCGGTGGCCTTGCACAGCCATGCCTTCCAATCGTTGGCGCATGCCCTGGAGCAGGGGTTCCAAGGCGAAAGCACACATAATCGTGGAAAGAGGGCATCCTTGCCGTACATATCGTGCGATGACCAGGGACGGTGTAAGACGACCATTGTACATGATTTTAGAGGTTGCACTACTCAACAGGCGCATAACCACTGTTACAATACCGCCAGGAAAACCCATATGCTGAAGAACTGTCCGTAAATAGAAGTGGTCAACACGGTCGAAAGCCTGGCTAAAGTCCAGTGAAGCCAAGGCGCCAGGGAGACGCTGATGATGCGCTAATGCTATCATGTCTCTGTAACGGCAAAGGGCCGTACGGATGTTGTTGTCGCCTCCTAGGGAAGTCTGGTCGCAGGATGTGACGTAACGTGCGACCTTCTTGAGTCGCGATGCCAGTAGCCGTGTGAATATTTTCATGTCGCTGTTGAGCAAAGTAATTGGTCGATAGTCCTGGACCCTCGATAACCCGCGCGGTTTATGTACGGGGATAATAATTCCTTCTAGAAAGGCGCTCGGGACCACTGTCCTCGGTGACATCAGCTCTTGTGCGATTGCCGTCCACGTGGAAGCCAACAAATACTGAAAACTTTTATAAAATTCGATGGGTATACCGTCAGGTCCAGGAGACCTGTTATCGGAAC
This sequence comes from Schistocerca serialis cubense, assembly GCF_023864345.2. Lineage (NCBI taxonomy): Eukaryota > Metazoa > Arthropoda > Insecta > Orthoptera > Acrididae > Schistocerca > Schistocerca serialis. Next base: position 627,112,898 of record NC_064642.1, on the reverse strand, counting down.
CCGCCTTGATAGCATCTACCACTTCATCTGTGGTTACGTCGTCTTGGAGGTCATGCACTGCATCCTCCGGAAGAGTGTTCGTAGTGAGCTGAGCGACTTGTGATCAGTGCTGCAGAATGTGGTACGGCTGCGTATAGCCCGGCAAAATGAGCATGGAGAGCACGACCGATGCTTTGTTGGGTGTCGTGCCGGCGCCCTTCCACATCAGTGAGGACTTGGATCAGAGCTCGTCGTCGTCGTTGTCTTTCCTGAAGGAGGTGGTACATCGACGGACGTTCTTGAGGGATTTGATTAGAAGCTCGAGAACGGACTACAGTGCCTTCCAAGTTACGCCGCATGATGAAGGAGATCTGCGCCTTCGTGCGATGGACCATCGACTGCCGGGCTGGCGAGAAAGGCATCGTCGTACAATCACGTAGAATGGTGTAGTAGAAGTGCAGGGTATTAGTTTGCCACGCCTTTAATTCCTTCCCAAAACTCATCAGAGTCTTCCTGAGGGTTGGCTTTGCACAGGAGAGCCACCATGATAAGGTGGAGTCATAGGCTTCTCGACGATGGTGGCAGCGTGCCCACGCTTCTTCGACCATACGGCGACAGTCTGAGGAGGTCAGGTGAGCGACATTGAGTTTCCACAGACCACGACTATGCCACACTTGCTGTCGGGCGAGAGTGACGTCACAGAGGTATGCATCATGGTCTGAAAAGGCCAAGGGCCAGACTTTCGCATGACGTGTGCCATCAGCAAGGGAGCGGGTAACGTAGATGCGATCTATGCGGCTTGACGAGTGAGAGGTGTAGAATGTATAGCCCGGTTGAATTCCGTGGAGCTTCTTCCATATGTCAACAAGTCGGAGACGGTCGATGACCACTGAGAGAGATGCACAAGGGGAATGTCGCGGGAGTTGGTCCGCGGGCTCTTGTGTCGAGTTAAAATCCCCACCGAGTACCAAATCGTCCTGCGGACCGGTGAAGAGGGGTGTGACGCTTTCGGCAAAAAAAGTTTGTCGGTCATGACGGCGGCCAGTGCCGGACGGAGCGTAGATATTAATAATACGCACGCCGAACAGTGTGAGGGCCATACCTCGCGCAGTGGGGAGGTAGATGACGTCCTCTGCAGGGAGTCCGTCGCGTAGCAGGATGGCGACGCCGCTACCGGTATCGGATGCGGGGGAAACATGGGCGTTGTATCCGGTGGGAACTAGGAAGTCAGCCACAAACACCTCTTGTAAGAGTGCTATATCCACATCCGCAGAGTAAATAGTGTCTCTGAACATGGCCAGTTTATGGGGGGCACGAATGGTGGCAAGATTCATCGTGGCGATACGATATTGCTGTGTGCGGCCATCCTCAGTATTTGCAGAACGTGCGGTAGAAGTAGCCGGCAGGTGGAGACCCGCCGGTGGTCCCACAGTGGTGATAATTACTGGCGGGGCGCCAGCCCCAGTGTCGCCGAGGTGGACTCCTGTGCAGACACGCTGGCAGTCTGTTCCGCTTCTTCTTCAACGTCATCGGCCCAGGAAACTGACGACGTGGACATGTGACGGTCACGTACTTCCGGAACGGGTGTTGTGGATTCCGCAACATGAGTGGCAGGGGGACCGCCGTCATCATTCGTTGACAACGGCGAGGACACGTCCCTGGCTGGGAGAGTAGGCGTCACAGGAGGGGCTCCTGTTGCTGCCACATCGCGTGACTGGGCGCAATGTGGGAGATCACCGTCAGACATCAGGTCGACTTCTCGTGGGGCCGTCTGAGAAAGGGCGTCATCGGAAGGCGTTCGTCGTCGTTTCCTGTGTTTGCGAGGCGACCGCTGTTTTCTGATGTGGCCTTCTGAATCAGAATGTGGTCGCCCGTCGTCTGACGCCGAACCCGTCTGGACAAAGGCAGACGTCGGCACGACACCGAGGTCGACGTCCATGGTTCCAACAGGAACATCGGTTTCGGTCTGCAAACCGGACGGTCCTGAAGCGAGCACTGGAGGTGACGCCGTGCTTGTGTCCTCGGCCCGTTGTGCTGCGGCGGGTGGCGTTGACGATGCTGCTGGCGCAATCGAGATTGGTACGACGGGGTCCTGTGCAACCTTGGCGTAGGTGAGGGGTAAGGACGTGACCGTCGAAGCCTGGGTCTCTTCACGTAACGGCGTCTGTATTAAACGGCGGTGTAAGCATTCGGAACGTACATGTCCCTTCTGGCTACATCCTGCGCACGTTCGTGGCTGTCCATCATACATGACGATGGCCCTCACACCGCCAATCAGCAGGTACGATGGGACATGTTTCGTCAGCTCAATTTTTATTTGCCTGACGCCATTTAATACGGGGTAGGTCGTAAATGTTTGCCACTTCCCCGCGACGTGACCCAAGACGGTGCCATATGGTTGGAAAGCGGCAATGACCACATCCTGAGGCACCTCGAACGGGAGTTCAAACACCCGCAATGTCACAGCACCCATATGTCCATCAGAGTGTTTAAATTTCAGTCCGGTGGCATGACGATGAATTATGTCATTGCAAATTTCCTCCGTCGACATCTTGATGTAGACAACACTTCCAGTGATGGAAAAATGTATGCCGATTACGTCCTGGGGGTTGAAACGTAGATCCTCACGTATGAACTGTTCGACTTCGAAAGCTCTGGGTCGTGGATGTTCGGCCTGAAACGTTACTTTGATCGTTGCACGGCGGTACGAGTGCGCCATGGTGTACGTTAGTACTGGACTCGATAGACACAAACACCGCGACGCGGAAGTAAACACCGCCAAGAGCGGAGCGTCACACGGCGCGCGGAGCAGCTCCGTACGCTAGCACGGCTGCGAGCCGACTCTCACTCTGACCGAACACGCAGAGCTACCGTGCCGGCTTCCTTCTGAGCCACTGAGGACACAGAGCATAGTGCAACTGCAGGGACTTATCTCTGGCACGCCTTCCGTGGTGAGACCCACATTCTCAACTTATTGTCCTGCACAATCAGCGACATCGTTGCGAAAAAACACAGTGACCCGTATATGTAATACGTTTCTTTAATTTACGTCTATGGTCACTATCTTTTTTGTTTAGCAGACTACCGGTTTCGGTCTTTAATGACCATCATCAAATCTGCAGCAAAAAATGGGAAAAATATAAATACACTCGCAAACTGTATACAGCTTAAGAACAATACATAGAGCATATTGAAAAGTACTACTTACAAAATTTACATTTGTGCGATTTAAATATGAAGAGGCATACCTGTTTCATAAAAACAAAGTCCTAATGTACTGCAGGCATAGTGGCATCGTCAAATGTTAAATGCGGAATCAGCACCAGCATCGTCAAATACATATAAATCACATCACATGCACGAGTCATGTTGTCAGTAAAACTACTGTTTAAAACAAGCTGCCGTACAGTAGGCACAAGATGTTTGTGTTGTTAAGTTGACCAGATGTCGCTAATGTCGGCATACACTAGTTTTCAATAATTAATTGAAACAGCGAAAACGAAAGGGGGATACATTAGTTAAAGTCTGTAATAAGCTTATAAAGTATAAATTTTGTTTTTAAAGATGTTCTCATGGCCTATAATTCTTAAGAGAAGATCATTTGGTCCTCTGGTAACACAGTTTACTGTCTTCGATACAAGAAATAGATTATATTGTGATTTTATACAAAAAGGGATTCGGTCTAGGAGAATAGTTTGATCATTCATCGTTCCAGCAGACTTTTGGAACTTGATGTAGCATGCTATATAATATACTTACTGAATTAGGCCTTTTACTGTGGAAGTGGAAGAACTGAAGAAGGGTTATTGAATAAACCAAAACTGATAACAGCCAAAAAATTAGCACTTATTGGTCTGACGGGGTAGAAGTATTCTGCCAAACAAGTTGTGAAAGTGGAGGCAGTTTTTGTTCCTGGCATAGTGGAAGTGGACGTTGCTATCGATTTCAGATAGGACTGTTCGTTAACAACAACTTCAAAGGGTAAGAAATGGGCTGTGAGGTAGGTTTTAATGGTCATAGTTTCTTAAACTGTTGTCTATATGTAGTCCGGTTCGTTGATAAATACCATAGCACGTTTCTCTGCATCTCTGAGTGGAATTATTCCTCATGATATTAGTGAATGGAAGTATGAAGAGGAAGCTAACTTTCTGATTGTTTTAACAACAAAGTCAGCAATGACTCGCGGAACAAGTGCAGTTGAACCTGCGAAAAAGCTACAATATGTGATGTCCCGCTCAAGTTAACTTGTCCTCTTGGAACATTAATCATAAAATACATTACCCAGACAAATGTAATCCTGAAATGTCGTTACTCTACATTAATTACTTCTTAGTGTTGTGATTTTTTTCCGTCACTGTATACAGTTCCGCGCTCAGGGAATGCGTGTTGTGGGAGGATATATAGAAATTCTGCTCTGCCGCTCATGACAAGGTTCTAGTGGATAGGTGGTTTGCCGTTGTCTTACTCTGACCTGTTATGCAGTGTTATTTGAGTATCTGTGTGGGTTGACAGTGATGAGTGGTCGAGCAGTGTAGAGTTGGATTTGTATTGTTATGAGTGAAAGAAAGGGAGAGGATGAAACTCGGTACCGGCACGTAGCCTGCTCCCCCGCGAAAAACATCAAGGGGCGCAACGAGTTTAACATCCCCAACTGGCGGACGGATCTCCATCAACAGTGTCACATGCCTCCACTTCATGAGGCAGTGCCTTAGCGTTTATATGACAATGCGGATTTTAATAACAAAAATTACTGCGTAACACGGATTAAAATCTCTTCTAGGGTATATGTCAAATGTCACAATGGCAACTGATCAATAAGTAAGGGTTTGCAATCACGTTTCTGTCAAATTCTCGAGCTTTCGCTCGTCCCTCTATCTAGTGTTGTCTGATGTACCATCTCCAAGACGGTACTGCAGCTATAACTTATTCTCGCGATAGGAATTACTGTCAGTTCACCACAATATAGTTAGTTTGTTAGGCATTTAATTTTTCATTGATTTTCTTCATTTTTTCATCTGAATTTCGAAATTTGAAGTAAATCGGCCGAACACTACGAAGTAAATCGGTCAAGCGCTTTTCGTGCAGAAATCTGAAGTAAGTCGGCCAAGAATTATTAGAGATTTTTGGTAACAACATTCACCATTTATACATACAGGGTGTTTCCGTAAGAGCGTACAAAAATGTAACAGGACATAGAAAATGCTCCACTGAACAATTTGAGGTAGGGAACCTGGGGCCGGGGAAGTCAACTTAACGAGATATGGAAGTAAACATGCTACCGTTTTGTCTAGCATTACTGTTTTGCAGCTTATTTACAACTAACATGCGTACAAGCGTACAAGTACTGTGCTGTTTATTTAAAAGTGCATTATTGATTTCCTGCAAGGAAACGAAGAGAACAAACCTGATTACTAGAAAGCATTTCCTGGTCACTGGGTTGGAAGGGGAGATCCTATTCAATAGCCTGCGAGGTCACCTGACATGAATCCCCTTGACTATTTCCTATGGGGATATTTAAAGTCACTTGTGTACAAGACTCCATCGGACGGAAATGGAATTACTTGCCAGAATTGGTAGCTGCCTGTGATGTGATTCAAAACAGACCGGGAATATTTGTCAGGACCCATCAGAATCTTGTTCGCCGGTGTCAAGCTTGCATTGTGATTCATGGCTGTCAGTTTAAACTCATTTTGTAAGATACAATGCAAATGGTATGTTCACTGTGGCAATAATGTTATTGCAGTTAACTGTAACTAATGTAAATAAAAAGTACATATCACTGTGATTTTATTCCTATTATCTCCTTAAGCTGGTTTCTCCGACCCCAGGTTCCCGATCTCAAATTGTTTAGTTCAAAATGGTTCAAATGGCTCTGAGCACTATGGGACTTAACTTCTGAGGTCATCAGTCCCCTAGAACTTAGAACTACTTAAACCTAACTAACCTGACATCACACACATTCATGCCCAAGGCAGGATTCGAACCTGCGAAAGTAGCAGTCGCGCGGTTCCAGACTCTAGCGCCTAGAACCGCTCGGCCACCACGGCCAGCAAGTTGTTTAGTCGAGCGCACGCGCGAACACACACACACACACACACACACACACACACACAGACATATATATATATATATATATATATATATATATATATATATATATATATATATATATATATATATATATATATATATAAATGTGTATTAAAAAGTATATAGCCTATGTCTGCCCAAATGTTCATTAGGAAATCGTGTAGAAATCTGAAGTAAATCAGCCAAGAACTTTTTAGAGATTTTTGGTAACATCCTTTCTCCAAATATGTTCAGACTGCGAAATCTTATGTAGACAGTGATGTTACTCTTGTCTCGAAGGTAAAGTGTGGATTACAAACAAGCAAACAAACGGATAGTCTTCTTTATGTATAGAAAGATATTGATTAAAGAAGAGGAAGGTTGAAAGGTCATGTCCTGAGGCATCAAGAAATAGTTAATGTGGTTTTGGCGTTTAAGAACTGTAGAGGTAGACCAAGGCGAGACTTCAATAAGCTGGTTCAAAGTTATGTACGTTTCAATACTCATTCAAAGAAAAAGATACGTGCATACAAACATACTAGCGTTGAAAGCCACATGAGACCAGTTTTCGGAATGAAGGACCACAACTACCAGTGCAGGTTATAGCAGGTGTGTCATTTCTGCTTTGAGCTATGGTGAATCAAATACAAACGGGCTTTTTGTTTCTGAGTATCAACGGCTAGTATGACCAGATCCGCGCTTCTAGTATTGCCGGGTGGGCCGTTTAGGCGTTGGGGAGGGACAGGCCTTTACGTACTTCCAACAGCTTCGTCAGTAACGCTCACGGTGTGAGAGCAACGGGTGCATCCTTCCATTACGCAACTCATAAAATTACTTTGTACCTTAAGGAGTTCAAATGGAGGAAATTCTCCAGAGATTGACTCCACAGTTCGGTGATCAAACACTGTTAACGACGCGTGTGTTTGCCTGGCATAAAGAGTTCAAGGAAGAACGAGAACGTATGGAAAATCAGCAAGACGATCGCTGTCCTTGGACAAGCGTTACGGACGGAAACATTCGTGTAGTGCGAGACATTGTTGAAGGCGATGGACGAGTGAAAGTATCAGAAATTGCATAATGTGATATCACGAATTGGTAAATTGGTACAATCCTACCGGCGTCTTTAAATTGATAACGGAATTGCAAGTTTCCGTCGGACGCACAGCGGTCGCGCGGGATCTGGGGGAGCCAATGATCCTTGTCTGCTAACAAGGGAACCTCCCCATCGCACCCCCGTCAGATTTAGTTATAAGTTGGCACAGTAGGTAGGCCTTGAAAAACTGAACACAGATCAATCGAGAAAACAGGAAGAAGTTGTGTGGAACTATGAAAAAAATAAGCAAAATATGCAAACTGAGTAGTCCATGTGCAAGATAGGCAACATCAAGTATAAAGTTAGATCGGGAGCGCCGTGGTTCCGTGGTTAGCGTGAGCAGCTGCGCAACGAGGGGTCCTTGGTTCAAGCATTCCCTCGAATGAAAATTTTAATTTTTATTTTCAGACAATTATCAAAGATCAGGCACTCACACATAATCAACTTCGCTCTCCAAAATTCCAGGACATGTTCAGATTTGCTTGGACATATGGAGGATTTGACGGTCTACACACGGAAAAATTTGAAAACGTTAAAAACATGTTTTGACAGAGCACAGGGGAAACTGTGCGACTGTGAAACGGTTGCATTCATTTGTTGCAGGTTATGTGACAAACTCTTATGTTTTCATCACTTTTTTCGGAGTGATTATCACATCCAAAAGAAACGCTAAATCGGATAAGGTAGAAGAATCTTTCTACCCATTCGCTAAGTGTACAAGTTAGGTGGGTCGACAACGTATTCCTGTCATGTGACGCACATGCCGTCACCAGTGTCGTATAGAATACGTCAGACGTGTTTTCCTGTGGAGGAATCGGTTGACCTATGACCATGCGATCAAATGTATTCGGTTCCCATTGGAGAGGCACGTCCTTTCGTCTACTAATCGCACGGTTTTGCGGTGCGGTCGCAAAACACAGACACTAAACTTATTACAGTGAACAGAGACGTCAATGAACGAACGGACAGGTCATAAGTTTGGGAAAATAAATAAAGTAAACTTTTCAGTCGATGGAAGACTTGAACCGAGGACCTCTCGTTCCGCAGCTGCTCAGGCGCGGGACCACGGCGCTCCTCAGCTCATATTATCATTGATGTTGCCTATGTTGCGCATGGACTACTCAGTTTGTATATTTTGCTTATTTTTTTTTTTTCATAGTTCCACACAACTTCTTCCTGTTTTCTCGACTGATCTGCGTTCAGTTTTTCAAGGACTATCCACTGTGCCAACTTATAACTAAATCTGAGGGGGGGTGCGATGGGGAGGTTCCCTTGTAAGCCACACAGCTCCGGCGGCTCCGTATTACGAGCGCCCTCTGCCGCAGCAATATAGGACGGCCGGCAGGAGCCACACGTTCCACTAGCACTTGGAGCCTCTTTGCTACGACACCACTGTTTATGCTTCGTACAGCAAGCCTCTTCCCTATTGCTATTGTTATAACTGAACTCTGTTTCTCGCTACGTTATTTGTAATGAGTCTTCCTCTGCTTCGAGAAGCACAAGTTAAGTAAATCTTCTGTTCACTGTGTTAACTTTTTCGCTAATCATTTCTGCTCCTGTCCAGATTTCCTACGACGACAGTTGCCGCAACAGTATGTAGACCACCTTTCCTTACAAATGTGTACGAAGTCATACACGACACACAGAACAGGTTGGGGTAAGTTACAAGAGCTGTCAAGCGATCATCACAATGACTTACATTTCAGCAAAGTGTGTTCCAGATGGGGCCCCTCACCTTTTGACCGAAAATCAGAAGTTGAGATGTTTGGAATACTGTCAGAGATAGCAAGGTTTGTGAAAGAAGGTGATGATTTTGGAGACTGATCATCACTTGTGACAAAACGTGGCTGCACCACTACACTCCTTAATCCAAACTAGCCATTAACGAGTGGTGGAGGAAAGGGGAGGGAGCCCCAGTGAAAGCCAAGACTCGACTCTCAGTTGGAAAGTTCTTTCAACCATTTTCTCAGATCAGCGAGGCATTTTACTCATTGATTTTTTTGCATGAGCAACGCACAATCAATGCTGCGTACTACCGCGAGCTGTTGAAGAAGGCGAGGGATGCATATAGCAGCGAAAGACGAGGCCAACCGACTCGATAGGTAATCTTCCTCCATGACAATGCCAAGCCCCGTATAGCAGCTCTAACAGTCTAACAGTCTCCAAACGACAGGAATCACACTGGCCTCAACTTGATCACCCTCCTTACAGCCCGGGCCTATCGCCCTGTGATTTCCATTTGTGTGGACCATTTAAAGAAGATTTGAAGATGACGAGGGCGTGGAGGAATTCGTGCGCCGTCGACTCCTGACGCAACCAGCTTTATTTCACAGTGCTGTAATAAGGAATCATCCTTCTCGCCGGAAAAAAAGGAATTCCTATAGCGGGAAACTATTTAAAAAAATATATCGGAACACCCTTTTGCTTTTCAATACATTAATTTAAAACAAAATAAAATCCTGTTTATATTTGATTTACCGTCGGAGAAGAGGCAGCAATCACAAAAGAGGCGTATAGCCTTACCGTTTTGCGGCAGACAGATGGGGGCCACCTGGTCGTTGAAGGGGACGGACTCCGCCAGCCTGATGAGGGCCACATCGTTGATGTCGTGCAGGAAGTCGCGGTCGAAGTCATCATGCACGATGAGCCGGTCGACGCGTGGCAGTACTCGTTGAAGGGACAGCAAGTCGTTGATACCCAACATCACCGAGATGTTCTTCGGACTGACCCTGCATTAGCACACATTTTTGTCAGTCTGTGGGTGTAATCCGATATTTAATGCTATCAAACTTGCAAACACTGTATTAGACGTGTACAGACCCTCAATCGGGTCTCACTGCCCCGTCTCTTCTCTTTGCCCAAAGTATCAAATTGTGATGGCGAAAAGTTACACTTTCACTCATTGTCTACTTCGCAGTTCAGAGCCGAACATTAATACTCATTTTAATCCGTGTTAACTGGATATACTGAAGCAACAAAGGATGACTATCGACACGAAAAAAAAGCGCAGCTTATTCCCGTTTTCAAGAAGGGCCGTATGACTGACGCAATTATAGGCCAATATTGCTGACGTCACTTTATTGTATTAGGCTGGAGCATAAGTTCGCAGTGTTTTTCCATACGTTTACCAAACACAACCTACACACGTAACAGAGGCTTTAATTATCCTTCACTATTTACAACAGTCTGCCAACGCTGGAGTAACTTTTCGATTCCGCGACTGTAGAAATCAAGTGGTTTTCAAGCGAAGAACTCGTCGAGCCATGTTCGGAGCGCATTTTCATACGGAAGTGGAGTTCCTTGAAAGTTGTTTGATAGAGAGCGGAAGAGGTAAAAATCTGAGGAAGCAAGCACAGGTGAATGTGGTGGGTTCAGAATAACTTCCCACCCAAAAGCCCACACAATCTTTTTTGTCAGTCTAGCTGAATGCGGGCAGCCATTATCGCAGGATAACATCACTTCACCAAGTCTTCCTGGTGATTGTTCTTGGACTGCATCTGCATGACGTCTCAGTTATTAACAATAAATATCAGAAGTGATGGTTACACCACGGTGAAGCAATTCGTGGTAGACCACACTATCGCTGTCCCACCAAAAGCATAACATTATGTTTTGCGATGCGCGCAGGTCTTTGTACAGGGAGATGCTGCTTTGTTAGCGCTCAGTTATTCCTCCCTTTTCCTTACATTAGCATAACGACAGTTGTTCAAGAGCCAATTGATGACAATCAAGCAGAGATGCACACATGGTCACCCACTGTTTTGTGTGATTTTGGCTTAGACTAACTGCATGCAAATGTCGCACGACGGTGGAACGATCGCAGTTCATCAGATTTGCCAGTTCTAGAGTACACTGAGGTGGATCTTTATGGATTAATGCTATCAAGCGATCTTCATCAAGCCCCGTAAGTTTTCCTGAGCGTGGGGAGTCTCTAAAGGCAAAACGATCGTCCTTAAAACGAGAAAACCATTTTCTTGCCGTGCTCTGTTCATGCAATTACTCCACACACGGTGCAAAAGTTTCTGGGTGCCTCAACTGTTGTCATCCATCTACTGACCTCAAACAGAAGACTAGGTCAGAAATAGTCCAATTTCTCTAATTGCCACATTTTCCAGCGTCCACAATACGTAAGGTCAAATAGTAACAGTGAACAAAATAAAATGTAAATAGATAAATATACCCATAGCAACCGGAATAAGAACATGCAAAACAAAAGCTCTACGAACTTATGCGCCAACCTAATACACATATTAAAAAAAGTTTTGTATGACCTCGGTTCCGAAACTTCCGGAACCTGTACAGAAAATTGGAACAGAAATCAATATAAACATCATTTCCGCCATTTTTATTGCTCATGAAAACCACACATTGCATGTTGTACCACTATACATCGAGTCCAGATTGCTGTACACACCGGTACCTCTAATACCCAGTAGAACGTCCTCTTGCAATGATGCATGCCTGTATTCGTCGTGGCATACTATCCACAAGTTTATCAAGGCACTGTTGGTCCAGATTGTCCCAACGTCTGGAGAACATGCTGGCCACTCGAGTCGAGAGATGTCGTTACCCTGAAGGAAGTCATTCACAAGATGTGCACGATGGTGCGTGAATCGTCGTCCATGAAGACGAATGCCTCGCCAATTTTCCTGCGATATGGTTGCACTATCGATCGGAGGATGGCATTCACTTATCGTATTAGGTTAACTGAAATACCAGCATTCACTTTTAATAACGTTTTTTTTAATCTAAAAAGCTATCACAGCTTTCGTATGAAAAATTCGGAGACATTACTCTTCAAGACGCCCTCTTGGAGGTACTATATTGCGTGTACATAGGAAAAGAACGCCACTCCTCTACACTTACATTATTCCTTCCAGACCTGAATTTTTTTGTAGAGAGAGGAAATTTTGTAATGCTCTCATGTTTTTAAATCAAGATTTATTCAAATGTGTGTATCTATTTTCGAAAAAAAGTTTATGCACATGGATCGTGTTCATGGACTAAAATAATTAATTTTGATGTACTCATTGTTGTAATAAAGGAACTGATCGTTCAATAAAAACCATGGAAAATAACAATAATACCATTCAATTATTCAACGGAATGTAACTAGGCAAACACTTTCGTATATTCCGCTGGTCACAGGCTGTACTGCACTGCTTAATTTGCTTGTCAATATTTTTATAGTGATGCACAATAGGTGTCAGCACCTGGGTAGGATGAAAAGACGGGCGTTCACAAATGCGTTCGTGAGGTTTCCACGAGGAAAAATAGTTGTGTTGCTCCTAAAAGACAGAAAGATTCATGTACGCGATTGTAGAGAGTGGGTCTGAACGAGCGATATGTGAGAAACTGCTGGAAACAAGTACTACCATAAAATACCTAGGAGCTTCCATCCGAAGCGTACTGAAGTGGAATGACCACATAAAACAAATAGCAGGAAAAACAGGTGCCAGGCTGATATTCATGGGGGGAATTTTAAAGAAAAGTAATTAATCCACGAAAGAGGAGAGTAACAGGGTTGGATTAATTTCAAGAAATATACAAGATCCAACGAAGAGCGGCGCATTGCGTCACGGGTTCGTTTAGTCGGGGCAAGAGCAGTGCGGAGATGCTGAACAGACTCGAGTGGCAAACTCTACAAGAGAGTTGTTGTGCGTCATGGAAACCTTTACTAATGGAATTTAGAGAGCGTGCGTTCCGGGAAGATTCGGACAACGTACTACTTTCTCTCGTACTCCTCTCTGGAAATGACCACAGCGTTAAAATCATTCTTCCTCGCACCATTCGCTAATGGAGCAGGGAATGAGGGAACAGATTGGTACCAGAAAGATAGATATAGATGGATATAGATGGTCATATAGATGTAGAATGAGTTGGAATAACTTAATTTACAGCGTAATGCAAGTACGTGGTGTTTTGTTTTGTGGATAATAACGGAAACGAAAGAAATCGGTGTGGCACATAACCTACACCTCAGAATAATGGCAATGTAGCTGTGGAGCTTAACGTTCCCATCTGATGAGAGGATCGGTATCAATGGCGTCACTTGTTCTGATTCAACGAGACACCGTTGACTGGTTTGAAAATTGGCCCCAGACAGCAGCACACAATCTGAAGATCTGGAACTGTCTGTAACCATATCTTCTTCAGCTATGATGAAAATTACTTTCACCATTCAATTTCAAATCTGAGACCTTCCAGTCCTGTGTTAGTGCACTAACACGAATTAGAGACAACGGTTGCACAAACTGATACAACAATGAGGTAAAATAAGTCATGCAATACCTCCCAATATCGTGTCGGACATCATTTTGCACGGCATGGACTCACTAAGTCGTTGGAAGTCCGCTGCAGAAATATTGAGCCATGCTGCCTCTATAGCGGTTCATAACTGCGAAGGTGTTGCCGCGCAGAATCTCGTGCACGAACTGACCTCTCCATTATGTCCAATAAGTATTTGATGGGACTCATGCCGGCGAACTGTCCAGAATGTTCTTCACACCAGTCGCGAAGAACTGTGGGCCAATGACGTGGTGCATTGTCATCCATAAGAATTTCATCGTTATTTGGGAACATGAAGTCTATGAATGGCTGCAAATGATCTCTAAGCAGCCGAAAATAACCAGGACCCCGTCCATTCTATGTAAACGCAGCCCGTACCATTATGGAGCCATACCAGCTTGCACAGTGCCGTGTAGACAACTTGGGTCCATGGCTTCATGGGGTCTGCACCACACTCGAACCCTGCCATTAGCTCTTACCAACTGAAATCCGGACTCGTCTGACTAGGCCACGGTTTTCCAGTCGTCTAGTGTCCAACCGATGACGTCATAAGCTCAGGAGAGGCGATGCAGGTGAGGTTGTGCTGTCAGCAAAGGCATTTGCGTCCGTCGCCTGCTGCCTATTAACGCCAAATTTTGCCACACTGTCCTAAGCTGATACGTTCGTCGTACGTCCTACATTGATTTCTGCGGTTGTCTCACGCGGTGTTACACGTCTGTTAGCACTGACAACTCTACGCGAACTCTGCTGCTCTCGGTTGTTAAGTGAAGGCCGTCAGCCACTGCGGTGTCTGTGGTGAGAGGTAATGTCTAAAATTTTGTATTCTCGGCACACTCTTGAGACTGTAGATTTCGGAATGTTGAATTCCCTAACTAATTCCGAAATGGAATGTCCCATCCGTCTATCTCCAACTACCATTTCGTGTTCGAAGTCTGTTAGTTTCTATCGTGCGGCCATTATCACATCGAAAACCTTTTCTCTTCAACAGCTTAGCACAAATGACAGCTCCACCAGTGCACTGCCCTTTTATGACTTGCGTACGAGATATTACCGCCGTCTGTATATGTGCATATCACTGTCCCATGACTTCTATCACTTCAGTGTAATTCAGACGAACATTCAAATTGAGGCTCCACAGTCGTTTCTTAGCCTTCAATGAAAAAGACAATAACTGAGTAAAGTAATGAAATTTGTAGTGAAGGAGCGATAGGCGTTTTGAGTAACGTATCATCGATGGCCAGATCAAGGAGAGGTGTGGGGGGAGGAGACTTCTTGGCTATTCACCTTAAGTAATTTATGAAAACCACAAAAAACTTAAATAATTATGGTCCAACGGAGTTTGAATTCCAGTCCCGCACCATAACTACTACGCTACCACGCTTAATGAAATCTACAGCCCATCAGATCTGCTATCTTCGTTGTTATTAGTCCATATGAACCTCCTTCAGGTCAGAACAAAGATGTGCCTAAATTTCACCCTCCACCAGCTTTTTAAAATGCCTCCCAAATTATAGAAAGACATTCGTTCTGTCTCATTTTGCGTATCTGTCAGAACTTCCTAAAGTGCGTCTTCTTTTATACTTCGTTGTCTCAGCTTCATACCCCAGGAAACTTGCTGAAGACGTTGCACAAGCTATCTTCTACTCACCAATAACAACTGATAGTTGTTGCGGTTCAAATACGCATCCGTCTAATCCCAAAATTTATGGAAAATGCCGAGTTGGTTGACGCGGTCGATTTTTCGCCTCGCCCTTCCCCAACGTGATTTTGTGCTTCGACTCTAAGGATCTCGACATCGACGGGACACTAAACCCATGTCGTTCTTTATTTCCTCGCTTGAAAGTTTTCTCTATCCCATGATTTATGTATCTGCAGGGATTATTTCGCATCTATAGCAATATGGGTCACTGACCACCTGCAGGTCCTGAAACGCAGCCCAACAATTGGTATTGTCATTTACAATTTTCTAACAGTCATCTCAATCATTTTCTGAAAAAAAAAACAACCTTCCTTTGGCTTACCTTCTGACGAACAGTAAACAAAGCTACTGTCTGTGCATAGGTTTACTGTCATTGTTCAATGGAAAAATTAGCGTTACTCGGTGCGTATACGACAATACGGGGTACCAGTATGTTCCAAAAAGTTGCGTGCGAAAATGCGATTTCTTTCAGTGGTCGTATCTTGAGTTTTGTCGACCACAGAGATAAGGGGTCAAGTGTTTTGGAAAGCCCTTCATCTAACGACTAGTTGTGTACCTCTCGGAAGAACAGGCATACTGTAGCTATCCATAAGTACACGGTCAAAATGAAAAACATTATGCACTTCCTCCAGCCACGAAGAATTGACCAAATTGGTTGAATCTTTTCAATTGGGTGTGGTCTAGGGTGGACCTTAGGTGGGTTATGAAAGCACCATTTGTTCATAGGCGGTTCTCGAGAAAATCCCAGGAACAGTGATTTTTGGGTACGAGAAGTACCAATTGTAGGAGTGGCCACATCAATAATTTCTATTCATGACAGATCATCGAAATTTATAGGATATTCTCTTAAGATGATGTTCTCGGGGAACCTTGAAACTTTTGTTCGATATCATTACCTGTTACTGAGATACAGATGTTCAAAGTTACCATACTTATGTACGTATTATCCGATCTGAGGCCTAAATGTAATTTTAACTGACTTAGTGGTCACATAGCAAGAGTTCTAGGATAATCGAAAGGATTCTGAGGCCACAAAACTATGCTTTTAGTCAGTATTTCTCACCAATATAACTTTATGTCTCTGTATAATGGGCTCTTTACGCATATACAGATATGCCCGAAGTGGAACAGTAGCGACCAAAATTGTCCAAAAAGGGTCTTAGCATACCCGAAAAGTAGATAACATAACTGCCGAAAATTATGTAAAACTGGAAACACTGCAACTGAGTAAAATATTTCTAATCTCCTATTTACTGTTTTAAGATGCAAATCATAAACCGGGCGTTTTCGAATTGCGATCGATGAGCAAAGTATCCAGAAAAAAATGTACAGCAAACGATTTTGCATTTGCCTTATACTATGCTAATTAAAACAATCATACAGAGCGTGAAATCAAATTACAAAAAGGAAGCATTATTCAATAAATTTGTAAAAACATTTTTTTATACGTATACCAGTAGAGACGATGGCAAAAGGATTCAGAAAAAAAAACATTACGAATTATTTACGGACTGTATGGATCTAGTTATTTTTAAGAGGGTCATTTGAATGTTTTGAAGTGGATAATATTGAATATAATTAAAGCATTCAAATGAATATCTGTGACTTCTTTCAGCCATAATCTTCTGTTTGTCTTTTTTTATGTTTTTCTTTGACACTATCAACAAGAGATAGGCGATCTAAGAATTTTTAGCATATTGCAGCCTCGTCAGCAACTGCGATAGACCAATATATTGAAAAATCCGCCTGAGTTGGGCAAATTTTCTGGTCTTTACCCAGGTTTCGGCTAGAATAATCTAGGCTTCTTCAGAAGCATAAAGTTACTATAGCGTGCCAGAGTAAGGCAAAGTCAACATTAAAAATTAAAACCTATAGTACCGTGGTACCACGTGGAATTAAAACTACTTAACTAAAGTCCAGCCCCGGGATCACTTCACAACGCGTTCGGTTGGTAGTTGCCAGTAATGCTAATATAAAATTAAATACCTTAGTGATTATTCATATTATTTTTGCTGTCTGAAAAGTGGCATAGTTTGACGTATCAGCCGCGCATCCGATAATAACTTATAATATGCTAGCAGGCTATTCAGATCGCCACTCCACTGTTAACTGTGATTCATAATTAGGAAAACCGTGGGTGAGTTACAGTGTTAACAGCTACAATACGTGGGGGGGGGGGGGGGGGGGGGGTGAGGGGGGGGGGGGGAAGGGGGGTGCATAAGCCGGTATACAATAAGTATCTGTTCTAAAGCGGTTGTTTTCTATTTTTTCGATATTCCGATAGTCAGGGCTGATAATTTAAACAACGACCAATGGAAATCGCTAATGAAACAATACTGAAAGACAGAGAATACTGGGCAGATTAGAGAGAAATGGAGAGAAGAATTCAATACACCTCCACCAAGTAGGTTATTAGTTTACAGGTTGCGTGACAGATTTGATTGATCTGGGTCTATCTGTAAGGCGCCAAAGAATGGTCGACCAGTGAGTGTAACTACGCATGAAAATGAAATTGTAGTTGCGCAAGTATGTATTTATCCAAGGCCCAAAGCAACCGAGAAGGAACGCCTTGGTTGAGTTAGGCATTCACCGTAGATTCTTGGGTCGTATAATGCAAGGCTGTGATGGCGTTATTCGAAAAATTTGTTGGTCTGATGGAGCAAATTTCAAGCTGTCAGGTACTGTTAGTAGGCATAACTGTGTGTAGTACGCTATAGTACGCTGTATTCGAAAACCAATTGAATCAACCTGGGCTTACAGTTTGGGCGTGCCTTTCATGTCAGAGGGTCATTGTGCCGGTTTTTCTCCATACAATTATCACCCACTATGCATGTCTTAACAACCTGCGGAATACTGGTATTTCGCAATTACGTCAACAGCAGGGTTATGAAGAATTCTACTGCCACCAAATTGGAGCTCCTCACCTGTACGCTTTAACTGTGCGTGGGTTTCTTGACGACGAATTGCCTAATAGATGGATAGGTTAACGAGAGCCATTTGAATGGCCACTACTCTCACCGGAAATTACTCAAATGAACCTTTTCTTTTGGGGTGTTATCAAAAGTAAGGTCTTTGGAAGGAAAACAGTACACTGTTGATAACATGTGCAATCTGCAAGAGAAACATTTCAAGACATTCACAACAATAAATAACCCTGTTCCAAAGTGTGCATGAGTGTACAGATCAGGCTACAGGAATATGTAAATGCTGAATGCCGGTAATATGAGCATATACGACAACGAGCACCTAAGATATTGCAATTACTGTGAGTTCATAAACCTATTTCCTGTAACGTTTTCAACTTTCGTAATTCTGTCTTCCTTAGTTGCAAACAATATTACTATGTTACTACTTTTTATTTTTGGACCTCTAATTACAACCGAATGAAATACATTTTTTGTGCCATGTTCCTTTATTCTTTGCAGGCATCTTCAATTGTCTGGAATATGAATAAATTTTTATTTACACTATTTAGTTTACATTTGGAACGTTGTATATGTAGGTTATTAATAGTTCTGGCACTTTTTGTTTTTCTGTGATTCAGTAATAATCTGAAGTTCTGTTTACAGATTTCATGGTTCAAATGGCTCTGAGCACTGTGGGACTCAACTGCTGTGGTCATCAGTCCCCCAGAACTTAAAACTACTTAAACCTAACTAACCTAAATACATCACACACACCCATGCCCGAGGCAGGATTCGAACCTGCGACCGTAGCAGCAGCGCGGCTCCGGACTGGAGCGCTTAGAACCGTACGGCCACCGCAGCCGGCCAGATTTCATGGGTATTGGTCTTGATGTTGTGGTTTTGTATCTTTGTTATCGCTATTCTGCTTCAAATAAACGCCACTTGAAAGTTTCTTTTTAGATGTGACAGCACTAGGAACTGAACACTCGTTCTGATGTTTT
The DNA here is from genome assembly GCF_023864345.2 of Schistocerca serialis cubense. Lineage (NCBI taxonomy): Eukaryota > Metazoa > Arthropoda > Insecta > Orthoptera > Acrididae > Schistocerca > Schistocerca serialis. Next base: position 627,093,863 of record NC_064642.1, on the reverse strand, counting down.
GTTTCAGTTGATATTGCCAACTGTAGAATCATATTGCCAACTATCGAATGTAATTGTCAACCATTGAATGTGTTTTTGTGATGTGTGCGACCTATTTGTGTGCGCGTACGTGTGTGTGTTTGTATTTGTTTGTGAAATGATATCTGTTTTCGTATAATGGACGATAATTTTTATTGGTGTCTGTGTGTATTAGATAGGGAAAAAAGAAAAAAAAGCTCCACGCCTAATCATTAACACCTAATCATACCAAAACAAATACCGTTTCACACACACACACACACACACACACACACACACACACACACACACACACACACACGAAGGGATCACAGGTATCACGCAAACACGTCCAATAGTTGGCAATAACATTCAATATTTGGCAACACCAACAAAAACAAAACATCAAAAAGTGTGTTCAGTTCCTAATGCTGTGAAGTGTAAACAACGAAATTTTCAATGGCAATTATCAGACGAAGAGCATCTGTGACAAAGGAACAATAACACCACACACAGATCAACATCCGCGAAATATGTGACTAGAACTTTGAATTATTATTACATCACAGAAAAACAAAAAGGGCCTATACGGTTTCTTTGTAATATATATATATATATATATATATATATATATATATATATATATATATATATATATATATATTCAACATCCTAAACGTAAACCAAACAAAAGAAACAGAAATGTGTATATATTCCAGGCCGATGAAGTTGTAATTAGACGGACCCAAAATAAAAACTATCAACATAACGTGTACAATTTTCGATAAAATTCTATAACAAATTTTGATATTTGATTTCGTTACCAACCCATTTTCTACAATACATAATAGTAATTATAGTAAAAATAAATAATAATAATATAATACCTCCTATATACACTACTGGCCATTAAAATTGCTATACCAAGAAGAAATGCAGATGATAAGCAGGTATTCATTGGACAAATATATTATACTAGAAATGACATGTGATTACATTTTCACGCAATTCGGGTGCATAGATCCTGAGAAATCAGTACCCAGAACAACCACCTCTGGCCGTAATAACGGCCTTGAGACGCCTGGGCATTGAGTCAAACAGAGCTTGGATGGCGTGTACAGGTACAGCTGCCCATGCGGCTTCAACACGATACCACAGTTCATCAAGAGTAGTGACTGGCGTATTGTGACGAGACAGTTGCTCGGCCACCATTGACCACACGTTTTCAGTTGGTGAGAGATCTGGAGAATGTGCTGGCCAGGGCAGCAGTCGAACATTTTCTGTATCGAGAAAGGCCTGTACAGGACCTGCAACATGCGGTCGTGCATTATCCTGCTGAAATGTAGGGTTTCGCAGGGGTCGAATGAAGGGTAGAGCCACGGGTCGTAACACATCTGAAATGTAACGTCCACTGTTCAAAGTGCCGTCAATGGGAACACGAGGTGACCTAGAAGTGTAACCAATGGCAACCCATACCATCACGCCGGGTGATACGCCAGTATGGCGATGACGAGTACACGCTTCCAATGTGGATTCATCCGAAAAAATGACGTTTTGCCATTCGTGCACCCAGATTCGTCGTTGAGTACACCATCGCAGGCGCTCCTGTCTGTGATGCAGCGTCAAGGGTAACCGCAGCCATGGCCTCCGAGCTGATAGTCCATGCTTTTGCAAACGTCGTCGAACTGTTCGTGCAGATGGTTGTTGTCTTGCAAACGTCCCCATCTGTTGACACAGGGATCGAGACGTGGCTGCACGATCCGTTACACCCATGCGGATAAGATGGCTGTCATCTCGACTGCTAGTGATAGGAGGCCGTTGGGATCCAGCACGGCGTTCCGTATTGCCCTCCTGAACCCATCGACTCCATATTCTGCTAACAGTCATTGGATCTCGACCAACGCGAGCAGCAATGTCGCGATACGATAAACCGCAATCGCGATAGGATACAATCCGACCTTTATCAAAGTCGGAAACGTGATGGTACGCATTTCTCCTCCTTACACGAGGCATCACAACAACGTTCCACCAGGCAACGCCGTTCAACTGCTGTTTGTGTATGAGAAATCGGTTGGGAACATTCCTCATGTGAGCACGTTGTAGATGTCGCCACCGGCGCCAGCCTTGTGTGAATGCTCTGAAAAGCTAATCATTTGCTTATTACAGCATCTTCTTCCTGTCGGTTAAATTTCGCGTCTGTAGCACGTCATCTTCGTGGTGTAGCAATTTTAATGGCCAGTAGTGTACTTGCCCAACCCCCTGTACAATTACAGTGGTATGATATGCTGTCAAAATTCTCGAGTCTGATGTATAGACTCGAAGTTCTACCGACATTCCTTCAGACTACAACAGATATTATAGAAGAGAGTACAATATAAGCGCACCGGTCCGACTATTGCCCACCCCTTCTACCAAAACGAGCCCACTGGTCTCTTAGATGCGCTTTAGACGGTGAGCAAATGGTACTAGGCGGTCATATGACTTCCGCTGCTGCCACTGACATTCAAGAGTGGACATGTCAAATGAAAGTATGTGTTCATACAATAACTTATTACGTCAAGATCGACTAACTGCAACTAATATTCATATTGCCGTCATCATGATTTTGCTGTCTCCGTTATTACCCTATCGGATAGCCGAGCGTTAACACGCCGCTCCTGGATGGGGAGGTGCGCTGGTCCCGGATCGAATCCACGCGGCGGAATAACGACGAACGAAGGTCGGTGTGCCGGCCAACCTGGATGTGGTTCTTAGGCGGTTTCCCACATCCCACTAGGTGAATACCGGACTGTTACCCAAGTCCCACCTCAAATACACTATTCGCAAACATTTAGAAAACTTTCGATCACTTTCACGTGAATGATACTGCACTCTGACAATCTGGATACACGTATTACGTTCCTGAGGGGTTACAGTTAGCGATAGGTAGGACACTGGCCTGCTCTTTAAATTAAACCTGCCAAATCCGTTAACAACGATGCCGACCCTGCGGCGATGCGGAACAAAGGCGCAAGAAAGAGAAGAAAAAGATTGTTCTATAACATTTCGGGAGAACTACCGGAACTCTGTATTTTGCTGGTACGATATTTCGGCGCAGAATCTTCTGGCCGTCTTCGATACTGACGAGCAATACAATAAGCTCCCCTGTTTAAAGATCCCGCCAGCACATGCGTAGTGTCCTTGTTGGCTGTGCGCATGCGTTGCTTGAGCGCATGCGCCTCTGCTGTTAAGTCCGTGAGCTGCTCTGCGCGCCCTACATCTCACAGTTCGCCTTGTACCACAAATCACTCAATCTTAATCTCACAGCAAATATCTGGCGCCATTTGGGACAACGAGTGAAACGCAGCAGTCATCATATCCAATATTTGATAGCTAGCTGTATGGGATCTAAGAGCCAGTGAGCAACTTGGGCTCGACACAGCATGCCTGAAGATACTTTCGGACTCTCTTGTACATTGAGGGCCTCTAAGAGGGGGAGGTCCTATGTGATGACGTTTTAGAAGAGGAAACAAGTGTCGATAGGGAACGGGTAGGAGATCCAGTATCAGAATCAAAATTTAAAAGAGATTTAGGAGATTTAAAATCAAATACGGCAGGAGGGACAGATAACATTCCAGCAGAATTTCTAAAATCACTGGAAGAAGTGGCAGCAAAACAATTATTCACGTCGGTGTTTAGAATGTATGAGACTGGCGATATAACATCATCCACGCAATTTCCAAGATTGCAAGAGCCGACAAATACGAGAATTACCGCACAGTCTGCTTAACATTCCATGCGTCCAAGTTTCACAAAAGAATAATATACAGAAGAATGGAAGAAAAAACTGAAGATCATTTACATGGCGACCAATTTGGCTTTAGGGCAGGTAAAGGCATCAGAGAGGCAATTCTGACGTTGCGGTTTGTGATGGAAGTAGGACTGAAGAAAAGTCAAGACGAGTGCAGAAGATTTGTCGAATTGGAAAAAGCGTTCGACCACGTAAAATGGGTCAAGATGTTCGAAATTACGTGAAAAATAGCTATAGGGAAAGACAGGAAATATAAAATATGCACGAGAACAAAGAGGGACCAATGAGAGTGGAAGACCAAAAACCAAGTGCTTGGATTAAAAAGGGTGTGAGATAGGGATGTAGCCTTTCGCTCCTATTGTTCAATCCATACGTAGAAGGAGAAATGACGGAAATCAAAGAAAGATTCAAGAGTGGGTTTGAAATTGAAGTTCAAAGGATAGCAATTTTAAGATTCGCTGTTGACGTTACTTTCCTCAGTAAAAGTGAAGATGAGTTACAGGATCTGCTGAATGGAATGATCAGTCTAATGAGTACGGAATATGGATTGAAAGTAAATCGAATAAAGACGAGAGTAATGAAAAGTAGCAGAAATGAGAAAAGCGATTGGTGATCACCAAGAAAATGAAGTTAAGAAATTATGTTACCTAGATAGCAAAATAACCCATGACGGACGGAGCAAGGCGGACACAAGAAGAGATTAGCACTGACGAAAAGTGCATTCCTGGCCAAGAGAAGCCTACTAATGTCAAACACAGGTCTTAATTTGAGGAATACATTTCTGGGAATGTGCGTTTGGAGTACAGCATTGTATGGTAGTGATACATGGACTGTGGGAAAACCGGAAATGAAGAGAGTCGAAGCATTTGAGATGTGGTGTTACAGAAGAGTGTTGAAAATTAGGTGGACTGATAAAGTAAGGAATGAGGAGGTTCTTCTCAGGATCGGCGGGGAAACGAATATGTGGAAAAACACTGACAAGAAGAAGGGACAGGATGGTAGGACATCTGTTAAGGCATGACAGAGTAACTTCTTTGGTACTAGAGGGAGTCGTGACGGATAAAAATCGTAGAGGAAGACAGAGATTGGAATACATGAAGCAAAAAATTGAGGATGTGGGTTGTAATTGCTGCTCCGAGATGAAGGGGTTGGCACGAGACAGCAGTTCGTGGCGGGTAGCATCAAACCAGTCACAAGACTGACGACTCGGAAAGAAAAATGTGAAAAAAGATGTGAGATTGTTGTTAAATACTTTCAGTCAAAGGAAATGGCTGCCAGAGTGTTAACTAAACCATCTGCTCGAGAGCAACACACGTATCGTGTTCATAAGATGAAGTTGTCGTTAGCTTTAGTAGTAGTGTTGTTTTGTTGGTAATCTGACTGCGTATTTCTTCTTTCTCCTTGGTTTCTACGAAATGTGGACTATCTTCGAGAAGTAGTTCCTGTTTATGTGTGTACCATATAATACATTGTCTGTGAATACAAATATTAAGAACAATGTAGTCATTATTTATGTTCGTTATCACCCACCTCGTTCGGCTAACAGAAAGGGCAGTGCAAGATGCTTTCAATGAAAGCCAGCGAAACGTTTCTGAGAATGTACGTTTGGAACGCAGCATTTTATGGCAGTGAAACATGGACTGTGGGAAAATCAGAACAGAAGAGAAGAAAAGAGAAGCATTTGCAATGTGATGTTGAAAATTAGGTGGACTGATAGGGTAAGGAACGAGGAGGTTCTCAGAAGAATCGGTGAGGAAAGGAATATATGGAAAACAGCTGTGCTTTCTTTCTAAAAAAAAGTTTGAGGGTACTCCGACATTGGATATAATGCATCGAAAATTATTTATAACCGAAGCATGGGATACCACCCGTCTACTTTTAGCCATAACGTTATCAACATGTCGAACTAAAAACAAAAAAAAGTATCGGACTCTTCAGTTCACATGTGATCAAATGAAGCTGGCGATACCGAGGAACACACAAACGTACAAGAGAATGTGGTATCGAACACTTGCAACGAAAGACAGGACACACTGTAAAAAAAAATGGCTCTGAGCACTATGGGACTCAACTTCTGAGGTCATCAGTCCTCTAGAACTTAGAACTACTTAAACCTAACTAACCTAAGGACATCACACACATCCATGCCCGAGGCAGGATTCGAACCTGTGACCGCAGCGGTCGCGCGGTTCCAGACTGTAGCGCCTAGAACCGCTCGGCCACAACGGCCGGCGACACGCTGTAAAACTTCGCACCAACCGACAAGAACGGAACAACAAACGCAAACGAATAAAGAACAACAAAACAAAGATGGCAATGAATCGCGAAGGTTCATGGTAGCGGGACCGTGGAGACATCTACCGGTAGCTCGGCGTTTGAGCGTACGCATATCCGTTTAGCACTACCAACACCCACTATTAGCGGGCGAGGGCACTACATGCTTGTCGAACTGGCTGGCAGCGATTCAGTGGTCGAGAACGGTTGCCGCAGCTTCGAAATGCTTGAAACAGTCAATGACATCGCTTTTCCCACCAAAAACTGCACTGGTATCGTTCGTATTGCAATTACCAACACAAAAGAACGAAATAAATATCTACATCCGTGAAATAAATCTTTGGCACTTTTCCAAGTTCTCAACATCGTAAAAAAATTTCTTTGGCGACGGAAAAGTTTAGGGCTACGCATCCCCCAGCGTTCCCCCAGAAAAACAGCACTGGAAAACAGTGAGTAGACGAAGGGCCAGGATCATAGAACACGTGTTCGTGGCGGCCCACACCACATCAGTGGAAAGACTGATGACCTACAGAAAAAAATGAGGAAAGGTCGTTGTGACGTACCCCACTAGGCAGTGGCCGGCGGTCAGCACGTATCTGTCGTTGATGAGGGAGCCGCCGCAGTTCATGAAGCCGTTGTACAGGATGGCCACCATCCAGGGGAAGATGTGCGGCGGCGCCTGAAAGCCGCCGACGATGCGCGTGTCGATCACGTCCGACCCCGAGATGCCACACTCTGGCGCAAATAAAACCATTTGCAGCTAATGTTTCACAAATAAAATGTAAAATTCTGATATTAATACAACATAAAAAACTGGTTTAGTAAGATAAACACGTGTGATAACAGCGAGGAAACAATGTCGTGTTACGAGATGTACACTACTTGCCATTAAAATTGCTATACCAAGAAGAAATGCAGATGATAAACAGGTATTCATTGGACAAATATATTGTACTAGAAATGACATGTGATTACATTTTCACGCAATTCGGGTGCATAGATCCTGAGAAATCAGTACCCAGAACAACCACCTCTGGCCGTAATAACGGTCTTGATACGTCTGGGCATTGTGTCAAACAGAGCTTGGATGGCGTGTACAGGTACAGCTCCCATGCAGCTTCAACACGAGACCACAGTTCATCAAGAGTAGTGACTGGCGTATTGTGACGAGCCAGTTGCTCGGCCACCATTGACCAGACGTTTTCAGTTGGTGAGAGATCTGGAGAATGTGCTGGCCATGGCAGCAGTCGAACATTTTCTGTATCCAGAAAGGCCCGTACAGGACCTGCAACGTGCGGTCGTGCGTTATCCTGCTGAAATGTTGGGTTTCGAAGGGATCGAATGAAGGGTAGAGCAACGGGTCGTGACACTTCTGAGATGTAACGTCCACTGTTCAAAGTGCCACCAATGCGCACAAGAGGTGGTCGAGACGTGTAATCAATGGCACCCCATACCATCACGCCGGGTGATACGCCAGTATGGCGATGACGAATACATGCTTCCAATGTGCGTTCACCGCGATGTCACCAAACACGGATGTGACCATCACGATGCTGTAAACAGAACCTGGATTCACCCGAAAAAATGACGTTTTGCCATTCGTGCACCCAGGTTCGTCGTTGAGTACACCATCGCAGGCGCTCCTGTCTGTGATGCAGCGTCAAGGGTAACCGCAGCCACGGTCTCCGGGCTGATAGTCCATGCTGCTGCAAACGTCGTCGAACTGTTCGTGCAGATGGTTGTTGTCTTGCAAACGTCCCCATCTGTTGACACAGGAATCGAGACGTGAGTGCACGATCCGTTACAGCCATGCGGATAAGGTGCCTGTCATCTCGACTGCTAGTGATACGAGGCCGTTGGGATCCAGCACGGCGTTCCGTATTACCCTCCTGAGCTCACTGATTCCATATTCTTCTAACAGTCATTGGATCTCGACCAACGCGAGCAGCAATGTCGCGATACGATAAACCGCAATCGCGATAGGCTACAATCCGACCTTTATCAAAGTCGGAAACGTGATGGTACACATTTCTCCTCCTTACACGAGGCACCACGACAACGTTTTACCAGGCAACGCCGGTCTACTGCTGTTTGTGTATGAGAAATCGGTTGGAAACTTTCCTCATGTCAGCGCGTTGTAGGTGTCGCCTCCGGCGCCAACCTTGTGTGAATGCTCTGAAAAGCTAATCATTTGCATATCACAGCATGTTCTTCCTGTTGCTTAAATTTCGGGTCTGTAGCACGTCATCTTCGTGGGGTAGCACTTTTAATGGCCAATAGTGTATGTGCAACGGGAATGTCGTATCTCGTTTTGTATTGGATCCTAATATGATAACAAATAACTTTATGACGCACCAATTATTTACGGTTAATACTCAGTATTTAACAGCGTGGGTTTAGCGTTTTAGTGATGTACTATCTGGCCAGAACTATCTGGTCATCTCTAAGTAATGCGGATTTGACCATTAGATGTCACGAGATCACAGGAAATGGACTCACCAGTATAAAAGGAAACGGAAATACTAGTATCAGTAGAAAATCTGCAATAGAGAAGCTGCGGAATGGATCGGTGAGTGGAGCTCAATAACTTCGAATGTGAACTAGTTATTGGATCTCATCTGTATAACATATTGGTCAGGGACATTTCAACACTTATAATGCTGCCCAAGTGACTTTTGGTGATGTGATTGCGTGAGTGTGAAGCAGAAACGCGAAGCAACAACCGCAGCTAAACCAAGACCAGGTAAATCTCAAGTACCACCGGCAACAGGGACCGTGGAACATTGCGGAGGGTGGTTTGTAAGAAATCGCATGAAAACAGCGCAAGGAATCACTCGTGAGTTTATGTGCCACCAGCAACCCAGCAAGTGCAGTGACTGGCCATAAGGTGTTAAAAGCAACGGGGTACATTTCTCCAGCCAGTCCTAGGCAGCGCTTGAGGTGGTATAAAGGACGGGGCCACTGGTCAGTGAGCGACTGTTAACGAGTGACTTGGAGCGATCGTTCAATAACTAATGCAACACATTTCTTTTCTGAAAGCAAGTTGGTTTTATTTACGAGCGCAGCACACCACATTATTCCCCTCTCTTTTTGCTAAAAATCTCTATATTTCAGCCGCGCGGGGTAGCCATGCGGTCCAGGGCGCCTCGCAACGGTTTGCGCGGCTCCCTCCGTCGGAGGTTCGAGTCCTCCCTTGGGCATGGGTGTGTGTGTTGTCCTTAGGGTAAGTTAGGTTAAGTTAGATTAAGTAGTGGCACCGATAGCCTCATCAGTTTGGTCCCATAGAACTTACCACAAATATCCAGTTACCTATTTTTCAACATAATCTCCTTTCAATGCGACGGCCTTACGCCAACCTACTATGAGGGCCTGTATGCCCGTGTGACACCATCCCGCTAGTCGACGTCGGAGCCAACGCTTTGCTGCACCAGTGTCCTTCCCATCATCCACCTACTACTTCCCGTGGAGTGCGTCCTTAGTTGGGCCAAACAGATGGAATTTTGGAGGTTCGAGATCCGAGCTGTAGGGTGGATGGGGAAGAACAGTCCGATGATGTTTTCTGAGCTCCTGATGGGTGCGCAGAGCTGTGTCAGGTCTTGCGTAGTCATGGAGAACGAGAAGTCTTCAATTTCTTGAGGGTAGCACGGTACAATTCTGTGTTGATCGTTCCACCACGATGGAGGACATCAAAAAGAATAACTCCTTCAGAGTCCCAGAAGACCGGACGAGAGTATGGCTTTGAAGTTTTTCTTTGGAGAAGAGGTGGTGTGTCGCTTTGTTCCTGGCTCAAAGTGATGAACCCATGTTTCATCACCTGTGACAATATTCGACAAAAATTTTCACGGTTAGCCTCATAGCGCGCAAGTAGTTTCTTCGTAGCTCTTTATGGTCTTCTGCTAGGCGGCGAGGAACCCAATGGGCATACATCTTTCAGTAGCCTGACTGGTGGACGTGTGTGGCAGCATTGTCAACAGAGACGTCCAGTTGAGCAGGGAGGTGTTTGTTATCTGTCGATCACCTCGAATGAGAGCGTCCGCATCTTACCAACACTGCGATGCTCTGGTTTCCCACCAAAAGAAACTCAGTGACTGCTCTCTGCTTGGAACGTGCCTCCGTTACAGAGGACATTTTGAAGGCTACGTATAGCGCCTCTACGTATCGGAACTTCGTGAAATTATAGGAACTGAAGCGGGAATATTCAAGGATGTGCCACAACAAACTCTGCATTTTTTCGAACGAAACTGACCGAGAAAAAAAAGTGTTGGGGTGTTTTTTGTATCAAGAAGGCGCTAAATGCAGAACGATAGTCTAAGAAAACATTTCTCGGCATTGTGTACTGAGGAACAGTTCGTAGACGACGACTGCTTATATCAACATGACAATGGACCCTGACATAAACAAACATTTCTACTTGATAAGTTCAAGAAATTAAAGTGTTTGGTGAGCCTCAAGATTCTCTACTTGAACGTGATCTTATTTTTTGGTCAAAAATTTGGGTGACGTCAGTGCGTAAAAGGAGAGCGCTTTCTTCAACGCTTCAATAACCAGCCGGCCGCTGTGCCCGAGCGGTTCTAGGCGCAGTCTGCAACCACGCGGCTGCTACTGTCGCAGGTTCGAATCCTGCCTCGGGCATAGATGTGTGTGATGTCCTTAGGTTTACGTAGTTCTAAGTCTAGGGCGCTGATGACCTCAGATATCAAGTCCCATAGTGCTTAGGACCGCTGCAATAACAATATGGCGGGAGATCACTGTTGTTCATTTTACACAGGTTTACAACAGATAATTCTGCAGAGGAAAAAATTCTGTTAGATGTTTTAAGGAGAAGAGAGAACGGCAATATAAGGCTTCGTAATGAAAAGGTGGAAAAATTTGGAAGTTAGTGGTAAGGGCTATCGGATCAAACTGTTAAGGTCATCGGTCCGTAGGCTTACGCACTACTTAATCTAACTTAACCTAACTTATGCTAAGGACAACATACACACCCATGCCCGAGGTAGGACTCGAACCTCCGACGGGGGCAGCCGCGCGAACCGTGACGAGGTACCTCACACCGTACGGCTACCCCGCGTGGCAGGAAAAGGTGTTTCGGGTAATATATTTCAATAAGTTCTTTCGTTCGTACTGAAAAATTACGTTCATATTTTTGGTTAATTTTCCTGTTTATAACGATGTCATATTGCGAGGAAACTACATGATAGAAGAAAGACATTTGTGGATTAAGCCTTGTCTAAGAAAAAGTGATAAAAATATTTTAATATTGGTCTGTGTTATGAATGAAAGGACCGGCAGATATCATAGCGGTGTTTAGGGTGAGAACGACTTTCGCCAGTGTTTTGTGTCTTGTTTACAAAACAGAACTCTAAAAAGTTAGTCGGTGCTAGGAAGGTATGAAATATTGGTGGGTGGGTGTATGTGTGTGGCGGGGAAGGGGGTGTTAATCATGGACAAGAAACTTTTACCTCTAGGTACATGTAATAAAATGGACACAGCCTTCAGTGAGAAAGTTTCATTGGCGTTACACGGGGTGTGTGCAAGAAAAGTGTGACATCTTGAGGTAGTATTGGTCAAAACTAGAAGAAAATTCCCGTAATTGTATGTTCGGAAACCAATACCTGTTGAGATACGGGTCGTTTTGGCTGTGCTACGTAATGTGCAGCATTCGTTGGTATAGGTTGGTATATAATGTTGCAGTTACTTTCACGTGTCTGAATGGTTATAATTTTCAGGACACTGATGGTGGTGCCGGTACCAACCATAGCGAAGCAATGGTTTTGGGATTACAGTTGTACACCTTGCCTTTTATATAGCGTCACAAAAAGGAGTCGCATGTGTTCAGATCCGGAGAATATGGCGGCCAGTCGAGGCCCATGCCAGTGGCCTCTGGGTAACCCAGAGCCAGAATGCGGTCCCCAGAGTGCTGCCCATACTCTACATCAGGAGAACAAGATTAGTGATTCCGTGCAGTGTGAAAACTCAGTACTATAAAAAATGCAATGGAGACCTTCTACTCCACGAGGGAAATGACAGACATTGTATTCAGTTATGGATTATGACGAACTATGTCCAAAACGCGCCATTCCATCCAAAATTGTGTTCGGAGGGCTATTCCAGCGACTTGAAGACTGGACCATTCGCAGCAATGGCAACTGACGGATGGATAATTCGCGTATTTCCCACGACGGAGGTGGAGACGTAGATATTAGATATGTAGAGGACGACCTTGAAACATAGGTGCGAAGAGCTGGATTTGTTGTAGATATCACCATACTCTTGTGTGGCCCCCTCAACACAATAAGTTGCTTTATCCCTACCATATGAAACGCGTACAAGCTCTTTGGCCAGAAGAACACCTTGCCCGACTACAATTCTGCCAATGGCTTCTAAACAGGTTGCTGAAGATCCGCAGTTCGCTGCCTACTTTTATGAAGCAAAATTTACATGAGATGTCGTAGTAAAATACCAAAATACACACTTGTGGGCAATGCAAAACCTCGAGCAATCTTGTGGGTGAAGCGTTAGGATCGCTTCGTTATCAGTATGGGCAGGAATTGTCGGTGATAGACTCATAGGGTCATACACTTTACCAACCACATCGACAAGTGATATGTATCACCAATTTCTTTGTAATGGATTACTGTCGCTGTTGGAGGACGTTACCCTTGCAGAAAAACAACGACTGTAGTTCGTACGACGGCACTCCAGACCATTTTCTATGTATCATGCGACAGTACCTTACCGCAGTGTTCCGTGGGAGATGAATTGGTCGAACACGTTCAGTAAGAAGGCTTCTCAGTTCACCGGACATGAATTCGTTTGATCTATGGCTCTGGGGACGTTTAAAGGCGTTGGTGTCTGTCCAATCCATCGACAATGTGCAGATGTTGGGAGAGCGTGTGACGAATGCAAGTGGCGTAATGACAAAAGAGCAAGGTGTATCTTAAAGAACGTGCGAGTCACCGTGAAGGAAAGAAAGGAAGCAATATTATACAATTGCGTAGGCTTCTGCGGCCAGAGTCAGTCGACATAAATGTTTTCTGGGTATGGTGCCGCGTCATATTGCATAAAACTACTGCAGGTGAAAAGCGGCCACGGCTGCAGCGGCCTTCTTCCGGGTCTACTGGTGCGTTCTGAATATACAGGGTGATTCAAAAAGAATACCACAACTTTAAAAATGTGTATTTAATGAAAGAAACATAATATAACCTTCTGTTATACATCATTACAAAGAGTATTTAAAAAGGTTTTTTTTCACTCAAAAACAAGTTCAGAGATGTTCAATATGGCCCCCTCCAGACACACGAGCAATATCAACCCGATACTCCAACTCGTTCCACACTCTCTGTAGCATATCAGGCGTAACAGTTTGGATAGCTGCTGTTATTTCTCGTTTCAAATCATCAATGGTGTCTGGGAGAGGTGGCCGAAACACCATATCCTTAACATACCCCCATAAGAAAAAATCGCAGGGGGTAAGATCAGGGCTTCTTGGAGGCCAGTGATGAAGTGCTCTGTCACAGGCTGCGAACAAATGCTTGCTGGATGCGTGCATTTCGAACGAAGTATGGTGTAGAACCTCCTGATAGGTGGTGTATTAAACGTTGGTATAAACACGCTGAACAACTGTCGTCGATTCACTTCTGCCGTACTCAATAACACAAAAAGCTTTCTGTTGAGCGGTCGCCATCTTAGTATCAACTGACGCTGACGCCTAGTCAACAGCGCCTCAAGCGAACAAATGTACAACTAAATGAAACTTTATAGCTCCCTTAATTCGCCGACAGATAGTGCTTAGCTCTGCCTTTTGTCGTTGCAGAGTTTTAAATTCCTAAAGTTGTGGTATTCTTTTTGAATCACCCTGTATAGTCCCTTATATTTTTGTATTACTGACCACTGCCCATTCCATTAGGTCATAATTTTGAAAACGTAGTTCATTTTATTGGTCACTTAAGGAGGAAGGAGGGGGAACTCTATTTTCATAGGTTACTGCGGTGGAGGGAGAGCGTAACCCGTGTTGTCTGTTGGCTCTTGTGTTATATGCCATGACTGGTGGTCACTGGCGAATGAAAAGTTGGCTCCTGTTTACCAAGTGCTGGACGTCGGCCGCGCGGCGGCAGTTTCTCGCCGGTAGTGCTCGCGCCTCGTGATGACAAAGTTGTGTGGATTGACTGATGGCTGCAGCCATTGGCTAGAAACGTTGTGCGTAGCCACTGAAGCCCAGGTGTTATCTTTTGAGTATCACTTAGGAGCTACGCACAGATTGCCAAAGAACGGATGACCGAGTTCTTCTGTGCTGGGTGGTGGCACGATTGAGCATGCAGATACCTGTCTGTATGTGTAGGCTTGCGATGTACTCTGTGCCCCAGTGTGCCCTCCGTTGCCCTGTATACTTCGAAGTCTAGAAACGGAATTGCACCATTCTTTGCGTGAACTGCATCTACCTGTGCATGTTGTACAAATATTCATGAAACTTGTGTAACTCCGTTTAACCATGAGGTCATATAACGAACGTGTCGTTCACGTATCTGAACCAGCAACGTGGACGAAAAGGAGCTGAACCAAGGGCTGTTGCTTCAAAGACTTCCATGAGTATGTCGGCTGCCAGCGGAGGTAGGGAAGACTCCTTTGCTACGCCGTCTGTCTGCTCGTAGTATTTTCCTTGCCGTTTGAAGTGCGTTGAAGTCAGGCACAGTTCAACCAGGTCGCATACGTCTAGCGGGACATGCTCTTGAAGAATGCGGATAGTATCGTTTACTGGCACGTTAGTAAATAGTGACTTCACGTCAAAGCTGACGGTCAAAGGAACCGTGACCGAAACGTTGGTTTTCTCCAGCAGTAGTTTTATACAATACGACGCGGTACATACCCAGAAAACTTTCATGTCGAAACAAGATTAGTGTTTAACGTCCCATCGAGAACGACGTCATTGAAGACGGAGCACACGCTCAGATTAGTGAAGTCTAGGGAAGAAAAAATCGCCGGCCGTGGTGGCCAAGCGGTTAAAGGCGCTACAGTCTGGAACCGCGCGGCCGCTACGGTCGCAGGTTCGAATCCTGCCTCGGGCATGGATGTGTGTGATGTCCTTAGGTTAGTTAGGTTTAAGTAGTTCTAAGTTCAAGGGGACTGATGACCTTAGAAGTTAAGTCCCATAGTGCTCAGAGCCATTTGAACCATTTGGAAGAAAATTGGTCGTGCCATTTCAAAGGAACCATCCAGCATTTGCCTTCATCGAATAAGGAAAACAGTGCGAAACGTAAATGTGAATCGTCATCGTAAAGTGCTGTGCCTCATACTGTGCAACAGTGTTATATTAAGGAACTTTCCTTACTTCTTCCTCAATAAATTATAATATTGAGTTATCCTTATTTTTATCTCAATTTTGTTTCCTGCTATTTACGTTGTGTAAATTTTAACAAGCATCCTTTCCATAACAGAAACGGACATTTTCACCAACTCAAGGCGCTCGAAAGCAAACAAAGTAATATGTACTTGCATAGTGCGTTTGAAGATTGAACGACCACACGACTTTACGCCTATGTCGAGAGTTAAAGTCCAAATTTCTGCGTAGTGAGTCACGCAGTGAGGCATGAGTCAAGTGTTGATTGTGATGCATTCGCAGGATGAGTACGTTAAGCTCGGCGGTCCTCTCGGTGCTACTCGAGACTAGTAATTTTTCTACAGCCACCAGCTTTCACACGTCCCACAATTTCCGTAACTTACGGGCCGGTGGTTTGTGACAGGGATCGCGGTTATGACTGAAACAACCGGTTTCCGGGTATATCGGTTTCTTTCATCTCCAGTTTATCGTTACTGTCAAGAACGCTCAAAATAACCGGTTCCTGAAACAACCGATTTTCGGTTTTTTATGCCAGCAATAAACGTACACATTGAAGAAAGATTGAAAAATTCTAATTTTCTTCTGATTTTTATACTATACTTTTCAAGATACGTAGACTCAAAGTATCGAGCGAAATAGGTAACTTGAAAGAAAGCTTAGTCGCTCCACCATCCACTGCTTTTCTCGAAAAGTTTTTTTTGGGGGGGGGGGGGGTTGAATAGTACCAGTTTTCTCCTACAGGTTCTAAATTTTAAATCTCTGCTCAGAGATCATACTATAATCGAGGATCATATCAATATTTTGATTTGTATTGGAACTTACACTGGTTTACCCACATGGATATATGTTTTATTTTTTCTGTTTTCATCCAGTCATTCGCGTAAGTAGTTTACGGCAAAGATCAAAACGCGGTATGCCCGCAGCAATAAAGCCTGTGGAGCTAGCGAAAAAGAAGATGAGCATAAACTTTCTTACGTTTGTAAAAACTCCTATCGGTTCTTTCGTTGATCTTGTACTGTCTGTCCTTTCCCCTCCGTAATAGAAAGAGGACGAGGTTTTCTGTTTAGTTCACAAATAATGTGAACTACATTAATTCTTATAGTACGAAGTCAACTCCATTTACTAGTTCCTTGTTTCACCTGATCTTTCTGCGTTACCGATATCTGTAAGATTCGGAGAAGCAAGAAATTCAATCAGAGAAAGTTGGACGCCGTAACATTCTCACAAAGGAAAACTGGAGATAAATAACTTCAAGGCGCGAAGAACTACCATCTAATAATCCAATGTTATATGTCAGAGATTTGTCGTGCAAACGAAAAATTATAAGCTTGACTGCCCGGAGTGAGCTTCGACGGGCGTAAATTATTAGCCGAGACACGTTCCCGAGTGAACTCACTATTGTCGCGCCTCTTGTGCGCCGCCAGCAAATTTCCATCGCAATAATTATTCTTCAAATTATTAATTAACCAGTAGAACTGGTTACTGTTTCTAGGACTGGGCCAGATATATTAGACAGATGCGATAATTAAATGGTATAAAACATGTTGTGTAACATTCTATTGTATTTGTTTGATTGGAATAACATTATCGAGAGAAGATCATGGGCAAACAACGCGTGGTATGCATAAATCTGAAATGGTTAACTGGAGGATGTACCAATAACATTTAAGAAGATCCTCTAATAAGGTAGGAAAGAACTCCAACTTCCAGCTCGCATAATTGCGCTTGGTAACGCCTAGATCGAAAGTAGTATCAGTACCTTAACCTATCCAGTCATAAATTTGAACCATTCTTTTAAAAGCAATAGAGATTAGGGTTGATATTATTTTGATTTTCTTGAAATGTGGATACAAAAATCATTAACAGCAACAATAAGCCATAGTAATGGCGCAGAATACTGAATACATCATGAACTGATCGGGAAAATTCTCGCAACCAGTTTCAAGATTAAAATTCAGTTTCATTTCACATTTGTGTTGTTGTTGTGGTCTTCAGTCCAGAGACTTGTTTGATGCAGTCCTCCATGCTATTCTATCCTGCGCAAGCTTTTTCATCTCCAAGTAACTACTGCAACTTACATCCTTCTGAATCTGCTTAGTATATTCATCTCTTGGTCTCCCTCTATGGTTTTTACCCTCCACGCTGCCCTCCAGTACTAAATTGGCGATCCCTTGATGCCTCAGAACATGTCCTACCAACCACATTCACATTTATAACTTCAAAAAATTTACAAAATGGAACCAGTTAAGATGGTTGTGCCGACTAAGGAAAATAGTGTAGAAATACAAAATGTCGCCGCAATGAGTGCGACGACAAATGATAGTCTCACCGAAAATGTCGATCATATCGACGACAGCCGGGAATACTACACAAATTGAGTTTATAGTGATGACAAAAAATGTCTTACGTCATGACGCTACAACGCTCACGGTAGACGAGACTAATTTTCAAATCTCACCGAGAAGCATTTACTCCCATGAAGCGAGTGAAAGACGCGCTAGTGCGGAATCAGTAAATTATAGTTTCTCCATGTGAGTTGGACTTGTTTCAAATGTGAAGGAACAAGATACAGTAGGTACACAGGACACCATTGCATGGTCGACGCATTCAATGCAGGGTATGTACAAAGGCCTCACTGACCTAATGGAGAATTCGTTTCATAATTTTCCTAAGCAACACCCCGTAAAACTTGACGACAATTTTGTGATTTTAAAGCTGAACAAAAGCAAACACTTGATGATTTTAAGAATGACCTATCAGAGAGGTTAGATAATGTAACCCAAAGTCTACGCACTGACCTTTGTAATGATTTGACATAAAACTTGCGGATATGGGGATGACACTAAAGGTGGAATTATTCTCTGATTTGTTTCAGGAGATAAACAAGCTAGATCAAAGAAGTGTCATCTATAGACGAGGCACAAGAGGAAATGTTAGGTAAGCTAAAGGTCATGGGTGACGTGCAGACATAGACGCAAGAGGCTCAGTCGGAAATCTCAAAAAGTTTAGGAATTATGACAGGTACTGTTAGTGTTAACTGGAATACTCTCTTTCAAATTCTGAAGGTGGCAGGTATAAAATACAGGGAGCGAAAGGCTATTTACAATTTGTACAGAAATCAGATGGCAGTTATAAGAGTCGAGGGGCATGAAAGGGAAGCAGTGGTTGGGAAAGGAGTGAGACAGGGTTGTAGCCCCTCCCCGAAGTTATTCAATCTGTATATTGAGCAAGCAGTAAAGGAAACAAAAGAAAAATTAGGAGTAGGTATTAAAATTCATGGAGAAGAAGTAAAAACTTTGAGGTTCGCCGATGACGTTGTAATTCTGTTAGAGACAGCAAAGGACTTGGAAGAGCAGTTGAACGGAATGGGCAGTGTCTTGAAAGGAGGATATAAGATGAACATCAACAAAAGCAAAACGAGGATAATGGAATGTAGTCAAATTAAATCAAATGCTGAGGGAATTAGATTAGGAAATGAGACACTTAAAGTAGTAAAGGAGTTTTGCTATTTGGGGAGCAAAATAACTGATGATGGATATAAAATGTAGACTGGCAATTGCAAGGAAAGCGTTTCTGAAGAAGAGAAATTTGTTAACATCGAGTATAGATTTAAGTGTCAGGAAGTCATTTATGAAAGTGTTTGTATGGAGTATAGCCATGTATGGAAGTGAAACATGGACGATAAAAGTTTGGACAAGAAGAGAATAGAAGCTTTCGAAATGTGGTGCTACAGAAGAATGCTGAAGATAAGGTGGGTAGATCACGTAACTAATGAGGAGGTATTGAATAGGATTGGGGAGAAGAGAAGTTTGTGGCACAACTTGACTAGAAAAAGGGATCGGTTGGTAGGACATGTTTTGAGGCATCAAGGGATCACAAATCTAGCATTGGAGGGCAGCATGGTGGGTAAAAATCGTAGAGGGAGACCAAGAGATGAATACACTAAGCAGATTCAGAAGGATGTAGGTTGCAGTAGGTACTTGAAGATGAAGAAGCTTGCACAGGATAGAGTAGCATGGAGAGCTGCATCAAACCAGTCTCAGGACTGAAGACCACAACAACAACAACAACTGGTAGTGAGTTGCAGTCTCTATGTAAAGATTTGCGGAAAGAAGTACAAGAGCTCTCGGTAAAGCGGAATAATTTAGATTTGGATACTAAGTGCATAAAGAAAACACAAGCAAAAATCGAAAAGGAGGTGAAGAATTTAAATGACAGAGCCGGAGCGGGAATGCTAGATAAGGGTACAACTCTCGCACAGAAGCTCGTACGAGAGTGTAAGACCTATGTCGAAGCAGTTGAAGAAGCAGTAAAGGAAAGGGAAAAAGAATTGATTTCTAGGATTGAGCTAGGCGTAAAGGTAGCGGAAGAGAAGTTGCAGAGAAATATTATTAATGTTGTGGAAGTCACAAGAGAGACGCCAACAGCAATCAGTCAGGTGCAGTCGGGGAGGATGGACAGCGATAATACTTAACAATCATTCTTGTTTGAAAATAGAGACAGCATTGGTCGTATATTTTTATTATCGCAAAATCGATTTTCTGTCACTGAGTGACCATCTTCAGTGCTGTATTATATAACTTAAATTAGTAAGCACTGGTGTCAATAAGCTTACGGCAATCTATGCGATAATAAAAATATACGACCAATGCTGTCTCTCTTTTCAAGTATACCCATTATCTGGTCGTAGTGCACAGGACACTACGGAGTCGCCAATCAATATAATCATTCTTATGCTTGAAATGATAATTAAATGGACACCCTAGCTGCAAGCAGGCGTTGATACACTTCGTTGGGGACTTGTTGAAAATGTGTGCCCCGACCGGGACTCGAACCCGAGATCTCCTGCTTACATGGCAGACGCTCCATCCATCTGAGCCACCGCGCTTCTTATGCTTACTCGACTCGATTGATCTAATATACGAGTATAAAAAGGGGCCATCGCAGCCACAGAATATTAACACGTAGTGTGCGTCTCCGCAAAATAGTCAACAGCAGAATGTCAACGGTGGCAATAACCAACACGGTTTGCACCCGTATGTCCGTGCAACAACAAAAATACAAGAAGTAATTATGGTAACGGGGGAAACCAAAAGTACAAGAGAACTTTAAAAGAAAATCACAAACAGAATTACAATAGACCGGCTTATACCGAACAGATGGTCTATGACCAACAAGTTCACAACGCACCCACAGCAGGTGACAATAGCCTATCCAGTAACTGGCAGGAACCGACCGCAAATAGACACCTCGGCAGTCTTCCATCAAAATAACAACTGTGTATCCAGTGAGGGGCAAGGTCAAGGAGAATTTAATTCCGGGGCAATATAGGACACGAACTGGCGAGGTCAAACCCACAACGTGCAGATAGCTAAGGTTACGCACAATGAAGAGGCTAACACCCCGACTAATGAGGAAAACTCGAACAGGTCGCGATAAGGCCCCATTCGCAGACCAATAAAAGGGATGTGGGCATGCCGTTAATTCCAAATTAATTTCTCAGAATTCCTTAAGTTCATCTACTTCGTGACCATCAATCCTGATAAGTTTCTCGCTGTTCTCGTTTCTGCTACTTCTCATTACTTTCGTATTTCTCCGATTTCCTCTCAGTCCATATTCTGTACTCATTAGACTGTCCATTCCACTCAGTAGATCATGCAATTCTTCTTCACTTTCATTCAGGATAGCAATATCATTAACGAATCGTATCACTGATACCCCCTCACATTGTATTTTAATTCCACTCTTGAACCTTTCTTTTATTTCCATCATTGATTCTTCGATGTAAAGATTGAACGGTAAAGGGGAAAGATTACATCCCTGTTTTATACCCTTTTTAATCTGAGCTTTTCCTTCTTGATCGTTCAGTCTTATTATTCCCTCTTTGTTCTTGTACTTATTGTGTATTACCCGTCTCTCCCTATAGCTTACCCCTATTTTTCTCAGACGTTCGAACATCTTGCACCATTTTACATTATCGAACGCTTTTCTAGGTCGACAGATCCTATTAAAGTGTCTTCATTTTTCTTTAGTCTTGCTCCCATTATCAATCGCAACGTCAGAACTGCCTCTCTGGTGCCTTTACCTTTCCTAAAGCCAAACTGATGGTCCTCTAACACATCCTCAATTTTCTTTTCCATTCTTCTGTATATTATTCTTGTCAGCGACATGGATGCTTGGCCTATTAAGCTGATTTTCCGATAATTCTCGCACTTGTCAGCTCCTGTAATCTTCAGTATTGTGTGGATGATGCTTTTCCGAAAGTCAGACGGTATACTGTCAGACTTATACATTCTGCACACTAACGTGAATAACCGTTTTGGTGCCACTTCCACTAATGACTTTAGAAATTCTGATGGAATGTTATCGATCCGTTCTGCCTTGTTTGAAGTCCTCCAAAGTTCTCTTAAATTCTGATTCTGATACTGGACTCCCAATCTCTTCTAAATCGTCTGCTGTTTTTTCTTCTATCACCTCAGACAAATATTCCCCCTCATAGAGGCCTTCGATATACTCTTTGCACATATCCGCTCTCTCTTCTGCGATTTGCAGTGGAATTCCCGTTGCACTCGTAATGTTGCCACCCTTGTTTTTAATTTCACCGAAGGTTGTTTTGACTTTCCTATACGTTGAGTCAGTCCATCTGACAATCATTTCTTTTTCGACTTCTTCACATTTTTCATGCAGCCTTCCTTCTACTATCAATTTATTTTATTCCTTGGCGACTTGTGTTTCTGTATTCCTGAATTTCCCTTGACGTTTTTGTACTTCCTTCTTTCATTGATCAACTGAATTATTTCTTCTGTTATCTTAGTTTCTTCGTAGTTACCTTCTTTGAACCTATGTTTTCTTTTCCAGCTTCTGTGATTGCCCTTTTTAGAAATGTCCATTTCTCTTCAACTGTACTGCCTACTGGACTACTCTTTATTGCTGTATCTACCGCCTTAGAGAACTTCAAGCATATCTCGTCATTCCTTAGTACTTCCGTTTGAGTATTTATTGTTCCTGACTAATCTCTTAAATTTCAGTGTACTCTTCATCACACGTACATTGTGATCTGAGACAGAATCCATTACATCGGCTCTCAGCAGCGCTCGCGCGAGGTGCCATGTTACGGAGGGCGTGCATTATGGTGACAAAAGTCATGTGATAGCGATATGGACATATGCTGAGGGTGGTAGTATCGCTTTCACATGGTACTAATGGGCTGTGCGTTAGCGGAGCTGTCATTCGAACTCTGGTGATCGACGGGAATTAACAGTCTGAACGCGGATTGGTAGTTGGAGCTAGACTCATGGGACATTCAGTTTTTGAAATCGTTAGAGAAATCAATATTAAGAGACCCACAGTGTCAAGACAATACCAAATTTTAGGCATTACCAGTCACGATGGACAACCCAGTGGCCGACAACTTTTGCTTAACGAGCGAGAGCAGCGGCATTTGCGTAGATTTGTCAGTGATTACGTGCAAGCAACACTGCGTGAAATAACCACAGAAATGAATGTGGGACGTTAGGTCAGTGCGGCAAAATGTGGCGTTAATGGGCTACGGCAGCAGATGACCGACGAGAATGCCTTTGCTAACAGCGTGACATCGCATGCAGCATCTCTCCTCGGCTTGTGACTATATCGGTTGGACCCTAGACGACCGGAAATCAGCGGTTCTAGGCGCGCAGTCCGGAACCGCGCGACTGCTACGGTCGCAGGTTCGAATCCTGCCTCGGGCATGGATGTGTGTGATGTCCTTAGCTTAGTTAGGTTTAAGTAGTTCTAAGTTCTAGGGGACTGATGACCACAGATGTTAAGTCCCATAGTGCTCAGAGCCATTTGAACCATTTTGAACGACTGGAAAACCGTGGCCTGGTCAGAAGAGTCCAGATTTCAGTTGGTAAGAGTTGATGGTACGGTTCGAGTGTGGCGCAGATCCGTCGAAGCCGTGGACCGATGTTGTCAATAAGGCACTGGTGGTGGCTTCGTAATGACGTGGGTTGTGAAGGGACAGGGTCCTCTGGTTCAACTGAACCGATCATTGACTGGAAATATTTATGTTCGGCTACCTGGAGACCATTTGTAGCCATTCACAGACTTCATGTTCCCAAACAACGGTGTCATGTCATATCCGACACTGAATATAATGCAGCGAAAATTACTTATAACTGAAGCCTGGGATACTACCCGTCTGCTTTTAGCCATGACATCTTCAACATCATCATGGTAGCGGGACCGTAGAGATATCTATCGGTAGCTCGATGTTTGAGCGTACGCATATCCGTTTAGCACTACCATCGCCCACTTTCAGCGGGCGAGGGCACTGCATGCTTGTCGAACTTGCTGCCAGCGATTCAGTTGTCGAGAACGGTTGCCGCAGCTTCGACATGCTTGAAACAGTCAATGACATCGCTTTTCCCACCAAAAACTGCTCTGGTATCGTTCGTATTGCAACTAACAACACGTAAAAATGAAATAAAAAATTTACGTCCGTGAAATAAATATTTCGCACACTTCCAAGTTCTCAACATCGTAAAAAATTACTTTGTCGACGAAAAAGTTTAGGGGTACGCAACCTCCAGCGTTACCCCAGAAAAACAGCACTGGATGTCATTGCCCTTCAATTCGCGATTGATTTGAAGAACACTCTGGACAATTCTAGCGACGGATTTGGTCATCCAGACCGGCCGATATGAATCCCATCGAACATTTATGGGACGTAATCAAGAGATCAGTTTGTGCACAAAACCCTGCACCGGTAACACTTTCGCAATTATGGACGGCTAAAGAGGCAGCAGAGTTCAATATTTCTTTAGGGACTTCTAACGACTGGTTGAGGTTATGCTGCACTTCTCCGGGCAAAAGGAGGTCCGACCCGATATTAGGAGGTGTCCTACGACTTTTGTGATGTCAGTGTAACGTGAATTGTGGAGAGTGGTTCATGTGCTCTGTAGCTTGGCATTTCGCTCAGGTTGTGCTATAGTTCAATTCTTATATCTTGGCGGCTCGCACATGCCCGCCCAGACGCGGGAGATTGCTGCGTTGCCAGTTTGCAAATGACGCACGCGCCAAGAGAAGCAGCGCCATAGTATAGTATAGTTCGCAAACTTACGTTTAGGGGGGAGCGCGCAGTTTATGAAGTAAAGCCACCACGGCCGCATTAACCCTTACGCTGCTACAGAGACGTGCTCCCCGCATTCCGTGCTGTGCGCGATTTTGTCATCACTGTACTGCTCGTCTGTGCAGACACATGGTGTTCCCACTGATTTGACACACTTATCATTCGATTTCACAAAAACTATTTGGCCCAAAAATTTGATTTTTACACATCTTCTTGACTGATACCTTCCCCCCACAAATGCCTTAAATTTGTTTCGATGTTCAACGCAGTTATTCTACAGCATTAAATGTAGTAAACCATTGCACGAAATTTTGAAGAGTTTACAGAGGTAAAAGTCCATAGCGTATACTTTCCGTATGGTCGATTTTAGTTGCCACAATGTTGAGAATGAAATGTGTACAAGATACCTAAATTTCATATAAAATTTACTGTATAACAATATCTCATTTAATTTAAGTACCAGATAGGTGTCATATGCAATATTGAGAGATATTCCGTCTTTCACATCAGTAATAAAAGTTTTATTTACACTGGGCGCGTTTGGCTTTATTTTAAAGCACTTCAGTCAGTCAAAAGGAAGTAGACAAAATACATTAAATAAAACTGTGGACATACAAAAACATTAGGAGTTGAATATACTGTGTATCAGCGAAGTGCTCAGAGCTATGTCAAATATAATTTTTGTGTGTTGCACACACAAACAGCATTTATTTGCTAAAACACTGATCAGCCAACACAAACGTTGAATATTGTGTTACCGCAGCACAAAACTACGAAAGGTGACATGGCAATGGAGGAGACAAAATACTGTCTACTGAAGATTATAATAAAGAGGCAAAACACTAGAAATTTAAAAAAATTACATTCAAACAAATAAATTCATGAAGTAAGACACTTCGATATTGTTTTTAAATAAAGAAAATCTAAAGCACTGAACATGGTTTGAACTCAGAACTTTTAGCTTTTTTTTTTTTTAAATCTGATTTTGTTCGGTTTTGTTCGTTACATATGCTCGGGGCGGACATCGTAAGACACCCATTTTAGTTCGTTGTTGATCGTGAACTCAGTTTTTTTTTTTATTACAGAGGGCAATTAACCCTCTGACCGAACACGCTGAGCTACCGTGCCGGCGTCGCTTGGCAGCCAAACACCTTAACCATTATGCTAACATAGCTCGCAAATGAAGAGTGCTCCTGGAGGACTTTAAAATATTACGCAAAATATCGACAAACACTGTTGTTATGATTATGAATTACTCACGTTTCGTTGAAGTACAGTAGGAAATAAACAATTACCACTGTTCTTTATTGTGAAAAAGCGGTTCGTGAGAATGATACAAACACCTTTCCTTGCTATCGCCTGAATTAGGACGCATATTGCTTGTTTGGTTGAATTGAATCATAGAATATGAAGCAATTGGTATAAAGAATGCTTTTTCCAAACATTCTATAAAAGAAAGTCTTCTATCAAGACATTGCTTTTATTCAGTTACTTTATTTATGACTGAACGTTTCTAAAACTGAAGACACTCGTCCGTGCTCTGCACTGCAGTCGAGCTCTGGGAACGTCGTTCTCTGTTCATTGGCTGACTGTGTTTTGTGACGTCAGATGCGCAGAACGAACCTAAACTCGGCCGCCGTCGTAAATGACGCACACTATAGAAGTGGAGGAACAGGCAGAATCCGTTTCCCAGCAGCACCGGCGCAAAGAGCCAAGATACAGTGCGTGATTAGTACGCTGTTACGTTTGGTGGACTTACGGCACGGTTGGCGTTGCCAGTCGCTCGGCTTCCCGGTGCCGAGTGGCGGCAGGAGCATCTTCTGGGTGCGCCTGGGTGCCGGCACCGCCGCAGCCACGCCCTCCAGACCCGCCCTCGCCAGCACGCCCGAGTACTGCACAGTGGCAGGTGGCCGTCGCTGTTACATGCTCTGTGTTTCATTCAATATCAGGCTGGTGCATGAGTTCAAAACGTTTTTCCGTAAGACTATAAACACAACAGATACACATGACACAGACCTTAGTCATCAGTAATACGGGGCTATTCAAAAATAAGGAACAGATTTTAATCATTTATTGCTTCCAAACTACAAAACACATAAGAATTCTTCCAATCCATCTGTGGCATGAATCAGCAAACCGGTATTTAATAATATTAGTTGAAAACAGTCTTCGTTGCCATTTTAGTTCTTTTATCTATCAACTACGCGTTTCACTTTATTTAGGCATCTTCAGGCTGACCTTAATTTGGTATTTCCTAGGACGATCCTTTAGACAGTGTAGCTAATGGGCATCGTCGTTTACATCAGGCCATGGCCGAGCGGTTCTAGGCGCTACAGGTTGGAACAGCGCGACCGCTATGGTCGCAGGTTCGAATCCTGCCTCTGGCATGGATGTGTGTGATGTCCTTAGGTTAGTTAGGTTTAAGTAGTTCTAAGTTCTAGGGGACTGATGATCACAGCAGTTAAGTCCCATAGTGCTCAGAGCCATTTGAATTTGAACATCAGGCCAACATCGCCTTCGTTGACCTCAGTAAATACTTTTCTAGATGGACGTGAGTGACTCCAAGACCTGCATAAAGCGTACACGTTAACAAGAGCAGATGGGGCGTAAGTAGTTAGTGATGCTAACGAAGGCGATGTTGGCCTGATGTACTCGACGATGCCCATTAGCTACACTGTCTAAAGGATCGTCCTAAGAAATACCAAATTAAGATCAGATGGAAGATGCCTAAATAAGGCGAAACGCATCGTTGATAAATAAAAAAAAAAACGAAAATTGCAACCAAGACTGTTTTCAACTAATACTAAAACGCGTAAACACAATTCCAACATTCCTGGAAAGAGAAAAGTTCATATTTTTATACATTCAATAGTGAGCACCATGTGTTATACGACAAATATCAAAACGGTGGCTCATTTCCTGACACACACGAAACAGCTGGTCTCTCGTTATCGAATTCAAAGCTTCAACAATATGATGTCGCAAACTTTTTAAGTGTGTCACGCAGAGGAGGAATAAGAAAGCGATCTTTTACGCAATCTCACGAATAAAAGTCACAAGGTGTGAGGTTTGGAGACCTGAGAGGCCATCGGCGGTGAAGTTCATCTTCTGTTCCTCCTCCTCCAACCCAACGTCCTGAAATGGTGTCATTCAGGTAACGTCGGACGTTCTTAGAGAAATAAGGCGGGGCACCATTTTGCATGAAAATAAAGTCAGCTGAATCACCTTCAAGTTAAATGAAATAACCAATTATGAAGCACTTCTAGATAGGTTCAAATGGTTCAAATGACTCTGAGCACTATGGGACTTAACATCTGAGGTCATCAGTCCCCTAGAACTTACAACTACTTAAACCTCACTAACCGAAGGACATCACACAACACCCAGTCATCACGAGGCAGAGAAAATCCCTGACCCCGCCGGCCGAAGTGGCCGTGCGGTTCTAGGCGCTGCAGTGTGGAACCGCGAGACCTCTACGGTCGCAGGTTCGAATCCTGCTTCGGGCATGGATGTGTGTGATGTCCTTAGGTTAGTTAGGTTTAACTAGTTCTAAGTTCTAGGTGGCTAATGACCTCAGAATTTGAGTCCCATAGTGCTCAGAGCCATTTGAACCATTTGAACCAGATTGTAGCGCCTAGAACCGCTCGGCCACCCCGGCCGGCTCTAGATAAGTCCTGTCACAGTTTGCCCCATGAATCTTTAAAATTTGTTCCTTCTTTTTTGAATAGCCCTGTATTGTCTCCTTCACTATTTACAACGGACTGTCAACGCTGGATAACTTCTCGATTCCGCGACTTTGGAAGCCACTCCGAGAGCCATTTTCGGAGCACATTTTCACTCTAGAAAGAAGTTCGTTCAAGGCTGTTCGATAAATAGTTGGACAAGCGAATAAGGTGGGTGCGGAATGATTTCCCAACCCAACTCCTGTATAGTCTTTTCTGTCGGTCTAGCAGAATGCGGGCGGGCGTTATCGAAGAGTAGCATTACTTCGCGCAGCCGTCATGGCCGTTCTTCTTGGATAGCGTCTGCAAGACGTCTCAGTTGTAGAGAACAAATGTCAACAGTGATGGTTACGCTTCGGGGAAGCAATTCGTAGTACACCACACCGTCGCTGTTCCACCAGATGCATAACATTATCTTTTGTGAATGCACAGTGGTCTTTGTACGAGGAGCTGCTGCTTTGTTTTCCTTTCGTTAGCGTAAAGACAACGTTTCCCGTCACCAGTAACACTACAGGATAGGAATGGTCGATGATGTTCACGAGTCATTTGATGACAAGCAAGCAGAGATGCACATATCTACATCTACATTTATACTCCGCAAGCCAGCCAACGGTGTATGGCGGAGGGCACTTTACGTGCCACTGTCATTACCTCCCTTTCCTGTTCCAGTCGCGTATGGTTCGTGGGAAGAATGACTGCCGGAAAGCCTCCGTGCGCGCTCTAATCTCTCTAATTTTACATTCGTGATCTCCTCGGGAGGTATAAGTAGGGGGAAGCAATATATTCGATACCTCATACAGAAACACACCTTCTCGAAACCTGTACAGCAAGCTACACGGCGATGCAGAGCGCCTCTCTTGCAGACTCTGCCACTTGAGTTTGCTAAACATCTCCGTAACGCTGTCACGCTTACCAAATAACCCTGTGACGAAACGCGCCGCTCTTTTTTGGATCTTGTCTATCTCCTCTGTCAACCCGACCTGGTACGGATCTCACACTGTTGAGCAATACTCAAGTATAGGTCGAACGAGTGTTTTGTAAGCCACCTCCTTTGTT
Organism: Schistocerca serialis cubense; assembly: GCF_023864345.2. Taxonomy (NCBI): domain Eukaryota; kingdom Metazoa; phylum Arthropoda; class Insecta; order Orthoptera; family Acrididae; genus Schistocerca; species Schistocerca serialis. Next base: position 627,064,581 of record NC_064642.1, on the reverse strand, counting down.
GATGGACTACATTTTCTAAGGAATCTCCCAATGAATCTCAACCTGGCACCTGCCTTACCAACAATTAATTTTATATGATCATTCCACTTCAAATCGTTCCGTACGCATACTCCCAGATATTTTACAGAAGTAACTGCTACCAGTGTTTGTTTCGCTATCATATAATCATACAATAAAGGATAGTTCTTTCTATGTATTCGCAATACATTACATTTGTCTATGTTAAGGGTCAGTTGCCAATCCCTGCACCAAGTGCCTATCCGCTGCAGATCTTCCTGCATTTCACTGCAATTTTCTAATGCTGCAACTTCTCTGTATACTACAGCATCATCCGCGAAAAGCCGCATGGAACTTCCGACACTATCTACTAGGTCATTTATATATATTGTGAAAAGCAATGGTCCCATAACACTCCACTGTGGCACGCCAGAGGTTACTTTAACGTCTGTAGACGTCTCTCCATTGAGAACAACATGCTGTGTTCTGTTTGCTAAAAACTCTTCAATCCAGCCACACAGCTGGTCTGATATTCCGTAGGCTCTTACTTTATTTATCAGGCGACAGTGCGGAACTGTATCGAACGCCTTCCGGAAATCAAGGAAAATGGTATCTACCTGGGAGCCTGTATCTAATATTTTCTGGGTCTCATGAACAAATAAAGCGAGTTGGGTCTCACACGATCGCTCTTTCCGGAATCCTTGACCACCCACTGATTTCTGTGATTTGGTTTAGAGCATGCGGTACACATACACCTTAATTTTGAACTTTCCCCATTGCATGCAGATGTCGTACGATGGTGGGGTGATCACAGTTCATTACATTTGCCAGTTCTTGAGTACAATGACGTGGATCATTGTGGATCATTGGGTTCAAAGGATCTTCGTCAAACCCCGAAAGTCTTCCTGAACGTGGAGAGTCGCTAATGTTGAAATGATCCTCCTTGACACGAGAAAACCTTTTTCTTGTCGTGCTCTGTCCAATGGCATTATCCCCATACAAGGCGAAAATGTTTCTGCTGGCTCCGCTAATGCCACCCGTCTATTGAAGAATATGTTGGAAGTGTTTCGATTTCTCGACTTGGCACTCCATTTTATAGCGACCACAGCTCGACTCGCTATCTCCAGATGACAAAATGACTATGCGTAAACTCAAATAGCAACAGTGAATTATAAAAAAAATGACAATCGATAAATAAAGCCGTAGCGACAGGAATACCAACAAGCAAAACAAAAAAGCTACAAAATTATGCACCTACTTAATGCGTGCAAGTTTGTGCAAACTGTAGCACCAGAAGGAATATTTGAGACTAAAACTAATTCCATACCACAGATTAGGTACATAAAAACGAACACCGTCAGAACAGGCCTGAAGGCCCAACGGTGCCTACCGGCCACCGTGTCATCCTCAGCCATTAGTCGTCATAGGATGCGGATACGGTGGGGCATGTGATCAGCACACCTCGCTCCCTGCCTTTGTCATTTTTCGTGAGATTAGGCACATAGCGGAACATAAATTGCTCACAACACATTTGCATCCTCGCCAGATCGCGTCCTCATGACATTCGTATTGATTCGCTAGCAAAATCTTTCTCAATATCCTTGTGACACCATAAGATCGCTACGTACAGGCAATAATTTAGACCTAAATAAATTTATGAACATTTAATTAACATACAAAATGTACAGTTAGGCTTACAGGCAACCATTTACTGTCACAAGAATTTGTTTCATTTATACTGTGTTTTAACTTTTCTTTCAAAATAAGAAACACAGTTAAATATCACTTACAGTAAAAAGCTTTAACTTTATGTAGATAGTAATGACTATAAAATACCACTTAGTTTAAACGCAGGAAAAGTCTTCACTAATTTATCAGGTCTTATCTCTCCTAAATTATTTCTTAATTTTGAACAAACAAGCCTGAGAAAATTCTAGAAAAACCGACATTTTGTCAATGGAGTGCGTGATTGATTCTTTTGTAAGATTTTTTTATATACTTATAGACGCAATCATATGTTTATGACACAGACATAACCAGTTTCGGCCATACAATGACCATCTTCAGATTCTAAAACAATGCAAAAGAAAATTTATATTAAAACTTAAAAATAAGTGTTATATTTAACCACGCTTATTAGTAATCTAACTGAATTTATGCCAAATACATATAGTTCATACCTAAAGGTGGCATACACTGAACACAGGTTCATGCGTTGTCAAACTAGCTATAAAATGTAAAACAGCAGTCTTACACAGATATAAAATTTTTGTTAGATTTTGTTCGCCCTCTTTGCGCTAGATACTCGCGTCCTCTATAAGATAGTCTTAATTTAGGCTTTTAATTTTTCAAAAGCCTAAAATTAAGGCTATCTTATAGAGGACGCGCGTATCTTTATCTGTAGTTTGACAACGCATGAACCTGTGTTCAGTGTACGCCGCTTTTAGAATGGACTATATGTATTCCGCATAAATCCAGTTAGATTATCAATAAGCGTGGTTAAATATTGCACTTATTTTTAGGTTTTAATATAAATTTTCTTTTGTACTGTTTTAGAATCTGAAGATGGTCATGGTATGGCTGAAACCGGTTATGACTGTGTCATAAACATGTGATTACGCCTATAAATAAACAAAAAAAAAAATTGAGAATATTCTCTCAGCGGATGCATTGTTGGCAGGGAAGAAATGAGACACTAATAAAACAGCTTTAAGAATGGATTAGTGTTTTGAATAAATTAATAATAGGAATTTGAATTCAACTATTGAATCGCCAATACAAAAAACCTTGTAGGAAACAAAACCCATAAAAAACCAAATTTTATCCACTGCATTGTTGTTTTTTAAAATAACCTGTTGTTCTCTACACTACCTGTAAGATTTTTATCTTCAGACAACAAAAGATCTCAATAACTACGCATCGGATTAATAAACAGAAAAATAGGTGTTCATCACTAAAAAAAATATCCGGCGATACCAATGTTGACCCGATAGCCCCACTCCCAGGGGTGAGGCGGGAAGCAATTTTGAAATCTTTAATGGGAATTTGGGTTGTTTTGAAAATCCGGCTTATGCAAACACTTTTGTTTCTTTTTATTCACCTACACATGTTTCGACGCCTATGTATCATCTTTGGTGGGTCAAACTTTATTTCCGTAAAGTGTAATATAAAGTTTATAATCATTAATCCATAACACGTGCATATTTTTGGTTTGTTTCGATTCTCACCTGAAATTTACATTGATAGTGAAACTGTGTTATTACAGATGTGTTCCTGTGGCCTTTTTTGGTCGTTTTTGATAGAATGTTATTTGCAAAGTAGTCATGAAGGCCGGCCGTTGTGACCGAGCGGTTCTAGTCGCTTCAGTCCCGAACCGCTTGCTGCTACGGTCGCAGGTTCGAATCCTCTCTCGGGCACGGATGTGTGTGGTGTCGTTAGGTTTGTGAGGTTTAAGTAGTTCTAAGTTCTAGGGGACTGGTGACCTCAGAAGTTAAGTCCCATAGTGCTCAGAGCCATTTGCACCATTTTTAGTCATAAAGGAAATTCTTTGAGCATTTCTGAAGTAGCATTTTATAATAAGTGGTTATGTATGATAGTATACTTATATTTTCCGTCCTATTTCGTATCTCTAGTGGGTATCTTTTTCTACTGCTATTGAATACAGAGTTTTCACACTGTTGTTTATAAAATTTCGCTCACAACTTTACTTGAAACATATTTTCCACAAAAGGTGACAAAATATGATTTGAGCAGACACTTCCGCCTCCTTACTCGTTGAGAGATACTGTGTTGTTGTCGCTGCTCGTTTGTTAGTCGTTTGCCTTATGTTTAATGTGGCGCTAATTCTGAACGATGCGTGTGGACTAATGTGGTGCGTCTGATGGGAGGAGGGGGGGGGGGCGTATGTGGTTTGTGTGTGTGTGTGTGTGTGTGTGTGTGTGTGTGTGTGTGTTTGTTGTGCTTGAAATGAAAGAGAGAGAGGGAGTTAGAGCTGTAAAGAGCAGGTGAGGGTACTGGGGAAACAAATGTTTTTAAATATTTGAGAGTGTTTGAGTATTATGTTTTATGTGGGGAGATAACTTTCCATACGTCAGTGAATGTTCCAGACAGTGTTTTGTTGCACAGCGTAGTATTGTCATTTGAGCCTTTCTTTCCTTGCATCATCGATTTTAAATCGCTAACACGGAAAAACCTCAAGAGGAGCATCAAATCTCAGTAAGATGAATCTCTTAAATAGGAACACCGCACATTCATTGTAGATTCGGATTCTATGGTGAAAAAATATGCAATTTTTGTATGTAACACTTTTGTCGTTGCAAAATAGATGGCGCTGTAATCGATGAATGAACCACTGGAGTTCTCGAGAAAAAGGCGTTGGATCAAAAAAGAAAAACAGACGTGTTTTTCATAAAAGTGGTTTGAGTTGTGTCCTCTCATCTCTCACCAACGGTGTGCTTGTTTGTCAGAATTATTTCATAGCAAGTGCTCAAAAGTGTCGTCGCCCACTTTGATGGACTTATTTATCCGCACATGGGATGATTCGATACAACTGAGAAGTATTTCCGATGTAATCTGCTGACATTCTGATTCTCGTTATCGCGCGTTGTTGGCACTAATTATTATCTTCACTCTTCAAGTAACCCACAAAGAAAACCCGAGAGATATGAGGTCTGACAATCTCGCAGGCCAAAACAATGGACCGCTTCTTCCGATCCACCAACGATTATACACGTGGTCTAATATTTCCCGTGCTGCTACAGAATAATGTGCTGTACGACCACAATGTTGAAGCCACATTGTTTGTTTCAAGTCCAAGGGAAGAGCTGCAAGCAATACTGGAAGACTGTCCTCCGGGTATCTTCGGTATTTATCGCCGTTTAAGGTGCCACCGATAAAGAGTGGATCATGTCTTCGTCACCAATTAGACCACATCAGTCATTCACATTCGACGGATGCGGATGTTGAACTTGGCGTAGTCAACATGAGTTTTCGCATTTCAATAAGGCCTGTTGTGTCGCTTAATTGTACAGCGGTTCGTGAAGGTGGACACGTCATAGAACAACACTCGAGGGAAGAAATTGGGGTCTCTCCGTGTCTGCTGAAGAGACCACTGGAAAAATGTTACTCGGTTCTGGAAATCATTACCGTAAAGTTCCTGATGAAGAGAAACATGAAACGGATGAAATTTTCTACGCTTCGGAAGTCGGTAAACAGTAGTCTGACTAACTGCCGATTCACGACTTAACTGCCGAGTGCTAATGTTGGGGTTATGATTCACTGCAGCTAAAATCGCAGTTTCATTATTCTCTCCAGCAACTGATCTTCGACGGTAGCTGAACAGATCTCTCGGTGGAGAAGTGTCGAATAAACCGACAAACAGAAAAGTGTGATCGCAATCTGTTTATCAAACGTTGTCGACATTCCAATCATTTTCTTCGTGAATGTAAACCATTCAAATTTTCTCCCTTATCTTCATTGCCTGTATTCTAACTAACGACGCAATCAGGTTACGAAGGAAAGTATTTTAGACATAGGGACGATTTGCACTCTATAAGCTCAAGTCAAAAAATGAATGAATGTTACAGAAGATCAACATGGAGAAAACTGCAAAACAGAGTCATTTGTCGCACACACCTATTTTTACGTTTTTGATTTTTCTCGAGATAATGCAGTTTTGGAACTCAATCGTGTTATTTGCCGATTTCAGCTCCAGCTATCGCGCAGTGACAAAAGTATTACATACAAAAGCTGCGTTTTTTCACCCATAGAACTCGAAACAACAATAAAGTGGGATGTTTTTATTCATGATTTCAAAGTTGTCCCCGTCTCTTCCTCTGGAGGTGGGACAGTGGGTCAACATTGGTATCATCAGACAACAAAATGGTTCAAACGGCTCTGAGCACAATGGGACTTAACCTCGGAAGTCATCAGTCCTCTAGAACTTAGAACTACTTAAACCTAACTAACCTAAATACATCACACACATCCATGCCCGAGGCAGGATTCGAACCTGCGACTGTAGCGGTCGCGCGGTTCCAGACTGAAGCGCCTCGTTCTGCTCGGCCACTGCGGCCGGCATCGGACAACATTTTTAAAGACAATGAAAATGTAGCTTCCCGGTTTTTAATCCGAAGCATACTTTTTGAGAATTTCGTTGTCTGAAGATAATAAACTCGCCATGTATAGTGGAGGTAAAAGTTAACATCCATTAAGTTCCCACCTCTCCTCACTCACAGTCTCTACACCATCCGTAAACTCGAAGCTAATAGTCCTTTAGTTTCCCCTCTACTTTCCAGTCCTCGTATGCTCTGCATCTCTATCAACAGAATCCACCAGCCCAGCCCTACACCTACACACGCTCCCAAAGAAGATTCAACCGTCTCACCTTCCAGATCACGAACTCCATCCCGAAATTTACCTATCCTATCAACTTTAAAACAACAATACCTATTCTACTTCATCACGGCTTTCTACCCATCCCCTCTCCATATTTTCCTACCTCTTTTTTCCTCTTTCCCTACTCCGGTTTTTTCCTTCAAATTTTAGCCTCACCATTACACCCATCTAATCCCCCTTCTTGTTTCGCAACAGTAACTCCTGTAATTCCCACCCCATCGATATGGACCAGTCTTTCTTCTTAAAATCAGCACTCTCATACAATACTCCACCGCAATCTCCCCCCCCCCCCGCCCCCCCCCCCCGCCCCCCCCCCCCCCCCGGCAACTACAGACTAGCAATTTCACGGCAGGTCCTTCCAGTTTTAGTGTCAGTGAAGTGCTTGTTTTTACAGATCAGTGCTTTTCAAATGTTTTAACTGTCTACTTTTTGTTTTTCGTTTTACCTTTTATTTTTCTCTTTTAATCTGAAAATAAAGAATGCCACGTTTCTTATACGAGTACATCGACACTGACGTAATAAATTACAGCGCCAAAAAATAACTAACGTAGAATAATGAAATTTCGGAAATACGTTTATCTAGGCAGCATATTTAAGTGATTAACATTGCAAGGTTACAGGTCAATGGAACTGGAAATGAGCGTTTGGCGTCATTGGCAGGGAGGCCCCTCGCAGGGCAGGTCCGGCCGCCTTGGTGCAGGTCTTATTACATTCGACGCCACATTGGGCGACCTGCGCGCCGGATGGGGATACGTAAGCACGAGGTAAGCCATTGCAAATATGAAATACTGGTACAATAACAACCGGTGTAACCGCAGGAATGTTGAATGGAAATATGCAAATGGGCATGCATTGTGTTGTACAGGTGACGTGCTTCGGTGTGTGGGATAGAGTTCCCCGCCTGTTGCACTTGATCGGTAAATACAGGGACGGTTGATGATGGTTGTGGATGACGCTGGAATTGTATTCCGATGACGTCCCATATGTTCTCGATTGGAGACAGACCTGATGATAGAGTGGCCAAGGCAATATGACGGCATTCTGTAGAAAATGTTGGGTTACAGCTGCGGTATTGGGCGAGAGTTATCCTTTTGGAAATAACCACTGGAATGCTGTTCATGAATGGCAGCACCACAGGTAGAATCACCAGACTGAATCTGCAGTCAGGGTGCGGCAGGATAACCACCAGAATGCTCATGCTGTCACATGAAATCGTACCCTTGATCATAACTTCAGGTGTAGGTCCAGTGTGTAGCGCGCCTACAGGTTGGTTGCAGACCCAGAACTGGCCTCCTCTAACCAGCACACAGCCGTCACTGGCACCGAGGCAGAGCTACCTTCCATCAGAAAACACAACAGACCCCCACCCTGCCCTCGAGACAGCTCTCCTTTGACATCAGTGAAGTCGCAGATGGCGACGGTTTGGGGTCAGTGGAATGCATGCTACATAACGTCTGGCTTAGAGCTGTCCTTGAAGTGTATCTACATCTACACCTACACACATACTCCAAAATCCACCATACGGTGCGTGGCGGAGGGTACCTCGTACCACAACTAGCATCTTCTCTCCCTGTTTCACTCCCAAACAGAACGAGGGAAAAATGACTGCCTATATGCCTCTGTACGAGCCCTAATCTCTCTTATCTTATCTTTGTGGTCTTTCCGCGAAATATAGGTTGACGGCAGTAAAATTGTACTGCAGTCAGCCTCAAATGCTGGTTCTCTAAATTTCCTCAGTAGCGATTCACGAAAAGAACGTCTCCTTTCCTCCAGAGACTCCCACCCGAGTTCCTGAAACATTTCCGTAACACTCGCGTGATGATCAAACCTACCAGTAACAAATCTAGCGGCCCGCCTCTGAATTGCTTCTATGTCCTCCCTCAATCCGACCTGATAGGGATCCCAAACGCTCGAGCAGTACTCAAGAATAGGTCGTATTAGTGTTTCATAAGCGGTCTCCTTTACAGATGAACCACATCTTCCCAAAATTCTACCAATGAACCGAAGACGACTATCCGCCTTCCCCACAACTGCCATTACATGCTTGTCCCACTTCATATCGCTCTGCAATGTTACGCCCAAATATTTAATCATCGTGACTGTGTTAAGCGCTACACTACTAATGGAGTATTCAAACAATTGTAACCTCCCCACCGCAATTTTAAAAGAAAGACAATACTCAATAGAAATGTGGAGCCAAGTGTAACCTCCCCACAAAAACTTTAAAAGAAAATAATGATACTAATTACAAATGCTGATGGACATGGCTCTATGCGTAACCTGCCCACAAACAAATGTACTGACAATGGCAACAAAAAAGTGAAATTCGCAATCTGACTCAAATATAAATCCTTCAAAAGTAAAGTCCATTCAGTGACAAGAAAATTCAATTAAACCGAAATATCGGTCTTTGGCCCTGTGAAAAACAATCAGAATTAAGGTCTTACCTCAGAATAAATGGATGTCACATATCTGCTCTTGTTGTTGCGCACCGCTTGGAGGAACTGCATTGCAAATAATAATATTCTCCTTTTTTGTGATTTTTCTAAAAATTTTCTTTTAAAGAAGTGGAGTGAAAAGGGAAGTGCAACGAAGTCTTTAGTTCCAAAAAAATTAAAGTTTTGAGAAAATGCTTTTGAAATAAAAAATTATTATTGGAAGACTTGTTGGAGAATAATTACAATAAATAAAATTTCTCATTATCTAATGATTATATTAATTATCAGTATACCTTATTCCTCATCTTGACCATTGTTGCCGACCGCCCACATCACGCAACCGCACTGGGCTGCTACTTAGCGACAACTAACTCGCAAAGACTACTACTGCACTGGCCTACAGCTACTAACAGACTGAGCAACGACTACTACTGACTGAGAACCGCTCGCAACACTCGCGCGGTCAAGCGCATACTCTGGTCACAGATGCTACAATGCCTCGCCATCGCTGCTGCGTTACATACGTGTTTCATAACCCTCCACTCGGGGGGCAAAAATTTGGCAGCGATGGTGAGTCATTTGGACTTGCCAAGCGCGGCAAAATTTTTCTTTAATAAACAAAATCTTACAACTTACAGAATATTTAAATGTTGTGCACACGCACTAAGTACAAAATATATCAGACAAGGACAAAATGTGGACACTAAACATAGTAGCAAATCAGAAAACAGTATATACAAATTATTTGACAGATAAAGTGCACAGGCACTGAAAAAATTCTTTAGCATGTTCAGAACAAATAAACAGACTGGCAAGAATAATTAGATGTAGTACATAAAGTAAATGTTGTGCACACGCACTAAGTACAAAATATATCAGACAAAGACAAAATGTGAGTACAAAACATAGTAGCAAATCAGAAAAGTATATACAAATTATTTGACAGATAACAAAGTGCACAGGCACTGAAAAAATTCTTTAGCATATTCAGAACAAATAAACAGACTGGCAAAAAAATATTATGTTGACAAATGTACATGCACTGAAAAATGTCTTTAGCATTTTCACAACAAATAAACATAATGGCAAAAAAAAAAAAAAAATTCATGTCCAAAGTGCACATGCACTGAAAAATGTCTTTAGTATTTTCACAACAAATAAACATAATGGCAAACATCATGTCGACCAGTGACATAAGCGTACTCACACTGGAGTTTAGTGAATCGAAAAATGTATAACCTATGAACATAAATGATGTTACCAAAAAAAAAATTTTTCTTTATGTGACAAGAATCAGGATAGGAAAGGGAAGGATTGCATCATGGTTGTAGCACTTTAGATTGCACACAGCTGCTCTGAAAGTCCATATCTTTCCACAGTAGTACAACACCAAGTGACACAACTTGAAGTTCTTTTCCCATCAGAATTTATCAGTGTAGCGAAGACACTGAACTGTCGTAGTAATGTTCCATGTTTTCATTTCGGCAGTACATTAGGTACACCAAACAGTGGGACCATAATAATGTCTTCATCGCTCATGGTGGTGGACAGCATGTCGTGTCAACACCACACTCTTACAAGGCACACCAACGTAGAATTAGTGCAAAACCAAATATAGTGCTCCATGATCACTGGGATAAACAGGACAAATGGACATTGCAGTAATTCAGGGTAGTCAGCTTATGAGGTGAAGGACATCAAGTCACATAATATTGACAATTACAGTCTTCATTGATAATTCGTGGCATTCATAGCCCAGTTATTGAACATTTCTGTACCAAGTATGTAGTATTACAGAAAAATGTTCATTAATTGTTTTACATAGAATCAGTAGCCTTCTTTTCCTGGTTACAAAATATTATGAAATAATGGCATTCTTTTCAGTTACAGAGTATAATTAAGAATCATTAACCTTTTCCTAATTACAGTTGATTAATCATTTGTCATTAATTAATCATTTGTCTAATTACAGTTAATTAATCATTTGTATAATTATAGTTAATTAATCATTTGTCGTTAATTAATCATTTGTCTAATTACAGTTAATTAATTAATCATTTGTCGTTAATTAATCATTTGTCTAATTACAGTTAATTAATTAATCATTTGTCATTTCAATATACTAAGAATTATTAGCCTTCTTCTAATTACAAAGCATTATTAAACAGTCACATTCTTTTCTAGTTACAAAGTATCAACATTGGAAACAAGAGCTAATCAATGGCATAATTAATCACAATTCGTGGAGTGACATTAGTTATTGGCACTCAGTGGCCATCAAGTATTGAATAGAATAAAACATAGTTCATCATTCAGTATTATTCACATCATTACAAAGTCATTATTAAAAATCAGTTAATTACAGTCAAATCATTAGTAATCACAGGCATTACAATAAACAGTGGCAGTTATTAGCTAGTGACAAAGCATTATTTTGAATATAGTCTCATTAAGAGGTCATTACTCGAGTGACATGCTATTCAGAGTTGATCAGTATTATTCAGAATTATCATAAACTAGTGACATTATGTGGGACTGGTAATACTTTTTTTTGGTAGCAATGCATTGCGTTGGGATCGATAATTAATTGCTGAGACATAATACTTTTTGCTTTTGACCTATTGCTGCAAATGAGGATAGGTAACGTCATGCGTCATGAGTCAGCTGTAGCAAGATTATGTAACAAGGCAGTACATGTGATCACATTTATAAATGATAAACACAAATGGGTAAAAAATATAAAAATGCAAGTACTAGAACAGGTATAATAAGTAACAGGTTTAGTAAGTGTCATGAAAAACTTCTCCTGGAAAAAATACAAAAACGGATTATTGACCTGAAAGAAGAAACGCACACTATGCTGAAAAGTAGTGAACTTCGAATTAACAAGTAGTGAAATGTGTATAAAATGTGTTCCATAGCTGTCCTTTCCAAAACTTTCCGTCATCCTACTATGCAATGTAACACCTGCTGTCAAAGCAAACTGCAACAAATACTTAAATAACTACGTGGCATAAAGAAAAAAAAACTTCATTATCCATATCATCATAACTTCACCATTATCATCACCTGTAAAGAAAAACTTCATTATTCATAATACCATTTCCTTCATCATTATTCATCAGTATTCATTATCATCTGCAAAAAAATCACTTCATTACTCATTACACAACTATTCCTTATCTCTAGCATATTTCATCACTAAAACTAAGATGTGTAGTTCAGTCTGACAGCCTGCATCAATCACCTTGTATTCTGAAAGAAAAAATTAGTTAAGACTGCTATTCTGTGATGAGTACAGTATATTCTTGTTAATGCTTGTTAATCCTGATCCCTTTACTCTTCCTCATAAAGTTATTGCATCTCCTTTCGTTTATTCCGTAGGTGAAATTCCCATTGATGTTAAATTTATTTCTTAGAATCATCATTCCTTTCTGAAATTGATGAACAAAGATTAATGTCTTGCATTTAAATCCTATACCCACTAAATAATGACTGGTTTATGGTGACACAATTAACCATACAGCATAACATGACAGAAAACGTAATATGTCAAAAACATTGACAGTGTTCGGATGCGAAAAAATGTACACAGAATAATACACTGCAGTAGCAAAAAAAATGTGAAACAGTCACGATGTTGAGATGTCATAAGGCAAAAAAAAAAAGATGTCAAAGTCGACCGGTGTGTGTTATATCTTAACTATTTCATAGTGCATACAAACAAAACTGGAGTACAGTCATATACACAAAAAAATGGAAAATGTGCACGGTCTGATGTGTAACGACAAGAAAAGCGACCTGCTAACCTTACCTTGCCGGGCACTTGCCAAGAAAAAAATACGATAATCATCAATAATTAGTCACATAAATATAATTGCAGAAATAGTCGTAAATGTGTAAATTCATCTGGAAAAATATGCACGGTCTGATGTGTAACGACAAGAAAAGCGACCTGCTAACCTTACCTTGCCGGGCACTTGCCAAGAAAAAAATACGATAATCATCAATAATTAGTCAGGTGAATTAATTGCATTAGTAAATGGCATCATAGTGTGTTGAATCATACAGTGGTTTCACTCAATAAACGGTTTAATATTTGAGATATGGTGATTGCCTTTCGATTTTCTGGTTCTCAAAGTTTCGACGTGTACAACATTGGGGTGAGGGATACTGCGAATCCGATACGGACCTGCGTATAGAAGTTCAAATTTACTGCACTTACCTTTTAATTTGCTGGATAAATAGTGTGTACGTACTAATATCTTCTGTCCAACGTGAAAGTCGCGGCGTGTACAAACCTGTTTTTGCTGTCTTCTCCGGCGCTCTGCGGCACGTTTGATGTTGTTCAGCGCAATGTCAATTATTTCGTGGTGTCGTAGGCGACGATTTTTGGGGAAGTCTATTAATTCTTTAATTTTGTTCGGTGGTTCAACGTTTTTCAGTATAACAGTCGGAGATAGCATAGTGGATTCATTTGGAATGGAATTAATTACATCTTGGAATGAGAGTATGTGTGTATCCCAATCAATATGTCTTTTGTGGCAGTATATTCTGCACAGCTTACCAATTTCCTTCATTAATCTTTCACAAGGGTTCGAAGAAGCGTGGTACTTGGATATATAGATCGGAGAAATGTTTCTAGCTCGTAACATGCGTGTCCATACACTACTACGAAATTGAGATCCATTATCAGAAATTACTTTCATTACATGCCCTACATGAAATAGAAAATGTTTTACAAATGCTTTCGAAACAGTTTTAGCAGTAGCTTTGCGTAACGGAGTGAAAGTAACAAATTTTGAAGTGAGCTCAACAGCGACAAAAATGTAGCAAAAACCTCTGTTAGTTCTCGGAATCGGACCAAAAATATCTACTGCGGCCATGTGTCTTAATTTCACAGGTATAATGGGATATAAAGGAGGAATATGTGAAGTGGTGTCTGATTTAGCTTTCTGGCAAATTTTACAAGACGCTAAAACTCGTCGTATACGTTTTTCCATGTTGGTAAAATAACAGTTCTGTCTCAGTATAAGAAAACATTTTCGTGCTCCGTAATGTGCGTAACTTAAATGAGTGTACCAAATTAGTTTGTTAACCAGTTCGTCAGGAATGCATAATAACCAATTGTTGCTGTCAGGATGAGAGCGGCGAAACAGAATGTCATTGCGTACATTGTAGTAGTTTCTAATCGTAACATTTTTCCTATCTTGCCAAAGGTGTTTAATTTCTTTCCACACATTGTCCTTATTTTGTTCTTGTGCTATGTCCTGTAATGACGATGAAATAAAATTTTCAAATGCAACTTGCTGAATGTACATAACACTGAAATTTGCTTTGCAGAAGTTGGTTGCTACGTCTTGCTGATTGTTACTGAGAGAACGCGATAGTGCGTCTGCTATAACATTTTGTGTGCCGGGAATGTGAACAATCGTAAAATTAAATTCTTGCAAATAAAGTTTCCATCTGCTTAATCTATCGTGAGTGAATTTAGCTGAAAGCAAAAATTGTATCGCTCTGTGGTCTGTGTAGACGGTGGTATGTCTGCCGTAAAGAAAGTGCCGAAATCTCGTAAAAGCCCATACAACACATAATGTTTCAAGTTCTGTAACGGAGTAATTTCGCTCAGCAGGTGACAGAATGCGACTTGCAAATGCGATGTTTTTAATTACTGTAGAGCCATCTTCTTCAATTTCCTGGAAAATGTGTACGCCTAAAGCGGTGTTAGAACTGTCGGTGGCAATGGAAAAATTTCTAGTAAGATCTGGGTGCGACAAAAGTGGTGCATTCAACAGAGCATGTTTCAAATAACATTCTCGTGAGCAAAATTCTGCGTGTCAAAAGTAATGTTTGCGTTACTGTAATATGCAATCTGTGCTGTATCTGGTTAAATTCTGTCGTACGTGCTATTATTTACGGAAGAATGTTGTGGCATATCCACTATATGAACTGTTCTGTTATTTCTTAATGACATGTTACGCTATGGATGACACCTATTGTCTGTTCCATTCATGATTATTTGTTGTTGCTGATGTTGTTGCTGCTCATAAGATCGACTGTTATTAAATGTACGCTGAAAATTGTGCTCATTATTTTTACGTTGGTCATGATAGTAATTTCTATACAGTGTAGTGCGATACGAGTTGAAATGGTGTGTTGTCTGTACGTAGTTATTTCTTTGCTGCCGTGCGTTACTATTTGTTGTATCTGAGACTTTACGTGCACGCGGCGAAACATTAAAGCCTGGTTGACCTTGTAGACTGCATTGTTGGTTAGGTATGCTAAGCCGTTGACTTTCATGCTATTGTGGTGAAAAACATCTATTGTTACAAAAATGTGGTTGCGACTGCCGAAAATTTTGTACATACTGATGATTACGATTTTATCTGTTAATAAAGTTACGGCGGTAGTTGTCATTACGGGAGTGCCTAATGAAAATTGTCACATTCGGTAAAATATTTGTCATATCCGGTTTTCAGTACACGTTTCTTAATACTAGGTAGAGCAATAGTTAAAGAGCAGTTTTGATAGATATAAAGGATAGTAGAAGAAAAGGCAGCAGTGCAGAAAACTAAAGATGAAACAGCACTACTACAGCTCGGGGCCCTATGCTCGCTACGGCACATATTCATTAAAGCGTAATGAATCCCCTGAGGTCATTTACGCACTGCAAATAAATTTTAGCTTTTGTGTTACAGGCAATAGCAGTAAAATTCCAAAGGCAAATTGTTGTATCCGTGCTAATTCCAGTTTCTGCATTGTAGGCAATGCTGTTGTAAATACAAAAATAAATTGTCGCATCTGGTTCAAAGCTAGCTTCTGCATTACACGTAATAGCGGTGAAAGCATAAAAACAAATTGTCGTATACAGCTCAAAGCGTGTACCTGTGTTCTGTCATTATTAAATTCCTTAGATTTTCTTACAAATGCAAATTGCTCGAAATCTACGTTCTCGTCACTCAGTTTGATAACACGTTCAGGTTTGTATGTGAATCTGTTCGTCTGTGTCATTTCGTACTTCAAGTTACGTAGCTTTTCAGATTTTAATTCGCGTAGTCTCTGTAAATTGTTCACATTATACACGCTGCGTGACTCTGACAAATGCTCGCAACGTGGCGTCTGCTGTGTTGAGTTATTAACTGAAATGCTTTTGATCTCTGTTACTTCTTGTTGTAAGTTTGACAACTTCCTCCGTAACGTATTGTTAGATGAATCGATCTCATTAATTGTCTGCTGTAAATTTTGAAATTCAGGTGTTTGGTTAAATGAAACCGGTGCAGTATCGTCTGATTTATTGTCATTAGTATTTTCGATGACATCAATACGGCTGGCCAATTCATCACATTTTTCAGACAGCATTTTAACCTGATCATCGGTTTTAGAATCGGACGCATTAATCTGTTTTTGCAACTTGCGCGTAGTTTCGCTCAGTTTTTTAACATCAGCTTTGATGACATCGCAATCCTGTGTTAGATCTAGTTGTTCGAATCTATCTGTCACTGTTTGAATATTTACTGTGTGTGTATCCGTTTTTGCTTTAAGATCAGAAATTTCACCCCGTAATTCCGCGTTCAATTGTTCTATGGTATTAATTTTGTCGGACACTGTAGTAATATTATTGTCTACATACGTCTTCGCTTTCGCGAATATTTTACGTTTGTCCTCTTGTCTCTGTGCAGTGATTGTTTCCATAACTTGTCGTTTTACTTTGTTTTGATCTTGAATAAATCTGCGGAAACGCGTATCACTGTTCTGTATGTACTGATTAAAGCGCTCGTTAATCTGAGTGTTTTGCTGTTCGAATTTCGTGTCTATCTTTGCGTCCATAGTGCGCGAAAGTTCTACCGTCATTGCTCTAAACTCGTCCCGTAATTGTGTAGCTTTTTCAGAGCACTGTTTGGCGACTCCGCTAATTTCGTCTCTGAGTGTATTTGTCGCGGCTGTTTGCGTTTCCCTTAATTCTTGCGCAACAGACTTTATTTCTTCGCTATTTTTTTGTGAACAAGCCTCAATTTCCACGCGCAACTGTTCCTTAGTGTCATGGCACTGCGCGGCAACGGCTGTAATTTGTTCACTAAGTTGTTTGAAATTTTCGTCATTATTGTCAAGTTTTTCATTTAAGTGTTTGTTATCTTCCCTAAGTTGTTTGACCTGTTCATTGAGCTGCTTGAGGTTTTCATTCTGTTGTTTGATATCTGCACTAAGTTGTTGTTTGAGATCTTTATTACTGTTGTTTATTTTCTCACTTTGCTGTTGTATCAAACTTGTCATAATTCGTACCAAGTCAAAATTAGCGTTTATATTATCTGTACTGTTTAGTGGTGGATCTAGAACTCTCTCGCTTTCCGTGACCATTTGGTCATTCTGTAAGTTAGAAAAAGGTTTGTCAGTCGGATGTACACTGTCAGACATTATTTCGGAATTAAATAAATCCGCCCTACTTTGTGTGATCTGTTCATTTTCATTAGACAGATTTGTCTGTACATTACTTGAGTTTTCCGAATCGGGTGTGTTAAGCTCTGCAGCGCTCATTACCATAGAGCATTCTGCGTCATCAATTGTCGTCAAGTTAACAGACGAGACAATTGAGTTCGTTTGTTCATCATTAAGGTGAAAGTCATCATTAGTGGTTGGAATGCACTGATTGTTAGTGAACGCAGGATTGTCATCATTACGTTGCGTATCACAATTACTATCGGTCACGTTGTTTAAGTCGGTAATTTCATTCACAATACTTCGCGATACACTATTCACAGTCTTTCGCGGCATTTTTACAATAGTCAAAATTTTTCACAAAGCAAATGAGCACAATGCAAAAGCAACACACAAATACAACAAAGCAACAAATTGCCGTTGACCTGTAGAGAGAAAGTCACAATATTATTAAAAGCGTTGCGCCAAATCCTAATTATCTAAGCAAATAAGAGCAGATATCTGACTGTCGCTCAAAAGACTCTCAACGAAATACGATCCTGGACTGGGTGTCGCCAAGTGTAACCTCCCCACCGCAATTTTAAAAGAAAGACAATACTCAATAGAAATGTGGAGCCAAGTGTAACCTCCCCACAAAAACTTTAAAAGAAAATAATGATACTAATTACAAATGCTGATGGACATGGCTCTATGCGTAACCTGCCCACAAACAAATGTACTGACAATGGCAACAAAAAAGTGAAATTCGCAATCTGACTCAAATATAAATCCTTCAAAAGTAAAGTCCATTCAGTGACAAGAAAATTCAATTAAACCGAAATATCGGTCTTTGGCCCTGTGAAAAACAATCAGAATTAAGGTCTTACCTCAGAATAAATGGATGTCACATATCTGCTCTTGTTGTTGCGCACCGCTTGGAGGAACTGCATTGCAAATAATAATATTCTCCTTTTTTGTGATTTTTCTAAAAATTTTCTTTTAAAGAAGTGGAGTGAAAAGGGAAGTGCAACGAAGTCTTTAGTTCCAAAAAAATTAAAGTTTTGAGAAAATGCTTTTGAAATAAAAAATTATTATTGGAAGACTTGTTGGAGAATAATTACAATAAATAAAATTTCTCATTATCTAATGATTATATTAATTATCAGTATACCTTATTCCTCATCTTGACCATTGTTGCCGACCGCCCACATCACGCAACCGCACTGGGCTGCTACTTAGCGACAACTAACTCGCAAAGACTACTACTGCACTGGCCTACAGCTACTAACAGACTGAGCAACGACTACTACTGACTGAGAACCGCTCGCAACACTCGCGCGGTCAAGCGCATACTCTGGTCACAGATGCTACAATGCCTCGCCATCGCTGCTGCGTTACATACGTGTTTCACAATACGGAATTCTTTTTCCTATTCATCTGCATTAATTTACATTTATCTATATTTAGAGTTAGCTGCCATTCTTTACACCAATCACAAATTCTGTCCAAGTCATCTTTTATCCTCCTACAGTCACTCAACGACGACACCTACCCGTACACCACAGCATCATCAGCAAACAGCCGCACATTGCTATCCGCCCTATCCAAAAGATCACTTATGTGGATAGAAAACAACAGCGGACCTACCACACTTTCCTGGGGCGCTCCAGGTGATACCCTCACCTCCGATGAACACTCACCATCGAGGACAACGTTCTGGGTTATATTACTTAAGAAGTCTTCGAGCCACTCACATATTTGGGAACCAATCCCATATGCTTGTACCTTAGTTAGGAGTCTGCAGTGGGGCACCGAGACAAACGCTTTCCAAAAGTCAAGCAATATGGCATCCGTCTGATACCCTTCATCCATGGTTTGCATAAAAGGGCGAGTTGCGTTTCGCAGGAGCGATGCTTTCTAAAGCCGTGCTGATGCATGGACAGCAACTTCTCTGTCTCAAGGAAATTCATTATATTCGAACTGAGAATATGTTCGAGAATCCTGCAACAAACCGATGTTAAGGATATTGGTCTGTAATTTTGAGGATCCGTCCCTCTACCCTTCTTATATACAGGCTTCACCTGCGCTTTTTTCCAGTCGCTCGGGACTTTACGTTGGGCAAGAGATTCGCGATAAATGCGAGCTAGGTAAGGAGCCAATGCAGTAGAGTACTCTCTGTAAAACCGAATTGGAATCCCATCAGGACCTGGCGACTTATTTATTTTCAACCCATTCAGCTGCTTCACAACCCCAGGGATGTCTATCACTATGTCCTCTACGAGACTCAAACGGCGGTATGTTTGTGCGATCCTCCTGCGTGAAAGATTTCTCAAATGCTAAATTTAGAATTTCAGCTTTCGTTTTGCTGTCTTCCGTTTCAGGCCAGACTGATCAGCGAGTGACTGGATAGAAGCCATCGACCCGCTTACCGATTTTACGTAACCGATTTGTAACAGCTCGTCATGTCACGGTGGTGCCAACTGCTGCTCAGATTGCTGCTGCAGATGCAGTACGATGCGAGAGAGTCATTTGTCAAACACGATGTCTTCCCTCTCAATATTGCCATGTGGCCGTCCGGAGCTTTGTCCTCTTGCGAGCAAACATTTCTTGTGACCACCGCTGCCAGCAATCATGTATGTACAGCGGCTACATTCCTGCCAAGTCTTTCTGCAATATTGCAGAAGGAATATCCGGATTCTGGTAGCCCTATTACACGACCTCATTCAGAAGTGAGGTATTAACAATGGCGTCCTTATCGCCTTAAAGGTATTGTTGACTGACATCAATTCACATTTTTCAAACTCAAAGGTAGCTAATGTTCACGACCGTTACATCGTGTCTTTAAAGCAAAGCTGATTTGCATCATCACAGCGGTGCTATTAGCGCCACTGTTATGCGACACGCATGAAATTTGAGTACACATCTTTCAGATGTAGAAACACGCCTACCAATTTTCGTTTATGTCGCACAACTGCTCTTCGTGGTGCGTCTTCTTTCTATCAGTGTAAGTGTTTTCCAATTACATTTAGCCATAAGTTCTTTCAAAAATCTCTTGTAAATACACTACTGGCCATTAAAATTGATACACCACGAAGATGACGTGCTGCACACGCGACATTTAACGGACAGGAAGAAGATGCTGTGATATGCAAATGATTAGCTTTTCAGAGCATTCACACAAGGTTGGCGCCGGTGGCGACACCTACAACGTGTTGACATGAGGAAAGTTTCCAACCGATTTCTCATACACAAACAGCAGTTGACCGGCGTTGCCTGGTGAAACGCTGTTGTTATGCCTTGTGTAAGGAGGAGAAATGCGTATCGTCACGTTTCCGACTTTGATAAAGGTCGGATTGCAGCATATCGCGATTGCAGTTTATCGTATCGCGACATTGCTGCTCGCATTGGTCGAGATCCAATGACTGTTAGCAGAATATGGAATCAGTGAGCTCAGGAGGGTAATACGGAACGCCGTGCTGGATCCCAACGGCCTCGTATCACTAGCAGTCGAGATGGTAGGCATCTTATCCGCATGGCTGCAACGGGTCGTGCAGCCACGTCTCGATCCCTGAGTCAATAAATGGGGACGTTTACAAGACAACAACCATCTGCACAAACAGTTCGACGACGCTTGCAGCAGCATGGACTATCAGCTCAGAGACCATGGCTGCGGTTACCCTTGACGCTGCATCATAGACAGGAGCGCCGGCGGTGGTGTACTCAACGACGAACCAGGGTGCACCGATGGCATAACGTCATTTTTTCGGATGAATCCAGGCTGTGTTTACAGCATCATGATGGTCACATCCGTGTTTGGCGACTCGCGGTGAACACACATTGGAAGCGTGTATTCGTCATCGCCATACTGGCTTATCACCCGGCGTGATGGTATGGGGTTCCATTGGTTACACGTCTCGGTCACCTCTTGTTCGCATTGACGACACTTTGAACAGTGGACGTTACATTTCAGATGTGTTACGACCTGTGGCTGTACCCTTCATTCGATACCTGCGAAACCCCACATTTCAGCAGGATAATGCACGTCCACATGTTGCAGGTCCTGTACGGGCCTTTCTGGATACAGAAAATGTTCGACTGCTGCCCTGGCGAGCACATTCTCCAGATCTCTCACCAATTGAAAACGTGTGGTCATTGGTGGCCGAGCAACTGGCTCGTCACAATACGCCAGTCACCACTCTTGATGGCCGGCCGGTGTGGCCAAGCGGTTCTAGGCGCTTCAGTCTGGATCCGCGAGACCGCTACGGTCGCAGGTTCGAATCCTGCCTCGGGCATGGATGTGTGTGATGTCCTTAGGTTAGTTAGGTTTGATTAGTTCTAAGTTAGGCGACTGATGACCTCAGAAGTTAAGTCGCATAGTGCTCAGAGTCATTTTTTTGAAAAGTACGCAAAAATTATGTTACCGTCGACCAGCGCTGTATTTACTCTCGACTCCCGCATGTTGTCTAGTTTATTACGCTCATCAGTACATCCTTATCTGACCCCAGTTTCTGTTTGGACTGCTCTGTGAGCTGTGATATTCTGGTTCTTGATATTCATTCATTTGCTGTAATAAAGTAGAGCAAATGCTCCGAAGGGTATTCTCAAACAGACTTTACGGCGAGAAAATTTATCAGCACGGGAGGTTGCCCACCGATTTGTCGTACAACACGATGACGAACTTCGAACGTTAAACAGCTACTGTGAAACAATATTGAAGATCTGCCTCGTAATGTTTGCGTAAAAATTTGAAGATGACTGGTAAGTCCGTGTCGACTCAGACATTAAACACTCGACCCCACACGATTCATTTGCCTTACCACTCACCGCGGCTACTTTCCCACGGCGTAGTGGTGTATGAAGAAGGCGGGAAAGGGAACACATGCCTGGAATATGGGTGTGTGGTGTCAGGTTCTCTTTATCGGCGAATGCAGGAATTTCTTGACGCTTGAGTGTGGAGCGGACAAGTCCACGGCTGAGGTATGCAGCCCCACGGGTTCCGCAAGGAAGTGTGTCGTGTATGTTTTGGGCTGTTATTATGTACGTATGTTGGCGTTTCCCACCGCTGTCGAGTGTAATTTGAGAGCTAGACAGTATCGAGATATATCCTTGTCTATTGTCCATTCCTTCAGTCAGTGATGAGTTCGCCTCTGAGTAAGATAAATCAAAAAATCGATCATGGTATGGAAACAAAGAATTGTTAGACATGTTACTGGGGAATTTGTCACAGCCCAGCCTATGTGTGATTCAAAAAGCATCGGCACTAGTTTCTGTAATACTTTGATAGCCAGAAGGGTTAGTGAAAATTTGTGAACAGTGACGAGGAGAGGCACGGAAATGGAGGCACCGCAGCGCATCACTACGAGACTGCCATGCCAGAAGAGAAAAGTGAGTGACCATTACAAAACATTTTCGTGGAAACATCAGTCCAGCTTTCAAAGTGACAGTGGTTTTCTCTTCTTCCACAGGACGGTCAATGGGAGGCAGAGGTGGGCCGAACCGTGGCGCGATTTTGCGGCACTCCCCTCAGAAGAACAGCAGCATATTACGCAGCTATCCCATGCTCACACTATAAAAATTTCATGGAGCTACTTCGTCTAAACGCAGCACGCTAGGCACAAAAATGCCCGTAAAGTTTCAGTAGTGAGCCAAGCGAAACTGGGTCATAACTTTGGAATCACCGTGCCGCCTCCGGGCTTGGCTGATAGCGTTGGTGAATGTCATCGAGCAAATGAAGCGTATTTTTCCTTCTGCTTACCTGCTATGTATTGTCAAGCACGAACAGAGAACTTACTGTGCAGCTGTTAGTTACGAAATCTCACGATTGTGTGCTCCGGCCACACGCAGTTAATCACCGATTCCGAACACCGAAAGTAAAGGTGTGGGCCACATTCACTCCCGTCTGATCTGGTAAAACTTCTCGTTAGCTAGTTAACCTCTTAGTTGCTGTCAGGCAGTAGCAGAAATTCTGGGAAACAGGTAGCGGGATGACGAAATTCCCATGAAAGTGTGCAAAATGTTCGTCAGGAATAACGAAGCTACATCACCGTGTATGTGGTCAAACACTTTCATGGCTGGATATCTCACTACTTTCTGTATCAACAAAGGCCAAAAAATGTTAGACATGCACGATGTATAGAACTGGCGCTTTGATTTACAACACCATAATTAGAGAGCGATTTCTTTGTTTCGCTAGTTCCACATACAGTCCTGGGACTGAGAAGAAAATTTTTCACCGTGAACTACAAGGCTGTAATTAAATTAAGTACGTACTCTAATTTATTTCAGTTCAGTATTCTTTATTCTGAACTAAAAAAAATTAATCAGCTAACATGAGTTTAACTCATAAGCGATTGTAGCCGAAAATTAGTGGCCATTTACTAAATTATTACACAGAAGTTAGTTGCTAGGTGGCAGTTTCAACCAGCTTTGTTAAGAAGTTATTAGACCATTTCTTGATTAGGTACAGGTACGAAAAGCACACGCACTGTCGGGAACATTAAAAATCTTTGTTCCTGAAATATTATTATTATTAGTAAAACGCAGTTATTAGTTAAAATACAATTATTATTAGTAAAATACAAAAGAGACTGCTTACACTACGCTTGTCCGCCCTATTCTGGAGTGCTGCTGTGAGGTGTGGGATTCGCATCAGGTGGGACTGACGGATGACATCGAAGAAGTACAAAGAAGGGCAGCTCGTTTTTTACTATCGCGAAATAGGGGAGATAAGTGCCACAGACATGATACGTGAATTGGAGTGGCAATCATTAAAACAAAGGCGTTTTTCGTTGCGACGGGATCTTCTCATGAAATTTCAATCACCAGTTTCCTCCTCCGATTGCGAAAACATTCTCTTGGCACCCACCTACATAGGGAGAAATGATCATCACGATAAAATAAGAGAAATGAGGGCTAGCATGGAAAAATTTAAGTTCTCGTTTTACCCGTGTGCCGTTCGAGAGCGGAACGGTAGAGAGACAGCATGAAGATAGTTCATCGAACTCTCTGCCAGGCGCTTTATTGTGAATACCAGAGTAATCACGTAAATTTAGACGAGGGGCGTTCAATAAACAATACAACACTTTTTTTCTGAAAGCTTGTTAGTTTTATTCAGGATTCCAATACACTATGTTATCCCCCCCCTATCTAGGTACAAAACGCTATTTTTCAACATAGCCGGCCGGAGTGGCTGTGCGGTTCTAGGCGCTACAGTCTGGAACCGAGCGACCGCTACGGTCGCAGGTTCGAATCCTGCCTCGGGCATGGATGTGTGTGCTGTCCTTAGGTTAGTTAGGTTTAATTAGTTCTAAGTTCTAGGCGACTGATGACCTCAGAAGTTAAGTCGCATAGTGCTCAGAGCCATTTGAACCATTTTTCAACATAATCTCCATTCGGTGCGACGGCCTTACTTCACATTTCTGGGAGGGTCTGTATGCCCCCGTGGTACTACTCCACTCGTCGACTTCAGAGCCAACATACTGCTGCATCAATAGCCTCCGCATCACCCACGTACATCCTTCATGCGGAGTACATCCTTCTTTGGGCCAAACAGGTAGAAGTCAGAATGTGCGAGATTCGGGCTGTAGGGAGGATGAGAAAGAGCAGTCCAATAAAGTGCAGACTTGTGTGAGGTCTTGTGCAGTCATGAAGACGAAGAAGTTCGTTTGCATCTTGGTGGCGAGTAACACGCTGAATTCGTTTCATCAATTTCCTAACGCTAGTACAGTACACTTCAAAGTTGATCGTTGCTATATGAGGGAGGACATCAAACTGAATAATACTTTCAGAGCCCTAGAAGGACGCCACCATCACTAAATCGGCTTCCTTCGGAAGAGAGATGGTGTTGCGCCACTTCATAGATTGCCATTTTGTTTCCGGTTCGAAGTGATGAACCCATTGTATAATCGCCGGTGACGATGTTCGACAAAAAACTGTTACGGTCATCCCCGCAACGCCCAAGCAACTCTGCACAGATAGTACTTCGGCGCACTTTATGGTCTTCTGATCAGCGGTGAAAAACCCAGCGTGCACACACCTTTGAGTACCCCAACTGGTGGACGATTGAATCAGCACTATTAACAGAAGCGTCCACTTGTGCAGCGAGGTGGTTGATTGTGATACGTCGATCACCTCGAGTGAGAGTGTCCGCACGTTCCAACTTTGCAGGAGTCACAGCTGTGTGCTGCCGTCCGGCACGCGGGACATCGGACAGGTTTGCGCGACATTATTGCGATAATGACTGACGCCTCGCCCAACGGCGCACCGTGCTTTTGTTCACTGCGATGCACTGGTTTTCCATCAAAAGAAACTGAATGACATCTCTCTGCTTGGAACTCATCTCTGTTCAGCCGCCATTTTGAAGGGTACGTAAGGCGTAAGGCGCCGCGACCTATCGGAACCTCATGAAATTATGAGGGCTGAAGCGGGAATATTCCACTATGTCCCACAAGAAATTCCACATTTTTCAACAGAAACTGGCAAAAAAAAAAAAAAGTATTTCGTGAGTTATTGAACGCCCATCACATTACTTTGACCCATACATGATTAATTTGCCTGTGGAGTGATAAGTGGTACGGATGAAATCTATTTGTGTTAGCAATGTTAGCAACCTGGATTGACTTGATCCAGAGGAACTTAACAACCTCTTTTAAAGTGGCACGTATGACTGCCTTTTTTCTTCGATGTTATTTCATTCCTTATTGGGGGTGAGGGGGGGGGGGGGGACTGACAGCAGCTAAGCGTCTGCTCTCAAGTTGTGCTGGTATTGATTACACTAAAGCTGAATATAAAGATACAAAGGATGATAAAAAAGTGCTACGTTCACCAACTGAATCTGACTCTGAGCACTATGGGACTTAACATCTGAGGGCATCAGTCCCCTAGACTTACTAACCTAAGGGCATCACACACATCCATGCCCGACGCAGGATTCGAACCTGCGACCGTAGCAGCAGCGCGGTTTCGGACTGAAGCGCCTAGAACAGCTCGGCCACAACGGCCGGCTCACCAACTGAATCTAGTGTTTTTGATGTGGCGATGAAAGTCTGTGTTAGTGATGAAGTTGGCGATGTAGGCCCAGTGCTGCTGTAGTTAGGCTTAAGGTCTTCAAAGGCTCGATTTTCAGCTACCGTTAAAAATATTGGATGGGAGGGCGGAAAAAGGAGGGACAAGAGTGGGGGAGCTGCGCTGAGAGTAAGGGTTGGGGAAACGAATTTTTGCAGTATGTGTTTGGTGGGTTGTGGCAATTGAATAGGATCTGGCTATGCATATGGCGGAGATTGAGTGCAGGGAGAGAGGGTCGCTGAGTCTTGGACCAGACAAGGATATCTAGGAGAGAGAAAATGAACTGGAAGTGATTCTGGGCGTGCGTGGCTGTCGTGTTAAGGTGAAACACAGAAAAGGCAACTAGTGTAATTTAGTGGAGGATGCGGAGTTGCTCAAATGGATGGATTTTGTATAGCTGTTCCCCTCTACTAGAACACATAATATCTGAACATGAACCGAGTTTCTTTGACGAGTTAACAAATTTTCCTGTCTTCAAAATGGAAATTTGTGTTGGTTGCCAATTGATTCAGTTTGGAAGTGTTTTAAATGTGCAACTGGTGCTCGATAATACTTCTTCTTAATTTGATCTCATTTACTGATTCTTGGTATATAGAGTAGTAGTAACCTAAAACGTAAACTAGTAATTGCAGTTTCAGGAGATTGTCTCAGTTGCAACATTTTTAAATTTGAACAGAGTGTCTTTCCTGGGTATATGACCGTGTTGTACCTCTGAACAGTTTGTCGCGTTTGGAATAACATTACTTTTCCGTTTTAATTTTTCTAATTCCTTGAAAAAACTGCAGCAGAGGAAAAGTGAATCCTATCATTTCAAAATGGAAAAAAGAAAATATATTAAACTTATATTAAAGGGCTGTCTAGAGGTGAGTCTGAAAAGTGTTCCAAACTACTAAATTCTTCCCCACATCGAAATATTTTTCATAGAACACATTGAATTGGTGCTCTACTTTTGCAGGGGTCACTGGATAGATTTTGCATAAAAATATGTAAAACCGCGTTTCTTTCTAGATAAAGCACGTACTTATAATTACAACTAACTAAGATGATTAAATCGAAGATGTAATTCTTGTGTGGACGTAATGGAATAATTGAATATCAAGCAGTATACAGATACGTGCAGTGTAATTAACAAAAATCAAAGTTATATGGTAGCTAGTCTCATACTTTGGAGCCTCCATTACGGGATGGTACTTGGGTGTGCGTTTGAACTGTTGCAGACCGGTTTGACACCCAGGCTATGACCCACACCGTTATTCCTAACTGCAACATCTTATCAACTTATCAGTCGTTAACGACTGGCTCTTAACGAGACATTAAAAGGAGCAAGCTGCTCAAAGCCGTGTGAGAAGCGCTTGTCGTCCACATCTTACCTTGCAGGCCCTGAGTGGGTGCGTACGAGTAGAAGACACATAACAAAAGGCATATGGTTTAGCATCACCTACCATACATGAAATGTTTGGTTCTTATCATAAGTACGCGTATACAGTTTTTTCTGCAATAAGAACAACAACCAACTACATTTATCTAGACCAGTACCGCGTGTGGCCCGATTCACATATTCGTGCAGGCCGCGGTTCACGGCCGTATTTTATAACATGCATATAGCAACTAACAGACAATTCCAAAAATGTCAACTATCGTTAAAACCTTCTTGAAAGTGGTGTTTTCTTGCTCAGTAACAAATAAAAACACTTACATAGACAGAACATTTTTAAGATGCCCTCAGTTGTAACTGATTTTGGTGAATTCGGTCGTGAGCAGAGTAAATCTGGTTGTTTACGTCAGGAGCAGAGAGCGGTAAGTAGCAAAAATGTTCAAATGTGTGTGAAATCTTATGGGACTTAACTGCTAAGGACATCAGTCCCTAAGCTTACACACAACCTAAATTATCCTAAGGACAAACACACACACACCCATGCCCGAGGGAGGACTCGATCCTCCGCCGGGACCAGCCGCACAGTCCATGACTGCAGCGTCTGAGACCGCTCGGCTAATCCCGTGCGGCGCTAAGTGGCGCCTGCACCATGGCGTTAGAGAAAGTGAGTGGGGGGGGGGACTGTTTTATTGTTTGTGTTTGAGTAATTATGACTCAGTCATTAAGACTCACTGACATACACGACTCGTACCGAACAGCTGCTGTGGTACAAATCTTGACACAGAAGTAACATCGAGAATCCGTATTACAGAGGCGATCATCTTCAAATGTGGCACTTATTTGTTACAAGGAACATTAAATTAAGGCTGTTGTAATACAAAGTAATGACTAGAAGAAGAATGATATGCAAAACATTTAGTACACATTAGCGCTGGTGTCTTGCATTTCGTAATGCATTTAAATACAAGACCAATTACTGTTATTGATCAGTTGATCATCTGTCACACAGGCAACACAACACCACAACGTGAGCAACTACAGTGCCACAACCCCAGTGAGTGTGGCACCAACATGAAACAGAGAACAGTCGACAGGAAGTGCTCCGAATAGTGCCGATTTAAACGTTCAGGTCGTGGAGGGCGAGTGGACACAGAATGGTTTGACGGCTAGACTATAATTCCTTCTTCTCCCATCAAGAAGCAATACTTACTGTTCGATACAGTTTCAGTTTCAATGGAGAATATTTTAAGTTCGCCATCACTGAACTTCGCTTGTACAGCGACAGTATCGGGTTTTGTAGTAATTTGTCTTTTCTGTTACGTTGAAGTGCTCATGTGTTATTGGATACCCAAGTTTCTTTTTCTATTTCATTTAGTGCCTCTCGTAACTAACTTAGAAGATCTCTTTTCTACAGCCTGGATTCTCCTTTTTCCCTTCTCTTTTGTTACCAATGGCGCGTTAATAGCTCTTTGCAGCTTTTGCTTTACGAAATTTCGTTGCTATATTTCTCCTAGTTCTTTTGCAAAATGCTGTTCTAAGAGTATCACACGTATAGTAAAAATTTTACAGCTTGCAGTCAATATTTACTTTTTAAGATTATATGGTAGTCAACAATTCAGTAACAATAATTGGTTAACTTGCTTAGTGATACTAGTTACATACACATAGTGAAATATGATTAAATCACTTAGCAACTGCAGGTAAGTGTTCTATGAAGGACGTTTCTTTGCGTTTAGGTATAGAGAGTTTGGCATTACACGTTTGTAAAGCCTTACGCAATTCGTACAGTCGTCGCTGTAATATACACTACTGGCAATTAAAATTTCTACACCACGAAGATGACGTGCTACAGACGCGAAATTTAAACGGCAGGAAAAAGATGCTGTGATATGCAAATGATCAGATTTTCAGAGCATTCACACAAGGTTGGCGCCGGTGGCGACACCTACAACGTGCTGACGTGAGGAAAGTTTCAAACCGACTTTTCATACACAAACAGAAGTTGACCGGCGTTTCCTGGTGAAACGGTTGTGATGCCTCGTGTAAGGAGGAGAAATGCGTACCATCACGTTTCCGACTTTGATAAAGGTCGGATTGTAGCCTATCGCGATTGCAGTTTATCGTATCGCGACATTGCTGCTCGCGTTGGTCGAGATCCAATGACTGTTAGCAGAATATGGAATCGGTGCGTTCAGGAGGGTAATACGGAACGCCGTGCTGGATCTCAACGGCCTCGTATCACTAGCAGTCGAGATGATAGGCATCTTATCCGCATGGCTGTAACGGATCGTGCAGCCACGTCTCGATCCCTGAGTCAACAGATGGGGACGTTTGCAAGACAACAACCATCTGCACGAACAGTTCGACGACGTTTGCAGCAGCATGGACTATCAGCTTGGAGACCATGGCTGCGGTTACCCTTGACGCTGCATCACAGATAGGAGCGTCTGCGATGGTGTACTCAACGACGAACCTGGGTGCACCTATGGCATAACGTAATTTTTTCGGATGAATCCAGGTTCTGTGTAGAGCATCATGATGATCACATCCGTGTCTGGCGATATCGCGGTGAACGCACATTGGCAGCGTGTATTCGTAATCGCCATACTGGCGTATCACCCGGCTTGATGGTATGGGGTGCCATTGGTTACACGTCTCGGTCAAATGGTTCAAATGGCTCTGAGCACTATGGGACTCGACATCTATGGTCATCAGTCCCCTAGAACTTAGAACTACTTAACCTAACTAACCTAAGGACATCACACAACACCCAGCCATCACGAGGCAGAGAAAATCCCTGACCCCGCCGGGAAACGAACCCGGGAACCCGGGCATGGGACGTCTCGGTCACCTCTTGTTCGCATTGACAGCACTTTTAGTCCCGTCTTCGTGCGTAGCCTGGCCAGCCAGCTCTGGAATGTGGTACACCGATGAGAGAGTTGAAACAAGTTTCACTGTGCCGAATTCTGGGCCCCCTTTGGAACTGGCAAGCTTCAGCTTCGACTCGTGAACTTCAGTTAAGTTTTGGGTGTTGAGGTCTTGACTGTTATTTTCTTATTGATATCCACAGGTCTACTGAGATCATTGCGATTTCTTAGCTGATCTATTTCACCGCCTTGTATTCTGGATGTTGTTTCCTTTTCCTGAGTAGATACTGGATTTGGTTGTTTGTTGCCAGGATATCTTAAACTGTGTAAGATGATGGTGTTTTCTGAGCTGGAGCGACAACGTGTTTCTTCTATCCTGTGGCCTGACCCCCCTGCGTGGTTTGGTTTTAGCCGAACTCACTGCCAAAAGTCTTCGAACAACAGTTAAACACCTTTCTCTTGTAATACTGTCGGGTGCCGGTTTCGAGATACCTTCGGGCATTGTAGATGTTATCGCTTTGTTAATTACATTGGATTAGGAAGCGCCTGGGTCTCTGCATTTGTAATTGCTGAGGCTATGTAATTGGGTTTGGGAGCCTAGTTTTCTTTCGGGCGTTGTAGAGTCGTATCTTGCAGTGGCGCCGGTATACCGTTTGGTTAATTATTTCTGCTTTCACGTGAGTAACCTTGCTGTGTTAATGTTTCATTTGCCAGACTGTAACAAAAAAAAAAGGACCTTGGAAGGCCGGTCCTCTTGTTTTAACCTTTCTTGGTGTAGTCTTGTGCTCCTTGTCTCTAAGCCTTCTGGTGTACCCCTAGTAAGGAGGCAATTCAAGCTGTTAGTTAATTAACTGAAGCAGTTATTCATGAAGGACTACCTGTTTTCTATTCGGTAATATTACTTAACTGAAGCTGTTTTTATTGAAGGCCTTGTCTGTTTTCCATTTGGCAATTTTTCTTAACTGAAGCTGTTATTTGGTAATTTTACTTAGCTGAAGCTGTTATTATTGAAGGACTGCCTTTTTTATTTGGTAATTTTATTTAACTGACGTTGTTATTATTGAAGGCTTATTGTTTTATGTTTGGTTATTTTACTTAACTAATTAAATTTTAAGCTATTTCATAAGTTGGGTTAGCTAAAACTGTGATTAGTCAAGGCCTACCTGCTTTTATTGCCCTATTATTGAGGTCTGATATCTTACTCAATTGTGATGTAATTAACTGAAATTGTGATTGCCAAAGGCCTACTTGTTTCAGAGGCATTTGCATCAGTAAGGTAGTAACAGGAAATGACACATTATGGTACGTGGCCATAACCTTTTGCCTTACATCCCTTTATCGATAATTGTAAGTTTAAACTGGTAGCAGAGCATGGCTGCGTTCTCTTGGCAGGGGAGGGGTGGGTGATTTATAGCTGTCTCCCCTTTCCCTGGTCATTTGTCATTTCCTGTGATCGTTTCTTTAGAGTGTAAGGATCCCTTACTTTTTTCCATTGTTCGCAAGAAGCTAGGTTGCTATGGATCCAAGTATCTGCCTTGGAATTGGGTATCTAAAGATGGAGCACTTGCAATATGAACTTAGAATTCGGGGCTCAGCGCCGAGGGTAGTGTTCCAGAGATGGCGGCCAGGTCGCACGCAGCGTTGGGCACTTCGCTTTGCATTTTGGCGAGCACCGTTGTGGGGGTGGTTATTTCTCTCGATTATATTTCCGTGGCATTGGGAGAGGTTCAGCGGAGCCTGTCCTCTCTGCAGGACAGTCTGCCTACTGTTAGGTAAATTGAGAGAATTCAGGCCCACCTACCAGATTAGGGTAATGTTTTTTTTTTTTTTTTTTTTTTTTTTTTTTTTTTTTTTTTTTTTGAGTACTAAGGGACTCAACATCTTAGGTCATAAGTCCCCTAGAAATTAGAATTACTTAAACCTAACCAACCTAAGGACATCACACACACCCATGCCCGAGGCAGGATTCGAACCTGCGACCGTAGCAGTCCCGCGGTTCCGGACTGCAGCGCCAGAACCGCTAGACCACCGCGGCCGGCAGGGTAATCGTTTGAGAGACATTACCTCCTTGCAACATAGCCAGCTTGAAGTTACCAGTGTGGGGCAGTTACGTGATTGACTGAGGGATTGGTAGGTCCAAGAAGCGCGCTTAAGCTTGGAAAGTCAGGAAGCGGGAACAAGTCCAGCAGCTATCCCCAGGAATCAGTTCTTTGATCAAGTGTCCAGGGCTCAATGTTTTGGTAGCCCTCTGACTAATCATTTCGCTAGACTACCCAACCCAATTATGTGCCAACCTCGATACCTTGGGCTCTGTTCAGCAGTTTTTTTTTTTTTTTTGTGGCTCTTGGTGAGATTTGAATTTCATGCTGATACTTTGGGGCGCCTCACCATATGATAATAGCATTACATTATCCCTTGGCGAAAGGTACTCTGAATGGTTTTATATCTGAAGTCCTGAAGCGGGAGGGCTCAATAGGACAGCTAAGGGGACTGATTGTCGCTAGGAAGCCTGGATTCAAACATTACTGGTGGGTGCAGACATTATTTGAACTGCTGAGCCAGTATGTCGAGCGATTGTGCCTAGCCACCTTGGCTCTTGGTATGTCGATTTTGGAACTCAATACTGTATCAAACATGTTGCAGGGCACGGGTTCCGAGGACAGGCTGCATTTGGGCTTTTCTTCCCGTCCCAATAGCTTCCAGGAATTGCAACCATTGGCTGAATTCACTGAATCCTTGTCTTTTCCGATGAGGAAGCATCCAAACCGCGTTCAGTTGGTGCGCGAGTGCCCCATAGCATGAGCTCCTAGACCCAGCAAATGACAACAGATGATGAAGGGGAAGGATTTTTTCTGTCGGAGGTGTGCGGCATGGTGCATATGTATTCAAGCTGCCTCCAGATCTGCCCTACCTTTGATCTGAGCTCATCTAGGACAAGAACCCTTGTGCGTGCTGCTGGATCCTGATAGCTCTGTGTCCTTGTTGAATTATAATTGGTATTTGAAGTTTGGGCATTTTCCTAAATTATCTTCTGTGCGCCCCTGCCCTCAGAGATGTCGTGTGGCCAATGGGCAAGAGTTGCCTCTGGTTAGTGAGTTGCGCTGCATATGTCCATTTATAATTTCTGATGGCCCATTATGCTCTTGCTTGTTACGGATCTAGCAGTCAATTTGTTGCTCGGGTGTGATTTTATTCAGAAAAAACAAGATTAGTTCTGCGAGCTTCGCCTTCTCCTTTAGGTTTTCGCCTTGTGACAAGATAGCTTTTTGCTCTTGCCGTTGTGTAAATGTGGGGAATTCGGTAAATTGTAACACCAGTGAATTTGATATGGTTCCCGTCAGATCACCGAAGTTAAGCGATGTCGGGCTGGGCTAGCACTTGGATGGGTGACCATTCGGTCTGCCGGGCGCTGTTGGCAAGTGGGTTGCACTCAGCCCTTGTGAGGCAAACTGAGGAGCTACTTGATCGAGAATAGCGGCTCCGGTCTCGTAAACTGACATACGGCCGGGAGAGCGGTGTGCTGACCACATGCCCCCCCCCCCCCCCCCCGCCCCATATCTGCACCCCGTGACGCCTGTAGGCTGAGGATGAGACAGCTGCTGGTCGGTTCATTTGGGCCTTCATGGCCTGTTTGGGCAGAGTTTAGTTTAGTTTTTGAATTTGATATGGCCCATCTTGATCCACGTCAGGCAGGGCAGTTGTTAAATTTATTACGGGAGTTTCCTGAGGTTCTCACTAATAAGTTGGGGGTCACTAACATCATACAGTAGCGTATACGCTTGGCTGACGATATTCCGGCGCGACAGTCTAATTATTGTCTTTCGTCACCCAAAATAAAAATCTTGGGACAAAGATCGGCGGGTATGATAATGGAGGGGGTCATTAGGCTGCCTATATATCCCTACGCATCACACATTTTTCTCGTTCCTAAAGCTCAGAGCCATGACTACAGATTGATTATAGACTCCTTAATAAAAAGGTTGTCTTAGAAACTATCCCTGTGCCAGATCTTTACCTGGTTTTCGGGGACTAAGTGATTCACGGTGCTTGATCGCAATCAAGCTTGTTATCAGATTCCTCTTACCAAGGAGTCTAAACATTTCACCGCCTTCTGCACTGATTGGAACCTTTGAGTTCAACCGGGTTACGTTCGCCTTATCCACTGGGGCGGCGGTTTTGTCTCATTTGTTTGATCATATCATGGGGGACTTGAAGTTTTCTTGTGTCTTTAATTACCTTGATGATCTTGTTATTTACAGTCAGTCTTTGAGGATCATATTTTCCATCTTCTAGAGGTCCTCTCCAAGGTTCAGGGTGCGGGGTTGACTGTTAAGTCATCCAAGATTACACTTGCTAGAAAACAGGCGTCCTTTCTGGGCCATTTAATTTGCGGGGACGGAATTGGGATTGACCAGGAACGAACTGAGACGTTGAAGAAACTTCCTTACGATCGAAATAGGAAGGAGATAGCCAGATTTATTGGGATGGCGAATTATTTTCGCCATTTTGTCCCCAATTTTGTCGGGATGGCAGCTCCCCTGAATAAACTATGTAGGCTGGGGGAGCAATTAGTCTGGGGAGAGAGCAAATAGGCGGCTTTTGAAATTATCAAGATTGCTATCACCAACGCGCCGGTCTTAGTCATCCCGGATTTCGGCAAAAGATTTATCGTTCAAACTGATGCCTCCAATGTCGGTATTGCTGCATTGTTGTTGTAGGAGGCTCAAGGTATAAGACACCCATTAGCTTTGCAGTCTACAAGTTATCTGTTGCCGAAATGAATTACTCCGCTTATGAGTGGGAGGCGCTGGCTGTTGTTTTCCCCTTAGAGAAGTTTCAGTTCTATCTTGTCTGTAGGGAGTTTGATCTCGAGATGGACAATCAGGCCCTTGGTTGGGTGTTGCTTAACCCAGGAAAACTGGTAGGTTTGTCAGGTGGGCAGTCCGCATCTCCGCGTTTCTTTTTAACGTGTGATACGTAAAAGGATCTCGCAACCCAGTCGCCGACGCCCTCAGTGGCATGTTTCAGGAGAAGGGGGCTGTTGAGAATAAGGACGTTAGTGAGTCTTGTGGTATCGATAGTTCCGATGCCACAGCATAGGTGCACTCTCGTACATTGGTACTACGATAGCGGACGAACTACGCCCACCACAGCGCCCTCTAGCTGACGCTGTGGAGCTCAACGACCGCCGCTCTACATTCTGCCCAGTTGATCAAGAGCAGACGACCTAGCAACTTAGTTTCTACTTGTAGAGGGGCTAGCCATTACTGCCTTTGTAGCTTCTAGTAACTGTTAGCTTTGATACATGAACACCTTCTCACCTACGTGCTCATTTGTACCAAAAGTTAAGTAATGTGTTTGTATAAGTTTATACACCAGTAACAGCGCTTTAACTTTACTTGCAGTACAGAAGTGCTTTACCTCACCCAGTTGTGTGTACCATTTTAGCTGATGTTTCTCATTTTTTTGTGGACCTTAAAACGAAACAGGATCAAGATCCGTTGTGGGGTCCGTTAAGAATGCAACGCTTATCCAGTGGTGAGGTTGGCGACTATTCCATCAGGAGTGGCATACTATGTAAACGCTTTAACGAAGCTGGAGACTTTAAAATTTGTTTGCCTCAGGAGCTGGTGCCTCCTGCTTTCCAGTTTTTGCATAATTATCTAGTGGGAGGACATCTGGACCTCTATAAAACATTGGAAAAGTTTAAGGCTCATCTCACTGGACCACGTTGCATAAATATGTAAGGCGACCAGTGAGGAGCGTGAGGTCTGTAAGGAGGCTACACCAAATAACAATCTTCTGAAGGGATCGATAGAATCCGAGCGCGAGGAGAACCCTATGGACAAACTCTTAATCGATTACGTAAGCCCACTTTCTCGTCCCGAGAAGAGGATCCGATAAATTCTGGTGGTTGTTGATGCGTTTTCCAGTTTCGTATGGTTAATCCCTAGTCGTGGGGTCACGGCGGTTATTACCATTGCACGTCTGACCAACATCTTCAGCTGGTTTGGGTCCCCTAAGGCTCTAGTTAGCGATAACGCTCTGGCGATTGTTTCCGAACAGTTTAAACGGTTTTGCTTTCATAACACTGTTAAGTACCTAACACCACGCCATATTATCCCCAGGCATCTTTTACCGTTGAGTGAACCAGAACCTTAAGTCAGCTTTGATCATTTACCGTCATAAGTCTCCGAATAAGTGGGACACCACCTCGACTAGGCTCAATTTTGCATTTAACGCTGTGCAGCACGCAGTATCCAAGGCAGTTCCTTCGGTTCTCTTGTTTGCATATCCCATCAGTTTCCCTCTATCCAACTTGTGGGGTATAACGACCTCCTGTCGCCATCCATTACTGCAAGAGATCTGAGGCAAAATTGGGAATGGGAAAGAATAACATTAGGTTAACCCATAGGCACCTGGCACGGCGATAAAATAGGCATATTCGCTCCTTTCAGGGCGCGAAGAACTGTGCCAGTCGGGTAAGGGGTGTTGCCAAGCTCGGGTAGTTCACTCCTCGTTTCATAGGCCCATGCTCTATCATCAAAATTATAGGTCCAGTTAACTTGCTTGTTTGGAATATGGCCACTGGTAAGGTCATCAGGGTGCACCTTAATCAGCTGAAGCCCATTAATTAATGTTCCACATCTTCTTCTGTGGGATGGACCGGGATCCATTGGTTTAAGGGTGGAGAGATTGAGCCGCAGTGGGGTTTCTCGCTGATTTAAGGCCACTAAGATCTTTGCTCGAGGTTGTTCATGGGGTAGGGGCGTGTTGTGGGGTGGTGAGTTAGAAACTGGTAACGGAGTGAAGGAGGACGGTGTGAGAGGCGAACACTTGCGTCAGCCTTTTGGGCACGGAGTCAGGCATGTTTGTGGGCCGATTTGAATCCGTGGTTGACTTTGAGTGCCACCTTCATGAGTAGCCCTGCCATCCTACTCTGGGACGTGGCGCACTGATGAGAGAGTTGAAGCCAGTTGTGCTGTGCTGAATTCTGGACCCCCTTTGAAACTGGCAAGCTTCAGATTCGATTTGTGAACTTCAGTTAAGTCTTGTATTTTGAGGTCTTGACTGTTCATTTATTATTAATACCCAGACGTCTGTTGCGATCATTGCGATTTCTTGGCTTACCTATTCACTATCAGTTGGTTACTTCAATTGTGGCTGTTGTTTGCTTTTCCAGAGTCGATACTGGCCTTGGCTGTTTGTTAAACGGTGTGAGCCGGTGGTGTCTCCTGAGCCGGAGCAATAACGTGTTTCTTCTATGCTGTGGTCCGACAACCCGGGGTCGTCACGCAGTACCTAGATGGTTGGGTTTTAGCCGACCTCCCTGCCAAACGTCTTCGAACACCAGATGAGCACCTTTCCCTTGCAATACGGCTACGTGCCGCTTTCGAGATACCTTCGGGCATTGCAGATGTCACCGCTCTGTTAATTGTATTGACTTAAGAGGTGCCTGGGTCTCTACATTTGCAATTGCTGAGGCTATGTAATTGGGTTTGGCAGCCTAGTTTTCTTTCGGGCGTTTTGCCATCGTTGTGGAGGCGTATCTTACAGTGACGTCGGTATACCGTTTGGCTAATTATTGCTGCTTTCACCTGAGTAAACTTGCTGTGTTAGTGTTTCTTTTGTCAGTCTGTACCCAACGAAAAGGGCCTTGGAAGGCCAGTACTCTCATTTTAACCTTTCTCGGTGTAACCTTGTGCTCCTTGTGTCTAAGTCTTCTGGTGCACACCCAGTGAAGAGGCAATTCAAGCGGCTGTTAACTCAACTGAAGCAGTTATTCATGAAGGACTACCTGTTTTCTATTTGGTAGTCTTACTTAACTGAAGCTGTTTTTATTGAAGGCCTGCCTGTTTTCTTATTGGTAATTTTACTTAACTGCGGTTATTATTACAGAAGGCCTGCCTGGTTTCTATTCGGTAATTTTACTTAACTGAAGATGTTATTATTGAAGGGCTGTCTGTTTTCTGTTTGATAATCTCACTTAACTGAAGGTGTTATTATTGAAGGCCTGCCTGTTTGGTAATTTTACTTAACTGAAGCTGTGATCGTTGAATGCCTGCTTATTTTCTATTTGACAATTATACTTCAGTGTATCAGTTATCGTTGAAGGCCTGCCTGTTTTGTGATTTTACTTTTCTGAAGCTGTTAGTCTTGAAGGCCTGCCTGTTTTCTATTTGGTAATTTTACTGAACTGAAACCGTTATTATCGAAGGCCTGTCTGTCGATTTTTAATGTAATTAAGAGCTATTTCATAGTCTGGGTTAGCTGAAACTCTTATTAATGAAGACCTTCCTGTTTTTATTGCCCTATTATTGAGATCTGATATCTTACTCCATGTATGTTGTAACAGTTGCTAACTGTTGTCCAGCGAGCACGTATGCCCGTAATAGCTATTACGAGACCAGTTAAAGGCACTGCTATATTTGTAAGACGAAAGTTACTGGATTGGAGCAGGCCTGAAGATGACGTAGTGTAACGTCGAAATCAGTTGCCTAGAAATTAACCTATACAACGGCGATTTGTATTGTTTTTTTGAATCCACTACTATGTCGTCGTCCCCTGTAGCTTTCCTCCTCTTTATGTCCTTCATCGTCTTCTCTAATTCCGTTGTCAGTATGCTGGGCCCATTTTCGTCTTCGTCAATCATTTTCTCTGTCTCCACTTCGATGACTTGCGGACGATGTCCCCTATCGTAGAGTTCCTTTACGTATTCTTCCCATATTTTCACCTCCGCTTGCTCAGTATCGATTTGTCCTCTAGCGTCCATACTCCTATGTTCTCGTTCCCTCCTAGCTCCTACGTTAATTGGCACATGAGGTCGTACTTCTTCTTCTTTGTAGTTCCTCTGTTTCTTTGCATATTTCTTCGATGTAATTTCCGTCACTTTGTCTGCTTCTCTCTCGGGGTGCATTGTTAAGTCGTGTTGATATCTTGCACCAACTGATCCTCCGGTAAATTTACCCCCTTCAACAGTTCTGCGTGAGCTAATCTCGGATACTGAAGTGCATTGCGAGCAGCCTACCAGTTGCCATCATTCCTGTTACTTCAGGCTGGACCTTCAAAGATTCAATTACAATCCTTTGAAGCGACTGGATGAAATACATAGAGGAATCATACTCAGCCACTCGAACACCTTGTTAATGCCACTGTCGTGAATAAATAATTAATGTATTTTGTCCTGATAAGTATCCCACTGACCGCCGATAGTATTTAGGAAGAAGGAAGGAAGATTATCGCGTCGTCGACAGTGGGGTAATTAGAGACGGGATAGTATTAGGCTCCCTTTATATACACTCCTGGAAATGGAAAAAAGAACACATTGACACCGGTGTGTCAGACCCACCATACTTGCTCCGGACACTGCGAGAGGGCTGTACAAGCAATGATCACACGCACGGCACAGCGGACACACCAGGAACCGCGGTGTTGGCCGTCGAATGGCGCTAGCTGCGCAGCATTTGTGCACCGCCGCCGTCAGTGTCAGCCAGTTTGCCGTGGCATACGGAGCTCCATCGCAGTCTTTAACACTGGTAGCATGCCGCGACAGCGTGGATGTGAACCGTATGTGCAGTTGACGGACTTTGAGCGAGGGCGTATAGTGGGCATGCGGGAGGCCGGGTGGACGTACCGCCGAATTGCTCAACACGTGGGGCGTGAGGTCTCCACAGTACATCGATGTTGTCGCCATTGGTCGGCGGAAGGTGCACGTGCCCGTCGACCTGGGACCGGACCGCAGCGACGCACGGATGCACGCCAAGACCGTAGGATCCTACGCAGTGCCGTAGGGGACCGCACCGCCACTTCCCAGCAAATTAGGGACACTGTTGCTCCTGGGGTATCGGCGAGGACCATTCGCAACCGTCTCCATGAAGCTGGGCTACGGTCCCGCACACCGTTAGGCCGTCTTTCGCTCACGCCCCAACATCGTGCAGCCTGCCTCCAGTGGTGTCGCGACAGGCGTGAATGGAGGGACGAATGGAGACGTGTCGTCTTCAGCGATGAGAGTCGCTTCTGCCTTGGTGCCAATGATGGTCGTATGCGTGTTTGGCGCCGTGCAGGTGAGCGCCACAATCAGGACTGCATACGACCGAGGCACACAGGGCCAACACCCAGTATCATGGTGTGGGGAGCGATCTCCTACACTGGCCGTACACCACTGGTGATCGTCGAGGGGACACTGAATAGTGCACGGTACATCCAAACCGTCATCGAACCCATTGTTCTACCATTCCTAGACCGGCAAGGGAACTTGCTGTTCCAACAGGACAATGCACTTCCGCATGTATCCCGTGCCACCCAACGTGCTCTAGAAGGTGTAAGTCAACTACCCTGGCCAGCAAGATCTCCGGATCTGTCCCCCATTGAGCATGTTTGGGACTGGATGAAGCGTCGTCTCACGCGGTCTGCACGTCCAGCACGAACGCTGGTCCAACTGAGGCGCCAGGTGGAAATGGCATGGCAAGCCGTTCCACAGGACTACATCCAGCATCTCTACGATCGTCTCCATGGGAGAATAGCAGCCTGCATTGCTGCGAAAGGTGGATATACACTGTACTAGTGCCGACATTGTGCATGCTCTGTGGCCTGTGTCTATGTGCCTGTGGTTCTGTCAGTGTGATCATGTGATGTATCTGACCCCAGGAATGTGTCAATAAAGTTTCCCCTTCCTGGGACAATGAATTCACGGTGTTCTTATTTCAATTTCCAGGAGTGTATTTTCTCTAGTGCGAGAATGCAGAAGAGGCTTTCTAGCAACAACTCTGTGTTCCGGCTGGAATTCAGGAGACAATGAGCTGTGATACTCTGGAATTTGACACTGTTATGGAATCAGTCCATGTATATCAGAAGTGACAAAAAC
Organism: Schistocerca serialis cubense; assembly: GCF_023864345.2. Classification (NCBI taxonomy): domain Eukaryota; kingdom Metazoa; phylum Arthropoda; class Insecta; order Orthoptera; family Acrididae; genus Schistocerca; species Schistocerca serialis. The sequence continues at coordinate 627,023,169 of NC_064642.1, read as the reverse complement.
CGTGACAGTACCTGAAATATTTCTTTTCTATTTTTCATAAATTCTGTCGCACACGTCAGGAACAATTTCTTTGGGATTGTCTTTACAGCTTGACACTTTATAGCGGGCTAAGACTTGTTCTAGAAGTGTTGTAAATAAGGGCTTTTCTACGGAGGATTATGGAACGTTGTCTATTGCAATCTATTCTGCTACTAAATTATGTTATGTTTTAGATTTTTCACCATTTACATCCGAAGTTGGTTTGCCAGGCGTCCCACTTTAGCCGGACATGTCCGCCCTATTACGGTCGTATCCAACAAAATGTGTATAAACCCTGCCTATTCCGCTTTTGTTAGGCTTGACGATGACGTCGAGAAGACACAACTAAGGCCCTTGTTAAGCTAATGACATTATTTGTGAAGAGCAAGTATGAGGAGGAATAAGGGTATACCATAAGGATGTTATACAGATAAAGGGGAAGGACAAAAATTTGGAAGCACTAAAAATACAACATAATGCCATGCCTAATATGGTGTAAGAAATCGTTAAGATTCAGAACAGCTTCCTGTTGCCTCGGAATGGATAAATACGGGTAGTGTATTTTAATGGAATCTTTCACCATTAATCCTACAAAATAGTGGGAAGTTCAGATAACGATGAGGCAGTTTGATAGCGATCACGAACCCTTTTCGTCAAAGTAGGCCGCAAAGGCTGCGGTGGCCAAAGGAAATGCGACAATTCAGCCCCGTGTTCACAAAATCAGCTCTGGACAATACGAGGTGCATCAACTCTGGGCCCCTGTTGCCTTGAAACACACCATCCTCATTGGGGACGAACATTGTACCGTGGGATGTACGTGTTCAGCCAAAATAGGCACATAATCATTTGTTATAATGCGACCTCACAGGATATCCATTAGGGCCCATGGAATACCATGAGATGGTTGCTCAAATCATCACCAAATCTTTCCCCCTTTCGCCCCCTTCCCCCTTGTTCACTCTAAGGCGATAAATCAGTAAATTCGGGCAAAGTTGGAAATAATATGCAAAACTAGATTCATCCAACCAAACGACAGTGCTCCATAGTCCAGGTTTCATGGTTTCGTCATCACGTTTTACTGTGACGGGCATATTCATCATTACTGAATGGTTTTGGAATTCCAGACCGCCCTCCAATTTCCTGCTCCTGTAGCGCCATATATCTTTGATACGGTGACTCTTGCAACACCAACCATCTCGGGTACTTTGTATACAGAGGCACCCATCACACGAGCACCCACAATTTGCCCACGTTCACTTAGCCCCGATATCAAGCGCACACAACGACACTGAACACAATTACGACGACGAGTCACACAACGTAATGAGGACATTGCACAGGTGACGTTCTTTATCAAATACAACAGGGCAACCCGTTTTGGACATGCAACCCTATTACCAAAGCAATTTCTTTCATACCGTTCTGACATAATTGCTTTTCTGTTGATGTTGAAGTCAAACCTGTGCCAGGAATGGCTGAGGAGGGTTTACGGACGGCAGCGGCTATATCCTCATTAACTGCTTGGGATTTACCTGGAAGATTCTTTTTCATATGATTTTTGATAGCTGACCTACTTCTTACACAAACGGATTTCATGGAACTGGGGTAGGTTGGGTATTGTCTATCAGTTTTAATAGTAATTATAACCAAGTTTCTTATAAACGTCTGTGCAGCACAGACAATTTTAAGTAACCCCAGAGTTCGATAAATAGGTTACCTACCTACTTAGCGGTATTAATCATATCTCTGGACAAACTCCTAGTTGATCCGTGCTATAAAACAATTCAGAACAAAAGAATAAAAGATGAGCTAAGGCTTTTGCACGTAACTGCTTTGTTCCTTCTTCGCCACTAGAAATTTGAATTCAACACAACAAATAAACGGAAAAACTTATTCGCAAATATAGTTTTCATAACTTACATCGGAACTAACGAAATACTTACAGTAGTAACCTCAGGTAAAAGAAATGAAAGTGATCGAAGTTCGTAATAAAACAAATACTCAAGTAAATCATTGTGTCATTCACGCACTTCAGATTTATTCGAATCCACCTGATCTTTCCGACTTGCTCCGTGGCGATGTTCGGCAGAATATCCAGCGACCGGATATCTGGCTATCTACGTTATAGGATACTGGACAGCCGGTATCCGGTCAAAGAGCTATCTGTTTCATCTCTAGATGTTAGTGTAATCAAAGTTAGTGTATAGTGGCTTACGGGTGACATAAGAATTGAAATTAAGGGTGGTAAAGAAAAAGCAGAAATGCTACACTTCCTTTCCACATATTCCTTTATTGAGGAATATACAAATATACTCTCCCATTTTACTTTGCGCGTCATTACAAAGATGAGTGATACAGATTTTAGTATCAGTGGCGTAAAAAAACAGCTAAAATCACTAACACTGAACAAGATTCCAGGGCCCAATTGAATCCCTATCAGATTCTATATGGAACTTGTAGCTGAGTTAGTTCCGATATTAACCACAACATAACGTAGATCCCTCGAACAAAAACTGGATTCGGTAATTTGCGGAAAGAAAGGACGATAGCAAAAGTGACCTACAAAACTACTATCAAATATGGTAGACAAACTTCTTTTGTAGAATCCTAGAACTTGTTCTGAACTCGAACATAATGAAATACTTCGAACAGAATGACCTCCTCCGAGTCAACCAGAATGGATTTCGAAAACATCTATCATACGAAACCCAACCTACGCTTTTCTAACACGAAATTTTGTAAGCCATTTCTTGACTCCCAGAAAGCATCTGACATGGCACCACGTCAACGTTTATGAACAAAACTTTGATCGTATAGGAATTCAATCGAAATTTGTGGTTTGACTAAGGATTTTCTGCTAGAGAGGACACAACATGGTATCATGGATGGGGATTTATTGACAGAAATGGAAGTAATTCCAGACGTGCTACGGGGATGAGTACTGGGACTCTTGTTTTTCATGTTGTATATTAATGAGCTGCTAGACAATGTTAATAGTAACTTCAGACTTTTTAAAGATGATGCTGTCGTCTACAACGAAGTACTATCTGGAAAAGCAGCACAAATACGAATCAGGTCTTGGTAAGATTACAATGTGGGACAAAAATTAGCAACGTTTTCAAGCTCTGTGACTCAGAAAACGCAAAACGTAGTTTTCTTTACAACAATATGAGATAAAATTAGTCAACTCATACAAATGATTTTGTTCAACAACTGGTGGGGGTATCAAATGGGATGATCACATAGACTCACAAATAGGCAAGAGAGACACCAGACTTAGTTTCATTGGCAGGACACTGGGAAAGTGCATTCACTGTACAAAGGAGACTGCATACAAATCACTCGTACATCCCATTTTACAATATTACTAAAGGGTGTGGCGACCCATACCAAATAAGACTCCCTGAGCGTACTGAATGCACTCAGAAAATTGCAGTGCGGATGGTTACATGGTTTGTTTGTCGCACGGAGGATTGTAACTGAGATGCTGATAAAAAATGAACTAGCAAAGGCTCGAAGACAGACGCCAACTCTCCTGCGAAAGTCTATTTCTGAAGTTTCAAGAACCCATATTGAAACTGACGAAACTAGGAGTATATTACGCATCTCTCCTCTAGAGATCGCGACGACAAGAATACACTATTTCAGCTTGCACGCAGGTATTTAACCAGTCATTTATCAATCGCTTCTTACGCGAATGGAACACGAAGAAACTATAATACTTTTTACTATGGAAATTGCTGCCTGTCATGCGCTTCACAGTGGTTTGTAGAGTGTGGATGTAGATTAAGCATAGGGACTGAGCAGGACCTGGCGCAATGGTTTATGACGTAATCACGCAAATGGGATGTATTTTAAGACTATATCTGTATGTAGCAGGCACTATTTCCGGAGAACTACAAACAGCAAGAGACTGTCCGTGTACATTGTTATCAATGATACATAAAATATCATAGACTGTCAAGAGAGAGAGCAAAGTCAGTTGGATATCACCGTATTAGGTTTTGAACATGTAGTGCAGCGCATCAAAGTGTACCATACTTAAGTGGAATTGTTTGGTACACTCTTAATAAATTTTGCGTTGAGACACCTTAGTTACAGCATGCCTTTCACACCAACTGTTTAGTTATCATAGCATGCAATGGCCACTGTTCAGGGGCTGCAGCAGGAAAACATTTTTCTGCCACTGTGGATGCTTGGCCTGAATTAAGACCAGTATTCAATTACTCTATTAGCAACAGATAATGATGGGAGAAATCTATTTTGAATAAACTCCCATTTAAAAATCAGTTACCTTACTGGCTATGCTACAATGGTAGCACACTTTTACAAATTTTTAGGATCAAAATAGATAACTGGCATAGAGCCCACTGACTATTTCTCAACATTGCACTCCCAAACAACACGTGGGAAAAAATCTCTGCAGCATCCCGTTTGGTGATAGCGTTGTCTGGGAAAATTTTATATAGATTATGATTTGTCTGTTGTAAACAGTAGCAAGCCTTTGACTCGAAGTTATGTTTGCATTCGATAAGTGGTGTAGGGTATTAATATGTAAACTTGTATAGTAACTGCTGCAGGTCACAGTATGTCTAAATGATGTATATGTTGAAGTATTTTTTATGAACTCATTATGTGCGTTATCAGGAGACAGAAAACTGGCGTCCTACGGATCGGAGCGTGGAATCTCAGGTCCCTTAAGCGGGCAGGTAGGTTAGAAAATTTGAAAAGGGAAATGGATAGGTTAAAGTTAGATATAGTGGGAATTAGTGAACTTCGGTGGCAGGAGGAACAAGACTTCTGGTCAGGTGACTACAGGGTTATAAACACAAAGTCAAATAGGGGTAATGCAGGAGTAGGTTTAATAATGAATAGGAAAATAGGAACGCGGGTAAGCTACTACAAACAGCTTAGTGAGCGCATTATTGTGGCCAAGATAGATACGAAGCCCACACCTACTACAGTAGTACAAGTTTATATGCCAACTAGCTCTGCAGATGACGAAGAAATTGAAGAAATGTATGATGAAATAAAAGAAATTATTCAGATAGTGAAGGGACACGAAAATTTAATAGTCATGGGTGACTGGAATTCGAGTGTAGGAAAAGGGAGAGAAGGAAACGTAGTAGGTGAATATGGATTGGGGCTAAGAAATGAAAGAGGAAGCCGCCCGGTAGAATTTTGCACAGAGCACAACTTAATCATAGCTGACACTTGGTTTAAGAATCATGATAGAAGGTTGTATACATGGAAGAACCCTGGAGATACTAAAAGGTATCAGATAGATTATGTAATGGTAAGACAGAGATTTAGGAACCAGGTTTTAAATTGTAAGACATTTCCAGGGGCTGATGTGAACTCTGACCACAATCTATTGGTTATGACCTGTAGATTAAAACTGAAGAAACTGCAAAAAGGTGGGAATTTAAGGAGATGGGACCTGGATAAACTGAAAGAACCAGAGGTTGTACAGAGTTTCAGGGAGAGCATAAGGGAACAATTGACAGGAATGGGGGAAAGATATACAGTAGAAGAAGAATGGGTAGCTTTGAGGGATGAAGTAGTGAAGGCAGCAGAGGATCAAGTAGGTAAAAAGACGAGGGCTAGTAGAAATCCGTGGGTAACAGAAGAAATATTGAATTTAATTGATGAAAGGAGAAAATATATAAATGCAGTAAATGAAGCATGCAAAAAGGAATACAAACGTCTCAAAAATGAGATCAACAGGAAGTGCAAAATGGCTAAGCAGGGATGGCTAGAGGACAAATGTAAGGATGTAGAGGCTTATCTCACTAGGGGTAAGATAGATACTGCCTACAGTAAAATTAAAGAGACCTTTGGAGAAGAGAGAACCACTTGTATGAACATCAAGAGCTCAGATGGAAACCCAGTTCTAAGCAAAGAAGGGAAAGCAGAAAGGTGGAAGGAGTATACAGAGGGTCTATACAAGGGAGATGTACTTGAAGACAATATTATGGAAATGGAAGAGGATGTAGATGAAGATGGAATGAGAGATACGATACTGCGTGAAGAGTTTGGCAGAGCACTGAAAGACCTGAGTCGAAACAAGGCCCCCGGAGTAGACAACATTCCATTGGAACTACTGACGGCCTCGGGAGAGCCAGTCCTGACAAAACTCTACCATCTGGTGAGCAAGATGTATGAAACAGACGAAATACCCTCAGACTTCAAGAAGAATATAATAATTCCAATCCCAAAGAAATCAGGTGTTGACAGATGTGAGAATTACCGAACAATCAGTTTAATAAGCCACAGCTGCAAAATACTAACACGAATTCTTTACAGACGAATGGAAAAACTAGTAGAAGCCGACCTCGGAAAAGATCAGTTTGGATTCCGTAGAAATACTGGAACACGTGAGGCAATACTGACCTTACGACTTATCTTAGAAGAAATATTAAGGAAAGGCAAACCTACGTTTCTAGCATTTGTAGATTTAGAGAAAGCTTTTGACAATGTTGACTGGAATACTCTCTTTCAAATTCTAAAGGTGGCAGGGGTAAAATACAGGGAGCGAAAGGCTATTTACAATTTGTACAGGAAACAGATGGCAGTTATAAGAGTCGAGGGACATGAAAGGGAAGCAGTGGTTGGAAAGGGAGTAAGACAGGGTTGTAGCCTCTCCCTGATGTTATTCAATCTGTATATTGAGCAAGCAGTAAAGGAAACAAAAGAAACATTCGGAATAGGTATTAAAATCCATGGAGAAGAAATAAAAACCTTGAGGTTCGCCGATGACATTGTAATTCTGTCAGAGACAGCAAAGGACTCGGAAGAGCAGTTGAACGGAATAGATGGTGTCTTGAAGGGAGGATATAAGATGAACATCAACAAAAGCAAAACGAGGATAATGGAATGTAGTCGAATTAAGTCGGGTGATGTTGAGGGTATTAGATTAGGAAATGAGACACTTAAAGTAGTAAAGGAGTTTTACTATTTGGGGAGCAAAATAACTAATGATGGTAGAAGTAGAGAGGATATAAAATGTAGACCGGCAATGGCAAGGAAAGCGTTTCTGAAGAAGAGAAATTTGTTAACATCGAATATAGATTTAAGTGTCAGGAAGTCATTTCTGAAAGTATTTGTATGGAGTGTAGCCATGTATGGAAGTGAAACATGGACGGTCAATAGTTTGTACAAGAAGAGAATAGGAGCTTTCGAAATGTGGTGCTACAGAAGAATGCTGAAGATTAGATGGGTAGATCACGTAACTAATGAGGAGGTACTGAATAGGATTGGGGAGAAGAGGAGTTTGTGGCACAACTCGACCAGAAGAAGGGATCGGTTGGTAGGACATGTTCTGAGGCATCAACGGATCACCAATTTAGTATTGGAGGGCAGTGTGGAGAGGGGAGACCAAGAGATGAATACACTAAGCAGATTCAGAAGGATGTAGGTTGCAGTAGGTACTGGGAGATGAAGAAGCTTGCACAGGATAGAGTAGCATGGAGAGCTGCGTCAAACCAGTCTCAGGACTGAAGACCACAACAACAACATATGTGCGAAGATTGCAATTGTTTGTACAAATCTGCAAATGCATCAGATATAAACTACAAGTGAATATTCGACTTGAATATGTAGTGTAAGTAGAAAAGTAAAATAATCAAATCCCACATCAGTACAATCAATAGTGTATTACAGGTAGACACTTTATCATAACCAATAATAATGTTAAAGTAGGTGTATATGTAGAAAAATATCCAGTCGTAAATAAAATAATACAAGATGTGTTCATTACTGATGTACCTCATTGCAGAGGTAATACTACATAATGATCCATGGCAATTAGAGTAATGAAATGTTGAAGGAAGACTGCCACACAGCTTGTAAACATATCCCTATGTGCCTAAGGCTGCCACCAGGTGGCAGAGTAATTTACACTAAAATATTTTTCTTATATAAAACAATATGGAAGCAACTGTGTGTCAACCATAATAATATGCTATATAACAACATACAATATTTTAAGAAATTAAAAATCATGGATGTCTAATGTTATATGAAGGTCGTCCATAGTACCTCACGAGAAAGAAAACCAGACTTATTAGAAGACATTCACATTTACAACACCACAGAAAGGTTGCCTGATTTGATATTAAATCATGAAATAGGATGCAGCGCAATAAAGTCCGTGCCACCTACCCATAACATAATTAGTAATATTCTCATTATATATTTTAATTATAATCTAGATATTGAGCAATGTATCATATACTTCTCATGTTGGTATTATGAGCTAGACCCCGAACCGTTAATGAGATCTTCCACGTGTTCTAATAATAACAACCTATACCTTGTGCCAGGTATTCTACATTTCATGTTACACCTTACATATAGACCTTGAGTGATGTATTAGGTGCTTGTATATGCTCTAGTATAACCCAGACCTTGACCTATGATATGTTCACAGCGTTTTGTCGCATATTTTATTGTAAATTAGAATACATGAACATTGTTAACATACAAGACTAACATCATGTCAATTATTGTTATATACGTATGACTGTATTATTTCTATAAACTAGCCCATTGCACAGTGGTGTCTAAATACTACTTACAAACAGCACTGTAAACTCGCATCATTGTTTATGTAACGTTTACTGTTTACCAACATACAGTATACCAAAAAAATATAATGACATTGTCTAGTGCTCTAAATGTACAGTTCTCTTATATAATGATTTCACATTTTACAGATACTTGTAGGAAAAATTTTACAGCGTTTCTGATTTTGTGGACCACTGTATACTGGTATGCAGAAGATTTTCATGGTATGTTCATGCCTGCATGTGTATTATTTCGAATAAATTTTTTTTAATGAACATTACACCACCTCCTTGTGGCAGACTTAAGCACCTTGAACTGTTTACAAGCGATATGCCTGTCTCCCTTCACCTGTTGACATGGACCTGTTATCTAGCATGGTATTGGCAAAATGTACTTGTGAAACGTCCTCTTAGAAAAATTATACATGACTGTGCTTAAACTGACACACAATATTTTTAGTGCAACGCAATCTGACTTTCAAAGATCCATACAAAAGAATGGCCCTGACTAACATTAACCTATACCTTTCACAAATCACTTACCTCACAAAAATCTTCGTTACTCGAACTACTGCAATACAACGAGCGCCACTACTGCCAGCTAAATAAAAGATTCAAACTGCTGAAGGCACTAACTACTGATAGGCATAATTAGCAAATGAAAGATTTTGATAGACAACAAACAATGTATTTACCTTAATAGTGTTCAAAAGTCATAATATATATGGCAGTTCATGACATCCATTCTTACAAATGTACTGTTTCTGATGGACACACGTCCAGATCATCCGTTCTCAAAAATCCCCACATCCACCACTGCTGGCGGCTCACCTCCAACTGCGCAACGCTACGCGCTGCTAACAGCCAACTGCCCAACACTAGAATAGCATATACTTCAACAATGAAAACCAACCACAGCCTTCACACAGCACAGTCAGTGATTTTCATATAGAGCGCACGTGGCGTTACCAACATAAAAACCTAAACAGCCTTCTTACATAGCCCCCATGCTCCCCACAAAAAATTTTACAAATTGTTTTGGCAGTGGCCAATACAGATTTGAAAAAATGTTTCATAATTACAGTAACGAAGAAATCAAATGCACACACTTATTGATACACTGTTGCTCAAAAGCAAAGATTTTCTCACAGTCCATAAAGACAGTCCTGATCATTCATCACTGTATTCATTACAATTTTATGCACGAAGTCTGAACAGTAAAAGAAAATGTACACGGAAGTAGTGGATTTCCATGCAGTCTTGAAGAACTAGTGTTGTCCTTCTAAAAGAAATACAGTGCTGACTCTTGACACGCATTACTGTCTCTGATTTTGTTTCATTTGTTGCATTAATTGCAATAATAACGTATTTGTGTCAGGAATCTGTTCCTCTATGCTTTTCGGCAGTGCATTTGCACCGCCAATATTCACATTTTGACAAGCAGACAATGTGTCTTAACGTATTTGAGAAAACGGTGAGGACCCAAAACCTGAATCTACAGTATTTGCAAGATTGTGTCCTGACATTTCGGAATCCTGAGGCGAGCTGTTGCCGACCGATCGATTGATAATGCTTCCCTGTTCTCTAATTGTTTCACTGTCTACACCATTATTTGCAGCCCGTTCCATTTCCCTATGCACATTTACCAAATTACTACTTTGAATGTCTGTTAATTCATTACACAGTGGTGCTGGTAAGTTATGCTCGTCGTCACTATTATTTCTCAGTTTGCTTTGGAGCCTAGTGTTACGATTTTCACAAGCCATTATTGACACAATATTTCACATGATAACACAGAAAAGCACAATTTGAAGAGCAAAATAAGAAAACACGTTAACATAACACTGAAAATAATATCTAGTTAATTGCAAGCGCAACTGCGAAATACTTGGTGCAAATTTACATGCGTGCCACACCTGTTTTACTGTACAACAATGAAAGACTGCAACTACAAAGGAGATTCTCTCTACAGTTACGCGCTAGCAATAAACAAAATCTACACTAATTACACAAACTACAAGAAAAAAATCGGAAGAGGTATCCTCGGCTAAGGGTCGCCATATGAAACGTCCCCTCAGAAAAATTATACATGACTGCTTAAACTGACACACAATATTTTTAGCGCAAAGCAATCTGACTTTCAAAAATCCCTACAAAATAATGGCCCTGACTAACATTAACCTATACCTTTCACAAATCACTTACCTCACAAAAATCTTCGTTACTCGAACTACTGCAATACAGCGAGCGCCACTACTGCCAGCTAAATAAAAGATTCAAACTGCTGAAGGCACTAACTACTGATAGGCATAATTAGCAAATGAAAGATTTTGATAGACAACAAACAATGTATTTACCTTAATAGTGTTCAAAAGTCATAATATATATGGCAGTTCATGACATCCATTCTTACAAATGTACTGTTTCTGATGGACACACGTCCAGATCATCCGTTCTCAAAAATCCCCACATCCACCACTGCTGGCGGCTCACCTCCAACTGCGCAACGCTACGCGCTGCTAACAGCCAACTGCCCAACACTAGAATAGCATATACTTCAACAATGAAAACCAACCACAGCCTTCACACAGCACAGTCAGTGATTTTCATACAGAGTGCACGTGGCGTCACCAACATAAAAACCTAAACAGCCTACTTACACTTGCAACTGTTCATGTACATTTTATTTCTCTAATGCCATGTTACAGTATATAGTATTACCTTTACTGTGACTACAATAGTTATCAACACATCTTGTGTTATTTTATTTTGAGTGGATATTATTTCCACATATTAACCTGCTTTTTATCTTATAGTATCATTATTATCGTTTATGATAAAGTGTCTATCTGTAATGGACATTGTAGACGGTGCTGCTTGTACTAGTGTGGTATGTAATTCTTTTACATATTTCTCTGTTAAACTACATATTCAAGTTGAATATTCACTTATATCTCACATCTGAAGCATTTTCAGATTTGAAAATGGCAATTCAAATTTGCCATAACTAGTCATCAATGTACAAACAATTGCAATCTTGGCAAATTTTAAAGTGTTCATATAAGAATACTTCAACACTTTCAATTACAAATCGCCTCCTATCATGTGTCATCATATGCACAATAACAAGACAAACCTGATTAATGGCAGAACTCTTAGTGACAAATGTGAACAGTAGAAGACAATCCATGAATGTGAGGAAAATGTTGAGTCTTAGTATATACTACAGTCAAATTAAAAATGCTTATATTAAATACTTCAGTCTTTCTGTATGAGCTCTGATTAGTCTTAAGCCGGCCTGAGTGGCCGAGCGGTTCTAGGAGCTACAGTCTGGAATCGCACGACCATTACGGTCGCAGGTTCGAATCCCACCTCGGGCATGGATGTGTGTGATGTCCTTAGGTTAGTTAGGTTTAAGTAGTTCTAAGTCATAGAGGACTGATGACCTCAGAAATTAAGTCCCATAGTGCTGAGAGCCATTTGAGCCATTAGTCTTAAAGTAGTGCCGCATTGTGCTGCCGCATCGCATAGGAAAATGTGGTACTAAATAATGCCACTCTACAGATGTCAAACTGAGCGATGTATAATCATTACTAACTCAAACGAGACAGATTGCTATACTGCCCAAAACTGACGAGAGGATATACCGTTAACATTGTTTACGATGTTCAGTATACTGAATGCTTACAGTGGGACGGGCAGTCGGTGGAATGTTGTGTTACCCACAGTATGTTACGTTCATCTGAGGAAGTCACTGTCACGAACCACACAGTGCTGACGAGGTGTTGTGTGGTTGGCACGTATTCCAATAACATAATCTAACATTAATGGATGCCTTCGCTTATTTTTATATACAGTACTTCTATTTATTTGCATTCAGGGTCAACTACAAGTCTTTGCAGTTTTTAAAGTATTAGCATTCGTTTCCTGATTGTTTAGCCTCTGGTTTTACTAGTTGCCTGTTACCTGTGTGCGCTTGTGTTTATGGAGATGTGATATGAAGTCTCGTGTGACTGTGTATTTTGTAAGTGGTTTAGCGGTTTATTTTCTCATTATGATAGCGGCCTACATGCTGAGTTACAGGTTTTGGCCGAGACAGTTTTCTGTTTAATGGAATAGTAACGACGCATTGTGATAAGAAAAGCTAGCTGCTATCGAAAGTTGCATGCGTGACTGCCAGCGGATCGCAAATGCTCACTGTTGGCGCTATAGTGTCTCCACAGTTGGTGCGAGCGTAAGTGCTTATACCCAGCAGCCGCGCGGGGTAACTGTGCAGTCTAGCCGCCTAGTCACGGTTCGCGCGGCTCCTCCCGTCGGAGGTTCGAGTCCACCCTCAGGCATGGATGTGTGTGTTGTTCTTAGCGTAAGTTAGTTTAAGTTAGATTAAATAGTGTGTAAGACTAGGGACCGATGACCTCAGCAGTTTGATCCCATAGTACCTTACCACCGCTGATACCCAGCACGGTCGCCAGAGGGCAAACATGATGCTGCGTGCTTTATAGCCACAGTTGTTATGCGGGTAGCGTGCACCCAGCAAAGCTAGAAGGAAACTGTGTTCCATCGTCTCCCTAAAATTTATTAGTATTATTATTATATTATTACAATTATTATTATTATTATTAGACGCTGTGCAGATGCATTCCCAAGCACATGGCAAGAGGTGGCTCGGCTCGATAAACTGCCGCTAGGAATAGACCCCCCCTGGTGCTACAAATGACAAGCGTGTACCACCTCCCCTCCGGTGATGTTGGTTGTGAGACACGGCCGGTCCTTTTGGACTAGTGTGTGCATGCGTAGTCTGCAGGCCGCAAATTGTTTATACAGTGCAGCTTCACCATAATTGATTTCTGTTCGGTGCGTGGCGGGCAGAACTGTTCTCTATCAAATTATACTCCAGTTTTCGTAAATAAAATGGGTGTGATCACTCTTGCGCATGAAGAAGAGATGTAGACTTTATGTAAGACGGCCATCTTGGCGCAGTTATTAATCCTATATTAATGCTCTTATTCGTTTGTGCTCGTATAGGATAAGCACCTGAATTAATTGGGATAAGGATGGGGGAGGGGGTCAAAAATCATTCTCCACCAACCAATACGGTAATTGCACTTGAGTAGGACGAGATAGGTCGCTGGGGGTTATTAATGATTCTCTTTTTACTCGTGTACCCTGACAATTGGCCTAGAGGGAGGGGGGGGGGGGCGTTAGATGTGGGAGGGGGAAATAATTGCGTAAGCACCTGCTCAGTCGCCATACCGATATAGTGTAACTTGTCGCACTCCCATATCGCTTTATTACTTGAAACTAAGTAGAATCAGAGGATCGCCCACTGCAAACTACCTGCGAACATACTGCCATGACAGTAAAACAACAATTTATTGCATGAGTGTAGGCAAATAGGATAAATAGTGCACCTGATCTAGGGCAGTGGTTCCCAACCTTTCTGAGACGATTAAACCTGAGTGTAATCAGATATTAGAGTAGTGAATAGGTAATTTTAGAAAGCGAACATTTAAATTTTCAAAGTAACGAATGACACATAATATTTAGTGTTCGTGGATATTTTATTAAGGCGCAGACAATTGAGTCAACGTGATAACCGGTACTGATTATTTCTAACAGCCTTTTTTATTTAGTGATGAAGCAATTTTCAGTACATTGCCACTGCTACCTACAACCATTTCTCAGAAAAGAAGACAAACTATCTAAAGTGAAGGTAGAAGCTTGTTACAAAACATGTTTCTACATGCTTCTGGTGTAACACTCATGTACCTAGCGACAATTTCTTCATTCACACACTGCACCACCTTTTAAAATCAACTAGATTATAATGTTTTCTCTATACTTAGGTCTAATGTTTGTAAATCACTTGACTTCGTGACCGAAACACAAGTGACCCCTTTTGTTTTTACTCCTCAGAAAGTTTCATTTTACTCTTAGCGGGTAACTACTCTCAATTTAGGAACCACTGATCTGGAGACACAGTCGTATTCTATTGCTGATGAGCATCTAACGGAAATGAGTAAAACATTGTTTTACGGGATTTAAATCATATCTTTTTTCCAATGTGTGTTACGTTTAAAACTTTTGTATCATGTTTTCTTTGTTTAAATGTTTTTTTAAATTTTATATAACATTTTGCGGATCGTAGTTGATATATGTCTGCTCGAAGAAAATACCGTAAATTCGTGTGAAGTGGCACAATGGGGTGAACTAAAACAAAATTCAGCTTTGTTATAATATCTCTCAATACGGGCAATTCAAAGTAAATTTTGCCCACAATGGCGGTTCCATGATTATCTACATCAGTTCTAAAGCCTGTGACAGTCAACTGTTAAGTCCCACCAATTTTGCTGCTCAGTTGCTTTGTTTACTTTTTAGAGGTTATGTTGTGCTTTTTTAAGGTACTGAAAAATTTACACATCGGAGACATATCCTATATTTGAATGAAGCTGAATTTCTTGTAAATGGTAAGAAATATATCTACGATCAATAGCTTGTTATCGTTACCCCAAATTTAAGAAAGGCTTTTTAAAAGACAAAAATAAAAAAAAAGTTTCTGCCCAGGATGAAGTGATACACTGAACCTGAATTCTATTGATTTAAATCTTTACGGCTAGAAAGAGATGTGTAAGTTTTACAGAGGCCCTCTGGGACAAAACTTATGAACCAGTAGAATGATGGTAATTCAGAGAAAGCCATGAAAGAAGTGAAAAGTGGAAAATTGATAATTTAGATAAAGCTATGAATGAAGTAAAAAGTGGTAAATTAACTTTACATGCTGCTTCGGAAAAGTGTCATATAGACAAGATGAACGTATTTCGAAAGCAAAAAAATATGTACCAAAAGTTTCATGGTGGGTAGACAACTTTGAGTTCTGTGGAATAGTCAGTTTGAAAGGTAGATCTTATTAGAAAATGGGAATGTTGGTCGTAAGAATGACTACGGAAAACTTCGTAGTCCTTTTCATGACCAACATTCCCATTTGCCAAGTTTAAATTATATGTAACATCGTTTGGTTCGTGAATGTATGAGTAAGGAACAAGCTGTCAAAGTTATTTTTCCTATGGAAAGGAAATCTGATGATAGCCAGAACGCGAAACATATGATTTGGAATAAACGCACCAAATGACAACTAGTTCCTGTTTCTTTGCGACTGCTCAGCTTTTCTAAAATGCAGTCAATTATATTAAGTCAAATGATGAGCTGAAAACTGGAGTGTTGTGTTCTCATACCATTGTTTTCCCCAGGCAACAACCATTGGACTGGGAATGGGTGGATATGACTTTGGCGGCACACCAACGAGCCAATTTAAGCAGGACTACGGCGAAACAGGCCGATAAATTTGAGCGGCTTAACCGTGATCAAGGAACTACTGGGTCCAACGGCATTCACCGCACTGTTATCAACTTCTCTGACAAGGAACTTGATGAAGCTACCATCTCGGCTCTCAGTAAAGGATTGAACTTTGCCCCAGCTCCACGTAAGTTACCGGTGGTTGAGATCATTAGTGGAGTGGAACAAGCAGTTCGTCATCTTCCTCAAGAAGCAGCGGATGACGTAAGGCTTGCTACTAGCCGGATTTTAGCGACATCCAAGCCGCCTAAGTCAAACATCAGCAGAGAGGAGAGACAAGGACTGAAATTGTTGCAGAAGGATGAAGATCTAGTTGTTTTACCTGCTGACAAGGGGAACGCCACGGTAATCCTCAATGCTACAGATTACCATAAGAAAGTTGGATTATTACTGGAGGACAGCACATACCGGGTTCTCAGACGGGATCCCACATCGGCGCTCAGCAGGAAGACAAGGGATCTACTAAAAAACTCTGGCCTCTCCGACGAACTGGTGAAGAACTTACGGCCGAGAGCACCTAGGCCACCAAGACTGTACGGTTTGCCAAAGGTTCATAAGGAGAACGTCCCGTTGAGACCGATTGTTAGCGCTATTGGCTCTCCTACGTACAAGCTTGCAAAGCACTTAACTAAATTGTTGGCGCCTATAGTTGGTCACTGCCCACATCATATTAAAAATTCAAAAATGTTTGTTGATATCATAAAACAGACGAAGATAGGTCCAAGTGATATCATGGTCAGCCTCGACGTGGTTTCTCTGTTCACCAAAGTACCTGTGGATGACACATTACAATTGTTGTCTGCTCATTTCTCCTCAGAAATTTTGAAGTTGTTCCGGCATACCTTGACGACCACTTATTTTTTATACAGTGGAAATTATTATGAAATGACTGATGGAACAGCCATGGGTTCGCCATTGTCACCAGCAATAGCGAATTTTTTCATGGAGGACTTTGAAGAACGAGCCCTGAGCAGTGCTCACCTCCGCCCATCATGCTTCTACAGATACGTCGACGATACTTTTTTAATCTGGCCACACGGCAGCGACACGCTGCAGCAGTTCGTCGAACATCTGAATGGTGTACATCCAAACATAAAATTTACATTGGAGGTCGAGAAGGAAGGGAAGTTACCTTTTTTAGATGTGTTGGTAGAGCGAAAGCCGGATGGACGACTGGGTCATTCTGTGTACAGGAAGCCAACCCATACAGACTTATATCTGCATAGCCATAGCTTCCATCATCCGTCTCAGAAGAGAGCTATGCTGAATACTTTAGTACACAGAGCCAGGACTATTTCCGACAAGGACCACCTCGGTCCCGAGATCAACCATTTGACGACTGTTTTCAAGAGGAATGGTTATTCTGCCGGTGAAATTAAATCAGTATTGTCCAAGAAAGTAAGACACGATGCCGGCCACATACAAGAAGAGGACCAACACATAGCGCGGCTTCCTTTTTGCGGTGCTACAACGAGCAAGATAGCCAGAGTCCTGAAGAGGCAAGGAATAAAACCAGTTTTCCGACCGCCTAGGAAAATTAAGGAAATGTTGAGACCAGTTAAAGATAGTCTCGGCTTAAGAGTGCCGGGAATTTATACTATTCCTTGCGAATGCGGCAAGAATTACGTGGGCCAGTCTGTAAGAACCGTTGCAGACCGTTGCATCGAGCACCAACGCCACCTGAAATACAGATATTTGGAAAAATCAGCGGTGGCTGAACATAGCCTGCTTAACAAGCATAAGATTTTATTTGAAGAAACCAGAGTAATAGCCCACACATCGAATTACTGGGACTCTGTGATCCGGGAAGCAGTCGAAATTAGACTTAGCGATACTAACTTTAATAGAGACAACGGCTATGCACTTAGCAACACTTGGAAGAGCGCACTGGATAAAGAAAAATCGCAGAGAAAAACTTCTCGCACTTTACCTCCTGATTTAAGGGATGGCGCTGCAAGCAACGTGGGATAGCAACTACTCGTACATCTATGGAAGTAGAGGGCACCACTTCGCTACGCGCCATATCGCTGACGTATTCCAGCCAATAAGAAGCCGTCCTTTACATATAAAAGTGGGAACCTCGCTAGTTCACGACAGTCAGTTTTAGCCCTGACGACGACCATGGAGGTAGTGGTCGAAAGCTCGGAGATTTATTCTGATTTGACGCGGCATGTACACCGAGAAATTTTTACTCAGGAAATACGTCGCGAAAGACTTCGTAGCCAAACAACAAAAGTTGACTGCATTTTTATTCGAACAAAATTTTGTGAACATGACGACTTGTAACACCGTATTGACGCCCTCTTAATTTCGTATCAATGAATTTCCAATGTAATGAATATCTTGTTTGGACTTTGCACTTGTAATTATGGTGTTTGTAACACAATCTTAAGTAATGTAATGTGTTCATCGATCATACATGATACTAAATAAGATGTCAGTAGTTATTATAAGAACAGTAATATTCTGACGTCATTCAATTACTAACTGTCGACGTAGTACAAATAAAATTATTACCTTAATTAAGTTTTTATTCAGATTACGTCGTAATTAAATAACCTCACCATTGAGCATGCATTAATTTAAAATGAGATTTACTGATGCATTCATATTTCTTCGAGTGTTTTTGTGAGCATAATTGTTGCGTTTTGATGTTGCTTTCTATTTTTATATTGTCATTTAATTACCGATACTCATACTTAATAGGGCTAAGAAGATTAACTTCGTCCCCAACATTGTAAATCTCATTAGAATGGTTAATATATAACTGCAATGATTTTCATTTTTTTCTTGCAAAACTCAAACGATTGACTTGTAGAGAAAGCTAAGATGCGATTATGTTTTACGACCACTTTTATAGCAGTTGTGATGTCTTGAATGCATACTTCCATTTTCTCGGAGGATACGTTTATGATTATTCATAACCGGTTGCCAGTTGTTCTATAGTAGATCGAAATCTTTTTATTTCAGAATATATAAGCTACGTCAGTCGTGTAATGTCTTAAGAGTGCGACCATAATGTTCAGATTTACTTAAGAACCAGCGGAAAGATTGCCATCGTTACATTTCATGACATCCGATAGAATTCTGACGCATGAGCAGAAGAAGTCCGATACAACAATGCTTTAGGGCCACAAGAAGTTGCTCACACTTCGATTTGTAGTTTTCGCAACGTAGTAGATAAAAGATCGTGGAATCGAGCAAACTGTCGTTTACCCACTGATTGTTAATTTAGTTTGTCGCCGTGATTTCTACATCCTGGTGGCGAGACTCCTACGTATTAAGACACACGATGCAAATGTCATGATATTTCACAGAACTTTCCATTTTTTTAATAGAACAGTGGAAAATAGAGCCGTCCTGTTGACGCTACTTTTGCTGCTTATGCATTCGAAAAAGCTGTGGAAATGAAACCTTCAATGTTTTGTAAGGTTTGACGTGAAATAACAGTTTGTTTCAGAATGCGCAATTTGCTTAAGCAATATTCTTTCTGTTTCCTTAAAATGCCACTTGAACCTACAGACGTCTCATTACTTAGGTGTTGTTCCACTCATACACGCGTGATGGCCAGTAACTCCCCAATGTTTGAGGTGAAAGTGACCAATTCCCTCTATAGCTGACACGTACACAAAACCGCAAATTATAGCTTCTCTGAGTGACAGTGTCCCAAAAAGTGAGTTAGATTTAAATAACAATGCAAGACCACTGCAGTGGGCGAGGCGATAACACTGGCAAGAGACTCAGCCACTCCTAAGTGAGTGTTACAGTTCAGCCGTGCTGCGGCTCGCTTTGGTGTTGTTTGTAGGTTTCCGCCCTCTCATGGAGGTCAGACCGTATCGTTCAATTGGCATGGTTGCAGTTGTTTGTCTACTTCTCTTGTCGACTGGCGCCACTCGGTTCCGCAAGCGTTGACTGTCCGCTAGTGGCAGCAGCGGCGGTTATCGATATGTAGTAATTGTAGCCTTATCTTTGGGGCAACGTCGTTGTTTTTCCGGGTCGAGTGAGTGGGCCAGTTCGGTTGTGGACTCAGGAGAAGCCAGGTACAGGCAATGCGAGAACACGCCGAGACGACTGGCGGCACGCGTGGCCTGCCAGATGGAAGGGCTGTGGTCACGAGGGTGCACGACTTCGTTGTAAACCGGATCCAGCAAGGTGTAAGATGAGTGAATTTCAATCCAAGCAGACAAACCTCCACCACTGTTATATCCGGCGATTCTCCAGTGAGTTGGGTTCGTGTTGCTGCTCGTAGTGTCGCCGAGGCGAAGAGCAGCGAGTGGAATGCTTGGGGAATGCGGATCTGATTAGCTTTCCTCGACTTCTTATTACTATTTACTACGTTCAACCAGCAGTAATTTTTCTTGCCTGGTTGCCGCTAACGCCCCAGTTACTTGCCCTGGGGGTAAGTGTATGTAACGGCAGTGTACGTTTCCTCGCCTTGCCGCTGCTGTTCGGTAAGGCGTGTAGTTTTGACAGCTTTCTTTATTGTATGCCGGTTGGTCATTCCTCTACTCTGGTGGTAATGATTCCTTACTCATTCCAGAGGCTCGAAACACAGTATTCTGGATGTAGTGCAGATCACCGGTTCCGGCTTTGGCGTATAGTTCCATCCCTGCATTTGGTTTATTGGACGCCAGGTAGCTTCAGAAAGATTATCATTAGTCTTTCGTTAGACTGCTACTAGTCTGAGTTATCATATTGTGAAGTGAATGCAACTCTTGGCTGCCTATCTCATCGCTCGTGAAAGTGTTTGTAGCCGGACCTTCTCAGAGGTCGATTCTTGGAGCACCGTCTGGATCAGTTGCTTGTTTTTTTTTTTAATTAACTTTTCCTATTGTATTTGCTGTTTTACAGCAGGTTTCAAAATTTTTTTATCTTATTGCCGTTCCTGGCGTGTAAGGCCTTCAGCTGTAATTGTGGTCATTTACCTTAAAATTTTAATTTGGTATTTGTATTTTAGCAGGAAGCCTTAAAACCTTATTTACTGCCATTCCTGGCGTCTGATGCCTTCTGCTGTGTTCGTGGCGACTTGCCTTTAATATTTCAATATCTGTAATTTGTAAGCTGCAGCGAGTTTAAAACAATTCTTAATTTATTGCCATTCCTGGCGTGTAAGGCCTTCTGCCCAGATCACAGTAGCTTGCTTTAAAACATTATCTGTTGAATCTGTACTTAATGGTGATTTGCTAAATGGTATCTCACTGAAAACACTATTATTTACACTGTTGTTTCTTCCTTTATTAATAATGTGTGGTATTTTTATTTATTGTTGAGTCTGGAATTACTGGTTTAAAATAAATTGCGTGTAATTGTAAAGGGCAACCAATAGTAACTGATTACAGCCCCGTCTACAATCGTAACCGAATACTGCCTTCCCTTGACTACCACCAGGTTTCAACAGTAGGTGAATAAATAATGAAAAAATAACGTAAGGCCCTGATGAAGGCTAGCTGCAACGCTGGCCGAAACGTTGGCGCATTTTAAATTATGACGATGCGGTCTGATACCCTGAAGAATTTTATAGAAGAAGACAACGGCCGCGGAAGCCTACGCTTACACACATGGTTTATTCACCCGGAGACCTGCAAAGTGCATTCCACTGAGCCCTGGTCCAGGAGAGCCCGTAAAGCCTGGTTCAAATGGCTCTGAGCACTATGGGACTCAACTGCTGAGGTCATTAGTCCCCTAGAACTTAGAACTAGTTAAACCTAACTAAGGACATCACAAACATCCATGCCCGAGGCAGGATTCGAACCTGCGACCGTAGCGGTCTTGCGGTTCCAGACTGCAGCGCCTTTAACCGCACGGCCACTTCGGCCGGCCCGTAAAGCCTGGTGTCGAGAACACAGTACATGGTCATTGGAACAGTGATCCCAGGACGAGTCCAGGTATGGTCTGAACAGTGATTCTCGCTTGGTTTTTATCTGGCGTGAACCAGGAACCAGGTACCAGCCCCTTAATGTCCTTGAAAGGGACCTGTATGGAGGTAGTGGTTTGATGGCGTGGGGAGGGATTATGATTGGTTCACGTACACCCCTGCATGTCTTTGACAGAAGAACTGTAACAGGTCAGGAGAATCGGGACGTCATTTTGCACCAGGATGTCCGCCTTTGCAGGGATGCAGTGGTTCCCACCTTCCTCCTGATGGATGATAACGCGCGGCCCCACCGAGCTGCTATCGTGGGGGAGTACCTTGAAACAGAAGATATCAGGCGAATGGAGTGGTCTGCCTGTTCTCCAGACCTAAACCCCATCGAGCACGTCTGGAATGCTCTCGGTCGACGTATCGCTGCACGTCTTCAAACCCCTAGGACAATTCAGGTGCTCAGACAGGCACTGGTGCAATGATGGGAGGCTATACTCCAGCAGCTGCTCGACCGCCTGATCTAGAGTATGCCAACCCGTTGTGCGGCCTATGTACGTCTGCATGGTGATTACATCCCATATTGATGTCAGGGTAAATGTACAGGAAACAATGGCGTTCTGTAGCACATGTGTTTCGGGACGGTTTTCGCAACTTATCACGAATACCGTGGACTTACAGGTCCGTGTAGTGTGTTTTCCCTATGTGCCTATGCTATTAGCGTCAATTTTGCGTAGTGCCACGTTGTGTGGCACCACATTCTGCAATTATCCTTAATTTATGAGAATGAATGTATATTCATAATTAAGTTTGTACGGGACTCTCTGAGCGCAAGTCCTACTGACACTTGTCCGGTTTATTTTCATCACAATTCTCTTCAATGACCTTCTGTCACGATCACTCAACACACTGTTTCGTCCGCGTTGTGCCTTAGCGGAAGATGTTTTTCCACTTTCTCGGTAGGTGATATAAATCTTCCATACTGTGCCTCTTGAAATACCAAATACAGGGTGACACAGTTTAAATGGGAATGTTTGAAATGAGTAGTTGCAACAATGGGCAGGTGGCAGCACTGCAGGTTCGTGACAGCGAGTAAACAGTCCGCCATTTCAGTAATCATGGATTAGTGGGACGGGCAACAGCTTGTGTTAGCCATAAAAATGTTTCATAAAAACAATGATAGATTGGTAGCGGCGCAGTGAGAGTTTCGACGTTTTTATAATTTAGGACGTAGAAAGATGCGATTAAATGTTGGATTAATAACTTTGAAGAGACTGGATTTGCCCTCAAAAAGAAACCAACAGGGCGACCAAGAAGCGTGCGTTCTCCAGCGAACATTGTTGTTGTACGCGAGTCTGTCTTACGGAGCCCACGGCGTTCAATTCGTAAGCAAGCAGCAGTCGTTGGTTGATTTAAAATTTCAACCGTGCAAACTACAGATGGTGAAACAGCTGAAGGACAACCATTACCGGTTACGATTAGGATTCTGTCAACAAATGATAACAAAAATAAACAATGACGATGAATTTTTAAACAAGCTGTGGATGTCAGATGAGGCACATTTTCATGTCATAGGTTATGTGAATAAACAGAACTACCGTTACTGGGCAAACACAAATCCCAATGACGTTCATGAGCGCCATTTACATACTAGTAAAGCGACAGAATGGTGTGGTGTTTCATCACAGGGGATTATAGGACCGTATTTTTTCGCAAATGAACAGGGAAACACAATAACTGCCAATGCCGATCGTTACGTGGAGATGTTACGAACTTTCCGAATGTCCAAGAAACCTGGTTTCAACAGGACGGAACGAAATCACACACTGCACGGCAGTCAATGCCATATGTGCGAAAACTGTTTGGCAACCGTGTGATCTTACAATACGGTAACATTCCCTGGCCCCCTAGATAGCCAGATTTATCCGTTTGTGATTTTTTCTAATGGGGTACCTCAAGAGCAAAGTATCCCAGCTGAGATGTTGCAGCGCTCAATGAGGAATATCAACAGCAGATTTCGAATGTATTCGTACAGGAGGACGCCATCTAAAGGACCTAATTTTTTTTTAAAAAAGATAAATGCCACCGATGTTTCGTAAATGGCAAAGTTCTAACGTTTTAATTACTATGAATGCAATTTCTTTCCTTCGTCACTTCTAATTTTATTGGATTTGGAAATGTTTGCGTTTTTCTGTGTCACCTTGTACTACGGCTACCTCGAATACAGAAGCACCCACCATACAGGCACCAACAATATGCGTACATTTGAAATCACTGAGCTACGACATACGGTAGTCTCAACTACACAAAACAATGTAGTGACCACTGACATATTTAGGATATTTTACAGGTGCCGTTCATGGTCAAACACAATAGCGAAACCTGAAGGCTTGGCTGGCACCTGTATTATTGTTCAAGCATGCATTTCTCGCGGTGTTGCCATAATTTCGTTCCAGCCCTGCACGTTTCCAGCATAGCTCTGTATTGTAAACGTGTCTGAAAACTTAAAACAGGAATGTAGTGTTGCAAGCAAGAAAGAAAAAATAGGATTTCAGATTGCTTTGACGACAAGGTCATTACAGCAGGATAACAACATTGGATTGGACGTGAAGGAGTACGAAATTGGGCCGCAAAGTTTTCAGTGAAACTAGCCGGACATTCACTTAGAATTATTTAATCACTGAAGACCTGACTGGATGACTGCTTTTCCCGAGTACGAGCGTACACGTACATCTGCACCTACATACATACTTCGAAATTCGAAAGCCAACATGCTGCACACGGCGATGGATACATTGTAGCACTATCTGTCATATTTCATTTGCAAATGGAGCGAGGGAGAAACAACTGTCTATATTCCTAAGTGCGAGCCCTAATTTTTCTTATCTTGTCTGCTCGGTCTTTACGCGAAATGAGCGCTGGAGGCAGTAGAACCCATCTACAGCTAGACGCAAATGCTGGTGTTCTAAATTTTCCCAATAGCGTTTCGCGGAAAGACCGTCGTCTTACCTCCGGGGAATCCGATTTGAGTTCCCGAATCATCTTGATAATACTCGCGTGTTGCTCGAACCTGCCGGTAACAAATCTAGCAGCACGCTTCTGACCTGTTTCGATGTCTCTCTTTAATCCGACCCGGTGGTGATCCCAGACACTCGAGTAATACTCAAGAAAGGGTCGCATTAGTGATCTATATGCACTACCCTTTATAGATAAGCGACACTTTTTTAGAATTCTTGCAATAAACCAAAGTAGGCCATTCGCCTTCCCACTACCGACCTTACGTGCTCGTTCCATTTCGTATCGCTTTGCAGCGTTACGCCTAGATATTTAAACGACGTGACTTTGTCAAGCAGCACATCACGAATAATGTTTTCGAACACTACAGCTTTGTCTTTCCTGTTCATCTGCATTATCTTAGGTTTTTTTACATTTACAGGAAGCTGTCATTTATTGCATCAAAATTCTGTCGAACCCGTGATGTATCTTCCTACAGACACAGGACAACACATTCCCGTGCAATGCAGCTTTATGAGCAAACAGTCTCAGATTGCTGCTCACCCTATAGTCAGATCAAGAGCCGTCCTATCACATTTCCCTGGGGCACTCCCGACTATACCCTTCTCCCTGATGCACACTCAAAGTCGAGAATGTTATACTAGGGCATTGTGTCAAATACTTTGCGGGAATCTAGGAATGTGGAATCTTCCTGCTGCCCTTCAGCCATGCTTGGCACGGTAACTTGTGACAAGAGAACAAGCTGAGTTTCACACCAGTGCGTCCAGTGGTTTAAGTCAGAGTGCCATCTCGCTCGACTGTGGCGTAGTGTTTCTGACCACCGCAATATGAACTGCGTAGCCATAGGTGAATAGCCGATATATGCATCTTGTCGTAGCTGTCATTCCTGAATCATATGCTTGTAATGAAATTTATTAACTATTGTTACTGAATGGATGACTCGATTAATGCCATGCATAGACCCGAGAGTTATAGGATTCTTGAAGAACTACATTTCTAATGAATCAAGATTCAGAAGCAGAAAAAGACCAAATTTTGTTTACCCTCCGTTTCTATCTTATAGTGCGATCCCATTTTATTCTTCACTAGAAGCACTAACAGGAGACATGCGAATGACAAGAAATTGGCCTTGTCCTTTAATGCGTAATGAAACTTTGCGTGGGATAGCAAATTCGGGTAATCAAAGATTCGATTAAGACTCTAAGGGATAAATGAGCGAGGAAACTTTATTTCTCTGCACACAGCCTAAGGTACTTTGATTCCGAGATCGTTACTAATTGAGGAAGTGGCTTAATTTTCTCTGAATTTGTCAGGTGGCAGGAATACAGAGCGAATACGCAACAAAGTGAAATGTGCAAGGGGGCTAAGCTTTAAATGATCTGCTTCTTTTGTGGAATATGCTTTGAGAACATCACCTTTGACTCCTTAAGATCGACTTTTGTTTCGATCTGTCCTATAAACGAACGCTTGTGTTTGGAGTTTATCGGGTCATTTCTTTCGGCTCAACCTGCAACGAGCATTCTGGAATAACGATGACACGTGGAAACACGGTACAATGGAGTCGTTTGACATTTATGTTGCAGTAAGACTGTCGGGCATTAAGGTAACTGCATAACAAAACACGAAATATCGTCTCTTAAACGTCTTATTACACGGTGCTCTGAGCCAAACCTGTGCCATTGCTGGAATTTTGTCAGTACTCTTTCTCAGTGTTGATTTTCACTTCTTTTCTAGTGTAATTATTCGTAATTATTCTTTACTGAGAGTTAGGTAACGTTCATATGTTTGAATAGCAATTATTATAGTTGACGAAGAACAGAGTCAGCTGATAATGACTTACTGACACGATTACTGAAAAATTCCTTCACTAATTCATCATCTCTAGATCACAGCCACCGGAGGAGTAATTAGGTCACAAAATACATATTCCACATAATTCTGTTATGAACCAGGAACCTGTGTCCGTAATTGTGCGTTTTAGTATTTATGCTTCATTTTATCACACAGGAAGTGATAGCGTGAGGTCGATGTTCGTAGCATTTAGTGTCAGAGTGAACAGCTGGTTCTGTTAAAACTGTGATTTCGCAAGGGAAAGAAACAGTCGTACGGTTATCTCTCGCTCACAATCATACTATCAAGAACGAAATATTTGTTTCGTTTCAATTGGCGCAATGGTTGATGGACAGAACTCAAGGAGACAGCTGAGATTTCGTTCAGGCACTGTTAATCTGAGCTAAGGCTCTATCTGCACGGCTTAACAGTTGATAAACAACAACTGCTAAGGAACAACTGCAGTTACTACGGAACAACCGACAATAGCTACAGAACACCAGACCAATGACAGAAAAAGGAAATGCGGAGGGCGGGATGTATTAACTGCAACGAATCCTGTGCACGAACAATGTATTTGACACACCACACAGTGCGGTATTTGACGAAGGTTGTTGTGGAACCGACCGGTGTGAGATCCCATGTGGTACGGCAACATGTCTGCTGGACATCATTTGAGTGCTTACGATAGTGGACGAGCTGTTGAGCGGATCGAAGCCAGTCAAGTCATCTCCAGAATAAAAAAGGCCGCTGAAGATGGGAATGTTTTGCGCAAGCCTGCCAGTGGTTGTAGAAGCACCACCGAAAGAGGATCGATACATTGCCCTAGCGACGAAAAGGAGCAGACATGTCACTCCTAAGAAGATCGCTACAGACCTTGCAGCCGCTTCCGGTACCCGTATCTCTGCCAGAGCCGTTTCGCGGCGCTTGAATCAGATTGATTTATATGCTCGGAAGCATGTTAAATGCACTTCATCAACGTCATCGCCGAGAAAGACTTCATTGGTGTTGGAAGCTTGTTCTTGGGGGCAATACCACTGGTCCAGAATGATGTTCTCCGACAGTCACGCTCCACTGTGGTAAGTGATTCTGGCCTCCAGTTAGAGTGGAGAGAGAGAGGAACTCGGTATACTCCACAGAATATTCATGAACGTCATCGATATGGCCTATGCGTTATTGTGTGCGCAGGCATTATACATTACTGGCCATTAAAATTGCAACACCAAGAAGAAATGCAGATGATAAACGGGTATTCATTGGACAAATATATTATACTGGAACTGACATGTGATTTCATTTTCACGCAATTTGGGTGCATAGATGCTGAGATACACCTGGGCATTGAGTCAAACAGAGCTTGGATGGCGTGTACAGGTACAGCTGCCCATGCAGCTTCAACACGATACCACAGTTCATCAAGAATAGTGACTGGCGTATTGTGACGGGCCAGTTGCTCGGCCACCATTGACCACACGTTTTCAATTGGTGAGAGATCTGGAGAATGTGCTCGCCAGGGAAGCAGTCGAACATTTTCCGTATCCAGAAAGGCCCGTACAGGACCTGCAACATGCGGTCGTAGATTATCCTGCTGAAATGTAGGGTTTCGCGGAGATCGAATGAAGAGTAGAGCTACGGATCGTAACACGTCTGAAATGTAACTCCACTGTTCAAAGTGCCGTCAACGCGAACAAGAGGTGACCGAGATGCGTAACCAATGGCACCCCATACCATCACGCCGGGTGATACGCCAGTATGGCGATGACGAATACACTCTTCCAATGTGCGTTCACTGCGATGTCGCAAAACACGGATGCGACCATCATGATGCTGTAAACACAACCTGGATTCATCCGAAAAAATGACGTTTTTCCATTCGTGCACCCAGTTTCGTCGTTGAGTACACCATCGCAGGCGCTCCTGTCTGTGATGCAGAGTCAAGGGTAACCGTAGCCATGGTCTCCGAGCTGATAGTCCATGCTGCTGCAAAACGTCGTCGAACTGTTCGTGCACATAGTTGTTGTCTTGAGAACGTCCCCATCTGTTGACTCAGGGATCGAGACGTGGCTGCACGATCCGTTACAGCCATGCGGATAAGACGCCTGTCATCTCGACTGCTAGTGATACGAGGCCGTTGGGATCCAGCACGGCGTTCCGTATTACCCTCCTGAACGCACCGATTCCATATTCTGCTAACAGTCATTGGATCTCGACCAAGGCGAGCAGCAATGTCGCGATACGATAAACCGCAATCACGATAGGCTACAATCCAACCTTTATCAAAGTTCGAAATGTGATGGTACGCATTTATCCTCCTTACACGAGTCATCACAACAACGTTTCACCAGGCAACGCCGGTTAACTGCTGTTTGTGTATGAGAAATCGGTTTGAAACTTTCCTCATGTCAGCACGTTGTAGGTGTCGCTACCGGCGCCAACCCTGTGTGAATAGTCTGAATAGCTAATCATTTGCATATCACAGCATCTTCTTCCTGTCGGTTAAATTTCGCGTCTGTAGCACGTCATCTTCGTGGTGTAGCAATTTTAATGGCCAGTAGTGTACACCACGGCGGAACACCATGCGTATCTTTGCGCGAGGTACCGTTACAGCACAGCACTATTGCAGACATATTATTCTGCATCATATCTGCCTGTTTGGGTGTGCGGAAGGTCCCGAGGTCCTGTTTATGAACGACAATGCCCGCCCACACAGGACTGCTGAGGTGTTGGACACACTGGAAAACGAAATATTGAACGTAAGGAATGGCCTACGAACTCCCGGACCTGCTGAACCAACATTCCTGGGATGATCTTGGCTGATGTGTTTCCTCACGAACACCTCATCCTCGAACTGTGCGAAAATTAAAATCTGCCTTGAGAGAGGAGTTGGACAATATGCCCAATTACTCCTCAACAGGTTGGTAGCCAGCATGAATAACAGATGCAAAATGAGCATTAATGTCCGAGAAATGAGAATCTGACATCGACCTTTACGTTGGGAATCTGACCTGTTTCAAAAGACAACATTATTTATGTCTCTTATCCTCATTACCATGTAGTGAAATCTTTACTATTTTTCGTTATAAACAATACACCAAGTCACCTCTATTACGTACGTACTGTGTTTTCTATCGCCTAGCGGTGTATGTGATTAGGTCTGTCCAACAATGTCTCTGTTCCTTAGCAATTGTCAAGCATTGTATAATGATATTTATGTCGACGGGACACTAAATTTTAATGAAACCAATCATTTTCATAGAACGGCATAAAAAATCTTCCTCAAAGATAAATATAGGAGCAGTGAAATTACCTATTAATTGTTCTGCTTTCCGGCGACAGGGAACCATGATCACACGACGACAGTACAAACAGCATTCGGTTTATTCTTAGGGTTGTATCTATTGCTGCTCCTGCTTTTCTCTCCTTTCCCACTCTTGCTGTGTGGCCTCGACACTTTCCTCAATTTCTTGTCATCTTCTTGACTATGTTTGTTAGTAACGTCAACTAATATATGTATAATTTCTTGTTCATCTTATAGAACACTGTGGGGCAGTTTTCTCAGCTGTAGTATTGATTAGCTGTCCTATAAACGCACCAAATGCACTTTTATTTCTATTTCAAATCCCACGGCTGGTTTCAGTCCCTAAGGACATTTTCCAGTGGCTATTTTTTTAAAAAACTGACATTGTACTTTGTTTGTCAGTGTTGTTTAATAGGTAATGGAAAATTGTCTTGGGGACCGAAATCGATAGTGATATTCAAAATAAAAATAAAAATGGAGCTGCTGTGTTTATTCAGTTACAAATATTTACTACTTATCCTATAGCATTCTTCTTCCTAAAGTGGTCCCTTTATAGGTGTCATTACACCTCGGATTGTTTTTCATTAGAACCATTAGTATAACGATAATGATATACCAGTGCTCTCTATAAGAGTTTTATTGTGTAAATCACTCTTAGCTCATTACGGCATATTGCCATCGTCAGGCGTTCTGTAAATACACTATTAGGTGACAGTGTTGATATTGTAAACTATGATAGTAAAGGTATTATACATTCCATTGGTGTTTTTATCTTACCTGGAATATCGATACTGCCAAATGCTATCTTTGTTGGAATTTGTATATAGATGTTACGAGGACGTTCGTTGTAGACGTAGTTATATCTGATTTTTTTATCTAGTCAGTTTTGTGCATTATTTTCCTTCTTGACAGCATGGGTGACAGTAGACCAGCGATATTATATGTTTTCATACTTAGCGCTAGAAGTAGCTGATGTGTGGAAATTCGGTTATGTTTTGATTATTTCTTTTAGGTTGGTTTCTGATTATGTTTTTATCTGAAACTTCGTCTGTTATGTGTTGAGATTATTATACTTTTTATTTTTATTTTTTTTATCGTTTGCGTAGTAAATTTTGTTATGGTTTATGCGCTGTGATGTTTTCCTGCTGTAAGGTGTGGTTCGTTTGTTTTAGCCGTTTTCCTGTTTTATGATATCAATAAAGTTTCCAATATAATTTTTGTACTTCAGGTACATTTGCTCGTTCAGTAAATTTACAGTGTTATTGCGTGTGTGAGAATATATACATTTCTTCAAGGATGTTCATGATCGCCCCCTTTTTGCGTACTGTGGAGGATTCCTAGTGCTTCCTTTATGCATTCTACGACGTGTTTATCAGTTTTTAGACGTTAAAAGGACGTGGATGGTTTGTTTTCACTAGCTCTAGTGGGCTCTTTGTACCTAATGTTGAAATTTCTTCCGGTTTGTCCTACGCAGAATTTGTTGCATGTATTACACGAAATTTTGTAAGTGCCAGTGTTGTGATATTTGGAAATTGGCGAGTTGCATTTGAGGATTTTATGTTTTAGGCAGTGTCTGTCTGTCTTGATATGCAAACACGATGTTGATTCATTTATTAATTTTGTTTGAAGTGTTTTCCTTTTTCCTTTGTGTATTTGTTCAGTGTTATTTCTTTATGTATATTGAGTCTTTTTGATTGTGTTTCACTGTAGTATAGTTTTAGTATAATTTTGAGGTCATAATCGTTTTGTTGGGCTATGTATACTAAGATTTCAGCAAAACCAAGGTTAATACCTCATATCAGACAATAGAGAGCAAAATTGTGGATGCAATGGCAAATTAAAAGCGAACTTTCGTATAAGGAATACCTAAATCCACACATGTCTGTGGCTCAGCTAAAATTAAGGACAATACTACTCCATTAATATCTGAAATCATTTCACACTTTATAAGTACTTATATGTATAACATTAGCACCCAGATCAGATTTATATACAAAAAGAAATCAGGCTTCTTATGGAAAAGCAATACCCACCTGCCAAAAGTGACGACATAATACCTCCATTCTTTTCACATAAGAAACATCAACATGACTGAAATTACGTTTAATGACCGAGAACAAAAACCACTGGATAAAGAATTACAGCATTCTATCGAACCTATATGCCACAATATGTAACAAAAACAATTAATGTAATGTGTAAAAGTAGCACTAGACTTAGCAAATTTACCTATAAAACACAGTAATGGAATTACTATCAAAATAGTGGAAGAAATAGAAAGAGAACTCAAAATCAGGGAAAGCTACGGTGCATATTAAGATAATAAAACACTATGCCAAGTTAATGAAAAATTAATGAGTAACAAAACATTCAAGAATCGTTTCTTTCGGCATTACTAACCTATACATGAGCAACCAAATCCAGGAAAAAATAGATATCATAGAACAAAACCCATTCAAATGCAGAAAAATTCCGATACAAAGCACTGCAGAAATGTTACAACTAATGAAATTAGTTTTAGACCAGAATCGCTTCGAATTCGACAGTACAATGTATACACAAAAAGATGGTGTCGCTGTGGGATGTAGCATTGCTAGAACCATAGCTAACATATTCCTTGACAGTTTGGAAGAAAAGTTCTTCAGAATAAAGTACTCTGAAAAACAAAAAAATCATATACTACTACAGGTACAGTGACGACACTTTAATGCTTATATAAGATACACTCACTGACATAGATGAAAAACATAAAGCACTGAATCATTTACATCCCAAAATGAAATTTACCATAGAATACGAAACTAACAAAAAAATTAAGTTTCAAAACTTAACCATCAAAACCATCGGGTGCAGACGTTACTTCGAAATTTACGGAACGCCTCCAACTACGGACTGTATTATCAATGCACACTCATTAATCCCAAGGCCCAAAAACTCGTATTTTTCACCCTATGAATAACAGATTAATAGATCTACAACTAGAAGACAAAGCAGTTCAGAAAGAAATAAAAGTCTTAGAATACATAGCCCAACACAACGATTATAACCTCAAATTTAAGAGTATACGAAAACTATACTACAGTAAAACAACCAAAAAGCTCAACATACATACAGAATTACGCTAAACACACATGCAACGAAAAAGAAGAAAGCAACATACGCAGCCACAGCTTATCTAGGAAACATCTCAAACTAAATTAATAAATTAATACAAAAAAACAATATCACGTTTGCATATCAAAACAGACAGTCTCAAACACAAAATCCACAAAGGCAACTAGACAAGTCCCTTACATGACAACCGTGGACTTTCAACATTAGATACATAGAATGCACCAGGGACATTGAAAACAATCTATCCACATCTTTTTGAACATCTGCAAATAGGAAAACACGACGTAAAATCCATAAAAAAGCACTGGAAATCCTCCGTATGACGCAAAAGGCAGCAATCATGAACATCCTTGCAGAAACAGATGTATTCACATGCACGCAATAACACTCTAAATCTACTGAACGAACAAAACCTACCAGAAACACAAAAAAAATAGAGTGTATCAAAACAATTATCAGATTTAAAAAAAATCATATCTATTATGTTATTTGTGATATGTGCATGGACAACATACTGTTGGGAAAAAGAAACTCTCGAGTTATACATGGTTCCCCCTAGGTAGCAGCAGAGTGTGCACACTTCAGTTCTACACCCATGAAAAAAAGTTTTGCATCATTCCGGTTCCCACAACTCCTGAAGAAAGACGTTGACAATGGGTATTGTACCACAGACACAGTGCATTCGACTGTTGAGAGATGTCACTAAACCCGCCCAAAGATGTAAGCAACCATGAACGATCAGCCCCTATTAGACGGAGGGTGTCCGACAGCCGATCAGTTCCAGTCATTCCACCAGGAAGGAGGTACACGGCTCATTTTGTCTGTAGTTCAACCATACCTGGACGGTTAATAGCGCGGTTCGATCGCATCCTCATTGTTAATCTGTGCCAGGAAGGGCTCTCAACAAAGGAAGTGTCCAGGCATCTCAGAGTGACCAAAGCGATGTTGTTTAGACAAGGAAGAGATACAGAGAGAGTGAGAGAGAGAGAGGAACTGTCGATGACATGCCTCGCTCACGCCGCCCAAGGGCTACTACTGCAGTGGATGACCGCTACCTACGGATTATGGCTCGGAGGAACCCTGACAGCAACGCCACCATGTTGAATAATACTTTATGTGCAGCCGCAGGACGTCTTGTTACGACTCAAACTGTGCACAATAGGCTGCATGATGCGCAACTTCATTCCCGACGTCCATGGCGAGGTCCATCTTTACAACCACGACACCATGCAGCGCGGTAAAAATGAGCCGAACAACATGCCGAATGGATCGCTCAGGACTGGCATCACGTTCTCTACACCGATGAGTGCCTTATATGCCTTCAACCAGACAATTGTTGGAGACTTGTTTGGGGGCAACGCTGAACGCCTTAGACACACTGTACAGCGAGTGCAGCAAGGTGGAGGTTCCCTGATGTTTTGAGGTGGCGTTATGTGGGGCCGACGTGCGCCATTGATGGTCATGGAAGGCGCCGTAATGGCTGTACGATACGTGTATGCCATCCTCCGACAGACAGTGCAACCATATCGGCAGCGTACAGGCGAGGCATTCATCTTCATGGACGACAATCCGTGCCCCCATCGTGCACTTCTTGTAAATGATTTCCTTCAGGATAGCGACATCACTCGACTAGAGTGGCCAGCGTGTTCTCTGGACATGAACCCTAACGAAGATGCCTGGGATGGATTTAAAAAGGCTCTTTCTGGACAATGTGACTCACCAACTACTCTGAGGGACATACGCCGAATCGCCGTCGAGGAGTGGGACAATCTGGACCAACAGTGCCTTGATGAACTTGCAGATAGTATGCCACGACGAATACAGCTATGCATCAATGCAAGAGGACGTGAAACTGGGTACTCAAGGTACCGGTGTGTACAGCAATGTGGGCAACTTCCTCTGAAGGTCTAGCTTTATGGTGATACAACATGCGATGTGTGGTTTTCATGAGCAATAAAAAGGGCGGAAATGATGTTTAAGTTGATCTCTATTCCATTTTTCTGTACAGGTACCTGAACTCTCGGAACCGAGGTAATGCAAAACTTTCTTTGATGTGT
The DNA here is from genome assembly GCF_023864345.2 of Schistocerca serialis cubense. Lineage (NCBI taxonomy): Eukaryota > Metazoa > Arthropoda > Insecta > Orthoptera > Acrididae > Schistocerca > Schistocerca serialis. The sequence goes on along the minus strand of NC_064642.1, from coordinate 626,988,057 downwards.
GTAGTAGAAATAGTGTCAGGGCAACAGAAAGCGTTTTGTGATCTACGTTTCTCACAGTGCGGAGTGTCTGACACACATGTCGAATGCATCTGCCAAGTTTCACACTTTCTTTTCCCACAGTTAAAGACTGATTCGAACGACTTCATTTACTCACAGGACGGGGCACCGCCTCACTGCAGTCTGGAAGCGCGGGAATTTTTAAATCAAAGGATTAATGAACGATGAATTGGTCGCACTGGACCAAATGATTCAGCCTTACATTACTGGCCTTCAAGGTCACAGGACCTGACTGTAAGTGATTATTTCTTATGGTGGATTTACAAAAGACCTAGTTTATGTGCCTCTGTTACCAAAAACAAGTTTATTTACAGAACAGCTTGCGACGACAGTATGCCAAAATCAGATTATTGTGATTTATGCAATAGTACATATATAAAGATCGGGGCAACTGGTATATCATTATCATAATCATGCCACTGAACAACATATTCTGCGCTGCAGGCTCTAACAAAAAAAAAAGGATGATAATGAAGAAGAAGAATGTTAGGATTACATTCATATAAATTTTATATTGTTAGCATGGTCATTTTCTGCAATTGCTGTCATAATCAATTCTTATTGGTTTTTTGTCTTAAGATTACTGCAAATATTTACAGTGATCTTGAGGTGGAAAAACCAATAACAAAGCTTACTGCAAATATTCGCAGTAATCTTAAGACCGAAAACCAATAATAATTGTATATTTTAATATTAAATGTTTTTGTTACTATGTTTTGTACTATTCTTTTTATAAATTGTAGTTTAACACTGCAATTTAAAATGTTTGGTGCCAAAACAGTCGTTAAAAATAACTACAGTAAAATGGAAATGACACTGAAGTCTCCCAAACAAGTAGTAACACCCATCATAACATCTTTAAAAGCGAAGTATTCTAGTAGGTATGATAACATATCAATGAAGTTAATCAAAGAGTGCTCATGTGAGTTGAGTTCTGTCTTAAGTTATTTGTGTAATCAATCTCTTATCAGTTGAACATTTCCATACTGGCTAAAATATGTTGAAGTTAAGCCTCTTTACAAGAAGAGGGATAAAGAGTTACCATAAAACTATCGATCAGTTCCACTTTTCCAGCTTTTTCAAAAATATTTGAATAGGTTATGTTCAAGCATCTCCTTAAGCATCTGAGTACAAATAATATTTGTCCTAGTCACGGTTTGGGTTTCTTAAGAGTACTGATACAGAGAAAGATATTTACACTTATAGTGAGAATGTGCTTAATTCATTAGATATTAAATTAGAGGCTTCTTGCATTTTCTGTCATCTGTCAAAAGCCTTTGACTGTGTGAATCACAGCAATCTCTTAAGTATACTAGAATATTATGGTGTCACCAGAAATGCTTCAAAATGGTTAAGTCTGTACAGTAAGCAGTCAGTCTTCATCTGATTGGGAATTAACTACATGTGGTGTTCCTCAAGGTTTCATCTTGGGTCTGTAGCTTTTTCTTGTATACATTAATGACATCTGTTACATTGCCAGATGCTAAGTTTGTTTTGTTTAGAGATGATACAAGCATTGCAATAAGCTGGTTTAAAGCTAATTCACTGTTGTTAAACTTTGAAAAGACCCACTATATGCAGTTCATAATCTGTAAGAGATTTCCTTCCAGGATGTGTATAACATATGAAGACATGCAGATTGAAGTGGTTGATAGTGTTAAATTTCTGGGATTACAACTCAATGATAAATTCAGTTGGGGAGAGTATAACTCAAAATTACTGTAGTGCGTAAACAAGTCTGTATTTGCAGTGAGAATGATGGTGATGTAGGAGACATCAATATAAAAAATAACTTACATTCTTCACTTACTTTCGTTCTATTATGTCATATGGTATCATATTTTGGAGTTTATCAAACTGAGCAAAAATTTTTAGTGTGCAAAATCGAGTAATAAGAATCATTTCCGGTGTAAATTCAAGGAACATTATATTCTAACCACTGCTTCTCAGTACATTTATTCCTAACATGTTTGTTTGTGTGACCATCTTCCTCAGCAAGCATATGAATACTTGTTTTGTAAATAAAACTGCCTTTTCCTGCTGCTAGTTACTTTGTTTATCCCATACGCATTTCGCCTTCTCCTGTTCTAAAGCACCATCAGTGGGATCTATAACGATACAGTTTTGTTAGTTTTACATTAATTAACATTCACTTCGCGATTTTTTTTGTAAAAAAGTAATTAGTTACGATTTGCTGATCTGCATTTCCTCACATCTGGTCTGGAAGTCGCACTACCACTTTTATCACTGTCATTAATCACATCTTTGTGTTCTCGCCTTCCACACACTGTTCACCATATGTTCGAGACTAACTTCTGTAAAGTTTGGAAGGTAGGAGACGAGGTACTGGCAGAAGTAAAGCTGTGAGTACCAGGCGTGAGTCATGCTTCGGTAGCTCAGTTGGTAGAGCACTTGCCCGCGAAAGGCAAAGGTCCCGAGTTCGAGTCTCGGTCGGGCACACAGTTTTAATCTGCCAGGAAGTTTCTATTTATGATGTTTATATCATGTGTGTGTATGAGTGAGAGAGAGAGAGAGAGGGAGGGGGATAGAGCTGTGGATTTTCTTTTTTTTTGGGGAGGGGGGTGAACTAGCTGTTAGCGAGTGGTTGAAAACTTTGGTGAGAGCTGATTTAAGTTATCGTTTCAATATTCTGTGAAGGGGTTCATGGATGAGTGAGTGTAAGGATGTTGGATTCTATTATTATTATATTGGACAGTATTATTATATTAATACTTTTTGCGAGCCTGGAAATATGGGACAAACCACTTCACATTTGCAGAACACTTAAGAGAAAATGACCACAAACCAACCACTAGAGAAGATGACATGAAAATAATTAGAATTAACAACAAAAACACCTACTAACCATGCAAGAAATTTACCACATACAGAAAACCAAAGCAGAGGGGGAAATCCTGTTGAATGACCAAGTACACAGGCCAAGCAATTGATTATTTATACTAATAGATAAAATAATAGAATAACGTTCGCAAAAAGTATTAATACAATAATGCTGTCCAATGTAACAATAACAGAACCCAACATCTTTATACTCACTCATCCATAAACGCCTCCACAGAATATTGAAGCGAAAAGTCAAATCAGCTGTCACCAAAGTTTCCAACCAGTCGCTAACAGCTAATACACCCCCCACCGCCCCCCCAAAAAAATCCACTGCTCTATCCCTCTCTCTCTCTCTCACTCATACACACACACAGTATAAACATCATAAATAGAAATTGGTCTCGAACATATACTTCTTTAGGTTGCCAACAAATAGGTAAACATACCAACGAACATGAAACACGTAATGGAGTCGCAATATTTACGTGGTGAAAAGCAGTGTACGACGAAATAGTTTTATCGAGTGACGAAAGAACAATAGTCCACCACAAAAAAGTGATGGAGAACAGTTTGTGGAAAGCGAGAATACGAAGATGTGATTAATGACAGTGATAAAAGTGGTAGTGCGACCTCCAGACCAGATGTGAGTAAACGCAGATCAGCAAATCGTAACTAATTACTTTTTTACAAAAAAATCGCGATTTGAACTGTTTGATAATCTGAAACTAACAAAATTGTATCGTTATAGATCGCTCTGACGATGCCTTAGATCAGGAGAAGGCGAAACCCGTATGGGATAAATAAAGTAACTAGCAGCAGGAAAAGGCAGTTTTATTTACAAAACAAACATTTATTCCTTATTGAAATTTGTTGCAAGTAATATATCTCAATTTCCAACCAATAGCTCAATACATAGCATCAACACTTGGTATAAGAACAGTCTACCTAAAGATTTAAAATTACTTACCTTGGTCCAAAAAGAGGTCAGATATTCAGAAACACACATTTTCAATGAATTTCGAGGAACCATTAAAAACTTTATTTCAGATGAAGCACAATTTAAACAGAGTTTGAAAGACTTTTTAATGGGCAACCACTTATACTCTATAGATGAATATCTCAACAGGGACTGTCAGGCCAGCTTAAGTAAAAATGTGTGTTAGATTTAAGTTTTGACAACACTTGGTCACAACAGTGAAGATTAGATACTTTGTGTATGATAAATTTATTAAAAGTGCATAATGATGTTTCATTCTGATAGTGCATAAATTCTGTAAATATTGGAGTTTACAGTTTACTGTAGTGTATCCTACTACTTTGACAAGTTCCTGACAAATGATCAAGGTGGTAAGTATAGTATTGAAATGTTTTATGCTTTATGTTATTCTTTCTGACATGTTCCACAACCATGAGAATCATCTCATTTTTGGGTCTATGGGACGAAAACTGATTCTAAACTAATCCAATCTAAGCATGAATGCCGAGTGCTGGATCTGAAATTGTTCAGCTAATGTCATACAAAATCATCTTTGTCTGTAAACAGTATTTTTCTAATGATTAGTTTCCTAATGTCTCTCGTGGACACCAGTTAAGTATTTTCTGTTGATGGCCCAATAAAGAAATTTTACTAGAACTAAAACGAAGTTCTTTTGTTTATAAACCTTAAATGATGGTCCTTGTATGTTCGTCATTATCTTCCGCTTGAATATTTTCAATCTTTTGCTCTCTTTCTTGGTCGAACTTCCCGTTTCTGATTCATATATGTAATAGCATTGTAGGCCACTAATTTTACTTGTTGACCTAACAACATACTTCGAAGTACAACACCCTTCTGATCCAACTGTAGTTTGCTATTGATGTCTTCTTTAGCATAATTTTCCTAATTATACAATGTTTGAACCTTACTGTTCATGAATACCAATTTCAGCTTTTTCCAATATTACCTTCTCTTCTTGTAAATTTATCACTCCTATATTTTATTTGAAGTATGATGCAAAGTCATGTAAGAGGCATGCGACCATTTTGTAAATTTTAATTCTTTATTTTTTTGTAGTCTGCTATTATTGTCAAAAGAGAAAAATTTGATTGCTCGATGTTCAGCAACTCAACTTTATTTATGGGTTTTGAGTAAAGTTAACTGCAAAATATCATTGGAAACATTACAAAAGCCTTATGTATCACACCTATTTAAAAAAATAATAAACTGACAAAAGTTTAAAAGAAGATGAATTAAAATGAATTTACCAAAGGAGGTAAGGGGTTCCATACACAGAATATGGTGTCACATACAAATAACTAATTTCAAAGTACAACTGAGTAACCCACTTGACATTACGTATAAGGTAACAACAGCGGCAAAAAGGTAAAAAACCTAAAGAAAGTATTTATTTTAATAATTTACTGCGTTGATCTATTCACTGCCTAAGCGTAACATAATAAATAAAGCTGGTCAGTGTGCACATTTGTCCCCCTTTTCTTCTACTCCTAAACTTAGTTATATGTCCTTTATTTTAGTACACCAACTTAATAATATTCTTTCTTTTGTAAAAGGTAATGCATATTGATTTTAATTTTATGCATACAATGTAAGACTACTGTGCCAACCATCTTCTTCTGCTTTCTCCCCCACTCCCATCCTTTACCTAACATTTAGGTTTTTTATTCCAGAATGAGATTTTTCACTCTGCAGCGGAGAGTGAAATGATTGTAATTCTCTTGTTTTGGCATATTTGCAATGATGTATGTTGTGATCTTTGTTGTAGTACTTCGTTTTTAATATACCTTTTTAAAAACATTTTTATGTATGTATTTAATCTGTCGAACGCCTTCAACGCTATATTGTTCTAGCATCCATACCACCTCATGGACGAGTTTGCTACCTCGTATGTCACGTCAAAGTAGATTACTCAGTTGTACTTTGCAATTGGTTTCTTGTGAAGGACGCGATACCCTGTGTATGAAGCCCCTTAACTCCTCTGGTATGTTCGTTTTAATTATTGTTCTTTTAAACTTTTGTCCATTTATCATTTGTTAATTATTTTAAAACAGCCTTGTTACTTATGACTTATGTACCCTTCCCGCAGATATTCTGAAGATGGGTTTACTATAAGCGCGTAAATAAAATGGAATCGCTGAACATCAGGTGACTAACTTTTTCTTCAGTGACCATCACTTCTGTCTTTTCTGCAGTAGCCGGCCAGTGTGGCCGAGCGGTTCTAGGCGCTTCTGTCTGGAACCACGCGACCGCTACGGTCGCAGGTTCGAATCCTGCCTCGGGCGTGGATGTGTGTGCTGTCCTTAGGTTAATTAGGTTTAAGTAATTCTAAGTTCTAGGGGACTGATAACCTCAGATGTTAAGTCCCATAGAGCTCAAATCCATTTGAACCATTTTTTTCTACAGTAACGTTTAGTTCAACCTACCTTATGTCGTGCCTCGGATCTTTTACTATGTCTCCCAACTCTTATTTGTTTTCAGCCATTTTTACTTTATCATCTGCATTAGCCATTAGTTTATTGTTTCTGTTTACTAGTAGTCCTTACTATTCATTTTGATGTCTTTCTTCTCCAGAACGAGATTAAAAACTGTAGATGATATTGAATCGCCTAGTCTGACAGCAGTTTTTATCTTCTCCTTAGCGGTGTTTCTGTGTGCTTCGATCTTCCTCAGCTTTGGTGGTAACTTCATTACTTTCCGTTTACTGTGCATTGTTTCTCTGTGAACATTGCCATATATCTTGGGTAATTAATTAATGTTGTGTATATACTTTATACCCGCCTGCGTAGACTCCACCTCCTCCCTACACCCAGTTTTCCCCTCGCCCTTTCTACAAACGACTGTAGAGACCAAGCGACTTTAACATTATATGTTGTAGTTAGTTCCTTTAACTTACACTTTTGCTCTGTGAGAGAGGCCAACGTCTCAAGCAGCAATAGATCTACTGCCCAGATTCGAGAATTCAGCTTAGTAGCACTGTGTGTTAATCCGTTTCGTTTTTACAGAAGATTCCTTTAATTTCATCACCCTCAAACCACATCGACAAGTGCTCCCGTCAACGATGGGGAAAACGTCCGTGCGAATAACGGATTTACTTTTCAACAAGGCAGATGAAGATGGTTTTGGCGAGCGAAGAATGTCACTCGACTCGGAGATAAGCCGGTTCGAATCCTCAAGGTGGATAATTTTCACTTCCGGTATTTGGTCTGCGTACATGTAAGTCAAATATTGTAACAAGTTTGAATTAGGGACGTAAGTGCTATGTCATAGAGATTGAGCCGTCTATGTAACCATGAAATACGATGTGCATTTTACAGGTCGCCAATTAACGGTTAATAATTCTTAATACAGAAAAAGACTTTATTGCGCGTAGATGAATATGCACAGCAACTAATAAGACAGGGAATCACACTATCTGAATATGCTACGGTCATAGCCTGTTGGTGCGTTGTTATTTGGCGTGTTGCAACTAGGTACTGCGTTAGTGTAACTTTCTGGTTGCTGGAAGATCGATGTTTATCTGTGAGCCTTTTATCTGGTTCACATAATTATTCGCCAGTAAAGGTCAGCTTCACATGTGAAAATCCTTAGCAGAATTTAATCAAAGCTTCACTGAAGGTCCCCATCCGCTACATCAACTATGCTTTCCCTGACATTGATACTTTTGACATGAAGTCGACGTGCCTGCCTCCACTTCCAGCTGTTCACGCAAATCCAAAACATAGAAGTGAAACAACAACCACTAACCAGCCTGGATGCTGATTGCCTTTTGCTACTATACCATCCATTTTGTCGAGGGCGCTTTTGTAGCTACAGGCCAGTGATGCAAATATTTGTGGATATCATAACCAAAATGATGAACTAAGTTCTGAAACTTGTTTACCAGGTACCGACAATTATTATTCCTGAGATCACCCAAGAAAGTGACATGCTGGAACTGGTGCGCCGCTCCTATTTATTCCGTGTGGGTATCCCTCTGTCCCAATGATGTCTCGCCTGGTAATTCGCTGTAAGGATAAGCGACTCTATAGTGGGCCGGACCTAAAAAAAAGCCAATCTGTTCCTGGGAGCGGAGAATCACGTGTGTAAAAAAAGTGCTGAATGGTGATTGTCAGCTATTTTCACGGGGAATGAAAGTGTGGGCCATTGTATCACACAACTGTCGAGGAGTGATAACCAACGCCATCCAGGATTATGCCCTTTTCCTTGACTTGAAGAAGGTATTTCATATATTTCTGTACTGCCATTTAGTTAACACAATACGAGCTTATCAAGTAACGGAACGTATTCAGGGCTTCCGTTCTTAATTCGACGTAATCGACAGATACAGAAATAACTTTGGAAGGAACAGAAGTAAGTATTATTGAAACATCGATAAAGTATTTAGGAATAAACGAACAGAGCCATCTGAATTGGGATGACTACATAAAACTACTTCATTGGAAGAATTTTACGGAAATGTGATTTATCCGTGAAAGACGTGGCTTACAGAACACTTGTAACACCGATTCGTATTGCACATCAGCCTGAGATACTTAGCAGATAGGATTAATCGGAAAGTTAGGAAAGATTCCATTATAATTCTCTGACATATTTTAGTCCGCTACTTGTCAAGATGAATGAGAGAAATGTTGGAGGAGAGGACTTTTTTACGCCGCGCCAGCACGTACAGAGAACAGTAATAGCGTTAACAAGTGTTTATTTCCAGCAGCAAAGCACTGCGTACCGGTCATACTATAGGCTTCCCTCGCACATGCAAGTTCATGCGGTTGCGGATTGCAGGGATGGGGACGGTGCCCGTGGTGTCCATTGCGCTTGGTTGTGGGTCGCTGCCAGCACAGCGCTGTGTGGTCCACAAGCAGGCAAAGATCCCAGCATGACTCGCTCAGGCCGGCGGGATGTAAACGTCTATGCACCTACGCTCTTACTTGTGGACCTCATGTCGCGCGCTCGAGTGTGATAGCTGACACTAGATGTTCAATGCCGAATGGTAATGGCCTCTTTCACCCTCCAGGGGTCGACCAGAACGGTGGCCAATGATGTGTAGGTGGCTATGAGTGTGCGAGGGCGCAGCTCTCGCATCTGGAGTGTATACAGATTTTAGTCTGTCGACCGAAGGCCATTGTCGAAGGACGGAGTCAGGCTGCACACCAGCTGTTCGCATCGGTGAAGTTTCCAACAGCTGCTACGCTTTAGCTGTGATGCGCCTTGAGCCAGAACTTGTCAACGTGATCCTCGAGCAGGTAGTCAGAAGATCATCACGCAAAGTGTTAGTCACGTTTTATCTGGAACTCAGCAGGCTGTCAGTCCCCCCGGTTCAAGACACAGACAGAATGGCGGCACGAGTGAATACCCTGAGCGCCTATGCTGGATTATTTACACACTCATTGCTACGCTTCTGATGTAGTCTTGCTGGGGAGGGGGGAGGGTGGGAGGGCACACGAGTGAATTTGTTCCTCGTTACCTGTCCCGTCAGCTTTACTGGCTCGCTCCAGGACTCCGCATCGAGCAGGCATTGCCAGGCGCAGTTATATTTGCAATGTGTGAGTTTTTGGCAGCAGGCAAGTGCTCTGACTTAAAAGATGTTACTTTAGTCTTGGTCATATTGTGTTATGGTGTTACCTGTTCTATGACCTACGCCCATGGGTGATGTTAAACGATACGTCCAGTCGGAGTGTTTGACGTAAGGTCAGCAGTACAGGCCAGTGGTCTACTTGAGTAGCACATTGGACCGAGCTGGCCTCTAATGCCTGGGAGTGGCCGGAATAAGACTTTGAAAAATTTTACAATTCGTACGCTAAACTATTCTGGTGCGTAGTACGGCTCCCCTCTTTCGAAAGACTCGTCCCGAATCTTACAAGGAAAATTTTTCTTTACAATTACTCTTAACGATGGAACTCTATACCGTGCTGACGGAATCACTCAGATTTAACAACGAGCTGTCCCACATGGATTTCTCCTTATCTTTTATTAACATGACTTACTATTAAACTGCGGTTTTCAGAACCTTACTACAATACAATCCTTAACCTACATACAACTTAAGTACAGTCGTTTTGCTTCCATTACCGGTTATCTACACTGGACTCGCATTTGGGAGGACCACGGTTCAATCCCGCGTCCGGCCACCCTGATTTAGGTTTTCCGTGATTTCCCTACATCGCTCCAGGCAAATGCCGGAATGGTTCCTTTCAAAGGGCACGGCCGACTTCCTTCCCCGTCCCTCCTTAATCCGATGACCTCGCTGTCTGGTCTCCTTCCCCAAAACAACCAACCGGTTATCTTGGTTAATAGAGGCTAACCACTCTATTGCATCTGCATTGGCAGATCTGTAGATTTTGCATGTCTACGTTTATTAGAGAAATAAAATATGAAAATATCTAACAGAAACAAGCCACAACTGGTAACTGAAATGCTTATTGGTATTATCTTGCGCTGAGGAAGTTTTTGAACAGTTTTAATATGTAACATATGCTCTATTGAAAATTTCCCCTGTTGTGATACAGTAAATTTGTCTAATGAATGCATAAGTTCAGGCTTGAAGTTGGCATTAAGGTAAGTTAAATTTTGGGTCGGTAGTACCCTGAGTGACCCTTCCGGGTAATACAACGTTTTCTGCATCAATGCCATGACAGTCGTATCAGGGAGCGTAACTGAAAGGCGGAAATCCGTCCTGACTATCTCGGCCCCATGCAACTCTAATTTTCTCAAGCCCTCAGGTTTCACTTTTACATAGGAATTGGTCAACACAGTTCCTGGTGAGAAGACAGAGTACAGCCAATGCATCCATACCTTTTGGAAGGAAGATCTTGTGAGCAAGATTTCCTTTTCGCACCTTATCTCACTCGTTTTCCCCAAAACCATACTCGCCTCGTACGTCTACACATCGGTTTGTACCGGGTTATCTGGACAGACAACAATACCGTCTTTAGTGCAGTTCTCCAAATCTGGTAACGACATAACGACATGGACGTTATCTGAATTCAACAATACATCCAGCATCCTTATACATATCCATTTACCTATAACCTTGTCTTTCTATGGATATGGATGAATCGTGTAACATTGAAATTTCGCACTAACCGCTGCCGTAGGTAAATAAACCGTTATATATACCCTCACCTGATCCATTCTTACTCTTATCCTAGCCATATGTAAAATCAATGCTAAATTATTTTCTGTCGCTTCTGCTATATGTACCATTTCAATTCAGATGTTTAACTCATCCACTTCTACTTGAGAAACTGAATTAGGCGTGACGCAATACAGTTACTGGGTAACAATTCGAAAGGAAACATAACGAAACATCGTTTATCACTTAAGCACATGTGTTTGTATTAATACTGTAGAGACAGAGGAAGATCTGCTCGCACAAGTTCTAGCCACTGCTCTAGAATCTGATGAGACACCAGGTGGGATGGAGAGTGTGTACCAGAACATGCTTCGTGGGTACAATGTATGTAATAATGCTGATGGTCGCCACATCGAACCGTCGTTGCAATGCATCGTTATCATTCTGTACATACAGTATGCTTGGTTCTTTTTTGTGTTGGAATTATGTAAACATGTAGCGTTTGAGTGTTAATACAATCAAATCTGTTTGAATGATAAACGGATGTTTCGTTACGTTTCCTTTCGAATTGTTACCTAATAAACGTACTGTGTCACTCCTAATTCAATTCCTCAAGCAGAAGTTAATGAGTTAAATGTCTGAATTGAAACTGTCATTGAACAGAAATGGTACATTTCCGGACATTGGTTCCTATTCAGAATATTATGTACTCACCCCATCTACAAGCCCTAGAAGTTTGTAACGGGAAATTCCGAACATCATGTGTGTCTTAGTTCCGTTAGGAATTGTTTCTCTACGAGGCATAATCGTACTATAATTCCCATGATGGATTTGACACCAGACTGAGCCGTCCATATACCACATGATACATTGTTTCCTGCAGTACCATCACCTCACTTCTCTCAGCATCAAGCTGATCTGCCGATACATGGAATAAGCTGGTAATGGCAAACTTGTTATCCAGTAAACTTAACTGCTTCTGTATCTTCTTCAAATCGCCATTAAACGCCTTCGTAGCACGGGTTAGCTCCACTGCTAACTGTCATACTAAGCTCATATTGTTCAAGATTCCCTGCTCCAGATTAGACAGTCGTGTTGCGTACCATTCTACGACGTCTTCGTAGAGCTTGCCATTCGCAGGACCTGATTTAATTTCTGAAAATCCTCCCATCAACTGTCCTGTTATTAATTTCCTTTAGTAATTTTCCTCTCTTCTTCAACCAATCTCTCTTCCACCAAATTACGGTCCATAGTCTATGAAAACTGTCTCCTTAACTTACCGTAGGTAAAATATCTCATGGTACTCCTTTTGCATTTCACTCAAAATGTCACTTTCTGGCGCCTTTTTATATGATTCTGAAAAAAAAAATCTTCCAATCTCCGAATTTCGTCCTAGTTTCTCAAATCTCTATAATTGTTTTTAACGTCCTATGATGGTTCGAAGCAACACCTCTGATTACTCAACACTGTGTAAAACATATCCATAAACGGCAAACGTTAAGAATAAATGTAATACCACACAAATATTGCAAAGAATTTAACAGTATAATTAATTATTTGATTTTAAAGCATAAGGCATGTCATGTGTCGGGCGCTGGGTAACCACTAGAAGTTATTTCTTTCTGCCTAGGACACCTTTGCGTACCAGACTGGTTGCAGATAATTGTAGCACCACATTCACCATACTTTTAAACAGTTTTACCTGACTGACGTCAACGAAGACGTTGTAGTAGGAAATTATACATTTAAATTACAGGTGATGTCTTCACCACTACCTGACATGGTTCGGGATATTTGGTCAAGAACTTCTTCCCTTCCGCTGTGACCGAGTGGTTCTAGGCGCTTCAGTCTGGAACCGCGCGACGCTAGGGTCGCATGTTCGAGTCCTGCCTCGGGCATGGATGTGTGTGATGTCCTTAGGTCAGTTAGGTTTAAGTAGTTCTAAGTTCTAGGGGACTGATGACCTCAGATGTTAAGTTCCATAGTGCTCAGAGCCATTTGAACCATTTTTAAACTTCTTCTCTTCCTCTTTGGTCTACAGGGATTAATGACCAATACTCACAGTCATATACCATGTTATCGTTGTCTGCACACGTGCCTATTCGGCTGTTCCTGGAGTTCCGGAGCCTTTGCATTTGCTTTTTGGACATTTTTCCATACTTTCCGTATTCGTCTCGCACATTTTTACCATTTTGCAATCTGGTCCCACCGTAGCACTTAAAACTTCAAAGTGGGACGGTATACTCCTCCCGTACATCACTTCTAGTGGTAACATGCCTGTTCTCGTATGAGTCTTTGAGTTGTACACGAAAACCATATGCAGAAGATAGGTGTCCCAGTCACAGTTTCTAGCATTTACGTAGAAGCTTAGCATTTTCTAACTGATCTTACGGATGCACTACGTTTTCCCCGTTGATCTGAAGGTGGAATGAGCTCGTTTGTAACTTCTTAATATGTAGCACATGCCATACAAAGTTCGTACCCTGATCCGTGACTAAGGCATCAGGTACTCCAAACTTAGATATCAAACTGTTAACTAATGTCTTCACTACAGTATTGCCCTGTTAGTCTGGAATTGCCATCATTGCTAGGAAGTGTGAAATGGTCGATGGTCATAAGCACATACCTATTCCCTTATGTCCGTTGTTGAATGGCCTGAGGATGTTGAGCCAAAGCATTTGATATGTCTTCGATGCCTGTGGAAATTTCTGTAATTAGATTGATTGATGCAGCATTTGATATGGCTTCGATGCCTGTGGAAACCTCTGTAAATAGATTTATAGATGCGAAGTACCCACTCTCTACGCACGTCCTTGACATACTGCTCCACCAAAACCATTCTCCACCAAAACCATTCTCCACCAAAACCATTCTACAACATGCCTGTCTCTTGTCGTCCACAGTGACCTGAAAACAGATGGTCAGGAACCTGTTGTAACACAGCCTTTTGAAAAGCTGTTGGGACCACGGCAAGTGGTCCACATCTCTTGACTCTGCACAACAAATTCTCATGCGCAACGAATTGTGGCTGTGACTTAAAAGCCTCATAGTCTTTGTCTGTGCTTGCTGCCATTCTAATACACTCTTACCCAATGTACTCAACATGGCTAATTTGCGACTTAATGTGTTCACTGGAAGACATCAGCCGAGATTAATTGAAAAACCAAATCTTGATGATGAAAATAGAACTGTAGAGTTAACACAAATGAAGCTATTAAACTATCTGTTTCTCTAAACCTCTTGTTATTGCCAACAACTCGTCAAAAAGATGCCATTACCAACTAAGAGCAGATGGAGAAGGTGGAGGGTGGGAGGGGGGGCTATTAGTAATATGACCGACCAGGACACTTCTTTCGTATGCGATTGCTGTACCACGAACTACGAAAGAATGTGGTACACTGACCGCCTTGTAACGACGGACATGCAGGCTACATTTTTATGTCGATTTCTTCAACACCCTCCCCCCATGAACCATGGACCTTGCCGTTGGTGGGGAGGCTTGCGTGCCTCAGCGATACAGATGGCCGTACCGTAGGTGCACACCACAATGGAGGTGTATCTGTTGAGAGGCCAGACAAAATTGTGGTTCCTGAAGAGGAGCAGCAGCCTTTTCAGTAGTTGCAGGGGCAACAGTCTGGATAATTGACTGATCTGGCTTTGTAACACTAACCAAACCGGCCTTGCTGTGCTGGTACTGCGAACGGCTGAAAGCAAGGGGAAACTACAGCCGTAATTTTTCCCGAAGGCATGCAGCTTTACTGTATGGATAAATGATGATGGCGTCCTCTTGCGTAAAATATTCCGGAGGTAAAATAGTCCCCCATTCGGATCTCCGGGCGGGGACTACTCAGGAGGACGTCGTTATCAGGAGAAAGAAAACTGGCGTTCTACGGATCGGAACGTGGAATGTCAGATCCCTTAATTGGGCAGGTAGGTTAGAAAATTTAAAGAGGGAAATGGATAGGTTAAAGTTAGATATAGTGGGAATTAGTGAAGTTCGGTGGCAGGAGGAACAAGACTTTTGGTCAGGTGACTACAAGATTCCAAATACAACATCAAATGGGAGTAATGCTGGAGTAGGTTTAATAATGAAAAAAAAAATAGGAGTGCGGGTGAGCTACTACAAACAGCATAGTGAACGCAGTATCGTGGCCAAGATAGACACGAAGCCCATACCTACTACAGTGGTACAAGTTTATATGCCAACTAGCTCTGCAGATGATGAAGAAATTGATGAAATGTATGATGAGATAAAAGAAATTATTCAGGTAGTGAAGGTAGAAGAAAATTTAATAGTTATGGTTGACTGGAATTCGAGAGTAGGAGAAGGGAGAGAAGGAAACATAGTAGGTGAATATGGATTGGGGCTAAGAAATGAAAGAGGAAGCCGTCTTATAGAATTTTGCACAGAGCATAACTTAATCATAGTTAACACTTGGTTCAAGAATCATAAAAGAAGGTTGTATACATGGAAGAATCCTTGAGATACTGAAAGGTATCAGATAGATTATATAATGGTAAGACAGAGGTTTAGGAACCAGGTTTTAAATTGTAAGACATTTCCAAGGGCAGATGTGGACTGTGACCACAATCTAATGGTTATGTACTGTAGATTAAAACTGAAGAAACTGCAAAAAGGTGGGAATTTAAGGAGATGGGACCTGGATAAACTGATTAAACCAGAGGTTGTACAGAGTTTCAGGGAGAGCATAAGGGAACAATTGATAGGAATGGGGGAAAGAAATACAGTAGAAGAAGAATGGGTAGCTCTGAGGGATGAAGTAGTGAAGGCAGCAGAGGATCAAATAGGTAAAAAGAAAAGGGCTAGTAGAAACCCTTGGGTAACAGAAGAAATATTGAATTTAATTGATGCAAGGAGAAAGTATAAGAAAGCATTAAATGAAGCAGGCAAAAAGGAATACAAACGTCTCAAAAATGATATCGACAAGAAGTGCAAAATGGCTAAGCAGAGACGGCTAGAGGACAAATATAAGGATGTAGAGACTTATCTCACTAGGGGTAAGGTAGATACTGCCTACAGGAAAGTTAAAGAGACCTTTGGAGAAAAGAGAACCACTTGTATGAATATCAAGAGCTCAGATGGAAACCCAGTTCTAAGCAAAGAAGGGAAAACAGAAAGGCGGAAGGAGTGTATAGAGGGTCTATACAAGGGCGATGTTCTTGAGGACAATATTATGGAAATGGAAGAGGATGTAGATGAAGATGAAATGGGAGATACGATACTGCGTGAAGAGTTTGACAGAGCACTGAATGACCTGAGTCGAAACAAGGCCCCAGGAGTAGACAACATTCCAAGAACTACTGACGGCCTTGGGAGAGCCAGTCCTGACAAAACTCTACCATCTGGTGAGCAAGATGTATGAGACAGGCGAAATACCCTCAGACTTCAAGAAGAATATAATAATTCCAATACAAAAGAAAGCAGGTGTTGACAAATGTGAAAATTACCAACAATCAGTTTAATAAGTCACAACTGCCAAATATTAACACGAATTCTTTACAGACGAATGGAAAAACTGGCAGAAGCCGACCTCGGGGAAGATCAGTTTGGATTCCGTAGAAATGTCAGAACACGTGAGGCAACACTGACCTTACGACTGATCTCAGAAGAAAAGATTAAGGAAAGGCAAACCTACGTTTGTAGCATTTGTAGACTTACAGAAAGCTTTTGGCAATGTTGACTGCAATACTCTTTTTCAATTTCTAAAGGTGGCTGGCGTAAAATACAGGGAGCGAAAGGCTATTTACAATTTGTACAGAAACCAGATGGCAGTTATAAGGGTCGAGGAACACGAAAGGGAAGCAGTGGTTGGGAAGGGAGTGAGACAGGGTTGTAGCCTCTCCACGATGTTATTCAATCTGTATACTGAGCAAGCAGTAAAGGAAACAAAAGAAAAATTTTGAGTGGGCATTAAAATCCATGGAGAAGAAATAAAAACGTTGAGGTTCGCCGATGACATTGTAATTCTGTCAGAGACAGCAAAGGACTTGGAAGAGCAGTTGAATGGAATGGACAGTGTCTTGAAAGGAGGATGTATGATGAACATCAAGAAAAGCAAAACGAGGATAATGGAATGTAGTTCAATTAAGTCGGGTAATGCTGAGGGAATTAGATAAGGAAATGAGACACTTAAAGTAGTAAAGGAGTTTTGCTATTTGGGGAGCAAAATAACTGATGATGGTCGAAGTAGAGACGATATAAAATGTAGACTGGCAATGGTAAAGAAAGCGGTTCTGAAGAAATTTGTTAACATCGAGTATAGATTTAAATGCCAGGAAGTCGTTTCTGAAAGTATTTGTATGGAGTGTAGCCGTGTATGGAAGTAAAACATGGACAATAAGTAGTTTGGACATGAAGGGAATAGGAGCTTTCGAAATGTGGTGCTACAGAAGAATGCTGAAGATTAGATGGGTAGATCACATAACTAATGAGGAGGTATTGAATAGAATTGGGGAGAAGAGGAGTTTGCGGCACAACGTGACAAGAAGAAGGGACCGGTTGGTAGGACATGTTCCGAGGCATCAAGAGATCACAAATTTAGCATTGGAGGGTAGCGTGGAGGGTAAAAATTGTAGAGGGAGACCAAGAGATGAATGCACTATGCAGATTCAGAAGGATGTTGGTTGCAGTAAGTACTGGGAGATGAAGAAGCTTGCACAGAATAGAGTAGCATGGAGAGCTGCATCAAACCAGTCTCAGGACTGCAGACCACAACAACAACAACAACAACAACATAACTTCAGCGTGTTTCCTATAATATGTGATACTGATATACGACGAACGATCAATGACTCATACACTGCTCACACTCTATTGCTTGTAACTTCTGAATATGTAACACATGCCATACAAAGTTCGCACCCTCATCCGTAACTAAGGTATCAGGTACTCAAGGTCTTTTATTTTTACTATGGAATGATTTTGCGATAAAGCTGTATATGATTTTTGAATTGCGCCAGAAACCCCATTAGCACACTACCTGGTGAATTTGGGCTAGGGGAAAGGAATGAAACAGACGCAGAATAAGTTGTTATAATGCAACATAAACGTTGGACGATTAGGGAGTAAATCTATATGAGCTTTCGGTTCGGTTTCAACAGCATGTAGGACTGCTATACGATGAACTCCCAAGGAATCTTGTACTGCCGGCCGCGGTGGCCGAGCGGTTCTACGCGCTTCAGTCCGGATCCGCGTGACTGCTACGGTCGCAGGTTCGAATCCTGCGTCGGGCATGGATGTGTGTGATGTGCTTAGGTTAGTTAGGTTTAAGTAGTTCTAAGTTCTAGGGGACTGATGACCTCAGATGTTAAGTCCCATAATGCTCAGAGCCATTTGAACCATTTTTGAATCTTGTACTTTCTAAAACCAGACACACAGATTACACTGCTATCACAGCTATGACACCAAAATTGATGAGGGGCGATTAGAGGGTAGGCTGTTTGTTTCCAATTACGGTGGGCTACTGTACAACTAATGTTCAAACATTCTTGTACACTGCCGACTTCCTAATGCCAAACGTGCAAGCTATACTGCAATGATACCGACATCGACGAAGGACAATCAGATGGGGATGGGGCAGAGTAATACGACCCCTTAGCTTGTTTCCAACAATGTGTGGGATTGTTCTACGACCAGTGTCCGCAGAACCTTGACCATTGCCGATCTCTTAATACCAGACATATAGATTACTTTGCTATGATGCCAACGTCGACGGGGGCCAATTGGAGTGTGTGGGAAGAGTTAGAATAGTATAGTCCTTCAGCTTGTTTTCGACATCATGTGGGATCGCGATACAGCGAACGACTAAGGAATCTGGTAAATTGCCGGTTTCCTAACGTGCCGGCGTGCAAGGCAGCGGTAAGGTATGTGCCATTGTTTGTTTCCAGTGACACCCGTCGTAAAGTATTCCACTCTCCTTGGTATCGTGAACTTGTATAGATGAACTTCACCACCTCTCCTGGATAGCTGCTTCAACTGACATGAATGTTGCATAGCAACCAAGCAGATAATCGCAAACAGATTTTCACATCCACCGCCACTGATGGTGCAATTCACGACACGAAGCACGATACTACTGTGTAAACATTTCACAATTTGTATTCATCCATTCGGCGAAAAATCTCATCCCATCATCAGGTTTAGGGTAGTCTGATTGCGTCATAAATGTGTTAGTTCAGGTGTTCAAACCAGTTCGATAGTGAAGTGCGTACAGAACTTGAAAGGCGAGCACGGACTTACCTGCGTAAGCGTCAGTAAAACGGCGAACGTCACCAGCGCCGACACGGTTGGAAGCGCCATGGTTGTCGCAGCGCGTGTGGCCATCTGCAAGTGCTGTCTCCCATTTAACTGCAGGCCGTCACGTGGAATGAAATTGCCTTTCTCCCCTCTTCTCCGCGGGCCGTTTAAGGATTCTGACTGCACGCCGCGGCCTCTACGTCTCTTGAAGCTATCATTTAGCCGTCTCGGTCATCAATTAGTAGGGATCTTAACGAGGGCGTATGTAAGTCCATAGAGATTATGACTGCCACTGAAGCAAAAATACAGTCCTCCATTTGCAGTGGCTGTCGGTTGTCGCTGTTATGCAGAACAGACGTGTTGCCGCCACCTTACAGGTCCTACCATTCCCGCGTCGTGCTCAGTACTGTTTACATAGAGGTGATCAGAGACTAAAGATTCCATGTAGTTGTGATTTAAAGTAAACAAAACTTATATGTTATTCCAATATAGAGAAACTTTGATTTTTTTCAAGAATGCACACAAACATACAAAAACAAGAAAAAAGTATTTTTAAGGTTCTTTGATGACGCAATATTGCGAAATGCGTATCTTTTGTCACAAATATACCAATGTTACTCTTTATTGTTTTGGGTATTTTAGGAAGGATATAGCCTCCCATGGAAATCAGCTAATAGTGCACAAATGAATGGTGAAATAAAGAAAGATCCATTAAAAAAATATCAAGAGGCAGAAGGTGGCAAAATGATTTCAAACTTAAGAATTTAAAACGGCTGCGGACCCATGCACGAGTGAATTAATAAAAAAAAAAAAGAAAGGAAGATTAGTTTATAACGTTTGTCGACGACGAGGTCATTAGGGATGGAATACAGCCTCGGAGCGGAGATGAAAAGGGAAGAATAGCAGTCGCGTTATTTTTAGAGGTAGCCCCTCTGCGTTTCCAATTTATGGAAAGAACAGAAAATATAAATCTGGATGGTCGGACAGGGATGTGAACCGCCGTCCTCCCGAATGCGAGACCACCACTTCACTACCACTCTAGCATGGTTAACAGGAAGTTTTCCTGCTGCAGATGAACAATGTGCGAAATTGAAAGATTTGTTTACGTGGGAGGTGTCTGTACGAGCGCTGTAGCCATCTACATGACGAACATAAATTATGTTAGTATATGAAATTTTATTGGACTTAAAATCACTTGCTTCCACCTTCCTAGCACCATCATAACTGGATTCAGAGTTTAGTACGGCAGAATTGCCTGTTTAACTGCCCATTAGTTTGCTGCCAGTAATCACTTATCGCCTTGATCACTTTCCATTTACGCTAGCGTCGCCTTCTAATGAAAATGATGATAATAGGTCTCCAAACTGAGTTGTGAAATATACCCGCCATCGACTCTGTCTTGCTTGTTCGTAACCAGTTGCGGATAGAAGGTACCGGGAGAAAGGTAATGACAAAGCCTAAGCAGAAGTCGTTAGTACAACTACGTTTAATATGAAATTTTTTCTGTGTGAATTAGTCAAATATACTCCTCATAGATCTTAGAATAGTTTGATTCTGTATAATCTTCCATCAGTAAATAGCTAGGTTGCGTTGTCTCAGGCCAAAAAAGATGTTTTTATCACTGTCTAACGTGGTTTCTCGTATCCTTAGCATGAAAAAAAGAGCGTACAGTAATCGAAAGTTTGCAGACACCGCTAGGTGATGTGGAATTCACCAGAAGTTGTCAGTAGAGGCGGACCCTCCAGTATAGAGGGAGGCGGGGATTGTTGTATTGTCAGCAGTGAAGATGTAACAGCGGAGTGGGGTGGGCAGAAGAGCTCAGTTACTTTGAACGTGAACTACTCATTGGATGTCACCTGAATAACAAATCTATCAGCGACACTTCAACCCTTTCCAAGTAGTCCAGGTCGACTGTTGGTGATATAATAGTGAAGGGGAAACGCGAAAGAACAGCCGCAACTGACGGCCGCTGTGGCCAGCGGTTCTAGGCGTTTCAGTCCAGAACCGCGCAGCTGCTACGGTTGCAGGTTCGAATCCTGCCTCGGGCATGGATGTATGTAATGTCCTTAGGTTAGTTAGGTTTAAGTAGTTCTACGTGTAAGGGACTGATGACCTCAGATCTTAAGTCCTATAGTGCTTAGAGCCATTTGAACCATTTGAGCCGCAACTAAATCAAGACGAATCATACCTCATGTATTGACGAACAGGGACAGTCGAGTTGGTTATGTTATTGTGAAGTGGAAACGCTAAGGAACAGCCATAACAAAATCAAGACGACGCAGACCTCATGTACTGATGAACAGGGACCGTCGAACATGTGGAGGGTAGGTGTAAAAAATCGCATGAAATCAGCGGAGGGTAATCACTGGTTGGTTCCGAACTTCCTTCATCAATGCAGCTACACTATGTGATCAAAAGTATCCGGACACCTGGCTGAAAATGACTTGCAAGTAATGTTGGAATTCAGTATGGTGTTGGCCCACCCTTAGCCTCAATGACAGCTTCCACTCTCGCAACCAAACGTTCAGTTAGGCGCTGGAAGGTTCCTTGAGGAATGGCAGCCCATTATTCACGGACTGCTGCTTCGTTACAGAATCATTTAGTAATCGCGAAAGCGTTGCGGAGATTGTAGATAAAATCCAGTGGAAGATTCTGCAAGAGAGGCGCTCAATAGCTCAGTACAGGCTTTTGTTGTAGTTTCGAGAACATATCTTCACCGAGGAGTCAAGCAGTATATTGCTCCCTCCTACGCATATCTCGCGAAGAGACCACGAGGATAAAATCAGAGAGATTAGAGCCCACACAAAGGCATACCGACAATCTTTCTTTCCACCAACAATACGAGACTGGAATAGAATCCCCCTGCGGGTTCGGGGATAAGAATAGGCCCGCGGTATTCCTGCCTGTCGTAAAAGGCGACTAAAAGAAGTCTCAAATGTTTCGGCCTTATGTGATGGTCCCCTCTCGGGTTTGACCTCCATCTTTCTAAATTATTCCGAAGAGCGAGCCAATTGGGGAAGGGCGCCTTATATGGTGCACTGTATCCGTCGTGCATTGAGACCTTTAGCCGGCTTTTTCGTCGTTGCACTGGGGTCCCGCTCGTTTTCCATCTCTTGGGCGAGGATACGTCCCTGGGTGCGATTCCCACGCTGCAATCTGCAGTGTTTCTTTTAACTGCGACGACGACCTTGGACAGTTTTGCACCTAAGATCCAGCACTGTAGCCAGCCCGTTGTGGTGGGGCCGCCATGTACCCTCTTGGTTGTAGCCCCCTGACAACACAGGGATCGCTCTACTGATGCCTGCGCCGTTAACTCCCCACGTATGCCAAGGAGTAGATGCCCATCTCCTTGGGGCATCAGGACTCCCGGCAATGGCCGTCCTGCCAGGTGGCTATTGCTGCGGCTGGGTGGCGCCCGTGGGGAGGGCCCTTGGTCGGAGTAGGTGGCATCAGGGCGGATGACCCGCAATGAAGCGTGGTACATCATCTCTCGCTGGCGGCCAGCCGCCAGCAGTCTCTAAGCGTTCTCGGGCTCAATTTAATGCTGAAAAGTACAATCCGAAAACGTTCCCCTCTCTGGCCACGCCGTGGGAGGAACGTAAATCTCAGGATGGCAGTAGCAATTATTCGCCCCGATTCTTAGTTTGTACGAGAGCTGATGGGGAGTCTTTTCTCTCCACAAAGCCTCAGTTCTTCGTTGAGCATTTAGAGGACAAGTTTGGGGAGGTGGAGGGCTTGTCAAAAATGCGCTCTGGATCGGTCCTGATCCAAACGGCATCCTCTGCCCAGTCACGACGGTTACTTGCTTGTGACAAGTTGGGGGATGTTGCTGTTACGATCACACCGCATAAGAGTTTAAATATGGTCCAGGGAGTTATTTGCCATAAGGACCTTCTTTTGCAGTCTGATGACGAACTGCGCGCCAACTTAGAGCGCAGAGGTGTACATTTCGTCCGGCGCGTTCATCGGGGTCCGAAGGAAAATCAGATAGCTACTGGTGCCTTCATCTTGGCCTTCGAGGGTGATACGTTACCGGAAAAGGTCAAGGTGATGGTCTACCGATGTGACGTCAGGCCCTATATTCCTCCCCCGATGCGGTGCTTCAAGTGCTGGAAGTTCGGCCATATGTCTTCCCGCTGCACTTCCAGCCTCACATGTCGAGATTGCGGACGCCCGTCTCATCCCGATACTCCATGTGCCCCGCCTCCCATCTGTGTCAACTGCGGGGAGCACCATTCACCTTGCTCGCCAGACTGCAGAATCTTCCAGAAAGAACGCAAAATCATGAAATATAAGACCCTGGACCGACTGACTTATACTGTGGCCAACAGGAAATACGACCGATTACATCCCGTGAGAATGACATCATCCTACGCCACTGCTACAACACCTGTGCTCGCCCCATCAGTTTCGCGACTTCCGGCCGGATCGCTGAGTGGTACAACTCCTCCTGCCCCCTTGCCAGTGGGGGGCTCTACCCACCGGGTTGCTCCTGCGCCACCTACCTCAGGGGCAACACCATCCCCCCCATCAGGGACGTCCGTCCCGGCTTCTAAGCCCGAGAAGTGTCCAACTTCTTCGGCTTCTCACGCTCGCAAGGGGTCCCTCGGGTCCCTCCCTTCCCAGGTTTCCACCAGTGGGAAGGCTGACGACCGACAGTGGCGTAAGTGCCCGCAATCAGCTGGTCGATGGGCTTCACGATCCTCCTCAGTCCCGGAGACTGAATCGGTGAAACCCTCCCAGCCAGTTAAACCCAAGGAGCAGCGTGAGAAATCGAAGAAGAAGAGCTCTAAGCCCAAGGAACTCGCGGTGGCAGCCACCCCACCGCCACCTTCCAGCTCTGCGTCTGAGGACGAGGTGGAGATCCTGGCGTCCGCTGAGGACCTCGATCTCGCCGGTCCCTCAGACGCCATGGATAGCACTAGCACGGGTGCTCAATCGGAGGCAGCAGGTGACCCAGCGGCGTAATCTGCCTTCCCAGTCCCGACACGCCTTTCTCCGCCATGGACAATACCATCCTCCAGTGGAACTGCAGCGGTTTCTTCCACCATCTAGCTGAGCTCCGCCAGCTTATCAGCCTACATCCTTTCCTTTGCATTGCTCTGCAGGAAACTTGGTTTCCGGCAATGCGAACCCCCCGCCCTCCGTGGCTATCGGGGTTATTATATATGTCCTTCACACTCTGCACAGCGAGTCTGTCCCTCTCCAAACACCTTTAGAGGCTGTCGCTGTTCGGGTGTGGACGCCACAGGCTGTTACCGTTTGCAGTCTTTACCTTCCACCGGATGGTGAGGTTTCGCAGCATGTCCTGGCTGCACTGGTAGCCCAATTGCCGCCACCTTTCTTGCTATTGGGCGACTTCAACGCCCATAACCCTCTGTGGGGTGGGTCAGTGGCAACAGGTCGAGGCACCATCGTTGAGCATTTATTGTCGCAGCTCGATCTCTCGCTGTTAAATGATGGTGCCTTCACACACTTCAGTGTGGCACATGGCACCTACTCCGCCATTGACCTTTCCATCTGTAACCATAGCCTCTTACCGTCTGTCCAATGGAGTGTGCATGATGACCTGTGTGGTAGTGACCACTTTCCGCTCTTTTTGTCACTACCACAGCGTCACTCTTCTGGGCGCCCTAGCAGATGGGCTATGAATAAGGCTGACTGGGACTTGTTCTCCTCCACTGCCGCTTTTGAGCCTCTCTCTACTGATGACATTGATGCGGTGGTTCAATCGGTCACCACTGGCATCGTTACTGCCGCCGAATCTGCCATTCCCCGTTCTTCTGGGTCCCCTCGGCGGAAGGCTGTGCCTTGGTGGTCGCCTGAGATCGCTGAAGCGATTAAAGATCGCCGGCGGGCGCTCCAGCGTCACAAGCGACATCCCTCCATAAACCACCTTATCGCCTTCAAACGGCTGCGTGCGCGGGCCCGCCTCCTTATCCGCCAAGGCAAGAAGGAGTGCTGGGAGCGGTATGTGTCCACCATTGGCCTCCATGTCTCTCCATCGCAGGTCTGGGCCAAGATTCGACGCGTCTACGGCTATCGGACCCCTGCCAGCGTCCCTGCGCTCTCACTGAATGGAGCAGTTTGTACTGACTCCGACGTCATTGCAAATCGCTTAGCAGAGCATTTTGCTATGAGTTCCGCTTCTGCGAATTACCCCCAGACCTTCCGCTCCATTAAAGAGCGGATGGAACGTCGGAGCCTTTCGTTTCGCACCAACCACACAGAATCTTACAATGCTCCATTCAGTGAGTGGGAATTTCGCAGTGCCCTAGCTGCTTGCCCTGATACCGCTCCTGGGCCAGATGGCATCCACTGTCAGATGCTGAAACACCTTTCAGTGGACTGCCAGCGGCGCCTTCTCGATCTTTACAACCGTCTTTGGGTCGAGGGGGAGTTTCCGTCGCAATGGCGGGAAGGCATTGTCATCCCCGTTTTGAAACCTGGAAAGACCCCTCTGGAGGTGGACAGCTACCGTCCCATTAGCCTCATCAATGTTCTTTGCAAGTTGCTTGAACGGATGGTGAGCCGGCGCTTGCATTGGGTACTGGAGTCTCGGGGCCTTCTGGCTCCGTCTCAGGGTGGGTTCCGTAAAGGCCGCTCCGCCACCGACAATCTGGTGAGCCTGGAGTCGGCCATCTGTACTGCCTTTGCCCGCCGCCAGCACCTGGTCGCTGTCTTTTTCGACATGCGGAAGGCGTACGATACGACATGGCGTCATCACATCCTTTCTACGCTTCATGGATGGGGTCTTCGGGGTCCTCTGCCGATTTTTATCCGCAATTTTCTGTCGTGTCGTACCTTCCGCGTGCAAGTCGCGGCCTCGTATAGTTCCTCCCACGTCCAGGAGAACGGTGTGCCACAGGGTTCTGTTTTAAGTGTCTGTCTGTTTTTAATAGCCATTAACGGGCTTGCTGCGGCCGTGGGAAATTCTGTCTCCGCTTCCCTGTATGCTGACGACTTCTGCCTTTACTACAGCTCTACTGGCATTGCAGCTGTTGAACGTCAGCTACAGGGCGCTATCCGTAAGGCGCAGTCTTGGGCTGTAGCGCATGGGTTTTAGTTTTCGGCAGCCAAGACCCGCGTTATGCATTTCTGCCGGCGCCGAACAGTCCATCCTGAGCCGCGGCTTTATCTTGCCGACGAACTCCTTGCTGTGGTGGAGACCCACAGGTTTTTGGGGGTGGTATTCGATGCCCGGTTGACTTGGCTGCCTCATATCCGGCAGCTTAAACAGACGTGTTGGCGGCATCTAAACGCTCTGAGATGCTTGAGCCACGCTCGCTGGGGCGCCGACCGCTCTACCCTGTTGCGGCTCTACCAGGCGTTAATCCAGTCCCGTCTGGATTATGGGAGCCTGGCTTATGGCTCAGCATCCCCATCTGCGTTACGGGTGCTGGACCCAATTCTCCACAGCGGGATACGCCTTGCCACTGGTGCTTTCCGCACCAGCCCTGTGGACAGCGTACTAGTGGAGGCAGGTGTACCTCCACTGCGGTTCCGACGCCAACGTTTGCTGGCCGCTTATGCTGCCCATGTTCTAAGCTCGCCCGGGCATCCAAACTATCGTCTCCTGTTCCCGCGATCGGTCGTCCGTCTGCCAGAACGTCGGCTCCGGTCTGGTTGTACAATAGCGGTCCGCGTCAAAGAGCTTCTCTCTGGGCTTCAGGTTTTCACTGTTCCACCTCCTTTCCGGGCTACTTTGCGTACACCCCCATGGTGTGTTCGTCGCCCTTGCCTTCGGCTCGACTTGGCACAGGGCCCGAAGGACTCAGTCCCTCCAGAGGCCTTCCACATCCGCTTTTATCCCATCCTGGCCACGTATCAGGGCTCTGGCATTGTTTACACTGACGGTTCGATGGTTGCTGGTCGTGTCGGGTATGCGCTCACTCTAGGGGACCGTTCCGAACAACGTTCCTTGCAGGATGGCTGCAGCGTCTACACTGCTGAGCTGGTCGCCATCTCTCGTGCCCTAGAGTATATCCGCTCCTGCTCAGGTGAGTCCTTCGTTATCTGTAGCGATTCCCTGAGCGGTTTACGAGCTCTCGACCAGTGTTTCCCTCGTTCTCGTCTGGTGATGGCTATCCAAGAGTCTCTGCATACTCTTGCCCGTTGCGGCCGCTCTGTGGTCTTTGTGTGGACCCCCGGTCATGTCGGTATCCCGGGTAACGAACATGTTGACCGCCTGGCGAAAGAGGCCACCAGTACGCCATCTCTGGACGTTGGCCTCCCAGAGACTGATTTGCGGGCAGTCTTCCGCCGCAAAATCTTGGCGCTATGGGACGATGAATGGCGCGAACTGACAACGCGCAATAAACTCCGTGATGTCAAGGAGACGACGGCTGTGTGACGGTCATCCCTGCGAACCACTCGCAGGGACTCCGTAGTTCTTTGCCGGCTCCGCATTGGCCACTCCCGGCTGACACACAGTTATTTACTGCGCCGGGAGGACCCTCCTCTATGTCGATGTGGGGCGGCTTTGACAGTGGCCCACATTTTGATGGCCTGCCCCCTTTTAGCTGTGGTCAGGCAGACATTTGCGCTGCCTGATACGCTCCCTGCCCTTTTAACAGACGACTCCACTATGGCTGACTTAGTTTTACGTTTTATTCGGGCAGGGGGATTTTATCATTTAATCTGAGTGTTTCTGTTTTATTTTATTGTTTTGTGTTGATTCTGGCCTTTGGCCTATGATTTTAAACTGATTTTTTAAATGTGTTTCTAAGTGGTTGGTTTTTTCCTTTTTTATTTCTATGGTCGGCCAACCACCGTCACACTCTGTGTGGTTTTAGTCCGTTTTGTCTTGTCTTTGTCTCAGTTTCTCTTGTTCTGTATCGTCTGTGATCTCTTCTGTTCCTCGTCGAACTAAATCGGGCTTTTCTGATGTAATTAAAATTCTAAATGAGACACTAAAAATAGTAGATGAGTTTTGCTATTTGGGCAACTAGATAGGTGATGATGGCCGAAATAAGAAATATGTAAAACTGATATTGGCAGTAGCAAGAAAAGCATTCATCAAATCGAGTAGTTTTTATCGTCTTCTATAAATGTTCGTGGCCGGAAGTCTTTTCTGAAGATTACGGAGTTTTGCGTAATACAGAAATGAAACATGGCCGAGAAGCAGGTCAAACAAGAAAAGAATAGAAGTAAAAATGTGGTGCTACAGAAGGATGCTGAAGATTGGACGGAGACATCGAGTAAGTAATGAGGAGGTACTGAATCGAATCGGGAAAAACGATTTTTATGACACAGCTTGACTAAACGAAGGAATACGTTGCTGGGACACATCCTGGGTCATCAAGGAATCGTCCATTTGGTAGTAATTGTAGAGGTAGACCATAGGATGAATATAGTAAGCAGCTTAGCCGGCCGGTGTGACCGAGCGGTTCTAGGCGCGTCAGTCTGGAACCACGGGACCGCTACGGTCGCAGGTTCTAATCCTGCCTCGGGCATGGATGTGTGTGATGTCCTTAGGTTAATTAGGTTTAAGTAGTTCTAAATTCTAGGGGACTGATGACCTCAGATGTTAAGTCCCATAGTGGTCAGAGCCATTTGAACCATTTTTTTGTAAGCAGCTTAAAGTGGGTGTAGGCTGTAATTGTTTTTCAGACATGAAGATGTTTGCCCAGGATAGAGTAACATGTAAACCAGCATCAAACCAGTCTTTGGACTGAGTACCACAACAACAGCACCATATTACATAGGCTTCTTTCGATTTCGTAACAGGGACATTGAATTAACTGAACCCTTAGAGTTTCAGCTATGTCCTTTTCCTCTATAGCAACATAGCATCCAACGCCCGCCTCTTTTTCCAATAGGGCCTGTGTATCAAATTCATTACACCTAGAAAGGTGTTTTCCTTTTTTCAAGATCAATAATATTTATTTGCAACTATTTATTTACCACTGTCTCTGAGGTATTAACTTAACTAGCTTCCCTATATATCGATCCTGATACTTTCGTAATCCATCTGATCAGCCTCTGCATCGGAAACATAGTATTTCATGACTAACTGGCTGGCTATCAGCTCATCAAAAACTTAGGCTGCGAAGCATTGTGTTTGCTTGTTCGAAAGGAGGTCGGCTATTTCATTTGATTCTTGTGCTAGCGCTAATTGCCTTAAGATACGTTTGGTGCAGGAGCTATATTTGCTGGAATACTGTTCTGATGAGGTTAGCTTAGTCTGATGGCGAGTCATGGTTTTCAACAATATATAGGACACACAGGTTCCTGTTTCTTGTAGTGGTTTTAAATCATCCCGATCACCGATGTGAGTCCGCGTATTCGCATGCAGTTGTGTAGGCTGAAAGAGGTTGCAAATTGTTGTATCAGTATTCGTTGTGTGAAATAAATATAATCAGACACCTGGAAAAAGGTAACAGGCTAATATTGTGCACACTTAACGATTGAGTTATACATAACTTTGAATGCTGTAGGCTCCTCTGCGATGCTGAGTTATATGCAGATAATAGTAATCTTCTTGATAGAATCAAATAGTCTTGATTGTTTATACACTTATACATAGCCCAGTCACATTAATGTGACAACACCTATGTTCGATTTCAACGTGCAGTAAGCACTCAGACGGCAGGTGGCAACACTGCCAGTGGAGGGTATATTAAGTGTGTTGAGGGGAACGGCAAACAGTGCAGTTCAAAACGGTTCAAACGGCTCTAAGCACTATGGGACTTAACATCTGAGGCCATCAGTCCCCGAGAATTACAACTACTTAAACCTAACTAATCTAAGGAAATCACACACATCCATGCCCGAGGCAGGATTCGAACCTGCGACCGTAGCAGCAGCTCGGTTCCGGGCTGAAGCGCCTAGAACCGCTCGGCCACAGTGGCCGGTAGTAGTGCAGTCTTTGTCGTAACGTGGAAATGGTGCGATTCACCTGACGTCCAAATAGGCATGATAATTCTTTCGGGCCAAGGATGTAAGCATTTCTAAGTTTTTAAACTGTTTGCATGGTGGTGTGGTTAAAGTCTACCGTGCATGGGGAAATAGCACTATTCGAAACCAGCGTCGAGGCAACCCGAGCCACAGATGACAGGATTGAACGATGGCTGCGGAGACATGTATAGGCGAGTAGACGTGCAGTTGTTGAGCAACTGATCGCCCAGGTGAACCAAGGTGCTTCAGCTGTGTCTCCTCAACGAATGTTGCAAAAACTGTGGAAGAGTCTAGGCTGGAGCAGGGAACGTTATGATTTGGGGACTGTTTTCGTGGGATTCCCTGGGTGATCTCGTCGTTCTGGAAGGCGCTATCGATCAACACAAGTATGCACCTATGACTGACGACCATCTTCACCCTGCATGTAGTTTGTTTTTCATCGACACGATGGCACCTGCCAGCAGGACAATGCAACGTGTCAAACAGCTCTTGCAGTGTACGTGCATGGTTCGAAGTGTACCAGGATGAGTTGACTGTACTTCCCGAGCCACCAAACTCCCAATCGAGAATCTGTGGGACCATCTCTATCGGGCAGTTCGCGCCATGGATCCTCAACCGAGAAACCTCGCTCTGGCGTCAAAGACGTTGGAGTTGGCATGGCTCCACGCCACTGCCGATATCTTTCATAAACTCATCTCTTCCTACAAGTCTCAGAGCGGTCTGCGATGCAAATGGTAGTAATTGAGGCTTCTGTCAGGTGGTCGCATTAATGTTACTAGACAGTGCATGCGTCTCTGAATATTAATAATGCTTGGTAGCGTCGTGCTATACGGATGAACTTGTCTCACTGCAGTCTCCCCTGCTAATGTTGATAATCAAATCAATCAGTATGGTTCCAGAGACCTTTTCAAGTCTCACACATGCATGACACATATTCACAGATTGGAGTGACGAATGAAAATTTGTACCAAGGCTGGGATTCGAACTCGGGTATCCTACGCACTAGGTAGATGTGCTAACCACAATCCCACCCTGTCACAGTGGATTTGTCCAACTGCACGGTGCACCCTTAGCATGCCTCCCTCCGCAATGCAAATTTCCATTCATGCCTCAGCCTGCTTGGTATTCCCTAAAGCCGAACAGCATAGCAGGGGCTCTCCAACTGTATTGGAATAGCATCTCAGCGTCGAACGAAACGGGGATCCTGCATGAAACCCAGGCATAGGTGCTTTAATCAAATGAAAATGGATGATTTCACAGATCTCTTCAAGTCTCCTGGTTCGCATCCTGGCCTTGGTGCAAATTTTCATTCGTTGCTGCAGTCTGCATGTATACATCGTAGAAGTTTGTGACTCGAAAAGATCTCTGGAACCATATAGCTTCATTTGATTAAAGCACCTATGACTCGGTTTCAACGAGGATCCCCCGTTTCGTTCAATGCTGCTGTGCTATTCCAATACAGTTGGAGAACCTCTGCAATGCTGTTCAGGTTCAGTGGGAATACCAAGCGGGTTGTTGCGTGAATGGGGACTTTGGGTTAACGAGGGAGGCACTCTAGGGTACCCCATGCAGCTGTACAAAGCCACTGTACTAGGGTGGCGTTGTTGTTGTTGTTGTTGTGGTCTTCAGTCCTGAGACTGGTTTGATGCAGCTCTCCATGCTACTCTATCCTGTGCAAGCTTCTTTATCTCGCTGTACCTACTGCAGCCTACGTCCTTCTGAATCTGCTTCATCTCTTGGTCTCCCTCTGCGATTTTTACACTCCACGCTGCCCTCCAGTACTAAATTTGTGATCCCTTGATGCCTCAGAACATGTCCTACCAACCGATCCGTTCTTCTAGTCAAGTTGTGCCACTAACTCCTCTTCTCCCCAATTCTATTCAATACCCCCTCATTAGTTATGTGATCTACCCATCTAATCTTCAGCATTCTTCTGTGGCACCACATTTCGAAAGCTTCTATTCTCTTCTTGTCTAAACTATTTATAGTCCATGTTTCACTTCCATACATGGCTACACTCCATACAAATACTTTTAGAAACGACTTCCTGACACTTAAATCAATACTCGATGTTGACAAATTTCTCTTCTTCAGAAACGCTTTCCTTGCCATTGCCAGTCTACATTTTATATCCTCTCTACTTCGACCATCATCAATTATTTTGCTCCCCAAATAGCAATATGCTCTTTGAGTAAACATCTAAAATGGTGGCGTTGTGGTTAGCATATCTGCCTAGTGAACAGAAGACCGGAGTTCGAATCCCAGGCTTCGCACAAATTTTCCTTTGTCACTTCAGTCTCCGTATATGTATCACAGATATTCGAGACTTGAAACCATACTGTCTAATTTGATTGTTAACATTAGCATGGTAGACTGCTTCAGTCTGTATATAACTCTGCCATTATCAACTTCACCGTCCGCCCCAGAAATCAAATTCTTTGCCGCGGTTGACAAATGCACAGCAATTCAACTCTGCTGCACGAGTCGGCGCGGGGCCGTCCGCGGTTGAACGAGGGCGTTGCGGTGGTTGACAGTCCGTTGCTTTCTTGATTATGCTAAGCGCGATCTAAATTATTTCTGATGTCACCAGTCGTGCCCGTTACCTGAATTCTTGTGACTTGTTGTCGGTAAGGGGAAGGACTAAGCGTGTTTGATGGACGACAACGCCCAGGAGTTGCAACTTTAATCCAATGTAAAAGAAATGTTCTCTGTTCTAAATGTTTCCGCTGTAGCGTCAATTATTTAAGTTTGTGGAGAATGTGAATGAATGTGGATGAATGTAAATTTTCTGACGAACACAAAAGTGACGCAGTTTGATAGAGAAAGAGACAAACATAGCAAACCTACACTACTGGCCATTAAAATTGCTACACCAAGAAGAAATGCAGATGATAAACGGGTATTCATTGGACAAATGTATTGTACTAGAACTGACATATGATCATATTTTCATGCATTTTGGGCGCATAGATCTTGAGAAACCGGTACCCAGAAAAAACCACCTCTGGCCTTGATACGCCTGGGCATTGAGTCAAACAGAGCTTGGATGGCGTGTACATGTACAGCTGCCATGCAGCTTCAATACGATACCACAGTTCAACAAGGGTAGTGACTGGCGTATGGTGACGAGCCAGTTGCTCGGTCACGATCGACCACACGTTTTCGATTGGCGAGAGATCTGGAGAATGTGCTGGTCAGGGCAGCAGACGAACATTTTTGATCCAGAAAGGGCGGTACAGGACCTGCAACATGTGGTCGTGCATTATCCTGCTGAAACGTAGGGTTACGTAGGGTTTCGTAGGGATCGAATGAAGGGTAGAGCCGCGGGTCGTAACACATCTGAAATGTAACGTCCACTGTTCAAAGTGCCGTCAATGCGAACAAGAGGTGACCGAGACGTGTAACCAGTGGCACCCCATACCATCACGCCGGGTGATACGCCAGTATGGCGATGACGAACATACGCTTCCAATGTGCGTTCACTGCGATGTCGCAAACACGGAGTCGACCATCATAATGCTGTAAACAGAACCTGGATTCGTCCGAAAAAATGACGTTTTGCCATTCGTGCACCCAGGTTCGTCGTTGAGTAGACCATCGCAGGCGCTCCTGTCTGTGATGCACCGTCAAGGGTAACCGCAGCCACGGTCTCCGAGCTGATAGTCCATGCTGCTGCAGACGTCGTCGAACTGTTCGTGCAGATGGTTGTTGTCTTCCAAACGTCCCCATCTGTTGACTCAGGGATCCAGACGTGGCTGCACGATCCGTTACAGCCGTGCGGATAAGATGCCTGTCATCTCGACTGCTAGTGATACGAAGCCGTTGGGATCCCGTTCCGTATTACCCCTCTGAACCCACCGATTCCATATTCCGCTAACAGTCGTTGGATCTCGACCAACGCGAGCAGCAGCGTCGCGATACGATAAACCACAATCGCGATAGGACAATCCGACCTTTATCAAAGTCGGAAACGTGATGGTACGCATTTCTACTCCTTACACGAGGCATCACAACAACGTTTCACCAGGCAACGCCGGTCAACTGTTGTTTGTGAATTAGAAATCGGTTGGAAACTTTCCTCATGTCAGCACATTGTAGGTGTCGCTACCGGCGCCAACCTTGTGTGCATGCTCTGAAAAGCTAATCATTTGCATATCACAGCATCTTCTTCTTGTCGGTTAAATTTCGCGTTTGTAGCACGTCATCTTCGTGGTGTAGCAATGTTAATGGCCAGTAGTGTGTTATTGGCGCCTTATGTATATGCTGTTTTGAGAAAACGTCAAGTGTAACATGTTATATGCTAGTTGCTGAAGTCTGTTTGAAGTTATGATCATTTGTGTTTGGCTTCCTCCAGTGTTTTAATTGTGCTAAAGAAGTTTGGTAATTTCTGGATGAAAATTCAGGTATGGGGGCAAGTAAAATGTTCAAACGTTCTTGGAACGTGCAATTGGTCAGATTTTAATAATCGTTTTTAGCGATGTCTAAATTTTGGTGTATTCCCTCTCAACGCAGCACCACCCACATCCTCTTAGATTCTATCCTAATGTTAAGGCTCCAGCTGCGTTTTATGTCAAGCGAGCAGCAGCAGCAGCAGCAGCAGCAGCAGCATCGCATCGCATCGCATGAGTATGTGCTGACGAGCAGTGTTCGTATTAACAGCATTTACTACCATATCTCTACGGAAGGAATTAACTGTGTATGTACGTCTTTGTTTCGTGTGCCACCGGGTTTGCGTCTAGGGTGAGCTATGAATTCGTATGCCTGAAAGGATGCGATGGCCAATCAGAGTTGCTTGCTGTGAGGTCACGTCACTTCCTCGTCCTCTGGTGGTACGTACGCGGGGCGCAGCCGTCGGAGAACGACGAGTGAGGTAAAGCGATCCCACACGGTAGAATGCTGTCGGGAGGTTCAGAAGTGCCGTCTTTCGCGTAGCTGTGAGCGGCGCGCGGCCCTCCGCGTGCGGTAGATATGGCGCGAATTATTAAGAAGTTAGAAACTGATTATTGCACCATTTATAACGTCATTTGATTCCGTTTTGTATTCGATTCTTCAGCGTCAGAATTTACGAGAAGTGCGAGGTCTGTTTTTGTGGATGGTGTCGGATTGCATATCTGACGATAGAAGCTTAGTTTTGTAAAAGGTACTAGTATAAAAGGCACTGTAGCCATGAGATTATAAATTGCTTTCTTATTTATGAGAAATATTACAACTGAGTATTAATAACACATGTTGCATAGTTATTTCTTAGACATAACCTTCTCCTGTTCGTGATTTACATGAATGTGCTTAAAACAGGGCCATATTGTCGATATGAGGATGAAATAGGTACATATAATGAAAATCGTAAATTATCCAAGAGCGTAAGCGATATTTCCATTACCAAGACATGCGTGTGGAAGACAGCTGCAAGGCAACTATCACTGAGGCAGAGCATGTGTAACAAAGGGCTTATGTTAGGTCGCGTAGTAGCGCGCCAGGGGCTGGCAACATCTGTTGCGATGCTCCGGAGTGGCAGTCGCTTAGTATTAAATATTCAGTGTAATAATTTCAGTGTTGTATATTATATCTGAAGTAAAATTAAGACACTGCTACATATATTATTATGAAATGTTGGTGAATCTTTCTACATATTGTTGCAAAAATCTACAATGGGGTAATTAATAGTCATGTATTTATGAGCTTTTGCTGTAGAATTAACTTCAATGAGACCAGCTTTGTATGTAACCCAGAGTTTACTGTTGTATTTTTTTGTAAAGATCATTTTTATGATATGGCTTAATAGTTGCAAGTCAGTTTCACAATATAGTAAGATTTTCAGTCATTCTCCTCAGTCATGTTGCGCCTCTCAGTTCTAAGTCGTTTTAATTTAAAGAAATTCTAAATGTTTCCCTGTCAAAAATCTTGCATTTTGGCTTTTGCCACTGTAGTTAATTTAATAGTGCTAAGAGCAGAACAACGGGTTATCCTAGGCGACACCAATATGAGGTAAGAAATTTTTCACACAGTTTATGGGTTTTCGCACCGGGACCACTTTTGTACTTATTAAGATTTACAGGGCCGTAATAATATCGAGAAGATCCGAATATACTTACCTCTAATATGTCATTATCGTGCACATGTTTTAATTATTTGGGTTTACAGGTATTGCTTACTTGCTAGTAGACAGGCTGATTAAAACAAGGTCAGGTCAATATACAGATGCACGTAATCAGATACGCAGCCATCACACAACTTCATATAACTGTTCTTTGTTAGACTTAAACATCACAAGGACAGACTAAGTAAAACGCTGTATCGAAAGTAATTCTGATGATTAAGTTCAATGTCGTGCGACATGGTTGGAAGCAGATAACAGAATTCAGCAAAATATTTTGCTCTCCATTTAGTGTTTCAGAAATTGAGAGAGGTGTGTCGAAGTTCGTTCCTGAGTTGCTGTTTGCTGGTGTGTTAGGTGTGTCACAAAACTATTACTATTAAACGTACGAGAGATGCCGGATCTCTATTGAATGGGTTATTAAATGATAATTATTGCATTCATTGAGAGTTAATCAGTACAAGTTTGCGTCCGCAGCTCGTCGTCTAGTGGCTGGCGTTGCTGACTCTGGAACAAGGCGTCCTGAGTTCGATTCCCGGCCAGGTTGGGGAGTTTCTCTGCCCGGGGGCTGGGTGTTTGTGTTGTCCTCATCATTTCATCGTCATCATCATCATCACTCGTGGCAGTGGCTAGATTGGACTGAGTAAAAAATTGGACTGTGTAAAAATTTGAATTTTATTGGGGCGCTGATACATCGCGCAGTTGAGAGCCCTACAAACCAAACATCATCGTCATCAGTACAGCTTTAGAAAAAAAGCCCCGTTGTGCTGCCGATCGCTATAAGCGAGAAGACAATACACACTAGCACTAAATGTTGCTTTTTCGGTTTTACTTGCTTAATAATTAGTGTTATTCTTGAGGTACGATGGATTTTGTCATTGTGTTGTGCTCATTTATATGAAAGTGTGTGGCTACTTTAAGAGATGTGCCTTCCATTCAGATAGAAATTTTTTCATGAGCATTACATACTTCATTTTGCATATCACTACAGTATCAGGTCTAACTCATCATTTCCAAAGAAGTGGTTAAAGCCGTTTTTTTTAGAAGTGGTTGAAGCCGATTTTTTTTTACGGCTGAGAAATTGGTGATCATACCTTTTTACACTTCGAACACTGCTGGCATTGTTGATAATGACTCAAGTATAAAGCGTACTTTCTAGGTAAGATCTCACGCCCGATTCCTCGGAAAAATATTTGACATTAAGCTCAGGTGGTCACCTCACATACGATCTATTGTTAATAAGTGCGAAGAAGAATGAAACGTATTTCGTATGTGACTGGGAGCGGATCAAAGTATTCTACTCAAAATGTAGCGAGGGATTATTCGATCTAGACTGAACTATGGCTGTAAGCTATATTACAGTGTGCCTAAGATTTGTCCTACCAAATTAGATAATCTTCAGTACGGTTTGGTTTTTTTTTCTTTAGGGTGCAAAAAACAAATGGGGTCATGCGCGCCCAGGTTAAAAATATAGAACACCAAGACAGAGAGGAGTTAAAAAAGACTATACGTCAGTCCAAATTGACGTAACAGAAGACAGCTAAAAACAGGGACTTGGAGGAAGGGCTAAAAAAAAAGACACCGTACAGAAGTGGAGGTCCAAAACTAAAAATTAACTGGCCTTCGCCAGGTTTATTTGGCGGCTAAAAAGTAATACGCGGTCGACAGCCCGCGCGTCATTTGCTAAAGCGGCCGATAATTTAGGCGGCAAACCCAAGCGGGAACGTAAACGGTTAAAAAAAAAGCACAGTCCGTCAGGGAGTGGCAGACAGTTAAATCTTGGGCGCAACGTGTAGAAAGTGGTGGGGTAGCGCCACTTATCAAATGACGATGGCTTAAAAGACAGAGCCCAATACGCAGCATAGTTAAAACGACCTCCTCCCGGTGGAGGACCAAGAGGGGGTCGTTGAAGCCACTGGAAGAGGCTTAATAAGCCGGAGCTTATTCCCATGAACCGAGGACCATTGGCGATGGCAAAGAGCCGTCACCTACTGACAGAGGACAACACAGAGATCAGTGGAGGGAATATAGAAACACCCGGGCTGAGGTATGAGGACTACAGACTTGGCAACAGCGTCAGCAGCCTCGTTTCCTGGCAGACCGACATGACTAGGAACAGACAAAAACATCACACTGGCTCCACCAAGAGTTTTCCTGGATCCTTTGCACTGAGGGATGGGCGTTGAACAGCGCGCATATACTTTGAAGGGCGCTGAGTGAGTCTGAGCAGAGGACACAATCGAAAAGTCTGTGTAGCTGGATGTACTCCATGTCCTGACACAGAGCGAAGAGCTCGGCTGTAGATACCGAGCAGTGTGTCAGAAGCTGATATCGAAAGACGCGGGAACCAATGGCGAAGTCACACCCGACTACACAGTCTGTCCGAGATCCATCAGTGTATACAAAGGTACTATCGCGAAGTTCCATGCGAAGGTTGTGAAACTGAAGGCGATGGACTGAGGCTGGAGAAATGTCCTTAGGAAGCGAATGAAGGCCAAGGTTAACACAGGCAGCTTCACGAAGCCAAGGTGGTGAAGGGTTCATACCCACTGGGAAAGGTGCAGGTAGTGTGAAGTTAAGCCGCCATAGCAAGTGTCGAAAGTGGACTCCAGGAGGTAACAGAGAAGAGGGACGCGCTCCATACTGGCGATCAAAGGGATCATCAGAGCAGGAGGCATAGGATGGGTGGCCACGCATGGCAGACAAACGACATGCATTACTGCTGAGAAGAAATTCACGGGAGTTGGGCAGTCGGTAGATCAGCAGCTTCAGCATACAGACTCTCAACTGGGCTAGTGTAAAAGGCGCCAGTGGCCAAACGGATCCCACGATGGTGGATAGTGTTGAGACGGCGTAAGGTGGATGGACGTGCAGACGCATAAACGAAGCACCCATAGTCGAGTTTCGAACGGACAAGGGACCGGTACAAACAGAGGAGGCTGGTTCGATCAGCACCCCAGGAAGTACGAC
Organism: Schistocerca serialis cubense; assembly: GCF_023864345.2. NCBI lineage: Eukaryota > Metazoa > Arthropoda > Insecta > Orthoptera > Acrididae > Schistocerca > Schistocerca serialis. Next base: position 626,948,870 of record NC_064642.1, on the reverse strand, counting down.
TGAGGACACGTAGGACATTGAGGGACCACATACAGTGGGCTGCTAGGTGAGACACATGGGAGGACCAAGAGAGTTTCCTATTGAGCATGAGCCCCAGGAATTCCGTAGTTTCAACGAACGGAAGGGCAATAGGCCCAAGAAGTAAAGATGGCGGGAGAAACCAATTGCGTCGCCAGAAATTCGTACAGACGATTTTGTTAGTGGTGAAACGAAAGCCATTGTCGATGCTCTGGGAGTAAAGACGATCAAGACATCGCTGAAGACGCCGCTCAATGAGACAGGTCTATGGAGAACTGCAATAGATGGCAAAATTGTCGACAAAAAGGGAGCCAGAGATGCCCGGCAGAAAACAGGCCATTATAGTATTAATGGCGACAGCAAAGAGGACGACACTCTGGACAGAACCCTGAGGCACACCGTTTTCCTGGATAAAGGTGTCCGACAAGGCAGAACACACACACACCTTGAAAACTCTGTCTTTTAAAAATGCCTGAAGGAAACAGGCAGGCGGCCACGGAAGCCCCAGGTGTAAAGAGTACAGAGGATACCAGTTCCTCAGAAGTTAGGCCTTCTCCAAATCGAAAAACGTGGCTACAGTCTGGGATTTCCGCAGAAAACCATTCATGTCATGGGTGGAAAAAGTAACTAGGTGCTCATCTGCAGAACGCCCGCACTCGAAATCCACACTGTGAATTCGACTCGAGCCACCATACCAGCTGGGTGTGAATTGTACGTTCCATGACTTAGCAAACACAACTGGTAAGAGAGATGTGGTGGTAGCTAGAAGTATGGTTTTTGTCCTTACTGGGCTCAGGTATTGGTATGATGGTGACTTCATGCCAGTGTCCGGAAAATGTGCCCTCTGAGCAATTTGTACCTGTCTTGGAGCCATGTGTTCGACACCTAGCATCCCTTTTAAATGGAAAGTCATGAAAGATGCCTTTAAACATTCTACATCAAACGCTGTCAGATAAATTTTTCAGTCAAGGCATGGTCTTCATAGATAGCCCTGTCTGTAAAAGTAGAGACTGTATATACTAATTATGAACTGCCTTCAGCAGAAGGACTCAAATTCCAGCCATCTGCACCACCTTTGATACTTGGTCTGTCACACACTATATGCAATGTTCTTGGCATTTTCCTTTATGTGAATATGATTTTGAGAAACTCAGCTGTCACACTCCAATCCATTATTATAATGTAGCAGCACCATCGTTTAGGATAGGGAAAGTTAGTTTTGTGTGATATTCGGAGTACGAGTTACAGCCAGGTGTGGGCCGGATTGCAGTAAGTTACACATATCAGCTGTTCTGAAGGCAAATAGAGGCCACACCGGCGTAGAACTGCCAGAGAGGGTGCACACAGCAGTTTCCATGGCGCAAGTCACAGGCAGAAGAGGGCCACTTCCCAACCTACTGTTATGCATACATGATGCGAAGCGGCGCACTTGGCAAAACAAACACGCACGGCCGAATATAAATAGGTGCCGTTTTCTAACAAGATTCATTCAAATGTGGCAGCTCTCCTGGACAGCGGGGCGTGTCACACGGCCAGGCTACACACAGCAGCAGATGGGGCGCCAGCGTCCCAGTCCATGGTGGATTGTTGGTTCGACCCTCTGAGGCTGATGCAGGGTCCGCAGCCAGCCAGTGATAGGCCACTCTTTGGCTCGCTACTGCGGGCAATCGTCTCGGCTCCCGACACGTGCTGGAGACTTCCTGAGGCGAGGACCACAGATTTGGACGCCGGATCGCAGACGGTCGTTGCTGCTGCATCATCAGCTACGTCAGTGAGGAAGAAGCAGCAGCAGGGCTGGCCTATGGCTCCCAGCAGAGCAGCGCTGAGCCAATGGCGAAGAAGACTGCTGAGCTTGCTGCAGACGCAGCCCTGACACCGCGGTTCTACAAGGCCAACACACAGCAGAGTGCTGCACTGGGTCACTGGGGCGGTGGCCTCAGCATTACAGGACCCTGTGATGCGGACCGAGGTGAATGGGGTGCTGAAGTGGAAACAAATAAATCACTTGGAAAGTTCTCGCCGAGTTTTAATACGGCACCTGCTGGCACCCATCCACTACATTTGGTGTCTTGCCGCTACATTTGGTCATCCTGATACATTCGGTGGCAGAAGACACCACAACAATAATACGAGAACTGAATTAAATGTTGGTGTAAATCGTATATTTAATCATCTCGCTGAAGCTTAATGGCCAGGTTATATCTGTATGTGGGGTGTTACAAAACCATATCGACAGATTTCCAGGAATTGGAGAGGGTGTCTTGAGAAAAAATGTGTAGATAGGAACTCCTATCCGGAGACATCAACCAACGACGCTGCAGAGTGTCGAAGTTACAGGTGCCATGACTGCCGCTAGGCCACACCTTCGGCAGCAAACGTATGTTCGTACACTGACAGACCATGGACAGAATGTGAAGTGGACTGACAAGGCAGCCAGTCCACAGTGACGGGTAGCCGAAAGAAAGGAAGGCACGCGTACACACACACGCCGACGGGCGTCAATTCTGGAACAGGATAACTATTGAATGGTAGCAAGAAAAGTACGTAGCTGCTTTATACTTAACTTTATTATTTGATGACTACAGCATTCTTCTTGAGACATTTATACTATAACTCTCAAAGTAGGTAAGGCTAATGGCGCCTTGCTAGGTCATAGCCATGGACTTAGCAGAAGGCTATTCTAACTGGCTCTCGGCAAATGAGAGGAAGGCTTCGTCCGTATGGTCGCTAGCAATCTCCTCGTACAACTGGGGCGAGTGCTATATCGTCTTTCGAGACCTGCCTTGTGGTGGCGCTAGGTCTGCGATCACACAGTGGCGACACGCGGGTCCGACATGTACTAAATGGACCGCGGCCGATTTAAGCTACCACCTAGCAAGTGTGGTGTCTGGCGGTGACACCACAGAATGTATGTTATTCAGTGATCATGATTGTCTGCCACGATCACCAGTGGAGGAGATGGAGCTCGCTGCTGCGTAGACAGGCCTTGTCTGCTATTAATGTGTGATACCCTGTTGTCTCTGTGGATGGTGGTTTCGGACACGTGTTTCCATCTGACACCGTCCAAAATTTCCAATTTTAAACTGTGGATGGAAACTTGTGTCCGAAACGGATATCCACAGAGGCAACAAAGCCTTGCATCTGTAGGAGACAAGGACGCAGCAGTTATCTACATGTTTCCCACTGGCGATTGTGGCAATCAGTCGTGGTCACTGAATAACAAACAATATTGCGATACGCTGTGCCTATGGTCTGTCAGGGCAGAAAGTCACATTTTCTGCCAAAGAGGGAGCCTAGCAGCAGGCGTGGCGCCTATAAATTTGATGCTCCGTAGTATCACTGAATGATGTTTTCGGACGTGGATGCCTATACTCAATTTGTTCCTCAAGACATACTCTATAATCCCTCGAAGGTTGTCATTATCGTTTTCTAACCCCCTGTATGTTCCAATGGATCCGAAATTCTACAAGAGTGCATCGGAAGTGCTTCTCTGCATCTTCAGATCCAAGTCGATAAAGCCTTCAAACTACCTAAAAGTGCTTCAGTTTTTCAAGGAGAGCCTGTGGAATGTTTTGAACCAATCAGGTTAGCATCTTAATTTCTCTCTTAAGGATATTAATGGTATCCAACTCCCAGAATGTTCTAAAACAAAATTAAATACCGGCGATGGAATAAAACATCCAGCTGTTGTATTTTGGATCTGGTACTGAGATATGTTCGCTGTACATGAAACGGGCAGAAATCTGCCGTGGGAACATTCCCACGCAGGCATCGGCCATAAAGACGACGCTAATGTCTTAGTGAAGCACGTTATATCTACAGGAACTGTTCTCGTTTTGAAATTTCCATCCACAAACTGCTTATGAGAAGTCAAGAGCTATGGGAAACAGCAATGGCAAGAGATGTGGTGTGTGCCCCAACTAACGAAAGATATCATAATGTGGCATTACAATATCAAATTCCTACAAGACCGTGGTTTACGAGGACACGTTTGGACCGATCGGCGATATCCACCATCATTTGACTTTGCTTTAACCATACCTGTTTCTCTCTACATCTGTACAGTATCAACGTGTGCGATGTCCCTGCTAGTGCTTGTCATTCTGAGTCAGAAGCTGATGTAAACCACATATTGCTTTTGTCTCCTAAATTTGCCTATGAACGATTTGAATTTTTGTAGTCTTTGATAAGCACACCTTCCTCAAGCAGCTTCATCGCTTTTGGTTACTAAAGACATTCGAGTTGGTAAAGTATTGTTAATTTCATTAAGAGTGTAGGGAAAACCTGTAGATTTTGACAGTACTAGAATTTTAATTCACATTTCTCTATTACTTTTTCTGAGACCTCTTTTCCCACTATTTTTAATTTTATGTTTTGTTCTGCGCGTAAATAATCTATGAATTTTGTTGAAAATGTGAGCACATTTAACTTTACGTAATGATACGCTGTGCACATCCACTAGTAACATGCCACAGTCTATTACAATAGGGCGTTGCGCTCTGTGGAAAATGGAGAACTTCTTTTTAACTTTAATATTATGACGATGAGAACTGTAATGAATTGGGATTGCTACGATCCGAGGTTTTATGGACAGTTTGAACGCAGTAATATACTATTGTTGGAAGCCATCTTAACAGTTCTGTAATGGAGAGAATTACGTGTGAATGCGGATGAGTTTTGCACGGTTATCGCCACTTAAAATGTTAGGGATCGTTAACGGCTAATTCTCATGGTATACGGCATTAAGCTTCTGGTAAGTGTTCTGTGTTTTTCTTGCATTTCACAGAACCCTAGTTTTCATCTTTAAATACTTGTCTATGCACGTTGTGGGGATGTGTGAAGGGCGACGGATTAAATATAATCTGCTCCACGATCTTCTTTTTGTTTTGTTTTTGAGTAAACCACTTAATTACGTAATTTAGTTTCATAAGTACAACTAATTTACAGCCTATTCACCCTCCACGTAGCTCCCTGCTATTTACAGTCACGACGCAGAACCTTGAATTAAAAGTGTAAGTATTTGCTGCCGTAGAATCATAGATTAGCGCATTTCAGCTCTGATGCAACACAGTATCGCTGAACGTATGGAATCACATTCATGAAAAGCAAAGGCATTCACTTTGGATTCATATTGAGAGAACGAGGTTTCAGCGGTAATTTATTGAACTGAAGTGATAAAATTTCTTTGCTGCGCTATTCACTAAGGATAGAACTTTTACTGCACAAGGTTAATTAAAGAATATTTATATTGCTATTTCATGCCAACTAGTGAACAATGCAACGAAAAGTTAAAGTATTGTGGAGCAAAGGACGTGGCTTTCACTAACAATTTTATTTCATAATCAGTCACGATATTTCGCAGAAGTTAAAGATTTTTTCATAGTTGCATTTTCAATTATATACACAGTTAGATAACCTGCATCAGACTGTGTAAAAATTATTGTAGAAAGACAACAATATTTATCGCTTACGATTAAATTTAAGAAATATCGTCAGTTGATAATACAATAATGTCTACTTGTCATGTTATCAATTAAAATTTTGTTCTGGAAAAAAAGAATTGTGGCGGCTGAGCTTTAAATTCTGTAAATATGGATTCATTTTCTCTGTAAAATTGTGTGTTCCACGCAACCATGTGTTTTGTATGGCTAAACAGAGTACAAACTCCGGAGGCCAACTAAAAAAATTGGTAATGTAATGCAGAATTTAGCTTTCGTGAAGTTTTTATATCAAGTGAACAAATTTTTTGTGGCTCGAACAGTCCACGGGTATACTGCCGGGTCATAGTATCCAACGGGCACAATATTTCGCCGAAATATTGTGCCCGTTGGACACTATGAACCGGCAATATACCCGTGGACTGTTCGAGCAACAAATACGCCGGGATAAACTGAAGAATCACATCAAAATTTTTGTGGTCACTTGACATCGGTATTTAGCTCAGGAGGCGATCTAGAATTTTCTATTGTACTCTTCTTTTGAAAACCAATTTATGTGGCAGGATCGCTATGTTAATATCAATACTGGATTACTAATTTTGCTAATATGTATTGCCATCCTCAGATCTATAAAAAAATATGTCGAGATTATGGTCTCTCCTGCTGGAGGTTTGAGTCCTCCCTTGGGCATGGGTGTGTGTGTGTGTTGTTCTTAGGTTTAGTTAGTTTAAGTAGTGCGTAAGTGCAGGGACCGATGACCTCAGCACTTTGGTCCCTTAGGAATTCACACACATTTGAACATTTTGTCGAGTTTACAGGATTACACTCAAAAAATTAAAAGTGTAGTAGGGCATTGCAATGGTTCAATGACAAAAATTACGTAACCATGAGCGCAGACAGTGGTACTTACATCATACAAGGTGTGATTCAGAAGTTTCAAGACTGATTCATTTTTGAGTAGGGGAGCGCACGCGGACCGGTTCCGCTGGGTGGGGGAAGTAGTGGGGGTGTCAGGGAACGAACTGACACTGTGGCAGTTACCTCCAGAACTCTAGAGAGTGTGCATCGCTTGCAGCGTGAGTGCGTATCATTGAGCTCGGTCGAAAAGTAGAAGAGTCAGAAATGGAGTAGCACTTGGAGCAGCGTTATGCGATTAAGTTTTGCGTGCGACTGGACAAAACCAGCGCGGAGATTCTTGGTATGATTCAAGAGGCCTTTAAGGAAGGAAACGGATCAAAATGTGGAGAGAGTGCAGGAACTTGCAAACAATGACCGTTGTCTTAGTGCGAGTGCTCTGCCGCTTGAGGGATCGAGTTCGCCGCGTCTGCCCGGCGATCAAGGGTGATTGGATTCTCCACCACGACAACGCGCCCGCTCACACGTCGCACGCCGCCGCCGAAGTTTTGACAACGTGACAACACTGCCGCAGCCACCCTACAGCTCTGACTTGGCTCCAAGTAACTTTTTCCTCTTCCCCTGAATCAAGACAGGCTTAGTAGGGAAGCGATTCGACTCCATCGACACCATCCAGCAGGCTTCAATGAGAGCCCTTCACAGCATGACACCCGAGGCCTTCCAGAAGGGATACAAACAGTGGAAGACGCGCTGGCAGCGCTGTGTTGAAGCTGAAGCATCATATTTTGAAGAATTTTAGTCCGCTGTACTTAAATGTCCAATGAATTTCTAGTTCTGAGTTAAGTATTGAAACTTTTGTATCACACCCTGTACAATCCTTACACCAGTCTGCCACATGAGAAATATACAATATGGCGTAAAATAACAACCCTCATAAAATTCTGTTCATATGGCCGGATATAATCCAACGTCAACATATAATGATGAATATCTCTAACAAGCAAAAATTTTTTAAGTAAAAGCATGCCATAAAGAAGTCGAGGCGCTAGAATGACATGCTAGGTGTCCCGTCATAAAGTGTGTACAACGTTGAGTGTGCATGGCGCCAGCAAGACAGGTACATGGCACATCTTGCCACTTTGTGGTCTAAAGCCGTGTTGACTGCGACGGAGCGACTGACAACTGCATTTGGAGTATAATGGAAGCTATAGTCGAGGTGGTGTAAGAAGATCAATGACAGCTCACAGCACTGTTGCCAGCTTTCAACTGCGAAGCGCTAACGGCTGCAGGCGAAAACATTAGCCGCCTACAGAGCTGTGACAACACTGAGGCGTTGCGATAGTGATGTTTACAAAATCGCGTTACGCTATTGGTTGAGGTCAGCCCGAGAAGCTTCCGCGCACAGTCCACTGCAACTGTCAGGATTTGGTACTCAAAGGTACCACGAGATGGCTGTCTGCACTGCCTAACAATAGAGAGCCTGTATAGGGAGAGGGTGGCCAACCAGACGATGCGGCGGCCATTTTTCTGCCAAACTGCGGGCGAGACTTTTGAATGGCCACTAGTGGAATAGTGGAGTACACACTCACCGAATCAAAAGCACAAGACAATATCGCGTAATCATTCGTTAAGTGCCTTTCTTTACAGCTATAATATACTCATAGTAGCCTACTACGTACAGCACAGGAAAATTGGATACAGTGGCTGTAAAAATTATTCGTTACTTGCATTTATCTCCTTTGAAGTTCGTTTACTTGACATATTGCAATGAAAGTAACGTAAATAAATAAAGTATAGTGTATAGCATTTGTTTTGTATCGGAAGTGCATAACGCTAAAGATTTAACGTAGCTGTATTACGTCAGATGAATGAAAGTCGTAAGCAGTTGTTTACTTGTGACATCGCAAAAAGTTTGAGGCGTATTAGTACTTCTTGTCACGTCTTCAAACTTTTTGCATGTCACAAATAAACAACTGGAAAACCTCTCGTAAATAACAAACGAAAAAGATTACAAAAATCAGGTAATATTAAATGTAGGCTACTATAATATCGATCAAATATAACAAGGAAACTACCGTATCCCTTCTACCCCACAGTAAGTAGGCCTATTAAAAACTGTATTCAAGAGTACCTACAATTATCATCTACTACGAATAATGTTTCAGCAACCACAACTGCGGAAAACGTGCCTAGCACTTGGCTGCGTAAACAGTCAGGAAATAATACTGAAACCTAAATAATGCCTAGTGTTCTGATTCGCAACGAAATACAGTTTGACGCTATAAAGTCGAATGAGCATGGCACAACAATTACAGGAACTTTCCGTTTCCAGCAAGGACTGTCAGATATTGGCTTCAGAAAAGCTTGTGATGCTACCACTATGCACGCAAACGCTAATTACGTACTAAAAACGATATACAACTAAATCGAACATGCATGCACAACGAATAACAAGTCTCTCAATAAATCAAATACTTCTTAATCGTTTCCAAAAGTCCTATGAACTTCAATTCAGCTCAAAAGCATGGCGAACATAGGAAGCGCGAGAGACGTTTGGCAGAAAAATGGCGCCGAAGCTAATCAACCAATCACGGGCAGCTTCACCAATGGCCACTCTCTCCCTATACAGGCTCTCTACCTAACATCAGTTACAGACAACTACTGCAAGAGCGTCACATTCTGTTTAACGTTGGAATTAATAGAAGAAATATAACATGAAATAGGTATAGTGCATGCTGTAAACTACAACGTCGAAATATTTTCTTTTTTTATAGAACTGAGGAAGGCAACAGATATGGCGAAACTAGTACTACAGTTAGTGTGTCAACATAGATATCTCGGCTACTAAATTGGTTTTTCAAAAGAAGACTACAATTTTTTTTTTTAAATTTTATTACTCGGGTCTACGTGAAATATACTATTTAATTTAATTTGTGTGGAACCAAGTGCTATTTACTGAAATACCGGAAACACGGAATGGCGTTAATAAGTGTGAAAAGCATCTCATTATCTACGTACCGAGGAACTCAAACAAAGGAACAGCGATAGAACGTTCATTTGGGAGGCACATTCATTATGCACTTAATCGCGGCTATGGAAGCCCAGATAATTTCGCGGTGAGTGGTCACGAGGATTAGCGTGGAGGCGCGCCTTCGGGCAGCAGTGGTGACCGCCGTGGAACGAGGTTCAGTCGGCGTTCGCAGCGGCGCCGCCCCTTCTCTGGCCAGCCCGCCTAGCGGCGCCGGTCCTGGAGCGCAGGCGCTGCTGGTAGCCGGAGCCCATGTGCTTCACGATCCAGTCCTTGTAGTACGACACGTTCGTGTACACGCCGGGCATGTTGCGCTGCCCACAGCCGTAGCCGTACGACACAATGCCTGCAACAAGAGGAAATGTCGAGCAACTTCTGCTAGAGAATGTAGAGAAAAATGACGCCTGCATGCCAGCTATGAGTCATGAAGCTTTCTCACCTCGAAGAAATAAAATTATTTAATTAATTTTTGTTTACTTGCAGTCACATGTCTGCGCCTCTGATACACTTTGAAATCCCAGCGCCATAGTACCGCACCACGTCGCTAGAGCAGACAAAACAAAATGGCAAAGCCCACTGATGAAGTGGAGTGTCGTGCGATAACTCCTTTTCTACGTTAGAGGGGGGACAACACAGAAATATCCCATGTTGAGTTGGCAAAAGTGTAAAGCAACAGTGTTCCATCATACGACACTGTGCTTATATGTGGCCGGCCGGAGTGGCCGAGTGGTTCTAGGTGCTACAGTCTGGAACTGCGTGATCGCTACCGTCGCTGGTTCGAATCTTGCCTCGGGCATGGATGTGTGATGTCCTTAGGTTAGTTAGGTTTAAGTGGTTCTATGTTCTAGGGGACTGATGACCTCAGAAGTTAAGTCCCATAGTGCTCAGAGCCATTTGAAACATTTTTTGTGCTTATGTAGCACAAAGGCTGCGATTGTAACAAAACAAGTCCGAAGGACGAAGTGGCAGGCCTCCTCTCTCTAAAGAACAGAGAAGCATGAGAAAACCGGAGGCCCCTTGCTTTATGAGCAGCGTATCGTCATCGAGGAGTTTGTGGAAAAAGTGAAAACAAGTCATGGATTAGCTTCCAACATCTTGAACGACATTGTGAAAATGGGAAGATCGCTAGAACAGTAAAGGGAAATTCATTACTCGTTCCATAGGCCCATGCTCTATCATTAAAATTCAGGGACCGGTTAACTTGCCTGTCAGGCACCTGGCCACTGGTAAGGTCCTCAGGGTGCACGTTAATCATCTTAAGCCCATTAATGAACGTTCCCTTTAGTCTTCTGTAGGCCGGACCGGGATCCATTGGTTTAAGGAGGGGAAATTGAGCAGTGACGGGGTTTATGGCGTTGCCTTTCGAATTACTGGCACCACTAGCTAGATCTGTCGTGTGATGTTCCTCTGCTTTGAGGCCACTAAGATCTCTGCTCGAGCTTGTTAATGAGGACGGGGCGTGTTGTGGCGTGGCGAGTTGGGGAGTGGTAACGGACCAAAGAGGACGGTGTGAGAGGTCCACCCGGCGAGTAAGCGTCTTTAGCACTGAGTCCGGCGAGTGGTTGCTGGGCATATTTATGGGCCAATTTGAATCCTTGGCTGACTTCGAGTGCCGTCTTCGTGCGTAGCGTGGCCAGCCAGCTTTGGGGCGTGCACACCCATTACAGAGTTGAAGCCAGTTCCGCTGTGCTGAATTCTAGGCTCGCTTTGGAAGCGACAAGCTTCAGCTTCGATTCGTAAACTTCAGTATATCTTAAACTGTGTGAGCCTCTGGTGTTTCCTGAGCTGGAGCGATAACGTGTTTCTTCTATGCTGTGGCCAGATCCCCCCTCGTCACTCATTACCCAGTTGGTTGCGTTTGAGCCGACCTGCCGGCCGAAGTGGCCGTACGGTTAAAGGCGCTGCAGTCTGGAACCGCAAGACCGCTACGGTCGCAGGTTCGAATCCTGCCTCGGGCATGGATGTTTGTGATGTCCTTAGGTTAGTTAGGTTTAACTAGTTCTAAGTTCTAGGGGACTAATGACCTCAGCAGTTGAGTCCCATAGTGCTCAGAGCCATTTGAACCATTTTTTTGAGCCGACCTCCCTGCCAAACGTCTTCGAACACCAGATAAGTACCTTTCTCTCGTAAAACGGTCGGGTGCCGGTTTCGACATATCTTCTGGCATTGCAGATGTCATCACTCTGTGAATTATATTGGTTCAGGAGGTGCCTGAATCCCCGTATTTGTAATTTGCTGAGGCTATGTAATTGGGTTTGGCAACCTAGCTTTCTTTCTGGTGTTTCGCCATCATTGTAGAGGCGCTATATTGCAGTGATGCGGGTATACCGTTTGTTTAGTTATTGCTTTCATGTAATTAACCTTGCGGCCGTGCGGGATTAGCCGAGCCGTCTAAGGCGCTGCAGTCATGGGCTGTGCGGCTGGTCCCGGCGGAGGTTCGAGTCCTCCCTCGGACATGGGTGTGTGTCTTTGTGCTTAGGGTAATTTAGGTTAAGTAGTTGTAAGTAGGCTGTTTAGGTTTTTTTATTGGTAACGCCACCTCTGTATGAAAATCACTGGCTGTGCTGTGTGCAGTCTGTGTCCAGTTTGCATTGGCAGGGTCGCCATATGAAACGTCCCCTTTGAACAATTTATACAAGACTGTACTTAAACTGACACACAATATTTTTAGCGCAACGCAATCTGACTTTCAAAAATCCCTGCAAAAGAATGGCCCTGAGTAACATTAAACTATACCTTTCAGAAATCACTTACCTCACAAAAACCTTCATTACTCGAACTACTGCAGTATAGCGAGCGCCACTACTGCCAGCTAAATAAAAGATTCAAACTACGGATGGCACTAACTACTGATAGGGATAGTTAGCAAATGAAAGACAACAAACAATGTATTTACCTTGATAATCATAGTCAATAGCTCTGAAATTTGAAGATTGGCTCTCAAACCATGACGAGGAAATTAATCGGCTTTACCTTCTGTTAGACAACAGTTCGGAATTTTCTACGGAACTAGACACTAACAATCACTCTGCAAGTACTAACAGGGATGATATCGACGACATATTTGATACTAATGAGTTAATTCAGAATAAAATTCAAACAATTGAGAATTGTAATGACACTGATAGGCAAGACCTTTTTGAGATTTTACAAGCACATTCCACAGTTTTTACTCACAAAACAGGAACAATCAAGGGATTTCAATACCAATTTCGTGTTCGTGAGCATACTAAGTCTTGTGTTAGACCATACATAATTCCGGCGCATTATAGGGACCGTGTTAGAACAGAAATACAATCTATGCTTAATGAGGGCATTATTGAGCCTGCAGTAAGCTCATACAACAATCCATTACATGCTGTTGAAAAGAAAAATGGATCGATCAGGCTTGTCTTAGATTCGAGACAAATCAATACTATCATCATTCCTGAAACAGACAGGCCGCAAACGTTGGAAGAACTTCTTCAAAATTTTAATGGTGTAAAAGTGTTGTCTTCTATTGATCTCAGATCCAGCTTTTATCAGATCGAACTTCATCCAGAATGTAGAAAATACACAGCTTTCCTTTGTTTCGGCGTTTGTTATCAGTTTCGGAAACTTCCTTTTGGTTTGAACGTTTCTTCGGCAGCATTCATTCGCGGGCTAAATTCCATATTACCTGAGTTCTTAAAACGTCACATCACCTTATATGTGGACGACATTCTAATAGCAGAAGCTTTATGGGAACAACACAATCGCATCCTCAACAGTTTGTTACGTATTTTTGCAGAATCTAGAATTACAGTTAACTTGGAAAAGTCTGAATTCGGTAGGTCAAAGGTGAGGTTTTTGGGACATATTATTTCTTCTGAAGGCATTCAGCCGGATCCTGAAAAGCTAGAAGCAATCAGAGCCATTCCAGTTCCATCCACAAAAAAACAAGTCCGCAGTTTTCTAGGTCTCGTAAATTTTTACCGTCGTTTTCTGAATATGCAAATTCTTGTTACACCAAAACTTTGTTCTCTCACTGGAAAAAATACTATTTGGAACTGGGACGAACAAGCACAGTTGGAATTCAATTCTTTGAAAGAATCGCTACTTAACGCGCCAATACTAATTCATCCAGATCTGTCACAAGATTTCTGCCTTAGCACGGATTCTTCTAAAGTCGGTCTTGGTGCCCACTTATTTCACGAAGCCACAGAAAATGACACTACTGTTCAGAAAACCATTGCTTTTGCTAGCCGAGTGCTAACAAAATCTGAAAAAAATTATTCCGTTACTGAATTAGAAGCTTTAGCAATCGTTTGGGCATTTAACAAATTCCGTTTCTTTCTTTCTGGTAAGCTCGTAAAAGTATACAGTGATCATCGTGCATTACAATTTCTTATGTCTTCAAAATTAAGTCATGACAGGTTAAAACGTTGGACATTGTTTCTGCAAGAATTCCACTTCACAATAGTCTACATTCCCGGGAAAGAGAACATTGTTGCGGACGCACTGTCACACGCACCGGCTGGGCTTGAGAAAAGTAACACAGAAGGCAACCTCGAAAAAAATTTCAGTATTCTTTACATTCAGAAAGTCGCCTTTGAAAACTTCATCACCACATCTTTAAAGGACATTGCTCACGAACAAGATAAAGATCCGATTTGGAAAGACATCAAAAGCAAATGGCATGAAAAGACACACAAACAGATTCGGCATTATTATCTGGTTAGAAACAACATACTGTTCAAACGCTGCACTGTTGATGACAAGCTATGGGTACTTTGCATTCCTGACGATTTTGTTAATAAGCTCATTTGGTACATTCATTTCAGCTACGCACATTTTGGTCCACGAAAATGTTATCATATTCTTCGAACGACTTGTTATTTTAACAATATGGAAAAGAGAATTCGAAGAGTCCTGTCTATTTGTAAATTTTGTCAAAAGGCTAAACCATCTACTATCTCACATCGTGCTCCGTTGTTTCCTATCATTCCTTCTAAATTAAAAGAATTTGCTGCAGTTGATCTATTGGGACCCTTTGTCAGAACATCGAATGGATTTTCGTACGTTCTAGTCGCTGTTCAACTTACTTCAAAATTTGTTTCTTTCACTCCGTTACGTAAAGCCACTGGACGATCTGTATCCAATGCCTTTGTTAAAAATTTCTTACGTGAAGTTGGCCACGTTGCTAAAGTCATTTCAGATAACGGACCGCAATTTAGATCTGCTGTTTGGTCACGCATGCTTCGGAATCATAAAATCAAACCTGTTTTTATTTCATTGTACTCACCACATTGCAACCCGTCTGAAAGGATTATGAAAGAAATCAATAAGCTTTGCAGACTTTATTGTCACAGAAAGCATCAGCATTGGGACAGATATTTACACATATTTCAAAATGTGCTGAATGAAATGCCTCATGATTCCACTGCTTTACCACCTATTCTTGTACTGAAGAATGAAGAACCACCGAACAGAATCAGAGAGCTTGTACCTTTCCCGAATACACGTAAACTTCGACACAAAGACATAATTGATTTGGCTCTTAAAAATATAAAATCTGTAGCAGACAAAAGGAGAAAACTACACGGTAAAGCAAATGCAAAGAAATTGTATATTGGTCACAAAGTTCTCATTAAAGCTCATTCATTGTCACATAAGAAGAAACACTTGAGTCACAAATTCTTTCTAGTTTACAATGGACCTTATAGAATCCGACGTATACCACATGATAGTTGCGTTGAAGTTTACATTTCACATGTAAAACCGTTTATTGAAAGATAATCTGCTTTCTAACCTTGTCTTTGCCATATAACTTTTCACTTTACATTACTAGTATGCTTTGTCAGACATAGAATCTGTAAACATGCAACAATGTTTGAAGTTAAATATCCAGTCAAGAACTAAGAGAACTTATTTAAACAGAAATTTTGAATGCATTGTTATTGTGAAGAGACGACACAGTGTTATTGTGTGTGTGCATTCTTGCTTGTTAGTTGCACGATTACGTAATGACTATAAGGCTCACATACTTAGAACATTTACCAGTACTGCTAATGAGATTTTAATGCAACATTTTGGTTTACTTGAAATTTGGTGTATCATGAGGTACGTACATTGGTTTCTGCAGAACTTAGCTTTCAGAGGACGATAACTACGACACTTCCACAGAGATTATCTTACAGCAAGACGCACATTTAGCGCTACAGGACACGCATTTGACTGATCAATTTTGTACTTAAGCCATTTATTTTTCAAGATTTTTGAATTACAAAGAAAGTTTTCTGTGATACATTTCATTCCATTGCTGTAATCTGTAACACTTGAGGATATAATTACATTTATCCTCAGGGGGGTACACGCTTACTTTGTGTATCATGTGTTTGGCAAGCACAAGGAGCCCTAGCTAATATGGTATTTGCTTACACAACTTTACACATCGGTACCATATTTCTCTAACACAGAATTACACAGCTATCTGATCATTTAACTGAGAGAGACAAATATTTATTTTACTACATCAGTGGCAGATGTTTACGTAATTAGACCGTTGGATAACTTCACACTTATGAAACTGTATTTTGTCTGTACTTTGAGAACTGTTCATATTTTTTCGGAACCATTGTGATACTATCAGAGCTTTGAATGATGTGTTTGGTATGGGATCATGATATTTAAAGTACATTTGAGGTTGATGACACTATTGAAATGAGCAGAGAATTTTTTTCAGTTTTGAAATTATTGCAGAAAGCTACGACGTTTTTGAGGTTTGGCTGAGGTGTTATGGTATTATTATGATAACTATGTGTATTATGCTGTTGCGGTATGGTTATGATCAATAAGCTGATGCTATATGAGTTATTTGATTATGCTACGTATCTGTTATGATGAAATATTGAAGAAGTGTTGACGAATAAGGTAAGGAATAATGAGTAGTGGTTAGGGACTCTGGTTTGTGAAAAAGGTTGTTGGAAACCAAGAATCGTACTTTAAGAGTTATGAAATGTGTGTATATGCGTGAATGTAACACAATGCTGGCGAAAATTTTTTGGACGCTGTTATATTTATAGGATTTTGTTTCTACAGATGTGTAACCCAAATTCTTGACCTGTGAAATATTTTTATATGAGACTGTCACTGTGGCAGAAACTGTTGGCGTAAATATTTCAGCAAGAAAGTTAAGTGACCACCTGCACGTAATGCGTTTTGGGTGTCCAGCTGAGAGGTAGTCGTCTGACAAAAGAAAGCCATTAGGTGTAAAAAAAAAAAAAAAGAGGCCATTATCCTCGCTATTGACATTCCTTTGTAGAAAGCATCGCAAATACGACACGCTCATTACTTGGAAAGATACTTACATCTGCACACCTGATTATGACAAGCGTCTTTCTCGAGAATTGAGAGAATTTTTTACTACCTTATGAAATGTCATATGGCTAATGAGTGATGTTTCATGCCTTCCTTTGTACATATTTGCTCATTTTCTTTAATATCTAGTTTCTAGCTGCACTGCAGTATTGGTTAAAATAAAATTTAATATATGTACTAATGTAGTTATTTTATGCCTACAGATCCAGTCAATAAGAAGTTTATGATCTACTTCCAAGAAAATGAGGGCACATAAATAGACATTTCCCTTCACAGGAATTGCATAAATAATTTCTTTACGATTTGGTAACTTATCCGCTAGTGTAAGTTCTCGTGATGCATCACTCTAGTGTTAAGATGTGACATAGGTATTAGACATGGCCATTTTTAGTGTAATATTTTTTTCTGCTTGAGCTATGTCATGTTTAGATATCTGCTGTTTGCCAGGCATAGTGTTACTGAATTTGACTTTGTATTATTCTGTTAAGCCAGTTTTACTAATGATTTGTTTTTATTGTTTGCTGCATATTGCCTTATATTAGTTGTAATATTGCAATTGCTTTGCTAATTTCTATAATGCTGCTTGCTTCGCAAATCAGCATTTTTTTTCATTGCTGTTTGTGTTAATTGTTTTGTGCTGCTGCATTGCCTCGTCCCTTAGTTTAGCATCTGAGTTTAGTATATTTAAGTTAGCTTAAGAGAGGGTAGACTATGTAAGTAACTGTTTATGGACAATAGGGAAAAAATGCATTGAGAAGTTATATGAAAAAGATTTGGGCAAAAATGAGTGTTGTACACTGAGAAATAATTATTTTGAAAGAAATATGAATAGAATACAGAAAGCAGGTATAGATAGCACCTTTTGAAATAATGAAGAACGAAGGGAGATCTCCAAGAAGTAAAGAAAGTTTTGTTTGCAAGATACTGCAGTAAAACAAACCCTGTCCTTTCCCTTTCTGTTATTCCGCTGTATTTGTGTACTCTTGTATATTTATATTCTTACTGTCTTTATATGTTTACGTCATAAGACTTATGTTGTAGAATTTTTCTCATACTCAGCTACATGAACTATGATGAGGAATACTGTTATCCTCAAATATAATTGGCATTAATAATATGTTATTTACTTTGCAAAGATGTTTAGACATTATTTATTCTATTTTGTTTTAATGCTCATGTGTGAAGTTGAAATTTCAAAAGTTATTCTGATCTTTTATGTATTTACTTATTTCATAATTCCTGTAACACTGATGTATCTATTTATTTCTATTCTTTTGTAAAGCCTGTTTTTCTACAAATGTTATCTGTATTATTATTTTCTTTAATGATGTATTTTGTACCTTTGTTATTGTATTCTGATGTTATAAAATTGTAATTGACACCAGTTCATCAAATTAAGAAACTTGTAAGTTACATTTCACTGCACACGTTTCTGTTGGTCATAGTATATGGACAATATGTGAGAAGTAGGGACTGTTAGTGTTTGCACGTGTGTTAATAATTCAGCAAGGGACTGGATAACAGCATTGCTGGTTCTAAGGACATTTCAAACAATTTTTTTGTGAGTGGACAAGTGGTGGTTTATGGACTTGCTATATTCTCCGCAAGACTCTTCGATGGTGATTGTGCACCTGCACAGTCGTAATAAGTGGCTGCTGGCCATCTCTACATGGACTACAGTGGGTCTGGATCTTTGATGGCCCACCAATACCATTAATTCTACAAGGACTGCAGTGGGTCTGCACCCCTGGTGGCCCACCAATACTGTAATCTCTACCAGGACTACAGTGGGTCTACTCTGTGATGACCTACCTACCAATATTCTTCAAAACTTCGACTGACTCTGCTGTGGGTTTGCTCTGTTGTGGCGCATTAGCTGTCTGCATGTCGAGAGTCAGCACTGTCTTTCCGTTGGAAGGTCAACACTACTTCTTCAAGACTGCATGGAAATCCACTACTTCTGTGTGCATTTTCTTTTACTTTTCAGACTTTGAGAAAAACACTGCAATTTTACGGTGACGAATGATCTGGACTGTCTTTATGGACTGTGAAAAAATTTTAGCTTTTGACCAACATTGTATCAATAAGTGTGTGCATTTGATATCTTTGTTATTGTAATTATGAAAAATTTTATCGAATCATTACTGGCCACTGCCCAAAACAATTTGTAAAATTTTTTGTGGGGAGCATGGGGGCTATGTAAGTAGGTTGTTTAGGTTTTTCTATTGGTAACGCCACGTTTGTATAAAAATCACTGGCTGTGCTGTGTGCAGTCTGTGGCTAGTTTGCATTGTTGTCTGCCATTGTAGTGTTGGGCAGCGGCAGCTGAATGTGAACAGCGCGTAGCGTTGCGATGTAAGTAGGCTGTTTAGGTTTTTTTATTGGTAACGCCACCTCTGTATGAAAATCACTGGCTGTGCTGTGTGCAGTCTGTGTCTAGTTTGCATTGTTGTCTGCCATTGTAGTGTTGGGCAGCGGCAGCTGGATGTGAACAGCGCATAGCGTTGCGCAGCTGGAGGTGAGCCGCCAGCAGTGGTGGATGTGGGGAGAGAGATGGCGGAGTTTTGTAATTTGTCATGAACTGCTATATATATTATGACTATCAAGGTAAATACATTGTTTGTTCTCTATTAATATCTTTCATTTGCTAACTATCCCTATCAGTAGTTAGTGCCTTCCATAGTTTGAATCTTTTATTTAGCTGGCAGTAGTGGCGCTCTCTATACTGCAGTAGTTCGAGTAATGAAGGTTTTTGTGAGGTAAGTGATTTCTGAAAGGTATAGTTTAATGTTACTCAGGGCCATTCTTTTGCAGGGATTTTTGAAAGTCAGATTGCGTTGCGCTAAAAATATTGTGTGTCAGGTTAAGCACAGTCTTGTATAAATTGTTCAAAGGGGACGTTTCATAGTGTGTAAGCTTAGGGACTGATCACCTTAGCAGTTAAGTCCCATAAGATTTTCACACAAATTTGAAATTTTTTTTAACCTTGCTATCTTAATGTTTCTTTTGCCAACGAACAGGGCGTTCAAAGGCCGGTCCTCTCGTTCTTTACTTTCCTCTCCTTCTTGTGCAGCCCTTGTGAGGAGGCAATTCAAACTCTTGGTTACCTAAATGAAGCAGTTATTCACGAAGGCCTACCTGTTTTCTATTTGGTAGTATTACTTAACTGAAGCTTTTACTAAAGAATTGATAATTTTATACAATTTTGGTAAACATTTTTGGAAAACAGTGATCAGTCAACTGATGTTGCGAGGAGAGCTCCGCCTACCATCCTAAGGGAACCATGGGTCTGATGATGGTTTTGTAAAAAGAACCGAAACCGGTTACCTATATCATTAAAACATAAATGATATGATCAAGACTGAACTTTAGTCAAAATATTGATAATTTTACTTAACTAAGCGGTTATTAAAGAAGGACTGCCTGTTGGTATTTCGTAATTTTACTTATCCTAAGCTATTGTTACTGAAGGGATGAATGTGGGAATGATACTTAACTGAAGCTGTTATCATTGAAGGCCTCCCTATTTTGTATTTGGTGATTTTACTTAACTGAAGGTGTTATCACTGAAGGCCTGCCACTTCTCTTTTAATTAAATTAACAGGATATCTTACTCGATTTGTGTTGTAATTAACTGAAATTGTGATTTCCAAAGCCTAACTGTTCCAGGGGTAGTAACAGGAAATGACACATAATGGTACATGAGCCCTCCCTTTATCCCTAACTGCAGGTTTAAACTGACATGGAAGTGTGCTAGGCCCTTAAGCCAGAGCTCCGTGGATCATAACCACGCTCCGCTACCGGCACCCGGCCGTATTACAAGAGAAAGTTACTTATCTGGTGTTCGAAGACGTTTGGAAGGGATGTCACCTAAAGCCCAACCATCTAGGTACTGCGTGACATGGAAGAAACACGTTATCGCTTAGGAAACACCATCGGCTAGCAAAGTTTAAGATGTCCTGAAGTTCACGAATCGAAGCTGGAGCTTGCCGATTGCAAAGGGGGGGGGGGGGGGGGGGCGGAATTCAGCACAGCGGAACTGGCTTCAACACTCATCGGTGTGCCACGCCCCAGAGCAGGCTGGCCAGGCTACGCACGAAGACGACACTCGAACTCAGCCACGGATTCAAATCGGCCCACAAATATGCCCAGCAGCCACTCACTGGACTCGGTGGCCAAAACGCTTGCGCAAGTGCTCGTTTTAGTCGCCGGGCGGACCTCTTACACCGTCCTCCTCGCTCCGTTACCACTCCCCAACTCGCCACGTCACAACACGCCCCGTACCCCAACAACAACCTCGCGCAAAGAGCTTAGTCGCCTCAAACCAGAGGAACATCACACTACAGATCGATTTAGTGGTGCGAGGAATTCGAAAGGCAACACCATAAACACCGCCACGGCTCAGATACATCTGTCTTGTCTTCTGACTGGTTTGATCTGATCCAGCTTGAATTTCTCTACTGTGACAAGCTTTTCATTTCAGAGTTGCACTTGCAACGTAAGTCCTCAATTATTGGGTTGGGTTGGGTTGTTTTTGGGGAAGGAGACCAGACAGCAAGGTCATCGGTCTCATCGGATTAGGGAAGGATGGGGAAGGAAGTCGGACGTGCTCTTTCACAGGAATCATCCCGGCATTAGCCTGGAGTGATTTAGGGAAATCACGGAAAACCTAAATCAGGATGGCCGGACGCGGCCTCAATTATTTGCTTGGAACATCCTAGTCTCTTTCTTTCTTCACAGTTTTTACACATTCCCTCTTGTACCAAGGAAGTTAAATGCTTCAAATGGCTCTGAGCACTATGGGACTTAACATCTGAGGTCATCAGTCCTCTAGAACATAGAACTACTTAAACCTAACTAACCTAAGGACACCACACACATCCATGCCCGAGGCAGGATTCGAACCTGCGACCGTAGCCGTCGCGCGGTTCCAGACCGACGCGCCTAGAACCGCTCGGCCACGCTGGTCGGCACCAAGGAAGTTACTCTCTGATGTCTGAACACATGTCCTATCACGCTGTCGCTTCTTTTTTTCACTCTTTTCCACACATTCCCTTCCTCCCAGATTCTGCGGAGAACATCCTCATTCCTTACCTTATCAGTTCGCCTAATTTTCGACATTTTTTGTAGCACAACATATCAAATGCTTCGGTTCTCTTCTGTTCTTCCCGTTTTCCCACAATCCAAGTCTCACTGCTATACAGTGCTCTAAACATACTTTCACAGAAATGTCTTCCTCATATTAAGACCCATTGTGACGCTTGTAGATTTCCCTTGTGAAGGAATGCCCTTTTGGCCAGTGTTAATCTGCTCTCCTTGTTCTCCTTGTTCCGACCGTCATGGGTTATTTTGCTGCATAGGTAGCACAAGTAGTACAAGTTTATATGCCAACTAGCTCTGCAGATGACGAAGAAATTAAAGAAATGTATGATGAGATAAAAGAAATTATTCAGGTAGTGAAGGGAGACGAAAATTTAATAGTCATGGATGATTGGAATTCGAGAGTAGGAAAAGGGAGAGAAGGAAACATAGTAGGTGAATATGGATTGGGGCTAAGAAATGAAAGAGGAAGCCGTCTGGTAGAATTTTGCACAGAGCATAACTTAATCATAGCTAACACTTTGTTCAAGAATCATAAAAGAAGGATGGATATGTGGAAGAATCCTGGAGATACTAGAAGGTATCAGGTAAATTATATAATGGTAAGACAGAGATTTAGGAACCAAGTTTTAAATTGTAAGACATTTCCAGGGGCAGATGTAGACTCTGACCACAATCAGTTGATTATGAACTGTAGATTAAAACTGAAGAAACTGCAAAAAGGTGACAATTTAAGGGGAAGGTACCTGGATAAACTGACTAAACCAGAGATTGTACAGAGTTTCAGGGAGAGCATACGCGAACAATTGACTGGAGTGGGGGAAAGAAATACAGTAGAAGAAGAATGGGTAGCTTTGAGAGATGAAATAGTGAAGGTAGCAGAGAATCAAGTAGGAAAAAGACGAGGGCTAGTACAAATCCTTGGGTAACAGAACAAATATGGAACTTAATTGCTGAAAGGAGAAAATATAAAAATGCAGTAAATGAAACAGGCAAACAGAAATACAAACGTCTCAAAAATGAGATCAACAGGAAGTGCAAAATGGCTAAGCAGGGATGGCTAGAGGACAAACGTAAGGGTTTATCTCACTAGGGGCAATATAGATACTGCCTACAGGAAAATTAAAGAGACCTTTGGAGAAAAGAGAGACACTTCTATGAATATCAAGAAATCAGATGGAAACCCAGTTCTAAGCAAAGAAGGAAAAGCAGAAAGGTGGAAGGAGTATGTAGAGGGTCTATACAAGGGCGATGTACTTGAGGACAATATTATGGAAATGGAAGAGGATTTGGATGAAGATGAAATGGGAGATACGATACTGTGTGAAGAGTTTGACAGAGCACTGAAAGACCTGAGTCGAAACAAGGCCCCGGGAGAGACAACATTCCATTAGAACTGCTGACGGCCTTGGGAGAGCCAGTCCTGACAAAACCATCTGCTGAGCAAGATGTATGAGACAGGCGAAATACCCTCAGACTTCAAGAAGAATATAATAATTCCAATCCCAAAGAAAGCAGGTGTTGACAGGTGTGAAAATTACCGAACTATCAGTTTAATAAGTCACGGCTGCAAAATACTAACGCGAATTCTATACAGACGAATGGAAAAACTGGTAGAAGCCGACCTAGGGGAAGATCAGGTTGGATTCCGTAGAAATGTTGGAACACGTGAGGCTATACTGACCTTACGACTTATTTTAGAAGAAAGATTAAGGAAAGGCAAACCTACGTTTCTAGCATTTGTAGATTTAGAGAAAGCTTTTGACAATTTTGACTGGAATACTCTCTTTCAAATTCTAAGGGTGGCAGGGATAAAATACAGGAACAGATGGCAGTTATAAGAGTCGAGGGACACGAAAGGGAAGCAGTGGTTGGGAAGGGAGTAAGACAGGGTTGTAGCCTCTCCCCGATGTTGTTCAATCTGTATATTGAGCAAGCAGTGAAGGAAACAAAAGAAAAATTCGGAGTAGGTATTAAAATCCATGGAGAAGAAATAAAAACTTTGAGGTTCGCCGATGACATTGTAATTCTGTCAGAGACAGCAAAGGACTTGGAAGAGCAGTTGGGCGGAATCGACGATTTCTTGAAAGGAGGATATAAGATGAACAGCAATAAAAGCAAAACGAGGATAATGGAATGTCGTCGAATTAAGTCGGGTGATGCTGAGGGTATTAGGAAATGAGACACTTAAAGTAGTAAATGAGTTTTGCTATTTGGGGAGCAAAATAACTGATGATGTCGAAGTAGAGAAGATATAAAATGTGGACTGACAATGGCAAGGCAAGCGTTTCTGATGAAGAGAAATTTGTTAACATCGACTATAGATTTAAGTGTCAGGAAGTCGTTTGTGAAAGTATTTGTATGGAGTGTAGCCGTGTATGGAAGTGAAACATGGACGATAAATAGTTCAGACAAGAAGAGAATAGAAGCTTTCGAAATGTGGTGCTACAGAAGAATGCTGAAGATTAGATGGGTAGATCACATAACTAATGAGGAGGTATTGAATATAATTGGGGAGAACAGGAATTTGTGGCACAACTTGACAAAAAGAAGGGACCGGTTGGTAGGACATGTTCTGAGGCATCGGGGGATCACAAATTTAGCATTGGAGGGCAGCGTGGGCCGTAAAAATGGTAGAGGGAGACCAAGAGATGAGTACACTAAGCAGATTCAGAAGGAAGTAGGTTACAGTAAGTACTGGGAGATGAAGAAGCTTGCGCAGGATCGAGTAGCACGGTGACCTCAGTCTCAGGACTGAAGACCACAACAACAACAACAACAGGTAGCACAATTTCTTAACTTCGTCTACTTCGTAATCATCAATTCTATTGTTTAGTTTCTCGCTGTTCTCATATCTGCTACTTCTCATTACTTTCGTCTTTATTCGATTTACTCTCAATCCATACTCTGTATTTAGTAGAGTGGTCATTCCATTCAACAGATCCTGTGATCCATCTTCACTTTCACCAAAATTAGCACTGTCATCAGCGAATCTTAACATTGATGTGCTTTCACCTTCAATTTTAATCCCAGTCTTTAAGCTTTCTTTTATTTTCGTCATTGCTTCTTCGATGTAAAGATTCAACAGTAGGGAAAAAAAGACTACATCCCTGTCTTTCACTCTTTTTAATCGCAGCTCTTTGTTCTTGGTCCGGCTGGTCCCGGCGGAGGTTCGAGTCCTCCCTCGGGCATGGGTGTGTGTGTTTGTTTTTGGGATAATTTAGGTTAAGTAGTCTGTAAGCTTAGGGACTGATGACATTAGCGGTTAAGTCCCATAAGTTTTCACACACATTTGAACATTTTTTTTGTTCTTGGTCTTCCAGTCTTATTGTGTCTTAGGGGAGACATTATATACACTACTGGCCATTAAAATTACTACACCATGAAGAAAGGCAGATGATAAACGGGTATTCATTGACAAATTATACTAGAACTGACATGTGATTACATTTTCACGCAATTTGGGTGCATAGATCCTGAGAAATCAGTACCCAGAACCACCACCACTGGCCGTAATAACGGCCTTGATAGGCCTGAGCATTGAGTCAAACAGAGCTTGGATGGCGTGTATAGGTACAGCTGCCCGTGCAGCTTCAACACGATATCACACACAGTTCGTCAAGAGTGATGACTGGCGTATTGTGACGAGCCAGTTGCTCGGCCACCATTGACCAGACGTTTTCAATTGGTGAGGGATCTGGAGAATGTGCTGGCCAGGGCGGCAGTCGAACATTTTCTGTATCCAGAAAGGCCCCTAGAGGACCTGCAACATGCGGTCGTGTATTATCCTGAAGAAATGTAGCTTTTCGCAGGGATCGAATGAAGGGTAGAGCCACGGGTCGTAACACATCTGAAATGTAACGTCCACTGTACGAAGTGCCGTCAATGCGAAAAAGAGGTGACCGAGACGTGTAACCAATGGCATCCCATACCATCACGCCAGGTGATACACCAGTATGGCGATGACGAATACACGCTTCCAGTGTGCGTTCACCGCGATGTCGCCAAACACGGATGCGACCATTAAGGTGTTGTAAACAGGACCTGGATTGATTCGAAAAAAAATGACGTTTTTCCATTCGTGCACCCAGGTTCGTCATTGAGTACACCATCGCAGGGGCTCCTGTCTCTGATGCAGTGTCAAGGGTAACCGCAGCCATGGTCTCCGAGCTGATACTTCATGCTACTGCAAACGTCGTCGAACTGTTCGTGCAGATGGTTGTTGTCTTACAAACGCCCCCATCGGTTGACTCAGGGATCGAGACGTGGCTGCACTATCCGTTACAGCTGTGCGAATAAGATGCCTGTGATCTTCACTGCTAGTGATTCGAGGCCGTTGGGATCCAGCACGGCGCTCCATATTACCCTCCTGAACCCAACGATTCCATATTCTGCTAACAGTCATTGGATCTCGACCAACACGAGCAGCAGTGTCGCGATACGATAAACCTCAATCGCGATAGGCTACAATCCGACCTTTATCAAAGTCGGAAACGTGATGGTTGGCATTTCTCCTCCTTACAGGAGGCATCACAACAACGTTTCAAGAGGCAACGGCGGTCAACTGCTGTTTGTGTATCAGAAATCGGTTGGAAACTTTCCTCATGTCAGCACGTTGTAGGTGTCGCCACCGGCGCCAACCTTGTGTGAATGCTCTGAAAAGCTAATCATTTGCCTATCACAGCATCTTCTTCCTGTCGGTTACATTTAGCGTCTGTAGCACGTCATCTTCGTGGTGTAGCAATTTTAATGGCCAGTAGTATATATATGTTGTTGTTGTTGGGGGTCTTCAGTCCTGAGACTGGTTTGATGCAGCTCTCCATGCTAATCTATCCTGTGCAAGCTTCTTCATCTCCCGGTAACCTACTGCAACCTACATCCTTCTGAATCTGCTTGGTGTATTCATCTCTTGGTCTCCCTCTATGATTTTTACCCTCCACGCTGCCCTCCAATACTAAATTGGTGATCCCTTGATGCCTCAGAACATGTCCTACCAACCGATCCCTTCTTCTAGTCAAGTTGTGACACAAACTTCTCTTCTCCCCAATCCTATTCAACACCTCATTAGTTATGTGATCTACCCATCTAATCTTCAGCATTCTTCTGTAGCACCACATTTCGAAAGCTTCTATTCTCTTCTTGTCTAAACTATTTATCGTCCATGTTTCACTTCCATACACGGCTACACTCCATACAAATACTTTCACAAACGACTTCCTGAAACTTAAATCTATAGTCGATGTTAACACATTCATCTTCTTCAGAAACGCTTTCCTTCCCATTGCCAGTCTACATTTTATATCCACTCTACTTCGACCATCATCAGTTATTTTGCTCCCCATATAGCAAAACTCCTTTACTACTTTAAGTGCCTCATTTCCTAATCTAATTCCCTCAGCATCACCCGACTTAATTCGAATACATTCCATTATCCTCGTTTTGCTTTTGTTGATGTTCATCATATATCCTCCTTTCAAGACACTGTCCATTCCGTTCAACTGCTCTTCCAAGTCCTTTGCTGTCTCTGACAGAATTACAATGTCATCGGCGAACCTCAAAGTTTTTATTTCTTCTCCATGGATTTTAATACCTACTCCGAATTTTTCTTTTGTTTCCTTCACTGCTTGCTCAATATACAGATTGAATAACATTGGGGAGAGGCTACAACCCTGTCTCACTCCCTTCCCAGCCACTGCTTCCCTTTCATGCCCCTCAACTCTTGTAACTGCCATCTGGTTTCTGTACAAATTGTAAATAGCCTTTCGCTCCCTATATTTTACCCCTGCCACCTTCAGAATTTGAGAGAGTATTCCAGTCAACATTGTCAAAATTATTCTCTAAGTCTACAAATGCTAGAAACGTAGGTTTGCTTTTCCTTAATCTAGCTTCTAAGATAAGTCGTAGGGTCAGTATTGCCTCAAGTGTTCCAATATTTCTACGGAATCCAACCTGATCTTCCCCTAGGTCGGCTTCTACCAGTTTTTCCATTCGTCTGTATAGAATTCGCGTTAGTATTTTGCAGCCGTGACTTATTAAACTGATAGTTCGGTAATTTTCACACCTGTCAACACCTGCTTTCTTTGGGATTGGAATTATCATATTCTTCTTGAAGTCTGAGGGTATTTCGTCTGTCTCATACATCTTGCTCGCCAGATGGTTTTGTCAGGACTGGCTCTCCCAAGGCCGTCAGTAGTTCTAATGGAATGTTGTCTACTCCCGGGGCCTTGTTTCGACTCAGGTCTTTCAGTGCTCTGTCAAACTCTTCACGCAGTATCGTATCTCCCATTTCATCTTCATCTACATCCTCTTCCATTTCCATAATATTGTCCTCAAGAACATTATCCCTGTATAGACCCTCTATGTACTCCTTCCACCTTTCTGCTTTCGCTTCTTTGATTAGAATTGCGTTTCAATCTGAGCTCTTGATATTCATGCAAATGGTTCTCTTTTCTCCAAAGGTCTCTAATTTTCCTGTAGGCAGTATCTATCTTAATATATATCTATGTGTGTGTGTGTGTGTGTGCGTGTCTGCGTGCGCGCACGCGCATCAAGTTTAGATTTAGATACTTTTTGAATAGTATAAATTTTCAGTAAACGTGCTGTGAATTTAAAAGTGATTGTGCAAGATAATCTCTTTAGACATGCTGTACCTAAAAAGTATGTAACCACTGCTGGAAACAGTAGGAAATTTCCTTTCCATTCATAGTTCTGTAAAGTGTGTAGTTGCATTACAGCACCTTATATTACCTTGTACTATAAATTTGTACGTTTAACAGGACCAGTGGTGATCTGTTTTCAAAAATGGTGTAACTAGAGCTTAAGTGTCTGAAGGTGAGACCCCATGACTCGTGATACATAGTTACTGGAATGAAGACCACGACTTGTGACCGGAGTCGGTTTACCTGGAAAAGTGAACAAGAGAACTGTATTTGTACTTCTGTAATAAGAACAGCAGTGCAAAGATCTGTGTAGACTTGGAGTGGGGATAGTGGTCCCTAACCACCGCTGAACTATTTTTAATTGGAGATGAGAATTTAAATCTCTCTGCATAACTTATCGACATTTGTTGGTGCCAGCAGCGCTATCCAGTCAACGAAACAAGTGGAA
Source organism: Schistocerca serialis cubense (assembly GCF_023864345.2). NCBI lineage: Eukaryota > Metazoa > Arthropoda > Insecta > Orthoptera > Acrididae > Schistocerca > Schistocerca serialis. Next base: position 626,919,986 of record NC_064642.1, on the reverse strand, counting down.
CATTTCACTTAAGCAGAAGCTGGCGACAGGACTAGTTCAGGAAAGCTGTTTTCTTTCTAACGAAATGAAGCCGACTGTTCACTAACTAGACAGTATTTGTTGGGTAAGATCAGTTAAGGAGAACAGGACTCATGACAGTATTGGTGGCTTGTATATTAGTTGTCCCTAATATTGTTTACTGCGAATGTTAAAATGAAAAATGATTCCAACTGGGGAACTACGCCATCCAGACAGCGGAGCTAACATGAGCTAAATTGCTTACCTGTGGCGACGTACTGGCGGCCAGACTTCGTCATCATCGCACCACCACTGTCTCCCTAAAAATTAAGAGAAAGAACCATCAGTAAACGCACATTTAGAACTTTTTTACCTGGTAGACGAATATTTCACGTGAATGTCCAATACTAACTGATATCGCTATGAGAAAAAAAAATTAACAAAAAACAGCCCGAGGCGCCTTTTATGTACACCGGTCTCTTGATTAGTCAGGGTGTAGGCCAAAGAAAACAGCGCACGAACACGTGAAAGGTAGAGCCTCTCCAGATTAACAACCAGAAAATGATAAACGTTACTATAAATATAAAAGTGTTTGACTGAACCATATAACTGCATTAAACAAATAATATTCAAATTATTAATAAGACCTGAAAGAACTATAAAGCTTGTTTTTGAATACATTATGGGAAAGGCAGTGATCAATGTCTTACAAATATTTACTATTAAAAACAGTCTTGATCACGATTTATTTATCAAGGTGACAGGTTTCGACCACTGCTGTGGTCATCTTCAGACCTACAAGTTGTATACAAAGCTTTAATTAGAGGGCTACATACATTAAAGAAAATACATAAAGTTATAAAGCTATAAAACGATGAATTACCTTTGAGTAGGAACCTCTTTCTGTTGTAGAATCACTACTGGAGAGAGCAGTGCACGTCTTACTATATATAATGGAGGCTCCACCACTTCTGACTGCATGATGTCATTACTAACCAATGAGTTATAAGTCGAATTAAAATTTAAAATTTCTTAGTTAAAAGAACATTGTCAAGAATTAAAAATAAATACACACTACACTTAGCTTATTAAACAGCTATTGTCAATTAAGAAGCGTTAAAAATATTTAAATATGTAGGAAAAGTGAACTTCGGTCTGGCAGTACATGGGTTGCCCTCTCAAGGCCTGTTAGTGAACCATTTGGAACCACTGGTTGCCATGGTGAAGTTGGACGCCGTTGCAAAGATGAGGCAGCAGCCTTCTTTCCACTGAAGTTGCTGTAAAGTCGATAGTCGAACTAGTGGTTGCCATGGTGAGGACAAACGCCAGTGCAAAGATGTGGCAGCAGGCTTCTTTCCAACGAAGTTGTTGGGAAAGTGGAATGGCGAAGACTGTCACGTCAGACGATGTATTATTGAGCAGCAACATGTCTTTATTGAAACGATTTTCAATGAGTAAGCTGCAATAACCTGTAGCTGACATGTATACTACATGCTGCGCAAATACGATACGAAGTAGATGTCCGTATATATGAAATATTGTCTATGAAGTTGGTATGTAAATTACATGTGACAATTTTTAAAAGGCATTGCTATTCCTTAAGTTCTATGCTACTCTTATAAGCAAATACAAATAATGAAAATGGAAGGAATTTAAAATTATAATATTATGAGCCGTAGTGTCAAAAATTAAAGGATGTGAATTAGCAACATGCAGCCTAAAAGCATATAAGCAAAAATTCTAAAACAGATAGACAGTCATCAAATAATGTTTGGTGAAATAAAATTACAATGTAAAGATAAAATATTTGCTAAAAGTCTTAATAATTTAAATTAAAAAAAAAAAACAAAGGACAGAAGAGTAACATTCTGAAGCAGATCATCGAAAAGCTCAAAGAAATGTTTGTCTTTGAACTGAAGTTGTTCGTTTAAAACAGATAATGGAGTACTTTTGTGAAGTGAAAAGATTTCAGTTTCTTCTAATGGTTCAGTAACAGACCTTGAGAGAGCAACCCATGTACAGCCAAACCGAAGTTCATTTTTCCTGCATATTTAAATATTTTTAACGCTTCTTAATTGACAATAGCTGTTTAATAAGCTAAGTGTAGTGTGTATTTATCTTTAATTATTGACAATGTTCTTTTAACTAAGAAATTTTAAATTGTAATTCGACTTATAACTCATTGGTTAGTAATGACATCATGCAGTCAGAAGTGGGTGGAGCCTCCATTATATATAGTAAGACGTGCAATGGTTTCTCCAGCAGTGATTCTCCAACAGAAAGAGGTTCCTACTCAATGGTAATTCATCGTTTTACAGCTTTATAACTTTATGTATTTTCTTTAATGTATGTAGCCCTCTAATTAAAGCTTTGTATACAACTTGTAGGTCTGAAGATGACCGGTCGAAACCGGTCACCTTGATAAATAAATCGTGATCAAGACTGTTTTTAATAGTAAATAACTATAAAGTTATTAATGTGCTCAACAGAGCTCTGAAAGTTTCAAACTAGATGTGGTTCTGTCTCTAACTTCGAACAGCAGTTGGTTGCGTTTGGTGACTGTACACAACGGAAACACAGTTACAGTGACAACAACAACTTAAGTATTTAACAGCTTATATTGGTTATTTGTGGAACTCCCAAAAATGGAAAGTTGTAGGATAATTGAAGGATCTTCAAATCTAAGTCATGTCTGTGTATAGCAGATTTTTATTTGCTCTCAATAATACAGACGAAACACGTAAAATTTATGGAGAGCGAAGTTCTCTCAAATCTCAGTAGAAATTACCGTAAATGATGCTTACACTATTGGGTGGTGGGAGAGGAGTATCAGTGTATATATATGGAAGTCTGTGAGTAGAAAACGCAGAAAGATTTCCTAATCTGGACAGATCGCTCAGAATATGGACCACACCACCAAGACTGCGACACGTACAATTCCCCAAAAAGCAGCTAAGGTGCGCCAATCAGCACAGGACAGCGCTTGGGAGCGGAGTAGCCCAGAAACACTTCACCGGCCGGAGTGGCCGTGCGGTTGTAGGCGCTTCAGTCTGGAACCGGGAGACCGCTACGGTCACAGGTTTGAATCCTGCCTCGGGCATGGATGTGTGTGATGTCTTTAGGTTGGTTAGGTTTAAGTAGTTCTAAGTTCTAGAGGACTGATGACCTCAGAAGTTAAGTGCTCAGAACCATTTGAAGAAACACTTCCTTCCCCGCCGTCAACTCCCAACTTCGATAAAAAGGAAACTCCACTTAGAGCGGGAAACCCAGTGCTACTGCTAATGTGACGAACCAGAATAGCGCTTCTTCCACTCTTTATGCACAAAAAACACGTTAACCAATAAGAAATTGGTATTGGTCTGGAGCAGTGGTACACTGGCCAAACGAGGTGGCGGGGTTACTCTTTCGATTGGATGCATCAAAAATTTTGAGAGCAAACAACCGAATCTCTCCCACCGATCAGGCAGTGCCACGGCGTCCCGTCCTTTCATGTCCGTACAATAAGGCATAAACATGTGCTCAACATCTCTCTGGGGACGGCAATGGCCTCATGGCAGTCTCTGCCCTCAGCCAGGGCAGGTGCCGGCTCTAGCCAACGAAAGCAGGGAGCGGTCCATGGCCCCACTGCAACAAAATTGCTCAACAACCCAGGCATGACAAACAGAACTACAGAAATTGGACCAAACCGTGGGAACACCGGGAACACCGCGAGAAATATATGCTTGATCACAAATGCAGACGCTAGGCAAACCTGCAGTTCGCGCTGTTGCATTTGATTTCAAACGGCACCTGAGCAATGTCCTCCATATGTTGTAAGCGTCAGTCGTCGTCTGAAGAGTGTTCTCTGTAGTTATGAGTGTATTATGTTGGAGCTAAGTGAATTCGAACGTGGGTATATTGTTGGTGCTCGTATGGTGAGTGCTTCCATAACCAGGGCACTCGAAGTGTTTGGTGCTTCAAGAGGCACCGTATCGAATATTTATACTACGTGCAGGGAAAGAGGAAAAACATTATCTGTAATTCACAACGCGGACGAAAGTGACCGTAAGAGATGGTCATTAAGAGGATAGTTAACAAAACTGCCACCGTTTCCAACTCGTGTCGGATCGAAACCCATGGTCACTGACAAGGAGTGACACTTGTGCCTGGTCTCTGTCGGTTATATCTCGAATGAAGTAAGTTTGTGATTTACAGCTTGCATTGGCGGGAGACAGCGTTGACGGTAAGGAGAAATCAATGCACGTAACTGCAAGAAGTCAAAAAGTGAGAGTGTGGCTTGAGAAAGAACTGAGATTGGCTGGCTTCTGGCCTCTGTCACGTGAATCGCTGAAACGCGAATCACAATATTATTTTAATTGAAATATGAGGCCTTTCATGACCTTTGTTATGTGGCTCCGAGTGATACACCGTTCCTTACACACACGTTGGAGAGACCGCACTAATACGCCAACAAAACGAGAAATTTCATTCGTAGCATGGTCAAGGGAACGTCCAAACACGGCAGCCCCTATCTGTCTTTCTGTAGAAGAAAAAAAATGGCTCCGTGCACTATGGGACTTAACATCTGCGGTCATAAGTCCCCTAGAACTTAGGACTACTTAAACCTAACAAACCTAAGGACATCCATGCCCGAGGCAGGATTCTAACCTGCGATCGTAGCAGTCGCGCGGTTCCGGACTGAGCGCCTAGAACCGCTCGGCCACTCCAGCCGGCTGTCTTTCTGTCACGTCCCCATGTCGATCGCTCATATTGCTCTGAATCCATTGACATACACAGTACACTATCACGAACCAATCAGCGAAGACGGGTCGCATTATTTACGTAACTTTAACAGCAAGATTTCCTATGTGTATTGGTTTTTTCTATAAAATTTAATACCTTTTGTGGTCAGACGTAAAATTATAAATGAAGACCGACAGAAAACAAACTCCTCGTGTTACTGAGGACTTGTTTGTCATGGGTCATTAGTCTGCGATTGTTTGTCTAGTATACACTAGTTCTTGCGATTGTGTCAAGTTTCATTAAATTCCGTATCTGATTACCATACATCAAACATCTGGGGCACCTTCACCTCTCCTACACCTCCTTCAAACTACTTGGGTTCTAACAATCTCTCATCTCTCTCATTCATGGTCACACAGTCCTACTGCCGCGCGTTTATCAAAGAGGAGGAGGAGATTAGTGTTTAACGTCCCGTCGACAACGAACTCGTTAGAGACGGAGCACAAGCTCGGATTAGGGAAGGACTGGGAAGGAAATCGGCCGTGCCCCTTCAAAGGAACCATTGCGGCATTAGCCTGAAGTGATTTAGGGAAATTACAGAAAACCTAAATCAAGACGGCCGGAGACGGTTTTGAACCATCGTCCTCCGGAATGCGCTTTATCAAAGAGTTAGACCTTTCCTCCATTTGCAAACATACCATGCTGTTTGACAGCGTAGCTCGCACACCGTGAATTAATCCATGAAATAAATCCTGCCCAAATGGTTCCAAATGAAGGCTCCAGTCCATACTGTCCTTTCCAGCTGGCATCTCATTTATCTAAAATCTACATCCAACCTATCATTTCCTTCCAAAAGAGAATCTCAATTTCTTTGTCACATACATAGGACTTCAAAAAGTGAGGCAGACATGTCGTTCCATGCTAAGGTCATTACGCGACTAGATTGGAGCTTAGTGGGAAGAGAGAACGCGTTCCTCGTCTCCTGCAGACAGAGAGTGCTGTGGCATGGCTAACAGGTGCCTCACAGTGCGTCCTGCAGCTAGAAACATACTCGAAAGTTGAAATACGATTACTGAGTGCAGAATTCCTAAATTGCACACAGATTCAATGTGAAGTTCTGGCGGTGTTGGACCAAATATAGTGTGGTGTACAACCGTACTAAAATGGTGCTAACAGTTTGACCAAGGGCGCACACAAGTGGGTCTACTCATCTACATTTATACTCCGCAAGCCACCCAACGGTGTGTGGCGGAGGGCACTTTACGTGCCACTGTCATTACCTCACTTTCCTGTTCCACTCGTGTATGGTTCGCGGGAAGAACGACTGCCGGAAAGCCTCCGTGCGCGCTCGAATCTCTCTAATTTTACATTCGTGATCTCCTCGGTTGGTATAAGTAGGTGGAAGCAATATATTCGATACCTCATCCAGAAACGCACCCTCTCGAAACCTGGACAACAAGCTACACCGCGATGCAAAGCGCCTCTCTTGCAGAATCTGCCACTTGAGTTTGCTAAACATCTCCGTAACGCAATCACGCTTACCAAATAACCCTGTGACGAAACGCGCCGCTCTTCTTTGGATCTTCTCTATCTCCTCTGTCAACCCGACCTGGTACGGATCCCACACTGATGAGCAATACTCAAGTATCGGCCCAACGAGCGTTTTGTAAGCCACCTCCTTTGTTGATGGACTACATTTTCTAAGGACTCTCCCAATGAATCTCAACCTGGCACCCTCCTTACCAACAATTAATTTTATATGATCATTCCACTTCAAATCGTTCCGTACACATACTCCCAGGTATTTTACAGAAGTAACTGCTACCAGTGTTTGTTCCGCTATCATATAATCATACAATAAAGGATCCTTCTTTCTATGTATTCGCAATACATTACATTTGCCTACGTTAGAGGGCCAGTTGCCACTCCCTGCACCAAGTGCCTATCCGCTGCAGATCTTCCTGCATTTCGCTACAATTTTCTAACGCTGCAACTTCTCTGTCTACTGGTGGTGATCGGGAAGGAGGGCAAGCGACATCGAACGCAGGCAATCGAGAAAGAAGACCTGGGGGGTGGAGAGGGGTAGATTTTTGAAAGATGAGGACATTCTTTCAGTGGTTGTCGAATGGCTCTGTTATTCTTTCAAAATTCGATTTGTAATTTTATGTAACACTTTTTTATTGTTTTAGATTTGTTTATTGGATCTGGAAGTCACGCACTGCGACGTCATACATTGTAGCACTATTCAGTAAACTGCATAATATAGTTTCACAGGACAGACACTTTAGCATACAGTTTTATGTTTTCTGATTATTTTGGGAAAAATCAATTCAGATACAGTTATACACCTTGAGATAGTTTTGGCGACTTATTCTTAACAGATGGCGCTTCTGTAATTACACCACTTACATTGTTCAGGATTACAACACAGACACACGCGAAGTCAAAGATAGGAATCTACTTCAGTACAGTCTTAGTTCACAATATTCACCATATCATTAATTTTTATTCAGAAACGGTCCAACTGCTATGTGGATAAATACATGTTAATCACTAGACAAATAATGTGAATCTCGTCTCTTAAGTGTTGAAGTAACGTTAATTTGTGGAAGTCGTAGTTATTGGTGCCGTAGTCTTCCCTCCGAGGACTCTTTTGATGCAGCTTTCCACGTTAGTCTAATCCTGTGCAAGCCTCTCCATCTCTACATAACTATTGCAACGTACCTCCACTGAAGCCTGCGTAGTTTAGTCAACACTTGCTCAATGACTCTGAGTACTATGCGAATTAACTTCTGATGTCATCAGTCGCCTAGAACTTAGAGATAACTAAACCTAACTAACCTAAGGACATCACACACATCCATGCCCGAGGCAGGATTCGAACCTGCGACCGTAGCGGTCGCTCGGTTCCAGACTGTAGCGCCTAGAACCGCACGGCCACTTCGGCCGGCCAACACTTGCTCACCCATGACAATGTCCCCCTCCTTCTCTCGAAACACTTCCGTCTAAAACCAATTTTTTCTTAAGGGTTCCTGTCAACCAGTCCCTTCTTTAGTGCAATTTTGCCATAAATTTCATAAGTTTCTTTTCTTCCCATCTCGCTTCAGTAACTCTTCATTAGTTATTTGGTCTGTCCACCTAATCTTCAGCATTCTCCTACCGTAGCATATTTCAAAAAATTCTACTTCACTTGTCTGTACGGTTCATCAGCACATCATACTCATGTCCAGACACGTTCAGAAAAAAAATCTTCCTAACGCTTGAAATGATATTCAATAGCAAATTATTTCTCGTTTTCAGAAAAACTTTTATTGTTATTGCTAGTCTGAATTTTATGTCATCTTTGCTTCTGAAATCATCAGCTGATGCTCCCCAAAAAGCAAAATTCTACAACTGCTTGTGTTTTTCCACCTCCTAATCTATTTTCCTTAGCATTAGCTGATTTGGTTCGAATGCATTCTAATTCTCGTAAATTAGTTTTGTTGACCTTCTGCATATACTTTCTTTCAATGACACTATTCATTCCGTTCAATTCAACGTGCCTCCTTTGCTGACATTAGATATACGATGACATCGACAAAAAAATTTATGTCTTCAGTTTAAGGCTGAATGACATGGGGCCAGACTATACCTCCGTCTCCTTCCCTCCTCAGCTACTGTCTCTCTCTCATGTCCTCCTACTCTTACAACTGCAGTATCGTTTGTACACTAGTTTTAGATAAGTTTTCGCTCCCGTATGTGCCCCAGTCAACATCGTCAAATTAGTCGTAATTATGGAACGCATTTTTTTTATATGCAACTTGAACTTGTTAGTTATAAATGCCACGAATACACAGTTAACTAATTGTGATTAGCAACAACGAATTGATACTGAGTAAATATTGCCAAGAACTAATATTGTCAAGAATTATTCAATTTTTTTCTGCAATAGATGCCAAGATCGAGTTATTTCAGAATGTATTCAAATGGTGTCAGTGCTATACAGCGTGCATAATATTATTTTTGAAATATAGTTGGTTTCGTGTATCGATACAGAGTGACGTTGTTTATTACGAGTGAATGTTGTTCCATTGAAAATCATAGCTTATCTTGACTGTGCTCCAATAAATAAATAACCTCTCACATGTATACATCATCATTGGCTAATTTTTGTACAAAATTCTGATCACCGTGGGCAGCTTTAACAATCAGTTTCACTACGATTGACTGTTGTGAGATTTGCACTGCGCAATAGAGTTTAAGTATCACTTCTTCGAAACCCCATTAATTCCCACACATTGCGACGGTTAAGTCTGAAATTTGGCTCAAAGGTGCGTACAACCTTTCTGTGTAATGGTGAAAAAGTGAAGCGCTGTGTGTTCTCACGCTCGGGCTCGACAACGCAGTTAAAAATTCTGACAACCGTAAGTGATCGAACGCGCGGTCGACGCCCGTCATTATAGCTACAGCAAATTTATAACGATCTTTTTTTGCAAATCTTATCCTAAAGTCTCATTTCAAAATCCATATTTTTTTAGTTGATTCCAGGGAGCCAGTTCTCCTTTAGTCCACCACATAGCAACTTCTCTACCACGTTCCCTAATTAATTGAGAGGAATAATTTGTGGGTAGCTCTTCGTAGCTAGGGGATCCATGTCTTCACTGTTTATCAGTATAATCACATCTGATTTCTTACATATGTCTGGTTTCTTCTCCTGCAACAAACACGCATTGTTGAGATGGAATAGAAATAAACTTACACTATGTGATCAAAAGTATCCCGACACCCCGAAAAACATCCTTTTTTCATATTAGGTGTATTGTGCTGTCACCTACTGCCAGATACTCCATATAAGCGACCTCAGTAGTCATTAGACATTGTGAGGGAGCAGAATGGGGCGCTCCACGAACTTCGAACGTGATCAGGTGATTGTGTGTCACTTGCGTCATACGTCTGCATTCGAGATTTCCACACTCATAAACGTCCCTAGGTTCACTGCTTCAGATGTGATAGTGAAGTGGAAACGTGAAGGGACACGTACAGCACAAAAGCATACAGGCCGACCTCGTCTGTTGACTGATAGAGACCGCCGACAATTGAAGAGGGTCGTAATGTGTAATATGCAGACATCTATCCAGACCATCACACAGGAATTCCACTACAAGTACTATGACAGTTAGGTGGCAGGTGAGAAAAATTGGATTTCAAGGCAGAGCGGCTGCTCATAAGCCACACATCACGCCGGTAAATGCCAAACGACCCCTCGCTTGGTGTAAAGAGCCTAAACATTGGACGATTGAACAGTGCAAAAACGATGTGTGGAGTGACGAATCACGGTACACAATGTGGCGATCCGATGGCATGGTGTGGGTATGGCGAATACCCGGTGAACGTCATCTACCAGCGTGTGTAGTGCCAACAGTAAAATTCGGAGGCGGAGGTGTTATGGTGCGGTCGTGTTTCACATGGAGGGGTCTTGCACCCCTTCTTGTTTTGCATGGCACTATCACAGCACAGGCCTGCACTGATGTTTTAAGCATCTTATTGCTTCCTACTGTTGAAGAGCAATTCGGCGCTGGTGATTGCAACTTTCAACGCGATCGAGCACCTGTTCACAATGCACGGCCTATGGCGGAGTGGTTACACGTCAACATCCCTGTAATGGACTGGCCGACACAGAGTCCTGAACTGAATCCTATAGAACACCTTTGGGATGTTTTGGAACGCCGACTTCGTTCCAGGCCTCACCGATCGACGTCGATAACTCTCCTCAGTGCAGCACTTCGTGATGAATAGGCTGCCATTCCCCACGAAACCTTGTAGCACTCGTTTGAGCGTATGACTGCGGGATTGGGAGCTGTCATCAAGCCTACATACCGAATTCCAGCATTACCGATGGAGGGCGCCACAAACTTGTATGTCATTTTCAGCCAAGTGTTCAAAATGGTTCAAATGGCTCTGAGCACTATGGGACTTAACATTTGTGGTCATCAGTCCCCTAGAACTACTTAAACCTAACTAACCTAAGGACATCACACACATCCATGCCCGAAGCAGGATTCGAACCTGCGACCGTAGCGGTCACGCGGTTCCAGACTGAAGCGCCTAGAACCGCACGACCGCACCGGCCGGCTCAGGCAAGTGTCCGGATAATTTTGATCACGTAATGTATGTGCATATGAAAGGCGTGTAGAACTTCAGCTAGGATGCCATCAGGATCAGGATCAGGTGATTTATTTCTTTTCAATTTCAGGATTTATTTCCTCACCACCTCTTCTCAAAATAGGCAAATTATCTCGACTCCATCGTATTGCTTTCCAATTTTTGTTCCTCAGTCCTCTTTCTTCTTCAACTACGTCTTCTTCATGTCGTCTGTAAAGAGCGTCCATTAGCAACTGCGCAAATTGCTGCACGTTTTCTATCATGCTTTCGTCTGCTCGTTTTAGAGTTGATAACACTGTCCGAGATTTTATCTTTTGACAGATGATTTTGTACGCCCTAGGTCAAAATGTAGTTTCTGAGCCACAAATTGTTCCAGGACTCTGTTCTTGTTGTTGCAGATGGCCCCTAAATTGCCCAGTTTGCGAGCTGTTTCTTCCGCTTTGCGACCTCTCTGGTGGATCATATTTGTCCTTCAAACTTCTTATCTCAGTCTGTGGAAACTTTCGTCCCATGGTATTTGCGGTCCCCAGCCGCCTGTCTTACGACTGGTACTATGGCCTGCTATGTTGTGGTGACGAGGTTTTGAACTTTGGTGTCCATGTTATCATTTACTTCCACTGAGGCTCGTGGAAAATACTTCTCAGATGCAGTTTCAGTCACGTTTCCTAATGTTGTATCGTGTCTCTAATGTGTGTCGTACATCGTCATCCCTGAGATCATTTCTACAGGATCGAACCGTGAAGATTATAACATTGTAGTTCCTAGTGGTGAGACCTCCTCCAACTTTTCAGGTCACGATCTTCCTCACATATATACGTTAACTACCACTCACGTGGCTGTCTAGCGAGGCGATAGTAAGAGACACTGGCGGCAATGAAGTCTTGGTTATAGCTGTAATCTGGCTAACAGTGAGAACAGGTAAATTAAAGTAATGGTACTTTGGCGTCAGGAATCTGGAGCGTATGCACAGTCTGTGCAAGTGCCAGAGGAATCTGCCCATCTGTGCCAAAACATTTAAGCTTGTTAGTTCTCATCCTAGAGACGTCGTTCGTATGAAACCGTTAGGAAGTAAATTGATAACGCGCCATTTGAAAGGGAATGAATAGAAAGTTAGCACAAGTCATTTATTTTGTGTCCTGTCTTAAGCATACTGCAAGTTAGAAATCTCTTCAACATAGCCACTTCGCACTTTTCTTGACAAATCGACAGAAGCGATCATATTGCAGTCATTACAAGTTAATGATACTTGTCGTTCTTTCAGTATTTATAGGCTGAATAACAGGTTTTCTAGACATTACGGTCAGCCTTTTGTGTTGATTGTTCCACGTTCTGATCACAATTAGCTCTCCTTTCGCGGCAGCAGGAGAAGAAATCGAACAGACACTGCACACATTTGCTGGTTTTATTTTCTTCACGGCTTTTTGAACATGTTTACGGTCACTGTAAAAAATTTTCTTGCTCAGTAGATTTTGTCCATTTGAAAATTTTTGTGATTCGTAACGAACAAAATCTCTCTGTGAGTGTTCACGTTTTGCAATCAATCCTGTGTTGTAATTTTTCTATTGGAACCTTCTGTTTTGGGATTAGAGATGAGAGACGTAGAAGTAGATAACCTCGGTGTCACAAAGCAACTTAAATCACTTAATAAAGGCAAGGCTTCCGGTCCAGATTGTATACCAGTCAGGTTCCTCTCAGAGTATGCTGATAAAATAGCTCCATATTTAGCAATTATATACAACCACTCGCTCACAGAAAGATCCATACCTAAAGACTGGAAAACTGCTCAAGTCACACCAATACCCAAAAAGGAAAGTAGGAGTAATCCGCTGAATTACAGGCCTATGTCACTAACGTCGATTTGCAATATAGTTTTAGAACATATACTGTATTCGAACATTATGAAGCACCTCGAAGAAAACGATTTATTGACATATAGTCAGCACGGATTCAGAAAATATCGTTCTTGTGAAACACAACTAGCTCTTTATAATCACGAAGTAATACGTGCTATCGACAAGGGATGTCAAATTGATTCCATACTTTTAGATTTCCAGAAGGCTTTCGACACCGTTCCTCACAAGCGTCTTCCAACGAAACTGTGTGCCTAAGCAGTATCGCCTTAGCTGTGCCACTGGATTCGTGATTTCCTGTCAGAAAGGTCACATTTCGTAGTAATAGACGGAAAGTCATCGAGTAAAACAGAAGTAATATCCGGCGTTCCCCAAGGGAGTGTTATAGGCCCTCTACTGTTCCTGATCTATATTAACGACATAGGAGACAATCTGAGTAGCCGTCTTAGATTGTTTGCAGATGATGCTGTAATTTACCCTCTTGTAAAGTCATCAGATGATCAAAACGACTTTCAAAATGATTTAGATAAGATATCTGTATGGTGCGAAAAGTGGCAATTGACCCTGAATAAAGAAAAGTGTGTAGTTATTCACATGAGTACTAAAACAAATCAGCTAAATTTCGATTACGCGATAAGGCACACAAATCTGAGGGCTGTAAATTCAAGTAAATACTTAGAGATTACAATTACGAATAACCTAAAATGGAACGATCACACAGATAATATAGTGGGTAGAGCAAACCAGAGACTGCGATTCATTGGCAGAACACTTGGAAGGTGCAACAGGTCTACCAAAGAGACAGCTTACACTACACGTGTCCTCCCTATTCTGGAGTATTGCCGTGCGGTGTGGGATCCGCATCAGATGGGACTGACGGGTGACATCGAAAAAGTAAAAGAAGGGCAGCTCGTTTTCTATTATCGTGAAATAGAGGAGATAGTGTCACAGACATGATACGTGAACTGGAGTGGCAATCATTAAAACAAAGGCGTTTTTCGTTGCGACGGGATCTTCTCATGAAATTTCAATCACCAGTTTTCTCCTCCGATTGCGAAAACATTCTGTTGGCACCCACCTACATAGGGAGAAATGATCATCACAATAAAATAAGAGAAATCAGGGCTTGCACAGAAAAATTTAAGTGTTCGTTTTTCCCGCGTACCGTTCGAGAGTGGAACGGTAGAGAGACAGCATGAAGGTGGTTCATTGAACCCTCTGCCAGGCACTTTATTGTGAATAGCAGAGTAATCACGTAGATGTAGATGTAGATGTAGAGTACCATCGAAAGCATTCTTAAAAAAACTTTCTCAAGTCTATAATGTTTACAGTACAATCACAGGAGACGCTACAAAAAAGCGGACTGCGTCTGGAGAATTAGCTTTCCAGTTTTCTGTACACTTACGGCAGAAAAAACAAAAGTAAATAAAAAAGTTATTGATTTATGATATTTAGTTTGCAAACTGTGAATCTGAGTATAATGGATAAGCAATCTCTAGTTACTAAATCTAGTTACAAAAATGAGAATGAAACTAGCACCTCTATGGTCATCGAGATATATCCTGTAGGGCACAGAATTTTACAGAAAAACTCACTTGATTTATTTTTGCCATTTTCAGTGAATAATCTAAGTAGTTAGCAATAAAGATGTGCCATCCGTTATCAATTTATGGTTCTGAGTTTAGAAAGATCGTTTTATGCAAAAAGTAATCTCGTCTTATATTTTGCGATTTATCTGTCCTCGCCACCCACCACTGGGGAGTTAAGTGGAGATGATTGCTACATTTGTTTGCTACATCTGTGGTAACAGTTGCGGTGTAAAGTGAAAGCTGGGTTCACATTGGGCGTTCCTGTCTCGATGGAGGTCAACTTTTTAATTTTTCTGTGGCAGAACGATAAGAAACCGGATCGAAAATCAGTAAGGTAATCTTAAGAAAGCCACTCGTCAGTTGAAAATAGTATGGTCGGGGGTCGAACTGGAACACTACGAGACTCCAAAATACCTAGGAGTGATACTTGACAGATCTATCACTTTCAAAAAGCACTGCATGAAATGCAAGTCGAAAGTTTCCACCAGTAACAATCTCCTATGGAAAATGGCGGGATCACAGTGGGGTAGTCAACCTGAGATAATCCGAACATCTGTAATGGCACTATGCTATTTTGCGGCAGAGTATGCCTGTCCTGTTTGGTATAACTCAACTCATGCCAAATTGGTGGATGTAGCTCTCAACGAAATCTGCAGAATTATAACAGGTTGCTTGAAATCCACTCCGGTCTGATGGCTTTACTGACTCGCAGGAATAGCACCACCACCTGTTTGAAGAGAGATAGCTGCAAACAAGGAATGAAAGGCAGTGGAACAGGAAATTATCCAACCTGTGTATGGGCATGAACCGCATCAGCAACGACTGAAGTCAAGGAAGAGTTTCTTTGGGACATCAAAGGAACTTAGAACCACTGCTGAAAAAGCTAAGTTACGACTATGGAGGGCTACGACCTAGTTGGAAAAGAGTTGTTGAAGCTATACCTCCAGGCCCAGACAGAGAATGGACAACTTGGAAGTCCCTCAATAGACTAAGATCCGGAGTTGGAAGATCAAAGGTTAACTTGGCAAGATGGGGATACACTGACCCAAATGATATTCGGTGTGACTGTGGAGAAGAACAGACAGTTCGGCACATGCTTCGGTGTCGACTGTGCCCA
This sequence comes from Schistocerca serialis cubense, assembly GCF_023864345.2. Lineage (NCBI taxonomy): Eukaryota > Metazoa > Arthropoda > Insecta > Orthoptera > Acrididae > Schistocerca > Schistocerca serialis. Next base: position 626,904,570 of record NC_064642.1, on the reverse strand, counting down.
GTCTCCTGTACAGAAGGTGATATTCAACAAGTAACAGGAAATGCACTGGAAGTGGCCAAGTTTCGGTCAAAAGTAATTTAACCATAACTGTGTTTGATGTACGTACATGTTTCTGGATGTTTCTGACACGAGAATAATAATAATAATCTTAAGAAAACCTCTCCCTTAGCAGTCGTCTCGCTAATTTGAGTATTCTACAGTCTGAGGGTGAAAAACTTACGACATTGCACTCATTTCTCTGCATCTGTTGACATATTTTTGGTTTTTTGAACAGAGCTGGTTTAAGGTTCAAGTGACACAAGCCGCCGCTAGGCGCGCCAAGCTGAGAGTGGCGCCCAAGTATAACATTCGTATACAATCCGTACAACAAATAGTAGCGTAAATTGATACTCGTGAAACTGTACGGGGGAAAAAGGAGGGGGAGGGAGGGGGGGGGGAGGTTGCCAAATAATAAGTCACTTATGTGGAAAAATATTCTCGAACCTGCCCTGTTTGTGAATACACACAATTTTTAAGGTTTCAAAGTCCAAAAAGCATAATATCTTACTAAATGACGTCGCTTTAGCTACGCTTGTATTACAAATACTTTGTGTATAATTAAAATAAGTTTTTGTCGTAAGGTTTGTCATAACAATGCTCAGGTAGAGCGGAAAGCTGCTGGTTCGAAGCTAAAGATGTTGTCAATCCTCGTTTGAAGTACGTTTTTGTCTCGAAACTGATTTTATTAGTGGTTCTTCGACAAGTAGCGCGAAAGGTAAGTATTTGGGAGTACAAGATGAGAAGACTAAGTGCATGAGGAATGGATTCTCAAAAAAATTCCTCGATAGCGGAGTGAATGCTGGTGTACAGCGCAATAACAACAATCGGTGCAGTTTTTATGGTTGTTTTTCTTACACAGAAAGGCGTATCAGTAGACAGCAATGAATGCCGGCTGCGATGCTCGCAGCTTGTGCCACCAAATGCCAAATTTGTCTGTTCACGCTGCCGATTGCTGAAGGAGATGTCTTTGGTTAGGGTTCATTAATTGCGTCTCAAGAAGTTAACATAACGACGTAACAACTCGTCACCTGTAACAATATTGCGTAGGAATCGTACTGGAAAGAAACTGACTATAACATACAGCTGATAACACTTAGAGTGGCCATTTATAACACATATATTGCAATGACTATAGCAAAAACAAAACGACATATTCCGTCAGGTTACAGAAAAGAATATACTCCCTACATAGAGAATATCAAAGAACAGGTAACCGAGCTCTGGGAGACAGGATCTTACAAACTGTTAATGACTCACGCAAGAAATCATGGGCGGACAATACAGAAAATCTAGATTTCATTAACAGCATTAGGAAAGCATGCTCTCTCTTAAGGAAACTAGGTGGAGCAACAGTCATCCCAAAAGCTATCTTCCTAAGTAGAGTTACAAATAAAGAAACGCGCAGAAAAAGTAAGAGTTGATCCACTTTTCGAAAAAAAGTTCAGGAACAAGCCATAAAAAATAAAAGACCATCGAAGCTGCCGCGAGCAAGTTCTCGACCTAAAACCTCACTGGAATTTATTGAGTTCACAGCAGTGTATGACACCGTGTGACTGGATGACCTGATTTATGAGCCAAGTCAGATCGTTCCAAGGTAAAAGATCACAGCAATGATGGAAAACATATTTCGAAACGCTCTGTTAAAGTTAATATTGGAGAAACTGCAAGAAAATTGTCTGCCATAGAGAATTGTTTCCACAGGGCTCGGTTATGGCTCCTAACTTGTGCGCCAGCGACAAATTCTGAAAAGTTTACCTACGCTGACGATCTAGCGACAGCAGCTCAAAGCAACACACTGGAAGAAGGTGAACAAATACTCACTAACGACCAAGAAAAAAGCTTGTTACAAAAAGTGAAGCTGGTTTTCTGAATTTCGCGAAGTTATCTGCGGGCGGGAGATTCAAAAACAAAGATGAAAGTCTGTATGAACGTTTGTTAGAGTTATCTTTCGTTTCTAGCTTTGCGGCGAACAATAATTTGAAGAACCTAGGGGTAGACGATACTATGAAGGGGGTTTAAGTAGTAATGGATCCTGTACCTTTTCCAGCAATTCCCGTTGTGCTAACATTCGCTGTTACCGGACAATGATTCGTTTGTCATCGATGCCTCTGAGCATCCAGTGACACTTCTGCTGTACATGACTCGAGTGGTCTGCTTGGTACTTGTCACCGGTCACTTCGTCTTGGTGTCTTAATAGGGCAGTTTGTAGCTTCCCGTGTGCTAAGCGTGTGAAGAAATGAATTACATAAATCATGAAATAGTTGTTCCGCATTTAATTCCCGAAACTGCCAAATTTAACTCTACAGAAGCCGGGCGTTTGCATGTGGATCCTTTTCCAACAAGTATTTTCTACACAACAAATACTCGAACGACAGTGAAAAGCAAGATCGCTTAAAAGCTACCGATGGACAGTTACAAGCATATTTGTATACGAATGATGAGTTTCAGGGACCACTTATGGACCAGTATTAAAATTATTATGGCAGAAGTGTTCGAAAAAAATCAGCATCGCCATAAAACTATTGTGGATCATTGTGTGGCGAGAATACTTGTGCGCAATGAATTTTCAACATGCACAATGGCTAGGAACGAGTTAACTTTCTAGTTGGTGTGCTTCAGCTTCGAAATTAACACTTCATCAACCTTGTGTAGACAGTTTAACAATGTCTTTCTTCTAGAAGTGCGGTTAACAGATCAGACTAACACGAATATTGACGAAACCAGTGGAATGATGAAAATTTTGGAAGACGTATGGGTTTCGTGCCCGACTCCGAAGTAAGACATTTTAGTCCAGTGACCAAAAACAAGTAGAACGAATATTTTCGTGACAGATGGCTTGCTCATTTGCTACGCTGAATTCAGTAATGTTCTTATCTGTTGTACTACATGGAAGTTTTAGTAGACTAAGAACGCGCTCACAACACTGAACTACTTTGTTAGCGTATAGAATGCACGCACTGTGCTCTTGGAAGAATCCATGATTCTACAAGGTGGCGAATACACGTTATCTTTCTGAGTGGTTAATGTCGTGATAAACGCCCTCACCATGACTGCCACAGAACCAACGACAGTAATGGGAAAATGATAAAAAATGGATTTCGCAAGTGTAGAGATTATCCTGTTTGGTTTGATGATACAGTCTCTAGTGACGTGACCCCACTTACTAAGAATTCCACTGCATACTGTCACTGAATTAGTAAAGCAGTCATTAACTGTAGGTTTGGACTGAGTTTCAATATGTTTCTCTTGGCAAAATTATATTTGTGTTCCTATGTTCTCATCTTCTTAGAAGTAACTTTAAAGAATTCGTTTGCTTTTCGTTCGGCTTTAGTCCAAAACACTTTCCTTATCTTGACTATGCCATTTCAAGGCTTTGTTCTATGGTGGAAACCGGCCTGGAGTTTCATTATCGGTATTATGACTGTCTGCTGTAAAATTTGAGCGCTCATGGTCACATTGCACAATGCCACCCATTATCCTCACTTACTTCAGTGGTGTAGCTAAACTCGTTGACCATAGACACGTGTGAAGATACTTCATTATGCAAGTGTGAGAGAAAGAGAGAGAGAGAACGTGGGTGGGAGATGGAATACTATTTGGATCATATATTATTAAGTCATTGCATGGGATGTTTAGAGTACCGCCAGCAGTTTTGGAAGATGTAATTTCAACATTTTGTTGAGCTTAATGACAACCGTCTAAAATTGACAAGAGATGCATTACGACGATAGATACATGTCACACTAGACATATGTTCACTATACGAGTCATAATCATATGTATATTGTACTGCAATTGTGATACATTTGTAATAAACTGTTCCATTTTGAATGAGATTACGCCTCTGTACTATGCATAACAAATATACAAGTAGGGCCTTAACAGAAATTCCACGCTGACTAGTAGGAAAACCGAGCATTATAACCAAAAAATAATACTGTCGTTTGTGTTTTTATAACAGAGCGACGGAAGTGTCTGCACAGACTACTAACTGTACCTAGTGGCAGACTTGTTGATTGGCAGAACACTAAGGCAATACAGTTTACGTGGAAAAGTTACCTATTAAAAAATCGTACGATCTATAACGCCATTTTACTCGAGTGTACGAGAGTTTCCTACAACACTGGGCTAAGAGACATCAGCAAGCACATACGAAAAAGAAATGTACGAATGGACGCAAATTTGTTTGGTTCACGTGAGTCATAGGAATCCTGAAGATTCAGAACGGCACTGTTCGAGGAAAGACGCCTAATATTCGACGAAAACCTAAGTAGGGAGTTACAAGAGCCAGTTTTGATGATGAATAGAGGAACAATGTGCGTCCATCTACAAGACGCTTATGTGATAATAGGGTCATATTAGTAGCCATTCTTCTTAGTTAAACAATCACGAAGGATTTGGCTACGGATTTGTTAAATAAGGTGCTATCGGGTGACTTGTCATGCAAACTATTATAAAATTGCAAGCTTTCGAGAGAAAGCTGCTCGTTAAGAAAGCAACTATCAGACAGTGATGCGAATCCTCAGATATAAAGGCTTTATTGAGTGGCCTCTGCAACTAAATGTTATATCAGGCGTCGTACCAGCGAAACCTTAACGACACGGTGGTGTTCGTCGTACGTAATAACATTTTCCTCGTCACGATATATAATAGATACAACTCTATACTTTGTCGTTAACAATCGCCTTCGAAAAAGCTTTGCTGAGTGATTAGCCTGAATTCTAAAATTTAGCACACACTCTGATTTGATTGCCTCTCTTAATGCTTGGTTACAGTAATCTGAAACATCACTGATTCTATTTGAATAAGATTTCAGCGACCTCCGTAGTCATTAGACATCGTGTGAGATCTTAATGGCGCGGTCCGCGGAACTCACGGACTTCGAACGTGGTCAGGTGATTGGATGTCATTTGTGTCATACTTATGTACGCGAGATTTCCGCACTCCTAAACTCGCGTAGGTACACTGTTTCCGTTGTCTTAGTGAAGTGAAAAAGTGAAGTGAAGGTGCATGTACAGCACAAATGCGTACGGGCTGACCTCATCTGTTGACTGACAGAGGTCGCCGACAGTTGAAGAGGGTCGTGTTGTGTAATGGGCAGACCATCACACAGGAAATCCAAACTGCATCAGGATCCACTGCAAGTACTACGACAGTTAGGCGGGAGGTGAGAAAACTTGGATTTCAAGGTCAAGCGGCTGCTCATAAGCCACACATCACGCCGGTAAATGCTAAACGACGCCTCACTAGGTGTAAGGAGCGTAAACATTGGACGATTGAACAGTGGAAAAACGTTGTGTGGAGTGACGAATCACGGCGATCCGATGGCAGGGTGTGGGTATGTCGAATGCCGGGTGAATGTCATCTGCCAGTGTGTGTAGTGCCAACGGTAAAATTCGGAAACGGTGATGCTACGGTGGGGTCGTTGTTTTGGGTGGCACTATCACAGCACAGATCTACATTGATGTTATAAGCACATTCTTACTTCCCATTGTTGAAGAGCAATTCGGGGATGACGATTGTATCTTTCAACAAGATCGAGCACCTGTTCATAATGCACGGCCTGTGGCCGACTTCGTGCCAGGCCTGACCAATCGACGTCGATACCTCTCCTTAGTGCAGCACTCCGTGAAGAATGGGCTGCCATTCCCCAAGAAACCTTCCAGGATCTGATTGAACGTATGCCTGCAAGAGTGGAAGCTGTCATCAAGGCTAAGGGTGGGCCAACACTATACTGAATTCCAGCATTACCGATGGAGGGCGCCACGAACTTGTAAGTCATTTTCAGCCGGATGCTTTTGATCACATAGTGTATGAGACATGCTGTTGGTGTTCAGCTCTGAACTTGGATACTGTTCGAGCAGATTGTCGGACGTAGTTATTACCACAGAAACGTTGTATTTGCCCAAAATCTCTATTTCTTCATCAGTTTCAAACCCACTTTCTGCAGCTGTATTCCATACTGCTTCATAGAACGGAAGGAACTCTATAAAGTCGATCTTGTACCGATTGACAGGAAGTATCTCTGCATTTGACACACAAAGTTTACATGATAGAATACACCAAATAGATTCAGATGTTATATACATTATTTTGGTGCTAAGTAAGCCTTTATCCAAGATACATCACACTTCAGAGAGTGTAGCTCCAAGCTCTCTTTTGGGCATGGTGATGGGTACTTCCATTGAGATACTGGTTCTGAGAGGCGTCAGCTTTTTCCAGGCCTCCTCTTCTCACAACTCTAATTCAGTATTTCGCTAATCTAAAATCGAATTTACGTGAGGCTCTTATTAGTTTTGTTGTATACATGTTCGTACATAATGGTAAGAATGGTAAGGAGAGGTGGGCTACAGAGTGGTGAAACAACTGTCATAGTAGGAAAGCTGAACAGAAGCAGAAATGATTAGTGAACGCATTAACAGGATAAACAGTATATTTACTTAAATTTTATTTCTCCAAATGTACGAAGACTCATTACAAATAATGCAGCAGGAAATAGAGTCCAGCTGTCAACGTCAACAAGGAAGACACTTTCTGAACTAAGTATGAGCTATGATGTCGTAACGAACTGGTTGCAAGTGCGAGTGGCGTTGAATGGTTAGCACCCGCTGTCCTATATCACAGCAACACAGGGCGCTAGTAGTCCAGAGCTGCAGGTGGTGTGGCTCAGTGGGTGGGGTAAATTTACAAAGAGATAGTAAGTAATTACATGGTTAATATACAATGGGTTTCCACTTGATTTCATCTCCTTATATTATTAGTGCATATGGTACAGTAGGCAGGAGGCTAGCATTCGTCCAAAGTTCTGTATTCCTGCATGGATTGAAACTGACATACGATGAGTTTCCTGTTTGGGAACCTTCTAGGACGAGTGTGTGAGATGGGAAGTCTGGCGATGTTTCGCTGGACCACTTACTGTTGGGCTGTGGCACCTATTTGTATATGAAGACGCCAGGGGGCGTCACACTGACCATGTTCTTCAGACTCGCAAGACAGTGCCTTTTATGTAGAAACAGGGAGTGAACAATGCAGAGAGACTCTTTAAGTAAGAAAACTAAGCCTTCGGCAGCACTTAGCCCGACGAATGGATGCTCGAAAACTTTGTTTCTAAAAACCATGACCCTATGGAATGCTACAGCAGTGTGTCTCAGTACAGATAATATCTTCTCCTGAGTATCGTAAAGGCATGGCGCACTTAAGCTTACATGTTTGGATTTTGTCTTGCATTCTTGTAGGAAGGCCCTCGAATCCTGCATGAGAAGCTGGAATGGTGAGTTTGGGTGCATATCTGCTTCAGGCAGGAGCTTGTTCAGTTGGCTGGTCTGTGCTGACTACCCTGGTGGGAGTTACATATTATTGTTAGTTCTTTTAATTGGGAGGAACTTTTCGAGCCTATATCACTATTTGTCGTGGGGAGGAAAGTGCGCACTGCTCCGACCTCAGGTAGTGAACTGCACAGAGGGACTCAATTTGATTCCAGAGTGGGAGGTCTGGTCTGTAGAGACCAACTGCTCGTATTCGGAGTTAAGAAATTCTCGTTGTGCAGTAGCTTTCCTTGGTTCAAGACAGAAGTCTTCCATCCTGTACTGGGCGGTGGAGCAGCCATCAGCGTATGATGGCTTCCATGGCACACTATAGTAGAAACCTATTCTGCACAAGCTCCTCGCAAGTGAACCGAGGGCACGACTTGGAGCAGCAATGCGTCAATCGAAATCGTTGAGCCAGGTGAGATGAGAACAGCGCACAGTGCGAAGTTTTGAGCCCGCAACGGGGGTTGGACGGTTAGATTTTATATTAGGCTACGGGTGCCTCAGATTAACAGTTAATACCACCATTAAGATGTGGAATGTGATTCATAATCTTTAGGTGTTTTGCTCTTGTATTGTTCGACTCGAGTTATCACTCATCTTTATAGTTAAAAGTGGAGGGAACTGATGTCGAGCCAACATTTAACCAACCTGCATAAGAACATACAGTTCACCGAAAAAATCGAAAACAACGGTGCGTTACCATTTTTGGATGTGGAAGTATATAGAACTGCGGATGGTGCACTGGGACACAAAGTGTACGGGAAGCCAACCCACACAATCATTATCTGCATGCGGAGAGCCACCAGCACCCACTTCAGAAGTATTGCGTTCCACGCACGCTTACTACCTGTACCTACCAGATAAGTGACACTAACAACATCAAAGACGAACTGAGAGAGCCACACCACACGTTTCGCGCCAAAGGCTATGAAAAAACGTTATAAGAAAAGCTACCAAGGCCAACTGAAACGAAACTAGAGAGGAGCGCAAGGAAGAGAAGCTTCCACTAGTGCACTTATCAAATGTGAAGATCGCCAGTGAACGATTGGTCAACGTCCTCGCCGACGAGGTTTCAAACGGATTTTCTGCAGCAGCCACAAGATCCACAAGATATTTTTACTTTGCTGCCTCTTCAGACGTTTTATATCACTGAGTATGTGATGGAACATTTTAGGTGCAGCACTGCGCAGCCCTTTTTGTGGTAAAGACAAGCTTAAAGTGGAGTAATAAATGTAAGTTTTCCTTGTGGTATTGTAATTATGTATCTCATTGTTCCTTTCGAACTGCAACAGATTATTTACAATAAATAACAAGAGGGAATGAATATACTCTGAAACAATAGCAAAAGAGCCTGATTCATTTAACAGACGTTTACAAGATGATCATGGGTAAGAGGTATGTATTAATCTTACAGCACGTTTTTGAGCAATGAAGACTTTATGTTTTAAAGATATGTTACACAAGAATAATGTTCCATGTAACATTACTAAACGAAAAAACGCAAAATGTGTCAACTTACTGATTTGTCTCTCCCCAAGATTTCAAGTGATTCTATTTGCAAATGTGAATGAACTAAGTCCTTTTAGGAGCTCCAAAATGATCTTTTTCCAGTTTAAATGATCATCAGTAACCACATTTAAGAATTCTGAAGATTCCACTCTACTTATTAACAGGTTCAGAAATGAAAAGGGCGATTGTGAAACCTCTACCGGCGGTACAAATGTTTATATAGCCATGTGAAAGAAATAGAACGTCATTTTACAAAGTTTACCATTTAAAACGTCCATCACTGGAAAAGACATCATGTAGGTGGCCGCCATTTTCCTTCACATTTCAAGTCTTTTACGGTAGTTGAACATCACATTTTGCAAGACTAGCTCTAGAATTCGATTAAATTCCTGAGAAACTTGATACTTCAGTTCGTGGATGATGTTTAGGATGTCAAATAATCCTAAAGGAAGAAATCACACGCGGAAAGGTTAGGAGATATTGAAGGCCCAGAAATGTCCCCGTTCTTGGAGGTGAGATGATCAGGAAATGTATTCTGTAGCGCGTTTCTGGAAACCGCGAGGTATGGTATGTGGCCGCGTCTTGTTGGAAGAATGTGTTTGCAGTTACGGGAAAATCAGAAGGCTATAACACCTGCAAATGGTTCAACATGTGAACAAAACGTTCTTTATTCTCAGTAACAGAATCCAGACGACGATGCTACAAATCAGACTACAACTTTCTGACTGTGAAGTGACATTTCATGCAGCATTTCAGGATTTTCATGGCACGAGTGTCTACAGTTTTGCTTCTTAACAAAGCCTGAAACATAAAAAATTAGCCTAATAGTTCATCATCAGACTGTCGCATAGGCCTGTGTTGTCTTTCATTGGTTCCAGTAATTACCTGTAAAATTATAATTTTTTTGGATGGTAGTCCGCACTCAGTTGTTGCAGTATCAGATATTTTGTATGGATGATATTGCAGTTCATTGTGCAATATTCGCCGTACACTTTGATCCTATATGTCAAGTTGTAGAGCAGTCTTGCATACAGAACGCCTGGGACATCTGCTGAAGGTTTCTTCCACTCTTGCAACACTCTCTGGTTTGTACACGCGTTTTGCACTTCAACTCCTCTTTCGCACTGTATCACCCACTTCCTCACATTTCTTTACCCACACTTGGATAGAATGTGCCAACGGGAGTAGAGCATGGCATGAGACATTGAAATGAGCATGAAATATTCTCTGCGCAGCCACATAGCTGTCGTTGTTTAAGTAGGGCGCCATCACGGAAACAGCACGTTGTTCACCGATCGACGAAGACATCTCGATTGAACATGGATGTCAGGGTCAACGGCAAAGGTTTGTTGTCCAGATGGAAAGGCTCCGTTTTCTAATTCCGAACCTAACGTGCTATTTACAGGGATGCAAATTCAAACGTTTCACTGCCGCACATGTAATTTGTTCACCACGGGGTACACTTATCGTTGGTGCAGTACACCATTACGTTCAGGATTTAATATTTTGTGTTTTTTGTTTAATATTGGGGGTGAGACCATGTGCAGAAAACCGATCAACGATATTTTTAAGAACCTTGTGTATCATTTCTTCTCTTGTTGTATTTATGTATGTATGCTTCGAATGATTTAGTGTCATCTCCAAAAAGAACTAGCTCTGTATTAGATGGAAGATTGTTTATATGTGTGAGGAACAATTGCAGACTTAAGGGAATTGGAACGCCCTATCCCGACAATGTTAAATTTAGTGACTTGGCTTCCCCGTATTTCAGGAACCATTGTAACCACTGACATGAAACTTTTTGCAGGACATTAAAGTGTATGTTCTGAGTTTACTGAACTACAATAATTGCATTTCAGCCACTGCTTACGGAAATAAAATTTTTTAATTACACAGTGTGCTGATCACAACAAAATATACTTGTCTCATTGTTTTTGAACATGTGTTCTGTCATAATATGTGTAACAGTTCTTCCGTTTCCCATATTAGTTCTGCATCAGTAAGACACTAGGGTACAATCTTTTATATGTAACTTATCTAACTATGTCGTTATGTAGCGCTCATATAGGCACATGATGTCCCTCTTTTCAGATATCTCCAAATTTTTCCAAACAGACGAGACGCTTGTGTACTTATTTAATCAGTCCTCTAATATTGTGATGATATGAACTAATCCTCCTTTTCTGTGTATTCTTAAGCGTTTTGTGGGGGCTGCGCTATAATTTTGACTTCTTTCAAAATAGGGTGCCTGAATCCTGATTCTGATCTAAAAGTTACCTCTCTGGCATCTGCAATCACACGGATGTTGCTTCGTGCTATGCCCCCAGCCCCATACATTTTGTGCAACAAAGTCAGCCAACCTAACACTTGACTTCACCATACTTGTGACCTGATACCCTGTACTAATTTGTGATGTATCATCAGCCTGCCATGGCAGATACTTGGCAGTAAGACTCTTTTCTGCCTACTCTCTTTTAAAACCGACCTACGCTTTGTTTGGCCTCCACGTAGCCGAACATAACCATTTACAGTCAATGATCGGTTCAGTTGGATCAGAGGATGCAGTACATTCCATGTAAGAACAACCCACACCATTATGGAGCCATGAGCAGTCTGCACAGAACCTCGTTGACAACTTGGGTCTGTGGCTTCGTGGGGTCTGCGCCACACTCGAACCCCCTTAATCAGCTCTTACCAAATTAAACCGGAGCTCATCGGACAAGGCCACCGTTTTCATATCGCCGAGGGCCCAACCAATATGGTCACGAACGCAGGAGAGGCGCTGCAGGCGATGTTGTATTGCTGGCAAAGGCATTCACATCGGTCGTCTGCTGCCATAGCCCACTAACTGTAAATTTCGGCCCCCTGTCCTAACGGATACGTTCGTCATACGTGCGTCTCAGATTGATTTCTGCGGTTATTTAACGCAGTGTTGCTTATCTGTTAGCACCGACTTCTCTACGCAAACCCCTCTGTTGTCGTTCGTTACGTGAAGGCTAGCGGCAATTGCGTTGCCCATGGTGCTAGACAATACCTGAAATTTGGTATTCTCGACACGCTCTTGACACAGTGGATGTCGGTATATTGAATTCACTAACTATTTTCGAAATGTCACAGTCCGCTTTCAATATCTGTTAATACCCGTCGTGAGGCCAAAATCACGTTGGAAACCTTTTTACATGGATCACCTGAGTACAAATGACTGCTCCGATAATGCACTGCCCTTTTATACCTTACTTACACGTTACTACCGCCACCTCTGTATGTGCATATCTGTGTTTCATGACTTATCATCACTGTGTAAAATCAGATTCCTTGAGATGTTTATGAAGAATATCCCTTTGTGCGGTTTATAAGCCTCAATAGAAGCTGCTAAAGGACAGACGCGAGAAAAGTTTATGACTAACCATACCAACTTACCAGGAGAACTCAGAGACCAAAGAAACAACGATACTTGTTGTTTGTAGAAGACTTAGATATGCTCTCCACATGGGGCTGGATATTATTCTACTGAAATATGTCACATAGAGTTGACTGAAGGAGGAGCAGCGCATCGGATAATAAAACCTCTGTGATTTAGTGGATCCTTCGGAGTCGAGACTGCATGTTCTAAGCAAAATGGCGTGAATCACCACACCTTTCTTATGTCGTTTCGCTGATACGCCTCATAACAATACAGACTGATTGGCTGGGATAACCACGGTAGCATTTAATATGTTGAAGGGAAACTCTTTCCAAAGTACTGCACGATCCATTCGCATTAACATAACCACCTGCCGAAATTCTGAAGATACTGACAGGGATGTGGAGCCATGTAGATTGCAGCGCCGTGGCCAGATACGCTAGGTTTCTCGCTTGAGGATACATGACACGAACAGCTAGATAGAGGTAGTCCCGCGGATATAGGATTGGTTTTAATTTTGGGGAGTTTGGTGGCCAGGTTAGACTCATTCCGGTGCTCTTTGAACCAAGCACAAACGCTGCGAGCTCTCTGACACGTTACATTGTCCAGCTAGTAGACGCCATTATGCGGGGAAAATAACTACGTTTAGGGGTGGATAGGATCCCTAAGGCTAGATGCATACTTGTACTGATCGAGTGTGCCCTCCCTAATGACAGGATCACCCAGGCCATAACGCTCCCTCCAACGGCCTGCAGTCTTCCGGCGATTGTTGCAGGATGCTTTCTTAGATCATGTGGGCTGCCATTGCTGCACAATTACATGTATATTCTCCAGTACACATATCCACAGTGGCGCTGATGAAATAGGAGTGGCAACTACATTCACATATGTGAGTTTTGCGGAGGTCCTAAAGCGACGTGACCAGCCGTGCGTTAAAACTCTTCTGAGCCATGTGAACACTGATTTGAGAAAGATCGTGGTGACTGAAATTAAATCTCATATGACCGCAATGCCTGTTGCTACGATTGGGAAATGGGGATAAACTAAACACCCTTTAGTAGGAGAGGGAAAGACAAGTTGCTGAGCTTCGTATACAAAATGTACAGAGACCACCATCACAAAACGCAAGATTCCTGTGGTATTGGTGGCAGAGAGGTACTTTTTTGGATTAGACTCAGGATTCAGGCACTCTCTTTTGAAAGAAGTCAAAATAATAAAAGGGCCTACAAAATGTTTAAGACTACACAAAAAAAATGTGGTTAGCTTATTTCATTAAAATATTAGAGGACTGAGTATTAAGACAGAAAAGCTCATCTGTTGAAAAAATTAGAAATATCTGAAAAAAATAGACATCCAGTGCCCATCTCTGCACCACATAACCACAGGGTTAGATAGTTACATATAAAAGATTTCACTCTAGCGTCTTAATCAATCAGAATTAATGTGGGAAACAGGAGTTTCTACATATATTAAGATAGAGCAAATGTTCAAAAACACTGAGAGAATTTGATTTTGTAGTGATCCACACATAGAAGTACATTCTTGTGAATTAATTCTGAAACAGACAATTCACTTTTAATTTTACTAGATCCCCACTGGGAAATTTTGAACTGTTTATGAGGAATTTGGTTACCTTTATTATGCTATTTGTCAGACAGCATGAAGCAGTTAATGGCTGGTTACCTTTATTGTGCTATTTGTCAGACAGCATGAAGCAGTTAATGGCTCCTGCTGAATTCAGTGTACATTTTCTAAAGGATCCTGATAGGAAAAAAGATCTGGAAACCTTGTTTGAATCCTGCATTTTGATAGCAGCAATTAATTTTCAATAGAGATGTATAAAGACAGTAAGATCCTGATAGAAACAGAAAAATGTTTTCTATTGTGAACCTCAGAGCAGGAAAATGTTTACCTAGTAACAAACACTCTCTCTGAAAATAATGCACGTTTAGTTAGGATCAATGAGACAGTACTATACAGTATCGATGCTCCTCATGGAAATTACGTAGAATAATTGACTACAAGAAAAATGATATTAAGAATGAAATTTATAAGAGCGAAATTTATAATGAACCAAATATTAATATAAAATTGAAACAACTCCATGCTTAATTCATTTAATTACTTGAAAATAGCTTACCACATTAGCTAATCATAAATGGTATTAAAACTTCATGTAAAAAAATAAACATGGATTACTAGAGGAATTAAAGTACCTTGTGATACGGAAACGGACATGTATCTGTTGGAAACAACAAGAAGAGACCTGCAGTAGTTGCAAACTACAAAAATTACTCCAAATTACTAAGAAAAGTTATAAAAAATTAAGGAACCTGCACAGAATGTCAGATGACAGTAATGACATCAACAGTATGAAGATTATGTGGAATGTAGTGAACTGAGACACAGGTCAGTCAGCCACAGAGCAAGATATTACTACTGAATTGAATGGAAGGTATACAAATAATGAGTCACAGGTAGAAAATATTATATTTAATAATTATTTCTTAAATATATTGGCTAGTGTAGGGACTAACAGTACAAGAGAAAAACCACAGAAATATGTTGAAAAAACAACTCTCAGGGAACTCAGTCATATTAACGTATCACGAACTTCTCCTTCTGAAGCTAAAAAATTATGTGCTTGTATTGTCAAAAAATGCTAATCTGGATGTGATGTTTTTTACAAAACAGTACTAAAGATTTGTTCCCACATAATATTCTCTATATTATCTGAAATATATAATACATCATTTTTCCTGAGAGACTGAACCAAACCATTGTCAAATCTCTCATTAAGAAAGGTGGGAGGAGAGACGCCAGTAGCTACAAACCTGTTTCGCTATTAACATCATTTTCGAAACTTTTTCTGAAGAATAGTGTAGAATATTATCTTATCTGAGCAATTGTTATAGCGTCAGCAAATTACCATTTGGATTTCAGAATATGTTCTCTACTTGAGAATGCCACTTACGAAATTTTACAAGCATTAAAAAACAAAGCAGTGCATGTTGGCATTTTCTGCGACCTATCTAAGGCATCTGACTGTGTGAATCACAGTATTATCATAGATAAACTGAAGTTTTATGGGACTGATGATGCAGCCAACCAATGGATCATGTCACATCTACCGCAAAGAATGCATAGAGTTACACTAAGTAAGGCATCAATGTAATCAGGGGAGATTCTTCTGATTGGGGTGAAATCAGGTATGGGGTTCCCCAAGGCTCAGTCTTAGGTCTGCTATTGTTTCCCTTATATCTAAAGGATCTACCATCTAATATTCAGTTAGTTCTTTTTGAACCAGCTTTCATCAGAAAACACAACTTACTTCCATACTGCCCTTCAACTGGAACTCGATTGACACCACTGAAGTCTCAAATATCGGTGGTTTGGAGTCAATGGAATACACGCTGTAGGGCGTTTGGGACGGAGCTGTCTTTGAAGTAAACGATTTGTAACAGTGCGTTGTGACACTGTGGTGCCAACTGATGCTCAAATTTCTGCTGCAGATGTAATACGGTGTGCCAGAACCATAACCAGAACATGCTGGTCTTGTCTCTGTAATGCCACGTGACCGCCCAGAGGCCGGTCTTCTTGCGACCGCATATTCCCGTAAACACCACTGCCAGCAATCATGTACAGTGGCTACATTCCTGCCAGGTCTTTCTGAATTATCGCAGCAGAAACATTCACCTTCTAATAGCGTATTACAAGACCTTGTTCAAACTCAGTGAGGTGTTGGTAACGGCGTATTTGTCACCACAAAGGCATTTTTGAGTAACGTGAACTCACCACGTCCAATCCCGAAGGTAGCTAACGCTCACGACCGCTACAGTGTGTATTTAAAGCAAACCTGATTTGCATCCTCATAGTGGCAATATTAGCTCCACCCTTAAGTGACTGGCACGAAATTTGAATAGACATAATCTTTCAGATGTAAAACATGCATATGAACTTTGCGCAACTCCTTCTTGGTGTTGCGGTTTTCTTTCTATCAGTGTATATTACATATTGCAAAAATGTTACAATATAATGTTAAATGCTTGTATGTAAAGCATTTTGTTTGATAAAAACTGTGGTGTCACTGCCAGACACCACACTTGCTAGGTGGTAGCTTTAAATCGGCCGCGGTCCATTAGTACATGTCGGACCCGCGTGTCGCCACTGTGTGATCGCAGACCGAGCGCCACCACAAGGCAGGTCTCGACATACGGAATAGCACTCGCCCCAGTTGTACGGACGACGTAGCTTGCGATGCACACTGACAAAGCCTCGCTCCTTTGCCGAGCAGATAGTTAGAATAGCCTTCAGCTAAGTCAATGGCTACGACCTAGCAAGGCGCCATTAGTAACATTGCATGTATCTAAAGAGTCTCACTTGTATCGCCACAATCTCCAGATGTACCACAAGGATGGATTAATGTTAAGTATTCCAGAAGCTACGTACTTTTCTTTATAGCATTCATTACGTATTCTGTTTCAGACCTCACGCACCCTGCTTTGGCTTAGCGCGTGGCTTTCGGCTTCCTCTCATTGTGTCTAGGCTGTCTTGTCTAGACACAACAAAAACTGCATGTTATTGTTTTGAAAGCTAATTTAAATGTTGACAATAAACACCAGTGATAAAATCCTGCGTATAAAATCATGCTGCAAATTTCGGTTCTTAGTAATCCAGCTGTGTTGCAAACACCTCTTCCCTTGAGTTCCCGGCATGAGTATCAGCATATAGCTTCCCCACTCACACATATCCTTGGAATAGCGCAGTGATGGGGGAAGCCGGAACACATGGACGAAAAAGTTGTCCAGGCCTGCTATGCAGCGTAATGTTACCTGTGTGAAATGAGCTTTATAGGACAGTTTATAAGTCTGCACCAAAATTTCCTACTGGAATTCCCACCATGAAGCACTATTGCGGTTAACAACTGTGACTGTGCGCAGCACTCAGACTGTGACACTACTAGACAATTCGTGGCAGATGGTAAATGGCCTGAGAATAGGTCTGTGTGGCGTCAGCAATGTAGTGTTACTGCCGGCCTGAGGCCCATGTTCCGCTTTGAGAATGATCTTTGAGGTCCATGTTACACTGTAAAAAATCTTCACCAAAGATTTTGTCAAACGTCTTTGACCGAACTACTTCACTGGGCCTATTAAATGACTGTAAAACTTTTTGTCATAGTTGCTCGGGAATGGATACCGAACAGTAATCGCCTGTACAGCAACATACAAATGTGGCGAGCGCGTTGTCTGAAATGAAAGAGTAGTGGAAATGGTTGTGGGTGATACCGTGGATAGTGAGGAGAGAAGCTCAAAGTGTTCTCCAGAATTTGTTTTGTGAGATACAGTGCGAGGACATAAAGAATAAAGAAAATTATTTGAGAATGGTCGAACGAACATATGTCTACCCTCATGAAAGTGACTCCTCTACATTTACCTGGATACTCTGCAAATCACATTTAAGTGTCTGGCAGAGGCTTCATCGAACCACCTTCACAATAATTCTCTATTATTCTACCCTCGAACAGGAACACCTATATTTTTCCGTGCGAGCTCTGATTTTCCTTATTTTATTATGATGATAGTTTCTCTCTATGTAGGTCGGCGTCAACAAAATATTTTCGCATTCGGAGGAGAAAATTGGTGACTGAAATTAGGTTAGATGTTTCCGCCACAACGAAAAACGCCTTTGTTTTAATGCTTACACAATATTCATTTAACAAATGCCATTTCTTAATTTCGGTCATCATAATTTTTACTTTTGAAAATCCTGCAGCTGTGTCGTTCATGGTTTAAATAATGAAACACTGCACTAGATATGTATTCCTTCATGCTTCATACGACGCGTTTCGAGAGTTTAGTCTCATTATATAGATGAAATTTTCACATTACGTACTTTGTGTAGTGTTTGTATGTGTGCTGTTCTGCCTCCATTGCCCTACAATTGTGTTTTTGTGGCTTAATGTGGTCAGACAGATTTCTTTTGCCCGATTTTTCGAAACGTCACATAACATGTCTGTATAATATTTTTACTCGATAATGAGAATAAATACTTGCAGAGCATCGTGAAAACTGTGAAAAAATACGTAACTGGTGTACTGTTTCATTACGTCAATCAGCATTGCTGATAAAGATTGCCGCTTCGTTAGATTAAGATCTTTAGAAACAGGTGAAAGCTATTCCAGCTTGCAGTGTAGTACTCGAATCCCACAGTGCAGTATTTTAAACATTATTCCAGAAGCAAATGAAGCGATCGCTTATGTACACTTAGCTTTTCTAATCTCTATCTCTTTCCACATCATTTCTCTGGTATACCGCCCCAAAGAATTTGGAAGCCTGCCAGAACGTATGGACCTAGACGACAGGCGCTAGGCGGTGCTTTTTTTCCCCTTATTGTTATTTCATCCCTCTGGCCCATATGGGCAGGAGGGATGGAAAGTGAGCGGTACAGTTCTTCGCTCTTCAGCCAAGCGAATAATTGTTAAAAATAATTTACATTGAAAAATATAAACAAAATTTGGGATGTTTTCTATTTTAAATTAAAAGGACAGACAGTTACAAAACGGAAGTACGCTCTTGTTCAGAAAAAAAACAGAACATCTTGAACGACTAGAAATAGGACGTTCATATTAACAGGACATGTACTTTGATATGTTCTCCAGGAATGGTTAGCATTTCAGTCACCTCGGTTCAGCACGTGTCCTGCTGCCTAGCAGACACATGGTCCGCCTTGGGCCCTGATGTGATGGCAGTGACACGTACAAGTCGCGAATGGGGCCCTGTGGTATAGCCATCCACGCTGCATTCACCTGATTCCAAGGTTCATCTCTGGTGGTTGGCACTGGGTCACAGTGCTGCACCCGTTATTTCGCCACATCCCATACATTTTCGATTTCGACAAGTCTGGTGATCTAACGGACCACGAAAAGAACGTATCCTGAGACACCAAGAAGGCACATATTGGTGCAGCAACATGTTGTCGTCGCATGTCTTACTGAAAAATGGCGGCTGGGGTGTTGCGCGAAAGAGTATGGCTACGTGTCGCAGCATATCGTTCACATAGGTCACACTGGTCGTATAGACCTGGAAACACGCCATCTGTGATTTATGGTTGCTCCGAATAGCACCCCACACCATAAAGCCTTGAGTTGATGCTGTATGTCTTGTGCGAATGCAGTCACTGTGAGGCCACAACCCCTGTCTTCAGGGAACCAAAATGCTGCCATTATTTTCAAAGAAATAGAACCTGGATTCACCTGAAAAAACTATATGATACCATTCTTGTCCGCAGTGACTTCGTTCCATACCCCAATGCCATCTGGCATGTTTGTACGCATTCATCAAAAGTAGGCAGAGGAGTGAACCATGTGCACATAACACATGCCATAATAAATGGCGACCGACTATCAACCCTGATAATGTACGATGTGTTATACTGTTGCACCAGAGCCGAGGAGCATGCAGATCTGTCTTGCAATGCCATTTTTGGATGAGGTGTCGATGTTCTTAGGGGGGGGGGGGAGTTTGGTGGTGGGACCTGACCCACCTTGATGGAACTATTTTGCACATACCCGCTGTACTGCTAAAACCCCTCATTCCACATGGGGAGCAATTTCGCAGATGGATGCAAGACATTCTCTCATGCCAATAATGGACGCTGTTTCAAACTCACTGATTTGACGGTACAGTTCAGGCGCAGGCCTGCAAGGCATCCTGCACGTCTGCTCAAAAAATGGTTCAAACGGCTCGGAGCACTATGGGACGTAACATCTGTGGTCATCAGTCCCCTAGAACTTAGGACTACTTAAACCTAAATAACCTAAGGACATCACACACATCCATGCCCCAGGCGGGATTCGAACCTGCTACCGTAGCAGTCACGCGGTTCCAGACTGAAGCGCCTAGAACCGTACGGCCACACCGGCCGGCTACGTCTGCTCAAGTCACATTGATCGATTACCTTTGGTTTATAGCGTCAACGAGAGCGGCAAGCACATTTCACCAGTAGATGGTGTTGCGCCGCAATAACGATGTTGACCTTCATCCCATGGGCTGATTCTCTCCAGTGCTAATCATTTCTGCAGAACATATTAATGTACATGACACGTGAATATGAAGTTTCTATCTGTTTTTGTGAATAAGGGTGCGTATAAATTGTTAAAACACATCGCAAATGGTTCAAATGGCTCTGAGCACTATGGGA
This sequence comes from Schistocerca serialis cubense, assembly GCF_023864345.2. Taxonomy (NCBI): domain Eukaryota; kingdom Metazoa; phylum Arthropoda; class Insecta; order Orthoptera; family Acrididae; genus Schistocerca; species Schistocerca serialis. The sequence continues at coordinate 626,884,110 of NC_064642.1, read as the reverse complement.
CTTAACATCTGTGGTCATCAGTCCCCTAGAAATTAGAACTACGTAAACCTAACTAACCTAAGGACATCACACACATCCATGCCCGAGGCAGGATTCGAACCTGCGACCGTAGCAGCCGCGCGATTCCGGACTGCGCGCCTAGAACCGCTAGACCACCGCGGCCGGCAAAACACATCGCAGGAAGGTGAAATTTTCCTGATAAAAACACTGAAGAGCTGCACCGTCACTTAAAAACTGAAGGACCTGTGCTAAGGTGAGAGGAATTGCTTTAGAGAGAGTTTGTTGCATTGGGTTGAGGGCTGTGGGTAGAAACATTGGGGATCTGTTAGACAGGAAAAACTGTGGTGTTGAGAGGTAGGAGAAGAGACGGATAGTGGGAAATGCAGTCGGTGGGAAAGACAGGGTGAGGAGTCGTGTATTGCTTGGGTAGGACAATGATGCAAGAGGAAAACCCTCATCCCACGCATGTTCATGGAGTTCAAGACAGGTTTGGAATTAACGTGTTGGCAGGTATTCTGGACGGTCATGTCCTTGGACCATACCTCCTTCCATCCAAACTCACAGGTCCCACATACTTAGTCTTCCTACGACACTTAATGGACCCGTTCTTGGAAGCTGTGCCATTGAATGTCCGTCAGGAAATGTGGTTTCAGCAAGATGGAGCACCACCTCACTTTTCACTGGCTGTCCGGAGACATCTCAATACAACATAGTGAAAGATGGATAGGCTGTGGTGGTCCAACCGCGTGGCCACCACGATCGCCGGATTTAACCCCTATGGACTACTTCTTGTGGGATCGTATGAAGAGCCTAATTTATGAGACACCTGTGGAGACAGAGGAATATCTGCTGGCACGAGTTCTGGCCACTGCACAAGACATTGAAGAGACACCAGGTGGGATGGAGAGAGAGTACCAGAACATGCTTCGGAGGCACAATGTGTGTAACAACGTTGGTGGTCGCCACATCGAGCCGGTGTTGCAATGCACCAGTACATTGCGGCTGGTGCCGTAGATGCTGAGTTCTTGTTGTTGTCGCCTAATGTAAACCATAAGGTGTAAGTTGTTCTGCATTGAAACTGTCGTAGAACGGAAACGATACGTTTCCGGACATGGGTTACTATTAAAAATGTTCTGTACTCACTACCCTCTACATGTCCTTGAAGTTTGTAACGGGAATTTCCGACCACACTGTATATTGGGACGGATCTCATTGTCTGAAAGAAGGAGTTCGTTGAAGTTGCTTTGGGATAGGATATATAGTGTGTTTAGGGGCAGGGACAGACGGATGTGTTTGTGAAGGCGCAGCAACATACCACGGCTGGCGATCAGAGGGGAGACAATGGAGTGATTGGAATCGAGGTGGCGCTCCTAATATTTTCGAGCGTTACTGTCGCCGCCTAAGCGCTAAGCGTGGGCGACGCCACACACGCCAGCCAATCGGTGCCCGTGGCTGCACTATAAAACAAGCAGTGCAGGGGACCACACTTCTGCCAAGTTCTGACAGCGCTCTTGTATCTTTTCTTGTATGCAGAGTTGCTTCATTTCAGGTATTGCTACACGTTGGCTCTCTATTTGGTTTACACTCCAGACTTGTCTTTCTGTCATATTGTCTTGTTGTTCGTCCATTGCTGTTGTCTTTCTTGATTTTTGCCAAGTCGCTGTCGATGCCCTCGGCTGGTCGGGTAGTGTTTCCTGGGCATGTCAGATTCCAGACAGGCGAATGTACAGTGAGGTGGCGGACTGTGCATACAGCAGATTTGGAGCTCTGGGTTCTATAGGGTATTGAGACGAACGCTAGCACAAGCTCCAGGAAAGTAGTCTGCCAACATGCTGTAAGGCAAGCTACGATTATGTGTATCTTGCGTAACAACCGCTACTATCCCTAGCACCTGCAATGAGTTCAAGAATTACCAGCAGGGCATTTCCCTCTTCAGAAAAGATTCTGTCGATAGTTTTTGCACCAGCATTACAATTACGAGTTTTCGTTCATCAGTCGTCTTTACCGACAAAGCAAGCGTTACCAGAACTGCCATCAATCTGCATAATCGACATCTGTGGGTTACAGACAATGCTCAGGGAATGGTTGTTGCATCTCATCACCATAGGTTCAGCATCAGTACGTAGGCAGGGATTCCTGGCGACTACAAATTTGGACTATTTGTTAGTCCACAATGCCACTTCCTAGTCTTCTGCGGAATACTCTGCCTGGACTTCTTGGAAATGTGCCTTGCAATGCGACAGCTTATGTGGTTTCTGCATAATCGAGCACCTTTCCAGTTCCGCTTTATAGCTCGCCAACACCTCAACATCATCTTCTTCAGGTGTTGGATAGGATGTGGAGGGCCTTAGCATGGGCTGCTAGATCGCCAGACTTAAATCCCCTGGATTTTTGCCTATGGGGACATCTAAAATGCGTTGTGTATGCTGAACCATTCCTGATATGCAGACCCTTCAACAGCATGTTCATGATGCCTGTGACACTATTCAGAGAGAGGCTGGAACATGCGAAAGAATATGGCAATATATGATGCGACGTGTAAACGCATGCACTGCAACCCTTGGACGATTTTTTGTCATTTCACACACACTGTCCATTTCTGGACGCACGCTCATAGGACCTTTTTTACTCCATTTCCAGTCGGAAATCCGTCCCTGCAGTTTATCGGTTTTATTAGTGTTCACCCTGTACCTAAACTTAACATCATCCACAGTGCAGCCTTTTCGAACGCAACTGATTGCTGCGGGTATTTCTTGATAAAATTCCAACCAATTATTATGGTTTTTGTTGCCAGCTTGCTTTGCGTTATGAAGAGTTTCCTCGCCTTCTTATTTTGCAATGATCACTGCGATGGTAGCCACGCAAAAAACATGTTTCGTCATTATAAAGTTTAAATCCACTGAAGGGAGCGAAAAGAAATGTATAGAATGGCGAACTTGGATCAAAGTTATGCCCTCGCTCTAATGTTTATCATAGATCCCCTGTCTAAGATTTGGCAAAAAGGACATTGACAAGCATTTGTTGTTAGCCATGAACACTAAATGCTGACGTCACACATACATGTCCTCAAGCCTGTATTTATCGTTGCCCACAAGTCACTCGGAGGCATGCTCATCTGACAACTAACGTGGTAACCTCACCTACTAACCATCCAACAGAAAGCCCACAATAGGCTAAAACTACTAATGAGGTGAACTTTGGGATTACACTCATCCACTACTCTCCATACTCACAAAATACTTAAGTGATCCATCCTTTATGTCACTATTACATGTATATCTGTTCCACCAAAGTTCTGGAAGTCCCTCCATATCCTCAAATCCCATGCACTCCATATCGCTTTCCACATCCATTTACCTTGCCCCACATGGATCCACTACCATCTTATCAAATTCCCACCCCTCCTCACTCATATTGAACACCTCTGCATCTCCTGTACCATCTGTACACTAAATTCTGATAACCCCATTGTCTCGCCTCTGATCAGCAATACTGGTATACTGCTGCGCCTTCCCTACATCTACATACACACTCCATGTCTCATCTTAACGCAACTTAACCAACCCCCTGTGGCAGACAATGAGATCTACTCCGATATTTATCCCTCCTACCAACTTAAACCCTTACCCACCTATCCCACTCTACATCAGGGCTTCTCTCTCCTTTTCCCTCTAAGCCCACCACTGTCCCTTTCTTTTGTTACCACTACTCTCCCTACACACTATTAATCCTCCTCACCCTCTGTCCTACGCACTGTCTGTGTTCTCACTATCTGCTTCATCTCCTACCTGTCATCTCCATATTTTCCCCACTTAACAGGTCCCTATCTCTTTACCCACACTTCCCAAGGTCTATGGAACGAATTCTCTTCTCCCACAATAGTTTTTCATCCAGTGCAGATCCTTCAGACGTTAAGTAAAAGTGGAATGCTCCAGTGTCTGTTTCGCAACAGTGTTTGCTAAATTGTATATACACTCCTGGAAATTGAAATAAGAACACCGTGAATTCATTGTCCCAGGAAGGGGAAACTTTATTGACACATTCCTGGGGTCAGATACATCACATGATCACACTGACAGAACCACAGGCACATAGACACAGGCAACAGAGCATGCACAATGTCGGCACTAGTACAGTGTATATCCACCTTTCGCAGCAATGCAGGCTGCTATTCTCCCATGGAGACGATCGTAGAGATGCTGGATGTAGTCCTGTGGAACGGCTTGCCATGCCATTTCCACCTGGCGCCTCAGTTGGACCAGCATTCGTGCTGGACGCGCAGACCGCGTGAGACGACACTTCATCCAGTCCCAAACATGCTCAATGGGGGACAGATCCGGAGATCTTGCTGGCCAGGGTAGTTGACTTACACCTTCTAGAGCACGTTGGGTGGCACGGGATACATGCGGACGTGCATTGTCCTGTTGGAACAGCACGTTCCCTTGCCGGTCTAGGAATGGTAGAACGATGGGTTCGATGACGGTTTGGATGTACCGTGCACTATTCAGTGTCCCCTCGACGATCACCAGTGGTGTACGGCCAGTGTAGGAGATCGCTCCCCACACCATGATGCCGGGTGTTGGCCCTGTGTGCCTCGGTCGTATGCAGTCCTGATTGTGGCGCTCACCTGCACGGCGCCAAACACGCATACGACCATCATTGGCACCAAGGCAGAAGCGACTCTCATCGCTGAAGACGACACGTCTCCATTCGTCCCTCCATTCACGCCTGTCGCGACACCACTGGAGGCGGGCTGCACGATGTTGGGGCGTGAGCGGAAGACGGCCTAACGGTGTGCGGGACCGTAGCCCAGCTTCATGGAGACGGTTGCGAATGGTCCTCGCCGATACCCCAGGAGCAACAGTGTCCCTAATTTGCTGGGAAGTGGCGGTGCGGTCCCCTACGGCACTGCGTAGTATCCTACGGTCTTGGCGTGCATCCGTGCGTCGCTGCGGTCCGGTCCCAGGTCGACGGGCACGTGCACCTTCCGCCGACCACTGGCGACAACATCGATGTACTGTGGAGACCTCACGCCCCACGTGTGCACAAATGCTGCGCAGCTAGCGCCATTCGACAGCCAACACCGCGGTTCCTGGTGTGTCTGCTGTGCCGTGCGTGTGATCATTGCTTGTACAGCCCTCTCGCAGTGTCCGGAGCAAGTATGGTGGGTCTGACACACCGGTGTCAATGTGTTCTTTTTTCCATTTCCAGGAGTGTATTTTTCGTCCTGTTAGCTATCTGTCGTTAATGGTTTTTAATTTAAGATGTACACATACCCCATACTTTTATTGTTCTATCATCTTTGTTATATTCTTATGAATGCTCTTGGCTTATGAGGGGAGATTGTACCGCTGAGACCACACCCCCTGCCGTATGTTGCATGCGGGACGAAGTGGCAATGAAGAAAAAAAGGAGAAAAAGCGACTGTAGGCCTGCTTTTACGGGACCTCGTTGGTGTGGGTAACGAGCGCCAGGGAACGAGTGCCGAGTGGCGGATGCAGTTCGCTAGTACGCAGCGCCGTGCGAATCCGAACTCACCTGGCAGGTATCGACGCCGCCGGCCAGCTCTCCGGCGCAGATGATGCCGGGCTGCATGGCCTCGACGCGCGGCAGGCGCGTGTTGAGGCACTCGCGGCGCGTGAGGACGGTGACGAGCGCGTGCCGGATCTCGCAGGGCGTGCTGCTGGACACGCCGGGCCGCGTCGTGCCCATGCCGGCCACCAGGCCGGTGCGCCCGCCGTCGTCGGGCAGCACCAGCGGCTTCGGCGCGTCGGCCGGCCGGCCCCACAACATCAGCCGGCTAGCTCCCTGCACTGCAACAGGTAACGCAGCCCAGCTGTTTCATTTCATTTCATTTTATTATCTTCCTGTATATCATTTACATTATGTAGGAATTGTCACAACAAAGTTATCATACTAGTACAAGTACTACAGACATAATAATGGAATATCACTTTCAAGACATTTTTTAAAAGAACAAGTTTAGACATACAAATTAAAATTTTTGGCAATAAATTTACACACAATCAAAGTGCTCATCTACGTCATAGAAAGTTTAGCTTAAAAGGTAATTTTTAAGTTCAGTCTTAAATTTTACTTAATCTATTATTGCCTTCATGTACATTGGCAGAGCATTGTAGAGTTTTATTCCAAAATAACTTACATGCTTTTGGGTTTGTGTTGTCCTTACCCTTTCTACATACAAATTCTTACGAGTTCTAGTATTATAATTATGGCAGTCCTCATTTGTACGTAGATTTTTCATATGTGCTCTTGTACACAGAATGCTTTTAAAAATATACAGTGATGGTATTGTGAGTATTTGCAGTTCTTTGAAAAGGGGCCTACAATGAGTTCTTGGAGAGTTATGTATTATGATTCGTACAGCTCTTTTCTGAAATTTGAAGATATCTGTTAAGCTTGATTTAGTTTTACCCCAGAACACTATGCCATAAGACACGATGGACTGAAAGTAAGCAAAATACACTAGTCTAGTACAGTCTGTGTTGCATACTCTAGATAATATACTCAATGCAAAACATGACGAATTGAGCCTGTGGGATAAGTACTTGAGATGGTCTTTCCAGCTTAAGTTTTGATCAATGTGCATGCCCAAAAACTTTCTGGATTGTACACTCTCTATCTTCTTATCCATTAGTTTTAACTGGAGGTCCATATCTTGAGTTGCTTTCCCATACTGCATATAATTTGTTTTACTTAGATTAAGTGTTAACTCATTAGCATTAAACCAATGTTGAATATATTTCAGGACTACATCAGTTGTGGTGGTGAATGATTTTTTATCATCACTTATAATTATGCTAGTGTCATCTGCGAACAACATTATTTTGGTAGAAATATTAGGATTTTTTATGTCATTTATATAAAGCAAGAATAATAAAGGACCGATAACACTGCCCTGTGGGACACCTATTTCCAATTTCTTTGCATCTGAGACCCACTTGATTTTCTGATTTTTATGCTCTGCGATGATTTCTACCACCTGAGTTCTATCTTGAAGGTAAGATTCAAACCACTGCTTCACAACTCCCCTTACACCTGTTGCCTCCATCTTGTTTAACAGAATTTTGTGATTTACTGTATCAAAAGCTTTAGATAAATCTAAGTTAATTCCCACTACACATTTTTAGTGCGCAATGCACTACTTGTGAGGCACAGGCGGCGCGTGCGAAATTTTACCAATGTGCAACAATTTGGGGACCTTTAGTCTTCTGGCTTACAAAAGTGGTAATGTAACTAAATCTGCATAAATAAAAATCACCTGCCTCATGTATGAACGATCATCACTTTAGAATGGCTCGATCGATTTGGCTCATTTCTTTTTGGTTGTATTCGTAATTGTCAGGCCAAAGCTTGTATGGAAGAAAATTTTCGGAAAATCCACTGCAAAAGTCGGAAATTTGGATGGTGTTTCTGTACTAATCTTAACGAAAGAAATGTGACGGTCAGTCTGACAATTCTGCTATCGCATGTTTACATAAAAATGAAAAATAAAAATGTGACGTTCAGGTTCAAAAATAGCTCTGAGCACTATGGGACTTAACTTCTGAGGTCATCAGTCCCCCAGAACTTAGAACTAATTAAACCTAACTAACCTAAGGACATCACACACATCCATGCCAGAGGCAGGATTCGAACCTGCGACCGTAGCGGTCGCGCAGTTCCAGACTGTAGCGCCTAGAACCACTTTTTTTTTCTAATTCCACAAAAACAGTAACAAAAATGGCTACAATGAATTGACATAAATAAGGTGACAGATAATTGCAGTCATAAATTACAGCATTCAAAGAATGAGTCTATAGCAGTAGCACAATTTAGCACCTTCACTGTCACCTTCAACTGTTGGCAGTTCAGTATGCACATTTTCTTCTTCTGCAGCCTGAGGTTCCTCATCATTATTTCCCAGACCCAAATTAATCATTCAGTAAATCCTTGATGTGTGTTTCTTCCGGGGTAAATTACGTGGACAGAAGAGCAGTCCCGAACAGCGACATCGCAAAATACTTCACTGCCTTGTTATTTTTGTCAATTCCAGCTTCTAAACGCATTCATAGGGAGTTCAAGATCTTCCTTTATATCAGACACCAGATGTTTGTCGCCATATTCTTGTATCTGCTGTACTTATACCCATTCTGGTGAAGACAATTCGGAGCATGTTAACATATTTGTTATTGTGATTCTGATACTTAAGTATTTTCTCGAATTCATTTTCCATACACATCTTGTATTCAATATGTTCATCGCTCCCAATATTGTTAAAAACATAACTTGTATATTCGCCCATTAACCAAATCACTGCGTTATTTTTTGCCTGAGGGTAGTAACTTTCCTCTGGTCTGAAGAAAATGTTAGTCGGTACATTGTTTTGCTGAAGTTCTTGTTATTTGAGCAATTTTCTCCCTGATCCACCTCCAATTGATAATCCGATCCCCACATGTGTAACGATGAGGCACACTATCAACGAGGTTGCATTTGCTGCAGAGGTTAGTGTCACTTAAACCGATGGCAAAGAGACCCTCATTAGTGCGACGTTTAGGTTGACAGTTCTTTTGTCGCTTATTTACATAACATCAAATTCTGCATTGAGTGCGAAAAGGCATACAACTGAAATAGATATTTCAGTCAGTCATCGGTGGTGATCATATCTCTGGTGTGTTGCAAAGATTGAATTGATGTCAGTTCGTGGTAATCTGGTGTGTTGCAAACATTCATTTGATGTTACTTCGTGGGTTATTGCTTTGGAACATGAGACTGATGAAGAGCGCAGACAGCGTCTGGAAGCACTTTTGACCTGCATATGTTTCTTCCCATGGGCGTGCTCGAGAGTCTGCAGACCATCGGCTCTATTCGTTTTCTCTCCGGACGAACAGACGAAGAACATCGTTCATCACCAAACGTTGTGATGAACGCAATGAAACACCAAAATATTATAATCGAAACAATATATTTTGATTTGTTGTGTTTCAATAATTACACGATTCTACTTAAATTGATTTGTTTCATTTCACACAAACACAAGTTTAGATTCAGTCGGATGAATTTTAGCTTGATTAACTAACAAACCAACACACAACCTGTGAACGTGTTATATATGAGACATTCTATTAAACCGGCTGCGAGAAAGAACTTGCTGAGCAGTGCTCTGAAAATGTACGATTTTTCTTTCCTCTTCGCAGTCGTTGTTAACAGAAAACACTAAAGTTGTGGTTATGGCTAATTTTATAATACTATCTGTTCGAAGAATAAAACCATACGAAATATTGTATAAAAGCTTCTATCATCGCAAATACAGCAGCTGATTCCGATTGATTTACCCATTAATTTGACTTCAATTCGCAATCAAAGTTCCGTTTGTAACAATATTAAATAAGATCAGTATTATGAAGAGAATGGATTACTATTCACCATGTACTGGAAGCGATACGTCGCAGATAGGCACAACAAAAAGATTGTCAGACAAGTAAGCGGTCGGCCAAAAAGGCCTTCATGGGAATTAAACACACACACACACACACACACACACACACACACACACTCGCTCAGTCACAAACGCCAATTCACGAGTGCATGACCACAGTCTCTGGCAGAGAGAGAGAGAGTGATGGATAGACAAGGGGGAGAGGGTGGAAGGAGGATATGGACAGAGAGACGAAGAACGAGGAGATAGTTATAGAGAGTGTGGGACAAGAGATGTACAAGTAGTGGGGGGGGGGGGGGGGAGGATATGAACAGAGATAGGAGGCAAGAGGAGGAAATAAACAAAGGGAGTGGAAGAAGAGAAGGACAGAGAAATGGGGGAGAAGGAGGGATGTATCCAATTCCCATGCATATTTAACAATTGCGAAGCACTGTTTGGTTGCCTAGTTGAACATATTAATTTTACGTATATAAATTGAACTGTTTAAATATAATTCAGTTTCATAGTTAATCATTTTACTTTGTGAGGAACAAACGAAAATGAAAAAAATATATTAGCAGCGGGAACCGAACTCGAGTCGAAAAACTGTGTCAGTGCACTTGACCACTGCACTACTGGGCCAATACATGACCTGCAGCTCAAAAATTCCTCATATTTTACGCGTAAATATTTAGACAGCGTTTTAGTTTATCCTAGGGCTAGCTCAGGTAAAAAATTCTAGGAGCTTGAAAGAGGCTTCTGCTCATATAGTTTGAGTCAAATCTGTGAGCCTCATCACGAGCTATGCCTTTGTTAGATTTACATTTACATTTACCTATCTCTTAAAATCTTACTTTCTTCTACTGGAAAAGGGTCTTCTTAGCAGATCATCTCATACAAAATTTTGTCGTACACTCACTTTTTCACCACTATTACCACTACCAATAGCCTTTTGACTTACAAGGGTAGTAATTGTCACTAAATTAAAAACACTCTTAAGACAAAAAAAGACGCAACACGAACACAAAGGAATTAGCCGATTGGGGCAGAATTCAGTAGATATGATGTACGTCTAGAGACAAACAAATTATTGCAGTTCTACAAAACTTCGATGATTTATTGAAGAGAAACAGCTTCACAAATTGAGCAAGTCAACAACGCGTTGGCCCATCTCTGGCCCTTAGTTATTCAGCTTAGCATTCATAGAGTTGCTGGATGATCTCCTGAGGGATGCTGGGCCAAATTCTGTCCAACTGGCGCGTTGGATCGTCTAACTCCTGAGCTGGTTGGAGATCCCTGCCCATAATACATGTTATCGATTGGAGAGAGATCCGGCGACCTTGCTGAGCAAAGTAGGGTTTGGCAAGCTCGAAGAAAAGCGCTGGGAATTCTCGCCGTGCGCGGGGGGAGGGGTGGGGCATTATTTGCTGAAATGTAAGCCCTGGATGGCTTGCCATAAAGGGCAACAAAAGGGGCCGTAGAATATCGTGCTCTAAGGGGGTCACGGATGACAACGAAAGGGTCTTACTATCGAAAGAAATAGCATTCCAGATCACCACTCCTGATTTCGGGCAGAATGGCGAACGGCAGTCAGATTGGTATCCCTCCGCTTGCTGGAGCCTCTCCTGACATCTTAACTGGTTATTGGAGCTCAGTTCGAAGCTGGACTCATCACTGAAGACAATTCTGCTCGAGTCAATGATATTTCTAGATGAATGTGCCCGACACCGTGCAAATGGGATTCTTGGTGTATAGTGGTCGATAGTAATCGGCTCAAGGAGCTCTGAAAGCTCAACCTCCTTTCTATGAGCCGCCTGTCAATGGTCTTTATGTGCCAAGTCAGCATTATTCCGTGGCCATTGTCATTGAACTTAAAATTTGGGTATTCGACCTGATCTCCTTCTCCCTCCCTCTCTCTACCGCTCCCCTCCTCCCCCCTCCCTCTGTCCATCTCCTTCCCCCTATATCTGTACATCGGCACACTCTCTCTCTACAGACATCCTCGACCCTAATCTCTCTGTCCATGTCCCCCTTCCCCTTCCTAATTCTATTTCATCTCCCCTTCTTTGTTCATCTCTTCCTCCCCCCTCCCCCCTCTGACCTTCTTAGTTGTTATTTAAATTGGGACCTAGTTAGCGAATAGAAGTCAATATGAATGGGTAAATCGGTTGGAATCATTAGTACTTGCGGTATGAGAGAAGCCTTGCCAGCTGCTGGACCTGTGGAGATAGTACCTTAAGATCAGTATTTCACATAATTTTAATCTAAGAGCAAGTAGGATTATAAAGTTAAGGGGTGGACAGCTTTTCTCCAGGAAATGCACGTAAAAGGTAAGAAAGATGTAACTGACGCTTTGTCGCATCTACCACAAGACTGACTGATCTTTCGGATTTAACTGAATGAAAGACAGATACTACAGACAATAGTATTTAGATACGTGTAACAACATGGCTACATTACAACATGCAGATCCAAGGTGGAATAAAGACTACGTACACAAAACCCACCTAAGAAAATTTTGCAGCATTACAACACTCAAAACAATGTGTTTTTCTACAGATGTAATGTCTGTAATGGCAGCTAATTTGTATGCATTCATGATTCTTATAAATAACATTATATTTCGGGTCATTACAGTACAAAGAAATGTTTAAGAAAACTGAATTTATATTGCTACTTTCCAAATACGTGGAGGTATGTTGAACAGCTATTAAAAACTTCTCTACTGTGCCAGAAAGCAAAACCTACCAATAAGTGCTGCTACATGGAATTACACTCTATATTACCAACACAGCCACTACAAATTGTTAGCCCTTATGTTAGGTCCCAAAGCCTTCTGCATGGGGTGCTGTTAAGTACTTAGTACCTCTTTATTATATATTTTAAAATTATGTCAAACTGTATGATACAAGATTGATGACAGTATTTACCATCATTAGGATTCTGAAACATTACATACCAACAGTTGGCAAACCTGTCGCATTTCTCATGTTCAATGCGTCGATGTTTACATGCAGAAATGGGAAGATTTTTTACAAGACAATAATATTAAGTAAATTTTGATATCCCGTTATCATCTTCCAAGTAATCCAGAGGAACGCATTTTTAGAGAATTCAACCAGTTTATAAGAAGTTAAGCCAGTACATAACACACACTACAGATAGAATTTATTGATCCGTTTGAAAACATTATAAACAATTTACCTATTTACAGAATGCTATACACTCCTTCAGAACTACTTGTTGACCATAAAGAAATCAACGAATGTATTAACCCATCCTCACGCGTGTCTAAAGAACCTGCACTGGAGGAAGAGGTACGAAATATGCTCACTCCACCCACCACTGTTGCTGGAGCCAGAAAGAACACACATGATAAAAACTTAGTTCATGCACAAAAGCGTTTACTTGGAGAAGCAGTACTACTGAAATCTCAACCGAAATCTTTACAGTATATAAAAGAAATAGCAAATGGCAATTATTGTTTACAGGACTCCATAAAATCGTCAACACATTGTACCCAGGTAGTTATCTTTTGGCCTCACTTAAATCTGGTAGAAATAAAGGACTTTGCTGCCACCCGGATCTGAAAAAAAATCTACCTGTGCAACAGTAATAATTTTGTTCTCTGAACTCAGAAAGTATTGAAGGTACTAACTTTTTGCCAATGACATGTATATGAGAAATGAGATAAACTGAACAGGAAACCTATATTTTTATAGTCTTTGTTATACATTAGTCAAAAACATATATGTACAGGTAATTAGTTTAGTATTTAAGATAATACTGCTGTAGTGCGTCCAGGTTTTTTTAACTGTTGGGGATACGGTCCTGTTTACTGCACAAATCACCACGGGACCAGAAGTTCTGAGAATTATTAGATATCACACTATATCTATAAAGGAAAGTACTATAAATCGCCTTGCTATGGGTACAGTGTACTGAAATGTGGCATGAGCAGAAATCTTAGATGAGAAGCACGGAAGCGTAAAATCAGAGACTGTATTTATGAAGAGACTCACGTTTTCTTTGGACGAAGTCTGATGTATAGTTTTTCACTTTCTTAAATGGTTATTACGCTTTTTTTAGTGTACAATTATCAAGAGAATATGTATGTATTAGTCTTCAAGTTCTGTTGTTCAAAGAAATGGTCAGTTAACGGTGTTATAAGTAGTTTTCGTTTTCTTAAACGGTTGTTATCTTTTATGGACAGTTATTAAGAAAATGTGTGTGTGTGTGTGTGATATTTTTCAAGTTATGTTGTTCAAAAACGGTCAGTTAACCATGACGCTGAACTGATTAAAGTCAAAATGAGCTCACCATAAGAGTACTGAAAGTGAAATGTGAATATCTCTGATGGAATTAATTTCTTAGATGTAAGTGTGCTAAGTCTTACAATTTCTATTTATGGGGTGAACAGTTTAACTGGTTGTTAAATGTTGTGCCAAGCGATACCAAGTGCGATTTTATTTACGATGAGTCATCACGACTTGAATATAGCTGCGCTGAAGATGGCTACACAAAAACTGAAATCAATCTGGAATAAACAGATTAAAAATATACGACCGATGCTGCTCTTTCTCTTATGGTTCAAATGGCTCTGAGCACTATGCGACTTAACTTCTGAGGTCATCAGTCGCCTAGAACTTAGAACTAATTAAACCTAACTAACCTAAGGACATCGCACACATCCATGCCCGAGGGAGGAGTCGAACCTGCGACCGTAGTGGTCGCTTGGTTCCAGACTGTAGCGCCTAGAACCGCACGGCCACTCCGTCCGGCCTTTCTCTTATCTTCGACCTCATTAATACGGTAGTGGAACGCGCTGTGCCTACTGGAAAGAAACCCGAAGAAAACGTTACGGTCTGTAGTGCCTGTCCACAGAGAGCTGATGAGGTTTACCTATATCAATACGAATTTCAGAGAAACAAGTCAATTGACGACGGAATAACACAAGTTCTCTGCATAGTAGAAAACACAAATCGGGGGTATGTAATTGCCATAATGCTAGACTCACTGGCGCATTTGACAACGTCTACAGGTCTATGATGTTTGCGCGTCTTAGGGAGCCACAGGTACCCGCCATCCTGTACCACAGTCAATGGGATTACTGTAGACACAGGGTTAATGACTGGCGAGCAGGCAACAGGGAAGTGGTCAAAAGATCCACTAAGGGATGCCGACAAGGATCGATCTGCGGGTACAGCTTCTGGGATGTAACAACAGAACCCATTTTACATCTCGGTAGCGAGCCTTGACTACGCCGTCGGAATCGTGGCAATGACAACGACCTGCTAGTGGTACGATGGTAGCATCGGCAAGCTCCCGAGCACAACTTGGGGAGAAAGCCAGTGGTATTTTACAACATGTCACGAACTTGTGTACACAAAGTAAACTGACAATTTCCTCAAACGAAACACTTTATGGCCTACTTAAAGGAAGACTCGTTAGAAGCCTGTCGGTAAAATTTGAAAACAGAAATATAACATGAAAACAGACGACGGGATACTTAGAAATTATTACTGATGAGGGACTCTCCTTCCAGATCGATATACAAAGTACTTCAGACAAGGCCGAAAAACGTTACAGAAACTGGCAAAACCAGACAGATATTTCAGACCTCCACCAGCAAACATTACAATATATCACTGTACAGTCTTTGAATACATTATATGCTTTGCAGCAAGCGCATGGGTACATACGTTCCTTTTACCGACAAACAAAAGAGATGCGAGGCCAATCAGAGGGGTGCACTCCTACGGTTATTAGACGCCTTTGGAACTACATCTCTGAAATGGTCCTGGGCGTCTTTCCAACCGACAGCAGTCGTTAAGTGCCGTGCTGGAACGTAATGGATGAAGGTAGGCTTTATAGACAAAATATGAGCAGTCACAGAGGGCATCACCGGTAAACGCCATCCTAAAAGATAGCGAGTGAAGACATGGAAAATGCACTGGGACACATGCGAAAAGGGCCAGAGAATATGAATTCTTTGCTAACGTAAGTGCAAGATTAGGAGTAAGACACGATACCCCGAACCGTGGAATTATACATTTCTTAACCGGGCTTTGTCCAACACATTTACGTCAGTTGAGCACCCATACTAGGAAAGAGTGCGCATGTAGGGAAATTTGATTCCCTGAACATGCAATATTACACTGCGCCTCGCAAACACCGGACAAACGACAAATGACGAGACTCAATAATACAGAGGGCGATTCAGTTGCTGCAACGCCTTCAAATACCACTTGCACGATTTTCATATTCTTTCAAACACTACGCGCGAACTGTTAGTCCTAGAGAAAAAAATAAATGGGACCTTTACGTAAGAAATTTAATATAGTTAAATTTTGTTTTGAACATGTTTTCGCTCGAGGCCCAAGTTTTCCAGTTATTCAAGAAAAACATACAAAAATTACATTCAAAAGCGTTTCCTATAATAACTCGAAAACTGAGGCCTCTGGTGAAAACATATCCCAGTACAAAATTTAACTACATTAAAATTCCTACTAAGAGGCCATGTTCATTTTTTTTGTTTAGGACTAACAGTTTGCACAAAGCGAGGGAGAGATTATGAAAATCTCGTGTGGGTTTTTTTCAAGTCATTGCAGGTTGCGTAAAACCTATCGGTAGGATTACCCTGTGTATCAGTCTCTCAGATAGCCAGATCAATAGGCAGACCTAGATAGGACAGCGGACACAATTTCAAGAATACTGCAAGAAGCAACGCAGCAGAGAGACTGTATAGTTCTGCACCCAGGCCATACATAATCCTAGCACTAAATGACAGAAATGGTGACACAGAAAAATCAGATACTGATACAGAAACAGGAGATGAAGCAGACACACCCTACGACAAGGTAACACATAACACAGACGTAGACATAAAAGTATATTAACACCTAGAATACTAAATATCGAAATGCATAGAAACTTACGAGTAAAGAAAATATTGATCAAAAATGCATAACTCGATAACCTCAAACTGAGATATGCCTTTCTGACAAGCCCCATACTGATAGTCATAACAACTATAATAATTGTCTTTGAAGCCTAATGGCCGCTCAAAAAGTTAAACTTACGAGGAAACTAACCCTTAACATACAGTCAAAGATATATAGTGTGTCCCAGCTATCTTGTCCACACAAAATATCTCTGGAACAATAACAGCTATTGGAAAACGACTTTCACCAGTATCAATGTAGTGCTGGGGCCCATGAATGTACATATTTGGAAACATTCTAAAACGAAAGCATATGTGTTTTTTAACACAATCTTATGTTTTTTTTAAATAGACCTCCTATATTTTTTCTTCAGCAATCCATAGCATGACAAAGTACATACACAATGGCGTTGATTGCATCGCAATATTCCCATTACATCCCGAGATATTGAGACGCGAAGTTGACGCTTGAAACACCCGGCATACGCTGCTAGCGCACGTCCTCAGGCTCAGGCGTGAACCCCATGCTGCCCGTAATCGCGATGTGATTGACATGCGTAATCACACTTCCATACTTATCAAGAGGTCCGAAACGAATAATACGGCCTGCTGCCATCCTGCTGCGATTACGGGCAGCATGGGGTTCACGCCTGAGCCTCAGGACGTGCGCTAGTAGCGTATGCCGGGTGTTTCAAGCGTCAACTTCGCGTCTCAATATCTCGGGATGTAATGGGAATATTGCGATGCAATCAACGCCATTGTGTATGTACTTTGTCATGCTATGGATCGCTGAAGAAAAAATATAGGTGGTCCATTTAAAAAAACATAAGATTGTGTTAAAAAACACATATGCTTTCGTTTTAGAATGTTTCCAAATATGTACATTCATGGGCCCCAGCCCTATATTGATACCGGTGAAAGTCGTTTTCCAATAGCTGTTATTGTTCCAGAGATATTTTGGGTGGACAAGATAGCTGGGACACCCTGTATACAGCTGAAAAATGCTTCTATCGGAGCACAAAGAAGGAGAATGTGCTCCTTTTTATCTAAAGCCTATTATCCAGTCTCTTTTTGTAGTGAAGCCTTCATATGCAGCATCTCCCTCTCTCTGCCTCTTTCTATACATCTCTCTCTCCCACTGTCTCCTTTTTCTCCCACTGACACTTTTCCTGCCGTCTCTCCCACTGTCATTTACTTCCCCACTGTGTCCTTCTCTGTCAATCACTCTGTCCCACCGCTACTGTACTTGCCCTCTTCCTTTTTGTCTCGCAGTGCCAATGTCTCCTGCTTTCTCGCTTATGGTCTGCTGTTTTTCTCTTCAACCATCGTTGCATCTTTCCCTCACATGTCCCTAGGGATGGCTTCCTCGAGGTTTTGACCCCTTGGCCCGGGAATCTTATCACGTGGCTATAGCGGATTGGGAAAGTGAGAAAATTGTTTTCGTGTTAAAGTTCGCCGGTCTTGGAGAGGAGCGGGTGGTTCCATAACCTCCCCCCCCCCCCCCCTCCCTCTGGACCCTCAAGCCTGTGTATGGTCTCAACTCATATCTGTTATTGATTTCCATAGACTTCTATCACTTTTTCTACCACTGCTACTGTCTCAATTCATCTCTATTTTCATTTCAGTGCCGCTGCATCTCATTGGCCATCAATATCTCCTCCCCTTCGGCTCCCACTCCTACTGTCATTCAGCACAAAAAGCGCGAATATGTTCGCATGAAAAGATTTTGGTGAGGAGGGCTGAATGACGACTAAGGCAGCTGGTTCCCCACTTTTTTATTGAAGAGGAACATATTTGCAGATTTGTATTTTTCTCGGCTGGTTCCCTGCTACAACAGGGTGTGCCTGTTATATAAAAAGTTTATTTATGTACTTTGACACACTTACGTACTTTGACACATTAAACAACAAATAGGTATGCACAATATAAAGTTAAAACAAAATCATCTCCCGTAGAACGCAATTCACTCTACACTTTGTAACATAAAAATACACAACGTTTTTAGGAAACACCTTCAGTATACCAAAAGGTGCGATTTTTGATTTGCAAGCACATAAAATTTCGTACGACAAAATATTTTTTATAAGGTCGCACAATAGAATAACATCCAGATCAAGACAGTCTTTATAGACATGAAGTGCCTATTATGCAGATACATCTGGGGAAAAGACGGCGACTAAAAGCATAGTTTGGTGTGCTGGAAACCCTTGCGATGACCCCAGAACCTTTGCCACGTGCCCACTATGTCAGTTACAACGCCTCAGGCCGGATGTTATGTCTATATTTTACGTGCCTCAGCACAGTACTTTGATCCTCTGGATCTCGGTAACGGACAATGACTTCCAAAAATGTCTCAAAGGTCCCCGAGAACATCAGTGCAAGAACAAATGGTAAAAATTTCGTGGATTTGCCATGAAAAGAAATTATAGAAATGACTATCCCCGTAATTGATACTTTTGATACCCAAAAATCATGGTTTTTCGGGTTTTTCTCAGCAACTACCTACAAACATATTGTGCATTTATAAGACGTCTAAAGCCCGCCGTAGATCACCATAATACAAAAGAACCAACCGATTTGCTCGGTGTGCCTGGGCTGGGGGAAGTGTGTAATGTATAAATTTATATCATGTGCTGTAGGATAGGTACAGAATGCCCGTTGTTATGGCAGTATACATATGATAGTTAGGCCACGGACTATCCAAAACGCACTTGGACCCTTATCTCTATTATCAACAGAACCAAAAATATGACCCCTTGTAAAATCGCCTTTGCGCGGGCGGGGTTTTGGAACATACTGGTACCGTGCACTGTGATGCACGGACCGATGAAACTTGTAATATAAAATCACTTGGAAAAGGCTTGATTCAGTTCCAAGGCTTTTACTTCCGATCGTTGTAGGTGGCGAGCAACTATTTTTTCGATCCTATCTTTTCTTTTTTTTCTTCGAAATTATTAAATTTTTTTTGACACCCTCCCTTTCCTTTAAGTAAGTTGAAATTTCTGTTTTATTTAATTTTCTTTCTAAGTTATTATTATTTATTTGACTTTTCTCTGGTGAGAAAAAATATTTGGTTGTAATGTGGCAAAAAATTATGTTATTATACGATGAAAGCTATAAAATGACAACCTACTTTGAAAAACTAGGTAACAGGTCTTCAGGTATGCAATACTTCAAAAAATTCCTTGAAGATGTTGACACATGACTTGTTTTGAGTTATGAATCTTTTGGATGGTTGGATGTTCACCATCTTTCTTTATGTTGTTCTAACATATTCATCTACAAGTAGCTACACACAACAAAAATAGTATTGCATCACCCCGGTTCCCAGCACTCCTGAAGATAGACGTTGACTGTGGATATTGTATCACGGACACAGTCCGTTTGACTGTTCAGAGATGTCACTAAACCCGCCCGAAGATGTAAACAACCATGCATAAGCAGCGCCTATTAGACGGAGGGTGTCCGACAGCCGATCAGTTCGTCATTCCATCAGGAAGGAGGTACACGGTTCGTGATGTCTGTAGTTCAACCATGGCTAGACGGTCAATACCGCGGTTCGATCGCGTCCGCATTGTTACTTTGTGCCAGGAAGGGCTCTCAACAAGGGAAGTGTCCAGGCGTTTCGGAATGAACCAAAGCGATGTGGTTCGGACATGGAGGAGATACAGAGAGATAGGAACTCACGATGACATGCCTCGCTCAGGACGCCCAAGGGCTACTACTGGAGTGGATGACAGTTACCTATGGACTATGGCTCGGAGAAAACCTGACAGCAACGCCACCATGTTGAATAATGCTTTTCGTCCAGCCACAGGATGTCGTGTTACGACTCAAACGGTGCGCAATAGGCTGCATGATGCGCAACTTCACTCCCGACGTCCATGGCTAGGTCCATCTTTGCAATCACGACACCATGCAGCACAGTACAGATAGATCCAACAACATGCCGAATGGACCGCTGAGGATTGACATCACGCTCTCTTCACCGATGAGTGTGGCATATCCCTTCAACCAGACAACCGTCGGAGACGTGTTTCGAGGCAACCCGGTCAGGCTGAACGCCTTAGACACACTATCCAGCGAGTGCAGCAAGGTGGAGGTTCCCTGCTGTTTTGGGTGGCATTATCTGGGATCGACGTGCGACCCTGGTGGTCATGGAAGGCGCCGTAAAGGCTGTACGATACGAGAATGCCATCCTCCGACCGATAGTGCAACCATTTCGGCAGCATATTGGCGACGCATTCGTCTTCATGGACGACAATTCGCGCCCCCGTCGTGCACATATTGTGACTGACTTCCTTCAGGATAACGACATCGTTCGACTAGAGTGGCCAGCATGTTCTCCAGACATGAACCCTATCGAACATGCCTGTGATAGAAAAGGGTTGTTTACGGGCGACGTGACACATCAACCACTCTGAGGGATAAACGTCGGGCCGGCCGTGGTGGTCTCGCGGTTCTAGGCGCGCAGTCCGGGACCGCGCGACTGCTACGGTCGCAGTTTCGAATCTTGCCTCGGGCATGGATGTGTGTGATGTCCTTGGGTTAGTTAGGTTTAAGTAGTTCTAAGATCTAGGGGACTGATGACCACAGCTGTTAAGTCCCATAGTGCTCAGAGCCATTTGAACCATTTTTGATAAACGCCGAATCGCCGTTGAGGAGTGGGACGAGCTGGATGAACAGTGCCTTGATGGACTAGTGGATAGTAAGCAGGAATGCATCAGTGCAAGAGGACGTGCTACTGGGTATTAGAGGTACCGGTGTGTACAGCAATCTGGACGACCACCTCTGTAGGTCTCGCTGTGTGGTGGTACAACAATGTGTGGTTTTCATGAGCAATAAAAAGGGGGAAAATGCTGTTTATGTTGACCTCTCGTCTAATTTCCTGTACAGGTTCCGGAACTCTCGCAACCTAGGTGATGCAAAACTTTTTTTGATGTGTGTGTTAGGACTATTCTCCTACAAGCCTCTGCAAATATACCGTTTCGTATGTTGTAGTCTTAGTGTGCCTCCATTATTTTTCCCATCTATTGGTCCTTCCAGTGAGAGGTTAATTATTCCTGGATCCTGTAGCAAATGTCTTATTAACGTGTCCGTTCCCTGATCGTGGTCTTTTCATAAACTTCTTTCTACACATGTTCCTATTAGTAAATATTCATTCCGTATTTTGTCTCTCTTCGACAGCACCTCCGATACGTGATACTTACTGGAATTAAGGAAAATGTGGAAGGGGGGAGCCACCAATATCACTTTAGTCTCACACAACCTCTTTATTTAAAAATATATAACCATAAAATTTTCTTTAACAAAATGTACAAATTTTCTAATTCTTTAGACATTAAACCTTAAATTGAATAAGCTTTTGCCAAAGAAATCTGAGTGCTATATTGAAAAACAGTAAACAATATATCAATGATTACAAGACGGCCGGGTCTGCAGCCCGCCAGTTACCGGGTGAAACAGCGGTGTTTACTACCGCACTGGACTCAGTCTGTCTTATTAAATGTTCTTCTGCAATACATGAAAACTAAATAATCGCCATTGATGACAAGAGTGATTCAGTTACCCAAAACAGATGACGTAACTTTTAATTTGAAAGCTGTATGTCGAAAGGTTCTGGGTTATTATGCGCATCTGTGCTTAAAGGTTAAACAGATTAGGAAACAACATGACAATGATAAAGCTTACTTCAAAGCAACCAATCTCTTAATTTCAATCGGCAACCGAGGTGCGACTGGATCCCAACCCGTCCCTTCTGACACTTTTATTTTGACTAATGCCCTGGTGACAGTTGGCTGTTAATATTTTCAATGTTAAACTTACTGTTAGTTATTAAGGTCGCCCTGAATGTCTTAAATCATTACTTGTGAACATTTATTACAAGAGAACTCAGTCGTCGGAACCACAAGGTCCAGCTAAAATACACCAATAATTACCCGGTCTTTGAAACACAGAAACGAACAGGTTGTTCAGATTATAACTGATGGCTGAGAAATGCAATTACAATCAAAGAATTGAACCGGTTAACATCTAAATCTAACTACAAGGTTCCTCTTTTGTTTAACGGCAACCTGTGCCTTAGTACAATTGTTCCAGCTGTATTTACAACCAGGAGCTGATTCATTAGAATATAAATGATCGGGTACGAACCAGAAAGGAAAGGAAATATAATAGCGGAACAAATTTTCAAACGACATGTAGTGTCTTGGTATAATACTACGGCCTATATTTACGACCAAATAGTTGACCGAGTAAAACTCTGAGGGTCGGGTACAAACCAGAAAATAATGAGGAGGGCAGGTAGAAAGTGACATAAATCACCACGGGGTTTACAGAATGTTACTCCCCTTTATCAGCAAGCAGCTCCATGGATCTACGATGCGTCGCAGTGGTTACTGAGTGGTGGCGATGAAAGCCAGGTAGAGGAGGGCAGCCAGGTAGAGGAGGGCAGCCAGGCCACGAGCGGTCGCCCGACACGAATGTCGCCAACCAACCGACGGGATGTCGGCCTGCTGCTTGTAGTCGACGCTGACCCCGGTGAAGTACTCCGGTATCTCCGCTCCGCGCAGGCCCTCTTTGCCCAGCAAGTGGTTTCGTCCGCTCGGACCTCGTCACTACCTCTTGTCGCGACGCTACCGCCAATCCACAAACTTCGTGCCTCTCTCTCGGACCAGCGAATCCCATCGGCAAACAAAGACCTTCTAAGGGCACAACCCATAGATACTAACTCTAAATTAATAATTGGCAACCAATGCATTGGTTGCCAATTATTAACATAAAAATGATCGCAGGCCTCAGACGGGATTTTATGTCCTGTATATAATACCAACTCTTCCTCATAGATATTGGCAATGGGGGCGCAAGAGGGATAGTCGACACTACACCTGAACCAGACAGAAGAGTCTACTAAAGCAATGGCGCCACGGCTCAACCTCATTTTAAATGCTTCTAGTTTCTCCTTCTCTGCGCTCCCAGAAGTCCGTGTTGCACGTCCATACGATGCTGTGTTCCAGACGTACAAATCTAGGAACTTGTTCCTCAACCCCATGTCAATATACATCAGTAGAGCTCTTTTATTGAAGACAGCTTTCTGCAACTGTACCAGTCTGCTTCTATCTTCCTTGCTTACGCCATTCTGAGTGGTCTTGTATCTTAGATCTGTCAAGATCACGTCTCAGGTCAAGATGTCAGTGGGTATCGAGGTTGGACGGGTGAAGCGGTGACGTTACAATGCAACAGAGGCCGGGCCCCGAGGACTGGTGAGTCTTTCAGTCTTACGTCCGAAGACGCCAGAGAGACAGAGGTTTCTTAAATAACATTTTATTAAAGTGTTTACTACAATGAATATTATTGGCTCAAATGGCTCTGAACACTATGCCACTTCTGAGGTCATCAGTCGCCTAGAGCTTAGAACTAATTGAACCTAACTAATCTAAGGACATCACACACATCCATGCCCGAGGCAGGATTCGAACCTGCGACCGTAGCGGTCGCTCGGTTCCAGACTGTAGCGCCTAGAACCGCACGGCCACTCCGGCCGGCTCAATGAATATTATTTTCCCCGCTGTTCAGGAAACAGGCCGGGCTGTTCGCCCAGGCGTCAATGGGAAATGCTGGCCCCAGCACCCAAACAACTTGGATAGTTTTGTGGGAGATCAGACAGCGAAGCAGCGAGGGGGCGGCAAAGGCCTGTGTGTCGGCATATGAACGCGCCGCGGTGAACTCTAAGGCCTCGGTGCACTCGACGAAAGACTCGAGATTAGACCTGTGCCCACAACATCGTCCGAATGGCGTTTGTCGTGAAGCCGGAAGTCCTGGGCTCCCTCGGCCACACACAGCATACAGCCAGGAAGGCGGTACACGTACAGCCTGCGAGGCGGCACTCAAGTGCCCTCCCAGCAAGCAGTAGACGGCAGCTTGTAGTAGGTGGACTAGGCCCTTCACCAAAAGAAGATCCTTGTAGCAGCCCTTTTTCTGTTTTCGCTTTTTCGTCTAATAGGTGAAAGTTTGATTTCATTTTTTACACATTGACTGTCATTGAAGGGTTTTACTTTTATTTAATATTGTCCCGACTAAGTATCAGTTTGATTACTTTTAAAACCCAATGTTAAACGTGGGTCACTACACGTATAGTCTTCCCAACTCTAAGAGACAAAAATCTTTAGTAGCTTTACTACCAATGTTTACAGACGACGATACTTTAACCTTTCGTTCAATTGTTTTGGTTACGAATCGCTAGTTTGTTATTGGCATAGATCACGTAACCTTAACGTTTATTAATCTAAGTTCAATTAATGTTCAAGACTTGTATTATGTTTCAAATTAACAACGTCAGTTTATTGACAAGAATTATTAATAAATAGGTTCACTCGTACGATCTCATTCAAAGAAGTTCTTTAATTAGATGTCTAAGTATGATTTCCGCTAGCATCAGAGATGCTTGATAATTCCTGTCACTGTCAGTAAATAAGTTATTTCTATTTAATATCCGCAAACTGTCATTAACTATGATCACTAGTCCCGTGAAGTTAAGGTTTCCCACTATCATAATTCAAAATCCTAATCCGGTTAAAATTCTCAATTCAGTAAAGCGTTTAAATATTCACACGAATTGACATTAAAGCCAAAGAGATTACTATTCACCTTCCCGTTTATCTAATTTGATAAATGACCAAATTAAAGTCTTGAATTGACAATCCTCAAAAACAATCTCGTCACGATCTATTCTTGATCCTCGTTTAATAAAGTCCCAATTGTAGTTCTCTAAAGCTGTACATCCTAAATAACTTCCAAACTAGAACAGACTAGAGACTGGAGTATCGTAATTACAACGTATGGCTATTTATACTTTAATAAACACTATCTTTGGTGTCCCAGACGTACGTTCTATGACTATAGTATTGATTTTCTTACGTATTGGAATAACTAATATTTTAATATTTTCTACTGTATTCCCCCTTCCCTTGTTTCTAAAATTTATAATTAAAGTTTCCTTTTCCTTTCTTTTGTTTTCTATACTAGATATTTACCTCTATTTGTTTTTTATTTATTTTTCGTAATTACTACTTGTGGAGGGACTTGGGTCATTTTGTGAATTGATATTTTAAGGGCATGGGAGCTAATTTGGGAGCTATTTTTGTTTTTTCAACACTGAGAGGCGCTGTAGGTGTTACACCCTATGGGTCTGCATCTTGTAATAGTCAAGGCTGCGACCAATCGGGAGCGACGGCGTGGGGCGACGAAGTCCACCCACAGCCGTCAGGCTGTAGTCTAGTAGAAGAAGTCTTCAGACAGGCTTCAAGCAGCACATCACGGTTCGCCAGCAGCCCCCTAACCTGGTGAAACTTTGATTCAATAGGGGTCGGAATGAACAGACACACGAATGAAACAGACAGACTAATGACGAGCTGTCCGGAACAGAGGCATTTCAAGCTGGATCTCGCGTCATTGTAGCAGGTTACGCAGCCACTTGCTCTCATTTAAACAGAGGTGTCAGTGATGCTTTCCTCACCGTGATGTCTAAAGTACGAACCGTTTCTCCTGCCTCTTCATTCGACATCAGTATTGGCATGCTTCGGAGTGGCGGGGACTGGATGTTGTATGTTACTGCTCCGTGTTGTAGAATTCGGGTGCCTTCATACTACACCGTTTGTGCTCCTTGCTATGACTCGTGTAGCCGTGACCTACAGGCGTTGCCCTGCTTTTGCAACACTGGCACTTTTTGCGTGCTAGATTACGGTCTTAGTTGGACTTGGTTCTTCATTTGTGTTGAGCACTAGCTTCGAAAATTTATTAGTGCACCCAGAAATAGGATTGCTCTCCAACAGACAGTATATTCTTGCACCTCTCGTTCGTTTCCTGACGTTAAACAATTCTTTATTCTCCTACCACTCTCCATCAACTTCGGCCATGCTCTGTTTATTCTAAGTCATCTTCCGTGTAACAAAGTTTCCTTACATCCGACCAGAAGGTCATGTCCCCTGTGAACCTCAACGCAGACATGTGTTCCACTTGAACTTCTATTTTTGCTCCCAAATGTTCTGTTAGTTTACTTTACTCTTTCATCGATGCACAAATTGAACAGTGGTGGCGATTAGCAGCAGCTGTGCCTTACAGCTTACTTAATATAAACTTGTCTTCCTTCATTTCTCCATTACTAATCTTTGGATCTTGTGGACGTCGTAGGTTATTATTGTCTATACTTTAGTGCCATCTAAGCGTCGTGAAGATCTTATTCCATTTTACATTGTCGAAGGCTTTCTCTATGTCAACTGATACTTTTTCAATCTGCAATGGTAGAACTGTTTCAAGTAACTTTTCTTCGGTATGTTGTTAATTTTTCTTTCTATTATTTTATTCCGATGAGCAGTTAAAATGTATGACTTCTCAGATTTATCACCCCACAGTTTCGTAACTATCGGCCCATTTCTTCTTTGGTAAAATTGTGATAATGTTTTTCTGGATATCCGATGGTAAATCACCTTTTTCATAGACTTTGATCCCACTCGAGTAGCCTTCTACTTCCTAAATCATCTACGGATTTCAATAGCACCAGCGCCGGCTGGAGTGGCCGAGCGGTTCTAGCCGCTACAGTCTGGAGCTGCGCGACCGCTACGGTCGCAGGTTCGAATCCTGCCTCGGGCATGGATGTGTGTGATATCCTTAGGTTGGTTAGGTTTAAGTAGTTCTAAGTTCTAGGGGACTGATGACATCAGATGTTAAGTCCCATAGTGCTCAGAGCCATTTGAACCGTTTGAATAACACCAACGGGATGTCATGGATTCCTGTTGACCTGTTTGAGCGTAAGTCACTCAGTACCCTGTCAAAGTAAGACCGCATTAGTTGAAAATCAACACTGAGGTGATGAAGCTGATGGGACACATCCTAACATCGTGTCTGGCATCCTTTTGTATGGCGTATTGCAGCAGCTCGGCGTGGTATGGGCTCAACAAGTCGTTGGAAGTCCCCTGTAGAAATACTGAGCCATCCTGCCTCTATAGCCGTCCATAACTGCGAAAGTACTGCCAGTGCAGGATTTTGTGCACGAACTGACCTCTCGATTATGTCGCATAAATGTTCGATGGGATTCATGTTGTACGATCTGGATGGCCAAATCATTCACTCTAACTGTCCAGAATGTTCTTCAAACAATCGCGAACAGTTGTTGCCCAGTCACATGGCGCATTATCATTCATAAAATTCCATCGTTGTTTCGGAACATAAAATCCTTGAATGGCCGTAAATGGTCTCCAGGTAGCCGAATATAACCATTTGCAGTTAGTAATTGTTTCAGTTGGACCAGAGGATCTTGGACCAGAGGATCCAGTCCATTCCATGCGTAAACACAACCCACACCATTATGGAGCTACCACCAACTTGGACAGTGCCTTGTTGACAACGTGGATCCATGGTTTCGTGGGGTCTGCGCCACACTCGAATCCTACCTGTAGCTCTTACCAACTGGAATCGGAACTCATCTCACCAAGCCACGATTTTCCAGTCGTGTATGGTCCAACCGATATGGTTACGAGCCCATAAGATGCGCTGCAGGCGATGTCATGCTGTTAGCAAAAACCCTCGCGTCGGTCATATGCTGCCGCAGCTCACAAGGGAACCTTCCCATCGCACCCCCGTCAGATTTAGTTATAAGTTGCCACAGTGGATAGACCTTGAAAAATTGAACACAAGATCAGTCGAGAAAACAGGAAGAAGTTGTGTGGAACTATGAAAAAATAAGCAAAATATACAAACTGAGTAGTCCATGCGCAAGATATGCAACATCAAGGACCGAAGGAACACAGGAGCGCCGTGATCCCGTGGTTAGCGTGAGCAGCTGTGGAACTAGAGGTCCTTGGTTCAAGTCTTCCTTCGAGCAAGAAGTTTAATTTTTTTATTTTCAGACAATTATAAAAGTTCAGGCACTCACACATAATCAACTTCGCTATACAAAATTCCAGGACATGTTCAGATTTGCTTGGACATATGCAGGATTTGACGGTCTACACACGAAAATTTGAAAACGTAAAAAACATATGTTTTGACAGAGCACAGGGAAAAGTGTGCGAGTGTGAGACTTTTGGATTCATTTGTTGCAGTTTATGTGACAAACTCTTATGTTTTCATCACTTTTTTGGGAGTAATTATCACATCCAGAAGAAAACCTAAATCGGGCAAGGTAGAAGAATCTTTTTACCCATTCGCCAAGTGTACAAGTTAGGTGGGTCGACAACATATTCCTGTCATGAGACGCACATGCCGTCACCAGTGTCGTATAGAATATATCAGACGTGTTTTCCTGTGGAGGAATCGGTTGACCTATGACCTTGCGATCAAAAGTTTTCGGTTCCCATTGGAGAGGCACGTCCTTTCGTCTACTAATCGCACGGTTTTGCGGTGCGGCCGCAAAACACAGACACTAAACTTATTACAGTGAACAGAGACGTCAATGAACGAATGGATAGATCATAACTTTGCTAAAATAAAGAAAAATTTTTCGCTTGAGTGGAGACTTGAACCAAGGACCTCTCGTTCCGCAGCTTTTCACGCCAACCACGGGACCACGGCGCTCATCATCTCAGAATGTCCATGATGTTGCCTATCTTGCGCATGGACTACTCACTTTGTATATTTTGCTTATTTTTTTATAGTTCCACACAACCTCTTCCTGTTTTCTCGATTGATCTGTGTTCGGTTTTTCAAGGCCTCTCCACTGTGTCAACTTATAACTAAATCTGAGGGGGGTGCGATGGAGAGGTTCCCATGTCAGTAACGCCAAATTTCGGTGCACTGTCCTAACGGATAAGTTCGTCTTTCATCCCACATTGACTTCTGCCGTTATTTCGCGCATTGTTTCTCTTCTGTTACCACTGACAACTCACGCAGACGCCGTTACGCTCGGTAATTTATTGACGGCCGTCGGCCACTGCGTTGCTTATGGTGAGAGGTAATGCCTGAAATCTGGCATCATTGGCGCAGTCTGGACACTGTGGGTCTCAGAATATTGAATTCCCTAACGATTTTCGAAATGGAATGTCAGTTGCGTCTAGCTCCAACTACCATTCCGTCTACAAAGCGTGTTAACTCCCGTCGTGCGGCCACGGCAACGTTGGAAACCTTTTCACACGAATCACCTGAGTACAAATGATAACTCCGCCAATGCACTGGCCTCTTATAACATGTGTACGTGATACTACCACCATCTGTGTACGTCCATATCGCTATCCCATGACTTGTCACCTGAGTATATATTTCCCCTACATCAATTTTCTCTTCTTCCATTTTCACTCTTGGTGATAGTTCCTCTTCATCGCATATGCTGTCTATGTACTCCATCCATCGATCTGTGTTCAGTACAAGTTTTTCATCCGCTCCTTGTAGTTTAAGACTGATAATGTAACAAAAAAGTTTACCTTGGCGAAAAGCAAATCCATAAGTGGGCATAGTTATGATACATTATTGTTGCATCTCAATCAATAGTTCATTGGGATATAACCGAAAGCAAGAAACTGTCTTTCTAGAGTGCAACACTATTGGCGACAAAGCAGCTGTCACGATGACGAAAGTTGGTGAGCTGGGTTTTAGAATCGTTCCTTATCTTAGCCACCACCAAAATGAAGTGTTTTAAATATACGTCTCTACTGGGATTAATAAGATGAAATTCTCAAGACCATTTACAAAAGTGTCGAATGCACACTAATGTAGCGCTGTGGAGAGACACTCGGGATTCGTATCCGGAACGACGGCCGTTCGAATTCCATCCTGTTTTATGTTTTCCTTGGTTCCCTACATCATTTACATCAGTTACCCTAATGGTTCCACCGAGCGAGGTGGCGCAGTGTTTAGCGTACTCGACTCGCACTTGGGAAGACGACGGTTGAAATGCGCGTCGGACCATCCTGATTTTAGTTTTCTTTAATTTCGCTAAATCGCTCCATGCAGATGCCGGGATGGTTCCTCTGAAAGGCCATGGCCGAGTTTCTTCTCCATCCTTGACAATCCGAGTTTGTGCTCCGTGCCTAATGAACTCGATGTCGACGGGACGTTAAACCCCATCTTTTTTCCCAGTGGTTCCTTCGCAAGGGGCAAATCCGATTTCCTTCTACCCGCGCTTGCGTTCCATCTCTGATTTCCTCGTTATCGACAGGGCTTTAAATTAATATTCTATACCAATATCTTCAATTTATTAATACACTCTAAGACAAAAAATGCACCATGAAGGAATTACCCAAATGGGAAGGAAATCGGTAAATGTGGTGTACTAGGTGCGACAATAAAGTAATGAGACTGATTTTCTTTGCAAGATGTGGCAACCCTGCAGGCTTGCTTAGGCACAATATCTTTGACCTTGGCCTATAAGCTGCTTCTAGTCCAAGCGACACATCGATGCAACTGCTCAGTCGTGAGTTGTGCTATAATAAGTTAACACATGTTTGTGTCTCTCGTCGTGGAAATGGAACCGCATAATATTGTGCAACGGTATGGCATTTCTTTTTGCGTTAAGTTGGGTGAAAACGCGGCGACAACTTATGATAAGCTTCAGAAGGCTTTTGGAGAGGAGGTTATGTCAGGAGCTCAAGTTTTTCATTGGCATAAAACGTTTAGTGAAGGCAGAACGAATGTTGAAGATGAAGACCGCAGTGGACGACCATCAAGCTCTTTGATTCCAAGGGAATTGTTCATAAAGATTGGATGCCTCCTGGACAAACAGTTAACCAATATTACTAAAAAGAAATTTTAGAGTTGTTCGTGTCCGTGCCAACATTGCTGATAATTGGATTCTGCATCACGATAATGCGCCATCCCATGCTGCTCTGTCAGTACAGCAATTTTTAATCTTAAAACAAATTTCAGTACTACCACAGCCACCTCATTCACCAGATATCGCTCCATGCGACTTTTTTCTATTTCCATGAGTCAAAACGCTGGTCAAGGGACACCATTATCAAACAACACGAGACGTCCAAAAAGCTGTGACGAGGGTCTTGGAGGATATTACAGAAGATGAGTTCCAGAAATGTTACCATCAATGGCAGAGGAGCTGGAAAAAGTGTGTGCAATCAGAAGGGAACTACTTTGAAGGAGACAACACTAAACTTGACTAAAACGGTAAGCAAAATTTTTTCACATCAGTCTCATTACTTTATTGTCGCACGTCGTACATGAACAGAAAAACAAGTAATTACAGTTTCCAAACAATTCCATGATTTATTCAAAACAAGTGCTTCACTGATTGAGCAGGTCACTATCGCTTTGGCCTACCTCTGGTCTTATGCATCAGTTATTCGGTTTGGCATTGATTGATGGAGTTACTGGGTGTCTTTCTGAGAGACTTCGTGGCAAATTCTGTCCAGCTGGCGCGTTAGATACTAAAAATCTCGAAATGGTTGGAGGGCACTGGCCAAAATTCTCTAGACGTGCTCAGTGGGTGAGAGATTCGGTGACCTTGCTGGTCAAGGTAGGTTTTGGGAAGCATGATGAAAATCAGTAAAAACTCTCGCAGCTGTCCAGAGCGTCTCCAGACATGTCTTCGGCCTGGAATCTCATTGACTGGAGTACAGTTCTCTTGAATTATGAGTTACGCTTAAAACTGAGCCCCGATGACCAGCGAAAACGTGTCTCGAGACGCTCCTGGCAACGATGGAATACCAAGCCGACTGTCGTCCGTCATACTGCCCGACAATGGGGAGTGGCAGTCTGTGGTGCCATTCCATTTCATAACAGATCAGACAGCACTGGTTGTCATGCACGACACCTTTACAGGACAGCGCACTTTCATGTCGGCGAGAGTTTTTACTGGTCGTCTTCGTGCTTGCCAAACCCTACCTTGGCCAGCAAGGTCCCAGGATCCCTCCCCAATTGAGAGCATTTGGAGTATTGTGAGTAGAGCCTTCCAAAACCGCAGCACCATAACATATCCTTCCCCGTTCTTCACTGTTGGTACTAGAGATTTGTTGTTGTTTTGGTCTTCAGTCCTGAATCTGGTTTGATGCAGCTCTCGATGCTACCCTACCCTGTGCAAGCTGCTTCATCTCCCAGTACGTACTGCAGCCTAAATCCTTCTGAATCTGCTTAGTCTATTCATCTCTTGCTCTCCCTCTCTACTTTTACCCTCCACGCTGCTCTCCAATACTAAATTGACGATCCCTTGATGCCTCAGAACATGTCCTACCAACCGATCCCTTCTTCTAGTCAAGTTGCGCCACAAACTCCTCTTCTCCCCAATTCTGTTCAATACCTCCTCATAAGTTATGTGATCTATCCATCTAACCTTAAGCATTCTTCTGTAGCACCACATTTCGAAAGCTTCTATTCTCTTCTTGTCCGAACTATTTATCGTCCATGTTTCACTTCCATACATGGTTACACTCCATACAAATACTTTCAGAAACGACTTCCTGACTCTATGTTAACAAATTTCTCTTCTTCATAAACGCTTTCCTTGCCATTGCCAGTCTACATTTAATATCCTCTGCACTTCGACCATCATCAGTTATTTTGCTCCCCAAATAGCAAAACTCCTTTACTACTTTAAGTGTCTCATTTCCTAATCTAATTCCCTCAGAATCACCCGACTTAATTAGACTACATTCCATGATCCTCGTTTGGCTTTTGTTGATGTTCATCTTATATCCTCCTTTCAAGACACTGTCCATTCCGTTCAACTGCTCTTCCAAGTCTTTGCTGTCTCTGACAGAATTACTTATTTCTTCTCCATGGATTTTAATACCTAGTTTTTTGTTTCCTTTATTGCTTGCTCAGTATACAGATTGAATAACATCGGGGAGAGACTACAACCCTGTCTCACTCCCTTCCCAACCACTGCTAAGGTAAGAGGTCCGCCAGTCTCGATTACCTACTTGTTTCACTTCGATTTCAGTTCTCTTTTCCTTTTGTTTCCTTCCTTTTTTAGTGCGTTTCTTCTCCTCTTGTTTTGCCTCTGTATGTGAGGATTTGTAACTGCGTCAGGTCTGTGTCTTTTAGCCGTTCTCCTTGTTCGCTGTCCGTCTTCGTCCCTTCACCGCATGTGTTCCTGTTTCTATGCGTTTGGGCGCTGATGACCACGCTGTTTAGCGCCCGAAAACCTCAAAACACACACACACACACACACACACACACACACACACACACATACACACACACACACCCTTTCGTGCCCCTCGACTCTTATAACTGCCATCTGGTTTCTGTAAAAATTGTAAATAGCCATTCGTTCCCTGTATTTTACCCCTACCACCCTCAGAATTTGAAAGAGAGTATTCCAGTCAACATTGTCGAAAGCTTTCTCTAAGTCGACAAATGCTAGAAACGTAGGTTTGCCTTTCCTTAATCTTTCTTCTAAGATAAGTCGTAAGGTCAGTATTGTCTCACGTGTTCCAACATTTCTACGGAATCCAAACTGATCTTCCCTGAGGTCGGCTTCTACCAGTTTTTCAATTCGTCTGTAAAGAATCCGCGTTAGTATTTTGCAGCCGTGACTTATTAAACTGATAGTTCGATAATTTTCACATCTGTCAACACCTGCTTTCTTTGGGATTGGGATTATTATATTCTTCTTGAAGTCCGAGGGTATTTCGCCTGTCTCATACATCTTGCTCACCAGATGGTAGATTTTTGTTAGGCCTGGCTCTCCCAAGGCCGTCAGTAGTTCTAATGGAATGTTGTCTACTCCCGGGGTCTTGTTTCGACTCAGTTCTTTCAGTGCTTTGTCAAACTCTTCACGCAGCGGCGTATTCCTATTTCATCTTCATCTACATCCTCTTCCATTTCCATAATATTGTCCTCAAGTAGATCGCCCTTGTATAGACCCTTATACTCCTTCCACCTTTCTGGTTTCCCTTCTTTGCTTAGAACTGGGTTTCCATCTGAGCTCTTAATATCCAGGTACTAGGGATTCTGGCTAGTACTAGAGATAATGTCAGGTAAACCCAAATCCTGCCATCGGATTGTCACAGGGTACAGCGTGATCCATTTCTCATTTTTGAGTACGAAATGTGTTGCTTATGAGAAGCTACTCGACCATTCGTAGTGTTAGCTGAAATGCTGGAAGCACTTTGGAACTAACGAGTAATGCCTTCCGGTGATTTGATACGACATTTTAAAAGCACCCTCAGCAATGGACGACACTCTCTGTCGGGCAGTACATGATGTCAGCCTGATCGTGGGTATCTGTGGTTGTTCCTTCACGTTTCCACTTCACACTCACATCATTAACATTCGATTGGACTGCTTTATAATGGTTGAACTGTGCCTGATGGTTTTGTTACTCAGGTGACATCCAGCTACTAGTTCACGTTATAAATCACTGAGACCACATGACAGTCGCATTCTGCTGTTGCTGCTTCTCCCCTGACAGCAGGATAGTTCCTGCTATCATTTATACTGGCGGAAGAAAGACTGGGGTTTAACATCCCGTCGACAGCGCGGTGTTAGAGAAGGAGCACAAGCTCGGATTAGGACACTGTCGGGAAGGAAATCAGCCACGCACTTTTCAAAGGAACCACTCGCAATTTGCCTGGAGCAGTCTGGGAAAATCACGAAAAATCTAAATGAGGATGGTCGGACGAGGATTTGAACCGAATGCGAGTCCAGTGTGCTTGCCACTGCGCCACCTTGCTCGTTCTTTTTTTCTGGCTGGTCTGCCTCTCACGGCACCTAGTGATCAGTTCCATAGGTCAATTGCTTAGGGCTGTCGGGATACCGTGGATCAGCTATATGCTAACAGACTTATTGGCAACAGCGACGGGTACTGACCTTCCCACGGAGGACAGAGCGGCATGAAATGCGCGGGCTCCTTGAGTGTGAGCAGGGCGATGTCGTAGTCGTTCCCTGCCGTAGTGTAGCGCTCGTGAACGTCCGCTCGGGCCACGTCGTAGATCTTCCTCGTGTTCTGGTTGACGCACTGGTTAGACATCCCCAGCGCGACCTTATACTTCTTGTCGTTGGGAACACCTTCCAGTCTGCAACGAGAGATTTTAGCCCAAACACCGAGTTAATGGATCTACAAAGAACACCTGATGTATTTGAGTAAGTTTTGTTGGAAAATGAGGATATAATGACATAATTCCTGATCAAGCCGCTTTGAGTTATGTAAATAGCCAAACGTGACGTCATGAGAATACCGTAAGCTGGAGTTACTTTGACCCTCTGCAGGTAACTTTAGCCCACTGACAGGAAAAGGGTTTAAACTTTTTTCTCGCTAATATTACGTAAGAAGCATTGCGTAAACAAGGCAGTATGCATTTACAATGTGTCAATAATGAGGTTTAAATGGCTCTGAGCACTATGGGACTTAACATCTATGGTAATCAGTTCCCTAGGACTTAGAACTACTTAAACCTAACTAACCTAAGGACATCACACAACACCCAGTCATCACGAGGCAGAGAAAATCCCTGACCCCACAGGGAATCGAACCCGGGAACCCGGGCGTGGGAAGCGAGAACGCTACCGCACGACCACGAGCTGCGGACCAATAATGAATAGAAGGCTGTGAGTTCCATGAAATAATATCGTGTTGACAGCACTGGACTCAGTGTTGATCATGAATATTTTCACAGCTATTACATTCCAATAAATTCTACCTCTGTATTTTAGATCAGTTAAGCTGAAGATACAGTGAGTGTAGTCTTGCGACCTGTCTGTATTAGGCAAGGGAGAGAAACTAACATTTGTGTGAACTTCAGTTTAGGCAATACATTTAACACATGTGTGTAATGGTGAACATTTTTGCAAAATATTGTATTACTTTATCCCGGGTGAAAGTAATCCTAATAAGATGACGAAGTGGTGACAATGGTGATTCTGAAAGTTTCTCTGATGTGTAAGATGATGTCCAGAACGACAAAATATTGAAAGATAAATTAGTGACTGGGTAATAGGACATAGTTTTATATGATAAAGAAGAATATTCCGGAATTCGACTGTGGTGATTGATGAGGGAGGCAAAGAAAACTGGAGAGTTGCATGGGAAAGAAATAAGTCCTCTCGCAAACGGTCAGAAGAAAAAGGTAAACTACCTTATCCTTGGTACGATTTAATAAGAATTATCAGTCCATTGTTGTTGTTGTTGTGGTCTTCAGTCCTGAGACTGGTTTGATGCAGCTCTCCATGCTACTCTATCCTGTGCAAGCTTCTTCATCTCCCAGTACCTACTGCAACCTACATCCTTCTGAATCTGCTTAGTGTATTGATCTCTTGGTCTCCCTCTACGATTTTTACCCTCCACCCTGCCCTCCAATGCTAAATTTGTGATCCCTTGATGCCTCAAAACATGTCCTACCAACCGATCCCTTCTTCTAGTCAAGTTGTGCCACAAACTTCTCTTCTCCCCAATCCTATTCAATACCTCCTCATTAGTTACGTGATCTACCCACCTTATCTTCAGCATTCTTCTGTAGCACCACATTTCGAAAGCTTCTATTCTCTTCTTGTCCAAACTGGTTATCGTCCATGTTTGACTTCCATACATGGCTACACTCCATACAAATACTTTCAGAAACGACTTCCTGACACTTAAATCTATACTCGATGTTAACAAACTTCTCTTCTTCAGAAACGATTTCCTTGCCATTGCCAGTCTACATTTTATATCCTCTCTACTTCGACCATCATCAGTTATTTTACTCCCTAAATAGCAAATCTCCTTTACTACTTTAAGTGTCTCATTTCCTAATCTAATCCCCTCAGCATCACCCGATTTAATTTGACTACATTCCATTATCCTCGTTTTGCTTTTGTTGATGTTCATCTTATATCCTCCTTTCAAGACACTGTCCATTCCGTTCAACTGCTCTTCCAAGTCCTTTGCTGTCTCTGACAGAATTACAATGTCATCGGCAAACCTCAAAGTTTTTACTTCTTCTCCATGAATTTTAATACCTACTCCGAATTTTTCTTTTGTTTCCTTTACTGCTTGCTCAATATACAGATTGAATAACATCGGGGAGAGGCTACAACCCTGTCTCACTCCTTTCCCAACCACTGCTTCCCTTTGATGCCCCTCGACTCTTATAACTGCCATCTGGTTTCTGTACAAATTGTAAATAGCCTTCCGCTCCCTGTATTTTACCCCTGCCACCTTCAGAATTTGAAAGAGAGTATTCCAGTTAACGTTGTCAAAAGCTTTCTCTAAGTCTACAAAAGCTAGAAACGTAGGTTTGCCTTTTCTTAATCTTTCTTCTAAGATAAGTCGTAAGGTTAGTATTGCCTCACGTGTTCCACCATTTCTACGGAATCCAAACTGATCCTCCCCGAGGTCCGCTTCTACCAGTTTTAGTCCATTACGACTAACAAAACATGGCTACTTTCAAGTGCTGGAGCTTCAGTAATTTGCGTAATGAGGCTCATATACGTACTATACAATATTCGTAACGTATTAGATATTCAATTTTGCATATAGTTACCGTAGTGTAATATTTAATTTGAAAATTAATTAGTCAGTTGGTGAAATGTACTACATTTGTATATTACCGTGTCACTTTGTGAATAAAGTTTAATATTTCCTGTCCTTGCATTCAAAATTTAGTATTTTATTTGTTCCTCATGCTCCTGAATGTCTACTCCAAAAATATTCGTTGAGTTTACTTTGCCCCAACATCACATCATCACTTTTTCGTGAAGAAATGACTCAGTAGGTCAAAGTAGCCCCGAATGTGGGTAACAATTTCCCACTTTTTTATGGCGCCACAGCAACATAAGTGATGTATTTTGTTTTGTATATGTTTTAATTGGTGGTACAATTCTTTTACCACACTACAGGCGTATTTGAGTTTTTCTCTATGACACTATTCTCTCTTTCTTGCCACTAAAAAACTACACACAAAAATGGAATGAAGTAATCCTGGTTTACGGCATACATAAAAAAGCATGTGGAAGTAGGAGGACTGCGGAATTTCTAATTTCCATCGACCCAAAGAGAAACTGCGAGAAACGTTTGTCCTCGACGAGACAGTAAGTGACTTTTGACAAGAGACGCGGCGGGTGATAAGGCAGCCCGATAATTCCAGGAACGCCAAGCAATTACCTTAGTTTGCAGAACTAACCAGCGGCAGGCCGAAATGAGGACAGTCGGGGAAACATTTCTCACGGAACATATTTTAGTTCCAGTGATTCTAAACGAACGTAGAACTTACTTCAGCAATATATGAGACACCATAAATGGATGACCCATTGATTCGCGCGGAAGCAGATGGCCGTGCTTTGCTTACCGCAACTTAGACCTGAGGAGGAGAAGGGTGTATTGATAACCATTGTGTGCTCATGAAATCTTACAATTATATCAGTTTTCATATTAATAAAGAGCGCTGAGTGGACTGTTAAGTAACATTTCATTCGTTTTGAGCTGACTTTCTGTACTAAACCTTGTCCCAGCAAAGTAACTAACTTTTGAAGTTGAAAAAAAGCCTCTAAATTTAATACTGGACTCATATACATTTTCTTGTGTCCTTGTTCACGTTGTAAAATCTCTCTGTTCTGTTTTTAACTATGTATTTTGTACATTTCTGCCATAAAAAAATAATTAGTCCTCGAAATTTTGATTTGTTTCTGTGAACGCCTTAACTTTCACCATGTCTCTTATACAGCATGCTCCACCACATCTGTTGTATCATATTTATCCATAACTTGTTTTAACATAAATAAACATAATTTACCTTGAAAATATGCCATTCTCTTCCTACAATATCTCAATGAAAATTATATCCTAAAGTATAGAGCAGTAATAAAGAAACAAGGTGTTGCCTGTTAAAATGATAGCTTCGGGGACTATGCTGAAGTCAGAGGAAAATACGTCAGCTTGACGTAAAGATTTGAAGTATAGAATCAAGAGAAAACGAGTAAATATTCTGAAACTGACAAATAAAACCGAACAATTTATCGGCTTGGGAGACCGAAAATATTCTGATCTTGGGATTAAGTGAAACTAAGGGGAACAGAATCGAAATAATAAAACAGAGTGGATTACAGACTGTGTTGTCCAAAAAATGTAGTAAAGCTGAAGAATGGAGCGAAATATGTCTTTCATAAAAATATGGTTTCTTTTATACAGGTTCAATTTGTTAGTGAAAGCATAATCAAGTCCCTCCCCCCCACTTCCCCCTTGAACCATGGACCTCGCCGTTGGTGGGGAGGCTTTCGTACCTCAGGGATACAGATGGCCGTACCGTAGGTACAACCTCAACGGAGGGGTATCTGTTGAGAGGCCAGACAAACGTGTGGTTCCTGAAGAGGGGCAGCAGCCTTTTCAATAGTTGCAGGGGCAACAGTCTGGATGATTGACTGATCTGGCCCTGTAACACTAAGCAAAACGGCCTTGCTGTACTGGTACTGCGAACGGCTGAAAGCAAGGAGAAACTACAGCCGTAATTTTTCCTGAGGGCATGCAGCTTTACTGTATGATTAAATGATGAAGGCGTCCTCTAGGGTAAAATATTCCGGAGGTAAAATAGTCCCCCATTCGGATCTCCAGGCGGGGACTACTCAGGAGGACGTCGTTATCACGAAAAAGAAAACTGGCGTTCTACGGATCGGAGCGTGGAATGTTAGATCCCTTAATCGGGCAGGTAGATTAGAAAATTTAAAAAGGGAAATGGATAGGTTAAAGTTAGATATAGTGGGAATTAGTGAAGTTCGGTGGCAGGAGGAACAAGACTTTTGGTCAGGTGATTACAGGGTTATAAATACAAAATCAAAACGGGGTAATGCAGGAGTAGGTTTAATAATGAATAAAAAAATAGGAGTGCGGGTAAGCTACTACAAACAGCATAGTGAACGCATTATTGTGGCCAAGATAGACACGAAGCCCACGCCTACAACAGCAGTACAAGTTTATATGCTAACTAGCTCTACAGATGATGAAGAAATTGATGAAATGTATGATGAGACAAAAGAAATTATTCAGGTAGTGAAGGGAGACGAAAATTTAGTAGTCATAGGCGATTGGAATTCGAGAGTAGGAAAAGGGAGAGAAGGAAACATAGTAGGTGAATACGGATTGGAGGTAAGAAATGAAAGAGGAAGCCGTCTGGTAGAATTTTGCACAGAGCATCTCTTTCAAATTCTGTGGGTGGTAGGGGTAAAATACAGGGAACGAATGGCCATTTACAATTTGTACAGAAACCAGATGGCAGTTATAAGAGTCGAGGGGCACGAAAGGGAAGCAGTGGTTGGGAAGGGAGTGAGACAGGGTTGTAGTCTCTCCCCGATGTTATTCAATCTGTATACTGAGCAAGCAGTAACGGAAACAAAAGAAAAATTCGGAGTAGGTATTAAAATCCATGGAGAAGAAATAAAAACGTTGAGGTTCGCCGATGACATTGTAATTCTGTCAGAGACAGCGAAGGACTTGGAAGAGCGGAATGGATAGTGTCTTGAAAGGAGGGTATAGGATGAACATCAACAAAAGCAAAACGAGGATAATGGAAT
Organism: Schistocerca serialis cubense; assembly: GCF_023864345.2. Classification (NCBI taxonomy): domain Eukaryota; kingdom Metazoa; phylum Arthropoda; class Insecta; order Orthoptera; family Acrididae; genus Schistocerca; species Schistocerca serialis. Next base: position 626,843,326 of record NC_064642.1, on the reverse strand, counting down.
GTAGTGGAATTAAGCTGAGTGATACTGAGGGAATTAGATTAGGAAATGAGACACTTAAAGTAGTAAAGTTTTGCTATTTGAGGAGCAAAATAACTGATGATGGTCGAGGTGGAGAGGATATTGTGGTGTCACCGCCAGACACCACACTTGCTAGGTGGTAGCTTAAATCGGCCGCAGTCCAATTAGTACATGTCGGACCCGCGTGTCGCCACTGTGTGATCGCAGACCTAGCGCCACCACAAGGCAGGTCTCGAGATACGGACGAGCACTCGCCCAGTTGTACGGACGACATTGCTAGCGACAATACGGACGAAGCCTTCCTCTCATTTGCCGAGAGTCAGTTAGAATAGCCTTCTGCTAAGTCCATGGCTACGACCTAGCAAGGCGCTAATTGTAACAGTGCATGTATCTTATGAGTCTCATTTGTATAGTCACGAGGGATGTATCATAAGGAGTGAATAAAGTTAAGTATATTCCAGCTACGTACTTTTCTTGCTACCATTCAATAGTTATCCTGTTCCAGACTTCACGCCCATCTGCGTTAGATAGCGTGCCTATCGGCCCCCTCAAAATAACACTGTGTCGGCACTTCTGACGACACATCATTTGGCGACGACGGAAAAGGGTTTTGTTCTTTCTAATTGCTTACATTTATTTGTGTCATGGTTTCGCCAGATGTACTGTCCGAATTTTATAGCTTGCAGAATCAGCAGACGCAGGCGTTATTGGATGCCCTTGCACAGCTTGTCCAGGGTCAACGTGCCATTCAAACCGATGCGGCAGCCGCCGCTTCACCGCTACCGCAGCCACACCATGCCGTTGCACCGCCGTTTCGCAGTTTTAATGAGGAATGGTCCCGACAGTTCGCCTTTCATCTAGCCGCCTACAGAATTCAAGGTTATGAGCGGCAGCCGTTTTTGCTTTCTTGTGTCGGTGTGTCCACCTACCATGTGATAGTGAAATTGTTTCCCCGACGCGACGTAGCAACTCTGTCCTACGAAGAAATTTTGTCTGCTTTAGATGCCTATTTCAAAGAAACAGTTAATGTGGTTGCAAAACGGTATACGTTTTTTCGTACAAAACGTACGGCCGGTCAAACTAATAGGGAGTGGGTAGCAACATTGCAAGGACTTACTAGGGACTGTGCCTTTGAATGTGACTGTGGCCTTTCTTATTCAGATACAATGGTGCGTGATGCAATTGCACAGAACGTTTCTGATGTTCGCATACGGGAGCAAATTTTGAAACTAGTAAATCCCTCCCTTCAACAAGTGATAGACATATTGGATAGACAAGACACACTTGACTGTGCTCAGGAATCTTTTGAAACTTCGCCAGCCGTGTGTAACATTAACCGGCCCGCTGGACGCGCTGCGCGGCCCGGTAACCAGCCCTCGCGTACTTCGACGCAGCTGCCGCCGCGCGCTAAGCCAAGTGTGCCGCGCCAGCACACAAATGCAGTGAAATCATGCCCGCGGTGTGCTACTCGACATTCGCGTGAACATTGCCCATCACGCCAAGCTATTTGCTTTTTCTGCAATAGGAAGGGACATGTTCAAAGTGTTTGCCAGAAAAAGCTCAGTTCAGACAATCACAACCATTCCAGGCCCTTTGCTTCGCGCCGGAATCGAACCAAGGAACCTCAGGCTCGTGGACCTTCGCCCATGGACATTCATGTAGTTAATTCCACTTCGTCCAGTGACACTTTCTCACATAGTGACTGTGTTCGTCCCACAAAAAGTGTTCGTCGACGTCGCCGGAAATCACGTCAATTAGCAAGTGATTCTGTACCCGTGTCTGTTCAAATTGACCAAAACAGTCGCTCTTGTCGTCAGCAGGACAATAAACTTTTTGTAGATTTGGACTTTAATGGCACGGTCATTCCATTCCAACTCGATACCGGAGCTGCAGTTTCATTGCTCAATCACGACACGTACAAACAACTGGGCAAACCTCCGTTGCGTTCCGCAAATGTTAAGCTAACCACATATTCAGGACAGAAAATTCCTGTGTTAGGACAGTGCAGCCTTCTTGCAACATACAAGGGACAAACAAAACTGGTGTCATTTTACGTTCTTCGTTCTTCTTCTGCAGTGAACTTGTTTGGTTTCGATTTATTTCAATTGTTTAGCATGTCTATAGTAAATCAGGTCCTATCAGTGACTCAGACTGTGCCTCCAGACAGTGTTTCTAGCGTTTGTGAAGAATTTGCAGACATTTTGCACCGGGCCTTGGTTGCGCTAAAAACTATGAAGCACATTTGGAACTGAAAGTAAACGTGCAACCGAAATTTTTCAGAGCGCGTAATGTTCCCCACGCATTGCGTGATGAGGTCGCAAGAACATTAAACGATCTCGAATCACAAGGTGTGAGTGAATGTGCACAATGCCTCTTCCATTTCAGCTCCGCTTCGTCGCTTACGCCGTACACGTGTTCCGTTTCTCTGGACGACGGAATGCGTACGCGCCTTTCGCCAGTTGTAATCGGCGTTGCTTTCTCATACTTGCCTTACGCTTTCGATCCCCGGAAGCCCCTTTTATTGATGGTAGATGCATCGGATTTCGGGATCGGTGCTGTGCTTGCGCACAAAGTTGGCTCGCATGATCGCCCTATTGCCTTTGCGTCCAAATTGCTCTCGTCTGCGCAAAGAAATTATTCCCGGATAGAGAAAGAGGCTTTGGCTCTCGTCTTTGGTGTTATTAAGTTCCATGATTTCTTGTATGGTCGTCACTTCACCATCATCACAGACCACAAACCTTTGACGTCGCAGGGCGCGTTCTTCGCTGCCTCGGCCGCGCGATGTATTTGGTTTTGGGGGCCTCTGGTGAGGTGCGTCGGCATCTCAATCAGCTGCGCCTCTGTCTTCGCACGGGTTCTGCCGCTCCCCGTCTGCTTTCAGCGACGGTGCCGTCCGGTCAGCGCCCTGGGGACCCATCTACTGGCTCGCCTCATCCCCAGGTGTTACCGACGATGCCTTCCATTTTGCTCCATGGCGACGTGCCGCCGCAGCCGCCGCCGCCGCCGCCGCCGCCTGTTCTCCCGCCGGCGCCGCCCGCATTCGACGCTTCGCTGCAGCCGCCAAGCGCCTCCCCGGATCACGCGCCGCCGATCGCTTCCCGTGACCAGGTGTCCTCCGCCATGGACCTCTTGCCCGCTCCGGACCACATGGCGTCTTCGCGCGTCGGGTACCCCGACGCAATGGAGGTCGACCCTTCGGCCCCTCCTGTTTCTTTACGGGCGCATACACCGCATGTTGACGTGCACCCTGGACTAGGTTTTCAGGCGTTTCCTAGCTCCCCTCGGACCGAATGGCCGGGTGCGGGTGGCACAGCCTCGCCTGTTGTTAGGCTCCCCACCTCATCGCATACGTCAACATGGGGTCCTCCCCACGGCGGGCGGAAGCCTTATAACACGACCGTTCGCCGATTTGCGGGGGAGGAATGTGGTGTCACCGCCAGACACCACACTTGCTAGGTGGTAGCTTAAATCGGCCGCGGTCCCGACAATACGGACGAAGCCTTCCTCTCATTTGCCGAGAGTCAGTTAGAATAGCCTTCTGCTAAGTCCATGGCTACGACCTAGCAAGGCGCCAATTATAACAGTGCATGTATCTTACGAGTCTCATTTGTATAGTCACGAGAGATGTATAACAAGGAGTGAATAAAGTTAAGTATATTCCAGCTACGTACTTTTCTTGCTACCATTCAATAGTTATCCTGTTCCAGACTTCACGCCCGTCTGCGTTAGATAGCGTGCCTATCGGCCCCCTCAAAATAACACTGTGTCGGCACTTCTGTCGACACATCAGATATAAAATGTAGACTGACAATGGCAAGGAAAGCGTTTCTGAAGAAAAGAATTTTGTTAACATCGAGTATAGATTTAAGCGTCAGGAAGTCGTTTCTGAAAGTATTTGTATGGAGTGTAGCCATGTATGGAAGTGAAACATGAACGATAAATAGTTTGGACAAGAACAGGACGGAAGCTTTCGAAATGTGGTGCTACAGAAGAATGCTGAAGATTAGATGAGTAGATCACGTAACTATTGAGGAGGGATTGAATAGAATAGTGGAGAAGAGGAGTTTGTGGTACAACTTGACAAGAAGAAGAAACCGGTTGGTAGGACACGCTCTGAGGCGTCAAGGGATCACAAATTTAGCATTGGAGGCCAGCGTGGAGGGAAAAAGTCGTAGAGGGAGACCAAGAGATGTATACACTAAGCAGATTCAGAAGGATGTAGGTTGCAGTAAGGACTGGGAGATGAAGCTTGCACAGGATAGAGTATCATGGAGAGCTGCATCAAACCAGTCTCAGGACTGAAGAGCACAACAACAACAACGTAATCACGTCGTTCACAGACCGTGAACTAAATTCGCACCCCACTAGACGGAGCTATAAAAAAATTGGGAGATGATATTTACAGTGCAAATATTTCAGTGGGTGATTTTAGTGTACAGGCTTGTTCACAATGAACAAGACATGAACTCACACTGATTCCTCTGGTATGGAAATAAGAGAAAGAAACAACGCAGAGTAAGATCGTTAACTAAATTTGTGTAGAAAAATAACACTTGGGTCAAGAAAGCGAATACTCAGAAAATCACAGAATACAACTGCGATAATGAAACCGCTACACATAGATTGTATAATCTCATCTTACGAGGAACGGGAAACAGCGAATGGAAAATCATTATATTAGTTCCACTTCTTGTTGAGAAGATAACTTCCAGAAGTGATAAAAAGCATCTCAATACGTGAAGAGCATGGTACCGAAAATGGCTGGAGTCAGACTCAACACGTATAGTATGTGGACGACAGAGACGAATACGGAAACCTAGAGACCATCTAATGGAATGAGAACGTTGGAAAAAAAATGGCTCTGAGCACTATGGGATTTAACATCTGAGGTCATCAGTCCCCTAGAACTTAGAACTACTTAAACCTAACTAACCTAAGGACATCATACACATCCATGCCCAAGGCAGGATTCGAACCTGCGACCGTAGCAGTCGCGCGGTTCCGCACTGAAGCGCCTAGAACCGCTTGGCCACCGCGGCCGGCGAACGTTGGAAAAGCTGTCTGGGATAGGCAATGTACCAAAACAGTCTTTCATCAATTAAGAACTCAAGGAATCAAAGTGAAATGCAGGAGAACTGAGTGTCTGTAAGAAAGCAATTATTAAGTACATGTATTCAACAGCAAAGCAGAGTTGAATGGGAGGGCTTGCAAGTAGAGTAACACAAGACAAGATTTAAAAAAGCTGTAGAGCATAAGGGAGAACAGAAGAACGGATAAAGAGTCTCCAAAAAACAGAACTTCCGTGATGAACTGACTCGAGACGAGGAGCTAATACTACAAGGATTGAAAATCAAATTCGACATGATGCTGAACCGCAAACAGATTGATGAATTGCACGTTGATGATTCTGAGAGTATAAATGCAGGTACTTCGATCTAGTTGGAGGTGGAGGCAGCAGTAAGTAAACTGAAAAATCAAGGTAGCTAGGCCAGCTAAATCCAGTATTCACTCGATCAAAGAACTATAAGAGATTGGTCAGCAATGGCTTTACTAACTGCTCGACAGAGTGTGAGACACTACTTTTCACATAGTGATTGAAAGCAGGGAATCATTATGATGTTATTTAAAAAGGTTATGGGAAGAAGTACACCTACTAAAGAAAGGAACTTCGCTGCCTCTTGACCTGGAAATCTAGCAGTTAGTGCTTAACGGCAGAAAGGGAAACCTGTTAAGCCAATACTCAGGGAGAAACTGCATGGCCTTAGACTACTTAAGTCAACTATTAATGCTGTTTTTGCAACAAGTACGCTTTTTGCGAAGTACTACGAGAAAACATATTTATTCTGTCTCTCTGAAAGTCTATAACGCATACTATCATCTCTTAGGCATATATGGAAATGCTTTATACTCGATAAAGGATCTGAGTACAATACAGCAAAAATTCGAAGGTTGTATGTATCTCCAACAAGGAGATTTTCAAACTCCAGACCGATGCACGTACCATTAACTACGTCCGTTTTATTGAATCCATCTTATGTAATCGCCTATTCCTTGTCACTGTTAACATTACCCAATTCCCGTACCTACCATTCCACAGCAGGTGTGTATTGAGGCTCCATTTTCTCTCCTCTCCTATATCTCCCCTACACTGCCGACATTCCCTAACCACCTCTGTTAGTCTATCTTCTACGCTATACTAATGACTCAGTTTACCTCACCCTCTATCCTACACTCCAGAAATCAAAACGATGTCTCCAACTCCTCTTCAATTAGTTTTCCTCGTGGTACAGACAGTGGTTCCTCAAGTTCATTCCTTCCAACACACAGACAAGAAATATAATACAAACCATCCTCAGCTTTGACCTCCATGATTCTTGCCTCATCAGTTACAGCTATCCTATCCAGCTAACCATTACACTAAAAATTTTTGGACTAACCTTCGATCGCAACTATGATGGACCCTTTATGGGTCAAAACTACCAACAGCCCAAAAATGGGCAGATTGTACCCCTCCACTACACTCCGCACCTACAAAACCTTAATTCGACCCATCCTCTCTCATGCATACGATGTATGGATGTCCGCCCCTACAAAGTTTCATCAGTCTTTCCAAAGCCTTGAACGTCAAGCACTCTGTCTTAACTTTGTGTGGCTGTTTACCCTCCGCCATGACGATCATCTACCACCTCACCAAAAGCCAACACTTTTTCATCCATTTTGATTACCTCCGCATTTCTACGACAAGACTAAACGAGACCCCAATAACCCCATTATTTCCCCTCTGATCACCAAACCTGGTATGTTGCCGTACCTTTAAAAAGACATCTCACCATCTCTACCCCTACACACACTCCATATCCTGTCCCAATGCGACTTAACCGATTTCCTCTCCCAGACAATGAAATCCGATTCGATATTTATCCATTCAACCAACCATAACTCTTCCCCACCTATCTCACTGCACATCAGGGTCTCCCGCCCCTCCTGCTTCTTCCCTTTCTATCTGTCCCTATCCCTCTGCCTCCTGATACCACGGCCCCCCTCCTCCCCCCCCCTCCTCCACGGTCAAATTACTCTTGTCTTCCCGCTCGTCGTCGCACTACCACCCAAACACACACTTTCATTTCCACTGATAATATTCAATGGTCTATACAGGGAGTCCCAGGAGGAATGGGCAATTTTCAGGGATATGACAGAAACGATTATTAAAGCAAAAAAGCCGAGTAAACATGGGATCTAAAATGGATACTTAAAAGATATGAGCACTTGTTCAGTAGAACAGAACTATTTCACATTAGCGAAGATTAACAAGTGCCCACAGATCTTAACGTGCAGATTTTAGAGCCCATGTTTAGTTGAAATTTTGATTCGAATTCATGGGTGAAGAGCGGGATGCTGTACCGCCGGCAGCCCACCCCTCGCTCATATGGGGAGAAGAGTATAAAATAACAATTAAAAAAAACAGAAAAAAACACACCAGCAGACCCAGAAGGCCCATGGCTAAAACGCTGGTTTCATAGTTATTTACAATATGACGCGGTAGCATATACTTAAATCTTTTATGTTTGCAGCGATGTTTGTTTTAATGAAAACGCTCTCTACCAGCACCACTCTGCTTCCGGAGCCGTCTTAGTTTCATTCATCTTTTCATATGCTTACTTTAGAAATCACGAAATGCTTTTGGATATTTTATTATTGGGTATTTATTTTTCCAGCTAAGTGCTTTTCTCTTATCAGGTATTCTTTAACACTTCGGTCTTAAAATACTGTGTAGAATTTTAGAGTTCTGTGATTTAGGTTGCGTAGCTGCCGCTGTATTTTAGAAACAACAAAAGAGAGACGAGAGGTTCTATTTGAACGTTGAAAGAATCAGGAATGTAAAATATCATCATCATAGTCCTGATGTCAGCAGACAGTGTCTATATACTTTATGTTGTGGGTAGAGTGGTTGATGTTGAAAACTGAACAGTGTAGCAGTAGCTACACTCCTGGAAATGGAAAAAAGAACACATTGACACCGGTGTGTCAGACCCACCATACTTGCCCCGGACACTGCGAGAGGGCTGTACAAGCAATGATCACACGCACGGCACAGCGGACACACCAGGAACAGCGGTGTTGGCCATCGAATGGCGCTTGCTGCGCAGCATTTGTGCACCGCTGCCGTCAGTGTCAGCCAGTTTGCCGTGGCATACGGAGCTCCATCGCAGTCTTTAACACTGGTAGCATGCCGCGACAGCGTGGACGTGAACCGTATGTGCAGTTGACGGACTTTGAGCGAGGGCGTATAGTGGGCATGCGGGAGGCCGGGTGGACGTACCGCCGAATTGCTCAACACGTGGGGCGTGAGGTCTCCACAGTACATCGATGTTGTCGCCAGTGGTCGGCGGAAGGTGCACGTGCCCGTCGACCTGGGACCGGACCGCAGCGACGCACGGATGCACGCCAAGACCGTAGGATCCTACGCAGTGCCGTAGGGGACCGCACCGCCACTTCCCAGCAAATTAGGGACACTGTTGCTCCTGGGGTATCGGCGAGGACCATTCGCAACCGTCTCCATGAAGCTGGGCTACGGTCCCGCACACCGTTAGGCCGTCTTCCGCTCACGCCCCAACATCGTGCAGCCCGCCTCCAGTGGTGTCGCGACAGGCGTGAATGGAGGGACGAATGGAGACGTGTCGTCTTCAGCGATGAGAGTCGCTTCTGCCTTGGTGCCAATGATGGTCGTATGCGTGTTTGGCGCCGTGCAGGTGAGCGCCACAATCAGGACTGCATACGACCGAGGCACACAGGGCCAACACCCGGCATCATGGTGTGGGGAGCGATCTCCTACACTGGCCGTACACCACTGGTGATCGTCGAGGGGACACTGAATAGTGCACGGTACATCCAAACCGTCATCGAACCCATCGTTCTACCATTCCTAGACCGGCAAGGGAACTTGCTGTTCCAACAGGACAATGCACGTCCGCATGTATCCCGTGCCACCCAACGTGCTCTAGAAGGTGTAAGTCAACTACCCTGGCCAGCAAGATCTCCGGATCTGTCCCCCATTGAGCAAGTTTGGGACTGGATGAAGCGTCGTCTCACGCGGTCTGCACGTCCAGCACGAACGCTGGTCCAACTGAGGCGCCAGGTGGAAATGGCATGGCAAGCCGTTCCACAGGACTACATCCAGCATCTCTACGATCGTCTCCATGGGAGAATAGCGGCCTGCATTGCTGCGAAAGGTGGATATACACTGTACTAGTGCCGACATTGTGCATGCTCTGTTGCCTGTGTCTATGTGCCTGTGGTTCTGTCAGTGTGATCATGTGATGTATGTGACCCCAGGAATGTGTCAATAAAGTTTCCCCTTCCTGGGACAATGAATTCACGGTGTTCTTATTTCAATTTCCAGGAGTGTATTTACATTGATAAATAACTTCTTTGCAAGAATGTACAAACGAAAGGGTAGTCTATACTAAAGATAATCAGAGTGATGTTGCGATGTTGTTTACAGACTGATCTTGTGTTCAGGAGAATGGAAACTCTCATCCGCATTGGGCACTCGTGATTCAGTTTTTTCGTGGTTTACTTGAATTACCTCATGCAAATACCAATACTATAAGGCCACGGCCGACTGCTTGTCTGATTCTTGTCATACTAAAGTGCCTGTGTTAATGAAACATCTTTTTTAAACTGCATTGTCAGGAAAAAAATTAGTACTCGCTTTTAGATGTTTACAGTTAACTCAAGATTTATTTTTGCAAACCGTGCCTGTGGAGTACAGGAAATTGTTACATTTACGTATGAATAGCACAAGCGGTTCTGAGGTACCAGGTATCGACCCACGGACAAACACCCATATTAGTACCTGATGTAGATTCCACGAACCATAGCGCAGACGCTGACTTTGACATCCTGTCAATCGTGCAGGCGGCGAATATTGTCCTGGGATACGTTATTCCACATCTGCTCGAGCTGTTCACATAGTTACGTAAGCGTTGTTGGTTGAAGAATCCCACGAGTCACTTTTCGTCCCATCATATCCCACATGCGTTCGACTGGAGACAAGTCCGCAGATCGTGCTGCCCAGGGAAGTTGCTGCACGTCTTGCACGGCTCGTTGAGTTTATCGGGCAGTGTGTTGGAGCATTATCCTGTTGGAACACCTTTCTGTTGCAAGAACGGCAAAAGAACGGGATGGTTGGCGTACACTCCAGAAACACCAAAGGTGAACAAAAGTTTTATCTTATCGCACTCGTGGCCATAAGGCTTGGGGTGGAGACAGTATGTCTCGGATAAATGCACTCTAGGAGACAGCGCTCATGCTACGGTCGCCGGTTCGAATCCTGCCTCGGGCATGGATGTGTGTGATGTTCTTAGGTTAGTTAGGTTTAAGTAGTTCTAAGTTCTAGGGGACTGATGACCACAGATGTTAAGTCCCATAGTGCTCAGAGCCATTTGAACCATTAGACAGCGCTCACGAGGTCTACGCCGCTCGCGCAAACGACCGCCACTTGCATGCAGGTAGAATCTACTTTGATCGCTGAAGACCGAGGTGCACCATATTATCTTCCAAGTAATTCTCTGACGGCACTACTCGAGCTATGCGCATCGCTACTGTTGTGTGAGTGGCAGGCGGGCTAGAGGTGTGCCGGCCGGTGTGGCCGTGCCGTTGTAGGCGCTACAGTCTGGAACCGAGCGACCGCTACGGTCCCAGGTTCGAATGCTGCCTCAGGCATGGATGTGTGTGATGTCCTTAGATTAGTTAGGTTTAATTAGTTTTAAGTTCTAGGCGACCGATGACCTCAGAAGTTAAGTCGCATAGTCCTCAGAGCCATTTGCACTATTTGCTAGAGGTGTGCGTGTCCATAGTTCCACAGTTCCACAGTTCGAACAGTTCGCGATGGCACGTGTGTACTCACAAGCCCTCTTATCTGTGCTGTGGTAGCTGTACCGTCTGCCACTGCTGTCCTTACAATACAATTATCATGGTGGGCGTCTGTTTTGCGTGAACGTCCAGAATTTCGTCTACGGCTTTGAGACCGCTGATACCTGTATCGCCGCGCAACAGAGGCAGCACATCCAACTTGTGTGGCAATTCGTCGAAAAGACCATCCCGCCACTCGGAAGGCTACAGTTGGACTCCTTTCAAACTAATTCATTTGGCTGCAGGAAGCGCGCGCGGTACGGGTGCGTCTCTGTGATATGGTTGCCCCCCTCCACCTCCCTGCTTGCTTTACATGTTTGCATCACACTGAGCCTTTGGGCTGTGAGCATTCCCTATCAAAGGGCAGATACATATGGCGCACTAGTAGGTATGCAACTACGCTACCTTTTGGCGGACAACGCTGAAAACATTACCAGTGCATCCACTATCCTCCAGACGGCATATGCCGTCATCGAATAGTGATCGACGTCATCTTTACAGGAGTACTAATTTTGCTCCGGCAAAGTGTAATAAACAAACACCTTTATAAAAATGATCCGCGGAACTCGACCATAGCCGGTCCAAAGCCCGTTTCTACATCTACATCTATAATCCGCAAGCCGCCTGACGGTGTGTGGCGGAGGGTACCTTGAGTACCACTATCGGTTCTCCCTTCTATTCCAGTCTCGTATTGTTCGTGGAAAGAAAGATTGTTGGTATGCCTCTTTGTGAGCTCTAATCTCTCTGATATTATCCTCATGGTCTCTTCGCGAGATATACGTAGGAGGGAGCAATATACTGCTTGACCCCTCGGTGAAGGTATGTTCTCGAAACTTCAACAAAAGCCCGCACCGATCTACTGAGCGTCTCTCTTGCAGAGTCTTCCATTGGAGTTTATCTATCTACTCCGTAACGCTTTCGCGATTACTACATGATCCCGTAACGAAGCGCGCTGCTCTCCGTTGGATCTTCTCTATCTCTTCTATCAACCCTATCTGGTACGGATCCCACACTGGTGAGCAATATTCAAGCAGTGGGCGAACAAGTGTACTGAAACCTACTTCCTCTGTTTTCGGACTGCATTTCCTTAGGAATCTTCCTATGAATCTCAGTTTGGCATCCGCTTTACCGAAGATTAATTTTATATGATCATTCCATTTTAAATCACTCCTAATGCCTACTAACAGATAATTTATCGAATTAACTGCTTCCAGTTGCTAACCTGCTATATTGTAGCTAAATGATAAAGGATCTTTCTTTCTATGTACTCGCAGCACATTACACTTGTCTACATTGAGATTGAATTGCCATTCTCTGCACCATGCGTCAATTCGTTGCAGATCCTCCTGCATTTCAGTACAATTTTCCATTGTTACAACCGCTCGATATACTACAGCATCATCCGTAAAAAGCCTCAGTGAACTTAATATACACTCCTGGAAATGGAAAAAAGAACACATTGACACCGGTGTGTCAGACCCACCATACTTGCTCCGGACACTGCGAGAGGGCTGTACAAGCAATGATCACACGCACGGCACAGCGGACACACCAGGAACCGCGGTGTTGGCCGTCGAATGGCGCTCGCTGCGCAGCATTTGTGCACCGCCGCCGTCAGTGTCAGCCAGTTTGCCGTGGCATACGGAGCTCAATCGCAGTCTTTAACACTGGTAGCATGCCGCGACAGCGTGGACGTGAACCGTATGTGCAGTTGACGGACTTTGAGCGAGGGCGTATAGTGGGCATGCGGGAGGCCGGGTGGACGTACCGCCGAATTGCTCAACACGTGGGGCGTGAGGTCTCCACAGTACATCGATGTTGTCGCCAGTGGTCGGCGGAAGGTGCACGTGCCCATCGACCTGGGACCGGACCGCAGCGACGCACGGATGCACGCCAAGACCGTAGGATCCTACGCAGTGCCGTAGGGGACCGCACCGCCACTTCCCAGCAAATTATGGACACTGTTGCTCCTGGGGTATCGGCGAGAACCATTCGCAACCGTCTCCATGAAGCTGGGCTACGGTCCCGCACACCGTTAGGCCGTCTTCCGCTCACGCCCCAACATCGTGCAGCCCGCCTCCAGTGGTGTCGCGACAGGCGTGAATGGAGGGACGAATGGAGACGTGTCGTCTTCAGCGATGAGAGTCGCTTCTGCCTTGGTGCCAATGATGGTCGTATGCGTGTTTGGCGCCGTGCAGGTGAGCGCCACAATCAGGACTGCATACGACCGAGGCACACAGGGCCAACACCCGGCATCATGGTTTGGGGAGCGATCTCCTACACTGGCCGTACACCACTGGTGATCGTCGAGGGGACACTGAATAGTGCACGGTACATCCAAACCGTCATCGAACCCATCGTTCTACCATTCCTAGACCGGCAAGGGAACTTGCTGTTCCAACAGGACAATGCACGTCTGCATGTATCCCGTGCCACCCAACGTGCTCTAGAAGGTGTACATCAACTACCCTGGCCAGCAAGATCGGATCTGTCCCTCATTGAGCATGTTTGGGACTGGATGAAGCGTCGTCTCACGCGGTCTGCACGTCCAGCACGAACGCTGGTCCAACTGAGGCGCCAGGTGGAAATGGCATGGCAAGCCGTTCCACAGGACTACATCCAGCATCTCTACGATCGTCTCGATGGGAGAATAGCAGCCTGCATTGCTGCGAAAGGTGGATATACACTGTACTAGTGCCGACATTGTGCATGCTCTGTTGCCTGTGTCTATGTGCCTGTGGTTCTGTCAGTGTGATCATGTGATGTATGTGACCCCAGGAATGTGTCAATAAAGTTTCCCCTTCCTGGGACAATGAATTCACGGTGTTCTTATTTCAATTTCCAGGAGTGTATATTGTGAGTAGCAACGGTCCTACGAGACTCCCCTGCGGCACACCTGAAATCACTCTTACTTCGGAAGAATTCTCTCCATTGGGTATAACATACTGCGTTCTGTTTTCTAGGAACTCTTCAATCCAATCACACAATTGGTCTGATAGTCCATATGTTCTTACTTTGTTCATTAAACGACTGTGGGGAACTGTATAGAACGCCTTGCGGAAGTCAAGAAACACGGCATCTACCTGGGAACTCGGGTCTATGGGCCTCTGAGTCTCGTGGACGAATAGCGCGAGCTGGGTTTCACACGATCGTCTTTTTCTAAATCCATGCTGATTCCTACAGAGTAGATTTCTAGTCTCCAGAAAAGCCATTATACCCGAAGATAATACGTGTTCCAAAATTCTACAACTGTCCGACGTTAGGTCTATAGTTCTGCACGTCTCTTCTAGAGACCTACGGTACACCGCTGCAAGATGGGGGGCAAGTTCCTTATCGTACTCTGTGTAAAATCGAACTGGTATCCCATCGGGTCCAGGTCGTTTAAGACAGGCGGAGCGTCAGGAGTAACAGCTGGTTCCGGCCGATTCTACTTCGTAAGCTCCCTTGTTAGGTCTACGACGAAGGCCTCAACGACAGCGAGCGTAGCAGAGAGGGGACTGATTCGGCGAAGCTGGGGGAAGGGGTAATCTTGTCTAGTCTAGGAAGTGGATTAAATCCAGAGTAGATGAGACTCCGAGGCTGTGAAGAAAGCGAATGATCTATAGCAAGTAATTCTCATGGAGAACAGTGGTTTTTCTCTGTATTGGAAAATGAACATAAACAGTTTCGACCGCAAGAAATCTTTATTTTTGTGGTTACCGGTTTAGGTCAGTTACTGCCAGTCTCCTGACCTCATATTGAAATACGAACATATAATAGATATAGAGGGATGGGAACAAATAGTAGAAATACATAAAATACCTCATATACAGGGTGTTACAAAAAGGTACGGCCAAACTTTCAGGAAACATTCCTCACACACAAATAAAGAAAAGATGTTATGTGGACATCTGTCCGGAAACGCTTAATTTCCATGTTAGAGCTCATTTTAGTTTCGATTCACCGCCGGTTGGCCCAATTGAAGGAAGGTAATGTTGACTTCAGTGCTTGTGTTGACATGCGACTCATTGCTCTACAGTACTAGCATCAAGCACATCAGTACGTAGCATCAACAGGTTAGTGTTCATCACGAACGTGGTCTTGCAGTCAGTGCAATGTTTACAAATGCGGAGTTGGCAGATGCCCATTTGATGTATGGATTAGCACGGGGCAATAGCCGTGGTGCGGTACGTTTGTATCGAGACAGATTTCCAGAACGAAGGTGTCCAGACAGGAAGACGTTCGAAGCAATTGATCGGCGTCTTAGGGAGCACGGAACATTCCAGCCTATGACTCGCGACTGGGGAAGACCTAGAACGACGAGGACACCTGCAACGGACGAGGCAATTCTTCGTGCAGTTGACGATAACCCTAATGTCAGCGTCAGAGAAGTTGCTGCTGTACAAGGTAACGTTGACCACGTCACTGTATGGAGAGTGCTACGGGAGAACCACTTGTTTCCGTACCATGTACAGCGTGTGCAGGCACTATCAGCAACTGATTGGCCTCCAAGGGTACATTTCTGCCAATGGCTCATCCAACAATGTGTCAATCCTCATTTCAGTGTAAATGTTCTCTTTACGGATGAGGCTTCATTCCAACGTGATCAAATTGTAAATTTTCACAATCAACACGTGTGGGCTGACGAGAATCCGCAATTGTGCATTCACGTCATCAAAACAGATTTTCTGTGAACGTTTGGGCAGGCATTGTTGGTGATGTCTTGATTGGGCCCCATGTTCTTCCACCAACGCTCAATGGAGCACGTTATCATGATTTCATACGGGATACTCTACCTGTGCTGCTAGAACATGCGGGACTGCTACGGTCGCAGGTTCGAATCCTGCCTCGGGCATGGATGTGTGTGATGTCCTTAGGTTAGTTATGTTTAAGTAGTTCTAAGTTCTAGGGGACTGATGACCTAAGATGTTAAGTCCCATAGTGCTCAGAGCCATTTTTTGCTAGAACATGTGCCTCTACAAGTACGACACAACATGTGGTTCATGCACGATGGAGCTCCTGCACATTTCAGTCGAAGTGTTCGTACGCTTCTCAACAACAGATTCGGTGACCGATGGATTGGAAGAGGCGGACCAATTCCATGGCCTCCACGCTCTCCTGACCTCAACCCTCTTGACATTCATTTATGGGGGCGTTTGAAAGCTCTTGTCTACGCAACCCCGGTACCAAATGTAGAGACTCTTCGTGCTCGTATTGTGGACGGCTGTGATACAATACGCCATTCTCCAGGGCTGCATCAGCGCATCACGGATTCCATGCGATGTAGGGTGGATGCATGTATCCTTGCTAACGGAGGATATTTTGAACATTTCCTGTAACAAAGTGTTTGAAGTCACGCTGGTACGTTCTGTTGCTGTGTGTTTCCATTCCATGATTTATGTGATTTGAAGAGAAGTAATAAAATGAGCTCTAACATGGAAAGTAAGCGTTTCCGGACACATGTCTACATAACATATTTTCTTTATTTGTGTGTGAGGAATGTTTCCAGAAAGTTTGGCCGTACCTTTTTGTAACACCCTGTATAACAAATAATAAAAGAAGATGTTATATCACCACCGCTTACCAACACGGGTATAATCTCTTCTTTTATTATTTGTTATATAAGATGCATTTTATATGTTACTCCTGTTTATACACATTCCTATTAATGCATTCTAAGTTCATATTTCAATATGAAGTAAGAAGTTGGTCAGTAACTGACCGAAACAAAAATAAAGATTTCTTTTGGTCGAAACTGTTTATGTTGGTTTCAGAACCTAGAGCAAGGAAACCTCTATCAAAACCCTGATAGGTTAAGAGGCCTCAAGGTGGAAGCCACGTCGCGCCGGCCGCAGTGGTCTAGTGGTTCTAGGCGCGCGACTACTACGGTCGCAGGTTCGAATCCTGCCTCGGGCATGGATGTGTGTGATGTCCTTAGGTTAGTTAGTTTTAAGTAGTTCTAAGTTCTAGGGGACTGATGACCACAGATGTTAAGTCCCATAGTGCTCTGAGCCATTTGAACCATTTTTTGGAAGCCACGTCACATTACTTTACTCTACATCTACATACATACTCCGCAAGCCGACGTACGGTATCGACTGTGTCTACGCCTCCGTATGAGCCCTGATTCCTCGTGTCTTATCTTCGTGGTGCTTTCGCGAAGTTTATGTTGGCGGCTGTAGGATCGTTCTGCAGTCAGCTTCGTATGTCGGTTTTCTAAATTTTCTCTGATAAAGGCTGGAAAAATATTCTGTAGACATCCACAGTTTTTCCTTAACTTGACTTTTTCTTCTTCAGGCATTTGACTAGATGACTGATAAATCACGGCAGTCAGACTTTTGTAATTTTTTATATTAGAGGTACGTGAAGTCAGAAAGCAAACACCAAACAGTTTGATGTTTCTCTCAAAAATCTTCGAGAAAATGGACTTTGAAGTTATCCAAGTATCTTTAATATCCTAAATACGGTATTTTGTTCGACCAGCTGCGTCGCTCTGTTATACCATGCTCGCCTACCATGTGGGTGGCCCGGATTTAATTCTTGGTTGTATAAGTTGTTAAATAAAGGCGCATGTTCCTTGAGATTTTCCGTGAAGCGTAATATACATAAGGATGAAATAAATTTAATTTGTAATTCTTTTGTAAATTCGGCCGGCCTCTGTGGCCGGGCAGTTCTAGGCGCTTCAGTCCGGAACTGCGCTGCTGCTACGGTCGCAGGTTCGACTCCTGCCTCGGGCATGGATGGTGTGATGTCCTTAGGTTTCTTAGGTTTAAGTAGTTCTAAGTCTAGGGGACTGATGACCTCAGATGCTCAGTCGCATAGTGCTTAGGGCCATTTTTTGTAAATTCGAACAATCCTTATAAACAATCATTTATAAAAGTTCGATAATTAAGAATTTATAAATGCAATGACAACTGGATATTTGTTTGCAATTAATTAGAAATAAGGAGATGTGTATTTTTCATAAAAATGATACATGATAGTTAGCGTGTATTTGATTAATTTTATATAAAATGGTGTAGGTATTCGAACAGAATGGAAGAAGAAATGAAAGAAATAATGATAAAAAAGAGACTCAAGCCAGTGATCCAACGTTTACCAACCTCGAGCGCTACAGATTTTTTCCCTGTATTTTTTCTATATTTTTCCCTTCACAGAAATGCTTGTAGAATATGAACCTTTGTTTAAAGACTTGCGTCTGTCAATAATCGAAGCCGGGAACCATGCATAGCAGGTCGGGATATTTTACCACAGGGCCACACTGCCTGTCGAACAATCGGCTACACTTTAGGGTACTAAAGACGCTCAGGAAACTTCAGTGTCGATTTTCTCAATAATTCTTGAGATTTTCATCCAGTAGCCTTGGTTGATTGTTATTTAAGTATTGAACTTCACGTTTCGTCAGTATAAAAAAGGTAGTTGAGTACCCGGAATTGCCCAGATGTGTTTATTCCAGTGTTCTATTAGTCCATCTCCTCCTTCACCCTTTCTCTGTCCATCTGTCCCTTCATTCCCTCTCTGTCCGTCTCCCCCTACATCCACTCTCTGTCCATCTGCCCCTCTTCCATCTCCCTGTTCATTTGCTCCTCACCCCTCTGTCCATCTCCTCCTTTCTCCCCGCTGTCCATCTCCTCAATTCCATCTCCTCCTCCCCCTCTCTTTATCCACCTTCCTCGGCCTCTTCTCTTAGTCCATCTACTAATCCCCCTCTCTCTGTTCATCTACTTCCTCCTCTCCCTGTTCCTGTTCTTCTATTTCCTTTCTCTGGCCATCTCGCCCTCTCCCATCTCTGTGTCCTTCCTCCTCTTCATCTACGTCTACATTTAGCATACACACTCAGCAAGTCACCTTAATGTTCCTTTCCTGTTCCGCTTGCAGACAGAGCGAGGAGAAAAAGACTGTCTATATGCCCTAATTTCCCAATTTCCCGTACCTTATATCTTCGTGGTACTTAGGCGAAATGTATGTTGGCGGCAGTAGGATCCTTCTACAGCCAGCTCCAAATGCCGGTTCTCTAAATTTTCTAAATAATGTTTTTCGAAAAGAACGTCGCCTCCCCTCCAGGGATTCCCCTTTGAGTTCCCGAAGTATCTCCAAAGGTTTGTTTTTCCTACTCATCCGCAATAACTTACATTTTTCTATATCTAGATTTAGCTGCCATTCATCATACTGGCTAGAAATTTTGTCTAAGTCATCTTTTATCACTCTACTCGCCTTAAACATTTTCCCGTACACCACGGAGTCATCAGAAAACATCTGCAGATTGCTACCCACCTTGTCCTCCAAATCTTTACCTGTTTAGAAAAAAGTAGCGGTCCTGTCACATTTCCCTGGGGCACTCTTGACGATATCCTTGTCTCTGACAAACGCTGCCGTCGAGGACAGCACGCTAGGCTCTATTACTTAACATGTCTTCGAGCCACTCACTTATCTGGCAGCCTATTCCGTATGTTCGTTCCTTCGTTAACAGTCTGCAGTGGGGTACCGTGCCAAGTGCTCATCAGAAATCCAGAAATATGGAATCTGCTTGTTGTCCTTCATCTACAGTTCGCAACACATCATGTAACAAACGAATAAGCGTCCCTTCTTCTGTCAATTTCTTTCTCCCCTCACTCTTTTCATCTCCTGTCCCTCTGCCTCTCTCTTTCTTCCCCTGTCTTCATCACCTCCTTATTCTCTGTCCATCTCCCACTCTCCCCTGTCCGTTTGCAACACCTCCCTCTCCCTCGCTGTCTGTCCATCCCGTCCTCAGCCTTTCTCTCTTCACGTTATCGCTTTCAACTCAACTGGAGACTGGTAGCTCTTACCACCATAGTATTTCTTTCCAGGTCGTAACCAGTATGTGTACCGAATTTGGTTGAAATCGTTCCAGGGCTTTAGAATGAGTTTCCCATTATCACATACGTTTAACATATTTCACACATATTTTTATCGATATTTCACCTACATCTCTAGTGAATTTAATTATACAATTTCATTTTCACACAGTTCGTTGTTTATGACGTCGTATGTCCTCAAAAAATGGCTCGAAGCACTATGGGACAACATCTGAGGTCATCAGTCCCCTAGACTTAGAACTACTTAAACCTAACTAACCTAAGGACATCACACACATCAATGCCCGAGGCAGGATTCAAACCTGCGACCGTAGCAGCAGCGCGGTTCCGGACTGAAGAGCACCTAGAACCGTTTGGTCACAGCGGCCGGCGTATCTCCTCGAACATGTGCTGTACAGTGATATAATTTTGCAGATACGTCCAGTAGTATGTGTGACTACAGTCTGCAGAATGTGTTGTGAATAGAGTCAGCAGTAATAAAGTAGAACGTGGTGCATGATGCGGCAGTTCTTCGAGCTTCTCAGTGTTTACGACGTCATATCTCCTGAACTATATGTCGTACAACGATTTATTTTTTCACGTGTGTTTGCGAAATGTGTTGTGAATAGAATTAGTAGTAAAGAAATAAGAAATTAAAATGTCATACATGATACCGCGGTTTTTAATCCATTTCAGTATTTAACGTGGTATCTCCTGAACCACAAGTCATATTACGAAATAGTTTTGTAGATACATTCATATTCATATATTGACACCGTAAGCAAAATGTGTCGCGAATAGTGTTAGTAGTAAAGAAGAAATAAATTAAAACGTCATGCTTCAGTTTGACTGCACGAACAGCTAAAACGTAGTAAGCGATAAATGTTTTTTCTTTAATCATTTTGCGGAGGCTGTCAGCGAGAAAAAGTTTCGTAAGGGTTTGAAATTATGTGTATAGTTTGTTGCAAGTTACTAAGCGCTCTTATTCACAAATACTGGCTGAATAAAGTATGTATATTCGTGCGACATAGGTTACACTGATTTCTCACCCCAAACCCCACCTCCACCTCTTTGACAGGTAGTCGGTTCTTAGCCTCATAGTGATTCTTTGCAGACAGTACTTGATATGTGTAGTGAGTCTGAAATCAGTCCAGTGGTTTAGGAGAAGATGTGGACATATAGAGTGGTCGGTAACAACCTGAAAATCTTGTAAGGGTGCTGCAGGATAGGTGGCTCTGAGAAATAACTGTTAAGAGGAAATTTCGATACACTGGCCCGTTTCAGAATTAATTAACATTGACGTTAGCCAGGCAAACCGTTGCGCGAGCAAATTCAAGGAGCCTGCCAGAGACGGTGTTGCCAGGTGTGTTCCACGTCTCGTTTCCTAAAACCGAGCAAGAGAGCGGTGCAAACACTGGAAGTGAGGATTGAATCCGAGCCACAGGCTTTCTCGTGCACTGTCTTCTGCGCAATGGGAATAATTGACAGTAATTTGTATCTGGCGGGCCGCCTGAATTTGCTCGTGAAACAGCGCGGTAGCTAACTCAAACGCTGCTTAACTCGGATATGGCGCAGTGTATCGATTTTTTTCTTAACAATAAATCTCAGCACAACCTTCCCTGCAACACTCCCAAAAGCTTTTCAGACTCTTTCTGACCAACCTGTGTGTGCATATCTACACTCCTGGAAATGGAAAAAAGAACACATTGACACCGGTGTGTCAGACCCACCATACTTGTTCCGGACACTGCGAGAGGGCTGTACAAGCAATGATTACACGCACGGCACAGCGGACACACCAGGAACCGCGGTGTTGGCCGTCGAATGGCGCTAGCTGCGCAGCATTTGTGCACCGCCGCCGTCAGTGTCAGCCAGTTTGCCGTGGCATACGGAGCTCCATCGCAGTCTTTAACACTGGTAGCATGCCGCGACAGCGTGGACGTGAACCGTATGTGCAGTTGACGGACTTTGAGCGAGGGCGTATAGTGGGCATGCGGGAGGCCGGGTGGACGTACCGCCGAATTGCTCAACACGTGGGGCGTGAGGTCTCCACAGTACATCGATGTTGTCGCCAGTGGTCGGCGGAAGGTGCACGTGCCCGCCGACCTGGGACCGGACCACAGCGACGCACGGATGCACGCCAAGACCGTAGGATCCTACGCAGTGCCGTAGGAGACCGCACCGCCACTTCCCAGCACATTAGGGACACTGTTGCTCCTGGGGTATCGGCGAGGACCATTCGCAACCGTCTCCATGAAGCTGGGCTACGGTCCCGCACACCGTTAGGCCGTCTTCCGCTCACGCCCCAACATCGTGCAGCTCGCCTCCAGTGGTGTCGCGACAGGCGTGAATGGAGGGACGAATGGAGACGTGTCGTCTTCAGCGATGAGAGTCGCTTCTGCCTTGGTGCCAATGATGGTCGTATGCGTGTTTGGCGCCGTGCAGGTGAGCGCCACAATCAGGACTGCATACGACCGAGGCACACAGGGCCAACACCCGGCATCATGGTGTGGGGAGCGATCTCCTACACTGGCCGTACACCACTGGTGATCGTCGAGGGGACACTGAATAGTGCACGGTACATCCAAACCGTCATCGAACCCATCGTTCTACCATTCGTAGACCGGCAAGGGAACTTGCTGTTCCAACAGGACAATGCACGTCCGCATGTATCCCGTGCCACCCAACGTGCTCTAGAAGGTGTAAGTCAACTACCCTGGCCAGCAAGATCTCCGGATCTGTCCCCCATTGAGTATGTTTGGGACTGGATGAAGCGTCGTCTCACGCGGTCTGCACGTCCAGCACGAACGCTGGTCCAACTGAGGCGCCAGGTGGAAATGGCATGGCAAGCCGTTCCACAGGACTACATCCAGCATCTCTACGATCGTCTCCATGGGAGAATAGCAGCCTGCATTGCTGCGAAAGGTGGATATACACTGTACTAGTGCCGACATTGTGCATGCTCTGTTGCCTGTGTCTATGTGCCTGTGGTTCTGTCAGTGTGATCATGTGATGTATCTGACCCCAGGAATGTGTCAATAAAGTTTCCCCTTCCTGGGACAATGAGTTCACGGTGTTCTTATTTCAATTTCCAGGAGTGTATTTTTATAATATACACTGAAGTGCCAAAGAAACTGGTATAGACATGCGTTTCCAAATACAGAGATATGTAAACAGGCAGAATACAGCGTTGCAGTTGGCCATATAAGACAATAAGAGTCTGGCGCAGTTCTTAGATCGGTTACTGCTGCTACAATGGCAGGTTATCAAGGTTTAAATGACTAAATAAATCTCGGGTGAACAGCCTGGCATGAGTGTGCATAGGACACAACATTTCGGCAATCGATCACGTTGCCATCATCAGGTGTGCTGACATACTGACAGGCGCTGCCGCTCCTCCCTCAGGCGCTTCCTATGTGTCGGTGCGGTCCAGATGCAGCGTCCGTTCTCCCGCCAGTCTGGGCGCTGCGTCCTAGGTCTTCTCGTTCAGGAGCGTCTGTCGGCACCGCTCTCGTTATTCTTCCCTCCTCCCCCGAAGTCGGTACAGTCTGGGAAATATCCTTTTTCTCTTAATCCGGATGATCGCGGGTTCCCACGCTTTGCTAAGGACGTAACCGCTGTCACGATTTAGTTGTGGCTCCCTTACTCTGATCTCTATGGCTTCTTTGATGACACAGTCCCAGTATTTGGAAGTCTGTGTGAGGACTCTGGTTTGGTCATAATCCATGCTGTGGAGTTCCGACAGGCAATGCTCAGCGATTGCCGACTTACTGGGCTGTAGCAGTCTAGTGTGCCGTTGATGTTCTCGGCATCGGTCCTCAATGGTACGAATGGTTTGACCTAAGTATACGCTACCGCATTGGCAAGGTATCTGATAAACCCCTGATTTACTAGACCAAGGTTGTCCTTGACACTACCAAGAAAGCTCTTGGTTTTGCTTGGAGGATGGATGATGGTTTTCACTTGGTGTTTACGTAAAATGCATCCAATTTTTCCGGATAAGGCCCCATAAAACGGAATAATAGCCAACGCCGCCTCCTCCTGAGATTCATCCTCAGTTTCCGCCGGTACTGCAGGTGTGGGATGTAGAGCCTTCCGAATTTGCCCTTCCTTGTAACCGTTCCTCCGAAAACGGTCTTCAGATGGTCCAATTCTTGTTGGAGACTGTCCCTGTCGGAGATGGTGTGAGCTCTGTGTACAAGAGTTTTGAGCACGCCATTCTTTTGTGCCGGCTGGTGACAGCTATCCGCATGTTTACAAATCGGTGTGCATCTTCTTCCTATACACGCTGACGGCACTTTGGGCCACACTAGACTGCAACAGCCCAGTAAGTCGGCAATCGCTGAGCATTGCCTGTCGGAACTCCACAGCATGGATTATGACCAAACCAAAGTCCTCACACAGACTTCCAAATACTGGGACTGCGTCATCAAAGAAGAAGAAGCCATAGAGATCAATCGTGACAGCGGTTACGTCCTTAGCAGAGCGTGGGAACCCGCGATCACCCGGATTAAGAAGAAAAAGGATATTTCCCAGACTGTACCGATTTCGGGGGAGGAGGGAAGAATAACGAGAGCGGTGCCGACAGCCGCTCCTGAACGAGAAGACCTAGGACGCAGCGCCCAGACGTCGGGAGAACGGACGCTGTACCTGGACCGCGCCGACTCATGGGAAGCGCCTGAGGAAGGAGCGGAAGGGGGATTGTACTGTATATACCTGGCGCCGGCCCACCACCGGTCAGTACATCAGCGCACCTGATGATGTCAACGTGGTCGATTGCCGAAATATTGCGTCCTATGCACACTCATGCCAGGCTTTTCACCCGAGATATATTTCGTCATAAAATACGCCTGTAGAAATTGAAGAATCACAAGATTTAAGTGAATTTCAACGTGGTGTTATAGTCGGCGCACGAGCGATGGGACACAGCATCTCCATGGTAGCGTTCCTACACGATATTAGGCACGGTGTGGTTTTGTGAAGTGCAGAGGAGGAGGAAGCAGAAGATGAAGAAGAGGAAGAAGTGATTCACGGTTGAATAAAATTGCCGCTAGTACGTATTCACAGATGATAGGCGAGACACTCACATCCCGACGAAGCAGTGAGCGGCGGTGAGGACGTGCTGGCGGGAGATGAGCGCTCCTGCGCAGACACCGTTGTCGGGCTCCCCGCGCAGTAGCAGCTCCGCGAACCACGGGTAGGCGTAGGCCGGCGCCTTCACGCCGCCCACGACGCGGCTGCCCGACGTCAGCCCGCATACTGCAACATTCCAACGCCGCAACGTCACAGCGTACCGTCACATGCCGCACAGTAGACAGCCCAAACAGCGGCGATATCGGTGCCGCTTTCCTGTTTTTCCTGTCCTACACAGGTGTCAGTCACAGCGAACGGGTGTAAGAGCCGGCGAAGGCGACCTGGCTTCCCGACGCTGTGGTGGACTCTTCTGCCATTGTAACTTCTAGACATAATTTTCGAAACGGGCTTATGAGGAATGGACAGTGTATGGCAGTATTCGATTCGCCGCAAGGGTTAGTGCTACGCTACGTTTCGTCTACAATTTAAAATTTTGTACTATTTTTTAATTACAGAATTTGGCCAACTACTGACCTCTTAGAACCTAAGGCAAAGGTACAGTCTTTTTATCTTCGCAGAACTTCTCCATGGGTTGCCTGAGGGCCTGCTTCTGTTCATTTAACATCACCCTCCAGTTTACAACGTGTAGTGTGTAACGTGTTGTGCGCACTGCTGCCCGAAAAAAGAAACGTGGTTTTGTGGATAGCTAACCATTCTGGAACATTTACATATGACGGAACTGTTTTATATTGTCGAACTTGCGAGAAAAATGTTTCATGCAAAAAGAAGTTTCAAATAGACCAGCCTGTCAAGACAAGTCTTCATATCGTAGGAATGCAGAAGAAAGGACTACGACTACAACTTCTGATAACAGCAAGTTGCAATAGCAGGGATTTATCCAAAGGTAACCAAAAAAGTCGGTTTAACATGAATCTATGTGAAGCTTTAATTGGAAGCAATATTCTTCGTCACAGACTTACAAAACCTATCCTCAAAAGTTTCCTGCGCAAATATTGCTTAAATCAAAATTTACCGAATGAATGACCAGCCGGCCGAGGTGGTCGAGCGGTTCTAGGCGCTTCTGTCCGGAACAGCGCTGCTGCTACGGTCTCAGGTTCGAATCCTGCCTCGGGCATGGATGTTTGTGAGTCCCTTAGGTTAGTTAGGTTTAAGTAGTTCTAAGTCTAGGGGACTGATGACCTCAGATGTTAAGTCCCATAATGCTTAGAGCCATTTTATGAATGAACATTACGTAAAAATTACTTACCGTCAGTTCTGGAAGAAATACGCAATGAAAAGGCAGCATTATGTGTATTTCAGTTGACGAAACTACAGACACTTGTGGCTGTTACGTTGCAAATTTAATTGTTGGTGTTTTAAAAGAAGAGCCTTCTTCTTCCTGTTTAGGGGCCTGCAAAGAACTTGAAAAGGTAAGTCATTCTACGATTGCCAGATTTGTGAATGAGGCTATTAGAAAAATATTTCCAGAATCTTCTGCAGATGAAAAGGTATTTGTGTTTATTTCAGATTCTGCTCTCTGTATGAGCGCAGCAGGAAGAGCCCTCCGAGTATTTTATCCCAATTTGATTCATGTGACGTGCTTTGCTCATGGAGTATATCGCCTTGCTGAAGTACGTTCCACGTTTGTGAATGTAAATAAACTGATTTAATCCTGAAAGAAAGTGTTTCTAAAGGCTCCCGCTCGCATCAAGACCTACAAAGAAAAACTACCAAATGTGCCTTTACTTCCCGAACCAGTGGTAACTCGTTGAGGTACGTGGATCGAAGCTGTGTTGTTTTACAATGAACATTTCGAGGCCATTAGAGGGGTAGTAAACGACTCCGATAGTGCAGAGGCTTTGGCAGTTTGCCAGTGCAAGGAAGCTTTTTAATGAGTGTGATTAGCACTCATTTTTCCTATATACCTGCAAGTACTGGTTCAAATGGCTCTGAGCACTATGAGACTTAACATCTGAGGTCATCAGTCCCCTAGAACTTAGAACTACTTAAACCTAACTAACCTAAGGACATCACACACATCCATGCCCGAGGCAGGATTCGAACCTGCGACCGTAGCGGTCGCGCGGTTCCAGACTGAAGCGCCTAGAACCGCTCGGCCATATCGGCCGGCCCTGCAGGTATTAAAAAAGCTTGAAACTCAAGATCTGGCTTTGAATGAATCTATTCAGATAATCGATAAAATTATTGTAGTGAACTCCTCATTGCCTGAGGTATTTCCAAGAAAAAATTTTAAACAATAACCCAGGCTTTGAACCCTTGTACGAAATTGATAATTTTATTAATGGGGCAGGTGGACTTTTACCAGAAACAATAAGTGCCAACATTGCACCCAAATTCAGATACTGCCCAGTTACCTCAGATGATATAGAACGGTCCTTTTCTGCTTACAAAAATGTGTTGACTGATCGAAGACACGATCTTACTACCGAACATCTGGAACAGTACTTGCTCGTCGATGTTTACAATAGCAGAGAAATGTAAAATAAGTTGTAAATGATGCTTTGTTCCAATTGAATTGATTAAAAGTTAATGCTGTTCAAAAAAATTCATGATTGAATGTTGTCTTTTCAATAACGTATTGCGGAGTTTTTGAGCCTGCCCCTCTGCGTGCGATATGTCTCGACGTTGGTCCCGTACATATCGACTCTGTCGCTGCGACTCACTCGCATCGCATTACCGACAAAAAATAGCAAAGAAGGAACAATTCTTGAAACACGGTATGCGTCCCCATTTTGCAGATTTTTAGAAAACAATCCCAGAAAGGTCCCCTTCCTAACCTTTGCCACAAACTATTCAGAAAATTATACCACCGTTCTAAATGTACCGATTTTTCGCAAGACCGGCACTCTTCCTCGTAAGTGGTATGCACAGATTTGGCTTTGAGATATAATGTATGCCGTAACTACCATATTTTTTTATTATTTGATATTGCGTATTTGGACACTTTTCATGTATCGTTAAGCATTTCTCATGCATATTTGCACGCAGTTTTTAAAGTTTTTATGATGCGTATAATCCGGTCTATAGGTAATCAGGTTTCACCAATAAGGTGTGAGGCTTGTGGAATTTATACAGAAGATTTTCACTGAATTGTGTTATGGTCGTATCACTGTCCTTTTATTGTATTATTGCATGTGTTAGGATAGAGAGATTTGTCTTTTCACTGGCTGTGTTTTTTTTTTTTTTTTTTTTTTTTTTTTTTTTTTTTTTTTTTTTTTTTTAGTAATAGGGTTGACAGCGCATGATGTGAGCGCTACAGAAGCATGTCAACATAACGAGGTGAGTTGTTCATTGTTGGTGTGTGATGAGAGACTACGTGCGTCTTTTGATACGGGGAGGGAGAGTCAAATGGTTCAAACGGTTCTAGCACTATGGGACTGAACAATGAGTTCATCAGTCCTCTGTACTTAGAACTACTTAAAACTAACTACCTAAGAACATCACATACAGCCATGCCCGAGGCACGACTCGAACCTGCGACCGTAGCCTTTGCGCGGTTCCGGCCTGAAGCGCCTAGAACCGCTCGGTCACAGCGGCCGGCGAGGGAAAGTCATAAGTATTCCTTTCCCCAAGCTGCCATTACCAACAAGAACTACTGAAGAACTAATAGTCGACCCGAAGCATGTACTGAAACCTAGGGAGCAGAGCTCATCGTTATCCATAATATGGAAACAGTAGAAATTAGCAGCAATGGAGCCTAACTCGTATTACGAATGTTTTGCGGTCCAACCCCATTCTGTAAAATGGGAAGCTCTGGGAAATATACACCAGTAAAGACACGAGAAGTAATATTGATTTGCAAGGAGACGGGAAGCTACGCACTGATGCTCATGGATGACATGAGCTTTGTCAAGCCCAAGAGGAAAGTGTCACTACATGTCCGACCAGAATGCTCCAGAACGACGTGATGTCGTGTCAGATACAGTTTCTCCTGGATCAGATGTGTGCAGTAGAGTGTCAAAGGGCTGTCCTGGAGGATTTACCACAAATTGCGATTATAACCTGTTTGATCAGGGTCGGCTCACGGAAATAAAGCGGCTGTAGTGGGTTATTGGTTAATGGTACCACCTGCGATATAGCAGGAACAACCTTTCGTCTCCCAGCTATTATCGCTGGGACCGTTATAATGAATACAACACAGCCCGCATTGTGTTGCAAGAAAAACCATTGAATTTGTTACCAATCTAATATCTGACTTTAAAAACTGCCATTCTCCATTCTCTGAATGAACTTATAACCATGTAGAAAGGTCATATTGCCTCTGAGCAGGTGCTCTAGCAGGTGCGTCAGTAAAATGATAAACACCGTGATAAAATCATGGCCACGAGCGTCCCTGTTTCTGGAACCACTGTGATCCTGACTCTGCTTTGTGTAGCCTGTGTCTACTTTACGTGAAGAATCACTCGAATTATTGAGCTGGTTTAATCTTAGGAATGAACATATGTTCAACGAAGCATGTGGTTTACACCGAATCAGAGCAAGGGAAAGTGGAGAATATTATATTTTTACATTAACTTGTGAAACTTGAATCGTATTTTTGGGAGAAGAAATGTAGCGCCACTGCTTAGTTGGAGCGGTGAACTATTCCTCCATAGATTAGCAGAACAATGTTTGTCAGCTTGAAGACCAAGCTCTATTGAGCAAGAGAACGTATTCAGTGCGAAAGAATACTCATTCAGTAAGCTGACGATGCAGAATACGCTAGCCAGAGACCTTGAAAACTAAGCTTATAGCTCCAGTAGGGCTTCTGGAGAATCTGACCTGACAGGAAAACAGGGACACATATCACGTCATCGCTTCCCAATGGCAGTGCCTGGCCGCTCTAGCCTGTTAAGTTTTTTGAGGTGGGAGTGCTGGTTTGAGGAAGACCTGTCGCCCACTCAGATATATAGCACCCAGATCAGACCCTCACTCTCAAAGGCTCATTGTAGTCAGCAGTATTCAGGTATGTACAGTACGCAGAGCAATACAGTTCTCACCAGCTGATGACTTTGAGACAAAGGCCACTTAAGATACAAGATGAATCAGCCAACACAGACTTTGCCAACACGTGGCCGCAAGCATCTGGCTGGGCGGAAGTCTACATGCTGCCTGTCAGCTTGGTGTCTTCGCACCACTGGATCACGTTATGGGTGACCACCTTCTGCCGACAGCCATGCGGCCTTGATCCGCAGGTTCGAGCTGGGACCACCTAGTTGCCCAGCTACACTGTCACTGACTAAACATCAGGTAGGCACATCTCATCCTGTTCAGTTATATGGGCACTGCAGCGAAAACACCAACTATCCCATTTATATGAAGATGTCCGAAAGAACAGATTCCATCTACATATAGTTAAGGCCAACCGACCATTGACCTTCTTCTCGGCGGATGCACACGCATTGCTCGAACTCTTACGGGACTCGTTAAGATTGTCTGCCGCGAGTAATGAGTATAAAGGGCAGCGGCACTACGAATTAGAAAAATATGTGAAAAAATCAGCCAACCGGTTGCATAGGTTTTCTATATACCTTGACCAGGTTTCGTCACCTCTAAGGGTGACTTCATCAGAAGGCAAGGTAATTACATGAAGAACATATCTTCAAAGATGTACAGTGATTTAGGAACTGAGTTGCTCAAGTCATACATTAAAATATAAAACATAATGTTCTTCAAAACAAACTTAGAGGTGACGAAACCTGGTCAAGGTATATAGAAAACCTATGCAACCGGCCGGGTGATTTTTTTTACATATTTTTCAAATTTGTGTATATGGTAGCTGCAAACGTCAACCATGTTCAAAGTTGGGCACTACGAGTGTAGTATGTGGACATTAATTTGGGAATGAGGATCTGACGAGAAGCGTGCAAGGGATAAATTCCTTTAATCGCACTCTCTTCTGTGGCCTCGGTGGTTCACATGGATAGAGCGTCTAAAGAAGGCAATCGAAGATGACAGCAATATTGAACAGTACGAACACAATGATGATGAAAATATTGTGAAAATTGGCACAAACGACATTCAAAACGCTAGAAAAATTGCGACAGAAAATTTAAAAAAACAAGGTAAAAGAATGAAAGCTTCCTCTGACAAATCCCATCCACCAGCTGACATTGGAGATAACGTAACCATACCTTTTCCAGATGTAGATAAAGGCAGAGGCGACCTTCGAAACATAATTGGTGTGGTACTTCAAAAGACTGATGGGGACCTCTACAAAGTTGGCACCAAACATGGCGCACTTCAAAAACATTATTGCAGGTATGACTTTATTCAAATTTTTTGTAATGAAATATTAAAAATATTTGTTTTAACTTCGTTTTATTATTTTAGAACTGATTTCGACTTCTGCATTCAGACATTTTTATATGCCTGAGATATTAACCAGGATATTGAAATATCTTTTAGGACTGCAGCCACCAAACATTCTGTTGGATCAGGGCAAGGCTTCGTGAAATGCAGTTGCATGAGCCGGCCGAAGTGGCCGTGCGGTTAAAGGCGCTGCAGTCTGGAACCGCAAGACCGCTACGGTCGCAGGTTCGAATCCTGCCTCGGGCATGGATGTTTGTGATGTCCTTAGGTTAGTTAGGTTTAACTAGTTCTAAGTTCTAGGGGACTAATGACCTCAGCAGTTGAGTCCCATAGTGCTCAGAGCCATTTTTGCAGTTGCATGAGAAACTGTATAACAAACAAATGCAATTGTAAGAGAAACAAACTACTCGGCGTCCTCTCCTGGCCATTAAATAAATGTACCATAGAACTAAACTCAACATCTACAAAGCAATATTTCAACCCATGATGCTCTACGGCTGCTCATCGTGGGGCATAACCAGCAAATCGAATAGAAAACCATTACAGACTCTACAAAACAGATGCTTAAAACTCATACTTAATGCCCCATGGTGGACCAGTACAAACCAAATCTATGCAGAACTCAACATGCTGACAGTCGATATCCAGATCAATACCACAAAATAGAACGGCTCAGACCTACTCGACAATAAGTCCGTGAGTTGGCAACAGGTCACACAGCCCAATAGCATAAAATACGTGTTCCATTGTCCATCCTACAGAACAATTAAAGAACAACGAAGTACATCAAATTAATCTGTAATATCAGAACGTACAACGGAAAAGCCGCAACAACAGCAGAAAATATCTTCCGAAATACCAAGATTGTGGGCCTCAAGGACCGAAATAACGTGTCTAAAGGCTCCCAAACGAAAAATAAGGTGCCCCATTTTTCAAATAAATGGTGTCCCCAATAAGCTACCCTACCCCGCACACTTGAGGGACCAACCTCCTCCAGAAGTGGAGCCCTGGCCATCGCGCAACACACACAAACAAAAAGTACTCTGCAATTCTAAGTGCCAAGAAAGAAAACTTTGCAAAAATAAGTAAATAAGCAAATTGCAGATAAGGTTATTTCTGTAGTTGGATGTATGTAAGTTGGTCTAGTGATAGATATAAAATTACTGACTATTTAATAAATAACTTTAATGAATCATATTGACTATTTCATTTCTATTCCTTTACTCAGTTTACTTTGAAAAGCTTATAGAAGATACAAACTAGGTGAAATTAGCTCCGACTAGGACGTACCAGTTCATCATAAGGCATGTAAATTCTAACTAGGATAAACCGATTCGACCTAGGCTAAACTGTTTTATCCTACCGGTAACAGGATGAACGAGTTTGACCTAGGCGAAATTAGTTCATCCTAAAATCTTGTTTGGCCGGTGATATATATATATATATATATATATATATATATATATATATATATATATATATATATACTGGCCATTAAAATTGCTACACCAAGAAGAAATGCGGATTGGACAAATATATTATACTAGAACTGACATGTGATTACATTTTCACGCAATTTGGGTGCATAGATCCTGAGAAATCAGTACCCAGAACAACCACATCTGGCCGTAATAACGGCCTTGATACGCCTGGGCATTGGGTCAAACAGAGCTTGAATGGTATGTACAGGTACAGCTGCCCATGTAGCTTCAACACGATACCACATTTCATCAAGAGTAGTGACTGGTGTATTGTGAAGAGCCAATTACTCGGCCACCATTGACCAGAAGTTTTCAGTTGCTGAGAGATCTGGAGAATGTGCAGTCGAACATTTTCTGTATCGAGAAAGGCCCGTACAGGACCTGCAACATGCGGTCGTGCATTATCCTGCTGAAATGTAGGGTTTCGCAGGGATCGAAAGTAGGGTAGAGCCACGGGTCGTAACACATCTGAAATGTAACGTCCACTGTTCAAAGTGCCGTCAATACGAACAAGAGATGACCGAGACGTGTAACCAATGGCACCCCATACCATCACGCCGGGCGATACGCCAGTATGGCGATGACGAATACACGCTTCCAATGCGCGTTCACCGCGATGTCGCCAAACACGTATGCGACCATCATGATGCAGTAAACAGAACCTGGATTCATCAGAAAAAATGACGTTTTGCTATTCGCGCAACCAGGTTCGTCGTTGAGTACACCATCGCAAGCACTCCTGTCTG
Organism: Schistocerca serialis cubense; assembly: GCF_023864345.2. NCBI lineage: Eukaryota > Metazoa > Arthropoda > Insecta > Orthoptera > Acrididae > Schistocerca > Schistocerca serialis. Next base: position 626,809,987 of record NC_064642.1, on the reverse strand, counting down.
TGATGCAGCGTCAAGGGTAACCGCAGCCATGGTCACCGAGTTGATAGTCCATGCTGCTGCAAACGTCGTCGAACTGTTCGTGCAGATGGTTAGAGTCATGCAAACGTCCCCATCTGTTGACTCAGGGATCGAGACGTGGCTGCGCGATCCGTTACAGCCATGCAGATAAGAATCCTGTCATTTCGACTGCTAGTGATACGAGGCCGTTGGGATCCCGCTCCGTATTACCCCCCTGAACCCACCGATTCCATATGCTGCTAACACTCGTTGGATCTCGACCAACGCGAGCAGCAATGTCGCGATACGATAAACCGCATTCGCGATAGGCTGCAATGCGACCTTTATCAAAGTCAGAAACGTGTTGGCACACATTTCTCCCCCTTACACGAGGCATCACAACAACGTTTCACCAGGCAACGCCGGTCAACCGCTGTTTGTGTTTGAGAAATCGGTTGGAAACTTTCCTCATGTCAGCACCTTGTGTGAATGCTCTGAAAAGCTAATCATTTGCATGTCACAGCATCTTCTTCCTGTCGGTTAAATTTCGCGTCTGTAGCACGTCATGTTCGTGGTGTAGCAATTTTAATAGCCAGTAGTGTATATATATATTCTTGAATTTGCACCTTGGAAGTAACTTTTCAGATTCAGTGGGTGTGAATTCATTTTATTACCTGTCTCTCATTAATTTCACTAATTCCGATAATTTTAATCAAAAGTCTAGGCAGCATACAGTCCGAAACATCTTTAATTTTAAAAAAGCAATAGATAGTCACTTTTTTACAGTATGATAAATTTCTTGATCATTTTCTAACAACAGTAAAAATTCACACTTCCTAAATGTTGAGTTCATTTCATTAATGTTAGACAAGTTTCAGAACTTTCCTTCTCATTTTCCTGTTATTATGTATACCGTTCGCGCCTACCCGTCGTAATAGAATGTGGGAAGTTGAGTTTTTCTGTCCAGTCAGACTGTCTTGTTCATTCGGTATTAACTAATCGTCCAGTAATTTATTATTTCTGCCTTCATTTATTCCATTTTGAGTATTTCGGTAACGTGAAATAATCCTCCTAACACACAGATCGGGTTTAATTTCTGGTAACGGGAACATACAAATATTAAATACTGGTTGCTATATGTCTGCCTCGTTGTCACTAGTTCTTGCTTTCAAATAAGTAAATTGTTTATCTAAGAAAGGGACAACACGGCAAATTGGATTTTTGAATTTTTTATATTTATCGAAACTGAAGTTCAGAACTCACATATCAATCAGCAAAAACCGTTCAATGTAACTCTCAAACATTCTCGAGAAAATCAACTTTGAAGTTTCCTGTTAATATGCTAATGCAAGAGTAGTTTTTGTCGACAGGTCGTGTGGCTGCATGGTACAGTTACGATTCCCAGCTCTCCCAGATTTTTAAGCAATGGAGTATCTTGCATGAATATTCCCATGAAGCATTAAGTACGTAAGGATGAACAAGAATTTAATTTGTATTTTTTTTAAATTTAAAGAATCTTTTATAAAAGATCAATAATTAAGAATGTATACCACCAATGAAAATTATATGTTTGCTTGTGATACGTAATTAGAAATAGGAAGGCGCGCATTTTTCTTAAAAATATTTGTTAATTAACGTACATAGGTTTCATATTTAAATGAGGTAGGTATTCGAACTTAACGGAAAAAGACGAATAAAATAATGGCCGAAACGAGACTTAAACCAGTGATTATAAATCTCGAGCGATAATGATTTTTTTCCATCTATATGTTTTTTAAGCCTGGTGGAAATGCTAGTAGGAAAGGGCACCTCTGTTTAGCCGTGAATCGAACCTGAATACCCTGCGTGGCAGGCAAGCAGTCTACCATACAGTCACACGGCCTGTCGACAAAAACAGACCATATTAATGATGGTGGGAAAACTATGAAGTCGATATTCTCGACAATTTTTGAGAATTGCGTCGAACTGTACGTACCATAAATATAAAAAAATTACAAAAGTCCGATAGCCATGTTGTCCCCTTGTAAGCTAACGTTAACGGCATTCTTTTCCAGTTCTTGATGTTCATCCACAGATTCACACACACGTCTGTAAATGTAGTATTATATTTTTCTCTTACTAATAATCCAGTTATTGGGGAGCTGAGTGGACAATGTAGGTAGCCGCTGCGCAGTGGACCCAAGTTCGATTCCCCGTACTAGGCGCTTCAGTCCGGAACCTCGCTGCTGCTACGGTCGCAGGTTCGAATCCTGCCTCGGGCGTGGATGTGTGTGATGTCCTTAGGTTAGTTAGGTTTAAGGAGTTCTAAGTCTAGGGGACTGATGCTCTCAGATGTAAGTCCCATAGTGCTTAGAGCCATTTGAACCATTTGATTCCCCGTACTGCGAGGGATTTTTCGTTTAGAGGTGGGCAGGTACGGGGTGCATTTGCTTCAATATGCCAACTGAGGAGCTACTTGACCGAACAATAGCAGCTCCACAGTCTGGAAAGCCTGCAAAACGGCCGGGAGAGCGGTTTGCTGACCACACGTCCCTCCATACAGCATCGACATGACGCCTTAAGGCAGAGGATGACACGGTGGCTGGTAGACATAGCTTGGGCTCCCACGTCCAGGAAGAAGAGCTGTGAACTATTTTTTTTAATAGTTGATCTTAAATTCGAAATCTGGGTGTCGACTGAAAAGGAATTATGAACTGTATGTGCTTAAACACGTATGTTAAGTTATGTTATGTTAACCGGGGACCTAGAAACGCCGGAGAGGCTCCGTCCCCGCCGCAGCCCCAGTGGTCCGCAACCCCACGACGACTACCGCGGTCCACTTCACCCCTTCGCCACCCCACACCGAACCCAGGGTTATTGTGCGGTTCTGTCCCCGGTGGACCCCCCAGGGAACGTCTCACACCAGACGAGTGTAACCCCTATGTTTACGTGGTAGAGTAATGGTGGTGTACGCGTACGTGGAGAACTTATTTGCGCAGCAATCGCCGACATAGTGTAGCTGAGGCGGAATAAGGGGAACCATACCGCATTCGCCGAGGCAGATGGAAAACCACCTTAAAAACCATCCACAGACTGGCCGGCTCACCGGTCCTCGACACAAAACCGCCGGGCGGTTTCGTGTTGGGAACCGGCGCTCCTTCCCGCCCGGAAAGCCGTGCGTTAGACGGCACGGCCAACCGGGCGGGCGCTTAAACACGTAACTAGAAGAAAGAAGCCACTGTTATGCTGTGATTAAATAGTGACTTTTTAAATGATGGATTAACTTTTTTCACATTCCATATTTTAGCTGCCAATTGTGTTAAAACCAAATGGAAGCCGTGTAATTTAAACGAAATATTAAATATTATCTGTATGAAGCAAGCAGCATAAAAAAACGTTGAACTAGTGCTGATAGCGCAAGAGATTGTAAGCGACCAGTGAGAAACGCAACGGATTTATCTAAAAGGGTCATTGCGCAGTCTTAACATAACACAATGGAGGAAAGCTGCCGAATGTACATAGATAGTGAATTGGAACATACCTCGAACTTATCGTATACGTAAAACGTTGGGGTTTAGTGATGTTTACCTCTACTATTACTTCTGCTTTAATGTAATCACTTAACACTCATTTATTGCCGGCCGGTGTAGCCGAGCGGTTCTAGGCGCTTCAGTCTGGAACCGCGCCTCGGGCATGGATGTGTGTGAAGTCCTTAGGTTAGTTAGGTTTAATTAGTTCTAAGTTCTAGGGGACTGATGACCTCAGATGTTAAGTCCCACAGTGCTAAGAGCCATTTGAACCATTTGAACTCATTTATTACCTAATGATACCATGTACAGCTGTAATGGGTGACATGCTGTGTAGAATGCCACAGGAAGGACGGAAGAATAGCCTTAACGTCCACACTACCACGAGTCATTAGCGATTATGTTCTCCAGTAATGCAGGGACAGGGAAGTAAATTGGCTGTATCTTAGTCAGAGCCATCATTTCGCCGTTTTTATTTGAGTTCTATGGAGACCACGCAAAGTATTTAATGATGGTAGCTAGTCATGGTTTTTTTGTTTATTTACATAATACTCCATTACACACTACTTGTAATACTACATGTATATATTATTTTGTGTGTGTTGCATGAACATGATGATGATAATAAGGTGCTAAGAGAAGGGAGAGGGTCAAAGCCGGTGCCCGTACATAGCCTACTCCTCGTGAACAGCACCTAGGGGGGGGGGGGGGGGGTGCCATGCTTACCGTTCCCATCAAAAGTGTCACATGCCCTCATTTCATGAAACACTGTAGAGAGGTTTGGTATTTAAAGCAGGGCTTTGGCACAAAGTGTGGTGAACTTTGCGCCACCACCTCTCCCCCCCTTGCCGGCCAAATAATGGCAGTGAAAATTTTTATATAAATGAAACAAGAAGTACAGTCGCCAACTCGAGCAGGTAAGACAGGGTGGACAGTAATCGAAACCTGAGGCCTGGCGACAATGCCTCCACCTTCCAGGAAAAACGCTAAATAAAATATCTTCATTCGTAAAAATATAAATACTACGTAAAGGTCGTCCTTCCAGTGGAACCAACATGAGACACAAGGCGTGTAAACATCTTTTATCAACAAGGTGTGCGAGAAAAAAGAAACTGAAATTAAGCTAAGAGGTACGACGCAGTAGACAAAGAGGGAAGAGACAGCGGGGGCATGGTAAGACTTGGGAATTCTCTCCTGCTTGGCAGATGGGAAGGGGTGGCAGAGTGAGCAGGGGACAACATGCGAGGCCTGGTCACAGTGTCCCCTGCACCACAACCGGGTGGAAGCCAAGGAGGACAGTTTGGGGCAATGACCGACGTCGTCTTGTGTAGTGCATGAAAGAAAATGGCAAGTGTCCATACGGCTATCCCGCTTTGGGGTACGATATAGAAAAGTAGCGCATGGAGTCTCAGACGTCAACAGGGGGAGACGGGACGGGGCGGGGCGGGAGTGCCGTCCGCGTGTGGCACCATCCAGCTGGACGGAGGTGACGTAATTGTCGAAGAAAATACATTTGCGAAGAAGATGCGGTGTAGCGGTCGTTGCTCGATTCCGTTGTGGGCGGTTTGTAAGTACTGCCAGAAGTCAAGCCGTGACTGGTCGCCGTCAGTATGCAGGTACGTGATCGTCCATCCCTTGACTAATACAATCATATGATTTTTGGTGGCAGGGAAATGAGTATTCATGGGATGGATAATAGGCCGCGGGTCAGTCGAGTCCGGCGGTGTGCCGAGGTAACAGGCAACGAACTGTCGATCCAGTTTCCAGACGTCACTGGTGGCAGCACAGATCAGGTGGTGCGCTTAGTCGTCCAGGAGGTGGCAAATTGTACAAAGCGAAGTGTGCAACAAACCGACTGCATGAAGACATTGATTTGTGGGGAATTTTCCACATGGGACATGATACCATGGTGCCTAGACGTTGGAGGGAAGGAAACGCTGGTGGACATGACGTCAAACCGTGGGCCACCGTGTCGATGGAAGTTTGAGTTCAACTTTGTTGCAGGATTTTGCATCGGAGTAGTGGGGAATAGATCTGTTCGAATCAGTGCATGAGCGTAACTGAAGTAAAGGAGCTTGATGTGTCCTACTGGCGCTGGCGGAGGTTTGGTCGTAGGTATAAGACTGTCCAGCAAGCTGCGCGTAAGGGAGATGGCCCCGTTCCACTGCTTGTGGATGGTGGTCATGTACGAAGACGCCGCTCGGAGTCGCACATTGACCAGACGGAGGCTCTCCACTCGCGGGAGGTGAATTAATGTTTCGTAGCGGATCTTAAAGAGCATACCAGCCGTAGGAACATATCCGAACGCGACCTGGAGGCTGCGTTCAATAATTATGGCACTGTGTACCATCTTGGATGCCGCATGTTGATTGAAATATTCGGTAAGTTGTAAAAAATCGAGTCGGCACTGCCGTGCGGATAATTTGCAGAGTACGCTTAAAATTGATGGCGGCGGAGGACTAACTGTGGAGGCGAAAATGATACCAATGTATCGGAGGTTCTGTACACACAGGAGGGGTCCTGAGGCGTCGTGGGAGAGGCCGCATCCAATGGACATCGCCGAGGATTTACCCACACTCATGGTACTGCCTGCTGCAGTTCCATACGTTGATATCAAATAGAGTACCAAATGTGTTTCGGTACACGAGCGAGTAAGTGGAGGAAGTCGTCTGCATACACATGATAACGAAAAGTGTGCTCTCGCAAAGTGATACCAGGATGCTGGCTCGTCAGGCTCCCTGTGAGTGGTTCCAGGATTATGGCATATGAAGCGCTTATTGTCACTGGTCCCGCCTCACAGTCATTGACCTGAATCAGGGATTTGGCGCTGCCGTTTAGGCGCCGGATGATAGCAATAAAGGGGGATGGAAAACCCATTTGGTCCATTATGGAGAATAGAAAATGATGTCGCACCTTGTCAAATGCACTGTCAAAATTAATGGCAATCACCTCGGCGCAGAGTCTGCACGCAGCTGAGAGTGTGAATAAGTCGAACGTTCCCCTTTGGCCGTTAGTATATTAACTGCGCCGTCAGGAGCCCTCTGTTCTGAGGACAGAATGTAAGCGAATATCCTGAGGCAACGCGTCGCCAGGAGCTGTGCAAAAATTTTATGGTCTGCGCTAAGCATAGTAAGAGAGTGGTAATTTGCTGTCTTCCAGTGTTAGTTTGTGGACAGATATAATAATACCCTTGGCAAAGGCTTTCGGTACAGCGTTGTCCATCGTCAGCAGTTCACCGTGACGCCATTACCCTAAGGAAGGCGCGATAAAACTCTATCGGCAATCCGTCGATGTCAGGTGTCTTATTTAAAACAACTTTGTTGATCGCACCGTGGACCTCGTCGCATGTAATAAGCGCCTTCAGCTCGTCCACCTCCTCGCCGACGAGGTGTGGTAGCACAACCTCCACAGTACGTGTGTTGGTAGGCTCCTCCTGGGACATTGTGCGGTAGTGATCTACAAAGGCATTGACGATTTCGGCCTGGCAAGTGACTGGCTGGGCGCGACAGATGTAGATCTCAGTTATCAGTCGTTGTAGTCGTTGTTCCCCATTGGAAGCGGTATGATGCATGGTGGGGTGTTCCTGTGACTCCGAATCTTGACTTCGGGCCCTCACCATCACCCCCTGAGTCTATGGTGTATCAATGTCGCTTATTGTGCCTGCTTCTTCCTTCCCACTGTGTTTCAGAAGTGGGCGCTTGGGCGTCCAGGTCGCGGAGAACGGCTTAAAAATTATAGGTAGTATGCCGGCACCACTCAGCTACTTCCTTGCCATACTGAATCAAGGGACGTCGAACGGCAGGTTTGCCACATTGCAGACACCATGTTAAGATCATGCAGAACTGAGGAAAGCGACGTTCACACGAGGCCCGTGTCTCGGTAACGTCTTGATTATGGAGGTGCGAGGTGTTTTTACTTCCATGGTGCACGACTGCGCCAGACCACTTGTTGCGTGAGGAGAATGTTGAAGATGTAGGCACAGTGGTCCGTAAAGGCCAAGCAGTGAAGTTCTGCAGCTTGGAGAGCAGGTGTGAGTTCCCGAGAGATGTTAGTCTTGTCAAGGCGGCTCGCGGAATGACATGTCTGGTAAGTAAGTCCATGTGCGTCCCCGTCCCGAACTTCCCAAGTATCGTGGAGCAACAGATCACGGACAACAAGGCGCAGTTTTCGACAGGTGTTGCAGTGGAGCATTTGATTCTTAGGGTGCAGGACACAATTAAAATCAACCCTCAGGAAGTAACGGTCACAGCGCCCATGAAACAAAGGACTGAATTCTTCGGAGTAGAAGTGTGCTTTGTCCTATCTGTGGGAGGAGCCTGACGGAGCATAAATGTTGAAGATACACTCCGCACGATGTTGATCATCATGCCTCTGACGGATTAGCTACGAGGATACCCCCGAGGGCATGAATGGTTACGCCACATCCCAGGTGGTCAATGGGGAAGGGATAAATTTTATAGACCGTGACGTCCGGAAATGTTGCCTAGTGTACTTCCTGTAGTAGTGCGATGTCGACGCCCGATGCACATATTGTCTGTCGCAGCAGTTGAATTTCCAGTTGGGAGCTAATGTTGTTAGTGTTGATTGTTGCTGTTTGGTACGTTTCGGGTCGAGCCCCGCCGGGGAGGGGAACTCCATCAGCGGCGGGGCGAAGAAGGCGAGGCAGCAGCGAGCCGTGCCGTACGCCACCTGGCGGCATTGGCGTCGGCGTAACTAGATCTCCGTCTGTGTTAACTCCGGGTAGCCGCACGGTCTGGGGCACCTTGTCACGGTCCGTGCGTCTCACCCCGTCGGAGGTTCGAGTCCTCCATTGGGCGTGGGTGTCCATAGCGTAAGTTAGTTTAAGTTAGTGGGTTAGTTAAGTAGTGGGTAGGCTTAGGGACCAATGACATCAGTTTGGTCCCATAAGACCAACCACAAATTTCCAAATTTTCCAAAACCTCCGTTCCCTGCTGTGTTCGGATGCAGGCTGAGTTGGCATCCCTTCGCTCCCAGCTTCAGGCAGTGTTGGCTTCGGTCACACAGCTTGAGGCTGTTGCCAATGGGCATCACTGTGGGGGTCGGGATGGGGGTTTGTCGGGGACGGCCAGCTCGTCCCACGCATCCCCTGATCGGACTACGACTGTGGTTGCCCGGGATACTGCCCGCATTGAGGCTGATCCCTCACCTGTGGTAGAGTGGGAGGTCGTTTCAAGGTGTGGCAGGGGGCGAAAGACATTCCGGAGGGCTGAACGGAAAGCCTCTCCAGTTTGTCTGACGAACCGGTTTCAGGCTCTGTCTCAGGCTGATACTGATCTTCGGCCTGACATGGCTGCTTGTCCTGTTCCAGAGGTTGCCCCTCAGTCTGCAAGATCCGGGCAGTCGCAGAGGGTGGGCTTACTGGTAGTTGGGAGCTCCAACGTCAGGCGCGTAATGGGGCCCTTAGGGAAATGGCAGCAAGAGAGGGGAAGAAAACCAATGTGCACTCCGTGTGCATACCGGGGGGAGTCATTCCAGATGTGGAAAGGGTCCTTCCGGATGCCATGAAGGGTACAGGGTGCACCCATCTGCAGGTGGTCACTCATGTCGGCACCAATGATGTGTGTCGCTATGGATCGGAGGAAATCCTCTCTGGCTTCCGGCGGCTATCTGATTTGGTGAAGACTGCCAGTCTCGCTAGCGGGATGAAAGCAGAGCTCACCATCTGCAGCATCGTCGACAGGACTGACTGCGGACCTTTGGTACAGAGCCGAGTGGAGGGTCTGAATCAGAGGCTGAGACGGTTCTGCGACCGTGTGGGCTGCAGATTCCTCGACTTGCGCCATAGGGTGGTGGGGTTTCGGGTTCCGCTGGATAGGTCAGGAGTCCACTACACGCAACAAGCGGCTACACGGGTAGCAGGGGTTGTGTGGCGTGGTCTGGGCGGTTTTTTAGGTTAAATGGCCTTGGGCAAGTACAGAAAGGGCAACAGCCTCAACGGGTGCGGGGCAATGTCAGGACATGCGGGGACCAAGCAGCAATCGGTATCGTAATTGTCAACTGTCGAAGCTGCGTTGGCAAAGTACCGGAACTTCAAGCGCTGATAGAAAGCACCGAAGCTGAAATCGTTATAGGTACAGAAAGCTGGCTTAAGCCAGAGATAAATTCTGCCGAAATTTTTACAAAGGTACAGACGGTGTTTAGAAAGGATAGATTGCATGCAACCGGTGGTGGAGTGTTCGTCGCTGTTAGTAGTAGTTTATCCTGTAGTGAAGTAGAAGTGGATAGTTCCTGTGAATTATTATGGGTGGAGGTTACACTAAACAACCGAACTAGGTTAATAATTGGCTCCTTTTACCGACCTCCCGACTCAGCAGCATTAGTGGCAGAACAACTGAGAGAAAATTTGGAATACATTTCACATAAATTTTCTCAGCATGTTATAGTCTTAGGTGGAGATTTCAATTTACCAGATATAGACTGGGACACTCAGATGTTTAGGACGGGTGGGAGGGACAGAGCATCGAGTGACATTATACTGAGTGCACTATCCGAAAATTACCTCGAGCAATTAAACAGAGAACCGACTCGTGGAGATAACATATTGGACCTACTGATAACAAACAGACCCGAAATTTTCGAATCTGTATGTACAGAACAGGGAATCAGTGATCATAAGGCCGTTGCAGCATCCCTGAATATGGAAGTTAATAGGAATATAAAAAAAGGGAGGAAGGTTTATCTGTTTAGCAAGAGTAATAGAAGGCAGATTTCAGACTACCTAACAGATCAAAACGAAAATTTCTGTTCCGACACTGACAATGTTGAGTGTTTATGGAAAAAGTTCAAGGCAATCGTAAAATGCGTTTTAGACAGGTACGTGCCGAGTAAAACTGTGAGGGACGGGAAAAACCCACCGTGGTACAACAACAAAGTTAGGAAACTACTGCGAAAGCAAAGAGAGCTCCACTCCAAGTTTAAACGCAGCCAAAACCTCTCAGACAAACAGAAGCTAAACGATGTCAAAGTTAGCGTAAGGAGGGCTATGCGTGAAGCGTTCATTGAATTCGAAAGTAAAATTCTATGTACCGACTTGACAGAAAATCCTAGGAAGTTCTGGTCTTACGTTAAATCAGTAAGTGGCTCGAAACAGCATATCCAGACACTACGGGATGATGATGGCATTGAAACAGAGGATGACACGCGTAAAGCTGAAATACTAAACACCTTTTTCCAAAGCTGTTTCACAGAGGAAGACCGCACTGCAGTTCCTTCTCTAAATCCTCGCACAAACGAAAAAATGGCTGACATCGAAATAAGTGTCCAAGGAATAGAAAAGCAACTGGAATCACTCAATAGAGGAAAGTCCACTGGACCTGACGGGATACCAATTCGATTCTACACAGAGTACGCGAAAGAACTTGCCCCCCTTCTAACAGCCGTGTACCGCAAGTCTCTAGAGGAACGGAGGGTTCCAAATGATTGGAAAAGAGCACAGATAGTCCCAGTCTTCAAGAAGGGTCGTCGAGCAGATGCGCAAAACTATAGACCTATATCTCTTACGTCGATCTCTTGTAGAATTTTAGAACATGTTTTTTGCTCGCGTATCATGTCATTTCTGGAAACCCAGAATCTACTATGTAGGAATCAACATGGATTCCGGAAACAGCGATCGTGTGAGACCCAACTCGCCTTATTTGTTCATGAGACCCAGAAAATATTAGATACAGGCTCCCAGGTAGATGCTATTTTTCTTGACTTCCGGAAGGCGTTCGATACAGTTCCGCACTGTCGCCTGATAAGCAAAGTAAGAGCCTACGGAATATCAGACCAGCTGTGTGGCTGGATTGAGGAGTTTTTGGCAAACAGAACACAGCATGTTGTTATCAATGGAGAGACGTCTACAGACGTTAAAGTAACCTCTGGCGTGCCACAGGGGAGTGTTATGGGACCATTGCTTTTCACAATATATATAAATGACTTAGTAGATAGTGTCGGAAGTTCCATGCGGCTTTTCGCGGATGATGCTGTAGTATACAGAGAAGTTGCTGCATTAGAAAATTGTAGCGAAATACAGGAAGATCTGCAGCGGATAGGCACTTGGTGCAGGGAGTGGCAACTGACCCTTAACATAGACAAATGTAATGTATTGCGAATACATAGAAAGAAGGATCCTTTATTGTATGATTATATGATAGCGGAACAAACACTGGTAGCAGTTACTTCTGTAAAATATCTGGGAGTATGCGTACGGAACGATTTGAAGTGGAATGATCATATAAAACTAATTGTTGGTAAGGCGGGTACCAGGTTGAGATTCATTGGGAGAGTGCTTAGAAAATGTAGTCCATCAACAAAGGAGGTGGCTTACAAAACACTCGTTCGACCTATACTTGAGTATTGCTCATCAGTGTGGGATCCGTACCAGGTCGGGTTGACGGAGGAGATAGAGAAGATCCAAAGAAGAGCGGCGCGTTTCGTCACTGGGTTATTTGGTAACCGTGATAGCGTTACGGAGATGTTTAATAAACTCAAGTGGCAGACTCTGCAAGAGAGGCGCTCTGCATCGCGGTGTAGCTTGCTCGCCAGGTTTCGAGAGGATGCGTTTCTGGATGAGGTATCGAATATATTGCTTCCCCCTACTTACACTTCCCGAGGAGATCACGAATGTAAAATTAGAGAGATTAGAGCGCGCACGGAGGCTTTCAGACAGTCGTTCTTCCCGCGAACCATACGCGACTGGAACAGGAAAGGGAGGTAATGACAGTGGCACGTAAGGTGCCCTCCGCCATACACCGTTGGGTGGCTTGCGGAGTATCGATGTAGATGTAGATGTAGAACCTCGTTACTCCACGCCATCGAGGGCTCTGTCGTCGTGGCGTTTATATGCTCCACCTCGTCCATAGGAGTGGAGGACGGACGGCCTCTGCAGGCTCACAGGGAGGTGTGTTGTCTCTTTCCGAGACCGTACGACGCTCCTCTTGCGCCGTTTAGGTGGAATTTGTTTGCGTGCCCCTTTGCGTGTCCGTCCCTCTGTGTCGGAAGACGGGAGAGAGTCACGGAGGTCCGGGAGAAAGGCTGTCCCGTGGACGGTAAGCGACGTGACGCCCTTATCATCGGCCGGCCGGGGATCGCCAGTCGCAGATAGCTGATGACAGTGGCGCAGGAGTCGCGTTAGGTTTGTGACACTCGATCCCGGCGTTACTCTGGTACGAGGTCCGACTGAGGACGGTGGGCGCTGATGCGTAGGTGATCCGTGAAACAGTTGCCAGAGTCGGAGGTGCCACGGTAGGGGCCGGCAGTTGGGTGATGCGCCGCTGAATACACTTAGACCTGAGGTGGCATTCTTTGCCGCCCCCGGGAAAGGCCTTGCGTAGGCCAGTGTATACAATGACAGCGCAGCACCCGCTGATGACGGCACAAGACAACGGAGATTTAAGATGACCTGCAATACACCATTAAGAATGGGATACGCTTGGAATTGCGCTCAGCGTTCAGTGCCATAGGGATGAAAAGCCGCTTATCGAAAGACCTGACAGAGAACCCGAGAAAACTCTAGTCTTATGTAAAATTGTTAATAGGGTCTAAGGCTTCCATTCAGTCCGTTGTTGAACAATCTGGTGTGGCAGTTGAAGATAGAAAATTGAAAGCCGAAATTTTAAATTTCACGTTCAAACAGGAGAATCGTACAAATATCCCGTCATTAGACCATCGGACAGACTGACTCCCCTATGGGCGACATAGTAATAAGCATCCCTGGCGTAGACGGATAACTGGAAGTTTTGAAACAAAATAAATCACTAGTCCGGATGTAATCCCAATTCGATTTTACAAAGGGTATTCTACGGCATTGGTCCCTTACCTAACTGCATTTATTGTGAATCCCTCACTCTGGAAAAAAGCGCAGAGGACTCCAGTATATAAGAAAGGTAAAAGGATGGACCCGCATAGTTGCAGACCAGACTTCGATTTGCTGCAGAATCCTTGAACATACTCTCAGTTCGAATATAATAAACTTTCTAGGGACTGAGAAGCTTATGAGCACGAATCAGTATAGTTGTAGAAATCATCGCTCGTACGAAACTCAGCTGCTCTTTTCTCACATGACATACTGCAAACTATGGATGAAGTGCAACAGGCACACTCCACATTTCTAGATTTCCGGAAAGCATTTGACATGGTGCCTCATTGCACGCTGTTGATCATGGTAAAACCAATGGAATAAGTTCACAGGTATGTGAATGGCTCGAAGACTTCTTAAGTAGTAGAATCCAGTGTGTTGTCCTCGACGGCGATTGTTCATCAGAGATAACGATATTGTCCGGAGTGACCCAGGGAAGTGTGAGAGGACCGCTGTTGTTCTATGTACACATAAATGTTTTGGCGTACAGGTTGGGCAGCAATCTGCTGTTGTTTGCTGTGGTGTACGGTAAGATGTCGAAGTTGAGTGACTGCAGGAAGATACAAGATGATTTAGACAAAATTTCCAGTTGGTGTGATGAATGCGGATGCGTAGGAAGAACAAATTATTAATGTTCGGATAAAGTATTACTACTGTTCTGCTTCACACAGTCAAGTCGTTTAAATATCTGGGCGTAACATTGCAATGGGATATGAAACGGAACCAGAATGTGGGAACTGTGCCAGGAAAGGCGAGCGGTCGACTTCGGTTTATTAGGAGAATTTTAGGAAAGTGTGGTTCGCCTGTGAAGGAGACAGCATATAGGATGCTGGTGCGACTTATTCTTGAGTACTGCTCGAGTGTTTGGGCTCCTTATGTTTGGGTGCCCACCAGGTAGGGTTGAAGGAAGTCATGGAAGCAATTCAGAGTTGTTGCCTGTAGATTTGTTGCTAGATTTGTTGCCTGTAGGTTCGAACAACACGTAAGTGTTACGGAGATGCTTCGGAAACTCAAATGCGAATCCCTGGAGGGAAGGAGACGTTCTTTGCGAGAAACACGATTGCGAAAATTTAGAGAACCGGCATTTGAAGCTGACTGCCAAACGATTCTAATACCCCCAAAATACACCGCACGTAACGACCACGAAGATAACATACGAGAAATTAGAGTTCATACGGAGGTATATAGATAGTCGTTTCTCTCACCCTCTATTTGCGAGTGGAGCAAGAAAGGAAACGACAGTAGTATAGGGTGCCCTACGCCACGCACCGTGCGTGCCTTATGGAGTATCTGTGTGGACGTAGATGTGTGTATTTTGCTCCTTTTGTTATAATTTTGTCTAGGTTATACTCTGTTTCCCGATCATGATCAACGAGGTCATGACCGTATCACATTATCAATATAACTGACGCACATTCAGTACTTTTATTCTCATTCTAACAGGATGACAGACACATGTAATTTCCAGAAATGAAATCGTAGCAGGCGATGAAAATACTGACTCTGAACTATTCACTGAACATCATTCCCTGTTACATACACTGCTGGCCATTAAAATTGCTTCACCAAGGAGAAATGCAAATGATAAACGGGTATTCTTTGGATAAATATATTATACTAGAACTGACATGTGATTACATTTACAAGCAGTTTGGGTGCATAGATCCTGAGAAATCAGTACCCAGAACAACCACCTCTGGCCGTAATAACGGCCTCGATGCGCCTGGGCATTGAGTCAAACAGACCTTGGATGGCGTGTACAGGTACAGCTGCCCATGCAGCTTCAACACGTTACCACAGTTCATCAAGAGTAGTGACTGGCGTATTGTGACGAGCCAGTTGCTCGGCCGTTGACCAGACGTTTTCAGTTGGTGAGAGATCTGCAGAATGTACTGGCCTGGGCAGCAGTCAAACATTTTCTGTATCCAGAAAGGCCCGTACAGGACCTGCAACATGCAGTCGTGCATTATCCTGCTGAAATGTAGGGCTTCGCAGGGATCGAATGAAGGGTAGAGCCACGGGTGGTAATACACCTGAAATGTAACGTCCACTGTTCAAAGTGCCGTCAATGCGAACAAGAGGTGACCGAGATGTGTACCCAATGGCACCCCATACCATCACGCCGGGTGATACGCCAGTATGGCGATGACGAATACACGCTTCCAATGTGCGTTCACAGCGATGTCGCCAAACACGGATGCGACCATCATGATGCTGTAAACAGAACCTGGATTCATCCGAAGAAATGACGTTTGGCCATTCGTGCACCCAGGTTCGTCGTTGAGT
This sequence comes from Schistocerca serialis cubense, assembly GCF_023864345.2. Taxonomy (NCBI): domain Eukaryota; kingdom Metazoa; phylum Arthropoda; class Insecta; order Orthoptera; family Acrididae; genus Schistocerca; species Schistocerca serialis. Next base: position 626,794,339 of record NC_064642.1, on the reverse strand, counting down.
ACACCATCGCAGGCGCTCCTGTCTGTGATGCAGCGTCAAGGGTAACCGCAGCCATGGCCTCCGAGCTGATAGTCCATACTGCTGCAAACTTCATCGAACTGTTCGTGCAGATGGTTGTTGTCTTGCAAACGTCCCAATCTGTTGACTCAGGGATCGAGACGTGGCTACACGATCTGTTAAGCCATGCGGATAAGGTGCCTGTCACCTCGACTGCTAGTGATACGAGGCCGTTCGGATCCAGCACGGCGTTCCGTATTACCCTCCTGAACCCACCGATTCCATATTCTGCTAACAGTCATTGGATCTCGACCAACGCGAGCAGCAATGTCGCGATACGATAAACCGCAATCGCGATAGGGTACAATCCGACCTTTATCAAAGTCGGAAACGTGATGGTACCCATTTCTCCTCCTTACACGAGGCCTCACAACAACGTTTCACTAGGGAACGCCGGACAACTGCAGTTTGTGTATGAGAAATCGGTTGGAAACTTTCCTCATATCAGCACGTTGTATGTGTCGCCACCGGCGCCAACCTGTGTGCATGCTCTGAAAAGCTATTCATTTGCATATCACAGCATCTTCTTCCCTTCAGTTAAATTTCGCGTCGTGTAGCACGTCATCTTCGTGGTGTAGCAATGTTAATGGCCAGTAGTGTATAAAGGGCGAGTAAAAAGTTTCCGTTAGAAGGCAGTACAGTCGACAATCAGGTGAAATCACCGATGCACCAGGCTGAGGGTACCCATCAGTTATAACATTATAACATTGGTAACATTCGTGTAATACAGTGTCCTGCTTCGTGAAAAATGCGTAAGTGCCTCCCTCACATTTCGTCTGACAGGAATCGTCGACACTTCAGGGTCTTCTTTAAGGGACCAAAGGTGTGATAATCGAAGGGGAGAGATAAGGATTATAGAGAGAGTGCTCGAGTGACTCCCACTTGAATTGGTGTAACTTCTGTGTTATGACATTTGCCGTACAGCGGCATGCGTTATGAGCAGCATTTTTCGCGCACCGTGCCACAAAGGTTGTTTTCGACAGAGGTGCTGCACCGTACATATCCTTCATTACCGGGTGGTTGTCTACCTATGTTTTTCTTTCGGCAGCCAAGAAAAGAATAAACACGTTAGTCCTGTTTGGACGCATTTGGCAATAACGTCGCCATAGCTCACATTTCTGCATTTACTGCAAGCTCGTCGGAAAGACACGAATGCCACCCTGATCCATCGCCTATATGTCAGTGCTTATATCCGCATCTGAGTCACTCTGCGTTGCATATACTTTGTAGCAACGCCCTTAAACAGAAACTTCTTGATCGCCCCTTTGCATCGTAGGTCATAGTAACCCACATTTTACGAATAGTTAACTTCGAATGAAGACTTCACACTGCCCTACGCTATGGATACAGGTTTAACAGTAGCTAGGACACTGCAAACCCGCCTCCATCGCCGAAGCAGTCCAGTTTTCGCAGCCGTGTAGTGCGGACATGTTATGTGTTTCCGCCTGCGTAGTGCTTGCTTGCTTGCTCGATGTCGTTCACTATCAGCGGCTGTCACTATCGCATATGTGTGCTAACCATGGCCAACCGTTTATCAACAACCGTTGAAAAGACATGCTGATAACACCGAGTTTACGCTAAATGAACAAATCATGGTTAAACACACGTTTATTCTTAATAACTATCAATAATTGAAGCACTAAATGATGCACACTTGTCTAAATCTACCAAGCTTCGATTCTTTAGTAACTCACATATTATTTTAACATTGTCACTCCAATGTCTGCAACATAATTTCTGCTATTTTATTTTAATGTCTGTCGTTACACTGACCGTATTGCACTCGAATTCCTGGTGTTCTTATCCACTATACAAGGTGGTCCACTGATAGTGACCGGGCCAAATATCTCACGAAATAAGCGTCAAACGAGAAAACTACAAAGAACGAAACTTGTCTAGCTTGAAGGGGGAAACCAGATGGCGCTGTGGTTGGCCCGCTAGATGGCGCTTCCATAGGTCAAACGGATATCAACTGCGTTTTTTAAAATAAGAACCCTCATTTTTTATTACATATTCGTGTAATACGTAAAGAAATATGAATGTTTTACTTTGACCACTTCTTTCGCTTTGTGATAGATGGCGCTGTAATAGTCACAAACATATGACTCACAATTTTAGACAAACAGTTGGTAACAGGTAGGTTTTTTAAATTAAAATACAGAACGTAGGTACGTTTGAACATTTTATGTCGGTTGTCCCAATGTGATACATGTACCTTCATGAACCTATCATTTCTGAAAACGCATCTGTTACAGCGTGATTACCTGTAAATACCACATTAATGCAATAAACGCTCAAAATGATGTCCGTCAACCTCAATGCATTCAGCAATACGTGTAACGAAATTCCTCTCAACAGCAAGTAGTTCGCCTTCCGTAATGTTCGCACATGCATTGACAATCCGTTGACGGATGTTGTCAGGCGTTGTCGGTGGATCACGATAGCAAATATCCTTCAACTTTCCCCACAGAAAGAAATCCGGGGACGTCAGATCCGGTGAACGTGAGGGCCATGGTATGGTGCTTCGACGACCAATCCACCTGTCATGAAATATGCTATTCAATACCGCTTCAACCACACGCGAGCTGTGCCGGACATCCATCATGTTGGAAGTACATCGCCATTCTGTCATGCAGTGAAACATCTTGTAGTAACATCGGTAGAACATTACGTAGAAAATCGGCACACATTGCACCAGTTAGATTGCCACCTATAAAATGGGGGCCAATTATCCTAGAAATATGGTACGGGTGCAATCGATGTTGATGTAGCATTCTCAACACCGATTTTTTTGAGATTCCCGATTCTCGCGCAATTTGTTTGCTACCGATGTGCGGATTAGCCGCGACAGCAGCTAAACCACTTACTTGTGCATCATCATTTGTTGCAGTTCGTGGTTGACGTTTCACATGTGGCTGAACACCTCCTGTTTCCTTAAATAACGTAACTATCCGGCGAACGGTCCGGACACTTTGATGATGTCGTCCAGCATTCATAGCACACGCCCGTTGGGCACTTTGATCACAATAGCCATACACCAACACGATATCGACCTTTCCCGCAATTGGTAAACAGTCCATTTTAACACGGGTAATGTATCACGAAGCAAATACCGTCCGCACTGGTGGAAGTTACGTGATTACACGTACTTATACGTTTGTGACTATTACAGTGCCATCCATCACAAAGCAAAAAAAGTGGTCCAACTAAAACATTCATATTTATTTACTTACTACACGAATATGTAATAAAAATGGGGGTTCCTATTTAAAAAAAAACGCAATTGATATCCGTTTGACCCATGGCAACGCCATCTAGCGGGCCAACCATAGCGCCATCTGGTTTCCCCCTTCAAGCTAGACGAGTTTCGTTCTTTGTAGTTTTTTCGTTTGATGCTTATTTCATTAGTTATTTGGCCCGTTCACTATCAGTGGACCACCCGGTGTATAGACTTAGTTGCGATATTCCCCCTGCCTTAGTTCTAATTTAGAGCCCCTTTTACTTATTTTTATTACGGTTGGGGCCACGTGATACACCGTTCTGTTTTATATGTTTACACTGATATTCCTGATCTGTATAGCAGTTTTATCCTCAATGAGCTTTTCGTATTAGAACCTTTCTTTGGCTCCCAAAAAAGAGGCCATACATGATTACCAAGCGCAGCGGTTGCCATCATTTTCTTGCCGTCCTAACGCTATCGTCGTCTTATTGCACAATTTATGAAAATATTTTTTGTTAGTTATCTGTACCTCTACTTTTGTTGCATATTTATCTTTTATCTTTTTACTGTCATGCGTTCTGTCACGTTGACTCTTAGACATTTCCCCCGAACACTTACGTTTACGTATTATTATAATAAATGTCTTAACGGTAACGCTCCCATGTGTGTAACAGAGTTTATGTTACTTCATTTCAACGAATCTGTTGTATTAATCCTACTGTAACCCGACTACAGGGATCCCATTGACTTCACATAGGCTTTGTTCCTTTTCTCACGCTTCAGTCTGGAACCGCGCGACCGCTACGGTCGCAGGATCGAATCCTGCCTCGGGCATGAATGTGTGTGATGTCCTTAGGTTGGTTAGGTTTAAGTAGCTCTAAGTTCTAGGGGACTAATGACCTCAGATGTTAAGTCCCATAGTGCTCAGATCCATTTTTTCTTTTCTCACTTTATCTAGTCCAAGTTTATAGCGCCTTTTACTTCTCGCTTATTTTTATTACGTCTGTTGCCATGTGGATATACAGCGTTGTTTATAAGTGTACATTGTTACTCCTGTTGCGTATATCATTTCAAGCCTAACTAAGCCTTTTATACTAAGATGTTTTTCCTTTTTAAGACAAGTCTATGGATGAGTACCGATGTTAACAGTTAGAATCCTTCTCCTACCACACCTCATCTCTCGATGTCTTATTGCTCCTGTCACTTTGACCATTAGGCATTTTTGGCGAATACTCATGTTTGTAGGCTATTACATTTATTATTATATTTGTAGTTCTGCTTTGTATCCGTATTGTACACCACACTTATGTAAGCGGATGGATCAGTCAGTCCCCGTTTCCTGCCCTTTTGCGGCTATCTACTTCGTCCCCAGCCATTGGCTCCTACGTCAGTCGCTTCCTCCGCCGCTGTCAACTGGCTTCTGTGGAGTCTGCACGACCCGCTTCTGTGTCGTGCTGCCCATGCGCGTTGTAGTTGCTGGTCCTACGCGTACCTGAGTTACTTATTTATTTCGTTATTATGTTCACTTCTGTTCAGAATCCTCCCTCATTTTTAGCGCTTCTGTTCCAGTTCCATTTGTTCGTTTGAACCTTCCACGACCGACTTGCCCTAGAGCCATACACTTATGTTCCCATAGTTTTGAGAGTATGCCACTTTTCATAACAGTAGCTATCATTTTGGTATGTTAACCCAATTGTACTTGTGTGCTTGGAGCCCCTCCACTTGTTCGCACTTGAAGATAAAGCTTCATACTTCGAAACAGGTCGTGGAATAAATTAAGAAATAACTGGCACCTGAAGTGAATTTTTGTCCCATAAGTATGATAAATTGAAGATTTCTTATCGTTTAACAAACAAAAAGCTGTTGGAATGCAGTGTTCATCAACAAGTCCATGGACCGTAAATACCTAACAAAAAACTTGGTGCAACACTTGAATATTCCATCAGCATATATTGAATCACAAAGATCCACCCGAACTGTACTTTTCACACTCAGTGTGTTCAAAGCAACATGAACCTTCCGAATACTAGTAAGTAATTTCGGAAGGATTTTCCACCTATCTTTACTAAAACTGTCGACACCTTTACGGTAATTTCTTCCGTGCGGTCTCCTTTCACTCAATTGCACAATTGCTTTGATGGTCTTTAACATACGGGTATATCTTTCGTAGATTTCCTCAGCAGATCACTAACTGTTTTCAGCCTCTGAATTTTATCATCTGGTAGTTCTGCGTGGTTGTGGTCGTCTTGACTTTCGTGGACATCAATGTCTTTAATGGAGACAGTTCTCATATAGATTTTGCAGCTCTTAATGTTGCACGTCCATTACACTACACTACCTTTTAAAAACTTTTGGAATCCAAAACACTAACTTTTCTAAAGTAACAGTTTCCGTCTAGTTCTACTGAGCATAACTACAATCGCGTCGGAGGACGTGTTCATTATAAAGAGATGGGTCACAAAATGACACCCCGAGGAGGCATGGAGGGCGATGGACTATTACCAATTGGCAATTAAACTTGTTCCAGAGGCATGGATATTGCTCTCTCCTAAGCCTTAAAACTGTCAACTAAGTTTGTAGTGTGTTTGGATTCCAATGACTCTTCTCAAAGTTTTAAATAAACAAATAAATAAATTACACAAGTAAGTTATAAGTGTGAAGAGAGATTTTGTTTCATCGCCACCTAATAGACACCTTCTGACTCGCTAGCTCCTCAGACAGCAAGGTGCAGACACATGCGGAAAAAAGGCCAGAGTTCAGAAGCTTATGTGAGGTGTAAGATGGGTTAATGATGTCACCAGCATTTCAGACGCATTGCCGCTCAGAATGGACGCGAAAAGACCTCAGGGGATGGCATGAAGGGTGCTGATATGACCACCTCTGCCAACGGGGCGTTGATTCCCACATATTTTGCGGTCGAAAACGACAGTTCACATTGTGGTGAGCAACAGGACGATTCATACCTCCTCTAAGGACATTGTGGGCCTGCAACCGCATCATCGCACCCCTTGGAGTGTAGCACGACTACAGTTTTTGCTAGAGATAGGACGAAACTCGAACGTGCTCCGAAGCAGCAAAAGATGTTTACGCTTTTTTAGTTCACCTGCACACGCCCTCCTGTGGCATATATGAACAAAACACCAGCAGGCGCTAGTTCAGTGACATAGCAGCACTCAGCTCAGGTGTGTCGAAATGGTTGGCTGTCAACCCGCGCATAGAAATCAGTGACTGTCTGTCTCTGTACAGCTATATCGTTAAAGTGTTCAACAAAGGTACACGGGTGACACCACAAGTGTTGCCGATCTGGGGTTCTTAGAATGATCCCTCTGCCGTTTTATTCACGCATGTGTCAATGTTGCACCCCTCGCCCCACCCCCTCTCCGCCACCCGTTCCCTCCCGTGATAACGCCGCAGGAAGGCACGAAGGACTAAAAGAGCATAAACATCTTTTGCTGCTTCAGATCGCGTTCATACTTCATCGTATGGTTTTTAACGGTTTCTAGTGGTCCCCCCCCCCCGCCCCCCTGTACACCAGATCAGTTATTTTAGTGGCACTGCAAAGGGGTGTGATCACTTTCGGATGGAATGGAGGCGGTCCACGATGTGCTTAGAAGGGCTGAATAGTCCTGGGGGGTATCAGCACTGCAAAGGTTGTCAAGAACGTTTTCCTGTTGGTCATCACACTGCGAATTCTCGTTTTAGGCTGTGAAATGAGTAGAAATACAAATCCCAAGCGGTTTTATTCACGCCCCTTATGCCATCCCCTGAAGCCTGTTCGTGTCGATAATGAGCGGCGATGGTCTGAAATGTTTCCCTCGACCAGCAAAAAGAAACCGCGTGATTTAAAACTTTGGGCGTCGCGGTTCTGATCTCCGTCGCAAAGGCGTCGAAAGAAGGGGTGAAACGTGGGTAAGAAGGGGTGCAACAATCTTCCCATTATGTGCCCGGTGGCGTTGGTCAGAATTCTGATGAAACTTGATGCTTTTATTTTTCCTTTATTGAATTTCGATTCCCCCCGAAGGGGGCGGGCTGGCAGCAGCTTAGTTCGCTGCTATACAGCCTACAGAATTTTCAAAACATTAGAATAATATAAGAAACAATAAAATGAGGCGATAAAACGGTGACTTAAATTGTAATGCGGCGGAAAATTGTGGAAAGTTGAAACATAAAACAAACCGTTGGCGATGCTAATAAAATACACAGGAAACAGACAGGTAAAACAGTTGACAGACAATTAAAAAACACGGCGACAGTTTGGTTTCTGTTCGCAAGAGATATAAAAATCACACCCAGCGACAGTATTATTTCCGTTCGCAACACATCGGAAAAGACGCACAACACATAGCACTAAATAGTCGGCACGAAGGTGACACACCACAGCCAAGGGCAGATGGGAGGGGGGATGGGGTTACCTGGACAGATAAGGGGAAAAAAGGGGTAAGGAGAGAAAAAACGGGGGGGGGGGGGGGAACTTGGTGCCAATGTGACATAATTAATCCACCTTACACCTCACATGAACTTCTGAGCTCTTGTCCAATTTTCGAATGTGGACACCTTGCTATTTGAACAGTTATGGAGCCTGAAGGTGACGTCACAGGAAGCCACGCTTTTACAATGTTGTTGTTGTTGTTGTTGTTGTTGTCGTAGGCACCTTTGAGATATGTTTCAAATTTCTGTGTCGCAGTGGGAAACAATAACGGGTTTCTGCGTTGTTCTGTCCAAGTGGCGCAGCCTGGCGGCCGTTTACGCCACTTAAGACATGCAGAGTGCCGGAGACGGAATCCTTCCTCTCATGATATGGGATAAAGCGGAACTCGGCAACAGTATTGGCCTCCTCTAGTTTTTGTGGTGACAGGTGTTTTCATCATTGAAACGCTTAAGCGGAAAGTGGCATATCTAGATATTGATGTGACAGGTTCCCATCGTACCGTCGTGTCCAGGGAACATGAAGCGTAAGTGGTTTGAGTTGTTTCCTTCAGCTGTCTATTGTGACTCTCCGTGAGGAAGCAGATATCGTCCCCCTCAAAGAGACCATACGCAACAACGCGCGGCGGCTCTATGAGAAAGTGGCTGCCCTACGGGACTACATATCCATGTAGCTGGCATCGCCATCCGGTTCCACTGACCATCCTTGAGGAATCGGCTTCCTTACAGGACTTGCGCTGGGCCTGGAACGCCCACCACGGCTGCCTCCTTTGGCAGGCCTAGCCCTCCGTTCTACGTCCACTACTTTCCAATCCTACCTGCCTATGTCGGACTAAGTTTTTATGCCGGACAGGAGAGTACTGTCACCGTTTCAGGATGGTATGGGACTCCAAGTCCCACCGCCACACCTCCAAATTGTATTGCAGTGACGCAGTGTCACTGCCCTATGGTTTCTATTTACTGGCTCACCAACACAGTTAGACGGCGGAAGGCTGGTGATGCTGTGGTGAACCCTATCACAAAAAAGGATACGTTCTGCCAGCTGTCATTTAGTGCTTTTCTTTCCTACTGCGGGCACCGAGACGCCGACGTCCACACGGCTTTACAGTGAGTTCGGTGAGTGTCTGTGTTTCTTGTATCACGACTTGGCAATGTGGTTCATCTGTCTGGTTTGTCGAACCGCCTGTGACTTTATGGAATCTGACTGAAATTTGCGTTAGGGATTGCATTACTTGTCCAGCGAAATGATGATGGGGAACGAATTCTGCACATCATTCCGGAGGAAACGATCAGTTACTCTCGCTTATTGTACTGCTTAGAAGGTTAAACATTCGTAGCTGAACCAGTTTTATATAAACTGTCATTCAGTCTGGTGTGTCCATGTACGTCTGCGCACAGATGTGTGGTTTATGAAAGCCATGTCCGAGCGAGCATTAGTTTTGGGTGGCTGTGTTTTATGATTTTTTCTTAATCTTGTTGCTGCATTTTGAGCATACACTTGTGCACATTTAGTTTAACACATGACATGTATTGACAGTTACGAATACGAACAACCATGTGCTGTGTAAGGGAATAACTACAGTGAAAATTGGCGCCAGACAGGAAGTTGAACCCAGATTACCAGCTTTATGCGAGCATTCGCCTTGTCCTCTTTGGCTATATTGGCCAGGCCCAAACTTCCACAATTCGTCGTTCCTGTGTCACTACCTGTGCTCGAACTTCATGCATTATGCATACATGCCTGCAGGAACACCGCATCGATATTCTTAACACCACCGGCACTACAACATCGTATTTATCCTCCGGTACCAGGTAGCGATTTCAATTTAAGATGTCCTCCCCTGTACGGGAATTAATGTGTGTGCGATTACAGGTTGTGACGCAGGAACGACAACATACGGACTTTAGGGTGTGGCGTGAGTCGTGCATGGGTAGCAAAAGCGGATAAGACGACCACTCGCGTGAAGCGGGAAACCCGGGTTCGAATTCCGGTCTGGTTCAAATTTTCACCGTCGTCATTCCCTTAGATAGCTGACGATTGTCCATATTCGCAACTGTGAATACGTTTCATGTATTTCGTAATGGCTGCAGTCGCCACAGTATCATTTCCTTCGGACATGCAAGCATTACTGTCAAACTCCGAAAATTGGTTGTGAGGAACAGTTTATGTGCTTTGCTCACTGGGCGTATTGAGCTGTTAACCGCAAAAGCCTACACCTAGAGCTGTTCTAATTATACGAGAGATAAATCAGCGTTAATGCGCTGATTGCTACTAAGAATACAACCAAATGCTTGTATTCTATTGCCACCATAAACCAAGCTAAAACGTGTGTGCTTGTAAATGGGCTGTTTCCGCACTATATACTGAAAATGCAAGTAAGCTACATTTAGAGCCGTCTTAGGATAAGAAGGTTACTTCACGAGGGTTGTAAGTGCTATCCTGTGACAAACGGCTATTGCTTCAGTTGTGAAACGTTTCAGTCAAGTGATGGACTGGCACGTCTGACAAGTCTGATGTATCATTCTTAATGATTCAATTTATCGTAATCCGTGTCATAGTTGTACTGTCTGATAAACATATGCTGATAATATAGGCGATATCGGTGATTGCAAAGATCGAGTCACTAACAAGTGTCTTCATTTCTGTCTACGTGTGTAGTTAATTGCATAAGCCTATTTGTTGTGTTTTACGAGCCTCGGATTGGCAACATAATAGGAGGGGACAAGAGACTTTGGCAATCAGCCCCCAGAGCTTCTTAGGAACAATAGCCAAGTTTTAAAGATAAGGCTGCTTGGAGGGGACGGCAATCTTGGCACTTACCGCCAGGTAGGAGTTTATGGGTCTCGTATTGTCCACCATGGCGCCGTTAAGACATGTGCGCTAAGATTCCACAAACGTAGTATTGTGCACACCAGAACTCTAGCCATAAAGGCCAATATAATGAATTATTTTTACAAGTCAGCCCTCTGCTCAAAAACAGCTTTATGGAATGCTTTCGCTTTTCCTACAAAACTGGGGGATGCTAGGCTAGGCGTTACAGTTTGGAACCGCGCGACCGCTACGGTCGCAGGTTCGAATCCTGCCTCGGGCATGGATGTGTGTGATGTCCTTAGATTAGTTAGGTTTAAGTAGTTCTAAGTTCTAGGGGACTGATGACCTCAGAAGTTAAGTCCCATAGTACTCAGAGCCATTTGAACCATTTTTTATGCTAGGCTAGTTGAGAGATATTCATCTCTGCTCTCACATGGGAAGCTCAACTGCTATCTATTGTTGAAAATTTTTTTCCCATTGTTGGGGCGGAAGTACCACCTCTGGGGGCCAGGTAGCTCATTGGGTGAACTAAAAAGTGGCAGTTTAGGACGCCATTTTCTACGAGACTCAGACGTGGGAGGAAACCCCAATTCGGCGATGTAAGAAGACCTCTGAGAAGTGGAAGTTTTGAACTCGGCTTTCTTATGATTTTACGTAAGGGAAGACAGCTCATTGGATTACTCAAAAAACGTTTGCTGTGTGGAGCGTTGGCTCGGTTTTTTTTTTTTTAAATATAGCTTTGGGCAATATTTATCATAGGGCAATACTTGTCATAGGTGAGGTACCTTTTACGCGGGTTTTTATGCAGAGCAGAGAGAATTTTTTGGGCACGGGGTTTTTGAGAAGGGGAGAAACAGAAGCTCTCGATCGGAATGTGAAAGAGGACGCACTGACTTCGGGGACGCGGCAGAAGGCAGGCTTTTCTTTCTTCTTTAATCCTCAGCCCATCACACAGCAGCTGATGAATACTAGTTGGCAGGAGGCCTGGCAATATGTAAGACTCGATTTTCCGGCTTCTCAGCAGAGGTGAGAGAATGTGGCAGCATAGGCTACCTGGAAAGCAGAGCAGTTGGTGTTTCTCCGTGCAACAGTTTAAACTCGATTGTGTTCCGTAATTTAACACCTGGTCCGATATTTGAGGATTCATCCGTGACCGAGCAGGGTTTTTTCATTTGCATGTGGATTTAGCACGTCTTCCTGGCACGATTGGGGCAATCACTGCACAGTCACCGATACTAACTGTTTTTCGAGAGCGACCTGTTGAGATGATCACTCCTATCCCACTTGTTCTTTGTGGGCTCTGCCAAGTCAACAGCTCTGGTTTTAAGTTTGTTTCAGTGATCACAGTTGTTAGTTACTTTCACTTTGTATTTTATTAATCATGTTATTGTGTAAGTATTGATTTCTCAAATTGGTTCAAATGGCTCTGAGCACTATGGGACTTAACTTCTGAGGTCATCAGTCCCCTAGAGCTTAGAACTACTTAAACCTAACCAACCTAAGGACATCACACACATCCATGCCCGAGGCAGGATTCGAACCTGCGACCGTAGCGGCCTCGCGGTTCCAGACTGCAGCGCCTAGTACCGCACGGCAACTCCGGCCGGTATTGATTTCTCGTTTATGTACGTGTTCACAAGGAATTATTGTAATAAAATGCGATCAAATTGGGCCTAGATTTTTAATTCAGTAGTTAGATGAACCCCCTTATAGTTATTAAACGTGTGATGCTTTTCGTAAGAATCAATATCTGGGACTGATTTACGAGGACCATTCCGTTCGTACTGTTTAACAGGTGGTGTGACAGATTCAGTAGGAGTGACTTGTGTCTCGGTTGGTCCATCGTGTGGAGATTATAACAGCCAAAAGGCTAGGTTGCAACGCTATCGTCATTAGAATTAATAAACATCGGATGAATGCTCTAGGTTAAAAGTTAGCTTAGTGAGCAGCCGCTAGTGACGACTAATTCATAGCAACTATTACTACTAACTGGGTACATGGTAATGTCTGTGTTACGTACAAACTAACTCTACTATCGATGTTGTTTGTTAATTGTAACCGATGGTGACCGTTAACCTGTATATTAATCAGTACCACTAGGTGCTCGCGTTTGTACGGAGTGGTATACCTTGATTACCCACTCAATGATAATTAATTGAAGCGCATTGTCTACCTTGACGTTTAATATTCTTTGATTCCAGAATTTTACTTTCTTGAAGTATTCAGTTAATTGTGATCAGGGAATGTATCGTTGAACAAAAATTTTTAAATTGTTGTTTAATCGCATATTTTTGTGGTGTGTTTTAAATACAAATGTTGTCATCCAGTTGTGTTATTAGTCGGAGTGAGGAGGACGTCAAAATCTACAACAGATAACATTCGTTGTACATATCTCTGTTTCAGAACAAAACCGCTTTTACCTCCCATTTATCTACCACGCTCAAACATTCCGACATTCGCGTGGTCGCTGATAGCCACATGAAGCTGGTGGACCTGGGTCAAGTTCTGATGTATGTGGCAGGCTTCACTCTGAAGACGTTGGACGGGCAAAATTCTCGTGACATTCAGATGACCGAAAATTGCGTACTTCGGAAATTTGAAATTGAGGGACTGAATAAAAGGACTGTTACAGCACAGCTGATTATCATGCTCAAAATTCCAGCGCTCCACTCCCCAATCATATCGTGTACACGACTTAAAGGACGTTCCTCAGGGTTCATACATTACTCTAGAGGAAACACGTCTGAGGCATAAACTGTATACGTAAACTAAATAGCACACTTTTCATAGAAGTATGTAACGACAATCTTTAGCAGCATAAATGCAGAAAACAAACGTAAGGACATCGTCCCCCACAAGAACAACATAATACGTCAGTTTCTTCGGAGAACTCAACATGAAGGAGTTACTTTCTCATTAATAAGGCGTAGAATTTCAACGTGCACAACATATCAGAAATCAAAAACCAGAAAAATTGTGCGATTTATAGAACATAATCATGCTACACTCCAAAGGAATGGAAGAAAGGGAAAGAAGCTGTTGCAATTGCACCTAGATGCACATACTCGAGTTATTATGGTGCTCAGTCATCGTGGGAAGTGGATGACTATGTCCGAAACAGGACGTTTGTTCTGACGGTTCACGGTATACTCTCTAACAAAAATAATTTATTCTCGAATCAGCAATTACTCGCACTTCATGTATAATAATATAGAATATGCAGTAGAAGATCTAAACAGTTCCATTATGTTCCACATTAAAGTAATGCACAAATCTAGCTCATCAGAATGAAACTTCAGTATACATACATGAGACAGAGAAGAAAAAATTCACGCATAAGTCGCAAAGAAATTTTATGTGCCATCGTTATTTTATTAGCTTTGCTACCAAGTACTGGAAATAATACAAGAAATCTTAATAGTGATATTTCTCGGCCTTTTTCGTATAATATTTACGTCATTAATGAATGGAATTACATATCCGTATCACTGATATATGGCTAAACATTTCTATCAATAATGACAGTTTATTTATTTAGCTAGTTACATGTTCCATAGACCATTTGAACGATTCTTTGATCGAAATGATGTGGAGCGAGTAATTTTGGAGGGTATGTTTACCTGATAGTTTAACAATAATGAACACTTAAGTTTGCAGTCCTAATCATGCAACTATACTTAAAACCAGTTTTTTTACTGGCTACCATTTTTTAAATGAAAGTTCTTCCATGACTTTTAGGTCAGCTTTAAAACTTGCTTTGATGCCTGTCAGACTGATGCATGAAGTTTCGTCATTTTAAGCTTGGAGCTATAAATGAAATAAGAACTTACGAAAAACTAATGATCTCTGAGCTCTAAGGACATTTCGAATACAATAATTTCATAAACAGAATTTCTTTTGGACCAAGAAAAATTACCACAGTAGGTTCACACCAAAAAAAGGGTACATCCAATAGATACTTGTATTTGTGGACGTTGGGTACAAGTCTGAGATGAAGTGTTTGGCACGGAAAGGTATCAAAACTGTCAAAAGACTGATCTAAAAGAAAGTTGAATCAGAACATGTTAGAATGAAGTATTCGCTAAAGTATCTGAAAATATATTTTGGTAAATCTATTTCAATAATATTAGTTAAATGCAGAGCCCCAAGTGGTACAAAATAAGATGTGAGACGAAAAAATTTCTTAATAATCACATATTATATGCTCCAAAAAGTGAATCACCTATGAACTCATGGAAGAACCTTCATTACGTCTCAGGGAATCAACTAGGGTGGAATTTCCAAACTAGTCCGTCATGCCTTGCCGTTGTTCATATCCTTAAGGTCACAGTCTTAATGGTTTACTTTGTAGGGGACAAATGTGCATGGACCGTTCAGCAAGCTACAATGCAGACACAGTAGTGGGTCAAAGTCTGCTACCTTATCGACTAAATGTACCACTGGTGGGACAAAGACTGAGTGATCGTGAAATGACAATGCTGACTGAAAGATGGGTGGCTCTGCTGGTACGTGATAGCATTGCAACTGGTCAGCCTTAGCGCTGATTACATGTTTCGCTAAGGTCTTCGGCCATGGAAAGCTAGCGTGCGTTGCCAGATATTGTCAGAGGCTCTACTGATACGTAAAGCTTCAAGCGAATTCTGTATTTCGCCCAAGTCCTTTCTCCGTGTAGGCTGGCTGTACACATAATAACAAGGACCTTTGAATTCCTGTTGTCCTAATACTTTTTGTTTTGGAGAATTGCAAGTTCAAGAATGAAAAGACAGCACGTTTTAAAGAGGACTCAAACAAAATTGAAAGAAACGTAATAGCATTTTAGAAGTGTGGCCAATAAAATAAAGAACGAATAGAATTAAAATCAGGACGTATCCTTTGGCGACATTATTCTAAACAACAAAATTTAATCCAGTGTTCAAAATAATGAGACTTATTTTAAAAATAAACAATTGATGTTCAATGGAAATCATTCAAATCTAAGCACCAATGTGGTCACATACAAATGACGAAGCTGAATACTTCTAAGAAGAATTACAGAAGATAAATTACAACAAAACCCACTAGAAAATCATTACGTGGAATTTTAATCTGAAGGTAGAGCGGCAGCAGAAACGTGATAGGATAGGCAGAATTATATAAAATTATTCGGAAATATCTGCAACTGAGCGACAGTTAAAAGCAGTAAGAATCTGAAGAAGATTGAACAGAAATTTATATCGTATCTCAGCGGATGAAATGGCAGACTGGAAAATAACTAACACGAGAGAGAAGATTGTATAAACGTTCCATAACATATTTAAATATCTGTGTAATTCAAGAGATGAATCAGAAACACTGATGGCCAATCATAAAAGTAATGATATTTCTAAAGTAACAGTAGCTTACGTGTACAATGTGATTAGAAGTGTGAACAAAGAAACGGCGGCCGAGCGGTTCTAGGCGCTTCAGTCCGGAACCGCGCTGCTGATACGGTCGCAGTTTCGAATCCTGCCTCGGGCATGGATGTGTGTGATGTTCTTAGGTTAGTTAGGTTTAAGTAGTTCTAAGTTCTAGGGAACTGATGACCTCTGATGACCTCAAACCTCAACCGAGCGGTTCTAGGCGCTTCAGTCCGGAACCGCGCTGCTGATACGGTCGCAGTTTCGAATCCTGCCTCGGGCATGGATGTGTGTGATGTTCTTAGGTTAGTTAGGTTAAAGTAGTTCTAAGTTCTAGGGAACTGATGACCTCAAATGTTAAGTCCCATAGGGCTTAGAGCCAAAGAAACGGCGCCTAGTAGTGATGATACTCAAGTAGAACGATTTCTAGATATTTATCTAGACCTAAACACAAGAAGCCAACAATCTAAAACACAAAGGAAACACTGATACACACTCTCCTACATTCGGGTGCATTCTGTGAAACTTTGCCTCCCACAAACGTTATGCTTCAGATTTTATATGCCGGCCGGTGTGGCCGAGCGGTTCTAGGCGTTTCAGTCAGGAACCGAGCGACCTCTACGGTCACAGGTTAGAATCCTGCCTCCGGCATGGATGTGTGTGATGTCCTTAGTTAGGTTCAAGTAGTTCTAAGTTCTAGGGGACTGATGACCTCAAATGTTAAGTCCCATAGTGCTCAGAGCCATTTGAACCATTTCTCAGATTTTTATGATCCACCATTTGGTGTTCGTTCAATGGGTTTGATCAGGAACTACATACAAGCCCTTTCTTGTAGACAATATTTGTAATAGAAAGCTAAAAGAATCATGCTATAAATCACTATCACGTCCCGCACCAGTGCTGCAAACGATAACCAGAAAATTTTTTGTAATGCCATTTGTTGGTAAATTTTCTACCGAAAGTGGTAATATTCTGAAGAGAAATAAGTATTCAGTGAACTGTTACACCAGGGAGACTGTACGAAAAATTTACGTAACGGTAAAGACTAGCAGATCAGCCAATAAACAAAAATATAACCTGTAATATAAATTGCAAAGAGTGTAGCTCATACTACATAACAAAAACAGTTAGACCAAACTGCACCATACAAAGAAAATCACAGGACCTGGAAGATGCAGAAAGCAGGCGTCAACTTTTCGCACCATTGTCTGGAAAGCAACCACGATTATGCAGTAGAGGTAAAAATATTGCATTCTGGACACAATGGGCAGAAACTATCGCTGCCTAAAGACCAAGCGGCACTACGAGAATCATCCTGATGAACTACTGAATGAGCAAGCAGTCAACAGTTACTATACTATTCTTTATGCCTCCGAATCTAGTTACTCCGTCCACTTTCGTTACATTGATACGCTAATCTAATACTTATTTTAATTTTCTATGACTGAATATGTAATTTACAGTATTTAATGAGGGCAATTCATTTCTTTGATGATTATACATTTTTTGCTGTTTATGTCTGTACGAGTATGCACGACAACATCTTTGTCAGTTATTGTAGAAAGTGGGTTAATAATCCTAAACCTAGGTAAATAGTGAAGAGAGTGTCAGAAACATTTTTTCTTCATATAACTTCGTTGTGTTGTCCAGATTGTACTGTGTGCCTCTTTTGCCAATAAACTTCAACAAATGAAAGAACATATTAGAACTAGTTTGATGGCAAACTTGAAAATAAGCTGCAAAAAATCTAAATTAATAGACACCTGCCATACAGAATATCAAACAATTCAAATTATAATGAAGTCGTAGAACCAGCAGGTAAATTTTTATATTGAGGGTAGCTGAAGAAAGTTACTGGACAGACACAAATAGAAAAACCGAAGACTGAAAAATAATCCCAGGTTCTTTTGGTAAATTAAACAGAGGCCTCAAAACTGTGCTTCGAATGTGCCTCAAACGAAATTTTTACAACCAGTGTGTATTAGCTGTTATGGTGTAGCGTAGTGATACACGAACCTTACATCCGAAAACGACTGAGAAACTGACGGTTGGTCAGCGAGTAATCGTAGAGAGCGATGCAGTTTGGAAATTACTAAGAGAGACAGGAAACATATTAAGGTATCAAGGAACAAGATTTAACTAGATACATGACTATGAGTGTAGTCTAAATGATATGGGGAGGGGTGGAACATACTGCTAGCCGAATGGGTCATATATAAACTGTCTCTGCTCGATTCTAAGAGACAAAAGGAAAACTCGAAGACAGTGACGTAATTGAAGGTGAATAAATGGCATTAGGAAACGAGCAAGAGCAACATGGATGCCTGTACAGGGTGGTCAGAAACTGTCTGAAAAGGTGTTGCAGGGGAGGTTGTGCTGAGAAATAATTTGTAAGAAAAAAACTCGGTATGTTGAATCATTTATGAGTTATTTAGCATTGTAATTAGCCAATGAGGTCGCTGCTCGCGCAAATTCAAGTAGCCTGCCAGAGACGGTGTTGCTAATCGTATTCTTCGTTTGGTTTCTTCAAACAAACAAACATAGCTTCTGCGCACCTGATTTAAATTTATCACTTTCGAAAATGGCACATTTTAATATGTAATAAGTATTTCAACAAGTGATAGCTCACATAACCGCAGATGTCTGTGCATTACCGCTTTCTAGTTCGGCAAGTGCTTGAATTTGCGCGCGAGTCGACTGGATTGGCTAACCTCAATGCGAAATAACTCGAAGACTTCGCAAAGAATTGATTTTTTTCCTGAACATTTACTTCTCAGCACAACATGCCTTGCAGCAAGCTTACAACCTTTACGGACTGTTTCTGGTCACCCTTTATGTGAAGCCCGTAATGCATGGATAAGCCTGATTATGGTCTTATGGTGTGGAGACTAAAGGCACTATAACGGAACGCAACTTAATTAGTGTGTTATTCAATTGAAATCACTTGTCCTACGTACCAGCACCAGGCAGCACCCTCAAAAATCTTTATTCTCTGCCGTACAAAGCCATGCTTATAGTTTAAGGGGTTGGTTAGCCACGTTGTAGGCTGAAGGAAACGAATCTCCATTGCAACATTGAGAAACACGCCCAATAAGTAACGCAATCGTTGATCTTTTATTTGGGATGAACAGTGAGCATTGTGAAACACTAGGATACTTGTAAACGAAGAAATACTCTCTAACACAGAACCTGGAAATGTGCCTCAAATATCTAAATTCCCAGTAACAAATTCTTATAATCAGAAAGCAATTGACAAGTAACTGGCAAAACAATTGCTCAAAAACTTCCAAGCTGTGCAGTAATTCATCGAATAACTTCCGCAGGTCTATGGTTAACTAAGACGAAACATCTAGAACAAAAAATTGTAATACTGACACATCGAAAATTCAAGGAAAGCTCTCAGAAGACCCATAGAAGTACCATACTCTACCTGTCTGCCCGACGAAAAAAAAAATCAGCAACCAAATGGGCTACAAAAGCATTGGGATACAAAGAGAAACAGTATTCTTTTTAGATCAGTTTTCAATCAGTCTCCAGTTGTGGTCAGCAACAAACGAAGTGGCTAGGTACAGTTGGTTGTTTGTGTTTCTAAAAATATAATTTGGCAACCAGATTATCATTAGAGATCAAAGCAGTATTTTATTGTACACTTGCGTCATGTTTCATACAGCACGATTAGATGGGTTTTTTCCCCATAATGTTTATTACCAGCAAACTGACATATTTTGATAAGAATATTACAATGTGGAGATCACAGCACTATTTTGTTGCATACATTTATCATGTTTCTTATAGCACTACAATAAAACTTTGTCCCAAAACGTTATTCACCACATGAATATTTTTGTGCTTCGGTATGGTTCATAGTCTCCAGCTCTCTAAGTTTTTTATGTACAGTAAAACTTTGTCCCAAAACGTTATTGCCGGCCGGGGTGGCCGAGCGGTTCTAGGCGCTACAGTCTGGAACCGCGCGACCGCTACGGTCGCAGGTTCGAATCCTGCCTCGGGCATGGGTGTGTGTGATGTCCTTAGGTTAGTTAGGTTTAAGTAGTTCTAAGTTCTAGGGGACTGATGAACTCAGAAGTCCCATAGTGCTCAGAGCCATTTGAACCATTTGAACCAAAACGTTATTCACCGCATGAATATTTTTGTGCTTCTGTCTGGTTCATAGTCTCCAGCTCTCTAAGTTTTTTATGTCGTATAAGCTAACTGAAAATTTGTATTTCTGCCAGAATATGTCTTTTGTTAAAAATATATATCTTCGTACTAAAGGATCTACTTGGATATTGTATCATTTTGACATCTGTGAACCAATGTATGTTCACATACACCGATGAGACAGAACATTATGACCACCTGCTTAATAGCTTGTTTGTCCGTAACTGGAACGAAATACGTCACTCGTTCTGCGTATCAACGATCTGGCAGTTTGTTTTCAGGCTTGTGGAAGAGGCATATGTCATTAGATGTCTACGCACATGTCATGTAATTCGCTTAAATAAGGCCCGCTGATTTGCGTACACCGTGATGGCGCTCGATAGCGACCCAGATGGGTTCTACAGAATTTACATCAGGCGAATTTGGTCGCCAATAGATCAACGCGAGTTCGCTATAACGCTCCTCAAACCACTGTAGCAAAGTTCTGGCTCCTTGACACGGGCAGTTATACTGCTGAAAGACGATGTCGGCTTCGGGGAAGACATCAAGCATGAAGGGATGCAGGTAGTTCGCAGCAGTCAGTGTATCTTCGATTATTACCATGTAAGCGCAGGAGAATGTCTTCCATAGCATAACACTTCTCCCATCAGCTTGCGTCCGTGGCGCGCTGCACGTTCCGAGACACCATTCACCTCTATGCGGCGTTTTTGGAGACGACAAGCAACCTAGTGTAGCAAAACTGTGTTTCATTGATCGACGGTCGAATCCCGATGGTCCCGGACCCACTGCAATCGTAATTGACGATATCGTTGGGTCAGCATGTGAACACGTAGGGGTGGTCCGCTGCGGAGTTTCATGTTCAACACTGTACGATGAACGGTTTGCTTCGAAGCACCTGTGCGTGCACCAGCATTGTGCTCTTTGGTAGAGATGCCATAGCTCTGCCCAAATTTACAGAGCAGACAAGCCTCTGACCCCACATTCTGTGAAGAGTCGTGGACGACCAACCATTTAGCGTCTAGTGGTAGTTTCACTGTCCTATCTTATTCCGTAGATGCTCACGACAGTAACACATGAACATTCGAACAGCTTTGCAGTTTTCGAGATATTCATTCAAAGTCTCTGCGTAACAATAATCTGCCCTTTTGTCAAAGTCGCTTATCAGAGGATTTCTGCCTATGCAGCCCATACCTTCGGTGCACGCAACACCACCAGGCAGCAACCGATGTCGCGGTGGCAATGGTCATAATGTTCTGGCCCATCAGTGCAGTTCTACGGACAAATTATGAAAGCATATGGATTAGTTTTGCCAAGGTGTAATTGCCGAAAAACTATTGAGACATACAACTTGAAACAAAATGTAGATTTCAGCCGCAGACAGTCGCGCATTTGGGTTGCTATTGGAGCTTTCGGATACAGTGAACAGAAGGAAACGGTAATAGGAAAACTTAATAGAAAGATATCTTTGACAAGACGCTTTATGGAATGACCTTTGAGAACATACCGTAGGCGTTGACGGTTGACGGAACGAGTAGGATCGTCAGCACAAATATGGGTATCATGTGAAGACTGAAGCTGGTGAACACCATGTTCGGCCGATCGCGTGGCTTGTAAAGGCAAGGCGCACCGACTGAGGGCAGCTCACACAGACCGGCGGCGTGAACGTGGTTGCTATCTTTGCGATAAATAAACCTGTCGCGGGTTGCTTCACGTCAGTCACGCTAGTCGTCTACGTAGTGAGAGTCTTACTGCACTAACGTCACCTCGTCGTATTCAGTCCTGTCCGGCTGAGGCGATGTTAATGTGAAGCTTATGAGAATTCATTCTCAATATTAGAACAAAAAAACTTTTACTATCCATTAGAATGAAGTCAAGGAAACAACAATTCTTCATTTCTTCATTTGGATAGGGGAGAGGACAAGAGAAATCACTCAGGTTTTCTGTTCTCTAGGTTTCGTACCATATTGCAGGGATCTGTCCTTGCGCCTTATTTCTTGCACCAAACAGCAGTCTAAAAGTTGTACGTGGCGTCATTGCTGAAATTTCCTCCATCTTAAAGTTGCCACTCTGCTGCTGGTATCTTCTTCGAAAGGCCGTTTCTTGAATAGCAGGAAGGGTTCTTGAACAAAACTGTAGCAGCAGGATCTAAATGCTTCGGTAGAGAAGATCCGAATAGAACACAGCCTCAGGGAGAAATCTGAATAAAACACACGCTCAGGAGTTTGTAGGCGATAGAACTCCATAAGGTATTTTTGATGGCACGACATCCGCAGATGTAATTTCTGAAATACACAAAGGGAGTCTTAGAGAATCCATAAGAAACATTAAATTTGTAACTTAGCAAAACTTTAATATACAGGATGATTATAATTAAAGTTACAGTTTCAAAACGCTGTAGAAATAACACCACTGGTCAGAATGACGTCAAATTGCAAAGGAATATTATCGGAGAAAGGGGAAAACGTTTGGCAGAAGAAAAAGAAATAGTTACAAAACGTAGCAATAGATGGCGCTGTTTGTGTCATAATACGTAAATGAAAGCACCTGTCATGGGCACAATCTATTGAAGATGGTATAAACAGCCATGACTGTCTCAATGCAGGATCGCGCTCTGCTCGTAAAGCTGTATTACAAGAATGATGAATGTGCACAAGCCGCTCTGCGGGAGTTCCGGACATTGAAGGGTTTGAAAAAAGGCGTTGGTCCGATGACTGCCGTGGATCTGGATAAAATGACTCGGAAATTCGAAAAGACGGGTCTTTTGGTGTGCATTGATACACTGTCTCCAGTCTGCGGAAATCAGTCACAGCTAGACAAAATGCAATAACAGAACGCTTCATGCAATTTGTTAAATGCATATTTCGGACCCCCTGGAACAACAAAGAAATTCCGGAGAACTTTCCAGATCGTTTTTTTCAACGCTACTTGGAGAGCAGGTTAGCTCACCGCCTATGTCATTGCAGCCCCCAGAGCACCTCTTGCCGATCTGGTGGTGGAGTCTTCAGTACAATGCATCGGCTAGGCGATCAGCGCTACTGATGCCGACAAAAGCTCCACATACAACAGGCCACGGCGCCGGCACCCCTCAGAACAAAAGCGAGATAGATAATGGCTATCGTGACCATGGGTTGTTTGTCTAAAATGGCAGCTGCGACCCCCTATGGAACACGCCCACCATGCCTCTAGTAATTCCGCCTGCAAGTGCACACCATTTAAGGGGAAAACAATTCACTGTAACAGTTGTATTTAACGTCAACGCACCTCCTATAAGCGAGCATCTATTGGAAAGAAAAACACTATCATGACGATAAATGTGCTCTTTCCACGAAAATAGCCGCAGCCGAAAAAGCAATGTATTATAGTGCTTATGAATCAAGAATACAGGGACACTCTCCAGGTTTTCTGTTGGGTATGGTCTTCCTCCAGTGCAGTTGACAAAACTTTACGCCTGTCTGTGCAAGCGACTTCGACGGCAGGCCAGCTGCTCCAATGGAGCGACACTTGTATATGTAATATGCACTATGTCACCACACAGATGATATTTGCTTCTGAATATATCGGAAGAGAAAGACGTGGTAAAATCTTATAGAAGGTTCTATTACAAGGAGTGGTTTAACTGGTGAAAGTTTGGATGCAAATAATGCTCTTAAAACTACACAAATTTTGCTCATAAAACTAATAGAAATCGGCTGTATCTATTCTGTTGGAACCATGATGTTTTTTATTATTATCGTCATGATTGCTTGTTTACAAATAGGTGTTACCGCAAGTCCTGTATTATTTCATACTTCATAACCTCTAATTATGAAGTAGATACCTCTTGAATTGTAGCTCGTTGTGGAGCCTAGAAATGATAGTGTTTTCCTGACATATGAGTAGATTGTGTGAAACAGGTTGTGATGATCAAATTGCTTACAGAACTATAACACAAGAATCTGATGCTATTGCGACAGTTTGTTTACTGGATGAAACACATTTTACTCCCAGGTCGATAGAGGCGAGTTATGGAGCAAAAATGTCAAATGTATGCACACAGACAGTATTTGTTCTCGATGTACTGGAAAAGAGAGAAAGATGCGGTAAAATTTTATAGAAACCTCTATTACAAGACAGGCTCTCATTATTAGTTTAGTAAACGCCAGTGTGATATAGCACTGCACTTGTAAAACGTGGCCTGCCATAGTGTACAAAACTGCAACATCCTCTTGAAGTAAAGCTTGTTGATGTCGGATGTAAAATAATTGTGTTTTTCCGACATGTGAGCAAATGGCATGAAAGGCTGTGCTCTGTAACGTTATTCCACGTGTTTGAAATGTTTGTAATGCTCGCATGCATAGCAGTTTATTTGCAGACACTAATTTGAACGTGAGAGACACTCTCAGGTCATATCATGTAGTTTGTCCATGAAGCTGAAAGCAATTGCTTAACATGGAGGATTTTCTTTGGAGTTTAAATTCTCGTTTTTTTCTTTACTCCGATGACGGTTTCGAACTAACGAGGACTTTTGCGGTGATCGGTAGTTTTCGTGGGAAAATGGTGGAAGTTTTCTTCCGCGATGCCGGCCGGAGTGGTCGTGCGGTTCTAGGCGCTACAGTCTGGAACCGAGCGACCGCTACGGTAGCAGGTTCGAATCCTGCCTCGGGCATGGATGTGTGTGATGTCCTTAGGTTAGTTAGGTTTAATTAGTTCTAAGTTCTAGAGGACTGATGATCTCAGCAGTTAAGTCGCGTAGTGCTCAGAGCGATTTGAACCATTTGAGTCTTCCGCGATTTTATGCAGGGCAGACATGTACAGGCCTTTGCAGTCCGGTCATCTGCAATCGACTGTGGTGCTGCAGGTTTTGCACTTCGTTGGATGTCGTAAAATAATGAGGTGCGAATTGTATCCTGCAGTCTAACGTAGAAACTATACAGATTTTGCTCATAAAACTAAAAGAAAATGGACAGCGCCTGTTTTCGTGGAAAGAGGACATTTATTATCGTCGC
The DNA here is from genome assembly GCF_023864345.2 of Schistocerca serialis cubense. Classification (NCBI taxonomy): domain Eukaryota; kingdom Metazoa; phylum Arthropoda; class Insecta; order Orthoptera; family Acrididae; genus Schistocerca; species Schistocerca serialis. The sequence continues at coordinate 626,769,307 of NC_064642.1, read as the reverse complement.
GACTGTGTTTACCTTTCCAACAGATGCTAGCTTATAGAAGGCGCACTGACGTTAGATAGAACCGTTGTGGTGAAGTGTTTCCCCCTCAGAATGACATGCACTTGCGGGCGGAGTTACTAGAGGCATGGTGGGCGTGTTCCATAGGAGATCGCAGCTACTTTTTTAGACAAACATCCTGCAGTCAGAACAGCTGTCATTTATCTCGCTTTTGTTCTGAGGGACGCCAGCATAGCAGTCTGTTGGATGTGTGGCTTTTGTTGGCATCGATAGCGCTGAACGCACAGCCACTTGCTCGACAGGGATGCATTGTACAGAAGACTCCGCCACCAGATCGACGGGAGGCTGCTCCGGGGGCTGCGGTCGGCATGGGTGGTCAGGTACCTGTTCTCCAAGCAGCAGACATTTTAAAAAGCGATCTGGAGAGTTCTCTAATAATTTAGTTGTTGTTCCAGGGGGGGGGGGAGGGGGGTGCAGCCTTTTTGAGACATACGTTTAACAGATTGCATGAAGTGGCCTGTTCTTGTCTAGCTGTGACTGATTTCTGCAGACTAGACAGTGTATCAATGCCACCAGAAGGATCTCTTTGTGGACCATCAGCGACAAGATAGAACTGGTCTATCGCTACCTATGGTGAGGAGAGGGAGGCGTGACAGCTGGTGATGGGTGGAGAAGGGGGTAAGACTGTCTCCAAGCTAGTTACTTCATGACCGCCCATCGAAGAGGACACAGCTGCAACTGCTGCATCTCTGCAATCTTCTGGGGTCGCTTTTTGTGGTAATTGTGTTATTATGATGATTTTTTTCCAACCCCAGGACATTTGTTGCATTATGACACATTTATTTTTAACATAATTTTGATGTTTAATTATAACAGAGGTAGCATGTTTTGGCTTCGGTTACCTGGGTCGCAAGGCTATTGTCGAACAATGCAGCAGGAGGCGTCTGTAGCGAAATATGACCGACGATAGATAGTCTTCAGCTATATGCTAGCAGGTAAGACACTTATTAAACTCCTCTCTGTCAAGCACCAGTATGTCGTCAGTCGAAAATATGTCCCAAAAAAAAAAAAAAAAAAAGGATAGCGCCTTACAGCCCAGTCTTTTTCCTGCAAGCTTGTATGTGAAGGACACACAGTGAGTACGTTTGCTAGTAGTGTCGAGTCGTGTTGTGAAATTTTTCCCAGCAAGATAACACCAGTTGTATGGCATCGTCAATTTTTGAGCTCTATTGCGATTTTAGGCACTCCTTGTGTAGTACTATGCATATACACACATCAAAAAAAGTTTTACATCACCCCGATTTCCAGAACTCCTGAAGATAGACGTTGACTGGGAATATTGTATCACAGACACAGTCCCCTTGACTGTTCAGAGATGTCACCAAACCTCCGAAGGATGTAAACAACCACGCATGAGCAGCGCCTATTAGACGGAGGGGGCCCAACAGCCGATCAGTTCCAGTTGTTCCACCATACCTAGACTGTCAATACCGCGGTTCGATCGCGTCCGCATTGTTACTTTGTCCCAGGAAGGGCTCTCAACAAGGGAAGTGTCGAGGCGCCTCAGTGTGAACCAAACCTATGTTGTTCGGACGTAGAGGAGATACAGAGAGACAGGAACTGTCGTTGACTTGCCGCGCTCAGGCCGCCCGAGGGCTACTACTGCAGCGGATGACCTCTACCTACAGATTATGGCTTGGAGGAACCCTGACGGCAATGCTCCTATGTTGAGTAATGCTTTTCGTACAACCACAGGGCATCGTGTTACGACTCATACTGTGCGCAATAGGCTGCATGATGCGCAACTTCTCTCCCTACCTCCATGGCGAGGTCCATCTTTGCAACCACGATACCATGCAGCGCGGTACAGATGGTGCTAAAAACATGCCGAATGGACCGCTCACGGCTGGCATCACGTGATCTTCACCGATGAGTGTCGCATATGCCTTCAACCAGACAATCGCCGCAGACATGATTGGAGGAACCCGGTCAGGCTGAACGCCTTAGACGTAGGAAGGTAGAGGTTCCCTGCTGTTCTGTGGTGGCACTATGTGTGGCCGACGTACGCCGCTGGTGGCCATGGAAGGCGCCATAACAGCTGTACGATACGTGAATGCCATCCTCCGACCGATAGTGGAACTTTATCGGCAGCATATTGGTGAGGCATTCGTCTTCATGGACTACAATTCGCACCCCCATCGTGCACATCTTGTGAATGACTTCTTTCAAGATAACGAAATCGCTTGACTATAGCGGCCAGCATGTTCTCCAGACATGAACCCTATCGAACATGCCTGGAATAGATTGAAAAGGGCTGTTAATGGACGACCTGACCCACTAACCACTGTGAGAGGTCTACGCCGAATCGCCGTTGAGTAGTGGGGCAATCTGGACCAACAGTGCCTTGATGAACTTGTGGATAGTGTGCCACGACAATTCAGGCATGCATCAATACAAGAGGACGTGCTACTGGGTATTAGAGGTACCGGTGTGTACAGCAATCTGGACCACCACCTCTGAAGGTCTCGCTGTATGGTGGTGCAACATGCAATGTGTGGTTTCCATGAGGAATAAAAAGGGCGGAAATTATGTTTATGTTGATCTCTATTCCAATTTTCTGTACAGGTTCTGGAACTCTCGGAACCGAAATGATGCAAAACTTTATTGATGTCTGTAGTTGTGTAATTAGGACCGATCTTTATGATTAATACGATGTTTAGTTTCCCAACGAAAATAAATAAAGTACACTAACCTAGACTTCGTCCTGCATCTGGACAGTTTCCATGTGTTGGCTGGTGCACTTGGTGTTTCTGTCCAGAAGGACTAGGGCTCAAGTCCCAGAAAGGGCACTGTCATTTTTAATATCTCTCCAATTCCCGGGTGTGTGTTTGTGTGTGTGGGTGGGGGGGGGAGGGGGTTAACGTGAACATATCCCTGGGTCAAAATAATTCCCACCAGAATTGGAAATCATCCCCAAAATTCTAAATTCTCGCCAGTAGGTTTGGGGAGGAAGTGGCGTGGGGAGCGGAAGGGGGCGGGGATGGATGTGCTGGCTGAGGAAAGCACATAAACACATGACGTCACCTGGAGGTAGGGGTGGGTGAGGATGTAATTAATTTGCTTATCAATTTGTTATCAACATTGCTCTTCTGCCGCAATCTCCATACTACTCTTATCATCCACCCAATCTTCAATGTTCTTCTGTAGAACCACATCTCAAATGCTTCCGTTCTCTTCTACTCTGGTTTTCCCACAGTCTGTGTCACTGCCACACTACTGTTCCTTAAATGTACATTCTCTGAAAAATCTCTCTTAAATTTAACCTATGTTTTATAGTAGAACATTATTAACTTCATCTAATATGTAATCACCAATTACGATGTTAGGTTTCTCACTGACATCATTTCTGCTAGTTCTCGTTACTTTCGTGTTTGTTCGATTTACTCTCAATCCATATACTGTACTCAGTAGACTGTTCATTCCACTCAAGAGGTCCTGTAATTCTTCTTCACTTTCACTGTGGATAACAATGTCATCAGTGAATCTTAATACTGATATACTTTCATCTTGAATTTTAATCCTACTCTTGAACGTTTCTTTTATTTCCGTCATTGATTCTCTGACCTAAAGGTTGAGCAGTAGGTCACGAAGAGTTCATTCCACCATTTCTGCGCTTAGTTCTTGGTCTTCTACTCTTATTATCCCCTCTTGGTTCTTGTACATATTGTGTATTACCCATCTCTCCCTCTAGCTCACACTTATTTTTCTCATTGCACCATGTTACACTATCGAATTCTGTTTTCAGATTGACAAATGAACGAGTCTTGATTTTCCTTCATTCCTGCTTCCAGTATCAGCCTGTATGTCAGCATTGCTTCTAAGGTGCCTTTACTTTTCATAAAGGCAAACTTATCGAATTCTAACAGATCCTCAATTTTCTTTTCCATTCTTCTGTATATTATTCGTGTCAGCAACTAGGATGCGTGTGCTTTTAAGCTGATTGAGCGATAATTATCGTAATTGTCAGTTCTTGCAGCCTTGGGAAATTGTGGATGATGTTTTTCCGAAAGTCAGAGGTACACCGCCAGTCTCGTACATTCTACACAGCAGCATGAATAATCATTTTGTCGCCACTTACTCCAATGATTTTGGAAATACCAAAGTTCTTCTAAATTCTGATTCTAATACTGGCTCCTCTATCTCTTCTCTGTCGAATCCTGTATATTTTCTATCACGTCATCAGATTAGTCCTTCCCCTCACAGAGACCTTCAATATACTCTTTCCATCTATTCACTGACTCCTCTGCATTTAGCAGTGGAATTACCATTGATCTCTTAATGTTGACGCCCTTGATTTTAATTTCACCGAAGGTTGTTTTGAGTTTTCTATGTCCTGAGTCAGTCCTTCCGACAGTCATTCCTTTTTCCATTTCTTCACATTTTTCATGCAACCATTTCGTCTTAGCTTCCCTGCACTTCATTCCTAAGTGATTTACATTTCTGTATTCCTGAATTTCCCTAAATATTTTTGTACTTCCTTCTTTTGTCGCCCAACTGAAGTATTTCTTCTCCTACTTCTTGTTTGTTCACAGTTGCCTTCCTTGCACCTACAGTTTTCTAAAAAAAAATGGTTCAAATGGCTCTGAGCACTATGGGACTTAACTTCTAAGGTCATCAGTCCCCTAGAACTTAGAACTACTTAAACCTACCTAACCTAGGACAGCACACACATCCATGCCCGAGGCAGGATTCTAACCTGCGACCGTAGCGGTCCCGCAGTTCCAGACTGTAGCGCCTAGAACCACTGGGGCACCTCGGCCGGCTACAATTTTCTCTCCAACTTCTGTGATTACCCTTTTTACAGATGTCCCCTTCAATTGAAGTGCCCAATGAGCTATTTATTATCGTAGTATCTATAGCCGCAGAGAACTTCAAGGGTATCTCTTTATTCCTTACTGTGTATGTAACCCATTTGTTTGCGCATTGATTCTTCCTGACAAGTCTCTTCAGACTACTCCTCTTATGATTCATGAACGGAGTATTCGCTATTACCGTCTGAAATTTGTTGCAGAAGTCTGTCTTTCTACTCTCTTATTCCTGCTACCAGGCCCATATTCTCCGGTAACCCTTTCTTCTACCCCTTACCCAACAAACACTTCAAACCTCATTGACAACTAGATTTTTATCTCCCTTTACTTACTGAACCGACACGTTCTGTACCCTCATATAGTTCTTCTAGCTATTCATCTCTTGCTTGCGACGTCGGTGCGTATAGATGAACTATTGTAGTCGGTGTTGCTTTGTTGTCGATTCTGATGACAACAACTCTGTCGCTGAACTGCTCACAGTAACTCACTTTCTGTCCTACCTTCCTATTTAATAGCGAATCTTACTCCCGTTATAGCATTTTCTGCTGCTTTTGATATTACCCTTTACTCGTCTGATCAGAAATTCTTGCCTCCTTTTCATTTCTTTTCAATGACGCCCACTATCTCTAGACTGGGCCTTAGAACTTTCCTTTTCAGAATTTCTAGCTTCCCTATCACTCACAAACTTCTGACATTTTACGGCGTGACTCATAGAACATTATCCTTTCGTTGGTTATTCAGTCTTTTTCTCGTGGTCACCTCTCCATTGCCAGTCCCCTCCCGCAGATCCTTCCGGAGACGTGAATGGGGGCTAGACCGGTATCTTTTGCCAATGGAGAGCTCATCAAGAAACATTTTCGATTACGAACCGTCTACTTACTATGTTTACTTACTAAGTTTAAAGAACGAACTGTAAATGATGTACCTAGGAATATACAACGGTACTTTACGTGTAGCGGCCGTAGGTACCGCGAAGAAAAGGCTAGATTAATTACAGCGTGCACATAGGCGAATAAACAATCGTTCTTTCCGTGCTCCATAGGTGAATGGAACGGAAGCAGTTCTAATAATTGATACAATGAGAAGCATCTTCTGTCAAGTTCTTCACAGAAGTTTGCAGAATATGATGCAGAATGAATGATGGCAACCTTCAAATTTGGTTGAGGGACTTTTTAATGTGATGTGACCAGATCTTATTACGCCAGATCACCCTCCATAGAGTGAAAGACGTGAAATTGTCAATAGTGGACAACTTACATGGTCCCACCGTCTTAGCGACATCTGCCGGCCGAAGTGGCCGTGCGGTTAAAGGCGCTGCAGTCTGGAACCGCAAGACCGCTGCGGTCGCAGGTTCGAATCCTGCCTCGGGCATGGATGTTTGTGATGTCCTTAGGTTAGTTAGGTTTAACTAGTTCTAAGTTCTAGGGGACTAATGACCTCAGCAGTTGAGTCCCATAGTGCTCAGAGCCATTTGAACCGTTTTTTTTCTTAGCGACATCTATAGCGGTTGTTCTGTCGCTCTGCCTTATCGACGGCACACCAACGTAAGTCGAACTTACCTTCAGAAAATAACACGGTCAGTGAATAGCGAGATAAGAATTGAGGCCACGGCGTTCCAGTTATGCAGTACAAAATTGTCCTTTCGAGATAGGTGCCTCTTTTGTGTGTCATCTTCGGAATTTTTTGAAGTATGTTCTATCTGAAACAATGGATTAAAATGTTGAGCGTGAAAGCAGCTTCATGGTCCATTAATCATATGTATGGGTCAATCCATATAACTATTTCTCCACACGGTGTAGCGAAATCGCAATATACAACGAAATTTATTTGGCGGAGACATCTTTGTGGCACGAAACTGTGTTTAGTTCATTTTAAACAACCTTGTCAATGTCAAGAGCAATGAACGTCAACATTAAAAGTAATTACGTGTCTTGTTAAACATCTAAAAGAAAAAAAATCATGCAACGAATGGTTATGATTTGTTTTTCTAGAGTCGATATCCAAGATTTCCTTCTTTCCGCTGAGAATGAGGGTAACACATTTTTCCTGAAGGTGTCTTCATCTCTACATCAATGAGGAAATTATTTTTTCAGAAAAATCAGTTTACTAGACACTTAATTGCTTCCAAATGCACCGAGTTGTTGATAACTAATTATGGTGTTAAAATTCAGACTGAAACACACCCAACACTTAAAAACAGTCTTTGACTGACGGACTTGTTAATGGGCCAAGGAGACTGGCAAAAATCAGAAAACTTTTTACCTTGAATTACTCTTCTAAATCCCTCTTTCATTTCCGTCATTGCTTCTTCGATGTGCTAATTGAAAGTATGGCTAGAAGGCTGTATTCCTCTCTGACACCCTTATTAATGCCAGCACAGCGTTCTTGGTCTTTCATTCTTATTTTTTCCTCTTAGTTCTCATTCATATTTTGTATTAACCGTCTTAATTATAGATCACATCTATGTTTTGAGTGTTTCGACCATCTTACATCATTTTTCATTTTCGAACGCGTCTTCTAGGTCGAAATAACCTTTGTATTGTTTTTGCCTTTCCTAAAACCAAAGTGATCGTCATGTAATTGACCGTCAAGTTTCTCTTTCATATTTCTGTAAATATTATTCTTGTCAGCAACTCTTTCTGTCCTTGCTATCTTTGGAATTGTGTCTATGATATTTTTTTGGGAAGTCTGATAATATGTATCCAGTGTCGTAGATTCAACAAGAACAATACTCCAGTTACTGCTTCTCCAAATGATTTTAGAAATTCTGAAGAGGTGTTGTTTGCACCCGCTTTGACTTTGGATTGCTTCTTCCAGATATCTTTCAAATTTTGTCTTTATTTCTGCATCTCCTATTTCATTTAGATCCACTCCAGTTTCTTCCCCTATAATGTCAGCAGATATTTACCCCCACTCGTATGTCAACAGACATTTAGTCTCTCTCGTAGATACCTTCATTGTATCTTTCCATTTATCTGCTATTTCCCACGGCCCTAAGAGTCATTCACTCCGCAGTGTGTGGAATGTACAGTTCAGCCCAAAGGTATTTCCCTGATTTTCTTCGTTTGATTAGGCATGAACATGAATAATAAAGTTTATTTCAGTATTATCGATGATGTAGTGTTGCCATTTCTTCTTCATCTTCATGGTGAGTGTGCTGTATACACTACAGCCTTCCAAGGTGACAAAAACTTTTTCACAGGAGTGCACACATACATACTTCGTATCAGGTACACTCAGGTACTGTATTGCACCTCGATTGGCCCGCAAAATTATCCACAGAAAATCTGGGACTCTTGCAACAACGGATGAAATATCGCGATATACATTCCAGCAGTTTGGTAGCTTTGCAGGATCTAATCATCAGCGGGCGGCATCAACTGGAGATGGAATATCTGAAGAAACTTCTCAACACACTTCTCCGTCGTACACAGGCATTATCAGGGCAATATCTCCAAGAACAAAGAGGGAACGATATGAACAAAAGGCCGAGAACAAAGTGTTAGAATTAAAAAGCGTAAGCCGGGGATGCAGTCCTTCTCCCCTACTGTTCCACCTGAACATCTAGGAAGTAATGGCAGAAATAAAGATTTAGGAGTGGTATTAAAGTTTAGCGTAAAAGGATGAAAAGCGGCAAGGCACGTGGACTTTCTCTTATTCGGTTTCGAATTGAGATCGGAAAGAAGTAGAGTACATAGGCGCTGATATGATATTAGTTAAGGGAAAGATGTTTTTGCGTTACAGTGGCTGATGCGGCTTATTTTCATTTTGTAATTAGCACTACAAACAACTTGGTGCTGATAACTTCTTCTGCTGAATTCGGAAGCGAGCCATGAACTCCATCTCATTGCTGAGGATGAACTAAAAGTACAAACTGGGATGGTTGGGAGTCAATGGGGTCCATGGGAAATACGAACCCTGCAATGAACTTGTGACCTCACGCTTGTCGCCTTGTCCGCTATACTTAGCAAAGGCTTGGCTCCATGCGGGGCGCACTTGAAATCAGTGTGTCAATGAAAAAATTTCCACTTAAGGTCTTAACTTTATTGCGTGGTATCGAGAGTTTGCTTGCAATTAAACACACAGTGGCAAACTGTAGCGTCACGTCCTATGATGTACTCAGTCTGGGAATTTCAGCCCAGATAGCAGGGGGTGACCGTTTCCAGCGAGGCGCTGGATATTGTAACTTGGGGCCACTGGAGCCACAAAACAGCAAAACGGTGGTACGTCTGATGTAAGGCATCCGTGGTGTGTAAAAATCGCCCCTGTGATAAAATCTGCCGACTGTCAGAATGCTTCTGCAAATGTCCAACACAGAGTATGAGTTTGGGAAGAGCTGGGAGTTTGAGAAACTAGCTTCTCGCCGAGCCTTCAGTTTTCCTGCAGACTGTATTTTAACAGAAGGCACCGATTGATCAGCTGCTCGGTGACGTCAGATGGATGTAGGAGATTTGTTTAGCATATGACTGGCTTTCGTAACTCTTGGTGGGTAGTAACCGGAATGCAGTTTTAGAACAAGTTATAAACAATATACCGGGGCGCCGAGCTGTACAAATCTTCGCGAGCAGTGAAACAAGACAGTTCGTACATATTTCATTTTATGCAGGGCTGAGTCCACTACCGACGGCAGACTACACAAGCAGATCTTCGCAAGTGATGTACTGGTTCATAGCTAGTCGCTTAGACATCGCACAGTTCACTTGGGATCTAATGTTACGGTAAACAAGAATGCGGCATGGGCAAGATTGGTTATTGGAATCTTGTCAACAATTAGGGTGGGAGTTTTCCGTCTATCACTGCACACTAAGATCCATGACTCTCTTTTATATCTTGTTGTAACAGACGGTCAGCCACTGTAATCAATGTGTAAGCAAGACAAACATTCAGTACAGTTTCATGAACGAACTATTAGATAAATTCCATCCTCCTCCTGCAATTTTGTTACTTATTAGCTTCAGAAAGATTTTTATGTTCGTTATTGTAAGGTACTAACGGAAAGCTATGTACAGTCGTGCTCAAAAGTATCCGAACGACCTGAATTGCATTTCACCTGATTCGCATGCAACCCACATAACGCAGCTGTCTAGCAGTTACTCTAATCGCTCCTTGGTACAGTCGTTTGACTGTTGAAAATGGTTCCAACAAGTCACAACTGGAAAACACTGCTCTGTATCGCAGTAACTCAAGATGAAAAGTTATACCACGATTCTAGAAATATCAGGGAACACTCTATCACAGATAAGACTGCCCTTAAGGCTTGTAAACTCACATTTATTGCAATATATGACATACCTGAAATTTTACCACACTCATTATTACGTCAGATAGGTAATGCACGTAGTAAGTTTGTCATATTCATGATTTCCTCTTCAAAGTAATATACCGTACTTGTTATTTAACGCAAAATACATAAAAATTTTAAGTTATTCACAACTTGCTAGTTGAGAATATGTATGAACTTCAAATGACACGACGAACCGTCTCGTTCTGCATATGAATTCAAACCCAGGTCATGCAGACTAAGATTTTGTGACTGACGGAAAATAACAGTCATTCCTAACCAGGCATACAGAGAGTGATTTACCTCGATTTTAGACAGTATCAATTAACAAATATCAACTTTAAATCTCATAACGTAAACATTTTTAATGGACACGAATTCCTACCCAGCATCTATCGTCCCTGTTAACGAACTACGAGAGATATTAAATATTGGTTCTTCACAAGTAACATACTTGAAATGCTGCTTTGTGTTGGACAGGGATTCGAACCCAGAACGTAACTGGATTGTTGTAGAAGCACTATCAACAGTGACATATCGGATTTTCTCGGCAGTAGCTTAATGTTTTAACTGAAATGACGAGACGGAACTTTAATTTTTTCCTTCCCTGTACTCCAACCTGGCACCTATCGCTGTTATATTCTAGAGAAAAAGAACGTTAAATATGGATTTGTTACACCAGCAGCGACAAGTTTGAACTAGAGATAATATAACGAAGAGTTCAGTGCTGACTGGGAATAGAACCACACATATATCGTTGTTGACTTGACACAAAGAGACGTCAGCTACCGAATTTTTCCCCACCAGCAGTTCGGAGTAACGTCCTTGAACTTACAGTGATCTCTCAAATAGTTCTGTCTCCCACTGGAAGTCAAAACCGTCAGATATCCCTAGTGTTGACAACGATTGAAAATGCATTAAAAATCAAAATTATTATCCATCATCAGATAGTTGTTCTCACGCTAGAGCTTGATAATAAATAATGAAAACTTTAGTACCAAGCCAGGATTCAAACCCATTCACGCGCAATATGCGGAGACGTTGAGGAATCTGCAGTTTTGAACAAACAACAAATAGTAGTCGAGCTTTATTGTCACGAAGGGATCAAATATCCTTGTTAAGGGCGGTCTGAGTTGCATTCCCAGTTCAGAACCAATTTTATGGATGTAGAAAAGCTCAAATAAAAGATGGAGTAAGTGCCCTGTGACCCTACATAGCGTTTGTTTCGTCACTAGAAATAAATAACTAGTATAAGAAAGGTTACTGGTGATAGAGTTCCCACATTTCGCCACTCCTGACTCAATTGTGATTCAAGCTAACATATACTTGGTAGCGAAGGAATATCATGTTTAATGTGAATTTCATACCACAGTGCCATTACACCTTCTTCACTTGGCATAGCCAGAAGAGAATAGAATCTGTCTGTCCCTATTAAAAATCATTGGCAGAAGTTGGAATCGAACCCAGACCATCATCATAGGAACCTATCATCAATCGAACAGACAACCAAACCCTCTTTGCTGAGACTTATTTTTCTATCATAACACCATTGCGGCACACTCGATGAGAATTATGACACACAGTCTCCCTGTAGTGGTTTGCAGCATGTTCAGGACATTCATTTACTTGGTTGACCGAATTGCCATGAACTAGCTGCCTCGGCTACCCGGTGCATACATTCGACTCTATTTTGTAATCACCGAAATAAAATCACGTAACTGCTACTTACACAGAACTGCCAATAGTGTAGGATGCAGAAATTTAAATAGGAAGTGTTCCTTTCCATTTGAGCTACTCTATTGCGCTATCTGTTTGTTGAAAACGTCGTACAGTGCAAAAGAAGAGCTGTAACTCTCTGTCTCTCAGAAATCTAGATCCGGCCATACGCATTATACACTCCTGGAAATGGAAAAAAGAACACATTGACACCGGTGTGTCAGACCCACCATACTTGCTCCGGACACTGCGAGAGGGCTGTACAAGCAATGATCACACGCACGGCACAGCGGACACTCCAGGTACCGCGGTGTTGGCCGTCGAATGGCGCTAGCTGCGCAGCATTTGTGCACCACCGCCGTTAGTGTCAGCCAGTTTGCCTTGGCATACGGAGCTCCATCGCAGTCTTTAACACTGGTAGCATGCTGCGACAGCGTGGACGTGAACCGTATGTGCAGTTGACGGACTTTGAGCGAGGGCGTATAGTGGGCATGCGGGAGGCCGGGTGGACGTACCGCCGAATTGCTCAACACGTGGGGCGTGAGGTCTCCACAGTACATCGATGTTGTCGCCAGTGGTCGGCGGAAGGTGCACGTGCCCGTCGACCTGGGACCGGACCGCAGCGACGCACGGATGCACGCCAAGACCTTAGGATCCTACGCAGTGCCGTAGGGGACCGCACCGCCACTTCCCAGCAAATTAGGGACACTGTCGCTCCTGGGGTATCGGTGAGGACCATTCGCAACCGACTCCATGAAGCTGGGCTACGGTCCCGCACACCGTTAGGCCGTCTTCCGCTCACGCCCCAACATCGTGCAGCCCGCCTCCAGTGGTGTCGCGACAGGCGTGAATGGAGGGACGAATGGAGACGTGTCGTCTTCAGCGATGAGAGTCGCTTCTGCCTTGGTGCCAATGATGGTCGTATGCGTGTTTGGCGCCGTGCAGGTGAGCGCCACAATCAGGACTGCATACGACCGAGGCACACAGGACCAACACCCGGCATCATGGTGTGGGGAGCGATCTCCTACACTGGCCGTACACCACTGGTGATCGTCGAGGGGACACTGAATAGTGCACGGTACATCCAAACCGTCATCGAACCCATCGTTCTACCATTCCTAGACCGGCAAGGGAACTTGCTGTTCCAACAGGACAATGCACGTCCGCATATATCCCGTGCCACCCAACGTGCTCTAGAAGGTGTAAGTCAACTACCCTGGCCAGCAAGATCTCCGGATCTGTCCCCCATTGAGCATGTTTGGGACTGGATGAAGCGTCGTCTCACGCGGTCTGCACGTCCAGCACGAACGCTGGTCCAACTGAGGCGCCAGGTGGAAATGGCATGGCAAGCCGTTCCACAGGACTACATCCAGCATCTCTACGATCGTCTCCATGGGGGAATAGCAGCCTGCATTGCTGCGAAAGGTGGATATACACTGTACTAGTGCCGACATTGTGCATGCTCTGTTGCCTGTGTCTATGTGCCTGTGGTTCTGTCAGTGTGAGCATGTGATGTATCTGACCCCCAGGAATGTGTCAATAAAGTTTCCCCTTCCTGGGACAATGAATTCACGGTGTTCTTATTTCAATTTCGAGGAGTGTATCACAGTACTGTGGAAATCAGAAGTTCTGGAGGAACTGTTGTTGACTTCTGGAGCTGCTGTAACTACATGATAGCTAGCAGCATAACGGTAAATAAGATGTCGCGAGTTCTATTACATGTGGTGCTACATTATTTTAAACGCAGTTCTGCCGTCTGCTGCAGGCAGCAGATGCATCTCGAAGCTTTTGTATTATGTATGAGGAGAGCGCATTGTGCCAAAATAGAAAAGTATTAAAGTATTTTCCACATTAGCTGTTGTGTGGTAGCGGCATTTTATTCTTCTTCAAACCTTGTTTGACAACTTTAACTCAGAACAAGTTTTCTACATGCATGTAATCAGTAAACTGCATGTGCATTGTCAGACTATTATAGATAACATTAGAGAATTCGCATATAACGTTGATGATTAATTTCTCTCTCATGTTTCCTATTGTTTTAATAACACAAAAAGAAACCTTACGAAAACTGTGCACTGTATTACAAGAAATGAAATCAAACTACCCACGATAACCTTATGACGGAAGTCTGTTTTAATAAAACTGAGTATCTGTACACAAGCGTGCCTCTATCGGCACGAATTAGTAAGATATTACTCACTTAGATTACAATTGGGTCTGTGTTTAATTGGTATGCTGTGTCATACTCAACAGGTGGAATTTCATAAATAAAGTTATGTATTCCTAGAAACCCAAAATTTGCTTGTCAGCAGCAGAAAGGAGCGTTACCTGTTGTGCAGCATTGTAAGTTTTTCACCATTACACTATGAGCTGAAAGTGTAATCTTGCGATTTCCTTGTCGATGTTTGATCGGACTCCTTGCAGCTCTTTCACAGAAGGGATAAAAATGTTACTGTCAGGGTGACTGGAAATGCTGTTTCACATGTCAGCACAGCCCCACAGAGCTACCGAAGAGGTATGCAATGTGCCTACCTTTTTCGAGTTCAAGAGGGGCTAGAACTCGTAAATCGCTATTTAAAGGACGAGATTAGTTGCAATTCCACGTGCAACGACTTTCGTCGGCTGAAAACCAAAAATTTACAATCTTTTGGTACACCTCAAGCGATAATAACGGAGATTATTCAATGGAAATGACAGGAAAATGCAAGTGAACTTTGAGGCTTAATTCCATTCACACCATGAAGTAACTCGTCGGACACAGAGTTGCCAAACATACCTTGTTTTGTTGCCAAATCTCAGTTGCAGTACCAGCAGGAAGTAGACGAACCGATGTGATCCTACAGCGGGCTGGGAAGTGACCATAGCTGGTGTCTCAAAGACGCAGCTGCTATGGCCGGGAATACATAATGCGTCTGATTCGCATTTCTGTAACTAAGTTTAAGGACTGGAGCGTAGTTACTAATAAAACTCACAACTGACTACAAACTAAGCATCATAAATCAGTAACTTTCATAGTTGTTATTATATTTCTTTCGCAACTGTACTCAAAATTAAGAAACTCATTCACGTACGTTCTCATGCCTCGCCGATAGTCGAGCACACCAAACAAATAAAAATAAGAACAGAATGTGTGTGTGTGTGTGTGTGTGTGTGTGTGTGTGTGTGTGTGTGTGAGAGAGAGAGAGAGAGAGAGAGACAGAGAGAGAGAGAGAGGGCAATAGAGAGAGAGAGAGAGAGAGAGAGGGCAATAGAGAGAGAGAGAGAGAGAGAGAGAGAGAGAGAGAGAGAGAGAAAAGAATGAGAGAAAGGGTAAAAAAATAGTTGTAAAGAAATTGATTACTGGTCTGTAGAGAAATCTTTCACTAAAATGACACGTTCCACATCATTACGAAATGTCGTATTCATGATATATTGAACAAGTATTAATCTAATCTAATCTAATCATACCATATTGCTGACTAGCTGTGAAGAGTCATGAATCACCGAAATTTTCGCCAGTATTAGTAACCAAATCTACAGTTTTTGTAATAAACCGGGACTCGTATCAAGACCCTTTCATTCCTGTTAACTAATCACGAACGATGTCTGATATACCTCCGTTAAGAAGTAACAAAGTGAGTATGCGTTTAAAGATGAAGCACATGATGTGATGTTCTATGATGGAGATACGAACCCAACACGTAATCTGATTGTTAACTAAGTCAAATCAAATGTTACGTGTCGGTTTTTCTTACCAGCTGCTACGTGTTTGAATCTAAAATAAGGATACAAATTTTTGCGTCTGAGCGACAATCGAACCGCACTCCTATCGTTCTTTATTACCGCCCACGAATATAGCTTATGTATCAATTACTTACTCATCAACAGTAAGATGTGTGCGTGTTTGACCAGAAATTGTTGGCAACTCAAGAACAGACATTAAAAATGCACGTCAACTTTCACTAGCAGACCGGTGTGCACGTGATAGGGCTTGAAATGAAATTATGAATATTTTTGTACTGGATGAGGAATCTGACCCACATACTTACCTTTGGAGGAAACCTAGACAAGATTGCAGTCTTAGAAAAAGGAGGGGAAATAAGTGCTAAATGGCACATAAAAAACGTGGGCCTGACGAGAGATAGAACTTGAGACCTTCGTACCCGTGGTCTTGCTCTTTATCAGTTTGCCACCATGCAGCTGCTACCGTGGTTTCTACTTGGCATTAAAATTAGGATCTCTCCTTTGTGTCTGCGTTAGTACTTGCGTTCCCTTAGGAGACCTTACTTTTGGGATTACCCTGGTATGCGTGTGTGTCAACACCTTCCAATGCCCACTCAAGGAAGACAAGGATACACAGTCTAGCTTCAATATTGTAAATACGCCTCAGTTTGTGGATGAATTCAGACTTAGCTGATAATCATTCTGAATATTTAGCAGTGCTGTACCCATTGGTGTTAAACTCGTTTTCAACCAATGATTCCCACAGCTACAGGAACACTACTTGTGACACCTCTTAGACAAAATACTTACGCAGTGCTATCAGACGAAAAGATCAACCAGACACAAACTGTGGGAACTTTGTTTTACAACCTTCGTACCTGGATAAAGAGCTTTTCCTATTTGAAATATCTCTGAAAGTTGCTGCATAAGACGATTTAAGAAAAAACTAAATTCCTTAAGCTACGCCAGTTTTAAAGAAATCGTCTTAACGTCACTGAATCGTGGTTTGTGAATCGTTTACCGGTCGTACTCTGCCGCATTTCGCTGGTTGGAAGGCAAAAAGCTTACTGACAAATTTCACAGAAGGAAAAGAGGGACGAAATGTCTCCCACTGAAAGGTCATGTTGTTTTATTAAAATAATTACAAAATCAGGTAAAACGAACAGTCAGGTTGTCAGTATAAGCACATTACTGTTGTCAGTATGATGTTGCACTGCCCAGGGCCTGTAATGATAAAGGGCCCGTTTAGGTCAGGCATATTGTATACAGAAGTGGAAGAGAGAGCACCACTAAATTCTAAACCGTATGCATTGCATACACACAGAAATTACTGTTACAGTGTACTTGTGGAGCCCAATGAGTGAATTGCGTATTTTCCGGTGAGAAAGAGCAATGGCAAACAGTCTTCGCTGCATTAGGTTACTTAAACTGGTGTCACTCTGAGCTAGAATTCATTGTCAGCGACTAAGTGCAAGGTCAATGAGTCGGATGCGAGTTTTGCAACTGTGAAACACCTTCCTACATTATAGAAGCGAATATTAAATTTGAACTAATATTGCGAAAATTTTCTACTTGCATAGCTTAGAATGAAAATCTTTCTGTTTATTGCAGAGGAAAACAATTGATTTTCTGAAACATTGTCTGTCTTACACAACGTGTTACAGGTCATGCCGACCAAATCATGTGGAAGAACTGTCAGCAACGTACTTCGGAAGGCAGTGAGATCTCTTGCCTTTTGGTTTGGCAATACTCGATAGATATTTCTATTAGCAAGTAAATGAAGAAAGGCAGCGCGTTTTTGTTATCAAGTAACGTCTTCATCAAATACTTTTGTTTTAATGTAATCTACGAGTAATCGCTGATGTTTGATATTAACATGAAAAGGATTCCGTAGACAGGGAAAGAATCAGTTCCTGGGAAATTGCTTCTATAGTGACCAAAAGGCATCAAATGATCTTCAAGTACAGTATTCCAGCAGCGGTATGAAGAAAATGATAGTAATAATGACGGTAATAATTGATTTATCTGGTAACTTCACGCTTCACAGTGAATTTTCTCGAACTAAGAAATTTCCTTAATTAGTGAAAATGTCAAAATGACTTCACATCGAGGCTCTGATGCCTAGAAGAGTCTTTACTTCCTGCTGAAGTGAGAATAGCACAATCTCCGCGTCACAAGCTTCCTTCTACTTAACCATTTCACAGACTCGCACTTTTTCCACCGTAACTAACGTTTGTAAGCTAAACACATCATCCGTTACAGCACATTCCTGGGGCTGGGAAATGTGGCCAGTGGTCTGGTGGAACGAACTATGACAATTTCAATGCGTGGGTTCAGGCATTTACTTTTAAGAGGCACAAACAGATTTACTTTACCTCTGGCAACCTCAAGAAAAAGACGTTATAATCCAGAATCAGCATTAAACATAACGTTCCTTCGTACCCAACTGGACAGAGCCGGTTTACTTTGAGAAATGACATATGTGGAGGTCATGGTAAACAAAAATACTGTCGCCAGTAAGCTTACTTACATTAGAATTTTTTTTTCTTTTTGATGAACCGATAGCCATTTAAAGGAACAGAGCTCTTATTTTACTTGTACCTGATTGAACTAGAGACGTTGAAAAATTTGGTGCTGGACTGTGATTCGAATTCGTATGTCCCCTTTCGAGGATCTGAATCTCTCAGAATAGTATAGTTCAATCATTTCGTTCCTTTTTCCAACACTGCAGTCTTGTCTAGGTCTCCTCCAAAGATAAGTATGTGGGTCCGATTCCTGATCCAGTAAAAAAATGCTCATAATTTCATTTCAAGCCCTATCACGTGCACACCGGTCTGCTAGTGAAAGTTGACGTGCATTTTTAATGTCTGTTCTTGTGTTGCCAACAATTTCTGGTCAAACACGTAGACCAGTAATCAATTTCTTTGCAACTATTTTTTACCCTTTCTCTCATTCTTTTTTATTTCTCTCTCTCTCTCTTGCCCTCTCTCTCTTGTCTCTCTCTCTCTCTCTCTCACACACACACACACACACACATTCTTTTCTTATTTTTATTTGTTTAGTGTGCTCGGGTATCGGCAAGGCATGAAAACGTCCGTGAATGAGTTTCGTAATTTTGAGTACAGTTACGAAAGAAATATAATAACAACAAAGAGAGTTACTGATTTTTGATGCTTGGTTTTCAGTCAGTTCTGAGTATTATTAGTAACTACGCTCCAGTCCCTAAACTTAGTAACAGAAATGCGAATCAGACGCATTACGTATTCCAGGCCGTAGCAGCTGCGTCTTTGAGACGCCAACTATGGTCACTTCCCAGCCCGCTGTAGGATCACATCGGTTCGTCTTCTTCCTGTTGGTACTGTAACTGAAATTTGGCAACTCTGTGTTCGACGAGTTACTTCCTGGTGTGCACGGAATTAAGCCTCAAAGTTCACTTGATTTTTCCTGTCATTTCCATTGAATAATCTGAGTTATTATCGCTTGAGGTGTAACAAAAGATTGTAAATTTACGGTTTTCAGCCAAGGAAAGTCGTTGCACGTGGAAATCGCAACTAATCTCGTCCTTTAAATAGCGGTTTTACGAGTTTTAGCCACAATTGGTTCTCGCAAGAAGAAGCCCAGACATATACGTCTCTGCTAGCTCTGTGGTAACGTGCTGACTGTGAAATGGCGTCTGTTGTGGTTCGCGGTTCTTGTCGCACAGACTGTAACGTTTTTATCCCTTCTGTGAAAGATCTACGAGCAGTCAGATCAAACATCGATAAGGAAATCGCAAGAAAATACTTTCATCTACATCTACATATACATGGATACTCTACAAATCACATTTAAGTGCCTGGCAGTGGGTTCATCGAACCACCTTCACAATTATTTATTATTCCAATCTCCTATAGCGTGCAGAAAGAATGAACACCTATATCGTTCCGAACGAGCTCTGATTTACCTTATTTTATCTAGGTGATGGTTCCTTCCTATGTAGATCGGTGTCAACAATATATTTTCACATTCAGGCTGAAAGTTGGTGATTGGAATTTGGTGAGAAGATTCCGTCGCAACGAAAAATGCCTTTCTTTTAATGATTTCCAGCCCAAATCCTGTATCATTTCTGTGACACTCTCTCCCATATTTCGCGATAATACAAAACGTGCTGCCTTTCTTTGAACTTTTTTGATGTACTCCGTCAGTCCTATCTGGTACGGATCCCACACCGCACAGCAGTATTGTAAAAGAGGACTGACCAGCATAGTGTAGGCAGTCTCCTTAGTAGACCTGTTATATTTTCTAAGTGGTTTTCCAATAAAACACAGTCTTTGGTTAGCCTTCCTCACAACATTTTCTGTGTGTTCCTTCCAATTTAAGTTGTTCGTAATCGTAATACCTAGGTATTTAGTTGAATGTACGGCTTTTAGATTAGACTGATTTATCGTGTAACAAAAGTTTAACGAGTTCCTTTTAGCACTCATGTGGATGACTTCACACTTTTCGTTATTTAGGATCAACTTCCACTTTTCGCACCATTGAGATGTCTTCTCTAAATCGTTTTGCAGTTTGTTTTGATCTTATGATGACTTTATTAGTCGATAAACGACAGCGTCACTTGCAAACAATCGAAGGCAGCTTCTCAGATCGTCTCCAAAATCGTTAATATTGATAAGGAACAGCAAAGGGCCTATAAGACTACCTTGTGCAACGCCAGAAATCATTTCTGTTTTACTCGATGACTTTCCGTCAATTACTACGAACTGTGACCTCTCTGACAGGAAATCACAAATCCAATCACATAACTGAAACGATATTTCATAAGGACGCAATTTCACTACGAGCCGCTTGTATGGTACAGTGTCAAAAGCCTTCCGGAAATCCAGAAATACGGAATCGATCTTAAATCCCTTGTCAATAGTACTCACCACTTCATGTGAATAAAGAGCTAGTTGTGTTTCACAGGATCGATGTTTTCAAAACCCATGTTGACTGTGTGTGAATAGAGCGTTTTCTTCGACATAATTCATTATATTCCAGCACAATATATGTTCAAAACCCTACTTCATATCGACGTTAACGATATGGGTCTGTAATTTAGTGGATTATTCCTATTACCTTACTTGAATATTGGTGTAACCTGTGCAACTTTCCAGTCTTTGGGTACGGATCTTTCATTGAGCGAACGGTTGTATATGATTGTTAAGTATGGAGCTAATGTATCAGAATACTCAGAAAGGAACCTAATTGGTATACAGTCTGGACCAGAAGACTTGCTTTTATTAAGTGATTTAAGTCGCTTGCGAATCCGAGGATATTTACTTCTACGTACATGTTGGCAGCTGTTTTCGATTCGAATTCTGGAATATTTACTTCGACTTCTTTTGTGACGGCATTTCGGAATGCTGTGTTTATCAACTCTGCTTTGGCAACACTGTCTTCGATAGTATCTCCATTGCTATATTGCAGAGTAGGCATTGATTGTTTCTTGCCGCTAACGTACTTCACATATGTCCAGAATCACTTTGGATTTCCCGCCAAGTTCCGAGGCAAAGTTTCGTTGTGGAAACTGATATAAGAATCTCGCATTGAAGTCCGCGCTAAATTTCGAACTTCTGTAAAAGATCGCCATTCTAGGGGATTTTGCGTCTGTTTAAGTTTGGCATGTTTGTTTCTGCAACAGTGTTCTAGAACGGTTTGTGTACCAAGGAGGATCAGCTCCTTCGTTTGTTAATTTATTTGGTATAAATCTCTCAACTGCTACCGATACTATTTCTTTGAATTTAAGCCACATCTGGTCTACCCCTATATTATTAATTTGGAATGAGTGGAGATTGTCTCTCAGGAATGCGTCAAGTGAATTTTTATCTGATTTTTTGAATAGGTATATTTTTAGCTTTTTTTTTCTACGATTTGAGGATTGCAGTATTAATTCTCATTTTCATTTCACAGTGCAATGGTGAAAAAATTACAATGCTGCACAACAAGTAACGGCTCTGTCTGCTGCTGACAAGCAAATTTTGGTTTTCTAGGAATACATAACTTTATTTATGAAATTCCACCTGTTGAGTATGACACAGCATACCAATTAAACACAGACCCAACTGAATTCTAAGTGAGTAATATCTTACTAATTCGTGCCGATAGAGGCACGCTTGTGCACAGATACTCAGTTTTATTAAAACAGACTTTCGTCATAAGGTTATCGTGGGTAGTTTGATTTCATTTCTTGTAATACAGTGCACAGTTTTCGTAAGGTTTCTTTTTGTGTTATTAAAACAATGGGAAACATGCGAGAGAAATTAATCATCAACGTTATATGCGAATTCTCTGATGTTATCTATAACAGGCTGACAATGCACATGCAGTTTACTGATTACATGCATGTAGAAAACTTGTTCTGAGTTAAAGTTGTCAAACAAGGTTTGAAGAAGAATAAAATGCCACTACCAAACAACAGCTAATGTAGAAAATACTTTAATACTTTTCTATTTTGGCACAATGCGCTCTCCTCATACATAATACAAAAGCTTCGAGATGCATCTGCTGCCTGGCCGTCTATTAAACTTGAAAAGAACAAAATGTCGGAGAAGTTAGCCCTTTTTCCACATGCGGCTATTTTGGGTTGAGAAGTGAAGGGAATTATGTTCAAAGTTCCATTAAACTGATAACTTTAGCAGACGGCAGAACTGCGTTTAAAATAATGTAGCATCACATGTAACAGAACTCTCGACATCTTATTTACAGGGCGCGACGCTTACCGTTATGCTGCTAGCTATCATGTAGTTACAGCAGCTCCAGAAGTCAACAACAGTTCCTCCAGAACTTCTGCATTCCGCAGTACTGTGAGATAATGCGTATGGCCGGATCTAGACTTCTGAGAGACAGAGAGTTACAGATCTTCTTTTGCACTGTACAACGTTTTCAACAAACAGATAGTGCAATAGAGTAGCTCAAATGGAAAGGAACACTTCCTATTTAAATTTCTACATCCTACACTGTTGGCAGTTCTGTGTAAGTAGCAGTTATGTGATTTTATTTCGGTGATAACAAAATAGAGTCGAATGTATGCACCGGGTAGCCGAGGCAGCTAGTTCATGGCAATTCGGTCAACCAAGTAAATGAATGTCCTGAACATGCTGCAAACCACTACAGGGAGACTGTGTGTCATAATTCTCATCGAGTGTGCCGCAACGGTGTTATGATAGAAAAATAAGTCTCAGCAAAGAGGGTTTGGTGGTCTGTTCGATTGATGATAGGTTCCTATGATGATGGTCTGGGTTCGATTCCAACTTCTGCCAATGATTTTTAATAGGGACAGACAGATTCTATTCTCTTCTGGCTATGCCAAGTGAAGAAGGTGTAATGGCACTGTGGTATGAAATTCACATTAAACATGATATTCCTTCGCTACCAAGTAGATGTTAGCTTGAATCACAATTGAGTCAGGAGTGGCGAAATGTGGGAACTCTATCACCAGTAACCTTTCTTATACTAGTTATTTATTTCTAGTGACGAAACAAACGCTATGTAGGGCCACAGGGCACTTATTCCATCTTTTATTTGAGCTTTTCTACATCCATAAATTGGTTCTGAACTGGGAATGCAACTCAGACCGCCCTTAACAAGGATATTTGATCCCTTCGTGACAATACAGCTCGACTACTATTTGTTGTTTGTTCAAAACTGAAGATTCCTCAACGTCTCCGCATATTGCGCGTGAATGGGTTTGAATCCTGGCTTGATACTAAAGTTTTCATTATGTATTATCAAGCTCTAGCGTGAGAACACCTATCTGATGATGGATAATAATTTTGATTTTTAATGCATTTTCAATCGTTGTCTACACTAGGGATATCTGACGTTTTTGACTTCCAGTGGGAGACAGAACTATTTGAGAGATCACTGTACGTTCAAGGACGTTACTCCGAACTGCTGGTGGGGAAAAATTCGGTAGCTGACGTCTCTTTGTGTCAAGTCAACAACGATATATGTGTGGTTCTACTCCCAGTCAGCTCTGAACTCTTCGTTATGTTATCTCTAGTTCAAACATGTCGCTGCTGGTGTAACAAATCCATATTTAACGTTCGTTTTCTCTAGAATATGACAGCGATAGGTGCCAGGTTGGAGTCCAGGGAAGGAAAAAATTAAAGTTCCGTCACGTCATTTCAGTTAAAACATTAAGTTACTGCCGAGAAAATCCGATATGTCACAGTTGACTGTGCTTCGATAACAATCCAATTACGTTCTGGGTTCGAATCCCTGTCCAACACAAAGCAGCATTTCAAGTATGTTAGTTGTGAAGAACCAATACTTAACATCTCTCGTAGTTCGTTAACAGGGACAATAGATGCTGGGTAGGAATTCGTGTCCGTTAAAAATGTTTACGTTATCTAATTTAAAGTTGATATTTGTTAATTGATACTATCTTAAAGCGAGGTATATCACTCTCTGTATGCCTAGTTAGGAATGACTGTTAGCTTTCGTCAGTCACGAAATCTTAGTCTGCATGACCTGGGTTTGAATCCATATGCAGAATGAGACGGTTCGTCGTGTCATTTGAGGCGATGTATATCACTCTCTGTATTCCTCGTTAGGAATGACTGTTAGTTTCCGTCAGTCACGAAATCTTAGTCTGCATGACCTGGATTTGAGTCCATATGCAGAATGAGACGGTTCGTCGTGTCATTTGAAGTTCATATATATTCTCAACTAGCAGCTCGTGAATAACTTAAATTTTTAATGTCATTTTGTGTTAAATAACAAGTACGGTATATTACTTTGAAGAGGAAATCATGAATATGACAAACTTACTACGTATATTACCTATCTGATGTAATAATGAGAGTAGTAAAATTTCACGTATGTCATATATTGCAACAAATGTGAGTTTACAAGCCTTCGGGACTGTCTTATTTGTGATAGAGTGTTCCCTGATATTTCTAGAATCGTAGTGTAACTCTGCATCTTGATTTATTGCGATGCAGTGCAATGTTTTCTAGTGGTGACTTGTTGGAACCATTTTCAATAGTCAAACGACTGTACCAAGGAGCGATTAGAGTACCTGCTAGACAGCTGCGTTATGTGGGTTGCATGCGAATCAGGCGAAATGCAATTCAGGTCGTTCGGATACTTTTAAGCATGGCTGTACATTTCTCATTGATTAATGCCCTGAAGATTTTTTTAGTTATTGTAAACGAACTAGTTAATTTTGTTTTGATTCTTATTCTTTTAGTGAGCAGTTCTCTTATCATTCGTAATAAATTTAACAGCAAAATTGCGATCCCCCACCATAAGTTTGAATGTTAGGATCATCACCGTCTTTCCATTTCAACTTGTTTCACCCCATCATTTCAACCTGCACTGGCTGTTAAGGTTGCATATGGATTATTGCTAGGAACCAGTTCACACAAGGCTATTTCACAAGTATATCGATGATAAGATTCGCTGACGACCCTGCTATCCCCAGTGAAAAGGAGGAATAACTACAGGACTGTTGAAGTCAAAGACAGTCTAAAGACGACGCTATGTTCTGATAGTAAATGAAATAAAGAGGAGGATCAGAACCGTGATTAACGATAACCTTAACGCACAGATTGAGCGCAATGAGGTTGACGAAGTTAAGGAATTCTCCTCCCGTGGAAATAAAACAACGTATGATAAACGAAACGAATAGAACACAATAAGCATCCTAGGATATGGAGACAGGGTACTACTGGCTAAAAGAAATTTACAAGTTTCTGAAAAGTCCCTAATTAGTGAAAAGTTTAGCTCAGAATCTTGATATAGAACACAGCGTTGTATGGAAGTGAGTCATGGACCGTTGAAAACCGTGAAGGAAGAGAATCGACCCGTTTGAGATGTAGTGCTATAGAAAGATGTTGAACGTTTAGCGAACTGATGAGAAATGACGAAGTTCTCCGCAGAATCATAGAGGAAACAAACATGAGAAAATACTGACTAGAAGAAGGGGCAGGATGATAGAACATGTTTCAAAACACCAGGGAATAACTTCCATTGTACTAGAGGGAGCTATGGAATGCAAAAATTGTAGGGAAAAACAAATGCTGGAACGTATCCATGCTACTTTGGGTTGATGTGGTTTCCACATGGAAGAAGTTTGTGTATCGAGCCAGTCATGAGACCCCCAATCCAAAACAAAGGCATGTTGGCAATGTTAATGGTCTCTGGGCGGGAGGAAGGGGTGACTGATTTATATCTGGTGCTTTTTTGGGGAGTGGGGGTTACCAGTACTCTGACTGATTCGATGCGGCCAGCCGTAAATTCTTCCCCTGTGTTAACCTCTCTATCTCAGAGCGGCTCTTGCCTTATCGCCTTTTTTGTAGGATTTATTCCAACCTCCGTCTCAACCGCCTTCAGTTTTTACCCTCTACTGCTCCCTATAGAACCATGGAAGTTATTCCCTGATGTTTCAACACATGTCCTACCAACATTTCCCTTCTTCTTGTCAGTGTTTTCTATAAGTTCCTTCGTTTACCGGTTCTGCAGAGCACCTTCTCATACCGTAGCTTATCAGTTTACCTAATTTTCAACATACTTCTGTTACACCACCTCGCCAACACTTCGATTATCTTACGTTCCCGTTTTTTGACTTCCATACAATGCTATCCATTCTCATAAATTTCTTTCCAAAATTAAGGCCAATGTGTGATACTAGCAGAATTTTTTGTTCAGGAATGCCCTCTTCGCTTGTTTGCTTTTTATGTCCTCCTTGCTTCCTCCATCGTACGTTATTCCGCTTCTAAGGTAGCAGAATAACTCCATTTCGTCTACTTTGTAGTTTTTAATAAGTTTGTAAACTTTATTACTAATCTCATTATTCCTACTTATTTCTTTCGTTTTTCTTCGGTTTACTCTTTGTTCATAGTGTGGGCTCATTCTGTTCACCCTACTCAACAAGTCCTGCAATATAAGCCATTACATTTTACATCTTTATCTTTAAATGGTTTTATAATGCGAATAAGCTTATTATTTCTGGCGAAGAAGAGGACTTAAATGATAGATACTTGTATCCATAGCACTATTTGTAATTTAGAACGAAATATTTCCTCACTGAAATATATCATCATGGGTCTAATATAATATTCTCAATAACAAGTAGTAATCAATTAATATTAATCAATAATTTCTTATTTTATTGGCTAATATTAATTGATTACTATTTTCGCAGTTATTATATTTCTGGGTTGGACAGTAGTCATGGTCCTTCCGTACTCTTCGATTATGAAAGTCATGTTTAGTTTGTTAATTTCATTTCCTCCACTAAGAATATGCTTTGAATTTCGTGCGTTATGGTAAATGTTCCATTTGTTTTGGTACATTTGCCATTTTACCTTTGCCCGCATCATGAAAGGTTGACTCATAATCCTAAAAGAATGGTTACAGGTTAGCAGTTGGCATTGGGTTTCTGGCGAATACAGAATTATTTAGATTTTGTAGGCGTAGCGATTACAACTGCTCCTTGGTTATAGTGTGGTTTGTGGTGCCTGATTGCTCAATACAGTTCATGAATTAATTGACGGTGTTTGTTGTATATTTTGTCATTGTTCATGATAAGCTAATTCGATTTATTTTTCGTAGAGAAATATATGGCGATGATGTAATTACGAAAAAGATTATCAGTTTTAAATATTATTTATCCAAAGAATGAGATGGTGACATACACCACATCTAATGATAACTGGTTCAAAATACATTATCTTTGAATAGTGGTCACAGTTTCATATGGAGGATATAACAGGAAAAGACGAAGAAGCAAAATAGTGTAGAACATACTGTTTGTATAGCGCCTGATGATCGGGCAAACCTTTCGGGCGTGTTGCTGAGCGGGTTGCGTCCGTGCCTCAGTCAGGCAATAAGACAGTGCGCCCATACAGCTGTCACACGCTAGAGGTCGTGATAAACAATCAATCCCGTCTCAAAACGTCTTAAAGTTACCTACTTCGGTAACTACGAAGCGAAAAAAATGTGACTGACAGCTCAACTGCAGGTTACGAGATCCGTCATTGTACAGTCGCTACATTTCATAGTCATGCAGAAAGACATTGCCCAACAGTAAAGCTGAGCGGTCTAGGACGCCTGGTCACGGTTCGCGCGGCTACCACCGTCGGAGGTTCGAGTCCTCCCTCGGGCATGGGTGTGTGTGTTGTCCTTAGCGCAAGTTAGTTTAAGGTGTGTGTAAACCTAGAGACCGATGACCTCAGCAGTTTGGTCCCATAGGAACTTACACAAAAAAAAAGTTCGCAATAGTAGGAATAAAATTGATTTTCTTTTAAACAATAACTTGAATGTTGTACGTCGATAGAGCATATTTTAGAATTATGTTTTCTAAATATCTACAATTTTGATTCGAACATTGGGCA
This sequence comes from Schistocerca serialis cubense, assembly GCF_023864345.2. Taxonomy (NCBI): domain Eukaryota; kingdom Metazoa; phylum Arthropoda; class Insecta; order Orthoptera; family Acrididae; genus Schistocerca; species Schistocerca serialis. The sequence continues at coordinate 626,741,381 of NC_064642.1, read as the reverse complement.
CAAATTAATGTTTCGTTGACGTATTTGATGAGGTTTCAAAGTTCAGACATAAACAAAATACGGAAACTACGCCATAGTAGCAACTTTCCTGACTATTCAGATTTGAGGAATTTGTTGTTTCTGAGCTTTTACGAAAGCTTTATAGCTTAAGAGGTGTTTATAAAATATTGATGTAAATTTAAAATAATTTTAAGATAGATGAACCGAAATAAGTAGGGCAGCATATATTTCTGCTTAGGAAGACGTGAAAGTTCAGCGAAGTTATTTAAGTGAAGTCATCCGATACGTTAGGCTAGCGCGTACTGCGCAGTGCCAGTGAGTACGACTTTTTGGCTTTGTGGAACTAAGTCGGTGAATGTACCTCAATTCTGGATTCTCCTTAATATTCTGCGCAGTGAAATATCGACAGCAAGTGTCCAAGTATTCGTAATGCTGGCACCTTCCGAACTTAAATATTTTATGTTCCATCTGTGAACTTCGAACATTCTAAAGTTTTCCTGCACGTTCCATATATGAGCACTTGACAGTTGAAACAAGTTGGTCTAGAGCTATAAAAATTACGTCTTGAGTTTTCACTTCTGATAAAAGCGACTTGAACATTTTCGTACAAATCGCAAAAAGCATTGCGATTGAGACTGCTTGTGAGAAATACAGCGATTATCAATTTGGAAAAAGGTAATGATTGGAAACCTAACTATTTTCTCTTATGTTGTTATGCCTGACTTCAATCACTGATTTATTTTTACGATGACCAGGTTCAGCAGCAATCTACAGCCATCTTACTATCATTACAAGCATCATGTAAGTGTAGCAGCATTAGAAGTCTCGTAACATGGATCCTTCGTTTTATATTTTATCGAAAAGTTTGGCTGACATGTACTAATCTACGTATATTATTTTATCGCTAGACAGCATTGTTTGTTAATAAACTCTTTTGCGCTCTATTTTGAGCCGTACGACACACATACGTTTGTGTGTTACCAAGAAATTTATGCTGCAACTCTGGTGTGAAACTTTCAATCCTTTTCTTCTATAACAAAGTTGTTCATTTTTGCTTTTGTTTACTGTTGCCATATTTAGATGTGAGTTAGTTGTAGATCACAGCTAAAATTGCTCACTCTAAAAATAATAACAGTGATTGTCGTCACGTATAACAAAAAAGAAAGTAGGATGGGGCTGTTTTTGTTCTGAAGTCATTAATTAGTAACAATGCCCGTTAGTACATTTTGTAAAGAACTTGAATTTGTATGCGCGTATTCTACTACACAACATATACTTTATTAGGTTGCTGCATAAGTTCACAGCGTTTTTGTTTTGCCTGTTGGTATTCCGGTTGCTACTGGCTGATTTATCAGGTGTCATTTTTTCTTTGTGGTTCACTGTTGCTAGCTGAATTTATGTGTTGTCGTTTTGTCATTTGGATATAGTGAATGGAGCTGTGGACGCTAGAAAATGGAGTGCCAAGTGGAGAAATCGGAACATTTCCGACATATTCATGAGTTCAATAGAAGCTGTGACGGCAGCGGAGGCATCCAGAAATATTTGCACCGTGTATGGGCATAATACGTTGGGCAGATGTTGGTTCGTTTTAAGGAGGATCGTTTTGACATTAGTGACTCTTCACGTTCAACAGTACTTTCGGGGTTAGCTGAAAATCGTTCAGACACACTAATCCACAATTATCTACGTCAAATGTGATGAACTGTGATCATCCCACCGTCAAGCGACATTTGCATGCCCTGGGAAAGGTTCAAAAATTGGGTGCATGGGCACCACATGCTATAAACCAAAGTCACAGAAATCAGCGGGTGGCCAAAGGTGCATCTCTGCTTGTTCGTCATCAAATGGCTCGTTAACAACGCCGAACATTCCTATACTGTATCGTTACTGGTGAAGAGCAATTGTCTCTTTATGCTAACATAAGGAAAATAAAGGCATGGTTGAGCTCAAACAAAGCAGCAACTTCCCGTAAAAAAACCTGAACACATCGACAAAAGATAGTGTTATGCATCCTGTGGAACAGCGACGATGTGGTGTGCTGTCAGTTGCTGACATTTATTGTCAACAACTGAGACGTCTTTCAGAGACAATCCAAGGACAACAACCAGAAAGTCTGCTCCCATCTACATCTGGCGTTCTCAGATTTTCACCTTTTCCGCTCTCTATCTAACAACTTTTAACTAACTTCCTTCATCATCATCATCATTTAAGACTGATTATGCCTTTCAGCGCTCAGTCTGGAGCATAGTCCCCCTTGTAAAATTCCTCCATGACCCCCTATTCAGTGCTAACATTGGAGCCTCTTCTGATGTTAAGCCTATTACTTCAAAATCATTCTTAACCGGATCCAGGTACCTTCTCCTTGATCTACCCCGACTCCTTCTACCCTCTACTGCTGAACCCATGAGTGTTTTGGGTAACCTTGCTTCTCCCATGCGTGTAACATGACCCCACCATCTAAGCCTGTTCTCCCTGACTGCGACATCTATAGAGTTCATTCCCAGTTTTTCTTCGATTTCCTCATTGTGAACACCCTCCTGCCGTTGTTCCCATCTACTAGTACCTGCAATCATCCTAGCTGCTTTCATATCCGTAACCTCAACCTTATTGATAAGGTAACCTGAATCCACCCAGCTTTCGCTCCCTTACAACAAAGTTGGTCGAAAGATTGCACAGATAACTTATTCTTGGTACTGTCTTCCTTCTTGCAGAAGAGAGTAGATCGTAGCTGAGCGCTCACTGCATTAGCTTTGCTACACCTCGCTTCCAGTTCTTTCACTATGTTGCCATCCTGTGAGAATATGCATCCTAAGTACTTGAAACCGTCCACCTGTTCTAACTTTGTTCCTCCTATTTGGCACTCAATCCGTTTATATCTCTTTCCCACTGACATTACTTTCGTTTTGGAGATGCTAATCTTCATACCATAGTCCTTACATTTCTGATCTAGCTCTGAAATATTACTTTGCAAACTTTGAATCGAATCTGCCATCACAACTAAGTCATCCGCATATGCGAGACTGCTTATTTTGTGTTCACATCTCTTAATCTCACCCAGCCAGTCTATTGTTTTCAACATCTGATCCATAAATACACTCCTGGAAATGGAAAAAAGAACACATTGACACCGGTGTGTCAGACCCACCATACTTGCTCCGGACACTGCGAGAGGGCTGTACAAGCAATGATCACACGCACGGCACAACGGACACACCAGGAACCGCGGTGTTGGCCGTCGAATGGCGCTAGCTGCGCAGCATTTGTGCACCGCTGCCGTCTGTGTCAGCCAGTTTGCCGTGGCATACGGAGCTCCATCGCAGTCTTTAACACTGGTAGCATGCCGCGACAGCGTGGACGTGGACCGTATGTGCAGTTGACGGACTTTGAACGAGGGCGTATAGTGGGCATGCGGGAGGCCGGTTGGACCATTCGCAACCGTCTCCATGAAGCTGGGCTACGGTCCCGCACACCGTTAGGCCGTCTTCCGCTCACGCCCCAACATCGTGCAGCCCGCCTCCAGTGGTGTCGCGACAGGCGTGAATGGAGGGACGAATGGAGACGTGTCGTCTTCAGCGATGAGAGTCGCTTCTGCCTTGGTGCCAATGATGGTCGTATGCGTGTTTGGCGCCGTGCAGGTGAGCGCCACAATCAGGACTGCATACGACCGAGGCACACAGGACCAACACCCGGCATCATGGTGTGGGGAGCGATCTCCTACACTGGCCGTACACCACTGGTGATCGTCGAGGGGACACTGAATAGTGCACGGTACATCCAAACCGTCATCGAACCCATCGTTCTACCATTCCTAGACCGGCAAGGGAACTTGCTGTTCCAACAGGACAATGCACGTCCGCATGTATCCCGTGCCACCAAACGTGCTCTAGAAGGTGTAAGTCAACTACCCTGGCCAGCAAGATCTCCGGATCTGTCTCCCATTGAGCATGTTTGGGACTGGATGAAGCGTCGTCTCACGCGGTCTGCACGTCCAGCACGAACGCTGGTCCAACTGAGGCGCCAGGTGGAAATGGCATGGCAAGCCGTTCCACAGGACTACGTCCAGCATCTCTACGATCGTCTCCATGGGAGAATAGCAGCCTGCATTGCTGCGAAAGGTGGATATACACTGTACTAGTGCCGACATTGTGCATGCTCTGTTGCCTGTGTCTATGTGCCTGTGGTTCTGCCAGTGTGATCATGTGATGTATCTGACCCCAGGAATGTGTCAATAAAGTTTCCCCTTCCTGGGACAATGAATTCACGGTGTTCTTATTTCAATTTCCAGGAGTGTAATATGAACAACAGTGGAGACAGGTTGCAGCCTTGTCTTACCCCTGAAACTACTCCGAACCATGAACTCAATTTACCATTAACTCTAACTGCTGCCTGACTATCTATGTAAAGACCTTTAATTGTTTGCAAAAGTTTGCCTCTTATTCCATAATCTCGTAGAATAGACAATAACTTCCTCCTAGGAACCTGGTCATATGCCTTTTCTAGATCTATAAAGCATAGATACAATTCCCTGTTCCACTCGTAACACTTCTCCATTATTTGCCGTAAGCTAAAGATCTGGTCCTGACAACCTCTAAGAGGTCTAAGCACACACTGATTTTCATCCAATTTGTCCTCAACTCATACTCGCATTTCCCTTTCAATAATACCTGAGAAGATTTTACCCACAACGCTGATTAAAGAGATACCTCTGTAGTTATTACAATCTTTTCTGTTTCCTTTCAGGATGAAAATGAGCTCAGAATATGTTTCCACATGTTATTCGCCTCGAAATCACGTCATTTCTACAGTCGCAGAATCAAAAAATTACCCCGGTGTTGGCAGACTATTGAAAATAGCTAAGGAGAATATGTTACTGATGACTAAAGTCCCTTTTACGTTATCTGTTGTGTTTACTAGACTTATGGAAAAACGCTAGGAATTTATGCACCAGCCCAATATTTGAATACAGTCTGCGTGTTATCCTTAAAGCAGTCGGTGAACTGCAAATGGACTTAAGTAATATCCTGAGTGAAATCTGAAGGCTCTTCTGCAAAGCGAAGCAGTGAAACATGTTGGCGAGACGGGAAAGAAGGCACTGGTGATATAGACGGCTCTGCCTGGCCCATACGCCCTGCCAGGAGATACGGTCAGCGGTCTGCAGCGCGCCTGCCAGCTGGCTTCTCGCTGATGCGTGATGCTGCCACCCGCCATGCTGATAGCAGCCTGATTATCGCCCCGAAAAATACACTGCAGCTACCGTACAAGTTCGCCTGCCAGGTCCGTTCGTCTTACAGCGACCATGGTTTAGACACTGACGGCGTTGAAAAATGGTTCAAATGGCTCTGAGCACTATGGGACTTAACATCGGAGGTCATCAGTCCCCTAGAACTTAGAACTACTTAAACCTAACTAACTTAAGGACAGCATACACATCCATGCCCGAGGCGCGATTCGAACCTGCGACCGTAGTGCTCCTGACGACGCTGAGAACCTAGTAACTCATAATGGGCAAATTACTATTTCCTTCTTCATGAATAAAAAGTAACTTCCAATGCATAGTTCAATAACTGTAGTCTAACGGAAAATTTGTTTATAAAAATGAAAGTTTGTGACCAACCCCTTTTTGTATTCTTGCGGTTGGCATCCCCAGTCCTTTTATATAATTTGCAATTGCTGCACTCGTGCAATCCAAGATATCGTGATACGTTTTTATTTAATGTGGATATCCCGCACTCAAGTGCAAATTAAGACACTGTGATTCATTTGATTTAGTACGCATCTCGCGCAATGAAATGCAGATTTAAGAACATACAGGTTGATTAAAAATTGACAAAAAAGTGTCCGTCCGATTACAGTAATGACTTTATTTCAGAAATATACATGTGGACAGAGAGGTTAACTCTCACAGTTCCTACGGACATTCACACGGTTATTCGCTGTGGGCTGCATTTGTGACACTGTAGATTTCTATCCAGTACTGCAGAGCCAGCCAGACCCTTTTCAACGTTCAGTGGAAAGAACCGCACCATCTGGAGCCTTAGTTACTATAATTCCTGCGGAAAAAATGTTATGTAAACCATGTTGTTCACACATCCCCAAAAGAAAAAAATCCACCTGTGTAAGGGCAGGCGACCGGGGGAGGGGGAGGGGGAGGGGGCGGGGCACAATGTGAACGGCTCTTCATTCGACCCAGTACGACCAGTCCAGTGCTTTGAAAGATGGTCGTTGTGGTAACTGCATACGAGGTTACGCCCTTGTGGCGGGAGTCCGTCCTGCTGAAAAATGAAGTCGGCTACTTCTTGTGCCAAGCGAGGTAACAACCAAAAGAAAGCATATCGAGATACATTACGGTAGGTTTTGAGAAGAAGAAAGGACCAGACTCTGCCATTGGTTATGGCACAAAAACATTAAGTCTCGGAGAATCACGTTCATGTTCCAGAGAGACATGCGGACATCGTGCACCCATGTTCTTGGGTTGTGCTTGCTCACTTTGCCACTTAAGTGAAACGTGGCTTCGTCAGACACCACAAGTCTGCTTGCGAAACCATCCACCGCCATCCGCGCTTGAAATGAAATGCATAATTGCCTCTGTTTTGGTTTATGGGATGGTTTTAGCGAGTGCTACGTTTGAATCTGTAAGCCTTAAACTGCAGGCTCTTGCACAATAACGCCAGACTGTTGACTGCGACACATTCATTTCTCTGCTTGCACGATGCGTGGATCTTCTGGGGTTCTGAATGTGATCCGCCACTTCATTCTCGATTGATGGCCGGCCTGTTGTTTTCTGCTTTGTATATACATCTCGCCTCCTCGCTTTGCTGTGAACATCTAGTAATGTTGTGCTGGAGTAGTACCACTTTACCAGACTCTATCAGAAAACGTCTTTGAACAACGATTCTTGATGGTGTTTCTGTGTATTCTATAACACAATACGCCTTTTCCTAACGCGAATGCTACCGTTTTGAATACTAACATCAGAGGTGAAACATATGGCGACTGTCCGTTATTCAAATTTGACAACTCAAACTATGAAATTTAACTTTACTCTCCACAGGTGTATTTATGGAATATACGAGGCCTGTTCAGAAAGTAAGTTCCGATTGATTGCCAAATTGAAACCACAGTGAACATCAGAAATGTTTTACTTGTAACAATTAGCTACACCTTTCAGCTACTTCTCTACGTAGTCGCCGTTCTGACTTAGACTTTTGTCATAGCGTTGTACCAACTTTTCAATAGCCTCATCATAGAAGGCAGCCGCCAGTGCTTTCCGCCAATTCTCCACGCTGGCCTACACCTCGTTGTCTGTGTCAAAATGTTGTCTTCAAAGACAGCGGTTCATGTGACCAGAGATGAAACTCAGGGGGAGACAATTGCGGACTGTATTGTGGGTAATTAACATTTCCATTTGAAAACGATGCAGGAGCATCTTCATTGCCCCTGCAGAATGCGGCTGAGAATTGTCGTGAAGACGAAACAGCACGACAGTTATGTAATGTTAGCTGCATAGCTTCAGGCGAAATTTCTCACCAGGCCCTCGTACTTGGCGGCAGACACTATTTTCTAGACTCACTGCGAGCTCAGAAATGAGAAGAGCGACGTGATGCTAACTGGGGTTATACTAGAGACACTACCCAACACATCTGTGCAAAGCTTTATCGGATTTTCATAGTCGTTTCCATTTCGCGACCGATCGGAGCTTACTTTCTGAACGCCCCTCGTATTAATTACTATAGTCAAAGGAATAATTTCTTTTCGCCTTATTTATTTTGAATGACACTCTATATTGGTAAAATCTCGACCACTGCAGTAACAAACATTATGGCTCTCCAGCTGCCAGACGAAATGCTTTCGGGAGGACGAAGGTTCAGATCCCTGTCTAGCCACCCTCACTTCCCTCGAGGAGAATGCCAGGATGGTTCCTTTTAAAGTGCATGGCGGATTTTTTTTTCGCCATCCTCCCTTAATCTACACTTCGTCTCTATGAGCTCGTTCTCGAAGGAACGTTTAATCGCCCTTCCTTCAAATTGGATGGCGCTTGGTAGCGTTAAGGGCAAGACAACTGCATCACCGGAGCAGATACAGCCATTCTAGCGAAGACACGAGCTGAAAATGGCGAAATTCACTAACATAAGTGACTTTCACAAAAACCAGATTATTATGAGTCGACATCTGGGAACGGTCATGTCGGAAACGGCAAAGCTGATCTGCTTCTCCTGTGCTACTGTCGTGAGCATCTATATTAAGTTGTTGATGGACGATGAAAGCACGAGTATGCGTCACAGAACCTGCAGTTCAGAGGCTTGCCCAGTTCTATGGTCATGGCTGCCTTCTTTGAGGGGAGCGACTGCTCGAAAGATGCCCTCCGTCACGGACACAGGCCGGTAATGTAAGTACCATGTTGTTAGAAATATCCACGCGGGCTTCAGTGGGACTTGTGGTAGTATTCTGAGGCACCGCGACAGCTGCATACTACGTTTGTACTATGATGAACCACCTGCACTCCCGTCCTCCTCAATGCTTGACGTCTTCCTCAACACGGAATCTTCCACAAGGTAAACTGTCCATGTCAAAAGGACGGAATCGTGCTTCAGTAGTTTTGGGAGTATGATTGTGAACTCGCGCTGATGTCTTGTCAATAAAAATCGCCTGATCTGAGTCCAGTGGAAGACCTCTGGGATGATATCTTCCAAAAACTACTAGCCCGTAATTTATTGCATGACCTGTGCGTAGACATCTGTTGTCACATGTATCCGGAAATTTAGCAAGGACTAATCGAACCCATACCACGCAGAATTGCTGAACTGTATTGCAATCCAGCGGTGGACCAACACGCTGTTTACCAAGTGACCATCACTGTTTGTGCGCAGTCCACGTGTATCTGTTACAGATTTAAAATATATTATACAGGAGTTAAAATACTAACGCGTTCTAAATTCGTTACGGAGTTAAAAATATTATATGGGAGTTTAAATACTAACACGTTCTAAACTCGTTTCACACAAATAGTTTCCCTATTATGTTGAAAACTAATTTGCCTTGTTGTACACTTCAACCAACATCCCTTTCATTTCTGATATGTACTGTCATCTTACTCCCCAGTAGAAGAATTCTTGTTCGTTTTTGAGAAGGACATTGTCCTGAGCTAACCTGCCTGGAAGTTCTGTATTGTTTGCAAACAAGTACGTAAGTTTGGTCTCACTTAATTTCAGAATGAACTCCCTGCACTGTGCATGAGCGACATCTTTTCTGTGATCGATTCTATCTGCGCTAGGTTTGTCTCTGGTCCGCTGCTGGGTGACCAGAGCACGAAAAAATGTGTGTGAAATCTTGTGGGACTTAACTGCTAAGGTCATCAGTCCCTAAGCTTACACACTACTTAACCTAAACTTTCCTACGGACAAACACACACACCTATGCCCGAGGGAGGACTCGAACCTCCGCCGGGACCAGCCGCACAGTCCATGACTGCAGCGCGACAGACCGCTCGGCTAATCCCGCGCGGCAAGACCAGAGCACGTTTGTCCTCAAGAGTGCGCGCGTAAGCAGCGGTGAACGGACGTACATGCCCGGTCTTGGCTAGCTATGCGGGAAGTGAATGGCTAGCGGCAGTGGCAGATTGGGGTCCGCGTTTAGAAGGGTCGTCTGAGCGCTCCATTTTCTCCGAACATTGATGGAAGGCGGAAGCCTCGAATGCGGAGTGTTCTCGGTGTCATCGCAACCGTCGGGAATTTAACTGTCAGCGACCCGACCATTGAAGGAAGGAACTAGGGTCTGGGGAACCGTTGCTTGCCCATATTATGAACCATGGCGAGGTCCTTTAATTTTGCGCTTAGTAACTGCATCCTGTTGTTGCACCCACTTATGTTTGTATCATTTCTCCGGTCGGGTGTTCTGAGCCAAAAAAAAATTCAAAAATTTTGGCGAACGTGCATTAAATTCGTTGTCTTCTCTCTGCGTTGCTGTCCGGCGTGGAGGACTTATAGTGTCATCAGGCGCTTTCATTAATTTCACTCTGTAAATTTCTTGTCATGATCTTTTATGTCACGCTCGCTAGATTTCTTTAAGGTGTCTTTTATTTTATTCCTATTACCTACGATTTTTGTGAAGCCCAAGATCACTTCATTTTAATACCTTCATTCCAATTACTAGTTTCTACAGAATCGTGCTGTCATCTTCTATTGGGATTACACTGTATTAAAGGAAAATAGGTAATCGGGAATCTGCACATGATACAACCATTTTTTGGGATGATCCAAATTTTACAAAAGCTTTTACATACCTTTGCATACATGTTCACATACAAGTGTCGTTGACATTTTGAAAACAAAACACAAATACATTAAACTCCATATGATTTGCCATTAATAAAACAGAGTGCTTCCAGTTGGGTTGTTAAATGAATAAAAGATGAAATTATAAAGTCCATAGCACCAGTAGAGTTAAAACTACACTTCATACCGACGGCCTCACATGGATTAAATTTAGGCGCCTCGGAGCCCTTGGGACTTGCCGTGTAGACGTCAGGTGGTGCCATCGTATTAGACAGGGATATATTGAAATATTTTGAAATCAGTCTCGTGAAAATTTTACGCAATTTAAAAAGCGTATTATATACTTTGGGATCACAAAGGTAAATCTTTACACCTGATTCATGTACAAAGGTATGGCGCATTTCACCAACATAAATTACATGTATGGAAAAACGTAGTGGTAACAAAAATTTGTAATCCTCCTAGACTATCATTGTGTGCTACAAGGCGCTCAATCACCATACCAGCCGATGAGCTCGCTCACCGTACACGACGATCCTTCTATTTATTATTTCTTTATTTAAATGCTTCACTTATTTGTAGGTTTTGAATTTGCCGGCAAATGCTTGCCTTTTGACTTTATCTGTTGCCCTCCCCAGTCATATTTCAAAACTGTTAACGTTTTCAGTTCTTATCGAACTTATTCTACCCAGTGGTTTCAAATGTAACTGGAATAATGTTTGATTCTGTCAATATGTTTATGTTACAGGACAGATCAGTCTTTATATAGTGTGTTATCTATCAGGGACCTAGCTGTATTCCTTACCCGGTCCTGTGGGTTATGTCATTAAGGCGGCTGGCCAGCAGACTACATCAGGTCCGCATTGTGATTTGCTATTTTTCGAACTAGTCACCTGTGCGATAATTAATTGTCATTTGTTTGTGTGCCGCCATTTTGTCTGTGTATTTGAGCGGCTATTTTTCGTTTCTAATTTTTACATTTGAATTATCTATTTCGAGTTCACATAAGTAAATTTTCTCAAACAAACTACATCGAGCAGTAAAGTTCCATTTTCATGATAACTACACGGGTTCACTGGTGTACCATACAAATTAACAGAAAGACTGCAACTCAGAAGGCGTTTCGGAAAGACACTGCCCACACTATGGTTTCTGATTGCGTGAGCAGCGGGCAGTTCATCGTCACGGATTGCTTTTAACAGGGGATTTCAGTTCGTGGTGGACAACGGAAGTGGTGTTTCTCAGCTGTTGGGCCATTAAACTTCAAGCAATGCAACACTGTGATGATGCTTGCATTTCTAATTATGTATGAGGTGTCATTGTCATCTGCTGATTCATCAGTCAGTTTTGGTAATAAGGTACATCGTACAATAATGTGCAGGGACTTGATGATGATGTACTGTTGCATTATTGAGATGTACAAAGAAGCGTAAGGTGAAGACTACTTTAAAGATAATATACATATTGAAAGGAGTGCTAGATCACCAGTTAAGCTGTTAGAGCACACTTTTAATTTCTTAATATTGGGGTCTTCTCTAGTGAAAAAGGTTCCTGAACAACTCATTTACCAGTTGTGTTAGAAGAGCTATATGTGATTCAGACCTGGTAGTTAAGGATGGCAAGATTGGGTTAGATAGTGGACAGGGCCTGAATCAATTACTACTGGTTTGCTCTGCAATTTCACTCATTTATTTTGGGTAATTAATTTTTGAAAACAAGCCAATGAGGTCGCAAGCAGACTTTTAAGGCACGTTATCACAGTCATGACTGAAGGCCTTTAACGCGAAAAATGGCAATTATTTAAAATTTAACAAATACATAGACTACAGACAGCTAATAATTTTGAAGACAAGCCAATGTGGTCGCAATCAGAATTTTAAGGCAAGTAACCACAATCACCGCTGAAGGCCTTTTAACGCCAAAATAGCAGTTATAAAAAAATTTAACAAATATACTGTCAGACGGCGAAAGGCATAGCAAAAGGTAATTAAGAAAAACGAACTACAGATCACCAAACAGGTGAGACAATTGATGGTAACTTAATAATACAATAATAAAATAAAACACAAGGGCCAGTGACAGACGGTGCTCCAGGAATCGATCTCTGAGTAGGTCACACCAAAAACACTCTAGCGAGATAAGAGAAAGGCAGCCAAGAGCTGCAGATCACAAGATGGTAATTCGGACTAGTGGCAGCCTAACGAGTGACTAATGATAATTTTGGTGAGGCCAACAAAACAAATGCAAGATGTAAAATTACGCCAAAGCCAGAACCGGTGGTCTGGGCTCTGCCCGCAGAATGCTGTGGCTAGAGCGCCCGGAACAAGAAGGAATGACTCCCACTAAAGTAGAAGAACGCCACCCAACCTACAATCAAGTAGCTGTCAAACACACGCCTCACCGGACAGCGGCGGTAAGGCGAGGAAATGTACACTGTCGTTACATACACTAACCCCCAAGGCAGGTAACTGGTTCGTTAGCGGCCACAGGACAGAAAAATACCGCTGATTCAACTTAACAATGTAAGAAGCTGAAAATTGCAAATAGTAGTTAGAAGCTGAGGAAGGCTAATCAGATTCGCCTTCCCCAGGTACTTCACTCGCTGCTTTTCCCCTCGGCGACCCTACGAGCAGCAACACAAACCCAAGTCACTGGAGAATTGCGAGATTTCACAATGGTGGAGGTTTGTCTACGCGAATTTCAATGCACTCAAACATGCAGGATCCGGTTTCGATGACGTCGTGCACCCTCGTGACCACTGCCCTTCGATCTGGCTGTCCATACACGCCACGAGCGGTCCCAGCTTGTTGTCGCTCTGCGCAGACTTCGCTGCTCCTGCGTCCCAAACCGAACTCCACACCCACACCACATGGAAAAGGAACGAGGTCGCTCCAATGATAGGGCAGCAGAACTGCATATCGATAAGCGCCGCTGTTGCCACTAGCCGACTGGCAAGGCATACGGAACCAAGTGGCGCAAGTGAACACAAGAAGAAGACAAACAATGCAACCGTGCCAATTAAACGATACGGTCTGGCAGAAACCTACACACGGCACCAATGTTAGCCGCAGCATGGCTCAATGATGTTAACTTCAGAACGTGCTACAGAAACTTCTTCGAAACAATTGATATTTACGCAACAGCTTCACAAAATACACTCCTGGAAATGGAAAAAAGAACACATTGACACCGGTGTGTCAGACCCACCATACTTGCTCCGGACACTGCGAGAGGGCTATACAAGCAATGATCACACGCACGGCACAGCGGACACACCAGGAACCGCGGTGTTGGCCGTCGAATGGCGCTAGCTGCGCAGCATTTGTGCACCGCCGCCGTCAGTGTCAGCCAGTTTGCCGTGGCATACGGAGCTCCATCGCAGTCTTTAACACTGGTAGCATGCCGCGACAGCGTGGACGTGAACCGTATGTGCAGTTGACGGAATTTGAGCGAGGGCGTATAGTGGGCATGCGGGAGGCCGGGTGGACGTACCGCCGAATTGCTCAACACGTGGGGCGTGAGGTCTCCACAGTACATCGATGTTGTCGCCAGTGGTCGGCGGAAGGTGCACGTGCCCGTCGACCTGGGACCGGACCGCAGCGACGCACGGATGCACGCCAAGACCGTAGGATCCTACGCAGTGCCGTAGGGGACCGCACCGCCACTTCCCAGCAAATTAGGGACACTGTTGCTCCTGGGGTATCGGCGAGGACCATTCGCAACCGTCTCCATGAAGCTGGGCTACGGTCCCGCACACCGTTAGGCCGTCTTCCGCTCACGCCCCAACATCGTGCAGCCCGCCTCCAGTGGTGTCGCGACAGGCGTGAATGGAGGGACGAATGGAGACGTGTCGTCTTCAGCGATGAGAGTCGCTTCTGCCTTGGTGCCAATGATGGTCGTATGCGTGTTTGGCGCCGTGCAGATGAGCGCCACAATCAGGACTGCATACGACCGAGGCACACAGGGCCAACACCCGGCATGATGGTGTGGGGAGCGATCTCCTACACTGGCCGTACACCACTGGTGATCGTCGAGGGGACACTGAATAGTGCACGGTACATCCAAACCGTCATCTAACCCATCGTTCTACCATTCCTAGACCGGCAAGGGAACTTGCTGTTCCAACAGGCCAATGCACGTCCGCATGTATCCCGTGCCACCCAACGTGCTCTAGAAGGTGTACGTCAACTACCCTGGCCAGCAAGATCTCCGGATCTGTCCCCCATTGAGCATGTTTGGGACTGGATGAAGCGTCGTCTCACGCGGTCTGCACGTCCAGCACGAACGCTGGTCCAACTGAGGCGCCAGGTGGAAATGGCATGGCAAGCCGTTCCACAGGACTACATCCAGCATCTCTACGATCGTCTCCATGGGAGAATAGCAGCCTGCATTGCTGCGAAAGGTGGATATACACTGTACTAGTGCCGACATTGTGCATGCTCTGTTGCCTGTGTCTATGTGCCTGTGGTTCTGTCAGTGTGATCATGTGATGTATCTGTCCCCAGGAATGTGTCAATAAAGTTTCCCCTTCCTGGGACAATGAAATCACGGTATTCTTATTTCAATTTCCAGGAGTGTATTTGTTCATCAATGTTCTTAGTTGTTGCCAATATTTCTCTCTCGTTACCCAAAAAGTAATGAAACCATGAATAAAGCACAAGGATCAAAAACAAATTCTGCAAAGACATCAAGAAGGTGGTGGGGAGGACATCATTAGTGCAGAAATGAGTCACATACACGACTATATAATACATCCAACAAGGTGTCAGAGCATTTTGTATACTTTGGTAGAAAAAAAAATCGCAACACCAAGAAGGAGTTGCGCGAAATAATGAAAGGTGGTCAGCGTGTTTCTGCATCTGAAAGATGATTATTCAAATTTCGTTCCAGTAGCATGAGAGTGGCGCTAGTAGCGCCACTATGAGGATGCAAATCAGGCTTGCTTTAATTACACGCTGTAGAGATCTTGTGCGTTACTTACCTTTGAGATTGGACGTGCTGAGTTGATGTTGGTCAGGAATGCCTTTAAGGCGACAAAGATGCCATTAACAACACCTCACTGAATTTGAACGAATCGTGTAGTAGGGCCACGAGAGGCTGTATTGGCAGAAACGTAGCTGCTGTACATGGCTGCTGGCAGCAGTGGTCAATAGAATGTACGCTCTCAAGAAGACTGGGTTGCGGCCTATCACGAGGCACTACCGCGAGGGAAAACCATGTGTTGTGTTCGGGACACTGTTCTTGCGCATCCATCGTGCATCCGCAGCTGCATTCTGAGTAGAAGTTGGCACCACAGTGATAGGACGGACTTTATTTACTCTCGAATCAGAAACATACAAATTTACAGTAGCCATACACATCAATATATATATATATATATATATATATATATATATATATATATATATATATATATATATAAATTGTATTTATATTACATGTGCCCTTGGATTGGCTTGCAGGAGATCAATCTTCGTGCAGGATGTAGGGCACAAAAGGCACTGGAGCATGTGCCTTGTGGTTTGTTCTTGTCCACAATCACAGGACGTATCTTCTGTTATGAAACCCCATCTCTTCAGGTTGTCTCTGGATCGTCCGACTCCTGATCGTAATCTGTATAAAGATTTCCACACCAGCCAGCTCTCGTTGTGCCCAGGTGGTAGTTCTTCAGCTTCTGGCGTCTGCAGGTGAGGCGTCGACTTCTTGCATAACTCCAGCCTTGCCTTCTCTGGTGAAATGGTGAGTTTCTCGGATGTTCTCAGGAAGCTCTTTCGCGATCTCAGCCGTTGCAGTGGTGGATTATGTCCGTACAGTGGATGGGCACTGTCCTGTTCCGCTTTCAGTCTCTCCTTGTTGGCAGCCACTGTTCTGCGTACCCATGGTGGCGCTATTCCAGCCAGGCAGTACAGCGCATCAGTTGGGGTAGGTCTTAAGCAACCTGTGATCAACCTGCAGGTTTCGTTGAGAGCAATGTCTACTTGTCTGGCATGAGATGACCTGTACCAGACCGGAGAAGCATATTCCGCAGTAGAAAAGCACAGTGCCATTGCAGAACAGCGAAGAGTTTGTGGATGTGATCCCCACTGTGTCCCCGCTAGTATGCGAATTAGGTTGTTCGAGCGGAGATTTTCATTTTGGTGTTCTTGCAGTGAGTTTTGAATGTCAGAGTTCTAGCCGGCCGAAGTGGCCGTGCGGTTACAGGCGCTACAGTCTGGAACCGCAAGACCGCTACGGTCGCAGGTTCGAATCCTGCCTCGGGCATGGATGTTTGTGGTGTCCTTAGGTTAGTTAGGTTTAACTAGTTCTAAGTTCTAGGGGACTAATGACCTCAGCAGTTGAGTCCCATAGTGCTCAGAACCATTTTTTTTGTCAGAGTTCTATCGAGAGTGACTCCCAAGTATTTAGGTGCGTGATGATGCTGGAGTTGGATGCCTGACCATGCAATATGTAGCTCACGATTAGCTTCCCTGTTCCTTAAATGAAAGGCACACACTTGCGTCTTCGAAGGGTTTGGTCTGAGTTGGTTCCGATTGTAGTAGCTTGGCAGTGATTTAAGTGCTGTTGTCAGGTTTCTTTCCACTCTTTCAAAGCATGAGCTCTGCGTAGCAAGGGCTAGGTCATCTGCATATAAGAATCTCCTTATGCCTGGGGTCAATGGCTGGTCGTTGGTGTAGATGTTGAAGAGAAGTGGAGACAAGACGCTTCCCTGAGGCAGACCATTTTTCTGCGCTCTCCAGCGACTGCGTTGTCCTTGAAATTCGACCAAAAAAACTGCGGTTTTGGAGTAGGGTGCTGAGTAGTCTAACGAGGTGGGCGTTGTTGATCATATTGTATAGTTTTGCATGGAGTAACCGATGATGGACAGTATCATACGCTGCTGTGAGGTCCACGAAGACCACGCCCGTTACTTGACGGGACTGTTGCAAATCGATTACTTACAGGACAGCACCGAGCCAGGTGGACTGTAGCGTGCGTTCCACTGACACGAAAGCACCGCCATTTGTGTCTTCCATGGTGTCCATCGAGAGCTCATTGAAGGACAAGTCTGTTGTTTTTTCTGATGAAAGCTAGTTCTAGGTCGGTGGCAGTGATCGTTGTATGTTGGTTAGGAGGCCTGTTGAGGGCCTGCCACAAACCTGTCTGCGTGCTGGACACACTTGACCTCTACCTGGAGTTATGGTTTGGCGTGCTATTTCGTATGACAACAGGAGCACTATCGTGGTTAGCCAACGCACTCTGCAGACATGTACGTCAGTCTGGTGTTTCGACCAGTTATGCTGCCATAAATGAACAGTATTTCAGGAGGTCTTTTCCAACAGGATAACGCTCGTCCACATACCGCTGTTGTAACCCTACATGCTCTAGATGTCGATATGTTTCCTTCTCGATCAGCAGATGTGTCTCCAATCGAGCACACGTCAGACATCATCAAATGACAACTCTGAGCACCCTGCCTTCGGTGTTGGGCGACAATGACTCAACAGCAGATTTAGTTTTACGTTTTATTTGTGAGGGTGTTTTTAACCTTCTCTCTGAGGTCGCCACCCTCCCTCCATTTTAACTCTGTCGCACTTTCTTTGCAGTTGTTTGTCTTGGTGGTTGTACTTTCCCTACATGTGTTCATCTCTCCTTGTCGTTCTGGGGTGGACATTTTAATATGTTGCAAAGTGGCTGGTTCATCCTCTTTTATTATTGTGATCAGCCAGCCCAGGCAATCTGCTCTATGGTTTTAATACCTTCTTCTACTTTTCCTTGTGGTGTATGTTTTCGCTGGCCGAGTGGTTCTAGGCGCTGCAGCTCGGAACCGCGCTGCTGCTACGGTCACAGGTTCGAATCCTGCCTCGGGCGTGGATGTGTGTGATGTCCTTAGGTTAGTTAGGTTTAAGTAGTTCTAAGTTCTAGGGGACTGATGATCTAAGAAGTTACGTCGCATAGTGCTGAGAGCCATGAGAACCATTTGTATGTTTTCCCCATCTCTGTTCATTCCATTCGTTTTCTTTTTAGGTGTGGTGTTAGGTGTTTTTGTAACTTAAGCCTCACTTACGTCAGGAAAAAGGGACTGATGACCCTGTAGTTTGGTCCCTTTATACCACAAACCAACCAACCAATCAGATTTTAGGAGATTCCAGCTTTAATAACTTCTCTTAATGCAAAGTGTTCCGGGTTTCGTAGTTACTAACCCTTCTTATGGATCTTATTTGTTATTTATTTATTTTAGCCACGAGTTTACTATCCTCTGGTGCTCAAAAGTTACCCGTTGTTATTTTAACCTTTATAATTTACTCCTGTAAACTACCTGTCACATTCTTTTGTAAGTCATCGTTTGGGTATAGTCATGTTCGGGAATCACTCTTGATCACTAAGAAGACGTTACAACTAATAGCATATATACAACATGAAGACATATATTCCTTACATACTACGATAGGACAGAAGGAGGGAACGAAACTTCAAAGGGAAATAAAGTTTCATCCAGCTGGGACCGCACAGTTTCCAAACTGTGCATCCGCCAAAGAGTGGCAGACTTCCTACAGTAGCTAGATACTGTTATTTTTAAATTTCTTCAGATCTACAATATTTCGCAGACCTAATTCTTTCGCACTCTTTGGGTATTCCAAGCGGTATGGGTTTGCATGAGGTTTACTTATTATCAGATCTAAAACCAAGAAGTTCATGCATGTTTATTGATAAAAATGCATAAACTTCTTGGTTTTAGATCTTTCTCTAGTTTTGACTGCTTCTTTTTCTATTCAAAGCCCTTTTATCTGAAATTTGATTTGTTGGCAGTACCTTAGCATGTACACTTCTGGAAATTGAAATAAGAACACCGTGAATTCATTGTCCCAGGAAGGGGAAACTTTATTGACACATTCCTGGGGTCAGATACATCACATGATCACACTGACAGAACCACAGGCACATAGACACAGGCAACAGAGCATGCACAATGTCGGCACTAGTACAGTGTATATCCACCTTTAGCAGCAATGCAGGCTGCTATTCTCCCATGGAGACGATCGTAGAGATGCTGGATGTAGTCCTGTGGAACGGCTTGCCATGCCATTTCCACCTGACGCCTCAGTTGGACCAGCGTTCGTGCTGGACGTGCAGACCGCGTGAGACGACGCTTCATCCAGTCCCAAACATGCTCCTTGGGGGACAGATCCGGAGATCTTGCTGGCCAGGGTAGTTGACTTACACCTTCTAGAGCACGTTGGGTGGCACGGGATACATGCGGAGGTGCATTGTCCTGTTGCAACAGCAAGTTCCCTTGCCGGTCTAGGAATGGTAGAACGATGGGTTCGATGACGGTTTGGATGTACCGTGCACTATTCAGTGTCCCCTCGACGATCACCAGTGGTGTACGGCCAGTGTAGGAGATCGCACCCCACACCATGATGCCGGGTGTTGGCCCTGTGTGCCTCGGTCGTATGCAGTCCTGATTGTGGCGCTCACCTGCACGGCGCGAAACACGCATACGACCATCATTGGCACCAAGGCAGAAGCGACTCTCATCGCTGAAGACGACACGTCTCCATTCGTCCCTCCATTCACGCCTGTCGCGACACCACTGGAGGCGGGCTGCACGATGTTGGGGCGTGAGCGGAAGACGGCCTAACGGTGTACGGGACCGTAGCCCAGCTTCATGGAGACGGTTGCGAATGGTCCTCGCCGATACCCCAGGAGCAACAGTGTCCCTAATTTGCTGGGAAGTGGCGGTGCGGTCCCCTACGGCACTGCGTAGGATCCTATGGTCTTGGCGTGCATCCGTGCGTCGCTGCGGTCCGGTCCCAGGTCGACGGGCACGTGCACCTTCCGCCGACCACTGGCGACAACATCGATGTACTGTGGAGACCTCACGCCCCACGTGTTGAGCAATTCGGCGGTACGTCCACCTGGCCTCCCGCATGCCCACTATACGCCCTCGCTCAAAGTCCGTCAACTGCACATACTGTTCACGTCCACGCTGTCGCGGCATGCTACCAGTGTTAAAGACTGCGATGGAGCTCCATATGCCACGGCAAACTGGCTGACACTGACGGCGGCGGTGCACAAATGCTGCGCAGCTAGCGCCATTCGACGGCCAACACCGCGGTTCCTGATGTGTCCGCTGTGCCGTGCGTGTGATCATTGCTTGTACAGCCCTCTCGCAGTGTCCGGAGCAAGTATGGTGGGTCTGACACACCGGTGTCAATGTGTTCTTTTTTCCATTTCCAGGAGTGTATTTCCTCTAGGATATAGCTCCCATCTGCATTAGTATCTTGCACATTATTACTGAATTCAATATGTTCCTGTAAGTTTCCTTTATTCCACATCACCCTAATAGGCAGTTCCAAGGTTTCATTATTACTGCCTGATAACTTCGTGAAAAAAATTACTATATTACCTGAGAGTCAGGTAAGGTTAAAATTAAGTTGTTCTAGTCAAAATCAATCCTCCCCTGATACTTTGATAAGAAATCTGTGCCTATTAATATCTCAACACTTAAACTGAGTATTATTAAACAAGATGAGCTATTATCACGTCACCTATACCAATGGGTATCAAAGCTCCGTGCTGTACTGGTCTAGAAACTTTTCCAGTAGCACCTATTATTTTCAAACCACTTACTTTCATGACTGTGATTCTACTCCTAATAAGGGTGAATTAACAAACTGCTTCGGACAAAGCACTTGCTTCACTGCCACTTTCAAGATCTGACATCGCATTGTTACCCCTGAGATGCTAGTTTTTATAATCGGGTGGGTTATTTTACTCTGAACAGGTTTCTCATAAACATCTTCTAATGGATCCTTCTCAATTTGTTTCCAGCTAAAGTGGTTTTGGTCAGTAGCAAGTAAATTCACACTTAGATTCTGGGGGTCATCAATCTCTACATTTTTAGCTGCCTTTTCCAACATGTCCACCAATTTTAAATCAAAACACTTGACGACTCCCTCCAAATGGTTCAAATGGCTCTGAGCACTATGGGACTTAACGGCTATGGTCATCAGTCCACTAGAACGTAGAACTACTTAAACCTAACTAACCTAAGGACATCACACAACACCCAGTCATCACGAGGCAGAGAAAATCCCTGACCCCGCCGGGAATCGAACCCGGAAACCCGGGCGTGGGAAGCGAGAACGCTACCACACGACCACGAGCTCCGGACAGTTTTCTGTTTCCGTGTGTTGGCTGACTATGGTCTGTGTTTTTGTTTCTGGCTGTGTTCCTGCTTCCGCCTTGCGATCGCCATTTTCCTCATAGATGGGATTTAGTTTCCCACATGAGGCGTGGCATGTTCATTTGATACTGAATCAGGTAGGGTAGCATATTGTTCTCCGTCTTGTCTCAACGTCACATTATTTAAATTTCTGCTTTCGTCGTAGTAACTGTTGCGAAAGCGTGGTGACTGTTTACCCCCTCTTCCTCTACTACGGCCTTGATTATGATAATCAGGCCTCGTATTCCGAATCTCCACATTCACGTTCCCGCTGTCATTATTTCTGTTGTTTACCTGATTGTTAAAAGACCTTTTATTATTTTGTATCTGCCCCTCAGTAGCAGCTACTCTTTCTACTCGCCCTAAATATTCAATGAACCTATCCACATTATCTCTAGATGCGGAAATGATCATTTACTGCCAGTACCAAGGCAGCTTACCCCCTAGTCCCATGATAATCATTTCCGGTTTCATCTTTCCTGTCAGATGTGACAGCCGTGAAACCCACTTCCTAAAGAACTCTTTTATTGACTCACATCCTGGAGCAAACTTTTACCAATCCAAAACTCTCTTAAAACATCGTTTTGTTTATTGTGTGACCAGTATTCATTAAGAAACGCAGATTTAAATTCAGGAAGAGTTTTACATCTTATCATTACGTCAGATGACCACCGCAAAGCATCTCCTGACAAATGACTTCTTATGAAAGAAATTTTCTCTCGCTCTGACGACGCATTAGACAAAACATCCTCAAAATCATTCCAGAGCTATAATTGGTGAATTTCTTTGTCTGGATCAAAACGTAAAAATTGACGACATCGGATGAAAGCGGCGTCAACATGTTGTACAATAGCAGTACTAGAACTAACAGAGGTTATTTTCTATGTTAGTAATACTAGTAGTTAGTTCTTCTACTTTTGTTCTACTGCTCCCACTCTGTCAGAATGTCTTCTGTCCACATGCTCACATTAATTTCACACAATCTGCTTTATCTTCCTTGATATATTTTTTACAAACATTTACTCTAGTAGTTACTTCTTCAAATCGATTAGACCAAAGTTTGGATTCGTTGCCTATTATTTCTGACATCCTCCCTTCCAGAAGTTCATCTGCATCTTTGAAATCTTTGCGAGCTTTGTCAATTTCGCTTTTGAAAGTACTATGCAGTTCATTTAACTGTTGCCCTACTTTGATTTGCAGATCATAATGATTAACATCAATTTTTTAGTTTAATCTATTCAGTTTTGAGGTCGTTTCATCCTTTAATGTTCTATTACTATCCTTCAGTCCTTTATTACTAGACTCAATCTTACTTAAGTGTTTGCTGTTATCACTATGTTCTTTACTAGTAGATTCAATCTTACTGTTGAGTTGAGCAACTTTAACTTTTAATTCCATTCTTAAATTATAGTGCAATACTTTTATGCCACGCACAGAAGTGTTGTGGTGACGTGGCGCTACTGGCAGTGAACTGGGCACACTCGCTCGCCTCTGTTCAATGACACAGCGCTCGTTTCGCCACAACGTCAATTATCAACACAAAGACTAGGACACTATACTCACCTTCTGCAGTGGCAGCGTATAATTCAAAAGTCCACGAGAGTACAGGCTTATCCCAATACGGGGTTGTCTGCAGTAAAAAGACGCCCTCTCCTTTTGAGCTATACAATAATGGTTCGTTATTTAAAAAAAAAGTTAAAAACTATGTGGAACCAAGTTAAACAGATGAACGCTTAGGCTTTGGAACGACAGGAAGGCCCCCATAACGAGAAAGCTATACTACCGGAATATCACGCCAGACAACTCGTTATGCTAACCAACCCTTATGTGCCGAAAGAGTAGACTCAGAAAGCTGTTACGCGTTACCTACCTCATCGAGTGGTATAAATGACATCACCTGTTAATGTTGAGTTAGAATTCCCAACTCTCACCCCTGCAGTGCACATAGGTCCTATTCGGCCATTTACAGGAACACCAAATACGACACCTCCATTGTCAGCAATGTCTTCCAAGATGTGGGTGGAGTGGAGAGCCTGGGAAGAGGGAAAATGAGTGCAAGATCAGGAAAACGAAACAGGGTACACCCACGATTATTCCGAACCATCCATATGCCTTAGTGTCATGAAAAGGCTGCAATATAAGTGAGAAACGATGTGTATATGAATTTTATGTGACGAACTTCCTGTTGGCTTCTGTCTCGGGTTACTCGGCCGATGTTCGTCTGATGATTTTTCTGATGTTTCGCCAGCACTAGTGGCTGGCAACGTCAAAGTTTCGCCCCCCCACTGCTGGTGGTGGACTGGAGCCGAGCTCACGGCCGCAAACTAAATGTACCTGGCGCGCCAAAATCCAAGGGCTTGCCGGCCGGAGACGCCGTGCGGTTCTAGGCGCTACAGTCTGGAACCGCGCGGCCGCTCCGATCGCAGGTTCGAATCCTGCCTCGGGCATGGATGTGTGTGATGTGCTTAGGTTATTTAGGTTCAATTAGTTTTAAGTTCTAGGCGACTGATGACCTCAGAAGTTAAGTCGCATAATGCTCAGAGCCATTTGAACCATTTCGTCCAAGGGCTTCTCCGCGGTCATTCCCGGTGCGGTTCTCTTGCTACCTGCGACGGTCATTCGCTGCAGCACGGGAAGCCAGGATCCATTTACTCCGAGGCTTTCTTCTGTCTTGTTGGAGTTATCTCGTGTTTATGTACTTCTATAGCTTCTGTGAAGAAGCGGGTGTGACGGTTCTTCTGGTATGGCTACGTTAATGTGTTATGAACGCACATTCATCTTTCCCACTGCCGGTGGTGTGTTTCCAAATTGATATGGCGACGGAAGATACAAGAAATCGCGCGCAGGAAACGGCAACGCTCGGAGCCCTACTACCGACTGGCAGTCGCAATGGAACGGAGGTAGGCGGGAATCGCCCAACGAACGGAACATTGGTAACGGTTTGTAGGACGGGAACTACTTTCTGGAGATAGAAAGCAGGAAAGATATGGCGGATCAGCAAGGCCGCCTGACGGGCGGACAACAGAGGCTGATGGGCGTTTGCTGTCACACGGGTCATCGTTCCGGCTGGCCGGCGGGTGGTGTTGGCCTTTCAGAATCCAAGAAATTCACTGCAGCCGAGAGTGAAGGGCTGGTTGCGGCGGCGTATTTTCAAGCATGATAGAGGAGAATGAGTGTATTGTGATAAGTGCTGACCATTGTGAAAACGAGATAGGCTAGGCCGACCTACTTGACTTACCTATGTATTACAAGGAGAAAAACAAGGAGACCACTTCCAGAATGAAATTTTCACTCTGCAGCGGACTGTGCGCTGATATGAAACTTCATGGCAGATTGGACTCGAACTCGGGACCTTTGCCTTTCGCGAGCAAGTGCTCTACCGGCAAGTAGGAGACGAGGTACTGGCGGAAGTAAAACTTAGAGGACGAGGCGTGAGTCGTGCTCGAGTATCTCAGTCGATGTGTAATAAAATAATATGGGTTAATGTATCAATGCTGAACTTGGAAAAGTGTCATGGGACGTCCGCCCCGAACAAAGAGAACGAACAATAACGGACAAATGAGATAAAAAAAAGTCGGTAGAGCACTTGCCCGCGAAAGGCAATGGTCCCGAATTCGAGTTTCTGTCCAGCACAGTTTTAATCTGCCATGATGTTTCAAGGCAAGTTCCAAATAATCCTTTTTTAAATGTCGGTATAGAAGACCATCATAGTATTAAGCCAACTGAAATTTCCAGTCTTCCTTGCTGAGTGGCTGTCTCATAATAAAATGTTGGTTCAGCTGGCACATACGGTAAGTACATGTGGGCTGCCAACGAATGTACGAAGTACTATTGTGGTCGTAATTGCTTTCATAACCAACACAATAAGAGACAATGTTGAAGTAGAATAATATCGCGGCAGTCAGGCTAGTGAAGAGTATGATTAAGAGGTTTGGACGAGGTAGGCCCATTAGTTAATGAACACATAACTTAATTGTTTACCACGAGGTTTCATAAACTACATTGGCAAAAATGACTAGTAGTGGTGTTGCATGCATTGCCTCTAAAAATCATGTATTGGATCTGCTTTCGATGGGCCGGTTTTTGTCTCTGTCTTTTTAGGTAATGTTAGGAAATTTGGTTGAACTGATTTGATATCAGGTCTTTCACTGATACTGTGCTGTGAGACTTCGGTGTCATTTGACTTGCCCAGTATAGTTTCTTCATGCCTAGTAACAATCCAAATTGACATTGCCTTCTTTTTGTAAAAGAAATTGGGAAATTTGTGGTAAGATCTTATGGGACTAAACTACTGAAGTCATCGGTCCCTAAGTTTACACACTACTTAATCTAACTTATAAGAATATAACAATTCCAACCCCAAAGAAAGCAGGAGTTGACAAATGTGAAAATTACCGAACTATCAGTTTAATAAGCCACGACTGCAAAATACTAACGCGAATTCTTTACAGACGAATGGAAAAACTGGTAGAAGCCGACCTCAGGGAAGATCGATTTGGATTCCGCAGAAATGTTGGAACACGTGAGGCAATACTGACCCTAAGACGTATCTTAGAAAACAGATTAAGGAAAGGCAAACCTACGTTTCTAGCATTTGTAGACTTAGAGAAAGCTTTTCACAATATTGACTGGAATACTCTCTTTCAAATTCTGAAGGTGGCAGGGATAAAATACAGGGAGTGAAAGGCTATTTACAATTTGTACAGAAACCAGACGGGAGTTATAAGTCGAGGAGCTTGAAAAGGGAGCAGGATTCAGAAGGGAGTGAGACAGGGTTGTAGCCTATCCCCAATGTTATTTAATCTGTATATTGAGCAAACAGTAAAGGAAACAAAAGAAAAATTTGGAGTAGGCATTAAAATCCCTGGAGAAGAAATAAAAACTTTGAGGTTCGCCGATGACATTGTAATTCTGTCAGAGACAGCAAAGGACCTGGAAGAGCAGCTGAACGGAATGGACAGTGTCTTGAAAGGAGGATATAAGATGATTAAGATGATCATCAACAAAAGCAAATCGAGGATAATTGAATGTAGTCGAGTTAACTCGGGTGATGCTGAGGGAATTAGATTAGGGAATGAGACACTTAAAGTAGTAAAGAGTTTTGCTATTTGGGGAGCAAAATAACAGATGATGGTCGAAGTAGAGAGGATATAAAATGTAGACTGGCAATGGCAAGGAAAGCGTTTCTGAAGAAGAGAAATTTGTTAGCGTCGAGTATAGATTTATGTGTCAGGATGTCTTTTCTGAAAGTATTTGTATGGAGTCTAGCCATGTATGGAAGTGAAACGTGGACAATAAATAGTTTAGACAAAAAGAGAATAGAAGCTTTCGAAATGTGGTGCTACAGAAGGATGCTGAAGATTAGATGGGTAGATCTCGTAACTAATGAGGAGGTATTGAATAGAATTGGGAAGAAGAGAAAATTGTGGCACAAATTGACTAGAAGAAGTGATAGGTTGGTAGGACATTTTCTGAGGCATCAAGGTATCACCAACTTAGTATTGGAGGGTAAAAATCGTAGAGGGAGACCAAGAGATGAATACAGTATACAGATTTAGAAGAATGTAGTTTGAAGTAGGTATTGGGAGATGAAGAAACTTGCACAGGATAGAGTAGCATGGAGAGCTGCATCAAACCAGTCTCAGGACTGAAAACCACAACAACAACAATCTAACTTAAAGTAACTTCCGCTAAGGACAACACATACACGCATGCCCGAGGGAGGACTCGAACCTCCGACGGAGGGAACCGCGCGGACCGCACGGCTACCCCATGAGGCTTTTCTTTTTGGAATTTCGAATTTTTTGTGCATAGAACACAGTTTTTGTCTTTTTCATCACACGCTGAAGAATTCTGCAACACTGCTAATAATACATTTTTAAGCCTTCGGCGGCTATAGAGGCATCATGGATCAATATTTCTGCTGGGGACTTCCAAATACTTGTTAAGTCCCTGCCACGTAAACCAGTCTCTGTATTTCTCTATCTAACGGAATTCCGGCCTATGTTGATAGGGAAGCACGCGCCGATATGCGACCCTCCCACAGATAACCAATATTCAAATGCAATTTCTGATTGTCAAATCCGCTACGTGATCTTCCCTTGTATACAGAATGTATGTGAAATTACTCCTACTAGTTTGATGCGGTTGCACTTGAATATCCAAGCGCAAAGTACACTTCTTGCCAATTTCTTTCTTAAATGCAACCTTCACATTGTAGTTTTAATGACAGCTGTGTAGGCGTTCTCGTAAATGACGTTTGGCTGAGATGACTCTGATGCGTCGCTAGATGCCGAGTGTGAACAGAGAAAATAGAAGGGGCATGTCATTACTTGTCGTATGAAACTATACGTTCTGGACATGCGTGTTACTTCAACAGGGAGAATACACTGAGGGGTCAAGACATTATGACCGCTGCTTTCCGTGAAGTTCTACATCTACCTCTACATCTACATGGTTACTCCGCAGTTCACACTTAAGTGCCTGGCAGAGAGCTCCTCGAACCATTTTCATACTACTTCTCTACCATTCCACTCACGAATGGCGCGTGGCAAAAAGGAATACCTAAATCTTTCCGTCCGAGCTCTGATTTCTCTTATTTTGTTATGGTGATCATTTCTCCCTACGTAAGTGGGTGTCAAAAAAATATTTTCGCATTCGGAAGAAAAAGCTGGTGATTGAAATTTCGTAAATAGATCTTGCCGCAAAGAAAACCACCTTTGCTTCAGTGACTGCCACCCCAACTCTCGTATCATATCAGTGACACTCTCACCCCTACTACGCGATAACACGAAACGAGCTGCCCCTCTTTGCTCTTTTTCGATGTCCTCCGTCAATCCTACCTGGTAAGGATCCCACACCGCGCAGCAATATTCCAGCAGAGGACGGACAGGTTTAATGTAGGCTGTCTCATTAGTGGGTTTGTCGCACCTTCTAAGTGTTCTGTCAACAAAGCGCAGTCACAATATTACCTACGTGGCCTTTCCAATTTAAGTTGCTCGTAATTGTAATGCCTAGGTATATAGTCGAATTGACAGCCCTTAGATTTGTGCGATTTATCGTATACCCAAAATTTATCGGATTTCTTTTAGTACCCATGTGGATTACCTCGCACTTTTCTTTGTTTAGTGAAAATTGCCATTTTTCGCACCATACAGATATTCTCTCTAGATAATTTTGTAATTGGAATTTATCGTCTGATGATTTTACTAGACGGTAAATTACAGAGTCATCTGCAATTAATCTAAGGGGGCTGCTCAGATTATCACCTAGATCATTTATGTAAATCAGGAACAGCAAAGGGCCTATGACACTACCATGCGAAACGCCAGGTATTACTTCTGTTCTACTAGGTGATTTACTGTGTATCATTACGAACTGTGACTTCTCTGCCCGCATCTCGTGGTCGTGCGGTAGCGTTCTCGCTTCCCACGCCCGGGTTCCCGGGTTCGATTCCCGGCGGGGTCAGGGATTTTCTCTGCCTCGTGATGGCGGGGTGTTGTGTGCTGTCCTTAGGTTAGTTAGGTTTAAGTAGTTCTAAGTTCTAGGGGACTTATGACCACAGCAGTTGAGTCCCATAGTGCTCAGAGCCATTTGAACCATTTTGTGACCTCTCTGAGAGGAAATCATGAATCCAGTCACACAACTGAGACGATACTCCATATGCACGCAATTTGATTAATAGTCGCTTGTGAGGAACGGTATCAAAAGCGTTCTGGAAATCTAGGAATGTGGAATCGATCTAAGATCCTTTGTCGACAGCACTCATTACTTCATGGGAATAATGAGCTAGCAGCGTTAACAAGAACGATATTTTCTGAACCCATGTTGGTTATGCATCAATAACTCATTTTCTTCAAGGTGATTCATAATGTTAGAGTACAGTCTATGCTCCAAACTACTACTGCAAATTGAGGTCAGTGATATGCGTTGAATGCTTCCTGATGGTGTTGTGGAAACATGACACAGTAAGGAAAGAGTGTAAGCGGAACAGAGACGAATGGGCAGTCATTCGGGCATTATAGGGAAGATACAGGCCGCAAAAACGGAAATCCAATGAGATAATCGGTTTTGCAAAAGAACACACTGTTGTGTCACTGCGGCTGGAAATGTGAATCTCTGAAACGGCGAAGCTGGTCGCCTGTTGGCGCACTACTGTTGTAAGCACCAATAGAAAGTGGTTCACGGATGGTGAAATAACAACTAGACCGTATGGTTTTGGATGACCAGGTCTCTTAAAAAATCGTAGCTCTCGGGGTCCCCCCGCTGTGTAATCCAGGACAGGCAGCGATTTGTGGCAGATCCGACGACAGAGCACAATGCTGGTGCAGGCACAATTGTCGGAGCACATCATTCAGAGACCATTGTTGAGCACGGAGCTCCACATCACAATACCCCTACCTGTTTCTCTGTTTACCCAACCACGTCATCAGTTGCGTCTGCAGTGGACACAGCATCACTGAGTTTTCACTGTTGAGCAATAGAAATGTGTCATCTGTCCAATGAATCGTATTTCTTGTCACACCAGAGCCATGGCAAAATGGTAGGGATAGAAAAACAATTAAAATCGCTCGAAAGAGGAAAGGTCGCTGGACCTGATTGGTTACCAGTTCGAGTTTACACAGAGTACGCGAAGGAACTTGTCCCCCTTCTTGCAGCGGTGTACCGTAGGTCTCTAGAAGAGTGTAGCGTTCCAAAGGATTGGAAAAGGGCACAGGCCATCCCCGTTTTCAAGAAGGGACGTCGAACAGATGTGCAGAACTACAGACCTATATCTCTAACGTCGATCAGTTATAGAATTTTGGAACACGTATTATGTTCGAGTATAATGACTTTTTTGGAGGCTAGAAATCTACTCTGTAGGAATCAGCATGGGTTCCGAAAAAGACGATCGTGTGAAACCCAGCTCGCGCTATTCGTCCACGAGACTCTGAGGGCCAAAGACACGGGTTCACAGGTGGATGCCGTGTTTCTTGACTTTCGCAAGGCGTTCGATACAGTTCCCCACAGTAGTTTAATGAACAAAGTAAGAGCATATGGACTATCAGACCAATTGTGTGATTGGATTGAAGAGTTCCTAGATAACATAACGCAGCATGTCATTCTCAATGGAGGAAAGTCTTCCGAAGTGAGAGTGATTTCGTGTGTGCCGCAGGGGAGTGTCGTAGGACCGTTGCTATTCACAATATACATAAATGACCTTGTGGATGACATCGGACGTTCACTGATGCTTTTTGCGGATGATGCTGTGGTATATCGAGAGGTTGTAACAATGGAAAATTGTACTGAAATGCAGGAGGATCTGCAGCGAATTGACGAAAGGTGCAGGGAATGGCAATTGAATCTCAATGTAGACAAGTGTAATGTGCTGCGAATACATAGAAAGATAGATCCCTTATCATTTAGCTACAAAATAGCAGGTCAGCAACTGGAAGCAATTAATTCCATAAATTATCTGGTAGTAGGCATTAGGAGTGATTTAAAATGGAATGATCATATAAAGTTGATCGTCGGTAAAGCAGATACCAGACTGAGATTCATTGGAAGAATCCTAAGGAAATGCAATCCGAAAACGAAGGAAGTAGGTTACAGTACACTTGTTTGCCCACTGCTTGAATATTGCTCACCAGTGTGGGATCCACACCAGATAGGGCTGATAGAAGAGATAGAGAAGATCCAACGGAGAGCAGCACGGTTCGTTACAGGATCATTTAGTAATCGCGAAAGCGTTACGGAGATGACTGATAAACTCCAGTGGAATACTCTGCGGGAGAGGTGCTCAGTAGCTCGTTACACGCTTTTTTTCAAGTTTCGAGAACACACCTTCACCAAAGACTCAAGCAGTATATTGCTCCCTCCTACGTATATCTCGCTAAAAGACCATGAGGATAAAATCGGAGAGATTACAGCCCACACAGAGGCATACCTACAATCTTTCTTTCCACGAACTATACCAGACTGGAATAGAAAGGAGAACCGATAGAGGTACTCAAAGCACCCTCCGCCACACACCTTCAGGTGGCTTGCGGATTATGGATGTAGATGTAGATGTAGATGGTTGAGTCCTTACATGCCGTCATCCACGAGAATGGCTGCATTAAATACGATCAGTGGTGCAGGTGCAGGCCGGTGAGGTCAGAATTTTGCTATGGGCTACATTGAATTGGGCTTCTTTGGGACCTATGGCAGTACTCGAAGACGCTATGACAGCAGTGAACTACGTGGACATTATTGCATCCCTTGGTGGTTGAAGTGTTCTCCGAAGGCGATGACATCTTTCAGCAGTATCACTCTCCGCTACACAAGGCAATAATCATGGTGCAGTGATTTGAGGTACATGATAGTGAACTCAAATTGATGTCTTAGCCAGCAAATGACCCTGATCTGTACCCACTGGAACACACATCGGGCGCCAGCTGCGTGCCCACAAACCATCGATCTGTAATTTGCGGGAATTTAGTGACCTGTGAGTAGCCGTCTGGTCCCACATAGTTCTGGATTCCTATCAAGGACTCCTAGAATCCATGACAAGCAGATTCGCTGCTGTACTGTGTTTTGAAAGTGGACCAACACGCTGTTAAACAGGTGGTTATAATGTTTTGGCTCATCGATGTAATTTTTGTAACTCAAATGAAGTAGCATGTTTGCTCATTCACTATATCGTAGCCTAATTTATTACTGCCTACGTACTTTACAACATCTTTATCGTATCACGTAGTAATAGGCTTATCTCAAAAAGAAAGTGATGAGTTTATGACTGCAGTAGTATTTTTCAGCGATAGTTTCGTTTTTATCACGTTGTACCCACCACTAATTTTGTTTTTGCTTTTGTGGTTCAAATTGCTCTGAGCACTATGGGACTTAACATATGAGATCATCAGTCCCCTAGAACTTAGAACTACTTAAACCTAACTAACCTAAGGACATCACACACATCCATGCCCCAGGCAGGATTCGAACCTGCGACCGTAGCGATCGCGCGGTTCCAGACTGAAGCACCTAGAACCGCTCGGCCACACCGACCGGCTTTGCTTTTGTGCTATTGACTAAGCGCTTCTCGCAGCTTTGAGCCATCTTATGTATGCTCTGCCTAAAGAATGTGACTTCCCATGACGATAATCGTCCCTCCAGTACTCTTCAGCCTCCTTATAACAGTACCGAGAAACTCCTTTAGCCCCAGGAAGAGATGAAAGTCACTTGGTACCAAGTCAGTGTTTCGTTTCTTTTTGGCTATGTGTGGCCAAGTACCGTTATCTTGACCTCTCTACCTTCATTCAACTTTCCTACCCACTTCGAGGCCATTACATCATTCATTACACAACGTTCGTAGACCTCACACACTTGGGGATTACTTTCTTCTCGTTTCACGTCGCTTGCATTCAGGAATCGAATTTCAGAACGAGTCTCAGAGCTTGCAGTTGTTAGTATAATTTGATTGGTCAAGTTTATTGATCATATCAAATCATAGTAACAACGTGAAACTTTCACTGAATGAAGAAAGCGACTTGCAACACGCAGTGTTACTGCAACGGAACAGATTCGTTATTTAATATTTGTGGATGTATCCCATTTTCTCGCCAAGCACTTTTCACGCTCTTGAAATCCTAGATTAATTTTTTTTGTTCCACTGTTCTAAAGTTGAGTATACAATGAAAGTGCCTCTTTGTTGGAAGTCAAGCTAGCCATTTTCATTTGTGTCTTCTCTTGCATTTACTTTTCATCTTGATTCATGTGTGATGATAGTTAAAAAAACTTTTAGCATTCCAGTTTCCTTATTGTCATTCGCAGTTTCAAGTCCTCTGTTAGTAATAGCTGCATGTACGTTCTGTATTGCGATTAATACCGGGCTCAGCATCCAAAATGTTTTATCTTCTATTGCAACCACCCACTAAATGAAAAAAAAGCGAATCACTGAGAGACGTTTACAATCTCCTTTTTTTGCTAAATTTAGACTTTGCTGTTGTATTACAAGTGAAAATATTGTCCTAGGTGCAGTGATACCAACGTTGTGTCTGCTTCCGGGAAAGAGAGAGATGAAGATAAAATATACGCAGGGTGTGACGGGTATAAGTGCAGATCATTCTACTGGTGGCTTAGGACGGTGTATTGAACAAGGTTACATCCGTGTTTACATTAGTAGTTTAATATTTATAGCTGTAGCAAGTCGTATGTTTCTTCTGGGTTGGGTAGTACCTCCAAGTACATGTGGCACGAGCAAGTCATGAATGCAGATTTTCCCTAGGTAGCAAAAAAATGGTTCAAATGGCTCTGAGCACTATGGACTTAACTACTGAGGTCATCAGTCCCCTAGAACTTAGAACTACTTAAACCTAACTAACCTAAGGACATCACACACATCAGTGCCCGAGGCAGGATTCGAACCTGCGACCGTAGCGGTCGCGCGGTTCCAGACTGTAGCGCCTAGAACCGCTCGGCCACTCCGGCCGGCCCCCGTAGGTAGCAGATCAGGTGTTTAAGTGTGGACACGTTGACACAAAACGGTTATTGTATACTGACAGGCATAATCCACTTAGTGGTGCTATTATGAGACGTGAATGAAACATCACGTAGTAAATTATATGACGTGTTTATGGGAAGATTGTTATACACAGAGAAGAAACAAGTAATACACTAAAGTGGGTACATACTAAAGTACCGCATATGAAAATATGTGCACTTATATGCATTACACCATGTATATAGGTACACTCCGGTATCGTTATAACTGGAGAACTGTCATGCATTACAGTACTAAGTCATGACATTAGTGGCTGTCAAACTGTAGTGAATATGTCTGCCTATACACTCGCGCATAATGTACCAAGCATTGCAGAACTTCATGAAACAAATGTCACGCACAGCAGCTCTGCAAGAAAGGGGAAAACAATGTCAATAGACCACAAAAGGAATCATTACAAGAGAATATTTTCCAATGGGTCACCAAAGACGAGCAGTCAGATGACCGATATCACCTAATTTCACAGCGATGTTCAACTGACACGGAAAATTGAAGTTTTGCTGCTGAAATGTGACAAACCCTTTTGGTCCCTCCACTCTCGTTGGAAGGCCCATCAGGTCCTTTCCCATTCGTTTTTTTGTTTTGTTTTCTTCTTTTAGTAGCGCAAAATGCAAATAGGTCGTAATTCACATGTTGTCACGTTATTTCTGTTATGGAATACGAGGCACGAGTCGGTGATTGAGGTCATAGGACCTGCATGTCTGGCGAATTTCGTCGGTGAGGGGACGGGTTTCTTTTCTTAATGTTACGTTTCGCCCGCTGTAAGTGGCGGCTGCATTCGGCAGAGTTAGGGTGGCCAGGGGTCACATAACGTGGCGAGTCCGGGACCCTCCCGGAAGAAAGCAAGGACGATACCTGAAAGCGGCGAAGGTCCTCACAGTTACATTCGTTCTTTTAAGTTACCGCTCTCTGCGTTGCTAGAAGTCGTGTTTTGTTGCAACATGGCAGACTGCAGGCCTGCAGTGCCCACACTGCTTGGTATGTTAGAATACGCAGAAATTGCCCTATGGCTCTACGGGACGCCCGCCGGAGAGACAGCGCATGTAGATTTACACTCCTGGAAATTGAAATAAGAACACCGTGAATTCATTGTCCCAGGAAGGGGAAACTTTATTGACACATTCCTGGGGTCAGATACATCACATGATCACACTGACAGAACCACAGGCACATAGACACAGGCAACAGAGCATGCACAATGTCGGCACTAGTACAGTGTATATCCACCTTTCGCAGCAATGCAGGCTGCTATTCTCCCATGAAGACGATCGTAGAGATGCTGGATGTAGTCCTGTGGAACGGCTTGCCATGCCATTTCCACCTGGCGCCTCAGTTGGACCAGCGTTCGTGCTGGACGTGCAGACCGCGTGAGACGACGCTTCATCCAGTCCCAAACATGCTCAATGGGGGACAGATCCGGAGATCTTGCTGGCCAGGGTAGTTGACGTACACCTTCTAGAGCACGTTGGGTGGCACGGGATACATGCGGACGTGCATTGTCCTGTTGGAACAGCAAGTTCCCTTGCCGGTCTAGGAATGGTAGAACAATGGGTTCGATGACGGTTTGGATGTACCGTGCACTATTCAGTGTCCCCTCGACGATCACCAGTGGTGTACGGCCAGTGTAGGAGATCGCTCCCCACACCATGATGCCGGGTGTTGGCCCTGTGTGCCTCAGTCGTATGCAGTCCTGATTGTGGCGCTCACCTGCACGGCGCCAAACACGCATACGACCATCATTGGCACCAAGGCAGAAGCGACTCTCATCGCTGAAGACGACACGTCTCCATTCGTCCCTCCATTCACGCCTGTCGCGACACCACTGGAGGCGGGCTGCACGATGTTGGGGCGTGAGCGGAAGACGGCCTAACGGTGTGCGGGACCGTAGCCCAGCTTCATGGAGACGGTTGCGAATGGTCCTCGCCGATACCCCAGGAGCAACAGTGTCCCTAATTTGCTGGGAAGTGGCGGTGCGGTCCCCTACGGCACTGCGTAGGATCCTACGGTCTTGGCGTGCATCCGTGCATCGCTGCGGTCCGGTCCCAGGTCGACGGGCACGTGCACCTTCCGCCGACCACTGGCGACAACATCGATGTACTGTGGAGACCTCATGCCCCACGTGTTGAGCAATTCGGCGATACGTCCACCCGGCCTCCCGCATGCCCACTATACGCCCTCGCTCAAAGTCCGTCAACTGCAAATACGGTTCACGTCCACGCTGTCGCGGCATGCTACCAGTGTTAAAGACTGCGATGGAGCTCCGTATGCCACGGCAAACTGGCTGACACTGACGGCGGCGGTGCACAAATGCTGCGCAGCTAGCGCCATTCGACGGCCAACACCGCGGTTCCTGGTGTGTCCGCTGTGCCGTGCGTGTGATCATTGCTTGTACAGCCCTCTCGCAGTGTCCGGAGCAAGTATGGTGGGTCTGACACACCGGTGTCAATGTGTTCTTTTTTCCATTTCCAGGAGTGTACATAGTCTGTCATTGCACGCCAAGCTTTAGTTGTCCCGCGCGACTACATGGCGGGGCCTGTGATTGGTGGGCGGTCTGTGACGTCTGCCTACGTTTAACGTCGCTTTTTGGTTTTAATGGGACGATTTGAGATTGGCGCAGGGCATTTTTCTGTTTTTGTAGTGGGAGCATAGGGTGTCTCTGTCAGGGCCAGTATTTTTGCTTTGCCAGGATTGGTAATTTTAGAGAGCAACGGGGTTCGGTGTCCGTGTAGTGGTGTCCATGGAGAGATCTGCACAGACTTGTGCTCGTCCGGACATCCGGGCGAAAATTGACTTTTCACTCTGCCTCGAATTAATCGTGCTCCACTCCGGAGTGGAGCAGAAGGGAGGACGCTGGGCTGTTGACTCTTGCAGCTTCGGCAGCGCACCATACACCTGTTTGCTTCACGTCATACGACTGCGGTTTTGGTAAAATGGCGCAGCACCGGCAGGTAGGGAATGCTGAGCTACATTACCATCACTTACTACCTTGTTGTCATCTGCAGTATCCGCAGTCAGCGCCTCTCTGTTTGCATGCAAAACCACGGCTTTTCTATGTGTAGTAAATCGCTGTTTCGGTTAGGCATGTTCTGTGTTAGTATGAACGGCCCTCCACTCACAGTAGAGTCGACAGCACGTTTGCTGTAGTCAAACTAGGAACACAGGCATCTATTGTTAGCAAACAAACAGTAAATCTTCTTCATCTTCGTGATTTTTGTACAACTTGCCGCTCTAATTTCTGTGTCGAGATCCAAGTTTTAATTTTATCCTTACCCATATAGATCTATAGCTTAGCACGAAGTCCTCTTGGTTCGTGGTCGTAACTTCCTTTAACAGCTCACGCTTTTAGGAGGGCTTACCACATAATTTCTGTAGCAATCGTACTTGTGAAAATTTAGCCACCTCATTAGTATACGTATGAGGGCCAAAGCTAATTAGCGTTTAACCCTTGCGCCACGGTATCAGTGTGCATCCTCTTGATGGTGGTGGATGTTAAAATTCTTCCCTTTTTGATACTGACGAATATAAATCAGTTAGCCCTAAATAGGACCCACTGCAGGCATTTTACCACTACTATCGATTCAGAATAACCAACGAGCCATGTGTCCACGTACTGAACGTAATCGACTGTGGACCACATGTTAGTGGAATTCAGCAGCTTGGACAGGCAGAGAAACATACTACTGGTAAGTTTAATAATCGAGTTTCAAAATGTTTGAATTTCAGTCACCGCTACCAAACAAATCTCTGTACTAGTTTAAGGCAGTAACCAATGTAAGAAAAATTATGTAATATTTAAATTATCTTTTTGTCATAATTAAGTAAACCTACAGATGTAATATTACTCTGTAGTGCAGGCCCGGGTGGCCGAGCTGTTCTAGGCGCTACAGTCTGGAACCGCGCAACTGCTACGGTCGCAGGTTCGAATCCTGCCTCGGGCATGGATGTGTGTGATGTCCTTAGGTTAGTTAGGTTTAAGTAGTTCTAAGTTCTATGGGACTGATGACCTCAGAAGTTAAGTTCCATAGTGCTCAGAGCCATTTGAACCATTACTCTGTATAATGGAACATGTTAATAAAATGGTACTAATTTCGATGACTGTTAACTTTCCTACGTGCTGCTTGATGCTACTGTATGTTCTGTTTTATCTTCCACAAAACATGTTTCGCTGTAGGTTTAGTTTCTACTTTTAAAGGAACACAAGACGCCTTGTTACCAATTTCATTGGTTAGAAGATTAGATATAAATTTGTTAATTATGGAGGAGGTGCATCAGTTAAACTCTGCTGTGGACTATAGTTTGTGCATAACATAGTGCGTGATCGTTTTTCCAATATGTGCTCAATATAAAGTGGTTCCATGTAAAGAAAACACTAACCGTGTGACCGCAGATGCTCCGTTTATCCATGAAACTATGTCCCCCTATTATTGCTTGACAATTCTTAGGATAAATTCCTTCCATGTTTCCAAACCTTTAGTGTTCACAGCCTCGGAGAAATAGGTGCCTCATAGCACGTTTAAAATGTTCACACCATGTATTCCGTGGTCTTCCTGAGCTGTCGATGACGCATCGTCTTTACTGATGTACCTGTTCTCGCTTCTGTACTCTTATTGATGCTATAGCTATGTTATTTAGCAAGTTTTGTGTATCTGACGAATCAATTTGGAGCTGGGTTGTTGTAAATGGAGCATGTTCTCAGTATGTCGACGAGACTGGTGTGTAATTATTATATTTGTCGGAGAGCTGAGAATCTGAGGACGTAGCAAGCTACAGTCGAAACTGGTCGTGAAAGAAACTATTTCACATCAAGTGATCTTGGCCTCTAATATTATAAATTACAACATCAGATCACTCCTACAACATGTGTAAAATATTTATCCATGCTGTTGGCCCACATTTTATCTATGAAAATTCGCGAAAATCTGTGTCACAAATTTCTCTGACATTCATTTCTGTATGGACCAAAAGTACAAAGCATAATACCTCGCCGCTGAGTGCCTTAAGCACCACCATAAAGCATAATATTAGTGCTCAGCACTCCTCAGTTGTTATCTAGGGCTTCCAGGCTAATTGTCTATATCATGTATGTAGTAGTAATAGTACTTCGTAATCGGAGGTATGTAGACAGTTTCATCGAAACCTCAGGCCACTGAATTTGCTTAGTGAAAATGGTGATACTCGGATCAAGATGTGATACTATAGGTCGTTATTGTATGTGGTGCTTTGATATCTGTTTTCTGTGTTAAGATTCTAGTTTCATATTAATTGCAAACTTTACAACTGTCAGAACACACTATTGTCAATAGTCATACACGGAAATATTGTGGATTAACGTTAGCAATAAATATAAAACTAAAAATTACTTCATTTTCATAACGTAAAGTTGGTAAATTATTTTTTATAGAAAATATAGGGTGGTGAGACTTGGTTAAAAAACAAGTCAGACCTATGGGCCTGATGGTTTGGCTACAAATTCGATATTCACTAAAATCCATATTTCTCAGAACTTTGTTCTGTGCCTTGGGCCATGATGGTTCTCAGTGTTTTAATTTCTTTATTATCAAAAGAACGGCTCGATTTTACAAGGCTATGTGTTGGGTACTTTTTAAAATTACGTGTTTGATCAAAATTCTCATTTATGTGTTTTCTTCTTTCTTTTTTGGCTTCTTTCTTCCGCAGTTTCACATATACAAGTCGTATAGGATAATTGCCACTGTGCTCTCATCATTTTACGTGAAAAACGAGAAAAATGATGAGAGGACAGTGGACAGAAGTATAAATGTGTTAAGTACATTGAAACTGCTGTGTGAAAATGCAAATATTCAACACACACACACGTGGAAGACGAAGAAGAATGGAATAAATAACAAAAGAAGACTGACCACTGAAAATGCTTTAAAATAAAGAGAAACGCGTCTGTTCTTATTAAGACTTTTATTGCATTTGCTAAAGACGACGAGTAACCTATATAACTTCTAATTTATCTGTCACAATTGGTCAATGTCCACTCCACAGCATACACGACCGAAGTCCGCATGATCGGCTGCTGCTACGCGGTGTCGCAGTTCGTTCAAAGTTGTTGATGGGGGAAGAACATGACTGAGTCTTTTAGACACCCTTAAAAAGAATAGCATACTGTGAGATGAGGCGACACTGGAGGTGAATGATATAATGCGAAATCTGTAGGCCCCTTACGGCCGACACATCGTTGAAGCAGCTCGCTCCTGAAAAATGCTCTTACGTGTATGTGCGTGTGCCTTGGTGCTCTGTCCCCTCGGAAAATGAAACTGTGGAAAAAGCCAAAGCGCCAACACATCCAGACACGTGTTTCTTGCAGCCGAGTGAGCGAACTAGCTGCAACAGCGACAGTCCTACCGACAACAACTTCGACTGGCAGCTCACAACTGGTGCCGAGTTAAACTTTTAGTTGTGATGCATAAGTTAAAATCTTCACCCAGTTTCTTTGGATTGGATTAGATTGGTTTGTTTGGGGGAGGAGACCAGACAGCGAGGTCATCGGTCTCATCGGATTAGGGAGGGACGGGGAAGGAAATAGCCGTGCCCTTTCAAAGGAACCATCCCGGCATTTGCCTGTTGCGATTTAGGGAAACCACGGAAAACCTAAATCAGGATGGCCGGACGCGGGATTGAACCGTCCTCCTCCCGAATGCGAGTCCAGTGTCCAGTTTCTCTCAGACATGTGTAATTTATAGTCTTCTGAAATTGGGTGAATCTTTTTGAAATACTTAGCTTTATGTCTGAACTTAAGTTAATAGGTTTTTCATTTCATGTTAACTTCTTAATAATTTTGCAACAGTAATCCGGCGTTTATCTCAACGTGTGAAAGAGATTCTTAGAAACGACGAAAAAGATTATTAACACCGGGATAACTGGAATTGACTGTCACTAGTAAATCGTAACATGAAGGATGTGGCCACTGATGCGTTGCATTACTAATCCGCACAAGTCACGGGTCTCTTCTAAAACATACTTAAAAATTTTTTGTGTGCCATCAGCCTTCAGACTGGTTTGATGCGGCCCGCCACGAATTCCTATCCCGTGTAAACCTCTTCATTTTAGAGCAAGACTTACACCTTACATCCTCAATTATTTGTTGGATGTATTCAAATTTATGTCTTCCCCTATGGTTTTTACCCTCTACAGCTCCCTCTAGTACCATGGAGGTTATAACCTGATGTCCTAACACATGTCCCATAGTCCTGTCCGTTCTTCTTGTCAGTGTTTTCCATATATTTCTTTCCTCGCTGATTTCATGGAGTACCTCCTCATTCCTTACCTTATCAATCCACTTAATGTTTACATTCCTCTGTAGCGCCACATCTCAATTGTTGCTTTTCTTTTCTGTTCAGATTTTCCAACAGTCCATGTTACACTGCCGTGCAATGCTGTGATGCATACATACATATGCATAAATTTCTTTCTCATATTAAATCCTGTGTTCGATTCCAGTACACTTGTCTTGGCCAGGAATTCCCTCTTTTCTTGTGCTAATATACTCTAGTATACTTCCCCCCCCCCCCCCCCCCCCATGAACCATGGCTCTTGCCGTTGGTGGGGAGGCTTGAATGCCTCAACGATACAGATATCCGTACCGTAGGTGCAACCACAACGGAGGGGTGTCTGTTGAGAGGCCAGACAAACGTGTGGTTCCTGAAGAGGGGCAGCAGCCTTTTCAGTAGTTGCAGGGGCAACAGTCTGGATAATTGACTGATCTGGCCCGGTAACACTAACCAAAACGGCCTTGCTGTTTTGGTACTGCGAACGGCTGAAAGCAAGGGGAAACTACAGCCGTAATTTTTCCCGAGGGCATGCGCTTTACTGTATGGTTAAATGATGATGGCGTCCTCTTCGGTAAAATATTCCTGAGGTAAAATAGTCCCCCATTCGGATCTCCGGGCGGGGACTGCTCAAGAGGTCATCGTTATCAGGAGAAAGAAACTGGCATTCTACGGATCGGAGCGTGGAATATCAGATCCCTTAATCGGGCAGGTAGGTTGGAAAATTTAAAAATGGAAATGGATAGGTTTAAGTTAAATGGCTCTGAGCACTATGGGACTTAACATCTTAGGTCATCAGTCCCCTAGAACTTAGAACTACTTAAACCTAACTAACCTAAGGACATCACACACATCCATGCCCGAGGCAGGATTCGAACCTGCGACCGTAGCAGTCCCGCGGATCCGGACTGCAGCGCCTAGAACCGCACGGCCACCGCGGCCGGCAGGTTTAAGTTAGATATAGTGGGTATTAGTGAAGTTCGGTGGCAGGAGGAACAAGACTTTTGGTCAGGTGAATACAGGGTTATAAATACAAAATCAAATAGGGGTAATGCAGGAGTAGGTTTAATAATGAATAAAAAAATAGGAGTGCGGGTAAG
The DNA here is from genome assembly GCF_023864345.2 of Schistocerca serialis cubense. NCBI lineage: Eukaryota > Metazoa > Arthropoda > Insecta > Orthoptera > Acrididae > Schistocerca > Schistocerca serialis. The sequence goes on along the minus strand of NC_064642.1, from coordinate 626,698,992 downwards.
CTACTACAAACAGCATAGTGAACGCATTATTGTGGCCAAGATAGACACGAAGCCCACACCTACTACAGTAGTACAAGTTTATATGCCAACTAGCTCTGCAGATGATAAAGAAGTTGATGAAATGTATGATGAGATAAAAGAAATTATTCAGATAGTGAAGGGAGGCGAAATTTTAATAGTCATGGGTGACTGGAATTCGGTAGTAGGAAAAGAGAGAGAAGGAAACGTAGTAGGTGAATATGGATTGGGGCTAAGAAATGAAAGAGAAAGCGGCCTGGTAGAATTTTGCACAGAGCATAACTTAATCATAGCTAACACTTGGTTCAAGAATCATCAAAGAAGGTTGTATACATGGAAGAACCCTGGAGAAACTAAAAGGTTTCAGATAGATTATATAATGGTAAGACAGAGATTTAGGAACCTGATTTTAAATTGTAGGACATTTCCAGGGGCAGATATGGACTCTGACCCCAATCTATTGGTTATGAACTGTAGATTAAAACTGAAGAAACTGCAAAAAGGTGGGAATTTAAGGAGATGGGACCTGGATAAACTGAAGAACTAGAGGTTGTACAGGGTTTCAGGGAGAGCATTAGTGAACAATTGATAGGAATGGGGGAAAGAAATACAGTAGAAGAAGAATGGGTAGCTCTGAGGGATGAAATAGTGAAGGCAGCAGAGGATCAAGTAGGTAAAAAGACGAGGGCTAGTAGAAATCCTTGGGTAACAGAAGAGATACTGAATTTAATGATGAAAGGAGAAAATACAAAAATGCAGCAAGTGAAGCAGGCAAAAAGGAATACAAACCTCTGAAAAATGAGATCGACAGGAAGTGCAATATGACTAAGCAGAGATGGCTAGAGGACAAATTTAAGGATGTAGAGGCTTATCTCATGAGGGGTAAGATAGATACTGCCTACAGGAAAATTAAAGAGACCTTTGGAGAAAAGAGATCCACTTGCATGAATATCAAGAGCTCAGATCGAAACCCAGTTCTAAGCAAAGAAGGGAAAGCAGGAAGGTGGAAGGAGTATATAGAGGGTCTATACAGGGGCGATGTTCTTGAGGACAATATTATGGAATTGGAAGAGGAGGTAGATGAAGATGAAATAGGAGATATGATACTGCGTGAAGAGTTTGACAGAGCACTGAAAGATCTAAGTCGAAACAAGGCCCCAGGAGTAGACAACATTCCATTAGAACTACTGACAGCCTTGGGAGAGCCAGTCCTGACAAAACTCTACCATCTGGTGAGCAAGATGTATGAGACAGGCGAAATCCCCTCAGACTTCAAGAAGAATATAATAATTTCAATCCCAAAGAAAGCAGGTGTTGACAGATGTGAAAATTACCGTACTATCAGTTTAATAAGTCACAGCTGCAAAATACTAACGCGAATTCTTTACAGACGAATGGAAAAACTGGTAGAAGCCGACCTCGGGGAAGATCAGTTTGGATCCCGTAGAAATGTTGGAACACGTGATCCAATACTGACCCTACTACTTATCTTAGAAAAAAGATTAAGGAAAGGCAAACCTACGTTTCTAGCATTTCTAGAGTTAGAGAAAGCTTTTGACAATGTTGACTGGAATACTCTCTTTCAAATTCTGAAGGTGGCAGGGGTAAAATACAGGGAGCGAAAGGCTATTTACAATTTGTACAGAAAGCAGATAGCAGTTATAAGACTCGAGGGACATGAACGGGAAGCAGTGGTTTGGAAGGGAGTGAGACAGGGTTGTAGCCTCTCCCCGATGCTATTCAATCTGTATACTGAGCAAGCAGTAAAGGAAACGAAAGAAAAATTCGGAGTAGGTATTAAAATCCATGGAGAAGAAATAAAAACTTTGAGGTTTGCCGATGACATTTTAATTCTGTCAGAGACAGCAAAGGACCTGGAAGAGCAGTTGAACGGAATGGACAGTGTCTGGAAAGGAGGGTATAAGATGAACATCAACAAAAGCAAAACGAGGATAATGGAATGTAGCCGAATTAACTTAGGTGATGCTGAGGGAATTAGATTAGGAAATGAGACACTTAAAGTAGTAAAGGAGTTTTGCTATTTGGGGAGCAAAATAACTGATGATGGTCGAAGTAGAGAGGATATAAAATGTAGACTGGCAATGGCAAGGAAAGCGTTTCTGAAGAAGAGAAATTTGTTAACATCGAGTATAGATTTAAGTGTCAGGAAGTCGTTTCTGAAAGTATTTGTATGGAGTGTAGCCAAGTATGGAAGTGAAACATGGACGATAAATAGTTTAGACAAGAAGAGAATAGAAGCTTTCGAAATGTGGTGCTACAGAAGAATGCTGAAGATTAGATGAGTAGATCACATAACTAATGAGGAGGTATTGAATAGAATTGGGGAGAAGAGGAGTTTGTGGCACAAGTTGACCAGAAGAAGGGATCGGTTGGTAGGTCATGTTCTGAGGCATCAAGGGATCACCAATTTAGTACTGGAGGGCAGCGTGGAGGGCAAAAATCGTAGAGGGAGACCAAGAGATGAATACACTAAGCAGATTCAGAAGGATGTAGGCTGCAGTAGGTACTGGGAGATGAAGAGGCTTGCACAGGATAGAGTAGCATGGAGAGCTGCATCAAACCAGTCTCAGGACTGAAGACCACAACAACAACAGTCTACCTTTTATGTGCTCCTTGCTTCGCCCACCAGGGGCTATTTTGCTTCCAAGGTAGCAGAATTCCTTAACTTCGTCTACTTCGTGATCACCAATTTTGATGTCAAGTTTCTCGCTGTTCTCATATCTGCCATGTGTCCATCTTTCTTCTATTTACTCTCAAACCATGTTCTATACTCATTAGATTCTTCATTGCATTCAAAACACGCTGTAATTATTCTTCAATTTCATTAAGGATAGCAGTGTAATTAGCGAATCTTATCATTGATATCCTTTGACCTTGAATTCTAATGCCACTCTTGAACCTTTCTTTTAATTTTCGTCATTTCTTCTCCGATGTGTAGTGAAACACTGCTCCCTGTCTTACACCATTTTCAATCCGAGTACTTCATTCTGGGCCTTTCAGTATTATTGTTCCCTCTTGGTTCTTGTACATAGTGAATATTAGCCGCCTTTACCTCCAGCTTACAACTGTTTTTCTCAGGATTTCGAACATCTTGCACCATTTTACATTGTCGAACGCTTTTTCTACGTCGACGAATCCTATGTGCGTCTCTTGGTTTTTCTCAATTCTTACTTTTGGTATCGAGCGCAATGTCGGAACTGCCACCCTGATGGCTTTATCTTTCCGAAAACCAAAATGATCTGCATCTGAGATATTTTCAACATAAAACATCGGTTTCGAACGTGCTAAACGTATTACTAATCAGTATAGTATCTCTGTTCTACGAGGGCTGCCCAGAAAGTAATGTAGCGTATCTTTTATCTTCAACAGTTATTTATTGAAAATAATGAGACATATACACACGAAATAATAGTATTTTATCCACACATCCTATTTTTACACATACTTTCCATCCCGTTCTATGGCATTCCTCCAGTGCGAAACAAGGGTAGGTATGCCCTGACGGTACCAATCATCGTCCTGGTGGCGGAACCAGTGCTTCGTTGTGTGAACCACCTCCTCATCTTCCTCAAAATATCTTCCACAAATGGCATCCTTTAATGGCGAATGACAACATCAGCTCTCTGCAACATGTCAGGTGTGACAGCCGTGGATCGTCTCACAGACCGCTGCAAACCCCGGCCAATAAATGATATACAATCATTTCATTTCATCGTGCCCAGCGACTAATTGTACTTCTGTAGACAGATGATGCTCCATAGACTTTGCACTTTCCCCACGGTTCCCCTCTCTGGAGTGAGAAATTCAATGACGGCATGTTGCTTGTACCGTACATCACCTACGGTCGCGATTTTGAAGCTGTCCTGCAGCTACGCAATGTGTTGGAAGTGCCGGAAACTTGGCGCACTCAGTCAGAAGACTTCAAATAATACATACGTAACGTTTCGCATTCATAGCTATGTTTTCGGCTGAGAAAAAAAAAAGTGCGTTACTTTCTGGGCATCCCTCGAAGATCTGTAGATCTAGACCTGATCTTTGAAGTTTTAATATACATTCTCTGAGAAATGTCAACAGTGATATAGTAAAAATCAGTAAGTTGCATTCTAAAGAAAAGAAAAGAGAGGAAAAAAGTAAGTCAACTTAATTTTACTGAATTTTTTGAATAACTGTTTATTCGTGGTAGTAGTTTGGTAGCACCAAGAGTGCGCCGATTGCGATTGTTGGGAACGGAAATTACACGTTGGAAAATGTAGGAAACGTACGTGATTTCATGAAGGGCATCTACTTCTACTTAACATTCAGAATCTTATCAGTACAAGCAGTTCATTTGCAATGTTCTCGTAATATGGAACACTGGCACCATCTGTGATTTGCTGGAATCTATTTTGATGTTGATAATGATTTATCATATATAATTTATAGCTAATACAACGGTTACATTGAAAAATAAAATATTTTCGTGCTAGGATAAGAAAAAAGCCATTCGAATATGTTAGTGGCAAGATACAAATGTTTTACGAATGAATGTTTCGACTGTTTGTTTTTGCGTATGTCAGGATCACTACGTACATTACCAGCCTTTTCCGAGACATTAAGCCGGAAACACGCGTTGATTTACTTTCCTCAGAGACACGCCACGCAGTGAGGGTGGGGGGGGGGGGGGAATGAACGGTTTCACGGTAAACGCCGAATGGCCTAGACCGCGAAAGCTGGCGGTACGCATTGAGGCGGGAACTAGGCGCTATCTGAGGCCGCTGACCCACTCGCTGTTGCTCTCTTGGATCGCTCGCCGCGATGCACGCATCCGGGTCAGCTGATGTTTTGGTTTCGCCAGAGCCCCAGCGCCAACAGAGGCCCACCGGTGTGTGATTAAGGCCGCTCGGAGAAACCGGCGAGCTTTCGTCGAGGGGACATCACAGTGATGGTCAGGACCGATTATGCGTAATTATTCCCGAGGAGTGGAAAATGTAGGGCGCCGGTGAGCGCTCCGAGCTACGTGCCAGTACGCAGAAGTGCAGCCGACCGTTCATAGATTCGGCTTAGCTTTCCCAGTACACCTTTGCAACCATCGTGCCGTCCCACCACCACGCACGTCTTTCATCTCAGCAGCGTGTGGATACTCAGCTGGCTCAGAATGCGATCTCTGTGTCGTAATGTGTTTCTGGTTTGGTACACGCCTGACGTACGCATCTATTCCATCCCCCTCCAGCGCTTCCCGATTGTGGCGTTCCACCACTTTTTCGGGACACCCCGTACCTATCGACACTATTCGAGATCAGTTAGCGCTGTACCACACCACAGACATAGAAATGTAAGGCCGGCCGGAGTGGCCGAGCGGTTAAAGGCGCTACAGTCTGGAACCGCACGACCGCTACGGTCGCAGGTTCGAATCGTGCCTCGGGCACGGATGTGTGTGATGTCCTTAGGTTAGTTAGGTTTAAGTAGTTCTAAGTTCTAGGGGACTGATGACCACAGCAGTTGAGTCCCATAGTGCTCAGAGCCATTTGAACCATTTAGAAATGTAATCGTAATGACATCGGTAGAAGCATTCCTTTAGATTTTCACCGACTGAGGTGGCGAACTAGTTTCGTCACCCGTTTCCCAATCGAGGAAACGGCGATTCAAGTCCGTGTGCGGCTAATCAGATTTAAGTTTTACTTGTTTTTTTCTAAATCGTGGAAATCAAATGGCGGGTGCTTCCCTTGAAAAGGACGCGTCCGATTTCCTTCCCCGCCCTCGACCACGCCGAGCTCGTCTTTGTACAATGGTATCGTCATGGACGGGACGCTAAACCCTGTTTGCTGTGAGCTGTGAAGACAAATTGTGCGGTGAACACAGAAAAAATTCTTTTAATCGGTAATAACGCGTTTCTGCCTTGTGTCAAGTCTAAGTATGTGTAAGTGCACTGCGTCTGAAGACTCCCGTTCCGCTGCCATTATAAAACGTCAGTTGTACTGACAAGCGCCGGCCGGAGTGGCCGAGCTGTTCTAGGCGCTACAGTCTGGAACCGCGCGACCGCTACGGTCGCATGTTCGAATCCTGCCTCGGGCATGGATGTGTGTGATGTCCTTAGGTTAGGTTTAAGTAGTTCTAAGTGCTAGGGGACTGATGACCTCAGAAGTTAAGTACCATAGTGCTCAGAGCCATTTGAACCATTTGAACTGACAAGCCCTGCACTGTCTAGAATAAGCCATGAACCATGCCACGTGTGAAATTATCCGGTGCTGCATAGAAAATTATGCAACAGTACTTCAGAAATGATGTACATTCTGCGTCTGCAGTGGCTTCTATCACAGTACTAATTTCTGAGATGTAGACGCGGTGAGGAAGTTTCTGTTCGCAGGCCGTACACTCTAGAGCCGGTGTGACAATGAGGCAAAATCGCCGTGAGCATTCAGGCAATCGTCTTACTGACGCACCACGTTCAAGATATCCGTTTGTGTCCGCTGCGTGAAGAATTCCGTAACTACCTGTTGCACATCCTCGTCCGGCAGGAATTGTCGATCACTCAAAACACTTTTTGATGCACCTAACGCGTGATGATTGTATACGGAGAGTGTTCTCACCTGAGTTGCGTAACTTCTGCGTTACGACATTCGCAATAAGGGGAAGTGCGTTATCATGAAGCAGTAGCACCATCCTACTCATACAATTGTACGCCATTCTCCCGAATGCGAGTTAGATGTGCCACCCACTGCGCCACCTCGCTCGGTCCACTAAACGCGAACAAAGCTAATGCACTCTCGTGGCCGTGCTACCTGACAGAGAGAATTGTAACTCTAGTCACTTGGATAATCACCGACGGTGTGTACGTGTGCGGAGCTACATTGATATCCGGCCGCATCTTCTGGCTCCCCCACTATTTTTGCCATGCAGTGTGTACGGATGGCATCCGCCGGAAGACCTCAGTTTCTGCCCCTTCAGTCGATGTTTACGTGACTGCCTAGGTGAATCTGTGATCCATCAGCGGAGTTCACGCTTACGGCTGACCCACTTTCTGGTCGTTTTAGCGGTAAGATTCAATACTAAAGAGTGCGTTTTATATAACACTGTTCTTCTCTTTTTCATTGGTTATAGAATTCTGTTAAAAGGATAAATCGTTTCCCTAGAAAAATAAGTTGAGTCCTTTCAATATCTTGATAGATAAAACAGTTACTAATGTTAACAATACAGTAAAATACTTCATCTTTCGTGTACTGATACTTACAGAAAACAGCGAGTCTTTCACGTAATGTTTGGACCTACCTATTTCATTAATCATTAAAAGTCGATAAAACAGAAATAATATCTTTTTATAACACCAGATCTGCGACGGAGCGTATACTGCTATGGAATTAACTCAGTGATCAAAATTGTGTGTACGGAGGACAGTAACCCGTTCCTGAATGTTTACTCTTCGCGGGCAAAGCTCTTTTCAACTTAGCACACAATTTGAACGTGTCAGTAAGTCACTTCGTCATTCATCAGGTGCCAACTTCGCACATTTATTATTTCATAAATGAGCGGTAAATATGCAGGGTTCCGGCAGCAATGTTATATATAATCTTGATACTGTGTGCGCACGGAATTCTTGAACTGTAGGTAAAGGGTAACATCGGATGTAGTAGTTTTTTAATGTTCTGTTGTATGTCGCGCCAGGAACTGGCTCAAATGGCTCTGAGCACTATGGGACTTAACATCTGAGGTCATCAGTCCCCTAGAACTAACCTAAGGACATGACACACATCCATGCCCGCGGCAGGATTCGAACCTGCGACCGTAGCGGTCGCGCGGTTCCATTCTGAAGCGCCTAGAACCGCTCGGCCACACAGGCCGCCGCGGCAGGAACTATGCGAACGTCACCTTTGCCTAGTACGCCATAAAAAAGGAAGAACGGTTGACGGTACGAACCGTGTCACGTACACGTTTCACAGTCCAATAGGAAGAAAATGAGGTCGAAAATATATTATGTAGTTATTTATTAAAGATCGTACGTGAGAGTGGAATTGTCCGCAAAGGACAAACTAGCGGGATTTCAAAGGTTGTGGTACGAAACACTGTTAAATTACATTAAATGTATTCGCAATTGTATAATGGAACGACAGCAATGAAAATTTGTGCTGGACTGGGACTCGAATCCGCGTTTCCCGTTTATCGCGAGCTATTGCCTTACCAACGGGCTACCCAAGCACGACTCACGGCCACATCCAAACTTTCATATCTGGACAACCATGTGTCTACAACTTGTACATCCATTATGTATTTTCCCGTACAGGGGGGACATTTTACGTGAAAGTCACTTGCTCGGTGTCGGCGGATAAACACGATATTACAGTGTCTGTGTTACTTCAGGTCCCGATTCAAAGTTTCTGCGGACATGAATGCAAGTCTGAAGGAACTTTGCATCTTAATTCGGAATACCACAGGCACTGCAATATCGTCGCTGTTAAATTTGTTGTACAGATATTATGGTTCGTGCAACTGGTGAAAACTGAAAAAGATGAGACTCAGGGAGTTTGAAATGTAATGTCAGTCAGTGGCATTACGAGAGAAATAATTGGACAGATGAAACGGAATCAAGAGATTTTAGTTAGGCTACGCAAAAAGAAGAGATAGGTTGAATGTAAATGATGAGGCATCAAGCAACGTTTCTCGATCACGGAAACAACAAACTGGGAACATTACATAATTCAACAAATAAATGTGGCAATGCTGAGGATGTTCTGTTACGTAGATATGAGAATACAGTCACAGGACAGAATGGAAAGGAGGACGACTGAAAGGTGGACTTGTTGATGTTTTTGGTCGACCAGACCTTTTGCTTATGCACATCCTGAGCAGTGCCGGCTGCTTCAGATTTATGCGAAACCGATAAATTACTGTACATCTTGGTGGCTAAGTCCCGTACACATTACGCCACTGCCGTTGCATCTCCATTATGTTTTCGTACTTTTAGTGCCACTATAATACGGCCTTGCGTTTATGAAACGACAGTCTTAATTCATTCATAGCTCCATTGTTATCTGCTGCAAAACGTGCGCCAAGATGGACTTCGCTACCGCGCAACATTGCAACGATATGTCATTTTGTTCCAAAGATATTAACTACCAAAGAGTCTACATTTTTCTGGTCCCTTCGAATCGAATCCGAACCGCTTCGTGGCGACCTAAGTGGTCGTGAGTACGATTGAGCAGATGGAAGGGAGAAGAGGGGCATGAAGTTCTTAAGCATCATAATAACCGTGTATTGTTCATCATCAGACAATTGTGGCATCATTATGGAGCGATGAGACGGAGCATTGTCTTTCTGAAAGTTCAGGTCGTCCGTCGGCTGCTCTAGGAGAACAAACGGATGCTTATGGTCGTAGAGTTGATTCGTTGGTCATTCGAAGGCGAGATATGATGATAGACTTATCAAGGCCTAAATTAATCGCATGTAAATATCATTTTGGCACGTGAGTGCCTCCCACACCACCCTGGACTGTGAACTGTTTTGAGAAGCAAGTTTCATTGTTCATTTGTGGTTTTCGACGTACTCGTATCTCGCCATAGGCTTGTACTAACGTGCCATGTCATTTGAGTCTGGCGTCGCTGGTTTTTGCCGAACGAGGTACTCACAGTTCATCCTTGGCATAGTGCTACGTGGGAAGCTCAACTGTGGCATCCGTGATCTGGTCATGATCATATGCACTGAGTTGCTATAGAAACTTTTCACTTAATACACTTACCAAGTAGCGAGTGTGTGTCTGTGCATTAATAAACGTCTCTGACTGGGGCGACTGCAGTGGAGTAAATGTAGGCTTACACAGTGTATGCAGACGAAATGGAATGAACTTGGTCGCTGGAGAGGAGTCTCAAGACAGTAAGGGTGTAGATCAAATACTGCAACAAAAGATTTTTTTATACGTCAAGTGTGGACTAGGCTGTAACATAAGAGAAGGGAAAAGCTTTCTTGAAGTGAATGAGATTATCTCTTCCGTAAACGATCTCATATCCTGACGAAAGGTACGTAACTTGACTGTGCATTGCTGTACGACGAGCGAATGAATGTCTTTCCTCTCGGGTGCTAGTTGCGTGGGGACACTGAGGTCCTGCATGGCGCTGAGCATGTCTCTCCTGATCTGTATGGCTCTCTTGAACCAACAGGTCGAATATTCGCATGACAGTTGTCGGATTCTGACCCGTGCGAGCGTTGGTGTCATAGAACGATAAACACAAATCTTGTTGGGCCACGATTGGCTACGAATTTTTAATGTGGTAAATATCAATAAGTAACATATAATGCCAGCGCATAATAAATGTAAGTCTTGTTATAATATTAAATTGTCAGAGACAATCTCGCGAAAAGTCATCAGTAGTAACCTGTACTATTACAATATCATTCGCTGGTATTCAGGTTAGCATGGAACCACCACTAGACGCTTGTATACTATGAGTTCCGATTCGTAACGTTGAGTTTTAAACATTTAAACGTGGAATCTTATTCTTAGGATGAAACGAAATTGTCGATTAACTCTTAAGTTGCTTTCAAAACATAAGGAAATTATTCAGACAGACAAACCAGTGCCATTCATCTTCAGATTTAAATTCGCAGCAGTGTTATCACTCGTAGCAGTCAAAACCTACTCAACTATTTTCATTTTAAATATGATAAACTATTTATTTGCGTCAACATACTCGGCGTGAAACATGGGCTAACTATTATTTATTTTGATAATTAACTAATACAGACAATGATACAACGATGATGCAGTACGCTTGTGGTACCAAACGCCATCGTAAAAAGAACATGGCGAATGTCGTTTCAGTTGATCTTCGTATGGTTTCTGATAACCTCGACGTTTAGCGCCCATAACCCACAAACACAAGACAAGTAAAAAATGAAAATTATGAGGCTTTAAATCATTGTTAAAAACAATTCTGAAAGTTCACATCGCATTCGAAGTGACGTCGTGTTCTATGATGCTGTGTAATACTCAATGAAAAGTTTCAGTAAATGAGGTTTGCATGCTTTCCACGAAGCTAGATGTTAATGAACCGGGAGGAAGTCCTACAACTGAAAAGACTAGTACTTTTCCGTGTCTTGCGGATTAGGAAATAGCTTTTGTTGAGTACTCCTTTAATTAGAAGGAGGTTTAACTCCATTGCATTGTAACCTGCAAGGGTTCTACAGTCGTTACATCACGTAGAAAAGAGAAAGATAGTTACTGGCTTGCTGTAGAAAAGGTAGCTGAAATGGTAAGTGATGCAATGGTTTTGAAGCGTTGACAAGCTGGCTGTTTGTTTTATTTCTTTATCATAAGTGGAAAAAAAAGGAATTAAGTGATGTGAGATAGTGATTTCTCTACTCTTTATATATACGTGAATAGCAAAAACTATCAAAAACACATAGCTGATTTAAAGTACAGACATTCAGTGACTTTATTTGCTATACATAAAAAATATTGCATTTACTTTTCCTTGTCTTGCGGATTAGTAAATAGCTTTTGTTGAGTAGAAGGAGGTTTAACTGCAATGCATTGTAACCTCCAAGGGTTCTACAGTCGTTACATGACGTAGAAAAGAGAAAGATAGTTACTAGCTTGCTGTAGAAAAGGTAGCTGAAATTGTAAGTGATGCAATGGTTTTGAAGCGTTGACAAGCTGGCTGTTTGTTTTATTTCTTTATCATAAGTGAAAAAAAAGGAATTAAGTGATGTGAGATAGTGATTTCTCTGCTCTTTATATATACGTGAATAGCAAAAACTATCAAAAACACATAGCTGATTTAAAGTACAGACATTCAGTCACTTTATTTGCTATACATAAAAAATATTGCATTTACATAAAATAATGTCCCATACAGTTTACAGTGTGCAGTTCAGTAACTTAAGCACCTAAGCAATAATAAATAAAATAACTGTGCGTAGTCTTACAATTATACGATTACATGACTCGAATCATATACGTTCAAGTGGCTATTTGATAGTTCAGAGTTACAGGAAATTATTATTGACATATGTAAAATCATTCGAACAGGGCTACAGCAACTCTATTCACAATTATGGATATGATGGCCATTTATCTGACTGGTTTATGTAACGCAATGACAAAGTCTGATAACGTGTTAGTTTGTAGGATTCAGTAAATGCAAATAAAATCATTTAAAATGAAAGACACTTCGTTTCAACTACTTCAGTTGTCACAGCAGATTGTAGAATATGGGGCGTATGCAGAATTGGAGCAATATGTAGTAAGGGAACTGTGCAGCGAGAAACAAACACTGAACATTGTCCATCGCGGGGTAAGCGCTTAACAATAAAGCGTGCAGATCTCAGAATCTCCTCAGTCCCTCTTCCTCCTCTGTCCTCCTGAGACTTTACAGGCGGCTCAATTGGCAAGAAAATTGCCTGCGATAGGCGAGGTTCAGAATTCGACTCCCTAATTGGCCCACAGTTTTAAGTAGAGAGCTCTCTCTTTCTGTCTGTTATTTTACGGTGATCATTCGACTGACTGATGATCAAAGATAATGAATGGGTCTCTTTGTCATTGTCTATGTGCTGCGACAGGCGTAGAAAAGGAAACTAGTTCACTTTTTTGGGCTTTCGGAAGAACACTGCTCATAACAGATATCACAGAGTACGTCATAGTATTAACAAAGTTTTCGTCACTTCTTACACCAAAACACAGCGAACAGAGTCTCTTCGGATCTGTGCCGAGAGAAGGGGTGTGTTGTACTGTCGCGTTCTGTGCTTGCGGGTGGTGTCAGCAACGAAGCAGACGACGGGAAGCGCCATCGAACTGACTGTCAAGGTGAGGGTTCCCCTGGCGCTGCTCAGGCGATGCTGAGTCCGGGCTCCGGGGGTTGGCCCGGCGCGGGCAGCGCCTCCACAAAGTGCTTGCCGGCCGCGGGCTCCTGGGGCGCGGGGGCGGCGTCGGCGTCGGCGGCCTTGGAGGCGCCCGCTCCCGGCTGGCAGACGGGGTGGCTGCCGTCGCCGTGCGCCAGCGCCAGGCTGACCACAGAGCTGGCGGAGGCCGCCTTGAGGTCGGTGACCCAGCCGCGGCGCGCCAGCCACTCGATGATGCGGGTGGACAGGTCGTAGCGCTGGCCCAGCTCGGCGGCGCGGTAGTCGTACGGGAACGAGTGGTGGTAGTTGTGCCAGCCCTCTCCGAACGACAGGAAGGACACGAAATCGCTCTCCACGGGCTCTATGCGGCTGGAAACAAGAAAACGATTACAGAATGAGATTTTCACTCTGCAGCGGAGTGTGCGCTGATATGAAACTTCCTGACAGATTTACTCTGTGTGCCGGGCCGAGACTCGGACTCGGGACCTTTACCTTTCGCGGGAAAGTCCTATACCATCTGAGCTACCCAAGCACGACTCACGCCCCGTCCTCACGGCTTTACTTCCTCCAGTACGTCGTCTCCTACTTTCCAAACTTCACGGAAGCTCTCCTGCGAGCCTTGCGCAACCATATCCTTTCTTCCAGGAGTGCTAGTTCTGCAAGGTTCGTAGGAGAGCTTCTGTGAAGTTTGGAAAGTAGTAGACGAGGTTCTGACGGAAGTAAAGCTGTGAGAACGGGGCGTGAGTCGTGCTTGGGTAGCTCTGATGGTAGAGCACTTGCCCGCGAAAGGCAAAGGTCCCGAGTTCGGCCGGCCGGTGTGGCCGAGCGGTTCAGTCTGGAACGGCGCTACCACTACGGTCGCAGGTTCGAATCCTGCCTCGGGCATAGATGTGTCTGATATTCTTAGGTTAGTTAGGTTTAAGTAGTTCTAAGTTCTAGGGGACTGATGACCTCAGATGTTAAGTCCCATAGTGCTCAGAGCCATTTGAACCATTTTTTTCCCGAGTTCGAGTCTCGGTCCGGCACACAGTTTTAATCTGCCAGGAAGTTTCAAGAAAAGCATTAGTTTCCTCGAAGGGGGTGCATTATTTGAATTATCGGAAGATAGGCTAACGTCTCCAATACTCTAAAAAATAGCATTTCTGGGAGTTGTCCTAAATGTTAACATGATGACAGGCTTACGTTGCCACTTAACTAGTTTTCTATGTACACAAATACACGCGTCAATAAAAGTTTTGCATCACCACCTTACTTCGAAATTCATGGCTCAGAAAACAAAGATTGGCTCTGAGCCATACGTACGTATTGCAGTTTGTCCAAATACACACCCTCCCCAAATAAATAAAAGCATTTGTGTAACACAGAATTGTCTGTTTCCCATGGGTGATTTTTTACAGCACTCCTAGCAATCTCAACGTAAGGTGGAACTGCCCCTCACTTGGATGTAGGCTTCAATCAGTGGTGGCATAGCATCGATAAGACGTCCACCTCTGCAGCTTAGCGGTAGCGTTACTGCCTACTATGCAGTGGGGCCGGGTTGGTTTCCTGGCACGGGACTGGGTGTTATGTGTTCTTCATCATCATTGACTCGCAAGTCGCCGATGTGGAGTCAACTAAAGAGGACTTGCAATACGGCGGCAGAACTCCCCCACATGGGGCCTCCCGGCCAACAATGCCAAACGATCATTTCATTTTCATCGATAAGACCATCCAGACATTCCTGATTCAAATTGTCCTACTCTTCAATGGCGGTTCTCTGTAAGTCACGTAGACTACGTCGTTGTTAGCATCCAAAAACAGCTCTTTTCAGTCGATCCCACACATGTTCGATTGGGTCCATATCGGAGGGGCAGGCAGGCCGGTGACGTTCGCGAGAACAGCAAGATAAGCACTCATCGTTCATCAAGGTGACATTTTCACCAAAATGTCGGAGATATTTTCAAACCATTAGTTACAGAATCTCGTCCTTGTAACAAAAAGAGCAGTGACATGGTTCTCAACAGCCACGAGGGATGTGCGATACATCACGTAGTTCCACCGTAAAACACCTCTCCACTACCATCACTCGTATGGGACACGGTGTTGGAGGCGTTGGATGTTTCAGGGTTGTCTCCAGACACGTTATCTACGATTACCAGGTTACAAACAAAGCCGAATTTCGTTCGTAAACAATACCCAACGCCAATCCTTGCGCGTCAGTTCTGTTCATCTGTATCGGTGTCCATGTTTTGTGTACGACGTAGTGTTCACGATGGTTGTCAGGAATGGAGATTCGCGTCATACTGTTGTCTCCTAGAGTCGTCTCCTGAAACTCTGATGCGACACATGACGTCCTGTAGGCTCTTCGAACGCTGAATCCAGTTCTGGAGCACTCATCCCACTGTCCTTTGACCCAAAAGTTGTAGGTATCGATCATCTTGTGCACATATCGAATATAAACAGCCTGCGCAGTGTAAGTCCTTAACAACATCTGTCAGAAACGATTAAATTTCCACTACACGTTACATTGTCTCCAGTGCACACTTCGGGAATCATCCCTGGTTGACAAGTCTTCTGCGCTTAACTTGATGACAGAGACTCGATTACTGATCGCGACTGCATTTCATTGTATGATGGATATTCTTCACTCCACTGTGCCACAGGCTTCGGTAATGGGCCCTTACTGGTATTTTACTTTCAACTGAAATTCTGCAATCCATTCGTGTGTGGTTTCCTGCCTGTATGTATTGCTCATGGTAACTGTGTGAATGGTTACAGACAACGTCAGGGGTGACCTTCCAATCAGTCCAGGAACAGTCACAATAGCAACACACCTGTGCGGCATATCGAGGTGATGCATAACTAGGATCTGCAGTCTGGAACCGCGCGATTGCTACAGTCGCAGGTTCGAATCCTGCCTCGGGCATGGGTGTGTGTGATGTCCTTAGGTTAGTTAGGTTTAAGTAGATCTAAGTTCTAGGGGACTGATGACCTCAGATGTTAAGTCCCATCGTGCTCAGAGCCATTTGAACAAACACAGACTTTCTAGTAATAAGGGCGTACATATTTTGCTGTATTGATAGTACTAGTAATACTTTAATCTATCGAGATATGAATACAACAATATTTACGTCTTGGACGGATTGTTACTCATTAATATTAGAATCATTGTTTACTATGTTTCTGCGTCTTATGAAGAGAGCCGGCAGAGGTGGCCGAGCGGTTCTAGGCGCTTCAGTCTGGAATCGGGCGACCGCTACGGTCGCAGATTCGAATCCTGCCTCGGGCATGGATATGAGTGATGTCCTTAGGTTAGTTAGGTTTAAGTAGTTCTAAGTTCTAGGGGACTGATGACCTCAGAAGTTAAGTCCCATAGTGCTCAGAGCCATTTTTTGATGCATAACTTTTGTTGACATGTACAGTTCTTTATGACTTTCTAGTGACGATATCGCAGCGTCTTCCATGGCAGTGCCGCTTGCCTAGAGACCGGCCGACCGCCGCCTACCCAGATGCAGCAATCACCTAGCAACATCAGCCGACCCACCAGCATCCAGCCCAACAAAACCTCGTTGTGGACGAAAAGTTCGGGTCTGTTTCCATCCGACAGTTATTTAATGGCTCAAGTTAGACAATGAGTGCTACCGACAGCCGGCCGCTGTGGCTGTGCGGTTCTAGGCGCTTCAGTCTGGAACCGCGCTGCCGCTACAGTGGCAGGTTCGAATCCTGCATCGGGCATGGATCTCTGTGGTGTCCTTAGGTTAGGTTTAAGTCGATCTAAGTCTAGGGGACTGATGACCTCAGATGTTAAGTACCATAGTGCTTAGTCATTTGAACTATTTGCTGCTGACAGTGGATTTAAAATTGATCCCATATTCCTACACTTGCAGAAGGCTTTGTCACCGTTCCTCACTAACGGCTTCAGACTAGTTGACGGAATGTAATTTAGTGAAACACAAGCCATATCTGGAATTCTCCAAGGAGGTGTTATTGTCCCTCTGCTGGTCTTAAACTGCATAAATGATTTAGCAGACAATGTGAACAACCCTTTTAGACAGTTTGCAAATCCTGCTGTCCTTTACAGCCTAGTAAAGTAATAGGAGGTCAAAAAGAATTACAAAATAATTTGGAAAAGAGTTCTGCTTGATGTGAATAGTGGCAATTAACACAAAAGTATAAAAATAGTGAGGTCCTCTGCATGAGTACTACCACAAATCACACAAATTTAAGGTTGTTGGTGCAACTAAATACCTAGGGATTACAACTGCGAACAGTAAACTGGAACCATTAGAAAGAAAATTTACTGTGGAAGGCGAAATAAAAATTATTTTCTACTGGAGGATCCTTAGAAGATGCAACAAATCTACGAAAGATACGGTGTACACCATGCTTTTCCGTCGTCTTCAGGAGTACCGCTGCTTTATGTAAGATCTTTACCTGATAGGGTTGACAGTGGACACAGAAAAAAGTAAAAACAAAAAGGCATCTTTTTTGTATTATTATGAAATAGGGAGAGGGTGTCATGGTTATGAACGCCATCTGCGATGGAAATCGTTAAACAAAGGCATTTTTCGTTGCAGTTGGATGTCTTCACAATTTGAATCACGCAATTTTTCCTCTGCATTCTAAAATATTTTGACTCCCATATCTATAGGGAGAAATGACCGCCTAATACAATAAGGGAAATCAGAGCTCGCACAAAAAGAATTAGAGGTTCATTTCTCCAGCGGGCTATCCGAGAGTAAAACGGTCGAGAAAGATTCTGAAAGTAATTCTCAGAGCCCTCAGAAATAGCGTGAAAGTTGTCCTATAAATCCTCCAAACAATTACGTGTCAATTGCCAAGTACTCCTTTAGATGTAGGTGCAGGTACTTCGAGGAATGTTGATGTATTAAAAACTGAAAAACGCAGTATTAATGTTCCGCAACAATACTGATTTTATGAATAACAACATTATTAACAGTTAGTTATGAGCTACGTACAAAAATACGGCCCCTACTCTCAGTTTGTCTCGTTTGATGGTATGTACTCGTATTGTTGAGTGGAGGTATTGGAATACATGACAGCTGTGAAAAACGGAATTGGGTCAGGAATCTAGGACGTTGTAACGAATTCAAGTTGGTGTTCTATGGATACTGAAGGAGAATATATCCTCAAAGTGGAAATAAGTTTTCGGCTGAAGGTGTGAAATAATATTCATGGCCATCTACATTATTCATTGGACAATACTGCTTGCGACGGTGATGTCCTATGACGAAGCGACAAATCACAGCCGAAATTTTTTGGGATGGGCTAATATTCTTCTCACCAAGGGAAGTGTTGAAGTAATTAATAAGCTAGACTCTCTTGTGGTACAACGTCGGTTAAATCTCCGTCCCTAAGTTTGTGTTCGGATTTTTCCATAGATTCTCTAAATCACTTATTTGAAAACTATTGCAGAAATATTTCGGTGCATTTCTTGATTGATACAATTATTCTTTTTTATTTTTCCAGGCGGCATTCGTGGTTTTCTGTCATACAATGAAAGGTATATAGATTTTCAGATCTAGAAACAAAAACGAAAGCAAACTTAGTAAGATTAACGACCAAGCAATAATACTGTAAAACAAAAAATTAAATCTGTCATCCTCCAAAGATAATATTCGTGCTTGTCTTTTGTTAAAATTTTCATGAAATAAAATAAAAAGTGAACAATAAGTACGGCCACATTTTCTGCAAGATGAAATAAAAGGAAAGATCGAAGCAATGGGTATGTCCATATATAAGTTAAGAGAACACGTCTACGTCGTGTGCTAGGAGGCACTTGCTATTTGCATAGCAACTTTTTGTATGATATTTTTAATCTTTGTCTTTTATGATGTTAATATTGGGACGCATTTAAGTAAGTTGAACCAACCAGAAACCAAGATGGTACTTCAGAAAGCCAAACTGTGTCTTTTATTCTAAAGTAACTGTGTCTTACGTATGATGGACCAAGCCCTGTGGGAAAAAAACATTCTTAAGCATTGTGAGTAGACACTCAAGACGTGATATGTGAGACTACAGGACTCGGTATACATTCTTGTACTGAGACATAGAAGCCACTGATTACTTAGCCCAAACAACGCTGTTATTAATTGGTGGAACACTGGAAGAGGACTTCGTGGACTGAAAATTCACCCGCGTATGGAACTTAGCTGGGTGTGTCTGGAAGTTTTGCATGTCTGGTGAAGAGTTTTTACCTAAGAATGTTGTGGAAGCAATTTTATAGAGATGGTGTGACGGTTTGGTGTTCTTTCTCCTGATTCTGACTTTGGTCTATTAGTTTCTGTTGATGGAAAGATAAATTAAGTTGTTTATAAAACGTTTCAGATAACTCTTTGTTTCTCGCAACACGGAAACTCTTTTATCTTTTTTTATCTGAAAGAAAATGTGTCTACAAGAAAATTAATTACACCACAGTGCAAAAAAATCGACGCATGTGAGAGTTTAATCTGCTAACCTAAATCCCATCAAACATGTTTCTGATGAACTTAGGAGACTGTTACGTATTTAAAAAATTCCTCTCAGAAACCCGGCAACGCCTGTTCATCATGCTGCAGTAGAAATGGGAAAAGATCCGGTCGTATGCAGACGAGAACGAATCGTCCATGCCTTTTCACCTTCTCATCTCCTCTTTTACTTGTCTGAGGAAATTGTAGACATCTATTCCTCTTCTCGCTGATGTAAATTATAACACACCTGTTCATCTTACACAACGAGTTACAAAGTCTAAAAATTTAAAATTACGAAAAAAATGATAGTATACAACAGTGCACATACTCTTTTTTTATTTAGATACCAACATACAGAACTGATTACGTGTGATTAACGCAGTTTAACAAGGATTACAACCGTTACATATCAAGGCAACTTCAGTCTGAATTGCTGCAAAAAAGGTAGCTAACTCAGAAGATTGTTGCTGCTGTCACTGCTGGAGGTTGAGGTAATACACTAGACACAGTATGGGTCCATTAACTGCCGGCGCTTTGTGATGTCATCGCACCTTTAATTGGTTTCTCGTAGAAGGGGCAAAAGGACTGGGAACGCTTGCATTCAAGCACAGGTGGGATCTAACATTACTGTCGATGTCTTACGTATCGCAATACAGAAAATAGCTGAAACTGCTCGGCGAATACGCCGATTAAATACATTTAGCTGTATTACAAATTACAGTCTCCTGTTACAAGGAGTAACAGCAGACAATGAAAATTCGAACATTATGATTAAGGGGTAAAATTGTCCTCAACACAACTGTTGGTTTTTACATTACAGTGTTTTATGGGGTATGATCCTAATTGAAGTGGTGTACCATTGCCTTCCACCGACTGTGGAACTGATAAGTAGTTTAATACGGACGTCGAACTACGGTGTAACTTCAAATTTTTAGCTTTGTTGAGAAACTTTGGTTTTCACGCAACTGTATTACTCAGGATTATTACACAACCAGTTTCATTCGTTAACAGGCCATGCATAAAGCGGAAAACTAAAATAAGGCACAATGAGTTACCACAAAAACTATCCTAAATACAGTAATCAACTTATACAGCCAACTGAGAACTTGCACTGTGAAGCCATCAGATGTGTGATAACTGATAACCACTGTAAACCCTCAGGGTACAAGCGAACATCTCCTTTTAACTCTAACAAATGGCAGAAGCACATACAGCGTTCAGTAGTACAGTGGTGAAACACCTGACAATACTGATATAACACGTGATCCTCGGTACTAAGTATATCGTCAAGCAGCGCCTGAAACCGCTTATAAATTTTGCAACAAGGGGCACACTCGCCCTATAATACCTAAATATTTTTGACGCATTAAAAAAGCACATAGGAAAAAGCTGAAAACGCAAAGACAAATTATTTTGAATGTCTTCATATTATCCACCGTCGTCTTTGTGTTTTTATCATTCAGTCAACAATATTAAGGCACCATAAGTCGAGTGTTCCGTACGTTGTAAAAGTTACGAGTGTTCTCTGGCGCTATATAGATTCTCTACCTATTTATCTCTTTGGTGAGGTATTCAGTATGAGGACCAAGTGTTACATCAGTATCGTCAAGTGCTTCACCCTTTTGTGGTGACTCATTGTGATTTATTTTGGTTTTCTACTGTCTGCAGACACCTGAAGGTAGACTGTTAGTGACTGAAAGTGGTTGAGTAATATAACTGAGTGATACAGCTTCGTACAACCATGATTTTTCGACAGTTTATAGCATCTGTAAATCATAAGCTCCTCTACGTAATTGTTCACTTTAATTAATGAGAAATTAAGAAGACAATGAAAGTAAATCTACTGACAGTTCAGCAAGCTGGTACAAACGGAAGACGAGAGTTGGAAATGCTTATGGTTAAAAAACTATCACCATAGTTTGTGTGTGGATCTCACGTGCTCTTCTCTTTCATTGTTTCACTGTGTTTCCTCTCACAACATTCCAGCGGGAATCTTGACGTTTTCACAAACTCCATCTTGTATTAATATCTTTATGTGAATATTTTGATTTATTTCACTCTGTTTTTTGTGACTTCTTTACGCTTTCGCGCATGTTGTAGTTTTATTTCTCGTTTTTTGTATTGTGATTAACCCTAGCTGCACTTATTTATCCATACTCTCCTACCCCTTTCGTTCAGCTACATCTCTCTTCTTCTTAAAATTTCCCACCTATTCTCATGTCTTTACGTATTACGTGTATCGGTTTCTGTTCCTCAGTGTTTCTCTTCATCCTGGTTTCTATAAGTGACGTTGCTTTTGTCCTTGCTGTCGTGTCTTCTCCTTCCTCTTTTCCTATTGCTTATCTGCCTAACAGAGTCCTCTTAGTTTTCTCTATTTCCATTACTCTATAAACAATTTGTCTTTCTGCCATTGCGTCTTGGGTTTCGCTTTTATTTTCTGTAGTGTCCTTCTCCCTTACAAACGCTACTAATTTCTCTACGTTACCATTTGCTTTACTTTACCTCCCTTTACGAAACCTATACCCCATTAATATTTTTTCCTACTGTAAGTGTGCCTTCACCACAACGATGCTACTGCTAAGAAAAAGCCTGTTCCTTCTGTCCTGACTTTCGCTTAGCCCTGCTCTAATAGTCCCAATACCGAGAAATAACAGGACAATGACGAAAAACTATCGCTTACTTGGAACTTGTCGGGGAAAGCATTGTGAAACTTCATCACCAGGCACACTGTTTTGCTGCCTGAGATGACACAGATCTTTTAACGTTTGTTCGGAAGACACCGTTTTTTACCTTCGTTGGATTTATCTTCCGTCAATCCAATAATACACTTTAATTTTAAATTACAGCATTCTTATATTATTTACTCTACTACAGGATACGAACATTTCGATTAATTAATGTCTCTTAAAATACTGATTTTTGCCTACTGCAGCACGGTTTGGTGGCACGGCGAATTTTTAAAATTCAGAGATTCGGAACATGAACGCCTCTTGATCTAACTAGCTCGTAGAACGAGTTCTATTTCGGGCCACGGTACTGGGGTTAAACAAGTAAGTCATTTATTAGTTGTCTTCTCATAAGAGCTCTGGTGAGCTGGGCGTACATGGTGAAAAGGCATAATTATTGTGATTAGATTATACCTAGTATAAAACTACGTTGAAGCCAACCGTGGTTTGGTGACTACTTTACCGGTAACTTAGATAAAAAGAACTTATATAATGTGAAAGTAGTATTCCAAGGTCACGTTATACTAACGTGTACACTGTAATCTTTCGCTTCAAGTTCGTGACCCAGTAATGACGGTTGCACGCAATGTTGTTGAATCGAAACGAAATTTTACGAATTATCACATTAGTTTGTCTGAGTTTCCGTAGATCACTCAAGAAGAGCAAGATGACGACTTGTTCTTTGTGTAATAAATTTTTACCCTCCGAGATGCATGTGGGTCGGATCAGAAAAAGAGATTTTTTAGAAGAAGCAGAGAAGGAGTGGGAGAAAGGTACAGAGAAGGAAGAGGACAAGTAGTATCAAGAAAAGGAATAAGAGAGAAATGAGGAACACATGGCTTGAAATGGAAAGGTAATAAAACAAACAGTAGGGAACGCCTAATGGGATGTAATAGACTCATGATGAAAACTCGGGGCAGTACATTAACAGAAGTATGAAGCTGGATGAAGAAATTGACATAATTGGAAAGGATGAAATGCTTGACTTAACAGTGACAGCACGTTCACTAGAAATGGAATGTATGTGCATACTGTACAAAGTTAAGAGAGAAAACTGAATACGGAGACAGCAATGAAAAACTTACTGGTATTGAGCATCACGGCAAATAACACAACATTTCTGCTCAATCAGCTACGATCTAAGATCCTAAGCAGGTTGAGCGTTATTTTCTGTCAGAGAACATTTGCACCAGTCTGTTATTCTATGGGCATATTATTTCATTCGCACTACTGGCCAATTTCGAGAGCACGCTCATTTTAAAGTGTACAAATGGATATGGCTGCATCCTCCTAAGTATTTGACAAAAATCACATGTTATACGTATATGTAAATAGCTTGGTGGCCAATGGAAACAACTGTGTATGCGATGTTTCTGCATACTTATTTCAAGGTTGTGTCCGCTGACAACCATGGTCTGTACATTTGTACATGGCACGTGATTCTCTTTATATACTTAAGAGGGTGACGTGCTCATATCCATGTGTGCGCTAGCAAACGAGCAAACGCTAATGTGGGTAGTAGCTCTTAATAAAGTTCTCATTTAAACCAAGAGCTTGGTGCAAATTAAGTTGATATTTGAATTTATCGAGGCTTTGATACCAACTCAGAAGTTATCTTCTTCAATAGGATAGTTTACGTTGTAGGTAAAGAAATAAAATTTGGAAACAAAATTTCGTTTGCGTAGAATTATCTTCTAGTAGGGAAAGAAAATATTATAATAGTTAATGATGGTAGAAAGCACTTTATTTAACCCAAAAATATCGTCTTGCACGCGTAGTCGTGTATTAGAAACAACATTAGACAACAACAAAAAGGCTAGCATTGAACTTCAGATACTACAAATGAATTTAGCAATAGGTTACTTGTAAAATAGATATCAGGGTTGCTGAGATTTTTAAAAATCAACCACAAGATTTACGTATAGAATACCTGTGAAATTTATAAGGCATGGCCTTAAAACGACCTTTTTTATAAATTAATAAAACCATATACATTATTTCTTTCATACAAAGAAAAATCGTGCTCTTCCAGGCAGTAATTAGAGAAAAACAAAATGAAATTTATTGTTCACCGTAGAATGTAGCACTTCATTCTCATTTATGGCCTGTTAGTTCACTTTCGATTTTATTGCTATTCTTTCAGTATTCTAATATAGAGAAATAGACCACACTTGGTCACCAACATGAAACCAAAGACTACAATAGGCAATCTTCTAAAACCTGACTTTGGGGTACCACCTTCTAATACTAATCTACCTTTAAAAATTGTAATAACGATAAAGCAAGAAGTCTACATGTTAAGTTGAAAATACAACTAGTCATTAACATTATGTTGGTTTCGATGCCTCAGTTTTACAGTAGGAACTGTCGTATAGAGGAGTTACCATCTGTAGACTGGCTAACAAGGTTAGGTATCAAGGGTTTAGGCTCTATCCTGAAACTTTCAGTAATAACAGAACACTCCAGTGATAATCGTATGTGAAAACAGACAAGAAACAAGGCAAGAAACCTGCTGCAAGAAACCTGCAGCACAAAGCTGTTCATCTTCTCCATCACTTTTCAAAATGTCTGAATTATTGTAATGGTGCCGTGCGATGCGTGTAGTTTATTTCACTACATCACATTGATTGCATTATACAGTCTACCAATAAACTCACTTTCGTTGTAAACGTCTAGATATGAACACAGTGCGATGCTACTCGATTCCGTTAGATGAATACGTTTAAGCAGAGAACACACTAACATACAGAAGAAGGAACAATCGTCTCGACACCGGGTTCAATCTTTCCTAAGTTTCATATTCGACAAGATTAATATGCTGCTAGGGGACCCATCACGGAGTTATACTGTGAAGAGATACACATAGCACTCATTACACATGTCTCGCTAATGCTAGAGGTCATACATTACCACAGAAACATTGTCTACGCAGAGGAAAACGCGGGAAGATTCCCTTTAAAACACAGAGCAACGTTTCAGGCATCACTTTCTAAATAAGGAAAATGAGGCACGAGTTCTTACAGTTTATTTAATAGCATGGCTATGACCCCCGTCGGGCATACTGTTCGCCGGGTGCGAGTCTTTCAATGTGACGCCACTTCGGCGACCTGCAGTCGATGAGGATGATAGGACGATGATGAGGACAACACAACACCCAGTGCCTAGGCGGAGAAAATTCCCCGACCCAGCCGGGAATCGAACCCGGGCCCATAGGTGTGACAATCCGCCACGCTGATCATTCAGCTACCGGGGGCGGACGTTCTTGCAGTATGGATTGAGAGACACCTGACAAAATTCTATTTAGTCTGCAATTAAATGTATGGGGCATCGCGTCACCATTCATCCAATGAAGTAAATTCTTGTACTCTGGAGTGAAAGTTTAGAGATAATTTGTAAAGTGTATCTAATAATTTCCGTAATGAGTCAGTACACGTGCCTAATCTTTGGCTGGCGATTTAGGAAGAATGAACCATATGGCTTTCTCCGAGGTGCACGATCAAATCTCCTCACTACAAAATGAGGTGTGGGAGAGAACAAAAGCTGTCAAATGGAGATTTTAATGTGACCGTCAGAGATGTGGGTACCGCATATTACGCCAGTGCCACACCCGCGTCACTTACGTAAGTAGGGGCCAGGGATGTCAGCGACCGGTAGAAAGTGCGCCCCGCCACACTCCTGATAGCGGGCGTCACTGGGTCGGGGGAAACCGCAGGGTGGTTACCCAAGCCATCAGCCTTATTAACAGGAGCGCTGCGGCGGTCCCGCCGTCTTCCAGTAATTTTAGGACGCGTCACTGTCAGAAAGGCCAACGCCGCGAACGTCTCCCCAGGCAGCTGTCGAGTGGGAGGAGCTGCAGTGTAGTGAGAAAGCCAAGTTACGTGGAAATGAGCTGCGCTGGTTTGCGCTCGCTTTAAAGCAGCGTAAAGCTTCTGAGAGAGAGACGAGAGCGCAAGACGTGGCGCTTTATGTAGTGAATCATGTTAGTTGTTGTGACTTGGCAAGACAGCCAAGCCACTATGAGATAGCCGAAAGGCACGCGTTTAAGCTCACGCAGGCTGGCGTGAGGTCTGGAACAGTTAAAGGAGTTGAGTCTAGTAAAAAAAGTACGTAGCTTCTGGAATACTTAACTTTAATCCATAATTGGTAAACATCGGTCTGACGGTACATGCATCACAAGATAAATAGCAAATGATAATGGCGCCTTGCTAGGTCGTAGCAAATGACGTAGCTGAAGGCTATGCTAACTATCGTCTCGGCAAATGAGAGCGTAATTTGTCAGTGAACCATCGCTAGCAAAGTCGGCTGTACAACTGGGGCGAGTGCTAGTACGTCTCTCTAGACCTGCCGTGTGGCGGCGGTCGGTCTGCAATCACTGATAGTGGCGACACGCGGGTCCGACGTATACTAGCGGACCGCGGCCGATTTAAAGGCTACCACCTAGCAAGTGTGTTGTCTGGCGGTGACACCACATTAGTAGTCACCAGTATTTTCGGGTGAATCACTAAATGACACATATTTAATGAGAAAGACGGTGTTCACAAAATATCGAGGCAAATGTCAAATATATACTTCGCCTCTGGGATAATTGTACGAGGTGTGGCTATAAAATAGTGGAACAGAGTATGTACACATGCGCAAAAGATAAACGACCAATAGCTGTGAAGCGTGAAGCATTCTACTCGAAAGTGGTATCTCTGGTGTCTGAAGAAATATCAGTGCGACCGTGGCCTTCGTTTGTGTAAGAGCTGTTATTTTGTTTTACCTGAAAAATAATAAATATAGTAACAGAGAAACGAATTGTAGTGAAGGAACTTAGAAAAACTGCTACTGAAACCTATCTTTTACTAAAAGAAGTATGCAGTGAAGATTGTTTATCACATACCTAATTTTTTGAGTGCTTCAAGCGTTCCAAGATGTCCGAGAAGACGTTGAATATAACTCACGCCCGGGACGCCCTTCAGCATAAAAAGACGATGAAAATATCAAAAAGGTACTAATATGATTCGATCTGAACGTCGGTTGAGTATTCGATCGATCGCTGTTATGGTAGAAAGTGACAAAGAATGCGTAAGGAAAATTTTACATAACCAGTTTAAGACGACAATAGTGTGTGCGAAACTGGTGCCAAAATTTCTCGCAATCGAACAAAAAGAAAAAAAAAATGTTCAAATGTGTGTGAATTCCCAAGGGACCAAACTGCTTAGGTCATCGGTCCCTAGACTTACACACTACTTAAACTAACTTATGCTAAGAACAAGACACATACACTCATACCCGAGGAAGGACTCGAACCTCCGGCGGGAGGAGCCGCGGAGACCGTGACAGGACGCCTTAAAGCGCGCGGCCACTCCGCGTGGCAACAAAAAGAAGCTTACAAAAATGTTTGTGCGGACACGATGACTATCAGCAAAAATGATCCTGATTTCATGGAAAGAATCGTAACACGTAACGAATATTGGTTTTTCACTTATAATCCAGAAACTTCAGCGCCGTTCCATGAGCAAATCAAGATTCAAAGCCATTATGATTATTTTTCTTCGATATTTATGCAATTGTGCATCTTCACTGGATTCCTGAAGGTCAAAGTATTAATCAACCTTACTACCTTGCAGTTCTTGCTCAACTACGTATGGCCGGCCGCGGTGGCCGTGTGGTTCTAGGTGTTTCAGTCCGGAACCTCGCAGGTTCGAATCCTGCCTCGGGCACGGATGTGTGTGATGTCCTTAGGTTAGTTAGGTTTAAGTAGTTCTAAGTTCTAGGCGACTGATGACCTCAGATGTTAAGTCCCATAGCGCTCAGAGCCATTTGAACTACGTATGAAAATAAGATAAGCCCGACAAGAATTATGGATGAACAAGTCAATGGATTCTGGATCAAGACAACGCACCGACTCACACCACATTGTCCGTTAAGGAGTTTCTAGCAAAGTACAGCAACCTAGTGTTGGAGCACGTACAATAGTCGCTTGACCTAGCACCATGAGCCGCGCGGTCTAAGGCTCCTTGTCACGGTCCGCGTGGCTTCCCCCGCCGGAGGTTCGAGTCCTCCCTCGGGCATGAGTGTGTGTGATGTCCTTAACGTAAGTTAGTTTAAGTTAGATTAAGTAGTGCGTAAGCTTAGGGAACGATGACCTCAGCAGTTTGGTCTCATAAGACCATACCACAAATTTCCAAATTTCCTAGCACCACGTGACTTTATCTATTCCCCAAGGTCAAATCAGCATTTAAAGTAAAAAAAAAGAATTCAGTCTGTTGAAGCACTGTAAGAAAAAGCGTCATGCGTCATCAAGGAGCTCATAGAGAAAGACTTCCAGCACCTTTTCCACCAATGAGAAAAGGATAGAGGAGGGGAGTATCTTGATGGTGACAGTAAATACGTATGTTCTTGAAACAAAATGTTTCACAGCAGTAGTCACGTTATTTTATGACCATATCTCGTAGCTAAAGTGCAGTGAAGTTTTGTCTCTGGATCCAGAGGTATGTCGTTAGAATCCAGATGACCGATGGAATTTTAATCAGGAGTATGTATAACGTGCTCGGAGCGCTTCCTGTTGTGCAGTAATTTCGTCATTATTATCACCGTATTCTGCGTTTTCTCCTTCTTATTGGTGTTATTACTGTTATTTCTGTGCTTATGCTGCGGCGAAGTGTTCACCATTAGCGTGATTTTCTTTGGTATTATGATTTCTTTTCTTACTTCTTGGTATTTTATACCCAGGCGTGCTTTTTTATTCATAACTGATTCCTGTCTAACAAAGTATATCCATGCGTATCTACTAAAATTTTCATTTCTACAAACTGAAATCTTGTCTTTTTCCCGTTCTGATTTTTCTTCGCACTATGGAATCAGGGTACAGCGTAATGATTAATTCGTCAAATCGGGATGTCAAGTTTGAGGATTCGTCCGAATCTGTTTGCCATAATTAGATTTCATACCACTTCTCGCATTCACTTCCAAATTCTTCGTAATGTTATACTTAGACGAGCACTCGTTGGGGTTACCCACATATGTTGATATTTCACATACAGAACTAAAACAGTGGCAAACTACATTTCTATGGGCCTTAATATGCTTGCTGTTATCACCCAACTCTCTCTGTTCGTCCACGAGATCTAGACAGCTGTAGTTACCAGCGCTCAGGTTCATGCCACGTTCCTTGACTTCCAGAAGGCGTTGGATACAATACCCCGCTGCCGCCTGAAGGACAAAATAACTGTGTACAGAATATCAGACCAGCTGAAGTGTTTCTAGCAAACAGAAAAGAGCATGGTATTCTCTTCAGACGTAAAAGTGACTTCGGGCGTATCGCTAACGACTGTTATTGGACCATTCCTTTTCACAATATATGTCAATGACCTAATGGATAATGTTAGAATTTCTGTGTGGGTTTTCAAAGACATGCTGCTGTATAGAAATAAGTCGAGATGCTAGAAAACTGTAGAGAAATGTACAAAGACCTGCGGAGGATCGATGCCTTTTGAAGGGACCGGCAACTGACCCTCATTATAAACAAAGGCAACGTATTGCCCATAAATAGGCAGAAAGACCCGTTCTTGTATGATTACAAGATTGCAGAACAATCATTGGTATCAGTTACATCCATAATCCATTTAGAAATACGTGTATGGAGTGGTTCAAAGTGGAACTACTACACTAATGGTCATTAAAATTGCTACACCAAGACGAAATGCAGATGATAAACGGGAATTCATTGGACAAATATATTATACTAGAACTGACATGTGATTACATTTTTACGCAGTTTGCGTACATAGATCCTGTGAAATCAGTATCTAGAACAACCATCTCTGGCCGTAATAATGGCGTGTACAGGTACAGCTGCCCATACCACAGTTCATCAAGAGTAGTGACTGGCGTATTGTGACGAGCCAGTTGCTCGGCCACCATTGACCAGACGTTTTCAATTGGTGAGAGATCTAGTGAATGTGCTGGCCAGGGCAGCAGTCGAGCATTTTCTGTATCCAGAAAGGCCCGTACAGGACCTGCAAGATGCGGTCGTGCATTATCCTGCTGAAATGTAGGGTTTCGCATTGATCAAATGAAGGGTAGAGCCGCGGGTCGTAAAACATTTGAAATGTAACGTCCACTGTTCAAAGTGCCCTCAATGCGAACAAGAGGTGACCGAGACGTGTAACCAATAGCACCCCATACCATCACGCCGGGTGATACGCCAGTATGGCGATGACGAATACACGCTTCCAATGTGCGTTCACCGTGATGTCGCCAAACACGTATGCAAACATCATGATTCTGTAAACAGAACCTAGATTCATCGGAAAAAATGACGTTTTGCCATTCGTGCACCCAGGTTCGTTGTTGAGTACACCATCGCAGGCGCTCCTGTCTGTGATGCAGTGTCAAGGGTAACTGCAGCTATGGTATCCGAGCTGATAGTCCACGCTGCTGCAAACGTCGTCGAACTGTTCGTGCAGATGGTTGTTCTCTTGCAAACGTCCCTATCTGTTGACTCAGGCATCGAGACGTGGCTGCACGATCCGCTACAGCCATGCGGATGTCTGTCATCTCGACTGCTTGTGATACGAGGCCGTTGGGATCCAGCACGGCGTTCCGTATTACCCTCCTGAACCCATCGATTCCATATTCTGCTAACAGTCATTGGATCCCGACCAACGCGAGCAGCAATGTCGCGATACGATAAACCGCAATCGGGATAGGCTACAATCCGACGTTTATCAAAGTTGGAAACGTGATGGTACGCATTTCCCCTCTTACACGAGGCATCACAACGTTTCACCAGGCAACGCCGGTCAAGTGCTATTTGTGTATGAGAAATCGGTTGAAAACTTTCCTCATGTCAGCACGTTGTAGGTGTCACCACCGGTGCCAACCTTGGGTGAATGCTCTGAAAAGCTGATCAAAATCAAATGGCTCTGAGCACTATGGGACTTAACTTCTGAGGTCATCAGTCCCGTAGAACTTAGAACTACTTAAACGTAACTAACCTAAAGACATCACACACATCCATGCCCGAGGCAGGATTCGGACCTGCGGCCGTAGCGGTCGCGCGCTTGCAGACTGTAGCGACTAGAACCGCCCGGCCACTCTGGCCGGCAAAAGCTAATCATTTGCGTATCACAGCACCTTCTTCCTGTTGGTTAAATCTCGCGTCTGTAGCACGCCATCTTCGGGGTGTGGCAATTTTAATGGACAGTGGTGTATAATTTCGAATGCTGCGATTTCCTGTGAACATAACACCTTGCAGAATAATTTATTCGCGCATTTTACGACGTCACAAAAACATGTAAAAATCATTATACAGGAACCGAACAAGGAATTTTTGCAATAGAAAGAGCATTGCAAATGGAGTCTACAAAATTGGTGAAGTACGGAAAGAACCCGATTACAAGATTGCTGCTCAAGTGTAAAGTTATTTCAATAAATTTTGGATGAATACTCAATCAAAAGGAAGCGGCGTTAGTTTTTGGGCGACAAACTCAGTAAAATGAATAATGTTGAAGTCAGGAAACTTCTAGTTCTGAATACTGCTGCAGAGAATAACAGGAAATACAATATGGCAAGTAATGTTTCTTAATGATTACGTTAGAAGTACCCGAGAGAGTACTACGTAAGAAATGAATTTGGGAGGCTGGAATTCTGGAAGGTGAAAGTGCTTTCTAATTGTGGCACGTGTTTCGTAATGTTTCAAGAGCAGCTAAGCCGTAGTAAGAGAAACACATTATTCGAATAATTAAGGTAGGATTCTGAACGAATTCCTTTCGTCAGAAGGAAGGAAGCAAGATCATGGTTTAAAGTCCCGTCGACGATAAGATCTGTAGCAATGGGTTAAAAGCTCGGATTGTGATCAATGAGGAAGAAATTCGACTGAGTCCTTTCAAAGCAACTCTCCTGAAATTAGCCTTAAGCGATTTATGGAAATCACTGAAAACTTAAATCCGGTTGTCCGGAAGTGGTAATGAACTGCTGGCCTCTCGAATCCGAGTCTAGTGTGTTACCACACCACCAACTAGCTCGATGAAATTTTTCTTTAAAAGTAAGGTGTTTACTGTTATCGAACTCTGAGAAAAACTTAAAAACCAGCTCGGCTGTTCCGACAACATTAGCCTCATAAGCAGCTATAACGGCACTGTTCGTTAATTCTGTGTTTCGTTTGTAGATCGTAGCTGAAGTTAAACGTTAATATGACTGCTACCGTTGATCCTTAGAATGAGAAAGATATAGATTCGTCGGGTTTCGGAATCCCCTTCAAGAGTGGCTGCGAAAATGAGTTCTGCGGTAGGAGGTGCCCAGTGGCTTAAAATAATGGTTCAAATGGCTCTGAACACTATGGGACTTAACTGCTGAGGTCATCAGTCCCCTAGAACTTAGAGCTACTTAAACCTAACTAACCTAAGGACATCACATACATCCATGCCCGAGGCAGGCAATGCAACATTTTCCCCTAGTTAGTTTTCTAGGGTTAATATAGTAACTACAAGAAAGTTAATCGAGGTATTTATTTGGATAATTTGAAGCTGTGGCTCTGAAAAGTGGACTGTGGGCAAACATCGAAAGAAAAAAAGTAGAAGCTATGGAGATGTAGATATGGAGTAAAATCACAAAAACTTCCTGGACTGAAGGGAAGTCCAACGAAAAAATATTAGAGACTTACTAATTTGGTACGGAGAAGAGAAACGTAATCCGACATAAGCGCTTCATGTAAAACATATTAGAGGGAAAAATTCCGGGAAAATAATCAACAGACAGTCCCAGAACAGCCGTATTACAAAGTGTTAGGACTGAAACGAACTAAACCAACTACAACTTGATATCTTGCGAACCATGGATGAAGGGTATCAGACGGATGCCATATTCCTTGACTTCCGGAAAGCGTTTGACTCGGTGCCCCACTGCAGACTCCTAACTAAGGTACGAGCTTATGGGATTGGTTCCTAAGTATGTGAGTGGCTCGAAGACTTCTTAAGTAATAGAACCCAGTACGTTGTCCTCGATGGTGAGTGTTCATCGGAGGTGAGGGTATCATCTGGAGTGCCCCAGGGAAGTGTGGTAGGTCCGCTGTTGTTTTCTATCTACATAAATGATCTTTTGGATAGGGTGGTCAGCAGAAGGTGTCGTCGTTGAGTGACTGTAAGAGGATACAAGATGACTTGGACAGGATTTGTGATTGGTGTAGAGAATGGCAGCTAACTCTAAATGTAGATAAATGTAAGTTAATGCGGATGAATAGGAAAAAGAATCCTGTAATGTCTGAACACTCCATTAGTAATGTAGCGCTTGACATAGTCACGTCGATTAAATATTTGGACGTAACATTGCAGAGCGATATGAAGTGGAACAATCATGTAATGGCAGTTGTGGGGAAGGCGGATAGTCGTCTTCGGTTCATTGGTAGAATTTTGGGAAGATGTGGTTCATTTGTAAAGGAGACCGCTTATAAAACACTAATACGACCTATTCTTGAGTACTGCTCGAGCGTTTGGGATCCCTATCAGGTCAGATTGAGGGAGGACATAGAAGCAATTCAGAGGCGGGCTGCTAGAATTGTTATAGGGAGGTTTGACCATCACGCGAGTGTTACGGAAATGCTTCAGGAACTCGGGTGGAAGTCTCTAGAGGAAAGGAGGCGTTCTTTTCGTGAATCGCTACTGAGGAAATTTAGAGAACCAGCATTTGAGGCTGACTGCAGTAGAATTTTACTGCCGCCAACTTATATTTCGCGGAAAGACCACAAAGATAAGAGAGATTAGGGCTCGTACAGAGGCATATAGGCAGTCATTTTTCCCTCTTTCTGTTTGGGAGTGGAACAGGGAGAGAAAATGCTAGTCGTGGTACAAGGTACCCTCCGACACGCACCGTATGGTGGATTGCGGAGTATGTATGTAGATGTAGATGTAGACAACTACATTGTAATGATTTTGAGAGACGATAAGGGCTGCTATATCAGGGAGACGTTGCCTATAGATAGTGTCTGATGTTTAAATTTTGTGTACAATTTACTTAAATTACTGTGCACGTGGGCATACTACATAGGCCTAGTACTAAAGACATTCTACAGAATAACATGTTCGTCCGCTCCTTGCATCATATGTTAATCGTTTCTAGCATGACGGTTGAATAGCAAATCTACGGAGGGAAACCCATTGTCTTTATGACGTTGTGCATTATTGTTTACACATACTGATTAAGAAACAACTGCGCTTTCCAGCAATATTGGTTATTATTTTTTCCAGTGTCACGCAAAAGCAGAATGAACAGGCGTGATAAGGGGTAGCACTTACGCAACACTGATGTTTACCTTCGCTTTATCACGCAAGAGGTCCTCCGTTTGTCACTCTGGGGTGTAATTGCCTCCTTGCCCCAGTGAGATAATTGATTATGGCCGCATCGTAGCGTACCACAGCCCATTTGAACGGAACTTGCCTTAACTGTAGTTCACCTCGGCGATAACGGCGGTGAGGCAAAAGTGGGGCCATCAAACATCGCAACGCCGGTCACCAGCACTCGGTCGCCCCGTAACAGGTGTCAATGCGTGGAAAGTGTCCACTGGTGAAGCGGCAAAAACGTGGGCTTTCTCCACGCGGGCCTCGGCTATGTCCGAAGTAGTCAATATGCCCCGCGGAGATTGACGTAGTGACATTTGGAGGGCTCCAAGCGTTACGCGGTATTACGTTAGTCGCGTGCGTGGGAGAAAGCGCTGGGTGGCTGCGCAACTTCAGAACAATCGCGATGCTTCTCTTCCGCAAAGCGAGGTCCCCTCCCCCAGTACATCATGCCGTCAGGCTAGGCGCCAGCACAAAGCAAGTAGGACGCCTTATAAGCTGTCCTCTTTGTGAGGCAGATCCGGTGCGTACATTCATCTCTCACTGTAGTGGATGGCAGCCTATCAGTTCAGGTCGGCGTGGAGGAAGCCTTCCGGGCTATTTGATGATATATCTCCATACTCTCACTCTTAATGTCATGGCCGCACTGCATGCATTCACTGACGAAAGTGCGTCCCTAGCTGTGTTTCAACTTGACGTTCGAAATATAGGGCTAAAAGTCAACATAATAACAAATAGTATGGTACATATGACTCATGGTGATAAGAATAAATATCGGAACATATTTATCCATAATAAAAACTTCATAACACTTGTATTTTCATGTTATTAGTAGCTTAGCACCTCGCTGCTTCACTCGTGAAGACTATATGTTCGCCGGTCGGGGTGGCCGAGCGGTTCTAGGCGCTACAGTCTCGAACCGTGCGACCGCTACGTCGCAGGTTCGAATCCTGCCTCGGGCGTGGGTGTGTGTGATGTCCTTAGGTTCGTTAGGTTTAAGTAGTTCTAAGTTCTAGGGGACTGATAACCTCAGAAGTTAAGTCCCATAGTGCTATTCACAGCTGCCGTAAATTTGGAGGAAAATGTTGCAGGACTAAGTGAAACATAAGGGACTTGTGACAGCAAAAGAGAAAGTCATGGAGAATAATAGCGATGGAAGTAAAGAATTACAAATCCTGGGCATATGAAAGTTGGTAGAAGCGTTACGCAAGCACTTCGTGAATTTCTAAAATGTGTTGTTACCATGGGTTTCAAAGGGAGCTCTGTTATGTAATACAATAGGGGAAAGTGGACGAAGGTAAAAGGGTTACTTGATAACTGCGCGGAACCGTATCGACGCGATAGAATGACTCCGCAAATTTACTGACTTTTGTCGGCGTGACAAGCGGGCACGCTTTCTCATCGAGAATCACTTGCTGCTCCTGCTCATTTCTTTTCTAGTCAGTTTAGAACGACCTGCTGAACGCCAAAAAATTGTCCTAAATGTGGTTCTTTCTTTCGCCCCTACCATTCTGAAATTCAATGCTATCAGTTTCTCATCAAAAAAAGAAATTATGCAAGGGGATAATATGTAGTTGAATAAGGCTACATGTTTATCAACAACGTAAAAAACAGCGTTCACAATAAGAAAGGCATTTGAACTCTCACTGCACTACATTTATCAGGAAACGCACCCGTTGTTCTTGCTGTATATAAAGTGCACAGCGTGTAACCACCCGAACGTAACATTCTGTGTTTTTACGGACGCGAAAGGATACTTTTTGTGCTTTTCAACGAGTATTTAGACAGCAATTTACTGTTTCTTTTACTGAGGTGCTAATGACGTAATAACAATTTCGTAACAGAGGACGCTGTCATCGAGAAAGAAGGAACAACAAAAGGCCAGGTATATTAGAAGATATAATCGCCAAAATGTAAATGACTTACATTTTGGCGATAACGAGGGGCGTTTGAAAAGTCCGTACATAAATAAAAACTACTTACGTGTTAGGGGTAAACCTTCTTTATTTTTCGACGTAGTTTTCCTTTAGACTTATACACTTTGTCCAACGCTGTTCTAATTTGTTGATCCCTTCCGAATAATAGGAATTTTCCAAGTCTGCAAAATAGCTATTAGTTGCTGCAATCACGTCCTCCTTTGAGTAAAATCTTTGTCCTGCCAGCCATTTCTCCAAATTGGGGAACAAATAGTAGTTTGAGGGAGCCAAGTCTGGAGAATAGGGAGGATGTGAAACGAGTTGGAATCCTATTTCCATTAATTTTGCGACCACAACTGCTGTGGTGTGTGCTGGTGCATTGTCGTGATGGAAAAGGACTTTTTTGCGGTCTAATTGCTGGCGCTTTTCTTGCAGCTCGGTTTTCAAACGGTCCAATAATGATGAATAATATTCACCTGTAATAGATTAACCCTATTCCCGATAGTCGATGAAGATTATCCTTTGCGAATCCCAAAAGACGGTCGCCAGAACCTTTCCGGCCGAAGGAATGGTCTTCGCCATTTTTGGTGGAAATTCTCCCTTGGTAACCCATTGTTTAGATTGTTCTTTGGTCTCAGGAGTATAGTAATGTATCCATGTTTCATTCACAGTGACGGAACGGCGCTTAAAGTCCTGCGGATTCTTCCTGAACAGCTGTAAACCATCCTTGCAACACTTCACACGATTCCGTTTTTGGTCAAGCGTGAGCAATCGCGGAACCCATCTTGCGGATAGCTTTCTCATGTCCAAATGTTTATGCAAAATATTATGTACCCGTTCATTAACTCTTCTGTCATCCATCACCATGTCATGGATTTTATCAATGATTTCTGGAATCGTAGCCTCCACAGGGCGTCCATCGTTCAGTATCACTTGTGCCCATATGACCATTCCGAAAATTTTAAAACCACTTTTTAACCGTTCTAATCGAAGATGCAGAGTCACCGTAATCCTCATCAAGCTTCTCTTTAGTATCCTGAGGTGTTTTGGCTTTTATAAAGTAATGTTTAACCATCACAAGAAATTATTTTTCGTCCATTTTTTGACAATCACTCGACTTCCTTGATTCACACGAATGCCAAACACAAAGAAATAGACCAATATGGCTGAAACTTGGTGTGAATTCTTTCCAAAGATGCTACTAACTAAACATGACCTCGATACGCGCCGGTGGTGCCATCTCTCGGACTTTGCACGCACTTTTCAAACTTCCCTCGTACGTTGCAGCCAAAATATATAGGAATGTGCCTCCAATTGGTTCTTGTGCATGCATGTCGACATCTGAGTTTAGAATACTGATGTTGCTCAAGCTCAGGACAAGACTGGATAGGCTTTTTTAAAGCAATCACAACAGTTATATCCATGACGTTGTGTGCACAATTTAAGGACGAGTCAACTTTCGCATAAAATGTCACTGGGAAGTGATATGGCTTGATGAAATTTGGGTCATACGTTGATAGAACTAATACAGTATAGTACAAAAGGTAACGGAAAGAAATGTGTGATGAAACAAACAGAAATGACTCTTTTATTCAAAGACAATAATTACACTGAAGTCACCGCGATTTATGATGATTGACAACTACTGGATGGTCCGGTGCTCGTGGACGTGGTGCGTCTAGCTAACGCATCCCACACGTGTTCGACGGGATACAAGTCAGGAGTACGGGCAGGCGAGTCCATTCACCGAATATCCTCTCGTTGCAAAAGCTCCTCCACCTTCACAGTTCGATGCTGTCGCGCATTGCCATCCATAAAAATGACATCAGCGTCGAATTCACCTCTTAAAAGACGCACGTGGGGAAGTCGTACGGTGTGACTACGACATTGACCGGTGAGTGTACCGTGTTCAAAGATGTACTTCCAAGAAACATTATGCCTCCCCACACCATAATACCTGGATCATCAAAACGATCATGTTCGACAGTGTTTCTGAAGTGTTCACACCATTCGCCATATAATGCTACTTCCAACATTGGGAAGACATTCTGCAGCACATCCACAAGCACCAACGACTATTCAGCATTTGTCAACAGCACTTATGGAGGAATGGAACGCCCTATCACAAGAACTGGTTACCAATCTTGTGGCCAGCGGGGCAGCACGTTACAGAGCACGCATTCCGTCTGTGGTGACCACACGCACCCTTAATCCTCTGAGAACCAGTGTTTCCAGCCTGAAACCATCATTTATTAATTTTTTTGTGTACCAATGCCTTTAGCTTTAGCATGAAACGACAGGTGCTGGATTCATCTGTTGGTACACTGGGGAACTTCTACGAATGAAGAATATTGTAACAGTCACAGCGTCCAAAGCAATAGTCGGTGCAAAGATTGTGCTGCGTGATTTCGGGAGCTTGTGAAATGCGGTTTCTTTTTTATAGTGGCCATATTAAGGAGATCACTGACGGTGAAAGTAAATATACAGGGTGGTCGGAAATTCCCGTTACAGACTTCTAGGACTTGTAGAGGGGAGTGAGGACATCGTATTTTGAATAGGAACCCATGTCCGGAAACGTCGTCCAACGACACTACGGAGCGTCAAAGTTGTAGGCGCGGGCGTCTGTAAATGTTCGTATACGCGTGGTGATTCCGTGATGATGTTACAGACTTTCCAGGATGATGGAGAACGATAAATGGATTAATCTGAAGTAAGGATCTCTGTACCGGAAACGAAGGAGTCGAAACTTATAAACGAAAACCGTTCTGATACCTCTGATAGTTGAGTACATGTACCGGTTCTTATGTTGCGAAGAGTGTAGGGTTGATAACTTTCAGTGGTGATAGTGTGGACAAAAACGAGAAAAAATGTCCAATAAACGTGGGCTCTAAAGTGCGCACCTTAACATCTATGAACACTTGCTCAGAAGAGGAGATGTTTTACATTAGCGAAGATGAACGGATGGTCATAGCTCTTCAGGTATGCAATTTATAGCCCACGTTTATTTGACATTTTTTTCTCGTTTTTGTCCACACTACCACCTCTGAAAGTTACCAGCCCTACACTCTTCGCAACACAAGAACCGGTACATGTATTCAACTATCAGAGGTATCAGAACGGTTTTCGTTTATAACTTTCGACTCGTTCGTTTCCGGTACAGGGACCCTTACTTCAAATTAAAACATTTATCATTCTCCATCATCCTAGAAAGTCTGTAACATCATCACGGAATCATCCCGTGTATACGTACATTTACAGACGCCCGTGCATATAACTTCGACGCTCTGTAGTCTCATTGGATGACGTTTCCGGACATGGGTTCTTATTCAAAATACGACGTACTCACTCCCCTCTACAAGTCCTCGACGTCTGTAACGGGAATTTCCGACCACCCTGTATGTATAGCTATTGTAACGTAAATTTGAGTTTCCAGTACTGCTCCTGCGAATAGCTTCGAAATGGAACCACTGGAGCAGTACTTTGTTTTGATAC
The DNA here is from genome assembly GCF_023864345.2 of Schistocerca serialis cubense. Taxonomy (NCBI): domain Eukaryota; kingdom Metazoa; phylum Arthropoda; class Insecta; order Orthoptera; family Acrididae; genus Schistocerca; species Schistocerca serialis. The sequence goes on along the minus strand of NC_064642.1, from coordinate 626,659,246 downwards.
AAGATTTATTAAATTTTAGGTCCATTTTGGCTTGTTATATGGGATAATAATCTGTTTGAGGCATCATGATTTCACGGATGTTTCGTGACGCAGTATTGTGTCTAGGAAAAATGCGAATTCGCTTTCAAATTTTTCACGTGAAATAACTGGTGGTAGGAAACAGTATGTCCTAGTAATTCTAAAGTCAAACAATCTCCTTAAAACAGCTGATTCTTTACTTTCTGCCAGTTTCTTCTTGTAGCCGTTGCTTACTGTGATAATAAATGTTAAGTTTATGAAACATTCTGAAATTATATTCCAAAATAAAACCACCTCCTTAAAACAATTGAGTGTTTAATTTTTGCTGATTTCTTCCTGTATTTTTTGGTTACTAGGATGATAACGGTTAATTTTCTCAAAAATTTTAAAATTATATGTTCTTCATTTTGTTGGGACTCAGACGCTTAAGAAACGTGTTCCGCCATTTGTAATGTCCTAGGGGCCGGCATGAATCGCAGTGACTTCATTGTGATTATGACCTGTGAATAAAAATTTCATTTCTTAAATAATTTATTTCAATGTAGAAAACTATTTATGGCTAGAAAGAGCAATTTTCATTACACAGGTGAAGTATGATGACTAGTTTCGGTTACATTCTACAACAACCTTCAGATCGTTCAAATAGAAAAAATGAGTTGAATAAGCAATGAAAAATATCATCATTAGCTACAGTCATGCGATGACATATTCGTATTATGGGCCAACAAGACTAGGACAGTACGAAGTTCATAGCTTCATTAAGAGAGAGACAGGCTGTAAACAACAATCTCACAAGACGCACGTAATAAAGCAGGAAAAAAGCAGTTGTATTTGATGCAATTTTTACTAATGTAGCTGGCCTTTTTCCTTCCTTATTACCTGCACCTTGTAAGACTGTAGTTTACAACCTCGCCCTCGATGATGCTTTGAACAACATACTCTCCTATTCTTATTGGCCCATAACACGTATGCGTGTCATTGAACGACTGTAGCTAATGCTGAAGGTTATCAATGCATTTTCAAGTCTTTTCACAATTTGAACATTCTGAAAATGGTTCTAGAAAGCAACCAAAACTAGTCATTATAGTTTAATTGTACAATGGAAAGTGCGATCCAGCTATTAAACGTTTTCTTACATTAAGTTTTTTTATTCAATAAATTACCTTAAGACGGATTTCTCGCTCCTCACAATGTCAGGCTTCATTTCTGTTCGTCTCATTGGTTATATCTTTCCGTTAACTTCCGCATTACACTGCAGAAGATCTTTTTATGTATGGTCCAAGATTCATCGAGCTATGCTGCTTTGTAGCGACACATCATGTGAAACTTGCTCTCATCCTTAAGTTTTACTCATCAGTGGACATTCATTCGCTTTTGATGGCGATACATGCCTCCCATCGTGCTGCTTATTAATGAACAAAAATAAAAGGCTCATCACTTAGATTAATACAAGAAATTAAAATATTATGAAAATACGAACACGAGCAGTAGCAAGCTAAGTTAAAAAAAATATTTCAGTAAAAATAACAACTTTCTTTTATCTGCAGAAATAGTTCAATACGCATGACCTTGCACTCTATAAGATTTGTAGAAGTAGTCATGTAGATTTTTATATACAGTAATTATTTTGAGACCTGGGAAGGAGACGCACGAAATTTGTGTAAGACAATTATACAAGGGAAAAGGAAAACAGTAATAACACAACGGTGTATTACTACTGCTTTTTGTCAGTGTATAACTTACTTTGCGTACTGCTATGGTGCCAGAACATCTTGAATCTGACGAGCTTAATGTCTGACAAACAACCGTAGTATTTCCCATTTGGCACGTGCAATTACTCACGGCAGTAAAAGAAAGAATACGGCACGTTCTCTTTGTAGCACGTTACGTTGTGGAGCTAGTTAGACCAGTCCGCAAGGTAGTTCGCTGCGTGCAGACTCACTTGTTATACGGCCTGGTGCCGTAGAGGTGTGCCCAGCTGTTGACGAGCCATGTGATGTTGAGGGTTAGGATGGCTCTGGTGAAGTAGCACAGCATCAGAGAAATCCACGGCTGCTCGTTCCACGCGTAGATCGGCACGGCCACAGGCAGCATGATGGAGAATATCGCGTACAGCGTCTTATAGTACCTGCAACAGGATCACGTCGGATAAATCAGAAACAACTGTGAGCACATAACGCTTGAGGGGTTCGTCAGAGTATCGACAACCCATTTCGTAACCTACGCCTCATCAGACGAAATGGACTTCAAATGGTTCCACACAAATGTGAATAAAATTAGCAGGACAATTTATGAATCAAATAACATGTTTTAAATGACAGTCAAGTGAGACTGTTATGGTCTTCAGTGCGAATACTGATTTGCTCCAGATCTGCACACTTGACTAACCCGTGCTAACCTCTACACTTCTGAATAACTACTACAGCCAACATCCATTTGAGCTTGCTTGTAATATTCATTCCTTGGTCTCCATCTACAATTTTACCCCTCCCCCTCCCTCATCTCAGCCACATTTTCCCTCCATTACCAAATTAACGATTTCTTTACATCTGAGAATGTGCTCTATCAACAGACCCCTTCTTTTAGTCAAGTTATGCCACAAATTTCTTTTCTCCCCAGCTATATTGAATATCTTCTCGTTAGTTACCCTATCTACCCACCTAATCTTCAGCATTTTTCTGTAGCACCACATTTCAAAAACTGCCACTTTCACTTTCTGAACTGCTTATCGCCTACGTTCCACTTCCGTACAGGGCTACACTTCACACAAACGCCTTTGGACAAGACTTCGATGTTAACAAATTCCTATTTTTTAGAAATGATTTTCTTGCTGCTGCCATTATTTTTATATATACTCTTTACGTCTTGCTGTCCATATAAAAAATACATCGGATACTTTTAGTGTCTCACTTCCAGATCTGATTATGTCAGCATCACCTGATCTAATTTGATTACATTCCATTACTCTTGTTTTACATTTATTGATAGTAATTTTATAACCCTTTTCAAGACACTATCAATTCCATTCAGTTGCTCTTTCAGGCCTTTTGTTATCTTTGATAGAATTACGTCATCGGAAAACTGCAATTTTTTTTGTTTAGGTCCGTGATCTTTAATTCCCATCCCAAATTTCTGTATGCACAGACTGAATAACATCAGGGAGAGTCTAAAACGCTATCACACTTCCTTCTCAACTACTGGTTCTCTTTCATTTCCTTCGACACTTATAACTATGTGATCTATTATATGTACAACCAGTCATTACGGAAAATACATTTTTCACCGCAAAAACAAGAACAATGCTGAATCCTAAAAGTAGATTTGTAGTGGGTTAACCTAATTTGGATACTCACCAAGGCTCCAAACACGTTCAATAACACAGCATAAGCTATAAATACACTTGAATAACGTCCAGAGTTAGCAGATTTTATGAAACTGCCGCCAGCTTTATATTCCCGATCATATTCCTTTAAGACATTTGGACAATAGTTTTAATCTTTCGAATGCGGGATTACGAATCACAACTTCGGATACAGAAAATTGCTAAGATTGCAGGAAAGAATGATTTATATAGTGCATGGTTTATTATTAGCAGGCTCGAGTCCTGCCTCGGGCATGGGTGTGTGTGATGTCCTTAGGTTAGTTAGGTTTAAGTAGTTCTAAGTTCTAGGGGACTGACGACCTTTAAGTGCCATAGTGCTCAGAGCCATTTGAACCATATTATTAACAAAGTAAGAGAAATGATAGCGACGAATTAGAGGAAATAAACGTCAGTATCAAGCAGATCTTGAAATCACTTTTGAATAGTATTCGGAGCTACTTTAGTTAACTGCAAGGAACTCGGCCTATAATCCAAGAGACAACTGGGGATAACTCTTGATACTACGAAAACTTTTGAAGAGCAAACATGTTAATACAGTTTCTTTAAAAGCTCTGACACAATAATATGAACGGTGACGACATATTAGATGAATGAAGTACGATTAAGAAATAGAAGGGCTCCTAGTTTGCTTTCAAGTCGTGAACGAATTAAAAGATAAAGCCTTCCTAATTGAACAGTAAAAATGTCAGAATATTTTATAAGGTTCATTATTCCGACAATTGTATGTACCTTTTACTGTTTTATGGCAGAGTTTAAGATCAAAAATAACCGATATCTTGGTCAGATGCATCGCAGTACAAAATGGAAATATACTATAACTCCCAAGGGATTGCCGGCCGGGGTGGCCGAGCGGTTCTAGGCGCTACAGTCTGGAACCGCGCGACCGCTACGGTCGCAGGTTCGAATCCTGCCTCGGGCATGGATGTGTGTGATGTCGTTAGGTTAGTTAGGTTTAAGTAGTTTTAAGTTCTAGGCGACTGATGACCTCAGAAGTTAAGTCCCATAGTGCTCAGAGCCATTTGAACAAGCCAAGGGATTCTGAAATTTCACAAAAAAGATTACTTGCAATTAATCACGCGGAACGTGTCACAGTTTTTCGAGACGGTTTTTTGGAAGATTATTTCACTAGAGCTTGTGAATAGACGTCACTACGCTCTTGATAAATGAATACTATTGAAATATTTCTGTTGCATACACTATACTGATGGCCACAGCAATGTACACTCATGCTCATAAATTAAGGTTAATGCTGATACATGATGAAACAACGCTCTGGTGGGCTGTTTGCGGGATTAAATCACCTCGGGGTATGACCATGTCCCCGAATTTGACCTGCGGTCGTCGCACGGTGGCGCTGGCAGCAGTCCACAAACGCAGAGGTGTGTTGGTGCATGTCAGAGTAAGGTGCAGCGAGTAAGTGTGCAGACGTTTTCAGACGTGCTAATGGTGACTGTGTGTTGGAATGGCTCAAACAACACATATTGATGACGTTATGAGGGGTAGAATACTAGGGCGACTGGAGGCTGGTCAAACACAGCAGGTAATAGCACGGGCCCTCCATATGCCACAAAGTGTAATCTCAAGATTATGGCAACGATTTCAGCAGACAGAAAACGTGTCCAGGTGCTACAGTACCGAACGTCCACAGTGTACAACACCACAAGGAGACCGATATCTCACCATCAGTGGCCGCAGACGGCCACGGAGTACTGCAAGTAGACTTGCTCGGGACCTTACCGCAGCCACTGTAACAGCTGTCTCCAGACACACAGTCTACAGACGACTGAACACACATGGTTTATTCGCGCGGAGACCTGCGAGGTGCATTCCACTGACCCCTGGTCAACGGAGAGCCCACAAAGACTGGTGTCAAGAACACAGTACATGGTCATCGGAACAGTGGTCCCAGGTTATGTTCATGGACGAGTCCAGGTATAGTCTGAACAGTGATTCTCACCGGGTTTTCATCTGGCGTGAACCAGGAACGAGATACCAACCCCTTAATGTTCTTGAAAGGGACTTGTATGGAGGTCGTGGTTTGATGGTGTGGGGTGGGATTATGATTGGTGCAAGCACACTCCTACATGTCTTTGACAGAGGAACTGTAACACGCCAGGTGTATCGGGACGTTATTTTGCACCAGTATGTCCGCCTTTTCAGGGGTGCAGTGCGTCCTACCTTCCTCATGATGGACGATAACGCACGGCCCCACCGAGCACGTCTGGGATGTTCTCGGTCGACGTATCGCTGCACGTCTTCAACCCCCTAGGACACTTCAGAAGCTCCTACAGGCACTGGTGCAACAATGGGAGGCTATACCCCAGAAGCTGCTCTACCACCTGACCCAGAGTGTGCCAACCTGTTGTACGGCGTGTGTACGTGTGCATGGTGATCATATCCCATGTTGATGTCAGGGTACATGCGCAGGAAACAGTGGCGTTTTGTAGCACATGTGTTTCGGGACGGTTTTCTCAACTTATCACCAATACCGTGGACTTACAGATCTGTATCGTGTGTGTTCCCTATGTGCCTATGCTATTAGCGCCAGTTTTGTGTAGTGCCACGTTGTGTGGCACCACATTCTGCAATTATCCTTAATTTATGAGCATGAGTGTACGTGGCAGACAGAGGAAAATTAGAAATAGCGTAATATATTTGAGAAATGTTGGTATTTTACTACGTATGTTAATGATTTCGAATATGTGAGGAAGCGCGTCTAGAAAGGGAGTAGACATTCCTCTACCTTAAAAGCATAGCAACGTTATTCCGGACACCAGTTACGTACACAGAACATAAAGGCTTTACTGACTAACGTTCCGGTCACCAAGCTCCTACCGGCGTCGCGCTGTCCACTAATGAACCTATTTTAAAGTACTTCCGTGCCGCTGAAGGCGCCACCGAAAGCTGGAGATGTCTCAGGGCCATAAATACGGCGGGGCAAGCCGGGGCGGTACGCTTTCGCTGTCACAGACGCTTAGCGCACAACTCGAGCGGCGGAACCAGTACGGCTGCGGTAATATTCAGTTAGGTCAGCGGCATTTCAGGTTTCCAGCTTGACGTCAGACGCGCCGCTTGGCGTAAGCTCAATGAGTCCTGCTCCGTGACGTAAAAACCGGTTTTATTACAGTACGCGCCGCATCTACAACGTCTGTTGTGACTCTTAAAGACACTTCGAATTTTTTTCTGAGATATCCATTAATCAGTACATTGAACGTCAATGCTTATTACTAATTTGCATGTCCTTTGCTATACATGACAGTGAGGATGTAACGTGTCACATACACTGAATATTATACAACATATTCAGAAAATATTTTTCCCCCCACTTTGCAGTCTATTCAGCCCTCTTAGTAGTTCTTCTAATGATTGTCAACAGTAATTCAGAAGAATGCTAATTGTGTGTTTTTTTTCTTGTTTCTTAGGATAACCGATGGTATAGTGTCGTAACTTTTAGCTCCCCGATTGCCAGAGGAGGTTGTGGGCAGGGAGCAGAGGAAGGAAATTTAGCACTAACAACAATGCAGCAACAGCCCGTGAGGGGGTTGAGGGGGGGGGGGGCGAAGAATTTAGAAATCCCCGCCGGCCTTCCGCAGTGCAGGCACCTTAACCTGGCCTTCACGTTTCCGTGAAAACAGATATCCTGTAAGGAAATAAATACGTCTTAAATGCTGTTTGTAATCGAAACGGAAATCGTCTTATGTACTGATATGTTTAAAAAAATCCTCATTGCAACAGTTACGTATACTTATTACAAGGAAAATGAACCGCACGAATTAGAGGAAAGTACAAAAGACGGTAACACAATAGACAACAGTGGCTACCTCACAAAGTACTGTCAGTTTGGTAAAGTTGGCTGCATGCCAAAAATAAATTACTATCAGCAGAAGTTAACATGCTGTACATGGTCGTGAAATAAGTCAGTACCTGACGACAGTATTTCAGGATTGATAGTGTTCTGTAAGTAAGACTGTATCAGAAACAGAGCATTCCAGCCATATTAATTGTCGTTTTCAGTGGTGTCCCTAAATTGGTCAGACGAATGCTAGAATGGCTCCTTAAACAGAGCAGAAATATTTCCTCTAACGTCCTTCTCTAATGAAGCTATGTACATACAGATAACGACAAAGATTAATACTGACTTTTTATTTTCAACAATCAATAGTACTATTTAATGGCATACGAGGAACAGATGACGAACACCAGACGTAAGTTTTCCCTTAGCCGTTAATACAATAGTCAGATGACCATTCTCAGGTACCTTACAAAATGACCGCTCACAAACCAAATATATCTTTCGCACGCGGACTCAGATTTTTTCTGATGGATTCTGGTATCGTTAGTTCTATTAGTAGAGTTCCAATCGCTGATCGAGGAGATCCAGCTTCGAACAGCATGGTGCGGTGTTCCAGTTGGACGCCAAAGGACGTCACTCACTTGGCTTCTCCGTCGAATCACTTAAGGAACAAAGAAGCAATAAAATCGACTCGCTGTTTTTCCTTTTACCCATGTGCGTTCTGGTGCTCCATATAAGCGAATTAATGCAGCTGCCCATCAGAAGGAATTTTCTGTGTCTTGTATGCTGCTTGGTAAGACTTCTTGATTGCGCTGGAAAGACTGTGATGCTCATTTTAGTCCATGCTTGTGACACACAAACCGGTCTGAAAGTAAAATAATCAATGATGATGGTTGGTATGCACTTAGATCATTCAGGTAGTTATTGTTTCATAACCACTTATTTTGACTTTCCTTTCGGAAGTGGCAGCTTCCTGTGACTGGCAACACTGAACAACTAACTGAGATAAGGATTCATATTGTGACATATTGCTTGCAGTAAATAAACTATTGTTGGATTGGATTTCTTTTCGTATTTCAAAGTTCAAAACAAAACAAAGGAGGCACGATACCAAGACAAAGACAAAGGCAGTACGTTTCGAAATACAATCGTTTCCAACAGTTATAAAATGATGACAAACACAAAAAACAATAAAGAAGACACGAAAGCTAATTGAAATAGTCATACTTTGCAGGAAAACAATCATTGCTTCAGTTTGTTTGCTCTTATAGCTAAGTTGTTAGTCTCCTATAAATCGAAGATGTCTACAGTGCTACAGACTAACAACTGTAGCTGTAAGAGCGATGGAAGGTGGAGGTGGTTAACAGTTTGTCATTCTGTCGTAGATAAATAACAACAATAATTTTTTGTAAACATCATTTTGGAATAAGTGAAGTTCAAATAGGGGGCCGAGTTCTACGTATTTATTGTTGTATATTCAAAGAAATAGATAAGAAATCCTAGCTGATGTTCACCGTAGGTAATATCATCGCGCAAAAAGCTTCGTGCATCTCAGGCGACCAGCTGCATGCTTTCTTCCAGCCGCTCGGCACAGGAAAGAGTGTTTGTAGTGATGCAGTACACACATCAACATGACAAAGGCCAAAACAAAGGAGAACCGCTCTCTCTCTAGTCATGAATTAGCAGAAGAATTCTGTCCCAAGAGTCATATAGTTGGAAGCAACTACAAGAAAGGCTAGTCAGGACAGCTTAAAAAACAACTCCAGTAACAAATCCGAATAAACATCCAATGTGGTCCTGCGAATGTGATGTAGTTTTCATAGTTTCGATGCTAAGGCAGCTTGCGTGACAGAAATGGAATTCATAGAATAACCAAGATAACAGGCCGAAAATCCTCGCACAAGAACACACGCTGCTAAAACTATCCGTGGGTTAATACGTACTTTCGACAAGAAATAAATAGTACAGATTGAGGAAGACTTCATGAAGTACAGTATCCGAAACTTATATAACACTTTTCACGAAAATCATAGCAAGTGCAATCACCCAAGCCTGTTCTTCAAGGGCCCCGATAGAAAAGTTGCCAATAATAATAACTACCATACCACAGCGAATTATTTCGAATTCTTCCTTCAGCAACTGGCTTCCATCATGATTCATTTACCCCTGAAGAGAAAAAAATTAGACTATCACACACTGACGTAAGAAAATCAAGGCACCAGCGAATGATCGATACTTGCAACCACACAGGGAACTAGCCTATCGATAAAATGGGATAATCCGCAGAATTTTGGAAAATTATAAACTTCCACGTAGCTGGTCATTCGCACTTACAAGACAGCGTAACGCAGCAAATGACTGATATTAGCTTTTGTAATACAGAGAACAGTTATGTACTAACCGCACTTTTGGAAATAGGAAACATTCCACGTTTTGGCCCTAAATGCCCCCATTGGGCCCGTCCGAGCGCCGTGTCACTCTCCATCAATCACGCCATTGAATGCGGCACGGAGATGCATGTGCTCAGAACACTGGTCTCCCGGTCGTTGTCGGGTTTCTTTAACTCGGAACCGCAGCTACACGCCACGTGTGCGTGCGACAGGCATAACAGCGCACCAGTTCAGTCGAAAGAAATAGAAACACCTTTTCTATCCCCTTACGCTGCCTGTAAGCAGTTATAAGAAATACAAGTTGAGCATTTTAAGGTAGGACTATCCTGTCAGCTCTTCAAAGGATGCGCCAGCAGGTGTTGGTTGCACGATTTGGTTTCTGCAATGTAAGACAGATTGCGCTAATGCTTGGGTACCATCCTAGACAGGTGTTCGTAATTCGTAAGAGATGTCACCATTAACAAGTGCGCAATAGTTGTTGACAAGACTATACTGACGTTTGTAAAGTAAGTGTGTTTGCAACGTACTCGTCGTTACGCGACTTCGAGTACTTTTCCTGAAGACATTTTATCCTCCATGAGGCATGCTGTTGGATTTTTCTTATGTAGTCAGTATTCTTTTCTACATGAAGGTTTAACTCTCTTGGAAATGAAATGTGAAATGATGTATGGCATTGTTGGCTGGGAGGCCCCTTCGGGGGAGTTCGGCCGCCGTATTGCAAGTCCTTTTTATGTGACGCCACATCAGCGACTGGCGATTCAATGATGATGGACACACAACACCCAGTCCCCTGCCAGGAATCGAACCCGAGCCCCTGTGTGGTAGGCGGTAACGCTACCGCTATGCTGCGGAGGCGGACGTTTAATTCTCTTACCAACAATGAACGGCAAAAATGAAAATAGATCAGGAGACTAGGGAGAAAGTAGCGAATTTGGACTGCAATGCCACTAGAGGAAATACAGTACAGCGGATGTGAATAAGTAGACAATTTCCAGAATCGCGTATCGATGGCCATTCGCTCTTTTCTGCGAACATCTCCATATTGCTGGGTAAATTAGATGTAATGAGATTCAAAATCCCTGATAATAATAACAAAAGATGATTTTTTCAAAATCTTTCTCTTGGTATAGCGGGAGAACATCTGACGCAAACATAAGCCTCGATCGCTTCCCAACGACACTGACTGCTTTTTGAATGGGACAGGAGTGAAGGAGCGTAGGTCTGGCAAACGGAAAGATCTATAATTAGTTACATATGTGCCAGGAATAAAGTAACAGAACAAAAATATGTGTGTGCAATGCAGTAAGAACGTTTGCAAGAAAGATAACACCATGGAGCACAAAATGTGCCCAAATGAATGAAGTAGATGGAAGCCGATTACTTAATTAATCATTCATCTCACGTGATTTGTAAACGTTGTACCTTTAATCAAAAGCAGTCAACTGTCTATATAGGACTTCACTCTATCTAGGATACAAAATTTCTCAATGAGAATGATAAATGACCTAATCCACTAATTGTGACCTAAAAGTCGCAAGGTATCTCGACCCATGAAAATTTGAAGTGCGTCCACCGAAATGTTAAGATGTCATACTGCGACTTGCAGTGGAGTGTACGCTGTGACGTCCCATAGTGCTCAGAGCCATTTGTACGCTGTGACGAATATCTCTGACAAGTTCGACACTAAGTTTTAAGTGACACAATACCGTACTTACATTATTTCATCAAAATCACGTGATATACGAGGGTGAGTCAAATGAAAACCTTAGATATTATGTAAATAATATTTATTGTGCAGGAGTGGTACAAAGCTGTATCACTTTCCAACATTATCTCCCTCACGCTCAATGCAAGTCATCCAGCGCTTACAAAGCGCATAAATTCCTTTAGAAAAAAATTCTTTTGGTAGTCCGCGCAACCACTCATGCACCGCGTAGCGTACCTCTTCATCAGAACTGAACTTCTTTCCTCCCATTGAGTCTTTGAGTGGTCCAAACATATGAAAATCACTTGGGGCAAGGTCTGGTGAGTATGGTGGATGAGGAAGACACTCAAAATGCAGGTCTGTGATTGTTGCAACTGTTGTACGGGCTGTGTGGGGCCTTGCATTGTTATGTCGCAAAAGGACACCTGCTGACAGCAATCAACGTCGCTTTGATTTGATTGCAGGCCGCAGATGATTTTTTAGGAGATCTGTGTATGGTGCACTGGTGACAGTGGTCCCTCTAGGCATGTAATGCTCCAAAATGACGCCTTTTTCGTCCCAAAAGAGAGTCAGCATAACCTTCCCTTCTGATGTTTCTGTTCGAAACTTCTTTGGTTTTGGTGATGAGGAATGGCGCCATTCCTTTCTCGCTCTCTTCGTTTCCAGTTGGTGGAAGTGAATCCAAGTTTTGTTCCCAGTAACGATTCTTGCAAGAAAGCCATCACCTTCTCGTTCAAAGCGCCGAAGAAGTTCTTCACAAGCATCAACACGTCGTTCTCTCATTTCAGGAGTCATCTGCCGTGGCACCCATCTTGCAGACACTTTTTGAAACTGGAACACATCATACACAATGTGGTGTGCTGACCCACGACTAATTTGTAAACATGCTGCAATGTCATTCAGTGTCACTCGACGGTTTTGCTTCACTATGGCTTCAACTGCTGCAATGTTCTGTGGAGTCACAACTCGTTGTGCCTGATCTGGACGAGGAGCATCTTTCACTGAAGTCACACCATTTGCGAACTTCCTACTCCATTCGTAGACTTGCTGCTGTGACAAACATGCATCGCCGTACTGAACCTTGATTTTTCGATGAATTTCAATAGGTTTCACACCTTCACTACGCAAAAACCGAACAACAGAACACTGTTCTTCCCTGGTGCAAATCCCAAGTGTGGCGACCAACTTTATACTGATACTGGGACGATATGTGTGCATGTGCACTATATTGCCACCTACAGGCCATTCTGCACGCTGTTTGTAGCACGCTTACCAACTTACAGGATAACGGCGCCAAATTTTAAATTTGTTATTACAAATTTAAGGTTTTCATTTGACTCACCCTCATAAGATCTCTGTACAATAATAATAAAAGATTGTGCAATAACACACCATAAAATACAGTAAGTCTTGCTGGAACTGTTCCAGAACACAATAATAAACGCTTTGGCTGTAAAGTGCTACTACGAGATTGGAAGTTTGGCACAGCAGAGGATGCCGTGGCGGGCGGTATCAAACCACACAGACTTCCCCAGTAAAAGTGTCACTTACTTCTTTTGGAACATAACGAAGGCGTCCTGCTCGAGGTCCGTCAGGTCGATGGTCTTGCCGAGCCGGATGACGTCGGGATGCTTGCGCACCATGAGCCAGCCGATGTGCGAGAAGAAGAAGCCCCTGGTGGCGTTGTGCGGGTCGGCGTCCGTGTCGCTGTACTTATGGTGCTGCCGGTGGTCGCGCACCCAGATGTACAGACAGTTCTGCAAACGCACACACGCGCCCTCAGACTCCGGCTCTGCAGGCCACAAAAGCACTTGCTACATCTAGTAAGCTAAAACTAAACTAGACTCAGCCCGAACAAGACATGAAGGCCCAACGGAGCCGACCGGTCGCCGTGTCATCCTCAGTCCACAGGCATCACTGGATACGGATATGGAGGGGCAAGTGGTCAGCACACCGCTCTCCCGGCAGTATTTCAGTTTACAAGACCGGAACAGCTGCATCTCAGTCAAGTAGCTACTTAGCGTGCCTTACAAGGGCTGAGTGTACCCTGCTTACCAACAGCACTCCGCAGACCGGATGGTCACTCGTCCAAGTGCTACCCCAGCGCAGCGCTCAACTTCGGTGATCTGACGGGAACCGGTGTTACCACTGCTGCAAGGCCCTTGGCGCACATTTAATAAGCAACTTCTGCAATTCTTCTACGTCAGCAAAATTTCTTTGCCGCTCCGAATTTCGCCATGTAGTTGTTCCTCTCTGTAGCCCCAATTTCAAGTGAACCACTCCTGAATACAGGGGCAAATATCACAGCGTCCTCCTTGAATGTTTTTTTTCAGTATGCTTTGCCTGAAGCACTAGCTCATTACCCAGCGTCGCCTGATTGTTTATTTCCATGACACCCCTTTCTCACTCATATCTTGGCAGTAATGTTGAAATATTGGGCGGACTATCACCAACCAGACAAAGATACAGAAGGCGTTTGGATATGACATTACTATGTCATTTTCGTTTGTTTCTCAAGTAATCACCTTCCAAACACTGCCCGCACTCCCACACAAGAGTCTTAGCCAAGTCCTACCCCAGTGTTTCTACAAATTGTAACTGACTAATGGTGGAAATTGTTTCATCCCTAACATCGTGCATTAACAGTGTGTTTGAAAGTATTTGTGATGAAAGTCCAGGGGTGATAGGCCTCGTCATGGGGAACATCTTCTGTTAGAGAGAAAATGTTCACCGACGCTTTCCAGTAACGCTAGGCGTCCTTTAATATTCAAAAGGACTGTTGTTGTTGTGGTCTTCAGTAATGAGACGGTTTGATGCAGCTCTCCCTGCAGCCTACATCCTTTAGAATCTGCTTAGTGTATTCATCTCTTGGCCTCCCTCTACGATTTTTACCCTCCACGCTGCCCTCCAATCCTAAATTGGTGATCCCTCGATGTCTCAGAACATGTCCTACCAACCGATCCCTTCTTCTAGTCAAGTTGAGCCACATGCTCCTCTTCTCCCCAATTCTATTCAGTACCTCCTCATTAGTTATGTGATCTACTCATCTAATCTTCAGCATTCTTCTGTAGCACCACATTTCGAAAGCTTCTATTCTCTTCTTGTCTAAACTATTTATCGTCCACGTTTCATTTCCATACATGGCTACACTCCATACAAATACTTTCAGAAACGACTTCCTGACACTTAAATCTATACTGGATGTTAAAAAATTTTTCTTCTTCAGAAACGCTTTTCTTGCCATTGCCAGTCTACATTTTATATCCTCTCTACTTCGACCATCATCAGTTATTTTGCTACACAAATAGCAAAACTCCTTTACTACTTTAAGTGTCTCATTTCCTAATCTAATTCCCTCAGCATCACCCGATTTAATTCGCCTACATTCCATTATCCTCGTTTTGCTTTTGTTGATGTTCATCTTATACCCTCCTTTCAAGACACTGTCCATTCCGTTCAACTGCTCTTCCAAGTCCTTTGCTGTCTCTGACAGAATTACAATGTCATCGGCGAACCTCAAAGTTTTTATTTCTTCTCCATGGATTTTAATACCTACTCCGAATTTTTCTTTTGTTTCCTTTATTGCTTGCTCAATATACAGATTGAATCGCATCGGGGATAGGCTACAACCATGTTTCACTCCCTTCCCAACCACTGCTTCCCTTTCATGCCCCTCGACTCTTATAACTGCCATCTGCTTTCTGTACAAATTGTAAATAGCCTTTCGCTCCCTGTATTTTACCCCTGCCACCTTCAGAATTTGAAAGAGAGTATTCGAATCAACATTGTCAAAGGCTTACTCTAAGTCTACAAATGCTAGAAACGTAGGTTTGCCTTTAGTTAATCTTTCTTCTAAGATAAGTCATAGGGTCAGAATTCCTCACGTGTTCCAGTGTTTCTACGGAATCCAAACTCATCTTCCCCGAGGTCGGCTTCTATCAGTTTTTCCATTCGTCTGTAAAGAATTCGCGTTAGTATTTTGCAGCTGTGACTTATTACACTGATAATTCGGTAATTTTCACATCTGTCAACACCTGCTTTCTTTGGGATTGGAATCATTATATTGTTCTTGAAGTCTGAGGGAATTTCGCCTGTCTCATACATCTTGCTGGCTAGATGGTAGAGTTTTGTTAGGCCTGGCTCTCCCAAGGCTTCTAATGGAATGTTGTCTACTCTGGGGGCCTTTTTTCGACTCAGGTCTTTCAGCGCTCTATCAAACTCTTCACGCAGTATCATATCTCCCATTTCATCTTCATCTACATCCTCTTCCATTTCCATAATTTTGTCCTCAACTACATCGCCCTTGTATAGGCCCTCTATATATTCCTTCCACCTTTCTGCTTTCCCTTCTTTGCTTAGAACTGGGTCTCCATCTGAGCTCTTCTTATTCATACAAGTGGTTCTTTTTTCTCCAAAGGTTTCTTTAATTTTCCTTTAGGCAGTATCTATCTTACCCCTAGTGAGATAAGCCTCTACATCCTTACATTTGTGCTCTAGCCATCCATGCTTAGTCATTTTGCACTTCCTGTCGATCTCATTTTTGAGACATTTGTATTCCTTTTACCTGCTTCATTTACTGCATTTTTATATTTTCTCCTTTCACCCATTAAATTCAATATTTCTTCTGTAACCCAAAGGTTTCTACCAGCCCTCGTCTTTTTATGTACTCGATCCTCTGCTGCCTTCACTACTTCATCCCTCAAAGCTACCCATTCTTCTTCTACTGTATTTCTTTCCCCCATTCTTGTCAATTGTCCCCTGAAACTCTCGACAACCTCTGGTTCTTTCAGTTTATCCAGGTCCCATCTCCTTAAATTCCCATCTTTTTGCAGTTTCTTCAGTTTTAATCTACAGTTCATAACCAATAGATTGTGGTCAGAGTCCACATCTGCCTCTGGAAATGTCTTACAATTTAAAACCTGGTTCCTAAATCTCGGTCTTACCATTACATAATGTATCTGATACCTTTTAGTATCTCCAGGGTTCTACCATGTAGACAACCTTCTTTCAAGATTCTTGAACCAAGTGTTAGCTATGATTCAGTTATGCTCTGTGCACAATTCTACTAGGCGGCTTCCTTTTTCATTTCTTAGCCCCAGTCCATATTCACCTACTATGTTTCCTTCTCTCCCTTTTCCTACTCTCGAATTCCAGTCACCCATGACTACTAAATTTTCGACTCCCTTCACTACCTGAATAATTTCTTTTATCTCAACATACATTTCATCAATTTCTTCGTCATCTGCAGAATTAGTTGGCATATAAACTTGTACTACTGTAGTAGGCGTGGGCTTCGTGTCTATCTTGGCCACAATAATGCGTTCACTATGCTGTTTGTAGTAGCTTACCCGTACTCCTATTTTTTATTCATTATGATACCTACTCCTGCATTACCCCTATTTGATTTTGTATTTATAACCCTGTATTCACCTGACCAAAAGTCTTGTTCCTCCTGCCACCGAACTTCACTAATTCCCACTATATCTAACGTATCCGTTTCCCTTTTTAAATTTTCTAACCTAACTGCCAGATTAAGGGATCTGACATTCCACGCTCCGATCCGTAGAACGCCAGTTTTCTTTCTCCTTATAACGACGTCCTCTTGAGTAGTCCCCGCCCGGAGATCCGAATGGGGGACTATTTTACCTCCCGAATATTTTACCCAAGAGGGCGCCATCATCATTTAATCATACAGTAAAGCTGCATGCCCTCGGGAAAAATTACGGCTGTATTTTCCCCTTGCTTTAAGCCGTTCGCAGTACCAGAACAGCAAGGCCATTTTGGTTAGTGTTACAAGGCCAGATCTGTCAATCATCCAGACTGTCGCCCCTGCAACTACTGAAAAGGCTGCTGCCCCTCTCCAGGGACCACTCGTTTGTCTGGCCTCTCTACAGATACCCCTCCGTTGTGGTTGCACCTACGGTACGGCTATCTGTATCGTTGAGGCACGCAAGCCTCCCCACCAACGGCAAGGTCCATGATTCATGATGGAGTGAGGGGGGGGGGGCAAAAGGACTAGGAAGACGAAATTTCACCGAACTAGCAGGGTTTACTAACCAGGTATTGAGCTACTAAGATCACCAGTAAACTGATAGTGAGACACAGTGATTTTCAAGAAGGAAATAGTAAGAAAAATTGGTTCTAAGTGAAGAAAGATAGTTTAGAAACGAATCAGGAGCTTGGATTTTGCTCGGCCTACCGCACCTACTGCATGACAGGCAACACAAACTGCATACGAACGCTGCAGAATGTCTACACCGTACTGCCTCTCAGTAAATGGTCAGCAAACACTTTGTCTCTAACAAAAGTTGTCAGCCATGAGGCGATCTATCGCCGTTCGATTTTGTTAAATTTGAAACACCCTTTATACACGAGGTCTGAAAATAAAGTAATGGCAACGCAGTATTTAATAAGCTATCACATACAGCTCCATTACATTTCGTCAGTGTAGTTAACTGCAAAGTCTGTTGCCTTTGGTCAGATGTCGGAAAGTCGTTGGGAACCATTGGCAAGATGTACACTGTTGACTGACAGCGACAAAGCGCCCTACTGCGAGGAGCACATGCAACGTCAGGCTTCGGAGGGGTTTCTTCGCGGAGTCAGATCCAAGTCACAAGAACTCATTTGCGGTGTGTACTGAAGGTGTTGCTAGATTTCCCAGTGACCCGCTGCAATAAGAGTTTGACATTGTTTGCGAAATGAGAACACGACAGGGCGGTCGTCTCGCAACAAACGTGGACGTTTGTGCCGCATATGTCGCTCCAGATGTCGACAGTAGTAGTCACTGTTGCTGATCTGTCCCTCAGGCACAACATGTGTATCAAAAACACCATCTGAGTCGTATGCCACAATCAGCATAAGCTTCACCCGACTGGGTTTCTAATGAAATTTCTACAGACGTCGCTGACCTGGGTGATGTCATTAATTCGACTGACACAGGGCTCGCAAGTTCGTTCCCAAGTCTCATCAAGGAGTGACAGCACGTTGCAGAAATGCGTCGATTTGTTGCGGCATCTCTCAAGATGGATGCCAGTCAGTGATACCAGTACCGTTTCCGTATGTCGGTGAATCGATGTGGAACCCAAAGAGACGTAATTTTTCCTTATGTTAAGACATTTCGCCAGTAAGTGCCACACCGTTTGATCACTTAGCCCAACCTCTACTAGCCGGTTGGGGTGGCCGAGCGGTTCTAGGCGCTACAGTCTGGAACCGCGCGACCGCTACGGTCGCAGGTTCGAATCCTGCCTCGGGCATGGATGTGTGTGATGTCCTTAGGTTAGTTAGGTTTAAGTAGTTCTAAGTTCTAGGGGGCTGATGACCTCAGCAGTTAAGTCCCATAGTGCTCAGAGCCATTTGAACCATTTGAACCAACCTCTACTGTTAATAACTGGCCAGTCCATCGATGGTCTAAGGAAACGAGACCACTCATGTTGACAGCCTGGCTTGAGGAATGAACAGCCGGCCCCCGCGGGGCAAAGCTGGAGTCTCATTCCAACCCGCACGGAACGCCTTGGTCCATCGTGCAATCATCCTATGCTGCAATGCATTCTTGCCACTGGTTCCAAGAAAGTCTAGAGAACATTCTGACACTTCAACGCAAAACAGCAACAACATTCCCAAATGGATGCCCCCCAAGCAACATATCGACTACAGCGCCACCTGATCCTATTTGCGCACGCTCGATCTCCTGCAGGAGGATAGGGATAACGCACCCCTAGCAGTGGGGGTGCGGGTTGCATCTATGTACCTGAGTGGTGATAGGCAGATTGTTAACATCATTCTTCACTCACGGAGGGTCTCGTGCAGATTAGTGTTGAGGTTCAAAAATGGTTCAAGTGGCTCTGAGCACTATGGGACTTATAGGTGGGTAGTTGCACCAATTCTTCAGTTTACCAGTCTGTCTAGATGGAAGACGACGTCAACTTGGTACATTCAACAAGAGTGTAAACAGAAAGCATCCCCCACACGTGTAAACATCTTACCCTCATAATGTAATCTCAGAATAACAGTGAGTTCAGAAAAAACTCAATAGCCACCGTACATGGCGACATTATGAGATTCGCTCTGTACCATGTGTTACACACAGTTAGGATTCTTTGCGGAACATCAGAACGTCATTGGACAGGGGAGTGACAAAGAGAAACTAACGATGTAAGATGCGTAAGTTACAAGCATCCGTTTTATGTCAGTGGGTTGGTGAGACGATTCTGGAATTTACTTTTATAATCGAAAGGGAACACACAATTTGTGTGTCTATTTGATTCTCTTGCGGCGGGTATAGAAGTACTGTCGTTAATGTTATTTAAGGATTTTTCGCATTGCTATCTCTGTGGGACATGGAAGCTACAAGATTCACTCTTTAAGTACTACAATATTCTTGTACGCAAGGCAGTGATGTATTCCGAAGCTTCGTGCCACTTCCCTACAGCAGATGAGAAATTGCATCGTTTATAGGAAATCGAATCTTATTATCTGTGGGCTAATTTTACCTCAGATTCGGTCTGTACCATGTGTTACACACAGTCAGGATTCTTTGCTGAACATCAGAACATGTAATTGCCTTTCTGTCCCTGATTTTTAAGTCTTGAGGGCTTACACTTGCAACAGATTTCCAGTAATTTTTATACGTTTCTGTCATTTCTGAAAAGACACTGATTGTAGTAATGACAGACAACGAACCAAGTATAAATTCCGATTTACAAGCGAAGGCATGTCCTTCGGATTTATCGCGTGAGACTTCGAATATTTGCCTTATCGCCGCGCGGAGTGACCACGCGGTTTTAGGCGCCATGTCACGGATTGCGCGGGCCCTCCCGCCGGAGGTTCGGGTCCTCCCTCGGGCATGGGTGTGTGTGTGTTGTTCTTAGCATAAGTTAGATTAAGTAGTTTGTAAGTCTGGGGACCGATGATCTCAGCAGTTTGGTCCCTTTTGTCTAACCAGTCCTCGAAACCATCTCTTATATTCAAACTCGGTTTTTA
Organism: Schistocerca serialis cubense; assembly: GCF_023864345.2. Taxonomy (NCBI): domain Eukaryota; kingdom Metazoa; phylum Arthropoda; class Insecta; order Orthoptera; family Acrididae; genus Schistocerca; species Schistocerca serialis. The sequence continues at coordinate 626,638,979 of NC_064642.1, read as the reverse complement.
ATTTTTTATTACATCATAATCAGAGAGCGAAATTTACAATTCACTGTTTTCAAGTCATCTTAACTTCCTGCCTCGGAAAATAAAGGAAACGATTAATCGTAAAGTTCGTACAAAGAACTCCAAATTTCTGTTTCAGAATATGACTTGAATATCTTCCCCCTGAACTATCATATAGCAACAATCATGTATGGCTGTGTTGTGAATTTCCCTTCGACTATTATATTGCATTTTGTGGCACAATAGATTATCATTCATACATTTAAACTGAAGTTCACTTTTAATTAAACTGTTAAACAATACAGAATCAATTTATTCTGGCGAGTGATCTTAATATCTTTAAAAATTTTCTGAGAACCTGTTACTAGATGTCATAAGTAATATTATAAAGTGGTGAGAAGCATTAGTTGTACCGGGCAAATGGGGACTTATATTTTAATGTCGCAAGTTCTGGGAAAGTATAATGCAGCCACATAAGGAACTTCACACAGTAACCAGTGACCAATTTTTAAATACTTCTCCAGTGTCTAGAAGCACTGCTTCGGATCAAAGAAGGAAATCGAAAGAGTTTAAAAACTTTTTGCTAGATTTTTAAACGACAAATTTTTAAACGACAAATTTTTAAACGGGTGTAGTCAGTTCCAGAGATGATCACTCAGCTTTAATGGGAATCGCTGGTGAAATACGAACTACTCGCAAGACACTCGTACATGTATAAAATACCTACCATAACAAAGGGTAGGCAAAATAAAACAGTCCTAGAATATATTTCATGCACATATACTCCCAAGGCAAATGATATAAGTTGGATTTCATGCCTTAAGGTATATAAATTATTTTCAGGAACAGTTTCATTTTGGCGACCCTGTACAAATACTCTAAATTTTTTACTTCCATTGCATTTCCTCTGGAATGAACGTAATGAAAGGTAAAAGGAGGTTAAGGTGATTGCAAGGACATGTAGACAATCAATTTATGCACTTCATTAGCGAGTAGAAAAGGAGGAAGATAGGGGCAAGTAATAGTGCGTGCAGAACATAGTGATACGGAGTAGATTTAGATATGTGAGTGTATTAAGTTCATAATCATCATTTATCCAGATGAGTTACCAAATACCAAAAAATTGCGATATGATTTTGATTGTCAACAGAATAATCTCTCATTCTTTCACTTTCATTTTGATTCACTTCCCACTTTCATGTCTTGACGGGGAATTACTAAGAAAATTACAGAAATTAGCCTTGCAATGGAAACTTGTTGAACAGCATATTGAGGTAATTAGAACTGTCATCAACCTGAAGGCTGGTTTAAACAGTACATTACTTTAGAAGGTATGGTTTTTTAGAAATATTATTTCCTGGCGGATATCACCAAGTATATACATTAATGGAAAACAGAATCACAACATCAAGTAGGAGTTCTACGACATGAACAAAAGTTGGTAGCCGTGTTTCTACGCCTGAAATACGATGTTTACTCAGATTTCACGCCAGACGCCTAAGATTGGCGCTAGTTGCTCCTGTATCAGGGTGCAAATCAGACTTGCTTTAAATACAAGATGTAACGATTATGCGTTAACTACCTTTGAGATTGGACTTGGTACAATGGAAACGTCGTGTAGCTAGGGCCTCCCGTCGGGTAGACCGTTCGCCTGGTGCAGGTCTTTCGATTTGACGCCACTTCGGGGACCTGCATGTCGATGGGGATGAAATGATGATGATTACGACAACACAACACCCAGTCCCTGAGCGGAGAAAATTTTCGACCCAGCCGGGAATCGAACCCGGGCCCTTAGGATTGACAGTCTGTCACGCTGACCACTCAGCTACCGGGGCGGACATTGGTGAGACGATATTACTCCAGAATGCCTGTAAGACGACAAAGATGCTATTGTCAACACATCACTGAGTCTGTACGACACCATATAATAGGGCTACGGGAAGCTGGATTTTCCTTCCGCGATACTGCAGAACGACTTGGCAAGGGTGTAGCCACTGTACGTGATTGCTGGCAGCGCTGGTCACGAGAACGTGTATAATACGATTGCAAGAAGGCCGGGCCCCGGATGGCCACGTAGCACTATGTGTAGCACGTAGCACGTAGCACGTAGCACGTCATGTTCGGGTTATGGCACTGTCGCATCGTAGTGCACCTGCAGTAGCAATCTGAGTAGCAGTTCGCACCACAGTGACAAAACGAATTGTTACAAATGGTTACTTCAAGGACAGCTCCGAGCCAGACGCCCTGCACCGGGCATTCCACTGACACCAGACCACAGTCGCCTGGTACTTCAGTGGTGTCAAGCGAGAGTTCGTCTGATTGCAAAATGAAGGTCTTTTACCTTTTCTGATGAAAGCTGGTTCTGTATCGGTGCCAGTGATGGTCGTGTGTTGGTTAGAAGGAGGCCCGTCTGCACGCTAGAAGCGATGGACTTACCCTTGGACCTATAATTTGGTGTGCGATTTCGTATGACAACAGGAGCAATCTCGTGGTTATCCCCTGCACCCTGTACGTCAATCTGGTAAGTCGACCTGTTATACTGCCATTCATGAACAGCATTTCAGGGAGTATTTTCCAACAGAATAACGCTCGCCCACATACCGCTGTTGTAACCCAACATGCTCTACAGAGTATCGACATGTTGCCTTGGCCTGCTCGATCACCAAATCTGTCTCCAATCGAGTACATATTGGACACCATACACAAACAGCGTTAATAGTCCCTATATTGACCGACCAAGTGCAACAGGTATGGAACTCCACCCCACAAATTGACATCCGGCACCTGTGCAGCACAATGCATGTACTTTTGCATGCTTGCATCAACACTCTTGCGGTTACACCCGTTATTAAGGTACCAACATTCCACACTTGCAATGGGTTATCTCGCGCTTACATTAATCTGTGATCTTGCAATGTTAATCACTTAAATATGGTGCCTACACAAACGTATTACCGCAATTTTATTAATCTCCATTAATTATTTTTTTGTTTTACTATTATTTCCGTCGGTGTATTTTAAGAAATGCATAACATGAACGCCGACTCGTACTTTATTCACCAACTGTTTCAATTAAATTCAAACAGTACAGACCCAGAACGTAACGACTGTCTGAGAATCAGGCGCTGATAGATTCGAAATAAAAAAAAATATTTTTATATGTTGATTGGAATTGATCAGCCCTTGCTTTTCACTCAGTCATTGTATATTGAATCTATACTGTTTGAATTCAATTATGTCTCTTGTGTTTTTGTAATATTTCTGACATATAGTGTTGGATTTGTAATAGCATTTTGAGTATCCTGTGCATGGTCTTGGACTGAAACCGGTTGGTGAACAAAACGTAATACGAGTCAGCAGTCGTGTTATTCATTTCTGAAAAAAAGGAATTTTTGTTGTTGTTGGTAGTATGCTTTGCCTTCCGCCGACCTTCGCACTGACTTATCCAGCCAGTTACAGGAATACATACTGCTTAATATGGTTCGAAACACGGTGTGTTTCGTATTTCTCGCGTTAGCAAATATTGCTGGAGATGAAAGAAATGGTAAATTTCAGGCCGAGGACTTGCCAGGGATCGAAGTTGAGACCTTTGTAGTCATAGGTCATAGGCTGGCAATTTACTATTTTTTTTTGTTTCTTTTTGCTTTTTTCGCTACCCTCTTTTTTCCTAGTACTCAGCGATTGAGCCTATGACAGTGAACATACACACTGAAGATCAAAAGATCCTAGGACACCTGCCTAAAATCGAGTAAGGCCCGCGCGAGGACGCAGAAGTGCGGCAACACTACGTGGCATGGACTCGACTACTGTCTGAAGTAGTGCTGAATCCTGCAGACCTGTCCACAAATCCGTAACAGTACTAGGGAGTGGAGATCACTTTTGAACAACACGGTGAAAGGCATCCTAGATACGCTCCTTAATGTTCACGTCTAGGGAGTTTGGTGGCAGCGGAACTGTTTAAACTCAGAAGAGTGTTCCTGGAACCACTCTGTAGCAATTTTGGACATGTGGGACATTGCATTGTCCTGCTGGAATTGCCCAAGTCCGTCGGAGTGCGCAATGGACATGAATGGGTGCAGGTGCTCATACAGGATTCTTAAGTACGTGTCACCTGTCAGAGTCATATTTAGACGTAATAGGGATCCCATATCACTCCAACTGAGCACGCTCCACGCCATTACGGAGCCTCCACCAGCTTGAACAGTCCCCAGCTGGCACGCAGGTTCCATGGACTCATGAGGTTGTCTCCATACCCATACATGTTTATGCGCTCGATACAACTTGAAACGAGACTCATTCCGAGGAGGCAACATGTATCCAGTCATTAACAGTCCAATGTCGGTGTTGACGGGCCCAGGTGAGACGTAAAGCTTTGTGTCGCGCGGTTATCAAGGGTGCACGAGTGGGCCTTCGGCTCCGAAAGCCTATGTCGACGTCGTTGAATGGTTCGGACGCTGACACTTGTTGATGGCCCAGCATTGAAATGAGGAGCAGTTTGCGAGAGGGTTGCGCTTTTGTGATGTTGAACGATTCTCTTTAGTCGTCGTTGGTTCCGCTCTTGCAGGATCAATTTCCGGCGGCAGCGATGTTTTACCAGATTCCTGATATTCACGGAACACTCGTAAAATTGTCGTACGGGAAAATCCCCACTCCATCGCTACCTCGGAGATGCTGTGTCCCATCGCCCGTGCGCCGCCTATAGCACCACGTTCAAACTCACTTAAATCTTGATAACCCGCCACTGTAGCAGCAGTAACCAATCTAACAACTGAGCCAGACACCTGTTGTCTTATATAGGCCCTGGCGACCACAGTGACGTATTCTGCCTGTCTACATACAGTGGCGGTCGAAATAATAGAGCCACCTCTATTGACGAGATTAAGAACTAGGATATCTATTAGTTCGCGAAATCGCCACGAGTGCCGTGTTGTCAGTCCCTTGTAGACAACATCAGGGAAGACGTTGCTGCTATCTTTAGTCGTCCGAAAGGAAGCGTTTGAGCTAGACGTGTGAAAAGAGGCATAAAGGTAAGAATCTTATGGGTCAAAATAATAGAGCCGCTTTACACATGTGCCTTTAAATTGATTTTTATGCAGTTGTTTTGTATGTAAATTGACGTGTGGTTTTGTTTACATTCGTCTAGATGGGCAGAGCAAAGCATACCAGTGAAGATGAGCGTATAGTAATGTTCCGGATGTTCAAAAGTGGGATGTCCATGAATAAAATAGCCAATGTCTTGCACGTTTCGCGAAAACGAGTCCAGAACGCCATGAGACGGTCAAAACAAACAAAGCCGCAGGTGGAGAACAGGGGGCGACCTCGTGTAACTACTCCTCGCGTAGACAGACTCATCACTAGGGAAGTGAAGAAAGACCCATTTTTGTCAACACCACGACTGAAAGCCATTTTGTTTAGCGACGAACATGATGTTCAACCATCAACCTCAACGATTCAAAGACGACTGAGATCTGCAAAATTGAATGGGCGCATTGCAAGAAAGAAGCCACATGTTTCACAAGCTAATGTTCGGAAAAGGTTAGCCTTTGCCCGGAGAAATGAACAAAAACCTAATACTTGGTGGAGGAACATCCTTTGGTCCGATGAATCCAAGTTTAATAGGTTTGCCTCAGACGGAAAAGTCTATGTGCGCCGCCCACCAAACCAGGAATTTAATCCCAAGTACACTTTAAAAACTGTGAAATACGGTGGCGGAAGTGTTATGGTATGGGGATGTTTTTCGTGGTACGGCATTGGTCCAATACACCGTATCAACGGCATAATGAACGCAGAAATGTACAAAGACATCTTGGCAAATGTGATGCTGCCTTATGCTGAAGAGGAAATGCCGCTGAAATGGAAATTTCAGCACGATAACGATCCAAAGCATACTGCAAGGATCATAAGGCAGTTTGTTCAAGAGCACAATATCGAAGTATTAGAGTGGCCACCTCAGTCCCCTGACGCATCACCCATTGAGAACTTATGGGAGATCTTAGACAAGAGAATTGACCGCTCAAAAGCTACATCGTCAGAAAAACTGTGGGAAGAAATCCAGAGAGCCTGGTATGCGATCAGTAGTGACGAATGCAGGCGTTTAGTAGACTCTATGGGTAAGAGGTGCAGGGCAATCCTCAAAAATAAGGGTTACCCCACGAAGTACTAATGCAGTCCTATGCAAAAAAGACTGTTCCTGTACGTTTCATAAGACTGAGATCAAGTACAATATATTTGTTTCAATTGGCTCTATTTTTTTGACCCTGTGGTCTGGTATTCTTTTGAATATTATCGATTATTACTGATTATTTTGTGTTGTGTTATCGATATAACTGACTATAGTACAATGTGACTCGGTTGTAATGGTTTCCATCATAGTTCAAACATGTCAAGTAATAAATGTGCACTTTATTCCAAACCTTTGCCAGGTGGCTCTATTATTGTGACCGCCACTGTATCTCTGTATTTGAATACACATGCCTATTCAGTGTCTTTGGTGCTTCAGTATAAGACACCAGTGACATCTGAGGAGATCAGAGGCACTCGCACCTTTGTATAGAGTACATTCTAGAGCCACTAAAGGTCGAATCGCTTCTGCTCCATTTACCGGCTAGTTAAGTTGTAAACAAGGCCGTGCCGCGGGTATCCTGCGGTCAGTAGGAGAGAGTTCCGTTCACCTGGTCAGTCCGTGATCTCCGCGGACGAAAGCGCGGCGCTCTGCCAGCTGTGTTGGTCGCACGCCTCCGCTGCTAAGTGGCCTGCGCTGCTCTTGGAAACAGAGCCTCCGGCGAGGACACAGTTCCCGCATACCGTAGAAAGCGGCTTCGTTGCCGTTCGAAGACCCAGTGTCACGGTCAGCGCTAATCCAGCGTTGTCTCCCTGCTTAGACCGTGCATGTGCATCAGTGTTTCTCGAGAGAGTGTGAGAATTCACTTTCACCACGTTGCTTCCTGTGCTTCTTCTCTTGTGTTAACGTCTTGAGATTTACCTTTTCTTCCAATAGAGGATATTACCTTGGTAAACGTAGGAATTCGTCACCATCTAGTAACGTAAACGATATTATGGTTGCATAATTAACTTAATGAATGTCTTTTCCGTAACATACCAGTTGATCAAAAAGTCAATATAAATTTGAAAACTGAATAAATCACGGAATAATGTAGATAGAGAGGTACAAATTGACACACATGCTTGGAATGACATGGGGTTTCATTAGAACCAAAAGAAATACAAAAGTTCAAAAAATATCCGACAGATGGCGCTTCATCTGATCAGAATTGCAATAATTAGCATAACAAAGTAAGACAAAGCAAAGATGATGTTCTTTACAGGGAATGCTCAATATGTCCACCATCATTCCTCAACAATAGCTGAAGTCGAGGAATAATATTGTGAACAGCACTGTAAAGCATGTCCGGAGTTATGGTGAGGCATTGGCGACGGATGTTGTCTTTCAGCATTCCTATAGATGTCGGTCGATCACGATACACTCGCGACTCCCGGTAATCCCAAAGCCAATAATCGCACGGACTAAGGTATGGGGACCTGGGAGGCCAAGCATGACGAAAGTGGCGGCTGAGCACACGATCATCACCAAACGACGCGCGCAAGAGATCTTTCACGCGTCTAGCAATACGGGGTGGAGCGCCATCCTGCAAAAACATCGTACGTTCCAGCAAGTGTTTATCAGCCAGGCTGGGGATGATGCGATTCCGTAACAAATCGGCGTACCTCTCACCCGTCACGATAGCAGTTTTGCTGTCCAGCGCCATCTGTCGGACATTTTGTGAACCTTTTTTTTGTTCTAATAAAACCCCATGTCATTCCAAGCATGTGTGTCAATTTATACCTCTCTATCTACATTATTCCATGGTTTATTAAGTTTTCAAATTTACACTGAATTTTTGATCACCCGGTATATCTGACTCTTTGGTTCTTGGGCATGTTTCGAGTCCGAGCGATGATCTTATGACAGTATATAATCATCGTTCTGAAAGCGTGTAGCACATTATCTTTTTGAATTCTAACAAAGATAAGAGAGAGAGAATTCTGACGTTGCGGTTGATAATGGAATCAAGACAAAACAAAAATCAAGACGCGTTCATAGGATTTGTCGACCTGGAAAAAACGTTCGACAGTATAAAATAGTGCAAGATGTTCGAAATTAAGGGTAAGCTATAGGGAGGGAAGGGTAATATACAATACGTACAAGAGCCAAGAGGGAATAATAGGAGCAAACGACCAAGAACGAAGTGCTCGCATTAAAAAGTGTGTAAGACAGGTATGTAGTCTTTCGCCCCTACTGTTCAATCTGTACATCGAAGAAGCAATGATAGAAATAAAAGAAAGGTTCAGGAGTGGAATTAAAATTAATTCAAGGTGAAAGGATATCAATGATACGATTCGCTGATGACATTGATATCCTGAGTGAAAGTGAAGAAGAATTACATGGTCTGCTGAATGGAATGAACAATCTAATGAGCACAGAATATGGACTGAGAGTAAATCGAAGAAAGAGTAATGAGAAGGGGCATAAATGAGAACAGCGAGAAACTTAACATCAGGATTGATGTCACGAAATAGATGAAGTTCAGGACTTCTGCTACCTAGGCAGTAGGTAGATATTAAAAGCAATCTAGCAATGGCAAGAAGGGCATTCCTGCCCAAGAGAAGTCTACTAGTATCAAACATTGGCCTTAATTTGAGGAAGAAATTTCTCAGAATCTACGTCTGGAGTACATCATTGTATGGTAGTGAAACATGGAATGTGGAAAAATCGGAACAGAAGAGAATCGAAGCATTTGTGATGTTGAAAATTAGATGGACACATAAGGTAAGGAATGACGAAGTTCTGTACAGAATCGGAGAGGAAACGAACATTTGGAAAACACTGACAAGGCGAAGGGACAGGATGATAGGATGTCTGTTAAGACATCAGGGAATGACTCCCATCGTACTAGAGGGAGCTATAGAGGGCAAAAACTATACAGAAAAAACAGAGATTGGAATACGTCCAGCAAATAATTGAGGACGTCGGTTGGAAACGCTACCCTGAGATGAAGAGGTTGAACAGGAGAGGAACTCGTGGCGGACCGCATGAAACCAGTCAGAAGCCTGATGAACCCCCCCCCCCCCCAAAAAACAAGTATTATTTTAATATTATGGATTACGTTTCTGATGTGGCGCTAGACTTGGACATAGTGGGTCAGCTTCGTAGTGGTGGGGAAAACATGCCACCAGTATACCAGTACTTGGTATGACAAACGAGGGAGAGGTGATGGTGTCAAATACCTGATCACCAGATTCGTGGTTAACATTTCAAACCTCTCTGCAGGGAGGGTATGTGCCTCTGCTGGATGGGGAAGGTAAAGTCGGCAGTTCTATTTGAACTATTCAAGACAATGAAGTTATGAGCTGGCAAGGACTTCATCTCTTCTTCCATTTATCCATTGGAACACAAACACATCACGTTAGTTTACGAACTCTCACCACAGTCAGCCAAACGAGACACATGGTCAGAGGAATGCAGTGAGAAAACACCTTCGCTAGAACCTTGCAATGGACGACACTATGGTTGCTAAATCTGCCCCCAATCCTTACTACCTGAATACCGAATTACCCTTCGCCTACCTTAATGCATGACAACGTTCATAAGGTGGTATATTTGGAAAAACTTCTAGATAGCGATTGTGAATATATTTTCGCCGCTAGGTTTGTATTTGTACCTGCGTTAGTTGTTTTGTATGTATATTTTATGATGGTAAGATGTTATTCAATTTATTTACACCATTTTGCAGGAAACAATACATATAACGCACTAAGACAAGTCGTTATGAGAAGAGAAACCACCTACTTCATCGATTTCATGCACGATGAATAAACTTGGTCTTTCTTATTGTTTGAAATCATGAAAAATGTATTATACTTCCAGAAATGTGTGTAAACACCTCCAGAGAAAATAGCGAATAACTATAAAACATACGTGACTGATCAATAGAAAGCCAATATTTTACATTTATAGATGGTACATATCCGAAAATTAATACGGAATCTGATATTCGTGAGGAAATCGAGACGAAACACATGACACCTGAAATCCTAAAGGGCGCCCGAAGACAGGGCAAAAGCATCTCACCTGACAGTGCCGTTCAAAGGATTCCCTCACAACCAATGTGGCCGCAGTAGCCACCTCACATTATTGTTTGCCTCAATGGTCTGAGATTAAATATATAACAGATAACGACTTCATAGCTTCACAACCCTGTGAGATACAGTGTTTCTGGAGTTGATAGGGCTCAACTAAGTGGTTACTAATTAATAACAGGCAAAATGACCATGAAATATCATTAACAGAATGGTCGTATTATTACTGTTTCTAAATCTCAGTTCCTTACAGAAAGATATTAAGTGTTTTCATTTAAACAACTCGTAGTAAGTAATTAAGTGATTTTGGAAACGATATCTATTACCAAACTAGTCACAGTCTAACATTGAAAACTGATGTGCATATAAAAGCAGTAATGATGTTCCTTAATTATATTCGCGCAACTACACACATAAATAATTTATTTTTTATCGATTATAATTGCTATATTTAAGAACACTCTTTGTAATCAATAAATACAATTAATGTAAATTACATGCTACGCTAGACAGAGTATACCACTACATAAAACAAATCCAAAAATAGGGTTAAAATCCCGTTTCTATATAATTAATTTCACAAAATGTATGAAACTTTTAGAATTATTGAATAAAGTTCGTTTTTCCCCGTTACCTACAGTGCTGATTTAATCGGTATCAGGTCTTATATTTGTACGAGAGATATGCAATTTTTCAAAGAAAAAATAATTCAGAAATGCAGTGCCGATATGAGGGCGGGGGAGGGGGGGCATCCTTTAAGCTTACATGGGCTATTTTGGTTTCAGTTTCAAGCTTAAAGGAACACAGTGTGCCGTACGTATTGAAACGTTAACCAGTTTAATTGTTGGTGTGGGTTTAGTTGTGTGTGTATTACGTGTTGAACTTGATAGACGGGTTTAAAACTATAACCATTACACACATGCAGCAGTAAATACCAATCTTTTCAACGCCATGCCCATATTCAGTTACCTTTCAACGCCATTCCCAATATTCAGTTACCCAATGGGAACGTTTATTACCCCACGATTCTCACGTGTCGTGTGATACACCGTTTTCAGAGGTACTCCCGCGGAAGGTCAGCCTTTGACCTGTCATGGCGATAAAATGGTCCGTAGTTAATATGAAAATCGGAAAATAATGCTTCGAAAAATATTGTAGGTCGTGCGTCTTCATAATGAAGCTGGAAGAGACATGGAATTTAATTCATAGGTTAAAACGTCCGCAGGTGTGATGATGAAGCTCACGTCGTCAGTGAGGCAGAAAATTTCAGTCTCTTTTAGTGAAAAACGTGTTTCCTCGCTCTACAGGACAGTGAATAGCAAGTCTGCTTTATTTTACCTTAAATCAGTCAGTATACCAGATTCAGTAACGGCTGACAGGCATTCTTGGTAATCTAAAGAGTCACTTATCCATGACATCTAAATTTTTGATATTTCTTTTATTACTAAAAATTTTATTATATATTACTTTTGATTACTGAAAATAAAAATAAAAGAACGGCACCGCCCTGCAGGAAATACAGTTGTAATTATTGATTTTTCACAGTTCTGTTGCTTATGGTCTCTACAACCAAGTGGTATTATTTGATTAAAGCAGCTACGCCTGCGTTACAGGCAGGATCCTTCGTTTCGCTCCAATCTACAGTGCTATTCCAATATTGTTCAGTTGGAAATCCTCTACAACGCTGTTCGTGTTTAGTGGGAATACCACCGACCTTGGTACAAATTGTCTTTCATCGTTTCAGTCCGCATACATCTATTAATTAGTTTTGTTATGACCAAATGACATCCAACCTGAATTCCTTTTTTCGGAAGCAGGTGACGCAGTGGAGTCGTATTAGCAAGAAGGGCGGTTTCAGGAAGGAATATTAAGGTTTAATGTCCCGTCGATTTCAAGGTCAATAGAGATGGCAATTTTTATGCCCTTTCCCAAATTACTCAAGTCAAATGCCGAGATCGTTTCCCTGAAAGGACAGCCGGCCGCGGTGGTCTCGCGGTTCTAGGCGCGCAGTCCGGAACCGTGCGACTGCTACGTCGCAGGTTCGAATCCTCCCTCGGGCATGGGTGTGTGTGCTGTCCTTAGGTTAGTTATGTTTAAGTAGTTCTAAGTTCTAGGGGACTGATAACCACAGCTGTTGAGTCCCATAGTGCTCAGAGCCATTTGAGCCTGAAAGGACATGACAGATTTCCTTCCCCAATCTCCACAAGTCGAAGGTTGTTCTCCGTTTCTAATGACCTAATCGCGGATGGCAGGTTACATACTTCACTTCCTTCTACGAATTCCTTTTGGCATTCTTCGTTTTCCTTCTGCAAGTCAGCTCTATAAGGTGATAACCGGTCAGGACTCCTGCTTTACTCTCTTGGATGGAGCCTTTAGGTGGTATTTTCCATTGCTCCCTGAGACACGTGGCGTCAAGTGTGTGTGTGTGTGTGTGTGTGTGTGTGTGTGTGTGTGTGTGTGTGTGTTCGAGTCCTCCCTCGGGCATGGGTGTGTGTGTTTCTCTTTAGGATAATATGAAAGTATAAGAGACATTCAAAAAGAAAATAGCCAGAGGCTGTAAAATGGAACCGTTACAATTCCGACACTCAGTCCGACCTCGGGGGAAACGGCTACCACTGTAACTCACCGGTCTTCAATAATGAGGGCATCCACCTGCTGGACAATGGTACTGGTAATGCAATGGGGCGTTGTCGATCGTGAGTCATTCGCCAGCGACGACCCTTCCAACGGACAGCAATGCTCTCCGTACACTTGGGCCATTCTTCGATGAATTTCCGTTCTCTGCACACCCTTTGACCTTCTTTTAAGCCTCTGTTTCTCTGTTTCCAGCACTTCTGAAAGCAGTGGACGATCGGAGCGTGCACGTGCTTGCAGTGTCGGCAAATAAGTGCGCTCCAGAGGTCTTTCTAACGGCCAGTTACAATCCCTTCATCGGTTTTCATTTTACAGCATCCGGCTCGTTTCGTCTTGAATATCCCCTATTGTTTGTCAACAAAATGTAATAAACAGCGCAGGTAATTCGAAGTTCTTGGCTATGCAAATGGATTAAAACATACACCGTGTAAACCATATTGCGGTATGCTAAAACGTTTAGGTTCACGTACTTTCATCATAAGAATGGTAGCTAATTTGGAGGACACATAAATCAGTAAGTTAACATACACTCCTGGAAATGGAAAAAAGAACACATTGACACCGGTGTGTCAGACCCACCATACTTGCTCCGGACACTGCGAGAGGGCTGTACAAGCAATGATCACACGCACGGCACAGCGGACAACCCAGGAACCGCGGTGTTGGCCGTCGAATGGCGCTAGCTGCGCAGCATTTGTGCACCGCCGCCGTCAGTGTCAGCCAGTTTGCCGTGGCATACGGAGCTCCACCGCAGTCTTTAACACTGGTAGCATGCCGCGACAGCGTGGACGTGAACCGTATGTGCAGTTGACGGACTTTGAGCGAGGGCGTATAGTGGGCATGCGGGAGGCCGGGTGGACGTACCGCCGAATTGCTCAACACGTGGGGCGTGAGGTGTCCACAGTACATCGATGTTGTCGCCAGTGGTCGGCGGAAGGTGCACGTGCCCGTCGACCTGGGACCGGACCGCAGCGACGCACGGATGCACGCCAAGACCGTAGGATCCTACGCAGTGCCGTAGGGGACCGCACCGCCACTTCCCAGCAAATTAGGGACACTGTTGCTCCTGGGGTATCGGCGAGGACCATTCGCAACCGTCTCCATGAAGCTGGGCTACGGTCCCGCACACCGTTAGGCCGTCTTCCGCTCACGCCCCAACATCGTGCAGCCCGCCTCCAGTGGTGTCGCGACAGGCGTGAATGGAGGGACGAATGGAGACGTGTCGTCTTCAGCGATGAGAGTCGCTTCTGCCTTGGTGCCAATGATGGTCGTATGCGTGTTTGGCGCCGTGCAGGTGAGCGCCACAATCAGGACTGCATACGACCGAGGCACACAGGGCCAACACCCGGCATCATGGTGTGGGGAGCGATCTCCTACACTGGCCGTACACCACTGGTGATCGTCGAGGGGACACTGAATAGTGCACGGTACGTCCAAACCGTCATCGAACCCATCGTTCTACCATTCCTAGACCGGCAAGGGAACTTGCTGTTCCAACAGGACAATGTACGTCCGCATGTATCCCGTGCCACCCAACGTGCTCTAGAAGGTTTAAGTCAACTACCCTGGCCAGCAAGATCTCCGGATCTGTCCCCCATTGAGCATGTTTGGGACTGGATGAAGCGTCGTCTCACGCGGTCTGCACGTCCAGCACGAACGCTGGTCCAACTGAGGCGCCAGGTGGAAATGGCATGGCAAGCCGTTCCACAGGACTACATCCAGCATCTCTACGATCGTCTCAATGGGAGAATAGCAACCTGCATTGCTGCGAAAGGTGGATATACACTGTACTAGTGCCGACATTGTGCATGCTCTGTTGGCTGTGTCTATGTGCCTGTGGTTCTGTCAGTGTGATCATGTGATGTATCTGACCCCAGGAATGTGTCAATAAAGTTTCCCCTTCCTGGGACAATGAATTCACGGTGTTCTTATTTCAATTTCCAGGAGTGTATTTTGTGTATTTTCATTCACTGACGTTCTACGGGGTATTATTCTGAGGTAACTTCTCGTTTAGGCAGGAAGTACTCGTTTCAAAACAAAAGTAAATAGAACTAGTTGTTGAGTCCATAAGCGCACATCTTGCACGAATGTGTTTAAAAAACTGTAATACAATATTAACTACGACCGTGCAGCATATTTATTTTCTCACGAAATTTGTTGTCAACACTGTAGTGCTGTTTGAAAGTAATAAAGGTATTCATCAATACAACGCTACGACGGGACCTCCGAGTAGTAAGTTACACATTATTATGGCAGGTCAAATGTTATTGACTGCAGCACTACCCTTGAAAGTGACAGAGCTACATGACACTAGTTTTCGACACAGTCCCCAGGTCTGTGAAAACAACTCTACGATTGTTAAGTACCACGACGACACAGACCTTCGTCTCGGTCACGCAGCAATTCGCTAACCGCAGCTTGGACGTCATCATAGTAGGAAAATCTCGTTCCCGCAGCGAGCCGAAAAGATGGAAATGGCATGGTGCATGATCACCCTCGTCTGTGCGGTCTTGTTCAAATTGTTGGCCCCGTTTCACTACGACAGGACACGACGTTACATTTGGTCCCTATACCGTCAGAATTGCACTGCGGATCTGTATGCAATTCAGGCATTTTGCACCAAAAAATTGCACTGCCATGCATAGTTCGAGTTTGGAATACATTTCCACTTGCCGACCCATTTCAGTTCGAAAATACGCGACTCTCTCTGCACAAAGGGAGGACGTGTGTAACTTAATTCAAGTCCCTACATGGAACAAAAAATGGCCTGCACTCCCCTGTAGTAAATCTAACTTTGGCACAAAAGCTGTGAGATACTCAGCAGTAAAACTTTTTCATAATCTGCCCATTTAAATAAAATTTCTGACAGACAGCATGAATGTTTCTAATGTAGACTGAAGTTTAACAATTCCTTCTATACGACAAAGAAATCTGTGAATATTACAAATAATTATTCCATTACTACATAATAAATTGAGAATTTGAAGCTCTCTCTCTCTCTCTCTAACTTTTGTTCGGCATACCCATTCCATACTAAACTAATGTGACATGGAATAGCGATATCCACATATACAGATGGCGGAAGTGTCGCGTATACAAGATATAAAAGGGAAGTGCATTGGCGGAGCTGTTATTTTTGTGCTCAGGTGACTCATGTCAAAAAGTTTCCGAAGTGATTATGGTGGTACGACTGGTATTAACAGACTTTGATCGCGGAGTGTTAATTGGCGCTAGACACGGCAGATTCCGTTTCGGAAATCGTTGTTGTTGTTGTGGTCTTCAGTCCTGAGACTGGTTTGATGCAGCTCTCCATGCTACTCTATCCTGTGCAAGCTTTTTCATCTCCCAGTACCTACTGCAACCTACATCCTTCTGAATCTGCTTAGTGTATTCATCTCTTGGTCTCCCTCTACGATTTTTACCCTCCACGCTGCCCTCCAATACTAAATTGGTGATCCCTTGATGCCTCAGAACATGTCCTACCAACCGATCCCTTCTTCTGGTCAAGTTGTGCCACAAACTTCTCTTCTCCCCAATCCTATTCAATACTTCCTCATTAGTTATGTGATCTACCCATCTAATCTTCAGCATTCTTCTGTAGCACCACATTTCGAAAGCTTCTATTCTCTTCTTGTCCAAACTATTTATCGTCCATGTTTCACTTCCATACATGGCTACACTCCATACGAATACTTTCAGAAATGACTTCCTGACACTTAAATCAATACTGGATGTTAACAAATTTCTCTTCTTCAGAAACGCTTTCCTTGCCATTGCCAGCCTACATTTTATATCCTCTCTACTTCGACCATCATCAGTTATTTTGCTCCCCAAATAGCAAAACTCCTTTACTACTTTAAGTGCCTCATTTCCTAATCTAATTCCCTCAGCATCACCCGACTTAATTAGACTACATTCCATTATCCTTGTTTTGCTTTTGTTGATGTTCATCTTATATCCTCCTTTCAAGACACTGTCCATTCCATTCAACTGCTCTTCCAAGTCCTTTGCTGTCTCTGACAGAATTACAATGTCATCGGCGAACCTCAAAGTTTTTATTTCTTCCCCATGAATTTTAATACCTACTCCGAATTTTTCTTTTGTTTCCTTTACTGCTTGCTCAATATACAGATTGAACAACATCGGGGAGAGGCTACAACCCTGTCTTACTCCCTTCCCAACCACTGCTTCCCTTTCGTGTCCCTCGACTCTTATAACTGCCATCTGGTTTCTGTACAAATTGTAAATAGCCTTTCGCTCCCTGTATTTTACCCCTGCCACCTTTAGAATTTGAAAGAGAGTATTCCAGTCAACATTGTCAAAAGCTTTCTCTAAGTCTACAAATGCTAGAAACATAGGTTTGCCTTTCCTTAATCTTTCTTCTAAGATAAGTCGTAAGGTCAGTATTGCCTCACGTGTTCCAGTGTTTCTACGGAATCCAAACTGATCTTCCCCGAGGTTGGCTTCTACTAGTTTTTCCATTCGTCTGTAAAGAATTCGTGTTAGTATTTTGCAGCTGTGACTTATTAAGCTGATAGTTCGGTAATTTTCACACTGTCAACACCTGCTTTCTTTGGGATTGGAATTATTATATTCTTCTTGAAGTCTGAGGGTATTTCGCCTGTTTCATACATCTTGCTCACCAGATGGTAGAGTTTTGTCAGGACTGGCTCTCCCACGGCCGTCAGTAGTTCCAATGGAATATTGTCTACTCCGGGGGCCTTGTTTCGACTCAGGTCTTTCAGTGCTCTGTCAAACTCTTCACGCAGTATCATATCTCCCATTTCATCTTCATCTACATCCTCTTCCATTTCCATATTATTGTCCTCAAGTACATTGCCCTTGTATAGACCCTCTATATACTCCTTCCACCTTTCTGCTTTTCCTTCTTTGCTTAGAACTGGGTTTCCATCTGAGCTCTTGATATTCATACAAGTCGTTCTCTTATCTCCAAAGGTCTCTTTAATTTTCCTGTAGGCAGTATCTATCTTACCCCTAGTGAGATAGGCCTCTACATCCTTACATTTGTCCTCTAGCCATCCCTGCTTAGCCATTTTGCACTTCCTGTCGATCTCATTTTTGAGACGTTTGTATTCCTTTTTGCCTGTTTCACTTACTGCATTTTTATATTTTCTCCTTTCATCAATTAAATTCAATATTTCTTCTGTTACCCAAGGATTTCTACTAGCCCTCGTCTTTTTACCTACTTGATCCTCTGCTGCCTTCACTACTTCATCCCTCAAAGCTACCCATTCTTCTTCTACTGTATTTATTTCCCCCATTCCTGTCAATTGCTCCCTTATACTCTCCCTGAATCTCTGTACAACCTCTGGTTCTTTTAGTTTATCCAGGTCCCATCTCCTTAAATTCCTACCTTTTTGCAGTTTCTTCAGTTTTAATCTACAGGTCATAACCAATAGATTGTGGTCAGAGTCCACATCTGCCCCTGGAAATGTCTTACAATTTAAAACCTGGTTCCTAAATCTCTGTCTTACCATTATATAATCTATCTGATACCTTTTAGTATCTCCAGGGTTCTTCCATGTATACAACCTTCTTTCATGATTCTTAAACGAAGTGTTAGTTATGATTAAGTTGTGCTCTGTGCAAAATTCTACCAGGCGGCTTCCTCTTTCATTTCTGTCCCCCAATCCATATTCACCTACTATGTTTCCTTCTCTCCCTTTTCCTACACTCGAATTCCAGTCACCCATGACTATTAAATTTTCGTCTCCCTTCACAATCTGAATAATTTCTTTTATTTCATCATACATTTCTTCAATTTCTTCGTCATCTGCAGAGCTAGTTGGCATATAAACTTGTACTACTGTAGTAGGTGTGGGCTTCGTATCAATCTGGCCACAATAATGCGTTCACTATGCTGTTTGTAGTAGCTTACCCGCATTCCTATTTTCCTATTCATTATTAAACCTACTCCTGCATTACTCCTATTTGATTTTGTGTTTATAACCCTGTAGTCACCTGACCAGAAGTCTTGTTCCTCCTGCCACCGAACTTCACTAATTCCCACTATATCTAACTTCAACCTATCCATTTCCCTTTTTAAATTTTCTAACCTACCTGCCCGATTAAGGGATCTGACATTCCACGCTCCGATCCGTAGAACGCCAGTTTTCTTTCTCCTGATAACGACATCCTCTTGAGTAGTCCCCGCCCGGAGATCCGAATGGGGGACTATTTTACCTCCGGAATATTTTACCCAAGAGGACGCCATCGTCATGTAATCATACAGTAAAGCTGCATGCCCTCGGGAAAAATTACGGCTGTAGTTTCCCCTTGCTTTCAGCCGTTCGCAGTACCAGCACAGCAAGGCCGTTTTGGTTATTGTTACAAGGCCAGATCAGTCAATCATCCAGACTGTTGCCCTTGCAACTACTGAAAAGGCTGCTGCCCCTCTTCAGGAACCACACGTTTGTCTGGCCTCTCAACAGATACCCCTCCGTTGTGGTTGCACCTACGGTACGGCTATCTGTATCGCTGAGGCACGCAAGCCTCCCCACCAACGGCAAGGTCCATGGTTCATGGGGGGCGGAAATCGTTAGGGAATGCAATATTCTGAGATCCACAGAGCCAAGATTTGCCGAGAATACCAAATTTCACACATTACCTCTCACCACGGATAACACAGTGCTACACGATCTTCACTTAACGACCGAGAGCAGCGGCGTTTGCGTACAGTTGTCAGTGCTAACAGACAAGCAACGTTGTGTGAAGTAACCACAGAAATGAATATGGGGCGAGAGTGCCCTTGCTAACAGCACGATATCGTCTGCAGCACCAATCATGGGCTCGTAACCTTGTTGGTTGGACCACAGACGACTGGGAAACCGTGGGCTGGTCAGATGAGTTGCGATTTCAGTCGGTAAGCGCTGATGATAGGGTTCGATTGTGGCGAAGACCCTGCAAAGCTATGGACCCAAGTTGTCAATAAGTAACTGTGCAAGCTGGTGGTGGATCCATAATGGTGTGGGCTGTTTTTGAGTGGAATGGACTAGGTCCTCTGGTCCAACTAAACCAAACATTGACTAGGAGATCATTTGGAGCCATTCATGGACTTCATGTTCCCAGGCACTGGAAACACTTTCGGAGTTGTGGACGGTTATAGAGACAGCATGGCTCAGTATTTCTGCAGTATTGCTGAGTCGATGCCACATGGGGCTGCTGTCCTACGTCGAGCAAAAGGAGGTCTGGCACCATATTAGTGGGTATCTCATGACTTTTGTCACCTCAGTGTATTACGTTTGTCGTGAATATGATGTACGGAACACTGAACTAACTAAGAAACTAATGAACTGCTGAGACGTTTGGTGTATAATCATAGACATGGTCACACGAAGGATTGTAAACTTTACAGTCGTACCTGTCCTCCTTCTTGAAGTAACTCGTAACATCAGTAGCGTGAAATTTTATGTCATTCAAAAGTCTTAAGATTGGTATGTGCGATGTTAGGTTGTGGGAACTTTTTTAATGTTCGTGGTGCTTGATTGGACGTTGTAGCAAGTTTAGTGTCTGGAATGGGTCGTCGATGAGTGCAGCAGTATCGGGGCAGTACTGCAGCCGCTGCTCGCTGCAGGACGGGCCTGTTGCACTATACTCCGTTCATCATAAGGATAAACCTTATGCAACATCACACTATGTATTCTTCCGCGTTTTCTGCAACTTCGTTGGATTTAGTTTCAAGTGAAGCAGAAGCCAAGCCTTCTGGAGTAGAGTCAAGTACGATAATGAGGATACGTTTTACGCCGTGCTGTACATCGACTTGGGAGAAATACAGGTCAACAGCATTTAACTTGGAAAGCACTGACCACCCACATACTCCAACTAACCTGCAGTGGTGTGAACAGTTGTAGTAAAGACGCAAAAAGAGACTTGCAGAAAACAATATAGCCTCGAATGTCATTTAATTTTTGAACAGAAGGAAATAATGGTAAAACTCAGACCATACGCTTCTTACGCGATCTTAGCTAGCATAGTACTGCAATTAAAGAGAAGAGTGATGAAAATTCCTGACTTTAACAAGGGTAATTTTTCTGCACGAGCTATGTGCGGCGTAAAAGCGCGTTGCTGGGATATCACCACTTAAATATTGAAGCCACTGAAGGTATTACAGTCAGTCGTCTGGCAACCTCTGAAATTCTAACATATCGAATTCCGAGGAATACGGTACATTTCAGTGCTGCTATCTTGGTAACGAGGCGATCAGCAAATACAATTTCAATCCACTAAGAAAACCACATTTCGTCCTCCTCTTTTATGACGTGCTGTTCTGCATTTTGCCATCGTACGGCAGTGACGTGTCAGAAAGATTCGTAATTTAGTTTCTGTAAATTTGGAAACCTAAGTTCTTGTTCTTTCTCGCAACATAACTTTGCTCCTGATTAATTCTATTGCGTTTAGATTGCAGTGTTAAGGTGACAACTGTAAAAATGCATCATTTGTACAGTGTGCTCGATGCTGTGAAAATTATTGTTTTCCAAGTTCCTACATCGCTTATAGCTCTGGCTCGTGTGAGACCACATCTGTCCTATATAACAATGGCATATTCAGACAAAGAGTATTAGATTTTTCATTTTTCTTGATAAAATTTAATTATGTAATGTTTTCCTAACTTCAAAATATTTAATAATCTTTTATAGTGCATCGATATTTAAGAATGTGTATTTTCAATGAAAACCAGAATTCGGCGTGAGATATGTAATTAGAGACTAGAAGACGTTTATTTTTCTTAAAAATAAATGATGGTAGATGTTGTGTACATAGTTCTGCGTAGTCAGCGCGTACACAACTTTCCCACTGGAGCGCGCCCCGCTAAGCACAACAGCGCAGGCGCAGCGCTCGTCCGTCTCCGCACTACGAGATGGCGCTGCCTAAGAGACGGACCAAATTCTGCTTCTGCTGATCCGCGTATTAATATGTAACGCAGCCAATGAGATTGCTGCTAATGTAGAACCCCTTCTCATCGCGGATCCCACTCGCGCAGTGATACATGAACGCGTGAGGTATTATAACCAGTGTACAGACCTCCGATTAGTAAGTCTGCATTAGTCTGCATTTATCTGCACCTGTCTATACCAGTCTGCATTTGTCTGTATCAGTCTACAGTCAAGTTTCAGTCTGCGCCTAATAAGATTATCATAATCCTGTACATAGCCATAAAGAGAAATGTATAGACACTTTGTCACGTATCAGAGATATATGTGAGAATAAGATTAACGTACCAATACCAAAGGAACTTCAGATGGTCAATTGTAAATAACATTCAGAACCAAGTTAAGTAATTTTTATGCTTGTTACTATTTTAATAAATGTGTGTGAAAATTAATCAAGTTCTGTTTAAAGTTGGTCACCGTCAGTCTGCTACTCTAAGGGTGCAAGTGGCATTTCTATCGTCTGACCCAACGGCAGAAGATAAACACGCCACGATAAGACCACGAGACATATTGCTGACACTCGCCTACTTCGTTAGGGCGACAAGTCAAATAAGCTGATGGTGTGTGTACCGAAGGTCTTACAGTACACACACCACAGTAGAGTATGAGTTAATTCTTACGTATTTGATAAATTTTATATTTAAATGATTTAGGCATTCAAACCTAACAGAAAGTAATTGTATACCACAACGAGTTTGGCACCGTAGCCCACCAGCCCGCTCGATTATCAATCTACGACGCTACTGATTAAGCCAAGAATATAATTAATTGCTTATATTTATTACATGATGTCTCTCGAAAAACGTCAGACCTGATTTTTCTCTGCCATGTTGTGAAAAACATTAAGAACTAGTTGTTTCTAGTCATTAACGGTGATCCCCACGTTTGTTTCAGTACGTAACAGGAAGCAGAATAATCCATTTTCGCGGTGCATCTGAAGTGAGACAATCGGAGCACAAGTAGCGCTTAAGGTGACTGTGACTGTACAAGATCTTTGAAATAAAAATTACGTGGCTAAAGTATGATTAAGAAAAACTTTGATTGCTGTTAATACATCAGAATGTCTTAAAGCTTGATTTACAGTGACATAGTAATAACATATTTAATAAATAAGTCGGAGCTGGTTCCAAGAGCGGAACAACACCAGAGTACGAGAGCTGTGGCTGCTGACGCATCACAGCTTTTGTGTTTATTCTTATGATGAACAGACTAAAGTGCGAAGTCGTGCGGCGTACTGATGGAGTATCAGGCTGCAGGCGGTAGGCAGCGGACTTACCTGCCCAGCGATGGTGTGTAGGGTGACGAGTGCCAGACGCAATCCCCACGTGGCGCGGAAGCTGCGGTGCGTGTACAGCCGGTGGGCGCCTATAGTTACACCGAGGCCCGACACCACGCCCACCAGGATAGCTGCAACACCACACACGCCCTCACTGTTAGCTCGTCTGCCAGCTCCAGTGTGCAATCACAGCGCTACAAATCTGACATGCATCAAGAGTAATGGGAGAAAAGTGTCAGAGTGGCAGTGCATCCTTATACACTGAAGAGCCAAAGAAACAGGTACAGTTGCCTAATATGGTGTAGAGCCCCCGAGAGCACGCAGAAGTGCCGCAACACGACGTGGCATGGAGTCGACTAATGTCTGAAGTAATGCTGGAGGGAACTGACACCATGAATCCTGCAGGTCTGTCCATAAATCCGTAAGAGTACGAGGGGGTGGAATGTCTTCTGAACAGCACGTTGCAAAGCATCCCACATATGCTCTATAATGTTCGTGTCTGGGGAGTTTAGTGGCCAGTGGAAGTATTTCAACTCAGAAGAGTGTTCCTGGAGCCACTCTGTAGTAATTCTGCACGTGTGGGGTGTCGCTTTGCCTTGCTGGAACTGCCAAAGTCCGTCGGAATGCACAATGGACATGAATAGATACAGGTGATCAGACAGGATGCTTACTTAAGTGTCACCTGTCAGAGTCGTATCTAGGCGTATCAGGAGTCACTCCAACTGCACACGCCTCACACCATTACAGAGACTCCACCAGCTTGACAAGTCCGCTGCTGGCATGCAGAGTCCATCGATTCATGAGGTTTTCTCCACACCTGTATATGTCCATCCATTCGATACAGTTTGAAACGAGACTCGTCTGAGCAGGCAACATGTTTCCACTCATTAATAGCCCAATGTTGGTATGGACGGGCCCAGGAGAGGTGCAAAGCTTTGTATCATGCAGTCATCAAGGGTACATGAGTGGGCCTTGGCTCTGAATGCCCAAATCGAAGATGTTTCGTTAAAAGGCTGGCACGCTGAGACTTGCTGATGGCCCAGCATTGAAATCTGCAGCAATTTGCTGAAGTGTTGCATTTCTGTCACGTTGAACGATTCTCTCTATTCATCATTGGTCCAGTTCTTCGCGGATCTTTTTACGGCCGCAGTGATGCCGGAGATTTGATGTTTTACCAGATTTCTGATAGTGACGGTCGTGCGGGAAAATCCCCACTTCAGCTCTATCTGGGAGATGCTGTTCTCATCGCCCGTGCGCCGTTTATAACACCACGTTCAAACTCACTTAAATCTTGATAACTTGCCATTCTAGCAGCAGTAGCCGATCCCAAAACTACACAAGATACTTTTTATCTTATATAGGCGTTCCCGACCGCAGCGCCGTATTCTATCTGTTTACATATCTCTGTATTTGAATACGCATGCCTAAGCCTGTTTTTGGAGCTTCAGTGTATCTCTCTATCAAAATACATTTGTGGTATGGAGCACGCAGTTTATACGAAACGTTATTTACAGCATGGTACTTGTTGCGCTATCTGTGGAATCTATTCTGGTTTTATACCATATAACACGAAATCTCTTAACACTTACACTAGCGTTGAGAGGTACCTGTCCTATGATAGGTTATGAAAAAACCAGTGGAAATTTGCTGCATGTTATTGGTATGTACCAATGTCCAACTGGTAAAGGGAAGCCTGGTTATGGTTTGCTGAATTCTTATAATTTCAGATTGCACCTGTACGTGGAACCTCGTAGACAGATTTTCATATTGAATTAGTATGCGCCTGTAGATAGGCAACCTAATGAACAGATTTGCAAGGCGTGCTGCTGTCTCACATTTCCAGAGATTTCGTGTCAATGATCTGCACGCATGTGCTGTCGTTCACCGCATCATAAAAGGTGTCCAAGTTGAACACCTGTGATGTTAGTTACAAACTTGGAGAGATGCTCTCTCCACTGATATGTGTCTACTTTCTGTGTCTTGTAGTTTCTGCGCTGTTGTTTTCTGAAATCCTGGAGGTACATATGAATAATCCCATATCTTTCAACCCTCCCTACGTAAGAAAACGAAGCCGAGAGAAATTTTTTTTCTTTTTTTTTTGCATACTGTCACTTCAGACTATTACATTCGCTATAAGAAAAACATGAATGTCTAGTTGTTTAAAATTAATTTTTTTAATGTTCTTAGAGAGCTATTACCGCTAGAGTGGCTGATTGCGAAAGCTCATGGGTTTACCAGCAAGCATTTTAAAGTCCTGTGTGTCATCGTTCTTATAATAAAACAAAAATGATTTTGGAGGCAGGGGGACAAACGCCCCCAGGCTTGGTAGTTACCAATAATTACGAAGAGCTGACGTCCGCTGTTAGTATCATTACTACAGTCGGTAACTGCGCATGAAGCGTTAAACTGTGATGAGACTCTCAAGAATTAGAAAAAACACAGCACTCGAGGTTTAAAATTAATGTAGAAAGTTCGATAATTAATGGGTGTGCGAATTTGCATTTTAGTTTTATGTTCGATGTGTCGTCGGCCAAGAGCTGATAATTTTTCCCTTATTTTTGTGTGTCGCTACGTATAGATTACGACCTTGCTAATTTCCGTTAAAACAAAGTCTTTGTACGAACCTGAACTCTTTCACATGCAGAGATATATTTGTTAGGAAAAGTAGATTGTTAACAGACGCCAAAAGCAGCAACTTATTGTACCAGAGTGCGCCATCCAAAACTGCTGCTAAAAATTACACTACTGGCCATTAAAATTGCTACACCAAGAAGAAATGCAGATGATAAACGGGTATTCTTGGACAAATATATAATACTAGAACTGACATGTGATTACATTTTCACGCAATTTGGGTGCATAGATCCAGAGAAATCAGTACACAGAACAACCACCTCTGGCTGTAATAACGGCTTTGATACGCCTGGGCATTGAGTCAAACAGAGCTTGGATAGCGTGTACAGATACAGCTGCCTATGCAGCTTCAACACGATACCACAGTTCATCAAGAGTAGTGACTGGCGTATTGTGACGAGCCAGTTGCTCGGCCACCATTGACCAGACGTTTTCAATTGGTGAGAGATCTGGAGAATGTTCTGGCCAGGGTAGAAGTCGAACATTTTCTGTATCCAGAAAGGCCCGAACAGGATCTGCAACATGCGGTCGTGCATTATCCTGCTGAAATGTAGGGTTTCGCAGGGATCGAATGAAGGGTAGAGCCACGGGTCGTAACACATCTGAAATGTAACGTCCACTGTTCAAAGTTCCGTCAATGCGAACAAGAGGTGACGGAGACGTGTAATCAATGGCACCCCATACCATCACGCCGGGTGATACGCCAGTATGGCGATGACGAATGCATGCTTCCAATGTGCGTTCATCGCGATGTCGCCAAACACGTATGCGACCATCATGATGCTAAAAACAGAACCTGGATTCATCCGAAAAAATGACGTTTAGCCATTCATGCACCCAGGTTCATCGTTGAGTGCACCATCGCAGGCGCTCCTGTCTGTGATGCAGCGTCAAGGGTAACCGCAGCCATGGTCTCCGAGCTGATAGTTCATGCTGCTGCAAACGTCGTCGAACTGTTCGTGCAGATGGTTGATGTCTTGCAAACGTCCCCATCTGTTGACTCTGGGATCGAGACGTGGCTGCACGATCCGTTACAGCCATGCGTATATCCCTACACGCCATCCAAGCTCTGTTTGACTCAATGCCCAGGCGTATCAAAGCCGTTATTACGGCCAGAGGTGGCTGTTCTGTGTACTGATTTCTCAGGATCTATGCACCCAAACTGCGTGAAAATGTTATAACATGTCAGTTCTAGTATAATATATTTGTCCAATGAATACCTGTTTAACATCTGCATTTCTTCTTGGTGTAGCAATTTTAATGGCCAGCAGAGTATTTTATTTTCCAGTTTCGCCTTGGATTATCCTAGTCGCGAACAAATGAGTTATACAAATCTGTAGCATTGGAAGGACAAGACTCCTATCGCCACCGCGTACGGAACAGTTATTGGTGTCACGCCACTTTTGCTGTCTTGAGATCTTGCACTCCCCGTCGATTTGTCAGTCGTTTGCTGGTTGGGCAAGACGATCAATATAAACACATTACGTCGCGTCCATATTGTGGGTACCCGCCATAGGGACACGATATGTGATACGTCGCACAGATATTGAGATTACACGCACTTCCGTGTCCGGGGCGAAACGTGATTACACTGCTTGATCAAAAGTATCCGGACGTCCCTAAGCAATGCGGAATTAACCACTAGATGTTACGAAAGGCGGACTCGCCAGTGTAAAAGGAGGCGGATAGTGTTGTTTTACCAATAGAAAAGCAGCAACAATGGAATGAGTCCGTCAGCAGGGCTCAGTGGACTAATAATTGGACGTCACCTGAGTAGCAGCTCCATCAGGCATATTTCAGCCGTTATAAGGCTGCCAAAGTTGACTGTTGTGATAGTGAAGTGAAAACGTGAAGCAGCGATCACAGCGAGACCAAGACCAGATAAACGCCTTGTACTGACGGACAGGGACTATTGACAACCTCGAATCTAATTCCACCCAAGGCAGTTTCGACTGTATGTTGAATGTTTTCCTGTGTGCTGGTTCCGTTGATCATTTCTTTTTCAATTTCGTCTCATTTTTCCTGCAGTCAGTTCACCTTGGCTCCTTTGCACTTCCTGTGTATTCCATTCCTAAGCGACTTATTTGGTTGTGTTTCTGTGTTTTGTCGGTCGATTGAAGTATTTCTTGTGTCAGCGAAGGTTTCATCACTTTTACCTTCCTTGTATCTATGTTTATCTGTCCAACTTCTGTGATTTCTCTTTTCATATACGTCTATTCCTCTTCAACTGAACTTCCTACCGAGGTGAAGGTTTTTTTTTAAATTACCGCTACCAGTCACAAAATTTGCTAACTAATGTATTATTTATTTATCGTTCGACGTGTTTCGAGGGTATACCTCATCATCAGGCTATATGGCATTACAAAAACAATTTCGCAATGCAGATATTAAAAAGTCTTATCATAAATGCTGTGGTTGTCCTGTTGAAGAAAAGAAAACCTAGTAAGAGCCGATGTCACTTTCTAAGCTGGACTGATGTTTGCATGAAAATGTTTTGCAGCAGTCACTCACTTTGTTCATATGGCGTGGCAGTCTCGTTGTGATGAGCTGAGGTGTTTCCATTTCTGTGACTCTCTAGTTAAAATGGCTTCCAATTCTTCCTACAGAGGTATTCATTTCCGTAGTATCTAATGCCTTACAGAATTTCAAACGCATCTCATCTTCCGTCATTGCTTCAGTTTCTCACTTCTTTCCAAATTTATTTTTCTAGACGACTCTTTTAAACATCAGTCTAGCCTTCATTATTACTAAAATTGTGCTCTGAATCTGTATCTGCTCCTGGGTACACCTAACAATGTAATGCCCAATTTTGGAACCTCTGCCTCGGCATCTTGCTGGAATATTTCCGCGTCTCAGGGCGTTTGTCGGGTATAAATCCTCCTCTTGTGATTTTTTAACAGCGTATTCGCTGTTTGAAAGGTTCTGCAGAACTCAATTAGTCTTAAGCTTCTCTCATTCCTACTATTCTCCAGTAACTCTATCTTCTATTGCTTCCCCCTACTACAGCGTTTCAACCTCCGTGATTGTTAGATTATCATCTCCCTTCACACACTGAAATATCTGTTCAGTACCGTCATATACTTTCTCTACCTCACCATCATCATCATCATCTATACCTGAACCACAGTAGTTGGCGTAGGTCTGCCGTCGATTCTGACAACAACCTTGTCGCTATAAAGTTCACAGTGACTCACTCGCTGCCCTACCTTCCCATTCAGTCCTTCTATTCATCTGACCAGAAATCCTTATCTTCTTTCCATTTTACTTCATTGAACCCAACACTGTCTAAATTGATCCATTGTATTTTCCTTTTCAGATATTTTGGCTTCTCTACCACTTTCAAATGTCTTACATTCCACTCCCCGGCTCGTAGGACGTTACCCATTCTTTGGTAATTCAATATTTTTCTCGTGGTCAGCACCTCCTTCACAATACCCCGCCAAAGATCCGAATAAGAGACTAATCCTGAATCTTTTGTCAATGGAGAGATCAATCTGGCAATTTATCAATTACATGCCACATATTCTGTGAATATGCATAATGCACCTTTAATTCAGTGGTTTCCGTTGACTTCCGCATCCTCAAGTTATACGTCATTGCGGATTCTTCCACCTTCTAAGGGCAGTTTCCCACCCCCGGAGTCAAGAGAGTGCTCTGAACCTCTGTCCATTCCCCCGCCCTCTTTGACATAGACGCTGGCAGAACGAGGATGTCTTCTTACGCCGGAAGTCTACAGCTGCCATTGCTGATAATTTTGATTCAAGATTTAAGCACTCACTGGCTTCGAACACGAGACCCTGGACTTTTGACTACTAGTCAAAGACACAACCCTTCTTTTTTTCCCTTTATTTTGTTCGCCCTGGTTCTCGTATTTGGTCTGGGTGGACGTCACATGAAACCCCTTCAGCTTCATCGTTGAATACTTCACTCAGTTCTTTGACCGATCACGCTGAGCTATAGTGTTGGCACTCCTAGACCACGCATGAACCTTTATTGGCTCATTAAAGTGTACTTTATGCGGTCACCAATTTAGAAACGACCGAAGATACTATAATTGAACAGTATCAGATTTGGCGTTATGGTCTGTTGGTTTCTCAGTCCAGAATCACGCGGCTGCTACGGTCGCAGGTTCGAATCCTGCCTCGGGCATGGATGAGTGTGATGTCCTTAGGTTAGTTAGGTTTACGTAGATCGAAGTCTAGGGGACTGATGACCTCAGATGTTAAGTCCCATAGTGCTCAGAGCCATTTGAACCATTTTGTTGGCTTTTGTCTCGCGATCTTCGGTGGAAGCTTGTTTAACGATTTTCCTGACCTCGCTAGAACAAGTGGTTGGCCTTGTCAGAATACCACCCTCCATTGCCGGTGGCATCCCTCTCAATGGGGGATGAAATTAATTACAATACTATCCACTTGTTGTGGCGAAACGTCAGGAAAATCTTTAACCAAAACATCGGCCTACGATTCAGACAGGATCCGTTCCGTTATCGTATCGTCGATCAATTACTCGGAGAGATCAATATAATTCTGATGAATGGTAGATAGACTGATTGAAAAAAATTTGAAGGAAGCGTTCGTGAAGGAAGCGTTCACAAGAGGTTTCATTTTGCAACTACGCATCCAGCCACTTCTTATGTATTATTCGCCTGTTCGCACATTCAACCAATTATGTGACCAAAGAAATAAAAAAGATTTAGAGCGAATTGTTGCCATTCATCTTTCTCATGATTAGTCAGAACTGTTGAATCACAGTGATGACATTCTTTATTGGAAGATGCTGTAACGGAAACTAATGGGAGTAATAGAACTTCTTAAATTTCCGAGAGATGGCGTTCCAAGATAAGTCGAGAAATATAGTTTCCACATATATTCGCATAATGAGCGAAACGGCAAACCAGAGAGTCGTTCTGAAAGTACGGACGGCCATTCCTTCCCTGCACGGTACTCAAATGGAAGCGGGATGTGTAAAAGTGGTACTGGGATACTATATATAGTTCACATTGTATAGTGCACTGGCTTGCCGAATGCAAAATAGACAGATGAAAATGCAGATGTCGTAAGGAACCTTTGCTTTTCGTGCCCCATTAACGGCGAGCATCAGTTTAGATAAGAGGGAGACTGGAAAGGAAGTCGACCATGTGTTTTTCAAATGAATCATACCAGCATTTGCTCCAAGCCATTTAGGGATACTGCCGGAAACGTAAATCCGGATGGCCGGATGGAGATTTAAACCAGGCGCTCCCGAATGTGAATCCGTTAACTTAAGACTGCGTCACCTGGCTAGGCGGAAATAAAAGCAAAAATGTTCATTTCTAGTACGATTGATGGAGGTAGTTTGCATCACGAGGATTTGTCTGGAAAGAGAAACAGAAATTATGATATTCAGCCTATGATTATTACGTCAGTCATAGCGACGACATTCTTTGGTAATCCACGCCGTTTAAATCCTTAAGTATCTTCTTGGTAGATAAGTATTTTCTGTTCCCATCAATAGATTATAGTCGATAGAGATTTTGACAACAAAACGTGATTTATTGTCAGCTGGAGAACTTAAGCAGTAGCAATGAGAGGTACGGTATAAAAATATTGTACCATATGTACTATGTCTGTAGCGACCAGAAAAGGGTTTAAACTAAGAAAAGGAAAGCTACTATGTACCAACTACAAATCGCTAATTTTTTTCAGCCTTTATAATCAGTAGCATTACCTTATCGGTCTTAGAGTACGACGAAACTCAGCCTGGAGAATCAGGAGAAAACCTATTCCTCACGATGTAGCACAATTCCAACACACGCCATCCTCCAGCTGTATGTGTTGATACAGGACGACTGAGAAACAGAAACCACGCTATTACGCTTTTCACGTCGTGAAGAAGTGGAAGTGTCTGCCAATTTGTTGCCTACGCTTCATTCACAGGCCTAGCTATTCGGAATAGCTTCGTAAATTAATGCTCAGCCATGCCTAGTGGCGGAGTTGCCTCACGACTTCCTCATTGCAAAAAGATTAGCCAAACCAACAGCTGATCCACGATTTTAGACCCGTTGTGTATACTGCCTATAACAGTTTTGCTAATGACAGCAAATAAGTTAAAATAAACAAGAATAATATATATAAGAATGGAAAAGAAAACTGATGATCTGTTGGACAACGATCAGTTTGGCTTTAGGAAAAGTGAAAGCACCAGAGATGCCGTCCTTAAGTTATGCTTAATAATGGTAACATGACTGAAGAAAAATCAAGACACATTGACGGTATTTGTTGATCTGGAAAAAGCGTTCCACTACGTGAAGTCGTCCAAGATGTTCGAAATCCTGAGAAAAATACATGTAAGCTATAGGGAAAGATGGGTAATATACATTATGTACAACGACCAAATGGCAACAATAAGACAGGTAGACAAAGAATGAAGTATTTTCAATGAAAATAACTTTTGGTGTGGACTCAGTTAAGAGTGAAACATTTTCTAAATTGAACTCAGGACAATTGTAATTAATAGAACTGTATTTAATATCATACTAAAATAGCGGTCACGGTATCAGGATAAATATTTTCTTGTTCATTCTCTCAACAAACCCATTATAAATAGATAATACTGTTTTAATACTAAAATTTTTCATTTATATTAAGGTAGAGGTCTTATAAACGTCTCTTCTGCATTTCTGCGGATCTAAGCACTCATGCACCCAATGCTTAATAATAGTGCCGAAACGATTGTCAACAGTAATCTGCGCAGTCATTCATTCTCGAAAAAGGAGAACTGTTACGAACTGTTTTCCGCTATTGCCTGTGGGTCCTTTCACCGTTAGTTAATTTTCTCGACTGTTTTATGTGAGTTCTGAAGAAGATAATTAAGCAGCTCGGATTTGCTTTCTCTTGGTTGTAGTGACACCAGGAAGAACTGCACTTCGTATACTCTCGGTTTTACGGTCACAGTAAATGCCTATTACTCAGCGCATTGGCTGTGTTAAAACACAGTATTTTCGTATTTCTTGTTCATCAGTCCAGTAATTTTACGTTAATGAGTTTCGATGCTGTCTCTATTTTTGTAACAATGCTAATTAATTCTCTACGAGATAATGAAAACAGTAAAGAGGAAAGTAATGTATATGAAATAAATTGGAAGATTAATTACTGTAAAATAAAAATGAAATAAAAACAGGGAGACTTGAGTGATAGTACGTACAAGTTTTATGTTTATAGGAACATAAACTACTCGCAATAATAACAATATCTTGTGAAAACACTGGGCGACTGACGCGGAAGTAAAGTAGATTGTTTGTGCAAAAGTGGTACACAGAACTGCTACTCTTAAAACAGCTACGATACAATTCTCTTACATCACCTGTACGTAACAAACGACTGCACCATTGATAACTGGAAAGCAGATGAGTCTGTGAAAGTGGAAAGAAGTAACTGCAGTAGGCTAGACGGAGGAACGGTGTTGCGTCACTATTTACTGGATGAACTGCGTTGGGGAAACTGTGGGAGGCTAGAGGCGGGTTAAACTCGGAAGTTAGTAAGCTGTGACGACATTTCTGGCGTTGGGCTCACCTCCCTACACTGGGAAGGAGCATTTACCTTGATAATTTAGCTATCATAATTTGTATGCTTTTATGTCTTAAAGTGTGTAATAAAAATTTTGTTTCTTTGGCCATTTAGTTATGCTCTATACATCATTAGCTTGTAAAGGAATACGATGAGTTTTTATCTGTGGTAAATACGTTGACACCACTGCTCTCCTTGTTGAGGCAGGGCGACCACCACTGACAATCAGAAGGGAACTGATCTCGCAGGCAGGACACCCTCTGATCAATGGCATAATAAATATATTTGTCAGACACCGAAAAATTTAACTGCTTTCCTGGAAATAGAAGAAAGCCACTGTTTACGAAACCTCTTGAATGGTGGACCTTTTATGAAAATAAAATATTGCTAGAATTCCCAGCTCCAATAAACGTCCGAGAAAAAAGACACTAATCTTTGATAATATCGTACAACATAAAGATTCTCCAAATTTTAAGACTGAGTCTAACATCATGCTATTTTCCTGGATTCGATAAAGAGTTGTAAGGATGGATCCAAGGCCATCGACAGCGAAATGTAGGATATGCAATATACAACACTGCAGAAAATTATCAAGCCCTGTATTCTCTACCTAAGGAGACAACACTCTGTTACGCGGCTGACATCGCAGTTAGGGAAGATGTAACATACAGCATGTCCTCCACGTGAAGCAGTATGTTGATATTGACCTGTTCCCTTCATGCACTACAGAGTTTTTAAAAACCAAAAAGGAACAAAAGTGTGTCGCCTATAGTTATAGACATTATTTTTAAAAAGTCGTTACAAATAAGCAAGCAGGAATAGGAACCGATTTATTGTGGATTCTAGGCTACAGTAGCATCTTTCATAACGAAATAGTAGACAACTTAGCGAAGCGAGAAATGAACTTAAGAGATATTCCAAATGACAGACTTCCTTATCAATAAATGCTGAGCTTATTCAACGTAAAAGCGGGGAACGACTAACAGACAGAGTCAGATTCTGCCAAGGTACCAAAAGCTGTCTAATATGACCAGCTGCCGGCTAAAATAGCGTTATATCCTTGATTTACTGACTGTAGTGGGAGCAGAAACAGCTGTAAAACTACCGTACATGCTACAGTAAACTATCAAAGTAAGAATAGACTACAGCAGCTTTCCTAGCACCCTTGGTCAGTTAAGATCGTAATCGCGTTACCCGTTCATTAGGTGTGTTACGTTCGTATCGGGCGTTATCTCATTTCGATTCTTTGTCTGCGTATGCCCAAAAGCCAGAAACGGTCAGCCGACTAGAAAATGGGTGACAATATATAAACAGAATAGTAATCTATGGAATATTTTTGTTCTACATACAGTAGCTATCCTGCTGTCTGTTATTTAAGAATAAACAGTATTTATAACAAAATTGAAATCGTCAATGTTTAATTCAGGTTATATACGAAAATTGTCGGTTTGTACTGTGAAATAGAGAGATGTTGACGTAAAAAGAAACGACGGACTGAACATATAGAGTTAGAAAACCCGACGTGAAACCTCACGATAACACCTGTCGATATATAGCTACGTGGGTCTATTGCACTCCTCTTCAGGTGCACATGATGTAATCTGCAACAAGGATCTAGAGAAATACATTTGAAGTTCGTATGTTGATCTTAGTTGCTCGGACGCAGCTTTGACCGCGGACTACTCGTTTCCCATTATCTTAATTGAAGACCTTGGTACTCGTCGTGTTCCTGGCTGTTGGCAGCAACCATGCAAGAAGAAAAGGTTTTCTGAGATCTTACGAGAATCTGAAAAGTGGTTAATATTGAGGCATACGAGAAATATGTTAACCTAGTCGCAGCTTAAGTAGTATCTGTATAATGGTTTGCTGGTTACACTTCGGTAGTCCGCAGCTCATGGTCGTGCGGTAGCGTTCTCGCTTCCCGCGCTCGGGTTCCCGGTTTCGATTCCCGGGGGGGTCAGGCATTTTCTCTCCCTCGTGACGACTGGGTGTTGTGTGATGTCTTTACGCTAGTTAGGTTTAAGAAGTTCTAAGTTCTAGGGACTGATGACCATAGCTGTTAAGTCCCATAGTGCTCAGAGCCATTTGAACATTTTTGAACACTTCGGTAAACAAATCAATCATTTTCTCATTTCGCACAATCTGTATGGTTGAATCCTTCTACGCACTGTGTCCCACTTCTATTTTATACTTGTCCCCAAGACATGGAAAAAGTGTGAAACGGCTATAAACAATTTGTATAGTATGCGGTCTGTTTCAGCCAAATACGATTATCTGCCCCCTGCAATGTTAACATCACTCTTTATATAAGAGTGCTGGCTTCCACGACCAGTTTTAGACTGAATCATATCATTTTGGGTGTTAGGTTGCGTCACCGTGAAACACTAAGACATAGGATTTTAATAAAATATGCTCTCGATGTTTCAATTATTTCCCCTCAAGTAATGAAGTTAGTTTCATTTCAAAAGTTTGAAAGTTCTCGAGATAGTTGGTAGCACTTGTCAAACTCAATCTACACAATTTACCAAATGCGATAGCATTGTCATCCGACGACCGTAGTGGTGAATTTCATACTGTAGAACTATCTCCAAAATGTCTGGCAGGCAAATTGGAAGTATTAAATTTAATTCAGAACGAAGAAACAGTTTTCCTGTTTAGTGAGTGATCAGTTAGGAGGATTTCGCGCTTAGACAGCGACGCCGTAAGGCTGAGTGCTTCCCATTACGTAAGCGAGAAAGCGAGAAGTGAGCAGTAATAAACAGGGAAGAAATGGAACCCAACGCTATTGTCTGCTTTGGCGCCTAATCAATATTATGACATCTCCTCACGCATTAAGATTTAAAGTTGCTAAACAGCTTCGCTGTTTTCCAGCGGTGTGAATTAAGAAGTAATTTGCTGCACTGCTAATCGTTATGAACTTTCCTCAGCTGGGAAACGTGTTCTCGCAGAAACGCAAGATACGCTAACGCACTGTCGTTAAAGGAAGTGTTCCAAAGAAATTCAAGAAATGTTTTCATTAGAATTACTGCAGCCCAAGAACAACATAGAAGATTAAGTTATTATGAAATAATTTAATAAGCATACCCATACCATTGTACTGGTACTACCTTTTCTCTGAATAAATAGACATTTGTCGTTAGTTTCCTTTTCAGCGAACAAATTATGTTGTTGACTGCTTATTTACATCCGAAAATCTGATAAAATACGGAGCCGTAATCTCATCAATGAAAATCATAGGGAATATTTAGTATAAATATTTCTCTATCTATGTTAGGTATACGTTTAAGTGATCAAATTGGAAGTGGCGTCCCTTAACCACGTGCAGTTTTGTCAAAGGAAAATGTGCAGCAGCAGTAGCGCAGATGTCTCGAAGAATTTATGAACATTTCCTGTGAGACCAACAGAACTACGGAACTTGCAAACAGCGGAGTCAGCAGTTCTTACATTGGCTTCAGTGCTTCACGTAACACTTGATTTAAAAGAACTAGAAAAACAAGTAAGCAAAGAGAAGACAAATTGCTTTCCGATATTAAGCTACAAACAATGCTTTAATCAAAACTCAAACGAGCAAATGGCTAATAAAGTTGAAGTACACTTTTCTAAGTGTTTTGGAGTTTCTTATAACACCAAAATCGAAGAAAATGAGATAAAAACGGAATAAAATTAAACAAAAATAGCGATTTTGTTGCCAGTTAGGTGCATCACCAAACCAAGAAATGGTTAAAACAAATATGGGAGAACCGATATTTGATGTCAATATTACTTCTTTGTGAAATTCTCAGTATGGCTTCAAATGGTTCAAATGGCTCTGAGCACTATGGGACTTAACTGCTGTGGTCATCAGTCCCCTACAACTTAGAACTATTTAAACCTAACTAACCTAAGGACATCACACACATCCATGCCCGAGGCAGAATTCGAACCTGCGACCGCAGCGGTCACGCGGTTCCAGACTGTAGCGCCTAGCCACTCCGGCCGGCCTCTCAGTATGAAAAAATCGTGAAGAATGAATAACATTATTGAGCTAAAGCTGTTGACTGAGTTGGCGTACAACTTGCCCGTGTTGCTTGTTGTATAAGAATTCAAGTATGGAGCAGCAACATTGTAAAAAACCAATCAATGTTTGGTGGATGGTTACTGGGATGTGTAAGAATCTGCACATGTCGTGACATCGAGTCAGACTTTGCACGTTCTTTGAAGATAGCCATTTAAATAGCTTCTCGCCTCGTCCAGAGCTCAAATGGACTATTATCTGGAAAAAGAAACGAGTGACTCGCCGCCTCATGATTTGCAGAACATGTTCAATGCGGGACGACAGATGATCGAGCAAAACAAATTATCCCTTATGGCAAATCTAAAACTTGGATAACCAGACGAAGATTCCAATCCCTGTCCTTCCACTTACGAAGAGTATCAGAATTTAAAGTACTGTGGATGACGAGGTCAGCAAGAGCTGGAATTGAGAGGAAATGGGAAAGGAAATCAGCCTTGTCCTCCCAAAGAAACTATCGTAGCGTCGTCTTACCCACATACGAGTCCAATGTGTTAACCACAGGTGTAGACGTAACGCCAGGAGTGCCCGACGGAAATTTATTGGGAGATCTGCTGTCCATGCTGTATAGTAATTATCTTACGTTAAACTTTTTCAGATGGTGCAGTTATTTATAATCAAACGATACCTGAAAAAAAGCTGCACAAATATCCAGTTGAATCTTGATAGGATTTAGAAGCGGCGTAAAGATAGAAAACTTATATTAAACACCTATAAATGTAAATTATGAGCTCCAAAAAACACGGAAATGACCAAAATGTTAAAGAGTCACAAGTCACAAATGGAAGCAGTAATGTCATAAAATGCATAGGTGGAAGACTTTGTGGGGATATGAAATGGAATGATCACATAGGCTCAGTCATAGGTAAAGCGGGCGACTGGCATTGGCCTACTGGTAGAATATTAGCAAAGTGCATTCAGTCAGCGGAGGATGTTGATTAAAAACACTCGTGCAATGAATCCTAGAATACTGCTGTTGTGTGAGGGCCATACGAAGTACAAAGGACAAATGTTCACACGTTTGACTGACACACGCAAGAGAATTTTGGAAGTGCTGAGAAACCAGAAATAGTAGGCTCTTAAAGATATTCGATTACATCTCTAAGGATGTTGATTAAAAATACTCGTGCGATGAATCCTAGAATACTGCCGCTGTGTGAGGGCCATACGAAGTACAAAGGACGAATGTTCACACGTTTGACTGACACATGCAAGAGTGTTTTGGAAGTGCTGAGAAACCTGAAATAGAAGGCTCTTAAAGATGTTAATTACATCTCTAAAGCTTACCCACAAAATTTCAAGAGCTGATGTTAAAAGAGGAGTTTAGGAATGTACGACAGACCCCGACATATGGCTTTCCGCAGAGCGCACAGACACATGTCAGCAATCACGCTTCCCTTTAATTTACTTTTCTGGAACGGGCAGAAACCCTAGTCTGTGGTAAAACAGGAAGCACCATTCGCTATATATTTCGCACTGATTTGAGGAGTACGAATTTAGACGTGGATGTAAAAATCTCGTAATAGTCTACATCTTGTTACGACGGTATGAACACAAAAAAAAAAATGACTAGGTGAGATTAGGACTAGCACACGGAGGGTTCCGTACAAACTTAATTATGCACATGGGAAGTTCATCCATTCCGCGAATCGAGAATGTAGGCTATTCTTGCCTATTATGTACATTGATACTGGCAACATATCGGCCCCAGTGATTCCAGAATTTTCGAGGATATTTTTTACAGTAGTATAAAAGTCGAAAAAAGGAATTAGGCGACCATTATTTTAGTAATCGGTGGTGCCCGATTCAGGACGATTGGGCCGCAATTGCAAGGACAAACATCAGGCTAAGAATGGATAAATTCCGAGACGAGTCATATGAGCAATGAAGTCATTCTTTGCATGATGTCTGACTTTACCATTGCGACGCAGTCAGCTTCAATGCAGAACTACTCTTTTAATTTCAAGTTTGACGTCGAACAACGAATGACAAGTGTCTTTTACGTGTGATATAATTACAAATTAACAATTTTAGGATCTTTTACTTTAATTACACTGTGAAACATCAGTTCTTGTCAAATTTCATCATTGTACATCAACGCGAAGTACCCTATAGGGTTTTATGTGTGAGTCTACGAGTATCAAAAAATGTGACGTAAATGGCCGTGTCTTTTGACTGCGTTGATTTAAAAGAATCAATTTTTTTACGCTGCCAAGGGATAGTAAGCCTTAGTATATGATATAAATTTCAACGTTATATGTCTACCCTTCCAATGAGAAAGGGGTCTTAACAGACTTACGAACGAACAGAGAGTCAGATGAGAAATGAAATTTTTTGCTGTTATATAATTACAGATTTACAGTTTTGGGATTTTTCCTGTGGCTATACTGTGGAACCTTCATTTTTTAAACATTTCGTGATCCGACACCTATGGAAGGACCCTATAGGCTTTGATAAGAGAGTTTGCGAGTATTAAAGTTGTGACATAAATAGTCGTGTCATTTGATAGCATTGGCTTAGAAGCTTCAATTTTTTACACCGGCACGGAATTTTTTTTCCACGGAGCCCTGATAAAGGTTTCTTTTTTGCCGACCGAGGTACGGAATTCCCCACCCCGAAAAAAAAGAAATGAGATGATGGTGGCCTATAAATGAAATACAATGCACTGATTTAGTTTGTCGAAAATGGTGGTAGCAATACGGGATCGTTCTTCGCCTACTGTATGAACAGTCGTCAACCAAACTACAGCTTCGTTCCACGCTTGGAAATATAAACAGCAATCCTTAAATTTGGTTGATTGTTTGTGGTACTGGATTTCTGTCCACACGTTTCAATGTGTAGGGTGCCACCCGGCGGGACGCAGGAGCTGTAGCAAGTGCCGTCTTCCATCCGTAGCGTTTCACTCTCTACGTACAGCGCGAAGCGGGAGGTCACGCTGAACGGTGCTGAAGTCAACAAAACATGAGAGTTCCGTTACACGGAACGAGGCCGAGTAAGCTTTCACTGAAAACAATGTTTCGTCCCAAGCGGAGGTGTCGCACTTGGGATTTCCATGTTCGCTCCTTACGCCGGGGACTGGGGATGAGACGGACGTACAATGCTTCTGTACTTTGGAAAAACTTCGTGAGAGGCCTGAAACAGTTACTGACACGCGGTGTAGACTCATTCTTCCGTTTTGGAGCGTCGACTAGATTGCCAGTTCACAGATAAATTCAAGTACTTTCCTGTCACTGAGAATAAGCACGTACGAGTGTCATTTCGGTTGGTTCAAGAGTTCTGCAACAAATGAGCGTCATCTCTCTAATTACCATCGTCTGCTTTCTTTTTCACTTTTAACTTGTGTGTAGCTTTCATGTACATGAAATATTTTTCTCCGTAATTTATACATAAAAATCTCGGCTTCATCTCTGACTCCGATATTTAGTTGTGGCTCTCTGAGCACTATGGGACTTAACATCTATGGTCATCAGTCCCCGATATTTAGTTGCCTCGGCGTGGAACAACGCATTATAGATCCAACTAGAGGGAAAACTAAGAAATATACATAGCCGCGTTCTGCGAGCAGGAGCACTACTAGACATACAAAAAATTTCTATTTTTCGCTCCATTAAAGTAATATGAAAAGTACTGGAAGTACAATAAATGCTTCTAGACAGTGACATCAACGAATTAATTATAAATGAGTCATTCTTGGTTACTGTATGTTGAACACATTTGCAACATTGTAATATGAAAATACAATATTCTAAGCTATCTAAGAAACAAAGTCTTTTATTAATTTTTTGCAATAAATAACATTTGATTTGCAGTTGTAATTCATTAACACTATGGCCTCCAGCTACAGGATGTAATTAATTTCCTTTGAACAGACTTTGAAGGCAGATTCTTTACACCAAAACAAGAAAAAAGTCTAGTAAACATGAGCTCATAAATTCACACTTTAAGAGCAATGAGCACTTGTTCAGAAGAAGAGCTGTTTTTCACAGCAGCGTAGATGAACAAGTGATCATAGTTCTTAAGATATGCATTTTAGAGCTCATTTTCACTTTTTTTATCGTAAGGGACCTGGATTCAAACTCTACAAAGGAAATTTAGTTACATATTGTATAGTGCAGTGTACACATGTTAAGCCAAAATTTTACTATTACTGGATTGTGATGACCAATGCGAGCAGTACAAAACTGTATTCGATCTTTACGTCCGTTGTACGGACTATCATCAAACCCACTACGATCGTTGGGAGGGAACCGCACTACTGATGGGTAAGATACAATTGTCTTTCCTCTGAAATATCACTGAAGACAACATTTAAAGAAGAACAGGGATTTCTGAAAGCTATGAAGAATCTAATGTTACAATCAATGTCGTCTCTGCTGCCGGCATAGTTACGCCCAAAGAACTTAAGGCTTTCAGGAGGGGATGTTTCAGATTGGCCTGCGATGCAGCCGCGAGATAATACCACGATATTTTTAATGCTGCTAACGTCATGACGTCATTGTAACATTACTAAGTTATCTTCCTGCAAATCTTGCTGATAGTATCAGCCATAAATGTGGTACGAAACCACGCGCGTTGCTGCATATGTTTAAAGGTATAGTCTAGACAAAAATAAAGAATCTAATTGAATGTGATTGCCCAACAGAGACTGATAATGTTAGGGAACTATTTATGTTATCGACATTCCAGGGTTGGCTTGCAGACCTATTGTTTCATTATCAGATCGAAGCCTTCAGCCTAGTTGCAATACTGTCGTTTCTGGACTGGAATGTCCCAGGATGAATGCTGGGACATTCCAGTCCAGAAACGACAATATTGCAACTAGGCTGAAGGCTTCTTAGATTAAAGTAGTGTTTGGACCGTCCGGCCTCCCACATG
Source organism: Schistocerca serialis cubense (assembly GCF_023864345.2). Classification (NCBI taxonomy): domain Eukaryota; kingdom Metazoa; phylum Arthropoda; class Insecta; order Orthoptera; family Acrididae; genus Schistocerca; species Schistocerca serialis. The sequence goes on along the minus strand of NC_064642.1, from coordinate 626,596,880 downwards.
AAGGTTCGAAGTGGTTACGCTAAATCGATCAGACGAATGCAGCAATGGTTTCATCTAATATAAAAATTGGTTCAAATCGCTCTAAGCACTGTGGGACTTAACTTATGAGGTCATCAGTCCCCTAGAACTTAGAACTACTTAAGCCTAACCAACCTAAGGACATCACACACATCCATGCCCGAGGCAGGAATCGAACCTGCGACCGTGGCGGTCGCGCTGTTCCAGACTTTAGCGCCTAGAATCGCTCGGCCACTCCGGCCGGCTCTTCGAATATAATATGGCCGATTTTCTTCACCTTTCTCGCTCTTTCAGAGCTTGTGTTCCGTCTCTACTGACGTCGCTGCCAGGACGCTACATCCTTACTTCTATCCGCGGACAGTCTGTCATTTGAGCTTTCCAAGCACGCGAGGTCACAGCTTCCTCCCAAGAAGCCAACGAACTAGCAGCTGTAGGAGAAAGCTTTGGATGATGAATGACCTACATCAAGCTCAGGTAGACTTGAACATCCGAAACGAAATTTGAATTCTCTTGGGAAGCTTGAAGAATGGCATGTGTAGGGGGAACTGTCACCTATCCGACAAATGTGCTCAAATGGCCGTATTGGTCGATCGTAACTCCTGGAAGCAACGTTTCGGATACGAGTAGCGTTCTGTCGATCGGGCAATATAATCAGTCCTCGTGATAACGAGAATTATTTTACGCAACGTTCCTCTCGGCATCTTTCCTAAGAGTTACTGTGCACGTATAGCTTCACATCTGAGGCACGGCGTGCGGCGCTGTGTGGGTTTAACTCGCTCTTTCCGTAATGGGTCCCACCTCACGGCCCCACCGCAGGCTGCAAAAAAGAAACACTGGCCTCTCTCCTTTTGTTTCACACGCGCGTCTCGTCTGCCGCTGACCCCGTTCTCGTCAGCAGCCTATCATCTTGCCGGCGAACGTTCACGCCTATTGAATATAGGCACAAAGAAGAATCTGAATCGAGTTTCAGTTTATTGGTGTGGGTCATAGAGAAAGTTTTAGAGAGATGAATGTGATAAATCGTGCTAAAGATGATGTGTGATATCAGAGTACGAATGAGGACAGCAGGAACATCAAGCGTTCGTATAAAGATGACAGAAAATTATTGTTGGCATCTTACAACTTTCTCTTCAGTTGTAAGCGTAAAACCTGGGGCAATACAATTACTTCAGAGTAATGTATGTTACCTCTCGGAGTAATGTATGTTGCCTCTCACATTTGGAACCTACTGTTTGTATCAGGTCTTCACTGACGAACTTTGAAGGACTTTACATCACAAACAGAAGACCGAATATTCGTAGTAGGCTGTTCAGTTTGTGTCAATGTATCACGCTAGTTATTACTGTTTACGTTTAAAGTTGTGGCTTCAGCGTGGACAACAAATTGTTAGAGCGCACCAACAAGTGTCAATAGAAGGAAAGCCTAACGTATTTCCGAGGATCGAAACGAAACATCCATATGCGGGTGACTTTGTCAATAGGACAAGCTAACAGCACTCCTCGTACGTAATGTATGCAGTAATTCCTTCATATACACACACAGTTATTCACACATGAAGCTTACTTTACAGATACCGTTTATTAGTCGTAATAGTCAAGTCTACGTTCATGACAATCCACATGAAACCCTAGTTACACGTCTCTGTTCAAGTTAGCAATCCTCTTATAGAATCTTTACTACAACCAGCATTATTAAATGAATTTTTTTGCACAGGGTAAGGTGCTCTGTTTTCGGATTGTGGCCTAATTCCGCGAGGGTGAATGTTTGCTCCACGCGCAGTGCTGCCGATGCGTAAACCAGCCGAAATCCTTGTGCTTCCACCATTTTAGTGTCCTGCTAAGTGCCAAGTGCATCAGTGGCGTATCGTACTAGCAGTTGATTTTTTTTGTTGATATCTTACACTTTAATGTAATATTCTGTCCACACAACTAAGCATCGCAGCTGCGCGGTAAGTAGTTTGATATTTTAGTCTTGACTTGCTTGTTAGTGTTTGGAGTTTCCTTCTGCCTACGCACCAGAAAGGCCATATGGTGATATTAACCGCCGGCCGGAGTGACCGTGCGGTTCTAGGCGCTACAGTCTGGAACCGCGAGACCGCTACGGTCGCAGGTTCGAATCCTGCCTCGGGTATGGATGTGTGTGGTGTCCTTAGGTTAGTTAGGCTTAAGTAGTTCTAAGTTCTAGGGGACTGATGACCTCAGATGTTGAGTCCCATAGTGCTCAGAGCCATTTGAAGCATTTTGATATTAACTGCTGCAAATTTGTTGAATTATAACTCATTCAAATGCATTGAAGATGGTTATTTACTGGTGAAATCTGGATATGCAAGATTAATAAAAAATTAATTGGATTGCGATTGATTGCTGCGTTACTACCCTTCCTTATAACAATATACTGTCGCTGTGCAGAACGGCTCCTTATGGAATCAAAATTGACCACAAGATTTATTTCTATGCTTCACATCTCAGCTGAGCGAAGATGTAGTAGCCGACACATGACGTCATAAAGTAGAATGATGTAGGAACGACAGATGGTAATGTGCGCACACCTTTCATGAGAAACACCACCAACTGAATAATCTCGTAAGCGATTCGGCTGCTGTGATATAAGATGGAGGTTTTAGTCTCTAGCAGCCCGTCAAAACCGTCAGTTTCATTAATTAATTATTAATAAAGTATAATCTAGATTTAGTTGTAGTTAGAAGGGGAAAACCTCTCAACGATATGGAAACCAATACAATAGAAATTCCATTTTAATAGCAATTACGAAGAATATTTGAGTAATGAATTAGAGCCAAATCACTTCGTATATCATCGCCTTAGCACTTCGTGCGAGCCCAGCGAAGCGACTCGTGTTACTCACTTCGGGTCTTTGTACAGGAACCAAACAGGGCAGTCGATCGTATTTAAGTCCGCATACAAAACAACGGCTCTGCGTGCAAAGTAGAGAATCATATATTGAGCTTAGGACGAGTGATTTTATTTGTGAATTTCTACATGTTTATTACTGTATAAGGTTTACATTTATAAAATATGTGGGCGATTAGTTACCTAAGTATGACTATTGTAGCCGTACGTTTGTTGCCAGACAATTTCCGTGATCGGTTTTCTGTTTTCCTCGACGAATGTGAAATTAAAAACGGATGGCAACCAAACGAATTTCTATGTTTCTTTTTTAGCGGGTTTGCGTGTAGTTCCAATGCAGTCTCACAGCAAGGGCAGCGGGCTCCTACTTTACGTGCAACCTCTGTCCAGGCATGTCAGAGTTTCCTTGTTTTGCTTTGATGCCACAAGACACAACTAAGACCGAGCGAGGTGGCGCAGTGGTTAGCACACTGGACTCGCATTCGGAAGGACGACGGTTCAATCCCGTCTCCGGCCATCCTGATTTAGGTTTTCCGTGATTTCCCTAAATCACTTCAGGCAAATGCCGGGATGGTTCCTTTGAAAGGGCACGGCCGATTTCCTTCCCCATCCTTCCCTCACCCGAGCTTGCGCTCCGTCTCTAATGACCTCGTTGTCGACGGGACGTTAAACACTAATCTCCTCCTCCTCCCACAACTAGGCCCCTTACGCATCCTGTTACTCCGGTGTAGCTGGAGACACTTGCATGCAATCTATAGTAATACAGGGAAGGGAAAAACAAGTGCACTCGCTCTCGTGACCGACTTACGTCATCATACTTCTTAAGTAGTGTGGTATTGTATTGTATGTTAACCGGGGACCTAGTCACGACGGAGAGGCTCCGTCCCCGCCGCAGCCGCAGTGGTACACAACCCCACGACGACTACCGCAGTCCACTTCACCCCTCCGCCGCCCCACACTGAACCCAGGGTTATTGTGCGGTTCGGCCCGCGGTGGATCCCCCAGGGAACTTCTCACACCAGACGAGTGTAGCCCCTATGTTTGCGTGGTAGAGTAATGGTGGTGTACGCGTACGCGGAGAACTTGTTTGCGCAGCAGTCGCCGACATAGTGTAACTGAGGCGGAATAAGGGAACCAGCCCGGATTCGCCGAGGCAGATGGAAAACTGCCTAAACACCATCCACAGACTGGCCGGTTCACCGGACCTCGACACAAATCCGCCGGGCGGATTCATGCCGGGGACTAGGCGCTCCTTCCCGCCCGGAAAGCCGGCCAACCGAGCGGGCTCTTAAGTAGTACAACACAGTACGTTGTACTCGACGGCAAGTGTGCATCATAGTCAAGGGTGTCGACAGAAGTGCCCGAGTGAAATGTGATAGAACTGCTATTATTCTCCGCATAAATAAATAATCTGATGGACGAGCTGTGCAGCAACCTGTATCTGTTTGTCGATGATTCTGTGTTGTACGAGAAAGTGTGTAGGAACAGCGATCCCGTAATTTTCGATTATAGCATTAGTAGAATGCTGTTTGTCACAGTCACGTCTTTGCAAAGCGATGTGAAATGGAACGAGCATGTAAGGACTGTAGTAGGGAAGGCGAATGGTCACTTTCGGTTTAGTGGCAGAATTCTGGAAAGTTGTTGTTCATCTGTAAAAGAGACCATGTATATAAAACTTGTGCTATCCGTTCCTGAAAACTGCTCGAGTTTTAGGGATCTCCACCAGGTCGGATTGAGGGAAACCATCAACGCAATTCAGAGGCGGACTGCTAGGTCTGTTACCGATACGATCGAGCAACATGTATTACATAAATGCTTCGGGAACTCAAATGAGAATACTTGCAGGGCAAGCGACATTCTTTCTGAGGAATACTATTTAGGAAATTTAGAGAACAGGTTTTTGAAGCTGACAGCAGAATGATTCTACTGCCGACAACGTACGCTTCGTGTAATAACCATAAAGAAAAAAATAAGATAAATTAGGGCTCGTACGGAGGTATACAGACAGTCTTTTTTCGTCGCTCTACACTGATGTGACAAAAGTCATAGGTTAGCTATATGCACATGTACACATGGCTTAGTACTGCGTACGTAAGGTGTAAAAGGTCAGGGTATTGGCTAAGCTGTCATTTGTACTCAGATGATTCGTGTGAAAAGGTCAGCGACCTGATTATGGCCGCACGACGGGTATAGCGGACAATGAACGCGGAATGGGACATTTCATTTTGGAAATTGTTAGGGAATTCAGTATTTCGAGATCCACAATGTCAAGAGTGTGCCGAGAATACCAAATTTCAGGCATTATCTCTCAAGACGGACAACGCAGTCGCCAACGGCCTTCCTTTAACGACCGAGAGCAGCGGCGTTTGAGTAGAGTTGCAGCCAGCACATCGTGTGCAGTGTCTCTCCTGGGCTCGTAACTATATCGCTTGGACCCTACACGACTGGAAAACCTTGACATGGTCAGCTGAGTCCCACTTTCAGTTGGTAAGAGGCTGATGGTAAGGTTCGGGTGTGGTGTAGAACTTACGAACCCTTAGACCAAAGTTGTCAACAAGGCACTTTGCATACTGGAGGTGGCTCTACTATGCTGTGGGCTGTGTTTACACTGAGTGGACTGTGTCCTCTGGTCCAACTAAATTAATCATTATCTGGAAATGGTTATGTTGCAAGCATTCATGAATTTTATTTTGCCGAGCAACAATGTGCCATGTCACCGGCTCAGAACTGTTCGCACTTGAATTCAAATGGTTCAAATGGCTCTGAGCACTATGGGACTTAACATCTATGGTCATCAGTCCCCTAGAACTTAGAACTACTTAAGCGAGAGCACTTGGATTGAAAAATATTCTGGACAGTTCTAGCGAATCTACATCTACATCCATACTTCGCAAGCCACCTGACGGTGTGTGGCGGAGGGTACTTTGAGTACGTCCGCAGCTCGTGGTCGTGCGGTAGCGTTCTCGCTTCCCGCGCCCGGGTTCCCGGGTTCGATTCCCGGCGGGGTCATGGATTTTCTCTGCCTCGTGATGACTGGGTGTTGTGTGCTGTCCTTAGGTTAGTTAGGTTTAAGTAGTTCTAAGTTCTAGGGGACTGATGACCATAGACGGTAAGTCCCATAGTGCTCAGACCCATCTGAACCATTTGAATTTTGAGTACCTCTATCGGTTCTCTCTTCTATTCCAGTCTCGTATTGTTCGTCGAAAGAAAGATTGTCGGTATGCCTCTGTGTGGGCTCTATTCTCTCTGATTTTATCCTCGTGGTCTCTTCTCGAGATGTACGTAGGAGGGAGCAATATACTGCTTGACTCCTCCGTGAAGGTATGTTCTCGAAACTTCAACAAAAGCCCGTACTGTGCTACTGAGCGTCTTTCTTGCAGAGTCTCCCACTGGAGTTTATCATCTCCATAACGCTTTCGCGATTACTAAATGATCCCGTAACGAAGCGTGCTGCTCTCCGTTGGATCTTCTCTATCTCATCTATCAACCGGTGAGCAGTATACAAGCAGTGGGCGAACAAGTGTACTTCCTTTGTTTTCGGATTGCATTTCCTTAGGATTCTTCCAATGAATCTAAGTCTGGCATCTGGTTTACCGACGATTAATTTTATATCGTTTGGCCATCCAGATAGTGCAATATTTATGGGATATAATCGAGAGGTCTGTTAGTGCATAAAATTCTGCACTGGCAGCACTTTCATAATTACGAACGGCTACAGAGGCAGCATGGCACAGTATTTGTGCAGAGGGCCTTTAACGGCTTGTTGAGTACATGCCGCCTCGAGATCCTGCACTACTCCGGGCAAAAGGAAGTTCGACATGATATTACGAAGTATCGCATGACTTTCATGAACAGGGTGAACAATACGATAGCTAATCCGCTACGAGTTACAATTTCGCAATTTCGAAACAAATAGCTCTTGTAGCCACAAAACTGCCGTTAAAATGATGAGGTTTTTTAGCGAGCTTTTATGTCTGGCGTAGACTCACCCCACAGCCAGGAGAGGACGCGGCCGTAGGCGACGCCTATCCAGAGGCCGTAGGCGGCAGTGATGTGCAGCGCGAGGAAACCGAGGGCGTTGAACCAGACGATGCGCAGCCGCGGCGTGTGCTGCAGCTGCTGCTGTTGCTGCTGGTGACCCTGCTGCTGCTCCAGAGCGGAGCGCAGCGTCGTACCCGCCGACTTCGGCGCCTGGGCGGTCAGTGGCGACGGCTTGGCGTCCAGCGGCCGAGGCGGCGACCGGCGCCGCAGCGTCACGCACTGCGTTTGCGAGATGGTCACCATGGCGACCTACCAGGGCAACAAACAGATGCTGTCTTCAGATCGCACCAGCAGCAGAAGCGGCAGGAGTATACTGATAGAGTACATCTCTAAGGTAGACGTGACAACGCATGCTTCACACGCTTTTCCAATATGCTCAAAATTAAGTTTTAAAGGGAAGAATCACGCTGCACTCTGAGGCAATTCGACGAAGTGGTTTGGGACTGATGAATGCCTGGAGAACGTTATATGCGTTACACGTAAAGGACAGATGATGATGATGTTTGGTTTGTGGGGCGCTCAACTGCGCGGTTATCAGCGCCCGTACAAAGTCCCAGTCTTTACACAGTCCAGTCTCTCCACGTTCACGAATGATGATGAAATGATGAGGACAACACAAACACCCAGTTCCCGGACAGAGAAAATCCCAAACCAGGCCGGGAATCGAATACGGGACCCCGTCATCCAGAGGCAGCAACGCTAGCCATTAGACCACGAGCTGTGGACATTAAAGTACAGAGCGGAAGATGTTTTGGTACAGACGTATTTTTCGTGACTACGGTGTGATCGCTCACTTCAGGAAACGGTAAATTTGGAAGGATATAAACACATTTTACGGCGCTGTATACAGTCTACAGTAGAGGGACAGTTCAGAGACGATGATTGTATCAGCATTACAATGCAGCCTCTCATAAATCAATATCTGTGAGGCAATGGTTTTGTCGACAACAACGTTCCTGAAATAAACTAACCCATGCAGAGTTCTGACGTATGCGCAATGGAGCACCTTTGGGGTGATCCAGAACTCGACTTCGCTCCAGACCTCAGCATGCAATATCTTTATCTTCCTTCGTTTCTATTCTTGGGGAGGAATAGGCTGCCATACCACCACGGACATTCAGATATCTTACTGAAAGCATCCTCACCACCATGAAGATGAAGGATGATCGTCACAAAGCTCGGTGTGTGGACGAAAGGCGAATAACCTCCGTGAATTTTGACAATAGTTGCTGAAGATGACGATGCTGTCTCAGCTCATAACACAGCCACTGGGGGACAAGGAAGGAGCCTCCCAGAAGATTGTACATGTACATTTGAGCGTCCTCTGGGCAACGGTAAATACCGGCAGATCCTTCCACGCGCTGAGCTACGTCTAAAATGACGTGTATTAGGAATATAAAATGAAGAAAAGGCCCTTTTCAGAGCCCTGATTGACAGTCATATCGCCGGCCGATGTGGCCGAGCAGTTCTAGGCGCTTCAGTCTGGAGCCGCGCGACTGCTACGGTCGCAGGTTCGAAACCTGCCTCGGGCATGGATGTGTGTGATGTCCTTAGGTTAGTTAGGTTTAAGTAGTTCTAACTTCTAGGGGACTGATGACCTCAGATATTTAGTCCCATAGTGCGAACCTTGCAGAACTGGCACTCCTGAAAGAAAGGTTCGCAGGAGAGCTTCTGTAAAGTTTGGAAGGTAGGAGACGAGTTCCTGGCAGAAGTAAAGCTGTGAGGATGGGGCGTGAGTCGTGCTTGGGTAGCTCAGTTGGTAGAGCACTTGCCCGCGAAAGGCAAAGCTCCCGAGTTCGAGTCTCGGTCCGGCACACAGTTTTAATCTGCCAGGAAGTTTCATATCAGGGCACACTCCGCTGCAGAGTGAAAATCTCATTCTGGAAGCTTTCAAATTGTGCGCTCAAGTTCGTGCAGTTCATGGAAATTACGCCAGATGTCGTTGCGAGTTCATCGCTTCCGTTGTGAGTCCAGCCATTTCAGTTTGTCGCGATGGCGGACAAGGGACGGTTGACCGTCACACAAAAGGCGAAGATTTTGTTACTGTTAGCGGCGACGAACAGCGTTACATTGACACAGAGAAGGTTTCGTGCTCATTTCATCACACTGTTGGCTCCCAGCCCACAAACGATACGCAGATTACATCAAAAATTTTGAGGTACTGGATCTGTTTTGGAGTGTCAGCGGCCACGAGCACTTACCGTACGTTCGCCGCAAAACATTGTAGCATTTCGAGTGGCTTTGACTCGCAGTCCGAGTAAATCAACAAGAAGACCCAATGCCGAGTTGGGAATTTCACGCCGATCTATACAAAGAATTATTCAACTCGACCTTCGATTGTATCCATACAGAATAAATGTGGCTTATAAGCTTACTGCGAGAGATAAGGAGTAGAGAGTGCAGTTTGCAAGGTGGGCAATCGAGCAAGATGAAGAGGCAGTGTTACGCATCACACGGTTTTCTGACGAAGCATATTTTTACGTCAACGGTGTTGCGAACACACAGAACGTTCGGTTCTGGGCACGTGAACCTCCGCGAATAAGCCGCACGAAAGACACCAACGGGGAGGAAGTGTGCGTGTGGGTCGTGATGTCAAGCCATGGAATCATCGGTCCGTTCTTCTTCGATGCTACAGTAACCGTTGAACGCAATTTTATACATGCTGCCAAACCAGTTCTTTCTTCAACTTATGCCCTTATGTCTTCCATTGCAGACACAATGGTTCATGCAGGATGGAGCATGCCCCATACTGCCAACGTTGTCCTTGATTTCCTATACGAAAGACTTGGCCTTAGCGTAGTGTCAAATAGATTTCCAGAACATTATGCGGGAGGAGGAATGTGGCCGCTCCACAGCCCGGACATTAATCTGAGTGACTTCTTCCTTTGGAAAACCCGAAAATGCAGTGCAACTACACTGAAATATGATATTGGGTTTTCTATGAACCAACATTCAGAACTGCAGAACTAACATACTGAAACAGTATTCTACATAATGAAATTTTCACTCTGCAGAGGAGTGTGCGCTGATATGAAACTTCCTGGCAGATTAAAACTGTATGCCAGACCGAGTCTCGGTCTAGCACGCAGTTTTAATCTGCCAGGAAGTTTCAGTATGCTACATGCCTCCTTTCCATAGCTAATCTGTAAGTAAATAGGCAGTTTCCATTAGTAAATTCTCTTTGAGGATCTGATCTCATTATGTGTTTTGTGAGAGCAAAAGCTTATTTCTCGGCAAAATAACAAGAAAATTTGCAGTCTTCTTACGGCAAAGACGCAGGATTCAGCAATTGGAGCTCACCTCTAGCCAGCACTTTATCTAAAGAAGTTTATCAGCATGGGAAATAGGAAGCACTAGTAGTCCAGATATGTGCTGTGTTTAATTTAAAAACACGACATGTTTTTGAAAGAGATGATTCCATTTTTATAGCATAGCATAATATTTAAAAAAAATTGATAATGAGGTTGTGTCTTTTCAAAATATGTTGTGTTTTTAAATTAAATAAAGCACATACCTGGACAACTAGTGTGTCATGTTTTCCAAACAGATAACCTAATACAGATGTGTCCGCAGCTCGTGGTCTCGTAGTAGCTTTTCTCGCTTCCCGAGCACAGGGCCCCGGGTTCGATTCCCAGCGGGGTCAGGGATTTTCACCTGCCTTGAGATGACTGGGTGTTGTTGTGTCGTCTTCATGATCATTATTCATTCCCATTACGGTCGGAGAAAGGCAACGGCAAATCACCTCCACTAGGACCTTGCCTAGTACGGCGCTGCGCGTCTCACGCGCCGTTCCCCTACACTCTGCCAAGGAGTACGGGACTTCATTATGTCAACACAGATGTACTATTGCTTCACAACGGATATCCTTTAGTACTCAACCATCACTGTTGCATTTATACTCGCCAGCAAAAAAGCAATGTACCCAACAACGTATTCTAGGCATGTGCTGATTAATGTTAAATAAGTTGACTAAATACAGGAGAGCTTCATTGTCTGACGATGATATGGTACCACGTTACTAACTACTTTCACCTCTAATACTGTCGAGTCATACTCATGACACGCTAGTGCCACGTATCCAACGTGCTATGAGTCACATAGCTCACTTGTCACGTCACCTGTGTTCGCAGCTTGGAAATACCTTGCACCACTTGCCCCGCACTCGATGAGCGAGCGCCGCCTGCTGGCGCGTGAGTCGACAGCCGGCCGCATGATTCTGCACGCGCGTGGATAGCAAGTGATGGAGGTCGAGTACTGCTCACATGGTTTTGCCACCCAGATACAGGGCTCTAAGGATTATACCCTATCTTAATGTCCGATAACACACGCAGGTGATAAAAGTCATGAGATACGTCCTAATTTCGTATCGGACCTCCTTTTGCCTAGTGCAATGAAGCAGCACGACGTGGCATGGACTCAAGAAGTCGTTGGAGATCCCTTGCAGAATATAGAGCCATGCTGTGTCTATAGCTGCCCATAATAGTGAAAATGTTGCAGGCGCAGGATTTTGCAATGAACTCACGTCTCGATTTAGTCCCATAAATATTCGATAGGATTTATCTCGAGCGATCATGATCGCCAAATCATTCCCTCGAATTGTCCAGAATGTTCTTCAAACTAACTGCAAACAACTGTGGCCCAGTGACATATCTGGGAACGTGAAATCGATGACAGGCCGCAAATGAACTAGATGAACATAACCATTCCAGTTCGCAGCTCGTGGTCTCGCGGTCGCGGTCTCGCTTTCCGAGCACGGAGTTCCGGCTTCGATTCCTGGCGAGGTCAGGGATTTCCACCTGCCTCGAGATGACTGGGTGTTTGTGTTGTCCTCGTCATTTCATCATCATTCATGAAAGTGGTGAGTTTGGGCTGAGCGAAGGTTGGGAATTTGTATGGGCGCTGGTAACTGCGCAGTTGAGCGCCCCACAAACCAGACCTAATCATCATAACCATTGTAGTCAATGATCTGTTCAGCTGAACCAAACAATCCAGTCCATTCCATGTAAACAGAGCCCACATTATTATAGAGCCATCAGCAGCTTGCTCAGTGCCTTGACATCTTGGTCCGTGGCTCCATAGGGTGTGCGCCACATTCGAACCCAACCATCAGCCCTTACGAACAGAGATCGGGATTCGTCTTACCAGGCATGCGTTTCCCAGTAGTCTAGGGTCCAACCGATATGGTCAAGAGCCCAGGGAAGGCATTGCAGGTGATGTGCTGTTACCAAAAGCACACTCGGTGGTCGTCTGCTGCCATAGCCCATTAACGCCAAATTTGCCGCGCTGTCCTAACGGATACGTTTGCCGTAAGTCCCACGTTGATTTCTGCGGTTATTTCACACATTGTTGCTTGTCTTTTAACACTGAGAACTGTACACAAACGCCGCTCCTCTCGGTGGTGAAGTGAAGGCCTTCAGCCACCGCGTAGCCCGTGATTAGAGGTAGTGCCTGAAATTTGGCATTTTCGTCACGCTCTATAGACACTGTGAATCTCACACTATCGAATTCCCTAACGATCTCCGAAATGTTATGTCCCATGTGTCTAGCTCCAACTACCATTCTGCGTTCAAAGTTAATTCCCATCGTGTGGCCATAACCACGTCGGAAATCCTTTCACATGAATCATCTGAGTGCAAATGACAGCTCCGACAATGCACAGCCCTTTTATGCCTCGTATGCGCGATACTGCCGCCATCTGATATATACCTATCGCTAGCCCTGACTTTTGTTTACTCAGTGTATGTACGCTACTGGCCATTAAAATTGCAATACGACGAAGATGACGTGCTACCGACGCTAAATGTAACCGACAGGATGAAGATGCTGTGATAAGCAAATGATTAGCTTTTTCAGAGCATTCACACAAGGTTGGCGCCGGTGTCGACACCTACAACGTGCTGACATGAGGAAAGTTTCCAACCGATTTCTCATGCACAAACAGCAGTTTTCCGGCGTTGCCTGGTGAAACGTTATTGTGATGCCTCGTGTAAGGAGGAGAAATGCGTACCATCACGTTTCCGACTTTGATAAAGGTCGGATTGTAGCCTATCACAACTGCAGTTTATCGTATCGCGACATTGCTGCTCCTGTTGGTCGAGATCCAATGACTGTTAGCAGTATATGGAATCGGTGAGTTCAGGAGGGGGATACGGAACGCCGTGCTGGATCCCAACGGCCTCGTATCAGTAGCGGTCGAGATGACAGGCATCTTATCCGCATGGCTGGAAAGGTTCGTGCAGCCACGTCTCGATCCCTGAGTCAACAGATAGGGGCGTTTGCAAGACAACAATCATCTGCACGAACAGTTCGACGACGTTTGCAGCAGCATGCACTATCAGCTCAGAGACCATGGCTGAGGTTACCCTTGACGCTGCATCACAGTCAGGAGCGCCTGCGATGGTGTACTCAACGACGAACCTGGGTGCACGAAGGGCAAAACGTCATTTTTTATGATGAATCCAGGTTCTGTTTACGGCATCATGATGGTCGCATCCGTGTTTGGCGACATCACGGTGAACGCACATTGGAAGCGTGTATTCGTAATCGCCATACTGGCGTATCACTCGGCGTGATCGTATGGGGTGCCAATGGTTACACGTCTCGGTCACCTCTTGTTTGCATTGACGGCACTTTGAACAGTGGAAGTTACATTTTACATGTGTTACGACCCCTGGCTCTACCCTTCATTCGATCCCTGCGAAACACTACATTTCAGCAGGATAACGCACGACCGCATCTTGCAGGTCCTGTACGTGTCTTTCTGGATACAGAAAATGTTCGACTGCTACCCTGGCCAACACATTCTCCAGATCTCTCACTAATTGAAAACGTCTGGTCAATGGTGGCCGAGCAACTGGCTCGTGACAATACGCCAGTCACTACTCTTGATGAACTGTGGTATCGTGTTGAAGATGTATGGGGAGCTGTACCTGTACACGCCATCCAAGCTCTTTCTGACTCAATGCTCAGGCGTATCAAGGCCGTTATTACGGTTAGAGGTGGTTGTTCTGGGTACTGATTTCTCAGGATCTAAGCATCCAACTTGCGTGAAAATGTAATCACATGTCCGTTTTAGTATAATATATTTGTCCAATGAATACCCGTTTATCATCTGCATTTCTTCTCGGTGTAGCAATTTTAATGGCCAGTAGTGTATACGTTGATTAGTGTACGTGTAAAGAATAGTTAATACTGAATCTGAAAGAGTTGGGACTCGAAGCCAAGGTGCGTGTGCGGGGGCATTGCGTTTTACGAGTGCCCCACCTCCGCCAGACGACGGGAAGTGTGCCGGCAGCGCCTGCTGCAGACAAAGGAGGCTGTGCGCTTTCGACCCGCAGCCCGAGGCGCCCCTGCGCTAACAGGATCGCGGCCGCGCGGAGCTGCAAGTGTGTCGGCCTGCCCCACCCCACTCGGCTGCGCCTGGCGCATTGTGTCTTCGGGAGAGTGACTGCGGCCCTGGCCGTGCGCTCACCACTGACCTCAACGCGAAAGTTCCGCGCCTAGTTAACGGCCGCCCATCCGTGTAGCGGAGGTACACGATTGAGGCCTGGATAATGGAGAAAACAGAGAGTGAGGGAGAGAGGGAGAGAGAGAGAGAGAGAGAGAGAGAGAGAGAGAGAGAGAGAGGCTGCGTTTCATTCTGCGAATTATTCACGCTCGCTGCTTGTGCAGGGTGGTGCAAGAAAAACCGGCCCCGACTACGGACAACCCACCTGTTGTGCACGAATTATTGCCCTCCACGAGCGGGTACAACAACATGTAGATAAACATATAATAATTAGATAATAAAGAAATAACAAATAAGCTAATGCAAAGGTCTTTATATATAGAATTGATCTTGTCTTTTACATTACATTGCGTTACGTGCTGCACTTTTGCGCGCAACTTAAAGTGTTAATATACGCTTTGGGCAGGTCTGCCGCATCTACATCTACTGGGGGATCAAAAAGTCAGTATAAATTTGAAAACTGAATAAATCGCGGAATAATGTAGATAGAGAGGTACAAACTGACACACATGCTTGGAATGACATGGGGTTTTATTTCAACCAAAAAAATATAAACGTTCAAAAAAGTCCAAGAGATGGCGCTTCATCTGATGAGAATAGCAATGATTAGCATAACAAAGTAAGACAAAGGAAAGATGATGTTCTTTACAGGAAACGCTCAATATGTCCACCATCACTCCTCAACAATAACTGTAGTCGAGGAATAATGTTGTGAACAGCACTGTAAAGCATGTTCGGAGTTATGGTGAAGCATTGGCGTCGGATGTTGTCTTTCAGCATCCGTAGAGACGTCGGTCGATCACGATACACTTGCGACTTCAGGTAAACCCAAAGCCAATAATCGCACGGACTGAGGTCTGGGGACCTGGGAGGCCAAGCATGACGAAAGTCGCGGCTGAGCACACGATCATCACCAAACGACGCGCGCATGAGATCTTTCACGCGTATAGCAATACTTTGTTGTTTTTTTTGTTCTGATAAAACCCTAAGTCATTCCAAGCATGTGTGTCAATTTTTACCTCTCTATCTACATTATTCCGTGGTTTATTAAGTTTACAAATTTATACTGACTATTGATCACCCGGTACATGCGATTCACAATTAGCTGCCTGGCAGATGGTTCATCGATCCATCTTCAATCTATTTTTCTACCTTTCCACTCTCGGCCAGTAAGCGGGAAAAACAAACCCTTCAGTCTTTCCGTGGGAGCTGTGATTTATCTTATTTTTCTTTTTTATAATTATCATTTCTCTCTATGTCTATGGGTACCAAAACAAAATATTTTTCACACTTTGAGGATAAAGTTGGCGATTGAAATTTCAGGAGAAGTCCTGCCGCAGCGAAAAACGCTTTTGTTTTAATCAATGCCATCCTAATTCGTGTACCATTATCCGTAGCAGTGTTTCCCTTATTTCTCGATAGTACAAAACGAGCTGCCCTTGTTTTAACGTTTTCGATGTCGTCCGTCAATCCTTGCTGATAGGGATCCCAAAACGCACAGGAATACTCCAGAATTGGGCGAACGAACGTACTGTAACCAGTCTCTTTAGCAGACCTGTTACATTTTTTGTTTTGCCAATAAGTCGCCGTCTTTGGTTTCCTTTCCATACAATATTGTATATGTGATCATACCAATTTAAGTTATTCGCAATGGTAATCCCCAAACATTTAGTTGATCTTCCAGCTTTTAGATTTGTGTGATTAACTTTGTAACCGAAATTTAGTTAATTCCTTTTATTACTTACATTAATGACTTCACACTTCTAGTTATTTAGACACAATTGCCACTTTTTTCACATGAAGATATCTTGTCTAATCATTTTGCAATTCATTATGACCATCTGATGACTTTAATGACAGTAAATGACTGCATCATCTGCTGCTCAGATTGTCCCTAATTCGTTTATGTAGGTGAGCAACAACACAGGGCCAGCTCTGGGGAACGTCAGATATTGCTTCTGTTTTAATCGATGAATTTCAGTCAGTTATTAAGAACTGTGACCTCTGTGACAGGAAATCACGAATCTAGTCACAGAACAGACGATATTCGATAGACGCGCAGTTTAATTAGAAGTCGCTTGTGAGAAACGGCGTCAAAAGCATTCTGGAAAACTAAGAATATGGAATCAACTTGACGTCCCTTGTCGATTCCGATAGCACGCGTTACTTCGTGAGAATAAACAGCTAGTTGTGTTTCAAAAAACGATGCTTTCTGAACCCGTCTTGGCTATTTGTCAATTAACCGTTTTCTTTTAGGTTCAAATGGCTCTGAGCACTATGGGACTTAACATCGGAGGTCATCAGTCCCCTAGAACTTAGAACTACTTAAAACTAACTAACCTAAGGACATCACACATATCCATGCCCGTGGAAGGATTCGAACCTGCGACCGTAGCGGTCGCGCGGTTCCAGACTGAAGCGCCTAGAACTGCTCGGCTACACCGGCCGGCATTTCTTTTAGGTGATTCATAATGATCGAGCGCAGTACATGTTCCAAAATCCTATTGTAAATCTACTCAAGAATTGTCAGAATTTCATTACTGATATCGTCCTTCAAGTCTTCTAACGTTATTTGGTTAATTACGTATACTTAGTCCTTCAGACTGCTACACAGATAATAGCCACAAATGGTTACGTCCGGCAAAAGAGTAGGCCACAGTCCTTTGTTGACAGTCCTTTCTTCTGTGAACCTTTCATGAATTCTTGAGATTCTGAAGGGTGACGGGTCACCACATGCCGTTGAAAGACAGCATACGTACTTTCACTGAGGAGTCGACTGAGCATAAAAATCCACAAATATGCGCATAGACACAGATGTGTTTACTGTTGTCTCAAAAAACTGGGACTCACATTCCGATTTGCTAACAAATGGTTCAAATGGCTCTGAGCACTATGGGACTTAACATCTGTGGTCATCAGTCCCCTAGAACTTAGAACTACTTAAACCTAACTAACCTAAGGACATCACACACAACCATGCCTGAAGCAGGATTCGAACCTGCGACCGTAGCAGTCGCGCGGCTCCGGACTGAGCGCCTAGAACCGCGGGACCACCGCGGCCGGCCCGATTTGCTAACACGGCACACCACACTCCGAGATTTTTCGCCGTGAAAAGTTTCCTTACTAATCGTATGGGGATTGTTTGTTGACCAGTATGTGGTATTCTGCCATTTCACATGTCCTGCCGAATGGAACCACGCTTCATCACTCGTGAAATACAGCAGCGGACGCTACGTTCCACCATCACACGTTTTGCCTCATCTTCCTCCTTGTACAGTAATTCACACATTTTGCCTTATCATTCTCCTTCCGTTCTTGGAAATATATCATTTCGTGCACCTTCATCATCGTAATGCAAAACACGTTGACAAGACCTACCCGAAACGTTCATTGCTGCAACGATTATCGTGTTGACTTATCTGGACTCTGTCTTATTCGTGCTCAAATATCCGTGATCACAGCAGATATGCGAACGAACGGTACTCGATTCTTCTTTGGGTTTGCAACTGGCCCTGTAGAATGGCACTTTGTCGTCAAATCCTGTATACTGCTGTTTTCTGGTATGGAAACAGCAGGAAACGTCTTTGCAAAAACGTCTCGCGGTTCTTTCTTGCGATTCTTTCTTCAAGAGGATGGATCTTGCTGAGATATTTACTTCACATGTCTTAGCCGAGTCGCAATGGCTTTCTTACTGACAATATAAAACGTAGTCGCAACAACTTCAAAATGGTTCAAATGGCTCTGAGCACTATGGGACAACATCTGTGGTCACCAGTCCCCTAGAACTTAGAACTACTTAAACCTAACTAACCTAAGGACATCACACACATCCATGCTCGAGGCAGGATTCGAACCTGCGACCGTAGCGGTCTCGCGGTTCCAGATTGATGCGCCTAGAACCGCATGGCCACACGGGCCGGCGCAACAACTTCGAATCAGTATATTATATGACTGTTGGTGGGCGACAATGAGCAGTCTAGTATTCAGGGGCGGTTTTTCTTTAGCCATCCTGTACCATCTTTTGAAAGCATTTATATATGTTGGAAAAGCTTTTGCTGTGTTGACTGGAATACATTTTACAGTTATCAGGATAAAGTACAGTGCAATTCAAAATAAAAATAGCTATTACAAACGGCTATAAGTACAGCGTGACAATTATTGATAGGTTGACAATTATTGAACTATATGAAATAAAAATGTCATAACTTCTGAACGGTCTGCTTTAGGACGTTCAAAATGCAGAGTTGGTAGCGGGCATGATGAGAATTAGTATGCACATGTATGTTTTGGTTTAGCGACGAAGCCCACTTTCATTATGATGGATTCGTCAGGAAGCAAAATTGGCGCATTTCGAGGATTGAGAATCTACATTTCCGATCGAGAAATCTCTTCACCTCATGGGCGACTATGTGACGCGCAAGTCCAGTCACAGAATAATCGGTGCGATATTCCTAGATGGCACGGTTAGCACCGTATGGTACGTGAAGATTTTGGAAGATGATTTCATCTCCATTATCAAACGTGAGACTGATTTCGACAATATGTGGTCCACGCAAGACAGAGCTCGACCCCATCGAAGCGGGAGAGTGTTTTATATCTTGGAGGAGCACTTTGGGGGCCACATTCTGGATCTAGGGTACCCAGGGGACACTAGCGTAGGCCTCGATTGGTCGCCGTATTCTGCGGGTATGAACACATGAGACTCCTTTTAGTGGAGCTACATTAAACACGAGCTGTACAGCAATAACCCAAAACCACTGCTGAGCACAAAATAGCCATTCAGGAGGTCATCGACATCACCGATGTTCCGACTCTTCGGCGGGTCATGCAGAATTTCGTTACTCGTCTGCGCCACATCATCGCCAATGATGGTAGGCATATCGAACATGTCATAACCTAAATCCGAATATCTGTAGTGACGCTTACATGTTGAATAAAGCGTGTGCACGCTGTAGCTTGTAACCAATTATGTTTTTTTCATATAATTCAATAATTATCACCCTGTATGTAATGCATAGCGATACATCAATACGAATTACTGAGGATGACTCCCCTTTGGTTAATAGGACTACATCTAAGGTATAATTCATTTTACACTATACAGTTTCAAGCATATGTGCTGTCACCTATGCGAGCATATTAGAAACACGAATTTTGTATTCTGGAATTGTTTTCCGCAAAATTTGGGATGTGGTAGTCTGGGAAAAAAGTCCCGAAAAATGGGCTTTTAAACACATACTTTAAGAGTTTTGAATACTTATTCATCTTCGCTACTGTCACACGTCTTCTATTACAAACTCTTTGCTGTTACGACGGCGTACTGAATGAATTAAACAAATATGGAAACATTCCTCTGGATACAGAATGGAGTAAACATTCGAATAACGGCTTAATTTAAGCATGATGGTACACCAGTCCATCTTATCCGCAATATCTGAGAACATCTTACATGGATATTTTATAAGAATACATTGGTAGGGGAGGTCCAGGACGTCCTACAGCTCGGTGTTAATCGCTTGGATGTTTGGCTGTGGTGACTATAAATCCTTAGTGAATGTAAATCCCATTAACTATACACAAACACTACAAAAATGGTTCAAATGGCTCTGAGCACTATGGGACTTAACATCTGAGGTCATCAGTCCCCTAGAACTTAGAACTACTTAAACCTAACTAACCTAAAGACATCACACACATCCATGCCCGAGGCAGGATTCGAACCTGCGACCGTAGCGGTCGCGCGGTTCCCGACTGAAGCGCCTAGAACCGCTCGGCCACACCGGCCGGCACAAACACTACAGGAACGCGTCATCAATGCCTGCCAGCGAATCTGTGACCAACCCGGAGTTTTTCGGAGAGTGCGAAATTCCATAAGGCATCATAGAGAAGCGTCCAGTACCATTAATGGACATCATCAGTGAGCGCCATCTTTAACGATGGCTCACAAGTGTAAAACGTGCGTAATAGCAAGCAGATTACATTAGAAGGTCTACTGTTTCACAGTAACAGAAGACTGTTCTCTCGTGTGTTTATTCATTTGTTTATTGCATTCGGTAGGGCTTGCAGTAGAAGAGATGTGTTTCAGGAACAGCGAAGGTGAACAGGTGCTCATACCTCTTCAGGTAGGTATTTTAGGGCCCATGTGTTTCAGGAACAGCGAAGGTGAACAAATGCTCATACCTCTTCAGGTAGGTATTTTATGGCCCATGTTTTCTGGACGGTCTTTGTCTTCCGAACTACCACCTCTCAAAAATGAAATACGTTGTTTAAATATGAAATTGGTGAAATGCTGATAGCATGCAAATTGCACTAATACCGAAAAATCTCTTAAGAGTAAGCTTTTTTAAAAAAAAAAATACTTGTGTCTACTCCTACAGTTTCATTTGAGATAATTGTGCAACTGTTTGAAATTCAAGATATTAACCTGTATTCATGACACGGAAGAGTGCGTTTAAACTGCTCAAAAAAACGTTTGCACCGCCCTCATGATACACATACTTCATATTTTCTTAGTCGGTATCCTCTTACTGAACACTCATTTGTCCACCATAAACAGCTGGTCACGACCACCTGAGTAATGGGGTATCGATGCCTGTCCCCGTTACGCAGTCTTACGGGCTCAGTGACAAGTTTGGTCTGTCATATTTCGGGCCGGTATTGTGGACAGATCAACGTCTATCATCTTTAATTTGAGGGCTGTTCAGTATCGTGACTGTATCCTTCAACTTACTATCCACGCTAATAGTCAACATTATGGTGATTGGTACGTCTCCCCAAACAATAATGCACGAGCACATCCTAACTATCTCGTAGCATCTTATTTCACGAGATAAGATACATGCGAATGGAACAGGTTGGTAGCTGACGATATGAAGCCAGCTGAGCAGGCTTGTGGCCAGTTGAAATTTGTAGCGTGACCCCGCAAGAAAAGCCCACGCACTATGGATGGACCTAAGGAGGCCTGAATAGCAACTTCTCTACCATTTTCTGGACAGTAGGGCAAGGAGCATCCGTTCCCTTATTACGCATGAGTTTGATGAACACGGTGTTGCATGTTACCCAGCAATATGATTCAATTTCACAAATGAATAATGTGTAGTTTTGAAAAGGCTAACTTTATTGTTGGTTACATTTTTGCTTTCATTTCACAGCACTCATATTTTAAGTTTCGTAACGGTTCATTTCCAGCTCCATTCGAATGTAAACCCACACACGTTTGCAGATATGCAAATATAACAATCAGACAAGCTTAGCAAATCGAGTTAACTAGAAGCCCTAAACAGTACAGATAAATTTACAGTTATTTACCAAATGAGAGCTCAGTGATCTATCAGAAATACGCTATTTGAGAAAATACTTGCTGCTAGTTTTAAGATAGAGTTTTCTCCATAAAACATCGTCTTCTCGGATTAACAAATCATCTATTTGTTCTCTGTGGATTTAAATTGCATTAAATTTCCTCTGAGAAGGTAAACAAAGTGTCGCATTGAGAGTAGTTATTCCAAACGGTTGGGTACTTGGACAGATGCTGGAAAGCCGCAGGAGAAGAGTTTGACTCCAGCTTCACTATTCAATCGATTTTACAAAAGACCGCAAATATTTGTCACGGGACAACTGAATGATAAAATAAGAGGGAGCGCAAAAACTTGGCGTTTAGTTATGAACCGAACTCAGAAAGCAGATATTTCCTTTTTGGCAAATCTACAGTAAGTTGAGATGCGGTGCAGACGAACAGTCTCAGTTTACTGGAATAGTGTGAAAAAGTAATTCCTAGCCCTGAGCGCCAAGAACCCTGAAATCCGAATGATCTACCACAGTTGTCGAATTCATAGACCATGCGTAGTATGACATTTGTTGTTCTAGCACGGTGATTATAAATACGAACGTCAATAATTTTCACTGAAGAACACTCTCCCTTAATGTTACTTTTCCACAAAACCAGCACTAGACGTAAACTGTGTAATAAATGAACAAACCGATTTGCCTGGATGTAGTGTAGAAGACGTGTTTCTGTTCTTTAACGACACAACATGGCGAACAAGCAATAAAATCTATGATCAAAATGTCGTTCCATCAGGCTATAATAGACCTAAAGAGACTCTTAACTTTAATTACGTTTACAGAACGACATAAATATACTGAGTCATACTTCTGCTAGACAAATAAGGAATGTATTCAGCCTTTCTACACCAAACCAACACACGAGAAAAAGAAATTACTTGCTTCGTAAGACATGCTTTTTTCTGTATGATGCAACTGCACGCGTTAGCACTTTTGTTGATGTTCTATTTCCCTTATATTTTTCTTGCCTACATCTTTTTCCAACAAATTTCGGAAGTATTGCAACCAAGTGTAGTTTCAGTTCAACTCTGAGAGAATCAATATGAAACTGTTACGTGGCTCTCAGCCTAATTTTGACAGATTTGAAAAATTTTCTATCCTTTATTATTCAGATTTACCAAATTGTACCCTTTGAGTCATCGATCTCTGCTTAACGCTACGAATTTCATTTTCGACTCAATCTAATTTCTTATATTACTGGCCTCAGTCTAATTCTAATAGATATTTTAAGTATAAACCACATTAGATTTTTCGTGTTCGTATTCGTTGTTGGATTTCTGAGAGGACTATCTCTTTTCCTGTGTAGGTGTACCACATTCTACCCTCAAATTGCAATGTGCTTCCTGTTTTCAGGACCAATATAAGAAGTTTAGTTGGGTTTTATAAATAAAAGAAAATTCGGGTTGAACCACGACGTCGGAGTCACATCTACATTTGCATCTAAATCAGTTCTGGAAACAACTGTGAAACGCATGACAGGCTACTTCCCGTTCTACTAGTTACCAGGGCTTCTTCCCGTTCCGTTCACGTAAGGAGCGAGAGATGACTGGTGGTTTAAACACCTCTATGCGCCTTGTAATTATTTTAGTCCTGGCAGTCCCTATGAAACGGTACGTATGAGTTGTGGTATATTCCTACATTAATCATTTATAGCTGGTTCTTCTAAATTCGCAAGATTTATTGAGATAATTTGAGTCTACCTTCAAGTGTCTGCCAATTAATTTCTACACCAATAGTGTTACACTGTAGCAAGAGAGAAACATTCGTACTGCCATTCACTGTATACGTTCAAAATCCTCTGATATTTTTGTGAGATACGAGTTCCAAATACTTGAGCAATATTCGTAGACTGATCACATTTTCCTAGTACTATACCCATGAACCGACGTCTGACATTTACTGTACCTATGACGTAGACTAAGCGATCATTGTATTCCGTATCTCAACATGAATAGGATACTAATTTTGTTTTTGTTTAGTGCAGTGCAGAATTTCACATTTATTAACATTTAAAGCAAGTTGCCAATCTTTTCATAGTCTGAAGTATTACTAAAGCTTGACTGAATACTGAAATCTTATCAAGATCTAACTGAATATTTGAGCATCTTTTTCCAAATAGTACTTCATTATAGACAGCTACATCAACTGTGGAAAATCTAAGATTACTATTGATGTCTGCTTGGTCGTTAACACACAACACGAACGGCAAATGCCCTAACACAGTTTCACGAGTCTAACGGGAAATTAATACTGTATCTGTCGATGACTGTCCATCCAAGATAACATCCTGTGTCCTCCCTGCCAAGAAATCCTCAGCCCAGTCACATATTTCTATTGATACCGCACACATTGATACTCTCGGTAAAAAACATAGTTGTGGCACTGAGGATTGGAGCGTCTGACTGGTTCTATGCAAAATCAGTAATCAGGTCTAAGGCTTCCATATAGTCACTCATTGACAAGTCTGGTGTGACAGTAGAAGATAGCAAAAGGAAGGCCGAAGTTTTAAATTCCATGTTTAAGTAGTCGTTCACGCAAGTGAATCGTACAAACGACCCATATGGCAATAAGCATACCTGGAGTAGAGAAACAAGTGAAAGAGTTGAAAACAAATTAGTGAACAGGTCCGGATGGAATCTCAGTTCGGTTTTACAAAGAGTACTCCATGTCATTGGCCCATTACTTAGTTTGTATTTATCGCGAATTTCTCGGCCAGCTCGAAGTGCCAGGCGACTGGAAAAAAGTGCAGGTGACTCTTCTATATAGGAAGGGCCAAAGAACGGACTCGCAGTATTACAGACCAATATCCTTAATTTCGGTTTGCCGCAGAATTCTAGAGCATACTCTGAGTTCGAATATAATAAATTTCCTAGAGACCGAAAAGTTCTTATCCACGAACCAGCACAGCTTTAGAAAGCATCGCTCGTGCCCTTTTATCACATGATGTACTGCAAATTATGGATGAAGGGCAATAGGAAGATTCCACATTTCTAGATCTCCTAAAAGCATTCAACCCGACACCCCAACTACAGACTGTTAACGAAGGAAAGTGCATACGCAATAAATTCCCAGATATGTGACTGTCTTGAAGACTTCTTAAGTAATAGAAACCAGTGTGTTGTCCTCGACGGCGCGTGCTCATCGGAGACAGGGATAACATCAGGAGTGTCACAGGGAAGTATGATAGGATGGTTGCAGTTTTCTACACACATAAATGATCTGGCGGACAGGGTAGGCAGCAATCTGTTGTTGTTCGCTTACGATGCTGTGGTGCTCAGGAAGGTGTCGAAGATAAGTGACTGTAGCTTGACATAAGATGACCTAGACAAAATGGTTCAAATGGCTCTGAGCACTATGGGACTCAACTGCTGAGGTCATTAGTCCCCTAGAACTTAGAACTAGTTAAACCTAACTAACCTAAGGACATCACAAACATCCATGCCCGAGGCAGGATTCGAACCTGCGACCGTAGCGGTCTTGCGGTTCCAGACTGCAGCGCCTTTAACCGCACGGCCACTTCGGCCGGCTCCTAGACAAAATTTCTGGTTGGTCTGGTGAATAGCAGCCAGTTCTCAATGAAGAAAAATGTAAGTTAATGCAGATGATTGGGTAAAACAAACCCGTAATGTTCGGATACGGCCTTAGTAGTGTCCTGCAACATTAGTAGTGTCCTCCTTGACACAGTCAGATCATTTAAATATCTGGGCGTAACGTTGCGAAGCGATTTGAAATGGAAAGAGCATGTGAGGATTGTGGTAGGGAAGGCGAATGGCTGACTTCTGTTTATTTGGAGAATTTTAGGAAAGAGTGGTTCATCTGCAACAGAGACTGCATGTAGGAAGCTGGCGCGACCTATTCTTGAGTGCTGCTCGCGTGTTTGGCAGCCGCACCAGATCGGATTGAAGGAAGGCATCGAAGCAATTCATAGGCAAGCTGCTAGATTTGTTACCTGTAGATTCGATCAGCATGCAAGTGTTACGGATATGCTTCGGGAGCTCAAGCGGGTATCTCTGGAGGGAAGAAGGTATTCATTTCAAAGAACACTACTGAGAAAGTTCAGAGAACCGGCATTTGAAGCCGACTGCAGAACGATCCTACTGCCACCAACATGCATTTTGCATACGGACCACGGAAATGAGATTCGAGAAATTAGGGCTCATAAGGAGCTATTTAGACAATAGTCTTTCACTCGCTGTACTTGCGAATGGAACAGGAAAGGCAATGACTAGTTGTGGTTCAGAAAACACTTCGCCACGCACTGTACGGTGGCTTGTGGAGTGTATATATAAAAGTAGATACAGAAAAGAAGTAAATTAAAGGAACCATGGAAATGGAATGGAAATCTGTTGTAACCGCTGTCAGTGCAGCTGAAAACGGAAATACACTCCTGGAAATTGAAATAAGAACACCGTGAATTCATTGTCCCAGGAAGGGGAAACTTTATTGACACATTCCTGGGGTCAGATACATCACATGATCACACTGACAGAACCACAGGCACATAGACACAGGCAACAGAGCATGCACAATGTCGGCACTAGTACAGTGTATATCCACCTTTCGCAGCAATGCAGGCTGCTATTCTCTCATGGAGACGATCGTAGAGATGCTGGATGTAGTCCTGTGGAACGGCTTGCCATGCCATTTCCACCTGGCGCCTCAGTTGGACCAGCGTTCGTGCTGGACATGCAGACCACGTGAGACGACGCTTCATCCAGTCCCAAACATGCTCAATGGGGGACAGATCCGGAGATCTTGCTGGCCAGGGTAGTTGACTTACACCTTCTAGAGCACGTTGGGTGGCACGGGATACATGCGGACGTGCATTGTCCTGTTGGAACAGCAAGGTCCCTTGCCGGTCTAGGAATGGTAGAACGATGGGTTCGATGACGGTTTGGATGTACCGTGCACTATTCAGTGTCCCCTCGACGATCACCAGTGGTGTACGGCTAGTGTAGGAGATCGCTCCCCACCATGATGCCGGGTGTTGGCCCTGTGTGCCTCGGTCGTATGCAGTCCTGATTGTGGCGCTCACCTGCACGGCGCCAAACACGCATACGACCATCATTGGCACCAAGGCAGAAGCGACTCTCATCGCTGAAGACGACACGTCTCCATTCGTCCCTCCATTCACGCCTGTCGCGACACCACTGGAGGCGGGCTGCACGATGTTGGGGCATGAGCGGAAGACGGCCTAACGGTGTGCGGGACCGTAGCCCAGCTTCATGGAGACGGTTGCGAATGGTCCTCGCCGATACCCCAGGAGCAACAGTGTCCCTAATTTGCTGGGAAGTGGCGGTGCGGTCCCCTACGGCACTGCGTAGGATCCTACGGTCTTGGCGTGCATCCGTGCGTCGCTGCGGTCCGGTCCCAGGTCGACGGGCACGTGCACCTTCCGCCGACCACTGGCGACAACATCGATGTACTGTGGAGACCTCACGCCCCACGTGTTGAGCAATTCGGCGGTACGTCCACCCGGCCTCCCGCATGCCCACTATACGCCCTCGCTCAAAGTCCGTCAACTGCACATACGGTTCACGTCCACGCTGTCGCGGCATGCTACCAGTGTTAAAGACTGCGATGGAGCTCCGTATGCGATGGCAAACTGGCTGACACTGACGGCGGCGGTGCACAAATGCTGCGCAGCTAGTGCCATTCGACGGCCAACACCGCGGTTCCTGGTGTGTCCGCTGTGCCGTGCGTGTGATCATTGCTTGTACAGCCCTCTCGCAGTGTCCGGAGCAAGTATGGTGGGTCTGACACACCGGTGTCAATGTGTTCTTTTTTCCATTTCCAGGAGTGTATATTTCCACTTTCGAGATTTGTTCAAATCAAAGGCTCCAAGCACTATGGGACTTAACATCTAAGGTCATCAGCCCCCTAGACTTGGAACTACTTAAACCTAACTCACCTAAGAACATCACAGACATCCATGCCCGAAGCAGGATTCTAACCTGCCACCGTAGCAGCCGCGTGGTTCAGGACTGAAGCGCCTAGAACCTCGAGAAACTATTTTTAAGGTCAAAGGACAGTCTCATCAGGCATGTCAAACAGTAATGAAAACGTCTCCTTCCTAAAACTTCATTGAGGCTGATTAGTTCGGAAGCAGTGAAAAGACACTTTACTCGTATTCTGGAGGGCGTAGGATCGGATCTCCGTCCGGCCATCCAGTTTTCTGTGATTTACGGAAACCGCTTAAAGTAAATACTGGGATGGTTCCTTTTCGAAGGGGACGGCAGATTTTCTTCCCCATTTTTTCCCAGTTGGGGCTTGGACTCCCTCTCTGATGACCTAGTCATCGACGGAATGCTAAATCCAAATCTTCTTTCCTTCTTTTTACGAAATGGTTAGAAATTCTAGTTTCTGGTCCAAAAATGTGTGAAAAACTCGAAAATAAATAGTTTACTGTAATTCCTTTTATCTAATTTTATACTGAGTTTTTGTAAACTATAGGCTACAAAAAGTCTTTATCGGTTTTGATAGGAATACACCATTCTTTAAAATTAAGTACACCGAATCGTTGATGGACAAACTGAAAGAATGATGCTTGAAACATTACAGTAGCTGGTAAGAAGAGCACGAGTTTATAATCGTGGTATAGTTTATCTACTTGTAAATAAGACGACGCCGTTGTAGCGTACGAGAGGTTACTGCTTCGTACCTTAATCGTTAGAACTTCGTCATATACAACGCTGGGATGTTGGCCATCATCGTAGCAGTTACATTTCTAACTAGATATCAGTCTTGTCCAAAAATCACGGGAACTATCAAGTTTCTGCTTCACATCAGGTGAAGACTTGCTGTGATGTGACATTATCTACAAGGACACTCAAATCCACCTGATGATTTCTTACAATATATCCTACTTAAGGAGGCATATTGCACCTTCTTTCTGGTAGGTAAGGTTCACACACAGTGGGACAAAATTCCACCCTCTGCGGTTGTAAGGTGCGTTTTGCAATATATTTTCAGGTAGCTGTGCCTCAATTCATGTCAATTGATATACAAGTACTGAAATAACTTGGTACTGACACCGAGAAAACGCTTTTAATGTCTATCGTATAGTTACGATTTGTCATGTCTCTGAAAAGTGGTCACATTATACACGAGGATGATCCGTTTCTGATTGAAACTTTTGTTTAATAAAGTGGCAATACAGCTGTGTGTGAACCACGATTTTCCAAAAAATTCTAGAAACTGTAAATAATCGCCTTCTCAAAATAATGTGTATCATTCTATTATATGATGTATGGTTCAAATGGCTCTGAGCACTATGGGACTTAACATCTATGGTCATCAGTCCCCTAGAACTTAGAACTACTTAAACCTAACTAACCTAAGGACATCACACAACACCCAGTCATCACGAGGCAGAGAAAATCCCTGACCCCGCCGGGAATCGAACCCGGGAGCCCGGGCGTGGGAAGCGAGAACGCTACCGCACGACCACGAGCTGCGGACTTATGATGTATGCACATGGCGTATTTCCGTATAACTTTATAAGAGTTCTCTAAGGAGTAACGCCGCTCTTCTTCATTGCCACTTCTTGTCGATTTCCTTTAGGTGAGTACTGCAACGCATCTGTAGAAATTTTTCGGAGAAGTAAATGAACGAAAATTGTTGTTCATGCGTGAAGTGCGTTGTTGAAAGCGATTCCGTAAATGTGATAACAGTGTTAAAATACAGTTTGATTTGATTTTTGAATATCAGTGGAATTAGTTGTAACTGTTTTGTATCTGAGCAACATTTTATAGATTTCAAGTTTATATTTGGATTAATAAGGTATGGATCATGCAAAAACTTAGGAGCACCACACCTTTAGACGAAAATTTAGTTTATGTCGCTTGGACTTATGAGCACTTTCTAGGTGTTCGTCACGTTGCTTCGAAACTTTCACGTAAGTTTCGTTTCTATCGGAGAAACAGTGTTATAACCTTTACAATTTTTCTGGAAGTAATTAAACCCTCTGTACTGTCAAATAAAAAATGAATGGAGCAAACTGTTGTAGTTCTCTCCAAATAAGTATTCAGTAAGAAAGACAACCAAACATAGTATACATATTTGCATAAATTTTCCCACCTCTGTGTGAAGAAGAACTTCACTTGGTTCTAGGAGTTGAGGGAAACCAAATCATCTTTCATGTTAGAAGAGGCAGCTGATCCTAAGAATAAAAAGAGTAGAATAAAATACGCATAAATATCCTTACAGATACAACTAGCTGCATAAAGCAGATAGCAGAGGGAAGAACAGTTAAAATTCCAGTGCGATCTTCCAAGTTTAGGTTTCGTTTGATTTCCCAGTTCCTCTACAACTACATACACACAATGCAAGCAACCGTATGGTGTATGGTGGAGGATACCTGCTATAACTACTAGCTATTTACTTTTCTGTTCTACTCGCAAATACAGCGAGCGAGAAACGGATCTCCTTGTGCAAGCCCTAATTTCTCTTATCTTCATCGTTCTTACGCGAAATGTATGTTGGCGTCAGTAGAATCGATCTACAACCAACCCCAATTGCCTGTCCTCACATTATGTGAATGTCGAGATGGTTCCAACACTATTAGTGTCCAATATAGCCAGAGCACCATTTCTCACAATGCTGAAACCACCGAAGCTCTACAGTACTTCTAACCTTCTTTCGATGACATTCTAAGGAATAAGCTGTGTCATGTTTCAGTAGTTGTGTTTCTCCCCCTTCATTATCAATTTGACCAACTGTGGACCACGGGAATAACTCGTTTCCTAATTTTTGTTTCTTTTCCCTCTCAGAGTTTTTAATTCTTTCAAATAGGTGCTGCAAAATGGCTCTGAGCACTACGTGACCTAACATCTGAGGTCATCAGTCTCCTAGAACTCATAACTACTTAAACCTAACTAACCTAAGGACATGACACACATCCATGCCCGAGGCAGGATTCGAACTTGCGACCGTGTCAGTCACGCGGTTCCGGACTGCAACCCCCTAGAACCACTCGGCCACCGCGGCCGGCTCAAATAGGTGCTTCCTTTCCTTTTCTCTGATCTAGTATTCATCTATGCACTTTGTTTACCCTTGAACCGCTTGGAGTTATGGACATTAATTCGAGACATCTTAATTCCAAATTTACCGTCGATCATTTGCAACTATGCCAAAACCGTTTGTTTGTGGTCAATTATAAACTGAGGTTGTAGTTTCTTTATATATATTTTCATAGAAGAAGGTTAAAGAAGATCGGTGATCGGCATTCCACTGTCTAATTTTTGTGCTAATCTCCAATAGCTGTTGAGGTTACTGGTAAGAAATTATTCACGTCCTCATTCTTCTTACGTCAATAACAAGCTGCATTATACATACAAGGAAATAAAGTACGTTAAACAGTGTCAAATAACTTACTTGCAATTACAACAGCGAATTTCACCTTACGTGCGAATAAACAGATATATCACTGTGATGTGTGGACACATCTTTGTTGTTCACAAGCTGCAATATACTGCAGTCTCTTATGTGGCGGCCGGTCGCTGTTGTCGAGCGGTTCTAGGCGCTTCAGTCCGGAACCGCGCTGTTGCTGCTGTCGCAGGTTCGAATCCTGCCTCGGGAATGGATGTGTGTGATGTCCTTAGGTTAGTAAGGTTTAAGTAGTTCTAAGTCTAGGGGACTGATGATGTCAGATGTTATGTCCCATAGTGCTTAGAGCCATTCGAACCATGTTATGTGGCCTTCTCGCTGTGAAAGGATCATCTGTTATTCCTGCACTGTAAAGTTAGAAGTTATTATGATAGTTTCCACGTTTTATGCTCCACCTGTTGAGAAACGCAACTCATTGTAGTACCGGAGCTATCTTTTGCTATGTACAATAACGACATCCTTTCAGCAGTCCGCAGTGATGGGCGCAAGGTAATCAGTGAAGCTGGGTCTAAGGCCGTCACCGCCATTTGTGGACGTGACGAGCGAGATGCATGCCGGAACAATTACCGCTGGTTCGGAAGCTGTCGCTGCGTCGTAGAAAGTGGCCCGCGCAGGAAAGTGTATCACACCGAACCTGGCCCGCTGGTCTAATGGGCTTTTCAGCAGTGGGTCAGTTGACGCGTTTCTCTCAGCATCGACGGTCGCGCTTCAGTGAAGGGCGTCTTTGGTGTGGACGCCTGCAGACCGTCTGACCTGCTCTCAATGACTCCGTGGAACTTCTTCAAGGATAGCCGAGATGCGAGATGTGGATTCCAAATAAATGCCGCCGTGTTTTCTGGAAAAATGGGCATTATTAGCGACGAGACTGCAAGGCCCATACAGTCACTGGAGCTGATATCTACAGCACATCCGTAGAGGAAGAAAAAAAGAAAAGGAAGAAAAATTAAGATGTACCGTTCCGTCAACGACGTGGTCTTTAGTGATGATGCACAAGCAGTCTGGGGAAGAACATGGAAGTATATTGGACGCGTCGTTTTCAAAGGAAAGGTACCCGGTATTTGTCCTTTTTACGCTAGGGGGAATGGGGGGTACGACTCCACCCAAAAATTTAATTTTACCTCTAGTCAACCGATTTTTACCGAGTTTTACAATCATACCAGTCACGTGGAGATGTAACAATATCCAAGCTTTGAAGTCTAGAATTTAACTGAAGTTTTCAATTTTTAAGATGGTTTCAATGGTAGTTTTGAAAACCAACATGCGTACGCAGACCCAATTTTCACAGTGCAGATTTTTTAGGTACATTCACAAGACATTGTTCGATAGTTCTATGCATTCAGTTCATGAGAAGTTTTATCAATTTACTCTCAGTATTTTTTCGACTCAAAAATTTTCTGTAATCATCGATAGATAAAAGTAATAATAAAATAGAAAAACGACAGTTTCGGTAATAATAATGCAAGCACTTCAAGACCACTTCCTACAAAAATTTCAGTTAGATTGTTTAATATCAACCATAAAAAAGTCGGCACTGAATTTAGATGAAAACGGGAAAACAGATTTTAAATTTTTATTAAAGAAATGAATGCTAGCACAACACACATCCATTGAAATTAACCAGCACCAAACGTTTTTCCTGTAAGACTTCTTCTTGAATTGCTAAACTAGGGTAGCCTGTTTGTAGAATTTTTCCTTGTCCAGGCAACGTCTTTTGGACTGCTTGATCTGTCGTTTATCTCTAGATCAGCAGACCTCCTTCTGGAATTGTGATGAAGGACTACTGGGACTCTTGCTTTCTTCAGTCTTCGAACATCACATACCTCATATTTATCTGGGAAACAGCTTCTGCAAAGCCCAAAACTTATTTTTTTCAGTTTATCGCAGTCGCTCGGGCAGTCCGTATTTCAAGTATTTTTTAGACGTATTTGTAACTCGAATGCAGCTAGAATCCTCTTGCGATGTATGAGTGAACACTCCAAAGATGTGATATATCCATAAAATTTTTTTTTCAAGAAAGTTGAAGTTTTAGGGTGGAGTTTCCCCTTAAGTGGTTTACAGAAACCATGCATAACCCAAATTTGGATAGGAACTACCGTCGCCCGAAATGTTAGTCCAGTGGCTTACAAACTCGGCCTGTAACCGTATGGGAAGGCTATGTTGAGTGGAAACGGTATATCGAATCTTCTCCCTGACGCCCAGAGTTAGACTACCTTTGATGTTTTTTAACCATCTTACAAAAATACTGATATTTTTCTGCCTACAAACCTGCAGCCGATTTTACCCGTCATAATAGCCGAACAAAACGTATGTCCCATCTCAAACTGCAGTAATATCTACGACTGAGAAAAAGAGGTAGATAAAATTATATTACAGTAATGTAACCGTTTTATCGCTCCCGTAGCCTCCTCTGTTATTAAATTCAGATAGTTTGCCTCAACTGTAAAGTCTGTTGTGACCATGTTAAGAGGGGGTTTATGATACGAGTTACGCTTCCGAAATGTTTTGGGATATTAAAGGCGCTGTAACAACTTTTTTATTCTGTACTTGCATTATGCGATCGTGAGTTTGATGCTTGTGAGCGAAATGACAAAGAAATACAGTTGAACATTTAAGATCAGTGCTTTAAAAATGATTTATACTAGTGTGATTACTGTATAGCTGGTTAGGAGAATGATTTTTTTTTCAAAAGTCGGCATACATTCGCTGCTTTATTGTGCAACGTCTGACACCGTGAACAGTGAGAAGTGCTTGCATGTGGTAAACAAACCTATTGAACGGAATCACCAACTGAGGAACATATCCAGCCCGTAAAAGACGGACTACTTAATCGTGTAAAATTCTCAACGTCGGTGCTTCAAAACTAAATGGAGCGAAACTTACCTGGCTGAAATGCAAAACCCTTTAGTCAATCGAAAGGGTGGGCTATATAATAACGGTAAACAGCAATCCCTACTTCGATTCACTGACCGTAGAAGATTCTTTACATACCGCTTTTAAGATTTGTCT
Source organism: Schistocerca serialis cubense (assembly GCF_023864345.2). NCBI lineage: Eukaryota > Metazoa > Arthropoda > Insecta > Orthoptera > Acrididae > Schistocerca > Schistocerca serialis. The sequence continues at coordinate 626,562,716 of NC_064642.1, read as the reverse complement.
ATTGTTGATGCATGGCTGTGTTCTCTACTTACTACACAGAATTATTATAAGGTATTGAACATTTGAGAAAAACATTTTACGTACAACTATATAAAGGTGTTTTTGCAGTAATGAATATCCTAACCCGCGTGCCGACAGACATTAATTATGATGTGTACGTGAACTTACGAATCAACTAACTTATTTTCTAGAAATATACTTGAATTTACGACACATTTTGACCTCATTAAGAAAACCTGTTTCCGAATATCGCACAATTATAGTAAAAATGTAATTCCGGATTAAGGCTAATTCGAAGACTGTAATGTATATATGGGAAAAAGGCCACAGCTTAAAGTCGTGTTCACACGGAACTGTAGTTCGTTTGCAATATAAGCGTATGGGGCGGTAGGCGCAGCATTTTTTTTTTTTTTTTAATATCGTAGTATTAAGGCGTTTAGCAAAGACGCTTAACTGTGATACTAAATCGGATTGTTAAATTGGATTTCGCAACAAATAGTTATAAGTTATGTATAACGGACAGTAAAATGGAGAAGTATGCAAAAAAGTAAACTGTTGATCATTTCACAAGTATTCGCCATAACCGTTAATACATTTTTTTTCGTATATCCATAATTGAAATGGACGATTTGGGACGTCAGCTAGTATAATATATGTTAAAAAAATGACGAAATTCCTTCAGCTGTATTAAGATGTTGGTTTTATTGGCGACTAGTTTCGATGTTGTTACAACATCATCTTCAGGTCCATACTTGTTGACAGCAACCGTATGTGTCTAAAAAAATGTGTATGCCTGGCATGGAACACGCCTGTCTCACCACTGACTACTAGTGTTAGACACATACGGTTGCTGTCAACAAGTATGGCCCTGAAGATGGTGTTGTAACAACATCAAAACTAGTCGCCAATAAGACCAACACCTTAATACAGCTGGAGGAATTTGGTGATTTTTTAACATATAGTTAATACATTTATCCCACTGTGGGACAAGACGGTCAGTGTCATCATGGAGAAATGTTTGGGGTTGCCTACGGTGCCGTGATTGTACGCAGATGTGCATCTCTTCGTCCGAAGCAAATTGAAGGCCACGGATGTCTTTCTCCAGGGCTCCAAAAATATGGAAATTCCATGGGGATAGATCGTGACTGCATGGAGGAAGTGCAAGGGCCTCTGTAACCTGAAGACCCGCCCACGATGCAGAAGCTTAGCTGAGAAGCGGTTATACTTCCTCCATACAATCACGATCTCTGCCCGTGCGATATGCATGTATTTTTTTGGAGCCCTGAGGGAAATTCGTAACGGTACATTTGCTTCGGACAAACAGGTGTACGCCTGGGCACTGTCATGGTTCCACAAGCAACCACAACCATTTTCCGTGAAGACATTGACCGTCTTTGTCTCACAGTGGGATAAATGAATTATCAGTTAAAACGGTCACTTTTGTAATAATAGATATGTGGCTTATTTTTTTCCATCTACTTCGTCTTCATTTGACTGCCCCTTATAATAATACTCATGAGACGGTACACAATAAAGTCTTGTTCGGAAGCACAAAACGACAAGAAATTAGGCAGTCAAATTTTGTAGACTACGGTATCACTAAGCTTTTAATGATCATTCGTCAGACTGAGTTGCGAGAAACATTGCTAGGAGCTGAGAGTTATGTCACATTCGATTAAAACGTTTCCGCGAATTTAACACAGTTCCAATGGCATCATCGAACCTACTTTCACAACAGCGCGTTACTCAATAACTGTTCTTCGTAACTGTTCTTACTCCGTGGAATCCGGCACCGCAGAACTGTTCCTGGAGAATACATTTGTTATGACATATTTCGTGGAGAACGACTCCAGTTTCCTAAGAAGACATTCTGGGGGTACACTTGGAGACTCATTCTGATGTTTTTAAGAGTAAAATATGGAAAACAAATGGATGCAGATAGCGAAAGTGGGTGCCCAGACGACAGAGTCTTTGACTAAAGTGAGACTTGTGATGTACAAGACTACAGTGAGCACAGCGTGTTAGAACTTTGCACTTAACGAAATCAGAGTTTAATGTTCTCATCCATTGTTGGATACCACGAAGATTGAAAATATCTGCCACGGAGTATCGAGTACTTTTCAGCAGCAGTTACCGTATAAGAGAAGCTCTACCGTCACTGTGATACATCCGGAACGCTGTTTTCCAACAAGACAAAGCGCGACCTCGTACACCTCAGCTCTTCTTCCAACCACAGTAGGTATTAGTGTCTTCCCCTCTGGCTGAAAAGGCGCTATACGATCATCAAGGATAAGCTGTTTGCTGCAGAAGGTAAGCACCGTAACTATGTTCTTTTGCGTGAAATTCTACAGCGTCTATCTGTTCCTTGTGATGATTTGAGGTATTTGTGATCACGTGCTACTTGAGAAACGTTACTAGTGTGAAGCTTCGATAGTGAACTTCTCCACTTTCAGTTAATTGCGGCATGAATTTAGTTCACACGTGCCGTGAAATTCAGTTCGTGTTTCCTTCACCGAAAGGCGATCCTTACAAATACAGAATGCGATATCCATTAATGTGAGCCTGCAAGCACAGAGTTCTGTACGCTATGTTTGGAAGATAAGTAAGTAAAGAGAGGAAGAAGTGGAATAAAGTATATACCTTCTTCTTGCTTTCTATTCTCTACTCCAAGTGAAGATCGGACTGTTTGAGATCCAGCACCATCACAGAATTAGAGTCTTAGTTTTTTCAGTTAAATGTCCCAGATCTGTTCGTTTCTACGACGGCCAGCGCTAAGGAGTAACAATACTTACACACATCACCTGCAGGATTTGTGTGATGCTGAGACAGTACCAACTTTCGTATCAACGAATTCACTTTGAGCAAAATCTCACAGCAATATTAATAAACAACATATAAAAAGGGCGAAAATACCTAGATTTTTGAAGTCGTGTGTAGTGCACTTTTTAAAATATGTTTTGACGTTTGGAGAAGAAGTGATTGTATTTAAAACTAAAATATTTTACAGCCATAACAGTATGTAGCGGATTTACCGAGCGGTCTAAGGCGCTGCAATCATGGACTGTGAGGCTAGTCCCGGCGGAGGTTCGAGTCCTCCCTCGGGCATGGGTGTGTGTGTTTGTCCTTAGGATAAAAATGGCTCTGAGCACTATGGGACTTAACATCTGAGGTCATCAGTCACCTAGAACTTAGAACTACTTAAACCTAAGGACATCACACACATCCATGCCCGAGGCAGGATTCGAACCTGCGACCGTTGCGGTCGCGAGGCTCCAGACAGAAGCGCCTAGAAACGCTCGGTCACTCCGGCCGGCTGTCCTTAGGATAATTTGGGTTAAGTAGTGTGTAAGCTTAGGGACTGATGACCATAGCAGTTAAGTCCCATAAGATAAAAAAAAGTATGTAGCGAGGTAGTACACCTGAGCCGTTGTCTGTGATGTAGCTGAAGCCCGAAAACATACGAAAGTAGGTCACAGAAGTGTTTGGTACTTAACGACCATCGAAGCTGAAACCGTTGGATGCAGACAACTGCCTCATTTCTGACGGGTGGCAGTGGCCTTGGTTACCTGTATTGTACTGATAACTGTAAAAATTTAAACGAGACTGTTTGCGTGGAAGTGAGTGGGTCAGCGGCGTCATACACGTGTGACTGAGATTTATGAACCACGGCATATCATGGTGTTCATCGGAAGAAGTTTACAATTCCTTCAGTGAAATGGTTCATTAGGCTCACCAATACGCATTCGTAACTACATCTTCAACACTAAACTACCGTTATTCATTGCATATTAATTTAAAAACGCTTTTGAGACTTTGTAGTCTCGTGTATGTCCATAGAATTTGAAGACCAGCACAAAAGTAACAAGGAATATTCACAATGAGTATTTATAGTTTACGAATAGAAACGTATATGAGGCAGGAATGCTGCTCCTTTGCAGATGTTATCTATTAGTTTAGTTCTGAAGTTCCCCTAACGCAGATTGTGTCTCTGTCGAGAAACAGAAATGAAAGTATATGAACTTGGTCACAATTACTGTCCATTCATTCCCTTGAGTGTGATGAATAACCAAAAATGCGAAAGAGCATTCGTTATGGTGCCTGAGAAGAGATGTATAAGATAAATTAAATTCTGAAAAATTTATTGACAGAAATTCTCATACCCGAAAACGGAAATTCAACTATTTGACTTAAACCAGCATTAAGATATGTGACGTGAATTCTTCTATTGTAAGTGTATTATAACACTATTATCATTATTAGCATTGTCGTTTTTAAGGCTTTAACACCCCATTGTTATCTTCAGTAATACTCGATATGCTATAATGAGTCCTTTTTTTGTTCAGACAAAGAACATAAAAAGAATATTTATAGAAACATAAAACAAGTTGCATTTCAGATAGGGGGTCTTCTCTGTAACCTGCGACGCGTTGTAAAAACAGAAGTTGTTAGATCAGTTTGGTAAATTTTTTTGTGTTTTCTAGCTATTTAATTGAAATACCAAATAAAATGCTTAAAAATGTTTTTGTAACTATTTTTTAGATATGACACAGCACTACAAACATTAAAAATGCACCTCTAATACTACTTCAGGCTTAGTATGCCTCAAGTGTCTCCATATTTCGTCTTCGAATGGAGGTAACTTAAAAAACTGTAAACTGTCCTGATTGGTACTTTAATATTCGTTTACCTTTGAGTGTATAAATACTCTCACAAGGTAAAGTTTTGCACACGTCGGCAACTGTAGACCTTGCTTCACTGGATTACATGTCAAAACCTCATCGGTATTGATGCAAATATGCTGCATACGAGTACATACGAGGAGACGACATGTGTATAGACTCGGCAGCCCGTTTGAGTAAATTCGGCATGTCACAAACCGTGCAGGATGTAGGCTTCGTGCCTCTGCGCTGTCCGACCGCTATTTCACGAAACCGTTCAAGACCAACACAGTTGTCTAGGACATCCGAGGGTGGAGAAACAGCGAATGTTTACGTGGAGCTTACAAATACGTCAGGGACGCACCACTTTCCCTGGGGCTCCTGTAGTGCGCAAACACTACGGAGGAAACGTGAACACGTGTATTCAGCGAGAACCAAGCCACATTCTCTCCTTGTATTTAGGTTGTGACGCGCAGTGATCTCCAGACATACGCAATACAAATTACTGATATCTGGAAAGAGCAGAGTTGTACTTTTGCTAACGCAGGAAAAGTCTTCAGTGTGTGCGGTGTTTCAGGCAACGTATTCACGAATAATACTTTGTTACAGATTTATGAAACGTGAGCGAGGTTTTCAGAAAACAACAGATGTACGGCACTCGAAAAAAAAATCTTCCTTATTGGTGCACTAACCACAGACGAAACTCCAAATATCGTGGTAAAGAAAGTAAATTAAATGTGGATGGTAAATCTACAGGTTGTTCAACAAACACAGACTTTCTAGTAATAAGGGCGTACATATTTTGCTGTATTTATAGTTCTAGTAATACTTTAATCTATCTAGATATGAGTACAACAATATTTACGTCTTGGACGGATTGTTACTCATTAATATTAGAATCATTGTTTACTATGTTTCTGCGTCTTATGAAGAGAGCCGGCAGAGGTGGCCGAGCGGTTCTAGGCGCTTCAGTCTGGAACCGGGCGACCGCTACGGTCGCAGGTTCGAATCCTGCCTCGGGCATGGATGTGAGTGATGTCCTTAGGTTAGTTATGTTTAAGTAGTTCTAAGTTCCAGGGGACTGATGACCTCAGATGTTAAGTCCCATAGTGCTCAGAGCCATTTGAACTATCTTATGAAGTGAAAAATTTTACATTTCTGAACAAATAAGACAAGCTACCAATCTCTGCACTACTTTGAAATCCTATCAAGGTACGACTTAATATTTGTGCAGCTCTTTTCAGACATTACCTCATCACAGACAGCATCTCTGCGAAAAATCTGAAGTTGCTATTTATATTGTCTGCCATTTCGTTAATATACACCGATGAGCCAAAACATTATTGCCACCTGTTTAGTAGCGTGTTGGTCCACTTGTCAAACACCGTACAACAGGGGCTCTGCTTACCATGAATTCTACAAGTCGTCGACGGATTCCAGAAGTGTATGGCACGAGATGTCTACGTAGAGGTTAAGCAATTTTCGCAAAGTACGGGTTGGTAGTTTACGGCACACTGCTGGCGCTTGGTATGTGTTCCAGTGAGTACAGATGCGGCACATTTGCTGGCCAAGACATCAATGTGAGTTCACTATAATGCCCTTGAAATCACTGTTGCACGATCCTGACTTTACAACACGGACAATTATCCTGCTGGAAGATGTCAACGCCTTAGGGCGGGGGGGACTTCAGGCATGAAGCGATGTTGGTGGCCCATAATAATGTTCACGCAGTTCACTACTGTGATGTCGATTACCACCACCGATCACATGGAAGACGAACTCAATATATCCCATAGCATAATTCTGCATTCATTGGCATGCATCTGTGACGCGGTGCGTGTTTAACACAGCCATTCGAAAGACCCAACCATTGACCTGATGTAACTAAAAATGCGATCCATTCGAAAGAGGACACGTTTCTATTGATAGACAGTGAAAACGCATTGATGCTGTGTCCACTGCAATCATAACTGACGACGTAGTTGGGTTAGCACAGGAACAAGTAGGGGTCATGTGTTATTTGGAGCTCCATGTTCTACAATGGGCTTTGAAAAGTGTGCTCTGAAACACTGGTGCTTGCACCAAAATTGTGTTGTGTCGTCAGATCTGACACAGATCGCTGCCTATTCTGGATTACGCAGTGGGGGGTCCTCCAACAACTGCGTTTTGCGATGAGACGTGGTCGCTCACTAGCACACGGATTTTTCGTTATTCAGCATCCGTCAACCAATTTCCATAAACGCTCACGACAGTAGTACACTCACAGACGACCAGCTTCGCCGCTTCACACATTCGCGTTTCCAGCCGAAACGCTACAACGATGTGCACTTTGTGAAAACCGCTTATATCAGTGGATTTCCGCATTTGCGGCCCGTATCTGCCTACATTCTTTCCTTAGTGCGTCACGTGTCTGCAACACCACCGGGAGGCATTCAACCTTGTGGTGGTCTGCGGTCACAATGTTTTGGCTCATCAGTGTACAAAATGAACAACAAGGGTCACAGTACACTTCCTCGGGGCACACCTGATGTTACTTCCACATTTGGCAATGGCTCTCCATCCAAGCTAAGACTCCGTGTCCTCGATAGCGAGAAACGCTCAATTCAGTAACAAATTTTGCCTGATACCCCATCCGTTGGTACCTTCGATAATAATTGTGGGTTGAGATGCAGAATCATATGCTTTTTGAAAGTAAAAAAAAATACTGCAACTACCTAACTGTTTTGTTTTACGGTTTTCAGAATGTTGTATAACAAACAAACTGCCCGATTTCAAAAATTTACATGTTTTGTGTTTACTATGGAATCTTCTTAAAACATTGAATCGTTCCATTTAAAGAGATATATTTCTTAATGCTTACTGTAGACATAAAGGTTGTAGGTACTACTTTTACAGAAAAATGCTCATTCTGTAGATACCATGGCTTGATGTAAACCTTATTTTATTCCACGGATAGTTTATCAAATATTCCGCGCCCAAACTACACGAGACGTCATTTGTATATGAAACTACCCTCCACTTCTTTTATTAATGTTACGGGGTGAGATGAAGACTGGTTGAAGACGCAGATATTCGCAAGTTGTTGGATGGAAACTTTGATTTATATGAAATATGAGACTGTAACATTACAACCTTCTAGATATTGTACGCTGTACTAGGCAGGGAGACCGTAGATCGAATTCTGCTAATTTGGAAATGTTTGGGCCCCCAGTTCAAACAGAGTGCTGGCTGCAACCATATCGCTAAGTACAAAGAAGGTATCTTCTCGTATACCATTATCAGATGAAGATCTACCAGTGCTGATGATTTTGTTATACAGAAAACATTAAGTTCCAGGAGACAGCCACGACTGCTCGTTAGAAAAGGGACCATCCTTCCCCAATGTCACTACTGATCTCGATATCAACAGAACGTTGAACTCCTCCATTGTTGCACTTCTTAACGCTTTCACACAGCCAGTAATGTGGAAGTCTCTATCATGGTTTACTACCTTCGCTGTCACCGACCATTTGTCAAACACACCTAGGTGCAAAAGAAGCCATTACTGGCGGTGTGAAAGCGTTAGGAAGTGCAAGAATGAAGGAGTTCAACGTTCTGTTGATATCGAGATCAATAGTGACATTGGGAAACGATGGTCCCTTTTCTAACGAGCAGTCATGGATCTCTACTAGGCCGGCCGAGGTGACCGAGCGGCTCTAGGCGCTACAGTCTGGTTTAAGTAGATCTAAGTTCTAGGGGACTGATGGCCACAGCAGTTAAGTCCCATAGTGCTCAGAGCCATTTGAACCCTTCTACTAGAACGGCCACATAGCGTAGACGCGCGGTCTAGGCGTCTTGTCACGGTTCGTGCGGCTTCCCCCGTCGAAGGTTCGAATCCTCCCTCGGGCGTGGGTGTGTTCATTGTCCTTAGCGTAAGTTACTTTAAGTTAGATTAAGTAGTGTGTAAGCTTAGGGACCGATGATGCTTCAAATGGTTCAAATGGCTCTGAGCACGATGGGACTTAACATCTGAGGTCATCAGTCCCCTAGACTTAGAAATACTTCAACCTAACTAACCTAAGGACATCACACACATCCATGCCCGAGGCAGGATTCGAACCTGCGACCCTAGCAGCAGCGCGGTTCCGGAATGATGTGCCTAGAACCGCTCGGCCACAACGGCCGGCAGGGACCGATGACTTCAGCAGTTTGGTCCCATAAGACACTACCACAAATTTCCAAATTTTTCTCCTGGAAAGGTTTAGAAAATTAAAGGACATTAAAACACAGGGACTCGACGGGGTCTGAGTTCTACTTCTCTCGAACACGATTCCCGTACCTTAGCATCAGTCAATTGCTCCTGCACTTCACGTGCTCATGCTGCAAACAATTCAAGGAAAGTTCTGCGATGTTGTTATGGACCAACAAGTTGATTGCTCATTTATTTAAAACGTAAGCCACAACCCGTTTAGAGAACACAAGCTACTCCAAATTAGCTGGACTATATGTGATATTTCACTTGTCTTTGATTACATGTGTGTCTCATTAACAGCTGTGCCTTGAGGGTGGTGTTTAGAGACTCTGGAATCGATCATTAAGAATTCAGTTGTTCAAAGGATGTAAATTTTACGAAGAAAGGGAAGTAAGTAATAATATAGATGTGTTCCTGTCATCTTCCAATAGATCTTCTCTTTACTTAACTAGGAATTTTTAGTGAAACAACTGTACTCGAAGCAGTTACAGTTATATCTTAACTGCCCAGTAACACTTTCAGTCAGTTTACTTTGGTCAAGGTCTAATCTTTACAATTTTGTTCGTATTCCGCAGCAAGCAGCAAGCAGTTGTGTTGCGCGAGTCATTTTATACATATTTTCCTTTTTTGTTTGCTTTTATTTTTGTGTCATGTGTAATTATTAGCGACTAACAATGAATTACGAGCTTTAATAAAATCTGAAAGATATACAACCAGACGCCAGTTACAGGAGTCGAAGGGCATGAAAGGAATGATGTGGTTGAGAAAGGAGTGAGACAGGACTGTAGCCTGTCACCTATGTTAATCCTATGTGTATATTGAGCAAGCAATAAAGAAAACGGAGAAAAATTTGAAGTAGGAATTAAAGTCCAGGGAGAAGAAATAAAAACTTTGTTTGCTGGTGACATTGTAATTCTGTCAGAGACAGCAAAGGATGTGGAAGAGCAGCTGAATGGATGGACAGTTTCTTGAAAGGAGGATATAAGATGACCCTTAACAGAAGCAAAACGAGGATATTGGAACGTAGTCGTATATATTCAGTTGAGGCTGCGGGAATTAGATTAGGAAACGAGACACTAAATGTAGTAGGTGAGTTTTGATATTTGGGCAGCACAGTAACCACCTACAAAATAGCTCGTGTTCATAGAATCCAACTTTCCGTACGTTGTTAACTCGAAGAAGGAGCCGCGACTCTTCGATTTCAAATACCTTATCTAAGTTACGACGGGAAAAGGTATCTTGTTTCAGATATCCAGTACCAGGTTAATACTTTACATTCTGCTGTATGAACATTATGTATGTGAAGCGTCATAGAAAACTGAAATTCTCTGTCTTACTTCATCTAATGTCTACTTTTGCAAGTAAATAGTAAGAAAACAGTTTGGTAGAATTCACTTATTGCGATGCAGTCGGGCTCCCAGTTTGATGAAAGGTATAGCCTGGTGTATCACATTTTTGTTAACAATATAACACAGTTATTTTTATAAGAAAAAAGTGGGCCACCTGTCAATTCCCATGAATGATCCTACTTTGCACCCTTACTAGTCATTCCTTTAAGAAATGAAATTAAATGAATTTTTTTCTGTTACATTAAATGAAAACAAGTAAATATGTATATTCTGATGGAATACACGCAGCTGTTTATGCGCCACCTGGTGTGCTCGCGCTGCTGCTAACTAAATTCAACTGTATCGACGTCCACTCATGTCCCGTAATAAGTGGTTCAAGTAATATGGAAAAAAACACAGTTGGAAACGATAGTGGTTTTCTAGCCTCAGCGTTGATATTGCAACCTTTATCGGTCTTCTTTCGTTGAGAGTAACTTATAGTTTAGAAATTCGAACTGTTCTTGTCTCTTGAGGAATCTATGTCATTGCCGATAGCTAGTAACACCTAAACAGTTTGTAACATTGTCAATTGCTCTTTCACTCACTTTACTCACAACAGCACAGAGAAAAGAAAAATAGTTAGTCAATTGTGAACTGTCTGAAGAATATTGGGAAGAATGATTTACTTATAAATCTAAACATATCTTCTTAATATGGCCACAGTGGCACGGAGGTAGTGCTGCTGTCCGGGAACTGGAAGGATGATAAGGATTTAACGTTCTGTGTAGACTGATATCATTAGCTCAAGTGAGCACTGTCGACCATATCAAAGAACCAGTCTTTCATCGCAAGTGATGTAAGAAAACAAAAGAAATCAAGAATGCCAGGGGAACGTTAGAACTCAGTGCAGTATCTCAAATCGTAGTGCCATCTTTCCTGATCAGCCGTGCGACCTTGAGTCACAAGAGCGAGGATAATTTATTTTATTTCGACGAAAGAATACTGTCTGAAAAGTAAATACTGCTAATCTCAGTAAAATAGTTGGTGGCAGTAATTTGTTCTGAAAGTACTATAACAAAGAATTTATTGCCAAAATTACTAAAACTGGCGGACTACAGCGTTATTGCCAAAATCTAGGGTCCTGTCATACAACGTAGAGCACTATTGGAATGAAGGCCTGTCTGATTTTTTTTCCCTCAAAATACATCAGTTGTCATCTGGTGGAACTTAGTGAACTAATCAAGGTCGGCCATCAACACGAACGATCTCCTCCAAAGATATGAGAGACGACACATGAAGAGTGCACACATTAACATTCCACCAGGGCAGTCATCCGAAGTGCATCCGCAATCCTTTAATTGCTGATTTTTCGCTTTAATGATCACACACAACGATATTTAACGGAAATTCAGTAATCTGAGATAGCCGAATGGTTCTAAGCGCTTCAGTCCGGAACCACGCTGCTGCTACGGTCGCAGGTTCGAATCCTGCCTCGGGAATGGATGGGTGTTATAATCCTTAGGTTGGTTAGGTTTACGTAGTTCTAAGTCTAGGGGACTGATGAAATCAGATGTTAAGTCCCATAGTGCTTAGAGCCATTTTAAGTAATCTGAGAGGAAATTAGCTGCACACTATTTATGTTTATTCCATGAATTCTGTACCAGCTACGGACTGAACATTATGTCCTCCATATGTATGCGCTTTCGAAGACGAGCTTTTTGACGACACGCACTTAAAAGGCTTTCATTTGATGGCTGTTGGAAATAGGGCGGTTAGGAAATACATTGTCCGCCCAGTGCAGTCTACAAAATCCTATGTATCAATCAAATCCTGTAAGTCCCAAGAGCGCTTAAACCCCATTGTCATTAGAATCTCTCCTTTAGTTCAAAACATTATGTCTGAATGTTCGACTTCCTAACAGACACACGGATTAAGCATGCTGTAAATGATCAACACGGGATGCAATCAGGAAAGAGTAGAGATAGAGTTTCAATCCTAAAGAGTGAAAGGTAATGGACTATATTGATTGCCGGTGACTGTGACTCAAATATACCTATGGTGTCCCAGAAGGAGAGGTCAAAAATCAGCGTTGTGCAGGAGCCATCATTGGAAGCAAACGAGTTTAGTTAAAATGGGCTCAAAAAATCATACCTTATGAGCTATGAGCACTTCTTGATCTTCGGTAGTGTGAAACAAATCTCAACTACGGCAACCTCTTGTGAGAGATGGTAGTATCACCCTAAACAAGAAAAAAAAGTTCCTGTGTAAACATGGGCTCCAGAGTTCGTACCTTATGAACTACACTTGTTCATCTTCGCTGCTGTGCAACACGTCTCTTCTACTGAACAAGTACTCGTAGCTCTTAAGGTATGAATTTTGGAGCCCATGTTTCCTAGATAATTTTCTCTTATTTGGCTCATACTACGAACTGCGAAAAAAAAAGAAACCAAAGATCTTTCAGTAAAAGAGATTTGTTTCACAGTACCAGAGATGAAGAAGTGCTCATAGCTCTCAAGTCCATGTTTACTAGGCGTTTTTATTTCGAATGATTGCTCTCATCATATTCTTCAGTATTGACCACTCCTGCTTGGACACCGTGAATGTTTATAACCATAGGCAACCAGTCATTATCACGAGACTGGTTTCGGCCGTAAAACTAAAATATTTATCTTCCAGTATGCATACCACAGCGTTTAATAGAAAGCGAAAATCATGAATCGCTTAATTATTCTTGATTATAGGCCTCACTGAAAATATGCGTGAACACTTCATTGGCTGTTTGTGCTTAGATCCAATCGTACGGATGTCACACACTTGAGAAGTGTATCTGTCAGGTTTTGTACTACACAAAGAACTGATCTGTGCATACACCGCACGAAAATGTATGTCGGTTAGGCACAAAATGATGCGACACACGCTATGAATCACATAAAGCCCCGGAAACACTGTGTACAGCCTTCGGCGTCGTTGTCGAATCGAGAGCTATTGTGCTCAAGCGGGCTGGTACTCACCGCGGAAGAGCTTGCGGTAGGCGACGCTCCGGAGTGAGGCGCCAGAGGCTGTCTGGAAGGTTGTGAGCGGCGCTGCGCTGGAGTGGAAGCGTCGCGGCGTAGCCGGAGCGCGGAGCGATAAGGTGCGAGTGAGCGAGGCGCTCGGCGCGACTTCTCCAGATATATAGTCGCTGCGACCGCGGCCACCGGGGGGGAGAGAGAGCGAGCAGAGGCGGCCCCTCCCCCGCCACGCCACTGGTCCGCCGACGCTGTCCCCGTGGACTGCCGCCGTCAACACGTGGTCACCCCTTCCAACTCATCTATGGAATACACCATAATCAACAGGAGGTGCTGACCAGAATGAAGGCGTACGGCAATAGGAGTAAACAGGGGTCGGCTACTGAACCGTTTGCCAGGTAACTGCGAAAGTTTGGTTACGTACCGCCATTGACTTCAGAATCAAATTTCGTCGTGTTGGTTTTGTGGTCTTCAGTCCAAAGAGTGGTCTGATGCAGCTCTCCGTGCTACTGTATCCTGAGCAAGCCGTTTCATCTTCGAATAACTTTTGCAACTTACATCCTTCTGAATCTGCTTACTGCATTCATTTCCTTGTCTCCCTCTACAATTTTACCCCCTCCACAACCCTCCAGTGCTAAATTGGTGATATATTGATGATCCAGAATGTGGCCTACTTACCGATCCGTTCTTCTAGTCAGGTTGTGCCAGAAATTTCTTTTCTCTCCAGTTCATTAGTTGCGTGATCTACCTATCTAATTCTGAGCATTCTTGTATAGCACTACATTTCAGATGTTTGTATTCTCTCCTTGTTTAAACTCTTTGTCGTCCAAGTTTCGCTTCCATACATGAGTACTCTCCATACAAACAGCTTCAGAAAAAACTTCGTGACAGTTAATTTTGTATTCGATCTTAACAAATTTCTCTACTTCAGAAATGCTTTTCTTGCCATTGCCAGTCTACATTTTATATCCTGCCTACTTTGTCCATCATCAGTTATTTTTCTGCACAGGTAGCAAAACTCATCTATTATTTTTATTGTACCGATTTCTGATGTAATTCCCTCAGTATCCTCAGATTTACTTCGACCACATTCCGTTATCCCCGTTTTGCTTTTGCTCACGTTCGTCTTACATTTCCTTTGAAGACACTCTTCATTCCGTCCAATTGCTGTTCCAAGTCTTTTACTATCTCTGACAGAATTACAGTGTCATCAGAAACCCTTAAAGTATTCATTTCTTTTCCTTGAATTTTAAATCCTACTCCAAATTTTTCTCTTGTTTCCTTTACGACTTGCACAATGCACACATTGAATAACATCGAGGATAGGCTACAACCCTGTCTCATTCGCTTCTCAACTACTGCATTCGTTTCATGCTCCTCGACGCTTCTCACTGCCGTCCCTATTCTGCGGAAGTTTCAAATAGCCTTTTGTTGCCTGTATTTCAGCCCTCCTACCTTCAGAATTTCAAAGAGATTATTCCAGTCAATATTATCGAAAGCTTTCTCTAAGTCTACAAATGGTATAAACACTGGTTTGCCTTTCCTTAGCCTATGTTCTAAGATGCGCCGTAAGGTGAATATTCCTCACGTGTTCTTACATTCTCCGGATCCAAACTGATCTTACCCGAGATCAGCTTCTATCAGTTTTCCCATTTTTCTGTAAAGAATACGTGTCGGTATTTTGGAACAATGACTTATTAAACTGGTAGTTCGCTAATATTCATACTTGCCAGCACTTTCTTTCTTTGGAATTGGAATTATTTCTCAGACATCTTGCTCACCAGGATGAAAGAACTTTCTCGTTGATGGCTTTTTCAAGGCTTTTAGTAATTCTGACGGAATGTCGTATACTCCTGCGGCCTTATTTCGAGTTGGGTTTTTCAGTTCTCTGTTAAATTCTTCTCTGAGTATCATATCTCTCACCTCATGTTCATCTACGTCTTCTTCCATTTCTATAATACTGCATTCAAGTTCATCTTCCTTGTATAGTCCCTCTATATAGTCCTAACTTTAAGCTTTCCCTTCTTTGCTTGGGACATTTTCCATCTGAGCTCTTGATATTCATACTGCCTCTTCTCTTTTCTTCAAAGGTCTCTTTAATTTTCTTGTAGGGGTCATCTATCCTTCCCCTAGTAAAATATACTTCTAAATTCTTGCACTTGTCCTCTAGCCACTTGCATTTTTCACTTCCTGCCAAACTCATTTAGATGTTTCTATTCCCTGCATATATTTTCTCCTTTGATGAGTTAAATTCAATACATCTTGTGTTAACCAAGGATTCTACTAGGCCTTGTATTTTTACCTATTTGTTCCTGTGCTGCCTTCAGTTTCTCATATCTCAAAGCTACCCATTCGTCTCTGCTGTATTCCTTTCTCCTGTTGTAGTCAGTCGTAGCCTAAAGCTCCTTCTCAAAAACAATATTGCCCTAGGTACTGCAAAATTATTCTATCTGATCAAAAGTACCCGAACTCTGCTCTGTAATGCGGAATTGACCAGTAAATGTCACTAGAGGTTGACCCGCTAGTGTAGCAGAGCGTGGGGTATTTGTCAGCAGAGAAGCAGTAACAAAATGGCTTCAAATGGCTCTGAGCACTATGGAACTTCTGAGGTCATCAGTCCCATAGAACTTAGAACTACTTAAACCTAAATAACCTAAGGACATCGCACACATCCATGCCCGAGACAGTATCGGTCGCGCCGTTCCAGACTGTAGCGCCTAGAACCGCTCGTCCACCCCGGCCGGAGAAGCAGTAACAGCATGACAATCCTCCCCGTCAAAGTAGAATGTGTGAGGCAGTAGCCTGTGGACAATGGCATTCCTCAAATCGACTGCCCTGGCCAGAGTTCCCACCTGAACCCTATGAAACATGTTCGGTATGAGTTACAACGTCAATTTCGCTCCGGATCCCAGCGTTCAACATTACTTTCCATGGTATCGGCTCTTGAGGAAGAATGGGATACTGTTCCTCCATAGTTATTAATAAACCTGACTGAATGTGTTCCCAGGAGAGCACAAGCCCCCATATAGGCAATACACCTTGTATCAATGTCCACCAATAGGTATCCGGATACGGTTGCTCAGAAAGTGTATTTGAAATGTACACTTTTCGATTAAATCCCCATGTAACTTGTCTCATGCAAATCGGCATGCTTTCATGAATCACCACACCGGTAACCTTTCTCAGTGAATGTGTGGCGAGTGTAAGGTGACCAACCTGCAACCCACTAAGTGAAATTCTCATGTAGTCCACTGGTGCTCCTCAGTACTGGAGTATCATGAAAGAAAATAAATGCGACTGCACTGGTAACTGTTTCAAACTGTCTTTTACAAAAAATAAGGCGCATTCTCGCTACACGAGACTTCTGTCGCGTAACGGTCACATGAGGCTGTTTCGGGAGACAGCTGTCTCTTGACTCAATAATTTGTAATTTCATGGTATCTCTGCTAAACTTTGATGATAGGACTCCCGAGGATTTCATTCGCTTTGTTTAACAAGACATTCAGGTGATTCATTTGTGATTATAACGTTGCTGTCATCAACAAGAGGAATTTTTTCCATGTTTTTAATATTTCTTGGGCAGTCACTGAAGTTTACTAAGAACAGCAATGTCTCTGAGAGCTCCTATATTAGTATATTAACTGACAAACCCGGCGCCGACCGAGTATTCGCTTTGAGAATTTCCTATTAGAAACGAAAAAAGTGGATAGTGTTCGTAGAGTAATATCGAATAAATTTCGTTTCCATGTATTCGTTAAATTATGAAAAATTCCTTCAAAGCAATACGTGTAACAAAGAAATGTATAAATACAGTACCCAAATTAAGAAACATAATATCAAAAATACGAATTCTTTCTAATGTTTGTTTCAGTACGCTGGATGCAGCTGCTTCGCGAGTCTACAACGCGATTTTGTACACGTCTCTACGGCAACGCCTGGTCATAACTCTATAAACGGCTGTTGTTTTCGCTTATAACCGTTTGGGTTTCGTACTTTAAAGCTGTCAAAAGTGCTGCTAGATGTCAGGGATTTTCTTACCTGTTCTCTACTGTAGGAGTGTCTGTAAGTAGTAAAAAATAAATGTATTTGAACTTCATCCATAATGCGGTAGTTTTTCACGTCTCTCAGTGTTTATGACGTCATATCTCCTGATCTAAATGTCACACAATGACATAATTTTGTAGGCAAATTCAGTAGCTTATGTGAATACTGTCTGCAAAATGTATTGCAAACAGAACTGGTAGCACAGACAATAAATTTAAACGTCATATATGATGCAGCAGTTTTTCACGCATTTGTTTATGAGGTCGTATCTCCTGAACTATAACAAGTAGGTGCTTCTTAGCTCCACAGCGATTGTTGCCTGACAGTAAGGGATAATTATGTGTACCGCGTTTGGCTGAAATCGGCCCTGTGACTTAGGAGGAGATGCGGAACATACACACATAAACACACACAAACAACCATTTTCATATGCATGGATTTCATATCTAACAAATGTTTCACAAAATCTTGAAATTCATTTTCGACCTGTTCTATCTCTGCTACTTGTACCCTGTCTTCCAGGTATGAACAGAACCAGCTAGTTACTACACTTCTTACTCATAATGATTCTAACATCCTCAGTTGCATTTCCCAGTCAGCGGTGTCAAAAGGCGTGAACAGAGGTAAAATATATGTGTCTATGTTGCTGTCATTACTATCTAGTGCATCAAAACTATTTTTGCTGTGATTGACTCTGCACTTATTAGCACAGAAATTAATATTTGTTGAGCTAACTCATTAACGTGACTTTCAGAACAGATTCTGTTGTTGTTGGGGATGATGAAACGATGACAGCAGAGAGAACGTTTTAGCTTCCTGCATTACCTATCCTACCCGCTTTAGACACATTGATAAGTTGCCTGAGTTGAAATGCTTACATATTATGTTAATTAAACGAACTTGTATAAGCATTCTTTCAGTACGTGGATTAACACTTAAAAATGTACCTGCTACTTTTATTACCAACAAACAATATCTTAATATGTCTTGTGTTTTTCAGGATTCGTGGCCAGAAACTGTTGTGCAGTTACTACTTCTGTCTGAGGCTTCTCTACAGTTACCTCTGTCTCCAAGTCTTTTTATCAGCTTCCAGTTCCCAACAATTTTATTCTCCTTCTCTCTCTCTCTCTCTCTTCATCGTCACTAATTGTTTCTTTGCTTCATTCACATGAGCCTAAAGAGACAGTCTTTATTCAAATAGTTTTATGCTTGTTCTTTGATACAATTGTTTCTATTACAGATTATACAGTTCTAGAAATAGTCTTTTTGCCTTTCACAATGTCTTTCACACATACGGTATTTCAAGGTGAAACCAGTTGCAACAATTTTCACTACAAATCGCGATACCAATGTCAACTATTCTATGATAACACCCACACTTTGCACTCCTGGTGAAATTCCAGTAACAACAAATAAAAATATTCGAGAACGTGTTTCGTTGAAATTTCAAGAGAAGGTCCTGCTGCAACGAAAAATGCCTTTATTTCAATGATTGCCAACCCAATTAACATACCACATGTGTGGCACATTCTCCTGTTTTGCCAGATGTACTGAATGCAAACAAACCGTTGGTTCAAATGGTTCTGAG
Organism: Schistocerca serialis cubense; assembly: GCF_023864345.2. Lineage (NCBI taxonomy): Eukaryota > Metazoa > Arthropoda > Insecta > Orthoptera > Acrididae > Schistocerca > Schistocerca serialis. The sequence goes on along the minus strand of NC_064642.1, from coordinate 626,543,859 downwards.
CACTATGCGACTTAACTTCTGAGGTCATCGGTCGCCTAGAACGTAGAACTAATTAAACCTAACTAACCTAAGCACATCACACACATCCATGCCCGAGGCAGTATTCGAACCTGCGGCCGTAGCGGTCGCTCGGTTCCAGACTGTAGCGCCTAGAACCGCACGGCCACTCCGGCCGGCAACAAAGAGTTCTGTTGTCATTTTTCCTTTACGAGTTTAGAGAAAAAGTGTTAGTTGAGAGCTATTTGTCTCTTTGTGTTACTAAGATTTGCTGGTATTTTTTGAAATTGATGCAACATCGTACGGTTTTAGTTGGTATTGTATATTATATACACAACTTAGGACCGTCAGAACTTGTCCTTGCAGTTGTTATTGTTGTTTCAATGCTCCACGCTATCTAACAGCAGCTGCAACTTTTTCCTCGATTTTGTGTGACAGCCAAAGTTTCTGTATGCTGTAGTGACGCTAGGTACAGCAGCTCTAGATACCACTAATACGCTGTTAACTGTTGTCACGAAGGCACCATCTAATTGGGTATCGCAATGGTACGATCTCCATGTTGCACACGTCCCGTATGTCTCATATCCACTGAATTGAAGCTGACAGCAGCGGATCTTTTTCCTCAAACATGTTGTGCTGTGTTAGGTAGTGTGGAATATCATTTTCCTAAAGAATATTTGTCACCTCAGCAAGTTCACACATACGTGTTTATTTTAAATTAATTTAAAACGCATTTGCGTCAACTAAAGGCAGTTATATAGACAACTAATTTGATACATATGTGACTGTCGTGCAGATGCAATTGTTTAGGCACCAGTAAAGTTTTCGTGTAGAAACAGAATTCCTGTTATGGTGCGCTACCTGGTATTTTCGGGCCTCGTTCTGCGTATGGCCTTCGCCAGTAGAGGAAGCGGAATGTCCAGAGTAGCCGGCGCAGGCCGATTCCCAGGAATGGAAAGCTCCGTCCCGAGCGACCGGGATCCTGCACAACACGGGCGTTCGCAAAAATCTTTTATTTTCAGTTGCGCACACTGGAGACTATCGTGAAGGGATGTGTTGGCGCTACTAATTCCACTGGGATTTGTCGCTGTGTCATTGTTTTTGGTGTCCTGAAGCACTCTTGATACACAGAACGTCTCTGTCGGTGAATTACTTATATTTTGCCTCACAATCGAATATCTCTTTAAGTTCAAGTACCGATAGCACATTGTACGATACAGCAGTCTCTAGTTCATCAATTTAATCCAAACATGTATTAGTTGCGACTCCCCCCGTCGGAGATTCGAGTCCTCCCTAGGGCATGGGTGTGTGTGTTGTCCATAGTGTAAGTTAGATTAAGTAGTGTGTAGGCTTAGGGACCGATGACCTCTGCAGTTTGGCCCCATAAGACCTTACCACAAATTTCCAAAACGTATTAGTTACAGACACATTTATATGCAGGACGCCTCATAATTTTGTTAAAATACTGTGGGAATATGATCAGTACGGTTGCGAGTCGTAGCATTCTGCAATTCATATGACAGAGTCGTATCCTCGCACGACTACTACGCACCAGTGACCCTGTAACCCAAGCTACTCAGAAATGCATCTAGGTGCAACCGTTCAAGTCCTCTCTTGGTTTAGACGCGACATCTGCTAATATTGGTGAAGTTGTATCCTCGAACGACTACTGCGCACCAGTGGCTCTGGAGTCCAAGTTACTCAGCAACGGATCTAGGTGCAGCCATTCAAGTCCTCTCTTAGTTTAGAGGAGACATATGCTAATATTTGAATAAGTAGCTACTAAACGCTAATTGGTAACAGAGAACAGTGTCCACCGGACAAATTTCCAAAGTAACGAGAGGGGTTTCAGTCGGTGTGGTTCTACAGGTTCCACTCAGGGGTAAGATGATAAGTATCTGCGTACGTCTGAGGCTACACGTGTAACTCCAGAAACAGAATCGATGTGTCCATACCACGCTGAAAATATACTCTAAGGGGCAAGAAAAGAAAAGAAAAAGAAATTGATAGAGGTATAGACAAACAAACGATTACTATTTTAGAATAATTGGACAAATTATTCAAGAGAAAGAGCTTCAATAATTGAGCTAGCCAATCACGCATCCGTTTACCTCTGGCCTTATGCAAGCAGTTATTCGGACTGGAATTGATTGACATAGTTGCTGGATTCAGAATGCGATTTTCACTCTGCAGCGAAGTGTGCGCTGATATGAAACTTCCTGGCAGGTTCAAACTGTGTGCAGGACCGAGACTTGAACTCGGGACCTTTACCTTTCGCGGGAAAGTGCTCTACCATCTGAGCTACCCAAGCACGACTCACGACCCGTCCTCACAGCTTCAATTCTGCCATACCTCGTCTCCTACCTTCCAAACTTCACAGAAGCTCTTCTGTACGCTGATATGAAACTTCCTGGCAGATTAAAACTGTGTGCCGGACCGAGACTCGAACTCGGGACCTTTGCCTTTCGCGGGCAAGTGCTCTACCAACTTGGTAGGGCTCTTTCCCGCGAAAGGCAAAGGTCCAGAGTTCGAGTTTTAATCTGCCAGGAAGTTTCATATCAGCGCAAACTTCGCTGCAGAGTGAAAATCTCATTCTGGAAACATTCCCTGGGCTGTGGCTATCCATGTCTCCGCAATGTCCTTTCTTCCAGAAGTGCTAGTTCTGCAAGGTTCGTAGAAGAGGTTCTGTGAAGTCTGGAAGGTAGGAGGCGAGGTACTGGTAGAATTGAAGCTGTAACGACGGGTCGTGAGACGTGCTTGGGTAGTTCAGTTGGTAGAGCACTTGCCGACGAAAGGCAAAGAGTCAAAATCCCTAGCTGGTTGGAAGGCCCTATCGGTAATGCTCCAAACTTTCTCAATTGATGAGAGATCCGGAGAAATTGCTGGCCAAGATATGATTCGACAAGCACGAAGACAAGCAATAAACACTCTCGCCGTAAGCGGGTGGGCGTTATCTTGCTGAAACGTAAACCCAGAACGGCTTGCCATGACGGCTAACAAAACGGGGCGTAGAATATCGTCAACGTACCGCTGTGCTGTACGGGTGCCGCGGTTGACAGCCAAAAGGGACCTGATGAGAAATGAAACGGCATCCCAGACCAACACTCGTGGTTGTCGGGCAGCATGGCGGGCGACAGTCAGGTTGGTACCCCACCGCTGACCGAGGCGTCTTCAGACATGTCTTCGCTGCGCGTCGGGGCTAAGTTCGAAGCACAACTCATCACTGAAGAGGATTATTCTTCGGTCAATAAGATTTCTAACCGTAGACGTCTGGAGACGCCCCGGACTGCGGTCTGAGCTATTATTTCTTTTCATAGCAAGACTCCTTAGAGCACAGCCTAACGCTGACGGTATTCTACACTCCATTGTGTTTCCCTTAATGCAAGCTATTCTGGCCTTACATTTCGGCAAGATAATGCGCACCGGCACATGGCTAGAGTTTGTACTTCTTGTGTTCGTATCTGCCAAATCGTACCTTGGCCAGCAAGATCGCCAGATCTCTCCTCGACTGAGAACGTATGCAGCATTATGGGCAGGCCCCTTCAACTACTCAGGTTTTTAACTATTTACGCGCTAATTGGACAGTATTTGGTACGATATCCCTCAGGAGAACATCCAACAACTCTATCAATCAATCCCAAGCCGAGGAACTGCTTGCATAAGAACCAGAGGTGGACCACTGTGTCATTGGCTTGCTCAATTTGCGAAGATCTTCCTCTTGAATAAATCATCCGATTTTACTAAAACTGTAATTATTTGTTTACCTGTACATGTACCGGTTACCGTCCTATTCGGATAATTCTTCCGTGGTGATCCTTTCTTTACTATTCTTTACGGATCAATTGATATATTTCCTTCCGAGTTACAGTGTTGTTTAACGGATCTACAGTTATCATGACGATTTAAACAACGACACAGCAACTACACAGTCTTCGCTTACGTAGATTACGGGCGCGGGAGGTTGAATCTTTGTAAGAATGAGAAAATTTGAGAGATAGTTAACTTGGTCGAATGGCCGCGACGCCTTGTTGTGCGGCTAGCAACACGTAATACCTGGTTGTGTCCATTCGACTGAATGTTTATCTGTGAAAAACAAAAGCGGACCATAAACTGACTCTCCACAAAGTTTGGTCGAGGGAGACTAGGACTGCGATCCCAGCCCATGCTCGATATTTGCTGTTGTGTACGCGAAGAAATAGTTAGATCAAAAAATTTCCCTCGTTTCAGCAACTGGAAGGTTAATATCACAGGAAACAGTGCGCTTTGAAGTGGGAGCTGGGGGAGGGGGGGGGGGGTGGAAGGGGGGGGGGGAGAATGATGGGAATCGAGGCGAGTAGCCACCTGTGCATTAATCGCTGCTGTATTGCCAATCGGCAGAGTATCTTTCTCTTTGGTGGTAGGTCCCAGTGTAATATCTAAACCTTCGTAGGATTTGAATAGGAACCTAATCGTACTGATACCCATCAAATAGTCTTGAAACTGAAGGATTCCTATGAGTGAGTTCCCGAGTGTGTGCGTTTGTGTGTGTGCTGTGGGTACTTGCAGGTGTACATAAATCGTCGTTTGACTATTCAGGCATACACTTGCTTTCTCTCTGATTATTGTAAATTCACCAGCAAAGAAATTAGCATATCGAATGAGTGAGTGATGGGTTCCAGCACTTGACATGAGTGCCATGGGTCATATATGAGTTACTTTTCGGAGTGTTTCTACTGGCGTTCAGTACGCCCAGGTACCTGCTGTTGCTAGAGTATCTGTTCAAGAATAATAGCGTTGACTCCCTATGCCTTACATATACCAGAATTATGCTGTATGTGCTGTTTTGTGTACTCAGTAATCACCCCCAATATTAACGCCAGTGGTCTATACCTAACTGATGTACCCACTTTCACTTTTCAGGCACCTTGTAGCTTTATATATTCTGCCAGCTGAGTACACGGCGCTGCCCACGTGTGCATGTATTCCAGCCTCCTACTGGTCCATCCCCTTCACCCTCTAACAGTCCATCTCCCCTTCCGCTCCCATCTCCTCCTCCAACTCCCTTTCCACCCGTCTTGTCCTTCCCCTCTCTCTCTGTCCAACGCCTCCTCTTCCCTTTTTGTCCATTTCCCTCCTCCCTGTTCACCTCCTCCTCCCACTATCTGTGTCCATCTTCTACCTTTCTGTCTGCCCATTTCCTCCTACCCCCTTCTCTCTCCACATTGTCACATGTACCTGAATTGGAGCTTCCACAGCATTTCTTTCGGGATAGTATGCAGTACATGTATCAAGTTTATACTCCACACACACTGGTGCACGTAATTCACCTGCATCTCTAGTGAAATGCGCCCAAGAGTTTCGTTTTTACGCATCTCAATATCTACGACGTCATATCATCTGAACTGTGTGTCGCACAATGATATAATTTTGCAGTTACATTCAATGGTACATGTCAAAATATCTGAATACAATCAGTAGTAAAGAAGATAAATTAAAACGTCGTACTTTAACAGGCAGTTTTACAGTGTTAACAACTAAAATGTAGTAACCGATGAACTTTTTTCCTTTCATCATTTTGTGGCGTTCTTCAGCGAGGAAAAGTTCCGTTAAGGTTTGAAATTGCGTGTAAAGTTTGTTATAAGTCACGAAGTGCTCTCATTCTCAAATACTCCGGGTATTCGCGCGTCATGAGCATACTCCTTTTTCACTCCCTCTTGTTTACTACCCCCGCCTCCCTTCCTTTGGTACGTAAGTGGTTCTTATCCTCACAGCGATTATTTCCAGACAGTAAGCGGTATGGGTATGTTTGGCTTAAATCAGTCTACCTGTTTAGGAAGCGATATGGAACATACATTTTTATAATATGTACACCGATGGAAAGAAATCGCAACACCACGAAGGAGACGTGCGAATAAACGAAATTCGTATGAGTGTTTCTATATCTGAAAGATGATGTATGTTCACATTTCGCACCAGTCACGTAAGAGTGACACTAGTAACGTCACTATGAGGATGAAAATCAGGTTTGCTTTAAATACACTTTGTAACGGTCGCGAGTGTTAGTTACGTTTAGGATTGGATATGGTGAGTTGATGTCAGTCAAGAATGCCTATAATGTGACATAGACGCCATTGTCAGCAACTCTCTGAGTTTGAAAGAGGTCGTGTAATAGGGCTACGAGATGATGGATGTTCATTCTGCGATGCTCCAGAAGGCTTGACAGGAATGTAGCCAGTTTAGATTATTACTGGCGGCGGTGATCACAGAATGTACAGTTGCAGAAAGATCGGGCTCTGGGCGGTCACGTTGCACGACCTGGAGGGAAGACCATCGTCTTCGGCGTATGTCTCTGGCGCATCGTAGTGCATCTGCAGCAGCAATCTGAGTAGTAGTTTGCACCACAATGACGCAACGAACTGTTACAAATCGGTTATTTCCAGTATAGCTACGAGCCAGACGCCCTGCACCGTGCAGTCCACCGGCCCTAAACCACGGCCATTTGCGACTTAAGAGGTGTCAAGTGAGAGCTCATTGGAGGACAGGATTGAGGTCTGTTGTGTTTTCTGATGAAACCACGGCCATTTGAGAAGCGAGAGCTCATTGGAGCACAGGGTGGTGGTGAGTTGTGTTTTCTGATGCAAGCTGGTTCTGCCTCGGTCCCAGTGATGGTCGTGTGTTGGTTAGAAGGCGGCCAATTTAGGGTGTACAACCAGCCTCTCCGCGTGCTAGACACACTGCACCTACTCCTTGAGTCAGGGTCTGGGGTTAATTTCCTATCACAGCAGGAGAATTCTCGTGGTCATACCACGCACCCTGACTGCAAATCTGTCCGTGAGTCTGGTGATTCGACCTGTTGCGCTGCCATTCATGAACAGCACACCAGGGGGTGTTTTCCAACAGGATAACGCTTGCCCACTTACCGCTGTTGTAACAGAGTGTCGACATGTTGCCTTGGCGTATTCGATCACCACAGCTGTCTCCAGTCGAGCACATGTGGGGCATTATCGGACGACGACTCCAGCGTCATCCACAACCAGCATTAACCGTCCCTATATTGACGGACCAGATGCAATAGGCATTGAATCCTATTCCACAAATTGAGTTCCAGCACAATGCGTGCACGGTTGCGCACTTGCATTTAACATATTGGCGGTCAGACCGGTTATTAATGTACCAACATTTCACCTTCGCAATGGCTTGTCTCACGCTTACATTAACCTGTAATCTTGCAATGTTAATCACTTAAATACGTTTGTTTGTTGTTTGATACAGCTCTCCATGCTACTCTATCCTGTGCAAGCTTCTTCATCTCCCAGTACTTACTGCAACCTACATCCTTCTGAATCTGCTTAGTGTATTCATCTCTTGGTCTCCCTCTACGATTTTTACCCTCCACGCTGCCCTCCAATGCTAAATTTGTGATCCCTCGATGCCTCAGAACATGTCCTACCAACCGGTCCCTTCTTCTCGTCAAGTTGTGCCACAAACTCCTCTTCTCCCCAATTCTATTCAGTACCTCCTCATTAGTTATGTGATCTACCCATCTAATCTTCAGCATTCTTCTGTAGCACCACATTTCGAAAGCTTCTATTCTCTTCTTGTCCAAACTATTCATCGTCCATGTTTCACTTCCATACAAGGCTACACTCCATACAAATACTTTCAGAAACGACTTCCTGACACTTAAATCTATACTCGATGTTGACAAATTTCTCTTCTTCAGAAACGATTTCCTTGCCATTGCGTCTACATTTTATATCCTCTCTACTTCGACCATCATCAGTTATTTTGCTCCCCAAATATCAAAACTCCTTTACTACTTTAAGTGTCTCCTTTCCTAATCTAATTCCCTCAGCATCACCCGACTTAATTCGACTAAATACGTTACCTACACAAGTGTATTCCCGAAATTTCGTTACTGAACATTAGTTATATTTTAGTGTTGCTATTTTTTCTGTATGTGTACTTACATTTTTATAACATGTATTTTATTTTCGTAACGTGCGACATGTTGCACTTTAAGCAATTATTATTTTTTATTCGCTCACAGTTTTGGATGCAAGTGGACTTCCAGTGACTCGGCACAAATACAGGACAACATCTTAGAACAATTTTATTGATACCTTGTAGGGAGGAATCTCCCTGTCCGGAATCATTCATTGAACCACTGCATTGCATTACCTGAGCAATGGTTCACGCTAACTATACAGGGTGGTTGGAAAATGTCTGAAACGCTTGTAAGGATGTTGCAGGGCAGGTTGTACTGAGACACAAATGTTAAGAAAGAAATTCGATACTTTACGCCCTTTCCGAGTTATTTAGCATTGAAATTAGACAATCGGGGCGTCACCCGCTCACATTCATGCGGCCTCCCAGGGGCGGTGGTGCCCAACGAGTGCTTCGTTTGGTTAGCTGGAATTTGAATTTGCGCGTGCGTCTACTTGATTGGCTAACTTCGGTCCTAATTAACCGGGAAACGGTGCAACGCATCGAATTTTTTTCTTAACGTTTATGTCTCAGTTCAACATCCCCTACAGCATCCCTACAAGCGTTTCAGACATTTTCTGACCACCCTATATATTTCTGTGCAGAATGCTGCAGTGAAACAATGATTTCTCATCAAATGTGAGTAGCTCTATTATCATAGAAGTATTATCATGGTACTCCGTGGAAATATTTTCCATACTGTGAGTTTTCAGTGTTGGTAAGTGTTCCCTGTCGCATTAGCTGATTTTCCTGCGCAAAGATTTTGCCTCGGTTTATAAAAACAGGTGTTGCGTGCATATTTGGTCAGGTAACTTATTTCTCGTGCTTCGATAGCGCAACAGCGCTGTAACTCAGGGCGTCATAATGGTTGTGCTGTGCAACTTCACCTTGTACAGGTATTCGTATGGTGGATTAGCTTCGCAACGCCGCAGTAATGACCACATTAACTTCTCTGCCCTATGACGTGTATGAGCAGAGGTGTACGTCTGTGGCAGTGGCTTCAGCACAACGTAAGAGTAGCTGGCAGGTGCTTCAGATGGAGCGGCTACTCGCTCGTCGTTCTTCTCCTCTACTGAACACGTGACACCGGTGTCCATCTACCCGCTGTCACAGTAGCAGAGACCAGTTGACCATGGCGCAGTGGCTTTACCGGAATCGAGGCACTAGTCGCGCACCCTTGACATAGTGGCCACAGCTGCGCGGCTTCGGAGGAGAAGCCGCGTGTTGGGGCGACCGAGTGATCTGGCCGCACACGGCTCTGACGACATCGCGCCCCAACTTTTCCGTTCGTCGAGGTCCTAGGAGCGTTATTATGCTACCTGCTAGCCACGTCTTTTACGACGATCCATCAGAGTATTACGAAAAGAGTGTCACTCCATAAATGTTTAGTCAATGCGTCGTCGTAACACATCTGTCGCGCTTTATAAGAAAGCTAAATCTACGAAATGTACAGCTGGCGTCCCAAAAACCGTATGTGCTCGGCATATTTACCGTAATTGTTCACAGAAGAGGAAATTCTGAATGGCTAACACTTTGCTCTAAAATGAACGCATATTAGCATTTGAATTAGTGAATTGTAATTGGCGGTGGTATACTGAAGAATAGAACACATGCCACGTAATGAAAGTCTTGCACCCTGAAAGTTTTTCTGGATATTAAACTACACTCGAACACAATTATCCGAATGGGACGGAAGTCTGTTCAAAAATGGTTCAAATGGCTCAGAGCACTATGGGACTTAACATCTGTGATCATTAGTCCCCTAGAACTTAGAACTACTTAAACCTAACTAACCTAAGGACATCACACACATCCATGCCCGAGGCAGGATTCGAACCTGCGACCGTAGCGGTCACGCGGTTCCAGACTGAAGCGCCTAGAACCGCACGGCCACACCGGCCGGCACGGAAGTCTGTGGATGTGCAGATAAACAAATGATTATTATTTCAGAAAAAAGGGATGATTTACTCGCAAATTAAGCGACATCTGGAATTTTTCCGTGTCCAAAAGTCTATTCCAAGTATACCACCTCCTAAGTCGAAACAAGGCCCCGGGGGTAGACAACATTCCATTAGAACTACTGACAGCCTTGGGAGAGCCAGTCCTGACAAAATTCTACCATCTGGTGAGCAAAATGTATGAGACAGGTGAAATACCCTCAGACTTCAAGAAGAATATAATAATTCCAATCCCAAAGAAAGGGGTGTTGAGAGATGTGAAAATTAGCGAACTATCAGTTTGATAAGTCACGGCTGCAAAATACTAACGCGAATTCTTTACAGACGAATGGAAAACGTGGTAGAAGCCGACCTCGGGGAAGATCAGTTTGGATTCCGTAGAAATATTGGAACACGTGAGGCAATACTGACCTTACGACTTATCTTAGAAGAAAGATTAAGGAAAGGCAAACCTACGTTTCTAGCATTTGTAGACTTGGAGAAAGCTTTTGACAATGTTGAATGGAATACTCTCTTTCAAATTCTGAAGGTGGCAGGGGTAAAATACAGGGAGCGAAAGGCTATTTACAATTTGTACAGAAACCAGATGGCAGTTATAAGAGTCGAGGGACATGAAAGGGAAGCAGTGGTTGGGAAGGGAGTGAGGCAGGGCTGTAGCCTCTCCCCGATGTTATTTAATCTGTATATTGAGCAAGCAATAAAGGAAACAAAAGAAAAATTCGGAGTGGGTATTAACATCCACGGAGAAGAAACAAAAACTTTAAGGTTCGCCGATGACGTTGAAATTCTGTCAGAGACAGCAAAGGACTTGGAAGAGCAGTTGAACGGAATGGACAGTGTCTTGAAAGGAGGATGTAAGATGAACATCAACAAAAGCAAAACGAGAATAATGGAATCTAGTCGAATTAAGTCGGGTTATGCTGAGGGTATTAGATTAGGAAATGAGACACTTGAAGTAGTAAAGGAGTTTTGTTATTTGGGGAGCAAAATAATTGATGATGGTCGAAGTAGAGAGGATATAAACTGTAGACTGGCAATGGCAAGGAAATCGTTTCTGAAGAAGAGAAATTTGTTAACATCGAGTATTGATTTAAGTATCAGGAAGTCGTTTCTGAAAGTATTTGTATGGAGTGTAGCCTTGTATGGAAGTGAAACATGGACGATAAATAGTTTGGACAAGAAGAGAATAGAAGCTTTCGAAATGTGGTGCTACAGAAGAATGCTGAAGATTAGATGGGTAGATCACATAACTAATGAGGAGGTATTGAATAGAATTGGGGAGAAGAGGAGTTTGTGGCACAACTTGACAAGAAGAAGGGACCGGTTGGTAGGACATGTTCTGAGGCATCAATGGATCACAAATTTAGCGTTGGAGGGCAGTGTGGAGGGTAAAAATCGTAGAGGGAGACCAAGAGATGAATACGCTAAGCAGATTCAGAAGGATGTAGGTTGCAGTAAGTACTGGGAGATGAAGAAGCTTGCACAGATAGAGCAGCATGGAGAGCTGCATCAAACCAGTCTCAGGACTGAAGACCACAACAACAAAATATTTTTTATACCAGTCTTTGATCACAATATGAATTCTTTAGACGATGACCGGTTTCAGTCCGTAATGACCATCCTCAGATCTATAATATGCAAATATATACACCTAGTGAGCGGTGTGTCTTTCAAAATAATACAGCAATACGTATCACAATATACTATCATACAACTAGGGAGATGTAAAGAAAATACGCTAAAACGTACCTTTTTTACACCATGTCCTAAAGTGATAAGGCCATAATGGCATCGTCAAAACATATAAATATAATCAGCATAGCATCGTCATATAGATCTAAAATATGGTGTAGAATAGGCCGCATCGTCCACACAATCATTATTGCAACTGGCTACTGAAGTACAGTAGCTACCAGAAGTCTGTTTGCTTACATCATCCCTAGATATCGCTACTGTCGGCTTAGATGTAGTCATCATTTACGCAAAAAACATAATCTGATAAAAACATATTATGTGAAATACATGCAGCAAACTTTTAAAATTGATAACTATCATAGAAACAAAATTGTGATACATAGAGGAATAAAGATATCCATATAAAATTATTAAAAGGAAATATATGAATAGAATAGGACCGATGACAGCTGAAAAAAGGACAGATCAATGATCAGCGCCGTTTGTTGGGTCGGCCGCCAGGATGGTATTTAGGCGTGCACCGATCTTAAGAACTTAACCACTAGAGGGCTTTACAAACAAAGTCATATATCTCCCACAGGAAAGGTACGTTTTTCCGTATTTTCTGTACATCTCCCTGGTTGTCTGATAGTATATTGTGATACGTGTTGCTGTATTATTTTGAAAGACACTCTACTCACTAGGTGTATATATTTGTATATTATAGATCTGAGGATGGTCATTACGGACTGAAACCGGTCATCGTCTAAAGAATTCATATTGTGATCAAAGACTGGACTAAAAAACATTTGACAGTATTGGATCACTGTTTGTATACGCGACCATGTAGCAGTTGGTGAAATTGTAATTGTCGTTTGTATACTGACGGATAGAACACATGCCACGTAATGAAAGTCTTACACCATGAAATTATCGTTAGATATTAAACTACACTCTGAGACAATTATCCGAATGGGACGGAACTCTGTGACTGTACACATAAAGTAATGATTATTATTTCAGAAAAAAGGATGATATATTAGCGAGAAACTACTTCGCAAATTAAGCGTTAACTGGAATTTTTCCGTGTCCCAAGGTTTTTCCGAGTATGATTTTTGAGCAGTATAGTCTTCCTCTTTCTATCGCCCGCAAACCTGGACCAACGGGTGTCGGTCCACCTCTGGCTCTTAAGCAAGCAGCTCTACGGACTGGCATTGATTGATTGAGTTGTTGGATGTCCTCCTACGGGATATCATGCCGAATTCTGTCCAACTGGCGTGTTAGATCATCAATATACCGAGCTGGTTGGAAAGCCCTGCCCATACTGCTCCAAACGTCTTCAATTGGGGAGAGATTCGGAGACCTTTCTGGCCATTGTACGGTTTGCCAAGCACAGAGAGAAGCAGTAGGAATTCTCGTCCTATGCGGGCTGTATACTGGTATTTAAGTAGTGACACCGTATGGAGGTGCGTATGATTTAGATGATTTCGAGGCTGTGCGGCTGGTCCCGGCGGAGGTTCGAGTCCTCCCTCGGGCATGGGTGTGTGTGTTTGTCCTTAGGATAATTTAGGTTAAGTAGTGTGTAAGATTAGGGACTGATGACCTTAGCACTTAAGTCCCATACGATTTCACAAACATTTGATTTCGAGGTGTGTGGGTGTTGGCTACTTTCACCAGAAGCAATTCACTCGTCTAAATTCTTACATCCAAGGTCTCTCGCTACGATTACCAGTGCAACAGTCTAAACTGATTGACATATTAACTCTCCTTTGAAGAGAGGGATATTTACCTCTTCTTTCTGGATGAAGGACATCCAGCGTCCAGCTCTGTGATAGTGAATGCAGTATAATACAGTCATGAATAATGTCACAATGGAACTGTCAAAGCCGGCCGCGGTGGCCGTGGGGTTCTAGGCGCTGCAGTCCGGAACCGCGGGACTGCTACGGTCGCAGGTTCGAATCCTGCCTCGGGCATGGATGTGTGTGATGTCCTTAGGTTAGTTAGTTTTAAGTACTTTTAAGTTCTAGAGGACTGATAACCCCAGATGTTAAGTCCCATAGTGCTCAGAGCCATTTGAACTGTCAAACTGCTATCACGTCGTAACTAACATTTAATTTCAACATCTTGACAACAACATTTCCGATCTTATTAAAGCAGTGACAGTTACAAAACAGTCCACTAACGATGCAATATGAACGTCACGTCAATCTAGACGTACTTGAAAATGGACATAAAGCCGAAACAGTCTGTCACAAATGTAAATAAAGATTACTCATTATAAGCAGCTATTTAGTATATCTACTGTAACAATCATGTCGTTATCAGACATATATTACGACGCTGGCCCTAAAGAAGAAAAATTATTACGTAATCTTTGTTTTCGTGAATAATTTGCAAAACATGTTACCTGTCAGGACTAAAAAACAATATACATATATGCAGTCTGGTGACATGCATGAGCTACTACCATCATCTCACTTAAGCGTTGTAATTCCAGATTGCTAACGAAAGGGACAGAGATATTTACTCTCACATTTCGAACACAAGCAAGGGTAACTACGCTTAGCCACGCCTATCTCAAATCTACTACGAGGTGGTAAACGAATCTATTGGGTGTTATGATAAGGAATGGAAAAAAGCATTACCATTTCTTGCTGAAATCCATCATTTACACATGCCACAATAATTGAGTAAACTCTCTGCGAATGCTTCTTTGGGTTTTGCGACTAATTATTGTCTCGGTGTTTGCAGCACTATAGATAAAATTCCATCATCATTGTGTCATACAAGTTTATTAATGTCATTTGTTTGAAAGTATGTGTAATGATTGCACATCAGTGTACTTATACTTTTCACTGCGGGATACAGCTCCTGTGTACTATAATAGGTACGTATGTAAATACTTTTCTACGAAAGTTGTGTAACAAGAAATGTTCGTGGATGGACATTAAGATGAGCCGTGATCATGTGTGATTGTTTCTTGAACACTCGTATTCGGCGTTCATCCTTCAATGTACGATCCCACCCCTTTTTTTATCCTTTGGTAGTACAGGGCCTCAAGTTAATTTCACAACATTTTATATACTATAACTTCTTTATAATCACACTGTCACATTCTTTCACATATTTATATACAAATAATTACTCATATTGCGATTGACCCGTTTCTTTTGGTACCAGCTACCCAAATTCTATTTCTTCTCATTACTGAAATGTGTCCTTGCATCTTTCACGCTTATCACATATATATTTTCATTCAGTACGAAAATAGTTTTAGTTCATTATTTTATGACTGATTCTCAGAATTCAACCCTTTCTTGTGAGAGCGCAAATAATAACAGCACGTCTATCTCTTCGGCTTACCTTTTCCGACTCTTCCTTATTCATACAATGAGTGCACATAAAACTAATAGCTATCTTCCTAGATGAGTAACAGTGCCATTATCCCCCTCTTGTAGCTTTCCCAGAGCGTGAGCATATGCCTAGAATTATTTATTCTTTCATGGCACACACAGATTTCCTATACTATATTGCTAAGTTTAATTTGTATATAGCCATAATGTAGATTTTTGTGTATCTATTGCAAACAGAAACCTGTTGTGTAGATATCTTCCTGTAGTTAGTTCATTTTGTTTCCTTCCATGTAAAATTTCCTATCTTAGTTCTCCTTTCTTATACTAGTTTTATTCTTAAAGTGCAGATCTCTGCATTTATTTGAGTAATCAATTTATATTCATAATCTTTCCCGTATATTCTACTTGGTGTACTGATACTAACGGTAGCTGACCGTCTGGCATGTTAAGCAGCCTGTTGGACTCGTTCTGCCTTCACACGTGTGCCTAGGTCACTGTCTGCGATGGAAATTTCTACTGCATTTGCGCGTTGCCTCTTCTCGTAATGCTACATTATTTATTTCTCCCCACGACATTTATTAATTTGTGGTTGGAAAGTGTATGTATTTGAATAGCGAATCCACATCATAGCGATTAAATTCATCTTATTACTTACTTCAAACCATAGTTTTGTCAGTGAGCAAAATCTTAAATAACTAAAGACTTACCTTATTTCTATTTACATACATATAAATAACAAGGCAGAAACTTATCCTAAAACTAAGTGAACATCTTCCATAGTGAAGTACTTTCACTGTACTTAATCACAATAACCTTATAAGTTGGTTTAACCTTTTGTCAAACCTATTCAGCTTACAGATTCCTTAGATTCTTGTGTGGGTAAAGGCCCTTGTCCTTTCCATTTTAGGTTAAGACACTAAGCCCAGGTGAGCTTTGAGTTGTTCTCTGTTCTGAGGTGGGGAAAATGTCTGATTGCATCTAGTTTCTATGGATCTGACAAAATATCTTGTGGTGATACGATGTGTCCTTGGAATTAGACTTTTTCCTTCCAAAATTCTGACTTCTTTAAATTTTCTCTAACACCGTATTCTGAGAAATGGTATAGAACTTGTTCCAAAAGTCGCAAATGCTCTTCCCAGGCAGGCATTGCTATTAGCTAGTCATCTACGTAGATAGTGAGTTTATTAAGTAGTTTTGGACCTAAAGCTCTGTCTAACGCAGAAATGTAAACACCTGCGCCCACATTTAAGCCGAAAGGCAAGACACAAAATTCATAGCTTCTACCCCCACATACAGAGGCTGTGTACTTCTTACTGTCTTCATGGAGAGCTATCTGCCAATACGATTCTTTTAAATCGATTAAGGTAAGGTATTTGACTTTATGGAACTTTAGTAACTGTTCTTCTAAGTCGGTGGAACGTGTGCTAACAGGAGCAATGATCTTGTTTGTATTCTGGGCGTCGAGTACAAGCCTGAAGCTCGCATCAGGTTTGGACACACCTAAAATAGGACTACAGTACGGCGTATATGAGTGTTCTATGACACCCCAATCTATCATCCTCTCAACTTCCTTCCTTACTGCCCCCTCCTTCTTGGACCAGTGTATGGGATATCATTAAAAACAGAACGTTTCATGTGCATATACGTCCATTTTATATATGTAACACTTTATTACATGGGCGCTTATCATATACAAGCACCTGATGAAGTATTATTTCTGGTAGCTTCTCTTTATGGTCTTCCAACAAACAAAGTGACTCGTTTGCCTTTGCTTGTACTTACGCTAGATCCATACTTCTTTCATGTTGCTGTTCGTCTTTTGGTGCATCGCAGAACAAAATATCTGAATAAGGTAACTATACTCTAATGTCAGTATTTGGCAGTGGTCTGATTCTTATTGTACTGGTTCTAATTAAATCTACTGATAACTTTTTTTCGTTAATTGTAAAGAAACACTTTTCGCTGTCCTCTACCTTGTTCTGTCGGAAGGTATCCGTACCAATGAGATAATTAACTACAAGTTTTTCCACCACCAAAAAAATGCAGTGCAAAGAAAATATTTCGATAGTATCAGTGCTTGAAGTTTCAGCATTTTAGATTTTCTCCCTACTGTAGACAGGATTTGACAGTTCTGCACAGGGAAGATTGGTACGTGTTTTCACTTTTGTAACTCGTTAAATAAACTTTGCGAGATTACGTTCGTTGATGCATCTGTATTCAGTATAGTGAGCATACCTAAATCAGCTGTCATGGCATTTATTAAGGCCTATACAGACTCTCTTCTGTTCTCTTCCAAATTGTCCACATTTTCCTGACATAAGTCCTTTTTGTCATATCTCAGGAAATAATAAGGAATTAATTACAGACCTCCATCCCTTTCTTCGGTCTGTGAACGAGAGCCTGTAGTGACCTGTTTTGGTTTTACTGATTGGGTGGGAGGGAAGCGGGGGAGGGGGGGGGGGTGTAATCTCTTCATTCTGAGTAACCTCCACTATAAGCATCCATCCACCGGGGCTATATTTTGGATCTGTTGTTCGAAAACCCTCTATTCAGTATATTCTGGTTCGTTGTAATTAGGGTTGTTATTTCCTTTAAAACCTCGTTTGTGTCCTTGGTTTCCACGGTTACCATAATTACCTCTTGAGTGGTTATTATTACTAATGTGGTACGGGTGTCCACCGTGTTGGTTGCTTCCGCCGTTACTATCTTGCGGATCACTATTTGCAGAAGTTCACTTTGCACATTATTTCCTTAGGGTTGCGACTGTCCCTCTTTATAAATCAGGTAATAGACTCCAGAACGGATAAAAAGTATTCTACATGATTCTCGGATATTGTGATCAATTTTTTGTTGATATGAACTGGAAGCGATTTTTGAATATTTACATCTACATAAGAGGATGGACTTGTCCAATACCTTCTTTTGTTCAGGTGTTTTTCAAAATACTTTCGTAGTCCCCCATGTTTACTATTGAATGGTGCTGGGTTAAATGCCTCTCGCCTTAGTCTCTCTTGGAGTGAACGAAGCATCGCCTTGGGTGTACTCCACAACGAATGTGATCTTCTGTGCCCAGATCCAGTTGCGTGGTAACACGTTACGGAAGTCTCTGATGAATAGCGCGGGGTACATTCATTACCCTCTACAGTAAAAATCGTAAACTGCCTATGTCGGTGTAACCTTTCGTCAGCTAGAAGAGAAGACAGGCAAGAGGTACTGTCTGCTGCAGCCGTTGGATTGTTCGGCTTCTAACAACCCTACCACAACCAAGGTCAAAAATTAATTATTGTTGTAGTGTTGCTCACGCTGCTAAATATTGCATTTTCGGGCAACAACAAAGTTATATTATGTGGCAGGTGTCATAAGAGCACAGCTAAAAGTCATTTCTTGAAATAATGGATAAACTAGGCACTCATCTTTTCGTGTTTCCCACGCTGGTCTCGTTGTGAACTCATGGCTCAATCGTCGAAAATCTAGGTAGGTGGTGATGATTACAAGTTCGGATGCAAAGAGGCCTAGGTGTTATTCTGCGATATTCAAAAGTTTTATAGATGTGTTCCATAAACCATTCTTGAAGATTAAACTTTTGAAAGTTAGCACAATGGTGATGTAAAAAAGTAATCAGCACTCCGAATTTAAGTTACACTTCAATTTTATTACTTTTGTTGCAATATCACGTAACTCACAAAACATCACTTCACAATATAAAACATACTTGAAAATATCTTCCTCACTGTTAAAGTTCACATTTTATAAACTGATTACAATTTGCGTCTTTTCAACATGACGACCAAGACTTGACTCTCTAATAACCCCTTACGCGCCCAAAAATCAGAGTTACAAGTACGTCAAAGATCATAGTGACAAAAGAAAGAATTCACATAAGAATAATATCATTGCAATATAAACATATCGATGTATCAAAGCACCTCTACATTAATGAAATCATATCTGAATGTTCTCACAGAAATATGTTAACTATTTTATAGAAACACAGTAGAATATTGCTGGTATCAAGAGTTTGAGGTGAGGTGCCGTAATGGTTACGTAATTCAAGTACCATTACAGTCTGCATACGGGTATACTCAGTGTATACTGGTGCAGCTGGTATTGACACTGGCAGTGCCTATTGCATTTGATACTCCCCCTTCCTCACAGCCGGAAAGGCTATTGGTAAAGGGGGGATAAGTGTTGCAGCTCTCTATTTTGCCTAACTGCACCTGATTGCTAGCAATTAGTAGCTCCTTTGTGATATCAGAACCACTAGTAAAACTGTTCTGCAATTTTTCTTCCGTTGCCTTTAAACCTGATTCAGTTCTGGCAATTAGTTCGTTTTCCTTCTCCTTGACTACCTCTTCGGCAGCTTCTATATAGGTCTTGTGCCCTTGGACAATGCGCCAGCGTCGTTACCTTATCCAATAATCCTGATTAGACCCTCTCCATTAATTTCTTTATGTCCCTTTCAATTCTATCTTATGTTTTCTTTACGAACTTACTGCTCAGTTTTACATTATTCAATTCTACAGACAGTTTCTGTACTTCCTCAGGCAAATGTGTAATATACTATAGCAGCTTGGATTTTCTTTACACTATTATTATTTTCTGATTGAGTCGCCTGCATTTTAAT
This sequence comes from Schistocerca serialis cubense, assembly GCF_023864345.2. Lineage (NCBI taxonomy): Eukaryota > Metazoa > Arthropoda > Insecta > Orthoptera > Acrididae > Schistocerca > Schistocerca serialis. Next base: position 626,524,288 of record NC_064642.1, on the reverse strand, counting down.
CTGTGTGTCGCTCACGTTTTACTGCTTACCTGTCATTTACTCATGTGTCTTGTTGACAACCGATACTTCTTTACCTTATCTGGCTTATCTGTTTCCGGAGACAGATCTGTGAACAACTCCGCTTTTAGTTCATTTCCCTTTTCGAACAACTTACATGTTAAATCATTTGACAGATGAGTGAGCAACTTTTTACTTCGTTCATCAAATGTCTGGGTTTGTTCCTTTGAAAGTTCTTCAAATTTTTGTTTCACACGATTCTTAAAATCATGAAACGTTTGTGTTGGCTGTTTTTAAGACTTTGCGACTTTTGTGTAAAAATATTAAATTTTCGTGTTATGTCATTAACTTTTGTGTTTATTCATTAAATTTTTTTGTTTGTTCAGTCCTAAAATCATTAAGAGTTTTCATCATCCATTGTGTAGGTTGTGTCAATGTTGGGGTATCATTCTGAACACCTACTGAGTCGTATCTGATTAAAGTCGGGTCCGTTACGCCCAATACGGAAACTTACCTCTACTACAATCTGCTCTACCACGCCTTTCACTAGCCTCATATGAGAAAATGCTTCCCGATGATTTTAGCGAATTTATTTCGCCTACCATTAGTAAAATGTCATTAATTACAACATTGGTATCCTCTACCACAGATGAGCTTAAGTAATACTCACGGTTGTCGTCTGACTGACCGATACGTTCAGGCTCACTATCATCTGTCGTCGCGTTAGTTGCGGCGACATTTTGGGCTTGTAGTTTAATTACTGAATTGTCAACAATGGTTTTATCTGCTGTATCCATTTCTGTCCTCGTCATTTACAGTGCCAAATTTGGAAATGAATATCCCCTTAATAATTACTCTGAGACAATTTTGTGAATTATCCTCTGAAGTGATGCGAACTTATACTGTAACTCACTGTTGTGCTTCGCTCAAAATTACCAGCCAAAAACTTATTTTTAATAAATACGTTACTTTACTAGAATTTAAAGTGCTCCAGTTTCTAGGCTGGGCGGAGAGAACTACTACCACTATTAGATACAAGTGAGCCGCTACCAGCCCATCTATGCAAGCTATAAGTTAGAATTTTCCAAGCGTCTCAATGGGTTTCACAATTTTTTTCTGGTAGTTTCCGTACAAACTTTAATCTTCATCCATGCAGATCCCTATTTCCTCTGTTTCCCTTGGCAATATTATGCATTTCATGTATCGAAGAAAACAAAAGATAATAAATACAATGGAGAATTTTTACAACATGCTTTATGTATTTTAATTACTTCAGTAATTATATCCGACACCATCCTGTCACAGTCGCCAGTTATCAAGACAGATGCAGTGTCCATTTCCATCATAAAGAATGCAGTATTATATAATCACAAATAATGTCGCCGTATGATCCAAGGTTTGCACGCTTACTGTGTATCCAGGTGTCATTTTCAGGCTAAAGCAATTTACAAATGAAAGAAACTGCCCCTCTCTCCAGAAGATATATTCCAAAAACTTTTATAGAAATATATATTGTTGTCTGACGTACATGGAATACGTCCACTCAGAATCACAGGAAGGGACAGAACGATGAAGGATGAAAAATTTGATCTCTACGTAAGTAAACATTAGAATACAGATAGATGTTCATCTTTCTTTTCATACATATCTCTTTTTGGAGCGGGTATGTTTATGTTGTTCTTTGCCCCACGCAGTGTTTCGATACATATTAGATGATATATACTTTATGGCTGAACCCAAGTAAGATCTATCGCAGAGGGCATTAACTTTCCGAAATGTAAGCCCAGGATGGGATGGCTTACCTCGAAGGGCAACAAAACAGAGCGTATAATATCGTCGACGTACCGCAGTATTGTAAGGGTACCGCGAATGACAACCAAAGTGTCCCGTTATGAAGAGAAACGGCACCCCAAACCATCTCTCTTGGTTGTCGGGTCGTATGGAGGGTGACAGTCAAGTTGGTATCCCATTGCTGCCCGGGACGTCTTCAAACATATCTTCGGCCTGGAATTTCATTGACTGAAGTAGAATTGTCTTCAGTGATGAGTGTCGCTTCGAACATGTCTTGGGACTCTCCGGTCAGAGATGGGATACTAACCTGACAGAACACCTTTCGATGTCATCCGCCGCATCCTTGCAGAACAGCGGTACGTCGACGATATTCTACACCCAGTTTTGTTGCCCTTTATGGCAAGCCATCCTGGGCTTACATTTCAGTAAGATAACGCCCACCCATTCTCTGCTAGAGATTGTACTTTTTGTCTTCGTTCTTGCCAACCCCCACCTTGGCCTGTAATCGCACCGGATCTTTCCCCAATTGAGAACGTTGAAACATTACGGCCAGGATCCTCCAATCAGCTCAGGATTTTGACGAGCTAACACGCCAGTTGTTTAGAATTTGGTACGGTATCCCTCATCAGGACATCGAACAACATTGTCAATCAGTGCCAAGCCTAATAGCTGCTTGCATAAGTGCCAGAGGTGTAGCGATGCGTTATTGACTTGCTCAATTTGTGAAGCTCTTGAATAAATCATCCACTTTCTTGGAATTTGCTAATCTGTATATATACATCACACCTACCAATTTCCGTCCGCATTCGGATAATGCCTTTGTGGTGCGCCGTTTTTTTGTCTTGTAGTGTATTTGGGTACTTGTATATATTACCCAATTTGGAAATTTGTTGACAAAATCAGCAACCAATCGCCCAAAAGAAATATTCTTTACTCATTTCAGGAACCTAGTGTCCTTCTTTAGAAGATTAGAATCATCGCATTTATCTGCAGAAGAAGGGAACTAGATGCCTGAAACCGATAAAAAATAAAATACCTTTTATGCGACTGGTTAGTGACTTTTTCACTAAATATACTTACTGTTGCTGAAAATGGATAAAGTACTAACTTGTAAATACTAAAAACAACGACAATAAAAATATCGATAAACGAATTTTGTTTTCCATTTATCTTCTGTGAAGTCGTAGTACAACTGCATCACAAATCAGTACAGGGTAAGAAGCACCAGTTGTTCAGATGCGTAATTTATTTAAAACATGTTTTGGGACAACAAGATTCCATTATCAAGTTCCTAAATTTAGTAAACCATTAGGCACACTCAAAAATAATAATACATGTTTGCTATTTGCTTACTATTTTTGACTGTGTCTAATGACACAATAGTTTTAAAAACTTGATAATTGGATTACCTCATCTCGCAATATGCTGTGTTAAATAAGTTACATATTTGGAGAAATGGTGCATCTAACCCTGTACTGGTTTTCTGTATACTTGCGTCCACAGCCTAGTGGTACTCTAAAAGTGACAACATTGTTCACTTGAAATGTTGTTAAATATGTTTAGTTACGATCGTGATTTCGGCAGATATGAATTTCTCCAGTAGTACTGTAGCAACATAAATTGCTAGATAACCAATCAGTTTAAGGAATACGTTCTGTTCATTCTCTTTGTGAAAGAAAAATTAATTAATAGAAATTATACCGCCACAAAAATCACTATGAAGTATGTGAACGCATATTGTTTCGTTACAAGAGGACACTGCCTTCATGTAAAGCGTATCTACATAATTAAAGGTAGCGTCTTTGCCTAGCAATCAAGACGTCCTGGATCCTGGGCACGATATCAGCCGCTGTTTGAATTTTGAATAAAACTCACAATCAATGGCGGCTCAAGATCTGGTTATACTCGTTCTGCTTACGGCTTTGTTAAACAGGAAGAAGGTCCTGGCAGAACTCGGGGGCACAGTCTTGCACTCTGAGTAGGGAACTGCTCCTAAAAGGTGGAAGAATCAGCAATGATCAAAGGCATGAGGATGTAGAAGGCATTGGAAGTCACTACATTAAAGAAACAGAAGATGTATCCACAGGACATATTGGCTGTAAATGTGAAAGTATGAAGATATCTACATTGGCAACAATTTCCAGATTAGCACCTCACTCGCATACAAGAGGAGACTGCCAAGAGGGGAGTGATTAAGAAATAGAGATTGAATACCTAACGAAAGGGTAGTATTCTGAGTTGGAGAGTGAAATGTCAGAAGTCCGATGTGGTAGGGGAGCTAGAGAACCCGAAATGACGAATGCAGATATAACAGGCGTCAATGAAGTAAAACGGATATAAGATAAGGATTTCTGGATAAACATATTGTAATATCAGCAGTAGCAGAAAATGGTGTTAAGTGAGTAGGATTCGTCTTGTATGGGAAGGTGTGGCAGAGTGAGTTATTGTGAAGAGTTCAGTGATAGAATAATTCTCATCAGAATTAACAGCAAATCAGCGCGATCAGCAATAGTTTAGTCGACTTCTTAAGCAAAATATAAGATACATAGATAGTATATAAATACATTGACGGAGGTAAGTCAGTTTGTAAAGAGAGGTGAAAATCACGTTAGATATGGAAAATCACGTTGGATAGGGATGCTGTAGTATGGGAAAGAATAAAAAACAGTGCTACGTGAAACAGAAAGAGGAAGACTACATTGTTCAAATATCACAAGAGAAGGTGGTGTACATGGAAAAGACCTTAAGATACGGGAATATTCCAGCAGTAAAACAATAATCAAATAGAAAATCAGTTACTGAATTGTAGGACGTATCCAGGAGTAGATGTAGACTTGCATCAAAATTTAACAGTAACGAAAATTAGACTGAAGTTTAAGAAAATAGTCCAGAGGAATCAATACGGAAAGAAATGGGAAGAATGATGGCTGAATTTCAAGTTCTCTAAGGCTGTAGGTGCTACAATAAAGACACCACACTAGGCAATTCAGATGAAGAGGAATAGACGTCTCCAAAAAGAGCAACCACAGAAGTTGGACAAACATATAAAGGTACAAGGAAGATAGGAGAGAAGAAACCTTAGGTAACTGAAGTAAACAAATAATCTTGCAGTTTTTATTTCTATCGAAATTCGTATTTATGTGTTCAGATTTCCGTTTCGAACATTTGAAACGGTCGTCTTCAGAGCAATGTGCTGACCAGGACTACCAAGTGAAGATAGTGACAACACACGGTTCTCCTGTGTAGAACATTCGTCTGAAGACGAACAAGACGGTCGAAATCGACAATCTCAAAACATAAGTATGATAGTGTCGAAAGTAGTATACAGGGTGTTACAAAAAGGTACGGCCAAACTTTCAGGAAACATTCCTCACACACAAATAAAGAAAAGATGTTATGTGGACATGTGTCCGGAAACGCTTAATTTCCATGTTAGAGCTCATTTTAGTTTCGTCAGTATGCACTGTACTTCCTCGATTCATCGCCATGATTTCATACTCTACCTGTGCTGCTAGAACATGTGCCTTTACAAGTACGACACAACATGTGGTTCATGCACGATGGAGCTCCTGCACATTTCAGTCGAAGTGTTCGTACGCTTGTCAACAACAGATTCGGTGACCGATGGATTGGTAGAGGCGGACCAATTCCATGGCCTCCACGCTCTCCTGACCTCAACCCTCTTGACTTTCATTTATGGGGGCATTTGAAAGCTCTTGTCTACGCAGCCCCGGTACCAAATGTAGAGACTCTTCGTGCTCGTATTGTGGACGGCTGTGATACAATACGCCATTCTCCAGGGCTGCATCAGCGCATCAGGGATTCCATGCGACGGAGGGTGGATGCATGTATCCTCGCTAACGGAGGACATTTTGAACATTTCCTGTAACAAAGTGTTTGAAGTCACGCTGGTACGTTCTGTTGCTGTGTGTTTCCATTCCATGATTAATGTGATTTGAAGAGAAGTAATAAAATGAGCTCTAACATGGAAAGTAAGCGTTTCCGGACACATGTCCACATAACATTTTCTTTCTTTGTGTGTGAGGAATGTTTCCTGAAAGTTTGGCCGCACCTTTTTGTAGCACCCTGTATATACAGGGTGTATCATAATTAATGGCGTAAACGCATGCAGTTGAAAGTACACGTTAGGTACTAGAAGCACAAAAGTCACAGTAAACATGGGGTCGAAAATGCATACCTTAAGAGCTACGAGCAATTTTTCATCTTCGGTACTGTAAGGCAAATCTCTTCTACTGCAATTTCTTTACTTTCCACATTTTGGGAGTACTAGTACGGACCAAAACAAGAAAAAAATGTCCAGTAAACATGTGCTCTAAAATGCATTGCTATTCTAACATCCTGCATCGATTTTACGTTACGACCAGTGTCAGCCATAACTTATTGTTTTGCGAATGGGTTTGAGCTTCGTACCCGGACGAGGATATCTACCCAACTTTTAATATCTCATCTTGTATAATGCTTGCGTAACCACTGTCAGTTAAAAGTTTGTTTTTAAGATGTAGTAACTTAACTACTCTTATGCGTAGAGACATAAAAAGGTAATTGAATACGATGTTCATGAAACAGTGCAAGGGGCAAGAAGGTAATAGCCTACTGGTACACTTTCCCCTCAGTTTCACAAAGAAGGACAACTACCTAACCTTTTTTAACATTCGAAGATGAAGTTCGACGTTAAGTTACTACATCTGAATAACAAGCTTTTAACTGACAGTGGTTGCGCAAACATTATACAAGATGAGATATTAAAAGTTGGATAGATATCCTCGTCACGGGTACGAAGCTCAAACCCATTTCACGTTCTCTTGATGAAATTTTTATAACGTTAATTTGTGAGTCTATCTGTATTTCAGACTTATTTGTAAAAATACTGTAGACTAAATTTAGCCCTGGTCTGAATAATTTTCTGGAGATTTATTTCGGTTTCATCTCTTAGAATTCGTTCCACTTTTTCATGAGTCTACAAAGGACTGTGTTATGCATAGTACACTAGACTCAGATGACAAAAGCCATGGGCTACCTCCTAATATCATGTGGGACCTCATTTTTCCCGGAGTAGTGCAGCAACCTGACGTGGCATGGACTCCCCAAGTCGTTGGAAGTCCCTGCTGTCTCTATAGCCGTCGGTAATTGCGAAAGTGTTGCCGGTGCAGGATTTTGTGCACTAGCTGACCTCTCGATTATGTCCCATAAATGTTCGATAGGATTCATGTCGGGCAATCTGGGCGGCCAGATCATTCGCTAGGATTGTCCACAATGTTCTTCAAACCAAGAGCGAAAAATTGTGGACCAGAGACGTGGCGCTTTGTCATAAATAAAAATTTCATCGCTGTTTGGGAACATGAAGTCAATGAATGCTAGAAATGGTCAATGATCAGTTCTGTTAGACCAGAAGACACAGTCCATTCCATGTAAAAACAGACTGTTGTGGAGCCACCACTAGCTTGCACAGTGCCTTGTTGAATGCTTGGCTCCATGACTATCAGTTCTTACCAACTGAAATCGAGACTCACTGACAAGTCGTCTGGTGTCCAGCGGATATGGTAACGTGCCCAGGTGAGGCGCTGCAGGCTATGTCCTGTTGTTAGCAAAGACCTTCGCTTCAGTCGTCTGCTGCCATAGCCCATTAACGCCAGATCTTGCCACACTCTCCTAACGGAAATGTGTGTCGTACGTCCCTCATTCCTTTCTGCGATTATTTCATGCAGTGTTGCTTGTCTGTTAGCACTGACAACTCTACGCAAAACCCGCTGCTCTCGGTCGTTAAGTGAAGGCCGTCTATCACTGCGTTGTCAGTGGTGAGATGTAATGCCTGAAATTTTCCATTATCGGAACACTCTTGACACTGTGGATCGCGGCATATTGAATTCCCTAGCGATTTACGAACTGTAATGTCTCGTGCTTCTAGCTCCAATTACCATTCCACATTCAAAATTGTTAATTCCTGTCGTACGGGGATAATCACATCGGAAACCTTTTCACATGAATCACCTGATTACAAATGACAGCCCCTTGCGGGGCCGCCCGCATTGCCACCCACGCGTTTTGCTGAAAAGTATTTATCATTTAAAATTCAGCATACCTTTTCCCTCACAACTAATGAAACATGACGGTAATGATCTGGCACATAAATTGAATCAATGCTTAACTGAACTACCGTTCTTTGAAAAAAAATCACTCTTTGTCATTAAAAAGAGGATAATGGGAGAGATTCTTCAATAAAAGCAGACGAGCATAAACCCCCTTAATGCAAGTGATTCCCTTATGCAAGCGTTGTCTGTTTGTCCTAGATCTGACTATCCTACTTTGCACACGCTGTACAAAATACGAGGGTCACTCCAAAAGAAATGCACACTATTTTTTTTTAAATCCATCTTTTATTCTACATGTTTGAAAGTTTTTCAGCGTGCAGATACATCGTTTAGGAACAATATTTTCATTTCATCCCTCTCAACTGTCTTACGCCATCTTGGAACCGGTGCCTGTATACCCGCATGGTAAAATTCTGGACCAACCTGTTGGAGCCACTGTTTGACAGCGTGCACAAGGGAGTTATCATCTTCAAACCTTGTTCCCCGAAGAGAGTCTTTCAGTTTCCCAAAGAGATGACAATCACATGGAGCCAGGTCAGGACTGTAAGGCGGGTGTTTCAGTGCTGTCCATCCGAGTTTTGTGATCGCTTCCATGGTTTTTTGACTGACATGTGGCCGTGCATTGTCGTGCAACACCAAAACATCCTGCTTTTGCCGATGTGGTCGAACACGACTCAGTCGAGCTTGAAGTTTCTTCAGTGTCGTCACATATGCATCAGAATTTATGGTGGTTCCACTTGGCATGATGTCCAAAAGCAAGAGTCCTTCAGAATCGAAAAACACCGTAGCCATAACTTTTCCAGCAGATCGAGTGAATTTGCATGATGCCACTCCATTGATTACCTCTTCGTCTCTGGTGAAAAATGATGGAGCCATGTTTCATCACCTCTCACAATGCTTCCAAGAAATTCATCTACACTATTCTCGCACTGTTCCAAAAGTTCGCTACATACCGTTTTTCTTGTTTCTTTGTGAGCCACTGTCAACAGCCTGGGAACTCACCTGGCCCAAACCTTTTTTGACGCCTACACTTTCAGTATTCTGCAAACACTTCCTTGCCCTATCGCAACGGAGCGTGACAATTCGTTCACTGTGATGCGTCTGTCAGCAGTCACCAAATCGTTAACTCTCTGCACATTGTTTGGAGTGTGTGCAGTACGAGGCCTGCCGCTGCGAGGACAATCCTCAATATTGCCATGCCCGCTTTCATCACGTAACCTGCTTGCCCACCGACTAACTGTACTGCGATCGACAGCAGGATCTCCATACGCCTTTTTCAACCTCTTGTGGATGTTTCCCACTGTCTCGTTTTCACAGCACAGGAATTCTATGACAGCACGTTGCTTCTGACGAACGTCAAGTGTAGCAGCCATCTCGAAGACATGCTGTGACGGCGCCACTCACGAGAACAGCTTGAACTAAGTTTGAAAACAAGGGGGAAGAACGTATCTACACACTGTAAGACTTTCACGCATACAGAATGAAAACTGTATTTTTACAAAAATAGGGTGCATTTCTTTTGGAATGGCCCTCGTATTTGCTTGTCTACCTGCATCTATTGCTACAGTAGAAAGAAGTTTTTCAACATTGCGGCGTACAAAGACATGGCTGAGGCCGAGAGTGGAGGAGGATCGACTTAGTGGCTTAGCTCTGTTGAACACTCACCCTGACATTTATTGTCCTATTGACGATGTGATTAACCAATTTGCCAGGCAGAATAGGCTAATAGAACTCATCATTTAAGGAAGAGAACCACAATTAACTTTTTTATATCATAGGATGGCATTGTCTTGTATATGTGTATAATCAGTTTAAATAAAACTTTCTTAAACTTTGCATTTGACTTGATTATTTTTTATTACGGTAAAAGTAAAGGTAGCTCAAGATATCTTTAGCGTCCCCTCGTTGAGGTTTTTCTGTATCCGCTACTGAACTCATCCGAATAAGAAGAGGAGAGTAAAATGCGAGAAAATTTTGTTGATGTATTATTTTTCCGGATCTTGATCATTCAGAAGTCGGGATGAGTCTGAGTGACCACCCCAGGAAACAAATATATATAACTGAGGGCAAAACTAGGTAATGCTGATACATTATAACTACTACAGCGAATGGTCTGTTTTGTCGATGCATATACCGGATGTGCTGGCAATCAGGTGCGGAATCGTTGTTGGAAAGCAGATGACTTTGGTGACTGCGGACCGTATTTGTATCAAACTGGTGAAATAAATAATTTTGCATTACATGGAATAGCGTAGATCGGACTTCGTGAAGTAAATTTAGATTGTATATGTTCGATTTTTCCTGAGGTGTGCAAATCTTATTTTGGCACGTGGTTGCCGTGCAGATAAACAAGTCATCAAACTAACATCCTTGTAACTTCAGTTACACTGAAAAATTGAAATCTGATTATCATTAGTGACAAGGGTTAGCAATAGTCTTTTAAAATGGAACGAAAACAGAAATATAGATTACAATTATCATTATTCAACTCCTTCAATGTTAGTACAAGGCTGATTAAATGCTAAGTTGCTGCGAGCAAAAAGGCCAAGCAAGTAGAAGTGATAGCAAAAGAATGTAACTTTCATCAGCATTGCTGTACAAATATATAGCAATATGTGTGTTTGACATTGAAACAGTTACTTACATGTCCACCCATAATGAATGAACCTGGCGAGAAGATGGAGCCTTCCTATATTGCTGTATTTACCGTTTTTCAACAGTTTTTAATTCGTTGTGAAGAAAAAAGCTAACGTTCACGCTATATTGTGATACCTAACACATAATGGTTACGCGTATCCTATGGCTTATAGGGTTTTGAGCGTGTCTTTACGGGCGCGGAAGGATGACTGCTCGATTTTGTTCTCTCTTTACTCAACTTGATAGGCTTGCTACTACGGATCAACCAGGCATGACGTAAGATAAAAACTATGTGTAGAGATATGCGAGCCTTTTTGTTCAACTCTCAGTTACGCTATGAAAGGTTTGATTTCAACTATTTTATCTGACATGCTTGTTTTAATAATCTTTAGATTCTGGAGTATAAACAAAAGATACGAAAGGGTCAATGGATGAATGCAACAACAGTATTAGGAACCACAAAAAAATCGAACAGTCACAACAGTTTAAGACATCAAAACAGTCCATTGCATTGACAAATATTACTGAATGCGTGAGTTGTATGGACCAGCACAAATACAAGCATATATGATAGCAAACAGTCTGACTGAGAAATAATAGAAAGCACAATTAAAGTATTATCATGTATAAAGGAAAAGAAAAGATGTTGGATATTCTCAGAAAAAATAGATATGAGTTATAATGAAAGTCAGATAATAAATTTACATGGCAATACTATGAAAAGTACAGTATGGCTTCAGTAGTGAGAGACTGTGATCATGTGTGGATGAGTTGCGTTTGCATGAGTATGTGTGTGTGTGTGTGTGTGTGTGTGTGTGTGTGTGTGTGTGTGTGTGTGTGTGTGTGTGTGTTTGTTTTCCCTTACCGACGAAGACCTGATTGGCCGATAGCTCACTTTCTGAAGGTCTTTTTGTTGCGCCTATCTACAACTCAGCATATCCGCTATATGGTGAGTAGCATCTCTCCCGTTCATAATATTGTTATATTCCATCGTGGATCTACCATTGTTTGAAACTCGTATAATATGTACTTTTAATTTGAATTTATTGGCCTTTAGCTTACACTTTACAACCAGCTCATGCTTATATAAAATATATAGGTGCTGATAGAAATTAGTTGGTTCAAATGGCTCTGAGCACTATGCGACTTAACGTCTGAGGTCATCAGTCGCCTAGAACTTGGAACTACTTAAACCTAACTAACCTAAGGACATCACACACATCCACGACCGAGGCAGGATTCGAACCTGCCACCGGAGCTGTCGCTCGGCTCCAGACTGTAGCGCCTAGAAATTGAAGAATATTTATTTCGTTGAACATACACACACAGACACACACACACATTTGGTGGATAGAACGTACTTAAAGACAGACCAGTACACTACAATCAGCAGCGACCGTTTCACAGACAGCGTAACCGAAATCGCTTTATAACTTATTTCGAAGTATTATTTAGGCTTCTTGTTGATAGACTTAGCCGTTTTCGGCTTGTGCACCTACTAAATTGACCTATTAACTATGAAGGCGGGGAACCATTGATTAGTCATATTCGTTTGTCAATAGCACAACGTGGGGCTTACAACGACATTAATAGTGCTCTTGAGCTCTTGAACACTGACGAATGCAATTTGGACGAATCCATTGATGAGAGCAACTTAACCGACATCCTAGAGATGCCTGTAATTCTGTGAAACCGCAACATGGTGTCGACAATCTGACACTCCACAAGGACTATAAACTTCCACGTGTCTCAGCTAATTATCCAGAAAAGGATACACAACAAGCAGCTTCATCTACCGAGCCTAATGGCAGCCAGTCTGCAGTGACAGACAATGTGAGTTACAGAAGCAGAGCATCAGCAGCAACCCTGAGCCTGTAAATAAGCGCCAATGAACATAAATGAGTTGCATGACAGTCGTCCTTTTCAAGTGTTTGTGGAGAGCATAGATAGAAACATTAGTAGACTATATCCGATGGCACAAAGAAAAAGCTCAAACAGGGCAACAATAATACAGAAAACAATATATTGAATATCTCGTCATCTGGGTGGAATAGTGCTAAAATACAGACTGAAAGTGCTGCAACTGCAAGCTTTGAACAGTAGCGACGTAATCTCTGCAAACACATTAGACGCTTACATATCCATGTCCTTCACTATGACGACACTTCTTTGCCAGAGGAGGAGATACTATTAGTAATTGTATGTGACGTCAGGAGATATAAGAAGATGAAGCGAGGGGTGCAGACACGAGGCCCCAACCAGAACGTGTAGTAACGACATGACGCTATGTTAAAACGCACGGGGTACAGAGCCTAGTAGAGCCTATTATTTTCCCAGTGCTACAACTGTTTCAGTTATGGACATGATAGCGAGCAATGCAAAAGTCAAACAAAATGCAGTCGTCGTACTACTGCAGACAGTATTAACATATGTTCAAAAGCAGTATTTTTTGTATGTGCTACTTCAAAGGAGTTCACAAGTCCGTCGTTAAAGTATGCCATGTATACCTAACACAAAAGAAATTAAGGATAGATTGACTTAGAGTAAGCTCAGTTATCAAGAAGCACACGCATCACGCAGTAGGCAAATACGATTGCAGTGTAGCCGATGAACGTAACCTGAGGTGACCAAAGTCATGGGATAGCTTTGATATCATGTCGGACCTTCTTTTGCCCGCCGTAGTGTAGAAACTCGGTGTTGCCTGGAAGTCCCATGCAGTAACATTGAGCCAAGGCTGACTTATAGCCGTCCATAACTGCGAAAGTGTTTCCGGTGCAGTGTTTTGAGCAGCGAACTGACATCTCGTTTATATGCCATAAATGTTCGATGGTATTCGAGTCGGGCTGTCTGGCTGGCTAAATCATTCGTTCGAACTGTCCAGAATTTTCTTTAAATCAATCACGAACAATTGTGGCCCAGTGACATGACATCGTTTTTTTGGGAATAAGGAAGTCCATGCATTTCTACAAATGGTTCCAAGTAGCCGAACATAACCATTCCCAGTCAATGAGCAGTTCAGTTTGACCTGAGGACCCAGGCTATTCCATGAAATACAGTCCACATCATTATGGAGCCTCCACCAGTTTCCACAGTGCTTGTTGACAACTTGGGTCTGGGGCTTCATGGGGTCTGCGCCACACGCAAACGCTAACATCTGCTCTTACTAACGGAAATCGAGACTCATCCGATCAGGCCACGGTTTTCCAGTCATCTAGGGTCCAACCGATATGGTCACGAGCCCAAGAAGGACGCTACAGGCGATGCCGTGCTGTTAGAAAAAGGCACTCGCGTCTGTCGTCTGCTACCATAGAAGATTAACGCCAAATGTTCCCACGTTCCTCTACGTCCGTCACACGTCCCACATTGATTACTGCGGTTGTTTCAGGCAGTGTTGTTTGTCTGTTAGCACTGATAACTCGACGCAAACGTCGCTGCTCTCGGTCAATAACTGCTTTGTCCGTGGTGAGATGTAATATCCGAAATTTGGAGCTCTCTTGGCACTGCAGATCTCGAAACATAGAACTCCCTGTCGATTTCGGAAATGGAATGGAATATCCCATGCGTCTGCCATTTCGCGTTCAAACACTGTTAATTCCCGTCGTGCGGCCGTAATCACGTCGAATGTCTTTTCACTTGAATCAGCTGAGCACAAATGACAATTCCGCCAATGCAATGCCCTTTTATACCTCGTGTACGCAGCCCCAGGTCCACGATATTTCCGAATCGCGGCAAAAACTTGATAGTGGTGCCCCCCTCCCTCCCCCCCCCCCTCTCTCTCTCTCTCTCTCGAGCGTTTGAGACAGGACGTCAAGAATTTTGCTGGCAAGGTAGGCGTCCGTCTGGTACCACCTGTCGGCCGTCTTCTCTGCGTATTGCCTTCGCGTGCTCCTATGCTTACGGCTCCTAATCTGTTGTGACAGACTGTTGTGGTCCACTCTTAGTTGTATTCTCGATTCTTTTCTATTACACATCTTTTGCTTTCCCTGATATTCATCTTATATTCCGTTTTCAAGTAACTATCCATTCTGTTCATCTTCTGTTCCAAGTTCTTTGCTGCCTCTAACAGAATTATAAGGTCTTCGGGAATCCTTAAGGTTTTTATTGCTTCTCCTTGAACTTCAAGTCCCTCTCCAAATTTCGTTTTATAGCGCACATCTTTCTGAAGGGTTCTGTATATAAAACATATATGTTCGAGGAAATTTAAGACTTCACTATATTTCGCTCTGTGGGATTCAAACGTGTATATTCTGTAATTGAAGCCATCAAACCTATATTCAAATGGTGCCTCTCCTGCTCCCAGCCGACCGGTATGACTCCCTTTGCAACCAGGAGAATAAGAACTCTTCAGAAAATTTGCACTCTTTATGGCCTATTAGCTAATAACTTTCTCTTTTGTGTAGCATGAAATTAAATAGAGGAAACATAAAACCAGTAAAGATAAAATACAAGAAAGACGGTATAAATTTCTTCAATCGTTAAGTCTCAGCACATTTTTTTCTTTGTAATCTTGCTGTAGCTTTACACGGCGTCCTTTCCTTTCTGCGAAAGAATCTGATATCTCATCAAAGTTTATCAGACGTTTTGGTAGAAGGAAAATCAAAATGTCTAATACTGAAAAAGCTGTTAATACGAATAGTCCCAGGACAGGTATGGTTTCTCTATTGATTACGTTTATTTTGTCACTGTTTGCTAGACAAAAGGAAGTAGACTTTTCTAATATTGCAGCAATTGTACCACGTGCGAAATAAGCGAGACTGCTTTGACACAATTGGTCAATTTCATCTATCTCAACTACATAAATAACACGACAAAATGTAATTCACCAAGCACAAATGTACAAATAACTATTAGGCCTTCTACAAGCAAAAAGTTTCATGTTATGAAATAGTTTCACATTTCATTCATACGCTCCAGTTTCTCAGGCAGTACGAAATTTTTATATAAATTTGGAATCGTGATATTCCATTTAATTTCTGTGCTTTCCCCGTTTCATTTCCTTCCTTGTTCTAACAAGCAATCTTGTCATCACTAATTCTGCAACTATCCCTGCCATTTCAAAACACCGAGTGAGGTGAATGAGTGGTAAGCACACTGGATGCTAGGCGCTTTGCGAAACAAGGTTTTTTTTCTTCAAGAATATGAATTTGGCGACCCCTGAAATTGCCGCCCGGAGCAGATATCCCGCTTCGCCCTGCCCCCTCCCCCCTTGCCCCTCTGCTCTAGATTCGGATTGTGTGTACGCGATACTACTACCATCTGTGTATACACTTTCACCACCTCACTGTACAGGAGTCCACAGTACTTCGTCTGGTCCGCCGCCTCACTACGTTAAGCTACCGCGGCCCTCGTCAAACGCCCGGCAGCCCACGTTTACACAGCCAGTGGCAACGCAGCACGCAAGTGGTCATACCAACACCACCACCACCACACCAGCGGAGGGCAACGTCACGGCCGCCGACGCCACATACACTCCTGGAAATGGAAAAAAGAACACATTGACACCGGTGTGTCAGACCCACCATACTTGCTCCGGACACTGCGAGAGGGCTGTACAAGCAATGATCACACGCACGGCACAGCGGACACACCAGGAACCGCGGTGTTGGCCGTCGAATGGCGCTAGCTGCGCAGCATTTGTGCACCGCCGCCGTCAGTGTCAGCCAGTTTGCCGTGGCATACGGAGCTCCATCGCAGTCTTTAACACTGGTAGCATGCCGCGACAGCGTGGACGTGAACCGTATGTGCAGTTGACGGACTTTGTGCGAGGGCGTATAGTGGGCATGCGGGAGGCCGGGAGGACGTACCCCCGAATTTCTCAACACGTGGGGCGTGAGGTCTCCACAGTACATCGATGTTGTCGCCAGTGGTCGGCGGAAGGTGCACGTGCCCGTCGTCCTGGGACCGGACCGCAGCGACGCACGGATGCACGCCAAGACCGTAGGATCCTATGCAGTGCCGTAGGGGACCGCACCGCCACTTCCCAGCAAATTAGGGACACTGTTGCTCCTGGGGTATCGGCGAGGACCATTCGCAACCGTCTCCATGAAGCTGGGCTACGGTCCCGCACACCGTTAGGCCGTCTTCCGCTCACGCCCCAACATCGTGCAGCCCGCCTCCAGTGGTGTCGCGACAGGCGTGAATGGAGGGACGAATGGAGACGTGTCGTCTTCAGCGATGAGAGTCGCTTCTGCCTTGGTGCCAATGATGGTCGTATGCGTGTTTGGCGCCGTGCAGGTGAGCGCCACAATCAGGACTGCATACGACCGAGGCACACAGGGCCAACACCCGGCATCATGGTGTGGGGAGCGATCTCCTACACTGGCCGTACACCACTGGTGATCGTCGAGGGGACACTGAATAGTGCACGGTACATCCAAACCGTCATCGAACCCATCGTTCTACCATTCCTAGACCGGCAAGGGAACTTGCTGTTCCAACAGGACAATGCACGTCCGCATGTATCCCGTGCCACCCAACGTGCTCTAGAAGGTGTAAGTCAACTACCCTGGCCAGCAAGATCTCCGGATCTGTCCCCCATTGAGCATGTTTGGGACTGGATGAAGGGTCGTCTCACGCGGTCTGCACGTCCAGTACGAACGCTGGTCCAACTGAGGCGCCAGGTGGAAATGGCATGGCAAGCCGTTCCACAGGACTACATCCAGCATCTCTACGATCGTCTCCATGGGAGAATAGCAGCCTGCATTGCTGCGAAAGGTGGATATACACTGTACTAGTGCCGGCATTGTGCATGCTCTGTTGCCTGTGTCTATGTGCCTGTGGTTCTGTCAGTGTGATCATGTGATGTATCTGACCCCAGGAATGTGTCAATAAAGTTTCCCCTTCCTGGGACAATGAATTCACGGTGTTCTTATTTCAATTTCCAGGAGTGTATATAGAACGTACAAACCCTCAGCATGCACCTCGTTAAGCAATAAGTAATTTCGCACTTGCTTGATGGGCTAGTCAATGCTCACTAACACCAATACAAAGAAATCAATATCTTACCCAACCTCAACCGATCTCTAAAAGTCAACAAATTAATTACTGCTCTTGAATGTGTAAACAGAAGAAACATTGGCGAAAATAAAAATAAAGGTTCCGGAATGAGATTAAAATTTAGGGTGAAAGGAAATTAATTACAAGATTCGGTGATGAGATGGCTATCCTCACTAAAGTGTGGGAGCAATACCAGACCAGTCAAATGGAATGAGAAGTGTAATGAGATGGAGAAAACAGTTTTTTTTAAGTTCTTTCACTTTCGATACTGGTTAACACCCACTGCTTGAAATGGGAGTAGAAGAAGGATAAGGATTAGCAGTAAGCAAAAGAATGATGAAACTATTAAGGAGGAGCAGCTGGGAAGTGAAGAAATAATTCTGTTACGTTGGAAGCAATAATCTTGACTGACAAAGCACAGGAAAATCTTCGCAAAAATTGCTTTACTATTATCGAACACAGGACGTAACTTCAGGAAGAAAATTCAGAGATTCTGCGATATGTATGGAGCACAGTATGTATGGAAATGAATGATGTACTGTGAGAAATCCAGGAAAGAAGAGTATCGAAGCGTGTGAGGTGCAGTACTACATAAGCTCCATGGAAGTTAAGCGGTCTAATAAGAAATGAGGCGAGTAGCAGAGTATGCGAAAAACATTGACTACTCGTGTTAAGCCATCAAAGGTGAACTCCCATCGCACTAGCTGCAGTCGAAGAGGCTGTAAGCGCTATTGCGAGGTGAAAACTTAAGCACAGGAAAGAGACGGTACAGTATGGCATGCTGCTGTTTAAGTTCTGCTCTGGAAGCGCAATACGATGCGTCACTTCTGTGTCTAAGTTAGTTGGCCACAGTCACAACTGTACGTTCAGCTAATAAACGGG
Source organism: Schistocerca serialis cubense (assembly GCF_023864345.2). Lineage (NCBI taxonomy): Eukaryota > Metazoa > Arthropoda > Insecta > Orthoptera > Acrididae > Schistocerca > Schistocerca serialis. The sequence continues at coordinate 626,505,875 of NC_064642.1, read as the reverse complement.
AAATGAGTGTTTAAGTAACTGAGACGTCGTAACGTGCACCAGATTATCAGCATTGAGCACCGTGAGTTGTAATTACGACATGGCTTCACTCCTGGAACCGTGGCAGCGGCCTCGCCCGAAGACCTGTGCTGGAAACCATCAACATCATACAAGGACGACGAATCAGCTAGGAACAGGTCACCCAGACCAGCATTCTACTAGTAACAGCATTGGTAAACATAAATTACTTTTTTTCTTACTTTGTTAAAAGTACTGTATTACTATCTTTATGACATGAATACAGGTTTCAGTGGTCACATTCTTGTATAACAAAAATGGGAGTCACTGCAGATGGCTTACGCCATATTTAAAACCAAACTATCTCGTAATTACATGTATCATTATACTGCTCCATTATAAAGGCTGTCTCAAAAAGTTCGGTACGATTTTCGTGTGTTACAGTTTCCAAACTCATTAAGATGTTCACACCGTGTTTGACTTACTTGACACACTATCTCAACAAGTTTCTATATCTTTCAGACAATTACAACATGTGCGCCTAAGGTGGCACCTACAACATTCGTCCGTATTCAAGATCTATCCACACACGGCGCAACGTATCCGGGTCAGCTGTGGCAACAGCAGCAACGATTCGGTTCTTTAAACCATTGACGTGGATGATATGCATTTAGTAAACTATATCCCTATATAAAGAAGTCCATCAGTGTAATACCAGACGACCCAGGAGGGAATTGGACCACACCTCCGAAACCAGCGATCTGGAAACGCCTCGTCGAGAACTTCTCGCACAGAGCCCATGACGGTGCACCAGCTTGTTTAAAAATGATTATGTTAGAATTAACTGTTTTTTTTTCTGAGAATGATAAAGGTCCCACAATGCTGTTAACCATCAAACGGCTAAAGTGGTGAAATGGCTCTGAGCACTATGGGACTTAACATCTGAGGTCATCAGTCCCCTAGACGTAGAACGACTTAAACCTAACTAACCTAAGGACAGCACACACATCCATGCCCGAAGAAGGATTCGAACCTGCGATCGTAGCAGCAGCGCGGGTCCGGACTCAAGTGCCTAGAACCACTCGGCCACAGCTGCCGGTCATCAAACGGCACCACACATTCACTTTTGGGCTGTCAAGTGCCTCTTCCGTCACAGAATGTAGATTGGTTGTGCCCCGATGCGTACATAGCTTGTTTACTTTACCACACACGTGGAATGTTGCTTCGTCAAAATGCTAGGTTGTTTAGAAAATTTCCTACTCCTCTAAACAGTGAAGAAAGTCCACAGCGAACTGCATAAACTGTGGCTTGTCTTCTGGTGTCAATTCGTGTAACATCTGCATTCAGTATGGACACATCTGAAAACTTTTCCGAAGGACCAAGGGATTTGCGACTCCTGCGTCACTCTCCGATCAGACCTGCGGTGAACGTTGAAAAGCTAACCGCATCCGTTCTGTGACGGCGTCGCTTGCTCCAAGTCGTCCAGTACGAAGCTTCACATCAACATTTCCTGTTCTTGTACCACCGGCTTATCGACGCCCGCAGTGGTGGTTGCTTCCTATACAGAGTTTGGAAGGGCGCTGATAACCTCGCCGTTGAGCGCCCGTAAGATCCAAAACACACACACGCCGTGTCTGGAAGTTCCTCTCAACCTGCGTGTCCGATTTCGTCTGAATAAACCATTCCACACAGTCAGCCTTTTCTTTAATCATGCCATTCTGCTTCACTCACGACAGCCTGGAACACGTACAAATAAAGCTTTGTGAGTTTGATTGTTACACAAGGCAAACATGGTGTGAATACCTTAATTAATTTGGTTGCTGTAAAAGCGTACCTTTTGGGACATCCTGTATATTGGAACAAAGTTACTTCTGCAAGCAAGAACAGTTTGAAGCTCAGAATTGGAAAATACGCAATAGTTATTTTGTAAGTGTGTAACATACACAGTATATGTGAATACCTTACACAAAGGTTCGTCCGCAACCGCTTAAACACGATGACGTCACCTTCGTGCTGTACGGCAACCTGTACCATGACTCCTCTGCCCAGGCGAAAAATGTCCGTGGTTCGATAGCCCATTGGAGCAGGTTCCCTGTACATATACCACTCCCTGTTTCTTAAATCGCGCGGCGAATCTGCCTCGAATGGCTGCTCGTCAGATATTGTCATCAACCATATATCTGACGTATGATTTACTGCTCACCAGGATTTAAAGTTACAAGGGGATTACGTCAGGGGCGCAGCCTATCACCGACTTTTTATAAAACGTATACAGAGAAAGTGTTGGAAAATTGGAAGAAAAAATTAAGAAAAAGGGAATGCCAAAATGACAGAACTATATATCACTACAGTTTGCAGATAAACAGCTAATTTTGGCGCAAGATGAAGAAGACACTGAACACATCACCAGGAAATTATCAGAGAAGTATGAAAAATTGGGTCTTGAGGCTAACGTGAATAAAAGAACATGGTAATAGCAGATACAAACCAAGATTTGACACTGCAAGAATGGATGGAAACGATTACACATACTGAATAGAACAAGAATAAATACTTGAAAGTACACTATTGGAACATTAAATTGTTTATTATGAGATCAAGGTATTAGAAAGGAAACAACAGAAAGCATATTCAAATCAATTATTAGAAGCACGTGGATGAGAAACATAGGGAGTTAAATCCCAAGTATTGAAATTATTAAAGGCAAGTGAGATGGACTTTTGGAGACTATCTGTAGAGATATTGAGGGGGTTTATGAGAAACATACTCATCAAGAAGAAAATGTATGTCACAAAATCAGTTACTGATTCTGAATAAGGAAAACATCTCACGTGTTACCGGCATACGAAAAGGATGTCAGTGGACAGCTTACCACGACGAATCATAGAATGGAAACCACCAGGAAGGACGAAAGGAAGGAGAGCACCGCCCACTTGGGTACAAGGAATCCATACAGAAATTAGAAGAAAAATTTAAGAAAATTTGTAGATAGATAGGCACAACAAGAAGAAGAAATATTGAAGAAATGTTATGCATAAACAGACACAAATGGACAATTAAAATTAAATTTTTGTGTAATATTGTTTTTCCGGAAAATTCCAATACATTGTGAAACTGAGAATCGTAGTAATGATTTGCAACTCTGAGATCCGTCTATCCATTGTTGCAGTCTGCTGTAATCGACGCATAGTCCCACCTTCAACATATTGTCACCCTTGGCAGTTCGGTGGCAGAAAATTTCACCGATTTGGAGCACTGACAATACACCCTAGAGCGCTGAAACGTGAATAGATAGTTGTGTACATGACCTCGCAGATACGTGTTTCATGCGTCGGTCACACACATTGTTGCTAGGATGAAACTCGCAGGTATTGCACCTTGCACAGCCTTTGAACAACCGTCTCGCCAACGGCTGTGAGGCTTCAAGTCAACCAAGTCACGTGACAGGCCCAAGTCTTGGACGTGGCTGCAAGAGCGACCTCTCTCCAACACAGCAACCGTCTCTCCTAGGCTCTTTTCCTATGTTAAAAATACGGTTCGGGTTATTGTTATTCTGAATGATTATAACATTCAAAAGCCATCCTCGTTCAATATTCTCACAAAATATACTTGTGTAATTAAAGCTTAAGAATCATTAAATTTCAAACTCTGGTCACGCTCTTTTATTGGCTGACGCTCTGGTGATGTCACAATCAAGAGTAAGACGGAGCTATATGTGTGCCATAGGAGTGTTAGTCGCAGTTACTAGCATTTTTACGTACTTTTATACGAACAAATTAGTTATTTAGTGTTGGAAAATACTTTTGTGACTTTTAGCTAACAATGGAAAGGAATTTTGTGAAGACTGGCTGTGAAACCTTCTGAAAGTGAATGATTGTTATCTCTTTGTTGTTCAAAAGCAACACAGATTTTTATGTTCCGGAAATCAGAAATGTGAAAACTGCGATTCATGCTGACTGGGACGAAAGTACAGCGACACGGAAATAAGATGAAAAACCTTCTTAAAACTGAGGGAATCTGGATATGGATTATTTGTTCGGGCCATTCTGAAAAGGTTTCCCAGGGCAGTTTGTGAAAGTCTGCACAGTAAAACACAATGGAAACTATTGATTGGCGACTCCATAGTGTCCTGTACACTACGACCAGATAATGGGTATACTTGAAAGGAGAGACAGCATTGTTCGTATATTTTTGTTTATTATCGCAGAATCGATTTTCGGTCACTTAGTGACCATCTTCAGTGCTGTAATATATAACTTAAATTAGTAAGCACTGGTGTCAATAAGCTTACGGCGATCACATAGACTCATGATCGCCGTAAGCTTATTGACACCAGTGCTTACTAATTTAAGTTATATATTACAGCACTGAAAATGGTCACTAAGTGACCGAAAATCGATTCTGCGATAATAAACAAAAATATACGACCAATGCTGTCTCTCCTTTCAAGTATACACAATGGAAACTTTTTCGTTCACAAGATCATTCTGACTGTTAATTGCTGTGGTTGTGGCCAAACCTGTCTACTTCCTGTAGATTCTCTGGAAAGTTCTGAAGCGAATGCCACGAAGTGGTTCCTCCATCTTCGCAATCAAAACAAAGTCACAAGGACTTAAATCCGGGGAGTATGGTGGATGGTACAGTACTTCCCAGTCCCATCAAGCGAACAGAGCAGCTACAGCTTGCGCTGTATGCGCCCGCGCATTGTTGTGCAAAATGATGGGTGGGTTGCGCAGAAAGTGTCGCCGCTTCTTTCGGAAAGCTGGTCGCAGATGATGCTCTAAAATCGAACAGTAATACTGTACATTGACGGTCTGCCGTGAAGGAACCCAATGCGTTAGGAAAACACCATCACAGTCGTATACGAGAATCACCATAACTTTAGACCGCTCCATTCGCACCATCAACAGAACAGGTTGTGCTAACGGTATACTAAGCCTTCCACATCGCTGGCAACTGGTTCTACACAACGCTGGTGACTTCTTTGAAGGACAGTAAGAGGTGCAAACATGTAACTCTTTTGTATCGGTTGTGAATAAACAGCTGCCACTATTTAAGTTCCAACCCTCGTATTACTGCTCTCCAGGTACAGGGCTATTACAAATGATTGAAGCGATTTCATAAATTCACTGTAGCTCCATTCATTGACATATGGTCACGACACACTACAGATACGTAGAAAAACTCATAAATTTTTGTTCGGCTGAAGCCGCACTTCAGGTTTCTGCCGCCAGAGCTCTCGAGAGCGCATGAGACAAAATGGCGACAGGAGCCGAGAAAGCGTATGTCGTGCTTGAAATGCACTCACATCAGTCAGTCATAACAGTACAACGACACTTCAGGACTAAGTTCAACATAGATCCACCAACTGCTAACTCCATTCGGCGTTGGTATGCGCAGTTTAAAGCTTCTGCATGCCTCTGTAAGGGGAAATCAACTGGTCGGCCTACAGTGAGCGAAGAAACGGTTGAACGCGTGCGGGCAAGTTTCACGCGTAGCCCGCGGAAGTCGACGAATAAAGCAAGCAGGGAGCTAAACGTGCCACAGCCGACGGTTTGGAAAATCTTACGGAAAATGCTAAAGCAGAAGCCTTACCGTTTACAATTGCTACAAGCCCTAACACCCGATGTCAAAGTCAAACGCTTTGAATTTTCGGCGCGGTTGCAACAGATCGTGGAAGAGGATGCGTTCAGTGCGAAACTTGTTTTCAGTGATGAAGCAACATTTTTTCTTAATGGTGAAGTGAACAGACACAATGTGCGAATCTGGGCGGTAGAGAACCCTCACACATTCGTGCAGCAAATTCGCAATTCACCAAAAGTTAACGTGTTTTGTGCAATCTCACGGTTTAAAGTTTATGGCCCCTTTTTCTTCTGCGAAAAAAAAGTTACAGGACACGTGTATCTGGACATGCTGGAAAATTGGCTCATGCCACAACTGGAGACCGACAGCGCCGACTTCATCTTTCAACAGGATGGTGCTCCACCGCACTTCCATCATGATGTTCGGCATTTCTTAAACAGGAGATTGGAAAACCGATGGATCGGTCGTGGTGGAGATCATGATCAGCAATTCATGTCATGGCCTCCACGCTCTCCCGACTTAACCCCATGCGATTTCTTTCTGTGGGGTTATGTGAAAGATTCAGTGTTTAAACCTCCTCTACCAAGAAACGTGCCAGAACTGCGAGCTCGCATCGAACTCATTGATGGGGACATGCTGCGCCGAGTATGGGAGGAACTTGATTATCGGCTCGATGTCTGCCGAATCACTAAAGGGGCACATATCGAACATTTGCGAATGCCTAAAAAAACTTTTTGATTTTTGTATGTGTGTGCAAAGCATTGTGAAAATATCTCAAATAATAAAGTTATTGTAGAGCTGTGAAATCGCTTCAATCATTTGTAATAACCCTGTACATCATGTCTCAATTTTATGATTTTCAGACCGCATAATAACACTCTTGGTTCAAATGGCTCTGATCACTATGCGACTTAACTTCTGAGGCCGTCAGTCGTCTAGAACTTAGAACTAATTAAACCTAACTAACCTAAGGACATGACACACATACATGAACGAGGCAGGATTCGAACTTGCGACCGTAGCGGTCGCTTGGTTCCAGACTGAAGCGCCTAGAACCGCACGGCCATTCCGGCCGGCAATAACACTCTTGATGAACTTCAGAGCATCATCATGTTTGCCTTCAACAGCTTTACATATTGCAGTTTTCTGTTTCTCCAAGTAATTAATTTAAACCACTAGAAAATTGCAACAGAACCGTTATGTACTTGTTGTTCTCCTTCACATTCAACTGCTGCTGAATTACTACTATTTAATGACCAACTTTCATTTTATCGTAATGCCCTGATCTCATTACATTTCCTCGAAGGCTCCTCTCTTTGTCAGAATCATACAGCTTTACAACAGACTCAAAGGAGACAGTTTGAAGTGGCAAATTACTGTCTTCAGCGACTTGCTGGGAAGAATAATGTGATCAGATACTGTTAAATGGTTTCTAGATTTTTCAGAATAAAGCAATACCAGGCATGAAATACAGTTTCTTAACACCATTCTTGTTATTCAACTAAAACTGATCAGGCGCAAAACGAAACTAATAAATGAAAACAGATGTTGAAATACAGTATGATATAGAACGTAATAAAATTTCATCTGACTAGGACCTTCCGTCGGGTAGACCATTCACCGGGTGCAAGTCTTTCGATTTGACGCCACTTCGGCGACTTGCGCGTCGATGGGGATGAACTGATGATGATTAGGACAACACAACACCCAGTCCCTGGGAGGAGAAAATCTCCGACCCAGCCGGGAATCGAACCCGGGCCCTTACAATTGACATTCTGTCGCGCTGACCACATTTTTTTCTTTTTATAAAAAACATTTATTAAAGCAACAATGTTACACACACCAAATGCATACTAAGTACATATACTAACGTTGTACACAAGTTATACATGAAATGATTTTAACAAAAACAGTTTGATCATAGCAATTATGCTGATGTTAAAGAAATACAACATAAGATTGTGTTACTGACTAAATTACCAAAAAGAATTTAGTTAAACACCAAGAAAAGTATTTTTAAAGACATTCAAATTTCAAACATGAAGAAATAAAATCTGCACCTTGAATTACATGTGCTCCAATCTTTACAGAAGCATAAATAGCTCTTTATGGACATCAGAAATTTTGTGGAATAATTTTTAATATATTAATGTACACAAGGAAATCGTCTCTGTGAGATAGAGGCTAAGAGTAGAAACTGATCTTTAACCTTCTCAGCTTATTCAAACTAGCTATGAGCATTTCACACAAATGTATGTAAGTCACCAAATACAGAATATGGAAGATTTGTGCCCATCGCACATAAAAACAATTTAATAATCATGTTAAACTATTTCTGAAATTCTTGAGAATGGCGGAAAGGAGATATTATAAAGTTGACTAGCTTTCCAACTACACTTTCTGGATCTTAATTGAGTGTTACGTATCTGAAGTGATCAGACCTATATAATAAGTCTTTCGCTGCAAAACTGACTTACACATCACAGTGCAAAAATGAACAGGGCAATGTGCCAGCCATTGAATATGACATTATATCAGATAGAATCTTTTGGTTTTAACCAATCGATAAGGACATTTCCATAAAAACTGTCAATTTCCAGATTTCTAATATAAACCAATAATGCAGCTTTAATGTTTTTTTTTTTTTTTGACACTACTAGACAAACAATCTGACCGTCACGTAAGTTCTGTACATTAGCTTATAATATTTCAAAAACTACTCTCTGAAGTAGAAAAAGCACACACCAAAAATACACAGTAAAATTTTAAATAATATCCTTAAGGTAACACCATAACTGTCAACACAGTCTTCTTTTTTATATTAACAAATGCCCATTCTTTCAAATATAATTTTACTGTCTTGTACCATGACGTTTTTATATTAGACGTGAGCGCATTAGAACTAATGTTTTTCCAAATCTCAGTCCACTCAATGTTTGGAAACTGTCTTTCTACTTTGTTCCTTCCTTCCTTTTGTTCCTTCCTTCGCTTTTCTTTCGTCCCCGCATTATGGCTCTTGATGTTGCGCCGTGACTGCCTGAGTTCGACACTTACATAACTAACTCAACATAGAAAATCCTCACATGCTGTAAACGACTGATGATATTCAGCACGTCAATCGGGGGAGACAGGCTTCGAGGTTTAATGATCTCTAAAAGTTGGCTGGTTATGATTTCTCTTATTAAATTAACTTGCCTTCTGATGAAAAGTGCAGAGGCTTTATCCGTTATATCAGTTAATCCTAGTCCACCACTTCTAGGATCTAAAGTGGCTACTTTAGGAAGTACTCTGAACACTTCACCTCTTCACAAAAAGTTGGTGATTTTGGATATTATTCTCCTCGCTATCATTCACGGTACTGGAAACAGCTGGGCAATGTAATAATATTCAGCAAGGATGCATGGGTAGTTATATTTTGTTCTTTGAACTTTGTTGTCTGCTTTACATCGGAGGATGTCTCGCGCAGTAGGTGACGAATCGTCAGGGGAGAGTTTTGTACATCGACCACGGCCTGTCAGCCCGGAAGTTTTAAGTGACGAAAATTTGTATTAATTTAATGACTCACAGCTCTCTTAAAAACTTGATAAATGTAGGACAATGTCTACGTCAAATGAAAAGAATTCGACAGTATCTGATTACTAGATTCGTAACAAACATTTTGAGCACGTCACACCGTGTAAGTGTGTAAGAGTAATCAAGATCAGGTAGGAAGTGGGAAGAAGACATAAAATCAGAATTAATGGTTAACGGAAGACAGATTTGTTGGAAGGGTTCTGGGAAAATGCAGTGCATCTGTAAAGGGTATGCTAGTGTGAATAATTGTGGAGTATTACTGCGTACTTGGACTCCTTGCCAAATAGGCATGAAAGAGCCATAGAACGAATTTAGGAACTAGCTGCTACGGTCGTCACAGATAAAGTGCATATGAGCGTGTGGAAAAGATAATCAGAGTAGATATATGTGAATAACTGGAAGAATGGTGTGTAGTTCTCGCAAAACACTATTGGGTAAATGTAGGGAACACGTATCCTCCTCAGTCCTTACGTGGGATATATGCTACACCCAGCTGTACCTGACTGTAGCGTATACTTAACACCATGTTCGTCCTGTGCGTCACTCTTTTTTGATTCTACAAATTACCTGTAGTTGACAGCATGTCCTTTAACGAAAGTTTTTATCATAGCGTCAGCATGTCTTCGAAAAATGAAGGTAATTTGTGTTTACTTTGCGTAAGTTTGAACCAGAATTTGTTTATAAAATACTGTAATATGTTAATATATATACACTATCAAATATTCTATTCGCAGCGGACGTTCCTGTCTGAAGTGGCCGGTTTCGTTACATATACGACATGTAGTTTCCTGACCTGTACAAACAGTTTGTGGCTTATACCCACAAACAGTTATGTGAGACGAAATATTCGTCTTAACGTCCATCTCTACACAGTGGACCCCGATGAAACACAGCAGTTTAAAGCCAGGTGACCATCTTTAATTTGCAATTGATTTAACGTCCTCGTAGTTTCAAAGAGCTTCCTTAATCTTATCATTTTCAATTTCAGTGGTAAGATTCAAGGCACGAACTGTTCTGTAATGAATGTCCGCTCTATAGATGGAAACGTTACTTTTGTACCCATTTCTATGCACCAAGTCTACTTCGTAGCCCCACTTTCGTAACACTTTATCAACAGTCGCAGCATTGATTAACTTGACAAAAAAACAGTATTTTTCCTTATCCAGTGGCCAGGTATGGACGGTTTCAGAACTGAGACCAATTACCTGTGTAATCCAGTCATCTATTTCCAGGGATGTCGGCCGAACAGGATGCGATTCCTTGTCAAAAGTAAATACCAGAGTATTCTTCTTGAGGTTTGTAGCCATGGTTAACCCAGCGACGCAATTTCGATTAAACATCCGAAATTCCAATTAGCAGCAGCAAGACAAGAAAGAGCGATCACATCACAAGGAATATGAACGAACACGGAGATTAACGGACGGACAGCACTCGGCGGAGCACAAGTACAGCGATGTAAACTCAGCTACCGGGGGCGGACATAGAACGTAATGCTCTTACATAAGTGTATTACGAATGAAGTAAACTTAAGAAGACAGTAGTGTTAAGCGAAAAAGAAAATACCGGATTTACTCTGAAAGGGGATTGATCTTGCGAACACTGCACTAGAAGCTCTGCACGCTACCTACTTCAAGCGACAATGTGTTCAGATTGATTCCTTATTTCAAAATGCTCCTCACAGAAAGAAACACACTTTGTGACCACTATCTTATTTGGATCTCTGCGAGCGTGTAGTAACAACATTTTATACATCTTATAATTCTTTGGAACACTCAAAAATAATTTTTCAGGAGTTTTTGTAGATGTATTTGTACATTGTGGTACTACACACCAATTGTAACCCATTTTCCGAAACGTAAATTCCAAAACAAGGTATCACTATGATTGAGCTTTACGACAGTAGAAGCACCGTGCTAGCCAGTGACGTCGCAGGCATCACATGACTCATATGGAACGTTTTGGCTGGCTTTCAGGTTATTTGAATTACATTTAAGTTTTTTCCTTTTTTTTAAAAAAAAAGACGGAAAATCATGAAGAAAAGAAGCACGCTATGACTATAAAATGACATAATTCACCATTCAAGACGGTTTCCATAAAATAAGCAAATACCGTACTCGGTAGCACCCTGGAGAATTCTTCTCATACAGAATTAAAGGAGAACATTTCTCATGTCTCCCGTACTCCAAGATCATTGAAAACTCATTTAGATTCTATAAGACCTTCCACATATCTTGCAAAGATTTGCAGTCGCTTGTCAATCAAATCTCTCAATTTCAAAATTGTTTCTGAAACAGCATATTGTAAATGTGTTTTCAAGTGCTTCAAAATTTCGGCTACTTCCACCAGCAAATCTTCAATTAACATGAAAGTTACGTATGAATGAGAAGAAAAAAGTAAAAATTCACGCACCAAATCTTAGAACTCGTAAAACAACAGAACTAAACTGCTACGATGGAGAGGGGTGGATTTTGTCACGTCCCACCGGCAGTATGGGAGACAACATATCCTTCGAAACAGTACTAAATGCTTTCAGTTGAAAACTACCTAGTACAGACAGAAAGGAATCTCATTCATAATGAAACTATTAATCTAATGGCAACAAATATACTTGACGTCTTTGGATGTGTCCACAACATTTAACATTAATCTGCTGTGGTAAAAACATTTAACAAAATGCAAAGTGTAATTAAAACGACTGGAGTGACTCAGTTATTCCGTAAATTAGATAAAGTAGCAGTAGTGCCGTATCTCGCACAGGGGCTTGAAATATTTAGCTTCGGGTAGGAGCATGCAGGGGAGCAGTTATTTATTAAGTTTAAAACAATAGTTCATCAAGCACTGGATAGATTCTGACTTAGTAGAACAGTTTGTGATAGGACGCACTCTCCATAGTATAGTCACTGTAAAGAAATTTCTAAAGGAACAGCGACTGTTGTATAATAGGTGTAAATTAAAAATTAGGGTTATAGGTATATGCTGAATGCAACACGTTTGAATATCAAAAGGTCAACATGTGATGCCTTCAACGACTGCCTTAGCAGACTATTATCAATTGACACAGAACCCAAAGTATTCATATGTACGGGCTAGGACGTTTACCTCCGCTTCTTTCCATTCTGTGTCCATTGGTAACACAGATACGAGACCGTGATGCACCATCTATATGTTCAGAAAGACTGATATTAGAACTTATTTCCTTTCTTTACCAAATGTAAAATAAATAAATGTTAAAAGAAGTTCTGACAACAATGTTCCACAAGATGAAGATAACAATTGATAATCAGTTGGATGAAGCCAAAAGCACCAATTTAGTGTCATATCACTCTGTACGACAACGAACTGAAATTAAGCATAGCAAAGCAAAAGCAAAATCCCTGTTCTGTTTTCTTTTGTTTCTTTGCAAACTAAAATCCAGGAGTACTGCTCCAGTTTGATTTTCGCAGCACTGCAAAGATAACTGATGTGGATAGCAGTGATGGTGCTGCTGAGAAATATCTGAACTTACCAAAATCGAGCAACACTCGACGGTACGATGGAATCCACATCAGATTCTATATCGAATATCCGGGTAAATTAGCCGCTCTTTAAACACTACCGGAAAAATGCTCCTACTGGAGCACAAAAAAGGTGAATATGCTCCTGTTTAAAAGACTCTGATTGAAAAGTGGGGTACAAAGCTGCCACATTCTGCTTCCTCGACACCTTTCCAAATTTTGCCAACAATTTTGGAGTGCGAACATATTCGAGGTCTTTCTAACCTGCAACTCATCTCTGACTCCCACAAACTGCCCTAACTGTTACTCTTTCATACCCATTAGTCCACCGCTGTATGTCGCTTATACCCAACCATTCCCATTTGTCCATTCTCACTCAATCATTCAGCCATTATCTTTTTGTGTCTCTCCGTAGCTCTCCTGCCTCACAGTCCGTCTCCATCGTTCTGTCCTATTGTCACTGTCTCCCTCTTGCTCTCTCTTACTGCTACAATTTCATTCATTCCTTCCCTCTACTGCTGTCTCTTCTCGCTGTCATTATCTCTCTTTTTCTCGTTATCGTTGTCATAGACTCTCACATTATCACAAGCTCTCACCCACTTCCACTTTCTCCTTGTCTTTATTGCTCTCCCATTGGCACTGTCTCCTTTTTTCCTAGCTCTGTTCTGTCCCGTCAGCTACGTTCCACTGCCACTGTGTCTCTCTCTTTCCCTCACACTACCATCCTACATCTACACCTACAGATACATGGCTACTCTGCAAATCATACTTAAGTGCGTGGTAGAGGTTTATCAAACCACCTTCATAAAAGTTCTCTATTATTCCAGTCCCGAACTACGTGCGGAAAAATAACGAACAACTGTATCTTCCCGTGCGAGTTCCGATTTCCATTACTTTATTCGGATCTTTCTCCCTCTGTAAGTCGGCTTGAACAAAACATTTTCGGATTCAGTGATTGAAATTTCGTGAGAAGATCCCTCCACGATGAGAAACGTCTTTGTTTTAATGACGTCCACCCCAAATCCTGCATCATGTCCTCGACTCTCTCTCCCATATTTCTCGATAACGCAAAACGTGCTGCCCTCCTTTGAACTTTCTCGATGTAATCCGTTAATCCTATCCGGTAAGGATCACAGACCGCGCAGCAATACTCCAAAAGACGACGAACAAGTGTAGTGTACGAAGGACCTTTCGTAGATATGTTCCATCTTCAAGGTAAATGATAACAGCCAAACAGTTCCAGGATAAACATTTATTGAAATCCTTGACCACGGTTTCAGTACATCTAAATATTCCTTCATCAGAAGCAAAAATACACTAAAATAACATCCTGCAGAGGAGATACATAAAACAATCGTGCCAAAGGCGTCGTCAGTAGTTAACTACTGGTTGTGTTCAATAACTGTGCTTTAGCGCCCTGTCACGACAGCATTGCCATTGCTACCGCGTAAAGAAAGCACTGATTCTGTCTTGGCGCTAGTGTATTTTTTATACGACCGGAATATCTTTGGATTTTTTTCCCAGGTTTCGAGACAAAGGTTCGTTGTGGAAACACTTAAAGCATCTCGCGTTGAAGTATGCACTAAATTCCGTGCTTCAGTAAAATATTGCCAATCTTTGGGATTTAGCGTTCGTTTAAATGTGGCGTGCTGTTTTCGTTGTTTTTGCAACAGTGTTGTGACCGGTTTAACTAGCCATGGAGGATCAGCTCCGTCGTTTGTTAATTTATTTGGTACAAATCTCTTCATTGATGTCGATACTACTTCTCTGAATTCGAGCCACATCTGGTCTACACTTACATTATTAATTTTGAAGGAGCGAAGATTGTCTCTCATGAAGGCGTCGTGCGAATTTTAATCTCCTTTTTGGAATAGATATATTTTTAATTTATTTTTGGTGGATTTGGGAGTTACGGATTCAGTCTCGCTACGACGAACTCTGTGTTCACTAATTCCTGTAACCGTATTGATGCTCATTATTATCTCAGAATTATTTGTTCCTAAGAGGTCACAATTCGAGTGTGCTCATGAATTAACTGCACGGAATAATTTTCAGAGAATGCATTTAAAACCACTTTGGATGATGTTTTAGGCATACCTCCGTAATTAAACATGTATTTTCGGCACCATATCGAGGGTAAATTGAAGTCAACAGCAATTGTAATTGTATGAATCAGGTAGATTCAAGTTTTCTTTGAACCTTTCAGCAATTGTATCATCTGAGTTGGGAGGTCAGTAAAAGAATCCAGTTAATATTTTATTCCCGTTGTCAAGAGAGACCTCTACCCATACTAAGTTACAGGAACCATCAACTTCAGATTCGCTACAAGATAAACTACTTTTAACAGCAACAAAGGCGCCACCGCCAACTGTACTTAGACTATCTTTTCTGAACACCGTCAGGTCTTTCGCAAAAATAACTTACATCTAGCTTTAGCCAGCTTTCAGTGTCTGTAACGATTTAAGCTTCAGTGTTTTCTGTTAGCGCTTGGAGCTCTGATTTCTTTCCCAACACAGCTACGATAATTTACAACTGTCATACTGATGGTTCCTAGATCTACGTTCTTCCTATGTTTGATCTGCATCCTTCGAGAGTGAAGCCCTTTTTTGTATTTCCCCGAATCCCTTAACCTCAAAAACCGCCCAGTCAACCCCACACAGCTCCCGCTGCCCTTGTCGCCGCCTCCTACTTGTAATGGACTGCTGACCTATTTACTAGAACCTTCAGCTGCAACTTCCGATTATTCTTTTAACAAATCACCATCTGTAAAAGGGCGGAAGGACTTGCTAGAAGTAGAGAAAGTTTGCAATTCATCTGAACGGCACACACACTTCATTTTCCTTCCTCATCTTCTTCCTCACCAGAAAGCGTCCTTTAAAGTTTTTAAGCGTCTTTGTACACGCATAGGTCAATCAAATAATCGTTTCCGCATATTTTGACGTGATTAGAGGTCTAATGTTTCTTTTTAAATAGAACTTCCAGAAAGTAGTTTAGTGTCTTATGATAGATTAAACATTTTACGAGTTCATCTTTTTATGCAAAAAGGTAAGATTGCTCGCACTGTGGTTTGGAATGGGAGAAGAGACTGTCGGTGTTACACATCGCGACTCGCCATTGCCGCTAAAAGATTGCGCTGTTATCAATACTGAGTCCCCCTCCCCCCCCCCCCCCCCTCCAATTCTACACCCTTCCGCTCCCATCATGCCGCAACTGACCTGCTCGCGAGCAACAAGAGCATGAGAAGGCGCGAATGCTCACCTTCAAAACCAATGAGTTGTTATGCGCTGACATAGGCTCAGTCGTATGTGAACCGGATGGGAGACTAAAGTTCATTGGTAGGATACTGGAAAAGTGCAATAAATTCAGAAAAGAGATCACTTGTAAAAGTTATTGATCCTAGAATACTGCTCTAGTGTGTAGGACGCGTACTAAAGAGGACTAACTGGGCTGTGAATTGTATACAAAGAAGAGCAGCACGATCGTTCCTCCAGTGCTCCAAGCGGAAATGGAACCTGATGGAAACCTAATACATTGTAGATTGCAAAGTGCCCTCTGCCATGTACTTTACAGTGGTTTCATATGCAGAAGTAAATTCGATTACAGCGAAGAAGGTATGAGATCTAAGATACACCTCTGGAAGAAAGAAGAGTGTCGAGTACGTTGTTCTCTGGGAGAGATCGATCGTAAATTTAAGCCAGTAGTTGCAAAGTGTGCAAATTTTCAGACTGGCGCAAATCATTTTTTGAATTGTTGAAGCAAGTGTTTAACGTGCTTAGTCTCAGGTCAGTAACATCTCAAACCTATCTGGCCAAAGTTTCTAAAAAGCCCAGCTGGTTGTGAAATCATTAATTTCAGGCTCCCAGGAGTGATCAATATGGATGTACACTAAAAGAATCGATAGGCACCAGTTCCAGTGATGAAGAGGGCCAGGAATACATGTGCCAGTATCAAATCAGCAGTGATCAGATTTTTCTGTCGAAAATTTCTAAACCATAATTTATAGGCCTCCTCTCATTTATCCTATTAGCTGTCCTATACCTTTAAAGAACTTCAAGACGGAAAAATAATTTTCAGGCTTTACTTGTGATAGATTATCTGTAAGTTTTAATTACAGCAGAGATTAACCGCTTAATTACTCCATTTGTGAAACATACGTTGAAGTTTGGCTTTTACCTTGAATAGAAATTACACATTGACTGAATAGAACTACTGAAGACTGCATTGATGAATAATCGCATGAATCTACTGAATTACTTGCATAAAAGTGTTATAATCCGTTTCCAAGTCGACGGGTCCGTAAAATTCTACGTGAGATATTGGCGTTGGCGATTACGCAAGAAAAGTAAAGTTCCGCTAAAAGTAAATTACAGCAAAACAGATAATGACGCTGCGAAGACAGCTGTGACGGCGGATTCAGGCGCTGGAGTGAAAGTTGATGGCTCTGGCCGTAGCATTAACACTAGCACCGAAAGTGCAGGAGCTGCGGCAGTTGTCATTAAAGAGCAAAGGACAAGGTTGCCATATTTCGCAGCTGCCGTTCCATCGAAATCGTGAAGGATGTGGAGTGTGAAACATGGGTTAAGGGAGAGGAATAATTAAGTGACCTTTACTTTTTACTAGAGAAAATATTTTTGTAGTGGAAATAAACTAAGAGTGATATATCAGAATTATAAAGCAACGAGTTACAGTCTGATTTATTTTCGCTAAATGTTCTTTCATGTGTCGCCGATGACAGAAAATATTGTGGCAGTTATAGATTTGAAGGGTTCGAGGTGGTCTTTCTTTACTCGTTATTTACAGCTGCACTCCTATTTGAGACACAGGAGGCTTGAGAAAATTTCATGATTTCGTGTTTTGCAAGTTCCACTACTAGGGGCCACTTACTTTGGTGTAGGTGAAATAAACCTTGAACGACATGCTGTAGATTTGTGATTATGAAACTGAATTAGAAAATACAAAACAATAAAGTAGTAAAATAATGTATTGTAACAAACGAATTTGGCCGCTGTTGCTAATGTATACCAGCACAGTTGTGATGGACCAGGGCACAGCGTGTTTCAATATTGGTAGAACAAATTTTCCTCATAAATATTGAGCTAGTGAGGGGTGGAATCCGATCATCAGGCGTTGCGTCAGTGCCCAGGGCTATGTCTTAAACGTCATCGAGGTGATCTCCGAAGTTAGGGCGTGTGTCGTTGTTGATAATAATCCTTCTGTCCATCACTTTGAACATTAATCTAGGGGATTTCATTGGTGGTATCGGGTTCTACCTCCACTACTTTCCATTTTATGTCTGTTCGTAACACAAACACGACACTGTGATGCATTATCTGTATCGTTAGGTCTGTTACAAGAATTTCTTTCCTTTCTTTACCAAATGTCAAGTAAATAAAGGTAAAAAGTCTCCACTGTCTTACACAGGATACAGCTGACACTTGATAACCAGTTGGATGAAGCCAACAGCAAACAACCTGCATGTAGACCTTGCCTGTGACGAGAGTGTGGGATAACTGCTATTCTTCAGATCTTCTTTCAATTTGAATGCCGAATGACCAACTAATAAATTTGTACTATAGTGAATACTGAGGTTTAAGTTGTGGAATGTAGTGGTTTAAATGGCTCTAAGCACTATGGGACTTAACATCTGAGGTCATCAGTCCCCTAGACTTAGAACTACTTAAACCTAACTAACCTAAGGACATCACACACATCCATGCCCGACGCAGGATTCGAACCTGCGGCCGTAGCAGCAGCGCGGTTCCGGACTGAAGCGCCTAGAACCGCTTGGCCAAATCGGCCGGCGGAATGTAATGTGTTCCTATCATGTCAAGTACGTGTTAATAAGGAAATATAAAATTTTTGGGCTAAATTTTCTTCAGATAACTTGTATTATTGGAGCGTCGTATGTGTAAATGTAGCTTTGCGCTCCTATCCTACAGTACTGCGAGTAATGTATCGTTTGGAGACACAGAGTTTCTAAGGAGAATATTTTCACGTTATAGGACACTACTGGCATATTACACAACACTATGCAGCGTTTACTTAACTCCATTCACAAGAACTATCCTCCCGAAATTCATCACATACAGCAATGAAATAAATCGATTTCGTAAACATAAAATTTCAAACTGAATTTTCACTTTTCTCTCTTTTTTTTCTTTTGAGACTTCAGTCTACTGGATGGCTTGATGCCGCCCACTAAGAATTCCTCGTACGTCCACCTAATTTACAACATCCTTCAGCAGCACTACATCTCATGCATTTTCTCTTCTTTTCGTTTTTGCAGTCCACCATTCATTTTTCATACAATGCTGTGCTTCGAACAAATACCGTCAGAAATTCATTTCTTCCTCGGATTAAGGCTTATGTTTCACACTAACAGACTTCTCTTGGGCATGAATGTTTTATTAGCCTATTCTAAACCGCTTTTTAAGAAGCATCGATTTCGTCCAGTATGTGTTATTTTGCTTCTAGTTTAGAGGATTTCGTTCATTTTATTTTCATCGTGGTCAACAATGTTGATGTTAACTTTATCGCTAGTCTCATTTCTCCTAAGCCTTATTATTTTCGTCTTTGTTCAGTTTATCCTCAATCCATATTCTGTACTGGTTAGACTGTTTGCTTCATTCAACAGCTCCGGTAATGCTCCTTGTTTTTCAATGAGAATATCAATGTTATCGACGAATCTTATCATTAATATCCTTTCATCCTGAATTTTAATCACCACTCTTGAACCTTTCATTTTAGTCGTTGCTTCTTCGATGAGTAGACTGAACAGTAGTGGCTAAAAACTGCATCCCCGCCTTACACCTTCTTAATCCGAGCACTTCTTTGTCTTCCATTCTCAATGATCCCTCTTGGTTGATGTACGTATTCTGCATTACCCGTTTTTCTATAGAACCTTACCAGAACTTCGAACATCTTGCACAATTTTACACAGTCGAACGCTTTTTCTAGGTTGATAAACCCTGTTTACGTATCTTTATTTTTGTTAAGTCTTGCTTTCATTGTACTAGTAGACTTCCTGTCGTCATGAATTTCTTCACTGACTGCGGTGATCTGCTTCTGAAGTCCTCCTTGCTCTTCTAAGGATGGAAAATAATATGAACACAGTGTTAAGTAATAGGGTGGGAGACGAAGCAGAATTTCGACTTCATTAAACGACACACATCTTTGTACCTAGCTGACAAGGAATACACATGTGTTTGAGAACTGTTTTGCATCAGTAGCTGATGATGGTGTGTTCTGGATTTACAACATCTTTTCATTACTGTTCTTCTGTCCTTTGAATAAGTTCACAGTGGCATATATTTCGAAATCGTTTCTGTCACAGCAGTTTTAAGGCTGTACAGCGATAATCTGGGAGGCTCAATGTTCATTTATAATCGCAGGTGTGTTGAGAACCATAGTATACCTAGTAAACTGAAAGCATATGTACTCTGCACATGTCGAGTTAACCATCGACATTCTACCTCAATCGATCTATCAGTAAAGCTTTATTAAAATCCCTGCAATAGGTACTGATTGGCTTGAGCGAACAGACAGCACGGCGGAAAGGACTTAAATTTATATGAACTGGCGGAAAAAAGTCAGAACACCAAGAAGGAGTTCTGTCACATAAAGGAAATATGGCACGCGTATTTCCATATGTGAAAGATGATGTCTATTTAAATTTTGGACCAGTCGCAAAAGGTTGGCGCTTGTAGCACTACAGTGATGATGCAAATCAAACTTCCTTTAGATACACGAGGTAACGGTCATGAGCGTGAGTTATTTTTAAGGCTGGACTTGGTGAGCTGCCTTTAAAGCAACAAAGACGCCATTATCAACACCTCACTCAGATTGCCCGAGGTCGAGTAACAGGGCTACGAGAAACTGGATGTTCCATCTACGATACTGCAGAAAGACTTAGCAGGATGTAGCACACTGCACACTTGCTGGCAACGGTAGTCACGGGAATGTGCTCCGGGCTCCGAGAGGGAACACCATCGTGTTGGGTGTACGGATCTTGTTCATAGCACTGTATCTGCAGCAGGAATCTGATTAGCCGTTGGCACTACAGTGACACAACGAAAGACAGCTTCGAGCCAGACGCCAGACGCACTGTAGCGTGCATTCCATTGACCCCACATTCCACTGACCCCAAACCACAGCCATTTGTGACTTCAGTGGTCACTGACCCCAAATCACGGTCATTTGTGACTTCAGTGGTGTCCAGTGAGAGCTCATTGGAGGCGGGCGAGGGCTGATTTCTTTTCTGATAAAAGCTGGTGCTGCCTCGGTACCAGTGGTGGCCTTGTATTGGTTAGATGGAGAACAGTTGAGGGTCTGCAACCAACCTATCTGGGTGCTAGATACATTGGCGCTACTACATGTGGACGTATGGTCAGGGATGTGACAGCAAGAGCACTCTCGTAGTCATCGCACACACCCCCTGACTGCAGTTTTGTTCGGCACTCTGGTGATGCGATCTGGTGTGTTGCCATTCATGAACAATATTCTAGGGGCTGTTTTCCAACAGAATAACGCTCGCCCGTATACCGCTAATTTAACCCCACATGCTGTACAGAGTGTCGACATGTTGCACTTACCTGCTATATCACCAGATCTTTCTTCAGTCGAGCACGTATGGGCCATCACATGGCGAAAGCTCCAATCTCATTTACAAACAGCATTAACCATCCTTATATTGACCAACCAAGTGCAGCAGTCATGGAACTCTATCCCACAAACTGACATCCGCCACCTATAGAACAAAATGCATGCACGTTTGCATGCTTGCATTCAAAATTCCGGCGGTACACTGGTTATTACTGTACCAGCATTTCACATTTGTAGTGGATTATTTCGAGCTTACATTAACCTCTGATCTTGCAGTGTTAATCACTTACATAATCACCTAGACAAATGTTTTAGCCGGCCGAAGTGGCCGTGCGGTTAAAGGCGCTGCAGTCTGGAACCGCAAGACCGCTACGGGCGCAGGTTCGAATCCTGCCTCGGGCATGGATGTTTGTGATGTCCTTAGGTTAGTTAGGTTTAACTAGTTCTAAGTTCTAGGGGACTAATGACCTCAGCAGTTGAGTCCCATAGTGCTCAGAGCCATTTGAACAAATGTTTTCCTGAAATTTCGTTTATTCTAGGTTTATTATTTTTTGGTCTTGCGACTTCTTTCCGTGAGTGTACACTGATGAGCAATAAAAATTATGATAACATGCTCAATAGCTTGTTTGTCCGCCTTCGGAACTAATTACGATTCTGCGTATCAGGGATCCAACAGTTTGTTGGTAGGTTTGTGGAGGTATGTGGATTAGTTGACTACGCACAGACCATGCAATTCGCTTAAGAAACGGGCTGCTGATTTGCGCATGCGGGGATGGCGCCGGATAGCCACAGGGATGAGTTCCATACGATTTACACGAGGCGAATTTGGTAGCCAAGACATCAACGTGAGTTCGCTATAATGCTCCTCAAACCGCTGTAGCACGGTTCTGGCTCTGAGACACGGAAAATTATATTGCTGAGAGATGGCATCGTCGTCGGGGAAGACATCAAGCAGGAAGGGTTGTGGGTAGGTCGCAGCTGTCAGTGTGTCTTCGATTACTACCACAGGTCCAATCCAAGCGCAGGAGAATATCGCCCGTGACTAATAATGTTCCCATCCGCCTGCATCAGTGGCGTGCTGCACGTTTAGAACCGCCGTTCACCTCGACGACGTCATTTGTGGAGACGAGCAGCGACCTAGTGCAGCAAAAACGTGATCACCCGAAGAGCCGACAAGTTTCTATTAATCGACAGTTGAATCCCAATGGTCCCATGCCCACTCAATCGTAATTGACGATGTCATTGGGTCAACATGTGAAGAAGTAGGGGTCGTGTGCTGTGGAGCTCCATGTTCAACATCGTACGATGAACAGTGTGCTCTGAGACGCTTTTGCGTGCACCAGCATTGTGCTCTTCCTCCAGAGATGCCACATATCACCATTTGTCCTCTTTACAGAGCAGACAAACCTGCTTATCCCACGTTCTGTGAAGAGTCGTGGACGTCCAACCATTTACCGTCTAGTGGGAGTTTCACAGTTCTTGTACCTCTTTCCGTAAATGCTCACGATAGTAGCATGTGAATATTCGACCAGCTTCGCCGCTTTCGAGACTCGTTCACAGGCTCTGAGTAATAACAATCTGCCCATTGTCAAAATCGCTTATCTCATTGGATTTCCCCATTTGCAATCCATTTATTGGGTAGGGTGATTCCTCGTCCGTGTCTGCGCCGCTTACGTACTTTTGTTACCGAGTCACGTGTCCGCAACGCCACCACGCGGCATCCAACGTCGCAGTGGGCAGTAGTTCAAATGGTTCAAATGGCTATAAGCACTATGCGACTTAACATCTGAGGACATCACACACATCCATGCCCGAGGCAGGATTCGAACCTGCGACCGTAGCAGCCGCGTGGTTCCGGACTGAAGCGCCTAGAGCCGCTCGGTCACAGCGGCCGGCTGGGCAGTAGTTATAATGTTTTGGCTTATCAGTGTATATTTGTAGACAGGGTACAGGCACAAAATATGCTCCAGTGAAGTAGACCGCTTGTATTAATATTGTCTATCCTCATTCAGCACCTAATATCGTCTCAAAATCAGACGTCTCCATCAATCATCTTGTTGCACTCTGGTCCCAGTGTGGTGGTACTCTCTGGTGCCTCAGGTCACGCCTGACTTCCTCTTGACTATTCGCAGATGTTCAGCGCCTCTCTCCCTTCCGTTTGCTGTGTTCTCGACTCCTCTTATCGTTATTGGGTATGGTTTTGGAAATTTCAGTCTTTATTGACGATGGCTGCAACGAAGTCAGTGGTGATTCATCATTGGAGAACACGGCGCCTATCCTGTTCCTTGACTGAAGACTGCGGTGCTTGTTGATCTTTTCACAGAGAAGCAGCTGTCGGGCTTTGTATTATCTTCCAAAAAATTGGTAGGAAATTTGGCCATTACTCTATTTTTCGTCATAGAGAAGAAGGCCCAAAAGAGTGCCGTTCTGTTATTCGAATGAGTATTATTGTTCTCACGGCGAAAATTTAAATAAGAACACAGAATTTCATTCGTTATCTATTTGGATTTTAAAATTAACTGAGATAAATTTTTAAATTAGAGGAAACTAAGAAAAGATTATATTAATTTAATTACTGAGGAACATTTGTACAATTGTACAGCGCAAAGGTGTTTAAAGTTCAACAGATACATCTCGCCCCTCCTCCCCGCTCCAATGTCGCGTAATGTCTTATTACCCCGATCTCCCCCGAAACAATCAGAACAGTTTGGTGCATCCCAATATTTAATATAAAAAAACCGAAAACCACATAAAATTCATATTCTTTGAACTAGAATTGGTGAGATATAATTGTACTCGGCTAACGAGAGTTGAAAAAGGAGGCACTACATCGAAGAGGGTAGAGGCAATTTGTTACCCAATGTTTCTACGTATTACCTTTCTTGTACTTATGTTTACCTGTCTGATCTCCGTGATTGCTTATTTTAGAGATGTCTGTTTCTCTTCAGGTGAACTACCTGCGGGTGATATTCATTAACGCAGTATCTGTGGCCTTAGAGAACTTCAAACGCATCACATCGTTATTCAGTACTTCAGTACACCACTTCTCCTGGGCTAGTCACTTAAACTTCAGCCTATTCTCCTTTGTTTTATTCGTTACTAAACTGCGATCCGAGTCTATTTTTGCTTTGGAGTACGCATTACTTTCTTTCCTTTTTTCTTTTGAGTCATCAGTCTTCTGACTGCTTTGATAATGCCCGCCACGAATCTCTCTACTGTGAAAACATTTTCAACGCAGAGTGGCAATCGCAACCTAAGTCGTTAAATAGTTTGCTTGATGTATTCCAGTTTTCCTATACAGTTTTTGCCCTCTACAGCTCCCGCTACTACCACGGATGTCATTCCCTGATATCTTAACAGATGTTCAGTCATCCCGTCCCATCTTCGTGGCAGTGTTTTCCATATGTTCCTTTCCTCGCCTATTATGCCGAGAACCTACTCATTCCTTACCTTGTCAGTCCAGTACGCCTCACAATCCAATATCTGATTTCGGAATCCCTGCCTCATCATGATGTAATCTAACTGGAATCTTCCCGTATCTCTCGGTCTTTACCAAATACACCTCATCCTCTTGTGATTGTTAAACATAATATTCACTATTACTATCTGAAATTTATTGGAGAACTCAATTATTCTCCACTTTCATTCCTACTTCCAAGTCCATATTCTTTGGTGGCTCTTTCTTATATCCCTTTCCCTACTACCACGTCCCGGTTCCCCAGGATATTGGAGCATTATCTCCCTTTATATACTTTCTTTATCTCTTCATCTTCTGCTCATGACGTCAGCATATATAAATAAACTATTGTTGTTGGCGTTGGTAAGCTGTCATTCTGATGAGAACAAGCCTATGACAAACTGTTCACAGCAACTCAATCTCTGCAGTACCTTCCTTCCCAAGATAAATCCTGCTCCCGCATATCATTTTCTGCTGCTGCTGATACTATATTTACGAACTTAAATTTGAATACCCACATAGAAAATTCTGTGGAGAAGGCTAAACAAAGACTGCGTTCAGAAGATGCAAGAGGCCTATTAAAGAGACTGCCTACACTACACTTGTCCGTCCTCTGAATACTGCTGCACTGCACGGCATCCTTACCATGTGGCTTTAACGGAGGACTTTGAAAAATATCAAAGTAGGGTAGCTCGTTTTGTATTATCGTGAAATAGGAAAGGGAGTGTCATGGACATGATACGGGGGTTGGGGTTGTAGTAATTAAAACAAAGGCGTTTATTGTTGCGGCGACATCATTTCACGATATTTCAATCATCAACTTTCTGCTTCTAGCGCGAAAATATTTTCTGATACCCTGCCAAATAGTGAGAAACGACAATCATGATAAAATAAGAGAAATCGGGTGTTCCATTTTTACACGTGCTATTCGAGAGAGGAACGGTCGAGAAATAGTGTGAAATTGCTTCTACGTACCCACTGCCAAATATGTAAGTTGGTTGGTTGGTGTTTGGGGGAGGAGACCAGACAGCGAGGTCATCGGTCTCATCGGATTAGGGGCGGATGGGGAAGGAGGTCGGCCGTGCCCTTTGAAAGGAACCATCCCGGCATTTGCCTGGAGCGATTTAGGGAAATCACGGAAAACCTAAATCAGGATGGCCGGACGCGGGATTGAACCGTCGTCCTCCCGAATGCGAGTCCAGTGTGCTAACCACTGCGCCACCTCGCTCGGTAAATATGTAAGTGTGAATAGTATTACAGATGTAGATGTGGATGCGTAATTAGCAAAGAATGTCATGAGATGACTTGTTTCTCAGCCAAGGTTATCTGGATTGCACAAAAGTTATGCTGTAATACTTTTTAAAAACATTAACCACTCATCCGTGTTTACATCGAAGCTAGCTAAAGAAATGGGGGGTGGGGACGAGCAGGAACAGTTAAGCGGTGTGTTTGTTCTTGATGTTATTTCTGCACCGTCTGTAACTGCTGCTGTTGACTCACTTGCGAGTATGGAATTCGTTACCGCTGAGACAGGTCTTCAGCTCCAAAAGAGGTTTAGTAGTTCAGCAGCTATAGACACTGCCTTCGTCCGAAGGACCTCTTGGTTCCTATACAGTGTTTCGCAAATGACGTCTCGTGTAACGAAAAGGACAAGTGTCTTAATGCTACAATGGCTGGAGGTCAACTCAAGGTATGAAATGAGATTATCAAAAGAAAGCGGTAAGTGTTCTAAAGTGGTTGGCAGATGGTGCAAGCTGGGAATATGTTTTAGCATCAGGAAGTCAGGAACTGAGCCGCAGTTGGATGCTGAACTGAGGCAGATAAGAACTCAGAGCGGCTGCAGGGACGGGCGCTTCCCAGCAATTGGCAGCACTCCAGTGGGTGATGCCCGAGTAGCTGAGCCGCACTGGTGAGCTGGCCATCAACGCATCCCACAGTGGCTCATTGGTAGATGCAGAGCACACAAATAGTGCTTATAGTTTAATTGATGCTGCCCTTGTTGTAAGGGCAGTCATGTATCTACATCTACATCTACATCTACATGATTACTTTGCAATTCACATTTAAGTGCTTGGCAGAGGGTTCATGGAACCAGAATCATACTATCTCCCTACCATTCCACTCCCGAACAGCACGCGGGAAAAACCAACACCTAAACCTTTCCGTCCGAGCTCTGATTTCTCTTATTTTATTTTGATGATCGTTCCTACCTATGTAGGTTGGGCTCAACAAAATATTTTCGCATTCGGAAGAGAAAGTTGGTGACTGAAATTTCGTAAATAGATCTCGTCGCGACGAAAAACGTCTTTGCTTTAATGACTTCCATCCCAACTCGCGTATCATATCTGCCACACTCTCTCCCCTATTACGTGATAATACAAAACGAGCTGCCCTTTTTTGCACCCTTTCGATGTCCTCCGTCAGTCCCACCTGGTAAGGATCCCACACCGCGCAGCAATATTCTAACAGAGGACGAACGAGTGTAGTGTAAGCTGTCTCTTTAGTGGACTTGTTGCATCTTCTAAGTGTCCTGCCAATGAAACGCAACCTTTGGCTCGCCTTCCCCACAATACTATCTATGTGGTCTTTCCAACTGAAGTTGTTCGTAATTTTTACACCCAGGTACTTAGTTGAATTGACAGCCTTGAGAATTTTACTATTTATCGAGTAATCGAATTCCAACGAATTTCTTTTGGAACTCATATGGATCAACTCACACTTTTCGTTATTTAGCGCCAACTGCCACCTGCCACACCATACAGCAATCTTTTCTAAATCGCTTTGCAACTGATACTGGTCTTCGGATGACCTTACTAGACGGTAGATTACAGCATCATCTGCGAACAACCTAAGAGAACTGCTCAGATTGTCACCCAGGTCATTTATATAGATCAGGAACAGCAGAGGTCCCAGGACGCTTCCCTGGGGAGCACCTGATATCACTTCAGTTTTAGTCGATGATTTGCCGTCTATTGCTACGAACTGCGACCTTCCTGACAGGAAATCACGAATCCAGTCGCACAACTGAGACGATACCCCATAGGCCCGCAGCTTGATTAGAAGTGTGAGGAACGGTGTCAAAAGCTTTCCGGAAATCTAGAAATACGGAATCAACTTGAGATCCGCTGCTGAAAGCGGCCATTATTTCATGGAGTTGTACTTACAGAATTTCTAAGAACGCCATAAATTTGGGAAAGAATATAGTAATGAATAATAAAGGTATTTTTTTAGTAAGAACGGTTTTGAAATGAAAATAAAACAACTAGACATTTCTTAGCAATTTTATTTTTACGAGAAAGCCTGTACGTTAACCTACTTTTCTACATAATTTCCACTAATACTAAGGCACTTATCGTATCGTACAATCAGCATTGAATGCCATCCTCTTAGAATCCTGTACGGAAATGTGGGAGAGCTTTTAAAGAAGGACGACGAATGCGCGTGATGAGGAACGAAGTGGCGCCTTTTAAAACAAAAATTCTGTTTTGTTTTATATCGCACACCTTTGTGAAACATGTAACAGGCTGAAGAGCGGTGTCATTGGCAACCAGCCCGGTCCTCTCACGGGCAACTGAAGGAACGATAAAGAAGATAAACTGCAGAACTGGGGATACAATCTTCGTCATTTCGTAGATCATACGGTGTCCAGTGCGACAGCGGGATTTCCTTGCTGCGTATATATCAGGTTGACCCAGGCGCGTACGGAGATAGCGTTCACCGCAACGGCCTTGCAATATGCAACGTGTTTTGCCAATATGAGAAATTCCATGTTGTTGTTGTTGTGGTCTTCAGTCCTGAGGCTAGTTTGATGCAGCTCTCCATGCTACTCTATCCTGTGCAAGCTTCTCCATCTCCCAGTACCTACTGCAACCTACATCCTTCTGAATCTGCCTAGTGTATTCATCTCTTGGTCTCCCTCTACGATTTTTGCCCTCCACGCTGCCCTCTAATACTAAATTGGTGATCCCTTGATGCCTCATAACGTGTCCTACCAACCGATCACTTCTTCTGGTCAAGTTGTGCCACAAACTTCTCCCCAATCCAATACTTCCTCATTAGTTATGTGATCTACTATCTAATCTTCAGCATTCTTCTGTAGCACCACATTTAGAAAGCTTCTATTCTCTTCTTGTCCAAACTATTTATCGTCCATGTTTCACTTCCATACATGGCTACACTCCATACAAATACTTTCAGAAATGACTTCCTGACACTTAAATCTATACTCGATGTTAACAAATTTCTCTTCTTCAGAAACGCTTTCCTTGCCATTGCCAGTCTACATTTTATATCCTCTCTACTTCGACCATCATCAGTTATTTTGCTCCCCAAATAGCAAAACTCCTTTACTACTTTAAGTGTCTCATTTCCTAATGTAATTCCCTCAGCATCACCCGACTTAATTCGACTACATTCCATTATCCTCGTTTTGCTTTTGATGATGTTCATCTTATATCCTCCTTTCAAGACACTGTCCATTCCATTCCATACCGACACGAATTCTCGCGTAGCCCAAATGGCGTATGGTTTTTCTCTTGGAAAACTGCCCTCAACTATAAATTTCACCCCGCAGACTGTCAGTACAGTAGTAGACGTGTGCTTTATGAACAGTAGTAGCTACGTAATGCTCTACCGCGCGTTTACAGAATGATGAGTGCTTTACCTCGGGTATGAGCTGTCTTGTGGTGTGCGCTGAACGACAGGATTCCGTAGGCATTGTTTCTACCAACTGCCAGGAAGGGTAATGCCATCTTTCCACTCCTCGCTTGTACCCAATCTGAATATCGGTGAATCATTAAATTTAAATGCTGAAGAAACTACGGCAGTGTTTCTGCTGCAGGGCACCACAAATAGCCAAATGATAAAGCCACTGCTCGCGAGAAGCGGAAGTCCTTGTTCGAGGACCGGTCCGACACAAATTTTCGTTGTCGTCATTTGTTTCTACAAGTGATGGTAGTCCATATTAGCAACTACGAATACATTTAATGTGTTTCATAACAGGCTACAGTCGCCGCAGTGTCTGTTGCTTTGGACATGCCTGCATGTCTACAATATCGTGAAGGGAGGACGGTTTTAAGGCGAGAAACTGTAGCATAAAAAATAACAGTTGTGTATCAACCGTAGTAAAGGATGTAACATTGCCTCTGAAATTACCAGTATGCCGAAGACAGAAGAAAATAGTATCAGTTCTGACTTTAACCTGAAGTTACGACGAAGACTCATACCGAAGAGCATACTACACTGTACGATCGCAATAGCTAAACATCGTGTTCCACGCTGTGAAGTGCAATTCATTGTTTGGCAAATCATTCTAATCTGTCACGATTGTTTCTTTAGTACGCCGCAAAATTAGGGTCACATTTTTCCTATTGCTATTTTGAAAGCGTTTTCATTTTTTTGGTCACCTACTTCATTCCACTCGGATGTCGGAGTAATTCGCCGATGCAGGTGATGCAGAAGTTAAAGCTTCCACTCTGAACACGAGGGTTTCAAATCCCCGTCCAACTACTCTGCACCATGTTTCCCATATTTTGAGTCTCGTAGTGAAGCGGAACGGACGATATGATACCTTCTCACACTGCGTTTACTATGTACGATCCAAAGGAAATTAAGCTAGCAGCTCTTCTCTGTTACGCTCTGTGTAACGAAATGATTAACTCTCCCGCGTCCTTCATAAAGTGGTCCGATACGTTAACTCCTTTCCTAATTCGCGTCTGATTCTTCCCGCTAACGCTGTTACACTGCAATACCGTATTTCATTACACGAAAAAAGGACTGTACTTGCTTTCTTCCGGAGTTGCACAACTCATTTGAACAATACCAAGGAAGCGGTGTGTGCGTGCTCTGAATTGCTTTATGGTTCGCTTGCGAGCATGGAGCAGGCTGCTGAAGAACAATACACCTACCGGGTAGCATTCTTTGGATTCGCTGCGTGTACAACAGCTCAATGTCTGCTCTCAGGAATTGCGAAACTCATACTTGGTTTAACGAAAGAAAATTTCTAGTCAGCAAGTTTAATAATATGGCTAGCATTTTGCAATAGAATCGGGTTCGCCTTAGAAATATGTCGACCGTTTATCGAATATACACTGATGTAAAAAAAAATCACAACATCGAGGAGGAACTGTGCAACATTAACGAAAGTTGGTAGGATTGTTTCTACATCTGATAGATGATGTCTATTCCAATTTCGCGCCAGTCACGTAGGTGTGGAGCTAGCAGCGCCACTACGAGGATGCTAATCAGGTTTGCTTTAAATCGCCCTGGCGTAACAATCGTGAGCTTTAGGGTACCATCGAGACTGGATGGGGTGAGCTGGTGGTAGTAATACCATTAAGCCGGCCGGGTTGGCCAAGCGATTCTAGGCGCTACAGTCTGGAATCACGCGACCGCTACGGTCGCAAGTTCGAATCCTGCCTCGGGCATGGATGTGTGTGATGTCCTTAGGTTAGTTAGGTTTAAGTAGTTCTGAGTTCTAGGGGACTGATGACCTCAGAAGTTAAGTCCCATAGTGCTCAGAGGCATTTGGACCAATGCAATTAAGGCCACAAAGACGCCAGTATCAACAGCTCATTGAGTTTGAACGAGGTGGTGTAACAGATTACGACGAACTGAGTGTTCCTTCTGTGATACTGCAGGACGTCTTGGCAGGAACTGGGCCTCTATACATGGTTGCTGGCAGCGGTGGTCACGAGAACGTATGGTTGCAAGAAGACGGACCTCCGGACGGCCATGTGGCACTGCCGACTGGGAAAACCATCGTGTTCGCCGTATGTCACTGCCGCATCGAAAAAAATGTGTGTTAAATCTTATGGGACTTAACTGCTAAAGCTTACACACTACTTAACCTAAATTATCCTAAGGACAAACACACACACCCGTGCCCGATGGAGGACTCGAACCCCCGCCTGGACCAGCCACACAGTCCATGACTGGCGCATCGTACTGCATCTACATCAGTAATTTGATTAGCAGTTGACACCACAATGACCCAACGAATTGCTACAAATCGGTTACTTCAAGAACAGCTCCGAGCCAGAGACTCTGTAGCATGCATTCTACTGACTCCAAACCACCGCCATTTGCGACTTCAGTGGTGTCAAGCGAAAGCTCATTGGAGGGGAAGGTGGAACTCTGTTGTTGTTTCTGATGAAAGCTGGTTCTACGCCGATCCCAGCGATGGCCGCGTGTTGATTAAGGGCCTGCAGCCAACCTGTCTGCGTGCTAGACACGCCGGACCTACACCTGGAGTTATGATCTGCGGTGGCATTTCGTATGACATCAGGAACACTCTAGTGGCTATCCCACGCTTCGTTATTGCAAATTCGTATCTCAATCTCGTGATTCGACCTGTTGTGCTGCTATTCCCGAACAACCTTCCTGGGGCTGTTTTCCAAGAATATAACGCTCGCCCACATATCGCTGTACCGCTGTTATAACCCAACATCCTCCACAGGGTGTGAACATATCGTGCTGGTCTGCTCGATTACCACATCGTTTCTAATCGAGCACATATACGACAGCATCGTATGACAACTTCATCCTCATCCACATACAGCATTAATCATCCTTGTATCGACCGATCAAGTGGAACTCCATCCCACAAAGCGACATCTGCCACTTGTAAGACACAATGGATGCACGTTTGCAAGCTTACATTCATCATTTTGGCAGTTACTCCGGTTATTAATGTACCAGCGTTTCACACTTGCAATGACTTACCTCGCGCTAGGATTAACCTGTGATCTTGGAATGTTACTCACTCAAATGTGTTATCTAGACACCAAATTTCTCTACATTAATTATTGTTTGGTGTTGCGATTTTTTTTTCATCACTATGTGTTACATAGCTAACATTCTAAATGGTGTAACCATAACGAGCTTCTACTTTATTAGGTACATGACTTTTTTCCGTTAGTGTACTTTTAAATTATTAGCTATGGAAGTGTGCATGTGCAAATGTTTTAAGTACGCGGAGATCTGGGAATGATAAGTGAGTGCTCGCACTATCAGAAAACATATTTCACAGATTTATTAAAAACAAACGATTTACAAACGGCACATGCTGGTGACCTAATCACATTTACTTATTCACTTCAGCACTTATAAATGTATTAAACTTTCTACAGCCCGCATCTCGTGGTCGTGCGGTAGCGTTCTCGCTTCCCACGCCCGGGTTCCCGGGTTCGATGCTACTTGTCTGAGTACAAGCCCCCTTTTGCCGAGATGCACAAATCTAGCATCAGCACAGGGAGCTCAACACAAAAGCCATTTATATCAAGATACCTCCCAAGTTGTGCAATAGTTACAGATAAATTTAAATCACAGAAAAAGCTACAGCTGAAACTCCGTTTGGAATTTAAATGAAAGAACGCAGATGATGGGAGAGCTGAGTT
Source organism: Schistocerca serialis cubense (assembly GCF_023864345.2). Taxonomy (NCBI): domain Eukaryota; kingdom Metazoa; phylum Arthropoda; class Insecta; order Orthoptera; family Acrididae; genus Schistocerca; species Schistocerca serialis. The sequence goes on along the minus strand of NC_064642.1, from coordinate 626,472,774 downwards.
TCCAAGAGAAATAGCACGATTGGTGTACTTAAGTATAGAGTTCACTCGTGATGTGGCCAAATACGCAGAGGTGACAGCTGTTATGGGATAACGATATGAACATACACAGATCGCGGTAATATCACGTACACAAGATATAAAAGGACATTATAATGGCGGAGCTGTCATTTGTTCTAAGGTAATTCATGCGAAAAGTTTCCCGACGTAATTATGGCCGGAAGACGGGAATTAACAAACTTTGAACGCGAAATGATAGATGGAGTTAAACGCACGGGGCATTCCTTGTCGGTAATCGTTAGGGAATTCAATGTTCCGAGATACAGAGTGTCAAGAATGTACCGAGAATACCAGATTAAAAGCGTTACCTCTCGTCAGGGACAACGCTGTGACCGACAGTTATTACTTAACGACCGAGAACAGCGGCGTTTGCGTAGACTTGTCAGTGCTAACAGACAAGAAACGCTGTGTGAAATAACCGCTGAAGTCAATGTGGGAAGAATGACGAACTTATCCGTTAGAACAGTGCAGCGAAATTTGGTGTTAATGAGATATTACGACAGACGACCGACGCGAGTGCCTTCGCTGACAGCATGTTACAACCCGCGGCTCCTCATATTGGCTCCCTAGACAACTATAATATCGTGGTCTTGATTTCAGCTGATAAGAGCTGATGGTACGGTTCGAGTACGGCGCAAATCCCAGGAAGCCATGTAACCAAGTTATCAACAGCACACTGCAGACTCTTGGTGGTCCATAATGGTGTGAAATAGATTGGGTTCTCTGTATAACTGAACCGATCATTGACTCAAAATGGTTATAATCGGTACGTGGAGACTATTTTCAGCCATTCATAGACTTCATGTTCCGAAACAACGATGACATTTTTAGGAATGACAGTGTGCAATGTAACTGGGCCATAACTGTTCGCGATTGATTTGAAGTACATTCCGGACAATTCGAGAGAATGATTTTCCCCCCAGATCACCCAAAATGAATTAAATCGAACATTTATGGGATTTAATTAAGAGATCAGTACGTGCACAAAATCCAACACCGTCATCACTTCTACAATTATGGACGGCTATAGAGCCAGCTCAGCTCAGTATTTCTGCGGAAAACTTGCAACGACTTTTTGAGTCCATTCTAAGTCATGTTACTGAACTCCGCCGGGCAAAGGAGGTCCGCACAAATATAAGAAGGTATTCCAAGACTTTTGTCACACCAGTGTAGGTTGTACAACAGATCGGAGGTCACCGTTAACATCCGTTATATGATGAAGACTACCACAAATAGAAACGCCATGAAGCAACCGACGGCTTTATACATCGAAGGAAAAAATTGCAGCCGCAAAGAGATGTGCAACATAAAAAAATTGATAGACGTGTTTTTACAACTGGAAGATTCGTTATATGATGGCAATAGCAACAAATGGAAACGCCATGAAGGAACCGACGGCTTTATATACCGAAGGAAAAAAATCGCAGCTGCAAAGAGTTGTGAAACATAAACAAAAGTCGATAGGCGTGTTTTTACACCTGAAAGATGATGTCTAATCAAATGTCGTGCCAGTCGCATGAGAGTGGCTCTGGTACAGCCACATGAGGACACAAATCAGGTCTGCTTTAAATCCGATCGTCATCGTTACATACCTTAGGTCGTGGTGAGTTGATGTTAGTCAAGAACGCCTGTAAGGAGACAAAGACGCTATTATCAACATCTCACTGAGTGAGAACGGGGTCGTGTAATAAGCCTACGAGAAGGTGGATTTTCTTCTGCGATATTACTCAAACAGTTGGTAGAAATGTAGCCACTGTATATTATTGCTTGCTGCGGTCGTCACGAGAGTGTTGTTTTTTGTGCAACGAGAAATAAAATACTAAGAACTAGCGTCCTAGTGTAACAGCGTTAGCGGGAAGAATCAGATGCGAATTAGGAAAGGAGTTAACGTAACAGACCACTTTATGAAGGACGCAGGGGAATCATTTCGTTACACAGAGCGTCACAGAGAAGAGCCGCTAGCTTAATTGCCTTTGGATGAACATTGTAAACGCACTGTGAGAAGGTATCATATTGTCCATTCCGCTTCACTACGAGACCCAAAATATGGGAAACCTGATGCAGAATAGTTGTACGGGGATTTGAGACCCTCGTGTTCAGAGTGGAAGCATTAACTTCTGCATCACCTGCATCGACATCGGAGTGGAATGAAGTAGGTGACCAAAAAAGTGAAAACGCTTTCAAAATAGCAACAGGAAAAATGTGACCCTAGTTTTGCGGCGTACTAAAGAAACAATTGTGACAGATTAGAATGATTCGCCAAACAATGAAACACGATCGTACAGTGCAGTATGCATTTAGGTATGAGTCTTCGTCGTAACTTAAGGTGAAAGTCAGAACTGATACTATTTTCTTCTGTCTTCGGCATACCGGTAATTTCAGAGGCAATGTTACATCCTTTACTACGGTTGATACACAACTGTTACTTTTCCTGCTACAGTTTGTCGCTTAAAACCGTCTTCTCTTCACGATATTGCAGACATGCAGCCATGTACAAAGGTTCGGACACTGCGGCGACTATAGCCGGTTAAGAAATACATTAAAAGCATTCTCATTGCTAATAAGGACTACGATTGCCTGTAGAAAGAAATGACGACAACGAAAATTTGTGTCGGACCGGTCCTCGAACAAGGACTTCCGCTTCTCATGAGCGGTCGCTTTACCATTTGGTTATCCGTGCTCGACTAACGGCCAGATCCAAACTACATGCATGTCCAAAGGAACAGGCACAGTGGCGACTACAGCCGTTATGGAATACGAGCATGCATGTCCAACGAAAAATAGGATGGTAATTCGGAATAACACAGGCACTGCAATACCGTATTTATCTGCCGACACTGTGCAGTAAAATGTCTCTCCTGTACGGGTATGTACATAATGCACGTACGAATACACGAATACAGGTTACAGACATATGGTCGCCAATCGTGCACGCGTAGCCAAATGGTAAGGCGATCACTCGTGATAAGCGGGGAATCCGGGTTCGAGTTCCTGCCCAACACAAATTTTCATTTATCCTCATTCCTTTCTATAGTTGATAGACGCCAATAGTCGAACTGAAAGTGCATTTAATGTACTTCCTGCTTCCGGTGATACGTCGATGACACGTTTCTGTTGTGGTATCCTGCAGCAGAAACACTACCGTAGTTTCTTCAGCATTTAAATTCACTCACTCACCGATATTCAGATTGGGTACAAGGGAGGAGTGGAAAGATGGCATTACCCTTCCTGACAGTTTTGGTAGAAATAATGCCTATGGAATCCTGGGGTTTAGCGCACACCCGAGGTAAAGCGATCACCACTCTGCAAACGCGCAGTAGCCTATTACATGCTGCTGTTCATAAAGCACGCGTCTATTACTGTACTGACAGCCTGCCGGGTGAACTTTATAGTTGAGGGCAGTTTTACAACAGAAAAACCATACACCATTTCGGCAACACGAGAATTCATGACGGTATGGAATTTCGCATATTGGCAAGATACGTTGCAAAACGCAAGGCCGTTGCGGTGAACGCTAACTCCGTACGCGCCTGAGTCAACCAGATAAATACGCAGCAGCAAAACCCCTCTGTTGGACTGGACACCGTATGATTTACGAAATGACGAAGATCGTATCTCCAATTCTGCAGTTTATCTTCTTTATCGCTCCTTCAGTTGCCCGTGAGAGGAACGGACTGGTTGCCAATGACACCGCTCTTCAGCCTGTTACATGTTTCACAAAGATGCACGGCCGATCGGCGTGTGGCCGAGCGGTTCTGGGCGCCGCAATCTGGAACCACGCGACCGCTACGGTCATGCCTCGGGCATGGATGTGTGTGTGTGTGTGTGTGTGTGAGATGTCCTTAGCTTAGTTAGGTTTTAGTAGTTCTAAGTTCTAGGGGACTGATGACCTCAGATGTTAAGTCCCATAGTGCTCAGAGCCATGTGAACCAATTTGAACAAAGATGTAAGATATAAAGTAAAACAGAATTTTTGTTTTAAAAGGCGACAATCTGACGAATGTTAATAAGGATATGCTATAGATGATAGTTCAAAATATAAAAATAGATGTCAAGATGTCACTGCTGTTGTGATGCAATGGTGGTGTTGATAGTGTAAGACAAACAATTTATGTTCGCTGTGATTAAAAGGCGTTTACAGCAATTAGACCATGAAGAACTGCAAGAGACACATAATATAGAACGGGTGGTCAAATAGAACGAGAGAGAAACCATAGGATTGGTTAGTAGAGTACATGTCGGGACATACCATTATTTCAGTGACATGGATTGAGAAACGAAAGTAACGAGGAATAGCAGATATGAGAACAGCGAGACATTTAACATCAGCATTGATTGTCACGAAGTAGATGATGTTAAGGAATTCCACGACCTTAGGCAGCAAAATAACCAATGACTGACGGAGCAAGGAGGACATCAAAAGCAGATTAGCACTTTCAAAAAGGGCATTCCTGGCCAAGAGAAGTCCACTAGTATCAAACATAGGACTCAATTTGAGGTAGAAATTTCTGAGAAGGTACATTTGAAGCACAGCATTTTATGACAGTGAAACATAGACTGTTGGAAAACCGGAACAGAAGAGAATCGAGGCATTTGAGATGTGGTGCTGCAGACAAACGTTGAAAATTAGTTGGACTAATAAGGTAAGGAATGAGGTGGAATAGAAGAGGAAAGGAATATGTGGAAAACATTGACAGGGAGAAGGGTCATGATGGTAGGACATCTGTTCAGAAATCAGGGAATGACTTGCATGGTACTATAGGGAGCTGTATTGGGCAAAAACTGTAGCAAATAATTAAGGTTGTGGGTTGCAAGTATTATCTTGAGATGAAGAGGTTTACTCAGGAGTGGAATTCGTGGCGGGCTGTATCAAACTAGTCAGAAGGCTGATGACTCAAAAAAAAAAAAAAATGGTTGCAATTACTAGTGTGTACACTTTAGCGGTCTTCCTATGGAAGACATGTCGGGCTGTGATGCACCTGCGAAGGAGTGCTTCCACATGGACACCTTTCTTGTGTCTAGAGGCCCTTACTAGGAGTCGAAATGTGGCCCTTCGCGTGCGCGTTGGTTCAGCAGTGTCGCTTGTGGGTTCATTGTTGCCTCAGTCGAACCAAAGTTGGTAGCTACGTCAGCCTTCCACTGAGATTATCGTCCAATATTTTTTGTTGTCCTCACTGCGAGCTAGTGAAAGCAAGTGAAGAGTTTCAGGCAGTACTTACACGTCGTTGTAATGCCAGGTCTCTACTGACAATGTTAGCGTCCGTGCTAATACCTCGTTTATCAAGCCGTCCCAGAAAAGCAAAACTGCCCTCTTTCGCATCCTACGCCAATTCATCCAGTGTCCATATCTCCTTCTCTTCCTGCAGCACCATCTAACCCAACGTACGAGGGGCTTTCAATAAGTAATGGAGTACAGTTCCGTGGAATTCGTTGTGGGATATCGTGCAATACACCTGCTTTAGCTCCTACAGTCTCACAAAATTCAGACAGGTGGCTTCACCATACGTCGCCTACAAAATGGCGTCTGTAGCTGAACAGCGTTCAGCCAGAGAGCTGTCATTCAGTTTCTTTTGGAGGAAAGCCAGAGCATCACAGATATTCATAGGCGCTTGCAGAACATAAGCGTAGACCTGGCAGTAAACAAAACCATGGTGAGTCGTTGGGACAGGGGTCTGTCATCACTGTAACAAGGTCGCGTAACCCTATCCGATCTCCTGGATGCCGGCTGGCCACACACAGCTGTAACTCCTGCAGTGCTGAAACGTGCAGACACTCTCATTCGAGGTGATCGACGGTTCACAATGAGACTCCTCGCTGCTCAACTGGATGTCTCTGTTGTTAGTACTGACACACTTGTCCATCAGTTGGGGTACTCAAAGGTGTATGACCGCTGGATTCCTCGCCGCCTAACAGAAGACATAAAGAGCAACGAAGGACCATCTGTGCGGATTGGCTTGCGCGTTACGTGCCTGATCGTGGCAATTTTCGTCAAAGATCGTCACAGACCATGACACATGGGGAACACCACTTGAAACAGAAAAAAAACGGCAATCCATGAGTGGCGCCACACCACCTCTCCTCATTAGACTGTTCATTCCATTCAGCAGCTCACGTATTTCTTCATCACTCTCATTTAGGATAGCAATGCCATCAGCGAATGGTATCATTGATAACCTTTCACAGTGAATTTTAATTCCATTCCTGAACCTATCTTTTATGTTCATCATTGTTTCTTCAATATACAGATTGAACAGTAGGGCTGAAGGACTACATCCCTGTCTTACACCCTTTTTTATCGGAGCATTTCGTTCTTGGCCTTCAAGTCTTATTGTTAGTACTGGTTCTTGTACTTATTGTATATTACCAGTCTTTTGCTATCGTTTAACCCTATTTTTCTCAGAATTCCGAATATCTTGCACTATTTGACGTTGTCGATCACTGTTTCCAAGTCGAAAAAATCCTATGAATAGGTCTCTTGACCTTTCCTAAAGCCAAAATGATCCTCATCATCAATTCTCTTTTCCATTCTTCTGTGTATTATTCTCGTCAGCGACTTGGATGCATGAGTTATTAAGCTGACTGTGGGATAAATCTCGCGCTTGTTGGCTATTGCAAATTTCGGAATTGTATGTACGATGTTTATCCGAAAGTCACATGTTATATCTCCAGAATCGTACATTCTACATACCAACGTGAATAGGTCTTCTGTTGCCACTTCGCCCGAATTACTTTAGAAATTCTGATGCAATAGTATCCGCTCCATTTGCCCTTATCTAGGATTATCTCTCTTAATATGGGCTTCATTATAGCATTTTAAACATTTAAAGTCGGTCAGAACTATATGAAGTACTGAAAATCACGTTTTTGTTGTCTTTAGAAGTCCTTAGTAAGACAACCGGCAAGTGGGGTTAGGTGACCGTAGGCATTTAGTAACAGAGTATAAAATTTCCGTTAGCCTTCGTATTTTTTAATTTTTTGTGGCTGAAATTCGCAATAGTGGATTGCAGCACATTCGACCTTCACTCTCGATCAATGAAAGTGGAAAAAGAAAAGAAGCCTAATTATCATCCAGATTTCGACATTCAGTGCGTAAGTCGACGTTCCCTGTTAGCAATGATCAACATTTGTCTGTAACGACATTCGAGATAGTTGTGGAAGAGAGGCTGGTGGGGCGAGGGAGGCCGTAACGTAGCAAAAATTGAAAATGAATACTCCAAAAATGGATTCAATAAGTTAATATAATTTTAATACTCTACACGACAGGCCTGTTTCGGCTTATTGCCATTTATCAAGCGACGTCTACTTGGAAGTGAGAGCCACATTTGATCTATAGTAATTTTTTTGTGTTAAGTATTGGTAAGTATAATATATTTTGTAATTACAAAACGTAAAAATACGATTTTGACAGACATTTTGACTATTCAGTATTTTGTCAGTTCCTTACTACTGTCAAAATATCTGTCAAGAAGGTTACGTTTCGTAACCATAAAAATATTATACATACGAAGACTCGACAGAAAAAAATTACTGTAGTTACAATGTGGTCGTCACTTCCAACTGAGCCGCGCCGGGTAGCCGCGCGGACTTTGCGGCTTGCCACGGTTTTCGCTCTTAAAAATTGTGATTCTAATGCGGACCCTATTTCTTCTTCTATCACATCAGACAGATCTTCTCTCTCATAGAGGCCTTCAACGTACTCTTTCCACCCATTCACTCTCTCATTTGCATTAAAAAGTGGAATTCCCGTCGCACTCCTAATGTTACCACCCTTGCTCTTAATTTCACCGAAGGTTATTTTGACTTTCCTACATGCTGAGTCATTCTTTCGACAATCATTTCTTTTTCGATTTCTTTACATTTGTCATGCAGACATTTCATCTTAACTTCCCTGCACTTCCTATTTATTGAATTCATCAGCGACTTGTATTCCTGTATTCCTGAATTTCCCTTGACATTTTCGTACTTACCCTTTTCATCGATCAACTGAAGTATTTCTTCTGTTAGCCATGGTTTCTTCGCAGTTACCTTCTTTGCAAATATCTTTTTCTTTCCAACATCTGTCGTTGCCCTTTTTAGAGATGTCCATTCCTCTTCAACCGTTCCACCTACTGAGCTATTCCTTATTGCTGTATCTATAACCATAGAGGACTTCAAGCGTGTCTCGTCATTCCTTAGAAGTTTCGTATCCGACTTCTTTAAGTATTGTTTCTTCCTGACTAATCTCTTAAACTTCGGCCTACTCTTCATCACTACTACATTGTGATCTGAGTCTATATCTGCTCCTGGGTTGGCCTTACTATCCTGTATCTGCTTTCGGAATCCCTAGCTGACCATGATGTAATCTAACTGAAATCTTCCCGTATCACCCGGTCTTTTCCAAGTATACCTCCTCCTCTTGTGATTCTTGAACAGAATGTTAGCTGTTACTAGCTGAAATTTATTACAGAACTCTATTAGTCTTTCTCCTCTCTCATTCCCAGACCAAGCCCATATTCTCCTGTGATTTCTTCTTCTACTCCTTCCCATGCATCTGCATTCCAGTCCCCCATGACTATAGATTTTCATCCCCCTTTATCCACTGTATTACCTTTTCAATATCCTCTTATACTTTCTCTATCTCTTCATCTTCAGCTTGCGACGCCGGCATGTATACCTGAACTAACGTTGTCGGTGTTGGTTTGCTGTCGATTCTGATAAGAACAACCCTATCACTGAACTGTTCACTGTAACACACTCTCTGCCCCATCTTTCTATTCATAACGAATCCTACTCCCGTAACAACATTTTCTGCTGTTGTTGATGTTACCCTACACTCATATTATGACTTCGCTTTACTGACCCCCTACTATATCTAGATTGAGCCTTTGCATTTCCCTTTTCAGATTTTCTAGTTTCCCTACCACGTTGAAACTTCAGACATTCCACGCTCCGACTCGTAGAACATTATACTTCCATTGGTTACTGAATATTTTCTTCATGGTCACCTCCCCCTTGGCAGGCCCCTCCCAGGGACCCAAATGGGGGATTATTCTGGAATATTTTACCAATGGGAAGATCATCGTGGCACTTTCAACTGCAGACCACATGCCCTAGGGATACGCGTTTTGTGTCTTTAATTCAGTGGTTTCAGTTTCCTCCTGCATCTTCATGCCGTTGATCATTGCTGATTGTTTCGCGTTTAGGGCAAGGACAAGAGAGTGCGATGAATCTCTATCTGCTCCTCCACCCTCTTTGACAAGGCCGTTGGCAGAATGAGGATGACTTCTCGTGCCGGAAGACTTCGACTACCAGTTCTGATTATTAATCGAAGTTTAAACGGTGGTGGGTTTCGAATCGGGGCCCGAGAACGTTTTGATTCCTAAACAAAGACGCTAACCATAGACCACGGGGAAGCAAACACCTGCTGATGACGAGCAGCTGCCTCTAAGAATTTTTATAGGATTTACGTAAAGTGATCTGGTGGCAGACACGAGAGCCGTACATTCAAAAGTTTCACCTAGAAGACCTGAAGTGTCAATATGTTTGTACTGTACAGTTACCAGTGTATCTTGACTTAATTCAATCTGATACGAAGGGATACCAGCGTCTAATGTGACTAAATTGTTCAGTGTAGAGATTGCAAAATTATGTAAAATAATCATTTAATTATTAGGTAGTAATTTGCAACAGATCGTTTGACTAAAATGAAGTGAAACAGCTTTTAACTACATGACAGGCGCAAATACTAAGATATTTTACTGAACTGCTCAACCAGACAGTAATAGCTTGAAGCTCTAATTTTAATAAACGCTTTAGTGAGTAGTGAAAAACACAATACAGCTTGCTGTGTTGCCACACAAATCTTCTTCTTTTGCTTCCGCCTTTTCTCCGAATTGTTACAATCGGATTTCACAGGGTTAGTTTCAGGGAGTGGCCGGATGCTCTTTCTGCCGCCACCCCTTACACCCCCCCCCCTTACCCCCCCCCCCCCCCCCCCCCGGGACGGAATCAGTGGACCCCAGCTGCCTGCGTCGAATGTAATTCACGAAATAATGCGAACGTGTTTCAAATGTCTACGAGTCGTGTAACTGAGGCGGGATATGGGGACCTGCCCGGTATTCACCTATAGGAATGTGGGAAACCGCTTAAAAACCACATTCAGACTGGCCGGGACACCGGCCCTCGTCGATAATACGCCAGACGGATTCGATCCGGGGCCGGCGCGCTTACCTGAGTCCAGGAAGCAGCACATTAGCACTCTCGGCTAATTGCCACACAGATCTAAGTACAATATTTTATTTAAACTACTCCGTAATTTACTGTTATTATGTGCGACGATTCTAGTCTTTTGTCTGTCTAACTGTGCGTCTGTTTCTGTCCACGATAATGGTCCGCAGCTCGTGGTCGTGCGGTAGCGTTCTCGCTTCCCACGCCCGGGTTCTCGGGTTCGATTCCCGGCGGGGTAAGGGATTTTCTCTGCCTCGTGATGACTGGGTGTTGTGTGATGTCCTTAGGTTAGTTAGGTTTAAGTAGTTCTAAGTTCTAGGGGACTGATGACCATAGATGTTAAGTTCCATAGTGCTCAGAGCCATTTGAACCATTTTGAACCACGATAATGAAGGTGTAGCTGATCTTCCGTTTCACCAATGTTTCCCTTTATTACTGCATTATAGAACATTCGTTTCTTGCCTGTTTGTGACTTGTATACATATTTTCGTCAATCATCTTAAGATGTTAATTGGTATTATTACTGTTTTGGTTCTTTACCAAAATACCGATAGCCAAGGATATAAATTCTCGAGTGCAAAGGAGAATCCAACAGCTCTAGAACCTATCTCTACTGCTCAATCCCATTAACATCAACATATTTACACCCTAAAACATTCGGTGTAATGAGTACTTTTGTGACCTAATACCCTGTATACGACGAAACATATATAGGCAGTCGAAACAAATTCACTACACTGCAGCGTGTGGGCTAGAGCCCTACTCGTTTTCTCTACGCAGTAGAGAACTTACAAGCACGCGGCACACTTCCCGAGTAATTAGACCCTATGTTTACGACTTCTATCAGTATTGATCACGATAAATTACGACTTGAAGTAAACTATTGCCAATCGGTACACTATTGAAAAAAATTGGCTCTGGAATACCAAAATATCAACATACACGTATTACCAGCGTGACAAATGGCCCCTATTTAGCTGTTTTGCCGCGTTTAAAATATTTTCAATGTTTTAGTAGCTTTAGATTTCAGTAAAAACTAGAGCATTTCACGAATTCCATTGTCATTAACATCTTCAGCAACCAGTAGTGACAACTATTGCATTTGCCGGCCGGAGTGGCCGTGCAGTTATAGGCGCTACAGTCTGGAACCGCGTGACCGCTACGGTCGCAGGTTCGAATCCTGCCTCGGGCATGGATGTGTGTGATGTCCTTAGGTTAGTTAGGTTTAAGTAGTTCTAAGTTCTAGGGGACTGATGACCACAGTAGTTAAGCCCCATAGTGCTCAGAGCCATTTGAACCATTTGAACTATTGCATTTCTCTGTCGTAACGAATACTGAGTTTGTCAGTAGCTGATACACGTCATCGTGAGTTTTCAGTCAAATCTGACGCCACACGAAGTCTGAGTATACTTCATACACGGATGTCGTCACAACTATTTAATTTCTGAAATTATTTACGATTCTCACAATAACCTACGCAGTTTATTTGTGTATTAGTACCACACACAGCTGAAGCTGAGGTTCGGTAGAGGAAGTGCACTGTAAGACATAAAGAAGAGAGCGGAGGAGCGGACAAAGGTTCGGCGCATTCTCGTGCCCTTGGGGTGGGAAAATGTCCCTAAAGGTGGAAGAATCAGCAATCATCAACGGCATGAGGATGCAGAAGGCAATGGAAAACACCTCATCAGAAAACATGTGGCCTGTAATTGAAAAGTGTCATGATGATCTCTCTATTGACAAATGACTCCGAATTAGTCCCCCATTCGGATCTCCACGACGGATCTGCCGACGGGGAGGTGACGATTGAATAACAAACGAAAGGATAACGTTCTACGAGTAGAGACGTGGAATGTCAGAAGTTTGAACGTGGTAGGGAAGCTAGAAAATCTGAAAAGGGAAATGCCAAGGCTCAGTCTACATATGCGGGGTGTCAGTGAAGTGAAGTGGAAAGAAGAATTTCTGGTCAGATGAGTACAGGGTAATATCAGCAGAAACAGAAAATGGTATAATGGGAGTAGGGTCCGTTATGAACAGAAAGGTAGGACTGAGAGTGCGTTACTGTGAACAGTTCAGTGATGGGTGGTTCTCACCATAATCTAGAACAAACCAGCACAACGGACGGCAGTTCAGGTATACATCCCGACGATGCAAGCCGAAGATGAAGAGACAGATAAAATGTATGAGGATACTGAGCGGGTAATCCAGAACGTAAAGGGAGACGAAATATAATAGTCGTGGGGGATTGGAGAGCGGCTGTATGGAAGGAGCAGAGGAAAGGGTTACGGGAGAATATGGGCTTGGTCTAGGAATGAGAGAGAGAAAGAATAATTAAGTTCTGGAAAAAACTTCAGCTAGTAATAACGAGTACTCCGTGCAATAATCATAAGAGAAGGAGGTACACTTCGAAAAGGCCGGGAGATAAGGAAAGATTTCAGTTATATTACATCAGAGTCAGGCGGAGATTCCGAAATCAGTTGCTGGATTGTAAGGCGTACCCAGGTGAAGATATAGACTCCAATCAAAATTTTGTAGTGACGAAGAGCTGACTCAAGTTCATGAGACTAGTTAGGATGAATTAAAGCGCAAAGAAGAGAGTTACGGAAGTCCTAAGGAGTGAAGAGGCACGTTTGAAGTTCTCTGGGGCTATAGATACTGCGATAAGAAATAGATTGGTAGGCAGTTAAGTTGAAGAGAAATAGGCATTTCTAAAAAGGGCAATGACAGAAGGTGGATGGAAAGCCGTCGGTACAAAGAAGATAACTGCGAAGAAACCTTGGCTAGCAGAAGAGATACTTCCGTTGATCGATGAAAGAAGGATGTACAAAAAACATTCAGGGGAATTCAGTAATACAGAAATGCAAATAATTTAGAATGGAATAAATAAGAATTGTAGGCAATCTGAGGCGAAATGGCTGCATGAGAAATGTGAAGAAATCGAAAAAGAAATGGTTTTCGGAACGACTGAATCATCATATACGAAAACCAAAACAACCTTAGCTGAAACCAAAAGTAAGGGCTGTAACATTAAGAGAGCAACGGGAATCACACTGTTAAAAGCAGAGGAGAGAGCAGATAGATGGAAAGAGTACATTGAAGACGTCTATGAGAGGAGGACTTGTCTCATGACGTGGTATAAGAAGAAAGATGGAACGACATAGAAGAGATAGTGGATCCAGTATTAGGATTTTAAAGACCTCTGCAAGATTTAAGATCAAATAAGGCAGATGAGTTAGATAATATTCCATCAGAATTTCTAAAATAATTTGGGGGAAGTGGCGACAAAACGACTATTCACGCTGGTGTGTGGAACATATTTCTGGCGATACATCATCTGACTTTCAGAAAAACATCTCCGCACAATTTCGAAGCTTGCAAGAGTCAAAAAGTGCGAGATTTATCGCACAGTCAGCTTAACAGCTTATGCGTCCATGTTGCTGACGAGAATAATATACGGTAGAATGAAAAAGGAAATTGAGGATTTGTTAGATGACGATCATTTTGGCTTTAGGATAGGTCAAGCTACGAGACAGACAATTCTGTCATTGCGGTTGATAATGAAAGCGAGACTAAAGAAAAATCAAGACCAAATCATAGGATTTTTCGATCTGGGAATAGTTTTCGACGATGTTAAATGGTGCAAGATATTCGAAATTCTTAGAAAAATAGGGATAAGCTATAGCGAAAGAGGGGTAATACTCGTATGCCACCGGCCAAAAAACAGTATGAACAATACGACCAGAGCACGAAGTGCTCGAATTAAAAAGGGGTAAAGCAGGAATGTAGACTTTCGCCCCTACTGTTCAATCTATACATCTTAGATGCAATGGAGGAAATAAAAAAAGGTTCAAGAGTGGAATTAAAACACAAGGTGAAAGGATATCAATGACAAGATTCGGATGACATTGCTATCCTCAGTGAAAGAAGTACAGGGTCTGCTGAAGGGAATGAACACTCAAATTAGGGCAGAATATGGATTGAGAATAAATCGAAGAAAGACAAAAGTAAGGAGAAGAGCAGGAATGAGAACAGTGAGGATCTAAACATCAGGGTTGGTTATCACGAAATAGATGAAGTTAAGGAATTCCCTGTGCGGCTGGTCCTGGCGCAGGTTCGAGTTCTCCCTCGGGCATGGGTGTGTGTGTTTGTCCTTAGGAAGATTTAGGTTAAATAGTATGTAAGCTTAGGGACTGATGACCTTAGTAGTTAAGTCCCATAAGATTAAAAAAAAATGAAATTCCGTTACGTAGGTAACAAAATAACCCATGACGGATGGATCAAGGAGGACATAAAAAGCAGTCAAGCACTGGCAGAAACAGGATTCCTGGCCAAAAGAACTCTGTTGGTATCAAACATAGACCTTAATTCGACGAAGAAATTTCTGAGAATGTATATTTGAAGCACAACATTGTATGGTAGTGAAACATGGACTGTGGGAAAACCGGAGGAGACTCTAAGCATTTGAGATGTGGTACTGCATAGGAAAATTAAGTGGACTGATAAGTTGAGGAATGAGGAGTTTCTCCACAGAATCGCCAAGGAAAGTTATGTATGGGTAATACTGACAAGAAGTAAGGAGAGGGAGGTAGCATGCGTGTTAACGCTTCCTGGAATAACTTCCATGGTACTAGAGAGAGCCGTAGAGGGTGGAAATTGTACAGGAAGACAGAAATTGGAATACAACCAGCAAATAATTAGGTCGTAGGTTGCAAGTGTTACTCTGATATAAAAAGTTTGGCACAGGAGAGAAATTCGTGGCGGGCTGCGTCAAACCAGTCAAAAGGCTTTTTTAAATAATGTCATGAAGCTAATTTAAAAGTATTAATTTCTTGGTTGACCCCCAGAACAAAATTTGCTCTGCTGTCTATTGACAGTGAACGTGTTGCGCCTCGACCTACCACACTCATTCTGACAACAAAAGCATATCGTCAACTCGCTAGCTTGTGTGTACGTTTCGCGCGTTATTCCTGGAAAATATACTCGTAGATATGTTTTGTCAACGTTTCACGACATGGTGTGAACCTTGCCCTCTGCAAATACAAAAACAAAACAAAAAAAAAAAAGAATATGTGCTTTTCTTCTATGCCCTGAACGTTAGTGCTTGTCGGAGGAAATATTTAAAAAGTTAAATTTGGTTCTCATTGTCGAACATCGAATTCTAGTGCAGAATATGCTTCTGCATGTTGATTTCTTCTCATTTTCAATGGCGTATTAGGCAACGAATTACCATGAAAAGTGTGGTTATATCTTCTTTCCAAACTCACTTCTTCTGAGTAAGTATTGTGTGGACTGTTAGTATCAGAATGTGTTCACAGTTATTTCTAGACCGTCTTGCATCACGGATTTTAATTTCATTTACTGAACGTTTAGTGTCCGAACGTATTTACCATAAGGTTAATGCGACTCTTCTATATTTTACTTGAAGAACTGTTGTTGAAATGCACTTTTTTACCGTATTCCAAGCTTTACACAGCGATAAAAGGTTTCTACACATAGCTTTCTAATCTTCTTCATCACGAGCTATCATATATTTTGTTCCGCAGTACATCTAATCTCCTTGGTGCAGTGGCCCTTTTGTTACTGATTAATAAGTCTCGTGTAATCCTCCGTTTGAGTTTTACTGTATTATTTTATCTGTTAATGCAAGCAGTGAGTTGTTTGTCATATGTAACTGATCATTCAACAGGATTTTCTTTTCTACTTTTGTTTTTTGTATGTGATGATTTTCTTGTAGGATTAGGAGATTTTTTTGTTGTTGTTTCTAATTATTTTCACGTCTCTAGAGGTTGGTTTGTGATTGTGTCCTCTTAGGTGTTCTGGAAATGGGGAGTGGTTTGCCCCATATTTCCAGGTTCTCTTGTGTTCTTTGTATCTGGCATCAAACATTATGCCTTGTTTGCGTATCTGCTATCACAACTGTTACTCTGTAATTCATACGTACCTGCCTTCTGTTATATATCTATATCTTTTGTCAGTGTTGGGGTGTATTTTTGGATAGAATTCTCTTTTGTGATGCTCTGTTACGAATATTTAATAATGTTTTATTTTAGTGCGTTGCAGGTTTTCGCGACTGAAGCGTAACGACAATGGTGTGTGGAATGCTTTATTCGGACCATATCGTTTACAGGTTCAAATGAACTTCCAAATACGACCTAAGAAGCACCCATCCTTGTGGACGTTGATACGCCAGTGGTACAGGAATTTTATGCAGACAGGAAGCGATGATGTAAAGCAGCGTAATGGATGACATGTTACAAGTGAAGCCGACACAGAAAGGATACAATTGGCTTTCCAACGTTCCCCGCAGAGGTTTGCTCGGAGGCGTCGCAGGAGCTGCAAATCCTTTGGCGCCAGGTCATTCGGAAAAGTTTACAGATGTAGCTGTACTAATTCCAACTGTTGCACGCATTGAAATCAGGCGACAAGCCACAACATATGCAATTCGCTGTGGACCGTTTTGAGGAGGATGGAATTTTCTAAACAGTCTAGCATTTACTGAAACGTTAAATGTCACATGTGTGATAAGATAAACACACACAATGTTCACGTCTGAGGCACTACCAATTCGCGAATTGTGACGGCAGAGGTAAGTGACAGTCCGAAAATGAATTGTTTAGTGGTTGATTGCAATGTGGACTATTCTTTTCTCATAAAATAACAACTAATTCTAATAATTACCTTGATACATTGCAGCTGTTTGCTTTACCAGAACTGGCTCACCGCCAAGACAGATTTCCAACAAGATGGTGCACAATCACATTCGACACAGACTATGAGAGATGTTCTGCACGAAGACAGTACGTGGAGGACGCTAACATATTCCTTATAAAGCATAAGACTGCTTGTAATTTTGGTTCTTGAGAGTTATTAGACGCTTTGTATTTCAAATTCTATGAAACCTAGCAAAATGTTTGTCCAGTGGCACCATATAAGGAAATTGGTAGGATGCGATGTAAAATTGGGTAATTACCATGATAGACCGTAAAACTGGCAAAAAATTGGTAGGATAGGCCATTAAAATGGCAAATCTGGTACGATAGCCAGAAAAATGGCAAATTGGTAGACACTGGAGCAGTAGTCTAACAGAACCTAACACACACAGGAAACATCACGAAGCAACCAATTATGTAACTCGATCTTTATCAATAGCGTCAACACAGCTCTCAACAACTCAATAAATGTACTCAGTTTTTATAGCAGGGAAACACAAATTCTACTTCGTGTGAGTTATATTCGACGGATGTTGTCTTGTAGTATTGAATTTATCTGCTGACATGTAGTTCCAAGAGTGGTCTCAAGACTGTTTTATAGCATGCAAACCTGTTAGCCATATGTATGAGTGATAATGTAACAGTTCCTGCTGCGTGGCTGCACTGAAGTTGAACTGTTGAGTTGTATAGTTTAAGTGACTGTTTATAGCATTCAGCCTGTTAGTCAATGTGTATGGGTGATACCAATGGAAACTGTGCAGCAGGGTAACAGACATTACAACTAAGAGTGGACACACCTTGTGTTAACGTGCACCAATTGCTGCCTTCGATCAGAGAGTGTGCTTCTCATTACGTGAATTTTAGGTGTCAGCTTCTGAATCATAAAACTATTCTGTATCATCAGAAGATGGCAGTATGTTTTAAGTAGCAAATCACAAAAAGTACCCTCATTTGCAGATAGTAAAAAAAATGAAACTGTAACATATTATCTCATGGCGTCTGGATTTAATTTTGTAACCTGAATTTATTGTTTACAGGAGCTGAAGGGAAAAATTAAATAAACAGGTACCTTAAGAGCAATTTTTATTCTCTAAATACCATCCCATCATTACTCAACATAAGTCATCGTCAAACATTTACTTTCAGGAATATCGAAACATTTCTTCATATTTTTGGGTGATGGACATTAATGGGGTTGAAT
Source organism: Schistocerca serialis cubense (assembly GCF_023864345.2). Classification (NCBI taxonomy): domain Eukaryota; kingdom Metazoa; phylum Arthropoda; class Insecta; order Orthoptera; family Acrididae; genus Schistocerca; species Schistocerca serialis. The sequence continues at coordinate 626,454,604 of NC_064642.1, read as the reverse complement.
TTTAACTATATTGACAGAATACACATGCAGTCTACATCTACATCTACATACATACTCCGCAATCCACCATACGGTGCGTGGCGGAGGGTACCTCGTACCACAACTAGCATCTTCTCTCCCTGTTCCACTCCCAAACAGAACGAGGGAAAAATGACTGCCTATATGCCTCTGTACGAGCACTAATCTCTCTTATCTTATCTTTGTGGTCTTTCCGCGAAATATAAGTTGGCGGCAATAAAATTGTACTGCAGTCAGTCTCAAATGCTGGTTCTCTAAATTTCCTCGTAGCGATTCACGAAAAAAACGCCTCCTTTCCTCCAGAATCTCCCACCCGAGTTCCTGAAGCATTTCCGTAACACTCGCGTGATGATCAAACCTACCAGTAACAAATCCAGCAGCCCGCCTCTGAATTGCTTCTATGTCCTCCCTCAATCTGACCTGATAGGGATCCCAAACGCTCGAGCAGTACTCAAGAATAGGTCGTATTAGTGTTTTATAAGCGGTCTCCTTTACGGATGAACCACATCTTCCCAAAATTCTACCGAAGACGACTATCCACCTTCCCCACAACTGCCATTACATGCTTGTCCCACTTCATATCGCTCTGCAATGTTACCCCCAAATATTTAATTGACGTAGCTGTGTCAAGCGCTACACTACTAATGGAGTATTCAAATATTACGGGATTCTTTTTCCTATTCATCTGCATTAATTTACATTTATCTATATTTAGAGTTAGCTGCCATTCTTTACACCAATCACAAATCCTGTCCAAGTCATCTTGTATCCTCCTACAGTCACTCAACGACGACACATTCCGGACACACCACAGCGTCATCAGCAAACAGCCGCACATTGCTATCCACCCGATCCAAAAGATCATTTATGTAGATAGAAAACAACAGCGGACCTACCACACTTCCCTGGAGCACTCCAGATGATACCCTCACCTCCGATGAACACACACCATCGAGGACAACGTACTGGGTTCTATTACTTAAGAAGTAGTAATTTTACTTTAACATCATGCACTTCTACAGAGCTCCCGCAGCAAATTTCTCATACTTCGAAATTGCACTCCATCCATCCCCCATTCACGATGGCGGTGATATGGTGAGAAACAAGAACTTGTCTCCTTCCTTTACTATAGCGGCGTGATGAATGTGGCATCTGGTACTACTGTGAGAGAAAACGATATCTTGCTTGCTATCTACGAGAATAGCAGCTGTTTCTTTTAACACAAGACTGTTTACATCACTTTTAAATCCTTGCAGATCTATGAATAACGTCCTGATTCTGTAAAGATGATGAGGATAGAATTTAATGTTAGGATGCAGTTCACTACGCAATGAAGCACCAATAAGATGTTTGCTATAGTGAATCCTCTTACCTATGAAGTGTTTGCGGAGCATTACTTCCTGCAAACGCCTACAAAAAATGTTAATATAATGTTAACTGTTGAGATTAACCGTTATGTACACACAAAGGCATGGACTGTGGTGGAAGTGGAATGGAGGGAGTGCTTAAGACTTCTACACGAACCCTCATAGGTCCGCTGACGAGCGAGAGATAAGACTTGGCTTTCATCACTATATAGCTAAATAGAGTGGTATACTTAATGCGTTGGCAAGCGCTAGGAAAGAGTGTTATTAACACGTCATTACTGGGAACATTCTGAAATCAACTGCATCCTGCGTCCTCTCCCAGGTGCTAGCGTAAGGCTACGGCCACACTTGCGTTTTTTGAAGCTGGACGCTTAGCATCTAAAGAAGCAGCTTCAAAAGCCGCCTGGTCGTGGCCACATTCGACCGTATATATAGCTTCTTTCAGCGCAACGCATCCTAGCGACCAAAGACGTGAATGTGGCCATATATGACTCAGTAGCGATTCAGACCTGCCTGGGTGACATCGCAGCATTGAAAAATGAATGTATTAAGTAAATAATCCGTAACAATAATATGTGCTGCATTGTTACTGATTCGACGGAGGCGACATAGACAAAAAAGACGTTTTTGGACTCATCCAATAATTGAAGACAGATCAGAGAGGGTAACATTCAAACTGCTACACAACAAACTTAAGGAAAACCCTGAAAATTTTTTTGAGTGCTACTGGATGTTTTAAGTCATACGAAACTCTGCTGTCGAATGCTATTACTGGAAGAAACAGTCGACTACGTGATTGTATAAGCGCTGAAGAAGAACTATAAATTATTCTGAGGTAACTGAAGTTTCATTGCTTATTGTATTATTTGATTACAATGCACAAAAGGACAGGATTGAATCTTCTCACTTTTCCTCGAAGATCATTGCAAGTGTGCTTCTTGTTGGTCAGTTTCAGATGTAATTCTGGACGGCTGTGCATGTTCGCTATCAAGTTCAATTTTTTCCATCTCACACATCGAAAAAACTGTAATGAAACACTTGACTACACACACTACTTTGTGTGCAAAGTTACTACTGAGTTCACGTGGGAACGCAAACTGAGAAGTGTCTCTTGACGAAGGGAATGGGCCCCTGAGCATCCGACTAGCGTCTGACCTTGAGGATGCACCTTCCCGTTGGACGTTGGCAGAAAAAGACGCTATGTGTGGCCACTACCGGCCTTCTCCAACCTGCCTGTAACTGTGGCATCTTTTGACGCTGAGCGTCCAGCTTTAAAAAACGCAATTGGGCTGTAGTCTTAGTCGTCTTGGCGTCTTCCTATTGGGCGGCACCTCCGTAGTGTGCGTATGCCTGTGCTCGTGTCGGCCTCTCTTTCATTTGCAGCACGGTGGTCGTAAGTTCTGACAGGCATAAGTGATGTATGCGCATGATGTATGCGCACTAGGCCCTGTCGACTGCTCATACCTCTGTCCACATCGATCGGGTGCTGCAGAGAGAGAGAGAGAGAGAGAGAGAGAAGCAGCCACCGGCGTCTGTCTTGGTCATAGTTACGACACACCTCGTGTCAACAAGTGGCTGGCAGTATCTCCCGAGCTGGCAACCAGGTAAGTGTGGACTGTTAAAGTACCATTGCAGCAAAAATCAACTCTGACAAACAAAAACATGTAACTGTTGTTAAGTGTGGTAAACTTTGTTGTGAGTTTACCAAACTTACAACTGTTGAAAAATGTTGAAATCAGTTTCAAACTCTTGTAAACACACGTTCGGCGTTTGTATTTTTTGTTACAGAAAAGCAATAGAAATGGATTCTGACTGTTAAGATTTGACGTTTGTCACAGTGGGAGATGATGGTTTTGTTCTTCAAGAGTACATGATGAAATCATATACATGATCACAAGAGAAAGGCAGCCAGGAAAGAATATCTCGAGCTAGAAGAATGGTAGAGAATTTTTTTGGAATACTGTAAGCAGTTTTTCGGTGTCTTAAAACAACTACGCAGTTAAGTCCTGAAAAAGCAATATTAGTGAATTTTGCAACTGTGCCTTTGCACAGTTTTCTTAGGAGTACAGAAAGTTCCACAGTTTACTCACCACCTGGCAGTTTTGATGTGGATGGTCCAGAAACAGGCAGGGTTTCAGATGGCAGTTGGAGGATGTCGACAGTTGGAGGTAGTCTGCGCAAAAAAAAATGCCTTCAGAGAAAGGGAGGCAATGCAGAAGAACCGCAAAGAATATAAGGGATGAATTTGTAATCTACTTTGTATCGGATGTTGGCAAAGTGAAGTGGAAAAAATAAATAAATATCGAGTGAAAAGACAAATGTAATTAAAAACTTCCGAACAAAACACATATAGCTTTAGTTATTAACTATGTAAGCCAATAATTTGCAAACTACTTTGTAACAGATTTTGACAAAATGATATGACAAGAGAAATAAATAAATTTCCGGCGAAAATCCAGTTGTAATTACACAATTTCTGACCAAAAGTCTTACAGCTTCAGTTACGCTAGTGAATGACATTTTACTTACAATTGTAAATATTTTTCTCCCTGGTTTGTTCACGCCTTCCATATACTTCATATGCTCGTAAAATATCCATTTCGGAACGTAGAGCTCAGTTGTACCAGACCCACTTCTAGTTTTGACCATTTTACAATGCTCACGATTGTACTATGTTTTCATATTTGTGCATTTCCTTTCACACTCCACAAGCAGTACACCAATTTTATCCGAAACATGTTTCATCACATGTTTCCTTTTATATCTGTCTTTATACGCAGAATCGGAAGGATCCTACAGAGGTTTCCTCAATTTCTAACAAAAACTGAATTGTTGGATCTGCCGTGAGCTGCCATTGTCGAACTACAAACTCGAGATAAAACTTCCTTCAAGTATCAAACAACTTACGGGAATTCAGCCAGGTAATATCTACAGCGACCGCCAATATTTCGGTCGGAGTACACCCCGCCATTTTCACGACACAAACTGCACGTTCGCTGTAAATATTACCTGGCTGAATTCCCCCATGTTGTTTGAAAATTGTATACGTCAGGAGAAACGTAGTTCTCTCAACTAGTTGTTCAGACCTGCGACTTCAAACTGTTGAAAACTAAATCAAACTTGGAGTTGAAAACAGTTGTCAATCAAGTTTGTTGGAGTTGGTTTTCATTGTGAAGGTACCTTTACATATAGCTACCCACCATCTCCTCCTTTTCAATTTGTTTTAAATAAAGTGGTTGTCTATCCCGTTCCCAACCTATGATGGTATAGGTAATTGTTTTGACAGTATAAATTTAGTGAGATGTTGGAATTGGATTTTTTTCCATCATTTATTGCACTAGAGGTAGCAGTATGGCTACGCCATACGCACTGATAACGTGGGGATAATGTGCACTTGGTACGTATTTGCTGCACAGTGTTTATTGTTCATTGTGGCTGGCTCTAAGCACTATGGGACTTAACATCTTAGGTCATCAGTCCCCTAGAACTTAGAACTACTTAAACCTAACTAACCTAAGGACATCACACACATCCATGCCCGAGGCAGGATTCGAACCTGCGACCGTAGCGGTCGCACGGTTCCAGACTGTAGCGCCTAGAACCGCTCAGCCACTCCGTCCGGCTTATTGTTCATTGTGGGAAGAACGTTTAGTTATTAACGCCATTTAGTAGAATCTGCCATTACATCATTAATTTGTAATATTTAACCACACGCTGTTATGTCAATGTGCCTCACCTCATAAATTATGGTAATACACTGCTGGAAAAAATAGTGCATTCTCTTAGAGGGTTTCAATTCACTCAAGGTTTAACTGTGCATATGGAGTACATGAAATGATTATATTTACGGATCAATAGAACAAGCGGTAGTACGGTAGCAGATATCGACCGTTGCTGAAACACCGGATACCGTGCTGGAATACTTATGCCACGTCTGCTCGACCTGTTCACATAGTTCTGTCGAAATTGTTGGATGACAAGTCGCACGAGTCACTTCTCGTCCCATCATATCCCACAAGTACTCGACTGGAGACCAGTCTGAAGATCGTGCTGGCCAGGAAGTTGATGCACACCTTGCAGAGCACGCTGAGTTTCACGGACAGTGTGTGGTGAAACACATAGCTTTCCTGTTGCAAGAACGCCAAAAGAACGGTTTTAACAACATTCTACATGTACTGAGCGCTGGTTAGCGTCCATTGCAGAGATACTAAATGTGAACGAGAGTTGTAGCTTATTGCACCCCAGACCATAAGGCCAATGTGTCTTGGACGATTGCACTGTACGACACAAACCTCACCAGGTCTACGTCTTACGCGCAGACGATCATCACTTGCATGCAGAAAGAATCTATTTTCATCGCTGAAGACGACGGCGCGCCATTCCACCTTCCAAGTTATCCTCTGACGGCACCAGTCGATCCGTGCACGTTGACACTATGGCGTGAATGGAAGAAGGGCTAGAGTTGCCGTAGTTCCACTGCCAATAACCGATTCGCAGCCATTCATGTTGACACGTCTGGGCTCACAAACTCTCTTATACGTGCTGTGGTAGTTGTACGATCTCCTGCTGCCGCCCTCACAATACAACGATCTCGGCAGGTGTCTGTGTTGCCTCGACGTCCACAACCTCGTAACCTCGTCTACGGGTGTGAGAATGTTCACCTGACCACTGATACCAGCATCGTAGCATAACTGACGTAGCACGTCCAATTTGTATGGCAGTTCTCCTAAAGGAACATCCCGCTATTCTAAAGGCTGCAATTTGACCAGTTTCAAACTCTCTCAGTTGGCTGTAGGAAGCGCGAATGTGTCTCCGTGGCATGGTGGCCCGCTTGCTTCACACGTTTGCACAACGCTGAGCCTTCTGGCTGTCACCATTCCCTATTAAAGGGTAGACACAAATGGCGCTCTCTATCTGTTGCTGAACGACGTCGAAACCGTTGATAAAAATCAACATCGTCTTTCCAGTTGTATTAATTTTTCCAGTTTTACCCCTCCATACTCGCCGGGAATACTAATAACTGCAAGCAAGTACTGTAGTCTAAGCATAGATTACAGACAGATGACAGCAACTCTGTCACAAGCCTTATAAATCTAGTCATTCGTAGAATAAGCTGGCTTCTGTGATCATCATATCGCTTCCGTTTATGAGTGTTAACATTAGAGTACATAATGACACTACTGCTAAAAATCGCGTTACTAATTCGAGGAAATTGCTGTCACACGCAATTCGCTTAGAAGACTAACATTTTCCGACATTTTGCGAAATGTGGCACAACGTCATATGTACTTACATATTTTAGACTGGAAATACCGGTATTTAAGTAAAAATCAGTGTAAAAAAGTAAATACAAATGTGACGTGCGTTGCTTATGACATTGTTTTTAACGCACTATGACTTGATCACGCAATCTTTTTAGGCGCCGAGCTGAACGTGCTGTTTCTATAACAGAGTTTTGCTCCACACCTCTTGCAGTCTCAGACAAATATTGCATGTCTGAATTGAGGGCACAGTGAAAACTGTAACTGGTCCTAGATTAGTCCATGAAAAAACTTTGTGTCAAGTGCATTGCACCACTCCTATCCACCTTAGAAGGAAACTGTTTCAGATTTTCCTCCAGGCAAACCTGATGGACACAGATGGAATGGCAATGACAGTGCAGAACAATCCCGAAGAATTTTGGGGGCGTGTTTTCCGATAGCTTGTTTGCTGAACTGTCTGGTACTTAAAATACGAAACTTGAAGCTGCCCAGCTAATTAAAGAATTAATTATAGCAGAGGTTGAAAATACCGCTTCAGTTGTAAATTACTTTATTTTCACACGACCGGTTTCGGACTGTTATAAGCCCATCCTCAGGTGTCGTAGCTGTGCTGTGCTCCCCGAGCGCCTAGTGTACCAGGCGCGGTGTGCTGCCTATGAGCGCAGAATAGAAACAGCACGTGACTTCAACTTGCCAGGTACAGTAGACTGCGAGTGTTATCAAAACTAGTGCCAGAGATAGAGATTCGTGTGACATTGTTCTGGATGTCTTGTCCGAAAATTACTTTGAGCACATAGTTAGAGAACCAGCTCGTGAGGATAACGTCTTAGACCTCCTGGTAACAAACAGACCTGAACTTATCGAATCAGTCAACGTATAGGGAGGTATCAGTGATCATAAGGCTGTGACAGCATCTATGACGATGGGTCTGACAAAAAATGTTAAGAAAGGTAGGAAGATTTTTTGGTTATCAAGAGTGACAGGATACAAATTTAAGAGTATCTGTGTGGTCAGCATCAAATATTCGATTAAGAGGACGAAGATGTGGAAAACAAATGGAAAAAACTGAAAGGAATGGTGCAATATCCCCTGGACAAGCTATTTTCCGCGTATGGTATTAAGAAATTGAAAGACCCACCACGGTTTAATAAGCGTGTCAGGAAACTGCTACATTCAAGAGAAGTAAAAACCTAGCTGACAAACAAAAACTGAACGAAGCGAAAATGAGCGTAAGGAGAGGAATGAGAGAAGCGTACAGTGACTTTGAAAGTAAAACTTGGTCAACCGATCTTAGCAAAAATCCTATGTAAAATCAATAAGTGGGTCAAAATATCTGTTCACTGATTCACTGACCATACTGGCACCAAAACGGAAGGTGACAGACAGAAGGCCGAAACACTGAATTCGGTCTGCCGAAATTGTTTCAGCGCGGAAGATCGTAACACGGTCCCTCCTTTCAATCGTCGTACGGAAGTCGAAATGGCAGATATTCAGATGACCGATTGCGGAATAGAAAAAAAGCTACAATCGCTTAGTAGCGGAAAGGCATCAGGTCCAGATGAGATACCTATAAGTTTCTACAAAGATTTTGCGAAAGCACTTGTTCCCCTTCTAGTAGTAATTTACGGTAGATCGCTTGAGCAACGAAGGGTACCTACCGACTGGAAGAAAGCGCAGATCATTCTCGTTTCTAGAAAGGACCGTAGGACAGTTGCACATAGCTATAGACCTATATCGTTGACGTCAATCTGTTGTAGAATTATGGAACATGTTTTATGCTCAAGTATTATGACGGTCTTGGAGAAGTGACATCTCTTCTATAAAAATCAACATGACTTCCGCAAACAGAGATCCTGCGAAACTCAGCTCGCTCTGTTCCCCCATGAGATCCACAGCGTCGTAGACAATGGCGCCCATGATGACGCCGTCTTCCTTGTATTCAGAAAGGTATTTGACACCGTCCCGCACTGCCGTTTAGTCAAAAAAATAAGAGACTATCGAGTATCGGAGTAGATTTGCGACTGGATTCAAACCATCCTTGCAGACAGAACTCAACATACCGCTCTTAACGGACAAAATCTGCAGATGTAAAGGTAATTTCCGGATTACCCCAAGGAAACATGATAGTATTTACAACATATATAAATAATCTAGCAGAAAGCGTCGAATGCTCTCTAAGGCCGTTCGCAGATGCCGTTGTCTGAAACAAAGCAGCAACGCCAAGAGATAGTAACCATTTGCAGAACGATCTCCAGAGAACTGATGAATGGTGCAGGCTGTGGCAGCTGACCCTGAACATAAAGAAATGTAACATATTGTGCACACACAGGAAAAGAAATCTACTACTGTGGAGCTATATTATTGATGACAAACCGCTGGAAACAGAATCTGCCGTAAAATATCTAGGAGTAACTATCCAGAGCGCTCTTATGATCACATAATACAAATAGTGGGAAAAAGTAGATGCCAGACTGAGGTTCATAGGAAGAACCTTAAGGAAATGTAATTGATCCTCGAAGGAAGTGCTTTATAAAGTGCTTGTTCGACCACTTCCTGAGTATTGTTCATCTATCTGGAATCCTTACCAGATAGGACTGGTAGAAGACTTAGAGAAGACCAAACGAAGAGCGGTACATTTCGTCACGGGATCATTTAGTCGACACAAGAGTGTTACGGAGACGCCCAACAAACTCCATTGGCAGACGTTACAAGAGAGGAGTTGTGCATCATGGAGAGATTTACTATTGAAATTTCAAGAGAGCGCTATCCGGGAAGAGTCTGACACCATATTACTTCCCCCTAGACACGTCTCACGTAATGACCATGAGGAGAAATTAAGAGAAATTAGAGCCAATACAGAGACTTACCGACAATCATTCTTCCCACGCACAGTTCGCGAGTGGAACAGGGTTGGATAACCTAATAGTGGTACAAAAAGTGCCCTCCTCCACACACTATTAGGTAGCTTTGCAGATTATCACGTAGATGTTAATGGTGTGTGTACAGCTCTATTTGCTCCGCTTTTCATGAAATGCTGCTCGGAAGTTCAGTACACTTACCGGTTAAAGTTTCTTCAGTTTCACAAATATTTTCGTATCCTGGATTTTTTGAAAGTATGCTCCGAACTTTATCCTTCACTATTTTTTGTACGTACTTAATAAATGGTTCAAATGGCTCTGAGCACTATGGGACTTAACATCTGTGGTCATCAGTCCCCTAGAACTACTTAAACCTAACTAACCTAAGGACATCACAAACATCCATGCCCGAGGCAGGATTTGAACCTGCGACCGTAACAGTCGCGCGGTTCCGGACTAAGCGCCTAGAACCGCTAGACCACCGCGGCCGGCCGTACTTAATAAACGACAAAGAGTAGAAGTGACTGTCTCCATAGAAACAACTAAAGCCAGAAGATGAGAAAATTAGCAATTATATATATGCAAGATTAGCTCCTATTTCTGATGTGTTCCGAACATTTTGGGCAGTTTGAACTGAGGCTGCACTTCTAGGATCAAAGGTAGAAACGAAGCTGTTAGCAGTTTCTAAGTGTTCGGTGTAGTAAATAAACGTAGACAACCAAGTTTGGTACTGTTGGCAGGGGAGTGCCAAGTGCTGTTACTTTGAAGGTTTGTTTCCTATAAAGTGCAATAAAAATCACTTCCTTCGCAGCAGACACCAACTTGTCAACAGGATGAAAATCTGCATGAAAAGTTTCATCGATGCGATGTAACCCATGAACAAGAGATGTCAAATGTATCACATTGGGAAATATAACTCTGAGAGCAGTACCAGCTTTTATCACGTGACTTGCTGCATCAGTCACAAACAGCGACATACGCTCGCGCTGAATGCCATTTGGCTACAGTAAATTCATGGAATCGAAAAAAAATGAGGAAACCGCGGAGCTTTGCAATTTCAAACTGCTCTGTTGCAAATAGATAAGGCGTAGATGGCACATTTTTGGTAACAGACCCAATCACAATATTTAAAATATACTGTCCCTCAGAGTCTTGTGTTTCGTTGATTTACACCCCAATAAAATTAGTCTGAATCCGATCGCTTATTATTTTAATGGGTTGGTCGTAGCACTGCTGTGTATAATTTTTACTTATTGTGGATTAGTCTGAGACTGTACTCTTTGTATACTACTCAATGAAATTTCTCAGAACAGGATTAGTTAATTTCCAGGGCGGAATATGTGCTGACAACAAGGTTTCGGACATAACACAAGAAAACCGCTAAAAACTACTTTTAAAACGTTCACCTAACAATATCTGGACGGTAGGAATTTTTTTGGATTTACTTCTTACGTTCTCTTTGTGTTTATTGTTGTCCACGTGCTGGACGATTTCGAAACTTTTTCGCTTCCAACTGCTTTTTCACACACATGGCAATAAAGTGTTTTTCCATCTTTCGTTATCATATCCCCTTCGAACTTCCTCTCTTGCTGTTGCAACCTAGACTGATTACTTATTTTCACTTCTGGCATCGCACTTAATTGTGAAGAACTTAAAACGCACCATCAAGCTTCTAGACAGTAGTCGCCGCTCACCACAAATATGAACTGATTTTCTGTAGACAGAACATGGAGTCAGCTGAAGATAGGTAATTTAGTGAACCTCTGAAAATGAGTCATTCGTCAGTTTAGTATTGTATTAATTTGAAATTTTATGAATATCATGAAATGGAATATTCTTACAAAATAGCTTACAAATTAAATAATAATGTTAAAGCTGTTGCTTGGCGTTGCACTGCAGCTCCAAAAGACAGTTACGACTAATCCCTTAAAACTCACGTCTGCGTGTCTTTGCAGGGAAACCGAGGAAGTCCCGTAAACAGGCCGCATACCGCGTGAGAATGCGCGAAGGGCAACTCCTAGCAAAGAATCGGGAATAAAGGAAAATCATAAACAAATACATAATAGTAAGCTTTCACAACAACCGAACAAATGAACACACTATTTAATATATACATATTTTTTAAAGAAAAATTATTTTCATTAAGAAACACGTAAAATTTGTAGCACAATTAAAGGTTTTCTAAAATATTATGATGATTCAGGAAACATTCAAAATATGCATTTATGTGCACTATAACCACGCCTAAAACGTAAAAAAAGAAGTAATTCGAACATATTATCCAAAGAGCATACTTCCCGAATGACAGAAGAAATACGCATTTACATGAAAATCTGATTCCTATTATAATTACATTCATACTGTCAATCTGGTTGTGCTATTATCTGCTTAGGGTAGTATTTCGGGCTAACATTTATTTTCTGTAGTTGTAAGCCCAGTCAGGTTAGTTCCGCGAGATCGATTGCTTAGGCATAACTTTTAAAATGTTGACCTGTATTAGGCATGGAAATAACATTTAGCATTGGAGTACTTACTTTAGAGTTCTAGGCTGTTATTTGACTTCTACTTGTGTACGTGGAAATTAGCTTTACAATAATTGATACAGACATTGTACTTTCTTGCATTGCAGACATAATTTTGCAGACAAGCGTCAAACAGGCAGAAAGTAATTAATTTAAGGCTCTGTTATATCATAAATCAAGCATTGTACATAGAACAAACAACTATCAGCTTTACCAGTGCAGATATATTTTGTTGGTGGCGGTGAGAAACTCATGGTAAAAATATAGAACAAAGCACATTTTTAACACTACAGTCATCTGTTGGTGGCACTAAGCATATCTTTGTACAAAGATCGAACAAATGACATTTGCAACACTGTATGCAAGTGCTAGTGACAGTGAGAAAATGAGAAATAAAACAGCGATTGATTTTGTGACTTCGTAGGCTTTCCCGGCGTAATAAGTCTTGAAAGTCTCCTCGGGTTTGCTGCCGGATCGTAAAATCAACTCGATTCAATATTTCAGCGATCCAACTCTTCGCCGCCTTCAGGAGAACACTGCTTCTGCATCTGAGCCCCGCACAGACTTTCAAGCATTTGATTCTGTTTTGCAGTTTGCTGGCTCTGCAGATGAGTGAAACTCATGTTCAACACCTAAGTATAACTAATTCGTTAATTATTTTTTAGAAGCAAAAGATGGTTTTGAATTGTTTATATTGGGGATGTTATACATTCAATCCCGTATCCCATCGTAAATGGTGTACAGTTTCGAATGAAACTGACTAAAGTGATTGATGGGCCAGTCCACAAACGATTTTTAGGTGTCAATAATGTCATCATAGTTCGTCATTTTTTATGCAATTCTGGTACTTCGGAATATATTTTTGATAAACACTTCGGATAGTTTTGAACATTACCCAGAGGGTTTATACTGGCTGAGGGGAGAGGGGAGAGAAACATGTGATGCACATTTTTGATAAATAATTCACCTCATAATTCACATCATTGATGGAGAGAGAATTACTTTCAAATCTTACGGACTTCATCTTGTTTCTATTCTGGCTGGAGGCAGTGGCCGATTCCTGCCGACAGAACTTCATGGAAACCCTTTATCTATGACAGACTGACGTCAAATGACAGACAAATGGATTTTTATAGTAAAAAAGTGGACAGGAGGAGAACTTGATTCCTATTGGCTCAAAGCAAATGGGCCGAGAGCGTAGCGAGGCCTTCGGCAATCGGTCGAGAGCATGATGACGTTGACACAGGACTGGCCAAGAATGAAGTGCGGCATATAGAGGGAGGTTCGAGGAGGGGTGGAGAGTGGAGGAGAGACCTTAAATATAACTCGTGCAGCAGGCTTAGCTATAATTTAAGACCTCTGACTTTGTAGTCAACAGCCATAATTGTATAGCTTTAACCTGACACCGGAACTGCTGACTACGATTTGGTCCAGAACTGACACTGCTCCCATACTGCCATGAAGACTGCAGAAATAATTCTATGATACATGACGATGGTAGAAAGAGGTAATAAATAAAACTATTTTATCAAGACTTCTCCGAAAGATGACATTCTTCAACTTATATCTTCTAATTCTCAGAACTAAAAAAAAAAGAAAACAAAACAATGAGCTGCAACATCATGATAAACTAACGAAAATTCATGAATTACCCTGTTACTTTAAGAAATTTCGAAACTGGAATAATAATAAATTGAGAAGATTTAAGACTGTGGTTTCAATGCTTCATGGGTTCTACATATTTTCACCATTGACGATTTTTTTCAGCAGGTAACTGTCCGCGTTTTGCATGTCAGTCAGGTTTCAGGCGGTGCCCACATGCCGTCGTTTATGTTTGGCAGTAAAGCGCGGGGGACAAACTTTGCACACACTTTTCTCTACTTCACAACATTCTGGAGAATCTTGAGCACTCAGTTTCGAGATTTTATTCCAATGTGATCTGTAGCGTAACGACGTTGAGGCGCTAAGGTACGTCCACTACTTAAACTGCCTGTTCATCACTGACTGGTCGAGTGCACATCTATTGTTTACAGTACGTAGTTAAATCTGCTGCTGTGAACACTGCTCTAACGTCGCTTATGCAAGAGGAATAAAATCGGTCGCAGAATTTTTTAGAAGAACAGTGTATGTGTAAACGGAATTATAGTGTTAATATTTCAAAACAATTTGGATCTCCTTATAATAACGAAACGAACAAACTGCTTTCGAAGAACATAGAGCTCATATAGTAGAATCCCCTCGGAAATGTTGTCTCCTAACATGTTCTGGTGCTGCATTTGGCGCCTAGCCAGTCAAAGCCAGCAACACTGTTACATACTTTACGCGAGCATTCACTGAGTTTAATTCTTCTTTATAAACACAATCAGCCAGTTTCAGCCGGCTTGTGTTGTCGTTTGCACCCGGTGTGAGACAGCTGCCTGGCGCCGAGAAACTCGTAACCCCAGCATATGGATATTTTCTGTAAAAAGTTCAAACGATAATTCCAGCAACACATGACTGATTTTCTTCCATCTTTTTGTGAGATAAGGCTTCGTTTCTTACTACCCTGCTGTGGGAAAAATGGCAATAAGAGATAATTTCCAAATCCGGAAGGGTATGCGTTACTGACAGAACGTCAACACGTTTAAATACATTAATGCGGTAAAGAAGCAGTGAGATTACAGCTGCTCAACACGTTGGAGGAACTTGACCCACCCACTCATAAACTAGTCCTAAGCTACAGTGTGACATTTCTCACTTATTAATCTTTGCGTACTAGAATTATAATGAGGTGGCAAAAATCATGGGATAACGATATGCACACATGCAGATAGTGGTAGTATCACGTACACAAACTATAAAACAGTAGTGGCTTCACTGAACTGTCATTTGTGCTCAGATGATTCATTTCAAAAGGTTTCCAACCTGATCATGGCCGCGCGACGTCAATTAACAGACTTAAAACTTGGAATGTTAGTTGAAGCTGTAGGCAAGGGACCTCCCATTTCAGGAATCATAAGGGATTCAATATTCCAAGATACACAGTGTCAAGAAAATACTCCGACGGCCTTCACTGAATGACCGAGAACAGCAGCGCTTATGTATAGTTGTCAGTACTGACAGTCAAGCATGACTGCGTGGCATAACAGCAAAAATCAATCTGGGACGTACGACGAACGCATCCATTAAGACAGTGCTGCAAAATTTGGCTTTCATGGGCTATGGCAGTAGAATGTCGACCGAGTGCCTTTTCTAGCAGCACAACATCATGTCGGTTGGGCACTAGTCGACTAGGGAAATGTAACCTGGTCAGATGACATCAGCTGCCGCGCCGCTCCTGGGCTCTTGCCCATATCGGTTGGACGCTAGTCTGCTGGTTAACCTTAGCCTGGTCAGATGGGTCCAGATTTCGGTAGATAATAGCTGATGGTAGGGTTCGAGTATGGCGCAGACCCCACGAAGCCATGGACCCAAGTTGTCAGCAAGACACAGCGCAAACTAGTGATGGCTCCATAGTGGTGTGGGTTGTGTTTATTTCAAGTGGACTGGGTCCAGCTGAACCGACCATTGACTGGAAACGGCTATTCATGGACTTTATGTTCCCAAACAACGATGGATTTTTTATGGTTGACAGTCCACCATATCATTGGGCCACAATTGTTCATCTACATCTACATCCATACTCCACAAGCCACCTGACGGTGTGTGGCGGAGGGTGCCTTGAGTACCTCTATCGGTTCTTCCTTCTATTCCAGTCTCGTATTGTTCATGGAAAGAAGGATTGTCGGTATGCCTCTGTGTGGGCTCTAATCTCTCTGATTTTATCATCATGGTCTCTTCGCGAGATATACGTAGGAGGGAGCAATATACTGCTTGACTCCTCGGTGAAGGTATGTTCTCGAAGTTTCAACAAAAGCCCATACCGAGCTACTGAGCGTCTATCCTGCAGAGTCTTCCACTGGAGTTTATCTGTCATCTCCGTAACGCTTTCGCGATTACTAAATGATCCTGTAACGAAGCGCGCTGCTCTCCGTTGGAACTTCTCTATCTCTTCTATCAACCCTATCTGGTACGGATCCCACACTGCTCAGCAGTATACAAGCAGTGGACGAACAAGCGTACTGTAACCTACTTCCTTTGTTTTCGGATTGCATTCCCTTAGGATTGTTCCAATGAATCCCAGTCTGGAATCTGCTTTACCGACGATCAAAAAGAACATTCGAGAAAATTTGAGCGAATGAATTGGCCATACAAATCACATGACATGTATCACATAAAACATTTATGGAACATAATTGAGGGGTTATTTCGTGCACAAAATCCTACACTGGCAACACTTTCGCTTTTCTGGACTGCTACATATGCAGTATTGCTCAATATTTTTGTAGGGTACTTCCAACGACTTGTTGAGTCTATCCGACATGGTGCAGCTGCACTACATCGGGCGGAAAGTGGTCCGACAGGATATTAGACGCTGCCCCATGATATTTGTCCCCTCAGTGTATTAAAATTAAGTAGACAGTAATTA
The DNA here is from genome assembly GCF_023864345.2 of Schistocerca serialis cubense. Lineage (NCBI taxonomy): Eukaryota > Metazoa > Arthropoda > Insecta > Orthoptera > Acrididae > Schistocerca > Schistocerca serialis. The sequence goes on along the minus strand of NC_064642.1, from coordinate 626,438,071 downwards.
TTGACTATTTTCACAATTATATCAAATACAAGCCAACTTGTTCAAAAACAGTTTCTGCCCCATTTGTAGGAAGGTGTGTGAGTTTACATTCAAAGGAGCAACGATAGGTAATTTGAGCCGTATGAGCAGAGAAAAACTTTACTGTAAAATAAGAAGATGAAGAAATCGAAGAAATACTGTTCATAGGGACAACTACGTTAGAGAATCGTGTCCTGATGTGGCACAACCCTCTCGTTACAGTCCACATTGATGAGAGGCGTCAGACATACGTACATGACAGCGGCTCTAGGAGTGACTGACCAGCCTCCCTGAAGCCGTGGAAATACATATCTAACGAGGGAACGGTCCAATCCGACATCTTGAAACCCACATTGAATTTATTTATGCAGGAAGAAAACAAGGAAAGAACTGTATTGTCAAACTTTTAGCTACTAATCGTAAGACGCATGCTAGTATTTTTTGAAGATTGGTGAAGTTGCAAGACTACAATGGGCTTGCGCTATGATTTGAAGGCTGTAGGCGACTATGAGTTTACGCCCTGACAGCAATCACTTTAACTGGTAAGCCTTCCACTTAAGTACCTGTCCCATGCATGTGCTAAACGGTTTTTGCCCTTTGACTGCGGTTGTTGATGTTGTTAGCCTGCATTAGAAGTTATATTTATCAGAATCTAAATGACCTTGACTGCTGAAATAATTTAATGAAACTGTGGGCCTGTCGTTATTTTAGTCAGTTGTTGATCAATAAATCAACATGGGATTGATCTTTCATAAAAAATTATGGCACAGGTTTATTGATCATAAAATAGGACAAAGGCAAGTTAAGCATGACGACAAATAAATTAAAACTGTTGGCAACGTAAATAGATGCAACAGATAGTTAATACTTCACAGGGTGGAGGGTGGATGGCAAATACTAAGATTTGTCTGATTAAACTATTTACTCCGGCTCAAAACACGGATAACGCAATCTGAAATTGACTAACGTTGAATAGACTTCGAAGAAGTTATACTAGGTTGGAAGAGCTGAGAACAAGTGATGAGACTGTGATTCTGTTTACCCTAACAAACTGGAGCAGCGATACTATAGCCTTTCTCAATGTGCAGCACTGTCTCAGGTGATGGCCATAGTTCAAGCGCCTGCACAGCAGTGATGTGTGGCACCTGTAATTCATTATAGCGTGCACGACGTATGCAAAGTCGTGGCTGGCGATCTGTTAGACGATCGTAATTACTCTCTAATAGAGACCGGAAAACTTGGCAGATTCCAACGTGTGACACTCCCGTTCACCGGTCATACTAAGGACTTATCCGATTCACTTATACAGCACTATGCACAAGGGGATCAAAACTCAAGGAGGCAGACCTGGCACAAATAAGATTGGCCTCGGCACAACGGGTTGTCTGAGGTGTCTGAGGTCTAAACTGTCTGTACGGCTAAGTCCTCATCACAGGCTCCCCAGTCAAGACCAATGCTAGTGCAAAATCACGCTCAGGACAAGTGTCCCAAGTGAAACCCACTCATAACAAGAGTCAAGAACAGAATCCCCTTCATTCAGACTGGAGTCTTAATCAGAAGACCACTTTGCTCCTCAATTTCCATCAATCCTCGATACACTCCACAAAAGCACTCACGCAACAGCCCCCAAAAGAGTTTCGTGCCAATCGAAGAGTGCATGAGCTCCATGTCTTCCCTCTAACTCATCTGCTCTACCCATTGGCCAATCCTTATCAAAGTTAATAACATTCTTCTCTTTTCTGGAGAAGCTGACTTGCAAATCCCGTGTTCCTGACTTATTTTTTTTTATTCCACAGCCACTTTAGGCAGCATGATTTGAGTTCCCATTTAGCTCTAAAGTGAACAACACATTTATCGCGGAAATCATTATCTGGATGGCCCAAACGTTACAGAGTGCCAGACCAGGAGACCCAGCTGAACTGAAGAGAAATGATTTTGTGTCCCAACATAGACCATTTCAGAGCCTCCATAACTGTTGTGTTCCTTTCTAAAATTGCTTCAAAGGCCCGAGGCTTCCTAAAAACTCAGCAGGCAGAGGCATGGTATCACCTGATAGCTCCCTTGATAGTGTCTAGATCATGGTGAACAAGGAAATTCGCGGATTTTTATGGTCGCCATTCCTGTTCACAAAGGGTATTTACATTGTCGAAACTCCTTCGCCGGGTGAGCTAAATTTCTCTCGCGCCCCTGGCCCTGCTGCGGCTAGAGGCGTCTAACAGGTAAATTCAGGTAAGCAGTTTCCCGCCTTTTCAGCCGAAAGCATCGTCTGGACACTGTTGCGAGAAGTTCTATGGACCAGCTTTCTGTTCCCAGTAAGTGCTTCAAGATGTTCCTTCTTCTAATAGCTGCACGTGGATTCCAAGGCCGAAACGTCCACTGCAAGATTTACTGTTAAATGACCAAACTGCCTGCTTGTTCTCAACCACAGAAAATACTGTTCGAAGCAAAGCCACCATAAAGATCCCGCATGCATTAATAATGTATGTGCTCCCATAAGTGCCCGCTCATGTTGATAACTTCCTGTTGTCTCACAAAACCGACGTGTTGGCTGTAAATCAGTATTAAAGAATAGCCATGAATATGAAAAATAGAGAGAGAGTGACACGTCGTCTCTCAGAGTTACTCGGTTTTCTCACATAAAGAATCACTTATGACTGCACTTCGTACCGCCCTTCCTGTCTAGTGAGTGACTGGCCATGACAAGAGAACGTATCGCCGCATGTACTAACATTTGGAGTGACACAAGTGAATTTGAAGCACCTAAACAATACAGAAAATGTTACATTCATTAATGTTTTGAATAAGATGCAATTCGTATTGACAGCTAAACTACGCCATATGTAATTCTTACAAAGGTGATTTACAGAGGAAAATATCAAACCATTGTTAGATGTAACATACTAACGACTTTCATCAATCATAATTTTGATCTATTGAAATGAAATATTTCTTACACATACATCGTTTTATAATAACTCTTGTAGCACAGGTCTTGTGATAATTCTTGTATAGTGTGTATTTTAGTAACAATGAAACAGTTCCTTGTTTATTCCCCGCAGTCATCAAAATAAAGCGAAGTGTCATTTCAATGACGAAAACAAACGTTTTCCTTACACTAGGCACAAATGACGAAAGAAAATTAATACTTGCAGCCATGTCACAGTTACTAGTTTTGTTTAGAGAGAATTGTGGTGGAGTAAGAGATGGTCCTGACTGTTCCTCTGCTTATTGCGCTGCATGCAAAACAAACTTAAAGCAAATCTTAAAATGTCCTGCTACAAGTTGATAATGCGCAGATAACTGAAATTAACGAGTACCGTTCTCCTGAAAAACCCCAAATGACGTGGAGTTATCTTAAATTATATTGTCCGACAATTTCCTTAAAAATACTTCGCAGAGTCAAAAAAATTTTTTATCGAGTCACACTGGTTGTGCCATGTGGAATCCGAATTATATCAAAAATCTTTTCGTCGTTCTCCTGAAAGACAGAGGTGTCGTTCTGTCTTGGTTAAAACCGTTCAGAATGAAATGTTAGTTATTCTTTCTTATCTTTCCAGATTTTGGTAGGTCGATTAACAGATTTTTACCACAAAGCAGTTCTTTTTTACTTTTGGTCCTAACATATCTTGAGGTCACCGAAGACAGAGATAAATCTGTAGAAACAGTAATCTCATTCACACTTATCACTGTCATTGTTATCTATGAAAGTGTCGTAGCATTAATCAGCTGCACGACACATTCTTTTTTGGCCTCGAAATTATAAAGTGCGGTTTGCTCGTAATTCTTTCAATAAATCTGACTGATCACATTTTTACTTGAAGTAAACTTGTTTTGCGACTTCCTATTCTGAATGATTTCTTGAATCTGCTTTACCAGGTCGAAGAAGACCTGAAATGAACAATGTTAATGTCAACTGCTATTCGAAGGGCCCAGTTACATAGATCTCTATTGTAACGGTCCATTGTCATCTCAAGAAAACTCCTCTAAAATAATTGTTGTTTATTCAAGTTTATGTGTTTATGGTGGTTATTAATGGAGGTAACAGGACTTTGTTGATACCCTGTACAGTAAATCTTTCGAATAGTTTTCCTTTCACAGTTTTGAGAGTTTCATTTTTGTGCATATTCCTTACTTCATGAAAATCTTCCTTCCAATTGTATCGTTCATGGTCAGATTTTACGAAGCAAAACCGGATTTACACATTATGGGTGAAAACACAATGACTATTAATGTAGTTTTATTTCCACTGTTAACACTTAAGCTGCGGCAAAAGCGACTGGTAATTATTGTGGTTCTTAAATAAGTTGCAAATTTGAGTAAATGGTAGCTGCGTAAAGTTGTAGCAGAGACACTATCAACGAAATCTGACATTCGCTTTAGAACTTACCGTCGTGTCGCATCGTGTTATCTGTTTACCGATACATAGCCAAGGATATGCGCCTGACACACTGGACGGCAGTCTGATACAGTTCCAGTATGGGTGTACATTTCTGAAGCCTCCAGGCGAGTTACGAATTTGGCAATTTTCAACATTTTGTTTCAAAAAATTGCAGTGCGTCTTAGCAGCTAATATCTTGATACGGTCCATATTTTTGTGTATTCTTACTAAAAAAATTGCAGTGCATGTTTGGATATATCGTATTGGACTATTCCCATGTACGAAATTGGCACCTGGCTGCCTCCACACTCTTCCACAACTATCACCAGGTTACAGACCAATTCTGCACTCGTCGGTAAATAGAAGTCGTTGGCTTTGGTCCAAGTTACATCCAATGACGTTCCTTACCCATTTAGTAATGGAAGAAAATAGATCAAATTGATCTAGTCGAGACAGTTTCGTTGTGTCTGGATTGACATAGTTGACGTTCTGTTTTAGAAATGTTGTTGTCAGTTAATACAAATGGCATTTTTACACCGACACAGACCGTTGGACAACCAATAAATTGTTGTTTCGAAGAATAAGCTGCAGATCCGTTCTTATTTAATTACTACAGTAGCTGTTACCAGCCACACGTTGCTGTGGCTGAGTCTGGTTAAAGGCAAAAACAGAAAAGAGGAAGCTCACATTCCTAATATGTATAGGAGTTGGATATACGCCCTAGTCTTCTTCTCCTCCCTGTCTGTGTCCATCTCCTCCTTTCGAATTTCTATGTTCATTTCCCTGCACCCACTGTCCGTCTCCTATTCTCCCCCCTCTGACCAAGAGCCTTGTTTAGTGTTATTGCAAATTCAGATTCTGTTGTAGTATTCTGATTATAAGCCAGTAAGCCATAATCACAACTTTGTTTGCTAACTACGTTCACTACTATACTTGTTAAAAATACGTAACCTATATGTGTCCATACTTTTATTAAAGTAACGCATAAAAACTAGAAGTAAATTACTATAGCAGTTTTTGATATATTTGGTAACAGTTTTTCATCTACATATATATTACATATATATTTATACCCTACCCCCATGAACCATGCACCTTGCCGTTGGTGGGGAGGCTTGCGTGCCTCAGCGATACAGATGGCCGTACCGTAGGTGCAACCACAACGGAGGGGTGTCTGTTGAGAGGCCAGACAAACGCGTGGTTCCTGAAGAGTGGCAGCAGTCTTTTCAGTAGATGCAGCGGCAACAGTCTGGATGATTGACCGATCTGGCCTTGTAACACTAACCAAAACGGCCTTGCTGTGCTGGTACTGCGAACGGCTGAAAGCAAGGGGAAACTTCAGCCGTAATTTTTCCCGAAGGCATGCAGCTTTACTGTATGGTTAAATGATGATGGCGTCCTCTTGGGTAAAATATTCCGGAGGTAAAATAGTCCCCCATTCGGATCTCCGGGACTACTCAAGAGGACGTCGTTATCAGGAGAAAGAAAACTGGCGTTCTACGGATCGGAGTGTGGAATGTCAGATCCCTTAATCGGGCAGGTAGGTTAGAAAATTTAAAAAGGGAAATGGATAGGTTGAAGTAAGATGTAGTGGGAATTAGTGAAGTTCGGTGGCAGGAGGAACAAGACTTTTGGTCAGGTGAATACAGGGTTATAAATAAAAAATCAAATAGGGGTAATGCATGAGTAGGTTTAATAATGAATAAAAAAATCGGAGTGCGGGTAACCTACTACCAACAGCATAGTGAACGCATTATTATGGCCAAGATAGACACGAAGCCCACGCCTACTATAGTAGTACAAGTTTATGTGCCAACTACCTCTGCATATGATCAAGAAATTGATGAAATGTATGATGAGATAAAAGAAATTATTCAGGTAATGAAGGGAGACGAAAATTTAATAGTCGTGGGTAGCTGGAATTCGAGAGTAGGAAAAGGGAGAGAAGGAAACATAGTGGGTGAACATGGATTGGGGGAGAGAAATGAAAGAAGAAGCCATCTGGTAGAATTTTGCACAGAGCATAACTTAATCATAGCTAACACTTGGTTCAAGAATAATAAAAGAAGGTTGTATACATGGAAGAATCCTGGAGATACTAGAAGGTATCAGATAGATAATGGTAAGACAGAGATTTAGGAACCAGGTTTTAAATTGTAAGACATTTCCAGGGGCAGATGTGGACTCTCTATTGGTTATGAACTGTAGATTAAAACTGAATAAATTGCAAAAAAGTGGGAATTTAAGGAGATGGGACCTGGATAAACTGACTAAACCAGAGGTTGTACAGAGTTTCAGGGAGAGCATAAGGGAACAATTGACAGGAATGAGGAAAAGAAATACAGTAGAAGAAGAATGGGTAGCTCTGAGGGATGAAGTAGTGAAGGCAGCAGAGGATTAAGTAGGTAAAAAGACGAGGGCTAGTAGAAATCCTTGGGTAACAGAAGAAATATTGAATTTAATTGACGAAAGGAGAAAATATAAAAACGCAGTAAATGAAGCAGGCAAAAGGGAATACAAACGTCTCAAAAATGAGATCGACAGGAAGTGCAAAATGGCTAAGCAGGCATGGCTAGAGGACAAATGTAAGGATGTAAAGGCTTATCTCACTAGGGGTAAGATAGATACTGCCTACAGGAAAATTAAAGAGACCTTTGGAGAAAAGAGAGCCACTTGTATGAATATCAAGAGCTCAGATGGAAACCCAGTTCTAAGCAAAGAAGGGAAAGCAGAAAGTTGGAAGGAGTATATAGAGGATCTATACAAGGGCGATGTACTTGAGGACAATATTATGGAAATGGAAGAGGATGTAGATGAAGATGAAATAGGAGATACGATACTGCGTGAAGAGTTTGACAGAGCACTGAAAGACCTGAGTTGAAACAAGGCCCCGGGAGTAGACAACATTCCATTAGAACTACTGACGGCCTTGGGAGAGCCAGTCCTAACAAAACTCTACCATCTGGTGAGCAAGATGTATGAGACAGACGAAATACCCTCAGACTTCAAGAAGAATATAATAATTCCAATCCCAAAGAAAGCAAGTGTTGACAGATGTGACTAACGTGAATTCTTTACAGACGAATGGAAAAACTGGTAGAAGCCAACCTCGGCGAAGATCAGTTTGGATTCCGCAGAAATGTTGGAACACGTGAGGCAATACTGACCCTACGACTTACGTTAGAAAATAGATTAAGGAAAGGCAAACCTACATTTCTAGCATTTGTAGACTTAGAGAAAGCTTTTGACAATGTTGACTGGAATACTCTCTTTCAAATTCTAATGGTGGCAGGGGTAAAATGCAGGGAGCGAAAGGCTATTTACAATTTGTACAGAAACCAGATGGCAGTTATTAGGGTCGAGGGACATGAAAGGGTGGCAGTTGGTGGGAAGGGAGTGAGGCAGGGTATATTGAGCAACCAGTAAAGGAAACAAAAGAAAAATTCGGAGCAGGTATTGAAGTCCATGGAGAAGAAATAAAAACTTTGAGGTTCGCCGATGACATTGTAATTCTGTCAGAGACAGCAAAGGTCTTGCAGTTGAACGGAATGGACAGTGTCTTGAAAGGAGGATGTAAGATGAACATCAACAAAAGCAAAACGAGGATAATGGAAAGTAGTCAAATTAAGTCGGGTGATGCTGAGGGAATTAGATTAGGAAATGAGACACTTAAAGTAGTAAAGGAGTTTTGCTATTTGGGGAGCAAAATAACTGATGATGGTCGAGGTAGAGAGGATATAAAATGTAGACTGGCAATGGCAGGGAAAGCGTTTCTGAAGAAGAGAAATTTGTTAACATCGAGTATAAATTTAAGTGTCAGGAAGTCGTTTCTGAAAGTATTTGTATGGAGTGTAGCCATGTATAGAAGTGAAACATGGACGATAAATAGTTAGGACAAGAAGAGAATAGAAGCTTTCGAAATGTGGTGCTACAGAAGAATGCTGAAGATTAGATGGGTAGATCACATAACTAATGAGGAGGTATTGAATGGAATTGGGAAGAAGACGAGTTTGTGGCACAACTTGATAAGAAGAAGGGACCGGTTGGTAGGACATGTTCTGAGGCATCAAGGAACCACAAATATAGCATTGGAGGGCAGCATGGTGGGTAAAACTCGTAGAGGGAGACCAAGAGATGAATACACTAAGCAGAATCAGAAGGATGTAGTTTGCAGTAGGTACTGGGAGATGAAGCTGCTTCCACAGGATAGAGTAGCATGGAGAGCTGCATCAAACCAGTCTCAGGACTGAAGACAACAACAACAACAACAACATATTTATACATTAAAAAAATAATACTGATTTTATTCAGTCTCAACTTTGAGCAAACAGTATAGGAAACCAAGAAGAAATTTGGAGAGGGGCTTGAAGCTGAGGGAGAAGAAATAGCCACTCTTCAGTCTTCCGATGACATTTTAGCTCTGCCATAGACGATAAAGGACTTGACAGAACAGTTGAACGGAATGAGTAGGATTTTGAAAGGAGATTATAAGACGAAAAACAACAAAAGTAAAACAACGGCGATGGAAGGTAATTGAAGTAAATGACGTGATACTGAATGAATTAGATTAGGGAATAAGAAACTAAAAGTAGTAGTTGAGTTTTGCTATTCACGCAGCAAAATAGCTGATGATGGCCGAAGCTGAGAGAGTATGAAATGCAGCCTGGAGATAGCGATAAAAGCATTTCTGAAGAAGGCGAATTTGTAAATATTAAACATAAATTAAAGTCTTAGGAAGTATAAAGTGAAGCATAAAACTTTATGAAATGGGTAGCCACGATTGTTGAAATTCATGGCAAACTGAAATTGAACAAAACCGCAAAGAGCTGTTAAGTTATGATTTAATCACGACCGATTTCGATGTGCTGGGACTACCTCCAGTGCTCTATCCTCGCGATAGGTGCCTCATCCCGTGCACTATTCGCCTCAATACTCTGTTGGTTATTATTTGTTGAGAACTTACCCTCTTCATGGTGTTGGATTCTGCGACTATAAACAATGGGGCGCGTCTCCGTGTGCTAATCTATTTGACACTGCTGTAAGCGCATTTATTTAGGTTTAGTTTTAATGGACGTCCTCAACTAATTTTTAAATATATAGATTATAAGGATTTTTCCTTTCCTTGTAGAATCACCTGAAGATGATGCTTTAACGCAGCGAAACCTGTCGTCGTTAAATCAACGTTTAGTAGCTGTTTTCGGTTTTATTCGAGTCCCGTTTAGCATATTTTCTGAAGGTATTTGTCTAGGCTATATCCTTGTACGGAAGAGAAATATGTAGGTTGCAGTAGTTATTCAGAGATGAGGAGGCTTGCTGGGAGCTGCACCAAAAGAGTTTTCGGTCTGAGGACGACAACACCAAGAAAAATGTTCGAGACTCGATAGAAAATTTGCTGTTGTTAATGAGAAAAAATTACCGATGGATGAAATGATAGAGAAGTAGATGGTTTGGAGTGGATGCGTTGTTTTTCGAGAACAACTATTGAACTCTCAGCGCGAAACGCAGAGAGTTTCAATGAAACTAATGTTGAAGGCTTTTCCAGTAACATAGAAAATGCGCACAGTCGATAATGCACTATTTTTCCGCCTGGAACTTACAGTATAGATGAAACTGACCTCTCAGCAATTTAGACTCCTGCACGAATTGTTGCTCTGAAACAAGTCGGAAGCTCCTCATCCACAGGAGGAGGAATGCTTATAACTATGATTGCACTGTCAATGCGGTAGGAGACAACTCTCAAACGATAACGATGTCTCCAAGAGTTTACTTCAAAAAACGAGTGGTATTTGTTGGTACTCCTGGGACAGCAAGTGCAGCAAATCCATCAGGATGGTCAAACGTTCGGGTGTACGAGAGAAGAACGCATTCTATTGATTCTTGGAAACCACGAGACACAACTGTCACTGAAAACTGTTAAATGGTATTATGATAGCCACGTTTCCGTTCCGTGCTTCATAGAAGCGACAACCATTCGACTTTTCTGTCTACAGATTAAGGTATGGATGCGAATAATGGTGAAACATTTTGGAACAGCTTTTGGTCTGTATTGTGTGGCTCAAGTTGTCGGCACAGCTTTGACATTGCGTTTTCTTTTGCTGACATACTTAGCGGTTTTTGAAAGCGAGGAATATTTCCACTACATCGTGGAGTGGAGTTCTAGGTCAACTTTTTTTGTATGTCTTCTGTTGAACCATAATGGTGCACAATATTCTGCAGAATAGTGCATCAGACTAAGAGCTGCAATTTGGAGAGCAGAGGCCAACGATCCCCAGGCGCAAAGACTGAAAGAAGTGGTGCTAAGATGGATTCTCGAGGATCTTGATGTCCCAAGGTCTCTTGCATATATATAACTGTTTTTCACCATTTTTAAGCCAAGAAAGATTAAATAGCTATTGCCAAAGATTGTACTAGGCTGTTTCCGCTATCATTCCTTTCCCTCAATCCAAGTTCTCATCCTACTTTTCCTCATTTTTCTTTTCGTTCCTTTAACAACCTGAATAATGATAAATGATTTAGATCTCTTCATTATCTGCGGAGTTAGCAGACGCAGTAAACTTACGAGAGCTATTCGGAAAGTAAGTTCCAATCGGTCGTGAAATGGAAAACGCTATGAAAATCAAAAATGTTTTATTTGCAACATTTAGCTACGTCTTCCAACTACTTTTCAACATAGTCGCCGCTCCGAGTTAGATATTGTCGTAGCATTGTGCCAACTTTCCAACACTCTCGTCATAGAAGGCAGCCGCCTCTGCCTCTCGCCAATACTCTACCTGGTCTACAGCTTGTTGTCTGTGCCAAAATGTCTTCAAAGCCAGCGGTTCATGTGAGAAGAGATGTGATGTGATGTTATGTGATGTGATCAAACACTTCCCATCGGAAACGCTACAGGAGCCACTTCATTGCCCCTACAGCGTGTGGCCTAGAATTGTTATGTGGGCTGCATGACATCAGGCGAAATCTCTTACGAGACCCTGATACTTGGCGGGAGACGCTATTTCCTAGACATCTTTACGTGCTCCTGTTCACTAACAACCGATAAGAGCAACGTGACGCCATCGACCGACATACTAGAGACACTGCCCTACTCGTCTGTGCAAAGCTTCATCGGATTTTCACAGTGGTTTCCATTTCGCGACCGATTGGAACTTACTAGCACCCGTATACTATAGTGGTGATCCAATGAGAATTTTGATGAAAACAAAAAATTGTGAATGAAACAAATGCAAAGTAATCACTTTAATGCAGCATATAAGTGAAACTATTTCACACGAGAAGTGTCTCAATGATGCACCACTAAATAGGTACGAATATAACAAAAACAAAGTTTCTCTCATATCGACGTTACCTCTGTGGCAGGCCAAAACTGTTAACTTTGTCCTGAGGCTCAAATCCCAACATAACATTACGTGACAACAGACTGTTTCCTCATAGTGCACTTGGCGTCAAGGTAAGTAATTGTTTGCTCTGCTGGGTAAGTACGTGTAGCGAAGCACGGTCGGGCGTCGAGAGTAAACACCGCGGCAGGAACTGGTTCCGCGAAGACGCGCGGGCGGAGCCGCCCTGGTTCCCGGGAAGCGGCGGCCTCGTTTCTTGGCAACGGACTCCGTTTACAGCTCTGGCCGGAAAAAGAACCGCAGGAATGTGGCTCGCGACCGGTCGACACTGTAGCCTCCCATCGGTTCAATATTTGGCGTCTGTGTGGTTCGCTGTGCACTGGATCTTGATTTTCAGTAGGCATTTCATATCCATGTGACATCAAATTGCAATAAGAAACAGATGCTAATAGAAAAAATACTTCTGTACTGTCCAAAACTATGTAGTTTCGGCAGTGTATACATTCTCAGCTCTCTGTAATACATATCATATATCTTCTTCTGTGGTTGCAGGGTTAGGCCTACGGCCTGTTCCAGTCTCACCATCTCTCTGTTATCCAGTCTCACCATCTCTCTGTCTTTTATTCTCTGACCAGAGGGCGGTGGTTTCCCTGCCACAGGATTTGCCCTTATTTTGCAAGACGACGCAACTACTGTGGTTAAGGTCTTACGGTTTTGTGTCCTGTCCAATTTGTTGCCTCGGATTTTAGGGAGAGGATTTTAATGTGCTGCTGGGTGACTGGCTCACCCAGGTTTTAGGTAAGAGGTCCGCCAGTCACGATTACCTACTTGTTTCACTTCGATTTCTGTTCTCTTTTCCTTATGTATGCGTTTCTTCTCCTCTTGTTTTGCCTCTGAATGTGAGGATTTGGAACTGCGTCAGGTCTGTGTCTTTTAGCCGTTCTCCTTGTTCGCTGTCCGTCTTCGTCCCTACACCGCATGTGTTCCTGTTTCTATGCGTTTGGGCGCTGATGACCATGCTGTACAGCGCCCGTAAACCTCAAACCACACACATACACACCATCTCTTCCATGGTCTTCACACAGCTCTCTTGTCCAATGGTCAAAAACTATTGCTAGTTTAGAAAGTCTCTCTGGCGGCATACAACGTCCATTTTTCTTTGTATTGAGCTGTCTTTTTGGGTTACTGCTTGCATTTCCAATTCTTCCCTTATAACTTCTTTTCTAATTTTGTCTTCCCTGTTGCAGTCTTTCACAGATCTTCGAAATTCATTTATAGTTGTGGTAAATTTTCGTTTACCAGCGTCGAGCTTTCCGCTTCATATAATAAAGTGGAGACTTCCATGACTTTATATAATTCCAGTTGTTGCTTTCCTAAAGTGTTATCGTTATCGTGCCACATATAGTTTGGTCAGAAACAATCTGAAAAGCTTGTAAGACTGTTGCAGGGTAAGCTATGCTGAGAAATAATTGTCAGGAAAAAAATTGAATACGTTGCTCCGATTTCGAGTTAACTAGCACTGAAGTTTGCCAATGGAGTCATTGCATTGCAAAAACAGACATAATGTCTGATGGGACACCGCAATCATTGCTTATACAATCAGTCTTGACTGCAAAAATGTTTATTCACATGACCGGTTTTGGTTCCTCTAGAACCATCTTCAGATCTACAATTTCGGCTACAGGAGTAACCCGTCCACACACAGCTAGCTACCTTCACACACTGCGTCGCATTGAATGCGACGCAGCATGTGAAGGTTGCTGTGTGTGGACAGGTTACTCCTGTAACTGAAATTGCAGATCTGAAGATGGTTCTAGAGGAACGGAAACCGGTCATGTGTATAAACATTTTTACAATCAAGACGGATTATAAGTAACATTGAAGTCACTGCACTCGTAAATTCAGACGGGGTGCCAGAGACGGTGTCACCAAACGTGTTCTTCGTTTGGTCTCCTTACACCGAACACAAGAGCAGTACAAAAAAGGGTCGAGCCAGGGGCAAAGGCTGAGCAGTCTCATCCGCTATCATCTACGCTATGAGAATGACTGACACTAATTGTATCTGGCAGGCAGCTAGAATTTGCGCACACAACGGCCTGATTGGCTAACTTCAATACGGATTAAGTGTTAAACGGCGCAACGTACAGAATTTTCTTTAACAAGTATTTTTCAGCACAACCTATCCTGCAACGCCCTTACAAGCTTTTCAGAATGTTTCTGAGCAGTATACACTGGTAGGTATTAGTTTTTTTCTGTATATCCATATCTTGCTCATATAATATGTCACGCTTTAGATATCAGAAATAGGCTCCTTGTTCTACTGGTTTATTATTGAGGACTATTTGTTCGTGCTGGGTGAATATCTAAAAAGGCCATGGTTTTAGTTTAATTTATGTGGGAGTGCTGAAAAGTAATGCTTCCGAATTTTTTATGTGAAAATTTTTAAAGTGTTTTAAATAAAACTGACTTTATTAACTTTTTATATCTTTAATCTTCATGTCCACATATTTATTTTTCGACGTAGTCACATTGGTAGCCGAGCGGTTCGGCTCCCCCCGCCGGAGGTTCGAGTCCTCACCCGGGCATGGGTGTGTGTGTGTGCGTGTGTGTGCGTGTGCGTGCGTGTGCGTGTGCGTGTGTGTCGTCCTAAGTTAATTTAAGTTAGATTAAGTATTGTGTAAGCTTAGGAACCGATAACCTCAGCAGTTTAGTCCCATAAGGCCTTACCACAAATTTCCAAAAAATTTCACACTGGTGTCGAACACATTTCTTCTAATGAGAGGCCAGTTTCTTAGTACCGCCACTTTAAAATGTTTTACTTCGTACACCGCGTCACAACCTCACCTCTGCTTGCACCGCTTCTTCACTATCAAAACGAAATCCTCGAAGGTGTTCTTTAGGTTAACAGATGAAAATCGGATGGGACTAATTCGGGACTGTATGTAGAATGATCTATGACATGATTCGAAGACGTCGGATTGTTGGAGATGTCGCAGCGTTTGTGTGTGGTGTGGTCTGGTATTTTCATGCTGAAGGAGAGAGAGCTCCACGTGTGGACGAAGCTTTAAATTCGTACTTTAACTGCGGTTTATCGGTCCGTGAAATTGCTGCTCACGTTGTCCTACCCTCAATGTCTGCGAAATGTTATTTTACAACAAGATAACGCAAGACCGCACGTTTCACTTGTTGTCCGGACCTACTTCGATGCAGAGGATATTCGACTTTTCTCTGACCAGCACGTTCTCCAGCTTTCTCGTCCATCGAGAATATCTGGCTATATGTTGGCGAGAGACTAGAATGCCGCACCAGCTGCTTCAATTGATGAGCACTGACACAGAGGTGAGGCCACATGCAATGACGGTCAGCACAGCTCGATACCCAGCCTGATTAGAGCGTTGTTGCTGACACAGGTGACGGCTCTGTGTGCTAAATTTCGCACCTCGTATGGCCCCAATCGCCTACAAATTTAATAATTTAGTCTTACTGCTGTACTGTGTAAGCATAATGTAATGCGGTGACCAAAGTCATAGGATAGCGTTATGCACATATGCAGACGGCGGTAGTATTGCGCACACAAGGTATGAAACGGCGGTGCATTTCCGGAGCTGTCAATTGTGCTCAAGTGATTCATGTGAAAAGATTTCCGAAGTGATTACGGGCGCACAACGGGAATTAACATACGTTGAACGGGAATGATAGTTGGAGCTTGACGCATGGGGTATTCCATTTCGGAAATCAATAGGGAATTCAATACTCCGAGATCCACAGTGTCAACAATGTGTTCAGGATACCGCATTTCAAGTATTACCTCTCACCACGGACAACACAGTGGCCGACGGCCATCACTTAACAACCGAGAGCAGTGGTGTAGGCGTAGGGTTGTCACTGCTAATAAACGGGCAAAAGTCATTGTAGACACACCAAGAACGTATCCGTTAGGGCAGTCCGAAAGCGCCAAAATTTGGCGGTACTGGTCTATGGCAACAGATGACCGACGGGAATACCTTTACTAATAGCACGCCATCACCTGTAGCGACTGTCCTGGTCTCGTGAGCATTTGGATTCGACCCTAGACGACTGAAAAATAGTGACATGGTCAGATAAGTTCAAAAATGGTTCAAATGGCTCTAAGCACTATGGGACTTAACATCTGAGGTCACCAGTCCCCTCGACTTAGAACTACTTAAGCCTAAGGACATCACACACATCCATGCCCGAGGCAGGATTCGAACCTGCTACCGCAGCAGCAGCGCTGTTCCGGACTGAAGCGCCTAGAACCACTCGGTCACAGCAGCCGGCTAGGTTATTGTTAGTCGGGGCTATTCTTTTGTAGGAATTAAAGTCAGATTGCGTTGCGCTAAAATATTGTGTGTCAGTTTAGAAATGATCAGAACAAGTAAAGAGAAAACAGTCTCAGTACGTTCAGTTTCGTTTTGGAGTTTGAAAATCAAGTAACGTGGAAGTTTTTCCAGCTCATCCATAGGGGAAGTTTCATCTCCACGTGCCTTTCTTCGCGTGGAAACCAAAAAATTCTCCGGTTCTTTGAGCACATTGTGAAAAAAGATGGAGATTAACCAAGAGAAAGTAATCGAGAAAGGGAAGGTCGAGAGCAAGAGACGAGGAGAGAAGCAGTGAGCAGGTGGATTGATCGGATGAAGAAGATCATTGGTCTACCTCTTCAGCAGGCTCTAAGAGAAAGTGGTAACCGTCTAGGATGTACATGCTTAGATCACGGTGTCACGACGCTCAGCAATGAGTGGCACGACTTGTGACGTGTTTATGTTTGTGATGTACCACCAAAAATAAATATTAAGTACAAACTATTTTACTGTTCTGTAAACCTAATATCTACTATTAAGTTCAATTATGCGTACAACAAAACCCTGATTAATATGAAATATCTGAAAACCGAAATACATATAAATAAAAAGATGGGTATTATACATGGAGTAATAATTCCAGAGGATCCCAGACGAATGCTTCGAGAAGGAGCACAACACAATCCAATGCACATGGGCAGGAGACTCTGCCGAAAGCAGGCTTCTTACGTACGAAGAAACATAGTAGGAGTGGGTTCTTAATGCCAAATGACAGTTCGGTAGTTGATTTAATAACTGATTCCCGAGGACTACATTACCTTTCGAGAAGAATTACATTACTCTCGAAAATTTAAAATAAATAAGATTAAGGCTTCTGTTCACTAGCAAGTAAACTTTATCAAGTCGCTTGGAGAAACTAACTCTGCAAATTCTTTGACGTGGAAATGTCACCAGCAAGTCGACTTCCGCAAGTGCCAACTTCCAGAAGTAGCTTCCGCAAGTTAGCGGAAACAGTTTCTTGCACATTGCTGCAAGTACTTCCCCAGCTTGCCAGTTCGTGGAAGTTTTTCTCAAATTTGCAGAAGTATTGTGTTTTAATACCGACACGAAAATGTCAGTGTCGAAAAGGAAAATGGAGCAGACACATGGGCCGAAACAAATCTGCCTTTGGAACCCCTGAATACGAGTATATTAATTCGGCACCGTTAGATAAGGGAGTGCGAACTGAAATACCGATTACTTTGTTTCACCAGAAGGGAAGTAGAATGGTAGTACAAACGTCCTCAAATTTCAGGTGATTTTTGACGTGTTATACATTACAAAATGAAGTTTTCACTCTGCAGCGGAGAATGCGGTAATACGAAAGTTCCCAGCAGATGAAAACTGTGTGCTAGGCCAGGACTCGAACTCGGGACGTTTGCCTTTCGCGGGCAAGTGGTACAATGACTGAATTATCCAAGCAAAAGTCCTGACTTTTTGTCTCGGTCTGACACACAGTTTCAACCTGTCAGGAAGTTTCATACATGGTTTACATTTGTAGTAAAAGTAATGTTTTCGAATATTTGATTGTTCATAGAGGTGTCTGAAACTTGATTGCGACGTTCTCAGGAAGTTTTTAATCTGCACGAAGTCCTCTCATTTTAGTTCATTCAGTACTGCTTCGAGATTCAGTAGTTCTTCATCCAAACTTATTTTTTTCGTAACTTTTTGTTTTTCGTCACCGTTTTTCTTCAATAACAATAGGGTAACGATGGCGGCTGCTCTGGTTTTAAGTGGAACACTATAAACTTCCACTTGTCTGACTCACGACGCAGCTCAAGTGGAAACACTTCTGTGAACACCTGCAGAAAGTTTCTGAAATTAACTAGACTTAGCGACTTGCAGAAGTAAACTTGTGCAAGATTTTGTCCTGATGCCGACAGTTAAACAAATGCACGCTGAAGTTACTTGCGGAAGTTATTAACTAGTGAACATAGACCTTCATCCTCTACAATTTTTGTGATACATTAGGTATCAATGTTACAAAAACTAGAATGGAGATTAAGGGTAACTATAAACATTAGAATGGACATTAATAGTGAGTGCTCATGCATGTGTGACAGTTATCAGTGATGCTCAATTTGATTAATTAATACTCGTAGAGTGTCGCTTATCATACAAAGTTCTACCATCAAACGTCTAGCAGAACGTCCATGAAAGATTCCCTCCATCAAAAGCTGTAGCTAATCTTATCTTAGTAATTACATTATCACTAGGAAATTCTGTTGTCATTTTTCCTACCATTCATCCAACTACCGGCACCAGCAGTACTAATTAGTATCATGAATCACTATAAATAGTAAAATGTAAACACGTTTGAGGAAAATATTCTAGATATAAAATTACAAAAACTGTTTGAGTATATGCTTTCAGTTTTCAAGATGCATGTGATTATGAACAGTAAATGCGTTCTTTCAGATGCAGTTACAAAGTTGTAATCTCTCTGGACACGTTAATGAACGTGCCTAAATTGTTATAAATCAGTAATGAATTGGAATTATTGGACAAAGAGTAAGAGTAGAAAACAATCGACAACAATAGGTCTTTTGATTCGTACTGGTGAGTATACCACGCCACGTTAATTATCTTCGAATGGCACTGAATTATCCTCATTCGCCACTGTAGAATCTTCGTCACCAGTGTAGAGTCTTGTACCGCCGGTATCATCGTTCTACAACACAAACGCACACGTGGATTAATACGATTCTGAACTTAAGTGAACTTTTAGTTACCTTGAATGGAGTTCATGTGTTCCAATACAAGCTCATCAGCAATAGTCCTCTTGCATACAATATCGGTAAGCTAGCTATTACAGACTGCAGCCTAACTATGTGAACGCTGTGTACTGTCGTAGCCTGCGAGTAAACTCACAGGCACCAACTGGAGTGTGCGTTAGTGAGGCCCTCTGGTCAGCGAGGGTGTTGGCGGCGTACTGCTTTTTGGTGTTTCTCTGTCCACTCTCGTGATAGGCGCGCTGTATCCTGCGCCTAATTATCGATCTCTCGTGATAGGCGCGCTGTATCCTGCGCCTAATTATCGATCTTCGCGCTCCATCTTTGCTGACCAGTGCGCTGGCGACAGCTTATGATAAGCGAACACATTCCCCCCCCCCCCCCCCCCCCCCCCGAAATGCCAAACCGTTCTCGTGTAAGGAGGGTGTGAACGACAAAAGGCAGGGAGGCAGGACTCTGGATGTAGAGATGAGCTGGGAGGCGTGACTGTCAAGGACGTTGTACTTTCGACCGTACCCCGCCATCTGGCTTATGAGGCAACAGAAACATACGAGGCAACAGGAACATCTTCCAGAAAACTATTGCCGGGGTGTACGTCCGGGCCTGAGGGCGTGTCCTGGGGCGATGACGGTGACGGAGATGGCGGGTTCAGGTCCATTTAGTCGACGAGCGAAGAGGGCAGGGGCGAGGGCGCGTGGCACCAGTGGACGGCTGTGAAGACAGCACGGTCCTGTGGGGCAGTGAATCTGGGGGAAGAAAAGCGGCAGAATCACGAGGCAAATGACACGCACGAATTTGATTCTGGTGGCGGCGCTGCAAACCATCAGGGACTGCAATCAAGTTCTCTAAAGGAGCCAATGCGTTCCCGGTGCACTCCTCTTTCCCAGCGCCCACGGTTCCAGTTAACCCTGAAAAGAACAAGACCGCGCGGTGCAAAGCGATAATTGTGTACGACCATTGGTGGTGCCGGACGCTGGTGTGGGTGTAGTGAGTGTAGCACCGTCCGATGGCGGCGGCCATGCAGAAGTGGGCGGGAGCGACAGGAGGCGAGAAAGAGTTGCAGCGGCTGTTCCGCGTGAGGCTGCTGTGAAGCTCGGTCACTTTTTGTTTAAATTTGCGTACGAAGCATTTTTGAGTTTCTGAAATGCGTCTTGATAGTCTTTAGTCCACACAAAAGGTACGTTTTTGCGACGTAAGCAAAGCAATGGAGCCGCGATCTGAGCGGCATTCGGTATGAACTGAATGAAGTATGTCATGTTACCTAGTACTGACTGCAGTTCAGACACATTGCGAGGAACAGACAGGTCACGGATTGCAAGTAAATGAGATTGGAGGGGGTGCACATCATGACTTTATCACATGACCTAAGTACTGTAGTTGAGTTTAGAAAAAGGCACACTTTTCTAAACGACACATGAGTCCTGTTTCTAACAACACTCGAAAAAGAGTACGCAAATTGGCTGTGTGTCCCACTGGTGTACGACCTGAGACGACAATATCGTCAAGGTAGTTTGAATAAAATGGTACTTTTGCAATCAGCTGTTCCAAGTAACGTTGAAAAATGGAGGATACGGAAGTTCTGCCGAAGGGAAAACCCAACTACTTGAACAGCCCTGTGTATATTTACGACAAATACTGTCTGTGATTCTTCATCCAATGGAATTTGCAAGTAGGCATCACGCAAATCTGTCTTAGAAACGTAACGTCCTTCACTCTATGAGTTCCTCAGGGAGTGGTAACGGATGTCAACTACTGTCTGTGGATTGATTGTAGACTTGAAGTCAACACAAATGCGAATGCGACCAGAAGGCTTAGGCAACAATGCGAGAGGACTTGCCCACTGACTGGCCTGAATGGGAGCAATTACACCATTATCTTGCAGTTCTTTCAATTCACTGGCTACTTTGTCTCATAAAGAAATTGAAACTGGGCGGGCCCGAAAAAAGGCTGTGCATTGTCTTTCAGTGTAAAATGGCTACAAAGTTATTAACTTTTCCCATTCCTTCTGAAAAACGTTTAGAAAGTTCTTTAAGCAAGCTTGCGACACTGTCTTTCAGTGCGAAAACTGACACTGAAAGTACACTGTCTTGGATGCTAAGTCCAAACAAATCAAAGGCATCTAACCCGAACATGTTCTCACTGTCTCTTGATTTCAACACAGAAAAATTCACTGTCCTATGTGAGAGATTTATAAGTGGCAGCAAACTACACTGTCCAAACACTGGAATTTCATGCCCGTTGTAAGCAGTGAGGTGCTTGCCAAATTTAGAAGGACGTGGTGAGTTTAGCTGGTCGTACGTGGCACGATTAAACAAAGATACTGAGGCACCTATGTCTAACTGGAAGTTCACGCGACAGTTAACAGCTCGTAATGAGACAAATAGTATGTTAGAACATCGTTGCACAGCACTTGAGCGAGGGGGGGGGGGGGACACAACCTTAATATTGCTTCTTTCAGAATCTATTGTAGGTTTAGAAAACATAGAATTCACCGCCTGTGCAAAAGCCTGTTTTTTTCTGGGAGCGAGTAAAAGTGGCGTTTTTCTGTCGTGGCAAACAAACTGCTTTGACATGGCCTTTTCTTCCACACGTGTAACACGTTGCGATAGGCGATGAGCAGTCCTGTCTTTTATGGCGAGCAGAATGTCACTTAATTTACAGACCTGTTTATGGTACATGCCTACGTGACCGTCTGTACAGCTGTGTACGCGCTCTTTGTTGTGGTTGCTTGGGGCGGTCGCAGACAAGGGGCGACTCTACCAGACGAATCGGGGTCTGGTCAGTCTTATCGGCCGCTATGGCACCCGATTCATATTGCTTCAAGATTTGCAATACTTGAGGAAGTGATGGATCAGAATACTTTAAGATATACTCCCATATTCCGACATCTGGGAGATTGAATGTTATTGCATCGTGGATCATTAAATCATTGTAAAAGTCGCCAAAACTACACTTAAATTTACACGTGCAAGTCATGCCCGTTAATTCTGTGTACCACTGGCGGCACATCTGTTCCGGAACTTTTTCTGCAAGCGAAAGAACATATCTAGTTGCAGCTACTTAGACATGCTTGTCATGGT
Organism: Schistocerca serialis cubense; assembly: GCF_023864345.2. Classification (NCBI taxonomy): domain Eukaryota; kingdom Metazoa; phylum Arthropoda; class Insecta; order Orthoptera; family Acrididae; genus Schistocerca; species Schistocerca serialis. The sequence goes on along the minus strand of NC_064642.1, from coordinate 626,416,171 downwards.
ATTGAGTTAATGAAGAGATGAATGGAAATTATCGTATGGCATTGTTGGCCGGGAGGCCCCATTCGGTGGAGTTCGGCCGCCGTATTGCAAGCCCTTTTTACGTGACGCCACATCGGCGATTTGCGAGTCAATCATGATGGAAATGATGGACACGCAACACTCAGTCCCCTGCCGGGAATCGAACCCGGGCCCCCTGCGTGGTAGGCGCTAATGTTACCACTACGCTACGGAGGCGGAAAATGGAGAGATTACTTGGTCAAAAATATATTCAAATGTGTGTGAAATCTTACGGGACTTAACTGCTAAGGTCATCAGTCCCTAAGCTTACACACTACTTAACCTAAATTATCCTAAGGACAAACACACACACACATGCCCGAGGGAGGACTCGAACCTCCGCCGGGACCAGCCGCACAGTCCATGACTGCAGCGCCTGAGACCGCTCGGCTAATCCCGCGCGGCTTACTTGGTCGTAGACGAGTTCGTCGGTAGACGCTGTTGGGAATAGTTTTACTAGAACACTGGGGGCCCCATAATCCATAGGAAATATTGTAACTTCATAGTCATTCATTCATTTCCGTGTCCGGTCAGAATTTCCAAAAAATAGCAGCTGCGATAGCTTTGTCATTTCCTATATAAACATCTTACATCGTGCACGGGTTGTCCAGGACGCGGCATACAAGTAGATGGCTTGAGCCCCGCAGTCGTAAGAGGTGTCTGCGCTCACTGGAAGGATTCCTCATTTCTTCAGGTTGGTCTTGCATCGGGGGACGCCCACTCTTAGGCGGTTGAGGGATCTCCATACAGCGTATTGTAGGTTTCAAATAGTTCAAATGGCTCTGAGCGCTATGGGACTTAACAGCTGAGGTCAATCAGTCCACTAGAACTTAGTAGTACTTAAACCTAACTAACCTAAGGACATCACACACATCCATGCCCGAGGCAGAATTCGAACCTGCGACCGTATCTGTCTCGCGGTTCCAGAATGAAGCGCCTAGAACCGCTCGGCCACACCGGCCGGCGTATTGTAGGTTTGCGCCAGGAGCTAGTTCTTCTTTTGGTGATACGTCTACGGGCAGTGAGCTCTTCCATGTTGCAACACGAATTGCCTCCAGTGGCGCAGTCCTAGCAAGGAAACTCTTGCGAGATTTAAGGCGGAATCTTGCTACCTGATGACCATACAGAGGATGTCGGTTCGGTGGTCATTCTCCTGCTTTGTTCTCTCTTTGTCTGCAGCAGTGGCCCACCGGATGTTGGGGGGGGGGGGGGGCAATTCCAACAATCGGATACAATTTCTGCACTGGTGTTGGCTTCAAGCATCCTGAGATGATACTTGCAGCCTCGCAATATCCACTTGCTTAGCATGAGCTAAATCGTTCCAAACAGCAGAAGCAGCATACTCAGCGGCTGATACTCAAAGCGCAAGCGCAGAAGTCCTTAGGAGCTTAGGAGGTGCGGGTTTGATCCCCAGCTGCTGCCAATCAGCTTCTTAAGTATCCCACTGCTAGCAATGATTTTCTGTTTCACGTTTAGACGTTGCTGCCTGTACGTTAGAGCCCTGTCCAGTGATACACCTAGGTAAACTGGTGTTGCGCAATGTTTCAGTTGCTCTCCTCACCATGCTGCGCTTCCCTGTTTCGTAAGTGGAAGGAGCTCACTTGAGTTTTACTGGGACTGAGCTTCAGGTGGTTGTCATCATAGTGCTTGGAGAGTTCATCCACTGCTAGAGGTAGTTTTCCCTCTACTTCTTTAAAAGTTGGCCCCTGAACAGCTACTGCTGTGTCATCGGCATAGATGAAGAGCCTAGTACTTGCTGGTATTAGCTGATCATTTGTTTAGATACTGTACAGCGATGGAGCAAGCACACTGCCTTGGGGGAGACGGTTCTTCTGCGTTCGCCATCTACTCCTCTTACCCTGTAATGAAACTTGGAATCTTCTGCTCCGAAGGAAGGTGCTAATAAGGGATGTTAGTTGGTAGTCCTTAGTAAGGTCATACACTTTCTTTGTTACCTATGATTCACAGTGTCGTATGCAGCTGAGCTGTTAGATGAACAAAAGCGGTTCCAGTAATCTCACCGCTCTCAAAACCGTCCTCGAGGCACTGGGTTAGGTTCAAGATCTGACTACAGCATGATTTGCCAGCACAAAAGCCTGCTCATTATGGGATAAACTTCACTTCGAGGGCGGCACTTATTCGGTTAAGTATCAGCCTTTCTAGTATGCTAGTTGTTGTTGTGGTCTTCAGTCCTGAGACTGGTTTGATGCAGCTCTCCATGCTACTCTATCCTGTGCAAGCTTCTTCATCTCCCAGTACCTACTGCAACCTACATCCTTCTGAATCTGCTTAGTGTATTCATCTCTTGGTCTCCCTCTACGATTTTTACCCTCCACGCTGCCCTCCAATGCTAAATTTGTGATCCCTTGATGCCTCAAAACATGTCCTACCAACCGATCCCTTCTTCTAGTCAAGTTGTGCCACAAACTTCTCTTCTCCCCAATCCTATTCAATACCTCCTCATTAGTTACGTGATCTACCCACCTTATCCTCAGCATTCTTCTGTAGCACCACATTTCGAAAGCTTCTATTCTCTTCTTGTCCAAACTAGTTATCGTCCATGTTTCACTTCCATGCATGGCTACACTCCATACAAATACTTTCAGAAACGACTTCCTGACACTTAAATCTATATTCGATGTTAACAAATTTCTCTTCTTCAGAAACGATTTCCTTGCCATTGCCATTGCCAGTCTACATTTTATATCCTCTCTACTTCGACCATCATCAGTTATTTTACTCCCTAAATAGCAAAACTCCTTTACTACTTTAAGTGTCTCATTTCCTAATCTAATTCCCTCAGCATCACCCGATTTAATTTGACTACATTCCATTATCCTTGTTTTGCTTTTGTTGATGTTCATCTTATATCCTCCTTTCAAGACGCTGTTCATTCCGTTCAACTGCTTCTCCCAAGTCCTTTGCTGTCTCTGACAGAATTACAATGTCACCGGCGAACCTCAAAGTTTTCACTTCTTCTCCATGAATTTTAATACCTACTCCGAATATTTCTTTTGTTTCCTTTACTGCTTGCTCAATATACAGATTGAATAACATCGGGGACAGGCTACAACCCTGTCTCACTCCTTTCCCAACCACTGCTTCCCTTTCATGCCCCTCGACTCTTATAACTGCCATCTGGTTTCTGTACAAATTGTAAATAGCCTTTCGCTCCCTGTATTTTACCCTTGCCACCTTCAGAATTTGAAAGAGAGTATTACAGTTAACATTGTCAAAAGCTTTCTCTAAGTCTACATAGTATGCTAGTATGGTGTAGCATACCTTGAACACAACGAACCTGAGAATGTCCTTGGAACTGAGTCAAGTATTCGGCCATTCCTCTTCTGTGTCTTTAAATTGCTGGAACGCTGGGATACTGGTCGGCGTCACTTGTTGGGGTAGTTGGTTGGTCGGTTGTCGTTGTGCATCCGACACAGCTTCTGCTACCAGTAGACGTTGCAACGTCGTCAGCAAGACAGCAATTTGTTGGTTCTGAAACTGAAAAGCATTTTATTAGTTCCGTCACATTGGCCGTCTGCGGCTGAGGCGCGGGGGCAGGGGATGGAGCGGGCGGAGAATTCATGGTTTACTCAAATACTTTATAGCAAAAACCAAGCAAAGCCTATGAAAAGAGAAATTTGATTTGTTCTGTAGCTCCTCTCCTGGAATCCATGCAAGAACTCAATAACAAATTATCAAATAAAAACACTTGAACATGATCACCCTTGCAAGCTAAAACACAAGAGAAGCAAGCAAAGTCTTCGGCCAAGTTAATTATCTTCGATCGCCATTGAATTATCATAGTTCACGACTGCAGAGTCCTCATCACCACTGTAGTAGCCGCTCGGGGTAGCCGCACGGTTTAGGGGGCTTTGCCACGGTTCGCGCGGCTGACCCCGTCGGAGGTACGTGTCCTCCCTCGGGCATCGGTGTGTGTGTTATCCTTAGCGTGAATTACTTTAAGTTAGATTAAGTAGTGTGTAAGCCTAGGGACCGATGTCGTCAGCAGTTCGGTCCCATAGGAATATACCACAAGTGTCCAATTTTCTACTGTAGAATTCTCTTCGCCCCTGTAGAGTCTTGTACAGCCCTGAAGCGAGGGAGAAGATGTTATGAGTGGCCGGTATTCTCTTTCTTCAACACAAATGCACATGTGGATTAATGCGGTCCTTTATTTTCATGAACTTTTATTTATCTTGAATAGAATCCATGTGTTCCGGTACAAGCTCATCAGCAATAGTCCTCTTGCAGGCAATATTGGTAATCTCGCTACTGCAAGCATTAGTCTCACTATAGTCGCTAATCTGAACGCTATGTACTGTCGTAGTCTGCGAGTAAACACGCATACGCCAACTGGAGTGGCCGTTAGTGAGGCCCTCCGTTCAGCGACGGCGGCCTAAATACAAAGTGATTATAATTAAACTGTAAAACCGCTATAGAAATAATACCACAGATCAGAATGATGTCAAATTGCAACGGAATATTATCGGGGGAGGGGGAAAACGTATGGCAACAGAAAAATAAACAGTTACAAAATGTAGCAATAGATGTTGCTGTAGGCATTGTAATTTAATAGTGGTCGCCTGCAAATGACAAATGAATCATACAACAATCCCTAAGGTGTACGTTTCACGTTAAACAAACTGTGCCACTCAGTGTGCATGGGTGTGATACTGTTAGTTACGTAAGCCATCCACCACGGCAAGGTCATATCGCATCGGGTGGGGAAAAACGATTTTTAATTGAACTGAGGCAACAAAACGGTATAAAATGCATCAATAAAAATCAAATATGATTATTAATTTCCGTGTGACTGGGGCAAAACATGATACGCAATGCGTGCCATCAATGCAGCTAAGCTTGCAATCGGAACACTGGACACAACATCTTTCACATAGCCCCACAGCCAGAAGTCACACGGATTAAGATCAGGCGTTGGTTAAAAACAGTCTTGATTGCAATTTTAGTTTTTTTTTTTTATTTTTCTATTTTTCAACGACGCGTTTCGCCTTATTTAGGCATCTTCAGGTTATCTTAATTTGGTATTTCTTAGAAGAATCCTTTACTCAGTGTGGCCAAAGGGCATCGTCGAATATATCAGGCCATCATCGCCTTCGTTAAACTCAGTAAAAGCTAGAAATATAAATAAATAAATACCAAATTAAGATAACCTGAAAATGCCTAAATAAGGCGAAACGCGTCCTTGAAAAATAGAAAAATAAAAAAAAACTAACATTGCAACCAAGACTGTTTTTAACCAATACTGTTAAGCACTGGTTTGCTGTATGCCACATATGGATTGGAAGAATTTCTAAGATCAGGTGATAGGGACGGCCAGGCTGTAGGGAAATGACGGCTGATAATTCTAGCATATCCGAAATGGCGCTTCAGCAGCTGGTTTAGTGGATTTGCAATGTGCGGAGCTACACCATCTTGCATAAAAATGATTCCACCCACACATCCACGCTGTTGCAGAACTGGAATGACGTGGTTCCACAAAAGGCACTCATAGCGCTTACCAGTGACGGTACAGGGAACAGGATCGAAAGCACCTATCTCTTCGAAAAAACATGGTCCTATGATAAATGATGCCGTAAACCCGCACCACACAGTGACCTTTTCAGGATGAAGTGGTGCTGGCTGATTTGCGTGTTGATTTCCCTTTGCCCATATTCGGCCCGCATCTCGTGGTCGTGCGGTAGCGTTCTCGCTTCCCACGCCCGGGTTCCCGGGTTCGATTCCCGGCGGGGTCAGGGATTTTCTCTGCCTCGTGATGGCTGGTTGTTGTGTGCTGTCCTTAGGTTAGTTAGGTTTAAGTAGTTCTAAGTTCTAGGGGACTTATGACCACAGCAGTTGAGTCCCATAGTGCTCAGAGCCATTTGAACCATTTTGCCCATATTCGACAATTCCGTGTATTGACATATCCTGTCAGATGGAAGTGGGCTTCGACTGTCCACAAAATCTTCCACGGCCAATCATTGTCCACTTCTAGGCGAACAAGAAATTCTAAAGCAAAGGTTTCTCTTGCTGGCAGGTCAACAGGAAGCAACTCGTGCATAGGCAATTCTCCGTGCACTAGACGTTTGCATACCACCACTCGTCTCCTCCTGCATTGCCGTGGCCACTGCTTCCACTGACGTTGAATCAACTCGTTTCCTCCCTCTACCATATTGCACACCAAAAGGACCCACCTATTCGAATTTCCGAATCATTTTCTCCATACCTACGTCAGTCATCGGACCATCGCCTTTTTTCAAACCCTTCAGTCTCCGAACTTCTGCAGAGCAACGTGTGCACAGTCATCATTCTTTTAATACAGCTTTACAAGCAGAGCGGGATCCTGTATTGAGACAGTTATGGTGAACGTCGCAGACGCGAAAGGAGGAAAAGCCGTGTACCCGGCGTGTGTGTACCAACTTCAGTGGGTTGCGCACATTACAGGTCTTTTCATTTACGTATTCTGACACGTACAGCGCCGTATATTGGTCAATTTTCACATTTTTTTCCTTCATCCATACGTTTTCCCCCTTCTTTGATAATATTCCATTGCAATTTGACGTCATTCTGACCAGTGAACTTTAATTATAATCATTGTGTACATGCTGTCGATAGGGCGTTGGCGGCATGTTGCTTGTTGGAGTGTCTCTGTCCCCTCTCGCGACAGGCGCGCTTGAACCTACACGTACTTATCGATCTTCGCGCTTCATCTTTGCCGACCAATGTGCTGGCGACAGCTTACGCCAGCACCTTATCATCAAGCGTTATGATTACAATCCATCTTACTTCTAAAATAGGACTAAATCATCGCCTTAAAATGAAATATGAATACCAAACTTACAAAAATGAATGGCTATTTACTGTAATAAAATTCTTATATGAAAGCAATGCTTCACAATTTGCTAATTCTTGAAATTCAATTGGAACACTCAGCCATTAGTATGGACTTTGTTTTAAGATTTTGAGAAGTAAGACATATATAATTGAGAAATCATTTGTGAACTAGCAATATGCTTTTTACATAACAGGGAGATAATGAAGCAGTTTCAGCAGCAGTGATTCTTTGCTGATGAAGAAACAGGACTAACAGAATTATTTCTTCAAACAAAGGGACTGCTCCTCGGCACTGCCTGATATGTTTATTTGCAGAGGTGGACAGCTGCAACAGATTTATAGAGTTTTGTAGCATTTCAACCACCGCTCAGGAGACATGGAAACGTACAGCCTCATATAATAAAACAGTTAAAAATAACATTTGATACAAGGGAACCAGTCTCTACTCTGTAATAATTTATTTGAAAAGTTTGGAATTTCGCATTTTTTTACTCATTTATTTCAAAGTTAACTTTGTTCACAAATTATATGTGTGCTCAATCTTTCGTTGTTTAGTATCTATGGAAAGGAACGCTGAGAAATCAATCTATCATCCTGTAATTTTTATGGAATGGTACACACTAAATGTTTTCTATAAGACCGTCTTATTAATATCTTCCAATCTTCTTATCTGTGGTGATACACTTGTCGAGACCAGTTCATAGTTATCTATAGCTGAAACGCAGCATCGTACGCTCTTGGAAATAGGACTACGTTTTTCTCCTACCTGATCAAGTTTCAACGTCTTAAGACATTTGCTGCGCCTAGGACACTGCAATGTAAAAAGGCTTTACCTTCATAACTGATCCACGCGTCGAATATTATCAGATGACCAGTTTTCCTTCTATAATCAGCTGGCTCCTCACAGGCTACTGAATGACTGAATGAAATACGTCTGCTTAAATTGAAGACGGATGTGGTTATAAGGTCTAAAGCATTAAAAAGAGATACACAAATTATCTTGTTCAGAATTGCACTCACTGTTTCCTTATTATACTGACTTCCAGTCGCTCTTTCTCACCATCACGCAGTCTTTAAGATATTACGAATTTGATCAAATGTAATAAAACGTTTTTTAAACACGGATAATAAAAGAAGATGTCTAAAATTACGATAATGTGATGTGTGGCTAGCTGTCTATGTAAGCAAAAAAAAAAAAACACGTAAATTAGCCCGCTAGCCTGAGAACACATTGAAAACTTCTCTGTAACATTTTAGAGTGCTGGTCGGACTTTTCGGGAATCTTGAGAAACGGTACGGCTGTGAATGTCAACTTCGACAGCAAATCTATCGGTAAATTAAACGATGCCCATAGCGGCTGCAATGATTTACCTTTTTAAAAAAACCATTTTTTGCAAGTGTGTTGTAAAGAGAACGCGGAAGTCGTCAAACAGAAGATCTGAGAGTAGCCTGCAAGATGATACTGGTGCTTTTACGGTTGAGTAACTGTGCTTGTTATTACAGATACGTTATATGTAATAATCTAGTGTAATGTAGTATGGCCCTTATAACAGTATCGCAGAATACATATTCAAATGTCAAAGAACACGTAGACTTGGAGTCTGGACTGCGGAGCCTGGCGAGAGATGGTTGCTACCCAGTTTGGACTTGCTGCACAGCTACTGTACTGTGCTCCAGTACTGGAGGAGGGCTGCCAGGCGCCCCGTGTGTCACAGGTGGTTCATTAACCAGCAGGCGGCAGCCACTGCGGAAGGCTCCTCTGCGTGGAGTCACGTAGTCGGAGCACGGCTGACGCCGGAGCTGTGCCTTAGGCAATCTCGCTATCGGTAATTGTGCAGCTGGCGTCTTACGTCATCTCACGGCCCACGACAGTTTCAAACAGTGAAAGCAATAAAGCACCGTTTACTTCTACCGACAAACGGCAGGCGTGCCTGGGTGTTTGTTCGGTACGTGCTTTGCTGTGAGTTTGACGCGAACCGGAGGCGATGCCACAAATCTAAAATGACGGCACTTGTTGTACAAATAATCTAGATAGTGATACATGGTTCCACGGTTTTCCAAAATCATTTCGGAGGAATTTCCTGAAGGTTATTCTAATAAGGATCTTTGTTCTTGTTCTAATGCTCTGTCAGGTTAGATTCCCTTGTTAAATGCACACAGGACTTCAGTTCAAAGCGAATTGGTGTATTGTTTTCGATCCAGGCTCTTATTCTGGAGCATTGTTCATCTATTTTATAGGTTCTTCAACCACAACTTACTGTCTAGGGCGTAGGATTCTAAGTGCGCTATCATCTCGTCTCAGATGACCGCAGGTTCATAGACTTAAATTGAAGCCTTTCTTCACAAGGACAAAAAAAAAATTCTAATCCAAAGCCGTTCATACGTCTGCATCGAAGAGCGTTAACACACGCTTTGAGGTAGGCTGTTCGCACTCTGATGCAGGAGGAAATCGTCACCTGCGGCGTTCTGCCTGTGAAACGAGGAGCTGTGGTAACAACATTCCTGACAGAGTTTGCATCATATCCTCGATTAATTTCCAAAGCTCTCCAGAGTGTCTCACAGAGTAAGGGCAGGTGATACTTTTACTAACTGAAACATTACATTCCTTATTCTCCACTTTACTGGTACTGATTATTCATATAACGTACACGATGATTGCAGAATACACATCCCATCACCACATGTATCTGGGAAACCAATCACATCTGTAGCTACTCAGTGAAATATGTGTATGTGTGGGTAGCCGACAACCACCGATATCCTGTCATGCCACGGCAAGTCATAGATAATATCACATAATTTTTTTTCTGTTTTACAGTAGAAACTAAACTCAAACTGACGGTGCAACCTAGCAACACACGACTGTCTTTTTAGATCACCCTGGACGGTGCGATCTGCAGTCAGTTTTGATTTCGTGTGTTTTGTATAAAAATAGAAAGAAGGGTTTACGTGATTTTACCTATGTGATTATCGGCTCCCTTCCATGATGTATTTGATTAAATCGATATGGATGTGATGAATGTCTCAGATGTATGACATGATACAATGTGCACTCGGAAATCGATCACGTACGTTGTATGAATAATCGACATCAATATAGTGCATCCTGAGAAAGACTATAATCTTTCCCATAATAAAACAGATTGCGGCTGCGTGCTTCCCAGGTGCCATTATCAACAATGCGCGATATCCCACGTGCCCATCGCTACCAAGTATCAGCCAATCCTAAGGTATCTAAATAAAGTTGAAACGCGTCATTGAGAAGTAATAAAGAACTTTAACATTGCAATCAAGAATGCTCGTTAATTCAAAGCATATAATACTGTTTGATGGTGATCCGGCCTCTCGGACTGAAAGGTTAAGTTTGACTCTTATCTTGCTCCTAGTCGTGAGCGGTAGGCTATGTTCTGGTACTAGGTTTAACCCTAACTCCATCTCTTTCATTGTCTTCAGCAATAAAACATGTTCCAACACACGCATTGGCTCATCAGAGCCGTCTTCACTACAAATTAGTCGAAATGTCAGCTAAGGAAGTCTCGACCATATCGGGAGTGATACTAGTAAATAAATTTAAATTCGAATGTAAGTCACGAGAAACATGAATATTTAGTTTATCATTTTAGAAATATACGAGATTATTGGAGAAATTATTCTTACCAAGGTTGTAATTGGCTTGTGCTGATTCTTGTCATAACTATTCCAAGTGGATGTTCCTTATTTAAAAATGCTGGACAGCAATGCAACGCGTGATACTGAAATCTATGTCTCTCAGATCACTTTTGTAATTAATAACTCAAGAAGTATCAAAGTTGTCTGCGATCTCACATCGACATATGCATGACATCGTACAAACCACTTTCAGTGGAATGCCAAACGATTTCTCTTGCTCAGACCTCTTTTTTAAGATAAATATTCTTAGCATGGCTCTACTCAATGACATCATTTTACGTAACCACATCATGAGAAACACGGCTGCTGTAACCGCACATACACGCACAGATTCGTGCTGCTCGGGTCCGCTATAGACCACTCCTTACATCGCTGTTAGGTATTCCATTTGTACGGTTTAATTCCCTTTTTTATTGCCTGTCTGCTGTGCCAATTACGGGGTACATGGTTCCGCATTGAGAAAGTGGCTTCGGCGAAATGTGCGATTTCGCCTGGAGCGGGTTGCAGCGCTTTTTTGGAGGAGGACTGGGCTGGCCCGTATGACCATCTGTCGTCTGTAAATTGCGATGCAAAGAATCACGGTAAGAGCACAAGCTACATACATAAGCTACGCTGTACTCAGCGGTGCAGTCATGTAATCTACTGCATACTCGGCAACATTCTCACTAGCGTGCTGGATGAACACAGAGTAATACTAGAATTCACTAAGAGATTCACTGTTCTGTCAAACAATGTGTCGTTTTTAGGGTTCTGTGCCTCAGGTCTTAGAAACGGAACCCTTATACGTCGCATCGCTTTGTTGTCCGTCTGTCTGTCTGTCCATCTGTCAGATTGTTAAGAATTCATTTTCTCAAGAACGGATAGACGCATCAAATTCAAAATTAGGTCACTTATTAAGATCTGTGGTATCTACAGTCCCCAGGAGGTGTAAAAATGACAAGCCTCTACTTAAATTCAGTCAAAAAGAGTGGCCATTTATGTCATATACACTACTGGCCATTAATATTGCCACACCACGAAGATGATGTGCTACAGACGCGAAATTTAACCGACAGGAAGAAGATGCTGTGATATGCAAATGATTAGCTTTTCAGAGCATTTACACAAGGTTGGCGCCGGAGGCGACACCTACAACGTGCTGACATGAGGAAAGTTTCCAACCGATTTCTCATACACAAACAGCAGTTGACCGGCGTTGCCTGGTGAAACGTTGTTGTGATGCCTCGTGTAAGGAGAGAAATGCGTACCATCACGTTTCCGACTTTGATAAAGGTCGGATTGTAGCCTATCGCGATTGTGGTTTATCGTATCGCGACATTGCTGCCCGCGTTGGTCGAGATCCAATGACTGCCAGAAGAATATGGAATCGGTGAGTTCAGGAGGGTAATACGGAACGCCGTGCTGGATCCCAACGACCTCGTATCAGTAGCAGTCGAGATGACAGGCATCTTATCCGCATGGCTGTAACGAATCGTGCAGCCGCCGGCCGAAGTGGCCGTGCGGTTAAAGGCGCTGCAGTCTGGAACCGCAAGACCGCTACGGTCGCAGGTTCGAATCCTGCCTCGGGCATGGATGTTTGTGATGTCCTTAGGTTAGTTAGGTTTAACTAGTTCTAAGTTCTAGGGGCCTGATGACCACAGCAGTTAAGTCCCATAGTGCTCAGAGCCATTTGAACCATTTTTTGAATTTTGCAGCCACGTCTCGATCCCCGAGTCTACAGATGGGGACGTTTGCAAGACAACAACCATCTGCACGAACAGTTCGACGACGTTTGCAGCAGCATAGAGTATCAGCTCGGAGACCATGGCTGCAGTTACCCTTGATGCTGCATCACAGACAGGAGCGCCTGCAATGGTGTACCCAACGACGAACCTGGATGCACGAATGGCAAAACGTCATTTTTTCGGATGAACCCAGGTTCTGTTTACAGCATCATGTGGTCGCATCCGTGTTTGGCGACATCGCGGTGAACGCGCGTTGGAAGCGTGTATTCGTCATCGCCATAATGGCGTATCACCCGGCCTGATGGTATGGAGTGCCATTGGTTACACGTCTCGGTCACCTCTTGTTCGCATTGACGGCACTTTGAACAGTGGACGTTACATTTCAGATGTGTTACGACCCGTGGCTCTACCCTTCATTCGATCCCTGCGAAACCCTACATTTCAGCAGGATAATGCACGACCGCATATTGCAGGTCCTGTACGGGCCTTTCTGGATACAGAAAATGTTCGACTGCTGCCCTGGCCGGCACATTCTCCAGATCTCTCACCAATTGAAAACGTCTGGTCAATGGTGGCCGAGCAACTGGCTCGTCACAATACGCCAGTCACTATTCTTGATGAACTGTGGTATCGTGTTGAAGCTGCATGAGCAGCTGTAGCTCTACACGCCATCCAAGCTCTGTTTGACTCAATGCCCAGGCGTATCAAGGCCGTTATTACGGCCAGAGGTGGTTGTTCTGGCTACTGATTTCTCAGGATCTATGCACCCAAATTGCGTAAAAATGTAATCACATGTCAGTTCTAGTATAATATATTTGTCAATGAATACCCGTTTATCATCTGCATTTCTTCTTGGTGTAGCAATTTTAATGGCCAGTAGTGTATTTTGATACTCGAAAACTCTCTCATCAAAACCTCCCTATTGACCTAGAATCATGAAATACGGCAAGGAAGCAAGGTTTCAAAGCGTCAGCTAAGTGAAAACTATATCAAAATTTCACACTACAAGTAAAATAAAAAATTTGAAACTTGTAATTCTATCACATAAAAATAGCTTTTGCATTCATCATCATCCGTCAGAAGCATAATAAATGAACATTACTATATGCAAACATAAAATGTAAGTTGTAGTCATGTTTTTTCTAGTAAATAAAAACAGTTTTACTAAATCTTCTGTATCTACATGTGTAAATTAGTCACCTGCTCGCTTATTTTTGTATGTCCGGGGTAGTCTGAGGAACTACTGTAGAAATTTTAATGCCGGCTTGGAATTCCCAGGACCAATATATTGCCAAGTATCGATATCGATGACAGGCAAGAATGGTTGAGCTTCCCGATTCCTAAGATTTATGAAATATATATATATATATATATATATATATATATATATATATATCCCCCCATGAACCATGGACCTTGCCGTTGGTGGGGAGGCTTGCGTGCCTCAGCGATACAGATAGCCGTACCGTAGGTACAACCACAACGGAGGGGTATCTGTTGAGAGGCCAGACAAACGTGTGGTTCCTGAAGAGGGGCAGCAGCCTTTTCAGTAGTTGCAAGGGCAACAGTCTGGATGATTGACTGATCTGGCCTTGTAACAATAACCAAAACGGCCTTGCTGTGCTGGTACTGCGAACGGCTGAAAGCAAGGGGAAACTACGGCCGTAATTTTTCCCGAGGGCATGCAGCTTTACTGTATGATTAAATGATGATGGCGTCCGCTTGGGTAAAATATTCCGGAGGTAAAATAGTCCCCCATTTGGATCTCCGGGCGGGGACTACTCAAGAGGATGTCGTTATCAGGAGAAAGAAAACTGGCGTTCTACGGATCGGAGCGTGGAATGTCAGATCCCTTAATCGGGCAGGTCGGTTAGAAAATTTAAAAAGGGAAATGGATAGGTTAAAGTTAGATATTGTGGGAATTAGTGAAGTTCGGTGGCAGGAGGAACAAGACTTCTGGTCAGGTGACTACAGGGTTATAAACACAAAGTCAAATAGGGGTAATGCAGGAGTAGGTTTAATAATGAATAGGAAAATAGGAATGCGGGTAAGCTACTACAAACAGCATAGTGAACGCATTATTGTGGCCAAGATAGATACGAAGCCCACACCTACTACAGTAGTACAAGTTTATATGCCAACTAGCTCTGCAGATGACGAAGAAATTGAAGAAATGTATGATGAAATAAAAGAAATTATTCAGATAGTGAAGGGAGACGAAAATTTAATAGTCATGGGTGACTGGAATTCGAGTGTAGGAAAAGGGAGAGAAGCAAACGTAGTAGGTGAATATGGATTGGGGCTAAGAAATGAAAGAGGAAGCCGCCTGATAGAATTTTGCACAGAGCACAACTTAATCATAGCTAACACTTGGTTTAAGAATCATGATAGAAGGTTGTATATATGGAAGAACCCTGGAGATACTAAAAGGTATCAGATAGATTATATAATGGTAAGACAGAGATTTAGGAACCAGGTTTTAAATTGTAAGACATTTCCAGGGGCAGATGTGGACTCTGACCACAATCTATTGGTTATGACCTGTAGATTAAAACTGAAGAAACTGCAAAAAGGTGGGAATTTAAGGAGATGGGACCTGGATAAACTGAAAGAACCAGAGGTTGAAGAGAGTTTCAGGGAGAGCATAAGGGATCAATTGACAGGAATGGGGGAAAGAAATACAGTAGAAGAAGAATGGGTAGCTTTGAGGGATGAAGTAGTGAAGGCAGCAGAGGATCAAGTAGGTAAAAAGAAGAGGGTTAGTAGAAATCCTTGGGTAACAGAAGAAATATTGAATTTAATTGATGAAAGGGGAAAATATAAAAATGCAGTAAATGAAGCAGGCAAAAAGGAATACAAACGTCTCAAAAATAAGATCGATAGGAAGTGCAAAATGGCTAAGCAGGGAAGGCTAGAGGACAAATGTAAGGATGTAGAGGCTTCTCTCACTAGGGGTAAGATAGATACTGCCTACAGGAAAATTAAAGAGACCTTTGGAGATAAGAGAACCACATGTATGAACATCATGAGCTCAGATGGAAACCCAGTTCTAAGCAAAGAAGGGAAAGCAGAAAGGTGGAAGGAGTATATAGAGGGTCTATACAAGGGCGATGCACTTGAGGACAATATTATGGAAATGGAAGAGGATGTGGATGAAGATGAAATGGGAGATACGATACTGCGTGAAGAGTTTGACAGAACACTGAAGGACCTGAGTCGAAACAAGGCCCCCGGAGTAGACAACATTCCATTGGAACCACTGACGGCCTTGGGAGAGCCAGTCCTGACAAAACTCTACCATCTGGTGAGCAAGATGTATGAAACAGGCGAAATACCCTCAGACTTCAAGAAGAATATAATAATTCCAATCCCAAAGAAAGCAGGTGTTGACAGTTGTGAAAATTACCGAACAATCAGTTTAATAAGCCACAGCTGCAAAGTACTAACACGAATTATTTACAGACGAATGGAAAAACTAGTAGAAGCTGACCTCGGGGAAGATCAGTTTGGATTCCGTAGAAATACTGGAACACGTGAGGCAATACTGACCTTACGACTTATCTTAGAAGAAAGATTAAGGAAAGGCAAACCTACGTTTCTAGCATTTGTAGACTTAGAGAAAGCTTTTGACAATGTTGACTGGAATACTCTCTTTCAAATTCTAAATGTGGCAGGGGTAAAATACAGGGAGCGAAAGGCTATTTACAACTTGTACAGAAACCAGATGGCAGTTATAAGAGTTGAGGGACATGAAAGGGAAGCAATGGTTGGGAAGGGAGTAAGACAGGGTTGTAGCCTCTCCCCTATGTTATTCAATCTCTATATTGAGCAAGCAGTAAAGGAAACAAAAGAAAAATTTGGAGTAGGTATTAAAATCCATGGAGAAGAAATAAAAACTTTGAGGTTCGCCGATGACATTGTAATTCTGTCAGAGACAGCAAAGGACTTGGAAGAGCAGTTGAACGGAATGGATGGTGTCTTGAAGGGAGGATATAAGATGAACATCAACAAAGCAAAACGAGGATAATGGAATGTAGTCGAGTTAAGTCGGGTGATGCTGAGGGTATTAGATTAGGAAATGAGACACTTAAAGTAGTAAAGGAGTTTTGCTATTTGGGGAGCAAAATAACTGATGATGGACGAAGTAGAGAGGATATAAAATGTAGACTGGCAATGGCAAGGAAAGCGTTTCTGAAGAAGAGAAATTTGTTAACATCGAGTATAGATTTAAGTGTCAGGAAGTTATTTCTGAAAGTATTTGTGTGGAGTGTAGCCATGTATGGAAGTGAAACATGGACGGTAAATAGTTTGGACAAGAAGAGAATAGAAGCTTTTGAAATGTGGTGCTACAGAAGAATGCTGAAGATTAAATGGGTAGATCACATAACTAATCAGGAAGTATTGAATAGGATTGGGGAGAAGAGAAGTTTGTGGCACAACTTGACCAGAAGAAGGGATCGGTTGGTAGGACATGTTCTGAGGCATCAAGGGATCACCAATTTAGTATTTGAGGGCAGCGTGGAGGGTAAAAATCATAGGGGGAGACCAAGAGATGAATACACTAAGCAGATTCAGAAGGATGTAGGTTGCAGTAGGTACTGGGAGATGAAGAAGCTTGCACAGGATAGAGTAGCGTGGAGAGCTGCATCAAACCAGTCTCAGGACTGAAGACCACAACAACAACAACAACAACATATATATATATATGGCTGCCTGTGAAAATTGCGGAACTGTAATATATCTCCAGTAAGATATATGAAATATATATATATATATATATATATATATATATATATATATATATATATATATATACACTCCTGGAAATGGAAAAAAGAACACATTGACACCGGTGTGTCAGACCCACCATACTTGCTCTGGACACTGCGAGAGGGCTGTACAAGCAATGATCACACGCACGGCACAGCGGACACAGCAGGAACCGCGGTGTTGGCCGTCGAATGGCGCTAGCTGCGCAGCATTTGTGCACCGCCGCCGTCAGTATCAGCCAGTTTGCCGTGGCATACGGAGCTCCATCGCAGTCTTTAACACTGGTAACATGCCGCGACAGCGTGGACGTGAACCGTATGTGCAGTTGACGGACTTTGAGCGAGGGCGTATAGTGGGCATGCGGGAGGCCGGGTGGACGTACCGCCGAATTGCTCAACACGTGGGGCGTGAGGTCTCCACAGTGCATCGATGTTGTCGCCAGTGGTCGGCGGAAGGTGCACGTGCCCGTCGACCTGGGACCGGACCGCAGCGACGCACGGATGCACGCCAAGACCGTAGGATCCTACGCAGTGCCGTAGGGGACCGCACCGCCACTTCCCAGCAAATTAGGTACACTGTTGCTCCTGGGGTATCGGCGATGACCATTCGCAACCGTCTCCATGAAGCTGGGCTACGGTCCCGCACACCGTTAGGCCGTCTTCCGCTCACGCCCCAACATCGTGCAGCCCGCCTCCAGTGGTGTCGCGACAGGCGTGAATGGAGGGACGAATGGAGACGAGTCGTCTTCAGCGATGAGAGTCGCTTCTGCCTTGGTGCCAATGATGGTCGTATGCGTGTTTGGCGCCGTGCAGGTGAGCGCCACAATCAGGACTGCATACGACCGAGCCACACAGGGCCAACACCCGGCATCATGGTGTGGGGAGCGATCTCCTACACTGGCCGTACACCACTGGTGATCGTCGAGGGGACACTGAATAGTGCACGGTACATCCAAACCGTCATCGAACCCATCGTTCTACCATTCCTAGACCGGCAAGGGAACGTGCTGTTCCAACAGGAAAATGCACTTCCGCATGTATCCCGTGCCACCCAACGTGCTCTAGAAGGTGTAAGTCAACTACCCTGGCCAGCAAGATCTCCGGATCTGTCCCCCATTGAGCATGTTTGGGACTGGATGAAGCATCGTCTCACGCGGTCTGCACGTCCAGCACGAACGCTGGTCCAACTGAGGCGCCAGGTGGAAATGGCATGGCAAGCCGTTCCACAGGACTACATCCAGCATCTCTACGATCGTCTCCATGGGAGAATAGCAGCCTGCATTGCTGCGAAAGGTGGATATACACTGTACTAGTGCCGACATTGTGCATGCTCTGTTGCCTGTGTCTATGTGCCTGTGGTTCTGTCAGTGTGATCATGTGATGTATCTGACCCCAGGAATGTGTCAATAAAGTTTTCCCTTCCTGGGACAATGAATTCACGGTGTTCTTATTTCAATTTCCAGGAGTGTATATATAGATTTCATAAATCTTACTGGAGATATATTACAGTTCCGCAATATATATATATATATATATATATATATATATATATATATATATATATATTTTTCATAAATCTTACTGGAGATCTATTACAGTTCCACAATTTTCACAGGCAGCCGTACTCATTGCCTAAATTGTCACTCTACTGTCACCTTGTTAGCAAGTAGTCACGCTTGGAAGACAATCTAATTTTCAGGGCACCCCTTTTCATGTCTCTACAGTTCGCGTGAATGTGTAGTATTCTTATAGTCCTTCTGCAACATTCCAGATTCGCCTAGTACTCAAGTCGTCTGACAGGGAAGGGTGAGTGGGCGACTGTCTGCATGAATTCAGGGCTGAAGTTAATATGTAGCGGATTGTGCTTGTTTGCGAAACTTCATGACGAATTAAAACTGTGTGTCAGATCAGAACTGGGACACAGACCTGGTTCGAGAAACAGTTTTAGTCTATCACGAAGTTTCAGGTCCACGTGTTCCAACAGAATACATATAGCGCCCCATTTCATTTTTCATCGACATCCCCCAAAGGTAACACAACCTATCAACTGTACTTTGTTGAAAAGAGGAATCTATCAACTTGTACAGAAAATTATCACTACCCTACACCTTTGACTGAATATTTATCAACTAATGACTTTTCCGCCAGTGAATCTTGCATCCTCCTCTTGTGAGGGCTGTTGTTAGTGCCTTGTGACAAAACGTTTAGCAGAGATATTCCTATAGCAGAGGTATTCCTATGACAATATAATGATAGAGGATGAAATGGTGCTTCTTGTGCTAGTAGTGTTAATCAATTTCACTTACCTTAGGCCACAATACGACTCAACTGACCACCGTTCAGTCCGTGTTTGTCTAGGTTACTCATGTCTTCCATACGTCGTTGGTCGTGGTATCTGGTCTGGATCATGACTATTTGACAAAGATGCTTAAATTTTAGGTAGCCCTCTTAGATAAGGTGCCTCGTATTCATATAACAGGTATCATCATCGAGACTTACAGTTTAACGTCGAAGACATAGAGACGAAGTAGCTTCAGCTGAAGGACTGGGCTGACATTTAACCATGGTCATTTTCCTCAAGTGCTTTAAAGAAACCGTGAACAAATAAATCCGGATGACTGGACATGGCCGGCCGGGGTGGACGAGCGGTTCTAGGCGCTTCAGTCTGGCACCGCGCGACCGCTACGGTCGCAGGTTCGAATCCTGCCTCGTTCATGGATGTGTGTGATGTCATTAGGTTAGTTAGGTTTAAGTAGTTCTAAGTTCTAGGGGACTGATGAACTCAGAAGTTAAGTCCCATAGTGTTCAGAGCCATTTCTAACTGGACATGGGTTTGACCCGTGCTTCTCCTACTTGAGTTAACCACTGGTCCACTTCAGTAAGAACAAAAACAAATGTTTCATTGTAGAAACTTGAATTAACGACGCAAATATGTGACAACAGATCTTTAAGGAACTCTCAAAATCCATTCATTAAATTTAAATCATACTAATAATACACGGGCCTGGGTTAATATTTATGGTAATAGTCGCACAGCTAAAACAGGTAGTATTATTGTGAGCTTGTAGTGTTCATGCAAACAAGAAAAATAAGACCAGTAGATACGGGTCCAGAAAAGTATACACTCTGATATTTGGACATTTGTCGGTCGAGGGGCTGAAAGGCGTTTAGTTGTCGATTTGAGCACAGCAGTGGCGTTCATGCTCACTCAGCAGGGACAAAGGAGTGTTTTGATGTCTTTCTTTATCACAGTACTATTGACACGTACACGTTACTCTCAGCATCGGCATTAGCTGCTATGCGGTCAGTTGTGTCGTTCGAGTTGTGTATTATTGTAATGTCAATCGTGTTACTGTGTGTTATTGTATCGTAAAATTACAACTTCGGTTATGTATCACGGCTTATTACTACTTTCGCAAATGGCACCTCTTTTGTAATTACTATTATAATGCTGTTGCTACGTACGATTGGTTCAATACATTTTCTTTTCTCTTTTTCTCCACGTCAGCAATGGAAGCCTAATACTCCACAAATGAAATCGTAGATTTTTCTTGTGGTTCTGCAAATGGAACTATCCTGCGAACCGGTGCCTTGCGTTCTACACTGAAAAATGTCCGCGTCGCAGAGTATTATCCTTTACGCCGATTTTCCCAGTCTCCTAGGGACCCCAAATAGTAAATAGCGGAAATCCTCTCAGTGTGAAGGAGCGTACGTTACATTTAGTTTACGAGGCACCATGACTCGACCGACACATCTGGCTGTAGACCACCAAATTTTCTAATGCCTACATAGAGTTCTGTGAGACAGAAAGATACGAAAGCACTCTTTTGATACTGTTGAATAAGCGTCATTGACACGACTGTGCTCATGTCCATAGTCAAACATCTTTCAGTCCCTTCTGTGTACCAATGTTCATATCTCAGAAAGGTAGGAAGGATGGAAGATTAGAACTTAACGTCCCGTCGACAACGAGATCATTAAACATGGAGGGAAAACTTCGATTAGGGAAGGTCTGGAAAGGTAATCGGCCCTTCCCTTGAAAAGCAATCATCCCGGCATTTGCCTTAAGCAGTGTATGGAAATCAAGGATAACCTGCCTTGGATTTGCCGGACGGGGATTTGAACCGACGTCCTCCGGAATTGCAAGTCGATTGTGCTAACTAGTGCCCCACCACACTCGGTTAAAATCTCTTAAAGTTTGCTTTTCTGGCCCTAAGCTTACAGGACATATCTTTCTTGGTACGATGTGTACTATCCCCTCTCAATATATTCGACATGTTTTTTAACAGCCTGTATAAAACGAGTTGGCGTTGTTCGTTACGCAGTTTTGTAAGGAGATGATCGACAATAATACTGGCCTGGAAGTGGAATGGAATTGGTTCTGTTAGTTTTAATAGCCTGTTACAGTGTCGATTCTAGTATGAAAGGAAAACAACGTACCTACTGAAAATGCTTTAGTGAAAGACCTCTTGCACGTTTTTACTAAAGACCACAGAAGTGCAAAACACCCGAGTTAACATTTACATGACCCCCCGCAGTGAGGTTTGCCCTGCACTCCCCTCCCATCGGAATCTCTCCTCCTGTCTGCCCCCTCACCTCCCCTCCTCTTTCCCCTCCAGTACAGCAAGAAATTTCGCAGCTGTGCGTCAGCGTACGTGACCACGTCAGCGTACTCCACCGCCAAAATTGCTGCTCGATCTGCTCGACTCAGAGCCCCCAGGCTTGCAAGTCTTCCTGCTGTCTGCTGGGAGAAAGCGGCACCTCAGTAAGCATGTAGCTCGATACCATTGAGGGTCGAACGTTATCGCATGCGAGGAAGGACTGAAGGGAACAGTCGTAGGCTTTTTAAAGAAACATCCTACAATCCGCATGAAGAGCTTTTGCGAAACACTGAAACAGCCAATAACACGTTTTATGCTGTGCAGTAATAAATTTTATCGTCCCGACCACCTTGCGAACAGCATACCAAATAGAATTCGAAAATATTGCTGCACTCAAACTGAGCAATATAATTTTGATTTTTCTAACAGACTGCCAACTGCCTTTATTTTGCATGGTATATATATATATATATTTATATAAATAAAAATCAGTTGCTGCATGTATAGAAGATCAACGCTTCAGAACGGCTAGACCGATTTGGCTCATTTTATTTTTGTTATGTTTGTCATAGTTAGGACAAGGTCTGAATGAAAGAAAATTTTTAGAAAATCCACCGGAAAAGTCGGAAATGTGGATGATACTTTTATGTGAAAATCGCACTGAGAAAAATATGGCGGTCGGTTTGGCTGTTCTGCTATCACATGTTTTCACAAAAAAAATGTGACGTTCAGTTTGATAGTTGTCCTGTCTCATGTTTTCGTAACAACGGCACGTTCCGCTTTGAATGTTGATATTTTGCGGAAGAGAATACAACTGAAAGTGATATGATCATATTTTTGGTGCATTTCAAAGTTTGAATTGATGTCTCGCCGTGGTAATTATGCGTGATGTAAACATTAAATTTATTTCAGTTCGCCGTTCAATTCTTTGGAAAAATTTGCACAAGTGGAGGCGTGGAAGTAAGGGACAGCGTACGCTACACACAAAGTTAACATTCAGTTAGAGGCTTTTTTTTTTTTTTTTAATGGTCTTGTAGTCCGGGGTGATATGTTGCAATACAGCATCGCCGGTCTATTGCGGTCTAACTGTGTTGGTGACAGTAAATTTCCACAGGGCAGTGACTGCGTCACTGCAATTCACTTTGGAGGTGTGGCGGTGGGACTTATAGTCCCGTACCACCCTCTGACGGTGATAGTTCTACATGAGTCAGGCAGGAAAATATTGCCTAACATGGGCAGGTGAAGGCGAGCGGTTAGAGGCAATCCAATAAGAGGTATAGTACAAAAAATTCTGTCAAACCGGCTGCGAGAAACAACATGCTAAGTCATGCTGTGAAAACCTGCGGTTTCGTTTTTCTTTTCGCAGTCATTTTTAACAGAGAACAGGAAAATTGTGTTTATGGCTAACTTAATAATGCTACCTGTTCGTAGATTAAAACTATGCGAAATACTGTCATTGAAACTAGTGTCCTCACAGCTCTTTCTCATACCCCGTGTACTGTGATTCCAACTGATTAACCCATTCGTTTTGATTTGTGCTCCCAATGAAGGTTCCGACTGCAATAACAATAATTACGGTCAGAGAAATGGGGGGGGGGGGAGGAGATGGACATGGAAGGGGATAGAAAATGGGTATACAGAAGGGAATATAGAAACACAGATGAGATAGGAGGAGATGGATAGAGAGAGTGTGGGATAAGAGATGTATAGGGACAGGGTGAAGGTGATGGAAAGATATAGGGGGGAGGAGGAGATTGAGAAAGGGATTGGGACAGGGAAGGAGAAGGGAATTAGGCTCAAATGGCTCTGAGCACTATGCGACTTAACTTCTGAGGCCATCAGTCTCCTAGAACTTAGAACTAATTAAACCTAACTAACCTAAGGACATCACACACACCCATGCCCGAGGCAGGATTCGAACCTGCGACAGTAGCGGTCACGCGGTTCCAGACTGAAGCGCCTAGAACCGCACGGCCACACCGGCCGGCTAGGGAATTAGGATGTATGTCCAATTCCCATACATAATTAGCAACTGCGAAGCATTGGTGGGTTCCCTAGTGTGTGTGTGTGTGTGTGTGTGTGTGTGTGTGTGTGTTTGTGTGTGTGTGTGTGTGTGTGTGTGTGTGTGTTAGGGGTATAAGAACAAATATTGTTCTTAGCGACTGAGGACAGTGTACTAAACGACATTACATCAATATTTACTTCTTTACCAAGCTAATAATTAGAGCTGTTATAGGTAGTATGTTTATATTGGTTAGTACCCCCAAGTACATGTGGCAAGAACAAGCCACTAATGTTTATTTTCCCATGGGTAACAGGTCAAGTGTCGAAGTGTGGACAAGTGGGCGCAAAACGGTTAGTCTATACTGACAGAGGTAGTTAGTACAGTGGTGCAATATGACCATGCAAAGATAAGGTCTTAAAGTTTGTGACATGTTTGTGGGAAGACTGTTTGACACAGAGAAAAAACAACCAAAGCATTGATGAATGTATATATTAAAGCATAACACAAAATGATTCAGCATTGCACCTGTTACACCATTGGCAGTGTCTCTAGCATGCCCATCGACCATATTTATATCTCTCTTTTCAGTTGAGAGTGCACAGTCAGCATGTAATAGTCCCTAACTCCATGTATGAGTGCCTGCAGAGAGATTTCGCCTGATTTCACGTAGCCCACATGATGCAACTGTCGTGCAATTCCTTCTCCATGACAATTCTGGCTCGTGCACTACAGGGGCAATGAAGATGCTCCTGCAGCATTTTCGAAGGGAAGTGCTTCATCATCCACCATACAGTCCAGACTTGGCTCCCTCTTAGTTTTCTCTGCTCACATGAACTGCTGGCTATGATGACAACACTTTGACACAGACAACAAGCTGCAGACCATCGTAGAGAACTGGCGGAAAGCACAGGCTGCTGCCTTCTATGACGAGGGTATTAGTAAGTTGCTACAACGCTACGACAGATAACTAAGTTGGAGCGACGACTGTGTGGAGAAGTAGCTGAAACATGCAGCTAACTGTTGCAAATAAGACATTTTTGATATTCACTCTGGTTTCCATTCACGACTGATTGGACCTTAATAAATAAACAGCCCTATATTCACAGAGTGCAACGGATATAAATACATATATTTTTATATGTAGTACCCTAATCCATGTATTGATTGTTTCTTTCTCTCGGTATCGAACAGTCTTCCCACAAACACGTAGCAAACTTTATGATCTGATATTTTATGCATGGTCGTAACTGGACCACACCTGTCAGTATAGACTAACTGTTTTGCGTCCATACATCCACATTTCAGCACCTGACCTGCTGCTCAAGGGAAAATAACCATTGATGGCCTGCTCTTGCCACATGTATGCCGAGGTGCTACTGAATCTGAAAACATACGACTTTAACAGTTTTCGTTACAGCTGGTGGTTGCCCATTTCGTTGAAGATGAGACAATATTCATGAAATATCTGGTTGTTTTGAGAGTTTTAAGCAGTAATTAGCATGCAGATACCAGTTGTGCATTAATGTAAGTGGACAATATTTCAGCAACATATCTGCCGAAAGCAAGGGGAAATTACAGCCGTAATTTTTCCCGAGGGCATGCAGCTTTACTGTATGATTAAATGATGATGGCGTACTCTTGGGTAAAATATTCCGGAGGTAAAATAGTCCCCCATTCAGATCTCCGGGCAGGGACTACTCAGGAAGACGTCGTTGTCAGGAGAAAGAAAACTGGCATTATACAGATCGGAGCGTAGAATGTCAGATCCCGTAATCGGGCAGGTAGGTTAGAAAATTTAAAAACGGAAATGGGTTGGTTAAAGTTAGATATAGTGGGAATTAGTGAAGTTCGGTGGCAGGAGGAACAAAACTTCTGGTCAGGTGAATACCGGGTTACAAATACAAAATCAGATGGGGTGATGCTGGAGTAGGTTTAATAATGAATAAAAAAATAGGAGTGCGGGTAAGCTACTACAAACAGCATAGTGAACGTATTGTAGTGGCCAAGATAGACACGAAGCCCATGCCTACTACAGTAGTACAAGTTTATATGTCAACTAGTTTTGCAGATGACGAAGAGATTGATGAAATGTATGATGTGATAAATGAAATTATTCAGATAGTGAAGGAAGCCGCAAATTTAATTGTCATGGGTGACTGGAATTCGATAGTAGGAAAAGGAAGAGAAGGAAATGTAGTAGGTGAAAATGGAATGGGGGGTAAGAGATGAAAGAGGAAGCCACCTGGTAGAATTCTGCACAGAGCATAACTTAGTCATAGCTAACACTTGGCTCAAGAATCATGAAAGAAGGTTGTATACATGGAAGAGGCCTGGAGGTACTGGAAGGTTTCAGATAGATTACATAATGGTACGACAGAGATTTAGGAGCCAGGTTTTAAACCGTAAGACATTTCCAGGGGCAGATGTGGACTCTGACCACAGTCTATTGGTTATGAATTGTAGATTGAAACTGAAGTATCTGCAAAAAGGTGGGAATTTAAGGAGATGGGACCTGGATAAACTGACGAACCAGAGGTTGAAGAGAGTTTCAGGGAGAGCATAAGGGAACAATTGACAGGAATGGGGGAAAGAAATACACTCGAAGAAGAATGGGTAGCTTTGAGAGATGAAATATTGAAGGCAGCAGAGGATCAAGTAGGTAAAAAGACGAGGGCTAGTAGAAATCCTTGGATAACAGAAGAAATATTGAATTTAATTGATGAAAGGAGAAAATATAAAAATGTAGTAAATGACGCAGACAAAAAGGAATACAACCGTATCAAAAATGAGATCGACAGGAAGTGAAAAATGGCCAAGCAGGGATGGCTAGAGGACAAATGTACGGATGTAGATGCATATATCACTAGGGGTAAGATAGATACTGCCTACAGGAAAATTAAAGACACCTTTGGAGAAAAGAGAAACACTTGTATGAATATCACGAGCTCCGATGGAAACACAGTTCTAAGCAAAGAAGGGAAAGCAGAAAGGTGGAAGGAGTACATAGAGAGTCTGTACAAGGGCTATGTACTTGAGGACAAGATTACGTAAGTGGAAGAGGATGTAGAAGAAGTTGAAATGGGATATATGATAATGCGTGAAGAGTTTGTCAGAGCACTGAAAGACCTAAGTCGAAACAAGGTCCCGGGAGTAGACAACATTCCATTAGAACTACTAACAGCCTTGGGAGAGCCAGCCCTAACAAAACTCTAGAATACGGTGAACAAGATGTATGAGACAGGCGAAATAGCCTCAGACTTCAAGAAGAATATAATAATTCCAATCCCAAAGAAAGCAGGTGTTGACAGATGTGAAAATTACCGAACTATCAGTTTAATAAGTCACGGCGGCAAAATAATAACGCGAATTATTTTCAGACGAATCGATTAACTGGTAGAAGCCGGCCTCAGGGATGATCAGTTTGGATTCCTTAGAAATGTTGGAACACGTGAGGCAATATTGAACCTACGAGTTATCTTAGAAGATAGATTAAGGAAAGCATTTGTAGACTTAGAGAAAGCTTTTGACAATGTTGACTAGAATACTCTCGTTCAAATTCTTAAGGTGGCAGGGGTAAATTACAGGGAGCGAAAGGCTATTTACAATTTGTACAGAAACCAGTAGGCATTTATAAGAGTCGAGGGACATGAAAGGGAAGCAATGATTGGGAAGGGAGTGAGACAGGGTTGTAGCCTCTCCCCGATGCTATTCAATCTGCATATTGAGCAAGCAGTAAAGGAAACAAAAGAAAAATTAGGAGTAGGTATTAAAATCCATGGAGAAGAAATAAAAACTTTGAGGTTCGCCGATGACATTGTAATTCTGTCAGAAACAGCAAAGGACGTGGAAGAGCAGTTGAACGGAATGGACAGTGTCTTGAAAGGAGGATATAAGATGAACATCAAAAAAAGCCATACGGGGGTAATGGAATGTAGTGAAATTAAATCGGGTGATGCTGAGATAATTAGATTAGGAAATGAGACACTTAAAGTAGTAAATGAGTTTTGCTATTTGGGGAGCAAAATAACTGATGATGGTCGAAGCAGAGAAGATATAAAATGTAGACTGGCAATGGAAAGGAAAGCGTTTCGTAAGAAGAGAGATTTGTGAACATCGAGTAATCGAGTATTGATTTAGATGTGAGGAAGTCGTTTCTGAAAGTATTTGTATGGAGTGTAGCAATGTACGGAAGTGAAACATGGACGATAAATAGTTTGGACAAAAAGGGAATAGAAGCTTTCCAAATGTTGTGCTAAAGAAGAATGCTGAAGATTAGGTGGGTAGATCACATACCTAATGAGGAGGTATTCAATAGAATTGGGGAGAAGAGAAATTTGTGGCACAACTTGAATAGTAGAAGGGTTGGGTTGGTAGGACATGTTCTGAGGCATGAAAGGATCAACAATTTAGTACTGGAGGGCAGCGTGGAGGGTAAAAATCGTAGAGGGTGACCAAGAGATGAATACACTAAGCAGATTCAGAAGGATGTATGTTGCAGTAGGTAGTTGGAGATGAAGAAGCCTGCACAGAATAGAGTAGCATGGCGAGCTGCATCAAACCAGTCTCTGGAACTACGACTACAACCACAACCACATCTGCTTTAATTTCACTGTGTAATAAAAGCAAAACGATCAGTATAAATATACCTTCCGTGCTCTCCTTGAATGTAAATCGATATGTATTCTCAGATGCACAGATATAAAAGATTATGTGAGAACTGTTTGTGGAGTTTATTATATCAGATTTCATCAGAGCCGTATCTGGAACGTTTTGTCAGTGCTCTTTGTGATATTCTCTTCAACGAATTGGTGAGTAACGATGGATTACTCACACTTTAGCAATGTTAATATTCTTAATGTTAAAGAAAGGATGAGTACTCTTTGGCATTTTGTCGTAAGGACACGAGAAATGGTGTGTACAGGCTTTTGACAAAATATAGCCGTCTTCATTCCGTCGCAGAGATTAAATTCGAATCGTTCACTTAAGATGCCAATAAAACTAGGTGTCCCTCAGAATTCCTAGTCAAGTCATCTCCACGGTCTCTCAACATCGAAAATTTGGAATAATGTGGTAAGTACTATGGGACCGAACTGCTGAGGTCATCGGTCCCTAAGCTTACACACTACTTAATCTAAGTTAAACTAACTTAGACTAAGGACAACACACACACCCATGCCGAGGGGAGGACTCGAACCTCCGACCGGATGAGCCGCGCGAACCATGACAAGACCCCCAGACAGCGCGGCTTCACCGCGCGGCCCAATATTGTAGTGTGCGGTAGCACGTGAAGAAAACGTTTTCTTTCGATGGAGCTTGATAAACATCGAATCTGAAATCGCAATTTCGTTATTGCGCGTCAACTTCTACTTTTACTTGATATCCCACATTTCGTCTGCCTACTAAACGAATCAGTCTTAAGAAACCACAAAGATAATGCGCTTCACTTTTTAATCCACTAGTAATATCAAAACCTACCAGAAATATATCTCCGAAAGAGCTCGTGGCTGAATAGAGATCAGCACAGTTATGCTCGAAACTTTCCTCACAATACAGCGGCCACCTGCCATCGACTGGTGACGTCAGCCAGCGCCCGCCCAGGTGATCACTGCGAAACGCACGTTCGCCACGTTTGCTCTAGCACAGTCCAGTCTGATTTTCAGAGCCAAATAACTTCGATAGAAAGAGTGATTATCGTTGTGCAATAGGGACTTCGTCTGTTGTTACGAATGTGCACTGAGGTGACAAAAGTCATGGGATACCGATATGCACATATGCAGATGGCGGTAGTATCGCACACTCAAGGTACAAAAGGGTAATGCATTGGCAGGGCTCAGGCGGGCTACCGTCGCTCGCGCACGCCAACGCCACTAGCCTAACGCCATGCCGAGACGCAGGAATGGAGGAAGAGGCAAGACTGCTGCTGCTGTTGAGCTCCTGCTAAACGCAGTCGGGAGCAACGGTTGCGGCAACAAGAAGAAGAAGCGGAAGCCTGTGGCACAATTACAGTGCTATAAGTGCCAAAAGCTGGGACACATAGCCAGGGAATGCGACGGCGTGGTTGCGTGTGTTAAGTGCGGGAAACCGCACGACACACGGAACTGCACCAACCCAAGAGGTACTGCAGCGGCGTGCGTAAATTGCGGTGGCTCGCAAGCCGCAAACGCGCGCAGCTGCAGCTATCTGAAGACGTGGAAGCAGAAGAAGTTGGCCACCACACACGAAGAGGTGGCCCAACAAGAAGAAAAGGTGGACACCCCGCCCTTCTACCTTAGTAGGGGAAGCGGGCTGCGCCACCAAGACGACGCGGACGCCTTCCGCCAAGCACTGCGGGAAGCCAACGAGGACGCAATCACCGCGCTCAAATCCGCCATGGCGGAGGAGAGTGCGGCCCTGAGAGCGGAACTAGAAGAGACGCGTCGGGAGGTGACTCAACTAAGGGTCGCCTTATACCTCGCGTCCAGCACGACGCCGGACGTGGCACCGACCCCCACCAGTACGGGGGTAGACGCGGCAACGCAAACGACCGCCTCCCTGGCCGACGCGGCAACGCAGGTTGCTAGGGAGGTGGTCATGCAGTCGGGGAAAACCGCCGACAACAAGATACGGCCCCCTCGGAAGCAGTCGTCGATCCTGTCTCTGCCGAAACGCAGACGACGCAGGAAATGCCGATGGAGACCGAGGGAGAAGAAGAAGACGAGCCGTTCGAGTGCCTCCCCCTCCCCAACAAGAACTGTGTGAGGGAGGTGCTCACCAAGTTCGCAGATTCCCTGCGCGACGGTAGCTACCCCCATCATGGCCATCCCTATCCTTTCACGGTAGACAACATCCCTCCCCTACCTCATAAACCTTATCCATTCCCCTGGGGATGCGAACCCTTGAACCAGAACCTTACGGGAGGGAACTCGTCAGGCGTGCAGATCTGGAGCTCATAAACAAGCATCCGACGAGGACTGGCGGTACATGACTGACCAAGCAGTCATGTACATCCAGCAACAGACGCCGTCAGTGGACTTCTCTCGCCTGAAGAAAATAGAATTCGGGCAGCCAGGAAGCAGCAAGAAAAAGAAGAACAAGAAGCCGCCGGAACCATCCGGCAGATAAATTCCTTCATCCACAGAAACCAGAGGGCAATCCAAAACGAGAAGAAAAACACTCCCAAAAGAGAGGATTTCAGGAGGAACAGCTCAACCAGCTTAAACTCCTACACCTCCAAGGCAGGCCCGTCAATATAGTGAGTGAGTGTGTGAGGGCTGTCATTTGTATTCAGGTGATTCATGTGAAAAGGTTTCTGATATGATTACGCCCGCACAACGGGAATTAACAGACTTTGAACGTGGAATGCTACTTGGAGCTGGACACATGGGACAGTCCATATGAAAAATCGTTAGAAAATTCAATATCCCGAAATCCACAGTGTTAAGAGTACAGAGAATACCAAATGTCAGGAATTTCCTCTCACCATGGACAAGACATTGGCCGGCGGCCGTCACTTGACGATTGAAAACTGCAGCGTTTGCGCAAACTTGTCAATGCTAACAGACAAGCAACACTGCGTAAAATGACAGCAGAAATTGATGAGGGGCGCACGCCGAACGTACACGTCATAACAGTGCGGAGAAATTTGGCTTCAATGGGATGTGGCCCCAGACGAACGAAAGAGTGCCTTTGCTAACAGCACGACATGCATGCAGGCCACTCCTGGGTCATGACCTCACCGTTTGGACGATAGACGAGTGCAAAACCGAGGACTGATGAGATGAGTCCCGATTTCTGTTAATGAAAGCTGATGGCAGGGTTCGAGTGCGGTGCAGACCCCACGCAGCCTCGGACCCACGTAGTCTACAAGGCACTGCGCAATCTGGTGGTGGCTCCATAATGTTGTGGGCTGTGTTTACATGAAATGGACTGACTCCTCTGGTCCAACTGAACCGATCATTGACTGGTAGTGATCATTTTCAGCTACTTGGAGACTATATTCAGCCGTTCATGGACTTAATGTACCCAAACAACGATGGAATTTTAATGGATGACAATGCACCGTGCCACTGGGCCACGATTGTTTTGAGCAACATTCTAGACAGTTCAGGGTATGATTTGGCCCCCCGGATCGCCCGACTTGAATCACATCGACTACATATAGGCCAAATTCGAGAGTTCAGTTCGTGCACAAAACCCTGCAACGGCAACACTTCCGCAATTATGGAGGCTATAGCGACAGCATGGCTCAATATTTTAGCAGGGGACTTCCAAAGACGTGTTCAGTCTATGCCACGTCTATTTGCTGCACTGCGCCGGGCAAAAGGAGTTCCGACAGGATATTGGGAAGGATCCCATGACTTTTGTCACCTCAGTGTATTTATCAATTGTAACTTTATTTAATCTACTATTTTAGCAACTGTCTTACATATACATCTACATGGATACTCCGCAAATAACATTCAAGTGCCTGGCAGAGGGTTCATCGAACCACCTTCGCAGTAACTCTCTATTATCCCAATCTCGTACACCGCGCGGGAAAAACGAACACCTATATCTTTTAGTGCGAGCTCTGGTATCCATTGTTTTATTTCGCATTCGGAGGAGAAAATTGGTGTTTGAAATTTCGTGAGAAGATTCTGCCGCAACGAAAAACCTTTGTTTTTGTGATGCCCACTCCACATATTGTATCATTTCAGTGACACTCTCTCTCCTATTTCGCGATAATACCAAACGTGCTGCCCCTCTTTGAACTTTCTCGATGTACTCCGTCAATCCTATCTGGTAAGGAACCCCACACCGCGCAGCAGTATTCTAAAGAGGACGGACAAGAGTAGTTTAGTCATTCTCTTTAGCACATGTGATAGCCTTCCCCACAACATTTTCTATGTGTTCCTTCCGATTTAAGTTGCTCGTAATTGTAATTCCTAGGTATTTAGTTGAATTCACACCTTTATATTTGACCGGTTGATCGTGTGGCTGACGTTTAACGGATTTCTTTTAGCACTCAAGTGGATGACTTCACACTTTTCGTCTTAGAGTCAATTGCCAATTTTTGCACCAAACAGATATCTTTTCTAAATAGTTTTTCAATTTGTTTTGACCTTCTGATGACTTGACCAGTCGATAAACGACAGCGTCATTTGCAAACAACCCAAGACGCCTGCTCAGATTGTCTCCCAAATCGTTTATCTAGACAAGGAACACCAAAGGCCCTATAATAACTTGGAGAACGCCAGTAATCACTTCTGTTTTACGCGGTGACTTTCCGTCAGTTACTACGAACTGTGACCTCTCTGAGAGAAAATCACTAATTCGGTCACATAACTAAGATGATATTTCGTAAGCATGTAATTTCTCCACAAGCCGCTTGTGTGGTACAGTGTCAAAAGCCTTCTCGAAATCTAGAAATAAGGAATCAATTTGAAATCCCTTATAAATCGCAATCAACACTTCATGTGAATAAAGAGCTAGTTGTGTTTCACATGAACGATGTTTTCTAAATCCGTGTTGACGGTGTCTCATAGCACAAGTAATTTATTGTTACTACATGACTTCTTCACTGTCTATTCCAAGTGTATGTCCTTACCTTGTGATCAAATGGTCACCTCCTGATTTATGTTCATTATGGAATAATGTTGTTTCTACGCATTTCATTTGCAATGGTGCTGTTATGCAGAGACTTAGCAACCTCACGCATTTATTCTTTTGGCCCCACAACGTACAAACGCCAAACTGTCTTTTAGACTAATATGACGAT
This sequence comes from Schistocerca serialis cubense, assembly GCF_023864345.2. NCBI lineage: Eukaryota > Metazoa > Arthropoda > Insecta > Orthoptera > Acrididae > Schistocerca > Schistocerca serialis. The sequence goes on along the minus strand of NC_064642.1, from coordinate 626,382,779 downwards.
TATAAAATTTCTCAAGTCATGGAAGCCTTAATTCCGAGTGGATTTTCCTTTTGGTTTAGTTACATTACATCTTACTGGACTAGGTAGAATTTTCATGATACTAGTATTCTGTTCATTGGTTACAGTGATTTGCTGTACTGAGTTCCATTGTGACCCATAAGGAAATAGGCAATTATGTTGTTAGTGTATGTAATTCCTTTCTGCTTATTTCACCTGAGACACTAGAAGATATGGGTTCATTATCCTGATGACCGCAAATGTTTGAATCTCTGCTGTCTTCTTGATAAAAGATAATTTCATTTTCAAGCTATTTAGTGGTAAATTACTTAAAATTTTGATCACTTGTGCTGACTTCAGATATTATTTTGTCTTTACAGGCAGAGTGTTATACAATATGTTCTATGTAAAGAATAATACACACATAAAAAAAAGTTTTCATCACTTCGGTTCTGAGAGTTCCGGAACCTGTACAGAAAATTGGAATAGAGATGAACATAAACATCATTTCCGCCCTTTTTATTGCTCATGAAAACCACACATTGCATGTTGTAACACCATACAGGGAGACCTTCAGAGGTGGTGGTCCAGACTGCTGTACACACCGTAGCACCTCCTCTTGCATGCCTGTAATCGTCGTGGCATACTATCCACAAGTTCATCAAGGCACTGTTGGTCCAGATTGTCCCAATCCTCAACGGCGATTTGGAGTAGACCCCTCGGAGTGGTTGGTGGGTCACATCGTCCATAAACATCCGATTCCAATCTATCCCAGGCATGTATGATAGGGTTCATGTCTGGAGAACATGCCAGCCACTCTAGTCGAGCGATGTCATTACCCTGAAGGAAGTCATTCACAAGATGTTCATATGGGGGCGCGAATTGTCGTCCATGAATACGAATGCCTCACCAATATGCCGCCGATATAGTTCCACTATCGGTCGGAGGATGCCATTCACGTATCGTGCAGCCATCACGGCGCCTTCCATGACCACCAGCGGAGTAAGTCGGCCCCACATTATGTCACCACAAAACAGCAGGGATCTCCACCTTGCTGCACTCGCTGGACGGTGTGTCTAAGGCGGTCAGCCTCACCGGGTTGCCTCCAAACATGTCTCCGACGATTGTCTGGTTGAAGGCATATGCGACACTCATCGGTGAAGAGAACATGATGCCAATCCTGAGCGGTCCATTCGGCATGTTTTTGGGCCCATCTGTACCGCGCTGCATGGTGTCGTGGTTGCAAAGATGGACCTCGCCATGGACGTCGGGAGTGAAGTTGCACATCATGCACAGTTTGAGCCGTAACACAAAAAGCATTATTCAACATGGTGGCGTTGCTGTCAAGGTTCCTCCGAGCCATAATCCGTAGCTAGCGGGCATCCACTGCAATGCACTTACCTTTATCTGTGTATTGGGTGTAACTCTTACAGTGTTTCTGACCTCTCAATAAAGAGTATAATTGTGCTAAACTGATAACTTATCAATAATCTAGCAGTTTTCATATGTCATTCTGGTAAAATATAAGTAAAGTATCGAAAAGGCAGCTGGTCCGCTACGTGAAGTAAAAGATCCCTGTCATATATCATACGACAACAAAGGTCATAAAATAAAATAGTTAATTTGATTTGCAACTAATTATGTTCCTTTTGAAGAAATTCAATTGCAATTGCAAAGATTACGCAGGGTATATATTTTAAAATAAGTTCTTGAGAGAATGAAAGATTTCTTGGGCTAAAGAAAGTGATCATGTTGCGGGTAGACGTGCTGAACATTTTCCACATAATGTCCAGAAGAATGCTTGAATGATGATTACGTATAATACGTAATTTCATTATGTAACATGAGACCAGTATCCTCTCTGTGTCTGCGATTCCAGTTAAAAATGAAAGGAAAAAAGTCTACGTTAACTTGGGTCGACCAGTAAGTGCGACGCTTCGTTGTATGAGCGAATAACGACTCTTTGTATTAACGTAAGTGATTCTCGTAGTAAAATCTACTACTCCTCCTTATTTCTCGCAGACGTTCTGACACTGTGAAAATATTGTATTGGAAGAATGTCAGAGTGACTGCACAGACTACTACAACGTAGATTACAGATGTCCGTCCGGCCAACCCTCTTCATAAAATCGAGATGAAATCACGCTTTTCCCCGAAGTCACATCCTCAGTGCAAAACCATGTTTTCTGTAATTGACGTAGCAGACAGACAGTGAATAAAGAAAACGTGTCTGGGCTTCCGTTGGTGGCTGGCCAGTGGTCGTCGGTCGAACCTTCGAGAAGCAACCGCTTGGATCTTGACGAAGCTATGAAGTCTTTCGCGGAAACATTATGCAAGTTTTTGCTATTACTAGTGTGTTACTAATTGAGTTTATCTTTGAGGTTTCATCTGAGTGATACTTTTAGCAGACAGAATAAATGCGGTTTAAGAAATATAGAAAGGAATGGGCCAGGCCTCGTGACTTTGCGTCTACATGCGCGACGCTTGCCACTAGACCACAAGCAGATAAAGGATTACGTCAGCTCGAGCGGAACAAAACGTTTCCTCCTATTAGAGTAGCCCTTAGCTTACCAGAGGCAGGGTGTGCTGCGAACATTAACTCTTACTCATTAGGTTCTCCGTGGGTATGAAGTTTAGAGTGATGCTAATCTATCACCTCAGATCACATAAAATGATATGTTATGAAGCTAACAGGCTACTTGAAAGATCAACTTCCGTAAACATAGAAAAAGTTATCGGGTAAGTCCCCAAACTCTTCAGGGGCCTCGCCTATTGCTTATAGCTGGAGGACCCGTGCATTTCAATTGAATTATTTACTTTAATGCTTACTGAGTGATAGAGTTTGATCTGGTAAAATAATATTTATTCAAACAATGTGCAAAGTTACTCAGGGCACATGAAAGACGAGGTTACAAAACAATTTACATAATTAAAATACAACAATGACAAGAAAATGAGTACTTGTTAGGGTCACCACCTGCATGCCGCTGGACAGTTACGTTTGAAGTGGTGGCCTGGTACATAAAGGACACCAATTGCGTTTTCAACAGTGATCGCAAAAGAACATAATTGTACAAAGAAGGAGAAGTACGAATTCGAACAAAGCACACAACAGACCAATGAATAAAGTAAGGAATAGAAAGAATCATCTCCTGACGTGTAAAAGCGAAAGCATATCCTGGAGTCAGGACCTGTGTCCCATCTTTAGATGCATCTGCAAACTTATAAATCATTAATATCACCTATCCACATTGTTAACATAAGAAAACTTACTTATCTCGTTTAGTTATGTTTCATATTTTGTAATGGAGTCAGATCAATTTTCTGTTTGTACCACTGTGTGAAATTATTTTATCTTGTGAAATGGGCTCTGCATCAAACCAAAACACAGAAAATTTTTTTAAAAAAACGCTTCTTCCAGAAATTTCTGCATCTTACAGTGTTATCATATCGTGCAGATGGCCATGCTTAGATTGTATATTTGCTTCACGCATTAGCACTTTCAACAGAAAGGGAAGAAAATGTTGCTGTCCATCAACCTGGGACACTACGCCCGGTGAGCAGCGAAGCGATTTCCAAGAAGCGAGAAAAATAAATGTCGCCACTAATTTTTACGCTCTGCTTTCTTTTCGTTTCTCTAACAAATTGGAATTTAAATCTAATAGTATGTTAAATACAGAAGTTGACGTAAGAGGAAGGTATTGGGAAGCACATCTTCCAAGACCTGCCGTCTGGGTTCAGAGGTCATCCTCAGTTCATACAGACGGTTGGCGGAGTTGGTGAAGGCGGAGAGCCTCGCTCGCGGGGTGGAATCAGAGCTAACTATTTGTAGTGTCGTTCCAAGAACCGATTGCGGTCCTCTGGTTTGGAGCCGAGTGGAAGGCTTAAACCAGAGGCTCAGACGATTCTGCGGAGATCTGGGGTGCAAATTTCTCGACCTCCGTTATCGGGTGGAGAAATGTAGGGTCCCCCTGAATAGGTCAGGAGTGCACTATACGCAGGAAGAGGCTACAAGGGTAGCGGAGTACGTGTGGAGTACACATGGGGGTTTTTTAGGTTAGAGAATTCCCTCCCTAGGCCCGGCAAGACGCCTCCTGAGACGAAACAAGGTAGCAGTAGGCAAAACGCAACAGGGAATAACAATATTAATGTGGTAATAGTAAACTGCAGGAGCGTCTATAGAAAGGTCCCAGAACTGCTCGGTAACAATGCCCACATAGTACTACGGGCGGACCGAGCGGGGTGGCGCAGTGGTTAGACACTGGACTCGCATTCGGGAGGACGACGGTTCAATCCCGCGTCCGGCCATCCTGATTTAGGTTTTCCGTGATTTCCCTAAATCACTCCAGGCAAATGCCGGGATGGTTCCTCTGAAAGGGCACGGCCGACTTCCTTCCCACTCCTTCCCTAATCCGATGAGACCGATGACCACGCTGTCTGGTCTCCTTCCCCAAACCAACCAACCAACCAACCTACTACGGGCGGAAAGCTGGCTGAAACCAGATGTAAACAGTAATGAAATTCTAAACTCATATTGGAATATATACCGCAGAGAGAGGATGGACAGTGAAGGGGGAGGCGTGTTTATAGTGATAAAAGTGCAACAGTATCGAAGGAAATTGAAGGACATCAGAAATGTGAAATAATTTGGGTCAAGGTCACGGCTAAAGCAGGCTCAGACATGGCAGTTGGATGTCTCTATAGGCCCCCTGGCTTAGCAGCTGTTGTGGCAGAGCACCTGAAGGAAACTTTGGAAAATATTTCGAGTAGATTTCCTGACCATGTTATAGTTCTGGGTGGAGATTTTAATTTACCAGATATAGAGTGGGAGACTCAAACGTTTATAACGGGTGGCAGGGACAAATTATCCACTAAATTTTTGTAAGTGCATTATCTGAAAACTATCTTGAGCAATTAAATAGAGAACCGACTCGTGGCGATAACATATTAGACCTTCTGGTGACAAACAGACCCGAAATACTTGAAAGTTGATCATAAAGCGGTTATTGCATCGATGATTTTAGCCGTAAATAGAAATATTAAAAAGGTAGGAAGATTTTTCTGTCTAGCAAAAGTGACAAAAAAGCAGATTTCAGAGTACTTGACGGCTCAACACAAAAGTTTTATCAGGCCAATAGATGTTCAATGTGGTGGCCATCATTTGCTGCACACAATTGCAATCTCTGGCGTAATGAGTGTCGTACACGCCACAGTACATCTGTTGTAATGTCGCCGCAGGCTGCCACAATACGTTGTTTCATATCCTCTGGGGTTGTAGGTACATCACGGTACACATTCTCCTTTAACGTTCCCCACAGAAAGAAGTCCAGAGGTGTAAGATCAGGAGAACGGGCTGGCCAATTTATGTGTCCTATGAAACGCCCGTCGAACATCCTGTCAAGGGTCGGCCTAGTGTTAATTGCGGAATGTGCAGGTGCACCATCATGCTGATACCACATACGTCGACGCGTTTCCAGTGGGACATTTTCAAGCAACGTTGGCAGATCATTCTGTAGAAACTCAATGTATGTTGCAGCTGTTTGGGCCCCTGCAATGAAGTGAGGACCAATGAGGTGGTCGCCAATGATTCCGCACCATACATTTACAGTCCACAGTCGCTGTCGCTCTACCTGTCTAAGCCATCGAGGATTGTCCACGGACCAGTAATGCATGTTCCGTAGATTCACTGCCCCGTGGTTTGTGAAACCCGCTTCATCGGTAATCTGGTAGAACTGCAACGCATTCTCTGTTAATGCCCATTGACAGAATTGCACTCGATGATTAAAGTCATCACCATGTAATTGCTGATGTAGCGACACATGAAACGGGTGAAAGCGGTGACGATGCAGTATGCGCATGACACTACTTTAACTCAGTCCACCGGCTCTCGCAATGTCCCGTGTACTCATGTTTGGGTTCATGGCAACAGCAGCTAACACACCAACTGCACCCACTTCTCCTGTGACGGGCCTGTTACGGACCCGTTTGTGTGCTACGACCATACCTGTTGCATACAGTTGGCGGTAGATGTTTTGCAATGTGCGGCACGTTGGATGCTCTCTGTCCGGGTACCGTTCTGCATACACCCTGCAGGCTTCAGCTGCATTTCGTCGACACTCGCCATAGATGAGTATGATCTCCGCTTTTTCAGAGTTCGAATACACCATGGTCACAGTTCCTACAACACTGCACTATCACAGACGTCTGGTAACACGGTGGTCTGCGTGCGGAGACGAATGCAGAATAACAATAGCAGCAAGCGCTACATGCGGACACTGCGACAGCTAGACCAAACTACAACAGTGCACTACAGCCACACTCGTAAACACGGTCGTCATCGTAAACATGTCCCTGAAGATGCTGCTCGCCGACCGTGGCCCGTGTTTGTTACAACACGCAACTGAACGTCGGAGGTTTCAAGCGTCTGTACTGAAATGCAGGAGGATCTGCAACGAATTGACGCATGGTGCACGGAATGGCAATTTAATCTCAATGTAGACAAGTGTAATGTGCTGCGAATACACAGAAAGAAAGATGCTTTACCATTTAGCTACAATATAGCAGGCCAGCACCTGGAAGCAGTTAATTCCATAAATTATCGGGAGTAGGCATTAGGAGTGATTTAAAATGGAATGACCATATAAAATTAATCGTCGGTAAAGCAGATGCCAGACTGAGATTCATTGGAAGAATCCTAAGGAAATGCAGTCCGAAAATAAAGGAAGTAGGTTACAGTACACTTGCTCACCCACTGCTTGAACACTGCTCACCGGTGTGGGATCCGTACCAGATAGGGTTGATAGAAGAGATAGAAAAGATCCAACGGAAAGCAGCGCGCTTCGTTACAGGATCATTTAGTAATCGCGATAGCATTATGGAGATGATAGATAAACTCCAGTGGAAGACTGTGCAAGAGAGACGCTCAGTAGCTCGGTACGGGCTTTTGTTGAAGTTTCAAGAACATATCTTCACCGAGGAGTCACGCAGTATATGGCTCCCTCCTACGAATATCTCGCGAAGGGACCATGAGTATAAAATCAGAGAGATTAGAGCCCACACAGAGGCATACCGACACTCTCTCTTTCCACGAACAATGCGAGACTGGAATAGAAGGGAGAACCAATAGAGGTACTCAAGGTCCCCTCCGCCACACACCGTCAGGTGGCTTGCGGAGTATGGATGTAGATGTAGATGTAGACTTTAAACAGCATGTAAAATCATGAAGCAAAAGCACCCATTGTCGCAGTTTTCGCGGAGGTTTCGCCTGAATTGCATCTCACAATTTCTCCAATATTGCGCAGTACTGTTCCACAGTGACGGAGACACCAAGTTCTTGAAATCAATAAGCAGCTGGCCCCGGTAATCGAAGAAAAGGGTGAGCATCACCTTTTCAGGACGGAACTTGGCGCACCATTCCACAACAGCGGTTTTCGTCAGATATGCTGTCTCACAAACATTTTTCAGTCTCCGTTGAATGTCTACTGGTGTTTGTCCTTCGGCAACCACAAAAAGAATAACAGCACACTGGACCTGTTAGGACACATTTGGTAATAACGTCGACACAGTTCACGTTTCTACATTCACTGCACACACGTCGGAAAGACACTAGTGCCACACTGATCCCTTGACTACATGTGAGTGCTTATGTATCTACATCGGAGTTGTGCCACATTGCGTTTAAGCTGCAGCATCGTCCTCAAACGCACACTTTTTGATCGCACCTTATATTGGGTAAAATGAAACTCTCCAAACAAGACTTTCAAACGCAAGCAACAAATTAACCAGTCGCAGACAAAGAAATCAATGACATGAATAACATCAGAACGCAGGGAGAAAAAGAATCGTACCTATGTATATTTCCTTCCGATTTCCTGCGAGATTGCGTTAGGAATGCCGCTTCGTAAGGACTAAGCAATACTCGGAAAACATGGCTTCATTCCATTTTCTTTGATATCGGTTTTAGGGTTGAAAAATGACGTAGTGGAATCGTTCTCCACTAACAGCGCTAAGGTTATCCGTGAATAATTCCAAACTGTCGTTAAAAAATGTAGCTTAAGCGACGTGCTTCACCTCATAATTTGGTACGATTTCACTAGCTCTTGAACAATATCCTATACAATATTTCCACCTTAAAAGATCTCGCAAACACGTATGATGCACAGTCACGCCATTATTTCAACAGCACTAAACAGTTCTAGGAAATGTTTATCAGACATTAATACCCTAGTTAGCGATAGTAGGAATATTCCTTCCCTTGAAGCTTCACCGATCCTTGGGAACTTCTCGAGTAAGAACATAATGCATGTGATGTTTCCTCCATTGCTTTCAAAAAGTTTTTCACGAGATGCTATTTCATGTGCAATGGAGGTACATACACATTATTTGTGTCGAGCGGGGTGGCGCAGTGGTTAGACACTGGACTCGCATTCGGGAGGACGACGGTTCAATCCCGCGTCCGGCCATCCTGATTTAGGTTTTCCGTGATTTCCCTAAATCACTCCAGGCAAATGCCGGGATGGTTCCTCTGAACGGGCACGGCTGACTTCCTTCCCAATCCTTCCCTAATCCGATGAGACCGATGACCACGCTGTCTGGTCTCCTTCCCCAAACCAACCAACCTAGAGAAGTGTTTCTATATTCTACTGTCCAGGCAGTAGATCCTTCCGACTACCGAGAATACTTTATCCCATAATAGTCATTTCTTTTTCTGTCTTTAGTGCCCTTTCTCATAGAAAACAGCGGTGCTTGTATGCCCGAGTTGCATGCAGAGAATAATTATAATTACGTTGAGATCTCCAGATATAGGCCATTTGTATTTCTCATACTGGATAAACCTCTGTAGTAGTCTAAAGATCTCATATGATACCTTCAGACTAACCGAATGAGCAATCTAAAACAGAGGAAATTTGTTTCTACCGCAGAGAAACACTGTTATCTTCGCTGGAATATGTGAACGACCGCCATTTATTTACACAGAAATCCTGACCAAGAAAATAGTTCAAATGGCTTTAAGCACTATGCGACTTAACATCTGAGGTCATCAGTCCCCTAGACTTAAAACTACTTAAACGTAACTGACCTAAGGACATCACACACATCCATGCCCGAGGCAGGATTCGAACCTGCGACCGTAGCAACAGCACGGTTCCGGACTGAAGCGCCTAGAACGGCTCGGTCACAGTGGCTGGCCCTGACCTAGAGTTTCCATAAAAGACAACATATCATTTTAAAAAAGTAACTTTATTTGGAGAAATATTCGGAAGGAAACAGCATGGTAGTTACGATAAACACTCATTTTCCTGTTTCTAAGAAGAAGAAGATTCCAAACTTTTTAACCGCGGAGCTAAACACTTAGCCTGCTGCTTCAATAAACCTAAATCCTTAACAAGATCGTTGAGATCCTCTTCATAGAAAAAGTATGGTTCATTTTATTCACGGAAGTCTTGAAATGTTATCTTCTGCGTGTTTGTTATTGCGTTAGTTTTTACTTATTGCAGCATTTTCAAGAGGAACTGGTGTCGGAAGTTCTTCGCTGTAACACGGGTCTTACAGCAGGTGGTAACTTAGAATATTGTAGTTTCCCTGCTTTCGAACAAAAACTACATGTGACTTTAACCAGCCTGTCAGGAGTGCAGTATACGACGAGCACCATGTGTGGAAGGCTTTTCCTGTTCGCCAACCTTACACGAAATAAGCTTGGTAGTACTTCCATACAAAAGGATTAAGTTTTGGATTTTGCAATTTAAGAGTTAACCCCTCATAAATCCAACAAAAAAGAATTTCCATTATTAATGATAATTAAATCAAGACCCTACGCTGCCGACAGAAGTTGATATACATCAACAGGGACGTTGATAATGTGTGCCCCGACCGGGACACGAACCCAGGATCTCCTGCTTACATGGCAGACGCTAAATCCATCTGAGCCACCGAGGGAACGGAGGATAGTGCGACTGCAGGATTTATCCCTTGCACGCTCCCCTGAGACCCACATTCCCAACTTAATGTCCACACACTACATTTGTAGTGCCCCTGCCCAATACACTCATTACTCGCGGCAGACAATCGGTACCGAGTCCCTAAGAGTTCGGGCAATGCGTGTGCAACCGCACAGAAGAAGGTCAAGGGCTGGTTAGCCATAACTATATTAAGATGGTATCTGTTCTTTCGGACCGTCTTCATATTTCCATTATTTATAAAGATGAGAGGCATTTTTTCATCTGAATTAACAGAAATTTCATGAAAGTAGAACAACAAAAGCTGGCAGGGGTCTCAATGCTGTGGTGCAAGTGGCAACAACCAGACATGGGATTCTATATATTCAAGGGTGACTTGTCGGCAGTACTGGCAAACGACCTTCATTTGATATAGGCAGATTTCTGAACTCACGTATGATAATTCCTTGCACATATTTCGATTATTTTTTAACAATTACATGCAGAACATTTAAGCAATGTAAGAAGAGCGTGAAATCTATTCGCAGTTGCGAATATGGGCAACCGTCAGCTGTGTAAATGATTGATGACAATGAAAATCTGTGCCGGACTGGGATTCGAAACCGTATTTGCCACTTATCGCGGAAAATATAGTTGATGCTTCTCCATTTTCCCAAATGCGGACGTATTTCAAGTATTCGGAACTGCTGTACTTGCCGCAGTGCCTGTTCCTCCGGAAGTGCATACATTACATTGTTCTTTTTAACGACACAGCACTGCAATATCGTACATACGAAGAAGGATTTATGTAGCTACAATGCAGAATATCACCAGAAAACAGAGTCTGATAGACAAAAACTGGTTTTATTTTCTTATTCATTACTCACGACTTTTAAAAAAATACTATTCACATTCTCTGTAAAAGAAACGTTGACTAGTGTAATTAACAGAGATGCTGAAAATCTTTTGTGGAAGTAAATGGAGAAACATTTGTATTTTACAAAACTAGACAGCACGCTCTATCGTACCTGCCCAGTAGGTAGCGCTAGAAAATGAAGGATAGTGAAGTGAATTAGTAAAAAAAGTTAACAACAGAACTATTTAGATCTCTCAGCATCGCGTGCCTAAGGCGTTCCGTGACGCTATACTTATTCTGTAAACAGTGGGTGGTCGTGTTTCCGTGCGTCAACCGGCCGCAAACCTGTTTGGTCGGTGGAACAGTTACTCACCCGACTCGCCTATTTCTGCCTCGTTACCAAGACCTGCCTTAAGTTTCGCTCACAACTTATGGGCAAAGTTTGTAATATAATACGTAGACAGGACGCGAACAATGACCGTAGCAAAGCTATACTGAAAATCGAAATCGTAGAACCCGCACGGCGAAAGTATAGTTTTCACTGTCAATGTGTAATGGAAGAGAGACATTATTGTGATCTAATTAGCGAAGCGAAATAACATATGGTAGAGATACCTTAATTGTTGTGACGTAGTCATAGGAGTTAGTAGTCTACTGTGAATGATAAGACTAACAGATAAACACCGCTAAGAAGCGCCTTCTAGGCGCTGTCGACAGGATTCAGAGAAATCGGTTTCTTGATCAGTACAGTGTAGCAGCGAAATTATATCCTTCGTATACCGTAAATCTGTTGAAGTAGCGCGAGATAATAGATGACAGTCGCTTTACTTCACAGAAACCAAGTCACTGGTTGTAAAACAGGTAGTAATAAATTCTATTTGTAGGCGCAGCAGTTTCCGCGGTAAGGTAAAACCGAACCCCTAATGCGATGGAACGTTGGACGCAGCAACAAAATTCTTAGAAGTGTAAAGAGGTCAGCCAGCGAAGGTATCGCAGAAAGGATCACTTGGCTGTGTTTCTGCGTACTGAATGGATGGAAGTAATGCAAGTTTCTGGAAGATGACGTGAATCTTTTCGTATGTAATCACTGGATTCAGCAGAAGGGCTTCACCGTCCTTGACGCAAAATGGGTACAAACCTATTGGGAACACAAAGTTCCAGTCTTCGTTGGTGGTTTCCACTGGCATCCGGAAAAACCACGCGTATTCTACAGGTCCAGCTGCAGCGGAATATTCCTTGAGCACTGACCTGGTCTACAACCAGTGAAGTTACTCTAACGCAAAGCCCCGTCTGACTTACACAGATTTCAGCAGAAGATAAAAGTAATGCTTCCAACTATAAAAGTGTAACCACATCCTTGAATAAATACGTCAAGGCAAGAATACACATGTTAAGAAAATCGCATATTTATTTTCGTAAGTATTCGTTTTACGACTGATTTCATGTTGTCCTACCTATTTTCCTATCTTGTGGTAGGTAATCTTTATCATCTCTATATAACTAGAAAGCCTGCCCTCCTTCAGTTAACTTCAACGTCAGAGTTAATAAAAGTTGCAACCCTGATTTTATGTTCTGAAATGTTACCCATGTTTATATCAAATCTTATCCACATCTAAGTAAGCATAATCTAACTAAAATTATTAGAGTTTCGGAATGGCAAGGATTTTCGCTACAAACAGCAAAACAAAAAGGTGGTTAACGAAACCAAACGAAATTAGATATTAAACTCCTCACTGTAGCCCTTATGAATCTACTGACTTCTTTTTTTTTATCAGTCTTCTGACTGGTTTGATGTGGCCTTGATTCTTAACAGATGTCCTAGCATCCTGTCCTTCCTTCTTGTCGGGGTTTTCCGTATATTCCTTTCCTCGCCTATTCTGCGGACAACCTTCTCATTCTTAACCTTTTCAGTCCACCTAATTTTCAAAATTCTTTTGCAGACCTATATCTCGATTCTCTTGTGTTGCGGTTTACCCGCAGCCTATCCTGTGCTTCAAACGTACATTTCCAGAAATTTCTTCCTCAAATTAAAGTCTATGTTCGATACCAGTAGACTTCTCTTTGGGAGGAATGTCCTTTTAGCCAGTGTTAGTCTGCTCTACATGTCCGCTTTCCATCGTCATGCGTTATTTTGCTGTCTATGTAGCAAGATTTCTTCATGTACTTCGTGATTGCCTATTCTGATGTTAAGGTTCTCGCTGTCCTCATATCTGATACTTCTCATTAGGATCGTCTTTCTTCGATTTACTCTCAATCCGTATCCCGTACATTTCATTCAACAGAACCTATAATTTTTCTTCCCTTTCACTGAGGATAGCAACGTCGTCAGCAATAGATATCTTTTCACATTGAATTTTAATTCTACTCTTGAACCTTTCTTTTAATTCCATCATTGCTTGTTCGATACACCGATTGGACAGTAAGGGCGAAAGACTACATCCCTCTCTAGAACCCTCTTTAATCCGAACACTTCGTTCTTGCCGGCCGGAGTAGCCGAGCGGTTATAGGCGCTACAGTCTGGAACCGCGAGACCACTACGGTCGCAGGTTCGAATCCTGCCTCGGGCACGGATGTGTGTGATGTCCTTAGGTTAGTTAGGTTTAAGTAGTTCTAAGTTCTAGGGGACTGATGACCTCAGAAGTTAAGTCCCATAGTGCTCAGATCCTACTTCGTTCTTCCTGTCTCCCACTGTTATTATTGCCTCTCTGGTGCCTTCACCTTTCCTGGAACCAAACTGATCGTCGTCTAACAGATCCTCAATTTTCTTTTTCATTCTTCTGCAAATTATTCTTGTCAGCAACCTGGGTATATGACTGTTAATCTGATTGTGCGATAATTCTCGCACATGCCGGCTCTTGCTGCCTTCGAAAATGTGTGTCTGATGTTTTTCTAAATGTGCAATGGTACATCGCCGCTCTCAAACGTTCTACGCAAGAACGTGAATAGTCGTTTTGTTGTCGCTTCACCCAGTGATTTTAGAAATTTCGATGGAATGTTGTCGCCGGCAGCTGTGGCCGCGTAACTGCTACGGTCGCAGGTTCGAATCCTGCCTCTGGCATGGATGTGTGTGATGTCTTAAAGTTAGTTAGGTTTTGTAGTTCTAGTGGACTGAAGACCTCAGATGTTTAGTCCCATAGTGCTCAGAGCCATTTGAACCATTTGGAATATTGTCTATCCCTTCTGCCTTATTAGATCTTAGTCCTACAGAGTTCTTCAGATTCCAATTCTAGTACTGGATTCCCTGTCTCTTCTAAATCGACCCTTGTTTCTTCTTCTATCACGCCACCAGACAAGTCCTCCCTCACATAGAGGTCTTCACTGTACTCTTTCCATTTATCCGCTCTCTCCTCTACATTTAACAGCGGAATTCCCATTGTGGTCTTGATGTTCACACCCTTGCTTTTAATTTCACCGAAGGTAGTCTTGTCTTTACTATACGCCAAGCCAATCCTTAAGAAAATCATTTTTTTTTTATTTCTTCATATTTTTCATGCAGCCATTTCGCCTTAGCGTCCATGCTTTTCCTATTTGTTTCATTCCTAAATGACTCGTATTTCTCTATTCCTGAATTTCTCTGATCATTTTTGTACTTCCTTCTTTCGTCTATCAGCTGAAGCATTTCTTCTGCTACCCATGGCTTCTTTGCACTTACCTTCCTTGTACCTATGTCTTTCGTTCCATCTTCTGCAATTCTCCTTTTTAGTGATGTCCTTTCCTTTTCAACTGTAATGCCTACTGAACTGTTTACTATCGCAGAATCTATAGCTTCAGAGAACTTCAATCTTATCTCTTCAGTCATTAGTACTTCCGTATCAACCACCTGGCGCATTGTTTTTTCCTGAATAGTATCTTAAACTTCAGTGAACTATTCATCATTACTATATTGCGATCTGTGACTGTATCTGCTCCTGGGTACGCTTTACGTGATTTTGGAACCTCTGTCTGACCATGAAATCATCTAAAAAATTGGAACCTCTGACCATGATGTCATCTAACTGAAATCTTCCCATATCTCCCAGCCTTTTCCAAGTATACCTCCTCCTGTTGTGATTACTCAACAGAATATTCACTATCAGTAACTCCTGTTTCTTTCAGAACTCAATTTGTCTTTCTCCTTTCTCGTTCCTACTACCAAGGCCATATTGTCCAATAACCCTTTCTTCTAAATCGCCCCCTATAACCGCTCTCCAATCTCCATGACTATTAGATTTTCATATTTCTTTACGTACTGAAATACCCGTTCAGTATTTCCATATACTTTCTCTGTCTCTTCATCTTCAGCTTGCGACATTTCTTGTATACCTGAGCTATTGTTGTCGGTGTTGCTGTCGATTATGATGAGAATAACACTATCACTTATCTGTCCACAGTAACTCTCTATCCAACGTACATATTCATAATGAATTTTACTCCCGTTACGTATTTCCTGCTGTCGTTATTACCCTACGCTCGTCGGATCAGAAATTCTCGTCTTCTTTCCGTTTCACTTCACTGACCTCCGCTATAGCTAGACTGATGCTTGGCAATTCCCTTTTCAGCTTTTCTAGTTTCTCTACCATGTTTAAATATCTGAGAATATTGAGTATTCAGATATGTCACTAGAATCACTGGATGACTAAATTTGTAGTGGGACGTGAAATTGAAGCGTCACCCATCCACCAGTGTCAGCCCAGTTTGCAGGTGAATATAAGTTTAATTTAGTGTTTTGTTTATGTATTTTGTAATATTTGTAATGGTTGTGAATTATCTAAAGTTTTGTATTTATTTTTATGTTTCATGTACGGAGAGGGCGGCGCAACGAACGGAGACAGCATCTTCACTGCCGGGACCAGAGAGAAAATTGCTGGCCACTATACGTCGCGGGTCGACAACCAAAGAGCAACAGAAGATCCTGAAACCGAGTTGGTGCGTCGTGCTTCTAAAAACTGAAAAAATAAGAATTTGTAATGTTTCTACAACAATGACGTCATAGAAAGTTTAATCATGTTGTAAATGTTCAGTCCTATCTTGTCAAGGCTCAGGTTCACGTCTATATGTAGTATATAGGAACATAATAAACTATTGTATACTATAAAAGTTTAAATACGTGTTCCGAGAATTTATTTATGAAGAATGATATTAAGGAAGAAGCATTACTAATTTATTTGACAAGATTATTAATTTTTGACAACGTTCAGTGCGAGTTTGACTCTTGAAAGTTTATTCAATGTAGTTTTAATATTTATTAAAGCAGATAACTTGCATTAATATAATTTCTGAGAAGAAACAAACGACATCTAAATTGAAAAAAGTTTGCGCAAACCAATTGGACTGAGTGACGTAATTCTGCGCATACGACTCAAATGATGATGTTTTATTACAGTTTCGTTCAAGTACCATTCAGAGACAACTTTAAAAAGAATTTAAATAATTTTGAAGTGTTTTGTAACTGACGTAGGTGACGAAGTCTGTACATGGTCATATGACAAAAGAAATCATTTATACAAAACTTACGTCGTTACACTACAAATTACAAATGAATATTGATCCCTACATGTTCTAAATAGGATGAAATCGCGAACAAAGACCCAATATTCTCCACGCAAAATTCGACTGTAAATGTAACGTGGACAGAAACTTAATTTTCCGTAATCTCAAAGATCATGAAATTTACAAACATATAAATGCAACGCAAATGTGCAAGCCAGTAACGGTCTCACCATAACGCAGAACGAAGTCTCTTCAGTGTGCCCATTTCACTGTCCTAAGGAAACAAACTGCTGAGATCATCGGTCCCTAGACTTACCCACACTAAATTAAACTAACTTATGCTAAGAACGACATACACACCCATGCCAGCGAGGACTCGGACCTCCGGCATTATCACAAGACATGAGGTCTATACCACGAGGAAAATCAGAGCGTCCAGTCGTCATGGCAACAGGAAAGGATGCACAGTGCCTTTGTGTGCTGCCCACGAGGTATTAAAAGCCAAATTCTGTCACCTCGCATTCGTATTAGCCTACTCCAGTTAAAGCTAGCAAGACTCGTCAAGACATTCATTGCTGTTTGCACCGGATATGTAATGCACTTGCAGAAAGATAGGTGACTACAGATCTATGAGGTTGACAAATGACTATAATAGCATGCGTGAATAAACGACGTAAAAAGATTTCACGGTAAAGCAGCAGTTTCACAAATTATTACATCCAATAATGCTAGTCTTAGTCTGGTTCTTTGAGGGCCAAACTACGAATTCTTGCATACAGTAGCAGATACCGAACTGATGTGTCCCGTGTTCTTGTAACGATTTTCCATACGTTTCTTTCCTTGATCTTTGTTTTTAGTACTTCGATTTTCCACAAGTTTCTTTCCTTGATTTTGTTTATAGTACTTCTTCGTTTCTTATTTTATTCTTCCACTTAATTTTTAACATTCTTCGAAAACATGTCACTTGTAATGCTTTCAATTTCTTCTTCTCTTCGGATTGCCAATGGTCCTCATGTAATTCCATACAATGCTGTGCTCCATCGCACACCTTCTGGAACTTTTCCCTCATTTTCGTGTCAATGCCTGAGTCCAGACGAGCCCTTTTATTCAAGGGAGATTTCTTCGCCTGTGACATACTACTTCTGACATCTTTCTTGCGTCGGCTATTCTGTCAGTTCTTTCACTTCTTCTACTACGTCGTTCTCAATTTCGATGTTAGCAAGTCGTTATTTTCCTTTCTTTTTCATTTAAACCCGATGTAATTAATATCTTTAATGAAATGAGTTAAAGAAACCTTGTTGGTTCGGATGTTGCCTATACAATTTGTCATTGTTCGAGAAGATTTCAATCATCTAACTATCGATTAAGATAATCATAGTTTTCTTAATGATAGTTGTGACAATACATTAAGCAAAACAACAGTTGTGTCAAAACGACACTAAATGTCTACTCTGAAAACTAATTAGAACATACAGTTAGGAAGCTCAGTCATACGGAAATACGAGTATATTAGATCTAGTGGCTTGTAACTTCACCTTTTATATTGATTTATTGTTAATGAATGATGCTCAGACTCTGGCTAACTCGCGGTAGAATGTTTGCGAGGAAAGTCACAAAAAAGAGTTGTCTTGCTGCACTGTATTTACGCCAAATGCGTGTTAGTTGTACCGACTTACTCAGATGAATATTTGCTCCCCGACGTGTACGAACCCAGCTACACGTAATTTCATCCAAACTGAGAATATTGCCCTAATCATGATTACAATCTATATACAACGAGAGTTTATATATGAAAGATTACAATTCACGTGAGCTAAATAGTCTGAATCAGTCCGATAAATTTCTAGAGTGCCAAAGAATATCTATGAACGCTGCGCTCTGTTGATAATCTATGTTCTCGCACAGATAAATGCTTCATGAGCATGTAATATTAAATGGGTTGAAAGAAATGTCAAACACTGTAAATTCACTTTATGTTCTAGTCTATGCACATCCTATCATTGTCTTAAAGAAATAACCTTCCTTTCAGATGCGTGGAATTAGTTACGTAAATTTAGCCAAAGAGTTTACAGCAAGCTCCAGATTACGGTATATACTTTAATGCAGTTTAGGTAAATGCCTCACAGTTTACACTATTCATCACTTACTGTCAGTGGAACTATTAATTGTCTATCGCATTTCGCCTAAGTTCAGTCTTTCGTTGATAATGAAATTAAGTGAATATATTCGGTTATTTTCCTAGCTTGAATTCCTTCAAAGATATTTTCAGAGTTGCTGATTTATCTCTTTCAGTTTTTAATCATTTCTATGAGATCGCAAATCTTCAAAATGTAACAAACCACCTCGTATCGCCTACCAATATTACGTAAGAGTGCACAAGTTCAATTACGACACGACAAGGCAAGGCAAGGCAAGCACATTAACAATGTACAACTTTAGCTTCTGTATTTCGCAGTGTCCTCAAGGAGTACTCACAAGGAGTATTCTTTGAGGTCACTTGTTGTACTCCGTGACCTACAAGTCTACTACCTTGCGATCTACTATTATTTTATCTTTAAACTAATGGATTATATTTCTTTTTTATTCTTTTTCAAAAGATTCAGTTACTTTGCTACCAAGATTCCCTTCTATTTCTTTTTATATTACTTTCTTTTCAGTCAACTTGCTATAAGTCATGCAATGTTAGTACAGATGGACTTTGTTTTTCTTTTCATGAAATTTGAATCTTGGGCTTGTATTGGGGTGTGAGGACTAGATTTATATTTTTCATTTTTGCGTCCAAAGGGTAGCGATTTACAGACTATAAACAGATCTGACCCTTTTGACGATGTCCACTTTGGAAGTTGTATTATTGACTTTGAGGTAGTTGCAGCAGTAATGATTACAAAAGTTCAAAGAGCAACTAACAGATAGAAGATACACAAGTTCAATAAGGTAGATAAATAGACAGTATGGCCGGGTCTGAGAGTGGAACATGAAACAGAGCAGGAACATGTGGAAAAATTGTAGAGCAAGTTCAGAAGAAAGTTAACCAGGCGGTGGATAGATTCGTGCTAGTAGAAGGCCCCTCCATTTTAAACAGTCTCGGTTAAGAAACTTTTTGAAACACCGATAACTACGCAAACATGTCTAAAAGCACAAGGTTATAGGCAAATGCTAAATGAAAAATGTTTAGCAGTTAAAAGGACACATCGTGAAGCCCTCAGCGACTGTCGTTAACAGAGTCTTATTGAAAGTCTTCACACACAATAAAAATGGTCTGTTGTTTTGTTAAGGCTGTCAGTGACACCAACATTCGTGTCCAAACACTCATGACTGACGCAGTAGCTAAAGCTGAGACTAATAAGGCAAAATCAGGAACGCAGGAAAGGAAAATTCAGGAACATTGCTCCAGTTGAACACTTGCACCACTGCAAAGACAGATGATATAGACATGAATGTCAGTGGCGTTGAGAAACCGCTGAAATCACTAAAATTGAGCATGGCCTCAGGTTCACAACTTGCTTTAAGTGTAACATGCTATGACAAGGGAGTAGTTGTCGGCTTGTGTATATGAAAGTGCGACAATCAAATTACTTATTCAGAATCATGGTTTGCTTGATTATCAAACTTTGGGAGTGAATGTGTAATTACTGGCGTACAGTAAGTGACTGAATCCATAGAGTTTACATCAACCTTCTTCAGGCTACTTACTTTGCTGATATATATATATATATATATATATATATATATATATATATATATATATCAGCAAAGTATATATATATATATACACTTCATTGCTTTAACAGTCACAACAGGAATTAACAACAGCATTCTGAAATTTATTTTTTGGAGAAATCTTGAAGTATCATTTCAGAAAGAGCGGACTTTGTGTGATTGTACTCTATGAGCGTGCGGATAGGGCATACAAGCGTATAAACCACTTGCAGCATAATTATTCAAGATTATTGTGTACTTGAGAGCCCTTCCGCACACTTAGATGATCACAATCTCAAGGCGACATAGTAATTGTACAATGGTAAACACCAATACACAGACACATAACTAACGACTTCATACTAATAACAGTAAGGACAATACATCCTACAGCTTCTGCCATAAATTCCACTTACTCCCTCTGTGCAGTCCTTTTTTCTAAGCATATCTGTAAATCAATGTGGGTAAGAAATTATAATTTGTTTGTAACAGAACCGTGTATTTTTTCACTAGAGCATCGAGTCGCTATTAGCATACTGAAATGTACATAGTACCTCTGCAGTGTTATCCCATCGCACAGCACTCGTTGTTGAATGGTACAGACCCAGATGTTTTACCAGTAACACTTTGTGGGGAATAAAATGGTTAGAGATGCGTTAAGTGGGGAGTGGTCTCTGTATCATAGCCCGCGCTAGAAGGAGCCTCACATGGCAGCGCGCAAGGTCAATGTACAGAGTCGATCTTGCCCTCGCTATAAGCACATGGCGCGGCTGGCGGCATCTTGTTCTCCATTGCGGTAGGTCGAGGCTCGATGCTGGGCGTCGACTCCTGGGCAGCCAGGCGAAGTTCTGTCGTCCGCTGTCTGCAGCTCCAGCGGTGGCAACGGCTGCGAAGTGTGTGCGGAGGGAGGGGATCTCATGAAAGGCGGAGCATTGGCGGCGGCGTTTGCTGGCTGCTGTAAATATTTTCGTATAATAATTACATCGTTATAGTTCCTATTGTGGTCCGGAAGCATCGCTCGCATGATGGCCTTGTTCAGTGAGTAAGTGCTCGCCTCTCCATTGGGTAAGATTTCGTGACAGTGTGAACGTTCCTGTGTCTAGTTTCGTGTACTAAAAGGCTCTATCATGACGACGTAATCTATTAATCAGGGAAGCATAGACTTTGTATTTAGGGAGTGCATGTTGAGTTAAATAATGCATTGTGGATATTGTTAAACTCGGATTTGTTAACATGTCACATTGAGATAGCCTAATTGTTTGCTGTCGAACATCAGTGTCTTTTTGTTAGAATAATGTGCTTAAGTAATTGTTAAACGTTTAAAATCATGAAATAATAGAAAATAACTATGGCAGGTGAGAGCACTTACAGTGAATGTCATGACATAATTATTTTAGAGTAGTTCACTCCGGCAACGTGTCGTCAAAGCGCATTACCTCATATTTGTAAGTACGATAACTCTACTGCTTCCTCCCACTCAGGGAACGGAGCGCAAATGTCGATTGAATTTCTAATAAGGCGGAAGGGGAGGGGAAAGTTCATTCCTAATGGCCCAGGGGATGTGATCTTCTCCTAGATCCTTATCTGCTCCAGACTCTCACTCTGGTGCAGTGACCACGATATATGCCAGAGGTGACTTTGGTCCAGTATTAGTAGTGTGGTTCCATGACCTCTCCACGTGTCGGCAGATGCAAGTTTGTGACATTTGTTCCTGTACGCCCACTGTAGTTCAGTGACCTTCATTCGCAATTGCCCACGAGATTACGGCGTCGGTACATCACAAGTGTATCGCGTAACTGCCCGAGATGGCAGTGGAGAGAAGGTTCTCGAAAGTTTTATAAGCGTCTCTTTAAATTTCTTTCCGTTCAATTTGGAATCTGTACTGTATATTAGTGAACTTGAGATCAGAGACGCTCTAAATCCCAGTGATCTAGATAAGCAGCCCTTTAAATCGCGTCCTTTTTAACCCAGTATTCCCACTTTTACCCTATGTCATGCATGTCACAGTGGCTTGCAAAATATACACTCCTGGAAATGGAAAAAAGAACACATTGACACCGGTGTGTCAGACCCACCATACTTGCTCCGGACACTGCGAGAGGGCAGTACAAGCTATGATCACACGCACGGCACAGCGGACACACCAGGGACCGCGGTGTTGGCCGTCGAATGGCGCTAGCTGCGCAGCATTTGTGCACCGCCGCCGTCAGTGTCAGCCAGTTTGCCGTGGCATACGGAGCTCCATCGCAGTCTTTAACACTGGTAGCATGCCGCGACAGCGTGGACGTGAACCGTATGTGCAGCTGACGGACTTTGAGCGAGGGCGTATAGTGGGCATGCGGGAGGCCGGGTGGACGTACCGCCGAATTGCTCAACACGTGGGGCGTGAGGTCTCCACAGTACATCGATGTTGTCGCCAGTGGTCGGCGGAAGGTGCACGTGCCCGTCGACCTGGGACCGGACCGCAGCGACGCACGGATGCACGCCAAGACCGTAGGATCCTACGCAGTGCCGTAGGGGACCGCACCGCCACTTCCCAGCAAATTACGGACACTGTTGCTCCTGGGGTATCGGCGAGGACCATTCGCAACCGTCTCCATGAAGCTGGGCTACGGTCCCGCACACCGTTAGGCCGTCTTCCGCTCACGCCCCAACATCGTGCAGCCCGCCTCCAGTGGTGTCGCGACAGGCGTGAATAGAGGGACGAATGGAGACGTGTCGTCTTCAGCGATGAGAGTCGCTTCTGCCTTGGTGCCAATGATGGTCGTATGCGTGTTTGGCGCCGTGCAGGTGAGCGCCACAATTAGGACTGCATACGACCGAGGCACACAGGGCCAACACCTGGCATCATGGTGTGGGGAGCGATCTCCTACACTGGCCGTACACCACTGGTGATCGTCGAGGGGACACTGAATAGTGCACGGTACTTCCAAACCGTCATCGAACCCATCGTTCTACCATTCCTAGACCGGCAAGGGAACTTGCTGTTCCAACAGGACAATGCACGTCCGCATGTATCCCGTGCCACCCAACGTGCTCTAGAAGGTGTAAGTCAACTACCCTGGCCAGCAAGATCTCCGGATCTGTCCCCCATTGAGCATGTTTGGGACTGGATGAAGCGTCGTCTCACGCGGTCTGCACGTCCAGCACGAACGCTGGTCCAACTGAGGCGCCAGGTGGAAATGGCATGGCAAGCCGTTCCACAGGACTACATCCAGCATCTCTACGATCGTCTCCATGGGAGAATAGCAGCCTGCATTGCTGCGAAAGGTGGATATACACTGTACTAGTGCCGACATTGTGCATGCTCTGTTGCCTGTGTCTATGTGCCTGTGGTTCTGTCAGTGTGATCATGTGATGTATCTGACCCCAGGAATGTGTCAATAAAGTTTCCCCTTCCTGGGACAATGAATTCACGGTGTTCTTATTTCAATTTCCAGGTGTGTATAATTAGGTCTAGGGGTTGCGGCTCTGATTCATAATCAAAATGTCGTCGATCCCTGGTTCGAAACCCGCCACAGCTTAACTTTTGAATAAAATCGTCAGCAATGGCGGCGGAGGACTTCCTGGTCAAAGAGAGCGGAAGAGCGGACAGAGTTTCAGTGCACTCTCTTGCCCTTGGGATGGAAAACTGCCGCTGAAGGCGGAAGAATCATCAATGATCAACGGCATGAGGGTGCAGAAGGCAATGGTACAACTGCTTTAAAGACACATGTTGTGTTTCAACAGGACATGTATCCTGTAATTGAGAAAAATGTCGTGATGATCTCTCCATGGCAAAAGATTCCGGACTAGCCCCGTTCGGATGTCGGGGAGGGGACTGCCAAGCGGAAGGTGACCATGAGAAAAAAGACTGAATAGCCAAGGGAAAGATAATGTCCGACGAGACGGGGCGTGAAGTGTCAGAAGTTTGAACGTGGTAGGGAGGTTAGGAAATCTGAAAAGAGACACGGTAAGACTCAATCTTGATATAATGGGGTCAGTGAAGTGAAATGGATAGAAGACAAGGATTTCTGGTCAGATGAGCATAGGGTAATAGCAACAGCAGCAGAAAATTGTAGAACTGAAGTAGGATTCCTAATGAATAGGAACGTAGGGCAGAAAGCGAGTTACGTTGAAAAGTTCAGTGATAGGGTTATTCTCATCAGAATCGATAGCAAACCAACACCGACCACGATAGTTCAGGCATACATGCCGGTGTCGCAAGCAGAAGATGAAGAATGTATATATGGATGGTGAACGGGTAATTCAGTACATAAGGGAGGCGAAAATCTCATAGTCATGGGGGACTAGAATTCGGTTGTAGGTGAGGGAGGGAGGGAAAGAAATGGTTCCAGGAGAATATGGGCTTGGTATTAGGAATGTGAGAGGAGGAAGACTAAATCAGTTCTGTGTTCAATTTGAGCTAGTAATAGCGAATACTCTGTTCAAGTATCACAAGAGGAGGAGGTACACTTGGAAAAGGTCGGTAGGTACCGTAAGATTGGTTGGTTGGTTGGTTTGGGGAAGGAGACCAGACAGCGTGGTCATCGGTCTCATCGGATTAGGGAAGGATGGGGAAGGAAGTCGGCCGTGCCCTTTCAGAGGAACCATCCCGGCATTTGCCTGGAGTGATTTAGGGAAATCACGGAAAACCTAAATCAGGATGGCCGGACGCAGGATTGAACCGTCGTCCTCCCGAATGCGAGTCCAGTGTCTAACCACTGCGCCACCCCGCTCGGTGTACCGTAAGATTTAAGTTACATTACATCGTGGACATCAGAGATTTCGAAATCAGATACTGGAGAGCAAGATGTACCCAAGAGTAGATATAAACTCAGATCACACACAGATGGTTCGATAAGTCCTCTGCCAGGCACTTAAGTGCGGTTTGCAGAGATGCCATGTGAATGTAGAATTTAGTAGTGATGAAGAGCAGGCTGAAGTTTGAGAGATTAGTCAGGAAGAATGAAATGAGCAACGAAGTAGGGCACGGAAGTACTAAGGAATGAAAATAAGCCTGAATTTCTCTAAGGTTGTAAATAAAGCGATAAGGAATAGTTCATTAGCCAGTTAAGTGGAAGAGGAATGGACATCTCTAAAAAGAGGAGTCACAGAAGCTGGAAAGAAAAAAATCGGTCCCATGAAGGCAACTGCGAAGAAACCATGGGTAACAGAAGAAATACTTCAGTTGATCGATAAAAGAAGGACGTACGAAAATATTCATAGGAATACAGGAATACAGAAATACAAGTCACTTAGGAATGAAATAAATTGGAAGTGTTGGGAACCTAAGGGGAAATGGTTGCATGAAAAATGTAGAAAATCGATAAAGAAATTATTTTCGGAAGGACTGAGTCGCCATATAAAAAAGCCAAAACAACCTTCGGTGAAATTAAACAGAAGAGTGGTAACATTAAGAATGCAATGGGTATTCGCTGTTAAATGCAGAGAATAGAGCGGGTAAGTGTAAAAGAGTACATAGAAGGCCTCTATGAGGGAGAATACTTGTCTGGTGACTTCATAGAAGAAGAAGAAGCAGAAGTCGATAGGAACGAGGTAGGGATTCAGCATTGTAGTCAGAATTTAAAAAGAGCTTCGGACGACTTAAAATCAAATAAGACAGAAGGAATAGGTAACATTTTTACAGAATATCTAAAATCATTGGGGGATGTGGCAACAAAACGACTATTATTCACGTTGGTGTGTAGAATGTATGAGTCTGCGACACGCCATCTGACTTTCGGAAAAACATCATCCACAGAACTCCGAAGGTAGCAAGAGCTGTCAAGTGCTAGAATTATCGCACAATCAGCTTACCAGCTCATGCATCCAAGCTGCTGACAAGAATAATATGCAGAACAATGGGAAAGACAATTGAGGACTGTTACATGTCAACCAGTTCGGCTTTAGAAAAGTTAAAGGTACCAGAGAGACAATTGTGACGTTACGGACGATAACTGAAGCTAGACTGAAGGAAAATAAAGCCATGATCGTAGGATTTGTCGACCTGGAAAAAGCGTTCGACAATGTAAAATGGTGCAAGATGTTTGAAATTCTAAAAAAATTAGGGGTAAGCTAGAGGGAAAGATGGGTAGTATACAATATTTACAAGGGTCAAGAAGTAACAATATGAGTGGAAGGCCGAGAACGAAGTGGATGGATAGAAAAGGTTGTAAGACAGGGATGTAGAATTTGGTACCAATTGTTCAGTCTATTCAACGAAGAAGCAAGGACGGAAATGAAGGATAGGTTCAAGAGTGGAACTAAAATTCAAGATGAAATGGTATCAATGATAATATTCACTGATCACATTGTTATCCTCAGTGAAAGTAAAAAATCACTTACAGGATTTTCTGAATGCAATGATCTGCCTAATGAGCACAGAATATGGATAGAGAGGACATAGAAGAAAGACGAAAGTATTGAGAAATAGTGGAAATGAGAACAGAAAGAAACTTACCATTAGGTTTGATGATCATATGGCAGATGAAGTTAAGGAATTCTGCTTCTTAGGCAGCAAAATAACCCATGGCAGATGGAACAAGGAGGATGTAAAAATCAGGCTATAACTAGCAAAAAGGGCATTCCTGGCCACGAGCAGTCTTGTAGCATCAAACATAGGCCTTAGTTTGAGGAAGGAGTTTCTGAAAATGTACGTTTCGAGCACAGCATCGTATGGTAGTGAAATATGGACCATGCGGTAACCGGAAAAGGAGAGAATCGAAACAATGTCTGAAAACAATTTTATACGATTCAGATACATCACAGACCAGCTAGTGCAGCATAATATGCAGCGCATTATAATGCGAGACTGAGAGGTTAGCCACGGAGCTGATTAATGACGGTTGGTCAGGTACACGAGCCAGCCTGAGTGTACTTTACAGGCGGTTTTGCAACTCCTGGGCTGTTCCCCAATCTCTGCCTCAGAAAATGAGATACACAGACAGTTAAAAATACACTGAAGCGCTAAAGAAACTGGTATAGGCATGCGTATTCAACAGGTAGAGCACGGTGCTGTGGTCGGCAATGCCTATATAAGACAACATGTGTCTGGAGCAGTTGTTAAATCGGTTACTGTTACTACAATGGCGGGTTATCAAGATTTAAGTGAGTTTGAACGTGGTGTTACAGTCAGTGCAGGAGCGATGGGACACAGCATCTCCGAGGTAGCGATGAAGTGGTCATTTTCCCGTACGCCCATTTCACGAGTGCACCGTGAATATCAAATTTCCGACGTCGCTGCTTCCGGAAACAGATCCTGCAAGAAAGGGACCAACGACGACTGAAGAGAATCGTTCAACGTGACAGAAGTGCAACCCTTCCACAAATTGCTGCAGATTTCAATGCTGAGCCATCAAAAAGTGTCAGCGTGCGAACCATTCAACGAAAGATCACCGATATGGGCTTTCGGAGCCGAAAGCCCACTCGTATACCCTTGGTAACTGCACGACACAAAGCTAGCTTTACGCCTCGCCTGGTCCCATCAACACCGGCATTGGACTGTTGATGACTTGAAACATGTTGCCTGGTCGGACGAGTCTCGTTTCAAATTGTATGAGCGGATGGACGTGTAGGGAAATGGAGAAAATCCCATGAATCTATGGATCCTGCTTGTCAGCAGCGGACTTTTCAAGCTGGTGGAGGCTCTGTAATGGTGTGGGGCGCATGCTGTTGGAGTGATATGGGACGCCTGATATGTATGGATACGACTCTGACAGGTGACATGTACGCAAGCATCCTGTCTGATCACCTTCATCCATTCGTGTCCATTGTGCGTTCCGATAGATTTGGGCAATTCCAGCAGAACAATGCTAAACCACACACGTTCAGAATTGCTACAGAGAGGATCTAGGAACATTCATCTGAGTTTAAACACTTCCGCTGGCCTCCAAACTCCCCAGACATGACCGTTATTGATCGTATCTGGAATTTTTTGCAACGTGCTGTTTAGAAGAGATCTCTACCCCCTCGTACTCTTACGTATTTATGGAAAGCCCTGCAGGATTCATGGTGTCAATTCCTTCCAGTACTACTTCAGACATTAGTCGAGTCCATGCAATGTCGTGTTGAGGCACTTCAGCGAGTTCGCGGGGACCTTACACGATATCATGCAGGTGTATCAGTTTCTTCAGTGTATGACAACACACTAAACTCAGTTACTCGATTCAAAGACGCATGGCGCACACGATTTCCATCCGTTATATTAAGTGACTACTATAGCAACAGGAAGGGTAGCCGGCTACAGAAGTTAAAAATAAAAATATGTTTCCCAAATTACAAAAACTCGTGCCCCAGTACGACGGGGTGAAAGATAATAAAGATAGGGAGACGTTAGGTACATGTCAATACACGAATGTTAGGATTAGGATGACAGAACTGCATACAATCTCTAACTTCTAGAATTCAATCTGGTGTAAAGCCTTTCCCCCCCCCCCCCCTCCCCCCGGCAAAAAGCAGAAACAGGAAATCGTGGTATTGAATCAAAGGTTGCCTAAATTTGTTTTTGAGGAATCCTCCTGAAACAAGATCGCATGTTATTCATAATGACGCCACAAATCATCATCTGCTATTCCGCTGAATAACGTATTGTGTTAGATGGTGGTCGTCACGGAAGCGCTTGATACGTAGTTGGTCATCACAGCAGCTCTCCTCTACATACGCTACCTTCTGCCACGGAGTACCGCAGGGACGGTTATCAAGTGCCCATTGTAGTCGTTTCTGACTCTGAATGAGCAATCCTCTAAATAAGTATGTTAAGAAAAAAACCATGCTCGTGTGGAGATAAACTCCATTCTCTTCAATGACTTCTCTCTTAAGATTCCTAAAGTAGTGTATACACAACTTTTAAAACGTCTGATGCAGGATCAGTATTGTGCAAACTATAAATAGTTATTTTTCTCTAACATTTCAAATTATGTAGGAAAACTCACTGAAAATAATTATAAAAAGTGAACTTGTCAATGTTTACCCCTTAAATTTTATTTTTTGAATCATTAGTCTTCTGACAGGTGTGACGCGTCCCGCCACGAATTCATCTTTTGTGAGAACCTCTTCATCTCTGAGTAGCACTTGCATGCTACGTCGTTATTTATGTGCTGGGTGTACTCCATTTTCTGTCTTCCCCTACAGTTTCACCTCTACAGTTCCGCCACTAAACGTGCCCTGTCACCCTGCCCCATCTCCGTGTCGGTGTCTTCCATACGTTCCTTTCTTCGCCGACTCTACTGAGGGCCTTTTCTTTCATTACTCTATTAGTCCATCTAATTTTCAACATCCTTCAAGAGTACCACATCTCAACCGCTTCTTTTCTTTCCTTTTCCATTTTTTTCTTTGCCCATGAATCACTACCACACAATATTGTTTTCCAAACCTATATTCTCAAAAATTCCTTTGTCAAAAAACGCCAATTTTTATATTAGCCGACATCTTTCTTACAAGAATGCTCTCTTCGACCCCTACTAGGCTGATTTTTACATCCACTTTGCTTCGTCCGTCATGTCTTATTTTGTTTCTTATATTTCAGAATTCCTTCACTTCCTCTGCTTTTGGTTCACAGTTTTTGCGTTAATTGTATCACTAATCTTATTTCTCCTACTCCTCGTCGTTTTCGTATTTCGTAGGTTTACTCTCAATCCATATTCGGTACTCATTCTTCTCATGCACAGTTTGATTTACTAAATGGAGCAAACTATATGGAACGATCCATGAGAGGATAAGAAAGAAGAAAAGGTACAAACGACATATGACCGCAAATGCGATCCAAGGGACGTGTACCAACTTGAGGGTGCAGATCAAAGGTCTACGTCAGTGTGGGTTTCAATAATTTAAAGCGCATATGCTATCACACCAGACAAGTGAGAATGTTCTGTCTGTACTAGTGTTTTAATTCCACACTAGAGGGGACAGTAATCTTGTCTGTGGCGGCGAGTTTAACATCGGTACTAGGCGGCATCCGCTTCACTGCCGTTGGTAGCTCAGCCTGGACGCGTGTCGTGTAGTGCACCGCTGAGAGACGATGGCCTGGTATGCTAACCAGTTATAGGCTGACATGCTCCTTACACACGGACATGAAAACGGCAGTGGACGGGCGGCAGCGTAAAAAGTATCCCCACCGTCTGCAACAGCGTTCAGTCGTTTGTGTGAGAGAGGTTCGTTTACTGGAATGGATAACCATGAAAGGTAACATACACAGTCCCTGGAGGAGCACATGTTGAGCACTTTAGAATATGACCCCGGTACCAATTGAGAATGCGCTAGGTGACGATCAGTTTGGCTTTAGGAAAAGTAAAGGGACGAGAGAGGCAATTCTGACGTTACGGCTAATAATGGAAGCAAGGCTAAAGAAAAATCAAGACACTTTCATAGGATTTGTCGACCTGGAAAAAGCGTTCGACAATATAAAATGGTGCAAGCTGTTCGAGATTCTGAAAAAAGTAGGGGTAAGCTGTAGGGAGAGACGGGTCATACACAATATGTACAACAACCAAGAGGGAATAATAAGAGTGGACGATCAAGAACGAAGTGCTCGTATTAAGAAGGGTGTAAGACAAGGCTGTAGCCTTTCGCCCCTACTCTTCAATCTGTACAGCGAGGAAACAGTGATGGAAATAAAAGAAAGGTTCAGTAGTGGAATTAAAATACAAGGTGAAAGGATATCAATGATACGATTCGCTGATGACATTGCTATCCTGAGTGAAAGTGAAGAAGAATTAAATGATCTGCTGAACGGAATGAACAGTCTAACGAATACACAGTATGGTTTGAGAGTAAATCGGAGAAAGACGAAGGTAATGAGAAGTAGTAGAAATGAGAACAGCAAGAAATTTAACATCAGGACTGATGGTCACGAAGTCAATGAAGTTAAGGAATTCTGCTACCTAGGCAGTAAAATAACCAATGACGGACGGAGCAAGGAGGACATCCAAAGCAGACTCGCTATGGCAAAAAAGGCATTTCTGGCCAAGAGAAGTCTACTAATATCAAATACCGGCCTTAATTTGAGGAAGAAATATCTGAGGATGTACGTCTGGAGTACAGCATTGTATGGTGGTGAAACATGGACTGTGGGAAAACCGGAACAGAAGAGAATCGAAGCATTTGAGATGTGGTGCTATAGACGAATGTTGAAAATTAGGTGGACTGATAAGATAAGGAATGAGGAGGTTCTACGCAGAATCGGAGAGGAAAGGAATATGTGCAAAACACTGATAGGGAGAAGGGACAGGATGATAGGACATCTGCTAAGACATGAGGGAATGACTTCCATGGTACCAGAGGGAGCTGTAGAGGGAAAAAACTGTAGAAGAAGACAGAGATTGGAATACGTCAAGCAAATAATTTAGGACGTAGGTTGCAAGTGCTACTCTGAGATGAAGAGGTTAGCACAGGAAAGGAATTCGTGGCAGGCCGCATCAAACCAGTCAGTAGACTGATGACCAAAAAAAAAAAAAAGCCAGCACTAGGCAGATAGACCGCCAGCAATGGGTAAGCCACACGACCGTGTCGAACATTCTCCACGACTACCGCTTCTATTGGCATCACTTGCAACGCGTGTAGGTATTATTACTTACAGGGAGGCCTCGGGGGTGACAGCTGTGTCGTTGGTTCGTCGCACAGGCCAGTACGGTGCTGGGATTTCTCTCATCTATCCTATGCACAGATGAGACCATATTTACAAGGGGCGGTGTCGTCAACATCCGCAGGATCCACCTGTGGACTGCAAAGAATCCCCATGGTATGTTGGCAGTGAACCATCAGCAACAGTTTAGCCCCAATGTGTGGGTGTGCACTATTGGAGACCGCCTCATGGGACCAGTCATCCTTCCACTTCTATTCAGCCTGGCTCCTCTGCTGGAAGACGTGTTTTTTGGGGTAAAACTGTAATGTGGTCACTACAGGATAATGCTCCGAATTTCCATGCAGAGGCAACTCGACAACTTCTACCCTGTCCGAGGGATCAGACGAGGTGGCGCAGTCGTATTTCTCTACCTGTGAGGGTACTTGAAAGGAATTATGTAGGCGTAGCGCACCCTGCATGTTCAGAAATATACAAAAATGTAATGTAAAATGGATTTGCCCATTGTATTGAACGTTAAGTGGATAAATGGGAATTTGAAGTCATTGTCTGAATTGGAAAAAAAGAGCGGAATTTCGTAAAAGAAGACTCCGATCAAGCAAAACCATTTATGTAATCACGTAGTCCATGGGATGACTGAGTAAACATCGTTTGCAATTTGGGAGTTACAGTGGTATGTTTGGTATATTGATTCATTCAAAGAAGAATTACTTATAGTGCACTGGGTTGATAAAAGGACACGTTTTTTTTCTCACTGAGATGTAAACGTATAACAGTTTGCGATCTCCCTCTCTAGCGTTGATCAATGCAAAAGCAATAAATACTTGCCAGTACAAGGATCATAATTTGGTGGCATATCTGAAATAAAATAACTGGAATTAAAATGCTCTGCAAAATCTATGTACGAGATAGATAAAGCAACATAATACAGGGTGATTCAAAAAGAATACCACAACTTTAAAAATGTGTATTTAATGAAAGAAACATAATATAACCTTCTGTTATACATCATTACAAAGAGTATTTTTTTCACTCAAAAACAAGTTCAGAGATGTTCAATATGGCCCCCTCCAGACACACGAGCAATATCAACCCGATACTCCACCTCGTTCCACACTCTCTGTAGCATATCAGGCGTAACAGTTTGGATAGCTGCTGTTATTTCTCGTTTCAAATCATCAATGGTGGCTGGGAGATGTGGCCAAAACACCATATCCTTAACATACCCCCATAAGAAAAAATCGCAGGGGGTTAGATCAGGGCTTCTTGGAGGCCAGTGATGAAGTGCTCTGTCACTCGTTCTCGGCCGTCCAGAACTTTTCCCTTTGCACAAACACCCATTCTCTGTAAACTGTTTATACCAACGTTTAATACACCACCTATCAGGAGGTTTAACACCATACTTCGTTCGAAATGCACGCTGAACAACTGTCGTCGATTCACTTCTGCTGTACGCAATAACACAAAAAGCTTTGTGTTGAGCGGTCGCCATCTTAGCAACAACTGACGCTGACGCCTAGTCAACAGCGCCTCAAACGAACAAATGTACAACTAAATGAAACTTTATAGCTCCCTTAATTCGCCGACAGATAGTGCTTAGCTCTGCCTTTTGTCGTTGCAGAGTTTTAAATTCCTAAAGTTGTGGTATTCTTTTTGAATCACCCTGTATATTAACTACTTGGTGGAAATTAATGAAAGTGCAGGAGAATTTTGCCAGACATCTCGCAGGCGTGCAGAGAAAGACAGACGTGATATGGCATGACTGTAGCGCGAAATGGGGCTGGCCCCACAACACGAGGCGGTTGAAGGATCAGGAAAAGACAGTGTGTGTCAATCAACGAGTAATTGCTGTGCACTGTCGTGATGTTCTTGTTGCAACGTGGCTGGCCCAGAGACAACACATGGATAACTCTACACTGGAAAGAATCATCGGGAAACTGGAAGAAGGACTAAGAGTGACGAGTTTAGCCCAGAGATATGGTATGCTCACAGCACTGTTTCACATGCATGGGGAGTGTTGCGAACCTCAGGCGCTGCTGTCGAAAGGAGAGGAGGTGGTCGACCACGGTCAACTACGGTTTCAGATGACCGCTACGATGTGCTACAGGCAAGAATGGATCCAAGTCAAACAGCGGGTGCAGTTGCAACCACGTGTAATACGACTGCAAGACCAGCTCTCTCACGCTCCATAGTGGAACGGCGACTGCGTGGCAATATTCAGCCCGACGACCAGTACGTTGGGCTTCATTGACACCATTGCATCGCCAGTGCTGTTTGCGAAGGTGCCATGAGAATGAGGACTGGAAAACGGAAAGTGGACTGGAAAACGGATAGTGGGATCGCATGCTCTTCTCAGATGAGACCAGATTCAGTCGCAGTAGTGATTTTTGTATGGCGAAATTTGGGAACGAGTAATGCACCCGGGAACATTGTCGAATATGATTGTTTTGGTGGCGCAGGTATTACTTTGTGGGGAGGCATAATGTTGCATGGGCATGTGGGATGCTTTGGGGAGACATACTGCAACACATCCTCATGTACCAACGACATTCCAGTAGTGTCAATCTCGCTGGTGGAAGAATGGAAGGCCCTATCACAAGAACTCCTCAACAACCCTGTGGCCAGTATGTCTGCCTTTCGAAGTGATCACGCACCCTATTATGAACCATGTCCCGCCTGTTGAAATGTGAAGGAGACTATTATAATTTGCGTTGACTTCAGTGTAATTATTGTCTTTGAATGCAACTGTCTTTTCTATTCGTCGCATTGCTTATTTGTTTCTGTTACTTTCTGTAGTGTAGCAGTTCTTTCTACGTGTAGTCCATATCATCAGGAAAAACAAATCTGGCATTCTACGGATCGGAGCGTGGAATATTAGATCCCTTAATAGGCTAGTTAGGTTAGAAAAGTTGAAAAGGGAAATGGATAGGCCGAAGTTAGATATAACTGGTATTTGTGAAGTTCGGTGGCAGGATGTAGAGGACTTGTGGTCAGCTGAGTGCAGGGTTATAAATAAAAAACATATAGAAATAATGCAGGAACAGGAATGCGGGTAAGCTATTATGAGCAGCTTAATGAATGCATTATCGTAGTCACCGTGGGCAAAAAGCCAACAGTAGTAAAAGTTTATATGCCGATTAGCTCTGCAAATGATAAAGAGATTAAAAGTATGAGTGGGGAGGCAAAAGACAAAAACGAAATTATTCAGAGCGTTAAGGAAGAGGAAAGTTTTATCTACAATGGGATCCTAGAATTCGCCAGTAAGAAGAGGAAGAGAAGAAATTATAGTGGGAGATTATGGGTGGAGGAAACGAATTAATGAGGAAGCCGCCTGGTTGAATTTTTCACAGAGCATAATTTCATCATTCCTAATACTTCTTTTGGAATTTTAGAATCTGTATATGCGGAGGAGACGTGGAGATACTGGAAGGTCTCAAATTGATTATATAATGGTAAGATAGGGAATTCGAAACTAGATTTTTTAATTGTAAGACATTTCTCTTGGCAGATGAGGACGCTGACCTCAATGAACTGGTTATAAACTGTACATTAAAACTGAAGAATTTGCAAAAAGTTAGGACATCAAGGAGATGAGACCTGGTTTTGTTGAAAGTACTAGAGATTGTTGAGGTTTTCAAAGGCACCATCAGAGAATGATTGACTGAAACAGGGGAAAGGAATGCAGCAGAAGACGAGTAATAAAATAGTGAAAGGAGCAGAGGATCAAACGGGCAAAAGAACAAGTATAGCAAAAATCACTGGATATCACAGAAGGAGAAAATATAAAAACAAAACAAATAAAAGCGAGTACAAAAATCTAAAAGATGATATTGACAGAAAGTACAAAATGGCTAAACAGGAGTGTCTAGAGCACAAATGTAAGTAAAGAGAATCATGTGTAACTAGGGGAATGATAGATACCGCCTATAGGAAAATGAAAGATTCCTTTGAAGGGCACGGGGTCCCGGGTTCGATTCCCGGCGGGGTCAGGGATTTTCTCTGCCTCGTGATGACTGGGTGTTGTGTGATGTTCTTAGGTTAGTTAGGTTTAAGTAGTTCTAAGTTCTAGGGGACTGATGACCATAGATGTTAAGTCCCATAGTGCTCAGAGCCATTTGAACCATTTTTGAACCTTTGAAGGAAAAAGAAGCAGCTGTACGAATATCAGGAGCTCAGATGGAAAACTAGCGCTAAGCAAAGATGGGAAAGGCGAAAAATTGAAGGCGTGTATAGAGGACCTATACAAAGGTAGTGAACTTGAAAGAAACAATGGAGAAAGGGAAGAGAATGTAGATGAAGATGAAAAGGGAGACATGATACTGCGAGAAGAAACTGAGTGAGCACTGAAAAAACAACCCAAAAGAAAGGACACCGGAGAAGACGACAATCCCTTGGAATTGCTGATATCCGTGTGAGAGCCAGCAATGCTTAAACTATTCCAGCTGGTGTGCAAGATATAAGAGGCTAGGGAAATACCTTGAGACTTCAAGAAGAATAAAATAATTCCAGTTCCAAAGAAAGCATGTGTTGACACGTCTGATTATTACTGATCTATCAGTTTAACATGCCACAGTTGCAAAATACTGAAACGAATTATTTACAGAAGAATGGAGAAACTGGTAGGATACGCCATCTAGAAAGATCATTTTCGGTTCCGGAAAACGCGAGGCAGTACTGCCCCTACGACTTATCTTAGAAGATTGGTTAAGGAAAGGCAGACCTAGTTCATATAATCTGTAGATTTGGAGAAAGCTTTTGACAGTACTGACTGGAATAGTCTCTCTGAAATTCTGGTGGTAGCAAAGGTAAAATACAGAGAGTGGGAGGTTATTTACAACTTATACAGATACCAGACTGCAATTGTAGATGGTGAAAGCGAATACAAAGGGATCCGTGTTTGAGAGAAGAGTGAGACGCGTTCCAATGTTGTTCAATCTGTAAGTTGAGCGAGGAAAAATTTGGAATGGTAATTATAGTTCAGAGAGAACAAATAAAATACCTTGCGGTTTTTCGGTGACTATTTTCCGACGACATGACAGAGACAGCAACGAACTTGGAAGTTCATTTGAACGGAAAGGACAGTGTCTTGAAACAAGGACATAAGGTAAACATTAACAAAAGCAAAACATGGGTAATGTAATGTAATGAAATTAAGTCAGGCGATGCTGGGGGAATTAGATTAGGAAATGAGGCACTAACAGTAGTAAATGAGTGTTTCTATTTTTCCTTAAAATAACTGATGATAGCCAAAGCGGAGAGAACAGTGATTCTGAAGAAAAAAATTTGTTAAAATGGAACATAAATTTATATGTTAGGAAGTCTTTTGTGAAGTCAAAATTTCTGGAACCTTGTACGAAAGTGAAATGTAGATGATAAGCTGTTCAGAAAAGAAGAGAATAGAAGTTTTGTAAATGTGGTGCTGCAGAAGAATGCTAAAGATTAGATGGGCACACCGTGTAACTAATGAGAAGTTTCCGAACAGATGATTTCATTCATGGGTGTAGTTTAGCAGCGCAGAATATTTCCATAAAGATAAAAAATCACTCGTCAGCTGCACAGGAAAACCTCTGTTTGGTTCATTTGGTTTACTTTACCGGTGTCTACAGTATGTACTGTAATCTTCAGAATTGAGGCAGGCCCAGATCATTGGTAAGTCAACGTCAAAATAATAATCGGACGAGGCTCAAATCACTGGTAAGTCGGGATCAAAGGAAAAATCATACGGTAGTGCCCTTTGCCACAGAGTCAATAAAACAGGAGAAAATATATGATACGTGCGATGAATGGCAAACAATTAACTGTCAAAATTCACACAGTTCATAGTATGTTCGAGAAAAGTCTGATTCCGTAGAAAAGGACACTGCCATCCGAGTCTCATTCTGACGTTGACCTACCAATGATTTGAGCCTATCTCACTTCTGAAGGCATCGGTATAAGTTGTCTAAACCGATAAACGACCCAAATAAAGGTTTCTTGTGCAGCTGACGACTGACTTTTTATCTTTGTGGAAGTACTAAATAGAAATGGGGAGAAGAGAAATTTGTGGCATAACTTGGCATAGGGTGACCAAGAGATGAAGACAGTAAGCATTTTCAAATGGATATGGGTTGCAGTAGTTACTCAGCGATGAGACCTCCATAGGATAGAGTAACTTGGAGAGCTGTGTAGAACCAGTCTTTGGGCCGAACGTGGGTCAAGTTTCATCGAGCCATCTTACTTGGCAGTGACACATAATGCGAAAGTTTCTTTCGTCCTTAAGTTTTACGACCAATGTTTTTCGGCTTGCCTGCGTATGTTCAATGGTTCAATTTTACATATTGTTAAAGGAAGGAAAACTGTGGTGAGATAACGAAAGAAAAATAAAAGGGGAGAGTCGAATATACCTTGTTACAAGTTCAGGTAGTGCTACACTCACTTCGAATTAATGCGTAAAGAGGGTACGAGTAAATGAATATACAGAATCTTCTGCACTTAAATGACGTATGTAAAGTCACTAGTCGACATCACCTTTAGCGATATTGTTCCTGATTAACACTTGTACTTCAAAGACTCGTTTTACAGATTTTTACAAAGTTGTTTTTCTACACTACGTGTGTTAAGACATTTATGCATGTAGATGATTAAGTATACTTGTGAAGCATGTTGACAGAAATATGATTATGTTCGAGGTTTATTGACCAGCAGGGGTGTCAACGACCTGTGACACAGACCAGTATAAAGTAGGGGTATACTTGAACAATACTCAAAGCTATAGTTCAAAATGCTTCAAATGGCTCTGAGCACTATGGGACTTAACATCTGAGGTCATCAGTCCCCTACAACTTAGAACTACTTAAACCTAACTAACCTATGGACATCACACACATTCATGTCCGAGGCAGGATTCGAACCTGTGACCATAGCTGTCACGCGGTTCCAGACTGAAGCGCCTAGAAGCGCTCGGCCACACTGGCCGGTCAGCTATAGTTCCAGAAGGCGCATTCTGTATTGTTTCTCAAGTGTAATCTATTAACATAAATTTCTATTTCACCCTTAACTGGTCAGTATGCACCTCAGAATGCAGTTAAAGTCCATAATTTCATCATCCATTGGGTTACTTTCGGTCAGTTACTTTTGCTG
Organism: Schistocerca serialis cubense; assembly: GCF_023864345.2. NCBI lineage: Eukaryota > Metazoa > Arthropoda > Insecta > Orthoptera > Acrididae > Schistocerca > Schistocerca serialis. The sequence continues at coordinate 626,344,147 of NC_064642.1, read as the reverse complement.
GCACCTGTATTCCTAATGTGCTAAGTTAAACTAACAGTAACGTTTTCTTAGATTATGAGTGAATTCCAGCACGGGTCCTGCACTTTGGTGATCACTTAGTGACAGATATTTATTTATTACTGTACGACTACTATTATTTGCCAAGCATGTCTTTTGTAAAAAGGGTGTGGTAGTCATATATGTTTCACAAGTTCGTGCATGTTTAGAGGTGGTGGGGAGCATTTCAAACACTTTTTGTAATGGTGATCTCATCACAGCCTGTCGCGCACTGTATTGTACTGCACAGTCGTACTGAATTAATAGATGCCTTGCAGCAAATACATCATGCATTTGCAGCCAAATATCTGTAGGACGTTTTCCGCTCCTTATCCTCTCAAGGATCCTTTTCTGCAATTTGTCCCCATTTAGAAAAATTGTCCTGTATAGGCTCTTAATTTTACGCTTCAAGAAACAGAATGAGTGAAGTGCTTTACGATCAGAGTTTGAAGAGGAAGAGAAGAAATATGCGAGCACAGACCATCAACCTCTGACAACGTGAGGTTTTTGTACTAACTATTTTGTGCAATTTTAATGGTATTATTATTCGCTTTGTAGTTCTACTTTGTCCTCACTTTCACAAAGGAGAGCAACTGTCGGGGCACCGACTATTTAAAGGCCCGTTGGCAATGCTGTGCTTGAAGACGGAGAATTGCCAGAGTTTTGAAAAGCCTGTTAACGTAGCAGATCCCGAGTTTTACGAAAGAAACTTTTTGAAGTTCATCAAAACTGGCACGGAAAAATGAGGAGCATTAGTCGTAAATTCGAAGTTATCTGCTTTCAAAAGCTTATTCATTCTTTCACTAATGGATCATCCCACTCGGCAAATGTATTTCCTTAAAACATAACTTATTCAATGATTTATATCTGTGTAATATCATGCTGGTTCACATGCAAGCCCCGTTTAGAGAGGGATCTAAATCTCTGATACAGTTATCTAGTGGAAAACATAATGTGCTGAGGGACTGTTGCAACAGGTACATGGAAACAACGCGAGAAGCCGTTCTTGAACGTAAATGCAGGTGATAGCTAATCCTGCAGGTTGAGCAGTTGTATTTTTACCACGAACGGTACTTGTACAATGTCCTGAATACGTTGTAAGTGTCAGTTGTGGTCAGGACAGCGTTAAATGTAGTTGTGAGTGCACTCTGTCGGAGCTAAGTGAATTCGAACTGTTCGCGCCCGTATGTTCAGTGCTTCCGTGACCAACGGAGCTCAAGGAGCTCAAGCGCTTGCTGTTTTAAGGAGCGCCGTATCGTAGACATATACTGCATACAGGGGAAGCGGGAAAACGTTATCCGGTAAATCACAAGCGGACGATAGTGCGTGTCGAGTGATCGTGACAAACGGTCATTGTAGAGAATTGTGACAAAGAACAAGAGGACAACAGTTGCAAAAAAGTCACTGTAGAACTGAATGTCGTAGGACACAGAAATCAGTCCAAAATAAATAAATAAATAAATAAAGAGCTCCATAAACTGGCAACTGCAAGTCGAGCTGGAATTCCATCAGTAACCCGCCGAAGCCATGAGACCTGGACGAAGGACTAATCGAACAAAGTCATTTCGTCGAATAAGTCTTCCTACTATGTTTCCAATTTCTAGCCGCGTTTACGTCCCAAGAGTGAAACATGACGGGGGTTCGGTGATGATTTGGGCAGCTATATAGTAGTGATGAAGAGTAGGCTGAAGTTTAAGACATTATTCAGGAAGAATCAATTCGCAAAGAAGTGGGATACAGAATTACGAAGGAATGACGAGAAACGGTTGAAGTTCTCTAAGGCTAGAGATATAGCAATAAGGAATAGCTCAGTAGGCAGTACAGTTGAAGAGGAATGGACGTCTCTAAAAGCGGCCATCACGGAAGTTGGGAAGGGAAACATAGGTACAAAGAAGGTACCTGTGAAGGAACCATGGGTAACAGAAGAAATACTTCAACTGATCGATGAAAGGAGGAAGTACAAAAACGTTCCGGGAGACTCGAATACAGAAATACAAGTCGCTCAGAAATGAAATAAATAGGAAGAGCACGGAAGCTAAGACGAAATGGCTGCACGAAAAATGTAATGAAATCGAAAAGAAATGATTGTAGGTAGGACTGACTCAGCATACAGGAAACTCAAAACAACCTTCGGTGACACTAAAAGCAAGGGTGGTAACATTGCGAGTGTAACGGGAATTCCACCGTTAAATGCAGACGAGATATCGGATAGGTGGAAAGAATATATTGAAAGCCTCTATCAGGTGGAAGATTTGTATGATATGATAGAAGAAGAAACTGGAGTCGATTTAGAAGAGATAGTGGACCAGGTATTAGAATTTAAAAGAGCAGTGGAGGACTTACAAACAAATAAGGCAGAAGGGAAAGATAACGTTCCATCAGAATTTCTAAAATCGTTGGGGGAAGTGGCAACAAAGCGACTATTCACTTTGGTGTGTAGAATGTGTGACTCAGGCAACATGCCATCTGACTTTCGGAAAAACATCATCCACACAATTCCGAAGACGGCAAGAGCTGACAAGTGCGAGAATTATCGCATAAACAACTTCTGCATCCATGTTGCTGAGAAGAATAATGTACAGAAGAATGGAAAAGAAAATTGAGGATACGCTAGATGACGATCAGTTTGGCTTTAGGGAAGGTAAGGGCACGAGAGAGGCAGTTCTGAAGTTGCGGTTAATAATGGAAGCAAGACTAAAGAAAAATCAAGACACGTCCATATGATTTGTCGACCACGAGAATGTAAAATTGTGCAAGATGCTCGAAATTCTGAAAAAAGTAGGGGTCAGCTATAGGGAGAGACAGGTCATATACAATTTGTACAACAGCCAAGAGGGCATAATGAGAGTGGACGAACAAGAACGAAGCGCTCGTATTAAAAGAGGTGTAAGACAAGATGTAGCCTTTCACCCCTACTGTTCAATGTGTGCGTCGAGGAAGGAATGATGGAAATAAAAGAAAAGTTCAGGAGTGGAATTAAAATTCAAGGTGAAAGGATATCAATGATACGATTCGCTGATGACATTGCTATCCTGAGTGAAAGTGAAGAAGAATCACATGATCTGCTGAACGCAATGAACAGTCTAGTGAATACAGAGTGTCGATTGAGAGTAAATTGAAGAAAGATGAAGGTAATGAGAAGTAGTAGAAATAAGAACAGCGAGAAACTTAATATGAGGATTGATGGTCGCGAAGTAGATGAAGTTAAGGAAATCTGATACCTAGGCAGTAAAGTAACCAATGACGGACGGAGCAAGGAGCACATCAAAAGAAGACTAGCAATGGCGAAAAGGAAATTCTTGGCCACGAGAAGTCTACTAATATCAAATATCGGCCTTAATTTGAGGGAGAAATTTCTGAGAATGTACGTCTGGAGTACAGCACTATATGGTAGTGAGACATGGACTGTGGGAAAACCGGAACAGAAGAGAATCGAAGCATTTGAGATGTGGTACTACAGACGAATGTTGAAAATTAGGTGGACTGATAAGTTAACGAATGAGGAGGTTCTGTGCAGAATCGGAGAGGAAAGAAATATGCGGAAACACTGATAATGAGAAGGGCAGGGTGATAGGACATCTGTTAAGACGTGAGGGAATGACTTCCATGGTACTAGAGGGAGCAGTAGACGGCAAAAACTGTAGAGAGATTGAAATACATCCAGCAAATAATTGAGGACGTAGGTTGCAAGTGATACACTGAGATGAAGAGGATAGCACAGGAGAGGAATTCGTGGCGGGCCGCATCCAGCCAGTCAGAACACTGATGACAAAAAAAAAAAAATAATCGTGGTATTCCATGGGACCCATGACTACTCTGCAAGGTTCCTTTATTTCCAAGGATTATGTGACGATTTTGGCTTCTCAGGTTCATCCCATGGTGCAATGTTTATTCCCCATTCCTGTTCACACAGCGCATGTCATCTAAGACTGGTTTACTGAGCAATTTCGGTGCCCACCACAGTCATCAGATCTCAGTGTTACTGAGCTTTTAAGGTCAGGTCTGGAAAGAAGGATTGGTGATAGCTATCCTCCTCCATCTTTCATCGAACAAAGAGTGTGTGTTATGGAACGGCCCAGGAAAAATAAAAGAAAAAGTATTCATTTTGAAAGTGAAGTTAACAGTGGATAGTGAGACTCTTTTTGCTTTCCTTACCCCAAGATTCATGTATCCAGCACACGTCAGCTGAAAAATCTCTTAAGAGATTATAATTATACTAAACTGTATTAACTTTTTACAAAGTTGAGATGTACTGCGCCTTTAAAAGGCTAGCAAAAACCTGGTAGTTGTTTCCTTCAACGAGAAGGCTACGAGAGTGAAAGCACAAAGTTATGCACATACCTGAGCATGTCGCCAGAAGATCATCCTGTGAACAGTCGAGATTAGTCATGATCATCCACTGGCCAGCACTTGAACAGCTTTCACCCAGCCATGACCCACTGGACCACGGAGAATGTCTAGACGACGCATTCGCGTGATCATCACTAGTTGTGATTGTTACTCGAATAAATCTTCTAGCTGTTGGTAACCAGCCCATGTTGGCCACACTGCCCTTGCAGACTACAAGACTCCCTTCGTCCACAAGGAAATATACTCAACACTGAACCACACATACAGAATTAAAACATAGCATTGGGGGCATTGCAACAAGGATTAGGATAACATAATAACTACAACGATTGAAAGAAGAAAAACAAAACACGGCTCTTTTCCTTCTTTGTGGTTCGCTTCAATCACATACAGGAAATTGGAGGCACTGAAAATCCAGCAACAACACAGCTACGTGACACAAAGATATGAAATGGATCTGACGGATTCCTTTCAATAGTAACAACATTTATTCATTTTTTTGACTTTTTTGTAGTGTCACTGACAAGTAACTTCCAAAGAAGTATAAAATGTTCAGAATGTGGACAATATAAGGATGCAAAGTTATTTCTTAATTATATACAAAACAATCAATTCCAGACTCACACACACACACACACACACACACACACACACACACACACACACACACACTCGGGCATGGGTGTTTGTGTTTGTCCTTAGGATAATTTAGGTTAAGTAGTGTGTAAGCTTAGGGACTGATGACCTTGGCAGTTAAGTCCCATAAGATTTCATGCACATTTGAACAAACATCACAACCCACAACACCGCTTCAAACCCGCACGCCACATTACAAACAGACACGACACGAAACAGTCGAACATCAGACAGCGATAACAATAAGTGAAATTGTGGCAGCAACTCCATGCTTGCCTAACAAATCATACAACATGCATGTATAACGACAACATTAAAAGAAATAAGTGTGTTTTCATGATACAAACGAGGAAAAAAAAGATCAACACTTCAAAAACCGTAAGTCTAGTACGTTGTTCGTGGCACTCCCTCCTACCACTGTACAAAAATTTCCGACTATGCGAACAGTTACCGATATTTGACTTTCTTTGGTCTCTATTCATTGGACCATTACGCCACCAGCATAGTCAGCTATTTCGTTAACAATATTAATTTAAATGCGCCCGTGAGGGTAATGAAAGAAAAACGACGCTAAAAGTACTTACGTAATTATGTTGATAATTCGATCCAGACTTAACCCTTCCAAGCACAGCAGTTTTGCAGTCAAAATGCCTGACGAGTACAACAAAGTAATTGGTTAACTTACGCTATTCAGAAAAGTGTTACGTAAAATTTTCGCAAACGTCAGTTTTACAATTTGTTCGACTAGGCTGGTGACGCAATAAGTACGATCAATGAAGATCAATGAGGTTCAAATGTTGGAAATAATTTTTCGAGACACAAATTTTTGTACACTGGTAGGAGGGAGTGCCATGAACAACATAATAGAAATCCTGACAGATGGGGGCTGAGTGTGGGAGAGGGCGTACGTTTGAAGATCCCTTTTGTACATTTTTTTTTTGATAACTCGAAAACAACCATCTCTAGCAGAAACGTATTAAATCTCCTACAAAAAGGTCCTTTTCACTTTTTCTGTAGGACTAATAGTTTGCACTTGAGCAAGTGATAAAATATGAAAATCTTGTGCATGATCTTTAAGGTCAGATATAAGTCGCGAGTTGCATAAAACGAAACCTGTAGGGGCAGCTGAATCACCCTGTATAAAGCAGAGTGAATGTTTGTATGTCCAGGTTCTCCTCCTTAACCTCTGGATCGTTTTCAATGAATTTTAGCACAAAAACAGCAAGCCACTTGAGTATGGGCACTGTGGAGTTTATAAACTCCTATCGCTAGTAGGTGCGGATATATGGGGCAAAAATACACTCCTGGAAATGGAAAAAAGAACACATTGACACCGGTGTGTCAGACCCACCATACTTGCTCTGGACACTGCGAGAGGGCTGTACAAGCAATGACCACACGCACGGCACAGCGGACACACCAGGAACCGCGGTGTTGGCCGTCGAATGGCGCTAGCTGCGCAGCATTTGTGCACCGCCGCCGTCAGTGTCAGCCAGTTTGCCGTGGCATACGGAGCTCCATCGCAGTCTTTAACACTGGTAGCATGCCGCGACAGCGTGGACGTGAACCGTATGTGCAGTTGACGGACTTTGAGCGAGGGCGTACAGTGGGCATGCGGGAGGCCGGGTGGACGTACTGCCGAATTGCTCAACACGTGGGGCGTGAGGTCTCCACAGTACATCGATGTTGTCGCCAGTGGTCAGCGGAAGGTGCACGTGCCCGTCGACCTGGGTCCGGACCGCAGCGACGCACGGATGCACGCCAAGACCGTAGGATCCTACGCAGTGCCGTAGGGGACTGCACCGCCACTTCCCAGCAAATTAGGGACACTGTTGCTCCTGGGGTATCGGCGAGGACCATTCGCAACCGTCTCCATGAAGCTGGGTTACGGTCCCGCACACCGTTAGGCCGTCTTCCGCTCACGCCCCAACATCGTGCAGCCCGCCTCCACTGGTGTCGCGACAGGCGTGAATGGAGGGACGAATGGAGACGTGTCGTCTTCAGCGATGAGAGTCGCTTCTGCCATGGTGCCAATGACGGTCGTATGCGTGTTTGGCGCCGTGCAGGTGAGCGCCACAATCAGGACTGCATACGACCGAGGCACACAGGGCCAACACCCGGCATCATGGTGAGGGGAGCGATCTCCTACACTGGCCGTACACCACTGGTGATCGTCGAGGGGACACTGAATAGAGTACGGTACATCCAAACCGTCATCGAACCCATCGTTCTACCATTCCTAGACCGGCAAGGGAACGTGCTGTTCCAACAGGACAATGCACGTCCCCTTCCTGGGACAATGAATTCACGGTGTTCTTATTTCAATTTCCAGGAGTGTATATTTCTTCCAGCCCTTGGTAAATAGGCTATCCTAAAAGAGGCAACAGTATTGACCTTTTCAAATCAATGTGCTTTGCAGGACAGCCTACGTGTCAGGGACAAGAAAGAGTTTTCTAGGCCCCTAAAAGTAGGTTGCCCTACATAACAGGAATGTTATGTTGGAATAGTATTGGCCTAATTTGTATGGCAGCCTTTACATTTAGGGCAAATAAATGATTTTAAGCCCTGCTGTGTAAACTGAATTGCATGACATGTGTGTTGTGGTAGTAGTATTGACCTGCTTTATTGCCAATGAGCATGGTTGCAGGCAGGATGAAATGGATGGAGAATGGAATGAACAGAGTGTGGGGAGGAGGAAATGGACAGAGAGAGGGAAAGATGGGGAAAGATGGGGAGGTGCATGAGTCAGGTAGAAGGTATAGATGTGTAGTGGTCAGATGGAAAAGGAAGAGGGGAAGGCAGAGATGGAAAGGGAGAGGGGATATTTTCAGGGGGATGGGGAAGGAAGATGGGGTGGAGGGAATAAACAAAGAGATGGGGAGTGGAACTGAAGAGACAGACAGAGTGGGGAGGAGGAGATAGATATAGGTGGGAGGATGAGGTGGACAGACAGAGAAAGGAAGAGGTTGACACATAGGGAGGGAGGTGTGCTCAATATATGGGTCAAATGCATATGTGAGAGAAGTTACAGAGATGAGTCTGGTTCATTATGAAACCAAAATATTTAGGTGTATCACAAATGAACAACATATAATGCTCCTCAGTGATATACATCCCAACTTTACACTTTTTGCAAACTAACATAAAACGTTTGATGCTTAAGCTCCTTTTACAAATGCAATTATTTTGGTGCCAAAAGTTCATATAACACACAAAAGAGGTTTATGTGCAACAAAACAACTTCACCATTGACATATGTGAAGTGGTGTGCCTGTACCAATTGGCATAGTAAGATGGGCTGGCATGTTTCGACATGATCATGACCACACAGTGAGTAAAGCTTCCTGATTCGTAGGTGTTTCATCGTGAAACATTTAATGCATTTAACATTTAGCAGCCATGTATCACTGCATAAGAGCAGTGATAGCAAAAAATTTCTCCCCAACTGAGCCTGGAGGTTGATGTCTCATCTTCTCAATGACGATCGGTTTCAAACTGACCAGCAATATATGCTGTCAGTGAATGCAGGTCCAGCTTAACCAGTTCCCGAGCGAGCACGTAAAGTGAACTGCATACGATGTGTGGAGGTCGCAATTCAGATTGGAGATAGTTTTCTGAAGTTTTAGGGATGTTTTTCGTACCATTAATTGATCCCACTCATTCTCTACCGCGAACGTCGACAAGTATGTTCATCTCAATATTCTTGGTGACAAAAGTGTTGCCCTCCCCTGTACTTTCACGTGATGAGTATGCCTTGGACACTCCCATCTTGCAAGAACATCAGCCGTGTTCATGGGACTACACGCTTGCGTCCCTGCCTAGGCGAACACTCATGACAAATGGTTCAAATGGCTCTGAGCACTATGGGACTTAACATCTGAGGTCATCAGTCCCCTAGAACTTAGAACTACTTAAACCCAACTAACCTAAGGACATCACACACATCCATACCCGAGGCAGGATTCGAACCTGAGAACGTAGCGGTCGCGCGGTTCCAGACTGAAGCGCCTAGAACCGCTCGGCCACACAGGCCGGCGAACACTCATGACAGCCTCTCTGTCACACCTATACTGGTGCGCTAAGTTACCTGTACCCCAAGGGAAATATCTGAGACCATTTGGAAAAGCATGTGACATACAACGTCCCCGCTAATTGACAGCTCTATGGATCTAAACACCGGTGAGTGACTTCAGCTGGATACGACGTGCCTAAAGAAACTGAGCTGAGGCCCTTATTAAGGCTTCCTACAGGTGAAATACATTTTGTCTGAAGTGCACTCATGGCGTGCTACTAAAACCCCGTTTCCAGACAGGTGTGTCACGTACACCGAAATGCTGTTGTGGAGAGGCAAGAGGCATGGATCATGTCCTGTTTGGTTGTACATATCAGAACACACTTATTTTTTTTTTTTTTTTTTTTTTTTTTGAGTTATCAGTTTCATGGCTTATGACTTTGATGCGACCCTCCATGAAATCCTCTCCTGTGCCCATCTTTTCATCTCAGAGAAGCAATTGCAACCTACGTCCTCAGTCATTTGTTAGATGTCTTCCTCTTCGGGCTTTACACTCTACAGCTCCATCCGGTAGCATGATGTAGTTCATTCGCTGAAATCTTAACAGGTGTCCTACCATCCCGTGCCTTCCTCTTAACACTGTTTTACGGATATTCCTTTCTCCGCCGATTCTGCGGAGAACCTTCTTACCTTAGCAGTCAACCTAATTTTCAACATTCTTCAACATCTCATTATCTTTGAGTCTTTTCTTGCTTTCCCACAGTCCATGACTCACAATCCTACACAGCGTGCTCAAAACGTACATCCTCAGAACTTTCTTCCTGAAATTGAGTCCTCTGTTTGGTACAAGTAGACTTCTCTTGGCGAAGAACGCCCTTTTTTCAGTATTACTCCACTTTTATGTCCTCCTTGCTCCGCCCATCATGAGTTATTTTGCTGCCTAGGTAGCAGAATTGCTTAACTTCATCTGCTTCGTGATTGCCAATTCTTGTGTTAAGTTTCTGTCTACACTCGTTTCCGCTACCTCTATTTTCTTTCGTCTTTCTTCAGCTTACTCTCAGTTCATATTGTATAATCATTAGGTTGTTCATTTCATTAAGCGAACGCTACACTTCTTCACTTTGCCTGAGGAAAGCTATGTCATCAGCGAATCGTGTCACTGATATCTTTCCACCTTGAATTTTAATATCAATTTTGGACTTTTCTTTTTTTTTCATCATTGCTTCTTTGATATAAGATGGAACAGTAGAGGCGGAAGACTACATATCTACCTTACACCACTTTTAATCCGAGCACTTCATGCTTGGCCTTCCGGTCTTATTTTCCATATTGTTTTTTGTACCTATTGTATATTACCCATCTTTCGCATAGCTTATGCATATTTTTCTCTTAATGTCGAAAATCTTTTTCCATTTAACACTGTCGAGCGCTTTCCAGGTCGACAAATCCTATAAACATGTGTTGATTTTTCTTTAGTCGTGCTAATGAAACGTGTACAGGCTTAATGTATATGGTACCTGCCGTACTCACGTAGGTGCGTTACAAGCAGCGGCTACTAGAACTAAGAAATGGCAGCCCCATCACAACTATTAACTGCGGTGGCTCAGTATCCCATTCAGGACCCCAGTAAACGTACTTACAGTAGCGCTGTACCTAGGTGATTGTGTATCTAGGAACACATGATGTTTTTCGTACGGTTTTTCGGTTCACTGACTGATTTTAGAATCACATAAAGGAATGTACATTTGAGAGCACCATAAGCAGTTTCCGACATTTTCCCCAGTCTTTGTTATTGCTAGATATGAAGTTGTGTTTTGATCAGCACTGGGAAATATTTACAGTCGTACATATTTACAGGGTGTTTCAAAAATGACCGGTATATTTGAAACGGCAATAAAAAGTAAACGAGCAGCGATAGAAATACACTGTTTGTTGCAATATGCTTGGGACAACAGTACATTTTCAGACAGACAAACTTTCGAAATTACAGTAGTTACAATTTTCAACAACAGATGGCGCTGCAAGTGATGTGAAAGATATAGAAGACAACGCAGTCTGTGGGTGCGCCATTCTGTACGTCGTCTTTCTGCTGTAAGCGTGTGCTGTTCACAATGTGCAAGTGTGCTGTAGACAACATGGTTTATTCCTTAGAGCAGAGGATTCTTCTGGTGTTGGAATTCCACCGCCTAGAACACAGTGTTGTTGCAACAAGACGAAGTTTTCAACGGAGGTTTAATGTAACCAAAGGACCGAAAAGCGATACAATAAAGGATCTGTTTGAAAAATTTCAACGGACTGGGAACGTGATGGATGAACGTGCTGGAAAGGTAGGGCGACCGCGTACGGCAACCACAGAGGGCAACGCGCAGCTAGTGCAGCAGGTGATCCAACAGCGGCCTCGGGTTTCCATTCGCCGTGTTGCAGCTGCGGTCTGGGCCGCCATTTCTTCCAAAGGAATCATTGGCCCATTTTTCAGATCCGAAACGATTACTGCATCACGCTATCTGGACATTCTTCGTGAATTTGTGGCGGTACAAACTGCCTTAGACGACACTGCGAACACCTCGTGGTTTATGCAAGATGGTGCCCGGCCACATCGCACGGCCGACGTCTTTAATTTCCTGAATGAATATTTCGATGATCGTGTGATTGCTTTGGGATATCCGAAACATACAGGAGGCGGCGTGGATTGGCCTCCCTATTCGCCAGACATGAACCCCTGTGACTTCTTTCTGTGGGGACACTTGAAAGACCAGGTGTACCGCCAGAATCCAGAAACAATTGAACAGCTGAAGCAGTACATCTCATCTGCATGTGAAGCCATTCCGCCAGACACGTTGTCAAAGGTTTCGGGTAATTTCATTCAGAGAGTACGCCATATTATTGCTACGCATGGTGGATATGTGGAAAATATCGTACTATAGAGTTTCCCAGACCGCAGCGCCATCTGTTGTTGAAAATTGTAACTACTGTAATTTCGAAAGTTTGTCTGCCTGAAAATGTACTGTTGTCCCAAGCATATTGCAACAAACGGTGTATTTCTATCGCTGCTCGTTTAGTTTTTATTACCGTTTCAAATATACCGGTCATTTTTTAAACACCCTGTAAGTGATACATACACTCCTGGAAGTGGAAAAAAGAACACATTGACACCAGTGTGTCAGACCCACCATACTTGCTCCGGACACTGCGAGAGGGCTGTACAAGCAATGATCACACGCACGGCACAGCGGAACACCAGGAACCGCGGTGTTGGCCGTCGAATGGCGCTAGCTGCGCAGCATTTGTGCACCGCCGCCGTCAGTGTCAGCCAGTTTGCCGTGGCATACGGAGCTCCATCGCAGTCTTTAACACTGGTAGCATGCCGCGACAGCGTGGACGTGAACCGTATGTGCAGTTGACGGACTTTGAGCGAGGGCGTATAGTGGGCATGTGGGAGGCCGGGTGGACGTACCGCCGAATTGCTCAACACGTGGGGCGTGAGGTCTCCACAGTACATCGATGTTGTCGCCAGTGGTCGGCGGAAGGTGCACGTGCCCGTCGACCTGGGACCGGACCGCAGCGACGCACGGATGCACGCCAAGACCGTAGGATCCTACGCAGTGCCGTAGGGGACCGCACCGCCACTTCCCAGCAAATTAGGGACACTGTTGCTCCTGGGGTATCGGCGAGGACCATTCGCAACCGTCTCCATGAAGCTGGGCTACGGCCCCGCACACCGTTAGGCCGTCTTCCGCTCACGCTCAAACATCGTGCAGCCCGCCTCCACTGGTGTCGCGACAGGCGTGAATGGAGGTACGAATGGAGACGTGTCGTCCTCAGCGATGAGAGTCGCTTCTGCCTTGGTGCCAATGATGGTCGTATGCGTGTTTGGTGCCGTGCAGGTGAGCGCCACAATCAGGACTGCATACGACCGAGGCACACAGGGCCAACACCCGGCATCATGGTGTGGGGAGCGATCTCCTACACTGGCCGTACACCACTGGTGATCGTCGAGGGGACACTGAATAGTGCACGGTACATCCAAACCGTCATCGAACCCATCGTTCTACCATTCCTAGACCGGCAAGGGAACTTGCTGTTCCAACAGGACAATGCACGTCTGCATGTATCCCGTGCCACCCAACGTGCTCTAGAAGGTGTACGTCAACTACCCTGGCCAGCAAGATCTCCGGATCTGTCCCCCATTGAGCATGTTTGAGACTGGATGAAGCGTCGTCTCACGCGGTCTGCACGTCCAGTACGAACGCTGGTCCAACTGAGGCGCCAGGTGGAAATGGCATGGCAAGCCGTTCCACAGGACTACATCCAGCATCTCTACGATCGTCTCCATGGGAGAATAGCAGCCTGCATTGTTGCGAAAGGTGGATATACACTGTACTAGTGCCGACATTGTGCATGCTCTGTTGCCTGTGTCTATGTGCCTGTGGTTCTGTCAGTGTGATCATGTGATGTATCTGACCCCAGGAATGTGTCAATAAAGTTTCCCCTTCCTGGGACAATGAATTCACGGTGTTCTTATTTCAATTTCCAGGAGTGTACTATATTAAAGCTATTTGGAATATTTTATTAATTCTTCCGTTACAGAAGTTTATAGCGAGTACAATTCTATGTAATTTAAAATATGTGGTCAATTAAGCCTTACATCGTCGGCCGCGCACCTCTTGCGTTTTGCAAGAGAAGAAAGTCTGATGCTATGGAACATATTATTTTTGAAATTAACTGAGTTTCGTGAATGACTTAACGAATTAATTGTCATGAAAACGGAAATATTATTACTTTCCAAGAGCTTCAATTACAAAATGTAGGCTGAACATCCAGAACATTGTGACCACCGACCTACTATCGATATAAACCCATCCAGTCGACAGCAGCGTCACCTGGCGGGGAATCACTGCTAGACACACGCACGGCGCATGTAGTAACAGGGAGCGTGCTGTCCGTATGTGGAATGGGAAAACGCGCGCGATCTATCTCAGTTAGACCGAAAGAAAATTCTGACTGTCCGGAGGCTCGCCACGAACATTTCTAAAACTGCACGACTTGTCGTGTATTCGAAGAGTGCAGTGGCGAGTGTATTCAACACCTGGCCAAACCAAGATGAAACCACCTTCAGACGTCGTTTTTATTACAGATGTCGGACGTCTTAGACTGGGTAACTGGTAAAACAGGACAGGCGGCGAACTGTGGCGGAAATAACATCAGACTTTAGTGCTGGGCCGAATAGAAGTGTGTCTGAACACTCAATGCACCGAACACTCCTAACGCCTGCCGCTGTGACCGAGCGGTTCTAGGCGCCTCAGTCCGGAACCGCGCTGCTGCTACGGTCACAGTTTCGAATCCTGCCCCGGACATGGATGCGTGTGATGTTCTTAGGTTAGTTAGGTTTAAGTAGTTCTATGTCTATGGGACTGCTGACCTCAGATGATAAGTTACATAATGCTTAGAGCCATTTGAACCATTTTTTTAACACTCCTAACGTTTGGCCTCCGCACCCGACAACCCATGCATATGCCAATGTTAACACCACGACGGAAATGGCGACTGAAATGGGCAACTGACCATCGACATTCGACGTTTTCGCAATGGCAGAGTGTTGGATGGTCTGATGAATCCCGATACCTTCTTCACCAGATTGACATGCTGATGAGAGGGCGTGAATCCGTTGTGTTCCAGGGAAACATCTCCTGGACACCTGTAATGCGGGACGGAGACAAGCTCGTGGTGGCTCCGTTATGCTCTGGGGAACATTCACGTGGGCATCCGTGGACCAAGGGCAGCTGGTGCAAGGCACCATGATGGCCAATGAATATCGAAAACTAGGTGCAGACGGCGTACACCCCTTCATGACGATCATGTTTCTCGACGGCAGTGGCATTTTTCAGCAAGATATTGCTCCATATCGCAAGGACAGGAGTGTGATGGAGTGGTTTGAGGAACACAGTGGCGAGTTCCCATTGATGTGCTGGCCTCCCAACTCGCCAGACTCGCCAGATCTAAACCCAATCGAACGCATCTGGGATGTGATTGAATGTGACGTCAGAGCTCATCGGCCCCCTCCCCGGAATTTACGGGAAATAGGTGACTAGCGTGTGCAGTTACGGTGCCAACACACTTCAGCGACCTACCACGGTCTCGCTGCTTCCAAGTCACGACGCGTCGCCGCTGTCATCCGTGCCAAAAGTGGATGTACCGATTGTTAGGTAGATGGTCATGTTGTTCTGGCTGATCAGTATATTTAACACGTTACTGACGTTTTGATAACACTTCTGCTTCTTTTGAGTTCACTTATTGGTGTGTATTAGGGTAATAATGTAACAAAGAAACGACTAAATACAGTGCCGACAGGATTTCCTCACCAGAATACTTGTTCCCAAGGTACACGGCTATGTTATACCTTCGAACATGTTTTCACATTTGGAACAAACTTAATTTTTCGGAGTAACTGTTGTAATTTCAGGAAAAAAAGTGAATGCTATCAATCAAAAATGGAATAAGAAAATATAACATCTATTACAGGGCTGGGTAGAAGCGAATTTCTAAAAAGAGTTTCATAGTGCAACATTCTCCCCTACTCAATCTAGCCTCGGAAATGATATTAATTACCGGGATACAATGTTGACAAGAAATAGGAACAAGAGAAAATGGCTTAATGAAGCTTGGAAAATTGCCACCCATAACGTTAGGGAAATTGCTCTTAAGGAAGTGGAATTAGCTAAACATTGAAAGAAAAGGAAATAAGAAGAAAGATCTGGAGAACTAAGTTCGTACACGATTATATCATAATCTACGGCGTATTAAAACAGGAATAAAGAGCAAGTAAAGGCGTTGCTACCTACAGTCCTAGAAAACTGGCAGATGAAAATGTATCTTAATACTTTTTTCGTAGTTATTAATGGTCCAAGAGGAAAGCTTAGAATAATTACTACTTATGGCCCAGAAGAAGGAAAAATTGACGAGTCCAAGGCCTTTTACAACAGATAGATACAATAAAAATCATATTTTATTCATGTAAGATCTCAGTGCTAGAACTGTAAATATGCCAATTTCAAAACTGGTAGGCACATTTGGAGAAAACGTATGCAATGAAACCGTTAATCATTTAAAAACTATCAACAGCTTCCTCAGGAAGAAAGACATGCACAAATTTACCCGTTCAGCAAGAGGATACAGACCTATTACGGATTATATAATAATAAATGACGGATTTCCTGAACAGATCAGAGATACCAGAGTTCAACAAAGAGTGAATACTGGATCAGGCCCTTTTTATTGGTGTCGTCTCTGCGAATTGGAGAAAACCAAGGAAACCAGTTAAGCAAGAAATGGGAGGTTTCTAAGAAACAGTTGTTACAAACATAGTTATTGAGATTCTTGGGAAGAAAGGGAAATACAGAAGACGTATGGTAGTAAGGATGTGGACACAATAAATGGAATCAGCAGTTAAAGAAAAACACGAACTTACAAGATCTCCGTAAATAATTTCACAAATGAAAACTATGAGGTGAATCTATGTGGCAGACAAACGATCGATTATAATATTCTCCATGTGGTTTTGCTGTCCTTGCAGTAACGGCGTTTGAAGATAAAATTACAGTGTACAAGCCTTCCCTGTTATGCAGAGGAATCGTTTCCTCGTCTAAAACCCAGACATCTTTCAGCGTCTTTGCACCATCTTCTGTGGGTATTCTTTAATCCAATCTGCAAAATGTGAACATATTATTGGTGATAACCATTCTAAAAAAAATTAGGCCTAAAACAATTTTTGCTTGTTTTGTTATTGCCATAATTTTGACATTACTGGGGTGTGTAAATTCCAGATGACAAGATAGCAATATCTGGTTATGCAAACATTGTAATGTAAACATTAAGGTAATGGCTACAACAGACAAAAACTGCTTTAGCCCTAATTTTCGTGTATTATTTATCGCTAAAGACACGTTCACGATTTGCAGAATAAAGAATAAACGACGATGGCCCAGTGGTGTTAAACATGTCTGGGTTTTAGAAGAAAAAACAACGGTTTGCGTAACGGGTGACCCTTATATCTAGTAATAATAAGATTGCTTATAAAGTCGTGAAAATTCTCGACACACTAGAAAAGGATCATACATGTGTCAATAATATAGGAGACGAGGAATGAATAGAACATTGTAAAAGTCATGGCATAAGAACAGTACAGTTCAGACATTATGTAAGATAAATGACACAAAAGGACTCTATGATGCTGATGTTAGAGAACTGACGGCAACTCTAAAAGCCAGAAAGAATAGAAAAGTCACTGATTTGTTTGGTATTAATATGGAACTGTGGAAAAATGGAGGATTATTCCAATACCTAGGGCTTCTTTAAATTTTTAATAAATGTTGGAGAAGTAAAAAGGTACCAAAACACTGCTTAGAACCCAAAGTAATAACTCTCTTAAGTGTCATGAAAATAAATGTAATAACTACATGGGTATTAGGTTGTTGGATGCATCCCATAAGTTAAAAGCAAAATCCTCAATGAAAGATTAAAAAATATAGTGGAAAGCTTATATTTGAAGAAAAATCAGGTTTTAGAAAGGGGCGATCAACTATTGAAAATGTTTTCACAGTACAACAAGTTATAGACGACAGTTCAATAAGGGAACACATCTTGCTTTTCTAGATTTTGAAAAGACATTTGATAATGTGAACAGATTAATGGTACAGCAAATAATCTCTGAACGAGGTTATCCTATCGTCTCTTAAATGCCATCAGAAGGCTACACACCAGCAGCAAAATTGTTATGCTCGTAAACACAGGAAACGTAATCACAGGGCAATGATCACAAACAAAGGGATAAGACAAGAATCCTCTATTTCTCCGACACTCTTCATTGTATACGAGTACGAAGATGAAGTGATCAGTAAACAGAAAATGGTGAGTAAAAAAGAAGTGTCTGTTGATGGTAAGACTGTTGTCGGTCTTGTTGTGGTCTTCAGTCCTGAGACTGGTTTGATGCAGCTCTCCATTCTACTCTATCCAGTGCAAGCTTCTTCATCTCAAAGTACCTACTGCAGCCTACATCCTTCTGAATCTGCTTAGTGTATTCATCTCTTGGTCTCCCTGTACGATTCTTATCCTCCACGCTGCCCTCCAGTACTAAATTGGTGATCCCTTGATGCCTCAGAACATGTCCTACCAACAAATCCCTTCTTCTAGTCAAGTTGTGCCACAAACTCCTCTTCTCCCACATTCTATTCAATACCTCATCATTAGTTATGTGATCTACCCATCTAATCTTCAACATTCTTCTGTAGCACCACATTTCGAAAGCTTCTATTCTCTTCTTGTCTATACTATTTATCGTCCACATTTCACTTCCATACATGGCTACATTCCAAACAAATACTTTCAGAAACGACTTCCTGACACTTAAATCTATACTCGATGTTAAAAAATTTTTCTTCTTCAGAAACGCTTTTCTTGCCATTGCCAGTCTACATTTTATATCCTCTCTACTTCGACCATCATCAGTTGTTTTGCTCCCCAAATAGCAAAACTCCTTTACTACTTTAAGTGTCTCATTTCCTAATCTAATTCCCTCAGCATCACCTAAGTTAATTCGACTATATTCCATTATCCTCGTTTTGCTTTTGTTGATGTTCATCTTCTACCCTCCTTTCAAGACACTGTCTATTCCGTTCAACTGCTCTTCCAAGTCCTTCGCTGTCTCTGACAGAATTACTATGTCATCGGCGAACCTCAAAGTTTTTATTTCTTCTCCATGGATTTTAATACCCACTCCGAACTTTTCGTTGGTTTCCTTTACTGCTTGCTCAATATACAGATTGAATAGCATCGGGGAGAGGCTGCAACCCTGTCTCACACCCTTCCCAACCACTGCTTCCCTTTCATGTCCCTCGACTCTTATACGTAACTGCCATCTGATTTCTGTACGAATTGTAAATAGGCTTTCGCTCCCTGTATTTTACCCCTGCCACCTTCAGAATTTGAAAGAAGGTATTCCAGTCAACATTGTCAAAAGCTTTCTCTAAGTCTACAAATGCTAGAAACGTAGGTTTGCCTTTCCTTAACCTTTCTTCTAAGATAAGTCGTAGGGTCAGTATTGCCTCACGTGTTCCAACATTTCTACGGAATCCAAACTGATCTTCCCCGAGGTCGGCTTCTACCAGTTTTTCCATTCGTCTGTAAAGAATTCGCGTTAGTATTTTGCAGCTGTGACTTATTAAACTGATAGCCGGCCGGTGTGGCCGAGCGGTCTAGGCGCTTCAGTCTGGAACCGCGTGACCGCTCCGGTCGCAGGTTCGAATCCTGCCTCGGGCATGGATGTGTGTGATGTCCTTAGGTTAGTTAGGTTTAAGTAGTTCTAAGTTCTAGGAGACTGATGACCACAGATGTTAAGTCCCATAGTGCTCAGAGCCATTTGAACCATTTGAACACCTGCTTTCTTTGAGATTGGAATTATTATATTTTTCTTGAAGTCTGGGGGTATTTCACCTGTGTCATACATCTTGCTCACCAGATGGTAGAGTTTTGTCAAGACTGGGTCTCCCAAGGCTGTCAGTAGTTCTAATGGAATGTTGTCTACTCCTGGGGTCTTGTTTTGACTCAGGTCTTTCAGTGCTCTGTCAAACTCTTCACGCAGTATCGTATGTCCCATTTCATCCTCATCTCCCTCCTCTTCCATTTCCAAAATATTGGCCTCAAGAACATCGCCCCTGCATAGACCCTCTATATACTCCTTCCACCTTTCTGCTTTCCCTTGTTTGCTTAGAACTGGATTTCCATCTGAGCTCTTGATATTCATGCAAGTGGTTCTCTTTTCTCGAAAGGTCTCTTCAATTTTCCTGTAGGCAGTATCTGTCTTGCCCCTCGTGCGATAAGCCTCTGCACCCTACATTTGTCCTCTAGCCATCCCTGCTTAGCCATTTTACACTTCCCGTCGATCTCATTTTTGAGACGTTTGTATTCCTTTTTGCCTGCTTCACTTACTGCATTTTTGCATTTTCTCCTTTCATCAATTAAATTCTGTATCTCTTCTGTTACCCAAGGATTTCTACTAGCCCTCGTCTTTTTACCTACTTGATCCCCTGCTGCCTTCACTATTTCATTCCTCAAAGCTACCCATTCTTCTTCTACTGTATTTCTTCCCCCCATTCCTGTCAATTACTCTCTTATGCTCTCCCTGAAACTATGCACAACCTCTGGTTCTTTCAGTTTATCCAGGTCCCATCTCCTTAAATTCGCACCTTTTCGCAGTTTCTTCCCCTGGAAATGTCTTACAGTTTAAAATCTGGTTCCTAAATCTCTGTCTTACCATTATATAATATATCTGAAACCTTTTTGGTATCTCCAGGGTTCTTCCATGTATACAACCTTCTTTCATGATTCTTGAACCAAGTGTTAGCTATGGTTAAGTTATACTCTCTGCAAAATTCTACCAGGCGGCTTCCTCTTTCATTTCTTAGCCCCAATCCATTTTCACCTACTATGTTTCCTTCTCTACCTTTTCCTACTGTCCAATTCCAGTCACCCATGACTATTAAATTTTCGTCTCCCTTCACTACCTGAATAATTTCTTTTATCTCATCATACATTTCATCAATTTCTTCATCATCTGCAGAGCTAGTTGTCATATAAACCTGTACTACTGTAGCAGGTTTGGGCTTCGTGTCTATCTTGGCCACAATAATGCGTTCACTATGCTGTTTGTAGTAGCTTACTCGCACTCCTATTTTTTTAATTCATTATTAAACCTACTCCTGCATTACTCCCATTTCATTTTGTATTTATAACCCTGTATTCACCTGACCAAAAGTCTTGTTCCTCCAGCCACCGAACTTCACTAATTCCCACTATATCTAACGTTAACCTATCCATTTCCCGTTTTAAATTTTCTAACCTACCTGCCCGATTAAGGCATCTGACATTCCACGCTCCGACCCGTAGAACGCCAGTTTTCTTTCTCCTGATAACGACATTCTCTTGAGTAGTCCCCGCCCGGAGATCCGAATGGAGGACTATTTTACCTCCGGAATATTTTACCCAAGAGGACGCCATCATCATTTAATCGTACAGTAAGGCTGCATGCCCTCAAGAAAAATTACGGCTGTATTTTCCCCTTGCTTTAAGCCGTTCGCAGTACCAGAACAGCAAGGCCGTTTTGGTTAGTGTTACAGGGCCAGATCAGTCAATCATCCAGACTGTTGCCCCTGCAACTTCTGAAAAGGCTGCTGCCCCTCTTCAGGAACCACACGTTTGTCTGGCCTCTCAACAGATACCCCTCCGTTGTGGTTGCACCTACGGTACGGCTATCTGTATCGTTGAGGCACGCAAGCCTCCGCACCAACGGCAAGGGCCATCATTCATGGGGGAGATCGTAAGACTAGACTAAATGAAATCCTATATACAGACGACCCACCATTGATTACAGAGAAAGAAGATGACCTTCAGATGTTAGTCTATAAGTTGCAGCAGACAGTCTCAAAATACAAATATATTTCAAGGGATACATTCAATAAAATCGAAAGTAGACGTGAACAACAAATTTTTGAATAAAATTAAACATTACGTAAGATTACAAACATGACGTAGACGAGAAATTAATTAAATTTGTTACCATTTGAGGAACGATCATAAAAAGTTTACAGAACAAAGCTAGGAAACAACCGAGCTTATGTTTCAGAAAACCGTAGCAATAGCATCGCTTTCTTGTGGAAAGGCCCAACGATATCGACCGGGTGCCGTGTCGTCCTCAGCTTTTAGGCATCACCGGATGCGAATACGGAGGTGCATGTGGTCAGCGCACCTCTCTCCCGGTTATTGTCAGGGTTCGTGAAAGGTGTAGCTACTTCTCCATGAAGCAGCTACTCAAGTGGTCTCACAAGGACTGAGTGCACTCCGCTTGTCAACAGCACACGGAAGACCTGGACGATTACCCATCCAAGTGCTAAACAAGTGTGTAACTTCGGTGACGTGACGGGAACCGGTCTTACCACTGCGAAAAGGCCGTTAGCCTCCAGTTAACTAACGATTATAACGTGTTTTCTGCACTGACTTCAGCAGGTTAGACGATGCGACATAGATGCTACGGATCGTTTTACTCCACAGATGACCTTGCCGTTTCTACAGACAGGCTGAACTGGTTAGTGCGGCGGGTTCATGAGACAGACATTGGCCTAGGTGCGCGGACCGGCTTCCCTCCTGCGAGTAGTGAGCCTTCTTCCTGCTAATAGTCTTGATATAGGACGGACCACCAATCTCGCAACTAGGCCTTAACCTGATGAAGGTTAATTTGTCTCCTATACGACCTAAACGCAAACTTACGTATCGACGTGAATGCATAAACTGGCTGTTGCAGTGAATGGTATCTAGCATGTCGTTGGATTCAAAGGAAAGAATAAAAATAACTGCAAACAGAGGAATTAACTGTATTCGTTCACTAGTTTTGATCTTGAAGCAGATCAACAAGACTGCTTTACATACGAATCTAGTAAGGCTCTTCTGAAAATAAGAATACAAGAGTTTATTTGGAATGCTTTTTCTTCATTACTAATGTTACCATAGCTTTCATTATTTTTATTAGTTGTTGTGGCCTTCAGTCCAGAGACTGGTTTCATGCAGCTTTCCATGCTACTCTATCCTATGCAAGCTTCTTCATCTCCCAGTACCTACTGCAGCCTACATCCTTCTGAATCTGCTTAGTGTATTCATCTCTTGGTCTCCCTCTACGATTTTTACCCTCCACGCTGCCCTCCAGTTCCAAATTGGTGATCCCTTGATGCCTCAGAACATGTCCTACCAACCGATCCCTTCTTCTAGTCAAGTTGTGCCACAAATTCCTCTTCTCACCATTTCTGTTCAGTACCTCCTCGTTAGTTACGGGAGGACGACGGTTCAATCCCGTCTCCAGCCATCCTGATTTAGGTTTTCCGTGATTTCCCTAAATCGTTTCAGGCAAATGCCGGGATGGTTCCTTTGAAAGGGCACGGCCGATTTCCTTCCCAATCCTTCCCTAACCCGAGCTTGCGCTCCGTCTCTAATGACCTCGTTGTCGACGGGACGTTAAACACTAACCACCACCACCGTTAGTTACGTGATCTATCCATCTAATCTTCAACATTCTTCTGTAGCATCACATTTCAAAAGCTCCTGTTCTCTTCTTGCCTACACTGTTTATCGTCCATGTTTCACTTCCATACTTGGCTACACTCCATACAAATACTTTCAGGAAAGATTTCCTGCTCGATGGCAAGAAATTTCTCTTCTTCAGAAACGCTCACCTTTCCATCGCAACCCTATATTTTATATCCTCTCTACTTCGACCATCATCAGTTATTTTGCTCCCCAAATAACAAAACTTATTTACTATTTTCAGCGTCTCATTTCGTAACCTAAGTCCTTCAGCATCACCTGATTTAATTCGACTACATTCCATTATCCTTGTTTTGCTTTTGTTGATGTCCATCTTATATCCTCCTTTCAACACACTGTCCATTCCGTCCAGCTGCTCTTCGATGTCCTTCTCTGTCTCTGACAGAATTACAACGTCGTCGGCAAACAGCAAAGTTTTTATTTCTTCTCCGTGGATTTTAATTCCCACTCCAAATTTTTCTTTTGTTTCCTTTAATGCTAGCTCAATATACAGACTGAATAACATTGGGGACAGGTTACAACCCTGTCTCACTCCCTTCTACTCCTTTTCATGCCCCTCGACTCTTATAACTGCCATCTGGTTTTTGTACAAATTGTAAGTAGCCTTTCGCTCCATGTATTTGACATCTGTCACCTTCAGAATTTGAAGGAGAGCATTCCAGTCAACATTTGCAAAAGCTTTCTCTAAGTCTACAAATGCTAGAAACGT
The DNA here is from genome assembly GCF_023864345.2 of Schistocerca serialis cubense. Taxonomy (NCBI): domain Eukaryota; kingdom Metazoa; phylum Arthropoda; class Insecta; order Orthoptera; family Acrididae; genus Schistocerca; species Schistocerca serialis. The sequence continues at coordinate 626,320,262 of NC_064642.1, read as the reverse complement.
AAGTTTGTCTTTCTTCTAAGATAAGTCGTAGAGTCAGTATTGCCTCGTGTGTTCCAACATTTCTACGGAATCCAAACTGATCTTTTCTGTTTCCCCTCCAGGGCAGTGTCACTAAATTTTGGCAGCTATACAGTGTGAGTCAGGTTGAAATGTAGAAGCTTACAAGCTCTGAGGTATGACAGTATCACTGATTCTGAACAAAAAACTTCACATGAACATATGACCTATTCCGAACGGTTTCCGGCACAGAACACGTGTAATATGTATTGTTGTTTATTTTCTCTATTATTCAAACATTGTCATTGTTTACAACTTACCACAGTAGTGTAGAGGACGTTTATGCAAATAACTTGATACAGGACACTTATGGCCTATCAAGTCGGAAAAGTATCTAAAACTGGCTTACAAAAGCTACCGAAGCTTCAGCGCATACGTGTCGCGCGAGATTTTTAGCCTTCTCGCCCTCTTTTCGTTCAGAATATGAGTCCTAAAGAAAAAAGATTAACTTGAATACAAAGTATTAACGTTCCACAGTAATAGTTCGTTAATAGTTCGTTATGAATCGGCTTTCGCTTTCTTAGACCATCGTCAGATTACTTAGTACTAGACAGATAGTTCACACTTCAGTGAAAATTCATAGATGAACAAAGACTGCCGTACAAAGATATGTGCTGTTTTGTGACTATCGATACAAAACGCAAGCAGAATGAAATACCTAAAGAGACTCTGCGCAATTAAATCTTATATTACAGTATATCCAAACTATATGAATATATAAGCGACAACCTGGTGAATGTGACGAACAGATCATAAAAAGGGAGGGTGGGGGTGGGAGAAAGAAGTATATGGATTGTAGGTGTGGAACAGATATAACAAGCTGGTTACCTAATGGTGAGAGAAATAATAACTGGCTGCTGCTACTTTATTAAGAATGAGAACTGGAATCGTGTTTGCCAGTCAAGGACCAGGTCAGGATCCTTTGACTGATGTTTATTAATGGCCAGAATTTCAAGTAACTTTACTTTTCTGCCTTTAGTTCCTTTGTGGACAAATCACATTTGACATCATATGAATGACATTCATTCTGGGCATGTACAGCAGATGTGGAATCTTTCTTTTCCATTACTTTCATGCTCAGTCAGTCTAGAAGTTATAGCCCTACCTGACTGACCTACATATAATTTGCCAAACAGATTGCAGGAAATTCTATAAATTTCATTCTGTTCTAAAGATGGGACTTTATCTTTACTGTTTAACAGAATGTTGGCAACACTACTCCTTGTGTAAAAAGCTGGAGTATATTTTCTGGATTTTAGTTTTCTGGCAAAACCTGTGAAGGTTTTGTTATCAGTGTGGTTTTGTGCCGTCTGAGGAGGATAAATGAGTGCAGTTATCCTCTGTCTCTTCTTTTGCTGGGCATTTTGTCAATTAGTGTAGAACTATAAACATTACTGTATGCTATTTCTTTAATTATTTTCAATCCATATTCAAAAACTCGTTTAGTTCTTGATATAGATAATAGGCAGTGCACCAAGAAGTGGTGTGTTATAGGGTGATGGGAATACAGATACATTCAACGCTAGTTATGGGGAGCAAAGAGTGCTGTCTACATTAAAGAAAAATCTGTATTCTCAAGATGTGATTGCCACAAAGGGTGATAAGGGGAACAGTTTAGTTTTACTTAATAAGTCAATAAGCATTACATCGGAACAATTCCAATGGAAACAGAAGATATAAGTATGGCAACTGAAGTGTACTTACAGCAAAATTATTTCCAGTAAAGGCTCTGTACAGTCTGACAGATAGGTTAACAGTGGGGTCCACACTGAACCCCTCATTAGCTGAAATGTTTATGGCTGATTTTGAGTTAACTTTTTTGATAAAGAGTCTCTAAGTTCTAAAATACAATACTGGACTAGCTATGTGAATGATGTACTTTGCATGTGGGCAGGTACCACCAGACAATTAAATACATTTTTTCAACATTGGAATTCACACCACAGTACAATCACGTTTATAGTGGATTTTTAGACCGCACTATTGATATCAGTAAGCAACAGCATTTATTGAAGATAAACAGGAAAGTAACCTCAATGGACACAGTAATACCACCCAGTTCCTGTCATACCAAAACACACAAACATACAGCCTTCTATTTCATGGTGCACCGCCTACTATCTGTATCACAAACCAAACCAGAACTGGAAATGGATTGAAAATACATATAGGAATAGCGTACAGTAATGGTTATGGTCCTACACTAATTGACAACTTACTCGACAAGAAGAAGAGACAGAGGATAAAAGCACTCCTTTATCCACCTCAGAGGCACAAAACCACACTGATAACAAAAGGTACCCATACCATATGTGGATAGGACTTCACAGGTTCTAGCCAGGAAACTAAAATCCAGGAAATGTACACCAGCTTCTTACACTACGAACACTGTTGCCCACCTTCTGCTCAACAGTAAAGACAAGATCCCACATTTAGAACAGAAAGAAATTTATAGAATTTCCTACAATCTGTGTGGTGAATTACATGTAGGTCAATCAGATAGTGGTGACTGAGCATGAAAGGAAATAGTGAATGGAAAAGAAATTCCACCTTCGCTGAACATGCTCTGAACCAATGTCATTCATGTCATGTGAAATGTGATATTCTTCATGAAGGAACTAAAGGCAGAAAAATAACGTTACTCGAAATTCTGGTCATTAATAAACATCAGTCAAAGAATCCTGACCTGGTCCTTAATGAGCAAACACAGTTCCATTACTCATCCTCACTGAAGTGGCAGCAGCCAGTTATTTCTCTCACCATTAGGTAATCACTTTGTTATAGCTGTTCCACACCCACATTCCATAGATTTCTTCCTGCCCACTTTTTTTTTTTGGTCTGTTCGTCACATTTGCCAGTGAGGTAGCAGCCTGCGCCATTACTCACTTGTAAAACGTTTTTCGCTTTTACATTTATATAGTTTTAATATTTTAATATACTGTAATATAAGATTTAACTGTGCAGAGTATTAGCGTTCTCGCTTCCCACGCCCGGGTTCCCGGGTTCGATTCCCGGCGGGGTCAGGGATTTTCTCTGCCTCGTGATGGCTGGGTGTTGTGTGTTGTCCTTAGGTTAGTTAGGTTTAAGTAGTTCTAAGTTCTAGGGGACTGATGACCATAGATGTTAAGTCCCATAGTGCTCAGAGCCATTTGAACCATTTGCAGAGTATCATTAGGTATTACATTATTTTGTATCGATAGAGTCATAAAATGTCACATATCTTTGTACAGCAATGTTTGTTCAGCTATGAATGCTCAATGAGTTTGTATGAACTATCTGTTTAGTATTAAGTTCTCCGACGTTCACCTAAATAGCCGAAAGTCGCATCACGAACTATTAATTAAATATTATTGTGGAATAGGCCAATTATTAATATCAGATATTTATTAGTGCACACTAATACGGGATCTGTCCACTTTCCATCTTTATGATGGTTTGAAATTTGCTGGGGGCACTTTCAGTGTCTGGCACAAATGTTAGATCGGTTACTGCTGCTACAATGGCAGGTTATCGAGATTTTAGTGAGTTTGAACGTGGTGCTATAGTCGGCGCATGAGCGATGGGACACAGCATCTCCGAGATAGCGATGAAGTGGGTATTTTCCCGCATGACCATTTCAGTATGTTCCACAAATATCAGGAATCCGGAAAAACATCAAATCTTCAGCATCGCTACGTCCGGAAAAAGATCCTACAAGAACGGGATCAACAATGACTGAAGAGAATCGTACAACGTGACTGAAGTACAATAATTCCGCAAATTGCTGCAGATTTCAATGCTAGGACATCAACAAGTGTGAGCATGCGAACCATTCGACGAAACATCATCGATATGGGCTTTCGGAGCCGAAGGCCCACTCGTGTACCCTTGATGACTGCACGACACAAAGATTTACGCCTCGTCTGGACCGGTCAACACCGACATTGGACTGTTGATGACTGGAAACATGTTGCCTGTTCGGTCGAGTCTCGTTTCAAATTGTATTGAGCGGATGGACGTGTACTGGTATGTCGACAACCTCATGAATCCGTGTATTCTGCGTGTCGGCAGGGGACTGTTCAAGCTGGTGGAGGCTCTGTAATCGTGTGGGGCGTGTGCTGTTGGAGTGATATGTGGCCCCTGATACGTCTAGATACGACTCTGACACGTGACACGTCCGTAAGCATACTGTCTGATAATCGGCATCCATTGACGTCCATTGTGCATGCTGACCGACTTGGGCAATTACAGCAGGACAATGCGACACCCCACACGTCCAGACTTGCTACGGAGTGGCTCCAGGAACACTCATCTGAGTTTAAACGTTTCCGCTGGCCACCAAACTTCCCAGATATGAACGTTATAGAGCATATCTGGGATGCTTTGTAACAAGCTGTTCAAAAGATATCTCCACTCCCTCGTATTCCTACGGATTTATGGACAGCCCTGCAGGATTCATGGTGTCAGTTCCCTCCAGCGCTTCAGAAGTTAAGACGAGTCTGTGTTACGTTGTGTTGTGGCACATCTGCCTGCTCCCGGGGGCCCTACACGACATTAGGCAGGTGTATCAGTTTCTTCGGCTCTTCATTGTGGATACGATACATCAGTCCACCAAAACATTCCTTGTCATGTAGTAACACTTACATAAAAATTTCATCACAAAATACAAGTAACAAGAGACAAGTGAAGTAAAAAAATTGACAGAGATCCTTTTTACTCATGGACACAAAAAATTAATCAGTGTTGTAAAGCGACTACATGAAGCTGAGCTAAACGTATGTCTGAACATTGTGCGAGTTCCTCGCTCGGTGGAAACGTAGCATACTCCGCTTGACCAAATAACGTTATTCACCCAAGACGAATTTCGCAGCTCAAGACTGGAATGAAACTACAGTGACGTTCCAGACCCTTGAACACATTCTCTAGCCGTACAATGAAGGCTTTCACGACCGGATGTTTCAACTGATGAGAATTTTTCCGGGTTGTATGGTCGTGGTCCATGGAAATCTTCAGTCCCTGACGTTTCGTCCAAGGCTATGTTGGACATCTTCGGAGGTGCTCCTGGTTGTGCTGAGTCTTGCCGACAACCAAGAGCACCTCCGAAGATGTCCAACGTAGCCTTGGACGAAACGTCAGGGTCTGAAGAGTTCCATGGACCACGACCATACAACCCAGAAAAATTCTCAGCAACATTCTCTAGCCTTGCAGTCAAAATTTCGAAGATGGATATGTCTTCCAAATTTTTATAACTTTCCTCAATTATTTTACTTCGTTTTCTTACTAATTATTCTTCAAGTTTGTACGTATATTAGTCTAATTGGTGTTGACCTATTATATTAAGAACAATCCTCCCAACAGCCCCTGTAACCGCAAAGTTTTCATTTTCCTCGCTGCTGTGCAAACTACTCCTTGTCATTAAACAGTCCGCTTCTTTTCGACACTTTCTGTAAGCCAGTCCGAAGTCTGGAGACGATCATGACAACCGGACACTGGTGACCCCTGTAGACTGTCTGCCTTGATGAACACACGCTTTTGTGGCAACTCCTACTGCAAGTAGCTCCTGTCCTGATATCTTTTTGTTTGCAATACTACATGTATAATCAATAACCGATCCAAATCCTCTGACTGCTTAAATGCATTTACGAACATATTTGTCCCAGGAGATTCATTTAAAGAGAAAAATCGTGGAGATCGTGTAAATCTGCGTTAAAAAAGTTTGCTAAAGGAACAAAGTGTGCTACTTGATATTTAATTTCCAATCCATAGACGAAAATTCCTAAGTGTATCGAAATTTTGGACCTTGAATTTTCAGTAGTAGTCTGTAGTCAACAGCATATCTCACATCTTCTCTCTTCACCATTTTATGGCGATAGCTATAACAGCTGCAGAAATACTTCAGTAGAGTTTAAAAGAGATATTTTAATCACTTCGTTTGCCATCACTCTTACGACGATAGTTTTTTAGTAATTACACCTTACCTCCTGATGTTCCTATTCTACTAAACGTCAACTCCCTAATGTAGATTTTTATAAGAATTTGCTACAGCTGCGATCTCAGTGTACTTCCAGATGCTTTTTCCATGGTATTAAGAATCATCGCATACCAAACAATGACTTTAAATGCTTTTTCAGTAATATTCGTAAGTTCTACACCCGACGTGGTTCAAATGACTCTGAGCACTATGGGACTTAACTGCTGAGGTCATCAGTCCCCTAGAACTCAGAACTACTTAAACCTAACTAAACTAAGGACATCACTCACATCCATGCCCGAGGCAGGGTTCGAATCTGCTACCGTAGCGGTCGCGGGGTTCGAGACTGTAGCACCTAGAACCGCTCGGCCACCCCGGCCGGCTACCCGACATGTTTTTGAAATTTTTCTACCTCTAGAGGTAAGTGCTCCTAACTACAGTGTACAGTAGGTAGGACTACAACGTCAAGGCATTCTGTTACCTTCTCGGCAACCTCGGCTTTAACGCACCAGCGACACGCTTTCCTCACAGTCGCACAAGCCACATTGAATTGCGTTCTTTGCCCTCGGGAAAGTATTTTTCTCCTTCTTAGATGTGGTAGCGGGATTTGCTGCGGAAACTTTTAAGACATATGGCTGTTGTTGCTGCTGCTCTTGTTGTAGTGGTGGTCCTCAGTCCGATGAATGGTTTGATGCAACTATACACGCTTTTATATGTTATGAAAGCCTCCTTCTCTCTGCACAACTGTTGAAATCTACATTCATTTGAAAACCGTACTGTATTCAAGCCATGCGCTCTATCCACAATTTTTACCCCTCTCGCTTACCTCGAACACCAAACTGATTACTCCTTCACGTCTCAGAATGGGTCGTATCAATCTGCCCCTTCTTTCCGTCAAGATACGCCATAAACTTCCTTCTTCAGTATCTCCTCATTACTTATTCGGTCTACCCATCTACTCTTCAACATTCTTTTGTAGCGCGATAAGTCAATCGATTATATTCTTCTCTTATCTGAACCACTTGTCCACGTTTTACTTCCGAATAAGACTGAACTACAGACAGATATCTTCAGAAGAGACTTACCAAAATTTAAATTTGTATTCGATGTTAATAAATCTCATTTTTTTCGGAAACGTTTTCCTTACTATTTTCAGTCTAGAACTTCTATCTCGACTACTTAGGCCATAGTCACCTACTTTGCTACCTAGTTAATGTACACTGTTTGATAAAAGAGGGGAAGCTCCCAGAAGGAGAGGAGAAAACGAAACTTAATATATTGAGAAAGAATATGGTGCTATTTAATAGATTAAAAAATCGGGTCAAATTAACACCGAATTTAGCAGTATTAGCCTAAATCAATATGAGGTGCAGCCCCTACGGCCTGGATGCAAGCGCTGATTCGGCTGGGAGGGGTCTCAAAAGGCTACCCAGGTAAACTGACCCACAACTGTTGTAGCTGATCCTTGATATAATTACTGAGACGGGATTTGTGTCCCAACTGGCACTACACATGTCCAATCGGGGATTTGACGAAGCAGCTGGTCACGAGAATACCTCAATATTACGCCTACGATTCATAAAGAAACGTGGCATGCAGGGACGAGCACCAAGGTACTGTCGCATGACGACGCAGGATATCCTCAAGTACTACTGTGACGTCAGTTTCCTCAGTCACTATCTGTCGTGACCTGAAACCATACCCGGCGGCATTCCACAGCACGCCGCCAGGAGTGACCCCTCTGTGCCTCTCCAAAACATTGGAAGAATGGTACTTCTCGCCTAGTCGCCGACGAAGGCCATCTGGACTCTGTTATCTACAAACAAGAACAGACCACATTTTGCACAGCGTAACTGATCATTATGGTGTTTAAGGCGGGAAAATCTACATAAATAAAAAGATCATAAAAATTTTAAAAGAAGGAAAAGGTACTACATAATATTTGTTCATCCGGAATCCGAAGGCTCACTCTACTGGTCTGTTACACTATGCAGCTTTGGTACATCATACGTTTTGTAGTTTATAATTCTGTACTACACTACTATACAACGTCCGCAGCTCGTGGTCTTGCGGTAGCGTTCTCGCTTCTCGCGCACGGGATCCCATGTTCGATTTGCGGCGGGGTGAGGGATTTTCCCTGCCTCGAGATGAGTGGCTGTTGTGTTGTCTTCATCATCATCATTCATCCCCATTACGGTCGGAGGAAGGCAATGGCAAACCACGTCCGCTAGGACCTTGCCTAGTCAGTGGTGCGGGTCTCCCGCATCGTCCCCTACGCTCCACGGAGTATGGGACCTCTTCATCATCACTATACAACGCTACACTACTTAGCACTACTACAAAGCACAATACTATGTTACTATACTTGGTATCAGAACCAACTGGATTTCTCATTTGTCTGAATGGTTAGCCTGTGGTTGACCGAGGTGCAGCTCAGGATTCACAGGGGCTATGTTGCTGTACCACCCAAGGTGTAGAGATTCGGAAATGGCTGTCAGCGTCTGAGAAAATCCTTCCCAGTCCTTCCCGAGACTCATCTCCTCACTGTTTCCGGAAGGATCTTATAGACAGATGTTCTGCCGTGGTGCGTCTCGTTGCCATGATGTATAGTCTCTTCTTGCTTCTCTTTCAGCAGTGTATGCCTGCAGTGACAAGCTGATGTTTCAGCTGTCACCGAGTTCAACTACTGGCACATTCCTTATTGTGCTATAGATCGTGGTGTTACCAAAGACGCTGGATGACACAGAATGTTGCAGGGGTCCATTACTTGTTCTCGGACTGCAGGGGCAGGTGTGGATGGGTTGTGATGTACTTAGTGATCAATACGGCGATCCTCTCTTGTGGCGGAAAGATGTGATCGATCGGAACCCTAACGATGTCTACTCTTCCCCTCGCGTTCCCATGCAGTCCATGCGGACCACTGTCACATCCCAATGTCCCAAAAATCTGGACACTGTGCGAATGGATCAGACGGCCAACTGGAGACCGACTACGAGGGCTCTTCTAGTCTCTGTCAAGTGCTGATAACGGCGTCTCACACGAGTATACGGCATCTCTGAGTCATTCACAGTAATCACTCGACATCTGACCAGGCCTGGCAAAAGTACTGAACACAATCAACATTAGTGCAGTCTAGTGGCTGCTCTACCTGACAGGAACAATTACAACTGTACTCATTTAAATACCAGCCATATATATGAAGTTACATTGACATCCTACCAAGTCACCTGACTGCTTCAAATTTTTTGTCGGGCTGTGTAAATCCCTCCAAATCCTCAATGCCTAATCTGGTTCAATTACATTGCTTATTATTTCGTTATATCTACTACATTCCGTTACGTTTGTTGATACTCAGTTCATAATCCCTTACGAAGACAATATTCATTCCGTTCAACTGCTCTTACAAGCCCTTAGTCTTCTATGATTGAACTAGTGTCATTGCCAAATTTCAAACCTTTTGGTCAATAAAATTCTTCTGAATATGTGCTCGCATTCTCAGTGAGTTAAATTATCCGACATCTTGGCCATTTTTGAAAATAGCCTCTCTCAGAGTCCTTTTAGCAAAAGAATCCTGAGAAAGGCCATCTGCAACAGTTACCGAAATATCTGAGAATTTTACTCATTGACAGTGTTGTCACATAGACTGGCTGTGACAGTGACCCCGAAAGCCTAAGCTTATATTAAAAAATTTTATTTCTTCTCCCTGAACTTAAATGCCCTTTCCAAATTTTCCTTGGTTTTCTTTATTTCTTGCTCAATTTACTGACTGAATAACTGGGGGCTGGGGAGGTTAAGCTAAAATCCTGACTCATTTCCTTATCAACCACTCCTTCCCTTTCATGGCGTTCCACTGTTATGCAGTCTGATTTCTGTACAAATTGTATTTTATCCCTGCTACCATTAGAATTTAAAAGAAAATATTCCAATCGACACTGTCAAAACTTTCTCTAAATCTACAAATTCTGAAATCGTATTTTGTCATTCTTCAGCCTGCTTCTGTTATAAGTCATAGGGTCAGTATTTCCTTGCGTCTTCATAAATTTCATCAGAAACCAAACCGAGGTCCCGAAAGTCGGCCCCTTTTAACATTTTTAAATGCTCGGATAATAAGTTGCCGTCTCTTTATCTTAGAATAGATGATGAATGCAGCTAGCCGCTATCTCTGTGTAATGTCTTGTCTGTATAGACGTGTATTGTTGCCTTTAAGATCACTTCACCTGCACACATAAATCTATACGGTAAAGTAAGGCCCCTCCAGTTCTTGGCTGATCCGTGATAAGACAGGCGAAAAATTAGACTAATGGAGGATTATTAGTATTATCTCTATTTTCATTCGCTCTCTCTCTTTCTCTCCTTTATCTATGTACAGTTTTTAATATAATATTTCATTACGTGAAATCAGCCAAATAGGATCTTTGGTGGAGTCCTTCGTCTTGGTAATCAGCGGCTGGCTTGCTGTAAGAGATCTTTACATTTATTATTACTGTTAAACACTGCAGTCTGTCGGGAGAATCAATCGTTTGGACAATTTGTTCCTTTTACGAAAGATTGCGAATTCCAGATGTGTACGAAGCCTTTTTGGACGATTTAACACAGACTCAGTGATTGCAGGCTCTCTTCGACACAGCTGAAACTTCCCCACTAATTACAGGGCCAACGTGATCATCAAATGATTCAGAAAAAACTCATTCGTTCATTCACTCCAGAACAAAAAAGTCACAAACCTTATTTATGGAGGAAATTGTGTATTAAATCCATCTCCATTACATGTCCAGATCTCCGGTGATTCCACGCCTTAAATATTTTCCGTTTACAGTCTCTTTCTCTTCAAACAAACCGCTAGCGGCACAAATGTTAATTGGCTCGCTTTAGCGAGAAGAAAAGCAGAATATGTATCTCTCAGAAACACGTCAATACCTCAACAGATACTCCAGAAGCTGTCCTAGTTACCACTCTTAACAACCATGGAGAATGCATATATGCATCTCTGTTATTTCAAAGAATAAACGCACTAGACAATACTTTGGCGTCGTCGAGCTGTCGCCGCATATATTACGAGAAAATCAGATCAGATAACTTTTCCAAAGTGAATGAATGTGGATGGTCTGATTGAAAATGATTCATTGGTGCGTGGTAGAGGGTATTTTCTGTGGGGACATTACACCCTGCCAGCTTTCCCGTTCTGTAAATAATTTGTGTCAGTGTTCCCCAACCGTGATGGATTCACTCATCAAGCATTTGCTGATCAGCAACGAATCAACCTTTGCCCCTTTCTCTATATTCTGATAAATAGATAGATAGGTAGTGTTACATTTAAGTGGCAGTAAGTGTAGTCCAACCACGAAGGACGTAGCTTAAAAACGCTCGTCCGGCTGATACTTTTATTGCTCCACAATCTGGTACTCTTTCCAAGTTGGATTGATTGAGGAAGTAGAGAAGGTGCGTATAACACGGATTCGCTAAGTACGTGCGAAAATGTCTCGGAGATGGTCACCGAACTTTACTGGCAGACGTTACGTAGGAGACAGTCTGCATCAACAGGTGTGGTTTTTCTGTTAAAATTGCCAGAGCATACATTCATACAAAATTGAACCAACATATAGCTTCCAGGTATATACAGAGATTGCAAAATTTTAAATTAACTTTAAAATTATACTAGATAATAATAACTGGTTTTCAGCGTCTGACAAGAAAACTCATAAAGTGTTGTTCCCCACTCATTCACGTCAATGTCTGCACCTCTGTCGGTATGGACAACGTGCAGTTGGTATTCAGTTTCTCTCCGTGTATTGTCCACGAAATCCACGGTGAGCAGTTCAGATGCGTTTGGGAATGCGTGAGTTCAAGGTCTATACGTCTGCAAACTTGGTTACGTTTACATGAGTCCTAAAAAACCTCACAGGAACAAGTCTAGTGATGTGTGGTCGGGTGATCTGTGGCGGCCACTGAATCGGACCAGTTAGTCCAATCCATCTATGCAGAAACTTTTTATCCAGAAATTGACGGGAAGTTAGGGACCAGTGAGGTGATTCCACACACTGCTGGAGTATGACGTCAGGTTGTAGATGTTCCAATTGTGGCACAGCAAACTCTTGTGACATATCGAGGAAAATATCACTGTTGACGGTAGGCTCGCTGAAAAGTAAAGGCAGGATGATGACATTGTGCATAGGTCTGCATCTTGACGTCTCTTTCCATTTCGCGTGTAAGATGAGGACACTTTGGCCCCCGTATACGAGAGCTACGACGGTTCATTTGGAAATATGAATAGGTGATTCGGCAGGAAACAAACATTTTCCAGCTAGTTATTGTTCGCGTCCGTCTCGGCTAATATATCCACTGCATACTGTTCGCGATGAGTTTTTTCAGTCGGCTTTAGTGCTTGAAGCAACTGCACCTTGTAAGCATAAAGCGCAACCTTTTATGAACAACTTCATGCTTTGTTGATTTTGGCGGTGGTAAGTTCCTAGGGACCAAACTACTGAGGTCATCGGTCCCTAGGCCTACACAGAACTTAATCTATCCTAAACTAACTTACGCTAAGAACAACACACACTCCCATGCCCGAGAGAGGACTCAAACCTTTGATGGGGGAAGCCGCGCGAACCGTGGCAAGCTACGCCAGACCTCGCAGCTATCCCGCGGGGCTTTGACTGCGGCATTTCTATCTGGCCGTCCTAGGCACTTTGTTGGAGTTCTTTGTTAACGCCCATCGCACGTTGTCCACATTGGTGTCTGAAAAAGGACAACCTGCTCCCTTGTTTATAGAGTGAAATATGCCACGTCCTAATAGTTGCCCATCCATATTGTGCCCGAAAGCTTCGTCGTATCCGGTTGGTTCATAAGTTTGTAGTGTTTTAATAAACACAAAAGATACATAAAACAGTGACTTTAGTCATCAATAATATATTCTCCTTCACTATTCACAACAGCCTGCCTACGGGGGGTAACTTTTCGATTCCGCCACTGTAGAAATGACATGGTTTTGAGGTGAAGAACTCGTTATGTTGGAACTCATTTTCGTCTGGAAAGGAAGTTCTTTGAAGGTTATTTGATAGAGAGCGGAAAAAATGAAAATCTTAGGGCTCAAGATCAAATGAATGAGGTGGTTGTGGAAAGACTTCCCAACCCAATTCGTGTTTAGTGTTTTTTGTCAGTCTAGTAGAATATAGGAGGGCGTTATCGCGGAATAGCATCACCTCACGCGATCTTTCTAGTCGTTGTTCTTGGATTCCGTCTGCAAGATGTCTCAGTTGTTGACAATAAATGTCAGCAACGATGGTTACAACTCGGTGAAGCAATTAATAGCACACCACACCGTCGCTGTTCCACCAGATATAACATTATCTTTTGCGGATGCATGCAGCTCTTTGTATAGGAAGTTTGGGCTCAACCATTCCTTTATTTTTCTTTTTTTTTTTTTCTTGGTAATCAGTCTTCTGACTGGTTTGATGCGGCCCGCCACGAATTCCTCTCCTGTGCTAACCTCTTCATCTCAGAGTAGCACTTGCAACCTACGTACTCAATTATTTGCTGGGTGTATTCCAATCTCTGTCTTCCTCTACAGTTTTTGCCTTCTACAGCTCCATCTAGTACCATGGAAGTCATTCTTTCACTGTTTTCCACATATTCCTTTCCTCTCTGATTCTGCGCAGAACCTACTCATTCCTTACCGTATCAGTCCACCTCATTTTCCACATTCGTCTGTAGCACCACATCTCAAATGCTTCGATTCTCTTCTGTTCTGGTTTTCCCATAGTCCATGTTTCACTACCATACAGTGCTTTACTCCAGACGTACATTCTCAGAAATTTCTTCCTCAGATTAAGGCCAGTATTTGATATTAGTAGACTTCTCTAGGCCAGGAATGCCCTTTTTGCCATAGCTAGTCTCCTTTTCACGCCCTCCTTGCAACGTCCGTCATTGGTTATTTTACTGCCTAGGTAGCAGAATCCCGTAACTTCATCTACTTCGTGACCATCAATCCTGATATTAAGTTTCACACTGTTCTCATTTCTACTACTTCTCATTACCTTCTCCTTTCTTCTATTTACTCTCAATCCATACTCTGTACTCATTAGACTGTTCATTCCGTTCAGCAGATCATGTAATGCTTCTTCACTTTCACTCAAGATAGCAATGTCAGCAGCGAATCGTATCATTGATATCCTTTCACCCTGAATTTTAATTCCACTTCTGAACCTTTTTTTTTTTTTTATTTCCATCATTGCTTCCTCGATGTACAGATTGAACAGTAAGGGCGAAAGGCTACATCTTTTTAATACGAGCACTTAATTCTTGTTCGTCGACTCTTATTATGCCCTCTTGGCTGTTGTACATATTGTTTATGACCCGTCTCTCCCTATAGCTTACCCCTACTTTCTTCAGAATTTTGGACATCTTGCGCCATTTTACATTGTCGAATACTTTTTTCACGTCGACAAAGCATATGGACGTGTCTTGATTTTTGTTTAGTCTTGCTTCCATTATTAACCGCAACGTCAGATTTGCTTCTGTCGTGCCTTTACCTTTCCTAAAGCCAAACTGATCGTTATCTAGCGCATCCTCAATTTTCTTTTCCGTTCTTCTGTATATCAGTCTTGGAAGCAACATGGATCCATGAGGACTTTGCAACTAACCTAGGCCTCCTAACTGCTGAGGACTGCTGCATGTTCACAGCTACACGAGGCTCCTCTCAATTAAATTCTGCCAGTTGTTCGAATCTGATTGTGCGATAAGTGTCTTACTTGTCAGCTCTTACCGTCTTTGGAACTGTGTGGATGATGCTTTTCCGAAAGTCAGACGGTATGTCGTCACACTTATACATTCTACACACCAACGTGAATAGTCGTTTTGTTGCCGCTTCCCCCAATGATTTTAGAAATTCTGTTGGACTGTTATCTATGCCTTCTGCCTTATTTGAGCTTAAGTCCTCCAAAGTTCTTTTAAATTCTGATTCTAATACTGGAAGGTTCTCTTCTAAATTAGCAGTGTGTTTACATTTTGCGGCGTGAAGCCACGCTGTAGTGGTTATAAAGCTAAGTATTAACAAACTTATTTGTACACTGTTATTAAATTTAATATTTTCAGCGGTGTTTCGTGCTGCTTGTGGCGAAATAATGATTTAATAAACTTTTGGAACCGTTCGCTCGCTGTGTTTTTTACAGTTTTCTGTACGTTGTAGTCGTTTAGTGAATTTCGTGCTTTAGTTTTGAGCTGACTTTTCTTATTGTTTGTAGTGAAATATTTCATTCAGTGTTTTAACTTCGTTGAGTGTTCCAGTGGACGTTTCAATTTTTGGTTTTAGGTAATAATTTTGTGAAGTTTTGTTGGTATTGGTATTAGCTGTGGTGTAGTAGTATTAATACAGGTAGTTGCTTTCTTAGTAGACAGAGAATTTCGAGACCGCTATTGTTAGATCTATACATAGTTCTGCTGGTGTAACTGTACTTTGGTAACGTAGACATATAGTTTCTTTTCAGTAATTGCAAAATTTTACCACTAGTGAGAAGTGTGGGCTCTGTCGTAGGTTCGTGAGTAGTCGGTTATGGTGTGGGATTTGTTCAAAGTATTTTCATTAAAGGTAATGCAGTGGGAAAGCTAGTGAGCATTCTAGTGAGAACCTTTCCTGGGAATGCAGAATCTGTAGTAAAAATAAGTTGTTATGGGATCAGGAGCGTAAGATCTGTGCCCTTCAGGTGCAGTTACAACGCGCAAAGGGGGAACTAGATAGGTTGAGGAGGGTGAAGGGTGGTGGGGAATGGGAATTGGCAGTTGGCAAGAAGGCAGCTAGGAAGAGGAGGTATTCAGACAGTTATACTTTGCATATATGCAATAGATTTGACCAACTGGCAGAGTTTAGTGGAGAGGAGCCTCGTGTAGCTGTAGATATAGAGGACATGCAGCGGTCCTCAGCAGTTAGGAGGCCTAGGTCAAAGTCTAACAGAAAGGAGAAGGTAATGCTGCTAGGTAGTTTGCACGGTAGAGGTGTGGGCCAGCTGTTGCAGGAAGTGTTGGGGAGTGAGTACCAGGTCATCATCATTGTGAAGCCTAGTGCAGGGTTGGCTCAAGTGACTGACAGCATAGGTGAGTTATGTAGGAATTTTACGAAGGAGGATCAGGTAGTGATAGTGGGTGGAGCAGGGAACAGTCTTGACAGGGACGGGGAATATGATGTCAGCGGTGACTTGGTTAAGATAGCTACTCAAACTGGTGGCACTAATGTCCATTTCGTGCAACTGTTTCAGCGTCATGATCGGCCTCATCTTAATATGGCTGTTAGGAGCGTTAACATGGGGCTGGGGAGGGCGCTGATGGCAGAGGGCACAGGTCACATCTCAGTGGTGCCAGTTGGGTGCATCAGCAGATCGGGATTCACTAGGCATGGCCTGCACTTCAATAGGTATGGGAAGGGAAGGCTGGCAAAGCTTATAGGTGACAGTTTAGTGGGTGGTTGTGGTGGGATCACTCACGGAAAAATTCGTGTAGTAGTTGGTGTTAGAGCTGCACCTTTTTCAGATTGAAGTCAGCTGATGGGTGTACCTACTTAAAGGAAGTCCGTTTAACTAAGGTCTCACCATCAGAGGAGGTTATGTTTCCAAGCAGAGAAGGAATTAGCATATTTCATCAAAATATAAGATGTGTTAGAGATAAAGTTAGAGAACTGCTCACAGTTGTTGACTCTGAAATAATTGGTATATCAGAGAATCACTTAAATAATTTGACAATTCAGAGGCTTCCTTTACCAGGATACATATTAGCAGGCTGCTTCTCAAGGAGTTCCTTGCAGAGTGGGGGAGTGGCTATGTACGAAAAAAGCTGTATTCCATTTGAGTCCATCTGCACTGCACTGAACAGATATTTGAATGTTGTTCAGGGCAGCTGAATTTAGAAAAACTAAACTTCTAATTGTTGTCGTTTATACGTCCCCTAACTCTGACGTCAGAACATTTCTGCTCAAGCTAGAGATGGTTCTTAATTCACTTCGTAGGAAGTACCAGGAATTAGTTATATGTGGTGACTTCAATATAAAGTTTGTATATGATGGTGCAAGACAGAGGGTGTTGGTAGATCTCATAAATTCATATGAACTGATGCCGACTGTGTTTTTTCCAACTAGGGTGCAGGGGAACAGTAGCACAGCCATGGACAATATTTTTATTCATTCTTCATTACTAGATGGGCATTCTGCTAGTAAAAGGGTGAATGGCCTTTCAGATCATGATACACAAATTTTAACACTAAAAGGCTTTAGTATTCAAACAAATGTCACATTTAATTGCAAACTATGTACTTGCAGGAAAGTTAATCCAACAACAATCAACAATATAGAGTTTTTGAAACCTTGTCAAGGAACAAGAGTGGCAGGATGTTTATAGTACCGATAACATAAATGATAAATATAATGCTTTCCTGAACACATTTCTCATTCTCTTTGTGAGTTGCTTTCCATTAGACGTTCTAATCTGGATACTAGCTGTAATAGGCAGTCCAAATGGCTCACTAGTGGGATAAGAACATCATGTAGAACAAAGCGGGTTAAAGTGGTTCAAATAACTCCGAGTAGTATGGGACTTAACTTCTGAGGTCATCAGTCCCCTAGAACTCAGAACTACTTAAACCTAACTAACCTAAGGACATCACACACATCCATGCCCGAGGCAGGATTCGAACCTGCGACCGTAGCGGTCGCGCGGTTCCAGACTGTAGCGCCTAGAACCGCTCGGCCACACCGACCGGCAGAACAAAGCCGAAATTATACCAAAATGTTAGAAGTAGTCATAATCAAGTTGTAGTAGCTCACTACAAACAGTACTGTAAGGTGCTTAAAAATGTTATTAGAAAGGCAAAGAGTATGTGTTAGGCAAATAGAGTAGCTAATTCACAGGATAAAATTTAAACCATATGGCCAGTTGTGAGGGAAATGTCTGGTCATCAGAACAAGGTCGACGATATCAAGTCAGTTCGCATAAAAAATATTTCTGTTACTGATAAATCGGATATATGTACAGTATTTAACAATCATTTTCTGAGCATTGCTGATGAACTAAATAAAAATTTAGTTTCTACATTGAATCATATAACTATCTTGGCAAATGCCATTCCGAAATTTGATGTCTGAAATACTCCTTTGTGATACAGACAAGAGGGAGATTGAGTCAATAATTACATCACTGAAGACTAAGGACTCTCATGGTTATGGTTCAAATGGCTCTGAACACTATGGGACTTAACATCTGAGGTCATCAGTCCCCTAGAACTGAGAACTACTTAAACCTAACTAACCTAAGGACATCACACACATCCATGCCCGAGCAGGATTCAAACCTGCGACTGTAACAGCAGTGCGGTTCCGGACAACGGCGCCTAGAACCGCTCGGCCACCGCGGCCGGCTCATGGTTATGATGGAGTGCCTAGCAGGATATTAAAGTACTGTGCTGCACATGTTAGCCCTGTATTTAGCCATATTTGCAATATAATTATAATAATGGCCAGTTTCCTGAACGATTAATCAGTAGTAAAGCCGCTTTATAAAAAGGGACAAAGGTATAATGTAGGTAATTTTAGACCTATTTCTATGCCATCAATGTTTGCTAAAGTTATTGAAAAGTCTGTGTATGTAAGGATAATTGATCATTTTAGATCACTCGACTTGCTATCAAAAGTAGAGTTAGGATTCAGAAGTCGTTTAACAACTGAAGATGCTATAGTCTCTTTTCCCTGTGAGGTACTGGATGGGTTAAACAAAAGATTTCCAACGCTAGGCATACATTTTGATTTAACTAAAGCATTTGATTGTATTGATCACAAAATATTGTTCCAGAAGTTGGACCATTTGGAATACAGGGAAAAACTCACAATTCGTTCTCCTCTTACTTTAGCGACAGACAGCAAAAGGTCATTATTCACAGTGTCGAGAATGGCTGTGATGTGGGGTCTGAGTGGGGTATAGTCATGTGGGATGTGTGTCCAGGGATCAGTGTTGGGGCCATTCCTGTTCCTTATTTATATATATGATATGCCCTCTAGTATTACGGGTAACTAAAATATTTATGTTTGCTGATGACACTAGCTTGGTAGTAAACGATGTTGTATGCAACATTGGCTCGGTTTCAAATAGTGCAGTTCATGACCTAAGTTCATGGCTTGTAGAAAATAAACTAAAGCTAAATCACAGTTAACACTCAGCTTTTACAGTTTATAACGCACAATTCAACTAAACCTGACGTTTTAGTTTCACAGAATGGGCATATGATTAGTGACACTGAACAGTTCAAATTTGTAGGTGTTCAGTTAGATAGTAAGCTGTCGTGGAAAGTCGACGATCAGGATCCTGTTCAAAGACTTAATGCTGCCATTTTTACTATCCGAACGGTATCTGAGGTGAGTGATCGTTCTTAAAATTGTTCAAATGGCTCTGAGCACTATGGGACTTAACTTCTGAGGTCATCAGTCCCCTAGAACTTAGAACTAGTTAAACCTAACTAACCTAAGGACAGCACACACATCCATGCCCGAGGCAGGATTCGAACCTGCTACCGTAGCGATCGCGCGGTTCCGGACTGTAGCGCCTAGAACCTCTCGGCCACTCCGGCCGGAGAGTGATCGCTCTACACAAAAAATAGTCTACTTTGCTGATTTTCACTCGCTTATGTCCTATGGTATTAAAATTTGGGGGTAATTCTTCCTCTTCTAAAAGAATATTTTGGGCTCAGAAACGGGCGGTTCGGGCAATAAGTAATGTAAGTTCACGAACCTCTTGTCGACCCCTGTTCACGAGTCTGGGTATTTTAACACTGGCCTCTCTATATATATATATATTCGTATTCCTTGCTTCATTTCTTGTTAACAATATTAGCTTTTTCCCAAGAATAAGCAGCTTTCACCCAGTTAATACTCGGCGGAAATCAAACCTGTATTTGTTTCCGACTTCCTTAAGTCTTATGCAGAAAAGTGTGCAGTATACTGCTGCATCCATTTTCAACAAGCTGCCACTCGAATTCAAAAATCATAGCAGCAATCCACGCGCTTTCAAATCGAAACTGAAGAGTTTCCTCATGGCTCACTCCTTATATTCTGTCGAGGAGTTCCTTGAGAAATTAAGCTGATTCTTGTCGTATTGTTGATTGCCTTTACTTAAACCTAGGAACTGACTCTTTTCGGGTTCACAAACATTTATTTTTATATGCTATTACTTTTATGTTGTAGTTTAGTGTACTGACACGTTCCATAACCTTGGAGATTTGCTCCTCAATTTTTTCCTACGGAAGTTGACGTGTAAATAAAACAAATAAAATCGACTCCTGTTTCTTCTTCTATCACATCAGACAAACCTTCCCCCTCCTAGAAGCTTTCAATGTATTCTTTGCACCTATCCGTTCTCTTCTCTGCAGCCGGCCGGTGTGGCCGTGCGGTTAAAGGCGCTTCAGTCTGGAACCGCGTGACTGCTACGGTCGCAGGTTCGAATCCTGCCTCGGGCATGGATGTGTGTGATGTCCTTAGGTTAGTTAGGTTTAATTAGTTCTAAGTTCTAGGCGACTGATGACCTCAGAAGTTAAGTCGCATAGTGCTCAGAGCCATTTGAACCATCTTCTCTGCATTTAACAGTGGAATTCCCGTTGCACTCTTAATGTTACCACCCCCGCTCTTAATGTCACCGAAGGTTGTTTTGTCGTTTCTGTGTGCTGAGTCTGTCCTTCCGACAATCATTTCTTTTTCGATGTCTTCGTATTTTTCTTGCAGCCATTTCGTCTTAGCTTCCCTGCACTTCCTATTTATTTCGTTCCTCAGCGTACTCTATTTCTGTATTCCTGAGTTTCCCAGAACAGTTTTGTACTTCCTCTTTTCATCGATCATTGTCTTCAGTCTACTCTTCATCACTACTATATTGTGATCTGAGTCTATATCTGCTCCTGGGCACCCCTTACAATCCAGTATCTGATTACGGAATCTTTGTCTTGGCATGATGTAATCTAACTGAAATCTTCCCGTATCACCCAGCCTTTTTCAAGTATACGTCCTCCTCTTGTGATTCTTGAACAGAGTATTCGCTGTTAATAGCTGAAACTTGTTACAGAAGTCAATTAGTCTTTTTCCTCTCTCATTCCTTGGCCCAAGCTCATTTTCTACTGTAACCTTTTCTTCTACTTATTCCCCTCCAACTGCATTTCATTCGCCCACGACTATTAGATTTTCATCCCCCTTTACATACTGTATTAACCTTTCAATATCCTCATACACTTTCTCTATCACTTTATCTGCAGCTTGCGACGTCGGCATATATACCTGAACTATCGTTGTCGGTGTTGGTTTGCTGTCGATTCTGGTAAGAGCAGCCCTGTCACTGACTGTTCACAGTAAAACACTCTCTGCCCTACCTTCCTAAAGTCTGGAACCGCGCGACTGCTACGGTCGCAGGTTCGAATCCTGCCTCGGGCATGGATGTGTGTGATGTCATTAGGTTAGTTAGGTTTAAGTAGTTCTAAGTTCTAGGGGATTGATGACCTCAGATGTTAAGTCCCATAGTGCTCAGAGCCATTTGAACCCTACCTTCCTATTCATTTTCTGCTGCTGTTGATATTACCCTAAACTCATTTGACCAGAAATCCTTGTCTTCTTTCCACTTCGCTTCACTGACCTCTACTATATCTAGATTGAGCCTTTGCATTTCCCTTTTCAGATTTTCTAGTTTCCCTACCACGTTCAAGCTTCTCGCATTCCACGCCCTGACTGGTAGAACGTTATCCTTTCGTTGATTATTCAATCTTTATCTCATGGTAACCTCCCCCTTGACAGTCCCCTCCCAGAGATCCGAATGGGGAACTATTCCGGAATCTTTTTCCAAAGGAGAGACCATCATGACACTTCTTCAATTACAGGCCACTTGTCTTGTGGATACACGTTATTTGACTTTAATGCAGTGGTTTCCATTGCCTTCTGCATCCTCATGTCGTTGATCACAGGAATTTGTTCGAACACTGTGCTTTTAACAACGTAAATATTTACGTTGTTAAAATCACAGTGTTCGAACAAAGAACTTATCTAATGCAAATAGCTGTATCTAGTGGCAAAATAATAATAGCACACTAAAAAGGAGAAACATAGTGAACAGTGTGAAATAGTTTGGAGTACAATCGGAAATAAAGTGGCTGTGCAACCTCCAGACCAGATGAGTGGAAACGCAGATCACAGCAAAGTATTCCACTGAAGATACCTTTGAGCAAGAAAATCGAGAAACGCGATTGGGAAAAATAAATTAATTTGTAGCAAGAAAAGGCGGTTTTATTTACAAAGCAAGTATTATTGAGCATATCTGGGATACCTTGCAGCGTGCTGTTCATAGGAGATCCTACCCGCTCGTACTGTTACGGATTTATGGACAGACTTGCTGGTTTTATGATGTCAGATCCCTCCAGCACTAGTTCAGACATTAGTCGAGTCCATGCCACGACGTGTTGCGGCCCTTCTGCGTGTTCGCTGGGGCTCTACACCATATTAGGCATGTGTACCAGTTTCTTTGGATCTTCATTGTATAAAATGAAATAGCAACAGTGAACTACAAATAAGAAATGACCGTCGATAAATATGTCTATAACAAACAGAATACCAACATAGATAACATAACCGCTACGAACTTGTGTACCAACCTCATATTTAGGCATCGAACTTCGTCTCTGTGAACCTGACTACACAATGAGCATTCTCCTGTGCAACCAAATTTTTTTTCTATTCAGCGGCAACTGGATAAAGCGAAGAAAAAAACACTTTATAAGTAATCTTGTCTCAATTTGAAAACCAATTTTTATTGTGTAGTGTGGCATAAAGTTATTTAAATTATGAAGTTAATTTATAGGAACCCTGTACATCGTACGAGAAGAACATTGATGGCAAAATTAGAGAGACTCGAGTTCGCGCAGTGGCTTGTAAACAGTGCGCTATTCACGAGTGTACCAGGAACGGGGGCCATGGACATTACTGCATGTAGTACCTCCACCACACACTGGTAAAAGCCTGGTAAAAGATTTTTTATGGTAATCAGTTATACGCCAGCCTTGACTCGAAAAAAAAAAAGTTCAAATGTGTGTGAATTCTTAAGGTACCAAACTGCTGAGATCATCGGTCCCTAGACTTACACACTACTTAAACTAACTTCTACATCTACATCTACAGATATACTCCGCAATCCACCATACGGTGAGTGGCGGAGGGTACCTCGTACCACAACTAGCATTTTCTCTCCCTGTTCCACTCCCAAACAGAACGAGGGAAAAATGACTGCCTATATGCCTCTGTACGAGCCCTAATCTCTCTTATCTTATCTTTGTGGTCTTTCTGCGTAATATATGTTGGCGGCAGTAAAATTCTACTGCAGTCAGCCTCAAATCTTGGTTCTCTAAATTTCCTCAGTAGCGATTCACGGAAAGCCCTTTCCTCCAGAGACTCCCACCCGAGTTCCTGAAGCATTTCCGTAACACTCGTGTGATGATCAAACCTACCAGTAACAAATCTAGCAGCTCGCCTCTGAATTGCTTCTATGTCCTCCCTTAATCCAACCTGATAGGGATCCCAAACGCTCGAGCATTACTCAAGAATAGGTCGTATTAGTGTTTTATAAGCGGTCTCCTTTACAGATGAACCACATCTTCCCAAAATTTTACCAATGAACCGAAGACGACTATCCGCCTTCCCCACAACTGTCATTACATGCTTGTCCCACTTCGTATCGCTCTGCAATGTTATGCCCAAGTATTTAATCGACGTGACTGTGTCAAGCGCTACACTACTAATGGAGTATTCAAACATTACGGGATTCCTTTTCCTATTCATCTGCATTAATTTACATTTATCTATATTTAGAGTTAGCTGCCATTCTTTACACCAATCACAAATCCTGTCCAAGTCATCTTGTATCCTCCTACAGTCACTCACCGACGACACCTTCCCGTAAACCACAGCATCATCAGCAAACAGCCGCACATTGCTATCCACCCTATTCAAAAGATCATTTATGTAGATAGAAAACAACAGCGGACCTACCTCACTTCCCTGGGGCACTACAGATGGTACCCTCACTTCCGATGAACACTCACCATCGAGGACAACGTACTGGGTTCTATTACTTAAGAAGTCTTCGAGCCACTCACATATTTGGGAACCAATCCCATATGCTCGTACCTTAGGAGTCTGCAGTGGGGCACGGAGTCAAATGGTTCAAATGGCTCTGAGCACTATGGGCCTCAACTTCTAAGGTCATTAGTCCCCTAGAACTTAGAACTAGTTAAACCTAACTAACCTAAGGACATCACACACATCCATGCCTGAGGCAGAATTCGAACCTGCGAGCGTAGCGGTCTCGCGGTTCCAAACTGCAGCGCCTAGAACCGCACGGCCACTTCGGCCGGCGGCACCGAGTCAAACGCTTTCCGGAAGTCAAGGAATATGGCATCCGTCTGATATCCTTCATCCATGTTTCGCAAGATATCATATAAAAAAAGGGCGAGTTGCGTTTCGCAGGAGCGATGCTTTCTAAAGCCGTGCTGATGCATGGACAGTAACTTGTCTGTCTCAAGGAAATTCATTACATTCGAACTGAGAATATTTTCGAGAATCCTGCAGCAAACAGGTGTTAAGGATATTTGTCTGTAATTTTGAGGATCAGTCCTTCTAACCTTGTTATATACAGGCGTCACCTGCGCTTTTTTCCAGTCGCTCGGAACTTTACGTTGGGCAAGAGATTCGCGATAATTGCAAGCTAAGTAAAGAGGCAATGCAGTAGAGTATTCTCTGTAAAACTTAATTGGAATCCCATCAGGACCTGGCGATTCATTTATTTTCAACCCATTCAGCTGCTTCACAACCCCAGGGATGTCTATCACTATGCCCTCCATAGGGAATCTGTACGAGACTTAACGCTAAGGACAACACTCACACCCATGCCGGCTGGTGGGATTAGTGACATTGCGCCTCTAACCGCGCGGCCACTACGCGCGGCCTTGACTTGACGTAATTAGAGGAGACAGCGGGTGCCAGTCGTCTGGTTTGGCGAGTTTCTCTGTGGATGGACCTCACGGACGTCAGGTGCTGCAAGCGATGGCCCATCGCGGCTCGACGCGCGTGGGGTGTGGGAGAGGAGGCGTTCAGTTGTTTTGCTGGCCCGCGGCGGCCCGTTTCGGAAACGGCCCACTTCCCGCCGTCGACCAGGCGTACCACTTCTGCGCCACTCTCGCCGTCGCGCTTCACAGAGAAATCACGTGTCTGGCACATTTAAGTGGGTCCTTTCCTTAGCCGTTAGGCTGAGAGTTGAGACTTAATAGCCAGTAAATAACTCGTAACTGCCGTGCAACCGTACAAGCATGTACAGGTGTTAGGGTGCTGTCACGTATTCTACATCCACAGTCATAGTCTGCAAACCATTGTTAACTGCATGGCAGAAGGTATCACATGTAAAGATTTCTTCCCAGTCCAACAGCATACACAGCAATGGAAGAACGACTGCTTTAATGTGTCAGTGCATGCTATAACTAGTCTGATGTATTCAAGGTCCATCTGGCATCGATACGCAATGGGATGAAGAATGTCTCTAGATTCTTCACTTAACATTGGTTCTCGGAACTTTGTAAGTAGGCTTCCACGGGATGACTGGCTCCTACCTTCAATCATCTTCCAATTCATGTTATTCAACACTTCCGTGACATCCCACCATGAGTCAGACAAACCTATGAACATTCGTGCCGGCCTTCTTCGTGAACGTTCCATGTCCGTCTCTAAACATTCTGCGTGGTGTCTGTTTGTTCTATATCGTGTCTCCCTACCACTTTCGCGCAACGACGCTCTGAGCGTGTTTTTTAGGGAATTGACTAGTTTGAACCTGGGACCTGTTGCTGGTAAGGAGACGTCAGACCACACAAGACATGTAGAATTCAGAAGAGTTGAGTGAGACTAGAGATGATATAACCAAATACTTAATGATTTCAGCGTCAGCTCCACTGCACTCCCTGTAAAGGAATCTTAATACTAACTCAATTTAGTGGAAGGGGTTCAAGGCTTTCCTATTTTTAGTTAGCTGGTAAAATAACGTCGAAAAAGCAGTTAAGTTTACCATTGGAAATTTTATTCTACTCACAAAACATCGTTTATAAATTGCACTATTGATGAAAGGAACTGTTTTAATACAGGATGGTAAAAACCAACTGTGTTCAACAAAAATGTGAACGAATATTCCCTGAATGGGTTTCCAAGTTCTACAATGGATCGAAGGATGACCTATGCCATATCACATCTATAATCTAGGTTTACATTAAGTTTCACAAGAGAGAAAACTATCAAAATGGTCTACAGTGACCCTCAATTATCTTTAATTACTTATCTAACTTGTCGCAAATTACAGTGGCTGATGTGGCTTCTCAATAACTATATAACAGAAAAATCATCGAGTTTCAGATTTTTACTTCAAGTGGCAAATGTGAACACCATGAGCTTTAATTGACGATCGACACTAGTATTACGTAAAGGGGATGTAACAGATGAGACTTCCGCAGTTCTGAGTGAAGCCTTATGCGCTCAAAAATGATGCATCGCGTGCATTCATTACCTTGTCGGTGTTCGTCAGAGGGCGGCGGCCGGCGCAGCTCCGTCCAGCTCGCCTCCTCGGAAGCAACTCCATTCTAACTTCTCCTTACTACAATTTACCGAAGTTGGTTTAAAAAAAAAACTATCTGGCTGTGTTTTCATCTGACCAATCAGGGTCTCAATGTTAACCTTAAGCTCCACCTACAAAAATTCTGTCTATCCAATGAGAAACGTTATACTTTTCGTGGTGGGGCAATGTTTTTAAAGTTTGCAACGTAACAGAGAAGCGAAAAAGTCTCACGCTAAAACTTGCAGCTGGTGTGGTCCTTTTAGCGTTATCGTAAGATCTATACTGTTCTTCTGGAGGGCTCTAGCTTTTAACATGGGCTGGGGGGTGGTCCTAACGTAACAGAAACGCGAGAAAGTCTCACGCTAAAAACTTGCGGGTGGTGTGGTCGTAGCGGTTAGCTGGCGACGTGGGTGTCCATCCCTTATCGTAGGGCCTTCTCGCTTAACACGGTTCTGCTCTCGGCTTCTGTTCTCGTTTCTCCCCTCGGAACTGCGTCTGTCTCACGGTGGGAAGGTATGACATGTATTTAGGCATTTTTGTGTTAGTCTTTGGTATTCTATTTGCTCACTCGTTACTCGTATTACTTTGGTTAATTTAATGTCACGATTTATTCGGAGCTATGTGACATACTACTGGATTTGCTTATCATGTCAGGGTTTTCATGGAAGGTGTTGGATTTGCCTGACACCTTACACGCCGTTAGTTCTATATGGCACAGATAAGCAGTCTTCTTTCTATACAGTATTTTCCCAGAATTAACGAAGTCTGCCACTAGACTTACATATATTGGCTGAACACAAATATCGAAACAGCAAAACACAACACCTTACCATGAGTAATACGCTGTATTTGATACCCGTCGGCATTCAAAAGAGCTTCGAGTCGTCTCGGAATGGGTAAATATAAGTCCTGTATGGTTGTCAAGGGAATCTTACACCGTTCTTCCTCCAAAATAGTGCCAAGTTCAAGTAATGACGATTGACGTAGATAGCGGTCGTGGACTCTTTTCTACAAAGTTGCCACAAATGTTCAATGATTTTGAGAGCTGATGACTGTGCCGGCCGGAGTGGCCGTGCGGTTCTAGGCGCTACAGTCTGGAACCGTGTGACCGCTACTGTCGCAGGTTCGAATTCTGCCTCTGGCATGGATGTGTGTGATGTCCTTAGGTTAGTTAAGTTTAAGTAGTCCTAAGTTCTAGGGGACTAATGACCTCAGATGTTAAGTCCCATAGTGCTCAGAGCCTTTGAGCCTATCGAATACCATAACGGGGCTCCCCAAATTGTCACCGAACAACCGGCATGTTTCACTCTTGCTACATAAACTCGGGCACAAGATGGAAACAGCGTCATACCAAACGACATTCTTCCATTGCTCCATAGAGCAGGTTTTCTGGCTTCGGCGCCACGTTTTCCTGTTACGAGTAGGTGCATCACTGACGAGTCGTTCTGGAATTTCAGCTCCCCTGCTGTTCCCCGCTTACGGAGCTCTCTTCGTGTTGTTTTGCTGCTGTCAGGGTTCGCAGATGCGATATTCAGTTCCGCGGTGACGTTTGTAGCTGTCTCCCTCTTATTTTTCGTCACAAGGAGCGTCTATCACGATCACTCAACAAAACTTTCGTCATCATTGTGGCTTAGCGGATGTTTTTTTTCCGCTTTCCATGTATTATGCCGTACAAACCTCCGATACGGTGTCTTTTGAAACACCAAAGACTTTGGTTACCTTGGCAACGGAAGCAATCACCACACGAGCACCGACAATTTGCCCACATTCGAGTTCACTAAGCTGCGACATATTGCACTCACAACTACACAGAAGACTGCTCTGACCATGACTGACAGTTGCAACGTTCGAGACATTGCACAGGCGCCATTCGTGATGACAACCAGCGGGCTTGGCTGGCATCTGCACTCAAGTTCAAGCACGCATTTCTCGCGTTGTTTCCTTATTTTTGTCTCACCCTACTACACTTATCTGATCATCCCATTTCATATCCTTGCAAGCTCTTAAACGTACCTGATTGTATGCGGTGCCTGATTTTAACGGGGATTCACTGATATTGCCGGCTAGTGAAATGAATAGTTATACATTTCTGAACATTTGAAGCAAGTTGTCAGTCTTTGCGCCACTTTGAGATCTTATCAAAACTTTATATTTGTGCAGCTTTTCTCAGACATTACCTGTCGATAACTCACTGCATTGTTTTCGAAAAGGCTGAGATTACTGTTAATATTTTCAGCCAGCACATTAATGGTGGGCTTTAAAAATAGTATTCCATATTTCGATAGGTGGTGGTGTGGACCAAAACAAGACAAAAATTTTCTGTAAATGTAGACCCTAAAATGCACGAGCTACGATTACTTGTTCATCTTCGCTACTGCAAACAAGTCTTCCAGAGCAAGCTCTCTGTTGCAAGCTCTCTGCTATTACGAACGACCTCTAGAATGTAGTAAACAATGAAGACACCCTCCTCTGTCATCGTCAATGAATACAGAATACAGGAAGTCTCTGTTAGTGTTGTTAACTGTGAACCGTGTTCACAGTTTTTGTTAAGTACGGCGCATACACTAATTCTAATAGGACTATTTCGTGTTTTGATAAGTTCGTGAAATGCTTGTACATTGTAGATTTATCTTTGGACTTAGTAGCATAACGGACGCCTATTATCCTCCACGAGAAATGGCAAACACGATCTTCTGTGTACTTCCATTGACGGCTTAGTCCAAGGTAAAATGCTACGGCATCTCTACCAAGAGATCCTCAACCCAATCACAAATTTTGTTTTATGCCCAATATAATCGTACTTCTGTCAAAAACCGTTGGTGTGGTAATGTGTATTGTATTGTATTGTGCGGAACCGGGGACTTAGAAACGACGGAGAGGCTTCGTCCCCGCCGTAGCCTTCAGTGGTTCACAACCCCACAACAAGCCACAGCAGTCCACCCACCCCACCGCCGCCCCACACCGAACCCTGGGTCACTGTGCGGTTCGCCCCCAGGGGCCCCCCACCCTCTCTCCCCCGGGAACATCTCATACCAGACGAGTGTAAGCCCAAATGTTTGTGTGGTAGAGTAATTATGGTGTACGCATACGTGGAGACAGTGTTTGCGCAGCAATAACAGATATAGTGTAACTGAGGCGGAAGAAAGGGAACCAGCCCGCCTTAAAAACTATCCACAGGCTGGCCGGCACATCGGACCTCGACCTCGCGCTTGTACGGTTTTTCTTGGAAGAAGCTGTGTTACTGTAAGGACTACCTAAAAAACATCGTGAGCGTAGAACTGTAGGCATAAAATGTCCTTATTTGCAACCTATTTCCTACAAATAACTAAGAACAGCGTGGTGGGAGACTCTGTCCACATTTTCGTTCTATTAATTTTTATTCGATACCCAGAAAGAACAACTGTTTATGCTACTTCGGGCACAGTCTTACTTTGATATTACTTTTATCGCTGGAGATGCTTCTGCATAATAAATTCAATGATATTTATAATTTCTGGCAAAGTCGTTATTAATTCAGGTTATCCAATGTAGTGCTGCAGACGAATTCTGGAACGTAGATGAATATATCACGTAACAGATGACGACGTGCTGAATGTAATCGTGCAGAAAAGAAATTTGTAGTACAATTTGACTAGGAGAAGGGATTTGCTGATAGACACATTCTGAAACACGAAGGGTTCACTAATGTAGTAGTGGAGGGGAGTAAAAATCACAGAGAGATACTTGTAGATGAATATAGTAAGCAGATTCAGAAGGACGTAGCTATCAGTAGTTATTCGGGGGTTAAGAAAGTTGCACGGGATAGAGTAGCATGGAGGGCTGTAACAAACCAGTCTTCTGACTGAAGACGACAACAGCTGCAAAAATTCTTTTTATATTTGCCACTGTTATTGTTATTATTATTATTATTATTATGGGTATTAGTGGCAGCAAAAGTGGTAGAAATACTGTGGATATTAACTTTGTTATTTCATAGTCAGCATTGTTTACTTACTTGTCTCTGTAGACACTCATTTTAATATTATGTGTGAATATCGGCTTTCCCGGCGTGTACTGGTGATGAAATCTCCTCGCGCTTCCATCTGTATGGCTGCGCTCAAATTGTTCGCCAGAACATGACGAGAAAGACACTAATCGAAATGCCGCGGAATTTAAACGCAGCCACCCGGATGGAAACCCGAGGGTATTTCATCACTATTTTAATACTATTTGTCATACTAAAATTGCTATTTCTTAGGTAACTGTAGTGTAAGGAAGGTACTGTGCGTGAAAAATCCTGGACCCATATAAGAAAGGGCCTGACGCTCCTAATCACATCAGGTTGGATAAAAAAAATTTTTAAAAATTTAAAAAATTTTCAGCTTTGTTCCTCTACGATTCCACAGCCTCTTGTTCAAGTTACTTGAGCATGTGGTGCCAGTGTCACCCGTTCACTTTATCCGCATGTTTCTCGACTGCGGGACGTTCCAAGCGTGAAACGAAGCTGAATTGTCCAAAGGTCGTCGTATCTTTGGTGGTGTGAGACAGGGCTCGGTACATCCCTTACACACACTACACCGTAGGCGCACCTAAGAGCGACCGCGTACAGCTCGTGCTGTGTTCTGATAAAATATCTACGTTCAGCCGCAGCATGAATACCAACACGCTCCAATGTCGACTACAATTCGTCTTTGACAACTGGGCCTTAAATCCAATGTTACCAAGACGAAGTTGTTGGTGTCTCATTGCACACCGTGCTCCACTGCCCTGTACAGAAAGACGCTGTCGTAGTCTGGGGTCAAGCCGCCGAAACACACGTACAGAAGCTACAAAGAGTGCACGACTGCGAACTGCAGTTTGCTCTCCACCTACCAACGACCTTTCCGACAGCCCAGCTGAATCAGATGGCTGAGATCCCACGATTAAGCGACAGTTTAGGAGCTGTTGCTCCCGTCTTCTACGAGAAAAAGCGACGGTCGCAAACCACGAAAATTCAGACATTAGTCCGAAAAATTACTGTGGCGCCCGAATGAGGTAGCCACAAAAGCTAGCAATAAGGTAAACTGGAAAAACAAGAAAACTATCAAAGTTGATCTACACTAAAGAACAACAAAGAATAGGAGTGAAAGTTCGAACTGAAAATGTCGCCGGGGAATTATACACAACTCCTTGAAATTCAGTCGCATTCAAGGGGAATCATTAGATCGACGATGCTGTTCGGAAGCGGGGAAATCCCCTGACGTAAGTGACTTTGACGTGAAGTAGATTGTTATGGCGCAATGTCTGTGAACGAGCATCTTGGCAACGGCTGTTAGAGTCTTACCGTCGTGATGAACTGTGCAAAGCTGTTGGAGAACGATGATATCACAAGCAGGCAAAACGCTATTGAGCGTTCTAACAGCCCTGCCACAACAAAGGTCAAAAATTAATTATGATTGTAGTGTTGCTCACGCTGTTAAATATTGCATTTTCGGGCAACAGCAAAGTTATATTATGTGGCAGGTGTCATTAGAGCACAGTTAATAAAGTCATATCTTGAAATAATGGATAAACTAGGCACTCACCTTATCGTGTTTCCCACGCTGGTCTCGTTGTGAACGCATGGCTCGATCGTCGTAAATCTAGGTAGTGATGATTCCAAGCTCGGATACAAAGAGGCCTAGATGTTATTCTGCGATATTCAAAAGTTTTATAGATGTGTTTCATAAACCATTCTTGAAGATTAAACTTTTGCAAGTTAGGACAATGGTGATGTAAAATAGTAATCAGCACTCCGAATTTAAGTTACACTTCTTTTTTATTACTTTTGTTGCAATATCACGTAACTCGTTCCAAAACATCACTTCACAATATGAAACATACTTGAAAATATCTTCCTCACTGTTAAAGTTCACATTTCATAAACTGACCACAATTTGCGTCTTTTTAACATGACGACCAAAGCTTGACTCTATAATAACCGCTTACGCGCCCAAAAATCAGAGTTACAAGTACGTCAAAGATCATAGTGACAAAAGACAGAATACACATAAGAATAATATCATTGCAATATATACATATCGATGTATTGAAGTACCTCTACATGAATGAAATCAAATCTGAATGTTGTCACAGAAATATGTTAACTATTTTACAGAAACACAGTAGAATATTGCTGGTATCGAGAGGTTGAGGTAGGTGCCGTAATGGTTACGTAATTCAAGTACCATTACAGCGTCCACGCTTCATCATAGAAAATGGAGGTCAGAGACTTGTCCACTAAGTAAAGTTGGACAGACAGCGCGCTATTGAGCGTCCACGCTTCATCACAGAAAATGGAGGTCAGAGACTTGCCCACTAAGTAAAGTTGCATAGACAGCGAACTGCGGCAAATCTGACGAAAGTTAGATCCTTATTGTGGCAGAAGTGTTTCAGGGAACTCAATGCAGCACACATATTTGAACATGGGGCTCCTAGCACACGACACGGACGTGTTCCATGCTGACGCAAGTACAATTAAAAATACAGTGGGCGTTCGATAATCGAAACTGGGCCGTGGTTGAATGGAGATGTGGTCTGGTCAAATGGTTCAAATTTCTTGTTACACCAGGTCGATTATCGTGTCCAGCGACGCTATCATTTGGCGAACGACTGCTGTAATACGCATCGCATCAGGGACGCAGCAGGTAGGGACAGTACCGTTCTATGGAGAACATTCATTCGGGATTCCATCGGACCTATGGTTGTAATCGAAGGCACCATGACAGCAGTGGTCTATGTGAACGTTACTGAGGACCACCTGCATTCCCGAGGGCGATGGCACCTTCCAGCCAGAAATCTTTCCTCGTCACAAGGCCAGAAACATGTTACAGTGGTTTGTGGAGCATGACAATGAACTCGCGTTAATGTCCTGGCTACCAAATTCAGCTGATCTGAACTGGATGAAACACATCTTGGGCGCCTTAGGGCGGTAACTCGGCGCACACAAACCATTTACGCGCATTATGTGAGCTATATGTGCACACCTGATGTCACATACTTCTGAAAACCTACAAAGGACTTGTCGCATCCATGACAAGCTGACTCTTTACTGATTTGCATTCCACAGGCGGTCTAATACCTTATTAGCCATGTTGCTATTAAGGGCGTGGTCGCGACGGTTTGACACATCAGTCTATGTTAATACACTACTGGCCATTAAAATTGCTACACCACGAAGATGACGTGCTACAGACGCGCAATTTAACCGACAGGAAGAAGATGCTGTGACATGCAAATGATTAGCTTTTCAGAGCATTCACACAAGGTTGGCGTCGATCGCGACACCTATAACGTGCTGCCATGAGGAAAGTTTCCAATCTATTTCTCATACACAAACAGCAGTTGACCGGCGTTGCCTGGTGAAACGTTGTTGTGATGCCTCGTGTAAGGAGGAGAAATGCGTACCATCACATTTCAGACTGTGATAAAGGTCGGATTGTAGCCTGTCGCGATTGCGGTTTATCGTATCGCGACATTACTACTCGCGTTGGTCGAGATCCAATGACTGTTAGCAGAATATGGAATCTGTCGGTTCAGGAGGGTAATACGGAACGCCGTGCTGGATCCCAACGGCTTCGTATCACTAGCAGTTGAGATGACAGGCATCGTATCCGCATGGCTGTAACGGATCGTGCAGCCACGTCTCGATCCATTAGTCAACGTATGGGGACGTTTACAAGACAACAACCATCTGCACGAACAGTTCGACGACGTTTGCAGCAGCATAGACTATCAGCTCGGAGACCATGGCTGCGGCTACCCTTGACGCTGCATCACAGACAGGAGCGCCTGCGATGGTGTACTCACCGACGAACCTAGGTCCAACAATGGCAAAACGTCATTTTTTCGGATGAATCCATGTTCTGTTTACAGCATCATGATGGTCGCATCCTTGTGTGGCGACATCGCAATGAACACACATTGGAAGCGTGTATTCGTCATCGCCATACTGGCGTATCACCCGGCGTGATGGTATGGGATGCCATTGGTTACACTTCTTGGTCACCTCTTGTTCGCACTGACGGCACTTTGAACAGTGGACTTTACATTTCAGATGTGTTACGACCCGTGGCTTTACCCCTCAATCGATCGCTGCGATACCCTACATTTCAGCAGGATAATGCACGACCGCATGTTGCACGTCCTGTACAGGCCTTTCTGGATAGAGAAAATGTTCGACTGCTGCCCTGGCCAGCACATTCTCCAGATCTCTCACCAACTGAAAACGTCTGGTCAATGGTGGCCGAGCAACTGGCTCGTCACAATACTCCAGTCACTACTCTTGACGAACTGTCGTATTGTGTTGAAGCTGCATGGGCAGCTGTACCTATACACGCCATCCAAGCTCTGTTTGACTCAATGCCCAGGCGTATCAAGGCCGTTATTACGACCAGAGGTAGTTGTTCTGGGTACTGATTTCTCAGGATCTATGCACCCAAACTGCGTGAAAATGTAATGACATGTCAGTTCTAGTATAATCTATTTGTCCAATGAATACCCGTTTATCATCTGCATTTCTTCTTGGTGTAGCAATTTTAATGGCCAGTAGTGTATAACCATTTGTTTTGGAACCGTGCATACACATACTTCAGTTGAAATGAAGATGTGTGTGGCAACCAGCAGGTCTATTTTCATGGTTGCCGCTCTTCAGTCACATATCCATTAGTCCTGACACCCACTTGCCGGCGATTTTAAGATACTAAATCAGCGACTCATGATATATTTCCTCATCTCTTAAGTTATTGCTGTAGTTTGTTTACTCACTACACACTGTCACAACAACAGTGAACTAATAATTCTAGTATAATCTTCTCTTTTTAAAGTACTTTAATATGCGGCCAAAATTCAGGTAGGTTCAGCTCATACAAATAGCTCCTTTTATGTACTATGCCAACGAGTGATAGGCTTGCAGGCTACACGTGTACACTTCGTACAATCCTCAAACAAAATAATAATTATTTTACGCTACAAGTTGCCGATTATCCAGGTTAATGAAGACCGGAGATTTCATAAGTAATCAAAAGACACAATTAATCTTAAATACAAATGTTTCTGGCGGGAACTGCTATTTACTGTATTTAAAAAATATGCTACGCGTCATATCCGAAAGATCACTTCATTACTTACTCGTTATTTGCAGCAGACAACAGGTTGTAAATTGCCGCCCTTTAAGTCCTAGGGAGAGGGCTAGGGGAAAACACTTTTTTGCTTTTGGAGTCCTCAGTCTTATGACTCTCCTGTATCTTCTTCGTGGCTACTATATTTTATGTTAAATTTATCACTGATCTCATTTCTCATTAGTTTCACTTTTCTTCGGTTTATCCTTAACCCATATTCTGTACTAATTACACTGTTCATTCCATTCAACGATCTTCTTCACGTTCTTCGCTGAATGTCATCATCATTTATATCTTTTTACCCTGAATTTTAATGTCAGTCTTGAACCTTTCTTTTATTTCCATTATTGCTTCTTCTACGCATAGACTGAACAAGAAGGGTGAAAGCCTACATCTCTGTCCCTCGCTCTTTTTAATACAAGCAGTTCTTTCTAGGTCTTCTACTCTTACTGTTCACTCTCAGCTCTATTACGTAATACATGTTTTATATTACTGGTCTTTCCCTATAGCTTACTCCTTTATTTCTTAAGATTTCGAACAACTTGAACATTTTAATTTGTTGAACGCTTTTTCCAGATCGACAAATACTATAAACTTCTCTTGACCATGTCGTCAGGGCTGCCTCTCTCGTACCTTTACCCTTTCGATCGTCATCTAACCAATGTTCAGTTTCCTTTTCTGTTCTTGTCAGGGACTTGGATACACAAGCCGTTAAGCTTAGGCTGTGCTACAGTTCTCGTACTTATCTACCTTTGCTATCTTGCTGATGATATTTTCCAGATAATCTGACGGTATATCTAGACTTATAGATTCTACACACCAACCTGAATAGTCGCTTCGTTGCCACTTACCCATTAGGACAGCAAGATTTTAGAAATTCCGAAGGAATGTTATCTATCACTCCTGCTTTATTTGATCGCAAGTCTTCCACAGCTCTGTTAAACGCTGACTAACACTGGGTTCCCTATTCTTTCCATATCCAGTTCCATTTTTTCTTCAATCATCAAATAAGTCCTTCCGTTTGTAGAGGCCTTAAATGCACCCTTTCCACTTTCCATCCATCCGCTTGCCAGTTGCGTTCTACAGTGGAATTCCCATTGGAGTTTTTATGTTGACACTATTTCTTCTAACGTCACCGAAGGTTGTTTTGACAATGATATGCTGAATCAGGCTTTCCAGCTATGTCTTTTCTGAAAATTTTTGTACTTCGTTGATTAACTGAAGTATTTCATCTGTTATCCAAGGTTTCCTCGCAGTTAACTTTGTTGTGTCTGTGTTTTCTGTCCATCTTCTGCAATTGACCTTTTTGGAGATGTCCAGTCGTTTGCAACTAAACTGCCTACTGCGGTATACACTCTCACAGTATCTACAGCCTCAGAGAACTTCAAATGCATCTCATCATTCCTAAGTACTTCAATATCCCATTTCTTTGAACATTGATACTTTGCGACATCTATTTCAGTTTTCTCTTGATCATAAGTCTGTTATGATCCGAGTTTATATCTCATTCTGGGAGCGCCTTACATCCAATATCTGATTTCGGAATCTCTGTCCAACCACGATGTAATCCAGCTGAAATCTTCCCGTACCGCCGCGCGGGGTGGCCGCGCTGTTTGAGGTTCTATGTCACGGACTGCGCGGCCCCTCCCGCAGGGGGTTCGAGTCCTCCCTCGGGCATGGGTGTGTGTGTTGTTCTTAGCATAAGTTAGTTTAAGTAGTGTGTAAGTCTAGGGACCGGTGACCTAAGCAGTTTGGTCCCTTAGGAAATCACACACATTTCAACATTTTCATCCCGTACCCCCCAAACTTTTTCCAAATAAACCTCCTCCTCTTGTGATTATTCAACAGTGCTTTCGTTACTGATAGCTGAATTTTATAGCAGAACTGAATTAGTCTTTCTCCCCTCTCATTCCCACTTCCCAGTCCATATCTACAGTCATTCTTTTTTCCTCTTCATTCTCGTACCACCGCGTGCCAATCCCTCATGTTTATTAGATCATTGTCTCCATTTACGTACTGAATTTCTCGTTCAGTATCCTCGTAAACTATCTGTCTATGCAGCTTCTGCTTGTGATATCGGCAGGTTTAACTGAACTACTACTGCTGGCGTTAGTTTGCTATCGATTACGATGAGCACAATCATATCATTGAATTCATAACTAATAGTGTTCCTGATATACAACTTTGTGCTGCTGTTTGTATTACCCTATACTCGTTTGACCATAAATCATAATCTTCTTTCCAGCTCACCTGACTGATCCCCCACTACATCTAGATTGAGCCTTTGCATTTCCCTTTTCAGGTATTCTAGCTACCCTACCACGTTCAAATTTACAAACTTCCACCCTGTGCCTCGTAGTGTGTTACCTTTACGGTGCTTATTCGATCTTTTTCTCGATGTTACCTCCCCCTTGGGAGTCGACTCCCGGGGATCCGAAAGGGGAACTAATCAGCATTCTTTTGTCAACGCAGTAATTATCATGACACTTTCTCAATTGCAGGCCACATGTCCTGAGGATACATATTAAGTGTGCACTTCATCAAGTTAATCATTCTGATTCTTCCACCTTTCAGGGATTGTTGCCCGTCCAAGAGAAAGGGAGTTTCCTACGCCTCTGACTGCTCGTCCGCACTCGTTGACGAGGCCGTTCTCAGAACTAGGGTAACTCCCTACACCAGAGGTCTTCGGCCGTCGGTGCTAATATTTTTATAAAAGTTCAAACAGTAGCAGGTTTCGAACCAGGGACCCAACACTTATGTTTGTTAGTCAAAACACCACCCCTAGAGGCTGCGCGTGGTAGCCGTCTTTTCACGGTCCGTGCGGCTCCCCTCCGTCGAAGGTTCGAGTCCTCCCTCGGGTATGGGTGTGTGTGTTGTCCATAGCGTAATTTAGTTTAAGTTAGATTAAGTTGTTTGTAGACTTAGTGACCGATGACCTGGTCCCATAAGACCTTACCACAGATTTCCAAAATTTACCACTCCTAGACCCATATAAAGACAGGGTATGAGTCCTGATGCGTTTTAGTAAGATAGTCTCTGTGTATATTTGAAGCTGAAGAGGCAAGCAGCGAAGTAAAAATTTGATGGGTGGACGACAGTGAGACTGGCCCCTTAATCTTCTCCCCAGGTAAAATATGAGTCTATGAATAACTGAGTATTTTAACAAAAAATATTTGTCTTGACTATAATGATATACTTCAGGTTTAGTTTTTTCATTTTTTCACAAATTGCTGAAGTACGCACGGGTAATCCGCAAACCGTATGTTCCGCACCTGGATAATCGTGAGTTTGCTGTGTGAAATGAAGTGCGCATCGTTGTTGTTAGGTGTAGAAAAAAGAACAAAAAATTATGTGAAGTGCATATTTTGACAGGAAATTTGTGCGATATGGAGTACTAGAAATGTCTGCTGTCTTCAGTCTCAGTTTGAGAATAACTCCATCAAGTCTTAGCTGTCACAGTTTAGAAATTTATTCAGCGATGTATCTCGCTTTAAAAACAATGTGCAAGATTTCGCACTCCTGACGACAGTTTGTATCTGTTCAGGCCGACGGGACGAAGTTTTGGCTTTGGCGACCGCTTACACTGGGTTGAAAGTGAAACGGGCTGGCTGTACCAGCTGACAAGTGGGCCACTCTTTCGCTGACAACGGCGCAAGTGGAGCGGAGTAGCGCGATGGAAAGTCCCCTCTGAGCCACGGCTTCAACGTCAGCGAATCCACGTCGTCATCTGGAGCACCCAATTTGTTTCGCATCGTTTCTACTTCTCCTTTTTTCGCCTCCTTTCACAATGATTAGAGCAGGCATGACTGATGCATACGTGGATGCTGTGCTCTCTCTCACAGTATTACTCGCAAGATCTCAAGCAAATCGTTTGCCCGTTTGTGTATCGTATAGCTTTGTGAAATTCTCTCTCTCTCTCTCTCTCTCTCTCTCTCTGTGTGTGTGTGTGTGTCTGTCTGTCTGTGTGTGTGTGTGTGTGTGTGTGTGTGTGTGTGTGTCTGAAACAACAAATAACTTCAATATTCCAAAAATAAACATCCACCTCATGGTCGGCCTGTAACGTCTACGCTCGGGCGTACGTTAACTCTTTAAAGCCTGTACTATGGTAAGTTGACGGGCTTCACCTTATAAGAAAGGATTTTAGTAAATATGTTGACCGCGTGTACCTGAATGGAGGCAAAATCAGACTTACACCCACTCAGTAACAACAATGATACGTCAAGCAAGTCTAAAGTGCAACCACACGTTAGGACGGGCAAGAAACATACACAGCAGATGCTACCAATTGTTAATAATACGGTCGCCAGCCTTATTAGGCATTAAGTGAGTTTTTTCCTTGTACAAGTGGATGTACGTACAAGCATAACAACACGTAGTAATACTGCATTATATGGTAAATTTTAGAACCAGAAAAATCTACTGAACTAATATTTTCCCTTTCTGTACTAATTTGGACAAGCTATAAATACACAACATTATAATGATTACTACAAACTGCGTTTTGTCTATCGATCCGACTGAAATCGGGCATAGGTTATCCTAGAAATAGCACTTTTGAAACACACATACAATGTCAATTTTAAGAAGGGTAAAACACTGACAAATTTAGGTTTTATATTGATTTTAACTTTGCTGGTCAAATCAGTTCAGTACACTTCAGAATTTAAATGAATAGAAAAGAACAGGGGGGTTGGGGGGTGGGGGGACCCTGAAACTGTAATTGTCACTGTATTGAAATTCTTTGACTATTGAACTCATTAAGCACTCAAGGTTTCCAATATATGAATTACTACTCTTTTTGTCTTATTTCTTGCTTATTTAACTACCATTATTCTTGTCTCAAATTAATTATACTTCATTACTAAACCAATTTCAACATTATCTTCCAACTTTGTCAGACCTATGTTCTGTACTTGTATATTCATTAACAGTAAAGTTCCTTAAATATCGCCGGCCGAAGTGGCCGTGCGGTTACAGGCGCTGCAGTCTGGAACCGCAAGACCGCTACGGTCGCAGGTTCGAATCCTGCCTTGGGCATGGATGTTTGTGATGTCCTTAGGTTAGTTAGGTTTAACTAGTTCTAAGTTCTAGGGGACTAATGACCTCAGCAGTTGAGTCCCATAGTGCTCAGAGCCATTTGAACCATTTTTTCCTTAAACATCATTCTAGCATAGATAGGTCTGCAGGTAATTCTTATTAACATAAACTTTAAATCTTCATTTCGGGACACTCGGATTGCACAACATGTGGAAAGGACCCTGTCTAGGTTAGTGATGAGGATAATTAAACGATAGGACAATTCTGGTAAAAGTTAAATTGTTATTGAACAGTCAGGAACAAAAGTAATACTGGTCCACACGAATACAGTACTAAATGTTTCAACCTGTTCGTATCGATGCGGCGGTTGGCGGGCGGCGAGATAGCGAGGCGCACTGCACTCGTACAATCACAGCTATGGCTCTTGATGTATCGGCACTTTGCTTCTTCTTAGCGTCGCAGTCCTTTTCCATTTAGTGCCTATGGAATATAGCCATGCTGTATAGTTGTCGGAAACAGCACATCCGAGGCTCAATGAAATCACGTTTTCCAGGAGAGCCTCCTCGATCCAGAGCGTGTTTCTCAGACCGATGCCCAACTCCGACTATTTCTGCTGAGCCCGTTATGCCGTGCCGTGCCCGTGTGCATTTTCCCGCGCTCGCCTGCCATCCACCATTTACCGCTCCCCTACAGACAGGGTATTCACCAAAGGTTTTGCATTCCACATATCCTAATACATTGCCTACGTATGGACCAGGCGCACAATTACAATTTTAAACATGTTGCAATAGATTCAACATGGGTTACACTTCAATTCTGTTATAGCATTGCTTGAAATTTGACATAAATATTAACATTCACATCGAAAGTTGCTTACAGTTCCTTTAACATAATGACACGAAAAGAAAAAGAAATGAAATCAAAACATTGCTTACACTAATTTATCGAAAATCAGAAGAAAAAATTATTATATGTACAGTTGTTGTTACAGGCCCTTTCAATTTTTGCCAACATCTGGTCACTGCATCATCAAATTAACTACTCGTCAATGTCTTTTCGCTTTTCGTGTAAACATATTTCTCGTTCAACAAGTGTTTACAGCAGGCTCGTTTCAGCATACGTATTTGAGTCTACAAAATCTGCGAAACAGCTTCATCGATCACTGCAACGTTTGTAATGAGTTTATTGGACTAAGAGATCCCAGCGTTAACAGTTTCTGTTAATCATCATTCTTAAGAACGCCGACTTGTAATTGTCACAGATGACCGTTACTCGACGCATCGTCGTCCCGGCTTCTTCCTGCTGAAACCTTGTTCTGGACTTCAACTAGAACTGCCCATAAACAGTTTATGCTACTGCCACTATACCGAGCGAGGTGGCGCAGTGGCTAACACACTGGACTCGCATTCGGGAGGACGATGGTTCACTCCCGCGTCCGGCCATTCTGATTTAGGTTTTCCGTGATTTCCCTAAATCGCTCCAGGCAAATGCCAGGATGGTTCCTTTGAAAGGGCACGGCCGATTTCCTTCCTCGTCCTTCCCTAAACCAATGAGACCGATGACCTCGCTGTCTGGTCTCCCCCCCCCCCCCCCCCCCAAAACAACCCTACTGTCACTACAGATCGCTGTTGTCTCATTTTGTGATTCTAAAGCGTGTAATTTCTACTCATTTATAAATGTACAGGGATACCAAAATATGTTTTTTCTGTTCTTAAAATTATTTTCTTCGAGTTTTGTGCATAGTATTAGCGTGGAAATGTATTCCCACTGCTGTGTTAGAAGTCAATGGATAATCAATTTTAATGTTAACTTAAAGTGGCATTATTAATCAGGACAGTAAATTTTGTATGTAAGGGCAGGAAAGAAACCTGCAGGAAACTTCACATAATTTTTAGTGGAAACTAGACGTCACTATTTTTACAAAATAAAAGATCTTATTGGCTATTGCATCTTTATTAGCGGAAAACAGCGGTCGAACTCCTGAGGAAAATTAAACGAAATTCAATGTTTAACGCCTCGTATACGATGACAACATTTGACACATAGCAGATACTCGGGTTTTACGCAATGGGGAGGGAAACTGACCTCGACCTTTTTGAAGGAACCATCCCGACTTTTTTCTTGTGTGATTTATTGAAATCGTGTGAACCGGAAGGCAACGGCCTTGTCGCAGTCCTAACACCGGTTCCCTTCAGATCACCGAA
Organism: Schistocerca serialis cubense; assembly: GCF_023864345.2. Classification (NCBI taxonomy): domain Eukaryota; kingdom Metazoa; phylum Arthropoda; class Insecta; order Orthoptera; family Acrididae; genus Schistocerca; species Schistocerca serialis. The sequence goes on along the minus strand of NC_064642.1, from coordinate 626,277,259 downwards.
GTTAAGCGCTGTCGAGCTTGGATAGCAATTGAATGGGTTACCGTCCGGGACTGCCGGGTGCTGTTGGGTTGGGATTGCATTCAGCCCTTGTGAGGCCAAATGAGGAGCTACTTGATAGAGAAGTAGCAACACCAGTGACGAAAACTGGCAACGGTCGGGAGAGCGGTGTGCTGGCCACACGTCCCTCTGTATCCGCATCCTGTGATGCCTAAAGGATGAGGATGACACGGCGGCCGGCCGTACCGTTGGGTCTTCAAGGCCTGTTCGGACGGTGTTTGTTTGTTTGTATGCAAAATGGAAATCTGGCTTGCCGAACGTGTATTTGAACCCCTCCGCTTCCGAATTCATGTGCCGTGTGTTGACCACTGCACCAGTTCACTGACCCCCACCTGTGTTCACCCACTGAAGTTACCAAGTTGCGATTCCTCTATTGTTTCAGATAAATGAACACATTTTATAGTTTCTCCCACATGTGCGAAATAATCGCCAGGGAAGGATATCAGAATAGATACTCTTTTGAAATTCTGTAAAGCGGTAAGGTGGCCAAAAATGTGTAAGGAACTGAATGGAGGATAAAAATTCATAAACGGCTAAAGCTAATAGAATTAAATAATCTTAAATACCAACTTTGCAGGAAAGGAACAGAACATATTTGCATGAATGGAACCACAAACTAGACGCTTCTAACACAAAGAAAAATTGAAAATTTAACAGATGAGGGGAAATATGATCGGATGAAGAAGGGCTTTGCGGATAATTACGTAGGTGAAAAATGTTATGATTCGCCGCCAAGAGCTGAGAGGGGTGTGGGAGTATCATACCGACTGATCACACACAGCAATGACTGCGGAATAAGTGGTCACGAGCTGGACGCAGTACAACCGTGTGGCGAGAGGAACAGGCAGGGTACTTCCAGAAGGAAAATACCACGAGAAAATTGTAGGCCTGTTCAACTTTTTCTGGCCAACAGGCGGATGACATCACCCCAAATGCCGGTAGACCTTACAGGTGGAGCGTCTCTACGAATTGTCGGGAACAGATTACTGGAAGCACAGTTGAGATCTAGAGTGGCCATTCATCGTTCACCACAGACAACTTACCATAGACAACATTGACTTGACTGGTGTGGAGCCAGAGTCAGTTGGGCCATTTAGAGGCATCCTGTTGTGTTCAGTGATGAATCTCGCTTCTGTTTGTGGGGTTGAGATCGACACCAGTGTGTCTGTAGACGAACTAATGTGAGGTCACTGGAAGCAGCGGTTCTTGGGAACCATAGCTCTCCTATGTGTGCAATCATGGAGTTTGGGAACCTTTTGGATAAGACAACAAGACTTTTATGCCAAATGCTGAAGGCAATCTTAATGCTCGTCAATATTTGGAAGGAATTATACACCCTGTTGTCACATCTTTCATGATAAGAGGACCAAACGGCATATCCCCGCAGGATAGTGCAAGGCCCCACACAGCAGTTCCCTTCGCAAACAGCTAGAGAATGTACCGTTCCTTGGCTTACCCGATACTACTGATGTATCACCTACTAACATATCCCTATAGAGCAGTCTGCGATGCGATGGAAAACGGTATGTTTTCATACTAGCCAACAGCTAGCAATCTTCATGAATTGACATGTATTTCATGTAAGTCAAGACTGATTCAGAATATCAAATTATTTAAATAATAAGGTTTTTAATATAACACTATTTTGAAACGGACTCCAAAGTTTAAAACGACTTCTCCTAGCCCCATAAAGATTCCTAACCCCACATAGGTAGTCCCGAAAATTTGTGCTTGTAAATTTTTGATATCCATGAAAATATTTGACAAATTTAAAACGAAAACCGTAGGGCACGTGAAACAGATGACAGTAAAGAGATATATACATGCATCAACTTAGATGCGGCCCATGCATTTAGTTTTAAATTCTGTAAGTGTTTTTCGTTGTTGTTGTTGTGGTCTTCAGTCCAGAGACTGGTTCTGCTGCAGCTCTCCATGCTACTGTATCCTGTGCAAGCATCTTCATCTCCCAGTACCTACTACAACCTACATCCTTCTGAATCTGTTTAGTGTCTTCATCTCTTGGTCTCCCTCTACGATTTTTACCTTCCACGCTGCCCTCCAATACTAAATTGGTGATCCCTTGATGCCTCAGAACATGTCCTAACAACCGATCCCTTTTTCTAGTCAAGATGTGCCACAAACTCCCCTTCTCCCCAATTCTATTCAATACCTCCTCATTAGTTATGTGATCTACCCATCTAATCTTCAGCATTCTTCTGTAGCACCACATTTCGAAAGCTTCTACTCTCTTCTTGTCCAAACTATTTATCGTCCATGTTTCACTTCCATACATGGCTACACTCTATACAGATACTTTCAGAAACGACTTCCTGACAAATCTATACTCGATGTTAACAAATTTCTCTTCCTCAGAAACGCTCTCCTTGCCATTGCCGGTCTACATTTTATATCCTCTCTACTTCGACCATCATCAGTTGTTATGCTCCCCAAATAGCGAAACTCATTTACTACCTTAAGCTGTCTCTGCCAGAATTACAATGTCATCAGCGAACCTCAAAGTTTTTATTTCTTCTCCATGGATTTTAATTCCTACTACGAAATTTTCTTTTATTTCCTTTACTGCTTGCTCAATATACAGATTGAATAACGTCGAGGATAGGCTACAACCCTGTCTCACTCCCTTCCCAACCAGTGCTTCCCTTTCATGCCCCTCGACTCTTACAACTGCCATCTGGTTTCTGTACAAATTGTAAACAGCCTTTAGCTCCCTATATTTTACCCCTGCCACCTTAAGAACTTGAAAGAGAGTATTGCAGTCAACATTGTCAAAAGCTTTCTCTATACAAATGCTAGAAATGTAGGTTTGCCTTTCCTTAATCTATTTTCTAAGATAAGTCGTAGGGTCAGTATTGCCTCACGTGTTCCTACATTTCTACGGAATCAAGCCATTAAATATTCACAAGCACAAATATTCAGCACTATCTGCATAGGGTTAGGAATCTGTATGGTGCTAGGAGAAATGATTACATACCTTTTAGCCCATTCTTAAAAACGTGTTACAAAAAATGTTTTTATTTTAATAATAATTTTACGCTTTTTCTAACATTTCGATGAGACTACAACGGAGACATCCCGTAAATTTCAGTATTATTTAAGTTTAACTTCATCTGAGACAACCAATACATTGCTTCCTCCTACGATTATCTCACGAAAAGACCTCTAACGTAAAAATTAGACACACTCGCCTCACACATTGGCTTAGCAACAACCGTTATTAATACGAAAAATTCTGACGTCTAACAAGTGGTACACAAAGAACTCTCTACCACAAAGCAGATACGAAAGTGGGTTAATAGTGCATTGTCAGTTCTAAACTATGTTGAAAATTTCAAATTCCTATCTCACCGGGTAATGATAGTGGTAAACCAAGTACGCTTCACCACACACCACACAAGCAAGCGGTTTGTACTTACTTGGAATTAAATATTACGTCGACTTCATTATCGACAGAGCCGCCCCCGTCTGAGATACGCTTAACAACACTACTATCTCCTGAATGAAACATTGGAGTGTGCATTATGAGTTTTGAGATGTGTAAATTTTGTGGAAATATGCAAGATTAATTCTGTAACAAGCAGATGATCCGAGCATCGCTATAGCGTTCGCCTGTGTGAAAAAAAAGATACTGACGGCACTCTTCAGAGAAGAAGAGATTTTGTGTTGCCATTTCAGCACTTACAGGATTGTTCTTCATACTTAACTTTAGCTAATGGAATGAGAAAGGTGGAACTATGATTTAAGCACAAAACAGCTATTTAGGGTGGCTTTGCGTTTCCCACTGTTCCCCTTCAGCACTTCAGATGAATGAGGGAATGGGTCCTCCTGCAGAACCCCAGCCGATTTCTTCTTCCACCTGTAATAGCTCTCCCTTATTATCTCAATGTCAGTGGGACATTACACGATAATGTATTCTCTTTGTATCCCAACATGGGAGTGATACAGGAAACGAAGTATTATTTGCCTTTTAGGGCATTATATTTCTACAGAGAGATTCTAAACATTTAAAAACCCGTTTTCAGTCATTTCAGAACTTTGATTGACGTTGTGGAGAAAATATATTTATGTCACGCATATTTATGAGCACAATATCTTCATGGATACAATTCAGAGAATGAATAATGTTTTCCAGTATTAAGCAGTATTACAGATGAGAGTAGTGGGAGTATTGTAAATAAAGGTACGTTGGATGCAAATATTTTACAAAAAATTGTCATAGGTAGGTGATAGATAGAAGAGAAACAGATGGGGAAATTAACTTTGATGCAATTAAGTATCATAAATGATGAACAATTTCATCAAACGTGAAATCCCAAGTAGCAGAGGAGTTACATTAAGCTTATCCATTACGGATGTTTCAGAACCCGTGACTATTTATTCAATGTAAATGGAAAAACCAGTGACTGGTTCCAATTGTATGTAGCAGAGAAATTGTTTAGCTATCAACAAAACTCAAACGTTATTCACAATATTTTGTCCTTCACCGTACCAGAGACAATTAAAATGTGTGATTGATTGATACCTGAAAAAGACGAATATTTTATAACTGAATTGTCTGTGAGCTATAGATTAAATATTGTTAAGCAATAAAATACACTTATTCGTACTTTCACATGTTTTTAACTGAATACGACTATTTTTCCGGCTCCAGGTCTATTTATAAGCGTTACTCGTTTCGCTATTTTGAACGATTCATTATCCTGCGTGGCACAGGAAAAGTGGAAGTGGAAAGTGGTTGGTAAATGTGAGGGAATAAGTACTTAACAATATTTAAATGTTTTATTAATCAGTTCCAACATCTCCGACGGCATGCACAAGATGACACAAGCAAGGTATTCAGCACTAAAATTACCAAACTGATAAAAATTTCTAACTCAGAAGAGAACACGATAAAAAAGTCTACTCGATTTCACAAATTTTACCAAAATCGTGAGCAGTGCTACACTAAAAATAATAACAGAACAGTAAAAGGAGAACAAGAAAATACACAAAAAACAACAGAATAATCTGTCTTAGCTCGGAATACGAAGGCTTAAATGCACCCAACCAAACTCTGACCCTAACTAACACTACACAAGCAATTAAGAAGAGAGCTAAAATTAGCGATGGAATATACAAGTCAAAGGTACCCTCTGCTGGGCACAATATATGACAAAACAGTGAATGCCAACAAGGAAAGGTTAAAATATCACTGAACACAGCAACAACGAAATAAAATTTTCCAACTTTAATACATTAAACCATGCAGGTGACACTCCATAACTTAATTTGGGTAAAACGGCCACATTCCTCTTCACTACGAGACGGCACTGATCACAACCGGCACAGTTTCCATTAACTGCCATAGCTGAAATCACTCCGCAGCTAATAACACTAGAATCCTGGCTGCTCTGCATTTCTTGGATCCAGAAAGCCAAGCACCATCCACTGCTTCAACATGAACGATGCCCCACGTTAACAGCAGCCAGCGCCAGCCCGACTACAAGTCCACCAGACTGTCTAGCTGCTATACTTCACGAGTTCCTGCCTCACTGCTTCCAGCCCGCTGGAAGCTGCTAGCCGCGTTGCCTTCTAGCAGACCATCTTCCAACTCCTCCACTCCACCGAGACTTCTCTCTGATAATAACTGAATTCGTTCCATTCACATACCTGGAGCCGCTATCATGGACAACTCCCTGGGGCGGCCACCCCAAGAAGTAAACAAACTCAACCAGTGTACCATGCATTGCCCAGCACACAAAACGAAGAGTCACCCACCACTGTCTACAGTACCCGGTGCTGGTTTGAAGCTGATGTTCTGTTTCGCATTTGTATACTGCGACAGCATTCCACCTCACACCTCTGCATGTTGCTGTGTGGAGCTACACTGAAGAGCCAAACAACTGGTAGGGCCCCCACGAGCACGCAGAAGTGCCGCAACACGACGTGGCATGCACTCGACTAATGTCGGAAGTAGTGCTGGAGGGAATTGACACCATCAATCCTGCAGGGTTGACCATAAATCCGTGAGAGTAGCAGGGGTGCAGATTTCTTCTCAACAGCACGCTGCAAGGCATCCCAGATATGCTCAATAATGTTCATGTCTGGGAAGTATGTGTTTAAACTCAGAAGAGTGTTCCTGGAGCCACTCTGTAGCAATTCTGGACGTGTGGGGTGTCGCATTGTCCTGCTTGAATTGCCCAAGTCACTTGGAATGCACAATGGACATGAATGGATGCAGGTGATCAGACAGGATGCTTACGTACTTGTAACCATTCAGAGGTATCTAGACGTATCAGGGGTCCCATGTCACTACAACTGAACACAGGGTCCACGGATTCATGATGTTGTCACCATAACAATACACGTCAATCCGCTCTATACACCGGAACGAGACTCGTCCGACCAGGCAACATGTTTCCAGTCAACAACAGTCCAGTGTCGGTTTTGACGGGCCCAGGCGAGGACTAAAGCTTTGTGTCGTGCAGCCATCGAGTGAACACGAGCTGGCCTTCGGCTCCGAAAGCCCATCTTGTTGTCTTATACAGGGTGGTCCATTGATCGTGACAGGGCCAAATATCTCACGAAATAAGCGTTAAACGAAAAAACTACAAAGGACAAAACTTGTCTAGCTTGGTGGGGGAAACCAGATGGCGCTATGGTTGACCCGCTAGATGGCGCTACCATAGTTCAAACAGATATCAACTGCGTTTTTTTAAAATTGGAGCCCTCATTTTTATTACATATTCATGTAGTATGTAAAGAAATATGAATGTTTTAGTTGGACCACTTTTTTCGCTTTGCGATAGATGGCGCTGTAATAGTCACAAACATATGGCTCATAATTTTACACGAACAGTTGGTAACAGGTAGGTTTTTTTAATTAAAATACAGAACGTAGGTACGTTTGAACATTTTAATTCGGTTGTTCCAATGTGATACATGTACCTTTGTGAACGCATCATTTCTGAGAACGCAAACTGTTACAGCGTGATTACCTGTAAATACCACATTAATGCAATAAATGCTCAAAATGTTGTACGTCAGCCTCAATGCATTTGGCAATACGTGTAACGACATTCCTCTCAACAGCGAGTAGTTCGCCTTCCGTAATGTTCGCACATGCTTTGACAATGCACTGACGCATGTTGTCAGGCGTTGTCGGTGGATCACTACAGCAAATATCATTCAACTTTCCCCACAGAAAGAAATCCCGGGACGTCAGATCCGGTGAACGTGCGGGCCATGGTATGGTGCTTCGACGACCAATCCACCTGTCATGAAATATGCTATTCAATACCGCTTCAACCGCACGCAAGCTATGTGCCGGACATCCATCATGTTGGAGGTACATCGCTATTCTGTCATGCAGTCAAACATCTTGTAGTAAAATCGGTACAACATTACGTAGGAAATCAGCATACATTGCACAATTTAGATTGCCATCGATAAAATGGGGGCCAATTATCCTTCCTCCCATAATGCCGCACCATACATTAACCCGCCAAGGTCGCTTATATTCCACTTGTCGCAGCAATCGTGGATTTTCCGTTGTCCAATAGGGCATATTATGTCGGTTTACGTTACCGCTATTGTTGAATGAGGCTTCGTCACTAAATAGAATACGTGCAAAAAATCTGTTATCGTCCCGTAATTTCTCTTGTGCCCAGTGGCAGAACTGTATACGACGTTCAAAGTCGTCGCCATGCAATTCCTGGTGCATAGAATCGATGTTAATGTAGCATTCTCAACACCGACGTTTTTGAGATTCTCGATTCTCGCGCAATTTGTCTGCTTCTGATGTGCGGATTAGCCGTGACAGCAGCTAAAACACCTACTTGGGCATCATCATTTGTTGCAGGTCGTGGTTGACTTTTTTATACGTGGCTGAACACTTCCTGTTTCCTTAAATAACGTAAAACTATCCGGCGAACGGTCCGGACACTTGGATTATGTCGTCCAGGATACCGAGCGGCATACATAGCACAAGCCCGTTGGGCATTTTGATCAGAATAGCCACACATCAACACTATATCGACCGTTTCCGCAATTGGTAAACGGTCCCTTTTAACACGGGTGATGTATCACAAAGCAAATACCGTCCGCACTGGCGGAATGTTACGTGATACCACGTTCTTATAGGTTTGTGACTATTACAGCGCCATCTATCACAAAGCGAAAAAAGTGGTCTAACTGAAACATTCATATTTCTTTACGTACTACACTAATATGTAATAAAAAATGGGGGCTCCTATTTAAAAAAACGCAGTTGATATCTGTTTGACCTATGGCAGCGCCATCTAGCGGGCCAACCATAGCGCCATCTGGTTTCCCCCTTCAGGCTAGACGAGTTTCGTTCTTTGTAGTTTTTTCGTTTGATGCTTATTTCGTGAGATATTTGGCCCGGTCACTAACAATGGACCACCCTGTATAGGCGTTGCCGACCGCAGCGCCGTCTTTTGCATGTTTACATATCTCTGTATTTGAATACTCATGCCTATACCAGTTTCTTTGGCGCTTCATTGTATTAACACCAGTTTTTTATTGTACGTTAAAACAGGGTATATACTCGTACTATAGAAAATCATGCATTAAAATGAGTTTTTTCAGTGTACGACAAAACACAGTATACACAATAGAAAACTGACACTTCTGTACAATGGTTGCACGTAACCAACCGATGGAAACGATCAGTCGAGTGATGCTGGCGTCAACGGATCACAACTATGCAGCAGTGACAATTGCGACAACCGGACCGCCGTGACGTCACAGCTTTCCAGGCACACCTATCGCACAACAAAGCTTTCAATTCTCCACCGTCGTCTCGGTTCCTGCGCGGTCAGCGAGGCGGATTGCTAACCTAAGGGGCTAACTACGCCCTATCTCCATTTAGCTAATTTCGACAGAATCCTGGAAGTTAGCTGTTGTTAAACCGTAACTTTCTGAGTTCAGGGGTTGCAGTGAAGCGTATCATATAAATAGATATTTTATTTTCCGTTGTTCTTACTAGGAAACCATCATCCTGTAAGAAACACTCATGTCACAAAATGTATATGTAATATCAAAGACTGAAGAACAGATGTTAATTCTATCGTCTCAGTTGTATCGTCTCAGTTGTGCGACTGGATTCGTGATTTCCTGTCAGGAAGGTCGCAGTTCATAGTAATAGACGGCAAATCATCGAGTAAAACTGAAGTGATATCAGGTGTCCCCCAGGGAAGCGTCCTGGGACCTCTGCTGTTCCTGATCTATATAAATGACCTGGGTGACAGTCAGAGCAGTTCTCTTAGCTGTAATTTACCGTCTAGTAAGGTCATCCGAAGACCAGTATCAGTTGCAAAGCGACTTAGGAAAGATTGCTGTATGGTGTGACAGGTGGCAGTTGACGCTAAATAACGAAAAGTGTATGGTGATCCACATGAGTTCCAAAAGAAATCCTTTGGAATTCGATTACTCGATAAATAGTACAATTCTCAAGGCTGTCAATTCAACTAAGTACCTGGGTGTTAAAATTACGAACAACTTCAGTTGGAAAGACCACATGGATAATATTGTGCGGAAGGCGAGCCAAAGGTTGCGTTTCATTGGCAGGACATTTAGAACATGCAAGTCCACTAAAGAGACAGCTTACACTACACTCGTTCGTCCACTGTTAGAATATTGCTGCGCGGTGTGGGATCCTTACCAGGTGGGATTGACGGAGGACATCGAAAGGGTGCAAAAAAGGGCAGCTCGTTTTGTATTATCACGTAATAGGGGAGAGGGTGTGGCAGATATGATACGCGAGTTGAGATGGAAGCCATTAAAGCAAAGACGTTTCTCGTCGCGGCGAGATCTATTTACGAAATTTCAGTCACCAACTTTCTCTTCCGAATGCGAAAATATTTTGTTGAGCCCAACCGACATAGGTAGGAACGATTATCAAAATAAAATAAGAGAAATCAGATCTCGAACACAAAGGTTTAGGTGTTCGTTTTTCCCGCGCGCTGTTCGGGAGTGGAATGGTAGAGAGATAGTATGATTGTGGTTCGATGAACCCTCTGCCAAGCACTTAAATGTGAATTGCAGAGTAATCATGCAGATGTAGATGTAGATGTAACTCACAGCCAGCATCCACAAGACGTACTAAGAAACCTCTGTATCACATTCTTTTTTTATGAGAAACGAACGACGCTTTAGGGAGCGAAGACTTCCTCTTCTAGCCACTGACTCACGTTTCAGATCTTGATGTATCTTGAGATACATGTTGTTAGCTCTCTGTCATATCTGATTTATCAAATAATATTTATTTTATCCATAATTACTGGTATCTGCAGTTATTGTAGAAACCTTCACAATTACCAAATTAACTTTATTTAATTATATCATTTGTTTAAGACAGTTGTATCAGGAATCTGTGCACACGTTGTTTGAAGGCGGAACGACCGATTACTTATTGCGTCGCGTCACGTCGCTTCGTATAAGAGTTGTATCCTCCACATGTCGGACCTGCAGATCTATTTTTACGAAATTCAACTCAATAATTATTACCACTTGTTACGTGGAAAGCAGTATATTAATTTCACGGTCAACGAGTCTTCAATGATGATGCTCAATGACCACCAGGGCCTGATACATCAAAAGATCATGACGCGCTATGGCATAGGTATTTGAATGATGGTGGTAAAGTTCTGAAGGAAATTTGATTGTGTACCGATGTGTGTCATGTTATTAACCACATCGGACCACCGCAGTTGTAGCGTGTCTTTCCCAAGGCAAATTTATTAATGCACTGCATATTTTTAATAAAATTTGCATATTTGTCCCGCTTTCATCTACATCTGCGTGGGTACTCTGCAAACCATACATAAGTGCCTGTCAGAGGGTTCATCAAACCACCTTCACAACAATTCCCTATTATCCCACTAACGAAGGGCGTGCGGAATAAACAGTCACCTATATCTCTCCGTGCGAGCTCTTATTTCCCTTATTTTATTATGATGATCATTTTTCCCTATGTACGTCGGCGTCGACAAAATAGTTTCTTATTCAGAGGAGAAAGATGGTGACTGAAATTTAGTGAGAAGATCCCGCCGCAAAGAGAAACGCCTTTTTTTTTTAATGATGTCCACCCCAAATCCTGTATCATGTCCGCGTCACTTTCTCCTCTATTTCTCGGTAACAGGGAACGTCCTGCTCTTCTCTGAACTTTCTAGATGTACTCCGTTAATCATGTATTGTAAGGGTCCCACACCGCGCAACAATACTCCAAAGGGGAACGGACAAGCTTAGTGTAGGCAGTCTCTTTGGTAGATCTGTTGCATCTTCTAAGTGTTCTGCCAATAAATCGCAGTCTAGTCCGCCGTCCCACAACATTTTCTATGTGTTCTTTCCCATTTAAGTTGTTCGTAACTGTAATTCCTAAGTATTTAATTGAATTTACGACCTTTAGACTTGACTGATTTATCGTGTAACAGAAGTTTAACGGATTCCTTTTAGCACTCATGTGGATGACCTCAAACTTTTCATTACTTAGGGTCAATTGCCAATTTTCGCTCCTTACGGATATTTAATCTAAATCATTTTGCAGTTTGTTTTGATCTTCTGATGAGTTTACTAGACGATAAATGACACCATCACCTGCAAACAACCTAATACAGCTGCTCAGATTGTCTCCTAAATCGCTTATATACAGCAGAGGCCCTTTAACACTATCTTGGACAACGCCAGAAATCACTTCTGTTTCACTTGATGGCTTTCTATCAGTTACTGCGAACTGTGACCTCTATGACAGAAAATCACAAATCTAGTCGCATAACTGACACGAAATTACACAAGCACGCAATTTGCTTACAAGCTGCTTGTGAGGTACAGTGTCAAAAGCCTCCTGGAAATCTAGATATACGGAGTCGATTTGAAATCCCGTTCCAATATCACCCAGTACTTCGTGTGAGTAAAGCGCTAATTATGTTTCACAAGAACGACGTGTGTCAGTAGACCGTTCTCTTCGAGTTAATTCATAATGTTTGAACACAATATACGTTCCAAAATCCTCGTGCATATAGATGTTAATAATAGTCATGATAAATTTCCATACTCCTTGACAGAGCGCAGGGGAACGATGCGGGAGACTCGCACCGCCGTACTAGGCAAGGTCCTAGTGGAGGTGGTTTGCCATTGCCTTCCTCCGACCGTAATGGGGATGAATAATGATGATGAAGACGACACAACAACACCCAGTCATCTCGAGGCACGTGAAAAATCCCTGACCCAGCCGGGAATAAAACCCTGGACCCCACACTCGGGAAGAGAGAACGCTACCGCGAGACCATGAGCTACGGACATGTGAATAATATGGACCTGTAATTTAGTGGATTATTCCCAATGCATATCTTCTGTGTTGATCTGACCTGTCAACTTATAGTCTTTGGGTACGGATCTTTCGCCGAGCGAGCGGTAGTATATAATTGTTAAGAATGGAGATATTGCATCAGCATACTATGAGAGGAACCTAATTGGTGTACAGTCCGGACCGGAAGTTGCTTCACTATTCCGTGCACATCTATACTACTGGCCATTGAAATTGCTACATCAAGAATAAGAGCAGATGATAAATGAGTATTCATTGAACAAATATATTATAATAGAACTGACATGTGATTACATTTTCACGCAATTTGGGTGCATAGGTCCTGAGAAATCAGTACCCAGGACAACCACTTCTGGCCGTAATAGCGGTCTTGATGGGCCTAGTCATTGAGTCAAACAGAGCTTGGATGCCGTGTACAGGTGCAGCTGCCCATGCAGCTTCAACACGATACCACAGTTCAACAAGAGTAGTGACTGGTGTATTGTGACGAGCCAGTTGGTCGAACACCATTGACCAGACGTTTTCAATTGGTGAGGGATCTGGAGAATGTGCTGGCCAGAGCAACAGTCGAACATTTTCTGTGTCCAGAAAGGCCCGTACAGAACCTGCAATATGCGGTCGTGCATTATTCTGCTGAAATGTAGGGTTTCGCAGAGATAGAATGAAGGGTAGAGCCACGGGTCGTAACACATCTGAAATGTAACGTCCACTGTTCAAAGTGCCGTCAATGCGAACAAGAGGTGACCGAGACGTGTAACCAATGGCACCCCACACCACGTCGGGTGATACGCCAATATGGCGATAACGAATACACGCTTCCAATGTGCGTCCACCGCGATGTCGACAAATACGGATGCGACCATCATGATGCTGTAAACAGAACCAGGATTCATCCGAAAAAATGACGTTTTGCCATTCGTGCACCCAGGTTCGTCGTTGAGTACACCATCGCAGGCGCTCCTATCTCTGATGCAGCGTCAAGGGTAACGGCAGCCATGGTCTCCGAGCTGGTAATCCATGCTGCTGCAAACGTCGTCGACCTGTTCGTGCAGATGGTTGTTGTCTTGCTAACGTCCCCATCCGTTGGCTAATGGATCGAAACGTGGCTGCACGATCCGTTACAGCCATGCGGATAAGATGCCTGTCATCTCGACTGCTAGTGATACGATCCGTTGGGATCCAGCACGGCGTTCCGTATTACCCTCCTGAACCCACCGATTCCATATTCTGCTATTGGATCTCGACCAACGCGAGCAGCACTGCCCCGATACGATAAACCGCAATCGCGATGGGCTACAATCCGAAATTTATGGTTCAAATGGTTCAAATGGCTCTGAGCACTATGGGACTCAACTGCTGAGGTTATTAGTCCCCTAGAACTTAGAACTAGTTAAACCTAACTAACCTAAGGACATCACAAACATCCATGCCCGAGGCAGGATTCGAACCTGCGACCGTAGCGGTCTTGCGGTTCCAGACTGCAGCGCCTTTAACCGCACGGCCACTTCGGCCGGCCCGAAATTTATCAAAGTCGGAAACGTGATGGTACGCATTTGTCCTCCTTACACGAGGCATCACAACAACGTCACCAGACAACGCCGGTCAACTGCTGTTTGGGTATGACAAATCGGTTGGAAACTTTCCTCATGTCAGCACGTTGTATGTGTCGCCACCGGCGCCAACTTTGTGTGAATGCTCTGGAAAGCTAATCATTTGCATATCACTGCATCTTCGTCCTGTCGGTTAAATTTCGCGTCTGTTGCGCGTCATCTTCGTCGTGTAGCAGTTTTAATGGTCAGTACTGTACTTCTACGTTACTCAAGTTGGCAGCTGTTCTTGTTTCGAATTCTGGAATATTTACTTCTTCTTCTTTGCTGAAGAAATTTCGGAAGGCGGTGTTTAATAAATCTGCTTCAGCAGCACTGTCATCGATACTATTTCCACTGCTATCGCGCAGAGAACCCAAAAAAAAAAAAAAAAAAAAGGTTCAAATGGGTCTGAGCACTGTGGCACTTAACTGTTGAAGTCATCAGTCCCCTAGAACTTAGAACTACTTAAACCTAACTAACCTAGGAGCAACACACACATCCATGCCCGACGCAGGATTCGAACCTGCGACCGTAACGGTCGCGCGGCTCCAGACTGTAGCGCCTAGAACCGCTCGGCCACTCTGGCCGGCAGCAGAGAAAACATTCATTATTTCTTGCTGATAGTATACTTTACATACGACGAGAATCTCTTTGGATTTTATGGCTAGTTTCGAAACAAATTTTTATTCTGGAAGCTATTATAAGCACTTCGCACTCAAGTTCGCGCTAAATTTCGAGCTTATTTAAATGATCACCAATCTTGGAGGTTTTATGTCGTTTAAATTTGGCATACTTTTATCTGGCGGAAAGAAAAGATACAATGGTGAAAATATTTTAACTCATCAGTGTTAAGTATAAAGGTTATTTTCTAGCGATGAACAGTATCGAAACGCAACTGAAATCAAATGAACCGTCCTCTGGCATAAATTACGAGAATTAGCGATAGTTAACCTGCAGATACGATTATTGACAATGTTCTCTACCTGCCTAGCAGCACTGGAAGCAGTGTTCATTTCCCGTTGATGTCAGGCAGCGACTGGGAGCAGAGGGAAAAGTGTGCCGCCAATGAATGGAAGTCAGGTTGCTCAAGGTGACGGCTGCCGAAAACTCGCCTTCTCTCGAGTTACTCGTGTCGAGTTTTTATCTTCTAGTTCTAGGTTTCATTTTGTTAGCAGCGAGAGAATGATTACAAACAGCTCAGTCGCTAAAGGTCATTATCATGGTTTGGTTTTAGAGGTCTAACACCGGCTGTGTCTCTGGAGTAGATTACGGCATTCAGTTCAAGGATTTGTTTGTTTAATAGAATGACCTGAATTTCCGAAAATAAGTTAAATGTCGTACAACAGGCCAGTCGGTTAAGGTCATCATCATAGTTTTGTGTTGGATGCTAACAGTAGACGTGTTTCCTGACTAATATATGGAATTTAGCTCAAGGATCTGTCTGTCTAATAGGCGGATCTGAATGTCGATAAATGAGTTAAAAGCAAAGCCTAGTTTGCTGTTACTCATACTTCGGCAAGCAAGGAAACTACGAAACTACAAATACGAACACACACACACACACCCATCCATACATAAAACACACACACACACACACACACACACACACACACACACACACACACACACACACATACATACACACATGCCGCGCGGGGTAGTCGTGCTGTCTAGGGCGCATTGCCACGGTTCGCGAGGCTACCCCTGTCGGAGGTTTGAGTCCTCCCTCGGGCATAGGTGTGTATGTTGTCCTTAGAGTAAGTTATTTTAAGTTAGGTTAAATTGTGTGTTAGCCCAGGGACCGATGAACTTAGCAGTTTGGTCCCATAGTAACTTACCACGAATTCCAAACACACACACACACACACACACACACACACACTGGTAAGAGGCGATGTCCTGAAACGTTGTTACACAAAATTACTTTCTGAGGGTCTTGTACGGTTTTCCCTGAGAATATGTAACAAAAAAATTCACTGACGTTTCTAGTTAATGAGCAATTACTAGCCCAGAAAGTTGAGTAGCATCTTAGTCTCTCTGGCATAGGACAAGATACTTTCAGAACCTACGTAATATAGGGGCTGTACCTGTAATGAGACTTCTGTCCTAACCGTACAACAGCTTCCTTTATTTAGAAAGTACTAACGTCAGTACTGTGATAAGAAAAGAAAGGACCGTATGGCATTGTTGGCTTGCAGACCTCGGGGGGACACTTCAGCTGCCTAATCGGGGCAGGAGTCTGTCAGTCGTTAGCAGTTCAAACGTAATGCTAATAATGATATTCTTTAGGGTAATAACAGCAAATGATGGGAAGTAAAATCAGGTGTACCCAGTGTCTATGCTTGTGGCCTTCATTCAGCATGTTGAAGAGGTTATTCCAGGAGCCATTGAGGGAACAGCGTGCAACCAACTGCAGATTTTGGCGCACGTTGGAAGAAACGATGTCTACCATCTGATTTGAATCATTCCAGCGACCGGCAGAGAAGGTTGTGAGGACGAGCCAAGCCTAAAATTGGCAGCATTGTCCACGTTGGACACCTTGTTCTGGGTCAAATAAAAGGTGTGGAGGCTTTGAAGCTAGACTGCGACTTGGTTCGACTTGCGTCAGGGGATTGAGAAGTGTAGGGTCCTCCTAAATGGTCAGGTGTGTACAATACGTCATAGGCTGCTACCCAGGTAGCTGACGATATGTGGGTGGCAAACAATGCTTCTTTTTAGAACAGGCGACTCTGCATCCAGTTAAGATAATGAACTATCCACGACAGGAGAATGAATTACTAGTGATTAATTTGCCAGAACATTAGCGACGAAGCGACAGAGTTTGAAGAGCTAGAAAGCTGTGGAGCTCACGCTATACGGAAAGGTGGTTAAAACCCGAAAATGCAGTGAGATTTTTGAGGAAAATTTCAGCCTATATCGAAAGGATGTTACTGTTGTTCTTTCTGTCGTCTTCAGTCGGAAGACTGATCTGATGCAGCCCTCCACGATACTCTATCCTGTGCAAACCTCATCGTCTCCGAATAACTACTACAACTCACATCCATTTGAACCTGATAGCTTTACTTGTCTGCTGGCCTCCTTCTCCGATTTTTACCCCCACTCTCCTCTTCAATAATAAACTGAGGATTACCTGGTGTCGCAGAATCTGTCCTATCAACCGATCCCATATTTTAGTCGAATTATGCTACAAATGTCCTTTCTCCTCAATTTTATTAAATATCTCCTCATTAGTTAAGCAATCTACCTATCTAATCTTCAGCAATCTTCTGTAGCACCACACTTCGAAAGCTACTATTCTGTTCTTGTCTGAACTGCTTATAGTACATGTTTCGCTCCCGTAGAAGCCTACTCTCCAGGAAAATGTTTTCAGGCTTTCTAGCAGTTAAATTCATATTCCATGTAAAAAATTTCTCTTCTTCATAAACGCTTTTCTTCTCATTGCCAGCCTACATTTTATAGCCATCGTCAGTTATTTTACTACCCAAACAGCAAAACTCATGTACTATTTTTAATGTCTTATTTTTTATTTCACCATAAACTTTAATTCCTTCTTCAGACTTTTCTGTAGCTTTCTTTCCTCAATGGTCAGTGCTCAATGTACATATAGAACCACAATGGGAACAGGGTAAAACCTTCTGTCACTCCCTTCTCAATCACTGCTACCCTTTCAAACCCTTCGACTCATGGCTGCCATGTGTTTCCGTGCAAGTTGTAAATAGCCTTTCGCTCCCTGTATTTTATACTTGCTACATTCAGAATTTCGAAGCTAGTATTCCAGTCAACATCGTCATAAGCTTTACCTTTCCTTAACCTGTCTTCCAACAGAAGTCATACAGTCAGTATTGCCGCCTCGCATATTCCTATATTTCTCGGGAATCAAAACTAATGCATCCTGAGGTTGGCTTCTACCAATTCTTCCATTCTTCTCTACACAATTCAAACCACTAATCTGAAGCCATTACTTATTAAAGTGCCAGTTCCGTGATATTAATACCTATCAGTACCTCCTTTCTTTGGAATTGGAATATTACATTCTTCCTGAAGTCAGACTATTTCCCCTATATCTTTCGATCTCTTCCATTACTCCTTCAGCTCAAGGCGTCAGAAATATCATCTGCCAATCAGCATTGCTCTTCTAAAACGGGAGAATGACGTTTCGTTTAAGGCGACCAATCCGGAAATCTGTAGCATCAGCATTTGGCGTTTGCTGTCTCCCTGTGAAAATCTCTGAAACTGCGTGCTATATTTGTAAAGAATGCGTAGCTTGGGCGCTCCCACACAATGTACCGGAATTTGCTTTTAAGCCGAACACGGGGTCGTTGTTCCTTTCCACTCGGGCAAACGCTGTCCGCTCCACGGGCGGCCGCCGGCCGACGTAGATAGCTCCCTGCGAAAACCCCTGAAGGGACCGGCGTCCTGGCGTGTGGTGTTTGCCTCTCCCGAACTAAAAGCTTTTGTGACGGTCGTGTCTTGAATGTGTGTGTGTATGCCAGCCTCGAGTATTGCAACCACGGTGCGCACTTGCGATTCATTAGTTATTTTCATATCATTTACATGAATTCATACAATATTGACTTTATCTTATCGAGTTTGGGTTCGAATGAAGCGTCTTGATGTGCGGAATATGATTGTGAGGGCGGAATATGTAAGCAATGAAGGTCAGGAGATCACGGCATCTTACAGTACCCATTCGTTTTCTACTGTACTTCTTTCAGCTTTTCAGCAGTCGTTCCCCAATGCTCCCATTGAAATTCTCAACAACTTCTGGTTCTTTCATCGTATCCAGGTCCCATCCTATTAATTTCCAACCTTTGTGCAATTTCTTCAGGTTTGATCTACAGTTCATAACGAGTAAATTATGGTCAGAGTCCACATCTGGCCTTGAAAATGACTTACAGTTTAAAATCTGGTTCCGGAAGCTTTGTCTTACCATTATACAGGCTGGTCAGAAACGTTCTGGAGAGCTTGTAATGGTGTTGCGTGGTAGACTGTGCTGAGAAATAAGTTAAGAAAAAACAAAATTAGATATGTTGCGCCGGATGCGATTCAAGTATTGAAGTCAGCCAATCAGGTCGTTGCGCACGCAGACTCTAACAGTCTTGATGGGGACAGTGCTACCAAAACGTGTTCTTCGTTCGGTTTCCTCAAAACAAACAAACGTGAATATCCCTTATCTAATTTATCTTTATCACTTTCGAAAAAGCTACATTTTAACTGTTAATGAGCGTTTGAACGATTGCTAACTCATGGATCCACAGACGTCTGTGCATTGCCGCAGTTTACTGCATGCAAGTGCTTGAACATGCGCGCAAAACGACGTGATTGGCTATTTTTTCTTACCAATTATTCCTCAACACAGCCTACCCTACAATGCCTTACAAGACTTTCAGACAGTTTCTGACCACCCTGCCGGCCGGGATGGCCGAGCGGTTCTAGGCGCTACATCCTGGAGCCGCGCGGCCACTACAGTCGCAGGTTCGAATCCTGCCTCGGGCATGGATGTGTGTGATGTCCTTAGGTTTAAGTAGTTCTAAGTTCTAGGGGCCTGATGACCACAGAAGTTAAGTCCCACAGTGTGCAGAGCCATTTGAACCATTTTTCTGACCACCCTGTATAATCAATCTGAAACCTTCCAGTGTCTCCAGGTCTCATCCACGCATACAACCTTCTTTCACGATTCTTAAACCAAATATTGAGGATGATTCATCTATGATTTGTGCTAAATTCTATCAGGCGGCTTTATCTTTCATTCGTTTTCCCTAGTCCATATTTTCCTGTTATTTCTCTTCCGGCGGGGGTCAGGCATTTTCTCTGCCTCGTGATGACTGGGTGTTGTGTGATGTCCTTAGGTTAGTTAGGTTTAAGTAGTTCTAAGTTATAGGGGACTGATGACCATAGATGTTAAGTCCCATAGTGCTCGGAGCCATTTGAACCATTTATTTCTCTTCCTACTACCGAATTCCAGTCATTTAAATATTTGAACACTTTCTTTTATTTCATCATATATTGTTTCAATCTCTCCGTCATTTGCGGTGCTAGTTGCCATATAAACTGTACTTGTATGGTGGATGTTGGCTTCTATCTTGGCTGCAATAAGGCTTTCACTATGCTGCTCATAGTAGCTTACCCGCATTTCCACTTTCTTGTTCATTATTGGACCTACTCTTGCACTAACTCTACTTGATTTTGTAGTTGTCACCCTGCACTCAACTGACGAGAAGTCGTATTCATCCTGCTACCGTACTCACTCATCCGCACTATATTTAACTTTAACCTATCCATTTCTCTTTTTTCATTTTTTAACCTACCTGCCCGATTATGGGGCTAACATTCCACGCTCAGATCCGTATAATTCCAGTTTTTGTTTTTCCTGACGACGATATCTTCCTGAGTAGTCTCCGCTCTGAGATCCGAATAAGGGACGATTGTACCTCCGGAATATTTTACCCAGCAGGCTGATATAATTTAACCATACGTTTGATCTGCATGCCCTCGGGAAAAGTAAGGCTGTAGTTTCCCCTTGCTTTCAGGTGCTCGCAATAGTAGTGTAGCAGGGCCATGTTGGCGATGTTACAAGGCCAGTCAATCATCCTGACTGCTACCCTTTCAACTACTGAAAAGGCTGCTGCCGCTCTTCAGGAACCACGTGCTTGTTTATGTAATATAATTAAATATCTGGAGCCGATGATTAGGTGTTATTTTACTATACGGCAACCAGTTTTGGTGGCTCAGCACACCATCTTCAGGCAATAGCTGACACAGTGGAGATGAACTCGGATCGCATACACGATCCCATCAGTGACCAACATCTATAAACTGGCTTCCATAGACTAATGTAACAGCGATTTTGCGTCTGCAACTTTGGTTGTTGATAGTTGCAGACTCAGTAACACTGTTACCTTAATCTACAAAATCCACTTCATAGGTGTTGATCACTAATGGGATGGTGTACACCATCCGAGGTCATCTCCTCAGCATCAGCTAATGCCTGAAGGAGTGTACTGAAGTCACCGAAACTGGTTGCCATGTAATAAAATAACATCAAAATGACGACTGCAGATGTTTCATTTTATTGCGATGGTGAACAGCCCAAGTCCCAAGACCCATCAGTCACAAGGACGGACATAATAAACATACTTGTCCGGTCGCTCCACAGATACCCCTCAATTGCGGTTGCACCTATGGTACAGCTGCCAGAAAACTATAGAGAAAGTTCATAGTCACTAGTACGTAAATTCCCCATCATACTGTCACCATAGAAGGAAAGTTAAGTTATCCAACAATCCATTGGGAAACTTACAATCTTGTAAGTGGTCGGCACGACAAGATATTCCGTAGAACATTACTAAATTTGTTCTCTGAAAACTATCGCAACTGAACTATATTGGATCAAATAGCAACAAATAGATCTGCCCTCTTTGAGGATGTCCACATACGAACGGATGATTATCAGAGTACAAAGGACAACTAAAACAAGCGGAATTTATATTTTCAGTAAACTAGATATAGGGCCGGTAGTATCCTACCTCTACAAGGAACTCCGAACATTTATATCTGTAGAGGAGAATTTACGTAAAATATGACTCGGGTTAATAAGAACAATTGTCCATTGTGTAGACAGATACGAACGTAGTAAGATAGTTCATGAGGAGAGGTACCCTCCATGGTGTACATTCACAATAAGCAAACTTCTGAAGTAACTGAGTATAGGTATAAAACAAACCATATGTCTGCAGATGGGACGAAAGCCTTCAATGACTGCCATAGTGGAATATTATCGAAGCGTCTCTCACAATACCTAAAGAAACTCAAATAATATGTAAAGGCTTTAAGAGGTACCAAAGGTAGTGTCCAGACAGTAATGGACGAGACAGGAACTGAAACTGCGGGTAGCAAAGCAAAAACAGAAAAAAATTAAAATCCATACGTATTGCTCCTGTTTTGCCCCACTGCAAGTACGAATGATAGTGATGTTACTGCCAATGATGCCAGAAACAGCTGAAATCGCTAAAAATCGAAGAGAGCTCCTGGGTCTGACGAAAACCCTATCACATTCCGTACCTAAGTCTCGGATAAATTAGCCCCTCTTTTAACTATAATCTGCCGTATGTCCCACGAACAGAAGGCCGTGCCCAGTAATTGGAAGGAAGGCTGCACCACTCTACAAAGAGAGTATCACGAGTGTCACACAAAGCTGCTGTCCTTAAAAAGCATTTGGTGTAGACTCTTAGAACATATTTGAGCTCAAACCTAGTAAGGTATCTCGAACGGAATGACTTCCTTCACGGCTACCGGCATCTATTCTGAAAACATCTGGCATGTGAAACCCACCTCGCGCTTTTCTCACTTAACATCCTGAAAGCCAACATTGATCAAGGCAGTCAGGTGAGAGCAGTATTTCTCGATTTCCGAAAAGCATGCTATTCAGTACCATACTTTCGCTTAGTATCAAAAGTACCATTGTATGGGGTGTCAAGCGAAATTTGTGACTGGATTGAGTATTTATTTGTCGAGAGGACGCAGCAAGTTATCTTGGATGGAGAGGCATCGACAGATGTGGAAGTAACTTTGGGTGTGCCCCAGCGACATGTGCTGGGACCCTTGCTATTCATATAGCATATTAATGATTTTACATAGAAGGTTTATAGTAACCTCAAACTTTTCATAGATGATGCCTTCATCTGTATCGAAGTACTGTCTCAACAAAATTGCAAAAATATTCATTCAGTCGGATCCTGATAAGATTTGTAAGTGGTACAAAGATTGCTAACTTGCTTTAAATGTTCTGAAATGTAAAAATTTTTAGTTCGAAAAACGAAAATACAAAAAAAAGTAGATTACCGTGACTAGCCTATCAAAGTCACAATTGTCATCGGTCAAGACAAGCCAGTACCTGTTGCAGCTCTTTGTAGGAGTATTAAATGGAACAATCACATAAACTCAGTCGTAGAAGAAGCAGGTGGCAGACTTTGGTTTTTTGGTATAACACTGTAAGTAGGCTGAATAGGTTTTTATGTTGGTAACGCCACGTAGGGCTCTGTATGAAAATCGCTGACTGCGCTGTGTGCAGCCTGTGCCTGGTTGGACTCATTGTTGGAATATTCGCTTGTGTAGTGTTGGGCAGTTGGATGTGAACAGCGCGTAACGTTGGGCAGTTGGAGGTGAGCCGTCTCGCAGTGGTGAATGTGGGGAGAGAAATGCCAGAGTTTTGAGCGGACTATCTGAACGTGTGTCCATCAGAAAAAGGGAATTTGTTTAACTGGATGTCACAAAATTATGTATATATTATGACTTTTGAACGCTATTAAAGTAAATACATTGTTTGTTCTCTATCAAAATCTTTCATTTGCTAACTATGCCTATCAGTAGTTAGTGCCTTCACTAGCTAGAATCTTTTAATTAGGTGGCAGTATTGGCGCTCGCTGTATTGCAGTAGTTCGAGTAACGAAGATTTTTGTGACGTAAGTCATTCATGAAAGGTATAGGCTATTTTTAGTCAGGGCCATTCTTCTGTAGGGATTATTGAAAGTCAGAATGCGTTGCGCTAAAAATATTGTGTGTCAGTTTAGTGATGATCAGAATAAGTAAAGATAAAACTGTCTGAGTACGTTGAGTTTTCCTCAGCTGATTGAAAATCAAATAACATAAGAGTTCCCAGAATGAGATTTTCACTCTGCAGCGGAGTGTGCGCTGATAAGAAACTTCCTGCCAGGAAGTTTCAACATAAGAGTTTTTCCAGCACTGTCATTCTTAATTTTTCTAAGGGGACGTTTCAACACCAGGGAAATTCAATAAGTCTACAATGGAGATTACTTACAAAAAACTCATGCGACCCATCCCAGAGTGCTACTCAAGTACGTGGGACTCTTACCAAATGGGACTGAATATACACTGACGAAAAAAAATAGCAACACAGAGAAGGAGCTGTACGACTTAAACGTAAGACTGGAGGCGTGTTTCTGTATCTGAAAGATATGTGTGTTCACATTTCTCGTCAGTCCGCAAGAGTAGCCCTAGTAGCGCCATTATGGGGTTGCAAATCAGATTTGCTTCAAATACACGCTGTAACGGCCATGAACGTTAGTTACCTATAAGACTGGTCGTGGTGAGTTGACGTTAGTGAAGAATGCCTTTAAGGCGACGAAGACGCCACTATCAGCACCTAAATGAGTTTGAACGAGGTCGTGTAATGAGGCTACGAGAAGCTGGATGTTCCTTCTGCGACGCCGCAAAAAGACTTGGCGGGAATGTAGCCACTGTACATGATTGCTGACACCGCTGGTCACGAGAACGCACGGACGCAAGAAGACCGGTCTCCGGACCGCTACGTGACACTACCTAGTCCTAGAGGGAAGCCAATCGAGTTCGGCTGTGTCTCTGTCGCATCGTGTTGCATCTGCCGTATCAATCTGAGCAGCAGCTGGCATGAAAGTGACACAACGAACTGCTACAAATTGGTTACTTCAAGGAGAGCACTAAGTCACACGCCCCGTAGCGTGTATTGGGCTGACCCCAACCCACCGCCTTTTACGACTTGATTTTTGTCAAGTGAGAGCTCGTTGGAGGGTAGGGTGGAGGCCTGTTGTGTTTCCCGATGAAATCTGGCTCTGCCTCGAGCCCAGTGATGGCTGTGTGTTGGTTAGAAGGAGGCCAATCGAGAGGCTGCAGCCAGCCTGTCTGCGTGCTGGGCACACTGGACCTACACCTCCAGTTATGGTCTGGGGTGCGATTTCGTGGTTATTCCATACACCTTCACTGCAAATTTGTACGTCAGTCTAGTAATTAGATCTGGTGTGCTGCCATTCATGAACAGCATTACAGATGGCGTTTTCCAACAAGAAGACGCTTGCCCATATACGGCTGATGTAACACAACATGCTCTATAGATCGCCGACAAGTTTCCTTGGCCTGCTAGATGATTAGATCTGTCACTAATCTGGACATCATTGGACGACAACTCCAACGTAATCCACAAAGAGCATTAACCATCCCTGTATTGACTGATTAAGTGTAACAAGAATGGAACTCGATCCTACACACTGTCAGCCGGCACCTGTACATTCTCGCACTTACACTAGTTATTAATGTACCAGCATATCACATTTGCAGCCGCTTACCTCGCGCTTACATTTATCTGTCACCTTGCAATGTTAATCACTTAAATATATCACCTACAAAAATGTATTCCCGAAATTTTTTCAGTCAGTGTATATGGAGAAGGGCAGCATGAATCGTCACAGGTTTGTTTGACCTATAGGAGATGCTGAAGAAATTGAATGGGCAGAAACTTGAAGATAGACGAAAACAATCCTGAGAAAGTCTACTTACAAAGTTTCATGAACCAGCTTTAAGTGATAAATCTACGAATATACCACAACTCCCTAATATCACTCGCATAGGGATCGTGAATACAAGAGTAGATTAATACATACAGTATGTAAAAATGCTGTACAACATATAAAAATTTTATTGAATTGACATTGATTATTATAAAAACTATTAGATCGATGAGTTCTAAAAATTTAATCAGCGGTCTCATCAGTTATTCAGACATACATAATGCAGAACGTACTCTTGGCTGCTACCCTAATGCTTTAAAGAATATTGCTATGAAAACTACAGTTAAAGTAAGACGATTCTACAGCATCCAACAAAGATGCAATTGTGATGTAGGCGACTCAGTATAATCGATACATACCACAACTCCAAGGACTTTCACATCTTTGATGTAACTGACGCTGTAATAGTATTAAGGTTGCCCATAGAGGGCACAACTATTACACATCGTAGTTTACTGTCTTTATGTAAAATATAAATAAGCTGTACACATACTAACTATCTGTTAATCAGACATTTTAAATGAATCAATTTTATGTTATTAGTGTATTTCCTACTTTTATACTTTGACGATGGCGTCATATTATGAACGCTGATTGGCAGTTGTGAAGTAGTGTGACAGGAAGTAGGCGGAGCCTCTGCATATTTAAGCTCGTGCTCAGCACTCATCAGTTAACTTCGTAGCAGCTGAGGAGAGCTCCGCCTACCATCCTAAGGGAGCCATGGGTATAATTAATTTTATTTTATCTTGTTAAATTTTGACGTCATTAGACACTTTCATTTTATTTAAAGATCGGCTTCTAGTATTTCCTAAAATTAATCCACAGGTCTGATGATGGTTATGTAAAAATAACCGAAACCGGTTACCTATATCATTGAAACATAAATGGTGTGATCAAGACTGAACTTTAGTCAAAATATAATAATCTATTGATCACTGTATTCCAAAAATGTTTACCAAAAAAAACAACATACAAAGTATTTAAACAAACAATCTTCCCACACTCCATACTTGAATAAATAAGAAGAAGCCCTAACAACTGGTACAATACGAAGTGGTGTCTGCCGATCATTTCACAGTGGGTTGCAGAACGTGGATATAGTGATACTCCTTGCATAAATATCTTTGGGCTGACATGTGGCAGAGTGACAGGCATGTCTCACAGAGTTCTTTGGAGCAGCAGCCAGACAGCATTCAGTCAGCGAATGTTTGAAGGGGTCGCTGGTTGCTTTAACTCTTGCGGTCGAAATTCGGAAGTGAGCGGAAGCAGTTATAGACCGAGCCACATGCTGCTTTGTTTGGTGACATCGAACCATGTACTTCCGCATAGCTAACGCATAACTATTACATTTTTCTGCATTAACTTCATTCTGCTTCTGGTGTTTCTTCCATACATGGTAAACTATTTTATTTACACCTCCCGAGAAACAGAACTGTATTTAGCAAATGAATTTCGAGTTCGGCACCCAAATGAGTAAAAATATCCATCCGATCTTTCATAATCGATTTTTGTGTAATGCTTACATAATCTCTCTCAGCTGGAAGTAAGGTGCTTACATATTACGATATTTTTCCATTGAGCACTATCTTCGAATAAGGGGCCTGATTATTATTTTTTTTTTTTTTTTTGCCCTTTAGACTAATGTTTCATGACTAACATATGGTGTTACCTTTTACTATCTTCATTTCTACTGGACTTTGGCATTGTTTTGATGGTTTTGTGCATTGTTATTTATGGGTCCACCTGATATATTAGATATACAAGTACAAATGTTACCATTTAAAAATACGGAAGCTCAAACAACTCTTGGCTGGGATTTAATGATTTTCCCTTAGATTTTTATTCCCGTTTTCACTATTAATTACCTACACCCTGCATTTATAACCCTAAACAAGTGATACTACGTGACTGATACTGTTTAACAGTATCTTTCCTACAGATGTCTTGGACTAACAACTGTGTAACTAAGTATATAAATGGGGCCCAGAATGTGCTCCAGACATTCCTCAGATTTGGCGGGGATTTTGCTGCACTTTTTAACAAAATGGAAATTGGTTATCTAACATGAGCTGTTGCTGAAACCCTTCGAAGGAAACAGAACTGTGATTGTTAACAATGATAAGACTCTTTGAAGAGACAGTTTAATGTGAATGAGCTGCAACTGTTGATAAATACAAACAACAAATTTATATGTCAAAACACAAGCCTATGAGTGAACAAAGATGTCATCATCCAGCTTACTGTAAAGTGCCCCGAATATGTCTACGAGGAAGCCTTACTTCTTGCTTGGCCACTGAACATAGTATTACCAGGGTGGAAGCTATGATTTGTACCTACAGCATGAATGACATGTTTGACTCTATGGAAGAGTGTCTAGATGTAATGAAGGTTAACGAACGGTATTTACATGTGTTCCGCTAACCTATATGCCAGTCGGTTCTGTGTTGTGTAAGCAACTGAATAGCTTACAGGACAGTTCCACTGTCGTGGTGCACAGTGGTCTATAATTTGTCTACTGGCGGTAATAAAAATGCATGAAACTTGACTGGTGTATATGTACACTTTTCTGATAACCAAGACCAAGAAAAGATTATGAACTATGGTCCATCTCATCTGTAAACTAAGTGTAAATTCTTAATACAGACCCCAACGAGGACAACGTAAGTGTTGTATTAAAGCTGGGGAACATACACCCCACCAAATAAAAAAAGGGATGCACCGTCAAAGAGTTAACCGAATGGGACATCTCAAATTGAGCAAGTCAATATGACATTGGTCCACTTCTGGCCCTTATGCGAGCAGTTGTTCTGCTTAGCAGTGACTGACAGAGTCATTGGATGTCCTGCTGAGGGATACCATGCCAAACTCTGTCCAACTGGCGCCTTCCCGATCTGGTTTGTGGGCCCTGCCAATAATGCTCCAAACTTTCTCAGTTGGGTTACAACAGCAGTATGTAGTTGAGTATTATTCTGTTGGAAAACACCACCTAGCAGCACAACAGATCGAATCACTAGACTGACGTACCATTTTGCAGTCAGGGTGCGTGGGATAACCACAAGAGTGCTCTTACTGTTAAAAAAAGTTGCACACAGACCATAACTCCAGCTGTAGGACCGATGTGTCCAGCGTGCAGGCAGGTTGGTTGCAGGGCCTCAACTAGCTTCTTTCTGACCAGCACACTAGCCATCACTGGCACCGAGGCAGAATCAGCTTTCATAAGAAAACACAACATACCTCTGCACTGCCCTCCAATAAGCTCTGCCTTGACATCACTAAAATCCACAAAGGCGGTAGTTTGAGGTCAGTGGTATGCACGCTACAGACCGTCTGGCTCGGAGCTTGAAGTAAACGATAAGTACCAGTTCTCTGTGTCACTGTGGTACCAGTTGCTGCTTAAATTGCTGCTGTAGATGCAGTACCATGACCCAGAGCCATACGCCGAACAGGATGGCCTTCCCTCTCGGCATATGCATGTGGCCGTCCGCAACCCGGTCTTCTCGTGATCACCGCTGCTAGCAATTATGTACGTTTGCAACTTTCGTGTCAAGTCTTTCTAAACTATCACAGAAGGAACACCCAGCCGGCCGGAGTGGCCGAGCGGTTCTAGGCGCTTTAGTCTGGAACCGCCCGACCGCTATGGTCGCAGGTTCGAATCCTGTCTCGGTCATGGATGTGTGTGATGTCCTTAGGTTAGTTAGGTTTAAGTAGTTCTAAGTTCTAGGGGACTGATGGCCTCAGAAGTTAAATCCCTTAGTGCTCAGAGCCATTTCAACCATTTTTTTGAACACCCAGCTTTTCGTAGCCCCATTAAGCGACCTCGTTCAAACTCAGTGAGGTATTGATAATGGCGTCTTTGTCGCCTTAAATGAATTCTTGACTAACGTCAGCTTACCACGTCCAGTCTCAGAGTCAACTAAGCTCACGACTGTTACAACGTGTATTTAAAGCAAACCTGATTTGCATCCTTACAGTGGTGCTACTAGCACTATTCTTATGGGACTGTCGCGAAAGTTGAATAGACATCATAGAAACACGCATACGAACTTCCATTATGTCGCACGGCTCCTTCTTGGAACTACGAATTTTTTTGTCAATGTATTAACCGTACTTGCAAAACGCTTGAGTCAGAAGTAGACAGAGAAAATAAATTACGTTTGATAAAACAAAACGTCCATTCTAGCAGGAACAAATGACATACTGGTACTGTGCCCACAATGGAACAAAAGGTATTTGTACGATGAGTGGAGTATCTGTTTCGAGTAAGATCTGCGAGGTCAGACGTACAACTGCATCATACGCTTCCTGGTGGGAACAAGCTGCAGTACAGGTTCTTAAGGGTCGTAACAGTTGCGTAACGTCTAGCAACTAGTTGTCGGCTAGCTGCGGAACTGGATTTCAGCCCGGTGCTACAGTTTCAATTACCAGGCACTGCAGTCAATGTCATGGCTACATAACATCAAGGACAAATAATAAACGTAGGATTCAAGTGCATGGTGATGTATGAAAGTAAATATTTATGTAAATATCTCGAAAGAGGCTAAAAGTTTCACGCAGATGGATATGTGATGAATGGTCACTGATCACAGCGGGAATTCCATCCGAATAAGACTAATTTTGTGTAATCAGTTACACGTGTACTGTTGTATTTGAAGAGCGTAAAACATTCCTTAAATTTATAGAATAGTTGTCAGTAGTGGTCTGCAGGTAGCAGATGATCACGACACTGAAGTAGAATTACAGCTGACCTCCACAGGACTGTATAGTTTTTGTTAAACTTGGTTCTCCTCGTTAACGTAATACATTGCACAATAGCATGTTCTCTTGTTTGTTTTTCTTTTACTCAGTTCCAACATTATCGATACATGTGAATTGTTATCCGAGCGGATCCTGTCATACAAATACGTCTTTTCTTGGCTACTAGGATGACTCGATAATACCAGTCGTATTGTAAGTGTGCTGAGTAGATTGAGAGGGACCAGCAATTAGCGAACCATGTTTTACTCCTAAAACACGTTTTATTCCTGAGTTACAGTCATAGAAACCAGGAGTACCGTCACTTGTTAATGTTAGTGCTTTGTCTCAGTAATCTTCTTGAGAATGGTGTAACTGACTTGCCATTCCTGTCACGCAGTAGATTTTTTTGGGAAATTTGATTCACATATATAACATGCATTTCATGCAACATGTCTCACGCCTGAATGAAGACCTAAACAGCGAATTCTGTTGACGAAAAACTCTCACGTGTCCAATGAATGGCAATGTTAAAATATCGCGAATATGAGGACACTCTTAGAAATGTCGATTTTAACACTGCCACCCGGCTGGAAATCCTACAGCTTTTCATCAGCATGCCTCATATTCCACAGCTCTGTCAAATTACCTGATAGATATGTGTGAATGACCTGGGGAATGGATTCTCAAACCATGTTCGTTAAAAAATGAATGACCGATATAGTCTCCAACATAATGGGGAGTATTTTGGGTCGTATCTTTAGTTGTGTTGACAGCCTGTAATGGTCGACTTTAGTACTCAAAGAATAAACGTACGGTATAATTAATTATGTTTAGTCATTAAGTTATGCTTCACTTGTTGTTACTGGATTAAAAAATAAATTCTTCCTTGATCAACGTATAAACAAATAAGAACACAGCTATGAGAGTAACAGTAGTGCGTTGGGTTGTCATTTGAAAGGGCAGAACCACCAACTCATGACAATTGAAGATAGCCTTCACATATTACATTTGAGCAAAACAGGCAATATCTTAGATATTCTCGAGGAATTTGAAATCGACTCTGATATCTATAACAACAGTGGACTAGCTCCCAACCTTATAATTAATGAGCAAACCTTTAGTAGTCAAAAGTGTTTTTTAATACATTTGACAAACTACCTTTGAATAAGAGAGAAATAAATAAGTAAGCTGCGTTGTTGAACATCTGCTACTCTTAAGTCTCTATGCAATTCTTTTCTATAAACAAAGGGAAAAGTTGTGGTCTGCTTGATTAATATATTTTACAATTTTTCTGATGGGATTCTAACAGATTATCATTATTGAGAAATACTTTTCCTGTTATTTTGCATTTATCACATTATGTGTAGTCTTCCTGTGTTATCCATTTTGTATAAAAATTTGTGCTGTGTATATATGAAAAATTTTCTTCTATGTATTGTTTTTCGCCTAGTAGGTTGGCATGAATAGCTCTTAAAATTTATAAATACAGATTTTATTTACCGTATGTATTATTTCGGACAAATAGGTGAGTGATGATAAAGATGAAATGATTATGTAAAGCAGCACCGCCATAGTCACGCCATCTGTTGATAGACTCCTTACCTAGCAGGCGCAAGAATCCGTTCCTATCAATTCACTGTAAGTTTTGTCCGTGTTAGGTTATCATTTTTAGTTACTGCTGCTAATTTGTTTAACTTCATGGTTTTCCTGAAGAAATTTGACATACTTCTGAAATTTATATTTAACACTTACGTACATCACATGTATTTGTCTTTCAAAAATAACTGTTGTGCAAATATGTTGCAACTACGTTGCTTGTTCAAGACATGTGTGTTCTATGTACATTTTGTAATTTTATGCTTGTTACTGTATTTCTTTTCAGGTTATCTGAAGACAGGCAGAGCCCAAATGCATAATGTCGAATAAAACAAATGGATCTGGAAATCACCTAGTACATGTTTCTCCACGACCATCCAGCTTTTTAAAATTTCTTATAGTTTTTAAAATTCTTATAGTTTTTAAGAAAAACGAATTTGAAGGCTATCTCTAAACTACAAATCGAGTTCAATGCTGCAGTACTTCAGGCATAGATCTATTCCCGTGTTACATATTTTCTGTTTCGCTAAAATACAGCAACCGAACAGTGGGAAGCTACCTTAAAAACGGTCGCAGCCATTTTCAGCCTAGTCTCTGCCCGAACAACGCTTGTAGCCCCTTTTTCCAACTACGGGACTTTAAATTCTCCTAAACGTACCCCATCGTTATCCTGCAACACTATTTAGATACGTCTAATTCTAAAGTGACCCGATGTCTACGCCTGCTTTGAATTTGAGTCGGTGACCCTCCTCATCCTAACTGTCCTCATATGTTTATAACCTGGATATATTAACGCCCACAGTTTCCATTCTCCTGTTGCTAGTAACGAAAGAACACACATAAACGCTACCTGAATAGAAACGGAACAAATTTGTGGAAACGTAAGTGTTTAATCTCCACGATGGCAGTTCCGTGATGGATACGGCCTACCGAAAGCTGTAGTCGGCGGTTCTTTGCAGGCGGCGTCATTCCAAGGAGGTGATGGGGTCGGCGTGTTTGCAGACGTCATTAGGAAGATTTCGCTGGGGGAACGGCCTCTGCGCCGTTAACACACATCCAGCGCGATGCACGCTCCCTGCCTGCGGCCCCGTGAGCAGCCAACTGGCCGGGGGAGAAATCTGCACAGTGTGCCGTTCTCGGCATGTGTGACGACTTCGGCCACGTGTAATAAAAACATCTAGAGCAAAATGACAGGAGAATTCATACGCGGGACATTCAGTGATTAAAGAGACAAATGTAGAAATGAAACAATTTACAGGAGGAGTTTCGTACTTCCATAACTTTAGGTTGCCATCCCTAGGATAAGCTGAGAACAGCTGACGGATAAAAATCGTTTTGTTTATAACGTCAGTGTTACATTTAACGATGGCGTATCAGATGGTTCAAATGGCTGTGAACAGTAAGTCACTTAACAGCTGAGGTCATCAGTCCTCTAGGACTTACAACTGCGTAAACCTAACTAAGCTAAGGACATCACACACATCCATACCCGAGGCAGGATTCGAACCTGCAACCGTAGCAGTCGCGCGGTTGCGGACTGAAGCGCCTAGAACCGCTCGGTCACCGCGGCCGGCGATGGCGTATCCTCTGGAAGTTTCCACATTAGTTGAACAACGTTCAGTGACGCATTCAACAGCGGAGTACGTGCGCCCAGTGTGGTACAATTCTAGCCACACCAAGCAAGTGGACATACCGCTTAATGAATCTTTCCGAGACCAACCCCGCCTCATAAATTGTACTGCCTGGTAGGCGTGGCCCCACCAGATATTAGAAAGAAAGTAGCGGCCAGGAAGGAAAAGACAAAGGCGTTGACCTCACCAGCCCACCCACTGTACAAACGCCAGCCAGCCCGCCGTCGATTAAAATCTAGAAAAAGCTTCCTGCAAACATCAGAAAACATCGTCGGGACACCGTAGCAAGTGAGGCTGGCAATGTGGCGAGAAGAAAACGCGCACCTTGGGGAATGGTTAGTCCCAAACGAAGAACTCCGTCCCGGCCTTATGGAAGGATGGACGAAATGGAAATCTCTTAATAGGCTGCGCTCTGGTGTCACACGATCCAAAGAGAATATGCGCAAATGGGGCCTCTCAAATGAACCGGCGCTGTGTGACTGTGGACACACTCAAACCACCACCCACCTCACGCAGTGTGTGCTGTACCCAAACAACTGCACCATGAAGGATCTGATGAAAAACTACTTTACCCTGTTTATATATCTGTATACCTTTATACTCTTTTTGTATTTGTTATATATTTGATATGTATGTGTTAATTATTCTGATTTTATGTACGATGCTTCTGACAATATTAAACAAATAAGCCACGAATTTTTTTTCTGGAGGCGAAAACCAGGCTAAAATCTTTTCTCGAATGCTTCAGTGACAGACGAGCAACGTCCTGTCCAGCAATTTGAAGTTTCAATCTCTTCGCTCGGTTTTGCGATTATTTGGAAGACCAGTGTACGATAAACAGTTCCTACTGCTCACAAATGCTGATGAGCAAAGTAAAGCAAGCAATGATAGAAAAACGTCGCAGAACTCAAAGAAATGACATGCTTTTGTTCTACACGACAATGCTCACCCTCACACTGCCCGGGTGGCCAAAGAATCCACTGAAAAAACGAGTTGTAAGATACTACCTCATCCTCCCTACATTCTACATTTGGCTTCCCAGGATTTTTTATTTGTTTGGTCCACCCAAGGAGGCATTACGTGGAAAAAAGTTCAGCAACAACGAGGAGGTCAAAGAGTTTGTGGGTATGTTGTTCAAGCAACAAGACAAAGACTTCTTTGCAATAGGTACAAAAAAATAGTTCATCGTTGGGACAAACGTGTTAATATTGATGTTGAGAAGTAGTAAAAGTCTCATTTTGTGAAAATACAGTTTCATTCTACTTCAGTTTGTCTCTTTAATTATTAAATGAGCCTTATATAGACCCTGGTGTCCAAAATTAAAGCAAGAGGCAGAAATTTTTGTAAGG
This sequence comes from Schistocerca serialis cubense, assembly GCF_023864345.2. Classification (NCBI taxonomy): domain Eukaryota; kingdom Metazoa; phylum Arthropoda; class Insecta; order Orthoptera; family Acrididae; genus Schistocerca; species Schistocerca serialis. The sequence goes on along the minus strand of NC_064642.1, from coordinate 626,242,618 downwards.
TTTCGTTTATTTTGCTACGAAACAGTGTAAACAGGTGACAGTAAAGTAGAAACAGTGTAAGTAACACAGAGCGTAAACAACTGCGACAAGTATAACGGTAGACAAATATGTTCTTCGTTTTCTCGAACTTGACGGATTTGAACAATTTTAATAAACATTTTTGGAACAGCGATCAAAAAAAAATTTTTAATTTTTCTTTTTAAAATTCAGTCTTGATCGCACCACGTATGCTACATGACTGTTCTTATAGCATACTTGGTGCGACCAAGATTGAATTTTAAAAAGAAAAATTTTAACGGATTTGCACACGCATTCTGACAACAGGTTGGGTTGGTCACACTCTGGCAGCAGTACAGGCTTGACAACAACTGGGTATGCTGTGAATGATGTCATTAATCTCATGTTGAGGCAATAACGCCTATATTCTTCCTGCACAGCTGCTCGCAAGTCTTGGAGAGTGGCTGGTGGATGCTGACGTGATGCAACCCGCCTCCCTAGTGCGTCCCAGACCTGTTCTGTGGGATTCAAATTGGGGAAGCGAGCAGGTCACACCATGCGGGCAATATCTTCCTTAACCAAGAAAGCATCAACCATCTGTGTACTATGATGTCGAGCATTATCGTCCATCAATACGAAGTCTGGGCCCACTCGCAACAACCGCTCATCAGATCCCAAGATCTCGTCACGATCCCAACACCAATTAAACTTTGCCCGCACAATTTCAGGAAGAGGTATTCGAGTGGACAACATAAATCTTGCCCACACTAATAGGGATCCTCCTCGATATCGGTCTCTATCCGCGATGTTTGAGAGTAAATCGGAGAAAGACGAAGGTAATGAGAAGTAGTAGAAATGAGAACAGCGAGAAACTTAAACATCAGGACTGATGGTCATGAAGTCAATGAAGTTAACGAATTCTGCTACCTAGGCAGTAAAATAACCAATGACGGACGGAGCAAGGAGGACATCAAAAGCAGACTCGCTATGGCAAAAAAGGCATTCCTGGCCTAGAGAAGTCTACTAATATCAAATACCGGCCTTAATTTGAGGAAGAAATTTCTGAGGATGTACGTCTGGAGTAGAGCATTGTATGGTAGTGAAACATGGACTGTGGGAAAACCGGAACAGAAGAGAGTCGAAGCATTTGAGATGTGGTGCTATAGACGAATGTTGAAAATTAGATGGACTGATAAGGTAAGGAATGAGGAGGTTCTACGCAGAATCGGAGAGGAAAGGAATATGTGGAAAACACTGATAAGGAGAAGGAACAGGATGATAGGACATCTGCTAAGACATGAGGGAATGACTTCCATGGTACTAGAGGGAGCTGTAGAGGGCAAAAACTGTAGAGCAAAACAGAGATTGGAATACGTCAAGCAAATAATTGAGGACGTAGTTGCAAGTGCTCCTCTGAGATGAAGAGGTTAGCACAGGAAAGGAATTCGTGGCGGGCCGCATCAAACCAGTCAGTAGACTGATGACCAAAAAAAAAATCCACGATGTTCGTGTCCAGAAATTGTGTTTCACGTTCCCTCCAGATGCGAATCCGTCGAGAATTACTCTCCAGACCAAACTGGGACTCATCTGTGAAAACAACCTTGGCCCACTGTTCGACCGTCCAGGTGGCATGTTGACGACTCCTCTCTAGACGTTCACTTCTGTGAAGACGCATCAGAGCTACACACACAGCAGGCCTCCCACAATAAAGGTCACTCTGCCGAAGCCTCCTGTACACCGTTTGCCTCGATAAAAAACGTCCAGTGGATGCTACGGGCTCACATGCCACTTTCCGTGCAATGCTAAGACCGTACCGTCGCGTCCTTACAGCCGAATAACGGCCCTCTCCTTCTGACATCACACATGGTTGGCCCTGCCCTGGTCCTCGGGATACAGTTTCGGTCTCTATAAACCGTAGCCACATGCGAGGAACAACAAAACGATTTACATTAAGCCGTCAGGCCGCATCAGTTTGCAACTGTCCTACTTCTTCCCAAGACCCTCCTCCGCAGAGAGTCTGCTGGCGTCTTCACTGTACCGTAACTGCAGCGTCTGTGACTGTGTGCGCAGCGACTGCGGATGTGGCACTACCTCATCCGATAGGGCCCTGACGGCACCGTTTGCGTGGTTCTCCGTTGGCCGGAATGCCACATTCCGTGCAGAACTCAATAGTACGTGAATCTGTTGGCAGGTTGTGTGATTATACCGTGAATTAGACGGGACAGGAAATAAGGGTTTGTTACTTTAATTTTGGACACAAGCATATGTATATTCCATACATGTACACTATGTGATGAAAAGTATCGGGACTACCCCAAAATCAAACGTTTTTCATATTAGGTGCATTGTGCTGCCACCTACTAACAGGTACTCCGTATCAGCGACCTCAGTAGTCATTAGACATCGTGAGAGAGCAGAATGGGGCGCTCCGCAGAACTCACGGACTTCGAACGAGGTCAGGTGATTGGACGTCATTTGTGTCATACGTCTGTAAGCGAGATTTCCACACTCCTAAACATCCCTAGGTCCACTGTTTCCGATGTGACAGTGAAGGGGAATCGTGAAGGGACACTTACAGCACAAAAACGTACAGGCCGACCTCGTCTGTTGAACGACAGAGACCGGCGGCACTTGAAGAGGGTCTTAATGTGTAATAGGCAGACATCACCGACCATCATATAGGAATTTCAGACTACATCAGGATCCACTGCAAATACTATGAGAGTTAGGCAGGAGGTGGATTTCATGGTAGAGCGGCTGCTCATAAGCCACACTTCATGCCGGTAAATACCAAACGACGCCTCGCTTGGTGTAAGGAGCGTAAACATTGAACGATTGAACAGTGAAAAAACGTTGTGTGGAATCACGGTACACAATGTGGCGATCCGATGGCAGAGTGAGGGTATGGCGAATGCTCGGTGAACGTCGCTTGCCAGCGTGTGTAGAGCCAACAGTAAAATTCGGAGGCGGTGGTGTTATGGTATGGTCGTGTTTTTCATGGAGGGGGCTTGCACCCCTTGTTGTTTTGCGTGGCACAATCACAGCACAGGCCTACATTGATGTTTTAAGCACCTTCTTGCTTCCCACTGTTGAAGGGCAATTCGGAGAGAGCGACTGCATCAAAAATGTTTCAAATGGCTCTGAGCACTATGGGACTTAACTTCTGAGGTCATCAGTCCCCTAGAACTTAGAAGTACTTAAACCTAACTAACCTAAGAACATCACACACGTCCATTCCCGAGGCAGGATTCGAACCTGCGACCGTAGCGGTCGCGCGGTTCCAGACTGTAGCGTCTAGAGCCGCTCTGCCACTAAGGCCGGCGCGATTGCATCTTTCAACACGATCGAGCACATGTTCATAACGCACGGCCTGTGGCGGAGTGGTTACAAGACAATAACATTCCTGTTATGGACGGCACAGAGTCCTGACGTGAATCCTATAGAACACCTTTGGGATGTTTTGGAACTCCAAATTCGTGCCAGGCCTCACCGACCGACATCGATACCTCTCCTCATTGCAGCAATCCGTGACGAATGGGCTGCCATTCCGCAAGAAACCTTCCAGCACCTGATAGAACATATGCCTGCGAGAGTGGAAGCTGTCGTCAAGGCTAAAGGTAGGCCAACACCATACTGCATTACAGAATTCCGAATTACCGATGGAGGGCGCCACGAACTTGTAAGTCATTTTCAGCCAGGTGTCCGGATACTTTTTATCACAAAGTATATATATATATATATATATATATATATATATATATATATATATGGAAAAGGCACCAGTAAAGACAATCAAGGATACGAAAGCTGGGCAACTATTGTGTAAGAGCCTAATTCATCAGGCAGCCCTCATTGGAAAACTTAGTGCCACCCTAAAAGAAGTAATGGACAGCTTGATCACTTTGATTAATTTTATAGGTCTTGTTCTGCTCTTCAGTACAGACAGTTCAAAGAGTTTTATTCGGTGCATTCTGACTCACTGCAGAACAGCGTTGTTCGCTGGCTAAGTGAAGCTCAAGTAACTGAAAGATTTTGGCAAATAAAAGGAGAAACAGCCTTCTTAGGCAACTTTGATACACAAGAAGCAAGAAAGCTTCTGGAATTCCTAGCAAACGACAATGTGTGGTAATTGCGGTTTTTCTGAAAGATGTTCTGAAACATTTAAATGCGGTCAATGACTGTAATTTATTGTCCATGTAGAGTTCTCTCCGCTAGCTTATCATATCTCCCATTCAATTGAAGTGACAGACCTGTTTAATTGCACTGTTGCTGATTATGATCTTTAGTCATCGGCGGTCTTAAAGCCATCACTTTTGCTTTTTGGGAGGGATATTTGCACATAATATTCTTTCTAAATTGGGTCTATAGAGGGATACTTGTAGCGAAGTTTCCGTAACCTTTACGATCGAAAGATCGTCTGCAAAATGCATTGTATGAAAAAATATATCATTTGATAATCTCAAGCCGGATCAATTTGTTACTTCCATGTTTGAATTACATCATCAGTGTATGTATTAAAATGGTGGGTGATAAGCTACACCTTTGTCGGACCACCTGGTTTGTAGGTATGTCTTCTGATACTGCGTGCTTATCCTTTATTCTCCTCTATAAAGGGCTTTTATCGTCTTTTATTTTTTGAGGATATCCTGTCTTGTTAAATATCGTCTGTAAGAATTTACTCTCTGCATGGTCGGATGCTTCCTCTGGATCTATCAATGCGTAGTGTGTTTCCCTATTGAACTCTTTTCTTTCTCTGTAATTTTTTTAAGTGTGAAAACATTATCGATGCAGGATCTAGTTTTCTGAAACCATTTTTCTCTCCAGATAATGAATTTTCAACAATAATTTGTAGACATTGGTTTATTATCTTGCGGTAAATCTCATAAAACGTGTCCGCTAATGTTATGCCATGGTAATTTTTGAGTTTATTTCGTTTTCCTTTTTTAAAGGCTGATATATTCGCAACTGTGCATGGCTTTGGGATTTGATACATTTTCCAACACTTATTGCACAAATGAAGAAGTTTAAAAATAATCCCCCTTATTCAAGTAACTGTGCCGTCAGGTCCTGTTGCTTTCCAGTTTTTCTATTTATTCAGGGCCTGTTTAGTTCGTCGATCCTCATGAGAACGTCGTCATGTAGATAATCCGCCTAAGTGCTTGTTTTCATTAAACCAGAGTTTTTATAATGTGGTACCCATTTACCCTCTCGTATTACGTTTAGGCCTGTTCTCTCATTTTCAGTTTTACTTAAATGCTTTATCATCTTGAAACTTCCTGGCGGATTAAAACTGTGTGCTGGACCGAGACTCGAACTCGGGACCTTTGCCTTTCGCAGGCAAGTGCTCTACCGTCTGATCTACCTAAATACTACTCACGCCCCCTCCTCACAGCTTTACTTCCACCAGTACCTTGTCATCTTGTAAACTACAAATTGTCTTCTGTGGCTACTGTTTTCAATGCTGCGCACGAAACTATTCTAGCAGCGTTCATTTGTTTTCCTGGCAATAGTTTCCTCTTTATTTTTTTCTCTTTATCTCCTTGTTTCGCAGGTTCTGTTTCCGATTGTAAATATGTCTTGTATGCTCGTTTCGTTGGGTCAGCAACTTTTGCAATATCTTGTCACTTAGTCTTAATTCCTTCTACTTTCTTCTCTTATCCTTTTTTCCCAGTGACTCATTTGCGGCCTGTTAAATACATAGTTTTAAAATTTGTCATTCGGTTTCTAATGTATCCTTTGTATCTGTATAGGCAAATATTCAGTCTGTTTCGGTATCGATGTTCCACGCTTTCATTTTGTAATAGACAGAGCGTCCGAGCTTCTTCCATTCTCATGCAAACACTTTTCGTCTTATTCCGTCTAGTGAGTACTGATACTTCTAAGGTCACTGCCTCAGACAACATGAACATCCCGAACTTTTTACTCAGATTTCACTGTTAGTGATCACATAATCTATTATTAATCTCTGTCCTCTTGCACTCCAAGTATCTTTATGTATATCTCTCTTCCAAAACAAAAAAAGAAAAAAATAGTAATTTTCAGTCCATCACGTGAGTGGAAATTTGTAAGAGAATGCCAGTTTTCTGATCGTCGTCTAGCATATTCTCAATTTTCTTTTCTATCTTCTGCATACTATTCTTGTCAGCAACTTGAAAGCATGAGCTGTTGAGACGATTGTGCGAAAATTGTCGCACTTGTCAGGTCTTGCAGTCTTCGGATTTGTGTGGATGATATTTTCCGAAAGTCAGATTATACATCGCCATGCTCATATATCCTACACACTAAAACGTGAATAGGCATTTTGTTGCCACCCCTTACCCCCAATGATTTTAGAGATTCTCATAGAAATCTATCCCTCCTGCCTACTTCGATCTTATCTCTTCCAAAACTCTTGTAAATTCTGACTCCAATATTGGATCTCTAATCTCTTCTATACCGAATCCTGTTTCTTCTTCTATTACGTCAGACACGTCTTCCCCCTCATAGATGCCTTCAATGTACTCTTTCCACCCATCCGCTCTCTCCTTTACATTCAACTGTGGAATTCCTACTCCACTCTTAATGGTACCATCCTTGCTTTTAATTTCACCGAAAGATGTTTTGACTTTTCTATATACCGGGTCAGCCCATCCAACAATAATATCTTTTTCAATTTCTTCAAACTTTTAATTCAGCCATTTCACCTTAGCTTCCCTGCATTTCCTATTTATTTCATCCATATGTTACTTGCATTTCCTTATTCCTGAATTTCCCTGAATATTTTTGAACTTCTTTGTCCGCAGCTCGTGGTCGTGCGGTAGCGTTCTCGCTTCCCGCGCCCTGGTTCCCGGGTTCGATTCCCGGCGGGGTCAGAGATTTTCTCTGCCCCGTGATGGGTGGGTGTTGTGTGATGTCCTTAGGTTAGTTAGGTTTAGGTAGTTCTAAGTTCTAGGGGACTGATGACCATAGATGTTAAGTCCCATAGTGCTCAGAGCCATTTGAACTTCTTTCTTTCATCGATCAACTGAAATATTTCTTCTGTTACCCTTGGTTTCTTCGCAGTTCCTTCCTTCTTTGCTTTCCCTTTTTATTGATGTTCATTTTTCTTTAACTGAGCTGCTTACTGAGCTATTCCTTATCGCAGTCTATAGCCTCAGCGAACTTCGTCCCTTAGTACTTCAGTGTCCCAATTCTTTGGGTATTGGTTCTTCCCGACTAGTCTCTTAAACTTCAGCCTACTCTTCAGCGCTACTAAATTATGATCTGAATCCACATCTGCTCCTCAGTATGCCTTACAAACCAGTATCTGGTTCCGGAATCTCCGCTCACCATGATGTAGTCTAATTGAAATCTTCCCGTATCTCCCGATGTCTTCCAAGTATACCTCTTCCTATTGTGATTTTTGAAAAGAGTATTCTCTATTACTAGCTAAAGTTTATCGCACGATTCAGTCTTTCTTCTCTCTCATTCATATTACCAAGCCCATATTCTCCCGTAACCATTTCTCCTGCTCCCTCCCCTACAACTGCATTCCAGTCCTCCATGACGATTAGATTTTCATCTCCCTTTATGTATCGAATTACTCGTTCAGTATCCTCATATACTTTTTTATCTTTTCAGCTTCAGCTTGCGACATCGGCATGTATACCTTGACTATCGTTGTCGGCGACTGTTTGCTGTCGATTCTAATGAGAACAACTCTATCACTGAACTGTTCACAGTAGCTCACTCTCTGCCTCACCTTCCTATTCATAACGAATCCCATTCAGTTGTACCATTTTCTGCCGTTGTTGGCATTGCCCTATACTCATCTGACCAGGAATTATTCTCATCTTTCCATTTCACTTTATTCACCACCATAGTATCCAGATTGTGGCTTTGCATTTCTCTTTCCAGACTTTCTACCTTCCCTACTATGTTCAATCCTGTGACATTCCACGCTTACGTTTCCTTTCGTTGGTTATTGAGCCTTTTCTCGTGGCCACCTCCGCCTTGGCGTCCCCGCCGGAGTTCAGAACGGGGGGACTATTCAGGGAAACCAACTTTCATCATCATTTTGGGAAACCGACTAGCTGAGATAAAGGTTTGGGTTTGGGTTGTTTGGGGGAAGAGACCAAACAGCGAAGTCATCGGTCTCATCCGATTGGGAAAGGATGGGGAAGGAAATCTGTCGTGTCCTTTCAAAGGAACCATCCTGGCATTTGCTTGGAGCGATTTAGGAAAATCTCTGAAAACCTAAATGAGGATGGCTGAACGCCGGATTGAACCGTCGTCCTTCCGAAAGTGAGTCCAGTGTGCTAACCACTGCACCACCTCGCTCGGTGATTGTTCAGGAATCTTTTCCCAATGGAGAGATCATCGCGACACTTTTCCAATTGCAGGCCTCATGTCCTGGGGATACACATTACGTGTTTTTAATTCAGTAGTTTAAATTGCCTTCTATATCTTCATGCCGTTGATCATTGCTGATTCTTCCGCAATTAGGGGCAGCTGCCCACCCCAAGCGCAAGAGAGTGCTCTGAACCTCTCTCCGCTCTTCTTTGACAAGGCCGTTGGCAGGATGAGGGTAACGCTTACGGAGTCTTCTGCAGCCATTACTGATGATTTTCATACAAAATGTAATGGGTGGCCGGGGTCGAATCCCACCCGAGAGCTTTTCGGTTATTAATGAAATACGCTACCCTTTGACCACGGGTGCAGTCACGGTTACATGCCCTAGATCGATCCTGAGTCTCGCTGTTATGATTTTACCTTCTCGAGGACCGCCGTATTACGGTGGTGACGAGATTGGCATATCCCATTATACCCTGAAAGCTATGCTGGCGGGATCTTAAGCTCATGGGAGTGTAATTCAATCCAAATTGATGGACTGGTTGCGACCTGGATTCAGATTACAAGTTCTTTAGCAGGGTTCAGACATGGAGCAGGAAAGACTCTTAGGCATGGTGAAGTCAACCTTCTTAGGGGAAATAAACCAGGAGAAATATTAAGTAGGTGCTGCCTTGCAGTTAGGCGATTGGCTTACCGAAAGCTAGAGAAAATAAACATTGATCAAAATTACTGGCAAGTCATGAGACCAAAAGGTGGCAGCCCCGCCGCACGTCTAGTCTGGCATCCCATATCCCTGACTTTAATTCACAGAAACCCAACCGACTTACCAATTCAATGTTAAATAACTCAAGATTTTGTTCGCAGTTACAAAAAAGAATGCTCAAGGTCGGACATTCAGATACGTTGGAACTGATTTACACAGTTTTTTACCATGGTCAGTTGTATGTGCCCTTTCACAAATTTTTACCACGCAGTATCCAAAAAATAAAACTATACTCTGTAGTACTAGAACGTGGGCTACATATTTTTAAACAACAATTATATTCACAAAAACGAAAACAAAAGAATCTTTTTCTTTAATATTCTATATTTTTAATTACAATATCGAGTTCGATACCTTCCAAGTGGGCAAAGTCTCAACGAGGAGCTGAATTTAGCGTCATGGCAGAATTCCCGTAGATACCCTAGATTAGGACTTATATTCGATTCCTATAGTTATTTAGCAACTGCAAAACATTGTTGCGTTCGGTAGCATACAAGGGACATTTAAACGAAAATGAGACAGTTCGAAAAGAATATGGTAACTGTTTATTATTTCTAAAGTACTGTCCATGACTATTAACAAATTTATCTCAGTCAGACAAGACAGTCAATACATTCATGGAAAAATGTTTAAGGTTGCCTGCGGAACCCTGACTGTACCCAGGTGTGCATCTCGTCGTCTGAAGTAAATCTTCCTTTGGGTATCCAAAAATACGAAAATTCTTTGCATTTGGTATACCCGTGACTCAATATTTGTGTGAGGCATAAATCTTAATTATTGTTAGTGTAAAAATATTGGGGGAGTTAGATACTGCTATAAACCCCTGTGGTGTGACTGGGATTGAGAAGCCATCACGTATAAAAATATTCTATAACGATTGATATTAGGCTCGTTGATGACAGTCCCTATAACCTTTCACCTCAAAGTGGGGGGGGGGGGGGGGGGCTGAGAGGTCGGAAAAGAAAATTGCGGGATCGATAGATAACCTCACGGTTTGTTGTAGAACATCTTTGCCTTAGGAGAGGGTGATTCGTGTGGAGGTGGGACGTGAGAGGAGTGACAGTTCGCCTGGGGAGAGGCAGCCGATTTGGAATCTGGCTGTGAGGCGAGTAGTGTGCCGACAGTTGATGGTTGGTTGGTTGATTCGGGAGAAGGGACCAAGATGGCTTATATAAGTTCAGCAGTTAACTGTCAGAGCTCTGTGTTCTGTTAAAATTAAGAGAATATTCACAACAGGAATGATGTTAACTCTTTCTTCGGCCCGGTCCTTCCTATTACAGATAGCCTGACGGGGGTACTGCGTACCAATTGTGACATATCAGCATGTCGCTGTAATGTCTAAAACAATTTCTATAAAACTTGATTCACCTATCACATACTCTCTAGAAAAATTGCTGTAATAGTAAGTCAACCCTATCACCACTATCTCTGAGGGTGGGGCTGAAAACGGGTGGCAAAAAAGCATAACTCAGGAATGCCTGTGATAATATCAGCCAAACTTTACGTATACACGACTCATTATTTGTATAAAAATACTGTGGGTGTTAGAAACGCTTAGGGGTTGGGTGCAGAGGAAAAGAGATGCTGCGTTGTTAGTATTTCTTTGCAGTTTTCAACTGTCTGGTGTTGTATCCATCTGGTCATTGATTCATCCGCACGCTGGCAGGATGTGAGGGCAGCCGCCCCGCCAGGACGGTGTGCATCATCAAAACAGGTGCTACATTCATTTGAAAAGATATTTTTTCATCCTGAAGGGCTATTTCATTTGCGATGCTTAACAATATCACGAGTTACCGTTTTTATTCATCTTTTGAAATGATTTTTAGTGTTCTCTCAATCTACAACCAACACAACGGTAGCGAGAAGCTGTAATCCTGCTGTACATCGCTCTGAACAGAATCCCTCTGTCTTGCTTATCAGCCATTCTTATTTGCCCTTTTTTCTTGACTCTGTTGCTATAACTGGATCAGTTTAAAAGATTAGAAAACTGAACCAAATAAGGTTACCTTGAATTTATCGTAGCGATCCGAATCGCTGGGCTGAAATGATAAAAAAATTAATTGAAAGAAGTGAACCTGCTCTATTCTAAGAAAGATTTTTTACTTATGCAGAAACCTATGAAAACCCAGAACGTGGAACACAGTGGCGCAGAGGCGTTTCACCAGTTGAACGGCAAAAAAAAAAAAAAAAAAAGGAAGAGGAAGTATTTGATTTACTCGATTATTTGCGTAGCAAGTGACTCTGTTAGTAGCTCCCCCTTAGACAAGTGAATTCTGGTAATAGTTCTCTCTGCTAAGTGAATAGTTTTCTCTGCAAGAAAACTAAATATTTTCTCGTTAGAATTAGTAACAAATATTTGGTAGTTACCACACAGCAGTTTGATGTTTATGATGTAGAACAGTTTGTCACCAAATATTCCCAAAATTCTAGTTTTAATTGCGTATCATATGCACTTCCTGCTCTCTAGCAGATGACTAGTAAAAGCAAAGAATTATTCAGTCATCATTAGGTCGCTGGGTTGATCATTAGGTCGTTGGGTCAAAGTAGGAACACTTGTGATTCTTCTGCTACGGAGCTACCGAGTTGAGTGGTGTTCTTCGAAACACCTACGGCTGTACCAGCATTGTACAATAGTCTGTCGTCATATACTCCCTCAGATAGTCCCCTATCCTGCTTTACAGAGCAGGTATTCAGGTACAGAACTTCTGCATCACCACATAACAATTGCTGCAATTCTGAGCAGCTCAACGATTCTAGGTACCTAATGTTCGGGATTTTCCACTAGCGATTGTCGAAGTGAGTTATTACCCTGTTCCAGCAAGAAGAAACAGATCGTAAAATTTTTATGAAGTAACAAGCTACGAATAGTCGAAAACCACACATAGTAATCAGGTCGACAACTGATCACGAGTTCAAAGTCACGTTACAAAAGCCATTACTGATCGAACCACAGCCTGTAAAACTGAGTTATGCAGAAGCAATCGCTCACATACAGATGAAAAGTGCCAGTGAACAGTGTTTAAAATATCTCAATACCAAAAAATGCCATGCTTGATAGCTTGTTTGTTCAGCAAACTATCTAAAAATTGTTAAAATTGTTCATTAAATATAAAAATAAAATAGAATTCCATCCGAAATTTCAGATTCCAGCCGTCATCGACCATCTTCAGATTTCTGGGACGTGAAGAAAGGAAACGCAAAATTAAAAAAAATGTTAAAAATACAGCTCAAGATCTTATATCAAAACCAGAGGCGTGTAAAATACAGTGGGAAAGAGGAAAAACATACTCAGAAACAATGAGCAAACCAAATTATAAATTAAAGTGTTTATGGAGTGTCGGATACATAAAGGGGAAGCCCCTGGTGGGCCATATGGTGATCTATTCGTGAGGTATTGTGCAGAAACAGGTGAAAACAAAATAGTAACAAAGCCACATAAAAGTATTTTTATTGAAGTATCAAATACGTGTAAATGTGAGGAATAATTACATCACTGAAAATTATATGAATATACTTGACCTTAAATAGACTGGGTTTACCCTCCAATCCACACCGCTCTTTTTTTCACTAATCTCCTCCTCCCAGTCAGTATCAGTTCTAGATCTTATTTTATGCAATCCCACCTATCGGCAGTCCTGATTTGTGCGAGCAGTACAACGTGGGAAAAGTTAGCAGTCTCATTGGCATCCATGGAATACCAATCCTCTTATTAATTCGATTTGCAGAGCCATTAAGGCTGATTCGATCATGGCGCTGGAAGATACATGAGTCATGGGCTATATTATCTCTGTCACTTGGAATATCATAGCCCTTATCCCAGGCCATGTTGCAACCCTACCCTCCATTATTACTGTAGGATCTTCCTCTGTAAAGTTCGCCACTCCTTAATCACATGAATCAGCCATGCACTTTGTTTAAATACACTGGTGACCTGGTATTTTGTTTGTACCTTTTTCAGAAACTGAGGACACTACATAACTTGTTCCTGATTTTTTCACATCTTTCTAAGCTTGCTTATTCCAGATGGAAACTGTGGCCTATTTCCAACTAATGGCTGGCACTCTCCACTTGACACTGACAGCTGATAAACCTACTTTTTTTATGTGCAATGAATCTCCTGGACCTAGTAATGTTTCTCCCAGCCTTTCTAATAGCTGCCATTTCCCAGTCCAACTATTCTCTTATGTCCCACTGATACTCAATAATTCTCTGCTTGCCTCCTCCAGCTGTATTCGAAGGACACGAATTTTTCTTTCCCGTTTTTCAGTCAAAACGCACTTACTTTAGATTATGGACGTCAAGAGTAGACAGTTCTGCTTTTAGCGGTGACTATCTCGTTGCATCATCTACCTACAATGAAACCATTTTGTGCAGGTTTCACAGTAAGTTGATTACAGCTACCCTACAACAAAGCCGAGATCAATAATTTTGAACATAAGCTCAACGAAATTGGCAGAATGGGTAAAAGTTTGTTATGACAGCGGTTTCAGTAATATTTCCTGCATGCTAACGAACAGTAATGCTCGAAAAATTGTAATGTTATCTTATCACTCTTTCCGAACAACTTTACAGGTAATATTACTAGGTCTACAATTTTGCTTCCGCCGTTTTTTCTCGAAGTTCGGGGCTTCATTGTGAAAAATTTACAAAAAAATTATGATTCATAGTATTGCCCATCGCTGGGCTCTACAAACTCCCATCTTTCGGATAGCATACGAACCCCATGGCGGAAGAACTGGGCGTCTTTTGTGGAGATCCATGAATCGATTTAATTTTGCACTTCTTGATATGATCGGAAGTGCTGGTCAGCCAGACTGTAGGCCACTGGTCGAAATGGAGAATACGGCGGGAGGGATATAACTTCTCCTTCCAACGTTTCCATGTATATTTTGACGGGTTTTGCGACATATGGTTGAGCACTGACCTACTGCAAATTTACCTTTACGTGTCTATCGCTGTATTGCGGCCATTTGCGTTTCAGTGCTGGGCTCGAACGCATGAATTGATTTCGATAATGATTCCTGTGACTGTCTTCGTCTGTTTCAGAAGCTACGAAAACTTTCTGTCTTCCACCGCCATCATACAATGAAGGCTTTCACGAACGGATGTTTCAGCTGCTGAGAAATTTTCCGGGTTATATGACCGTTGTATGGAACTCTTCAATCCCTGACGTTTCGTCCAAGGCTACGTTGGACATCTTCGGAGGTGCTCCTGTCTTGCCGGCCATACGACCCGGAAAAATTTTCCACCGCCATGCCGGTCTTCGACATCAAAATCACCGTTCTTAAGGCGTTGAAAACATTCTCTGCACGTTCTTTCACTAATAGTTCCCTCACCATTGGTCTTATACAGGATTTTAAGTGCCACAGTCACAGATTTCTCTATGTTAAAGCAGGAAATTTAAACTTCCCGGAAATGGCGAGAAATGGGTACGTAAGTTGACGTACTTAATCGAGAATAACCTTATGATGAAATCACATATCGACTAATATTTTTATGGCATTAAGTTTTCGGATGCCTACGCTTATTGTATAACAGCTATGACCAACCTCCCCAACCCCACTTGCCGCTACTGCCGTCTATTGCAAAACGGAGGAAGCAACGTCGTTGACCTAATACAATACAGTGATTTATTAATTTTCCGTGCAACTACAAAGAGGTCACACAATTCCCACAAATTATATAGGCTAGCAGTCTGCGGTATGCAACTGGTACCCGCTAGCGTCCCACATGTGTAACGTCTGGTTCAGATAAGGCGAATTTGGTGGCCAAGAAATCATCGTGAGTTGACTATCGCGCTGCTCAGATCGCTGTACCCGTGTGGCTTTGTGACACGGGCAGTTAATCCAGTGGAGATGCCTTCAACGTCGGGAAACACTTCAACGATGAAGGAGTGCACGTGGTCCCCAATAATGTTCACGTAGTCCACAGATATCATCGTCCCTTCGATTATTACTAACACAGGTCCCATGGAAGCCCAAGTGAATGTTTTCGTGCCCGACAGAGAGTAAGATAGACACGTTTTAATTACAAGGGCTTACCTCAATCGATGACATCGAGGAGCGACTTCCGCATGGGCAGCCGGTAGAATCCACTCTACAAAGAAACTGCAAGTTGGTCTTTAGAGACTCGGAAATCGGTATAAATTTCAAGGAATCTGAGGCTGAATTTAACACCGAATAAGAAGGTTCAATAACAGTTCACTTCTGGCCCTACTGAATTTAACTCATCTGTTCAATGCACGATACTACTGTATGTGGCTCCAGGAACACTCTTCTGAGTTTAAACACTTCCGCTGGGCATCTAATTCCTCATACATGAAAATTATTGTGTATATCTGGGATGTCTTGCAACGTGCTGTTCGGAAGAGATCTCCACCCCCTCGTACTCTTACGGATTTATGGACAGCCCTGCAGGATTCGTGGTGTCAGTTCCCTTCAGCACTACTTCAGACATTAGTTGAGTCCACGCCACGACGTATTGCGATACTTCTGCGTGGTCCGTCCCTGGTAGCTGAGTGGTCGGCGCGACAGAATGTCAATCCTAAGGGCGCTGGTTTGATTCCCAACTTGTCGCAGATTTTCTCCGCTCGGGGACTGGATGTTGTGTTGTCCTAATCATCACCATTTCATCCCCATCAACGCGCAAGTCGTCGAAGTGGCATCTGATCCAAAGACTTCCACCCGGCGAACTGTCTACACGACGGGAAGCCCTAGTCACACGACATTTATTTATTTACTTCTGCGTGCTCACGGGGGCCCTACACGATATTAGGCAGGTGTACCAATTTCTTTGGCTCTTAAGTTTATTTGTGTCTGTCTGTGTGTGTGTGTGTGTGTGTGTGTGTGTGTGTATGTGTGTTAATGGACCTTGAATAAATTTTCGCTGTTGACTGAGAGTGGGACGAAGACAGGGCAATAGTTGTACTACATTAGTGGAAATCAATATAAAGGCATGGATATTCGCAGGAAAAATAACGTTGTCGGCTGGAATAGTTGTGTGCTATATATATGCAATAGTATGAAATCCATTATACCAACAAATGCAGTCAAGTGATATCGCATTTGATGTCAGTAGTACGGTATACAACAAGACATGAACGATCCAAGTGGTAGAGCGTGAAACTCGGTATAAAGGCAATTGACTGCGTGCGATGTTAGTGTCCGTGTGTGCCTTTACTGCAGATAGGAAACAGGCGGCATTACTGACATAGCATGTGCGTACGTAAACCACGATTGTGACAAAGCCGTGTGGAAAACCTCCATCAATGATGAAAAAACAAAAATAGATACGCAAAAGGAAATTAGGTTCCCTACTCGTCGAACTTCCAATAAGTTCAATTGTTCGGGCACAGTGATTTATAACTTCGTTAGATTGGGCGCACGATATGGACACAACGGAAAATATGGGCAAAAAATAAAATTATCTGAGGCATCGAAACAGTTACTTTTGCGAAAAGCAAGGGTCTCATCCGTTATTCTTCTCGACGTTTTGCTGATTTACGGTTTCCAGTAATTAACAGTCGTTTTGTCCCATCGTGTATTCAAGAAACAACTGCAGAAACCCACCGTAACACCTCAACATGAACAGGCTGGGCCGTGGCTGGCTCATGCTATGCGCTGGATTAAACATTCGTTGCGATTCTGTGTTTAGTCTCCCGCAGTTATCGTTATCCTCTCCTTCCGCAGGTGACAGCAGCGGTGTGTGTTGATATTCGCACCTGGCGGTGTGCGACCAGTCGGTCGGTTGGCGAGGAGCAGTGAGGAATTCTCCTCGGGACGTAGTTTGGGTGGGTCCACTGCGGTCTCTACGCTGTGCCGGAGTGTGTGTGGCGATGTTCACATTGCTACGAGGTCCGTGGCTCACCGACCCTGGACACGAAAGTTGAGTTTTGATTTAATCTACCAGCAAGTCAAGACTGTTCACACTGTGTCGTTTGGAGTTAGATGTCGGCTGTTGGGGTATTCCCGCGAGCAACAACGTGGTTTTTAAATTGGAAAATTCTAGCCACCCTACGGTGGAGTTTCAATGTATTTGGTTATTTGAATTGAAGAGCACCAGCGGAATCTTCTGCCTTAACGTTCCGGTTACCTGCCCTGGCCGTTGACGTAAATTTCAGGCAGTGTTGTTTCCTCATCGTGTTGTTGCTGTCCAGCACGGTGGGTAGTTTGACAGCTCAGTGTATAACTGGTTGTGGGCGCCAATATCTTCTACGTTGTTCCGTTGAATTCCCTGTTGTGCCCTGGTCGGGTGAAGTGGAAGTTATCTTGTCGGTGGGTCCGTTAACTGTCGGTCGGTTGGGTTGTCGTTAGATCGTGAATGGATGGCCCGACTGCCCGTGTCACCTAAGCGAGCGTTAGTATCTGAATTCCAGGCCGACCGTCGAACATCTGAGCGCCCTTGGGTGTACTGCCCTATTTTTTAAAATTTGTACTTGTTATTTGTACTTGTAGGACTTGTAGCGTCTTTTTTTAAAAGTTTGAGTTGTTTGCTCTTAAGGCCTTCAGCCTAAATTAAAACTGTTTCACGTAAGGCCTTTGGTATTTAAAAAAAAAAAATGTTATGGAGTTTTAAGTGTTAGGCCTTCAGCCGATTTGAATTTAACTTCTTTACTTCAGCCTAACTAAAGAACTGTTTTAGATGAGGCTTGCCTTTTAAATTTCTCATTATGCTTGCGTTTTAAGCTATTGACCTTTAGCCATTTTAAATAAAGTGGCTTTCAGCCGCTAATTAAGTCCAAAGGATTGAAGCTGTGTGTCTAAAAAAATTTTTTTTGTACTCTTGTGATGTTTGGTCTAATAATAAACTTGTGTGTTCGAGTGTAAATGACAGCCCCTTCTTTTGGCCCCTTTCCACAAATTATACTATCTGTCCTGTCCTGGGGGATTAGCAGAGCATCTCACAGGCTACACTGGAGTTCACTGAAAAATGGGATAAAGTGATCTCGGTGATGAGAAGAAGTTTCATTTAGATGGGCCAAATGGATTAATGGAGTTCAATTTGTAATTCTGCTGAAGTGTGTGTGGGGGGGGGGGGGGGTGCTGGGATGTCAGTTGTTAAATGTAAAACAACCTTTTTTAATATACTCGTTTAACGACGAATACTTTTAAACACACGTCACACACTTTCCAATATGGCGGCTCTTGACTACGCCATTATACTCAACCCTTTACAATACATTTATCACTTTCAATACTCGCTATAGATACTGCTCACGACACGTGGCGTTCACTGATAATTAATACCTTCACTTTAGCTTTATATTTTGTTTATCACTGCTATATTTCCTCGCGACAATTCTTTTGGAGCTGCCTCCGGTTACTCGACCGTGCGTTTTTAAGTGGCGCCTCGCTACTAACTCGTCCTGTCTTCCCGACGCATAGCAGAGACCCCACCTTTCTCCCTCAGCCAATAGGGACACTCCACTCGTCTCCTACGCATATATATATATATATATATATATATATATATATATATATATATATATATATATCAAAACTCTCAGCCAGTGGGCGTTTAGATCGCTGTTGCCAGGCGGATCTACGTCAAGTTTGCGGACATTGTGACGGTAGGTTGTCTCGGAACACTGTCTCCAATTGTAAGATCCTACTCCCGAATAGTCGGATCTTGTCCCTGCTGAGGTTGCATAGCATTGCCTCCTATGATGTTATCGTTAATGCTCCTTGCTGACGTATAATTGTCAGATGTACGTATAGCCTGGCTGCTACTGACAAGGGAACCTCCCCATCGCACCCCCCTCAGATTTAGTTATAAGTTGGCTCAGTGGATAGGCCTTGAAAAAATGAACACAGATCAATCGAGCAAACAGGAAGAAGTTGTGTGGAACTATGAAAAAAATAAGCAAAATATACAAACTGAGTAGTCCATGTGCAAGATACGCAACATCAAGGAGAGTTTGAGCTCAGGAGCGCCGTGATCCCGTGGTTAGCGTAAGCAGCTGCGGAACGAGATGTATTTGCTTCCAGTCTTCCCTCGAGTGAAAAGTTTAATTTTTTATTTTCAGACAACTATTATCTGTTCGTCCGTCCGTCCGATGCGAGGTAACTGCGCCGTAGTATGGGGACGCTACACCTAAACAAACATCGAAACACACGACGTCAGTCGACTACTGCTCACGGATGAGAGAGTATTCCTGCTAGCGAGGTTCCCTGGCTGGCATTTGACTGTTCGCTACTAACCGGCCGGAGTGGCCGTGCGGTTCTAGGCGCTACAGTCTGGAGCCGAGCGATCGCTACGGTCGCAGGTTCGAATCCTGCCTCGGGCATGGATGTGTGTGATGTCCTTAGGTTAGTTAGGTTTAATTAGTTCTAAATTCTAGGCGACTGATGACCTCAGAAGTTAAGTCGCATAGTGCTCAGAGCCATTTGAACCATTTGAACTGTTCGCTACTTTGGACGAGAGTGCATTAAATAAGTGAGATGTATTCCGTGGGCAATATGAATCCAGGAAATATAGCTCGCACGGTTTTGCGGTGCGGTCGCAAAACACAGACACTAAACTTATTACAGTGAACAGAGACGCCAATGAACGAACGGACAGATCATTACTTTGCGAAAATAAAGAAAGTAAGTTTTTCACTCGAGGTAAGACTTGAACCAAGGACCTCTCGTTCCGCAGCTGCTCACGCTAACCACGGGACCGCGGCACCACGGCTCTCCTGAGCTCATACTCTCCTAGATGATGCCTATCTTGCGCATGGACTACTCAGTTTGTATATTTTGCTTATTTTTTTCATAGTTCCACGCAACTTCTTCCTGTTTTCTCGATTGATCTGTGTTCATTTTTTCAAGGCCTATCCACTGTGCCAACTTATAACTAAATCTGAGTGGGGTGCGATGGGGAGGTTCCCTTGTGAGCATTCCCGATCGCATAAATGTCATAATAATTAGCATTAACACGTGAAGGGAATGCATGTTTGCATTACACATTCCCCCCTTCTTTTATTTCCAAAATTCAATATGCTCGAAGACCTTGTTTAATTTTGAAATATTCTCGGTTGGGTGTCTCTCGTCCTCGGTTTACATTTTTAATCATTTGTATCACTTTATCTGGCACATACTCTAGTATTATTGCTTATCGATTACTGTTCTCTTTATTACAGTATCCTTAACACGATAGAGCTATACAGATATCTGTCCTATTAAACTGAGTACGTATTCTATCTTCACGCATAATTTTGATCTCTATCTGATGCCTCCAGAGTGGCACCTTTCTACCTTTGACTCTATCCTGAATATACCATGAACACTGTATAACATGTACCTTATTTAAAATTGAATAGTTATTCTGATGTACTTTTGACTTATCTGAGATGAAACATCTACTCGTATACTACTTCCTTTTAGCTCATCTAAACATTTACATATTAATCATTTCTATAACCAATACAAAACAAGCTAAGGGCTTCTAATAACTTATAAAATTGCTATTTGTTTTATCTTATTTTATAATGCCCATTTTCTACTATGTACAAGACCATGTACCTTAACCATGGGCTATGTTATTGCCGTCCTATTAGTCACTGGATCCCTACTCTGTTATCAGCTAATACCATCCTTCTATTCTTATAACTTTAAAGCATTGGCCATATTATTGCCGTTCTATTGGTCATAAATCAACTTGAAGTTCACTACTAGAAATATTTTGTGAAACCTAGAATTCGTGATGGGGTGAGATGGGAGACGAGAAGAGTATGTGGTGCTGAGGCCTGTGTGAGTGTGGCAACAGCGAGCGATGTGGTGTGTAGCCGTTGCTGAGGCTTTGCAGACCGGCTGTCTCGCTCCATTGTGCTCTGCGTTTCTCCAGGCCCCATCCATAGATTACATGTAACAGTTTACACATACATTTGATCAACAGTTAATACTATTTCAACATAGGTTCCAAGTGACATTCGATATACACTTTTTTTATTTTCTATTTCATGCTTTTTAGTCAATTCTGTGCGATCAAGCAATGCAACTGCGGTTTTCAGTTCCTGCTTACTGATCTTTTGTTCCTTCATTTCGTGTATGTCTCACAATTATCCAAGAAACTTTTATAGTTACGATTTTTTTTCATCATCTTCTTACATTTTCATAGAAGATCAGTTCCCTTTATCGCCTACTCTTTTTGTTTTTTATTTGGTTTTTATTGATGAGTCATTGAATATCTCATTATCTCGACTTGCGTCAAGATTTTTACATAGTAGATTACCTTCTTCTACTCTTACATCGGAGACCAGCTTTATATCTAATCATCATTTCATATCCTTCATGTGTGCATATTCCAAGGCATTTACATGTCGTATATAAATCATTATTTCGCGTGCATGTATAGTTAAGTGAAGCATTTCCATTTCTCTGTTCAATTGCTAGTAGTTCTCACTTGTAATGTTCCGTAATGTTTAATGACCATACTGATCGTGCAAGTGTGTCTATTATTTCTTCTTTACCTCTTCTGCAGTCTACTAATTCGCTCTAACTTACTTCAATACTTCTTATCTTTACTTAATGTACCTCTCGGGTTACCATTACCCCTTATTGCATGTGGGGACCCCTTTTTATGACCCTCATTGTCTTTATATTTCTTAACTTATAGCGACACCGTCCTCGGCCGCTCATTAACTTACACCTTTTCTTTCTTTTATTCTATGGGGTGTGGACCCACTTCCCATGCTTAGATAACTTCAATTGTTCACCTTATTCTGCTGCACTTAACCTCTTTATGCCTTGGTCGCGACTTACCTTGTCAGTTGGCTAAACATAAGTTTCGAATTTCGTTACCATTCGATCTCACTGCTGTTCACTTATCTAAACACAACTGCAGAATGATACACACTTAGATCTGTTTTTCATGTTTTAACTAAGATGTTTGTTCGCTGTCTCCACAGTGTCTTTTGTTAAAATTTCTCTTAGGGTCGTTACGTGTATAATCACTCAATTTCAGAGCTTGCTAAACCTTTTCCAACAAGATAACACATTTTTATGGCTAACTTTTCCCTTTTGGTACCGTCTCTTTTCCTCACTTACCTTTGTTACTCGCTATTCCCATGTTCCTATATTCGAAGATGCAGAAGGGACAGACGATAGCGTATTGTTGCTAGAGAAAGAAGGGAAGATTGACAATATGACGAGAAATGGAAGTAACATTGCCAACGCCTGAGCACCTGGCATGTGTCACACACCTTACATTGCAAAGAAGACCTATACTCTGTGGTTGGATAGCGAAGAATAAAGATGATAGTAAATAGTTCTGACTGAAAGAAGAGGAAGATTGACAATATGAAGAGAAACTGAAATGACGTTGTCAATAATTTGTGTACCTGGTGTTCGCTAAACACCTAGCGTTGTACAGAACACAACGCCCTCTGAGATTTTCAACTAATCCTTTGACCAGTTGTTATTTTCCGTATTAGGTATATGTTGTAGTCCGTTCTTCTCTCTAATAGTTTTGCTGGCGTTTCCTCATGCATCTCCTCATTGTCTTCATAATATGTTTATTTTTGAAAATTGTACATAGTCCTACTTATCTCTTCAATGTCACTTACCTGGTTTGTGTTTTCTACCTGTTCTGTAGGTGACGTTATGTTTTCTTGTTCTTTATCCTCTTCCTCTACATCTGCTAGTATCCAATTCTAACTCTTCCAGCCTTGTTATTAAGATATTGTTTTCACCCTGTGCGTCGTGTCTATCATAGTGTTTTGTCTCCTGATGATTTATTAAATTATCTGTGTATCGAGGATATTGTATCTGTCTGTTTGTTGGTTCTCCTTGTATCCTATTTTCGTTAGGTCTGTTATTTCCCCAGGGGTTTCTTCTTCAACCTTCTAGATTTTGATTGTTCCCTGCGACCTACTCTCTTATCTTTCGCAGCTGTGAAAGAAGCGCACATGCATTGCTTTTACATATTTTTTCTATATCTTGGACTTTCTCCTTAATTTGTTTTTTAATGTCTGATTTTGTCTTGATGTCATCAACAGACTTGAATAAATCTTCTCTGCGATTCTTGGCTTTAGCTCTTTACTTGGCACACACAGAAATATTGTGAAGAAAAAATATTAAGTGACTTAAATCAGATGTATACGGTCATATGAAAAATTTTACAGGCATTTTTTTCAAAATGATCCGAAAATGCCTTATGGTGAATATTAAGCGTCCAACACACATGCATCGCTACTTCGGCAGATTTAGTAAGACCGTGCTTATCCTGTAAGAAGCTAGATATGCCTGGAGTTTTTCTTGATTAGCTTTACTACTCAGAAGAAAGTTTTTATTTAACTAGTGATGAGCTGTTTCGCAGTCTCGCTTTAAATTTGTGCCTCTAAGTGCCACAATTTTGTTGCACATGGGGCAAACTGGAACGGCTGCAGGACTCTTTCAGGCAGCGTAAAACAATGTTGTTTTGTCCTATTTTCACTATTGACTTACGTTTTTGAAGATCCATGTCGATGCAAAAGTCGTTGTAAGTCTCGACTATGAAAAAACAAATTAAGAACAACTCCGTACGAGATCGCGTCAACTACTTGCGAAGTGACGATAAAATTTGTCTATTTTATTTAGATTCTTTATATACAAAATATACCGTCGCCCCGCGTCCGGCACCGCAAAGGAGTGGCTTCTGTGTCGAAGTGCATTTCGACGCACCACAAAGGAGCCGGTACCACGTGAAGTCGCTGCCGCCGTGTGCAGCCGGCCGAATGATAAAAATGTCGTTTCACGTCAAAGTTGCATAAATTGGCGTTAATCTTTCACTCGAATTACGAGCACAAAAGTTTCCAAACTGTCATTGGACAAGGATATGAAGAAAAATGGTAGGGGATCCATTGATCAGTCAGTGAGAAGTGATGGCCAAGTTTCTGTAGTGATGTGGATCGACAATCGCCCTGTTATCTTCATGTCCTGCAGAGAGGGAGTAAATCCAGTTGATAAATGACGCCGCTGGTGCAGGAAAGAAAAAAAGTACATTCAAGTGCACCTTTCCGCAATTGTAAGCATGTGCAATTCAGATACGAGAGGTGTTGACTTTCTCGACAGGTTGATCAGCTATTACAGAATAAGTGCCAGAACTAAGCAGTGGACTTTAAGAGAGATTCAGCACTTCATTGATTTCGCAATTTTTGCTTCATGGCTAGAATGCAGACGTGGTCAAGCTGCCTTGGGTTCATTGAGGAATGACGCTCTATACTGTCTCCAGTTAAGAGAAAAGTATGAGGACTATCTATGGCGTACACGTGAACTTGAAGTGATATCTGGTGATGATGATTTTGACTTAAAAAATCCAGTATCAAAGAGTTCAAAATATAGAGTTGATTACCCTCCTGATGCCCTTTGAACCAAAAATGTTCTACACCTCCCAGAATTTCCTCAACTGGTTACGAAAAATCGCTGTCGATTTCCAGGGTATTCAGCTAATAAGTCACGCAAAGATGTTCCACCTGCAAAGTTTTCCTTTGCCTGCAAGATACACGCAACTGCTTCAAGCTTTATCATGAGCTGTGAAGTCTAAATTAATTAAATTTGTTATCAGAAATATATGATTGTGATAGACCTACTGTATTCCGAATTTTTTCTAATCTACTTTTCTTTTGTTCAGTAGATATACCTTGGTACGACTTTGTAACGTATTTTTGTAGTGATTTAAAAAAATAATGCAGCTATAAAACTAAAACTATGTTCTTAATGAAATATGAGTTGTGGAACTTCATTACACCTTGAGACCTAACATCCCCTTTGGGGGACATCCCTTTGTAGGACTAGGAGCAATGAAGGATTTTATAAACATTTTTCGTGTGTTTCTAGTATTGCTAATAAGCAAATTATGGAAGAAAATATAAAAAATTTGTATAAAAATTTTCTCAGGACTGAGGAGTTTATCCCAGTCCAGCTCAATGTAGATTTTTTTTTTTTCAAACCCAGCACGTGGGCCAATGGGCCAGTGACATTACCCTGGTTATCTTTACTGTGTGCTAGCAGGGGAGAGACGAGGTTAGGTCTGTGTTTCGTTTTAGTAACACCAAGTTTACGTAAAAAGTACGCTGTGATGCGATTCGAACAGGTCTTGAGGAGAGAAAGTGGATCACCGAATAAAAATTATGGAACAGTGCCTACTGTTTAAAGAACTCGTATTGCTGTTCAGATCTTCGTGTCGGATAAAAAGAAAAGAAAGGCATTCATGCTGGTTAATATCTCTTAGTAGCTAAACAACATTTCGTACACACAATTTTTGTTTTGTTTCTGAACCAAAAGTTATTTGGGATGTTCAAGATAAAAGAGACTCCCACAACAACGACGGACCCCGGCATAATAGCCACAATAGGCCATGTGTACACCGCTGCAGCCCCTCTTGTCTTTTAGTTTTAGAACTCTCTTTGGGTCTTTCTGCGCAGATTTTGATCTACAACATAAACAAACGTTGTATTACTGTACTTGCCTTTTTAAGATGTAAGGGGTTCACCACCCTGCTGGACCAAATGTAATCTTGATGTAATGCTCACTTGCTAGAACGACAATTCACAGGCGCTGCCTGAGACATAAAATATCTTTGCCACTGTCAAAGTAGAGCTGCAATAGAGTCGCAGGTCAGAACCATAGAGTAAATATCTCTGGAGTGAGCATTGCGTTCTGCGCATGTTGTCAACATTAAACCAGAATTGTCACGTGATCTCGGGACTCCGCTGTGCGTGTGTGCTTTCTGTAGCGTTTGAAGTTTATAATACCAAGAGTTGTTGTTGTGTTTCACCGTTTGTTGATAGTGTAATAGCGATGGGGAATTACTGTTGTTGCTACGGATGCAAAGAAAAATATGTGAAAGGAGGGATAGTAACTTTTCTTGGGTACATTCCATATAGCTCTAATTATAGTTTTCATTTTAGTAAGAGACGTTTAAAAATTAGTAAGTGACGTTTAAAAATTTCGAGATGCATTATAATTAAGACTTGATTCTGTAGACCTATTTTTCTACGATTTTATGACTATATAATAGATATTATGGCTCGTACAAAAGCTCACAAACAATCGCTTCCTCTTGTAAATTTTCTAGTGGAACAGGAAAGGGAAAGGTTAGTTGTTTCAGTAAATACTATCCTCCATGCATTTATCAGTGACTTGTCAATTACGTATATAGATTACTCAGTCTACTATTTATTTAATGAACTGGGAGCAAGTACTTAAAATGCGTTCAATAAATACCTCACAGTGCCACCAGTAAGATAAATTGTGCTTTAGGTCGCAAAAACGAGAAAATAAATACGCAGAAATACAAGAAAAAAGGACGAATTAGCAGGAATATAATCGCTAATGTGTGGTAAATTCGTGCAAAAGTACTAACGTACTGTCAAGTCGTTTTGCAGGACTATCACTGCAAAAATGTACTTCAGGCTCTGTAGTATTATAAAGTGCGGTATCATACCAAAAACTACCAAAAATCGAGAGCATCTTAACTATGACACCTATCGCAAAGAAGCTGAATGTAATATCACTTGCCCTTAAAATTACGTAGCTGGTTTATTCCCGGTATCAAATGGATACTGTTAAAATGTCTGCGCAACATATATAAATAATCCACGACACGTACGAAAAGAATCCGTCTGTACTAGGGATGTAGTGACATTCTATGTGGTGTCACCGCCAGACACCACACTTGCTAGGTGGTAGACTTTAAATCGGCCGCGGTCCGTTAGTATACGTCGGACCCGCGTGTCGCCAATGTCAGTGATTGCAGACCGAGCGCCGCCACACGGCAGGTCTAGAGAGACTTCCTAGCACTCGCCCCAGTTGTACAGCCGACTTTGCTAGCGATGGTTCACTGACACATTACGCTCTCATTTGCCGAGACGATAGTTAGCATAGCCTTCAGCTACGTCATTTGCTACGACCTAGCAAGGCGCCATTATCAATTGCTATTTATTTTGTGATGCATGTACCGTCAGACCGATGTTCACCAATTATGGATTAAAGTTAAGTATTCCAGCAGCTATGTACCTTTTTTACTAGACTCAACTCCTTTAACTGTTCCAGACCTCACGCCAGCCTGCGTGAGCTTAAACGCATGCCTTTCGGCTACCTCCTAGTGGCTTGGCTCTCTTGCCAAGTCACATCATTCTAAATATACAGGGCGGTATACGAACAAACACACGACGTCCCAAGATCACGTGACCAGGCCGGCAACGTATGTTGACAACACAAAATCTGTTCTGCGCATGAGTGTGCTCACTCCAGAGATATTCACTCTATGGTCAGAGCAGTGTCTGCGGCAGTCGCATTCGCTCGCTGCTACAATGTAGTTGTAGTCTGTCGCTGGAACAGAGCAGTTCATAGTTAGTAGTTGATACAGTCACAGTGCAGAACAAATTGTAAAATTTTATTATGTGAAACTGAATAATAATTGTCATCAGCCGCAGAGCTAAATGATACCATGGAATGAGTGATGATGAACAAATGAATAATTGTTAGTATAATGAAAATCAACAGTGTAATAAAGTCAACCATCTACTGTAAGGTATTTTTTTATTTTTATTGGAATGCTCGTAGTTAAGTCACTTGTCTGAGATGTTTACATGAATTTGTTTCAATCTTTTCTATTGTGATTCGTTAGCACCAGTTGACCCAGATTTGTAATATATTCAATTTTGATTGTGGATCTTTATCAATAACGTAAAAAGTTTTCAGAATATAATTGTTTTACCAGTCAACTATAAAATTATAATTTCCCCTTAAGTCATTGCCAGTCCCGATCTAGTCATTTATCTAAATTAAAATATCCCGGAATTGTTGTCAGATCATAGTCAAGTGCTCTTTAGTAAACGGACGACCAGCTGTCCAGCTGTGTACGTAAGTAAAGTCAGTTTTTCTAGTAATTCAGATCTCAGACAAATGTTATCCAGTATTAGCAGACAGGCCAGCGTTGCACTAAGCTGTGCCATTTACGAGCGCATGTGCAGACAGCGTTATCCGGTGACACCAAGGAAAGAATTTTTCATTTTATTTCTCATGGACAGATACAGGTTGACGTCATAGGGTCATGGCGTAGCGCTGCTTACGTCAAAATTTATCGGTTTTTCATGAGTTAAGATTTATCTGTTTTCATACGTCAGAATTTAATTATCCAAGTTTAATTATTTTTATTTTTATTCGGGAAGGCTTATTTTTTTTTATTTATATGGGAAGGTTACAAAGAGCTTTCGGATGCACATAAAAGAGATACGTCGTTCCATTAAAGAAAACCAACATGATTCAGTACCTTTGTTGACACGGATGTTAAGAATGCTCACATCACAAAATTACGTTCCTCTCTGCATACTATCATTTCCCGTGAATTTCGTTTCGATGTCTCTAATCGTTCACGAAATAAAAAGTGTCACATGTTACCCGACCCACTTCATTCACAAACATACACACTCACCCACACACACAGTGCCAGATAGAGAGAGAGAGAGAGAGATTATTACGCTTCATACAATTTAAAACTTAAAAATAAAGATGGACCTTGGAAAAATAGTACTATTATCGGCGATGAGTACGAGTACCTGCACTTGTTCTTCGCGTACTATTAGATAGTAAAACTGGCATCTAATAGAGGTAAACCGTTTTCGTGAAATTATTTACCACAGTTATTGATATATATATAATCTTTAAAATATATACCCTTAGACAATGTGTCTAATAGTGTATTTTAAATACAACACTATGCCATCTTCGGCACTGTATAACATTAAAACACTTGATAATTGCACTTTAAAGCCGAAATCATGAGCGTGGAAATGTAACACTGCAAATAATATATATATATATATATATATATATATATATATATATATATATATATATATATATATATTACAGGGTGGTCCATTGATCGTGACCGGGCCAAATATCTCACGAAATAAGCATAAAACGAAAAA
The DNA here is from genome assembly GCF_023864345.2 of Schistocerca serialis cubense. NCBI lineage: Eukaryota > Metazoa > Arthropoda > Insecta > Orthoptera > Acrididae > Schistocerca > Schistocerca serialis. The sequence goes on along the minus strand of NC_064642.1, from coordinate 626,213,651 downwards.
ATTACAAAGAACGAACTTGTCTAGCTTGAAGGGGCAAACCAGATGGCGCTATGGCTGGCCCGCTAGATGGCGTTGCCATAGGTGAAACGGATATCAACTGCGTTTTTCAAATAGGAGCCCCCATTCTTATTACATATTCGTGTAGTACATAAAGATGTTTTAGATGGACCACTTTTGTCGCTTTGTGATAATGGCGCTGTAATAGTCACAAACGTATAAGTACGTGGTATCACGTAACATTCCACCAGTGCGGACGGTATTTGCTTCATGATACATTACCCATGTTAAAATGGACCTTATACGAATCCAACACCACTCCAGATGTGGTCCTTGCCTCTCCTAACCTCCTTGGGTGCATCACCGCAGATGTCCTTGACCTCATTGGAAGTGACCATGCTCCTGTTCTCCTCATTAATAGTCGCCATCCCCGCAACGCTCTTCGCCCCGACATCCCTCCTAACCTTGTCCATGATTACTCCAGTGCCAACTGGGATGCCTACCGGGACTCCATTCACACCTTACCCTCCAATCTCCTGATGACATCTCTCGCACTGCTGCCTGCCTGCACCAGACCCTGTCTGACGCCGTCGCCACCCATATCCACACCAAAGCCATCCACCCTCACCGCCCTCCCCCCCCCCCTGCCTCCACAGGCCGTCCTTCTCCTTCGAGAGCCCCGCCGCCTCTGCCGCTCTTTTCTCCGCACTCGTGACCTGGATACACTTACCCACCACCGGCAATTACAACGACACCTCTGCAACCTGCTTACTGCGAAGAAACGCCGTGCCTGGCGCCAGACATGTACACAGCCCAACACCACGCTCCCCATAAACTCTTCCAAGTATTGGTCTGCTTTCCACCGCCTTACTGGGAACCGCCCCCCCCCCCCCCCCCAGTACCCTCTCCTCCTTGATGACCGTCCCTTTCCTGACAACCTCAGTAAGGCCAACCACTTTGCCACTCACCTCTCAGATGTTTTTTCCATCCCAGATGATCCCCACTTTGATTATTCCCTCTTCCCTGACGTCATGGACCATATGAATACCTCTGTTCCTCCCCTTGCCCTAGCTTCCAGTACTTGGCCCACACACCACCATCTGAACGTAACACTCCCATCACTACACAGGACATCAGCCTAAACGCACTAAACGCAACACTGCTCCCAACCACGACTGCATTACCCACCGCCACCCCAAACACTGCCCTCCCTCCTTCCTTCCAGTCCTTGCCACCCTCTACATTGTCATCCTTGCCACTGGCTTCTATCCCAACCTGTGGAAAACCTCCCGTATCCTGATGTTCACCAAACCCAACAAGCCTCCATCTGATGCCCCTTCCTATCATCCTATCTGTCTCACATCAGTGTTCAGCAAGCTCTTGGAATCCATCCTTTCCCGGCGCATCCATCACCACCTCCACCTGACACCCAATGTGGCTTTCGACCTTCCTTCTCTGCCGATGACCAACTCCTCCACCTCACTCATCTCCTCTCCCTCCAGCTTAACTCCCATCGCTCCACCATCTTTGTCTCCCTCGACCTCAAAAAGGCCTAAGACCGTGTCTGGCATCCTGTTCTCCTGTTTAAACTCCAAACCTACGCCCTTCCTGTCAACTACATCTGTCTGATGGCCTCCTTCCTCTCCCACCACCCCATCCATAATGCCAATACCCACACCTTCTACACCTCTGCAGGTGTGCCCCAGGGCTCTGTCCTCTCCCCTCTCCTCTACCTCCTGTACACAGCAAATATGCCCCAACCCCCCCCCCCCCCCTCCAGTACACCTCTTGCAATATCCCAATGACACTGCATTCCTCGCCCTCGCTCCTACACTCCAACAGTCCCAACGCCTTCTCCAGATGCATCTTGGCCTTTTTGCCACATGGTGTAACCAGTGGCTCCTGAAAATCAATCGTTCCAAGACCCAGGCAATCGTTGTAGGTGGTACCACTAAATCCTTTCAGCTCCTGGATTTCTCCCTTACCATCTGCGCCTGTCCTGTCCACCTCACTCCCACCCTCACCTACCTTGGCCTCACCATTGACCGTCACCTCACCCGGATACCTCATTTCCGCTCCATCCAATACACAGCCCTCAACCGCCTCCGACTCCTCAAACTCCTATCTGGCCAGACATGGGGGTTGCACCCCTCTACCATCCTCCACACCTAAAAATTCTTAATCCGTCTCATCCTCAGTTATGCCTGCCCTCCTGGATCTCTGCCTACCCCCTCCCCAATTCTATAAGTCCCTCCAGAGCCTTGAGCGTCATGCCCTCCGCCTCGCCTTCTGTATACGCCTCCTGTCCCCCACGCGGATCTTCTATGACCTCATTCCCCTCCCCCATCTGCTCCTATTCCTCGAACATATCTGCATAATCTACACCTCCCACTGCCTTGATCCCCCTCACCGCCTGGTTGCTCCTCTCCTCTCTGATCCCCGCCCCCTGCCACGTCTTCACTGTTGTGTCCCCCCAACCCTCCATCTCTACACCCTTCATCTCCTTTCCCAAGGTGGCTTCCATCAACTCCCCCTCCCGGATGATGCTCTCTCTCCCTCCATTTATCCCTCCTATGAACTCTGATCCTCACCCCCTGTCATATCCTCCATCCTTTTCTTGGGCTCCCTCTGCCCCCCTTCCATCCTCTTTTTTCCCCACCTACCCTCTCTCTGCCCCCCTTCTGTCCCCTGAGTCCTTTTGCATTACCCTCCTCTGCCTTTCCCCATTCCCTCTGCCCTGCCCCTCCCCCCCCCCCCCTTATGAGTCCTCTCCCTCCTTTGGTTCCCCCCCTTCGTTTTTCCTCTTCTCCCTCCTTGTTTTCCCCCGCATCTGTCCAGGTCCATCCCCCCATCTGCCCTAGGCTATGGTGTATCTTCTTTGTGCCGACATTTTAGTGCAATGTTTACAGTGAGTGTTCAGTGTTGTGTGTCTTTTCCGCAGTGTTGCGAACGGCCATCATACTGTCACTGGGTGTGATTTTATATTTCTTGCGAACAGAAACCAGACTGTCGCCTTGTTTTTTAATTGTGTGTCTACTATGTTACCTGTCTGCATCCAGTGTATTTTATTCGCTTTGCCAACCCTTTGCTTTATGTTTTAACTTTCCACAATTTTCCGCCGTTTTACAATTTAAGCCCTCGTTTTATCGCCTGCTTTTATTGTTTCTTAACTTCTTCTTACGTTTTAAAAAGTCTGTAGGCTGCAGAGCAGCGTAATAAGCTGCTGCCAGCCCGCCCCCTTCGGGGGGAATCGAAATACAATAAAGGAAAAAAAGGACCTTTTACCAATTGCGGAAAAGGTCGATATGGTGTTGATGTGTGGCTATTGTGATCAAAATGCCCAACGGGTGTGTGCTGTGTATGCTGCTCGGTATCCTGGACGACATCATCCAACTGTCCGGACCGTTTGCCCGATAGTTACGTTATTTAAGGAAACAGGGAGTGTTCAGCCACATGTGAAACGTCAGGCCGGCCGGTGTGGCCGAGCGGTTCTAAGCGCTTCAGTCTGGAACCGCGCGACCACTACGGTCGCAAGTTCGAATCCTGCCTCGGTCATGGATGTGTGTGATGTCCTTAGGTTGGTTAGGTTTAAGTAGTTCTAAGTTCTAGGGGACTGATGACCTCAAATTTTAAATCCCATAGTGCCCAGAACTATTTGAACCATTTTTTGTGAAACGTCAACCATGACCTGCAGCAAATGATGATGCCCAAGTAGGTGTTTTAGCTGCTGTCGCGGCTAGTCCGCACATCAGCAGCAGACACATTGCGCGAGAATCGGGAATCTGAAAAACGTCGGTGTTGAGAATGCTACATTAACATCGATTGCACCCGTAACATATTTCTATGCAGCAGGATCGCATGGTGACGACTTTGAACGTCGTATACAGTTCTGCCACTGGGCACAAGAGAAATTACGGGACGATGACAGATTTTTTGCACGCGTTCTATTTAGCGGCGAAGTGTCATTCGCCAACAGCGGTAACGTAATATGCACTATTGGGCAACGGAAAATCCACGATGGCTGCGATAAGTGGAACATCAGCGACCTTTTCGGGTTAATGTATGGTGCGGCATTATGGGAGGAAGGATAATTGGCCCCCATTTTATCAATGTCAATCTAAATGGCGCAATGTATGCTGATTTCCTACGTAATGTTCTACCCATGTTACTACAAGATGTATCATTGCATGACAGAATGGCGATGTACTTCCAACATGACGGATGTCCGGCACATAGCACACGTGCGGTTGAAGCAGTACTGAATAGCATATTTCATGACAGGTGGAGTGCTCGTCGATCTGACGTCCCCGGATTTCTTTCTGTGGGAAAAGTTGAAGAATATTTGCTATCGTGATCTACTGACAACGCCTGACAACATGCATCAGCGCATTGTCAATGCATGTGCAAACATTACAGAAGGTGAACTACTCGCTGTTGAGAGGAATGTTGTTACAAGTATTGCCAAATGCTTTGAGGTTGGCGGACATCATTTTGAGCATTTATTGCATTGATGTGGTATTTACAGGTAATCACGCTGCAACAGCATGCGTTCTCAGAAACGATGAGTTCACAAAGATACATGTATCACATTGTGACAACCGAAATAAAATGTTCACACGTACCTACGTTCTGTATTTTAATTTAAAAAACCTATTTGTTACCAACTGTTAGTCTAAACTTGTGAGCCATATGTTTGTGACTATTACAGCGCCATCTATCACAAAGCTCAAAAAGTGGTTCAGCTAAAATATTCATATTTCGTTACGTACTACACGAATATGTAATAAAAAATGAGGGTTCCTATTTAAAAAAACGCAGTTGATATCTGTTTGACCTATTTCAGAGCCATCTAGCGGGCCAACCATAGCGCCATCTGGTTTCCCCCTTCATGCTAGACAAGTTTCGTTCTTTGTAGTTTCTTCGTTCGACGCTTATTTCGTGAAATATGTGGCTCAGTCGCTTCAATGGACCACCCTATATATATATATATATATATATATATATATATATATATATATATATATATATACACTCCTGGAAATGGAAAAAAGAACACATTGACACCGGTGTGTCAGACCCACCATACTTGCTCCGGACACTGCGAGAGGGCTGTACAAGCAATGATCACACGCACGGCACAGCGGACACACCAGGAACCGCGGTGTTGGCCGTCGAATGGCGCTAGCTGCGCAGCATTTGTGCACCGCCGCCGTCAGTGTCAGCCAGTTTGCCGTGGCATACGGAGCTCCATCGCAGTCTTTAACACTGGTAGCATGCCGCGACAGCGTGGACGTGAACCGTATGTGCAGTTGACGGACTTTGAGCGAGGGCGTATAGTGGGCATGCGGGAGGCCGGGTGGACGTACCGCCGAATTGCTCAACACGTGGGGCGTGAGGTCTCCACAGTACATCGATGTTGTCGCCAGTGGTCGGCGGAAGGTGCACGTGCCCGTCGACCTGGGACCGGACCGCAGCGACGCACGGATGCACGCCAAGACCGTAGGATCCTACGCAGTGCCGTAGGGGACCGCACCGCCACTTCCCAGCAAATTAGGGACACTGTTGCTCCTGGGGTATCGGCGAGGACCATTCGCAACCGTCTCCATGAAGCTGGGCTACGGTCCCGCACACCGTTAGGCCGTCTTCCGCTCACGCCCCAACATCGTGCAGCCCGCCTCCAGTGGTGTCGCGACAGGCGTGAATGGAGGGACGAATGGAGACGTGTCGTCTTCAGCGATGAGAGTCGCTTCTGCCTTGGTACCAATGATGGTCGTATGCGTGTTTGGCGCCGTGCAGGTGAGCGCCACAATCAGGACTGCATACGACCGAGGCACACAGGGCCAACACCCGGCATCATGGTGTGGGGAGCGATCTCCTACACTGGCCGTACACCACTGGTGATCGTCGAGGGGACACTGAATAGTGCACAGTACATCCAAACCGTCATCGAACCCATCGTTCTACCATTCCTAGACCGGCAAGGGAACTTGCTGTTCCAACAGGACAATGCACGTCCGCATGTATCCCGTGCCACCCAACGTGCTCTAGAAGGTGTAAGTCAACTACCCTGGCCAGCAAGACCTCCGGATCTGTCCCCCATTGAGCATGTTTGGGACTGGATGAAGCGTCGTCTCACGCGGTCTGCACGTCCAGCACGAACGCTGGTCCAACTGAGGCGCCAGGTGGAAATGGCATGGCAAGCCGTTCCACAGGACTACATCCAGCATCTCTACGATCGTCTCCATGGGAGAATAGCAGCCTTCATTGCTGCGAAAGGTGGATATACACTGTACTAGTGCCGACATTGTGCATGCTCTGTTGCCTGTGTCTATGTGCCTGTGGTTCTGTCAGTGTGATCATGTGATGTATCTGACCCCAGGAATGTGTCAATAAAGTTTCCCCTTCCTGGGACAATGAATTCACGGTGTTCTTATTTCAATTTCCAGGAGTGTATATATATACTCGTTACACCCTGTATGTGAGACAACATGCTTTAGAGTTCCAGTAACTGTTTTATCATCAAAGATATCAGTTCATGCTTATCGTTTTCAGTGATTTAGGTTCTGACAACTGCTCCCTCCCATACACACACTCTCTCTCTTTCTCTCTCGCTCTCTCTCTCTCTCTCTCTCTCTCTCTCTCTCTCTCTCTGTCTCCCCTTCCTTACTTAACGGATATTTAAGATACTCAAAGTGGTATGAACTAGTATTGCCACTGTGAACCAAATGCTGTAACTTTTCTTCAGCTAAAATTGTTCTGTTATCATAACAGTACGGTGGTTTCGAGGGTCTGAGCACACTGATTTCTGACCTGTCGCCCCAATCACCTCCAGCGGTCATTCTTATTAATGATTAATGACGCCCGTCCTTCCTCTTTCTGCTCCACCCCACCACCATATTCAGTGTCAATTTTCCTACGGGTTCTCTAAAGGTCAGGAATGCCGCACCAATGACAATCCAAGAAAGCTGCTGACAATGGGTACCTCTGAACGGTCATGTCAGACCAATGCAAAAACTGCAGTAAATCCAAGTGAGACACCTTGTTTTAAACAGTGAAATATTGCACGGTCTATTTATTTAAACTACACATTACACCCTTTAAGGGCATGTGTGTAATAGAATTTAATTGTCAGAAAGTCTCAAGCACACTGTACACTGCTGGCCACAGGGGGGCCTTACAATTACTTTTTTATACTATGACACTGTAGCAAGAGGGCTTCTCGCACATCACTTATGGCGCATCTTATGCAGGTGATGTGTACATCATGTCTGCCGCATGTGCGCCACCAGCCAGAGGACCACAATCTCCATCTGCTTACCTGTGCCTTGTCTTGTTATAACACATTTGCCTCTTACCCATCACGTAAATTTTGATCCTAAAAGTTTGTAAAGATGCGATGTCGTTGTATCTCAGTCAGTAAGGTAATTTATTCTTAAACAGAGGTTTATGCAAAACAGAGCAGCCCCATTAGTACCCCCAACTGTGTAAGCTATAATGATTGCACATTTTGACGTTCACACTTAGAAATGATGTTTGTGAAAGCTGCTTGAAATACCAAGTAAAAATGGTACCAGTTGTCTAGGAAACAAATAATGGTCAATTTCATTCAAATTAAAGCACTCTTCTGTAAGTTTTTATAAATTTCAAAACCTGTTTACACGCATTTTTGGGTTCAAGCCACATGAAACAGTTATGAGCATTACCACTCTTTCTCACCAAATCTATAGTCTTCCAGTTGCTGCATCGCGACAAATTTGGGAATAATTTCTCCCAATATTTAAACCAATAGGGTCTAGTAGACTTCATGAAAGCACCAACATCTTGCAGTCATCATTCTCCTTTAGCAGTCACTTAATGGATGATTTTTAAGTACTGAAAGTTTCTTCAGTATTCAGAACATGTAACACACATTCATTGACATTACTTACATTTCTATTGTATTGTATGGAACTGGAGACCTAGAAACGACGGAGAGGCTTCGTCCCCGCCGTAGCCTCAGTGGTTCACAACCCCACAACAGGCTACAGCAGTCCACTCACCCCCACCGTCGCCCACACCGAACCCGGGGTTCTTGTGCGGTTCGCCCCCCCCCCCCCCCCCTCCGGGAAAGTCTCACGCCAGACAAGTGTAACCCCAGTGTTTGCGTGGTAGAGTAATTATAGTGTATACGCGTAGATCGCCGACATCTTGTAACTGAGGTGGAATAACGGGAACCAGCCCGCACTATCACTCCGTATGTATCAGATATGCTGTCAAGTATCATAGCTTTATCCATTTTTTAGGAGTATATGAGGTAACAACAACAGCAATAGCGATGAAATAGCTGTAGAACCCAGTGTGTGTTACTATTATGCCTGAAGCTGAAATAGTATACCAGTAGATTTATTTGTGTTTTTAAAGTTGCGTGCCCTCATGCAAACGATATTTGTTAACAATAGCTGGTAAAGCATTTTCCCAGTCACATAAGAACTCTCAAAGGGTGAAGCATGCAGCAGTACAATTTAGTATCAGCACCAAAAACAACAGTCACGTAATTATTAGCTTTGGTGTTATCGATATTTCTTCATTCGGGTGGGACAAATCCATCACAGTTATCTGAGGTCAAAATAATACTCTTCAACTAAACATTCATTTTAAATGGCAGTGAGACTAAACAAATTAAGTGTGGAAATAACGTCCAATTGTGACGGTTTTCAAAAACCTTTGATGTAGTGATACAAAAGTGACATTAGCCTTGGATGAGTGGGTTCATCAGTTTGATACTTCAGTGAAAATTACCACTGTGTTCAGCAGGAATGCTCAGAGTAGATTATGCCATCTCTGCAGGGGACGGGGACTACCCACGCTCCCCCCCCCCCCCCCCCTTCTCTCTCTCTCTCTCTCTCTCTCTCTCTCTCTATGTGGTCTTCTGTCCAGAGACTGGTCTGATGCAGCTCGTTACGCCACTCTGTTCTGTGCAAGCTTCTTCATCTCCAAGTAACTATTGCACACCCTACATCCTTCTGAGTCTGCTTAGTGTATTCAACTCATGGTCCCCCTCTACGATTTTTATCCTCCACGCTGTCGTCCATTACCAAATTGGTGATCCTTTGATGTATCAGAACATGTCCTACCAACTGGTCCCTTCTTCTAGTCAAGTAGTGCTACAAATTCATCTTCTCCCCAATTCTATTCAGTACCTCGTCATTAGTTACGTGATCTGCCCGTCTAATCTTCAGCATTCTTCTGTAACACCACATTCCGAAAGCTTTTATTTTCTTCTTGTCTACACAGTTTGTCGTCCACGTTTCACTTGCATACATGGCTACACTCCATACAAACACTTTCAGAAAATTCCTAGTACTTAAATCTATACTCGATGTTAACAAATTTCTCTTCTTCAGAAATGCTTTCCTTGCCATAGCCACTCTACATTTTATATCCTCTCTACTTCAACCATCATCAGTTATTTTGCTCCTTAAATAGTAAAACACATCTCCTTCGTTAAGTGTCTCATTTCCTAATCTAATTCCCTCAACATGTAATTCGAATACATCCCATTACCCTCGTTTTGCTTTTGTTGATGTTCATCTTATATTCTCCTTTCAAGACACCGTCCATTCCGTTCAGCTGATCTTCCAGGTCCTTTGCGGTCTACGACAGATATACAACGTCGTCGGCAAACCTTAAAGTTTTTATTTCTTCTCCCTGGATTTTAATTCCAAGTTTTTCTTTTGTTTCATTTACTGCTAGCTCAATATACAGATTGAATAACATCGGGGATAGGCTACAACTCTGTCTCACTCCTTTTCAACCACTGCTTCCCTTTCATGCCTCTCGACTCTTATAACTGCCTCCTGGTTTCTGTACAAATTGTAAATAGTCTTTCGCTCCCTGTATTTGACCCCTGTCACCTTCAGAATTTGAAAGACAGTACTCCAGTCAACATTGTCAAAAGCCTTCTCTAAGTCTAGAAATGCTAGAAACATAGGTTTGCCTTTCCTTAACCTATCTTCTGAGATAAGTCGTAGGTTCAGTATTGCCTCGCGTGTTACAACATTTCTACGGAATCCAAATTTATCTTCCCCGAGGTCAGCTTCTGACAGTTTTTCCATTCGTTTGTAAGGAATTCATGTTGTTATTTTGCAACCATGACTTATTAAACTGATAGTTCGGTAATTTTCACACCTGTCAACACTTGCTGTTTTGGGATTGGAATTATTGTATTCTTCTTGAAGTCTGAAGGTGTTTCGCCTGTCTCATACATCTTGCTCACCAGATGGAAGACTTTTGTCATGGCTCTCCCAAGGCTATCAGTAGTTCTAAAGGAATGTTGTCTACTCCCGGAGCTTTGTTTCGACTTAGATCTTTCATGTGCTTTGTCAAATTCTTCAAGAAATGTTCAAATGTTTGTGAAATCTTATGGGACTTCACTGCTAAGGTCATCAGTCCCTAAGCGTACACATTACTTAACCTAAATTATCCTAAGGACAAACACACCCATGCCCGAGGGAGGACGCGGACCTCCGCCGGGATCAGCCGCACAGTCTATGACTGCAGCGCCTCTGACCGCTCGGCTAATCCCGCGCGGCTCAAATTCTTCACGCAGTGTAATATCTCCCATTTCATCCTCATCTACGTCCTCTTCCATTTCCATAATATTGCCCTCAGGTCCTTCCCCCTTGTATAGACCCTCTCTCTATTTACTCCTTCCACCTTCCTGCTTTTCCTTCTTTGCTTAGGACTGGTTTCCCAACTGAGCTCTTGATATTCATACAGGTGGTTCTCTTTTCTCCAAAGGTCTCTTTAATTTTCCTGTAAGGAGTATCTATCTTACCCCTAATGATATACGCTTCTACATCCTTACATCTGTCCTCCAACCATCGCTGCTTAGCCTGTCTATCTCATTTTTGAGACGTTTGTATTCTTTTTTGCCCGCTTCATTTACTGCATTTTTACATCTTCTCCTTTCATCAATTAAATTCAATATTTCTTCTGTTACCCAAGGATTTCTACTACCCCTCGTCTTTTTACCTACTTGATCCTCTGCTGCCTTCACTATTTCATCTCAAAGCTACCCATTCTTCTTCTATTGTATTTCTTTCCGTTGTTTTTGTCAATTGTTTCCTGATGCTCTCTCTGAAACTCTCTAGAACCTCTGGTTCTTTCAGTTTATCCAGCTCCCATCTACTTAAATTCGTACCTTTTTGCAGTTTCTTTAGTTTTAATCTACAGTTCATAACCAATAAATTGTGGTCAGGGTCCACAGCTGCTCCTGGAAATGTCTTACAATTTAAAACCTCGTTCCTAAATTTCTGTCTGACCATTATATAACCTATCTGAAACCTTCCAGTGTCTCCAGGCCTCTTCCACGGATAAAACCTTCATTCATGATTCTTAAACCAAGTGTTAGCTATGATTAAGTTATGCTGTGTGCAGGCGGCTTCCTCTTTCTGTCCTTTCCTCCATTCCATATTAACCTACTACTTTTCCTTCTCTTCCTTTTCCTACTACCGATTTCCAGTCCCCCATGACTTAAATTTGCGTCTCCCTTCACTATCTGAATTATTTCTTTTATCTCATCATACTTTTCTTCAATCTCTTCGACATCTACCTCCCGCCTCCCATCTCGAAAGTTTCATTCGAGAATGGTACTCTGTAAAGGGCTTCAATTAATGTAAGAAGCGGTAGTAATCAATGGGAATCCCCTTTACGAGTAGACCACTCATCAATCTGTAACCACTGCCTTTGCCGGCTGAGACGTAGAAATGCTTGTAGAATTTTACCCTGAGCAGGATGTCATAGGAGTTGTTCACTAACAATGTTACAGAATACAAGGCGAACACTTTTTGTATTGAGGGGCACCGAGTATGGTGATCTTTCTCTGCTGTTACCCGTTTTCTTAAAACTTATGATCCACTGCAAAACTACGTTCTGAGCGCAGAGAGTTACAGTGAAAGTTTAGTTTCCGTTCGGCGGCGCCAACTTTTATATGCAGTTTCGATTTCCAAAGGCGAGCGAGTTTTGATTAGCCCAGACAGGCGCCATTATTTTGCGGCAGTTTCAAGTTGAATTAGGTAGCTAATGGCTATCAGAGTCGTAGAAAGTGATCTGGCGAGCTTGTTAACGCCGTAAAAAAATTGAATTACTTCCGTGGTACTGACGTGTTTGATTTTTTGTGTCTCTTCCAGTGTTGTACTTCTGAATCATTATACAGGGACTTCAGTTTGTAGAGATGCCGAGAATACACGATGAACCGGCTTGGACGTTGAATGGTGACTGCTGCTTCAATTGTGGAAGCAGGATCCTATCGAAGGAAAATAAGATTGCTATATGGCTTTGATCAGTGATGAAAGATTGTTACGAAACTCTTCAATGGCATCCACGCAAGGACGGCGACTCTTATCACAATTATTTTGGAAACATAGGAGCCGGCCGGAGTGGCTGAGCGGTTCTAGGCGCTACAGTCTGGAACCGCGGGACCGCTACGGTCGCAGGTTCGAATCCTGCCTCGGGCATGGATGTGTGTGATGTCCTTAGGTTAGTTAGGTTTAAGTAGTTCTAAGTTCTAAAGGACTGATGACCACAGCAGTTGAGTCCCATAGTGCTCAGAGCCATTTGAACCATTTGAAACATAGGAGCGCAAGAAGTAGAATTGCGTACCTCGATTAAAGTGTGCTTCGCTAATGGTGCCGTAGCTTTGTCGAGCAGATAAGAGAAAACGCGGAACGTTAATGTCAGTTCTGGCGCCTGCCATTTTTATGATCTTCCAGAGGCTTCGCTGCTGGTCCAAACTTTCTCACTGGTCAGCTCGGAAACCAACTGCTTAGGATGTCGCTGCACTACTATCGGTACTCACACGTACTCATCCACCGCACTGAACGCGTTGAATTACCTTCGTATGTCTCATTTTTTTTATATCTTCCCCCAAAGATCTGTTAAGGATTCAAAGAAAAATTTTAGCAGGCTGCATTCTATAAGCTCTTTTCGTCTCACAGTTTGTATTCTGTACAGCGAGATTTAATCTGTCATCTTTTTGAGTATGGGGCCGATTTGGTGGGTGATAGTGCCCAGACGTACGGATAACATAACAGTTTCGCATCCTGTGAGGCCTAAATTTGAATAATAATCATTTTGCAGAGGTGGCAACAGAATTTTTTTATGGTCACCATGCTAGTGCGGTCGCAGAAGGGCTCCACTGCTTAGTCATTAGTTTTTGTCATAACGACAGTATCTGCAGACATTTCAATTATGTAGTGGATATTAGAAGTGTGACAGTTGTCAACAGGAACATTTAGGAACTGACTATTAGTTTCCTTACCTGTTCATGCTCATAAGAAGCTGACACCATGATGGTATACCTTATATATTGCAAGCCGTGGGATCGCGTCCTGCCTCAGGCAAAGCTGTGGGGGTAAATGCTCCCTTACTATGTATGGGCTAATCGCTGACTTGACAGAGCTATACAGATGAGGAGCTGACAGAAACCGCTCTGAGACAAGTAGTGACATAGTACTTTACTCATTTTATTGAGTTGACAGATATTTTTGTATCAAGTTCAGGGATAAAATCGTCTGATCGTCTCCCCAAAAGTATTGGAGTATGGTATGAAAGCTTTCACGACCTGATGACATATCTTCTGGTAAACCTTCCGGGATGTAAGGTCGTGGTCCGTGAAACTCTTCAGCTCCTAACGTTTCGCCCAGAGCTGCGCTGGACATCTTCAGAGGGGTGTTTCTCCTCCAGTGAGTCTTGCCGGCAAGACTCACCGGAGAAGAAACACCCCTCTGAAGATGTCCAGCGCAGCTCTGGGCGAAACGTTAGGAGCTGAAGAGTTTCATGGACCACGACCTTACATCCCGGAAGGTTTACCAGAAGATATTGGAGTATGCATTCCATAGATTTTGTTTGTAGCAGCACTACGTAATTATGTCCTTACTTAAATACGTCTGTTCACTCTTCACATGCACTGATCGTGAAAAGTATTTAAACACCTAGATATTTCAGCCCTTGACCTTATTTCAGAGACGTATCACGGTGCTAAGAAGAACGTGAACCGTAGATCCTACAACTGTAGTACTTGGTTTGGTAAAGAAGCACGAAACACACTGAAATATAAACTTTGTCGTCAAATAAAAAAAAAGATTACAGTCGTCCATTTTAGATGTGCACCAACTATTCGGGTAGTTATTACATTTTTTACAGTATATCTTTTTAACAGTTAAAGTGTTTTCGTATACACCTATACCCATCAAGGCACCTAGCGGGATGAGACGGTGAGTATCCAATTCCAAGTTAAGTTGTTTGCAGCCCCAAGAAACCAAATGCTACATGGTTAGAATTACTGTACATGTGTGGTAAGGAATTCTGTACTCATTTTGCGCCACACTGTGGCTCCCAGAGATACTGAACACAATTTTACCATTTAAAACAACTTTTTTCCGAAGTCTTCAGTCTGCTTTCGATTTGCTTCACTAATATAGCTTTTCTTTGTGATTGCTGTTTTTTGAGGGTTGGCCGTGGTCGACGACGTATTTTTGAGTCTGACGTTCTGCGTTCTGTTTACTGTGTGGGACATTCTCATAGATTATAAAGGTGACTGTATCATTCTCCGAGGTTAAATGATTTAAAAAGGTAAATATAGCACATGACTTACTAGCTCAGCTAGCTCAAACAGATGAAGCAATTTTCTAGCTGCACAATGGTCGGAATGACTCCGTGATCTCCAGTAATGTCACGTGCCGATGCTGAACAGTGCATTTTCGGAAGTGAGTAGTAATTGCTATTCGTTCTGGGACTCCGATATTGAAGAGAAGAACAAAGGAAAATGGTGGATAACCCCACTACAAGGGTACATGCAGAATTACGGAAAATACAGCAATACTTGGCAGATATCCTAGAAATAGAGAACCGGCTGTGTTATTGTAGTCAAAACGAAAATTTATATCCAACGATGGCTATTGCAACCAAGTAATATTTCCGTATTCCGGCCACTTGTGTTCCTTGTGAAAGAATTTTTTTCATTTAGGCCACATTAAATAAACAACGAAACACCTATAGAAGCACGAAAGCTAGGAGCAATTGTCATGCTTTTATTCAGTTGCTGGTAGTGGGTACTGTATTTTACTTTCCTGTGACTACTTGAATTTGTATCCTTTCTTTGCAAATAGGCATTTGTATGTTTGATATAAAAGGAAATATAAATACGATCAATTAACTAAATAATATTCTCGATATAGAAGAAACACACTGTCTTAATTAAGAATAAACTGTGTTCTGTTATCACTTCTTTTATTTGGCCTTACTAACCATTTAGCAAAAACTTCTGTTTATTTTGTAAGATTTGTCATAAAATAGACATGATTAGCAATACATAGTTCAGAACTAAGGCAAATTATCGGTTAATTCAGTGTAGGAAAAATACATTATGCAGCGGAAAGCGATAAAATGAATTTGTATCTGAGGATGTGAGATGAGAAGCGTGGTTCCCTCTGTTATGAGTTTGAGTGATCGCACATGCTTCATAAATGTGAGGGATGGTATAAGAGTAGAGCCGTGTACGTCTTAACGCTGATGTTATGGTTAGTAAAGACCCTTACCCGAAGACGACAAAACCCCTACCGGCAGATTTGAGACGATTTTGTATTCCAGCATCAATATTTGCATTACCTGAAAGATGATTGCCAAAGTATGAGGAGTGTTCTATCTTCTGCAGGACTTTGCCTTGGGCTCTGATTCTTGGGGGTATAGCGATAGAGTTGGGTGCAGGCTGATGGAGGATCAGAGTCTTCTGAATGTTAAGGCTTAGACCAATGCTCGTATATGCTTCATCAAACGCATTCAGAATAGGTTGTACACTTTCTTTTGAGTTGGCAAGAACGAATTTATCATCTGCATATCAAAGTTCAATGATGATTGTAGTGGATACTTTAGTCCTGGTCTATAGTCTATTGAGACTGAACAAACAACCACCAGTCCTGTATTCTATTCCTGTGCCCTTTGACAGCTTCCCGTCCGCCAGATGAAGTACAGTTCCAACAAATATTGAAAACAAAGTGGGAGCTATCACACAACCTTGCTTCATACCTGTTGCGATTTCGAAACTCTCTCCAGGGCTATTATTGACAAGAACCATGCTATTCATGTTATCGTGCAGTAATCTAAGAGCGTTAACGTACTTCCCAGAACAGCCTATTTTAGCTAAGATCTTCCACAAGTCAACTGAGTCGAAAGCCTTGGAAAGATCTATGAATGCCATCTACAGAGGATGTTGTCCTGTACACTTCTCCTGCTTTTGTCTCGCACAGAAAATCGTATCTGTGTTACTGCAGTTAGGTCGAAATACGCACTGTGTTTCAGGTAAACAAACTTCAGCGAGAGGTATCAGGTGGTTGAATAGAATTCGAGCAGGTATTTTTCCAGCAGCAGATTCTACGATATTTACCACAGTCAGTTCTGTCACCTTTCTTGAAGACGGTGTCAGTGCATCTCTGAAATCAGGAGAAATGGTTTCAGTGCTCCATATTCTGAGAATGAGATTTGATGCAGCGAGGATACGTCCATCTTCCTTAAAACATTCAGCAGAGATTCCATCTGATCCGAAGGCTTTATTGTTTTTGAATTGCTTAATAACTTTCTCAACTTATTATAGAGAAGGGAGTTTGCCAATATGAGGTTTTGTAGGTTTTTCGGGAATTGTGGGTCTTTATTCAAATGTTAGCGGAAGTGGTCCTTTCTTAGTATGTTAATGGAGTTGCTGTCCTTCAGGAGGGTGGCGTCATCGTTAGATTTAAGTGGATTTAGACAGTGAATTACTGGGCCATATATAGTTTCCGTCATGCTAAAGAAAGCTTGAGCGCTGCTAGTTTCTGCTCAATGTTGCATTTCTTGAGGTATCGTCCACCATTTCTTTTTCAGAACAAATTTTCCTCTGCACAACTGACTTCACTACTGTATATTTTCTTTTCTTGGTGATTGAATTAGCATTCCTCTGTCAATCTTGGTATGCCATCCTCTTTTTGTTTAGTAATACCTAAATTTCTTGGTTATTTGCGCCAAACCAGTCTTGGTGTTTGGTCTTGCAGTCTCCAACTGAGTCTTCAGCAGCTGACATTATTGCAGTCTTCAGTGTCGTCCAGAGTTCTTCAGCCTTTCATTCAAGAGTTTCTGGAATTACTCTTCATTGCTACTATCTTTAACACGGTCTGCGTTCATTTTAGATCTTGAAGATTTTCTGCTCCCTACGTAGTAAGTGAATGTTAAGGGTAATCACAGACAGTATCAGCAGCCATCAGCACTTGTAACTGCTTTCGTGATAATGATATCGCGTTCGTCTCTGGGATGCACAACTATATAATGAATCACTTGCCAGTGTTTACACCGTGGATGTTGCCATGAGGTTTTAAATTTATCATGTGCCTGAAGATGATATTAGTGATAACTAAGTTGTTCTCTGAGCATTTCGTGAGCAGAAGAGTTCAGTTATTGCACTTCCCTACCCCTCTTTTCCAGTTACTTTGGGCTATAGTATTGAGTCTCTACCAACTCGTACATTGAAGTCTCCCAGGAGGATTCATTTAGAGTCCGGACGTTCCAAGTACCAAAGTTCATCTTTATTTTCTGTCTACTGAATTTGGTGTACTTTTTTGAGTGAGGCTTCCCACTCGGGTTAAAATTTAGGCTTCATATAGTTAAGGCTTACCGGCCATTGACCTTCTTCTTCTGTGCGGATGCAGACGTATTGCCCTAACTCTTACGGGACTCGGTAAGATTGTCTGACGCGAGTAATGAGTGTAATGGGCAGGGCACTAGGGAATGTAGTGTGTGGACGCTACGGTCGCAGGTTCCAATCCTGCCTCGTGCATGTATGTGTGTGATGCCCTTAGGTTAGTTAGGTTTAAGTAGTTCTAAGTCTAGGTTACTGATGACCTCAGATGTTAAGTCCCATAGTGCTCAGAGCCATTTGATCCATTTGTCAAGAGAGGGCATCACAGTTCAACATTTCTCGATATACTGTACGATAGGGACGGCAAAGATTTCGGCACGTGAGCGAGGCTCTGGCTGTATCATAACTCTCTCACTGGCTGCACATTTCCTCCACCGCCACCCTACAGTGTCTGAATTTGAGGAGGGAGCCGAAAAGATGCAAACTACGAACGCACTGCACTTAAATGTTAAAGAAGTTGCAGTGTGTGTCACTTAGTTTCATAGTTCATATTTCTCAATAACATAAGAAACAAACAAAATAAATTTTCTGTATTATTTAATTATTTCCGATGTATTGAAGACATGATGTAATTTTGCTATGGTACAAACTGTAACCACATGAGCAGACGCAGACTATTTCACAGACCTTTGTACTCAGGTTGTCACATAATTGTGACATTTAGTCTCATAATCGAAAAAAGCTTATCATACACATATCAAGGTCTGTCGATCGACATATTTTTTCACTTTTCAACCTCATATTGCGACGTGTAAACTGTTCTGGAGGAAAACAATGGCGTCCTTCTGAACAATTTTAAACTAAAACAATTTGTTTTTTGAACAGGAACTACATTGCAATCACCAGTTGCATCTGCTGATGCACAACAATATTTTAATGGCAAACGGTCTCGAAAACAACTCTAAAATAGATGTAAAATAGGCAGTCTCCTCAAAACGTTTAGAAAACTATCCTTGCAGTTCTTTCAAGGCCACATTTTTTCCGCCTGTGAGCTTAGATAAATGGCCGGCGTTTTTTTGTCAGAATTTGTCTCTTTAACAATGCTATTTTCTTTTCAAATGCGTCCCTATAAAACCTAAAATAAGTTGTTTCTCATCTTACAGTGCCTTACTGTGGGCTTTTTCCTTCTTAAATTTAATAATAGTGGGTTTTTAATCGAAAAGTTGTTGCAGACATACTCGTTGACTTAGCCAACGTGCTTTGCAGTAATATATGAAGTCTCCATACTCTTCGTTCAGTTCCATCGAAAACTGTTGCATCTGACTGTCGAATAACGCATGAGACTTGAAGATTTATCATTCGTACCATCTGTTTCATCACGTGCTTAATGCCCGCAAATATAGCACAAAGTGCTTCTTGACGTACAGAACAATGAATCCTGTCTGTCGATCGTTGTAATTTTTTACTTTTTCACTGTCAGTTAAATCTTTGAAATATTCCTGCACGGTCGTGTAATATCGTTCAATAGTAAATTTTCAGTATCAGTCGATTATGCGACTCCATAATATATCATGATAATTCTCAGCCTTCTCTTCTGATTTTCCCATTCATTTTTAAAGACTTGTGACGCTAGGTCGCTATACTGCCTGCTTTTGTGCAAACAGCCACTGGACCTGTAAACTTCTTTTGCAGCATGAAGAAATAGTGAAACTTAAACAGCGCTGACATCACGATTCTGTAGAACTGAAGAAAGTCGTGCCGCCCGAAAAATGACGCTCCGCAGTTTTGAATTAAACGTCAGGCTGTACCGCGTATTTCCGAGAAGCACCTAGCAGAGCTGAGACGGGCCGGATCTCGGCCCGCGCACATCGTGCTCGAGCTCTGTTTTGTATGCCGTGGCAGACCCTGCTGTACGTGGTTCTAGAGAATTTGCCCATTTTTCTATAGAGAAAGACAAATCCGTAACCGTACCAGATTATTCTGCTTATGACCTGACGAGGGTTGCCAGGTTTCCGGCTTTAGCAGAGAACTCTGGCTTTCTACTGTCGTGTCCGCTCAAAAGTCTAGTCTGTTCGGCTTTTCTTAGGCTGTCTACCGATGAAGTAGGGAACTCACAATCAGTACCCGTCCCAATCTAATGACGTAGATGGAGGAATAAGTATAAGGAGGCGCAGCATAAGGACATACACAAACCAATGCTATTCTTATGTCTGTGCTCATGTTGGTCTTTGTAGAATCAATAGCCACTTTAACTTAAAGTCGGATGATAGCAAATTCTTTCAGCAGTGGCGGAGTTTCACGAAACTCATGCAACAAAGAGACTCTGTCTTTAAAAAGCTTTTGGCAAATGAAAAGTGTACAGCATATTTCAGATCATAGAGTAATGAAGTACTTTATCGCAGTTATTGAAATTGGCAGAATATTAGTTTGTAATTCTAGGCCATAATGCCAGTGTACAAATCAAGTTCTCTCTCATAAGAGCGTAATGGAGAAAAGAATGCAGTAAATTTCAAACCGTCACAATCACAAAGATGATGCTGTTGTTGCGTAATTTAAATTATCCACTTAAGATTTCCAAGAAATGAGTCCAAAGAAAAATTACATACATTAGAAAGTGGGTTCAGATGAGGAATATTAGTACTTAACTTCAGGTTATTGGCTCTGCTTTAGAAGTTTTAGAACTACCTTCTCATTTACCATTCCTGAAGAACAGATAACAGTTTATTTAGTTTAATGAAGAATTTTAGTTCATTTTGACATAATATTTTTGAGGAAGAAGGCTGAGCACTTATTTGCTACCATAAATGCCAAATCATAAGGTTGTTTGGAGATTGTTTTTTCAGTTTAAGCACCTTCAAGGATGAACTCAGAAAAAACTGACTGTAACTGATTATTACGTGGGTAATCCCAAAAGTAAGGTCTCCTATTTTTTTATAAGTACATAGACCTGTTTATTTCTACAATGGTTTACATCAGTTTACAGTACATAGACCTGTTTATTTCTACAATGGTTTACATCAGTTTACAGCTTGAACATTTAGCTGTTTTTCAACATAATCACCATTTCTGTCGATACATTTTTGTAGACGCTGTGGCAGTTTTTGTATGCCCATATCATACCAGCTCTCCGCCATGCTGTTAAGAAAGTTATGAAACCCCTCTTTCACCTCGTCGTCGAAGGTGAATCGCTTTTCGGGCAAATATTCTTTTAACCTAGGGAACAGGTGATAGTCACTGGCGCCAAGTCAGGACTATAGGGTGGGAGGGTAATTATGTTCCACTGAAACCGTTGCAGGAGAGCAACGGTTTGCCGAGCGATGTGTGGGCGAGCGTTGTCATGGAGAATGTGTACGCCCTTGCTCAACATTCCTCTTCTCCGGTTTTTCAGAGTGTCACAGTACCTGTCAGCGTTAATTGCGGTCTCAGCGATTCAGCTCCGACGACGAGGTGAAAGAAGAGGTTCATAACTTTCTGAACAGCATGGCGGCGAGCTGGTATGACATGGGCATACAAAAACTGCCACAGCGTCTACAAAAATGCATCGACACAAATGGTGATGATGTCGAAAAATAGCTAAATATTCAAGCTGTAAACTGATGAAAAACCATTGCAGAAATAAACAGGTCTATGTACTTATAAAAAAATAGGAGATCTTACTTTTGGGATTACCCTCGCAACAAATCACTGAAAATGTCCAACTGACTATTTCTGTTTAAAATAGGCTGTCCAGCTGTTATGGCAGAGTATCCGGCTAAACATAACGCCGAATCTGACTTTTGCTGTTTTTGGATCTGGCAACTCTAGATCTGGGGTGACAAAACTAATGCGATAGCGATATGAAGATATACAAATGACGGTAGTATCGCTTACACATGGTATAAAAAGCCAATGCACTGGCGGAGCTGTCAATTCAGATGAATCAAGTGAAAAGGTTTCCGATGTGATTATGGCCGCGCGACGGCAATTAACTGACTGAACGCAAAATGTTAGTTGGAGCTAGACATGTGGGACATTCCACTTCGTAAATCGTTGGGGAATTCAATATTTCGAGGTCCACAGTGTCCGGAGTGAGCCGATTATACAAAATTTCTGGCCTTACCTCTCACCACGAACAACAAAGTAGCCGACAGCCTTCACTTAACGACCAAGGGCAGCGCCGTTTGCGTAGAGTTGTCAGTGCTAACAGACAAGTAACACTGTGTGAAATAACCGAAGAAATCAAAGTAGACGTACGTCGAACGTATCCGTTAGGACAGTGCTGTCAAATTTGGCGTTAATGGGCTATGGCAGTAGACGACCGACGCGAGTGCCTTCGCTAACAGCATATCACCTGCAGCGCCTCTCCTGGGCTCGTGACCTTATTGGCTGGACCCAAGACAACTGTAAAGTCGTGATCCGGTCAGATTAGTCCCGATTTCAGCTGGTAAGAGCTGATGGTAGGATTCGAGTGTGGCGCAGAACCTTACGCCATGGATCTAAGCTGTCAGCAAGGCTCTGTGCAAGCTAGTGGTTGCTCCATAATTGTGTGGGCTGTGTTTACATGGAATAGACTGGTCCAACTGAACCAATGACTGACTGGAAATGGTTAAGTTCGGCTACTTGGAGAACATTATAGCCATTCATCGACTTCATGTTCCCAAACAGCCACGGAATTTTAATGGATTAGAATGCACCATGTCACCGGACCACAGTTGTTCACAATTGGTTTGAAGAGCATCCTGGACAATTTGAGCGAATGATTTGGCCACGCAGATCGATCGACATGAACCCCAACGAACATTTATGAGACATAATCAAGTGGTCAGCTCATGCACAAAATCTTGGACAACACTTTCGCATTTACGAGCGGCCATAGAGCCAGCAGGGGTCAGTACTTACGCTCGGACTTCCAACGGTTTGTTGAGTCCATACCACGTCGAGTTGTTCCAATACGCTGGCAAAAGGAGGTCCGACACGATATTAGGAGGTATCCCATGACTTTAATTAACTCGTGTATTATACAGAGCTACTATAAATGAAACTTTCATTTTCAAAATTCTAAATGTTCCCTATTATGTGTAAAAATATGATTGATGTAGGAACAGGACCGTAAACTCACCAAGTATGCATTGTGCGCACCTGCTGGTGTTGCAGTACCTCAACAAAAGCTATGATGGGTAACACTTACCATGATAAGCTGCAGTTATGATTGTTCCAGTAACTGACTGCTGATAGCCGGTTGTTGTGACCGAGCGGTTCTAGGCGCTTCAGTCAGGAACCGTGTGACCGTTACGCTCACAGGTTCCAAACCTGCCTCGGGCATGGATGTGTTCAAAAAATGGTTCAAATGGCTCTGAGCACTATGGGACTTAACACCTACGGTCATCAGTCCCCTAGAACTAAGAACTACTTAAACCTAACTAACCTAAAGACATCTCACAACACCCAGCCATCACGAGGCAGAGAAAATCCCTGACCCCGCCGGGAATTGAACCCGGGAACCCGGGCGTGGGAAGCGAGAACGCTACCGCACGACCACGAGATGCGGGCCATGGATGTGTGTGATGCCCTTAGGTTAGTTATGTTTAAGTAGTTCTAATTCTAGGGGACTGACGGCCTCAGATGTTAAGTCCCATAGTGCTCAGAGCCATTTGAACCATTTTTTTGACTGCTGATAGAAAGAATTGCATCTTCCAACAGTACAAGTCACCCTCATTACAGTATCGATATTCGTCGCTACCTAAACGACGATATTTCGCATCACTGGATTAGGCGTAGTGGCTTTGTTCCCTTACTCCCCACCCCACCCCCCGCCATTCCAGTACACCTGATGTAACGTCGGACCGCGTTAACGTACCTCCACTGCCAAGAACAGCTGAGAAAGCATCAATGTTGCTGTGATGACCGTCGACAGGATGTTGTTGCTACATATGGTATGAAACTAACTTGGCTACCGCTTGGACATGTGTGGTTTGACCAGAGGGACAATCATTTGCACTCTACTTTTGTAGAGTGAAAATGCTAACTTGCATCAGTCACAGTTGTACATGTAATACTTAGGAAAATATGGAAATTTGAAAACGAATGAAACATTCATGGCAGCTCTGCACATCGATTACCACGCTACGTGCCTGAAAATGAAGCCTTTCGTGCTTTGAACTCAATCGCAGGTAGACCATATCTAGATTCACAGCTGAGATAAAAAGAATAATAAAAAGACAAACAAAAATGGTTCATATGGCTCTGAGCACTATGTGACTTAACTTCTGAGGTCATCAGTCCCCTAGAACTTGGAACTACTTAAACCTAACTAACCTAAGGACATCGCACACACCCATGGCCGGGGCAGGATTCGAACCTGCGACCTTAGCGGTCGCGCGGCACCAGACTGTAGCGCCTAGAACCGCTCGGCCACTTCGGCCGGCAAAAAGACAAACACTCTTTATTCTTCGTGATAAGGTATTTAGTACTAACACCCCTAGTTCTGGCAAAAACGTGGAAGCAATTATACTTTCACCCAATTTAAAGTTTGTACACTCCTGGAAATGGAAAAAAGAACACATTGACACCGGTGTGTCAGACCCACCATACTTGCTCCGGACACTGCGAGAGGGCTGTACAAGCAATGATCACACGCACGGCACAGCGGACACACCAGGAACCGCGGTGTTGGCCGTCGAATGGCGCTAGCTGCGCAGCATTTGTGCACCGCCGCCGTCAGTGTCAGCCAGTTTGCCGTGGCATACGGAGCTCCATCGCAGTCTTTAACACTGGTAGCATGCCGCGACAGCGTGGACGTGAACCGTATGTGCAGTTGACGGACTTTGAGCGAGGGCGTATAGTGGGCATGCGGGAGGCCGGGTGGACGTACCGCCGAATTGCTCAACACGTGGGGCGTGAGGTCTCCACTGTACATCGATGTTGTCGCCAGTGGTCGGCGGAAGGTGCACGTGCCCGTCGACCTGGGACCGGACCGCAGCGACGCACGGATGCACGCCAAGACCGTAGGATCCTACGCAGTGCCGTAGGGGACCGCACCGCCACTTCCCAGCAAATTAGGGACACTGTTGGTCCTGGGGTATCGGCGAGGACCATTCGCAACCGTCTCCATGAAGCTGGGCTACGGTCCCGCACACCGTTAGGCCGTCTTCCGCTCACGCTCCAACATCGTGCAGCCCGCCTCCAGTGGTGTCGCGACAGGCGTGAATGGAGGGACGAATGGAGACGTGTCGTCTTCAGCGATGAGAGTCGCTTCTGCCTTGGTGCCAATGATGGTCGTATGCGTGTTTGGCGCCGTGCAGGTGAGCGCCACAATCAGGACTGCATACGACCGAGGCACACAGGGCCAACACCCGGCATCATGGTGTGGGGAGCGATCTCCTACACTGGCCGTACACCACTGGTGATTGTCGAGGGGACACTGAATAGTGCACGGTACATCCAAACCGTCATCGAACCCATCGTTCTACCATTCCTAGACCGGCAAGGCAACTTGCTGTTCCAACAGGACAATGCACGTCCGCATGTATCCCGTGCCACCCAACGTGCTCTAGAAGGTGTAAGTCAACTACCCTGGCCAGCAAGATCTCCGGATCTGTCCCCCATTGAGCATGTTTGGGACTGGATGAAGCGTCGTCTCACGCGGTCTGCACGTCCAGCACGAACGCTGGTCCAACTGAGGCGCCAGGTGGAAATGGCATGGCAAGCCGTTCCACAGGACTACATCCAGCATCTCTACGATCGTCTCCATGGGAGAATAGCAGCCTGCATTGCTGCGAAAGGTGGATATACACTGTACTAGTGCCGACATTGTGCTTGCTCTGTTGCCTGTGTCTATGTGCCTGTGGTTCTGTCAGTGTAATCATGTGATGTATCTGACCCCAGGAATGTGTCAATAAAGTTTCCCCTTCCTGGGACAATGAATTCACGGTGTTCTTATTTCAATTTCCAGGAGTGTATTTTAACCTGCCATAATTTGTTACTGGAGTATCAAAGCAGGAAACTTTTATATTTACTTTTGGTGTGCTTTATAGCTGTAATTGCTGCAACAATAGAAATCCTTAATTCAGTGTAATAACCCTACGGTTTCGAACCTTGAATAAATATTTTTGCAGTAACTTAATCATGGTAGTCTTCCACATCACAACATGTGTCATGCATTACAGCGCTAACATTGGAAACTCTTCATACTAAAGAAACTGTCTAGCAAGAAACGGGGTTGCAATCATAGTAAGGTAGTACCAGAACACTGATCCGAATCAATCAAAAATTGTTTCACAGTAATGGGGCCGTTTCCTATAAGAATTAACATTGATGAATCGCAGATCTCTACTATAACATGCTCACAGTTGATAAGCGTCTTGTGGAAAGTGGATAGTGTGGGACGGAATTACTTTCTTTTCTTTATGTGCTTCTCATTGTGCGGCGCACGCCTTTCTACTGGAAGCCATTCCGCAGGTTCGCGCCTCTGGCGCATGAGAAGTGTAACTACACAATGTCAGTGAATGCTATAAGTGCTCGTATAATGTGGAGACGTGTTCGTATTTATGATGATGAAGAGTGAGAAGGGAGTGTGAAACCCAGAAACTGCACAAAGGCTACTCCTCTCTAATAGCAGAAAGTGGGCCACTCAGCTTAGTATGTCGTCCGTTTTACCGACGGTGGAAACGAGGACATGGTTGTGTTACATTTGAAAGGTAATATGTAGGTTCAGCCCCTAACAATGCAAACGTAACGATTTTTACGCATTTCGAAGTCACATGGCTTCATCATGGGAATTATCCTAGCACAAAAATCAGCATTACAGGGAAAGAGTTGATGAGAAATCGTTCGTGCAGAAAAAGAAACTGGTGTATTTACTAATTTTAATTTTTTTAATGACTGTCCTTGATGAATAGCAATAAAAAAAACTATGAAAAACATTCAGCATTTTATAAACAATCAAATTATCGTAAAAACTATAATAATTAAAAAAGTTCAGATAGATGAGATGATTCCAGAAGCCGCGTAGCGGTGTGAAAGTGCTTTATTCGCAACTACCGGTCACGTTAGTACAAACGCGTCTTGAGGTTTGTCTGCCAAGAATATAAATCACTGAGTGAATTTTTTATGAAATGGTAGGAACACAGAACCACGGATTTGGCGCCGGCCGGAGTGGCCGTGCGGTTCTAGGCGCTACAGTCTGGAACCGAGCGACCGCTACGGTCGCAGGTTCGAATCCTGCCTAGGGCATGGTTGTGTGTGATGTCCTTAGCTTAGTTAGGTTTAATTAGTTCTAAGTTCTAGGCGACTGATGACCTCAGAAGTTAAGTCGCATAGTGCTCAGAGCCATTTGAACAACAGATTTGGCATTCAACACAACGACAAGTAGTCACAATGATTATATTTTCATAATGCAGATGGACGATTACGGAGTCTCAGCAATCGGGAAGTTGTCGACGTTAAGAGTCAAACCACATTGGTGGGTAGTCTTAATGAACTTGAGTACACCGAAAGATGCTTGTCAAAAGTGTACAAAGCATTACCGCTGAACGAGCCAAGCTAGATAACACCCCATATGCTATATTTCAAGATTTGGTAAACGCCAGCTGTATAAAACCAATGTAAACACTACTTAAAATCCTACCTGATGTGCGTACATCCGCCGATGCGGTAAAAGCAGTCCGTCGAAAAAACAAATCGGTAGTTTATTGTAGATACAAAATAAAAGATAGAACATAACCTCCTTTCATTAGTATCTCAATATTGTAAAACTACCGAAGAAGTAGTATTGAGAATTATACAGTTGCTAGAGTAACGTGAAAACCACCCTAGTAACTACCGAAGAAACTTCAGATAATCAAAATTCGATAGGATATTGTAGTGTCTCAGATCAGGCTGATTCTTCAAAGCTGAATCTGGGGCTCACTTTTATGCCTTCATTATACGTATTTCCTCAAAAACATGTAAAACATTTCCTTCTGTTTCATTTAGATGAATTAAGATAGATAATTTGAAGCAACAATATTTATGTGTTCTTTAAACCGTCACTGAGAGAGCGCTGCGTGTTCCTACTGTTAATAAGGCGAGTACACCTTTTGTTTATTACATATTTCTACGGGTTTCAAACAGGAGCTACTTCTTTTTCAGTTACCTTTTTAGTTAAAGTATATTTTTGTAATTTCTTGCGTGATGAGTGCTTACTAGGAGCAACCTTTCATTTTAAAAACAGTGTAATATACAGTACCCTGCAGTCATGGACTGTGCGGCTGGTCCCAGCAGAGGTTCGAGTCCTCCCTCGGGCATGGGTGTGTGTGTGTGTGTGTGTGTGTGTGTGTGTGTGTGTGTGTGTTTGTCCTTAGGCTAATTTAGGTTAAATAGTGTGTAAGCTTAGGGACTGATGGCCTTAGCAGTTAAATCCCATAAGATTTCACATACATTTGAACATTTTGAACATACAGTACCGCCGTTGCTATCGATCGTTGTATCGACCTTTTTATCGTACAGGCTTTCGTTTGTTTTGCTTAGAACAGCTCAGTGTCGGTTATCCCCTCAGTGAGAGAGCACCGCGAGTTCCTGCTGCTAATAATGCCAGTACACCTTTTGTTTATTACCCATCCTTACTAGTTTCAAACTGGAGCGAGTTCAGAAATGGATAGGCACTATGCTGTGTACAGATGTGAGCTGAGTTGGTGACACTTCGCTCACAGCTCCAGGCAGTGTTGGCTTCCGACACACAGCTTGAGGCTGCTGCCAAGGGGCATCACTGTGAGGGATCGGAATCAGGGATTCGAGGAACGTCGAGCACGACCCACGTATCCCCTGATCTATCCAATGCTGTGACCGCCCTGGGTACTGCCTGCACTGAGGTTGACCCCTCACCCGTGGTCGAGTGGGAGATCATTCCAAAGTCTGGCAGGCAGCGAAAGACTTTCCATGGGGCTGATCGTAGGACCTCCCCAGTTCGTTTGACAAACAGGTTTCGGGCGTTATCTGTGGCTGACGAAGTCTCTGAGCTGGATGCTGTCGTCCAACCTTTTCCAGAGGAAGCTTCTCGGCCCGCAAGGTTAGGGCATTCACAGAGGGTGTGTTTGCTGGTAGTTTGAAGCTCCGACGTTAGGCGCATACTGGGACCCCTTAGGAACACGGCTGCCGAGGAGTGGAAGGAAGCCAGAGTGCACTCCGTGTACATACCGGGGGGAGTCATTCCAGATGTGGAAAGGGTGCTTCCAGATGACATGAAGAGTGCAGGGTGTGGGCTACTGCGGGTGGTAGCCCATGTTGGTACCAATGACGTGTGTCCCTTTGGATCAGAGGAGATTCTCTCTGGTTTCAGGCTGCTAGCGGTAATAGTAAAGACTGCCAGTCTTGCTTCCGAGATTAAAGTGGGGCTCACCATCTGGAGCATCGTCGACAGAACCGACTATGGGCTTTTGGTGCAGAGCCGGGTGGAGGGTCTGAATCAGAGGCTCAGACGGTTATGTGACCGTGTAGGCTGCAGATTCCTTGACTTGCTCCATCGGGCGGAGGGTTACCGGGTTCCGCTTAATAGGTCAGGAGTTCACTACACACAGGAAGCGGCTACACAGGCAGCAGGGGCTGTGTGGAAGGGACTGGGCGGTTTTTTAGGTTAGAGGGTCTCAAGAAAGCACAGAAAGGGCGTCCGTCTGAAAGGGGGTGGGTAAAACATAGTAAGGTAGTTGTAGAAACGATCGGTATTGTAGTTGTAAATAGTCGTAGCTGTGTTGGGAAAGAACCAGAGCTCCAAGCCCTAATAGAAATCACTGAAGCTCAACTAGTTATAGGTACAGAAAGCTGGCTAAAGCCGGAAATAAGTTCAGTCGAAATTTTTTCAAACGATCTAACACTGTTTGAAACGATAGATTAACTACAGTTGGTGTTGGAGTATTTATTGCTGTCAGAAGTAGTTTTGCTTGTAGTGAAATTGAAGTAGATAGTTCCTTCTAAGTAGTATAGGTAGAGGTTATACTTGACAATCGGACTAAACTATTAATTGTATCATTTTACCGATCCCAGAACTCAGAAGATATAGTTGCTGAACAGTTCAAAGAAAACTTGAGTCTCATTTCAAATAGGTACCCTACTCATACAATTATAGTCGGTGGCGACTTCAATGTACCCTCGACAAGCCGGAAAAATTATACGTTTAAAGCCGGCGGTAGGCATAAAACGTCATCCGAAATTGTACTGAATGCTTTCTCAGAGAATTATTTTGAACAATTAGTTCATGAGCCTACTCGAAGCGTAAATGGTTGCGAAAGCATGCTTGGCCTCTTAGCAACAAATAATCCTGGACAAACAGGAGTATCATGACGAATATAGGGATTAGCGACCATAAGGCAGTTGCCGCTAGGCTGAATACCGTAGCACCCACAACCATCAAAAAGAAACGCAAAGAACATCTATTTAAAAATGTGATAAAAACGCTCTTAACGCCTTTTTAAGAGACAGTCTCCACACCTTCCGATCTGATCACGTAAGCGTAGAAAAGATGAATGACTTCAGAGAGATAGTATCGACGGCAATTGAGAGATATACACCACATAAATTAGTAGGTGATGGTACTGATACCTCATGATACACAAAACGGGTCAAATCGCTGTTGCAGAAGCAACGAGAAAAGCTTTCCAGATTTAAAAGAACGCAAAATCTCGAAGATTGTCAAAGTTTTGCAGAAGTTCGAAATATAGCACGTGCCTCAATGAGAGATGTTTTTAATAATTCCCACAACGAAACTCTGCCTAGAAATCTGGCAGAAAACCCAAAGAGATTCTTGTCATACATAAAACACACCAGTGGCAAGACGCAGTCAATACCTTCACTGCGCGATAACAACGGTGAAGACACTGATGATAGTGCCACCAAAGCAGAGTTATTAAACACGGTTTTCCGAAACTCCTTCACCAAAGAAGACGAAGTAAATGTTCCCGAATTCCAATCAAGAGCAACTGTGAAGATACCTTCGGTGTAGCAAAGCAGCTTAAATCACTTAATAAAGGCAAGGCTTCCAGTCCAGACGATATACCAGCCAGGTTCCTTTCAGAGTGTGAAGATGCAATAGCTCGATATTTATCAATTATATACCACCACTCGCTCACAGAAAGCTCGGTACCTTCAGACTGGAAAGTTGCTCAAGTCACACCAATACCACAAAAGGGAAATAGGAATAAGCCGCTGAATTACAGGCCCGTACCACTAAAGTCGTCCACAAATTACAGGCCGGGAATTCATAAACTACGTGAACAGTGCATGGAGATCTGGTGCCACAAGATGCTCAAATGTTCAAATGTGTGTGAATTCCTATGGGACCAAACTGCTTAGGTTATCGGTCCCTAGACTTACATACTACTTAAACTAACTTAAACTTACTTATGCTAAGAACAACACACGCACCCATGCCCAAGGGAGGAATCGAACTGCCGGCGGGAGGGGCAGCGTAGGTGAGACAAGTCTCGTGAAACATAGCAAATACTTATCGATCCATGCTACGCTGAATAGTTGTACTGCATTCCAAAGATAGAGCAGCACTCTATTAAACCTGTAGTCGTAATGTTTTGGCTCTTCAGTGTATTTAGGGGAGTTCTCTAGTCAATTAACAAAGTCAGTGGACCACATATTTCATTGCATAGGAAACTGGTCATTACAAGTTATTGGTAGGTTAGTTACATTTCCATATATCATTTGAACGATTCTTTTATCCAAATGATGTTGAACGAGTCAGTTACAGGATACGTATACATGGTTAGTGTTAACATTAATGAACACATTATCTTTTTTAGTCATACATATGTAAATACACTTTTTTACTGGCTACCAGATTTTAGGATCAAATTCATCAATGGAGTAAAAGGAGCTGTCCAGGAGAATTATTTATAAATTGGATTTACAACTTGCTTTACTACCTATCACACATTTTATGTTATTGGGCAAAAGATCAAATATTTTTTTATGCTGCATGTTAGACTCATTTCTGAGCCACTGACAGCTTTCACAATGGGTAAAAAAGATCATGTTTTCACTAGTGTTGTAGGTGTGGACATCACTGTTCTTCTCAAATTTTGATAGATTATTTATGACGATTTTCAGTAGCAAATATATGTATCGAGGTGGAACAGTTAAAAAGCCTGGTTCCTCGAAGAGGTACCTACATTACGTCCTTGGGTGGGCACCACATATTATCCTTACTGTTCGCTTTTCTTCAATCAGTACTTTGTTTCTATATGACCATTTACCACAGAACATTATTCCGTAAGACATTATTGAGTGGAAATACGCAAAATATATCAGGAGGCTGATAAGTTTGTTTCCAAGATTAGCAATTACATGAAGAGCAAAAGAACATGAACTTAATAGTTTGAGAACCTCAGTAATACGATTCTTCCAGTTCAAGTTTTCATCATTATTTATACCCAAAAATTTGGAGCATTCTACTCTATTTACTGACTCCTCATGCGCTACATCAGCTGTTGTTATGACTCTATTTGTTGTACAGAACTGAATGTAGTGTGCTTTTTCAGAATTTAGGGAGAGTCTGTTCTCAAGAGCCACTTAATAAATCTTTGAAAAATACAATTTACCAGCTCTTCTGTTGCTCTCTTTCTTATGGGATTTATTATAACACTAGTATCTTCAACAAAAAGTACCAATTTTGCTTCTTTAATGTAAAGTTTAAAGTCATTCACATACATAAGGAATAGAAATGGACCGAAAATTGAAGCCTGTGGGACTCCTTCCAGGATGTTTTTTCCCCAGTCAGTAAAATTTTCTACCATTCCGACATTTTGTGAATTATGCAGTACAGACTATTTTGGTAAAACATGATTCAAACAAGCTGTGTCTAAGGCCATCATTTCCTTAAAACTTTAGTTTTTCTGAGAGAGTGACATGATCTACACAATCAAACGTCTTGAAAAGATCATAAAAAATACCAACTGGGGTTATATTATTATTTAAGGCTTGATTACCAATCGCATTCCCACTCAGATTTAGTGATAAGGGAGCCCAGTGAACAGCCCACCAAAAACTGAACACAGATCAAGCATCAAAACAGGAAGAAGGTGTACTGGACTGTGAAAAAAGCAAAATAGAAACAGTGAACGGTCCAAGGAAAAGAAGTGTGATATAGGTGCAGCCACAGAGAGAAATGGGGTCCCGGTAAAGTGCTTATGGTGTATGACTACCAAGCAGGTGTACCATGTTCAATCCTCCCTGTTGTCACTTCTTGTTTCCCTGTTCGCTTTATTCGAACTTGTTTATGTGTCGTGGTGTAACGTCCGTTTGCACAGCGAGGTGTACGGTAGAGGAAATGAAGAAAACATAGTAATCTATCACATAAGCTGCAACAAATGGACGCAACAGTTTCACAATCGCACAGTTCCTATTTTCTCTGTAATATATATGTTTTAACGTTTTTGAAGTTGCGTTCCGTTTTGGAAGTCTTGACTCTCGAATTTTTTTTTTTTTTTTGTTGTAACACAGTCCACACTCGTTTATTTTTTGTTTTCATACCTGTGAGACGTGTATGTGGTATCTCGCCTGTTCTCATTATTCATCACATTTACTTGTGAGGGTAATGTATTCTTAGCACATGACATATTCTATAACCACTGTATAGTACGTCAACTGGCAAGACTACAGAAAGAGAACAAAGATTTCAATGACCAGACAGACATTTCATAATGTTGTGAAAAAAAAGCGTTGTGGAGTTTTGAACACCAGTCACTTCGATTTGTAGTCCATTGCCTCGACCACTTACCCATAACACAGTTGCTGTTTTAGGCTGCTCTTTATTGCACTTCTTGTTCTTATACCGTTCACTTTCCGTTTTGCTTTTTGTTCATAGTTAATAGACCTTCCTGTTTTCATGCTTGATCTGTGTTCAGTTTTATGACTGCTTGTCCATTGTGCTCTCTTACCACTAAATCTGAGGGGGATACGATGGGGAGTTTCCCTTGTAGGTAAATTGTTTCTGTTTTGGTGTGCAACTACTCTTGAGTACATTACTTTTTCGAGTATTTTGGAAAAAGATGTCAGTAAGGAACATGAACGATAATTGTTTTAAGTCTGTCTCGTCAGCTTTCTTACAAAGTCGTTTAACAGATGTATATTTTAACCTGTGTGGAAAAGTTCCCTGTGCCGCTGATGAATTGCATACGTCACTAAGAACATTAATTTGCTGTGGCTGTTAACAGAACGTACCAATCACCAAAGCTGACAACGGCCGGAAGAACGGTGTGCTGATCACATGCCCCTCCGTATCAGCATCCGGTAACGCCTAAGGACTGATGCTGACACGGCGTCCGGTTGGTACCTTTGGGCCTTCAAGGTTTATCCAGACGGTGTTTTTTTTTTTATTGATAAAGTGTACGTCGCGGGCAGTAGACACACGGTTTCATCCATTGTCAATCGTGATCGCTTTATATGTCGTCTACCTTCGAATGATCAGACTGCCTTTACGTTAATAGGGAAACCACATTAGAGGGCTGTTTGACACGGATCCTTAGGGGTTTTTTTGGTCGGAAGAATTAATTAGAATCTAATGAAATTTTGACATCATTTCATTCAGTTTTCGGAAACATTTTGTGAATTTTTTTGAATAATTTCAGCCAAAAATAACAAATTTACCCTGTGATGTCCGCTGAAGGTTGTGAGTATAGGTTTCCTATTGGGTGCAGTGTAGCCATTCCGATATTCATCTGAAATCAAAAAGGTTTTGATTTTACATTAATAACTTCTTTTCTAAGAATGTGAACCTCAATGTAGGTGAAAATAATGAACATTAAAAATTTTCCATGTGTTGGACCAATTTACTTCGATTTTCACGATTTTTTTCTCTAATTATGCAAACAAAAATAATCTTAAAATCATGATATCACCTCACAGTTGATTCACATAATTCTTAATTTCATAAAGAATCGTACTATCGGTTTTCATAATGATTGGTTCTATACTTTTTGAGTTAGACTGCACGCAAATGTGAAAAAAGTCATTTCGAGATAAACGCGTTTGAAAACTAAATTCTCGGAAACTAGAAGTTCAAGGAAGTTAACAATAATGTAAAATGCTTACCGATTAATCTGCGATTCCAGCACCATACAGTAGTCCTTGCTCTTCTTCATAGGCTTCGTTTTGAGCCTGCAGCAGTGCTTTCCGAGCCTTCCTTTGATTCCAATGGACTACGTCGATTCTGCCGGTTCATGCGCTGGTTATCCATTTGTTCGGCATAATTGAAGCTTTGAGTGTCTACTACAATTCTTGCCTCGTTCATGACCATCAGAAGGGATGAATTTCCTTCACTGAATAAGCCCGCTGCCAATTCAACGACTTTTAGTCCGGAGTGCAAATGTTTAGGAGCTAATCGCCAAATAATGGAATTAAAACTTTCGTTCGCATTTTGTGTGTGGCCACCTAAGCATCTTTCCAGTAATTCATCCCTTGATAAATATTCGTATATTGGAAGAATTTCCTTCTGTACGTCGGAATGCAATGGAGTAGAGTGCGGTTCTGCCACTCGCACCAGCTGTCTTCTCCCTTTGGGCAATACTCGTGTCGAGGGATGCTGTAGTATACAGAGAAGTTACAGCATTAGAAAATTGCATAGAAATGCAGGAAGATCTGCAGCGGATAGGCACTTGGTGCAGGGAGTGGTAACTTACCCTTAACAGAGACAAATGTAATGTATTGCGAATACATAGAAAGAAGGATCCTTTATTGCATGATAGCTGAACAAACACTGGTAGCAGTTACTTTTCTGGGAGTATGCGTAGGAACGATTTGAAGTGGAATGATCATATAAAATTAGTTGTTGGTAAGTCGGGTGCCAGGTTGAGATTCATTGGGAGAGTCCTTAGAAAATGTAGTCCATAAACAAAGGAGGTGGCTTACAAAACACTCGTTCGACCTATACTTGAGTATTGCCCATCGGTGTGGGATCCGTACCAGGTCGGGTTGACAGAGGAGATAGAGAAGATCCAAAAAAGAGACGTTTCGTCACAGGGTTATTTGGTAACCGTGATAGTGTTACGGAGATGTTTAGCAAACTCAAGTGGCAGACTCTGCAAGAGAGGCGCTCTGCATCGCGATGTAGCTTGCTGTCCAGGTTTCGAGAGGGTGCGTTTCTGGATGAGGTATCGAAAATATTGCTTCACCCTACTTATACCTCCCGAGGAGATCACGAATGTAAAATTGGAGAGATTCGAGCGCGCACGGAGGTTTTCCGGCAGTCGTTTTTCCCGCGAACCATACGTGGTGGAACAGGAAAGGGAGGTAATGACAGTGGCACATAAAGTGCCCTCAACCACACACCGTTGGGTGGTTTGCGGAGTATAAATGTAGATGTGTAGATGCAGAGGATTTTCATCCGTGGAAATCATATGATTATATGTCGCCATAACTACTCGAGCCTGTACCTGATGTGCGCTCGGTTCTATGCTCATTAAATCAAAACGAATGCGAATTTCGATTTGAAATTTTGACAGTGTATTCTTGGATACTTAAGCTAACCATGTATGCAACAACAAAACATCGGATTTTTTTTAACATCCTAATGTGGTTTCGCCCTTTAAATGAACAGTAATATTTTGAAAAGGAAGTGCAGCTTATAGCGCCTTTGCTCTCTCAGGTATGTATCCAGATATATCTTTGCGACCGAGTCAGAGGTTCAGGTTGCGAATACGTCTCCCTTTTCCTTTCAGTCTCAGCACAGGTTTTCGGGAACAGCATCCTACAGCTAGAGGATACTGAAACAATAGAATAACCAATGCTTCTTGTAGGAGTATTCATCATGGTGAATTTGCGTGACACTATTGCAACCACAAACAGAACGTACGTTTCTGTAGTATTTTTTTAATATATTAACACGTTAAAGTGAATTACATTTAGATAGCTGGTCTGATTTCTGTCATTAATGAAACCTAGTTTTATACTACAGGCAAACAAATCATTTAGCGAACTTAAGAAATCTTTCATTCCTCCTAGTAATTCTAGATTTTCAGAACTATTGATATCGGCAGTAGAATTATTTGATTATATACTATCAAACAGTTTTATGGTTAGTATGTAAGGACAAGAAAAGTGAATAACAACGGTTAGAGTGCAAGAAACGACGAGGAATGTGTGAAGTTCTCAACAGGCTCTTTCCAAAAAGTCTGTTTTATGTTCTGGCCAACAGCATTCATGATAGACGTTTTTATACACTACCAAAAGCTGCTAAGACCTTATTATGCTGCCGGCCGGAGTGGCCGTGCGGTTCTAGGCGCTACAGTCTGGAACCGTGCTCGGAGCCATTTGAACCATTTGAACCTTACTATGCTGCATATAATTTCGATTATTTGCGTAATCGTTTGTTAGAATTTCAAAGCTTAAAAGAACTTTTCCCCGTCTTCCTTCCACTCTCCCCACACCCACCCTTTGATTTCCACTTTCGACTCGTTTGTGCTGTCAGGATGTTCAGTCTCAGAGCTTGCAGACTCATCGGTTTTTTAAAGTATCCTCCAACCAGGTTTTGCTGCAGCCTGTATTGTTTGGTCAGTATGGGAGCGTCTATTAGTTTTAAGCGTTTTACCCGTTGACATATTGACTTTTCTATTTTGTCCTGTAGAGGCGTTTATCACTAGGGGTAAGACAGATATTGCCTACAGGAAAATTAAAGAGACCTTTGGAGAAAAGTTCTAAGCAAAGAAGAGAAAGCAGAAAGGTGAAAGGAGTGTATAGAGGGTCTATACAAGGGTGATGTTCTTGAGGACAACATTATGAAAATGGAAGAGGATGTAGATGAAGATGAAATGGGAGATATGATACTGCGTGGAGAGTTCGACAGAGCACTGAAAGACCTAAGTCGAAACAAAGATCCGGGCGTAGACAACATTCCATTAGAACTACTGACAGCCTTGGGGGAGCCAAGCCTAACAAAACTGTACCATCCAGTGAGCAAGAAATACCCTCAGACTTCAAGAAGAATATAATAATTTCAATCCCAAAGAAAGCCGGTGTTGACAGATGTGAAAATTACCGAACTATCAGTTTAATAAGCCACAGCTGCAAAATACTGACATGAATTCTTTACAAACGAATGGAAAAACTGGTAGAAGCTGACCTCGGGGAAGATCAGTTTGGATTCCATAGAAATGTTGGAACACATGAGGCAATACTGACCCTACGACTTATCTTAGAAAATAGATTAAGGAAAGGCAAACCAACGTTTCTAGCATTTGTAGACTCAGTGAAAGCTTTTGGCAATGTTGACTGGAATACTCTCTTTCAAATTCTGAAAGTGGCAGGGGTAAAATACAGGGAGCGAAAGGCTATTTACAATTTGTACAGAAACCAGATGGCAGTTATAAGAGTCGAGGGGCATGAAAGGGAAGCAGTGGTTGGGAAGGGAGTGAGACAGGGTTGTAGCCTATCCCCAATGTTATTCAATCTGTATATTGAGCAAGCAGTAAAGGAAACAAAAGAAAAAATTCGGAGTATGAATTAAAATCCATGGAGAAGAAATTATAACTTTGAGGTTCGCCGATAATATTGTAATTCTGTCAGAGACAGCAACGGACCCGGAAGAGCAGCTGAACAGAATGGACGGTGTCTTGAAAGGAGGGTGTAAGATGAACATCAACAAAAGCAAAACGAGGATAATGGAATGTAGTCGAATTCAATCGGGTGATGCTGAGGGTATTAGATTAGGAACGCTTAAATTAGTAAATGAGTTTTGCTATTTGGGGAGCAAAATAACTGAGGATGGTCGAAGTAGAGAGGATATAAAATGTAGACTGGCAATGGCAAGGAAAGCGTTTCTGAAGAAGAGAAATTTTTTAACATCGGGTATAGATTTAAGTGTCCTGACTTGTAGAGAGTGTAGCCATGTATGGAAGTGAAACGTGGACGACAAATAGTTTAGACAAAAAGAGAATAGAAACTTTCGAAATGTGGTGCTACAGAAGAATGCTGAAGATTAGATGGGTAGATCACATAACTAATGAGGAGGTATTGAATAGTATTGGGCAGAAGAACAATTTGTGGCACAACTTGACTAGAAGAAGGGATCGGTTAGTAGGACATATTCTGAGGCATTAAGGGATCACCAATTTAGTACTGAAGGGCAGCGCGGAGGGTAAAAATCGAAGAGGAGACCAAGAGATGAATACACTAAACAGATTCAGAAGGATGTAGGTTGCAGTAAGTACTGGGAGATGAAGAAGCTTGCACAGGATAGAGTAGCATGGAGAGCTGCATCAAACCAGTCTTAGGACTGAAGACCACAACAACAACAACATCTTGTCCTCCCAGTTGGAGATTAACGGTGGTACCTTATCGCTCAGTTGTAGATTTCATCAACGTATACTCCGTAATTCGCATAATGAATCTCATTGTGCCGTTTAAAAATTTTTCCTCTGCTGAAGTTCAGTTTTCACCTTCGTATCTCCAGAAGTTCCAGTTCTCTTTCCTAGTTTTAATTTCAAAAGTCCTGCAAATAGTGCTACATATCTGCTGGACTTTACTTTGTAAATAACAGAGATCCCAAGTAATGAAAGATATTAATTTGTTTGGTTATCATGATTGTGGAGTCCAAACGCATCGACTGAACACTGACCAGCGCAGCGCTGCGAATCGGCATCAAGAAGGCGCCGACGCACGTACCAATGGAAAGAGCGAGAAGCGCCACACCTCCAGGAAGACAAGAGTTCAGCGCCCGCCTGTCAGCGCTGACGTAAACACCTGCCCATCGCTGGTCGGGCCGCACTACGGTCGCACTCTCGAGAACATCAGTACTGAGTAATAGCAAGACGATACTTAGCCTGGGATCTGCAAGTAGTAACAGTACGTGTGGTGTGCGTACTGTAAGACCTTCAGTGCACACTTCATCAGATTATTTGACTTGTCGCTCT
Source organism: Schistocerca serialis cubense (assembly GCF_023864345.2). Classification (NCBI taxonomy): domain Eukaryota; kingdom Metazoa; phylum Arthropoda; class Insecta; order Orthoptera; family Acrididae; genus Schistocerca; species Schistocerca serialis. The sequence goes on along the minus strand of NC_064642.1, from coordinate 626,174,150 downwards.
AACGAAGTACGCGAGTGTCAGCAATATGTCTTGTGGTCTTATCGTGGCGTGTTTATCTTCTGCCGTTAGGTCAGACGACAGAAATGCCACTTGCACGCTTAGAGCAGCAGATTGACAGTGACCAACTTTAAACAGAACTTGATTAATTTTCACACACATTTATTAAAATAATAACAGGCATAAAATTTACTTAACTGGGTTCTGGATGCTATTTACAATTGACAATCTGAAGTTCCTTTGGTATTGCTACGTTAATCTTATTCTCACATATATCTCTGATACTTGACAAAAGTGCCTATACATTTATCTTCATGGCTATGTACAGGAATAAGGTAATCTTTTTAGGCGCAGACTGAAACTTGACTATAGACAGTTACAGACAAATGTAGAACTCACACAGACTAATGCAGACAAATGCAGACTAACTAATTGGAGGTCTGTACACTCGTTATAATATCTCACGCGTTCATTTATCACTGTGCGAGTCTGATCCGCGAGGAGACAAGGTTCTACGTTAGCAGCAATCTCGTTGGATGCATTACATATTAATACGGAAATCGGCGGAAGCAGAATTTGGTCCGTCTCTATGGCAGCGCCATCTCGTAGTGCCGAGACGGACGAGCGCTGCGCCTGCGCTGTTGTGCTTAGCGGGGCGCACTGTAGTGGGAAAGTTGTGTACGCGCTGAGTACACAGAACTATGTACACTACAGTACATCAAGGTAATTACACGTCGGAGGCAAAAATGGTTCAAATGGCTCTGAGCACTATGGGCCTTAACTTCTTTGGTCATGAGTCCCCTAGAACTCAGAGCTAATTAAACCTAACTAACCTAAGGACGTCACACACATCCATGCCCGAGGCAGGATTCGAACCTGCGACCGTAGCGGTCGCGCGGTTACAGACTGTAGCGCCCATAACTGCTCGGCCACTCCGGCCGGCACGTAGGAGGCACAGGAAGCTACTTGATAACGAGAAGTTCTGTATCTTTTATTTTAAATTCAGTGCGTTAGTATTTGTAAAATGACTCTTTCATATAGTGTTCATTAAAAAATGACGATCATTCCACTTGGGGCCTGTGGAATGGTACATTAGCTTATTTTAGCTGTAAATATTTGTCATGTATTGTTGTTTTTCTGACATGTTCTACATCCTGGAGGACCTCCTCACTATGGATCAATCGGAATGAAAGCAAATCTGATCTAATAAATGTAAATGTCATGTTACTAGGTCCTCCCGTCGGGTAGACCGTTCGCCTGCTGCAAATCTTTCGATTTGACGCCACTTCAGCGACTTTTGAGTCTTGGGATGAAATGATGATGATTAGGACAACACAACATTCATTCTCTCCTACCCAGCCGGGAATCCAACCCGACATACTGTCACGCTGACCACTGTTTTCTTTTCTTTTTTTTCATTTTGTTCGAAAGAGTTCGTCACAAGAAATCCGTTCAAGTTGGTCGTTGATTCGTTGACTCAGGTTTTTTTTTATTACAGAGAGCACGCAGGCCTCTGATCGAAAACAGACGTAACAATGTTCTCAGTTACTGCCATAATATCATAAAAGATTTTAACGTGTGGTTTTGAAATGTTATGCCAGTACTGCATATTGCTGCTCGAAAATGCTTCCCATCAGTGTTGAAAATATAAATTAAATTAAAAATGAATATCATTCACTTTCAGGTATTTACCACCACTGAGTCCAACAAAAGAGTTCGAGAGGAATACGATACCGCTAATGGTGCTAGTTGACGTAGCGTAAACGTGAAGCTCTAATGGAAGCCTCGGGCGGCTCACTGTTACATCAGACTTCTGCTCTTTGCTTTGCTGTTTGCGAACACGAACACCTGTTCGTTCAGCTTCGACTGTTTTGCCCAGTGCCAAGTTCCCTCTCTCTCTCTGGCGTCCTCCTGCCCCCCCCTCCTCTCTCTCACTCACTCTCCCTCTCTCTCTTCTCTCTCCGTGAGCCTGTGTGTGTGCGAGCACGCGCGCGCCTGTGTATACTTTTCAGTTACTTGTTGTCTTACCGCCATTAGGCAGAAAGCCGCTGGAGTGGTGTATATATTCGCGAGACCTCAAACACTTATCACCTCGGTAATTTCATTGCTCTTCTTCGAGTCAATGGGTATTCGCTTGCATGTTATATGTCCCTCGAAAAGCAAATTTGTGAGCCACCACTACAGCCATTAGAGAGCGATGCAAAACGCTAGTTGTTGATACTTTCTTCTCTAAAGACCAGTCGAAAGTTAAATGGCTGCGTTTTCCTCTGCTCCCTGAGCTTTATTCTGGTTTCCTTATAAGTACGCTACGAGTTCACACCGTCCCTTCCTTAGTATAGTCTGTATAGAATCATTGGTTCATATTATTGCGGCAATGGTAACCTTTACAGCTGCCGTACTAGATGTTAGTTTTATTAAAAGTCTTTTTCAGGTGAATTAGAGTTCTCAATTTGGCCATGTCATCACGCATATATCGTATTATTAATGTTATCTCTACAGAGCGCTGTAGACGTGGCTGTTCTTTACGAGAGCGTAACCAAGCACAGTATTAAGTTTCGTAGGCCAGAATAAACCGTAGCACTATCACTCCACGGTACAAGCCGTACTGGTTTCCACACCCACATTTTGAAAGTTGACTTTCCATCTGTCTGGAACATTAACTGTCCACGACTCAGCCTAAAGTATTTCTTTGTGGAGAAGAGCGCGATCAGGTTTTCATTTCGCAGCGATTGTGCCGTTTTGGTGGACTTCACGTGATCACAGCTTTTTACAGTGCAACTTTAACGAACGGCTACGGGATTTGTCCTGTAATTGGTCACTTACGATTCCTCTTAGAACATCGCAAATTCCTCCTCATTTAAGAATTATATTTGTGTCTCATTCTTACAGCGCACTCTACAGCGTCCTCAAAAAGAATAGTTTTCATTTTCGGTCTTAAAGGACTGTATACACTATGTATCTCTGCATGTATTCAGCAATAATGAGAACAAGACCAACAACCTCTATAATCATTTTCAAAGCCTTAGAAGTCTGCTACTACCGTTAACCTCCATATTCATTTTCAAGGCCTCAAAAGCCTACTACTATCGTTAAGTTTTGCAGTACAAGATCAGTACTATACTTATTAAATGATCAGTCCAAATTTTTTTCCTCGCCTCATTTATGTAATTGAATTTGTTATGGTAATCACGCCTTATAGCAAATTCACGAGGTTCCTGATTCCAACTGAACTGGTAGTATTTATATCTGGAAACGCTCAACGCTCAGGAAGACTTAAACATTAATCTACATGTGGAGTATCACATCTAAGGAAAGGACGTTTGAACATGCAAGCATTATTTTCTACGATAAAAACCTTACTTTCTGCTACGAACATTTTAGAAAGCAGAGGGGCCTCTAAATTCCTTTTATAAAGTGTTCGTAAAGTTGTCAGTTTTGTATGTGCGTTACCACTTTACCGAAAGGCTTAAGAAACATTTTATTTATGAATGAAAAAAAAAACAGTAAATATTCTGCTACATTCCTTTTTATTCTTAAACTCTTTTTGCCACACAAGGACACATCGGATTAACCCTAAACATTGTCGTCAAAGAAGTTAGCATGCTATTGAATGGCTTTCAAAATTAAATATTGTTCATGAAAGTTGCGTTGGGAAAATTACAGGGTAAAAGTTATATTTGATGGTGCAGTGACGCAGGAAACGGCAAAATTGAGCACTGATTTCATTGTCAGAAAAATTAAAGGTGAGATGAATCACATTATTAGCTACATAGTGTCGCTCAACCACATTTTAAACCAAAATTTGAACTCGATACTTACTTTTGTATGTGACAAAAGAATACAGAAAAACATTTATCTACAGGAAAACGATAGAGTATTTAAAAATTATGGTTTTCATCAAAACGAAATTAAAAATAATGTGTGTGCTTAGGTCACACAGTATGAGAATGTTAAGAAGTGTGGAGGGAATCAGGTCAAACCTAGGAGAGAGGAAGAGACGGAGCTTCATTTGCTGTAGACTCTTAGAGATGAAGTATAAGTTCACGTTGCAAAAGGACAGGAGGTACGCCGTCAATGGCGACGTTTAAGGAACCACTGCAACATTCGTCTGACACAAGATATGGAAAGTATGGTAAACCTAAATCAGAATGTCCAGGTGCAGATTTGAATCCATTGCCTGGTTTGCATTTTGCGGTGCAACATCCAGCAGAACATGGAGAGCCCTAAACAGGCAAGGAATCAGACTGGTCTTCCGGCCACGCAGGAAAGGCTACACAGGGAAAATAAAAAAGTGATGCGTTAAAGAAAATCTTGCCCTGAGAGTACCAGACAGTTATAAAATTCCTTCCGAAAGTGTCAAACGTTATGTGGACCACTCTATATGGACTGATTGTCTGGCTCTCTTTGCTGAGCATCAGCCTCACCTGCATTACAGGAATTCCGAAAAATTGCCGGTGGTCAAGCACAGCATGTTAAACAAAAACAAGATTTTGTTTGAAAAAAGGAGAATTCTTGTTCACGCATCGAAGTATCGGGAACTCTCTAATCAGAGAAGCAGTTGAAATGAAACTATGTGAAAATAACTTTAATGGAGACACTGGTCCCACCATGGTTATATGATTGATACAAGTGAATATTATTGGTTAAAGCAGTTATTTATAATTTAACTTGCATGGAGGCGTGCGTTTGATAAAGAGCGCCGCGCGGTGTAGCCGCGCGGTGTAAGGCACCTTGCCACGGTTCGTGCGGCTCCCCTCGCCGGAGGTCCGCGTCCTCCCTCGGTCATGGGTGTGTGTGTGTGTATGTGTGTGTGTGTGTGTGTGTGTGTGTGTGTGTGTGTGTGTGTGTGTTCTCCTTAGCGTAAGTTAGTTTAAGTTAGAGTAAGCAGTGTGTAAATCTAGGGACGGATGACTTCAGCAGTTTGATCCCATAGGAAATTACCACAAATTTCAAATTTCAAATTTCAAATTTGGTAAAGAGCACAGAGAGAAACCTCTGGTAGTTAACCACCAGTCCAAATAGTAGCGCTGCAAGCGTCGCTGGTTAGCGAGCGAAAACATGATTTATCTATGTAGAAGTCGCCACCTCAGTACGCACAATTCCCGTGACGTATTTTAACCAACCAGATATGCCAACCAGATCTCGTCGTCTGGGCACAAAAAGCGAGAGACTCGCCAGTTTCACAAGAGTCAGGTTTAACTCCTGACGACGGGGATGGAGGCAATCATCGAAAACTTAGGATTTTCGCTAAATTTGACGTGGCAAATGAAACGACAACTTTTTATCCACGGATCCCGTAGTGGATCCTTTTCGGTTCCAGTTTTAAACACGGTACCACTTTGCTTCGTAAACCAAGAACAGGAGTACTGAATGTCAGAGATTTATTCATTTCAAGGATTAATGATACTTCACATTTGGCCCTTTGAGGAATGAACTGATACTGTATTAATGCGCCAGTCCACAAGATGAAAATAGATAACCAAAAATTCAACAGCAGTTGAGTGTATAAAGGATCAAGCCCCAGTTGCCTTGTCTACTATGTAGGACAAACAGGCAAAAATTTCAAAACCCACTTCCAGGAACACATAAATGCTCTCAGACTCAATCACTTTGAAAAATTGCAGGCCGGGGTGACCGAGCGGTTCTAGACGCTACAGTCTGGAACCGCTCAACCACTACGGTCGCAGATTCGAATCTTGCTTCGGGCATGGATGTGTGTGATGTCCTTAGTTTGGTTAGGTTTAAGTAGTTCTAAGTTCTAGGGGACTGATGACCTCAGAAGTTGAGTCCCATAGTGCTCAGAGCCATTTGAACCATTTGAACTTTTAAAAAATCATTTATGGGACAGCATGTGCTAGAAGCCAAACATTTTATCAACAGAGTACAAAACAATTTGATAATACTACACAATGTAGCCAATGGTAAGACACTAAATCCGTTAGAACAGCTAGAAATATATCTTCACAAAATCAAAAAGCCTGATGCTATGTTAAATGAACACACACATTTCGCTAGCCATAATTACTTTAGTAACTTATTGTCAGTTAATTCCTTGCATACGCCACCTTTTTGAACACAGACCATAGATAATATAGGCTGCACATGACATCATTACACTGAAACCTACATCTAAGCACGTGATTCGGGCAGGAAGTTAGAGTTTCTGTTATTACGCACTATGTGGAATGAGGTTGACAGTCAGACTTCTTCTCATTTACAGCTGAAATCAAACACTCATTAAAACAATAACACAATTTGCATTATCGCTATTTCTCCGAATTTCCCAATGCGATTGTTATCTTCTTTACCCGTGGCCAGGTGAAACATACTGACAGTTCTGCTTACAAGCAACAGAACAGAAATTTCTAACATATGCTGTCCCATAACTGATTTTCCAAATTGGTTGAGTCTGAAAGTATTTATGTGTCCCTGGAAGCGGTTTTTGAAATTTCTGCCTGTTATTCCTACATGGTAGACAGGACAACTGGGGCAAGATACTTTTAGCCCACCATTTCCATAGGAGTAGAAGGCGAAATATAATTTGGCAGACAGCATCAATTTTCTGACGATTCTTCAACAAAACTTATGAAATGTTTAGTTATGCTTTTATAAAAAGTGAAATCCATTTATATCCATAATGGCCGGTTTTTGTGTGAAATAAGCGTTTATTTTTTATGTCTTTTGTCACTTATGGTGACACCGCTATGAAAAGCAAACAAAAGATTGTCAGTTTACATTAAAATAATCTCCTGGGCCAACTTCAGTGGTTCACTTAACAAGAACTGGTTTTATAGATATAATTAAGAGTCTATACTCATCTTTAGGTGTGTATGATTCTGTCAGAAGCAGATCTGCACCAAGAAGGCCTTTTATATGGGCATACAAACTCATTTTAGGTCAGATGAAAGTGTTTTTCAGTGGAGGAGTAGAATATCAATCCCGCAGTCTGAAGCTGCTTTCAAGAGATTTCTGATACAAATTCAGATTGGTACATCTACTAGTCTTAACTGGTCTGCCATTGTAATAAATAACGAGTATTATTACATATCTCGTCTAGTTTCTTACAGTTTGTATTTGGATAGGAAACTGAAAAAAAAAAACTGGAGAGTCACTTCTGGCAAATTTCAGTATGTTCTAAAGTTTCTAGCACCGGTATCCTGAACAGCAAAAACAGAGGTTGCCTGTGTATTACATCCAATGGTCATTTTTATTTGTGCAAAATGGGCCAGAAAGTGTTAGACAAATGTCCATTAAAAAAAAAGAAAAAAAAAAAAAAACACCTTTGAAGAAAGCAGCTTTCTCAGCTTTGTAAGACATAAGAAATGATGTTTTCCTTCATCTGAATAAACATTCTTCAAACATCTTCCCACTGATAACCACATTCATCAGTCGACAAAAGCTGTACTCACCGAGTAGCGTAAAATAAGGCTACATCATGATATGAGACTCCACAGCAAGAAACTGCACCATGCTCTGATTAGAAGTTTCCTCACAAAAATAGTTTTGATTAATGACCAGTGATCTTGTGATTGATTTGAAAATACAATTATGTACATATGTAGTGGCATCTACAGCTGAGCTGTTGTTATTTTATTTGTTTGTGAGAAATAAATTAATGAGTTTGAGTGTCATCTACAAATTTGTCCTGTATTTTTCTTAAACTCTGTTGCTGACAAGTGAGTAATTGATGCAAATATTTGTTTCAGTGTGTAATTCAGAATATCAGATTCGAAATTTCTGTGCCTTAAAACTATGTTGCTACGACGTATTTCCAGAGATACATACCCTTCAGCAATATTCAGAATGCGTCGTATTTTTAGTTTAAAGTTGTTACTGTTCACAGTTGAATTGTCACTAAATCACTTAGCACTTTTATGTAATCAGAATAATCAGTTAATTTCACGAAAACACTTTAAATGTCCCTTAAGTGATGTAGGCGACACGGAGAATTAAAGTTAAATTAAGATTTATTGTTCTTCGTAATTATTGTCTGTTCCTATGCTGAGCACACAGGCCGATATGTCATTCAAGGAACTGTGTATGTTAACATAAGTAATTCTGACCTTGACTTTAACTTCTGACAGCATGGCGAAATTGTAATTTCTTCGTGATTGCGTATAGTTGTGGCCTACCCAAGTCTAACAATCGAGTTTATGTCGGCGATCAGTCCCTTTCTGTGTCCTTTGATGTTCGTGACTATTAAGTATCACGAAGGCTAAGTCTCATCATAAATCAGTAATCTAACGATTCACTTTTCTGTCGCATACCTCAAAATCCCTTATTTGTCTAACGGTTAAGATGATCCTACTTTAGTCCGACTTCTGACTATTTCCAGTCTATACACTTCAAATCAGTTTTGAAACAATTTAACAGCGCTTAACATACGTACTACAGTTGCAGAATACAAGAGAGAAGTGAATTTCACATCTCCATTGCCGAGTTACATTGTGGTCACAGCGAACTTACAGCTCGATGCGGCTGCAACTCTCTTCTGGAATAAATGTTATCTTTGGTCGATTTATGGTCTAGGCTTTAACCTTCGTAAATAATAATTTTTGAATTCTTTCTTTAAAGTATCACATGGTATTCTTTCATTTAGTCCTTCCTTTATGATAATCATTATATTTATATAACATCCCTGTTAATCAGACGGACAAGAGTGTAAATTTTGTTGTCAGTAGCTGCGGTCACTGTCAGGATGACTAATTTTGCTTTTTCTTTCGCAACAAAAAGGGTGGTTATTATGGGTTCTATATTTGGGGTGTTACAGTGCGTTCTAGCTGCACGCTAGTAGCGCCTGTCGATGTTTCCTGTGCGGCAGCATCCGATGTTGATCGAGGCCCCTCTGTAGCTTGCCGTGTCGGGGGATCTTTAGTTGCTGCCTCTCTCTTCTTCATGCTTCTCGATGTCAGTTCTTTTTCTGTTGACTGTGAATCTTGAAATGGTGATATGATACGGCGAGTCGCAACTGTGGTAGGTACGCCATGTAGTCGATCTTGAAATTGTTGGCCGGCCGCGGTGGCCGAGCGGTTCTAGGTGCTTCAGTCCGGAACTGCGCTGCTGCTACGGTTGCAGGTTCGAATCCTGCCTCGGGCATGGATGTGTGTGATGTCCTTAGGTTAGTTAGGTTTAAGTAGTTCTAAGTTCTAGGGGACTGATGACCTCAGACGTTAAGTCCCATAGTGCTCAGAGCCATTTGAACCTTTTTTTTTAATTGTTGCCACCTCGATTATTTACTGCATATGGACCTTTATGCGAGGGTTGTAGTGGTCTGCGTACAGCGTAATTACGTCATGGCACATGTGAACGGGTGGCTAAATATGCAGACAAACTTGCGGCGTCCGATTGGTTAACGCGGCTGCACTGGACGAAACTGACGCATGTGGGATCGCAGCTTAGTGATAAAGTCTGACGCTGCGATGGTTGTTGTTGTTGTTGTTGTGGTCTTCAGTCCTGAGACTGGTTTGATGCAGCTCTCCATGCTACTCTATCATGTGCAAGCTTCTTCATCTCCCAGTACCTACTGCAACCTACATCCTTCTGAATCTACTTAGTGTATTCATCTCTTGGTCTCCCTCTACGATTTTTACCCTCCACGCTGCCCTCCAATGCCAAATTTGTGATCCGTTGATGCCTCAAAACATGTCCTACCAACCGATCCCTTCTTCTAGTCAAGTTGTGCCACAAACTTCTCTTCTCCCCAATCCTATTCAGTACCTCCTCATTAGTTACGTGATCCACCCACCTTATCTTCAGCATTCTTCTGTAGCACCACATTTCGAAAGCTTCTATTCTCTTCTTGTCCAAACTAGTTATCGTCCATGTTTCACTTCCATACATGGCTACACTCCATACAAATGGTTACATCTCTAATATCGTGGATGAACTCCCCGGGCAGATGTAACGATTCGCCACACATCAACTCTGGCACCGTGGCAACGTCAGGCTTGAAGGCTGTTCGCAATCCCAGTAAAACAATGCGTACTGTTGTTTCTGTCCACTTGTCTATTGCGTGACCTCGAAGAGCTGATTATAATTGTCCGTGGAGGCATTCACCACGCCATTCGCTGCGGGTCGATAAGCGGTGGTCCTTATTCGCTGGACACCTAACAATGTGACAAGGCTCTTGAAGGGGTACGCCTCAAATTGAGCTCCTTGATCTGTCGTTATTCTCAACGGGAACGCGCAATCCATCCTCTGAAATACATTATCGCCCCAATCTCCGCAGTGGTATCTGCCTTACGTAATGCTTCATGCCATCTCGAGTATCTATCCGGGACTGTAAGGCAGTAACTGTAGTCTTCGGACGTTGGTAGTGGAAATACAATATCCATGTTGGCATGGACAGATCGCTCATTAGGAGGCATAAATCTTCCTAACGTTGGCTTGACACGACATGCGATATTTGTTCTTTTGACGGGTCATACATTGTTGGACATACAGTTGTACAGTCGACGTCCAAGCTGCGTCAGATGAAACATTGTTGGCCTACATGCACCCTTCAAATATAATTCAATGTTGCTAATAGTGAGGCATGATGCGACACAAACCGCTGGTAGAAATTTATTACACCAAGATAATGCCACAACTGCCGAATTGTAACTGGCCGTGGGTACGCACGTCTGGCTTCCATCTTGCGCTGCGGTGGTCGAATACCATGTGCATCCACTGTGTAGCCAAGAAACTGGACTCCCTTGACGCCAAAAATACACTTTGATGAATTCTGGCCCACCAAACGTTCAGACAACTTCGTCAAATGCTGCATACATTCCTCTTCACATGCAGACATAATCATCTACAAATGTATAACAAAATTCTAGACCACTCGTTATCTCGTCCATGAATCGCTAAAATGTCTGCGCTGCGTTACAGAGCCCGAATGGCATTCGTGTGAACTCGAATAAACCAAACGGCGTGGTGCCAGCTGTCTTGGGAACGTCTTCAGGAACAATCGGAACCGTATAGTATGCTCTGACCAAATCTGTTGTTAAAAAAACCGTTTTGCCTTGTATCCCGGCAGAGAAATTCTCTATATGCGGCACGTAATATCTTTCCGGAATGCTCCTCCCATATAATTGCCGGTAATCACAGTAGGGGCGCCAACCATTCTCCTTTTTGGGTACCACATGAAATAGGGGCTGCACAGTTGTTGCCTCAAGAGCGGCAAATATCTTGAGCTGAGATTCTACGAAAGTCTCGTTTGATAAATTGTAATTTATCCAGTGCTAAACGTCACGAGCGTGCATAAGTTGGCGGGCCCGGGGTAGTGAGGATATGATGAACCGTGGAGTGTTTGACAAGTGCTAATGTTATTGAATGCCTCTTGATCTCCGGAAAATTTTTTAGTGGTCGTACATATTTCGTGTCTCGTGCCATCACTCTGACTGTCGTAGTAGCAGTGTAATTCACCTTGCCCTGTGCAGCCTCGCTCGTTGTTGCGTCCCTTAATCGCTGCTCACTTAGGTCGAGTACCAAATCACTGAACGCCAGGTATTCTGCTCCTATTGTGGGGTGAGATGCAGTAAACTGCCACTCAAAGGTACGACTCAGTCCGAGGTTGAGTAGTAAAGTGACGTGTCGGTATGTCGAAATCGTTGTATCATTTGTAGCACACAGGCAAGCATCGTCGCGGCTGCGTCTTGGTAACTTGGCCGCGGGATACCCTGAAATTTCCGCTCCGGTGTCTATCGGGTACTGCAATTTTGTGTTGCGGTCCGTAATAAACAAACGTCGTGTGTTACCGATGGGAGTGGTCGTAGCTGCTACTGTAATGGTATCACGATTCGCTTTACGCAGTGGCATGCACTTCCGTGAGACTTCACCAAATTTTCTGCGGTACCAAGATACAGGTACGATGTGCGCCGCTGGCGAACGATTTCGTCTCCTTGATCGTTGACGTGTGCGTTGGCTTTTGTAGCGTGGTCACTTGTGTGCTCGGCTAGTTGACACCGTGTTGTGCGCCCTAAAACACTAATAATCATCATCATAGTTGACACCGTAGTGACGACAAAATCGTTGAGATTGTGTTATCTTGTGCAGTAGCCATCATCGGGCCGCTTAACGTCTGATACATTTCTGCTAGTTGATCACCTTTTTGCGCTAATGCGTTCAAATCTCCGGAACATACCGTTAAAACCTTCTGTGCATCTGCCGGTAGTCGGGATAGCCATATACAGGGTGATTCAAAAAGAATACCACAACTTTAAAAATGTGTATTTAATGAAAGAAACATAATATAACCTTCTGTTATACATCATTACAAAGAGTATTTAAAAAGGTTTTTTTTCACTCAAAAACAAGTTCAGAGATGTTCAATATGGCCCCCTCCAGACACTCGATCAATATCAACCCGATACTCCAAATCGTTCCACACTCTCTGTAGCATATCAGGCGTAACAGTTTGGATAGCTGCTGTTATTTCTCGTTTCAAATCATCAATGGTGGCTGGGAGAGGTGGCCGAAACACCATATCCTTAACATACCCCCACAAGAAAAAATCGCAGGGGGTAAGATCAGGGTTTCTTGGAGGCCAGTGATGAAGTGCTCTGTCACGGGCTGCCTGGCGGCCGATCCATCGCCTCGGGTAGTTGACGTTCAGGTTTCATAACTAACCTTTTTCGTAGGACTCTCCATACAGTTGATTGTGGAATTTGCAGCTCTCTGCTAGCTCTGCGAGTCGATTTTCCTGGGCTGCGAACGAATGCTTGCTGGATGCGTGCTACATTTTCATCACTCGTTCTCGGCCGTCCAGAACTTTTCCCTTTGCACAAACACCCATTCTCTGTAAACTGTTTATACCAACGTCCAATACACCACCTATCAGGAGGTTTAACACCATACTTCGTTCGAAATGCACGCTGAACAACTGTCGTCGATTCACTTCTGCCGTACTCAACAACACAAAAAGCTTTCTGTTGAGCGGTCGCCATCTTAGCATCAACTGACGCTGACGCCTAGTCAACAGCGCCTCAAGCGAACAAATGTACAACTAAATGAAACTTTATAGCTCCCTTAATTCGCCAACAGATAGTGTTTAGCTCTGCCTTTTGTCGTTGCAGAGTTTTAAATTCCTAAAGTTGTGGTATTCTTTTTGAATCACCCTGTATTACGTAAAACATCGTCAGTGACAGTATTACGCAGGCGACGAAGCAGTTGCGGCGGAGTTCTGTAGCCTAATTCCACTGTTCGTAAAAGTTTTGCAGATGTTTAGCTTGAGACTGGCACAATCGCACGATCAACGCATTCTTAATGCCAGCATATCGTTCGGTTTCCGGAGGCGTAGTGGGAATGTCTTGTACTTCTGCGGCGAGATCTTCCATTGACGCAGCTACCACGTAACTATATTTCCTTTCATTTGCTGTAATCTGTGCTAAGATGAATTGGCTCTCTAATTGGGCGAACCAAAGCAAGGGGCTATGCTGCCAAAAAGGCGGTGGTTTTATTGTAACCCTGCTGATAACTCCATAACTTGAGGCTGGCTCGATAGACACTGACGAGGAATTCATCTTTGTGCTGGATGAAAAGCCGACGCGGCTGGCACGGGTGTGTATTTTAGACGCAGCACGGCACGTCGAAGCCGGCGTGGAAGTATTGTTATGCACATGATCACGTCGGTCTCACCAATTATATGTGGTTAACTCGTGAAAAGATTTACTTCCACGTATAAATTAAATGTAAAGAAGTATGCGGTATGCATAATATTCAATGCCCAAACGAGAAAAAACAAGGAATAACTACTCTTATATAATCGAAAACAAAGAGTAAATACAATGCAGCACTGAACCATTGAACTCTTGAACTGTCTACACCACCATACCGCGGAACGTGTATAATGGGAGTCACTGCCTACTGTTTCGGTATCTGACCGGTTTGCGCAAAAATCATGAAATATAGGGTTACAATTATTGAACTGTATGAAATAAAATCGTCATAACTTCTGAACGATTTGTGTCAGGACGTTCATACGGCACTATTGGCCGCGGGTCGTTATGGGAATTAGTAAGCGCATTATAACTTGGTTTAGCGACGATGCCCACTTTCATTTGGGTGGAATCGTCAATCAGCAAAACTGGCGCTTTTGGGGGACTCAGAAACCGCATTTCGCGATCGAGAAGTCTCTTCACTGTCAACGAGTGACTCTGCGGTGTGCAATAGGTGCTATATTCCTTAATGGCACGGTGACTTCCGAACGGTACGTGAAGGTTTTGGAAGATGATTTCATCCCCGTTAATCAAAGTAACCCGAATTTCGACAAGATGTGGTTCTTGCAAGACGGAGGTCGACCCAAACGAAACAGGAAAGCGTTCGATAGCCAAGCAGGGCACTTTGGGGACCGCATTTTTGCTGTCGGGTACCCAGAGATCACTGGCATAGGCCGCGATTGGCCGACATATTCTTCGGATGTGAACACATGCAACTCCTTTCTGTAGGACTGTATTCAAGACAAGGTGTACAGCAATAACCTCAAACCTTTGATGACCTGAAAACAGTCATTCAGGAGATCATCGACAGCATCAATGTTAACAACGATTCAGGGGGTCATGCAGAATTTCGCTATTCGTCTGCGCCACATCATCGCCAATGATGGCAGGCATATCGAACACGTCATAATCTAAATCCGAATATCTGTATAACGTTTACATGTTGAATAAAGTGTGTGCACACCGTAGTTTGTAATTAGTTTACATTATTTTCATGTTGTTCAATAATGGTCATCCTGCGTAATACTTAGAGTAAAAACAGACATCATTGATATAAAAGGATTTCATTTCTTAAAAAAGCGTAACACAACGTTTCACATGTATTGTTGCGGAATCGTCATTTTGTCTTTTACTCCTGTGGAAGTGGTGAATTAAGAACTCTCGATTCAACAGAAGCAGGTATTCACCGAGAAACTGTAATTCTCTTGCTTAAAAAAGTAATTACCAATATGTTTCACCTGGCCACATATACAAACGATAAAAATCGCATTAATACTAGGAATTTCGGAGAAATTAAGTTAACTGTACTACTGCATGTGTAATGTCAGTAAGACGCGTTATTTTTTTTTTATTAAAATCAATGCTTGATTTCAGCTATAAATGAGAAAAACTTTAAATGTAAACTCCACTTCACATGGCTCGTAATGATGGAAACTCTGCTTCCTGGCCCGAATCAGGTGACTTTGATGTTGGTTTCAGCCTTCAACACGGCGGACACAGGGACGTGCGCAGTCTATGTTATTTATGGTCTGTGCTTTTAAAACTCACATCTCTGACACTATGTGATAAACTTTGTCTTTGATGACATCAGCTTAAACTAAATCTGTGACGTATTATTGAAATGTGTAAACGTATGTGCACCTTGAGTAACGTGATGTGCGACGACGGAATAAATAAACCAACGTACGCTGACCTCAAAAGGTTAAAAATATTCGTCTTTACTTGTCTGGTAAGATTTTTATTGTTTTTTCATTGTTTCTCGCATATTTCACGCACTGGTTTCACGAAATACAAAACCTAGCTTCTAACTCTCTCATAAGAGGAAAAGACGTTTCACCTCACATACGATGGAATGAAAATTACGTATTAGGGGATTTGCACCTGAAGATGGACCCACAGGGTCAGAAATGCATCGTGTAATTTAATAAAACACGAAAAAAGTTATGACTGAAGTCGTTTTTATTCAAACTACCTGTATAATGAATACAGTCACGTCCACAGCTGTAAAATATGGACAAAATTTAAAAAAACCACACGTAGTTCTGTTTGATTGACAAGCATAACAAACATCTGTTACAGTGTCAATAAGTAATTATAAGCACTTAGATTTTGTCCTACACTAACTTGTCGTTCTTTGCCGATGAAAAGATAATGGATGGCTTCTTACGCGAAGAGATATTCTATAGTTGTGGATTTTGAAGCAGTCGACACAAGTGTGTGGTAGTATCACTTCGTCGTTGGCACTACAGAAACTGTAGAACGAATGGACACTAGCACTATAAATTTCAGTACTGATCGATTTAGGAAGGTATTGTAAATAAGGTAAGGTTATTGTATTCTGTGCCACAGTAGTATATACGAGGGCTGTCCAGAAAGTAAGTTACGATCGGTCGCGAAATGGAAATGACTATGAAAATCCGATAAAGCTTTGCAAAGATGTGTTGGGCAGTGTCTCTAGTATGACTCTAGGTAGAATTATGTCGCTCTTTTCATTCCTGAGCTCTTAGTGAGCGCATAAAGATGTTATAAAAAATAGTGTCTCCCTCCAAGTACGAGGGCCTGGTGAGAATATTCCCCTGAAGCTATGCAACCAACATTACATAACTGTCGTGCGGTTTCTTCTTCAAGACAATTCTCAGCCTCATTCTGCAGGGGCAATGAAGATGTTCCTGCATCGTTTCAATTGAAAATGTTTGGTTACCCACAATACAGCCCGTAATTGTCTCCCACTGAGTTTCATCTCTGCTCAAACGAACCGCTGGCTATGAAGACAACATTTTGGCATAGACAACGAGTTTTAGGACAGCGTAGAGAATTGGCGGAAAGCACTGGCGGCTGCCTTCTATGATGAGGGTATTGGAAAGTTGGTACAACGCTACGACAAATGTCTGAGTCAGAACTTTGACTACGTAGAGAAGTAGCTGAAAGGTGTAGCTAACTGTTACAAATGAAACATTTCTGATTTTCACTGTGATTTTCATTGCGCTATCAATCGTAACTTACTTTTTGGACAGACCTCGTAACTTTATGCAAAAATCGTCTTGAGAGTATTTAGTTTTAACCGTAAACTTTTCAATAGTGTTGTATTGGCAACTAAAATATTGATCTTGGAACAATCTATCGTAATGACGATTACTTTATACCGCTAAAGAAGCAATATTAAAGTATTTGTTGATAACAGAATTGAACAGAGAACAACATGATTTTAAAGTGCAATTGGTTGCTATAAATTACATACTTTCTAAAAATAGTATTTAGTGTTCGTCCACTAGCGCCAAAAATAAAAAGATATACACTCTGAAAGCATTCGAGCCAGCGTCATGCTAAAAAGGCTCTTTTCATACTACACCAGTGTTGTAATCTTCAGTTCAAAAACTGATTTGGTAGAGCTCTTCATGTTAGTGCATTCTGTGCCAGGCTCTTCATATCAGAGCACCTACTGCAACGCACATCCATTTGAACCTGTTCACTGTTGTCAAGCCTTGGGCAGCATCACCCTCCTCCCCCAAAAACCTAACCCCACACACGTCCGTCTATAACCTGATTAAATATTCCTCGAGGCCTCAGGAAGTGTCCTATCAACTGACCACACCTTTAACTCAAATTGTGCCATAAATTTTTCCCCCTGATTCGTCATCCGATTTATCTACCTAATCTTAATCATTCTTTTGTTGTACTACATTTCATAATATGCTATTTACTTCTTGTCTGTACTGCTTCTAACATTCTGATTGGTGTCTGTTTGTTCTAAGTCGTGTCTCCCTACCACTTTCGCGCAACGATGCTCTGAGCGTGTTTTTTAGGGAATTGACTAATTTGAACCTGGGACCTTTTGCTAGTAAGGAGACGCCAGCCCACGAATGACATGTAGAGTTCAGAAGAGTTCAGTGAGACTAGCGATGATATAATCAAATACTTAATGATTTCAGCGTCAGCTCCACTGCACTCCCTGTAAAAGAATCTAAATACTAACTAAATTTAGTGGAAGGTGTTCAAGGCTGCCCTATTTCTTAGTTATCTGGTAAAATAATGTTGAGAAAGTAGTTAAGTTTACCATTGGAATTTTTATTCTACTCACAAAACATTGTTTATAAATTGCACTATTGATAAAAGGAAATATTTTGATACAGGATGATAAAAAAACCAACTGCGTCAACAAAAATGTGAACGAATATTCCCTGAATGGGTTTCCAAGTTCTATAATGGATCGAAGGATGACCTATGCCATATCACATCTGTAATCTAGATTTAAATTAAGTTTCATAAAAGAGAGAACTATCAAAAATGGCCTACAGTAACCTTCAATTATCTTTAATTACTTATTTAACTTGTCGTAAATTACAGTGGCTGATGTGGCTTCTCAGTAATTATACACTCCTGGAAATGGAAAAAAGAACACATTGACACCGGTGTGTCAGACCCACCATACTTGCTCCGGACACTGCGAGAGGGCTGTACAAGCAATGATCACACGCACGGCACAGCGGACACACCAGGAACCGCGGTGTTGGCCGTCGAATAGCGCTAGCTGCGCAGCATTTGTGCACCGCCGCCGTCAGTGTCAGCCAGTTTGCCGTGGCATACGGAGCTCCATCGCAGTCTTTAACACTGGTAGCATGCCGCGACAGCGTGGACGTGAACCGTATGTGCAGTTGACGGACTTTGAGCGAGGGCGTATAGTGGGCATGCGGGAGGCCGGGTGGACGTACCGCCGAATTGCTCAACACGTGGGGCGTGAGGTCTCCACAGTACATCGATGTTGTCGCCAGTGGTCGGCGGAAGGTGCACGTGCCCGTCGACCTGGGACCGGACCGCAGCGACGCACGGATGCACGCCAAGACCGTAGGATCCTACGCAGTGCCGTAGGGGACCGCACCGCCACTTCCCAGCAAATTAGGGACACTGTTGCTCCTGGGGTATCGGCGAGGACCATTCGCAACCGTCTCCATGAAGCTGGGCTACGGTCCCGCACACCGTTAGGCCGTCTTCCGCTCACGCCCCAACATCGTGCAGCCCTCCTCCAGTGGTGTCGCGACAGGCGTGAATGGAGGGACGAATGGAGACGTGTCGTCTTCAGCGATGAGAGTCGCTTCTGCCTTGGTGCCAATGATGGTCGTATGCGTGTTTGGCGCCGTGCAGGTGAGCGCCACAATCAGGACTGCATACGACCGAGGCACACAGGGCCAACACCCGGCATCATGGTGTGGGGAGCGATCTCCTACACTGGCCGTACACCACTGGTGATCGTCGAGGGGACACTGAATAGTGCACGGTACATCCAAACCGTCATCGAACCCATCGTTCTACCATTCCTAGACCGGCAAGGGAACTTGCTGTTCCAACAGGACACTGCACGTCCGCATGTATCCCGTGCCACCCAACGTGCTCTAGAAGGTGTAAGTCAACTACCCTGGCCAGCAAGATCTCCGGATCTGTCCCCCATTGAGCATGTTTGGGACTGGATGAAGCGTCGTCTCACGCGGTCTGCACGTCCAGCACGAACGCTGGTCCAACTGAGGCGCCAGGTGGAAATGGCATGGCAAGCCGTTCCACAGGACTACATCCAGCATCTCTACGATCGTCTCCATGGGAGAATAGCAGCCTGCATTGCTGCGAAAGGTGGATATACACTGTACTAGTGCCGACGTTGTGCATGCTCTGTTGCCTGTGTCTATGTGCCTGTGGTTCTGTCAGTGTGATCATGTGATGTATCTGACCCCAGGAATGTGTCAATAAAGTTTCCCCTTCCTGGGACAATGAATTCACGGTGTTCTTATTTCAATTTCCAGGAGTGTATAACAGAAAAATCATCGCGTTTCAGATTTTAACTTCTAGTAACAAATGTGAATACCATGAGCTTTAATTGACGATCGACATTAGTATTATGCAAAAAGGGGGTGTAACAGATAAAACTTCTGCAGTTCTGAGTGAAGCCTTATGCGGCATTGCGTGCGTTCATTACCTTGTCGTTGGTTAGGCAGTGTCAGGGGTCGGCGGGCGGCGCAGCTCCACACACCTCGCCGTCTCGGAAGCAACTCTTCTCTATCCTCTCCTTACTACAATTTACCGGAGTTGGTTTAAGAAAAGTTATCTGGCTGTGTTTTCAACTGACCAATAAGGGTCTCAATGTTAACCTTAAGCTCCGCCTACAAACCTTCTGTCTACCCAATGAGAAACGTTATACTTTTCGTGGTGGGGCAATGTTTTTAATGTTTGCAACGTAACAGAGACGCGTATAGTCTCACGCTAAAGCTTTCACCTGGTGTGGCCCTTTTAGTGTTATCGTAAGATCTATACTGTTCTTCTGGAGGGCTCTATCTTTTAACATGGGCTGGCGGTGGTCTTGGCGGTCGGCTGGCGACGTGGGTGTCCGTCCCTTATCGTAGGGCCTCCTAGCCTACACGATTCTGCTCTCGGCTTCTGTTCTCGTTTCTCCCCTCGGAACTGCGTCTGTTTCACAGTGGGAAGGTATGACATGCATTCAGGCGTTCTTGTGTTAGTCTGTGGTATTCCATTTGCTCACTCGTTGATCGTATTACTTTGGTTAATTTAATGTCAGGATTCATTCGGAGCCGGATTTGTTATCATGTCAGGGTTTTTATGGAAGGTGTTGGATTTGCCTGACACCTTACATGCTCATCGTCTACATTTCACTTTCATATAAAGACTTCCAAACAATTTCATGTTAATATATTTCGCTTTTTCAGACACTTTCCATCAGTTGTCAATTTGCAAATTCTATCCCGTTAACTCCTACCAACGTCAGTCTCGTCAGTCTTTTTGCTGCCCAAATAGGAAAATACCTCTAGCACCTTTTACGTCTCAAATTTGCAATCAAATTTCGTCAGTGTCACCCGATTTAAGTCGACTACGTTATAGTTGTTTTACTTTTATTAATGTTCATCTTTTAACTTCTTTTCACGAAGCTATTCATTCCATATAATTGATCTTCCAAGATCTGTTCTGTCTCTGATAGAATGATACTGCTACTGTAAAGCTCTTAAATTATTATTTTTTTACCAGAACCTTAATTCCTATTCCAGATTTCTCCTTGATTTCCTTTACTGCCTGCTCGTGTACTGACTGAATAACACGTGGCTGCAACGCAGCCACCATTGCTTTTCAACTGCTTCTTCCCCTTCCATATTCTAAGACTTTTGAAACTGCAGTCTGGTTCCAGTAAAAGCTGTAGACAACGTTCCGCTCCCCAAATTTTATCCTCAAAGACTGTATTCCCGTCAACACAATGAAAAACTTTCCTTAACTTCCAAATGATATAAAGATAGATATCTTTGTGTTCAGTGTATATTTCATGAGATGTTATAGGATCGGTATTGCATGTGGCTTCATCTATTTCTCCCGAACCGAAATTGATTTTCCCCGTGGTCGACTTCTACCAGTTTTTCCATTCTTCTGATAATAGTCCGTGTTTGTATTTTGTAAACACGACTTATTAAACCGTCGGCTCACTATTACACCTGTCACCACCTACAGTCTTTGATACTGGGATTGTTACGTTAGTCTTAAAATCTTAGGGTATTTCGGCTGTTTCACACATGCCATTTAGCAGACGAAACAGTTTCGTCCTTGTTAGTTCTCCCTACAGTCTTAATAATGTTCGAGTTAAATCGTTTAATATTTTGTAAAATTCATTCCGCAATACATTTTCTTATAATCTCATCTTCATCTAATTCCTATTCCCTTTCCATGATACTGCCTTCAACTTTCTTTCCTTTACATTTGGATCATCAGACTTCTCACTGGTTTGATGCGACCCGCCACAAATTCCTCTCCTCTGCGAACATCTGCATCTCTGAGTAGCAATTGCACACTACGTCTCAATTATTTGCTGGACATATTCCAATTTCTGTCTACCCCTGCAGCTGTTATTGTCTGTAGCTCCCTCTAGTAACATATAATTGCTTCATTTCTTAACACGTGTCCTATTGTCCTGTCCCTTTTTCTTGTCAATGTTTTCAACATTATTTTCACAATTCAGCATCCCCCCCTCTCTCTCTCTCTCTCTCTCTCTCTCTCTCTCTCTCTCTCTCTCTGTCTCTCTACGTCTTCCCTCATCAGTCTCCTGACTGGTTTCATGCGTTCCGACACGAATTCCTCACCTGTGCCAACCTCTTCATCTCAGCATTTTCAACCTACGTCCTCAATTATATACCGGATGCACTCCAGTCTCTGTCTTCCGTTACAGTTTTTACCCTCTACAGTCCCTCTACTACCATGAAAGGTATTCCCTAATATCACATCATGTCACATCATCCTGTCCCTTCTTCTTGTCAGTATTTTCCACATATTCCTTTCCTCTTCGATTCTGTAGAGAACCTCCTAATTCATTACCTTATCAGTTTACTTAATTTTCAATGTCCACCCGCAGCACCGCATCTCAAATGCTTCGATTCTCTTCCATTCCGGCTTTCCCACAATCCACACCATACAATGCTGTGCTGCAGACGTACATTCTCAGGAATTTCTTCTTCAAATTAAGGCCTACGTTTGATAATAGTAGACTTCTCTTGGCCAGGAATGCCATTTTTGCCAGTGTTACTCTCCTTTTGATGACCTTCTTACGCTGCCCGTCATTGGTGATTTTGCTGCCTATGTAGTAGAATTCCTTAACTTCGCGACCATTAACCCTGATGTTATGTTTCTCGTTGTTCTCGTTTGTGCTACTACTCATTACTTTCGTCTTTCTTCGATTTACTCTCAATCCATTTCCTAGCAGAATTATAAGCCGGATAAAGGTAACCAGTAGTAATAGATAGCTACTTCATGTGCCTAATAGGTGTCAACGCAATTTCTTTCCTTTATGTCTATGGGCAACCTTAGCTACATTAATATGCAAGCATTTAGAAACCACAATGATGTTTTAGTAAGCAATTAGGTGAGCTTAAATTCATGACTGGTGATGTGTGATTCACGACCACTCCTATTACTCTGATAAGAGGTACAGGAACATAGCAAGCATTGACTTAAATCAGGCTGGATAAATTACGAGAATTCGTAGACCATAATCCGTGTTGTGAACTATTAAGAAAACGTTAATGTGACATAAACTGTTGACGTACGTTAATACAGCGGAGATTTAGTGTAAAATATAATGATTTGTAAATGCTATGTGTACATTTGTTGTGATTGCACGAAGATATCCTTTTCAGTGATATGCTATATAATTATAAGCATGTGCTGTGCTAGAAAAGGTACATGAATTATCGTCAGGTCTTAAGATGTTAATCACTAATAATGGTTATCAAACTATCTATCATTTTTACATAAGCGTCCAGGGGAGAATCATAGTAACGATAAAATGCAAATGGCTGGTAAGTGAATTATTAATGTTGTAACATACACATTTCGAGTTTGCTGTTATGTGTAATGCTAAGTTCAATGAAGTATTGATAATCGATTTACTCAGTAGTTGATGCATTTTACGTTGCCTTAAACAATTTATTGACCTACTTTGTTCAGTGCATGAGTATACAATACAAATACCTCTATGAGGTTAACTGGACATACTGTTACGTATTGACAGCTGATATCAATGATGGAGCAATGTACATCTGATAACAGTTATTCCAATTGAGCAGATGCATAGCTGAGTTGGTTTTGTAAGTACTTTGTAACAGTGATTTAAGTTGTGACAGCTTTATGCTACACATTTTGTTACATGTGTTTTCGTTCTTCTGTGGTGCAGTGGACCCGATGACAGTCTGATCCTAGGCCAAAATCGATCCTCTGGAATAAAATATACGGTTACAGCTGTGTGTAGCATAAAGCAGTTCTTAGCAAACATTTGATTATTAAGACTCAAGGAATAAAAAACAAAAGATGACACATGCCCTATGTTGGATCACACGGTATACAACTCCACGATATCTGTAAGGTGAACAAAGAAAGATTCTAGGTACACCAAAAAACACTGAACACATGTAAATCTACGGGAATGAGATGTAGCTAGTATGCCTATCATATGGATGAACGAGAGAAAAACCGACTCTGTACCAAGGGCATGTATCACGATCTACGTCAGTGAAAGCACATTTAAGGACCTAAAATTTTGCAGAAAGAATGTTAGGATTAGGTGCAAAATACGTACCACTATCTTAATGTACTTCTCCTATTCGTAGCATGGGAAATGCCATCAAAAAGTAACCTCAATTCAATTATCAACGTTAGTGAACAAGCTATGACACTAGTCGACCAGAACAGACCTGCATGAAGCAAACAGAAAGAGCAGCAACTGAATGTCAAACACAGAATGCTTCGTCCGCCGTTCAAAGGGGCTCACCATACTTGTGCAGTCCTGTGATTGGCTCGTACCTACTATCTCAAAAATTGAAGCCAGCAGGCATGCCTTCACTCGACTAGCCAAAGAGTGTAACAAATTAAACAATCGGTATTCCTTGTGCGGACTGTCTTTGTAACACACTTCGCGTAGCAATTAATAGCTTGCAAGTTGACTTTTTAATGAACAGATTTCATTGTTTAGTTTCCTTTTGCTTTCAGTGGTGACGCAAATCAGATGGATTCGGCCAAACAGCTAATGTGGCCTGATGCGTCAATCTTCCAGACTGATATCGACTACCCAGTTTCCGAAACGCTATGTAATCTTTATCTTATGTGGTTCAGTCGTCATAGAGTTGGGGACAACAGCCGTATTAACTAACGAGCTTAACATAACAATCAGCCACTGTCTCCTGCAGCCCAAGGAATGGCCTTATTTAGCAATCAACAGACACAGCTCAGTGACAAATTCTCTGTTAACACCAGAGATAAAAATCTTTCACTTGAAATATCCAATAGAGTACATTCCCTGATTCTGCTAATATCTTTGGCCTAAATAGCTTCATTACCTTCACGTTCTAGATCCCAGGTACTGCCAAACAATCTAATCACTCCTATTCCTTTCACCGTCCTAGACGAGCTGGGCCAGGAATAAGCTTAAGAAATGCATCTCAGTTGGGAGCCCTTATTATACTCCAATCACCACATCCATTTTTTTATGTGTATTGCTTATATTTATCTCAAAAATGGTTCAAATGGTTCTGAGCACTGTGGGACTTAACATCTGTGGTTATCAGTCCCCTAGAACTTAGAACTACTTAAACCTAACTAACCTAAGGACATCACACACATCCATGCCCGAGGCAGGATTCGAACCTGCGACCGTAGCAGCAAAGCAGTTTCGGATTGAAGCACCTAGAACCGCTCGGCCACAGCTCCCCGCGATCCCGACTTCCTAGGTTGCACTAGACAGGATTTAAATGCAGTTAATACGAATGCAGATTATTTCAAGCATATTTAAATAATGTTTTTAGGTCAGTGGGGATAACAGCTTCATAACAACATTCAGTAACGTTACCGAAACTAAAATAAATTGACAAGGCTACAAACTATTTTGCGAAACATTAGCTGCCATGCTAAGTTCATTTCAAGCACTTCATTGCATCTTATGTAAGACTTATGATACAGATTGGCTATTGAATGTAGAACGACATTCCTCATATTGAAGATGTAGTTCCAGCATGCTACAAGTGAACAATATTGACACCCATACCGTAATATATTTGGTTCTTGCGGAAGATGTTGTAGGTGCCGTTCCAGTCCATTGGAACCCTGGTGGTAGCGCACTACAGATCGTTATGTGCCAAAGATACTGATGGAATTATCGATTGCAACCGCTGTGAAAATGTTTCATGTCATCTTTTCATTGTAAATTATTACTTGATTATTGATAAGAAGCCGCAAATGTAGCCTTAAGTATACATATTGTCGATACTTTTATTTTATTTTACAGAGTGTTTATAATTAAACTTGCGCTTCTTGTGTACTTGTCGACGGAAAATAGTTACTGTATGGATACCAAACTTCATAGGAATGATGTTCAGACTGTGCGCTGCCACAAACATCAGTGTACAAAACAGTTAGAGACAGTCTTTCCGCACCTGAGAGAAGAACATGATTGGGATGTTCTAATTAACTCGCGCTGTAGGAATTGCTCCGGGAAGAGGCTGACGGCCAATTGCGCCGCAAATTGTTGACCAAGTTGCTGTTGTCATGACTCAGAAGGCTGGACTCAAGGTGCAATCTTCAAGCAGTGCACGAGCTGTGTCACGCCAGCTGAACATTCTACCTGTAGAAGAGTGCTGCGAACAATTCTCAAATGGTATCTGTGATGCAGTTCCAAGCTGTCGCGGATGCAGATGGCCGTTACATTGAGCAACGTTTGTAACCTGGAACGTAAACGTGGTATGCGCTTAATAAACGTTACCCTCTCATGTCGGTATTAAAACGTGTTCCTTTCAATGGTAGTGGAAAACAGATCGTGTATCTGTTGAAGAGACTGAAAAAGTCTTGAACTGCCTACGTATAAACTGCAAGGAATGCATTAGCGATCAAATCTGTTGTAAAAAAGTTACACATTTACCTTTATGTTGTGAATTATAGCTTAATAACTGACCAGAAGCCATGAATATACACATTGTAAGTATTGTTATTATCATTATATTTATATACTTCTCATGTAACATACAAATTGGAATGTTTAATCACTGAGGAAATTCTGTTTAGATGTGAAAGAGAGCCACAAGGCCTTAACCTTTCAAGATGAAATAAGTGCATAAACAAATAAACAAATAAGTAGCCAGAATGTATGGTGAAATAAGTGGGTAAATAAATAAGTAGGCACTTTTGTAATCAAAAGAATGTGGCAGAACTAACAGATACACAGGGTGTCACAAAAGAAATGTTCAATATTGAGGTATGTGACACAATCGTTTTAATCAAAATACTTCAGATGGACATATACCCTATTCCTAATGATTTCCGAAATAGAATACATTTAATGTACGCAGTTATTTATTTTCTGTATGCTGAGGCCTTCTCCACCAGACATCAAGGCTCCTAGAGTATCAGCAACCAAACTGATAGCCTGCAGCCGCGGGTTGCCCACTTCGCAGGCACACCGAAGCACTACACAACCGACAGGCAATATTGATGAACGGCCACAACAACTACAACAACAACACAGCAAAGACGACACCAGCGGCCACCAGGGGCCACTACCGGTCCACATAAACATAAGGAAGACGTCGCTGCAGATCCCAGAACTATTTTCACACGTCAAACCACGTGATGGAAAATAGTTCCGAGGTACTCATCCGCCGAAGCGCTATAAAGGCCGGCGCTCGGCCACACAACGGCAGTTAATCGATCGCCAGCAGACGTGGATAGCTGCTGCCCCAGCAGCCCAGCTTGGATCTTCTTGCTGATATCTGGATTAGGCTTGGTATATAGGAGAAGTCTCTGGCGGAGACTAGTAGGAAATTATTTCAGTTGTTTCCTACATTATTCTTGTATGTAGTTGTGATTCGAAGACGGATTACTGTATTGTTTTGGTGTATACATGGAGAATTTGTTTTGGTTTATTGTACAGTCCAATAAATTGTTTTCGGACTTTGATCGTTAGTTTCTTCTGCTTACGCAGACATATCACTGTATTATTAAGTACAGAAGGTCAATAAATCCGACAACGACCAGGAGAGCGGTGTACTGACAACATGGCACTCCCTACCGCATCCGAGGACGTCACTGACAGACGGTGACACGGTGCTCGGTCGGTCCCGATTGGTCCTTCTAGGACCAGAAAGCGGAACTTCACTGTTATTCAACACAGAAAAAATAATTTTTAAAGAGGAATTTTGCGTTCCCTTTCGATAGAGCGACCCAAATTAGTCTAGTGCGATGTTTATTTTGTCGATATGCGTTAGCAGTGGTAGGAAAACACTAAGAATTACCAGTACTCCAGCAGTGGCAGCACCGCCCTGGCAGATGCTGACAGTTACGTCATGAAGCAGCTGGTTACTCTCCGTGTTGTACTGTCTCTGTTAGTGCATATCGATAACCAAATATCACACTAGACTAATCTGAGTTCGCTCTCTTGCATTGACATGTAAAATTCCGCTTTAAAAATATTTTACTGTCGAGCAATACAGAAAATAAACAACAATGTAGACTGAATCTGTTCTATCTCTGGAACGATTCGGAATGAGGCGTATATTCATACGACGATTTTTGCCTCAAATGATCGTTCCTGTCGTGTCCGTGAGCACTGACCATTCCTCCTGGAACATCCTGTATAATAAGTCAGCTTTTAGACACGCTAATACAGACGCTCCCTCGTGATTACCAATGATCACTAATGGCCGTAGATGGTAATTTTGGTACGCAGGACATCGCCTGTTGTCAGTTTGACAGGTATTTCGAAATTACATATGGATCTCTCATCGACACATGCTGTCAGTAGTGGTTTATTTATTTTTTAAGATTAGGGCCATCAGCCATCTCTTACATGATAATAAATCAATAAATAAAATACATACTACTTACAGTGCGTCTCGGTGACGGAAGGAAACTTTAGCGTAAACCATGTAGAAAACTTATATTAAAGGGGGTCCTTATGATAAGTATACAAGCATACGAATATCGAATGGTAGCTGCCCGTCACTGTGACCCTTGGTTCAGTCACTGTTGCACTGAGGGAATGCACATACAAGAGCTCTAGTTTCCTGACATCTATGCTGGTCAGAGTAATCCATTTACGCTGATACTTTTAGACGCTACTGCCACATTTTCAGTGATAAACATTTGGTTTTACCCTATGGTAAAATCTAAACCACTCTGGGAATGACTTTGTGTAGCTCATAATGACCCATTCCGAAATTCGTTTTATGTATTTGCCCCATAATACCCACTTTGGCACTTTTCGTAGTATGAAGTCTCATACTACTGTAGCGAACGTTTCGTCCACAGAAATTCGCCGTAAACAACTGTCTCAGATAATTTGTTTCCCATATCGACTAATCGATAATTCGGATCAACAACTTTACCGGCGCACTAAACTTGGACGGCACTGGCCACCAGCTGGTCCAACTAACCTGCAGTGATATGAACAGTTGCAGCTCGCTTCAAATCGCTTGAATGGACGAGCAAACTGAGCCCTTCCCGTGGCAGGCTAACCACCGAGGTGCTACGCCTTCATTTCCTGATTGTCTGGTGGGCTGGAACCTAAAGTGATGGATTGGCCTTGGATTTCATGTGCGGCGTGATCCTGATGGCACTACGGAGTAGTTACTCTCGCAACACGTCCGGCCAACGCGTGGTTGGCCGGTGGTGGTGTTGGTGGCCTAAACCGCTGACAAACCTATGAATTTAAGACGTAAAAAGAGACAAGCAGAGAAGCAATATAGCTTCGAATGTCATTTAATTTTGAAAGAGAATGAAATTATATTCGGCAAAACACCATACTTTTTAGCAGACCAGACGGAAAGCATAAGAGGCTCTCGTTCTTAGCTAACGTAGCACTGTAATTAAAAAGAAGAGTGTGAAAATTCCTAATGTAAACAGAGGGTAATTTTTCTGAGCGAGTAATGTTTGGTGCAAGAGCATATTAAGGGATTTTAGCGTACAGCTAAATATAGAAGCCACAGTCAGTCGTCTGGTCATCTTTAAACTTCCATATCCGAATTCGAGAAATACATTGCAGTACGGAAACTGTCATCTGCCATGTTGATAAAGAGTAGATCAACAACAGAATCCACGAAGACAGCCAAGCGCCACATTTTTTCCTCTTTTGAGGTAGCCTACAGTTTTGTATCCCGCCAACGTTCGGCAGTCATTTCAAATGCTTGGTAAACTAATGGAATCTCCGTATTCGTTCATTCCTGAAAGCAATGCAGGTAAAACCCTTTATTTCGAATGTTCAGAGCCACAATGTCCAAAATTATTACATAATCGTTGTCAGCCCTCGCCTTGTTCATCAAGTGTAACAGAAAACAGGCGACCAGCGAAGAGACCACAGAGATCCTGTTCGGCTGTTGTCTGAGCAACTTGCTTAATACTTTCTCGTCCTAAACAATCCATAAAATCCATGTCGCTTAGAGGTAGACTACATGAAACTGCTGTCGCTATACAAAGCATTGAAGCGTAATGTTTCATATATGAAGAAGTAGATCAATTTTGGCAGCGACCAGAAAACTTGGCTGGCCTTGCAACAGGAATATATCTACTGATTCGAAGAGACTACAGGAAATTTAAAGTAACGCATCTCATAGGGATTGCTTCTTTTGAAATTTTAGTCTGATTTCTAACTTTATTCTTCTTGAATTGATTCACAGGATTTAGAATAGTTTAGAAATTTCGATTCGTTCATTCATTTTCATCATTATGCTGCGCTGTATTCCCTATTTCATTTCTGCATGTTAATGTAACCCACGATATCACAATAAAAAAATGTAGGACTTCTGATAAGCTGCTTTGCAGAATTAGGTACAGCAGTTGAAACTGAATCCTTTTGAGGATCGATTTTTCTCTCCTCAGCAATGAATAAGTCAGATAAACATGCAGTATGTCCGTAATTGCTCCGGTTCCTATTTGTTATGGAAAAGCATTTCACAATAAAATGTCTGTCTGCAAATTTCAACTAAAAAAATTTTATCATAATGTTACCAACTCATAGTAAATGATCACAATGTCCTCCTCCGGCAAAAAACACAGGAATAAACTCATCGGGTTACGGAATATTCCAGCCTTTCAAAAACTGTGTAGACATTCTCGAAAGCTTTTGATGATGAAATTTGCTTGTTGTGTAATATCCTGTGCATAAATTAGTTTTGTTATGTTTCATCACAGGCAAAAAGTCGGGTGAATGTGTAGGCCGCGTACTGTACCTTTCCCTGCCCCGCCAATACATCTTTCACTATTAGACGAGGGACAGTGTATACGACCACAATGTCAAAGTGTAAACAAATTTATTATTTTATTGTAGAAGTTTTGAAAGAGTTCAACAGAGTAGTATGTTGAAGTTTGTCGGTAACATCAACAAACCGTTCTCTCAACAATAGCTCAGAAACGAAGCATTTTCAGACATAGATTACGTTGATTCTTTTTCGTTCCTGAAGTTTTTCAGAATAAATTTTATACATTCCGTAGGAGAGTTTTGCTGAGCGTGGCCTACTGCTTCACTGCAGGTAGTATTAAATTTATCGGCCCTGAATGATCAATCTCTATGTTTGAGCCATACATTTCACTCTTCCCTATCCCCTACCGAAGAAAAAGGAATATGCTGTGCTGTATTAGAATATAAGAATTCAAAATAGCTATTGGAAAATTTGTAACTGCTACAAACTACACTCAGGTGGGGCAGAAAAACATACATCCTTATGCAATATTCTTTGTAAAACGTCTCGATTCAGGAAGAAACTAAACAACATTCCGATTAGCTACAAAAAAAACTATTACCAAAAGATTCAGAATCCTCTGGAGTTGACAGTACAGTTGTAAAACTATAGTTACAAAAATAAAATTGTCAATAACAAAAAGTAACATTCTGTTACTTAACTATAATTTACTCAGTACTTTCGTTTACCTCGAAATCGTTGAATTATTCATTTCTATGATACTTTCCTCTGGAATCGCCCATATATAAAGGACGATCCAAAAGTTTCTGACAGAAATGTAGACACATTCGTGTCTTTCCCACGTGCGTGCGGTAAATGCGGAAACTTGATCTATGGCGACGCTGTTACCAAACGCATCCAAAGGGGACCAGCGTACTGTTATTCTTTTCTTGGCTGCCGAAGGACAAACATCGGTAGACATCAGTCGGAGACTAAAGAATGTGTATGGGGCAGCACGTCTGTCGAAAACCACCGACTGGAATGGAGCGCCAAGGGCTGGTGCTGTTTCATGATAACGAACGTCCGCATATCGCAAATACCGTAACGCAGAAGTTACGCCAACGCAAGAGGGAGACACACGAGCATCCGCCCTATAGTCCTGATCTCTCCACGTGTGATTATCATGCCTCTGATTCCCTAAGAAAAGGCTTTGAATAGTCGACGATTCCTGTCGGACGAAGATGTGCAGCAGGCAGATACCTGGTGCATTGGTGGGATGATTGCCTCAACGTCCACGGCGATTTTGCCTGACTGATAACGTAACCACTGAAAAATATCGTGACATTTTAGACATTTGAGATATGAACTATGAAAACGCAGTAAATATAAATGATCTAGAGAGTTTTAGTTGATAGAAAATGTAAGGATAATCGGTTGCACTTATTGGTTGATTGTGTACAGGCAGTTTAAATACAGGGAATCATCATCCGTAAGTATGATGTCATATGTAAGCGTGTGATGTGTTCTCACAGCCTACTTAAGAGGCATGGGGACACTGCCTCACGATGATTGATGGCAACGTGCTGGAGAAAGCTCCTCGTAGCAACGATGAGACAGCATCATTTGTGCTTCCAGCTCCATTGTGAGATGTACGGAAGACAAACAAAGAACCCAAGACGAGTGCTGCAAGACAAAACGACAAGTCTAGGAAGAGGTTACCGCCTAGTAATGCTGTGCCACTTTCTAGCATTACCCTGGTAACCCACATCAGTATTTCCCTTCCGAACCGTCTGTTCAATTCTTTGGAAAAGCTCAAGGAGAGGTGAGTAGAAACGAATCGCGATATTCGCAGAAAACTTCGCACAAACCTCATCTTCTCCAGCGTCTCCCCCCACCCCCCCCCCCCTCCGTGTTGCTATACTGTTTTATAATTTCATTGCATCACTGAGCGTGTCCCGCGGCAATTTGTGCAAGCAAATTACCACCTTACGCAATCAACTCTTGCTTTTACCACAAACTTCGCCGCAAACAAAGACACTGACTGCAAAAGGCACTCTTTAACATCTCAGAGGTGAGATTAATTGTTTAGTGGTCACCTTCTGTTGGCAACAAAATTATGGTTTGCGTGTAGCGAGCCAGTCAGTTTTGTTTGTATCCGAGTACAACTATATTAAATATCGCGATTATTAATCAGGCGTTCTAGGCCTGTCGACAAATCTCAATAAAATCTTTCTCTGTGTATGGCCGCGTCGTCTTATAAATTACTTAAAATGCCAAAATTCTAAAGTAACCGACGTTCGGCCTTCCTCGGCACATAGAGGAAGACTGCTGTAACGCGGCCGAAACGTCGTTCATTTTAGAAATTTGGCATTTTAAGCAATCTATAAGATGACGCGGCCATACACACAAAAGGATTTTATTCGAACTGAAAGCAACAGCAGAAGCCTATCTACGTATTTCTACCATTGACAAATGGTTTCATGGCTCTTTTAATGATCCGTTATTCTTGGACAGAAATACGTGCTATATAAATGATTTCAAACTGGAGTATGGTTTTGACTTTATGAAATTAACTTGTCATATTTCTCACGATATTCGTCTGCATATATCACTGGGAAAGCGTGTACTTCGGGTGGTGCAGGGTTTAAATCTCTGTGTAGCCATCCACAGTCTCATTAAATCGAATAAGACGAATGGCGACTGGAAATTATAGGCCCTATTGCCATTTTCTTCCTCATTCGTTTGCTATCGGAATTTTTGCTTCCTTTTAGTGACGTCGTCTTCGGTGGGTTACTTAATCTTCCTTCCTACTTATGCCCACCCCGAGAATGTTCATCTGTTGCCTCCGAGGTGATTCCGAAATCGCGCTTACGATAACATGGACTGGCGAAAATTAGCGACGTACGTCTTGCAAATGTTTCTGCACAGTGAAAAACAGAGAGACGTTAAACTCATTATTGCTGTCTCTTCCTTGCCTCTGCGCTACAGGTAATCATAAGTAATCTAGACGAACCGCAGTAACTAACTATTAAATTTAGTGTATCATTCCTAGTTTCCTCCTCGAGGAGTACCACGTTAACGTTGGTGGGGAGGTTTGCGTGTCTCACTGATACACTGAGCTATGCTGGCGGGAGCTATGCTCCTGGTAGTCACCCGCGCCATACAGGTCAGTTGGTGAGATTTCAGACAAACAGTAGTCCCCCAAGGTGTCTCCCGCCTTTCGAGTATGTGGGTGGCAACCACATGCGCCCTTAGCTAAGTCTCGCATTTCAGCCACTTACTGCTGCTTCTGTTTTCTTTCCTATCGGCTTCCCTTGGCCATCTCTTACTTTTTCGACCCCAACGGTATTGGGTTTCGAGGCCCGTGGATGTCTTCCATTTTTGTTTTCTATCTCCAACGAAGAGGGCAGGGAGCGCTCTAGAGGCGTGGTGAAGCCAGCTTTCCTAAGGGAGTAAGCCCTGAAAAGAAATCCTGCCAGCTCAGAGTAGAACAGTGACAGCCCCACTACTGGGGTAACCCTGCGCAGCGGCTGTAACGCGTCCAGGGGACATTTTACCCCACAAAAAAACCTCAAAAATGTTCCTGGGAATAGGATGGAACCCCATAAGTCTAAAATGGCTAGGTACACTTGTTTACAAGTTGGCACGTGGAATATTAAAAGTCTGCATAGACCTTGATCTGCTGAGATAGTAGTCTCTGAAGTAGAAGAGTATGAAATGGACGTTACTGCATAACAACAAACAAGCTGGCTGGGGGAAAGGATATTACGTGAGAAGAAATCAGTAATCTTTTATGGAGGCTGTGAAGAAAACGTCAAGTATGAACATGGAATGGTATTTGTAGTGAGTGAGAGGGTGATAGGGCTAGTGAACTGCAACAGGATATCGTGTCTAATTCTTAGAGATAGGCATGGCAATCTCACCGTTGTTAATGCATATGCACCAACAAACGTAAGTGATGAAGAAGAAGAGAGTCAACAGTGGAGAGCATTAACAACAGAAATCTTAAGATTATTCTGGGAGGCCTAAATGCCAAAGTGGGACAAGAAGAGATGTATAGAGCAACAATTGGAAAAGAGAGTTTACATGTAAAAACAAATTAAAATGGCCTGCTTTTAATCAGTTTTGCGTTAAGTCAGAATCTTGTGGTGAGCTCAGCATCTTCCCCCCACAAATAGATCCACAAAGGCACCAGGATTTCCCTGGATGGTAGCACCGTGAATCAGATAGATCATCTGCTGTTAGATGAGAGGCACAAGAAGTGTGTGATGGATGTGAGATCGTACAGAGGAGCAGATGCGAACACAGGCCACTTCCTAGTCATAGCCAAATTAAAGTTACAGCTGTGCTACAAAATGAGAAAGAACAACATGGCCAAGAGACAGTTTGATATTGAGAAGCTTAAGGATCCAGAGATATGCCAGCACTATAACATTAAGGTTCGTAACATGTCTGAAGTACTGCCGTTAGACCACGCTCATGAAATAAGTACTAACAAGCGATGTTAAGAAATAAGGACCCCTGTAACCTGAAGCAGCTGAAGAAATTCTAGGAGAGAAACAGTTAACCACTAAGAAGAAATGGTTTAATGAGACAAGTGAACAAGCTGTGAAGGCCAGGCAGAGAGCAAGGGCGGAGCATACGCTGCACAGACAATGTGCGGAACAACGGGAAGCACTCAAGACCGTAGGAAGAAAAACAAATAGGATTCTGAGAACAGGAAAAAGGAAGTTCATGAACAATATGACTCATGAAACCGGAAAAGCTAATGCAATATCAGACAGCAGTAAAACGTTTCAGGTGTTGAAACATGTGAGGAATGGTCGCAGAAACGAAGCTTTAGATATTAATGATAAGGATGAAAATATGCTAACAGACAAGAAAAAATTCTAAATAGGTGGAGAGAATGTTTTGAAGAGTTATTAAATGTTGAAGATAGAGAGAGTGTCTTTCCACATGAGAATAATACAGAGGTTGAAGGAGAAGCCGCAAACATTGAAGTGGAGGAGCAATGAGGAAACTAATGAATAATAAAGCACCAGGAGAGGATAGGATAATGGCAGAGATGCTGAAGGCAGGAGGAGAAACACTTCAGGAAGAGCTATACAATCTCATAAAAGAAATATTGGAAAAAGAGGAAATCCCAGAAGAGTAGAAATCAGCCGTCACTATCCCACTGCATGAAAAGGGCAGTAATAGGAATTGTAACAACTGCAGAGGCATTTCTCTCCTAATTGTACCTTATAAAGTTCTATCTTTAATAATGCTTGAAAAGTTTAAGCCATTTGCAAAAGATATTGTGGGAGAGTATCAGGCGGGCTTCCAGGAAGGACGCTCGACCATAGATGAAATTTTCACCATGATGCAAATTTGGAAAAAGTGCTGGGAATTCAACCATTGGTTTCTGGTGACGTTCGTAGACTTCTCAAAGGCTTATGACAGTATCCACGGATTAAGTATGTACGGCATCCTGAGAGAGCTTGGTATACCAATGAAGTTAAGAAATATGGTAAAGGTGTGCACGGCGGAGTCAAAAGCCAAAGCCAAATACCAAGCGGAGCTGTCCAAGGAATTCCATATCAGGACGGGTGTGAGACACGGTGATGTTATTTCACCATTGTTATTTAATCTGGTCCTAGAGAAAGCAATCCGAGAAATGAAAAGAGAAAACAAGGAGGTGACGCTAAATGGTAAGATTGATTTATTGGATTATGCAGACGACATCGCGGTTCTAGCAGAGGAATAGATGGCAGGAACTGCAGAGGACCTAGCGCAAAATTCAAGTAAGGTCGGGTTACGGATTAATGCGGAAAAGACTGAGGTAATGGAGGCATCACGAGAATCCCCTAATGACATCCCATTACAGGTAGGGATATGGAAATTTGCTAAAGCGGAAAATTTTAAATACCTAGGTACATGATTCAACAGGCAAAATAATTTATAACAGGAAATAAACCAACGTATTGAGAATGGGTCTAAAACTTATTTCAGTCTAAAGCAGATAATGTCATCCCAGAATCTGTCAGTTGAGACCAAACTTAAAGCATACAAAGCCGCAATAGTCTTCGAAAGAAAAATTATGAGAAGGATCTTTGGGCCTGTCCGGGAAGAGAGCTCATGGAGATGTAGAAAAAAAACAAGAACTGTATGAGCTGATGAGGCAACGGAACATCGTTCGAAAACTGAAAGTGCGGAGAATAAGCTTGGCAGGCCACATTGCTAGGAGACCAGACACCTCTCGGGCAAAAGCCGTACTTATGGGAAGACCTGATGGTACCCGTCCTATCGGAAGACCCAGAATGCGATGGGAGGATAAGCTACAGAAAGACCTTTGCCAGGTAGGAGACCGTGACAATTGGATCCAAAGTGCACAAGATCGCCATCTATGGAGGAGCATTGCGAGGTCGGCGCATGGTCTACAGGGGCCTCAATCGCCGATTTGATGGTGGTGATGATTGATGTTCCTAGTTTTAATATATGCGCTATACAGTGGTGTGAGTTCACGAACCTCTTGTCGACCTCTGTTCACGAGTCTGGGTATTTTGACATTGGCCTCGCAATATGTATATTCCTTATTGTCGTTTCTTGTTACCAATATTAGTTTATTTCCAACAATAAGCAGCTTTCACTCGGTTAATACTCGGCAGAAATCAAACCTCCATTTGGATCGGACTTCCTTAACTCTTGTGCAAAAAGGTGTGCAGTATACTGCTGCATCCATTTTCAATAAGCTGCCACTCGAATTCAAAAATCTTAGCAGTAATCCACGCGCTTTCAAATCGAAACAGAAGAGTTTCCTCATGGGTCACTCCTTCTATTCTTTCGAGGAGTTCCTTGAAAAATTAAGCTGATTCTCATTGTATTGCTGATAGCGTTTGCTTAAACTTATGGACTAATTTTCTTTCAGGTTCATGAACATTTATTTTTATCTGTTATTACTTTTATGTTGTGAGTTCATGTCCTGACACGTTCCATGACCTTGGAGATTTGCTTCTCAATTTGGTCCTACGGAACTTGACATGTAAATAAATAAATAACAGTTACTGAAGTATCGTCTCCAGTTGCGACCATAGTACGTGAAAATTCACAGTTCAGTCTATTTCAGTTGGACCAAAATCATTCAACTCAGAGCAAAACCGTATTACAGATATGAAATGAAGGATAACTATTCTAGTATCCATAATGAAAATCTGGGTTCTTTTGTGGTTTCTTTCGCTGTATCGAATGGCGCACTTTCATAAGTTTATGCCGCTCTCACAATTTCTGTGTATCGCCACTATAAGACATAGTTGACATCTCGTTGAATCGGGTGTACTGCCGGTGGTCTGCGTTTTTCTAACACAATATTTCAACGTCGTACCTCGGCGTCTTCAACAGGTGCAGAGGTACGACGTCGAAATATTGTGTTAGAAAAACGCAGACCACCGGCAGTACACCCGATTCAACGAGATGTCACAAAATCGCAAGGAACGTCTACGAAGTTACATTAAGACATACTTGTGTATTGTCCTGCAAAGGATTTACAATAATTCCAGTGAAGCGCTGTCTGCGTAGCCCATTTTGTTGAGATGCATGTCGAAATCGGATTACAACTACTCGACAAAATAACAGCCCTGTCAATGAGCCCATCGGAAATATTCCGAACGATGATGAAAATCTCTACCGTTTAACACATCTGTAGTGAGAAATGGAAAGAGTGGTATATATGAATATGAAGAAACTTTCTGTGACTGATACCAATCTCTCATTGCAGTATTGTTGGTGTTAATTTTCCTTCTGCGTTGTTGAAAAAGGAATGCCATGCACTGTTTTGTATTTTAATCTCGGCACGGACACTTCGTCTTCTGTCACTAAAAGGAACTCGGTTATAAGGTAACATCCAATCTAAACGAGCCGATGAATCATCGCAATGTGAGAATATAGTTTTCACATCTGCCACGTGAAGTTATCCAGCGTGTAAGACATTAAGGCATATACTTCTTTGTGACTGACTCAAGCACGGGAACATCGTATACAGAAATACTTCAAAACTACTTTATCCCTCATTTACAGTTTGATTCCAATAAGTTCATTTTTCCATCAGGATGCATTTTCAGCACGTTGGCACCGGCGTGTTCGAAGATTCCCGTACAACTCATTTCATCAATTATGCACATATCAGGAAAAGTTTTGTATCACCTCGGTTCCGAGAGTTCCGGAACCTATACAGAACAATGGAGTAGAGATCAACAAAAACATCATTTCCGCCCTTTTTGTTGCTCATGAAAACCACACATTTCATGTTGTACCACCCTACAGCGAGACCTTCAGAGGTGGTGGTCCAGATTGCTGTACACATCGGCACCACTAATACCCAGTAGCACGTCCTCTTGTATTGACGCATGCCTTTAATCGTCTAGCATAGTATCCACAAGTTCATCAAGACACTGTCGGTCCGGATTGTCCCACTCCTCAACGGCGATCCCTTAGGGTGGGTCACTTCGTCCATGAAATGCCCTTTTTCAGCTGTCCCTGGCATGTTCGATAGGGTTCATGTCTGGAGAACACGATGGCCACTCTAGTCGAGCGATGTTGTTATCCTGAAGGAAGTCATTCACAATACGTGCACGATGGGGGCGCGAATTGTCGTCCATGAAGACGAATGTCTCGCCAATATGCTGCCGATATGGTTGCACTATCGGTCGGAGGATGGCTGTCACGTATTGTACAGCCGTTACGGCGCCTTCCATGACCACCAGCGGCGTACGTTGGCCCCACATAATGCCAAGCCAAAACAGCAGGGAACATCCACATTGCTGCACTCCCTGGAAATGTGTCTAAGGCATTCAGCCTGACCGTGTTGCGTCCAAAGACGTCTCCGACGATTGTCTGGTTGAAGGAATATGCGACAGTCATCAGTGAAGAGAACATGATGCCAATCCTGAGCGGTCCATTCGGCATGTTGGTGGGTGCCTCTGTACCGCGCTTCATGGTGTCGTGGTTGCAAAGATGGACCTCGCCATGGACATCGGGAGTGAAGATGCACATGACGCAGCCTATTGCACATAGTTTGAGTCGTAACACGACGTTCTGTGGCTGCAGGAAAAGCATTATTCAACATGGTGGCGTTGCTATCAGGGTTCCTCCGATCCATAATCCGTAGGTAGCGGTCATCCACTGCAGTAATAGCCCTTGGTTGGCCTGAGCGAGGCATGCCATCGACAGTTCCTGTCTCTCTGTATCTCCTCCATGTCCGAATAACAAGGCTTTGGTTCACTCCGAGACGCCTGGACACTTTCCTTGTTGAGAGCCCTTCCTGGCACTAAGTAACATTGCTGACGCGATCGAACCGCTGTACCGATCGTCTAGGCATGGTGAACTACAGACAACACGAGCTGTGCACCTCCTTCCTGGTGGAATGACTAGAACTGATCGGCTGTCGGACCCCCTGCTTCTAATAGGCACTGCTCATGAATGGTTGGCCGGCCGCGGTGGTCTCGCGGTTCTAGGCGCGCAGTCCGGAACCACGCGACTGCTACGGTCGCAGGTTCGAATCCTACCTCGGGCGTGGATGTGTGTCATGTCCTTAGGTTAGTTAGGTTTAAGTAGTTCTAAGTTCTAGGGGACTGATGACCACAGGTGTTAAGTCCCATAGTGCTCAGAGCCATTTGAACCATTTTTGAACTATGAATGGTTGTTTACATCTTTGAGTGCGTTTAGTGACATCTCTGAACAGTCAAAGGGACTGTGTCTGTGATACAATATCAACAGTCAACGTCTGTCTTCAGGAGTTCTGGGACCCGGGGTGATGCAAATTTTTTTTTTAAATGTGTGTAGATGACCTATAACGGTTAAAACAATGTGAGCTATACGAATGACCTCGAAGGTCTCCAACTGCATTGGAGAAATTATTCTTGCTCAATGTGTTCATTAAAAATAGTTGTTATGAAACTCTTCGCATCTATCTAGTGTGGATGAACTACAAAATCGTATCTTAGCTACAGTGCCTAGTCATACACGCATTTGTAAGTACAACTGTATTGACTTTACAGTGAAGAATGAGGGTATTTTGCACTTTTGATACAGGACCTAGCTGTGTATGTTTAAAACCACGTTCAGAATCCTACATTTATAATATGAACTGAAATCGGAATATTCTTTTGAAATTGCCTGAGTGAGTGAGTGAGTGAGCGAGAGAGAGAGAGAGAGAGAGAGAGAGAGAGAGAGAGAGAGAGAGATATGACGATGACGAAAAAAATTAGAAAAATTTGTATTTTGCTTCTAAATGACAACGTTCTTCCAATGGCCAGTACGTACGTACTGTAGAGACACAATAAAAAAAATTGGACCTAGAAATATTTGTCTGGCACTGAATAAGTAATCACATTTAATGAACAGAATAACTTTAGTTGACGGAATAATAAGATCAGAACAAGTATTGTTTGATCCGACACGCACTTGAGTCTGGAAAGCTTTATGATGATTTCCTTGCATTAACAATAGATTATTTATCGGCCTGGCCATTAGATTTTCTCTAGAGACGCAAGTGTAAAATAGTAATAGAAAAAGTAATAAACTGGTAAACCGAAGTAATAACCTACAGAATACGTATGCAACCCAAGATAAAAATGGAAATACACTCTAAGGCAAAAAAAGAAAAAAAAAACAGTAACCACGAAGGAGTTATGCAAATTGATCTCATATTGATATTCATACAGGTATCGGCGTAAAATGTAACCTTTGGAGGCCTATAGATGAAAGCGTGACGTTGCAGCGCGATTTAACTGCGCAGCTGGCAAGTATAGTAAACAGAGACAGGTTAATACCATGGCATAAAGTCTTAGCGAATTTCATTCCGTGTACTCAGTTGGACAGTAGCCACATCTTGCAGACGGGTGCATGAACAATATACGCAGATGTCAGCATTTGAGAGAGGACGTGTAGTTGGGCTCAGAGATGCCGGTTGACTAATCGTGGAATCGCTCGACATTTGAAGAGCACTGATGCTACTATTCGGCGATGTTGGCAGGAATGGGTGAACCACGGCTAAACACAGCGTCAAGAAGGAAGCGGTCGACCTAGAGAGACGACAGAACGTGGGGAGCGAGCGATCGTCAGGGAGGTACTCAGAGCCCCGGATTCATCATTATGATCGACCCTGCATGCAACTAGTGCTTCAGTGTTCATAAGGACAATTAATAGGCGTCTCACAGAAATGGGACTGAGTTCACGGCACAGGGAGCCCCTTGCGCCGACTACAATTGGCCTCTGTACATCAACACACCCGTTTGATGTGGTGTCGGGCACATTCGGCATGTATTCTCATTGACTGGATTGGAATTGTTTTCTGTGACGAGTCCTGCATCGAATTGAGCCCCTATGTCCAACGAAGACGCGTCTAGAGACGCCCCGAACCGGTGGGATACCAACCTGGGTGTCCTGGCATACAGCCCGATAATGAGGAGTGATGATCGGGGGTGCCGTTTCATTACATAGCAGGATCCCTTTGGTTGTCATCCGCGGCATTCCTACAGCACAGCGGTACGTCGACGGAATTCTGCGCCCCGTTTCGTTGCCCTCCATGGGAAGCCAGCCTGGGATTCCTTTCTGCAAGATAATGCCCGCTCGCACACGGCGAGTGTTTCTGTTGCTTATTTTCGTGCTTGCCGAAGCCTACTTTGGCCAGAAAAGTCGCCAAATCACTCGCCGATTGAGAATGTTTGGAGCATTATGGGTAGGGATATCCAACAATCTTAGGAATTTGAGCCAGAATTTGGCACTATATCCCTCACGAGGACATCGAACAATACTATCAGTCAATGCCAAGCCGAATAACTGCTTGCGTAAGGGCCGGAGGTGGACCAAAATGTTACTGATCTGCTCAATTTGTGAAGCTCTTTCTCTTGAATAAATCATCCAGTTTTTCTGAAATTGTCAACATTTGTCTGTACGTTTATATCACATCTATCGATCTCCGTCCCATTCGGATAACTCCTTGGTGGTACGCCTTTTTTTGTCTTAGAGTGTATTCTTGTAATGAGCCTGTGGAGACCACCATAATTTGGGAAAATTTCTGTTGTGATGAAGCAAGCACTAAGAATAAACCAACACAATAAAAATGCATTATAGAACTTCTCTCATAAAAATGAAATATACCGTTTCCGTAACTGTCTT
Organism: Schistocerca serialis cubense; assembly: GCF_023864345.2. Lineage (NCBI taxonomy): Eukaryota > Metazoa > Arthropoda > Insecta > Orthoptera > Acrididae > Schistocerca > Schistocerca serialis. The sequence goes on along the minus strand of NC_064642.1, from coordinate 626,131,612 downwards.
AAAAATTTTCCCCTTTTGAAAGGAAAGATTCTTTTTTTCATTGGAAGTGATCCCGTGCATTTTAACATTTTGCTGTATTGTGAGGGGTGCCCAGCTTATGTTAGTAATCCCGTCGAACCATAATCACTATGACAAATACAAAATCGATCGCTCAACACATTCTGTGTTGATGTGTCCTCGCCCGTAAAAATGAGTTACACAGCAGGATTCAGCCATCAATTACTCCATGTGTAGATGTGAGTATCTGTTGCGCAGCTGCCACTGCAGATTCTGCCTCTTCACCATCTTTCCGTGACAAGTAGTATTTCTGCGTATGTGCAGCGACAAACAGAGTATTTGAAACTAAACCTAATATCGCATCAACGTGGACGGAGTATTACCACTTTTAATGCCGCGAAGCCACCAGCGATCACATGCTCGTCTCTGTTTAGTACAATATATTTTTCGATGGTGTGTGAAGTTGCAGAAAACTAAGTTCTAAACGTTGAACTAGATATTTTACCCGATTTCCTGAAAATAGATGTCAAGAAATAACAATTAATGCGCAGTACTGCACCACATACTATTAAATATAGCGGAGCCTGTGATCACCTGAGGACACATGGCGTCAAGCGTGAACCCCTACTGCAGTCAGCCTGTTAAAGACGAACCAATGTTCCCACTATTTGAATTTCGCGAACCTTTCGTAGATCGTTTTGCCAGGAAAAGGTCTTTAGGAAGAGTGGTTTGTAGAAAGACTGCCGTTTGGACACAGGTGGCTTAGCAAGTATGGGGACCATTTATGATGTATCTAACAAAGGCTACAGAGTCCTTTTGAGATCTGCTCGTATAGCTTATAGCGTAGCGCGCTTGCTTGCAAAACGAGAAGGTGATCCAGACTTGGGTTCAATCCGCGCGGCGGATTAATTACTGTGGGATGGTACAAAAATGTGTGTGAAATCTTATGAGACTTAACTGCTAAGGTCATCAGTCCCTAAGCTTACACACTACTTAACCTAAATTATCCTAAGGACAAACACACACACACACACACCCATGCCCGAGGGAGGACTCGAACCTCCGCCGGGACCAGCCGCACAGTCCATGACTGCAGCGCCTTATACCGCTCGGTGGGATGGCACACAAGCCACTCTGAGCGTGGTTTTTAGGCGGTTTCCCACGCTGGTCTGGGCAAATACTGGTCTCCTCCCCAAATTCCACCTCAGAGAATAAGATACAGACAGCCACACAGAACAAGGTTTACACAATTCATAAATTAATGGAGAACACTATTTCCGTCGCTAAGTTTAACTTGATGGCTGTGACGTCAGGAAGGGCATCCGGCCACAAAGTTAGTAATAACAATAAAATTTGCCAAATCCTGAAGAAGCAGACCCATTGCTATACTTTCATCCTGATCCTTATGTAAACAAACACTAACGCGATGACTGGTCACCAGCCGTATCACATGTACACTGGCGATGTCACGCTCTTGGAAGCAGGTCCTACTCATGTATTAGATAAATTCTTACAAACTTACGGTAAATCAAACTTTAAAATATTCTAATTCATTAACAGCCATCAACGTTTTTCTTAATTCGCTTTAACTATGCAGTTTTTATTTCAAAAATCGTGTACAGTTGCAATCTCTGTACTGTTGTGCTCTGACTAAAGGCCGGTTCCCACTAGAGCGCGGCAGCGCGGCGTGCGGCAACGGCAGCGGCAAGCGTTTTCCGCTTTGACGCGGCGGCTTGCGGAATTGGCGTTCCCATCTGGAAGCGGCAGACGCAAGCGGTAGCCAATGACGGACAGCCACTGAGGTACGGGGTCGGACCCACCGAAACGACTGGTGTGTTTGAATAACTATATCTTACACCTACATGAAGGAAAGACGAAGTTGGGCGAAGACATACCAATTTTTCATTTTCTGTACAATGTACTCTTTCACATATTTCATTATTCATGTTTTCTCATTTCACCATAAACAGATTTCATGATTACCGTTCATGATTGTTTACTATCTCCTAACACATTGAAACAATGTACGATAAAAGAGATTATTCAGATAGTTAAGGGAGACAAAAATTTAAAATGTGATACAGTAGCAGGTACACGAAAACAGTAAGAACACAAAGGCTAGGAGGAAAGGATGAAAGTGGAAGCCACCTGATAGAATTTCCCACAGAGCATAATGTAATCATCGCCAGCGCCTTGCTTAAGAATCACAAAAGAATAATATACATTTGGAACAGAGTTTTCGAAACCAGATTTTAAATTGGAAGACTTTTCCCGGTGCAGACGCAAATATACAATAATCTATTGGTTATGAGCTGCAGTTTACAACTAAAGAGACAATAAACGGTAGCAAATTAAGGAGATGGAACTTGAATAAGTCAAGACCCACAGTTTTTCGATAATCTTAAAGTTACCGTAATGCAACGACTGACTGAAACAGGGGAAGGAATCCGCTAGAATACGAATGGATATCTTTGAGAGAAGAAGTGGTGAATGCAGCAGAGTATGAGAATGGGAAAAAGGTACAGTAGAAATCGATGGATAAAACGTGATATATTAAATATGACAAGAGGGAAAAATATAAAAATGCAGCAAATAAAGTAGGCCATGGGCAATAGAAATGTCTAAACATGACAAAATCGCAATGAAAATGAGAATGAAAACGAGAAAGAAGAAAGAAAACTTTGCTCAAAGGAGAAGCAACTCTCAATAACTCACTTGGCAAGTCAGAACTAAGCAAATAAGAGAAGGCTAGAAAGTGGAAGGAATATGTAGAGAGGAGAGGGGGGACGGGTTGTACAAAGTAACATAAGAACAATGTTAGATTCCTGTGAAATAAATGTCTGAACACGCAAGGAAATACTAATCCTACCACTTAGCTAAGTAGACTGACTGAGGACCTGTGAAACTGTTTATAGCATTTTCGTGTTTAGAGAAAGGTTTTGACAATCTTAATTAAAACATTCTTTCAAGCTCTGGAGATGTCATCGATAAAACACAGGACACAAGATTGTCTACAACTTGTACAGAAACCAAACTGCATTTCTAAGACTTCAATGACTTGAAAGGGAAACAGTAATTGAGAAGGCAGAAGTAGAGAGGACATAAAATGAAGACTGTCAATAGCAAGAAAAGCGTTCTGAAAAAGAAAATTTGTTCACATCGAATATAAATTCTAATGGTTGGATACTATTTTCCAAAGGTATTTGTGTGGAGTGCAGCCTTGTATGTAAGTGAAACGTGGACGATGAACAGTTCTCTCAAGAAGACAATGGACGCTTTCAAAATGTGATAATCAATAAGAATGCTGAAGATTAGATACGAGGATCGTGTAACTAAAGAAGAGGTGCGGAATTAAATAGAGGAGGAAGAGGAAATTACGGCACAACTTTGACTACAAGAGGGGTTAGTTGACAGGACGTATTATGAGGCGTCAAAGAGTGAGGACAAAGGGGTTGGGTGATAGTATTCTGATAATAATATTCTGTTGAAATGCTATTCTACTATTTTATCTATTAATCTAAGCAGTGAATTTACTCTTCCATGCTCTCCTCCACAATGCATTTAAACCAAAACTGAAATCAGCTGAACACCAAATCTTTCAACCACTGTCTGACAACTACTGCATTCACTTTCAACTTTCTATAACTACCACTGGCTAGCCACACATACATACAGATATAAGGAGAACAGAAATAAACAAACATTAGTTTTCCGCATATAATTTTTTAGGTTGGCAACATGTACATAAACAAACAAAACAGGAAGGGACATGAGGTGAACACACTGTAGTTACGACTTCAAATCAGAGTTTTCAGTAAAATGTCTACAGCTAGTGACAGAAGAAAAAAGAGCGAACATGAAAATGTGCTTATGTTCCAAATCTAAGTTTTAGTTCAACCTCCAGCATGTGACCAGGTGAGGGGAAGCGTATATGTCCGCCAAAAACTCGATTAACTGTAAGTAAACAGCTATTCACGTAAAAAAAGATCTGAACTGTTTTATAATCTGCAAGTATCACATATCAAAGCAAAACTGAGTCATTCTACATTCCACAGAAGATGCCTTAAAGTAAAAGGCGAAACGCGTCTTGAACCAATGAAGTACACTGGACCAAGAAAGAAACATTTGTTACTTACCAAAGGAAATAATCAATAGCCGTAGATACATAGAAAATTAAATCTTACGAAATACCAGCAAATTAGTTTCGGTTTAACTTCCAATATGCTATTAAATGCCGTTTAAATTCATCTATCCCTTCTGAAAAACTGTAGTTACTTTCATATCTCGATAGATAAACAGATTTTGGAAATTTATCATGCAACAAAATACATGATTTTTTACAAGTTATCGTTTGCAAAAAAACACGTTTCGATTTCTTGAACCGTTTACGAAATTTGCGGTTGATACAACCACATGGTTTACGACGAGCAGGACGAAGTACCGGTCGCGTCGCGAGCAATCCGCGCGCGATCACGGCACAGCCCGTCCGCTGACATATCATTCAATATCTCGAGAACGGTGATAGCTATCGATCTGCTCTCAGCTTTAAAAACAATTTCGATATGTTGACTAAATTTCATATGCAATAATGTATTACCTAAAATGAACTGTACGCAAAGTCCACGCAATGCGTTTTTACCTCTGCACACTCATTAAAATTTCGTGTAATGGTTTACGTAAATGCGATACAGCAAGTAACCACGACGAATAACGAAAAGAAATTCGGTCCTTTATCGAGAAAATATATCTGGCTGTAACATGCCCAAGAATCAAATTTTTATACCGAATAGTTTCCTTGGAATCGGATGATAAATATTTCATAGCTGCCGCCGCGTCCGCGCCAGCGGTTCGGCGAAAGTTCGTGTGGCCCGGGGTTCCGTACCTGACGTCACGCTCAGCGCGTTCTGTGATTGGCGGCGCGCACCTGGAGCGCGGCACGCGGCAGCGGTAGCGGTTCGACATGGTCAAACCGCGACGCAGAGCCCGCCGCGCCGTGCCGCTGACGCCGTTTCCATGGCAACCACGCCACTGACGCGCGGTTTTGACGCGCGGTTTTGACGCGCGGCAGCCCTAGTGGGAACCGGCCTTAACACGCTGTTGATACGCAGTAAAAACATGGCTGACGTTGCTTCCTGCTCCGTAGTGAAACATGCGCTTGAAACACCGTTAAAAAGTGGCGGGAAACAGGTTGTTCTTAACGTTTTCTACAAGTTTACAGAAATAATCTCCATTGAAGTTTTCCGAACTGCATTTAATACCGTTAAGGCGTTCTTTGAAAACAGGATACACAGCTGGAAAAAAATCGGTAGCGTTGTAGAATGGTGTTCCCGTCCAGTCCATGGAGTGGTCGTTCTAGTATTGCTTCCGTCTTTCTTTTTTTGTTCAATTTGGAATACCTACATCTTTTAAATGTAAAATTCATCAAACTTTTGCTAATTAACACTTATCTAATTGTCATTTTTTTACAAAAACTACACGTCTTTCAGTTTGTAATTACATACTTTACGCAAAATTGCAGTTTTATATTGCAAATATACATCCTTGATCATCGATCATTCATAAAAGATTATTAATAAAGGCCACTGAAATTAATAAAACATAAATTAAATTTTTGCGACAAAAATTAAAAATCAGATACTCTTTATTTGGACCACGCCCGTTGTTTTATACCTAAGATTCATTCCCACACTCTCCAAAGTGGCCGTAGAAACATGAAAGATAATGAAACTTCCTGGCAGATTAAAACTGTGTGCCCGACCAAGACTCGAACTCAGGACCTTTACCTTTCGTGGGCAAGTGCTCTACCATCTGAGCTACCGAAGCACAACTCACACCCGGGCCTCACAGCTTTACTTCTGCCAGTACCTCATCTCCTACCTTCCAAACTTTACAGAAGCTCTCCTGCGAGCCTTGTAGAACTAGCACTCCTGAAAGAAAGGATACTCAGAGACATGGCTTAGCCACAGCCTAGGGTATGTTTCCAGAAGGTTCGCAGGAGAGCTTCTGTAAAGTTTGGAAGGTAGGAGACGAGGTACTGGCAGAAGTAAAGCTGTGAGGACCGGGCGTGAGTCGTGCTTCGGTAGCTCAGATGGTAGAGCACTTGCCCGCGAAAGGCAAAGGTCCCAAGTTCGAGTGTCGGTCGGGCACACAGTTTCAATCTGCCAGGAAGTTTCATATGAGCGCACACTCCGCTGCAGAGTGAAAATCTCATTCTGGATGAAAGATAATAATTTTCACAGAATCGAGCATACCATACAAATGCAACATGTTTACAGTTGCCACCTTACCATTGCAATACGAACATAACAGAACTGACATGGGCCAAGTTAAGGGACTTGTCGCGAGAAATATCAAGACTTTTATCTGCCAGATGTCCTGAAACTAATACACGAAGCTTTGTCGCACATCACTGCCGAATACTGGCGGGATACAGAACAGTACGCTACTTCAAAAACGGAAAAAAATGTGGTGCTTGACTGTGTTCGTGGATTCTGTTGTTGATCGACTCTTTATCAACATGGCGGATGACGGTTTCCGCATTGAAATGTATTTCTCGAATTCCGATATGGAAGTTTAGAGATTACAAGAGGACTTCCTGTAATAACATCAGTGGCTTTAATATTTAGCTGTACGGTAAAATCCCTGAATATGCTTTTGCATGAAACATTACTCGCTCAGAAAAATTACCTTGTGTTTACATTAGGAATTTTCACACTCTTCTTTTTAATTACCGTGGTATGTTAGCTAAGAACGAGAGCATGTTATGCTTTCCGTCTGGTCCGCTAAACAGTATGCGGTATTATTGGTGTTTTGTCGAATATATTTTCATTCTCCTTTAAAATTAAATGTCATTCGACGCTATATTGCTTCTCTGCTCGACTCTTTTTACGTCTTAAATTCATCGGTTTGTCAGCGGTTTAGGTCACCAACACCACCACACGTTGGCCGGTCCTGTTGCGTGAGTAACTACCCCGCAATGCCGTGAGGATTACCTCGCACATGAAATCCAAGGCCAATCCATCACTTTAAGTTCCAGCCCACCAGCCAATCGCGAAATGCAGGAGTAGCACTTCGGTGCTTAGTGTGCCACAAGATGGGTTTAGTTTCCTCGTCCATTCATGCAGTGTGAAGCGAACTGAAACTGTTCCCATCACTACAGGTTAGTTGGACCAGCTGGCTGGCCAGTGCTGTCCATGTTTAATGCGCCGGTAAAGCTGTTTTCCCGAATTATCGATTAGTCGATATGCACAGCATAGTGTATGTTCTTTTTATCATACTTGACTGTACTCGAGACAGCTTGGCTTCCGCTCCACGTGAAACGAAATCCAACGAGATTCCAACAAACGTGGAAGAATAGACGATGTAATGTCGACATCAGGTTTATTCTAATGATGAATACACTATAGGTGGGATAAACACTAGGGAAAAAAAAGAAGTCTTTGCAATACACAGCGTTAGTGCACTATTCGTTCTTTATTAGGAATCACTTTGAGAAATGGCTACAATTCTTGTTTGTTTTTGCTGCTGGACAGATCCTTTTTAATTTTCGGGTTTCCATACGACGAGTTAGTGAGCTGTCCTTGTAAACGAGACCAAACTGGTGCTCACCTCCGCTACTTACCTTAAGAACACCTGGTGTTCATTATTGTGCACCAAACATTGCCTCAAATTTCAAGCAATAGTTTCCAGGCTCAGTGTGTATTTCGCTTTCTTCGTTAATTTTCTAGTCAGATATGGTCCTTACTAACATTCTCAGCCTTGGGAGTTTTATACAGATTTGCTACACGGTTTCATAAGAGGTTTAATTTTTTTTTTCTTGTGAATTGACTATAACGAGATTTCAGTTGCAGCATGCTTGAGTTTCTTAATCATATAAAAATTGCATAAAAACGCTGTTCCTTAATGAACTACCTGTACATTCTGCAAACCAGTCTCTCTCCACAACAGCTACAGTTGCACGTCGCTGAAGGAAAGTAGAATTTAAATACTTTGAACGACGACACACTCGTAAGCATAAGGAACTGCACTGACGACTCGACTTTCAGTTATAAATTTATCCTTAACGCAGTGTGATCAACACAGCATTTCGTAATGTTAACCTAAGTATCTTTGGCAACTTGTGCAGTCTCCGGGTATCAGACGCAAAACCGTGCCTCCGTGTGCACCATTAGAGCCACTTGCTACGTGTCAAAAATTTGCAGATGTCTATCGAAGCCGTAGCACCATTCCAGTTCTGCGCAGTGTCACAGCTAAGTGGACTAAGCGGAGCAGAGACAAGCGTCCCTCGTGTTGGCAAATATCCATCGCAGATACGGCGCCACACGGGTATACAAAGATGGCCCGTTGATGTTCTCACCACACTCGTTAGCCGACGCCAGGACACCTGGAACAACATGTGACACAGATTTTACTTACAGAAAGCAATGAGCTACAACAAATACACAGTCCGATGAGTCGTGTAAGGCATGTACACCCCTAGCAGCAAAGTCGCTCGACATTGTATGCCGACATTTCCGATACATCGTATCGTGACAGTCGCTATACAAAGTCGCCCGTCCACACCGTCGGAGTCAGTCACACTGCAGTTAGCAGAGCGCAATGTCCCAAGAAATTGCTCTCAGTCCCTAATTTGTGCTTAATTAATTTAATATTATTAGAAAAGAAAAACAAATAAGCGTAAACTTTACTGGGAAGAAATCTATTTTCGCGGTACGTTACTCTTATTATGAATCTTCTCGAACACTAGATGGTATGCGTTTCAAGCACTTTTTAAGAATGTGGCTTGCCGATTACGAAACCCAGACCCAGAGTGTTTCTGAAAAGATTTCGAAAGTGTCCACTGTATTTAGGTAACCAATCCAGCCTCGGTCAGGGTAGCAGTCACACTCCGGTTTCTTGCCAATTCTGAATCTTTCACTTGCGTGATGTGTATGATTATAATTTCAAAACAACGACCTTATGTTACATCCCAGGGACCTACAAAAAAATAATTACTTCGCTGATTTGCTTTGTATAGGTAAGAAACAATACCATTTTTCGCTTTATTTTATTTTGTTAGTGAGTAAAACTTTATCATCTACATTTATGTTTATTACTTAAATTTGTCTATAGAACAACGTCCCATGTTACATCCCAGACACCTATGAAAAAATAATTACTTCGCTAATATGCTTTGTATACATAAGAAATAATATTTTTGACGCTACATTTTATTTTAGTAGTGATTTTTTAATGAGTACATCTTTACCACCTACATTTACGTTTCTTACTTAAATTTGACTAACAGTAATTGTACGCTTTGGTTATGGGTGGTCTCTGAATTTTGGACGAGCGTTTCACAATGTTGCGATGTGTACACTTTGGTTATGAGTGGTCATTGAATTTTGAACGAGAGCTTGACAGAGTTGCCATGTACAAAGAAAGCAGGAGCCAGAAGAAATTGTGTGATTTCTATATGTGGTAACGGATGTTGACTGCAAGGAATGGATTGGAGATTGTGTGGTATTCTGCACATCCGAATTCGCTATCCTTCCACAAAATCCCTTTTCTCATTTCAGAAGAACGTCATCAATTACTCACTGGGCTAATGAAATTACCTATCTCCATTCTTCCATTGTTTCTTAAGTTATTCGCAATATGCTCTCCGTAAACTGCAAATTCATCTCTACTTAGAACTGCCTCTGTCATCTCCTTCATGTAATTTATGGACTGCATGGCGGTAAAATCTTAATATTCGTTCTATAGGGCACTGGCGGCTTTCTGAAGTGGAAACTGACTAGGAAAACGTACAGACTTCAATAAGTCATACAACACTGTCTCATATTCCCCGTTTCGATGGGAAAACTGAGACCTGCGACGTAAGTATGGCAAATGTCGCGTAACAGCCCCGAAACTTGCCCCACAACTCGTGCTCCCCGACTTTGTTGCTGGGTGTGTGCTCGGTTTCATCTGCTTCTACATCTACATCTGCACAGGTACTCTGCAAGCCTCCGGATGAGCTCTAATTTATCGTATCTTATCTTTGTGATCCTACGCGCAGTGTACGAGGTGCATTCAAGTTCTAAGGCCTCCAATTTTTTTTCTCCGGACTGGAAAGAGATAGAAACATGCGCATTGTTTTAAAATGAGGCCGCGTTCATTGTCAATACGTCCCAGAGATGGCAACACCGTACGGCAGATGGAATTTTACCGCCACCGGCGAGAATGAGAACTGTTTTAAACACTTAAAATGGCGACGTTTTCCTTACTTGAACAGCGTGCAATCATTCGTTTCCTGAATTTGCGTGGTGTGAAACCAATTGAAATTCATCAACAGTCGAAGGAGACATGTGGTGATAGAGTTATGGATGTGTCGAAAGTGCGTTCGTGGGTGCGACAGTTTAATGAAGGCAGACCATCGTGTGACAACAAACCGAAACTACCTCGGGCTTGCACAAGCTGATCTGACGACATGATCGAGAAAGTGGAGAGAATTGTTTTGGGGGATCGCCGAATAACTATTGAACAGATCGCCTCCAGAGTTGGCATTTCTGTGGGTTCTGTGCACACAATCCTTCACGACGACCTGAAAATGCGAAAAGTGTCATTCAGGTGGGTGCCACGAATGCTGACGGACGACCGCATGACTGCCCGTCTGGCATGTTGCCAAGCAATGTTGACGCGCAATGACAGCATGAATGGGACTTTCTTTTCGTCGGTTGTGACAATGGATGAGACGTGGATGCCATTTTACAATCCAGAAACAAAGCGCCAGTCAGCTCAATGGAAACACACAGATTCACCGCCACCAAAAAAATTTCGGGTAACCGCCAGTGCTGAAAAAATGATGCTGTCCATGTTCTGGGACAGCGAGGGCATAATCCTTACCCATTGCGTTCCAAAGGGCACTACGGTAACAGGTGCATCCTACAAAAATGTTTTGAAGAACAAATTCCTTCCTGCACTGCAACAAAAACGTCCGGGAAGGGCTGCGCGTGTGCTGTTTCACCAAGACAACGCACCCACACATCAAGCTAACGTTACGCAACAGTTACTTCGTGATAACAGCTTTGAAGTGATTCCTCATGCTCCCTACTCACCTGACCTGGCTCCTAGTGACTTTTGGCTTTTTCCAACAATGAAAGACACTCTCCGTGGCCGCACATTTACCAGCCATGCTGCTGTTGCCTCAGCGATTTTCCAGTGGTCAAAACAGACTCCTAAAGAAGCCTTCGCCGCTGCCATGGAATCATGGCGTCAGCGTTGTGAAAAATGTGTACGTCTGCAGGGCGATTACGTCGAGAAGTAACGCCAGTTTCGTCGATTTCAGGTGAGTAGTTAATTAGAAAAAAATCGGAGGCCTTAGAACTTGAATGCACCTCGTATGTTGGCGGCAGCAGAACCGTTTGGCAGTCAGCTTCAAATGGCCGTTTTCTAAGTTTTCTCACTAGCGTTTCTCAAAAAAAACGTCGCCTTCCTTACAGGGGTTCCCATTTGAGTTCCCGAATCATGCCAGTAACACTTGTTGTTCGAACCGACCAGTAACAAATCTAGAAGCCCGCCTCTGAATTACTTCCATGTCTTCCTTCAATCCCACCTGGTACGGATCCCAGACACTCGAACCATACTCAAGAATAGGTCGCACCAGTGTCCAACATGCGGTCTCTTACACATGTGAAACATTCTTTCCTAAAATTCTACTTATAAACCGAATTCGACCATTTGTCTTATCTACCAAAGTTATCACATGCTCGTTCCATTTCATATCGCTTTGCAATGTTATGCCTATATATTTAAACGACTTGATTGTGACACGTAGCACACAAGTAATGCGGTATCGGAACGTTAAAGGTTTTTTTTTCTACCCATCCGCATTATCTTACATTTTTCCACGTTAAGAGCTAGCTATCATTCATCACACCAACTAGAAATTTTGTCTAAATCGTCTTGTGTCTTCCTACAGTCACTCAACTTCGATCCCTTACCGTACACCACAGCATCATCAGCAAATAATCACATATTGGTGCCCAACCTGTCCGCCAAATCGTTTATGTATGTAGAGAACAAAGGCGGTCCTATCATATTTTCCTGGAGCACTCCTGAGGATACCCTTGTCTCTGATGACACCCGCCTTCGCGGAAAACATACTGGGTTCTGTTACTTACGAAGTCTTCGAGCCATTCGCATACGTGTAAACTTATTTCATATGCTTGAACCTTCGTTAACAGCCTGCAATGGAGCCCCGTGCCAAACGCCTTTCGTAAATCTAGAAAAAAACGGTATCTGCTTGTTGCTCTTCATCCATAGTTCGCTGTATATCATGTGACATAAGGGCAAGCAGCGTTTCCCATGAGCGATGCTTCCTAAAACCATGTTTATTCGTAGACGTTAGCTTCTCAATCAAGGATTCTGCAGAAAACCGAAGTTAGGGATATTGGTCTGTAATTTTGCGGGTCCGTTCTTTTACTCTTACATACTGGAGTCACCTGCGCGTTTTTTCTGTCACTTGGGACTTTGTGCTGGGCGAGAGATTCACGATAAATGCGGGCTAGGTAACGGTCCAAAATCGAACTGGGATTCCATCCGCACCTGGTGATTTATTTGCTTTCAAATCTTTCAGTTGTTTCTCCACACCAGGAATGCTTCTTACTATGTCGTTCATACGGGAGACTGTCCGATGGTCAAACGGCGGTATGTTTTTACGGTTATCCTGTGTGAAATTTAAAACTTCGGCTTTAGTTTCGCTATCTTCATCAAATTGGTCAACAACGGACTAAATGGAAGCCCTAGATCCGCTTAGCGATCTAACATAGAACCAGAATTTTCTCGAATTCTCTGCCAGGTCTTTTGCTAAGGTGTAACGGTGGTAGTTGTTGTACGCTTCCCGCATATGTCTTTTCACAAACGCATGAACCTCTGTTAATCTTTACTTGTTGTCATTTGTCCGTTCTGTTTCGAACCGAGAGTGCAACAGCCTCCGCTTTCTCAGAATCTTCGAATTTCATTATTGAACCAGTGTGGATCTTTTCCACCTTTTATTCAGTTATTAGGCAAATAACTCTCCAGATTATGATTTATAATCTGATTAAAATTTGCCTATAATTTCTCTGTGTCCATCTTACTGGAATTAAGTGATGTCAATTCACTGTCTAAGTGAGATACTAACAATTACTTATCTGCCCTTTGTAAAGAAACACTCTTCTAGTCTTCTTGACTGATTTATTAACTTTCGTAATCATAGTTGCCATAGTGACCCATATCGCTAATCCATATTTACATTGCGTGTGGGCTGCCGAGCTGACTGCTCAAGACAGTTTTCAGAAAACGTGATCAGCCGGCCGATGCGACCGAGCGGTTCTAAGCGCTTCAGTCTGGAACCGCGCGACCGCTACGGTCGCAGGTTCGAATCCTGCCTCAGGCATGGATGTGTGTGATGTCCTTAGGGTAGTTAGGTCTAAGTAGTTCTAAGTTCTAGGGGACTGATGACCTCATGAATCCACATACATCCCAGTTTACGTTCGGCAGGTTAGTAATGCATGATGGCCGCGCGGGATTAGCCGAGCGGTCTTGGGCGCTGCAGTCGTGGACTGTCTGGCTCATACCGGCGGAGGTTCGAGTCCTCCTTCGGGCATGGGTGTGTGTGTTTGTCCTTAGGATGATTTAGGTTAAGTAGTGTGTAAGCTTAGGGACTGATGACCTTAGCAGTTAAGTCCCATAAGATTTCTCACACATTTGAATGCATGATCGTGGTGTTTACGCGCTGCTGATAGTAGCCTTTCTTTAAATGACTCTAGAACTGTCACAGTGGAATCGGGTGGCCGGTAAAAACATCCAGCAATCAACTTGGTTTCTCGTACACCTGTTATACACAACCAGATAACTGCATTGCCACACTCAACTTCGACCTCAAAGAGGCAACGTTTTTGTCAACTCCAATGAACACTTACCCTTACGGTCCCTAATCTGTGCTCGCGATATACTTTCCACGACTCGCTAAATATCTCAGAGCTTTCCACTTCAGGTTTCAGCCAGCTCTCGGTCCCAAGAATAATTTGAGCGTGGGAACATTCCTAGAGGGCAGTAAATTTGGAAAATTTATTACGACTTCTTCGACAGTTTACTAACAAAATTTTGACGGTCGAAATGTCTTTACTCTCAACGTTGTCTGATTTCCCTTGCTGCATATGACTGGCCATGGGCCATAAATGACAGGAGTGAATGACGGTTGCGGAGATGTAGACGTACGAACAGACGTGCAAATGTTGAGCAACTGACCGCCCAGACGAACCAAGGGGCTACCAAGAGTGCCTCCTCAACTACCGTTGTTGCGTATGGTTCGTTGGAGTGGGCGACAATTTGGCTTTTCAGATAAATGACATTTTATGCTCCACCGGACAGATGGCCTTTGGCGTATACGGTCTTGCAACATTCGTCGGAAGGATCAAGGCTGTAGGAAGGAGCGTTATGACCTGGGGAATGTTCTCGTGGCATCATCTGGGTGATGTCTGCCCCTGGTAGCTGAATGGTCAGCTCGACAGAATGTCAATCCCAAGTGCCCGGGTTCAATTCCCGGCTTGGTTGGAGATTTTCTCCTCTCATTGACTGGGTGTTTTGTTGTCCTCATCATCATCATTTCATCCCCATCGACGCGCAAGTCGCCGAAGTGGCGTCAAATCTAAAGGCTTGCAACCGACTAACGGTCTACCCGACGGGAGGCCCTAGTCACACGACATTTGCATTTATTTATCTGGGTGATCTCCTTATTCTGGAAAGCACAATGGATCAACACAAGTATGCATCTATCTTTGTCGGCCATGTCCACCCCTACATCTAATTTATTTTCCTCGGCATGATGGCTTATACCAGAAGCACAATGTAACACGTCACACGGCTCGCAGTGTACATGCATAGTTCGAATAGTGTCCGCAAGAGCGCCCGGAGGTCAGTTTGTAACCATCGTTTGTGATCCTACACATTCCTTCACACTAAAAACATACTGGCCTTCTTCCGCCACTGATGTTCTTTCTACAGGCATGCTATTCTGAATATTTTTCCATCCCACCTGAGAGCAACCTCTCACCCACTCTGTCTGTACTATGGGGGTTCTTCTCGCCCAGCATCAAAAACCGTTGCTGCCATGCTCTGCTCTCTCTCTCAGGGCAGAATATTTTCACCCCTGCAGAACACAGCAAGTCTCTTCCCAATCTCTCCATAGCTGATAGCGGCTTCTGAAGACGCATGGCCCACTTCTTCTGGCAGTACTCAGCCCTAATGAACTCCTATGTATGCAGTACTACAGAAACTGTTAATAAGTCGTGCTAGTAAGTATCATCCGATGAAATGATTAACAATCCGACTGTGCGTCATAAACAGTGAAGTAATATAAATATTTTCAGCGAGAATGTTAAATAAATGGTGACAAAATCTTGCCGAGGTACAGCGTATTTGCCTTAGCTAAAATATTTATATATACTAATGGGAAGTGAGAAAAAGTTATCAATGAGTAATTGATCTACATAACTGAATTCACGTTATATACAGCATATACTGATGAGCCAGAACATTATCACCACTGCCAACTGCGAGACTTAATGCCACCTGGTTCGTATCAGCGACATGACGTGGTAAAGACACTGTATGAACAGTGCAGAGATGCACTTTATCATTCTAGTGATGACACAGGCTGCAAACGGGGAAATCCGCTAGCATAAGGAACTTTGACAAATGATGGACTGTTGTCGCCTGGTGCCTACGAACGAGCGTCTCAGAAGCGGCGAATGTTGTCGACTGTTCGCGTGCTACTGTCGTGGTCTGGTTGAACGAAAATGGAACTGCGAGTGGGCGACAAGGTATTGGACGTGCTCGACTCATCACAGAACATGAATGTCAGAGACTTGACTTACCCACTCTGTAAAGCAGTATAATCAGCTGACCTGTGGCAGATCTAATGACAGAGTACAATGCTGTTGCGGGCACATATGCTTTGGATCAATGCAATCAAGTCGTCTGGTCGGACGAATCGCGTTTCTTGTTACAGTGTGTCGATGGTTCATGTGTGAACACTGCAGCATCCACCTGGACTGCTGCCTGTAACATGCAACACGTCACGGACGCAGGCTGATGAAGGCCTATTTTGCTATTTTTTACCTAGGCTTCCGTGGGACATGTGGAACTAATCGAAGACACCATGACGGCTGTGGATTACGTGAAGGTCATTGCTGACCACCTGCATCCCTTCACGCTTGATGTGCTCCCTAAAGGAGATGGCATCTTCCAGCAGGATAACTGTCCGTGTCACAGTGCCAGAAACTTACAACAGCTCCGATACAAGTAAGTTTGTATAGCCTGTTCCTAAAATCAGCGCCGGCCGAAGTGGCCGTGCGGTTAAAGGCGCTGCAGTCTGGAACCGCAAAACCGCTACGGTCGCAGGTTCGAATCCTGCCTCGGGCATGGATGTTTGTGATGTCCTTAGGGTAGTTAGGTTTAACTAGTTCTAAGTTCTAGGGGACTAATGACCTCAGCAGTTGAGTCCCATAGTGCTCAGAGCCATTTGAACCATTTGAACCTAAAATCAGCCAGGCAATCACGGACAGAAACGATAATAAATATTGGCAGACTTTTTCGAAGTTATGTTCCTGGCTATTTCCGGCTGTTGTTGCCAAAGATGTAGCCAGAGATGGGCAATGGTGATGCCTCGTAAGGATGTCGTTTATCATGGAGACGGTGGAACGTGCACGCACTTCACACTTTGCAAAATGAGTATTGTCGTCCCATAGAAGAGCACTACCTATTTTTTGTGTTTAATCACATTATCCTAAAGTCGCGATGATCTACAGCTTTGAGTCACTGGTCGGAAGTTATGGTGTCACACTCCACACAATTGTACTTCAACAATTTTACTAACACAACCAGTTTCAGTCAGATTACAAACGATTAAGTGGTACACATATTTACAGAGTTGAATTTTAACGCATTTTCTTAATAACACAATTAGTCCATCGCAGGAATGTAATTCATATGATGACTTTTGTATAAGCTAATGAGTTGCGATTGAAATGATAGCTCTGTATACATGAAGATGGTCTGTAATCGCTAATGACTTACGATTGATTTGTTAACTCTGTATACACGAATATGGTCTGTAATCTGACTGAAACTAGTTGTATTATTAATTATTAACTTACAGTTGCGTGAGACGTAAATGGTTTTTGACAAGCTTGTTTCCTTTTTTGTTCTTGCGTCTGCATCGCAGTAGTGCTTTGAATATATTCTCAATTGCAATAAGTGTTATCTGTCGAGCTGAGACGTCTTGCTTTTCCGAGAGACACAATAGCCGGGGCACTATTCATTTGTGTAATGTTTGCCGTAGTAAGCATATATCGAAAACTGTCCTTGCAAACAACGTTTTTAGCTATTCAAATTTAGAAAGACGCTTTATCTTTTGCTTACTATTGTATGGAGCAAAGCTTCAAATTTCCCAACAGACCTCATATTCTGGGTTGGGACTCCAATCACACAGTCGTTTTTCGGGGTCAATGCTTTTGCTAATTGGATTACTTAGGCGCAACTCACTACGCGCCCTCGCTGATTTAATTCTGCCAGTACTTTCAAGGCTACACACTAGCTCTTCTCAATTCCTCCTACATTAAAGCTTCTAAAAGACAAAGTGAAAGATTGATTTTGAAAACAACTTTGTAACCACAGGAAATAGGTATTGCTTCGGCATAATCTTTTCAAAGGAATGCTTTCAATCAAAATTCAATACTCATAGATGTTTAGGAACGCACACTCAATCTCTTTTCCGTGTGTCACATTCTGTTACTACGCGTATTTTTGTCTGACGATTCGTGGTACGCAAGTCATCTTGTATATGGATAAGGTAAACCTAAGTAGTCACAAGAAGAGTGTCTCGTCCTCGTTCGCCAACTGGACGCACACGGAAATTTCCTTCTAGCTGCAATGTTTTCATTTTCGTCTAAATATTCCTCGCCAAAATAAGCATCAATTCCGTAATCTTACTTCCGCAGCCGCAGGGAATGTAGTGCCGCAGTGCAGTCGACTTACCAATCTGTTGGTAGACTCCTTGCAAGGTGCGAAACAGAAGCGGCCCCCCAGCGTCTCCCTGTAAAGTAACAGCAACATGGAGTATTAGGCTTAATAGCTACTGAGAGGAAGTAAGTCTCTGTTAAAACAGTTATAGATTGCTGCTGGAACACACTTTATAATGAGAATAATAATTTATGAAAGCAAAGCGATCGTCATTAAATCCTACGACCTGAACCTGCGGTTTATCCGCGTGGCCACTAACTAACTAAAGATTGAACATCCGTATTAAATCAAAGGTTCTTCTGATAAGTAGCATTATAGTGTCACACAGATAATTAAGAATAAGCTAATTAGAATGCTAAAGTACTAGGATATACCAGTTTCGTCCCGAGTTGCTATTGTTTACAATTATTACAAAGGTGTTTTGGCTCTGAGCACTATGGGACTTAACATCTATGGTCACCAGTCCCCTAGAACTTAGAACTACTTAAACCTATCTAACCTAAGGACATCACACAACACCCAGTCATCACGAGGCAGAGAAAATCCCTGCCCCCGCCGGGAATCGAATCCGTGAACCCCGGCGCGGGAAGCGAGAACGCTACCGCACGACCACGAGCTGCGGACCAAAGGTGTTTTCTCCTCTTCACATCTCATATGCAGAGACTTAGATATCATTTCTTTCTGGCACTTCAATGAGCTCCAAGCACCCGTAAATCTCTCTCTAGCTTTGAGGAGAAAATCTGAAACATAAATTACGGAAAATAAATTTTTCCTGGAATTTTGGAATGGATCTAACCGTGAAGGTTTCAGTTTCTTCTTTGGCAGCTCTTGAACAGTCCAGAAATATTTCATCATGTGAGTTTCATCACTTCTTAATTATTGGAACCGTCTATGATTTCCTTTCTTTATAAGTACAGAATGCTACGAAAGACAATATTGTCAATACAAAGCGCTATAGACGACTTACATTCTAATTCCACTGAAACAAAGTACGATTCATGTTCAATGCAAAGACATCGTAGAATATAATCAAATCTCCTGCCTGAGAGATAATGTGCAGCTATTACTGAAGAATATCATTCAACAAATTACACACAGAAATGTGTGTGCTGTACAGCCAGAAATGCCTGTAGCTTCTCTGACGTATCTAGACATAGGAATAACACTGCCGTATCAGCGTATACGAGTATTTCATTTCAAAAAATCGTAGTCTAACAAGCTGAAACATCAGTACGTACATTTACCTGTAGCTCAAAAGAAGCAACGTATTACCTGCGAATGGTCGTTTCATATGACTACTACACGCAGAGTAAATTCTGCAGAAAAAGGTGACTGTGTTACAAGGAATAATAAATGCGCCTAAGCGACATCTGTAGTTGATAAACATTGCTATCCCACTCTTCGTAGCTAGTGCTAATGCTTCACATATAGACTACCAATAGAGATCAGATATAGACTACCAATAGAGATAGTACAGACTGCTTGTACACGAAGGTATTTTACGCATCTAAATGACAGATGTCTGTGGCTGGCCAGATCTCAATGGAGCAAAGAAGACTGCTCAAATGCGAGACGGAGGTCCTGTTTTCTCCGATTGTCTAAAATGGTTCAGATGGCTCTGAGCACTATGGGACTTCTGAGGTCATCAGTCTCCTAGAACTTAGAACTACTTAAACCTAACTTACCTAAGGGCATCACACACAGCCATGCTCGAGGCGGGATTCTAACCCGCGACCGTAGTGCCTAGAACCGCTCGGCCACACCGGCCGGCTCCGATTGTCTGCGGTAACTACTGAATAACCTTTATTTCCTAGAAAATAGTTCCAGATCAGTGGACGAACCTCGAGACACCGTCGGATCACAATTCGGTGTCAGACCTGGGTTATCTGTGTTCCCCACTGGCGACAGGAGGTGAGCAGCGCAATGAGTATGCAAAAGTGAGAAACTGCACTGCCACTCCACCACTGCAGCAACTCACATCGGCCATATGCAGCTGTTTGAGAGCTACCAATGCAGCTTCTAGGTATTCACAAAGGAACTCGCTACGATCGTGATTCATAGCTATATCTACGGGTGAAAGTTACAAGTGGAGCCAGCTCTTCAGATTTCGGAAACAAGTAAATGGATTAAAAATCATTATTGAACAAACTCAAACACTTGGTGTATGGCTCCACGTGGATGAACGTATAAAAGTAACTAAATCAAGTGCTTTCCACAAACTAAGACTGAGCTCCACGAAGATGCAGCGGGTAATGGCCGTCAGGCATTAAGCCCGATGTATTAGAAAGCAGCACTAAAGAACGAGTGGATCTGGCATTAACGCAGGTGCAGTATCCAGGAAAGGTAAGGAGGGTTTTACGAGGCATTGAGCCACACGTCAACATGCGTACGTTCCATACAGACGGAAACAAGGCAACTGTGGTCAGTGACCACTGAAGAGACCGGTTTTCAGGACTGTCCTTCGCAATGGTGCAAGTGATTACGGAAATGTGGACGCTAAGAAGTTACTGTGAATCGATTGTCACACTACAATTGCTGCTACCGCACTGCTCTTTGCCCAAAGAAGCGAGCAGATAATGGCTGTTGATGTCTACGCCATAGGAACCGAGCAGTAATGGCTATTTACCGGGGCATTTGAGGGCGGATCCGGTAGTGGTGACAACTTTCCATTGTTTAGATCAGTGGTCGTCAAACTTCTATCCTGAAGAGCCAATAACGACATTGCGGGGCGGCGCCTCAAGCCGCATATGTACCGATATTGATACCAACTGGTAGCATACACAAATTACTATTATCAGGTTTGATTCCATGGCAAAGCAGCTGTGCCCGGCGACAGTATTTTAGGTAGCGAAGGGTACAGCAATCAGTCGCGAATACTGTTTATTCCACATCGAGGTTTCAGTCACAATGTTGTTGTTGTCATCTGCAGTGCAGTATATATAAGTTAAAACAGCACAACCACTTAAATCATATATGGACATAGTATCAACAGGACTATTCACGTTAAAGGTTATGTTCACGTTCATACTCAATCTTTGACATGCATAGTCCACTTGGGACTATCTGCATTTTATAAGTGGTTTTTATTTATTAAGTTACACTACTGGCCATTAAAATTGCTACACCAGGAAGATGACGTGCTACAGACGCAAAATTTAACCGACAGGAAGAAGAAGTTGTGATATGCAAATGATCAGCTTTTCAGAGCATTCACACAAGTTTGGCGCCGGTGGCGACACCTTACATGAGGAAAGTTTCCAACCGATTTCTCATACACAGACAACAGTTGACCGGCTTTGCCTGGTGAAACGTTGTAGTGATGCCTCGTGTAAGGAGGAGAAATGCGTACCATCACTTTTCCGACTTTGATAAAGGTCGGATTGTAGCCTATCGCGATTGCGGTTTATCGTATCGCGACATTGCAGCTCGCATCGGTCGAAATCCAAAGACTGTTAGCAGAATATGGAATCGGTGGGTTCAGGAGGGTAATACGTAACGCCGTGCTGGATGCCAGCGGCCTCGTATCACTAGCAGTCGAGATGACAGTCAACTTTTCCGCATGGCTGTAACGGATCGTGCAGCCGCGTCTCGATCCCTGAGTCAACAGATGGGGACGTTTGCAAGGCAACAACCATCTGCACGAACAGTTCGACGACGTTTGCAGCAGCATGGACTATCTATCAGCTCGGAGACCGTGGCTGCCGTTACCCCTGACTCTGCATCACAGACAGAAGCGCCAGCGATGGTGTACTCAACGACGAACTTAGGTAATGGCAAAACGTCATTTCTTCTGATGAATCCAGGTTCTGTTTACAGCATCGTGATGGTCGCATCCGTGTTTGGCGACATCGCGGTGAACGCACATTGGATGCGTGCATTCGCCATCGCCATACTGGCGTATCACCCAACGTGATGGTATGGGCTGCCATTGGTTACACGTCTCGGTCACCTCTTGTTCGCATTGACGGCACTTTGAACAGTGGACGCTACATTTCAGATGTGTCACGACCCGTGGCTCTACCCTTCATTCGATCCCTGCGAAACCCTACATTTCAGCAGGATAATGCACGACCGCATGTTGCAGGTCCTGTACGGGCTTTTCTGGATACAGAAAATGTTCGACTGCTGCCCTGGCGAGCACATTCTCCCGATCTCTCACCAATTGAAAATGGTAATCGAGCAACTGGCTCGTCACAATACGCCAGTCACTACTCTTGATGAACTGTGGTATCGTGTTGAAGCTGCATAGGCAGCTGTACCTGTACACGCGATCCAGGCTCTGTTTGACTCAATGCCCAGGCGTATCAAGGCCGTTGTTACGGCCAGAGGTGGTTGTTCTGGGTACTGATTTCTCAGGATCTACGCACCCAAATTGCGTGAAAATGTAATCACCTGTCAGTTCTAGTATAATATATTTGTCCAATGAATACCCGTTTATCATCTGCATTTCTTCTTGGTGTAGCAATTTTAATGGCTAGTAGTGTACATTTATCGCACGAAGACGGTCACACTGTGTAGCTATAGTAAAGTCGCGATAAGTTGGCCGCCGACCCCTCAAGTACTGACCGTTAAAAGTCGGCACTTCGTCTTGACTGCTCTCAGTTTCAAATTGCTGTGACTGTACTTGCCTGACAGTGTTGCAGTGTTGTCTTTGTGAGCGGATGATTGATTGATTAACAACAATAGATGTGCTTGTATTTTAATGCACTTGCAATGTGAGTTAGGATCACAAATGTTTACTAAATGTTTGCATGTCATTTTTCTTCTGTTCATTGCTTTCTATTACAAAAGCCTTAATTTAACTTCGTAGTTGGATTCACGAATCCATATTACTCCCGTTGTAAAATTTGTAAGATAGAGACTGATCGATACGAGTCGCCCACGCCTTTGAGTTGTCAGTAGGATACTACTGGAGTGCAAATAAAGAAACACTGTCCCTCTCACGTCCTCTACCCTGCAGCCACTGCGCTAGGTATCCCTCTGCCCTGAGGAAGGCGGCAAAGTTCACTTAGCCCACGGCCGAATTCACCAACGTGTTATAATTAAACACGTCTTAAAATATTAATGTCTCTGTAAATATCTGTGCTTTTTTACTAAACAGATAAACTTGATTTTTTTTCTGATTCGGCTGTTAAGTTGTTAGATGCATATTAGCATAAAATAGGCTGAGAACCGCGACCCCCACGAATACTTAATTCGGGTCCCATGCTGCCCGCAGGCTGCAGTTTGACGTACACTCGTTTAGATGTACCGTAATGAATGTATAAAAGGGAAATTGTTGTGTACATAGTTCCGCGTAGTCAGCGAGTACACAACTTTCCCACTAGAGGGCGCCCCGCTAAGCACAACAGCGCAGACGCAGCGCTCGTCCATCTCTGCACTACGAGATGGCGCTGCCTTAGAGACAGACCAAATTCTGCTTCCGCCGATCCGCATATTAATATGTAACGCAGCCAATGAGATTGCTGCTAACATAGAACCTCTTCTCCTCACGGATCACACTCGCGCAGTGATACCTGAACGCGCAAGGTATTATAACGAGTGTACAGACCTCCGACTAGTCAGTCTGCATTAGTCTGTACCAGTCTGCATTTGTTTGTACCTGTCTGTAGTCAAGTTTCAGTCTGCACCTAAGAAAATTATCATATTCCTGTACAGTCGTGGACAAAACGAGCGAGACCCCTCGCCTTTTCGTTATGCTGATCCGCACAGCTTTAAAGTCTGCTACACAGTATAACAGGCAAGGCGACGTAGTGCTACCAACATACTATGCACAGGCGTGAAATTGAAAAACTATCCGAACTTGGTCAGACTGTTTTCAATCATCTGTAAGACTATACTAATGCTGATTAGTGTGTTAAACACAACACATAAATATAAGATATAAATGAAACGTGAATTAGTTTGAACTGTATTAATAAAGAATGTCAACTTCTAGAGACAACATAACTGTTTTAGCAAGACAAAGTACCCCAGATCGTTACGAATTAGCAAAATATTATGCGCATTCGGCCGCGAAACGGTCTGTGTCATCGTTCAGACCAGTCATACTGGATCCTAATATAGAAGCTCACTTTTTTACACCACCAAGGGACCGTATACCGCAGGAAGTGCGATACATTTCCGCTTATTATGTCTACTCGAGGTAAACGGGTTTTAAGAGTTGGGTAGACAGACAGACGGTCAAGAAAATAAGGCTAGTAGGGTTCCATTTTTAACGATTTAGGTGACGAAATCCTAACAAAGAAAATAGCAACGACAGTTACTGAAGATGAGGGCTGCATAAATAATTCCTCCTACTCTTTATTCGAAATGTTCTAGTTGCAGTCGATACATCAGCATATTAATCGTAGTTACGCTTTCGAACCAAAACCCGTTTACAGGAAAGCAAATAAAGTCCATTTGCCTATACACGTGATAATTCAGATCCTAGTATTAATGCCAATGCGTTTTAGAAATGCGAACATTCCCACTACTAGCAAGCTTAAGAAACACTTCGGCTAATGATCGTTTTCTCGCTGTGTCGAGTCTAATGGAGAATTCGAAACACTGTAGAATACGTTTGGCAGCTATGTCGCCGTTTATTTCCTGGGGTGGTGCAGAATTGTAGTACTAAATTTACTTGCTAGTAACGGTATTTTGTTATTTCGATAAACATTCCGAATTATTGTCACATGAGCGGCGACATAAAGGTAGAAAATTCATGTTTTTGAATCTAGAAAGCTCTATGCAACAGAAACTGCAAATCATTTTGCCTTTTTCATTGCGAATTGCTGGCTTATTCATGTCTGGGGTAATAATAGAGGGTTGTTTGCCTGGGTTGCCTGCTAGTGTAGTGAAAGGTGTTTGCTACTGCAAGGGAGGTCTGGTTTGTTTTCTGTTCTAATCTCAATGGAGGCAGATAGACTATCAGTAAAGCAATTTTAAGAAATTCTCGGGCCCCCAATACGTTTTATTGCTACCTTTATTCTGTACCGACTCCCTGTTGATATCAATATGAAACTCTTCTAGAATTTCATACTTGTTACTGCCTACTTTTTTCCACTTCTGTCAATAGTTGAGTTGACTTAAGTGTGGCACAGAAATATTTTTAACTGATTTTCGTTATGAATCTTCACGCATTGCTAAATTTACACGCTTTTATGATAGGTCAGCTACAGTAATCCACTATGACCGGTCTGAACGTTGACACAGAACGTGGCCGAATGCTCATAATATTTTGCTAATTGATAAAGATATGGGGTACTTTGTCTTACTAAAACAGTTAGGTAATCTCGATAAGCTGAAATTCATGTTTATCAATACATTTCATACTAATTAGCGTTTATTCTTTCACTTATATATTATAGTTACGTATTGTGCATAACACACTAATCAGCATTGCTGGCCACTGTGGCCGAGCAGTTGTAGGCGCTTCAGTGCGGAACCGAGCGACTGTTACGATCGCAGGTTCGAATCCTGCCTCGGGCATGGATGTGTGTGATGTCCTTAGGTTAGTTAGGTTTAAGTAGTTCTAAGTTCTAGCGGACTGTCGACCTCAGATGTTAAGTCCCATAGTACTCAGAGCCATTTGAACTAATCAGCATTAATGTAGTCTTACACATGATTGAAAACAGTCTGACAAAATTCGGATAGTTTTTCAATTTCACGCCTGCGCATAGTATGTTGGTAGCACTTCGTCGCCTTGCCGGTTATGCTGTGTAGCAGCCTTTAAAGCCGCGCGGATCAGCATAACGAAAAGGCGAGGGGTCTCACTCGTTTTGTCCACGACTGTACATAGCCATGAAGATAAATGTATAGACACTTTGTCAAGTATCAGAGATATGTGAGAAAAAGCTTAACGTACCAAGACCAAAGGAACTTCAGATTGTCAATTGAATAGCATCCATAACCAAGTTAAGTAATTTTATGCTTGTTGTTATTTTAATAAATGAGTGTGAAAATTAATCAAGTTCTGTTTAAAGTTGGTCAGCGTCAATCTGCTACTCTAAGCGTGCAAGTGGCATTTCTATCGTCTGACCTAACAGCAGAAGATAAACACGCCACGATAAGACCACGAGACATATTGCTGACACTCGCCTACTTCGTTAGAGCGACAAGTCAAATAATCTGATGGTGTGTGTACCGAAGGTCTTACAGTACGCACACCACAGAAATGTACCGATTTCACTCGTAGAACCAGTAGTACCAACTGCGGTACTAGAATTTGTTCTACGAAAAGCGACTGAGTGAAATTTCTTGTGAGTGTGGCATGCGGCACAGGATAAACAGTTCGCACCGGACACCAGCAATATAACTGACTTCTACAGCCCAACAAATCTGCAGTACTTCCACCGGCCATTTCATGGACTACGTAAAAGTCCAGATACTTCCACGGTCTCATCATATTGAGATTCAATGAACAAGAAAGCTGTCGAAATGTAATTAGCAGACAATTTGCTCAAAGGAGACGAGGGTTTCCAGTTCGACCAATTTTGGAAACTCTTCATCCACTTCTCTGCTTTTGTAGGAAATACTGTTCTGAGTTTTCATTACCTGGCATTCCAGTACACGGCATACAAAATAATTAACCACTTAATTCATAAGGCCTGTGAACGTGCTTAATCTGTACTTGCTTTGTGTTGCTTTCAAACATATAAAGTTTTATCTGTGGCCGGCCGGAGTGGCCGTGCGGTTCTAGGCGCTACAGTCTGGAACCGAGCGGCCGCTACGCTCACAGGTTCGAATCCTGCCTCGGGCATGGATGTCTGTGAGGTCCTTAGGTTAGTTAGGTTTAATTAGTTCTAAGTTCTAGGCGACTTAACTACTGAGGTCATCAGTCCCCTAAAACTTAGAACTACTTAAACCTAACTAACCTAAGGACATCACACACATCCATGCCCAAGGCAGGATTCGAACCTGCGACCGTAGCCGTCGCGCGGTTCCAGACTGTAGCGCCTACAACCGCTCGGCCACTCCGGCCGGCTGCGACTTTAAACTTTTTGTTCGGAGGAGAGGTGGTGTGACGTCACTCCATGGATTGCTGTTCTGTTTCCGGTTTGATATGAAGAGTCACGCGTAATGCGCAAGCAGTCCCGCACTGAATGTTCTTTGTTACTCGTTATGGTCTTCTGTTAAGCGGCGAGGAACTTAGCGGGCACACACCTTTCTTGAGTACCTCAACTGGTGGACAAGTGTGTCAGCACTACCATCAGAGACGTCCAGTTGTGCAGCGAGGTGTTTGTGATTACCTCGAATGAGAGTGTCCGCACGTGCCAACAGTCTAGAAGTCACAGCTGTGTGCGGCCGGCCGACACACGGGAAACCTGTTGCGCGCGACCTTGTGGCGATGATCACAGACGCCTCGCTCAACGACCACGTTGCTTTTGTTCTCTGCCAGGTCTCAGCAGCCATCGTGCAAGCGCCTCTGAATATCTGCGATGCTGAGGTTTTCCGTCAATAACAAACTCTTTGACACCTCTCTTCTTGGAACGCATCTCCGTTACAGACGCCATTTTGAAGGCGACGTATAGCTCCGCCACCTATCGGATTTCGTGAAGCAGGCATATTCCATGATGTTCCAGAACATATTCTGCCGAAATTGGCCGAGAAAAAAAATGTATCGCATTACTTATTGAATGCCTCCGTATAAAATGGTTTGAATTCTGCCAGTGGCTCGCCTTCAAGATTGCTGCAAGCTGAAAACTCCATTATGATGTCATAAAACCAATAAGGATAGGTCGTTAAGAGGTACTGTATTTCGATTATTCTGCGAAATAGATGTGTCTAGTAGAGCTATAGAGGAGGAAGGAGCGAAAACTGTGGCTACTGCGGCAGTGTCTTACCGGGCAGAGTAGCGCGGCGGTGCCCGGGGTGCCGGCGCAGCCCTTGTCTTCGGTGACGAGCCGCGCGCTGACGTTGCTGAGGAAGCAGTCGCGCTGCTGCAGCACGGGCAGCGGCAGCTTGCGCGCCCTGCACGCGCTGCCCGCCGCCGCCGCCGCCGTCGCATTGCCCGCAGTCCCGTTCACTGCCGTCGCGTTGGCACTGGTCGCTTCCTCGGCCGACCAAGACGCCGCCGTCGACACCTGTCCCAGGTACGTCGCCCGGTCTGAAAAGCATCACGTTTACCGGCGTCGTCAAAACTCTGTTATTTGGGAAGAGGGCTCAGTAGGTAGAGTATAGATTACAAGGCGGTCTAGACGGGAGATCCCCTTGTAAAAAATTAGGATCTAACACCACTTTTTGGAACACTCTGGATGCCTCCGACTATATACACCGAAGCGCCAAAGAAACTGGTACAGGCATGCGTATTCAAATACATAGATATGTAAACGCCGCGCCGGATTAGCCGAGCGGCCTATGGCGCTGCAGTCATGGACTGTGCGATTGGTCCCAGCGGAGGTTCGAGTCCTCCCTCGGGCATCGGTGTGTGTGTTTGTCCTTAAGGTAATTTAGGTTAAGTAGTGTGCAAGCTTAGGGACTGATGACCTTAGCAGTTAAGTCCCATAAGATTTCACATACATTTGAACATTGAAAGGTGGCTACACTGAGCCACTGCGCCAGAGATTGCGCCAAAGAGTATTATTAAGCCGCCTCCACAGTGCCTGTTGAGAACTCGTAGAAGTCAGTGCTTGTCGAGAGCTCGTAGTAGTCAGTGCGTGTTGAGATGTGCTAGTGGGCAAGGCTTGTCGAGATGTAGTAAGGAGTGTTTGTTCCATGTTTTATCCAGTTATTTGATGGGAGAGATAGCAGATGTTATTGTAATGATCAGAGTGCATTTCGTCAATATATTTGAAGGTAAAAACCACAATGTTCTCTTATTATTTGTGTGTCTGAAATAATGCGTCATTACAGGTTCAGTCAACAAAGCATCTGGCTTGTGTTCTTGTATTAGAGTGAATTCTGGTTTTCTTGCGTAATTATAGTTTTTCTAATTTTCTTTTATCACGTCAGTATAATTGGTATTTAAAAATTCTTGTCTTGTTGGAGAAGAACCGTGCCAGATGTGTACGTTGAGTCACACTCCCACATACAGAACAGTTACTCTTGTGCTTATTGGTTTTGTAGGTTTTATAGTTGCTGGGGACTTAATTAATTAACTGTGTTTACGAAAATTTTCTTTCATTGTTTGTTGCAGTCAGATTGCGTAATAATTCTAGTCGGGGCCAACCGTTTACGAGAATAGCGTAATCGGACCTTCAGCTACTAAAAACATAAAAAATATTTGCATCATATTTAATTAAGCCCCCATGCAACATTTTTTAGATACGTAAACAGGCCAAATATGGCGCTGCGGTCGGCAACACCCATATAAGACAACAAGTGTCTAGCGCCGTTGTTAGATCCGTTACTGCTGCTACAATGACTGGTTATCAAGATTTAAGTGATTGTGAACGTGGTGAAATAGTCGGCACGCGAGCGATGGGGCACAGCATATCCGAGGTGGCGATGAAGTGGGGATTTTCCCGCACGGCCGTTTCACGAATGTACCGCGAATATCAGGAATCCGGTAAAACATCATATCTCCGACATCGGTTCGGCCGGGAAAAGATCCTGCAAGAACGGGACCAACGACGACTGTAGAGAATAGCTCAACATTACAGAAGTGCAACTCTTCCGAAAATTGCTGCAGATTTCAATGCCGGGCTATCAACAAGTGTGTACGTGCGAACCATTCGACGAAACATCATCGAGATGGGCTATCGGAACCGAAGACACACTCGTGTACCCTTGATGACTGCACGCCTCGCCTGGGACCGTCAACAGCGATATTGAACTGTTGATGTTCAAAATGTTCAAATGTGTGTGAGATCTTACGGGACTTAACTGCTGAGATCATCAGTCCCCAAGCTTACACACTAGTTAACCTAAATTATCCTAAGGACAAACACACACACACCCATGCCCGAGGGAGGACTCGAACCTCCGCCGGGACCAGCCACACAGTCCATGACTGTAACGCCTTAGACCGCACGGCTAATCCCGCGCGGCTGAACTGTTGATGACTGGAAACATGTTGCCTGGTCGGACGAATCTCATTTCAAATTGTATCGAGCGGACGGACACGTGTACGAGTATGGAGACAACCTCATGAATCCATGGACCCTGCATGTCAGCAGGGGACTGTTCAAGCTGTTGGAGGCCCTGTGATGTTGAGGGGCGTGTGCAGTTGGAGTGATATGGGACTTCTGACACGTCTAGATACGACTCTTGACAGGTGACTCGTACGTAAGCATTCTGTCTGTTCACCTGCATCCTTTCATGTCCATTGTGCGTACCGACAGACTTGGGCAATTTCAACAGGAAAATGCGACACCCCACAAGTCCAGAATTACTACAGAGTGGCTCCAGGAGCACTCTTCTGAGTTTAAACACATCCCCTGGCCGCCATACTCCCCAGACATGAATATTATTAAGCATATCTGGGATACCTTGCAACGTGCTGTTCGGAAGATATCTCTACCCCTCTCGTACTCGTTATGGACAGCCCTGCAGGATTCATGATGTCAGTTCCCTTCAGCACTACTTCAGACATTAGTTGAGTCCATGCCACGTCGTGTTGCGGTACTTCTGCGTGCAGGTATACAACTTTCTTTGGCTCTTCAGTGTATATTGACCAGCAGAGCGAGCTGGGTTTCATACGATTGTTGTTCGCAACCCATTTTGATTCCTACAGAAAATATTTTTGGTCTCCAGAAATATCATAATGCACGAGCATAAAACGCTCCAAAATTCTTAAACATACCGACGTCAGAGATGTAGGTCTGTAGCTCTGCGCGTCTGTTCGGCAACGCTTCTTGAAAACTGGAATGATTTGCATTGTTTCACAATCACTAGAAATGCTTCACTCCTCCAGCAACCTACGATACACTGCTGCTAGAAGTGGAACAAGTTCTTTCGCATACGCTGTGTAGAATCGTATTAGTATCCCATCAGGTGCAGTGGCCTTTTCTCTGTTAAGCCATTTCAGCTACTTTTCTATCCCTTGGTTTCTTATTTCGATGTCTGTCATTTTGGTGGTCTTTCGATGAGTTAAAGGAAAAACCGCAGCGCGATATTCCGCAATGAAACAGTTTTGGGGAAAAAAAGACAGATTTCGACCTTCTCCCTGCTATTTT
Organism: Schistocerca serialis cubense; assembly: GCF_023864345.2. NCBI lineage: Eukaryota > Metazoa > Arthropoda > Insecta > Orthoptera > Acrididae > Schistocerca > Schistocerca serialis. The sequence goes on along the minus strand of NC_064642.1, from coordinate 626,100,491 downwards.
CCGTTTCGGTGACATATGGTCACAGAGTGTCTGGGCAGGTGGTTTCGATTTGTTTACTAATCTTACATCAGAGGAAAACTTATTAGGATTTTCTGCTAAGTCGATAGATAGAATTTCACTTCCGAATTCGTGGAACGTGTCACTTGTGGCCCTCCTTATGCAAATTTTGGTTTCGTTTAGTTTTTACCTCTCTGTGCGGCTTTAGCTACGTAAAATTTGCGGTGGCGCTCTCTACTTTCGAAGCACCTTCCTAATACGGCTGTGCGATGTGTCTTCCCCATTCCTAACAAATTTGCACGGCACATACATGTCCAAGGAGTATTGCGCAATGCTACTGAACTTTGTACAATTATACGCAACATTCTCGATCCAGGAGACGACTTTTTTCGGCTGACAACTGAAGTCTGTTTTTGTCGCTCTTACGAAGTAGAAAAAGCTTATCTTTCTTTCCATTCGTATTTACCGCACCGTTCAATGGTGCTTAACGGCCTTATGATCACTGTTCCCTATTCTACGCTGAGTGAGTCGAAAAGTTTGGGCCTGCTGGTGACTAAGGTATCTATACTGTCGCGACCTGTGGTGAGTGCAGTGCGATGTAGTGATTAGCGTCGCTGACGGGCGTTCTGAGCGTCCCCAGTTCAAACCCAATCCCTAGCAATTATTTGTTATGTACATCATTTCTGGAATGTTCTTGAAATATACTTGATTTCTGTTCTGGTTGTACTTTTGCGTCAGTAATAAATGTGCTTTCAGGACTAAGTGTTGGACTTCAATGTCAATCCTGCCTTTGATTTTAGGACTTGATGGTGGTTTAGACGTGACGGTGCGTTACCTTCATGAGTAGATTAGGATAGCCGCATTTTGGTTCGCCTCAGGCAGGGGGCGGCATCACAGTAACTGCATTCGCACAAGATATACAGCGCCAACCCAAGGCCTTATGGTGTGGGGTGCTATTGGGTACAATTACATATCACAGTTGGCGTGTGTCCAGGGCTCTGTGACCAGTGTAACCTACGTGAATGACATCCTGGGACCCGTGGCCATACCCTTTCTGCAAAATACCCCAGACGACATTTTTCAGCAAGACAATGCACGACCACATGTTTCTGCGCGAACACGTGCCTTCCCGGTGTCACAGGACGTCAGTCTTTTGCCCTGGCCCGCCAGATCACCAGGCTTCTTGCCACTCGAAAATGTGTGGGATACGGCGAAACAATGGGTGCAACGCTGTGACTCAACGAACTTTGGAATCAGGTAAAAGCAGCATGGATGGCTACACCACAGGACGCCATTCGCGCTCTAAATGCGTCGATGCCATCATGCATGGAACAAGCTACCAGGGCCCACTAGGCAACGGGACACATGCAGAACATACTAATGTACATGTCCTGTGAATATGAACATCTTATTTCTAGTCGTTCAAAGTGTTTTGTATTTTTCTGACAATAAGTAAAGACCGATATCTCTTAGAACACTGTTTTCTGTGTTTTGCGGACTTATTGAAACATTTTCTTCAAGACTGAACTGACATAACTAAAATGGTCAAACGCAAGCTCCTCCGACGCCTGTTCAATAATGAAGCAAATATAGATTAGTTCTTTTACAGTCGGAGATGGCTGAATAATTATTGTATGATTACACTGGAAGTAGTCAACTTCATATGAAATTTGCCCTTTGAATGTAAAGAAAGACTGTGCTGGTAAACTACGTTATTTGATACAGAAACAGCTGAGTAAAAATGAACGTACTCACACAGTTTTCTCTTTACTTATTCTGATCATTTATAAACTGACACACAATATTTTAGCGCAGTCTGACTTTTAATAATCCCTAAAAAAGAATGGCCCTGACTAACAATAACCTATACCCTTCATTACCTCACAAAAATCTTCTTTACTCAAACTACTTCAACACAGCGAGCGCCAATACTGCCAGCTAAATAAAAGATTCTAACTACCGAAGCCACTAACTACTGATCGGCATATAGTTAGCGAATGAAAGATTTTGATAAAGAACGAACAATGTATTTACCTTAATAGTGTTCACAAGTCATAATATATTTATAAATTCTTGACATTTATTTTGACAAATTTCCTTTTTCTGACGGACACGCGTCCAGGTCGTCCGCTCATATTAACACCTCAAAACTCTGGCATCTCTCTCCCCACATCCACCACTGCTGGCGACTCACCTCCAACCGCGCAACGCTACGTGCTGTTCACATCCAACTGCCCAACACTACACTAGCGAATAATCCAACAATGAGTCCAACCAGCCACAGACTGCACACAGCGCAGTCAGCGATTTTAAGACAGAGCGCTACGTGGCGCTACCAACATAAAAACCTAAGCAGCCTACTTACACATAAAATATCTAGGAATATGCGTCCTGAACGAATGTAACTAAGCGACTCCACAAAACGTGTCGTAGGTAACGCAGGTGCCACACAGACTCATTGGAAGAATCCTCGGCACATGAAGTCCGTCAGCAAAGGAGGTAGCTTACAAAGCCATCGTTTCACCAATAAAATTTATTGTCGGTCTAGAATCTGTATTAGAAAGAACTGATGGAGCAAACAAAGAAGATCCAAAGAAGAGCAGTAACTCTAGTGAGCGCGAAAGCTTCACGAACATGCTCAGTCAATTTCAGTGGCAGACGCTGCAAGAGGGGCTTCTTCATCATGTGTGGTTTATTGTTTAAATTCGGAGCGTAAATTCCTAGAAGAATTAACCAACATTTTGCTTCGTCCAACGTACATCTCTCGAAAGAGCTATGAACGTAAAATTATAGTGATTCGAGCTGACAGAGAGACTTACGAGCAATCCTTCTTCCCGTGGACCTTTCGTGACCGGAACAGGAAAGGGGGAACTGACAGTTGTACGCAAAGTACACACTGCTACTCACCATAAGATGGCTTGCGAAGTATGAGTATGGATGTAGATGAAGATGTAAGTACAGATATAGATGTATTTGCAATGAATACACAGGGGGACAGTTAGACTCTATCCCTGTGTCTGCCTGTACAGTGATTGTTAATGGGGTTGCATAGAACATTAGAATTACAAATGCAACTGAAAGAAACTTGACGCCATAGTTAATCTTTACATGCCCATTCTTGGAAATAATTGCTACGAACTACTTACAGTAGTCAGCGATTTATAACTTGTGTACACAATGATCTTAGTTTTACCTTCGTGACAATTAAATTTTACCGGTTTAGTTAACTATTCATGCATCGTGCGTAATCCAAATTGCTTTTATGTACTACACTCCTGGAAATTGAAATAAGAACACCGTGAATTCATTGTCCCAGGAAGGGGAAACTTTATTGACACATTCCTGGGGTCAGATACATCACATGATCACACTGACAGAACCACAGGCACATAGACACAGGCAACAGAGCATGCACAATGTCGCCACTAGTACAGTGGATATCCACCTTTCGCAGCAATGCAGGCTGCTATTCTCCCATGGAGACGATCGTAGAGATGCTGGATGTAGTCCTGTGGAACGGCTTGCCATGCCATTTCCACCTGGCGCCTCAGTTGGACCAGCGTTCGTGCTGGACGTGCAGACCGCGTGAGACGACGCTTCATCCAGTCCCAAACATGCTCAATGGGGGACAGATCTGGAGATCTTGCTGGCCAGGGTAGTTGAGTTACACCTTCTAGAGCACGTTGGGTGGCACCGGATACATGCGGACGTGCATTGCCCTGTTGGAACAGCAAGTTCCCTTGTCGGTCTAGGAATGGTAGAACGATGGGTTCGATGACGGTTTGGATATACCGTGCACTATTCAGTGTCCCCTCGACGATCACCAGTGGTGTACGGCCAGTGTAGGAGATCGCTCCCCACACCATGATGCCGGGTGTTGGCCCTGTGTGCCTCGGTCGTATGCAGTCCTGATTGTGGCGCTCACCTGCACGGCGCCAAACACGCATACGACCATCATTGGCACCAAGGCAGAAGCGACTCTCATCGCTGAAGACGACACGTCTCCATTCGTCCCTCCATTCACGCCTGTCGCGACACCACTGGAGGCGGGCTGCACGATGTTGGGGCGTGAGCGGAAGACGGCCTAACGGCGTGCGGGACCGTAGCCCAGCTTTATGGAGACAGTTGCGAATGGTCCTCGCCGATACCCCAGGAGCAACAGTGTCCCTAATTTGCTGGGAAGTGGCGGTGTGGTCCCCTACGGCACTGCGTAGGATCCTACGGTCTTGGCGTGCATCCGTGCGTCGCTGCGGTCCGGTCCCAGGTCTGGCGACAACATCGATGTACTGTGGAGGCCTCACGCCCCACGTGTTGAGCAATTCGGCGGTACGTCCACCCGGCCTCCCGCATGCCCACTATACGCCCACGCTCAAAGTCCGTCAACTGCACATACGGTTCACGTCCACGCTGTCGCGGCATGCTACCAGTGTTAAAGACTGCGATGGAGCTCCGTATGCTACGGCAAACTGGCTGACACTGACGGCGGCGGTGAACAAATGCTGCGCAGCTAGCGCCATTCGACGGCCAACACCGCGGTTCCTGGTGTGTCCGCTGTGCCGTGCGTGTGATCATTGCTTGTACAGCCCTCTCGCAGTGTCCGGAGCAAGTATGGTGGGTCTGACACACCGGTGTCAATGTGTTCTTTTTTCCATTTCCAGGAGTGTAGAATCAACTACTTTGGCAATAATTTTATCTTGGAACTATCCCATTTGGTCCGTGTTTGCATAGAAAAACAAAAATATCAGAAATTGAGTCCGCCTTGATGCAAAACACCTTGAGTTTATTTCTTTATTCTCCCAAATCAGTTTCGGCGACAAATATCACCATCATCAGTGGGTTTTTTAAATCTAAAACATGCAGACAATAACATGGTTATACAAACACAGGGGCACATTATTAGATTTTTACTATTCGTTTCTTGAAATACAGTTTTCTATGGACACTTTCATACTACCTTATTTATTGTATGTTACAGCATGTTTTTGAGAATTATTGCCGCTGTTTGCGACATATTTTCTGTGCGCTTTTTTTCTGTTGCCGTTTTTACTCAGCGAACATCATGTCATCTGCAACTGTGTGAGCGGCTGTTAGTAAACAAAATACTAAAAGGTGAGCTTCGCATGTCAGCAATATACACTTGGGCTTGCGGTAGAGTTGTGGAGTCCAGTTATTTGGTGTGTACTGAGCTGTTACCATCCAACGAACGTGAGTACACGAATAGCTAAGTAACAGCTCAGTACAAACCAAATAACTGGACTCCACAACACTACCGCAAGCCCAAGTGCATATTGCTGACATGCGAAGCTCACATTTTAGTATTTTGTTTACTAACAGCCGCTCACACAGTTGCAGATGACATGATGTTCGCTGAGTAAAAACGGCAACAGAAAAAAAGCGCACAGAAAATATGTCGCAAACAGCGACAATAATTCTCAAAAACATGCTGCAACATACAATAAATAGGGCAGTATGAAAGTATCTATAGAAAACTATATTTCGAAAAACGAATAGCAAAAATGTAATAATGTGCCACTGTGTTTGTATAACCATGCTATTTTCTGCATGTTTTAGATTTAAAAAAACCACTGATGATGGTGCTATTTGTCGCCGAAACTAGTTTGGGAGAATAAAGAAATAAACGAATAACAAGGTGTTTTGCATCCTGGCGGACTCAATTTCTGATATTGTTGAAGTACGTTGTCCTTGGCAACGAATGTTCAGCAGACACACGGACGTCGTCAAGAGTGCTCCAGGGAGGTATTGGTCTCTTGGTCTCTAACATACACGAATGATCTGACGGGTAGGGTGAGCAGCGGTCTGCGGCTGTTTGCTGATGACGTTGTAGTACACTGGAAAGTATCGTCGTTTAGCGACTGCAGAAGGATACAGGACGACTTAGGCAGAATATCTGTTTGGGGAAAAGAGTGGCAGATTGCTTTACAGGTAGGAAAAAGTAAGTTAATTCAGATGAGGTAGAAAAACGATCCCATAATTTTGCAAAACAGTATTCGTCGTGTGCTGCTTGAAACAGTCACGTCAATTAAATATCTGGGCGTAATAGTGAAAAGCGATATGAAATGGAACGAGCACGTAAGGACGGTAGTAGGGAAGGTGAATCGCCGTCTTCGGTTTGTTGGGAGTATTCTAGGAAAGTATAGCTTATTTATAAACGGACTGCGCGTAGAACATTAGTACGATCCGTTATTGAATGCTCCTCGAGTGTTTGGAATCTCCAACAGGTAGGATTAAGGGAAGAAGCGAAGCAATTCAAAGGAATTCAGTACGCGGGTGTAACGGAGATGCTTCGTGAAATCAAATGGGAATCACTGGAAGGAGACGATGTACTTTTTGCGAAACGCTGTTGAGGAAATTTTGAGAACTGGCATTTGCAGCTGACTGTATAATGAATCTTCTGCCGTCAACGTAAATTTCGCACAAGGACCGCCATGACAAGATAAGAGAAATTAGGGCTCGTACGGAGCCGTATAGATTGCTGTTTTTTCTCGCTCCATTTACAAGTGTACTAGGAAATGGAATGACTAGCGCTGGTTCAAGGAGTCCTTCGCCGAGCACCATACGATGGCTTGTGGAATATGTACACTCCTGGAAATGGAAAAAAGAACACATTGACACCGGTGTGTCAGACCCACCATACTTGCTCCGGACACTGCGAGAGGGCTGTACAAGCAATGATTACACGCACGGCACCGCGGACACACCAGGAACCGCGGTGTTGGCCGTCGAATGACGCTAGCTGCGCAGCATTTGTGCACCGCCGCCGTCAGTGTCAGCCAGTTTGCCGTGGCATACGGAGCTCCATCGCAGTCTTTAACACTGGTAGCATGCCGCGACAGCGTGGACGTGAACCGTATGTGCAGTTGACGGACTTTGGGCGAGGGCGTATAGTGGGCATGCGGGAGGCCGGGTGGACGTACCGCCGAATTGCTCAACACGTGGGGCGTGAGGTCTCCACAGTACATCGATGTTGTCGCCAGTGGTCGGCGGAAGGTGCACGTGCCCGTCGACCTGGGACCGGACCGCAGCGACGCACGGATGCACGCGAAGACCGTAGGATCCTACGCAGTGCCGTAGGGGACTGCACCGCCACCTCCCAGCAAATTAGGGACGCTGTTGCTCCTGGGGTATCGGCGAGGACCATTCGCAACCGTCTCCATGAAGCTGGGCTACGGTCCCGCACACCGTTAGGCCGTCTTGCGCTCACGCCCCAACATCGTGCAGCCCGCCTCCAGTGGTGTCGCGACAGGCGTGAATGGAGGGACGAATGGAGACGTGTCGTCTTCAGCGATGAGAGTCGCTTCTGCCTTGGTGCCAATGATGGTCGTATGCGTGTTTGGCGCCGTGCAGGTGAGCGCCACAATCAGGACTGCATACGACCGAGGCACACAGGGCCAACACCCGGCATCATGGTGTGGGGAGCGATCTCATACACTGGCCGTACACCACTGGTGATCGTCGAGGGGACACTGAATAGTGCACGGTACATCCAAACCATCATCGAACCCATCGTTCTACCATTCCTAGACCGGCAAGGGAACTTGCTGTTCCAACAGGACAATGCACGTCCGCATGTATCCCGTGCCACCCAACGTGCTCTAGAAGGTGTAAGTCAACTACCCTGGTCAGCAAGATCTCCGGATCTGTCCCCCATTGAGCATGTTTGGGACTGGATGAAGCGTCGTCTCACGCGGTCTGCACGTCCAGCACGAACGCTGGTCCAACTGAGGCGCCAGGTGGAAATGGCATGGCAAGCCGTTCCACAGGACTACATCCAGCATCTCTACGATCGGCTCCATGGGAGAATAGCAGCCTGCATTGCTGCGAAAGGTGGATATACACTGTACTAGTGCCGACATTGTGCATGCTCTGTTGCCTGTGTCTATGTGCCTGTGGTTCTGTCAGTGTGATCATGTGATGTATCTGACCCCAGGAATGTGTCAATAAAGTTTCCCCTTCCTGGGACAATGAATTCACGGTGTTCTTATTTCAATTTCCAGGAGTGTATGTTGATGTAGATGTAGATAGCATTATTACCAATGAAATAAAAAAAAGTCTCGCATCTACGTCTTACAACACTACGTGAGGAGTGCGGGATTGTCAGTCTAATAACCAGGTAGTTAAGTTACTTTTGAATCACAAGCATCGTCATTATCATCATTGCTAGTCGAAGTATGTATTTCCGAACTGGGGTTACCTGTCGAATAATATTCAGCTTGCCATTCCACACAACATACTAAGCATTGTTGCTGTTATACACAGCAGGCAGTTTAGTCGCAGCTGCGAGTCAGTGATATCTGGTGAAATGGTACTGGATTCACACAATAACCCAAACCCATTTGCGACATGCGACGATCGCATGCAGGCAGGCTCCCAGGTAGATGCCATTTTCCTTGACTTCCGGAGGGCGTTCGATGCGATTCCGCACTGTCGCCTGATAAACAAAGTAAGAGCCTACGGAATATCAGACCAGCTGTGTGGCTGGATTGAAGAGTTTTTAGCAAACAGAACACAGCATGTTGTTCTCAGTGGAGAGACGTCTACAGACAAAGTAACCTCTGACGTGCCGCAGGGGAGTGTTATGGGACCATTGCTTTTCAAATATATATAAATGACCTAGAAGATAGTGTCGGACGTTCCATGCGGCTTTTCCCGGATGATGCTGTAGTATACAGAGAAGTTGCAGCATTCGAAAATTGCAGCGAAATGCAGGAAGATCTGCAGCGGATAGGCACTTGGTGCAGTGAGTGGCAATTGACCCTTAACATAGAAAATAGAAAGAAGGATCCTTTATTGTATGATTATATGATAGCGGAACAAACACTGGTAGCAGTTACTTCAGTAAAATATCTGGGAGTGTGCGTGCGGAACGATTTGAAGTGGAATGATCATATAAAATTAATTTTTGGTAAGGCGGGTGCCAGGTTGAGATTCATTGGGAGAGTCCTTAGAAAATGTAGTCCACCAACAAAGGAGATGGCTTACAAAACACTCGTTCGACCTATACTTGAGTATTGCTCATCAGTGTGAGATCCGTACCAGTCGGGTTGACAGAGGAGATAGAGAGGATCCAAAGAAGAGCGGCGCGTTTCGTCACAGGGTTATTTAATAAGCGTGATAGCGTTACGGAGATGTTTAGCAAACTCAAGTGGCAGACTCTGCAAGAGAGGCGCTCTGCATCGCGGTGTAGCTTGCTGTCCAGGTTTCGAGAGGGTGCGTTTCTAGATGAATATATTGCTTCCCCCTACTTATACCTCCCGAGGTGATCACGAGTGTAAAATTAGAGAGATTCGAGCGCGCGCGGAGGCTTTCCGCCAGCCGTTCTTCCCGCGAACCATACCCGACTGGAACAGGAAAGGGAGGTAATGACAGTGGCACGTAAAGTGCCCTCCGCCACACACCGTTGGGTGGCTTGCGGAGTATAAATTTAGATGTAGATGTAGACGCCAGAATAGACGGAACGGTGTCACTTGTGCTATCACAGTAACATTGTACCAGTGGGCGAAACTGCAGTGGCGTTACAGAAAACGAAGACCCTGCAGCGGACACTTACCCGTGGGCGGCAGGCAGACGGGGCTGATGCGGGAGGAGAAGACGACGGGCGTGGTGAGGCGCAGCAGCGCCAGGTCCGAGGCCATGGAGTCGGGGTCGTACTGCGGGTGGACCAGCACTTCGGACACGCTGGCGTTCACCGTGCCCACGTCGCCCGTGCACACGTTCTCCGCGCCCAGCGACACCTTCACGTCCTGCGCCGTGTACCTGCCGAGCACCGCCACCGGTTTTTGAGGAAGCCACACAAACTATAAAAATGGATGTACAGTGTGTGCCAGAAATGTTGCGAGAAACTTCGAGGGTTTGTAGAGGGTGTCTTGAGGAACAAAACGAGGGTAGGAACCCGTGCCCGGAAACGTCATTCAACGATACTACCAAGCGTCGAAGTTATAGACGCCGCCGCCTGCCACTAGGTCAACCCTTCGGCAATAAACGGACCGTATGCAAAACGTCTCGCTATGTTGATTGTTATTCAGCGACCGTCGCTGACTGAGACGATCGCCGTTGGAGAATATGGAGATAGCCGCTGCGTAGAAAGGCCTTGTCCCCTATGAATGCGACGTTCTGTTGGCTCGGTGGATGATACACTGCTGGCCATTAAAATTGCTACACCACGAAGATGACGTGCTACAGACGCGAAATTTAATTGACAGGAAGAAGATTCTGTGATACGCAAATGATTAGCCTTTCAGAGCATTCACACAAGGTTTGCGCCGGTGGCGACACCTACAACGTGCTGACACGAGGAAAGTTTCCAACCGATTTCTCATACACAAACAGTAGTTGACCGGCGTTGCCTGGTGAAACGTTGTTGTGATGCCCCGTGTAAGGAGGAGAAATACGTACCATCACGTTTCCGACTTTGATAAAGGTCGAATTGTAGCCTATCGCGATTGCGGTTTATCGTATCGCGACATTGCTGCTCGCGTTGGTCGAGATCCAATGACTGTTAGCACAATATGGAATGGGTGGGTTCAGGAGGGTAATACGGAACGCCGTGCTGGATCCCAACGGCCTCGTATCACAAGCAGTCGAGATGACAGGCATCTTATACGCATGGCTGTAACGGATCGTGAAGCCACGTCTCGATCCCTGAGTCAACAGATGGGGACGTTTGCAAGACAACAACCATCTGCACGAACAGTTCGACGACCTTTGCAGCAGCATGGACTATCAGTTAGGAGACCGTGGCTGCGGTTACCCTTGACGCTGCATCACAGACAGGAGCGCCTGCGGTGGTGTAGTCAACGACGAACCTGGGTGCACAAATGGCAAAAAGTAATTTTTCGGATGAATCCTGGTTCTGTTTACAGCATCATGATGGTCGCATCCGTGTTTGGCGACATCGCGGTGAACGCACATTGGAAGCGTGTATTCGTCATCGCCATACTGGCGTATCACCCGGCGCGATGGTATGGGTGCCATTGGTTACACGTCTCGGTCACCTCTTGTTCGCACTGACGGCACTTTGAACAGTTGACGTTACATTTCAGATGTGTTACGACCCGTGGATCTACCCTTCATTCGATCCCTGCGACACCCTACATTTCAGCAGGATAATGCACGACCGCATGTTGTAGGTCCTGTACGGGCCTTTGTGGATACAGAAAATGTTCGACTGCTGCCCTGGCCACCACAATCTAAACTCGATGTTAACAAATTTCTCTTCTTCTGAAACGCTTTCCTTGCCATTGCCAGTCTACATTTTATATCCTCTCTACTTCGACCATCATCAGTTATTTTGCTCCCCAAATAGCAAAACTTCTTTACTACGTTAAGTGCCTCATTTCCTAATCTAATTCCCTCAGTATCACCCAACTTAATTCGACTACATTCCATTATCCTCGTTTTGCTTTTGTTGATGTTCTTTTTGTGCCCTCCTTTCAAGACACTGTCCATTCCGTCCAACTGCTCTTGCAAGTCCTTTGCTGTCTCTGACAGAATTACAATGTCATCGGCGAACCTCAAACGTTTTTATTTCTTCTCCATGGGTTTCAATACCTACTCTGAACTTTTCTTTTGTTTCCTTTACTGCTTGCTCAATATACAGATTGAATAACATCGGGGAGAGGCTACAACCCTGCCTCACTCCCTTCCCAACCACTGATTCCCTTTCATGCCCCTCGACTCTTATAACTGCCATCTGCTTTCTGTACAAATTGTAAATAGCCTTTCGCTCCCTGTATTTTACCCCTGCCACCTTCAGAATTTGTAAGAGAGTATTCCAGTTATCATTGTCAAAAGCTTTCTCTAAGTCTACAAATGCTAGAAACGTAGGTTTGCCTTTTCTTAATGTTTCTTCTAAGATAAGTCGTAAGGTTAGTATTGCCTCACGTGTTCCAACATTTCTACGGAATCCAAACTGATCTTCCCCGAGGTCCGCTTCTACAAGTTTCTCCATTCGTCTGTAGAGAATTCGCGTTAGTATTTTGCAGCTGTGACTTATTAAACTGATAGTTCGGTAATTTTCACATCTGTCAACACCTGCTTTCTTTGGGATTGGAATTATTATATTCTTCTTGAAGTCTGAGGGAATTTCGCCTGTCTCATGCATCTTGCTCACCAGATGGTAGAGTTTTGTCAGGACTGGCTCTCCCAAGGCTATCAGTAGTTCTAATGGAATGTTGTCTACTCCCGTGGCCTTGTTTCGACTCAGGTCTTCCAGCGCTCTGTCAAACTCTTCACGCAGAATCCTATCTCCCATTTTATCTTCATCTACATCCTCTTCCATTTTCATAATATTGTCCTCAGGAACATCGCCCGTGTATAGACCCTCTATATACTCCTTCCACATTTCTGCTTTCCCTTCTTTGCTTAGAACTGGGTTTCCATCTGAGCTCTTGATATTTATACAAGTGTTTCTCTTTTCTTCAAAGGTCTCTTTAATTTTCCTGTAGGCAATCTGTCTTACCCCTCATGAGATGAGCCTCTACATCCTTGCATTTGTGCTCTAGCCATCCCTGCTTACATGCGCAGGAGAATAAAACTTCAAAATGATGGTTGCATATGGTACTGTTTAGCTGCAGCTAAAGATAAGGCTGGGAAGTAGCAACTTTACAAGGAAAACAGCAGCTGTGTAGCCAGTGAGTGTAATGAGTGTCGCCGCTTACCCCTGTACCGGCGCGGCGGCGGTGAGCACGTATCTGTTGTTGATGAGCGAGCCGGTGGTGACGTTGTCCTCGCCGGCGTAGACCAGCGCCAGCCACGGCATCTCCGAGGGCGACAGCGGCACACCTCCGGACAGCCGGCTGGCTGGGCGGTTGGGCCGGCCGCACACTGCAGCAGGCGGACACGCCACCTCTCACTCTCTGTCTGGGACCACAGCGTGTCAGAGCAACACCGACTCAAAGGAAGGCCTCGGCGCTTGTTCGTGACGTCACGTCAGCTAGGCACGGCGAACGCCACGTCTGTTGCAGGCATACTCATCATAATGGTGGTGTCTCCCTCTCTTACACAGGAAAATGTGAAACTGGTGGCGGTAGTTGACCAACACACATTGTTCTGAGAGATTTCTGCAATCAATTAATTGTGCAATTCATTACACTTCTTAACAAATAGTGTACTCCTGAACTTAAATTTCCACCTGTTTTAAGGATTGACATACAAAAACAACTTCATGGTCCAGCAGCAACAGAATTCGTGCTTCTTTAGCTTATTTGTAAATCTGAGGAAGTTACGTTTGTACTGGGGTGCTTTTACAAGAAACTGTGAACATATTGGTGCTCTTCTTTAGGTATCCTGGTTGACTATGGGGTGAGGAGCACTGAATGTTAATGAAATATCTTGCGATTGTACACGTTGAGGGAGGGGGTGGGGGGCAGAAGAAGAGGCAAAACGGAGATACGTGTTTTATCAAATAAAATTTTTTTATCTTATAAAGTTTCTCCTTTCAATTGCAAGAGGGGAATATTTATCTTTTCTAATGCGCATGTTTAAAAAAAATTTAAGCTCAGCAGTATTTTCGATGTATGAAGCAATTTTGTTTCCTGTTTAGAATTCCTTTCGTTGAAAACGACTGTAATCTAATGACTGCCAACAGTTGGACATTTACACATGTAAATTAGTTCACATTTCCAGTGACGATGTGAAACGAAAATAAATAAATAAAAGAAACAAGTTAATTGTAAGTGTCGATAACAAGATGGATCACGTAAATATAGTTACTTGAATGTAAAATTTCCGAAGCTTGCAATGGGGCAAAGCATCCTCCCATATTGATCTACGTTTGTTTCGACAAGCTTCAGTAATACAGAACTACGATCTTCATTTGTAGCTTTACGATAGTAAGAAAATCTTTCACCTAAATAAAACTGCAGAATCCAAAACAATACCAAACATTTTGTCCAAAAATAAGAGATTTATAGTGATAAGCACGCCCAGGCGTTTCTGCCTGCAACAGACGTGGCGTTGGACGTGCCTAGCTGACGTGACGTCACCAACAAGCGCCGAGGCCTTCCTTTGAGTCGGTGTTGGTCAGAGGGACTGAGACTGGCAGTCACTACGAATAAATTCTTCTAGTGGATGGCTGCGTCAAGTAGGAAATCGAACCAACGTTTCGATAACTAGATGTGGCTTTTATCAGAATTTGTCATCTACACATACACTTAGGTGACAAAAGTCATAGAATAGCTCCTAATATCGTGTCAGACCTCCTTTTGCCCTTTGTAGTGCCATGGGCTCAGTAAGTCGCTGGAGTCCCCTGCAGAAATATTGAGACAAGCTGCCTCTACAGCCACCCATAATTTGCCTGCGCAGGATTAATGTAGGAACTGACCTCCCAGTTATATCTCATAAATGTTCGACGTATCCACGTCCGGTGATCAGGGTGGCCCAATCATTCGCTCGAATTGTCCAGAATGTTCTTGAAACCAACTCCGAACAATCGTGGCTCAGTGATATGGCGCACTGTCATCCATGGAAATTCCATCGTTGTTTGGAGAACATGAAGTCCATGGCAGCAAACGGTCCCCAAGTAACCGAATATAAACATTTCCAGTCAATGATAGGTTCAACTGGACTAGAGGACCATGTAAACACAGCCCACACATTATTGAGCCACCACCAGCTTGCACACTGACTTGTTGATAATTTGGGTCCATGCCTTCGTGGGGTCTGCGCCAGGCTCGAACCCCACCATCAGCTCATACCAACAGAAACGAGCTGACCAGGCAACAGTTTTCCAGTCGTCTATGATCCAAGTGACATCGTCACAAACCTAGGAGATGCGCAGCACGTGATGTCGTGCTGCTAGCAAAGGCACTCGCGTCTGTCGCCTGCTGCCGAAGCCCCTTAAAGCCTTTCGCCGATCTGTCCTCATTGATACGGTCGTCGTACGTCCCACATTCATTTCTGCGGTTATTTCACGCAGTGTTGCATGTCTGTTGGCACTGACAACTCTGTGCAACGACGCTGCTCTCGGTCGTTAAGTGGAGACCGTCGACCAGTGCGTTGTCCGTTGTGAGTTAATGCCTAAAATTTGGTATTTTCGGCACAGTCTGGACACTGCGGATCTCGAAATATTGAATTCCCTAACGACACTGCAGACCTCGAAATATTGAATTCCCTAGTGGTTTACGACATGGAATGTCCCATGAGTCTAGCTCAAACTACCAGTTCGCGTTCAAAGTCTGTTAGTTCCCGTCGTGCGGCCGTAATCACGTCGGCCACATGAATCACATGCGTACAAATGACAGCTCTGCCAATGCACTGTCATTTTATCTCTTGTATAAGCAAAGCTAACGCCACCTGTATATGTGAGTATCGCTATCCCATGACTCTTGTATCCCGTCGTGTTTTTCTGTCTGTATGTGAAGACTAATCACAGGAATTACTGTAGGCATTTTGGTACAGTTTTTTCTAACAGATAATTCGATTCCACGTTTATGTATCCATTTTTACTTGGTTTGAGTGTGCAATTCAAACGCTAAGTTACATACGAAGATACTTACAGGCTGCTACCCGTGCGTAGCTGAGTCGGGTCGCTAGTACAATTTTTTGGTACTTGAGCTCTAATCAATATACTGATTGTTCCCCCTATAAAAATATGTAAAGGATGGATCGAGTGGTTTGTGGAGGAGCTGATGTCATGTATTAAGTGTAATTTGTATTAAAACAGGTGCTGGCACCTCTTAGTATCCGTGGCCTGCATTGCCAAAACCTGAATATCTCGTGGGTTGCACACATTTACAGATTATTCTCTACTAAATACCTTCCAGCTAACAAATTGAAATTCAACGTTTTCTTTTGCTAGAATCGCTGTAAGAAAGTAGCTTAACTTGAAACATGTGTAGCCATTTCATTAAAGGAACAGACTGAATCTTCTTAAAGTACTACAAAAGGATAAAAATTAAGAACAATCTCCCTAGGCTTTTATAGCCACATAAGAGAGACAGATTACGTGTATTACTCAACATTACTACAAATAAATTTGTTCCATCGTTAACGTTGTTTAGCAAACAACCCACAAGTATGGCGAATGTAATCCAAAGCTACGCCTTTCGGGACTGAAGCTCCTAATATCTGACTGACTACGTTCAATCCTTTGTACACACGCGCTTAAAATGCGCGAAGTAGCTAAAAAGTAAAAACACAATAAAAATATTCGGACATAAAGTGCACATCCTACATTAAATTCAGAAACACCTGCTTCTCTTTTTCGCTTCTCCGTACTACCGCCCATTCACCAGAGTGCTTCTTACCTGTAGTGGTAACAGCGACTACATCTGTTTCAAGTCAAAATATGCCTTTCCGCGCTCCAACTAATTATGTAAACAAATATAAAGTTCCAACTGACTGCAATGAATCATCTGCCGCTCCATAGCATTAATGTCCCTTGATACATCTTTCCCTAGCAACATCTTTAGAATACCATCGCGCGTCTGAAGGCTCAGTGCAATCATTTGCAGCTGTATACAGAACTAGGCAGTGCACGGAGAGGCAGAGATTATGACTTGAAGCAGATCGTGTTACCAATACAGAAGTTCGTTGAATGGATCATAGTATGGAGAAGCGGAAAAGAAAATAAGGTATTGCCGATTTTGCAGTAAAGACGTGGACTTTATTCTCGAATATTTTTATTATGTTGTTATTTAATGACTACTTCGTGCTTTTGAGGTACGTGTGTATAAAAGCTTGAAGGCACACATCCGGATGGTAGAAATTCGACGCCCGAAAGGGGTAGCTGTGCATTACATTCCCAACATTTGAGTGGTATAAGCCAAAGAGCGGTAAAGATAATCTTCACAAGCACTCCTCCAGTCCTAAAATAGATAACATAAGGAAATCTGTTGTTATTCTGCACCAAATGACTTTGCTATCACATCTATCACATAATTATGGAAGTATTATCCTATTTGGTAACACCCAAACACAGAGTAGCCAAAAAAGGTTACAAAACTCGAATACACAGAAGAAAATTGACGCATTTTTAAACTTGTTTACAAAACAGTCGACAACGATTTGTGGTGTTTTTGACCACAATGTGCTATTAGAACATGAGGCACAAACCGGGAAAAAGGCATTTACTACCTGTAAATTTGGATGTCAAAGATGAAAAATTTTTCTATTTTTCGCTTACTACAAGTCTTTCATTGTTATTTTGAATAACCTAAACAAATATTTCAACTTAAATAATACGTAACAATGTAATCACTGGCCGCTGTAACGTTTCAAATAATTTACGAAAGGTAATAATTGAGACTAGTGTTTTCGACGACTGCAGAGCTGTTGGTGGAAAGACATCACTACCGAACAAATTCAGAGCCGGGTAAGATTATGTTGTGTTACCGTGCAGGCCGCGACGACAATGATGTTCTCTTGTTGCTCTGTGGTTGAAAAAGTAAAGGCGGTGCAAATGTCAACACTGAAACCTTCTGACCACATAACAACTATCAGTCTTTTTTCTGTCTGGTTGTTTTGAAATTTACTTTTGGTGCGAAAAACACATAAAATCTCTTGTAATTTTGTCCGTGTGTCATGTCAAAAACGATGTTCGTTCTGCGCGTCATACGAAATGATTTCGCAGGCAGCATATAGCCCATTAGCCATGGGTTACTTGGTACTATACTGGAATATTATTCGTGAGTAATATTCTAACACAAAACACACGAAATTCCCTGTCAGTAGCTCACCAACTTACAGCGCCATCAGAGTTCACGTATCGGAGAAAAACATCTGCTCTCGGTCTGTAGGCTGAAATCCCAGGAGACTTCTGAAGGCGGAAGCAACTGTAGTAGATTTGTAAATAATCCGTTGGAAAATGGGAGAAACGCGTCATCTGAATGCTTGTGGACGAGCAGATGACCCTTTTGAGGCGAGTCAAACGGAGGCGACGACAAAGTGGGACTTCACGAGATAAAGTTGCTGTTGCGAGATAGGCAATGGCGAGGATGTCTCTTGGAAATTATGAAACGTGTACAAAAGTCAGAAAAGTTCAGTATAGTTAAACAAGTCTACTATAGCTCCATACATTGTTTTTCATTTTTCTCCTGCTTGAGGCAGCAACGTTTCCATAGAACCGTTGCATAACAAATGCGCTATATCGCCTAGTTTTTTCGGAAGCAGTGCGTTCCACTAATTCTCACTAATAATTGTACCACATTGAAGTGGTGTACCGACCATCATGATAGTGATCAAAGCAATGGAATGGAGTGATGTTCCGAAAAGACCCGTCTCAGTGTAGCTAGAAATGCTGTACACCAATTGGTGTGTAGAGATTGAGAACACGTTATCTTGTCCAAACTATATCGAAATGCAACGTAGTGAATCGTGAATCGTGGTATCATTGGTGATCAAAGCAACAGTACCACTGCATAGCTTCGAAGAAGGGCTGATCACAGAGGAATGGTACTAGCCGGATATTTTAGATTTTTCTGTGATGCGTGGATGCCGATTTCTACTTCATGGGCCACAAGGGCCATCGCCAAAAAATGTTGAGAGAATGGGCACTGCGCGAACGCAGTCGTCTGGTGATTAACCCCAGCCATCATGTGCGGGGACCGCTCTTGGGTCACCTGTTGTACACAAAAGGATATCACCCCGTATCCAGGGTTGAAGAGCACAGCAGAACTTATGAACAGAGTAGAACATAATGACACACAGATGATTAACACTGGCAGCGTAGATAACATGTACCTAATGTTACGGCAGTTGGACTGTTCTCTATAGACGAACGACTTTTTGAAGTTGGCAGTTGCAGTAGAGCGTTTCTGGTGTTCCTTAATGGACGTGATGACTTAGACACTGGTGTTATATAATCATATTCTCTTAACAACTTGCTGTTGTATCATTGTAAACTATCTGCAGAGATATAAAATATATGTGTAATTAAAGAATAGTAATTCATTACATTGTCGGATGCCTGAGGAATGGTACTCCACGTTATCGTCTCATGCCACACTGATGCTTTCCTCTCTGCTACGACAATTTCTTTAAACATTTTCAATACGTATTCTTCATACTATACTTTACGTAATTACCTTTATTTTCTTTTACGTGTTGCCTTTTGAATTAAAAAGTTAATAGTTTCTGCTATGTATATGGCTGTATTACAGCCTTCCAATTTCACATTTATCACTGAGTCGATGTTGCTTAAACGTTAGGGAAAACAAAATTTTCTGATAACTAAAGACCTGATACCTTAGGGAATTGTCATTGAAGAAAATTACAGTTTGTAACACCATGGCACTTATTTTTTACAACAGGTTACAATCTGGCATGCACATTCAGTAGTGCCAGAAACAGTTGTATGCATGTTTTTTTTTTTTTTTTTGTAAAGTGCTTCTTGCAGTAGTTGACCTTAATACTCAAGCCGCCTATTTGCGGGGAATGAAATGGCGGATGTAGCAGCCAAGGAGGCGTGTCGTGATCCTGATATATTTCAGTGTGTCATCCCCCTGCAAGCTTTCACCTCGCTATTGATCTACAGTCATGCGTCGTTGGGAAGACGGGTGGCTGGAAGTGACAGGTCTAATAAAGCCCACAACGAGGCCGTGGTGTACCTCCTTCAACGAAGAAGAAGGGATGACTCCTACTTACTCGTCTTCACGTAGGCGACAGTCCTCTGGCGCATGGCTTCTTGATACGGCGAGAGAACCTTCCAGTGTGTGGTGCTTTGGTGCGGCACATTTTATTAGACTGTGTTTTGTTTTCGGATGGGCAGCGGCAGATTTGCCGGCAGATCTGCCCCCTATTTTAAGTGACGTTCAAACGAGCTGTTCAACTTGTTTCCGGAAATTTTAGGGAGTTTTTCTCAAAATGCTAACAGGGTGATTGGCTCACCCATGTTTTTTGTAAGTGGTCGCCAGTTACATTTACCTACGTTTTTCATTTAGCACTTCTATGGTTTTACATCTGTTTTAATCCCAGCTGTAGCACCTTCTATCCTTTCTCAGTTATCTTCAGGCGTGTGAGATAGAGTGACTGTGTGACTCAACGCGAGTGAGGTGGGCGTAACTGAATGAGTGTCACTTTACAGATTTCCTCCTTACAGTGTGCAACCCTTTTAGAGGTTTTATCCACATTCGTTTATTTTAATGAGTGTAAGGGCGAGAACCTCGGCGCTGAGCACCCATAAATTCCAAATGCACGCACGCACGCACACACACACACACACACACACACACACACACACACACACACACACACACACACAAACACACACACGCCAGCTATTTCTTGAAAAATATTTATTTATGACTTTATAGCATTTAAAGTTTTTAATTCGTCCTAACTCTTAATTTTAAGGGATCATGCATTTAGATATTTAGATTCGCCATGATTTGTAATTTTGTTATAATTTAGTTATACATTCGCAGATGCATAATATTATCGTTTTTAGTGGGCTTTGGAGGTGGATCAGTGGTAAGAACATTTATGTGAGTTATGATAAAAGAGATGAACATTTACGGGCGGGCTAGTATGTACGTCGTTGTCTTTTGGCCTTTGCTGAGACAGGACAACACTCGATGTTTTCACTACGAACAGTAAGAGGTGAAGCAATGCCTCCTGGACAGAGCTTCCTCTGCCAGTGAATGTTCAAAGGCGAAGCAACCATTATTATCCTAGAAAGATTATGCTATTTTTGAATAAGTAAAACTCAGGAAATAAAATTTACCATTAGATGGAAAATTCTTTAAGGTATTTTCTCAAAAAAAAAAAAGAACAATCAGGAAATTACTAAGACATTTATCTTTTTTCGAAGCATTAAAGGCGCTCAACATTAAAACTACTAAAATAATATTATACCTATAACTAAAGATTTAAAAAACTAATGTTAAAATATGTCAGTTTGTGATAAACCTAATATTTATCAGGATTACTTATAAATAGCTAAAATTTGGTTTAACCTCTAGAGACTACGTAATTTTACGAAAGTTGTTACAGGGTAAGAAACACTGTCAATGACTAGAATGCACTTTTAATTATTGATGCGTCTAGTTCCGCATTATTTTTTGATACACTGAACAGGGCCGGTTTTAGCGTAAAACGCTGTAATATCTGTAGCTTCACTAAAAATGGGGTGGAGGAAATTGTGTAGTTGTGTTTTCTAACCGAAGATAAACTTCACTCTTATACAACAGATGACCTCATGTCTTG
Organism: Schistocerca serialis cubense; assembly: GCF_023864345.2. Taxonomy (NCBI): domain Eukaryota; kingdom Metazoa; phylum Arthropoda; class Insecta; order Orthoptera; family Acrididae; genus Schistocerca; species Schistocerca serialis. Next base: position 626,079,332 of record NC_064642.1, on the reverse strand, counting down.
AGACTGCTCGAGGTATGCAGCGATAATTAAATGTCGCTAATTGGGTCAGTTAGACTCGCTGAGGCTTGTTTGAACTATCCGTTTATGCTATTGGAGTGCTGAGTGCTCCCCGGTCGCTACTCATACAATCTACAGTTCATGGGAACGGTTCACTGTAGTTGAACTGTAACAGTGTGATCCTAGGATAGCCTCGCGGGATTAGCCGAGCGGTCTGAAGGCGCTGCAGTCATAGACTATGCGGCTGGTCCCGGCGGAGGTTCGAGTCCTCCCTCGGGCATGGGTGTGTGTGTTTGTCCATAGGATAATTTAAGTAGTGTGTAAGCTTAGGGACTGATGACCTTAGCAGTTATGTCCCATAAGATTTCACACACATTTGAACACTCTTTTTTTTATCCTAGGATATTTCGCTCGCGTAATTTGATGTGTGTTGGCGCTGCATCGGACACAGCGCGCTAGGAGCTTCGTACGTTGATCGTCGCGAGAATGGACTAAGAATTGCTCGAGTATTGTCTCCTGTACATCTGAAAAAATTTCCAGTTTCATTTTGTCTTGTCCTTATTTCATTTCTGTGGCTCTGATTACGTTCCAGAACAGATTTATTAAAAAGGAACCATAAAATTATTTCTTATTTTGTGCAGGTAGTGCTGCATAGCTCATAAATATTGACACAAGCCATACTAACACCCACCAGGAACTGATTAAATAAGCCTTCTTCACCACCAGTTTCGATCAACGAACAGTAACATAAAGTGAAGTAAGTAATTTTATGTTATCTGATGGTCGGTTGTTCGAAACGGGTAGTAATAAAGTTTTATTTCTTCGGCTCTTTGTGGTTCTTAAAAATGCCTTATTTTTGCTATTTAACTGATGGGTAAATGTAGGCTTTTAAGGAAATTTCCTATGGAAAGTGCTATTTTTGAACGGGTAAGATTCATTGGAAAGTCTATGTTTATTAACAAAGCAAACACTTTTTTCTGGAAAATATTTCCAGCCTGTCGATCGCAGTTTCATTATCTCAAAATTAGCTGTTTCGGGCAGTGTAGCACATCTTCAGGGTTATTCAAAAACGTAAAAGTATTTTCTGTCCAGTTTTGACAACCACTTTTCCGTTTGAAGTTAACCGTTTTGAACATGTCCCAAGAGTCATTGCAGGATATGAATAAGCGTTTTAAAACTTCCTGTGAAGCCTTTGCTGTTAGCATTGATATTGCAGGAATAAAATAATAACCGCCTATTAAGTGCTATTTTAGACAGTCATTATGGGATTTAATCAAACATTATAAGACCTTCTGTGAACACCGTGCGTTCACTCGTTAGGTGCAGTGTGCCTTGATATGAGGCTTATGAATTTCAGATGGAGTACATGAGAAAAATTTGGTAAGAATCCTAATGCAAGAAAGAAGTCTTATGTTCTGATTTTAAACCGCCTCTAATTGAGCATAACACTTCTACTCTTATCAGCGCCAAGCAAAAAAATTATGCTGAAAAAGTCAGTGACAAGTGAATCCAAATGAGTCATCGAAAAGATGGACATAAAAGATTCCGAATTCTCTATAGTAACTAATAGTCAAATCAAAATGGCTGAATGCGTTATTTAAATTTATCAAAACGACAAGGAAATCATTTATGAAGATGATAAACTGTATCAGTTCATTTACCTTTGATAAAAACCTTTGGTTAACGACGAAGGCGCATTTCTCATTGAATTAGAATAGGAAACCTGTGGAACAGCCTACACCACGCTCAGTGACCGCAAATTCCACTGTGTAGCTGTCAGGGGCATCAGTAGCAAGCGGCTGTCCTGTGAATTCGGCACTTTCCTGCTGTTATAAGTTCCGTTGACAACTTCAAAAGAACGACGGGCTGTGCATAACCTATATAATGACCTGCGAATAACTCAAGCTATATTGTATTGTGTGGAACTGGGGACCTAGAAACGACGGAGAGGCTGCGTCCCTGCCGTAGCCCACAGTGGTACACAACCCCACAACAGACTACAGCACTCCACTCAACCCACCGCCGCCCCACACCGAACCAAAGTTTATTGTGCGGTTCGGCCCCCAGTGCCCCCCCCCCCCCCCCGCTCCACCCCCCGGGAACGTCTCACACCAGAAGAGTGTAACCCCAAAGTTTGCGTGGTAGAGTAATTATGGTATGCGCGTACGTGGAGAAAGTGTTTGCGCAGCAATCGCCGACATAGTGTAACTGAGGCGGAATAATGGGAACCAGCCCGCATTCGCCGAGGCAGATGCAAAACAGCCTTAAAAGACATCCACAGACTGGCCGGCACACCGGACCTCGACACCAATCCGCCGGCGGATTCGTGCCAGGGACCGACACGCCTTCCCGCCCGGAAAGCAGTGCGTTATACCGCACGGGTAACCAGGTGGGCCAAGCTATACCACAAAAAGCTATAGTTATTAATTAAAATATTTGAAGCACCGTTCATGGAAACAACAGCAGTCGAAAAGCACTAATAAACATTTTGATTAAAAAACCGTCTTGACGCCATAAAGTAATTTATTTTTATTCGAGAAGGTTAGCGGTTTCAATATGTCAGGGATCATCTTCAGACCAGTTACTCTATGATGGCTGTTGGAACAATTGATCTTCATTCCTTCCCAGAGTGGTTCCTGCTCCGTTTCTCCGTCTCCAATCATGGAGTAACTGATCTGAAGATGACGCCTGCCCCCCTCCCCCCCCCCCCCCCCCCCGCAAAAAAAGTCTGGGAGTGTAATACATAAAATGGAAATTTTCTAGTACCAAAATGATTTCTTAATATTATTCAATCTTTATTACGGCAGAAAGTCAAGTGAAAGAAATTTCAGATTTAAAGGAAGTTTATGAAAAACAGCAGAGGAAGATTCACCAAAGTATGTGAGGCTTCAGCTCTTATAAAGCAGAGTAGGTGATGAACAGTTTCATAACATTACTAAATCTGTATTTGCGTGAAGATTTCCATGTAGCTGAAAATAGATCAACTAAGAACGGGTTTGGGCTAATTAGCTTCGTTTGTCTCCAGTTTCAGTGCCGTATCTAGCTATACAACGAAAAATTTAGTTACAATAGAGTAGCTGCATCTGGGCTATTTCGGAAGAGAACAGGACTTCAGGTTGGTATTTCTGTTCGAAAACTTGTGTAAAGTGTGTAGACGCCTTTCACTTAGGAAAAAAGAAGAAAAGAAAAGAAAAGAAAAGAAAAGAAAAGAAAAGAAAATGCAAGTGAAAGTGATTTTAGCAGGAAGGGGCACATGGAGTGAAACAGATCTATCAAAGCGGGAACGATCTTCAAGTAAGTACCTCCAACCACATACAAAAGCGAAGATACTATGTCACACTCACTTAACTAGAGATTTTTGTCGATCGGCTTAGACAGCTTTCGACCCAGTTAACTACTGGAAGTAAATTTTCAGTTTGTTCTGTGGAACGTGTGTGTGTTATCACCGAAGAAGGCAGTTTCGTACGCCAGCACATTCAATATGTTGCACCCTTACTTCAACTATACTGTAGATAAAAACAGGGTCACCACAGTATCTCCAATCACTGGAAGTTCCGCGAATCATTTAATGATTTATTTCTGTTCTTCAAAAGTAAAATGGCGTTAAGTATTTCATCCACACTGTAAATATTTCTAAGCCATAAAAATTTATTTAATGAGATATAAAACACCTCTCTTCCAAAGCCAGAAAAAACAGTATTACTTAACATCCATTCTTAGTATAAAACGCTTAGCACAGATCCGAGTTCGCCATGGACCAAACTGTTTTCTAGTAGAGCTTGCTGAAAATCCTAAATCACAGCGACCGTGGCTCGATCACTGGTTGTTCATAATCATAATATCGCAATTCGTATCCACCCATTCAATGTAACAAACAAACAAGATTAGCCCCGATGACCTTATTTCCTAGTCGTGTTTCTGCTACCTATGTGGGTTATTTTAAAACATGATTTAATGACAGTCTTACACGGGGAAGGCAAGACCTTGGTAATTTATTGGGGATAAGTCTTTGTAAATTAGTAGCAGACCTGAAGAGTGCCCACTCATAGAGGTGGTCCCAGACTGGGCGATATGTTGGCCCGCAAGCAGGGGGGGGGGGGGGGGGAGAGGCAGCAAATCGATTCTTGCCCGCTTGCCTGATCTATTAAAAGTTAAATAAAATCTGTATTTATATTATAATATAAAAAGACGCACTAGGTAAAATTTGATTTCCTATTTTGACACCCTCCGAAAATAATCTTGTGTGCGAGCCTGATGGTCGCTCTTCACCACAACGACAACCTGCTTGTTGGCGAATATTATTACCACGACGTCACGATAAAACTATTCCACTTCGTATACAATATATAAGAGACAGGTGAAACACTCTCGTACCTCAATAACAATTGAATAATTATAAGTTCAAAGAAGGCATGTGCTGACAGCCGTGAATAGCACAGTACCATAAGTTACAGTTGCCAAATTCTGAGACAAATTATTTGCAGAAGAACAGAAGTACTGGTAGAAGCTGACGGTTGGGGGGAGGGGACGGGGAGCGGGGAAGGAGACCAGTTTGGGCTCTGAAGAAATGTAAGAACACGCGAGGCATTAATGACCCCACAGCTTATTTTGAAAGACAGACTGAAGAAAGGTCAATGTACATTTATACTATTTGTAGAATTATAAAATGTTGTCGAATACGTTGGTTGGAAAACACTATTCAAAGTACTGAAGGTCGTACTACTAAAATATAGGGAGCGACGGGTTATCTACAGCTTACACAGAAACCAGGTTGTAATGTCGAAGTACGTGAAAGGCAAACGGTAGTTGAGAAGAAAATGAGACAGAGTTCAGCTTTACACTAATGTTATTCAGTCAGCACACTGAGTAAGCAGTAAACGAAACAAAGGAGAATTTTGAACGACAGTTATTCAAAGAGAATAAGTGGAATCTCCGACGTTTCACGATGATTTTACAACTTGGTCGGAGTCGGCAAAGGAGTTGGATAATTGATCAAACGGAATGGATAGGGGCACCAAGGTTCTTCACAGCGGTATCCTCATATAAAATCTTCTCTGCTCAGACCGCGCTGACTCTGAGTTAAAACTCAAGCTTCCGAAGATAATCATCTCAATTTTATACTGGAATGGATAGAACCTTGAAAAGAGAGAATAAGATACATAGCAACAAGAACTAAAACAGTGGTAATGTAATACGGCCGAATGAAATCAGGTCATGACGAGGAATGAAGTAATAGAGGAGTTTTGCTTTTTAGGTAGCGAAATAACTGATCACGGCTGTAGCAGGGAGGACACATAATACAGACGGCCAAAGGCAACAAAAAGCGTTTCTGAAAAATAAATATTTGTTAACGTCGAAAATAAGTTTAGGTGTTAGATATTTTCTGAAGGTATTTGAAGTATACCTCTTTACGAACTGAAACGTGCACGACACGTATTTTCGACAAGAAAAAAAAATTTTTACCCGGATGGTTTTTGTTGAACTAACAATAAGTCGCTATTACAAAATAGAGGATTGTTGGCGGAGAACACAACCAGCCAAATATACTTTTAAAAATAGCTTTCTTTTATTGACAAGTTGTAGTAAAAGAGAGACCTTTAATGCGGCGTATGTTAACTTCGCTGCATGCTTAATGTTCTCGGTATTTTAATATCTAAAATGCAGACGTTTAATGTTTTGTGCGCTTGACGAAACAGCGATGTTGCCATGACGTCACGGATTTTGCCCTTAGATTGGCTGACATGAGCAACCCGAGCAACCATCATGGTAGTTTACACACCATATTTGTAGCATTTATAATTGTGTATTCCGAAAATACGCACACAGCATCTCAGCTGCGTTTTGTATGCTGCTCTTTTAAAATGTACCCTTGCATGTTTTTGTCTTTGATTAGTGTTTACATCGGGTCTGGGAGCACCAGCTTCCTTACTTTCATCCTAAAAGCATGTTCCGGAAGATTACCTGGTAAATTGCGAACTGAATTTATACTGTGTTGTTTTCGAACTCGTGGTATGCTGCTGTTATTCGCAAGAAAGAAAAGCTCACTAAACTCATGCATAATATACTCAGAAGAAGAAACTTGCTAATAACGCGCGCTACTCGTAGTCAGCAAGCAAGGAAACTAAAGCAACGGGAGATATTTTGCGCAGGTTTATATTACGCTCGCTTTTTCCTTGAATCATTCGTGAAGTTCTCACTAGGTGCCGATACTTATGTTACCGTACTGTAGTGCACTCTGGCGGTATATTTACAAACTTATTCAAACAGTAGGCGGAGAAGCCAACGGGAGAAAGAAAAAACTGTCTAAAACTCTATCAAAGCAGTAATATTAAAAGTCGATTTCGTGACACATCAAAGCATAATAGAGATATACAGAAACAGGGATTCGATAGCTAAGTTTCACAAACTCGATTCATTCCCTTTTGATGTAAGCAGTGGAACTTGAAAATTGTGTGTAGATTGGTAGGGCACCCTTAAGCTCAAACGGGAGAGCCTTTGGAACGCCCATTCCGAGGAAGCCACGCCCGCAAACAGCTGCTACATCCTAAGCGGCATTTCGAGGCGCAGCCTGAACAATAGCTACTACCTGTTAGAAAAGCATTGCTTGGTGTCACATATCAACAGTTCTAAAAACGTTGACCTGCATTATTTAAATCCGTATAGTAAGTATGCGAAATGCGTTCTGGTAATTTAAATTCTGTAATACGGTAATGATAAATTTATTTTAATATGTATTTTGGAACGGCTCCGCCTCAGAGCCTTTAATTATGAGCCGCGCCTGTGACATGAGTTATATCTTTTCGTAATGGATAATCTTTGCATTGCATGAAAGCACACTTCTAGAGCTACAGCCGACATGGAGAATTTTGGGAAGTGTTTATGTGCCATAGTTATTTCCGTGATATATGTGTACATCCTTCCAGAAATGCACAGGAGGAAACAAAGACGAAACGACATTCAGTAGAAAGAATGTTAAGTGAAAATATCTCTATCACTTTTTACGTTACCAACTGTGCAACATTAGTATCTTTCTGCATTGTTAAACTGTTCACGAATATAATATTGTAGTAAAATGGGTGTAGCCATCTGAAGAGGCTATGAAATAGAGTTTTTCTAAAAGTTTTTTTGTCACTGGCTGCGTTCTCTACCAACAATTATTAGGAAAATAGAACCTTTTGAAATGTGACAAAAGAACGCTGAAGATTACAAGATGAGATGGTATAACACGTGGAATAGTGACTGGCATTGGGGAGCACTTTGTTACAACTAGCCTTAAAGAAGGCATCGGTTGACGGAGCACATACTAGGACATCAAGGAATCCTGAACGGAGAGAAATGTATGAGTGTGGGGAAGGAGAGGGGGGGGGGGGGGGGAGAATAAAAGAATTGTAGATAAACCTAGCCTTGAGGTTCAAATCGACGCAGGTTGCAATAGTTATGCAAAGATGAAGACACTTGCACAGGGTGAGTAGCATGTAGAGCTGCACCACACCAGTCCTTATAGACTGAAAACCACAGCAACAACAATAATGCTAATTCATTGTCTTCCTGAACTGTTTTAGCTGCAAACCATCCTAAGCATCGTGACATTTTTTAGTTGATAGCACGGAACTAAGCAATAATTAATGGAGAAGGTTTCATTCAATTATTTCGGGAAAGTTTTGCTGTATTCCTGCAGTCACTTTTTAACATTCTTGCAAGTTAGTTCGAAATAAATTCACTGAGTGCGAATATCTTGACATCGACTGTATTAGGTACAGACATACCACCTATTCAAACATATGAATGTACCGGACTAGGACTCACTGGTGTGCGAATACAGAGTAATACTGTGTGCATCGAGCAATGAATGTAGAGCACTATGGTAAAAAACGTAGACCAGGGATATCCAACCTTTTTGGCTACCTGGACCACAATGGAAGAAGATGAGAATCTTTGGGTCGCACATTACTGGCCATTAAAATAGCTACACCAAGAAGAAACGCAGATGATAAACGGGTATTCATTGGACAAATATATTATACTAGAACTGACAAGTGATTACATTTCCACGCAATTTGGTTGCATAGATCCTGAGAAATCAGTACCCAGAACAACCACCTCTGGTCGTAATAACGGCCTTTATACGACTGGGCATTGAGTCAAACAGAGCTTGGATGGCGTGTACAGGTACAGCTGCCCATGCAGCTTCAACACGATGCCACAGTTCGTCAAGAGTAGTGACTGGCATATTGTGACGAGCCAGTTGCTCGGCCACCATTGTCCAGAAGTTTCAAATTGGTGAGACATCTGGAGAATGTGCTGGCCCGGTCAGCAGTCGAACATTTTCTGTATCCAGAAAGGCCCGAAAAGGACCTGAAACGTGCGGTCGTGCATATCCTGCTGAAATGTAGGGTTTCGCATGGATCGAATGAAGGCTAGAGTCACGGGTCGTAACACATCTGAAATGTAACTTCCACTGTTCAAAGCGCCGTCAATGCGAACAAGAGGTCACCCAGACGTGTAATCAATTGCACCCCATACCATCACGCCGGATGATACGCCAGTATGGCGATGACGAATGCACGCTTTCAATGTGGGTTCACCGCGACCATCCTGATGCTGTAAACAGAACCTGGATTCCCCCGGAAAAAAGGACGTTTTGACATTCGTGCACCCAGGTTCGTCGTTGAGTATGCCATCGCAGGCGCTCCTGTCTGTGATGCAGCGTCAAGGGTAACCGCAGCCATGGCCTCCGACATGATAGTCCATGCTGCTGCAAACGTCGTCGACCTGTTCGTGCAGATGGTTGTTGTCTTGCAAACGTCCCCATCTGTTGACTCAGGGATCGAGACGTGGCTTCACGATCCGTTACAGCCATGCGGATAAGATGCCTGTCATCTCGACTGCTAGTGATAAGAGGCCGTTGGGATCCAGCACGGCGTTCCGTGTTACCGTCCTGAACCCACCGATTCTATATTCTGCAAACAGTCATTGGATCTCGACCAACGCGAGCAGCAATGTCGCGATACGATAAACCGCAATCGCGATAGGCTACAATCCGACCTTATCAAAGTCGAAAACGTGATGGTACGCATTTCTCCTCCTTACACGAGGCATCACAACAACGTTTCACCAGGCAACGTCGGTCAACTGCTATTTGTGTATGAGAAATCGTTTGGAAACTTTCCTCATGTCAGCACGTTGTAGGTGTCGCCACCGGCGCGAACCTTGTGTGAATGCTCTGAAAAGCTAATTATTTGCATATCAAAGCGTTTTCTTCCTGTCGGTTAAATTTCGCGTCTGTTGCACGTCATCTTCGTGGTGTAGCAATGTTAATGGCCAGTAGTGTACATAACATTAGCGGGGAAAGAAAAACGTGATAGACCAATGAAAGAATAGAATCGTGTTGCGAGAGTTTCATATCGATAATATTCTGTTTATCATAAATTTACATAAACAGAATGCTATGGAATTTTTTTCCGATCATATGATAGATGCTCACTTCTTGGGCCGCGAGCTGTGGATTGTTCTGGGAGGCGTGCACAAATAACCAAACCTGTTAAGGTGATCTGTTGCCATAAGCGGGAAGTAGGGGTTCGAGTCTCGTATGGAATTAATAAGTAGTATATCTATACCTAATACAGACGATGCCGAGATATTCACACTCAGCAAATTTATTTCGAACGAATTTCGTACAGTTGTCGATCGTCAGTAATGTCCGTCCTTTCCGACATGCTGATATGTATTCTGGTAAGTATTGAGGCTTCCTGTAATAATCTCTTCATTTTATCATCACACTGTAAACAGTTATAAAAAAATTAATAGCGATAATTTTATATTACGGTTACTATCTTACCAGGCTGCTAATTTCGACGAATAAAATTACTGTTGCCGACAAATGATAGACCCGCGAAAAAAAAACTGCTCAGTGCTGCGAAAGTTAATCGCAGATTGCCAGGTCCAGACGGTAAGTAGCATTAGCGTGGAGGCGGGACAGCGGCGCCACGGAGACGCCTGCTGTTTGGCACGTCGCAGTCTTACGCAGTGACTTCGCAGAAACGGCCGGCATCCCACAGTTGGCCAACCGCAGGCGGTCAACGCCCCCAACAGCTCTGCGTCATTGCCTCAATAAGTTACGTATTACTGAATGCCAACATAGAATTAGTTCTGCTTCTCTCTTCATTAAGCACTACTGTTCGTATCGCAGAAATAGTGAGTGAAATACTATTCTGCTTCGCTTTAGGCCCAGGGAGAAAGAAGAAACTTGGAGAGGTCTGTGACGATGTTAATATTTACGATGCAAAAGCTGAGCTTACGTATTAAAGATAGCACGGTCAGACGGAAGAATGTTGATTCCATATTCCTAGATATCAGTTAGCTTCTCAGACTGCTCCTCACTAGCGTCTGCTAATCAGGTTGTATGCTTGTGGAGTATTGTATAGTTGTGCGACTGGATTCGTGACTGCTTGTTTTAAAGATCACAGTTCGTAGTAACTGACGGTAAGTCATGTGTAGGAGAAGTGATCCCTGTAGTTCCATCATGAAATGTTACAGGCCTTCTGTTGTTTCGAATATATATTAACAAATGGTTCAAATGGCTCTGAGCACTGTGGGGCTTAACATCTGAGTTACATTAACAATTTAAGAGACAACTGAGCAGCTCTCATAGGTGATTCGTAGATTATACTGTTGTTTATCGTGTAGTAGGCTCCTCAGAAGATCACTACGAATTCCAAAACAATTTACACAAGATATTGCATGGTGAGATTATCCACAAGACTACCAAATAAATTCCATCAAATTTTGGCTACACAATAAGCCTTACAAATTTAAAAATTCTTGGTTCAATCAAATAAAGAGGGATTAGAGCTATGAGAAACTCAAGCTGGAACAATCACACAGAAAATATTGTGGGTAAGACGAACCAGAGACTACGTTTTATTGGCAAAACGTTTAGATGATGCAAGAAACCTACTAAAGCCGCCATGTACACTACGCATGTCCCTTCAATTCCAGAGTATTGTTGTGCAGATAGGACTGATGGGGGTCACCGAAAAATTCACAGAAGGGCAGCTGGTTTTGTGATATCGCGAAGTAGGGGAGAGAGTGCCACAGACATAAGCGAGTAGGTGTGGCGCTAATTGAGACAAAAATGTTTTCGTTGCGGCGAGGTATCTTCATGAAATTTCAATCACCAGCTTTCTTCTCTGAATGCGAAAATATTTTGTCAAATCCTGTCGACATAGGTATAATTGATGGCCGTGATAAAATAATAGAACCCACGGAAACATTTATATCTTCATTTTTCCCACGTTCTATTCGAAAGCAGATGGTCATGAAAAAATTTGTCTCAAAACGGTCCTACGAACAAGTGTGAATTGCAGAGATCTCACGCAGACTGTAAATGTAGGTATAGCTATGCATTTAGCGCAAAGTCAATTACGACGGTATCGACACAGCGCAGTCTCCGATTGTGGAAGGAAATCGGCTGGGCCGCTTTCCAAAGGAATCGCACCAGCATGTAGCATACGCGATTTAGGGGAACCACAATATACCTGATTCTTCATAGAAGGAGTGGGCCGGCCGGGTGGCCGAGCGGTTCTAGGCGCTACAGTCGCAGGTTCGAATCCTGCCTCGGGCATGGATGTGTGTGATGTCCTTAGGTTAGTTAGCTTTAAGTAGTTCTAAGCTCTGGGGGACTGATGACCTCAGAAGTCCCATAGTGCTCAGAGCCATTTGAACCATTTTTTTTCATAGAGGGAGTGAAGTTCGAACAAGCTCCCACCACGTCGTAGCGGAGATGTGAGGAGACTGTTCCCAAATTGAAGCCTGCTATTTGCAGGTACGTATATGAATACTTCCTTCTGTTTTAAAATGTGCCAGTGACAACGAAAGGAAATCGAAAAATAAATTAATGGAATAATTACTTCACAATTTCTGCGAGTAATCAAGTCTGTCTTAAATCATCGTAGTTTCATTGTTTTCCGTATTAGTTCTCCATCAAAAGACGGGAAGCTATAAATATCTATTCAAGGACAAATGTTTCATTTGTTACAAGTACGAGGATCATTCAGTAAGTCATGAAACACTTTTTTTATATGCCAATTTCGTTTGAAAAAATGCGGAATTTGTTGTATGACATCGTGGAATATTCCTACTTCAGTCCCTATAGTTTCATGAAGCTGTATTAGATGGCGGCGCCCTCCATTGCCTTCATAACGACGTTTGTAAAGGAGATGCGTTCCAAGCAAAGAGCTGTCACTGAGTTTCTTCTGGCGGAAAACCACAGTATCGCAGATATTCAAAGGTACTTGCAGAATGGCGACGGAGATCTGACAGTGAACAAAAGCATGGCAAGTCGTTGGGCGTGGCGTCTGTCATCAGCTCAACAAGATCGTGCAAACCCATCCGATCTCCCTCGTGCCAGCAATGACTCTTGCAATGTTATAGCGTGCGGACACTCTCATTCGAGTTTTTGTATGCCCATCGTTGTGTTTGGAGGTCTGTGGGACTTCGCCCGATAGTTGGTGGTAGGAGAGACAACATCAGTGTTACAGTTATAGATGTTTACCACTGATGCATCGTGTATAAGGATGATGTTAACCCCCTCAGCATCAGCTAAGGCCTGAAGATGACGCACTGAAGCACCGAAACTGGTAAACACACAATAAATGACACTATAAGATTCCGGAATAGTCCCCCATTCTGATCGCTGGTAGGGGACTACTAAGGGAATGTGACTGAATAATCAACGAAAGGATAACGTTCTACGAGTCGGGACGTGGAATATCAGAAGCTTGAACGTGGTAGGGAACCTAGAAAAACTGAAAAGGGAAATACAAAAGCTCAATTTAGATATAATAGGGGTCAGTGAAGTGAAATAGAAAGAAGACAAGGATTTCTGGTCAGATGAGTATAGGGCAATATCAACTGAGTATAGGATAATATCAACAGCAGCAGAAAATAGTATGACGGGAGTATGATTCGTCGTGAATAGGAAGTCAGAGTAGAGAGTGAGTTGCTGTGAACAGTTCAGTGATTGATTGTTATGATCAGAATGGACAGCAAAAAAATGGTTCAAATGGCTCTGAGCACTATGGGACTTAACTACTGAGGTCATCAGTCCCCTAGAACTTAGAACTACTTAAACCTAACTAACCTAAGGACATCACACAACACCCAGCCATCACGAGGCAGAGAAAATCCCTGACCCCGCCGGGAATCGAACCCGGGAACCCGGGCGTGGGAAGCGAGAACGCTACCGCACGACCACGAGATGCGGGCAGAATGGACAGCAAACCTACACCGACAACGATAGTATAAGTACACATACCGACGTCGCAAACTGAAGATGAAGAATAGAGAACCTACATGAAGATATTGAAAAGGTAATGCAACACGTAAAAGAAGATGAAAATCTAGTAGTCATGGGGGACTGGAATTTAATTGTAGTGGAAGTGGTAGAAGAAAGGGTTATAGGAGAATATGGGCTTGGGACAAGGAACGAGAGAGGAGAAAGACTAATTGAGTTCTGTAATAAATTTCAGCTTGTAATAGCAAATACTCTGTTCAAGAATTACAAGAGGAGAAGGTATACTTGGAAAAGGGCGGATGATACTGAAAGAATTCAGTTAGATTAAATCATGATCAGACAGAAGAAGGAAGTACAAACGTGTTCATGGAGCATATATAGACGCAGATCACGATTTAGAGTGATGAAGAGTAGGTTGAAGCTTAAAAGATTAGTCAGGAAGAATCAATAGGATGGGAAACTACTAAGAAATGACGAGATACGCTTGAAGTTCTCTAAGGCTATAGACACAGCAATAAGGAATAGCTCAGTAGGCAATGCAGTTGGACACTTCCAAAAAGGGCAGTCACAGAAGTCGGAAAGAAAAACATAGGTACAAAGAAATAACTGCGAAGAAACCATGCGTAACAGAAGAAATATTCATTTGATCGATGAAAGAAGGAAGTACAAACATGTTCATGGAAATTCAGGAATACAGAAATACAAGCCGCTGAAGAATGGAAAAGATTGGAGGTGCAGGGAAGCTAAGACGAAATAGCTGCATCAAAAATGTGAAGAAATCGAAAAAGGAATTATTATTGGAGGGTCTGACTCAGCGTGCAGGAAAGTCAAAACAACCTTCGCTAAAATTGAAAGTATGGGTGGTACCATTAAGAATGCAATGGGAATTCCACTGTTAAACACAGGAGATAACGGATAGGTGGAAAGGGTACACTGAATGCCTCTATGATGGGAATGATTTGCCTGATGTGATAGCAGAAGAAACACAAGTGGATTTAGAAGAAATAGGGGATTCAATATTAGAATAGGAATTTAAGAGAGCTTTGGAGGACTTAAGATCAAACAAGGGGGAAGTGATAGATAACATCCAACCACATTTCTAACATTTCTGGGAGAAGTGGCAACGAAACGACTATTCACGTTGGTGTGTAGAACGAATGAGTCTGGCAACATAACATCTGAGTTTCGGAAAAATATCATCCACATAATTCCGAAGACTGCAGGAGCTGACAAGTGCAAGAATTGTCGTACAGTCAGTTTAACAGCTCATGCACCCAAGTTGCCGACAAGACTAACATACAGAAGAATGGAAAAGAAAATTGAGAATCTGTTAGATGACGATCGGCTTGGGTCAGGAAAGGTGAAGGTACCCGAGAGGCAACTCTGACGTTGCAGTTGATAATAGGAACAAGACTGAAGAAAACTCAAGACCATTCATAGGCGTTGTCGATCTGGAAAAAGAGTTAGACAATGTAAAATGGTGCAAGATGTTCGAAATGCTGAGAAAAACAGGGGAAAGGTATAGGAAGAATCGGGTAATATATAATATGTACTAGAGCCAAGAGCGAATAATAAGAGTGGACGACCAAGAAAGAAGTGTTCGGATTAAAAAGTAGGGATGTAGTCTTTCGCTCCTACTGTTCAATCTGTACATCGAAGGAGCAATGATGGAAATAAAAGAAAGGTTCAGGAGTGGAATTAAAATTCAAGGTGAAAGGATACCAATAAGATTCGCTGATAAATTGCTATCCTGGGTGAAAGTGAAGAAGAATTTCATGATCGGCTGAGTAAATCGAAGAAAGACGAAAGTAGCGAGAAGTAGCAGAAATGAGAACAGCGATAAACTTAACATCAGAATTGATGGTCACGGAGTAGATGAAGTTAAGGAATTCTACTAACTAACCAGCGAAATAACCAACGACGGACGGAGCAAGAAGGACATCAAAAGCGGACTAGCAATGGCAAGAAGGGCATTCCTAGCCAAGGGAAGTTATAGTATCGAACATAGGCCTTAATTTGAGAAATAAATTTTTAAGAATATATGTTTCGAGCACAGCATTATATGACAGTGAAAGATGGACTGTTAGAAAAGTGGAACAGGAGACAATCAAAGCATTTGAGATGTGTTGCTGCAGACGTATGTTGAAAATTAATGTTGAAAATTAGGTGGACTGATAAGGAAAGGAATGAGGACGTACTACGAAGAACCGGAGAGGGAAGGGATATGTGGAAAAAACTGACAAGGAGAAGGGACAGGATGATAGGAGGAAAGTTAAGACATCAGAGAATGACTTCCATGGTACTAGAAGGAGCTATAGAGGGCAAAAACTGTAGAGACAGACAGAGATTGGAATCCACCCAGCTAATAATTGAGGACGTAGGTTACAAGTGTTACTCCGAGATGTAGAGGTTGCCACAGGAGAGAAATTAGTGGCGGGTCGCATCAAACTAGTCAGAAGACTGATGGCTCAAAAAAAGAAAAAATTAGAAAGGCCTGTTATACGTGTTTAATTTTATTACTCTCATTCGAGGTGATCGTCAGAATACCTTGCCGCTCAACTCGACGTCTCTGTTGGTAGTACTGACACACTCGTCACCGTTTGGGGTACTTTGTGTGCAAGCTGGGTTCCTCACCGATTAACTGAAGACCATAAAGAGCAACGAAAAACCACCTGTGCAGAATTCCCTGCGCGCTACGAGGCTAATCGTGACAACTTTTTTCGGACATCGTCACAGGCGATGAAACATGGTTTCATCACTTCGAACCGTAACTGAAACGGCAGTCCATGGAGTGGCGCCACACCAACTCTCCTACGAAGAAAAAGTTCAAAGCCGGTAACGCCATGGCGACAGTCTTCTGTGACTCTGAAAAGGTTATTCTGTTTGATGCCCTTCTTCATGATGCAACGATCATCTCTGAAATGAATTGGGCTATTCCAAGGAAACTGAAGAAATGATTTCGGCGTGTTCGTCGCCACAAAAACGCAAACGATCGTCTGACAACGTAAGGCCTCTCACAAGTCTGCGCACCCCGAGAGGCCCTGATACAATTTCATTGGACTGTCCTTCCTCGTCCACCCTATAGCTCGAATCTCGTACCTATTCACTTACATTTGTTTCGGCTAATGAGGGATGATTCCGCGGGAAGCAGTATGAGGACGATTCAGCAAGTAGTGGGCTCCGACGTCGACTAGTACAGTGATGCCATGCAGGCATACGGACCCTTCCAGTAAGGTCGTAAGGCCGTCGCATTGTACAGAGATTGTCTTGAGAAATAGGGTTTTGTAGGCAGAAGAGTGGGGAGTGGTGTGGTGTATCGGAATCCAGAATAAAATCAAACTGCTTCGGAAAAAAATGTGTTATATTACTTATTGAACACCCCTCGTATGACCGAAAGTGCTTCAAGATTGTGATTCAAGATAGTTGCATGAAACGTATGAAATAGCAGATAGTGAGATTAGTTTATCATTCACTAAGTTTTTCACTTTAGATTTTTGTGTAATATTTCCTCACATATACTCTACGCAATCATTTTTTAATCTTTAATTTATTGTTGCGTGGCATACTTTTATTTGCCTTACTTTCCACACTTTTATCGTAGTTTTCATTCAGTTAGCTTGGAATTGAATAATTGTAAGCTCCAGTATAACTTGAACTAGCCACTTCATTTTCACAGGGAATCAGAATCGTCATGAGAGTTATTTACATCTGTAATACAATTATTTATGCAACGTTTTTCGGATATTTAATTACTAAGTGCAACCACAGCATTGCTCTGCAAATGACGGCTTCAGTATCGGATCGCTACACTAGCGCCAGTGAGGGGTCTTAGTTTTTAGTAAGTCTGTGGGTTTGAAACCTGTGCTAGCGTAGTTCACATGGTGGCTTTTCTCACTAAATCCAGAGGTTTATTTATGACTTCCTACACAGCTTTTGTTTATCTAGTTTTTCGTTATATGCTGAGTTATTGAAAACTTCAGTACCAACATTAAAATTGTACCAGTCGAAAACTAATCGTTTATAGCGAGACTAGAGGGACTAAACTGTTAAGGTAATTTGATTATATCAGATGTAATTTTTTGTGCCGAAAGTCCTTAGTGCGGAGATCGTCAACGTTGTAGAATATGACTCTTTGCTTACCTGAATTCCAAGGACGATATTCTTTAATTCTTCTCGTTTGACACTTTATGTGGTGTCACCGCCAGACACCACACTTGCTAGGTGGTAGCCTTTAAATCGGCCGCGGTCCGTTAGTATACGTCGGACCCGCGTGTCGCCACTGTCAGTGATTGCAGACCGAGCGCCGCCACACGGCAGGTCTAGAGAGACTTCCTAGCACTCGCCCCAGTTGTACAGCCGACTTTGCTAGCGATGCTACACGGACAAATACGCTCTCATTTGCCGAGACGATAGTTAGCATAGCCTTCAGCTACGTCATTTGCTACGACCTAGCAAGGCGCCATTACCAGTTTATATAGAGATTGTAATTATGTATCATCAAGAGCGATGTTCTCCAATTATGGATTAAAGTTAAGTATTCAAGCAACTACGTTCTTTTCTTGATAGGATAATTACTTTACCTTGTTCCAGACCTCCCACCAGTCTGCGTGAGATTAAACGCGTGCATTTCGGCCTCCTCTAGCAACACGGTGTTGGCTCTTCTGCCAACACATCACTTTACATTATTTAGACTTTTTTAAATTCAAATTACAACTGTATTAACAACGACAAGGACAATTCTTTGTTTTTCTTTGGTAACTGAGATAAAACAGTACAAAAGAGTATCAAATTATGACAGTTACAGATTTCAATGGATTATGACGTTCAAAAATTACAAGATAAAGTTGTTCCAACAACACTTCTGATCAAAACTATCCAGACACTCCTATGTATTGCACAATTGACAATTAGATATCTCGAGAGACGTGCCCACCACTGAAAAAGGAGACGGAGAGTATTACTTTATCAGTAGAGAGGCTGTAATATTTCTGGCTTTGCACCCATCATTTTCAGGTACAAGAACATCTTCTCAGAGCATTTGAGAAGGCAGAAGTGGCAAGATGACGTAATGAGATTGGAGATACCGATGAAAGATGGTTTGTTCGGTACGGATATCGTGAGAAAGACTACCTAAACTATGGTCCTTTTCCGCAACTGGCTGCTGCATCCGGAAGTTGCGCGCCAAAATGATAATTTTCTCTTATTAATATTAGACGAACTACACAGCGTATTTACTTGCATTTCATATTTAAAGCATTCTCAACAGCGTACTATCATTCCATCATTTCACAAGTAATAATAACCAGCAGATTAATAAACAACTGCGAAACGAAAAGGCAGACGAAGCTCTTAGGTGATCTTCGGATAGCGCCTATCTTGGATGGCAGCCGAAGTTCAAAAATGGCTCTGAGCACTATAGGACTGAACATCTGAGCTCATCAGTCCCCTAGAACTTAGAACTACTTAAACCTAACTAACCTAAGAACATCACACACATCCATGCCCGAGTCAGGATTCGAACCTGCGACCGTAGCGGTCACGCGGTTCCAGACTGTAGCGCCTAGAATCGCTCGGCCACACCGGCCGGCGCAGCCGAAGTGGTTCGGTTGTAAGATCAGAGCTGGTTCGGCAATGCCGGAAGACAGACACGTTGTCTGCCGCGGTCAGTATCAGTTAAAATTTCATTAGTAATCCTTGGTTTGTAAAAATGGAGCTGATTCGACGATGTCGAAGGACAGACATGCTGTCTGCTGCGATATCAGTTAAGACTTATTTAGTAATGTCTCGTTTGTAAATGTGAGAGTTCTAATTACGAAAATACGCGGTTCATTAATTTGTTGCAGAACATAAATTATTTGTGACTCTAAAATGGAATGCAATTGTGCAGTTTCTCCTGTTCTGTTAATAAAAAGCGAGTGGAATCCCGTGGAAATTTAATTATTTCTAAAATAACAGTTCCTCACTAAGAGTTTCTTTCTTCTTCAAAATAACGGATTCACGACTTACACTAAGTGATCAAAAGTATCCTGACACCTGGCTGAAAATGACTTACAAGTTCGTGGCATCCTCCATCGGGAATGCTGGAATTCAGTATGGTGTTGGCCCACCCTTAGCCTTGTTGACAGGTTCCACTCTCGCAGGCATACATTCAGTCAGGTGCTGGAAGGTTTCTTGGGGAATGGCAGTCCATTCTTCACGAAGTGCTGGGCTGAGGAGAGGTATCGATGCCGGTCATGGGACCTGACACGAAGTCGCCGTTCCAAAACATCCCAAAGGCGTTCTATAGGATTCAGGTCAGTATTCTGTGCAGGCCAGCCCACTACAGGGATGTTATTGTCGTGCAACCACTCCGCCACAGCCCGTGCATTATGAACAGGTGCTCGATCGTGTTGAAAGATGCAATCGCCATCCCCGAATTGCTCTTCAACAGTGGGAAGTAAGAAGGTGCTTAAAACATCAATGTAGGCCTGTGCTGTGATAGTACCACGCAAAACAACAAGGGGTGCAAGCCCCCTCTGTGAAAAACACGACCACACCATGACACCACCGCCTCCGAATTTCATTGTTGCCACTACGCACGCTGGCAGATGACGTTCACAGGGCATTCGCCATACCCACACCATGCCATCGGATCGCCACATTGTGTACCGTGATTCGTCACTCCACACAACGTTTTTCCACTGTTCAATAGTCCAATGTTTGCGCACCTTACACCAAGCGAGGCGTCGTTTGGCATTTGCCGGCGTGATGTGTGGCTTATGAGCAGCTGCTCGACCATGAAATCCAAGTTTTCTCACCTCCCGCCTAACTGTCATTGTACTTGCAGTGGCTGCTGATGCAGTTTGGAATTCCTGTATGTTGGCCTGGACAGATGTCTGCCTATTACACATTATGACCCTCTTCAACTGTCGGTAGTCTCTGTCAATCAACAGCTAGGTCGGCCGCCCCTTTCTGCTCTCTCACGATGTCTAAGAACTACTGAGGTCGCTGATGTGGAGTACCTCACAGTAGGTGGTAGCACAGTGCACCTAATATGAAAAACGTATGTTTTCGGTGGTGTCCGGATACTTTTGATCAGATAGTGTACGTGCAGTTTTCTGTGCAGGGGACAGCAACTATAGAAGACTGCGTGTTGGTGAACATTTTTTAGAACTTATGGATTCTGGTCCGGGCGGTGGAAACAAATAGGCACCTCGCGTGTACTGCAATCTTAGTACAACTGAGATCAGTGACACGTCGTCAGTGGTAACACAGAGGATGTATGAAAGAAATATTTTTGAGAGAAGGGGTTTATCGTACGCACGCATAAATGTCACCCTTTATCCTTCTCACTCTAACTTTCTCTTTTTCAACTTGCCGTAAAGCTGTAAAAGAAAAAATACGTCGGTGAAGAGAGCAAGAGAGCTCAGTGGCTTCGAATGTGGACTTGACATTCGGTGTCACTTGAGTAACAAATCTAATAGAGACATTTCAACGCTTCTCCAACTGCCCAAGTCGATTGTTGGTGATTTCATTGTGAAGTGAAAGGAACAACCACAGCTACAAGGGGACCAGGTACACCTCATGTACTGATGGACTGTCGAGAATTGAGGAGTATGGTTGTGAAAATGGCATGAAATCATTAGAAGGAATTACTCTTGAGTTCCAGAGTGCTACCAGCATCCAGATAGTTCAATGACTGTGAGTGGGGAGTTAAAGACAACGGGGGTACAAAGTATGAAGTGGTGTAAAGGGCGCTACCACTGCGCAGCGCAGCTCATGGTCTAGTGGCTAGCGGAGTCCCGGATTCGACTCCTGGACGGGTTGGGGATTTTCCCTGCCCGGGAACTGGTTGTTTGTGTTGTCCTCATCATTTCATCATCATCATCACCATTCGTGACAGTGGCTAAATTGGACTGCGTAAAAAAATTGGACTGTGTACAAATTTGGACTTTATATGGGCGCTGATGACCCCGCTGTTGAGCGCCGCACACACCAAACATCATCATCATCATCCACTGCGCAGCAGATGGCAGGAAACAAGTGATTTGGAATGATGGTTAGTGCTATCTGGTGGAACGGTTTAATAAATGTCTAGAGAATGTTGCCCGCCGTCATCTCTAGTGCCAACAGTGAAGTAAGAATGGGATGGTGTTACGTTGTGAGGGTGTATTTCTTGGTTACGATGTGGTCTTCTTATTACGTTCAAGAAGACGCTAAATGCAGAGGGATATGAACACATTTTACAGAACTGTGCAGCAGATGAGCAATTGGGAGATGATGGTCGTATCAGTATGGGCAACGTACCCTGTTATAAAACAGGATTGTGGGGTAACGGTTTGTGGACAATAACATTTCTGGAACGGATTGGACTGCTCTGAGTCCCGACCTAAATACAACGGAACAGTTTTGAGATGAGTTAGATAACCGGGTTCGCTCCAAACCCCAGCGTTCAACATCACTACATCTCGGGTTTTGGCTCTTGAGGAAGAATAGGCTGCCATTCCTCCACGGATATTCAGATACACCATTGAAAGCATCCGCAGCAAAGTTCAAGCCGCTATGAAGACGAACGGTGCACACACCCCATAATAATGTCCACTAATAAGTGTCCACACGCTTTTGATCAGACAGGGCATGTGATGAAGACAGAATGATTTGTGTAAGTTCGCGACAGAGTGAGAGACTAAAATTACAATGCTGACGTCAAATTGTTTTTAAAGTTCCACATAAACAGAGAAAACAAAGTAAGTTAATAATTACAGCCCGCTCGGTTAGCCGTGCGGTCTAACTCACGGCTTTCCGGATTGGGAAGGAGCGCCGGTCCCCGGCACGAATCCGCCCGGCGGACTTGTGTCGAGGTCCGGTGAGCCGACCAGTCTGTGGGTGGTTTTTAGGCTGTTTTCCATCTGCCTCGGCGAATGCGGGCTGGTTCCCCTTATTCCGCCTCAGCTACAGTATGTCGGCGAATGCTGCGCAAACAAGTTCTTCACGTACGCGTACACCAGCATTACTCTACCACGCTAACATAGGGGTTACACTCGTCTGGTGTGAGACGTTCCCTGGGGGGAGGGGGGGGGGAGAGGCGGGGGGTTCCACCGAGCCGCACAATAATCCTGAAAGAGTGGGTCGGTGCGAGGCGGCGGAGGGGTGGACTGCGGCAGTCGTCGTGGGGTTGTGGACCACTGCGGCTGCGTCGGGGACGGAGCCTCTCCGTCGTTTCTAAGCCCCAGGTTAACATACAATCCAATACAATACAAGTTATTACTTTAAAGAAAATTTAGTCCCGAAATTCTGTTATTTTCTTTTTCAACCACGGATCACACAAAAGATTACATTACTGGTTTTCAGTTCTTTGCTGGACATCGTCAAGTTATTAAAAAACGTCACGTAGTACCTCGTCAGCTGAACTGTTGCTATGCAACGTACTCGAATCTACCGCTGAATTTCTAAGCAGTCGAAACGGTAATGTAATTATTTGTGTAACCAGCCACTGAAAAATACAATAACAGAATTTTATTACTAGACGGGCAATCTGTTCCCCTTAGACAGAATACTTAGTCAATTTCATTCCAGTGTCGTTAAATGTTAACATACCATGATAACCAACACAGGAAACTAATACCACATGATGAAGTCCTAGCGTAGGGGATAATATTGTGGTTTATGGAGTCGATGATCTAGGTTCGCAACCTGCTACAAGCGACCTTTTTTTTCATCTTAGCGTTGTTAACATACTCTGGGATCTTCTTATCAACGTAATACAAATATGTTCTGCCATATTCGACGTTATTTACGCTTCCGTCAGATGAGAGAAAGAAGGGTGAAACAACTATCTGGCGATTTCCGAGAGACTGGTCAGGCAGGAAACTAAGAGGACAGCTTAAATTGCTGCGAGTGAAACGAAGAGCAATGACATTCATATTCTTCCTTGTCACAAATAATATTTCCAAATAAGCGACGATTTGCGAGTGTGTGGCTAGGCAGCAATTGGCTAGGCAGCAACCTAAGAGGATAGTTTCAATTGCTTCGATTGAAACAAGCAGCAATAAAACACACGTTCTTCCTGTTCACAAACTGGTTCTTTTTCTCCAAATGTGTGGCGATTCCCAAATGTGTGGTTAGGCAAGAGTCTAAGAGGATAGTTTAAACGACTGCGAGTGAAACGAGGAGCGATAACATTCATGTTCTCTCTTAGCATAAAGTCAACAGCATTTCCTGCGATAGTCGACATTGCACTTGACGTCAAAATGACGTCACGTTTGCAGAAAGTCTTGTGAAATGAGTGTTACCAATTGTTAAACTGTTCCAGAGAGCTGTGCTCACGACAGCCTGAGACAATAATTTTCCAAAGCTGATTTTAAATACGAGCTTTTGTTTAGACATCTTCCGCCTCTCTGGTTAATTGAAGTTGAGACACCTCTCTGGAGTGATGAAATAACAAGAATATTACTTTTTAAAGACGAGGCGGCTGTTAGGCAATACTCTTTCCTTTACTGCAGTAAAATAATCCCATTGAAAATATCGAATTGATGTCCTTAGAACGTAATAGTACCTCTTAAAAGTATTTACAGCATAACTTTTATGGAAGCATAAGGCCACGAAAGGAAGGTAAACCACAGTTAGCATGCCATTTAAAGCGTGTACAAACGTGTACGGACGCTTGGCTAGGAGGCCTAAGGGTACTTACGGCAGTTCCCGCAGAGCCTGTTACTCGGCCTTACTGCTCCGGCAGACAGCAGCAAACTCAGCAGACCGCGTTCCCCTCCTCCCACATTGTGCTGTGGTTTTGCAGCGATCTCCTGAAACAGCGTGCGAAATCAGAGTAACACACGTCCACGCCAGCATCTGCCAACTAAAAGGAATTATGAAGTGAGAGGGCCTCTATCTTACAAGGGGAGGCCACGACGTTCGCATCACGGATGTACTTCAGACTTTGTACACCTTTAGAAGGTCGTTAAAACAACATAATGCGCAAGCAGCAAGGTGCACTACTCTTGACAATTCCGAGAAAATCGCAAGAGAAGTTACACGTGTCTACTGCGTAACTGAATTATCTGTGGGTGGGGGCCGAGCATTAGAGATCATGAGACGACTGTCTATGTGGCGACGGTTCGAATCCCACGCAAACCTTCATTTTTGTAGGACTAGTGTAAATTGTATGATATTCAAAAAATTTGCACCTACACTATTTGGTCTTGCTATATTAACAACGTCTCACCGCTATGCAGGTTAACTGCCAAATGGGGCCTGCCTCTGTGTCTGCAGTTCGAAGCGTCGAGGTGCAAAAGTAGTTTCGGGTACCTTACTATATTGCATGTATAAAGGATTTCGCAGGCATACGTTTTCAGGAAAACTCTATGCTTTTCTTCATTTACCTGTTGGTAGCTATAAATATTTTCGTTCTAATAATTAAATTTAATTAAAAATAGTAAGTAGTCAAAAACATGAAATGCACCAAAACTTCGTGTAAATACACGTTTTTAAAAAATTATGTTATCTTTCAAGACTGATAATTAAGTTTTAGCTGAAGTCTAATCGGTGCCTAAAACACGTTTGTATTGCAGCTCGAACGCTAACGTTTTTTTTCCATTGTTGACTCATTTTGTTCTTTATTGTTGGTTTTATTTGTTCGAGGTGGACGCCCATGACGTTTGTTCAAGTTAATCTTTCATCCATTGACTCAGTGTTTTTTATTACAAAGGGCAGCTAACCCTCTGACCGAACACGCTTTTTTTATTAATCTCATTTTGTTCGTAATTGATCGTTGTATTTGTTCGGAGCGGACGTCCTATGACCCTTTATGAAGTTAATCGTTGATACATTAACTCAGTTTCTTTTATTACAGAGGGCAGCTAACCCGCTGACCGAACAAGCTGAGCTACCGTGCCGCCGGCACTCTCGGCTCCCGAGCCAGCGTCTACGTGATCACTGTGAAGTGTGGCAGCTACGCACAGATACGCCAGTTACAGTTACATAATAGATGCGTGAAACTTCTCTTGCGATTTTCTCTAGATTGTCAGAGTAGCGCACCTTACTATTTGCACGATGTGTTGTTTTAATGGCAAGAAGAAAGGCTTCTCAGTACAAGAAAAAATATTTCTCTTTGTCATTTGTTACCCAGAAATTGAAACGTTCTCGGAAATCTTGGAATCCCAGGGACCGATATCTTGCCAATGCCCATAACAGGCAAAAATCGTCGAGAGCCTCATTGATTCTGCGTTTACTTTAATCTGTGGATCACTTGTTAGTCACCTGAGCAGCGCTGGGGCATTCCTATTTCAAAAATGTTCAAATTTGTGTGAAATCTTATGGGACTTAACTGCTAAGGTCATCAGTCCCTAAGCTTACATACTACTTAACCTGAACTATCCTAAGGTCAAACACACACACCCATACCCGAGGGAGGACTCGAACCTCCGCCGGAACCAGCCGCACAGTCCATGTCTGCAGCCCCTGACCGCTCGGCTAATCCCGCGCGGCCATTCTTATGTGAGACATAGTAGCGAGAAGCTGAGTTTTTCAGAGAATGAGAACCGTTACTTGTGAATCTTAGAGAAAATATCTGTAATACTTTATTATGGATATGAAAATTTGTTTATAAAATTATTTCATTCTTTTTTATTAATGGGGAAGATTTTTTGAAGAATTTTTAAAGATAATCCATGCATGCGCGAGAATAAGGTGCAATACAGATACGACAAAATATTCAAAACTTTACTAAGATGATGGATTTGGGTTTTATTTCAAAGAAGATGGTTCTTGAAAAATTAAACTCCGATTATTGACAAAAAGGACTGTACAACAACTCTGACAATTCCGAAATTCTCTCATTAGAGCAATTACAGACAAATGGTTCAAATGGCTCTGAGCACTATGGGACTTAACATCTGTGGTCATCGGTCCCCTGGAACTTAGAACTACTTAAACCTAACTAACCTAAGGACATCATACACATCCATGCCCGAGGCAGGATTCGAACCTGCGACCGTAGCGGTCACGCGATTCCAGACTGAAGCGCCTAGAACCGAACGGCCACACGGGACGGCCAATTACAGACATCTGAACCAATTGCGTAATTTGTGACATAATGAAAACAAAGAGATCAAATTAACAAAAATCGTAAATACTATCAGTTATCTGAGGAACAAAGATTTCCGACAAGTAAAAGTTTGTCAGAACGCTGTTTACCTGAGGAACAAAGATTTCCGACAAGTAAAAGTTTGTCAGAACTTTTACTAATCGGAAACCTTTGTTCCTCAGATTACTGATAGTATTTACGATTTTTGTTAATTTGATCTCTTTGTTTTCATTATGTCACAAATTATGCAATTGGTTGTAGATGTCTCTAGTTGTTCTAATGAGAGAATTTCGGAATTGTCAGAGCCTTCTTTTGTTGTACAATCCTTTTTGTCAGTAATCGGAGTTTAATTTTTCAAGAACGATCTTCTTTAAAATAAATTCCACCTCCATCATCTTAGTAAAGTTTTGAATATTTTGTCGTATCTGTGTATCTGTATTGCACCTTACGTATCACACAGAAACAGACTGTTTCTGACACCCAAAAAAAAGGGGTAGACGGTTTTTGTTTAGCTGCTGCATCTGCTGATTTGTATCTGCTCTCGAGAACGTCATTACTTCAGGCACTAAATATGATGCTGAGCAAGGTCAGTTTTATCTCAAGGCAGATGTCGTCTCGCATTCTCAAGAGGAAACAGCAGTTAGTTAGAATTAGCAAGCAGACCAATTTACTAATATTTTGAAGAATCAGCCTCAGTTGTGCAAATTTTCTGGTTTTGCGAGGCTTCGGCTGAATTAATCTAGCCTTCTTTAGAAGCATGAAATTACTATAACATGCCAGAGTAAGGCACAGTCAACATTAAAATTAAAACCTATAGTACCGTGGTACCACGTCGAATTAAAACTACGTAATTGATGTCCAGCCTCGCCATCTCTTCACCACGCGGTCGGTTGGCAGCGGCAACTACGTTGGCAATATTTCAAATTCAGTAGCTCATTAAGTGTAAAGTTTTGTTTGGCGACACTGTTCACATGCGCGACACAGGGTCTACCAACAGTCTGTATTGCTCATCAGCTGAACACGATATCAAAAGTAAACGTTACACGAGTAAAAAGTTTTGAAAAACAAAATATTCATTATTCAAACATATAGCTATTTTTTTTTATAAATGTTTACACCGTCAGAGTTCGAGTCCCTCTCGCACCTGGTCAGTTTTTTTATATGTTCATTCTCGTCCAGTTCCCCGTTATGGAAGCCATTACGACAATCACTTTAGTGTGCTGTTTCAATGTGCTGAGTCTTAATCAAGTTTATAATACACTGTTCAGCCAGAACATTATGACCACATACATAACAGCCGGTACGTCCACCTTTGGCACGGATAACAGTGGCGAAGCCTCGTGACATGGAACAATGAGGCGTTGGTAAGTCTCTGGAGGGAGTGGCACCACATCTGCACACACAAGTCACCAAATTCTAGTAAATTTCGTGGAAGGGGACCATGAGTTCTGACGCCACGTTCAATCTTATCCCAGATGTGTTCGATCGGATTCAGACCTGGAGAGTCGGGGGGTTAGTACTTCAATAGGAATTCGCCACTACGTTCCTCAAACGACTCCATCACTCTCCTGGCCTTGTGATATGGTGCATTGTCTTGTTGAAAAATTCCAATGCTGTCAGGAAGCATGATCGTCAGGAAGCATCGTACGCGGTCTGCAACCAGTTTACGATAATCCTTGGCCGTCGTGGTGCCACTGGACCCGTGAATGGCCACGTCAATGTTCCCCAGAGCATAATGAAGCCGCTATCAGCTTGTCCCCGTCCCACAGTACAGGTGTCAAGAAACTGTTCCCCTGGAAGACGACAGATTCGCTCCCTCCCATCGGCATAATAAAGAAGGTATCGGGATTCATCAGACCATCCAACGCCCTGCCACTGCGCCAACGTCCAG
The DNA here is from genome assembly GCF_023864345.2 of Schistocerca serialis cubense. Classification (NCBI taxonomy): domain Eukaryota; kingdom Metazoa; phylum Arthropoda; class Insecta; order Orthoptera; family Acrididae; genus Schistocerca; species Schistocerca serialis. The sequence goes on along the minus strand of NC_064642.1, from coordinate 626,051,090 downwards.
TGCCGATAGTGACATGCCCATTTCAGTCATAGTTGCAGATGTCGTGGCGTCAACATTTGCACATGCATGGATCGTCGGCTCTGGGAGCCCATCGTTTAGTGTGTTCAGTGCACTGTGTGTTCAGACACACTTGTTCTCTGCCCAGCAGTGAAGATGTTAGTTCCGCTACAATTCGCCTCATGTCCTATTTTGCCAGTCCATCCAGCCTGCGACCTCCGAAATCTATCATGAGGGGTGGCCTCCCAATCCCATGACGTCTGGACGTGGGTACGCAGCTCGTGGTCGTGCGGTAGCGTTCTCGCTTTCCGCGCCCGGGTTCCCGGGTTCGATTCCCGGCGGGGTCAGGGATTTTCTCTGCTTCGTGATGACTGGGTGTTGTGTGATGTCCTTAGGTTGGTTGGATTTAAGTAGTTCTAAGTTCTAGGGGACTGATGACCGTAGATGTTAAGTCCCATAGTGCTCAGAGCCATTTCTGGACGTGGCTTCACCTTGGTTTCGCCACGTGCTGAAGATACCACAGCACTCGTCGAACATCCAACAAGTCATGCAGTTTCCGAAATGCTCATACCGAGCCTCCGGGCCATCACAACCTGCCCTCTGTCAAAGATAGATAGTGCACCTTTCCCATTCCACATACGGACAGCACGCTCACTCGTATTACATGCAATGTGCATGTGCCTGACTACCAGCCATTCCTCGTCAAGTGACCCTGCTATGGCCTGGACAGTTTATGTCGATAGGAGATCTATGGTCATAATTTTCTGACTGATCAGTGCATTTATCCTATTAGTTTCTTATTATGTTTGTTTATTCCTACTAATAGCACTTCGATGGTACCCACAATGTAGTTTTATGTGTCATTTATTTCTTCTCTTAGTCGCGCGTCAGTTCCCTGTCACAGAAAAAGGATCATAGGTATTCAACAAGTTTAATCTTCTTTAAATAATTTTGCTATTAACTTTGTCACGTGCTGCTATTCTGTCTCAGTACCTGTGATTTCAGCTACACTCATTTTATCTTCATTACCGTCTGACAAAGACTTATTTAGTATACTCGGGACTGGACGTTCTTTACTAGATCCGCCATGCCATCGGTTCCATCAGTGTCTTACTACTTCCACACTGCATGGAGACACATCAAAACTCATCACGTACTATCCAATTAAAATTACTCCTAAGCTTACTTTATTGCGGCAGGCCACAGTAAGGCTACAGCGCTTCATTCCCACTTCCTACGTTCAGCTGGCGGCCTTTCTCGTTTTTTCTCTGATGCTTCTATTTTTCATAGACTGTACCAACAATTAATAATGAAAGGCTTGCCATCCACAAGGTTCAGCTGAGAACATCCAAAGGTTAGGACGCGCGACTATAACAGGTATTTGCTGTTGCTCACTAGCACTGGAAATGAGACCATAACTTCATGTTGAGTAACACCTGGCACTGCTGTACATCTTCGTCCACGTCGATACTCCGCAAATAACTTTTGGGACTGTATTTTTGGTACCATTCTGATTTCCACCCTGTTCTAATCCTTTCGCGAATGATACAAGTGAAGAATGTCAGTAAGCGCCCGTATGAGTAGAAATGCTCTGATATTCTCGTCATGGTCAATTCGTAAGATATATGTGGGAGGACATCCACTCCCGGAATTGTACATTTACATCTACACTCCCCAAGCGTCCTTCTGGTGCATGGCAGAGAGCGTTTTGTGTACCACTGTTACCTCCTCCCATTCCTGTTCCAGTCGCGAATGGTGTGCGGGAAGAACGAGTATTAGCAAGCCACTCTGTCAGCTTGAATCTCTCTAATTTTACTTCCATTGTCTTTTCGCGCAGTACTTTCTATTTGTTTACGTTGAGGGTCAAATGCTAATCCCTGCACCATGCGTCGCTCTTCTGCAGGTCTTCTTGCATTCCGCTACATTTTCTAGTGCTGCGACCTGTCTATATACGACACCATCATCCTCTAAAATCCTTATCCACTTCATCATTTTGGTCCTCTAACACTGCGTTGGGGTCTGAAGTTACTTTTACGTCTGCAGTTTTCATTCCGTTAAGAACGGTATGCTGTGTTATGTTTGCTAGTAATTCTTCAACCCAGTCACACAGCCCATCTTATTTTCCTTACGCTTGTATTTTGTTCACAAGGTGACACTGCGAAACTCTACTGACCGCTTTCTGAAAGTCAGGGAAAACAACATCAACAGGCACCTGCCGCTTCCCGTGTCTCGTAGACGAATAGAGCGAGCTGCATTTCGCTCGATTATTGTTCAGGAATCCACGTTGATTCCTACAGAGGAGATTTTCGGTCTCCAGACATGTCACAAGGCTAGAATTTTTTTTTTAATTCGGAATTGTACAACAGACTGATGTCAACGATATAGGCCTAAATTTTATTGCGTCCGTACGATGAATCTTCTTGAAAACCGGAATGACCTGTACTTTTTTCCAATCGACAGGGACGCTTTGACGCTCCATCAACTTACGTTACGCCTCTGCTAGAAGAGGAGCAAGTACTTTCGACTAGCCAATGTAGAATCGCAGTGGTCTTCCATCAGGTCCTGCGACCTTTCCTCTGTTGAGCAATTTCAGTTGATTTTCTATCCCGTTGTCACTTATTTCGGCATCTGTGATTTTGACGTTCGTACGACGATTCAAACAGGAACCGCGATACGATCTTCACCAGTGACACAGTTTTGGGAAAAAAAAGGTTTAGTATTTCAGGCTTGTCTCCGTCATCCTCCGTTTCGAAACCATTATGGTCTGAGTGTCTGGACAGATGCCTTCGTAACAGCACACTTCTCCACGGCGTACAACGCCTGCCTTGTAGTGTCTGTCATTGTAGTTGAGCACCTCTGTGACACTAAACGAACTGGTGACGAAACGCGCCGCTTCCCCTAAGAATCTCCTACATCTCGTCTATTAATCCCACCTGGTAAGCATCCTAGACTGACGAGCAGTAACCTGTTAGCTACTGCATTCCTGGATGAATTGTATTTACTTAGATTTCCTCCAGTTATAAACTACTTCTTTTGTGCGTGAGTTATGTTGCCGTGGGATTCTAGGATAATTCTAATGAATATATCAGTCTGGCATCTGCTTTCCCTAAAGATTTACTAGATCGCGTGCCCTACGCCTGTTCTCCCTCTTCTGGAGTATTGCTGTGCGATGTGGTATCCGCATCAGATATGACTGACGGAGGAGAACGAAAAAGCTCAAACAACAAAAGCTCGTTTTGCGTTATCACGAAATAGGGGAGAGAGTCACGGACATGATACACGAATTGTGGTGGCAGTCATTAAAGGCTTTTTTCCGCTGTGGCAGGACCATCTCATCAAATTTCAATCATCAGCTTTTTCGACACAGTGTGAAAATACTTTTTTGGTGTCCAGCTGCAAAGGTAGAAATGAGCATCATAATGTAATACGGGAAATGAGAGTTCACAAGCAAAGATTTAAGGGTTCGTGTTTCCCGTGCGCTGTTCGATAGTGAAACGGTAGAGAAGTCACTTAAAGATGGTTTTACGAACCCTCAGCCAGGCACTTCATCGTGAACTGCAGAATAATCATGCAGAATTAGATGTAAATGTACTGTTCTATGCAAGCGTTCCACTTCATTTTTATGTGGACTGATATTTTTGCTATTTTATGCTTCCTCCTGTTCCTGATCGTTCAATGTCAATTATGCACTCGATCAACGATGGACTTTTCCTTCTATTTCTGCACAATACGTTGCATTCAATTATGCTGAAGGTTAATTACTAGTAGCTATTGATGCGGTCAAAAATGCGCGGAGCATGTGATACGTATACGAGGCAATCAGATACATTTAAATCGCTAACATCTAGTCTCTCTTGTATTATGCGTATCCGTATGTGCACAGGACAACAAATCAATAGACCACTGTTCTCGTTATGAACGAGTACCACTTATATTAAAAACTAACAACGTACATGTATCAGCGTTTTATTAGTCATCAAATGTTTATAAAGAAATCTCTCATAACGTGTATCGAAAAAAATGTGGATTTTACTGTACTGTTGGCACTGATGTCCAAACATCCAGAATATGGTGTCTGTTGGACAACGATAGGGAAGAAATCAGTCGTGATCTACACCGATTCGGAGAAACTACATACATTAGAAAAAGCTTTGCATCACCCCGGTTCCCAGAACTCCTGAAGACAGACGCTGACTGCTGATATTGTATCACAGACACAGTCCCTATGACTGTTCAGAGATATCAGTAAACCCGCCCAAAGACGTAAACTAACATGCATGAGCAGCGCCTATTACACGGAGTGGGTCCTATAGCTCTCCGTTCCACTCATTCCACCATAAAGGACGTACATGGCTCGTGTTGTCTGTAGTTCAACCATCCCTAGACGGTAAATACCGCGGTTCGATTGCATCCTCATTGTTGCTTTGTGCCAAGAAGGGCTCTCAACAAGGGAAGTATCCAGGCATCTCGGAGTGAACCAAAGCGATGCTTTTCGGACATGGAGGAAATACAGAGATACAGGAACTGTATTAGAGGTACCGTTGTGTACAGCAATCTGGACCATTACCTCTGAAGGTCTCGCTGTATGGAAGTACAACATGCAATGTGTGGTTTTCATGAGCAATAAAAAGGGCGGAGATGATGTTTATGTTGATCCCTATTCCAATTTTCTATACAGGTTCCAGAACTTTCGTAACCGAGGTGATGCAAAACTTCTTTTGATGTGTGTACGTAAAACGTGCATCAGGATGGCTAGGTGCTATAGGAAGCCTGTTCGTCTGGTATGCGAGACCAGTGTTAGAAACTCTGTACTCTTGGAAAATATTTCAACTAATAACATCGGAACTGATAAAAATTCATAGTACTCAGAGCCATTTGACCCATTTTTTGATAAAAATTAATTTGTTCATCACTCAATCACAACTAAATTCGTGACCATAAAGTCGCATCTTCAGGTCAAAACCACGTGAACCTTAAATTGTGATTGATCTCCATGAGGGTAAATAATAGTCGTTCCCATTTTCCTGCTTCAAAGTGGCGTATAAAAAGCACACCTGCCATCGATAAAATGACAGAGGCAAGGGGAGTGAGCTAGCCACAGGTGAAACGACCAGGACAAAGGCCCAGTACATGGTGTTTGCTCACTCTACGTATTTTCTATCTCTTCTATAATTCTCATTTGGGGATGCTCCTCCAGCAGGATTGCATGAAATAATTCTGGCCGTTAGGTGTGTTACGCGGAGGTGGAGAGATTGACAACAAGCATTCACAAAACTGACAAAAAAAGATATTACTGTATTGTTAGGTTGTTTGTAGTTCACAGACGTAACCTTAGGGTACTGTCAGCAATACTTGACTGCTACAATGTATTCTTAGCAGACGTTCTACACTATGAGATGAAAAGTATCCGTACACCACCAAAAACATACGTTTTTCATATTAGGTGCACTGTGCTGCCACCTACTCTCAGGTACTATATATCAGCGACCTCAGTAGTCATTAGACGTGAGAGGGCAGAATGGGGTGCTCCGCGGAACTCACGGACTTCGAATGTGGTCAGGTGATTGGGTGTTACTCGTATCATACGATAAGTACGCGAGATTTCCACACTCCTAAACATCCCTAGGTCCACTGTTTCCGATGTGATAGTGAAGCGGAAACGTGAAGCGACAAGTACAGCACAAAAGCGTACAGGCCGAACTCGCTGTTGACTAACAAAGACCGCTGACAGTTGAAGAGTGTCGTAATGTGTAATAGGCAGACATCTATCCAGACCATCACACAGGAATTCCAAACTGCATCAGGATCTACTGCAAGTCCTATGACAGGCGGGAGGTGAGAAAACTTGGATTTCATGGTCGAGCGGCTGCTCATTAGCCACACATCACGCCGGTAAATGACAAAGGTCGCCTCGCTTGGTGTAAGGAGCGTAAACATTGGACGATTGAACAGTGGAAAAACGTTGTGTGGAGCGAGAAATCACGATACACAATGTGGCGACCCGATGGCAGAGAGTGAGTGCGGCGAATGCTCGGCGAATGTGATCTACCAGCGCGTGTAGCGCCAACAGTAAAATTCGGAGGCGGTGGCGTTACGGTGTGGTCGTGTTTTTCATGGAGGGGCTTGCAGCCCTTGTTCTCTTATCTGGCACTATCACATCACAGGCCTACATTGATGTTTTAAGCACCTTTTTGCTTCCCACTGTTGAAGAGCAATTCGTGGATGGCGATTGCATATTTCAACACGATCGACCACCTGTTCATGATGCACGGCCTGTGGCGGAATTGTTACACGACAATAACAGCCCTGTAGTGGACTGGCCTGCACAGAGTTCTGACATGAATCCTATAGAACACCTTTGGGATTGTTTTGGATCACCGACTTCGTGCCAGGCGTCACCGACCGACATAGATACCTCTCCTCAGTGCAGCACTCCGTGAAGTATGGGTTGTCGTAGGCCGCGGTGGCTGAGCAGTTCTAGGCGCTTCAGTCCGGAACCGCGCGACTGCTACGGTTGCCGGTTGGAATCCTGCCTCGGGCATGGATGTGTGTGATGTCCTTAGGTTAGCTAATTTTAAGTAGTTCTAAGTTCTAGGGAACTGGTGACCTCAGATGTTAAGCCCCATAGTGCTCAGAGCCATTTTTTGAATGGGCTGCCATTCCCCTGGAAACCTTCCAGCGCCTGATTGAACGTATGCCTGCGAGAGTGGAAGCTGTCAACAAGGGTAAGGGTGGGCCAACACCATATTGAATTCCAGCATTTCCGATGGAGGGCGCCACGAATTTGTAAGTCATTTTCAGCCAGGTGTCCGGATACTTTTGATCGCATAGTGTAATTCACTTAAAGGCTCTTTGACGCAACAACACAGCAAAGCGCCGCAACGGTAAAGATGCTGCATTCAGCTTCGAGAGGGCGAGATTTCAAATGCAGAGCTGGCCATCCAGATTTAGTTTTTTCATGGTTTTCCTAAATCGGTCAAGGCAAATGCTGGGATGGTTCCTCTGAAGATTGCACGTCCGATGTCCTTCTCCCGCCTTCCTTAATCCGACCTTGTGGTCCATCACGTTCAGTTGCTTTTCTTTTCGACGTAGGCGTAAAGTCTGTAATTACGTGAGGCGAGAGAGCCGTCGTCGTCGGCAGCTGCGGGCGCTGACACAGATCGCGGGCCGGCGCTTCGCGGCCCCGCTGCCCCTCTGCCCCTCCCACGATTAGCGGTCGCCGGCGAAAGCGCCGCAGCGCCACCTGCACGGGTCGCCGCCTCCCATGGTCTGATTCCTTCTTTCTTTCTTCACCTCCAGCAGATGACACTCCTTGCTAGCGATTCGCTAATATTCTCGCGCTGACTCCGCGGGACGACGCCGTAATCTTCTGTTGCAGCGTATAAATCTAATTATCCTGCCGGGAAGATTGCAGTCCGAAACTAATATGGTGCAACGCTCACTGTATAGTTCTCTTATATAAACAGGGTGGTCCATTGATAGTGCATCAAACGAAAAAACTACAAAAAAAGAAACTTGTCTAGCTTGAAGGGGGAAACCAGATGGCGCTATGGTTGGCCCGCTAGATGGCGCGGCCATAGGTCAAACGGATATCAACTGCGTTTTTTTTTTAAATAGGACCCCCCATTTTTATTACATATTCGTGTAGTACGTAAAGAAATACGAATGTTTTAGTTGGACCACTTCTTTCACTTTGTGATAGATGGAGCTGTAATAGTCACAAACATATGGCTCACAATTTTAGACGAACAGTTGGTAACAGGTAGGTTTTTTAAAATAAAATACAGAACGTAGGTCCGTCTGAACATTTTATTTCGATTGTTCCAGTGTGATACATGTACCTTTGTCAACTTATCATTTCTGAGAACGCATGCTGTTGCACCGTGATTACCTGTGAATACCAAATTAATGCAATAAATCCTCAAAATGATGTTCGTTAACCTTAATGAATTTGGCAATATTTTCCAACTAAAACATTCATATTTCTTTACTTACTACACGAATATGTAATAAAAAATGAGGGTTCCTATTTTAAAATCGCAGTTGATATCCGTTTGACCTATGGCAGCGCCATCTAGCGGGCCAACCATAGCGCCATCTAGTTTCCCTCTTGAAGCCAGACAAGTTTTGTTCTTTGTAGTTTTTTCGTTTATTTCGTGAGATATTTGGCCCGGTCACGATCAACGGACCAACGGACCACCCTATATATATATATATATATATATATATATATATATATATATATATATATATATATATATATAGGCTTATTTATCGATTGTCATTTTGTGTTTGTCGCTCACAGTTGCTATTTGAATCTACACATTGTCATTTTGTCATTTCGAGATAGTGAGGGGAACTGTGGACCTTAGAAAATGGAAATCGGAACATTTCCGACATCCTTTTGTTTGAGTTAATTAGAGGGATGACAGCAGCGGAGGCAGCCAGGAACGTTTCCGCCTTGTATAGGGATAATGCTGTTGAACAGAGCACGGCAAAAATGGTTTTCCTGTTTCAAAGATGATCGTTTGACACTAGTGACTCTCCATGTTCAGGGAGAACTTCGGGGTGTGACGAAGATAGTTTAAATGCATTAATCCACAATAATCCACGTCAGCGTACTCGAGAAGTGTCAAACATAGTGACCTGTGATCATTCCAACATCGTGCGACATTTTCATGCAATGGAGAAGGATCAAAAATCGGGTGTGTGGATACCGCACGCTCTAAGCCTAAATCACAAAGATCAGCGGGTGGCCATATGTGCATCTCTGCTTGCTCGTCACCAACTGGCTCGAGAACAACACCGACCATTCCTATCCTGTATCGCTACTGGTGACGATAAATGGTGCCTTTATGACAACATAAGGACTGGTTCAACCCCAACACAACAGCAACTCTCCGTACAAAGACCTTCATGCATCCACAAAAGATAATGTTATGCATCTGATGGAACAGCGACAGTGTGGTGCACTACGAATTGCCTCCCTGAGGCGTGACCATCACTGCTTTTTTCATTTTATTTTATCGAATGGATAGGGCCCCCCGTCGGACAGACCGCTCGCCGGGTGCTGGTCTTTCAATTTGACGCCACTTCGGCGACCTGCAGTCGATGAGGATGAAAGGGTGATGATGAGGACAGCACAACACCCAGTTCCTGGGTGGAGAAAATTCCCCGACCCAACCGGGAATCGAACCCGGGCCCAGAGGATTGACAATCCGTCACGCTGACCATTCAGCGGAGATGTCTTGCGGACGCAGTCCAAGAAAAACGACCAGGGAGATTGCGTGAAATGATGCTGCTCCACCAAACGCCCGCCCGCATTCTGCTAGACTGACAAAAATGTTATACAGGATTTGGTTTTGGATATCATTCCACACACACCTTATTCACCTGATGTTGCGCCCTCAGATTTTCACCTTTTCCGCTCTCTATCGACCAACCTTGAAATAACTTCCTTTCCGGATGAAAATGCGCTTCGATTATGGTTCTACGAGATCATTGCCTGAAAACCACGTGATTTTTGCAGCCGCAGAATCGAAAAGTTTCCGCTGCGTTAGCAGAATGTTGTAAATATATATTATAATATAATAAATTATATATTTCGAACGTCCCTGTTATGAATATCTGTTGTGTTTATTAAACTTATGGAAAAACGCTACGAACTTATGCACCAACCTGATACTTGCCTTACGTATGCACTCTTAGAGGTGACCAATGCATACAATTTCCAATACACTACTGCACTAAAGCCGGTAGCAACACGGAGGGATCCACTAAGCTGTGGCCGCCTGTACCTTACTATGAAGTCTCTATAGCAGATTACTCACTCATAGTCTAACTTGTCAATTATAATCACAGTACGCAGCGTCAGTGCAAGACATAGCTTCAAATGGCAAATTATTCCAGTTCTTATCAAGAATGGAGAATCCATTTCTCTTTATTGGTAGAATCAACAGAACAAATAGCTCACCCTAGGCCACAGCTTCCGTGCTTTGGATAAGCTGAAGTACAGAAGTGCCAAGAGCTACAAGTAAGTTCGTAAAGTGCTGATGGTAAATGTCACTGTGCTGAAAAAGAGACGGAGGATCATTTACCCACACCGAAATGAAGGATTGTTGAACTGAAGGCTTGTCCCTGACAAAACAATGATGCAATTCAAGTCGCGAAAAACAGAAGAATCATTTAGTTTACTATTGTATTGGGAAAGTAAGTAGTAACCACTGAAGAGTCAACAGCGTTCATAACGAATTCTCATCCTGCAACCTATGACATCGAAACGCACGCTCCACGAACGACGAATAATTGAGACCGCGCTTATGGATAAATGTGAGCGTAGGCTTCCACGGCCGTTGTTACTGTCAATAAAATTCTTACTGACGGCATTGTCAATATGCAGGGTGATTCTTTTTAACGTTTAAAAACACGGAAGCGACGTAGATGACGCTGAGACAAGTAGTTAAATATAAGATTCATGGGGTCGCAAATTTCGGGAAATACCCAAATATGGGTGGGAAATGTTGAACATCTGACGTCACTAAATGGCGTACCTCGCCGCGCATGCATCGGTTGGGCTTGTGCGTAAAGGCTGATTGAGTGATGCAGCCGGCCGTGGTGACCGAGAGGTTCTAGGCGCTTCAGTTCGGAACCGCGTTGCTGCTACGGTCGCAGGTTCGAATCCTGTTTCGGGCATGGATGTGTGTGATGTCCTTAGATTAGTTAGGTTTAAGTAGTTCTAAGTCTAGGGGACTGATGACCTGTGATGTTGAGTCCCATAGCGCTTAGAGTCATTTGAACCGTTTGAGCGATGCAATACTTTCATTCGACCAAACGGTGCAAATTTCTAACACCTTTTGTAAATGTGACCTGTCGTAAACGTAGAAGTTACAAAATTATTGTCCTCGCTGTAACCAAGTAAAAGCTATGATTATTTTGTGTTTCCTTTCTCTTGTCTCTTCGATTTTTATTTTCAGTCATTACTTAGTAAAGGAAACGTTGGTCATTTACTGCTAACGACGCAATTCAGAAGCTTATCTGAGGCAATACGGTAGATTTATGCTGTACTGCACTTTGCAATAAAACAGCGGATTTCACGAGACCGGTAAATATAGTAATATATCTTACCTCACTGTAAACACATAACTGTCTAACACAATGATGAAAAAATTGCCTCCCAGACGCAAGACTCGAGCCCTGAATCCCAACACGCCGACGGGAATGCTTGGGTTGGAGTGACCGGCTGCGACAGACCGATGAGCTCAACCGCTGCACGGACGGCGATGTACGTCATGTGATGACGTCACACGTTCAACATATGTCATCCACTTTTGGGGTATTTCCCTACATCTTCGGCCCCAAACGTCTTATATTACTTGCCTCAGCGTCATCTAAGTCGCTTCACGGGGCTTCAAACGTTAGTAAGAACCACCCTGTACAAAAATATTCCAGGGTACGCGACCGCATTGTAACCATTAGTACGCGAAAGACCCTGAGGAAGACGATTTGCAACAGTGGTCGAAACGTCAGAGAATTTTTTATATTGACAATGTAGTTACATACCATGGAAAATTTTATTGGCGGGCTCATATGGATAGTTTCGTTAGTTATTTCGAGACCTCCAGATACTGATATGGCAGTTAATTCTATATATGCTTCAACCACAAAAGACTCACTTTATCTAAACAAGGGATGATGTTACGTCGTTAACGCTATGTGCTGCCGATAGCTAAGGCTTTGTACAGTTCATTCCTTAGTGCCTTCAATATAGACCTATGCAGTTGAGGTTTGCAGTGATTTACACAAACACTTCACGTTTGATTCTCCACCAGTGACCATCGACGTGGTTCTCATTGTCTGGGTGCCACATTTCCACACCTATGCTAAGTGTCTACTCCAATTCCGAAATTAATCTGGACAGAAAACGGCCATGGCGTCGTTCAAATGGCTCTAAGCACTATGGGACTTAACATCTGAGGTCATCAGTCCCCTAGACTTAGAACTACTTTAACCTAAGTAGCCTAAGGACATCACACATATCCATGCCCAAAGCAGGTTTAGAACCTGCGACCGTAGCAGCAGTGCGGTTCCGGACTAAAGCGCCTAGAACCTCTCGGCCACAGCGGTCGGCTGCCAAGGCGTGCCATCAAACTAATCGCAGGTCTACACTGTTCAGTAACATTTCTGTCAGTACATGCCAAAAGCCTGAATAACTACCTTTTGCAGCCTGGACCACAGCGAGCAGTGCAGGAAGAGAGTCAGTGAGCTTCTAAAGGGTGCTGACAGGGATTTGGAACCTTCAGCTGCCGCGAATACTTCCGGGTTGTATGGCCGTGGTCCATGGAACTCTTCTATCCCTGGCGTTGCGTCCAAAGCTACGCTGGACATCTTCGGAGGTGCTCCCGGTTGTGCTGAGTCGGCAAGACGCCAGAGATAGAAGAGTTCCATGGACCACGGCCATACAACCCGGAAGAATTCTCTGCAGCTGAAACATCCGGTCGTGAAACCTTTCATTGTATTGATGTGGAACCATGCCGACTCCAGTTCCGTGGCGCTAGGTTTCACGGTTGAGAATCCACGGCGCGAACAGCCAGATAGAGGTGGTCCCACAGATTCCTTGAATTTAAGTCCGGGGAGTCTGTTAGCCAAGGGAGTACGGTAAACTCATCCTGAAGCCCTTCGAACCACGCACGTACTATATGAGATGTGTGACACTTTGCATTGTCCTGCTGGTAAACACCATCGTGCCGAGGAAAATAAACTGTAGGTAGGTCTGAACTTGGTCCTCAAGTATCCATTGTGCCTTCCAGGATGAGATTACCCACGGAATGCCCTCCGGCTGGGAAAGGCCACCTGCCGCCACTCAACTGGCGTCCAGGTGCGCTACTGGCATGCAAATTCCAGCCTTTTTCCCCTTTTGAACAACGATCGTCATGGGTGCATGAACCACGAGTCTGTTACGGAGGCCCATACGCAGCAACGTTCACTGAACAGTCGTTCAGAAGACACTGTGAAACACGTATGTAACGCAGCAGCGATGGCGAGGCATTGTAGCATCTGTGACCAGAGAGTATGCGCTTGACCGCGCGAGTGTTGCGAGCGGTTCTCAGTCAGTCGTTGCGAGTCTGTCAGTTCAGTCGTTGCGAGTCTGTAGCTCTGTCTAGTTGAGAGCAGTACTCAGTCTGTAGTCGTCATGCAGAGCGGTCGGTCAGTAGTAGCAGCCCAGTGCGGTTGTGTGATGTAGGCGGTCGGCAACAAGTTGAGGAATAAGGTATACTGTTAATTAATATAATCATTAGATAATGAAAAATTTTATTTATTGTAATTATTCTCCAACAAGTCTCCCAATAATAATTTTTTATTTCAAAAGCATTTTCTCAAAAGTTTAATTTTTTTGAACTAAAGATCTCGTTGCACTTCCCATTTCATTCCACTTCTTTTTGAAGAAAAATTTCACTAGAATTACAAAAAAAAGGAGAATATTATTATTTGCAATGTACTTCCTCCAAGTGGTGCGCAACAACAAGAGCAGATATGTGACATCCATTTATTCTGAGGTAAGACTTTAATTCTGATTGTTTTTACACAGGGCCCAAAGACCGATATTTCGGTTTAATTAAATTTTCTTATCACTGAATGGACTTTAATTTTTCATGAGGAATTTATATTTGAGTCAGATTGCGAATTTCACATTTTTGTTGCCATTTTCAATACCTCTCATTGTGGGCGAGGTTACAATTAGCGCAATGTCCATTAGCATTCATAATTAAATATTGTCGTGTTTCTTTCTTTCAAATTTTTGTGGGGAGGTTACACTTGGCCCCCATTTCTATTAAGTATTGCTATATTTTCTTATATAAAAATTGAGGTGGGGAGGTTACACTCGGCTCCCATTTGTATTAAGTATTGTCACTTACATTTTCTTAAAAAATTACGGTGGGGAGGTTACACTTGGCGACACCCAGTCCAGGATCGTATTTCGTTGAGAGTCTTTTGAGCGACAGTCAGATATCTGCTCTTATTTGCTTAGATAATTAGGATTTGGCGCAACGCTTTTAATAATATTGTGACTTTCTTTCTACAGGTCAACGGCAATTTGCTGCTTTGTTGTATTTGTGTGTTGCTTTTGCATTGTGCTTATTTGTTTTGTGAATAATTTTGACTATTGTAAAAATGCCGCGAAAGACTGTGAATAGTGTATCGCGAAGTATTGTGAATGAAATTACCGACTTAAACAACGTGACCGATAGTAATTGTGATACGCAACGTAATGATGACAATCCTGCGTTCACTAACAATCAGTGCATTCCAACCACTAATGATGACTTTCACCTTAATGATGAACAAACGAACTCAATTGTCTCGTCTGTTAACTTGACGACAATTGATGACGCAGAATGCTCTATGGTAATGAGCGCTGTAGAGCTTAACACACCCGATTCGGAAAACTCAAGTAATGTACAGACAAATCTGTCTAATGAAAATGAACAGATCACACAAAGTAGGGCGGATTTATTTAATTCCGGAACAGTGTCTGACAATGTACATCCGACTGACAAACCTTTTTCGAAATTACAGAATGACCAAATGGTCACGGAAAGCGAGAGAGTTCTAGATCCACCACTAAACAGCACAGAGAATATAAACGCTAATTTTGACTTGGTACGAATTATGACAAGATTGCTACAACAACAGAGTGAAGATATCAAACAACAATTTAGTGAACAGGACAAAAAATTTAATAAAAATGACGAAAATTTCAAACACTTAAATGAAAAACTTGACAATAATGACAAAAAACAAGACAAACTTAGTGAACAGGTCCGACAACAGAGTGAAAATTTCAAACAACTTAGGGAACAGAACAGACAGCTTAGTGAACAAATTAGAGACGTTGCCGCGCAGTGCCATGACACTAAGGAACAGTTGCGCGTGGAAATTGAGGCTTGTTCACGAAAAAATAGCGAAGAAATAAAGTCTGTTGCACAAGAATTAAGGGAAATGCAAACAGCCGCAACAGATACACTCAGAGACGAAATTAGCGGAGTCGCTAAACAGTGCTCTGAAAAAGCTACACAATTACGGGACGAGTTTAGATCAATGACGGTAGAACTTTCGCGCACTATGGACGCAAAGATAGACACGAAATTCGAACAGCAGAACACTCAGATTAACGAGCGCTTTAATCAGCACATACAGAACAGTGATACGCGTTTCCGCAGATTTATTCAGGATCAAAACAAAGTAAAACGACAAGTCATGGAAACAATCACTGCACAAAGACAAGAGGACAAACGTAAAATATTCGCGAAAGCGAAGACGTATGTAGACAATAATATTACCACAGTGTCCGACAAAATTAATACCATAGAACAATTGAACGCGGAATTACGGGATGAAATTTCTGACCTTAAATCAAAAACAGATACACACACAGTAAATATTCAAACAGTGACAGATAGATTCGAACAGTTAGATCTAACACAGGATTGTGATGTCATCAAAGCTGATGTTAAAAAACTGAGCGAAACTACGCGGAAGTTGCAAAAACAGATTAATGCGTCTGATTCTAAAACCGATGATCAGGTTAAGATATTGACTGAAAAATGTGATGAATTGGCCAGTCGTATTGATGTTATCGAAAATGCTAATGACAATAAATCAGACGATACTGCACCGGTTTCATTTATCCAAACGCCTGAATTTCAAAATTTACAGCAGACAGTTAATGAGATCGATTCATCTAACAACACGTTACGTAGGAAGTTATCAAATTTACAACAAGAAGTAACAGAAATGAAAAACACTTCTGTTAATAATACACAACAGACGCCACTTTATGAACATGTGTCAGAGTCACGCAGCGTGTATAATGTGAACAATTTACAGCAACTACGCGACTTAAAATCCGAAAAGCCACGCGACATAAAATCTGAAAAGCTACGCAACTTGAAATCCGAAATCACACAGACAAACAGACTTTCACACAAACCTGAACGTATTATCAAACTAAGTGACGAGAACGTAGATTTCGAGCAATTTGCATTTGTAAGAAAATGTAAGGAATTTAATAATGGGAGAACACAGATACACGCTTTGCACTGTATACGACAATTTATATTTGTACATTCACCGCTACTACCTGTAATGCAGAAACTAGCTTTGAACCAGATGCGACAATTTATTTTTGTATTTACAACAGCATTGCCTGTAATGAAGAAATTTGAATTAGCACGAATACAACAATTTGCCTTTGAAATTTTACCGCTATTGCCTGTAACACAAAAGCTAAAATTTATTTGCAGTGCGTAATAGACCTCAGGGGATTCATTACGCTTTAATGAATATGTGCCGTAGCGAGCATAGGGCCCCGAGCTGTAGTAGTGCTATTTCATCTTTAGTTTTCTGCACTGCTGCCTTTTCTTCTACTATCCTTTATATCTATCAAAACTGCTCTTTAACTATTGCTCTACCTAGTATTAAGAATATGTAATGAAAACCCGATAAGACAAATTTTTACCGAATGTGACAATTTTCATTAGGCACTCCAGAATCACGAGAACTTAAATAACAGATAAAATCATAATCATCAGTATGTGTAAAATTAACAGCAAACGCATTTTTTGGTAACAATAGATGTTTTTCACCACAATAGCATGAAAGTCAGCCGCTTAGCATACCTAACCAACAATGCAGTCTACAAGGTCAACCAAACTTTAATGTTTCGCCGCGTGCATGTATAGTCTCAGCGCCAACAAATAGTAACGCATGGCAGCAAAGAAATAACCACGTACAAACAACACACTATTTCAACTAGCATCGCTATGCGCCGTATAGAAATTACTATCATGACAGACGTAAAAATGATGAGCACAATTTTCAGCGTACATTTAATAACAGTCGATCTTTTCAGCAGCAAGAACATTAGCAACAACAAATAATCATGAATGGAACAGACAATAGGTGTCATCCATAGCGTAACACGTCAGTAAGAAATAACAGAACAGTTCATATAGTGGATATGCCACAGCATCCTCCCGTAAATAACAGGACGAATGATAGAATTTAACCAGATACAGCACAGATTGCATACTACAGTAACGCAAACATTACTTTTGACACGCAGAATTTTGTTCACGAGAATGTTATTTGAAACATGCTTTATTGAATGCTCTACTTTTATCGCATCCAGATCTTACTAGAAATTTTTCCATTGCTACCGACAGTTCCAACACCGCTTTAGGCGTACACATTTTCCAGGAAATAGAAGAAGATGGTTCTACAGTAATTAAAAACATCGCATTTGCAAGTCGCATTTTGTCACCTGCTGAACGAAATTATTCCGTCACAGAACTTGAAACATTATGTGTTGTATGGGCTTTCACGAGATTTAGGCATTTTCTTTATGGCAGACATACCACCGTTTACACAGACCATAGAGCAATACAATTTTTGCTTTCAGCTAAATTCACTCACGACAGGTTAAGCAGATGGAAACTATATTTACAGGAATTTAATTTTACAATAGTTCACATTCCCGGTACGCAAAATGTTATAGCAGACGCACTATCGCGTTCTCTCAGCAACAATCAGCAAGACGTAGCAACCCACTTCTGCAAAGCAAATTTCAGTGTCATGTACATTCAGCAAGTTGCATTTGAAAATTTTATTTCATCGTCATTACAGGACATAGCACAAGAACAAAATAAGGACAATGTGTGGAAAGAAATTAAACACCTTTGGCAAGATAGGAAAAATGTTACGATTAGAAACCACTACACTGTACGCAATGACATTCTGTTTCGCCGCTCTCATCCTGACAGCAACATTTGGTTATTATGCATTCCTGACGAACTGGTTAACAAATTAATTTGGTACACTCATTTAAGTTACGCACATTACGGAGCACGAAAATGTTTTCTTATACTGAGACAGAACTGTTATTTTGCCAACATGGAGAAACGTATACGACGAGTTTTAGCGTCTTGTAAAATTTGCCAGAAAGCTAAATCAGATACCACTTCACATATTCCTCCTTTATATCCCATTATACCTGTGAAATTAAGACACATGGCCGCAGTAGATATTTTTGGTCCGATTCCGAGAACTAACAGAGGTTTTTGCTACATTTTTGTCGCTGTTGAGCTCACTTCAAAATTTGTTACTTTCACTCCGTTACGCAAAGCTACTGCTAAAACTGTTTCGAAAGCATTTGTGAAACATTTTCTATTTCATGTAGGGCATGTAATGAAAGTAATTTCTGATAATGGATCTCAATTTCGTAGTAGTGTATGGACACGCATGTTACGAGCTAGAAACATTTCTCCGATCTATATATCCAAGTACCACGCTTCTTCGAACCCTTGTGAAAGATTAATGAAGGAAATTGGTAAGCTGTGCAGAATATACTGCCACAAAAGACATATTGATTGGGATACACACATACTCTCATTCCAAGATGTAATTAATTCCATTCCAAATGAATCCACTATGCTATCTCCGACTGTTATACTGAAAAACGTTGAACCACCGAACAAAATTAAAGAATTAATAGAATTCCCCAAAAATCGTCGCCTACGACACCACGAAATAATTGACATTGCGCTGAACAACATCAAACGTGCCGCAGAGCGCCGGAGAAGACAGCAAAAACAGGTTTGTACACGCCGCGACTTTCACGTTGGACAGAAGATATTAGTACGTACACACTATTTATCCAGCAAATTAAAAGGTAAGTGCAGTAAATTTGAACTTCTATACGCAGGTCCGTATCGGATTCGCAGTATCCCTCACCCCAATGTTGTACACGTCGAAACTTTGAGAACCAGAAAATCGAAAGGCAATCACCATATCTCAAACATTAAACCGTTTATTGAGTGAAACCACTGTATGATTCAACACACTATGATGCCATTTACTAATGCAATTAATTCACCTGACTAATTATTGATGATTATCGTATTTTTTTTTTCTTGGCAAGTGCCCGGCAAGGTAAGGTTAGCAGGTCGCTTTTCTTGTCGTCACACATCAGACCATGCATATTTTTCCAGATGAATTTACACATTTACGACTATTTCTGCAATTATATTTATGTGACTACTTATTGATGATTATCGTATTTTTTTTTCTTGGCAAGTGCCCGGCAAGGTAAGGTTAGCAGGTCGCTCTTCTTGTCGTTACACATCAGACCGTGCACATTTTCCATTTTTTTTGTGTATATGACTGTACTCCAGTTTTGTTTGTATGCACTATGAAATAGTTAAGATATAACACACACCAGTCGACTTTGACATTTTTTTTGCCTTATGACATCTCAACATCGTGACTGTTTCACATTTTTTTTTTTGCTACTGCATTGTATTATTCTGTGTACATTTTTTCGCATCCGAACACTGTCAATGTCTTGGACATATTACGTTTTCTGTCATGTTATGCTGTATGGTTAATTGTGTCACCATAAACCAGTCATTATTTAGTGGGTATAGGATTTAAATGCAAGACATTAATCTTTGTTCATCAATTTCAGAAAGGAATGATGATTCTAAGAAATAAATTTAACATAAATGGGAATTTCACCTACGGAATAAACGAAAGGAGATGCAATAACTTTATGAGGAAGAGTAAATGGATCAGGATTAACAAACATTAACAAGAATATACTATACTCATCACAGAATAGCAGTCTTAACTAATTTTTTCTTTCAGAATACAAGGTGATTGATGCAGGCTGTCAGACTGAACTACACATCTTAGTTTTAGTGATGAAATATGCTAGAGATAAGGAATAGTTATGTAATGAGTAATGAAGTGATTTTTTGCAGATGATAATGAATACTGATGAATAATGATGAAGGATATGATGTTATGAATAATGAAGTTTTTCTTTACAGGTGATGATAATAGTGAAGTTATGATAATATGAATAATGAATAATGAAGTTTTTTCTTTACAGATGAGGATAATGTTGAAGTTATGTATTTATGCTACGTAGTTATTTAAGTATTTGCTGCAGTTTGCTTTGACAGCAGGTGTTACATTGCATAGTAGGATGACGGAAAGTTTTGGAAAGGACAGCTATGGAACATATTTTATACACATTTCACTACTTGTTAATTCGAAGTTCACTACTTTTCAGCATAGTGTGCGTTTCTTCTTTCAGGTCAATAATCCGTTTTTGTATTTTTTCCAGGAGAAGTTTTTCATGACACTTACTAAACCTGTTACTTATTATACCTGTTCTAGTACTTGCATTTTTATATTTTTTACCCATTTGTGTTTATCATTTATAAATGTGATCACATGTACTGCCTTGTTACATAATCTTGCTACAGCTGACTCATGACGAATGACGTTACCTATCCTCATTTGCAGCAATAGGTCAAAAGCAAAAAGTATTATGCCTCAGCAATTAATTATCGATCCCAACGCAATGCATTGCTACCAAAAAAATGTATTACCAGTCCCACATAATGTCACTAGTTTATGATAATTCTGAATAATACTGATCAACTCTGAATAGCATGTCACTCGAGTAATGACCTCTTAATGAGACTATATTCAAAATAATGCTTTGTCACTAGCTAATAACTGCCACTGTTTATTGTAATGCCTGTGATTACTAATGATTTGACTGTAATTAACTGATTTTTAATAATGACTTTGTAATGATCTGAATAATACTGAATGATGAGCTATGTTTTATTCTATTCAATACTTGATGGCCACTGAGTGCCAATAATTAATGTCAATCAACGAAATTGTTATTAATTATGCCATTAATTAACTCTTGTTTTCAATGTTGATACTTTGTTGGAAATGAATGTGACTGTTTCATAATGCTTTGTAATTAGGAAAAGACTAATGATTCTTAATAGATTGGAATGACACATAATTAATTAACTATGGTACTGTTTAATAATGCTTTGTAATTAATTAAGGCTAATAATTCTTAGTATATTGAAATGACAAATGATTAATTAATTAACTGTAATTAGACAAATGATTAATTAACGACAAATGATTAATTAACTGTAATTAGACAAATGATTAATTAAAGACAAATGATTAATTAACTGTAATTAGGAGAAGGTTAATGATTCTTAATTATACTCTGTAACTGAAAAGAATGTGATTATTTCATAATATTTTGTAACCAGGAAAAGAAGGCTACTGATTCTATGTAAAACAATTAATGAACATTTTTCTGTAATACTACATACTTGGTACAGAAATGTTCAATAACTGGGCTATGAATGCCACGAACTATCAATGAAGACTGTAATTGTCAATATTATGTGACTTGATGTCCTTCACCTCATAAGCTGACTACCCTGAATTACTGCAATGTCCATTTGTCCTGTTTATCCCAGTGATCATGGAGCACTATATTTGGTTTTGCACTAATTCTACGTTGGTGTGCCTTGTAAGAGTGTGGTGTTGACACGACATGCTGTCCACCACCATGAGCGATGAAGACATTATTATGGTCCCACTGTTTGGTGTACCTAATGTACTGCCAAAACGAAAACATGGAACATTACTACGACAGTTCAGTGTCTTGGCTACACTGATAAATTCTGATGGGAAAAGAACTTCAAGTTGTGTCACTTGGTGTTGTACTACTGTGGAAAGATATGGACTTTCAGAGCAGCTGTGTGCAATCTAAAGTGCTACAACCATGATGCAATCCTTCCCTTTCCTATCCTGATTCTTGTCACATAAAGAAAAAAATTTTTTTTGGTAACATCATTTATGTTCATAGGTTATACATTTTTCGATTCGCTAAGCTCCAGTGTGAGTACACTTATGTCACTGGTCGACATGATGTTTGCCATTATGTTTATTTGTTGTGAAAATACTAAAGATATTTTTCAGTGCATGTGCACTTTGGACATGAATTTTTTTTTTTGCCATTATGTTTATTTGTTGTGAAAATACTAAAGATATTTTTCAGTGCATGTGCACTTTGGACATGAATTTTTTTTTTTGCCATTATGTTTATTTGTTGTGAAAATACTAAAGACATTTTTCAGTGCATGTGCACTTTGGACATGAATTTTTTTTTGCCATTATGTTTATTTGTTGTGAAAATACTAAAGACATTTTTCAGTGCATGTGCACTTTGGACATGAATTTTTTTTTTTTGCCATTATGTTTATTTGTTGTGAAAATGCTAAAGACATTTTTCAGTGCATGTACACTTGTCAACATAATATTTTTTGCCAGTCTGTTTATTTGTTCTGAATATGCTAAAGAATTTTTTCAGTGCCTGTGCACTTTGTTATCTGTCAAATAATTTGTATATACTTTTCTGATTTGCTACTATGTTTTGTACTCACATTTTGTCTTTGTCTGATATATTTTGTACTTAGTGCGTGTGCACAACATTTACTTTATGTACTACATCTAATTATTCTTGCCAGTCTGTTTATTTGTTCTGCATATGCTAAAGAATTTTTTCAGTGCCTGTGCACTTTATCTGTCAAAAAGTTTGTATATACTTTTTTCTGATTTGCTACTATGTTTACTATTCACATTTTGTCCTTGTCTGATATATTTTGTACTTAGTGCGTGTGCACAACATTTAAATATTCTGTAAGTTGTAGGATTTTGTTAATTAAAGAAAAATTTTGCCGCGCTTGGCAAGTCCAAATGACTCACCATCGCTGCCAAATTTTTGCCCCCCGAGTGGAGGGTTATGAAACACGTATGTAACGCAGCAGCGATGGCGAGGCATTGTAGCATCTGTGACCAGAGAGTATGCGCTTGACCGCGCGAGTGTTGCGAGCGGTTCTCAGTCAGTCGTTGCGAGTCTGTCAGTTCAGTCGTTGCGAGTCTGTAGCTCTGTCTAGTTGAGAGCAGTACTCAGTCTGTAGTCGTCATGCAGAGCGGTCGGTCAGTAGTAGCAGCCCAGTGCGGTTGTGTGATGTAGGCGGTCGGCAACAATGGTCAAGTTGAGGAATAAGGTATACTGTTAATTAATATAATCATTAGATAATGAAAAATTTTATTTATTGTAATTATTCTCCAACAAGTCTCCCAATAATAATTTTTTATTTCAAAAGCATTTTCTCAAAAGTTTAATTTTTTTGAACTAAAGATCTCGTTGCACTTCCCATTTCATTCCACTTCTTTTTGAAGAAAAATTTCACTAGAATTACAAAAAAAAGGAGAATATTATTATTTGCAATGTACTTCCTCCAAGTGGTGCGCAACAACAAGAGCAGATATGTGACATCCATTTATTCTGAGGTAAGACTTTAATTCTGATTGTTTTTACACAGGGCCCAAAGACCGATATTTCGGTTTAATTAAATTTTCTTATCACTGAATGGACTTTAATTTTTCATGAGGAATTTATATTTGAGTCAGATTGCGAATTTCACATTTTTGTTGCCATTTTCAATACCTCTCATTGTGGGCGAGGTTACAATTAGCGCAATGTCCATTAGCATTCATAATTAAATATTGTCGTGTTTCTTTCTTTCAAATTTTTGTGGGGAGGTTACACTTGGCCCCCATTTCTATTAAGTATTGCTATATTTTCTTATATAAAAATTGAGGTGGGGAGGTTACACTCGGCTCCCATTTGTATTAAGTATTGTCACTTACATTTTCTTAAAAAATTACGGTGGGGAGGTTACAACTGTTAGTAGCCCACTGGTTGATCTGTGCAGTCAGTTGTTCACCAGTTGCTCGACTGGCCCACATCTGCACAACTGTCGCTCAGTCCTGTTATCTAACGTCCATGGTGCACCACAGCTATCTCGGCGCCAGTTTTGGATAGTGCCATTTTGTCATGCATGGTATACTTCATCCAAGGGGGCGCGTGAGCAGTTCACGCACAGCCGTTTCGAAAATGCTACCACCCTTGACCCGAACGCCAGTGAGTATGCCCTTTTGGACGTCAGATAAATCGCTCCGTTTCTGCATTACAACAACGATTCCGTTGTTTTCTGCGTCCGCTTCTTCCCCGACGCGCTTTATGTACCCTTTACTGTCTGTCCTGCCACCTGCCGTCCTGACGTCGAACATAGGCAGTGGTCACATTATGTGATTGGAATTCGAAACCACATATTACTCTTTTATTTTTGCAGATTTCGTGCATGTTTGGACATATGATAGTGCACGGATGCATGCATATTTTGAGATTTGATAGGGTGAAGAAATTTGGGCTCTGCTGATTTATGAAAAAAATACTTCCATATTAATACCCTTTCTCTGCAACCAGGAACATATCTTTCCATAGAGCAATCATAAAATAAATACTGAGCTGGTGCGCTGCTGGCGCCAGTCTCCATCGATTGTCATCCCGATCGTTGTGAATCGATTTTCGATGCCTGCTTGTCTTCGCATCTTTGGCGGATGACTATTTAACCGCGGCGCGCTCGCTCTGCTGGGGCCTGAGTTCGGGTATCAGCTGCGTGAGTGACAGTGACGTGTGGCGAGTGGCAGAGTTGGTACGACGGAGGAGCGTGGGCAGCTGCTGAGGGCGTGTTTAGCCGTTGGAATGCAGATGCGCTGCCGACGGTGAGTGGGATTTCCTTGAGATATGGACAGATTTTCTTCGCGTCTGTTAAATGTTACTCAAGTTATTTGTCACTGTATTTGGTCTGGCCGCCTGATAAATTGACGGCATTTAAGGAAGTGCACAACAAATAGGCATGAAGCCGTGCTTAATGCGTAGCTAGAGGTCATTCCAAGTAGTGCGTAAGTCTGTGCCTGCCATTCGAGAGCGGGCCGAAATAATTTTCCCTATTTCCTTTTTCTATGTTATTATTCTGTTCGTTCCAGAGAATTGGCTAATCAAATTTTAAGAGCCGTTACTGGGCAAGTGGTCACGTAGGTTAGTTCTGCTTGTGCCGTGTATAATTAAAGCTTTATTTATAACCAGTTGGGCAGATATGTTTTGTGTATCTGATGCGCCAGAATGGTGTCTGCCTCTGATGTGTTTATGTTTCAGATAATTGGCAGTGGTCGACGCGAGCAAACTCCGATCGGGGCATCATGATGGAAGAGGGAAATTTAAGGACCTGGATCGGTGTCTATGGTTACTTTGTGTGTGTCCTGTAATTCCATCTTTCCGGTGGAGCGTTGTGATTTTCCGGAAGCTTAATTGTAGCTCAAAGTTGAGTATAGTTCTACTTCTCCTTCTGGTCCGTGAATCTCCTGTATCTGTTAGAACCTTTCGATCTGCTCGCGTCCATCACTAATTTTCAACGTAAAATTGAAACGGTCCCATTTTAAGACTATTTAATATGCTATTATTATATTCTGGGGATGAAATGTATGTGAACTTCGTACCTGTAAGTAATACTAAAGAGAAGCCTAGTTGAGTGTATTATTCTGATACTTTTAATTTGTTGCAAATGCTTAGGATCAGTCAATGGAAGATGTCTTAGTTGTTGGAAGTAGTTTTAGAATTTGATATGAGTTATGTAAAAGCCAGTTTCTATGTAAGTCATGAAGCATGTTTAAAAGGTCTGTGTGATTCAATTATATCAGTTAAATTTGATTAACTGTGGTTTTATGAACATTGTTTTAATTAGTGAAAATCGGTCGAGTAAACTTTGAAAGATCTGTGTCTATCAAACTTGAATGCATTAATGTTTTAATGTGAGTCCTGCTGATGGTTCAGCAGGGCAGGTCCTTTTGTTATAATCATTCTTACTGTTAATTTCATTAAGAGCATGTGTTTGTAGTAAAGAAGTGTATGGCAACTACAAACTGGTTATGTGTTTAATTTCGATGTGTCGAAAGGAATAACACATCAAACACTTTTGGTTTATCTAAATGAAAGAAAAATTGTGATTTCTGCTATTGCAAATTCGATGCCAAATAATTTATATTAGGTGCGTACAGTGTAAATTTTAGCAGAATTCAAGCTGAACTCGAGTCATCTGACTGTTTCTTAGCGAGTCTTTAACGTTATTCATTTGAGAAAATAATGACTCAGACATAGGTAGATGAAAATATTGCCAAGATAGCGAACGCCAACTTCTTTAGACAGCTATTTATGTTCACAATTGAATTCCATGTTTCCACAATTTAAATGTTGGCATTTTTGCTCATATTGTCAACAATAACGATAACTACCATTATTTCTAGTAAAATATGTGAGCATCTTACTACTGGTGAGCAAGCGGTTAATAGTTCATATCTGTTTATGAATGGATAAGGGCGACAGTGGGTGCCGAGTTCGTTTCCTTGGCATAAAATGAATGTATCGTTATTACGTATTGATAAATCTCGCTACTGGTGAATTCGATATTTAACATTTGACTTTACTTAGCTACCCATCCGATAACGTGCTGGGTACAAAACCCTGTCACAAAATTTTACATCACACCACTGCAATTTTCAACACGTGCTAACGTGGTTACTTGTGAAAGAAAGTATATTAAACGTCTTTAGTAGTTAGTTAACAGGGAGATAAGGGTCTTGATTTAGCACAAAAAATTTCGTCATTTAGCTTCAAGTTCAGGTGTGCTAACTGATAGCTTACAAATCAATCGTTTGACAAATACTTGAAAGCCACTCATCATTCTAAAAGCCAAACAAGAGCAATACCGTTAGTTACATGGTTATTTAGTAAGCACGAAAACTTCAGAAAGATGCTTAGTAACTTTTAGTTGCAGACGTTGCAACAGAGGGATCCCACATGGCGGTAAGCACAACTGTATAATACCGAGAACTTACAACACATGAATAGTCAGCTAATATATGGATTCCTTCTACTTACATCACGCGGAAAGACCTTGGGGATAAAATTAGACAGATTCTTGCGCACACAGAGGTTTACAAGCAATCGTTCTTCCTACAAAATTTTCGCGCTTGGAGTAAAGAAGTGGGGAAATGGTAGTGCTATATATAGTGCCCTGTATCGCAAACCTTAATGTGGCTGTGAAGTATAGATGTAGATGAAATTATGTGTTATTCGCAGTTTATGAAATGTCTTTGTTGATGTTCGCATTTTGTAATCAGTGTCATGTTGTTGTTTCTTCCGTTTTATCATGTGTTAGCACTAGTGCCAAAGAAATCCTACGTAATAAAAATGATTTTCACGTATTTCATAGCAAAAAGAATATTATTTACTCATTCTGTTAGCGGAGTCAGGTGATACTGCAGACCTAATCGCTTCTGGAGAATAATACATTTAGTTTGCTGTTCTTGTAAGACATAATAACCAAAATTGCTACGACAGCTACTTAAAAGGAGGGAGATATTTATATCTGATGTTCAAGTTGCAATCGGTAGCTAATTGGCCTTTACGTTTGTTGATTCAGGTCCCCGTCAAAGTGGTAGGAACCGGTGCTAGCGCCAACGCAGGCCGTGCCACGTCTGTGGTGCGCGAGCTTGTCCTATGGTTACAAGCTGAAGAGATATTTCGCGTTAGCAGATGTCTTCTGCCTGCCACCAGTTGCATGGAGAATTGGCAACATTGCAATATACATTTGGCAGCAATGTGGCCTTCGCATTACTTCCTGGACTGGTGCAAAAGGTTCCTTCTAAATTCACTCACTAATGTCTTATTCTCATTAATTATACTGAACGATTCTCCCTTAGAGGATGATACAGAAGGTATCAAATGAATAATTTTAATTCCAGGAAGCTCGTTTCAACAGAAACTGCAGCTGGTTTCGCTATTTACGTAGCTGTTTAGCTGACGAATCTACGATTGAGGCGACGAGGAGGCGACGTTTGTTGCATATAGCGTACGGGTAAAGTGTTTGGAAATGAAACCGCAAACTGCGCTTGCTGTCGGTTCAAATACTGTTGGCGACAATAATTCTCTAGTCCGTGGATGTATAGACACAACATTTACAGAATTGCACACACGTTAATCCCTTTTCTCTGCTTCTGTCAATAATATTGACTTAAGTGTGGCACTGAATGATTTTTTTAACTTTCTCTTGCTAATTCGTAATGATTTGGGGTATTTTGCATTAAGAAGGCAGACCTTATGTACCGTTATCAAGATAAGTTCTAATCAATTTTTATTACTATATTGCATACTGTGTATGGTCTTTTCGGTAGTTTATTAAACATGACACACAAAAATGTGGGAGATATTAAACAGCAGCAATGTAACTCCCATATGATTCACAACAGCCTGACAAAGTCATCTGTAAAGCACACACTTGACATTTAACTGCAGACATTAACATCCCTGCATTTTGAATAGTGTTTTACCTCCAGATTTCCCATTTTACAAGCATTGTTGCTAAGCGCAAATAAATAAAGAAAAGCAACACTATTCCTGCTCTCAAATAAAGGTTTTAGCTATTAATTTAATTTTAATGTGATTAACGAAGAATTGGAGATTTCCTACATTAAATAGAAAAGTATTCCCTATACATGAAAGGAACTACATAATTACTATATTTGGGCAGATGGCTCTAAAAATGATCAAAGAGCACATACCTTTCCTTCAATCACATGTATAGTAGCAGCATAATGAAGATAATAATAGCAATGATGATAGTAACCATCGCCGGCCGGAGTGGCCGTGCGGTTCTAGGCGCTACAGTCTGGAACCGCGTGACCGCTACGGTCGCAGGTTCGAATCCTGCCTCGGGCATGGATGTGTGTAATGTCCTTAGGTTAGTTAGGTTTAAGTAGTTCTAAGTTCTAGGGGACTGATGACCACAGCAGTTAGGTCCCATAGTGCTCAGTGCTATTTGAACCATTTGATAGTAACCATCGAATTATCTGGTAACCTCACACGCTGCAGTTGTATTAGTTGTCATAGAAAAAATTTCATATTAGCATCAAATCGGAGCTATGAGATTAGAATAATACACGCATTAGAAACTAGCAGCTAATTAACCAGTTAATCGAGAGAGCCGTATTTTTTCACAGCTTTTAGGCGCATCGTCGAACACAACACAATCAGGATGTTGCCAACTGTGAGTTGGAGTGGTTTGCTGGGTTGATCGTAGTTTGATAATTGCGGGGTATAGGTTCGATTCTCACTCATGGAGTCCATTTTTAACATTCACGAAAAGATCTAATTCACCTATGGTAACGCCAAGCCCAGAATGGTAGGTCGCACAGTGGTTCGCAATCCGCATTAAACTCAATATCCCTTCACTACCAACAGCGTCAGGCCCTGTTTAATTGGCGCCATAACAAAGGCGGCAGCCACCGAAGGCACAAGCTCTGTCGCCAGTAAACTAGCATTAAAAAGTTTATTTCATTTAATTTAGGAATGGTTATTTCGTTAACAGTGTTCATATTTAATCTGAACTTGAGACGTTGCAATTTTTGGTCCTCGACTGCAGTTCGAATTTGGATCTCTAGGAATGGAACGTATCTGGGTTGCAATCCTGGTCCGCCACAAACATATTCATTATTTCATTTTACGCCCTAGCATGTGCACACTGATCTACCACCGAAAAATAATTTGCGTATTTAATGTATGTTCATGAATAGTCAACAATAACCATAGGTAGCGTTATTTCTAGTGAAACATGCGAGCATCTCATTACTGGTGAGCAAGCAGTTGATACTTAACGTCTATTTATGGATGGGAAACAGTGACAGTACGTGCCGGGTTCGATTCCCGGGCAAGAAAAGCAAATTGTACCCTAATCTCGTATTGATACATCTCGCTGCTGGTAAATAAATTCGATTTCTAACATCTGATTTTACTTAGTTAAAAATCCGATAATTTGCTGCGTAGAAAATCCCGTCACAACATTTTAAATCATAGCATTCCAATTTTCAGCACATGCATATTTGGTTACTTGTGAAGGAGAGTATATTAAACATCTTCGTGATTAGTTAACAGGGCGATAATGGTTTTGATGTAGTTGAAATAATTTCGTCATTTCGTTTCTAGTTCAGATGTGTTAACTAATACTGGTGAAAACCTTTATACTTCACGTCTTTTTACGGCTAGTCAGCATTGATCAAGTCCCGGGCAGGTGCAAAAGTGTATCATAGTTAGTAGTGACTACGTCTGCTGAGTTTCTGTCCAGATCCAGAACAAAAAATTTCGTCATGTCATTTATAGTTCAAACGTGTGGGCAAATAATTCTTCATGAATAATTAGGACAGTGACGTTACTGATTATGCTACGTTAACATTGCGGTTTCTATAGAGCGTTTACCGCTGTTTATCGCCTTTTCCTTAACTTGTTCCTTTAACGACCAGTTTGTGCAAAAAACCAGTCGTCACTGGGACATTTAGCAGGTGCGGGAAAACATTATACAGAGGAAAAATACTTCGAACTGTCATCTTTGTTAGTCCAGACATTGTCTCAGAATGTCTTGTTCATTCAAAAATTTACTTTGTTTGAGGTTTGCTACATAGTTTATGTGCCACAGCTAGTTGTTTCAGATTGTAATGAGATGGTAACGCTTTTGAAAATCATTGTAACCTGTACAAGCGTTAGGGACAAGCTCATCTCTAATTACGTGTTTTTCTAGTTTTTGCAATATCATGGTGCGATGTTACATAGCACTGATTGCCTTAAACAACAGTGTTGTCTATTGGTCTTTCGCGGTATCCATTTTGTATAATCGAACGACTGTACTACAAAGCGATTAGAGGACCCGCTAAACAGCTACATTATGTTGGTTGCATGTAAATCAGGCGGATCACAATTCAGGCCGTTCGGATACTTTTGCGCGTGATAGTACAACAAACCAGAGGTCATGACAGAAATAAAGATTAATAGACTACGTTGTTTAGCACATGTAGGAAGATGGTGGAGAGCAGCACAATCAAGAAAGTTTTCAAAGGAAAACCAGGTCGACGCCGTATAAGGGGCAGACCAAGGAGACCAGATGGCTAGACAACGTGGAGGAGGACTTGAGAAGAATGGGAGTTAGAAAATGGAGAGCCAAGGCAGTTAGCAGAGAAGAGTGGGCGAAGGTTGTCCAGGAGGCCAATACCGTACACGGACTGTAGCGCCAAGGAGTAAGTAAGTAATAAGTAGGCAATCAAATTTAAACTAGTTCTGTTTCTCCAGTAAAGTCACGTCTATATAAATAATAAATTTTAGTGGTGCTACAGCTATTTACATTGACAAAATCTCGATGAAAATTCTTTGGTTGAAGACCGTATTACGGTACAAAATTTCTCTTTGACTTCTTTATTCCGGCTTTTCATGTAAATCTAAATTACTGGTAATTTTTTTGAAATCTGAGAAACACTTGTAGTTTTTTAAAACAATATCGTTATTAAAATCTTTCAGTTTAGTTTCGAAAGCCTGAATAATATCTATCCTAGTAACACCTGTTTTGTTTGTAATAACTGTTTTCTTTGTGCCTTGAAGCTTTACTCTCAAATTATTGAAATGCAGGCACGTGCCCTTAAAAAACATCAATTTTGTAAACCACGTAACATCCATTAACTGTGAATATTGCACATAATTTTTCCCTGATTTCTTCCAAACAATGTACAAATCTTTGAAGTACGTTGCAGCGCCTCGACCAACTAACGTCGTTGTAAATCATAAACCATTGTACACCGAGCAGACGTCATCTAACAACGCTTCGTACTTCCTTTCAAAATACTTCCTTACCAAATAAGGTTCACTATTTTTGGGACTACGGTCACTATACTATCAAGGAAAGTAGAATCTCACTTTGCACACAAAGTTTGTTTGTTGGTGTATGATGCAGTGGAATTTAAGAATAGGACGTCCAGTGTGTGCTTGGTATAATCTAATAATACCGCTTTTTCCGCCCATAACATTTGAAGCACTATCATTCGTTATCGAAACAATTTTGCTTCAGTACATTTCTATTTCAGTAAGCGTATTTTTAACAGCCGTACAAATATCTGCGCTCTTGCTCATAACTATCAAAAATATTATCAAAGACAATACTTCTTTGCAGTCGTATAGAGCAAACGCAGCTGAACGGGAAGATGTAATTACATCTGTACTTTTGTGCAGACACAAAGAACTATAAGGAGAAGACTTGACGTCATTTTTTTTGTTGAGCTTATACATTTTCCTCCAGTTTTAGGATTCGGTCTTTTATTCTGTTTCTAGGTAAAGGAATACCTTCGATGCGCTCAGTTATCATACCTTTATCTAACCAGGCTTCTTTCAAAAATTCCCCATCGCCAAAAGGTTTGCAGTGCCTGGCAATGAAATTAACAGCAGAGAAACTTGAGGTACTGGTATACGACAATCCTTGTTAACATAGGTAATCATAGATGTCAACTCTTGAGGGTGGTTTTATTCTGTCGTTGCAACTACAAAAATGCGTGATTTTTTCACCAGACACTTTTCGCTTTACTGAGGTAAAATGCCATCAGTGACCCGTAATTAAGATATTTACATTTTCATTTGCTTTTAGATCGAAAAACTGTTCTTTAAGAATATGCTGATTTGTACTTACGGCGATTTTCTCTTATTTCTCGCTTACATCGGGAAATGCCATCTGCTAGCACATTGTTGTTTTTCTGCGTTAGACTCTGATAATTGTAGCGTAGTTTTTAGTTGTGCTGCAGCACTACGCATTGCTTATGTTTTTCACACAAACTTTTATGCGCAACACTTATTCTGGTTGTTTTTGTACTTCTAAGTATGTGTTGTGTTTTGTTGTGTATCCAACATAACCTTTCCATTACTTTGTCTTTGACCTAAAACCTTTTTTTTATTAGCTTATTGTACGTGTGTAATTCTACTTAATTATGTTTCTGTGGATTTATACACTGTGTACGAGTAGGAAAGGAATAGTGATGGAAGGATACTTTTCCTTTTTTGTGTGTGTGGTGTAGGAAGAAACCATGATGAGTGGGCATAAGTGAATAGCAGTGTGATGGAGTGCGAGTTGAGGGGCAAGAAGTGAAATGAAATTGTGAGTGGGGAGACTGGGGGGCGGGGGGGGGGGGGGGGGGGGAGAGAGAGAGAGAGAGAGAGAGAGACTGGAAGGGACTGAAGGAAAGGATAGAAAAGGCTCTTTTCTTTTTCATATAATTTCATCAATTTTTTTATATTGAGACTGGTTTCCAATATTTATTTGCTTATTGAGCAACTGTTTATTTTGTGTTAATGATTTTTGTATGAGGAAATTTTCGTGGAAAGGGAGGAGGTGTCTGTCTTTACTGATTTTTATAATGTTCATATCTTTTTCAATATTGCTTGGTCTATGGTTTTCTTGTTTTAGATGATGTGCAAACATTGAATGGTTTGTACCGTATTTAAATGCTCTGATGTGTTCCTTATATCTTGTGTAGAATGTCCTGCCAGTCATTACAATTTATGTCTTTTCACAATCTCTGGAACTGAGCTGATATATACCAGATTGTTGGTATCTGTCTGGTTTTTTTTATGCTCAGTGTGGGGTCATCAGCATCGTCTGCGGCTATTTTGCTAACGCGCTGAACGATTTTTAGTTCTCACTTAGCTACAACCACATCAACCATTCGCTTATAACGACAAGCCCTTCTTGCACCATACACACAAAGTTTCAGATGCTGGAGATGATTTATTGTTGATCATCCGCTTCCACTGTCGATTATCGTGTTATCATCAGGGGATACGTCAGGGAATCTAAGTATGTTATTAACTTCTGATGCTGTCGAATATTATGCAATGATACCTATTTATATAACTGAAGCGCAAGCCAAAACTCATTTTAGTTAACGCCTAAAAGAGAGGTTTGTGTGTTTGTGTGTTTGTGAGCGTGCGGTGGGTTTTGTACGATACGGTTGTAGTCGAATCACTTCAGATCCATCGACCCATTTTTACGTTCACTTCTGCAATGTCCACCTTCGCATCCCATTAACAGATTATGTTAATTGGAATTGGCTGTGCTTTTCCATTCCTGATCTGAAGCCTCAACTTTTGCTGTGAGTTTTTCACGACGCAATGCGTCTTAAATTGTTGAGGCATTCATGGGTTTCGTCTAGGGGTTTGTTGCCGACTTTTCTGGCATTTCGGCAGCCCAAATGGTTGGCACTGACAAAGATTAACAGTCTGTTGTCCGTTATCAGCAATGGAGGATGAATCTTTGATAATGTCAGCCATTCATGCTGACGAAATGGCAGAAAAAGCATTAGACAGACGTTGACCGCAAATCCCAAGACGGCCGGCCGTTGTGGCCCAGCGGTTCTAGGCTCTACAGTCTGGAACCGCGCGACAGCTACGGTCGCAGGTTCGAATCCTGCCTCGGGCATGGATGAGTGTGATCGATAGGCAATACGTCAAAGCCTCTGAATCCTATAAGTGATCCACGCAATGCAAAACACTTGTTTGTACCGTCAGAAATCACCTGCCTTCTCACCTTTCCATATATGTTTCGCAGACACTTTTCGGTATCTAGCGTTACTGCGTGGGAAAAGAATTGGATAATACCCTGTAGGGAAAGCAACATTAGTTACCGGTTTTGACATAATTCCGAACGATGGTATATCATCTAGCTAAAGGTGTAGACACCTATGAGGCGCGATACGAGAATACACTGATGCACTTGAACTTGCAGGAGCAGCCTGTATTGATGAGCTACAGAGACATCAGGAACCCTTTTCGTACCGTGTCAACACTCACAACACCCCCTCCCCCTCTCCCTGTTGGAAAACAGGTTGCATCGCCTCATGTGTTGTTAGACGTAATCCCAACCCGCTAACATACGGCCCAGCAGTCCAGGCGCCCTTATTCATGCTTTGAGTATCAATCTATGTCCCTGCACGCACGTAGCATGTTGTTTTCTGGGCCTCGTATCAAGAAGAGGGTTCCGTAGCTTCTCACAGGTTGTTGGCAGTCGAGTTGTTTTGCTGTGACCCATCTATCTGCTGTTACAATTGTCAATAATCGTCCGACACTCTCGTTATTAAAGGTTTGACCATGACAGTTGGCCGAACGGGGTGTCAATGTTGTAAGACACTGAACTAGCATTGGGAAAGACAGTGCTTCAAATTCAGTTCCAGTTATTCAGGTTTAATGTTTTCCGTGGTCAAATCACGGGAGGCAAGTGTCGAGAACGGCCCATATCCTTTCCCAGCCAACTTCAACCTGAGCTTGAGTTACTTACCTAATGACTTCGTCGCCGACTGTACGCTGAACCATAATCTTCTTTCCTGTTTGGCTGTAGACCATTTGTCTCCAATCTACGGCCCGCGGGCCGACACCTGTCCGCTAACACCATCACTCCGGCCCACGATAACGGGTCAGGCATGCGTGATATCCGGCCCGCCGCAATCTTTTTTTTTGTCGATCGTTGCTTATCGTGGTGCATGTCCCTTAACGAGTGAGTAGCGCGACGGGTAGAACAAAACGTAAGATATTGTCTATCCTGTTTAGTATTTTCTTCAGTCTTTGATAACAATTTCAAAAAGCGCCT
Source organism: Schistocerca serialis cubense (assembly GCF_023864345.2). NCBI lineage: Eukaryota > Metazoa > Arthropoda > Insecta > Orthoptera > Acrididae > Schistocerca > Schistocerca serialis. The sequence continues at coordinate 626,015,793 of NC_064642.1, read as the reverse complement.
TCTGGTCTGGATCGGTCTGTTTGGCCGCTATAAACGAAAAGTGTGTCGCACGTTCTCATCGTAACTACCGCCCTGTAAAGCAGAACCTGTGACAGTGTTGTATTCAGTCAGCCGTACCGACCGCAATCCGTCTCGCGCCGCAATTGTTCATACCCTTACCACTGCTCGGGCTTCGGTGACGATGTTGCACATTTTCGGCAGCGCTATTTTAAGAGCTCTTCTCTGCTGGCGCACGGTAACCATTTGCCTTGCTGTATTTGTTTATGAATTCCTATTCTGCTTTGTTGTCGTTAACTAATACGAATTCACTAAAGATGCCCATAAAGAAGTAGTTATGAGGCTATGCTTCTATGTCTCTTTTTCGACAAATTTTGGAACACAGGCGTAAAAAAATGTCTTTAGACAACTTTCTTCTAAAATGTACAATGCTATAAATAGGAAATTACAAAACTGTATTATACATTTGTTTGAATACCTATTTTTACGGAATGCAGCGCATTGACTTATTCTACGGAATGAAGTGAAGTGTTTCTCTTAACGAATGTTAATTACGAGATAGATTCAGGAACGAATCATGCGCATTAAGCGAAGTAACACTGTAGAGTGTACAACTGACAACGCAAGTAAATCTTACAAAGTAAGTACAATAACCAGTTGTTTTCATTTTATGACCAAACAAGATACACTTGACTGACATGTATAATGCAGTTGAACGTTTTAACCATAATTAATTATAATAGATTACCTGAAAATTTAACCTAGCTACGTGACACACACAGGCAATTCACTTAATGAAACTGAGGATTGCGTAATAGTAACTCCCCACTTGCAATTCTTTGTCTTTGTGTACAAATTTTTACTAGTGGAAATTGTCACCAGCAACTTCAAATGATGATCAGTTTACATTTGTGAATATTTTTTGTATATTTCATAAAAAAAGTTCCAACAATGATGAATTTAAATAGTTATCTTTATAAAAATCGCTACATCGCAAATCAGTCATTTCCATTCGTAGTTATGGAGAAAGAGTTTCTAAACCGGCGTTAAAAGTATGTGGAAAAATCTTGATTTCGCTTGCGATTGCATCAAAATCTGAAAACAGAAGCTCAAAATTTATTTGTAAAGCACTCAAAGTTGCAATTGCGCAAACTACCGGTAATGGAGTCTCTAATTGTTGATTGAATGTTTAGTATGCATTAAAATGCGTGAAACATTTTTTGATCAGTTCAGACTGAACCAAAACAATATTTTGTATAAAGGATCTAATATGAGCGTACAAATCAGGCAGCAGCTGGTTTTCTCCTTGTAATTTTAAATTGAGATCTTTCATATGTTTAGTTTAAATTGTATAAAACGATAACTTCCATAACCACTCATTTGTTTTGTAACTCAGCCAGAGGACGATTTCTTCCAATCAAATTTCGATTGTCGTTCGGAGCTCAAGAAATTGCGTCATAGGTTTTCCACAGCTAAGCCAGCGTACTGATGTATAATGCGATAAATCATTTTCTTCAATCCCTTCAATAAACTCGCAGGATTGATGGCTTTAAAACTTCTGAGATATCCAAACTTTTTGCGCACAAAGACTGTTGGTGAATAGTGTAATGTTTGATTACTGGTTTTGATCCACCGTAATTTTCTACCACCTTTGACATGAGAGCAACGACACTTTCATTTTTTCCACACATGTTTTTACCACCATCAGTTGTGACACAGTTGTGACACACTTTAAGTTTTTTCTTTGAAAATTGCTTTTGTGGACAGCATTTTTTACTTATTTGAAAATTTCTTCTCTCCTGGCTATGCCGTGAATGCTATGAATGTCAAGATGCTCCTCATATTCATAATTTTATTTATCCTTCGAATAAAAACGAACATATGTGCAATATCTGTTGATTCAACCAGAGCTAAGCAGAACCATCTTTAGTGTCGTGATTTCTCATACGATTGAGTGGATATGTTTTCAACAATGGTTCAAATGGCTTTGAGCGCTATGGGACTTAACATCTGAGATCATCAGTCCCCTAGAACTTAGAACTACTTAAACCTAACCAACCTAAGGATAGCTCACACATCCATGCCCGAGGCAGGATTCGAACCTGCGACCGTAGCGGTCGCGCGGTTCCAGACTGAAGGGCCTAGAACCGCTTGGCCACTCCGGCCGGCGGTGATAAGTCTGTTGAAATTTCGGCGAAGTCCTATTACTCCAGCGTATTTTTAATAATGAATGATATGGATTGAAACTGGGCAACAATTTCATTTTTGTACATCAGCGATCTAAGAATAATGGAAACAATTACCAGCATATAGCATGCCATTTCTTCCTTCGTATCGCTATGCAGGATGAGGAATTCTACTTTTTCACCACAAACATCTTTCAGCTGTCAAAGATATTGGTAATCTATTTACACACTGATAAATAGCTGACCGAAGTTTTCAAATTTAAATGTTTTCGTATTTCTCAGAGCACAGACACAAATAAATGAAATTCTGTGGCCAGTTCAAAAATGTTCAAATGTGTGAGAAATCTTACGGGCTTAACTGATATGGTCATCAGTCGCTAAGCTTACACACTACTTAACCTAAATTACCCTAAGGACAAACACACACACCCATGGCCGAGGGAAGACTCGAACCTCCGCCAGGACCAGCCGCACAGTTCATGACTGCTGCGCCCTAGACCGCTTTTTTTAAATTCATTTTGCTCGATATTGTTCGTTACGTTTGGTCTGGGCGGACGTCACAAGACATCCGTTCAAGTTGATCGTTGATTCTTTGACTGAGTTTATATATATATATATATATATATATATATATATATATATATATATATATATATATAATTACAGAGAGCACGCAGCCCTCTGACCGAACACGCTGAGCTACCGTGCCGGCATACCGCTCAACTAATCCCGTGCGGCCTGTGGCCAGTGTTATTCCACATCATTCATTATTAAATGCACACTGGAGTATAGGATTCCACTAAAATTTCAACAGATATATCGATTTTTTCACCGAACTTATTACTCCCTTTAATTTTGTTTACAGAAACGTTATCAGCGTCAGGTTTTGAGTAATACTTAAGTTCCTTTGTTGCAGCATTCAAAGCTGCTTCAGCTGAATTTGTAAATAACCATGTCAGTAACTTTCTAATGCAGTTGAAACTGCAACAGAAGCATAAAAGACAAGTATATAGTTCATGAAAATGTCCGTTGTTTCAAAAATAAAGTGAAATTGCCTCACCTAAATGTTCCAAACCCACAGTAATTCTCGTTCCACCAGTTGTTGATGGCATTTAAATATTCCATCATTTCACTGAAAAAATCTGTAGTCGCTTGAATATTGCGCTAGATAGGAGTTTCATATATTAATTATACGGCGAAATACTCTGCTCTTTGCGTACTGTCATTTGCCAAAATCTTATTTAGATATCTGAAACCGTTTACGAGGTACGAGGACTTTTGTGAATATTTCATTGTAGTTTTTTCTCTGGTGACACATAGCAATATCCTTCAAAGTTTAAAGAAAAATTCAATGTATTAACTACGTTTCATATGCAGCAACATGCATGAAACGCAAATTCATCGCAACCTCTATTTTTCACTGCGAACTTTCCGAAATTCTTGCAGTAGTTTACATAATCCTAAGATATGACAATAAATACGACCATCAACGAAATGATAGGCAGTTCATCGTGAAGCTGACGACTGAAGTTATAAGATGTGAGAGAATCGAACTTTTTTACCGAATAGTTTTTTTACAAGCGTTCGAGAAAGATTGCAGTTCGGGCGGCTCGTGCGCCCGGCCATTCGTGGGCTCAAAACTCCGTGTGGAATGTTCAGCATGTGAGGCAGCCGTTAGCCCCACCCGTTAGCCGGCAGCCATACGCGCCATCTAGCAAACTTGCGGAGAACCTGACTCCGTGTGAGATGGCTTGAGCCGTGTTTAGTATCAAATGTTATTACGCAGGCTGGTAGCTATGATACTTCTTGTCAGTTGTTGGAATCAATTGTTGGAATTAATGTTTACACGTAAACACAGTGGCAGTCGCAGTCCAGTTTTAATTTGTGGCCATGGCACATGTCAGTGGTCATAGTTGCACTGTTGAGGAGCCCATAATGACAAGTGTGTGGGTGCTCGAACGACAATACACAGGGTAGACAATGACACAGATTATGCGAGTATTCCAGGAAAGATTTAATAAGGCGTTACCGCGAAAGGAAACAGTTCAATTCTTTTGAATTGAGAAAGATGTACTTTTACTTTTGGCTGCATTAAGGATAGGCTGCGGAGGGGAAGGAAGAAGACACGAGAAGAAACGCGCCGGAGACTCTGCTTCGACTGAACAATCTCCTATGCAATCGACACATAAACGTGCTTCTGAGCTCGGTATACCGAGAACAACACGTGATCACACGAAAAAAGACCTCGGTCAGACCTTTTTGACAGATGGGCTACACGAGTTATCGGATACAGACTAGTGTGCTCGTGATTTAGAAACCGTGTTCTGTTAACTCAGTTTCCAAATGTAGTGAACCGCGGCAAAGTTGTTTTCAGATGAATGTGCCATTTTGTTTGAGGTCTAGAAATATTATCGTCTGGGTCAAGGAGAATCCTCGATACACAGTCGAGTTAGAAAGGAACCCACGCCACATAATGATATGGGCAGCGATTTCATCACAGCATCTGCTTGGACCGTACTTCTTTGAACAGACTGTGAGTGGCGCAGATTATGTACACACGTTACAAACACTGTTAGTACCTCAGCTTGGGGAAAGTGGCCTCACAGAAAGCATATGGTTGCAACAAGACGAAGCGCCTTAGCACTACGCTCTTTCACTGCGCGAGTTCCTAAATGAGCAATTTCCATGACGGTGGATAGGTCGTGGTTCATCAGCTCCCTTGAAATGGCCACCAAGAAGTGCTGACCTCACCACACCTTACAATTCATTATGGGGAGTCATTTAGGCACATGGGCCCGTACGTCATGGCTACAAACGAATAAATGCGCAATGCTGGTAATGATGCATTCCGCACTATAATACCGGATGTACTCAAAAATATGTCAAGAAGAATTTGGGGGCGTGTGGAAATATGTTTACAACAGGGTGGGAACATACCGATGCTTTGGACGCTTAATACGTAAGTAAGTACTTGTGCTAAGACAAATCATATCAACAATCATCCGACGCTAGGGGGTACTTCGACTTCTCGCCCGTCAAGTATATGAAATGATATTAAGGCTATAGTTCAAAATCAAACAGTAAGCTTTTCACAGCAGTGCCACTCAGTGTCAATTCGTAAGGATTAGCGTGAGTGGTTGGCGTCACGAAAACTTCTGAATTTTGCCGAAGAGTTCTGAGCAGTGCAAGGGTATCAGGCACCAAGAAAACGTAGACTATAGCTAGGTCTTGACCCTTGGGACGTAGTGGAAGAGCCAGTGTGGCTCTTAGAGTAAAATTTTTGGTGACTCCTGCTATGGACGATCTGCATCCATGAACCGTTGCATGGTTTTTTTGAATCGCTCTCTAGCTAGAGCGCTAAAGTGACTGGACAGTTCATTGCATCCATTTTGATGTGATAGAAGCTCACTCATCAACTCTTACACCGAAAATTTAGATCTAGTAACTGTTTACAGAGGAAAAGGCGATTTTCTCAATTTATAGATGGAACCGTTGTAATTTTTTTTAACGGTCTTGTTTCTTACAGTCGGTTGCTGTGGTTTCAAAGGATATTCAGCATTAACTGAAAGTGTTTAGAATTGTCTTCAGTGACACTTTCGCCTTAGTTAAGAACATTTAGCACGTCTAACCAATCCTTACACTATAATGTTACCTTCTTGACCCATGTCTTGTGGAACTGAAGAGAAATTTTCGTTTCGGTATTATGTGTGCATCTCAGAGTATGAAGGTGGATTGAATAAATTTACGCAGGGACTTCAAAATGTAATTAACACTTGTCATCCCACACCAAGACCGTTGCGCAACAAGAGTGTGGCATTGTCAGACGAGAGTATATATTCCGGGTTTCACGCAGACACAGTTCTGCTGGGTACAGATAATATATGCCTCACAGGGTCCGAGTGAAACGGCGTGGCAACTGGAAACGTACTCCGGAGTTGAAGTACGCGTGTTATTCTTGTAGACATAACGTCTAAATTTTTCAGAGATTAACCGTGAAATGTTGACACCAAATGGACCAAACGCAATTTCGCTTCCAGCGGCAGTGAAATGGTGCCAACAATATGACCAAGAACGCTTAAAAACTGTTTGCTGGATAACCGGTGTCAACACACTAAAGGTGCCGTCATCGAACCTGTTCAGGTATAACCTATCATGTAATATCTTCACAGATCTGCTGATGGCGCCTTTAGTGTGTTGAAATCGGTTATCCAGTAAACAGCATTTAAGCGATCTTGGCTTTTGAATTATTTCTACAACAGAGTGATCGCCCCACTACGCACTATGTGTTCACTGCAAAATATGACCAAAGCCTTACAGACCTGGATGATGCTGATTTGGAAGGAAGGAAAATCGTGCAACAAGCAGGCTGTTATGCACCGCTATTACACAGTAGAGCCAAAGAGACTGGTACCCCTGCACGCAAAAGTGCCGCAACACGGCGTGGCATGGACTCGACTAATGTCTGAAGTAATGCTCGAGGGAATTGACGCTATGAATCTTGCAGCGTTGTCATAAATCCGTAAAAGTAGGAGGGGGTGGAGTTCGCCTCTGAACAGCACCTTCCAAGGCATCCCATATATCATCAGAAATGTTCATGTCTGGGGAGTTTGGTGGCCAACCGAAGTGTTTAAACTCACAAGAGTGTTACTGAAGCCGCTCAGTAGCAATTCTGGACTTTCGGGGTGTCATACTGTTCTGCTGGAATTGTCCAAGTCCGTCGGAATGCACAAAGTACATGAATGGATGCAGGTGATGAGACAGGACGGTTACGTACGAGTCACCTGTAAGAGTGGTATCTAGACGTATGAAGGGTCCCATATCATCCAATTGCACACGTCCCACACCATTACAGAGCGTCCACCAGCCTGCCCTGCTGACATGCAGGGTACATGGGTTCATGAAGCTGTCTCCATACACTCGTAAAATGGTCGTATGGGGAAAGTCCCACTTCATCGCTACCTCGGAGATGCTGTGTCCCATCACTCGTGCGCCGACTATAACACGATGTTCAGAGTCTCTTAAATCTTCGAAACTGCCATTGTAGCAGCAGCAACCGATCTAAAAACTGCGCCAAACCACTTGTTGTCTTATACAGGCGTTGCCAAAAAATGGTCCAAATGGCTCTGAGCAGTGTGGGACTTAACACCTGAGGTCATCTGTCTTATAGAACTTAGAACTACTTAAACCTAACTAACCTAAGGACATCACACATCCATGGCCGAAGTAGGATTCGAACCTGCGACCGTAACGGTCGCGCGGTTCCAGATTGAAGCGCCTAGAACCACTCGGCCACACCGGCCGGCACAGGCGTTCCCGACCGCAGCGTCGTATTCTGCCTGATTACATATCTCTGTGTTTGAATACGCATTCCTCTACCAGTTTCTTTGGCGTTTCAGTGTATTTTCCATATGCATAAATCTAGCGGACGGGGTGGGCAGCAGTCTGTGTTTGTTCGCTGATGATTCTGTGGTGTACGGGAAGACGTTGAGTGACTTTCAGAGGATGCAAGATTACTTAGACAAAATTTCTAGTTGGTGTGATGAATGGCAGCTAGCTCTAAATGTAGAAAACTTTGTTAATCAGGACGAGTACGGAAAACAAACCCTTAATGTTCAGATTCAGCATAAGTAGCATGCTGCTTGACAGTGTCACGGCCGGCCGGAGTGGCTGAGCGGTGCTAGGCGCTACAGTCTGGTGCCGCGCAACCGCTACGGTCGCAGGTTCGAATCCTGCCTCGGACATGGATGTGTTTGTTGTCCTTAGGTTAGTTAGGTTTAAGTAGTTCTAAGTTCTAGGGGACTGATGACCACAGCAGTTAAGTCCCATAGTGCTCACAGCCATTTGAACCATTTGAACGGAGTCACGTTGTTGAAATATCTGGGCGTAATGTTGAAAAGCGATATGAAATGATTGTGGTAGGTAAGGCGAATGGTCGACTTCAGCTTACAAGAATTTTGGGAAAGTCTGGTTCACCCATTAAGGAGTCCATTTAGAACGCTAGTACGACCTACTCTTGAGTACTACTCGAGTGTTTTGGATCCGTTCCAGGTCGGATTACAGAAAGACTGCGAAACATTTCAGAGGTGGAGTGCCAGAGCTGTTACCGGTAGGTTGGAACAACACGCAAACGTTACAGAGACGCTTCGAGAACTCAAAAGGAAATCCATGGAGGGAAGGCGACGTTCTTTTCGAGGAACACTATTGAGAATATTCAGAGAACCGGCATTTGAAGCTGACTGCAGAGCGATTCTACTGTCGCCAACACACATATAGGGTAAGGACCTCGAAGATAAGATACGAGAAATTAGAGCTCTTACAGAAGCTTATGGACAGTCGTTTTATCCTCGTTCTATTTGCGAGTGGAACAGGAAATCTAAATGAGTAGCGGTGGTACAGCGTACCCCCTACCACGCACCCCATGCCGGCTATCTGAATATATATGTTGATGCAAATGCGATTTTCACCTTTTCGGCAACGTGAGAGAACATTTGATGGGACGGGTGAGGGGGGGGGGGGAGATTTTTAAGAGCGATAAGGAGCGGCTTCCTTTAGTTGGGGAACTGAACGACTGATGTGTAGCTCAGCACTCAAAAAAAGCCACAATAATTTACTTTTAGAAATCTCGTCTATGAGTTTACGAAAATTGTGTTTACAGATACCTGATAGCCTAAAATAGCTGAAATTTTTCACGGCTTCTTAGTTTCTTAGACATCTCTACACAGAAGACGTATGACATCGTGTTGTAGTCATCAAAATATTCTGGTAATACTGAACCACGTTACGTCAACTAAACACATGATTTTACTCTATGTACGTAACTATACGCGTCAAGCCGACTGAACTTGTGTCGTTCTATAGATTCTAGCAGTATTACCAAATGCTAATCCCAATTTTGTGGCGTCCTTGACCAGTAATTTGCTTATGGGATCGTTTCAACGAACTTGAAAGTGGCATCCACTTTCTCCATTCTCTTGTTTCCCTTTTCGTACTTTTGTCCGTTTTATCATTTCACTTCGGTCTTTTTTTCTTCAAAGACACAACTTTTTCCGTTGTGTGTGGCAATGGGAAAATGATCGCTGTTAATTTTATCTTTCCTATCACCTAGAAACTAGTTTTTTCTTTAAATTTCAGTTCATTCCATTACATTCTGTTCAGGCATAATTTAGCCTCTAGTCAGAGACTATATCACGATTATGTTATCTAATGAAGAAATCGAAAGTCTGCCTGTATGTAAAACAGTTAATTAGTTTCACCCAAAAATTTTCTGGTTTTCATCCAAGTGGCTCAGGAAACTTCATTGCGTGTCATCTGTAACGTAAGCTCTTGTGAGTAATACATTTATACTGTTAGATGACCCGTTTGCACATACAAAAACTCGTGTCGCCTGTTTTCATGCCAGATGACGTGACTATAATAGATGTCGATTGTGTTTAAGTACCGAGACACAAAATTTACTAGCCGGCCGCGGTGGTCTAGCGGTTCTAGGCGCTCAGTCAGGAACCGCGCGACTGCTACGGTCGCAGGTTCGAATCCTGCCTCGGGCATGGATGTGTGTGATGTCTTTAGGTTAGTTAGGTTTAAGTAGTTCTAAGTTCTAGGAGACTGATGACCTCAGATGTTAAGTCCCATAGTGCTCAGAGCCATTTGAGCCAACAAAATTTGCTTGGATCGACCATGCACCAAACAACAAAGAGAACGGTACAAAGTGTACAACGAAGTTGCTACCAGTTAGAGGGTATTGTACGTAATTTCCTAAAACAGAGAGGTATTGATTTCCACTACGTTACCAGTTCTTCACACTTGCCTTGTATTAGCGATATTACGGAAAGCCACGAACGTCATCAGTAACTCCTGACCGCTGGCTTCGGCGAACGAAGTCGTGCGCATGTGACGCACATCATGTAGCGGCCAACTAACCTCGAGTAGGGGCAGTAGCCAACAAGACCAGCAGCAGGGTGAAACCAGTTATGCAAATCATACATTCTAGGTAGCTGCGTTTCCTGAGGAAAGATAAGACTGCGCTTCGCCTCTCTCAGTGGGGTACGATCAACCCAACGGGCAACGACAGTGCATGCCGTCGAACTAGCGGAGAAGCTAGCAACAGGACCCGCTGATTTGCAGGAAACAATGCAGACGTCGGATATGCTGGAGGCGCATAGTCGACCCCGGCGCGTCCCACATAGTGGAAAAAAAAACAAAAAAAAAAACGCTGCAGAACTGCTTTCTGTGGCCGTGACCGTGGCCGCGAACGCCAGAGGAAGATGCTACATACACGGCTTGCAGTTCGATAAAGTGCGTCCTCTCAGAACGCGTAGTCCAAAACTAAGGTCTGTTTAGTCATAACAAAGCTTATGAGAAAAGCTTTTTATTGACAGTAATATACTACTGACCATTAAAATTACTACACCACGAAGATGACGTGCTACAGACGTGAAATTCAACCGACAGGAAGAAGATGCTGTGATATGCAAATGATTAGCTTTTCAGAGCATTCACACAAGGTTGGCGCCGGTGGCGATTCCTACAACGTGCTGCCATGAGGAAAGTTTACAACCGATTTCTCACACACAAACAGCAGTTGACCGGCTTTGCCTGGTGAAACGTTGTTGTGATGCCTCGTGTAAGGAGGAGAAATGCGTACCATCACGTTTCCGACTTTGATAAAGGTCGGATTGTAGCCTACCGCGATTGCCGTTTATCGTATCGCGACATTGTTGCTCGCGTTGGTCGAGATCCAGTGACTGTTAGCAGAATATGGAATCGGTGGGTTCAGGAGGGTAATACCGAACGCCATGCTGGATCCCAACGGCCTCGTATCACTAGCAGTCGAGATGACAGGCATCTTATCCGCTTGACTGTAACGGATCGTGCAGCCACATCTCGATCCCTGAGTCAACAGACGGGGACGTTTGCAAGAGAACAACCATCTGCACGGACAGTTCGACGACATTTGCAGCAGCATGAACCGTCAGCTCGGAGACCACGGCTGCGGTTACCCTTGACGCTGCATCACAGACAGGAGCGCCTCCGATGGTATACTCAACGACGAACCTGGGTACACGAATGGCAACACGTCATTTTTTCGGATGAATCCAGGTTCTGTTTACAGCATAATGATGGTCGCATCCGTGTTTGGCGACATCGCGGTGAACGCACATTGGAAGCGTGTATTCGTCAGCCGGCCGGAGTGGCCGGGCGGTTCTAGGAGCTACAGTCTGGAACCGCGCGACCGCTACGGTTGCAGGTTCGACTCCTGCCTCGGGCGTGGTTGTATGTGATGTCCTTAGGTTAGTTAGGTTTAAGTAGTTCTAAGTTCTAGGGGACTGATGACCTCAGAAGTGAAGTCCCATAGTGCTCAGAGCCATTTGAACAATTTTATTCATTTATTTATTTATTTATTTTTTTTTTTTTTTGTATTCGTCATCGCCATACTGGCCTATGACCTGGCATGATGGTATGGGGTGCCATTGGTTACACGTCTCGGTCACCTCTTGTTCACACTGACGGCACTTTGAACAGTGGATGTTACCCTTCATTCGATCCCTGCGAAACCCCACATTTCAGCAGGTTGATGCACGACCGCATGTTGCAGAAAATGTTCGACTGTTGCCCTGGCCAGCACATTCTCCAAATCTCTCACCAACTGAAAACGTCTGATCAATGGTGGCCGAGCAACTGGCTCGTCACAATACGCCAGTCACTACTCTTGAACTGTGGTATCGTGTCGAAGCTGCATGGGCAGCTGCACCTTTACACGCCATCCAAGCTCTGTTTGCCAGAGGTGGTTGTTCTGGGTACTGATTTCTCAGGATCTATGCACCCAAATTGCGTGAAAATGTAATCACATGTCAGTTCTAGTATAATATATTTGTCCAATGAATACCCGTTTATCATCTGCATTTCTTCTTGGTGTAGCAATTTTAATGGCCAGTAGTGTACTTTATTAGATATCTACTTTACTTTTCCACATATTCGCCGTTCACATCTACACATTTTTTGTAACGCTGCACCTCCTTCTTTCGCCCCTCTGAGTAGAAGTCTGTCGCCTGGGAATCGAACAAGTTGGTAACGACAGTCTTGAGTTCATCGAGGTTTTGAAATCGTTGTCCACTCAGCCACTTTTTGAAATTCAAATAGGAAGAAAGAGTCACTTGGTGCAAGGTCAAGACTGTAAGCAGGGTGATCAAAAAGTTTCCAACAAAAACCGTGAATCCATGGTCTAGGCAGCGGTGTGAGAGGGTGCGTTGTCGTGAATGAAGACTGTATCAGACTACAGTTTGTCGCGGCATCGATTTTGCGCGTGTCTCAGCTTGGTTCAAGTTTCACAGTGTGCGTCAGCTGTAACTGCTGACTCACAGTCCATGAAATCACTCTAAAGAATGCCCTTTTCGTCCCAGAAAACGGTAGCCGTCATTTTTCGATTCTATAACGGAGGTTGCTTAAGCTTTTTTGTCTGGGTGGACTCGAATGGTGCCACTGCATTAACTGTTGTTTCTATTGTACGTTGGTGTACTATATCCACGTCTCATCACCCGTAATAATGTGGGAAAACAATTTATCACCATCTTGGCTGCAAAGGTCCAAAAACTGTTGTGTTCTACTCATTCTTTCCTCTTTGTGCTGATCAGTGAGCATTTTTGGACCCCACCTCACACACAGTTTGTGACATCTAAACTGTTCAGCGAAAATCCTGTAAACTGAGGTTCAGAAACGTTTTGGAATTCATCAATCGGACCACTAATTGTCAATCTTCGATCACTTAGAAGTTTTTGGTTCACTTGATCAATGATGTAATCGGTCCGAATGCTGTGGCTGCCACTCCGCTGTTTATCGTGAACATTTGTGCAGCCGTTTTGAAACCTCCGCATCATTTTCGCACTTGTTTGCCACTCATTATTTCAGGTCCATATGCTAGGCATAACTCACAATGGATATCAGTAGCTGAAGATTCTTTTCTAAGCACAAATCTAATCATACTACACGTTTCACTGTTGGCTGGATCTACGATTGCCTCAGCATAGCGATCTGGCAAACAACTGCTGAATCAAAGCAACATTGCATTAGTTTCCTGAAGAGTCTGTAGACAGCGCTACATGCATGACCTTTCATTCAGGCTTGTCACTAGTTAAATATTGCTCACCGGTTCTTTGTTTTGGAATACATCTCACAGTTCGACTCGGAGGTAGAATACTTCCTTGTTCCAAACAGGAACGGCGGTGATGGCGAGGTTTCGTATCTCTGTACTGTGCGCTAACGCCCTCATGAAAATCCATAAGTATCGATAGGACCTAGAGCTCGCCGAGCATAAATGTTGATTTTGTTAAATTTTGTATGGGTGAGAGTTAACTACAGCGATGCCTACTGAGAAGAAAAGGTAACATGCTGACATGAGGACTCCATTCCTTCATCTCTATTGTCGACACAAACTTAAGTGCGTAATAGTCACCACAGTCAGTTATTTCAAACAGGTCCGCTTGATATGCAACCTTATGGTATCCAGGTTCTTGTCTGGAATTGAGCGGCTGCCAGGGATGTGAAACCAAAGGACGGGATGAGCATTCCAACAGTCGCTCAAGAAGTTGCTCAGCTTGCCCAGCAATCTCACCTGTGCTACCGCCATTCTACTAATTCTACTTCTGCACATGGCAGTGCATCTATAAAGTGGCTGTTCAGTTGCGAAATAGAAAGCGGCTGACGAATCACCAGCTACCTCATAGTACTCAAAATACGAAGGTTCTTTACATAGATCTTAGTTGGCTATTTTATTAGTTTGCGCCCATTGTACTTGCAAGTCTTTCCAGCAACTTATCAGTATATCAACTAATGTGAACGACAACACGTTTTACATACACTCCTGGAAATGGAAAAAAGAACAGATTGACACCGGTGTGTCAGACCCACCATACTTGCTCCATACTTGCTCCGGACACTGCGAGAGGGCTGTACAAGCAATGATCACACGGCACAGCGGACACACCAGGAACCGCGGTGTTGGCCGTCGAATGGCGCTAGCTGCGCAGCATTTGTGCACCGCCGCCGTCAGTGTCAGCCAGTTTGCCGTGGCATACGGAGCTCCATCGCAGTCTTTAACACTGGTAGCATGCCGCGACAGCGTGGACGTGAACCGTATGTGCAGTTGACGGACTTTGAGCGAGGGCGTAAAGTGGGCAAGCGGGAGGCCGGGTGGACGTACCGCCGAATTGCTCAACACGTGGGGCGTGAGGTCTCCACAGTACATCGATATTGTCGCCAGTGGTCGGCGGAAGGTGCACGTGCCCGTCGACCTGGGACCGGACCGCAGCGACGAACGGATGCACGCCAAGACCGTAGGATCCTACGCAGTGCCGTAGGGGACCGCACCGCCACTTCCCGGAAAATTAGGGACACTGTTGCTCCTGGGGTATCGGCGAGGACCATTCGCAACCGTCTCCATGAAGCTGGGCTATGGTCCCGCACACCGTTAGGCCGTCTTCCGCTCACGCCCCAACATCGTGCAGCCCGCCTCCAGTGGTGTCGCGACAGGCGTGAATGGAGGGACGAATGGAGAAGTGTGGTCTTCAGCGATGAGAGTCGCTTCTGCCTTGGTGCCAATGATGGTCGTATGCGTGTTTGGCGCCGTGCAGGTGAGCGCCACAATCAGGACTGCATACGACCGAGGCACACAGGGCCAACACCCGGCATCATGGTGTGGGGAGCGATCTCCTACACTGGCCGTACACCACTGGTGATCGTCGAGGGGACACTGAATAGTGCACGGTACATCCAAACCGTCATCGAACGCATCGTTCTACCATTCCTAGACCGGCAAGGGAACTTGCTGTTCCAACAGGACAATGCACGTCCGCATGTATCCCGTGCCACCCAACGTGCTCTAGAAGGTGTAAGTCAACTACCCTGGCCAGCAAGATCTCCGGATCTGTCCCCCATTGAGCATGTTTGGGACTGGATGAAGCATCGTCTCACGCGGTCTGCACGTCTAGCACGAACGCTGGTCCAACTGAGGCGCCAGGTGGAAATGGCATGGCAAGCCGTTCCACAGGACTACATCCAGCATCTCTACGATCGTCTCCATGGGAGAATAGCAGCCTGCATTGCTGCGAAAGGTGGATATACACTGTACTAGTGCCGACATTGTGCATGCTCTGTTGCCTGTGTCTATGTGCCTGTGGTTCTGTCAGTGTGATCATGTGATGTATCTGACCCCAGGAATGTGTCAATAAAGTTTCCCCTTCCTGGGACAATGAATTCACGGTGTTCTTATTTCAATTTCCAGGAGTGTATTTCCTATGTACACAGAGGTGACAATAGCCGTGAGATACCTCCTAATATCACATCGGACCTCCTTTTGCCCGCCACAGTACAGCAACTCGACGTGGTATGAACTCTATAAGTCGTTGGGAGTCCCCTGTAAAAACATGGGTCCAAACTGCCAACTATAGCCGTTTATAATTTCGAGAGTGATTAGCCACTGTATGCTACAGCCTTGCATGTTGATCAGTCGTCGACAGGTTAGCTTATCGGCTCTAATACTAAGTCCACTACTGGTGGAGTGGCTATTACATGTCGTAGGTGCGCAAGATTTTGCAGCGTGCTCCATACTGTATATGAAGAACACCTGTAAAAATCAAAACGTACGTTTTCGACAGACGCCCGATAGTGGTCGCGCGGCTATCAGGCGGATGCAATGATGCGCGCCCGCTGAGCCACGCCTTCAGTGGCTCTGACTACGAGCGCTCTCTGCTTCCGGGATATAGGGTGGTCGGCGGCAGATACATGGCCCAGTCTCAGTCGCGGTCTTCGGCTGTCTTCAGTCTTAGTCAGCCTTCGACAGTTCGCTCGTGCATTAGTAGCGGGAGCCCTGCTCTTCGCGGCGCTCTTTAGTGTACTTCTTGTAATACCTGCTCTTTGTTGCCGTTTGTTCTTTTGTAAACCTATAACTTAAGTAAAACTGCTGTTTAATGTATTTACTTGTTGACTATTCGTTGCTGTGCAGCTTCCCTACGACGACAGCGGCTGTATCAATCTGTGGCCCACCTCTCCTTACGGTTGTGTATGAAGTATTGCACAATAGACTGCATTTAATAAGTGGGACATCGACAGCAGTGCCGACGAGTCTTCAGAATTTAGCGCTAGTGCACTATACGTTCTGCTGTAGTGATTATACTAAAACGGCAGCGGCTGCATCTTTTGCTTCTCGATAAACAGCAACAATAGAAAAAACTTCCTAACTGTTGGAAGCTCAAGAATAGCCTCATTAGTAGCAATTATGGTGATTGTTGGCACGAACTTCAGCAATGTCGCATTCATCTCCGCCGTCTAAAAGAACAAGAAAAGAATGAGAAGGCTACTTACGGCGTTTTCGTCTCTTCACGATCTAGTGGTTAGCTCCGCCTCCTATGGATTGAGGAGACCCCGATCCGATTCCCAGCCGGGTCGCATATTTTCTTCCCTCGGGCACTGTGTCTTTGTCTTGCCCTCATTTCATCTCATCTTTATTACAATGACACTCAAGTCGCCAAAGTGACGTGAGGAAGACGTCCAGCACGCAGCTGTGCAACCCCGGCCAGTATTACCACAGCATCGTTTCATTTCACTTTGTTAGTTTTCCAGATAAAACAGCTTGATTAACAGTGGGTTTCTTTCTTTCTTAGTATTCTCCGAAGATGTGCGTATTCCATAAATTTAAGTGTTTGCTGATCCAGATTCATCGCCATATCCAAAAAGTTTACTGGTTGCTCTTTGCACATATTGGTGATCGCTATCTCCTACAAATGGCAGCAACTACCAAGCATTCATACACTGAGGAGATAAAAATCATGAGATACCTCCTTATGTCGTGTCGGACCTGCTTTTGACCCGGCGAAGTGCAACAGCTCGACGTGCCAACAACTTAAAAAGTCGTTGCAAGTACGCTGCAGATATTTTCAGCCATATTGCCACTATAACTTTCCGTAGTTGAGAAAGTGTTGTCGGCGCAGGGTTTTTTGCACGAACTGACTTCTCGAATATGTTCCATAAATGTTCTTAGTGATTCGTGTCGGGCGACCTTGGGGCCAGATCCTTCGTTCGAACTGTTGAAAGGTGGCTACACTGAGCCACTGCGCCAGAGATTGCGCCAAAGAGTATTATTCTGCCGCCTCCACAGTGCTTGTTGAGAGCTCGTAGTAGTCAGTGCCTGTCGAGGACTCGGGGTAGTCTGTGCTGAGATGTTGTAGCAGAGAGTGTTTGTTGAGATGTGCTAGTAGGCAGTGCTTGCCGAGATGTGATATTGGAGAGTCTGGTTGAGATGTGATAGTAGAGAGTCGGTGTGAGATATAATGTAAGGATTAGAGTGATTTTCATCAATATAAATGAGGCAACTAACTCCGTTTCTTTTTATTTCAGTGTCCTAAATAATGCGTCATTACAGGTTCAGTCAACAAAGCATCTGGCGTGTGTTCTTGTATTAGAGTTTAATTCTGCTTTCCTTACGCAATTATAGTATTTGTAATTTTCTTTTATCACGTCAGTATAAATGGTATTTGAAATTTCTTGTCTTGTTGAAGAAGAACCGTGCCAGATGTGTACGTTGAGTCACACTCCCACACACAGAACAATTACATTTGTGCTTTGGTTTTGTAGGTTTTATAGTTGCTGGGGACTTAATTAATTAACTGTCTTTACGAAAATTTTCCTTCATTGTTTGTTGTTATTCTATGCAGTCAGATTGCGTAATAATACTAGTCAGGGCCAACCGTTTACGAAATAGCGTAATCGGACATAACAACTAAAAACTACAAATATTTCCAATCATATTTAATTAAGCCCCCATGCACTGTCCAGAATGTTTTTGAAACCAATCGCGAACAATTGTTTCCCAGTGGTATGACGCATTGTCATCCATAAAAATTCCATCGTTGTTTGGGAAGATGAAGTCCATGAATGGCTGCAAATGGTCTCCAAGTAGTCGAACATAACCACTTACGGTCAACTACAGGTTCAACTGGGGAAGAGGACCCAGTTCATTCCACGTAAACACAGCCCACACCATAATGAAGCCATCAGCTTCCACAGTGCCTTGGTGACTACTTGAGCCTATGGTTTCGTGGGGTCTACGTCACACTCGAACCCTGACCAGGCCACAAATTTCCATCCGTCTAGCGTCCAACCGATATGCGCACGGCCCCAGGAATGACGCTGGAGGCGATGTCATGCCGTTAACAAAGGCACTCTCGTCGGTCGTCTGCTGCCATGGTCCATTAAAGCAAGATTTAGCAGCACTGTCCTAACGGCTACCCTCGTCGTACATCCCACATTGATTTCTGCGGTTATTTCACGCAGTGCCTCATGTCCGTTAGCACTGACAACTATACGACTCCGTTGTTCTCGGTCATTAACTGATAGCCGTCGGCCACTGAGTTGTCCGTGGTGACAGGTAATACCTGAAATGTGATGTTCTAGGCACACTGTTGACACTATGGCTTTCCGAATACTGAATTTTCTAACAATTTCCGGAAAGTCCCATCCGTCTAGCTCCATCTATGATTCCGCGTTCAAAGTCTGCTAATCGCCGTCGTGTGGCCGTAATCACGTCGGAAATTTACCGAGGTGAATCACCTGAGCACAAATGACAGCTCCGCGAGCGCACTGCCCGTTTATACCTTGCGTACTCGATAGCACGGCCTTCTGTATACGTACATATCGCTATCCCATGACTTTTGTCACTCAGCGTAATAGAACCTGAGTTAATCATTTTTGTTGATTTAAGAACCCTTATCGATCTCTACAGGTACAGTCTTAGCCGAAGTGAAGGCAGGCCCATCATCGATTCAATAGATTCACGGTGTTGTTACATTGCTTTCACGTGACCGAGAGTTGCATCGAGCACTGTTGAAAATACGAGACCTGTCGCTAGATATTCGTGGCATTAATACAAGTGCTCGAAAGTTCTTGGCTGCTAAGCAGAACCTGTTTGGTGGAACATAATTAGCAGTGTTTCGAGCGACTGAACAAAACTGCTGTCCGCCCCTGACCGCTAGTTATACACCAGCAACAAGACATACTAAAATCTCTTCAAAATATATGTCACATCGATCCTCCACACGAGCAACTTCTGTGCTTTATTGTTGTTTTTTTTACTCCTACATCAGATTTGGCAAATTATTCCTGGCTACCGTACACAGAAGGTTTCAGATTCATCCATTATGTGATTGTTTAGAATGTGCTTTCTAAGACCATACTAACAACGTTCGTAGTGTTTGGCATAGCAGAAGGACCCGGCAGACGAATGTTTTCACTGTACATTTATACGACTTACAATCCGACATGTACATCAAACAGATTGCTTATTGGCCTACAAATCAGATTGTTACCGAATTCCTTTCAAATCATTACGGGTACATGCTTATCTCTGACCTACATAGAAACGTATCTCCGTTTGAGTTCACCACAGCTTCAGTCTAACAGCGCAGTTTGCTTAATAATTATAGTATTTAATGCGCAACTTCCATGCTTCCATGTGGATATACATAGCACAAAGGTGAAACTACTAGTTTTGATCGGAACGCAAGACCACGAGCCGGAGAGGTTCACTTCCTGAGTAATAACTTACGACATTCTTAAAGTCAGTGTTGAAACGTCAACGATGATCACGTCTCGCACCTGTTAATGGAGCACGCTGTGGCTTTCGATGCACAGCACGCCGATCTGACAAAAAACCGCAGATGATTGGCAGCCGACAGTAGCCCTATAAAAGGGGTCATAATACAGGACACCCCATTCTTCCGCCTCCATCGACACATTGAGCATTTTGTTCAATACATTTTGTCCTACCCCTGGCAAGTAATGTCTTGCCAAATAAAATAAAAAATGAAAGAAGATTAGGGTTTAACGCGACGTCTGGGACAAGGTCATTAGAGACGGAGCACAAGCTCGGATTAGCCAAAGATGAGGAAGGAAAGCGGCTGTGTCCCTTCTAAGAAACTGTGCTATAATTCTGCCGAACTCTCCACTACTTTCATAAATCAGAGTTCGGTTGCTTCGGGTGGAAACTGCTTTGTCCGTCATAACCTAAATTCTACGCAATAACAGTTGCTTCTGATATATCAGGCACTAAAAATCATTACATAAAAATCGATATTTTTATTTATTTTATCAGCTTTGTTCGTACAGTTAAAGTTTCCGTATTTTGTTTCTCTTGTAGAACCACTTCTTATTCGCAGTGACATAATGGGTTTGGTGGAATATAATGCTACAAAGCCTGATATAAGAATGCGCTGATCTAAATTTTTACTTTCTTAATAAGTCTTAGCTCATATTACACTTTGCATAGACAAAATCCAGTTTCAGTTTCGTAACCCTCTGACCAAACGCAACCGTTTTGTGGTGTTAGAGGCACATCTTTTCCTGCATTTTATTATATTTTGTTATTACGTTTTAACCTAAAGTATACTATGGTTTTCGTTGATGAAAGTTAGCAGGAAGGTAACTCAGCGTATCCATCCCACTACGCGCCAGACGGTCTTAGAGTATGTCCACATGGTGCCTAAGACGTCGTACGCAATAACAGACGCACGGGAATGAAAGAGCATGCACAACAATTTGTGAAAAGAACGCATGTATGCATGCCTCATTGAGCAAGTAGTCTGTTATGGAACCTCCGTTTTTGCTTGGGAGTTTGTCTTGCGTTTATTCTGATGTAAAGGCGACAAAAAAAGAAAACGCAAAAACGACCGTATGTATCTAAATAACAGAGGTGCGAAAAATACAAAATTATGACAACGTTTTGTCTCATAATTTCAGAAGGAGGTCACAGCGATATTTTAGATTTTCTGCTGGGGAAACTGCAACGATAAAGCTGGCAATAAAGTTTCGTTAGCTAGTAACTGGGGACTTACGTACCAGTTTCAACACGTTATTCCTCATTTCAAAACAAAACATTTCAATTATTATTCCTGAAACTGAGAAATACTTATGGAACGTTCTTAGACGTTATGTGAAGGTTAACTAACTTTCAAAGCGTAATTTGTATTTTATTTGTTTACAGGACTTTAATCATGAAAGGTGACATGTATATTAGCATCCTTGGACTCGACAGATTGGAATTTCAGAGACTCCAAAATCTATTAGAATGGAAGTAGTGTTTTTCAGTTTTGTAGGTATTTACATCATTAGTGTGATTCATTTGTATTTTTCGTAATTTGTTGTGAGCTACGTAGAAAAATCGTTCAAATGGCTCTAAGCACTATGAGACTTAACATCTGATGTCATCAGTCCCCGAGACTCAGAACTACTTAAACCTAACTAACCTAAGGACATGACACATAACCATGCCCGAGGCAGGATTCGAACCTGCGACCGTAGCAGCAGCGTGGTTCCCGACTGAAGCGCCTAGAACCGCTCGGTCACAGCCGCCGGCATCAGTTGTTCTGTCCAGATGTCAGGCTTCTCGGCTGGTGTGCTTTTAAGTCGTCACACCAAGAATATCCGTCCGCAGTTTTCACATGCACTTTTCATAAATTGTTGGCTTACATTCTCATTTCCTCGATTCTAAACTTACGGTATCTTATATTTTACACGAATATGATAGGAGACTTTGTATCTAGTACCTGACGCTCAGGGCAACACATCTCGAATTTTTACTCAAATCATCTCAGGGGCCGCATTCCATACGACTTTTTTATTTGTCTGTAATCATCTATAAACTTAAGCGTGCTTCCTTCGGAGTCAACAGACATTATTACACATAAATCGCTTCATAGCATAGCCTCAATCCACTAAACAAACACAAAGGAGCCTAGCTGCCTGTCGTCTGCTACAAAGCGCAACGAATGCCACCGAAGGCGAGCAACAGTGCGTTTTACCCACGGCCTCCATTTCCAGGAAATTACGTATGCAAAGAAGCGCATGCGTGAAGTTGAACACAAAAAAGGCATCGTGTGGACGCACCTTTAGAGCGCGAGAACGTTAGGTGAGTGGAAGCTGTATGGTGCCGGGCCATAGAGACACAGCGGCGATTCATCTATGAAGCTAGGCGGCACGAAGCGAATATTTCGTTACTTATATATTATGTTTAAATGGTAATGTACATCTCCAACCGTGGTGCTGACGTTACTTGCACTGAGAACGCGTCAACAATCATTTCTGTAACTTTCTGAGACTAATTAAAAATTTCAGTTAATATTGATAGTCACTAGTAGACACCAAGGGCCAGTCACAATCTCACCCTGAGTAGGCAGGCGCCAAACTGTTAAGACAGCTCACTAATAGTCTACGATCGGTTTTGAAGGAGTTGATACATGAACCGTCTATAAAATGTAATCTCACGTAAAGAGGGAACGATTTATTAAAGTTACCTCGGATGACGTGCGATCTTGTGTTAATCTAAGGAGTCTACGATCGGTTTCCGGAGAGGCAACAAGTGACTTAATGTTTGAATTTAAATTTCGCGGAATGGCGGAACGAATTGTTAAAAGTTGCCTCGGAAACCATGTGTGAGCGATATCGGGTGAATTCTAAGATCGTATGGAACATTTTTTGTGACTTTTTACGGTGCTCGGAAGCTTTATTTTGAGTATCAATAGTCCATTGGCTCCGGGAATCGATTCTTTTTATTTTATTTTGTGAGTTTACGAATAGAAGAAAATAAGGTGGCATCACAATATTTCGTAATATCATTTCTAGTAGCACTGAGACTTTTCCCATTTGCCACTTCGTTATGCATTGTTTACTGCATGCACGTTAGCACCCGCGACGGCGGAGAAGAAACCAGTCGGGACAACAGCTACGAGTCACCTTTACGAGATAAGAGGTAAGAAAGTTACCTCCAGTCGTGCTAAGAGAAGTGGTCGCGTATGTTACATCATGAAATCCAATGTGTTTGTTGCGCTTGGTATATCTTTTTGGTGGAAAATTTATATTCAGGAACTCACGGTGTAGGACATGAGATTACAATCTGCATGTGCCATGAAGCTGCAAATAGTTTGAACACTGAATGCCACAATTATTACAATTGGCATCCACCACAACCCGCTTACTACTCGCACTTGGCTGTGGGGTAACGCCTTTAAATAGCAGTTAATTTTAATAAACTGCCTTTACGCTAATCATTTGTTACAATCGGAATCGTAGAGTGTGGAGTGTAAGTTATGCAGAGGGTAGTATTTTGAACAAGTGCAACACCCACATTACTCGTTGCAGTTTAATATACACTCCCAAAAAAAATAAAAAATAAAAAAAATAAAAAAAAATAAAAAAAAATTAAAGAAATGAAGGAATTATCCAGATGGGACGGAAATTGTTAGATGTGATTTACAAGTATCGGCAACAAATAATTGAAATTCCAGAAAAATTGAATGACTTATTGAAGAGAAAGAACTGCACAAACTGAGCAAGTCAATAACGCGTTGGTCCAACTTTGGGCATTATGCAAGTACTTATTCGGCTTGGCAGAGTTGTTGGGTGTCTTCCTCAGGGATGTCGTGCCGAATTCTGTCCAATTGGCGCATTAGATCGTCAAAATCCCGTGCTTGTTGGAGGACCCGTGCTCCAAACGTTATCAGTTGGCGAGAGATACGAGCCCTTGCTGGCCAAGCTATGTATGGCTTTGCAAGCACGAAGACAAACAGTAGAAACTCTCGCCGTGTGCGGGCGGGCATTATATTGCTGAAATGTAAGTCCAGGATGGCTTGCCATGAAGAGCAACAGAACGGGGCCTAGAATATCGTCGACGTACCGCGGATGATAACCACAGTGGTCCTGCTATGAAATGGCACCCCAGACTATCGCTCCTGGTAGTCGCGCAGTATGACAGGCGACAGTCCAGTTGGTATCCCATCGCTATCCTGGTCGTCTCCAGACAAATCGTTGCTGTTTATCGCTGCTCAGTTCGAAGCGGGACTCATCAGTGAAGACAATTCTACTTCAGTCAATGAGATTCCAGGCTGAAGACGTGTCTGGAGACAAAATCTGGCACGACATCTCTCAAGACATCCAACAAATCAGTCAATCAGTGTCAAGCCGAACAATTGCTTACGTAAGGGAAAAAGGTAGACCACTGCATCATTGACTTGCTCAATTTGTGAAGCTATGTCTCTTGAATAAATCAGCCAGTTTGCTTGAAATTGTAATCACTTATTTGCCATCACATCTCCCGATTTCTGTCCCATTCGGATAATTCCATAGTCGGGCGCAGTTTCTTTTTTTATTTCTTGGTTATACATCACGACAACATTCTGTTTGATTTTTATATTGACGTTTTACTCGTGATTGTTGTTTCTGTATGCTTTTAACCATTCCACCACCTTTTAAACCAGCAACAATCAATATACACTGAAGAACCAAAGAAACTAGCATACCTGCACACAGAAGTGCCGCAACACGACGTGGCATAGACTGGAATAATGTCTGAAGTAGTGCTAGAGGGAACTGACATCATTAATCATGTAGGGCTGTCCATAAATCCGTAAATGTGCGAGGGGTGGAGGTCTGAACAGCACGTTGCAAGGCATCCCCGATAAGCTCAATAATGTTCCTGTCTGTGGAGTCTCGTGGCCAGCGGAACTGTTTAAACTCAGAAGAGTGGTCCTGGAACCGCTATGTAGCAATTCTGGAAGTGTAGGGGTGTCGCATTGTCATGCTGGAATTGCCCAAGTGCGCCGGAATGCACAACGGACATGAATGTATGCAGGTGATCATACAGTATGCTTACGTACGTGTCACCTGTCAGAGTCATATCTAGACTCCAACTGCATACGCCCCACACCATTACACAGCCTACACCAACTTGAACAGTCCCCTGCTGCCACGCAGGGTCGTTGGATTCACCAGGTTGTCTCCATACCAGTACACGTCCATCCACTCGATACAATTTGAAACGAGACTCGTCCGACCAGGCAACATGTTTCAACTCATCCAGTGATCAAGAGTCCAATGTCGGTGTTGACGGGCCCAGGCGAGCGTCGAGGCCTTAAAGCTTTGTATCGTACAGTCTTCGGCTGTGAAAGCCCATATGATGATGCTTCGTTTAATGGTTCGTACGCTGACACTTTTTGATGGCTTAGCATCGAAATATGCAGCAATTTGCGGAAGGGTTGCACTTGTGTCACGTTGAACAATTCTCTTCATTCGTCGTTGATCCCGTTCTTGCAGGACCTTATTCCGGCCGCAGCGATGTCGGAGATTTGATATTTTACCGGATTCATGATATTCACGGTACCGGTACACTCGTGAAACGGTCATGCGGAAAAATCCCCACTTCATCACTACTTCGTAGATGCTGTGTCCCACCGGTGGTGCGACGACTATAACATGTTCAGACTCACGTAAATTTTGATAACCTGCCATTATGGCAGCAGTAATCGATCTAATAACTGCGCAAGACACTCGTCACTCACAATCCCTTTCACTCACGTTAGCAAGTTTATGGCATTGCATTTCCCGAAAACGTAATAGCTACAAAAATACGGATTGTTTTTTGATTGAGAATGCTCGCCAAATATTAAGTCTGTCGGTACCTAATGCAGTCACAGTTTTTAGCCGCCGACCTGCTCAGTACGCCACGCGGAATTTATGTCTTTTCTCGTCACAAAATTCACTTAAAAATTCCGAAGTTTCTACACACCCATCGGAATAATTATGCCGTCACTTTACAACACTTTTGATGTATGAAACACTGCTAGATCCGGCAACTTATCATTTCCATCGGAACAACTACTACACACGTCCGAACTGTTTCATGGCTAGGCTCCGACTCCTCTCTAGAATACTCTAAGTCTTCTCTACCAGCGGAGAAGGCGCGGGAAGAATATTGTTTTACCATTGATCAATTTACTCAACAGCCAATAGCAAAACAACATTCTCCCGCGTCAGTCCGCGCTTTTCATCAATAACCAATCGCAAAATATTAAACCTAACGACTGCACTTTTTACCGACGTAATTATCTAATATGCTGAAGTTTTGTTTATGCATAAAGTTATTTACTATTGTTATTTATACCTGAATTAATTTTCCCTTTTCCATAAACTTACTTTACAAATCTATTCTACAAAAATCCCCTTTGTCCACATCCATTCTTCTTCGAAATGTTCCCACACTAAATCTCACTACATAATTCGTTAAACAGTTATCTTCATATTAACCTTAAACCACACTCACGCATCATTCATACTGCTAAAACACATTTATAACATTTTACATACACAAAAAGACATAATAACACTTTATGAAAATACTAGAACAAATTATGAAAAACATTCTATTACTTTAGTGCACTCTAGTGGGCACAATCGAAATCACAGTCCCCTATCCAATACCGTCCTCTATCAGCTGATACATAAACTACGTGCGCGTCCAGTCTCGCGTCACCATCTGTCACTATCCAGCTCTGAGACACATCTCCCACATAACCGCCTCCAAGGCAGGATCGGTATACGGCGCTACGCTTCACTCTGCCTGTTTACATATCTCTGTATCTGTACACATGCCAAATAAGTTTCTTTGGCGCTTCAGCGTATTATAAAAACGATTTGTGTGCGAACAAAACTGGCTGCTTTTGAGGGGTTGCCACTGTCATCTGGATGGCCGCCAGTATAGCTAAAATAACTTGAAATTTAATTTGATTCGTAAGGCACATCATAAATCTGACGTAAGGCTTGTGTGATGTTAACGACGTCAATAGCCACTGGAATAAAAGCAGTAGCCCCAGTCGAAAGGGGGCACATGTGCTAGTATACTGGCACTCTTGCTACGGTGCCTATGAATGTAGCCAGCAGACACTTCGACAGCTACATACGTATATACAGGGCTATTACAAATGATTGAAGCGATTTCATAAATTCACTGTAGCTCCAGTCATTGACATATGGTCACGACACACTACAGATACGTAGAAAAACTCATAAAGTTTTGTTCGGCTGAAGCCGCACTTCAGGTTTCTGCCGCCAGAGCGCTCGAGAGCGCAGTGAGACAAAATGGCGACAGGAGCTGAGAAAGCGTATGTCGTGCTTGAAGTGCACTCACATCAGTCAGTCATAACAGTGCAACGACACTTCAGGACGAAGTTCAACAAAGATCCACCAACTGCTAACTCCATTCGGCGATGGTATGCGCAGTTTAAAGCTTCTGGGTGCCTCTCTAAGGGGAAATCAACGGGTCGGCCTGCAGTGAGCGAAGAAACGGTTGAACGCGTGCGGGCAAGTTTCACGCGTAGCCCGCGGAAGTCGACGAATAAAGCAAGCAGGGAGCTAAACGTACCACAGCCAACGGTTTGGAAAATCTTACGGAAAAGGCTAAAGCAGAAGCCTTACCGTTTACAATTGCTACAAGTCCTGACACCCGATGACAAAGTCAAACGCTTTGAATTTTCGGCGCGGTTGCAACAGATCGTGGAAGAGGATGCGTTCAGTGCGAAACTTGTTTTCAGTGATGAAGAAACATTTTTTCTCAATGGTGAAGTGAACAGACACAATGTGCGAATCTGGACGGTAGAGAATCCTCATGCAATCGTGCCGCAAATTCGCAATTCACCAAAAGTTAACGTGTTTTGTGCAATCTCACGGTTTAAAGTTTACAGCCCCTTTTTCTTCTGCGAAAAAAACGTTACAGGACACGTGTATCTGGACATGCTAGAAAATTGGCTCATGCCACAACTGGAGACCGACAGCGCCGACTTCATCTTTCAACAGGGTGGTGCTCCACCGCACTTCCATCATGATGTTCAGCATTTCTTAAACAGGAGATTGGAAAACCGATGGATCGGTCGTGGTGGAGATCATGATCAGCAATTCATGCCATGGCCTCCACGCTCTCCCGACTTAACCCCATGCGATTTCTTTCTGTGGGGTTATGTGAAAGATTCAGTGTTTAAACCTCCTCTACCAAGAAACGTGCCAGAACTGCGAGCTCGCATCAACGATGCTTTCGAACTCATTGATGGGGACATGCTGCGCCGAGTGTGGGAGGAACTTGATTATCGGCTTGATGTCTGCCGAATCACTAAAGGGACACATATCAAACATTTGTGAAGGCCTAAAAAAACTTTTTGAGTTTTTGTATGTGTGTACAAAGCATTGTGAAAATATCTCAAATAATAAAGTTATTGTAGAGCTGTGAAATCGCTTCAATCATTTGTAATAACCCTGTACATGTTGATGATGATGCTGTAATGTTTTTGCCTAGCGAGAAGATGGAAACACTGATGCAGGGAGGTAACTGAGAGTATCTCTCTAGTGTCGTTGTCGTTGTTATGGAGGCTAAACAAATAAACATTACACAGAGATTTAGTTCGTTATTTATTGAGTTAAAAAACACCTCATTCAACGTATGAAGCAGTGGACCTGCAATCCTAGACTATCAAACGACAGCAAGATAAACATGCGCACAGCAGTTATGGATTTTGGATTCTCGTTATTAGCTGTAGCTCGCATTAGCCGCCCAGATAGCTGAGCGCGCTAAAGTGCCGGTTCCAGAACAGGAGGGGGGGGGGGGCGGGGGGGGGGGGGGGGTTGCGCCGGCCCGCCTGGATGCGATTTGTATGCCGCTTCCCATATCCCACCATATGAATACCGTGCAGGTATCCGAGCCCCGTCTCAGAAACACGATTCCCAAATATTTAGAAAACTTTCACCCACTTCCATACAAGCAACACTGCACGCAGCCACTCACGACACACATAAGCCGTACCGGAGGGTGACGGCGTAGCGATACGACGGGCATTTGGCCACCCATTAAACTAATCACGCCTAACCTGTTAATAACAACATCGATCGGGCCCCGATGCAGGACAAAGGCACAAGACAAAATAAATGGGTAACACATTAATGGCATTTCAAATAAACAATTATATGTCAGAACCATACTGAAATTCGTGTTTTACTCTTTAGCGACTCAACGGAGAATCTTAATCTGGATGACCTGCCGGGGATCCGATGTGCCCTCCTCCCGTATGCGAATCCAGTGTCTTTCCACTGTCCCCTTAGCCGCAAAATCGGATGCTGTTGATGGCGTTGTCGCTCCTTCTCAGTCCGTCACTTCCCAGAAGTGGTGTGATCGGTTCCACGCAGTTAGGGCTCGTATTTTATCACCCAACCTCGTTGTTGCGGAGTGCTAGTATGACTGGTCTGGCTCCGCATAGTAGTGGACGCATATTAGCCGAGTATAGTAGCAGCACTGAACATTTTCCCCAGAGTTTGCCAAGAAAGTGCTCAGCATCTGGTGGTACTATCATTAGGTTCTTCACCACGGCCCACCCCACTAAGTCTTGAGAACTACAACTACCCTATGACTCATTTCTGCAGGTTATAGTATTGTGGTTGCCTATCCAAAATTCCCAGGTGTTGTGCCCAGCGCCGTTTAGACTACAACTGCCGCCTTGACAAAATTTTCACGGTTGAAGGTTTCTGTAGCGCCACTGTCATTGATAATGTCACATTTTTCTCAATCCTTTGCAAATAAAATGACATTCAAATGTTTCTTATTCCAGTCTTTGATTACAATGTAAAGTCCTTCGACGATTACCGATTTCAGTCAGATATGTTCTACATTCAGCTTTTTTATTTTATTTTTACGTAAGCTCCTATTTCGTCCTCAATCCGCGAGGATTGTCCACCAAAGGGTGAGTAGTAAATGACGGAAAATATTCAAAGGACCGTAAACTGCTATGCACATCAAGCCAAGAACCACTGCTATTTATTTCCTTCCTACTGTTATTGTTTACAAAATAAAGGAAACAGTTGGCCATTTAACAAGACACAGGAAAATCTCAAGATCAGGACATGTTATTCTTCAACAGAGGCATCACATGATCCACAAAAGGCCTGACTTCGATCAGTCAGCGCTGGAAGATAAGGAACAAAAATCATCTAATCATAGGGTACGAGCAATCGTGTAGGAACCTGCAAATCACGCATCGCCGGCAGTGAAGTGTGATCTGTGAAGTGTGACTTGTAAATGGGAGTGAGGACAAGTTCCGCAGTCTTGTTGTTACATGAATGCCGGCCGGTGTGCCCGAGCGGTTCTAGGCGCTTCAGTCTGGCACCGCGCGACCGCTACGGTTGCAGGTTCGAATCCTGCCTCTGGTATGGATGTGTGTGATGTCCTTAGGTTAGTTAGGTTTAAGTAGTTCTAAGTTCTAGGGGACCGATGACCTCAGATGTTAAGTCCCATAGTGCTCAGAGGCAGTTGAACCACTTTTTTATTACATGAATACTCAAATTTTCTCTACACATTTCACGGTTTTATGAAACTGAGTTGCATCCGCTTTTATTGACATAAGGACGTGGAAAAGAAATTCTTTTTAACTCAATGTGTGACACTATGGCCGTGATTTCATGTTCATTTATGATTTACCCCGTATAAAAGCAGAAAAGAGAGCTCCTACATAGACGATAGTGGCTGTTACTGAGATCCTCTAATGTCCACCACTGTGGGGAACAAGACTCCAGCAGAACCGATAAGAGACATGTGGACGTCAGGGAGATTATGAAATTATGCTGAAGAGTAACGCCCCGGAAATTTTGTGTGAAAACTCTTAAACATTTTAAATGAAATAAAAGTTATGAACATTCTATATCTTTATTCTTCACGTCTGAATGTTTATTTCTCAACATAGTCACCCTAGCTACGAATGCATTTTTACCAACGAGAGACTGTTTGTTGATACCATAGCTATAGAATGTTTGACTTTGTACCACAGCCTTACCTCTGCTTGCACCGCTACATCAGTGTCTCAAGGTTTTTAGCTTAATCTTGTGTTCCAATGACAGTGATGTAAGTTCTCCTTTTATATGACGACTCTTCCTTCACACTTGTATACTGAGTATTTTTCAGGCAAAAGTCTTTAATAGTAGATATGTTACGCCACAGAAGCTCTGAATACAAGCAATATGATCTTTGGTTGTCAGTAGTAACATCGTAACTTCCTGGCAGATTAAAACTGTGTACCGGACCGAGACTCGAACTCGGGACCTTTGCCTTTCGCGGGCAAGTGCTCTACTGACTGAGCTACCCAAGTACGACTCACGGCCCGTCCTCACAGCTTTAATTCCGCCAGTGCCTCGTCTCCTACCTTCCAAACTCTACAGAAGCTCTCCTGCGAACCATTCTAGTAACATCGTAGCCTGTGAGAGGGACTGGTGTTCGTCAAGCTGCTGAGCGGTTTGGGAATAACTAGCAGAAGACAGAGATGCAAATGAACAGGATGTTGAATTTAGGAAATTCAGATTTGTTAAGATGCACCCGTGGTCTAGGAGTACGTCTTCGATTAGTAGCCGAAACGTCCTCGGTCCCGGGTACGAAATCCACTACAGCTTAAATTTTGATCAATAATCAGAGTTGGCAGCCGAAGACTTTCGGTATAAGATGTCACCCTCATTCTGCCAACGACCTTGTCAAAGAGGGTGGAGGAGCGGACAAAGGTTCTTGTACACGGGGTGAGAAACTGCCCCTAAAGACTAGAGAAGCAACAATGATCAACGGCATGAGGCTGCAGAAAGCGATTGAAACAATTCTGTTAAAGACACGTAACGTGATTCCACAGAACATGCGGGCTGTAACTGAAAAAAGAGTCATGATGATCTCTCCATTGGCAAAAGATTCCGGAATAGTCCCCCAATCGGATCTCCGGGAGGGGACTGCCAAGTGGTAGGTGAGTAAATGATTGAACAACCAACGAAAGGATAACGTTCTACGAGTCGGGACGTGGAATGTCGGAAGCTTCAACGTCGTAGGGAAATACAAAAATTTGAAAAGGGAAATGCAAATGCTCAATCTAAATACAGTAGGGGTCAGTGAACTGAAACGGAAGAAAGACAAGAATTCCTAGTCAAATGAGTATAGGATAATATCAAAGGCAGCAAAAAACGGTATAACGGGAGTAGGATTCGTATAAATATGAAGTTAGGGCAGAGGGTGTGTTATTGTGAACAGTTCAGTGATAGGGCTTTTCTTATCAGAATCGATAGCAAACCAACAACGACAACGGTGGTTCAAGTCTACTTGTCAATGTCGCAAGCTGAAGATGAAGAGATAAAGTATATGAGGATACTGAAAGGGTAATCTAACAGCCATGGGGGACTGGAATCCAGTTGTGGGGAAAGAAGTAGAAAAGAATGGTTACAGGAGCATATGAGCTTGGGACAAGGAATGAGATAGCAGAAAGACTATTTGAGTTATGTAACAAATTTCAGTTAGTAATAGCGAATACTCTGTTCAAGAATCACAAGAGGAAAAGTTACACTTGGAACATACCGGGTGATAGGAAAAGATTTCAGTTAGATTACATCATTATCAGACAGAGATTCCTAAATCAGATACAGGGTTGTAAGACGTTCCCAGGAGCAGCTATAGACTCATTTCACACTGTAGTAGTGATGAAGAGTAGGCTGAAGTTTAAGACATTAGTCAGAAGAATCAGTCTGCAAAGAAGTGGGATATGAAAGTGCTAAGGAATGACGAGAAACACTTGAAGTTCCCTGAGGCAATAGATACTGCAATAAGGAATAGCTCAGTAGGCAGTACAGCTGCAGAGGAATGGACATCTCTAAGAAGCGCAAAGACAGAAGCTGGGAAGAAAACCATAGGTACAAAGATGATAACTGTCAAGAAACCATTGGTAACAGAAGAAATACTTCAGCTTATCGATGGAAGAAGGAAGTACAAAAATGTTCAGGAACATTCAGGAATGCAGAAATACAAGTCGCTGAGGAATGAAATAAATAGGAAGCGCACGGAAGCTAAGACGAAATGGCTGCATGAAAAAAGTGAAGAAATAGAAAACGAAATGATTGTCGGAAGGTCTGACTCAGCATATAGGAAAGTCAAAACAATACTGAGTGAAATTAAAAGCATGGGTGGTAATATTAAGAGTACAAGGAAACTACCGCTGTTAAATGCAGAGGAGAGAGCGTATAGTCGAAATGAGTACATCGAAGGGCACTATGAGGGGGAAGATTTGTCTGATGTGATAGAAGAAACACGACTCGATTTAGAAGAGATAGGGCATGCAGTATTAGAATCAGAATTTAAGAGAGCTTGGGAAGGGCAGAAGGGATAGATAACATTCTATAAGAATTTCTAAAATCATTGGCGGAAGTGTCAACAAAACGCTTGTTCATGTTGGCGTGTAGGATATTTGAGTCTAGCAATATACCGTCTGACTTTCGGAAAGATACCATCCACACAACAACGAAGACTGCAAGAGCCGAGAAGTGCGGGAATTATCGACAATCAGCTAAACAGCTCATGCAGCCAAGTTGCTGATAAGAATAATATACAGAAGAATGGAAAAAATTGAGGATGGGTTAGATGACGATCAGTTTGGTTTAGGAAAGGGAAAGGCACCAGAGAGCCAATTCTGACGTTGCGCTTGTCAATGGAAGCAAGGTTAAAGAAAAATAAGGAGGCTTCATAGAATTTGTCAACCTGGAAAAAGCATTCGACTATGTAAAATGGTGCAATATGTTCGAAATTCTAGGAAAAATAGGAGTAAGCCACAGGGAGAGGCGGGTAATATACAATATGTACAAGAGCCAAGAGGGAATAATAAGAGTGGACGACCAAGAACGAAGTGCTCGGACTAAAAAGAGTGAATGAGAGGGATGTAGTATTACGCCCCTTCTTTTCATTCTGTACATCGAAGAAGCAATGGTGGAAAGAAAAGAAAGGCTCAGGAGTGGAATTAAATTTCAAGGTGAAAGGATATCAATGATATGATTCGCTGATGACATTGCTGTCCTGAGTGAATGTGAAGAAGAATTACAATATCTTCAGAATGGAATGAACAGTCTACTGGGTACAGAATACGGACTGAGAGTAAATCGAAGATAGCCGAAAGTAATGAGAAGTAGCAGAAATGAGAACAGCGAGGAACTTAACATCAGGGTTGATGGTCACGAGGTAGATGAAGATAAGGAATTCTGCTGCCTAGGAAGCAAAATAAGCAATGACAGACGGAGCAAGGAGGACATTAAAAGCAGACTAGCACTGGCAAAAGTGGCATTCCTGGTCAAGAGAAGTCTACTAGTATCAAACATATGATGTAATTTGAAGAAGAAATTTCTGAGAACGTACTGTTGGAGCACGGTGTGGTGGTGAAACATGGACTGTGCGAAAACCGGAACAGAAGAGAATCGAAGCATTTGAGATGTGGTGCTACAGACGTATGTTGAAAATTAGGTGGACTGTTAGGGTAAGCCGGCCGGTGTGGGCGTGCGCTTCTAGGCGCTTCAGTCTGGAACCGCGTGACCGCTACGGTCGCAAGTTCGAATCCTGCCTCGGGCATGGCTGTGTGTGATGTCCTTAGGTTAGTTAGGTTTAAGTAGTTCTAAGTTCTAGGGGACTGATGACCACAGATGTTAAGTTCCATAGTACTCAGAGCCATTTGAAACATTTTTGGTAGGGTAAGGAATGTGGAGGTTCTGTGCAGATTCGATAGGAAAGGAATATGTTGCTGTGTGTGCTGTCCTTAGGTTAGTTAGGTTTAAGTAGTTCTAAGTTCTAGGGGGCTGATGACCACAGATGTTAAGTTCCATAGTACTCAGAGCCATTTGAAACATTTTTGGTAGGGTAAGGAATGTGGAGGTTCTGTGCAGATTCGATAGGAAAGGAATATGTTGCTGTGTGTGCTGTCCTTAGGTTAGTTAGGTTTAAGTAGTTCTAAGTTCTAGGGGACTGATGACCACAGATGTTAAGTTCCATAGTACTCAGAGCCATTTGAAACATTTTTGGTAGGGTAAGGAATGTGGAGGTTCTGTGCAGATTCGATAGGAAAGGAATATGTTGCTGTGTGTGATGTCCTTAGGTTAGTTAGGTTTAAGTAGTTCTAAGTTCTAGGGGACTGATGACCACAGATGTTAAGTCCTATAGTACTCAGAGCCATTTGAACCATTTTTGGTAGGGTAAGGAATGAGGAGGTTCTGTGCAGATTCGAGAGGAAAGGAATATGTGGAAAACACTGACAAGGAGAAGGGACAAGATGATAGGATAGGTTTTAAGACATCAGCAAAATGACTTCCATGGTACTATAGAGAGCTGTAGAGGGTAAAAACTGTAGAGGAAGACAGAGATTGGAAAACATCTAGCAAATAATTGAGAACGCAGGTTGTAAGTGCTATTCTAAGATGAAGAGGTTGGCACAGGAGAGGAGATCGTGGCGGGCCGCATCAAACCAGTCAAAGGACTGATGACTCACAAAAAAGATTAATTTTAGAAGTGTGAAGGCATTCAGGTAATATTGTCACTGCATTGCTTGCTCGCGCTAATTTATGACGAGTCTGGGAAAGATATATTTTAGGTATTATTTTGCTTATAAATTTGGGTATGCCAGTTTGATTGTCTGCTCACATGGCTTGAACTCAGTCGTAGATTTACCACTTCTTTACCATTTCATTAACGAATTACACCGCATAGCTTTATTTTTTATAAAAATTTAATTTTATAAAGATTGTTGTAATGATAAAGATCAGTTTCATAACACAGTTTTTAAATGCTAGTCTCTTTTATATTGCGCAGTATATTCAGTTTCTTTCACTGTCTCTTCACTAAAGTTTTATTTTGTAATGATGTGTCACCGCATTGCACATGCGGAACAAAGTTGCTGAACCTTAGAGTATGATGTGCTTAGCATAGTTGCTTTTCCTTGCATTTCACTCGGCCAAAGTTTTCTTTAGCTGGTTTGGTGCTCCGTTGTATATCAACATTTTCCATTTTCGTGCAGTACAGAGCTTCCATTGCCACAAGGTAAGTCACAAAAGTTTGTTGGGGCCAGTTTGACATCACTGTTGGGACACAATAAGCATTGCATTATAAGTTATCATCAGGTTGAATTCAGTTAAACTTTAGTTCAGATCTCACTTCTCTTGTCTGACATTCTTAATCTTACAGTGCACAGGTACATGTTCGCGTGTGTCTCATTAAATGTTTGGAATTTCGTTTAGTCCGTTTTGATACGTAAATCTGCAGGAGATTTAACAGGAACATTTTGGACATTTATTCTTTGGAAGTTCAGTTTTTAATTTTGTACAGAATTTTTGCTCTGTTACTTTGTGTGCTGACATTCGGCACAACTTGCAGAAGGAGAAAACCGATTTTTGAGAACCGGTTTCCACCGATTGTAAACGTCAGTTGTTTTTTCATAAACTGTGTCTTTAAATAATTTGTCAGACTTCCTCTGCATGCTGTAGTGTGATTAACAGTACTTTTTAGTGTGTTTTTGCAGCGTTCAGTTCGAAGACTATTTTGGCTCTCAACGGTAGTCCACCCTGACGACATCCTCCCGAGTAGTCCGTGCCCTAAGATTCAAATGGGGGACAATTTCACCTCCGGACTATTTCAGGATATCATTAAGTCATACGTAGAGCTGCATGTCCTTTTAGCCTTTCGCAGTACGAAAATAGCAAGGCTCTGCTGGCTATTGTTACAAAGCCATATTACAAGGGCGTGCTGAAAAGTAATGCCTCCGAATTTTTTATGTGTAAACTGTTAAAGGTTTTTAAATAAAACAAGCGTTATTAAGATTCTACACCTTTATTTTTCGTGTCTAGATATTTATTTCTCAACATGGTCACCCTGCTGACGAACACATTTCTATCAACGAGAGAGACCAGTTTCTTGATATCATAAAAATGGTTCAAATGGCTCTGAGCACTATGGGACTAACTTCTGAGGTCATCAGTCCCCTAGAACTTAGAACTACTTAAACCTAACTAACTTAAGGATATGAGACACATCCAGCCCAAGGCAGGATTCGAAACTGCGACCTTAGCGGTCGCACGGCTCCAGACTGTAGCGTCAAGAACCGCTTGGCCACTCCGGCCGGCTGATACCATCACTGTAGAATGATTTACTTTGTTGAGAGAACCACAACCTCGCCTCTGCTTGCACCGCTTTATCATTATCAAAGTGAAGTCCTCGAAGGTGTTCTTTAAATTTTGGAAATCAGATGGGCCTAAGTCGGAACTGGATGGAGGATGATCGATAATACTGAATCCAAGACTTTGAACTGTTACAAATTTCGCAGCTCTGTTGTGTGGTCTGGCATTATCATGCTGAAGGAGAGTGTGGTCCCTGTGTGGACGAACTCATCTGATCTGATAGTTATTAATATTCTATACCATTCTCCATGTCTAGATATTTTCAACATTGCCGCTAGATGAATCCGAATTGTACCGCGTAAAATGACGATGTGTAATGTAAGTATGTCGGTGAGTGAGAGACACCATGATGGTCCATGGAGAGTGTGGTCCCTGTGTGGATGAACTAATCTAATTCGAAACGAGTTTCGAATCAGATGAGTTCGTCCACACAGGGACCACACTCTCCATGGACCATCATGGTGTCTCTCACTCACCGACATACTTACATTACACATCGTCATTTTACGCGGTACAATTCGGATTCATCTAGCGGCAATGTTGAAAATATCTAGACATGGAGAATGGTATAGAATATTAATAACTATTGTTTTATTTAAAACGCTTCAAGAGTTTTCAGCACGCTCTCGTATATGGAAAACAATGTATTCCATTGTGCTAATAGAGTAATTTGTCCTCTTCACAGCTACAACATTGCTAACCAGTTACCTGTGCTAACGGCTGGTACAGGATGTGGAACATCAATGGCACACTGAGGCTTGCTATGTAGTGTGAAACGTCGCCGTAGTTCTTATGTGGTTTATTTCTGAGAGACTCTCCGTGGTGCAATAGCCGTGCTAGAAAATTACTATGAAAGCGAACAAAACTTTATAACTGTAGCGAAATCAAGACCTCGTCTTGTGGCAACCAGCGTTAACTCGGTCGCCATTTCCACAGTGATCAGAACAGGAACAGGAGACCATCGGGTTAAAATAAGGCTCGTCAGCTCCCGGTTTTGATAAAGTCTGTAGACACTGACAGATCCTGATAATTTCCATTCATGCAGTAAAACTGTTATTAAAAACTTATGGTGGAATTTCATTCTTTTGGAGTCTAGTGGCTACACCTACTTATGACGATCACAGTTGTGATCTTACAAGTTCACTAAAAAGCTGAAAGCATGATACGACAGAGAGTGAAAGCAGACAAAATGCTACTGAATAAGCACATAAAGTAGCTTAGTGAGCGACACTAAAGAGCAATAGCGCATCTAGAAACTTCGTGATTTTTTAAAAAAAGACTGTGAAATTCAGTTTGATACGTTAAGTAGCAAAAACACAACGATTCTAATGAAGAAGCTGGTGGCAAAATATCACAATGTTCTCGACAAATAACGACACTGGCTCTGACACTACATTTTTATTATTCTAAGACGTAAAGCTACTTTAGAAAGTTTGTGAAATTATCTCAACCAAGAACACTGCTACAATTACTAAGAAGTTCCCTACTTATAAACAGCGATCATCTTTTCACAGCAACCCAATTTGGAAAAGAAGCACGTTATGTGAAACTCAAATCTGCACTACAAGTATTATTACATCCGCAGAATAAATCATTAACCCGAATCTAAGTCTTTTGAGCAGATAGATAAAGTTGCAAGAAAAATACTTAACGAGTTTATTTTATTTAAAGGTCACTGAAAACATACAAAAATAGAATGAAAACACTATAAAAATGAAATGTCAATGAATACATTGTAAAAATTAAATGCCAATAAAACATTGTAAAAACGAAAGGGCAGTAAGTTGCTTGATTACGTTGGAAGTCGTAATTATTATTTAAATATTTGTTACACATAATTTTTAAATATATTCCAGTCCACAGTCGACTGGTTTTTGAGGCTGTGACTGTATGCTCAAAATAAAAGTACAGAATTTCTGTGCCAGTCCCTGTTTTCGTTAGCTAACCATAATGCGTTTCGAAGTTTTATACGTAACCTTCAGATGG
This sequence comes from Schistocerca serialis cubense, assembly GCF_023864345.2. NCBI lineage: Eukaryota > Metazoa > Arthropoda > Insecta > Orthoptera > Acrididae > Schistocerca > Schistocerca serialis. The sequence goes on along the minus strand of NC_064642.1, from coordinate 625,976,779 downwards.
TATTTGCTGAAACTGTTTTCATTTACGTTCAGTTTGCGAGCAACAGGAGTTATCGTGAGTAGACGAACATGTTTTCAGTCGTCCTGCAATTTTATCTGCATCGAAATGTTTATTCATATTTAAATTAAAACTTTACGCTTTGCTGCCAGTGTACACAGAAATCACCGATTTCTATAGTTTTTTGAGAAAAAATAAAGCTATCTTGGCCTGTTTGAAGTTTGTTAAAAGTAATTTGAAGGTGGCATGGCAGAGTAGACTACACTCTTGACTACAAAGAAAATGGTGAACGGGAAATCAGTTTGCTTCAAAAATGACGGACGTATAGCCATGCTATAAAATTTAAACTCGTTGGGGGAAATGTTGAACTCGGTCTTCCGATATTAATCACTGCTTAGATTATTATACATTCCTCCTTTTGTATCATCTCACTAGCATCGAAATGGCAGATACTGAGATATGTGATCGAGGATTAGAAAGTCAATAAAAAAGTTCAGTAATGGAAAGATTTCAGGACCTACTGTGATTATGTGAAAGAACTCTCTCCCCTTCTAGCAGTAGTTTACGGTATGACCGTACAGCGATGCTGCGGTCTGAAAAAAAAAAAAAAAAAAAAAAAAAACATTCGCGGTTTCCAGAAGCTTCGTCAGCAGACGGGCGTAGTAATAGGCCGATGACTTTAACGCCGATCTATCGTAGAAATATGAAACATGTTTTATGCTTACGCTCTACAAACTTTTTGGAGAACGAAGATTTCCTCTATAAAAATCAACACATATTTCACAAACAGAGATCTTGCGAATCTCAACTCGCTCTATTGATACCTGAGACCCAGATCGCCGTTGCTGCCGTGTTTCTTGGCTTCTGGAAAGCTTTCGACATAGTTTCCCACTATTGCCTGGTAAGAGAAAATACAAGCTTACCGATTTGTAACTGAATTTATGACTTCCTTACAGGAACAACTTTACATGTCGTTCTTACCGGAGTCAAACTGACAGATGTAAAATAACTTCAGGAGTACCTGAAAGGAGTTATATTGGACCTGACCGTTTACAGTTGATATCAGGGCTCTAGTGGATAACATCGGAATCGCCATTAGACTAATTGCAGGTGATGCTGTTGTCTGTAGGGAGGTTTCAGCCATATGCAGGAAGTCCTATGGAGGGTTACTGGAGGCTGAACAGTTTGCCCATAAGCAGTTGAAGAGGCCTGTTTCTGTTTTGTTATACTACTGGTGATAAAACACTGAAAAAATTAACAACCGTAAAGTATAGGGTGGTTATAGTTAATTAAAATTTCGCTGTTTGAGCCAGTGTAGACGGAAAACTATTTATGTTACGGGTACCTAACTTCATAAGAACGATGTTCAGACTTTGCTCTGCGGGATTCCCGTTGTTAGTAGTGTTAGTGTCAGGACTTGCCGTTAGACCTCGCTACTGGTACAGAGACGAAGGGTTCAAACACAGGCATCAGCGTGCATTACAGAGGCAGATAACCAACAGGCGTGTGCACAAAGTGAGAAGGGCTTTACTTTAGTCGTACAGCTGTTTTGTCAAAACAACGGCAATAGTGCGACTGCCCTTCGCGAGTGTCGGCGCATTAAAGGAACACAGAGAGCTCTTCTTTTCGCTCCAGGGTTGAGGAACTTGATTCAGAAGTTCGAATTAACTATCAATTTGTGAATCGCTCGTGGGAGAGGCTGACGACCAATTGTGCCACAAATTGTTGAAGAAGCTACTATTGCCAAGTCTGAGAACGCTGGACGCAATATGCGATCTTCAGACAGTGCAGGAGATATGCTACGACAGTCAGTATCCCACCTGAGATGTTTTGGGCAGCAGTAGAGCAGCCCCTAGTGCGGTTCCAGGCTGTCGTGGACGCAGATGGTCGTCACTATGAGCAACGTTTGTAACCTGGAACGTAAACGTGGTACGCAATTAACGAATGTTACCCTCTCCTGTGGAAATTAAAAATGGTTCAAATGGCTCTGAGCACTATGGGACTTAACTTCTGAGGTCATCAGTCCCCTAGAACTTAGAACTACTTAAACCTAACTAACCTAAGGATCACACACACCCATGCCCGAGGCAGGATTCGAACCTGCGACCGTAGCGGTCGCACGGTTCCAGACTGTAGCGTCTAGAACCGCTCGGCCACCCCGGCCGGTGGAAATTAAAATGTGTTCCTTACAAAGGCTTATCCGATATTTCATTTCTGCATGTTCTTACAAATGACACCTCAAAGTTTCATTGTCCTGCGATAGCTCCTTTTTCATGAGGGTTCTCTGAAGGAGTGAAAATGTAATTTCAATCACAGTGTGCCTACGAGTTACCTTCGGGAGCAGTCTAAAGCGGAATGACCACACAATAATAGTTGTGGGAAAGGCGGGTTCCGGGGTAAAATTCATTCGAAGAACCTAAATAATTGAAATTCATGCAAGAAGGGATAACAAAATTCTCGTTCGACCGATTCTTGAATACTGCTCAACATTCTGGAACGTTTACCAGGTTCGTTTAATAGATGAGATAGAAATGTCCCAACGAAGGCTGGCACGTTTTGCCACTAGATCGCTTAGCTAACGTGAGAACGCTATGGAAATATCAGGATACTCCCATTGGCAGACGCTACAAGAAAGGCGTTCTGCATAACGGAGAGACTTTGCTAAAATTCCGAGAGTGTACGTTTCAAGAAGAATCGGGAAACTTAATTGGTTCTTGCCAAATGCGACTCACGAAATGACTAAAATGAAAGAAGCAAGTTTGTACGGAGGTTTACCGTTAATGTTGTTCTTCCCATGCATTATTCGTAAATTGAACAGGGAAGTTGGAGGGGGGGGGGGGGGGGGTGGGGAAAGCGGGAAGGTGGGCATAACAGTGTTGTCGGAAGTACTCTTCGCCTATACATTATAAGGTATCTGCACAGATTATGAAGGTTATAGGGTCGCCATATGAAAGGTATCTGTATAGATTATGAGGGGTATCTATGGAAATCATGAACTGTGTCTCTCAAAATTTCGCGGACAAAAAATGTTGGCAACTGGTTGGCTGATTTTTTCAGCCTCTTCAACAATAAATGGTTTTTTTACCACACAGAGGCTAAGATTCTGTCATCCAGTTCGACTGAGCATTCTGTCCTCAGTCAGGCAACCAACTTATTTATAGGAAATGTACTTCATAAAATTGAAATTTTACTTAACAAGCAAATAAACAGGCCTGTTTGAATTGCATACGGGTCAAACGCTATAGAATGTTTCCTATGAAAGGGATATTGTGATATGTGGGATAAAATATTAACAGTGTAATCAATTTAAACTAGATTTACATTTATTTTATTAACAGTGATATTCAATTGAAACTAGATTTAACATTTATTTTACGTAACCAAATTAGAAAAGCACTACAAATTTACATAAAAATATAACGGTTGCTGGTGACTGCTTCAAATAATCAAGTGAGTGCAACAAATGATCAGATACGTTGCCTGATGGGCTTGCAAATCATTAGAGTCTCTTAAAATGGGAATCACTCAACGGTACATGAATCACACACGCACTTCAAATTCGTAATAACACCACACAGAAGATATAAAAGGAAATAGGAGAACTGCAACATGTATCAAAAACACATGTCGTCGGCAAATGGTTTGTTCCGCCGCCCTGAGGCAAAAAAAAAAAAAATAAATAAATAAATAAAATAAAATAAAATAAAAACTCAAGCCGTGGATTTGAACGAGAATTTCGATCCGAAATTCAGATCAGATCGGGAATACCTGTAGAACACAGGACACACGTCAAGGCAATGTAATATAAGCCCCACAAGTATAGGATAAGAAAGGAAAATCGGCGAGCTGAAGGCTTGTTCGCTTTTAAAACACCTGGCCATATCCTCACAAAGTCAGATAAAGGAAAATCCGTGTGAGGAGCTACCCATATAAGTAAACTATGGCAAACTAATTGCAAGATGAAACAGATTCCGAGAACTGAAAGTTCTCCGAAACAACTTGGGATTTAGCAAACAAGTCACACAAACTAACGGACAGAAACTACGGAATACGGACGAAAGTAACGAAACAGAAGAAGAAATAATGTAAGAAACAACAACACACGCACATTCTCGCTGGGAAAAACGAATTCCAATTCAGACTAAGCGGAGTTCGCACACCACGTCCCACATTTCTAAGTTCTGGTTGAACAAAGTAACTACTAGCAAAATCAAACCATTACAAAAAACCTACCACTTTCCATTCCGACGGAAATGTTCTCCATGATTATAAACATCTGAAGCTAGAAAACAAGTGGATTAAGACTTCGACTAGGCTAAAAATTACACAGGCTCAGTTACCAAACTCACGACTGCGAACGAGCTGCCACGAGCAACCGCTCTCTTCAAAATCTCACGACCGACTATCCAAACACCCTTGCTCGGAGTAGCAGAATTTGTCAGATATCGCTATTGCCCCATCTTGTCAATAAACCCACTATAGCGCTTCAACTATAGGTAGAGAAACCTCTTTGCCATTCTCCAATCCTACACCGAAGTTGCCTAAAGACAAGAAGTTTACCCGCCACCAGATATTACGAAAACTCGATATACACACCCATTCACTCACTCTGTCATTGCCGGCCGGAGTGGCCGTGCTGTTCTAGGCGCTTCAGTCTGGAACCGCGCGACCGCTACGGTCGCAGGTTTGAATCCTGCCTCGGGCATAGATGTGTGTGATGTCCATAGGTTAGTTAGGTTTAAGTAGATCTAAGTTCTAGGGGACTGATGACTTCAGATGTTAAGTGCTCAGAGCCATTTGAAACTCTGTCATTCTAAGACGGCAGGAACTGGGAAGAAGGATAGCGGTACAACATAAATACGTTGTAATTAATTGTGGAAAGATACAGGAAGTACATATGCGTAATTAATCAACGCATAGATAAAAAACAGACATCGAAAAAGAATGAATTCAGCGAATGTATGCAGTTGTGACTGACTGGAGCATTCTCAATTGCGTTTATTGCTCCTGGCATGTTTACTGAAGTATAAGATGCTAAAGGACTTGTGAAATAACGCAACATTATCAAGGGGCTAATACACAGACCCTTCCACATTCTATAGTGGCTTGCAGGGTACAGGTGTCAGTGTATGTATAGATGGTTTGACTGACAGAACGTCGTTGGTATTTCTCTTATTTTTTACGATTTGTCATATAATGTCCGTTCAGCTACATTGTCCGATCAAAAGTATCCGGACGCCCCCACGTAATGCGGAATTGAGCACTAGATGTCACGGCAGGAGGATCCGAAAGTATACAGGGTGAAAAGTATTTAAACCGACAAACTCTGAGAGGTTGTAGGGGACATCAAAACAAATATTTTTCCCTAATGTCTTTTTTTCCTATAAGGATTATTTAAACCGGTGGAGGCCGTATTACGCTCTTCAGTTGTTAGAGGCCGTATTACGATCTTCAGTTGTTAGAGTGCGTATTACGCTCTTCAGTTGTAGGCAACTGCTGTTCACCAGTGTAGTAGTGCATTGTCTCTGTTTACTAATGGAGCGATACACCTGGAGTGAGTACACTGATATGATTGGTGCGTACTACGTAGCTCACCACAACGGACGAGCTGCACAGCGGGTTTATCAACAACAATATCCTAATCGCCGTATCCCGCATCATACGACCTTTGCTACTGTATACCAACGTCTGCGTGAGACAGGTTCATTTGGCAGATTACCTAGACAGCAACGCCGTCGCACGGTAAGAACGCTGCAATTTGAGGAAGCTGTCTTGCAGCATGTGGAGTGGGATCCTTCAATCAGCACTCGTGCAATTGCAGGTAACATGGGGACGAATCAAACGAATGTAAGAACAGTCCTTCGAGAGCAATTGTTACGTCCATTTCACTTACAGCGTGTCCACAACCTGGAACCAGTTGATTATCCACCCAGAGCACAGTTTTCGCAGTGGTACCTGGAACAGTGCGAAATGCATCCTACATTTCCATCTTCTGTGTTGTTTACCGATGAAGCAACGTTCGGGAGTGACGGAGTCTTCAACATGCACAATTCGCATGTTTGGAGTGAGGATAATCCACATACCACAGTTGCTAGCGCTCATCAAGTGCGGTTCTTCGTTAATGTGTGACACGATGTTATTAGGGACTGTTTAATTGGGCCGTATCTGCTACCTAGGACATTAAATGGCAGGCACTATTACAGTTTTCTCGTCAGAGCATTGCCAGAATTGCTGGAAGACGTCCCGCTCCCAACAAGACAACGCATGTGGTTCCAACATGACGGGGCGCCGTCACATTTTAGTCGTCATGTGCGTCGATTCCTGGACCGACGGTTCCCAGAAACGTTGATTGGCAGAGGTAGTCCTGTACCATGGCCTGCTCGATCCCCATATATGCCCCCTCTGGACTTTTTTGTGTGAGGAGAGATGCGCAACCTTGTTTACGCACCTCCTGTTGCATCAGAAGAGGATCTGTTTGCCCGGATAGTAGCAGCAGCAGGAACAATTCAAGATACTCCTGGGGTTTTTGTCCGTGTCAGACAGAACATGATCCGACGGCGTAACCTTTGTTTACATGTCAATGGAGGCATTTTTGAAAATCTACTGTAATTGAAATTGTGTTGTTTTAATGTGTTGTCTCCTGGTCATAAAAAAATGGAAAAGTCTTTGTTGGTTTAACTAACTTGCCGCCAGAGAAATCTTCCTCTACCGGTTTAAATACTCCTCATAGGAAAAAATTATATCAGGGAAAAATATTTGTTTTGATGTCCCCTACAACCTCCCATAGTTTGTCGGTTTAAATACTTTTCACCCTGTAAAAGGAGGTGGGGAGTACTGTGTTGTCAGCAGAGAAGCGGTAACATCAGAATGAGTCAGGCAGTAGAGCTCCGTGTCTTCGAACGTGGACTAGTCATTGGGTGTCACATGGGTAACAAATCATCAGGGGTATTTCAACCCTTCGAAAGCTGCCTAAATCGATTGTTGTTTATATGATTGTGAAGTGAAAACGCAAAGAAACAACCACAGTTAAACCTGGACCACGGACCTCAAGGACTAATGCACAGGGACCATGAAAGATTGCAGAGAGTCTTTGTGCAAAATATCGCATGACTCACTCTTAAGTTCCTAAGTTCTACCAGCAGTACACCTGGCACAATGACAGTGGGTAGGGAGTTAAAAAGAAAGGGGTACAAATGGTCGAGCAGCTGTTCATAAGCCACGCATTTCTGTAGTCAGGGGAAAGCGACTATTGAGATGGTGTGAAGAGAGATTCCACTGGACATTGGGTGACTGGAGACGAGTGGTTTGGGGTGATGAATCACACTGTACCCTGAGCTGGGTTCGACAAATACTTGGAGAACGTTACCTAATATCATGTGTAGTGCCAACAGTGAAGTACGGAGAAGGTGGTGTTACAGTATGTGGATGCTTTTTGTGGTTAGGGTACAATTCACTTATTGCGACTATGAAAACGCTAAATGCGGAAGGCTAAGAACACATTTTAGGGAATTGTATACTGCCTACAGTAGAGGAACTGTCCAGAGATGATGATCGTTTGTATCAGCATAACAATTCACTCTGTCATAAATCAGTATCCGTGAGGCAATGGTTTGTGGACAATACCATTTCTGAAATGGACTGACCTACACAGAGTCCCTGCCTGAACCCAATGAAACACCATTGGTTGAGCTAGAACGTTGACTTCGCTTCAGATCCCAACGTTCAATATCACGATCTTCTCTGTTCTCGGCTGTGGAGGAGGAATGGGCTTCCATTCCTCCAGAGACATTAAGACTGAAACTGCCCCCAGTAGATTGGTTAAAATGAATCTGAGCACTATGGGACTTAACATCTGAGATCATCAGTCCCCTAGAACTTAGAACTACTTAAACCTAACTAACCTAAGGACATCACACACATCCATCCCCGAGGCAGGATTCGAACCTGCGCCCGTAGCAGTCGCGCGATTCCAAACTGAAGCGCCTAGAACCCCCCAGTAGAGTTCAGGCCGCCAAAACGTCGAGAAATGGATACACCGCAACTTCCACTAAAAGGTGTCAGATACTTTTGATCAGCTAGTGAACATCGATAGATACGGCAATACTGACTAAGCTACCTTTCCGATCGATGGCACAATGTGAATTGAGGAACGTCTCTAGTTATGGAGTGGATTTAAAGCAAATCTCAGCTCACGCTCTCATTCTACGTTCATCAGCCTACATGGCCTCTACAACAATTCTAACTACTGTTACAGAGCGTTCTTGTTGTACGGACTGTGCTTGGACTGTGATCTGGATTGCTATCCAAATCCGGCGCCGACGCAATTGTTGAGCACTACGAGCCGTAGATGACAGGGGTGAACGACGGCTGTGGATACGTGCACGGACGAACAGACGTGCAACTGTTGAGCAACTGTCCGTCCAGATAAACCGAGGCGGCTACCAACAATGTCTCCTCAAGGACCATTTAGCAAACGTTGCTACATATGGACCACTGCAGCAGGCGCCTGGTTCATACTACATCTACATCTATACTACTGGCCATTAAAATTGCTACACCAAGAAGAAATGCAGATGATAAACGAGTATTCATTGGACAAATATAATGTACTATAACTGACATGTGATTTCATTTTCACGCAATTTGGGTGCATAGATCCTGAGAAATCAGTACGCAGAACAACCACCTGTGGCCGTAATAACGGCCTTGATACGCCTGGGCATTGAGTCAAACAGAGCTTGGATGGCGTGTACAGGTACAGCTGCCCATACAGCTTCAACACGATACTACAGTTCATCAAGAGTAGTGACTGGCGTATTGTGACGAGCCAGTTGCTTGGCCACCATTGACCAGACGTTTTCTGTTGGTGAGAGATCTGGAGAATGTGCTGGCCAGGACAGCAGTGGAGCATTTTCTGCATCCAGAAAGGCCCGTACAGGACCTGCAACATGCGGTCGTGCATTATCCTGCTGAAATGTAGGGTTTCGCAGGGATCGAATGAAGGGTAGAGCCACGGGTCGTGCCACATCTGAAATGCAACGACCACTGTTCAAAGTGCCGTCAATGCGAACAAGAGACATGTAACCAATGGCACCGCATCCCATCACGCCGGGTGATACGCCAGTATGGCGATTACGAATACACGCTTTTAATGTGCGTACACCACGATGTCGCCAAACACGGATGCGACCATCATGATGCTTTAAATAGAACCTGGATTCATCCGAAAAAATGACGTTTTGCCATTCGTGCACCCAGGTTCGTCATTGAGTACACCATCGCAGGCGCTCCTGTCTGTGATGCAGCGTCAAGGGTAACCGCAGCCATGGTCTCCGAGCTGATAGTCCATGCTGCTGCAAACTTCGTCGAACTGTTCGTGCAGATGGTTGTTGTCTCGCAAACGTCCCCATCTGTTGAATCAGGGATCGAGACGTGGCTGCAAGACTCGTTACAGCCATGCGGATAATATGCCTGTCATCTCGACTGCTAGTGATACGAGGCCTTTGGGATCCAGCATAGCGTTCCGTATTATGCTCCTGAACCCACCGATTCCATATTCTGCTAACAGTCATTGGATCTCGACCAACGCGAGCAGCAATGTTGCCATACGATAAACCGCAACCGCGATAGGCTACAATCCGACCTTTATCAAAGTCGGAAACGTGATGGTACGCATTTCTCCTCCGTACACGAGGCATCACAACAACGTTTCACCAGGCAACGCCGGTCAACTGCTGTTTGTGTATGAGAAATCGGTTGGAAATTTTCCTCATGTCAGCACGTTGTAGGTGTCGCCACCGGCGTCAACCTCGTGTGAATGCTCTGAAATGCTAATAATTTGCATATCACAGCATCTTCTTCCTGTCGGTTTCACGTCTGTGGCACATCATCTTCGTGGTGTAGCAATTTTAATAGCCAGTAGTGTACATCTACATATATACTCCGCTAGCTATCAAGCGGCGTGTGGCGGAGGGCACAATTCGCGCCAAAGTCATATCTCCCTCCTCTGTTCCACTCGCGGATCGCGCGAGGGAGAAACGACTGTCTGGACGCCTCAGTACGAGCTCGAATTTCCCTTATCTTTGAATGGTGATCATTGCGCGATTTGAAAGTTGGTGGTAATAATATGCTCTACATCCCCTGTGAAGATCGGATTTCGGAATTTAGTGAGCAGCCCCTTCCGTTTATCGAGCCGTCTATCTGCAAGATTGTCCCACTTCAAACTTTTTATGAGATTTGTAACGCTCTCGCGATGGCTAAATGTACCAGTCACGAATTTTGCCGCTTTTCTTTGGACCTCTTCAATCTCTTGAATCAGACCCAACTGATAAGGGTCCCGTACAGACAAACAATACTCTAAGAATGGACGAACTAACATATTGTAAGCTATTTCCTCTGTTGAAGGACTGCATCGCTTCAGAATTATACCAATAAACCGCAATCTAGAGATTACCTTACCCATTACATGTGTAATCTGATCATTCCATTTGAGATCATTTCGAACAGTCACACCCAGATACTTGACGGATGTTACCGCTTCCAAAGACTGGACATTTATTTTGTACTCGTACATTAATGGGGATTTTCACCTTTTTATACGCAGTAGGTTACACTTACTAATATTGAGAGATAACTGCCAGTCCTTCGCCCCATGAACTATGGACCTTGCCGTTGGTGGGGAGGCTTGCGTGCCTCAACGATACAGATAGCCGTACCGAAGGTGCAACCACGCACTAATTTTCTGCAAATCCTCATTAATTTGTTCACAACTTTCGTGTGATACTACTTTCCTGCAGACTACGGCATCGTCGGCAAATAGTCTATCAATACATCAACCAGATCGTTTATGTAAATCGTAAAAAGCAGCGGACCTATTACGCTGCCCTGGGGCACACCTGAAGTTACGCTTGTTTCTGTTGAACTCACCCCGTTCAGGACGACATACTGCTCCCTGTCTGTTAGGAAACTTTGTATCCAACCGCATATATCATCGGATAGACCGTAAGCACTTTTTGGAGCCAGCGACAATGCGGAACTGAGTCGAACGCCTTTCGAAAGTCAAGAAATATGGAATCAACCTGGGTGCCGGTATCTACATCCTGTTGTATATCATGCACAAAGACGGCCAGCTGTGTCTCGCATGACCGCTGTTTCCTAAAACCGTTCTGGTATCTGCAGATGAGCTTCTCTACCATGCTGAGTGCTGTTCATCGGTGATGAAGAGCAGAATTGGCACGCCCGTACCGAAACTGGACGTCCACTGAGTGGCAACAGGTGGCCTTTCCATATGAATCACGTTTTATGCTCCATCGGACAACTGACACTGACGTCTGAAGCAAACACTCGTTTTACGGGTCCAAGACGGAGAAGGGAGCACTATGGCCTGGAGAATTTTTCATAGCTTCCGCTGGGTGATCTCGTCATTCTGGAAGACACAATGGATCAATGCAAGTATGCATTTATCCTTGTGGACCATGTCCACCCCAAATGCAGTTTGTTTTTCCACGGCACGATGGCATCTACCAGCAGGACAATGCCACACGTCACAAGGCTCACAGCGTACGTGCGTGGTTTGTAGATCACCACCGTACTCCTCTGTCCACCAAACTTCCAGGGTTTAAACCAAGTCAGAATCTGTGGGACCATCTCTACATCTATATCCATACTCCGCAAGCCACCTGACGCTGTGTGGCGGAGGGTACCTTCAGTACCTCTATCGGTTCTCCCATCTATTCCAGTTTCGTATTGTTCGTGGAAAGAAAGATTGTCGATATGCATCTGTGTGGGCTCTAATCTCTCTGATATTATCCTCATGGTCTCTTCGCGAGATATACGTAGGAGGGAGCAATATACTGCTGGACTCCTCGGTGAAAGTATGTTCTCAAAACTTCAACAAAAGCCCCTACCGAGCTACTGAGCGTCTGTCTTGCAGAGTCTTATACTGGAGTTTAGCCATCATCTCCGTAACGCTTTCGCGATTACTAAATGATCCTGTAATGAAGCGCGCTGCCCTCCGTTGGATCTTCTCTATCTCTTCTATCAACCCTATCTGGTACGAATCCCACACCGGTGAGAAGTAATCAAGCAGTGGGTGAACAAGTGGACTGTAACCTACTTCCTTTGTTTTCGAGCTGTATTTCCTTAGCATTCTTCCAATGAATCGCAGTCTGGCATCTGCTTTACCGACGATTAATTTTGTATGGTCATTGTATTTTAAATCACTCCTAATGCGTACTCCCAGACAATTTATGGAATTAACTGCTTCCAGTTTCTGACCTGCTATATTGTAGATAAATGATAAAGGATCTTTCTTTCTCTGTATTCGCAGCACATTACACTTGTCTACATTGAGATTCAATTGCCATTCCCTGCACCATGCGTCAATTCGCTGCAGATCCTCCTGCATTTCAGTACAATTTTCCATTGTTACAACCTCTCGATACTACAGCATCATCCGCAAAAAGCGTCAGTGAACTTCCACAAGGTCATTTATGTATACTGTGAATAGCAACGGTCCTACGACACTCCCCTGCGGCACACCTGAAATCACTCTTACTTCGGAAGACTTCTCTCCATTGAGAACTTTTCAATCCAATCACACAATTGGTCTAATAGTCCATATGCTCTTACTTTGTTCATTAAACGACTGTGGGGAACTGTATCAAATGCCCAGAATATCTCTAGCGGGCTGTTGGCGCCTTGTATTCTCAGCCGGTAAATCCAGCGCAGCTGACCGTGTGCCACTGGAGTCGGCAAGGCTCCACAGCACTCTCGGTACCTTCCAGAACCTCACTGACTGTCTTCTTGCACGTCTCGCCATGGTCCGCGATACAAAAGGTAGTTATCCGAGCTTGTGATAGGTTGGCACATTAATGTTAATGGGCATTGTATAAGCACTCGTACTATGAAAAAGGGTGTCGTTCAGGAGAGTATTGTGCTTGTCTGACTGTGAGAGAAACGAGAGGTTTGCTACTGTGAACACTTGCGCACAGTTCTCATATCGATCCATGCAGAAGAAGACATGGCACACTGCACAAAGAGACGACAGCGTGGCAGTCTGAAGGTCTCAGTCAGAAGTAGTCGGATGGTGGTAACAAACACAGAAGAGGCAACAGAGTGTCATAAGTGAATAATAGCCGAAGCATTGCGTTTTTTTCATTGTTCACTTAGGTGTGTAATGTAACTGACAAATATGGTGCAGCTGGTACTCGGTCTGTACATTAACAGTTGGTGCCAAGAATTTAAGTGATTCTTATTAATTACGAGAGCTATTGGGAAAGTAAGGCCCGATAGATCGCGAAATGGCAACGACAGTGAAAATCCGATGAACCCTTGCACAGATGTGTCGGGCAGTGTCTTTAGTACACCAGTCGATCGCATCACGTCGCTCATTTCATTTCTGAGCATACAGTGAGTATGTAAAGATCTCTAGAACAATAGCGTCGTCCGCCAAGTATGGGTGATTGCTGCGAGGCTTCGCCTGATGTCATGCAGTCACGTGGAAGTACCTGTCATGCCCTTTACTTCTTCGTGGCAGTTCTCCACCACACACTGCAGGGGCAATGAGGACGCCCCAGCACCTTCTTTAATGGGAAGTATTTGATCTCCCACCATACAGCACGGATTTGGCTCGTTCTGCTCACATGAGTCGTTGGCTATGAAGACAACGTTTTGGCACGCACAACGAATTGCAGTCCAGGCTAGAGACATGGCGGAAAGCACTGGCGGCTGGCTTCATTGACGAGGGTGTTGGAAAGTGGGAACAACGCTTCAGCAATCGCCTAAGTCGGTACGGCGACTATGTAAAGAACTAGCTGGAAGGTGTAGCAAACTGCTGCAGACAAAACATTTTTTATATTCTTTGTGGTTTCCATCACGCGACCGATCGGACCTTACTTTCTGTAGCCCTCATATTAAATCCAAGATTTGAATAGAATTATGGGCTTTTTATTTAACATAATCATCTTCCCACGAATATACCATTAGAAATTTAGAGTGAGGTCTTCGTGATGAGAACAACGCACTCAGCCAGGATTCACTGCCATGATACTTGTAAAACACATCACATTATTGGTATACTCCAGAAACAACTCTAGGGTGTAAAGGACACGTGAAGGTAAATTTATTTTAAGGAATATAGAAAGTCGTGTCTTTGCTAGAAACAGAAAGCTTCCAGTTGCGTCCTGAGGTAGAAAATTCTAACGCGCCGTGCAAAAGTGCGATATCGTTATAGTGGTTACCGCTGGAATGATTTTAAAAAAAACGAAAGACATTCAAAGAAGCTCAGACTTTGGTCATCAGTGTACACCTCTAGTTCATAGCCCATCGGAATTAGAGGAAAAATGTACCTCGACTGTAGCAATAATTGGAAAACATACATGACGCGGAATATCAACCTGCGTTCTCCGAAATAATCTCTCTGTATGTAGATCGATCGTGAATGGACTGCCAGTAACGTGTCTGTGAAGTGGCCGAGGATATTGGAGAGTACACTGTTGATAGGGACTTTCCGGATGGAGCCGTTTATTGTTCTCAGGTGAGCCATGAAATACATTTACTTCAATACATGGACCGCGGACCAGACCCACATTTACTTGCAAAGAATCTTAATATTAAGATGACCAACAGTTAATTTAAGCGGGATTCAACATTTAAGGATGTATATACTTGCACGTCATTAATCTTTCACTTTACAGCGGAGTATACGCAGTTTTGAAACTTCCTGACAGATTCAAGCTATCTGTCGAAACAGGAATCCTGCCTTTCCCGGACACGGTCTTACATACTGAATTATCCAGGCACGACCCGGCCCCATAGCTTTACTAACGTCACCTTCATGCCTTCCACTCACCCCAAACCGCCTCCTCTATTTATTATGTACGAGAAGCGTTCATTAAGCAATGCAACACATATTTTTCTGAAAGGAAGTAAGATTTCTTCAGCATTTCAGTACACCGTATTATTCCCCACGCTTTTGGCTGCAAATCCGTTGTTTTCAACATAACCTCCGTTCATTGTAACAGCCTTACGCCACATTACTGGTAGGCTCTGTTTGCCCCCATGGCACCTCTCTTCTGGTCGAGGTCGGAGCCAACGTCCTGCTGCATCAATAACCTCCACATCGTCCACGTACTGTTTCCCGCGGAGTCATCCACCATTGGGCCAAACAAATGGAAGCCGGCATGTGCGAGATCCGAGCAGCGGAATAGATGAGGAAGAAAAGTCCAGTGAAGTTTTATGACGTCCTCTCGGGTGCACAGACGTGTGCGAAGCCTTCCATTGTCAGAAGATCGTTTGTATGTTTGTGGCGACGAACACGCCGAAGTCATTTCTCCAGTTTCCTGGGGATAGAGCAATACACTTCAGAGTTGATCGTTCCTTAACCCCTTCACAGTCACAGAAGACCGTACCTATGATTTTACCGGCAGTAGGTGCGGCTTTCAACTTTTTCTTCGGAGGAGAGATGGTATGGTGCCACTCCATGGATTGCCGTTTTGTTTCTGGTTCAAAAGGATGTGCCTATATTTCATCACCTGTGGCGATTTTCGACAAAAAATTGTCACGATCAGACTCTTAACGCGCAAGCAATTCCGTGCAGATAGCCCTTCGTTGCTGTTTATGGTCAGATAGCCCTTCGTTGCTGTTTATGGTCAGATAGCCCTACGTTGCTTTTTATAGTCAGACGGCGAGGGTCGGGCACAAACCTTTGAGAACCACAACTGCTGTACGAGTGTGTAGCACTATCAACAGAGACGTCCAGTTGAGTAGCAGGGTGTTTGACTGTGGATCGTCGATCACCTCGAATGAGAGTGTCCGTACGTACACAACTGCGTGAGGCCAGCCGGCACGCGAGAGGTCGGACAAGTTTACACGAACTTGTAGCGTTGATGACAGCCGTCTAACCCAACGGTTCACCATGCTTTTGTTCACCACCACGTCTCCGTAGACATTCTGCAAGCGCTTATGAATATTTGCAATGCAATGATTTTTCGCCAAAAGAAACTCAATGACAGCTTTCTGCTTGGAATACACCTCCGGTACAGATGCCATTTCGAAGGTTACGTATAGCGCAGCTACTTATCAGAGCTTTATAAAACAGTGGGGGCTGATGTGGAAATATTCCACGAATGTCCTACAACAAAACCCGCATTTTTTCAACCGAAAGTGGACGATAAAAAGAATGTGTTGCATTACTTACGGAACGCCTCTCGTATAAGTCGCTGCTGTTGGTAATATCCATATAATACACTTTATTTGCACTTCTTGTCTCTGGCACGCAATCCCTGCCGGTTCATGTCGGTTCATAAAAAGTGAAGGGTCTAACGTAAAAACTTAAATAATATTGTGTGACCACTGAAAGGGACTTAAATTAATGCATTCAAAGAAAGCACCCACATAACTATGAATCTTCCGATCTACGTACTGAAAATTATTTGTTTTCGCCCTCTGCTCGCAGACAGTGCACGGTTTGGCCATAAAATCGCACTTAAATCTGAAGCAAGTCCACCTCCGACTCTTGTGACTTCCTCCCTTCAAATACACCTGATGATAGACAGAAATTTAATCATTCGTGTATGTTTCAATTGATATGCAATCGTTATAGTTAGACTTGAACTAAAATGTTCAAATTCAAAATAAACTTTGTTTTCCTATTTTAGCGGTTCATTAAAATATCATTTAAAATTGTAATGGATTAATTTCAGACAAAGTGATCCGATTACCAAAAGAACTCATTTGCCGTACTTGCTCGTTCAATTAATGATGACGTAAACAACCATAATTTACTGAGGCTGATGTAAATTGCTGCTAAGAACAAATTTATCGACTTTGTTTTGATGATTTTTTTCTAAAATTAGTTACGAGGAAAATCTTGTACTTTCAACAGATCATATATGCCTCACTAGTATTCTTCTTCTCAGAGAAGCATAATATAGAAAATCGGAAATGAATAATAGATGAAACACTGACAATGTAATGCATGTATCCTTAATTAATATTAACATCGATATTGATGATCTCGTTCTCAGCTTAACCACCCCACAGATGATATTCTACAATTTCTGTAAGGCATTGTGCCAAAACATTGTATTTCAAATGAATGAAATGATGCAGCGACCTTTATGCAGATAGTTTTGACCTGTTTTATTTAATATTTTTGGCCCTTGACAGGATGATAGTTTTGTCTCTGGCTAAGAATGGCTGCGAATGACCGGATTTCAGCAACATTCAGTCATTCTTAGTTAGCAAAGAAAATAAACGTAATAAATTCACCATACCTCGCCAGTTCATAAATTCTATGGGACGGTGGCGGGGGAGGCATCAGGGGGGAGGGGGTTCAACTCACTTTCCCCCTACACCCACGTGTTTAAAATTCAGTCCAAAATACATCCTTCACTATAATAGCTATGTGTTAAATATCGCCGGTCTGGGATGAGGGTGCAGAACCCTCCACCCTCATCCCCCCAAGCCTCCACTCAGTTGCATTTTCCATTTCCACTGTCTCGTTTGTCTTTCGTTCCAACTGCTTCTATCTCCAGCCACCTTTCTTTCTATTTTACTGCACTGTCTTTCACTGACCATCACTCCTCTCCCTTTGCCCCCCCCCCCCACTTTCTCCTCTTCCATCTCTTTTCCTCTTTCAGTGACACTTTCTCTCTTCCACCACCCGTCTCCTCTCTCTTTCTCTCCCGCTCGCACGGTCTCCTCTTTCTCCCTTTCTCCCACTGGCATTGTCTCTGCGATTCTCTTTGAGTACAAAAAGCGCGAATACGCCAAAATTTTTGGTGAGGAAGGCGGAATGAGGACTCAATCAGCTGGTTCCCCACTTTTATGTCAGAGTCTTTTAAAGAGGGACATATCCCCCTTTTTTGTGCTCCGACAGGAGTATTTTTCCTCTGTTTTTCTTCTTTTCCCAGCTACAGCAGGGTATACTGCTTATATAAGACGAATTCCATAAGCCAGTAGGGGTTTGAGATTACATTTACATATTTCAACACATTTATATAGGATACTTTGACACAGATAAACGACATATAACTACGTCCGTAGCCTGTGGTCTCGCGGTAGCGTTCTCGCTTCCCGAGCACGGGGACCCGGGTTCGATTCCCGCGAGATGACTGGGTGTTGTTGTGTCGTCTTCATCATCATCATCATTCATTCCCATTACGGTCGGAGGAAGGCAATGGCGAACCATCACTAGGACCTTGCCTAGTACGGCGGTGCGGGTCTTCGCGTCGCTCCCCTACGCTCTGTAAAGAAGTATGGGACTCATCATCGTCATCAATATATACAGCTAACACGAAATCGTTTCCTTTGCATTTTTTCTGTATAATTTGCTCATC
The DNA here is from genome assembly GCF_023864345.2 of Schistocerca serialis cubense. NCBI lineage: Eukaryota > Metazoa > Arthropoda > Insecta > Orthoptera > Acrididae > Schistocerca > Schistocerca serialis. Next base: position 625,958,441 of record NC_064642.1, on the reverse strand, counting down.
GATCGGAATTCATCGAAATGGCGCAGCTTATGATTTGTATCTTGGAAGAGTAAAAATGTGTTAGAAATGTTTTACTGAATTCGCAGTCTTCCAGTTTTACATTACTTTTGGCAGTCATTTATTTTCAGGCAAGTTACGACATATTTCAGTCAATTTTTTGTCTCAGCAGTACCAAGTTGGGCATATTTGTAGTAAGTGCAGGTTTATACAGAGACAGCGCATCTTAGAGTTTTATTGGAGAAAAAACGAAAACTAAACTATATTTTAGTGACCACAAAATCCTTGCAGTGACGCTAGAACCATTTCCACGTGTCCACTACATTAGTTAAAACTACATTTACTCCTCAGGCCGGATATTACGTGCATATGTACCGTAACTTTGAACCCCTGGATCTCGGTAACAAATAATGATATCGATAAAAGAATCGTATTTCCCCGAGAATATCATCTTAAGAATATATGGAAAAAATCTCGACGATCTGCCCTGCACAGAAATTATTGAAGTTGCCATCCCCACAACTGGTAGTTTTGGTACTCAAAAATCATGATTTTTCGGGGTTACCTCAGTGGTACCACCATTGACCAAACGGTGCTTTTATACAACGCCTAAGGTCCACCATAGACCACACCTAATGTAAAAGAACCAACGTATTTGCTTAATTTGCGTTGGACGGAGAAATTGCGCAGTGTTTAAATTTTGGACCAGTATTAATAGATAACCGCAGTATGCCTGTTCTTCCGATAGGTATACAAATGGTCGCTAGGTCAAGAGCTATCCAAACCCTTGAACCCTTATCTCTGTGATCAATGGAACCCAAAATGTTTCGCTCTGAAAAATCGCACTTGCGCGCGGCTTTTTGGAACATATTTGGTATCCTCGAGCACTCTCGTGGCCGGACTGATATCTACATGATTAGCGGAAACCATCCTGAGTAACATGCGAATATGTCCTTTTCGCCGTAGAGCAACTACGAATAACACGAAGAGATGCAGAGCACAAACCTGTGCTTTCGTTGGAGGGAAATACTCTGTTCTTTTTCAAAAAAAATAAAGAAGGAAAAAAAGAAGACGAAGAAAGGAAGATGACGATTGCAGTGTCCTACATTTTCGGCTGTCTCATCGGGTAAAGCATTCTTGTTATGTCGGGTCTCCTGTTATTGCTCAATTCAGCGCCAGGAGAATAGCCATGCTGGTATCTGAGGCCACCTGCGGGGCGTTGCTTAACACCATGCAGGGCCCCTAGGCGAGCGAGTAACAAGCTGGAGGCGATAACGGGCGAGCGCGTCAAACCAACGACCGACAGAGACTAGGACTTCCTGGTACGGGAACGCTAACTGACACCGCTCTTGTTAACATTGCAGCGGCTTTAGGTCACAAAAGCTTCGGCAACTCAAGTGAGGAACGCTCACTTCTGAGTATTGAAAAACCCTGTTTTTAACACCAACAGGCTCCGTGAGTTACATTCTCCGTGAGTTCCAAGCGGTGACTGAAGCAATCTACGCTTCCCTCAAGTCATTAGAATGCGAAGCCACTTTAATCACTGTGAAGGTCAGTACCCTCTCCTTACAGATCTGTACAATAGCACTGTAGCAGTTCTTTGAGAACTCTGTGAACCATTCTTTTGTGTTGTGTTCGTGGTAGATTTTGCGAAGAAGCAGTTTCCAATCACTCGAGTATTCTCTCTGATACCCAACGAAAAATAATGCATGCTATCCATTGTAGCTTTAGACACTCGATATGAAAGCACAAAGTACAGATACAGTTATTGTACTCATAGAGGGAGGGACAACATGCTTCCTACCCTCTGCCGAAGATGGATTTTCTTTTCTCCTCTTCCCACACTCATCGAAATCCGTGCAAGGAGAAGACGGAGACGAAATACACACATCAAAAAGAGTTTTGCATCACCTCGGTTCCGAGAGTTCCGGAACCATACAGAAAATTGGAATAGATATCAACATAAACATCATTTCCGCCCTTTTTATTGCTTATGAAAACCACACATTGCATGTTATTCCACCATACAGCGAGACCTTCAGAGGAGGTGGTCCAGTTTGCTGTACACACCGGTACACCAGTAGCACGTCCTCTTGTATTGATGCATGCCTGTATTCTTCGTGGCATACTATCCAGAAGTTCATCAAGGCACTGTTGGTCCAGATTGTCCCACCCCTCAACGGCGATTAGGCATAGACCCCTCAGAGTGGTTGATGGGTCACGTCGTCCATAAACAGCCCTTTTCGGTCTATCCCAGGCATGCTTGATAGGGTTCATGTCTGGAGATATGTCGTTATCCTGAAGGAAGTCATTCACAAGATGTGCACGATGGGGGCGCGAGTTGTCGTCCATGAAGACGATTGCCTCGCCAATATGCTGCCGATATGGTTGCACTACCAGTCGAAGGATGCCATTCAAGTATTGTAACAGCCGTTACGGCGCCTTCCATGACCACCAGCGGCGTATGTCGGCCCCACATAATGCCACCCCAAAACATCAGGGAACCTCCACCTTGCTGCACTCCCTGGACAGAGTGTCTAAGGCGTTCAGCCCGACCGGGTTGCCTCCAGACCCGTCTCCGATGATTGTCTGGTTGAAGGCATATGCGACACTCATCGGTGATGAGAACGCGATGCCAAACCTGAGCGATCCATTCGGCATGTTGGGCCCATCTGTATCGCCACGCATGGTGTCGTGGATGCAAAGATGGACCTCGCCATGGACGTCTGGAGTGAAGTTGCGCATCATGCAGCCTATTGCACACAGTTTGAGTCGTAACACGACGTCCTGTGGTTCCACGAAAAGCATTATTCAACATGGTGGCGTTGCTGACAGGGTTCCTCCGAGCTATAATTCGTAGGCAACGGTCATCCACTGAAGCCCTTGGGCGGCCTGAGCGAGGCATGTCATTGATAGTTGCTGTCTCTCGGTAACTCCTCCGTGTCCGAACATCACTTCTGTTCACTCGGAGACGCCTGGACACTTCCCTTGTTGAGAGCCCTTCGTGGCACAAAGTAATGCGGACGCAATCGAGCCGCGGTATTGACCGTCTAGGCATGGTTGAACTACACACAACACGAGCCGTGTACCTCCTTCCTGGTGGAATGTCTGAAACTGATCGACTGTCGGATCCCCTCCGTCGAATAGGCGCTGCTCATGGATGGATTTTTACATCTTTGGGCGGTTTTAGTGACATCTTTGAACACAGCGACTGTGTCTGTGATACAGTATCCACAGTCAACATCTATCTTCAGGAGTTCTGGGAACCGGAATGATGCAAAACATTTTTCGATGTGTGTAGTTTCTTCTAAATGCAAGTTCAGAGTAGTGCTTTCCTTGATTTTTCTACATGGGAAATAAATTTCATTGCTGTAGTGTTGGATCCATAAGAAACCGGATGGCCTTTAACTTTGTAGCACGATTTAGAAGAGAGGAGATTATTGTAAGCAAAGTGAACTTGGCTTCCAGGCTTTCTATCTGGCTTCATTTCACTCGTCTGCTTTTCATTTGAGCTACCAACTTCTCCAGGTAGCTTCTGTCTTGGCTTCACTAAGCCTGATCTTTCCTCCACAGAAAAATCCGTAATGACCTGCACAGCAGTAGCCATTGATACTAACCGATATCTACGGCAGCGTAATTCTGAGGATCTCAAAACCTAAGAAGTTTCTTATGCTATAGTTATGTGTCGGAGTGAAGGTTTCGAATAATACCAGCAAATTGTTGCAGATATTTAGGACTCCCAGCAAGCTTTCAGATAGTTTCATAATCACATAGTAAGTGATATGTTAAAGTTTTTATATATCAAGAAAGTCTTCAACTATATGGGCAGGCCAAAGAAGGATACTGTGTAATGTTACGCAAAGCTAACATGTTAACGATCATTACATGAGCGTTTTTTTCTATTGTACAGTTCGAAACTGTTGTGAACCTTAAGCACTGATTGAAAGTTAATCTGTTACAACTGCATCTTCTGAAAATTCGTGATGTTTATTCAAAAATTTCAACCGTAATATGTGGCCCTTCTCTACTGGACAACAGGTTAGGAAAAGTGTGCGTTTAAACCTAAGAGTCTATCTGGTTCTAGATCAGCTAGGAAGCATTCTAAGCATCAGCTAGGAAACATTCTAAGCATCACTGGGCAGTGGAAAATCGTTATGGTGTTTTTGTTCCTCATGAGTTCGTAATCAGTTAATAGGACAAGAGAGGACCGAGTTTTGAAACATCGAATGTAGGTCACATCCATTCGAATACCCTGTTCGGATAACTATAATTACGATATAAGACAATATGGGCAGTAAATTAATAAAGCCATGATACCGCGAACATGAAGTTCTTCTGTGTAAGAACTGTATGTGGAATGTTTGTTATATTTGAACTGAATATTGCTGATATGTGTGGAATTTTCACCAGACTGAACTGATAGGAGATGTCGAGAGTGCACACAGTCTCCCAGGTGTGAATACGTCGTGGACGAGTATCACATAAATGAAGGTCGAAATGGATTGGTAGATTCTCGAAGAATATTGTGGAATATTTTACGGAAATGCTGTAGATTTATACGGTTTGTAGAATTTTCCAGAAGCATTTACAATAGAGCACTCTCTACTTCAAAATGAATCATTGATTCTTCACAGACCTGATTTTCAGTAATGATTATTTTTCTTAAAAAAAGTGAGAGTCTCTCCTCCCATCAAATAATGCTGCGTACGAATCATGAAAATGTAACTGTATCACTTGCAAGTGATACAGAGGGTTGTCATATTTCCCTCGCCCTGCCTATCAAAGAATCGTTCGTATTAAGTACAGTGACACTTCCTGCCATGTAATTAAGAGTGACTTCCTGACCATGCATCTATTACTGGATTTAAAATACTATAGAATCTACAGCTCAGTTAGCGAAAATTCCATTTTAATGAAATGCCTGCGCTGATGATGGAAACATATTCTCTTCAGCTCTCATGAGGTACAATGCCTCAGCTTGCCAGAATGTTTTCCAGCAGGATGGAACTGCGCAATGAAGATACTTTTAAGCACTATTGTGTAAACTGAAGGAGTACAAAACGGTTTGCAGCGAGGCTAACGAAGCTAACAAAGTGTCAATAAACTAAACTTGATGAAAATTGGTGGGTGGGTAAAGGGAGCAAAATAATGCAATGCATATTTCACTTTTAAGGGCTAAACAACAAGCCAAGAGGTAATTTGGCACATTAGCTTTCGAGGGAACATCTTCGAAACGAAGATACATAAAAAATGTTTCTCACATAAAAGTTTCTATGTAATTAACGTTCTTGAAAACGGTTTAACTGAATTTTGTAATAGTTTTAAATTTTGCAGACTACCTCACTATCCTTAATTTTGAAAAATGAATAATTCTGTTACAACATAAATTAAAGAAGTTTTCAAGCTACATACATCCATGCATAATAAAGCTGCTTTCTGAAATACCATTAAAAAAAAAAAAAAAAAAAAAAAAAAAGCCGTACACAATGCACTGATAGAGTGTAATTCATGATTAGTCCATTTCTTTGTTTTACTTCTATTTGTTGTAGGTTTCAAATTGTTTTTCTACATTTTACATTCATTTTTGTCTTACTATGTTGCACATAGGTGTACTTTGTTAACTGAAAATAATAAGTGACCCATTATTATGACACAAATCGTTGGAATAATGATATCTGTAAATAATTGCTTAAAACAAAATGTCACAATTCATAACTCATGCACAAATTAGTTACAGTTATAAGGCCTTCAGTGGTATGTCACGTACAAATAAGTACAAATGTTTTGTTTTTCATCCTATGCTGAACATACCAGATTGGCGGGAACCGAGAGCTGGTACCAATTACAACAGTAAATTTCACAAGTGTTTAGTAATCTAGGATTAAATAGAAATGTTCTTCAGAGCCAAGCGAGAGAATGGGAGGTAAGCTGCGCCTCCACCTTCGCGCCTGCTCCCCTCCCCCCCCCCCCCCAAAAAAAAAAGAAAAACGCAAACCGAGTTGCATCCTGCCCAGCCAAATAACAGGTGCATCGATATAGTATCCATTTGAGGAAAGCTAGAACATTTTGTGGATACTGGCTAGTATATCATGCACATAGAGCCATTTTCATGAAATATCAAAACTATTTTGTCTGCTAACGAGAAATTAACATGGGCCCACTTCAACCAGCTCACAACTTGGGAACGTTCATGTGGAGAGAGGCGCTCGTTTGCTGTTTATTATTTGCACATCCGCTCTGTTGTTTGGAGTTAGAGTTATGATGTACTGTAAAACGTCGTGAGGCTCTGGCCATAGATATTACTGTGTGTTAACTTTTGCAAGGTAGGCGAAATGAATTTACGAGAGTCAGTGTTAGGCTGGATCAGTTGTTTGATATTGACTTTGGACTGAGAGGCTTGGAGTGGGCGCAGTTTGCCCACTGCCGCACACGAGTGTCAATAAGCTCCTGCGTTTACGGCGCGGCAGTGCAGTGTTGGAGTGTTGACGCAAGGCGCGAGTGTTGGCAGTCCTGGATTACCTGTTGGGTCGCGCGAGTGGCCGCAAGCAGCAGCGGCAGCAGCAGCGGTGCCAGCGCCATGACTGCCCCTAGCGGTCGCGCGAGGCGGCTTATATAGCTTGCAACTGGAGCAGCGCGGCCCGCGCCCGGATGCGACGCCGCTACCGGCTGGACGGCTGACAACCCGCGCCGCCATCACGCATGTACCGCCCAACAAGTTATCAAATTCGCTTGAAGAACTCCGCCACCTTGCCAAAGTTTTCTTCAACAACCTTCTGACTGTTTTAATGTGACCTGCCTGTGCTACCCTTTTCAGCTAATAGTAGCACAACGTCCTCATCATTTGCTGGATTCGAGGCATATTTAGAAAGTAAATGTATTAGACTTTGATACTTTTTAGAAACCGTGTATTAAAAATGTTGTGTCTAGGCAAGACAGCCCAGACACAGTGGGAGGAAGCCGCGAGGCACGCGCTTAAACTCACGCAGGCTGGCGTGAGGTCTGAAACAGGATACGTAATGAACGCTATAAAGAAAAGTACGTAGCTGGTGGAATACTTAACTTTAATCCACAATTGGTGAACATTGGTCTTGTTGATACAGGATTATCATCTCAATATAACTTGGTGATGGCGCCTTGCTAGGTCGTAGCAATTGACTTAGCTGAAGGCTATGCTAACTATCGTCTCGGCAATTGAGAGCGTATTTGTCAGTAATCCATCTCAGGCGAAGTCGGCTGTACAACTGGGGCGAGTGCCAGTACGTCTCTCTATACCTGCCGTGTGGTGGCGCTCGGTCTGCTATCACTGACAGTGGCGACACGCGGGTCCGGCGTATACTAATGGACCGCGGCCGATTTAAAGGCTACCACCTAGCAAGTGTGGTGTCTGGCGGTGACACCACAAAAAAATTACAGAGTATTGTTGATACACTTGTTGACTGTTTGCCGGTCGGTGTGGCCGAGCGGTTCTAGGCGCTTCAGTCTGGAACCGCGCGACCGTGACGGTCGCAGGTTCGAATCCTGCCTCGGGCATGGATGTGTGTAATGTCCTTAGGTTAGTTTGGTTTAAGTAGTTCTAAGTTCCAGGGGACTGATGAGCTCTCCCATAGTGCTCAGAGCCATTTGAACCATTTTTTGTTGACTGTTTTCCACATTACCGCTGTTCCGTTAAATGCATGTGATGAACCATGGCAAAGTTTCTTTAGGCCCTCCTCGAAGAAATCGCCCGCCAGCTCCTTCCCCCACTTCATAAAGTTTTTTTGTGTCTGCTCGGCGTTAAAAATTTAAGTCCACAAGTGAGCCTTCAGAGAGGTGAAAGATGATAATCTGAAGACGCCAGGTCAACGAAATACGGGTGGGGTGGGGAGGGGGGGGGGTAGTTCAAAACATCCCATCCAAATGAGTCCTAGAGCAGCTTGGTCTCTAAAGCTGTGCGAGGAGGGGCGTTGTCGTGAAACAAGCACATTCCTCTCGTCAGAATTCCCCTCCTGTTGTTTTGATTGCTCTTTTTGAGATTTTTTTAGGATCTCACTATATCGTTGTGCGGTCCCAAAACACTTAGGCTGTGATTTTTTTTTGTCCGAAATTGTGGTGTCAAATTTTTTGGCTGATGGGGAATTGGTGTGACGCCACTGTAGGGTCTGTCTTTTCACCCACCTTTCATCTCCAGACACAACAGAAAACCCTCACCGCCAAATTCAAATCGCTCAAGAAACTCGGGGGCGCTATTGACCAGATTTTTCTTCTGCTGCTGCTGTCAGCTGTTTTGGGGCCCATCTTGCACATCGCTTCCAGTATCTCAGCGTTTCTGTGAGTGTTTCGCTTGAGAGAGTTCTGGAGAGTTGTGGAAACATCGCAGACAATTCATCCACTGTCAATAGGCGGTCTTCACGAATAGTTTCCTCGACAGTTTGCACTAACTCATCACCCAGAATGGGAGGTTCTAATGGGACACCTTTTTTTTTATAAAAGTAGCCGATACCAGGATTAATCGAATCTGGTATAGATGAATTTTCTCGGCTGTTTCACTGAATAATTTCATTTAATTTTGTATACGATGTATTATATTTCAGGCCAAAATATATAAAAAGAAATTAATTTGTCACGGTTGATATGTACTAACGGTTAAAATTATTCTTCTTTTAGAAATATTTGCAATTAGAAATTCTGGCATATTTAAAATTCATGTTATTAATTTCACAATCTAACGGTAATTATTAAATTTATTTCTGGATTCCTATATAAAACGATTATATATCTTGGTGATGATTCGTTTTTCGTCTAGAAAGTTTGTAAATTCTTTTGCTTTGTAAGCTCTTCGGAATATTGTAAGTAACGCAGAATGTAAGTAGTAGTGGTCATGCTTTCTGATGGAAACGCATGTGTTTTTTTATTTAATTTTGTCTACAACAATGTAATTGATGGTTGTATGAAAATGGAGATTGTGAAGTCAGTGCGATGTAGAAGAATGGGATAAAATTGTGGTGTCACCGCCAGACACCACACTTGCTAGGTGGTAGCCTTTAAATCGACCGCGGTCCATTAGTATACGTCGGAGCCGCGTGTCGTCACTGTCAGTGATAGCAGACCGAGCGCCACCACACGGCAGGTCTAGAGAGACGTACTGGCACTCGCCCCAGTTGTACAGCCGACTTTGCTAGCGAAGCTACACTGACCGATACGCTCTCATTTGCCGAGACGATAGTTAGCATAGCCTTCAGCTACATTTGCTACGACCTAGCAAGGCGCCGTATTCAACTGATAATTAATATTATGTGAAGCATGTATCATCAAGAGCGATGTTCTACAATTGTGGATTAAAGTTAAGTATTATATCAGCTACTTACTTTATTTGCTACTATTAATTCCTTTAACTGTTCCAGACCTCGCGCCAGTCAGCGTGTAATTAAACGCGTGCATTTCGGCCTCCTCTAGAAACACAGTGTTGGCTCTTCTGCCAACACTACGAAAATAAAAGAAAATCGTAGCAACGGGTAGTATTTCATCAGTTATTTAGTCATCTGGAACCCAGTAAGTTAAAATTTCAGCCGCAAGTATGTACCACTAGACGCAAGTCTTGGGGCCAACAACAAGAAGAGAAAACGAAGATAAGTAAAAAGTTTTTCTTTTATACAGCTTACGCCTCTCGAAGCTTTTGAAAATAATGAAGAGACTAAGAGAAATTTAATGATGACGTGTGGGAGGGTAAAATTACAAGGTGTTCCAGTCCTCTATTCGTCATGAACGTTTATTCTGGCTCCACTAAACTCTCTGGACCACTTAAACACACTCTTTCTGTTCAGTAAACCGTTTTGATTCGCGAAAAAACTTCTGTAGGCGTTATTCCTTCCACGAGTAGGAAGCTGACCACAGCAAGCGGCTCGCACTTGGCGGTATTTCTTTCCGATATGTTCCACGCGACTGGACACTACGACGTGAGTTTACGCTCAACAGTGTTCCTACGAGACTTGCTCTGGTCAGGGTATCCCCCCTCCCCCCCTCCCTCTACCATTCAGTATTATAGACCCTCAAAAAACGAAAAAAAATAAAAAATAAAGCAAGAAAAACCCCCCGTTATGGTCACAGTACACTTACTTTTGGAACATCTCATATACACTCCTGGAAATGGAAAAAAGAACACATTAACACCGGTGTGTCAGACCCACCATACTTGCTCCGGACACTGCGAGAGGGCTGTACAAGCAATGATCACACGCACGGCACAGCGGACACACCAGGAATCGCGGTGTTGGCCGTCGAATGGCGCTAGCTGCGCAGCATTTGTGCCCCGCCGCCGTCAGTGTCAGCCAGTTTGCCGTGGTATACGGAGCTCCATCGCAGTCTTTAACACTGGTAGCATGCCGCGACAGCGTGGACGTGAACCGTATGTGCAGTTGACGGACTTTGAGCGAGGGCGTATAGTGGGCATGCGGGAGGCCGGGTGGACGTACCGCCGAATTGCTCAACACGTGGGGCGTGAGGTCTCCACAGTACATCGATGTTGTCGCCAGTGGTCGGCGGAAGGTGCACGTGCCCGTCGACCTGGGACCGGACCGCAGCGACGCACGGATGCACGCCAAGACCGTAGGATCCTACGCAGTGCCGTAGGGGACCGCACCGCCACTTCCCAGCAAATTAGGGACACTGTTGCTCCTGGGGTATCGGCGAGGACCATTCGCAACCGTCTCCATGAAGCTGGGCTACGGTCCCGCACACCGTTAGGCCGTCTTCCGCTCACGCCCCAACATCGTGCAGCCCGCCTCCAGTGGTGTCGCGACAGGCGTGAATGGAGGGACGAATGGAGACGTGTCGTCTTCAGCGATGAGAGTCGCTTCTGCATTGGTGCCAATGATGGTCGTATTCGTGTTTGGCGCCGTGCAGGTGAGCGCCACAATCAGGACTGCATACGACCGAGGCACACAGGGCCAACACCCGGCATCATGGTGTGGGGAGCGATCTCCTACACTGGCCGTACACCACTGGTGATCGTCGAGGGGCACTGAATAGTGCACGGTACATCCAAACCGTCATCGAACCCATCGTTCTACCATTCCTAGACCGGCAAGGGAACTTGCTGTTCCAACAGGACAATGCACGTCCGCATGTATCCCGTGCCACCCAACGTGCTCTAGAAGGTGTAAGTCAACTACCCTGGCCAGCAAGATCTCCGGATCTGTCCCCCATTGAGCATGTTTGGGACTGGATGAAGCGTCGTCTCACGCGGTCTGCACGTCCAGCACGAACGCTGGTCCAACTGAGGCGCCAGGTGGAAATGGCATGGCAAGCCGTTCCACAGGACTACATCCAGCATCTCTACGATCGTCTCCATGGGAGAATAGCAGCCTGCATTGCTGCGAAAGGTGGATATACACTGTACTAGTGCCGACATTGTGCATGCTCTGTTGCCTGTGTCTATGTGCCTGTGGTTCTGTCAGTGTGATCATGTGATGTATCTGACCCCAGGAATGTGTCAATAAAGTTTCCCCTTCCTGGGACAATGAATTCACGGTGTTCTTATTTCAATTTCCAGGAGTGTATATTCTAGTGTCTGTCTTTCCCTATAGTTTCTGCCGTACTGGCTTCCTCTAGAATCATGGAGATTATTCCCTGATGTTTCAACACATGTCCTGACATAATGTTTAAACATATGCGTACCAAACGAAGACAGGAGAATAACAAAACTGGTACACAACAAGTTGACAGCCAAGAAACTAACCATTAATCTTGCTAGAACTCATGTTATACAGTTCCAAACAAATAGAAAAGACTTTTAGCAACCAAAAGTAGAGGTCAATGTACACACACTGGATGACGCATCATGTTTGAAGTTCCTGGACATCCAAGACATGTCTACAAATTCATACTTTGCAATTTTTTTCTTTGTAATTTTATAAGATCCCAATGATTTTTGATATGCTAATTTCAGAAATGCTAAGAGTTTCCGTCTATCGTGTAAGGTCTTTTTCACAAAGTAATGTTGAAGATCCAGAAAATTCATAAGAAACGCATTTACGAAAACTTTATTAAAAACCATCATAAAATAAGGCACTCCTAACATTAGAATGAAGCATTACGTTTTTTCGGAACTAATACAAAGGGCTAAATCATAAAGTCTCTTCTTTCTCTCCTCATACCCCCGTGGCGTTTTTTCTGTTCACTGACCGAAGACTCTCCTTGCACAGCATCCAACAGCAGTCAGCTATCAAGCTGACATCCCATCAGTCTCGGTACCCCTATTCCATTCGTTTAATGTCCTGATGGAAACTTTCTCCATGTTCCTCACTCATAGCACCCAGATTTTTCTACACAATATGATGATGTTTGGTTTGCGGGGCGCTCAACTGTGCGGTCATCAGCGCCCATACAAAGCCCTAATTTTTACGCAGTCCAATTTTTTTCACAGTCCTATCTAGCCACTGTCACGAATGATGATGAGGAGGATGAAACGCTGTGGACAACACAAACACCCAGTCCCCGAGCAGAGAATATCCCCAACATGGTCGAGTATCGAACCCGGGACTCCGTGATCCAGAGCCAGCAACGCTAGCCACTAGACCACGAGCTGCGGACTTCTACAGAATAGCTGATGCGGGAGTCCAGGAGACGCAGCTTCGAGCTCATTGACGCATCCGATGGAGATACTTAGAAGTTATCCGGCATGTTTTTTACTGCACTCTTACAATCAAGGTTTTTGTAACCGCCGAGAAACTTATTGACAACTTGTTTGAAGGATATTCAACATTCTAGATTTAATTCGCTTTGTCTTCAAATGTTTCGCCATTAGTATCCGAACTTCTATCGAAATGGTGCAAATCGCTCTGAGCACTATGGGACTTAACTTCTAAGGTCATCAGTCCCCTAGAACTACTTAAACCTAACTAATCTAAGGACATCACACACATCCATGCCCGAGGCAGGATTCGAACCTGCGACCGTAGCGATCACGCGGTTCCACACTGTAGCGCCTAGAACCGCTCGGCTTCTGACAGCCGTGGTACAGTCATGCTCAAAAGTATCCGAACGACCTGAATTGCATTTCGCCTGATTTGCATGCAACCCACATAACGCAGCTGTCTAGCAGGTCCTCTAATCGCTCCTCAGTACAGTCGTTTGACTATTGAAAATGGTTCCAACAAGTCACCACTAGAAAATACTGCTCTGTATCGCAATAACTCAAGATGTAAAGTTATACCACGATACTAAAAATATCAGGGAACACCTTATCACAGATAAGACCCCCTTAAGGCTTGTAAGCTCACATTTACTACAATAAATGACATACCTGAAATGCTACCACTCTCATTATTGCGACAGTTAGGTTATGCACGTCGGAAATTCGTCGTATTCATGATTTCCTCTTCAAAGTAACATAACGTACTTATTATTTAACGCAAAACGACATTGAAAATTTAAGTTATTTACCAGCAGCTAATTGAGAATGTGTATGAAATTCAAATGACACGATGAACCGTCTCGTTCTGCATATGGATTCAAACCCAGGTCATGCAGACTAAACAAAGATTTCGTGACTGATGGAAACTAGCAGTCATTCCTGACTATGCATACGGAGAGTGATATACCTCGATTTTAGACAGTTTCGGTTGGCAAGTATCAACTTAAAATTACATAACGTAAACATTTTTAACGGACGGGAATCCCTACCCAGCATCCATTGACCCTGTTAACGAACTACGAAACATGTTAAATATTGCTTCTTAACAAGTAACTTACTTGAAATGCCTTGAGGTAAGGCTTTGTGTTGAACAGGGATTCGAACCCAGAACCTACTCAGATTGTTATCGAAGCACAATCAACTGTGCATATCGGATTTTCTCGGTAGTAGCTAGATGTTTTGACTGAAATGACGAGAAGAAACATTAATTTTTTCCTTCCCAGGACTCCAACCGACACCTACCGCTGTTGTAATCTAGAGAAAACGAACGTTAAATATGGGTTTGTTACACAAGGCAGCGACATGTGAGCATGTTTGAACTAGAAATAATATGACGAAGAGTTCAGTGCTGACTGGGAATCGAACCCCACACACATCGTTGTTGACTACACACAAAGAGACGACAGCTACAGAATTTTTCTCCACCAGTATCCTTGAACTTACAGTGATCTCGCAAATAGTTCTGTGTCTCACTGGGAGTCAAAAACGTCAGATATAGTTAGCGTTGACAACGAATGAAAATGCATTAAAAATCAAAATTATTATCCACCAGCAGATAGGTGCTCTCATGCTGGACCTTGACAATACATAATGAAAGCTTTAGTACTGGGCCAGGATTCGAACCCATTCACGCGCAATATATGGAGATGTTGAAGAATCTGTAGGCCGGCCGCGGTGGCCGTGCGGTTCTAGGCGCTTCAGTCGAGAACTGCGGGACTGCTACGGTCGCAGGTTCGAATCCTGCATCTGGCATGGATGTGTGTGGTGTCCTTAGGTTGGTTAGGTTTAAGTAGTTTTAAGTTCTAGGGGACTGATGACCTAAGATGTTGAGTCCCATAGTGCTCAGAGCCATTTTTTGAAGAATCTGTAGTTCTGAACAAACAACAAATTGTAGTCGAGCTGCATTGTCACAAAGGGATCAAATTCCGCGTTAAGGGTGGTCTGAGTTGCATTCCCAGTTCAGAACCAATTTTGTCGACATACAGAAGCTCAAGTAGAAGATGGAATAAGCGTCCTGTGACCCTACATAGCGTTTGTTTCGTCACTAGAAGAAAATAACTAGTATATTATAGGTTACTGTTAATAGAGTTTCTACATGTCGCCACACCTGACTTTATTGTGGTTCAACCTAACGTCAACTTGGTAGAGAAGGAATATCATGATTAATGTGAATTTCAGATCACAATGCCATTACAACTTTTTCACTTGGCGTAGCCAGAAGAGAATAGAATCTGTCACTCCATATAAAAAATTGTAAGCAGAAGTTAGAATCGAACCCAGAGCATAAGTATACTAATCTATTAGCAATCAAACAGACCACCGAATCCTCTGCTCAGATCGTCACACTGGAGCAGAATTCTGCAAGAGAGGCTCCCTGTAGTGGTTTGCAGCATGATTAGTACTTTCATTTACTTGGTTGACTGAATTGCCATGAACTAGCTGCCACAGCTACCCAGTGCATACATTCGACACTGTTTTTTAATCACCGAAATAAAACCACGTAACTGCCATTACACAGAACGGCCTACAGTGTAGGATGCAGAAATTTAAATAGGAAGTGTTCCTTTCCTCTTGAGCTACTCTATTGCGCTATCAGTTTGTTGAAAATGTCATGCAGTGCAAAAGAAAAACTATAACTGTCTGTCTCTCAGAAGTCTAGATCCGGCCATATGCTTTATCTCACATTACTGTGGAATGCGGGTTTCCTGGAGGAATTGTTGTTGACTTCTGGAGCGGCTGCAGCTACATGTCAGCTGGTAGCGTAATGGTAAATGTTGCGCACCGTAGATGAGATGTCGCGAGTTCGAATACATTCCCTGCTACGTTTTTTAAAACGCAGTTCTCCTGACTGCTGAAGTTATCGATCTAATAGAACTTTGAACATAATTCCTTTCACTTCTCAACCCAAAATAGTCGCATGTGGGAAAAGGGCTAACTTCTGCGACATTTTGTTCTTCTCTGGTTTAATAGATGGCCAGGCAGCAGATGCATCTCAAAACTTTTGTATTATGTATGGGGAGAGCGCATCTTGCCAAAATGTCAGAAAAGAATTTTCTACATTAGCTGTCGAGTGGTAGTGGCATTTTATTCTTCTTCGAACCTTGTTTGACAGCTTTAACTCAGAACAAGTTTTCTACATGCATGTAATCAATAAACTGCATGTGCATTGTGAGACTGTTATAAAGAACATCAGAGAATTCGCAAATATCGTTGATGATTATTTCTCTCTCATGTTTACTATTGTTTCAACAACACTGAAAGAAACCTTACCAAAATTGTGCACTGTTCTATAAAAAATGAAATAAAACTACCCATGATAACTTTATGACGAAAGTCTCTTTTAATAAAACTGAGTATCTGCACACTAGTGTGCCTGTATTGGCACGAATTTCTAAAACACTTATCACTTAGATTTCGATTGAGTCTGTGCTTAATTGGTATGCTGTATCATACTCAAGAGGTATGCATTTCATAAACAAAGTTATGTATTCCTAGAAAACCCAAATTTGCTTGTCAGCAGCGGTAAGAGGCGTTACCTGTAGTGCAGCGTTGTAAGTTTTTCACCATTGCACTATGAGCGGAAAGTATTATCTTGCGACTTCCTTATCGATGTTTGGTCTCACTGCTTGTAACTCTGTCACAGAAGGCATAAAAACGTTGCTGTCAGCGAGACTAGAACCGCGAACCATAACAAAAGCTTCTTCATAAATCAGTACGTAAGTAGGGAAGAGGTATGTATTTTGGTTTCCTCTTACGACGCCCGTATTGGCTAGAGCTCGTAAAGAGCTATTTCAAGGACGAGATTAGTTGCGATTTCCATGTGCAACGAGTTCCCTGGGCTGAAAATCGTAAATTTACAATCATCTGTTACACTTCAGGCTAAAATAACTCAGATTATTTAATGGAAATGACAAGAAAAATCTAGTGAACTTTGAGGCTTAATTCCGTGCACACCAGGAAGAAACTAGAGGATCACAGAGTTGCCAAACATACCTTGCCGTGTTGCGAAACCTCAGTTACAGTACCAGCAGGAAGAAGACGAACCAATGTAACGCTACAGCGGGCTGGAAAGTGACCATAGCTGGCGTCTCAAAGACGCAACTGCTATGGCTTGGAATACGTAATGCGTCTGATTCGCATTTCTGTAACAAGGTTTAGGGACTGGAGCTTAGTTACTAACAATACTCAGAACTGACTGCAAACTAAGCATCATAAAGGAGTAGCTGTCATAGTTGTTTTTATGTTTATTTCATAAGTGTACTCAAAACTAAGAAACTCATTCATGGACGTTTTCGTGCCTCACCAATAGTCGAGCACAACAAACAAACAATAAAATAAAATGTGTGTGTTTGTGTGTGTGTGTGTGTGTGTGTGTGTGTGTGTGTGAGAGAGAGAGAGAGAGAGAGAGAGAGAGAGAGAGAGACAGAGATAGAGAGAGAGAGAGAGAGAGAGAGAGAGATAAAAATATAAAAGAATGAGAGAGAGAGTAAAAAAGTTGTAAAGAAATTGAGTGATGGTATGTAAACAAATCTTTCATTAAAATGACACATTCCACATCGTTACGGAATATAGCAGTCATGATCTATGGAACAAGTATTAATCTAATCTAATCTAATCATATCATATTGCTAACTAGCTATGAAGAATTTTCGTCAATATCAGTAACCAAATCTAAACTTCTAAATAAAAGACGACAGTTTTTGTAATAAACCAGGTCTCCTATCAATACCCTTTCATCCCTGTTAACTAACCACGAAAGATGTCTGATATACCTCCATTCAGAAGTAACAAGGTGTACATACATTTAAAGATGAATCGCATGATGTGAAGTTCTGTGTTGGAGATACAAACCAAACACATAATCGGATTGTTAACTGAGTAATATCAAATGTTACTGATCGGTTTTTCTTACCAGCTGCTACGTGTTTGAATCTAAAATAAGAATACAAATATTTGTCCACGAGCGACAATCGAACCGCAACCCTACCGTCCTTCTTTATCATACACGAATATAGCTTAAGTATCTATTGATTACTCACCAACAGTAAGATGTGTGCGTGTTTGACCAGAAATAACGACACCAATTGCAATTGTTGGCAACAAGTGAAGAGACATTAAAAATGCACGTTAATTTTCACTAGCAGGCCTGTGTGCACGTGATAGGGCTTGAAATGAAATTATGAATATTTTTGTACTGGATCAGGATTCGGACCCACATACTTACCTTTGGAGGAGACCTAGAGAAGATTGCGGTCTTGGGAAAAGGAACGAAATGATTGAACTGCACTGTTCCAAGAGATTGAGATACTTGAACGTAGAGATACGAATTCGAATCGCAGTCCAGCAGCAAATTTTTCGTCTCTAGTTCAATCAAGTACAAGTAAAATAAGTGCTCTGTTCCTTTAAATGGCTATCAGTTCAGCAAATAAAATAAAATTTTCAGATGTAACTAAGTTTACTGGCGACAGTATTTCTGTTTACCATGACTTCCGCCTTTGCCATTGACCAGCGTAAACCGGCTCTACGCAGTTTGTAATGAAGGAACGTGATGTTTAATGCGGATTCTGGATTATAACGTCTTTCATTTGAGGTTAACAGAGGTATAATAAATCTGTTTCTTCCTCTTAAAAGTAAATGTCTGAGCCCACGCATTGCACTGTGCTAGCTCGTTCCACCAGAACATTGTGGCCACATTTACCAGCCCCATGAGTGTGACGTAACGTATGATGTGCTTAGCTTACAATATTAGTCACGGTGGAAAAAATACAAGTCTATTAATTGGTTAAGTAGAAGCAAGCTTCCTCCGGGAAATGCTGCAGTCTACAAAGTTGCCAGATCAAGCATAAGGCCGAACATACACTCCTGGAAATTGAAATAAGAACACCGTGAATTCATTGTCCCAGGAAGGGGAAACTTTATTGACACATTCCTGGGGTCAGATACATCACATGATCACACTGACAGACCCACAGGCACATAGACACAGGCAACAGAGCATGCACAATGTCGGCACTAGTACAATGTATATCCACCTTTCGCAGCAATGCAGGCTGCTATTCTCCCATGGAGACGATCGTAGAGATGCTGGATGTAGTCCTGTGGAACGGCTTGCCATGCCATTTCCACCTGGCGCCTCAGTTGGACCAGCGTTCATGCTGGACGTGCAGACCGCGTGAGACGAGGCTTCATCCAGTCCCAAACATGCTCAATGGGGGACAGATCCGGAGATCTTGCTGGCCAGGGTAGTTGACTTACACCTTCTAGAGCACGTTGGGTGGCACGGGATACATGCGGACGTGCATTGTCCTGTTGGAACAGCAAGTTCCCTTGCCGGTCTAGGAATGGTAGAACGATGGGTTCGATGACGGTCTGGATGTGCCGTGCACTATTCAGTGTCCCCTCGACGATCACCAGTGGTGTAGGGCCAGTGTAAGAGATCGCTCCCCACACCATGATGCCGGGTGTTGGCCCTGTGTGCCTCGGTCGTATGCAGTCCTGATTGTGGCGCTCACCTGCACGGCGCCAAACGCGCATACGACCATCATTGGCACCAAGGCAGAAGCGACTCTCATCGCTGAAGACGACACGTCTCCATTCGTCCCTCCATTCACGCCTGTCGTGACACCACTGGAGGCGGGCTGCACGATGTTGGGGCGTGAGCGGAAGACGGCCTAACGGTGTGCGGGACCGTAGCCCAGCTTCATGGAGACGGTTGCGAATGGTCCTCGCCGATACCCCAGGAGCAACAGTGTCCCTAATTTGCTGGGAAGTGGCGGTGCGGTCCCCTACGGCACTGCGTAGGATCCTACGGTCTTGGCGTGCATCCGTGCGTCGCTGCGGTCCGATCCCAGGTCGACGGGCACGTGCACCTTCCGCCGACCACTGGCGACAACATCGATGTACTGTGGAGACCTCACGCCCCACATGTTGAGCAATTCGGCGGTACGTCCACCCGGCCTCCCGCATGCCCACTATACGCCCTCGCTCAAAGTCCGTCAACTGCACATACGGTTCACGTCCACGCTGTCGCGGCATGCTACCAGTGTTAAAGACTGCGATGGAGCTCCGTATGCCACGGCAAACTGGCTGACACTGACGGCGGCGGTGCACAAATGCTGCGCAGCTAGCGCCATTCGACGGCCAACACCGCGGTTCCTGGTGTGTCCGCTGTGCCGTGCGTGTGATCATTGCTTGTACAGCCCTCTCGCAGTGTCCGGAGCAAGTATGGTGGGTCTGACACACAGGTGTCAATGTGTTCTTTTTTCCATTTCCAGGAGTGTAGAATTCTGAGGGGAGCACGACTGTATTGTCCACCTTACGTGAACGACTCGGCGGTCAATTTTTTTGGTGTAAGTCTTACAACACGTATTGCACGCCGAAGACCCAGAAGAATTAAAAAAACAAAATTAGTTTATGACTGCAACGTTAACTACGGCGTTCGAAGTATTCATAGTATTGTATACGTGTGTGTAAACCCCGTTCAGTGACCACTCAAGGAAGTCAAGGATACATAGTCTAGCTTCAATATTATAAATATGCCTCAGTTTCTGGATGATCTCAGACTTAGGCTGATAATCATTTTGAATATTTATCAGTACTGTGCCTGTTGGTGTTAAACTCGTTTTCAACCAATGATTCCCACAGCTACACGAACACTACTTGTGATACTGAGACAAAATACTTACGCAGTGTTAGACGAAAATATCAACCAGACACAACCTTCGTACCCGGATAAAGAGCTTTTCCTATTTGAAATATCTGTGAACGTTGCCACATAAGACGATTTAAGAAGAAACTAAATTCCTTCAGCTACGTCTATGTTTAAAAAAATTGTCTTAACGCCACTAAATCGTGGTTTGTGAATCGTTTACCGGCCGTACTCTGCCGAATTTCGCTGTCTGGAAGACAAAAAAGCTTACTGACAAATTTCACATAAGGAAAAGGGGGACGAAATGTGTCCCACTGGAAGCTCATGTTGTTTTATTTAAATGATTACAAAATCAGGTAAAACGAACAGTGAGGTTGTCGGTAGAAGCACATTACTGTTGTCAGTATGATGTTGCTCTGCCCCTGGGCCTGTAATGATAAAGGGCCCGCTTAGGTCAGGCATATTGTATACAGAAGAGAGAGCACCACTAAATTCTATAACCCGTATGCGTTGCATACACACATAAATTACTGTTGCAGTGTACTTATGGAGCCCAGTGAGTGAATTACTTTTTTTCCTGTGAGAAAGAGCACTGGCAGACAGTCTTCGCTACATTAAGTTACTTAAACTAGTGTCACTCTGAGTTAGACCTTATGGTCAGCGACTAAGTGTAAGTTCAATGAGTCGGATGCCGGTTTTGCAACTGGGAAATACTTTCCTACATTATAGAAGCGAATATTAAATTTGAACTATGAAACGCGTATGAACTCGGTAGCAGCGATGGCGAGGCATGATAAAATCTTTGACCAGAGAGTTGCTAGTCTGCGCTTGACCGCGCTAGAGTTGCGAGCTGCAGTCTGTCGGCAGAAGTAGTCTAGTACAGTTGTACGTAGCGCGCGAGAGACAGTCGCAGTTGTGTGTGAGGAGTCGGCGGGCGTCGACATGGGCCTCTGGTCAAGATTCGGGACGAGGTATATTTATTAAATAAGGTAATGAAGCAGCATTGCGCACATCTGAGAATGTAATGTATCTGAACTGTAATTAATTTGTCCAAGAAATGCCCCAATAATAATTTTATTTTCAAAGCAAATTTTTAAGAAAACAATCATTTGAATTGAAAGAAAGTTTCCCATGCATTTCCGTAAAGAAAAGTTTCACTTAAATTCAAAGTTGCACAGGGCCTAAGATCGACATTTCGGTCAATTTGCGTTTTCATTGTCACTGAGATTTCATTATCATTGAATTGTCTTACATTTTTGTGGGGAACTTACACTTGGGTCAGATTGCGATTATTACATTTAATTGTCATTGTCAGTAGATTTGATTGTGGGGAGATCACACTTGGCTCCAATTTTTATTATTTTTTATTTAAATATTTCTGTGGGCACGACACTGCTTTGTGGCTCCCATTCTTATTAACTTTGTTTTTAATAAATTTCTCTGGGGAGGTTACAACTAGTACTGCGAAAATTTGGACTTGGATAGCTTAGAATGCAAATCTTTCTGTTTATTGCAAAGGAAAAACAATCGATTTTCTAAAACATTCTGTCATACACAACTTGAAACAGATCACGTCGACCAAATTATATGGAAGAACTGACAGTGACGTATATCGGAAGGCAGTAAGATCCCTTGGCTTTTGGTTTGGCAGTATTCGACAGCCATTTCTAGGTGACAGTAAATGAAGAAAGGCAGCGCGTTTTTGTTATCAAACATCGTCTGCATTAATTACTTTAGTTTGAATGTAATCTACGAGTAATTGCTTATGTTTCATATTAACATGAAAAGGATTCCGTAGACAGGGAAAGAACCTGTTCTTGGGCAACTACTTCTGTAATGACCAAAAGGTATTACATGATCTTCAAGCACATGTGTTATAGCAGCGGTATGAAGCAAATGATAATAATAAAGACGGTACTAGTCGAATTATCCGGTAACTTCACACTTCACAGTGGATTCTCTCGAACTAACTAATTTGTTGAATTAGTGAAAATTTCAAAATCGAGGCTATGCTGCATTGAAGAGTCTTTCCTTCCTGCTGACATTTAATAGACTCGCATTTTTTCCACCGTGACTAATATTGTAAGATAAGCACATCATCCATTACAGCACAATCATGGAGCTGGGAAATGTGGCCACAATGGTCTGGTGGAATGAACTATCACAGATGCAATGCATGGGTTCAGACATTTACTTTTAACAGGCGCAAACGTATTTACTTTACCTCTGGAAACCTGGAGAGAAATACGTTACAATCCAGAATCCGCATTAAACATCATGTTCCTTCATTGCCAACTGGGCAGAGCCGGTTTACATAGGGAAATGACATAGGCGAAAGTCATGGTAAACAGATATACTGTCGCCAGTGAACTTACTTACATAAGCAAATTTTATTTTATTTGATGAACCGGTAGCCATTTGCTCTTATTTTACTTGTAATTGATTGAACTAGAGTCGATGAAAAATATGGTTCTGGACAGTGATTCGAATTCGTATCTCCACTTTCAAGGATCTCAATCTCTTGGAACAGTATAGTTCCAACATTTCGATCCTTTTCCCAAGACTGCAGTCTTCACTAGGTCTCCTCCAAAGGTAAGTATTTGGGTCCGAATCCTGATCCAGTACAAAAATATTCATAATTTCATGCCCTATCACATGCACACCGGCCTGATAGTGAAAATTAACGTGTATTTTTAATATTTGTTCATGTGTTGCCAACAATCACATAGGTGTCGATATTTCTGGTTAAACACGCACACATCTTACTGTTGGTGAGTAATCAATAGATACTTAAGCTATATTCGTGTATGATAAGGAAGGACGGTAGGGTTGCGGTTCGATTGTCGCTCGGGCACAAATATTTGTATTCTTATTTTAGATTCAAACACGTAGCAGATGGTAAGAAAAACCGATCAGTAACATTTGATATTACTCAGTTAACAATCCGAATACGTGTTGGGTTCGTACCTCCAACACAAAACTTCACATCAAGCGATTCATCTTTAAATGTAGGCAAACACTGTTAATTCTGAGTGGAGGTATATCAGACATCTTTCGTGGTTAGTTAACAGGGATGACAGGGTATTGATAGGAGACCTGGTTTATTACAAAGACTGTCATCTTTTATTTTCAATTTTAGATTTGGTTACTGATATTGGCGAAAATTTCGGTAATTCATGATTCTTCATCGCTAGCTAGCAATATGATATCATTAGATTAGATTAGATTAATACTTGTTCCAAAGATCATGACTACTATATTCTGTAACGATGTGGAACGTGTCATTTTAATGAAAGATTTCTTTACATACCATCATCAATTTCTTTACAACAACTTTTTTATTCTCTCTCTCATTCTTTTTTTATTTTTATCTCTCTCTCTCTCTCTCTCTCTCACACACACACACACACATACACACACACACACATATTCTTTTTTTTATTATTTGTTTGTTGTGCTCGACTATTGGTGAGGCACGAAAACGTCCATGAATGAGTTTCTTAGTTTTGAGTACACTTATGAAATAAACATGAAAACAACTATGACAGCTACTCCTTTATGATGCTTAGTTTGCAGTCAGTTTTGACTATTGTTAGTAACTACGCTCCAGTCCCTAAACCTTGTTACAGAAATACGAATCAGACGCATTACGTATTCCAGGCCATAGCAGCTGCGTCTTTGAGACACCAGCTATGGTCACTTTCCAGCCTGCTGTAGCGTTACATTGGTTCGTCTTCTTCCTGCTGGTACTGTAACTGAGGTTTGGCAACACGGCAAGGTATGTTTGGCAACTCTGTGATCGTCTAGTTACTTCCTGGTGTGCACGGAATTAAGCCTCAAAGTTCACTTGATTTTTTTCTGTCATTTCCATTGAATAATCTGAGTTATTATCGCTTGAAGTGTAACAGATGATTGTAAATTTACGATTTTCAGCCCAGGAAAGTCGTTGCACATGGAAATCGCAACTAATCTCGTCCTTTAAATAGCTCTTTACGAGTTCTAGCCAATACGTGCGTCGTAAGAGGAAACCAAAATACATACCTCTTCCCTAGCTCTGTGGTTACGTACTGATTTATGAAGAAGCTTTTGTTATGGTTCGCGGTTCTAGTCTCGCTGACAGCAACGTTTTTATGCCTTCTGTGACAGTTACAAGCAGTCAGACCAAACATCGATAAGGAAGTCGCAAGATAATACTTTCCGCTCATAGTGCAATGGTGAAAATATTACAACGCTGCACTACAGGTAACGCCTCTTACCGCTGCTGACAAGCAAATTTGGGTTTTCTAGGAATACATAACTTTGTTTATGAAATGCTACATTAGCATACCTCTTGAGTATGATACAGCATACCAATTAAGCACAGACTCAATCGAAATCTAAGTGATAAGTGTTTTAGAAATTCGTGCCAATACAGGCACACTAGTGTGCAGATACTCAGTTTTATTAAAAGAGACTTTCGTCATAAAGTTATCATGGGTAGTTTTATTTTATTTTTTATAGTACGGTGCACAATTTTGGTAAGGGGATCTTTCAGTGTTGTTAAAACAATAGTAAACATGAGACAGAAATTAATCATCAACGATATATGCGAATTCTCTGATGTTCTTTATAACAGTCTCACAATGCACATGCAGTTTATTGATTATTACATGCATGTAGAAAACTTGTTCTGAGTTAAAGCTGTCAAACAAGGTTCGAAGAAGAATAAAATGCCACTACCACTCGACAGCTAATGTAGAAAATTCTTTTCTGACATTTTGGTAAGATGCGCTCTCCCCATACATAATACAAAAGTTTTGAGATGCATCTGCTGCCTGGCCATCTATTAAACCAGAGAAGAACAAAATGTCGCAGAAGTTAGCCCTTTTTCCACATGCGACTATTTTGGGTTGAGAAGTGAAGGGAATTATGTTCAAAGTTCCTTTAGATCGATAACTTCAGCAGTCAGGAGAACTGCGTTTTAAAAAACGTAGCAGGGAATGTATTCGAACTCGCGACATCTCATCTACGGTGCGCAACATTTACCATTACGCTACCAGCTGACATGTAGCTGCAGTTGCTCCAGAAGTCAACAACAATTCCTCCAGGAAACCCGCATTCCACAGTAATGTGAGATAAAGCATATGGCCGGATCTAGACTTCTGAGAGACAGACAGTTATAGTTTTTCTTTTGCACTGTATGACATTTCCATCAAACTGATAGCGCAATAGAGTAGCTCAAGTGGAAAGGAACACTTCCTATTTAAATTTCTGCATCCTACACTGTAGGCCGTTCTGTGTAGTGGCAGTTACGTGGTTTTATTTCGGTGATTAAAAAACAGTGTCGAATGTATGCACTGGGTAGCTGTGGCAGCTAGTTCATGGCAATTCAGTCAACCAAGTAAATGAAAGTACTAAGCATGCTGCAAACCACTACAGGGAGCCTCTCTTGCAGAATTCTGCTCCAGTGTGACGATCTGAGCAGAGGATTCGGTGGTCTGTTTGATTGCTAATAGATTAGTATACTTATGCTCTGGGTTCGATTCTAACTTCTGCTTACAATTTTTTATAGGGAGTGACAGATTCTATTCTCTTCTGGCTACGCCAAGTGAAAAAGTTGTAATGGCATTGTGGTCTGAAATTCACATTAATCATGATATTCCTTCTCTACCAAGTAGACGTTAGGTTGAACCACAATAAAGTCAGGTGTGGCGACATGTAGAAACTCTATTAACAGTAACCTTTAATATACTAGTTATTTTCTTCTAGTGACGAAACAAACGCTATGTAGGGTCACAGGACGCTTATTCCATCTTCTACTTGAGCTTCTGTATGTCGACAAAATTGGTTCTGAACTGGGAATGCAACTCAGACCACCCTTTGTGACAATGCAGCTCGACTACAATTTGTTGTTTGTTCAAAACTACAGATTCTTCAAAGAATGGCTCTGAGCACTATGGGACTCAACATCGTAGGTCATCAGTCCCCTAGAACTTAAAACTACTTAAACCCAACCAACCTAAGGACACCACACACATCCATGCCCGATGTAGGATTCGAACCTGCGACCGTAGCAGTCCCGCAGTTCTGGATTGTAGCGCCTAGAACCGCACGGCCACCGCGGCCGGCCTACAGATTCTTCAACATCTCCACATATTGCGCGTGAATGGGTTCGAATCCTGGCCCAGTACTAAAGTTTTCATTATGTATTATCAAGGTCTAGCATGAGAGCACCTATCTGCTGGTAGATAATAATTTTGATTTTAATGCTTTTTCATTCGTTGTCAACACTAACTATATCTGACGTTTTTGACTCCCAGTGAGACACAGAACTATTTGCGAGATCACTTTAAGTTCAAGGATGTTGGTGGAGAAAAATTCTGTAGCTGTCGTCTCTTTGTGTGTAGTCGACAACGATATGTGTGGGGTTCGATTCCCAGTCAGCACTGAACTCTTCGTCATATTATTTCTAGTTCAAACATGCTCACATGTCGCTGCCTTGTGTAACAAACCCATATTTAACGTTCGTTTTCTCTAGATTATAACAGCGATAGGTGTCGGTTGGAGTCCTGGGAAGAAAAAAATTAATGTTTCTTCTCGTCATTTCAGTCAAAACATCTAGCGACTACCGAGAAAATCCGATATGCACAGTTGATTGTGCTTCGATAACAATCTGAGTAGGTTCTGGGTTCGAATCCCTGTTCAACACAAAGCCTTACCTCAAGGCATTTCAAGTAAGTTACTTGTTAAGAAGCAATATTTAACATGTTTCGTAGTTCGTTAACAGGGTCAATGGATGCTGGATAGGGATTCCCGTCCGTTAAAAATATTTACGTTATGTAATTTTAAGTTGATACTTGCCAACCGAAACTGTCTAAAATCGAGGTATATCACTCTCTGTATGCATAGTCAGGAATGACTGCTAGTTTCCATCAGTCACGAAATCTTTGTTTAGTCTGCATGACCTGGGTTTGAATCCATATGCAGAACGAGACGGTTCGTCGTGTCATTTGAAGTTCATACACATTCTCAATTAGCTGCTGGTAAATAACTTAAATTTTCAATGTCATTTTGCGTTAAATAATAAGTACGGTATGTTACTTTGAAGAGGAAATCATGAATACGACGAATTTCCGACGTGCATAACCTATCTGTCGCAATAATGAGAGTGGTAGCATTTCAGGTATGTCATTTATTGTAGTAAATGTGAGCTTACAAGCCTTAAGGGGGTCTTATCTGTGATAAGGTGTTCCCTGATATTTTTAGTATCGTGGTATAACTTTACATCTTGAGTTATTGCGATACAGAGCAGTGTTTTCTAGTGGTGACTTGTTGGAACCATTTTCAATAGTCAAACGACTGTACTGAGGAGCGATTAGAGGACCTGCTAGACAGCTGCGTTATGTGGGTTGCATGCGAATCAGACGAAGTGCAATTCAGGTCGCTCGGATACTTTTGAGCATGACTGTACATTATTTCCCCCATTCTTGAACGTGTCACATGCTTTTAGTATAACTTAAATAAATTGTGTCATAATACCAAGTTTTACGAGAAATGGAGACAGAAGCTTTTTGGGCCCATCTTTGAATCTAAAACTACTTTTTTCCCTCCATTGTTTAGTATTCTAACTGAACAAATTTTTTGAGACCAGTGCTTATCTTTTACACGACTCTCCCATTTGAATAGGAAGCAGGGGACCTTCCCCACAACTTGAACGCACCCAATATGGGGCCTATGGCTTGTCTTAATCCGCATCCTTTATGCCAATATAAACTTCTTTGACACAGTGAGATTTACCGCTGACGCCTTTTCACTATAAATTTGCCACAGATGTATCAGAAGTTGTCAGGAGAATTAATATAATCTTTTTATGCCACGAAATTCGCAAAAGCAGGTACCAGCCGATTTATCACCCATTGCTGAAGCTTGCTTGAAAAACGTACCTAAAACAAACATGTAGGACTCAACGTAACAATATCACCGAAATCCATAGATAGCTGTATTATCTATAGAACTACATAAAGACAAGCCGCTGTTTAATGTTGTTACCAGAAATCTCGATATGTGCTTGACAGATTTATTCAGATTTTCACACGATATTCTATTAAAATAGGCGACATATTTGTAATACGCACACACACACACACACACACACACACACACACACACACACACACATACACATGTGTATATATGTACAGGGTGGTCCATTGATAGTGACCGGGCCAAATGTCTCACGAATTAAGCGTCAAACGAAAAAACTACAAAGAACGAAACTCGTCTAGCTTGAAGGGGGAAACCAGATGGCGCTATGGTTGGCCCGCTAGATGGCCCTGCCATTGGTCAAACGTATATCAACTGCGTTTTTTTAAATAGGAACCCCCATTTTTATTACATATTCGTGTAGTATGTGAAGAAATATGAATGTTTTAGTTGGAGCACGTTTTTCGCTTTTTGATGCATGGCGCTGTAGTAACAAACATATGGCTCTCAATTTTAGACGAACAGTTGGTACCAGGTAGGTTTTTTAAATTAAAATGCAGAACATAGATACGTTTGAACATTTTATTTCGATTGTTCCAATGTGATGCATGTACCTTTGTGAACTTATCATTTCTGAGAACGCATGCTGTTACAGCGTGATTACCTGTAAATACCACATTAATACAATAAATGCTCAAAATGATGTCCGTCAACCTCAATGCATTTGGCAATACGTGTAACGACATCCCTCTCAACAGCGCGTAGTTCGCCTTCCGTAATGTTCGCACATGACAATGCGCTGACGTATGTTGTCAGGCGTTGTCGGTGGATCACGATAGCAAATATCCTTCAACTTTCCCCACAAAAAGAAATGCGGGGACGTCAGATCCAGTGAACGTGCGGGCCATGGTATGGTGCTTCGACGACCAATCCACCTGTCATAAAATATGCTTTTCAATACCGCCTCAACCGCACGCGAGCTATGTGCCGGACATCCATCATGTTGGAAGTACACCGCCATTCTGTCATGCAGTGAAACATCTTGTAGTAACATCGGTAGAACATTACGTAGGAAACCAGCATACATTGCACCATTTAGACTGTCGTCGATAAAATGGGGGCCAATTATCCTTCCTCTCATAATGCCGCACCATACAACGTCGCTGATGTTCGACTTGCGCAGCCATCGTGGATTATCCGTTACCCAATAGTGCATATTATGCCGGTTTACATTACCGCTGTTGGTGAATGACGCTTCGTCGCTAAATAGAATGAGTGCAAAAAATCTGTCATCGTCCCGTAATTTCTCTTGTGCCCAGAGGCAGAGCTGTACACGACGTTCAAAGTCGTCGCCATGCAATTCCTGGTGCATAGAAATATGGTACGGGTGCAATCGATGTTGATGAAGCATTCTCAACACCGACGTTTTTGAGATTCCCGATTCTCGCGCAATTTGTCTGCTACTGATATGCAGATTAGCCGCGACAGCAGCTAAAACACCTACTTGGGCATCATCATTTTTGCAGGTAGTGGTTAACGTTTCACATGTGGCTGAACACTTCCTGTTTCCTTAAATAACGTACCTATCCGGCGAACGGTCCGGACACTTGGATGATGTCGTCCAGGATACCGAGCAGCATACATAGCGCACTCCAGTTGGGCATTTTGATCACAATAGCCATACATCAACACGATATCGACTTTTTCCGCAATCGGTAAACGGGCTATTTTAACACGGGTAATGTATCACGAAGCAAATACCGTCCGCACTGGCGGAATGTTACGTGATACCACGTACTTATGCGTTTGTTACTATTACAGCGCCATCTATCACAAAGCGAAATAGTGGTCCATCTAAAACATTCATATTTCTTTAGGTACTACACGAACATATAACAAAAATGGGGGTTCCTATTTTAAAACACGCAGTTGATATCCGTTTGACCTATGGCAGCGCCATCTAGCGGGCCAATCATAGCGCCATCTGGTTTCCTCCTTCAAGCTAGACGAGTTTCGTTCTTTGTAGTTTTTTCGTTTGACGCTTATTTCGAGAGATATTTGGCCCGGTCACTATCAATGGACCACACTGTGTATATACTATTAGGCCTATATGAAGATAAGTTGATGTTTAACATTGTTATCAAAAGTCTCCAAAAGTTCTTGACAGATTTACTTCAAAATTTTATACGATACCCTAACAGACCTACGGATAGACATATATATTTTTTAAATATATTTAGCATTCAGATATAATGGAAGGAAATATGTTCTGAAGCCAAGATCGCTAAACATCATTTATTTCACGATGACCGGTTACGACAGAAGCTTCCAGTCATCATCCTACTTTCAGAAAATTAAGAGCATACATATCAGTCACATTGCACTTTAAATTTCCGAATATCACATAAACCGGTCGTCGTGGAACAAATAGTGTTTAGCGATCTTGGCTTCAGAAGAAATTTCTTTCCAGTAAATCGACAGATCGCTCCCATCACACAAACGTGTATAACCTTTATACTGGGCGAACATTAATAAAACTAGCAAACTACTGGGACGGACTCCTGACATGAAAGGGAAGAAAAAAATCCTATGAACATTTGTCCAGATGTGCATCGTTAAAACGGTAGATGGCGCTGACGAATGAAAGTTCCTCTGACCACATGCCATGTGTTCCTTGTACGTTACAGGTTGTGTGACTGAGACAGCGTGCTGTAAGCAGCAGAATGACCCGGCAATCATGTCGGGAACAAGCCGACATGGTGTTTGAGTTTGGCCAAGCAGATGGAGATGGTCGAGAGGCAGCACGACTGTACCGAAACAAGTACCCTCACAGACACCAACCACATCACACAACGTTTCAAGTTCGTTTTGGGCGCTTGTGTAATAATGGGTGATTTCAGGAAGGCGGCGGACTGTGCGTCCACCAGCTTTGGAGGACTGTAGAACGACGAGCGTTATCATGTTGGAAAACACCCACTGGAATGCTGTTCATGAATGGCGGCACAACAGGTCGAATCATCAGATTGACATATAAATTTGCAGTCGGGGTGCGTGAGGTAACTGAAGTGTTGGCAGAAGAGCCAACACCGTGTTGCTAGAGGAGGCCGAAAGGCACGCGTTAAGCTCACGCTGATTGGCGTGAGGTCTGGAACAGTTAAAGGATTTGAATCTAGCAAATAAAGTACGTAGCTGTTGGAATACTTAACTTTAATCCACAATTGGAGAACATCGCTCTTGTTGATACATCAATATAACTGGTAATGGCGCCTTGCTAGGTCGTAGCAAATGACGTAGCTGAAGGCTATGCTAACTATCGTCTCGGCTATTGAGAGCGTATTTGTCAGTGAACCTTTCCTAGCAAAGTCGGCTGTACAACTGGGGCGAGTGCTAGTAAGTCTCTCTAGACCTGCCGTGTGGCGGCGCTCGGTCTGCAATCACTGACAGTGGCGACACGCGGCTCCGACTTATACTAACGGACCGCGGCCGATTTAAAGGCTACCACCTAGCAAGTTTGGTGTCTGGCGGTGACACCACATTCCTCCCCCGCAAATCGGCGTACGGTTGTGTTATAAGGCTTCCGCCCGCCGTGGGGAGGACCCCATGGTGACGTATGCGACGAGGTGGGGAGCCTAACAACAGGCGAGGCTGTGCCACCCGCACCCGGCCATTCGGTCCGAGGGGAGCTAGGAAACGCCTGAAAACCTAGTCCAGGGTACACGCCAACATGCGGTGTATGCGCCCGTAAAGAGACAGGAGGGGCCGATGGGTCGACCTCCATCGCGGCGGGGCAGCTGACGGGCAAAGACGACATCTGGTCCGGGGCGGGCAAGAGGTCCATGTCGGAGGACAGCTGGTCACGGGAAGCGATCGGCGGCGCGTGACCCAGGGAGGCGCTTGGCGGCTGCAGCGAAGCGTCCACTGCGGGCGTCGCCGGCGGGAGAACAGGCGGCGGCGGCGGCGGCGGCGGCGGCGCGTCGCCATGGGGCAAAATTGAAGGCAGCGTCGGTAACACCTAGGGATGAGGCGAGCCAGTAGATGGGTCCCCAGGGCGCTGACCGGACGGCACGGTCGCTGAAAGCAGACGGGGAGCGGCAGAACCCGTGCGACGACAGAGGCGCATCTGATTGAGATGCCGACGCACCTCACCAGAGGCCCCCAAAACCAGATACATAGCGCGGCCGAGGCAGCGAAGAATGCACCCTGCGAGCCAACGCCGTGAACCTCGATAGTTGCGATAGTATACAACGTCGCCTGGAGCAAAAGCAGGTGGCTGCCGCTGATGCGGCGGATGCAGCAAAGACATCAAGGTTCGATGAGGACGACTGTGGAGCAACTCAGCCGGCGAGCGACCATCTCGGGGCTGAGAGCGATACGAGGACAAAAAGAGCAATAACACGTCCTCCCGAGAATGCGACTCTTTCAACTTCTACATCTGTGACTTGAATGTCCGGACCAATCGTTCAGCGGCACCGTTTGACTGAGGCGAAAACGGCGCGGATGTCAGATGTTGAACACCATTGGCCTTGCAGAATGACTGAAATTCGGTGGACATGAATTGTGGGCCATTGTCGGAAACAATAGTCTGTGGATGACCTTCAATGCAAAAGATAGCGGATAACGCTTGGATGGTGGCAGACGACGTCGTGGAAGACATCCGGACAACAAAAGCAAAATTACTGAAAGAATCTACCACAACCAACCATCGAGCATTCCAGAATGGACCAGCAAAATCGATGTGTAAGCGTTGCCAAGGGGAGGTGGCTTTTGGCCATGCAAAGAATTTCCGCGGCGGTGCGGATTGTTGTTCGGCACACGCCCTGCAAGAAGAGCACATATTCGTAATCGCAGCATCGATTCCGAACCAAGTACAGTGCTGACGAGCAAGTTGTTTCGTTCGCACTATACCCCAATGTCCTTGGTGGAGAAGCCGTAAGACAGAGGACTGTAACGAACGTGGGACCACGACCCTGGACTGATCATTATCAGAACGCAACAGCAAAACATCACGTCGTACAAAAAGTCTCTCCTTATGAGCAAAAAATCGGCGAACCAACGGATCCTCGATCCGTGACTTTGACAAGGGCCATTGCGTAGCAACAAAACGCAAAACGGTAGCAAGGACAGGGTCAGCAGCTGTGGCTGTAGCTACACGACGAAAATCAATCGGAAACGATTCGACCACGTCATCGGTTTCCGAATCAATGAACATGCAAGCAAGTTCGGAAGAATCGAATGCTCTATCCTCAGCAACAGGCAAACGGGACAACGCATCAGCGTTGCCGTGCTTAGCAGTGGACCGATACAAGATATCGTAGCGGTACTGCGAGAGGAAAATAGACCAGCGAATGAATTTCTGCACTGTACGTGGAGGTACAGGCTTGTTTGGATGAAAAAGCGATGTCAAAGGTTTGTGGTCCGTGATGATGGTAAAGTGACGACCATACAAGAAATCATGAAACTTAGTAACACCAAAGACGAGAGCCAAAGCTTCTTTCTCGATCTGTGAATAATTTCTTTGCGCAGACGAGAGCAATTTGGACGCAAAGGCAATAGGGCGATCGTGCGATCCATCTTTGTGCGC
This sequence comes from Schistocerca serialis cubense, assembly GCF_023864345.2. Taxonomy (NCBI): domain Eukaryota; kingdom Metazoa; phylum Arthropoda; class Insecta; order Orthoptera; family Acrididae; genus Schistocerca; species Schistocerca serialis. The sequence goes on along the minus strand of NC_064642.1, from coordinate 625,924,583 downwards.
AAGCACAGCACCGATCTCGAAATCCGATGCATCTACCATCAACAAAAGGGGTTTCTGGGGATGGAATGGCGTAAGGCAAGTATTAGAAAGCAACGCCGATTTCAACTGGCGAAAGGCGCGTTCGCATTCCGTCGTCCAGACGAACGGAACACCTTTACGGGGTAAGCGATGAAGCGGAGCTGAAATGGAAGAGGCTTTGCGCACATATTTATTATAGTAATTTATTTTTCCCAGCACACTCTGTAGCTGCTTCAAATTCTGCGGCGAAGGCACACGCGGAGTGCAAGCTGAGCTTAATATTTGCAGCATAGTGCCCAGAGTCGATCGCGGTCCTCTGGTTTGGAGCCGTGTGGAGGGTCTAAACCAGAGGCTCAGACGACTCTGCGACTATAATGGTTGCAAATTCATCGACCTCCGTTATTGGGTGGAGAACTGTAGGGCCCCCCTAGACAGGTCAGGCGTGCACTACACACCGGAAGCAGCTACTAGGGTAGCAGAGTACGTGTGGCGTGCACACGGGGGTTTTTTAGGTTAGAGGGACCCCCCCTTGGGCGAAACGATAAAATACCTGACGGCTTACCAGAGAGGACATTATCATCGTTGATAAAGAACGTCCGTCCTCAGAGACCAAAAACAGGAAAAGTTAACGTAATATTGGTAAACTGCAGGAGTATCCAGGGCAAGGTTCCTGAATTAGTATCTCTTATTGAAGGAAATAGTGCGCATATAGTATTAGGAACGGAAAATTGGTTAAAACCGGAAGTGAACAGTAACGAAATCCTAGACACAGAATGGAATATATACCGCAAGGATAGGATAAACGCCAATGGTGGAGGAGTATTTATAGCAGTAAAGAATTCAATAATATCCAGTGAAGTTATTAGCGAATGCGAATGTGAAATAATCTGGGTTAAGTTAAGTATCAAAGGTGGGTCAGATATGATAGTCGGATGCTTCTATAGACCACCTGCATCAGCAACCGTAGTAGTTGAGCGCCTCAGAGAGAACCTGCAGAACGTCGTGAAGAAGTTTCGTGATCATACTATTGTAATAGGGGGAGACTTCAATCTACCAGGTATAGAATGGGATCGTCACACAATCAGAGCTGGAGCCAGGGACAGAGACTCTTGTGACATTATCCTGACTGCCTTGTCCGAGAATTACTTCGAGCAGATAGTTAGAGAACCAACTCGTGAAGCTAACGTTTTAGACCTCATAGCAACAAATAGACCGGAACTTTTCGACTCCGTGAATGTAGAAGAGGGTATCAGTGATCATAAGTCAGTGGTTGCATCAATGACTACAAGTGTAATAAGAAATGCCAAGAAAGGAAGGAAAATATATTTGCTTAACAAGAGTGATAGGGCACAAATCGCAGAATATCTGAGTGACCACCATCAAACGTTCATTTCTGAGGAAGAGGATGTGGAACAAAAATGAAAAAAATTCAGAAACATCGTCCAGTACGCCTTAGATAAGTTCGTACCGACTAAGGTCCAAAGCGAGGGGAAAGATCCACCGTGGTATAACAATCATGTACGAAAGGTACTACGGAAACAAAGAAAGCTTCATCATAGGTTTAAGAGTAGTCGAATCATAGCTGATAAGGAAAAGCTGAACGAAGCGAAAAAGAGCGTAAAGAGAGCAATGAGAGAAGCATTCAACGAATTCGAACATAAAACATTGGCAAACAATCTAAACAAGAACCCTAAAAAGTTTTGGTCACATGTAAAATCGGTAAGCGGATCTAAATCCCCTATTCAGTCACTCGTTGACCACGATGGCACCGAAACAGAGGACGACCGAAGAAAGGCAGAAATACTGAATTCAGTGTTCCGAAACTGTTTTACTGCGGAAAATCGTAACACGGTCCCTGACTTCAGCCGTCGCACGGACGCCAAAATGGAAAATATTGAAATAAACGATATCGGAATTGAAAAACAACTGCTATCACTTAGTAGCGGAAAAGCATCCGGACCAGACGAGATACCCTTAAGATTCTACAGTGATTATGCTAAAGAACTTGCCCCCTTTCTATCAGCAATTTATCGTAGATCGCTGGAAGAACGTAAAGTACCTAGCGACTGGAAGAAAGCGCAGGTCGTTCCCATTTTCAAGAAGGGTCATAAATCAGATGCGAATAATTATAGGCCTATTTCGCTTACGTCAATCTGTTGTAGAATAATGGAACATGTTTTGTGTTCTCGTATTATGACGTTCTTAGATAATACAAATCTCCTTCATCATAACCAACATGGATTCCGCAAACAGAGATCATGTGAAACTCAGCTCGCCCTATTTGCCCAAGAAATTCACAGTGCCGTAGACACTGGCGAGCAGATTGATGCCGTATTCCTGGACTTCAGGAAGGCATTTGATACGGTTCCGCACTTACGTTTAGTGAAAAAAATACGAGCTTACGGAATATCGGACCAGGTTTGTGATTGGATTCAGGATTTCCTAGAAGAAAGAACACAACATGTCATTCTTAACGGTTCAAAATCTGCAGATGTAGAGGTAATTTCGGGAGTACCGCAGGGAAGCGTGATAGGACCTTTATTGTTTACAATATTCATAAATGACTTAGTTGACAACATCGGTAGCTCCGTGAGGCTATTTGCAGATGACACGGTTGTCTACAAGAAAGTAGCAACATCAGAAGACTCGTACGTACTCCAGGAGGACCTGCAGAGGATTAATGCATGGTGCGACAGCTGGCAGCTTTCCCTAAACGTAGATAAATGTAATATAATGCGCATACATAGGGGCAGAAATCCATTCCAGTACGATTATGCCATAGGTGGTAAATCATTGGAAGCGGTAACGACCGTAAAATACTTAGGAGTTACTATCCGGAGCGATCTGAAGTGGAATGATCACATAAAACAAATAGTGGGAAAAGCAGGCGCCAGGTTGAGATTCATAGGAAGAATTCTAAGAAAATGTGACTCATCGACGAAAGAAGTAGCTTACAAAACGCTTGTTCGTCCGATTCTTGAGTATTGCTCATCAGTATGGGACCCTTACCAGGTTGGATTAATAGAAGAGATAGACATGATCCAGCGAAAAGCAGTGCGATTCGTCATGGGGACATTTAGTCAGCGCGAGAGCGTTACGGAGATGCTGAACAAGCTCCAGTGGCGGACACTTCAAGAAAGGCGTTACGCAATACGGAGAGGTTTATTATCGAAATTACGAGAGAGCACATTCCGGGAAGAGATGGGCAACATATTACTACCGCCCACATATATCTCGCGTAATGATCACAACGAAAAGATCCGAGAAATGAGAGCAAATACGGAGACTTACAAGCAGTCGTTCTTCCCACGCACAATTCGTGAATGGAACAGGGAAGGGGGGATCAGATAGTGGTACAATAAGTACCCTCCGCCACACACCGTAAGGTGGCTCGCGGAGTATAGATGTAGATGTAGATGTAGATGTATGGCACTGAGGTGCTTTGGACTGGGATGTATGCCTTGGGCATTGAGTACATGGCCCAGATAGGGTAAGTCCCGAGCAAAAAACACGTATTTGTCCTTCCGCAAGCGAAGACCATTTTGTCGCAAGACCTGAAATAATGTTCTGAGATTGGCTAAATGTTCTTCTTCCGTCTTTCCGGAGATCACAATATCGTCCAGATAGTTTGCTGCAGTAGGGACCGACGCACAAACAGTTTGCAGATATTGCTGAAACAATGCAGGGGCGGATGCACACCCGAATGGCAGTCTTTTGAATCGATACAAACCAAGATGCGTGTTAACCACCAAAACGCGCTGGGATTCTTCGTCCACCGGTAGTTGCAAGTACGGATCTGCTAGGTCCAATTTCGAAAAATGTTTACCCGGGCACAGTTTGTCAAACAGATCTTCCGGGCGGGGTAAAGGAAAAGTTGCAATCACTAGTTGTGGATTCACTGTTGCCTTGAAGTCCACACAAAGTCTCAGGCTTCCAGAAGGTTTTGGCAAAATTACTAAGGGTGATGCCCAGAGAGAAGTCTGTACACGTTCAATCACACCTTGTGATTCCAAATCGTGTAATGTTCTTGCGACCTCATCACGCAATGCGTGGGGAACAGTGCGCGCTCTGAAAATTTTCGGTTGCGCGTTTACTTTCAGTTCCAAATGTGCTTTGTAGTTCTTAGCGCAACCTAGGCCCGGTGCAAAAATGTCTGCAAATTCTTCACAGAGACGAGAAACACTGGCTGAAGGCACAGTCTGGTTCACTGATAGGACCTGATTGACTATAGACAAGTTAAACAACTGAAATAAATCTAAACCAAACAAGTTCACAGCAGAAGAAGAACGAAGGACGTAAATAGACACAAGTTTTGTTTGTCCCTTGTATGTTGCAAGAAGGCTGCACTGTCCTAACACAGGGATATTCTGACCGGAATAACTATTTAACTTAACATTTGCGGCACGCAACGGAGGTGTGCCCAGTTGTTGGTACGTGTCGTGCTTGATTAGTGAAACAGCAGCTCCGGTATCGAGCTGGAATGGTATCACGTGGCAATGAATGTCCAAATCTACAAAAAGTTTATTGCCCTGCTGACGACAAGAGCGACTGTCTCGTGCAACGTGAACAGACACTGGTACAGAAGCACTTGGAACCTGACGCGATTTCCGGCGATGTCGACGCACACTATTTGTGGGACGAACACAGTCACTGTTAGAGAGAGTTGCACTGGGCGGAGTGGAATGAACGGCATGAATGTCCATGGGCGAAGGTTCACGATCCTGAGTATTTGTGCTTCGAGTCCGGCGCGAAGCAAAGGGCCTGGAATGGTTGCGAGTGTCCGGTCTGAGCTTTTTCTGGCAAACACTCTGAACATGTCCTTTTTTATTACAGAAAAAGCAAATAGCTTGGCGTGACGGGCAGTTCTCACGCGAATGTCTAGTAGCTGACGAAGAGCGTAGACAGCGTTTGGAGGCAAATCGAATAAGAATTGCTCCAAGGTGATCCGTGAGGACCCCGCAACAACGGGTACAGTCGAGTTCGACTCTCCCCGTTGGAACTTACGAACAAAATTATTTGGAACGTCGACAAAACAGACGGCCAAACGCGACAAATCAGACAGAACGTTTGGCGTTCAAATGTGATCCAACAGTCGATTACGCCGCTGATGCTCTGGTCGAGGATTATGTTGTTCGAGCAGAAGGGTCAAATTGCCACTGCCGACACAGCCACCTAAGCCATTGGCACCATTGCTTTCTGGCGAATAATCTCAATTGAAGCATTTTGCAGAGTATACAAAACTACAAAAGTTTCTTCCTAATGACATTATGTGGGGCGAAGGTTATAGAAGAACCAGGTTTTAACTCAAATTTTAAGGTAAACTCTTTTTCGATCGCAACACACATCACATCACAAACACATCACGCAGACAAACATCAGTGAGTCACAAAGTTTCACCGAGGCTCATAAATCAATAATTTTTCTTCGTTTTTATAGATTCAAGGACAAATTCACCATAGTGTAGGGGCATTGTTGCCTCCAGTGAATACTGATCAGTCATTTATAATTTATTTCCTCGGAAATTCTGATGGTGAAATGAATCGGCATTGTGCCATCAGTCGTTCAGTTAAGCGAGGATTGCTGCACAATTACAGAATACAGGGAAGCTCTGTTTACGTCTAACTTTATAATCTTGCCTGCTCGTAGATTAAAACCATGCGAAACGCTGTCATTAAAGCTACTATCCTCACAGCTCCAGCAGCTGGAAAGGTCTCTCTCATACCCCGTGTACTAATTATTCCAGCCGATTTACCCATTCGTTTCGAGTTCTGGCGCCTAACAAGGTTCCGTTAGCAGTAACAATAAATAAAATCAGAGAGAGGCATAGGAGGAGATGGACAGATAAGGAGGGAAGAAATGGATATAAAGAAGGGGAGAGACGATACGTACGGAGGGATGAGGGAGGAAGAGATAGTGTGGGACAAGAGCTGTACAGGAAGCCGGGGGAGCTGATGAACAGAGATAGGTGGAAGAGGAAGAGATGGGCCAAGGGGGTGGGGGAGGAGGAGAAGGATAGAGTGACGGGAGGAAGAACAAGATTAGGACGGATATCCAATTCCCATAAATATTTAGCATTTGGGAAGCATTGTCCGGGTTCGCTAGACTGTTGCTAAAAGAAATAAATGGCCTGTATTGGGAACAAGTGTATTCAATACGCCCAAAATCAATCATTTTTATACTTGTTTTTATGACTCCCTCAATCACTTTACCTGCTCCACATCATAATATTACATATCCAATTTGATGTACCTTAGATTGTAGCGAACTGTCATGATTTACTACCGCTCACAAAAATATTAAAATGTCATTTTCCTTAGGTAGGCCAAATGGGGTTCAGCTACCTTATTTAACGCATTGTGGACAAGCTGTGCCTGACGTTCGCTAGATTCTGGCACATTTGTGACGCCAGTACACATTGATAGAGCGTGTCGCAATATTTACATCCGGCTTCTGTTTCTCCAACACAGATTGTGTTTCAGACCGATTTCATAGAATGTCATGAGGGCACATCAGTGCAGAAGGGTTGATAACTACGATTGTTACAGACTAGAGCTGTAAAACTACCAAAGGCTGCTGTAGACCGTCATAAGTAAGTGTAGACCGCTACAGCTTACTTAGTAATTTTGCTCAGTTACGGTAGCACCCGCGTAAACTGTAAGTAGGTGTGTTGCGTACCTGTCAGGCGTTACCTCATAACGATCGGTTTCATTACGAATGTGATCAGTCTCACTAGATTCCCTAAACCCGGAAGCGATGAACCGTCTAGAAACCGAGTAAGGATACATACAGGGCCAGGTAACCTACGGAACATTTTTTGTTCTGCGTAGTTATCCTCTTCTCCGTTACTTATAAGTAAACACTATTTATAGCGAAATTGAAACTGTCAGTGTTCAATTCCGGTTTTATTCGAAAACTGTTTTTTATGTGAACCAGAGGAATGTTGTAATAAAAATAAAGAGAACAATATAAGTTTATTATATAGCGCTACAAAACGCAATTTTCTCAAACCAAAAATATATCAAACATAGCTTTAGTACTTCATCGAACTTATGTAAAACATGTTTCCGTTATTCATAAACAACTTTCGCACTTATCAACAATAAGGGGAAACTCTTGGCTTTGATCATTATGACGAATGTTCTACTGAACACAAAATGACAATATTTTTATGTTTTTGCATGTAGACTGTATTTGCATCAAAAGTAATTGCTTTGGTTATATAAAAGCGCAGAAGTTACGCGATCAAATAATTTTTGTTACTTATTAAAAGCGATTTTTATTCTGTAACGATTTAAGATACATAATGGAGTAACAGTGAATGGTGTGAAGTTCTAATTATGTGCGAAACAAACAATAAAACAACAGAGAAGTCGTCCATTCCCATTTTGTCGCTTATTCATTCATTCACGATTCTTTCCTAATGCTACTAATACTACCGGTAATGCGTCGTTCAGTGTACAGATCTGCATGAGTAAACTCGCCCATCATTGGATCGACTGTTCTACCTCCAGCACCTCCTAAGAATGGTTCAAATGGCTCTGAGCACTATGGGACGTAACTTCTGAGGTCATCAGTCCCCTAGAACTTAGAACTACTTAAACCTAACTAACCTAAGGACATCACACACATCCATGCCCGAGGCAGGAATTCGAACCTGCGACCGTAGCGGTCACGCGGTTCCAAACTGAAGCGCTTAGAACCGCACGGCCACACCGGCCGGCCAGCACCTCCTAGCTCTTGCACTTACTCGTCTGTGTGTGTTTCGGTACCCTCAGGACACATCGATCTTACGGGTTGTACCAATTTCCAATCAAATAAATCTGCTATAAGCCGTTTAAAATCATGTCTCTTGCACTTCAATCGTTTAATATGGTACTTTTGCATCTCAACTCCTGCTTGTTTTCCGATGTTATATATTTTCTACACATCAGTTCGTCGTCCCAGTCATTTCTTCTTTCTTGAAATCCATAAAAATGTTTCCTGCGTCCATCTATCATTCTCACAAGTCGTGACCACTTCCATTTCAGTTTCATTACGAGCATAATTATGTCTCCCATTCCTGATTGTTCACTCATACATTTATTTCTTTCCCTACCTATTCAAAAATTCCCACTACAGAATTACACGTTTCAGAGTTGTTTTCGCACTGAAATCCACGTCTCGCTGTCGCAAGTCTAAAATGGTAATACACGCTGCTTGGTTGTGGAACCTCTATTGAGTTTACGCAAAGTATGCTAGGTCATTTTTGCTCTACTTTTCGGATCATTCCCTGTCCTTCAACTGTCCTAAATATAAAAACTAAGCAACAGGTTCAACGGTTCATTGTTAATCTTTACAATGCTTTTTTCTCTGCAATGGGAAACTGTGTTTAGTTCACCAAAACCATTCTACGAAATTTTTTCCCCTGTTCATGTCTTCTCATGTCTTTTACGTGGTGAAAAATTCAACTGGTTTTATGTCTTCAGTATTAATCTCCGTAATGTACTTCTAAATTTGGTGAAAACACTTTGTATTTGCCTTACTATAACTGATGTTCAGGCTGAGGGGTGTATAGGTGTTTGTCTCGTCCATCACCTTTTTTTTAAGTATAGCAATTACGATAATGTTACGGTTTTGGGAGGCTGTCTTATTCTCAAGACATTCAGCAAATAATTTTGTTTATACCTTTTGTATTATTCTTCTTCCATCCTCAAACATGTGTTTTAAAACACCATTATCTCCGGGCGCCTCTCCTTCCTTCAGTCCTACAATGGATTTATACACACCACTTTGCACACTTACAAGACGTAGTTGTTTTCTTTATTCAGTTTTATGTTTTGATCCATCTGTTGAAATGTATAAATACTGAAGAGCTAAAGAAGCTGGTACACTTGCCTAATATCGCGTAGGGCCCCCGCGAGCACGCAGAAGTGCCACAGCACAACGTGGCATGCACTCGACTAATGTCTGAATAGTGCTGGAGGGAATTGACACCATGAGTCCTGTAGGGTTGTCCATAAATCCGTAAGAGTACAAGGGGGTGGAGATCTCTTCTGAACAGCACGTTGCAATGCATCCCAGATACACTCAATAATGTTCATGTCTGGGGAGTCTGGTGTCTAGCGGAAGTGTTTAAACCCAAAAGAGTGTTCCTGGAGTCACTCTGTAGCAATCCTGGACGTGTGGGGTGTCGCATTGTCCTGCTGGAACTGCCCAAGTCCGTCGGAATGCGCAGTGGACATGAATGGATGCAGGTGATCAGACAAGATGTTTACGTACGTGTCACCCGTCAGGGTTGTATATATATACGTATCAGGGGTCCCATGTCAAAACAACTGCTCACTCCCTACACCATTACAGAGCCTCTACCAGCTTGAACAGTCCCCTGCTGACATCCAGGGCCCATGGACTGACGAGGTTATCTCCATACGCGTACACGCCCATCCGCTCGATACAATTTGCTACGATACTCGTCCGACCAGGGAACGTGTTTCCAGTCTTCAACAGTCCAATGTCGGTGCTGACGGGCCCAGGCGAGACCTAAAGCTTTGTGTCGTGCAGTCATCAAGGGTACAAGGGTGGGCTTTCGGCTTCGAAATCCCATGTCGATGATGTTTCGTTGAATGGTTCGCACGGCGACATTTGTTGATGGCCCAGCACTGAAATCTGCAGCAATTTGCGGAAGGATTGCACTTCTGTCACGTTGAATGAGCCTCTTCAATAGTGGTTGGTCGCGTTTTTGCAGGATCTATTTCCGGCCGCAGTGATGTCGAAGATCTGATGTTTTGCCGAATTCCTGATATTCACGGTACACTTGTGAAATGGCCGTACGAGAAAATTCCCACTTCATCGCTATCTCCGAGATGCTGTGTCCCATCGCTCGTGCGCCGACTATAACACCACGTTCAAACTCACTTAAATCTTGATAACCTGCCATTGTGGGAGCAGTAAGCGATCTAACAACTGAGAAGACACTTGTTACATATAGTCGTTGCTGACCGCAGCGCCGTATTATGCCTGTTTACATATCTCTGTTTTTGAATACGAATGCCTATACCAGTTTCTTTGGCGCTTCAGTGTATGACAATAATTCCTTTAATGTTAGTACTGTTTTTCCTGTGATTTTAGATACTGGGGCAACTTCTTTAATACCTGATGAAAGGTGATATCTATCCTATTCATATCCTCTCACACCTGTTTTAGAATAGTCGTGTTAAATTTTCATATTCCTGTAGTCATAAGTGGAAACTTTCACCTTCTCTTTAGTCTAATAGGTGCCTTTTTCAATTTTAAATTTTCTTTTCATTGGCCTTCCTCATTATTACAACATTTTTACTGTCTGCAGGGTCTTTTCGCTCTAGATTTGTATCTATTATTACTTTGCACCTCAGAAGTCTACGATCATTTGCAACTCTGACGTACTTATATCCGTTACAACCTGTGAAATTTCTCTAGTATTTTATAAAATTTCAATAAATTTAATTTTTTATTATATTTTATTTTGTCAAAATTTGTTTTATTCTAGAGGAATTTATTAAATAGAAACATTTTGTCCTTTTACAGATATGCTAATAAGGTATGAATTTCTGGCGTCATGCTCAGTCTCCCATTACAGAATTACCGTTTAGTTTTTGTTCTACTTTCACATTAAATAACCTGTAGCAGTCTTGTAGTGGGGTCTGCTGTGGATTTATTTCTATATTATTTTTAAGCTCAAGTCTTATTATTATGTTTAGATTCCCTCAATATTTGTAGTACAGTGTTTAATTTCCTTGTTTACATTAAAACCGAAGAATGCATTTCCTCCGAGCTCTGTTTCTCTGTAACAAATCATATAATAACTTCTAAATTTATATGTTAACCTTTTAACCACTTTTGTGGTTACGTCTGCTACATATCATTTGATGTTCGTTAACTCTTCTCACAAAGGGATTAACCCACCTTCGGGTCTTAATGTTCTGAAATTTCTTATCTCTAAGTAAAAAGTAGCATCTGCTACCGCGAGTCCGATTTCAATATTATTGTTTATATGTGTAATCATGTAAGTAGCTGGGTGTGTCCTATGACTTAAAACCATGATCTTGGTTTCCTCAGACTACCACTGCCAACATTTTTTCTAGGGCTGGGCAACGATACTGGCGATCGAAAACGGGCTCAAAGATTTCCCTATCATCGTTCGATACAGTATCGGGTTTGTTCGAACACTCTCGTGTTGATTCGCGCTACGCGAGTGCAAGAGAAACTACGAATAAGCCACAACAATAAGTTACGTCTCCTCTTAAATTTTGACACTTTCATGAAATGTTGGAGGAAATAGCGTTAAATCCTACCATTGCACAAAATCCTATTGTGTTTGAACGAATTTACATGAGTTCCCATTTAGTGCCAATACGTGTTGACATACAAATATTTATGCTGATTGTTAAGGTAACAGACAAAGCCGAATATGTGTCCTCCAAAAAACAGTACTTGACTGAATCCTGTATAATATTTTATTTGTTTATGAGAAACGGTAATGATTTACGAAGTATGTTGCAAATGAGTAATTCAATCCCTATTCACATAGTAGAATAACAGATAAAAACGTTACCAGACTTTAATCAGTTTGAAAGCAAGACGGCAACATTCAGATGAAACAATCAAGACAAGCTGTCGAACAAACGAAATATATCGTAATAAAGTGAGAAATTGCGAATATGAATTACAGTAGCCAGACCGGTCTTGGAGGTAGTACCATCAGACGTCACTAGATCGCGGGACGAGCTAAAATTTGAGGATTTGACAGAATCATGATTGCGATCTTTTATTTATTTATTATTCACTGTTGTCACGCATGACCTGAACGGCAGAAGATATTACAGACCGTTTTCGTCAATTATTTTTATTATTAAATTCAATAGTGCATCAAAAACTCTAACACAAGTAGTTGCGATAGTACCAACGAAAGGCACTAGATGGCAGGCCGATCAAAAGATCGAACAGAACCCAAGATTTCCCTATTTGAATTGTGACATAAACTGTTCGAACAGTTCGAATCGTGTTCGAACAGAGCCCTAATTTTTATACACATGCCGAAAAAAGAGGTCCCAGAAAGTGGCAGTAACGTCTACGACAAGCCATGCCTGCCAGGGCCTGAAGAGTTTGACGAAACACATGAAGAATGTTAAAACTCGGCAGAGCCATGATAACCCGTTCAAAACCTAGGTCTTGAACTAAAACTTAACAAGTAAGAAGTTGTAGGTGATCGCATCGCACTAACAGTTGATCAATAAAAAACTTCATGAAGCTGCTTGTCCTGTATTCCATGGGGTATACTTAACCCAGTAAGAAACATTAATGCATCACGGCATAATCTTAGAAAAAATATCTAAAGCTGAACGCACTGTTATAGTAGCGGGAAGTCAGTCTTGTCTATGTGTAATTAAAAAATGTAGACAATTGTTTCCACTTAAAATAAGTTAAAAGCTAGTCCTGCTGTCACGATGTAATTCAGCGTAGCATGAGTAGCGGAAACTCCAGACAAATCGCGCTAGTCATGAATGACTGTGAGTTGTATGTAGATAACATTCGGTTATTTAATCAGCTTAGTCTGTTTTGGGCTCAGATGCCGTAGGAGTGACGGGATAGCGAGTGACTTCCACATGCATTGCGTGCTTCATTGGGGTACTTGTAATTTTCTTGCGAGTACTTGTCCTCTCATATTAAGTATTCACCACCTATCCATATTGCATTATACTGTCTCAGACGTCCAGTATCTTAGTTATAACCACGTATACCTGTTTATACTTCTCCCACTCTTTCTCACCTTCACCTAGTAACCAGCACATGAAATAAAACTACGCAGCATTCAAAAGGAGACCAAACATTTTGCTGTTAATATCTGCGTAGCTTCCTTTTCGATAGATCTCAGCTATCATCTCCCTTGCCAGCAGCTACACAGTATCTCTGCCCCACTGTCAGTTTTCTTTCAGCTCTTCCATACCATAGAACACAGATAACATAGACTACGCGTGACATCATTACACTGAAACCAACATCTAAGTCACGTGACTCAGGGCAGGACAACGAGTTTCTGCTGTAACGCACTGTGTGGGGTGGAGCTGACACTGTTTTTTCTCATTTATAACTGAAATGAAGCATGGATTTTTAACGAGAAAATAACTTGCCTTATTGGTATTACACCTGTAGTAGTGCAGCTAATCTGATTTCTCCGAAATTACTGCCATAAATGTGAAGGTTATCGCTTGCCTGTGGCCAGGTGAAACGTACCCACGGTTCTGTTTACAAACAAGAAAATTACAATTCTTCAGTGAATATATGTTCAAAAGAGTCTTGTTTTGACCTTACACACTTCACGAACGGATGAAAATCTCAATTTTGAAATAAAACTATTTCAAAATACTTACAATTACCATGAGTTGAAAGTTAGGATGGCTGTTGGTCATTGGATGCAAAACTTGATGAATGACTAAGATTTGAGATATTGGTTAATGTCTAGCTCACTATACAAGTATAATCAACATTTTTCAATACATTACGCTTCCTATCTTGATATCGTTTCGGTACCTGTACTGGATCGAGAAAAAGTCAGAAATTATATGCGATTATTTTGTTTAAATACTTGACATTAAGCACATAAATCGTTAGAAAACTAATGCTGCAAGAATTTACAGTGCCAAAAAAGAGTATTCACTTGTTGTTGTTGTGGTCTTCAGTCCTGAGACTGGTTTCATATAGCTCTCCATGCTACTCTATCCTGTGCAAGCTTCTTCATCTCCCAGTACCTACTGCAACTTACATCCTTCTGAATCTGCTTAGTGTATTCATCTCTTGGTCTCCCTCTACGATTTTTACCCTCCACGCTGCCCTCCAGTACTAAATTGGCGATCCCTTGATGCCTCAGAACATGTCCTACCAACCGATCCCGTCTTCTAGTCAAGTTGTGCCACAAATTTCTCTTCTCCCCAATCCTATTCAATACCTCCTCATTAGTTACGTGATCTACCCATCTAATCTTCAGCATTCTTCTGTAGCACCACATTTCGAAAGCTTCTATTCTCTTCTTGTCTAAACTATTTATCGTCCATGTTTCACTTCCATACATGGCTACACTCCATACAATACTTCCTGACACTTAAATCTATACTCGATGTTAACAAATTTCTCTTCTTCAGAAACGCTTTCCTTGCCATTGCTAGTCTACATTTTATATCTTCTCTCCTTCGATCATCGTCAGTTATTTTTCTTCCCAAATAGCAAAACTCATTTTCTACTTTAAGGCTCTCATTTCCTTATCTAATTCCATCAGCATCACCCGATTTAATTCGACTACATTCCATTATCCTCGTTTTGCTTTTGTTGATGTTCATCTTATATCCTCCTTTCAAGACACTGTCCAATACATTCAGCTGCTCTTCCAAGTCCTTTGCTGTCTCTGACAGAATTACAATGTCATCGGCAAACCTCAAATTTTTATTTCTTCTCCATGAATTTTAATACCTACTCCGAACTTTCCTTTTGTTTCCTTCACTGCTTGCTCAATATACAGATTGAATAACATTGGGGAGAGGCTGCAACCCTGTCTCACTCCCTTCCCAAGCACTGCTTCCCTTTCATGTCCCTCGACCCTTATAACTGCCATCTGCTTTCTGTGCAAATTGTAAATAGCCTTTCGCTCCCTGAATTTTACCCCTGCCACCTTCAGAATTTGAAAGAGAGTATTCACTTAACAACAATTATTCTGTCGCTTGTTAAAAAGAACTGTCAATACGTTTCGACTTGATCACACGTAAAAACGATACCATTGCTTTATTATCAGGGATTTCGGAGAAACTACGTTAACTGCACTACTACATGTTCGTTGAATTTTCAAAATCATTGCTTGATTTCAGTTATAAATGGGAGAAACTGTAACTGTCAGCTCCGCTTCACACAGCGCGTCAAGACAGAAACTGTTTTCTGACCAGAGTCACGTGACTTAGATGTTGGTTTCAAGCCTTAACACGCCAGAGACAGGGACAGGCGCGGTCTATGTTTTATATGGTTTATGACCCATGCAACAGAATTAGCTCTGGGGTGAGCTTACCACATTGCGCAAGTTCTCAACCTTAAGCTAGGACAGTCGCCTGACTTCAGGATAGTTCCGTCTTTTTACACTTTACGTAAAGATAGAAGCTTTAGCATTATATTTATTTTCCCGTTTTTACACATCTGTTTATTTGTAACTGAAATGATCAATTGCCGTTGTTACCTAAAGATAGAAGCTTTAGCATTATATTTATTTTCCCGTTTTTACACATCTGGTTATTTGTAACTGAAATGATGAATTGCCGTTGTTGTACAGATGCATAGAGAAGTGCATGAAAGAAGTGACAGTTACTCTCATAGGAGAGTACCACGAAGGCCTAACACTAATTATCATGCTACTGTCCGCTGTTTAATATGTTGAGAAATATCGACACACGGCGTAATTACAGGCTAATTTTTGTGACTGTATGACTATTTACGAGGCACGAGAAAAGAAATTCAGTAGTGCCGGAGTATGCTGTCACCCAATTCGTCGAATGTACACATTTCGAGCAGTACTCATCTTCAGATAAGATTTCCATTCAATAGTCTGAATTATTTACTACATTTTTTTGCAGATTTTCAAGCGACTGAATTAGTTTTGGATGTGATGTGGAGGTTCCGTACCTCAATCGGTAAAGACATAACTCTTACAGTATAACACTGTTGTCCGTTCGTCTGTCTGTCTGTCTATTAAGACCCTTTTTTCTCATGTACGGATAGGGGTATCATGTTGGACTTAATGTCAAATAGTAAGGACTATGGCCCCATGGCGGTGTTTGATACAAACTCACTCATCAAAACCTACAGGCTACTTCCCGTTGACCTAGAATAATGAAATTTGGCAAGAAGTGAAGTTTCACAGTACAAGTAAAGGGAAAAATCGGAAAGCTGTTTATTTGTAGTTACATCACACAATTTTTTTTTTTTACATTTTTTGTGGTCTGTTAATACCCATTTTTCCCAGGAACTTTTAGTTAATTTTATTTTGGCTCATTCGTAACTATGTCGAGACCATACAATGAATTATAGTAATGAATATTAAATAACAATTAAGTTTAAGGATTGGTAAAATATGTTTCATACATACTCTCAGCGCTTGAGCATTGCATTTTCGTTAAAGGTCCGTTCATGTATTTTTAACCGTGTTTCTTCTCCCTGTGGATAAAACATACATAGGTTAGTAATAACAACATTCTGAAAAAAACACAATTTAAAGGACACTTACATTATGTAACTACTCGTCAAGTATTAATAGAATAATGTAGTATTAAAGGCGGTGTACCACATCTTCCCAAAACTCTACCAATGAACCGAAGACGACTATCCGCCTTCCCGACAACTGCCATTACATGCTTGTCCCACTTCATATCGCTCTGCAATGTTACGACCAAATATTTAATCGACGTGACTGTGTCAAGCGCTACACTACTAATGTAGTATTCAACGTTAAAGGATTCTTTTTCCTATTCATCTGCTTTAATTTACATTTATTTATATTTAGAGTTAGCTGCCATTCTTTACACCAATCACAAATCCTGTCCAAGTCATCTTGTATCCTCCTACAGTCACTCAACGACGACACCTTCCCGTACACCACAGCATCATCAGCAAACAGCCGCACATTGCTATCCACCCTATCCAAGAGATCATATATGTAGATAGAAAACGACAGCGGACGTACCACACTTCCCTGGGGCACTCCAGATGATACCCTCACCTCCGATGAACACTCACCATCGCGGACAACGTACTTAAGAAATCTTCGAGCCACTCACATACTTGGGAACCAATCCCATATGCTCGTACGTTAGTTAGGAGTCTGCAGTGGGGCACCGAGTCAAACGCTTTCCGTAAGTCAAGGAATATGGCATCCGTCTGATGCCCTTCATCCATGGTTCGCAAGATATCATGTGCAAAAAGGGCGGGTTACTTATAATTAAGTCTTTTTTTTTTTAATAAAAGCTCAGCATGCAAATGTAGCTTTAAACTGCCCCCTGAGTTGCGAGGCGAAACGACACACCTGCAGGCGAGCAACTCAGTCTAAAGCAAACACTTATCATATATAACATACACATCATAACATAGTATTAACGCAAATCAGATTTTCAATGTCTGAATGTGGCGCTTGCGTCTTTAACAGTTTTATGTAAGTATTGAGTCTACCGCGCATGCGCGGGCGTCGCGAAGCGAGTTCATCACACGACACATAGTTTATACTCTGTCCGTGTGTTCATGTCCACAAGACGTCGCAAGATTTATCATAATGGATTTTACAAATTTGGATTAACATCTAAAACAGGTACAAAATCCTAAAGTTACAACATTCGTTAACCATGACATTACAAATTCTTATTACTGATAGTCTCTTTCGCACAGTATTGCGCTTGGTCTTTTTGTTTCAGATATAACGCCTTTTCACGACGTGTCGTCGTTCACAGTTCCACGAAGCAAAAACATAAGATAATATTACAAAGGCGAGCATTGTTTATGGCAGTTCAATGTTACAGTTCGTAGTTTCGATACAGATGCGAGTGCGCTACCACTCGTAGCACAGTTTATATTTTTGCACTGGTTACACTGTTTATTTAGACTGACATCACGGTTTTTTTGTTTTTGTCCTGGGTCGTACATCGCCTGATAGAAGGCTGGTGGATTGTCATTCCACAATATAAGTTCGTGAAGGCATGGTAGCAGGACCTCAATTCTAGCGTCGATCCTAGTTTAGACCAGGTAATAGTATCCATCATTTCCGAGAACATTTCGCTTCCTGAGGACCCGTCCAAAATTCCTCCACCCGTCGAGTGGTCTTCCTCGTTTTGGAACAAAGCGACCGTAGGTGCAGTAGGTAACCAGTACTTGCTATTCAGACGTGCAGAGATGCAAATATACAGCGATGCTGCTCAGTAAATGTCAATTTTCGATGCGCTCAAAAGTGTCGGCCCACTTTACTATGACAGTTTTTTCACGCACTCTGTCAAGCGATATACAAATATTCGTACACACGTAGTTGTGACGTAGATCAAATGTCCGTTGACGAGTCTGTACGCAAACAATTCGTAACACGGCTTTACATTAACAGTTCGTAAACAAATTTCGAACGTAACTAGTTAATCACGTCTATGTACATAGCAATATATCATGAATAGGCTTTTTCAATTATGCGGTTCTGCGCAATTAAAATCGCTCAAAAGAGGAAAGCCCGCTAAACCTGAAGGGATACCAGTTCGATTTTACACAGAGTACGCGAATGAACTTGCCCCCCTTCTTGCAGCGGTGTACCGTAGGTCTCTACAAGAGCGTAGCGTTCCAAAAGAATGGAAAATGGCACAGGTCATCCCCGTTTTCAAGAAGGAACGTTGAACAGATGTGCAGAACTATAGACCTACATCTCTAACGTCGATCAGTTGTAGAATTTTGGAACACGAATTATGTTCGAGTATAATGACTTTTCTGGAGACTATAAATCTACTCTGCAGGAATCACCATGGGTTTCGAAAAAGACGGTCGTGTGAAACCCAACTCGCGCTATTCGTCCACGGGACTCAGAGGGCCATAGACACGGGTTCCCAGGTGGATGCAGTGTTTCTTGACTTCCGCAAGGCGTTCGATACAGTTCCCTACAGTCGTTTAATGAACAAAGTAAGAGCATAAGGACTATCAGACCAATTGTGTGATTGGATTGAAGAGTTCCTAGATAACAGAACAGAGCATGTCATTCTCAATGGAGAGAAGTTTTCCGAAGTAAGAGTGATGTCAGGTGTGCCGCAGGGGAGTGTCGTAGGACCGTTGCTATTCGCAATATATATAAATGACCTTGTGGATAACATCGGATATTCACTGAGGCTTTTTGCGGATGATGCTGCAGTATATCGACAGGTTGTAACAATGGAAAATTGTTCTGAAATGCAGGAGGATCTGCAACGAATTGACGCGTGATGCAGGGAATGGCAATTGAATCTCAATGTAGACAAGTGTCACGTGCTGCGAATACATAGAAAGAAAAATCCTTTATCATTTAGCTACAATACAGCAGGTCAGCAACTGTAAGCGGTTAATTCCATAAATTATCTGGGAGTAGGCATTAGGAATGATTTAAAATGGAACGACCATATAAAATTAATAGTCGGTAAAGCAGATGCCAGACTGTGATTCATTGGAAGAATCCTAAGGAAATGCAGTCCGAAAAGAAAGGAAGTAGTTTACAGTACACGTGTTCGCCCACTGCTTGAATACTGCTCACCGGTGTGGGATCCGTACCAGATAGGGTTGATAGGATATTTAGAGAAGATCCAACGGAGAGCAGCGCGCTTCGTTACAGGATCATTTAGTAATCGCGAAAGCGTTACGGAGATGATAGATAAACTCCAGTGGAAGACTCTGCAGGAGAGACGCTCAGTAGCTCGGTACGGGCTTTTGTTGAAGTTTCGAGAACATACCTTCACCGAGAAGTCAAGCAGTTATTGCTCCCTCCTACGTATATCTCGCGAAGGATGAGGATGAGGATAAAATCAGAGAGATTAGAGCCCTCACAGAGGCATACCGACAACCTTTCTTTCCACGAACAATACGAGACTGGAATAGAAGGGAAAACCGATAGAGGTACTCAAGTCAAGATACCCTCTGCCACACACGGTCAGGTGGCTTGCGGAGTATGGATGTAGATGTAGATGTAGACCAGTTTCCTCATAGATACAAGTTCAGCGACGTATAGTAAACGTCCACAAATAGTTTCGAGTTACGCAAGTCTCAAAAAATTTCCCATATGGACACATGTAACAAGTACAGGTAACATATACAAGTGAGCATATATCATTTAGCTTTACCTAAATACAGATAAATACATGTTTTACATAGGTGCAAATACGAGATATAAACATATTAGAAATTGGATTTACATAAACATAGAAACATATTTCTCTTGTCTTCACACAAGTATGATTGGTCACATAGAAATGTTTTTCACATAGCTTTACATAAGTTTACAATATTTACAGTATTTAAAATCATTACAAGTTTTGATCTATGTTTTGCTGTTGCAAATGATGTCACTGAAATAAAGCAGGATTAGACACGACATCCCACACCAGCAATAAAACCAAGCGCACAACTACAAATAAGCAAATAACAAAAGCAATGAACTAACATCAAACACAAAAAAAATCGCGGCACGAGTGTTAAGTTTGCAGTGTAAGCATGGCCTTAGCTACTCGTAAGTGTGTGTGTTCAACTGTGAGATGCGTATCCAAGCAGTTTCAATGTGAAAGTGAAAAGGTGTAGAACGATTAAGTATTCACATCAATCAGTCCTTAGTAGTCGAAGACTGACGGCGCAGATAGTCACCCTCATAGGTTGAAAATATATCTTCTTCACACCTGTACAAAAGATAATATAAAATTTTTCTTTAAAATTTTAAGTCGCTGCTGTAAGTATTCTGCGAAGACGAATTTCTTCTTTCTTCTTCTACTGCTGACAAGAACAGCTGAAATAACTCTTATACTAAGTAGCTTCTCTGTAGAAGTACTGTGAGGTACGTGTATTTGATAGTTGTGTATAACTTAAGCATGATCCATAGAAGTGTTTACTGTTGAGCTCGGTGTACTCTAAGATCACGGTGAGCGTACAGTTTAATAATTCTGTTTGTTTTAGGATGCCGCAGCAGATATGCACCAGGATGCGGAATGCTGACAATAATATAAGAACCGTCGTACAGCAGACGCCACTTAGCGTTGCGCCGCTGAAGAGCAGACGGCTTACAGTGAGTACGCAAAAGCACTAAGATACAATCTTTAAGCCGGCCGTCCGGTTCTAGGCGTTTCAGTCCGGAACCGCGCTGCTGCTACGGTCACAGGTTTGAATTCTGCCTCGGGCATGGATGTGTGTGATGTCCTTACAAGGAAACCTCCCCATCGCACCTCCCTCAGATTTAGTTATAAGTTGGCACAGTGGAAAGGCCTTGAAAAACTGAACACAGATCAATCGAGAAAACAGGAAGAAGTTTTGTGGAACTATGAAAAAAATAAGCAAAATATACAACCTGAGTAGTCCATGTGCAAGATAGGCAGCATGAAGGATAACCAGAGCAGAAGAGCGCCGTGGTTCCGTGGTTAGCGTGAGCACCTCCGGAACGAGAGGTCTTTGGTTCAAGGCTTCCCTCGAGTGAAAACCTTAATTTTTTATTTTTCAGATAATTATTATCTGTCCGTCCGTCCGTCCGATGCGAGGTAACTGTCGTGTGTCAATTATCAAAGTTCAGGCACTCACACATAATCAACTTCGCTCTCCAAAATTCCAGGACATGTTCAGATTTGCTTGGACATATGCAGGATTTGACGGTCTACACACGGAAAAATTTGAAAACGTTAAAAACATATGTTTTGACAGAGCACAGGGAAAACTGTGCGACTGTGAAACTTTTGTATTCATTTGTTGCAGTTTATGTGACAAACTCTTACGTTTTCATCACTTTTTTGGGAGTGGTTATCACATCCACAAGAAAACCTAAATCGGCCAAGGTAGAAGAATCTTTTTACCCATTCGCCAAGTGTACAAGTTAGGTGGGTCGACAACATATTCCTGTCATGTGACGCACATGCCGTCACCATTGTCATATAGAATATATCAGACGTGTTATCCTGTGGAGGAATCGGTTGACCTATGACCTTGCGATCAAATGTTTTCGGTTCCCATTGGAGAGGCACGTCCTTTCGTCTATTAATCGCACGGTTTTGCGGTGCGGTCGCGAAACACAGACACTAAACTTATTACAGTGAACAGAGACGTCAATGAACGAACGGACAGATCATAACTTTGCGAAAATAAAGAAAGTAAAATTTTGACGCGAGGGAAGACTTGAACCAGGGTCCTTTCGTTACGCAGCTGCTCACGCTATCCACGGAACCACGGCGCTCTTGAGTTGAGACTATCCTTGATGCTGCCTATCTATCACATGGACTACTCAGTTTGTATATTTTGCTTATTTTTTTCATAGTTCCATACAACTTCTTCCTGTTTTCTCGATTGATCTGTGTTAAGTTTTTCAAGGCCCATCCACTGTGCCAACTTAAAACAAAATCTGAGGGGGCTGCGATGGGGAGGTTCCCTTGTTAGGTTATTTAGGTTTAAGTAGTTCTAACATGAACCATGGACCTTGCCGTTGGCGGGGAGGCTTGCGTGCCTCAGCGATACAGATGGCCGTACCGTAGATGTAACCACAACGGAAGGGTATCTGTTGAGAGGCCAGACAAACGTGTGGTTCCTGAACAGGGGCAGCAGCCTTTTCAATAGTTGCAGGGGCAACAGTCTGGATGATTGACTGATCTGGCCTTGTAACACTAACCAAAACAGCCTTGCTGTGCCGATACTGCGAACGGCTGAAAGCAAGGGGAAATTACAGCCGTAATTTTTCCCGAGGGCATGCAGCTTTACTGTATGGTTAAATGATGATGGCGTCCCCTTGGGTAAAATATTCCGGAGGTAAAATAGTCCCCCATTCGGATTTTTTTGTCAAAAGTAATCCTAAACCATATTCTGAAATAGTGTCTTGTTTCTCCACTAGGCAGTGCCACATGTTCCTCCAAAAATCGTAACACAACACACACACAAATGTAATACTTACTAATGTAAACCTTCGAAACGCGTCGTGGAAATAAATAAAACGGTGACTGGTAACAGTGGACTTGTTTCATTTAATGTCAGTAACAGTCACGGTAAAGCCTAACCTAAAATGTTCGCATTTAAAGATAAAGGATTTTTCTTTCTATGTATTCGCAGCACATTACACTTGTCTACATTGAGATTCAATTGCAATTCCCTGCATCATGCGTCAATTCGTTGCTGATCCTCCTGCGTTTCAGAACAATTTTCCATTGTTACAACCTCTCGATATACTGCAGCATCATCCGCAAAAAGCCTCAATGAACTTCCGATGTTATCCACAAGGTCATTTATATATATTGCGAATAGCAACGGTCCTACGACACTCCCCTGCGGCACACCTGATATCACTCTTACTTCGGAAGACTTCTCTCCATTGAGAGTGACATGCTCGGTTCTGTTATCTAGGAACTCTTCAATCCAATCAACAATTGGTCTGATAGTCCTTATGCTCTTACTTTATTCATTAAATGACTGTAGGGAACTGTATCGATCGCCTTGCGGAAGTCAAAAAGTACTGCGTATACCTGGGAACCCGTGTCTATGGCCCTCTGAGTCTCGTGGACGAATAGCGCGAGCTGGGTTTCACACGATTGTCTTTTTCGAAACCCATGGTGATTCCTGCAGAGTAGATTTATAGTCTCCAGAAAAGTCATTATACTCGAACATAATACGTGTTCCAAAATTCTACAACTGATCGACGTTAGAGATGCAGGTCTATAGATCTGCACATCTGTTCGACGTTCCTTCTTGAAAACACCGAGCGAGGTGGCGCAGTGGTTAGCACACTGGACTCGCATTCGGGAGGACGACGGTTCAATCCCGTCTCCAGCCATCCTGATTTAGATTTTCCATGATTTCCCTAAATCGTTTCAGGCAAATGCCGGGATGGTTCCTTTGAAAGGGCACGGCCGATTTCCTTCCCCATCCTTCCCTAACCCGAGCTAGCGCTCCGTCTCTAACGACCTCGTTGTCGACGGGACGTTCAACAACACTAACCTAATAACCTTCTTGAAAACGGGGATGACCTGTGCCGTTTTCCAATCTTTTGGAACGCTAAGCTCTTGTAGAGACCTACGGTGCACCGCTGCAAGAAGGGGGGCAAGTTCCTTCGCGCACTCTGTGTAAAATCGAACTGGTATCCCTTCAGGTCCAGCGACCTTTTCTCTTTTGATCGATTCTAATTGTTTTTCTATCCATCTTTTATCTATTGCGATATGTACACTTTGTCATCTGTGCGACAGTCTAGAGAAGGAACTACAGTGCAATCTTCCTCTGTGAAACAGCTCTGGAAAAAGACATTTAGTATTTCAGCCTTAATTATTACTAATTAATGTTTTCAAGTCCTCAGACACGGCATCGGGAGCGTGTGTCTGTGTGTCAACATCATCAGTGTCCTGTATTAGGTGAATCTTGTACCCTCCACAATATTTATCGTGCTTCAGAGTCCTGGTACCCAGGTCAATTGAAATTTCACTGCCCGTATCTCTAAGTATACACATTTACGTTGGGAGAAGTCAATAGTACTGTTCTTCTCGCACAATATATCTAAATCTAAAATACAATTAGTGACCAGGTTCTGGACGACGAGGAATGGCCATTGTACGATTCCATTACCTACCTTGACTGTCACAAATACCTGTTTCTCAACCCTAGATGACTTATTGCCTACGGCAGTTAATATTTTACACTTCTGGACAGGATACTCTGGTACGGGTTCAAACCCACACGTTTTTTGTAAAAATCGTAGGACAAGACACTAACAGCCGCTCTTGTGTCCAGAATAATAGTAATGGAAATACCACCCACAACAGCAGTAGTTGAGGCCAAAACAGTTTCATTGGATGATGAACGACATTGTGTGTTCTCTTGTAACAGTTCATCAGACAAGTTTTGGTCATGATTATAGCTTACGAATAATAATGGTTGCTGTATACAACTGGATGGTACATGATCATTGTGCGGTTGCAAAGTGGATGTGTCAAATAATAAATTTAAATTGAAGTCGCCCCCCAATTCTTCCACAGCCACGACCTGGGGCACAGTAGTGACTGTTTTTAATATGACGTTGTCACATTTATAGTGGATGCAGACACAGACGGAGGTGGAGTATCACTAGTCACTTTGATAATATTTACATCTGGGAATTGTTTATTCCAGTCTCCGAACTGTGACGGTCGTTGCGTTTTCATGTTTTGACTCACCTCCAGGTCTCCAGTTCTGAGTTTGCATTTGCGGCGGCGTCAATTGCCACTGGCCTGCATTATTGTTTTGCGGCGGTTGTGTCGCAGTGTTTTGACACTGGGCAGCGTAGTTGTTACTCCAGCTCTGTTGATGGTTTGGTGAGTACTGATAGTTATTTTTGTGTCTCTTAAAAGTTTTAACACCATTCTGATAATTATCATTACCGTTGTAGTTGTTGTTGCGCGGTCTCTTATTTGGATTGCCGCCAGTAGAGTAAGAAGTGTTATAACTGCTGTTTGTGCTGTGTTGGGCATGTTGGTTCTGTTGTGTATATACATTGCCATTTGAAGCGGTTGATTCTGTTGGCTTGCGTGTCCGACAGCAGCCGCCCGCCGGAATTGGCTTGGCTGGCCTGCGTATTTTGCATGGCGCTGGTGTAAACATTGTAATAATTGTTTTGCCGTATGGAACGCTGGTCCTCGTAAAGCATATCAACAGAATCGAGCACTGTGAGAAAATACTCTCCGTCGTTGTCTGGGATGTACAGAAGTTTTTCTTTGACATTAAACGGCAGCCTTGCCCTCAATGCTCGGAGGATGTCGCGATCTGCACCCGGCTCGTCAAGGAAATGTCTCATATTTAAACATTTCTCAAACTACCGGCGCAAATTGCTGTGGTTATGATTGAATAGTTAAGGATCCACAATCTGCCTACGAAGTAGTTCCTATACAGACTGTAACCGAAATTTAGATAAAAAGGCTCTCTCAAATTGCTCGTACGTGACGCATGTGTCGGCTTCATTACACGCCCATACAGCTATGTCGCCTTGGTTATAACCGAAAACATAAGATATCCTCTAACTCCACGTACGAGGAAATGCATTTCTGAGGGCTTTAAGAAAGATTACAGGATGTACGGTTCTTTTTTCAGGTATAAATGGCTGAAACTGTCTGTGTTTTATGAGGCTCTCCTCTGCCTTGGAATTATGGTAATGTTTACTTTCAGAATGATTACTATAAGGTTCGACTGGCGAATGACAAGGAAAATGTTGATAATTATCACTACTGCAATGCAGTGTGTCATGTCGAGGTGCGTACTACTGTTGTGAGTACGTAGTGTGCTGTGAGAATGCGTCATAAATGTACTTGTCTTCATTGCCAAACTGTGTGTTTTGGTTGCTGTTACTGTCATTGCACACTGGTTATACGTAATTGTCAGAGTGTTTCGATTGCGCAGCGGCAGATTGTGCTGCTTGACTGATTACGAGTATGTTTTTATTTATTAATTCCGCGACAGTGTCGTGGACCACAGCAGGCAATTTTTCCTGTAAGCACTCGTCAAAATATGTGTCATTTTACTCTATCCAATTGTGAAATTCTCTATTGATGAGAAATTGTGTCAACCTTGTTTTTATATCATGCACTGCCGGATCAGATTTAAGATGAGTAACTACAGACTCGCATGTTTTACTGAGACTGTTTACTTGTGCTTGGATATCTGTCACATATTTATTTGTGTTTTCTTGTTGTAATCAAAGCTCTGAAAATTTCACTTTGAGGTCGGACACTTGTCCAGTCAGTCTATTATTTATCTCCTCAACACGGCTACACAAAGTGTCGTTTGACGTTTTAAGTGCCGTTAAATCTGATTTACTTTCACCATGTCGTGTTTTTATCTCATCATGAGCTGTTTTCAAAGTGGCGCGTATAGACGTTACCTGTTGGTCGATACGTGCTTCAGTGTCCTGTTTATGTTGTGTCATTTGTTTCATAATAGCATCGAACATTCTGGCAATACTAGTGATGTGCAACTGTTCAGCCCCCGCCACGTCGTTAGACATGACGTCAGACACCAAAATGGGTTCGGAACTAGATTTAGGCATATTACTGGCAGACGGTCTATTTTCTAAATTTGCATCACGAGAATAGTCAATAATATGTCGCTCGTTAGTATTTGAGTCAACCGTAACGTCACCTTCAATATTTAATGGCGTGTCAGAGTCGTATTGCGCCTGTGTTTGCAGTCTCTGGTTCTCCATCTTTATTCGTATGGGTAATCAGAATAAATGTAAAAATTAATCTCGCTGTGCGACAATGCCTGAACAAGAAAATAAATTGTCGAAAGTAATGGTGGAATTTTGAATACTAATGGCTGCACGCCATATTACGTCGCACAGAACGAAATCCGCCATATTGTGAACTGATAAAACTGTTGTTGCACTGTATGAATAATGAAAATAATTTTGGAAACAGCGATGTAGCTTAAAAACACTCCTAGGAAACGAAAAATTGTGATAGATCTACCAAGCACGCTATGGGCAAGATTGCTGATGTAAAGATGCGGTGCCTTACCTTGTATGCACACTGGACTCGCATTCGGGAGGACGACGGTTCAATCCCGCGTCCGGCCATCCTGATTTAGGTTTTCCGTGATTTCCCTAGATCACTTCAGGCTAATGCCGGGATGGTTCCTTTGAAAGGACACGGCCGCCTTCCTTCCCCATCCTTCCCTAATCCGAGCTTGTGCTCCGTCTCTAATGACCTCGTTGTCGACGGGACGTTAAACACCAATATCCTCCTCCTCCTTACCTTGTATCCGCGATTGCGGCGTAATTTCAGATGTCGAAATACACCCAGCAATTTGACTTACTTCAATGTATTCCAGTCTCGTATCACGTTTGTAGTTTCCAATAAACATTTAACAAAAGGACGACAGTATAGTACATATAATAATGCGTCCAGACACGAAGTCGCCAATTTATTTATTTATTTTTTTTTTTTTTGTGGTTCATTCGAAACTGAATCGAGACCACACAATGAATTACAAAAAAAAAAAAAAAAAAAAAAAAAAAAAAGGTTCAAATGGCTCTGAGCACTATGGGACTTAACATCTGTGGTCATCAGTCCCCTAGAACTTAGAACCACTTAAACCTAACTAACCTAAGGACATCACACACATCCATGCCCGAGGCAGGATTCGAACCTGTGACCGTAGCAGTCGCGCGGTTCCGGACTGAGCGCCTAGAACCGCTAGACCACCGCGGCCGGCCAATGAATTACAGTAATGAATATTAAATAGACATCAATTAAGTTTACGGATTGGTAAAATGTGTTTCATACATACTCTCGGCGCTTGAGCGTGGCATTTTCGTTAAAGGTGCGTACATATGTTTTTAACCGTGTTTCTTCTCTCTGTGGTGATTCGTACTTCGTGAAAAAAACAGCAACCTATGACGACGGTGGATCGAGCTGGACGACATTTTTGCTTAAAAGTACGGAACCTTTTGCCATGCCAAGTCACCCAACAATCTTACAATGACTAGCGACACAAAATAAAACATACATAGGTTAGTAATAACAATATTCCGAAATAAAACACAATTTAAAGGGCACTTACATTATGTAATTACGAGTGCCGTTTGGTTTCAACGTGTCAAGTATTAATAAAATAATATAGTATTAATGGCGGTGTGCCACATACGTCCGATCTGGACAAGACCTAGAAAACAAAGAGTGACTCTTCCTCTTTCGGCAATAATATAACGATCAAAAATCTTCAAATGTTCCCAGCGGCTGCATACAATATTTATACAGACTTTTTTTTTTACTAATAAAAGCTTGCCGCCTGTTGGGCCGAGAGGTTCTAGGCGCTTCAAATTAAAATTATTGTCAAATACTATATCACTAGTACCTAGGATGGAGGAAACGATTATGTCCCACAACATTTCAGTTTATGTAGCAATGAACAGAGGTTAATCTCTGTGTACAAAAGGCAATCTCCAGACTGACACTCATCATCGCAAAGCCAAACCGCTAACGAAAGGAACTTAACTGCTGTACTGTAGGCATCGTTTGAAAAGGGAGGTTTCGAAATTCCAACTCTGTGGCAGTGAAATAGGGGATGAAGGTTTTTTCGAAATAAATGTCGCTATTAAGGCAATTTTGAAACTAGACATACGAAAATTGGTATTTGGTTTCTCGGCCAGAAACAAAATAAGAAACGTGTTTTAGCGTTTCCGGAAATTTAACCCTGTGAGGTTGCAATAATGGATGAACGCTTTTTTTTTTTTTAATATATCGTTATTAAAGACCTACTGCAGTACTTTTAAAGCTACATCTATGAACATTGTTTTTTTTTATTTATTGAAACCCTAAGTGGGTGACATAGGGGATGTGAATTTTTATGAAAATGTTTTATTAGGAAATTATTGTTAAAGCAAAAGCTTTGAAAATTTAAATTTGGCTTCTCAGTTAGAAATAAAAAATATGTGTTTCTCTGTTTTCGGAAATTCAACCCCTATGTTAAGTGTCCACACAGCGGTTATAGGCATGTGTCCATCAGACCAATGCAGTGCTGCTTGGATAATTTAAAATGAGGACCTAAAGACCATACGATGGTATTAAATCACTACCAAGATAATGTTGTGAGTTCTGACACGTGTTCAGTGCGGTTACCAACCACATTTCACTGACAGTTCATTCCTCAACTCTTCAGAATGACTGAAAAAAATCGCACCTGCCAAACTAGAATCTAACAAGAACTTCGTAAACACTTGATGCCATTTCGTTTGCTGAGTGAAAACAGAGCGAATAACTAGGTTTGGTTCTTCGTTAGGGGTAGGTTTAACGTAAAAAAATTAGCCGATCACATAAAAGCAATATTAGGAATAATGTATGGAGGACTTAGATTTTTGCAAGGGTTCTCCGAAATTTCCATGTACTGTAAAGGAGGTACCATAGAATTGTAGAGATTTGCTTGGAATGCTTATGAAGTAAGCATGACAACAGATGAACAAAATCAGAGATATCCTGCTAGGATCATAACAGGTAGGTATACCCCAGACTAGAGTGTAACAGTAGGTAGTAGCTTTGATGCAAAATTTATTGATATAGGTAAAAATTTCATTTATTTTGCTGATTTCAGTATTAATTGACTCAAAAATTCAAATATTTGCTGTATGCACTACGCCCAACCTTACTAACAGAAAGAAGTGTCATTTCCCATCGATCCATTATTGTCAGGAAGATCTTCCAGAAATCAGTAAGGGATGCTGCCGCATGGTGCTGTGAGGTCCCTCCAGGCCCCCAGAGAGTGCGCGCTCATGTGACTGCAAGGCTACTGCGCCACATGAAATATGCTGGCAGAAGGCACGCCTGCATCACATAGCATCTTGGGTGGCTTCCTGGGGCTGGCCCGGCGACCAACAAAACTGATGTCTCCGGAATCTGTTTACGGACAGACTAGTGCTATTGCATGTCTCTGAGCAATGAGTTCAGCGTCCCTTCGCTAGATAGAACCGAGTTCTGGGCCGACTGTTTCTCTTGAAGAAAAGCTGCATAAAATTACGTTACAGACTGTTACTATCGTGAAATAAATCACATATATGTGCACTGTTTTTGAGAGTTACGGTTCAACTTGCTGCTTTGAATAAGTGTGGTCCATTCTGAAATGTAGTGGATTCATGGTGATAAACATGAAATCGACGAGTTCGTGGCAGAAATGCAGTTTGGCTATGATCTAGGCACGTTACTACGATATTTTTTAAATTTCCTGCAGAATTTAGGTGCGGGCTATTGTTCATTTTAAACTTTGCATAATTTTGAATTTCCTGCTATTTTTCGTCGTTGTTTGAAGTACAGATGTGCTACTTGCATTTTTAAATTACGCACTAATTTAACTTGGGTCACATAGGCTGTGACTGCAGAAACATCACAAGTAGCAGACTGGTGGTGGGAATTGCGATTACTGTCCTGCACTTGGCACTAGGTAGTCGAATCGGCAGGATGAGTGAGGTGTCCCTGCGTGTGGAGCTATCACCATTAAGTGAGTGGGACTCGGTGCATAGATTGCCATTCACATAAACTAACCGGTGTTTGTCGGGATATTCAAGTGTTAGACTAATATTGTAACATGTCAGTAACTGTCAGTTTTCGTATTCTTTGCATTTTAGTGATCGAGTAGATCCTGTAATAATTTATTATTTGTGCATATGTTAGCACGGAATTTTATAATAACCAGGAATTAATGCAGGTCATTGTTTCATTTCATAGTTAGATCGTCAAACTGTCATATTTTGTGAAATGCAACACCCATGCCTCATAATTACTCGGGTCACCCATGGAAACGAGACTCTGGAGTGCGATCTGATTATCAGCCATTCCAACCGATGCTGGAATTCTGACATCCAAAGCGGTATGTCGCAAGCTCAGTGTACCCTCACACGTCACAACATTTAAATTGCAGCAACTTCCCAATACCTATATTGTTGTGTCTAGACAAGACAGCCTAGACACAATGAGAGGAAGCCGAAAGGCACGCGCTAAGCTAAAGCAGGATGGCGTGAGGTCTGAAACAGGATACGTAATGACTGCTATAAAGAAAAGTACGTAGCTTCTGGAATACTTAACTTTAATCCATCCTTTTGGTACATCTGGAGATTGTGGCGATACAAGTGAGACTCTTTAGATACATGCAATGTTACTAATGGCGTCTTGCTAGGTCGTAGCCATTGACTTAGCTGAAGGCTATTCTAACTATTGGCTCGGCTAATGAGCA
The DNA here is from genome assembly GCF_023864345.2 of Schistocerca serialis cubense. Classification (NCBI taxonomy): domain Eukaryota; kingdom Metazoa; phylum Arthropoda; class Insecta; order Orthoptera; family Acrididae; genus Schistocerca; species Schistocerca serialis. The sequence goes on along the minus strand of NC_064642.1, from coordinate 625,893,125 downwards.
ATGCTTCGTCCATGTAGTCGCTAGCAAAGTCGTCCGCACAACTGGGACGAGTGCTATCCCGTATCGCGAGACCTGCCTTGTGGTGGCGCTCGGTCTGCGATCACACAGTGGCGACACGCGGGTCCGACATGTACTAATGGACCGCGGCCGATTTAAAGCTACCACCTAGCAAGTGTGGTGTCTGGCCGGGACACCACATATATTTGTATGGTATGTGCTGCCTGATTGCACAGTAAATCCAGCCAGTTTTACAATACCATAATTGTCTTACAAGGAAAAAGCACCAATATTTGCAGGAGTAAAAAGCACATTTGGAAGGTATCAAAGCCGTGAGTGCAAAGCAATGTAAAGTGGAATGAGTAGGAGATATATGTTCGTAATGTCGATCAAGCAACAAGCGATAGTGCTTTGTTCATGATATCTGCATTAACTGCAGGAACCTTTTCCTACTATCGGATTGATCTTATTTAACGATATTATACTTTTTAGGTATATGTAGCAGGAAATTGATCACATATTGTTTGAGAGCAAAACTGTCGATCCTCCATCTTACCATTCAAATATTTTACTCTCCATTAGTCTAACCTGTGGATCTATTCTTACGGTTCCAAATTAATAAGCATTACCACTTCTTGCATGGAAGTCAGTATAGTGTTTTCAAGGTCAATGAGCCCTGAAACAGTGATGAAGCTCAGTAGCCACCAAGGCCTGACACATCAAAAGATCATGATGTGCGATGACTTAAGAACGTAAATGACGGTGGTTCAGTAGGGTGGAAAGTTTTATTGTTTCTCAGTGTGTGTAATATTACTAACTGCATCGTGGCATCGCATTTGTAGCGTGTCTTTCCTAAGACAAACCTTTATTCAAGTATTTCACATTTTTATCAAAATTTAATTACTTCCCTAGCTTTTAGTTGTCAGAAAGGAAAGAACCATACTGCATCCTTTTTGAGCATCAGGTTCAGAACTAGGTTATTAAAAGACTGTGTAGAAACAATTAAGACAACCAGCCTGAACATAGCACGGAATTGCCTTTTGTTTTTCTACAGCTCTGAGTTTTCCGTTTCCAGGTGCTATGCCTTCCATATTAATGACATGCCCTGAAAAACGTTATCTCCATTTAACCAATTCGATTTCCCTTAGTTTCACTTATATTCCTTCATCACTCATTCCAACAAGCTATAATGCTCTTCCAACATGAATGTGGCTAACAGTATACCACAACATAGATCGTCAGTTCCTCCATCTACTCTGGACACAGAACATTATTTTTTGGGTCTGCACTGCTTCTCTTTGTGGGAAAGGCATAGCACATATCTTTGCTGCAAACTTTCTGTGAGGCTTTACTTAAATGGAAGCGTTCCACTCTTTCGAGGAAACATACATCATTTTCAAAATTAGCGCACAATGCTGAAACCAGTTTACGCCGAATATAGAACGGTGGCACACATTTTATAGCCCCCCCCATGAACCATGGACCTTGCCGTTGGTGGGGAGGCTTGCGTGCCTCAGCGATACAGATAGCCGTACCGTAGGTGCAACCACAACGGAGGGGTATCTGTTGAGAGGCCAGACAAACATATGGTTCCTGAAGAGGGGCAGCAGCCTTTTCAGTAGTTGCAAGGGCAACAGTCTGGATGATTGACTGATCTGGCCTTCTAACAATAACCAAAACGGCCTGGCTGTGCTGGTACTGCGAACGGCTGAAAGCAAGGGGAAACTACAGCCGTAATTTTTCCCGAGGGCATGCAGCTTTACTGTATGATTACATGATGATGGCGTCCTCTTGGGTAAAATATTCCGGAGGTAAAATAGTCCCCCATTCGGATCTCCGGGCGGGGACTACTCAAAAGGATGTAGTTATCAGGAGAAAGAAAACTGGCGTTCTACGGATCGGAGCGTGGAATGTCAGATCCCTTAATCGGGCAGGTAGGTTAGAAAATTTAAAAAGGGAAATGGATAGGTTGAAGTTAGATATAGTGGGAATTAGTGAAGTTCGGTGGCAGGAGGAACAAGACTTCTGGTCAGGTGACTACAGGGTTATAAACACAAAATCAAATAGGGGTAATGCAGGAGTAGGTTTAATAATGAATAGGAAAATAGGAATGCGGGTAAGCTACTACAAACAGCATAGTGAACGCATTATTGTGGCCAAGATAGATACGAAGCCCACACCTACTACACTAGTACAAGTTTATATGCCAACTAGCTCTGCAGATGACGAAGAAATTGAAGAAATGTATGATGAAATAAAAGAAATTATTCAGATTGTGAAGGGAGACGAAAATTTAATAGTCATGGGTGACTGGAATTCGAGTGTAGGAAAAGGGAGAGAAGGAAACATAGTAGGTGAATATGGATTGGGGGACAGAAATGAAAGAGGAAGCCGCCTGGTAGAATTTTGCACAGAGCACAACATAATCATAACTAACACTTGGTTTAAGAATCATGAAAGAAGGTTGTATACATGGAAGAACCCTGGAGATACTAAAAGGTATCAGATAGATTATATAATGGTAAGACAGAGATTTAGGAACCAGGTTTTAAATTGTAAGACATTTCCAGGGGCAGATGTGGACTCTGACCACAATCTATTGGTTATGACCTGTAGATTAAAACTGAAGAAACTGCAAAAAGGTGGGAATTTAAGTAGATGGGACCTGGATAAACTAAAAGAACCAGAGGTTGTACAGAGATTCAGGGAGAGCATAAGGGAGCAATTGACAGGAATGGGGGAAATAAATACAGTAGAAGAAGAATGGGTAGCTTTGAGGGATGAAGTAGTGAAGGCAGCAGAGGATCAAGTAGATAAAAAGACGAGGGCTAGTAGAAATCCTTGGGTAACAGAAGAAATATTGAATTTAATTGATGAAAGGAGAAAATATAAAAATGCAGTAAGTGAAACAGGCAAAAAGGAATACCAACGTCTCAAAAATGAGATCGACAGGAAGTGCAAAATGGCTAAGCAGGGATGGCTAGAGGACAAATGTAAGGATGTAGAGGCCTATCTCACTAGGGGTAAGATAGATACCGCCTACAGGAAAATTAAAGAGACCTTTGGAGATAAGAAAACGACTTGTATGAATATCAAGAGCTCAGATGGAAACCCAGTTCTAAGCAAAGAAGGGAAAGCAGAAAGGTGGAAGGAGTATATAGAGGGTCTATACAAGGGCGATGTACTTGATGACAATATTATGGAAATGGAAGAGGATGTAGATGAAGATGAAATGGGAGATACGATACTGCGTGAAGAGTTTGACAGAGCACTGAAAGACCTGAGTCGAAACAAGGCCCCCGGAGTAGACAATATTCCATTGGAACTACTGACGGCCGTGGGAGAGCCAGTCCTGACAAAACTCTACCATCTGGTGAGCAAGATGTATGAAACAGGCGAAATACCCTCAGACTTCAAGAAGAATATAATAATTCCAATCCAAATGAAAGCAGGTGTTGACAGATGTGAAAATTACCGAACTATCAGCTTAATAAGTCACAGCTGCAAAATACTAACACGAATTCTTTACAGACGAATGGAAAAACTAGTAGAAGCCAACCTCGGGGAAGATCAGTTTGGATTCCGTAGAAACACTGGAACACGTGAGGCAATACTGACCTTACGACTTATCGTAGAAAAAAGATTAAGGAAAGGCAAACCTACGTTTCTAGCATTTGTAGACTTAGAGAAAGCTTTTGACAATGTTGACTGGAATACTCTCTTTCAAATTCTAAAGGTGGCAGGGGTAAAATACAGGGAGCGAAAGGCTATTTACAATTTGTACAGAAACCAGATGGCAGTTACAAGAGTCGAGGGACATGAAAGGGAAGCAGTGGTTGGGAAGGGAGTAAGACAGGGTTGTAGCCTCTCCCCGATGTTGTTCAATCTGTATATTGAGCAAGCAGTAAAGGAAACAAAAGAAAAATTCGGAGTAGGTATTAAAATTCATGGAGAAGAAATAAAAACTTTGAGGTTCGCCGATGACATTGTAATTCTGTCAGAGACAGCAAAGGACTTGGAAGAGCAGTTGAACGGAATGGACAGTGTCTTGAAAGGAGGATATAAGATGAACATCAACAAAAGCAAAACAAGGATAATGGAATGTAGTCTAATTAAGTCGGGTAATGCTGAGGGAATTAGATTAGGAAATGAGACACTAAAAGTAGTAAAGGAGTTTTGCTATTTGGGGAGCAACATAACTGATGATGGTCGAAGTAGAGAGGATATAAAATGTAGGCTGGCAATGGCAAGGAAAGCGTTTCTGAAGAAGAGAAATTTGTTAACATCCAGTATTGATTTAAGTGTCAGGAAGTCATTTCTGAAAGTATTCGTATGGAGTGTAGCCATGTATGGAAGTGAAACATGGACGATAAATAGTTTGGACAAGAAGAGAATAGAAGCTTTCGAAATGTGGTGCTACAGAAGAATGCTGAAGATTAGATGGGTAGATCACATAACTAATGAGGAAGTATTGAATAGGATTGGGGAGAAGAGAAGTTTGTGGCACAACTTGACCAGAAGAAGGGATCGGTTGGTAGGACATGTTCTGAGGCATCAAGGGATCACCAATTTAGTATTGGAGGGCAGCGTGGAGGGTAAAAATCGTAGGGGGAGACCAAGAGATGAATACACTAAGCAGATTCAGAAGGATGTAGGTTGCAGTAGGTACTGGGAGATGAAAAAGCTTGCACAGGACAGAGTAGCATGGAGAGCTGCATCAAACCAGTCTCAGGACTGAAGACCACAACAACAACAACAACAAACAGTCCTATAGGCATGCCCTCGTCAAGATACTTAATTTGTTTCCATCAGTACTTACCGAACTCTTTTATTGTGCCGTGATCTGATCGATAGTTATTACCACTCCAGAAGTCTACAAGCAATTCTCACTGAATTTCTGAAGAGCAATACTCTTAAAAAATTTGTCCTTGAACTTCTGCAAATCATTACAACCTTTAGCTACGTCATTCACCCATCAATCAGTGTCACCCCTGAAATGTCCTGCTACAAAATAAATCTGTTCGCGTGCCGGTCACGATACCGGTAACATGTTCATAAATTCCTGTCTGAATAGTTTTGAATGCACATTTCCTTGCAGCTTCAAATAATTAATGTTTTGACAACGAATAAATGCAGCTTCCATCTAACACAGTTCTTGAAAACTTAGAAATCTCATTGCCAGTTTTAATTAGTTTCTCGTCAACTACTTTATTATGTGCCAGCTGTTTTGTTTGAAATGAGTTATGTGCTGTTCAATCAGCGCCCACCATGCGACTCGTGCTTTGATCAAGCATTATCTCTAATACTACTCAATTCTGGGACCACTGCCTACTCAAATTTAAACACTTTTGCGTCGTGAAAGTACGACAGACAGTTTTGCTAGCTTGCAATCTTTTCACTGTCTTCCCTTTGGAATCTATAGCGCCATCTCGGTCGGTCTAATTTTGTTCGATATTTGGCAAACTGCTTTTCAGTGTACACCCGAATTTAACTTAGCCATTTCTGTTGACACATGAGAATTAACTTAACTTATTTTGATTTGCACGTTGGAATTCATTTTACTTACTTCAGTCGCACATTGGTATTTATTTTACCCATTTATTTCCATCTTATATTATCTAATGCTTCAGTTAGTGACAACAAGGACGCATTTTGTCATTCCAACTTTTCTTCTGAAACCATCTGCTCTATAACTTCAGCTGTCATTTTCCTTGAGCGACATCAATGCCTGCAGGCATTGAAGTAGTCACATTCATTTCCAGTGGTTCCACTTTCACTTATTCTAATGATACAACACTTGGAGATGCTAGCCCCATTCCCTCCTCGTACAAAGTTCTTATCGATTACGTATCTTAATTGAAAGATTCTGTGCTGTTAGTGTTAGCTCCCTGCTAATTCCCTCCATGTCAGTTATAACTTATATTTCCATTGGTGAAATGAAATCTATTGGGTCTGTATCAGTATCGGCCATTCTTTTCTGTAACGTTACTAGCACGCTCAACAGCTGATTAAAAAAATTATAAGAGCATCAGGTGCCGCGTCATCTTTTTCTGTCAGCGCTGTCGTGTTGAACGTACGCACCCTGCTTAATGCTGTCACCCCCTGGTGCGAAGGGTACCCATACCCAGGGCAAGAGAGAGGAAAAAAATGTAATGTAGTCAGGTGGATTTCTTTAAAAAAAATGGTTAAGAAAAACGCGTGTTTTAACATGTTCGAAACTGGAACTTTCTTACGGCTATTTACAAATTGGTATCCATCTTCCAAAATATTAAAAATACTTTATACTCTCCCCCCCTCCTCCTCTCCCCCCCCCCCTCCCCCCCAGTTTGGTCTACTGCCGGCTGGGACTACTCGTGGCCGCAGGTATACAAGCCGCTCAGTGATGTTCCTAGCGCCAGCTTAAGTACTTGACCTGTTACTTCACCCTCCCTTCCTGCCGCAAGGACAGCGTTTAACCCACAGCTGATACGCCCAGTGCCTGCATTTACCGATTTGAAAACTCAGTTCTGGAGAATATTCTACACTCTACACCTTCGATTAGTAACTGTCCAGCAATATTCCTTAGCATTTCCCTGCACTACATTGCATGCTTTTGAAACGCTGTATTACCAGTTCTTCAGCAATATTTCACACTGGTTCCTGGCAGAGATTGTAATACCACCAAAAAGTAATTGTGTACGTTAGATACAAGAGCTACTTGAAGTGGCCAGTGAGTTGGCGCGCGGGGAGAGACAGCGCTAGGCTCTCAAACATAATTTGCACGATAATAATTTTAGTAAAATAAACCAGCACTGCCCACATGAGTAACAAAATATAAAATACGGCCCAAGGATGTACAATATAATTACACTGAAGCGCCAAAGTAATTGGTATAGGCACCATCATCATCATCATCATCATCGTCATTGTTTTCCGACTCCAGTTTCCCGGGTGTGGCGTACAAGCGCTCGTCATCTCGTTCTATCTTCATAGATCTTCTGTTCCAGGACAGCTTCCCGTTTATGCCCTGTCTCCTTCACATCTGATTTTACAGTCCCTGTCCAGCATTCTCTTGGTCTTTCCCGTGGCCTTCTTCCTACGAGGAAGATTGAAATACCTTTTGGCAGGTCTTTGGCTGTTCATTCTCATTATGTGCCCATACCACCGAGGGCTGCGTTTCCTTGACACGGGTAACACAGGCCTCAGTACCAGTTACTTTTCTGTTCACCTCATTCCTGATTTTTTCCTTTCTAGTTGTTTGATTCGTAGTTCTAATGAATCTCATTTCTGTTGCCTGATTCTGCTGCGGTCTTTGTTTAGTAGGGTATATATTTCTAAACCATATGTTGGGATAGGTACAAAATAGTTGTGGTATATGGTAGCTTTTTCTTTTCCTGGCATTTTATCATCCCAGAGAAGATTTCTGATTTGACTGTAAAAATTGGACGCTTACTGTGTCCTGTTATTCCCTGCTCAATGGTGTTGCCTTTCGAGATCATACTTCCTAGGTACTTGAAATGTGAAACAGATTCTACTTTGACTCCTTCTAGAAATATATTTGAGGTTGTTCCTTGCCTGTTAATAGTCATTTATACTGTCTTATTTTTACTCATTTTTAGTCCGAAATTTTTGAATGCGCTATTCCATTCGTTAAGTTTCTTCTATGCTTCAGCTTCTGTCCCTCCGCATACTATCAAATCATCAGCAAAAACCAGAGCATTTGGTTCGCTGTCTATTTTCTTAATAGATTTTATGATCTTGTCCATTACTATTACAAACAGGAGTGGTGATAGGCACTTCCTTGTTGGACATCTCTCTTTGTTTCAATCCATTCTGATCGTACGCCTATCTGGACACAGCTGTAACACTTTTGGTATAGCATCTTGACTTTGTCGATCAGGTACTTTGGCACCTTTTGGTTTCCCAAACATTCCCATATCTTGATTCGAGGAACACAGTCATACGCTTTTACACTATCCACATATACAATCACAAGATTTATTGTATAGGCATGCGTTTTCAAATACAGAGATATGTAAATAGGCATAATACGACGCTGCAGTCGGCAACGCCTGTATAGGACAAGTGCCTGGCTCACTTGTTAGATCGGTTACTCTTGCTACAATGGCAGGTTATAATGATTTAAACGAGTTCTAACGTGGTGTTATACTCGGCGCGACGAAATGGAGATTTTCTCGTACGACCACTTCAAGAGTGTACGTGAATATCAAGAATCCTGCAAAACAACAAGTTTCCGACATCGCTGCGGCCGGAAAAAGATCCTGCAAGAACGGCACCAACGACGACTGAAGAGAATCGTTCTACATGACAGAAGTGCAAACCTTCCGCAAATTGCTGCAAATTACAATGTTAAGCCATCAACAAGGATCAGCATGCGAACTATTCAACGAAATATCATCGATATGCGCTTTCGAAGCCGAAGACCCACTCGTGTATCCTTGATGACTGCATGACAAAAAGCTTTACGCCTCGCCTGGGCCCGTCAACACCGACATTGGACGGTTGATGACGGGAAACATGTTGCCTGGTCGGACGAATCTCGTTCCAAATTGTATCGAGTGGATGGACGTGTACGGGTATGGAGACAGCCTCATGAACCCATGGAACCTGGATGTCAGCAGGAGCCTGTTCAAGCTGATGGGGGCTCTGTAACAATGTGGGGCGTGTGCAGTTGGAGTGAAATGGGACCCTTGATACGTCTAGATACGTGGTGACGCGTACATAAGCATCCTATACGATCGCCTGCATACATTTATGTCCATTGTGCATTCCGACGGACTTGGGCAATTCCAGCAGGACAATGCGCCACCCTCCCCGTCCAGAATTGCTACAGAGTAGCTCCAGGAACACTCTTCTGAGTTTAAACACTTCCGCTGACCACCAGACTCAACAGACATGAGCATTATTGAGCAAGTGTGGGATGCCTTGCAACGTGCTGTTCAGAATAGCACCCTCTCGTACTCTTACGGATTTATGGACAGCCCTGCGGGATTCGTGGTGTGAATTCCCTCCAGCACTATTTAGGACATTAGTCGAGTCCATGTCGTGTTGCGGCACTTCTGTGTGCTCGCTGGGGACTACACGATATTAGGCAGGTGTACCAGCTTCTTTGACTCTTCGGTGTGTAGTGCCAGCAAGTGTACAGTTATTCTCCTTTAACAGACAACCGAATGTGAGCAGGGCTCCAACCCGCCACCAGTTCACAGTACTGGATGCACCCTGCTACAGCAGCTGACCAAATTGCTCAGTCACTGGTACTTCTAAAACGACTACTTTTTGCGAATACACAATAACTAGTTTACAAAAGCGCGTTTCTCTTAAAGAGACAGCAAATTACGTTGCCTGTGCCCAAAAATATATATTTAACATAACTTTTCACGATATTAATAAATGATATAAATCCCACAACTAAGAATAAGGATAAGTTAAAACAACAGGGCTTCTGACAGCAACAGCTATTAACTCTTGAATAATAAACCAACTGCAACAACACGTCCTGGTAAAGCTAGTACAAGTGTTACGCAGCTATGTTGAAGCTTACGCCGCGCGGTTACAGGCACCATGTCACGGATTGCGCAGCCCCTCCTGCCTGAGGTTCGAGTCCTCCCTCCGGCGTGGGTGTCTTTGTTGTTCTTAGCGTAAGTTAGTTTAAGTAGTGTGTAAGTCTAGCGACCGATGACCTCAGCAATTTGGTCCCTCAGGAATTCACACACATTTGAAACTTACAGGAAACTGTGCTGACGACAGAAGCCTAACCGAATAGGATTAAGCAAAGGTACAGCATTGCCCAGGACGAGTTACAACGGTCACATAATAAAAATCTTGAAAACGAGGACTGATGACCATGTAGTTTGGTCCCTTTACTCTCCAAACCAACTATCCAACCGATTGCATTCACTGATCAAGATCAGACCAGCTGTGCCAATCTGTTTTCCGCTTACTCACCGGCACTCAAGCTAATAAATGATCAATGTAAACGTAAGACAAATAACGTCTAATTCCAACCTATGATAACAAAAGCAAATTAGCAGGTGGAAGAAATTGAGCGTGAACCAATTCGTAATCAATTCTTTTCAACTCTGTTCGAAAGAGTTGCAAACACCAAGTAAAAAACTGACTGCAACTTCAGCTCTAGGGCACAAGTGCGCAGCAGTAGGCAGTGTTGTGAAATGTGCTCACCAAATTTAGTTGTCTTTGATTGAACAGGGGCTGTTCCAAGTGGAAACGGGTACATCACACTTCCTTTGCTCGCACCCCGTGACCCAGCAATTCCTTCGTACGCAGTTCCGGTTGACCATCTTGCCTCCTGTACGCACTTTTGCAATCGGATTTGCATCAGCTGAAATGGGTACTAGCCGTTCTTCAGATAACAAATGCTGTACCTGACGAAAATACAACTGTCAGTACAACTGTGGGCTCTTTACTAGCCATGAAAGGAGGGAAAATGGAAATTAGAAGGTGTAAAATATTAATACACTCTATTACTAGATAGATATGAAGATTTACTTAACTTTATATAATTCATTTCCACAGGAATGATCTCAGTATTTACAACTGTTTCTAAATATTAAACGCCGGCCGGTGTGACTGAGAGGTTCTAGGCGCTACAGTCTGGAACCGCGCTGCCTCGGGCATGGATGTGTGTGATGTCCTTAGGTTAGTTAGGTTTAAGTAGTTCTAAGTTCTAGGGGACTGATGACCTCAGAAGTTAAGTCCCATAGTGCTCAGAGCCATTTGAACCATTTTTTAAATATTCAAGTATTACTTGATCCTGATAATTTTAGAAGACTCTTCACTTAGAGTACATACACTGATCAGTCAGAACATTATGACCACCAATCTACTATCGATATAAACCCGCCCAGGCAATAGCAGCGTCACCTGGCGAGAAGTGTCTGCTAGTCAGACACGGGCACACGGTGCATGTAGTATCAGTGAGCGTGCTGTTCGTGTGTAGAACGTGGAAGGCGCGCGATCTATCTTAGCATGGCCGAGGGCAGATTGTGATGGTCCGGAGGCTCGGTACGAGCGTTTCAAAAACTGCGCGACTTGTTGGGTGTTCGAGGATTGCTGTGGCGTCTTCAACGCATGGCGAAACCAAGGTTGATCCACGTCGAGAAATCGTGGGGTTGGACGGCCACACTCATTACGGATGTCGGACGTCGCAGACTGGGCAGACTGATAAAACAGACAGGAGGCGAACTGTGACTGATGTAACATCAGATTTTAATGCTGGGCAGAGTACAAATTTGCCTGAGCACACAGCGCACCGAGCACTCCCCACAGCTGACGACCCATGAATGTGCCAATGTTAACACCACGACATACCCAACTACGACTAAATGGGCACATGACCATCGGCTCTGGACGTCGGCGCACTGGCAGAGCATTGCATGATCTGATGAAGCCCGATACTTTCTTCATCACGCCGATGGGAGGGGTTGAATCCGTCGTCTTCCAGGGGAATGGCTCCTTGACACCTGTACTGCGGGACAGAGACAAGCTGGAGGCGGCTCCATTATGCTCTGGGGAACAATCTCATGGGCTTCCATGGATCCAGTGGAGCTCGTGCAAGACACTATGACGTCCAACGGGTATCGTACAGTGATTGCAGACCACATACACCTCTACATGGTGTTCATGTTTCCCAAAGGCAGTGGCGTTTTTCATCAAGATAATGGACCGTGCCGTTAAGCCAGGATTGTCATGGAGTGGTTCGAGGAAGACAGTGTCGAGTTAAAATTGCTATACCGCCCCCCAACTCACCAGATCTTAACGCGATCAAACACATCTGAGATGTGATTTAATGAGGCGCCAGACATCATCGCCCCCCTCACTCGAGTTCACGGGAATTAGGTGACTTGTGAGTTCAAATGTGGCGCCAACTCCCCAGCGGCCTACCGAGGCCTCACTGCTTCCATGACGTGCTGCGTCGCTGCTGTTATCCTGCCAAAGGTGGACATACCGGCTATTAGGTAGGTGTCCATAATGTTCTGGCTGAGCAGTGCAGACATAATATTCACAGTTAAAGTTTAGCATAAGACATGGAACACATAGCTGCCTCCTCTAAGGCGATGTTGTCGGCTTAACCATTGATCACTGATAGTTTGCCTTCCTCGCTCGGCTGTATATCGGCGTCTCAGTGCAGTGGTGCTGCGAAGCTGAAAGAGGCTGTGGCTTCACCAGAGCCTCCCATTCATCGTTGCAGTACGCAGTGACAAATTCTTATCTTTTGTTGCATCGATGCGAGGTGCCGATTTTTTACGTCACCACGATCTTTGAATGATACCATAATCCTCCCCCCCCCCACACCCCCCACCCCCCGAATCCTCCGCACCATCGCCAGGTAGGTTGGACGCACATGACAAAAGCGAAAGAGAGGAATGGATGCGGACGCAAATGAGAAGGCAGGAAAGGTAACGACTGCAGATGGCGCTTCCCTTCCTACGCCCCGACATCGAGCGTGAGAGCGACCGGGAATATCAGCCAAAAACCAGTTGCAGGATGCATGCCTACATCCAGAGACGCAGACGCCACGGTCGGATGAATATCAAAATGATCCGAAGCGGCGCGATGACTTTCGGGGGTCGTTGTGTGGACGGACGTCGATTCTGGCAGCTGGACGGGCCCCAGCAATGGCAGTGAGGGTGGCGATGGTGGGGCGTCGACCTCCATGGTCATCACTGTGAATGGTGTCTACCGTGACTATCGGATAGGCGAAAGTTACAGCTGGTGCAAACCTCAGCGACGTGCCGGAGCTGTGGACAAACATTCTGCAGCAGAATCTCTGACATACTCAGAAATGCACTGTTGCTAGTTTTGGTGGCCCCACTGGAGACCATAGAGCCTTCGATGATGTAACAAGGACGTCCAATGGTTTTTGCAGTGTCTCTTTTTCTTTCCGAAAACTTTGTTAAAGACTTCATCTTGCGGTCGAAACTTAATCGTACCTGACGGAATGAATTGTTTTCGAGGTGACCACAGAAGACACAACAGGGTACGGCGTCTACGACCGCGTCAATTCTACCGGAAATTGGCTGACATGAATTGTGTTCCATTGTGTGAGGCAATGACCTGTGGAAGATCTTCAACATAAAAAAACATACAAAGCCAGTATCGTACTTGCAGTAGTTATGGATGTCATGGGGACAACGAAAGGAAATTTACTATACGCGTCAATCACCAACAACTCTCTTGGGTTCCAGAAGGGACCTGTTAAATCTATATGAATGCGTTGCCACGGTCCAGATGGGCGTAACCACCCAAAAAAGCGTTGTGGTGGAGCTGACTGCTGACCCGCACAAACATTGCAACGAAGTATCATTTGCTCAATCTGAGCGTCCATTCCCTGCCAAGTACAATGACGTTTGGCGAATTGCTTCATTCGAACCATGCCCCAATGACCTTGGTGCAATAAAGACGAAACTTCCAGCTGGAGGGAGTGAGGAATCGCAACCGACGCGTCGTCATTCTCAGTAAGCAACAGCAGAACACTTAATCGCGCGAATAGCGCATAACAAGTAGCGACGCGCCACTGGGTGGTGAATTTCTTTCAAACTACATGGTCACCCTTGGTACACGTATTGAAAACAACCTGCAGAGCTGCATCAGAAGCAGAGAAAACTGAAGGAAAATTTTTGAAGACATCCCAAGAATCGATTTGAAAACACGATTCCTCAGACGAATCAAACGCTGTGTCACTAGTGAGCAGTAACTAAGGTAACAGGTCAGCGTTCGAATCTTGGGCACTGGGCCTGTACAGCAACTCATGCCCAGACATATCGCAGACCAATGTTGCAATTTTTGCGCTGCATGGGGTGGGACAGGCTTTGCAGGATTGAACAACACCATCAAAGGCTGGTGTTGTGCCAGCAAATAGAACTTCCGACCCTACAGATACGGGTGGAACTACGTAACACCATAGACAATGGCAAGTACCTCTTTTTCTTCCTGACTGTAGTTACACTACACTTTGCTCATAGTTTTCAGGGGAATAGCAATAGGTCCATCAGAGAACCAACTCTTATGCCTCACGCAAATCAATCGTTGAATAGTAACTGTCCTGTCCCCGTGTGTGCCACAATTTCTTTGGACTTGGAAGGGAAAAAGAATTCATGACAGTTTGTGGATTTACTGCTGCTTTAAAATCGGCACACAGGCGTAAACTGCCTGAAGGCTTCTTGAGAATGACTAAGGTTGATTACCACTGACTTGTGGAGACGGGTTGGATAACCCCATTGTTGTCCATCAGTGCATTATCAGAGCAACTTGTTCATGCATTGGATGGGGATAGGCCGTGCACGAAAGAATCGCGGCTGCACATTTTGCCTTTGACAGTAATGTGCACTTCAGTGTCCTTACCTCTACCTAAACTTTATTCAAACAATTCCTTGTACTTACTATACAAGTTACAAAAATTAGTCTGAAGCACTGTCTTGTATACACAGCTTGAAAAAAAAAAAAATCCACCCAAAAATTTTTTCACTGTTTCTAGAATTGAGAACATGAAACGAACACACTTTGTCACTTCACTAAAAGTTGCTGGTAAACTACACACGTCAAGGACTGGAATTTCTTGTTCATTGTGGACAGACGAAATAGAAGTAGGTTGCTGTCATTCGTCTCTTTATTAATCGGGGAAACAGAAGCAGCAGTGTCCACCTGTGACTTAATTATCTTTTGTTACACTCGTAACTGAACTACTAATGTCAGGAGAAGATTTCCGCTATACGGAGATGCGGGATTTGGCTTGTGTAGTTGTGAATGGCTTCGCCAAAACTGTGTGCACCTGTTGACATCGTAGTCGCGGCCGAATGATCGCACTGTGGAGGCTGTTTGCTGTGCCAGGGTTACAGCGCAGACACACTGCCTGAATGTGACCTTCCGTTTGGAAGGATAGCGTGTTGCATCATGATAAGAACAAGCTTTCTAGTCACGATTCGAAAAGCACTACGAACAAGACTTCCTCACAGAGTTTTTCAGCACACATCTTGTACGGGTCATTTTACACGACATACGGGTGTAAGACGTGTACATTGATATTGTCTATTGTCAGACCACAATTTATAAAACATGTTTAAATTCTATTAATAGGATTAAGTAGGAATAATTAATATTTGTCATGCTGGAAATAATTGTGGTAGCAGGGAATGTCTGCACCAAAGTATTGTTGGCAGGAGAGACCGCACATTGATATAATTTTTAAAAAAGCGGGAGAGACTGCGTATGGATACATTTTAAGAAAAGAGCTGGAAAGGCCGCGCATTGATACATTTTGTAATGGTAGCAGGGATTGTCGGCACCAAAAAGCATTGTTGGCAGGAGAGGCCGCACTTTAGCGTTCGTAGGATAGGAAGTCAGTAGTAAGCGAGATGTGAAGCGAGTCGGTTTGTTGTTGTTGTTGTGGTCTTCAGTCCTGAGACTGGTTTGATGCAGCTCTCCATGCTATTCTGTCCTGTGCAAGCTTCTTCATCTCCCAGTACCTACTGCAACCTACATCCTTCTGAATCTGCTTAGTGTATTCATCTCTTGGTCTCCCCCTACGATTTTTACCCTCCACGCTGCCCTCCAATACTAAATTGGTGATCCCTTGATGCCTCAGAACATGTCCTACCAACCGATCCCGTCTTCTAGTCAAGTTGTGCCACAAATTTCTCTTCTCCTCAATCCTATTCAGTACGTCCTCATTAGTTATGTGATCTACCCATCTAACCTTCAGCATTCTTCTGTAGCACCAAATTTCGAAGCTTCTATTCTCTTCTTGTCCAAACTATTTATCGTCCATGTTTCACTTCCATACATGGCTATACTCCATACATATACTTTCAGAAACGACTTCCTGACACTTAAATCTATACTCGATGTTAACAAATTTCTCTTCTTCACAAACGCTTTCCTTGCCATTGCCAGTCCACATTTGATATCCTCTCTACTTCGACCATCATCAGTTATTTTGCTCCCCAAATTGCAAAACTCCTTTTCTTCTTTAAGTGTCTCATTTCCTAATCTAATTCCCTCAGCATCACCCGACTTAATTCGACTACATCCCATTATCCTTGTTTTGCTTTTGTTGATGTTCATCTTATATCCTCCTTTCAAGACACTGTCCATTCCGTTCAACTGCTCATCTAAGTCCTTTGCTGTCTCTGACTGAATTACAATGTCATCGGCGAACCTCAAGATTTTTATTTCTTCTCCATGGATTTTAACTCCTACTCCGATTTTTTTTGTTTCCGTCACTGCTTGCTCAATATACAGATTGAATAACATCGGGGAGAGGCTATAACCCTGTCTCACTCCCTTCCCAACCACTGCTTCCCTTTCATGTCCCTCGACTCTTACAACTGCTATCTGGTTTCTGTACAAATTGTAAATAGCCTTTCGCTCCCTGTATTTTACTCCTGCCACCTTCAGGATTTGAAAGAGAGTATTCCAGTCGACATTGTCAAAAGCTTTCTCTAAGTCTACAAATGCTAGAAACGTAGGTTTGCATTTTCTTAATCTACACTCCTGGAAATTGAAATAAGAACACCGTGAATTCATTGTCCCAGGAAGGGGAAACTTTATTGACACATTCCTGGGGTCAGATACATCACATGATCACACTGACAGAACCACAGGCACATAGACACAGGCAACAGAGCATGCACAATGTCGGCACTAGTACAGTGTATATCCACCTTTCGCAGCAATGCAGGCTGCTATTCTCCCATGGAGACGATCGTAGAGATGCTGAATGTAGTCCTGTGGAACGGCTTGCCATGCCATTTCCACCTGGCGCCTCAGTTGGACCAGCGTTCGTGCTGGACGTGCAGACCGCGTGAGACGACGCTTCATCCAGTCCCAAACATGCTCAATGGGGGACAGATCCGGAGATCTTGCTGGCCAGGGTAGTTGACTTACACCTTCTAGAGCACGTTGGGTGGCATGGGATACATGCGGACGTGCATTGTCCTGTTGGAACAGCAAGTTCCCTTGCCGATCTAGGAATGGTAGAACGATGGGTTCGATGACGGTTTGGATGTACCGTGCACTATTCAGTGTCCCCTCGACGATCACCAGTGGTGTATGGCCAGTGTAGGAGATCGCTCCCCACACCATGATGCCGGGTGTTGGCCCTGTGTGCCTCGGTCGTATGCAGTCCTGATTGTGGCGCTCACCTGCACGGCGCCAAACACGAATACGACCATCATTGGCACCAAGGCAGAAGCGACTCTCATCGCTGAAGACGACACGTCTCCATTCGTCCCTCCATTCACGCCTGTCGCGACACCACTGGAGGCGGGCTGCCCGATGTTGGGGCGTGAGAGGAAGACGGCCTAACGGAGTGCGGGACCGTAGCCCAGCTTCATGGAGACGGTTGCGAATGGTCCTCGCCGATACCCCAGGAGCAACAGTGTCCCTAATTTGCTGGGAAGTGGCGGTGCGGTCCCCTACGGCACTGCGTAGGATCCTACGGTTTTGGCGTGCATCCGTGCGTCGCTGCGGTCCGGTCCCAGGCCGACGGGCACGTGCACCTTCCGCCGACCACTGGCGACAACATCGATGTACTGTGGAGACCTCACGCCCCACGTGTTGAGCAATTCGGCGGTACGTCCACCCGGCCTCCCGCATGCCCACTATACGCCCTCGCTCAAAGTCCGTCAACTGCACATACGGTTCACGTCCACGCTGTCGCGGCATGCTACCAGTGTTAAAGACTGCGATGGAGCTCCGTATGCCACGGCAAACTGGCTGACACTGACGGCGGCGGTGCACAAATGCTGCGCAGCTAGCGCCATTCGACGGCCAACACCGCGGTTCCTGGTGTGTCCGCTGTGCCGTGCGTGTGATCATTGCTTGTACAGCCCTCTCGCAGTGTCCGGAGCAAGTATGGTGGGTCTGACACACCGGTGTCAATGTGTTCTTTTTTCCATTTCCAGGAGTGTAGCTTCTAAAATAAGTCGTAGGGTCAGTATTGCCTCACATGTCCCCATATTTCTACGGAATCCAAACTGATCTTCCCCAAGGTCGGCTTCTACCAGTTTTTCCATTCGTCTGTAAAGAATTCGCGTTAGTATTTTGCAGCCGTGACTTATTAAACTGATAGTTCGATAATTTTCATATCTGTCAACGCCTGCTTTCTTTGGGATTGGAATTATTATATTCTTCTTGAAGTCTGAGGGTATTTCGCCTCTCTCATACATTTTGCTCACCAGATGGTAGAGTTTTGTCAGGACTGGCGAGTCGGTAGCAGGTCTGAAGCGAGAGGTTGAGAGGAGCGGTGTGCTTGCCAGCCATCAGCTATGATTTACAAGCGATTATAAACGGATGTACAGAGGCATCAACTATTATCATAAGAGGAACTAATATTATTGAATTATTTTTTTGAGAAACTCAAGACTACTGAAGGAATGTTTGCGCAACGCTAGTTGTAAGAATACTGTAAAAAGCAAGTCCAATTTGAACGTTTGTAAAATCATTTCATTCAGAATATAATTAATTTTTGCCAGCAATATTGCATTACTGATTGTAATCCATCCCAAAAACCATCAACGTAAAACTTTGCAAAATTTTATTATTGTCAAGAAAAAGCTTAACTATGAATTACGTTACTTCAGTGAAATTAATAACTTCAGTCAAATTAGTTAAAGAATAACGTCAGCTTTGTTATTAAAGAACAACGTCAGCTTTGGTAATAAATACAGCCACTTATTATGACAGCCCACCAGAAGCTAATAGAGTATAGTAAAACAGAGTAAGTATATTCATGTCGCAGTTCGATGTAGCAGTCAGATGGCTATCCAGTAACAGTAAAAAAGGTAAGGAACAGTTTTGGGTTATTGCAGATAACGACTGAGGGCCACGACGACGACACATTCTATGTTTCGTCGAAATAATCAGAAAATAACTTTTAATCAGCAGCATTTAAATTTGTATGCGAAGATTGAGAAAGAGAATTAATTTCAGAGGGAAGATTTCATTTGTTATTATTAATCAAGAGATAGAAATCTTAAGGGAAGGTTTCATAGGTTATTGTAGAAGGGAAGGTTGCGTAACGAAAGAGACATAGAGGAGACGGGAAGGTTTCACCGGGTAAAATGATGCAGTAAGTAGGGTACACTGGTGCAAGGAAAGGTATAAGGTATTTAGTTCCACACATCTTATAAGACAAAATATATGTATCGCATATTATTTTTATTAAATAAAACACTGAACAACATAGCTTACAGAAATAAAGTAGCAAAATATCACTTTAATTAACTATGAATAGTTTCAAAACGATATCCTGTCTGAACACTACCTTCTGAAATATTTTTGAAAGAACTGGTGGCAGAGAGATAGATATCACGTCTCCCACATCCTTTGTGTATTGGCATCACTATAGAGTGTTTTAATCTAGTAGGTAATACCCCAGTTTTCATATATGGTATAGTAAATAGCACAATAAGTTGCTGATTAGGTCACCATGTAATTCTAGCGCCCTGGCAGATACTCTGTCATGCCCAGGAGAGCATTCTGTCTTTTAGGGATCTGATAATTTTTATAATTTCATTACCGGTTGTGCATTTGAAGTGCAATGTCTTTGTTGGTGTATGTTGAGTAAGATAAGTATATCTATAATCTACTCAATTATTTTAGCACGAAACAGAAGAGTTATTCGATCTTCTGGGTGAGATATCTATACTTATCTTACTCAACATACACCAACAAAGGCATTGCACTTCAAATGCACAACCGGTAATGAAATTATAAAAATCATCAGATCTATACCTTCTGAGAGGGCTGGATGTTTTATGTTCCCATGTTCTTCATTACAGAAAGGAAAAATTTATTGAATTCAAAGTCTGCCCTTTTCAGATTGTTGTGGTCTATCCCATTTTCTATGAACTGCCTGTGCCTGTTTAGATTGTATGATTTCCATGTGGTTTTCGTTCTGTTGTTTGACCTTCTAATTTACCGTGCATAATACATATTTTGGCTATAATTTGTATTTTTGGTCTTCCTTATTACACAGTCTAAAGTTTACAATATCTCTTGTAATATATTTTACTGCTTTGTGTGCACTGTTCCTCTGTTCTAGGTAAAGTCCCCTTCTCTGGCACATTATATTCTTATCCCAGATGTTATTTAGTCTTTCCACATACTCACATTTGATTTAGTTTTGGTTTGTCTGGGGGGGGGGGGGAGTGGAGCTGGCTTCCAAGTGTATGGGAAACAGGTTAAAAAATGGACTAAAATTCTTATCCATAGTGTCTTCATGGTTGAATTTTTCCCATAATTCCTCTTGTAGACTACCGCTAAGCATATTGGTGGATTCATTGTTTATTATTCTAATGTGTCTAGCTTTGGTGAGTACATTAACTCCTTTCTGTTGCCACATTGAAGGATTGCTATTTGACCATCATGATCAGATGGGACATTTACTACAACCTGTATTTTTATATCATAATACTACATGGGGTCCACGAAAATAGTGTCAGTGGCATTCTTGCTGCAGTCAGCTACCCTTTCTGTGAATGAGATCACAGGGTGTAAGATAATGCAAGACACCAATGTTTCTAACCGTCTATGGATGGTATTGGTTGATACCAAATCAATGCTAAAATCCACATGACATAACCTTACTTGTGCTCTTGTAAGGTTTTATAAGGACAGTTTCTAGCTGAGCAAGGAACTTTGGAATATTTCTTACTGGTGCTCTATTGATAGTGCTAGCTTGACTGCACATCATTCAAAATCTTGTTCAGTACAGCCTTTGACCTAAGAGTATTGTGAATAAAACTTGCAACACCTCCTTTTCTTAAGATGGTTCTACAATATTTAGATCTAATTTTGTAATTTTCTAAATTTATCTGCTCAGTTTCTGCAGCTCGTAGGTGATACTCTGTTAACCTAAGTACATTAACATCTGTTTCCTGAAACCTGTTGTATCTTGAATTAAAGCAGTAACTCTTCCTTTTTATTTAACAGATTCCTTATATTCTGATGGAATAATTTTAATCAATGATGGTGATCAGAGTCCTTATTTCTACCACTTTTACACTGTGTGTTACTGTTTATTTTACCCTGAAAAAGATCCATGATGAATATCAGAAAGCGCTGAGATTAGGTGGCTGCTGTCTTGCTTGTATCATATCTAATGCTATTGGTGATACTGTTTGTAATAAGCTTTTTCCCCTGATCTATTTAAATGCAAGTCATAGCATGTGTGCTGCTGGTAGCTTATCGACACTGTCAACAATTCCATTGTGTGACCAGCACGGTTGCCACAAAACTCTGTTGATCTCCTCATCAAAATGTTTCACAGAATATTTCATCCATGGCTATCAAAACGCTGAAAGCATTGGTGTGTGTTCTTCTCACAGCAATGTTACAGGTATCTTTCTCAACTATATCGTTTTGGATGTAACCTAAACTATTTCCAGCACCACCAATTATTATTATTATATGGTCTTGTTTATTAAGTTCCTCTCGCAAGGAGCCTCTTTCACATGTAATATTACCAAGGCAACTGTGGTCTCGTATAGTTCCGCTTCGAGCGCCGAGCGGGAAGGTTATTGTTTATTTCACTTGCCGCACCCTCGCTTGTGTGGAGTTTTCCTCGTTAGTGTTGTTGTGTCTGCCGAGTGAGTCGTAGCGCCTCCGTTCCGCCTTACTGTCTCTCTGTGTTCGTCTACTTGCAGCGGCGTCGGCCGCTCCGCTATGACCAGCACGGTTTCCACGTGTGTTCCAAGAAAAGGTACTGTGAGCTTTACTTTCGATAAAACAACGCAACACTATTGGCTTGTCGATACAATTCATGTGAACTCTGATCAAATGGGTTTTGTATTAAAGCCGTCATTAGTGCAGCGTCGCAAATTGACGGTTGCTGATCTTGTTCCTTCCCCTCCCGCCGTCGGATCTACTTCTGCTTCGGAACACAATGAACATACACTCAGTTCTGATAATCGTGTCAGTGACTTTCCGCCTTTACTTCCGCGACATGTTCAGAATCCTATTGCCCCCAGGGTAGAACGTGTAACAGTGACAAACAAGAGACATCGCACTCAGGATGCTGATGGTGCCTTCTGCGCCAACCTCTTCCGCATCGATTGTGTACCCTGCTCAAAAATGTTCAAATGTGTGTGAAATCTTATGGGACTAAACTGTTAAGGTCTTCAGTCCCTAAGCTCAGACACTACTTAACCTAAATTATCCTAAGGACAAACACACACACCCATGCCCGAGGGAGGACTCGAACCTCCGTCGGGACCATGTCCCCTGCTTCTCTCGATGCTGCGACACCTCCCGTCCATGTTACGGTGAGTGGCGAAGAAGTTATCTCCACCATCCCTCGTGGTGGCGAAGTGGCTCCTTCTGAACTGCCTATATTTGTCCTCCGTTACACTCTGAGCAGATGCAATGTCCTCCTGCTCCTTCGTTTTCAGCCGCCGACCGTTTCCTGAATCTGTCGACTACAGTCTCGAGGAAAATAAAATTAGCGACATAGTATAACCTATTGCATTGGCAGTTCCACAGAATGCTTCAGCCTTAGTGACTGGAACTGTATTACATGACCCTAATTTTGAGGGGCACGAAGCTGTGCCTATGACCCCTCCCACACCTCCGTCTGCAGAGGCCTCCATGCCACGTATACAACCTGACCGTGCGTTGGCACGTAAGAAATCTAAGAAAAAAGGTTGTGATGACGGGGCTTTTGATCCCTGATGTCTGATTCCTCTGTGGATCTTGACTCTCAACTGTCTACCTAATTCTGCTCGGACGTTCCGTACAGTCCTGTACAGCTGTGATCGATTACTCAAGCCTACACGTTTTTTTCCTTACACGTTAATCGTGTGGAATCGGAACTGCGATTGGTTTCGCTGAATCAGTTCATTTATGATTCACGTGCGGACATAGTCTTCTTACAGGAGGTGTTATTTAGGGATTTCGTGTGATCCTTAAGGTAGCACCTGAATATTCTATGAGGACCGCCTTATTCTTTCGTGAAGGCATTCCTATCGCTGTGGTGGAAATGTAGGATTCTGGCAGGTGCATAGGTTGTCAACTTCTTAATCTTACCTTGGTTCATTTATATGCTCCTTCTGGCACTGTTCGCGCAGTGGATCGTTCGCGTTTTTGTAAAGAGGATAGTGTTTATTTGTTGCGTAAGAGTCCTCCGGGTATTCTGTTGGGTGGAGATTTTAACTGTGTGTTGCGTCCTGCAGATCAATCTCCAAATTTTAATTTCTGTCGTGCATTACATGAATTGGTCCCATCCTTACACCTGAAAGACGTCTGTCTGGATATGTAAATACCCGACGTTAGTTAAATTTACTCACTTTACTGCGACTTCTAGTAGTCAGATAGGTTTTACTCATCAGACTACCTGCGCGATTGCATTCTTAATGTTGAAGTCATCCCAGCTTCCTTTACGGATCACTTTGCTGTGACTGCAACTCTCAATGTAGAACGGCAACCAGTTAAATTGTTTCGCTCTCCGAGGATGTTAAACATCGCTCACCTTGAACCATCTCTCGATGACGTGATGCGAGCCGTGTGGGACCGTACTCTACGGTCCACTGGGAAGTACTCTTCTATCCTTGACTGGTGTACACAGCTGGCAAAACCGAGGCTGAGGCAAACTTTGATGCTTTTTTGTGCTGCCAAAGCGCGAGACTTTCGGAGAACTTACGAATATTACTATTCCGTGCTGCGGATCACGCCCCTCTTCGAACAGCGGATGTTAGGCTTGTAAAGGCAAAATTGTTGACCTTGAAAAGAATACAAATGGAAGGGTTGAAAATGCTATCCAAACCACGATCAATGGTGACGAAAGAACTGACTTCCTTATATCATTTGCTTCGGCATCACACCCGTCGCCGACGCGGTTGTGTACATTCTCTCACTACAAATAATGGACGTATCATATCCAAGCAAGCTGACGTAGTGCGTGCCTTACACCAATACTATGTAGACATCTACGACGTCAATGAGTCCAGTTGTGTTCAGTGCAACCCATTTCGATTCACTAGCCAGCATCTTGGATACGACAATTGCACCTGAGCATAATGAAACGCTATTAGCTGCATTTCAGCATGAGGAAGTTTACAAACTTATTGTGGGATCGCCTTTTCGAAAGTCTCCGAGTCTGGACGGACTTCTCAAGGAATTTTACGTGCGCTTTTGGCCTCTGTTGGGTGCTACCTTTACGACTCTTTTGAACGATGTGCTACAGGGTAGAGTGGTGCCGACCTCGTTCAAAGTGGGAAAAATTGTTTTAATACCGAAACGCCCTGGACCAGCTTCTCCTGATAGCTTTCGCCCAATTACTTTGTTAAACTTTGATTATAAAACTGTGGCGAGGACAGTTAATAGTAGGATGTCGGCTCTTATGGAGATGATTGTCGCCAACATCAAAGCTGCGTCCCTGGTCGTACCGTTCTTACTCCTGCAGTCGAGTATCGTGACGTGGTCTCGGTTGCTGCTGTCACGTACGTCCCTTGTGTCCTTGCTTTCCTAGACTTTGATAAGGCATTTGATCGTGTTAACCACGACTTTTTGCTTCGGATTCTGGAGGCAGTTGGTTTTACTGTTGACACGCGGCGAGTCTCTCAAATCTATTTACAGGTATTTCAGCTTCGGTGGTTGTTAATGGCCAACTGACGTCCCTGATAAATATCCATTGGGGAGTGCCTTAAGGAAGCCCGCTGTCAATGACTTTGTTTGTGTTTTCTCTGGAGCCCCTACTTCGGATGCTAGCATCCCAACTGAAAGGTTGGACGCTTTCCGGAGGGACTATAGCTGTTCGTGCATACGCGGATGACGTGATGGTTCTACTCCGCAATTCTGCGGAGATACCTCAACTGAAGGGTGTAACCGGAGATTATTGTCGGAGTTCAGGTGCTCTACTTAATGAAGGTAAATGTAGGCTTCTTACTTTGCGGGACTTTGATGACGCCTTTGTTCCATGGGCTACTGCGGTGGATCGGCATACGTCTCTCGGTATCATCATTGATCGTTACGAAAAAAATACACGGACCGATACTAGAGCATGAAAGACGTTCTCTTACTTTGCTCCAGAAAGTCCGAATACTGGTTACATATGTCTTATTCAAAGCTTATTGCGTGACCCAAGTTTATCAGCTTCCCTCGATGATGGCGAAGAAACTACAGCAACTGTCTGGTCGTTTCTTATGGAACAGCCATATCTTTTGCTTATGGTGTGAAGTAGTCACGAAGCCTCATTTTTTTTGGAGAATTGGGCCTGTCTGACATATGAAGGAAGACGCAGATGCTATATGTGCGACGTACTGTTTTGATAACTCAAGAACTCACACAGCCGGCCGCTGTGGCCGAGCGGTTCAAGGCGCTTCAGTCCGGAACCGCGCGACTGCTACGGTCACAGGTTCGAATCCTTCCTCGGGCATGGATGTGTGTGACGTCCTTTGCTTAGTTAGGTGTAATTAGTTCTAAGTGTAGGAGGCTGATGACCTCAGATGTTAAGTCCCATAGTGCTTAGAGCCATTTGAACCAAACTAACACATTCACGTCTCGTTTATTTCTCTGTGTCCGTCCTGCTAGTCTTGAACCCCCTGTTGATGTTGCTCGCATAAATTATAAGTTAAAACACCCACGTGACTTCTATCTTGCGGTGAGCTATTTAGTGGATGACACGTCCTCACCATGAAATTCCTATAGACTTGTTGTAAAGCAGTGCCTTGTCCGAATCTCGTTGAAAGAGGATCGCCGCAAACAAATTGGGCAACAGTTTGGTGCAGTATCGGTCTTCCGATTTTGCCGGTCGCGTCTCGTCCCCTTGGTATAAGGTAGCCAGTAACTTCATTCCAACGAACGAGCGACTTCTCCGTATTGGTCTTAGCGACACAAATTTATGTAGTCGTTGTACGTCTACAGATAGGATTCGACATCGCTTTACTTGTGGAGGCCATATGACAAATTGGACTTGGATTAGGACGCAATTGGCCTTCCTTACTCGATCTTCGGAGACTTTATATACTACGGACATCATATTGCTACCAGATTCTTCCTTCTTTCCACGGTCGAAAGCCCATACCGTCATGTGGTTACTGGGGCACTTCGTTCATTATGTTGTAGAAGGCGAAGATCACATGAACTTCATGCAGTACATGATCACTGCCAATTGGACATGCTTCCGAATGCCTCGAGATCGAGACCTCTTCGCCATGTCGAATCTTGTTTTCCGTCGGCAAGGTGTTAGCTATTTCATTTTTCCGATGACAGGTGTTTTCCTTGTTATGTATGTTTCCCATCTGATTTGTTTCGACTTGTTCACTTCTAGTTTACCTGCTCGTTTTGTTTAGTGTTTTGCTTCTGTGTCGCTCCAGTTCTAATTGTAAAATCTGGATAGATGAAGTGTATATACTCACGAGCATATATACTCCTTGAAATCATATGGGAATGTTTTTTAGTTTGCTATTTAGAACATAATCTGATTCGTTGGTCTTTCTCCTTTTATATTCTAATATAACAACTAATATATATAATAAATAAAAATTCAACAAAAATTAAAAAATCTAACACACTAAAAAAATTGTTTGTATACATCATGAGAGCTTGGTGGTGGTTTTTCGGCTATGTTCTCGGTTTTTTTCCCCTTCTCCTTCTATTAGTATTTTGTTATCCTAATTTTTTTCTCCCATTTGCAGCTTATATTACATGATGATTGGACTATGGTCTACTGAAGTTACATGATAGTGCCAAGTCACTCTGATAATAAAAGTAAAAAGAAAAAAAAGGGTAGTG
This sequence comes from Schistocerca serialis cubense, assembly GCF_023864345.2. Classification (NCBI taxonomy): domain Eukaryota; kingdom Metazoa; phylum Arthropoda; class Insecta; order Orthoptera; family Acrididae; genus Schistocerca; species Schistocerca serialis. Next base: position 625,866,380 of record NC_064642.1, on the reverse strand, counting down.
TCTTTGATTAGTAGTCAAAATGTCCTCGGTCCTGGGTTCGAAACCTGCCGCTGTTTAAATTTTGATTAATAATCAGCATTGGCGGTGGAAGACTTCTGGCATAATAAGGCGCCCTCTTTCTGCCAACGGCCTTGTCAAAGGGGATGGAGGAGTCGACAGAGGTTCAGGGCAATATCTTGTCCTTGGGGTGGGAAACTGCCCCTAAAAGCGGAAGAATCAACAATGATCAACAACATGAGGATGCAAAAGGCAATGGAAACCACTGCATTAAAGACATTTAATGTGTATCCACAGGTCATGTGGCCTGTAATTGAAAAGTGTCATGATGATCTCTCCATTGGCAAAAGATTCCGGAATAATCCCCCATTCGGATCTCCATGAGCGGACTGCCAAGGGGGAGGTGACCACGAGAAAAAGATTGAATAATCGACTAGAGGATAACGTTCTACGAGCTGGGGCGTGGAATGTAAGAAGCTTGAACGTGGTACAGAATCTAGAAAATGGAAATCTAGAAAAGGAAAATACAAAGGCTCAATGTAGATATTCACATGGTTCCATGTTCGATTCCCAGCTGAACTGGGGATTTTCTCTACCCGGGAACTGGGTGTTTGTGTTGTCCCCATCATTTCGCCATCATTATCATTCGTGACAGTGACTAGATTCGGCTGAGTAAATATTGGACTGTGTAAAAATTGAGACTTTGTACGGGTGCAGATGACCGCGTAGTTGAGCGCCCCACGAACCAATCATCACCATCATCATCAATGTAGATACAGTAGGAGTCAGTGAAGTGAAATGGAAACAAGACAAGGATTTCTGGTCAGGTGAGTACAGGGTAATATCAACAGCAAAAAATAGTATAACAGGAGTAGGATTTGTTACGAATAGGAAGGTACGGCAGAGAGTGTGTTACTGTAAACATTTCAGTGATATGGTTGTTCTTATCAGAATCAACAGCAAACTAACACCTACAAGCCAACGACCCAAGCTGAAGATGAACAGACAGAGAATGTACATGAGGATATTGAAAGGGTAATACAGTATATAAAGGGAGATGAAAATTTAATAGTCATGCGTGACTAGAATGCAGTTGTGGGGGAAGGGGTAGAAGAAAAGGTTTCAGGAAAATATGGGCTTGGAACAATGAATGAGAAAGGAGAAAGACTAATTGAATTCTGTAATAAATTTCAGCTAGTAATAGCGAATATTCTGTTCAAAAATCACAAGAGGAGGAGGTATACTCGGAAAAGGCCGGTTGATACCGGAAGATTTCAGTTAGATTACATCATGGTCAGACAGAGATCCCGAAATCATATACTAGATTGTAAGGCGTACCCAGGAGCAGGTATAGACTCAGATCACAATGCAGTAGTGATGAAGAGTAGGCTGGCTCTGAGCACTATGGGACTTAACTTCTGAGATCATCAGTCCCCTGGAACTTAGAACTACTTAAACCTAACTGACCTATGGACATCACACGCATCCATGCCCGAGGCAGGATTCGAAGCTGCGACCGTAGCGGTCGCGCGGTTCCAGACTGTAGCGCCTAGAACCGCTCGGTCATCCCGGCTAGCGATGACGAAGAGTAGGTTAAAGTTTAAGAGATTAGTCAGGAAGAATCAATATGCAAAGAAGTGGGATAAAGAACTACTATGGAATAATGAGGTATGCTCGAAGTTCTCTAAGGCTGAAGATACAGCAATAAAGAATAGCCCAGAAGGCAGTACAGTTGAAGACGAGTGGACATTTCCAAAAAGGGAAATATCAAAAATTGGACAGAAAAACGTAGGTACGAAGAATGTAACTGCGAAGAAACTATGGGTAACAGAAGAGATAATTCAGTTGATCGATGAAAGAAGTAAGTAAAAAATGTTGAGGGAAATTCAGGAATACATAAATATAAGTCGCTGAGAAATGACATAAATAAGAAGTGCAGGGAAGCTTAGACAAAATGGCTGCATGAAAAATATGAAGAAATCAAAAAAGAAGTGATTGTCCGAAGGAATGACTCAGCATATAGGAAAGTCAGAACAACGTTCAGTGGAATTAAAAGGTGGGAACATTAAGCATGTAACGGGAATTCCACTGCCGAGGAGAGAGCAGATAAGTGGAAAGAGTACACTGAAGGCCTCTATGATGGGGAAGATTTGTCTGATGTGATAGAAGAAGAAACAGGAGTCGATTTAGAAGAGATGGGGGATCCAGTATTAAACGAAAATTTACGAGAGCTTTGGAGGACTTAAGATCAAATTAGCCAGAAGGGGTAGATAATATTTCATTGGTATTTTCAAAATCATTGTGGAAGTGGCAACAAAAGGATTATTCACATTGGTGTTTAGAATGTATGAGTCAGGCAACGTACCGTCTGACTTTAGGAAAAATATCATCCACACAATTCCGAAGGCTACAAGAACCAACAAGAAGGAGAAATATCACGCAATCGGCTTAACAACTCATGCATCCAAGTCGCTAACAAGGATAATATACAGAAGAATGGAAAAGATAGCTAATGATGTGTTAGGTGAAGATCCGTTTGGCTTTAGGAAAGGTAAAGGCACCGGAGACGCAATTTAAGTTGATAATGGAAGAAAAACTAAAGAAAAATCAAGACATGTTCATAGTATTTGTTGACCTGGAAAAAGTGTTTGACAATGTAAAATGGTGCAAGATGTTCGAAATTCTGAGCAAAATAGGGGTAAGCTATAGGGAGAGGCGGGTAATATACAATGTGCACAAGATCCAAGAGGGAATAATAAGAGTGGACGAACAAGAACGAAGTGCTCAGATTAAAAAGGGTGTGAGACAGGGATATAGTCTTTCGCCGCTGCTGTTCAATCTTTACGTCGAAGAAGCAATGATGGAAATAAAAGAAAGGTTCAGGAGTGGAATTAAAACTAAAGGTGAAAGGATATCACTGATATGATTCACTGATGACATTGCTATCCTGAATGAAAGTGGAGAAAAATTGCATGATCTGCTGAATGGAACGAACAGTCTAATGAGTACAGAATATGGACTGAGAGTAAATCAAAGAAAGACGAAAGTAATGAGAAGTAGCAGAAATGAGAACAGCGAGAAACTTAATATCAGGGTTGATGGTCTCGAGGTAGATGAAGTTACGGAATTCTACTACCTAGGAAGCAAAATAGCCAATGACAGATGGAGCAAGGAGGACATCAAAAGCAGACTAGCACTGACAAAAAGGGCGTTCCTGCCCAAGAAAAATCTGCTAGTATCAAACATAGGCCTTAATTTGAAGAAGAAAGTTCTGAGAATGTACACTTGGAGCACAGGACTGTATGGTAATGAAACATGGATTGTGGGAAAACCGGAGCAGAAGAGAATGGAAGCTATTGACGAGTGTTCAAAATTAGGTGGACTAATAAGGTAAGGAATGAGGAGATTCTGCACAGAATCGGAGAGGAAAGGAAGATGTGGAAAACACTGACAAGGAGAAGAGACAGTATGATAGGACATATGTTACGACATCAGGGAATGACTTCCATGGTACTAGATGGATCTGTAGAAGATAAAAACTGTAGAGGAAGACAGAGGTTGGAATACATCCAGCAAATAATAGAGAACATAGGTCGCAAGTGCTACTATGGTATGAAGAGGTTGGCACAGGAGAGGAATTCGTGGCAGACTGCAAGCAAATAATAGAGAACATAGGTCGCAAGTGCTACTATGGTATGAAGAGGTTGGCACAGGAGAGGAATTCGTGGCAGACTGCATTAAACCACTCAGAAGCCAATCTAATACCAACACTGAACCTTTCTTCTTCCAATTCATACCACCATCCAACCATTAACCCCTGCCTCCCACCTAATCGCCCTCTAGTCCGCTCCCTGAAATTCCATACCTCCAATTTGGCCTCACCATCCTTCCCCAGGCCCCTTCCATAGAACGCTAATCTTTTGGCAGAAGATAAGACAGCCACACATAACTGAAAACGTATCCACTCCTAACTATCCTCCATACAAACATAAACTGCCCCACTGTTGTGATAAGTTGCAGTGACTACCTTACAGAAGCTTTCTGTGAACTGTCTCACCCCTCCACCTACAAGCTCGACCAGAGTGATCCAATCTCAGAAGTTCAACATAACTTTGTATCCCTACAGAAATCCATAGACCCTTCCCACAACCTCTCACTGAGTCCATATCCCTCCTCACTCCAACAACACCCTGCACACACACACTTTCTACCTATTCTCAAAAATCCATAATCCCAATGATCCTACATGATCCATTGTAGCTGCCTACTATGCTCCCACTGAAAGAATTTCCGCTCTTATTTATCAACATCTCCAACCAGTTGCCCAAAACCTAGCCTTCCACATCAAAGACACTAACCACTTCCTTCTCTGACTTTCCATCATCCATACCCACCTCTTTACTTGCCAGATCCCTACTCGTCACTGTTGATGTCACTTTCCATTCACTAACAAACATCATGCCCATGGTCTTGCCAATACCAACTACCTCTCTCAACTTCATTCACACTCCAAACCCACTACCTCATTCCTTATACATTTTACTAATCTGCAGCTACTTTTCCTTTGAAGGGAAGGTTTACAAACAAATCTACAGCATAGCCATGGGCATCTGCATGACACCCTCCTATGCCAGCCTGTTTATTGTCTTCTAAAGGTAACAATTCACAACGCCTAGCCTGGTTGAAAATCACTGATGATATCTTCATGATCTGAACTCAGGGCCAAGACACCTTATTCACCCTCCTTCACAACCCCAACGCCTTTATTCCGCCTTTATTCCTATCCGCTTCACCTGGTTCTCCTCTATCCAATGTGTGATCTTCCTGGACATTGACCTCCATCTATTTGATGGGTCTTTCCACTTAACTATCTACGTTAAACCCACTAACAACCAATAACTGCATTTTGACAACTACCATCCCTTCCACACCAAAAAATCTCTTCCACATAGCCTAGCCACTTGTGGAAGACATATCTGTGGTGACAGGAACTCCCTTGCTCAGTATTCTGAAGGCCTCACAAAGGCCTTCACATAGAGGCATTACCCCTCTATGCCTAGTCCAGAAACATTTTCTGTGACATATCCTCATGTACCCTCAATCCTTCCACACCATATACCAAAAATAATCAGTGATGAAGGAGCGCCCCCTTCTCACTCGTTACTGCCCTGGATTGGAACAGCTGAACCTTGATTATCTCTAATCCTGCAGTGAAATGAGGGATATCCTACCCCAGGTCCTTCCTACCCCTCCCAAAGTTGTGTCAAATCACCCATCTAACCTATACAGCATCTTAGTCCACCCACTCAGCTCCTCCTACTTCAGTCCTGTCACAATCTTACCTGTGAATGCAGCCATGTCATACCAACTCTGCTGATAACACTGCACAGCCTTTTGTGTTAATACAAAACCTACTATCTGTGCACCAGGATGAATGGTCACCAAGGCATGAACAGAGCTAATAAAACCAAAACCGTCCTTATAATGGGCAGCATTCAGTCATGGGACAGGCATTGCGCAATTATTACAGGTATCACGAAGTTGACCGTCTCATGGCGCAACTTGCATACGGGCACAACATCCTCACTGAAGTGGCTTCTTCACTTCCTGAGCCATCTGGAGCCTTCCCTCCACCACCATCTTCTCTGCACTGTACAGATGGGAGTTATCCTTGCAACACACCCTCTCTCCCATGATCATCCTGGTCTCAATCTCAGGTAACCAACTGCTCTCCACCCTCCACCCAACAACCCAACAGTTTCCCCTTCCTCCATTCTGTCACCCCTTCCCAGTTCACATTCTCACATCACCTTCAGCCCGAGCCACTTCCACCGGTCTCTACCTGCTACCCCTCCCTTCTACATTCCTAGCTACCAAACTGGCTATCTCCCTCTGAGCCACTAGCCATCCACCCCCAGTTCGTTTCTATGCCTCCTGCCTCCCTCTCCCCCTACCTGCCCTCCTGACACTAGCGCCACCACAAGCAACTCAAAAAAAAAAAAAAAAAAAAAAAAAGGCAGTTGGCACTGTTAGTTTAGCTTGCACCATACAGGAGCATAGGGTGTATGTGTGTGTTATTTTATTTTGCTCTAGCTTGACGAAGGATAACTCCAAAAGCTAGCAAGTTTTCTTTCATTTGTGTGTGCCTAAAGACAACTCAAAGCTTCTGCTTTTCAGTGAATGGTCTCCTTTAATCGTTAAGTTTTTAGATTCTACATGGAATTTTCTACAGCATTTATGAGTCCAGCGTTAGGCTTAATGATGTCAGTAACTTGATAATTTTTACCCAGTGATACCTGTAATAATTGCGCAATGCCTGCCCCATGACTGAATGCTGCCCATTATAAGGACGGTTTTGGTTTTATTAACTCTGTTCATGCCTTGCACTTTGTTGACAAATTTATCACGTTGAATCAGATCTTTTTGAATAAAAAAAAAATGGTTCAAATGGCTCTGAGCACTATGGGACTCAACTGCTGTGGTCATAAGTCCCCTAGAACTTAGAACTACTTAAACCTAACTAACCTAAAGACATCACACACATCCATGCCCGAGGCAGGATTCGAACCTGCGGCCGTAGCGGTCGCGCAGTTCCAGACTGTAGCGCCTTTAACCGCTCGGTCACTCCGGCCGGCCTTTTTGAATAATCTGTAATCTTCGTAACAGTCCCTCTCAGTACCAAATTTTTCATGATTTGGTTTCTGAAGGTGATAATTACATTTAGAGCATTTTGCAAGACTGTTGTTCACCTTTTCACAATATATGTCACTATTTATAGTACAACTAGACACAAAAATCTAAAAGGAATGAGGGATATTGAAACTGTTATTTTTTTCAGTGTGAATGCAAACGTAAGTGTGTCTGTCCTGCTCTACTTAAGTGCAAGCCATGGAGTGTGTGATGATGCCAGGTTATTGGCATTGTGCCAAACATTTTAATGTAAGACCGGTCTGGTTGGCACTCATCTCATCGACACATTTCACAGAATGACTCATCCATGAAATGGTGTGGATGTAGATTGTTAAATGTTACTTTCCTATGATTGCAATTTCTTTTTAATTTGCGATGTCTATAATGTATGTACAGCATGCTAGAAGCCAAAAATAAATTAATAAAAAACGAGTAATAACATCTTTGCTTTCATACTCTCTGACTAAGCACCACGAATTCAACAATGCTTTAAGCGCCAATGAAAACAAGAGAAAAATGGAAGCAGTCAATGAGACGATAGTTCGTTACGTAATGGAGGTGTAGGATTAATGTGTTGTAGGGTACCGGTATTCCATTACTATCACGTAAGTAGCATTGTATATTTTTATTTGTTTCCTCAAAGTGCGTATCGAAATTGTTCTTTTATTTAAATGCTATGCAGGGTCATTACAAAATGCATACGACTCGCAACGAATGTGTTTCGAAGTGCGCTTTGATTACAAGTAAATGCATGTACAAAGTTGTCTTATGTGTTAGTCTCTGCTGTAAGATGTCATGTTTGCCGGTATAAAGTTTACTGCATTGATACCCCCTCAAATGATTTAATTTTGAAGGCTTGCTTCGTATGTTTCCAAGCGAAAGGATACCGGTGCTGTAATTTACAGTTTTGTTGACAACAGACGTTATTCTGCTCATGTGTAATAGTACTCTCGCCCTCTCCCGCAGTCTTTGTTTACAGGTGATAGACTGGTCTGTGATAGCTCTTGGAGGTAATTGTAAAAGATAGTTTCAACATTAGTTGGTGAATTTAACGAATGGGGTCAACAGAAGCGTCCGATCTTACCCGTCGGCTTTGACCCGTGACGTAAGCGTGTTGTGTGTGACGTCATTACGGCGCGGAGTTTGATTTGCGATTGTGGCGTGTTTGTAGATGTCTTGTTTTTGTTTGTCGTGCTCTCTGGTGGTGTGTTCATGGTTTTCGTTTGTTTCGTGTGGTGGGGTCAGTTTTCTGTTGCTCAGGTGTTGGATTTGAAGCGAGTTTTTTTTTGGAATGCGGCCACGGCAGCGGCCGCCTATGATTCGAAAATATTGATTTGACACTAATGAACATGTATACGTAATATGAAGCAATTTGATGAACATATTGATCTGTAGCGTAGCCCACTTGAGGTTAGGTTGGGAGTTTTGTTTTTTGGAATGCGGCCGCGGCAGCGGCCGCCTATGATTCGAAAATATTGATTTGACACTAATGAACATGTATACGTAATATGAAGCAATTTGATGAACATATTGATCTGTAGCGTAGCCCACTTGAGGTTAGGTTGGGAGTTTTTTTTTGGAATGCGGCCGCGGCAGCGGCCGCCTATGATTCGAAAATATTGATTTGACACTAATGAAGCCTGTGGGGGGATGGGGGGGGCACTGCAGACTCCCCCCACCGCATAACGACACATGATGATCAAATTTTGAAAAAAAATGAAAAATTTTTTCCGTACCTGCTAAACTGCATAAGTGCCGATGTATGTAGGTGTAAGGGAAGCTTTCGTTTCTTAGTTTTCTATTGGGGGATGTGATCGGTAGGTTCTGTTGAGCTATATAGGTTAAGGGAAGTGTCCGATTATGGATAGGAATGTGTTTTTTGGTATTTGGTCAGTTTTGTGATGTTGATTTATTTCGTTGTTTTGCGTGGTTTTGAATGGCGGTCGGTGGCTACATTTCTGTATATTTAGTTTCTCCGCACCCAAAAACCCCTAATTTCCCACGCTTGTCCCGTCACAGTCATTAGGCTTTTTGTGAAACTTGTGTATTTCAGTGTTTACAATACGTATGCGATGTTTTTATATCCGCCATATTGGAATTGTTTATAGTCGTTTCCGCGGTATTTGTGACGTCATGGGTCAAAGCCGACGGGTAAGATCGGACGCTTCTGTATTTCCAACGAATGTGAGCAGGAACTTATAAAACCAGATCCTCCTGTCTGTAATCCAAGGTTCACATTTGCTCCGTTTCATTAGCGTTATTCATGACGACGAAATGCAAACGTTGCTTTGTGATTGCCTGGGTCAGCCATTTATATTCCGTAGTACCCAAGACCACAGAATATGTGTCCTGGCACCGAATATATATGTGGTAGAACCAGGGTTTCTTAGATGGTGCTGATAGAACCCGTTGTTGCTAATTTTGTTCCACATTTAGTGCTCTTCTTTATGATTATCAACAATGTCAGTAAATTGAGAAACGGCGTCTTACAATGTGCCCTACATCAGCTATGAAAAAGTACCAGAGAATATGACGTTACTTTGTAGTAATTTCTCCCTACAGTTTTGGAATACAGCTACTGTGCCGCAATTGAAATTGTTTTTCATATAGAACAGCACCAAGTTAGGTTTGGTAGTTACGTTTATGTCGCATGTAATGCAATAAGTTTTCTTTTTTCCCCCTCAAGGAGAAATGTTATGTTCTATTTGCGTCTTCTTGCGAATTCTAACCACGAAATTTGTTGCTACGAAAATCTAATCAGAAAAAAATTGGTAAGGTTATTAAATTAGGCAAAACTCTAACTTGAATTTCACCTATCTTGAGAGATTGGTTGTTGCAGTAGTTGGCCGGCAGCAGGGGAGAACATTGTTTTTCCCGTGTATTGTCATTATACAGTACCGGTAACTTGCGTGTTAGCTCCCATACATGCATCACAACTTCAATGGATAAGCGAAAACTCCGCAGTAGTCTGATGAACACAGTTGACCTGTAAGCTATGTTAAAGTTATTGATTCCACATGAAGCTACTTCTTGTATTGCGAAGATTGCAAATTCGTTTTTTAAAAAAAATATTACATGTTTACAAAAGCTGATTGTATTACAAGCTGTCACAAAAACATTTCCTGATTCAAACACGACGGGGTCCTATGTGACATTTAGTTCTGTATTTAAATATGTCGTTAGCTACTTTTGCCCATGCGCAAATGCTTACGTCGCCGGTTAATAGTTCCATAGAACACCATATCCAGCAGGTGGGCAATGAGAACACATATTCTTATAATTCGTGACAGCTGCCAGAGTGATGTTACCAGATGGTAAAAATGTAGACAGTAAGTTTTGTTTTTAATTGTTTGCATTCAGTGCGACTGCTTTCGTGATGGTTTATGCAGTATCGTATATGATTCTGTAAAGAAAAAAAAATTCCCATGCCGGGAATCGAACCCGGGCCTGCTGGGTGAAAGCCAGCTATCCTAGCCACTAGACCACATGGGAGGATGCTACTTAGGTCATGTAGTTGCTGTGAAGTATATTGTCATTCATGTAGATTTTCAGAGTTTTAAAGTTTTGGGGTTCATGAAATGGATGATAATTTCGCCCATACTTTCTGCAACATCAGAGCAATTTTATCATTGTGTACTACACGGCTGTAGCGTTCTTTGCTCAAAGTAACATATCTTTGTTGTTTCACGTTTTCAGTGCCCTAACATAAGGATTCATTTTATTAACCAAAGTATGTGGAAACGAAAAGATTCGCCCGATAATGGTTGCATGTTTAACTGTTAACTTAGCTGCACACTACTTAAGTGTCTAATCGAGGCACAAACCAAGTCGTTAAAAGTTACGTAGGTAGTGGACAACAGATGTAGAAGTAACTTAAGTTTTGACTGAAGGAAGTTTTGCTGTTCACATTGTTTATAAATGGTCTCACAAGACACTATTAACAGTAACCTTAAGCTTTTCGCAGATGGGTGCAGTTCTCTATATAATATCGACGTGATGTGTGAAAAAAGCTGCACAGATATTCAGTCAAGTCTTGGTGCAAAGATTGGCAAATTGTTCTAAACGTGTAAAAATGTTAAATTGTGCACTTCACAAACCGAAAATATGTGTAATCCTAAGATTACAATATCATACAAATACCTGGGTGTAGAGCTTATGAAAGGGATAGTTGCTACTCACCATATAACAAAGCTGCAGATAGGCACAACAAAAAAGAAAGGCACAAAATTAGCTTTCGGCCAACAAGGCCTTTGTCAAAAACAGATCTCACACACAGACACACACACGACCACAGTCTCTGGCAGCTGAAGCCATAGTACCATTCTTACATTCCATCCTGGGTTTTCAATTGTTTGATTTTTGGTTGTGACACTTTATAGGGATATGAAAAAGGGATAACCTGATAGGCTCAGTCATAGGTAAAGCTGCTTGGCAGATTTCATTTTATTTGTAGAGTACTATGGAAAATAGTTAGTCTGAGACTTCTGTGACCCATCCTAGAATATTGCTGAAGTGAGTGGGGCTTGTGCCAAATAGGACTAACAGGAGACATTGAATGTATACAGAGAAGGCCTGCACAGATGTCACAGGTTTGTCTGGCCCACTGGCAGATTCCTGAAGATACTGCAGCCCTCTACATATTGCTCCGTGAGGACAAGATTAGATTAATTAAGTGCATACAGACACATTTAAACAGTCATTCTTCTCATGCTCCATATGTGAATGGAATGGAAAAACCTAATAGCTGGTGGGTCACTCCAAATGAAGTGGTCCAATAAAAATTAAGATGATTGCTTACCCTATAATTGAGAAATTCAAAAACAGCTTTTTTTTTTAAAAAAAAAATTACATTTCACCTTTACTGAATGGCAGCCATTTTCGTTTTTAAGCATGCGATGATGTTTCAGTTTAGAGACGTTGGCAAAAATACGAATATCTCTGCACTGGATTAAGTTACAACATTGCAACTGACATGATTGTTTTTAGAAAAGTAGAAAAGTGTCCTCTACAACATCGTATATTACACAAAATACCCCACATTCAGAAATAACCAGTCAAAATGACCAGAGTTTGGTATCCAAATTTTGAGAAATCCACTTTTTAGGCCCAAAAATAACAAATAAGCAGTGATTTATGGCAACATATCAGCCATGGAGAGAAGATATTTGCGGATGACAGCAACATAGTAATCACCAGTAAGACACAAGCACAAATGTTGGAAAATTCCACTGAAGTGCTGAGGGACGCTCACAAATGGTCTCAGGAAAACAAAGTTACTCTCAACGTAAAGAAAACAAATACAATATGCTTTAGAATGAACAGAAAACAGAGTCCATTAAATTTAAAACTAGATAACATCTCCATAGATGATGTACCCACAACAAAATTGTTAGGGTTGCACATTGACAGCCAAATGAAGTGGAATGAACATGCTAGGAAACACTCAAAAAAGATATCCACAACACGTTATGCACTTAGAGTCCTTGTATCCGCTTGCAGTAGTGAATGTTTGAGAACTGTATGCTTCAGTTGTGTTCATTCAGTAATCACTTATGGTATTATTTTCTGGGGAAACAGGGCTCAGAATTTACAAACAGTATTTAAAATGCAAAAGAGAACAGTAAGAATTATAACAAAAAGCAGTAAGTGGGCCCACTGCAGAGAACTTTTCAAAATGTTAGAAATTCTAACTGTTCCTTGTGAATTTATATTCCAAACCATAGTGTACATCAAGAAAAATATAGAAAATTATAGCATAAGTAGCAGTTTTCGTAACTGTAGTACAAGAACAAGTCACTGTCTTCACCCAGACAGGAAGAATAAACATAAGACTCAAAATAGCTTCTTGTATGAAGGTGTAAAACTGTATAATAAACTGCCGGAGAAAATAAAAGAAGCAGATAACATGTACCATTTTAGGAAAAATCTTAAATTGTTTTTGCAGGAACACTGCTTTTACACTATAAGTGAATTCCTTAGTACAAAATGATTGTAAATAGCTTTTGTTTCACAGTATTTTGATAAGGAGCAAAAATGATTGTAAATAACTTATATGTCACAATGTTTAACTACATGTAATAACCAACTGTATAAATATATGAATGTACGCAACTGACAACATCCATACATTTGAAAATGCCCACAGATGACTAAATAAATAAATTAAAAAAATAAATACATAAAATAAAAGTGTCTATTTTTTTCCTGTTGTTAGATATCATACACTAGTAGCCTCATATTGAGCAAGAACACTTACAAATGTTTCCTTGATTTTTTATGATTTGTTGAAATTTGAAAATTTTAATTTTTTGTAAATTTTGGGGTTAGTTATCTCTGGTGGGACTGAATATAAAAATATGATTTTTCACCGTTTGTACACCTATATGATAGCAACGTACTGTAAAAATTTCGACATTGATATCTGACTGTGAATGAAGGTATGATTTTTTGAAAGTGAGGAGATAATTCACATTACTCTACAACTGAACTTACGGCTGTTGCCTATTCATGTGTGATATTGGTGGGATATAATCAATTATTATTGAAGTAAGGTACTGAATTATATACAAAAAGGGGAAACATCACTAAAATTAATATTTATATTATTTTGAGATACTTGAAATAAATGTTTTAATTAACATCCTTTGAGATGCGACTGTTCCTAAACGTGGTGGTGAATGTTAAGAACACTTATTTCTTCATACAGCTTCTGTGATATAGAATAAGACCTCGTAGTTGCTGTGGTAAGTACAAGCACTGAAAGTTTCCTTAAAACATTTTTCATTGGTATCCAAAATTTTCTTTTTCCGCTACTTAATTTTATTATTTTCGAAGCAGGAGACATATCTGACTCAGAACAAGCAAAATCCAATATGCTAACAGCTTCCTCATTAGGAAAATAAATGTCATTAAGAAAGTGACTTGGTTCTGCTTCTGGATTCACAACAAATATTTTTGAGTAATTTGGGCACAGGGAATTTCCAGGAATCACATTACGTTTCATTTGGGAAGCTGTTTCACTTTCACATAACAAGGACAAATGTTCAAGTTTTATTCCCCTCAAACCTTTAGTAATAGGCTTTTTATGAACTTTAAGTGGGTCACAGTGCTTTCTTCCAAAAATGTGGTTGTACCTTAGAATATATTTCTTGTCATGACGCTCACACTTGCTCTAAATTTAAACAAAGTTTGTCAAACTTCATCAAAGTCATTGACATTTTTCAAGTTTTTTGAAACTGAATCATAAACTGTTTTGTGACACTCTTCACTTGGTATCTGTCCAACAGAGCACTGTTCATCCATTTATTGCATTCCAGTTAACCTCTCAAAATTAATTACAAATTACACACAGAACAAAGCACATAACACATTCTACACTCTCAATGAAGTATGTACATAAACTCTAACAGAGGTTTCAGAACAGACTGACTACAACAATGCCACATCCTGCAATAATATACTTCTTTATTGACAATAAACTTAAAGTTAATGGGCATTTTTATTACCATAGAACAAAAGTGAAAGCTCCTATTGTTTGATACAGCATTATTAAAAATAGGTAAACTAAATAAATATTGGATGATAGTGTTAAGTAGAGTAGTTGTAGAGTAACGTGAATTATTTCCTCATTATCAAAAATTCATAGCTTTGTTCACAGTCAGACATCAATCTTGAATTTTTTACAGTACATTGCTCTCGTGTAAGTGGACAAACTGTGCAAAAATCATATTTTTATATTTAGTTCCACCTGAGATAACTAACCCCAAACTTTACAAAAAAATGAAAATTTTCAAATTTCAAAAATTCATAAAAAATCAAGGAAACATTTGTAAGTGTTCTTGCTCTATATGAGGCTAGTAGTGTATGATATCTGACTATAGGAAAAAAATAGACTCTCATAAATCACTGCTTGTTTGCTATTTTTGGGCCTAAAAAGTGGATTTTTGACAATTTCGATACCAAAGTTTGGAGGTCATTTTGACTGGTTATTTTTGAATGTTGGGTATTTTGTGTAATAGACAATGTTGTAGAGGACACACTTCTAAAAACAATCATGTCAAATACAATGTTGTAACTTAACCCAGTGCAGAGATATTCACATTTTCGCTATTGTCTCCAGACTGAAAAATTGTCATGCACCTACAAATAAAAATGGCCACCATCCAGTAAGGGTGTAAGATAAATTATTTTAAAAAACTGTATTGAACTTCTCAAATATAGGGCAATCACATGGAAAAAAATAAAATGGTCAAGCACCCATCACTGGACCACTTCATATGGATTGACCCTGGTACAATGAGACATCCCTTTGCCATGCAGCTCACAATGGTTTTCAGAGTATGGATGTTGATGTAAACTGGCGAAATATAAAGGTAAATGCAGTCTACAAAGGAGGTTTCACACAAGATTAGATTAGGTGTACTTCTTGTTCCAGTAGAACCATATTGAGGAGATTCTCCAAGATGTAAAATTTACCGGAAGAACAAGAATACATAATGTAAAAAGGAAAACAAATGTACCAGTACTTTCCACAGGTCACAACTGGAATGGTCCTAATGGATGTGAAATAAACCAAAAAAGTCTGGAACATATTTTCATTTAGAAAGTAATAGATACCTTGTCAGAAAGTGTGTATATGTTCAGTACACTGAGGTGCATAGAATAATTCTTAGGCAGTTGTAGCCATGCATTATCAAATAGAAAATAGTTTAACAACACATTTACAGTAACTGAGTTACTGTACTGAATCTGTAAAAAAGTCAGATTGAACTTTGCGTTATTTGATATTATTAGTAACATACAGGTATAAACGTCATTTGGTTCTACTGAGAAATACCATCAGTGGAGTAGGAGGAGGTGGCCACCAATAAATCCTCTACAGATTCCTCTTAAACTTTTTGTGACTACTAGCAAATTATTGAAAATGTGTGTTCTTGAATAATGGACACCTTTCCGGAACAAAGTTACTTTAAATCTTTGTGAAATTTTTGCTTATTTCTAGTACTGGTTCAAAGAACTGAGCTGTTTGATATGAAAAAAAATTAAGGAATTAGTACAATGGGGAGCAGTAGTTAGTATCTCAAGTTTCCTAAATAGATCTCTGTAGGATGATATTGTACTTACAGCATAAATAATTATTTTTACACATTTTTGGACCCAGACAATAATAGCTTGGCTTCTTTCGTTACATAAAAAATAACCCCATATATTATCGAAATAAGGTAAGCATAGTATGCTAGCTCTTTTACTTTTATAGCATCTTTGTGTGAGAACATTATAATTGCAAATAGAGATTTGTTTAGGTGCTTCGGCAGTTCTGCGGTATGACCAAGTTACCCATTCTAGAATATTGTTCAAGTGTGTGGGACCCATTCAAAATAGAAATAGCAGAGGATATTGAACGTATACAAAGAAGGATAGTTCAAATGGGCACAGGTTTTTTCGTCCCATGGTTGAATGTCATGGAGATGCTGGTACAGCTGAACTAGCAGGTGCTCTAAGGTAGACACAGACTATTCCATCAAAGCCCTCTTAGAAAGTTTATAGATCCAAAGTGACAATCCTAGGAATATGCTACAAACCTCTGGTTATCACACCAATAGGGATCCTACAAGCATGATTAGACTAATTACTGCTCACACAGAGCCATTTAACCAGCTATTCTTCTTGTGGTCACAGTGCAGTCAAGAGGGCAGTTCGTTTATAAATGAAATCAACAAAAAGGGTCCATGAATTGAGCTTCAGAAGAAATATTTTGCTACATGTATAGAAACTGAACATGATATGACTGTAGTAGGAGGAGGGTATTCTCCCTAAATCTAAGTTTTGATATGACTGCCCATGTCCAGCAGTGTCACACAACTTAACTGATGTATTCTCAAGATAATCTAAATGGTTAATGGAAAATCTCATATTAAGATGTGAAACAAATACTAACAAAGAGATAGAGGGGCTGGCCAGTACTTACCTCAGCTTAGTACAGCTGATAGATTCACAAAACAGAACAGAACATTTACATTCCTAGCTTTTGGAACTTTGTTCCTTCATCAGGGAGGAGAGAGGGGAAAAAAGGGAAGAAGGGAAAGTGGATTCAGTTACTCACAACCCAGGTTATGAAGTAACAGTGAAAGGTAAACAGGGAGGGTAGCAAGGCTGGGGGCATAGTTGTCAGAGGGAAGCCAAAGATATTCTACTGTTAAGTGAGTAACTGAATCCTCTTTCCCTTCTCCCCTTTTTCCCCTCTCTCCTCCCATATGAAGGAACAATGTTCTGAAAGCTAGGAATGTAAATTTTCTGTTCTGTTTTGTGAATCTATCGGCTGTACTGAGCTAAGTATTCTCAAGGCAGACATTTTTGTTATAATGCTGTCAACTACTTTGACAATAGAGAGGGTAGATCTAAAGCCATACTGTACTGTACTGAAAATATTGGGTCATCTGCCAGTGTGTGTTATTTTAGAAATTGTTGGGACAATTGAAATGGATTGGTAATTGTTGGATGACACTGTGTTGACAGCTTTGATTACAGATAGTTTTATGTATTTTGTGTGTGACCTTCACATAATGTTTTGTTTATTATCAATTTTTTTAGACATTATTACCTCTTTTCTTATATGTTCAGTAACGAAATTGGAAAAATGTTGGTGATCTGCTTGGGAATTAGCAACTGAGTTTGTTTATTATTTCACTAACCTCTCCACAAGTTACAACCACTGCAGTTGGAGCTGTCTGTTTCTTTATTGCGAAATGGTAGCAGTGCCTTATTACCAATTCTGTGTCATTAACCACCCATGGCTGGACAGACAGCAGCAGGTTTACAATAATATTACCACAATAAAATGAGTATGATATTGCAAACTGTGATACTAAATAGCATATTATAAAACATAAAGTTAAGAACTAGATTACAGTAGAGACAGCCAATACTAGAACACAATGTAGTTAAACAGCAGAGTTGCTTCTGTTTTCGAGTCACCCAAGTTGCAGCTCGGGCAGGTACTGTTCTCTCAGCAGAAAAGTGCTCTTCAATACTGTACAAAGATTGCTCTGCTAATATACATAAAGTTTTAGTCCTAAGCTACTCAGTTGGTAATCACTGAATGTCCTTCAGTAGAGCATTAAATAATTTTTGGAGCACCATTGGAAGTTGTTGTCTTTACTAGTCTGTGTCTGGCCTGTCTATAAGTACAAAGATTGCTCTGCTAATATACATAAAGTTTTAGTCCTAAGCTACTCAGTTGGTAATCACTGAATGTCGTTCAGTAGAGCATTAAATAATTTTTGGAGCGCCATTGGAAGTTGTTGTCTTTACTAGTCTGTGTCTGGCCTGTCTATAAGTACAAAGATTGCTCTGCTAATATACATAAAGTTTTAGTCCTAAGCTACTCAGTTGGTAATCACTGAATGTCCTTCAGTAGAGCATTAAATAATTTTTGGAGCACCATTGGAAGTTGTTGTCTTTACTAGTCTGTGTCTGGCCTGTCTATAAGTACTGACTGTATTGTGAATGCTGTGTTGAAGAACATCATTACTCTTTGTGTATGTCTCATGATTTGTCTTTGTGTGAATGATGGAGTTGGAAATATATTGGCTGAAAACAGTCAGAACTAATATGTTTGAAGTGATGGTCCTCATTACTTTTTTTTGCAGTAAAAGAACATTCTTGTAGCCCACTAAATGACACCACAATAACAGCCCATAGTTGATGTGACTGTGAATCATTGCTTAGTATATTGTTTGTAGATACTGTTCCAATATTACAATTCCTAGTTTTTTAAGAGGCATAGGACCCATGAAAGTTTGGAACATGCATGTTTAGTGCTCTGTTGCCAGGTTAACTTGTATCAATGAAAAAGCCTAGAAGCTTAATAGCTGCTGGGTCGACCAGTGCTGCTCCAGTTTCACCGAGGCTCCAAATCATCCTCTGTGTTTTGTCTTCGTTAATTTTCATGTTGGTCATCATAAATCAAATCTTGGCCTCACTGAATAGGACTACTGATTGTTGAACATGCTGAACTACATTCTCCGCTTTTGAGATCTAAGTCGTATCATCTGGGAACTGCAAAGTGTGCCTGTTGCAGGTCCCTTAGGCACACCGTCTTTTTATTTTGTTCACCTGAGTGTGCTCCTTGCATTGAAACACTCTGTCGTCTATTATTCATGTAGGATTTGAGAGTTATTGAACAGCTTTCCTAATACTGTATGGTTGGAGCTTGCTGAGCAGGGTCTTATATGGGATACAATTGGATGCCTTACTAAGGTCACAGAGTACCAGTGCTATAGTCTTCAAAACCCCAACTTACATTTATAACTGAATCAAGTGCTGGTGTTGTCATTAACTTGCCCTTCTGAAACCTGTGCTACATGTCACAAAAGAGGTCATAAAAGAGGTTGTCTACTTTGACATAACTTAATAACTCATCTTTTGTTATAAATTTCATTACTTTAGCTAACAATAAATTAAATTACTTTAGCTAACACCGGTATTACAGATACAGGCCTGTAGCTTGACACTTCATGTGGATTACTTTTATGTAAACTGGTACTGTGCTTGCTACTGCCTGGAAGTCTGGAAATTCCCCAGTGCAGAGGCATTAATTTAATACTACTGTGAATGGTTGAGCAATTTCACAGATAACAGTTTTTAATATACAGTAGTACAGGACTATCCATAAATATCACGGATCCCCAAGTGTTCGTAGTATTTTTACTACTTTCATTACTGGATGCACTCTCCACCACCTTGCCATTTGGAGTTTTTCCAAATTTCACAGCAGTTGCAGGATCTATTGCAAAGTCAGGAACTTTGCGTACTGTGCATTCCATTATGTTTATGAAATATTCATGAAATTCATCTGGACTACAAGAATTTCAGCAAGAGTTGGGCTATTACCTGTGTTCATTAACTAGATCCAACACCACCTTGCAAAGATTGTGGGCTTCTTGAATAAATCTGGCATTACTTCCCTTCTTTGCTTTCTCTGCTTTCTCCTGTGCACCTGTTTGGCCTGTAAATAACTGCAGTATAGTCTATCCTTAATGCCAATATCTTTAGCCGATTTTACTTTATCATTTAGTAGTTGTACAATGCATATTTTATTTTAGCTAAGCTAGGGGTATACAATCTCTTTACTATGACAGTTTGCTATGTGTATGTTGATTTGGCAGTTAGATATTTGTTTGAGTGTCCAATCTTTGTCAAATTTGTCTTTAATGGTCGGGAACATGGAACTGAATGTATCATTTACTGCCAGTTCTTCAGAAATTTGGTGCCAGTCTGTAGAAGACACTAGTTTTGAAATCTTTGAAATTTTTCTGTGTAATAATCCTATTTCTGAACACGTAATTTGAATGTCAGTTGGGAATTTATTGTGTACTTACTTGGTCCATAGTTTCATGAGCACTGTGTTGGGATGTACAGTCGTAGGGTCAACCACACTTACTTCATAGTTCCAGCTGTTTAGTTTTGTGATGATTGCATTAGGACAGACGTCTCCTCCTGTCACTAGATAACCCACAAAAGGTCCATAGCTGCTCGTTAAGTTTGTAAAAAATCTCTCCTTATCACTACCTTTGCTGATGTGAGTATTGAAGTCTTCATATAAGGCAGCATTTGCTTCTAGGTGTTCTAAATAACACAAACAGCTTTCCAGTTGGCTGATGAAATTTTCAAAATTTGCTACATGGGGAACAGTACACAGAAACAACAATTAAGTTAGCGTCAGGAATTGCCAAAGCAGACAGTTCTCGATCTAAGTATACACAGAAGTTATTTATGTCAATTTTCCTGTCAGAGTGTTGTTCATATACACGGATCTATCACCATACGTAGTAGTTGTTCTACTCCATGGGTTCACTGTTTCCAAATTTTGAAGACATCTGTAGTATTCAGTTTCGGGCTGGGCTAGTCAGTGCTACACTTCCTCCAAAACCAATGATGATTTATCAAATACTGCTTCTGCCTTACTGACACCATTCTTGATGTTGGTTTTTGACATAGGATTGACGAAGTGTGCATTTAATGTGTAAGGAGGAGTTACAATGCAGCAGTGTTTCTTTTCAGAATTTATTTCTGGTGTGATGACTTTTTCATGGTGGATTACATTTATTGACCTTGCATTTTGCCACCTCTGTTGCAGATTTGTAGTGATTTTCCCCCAGGGGGCTCACAGTTCTTTTGTGAGTTTGTGCATGGTGCACACGGGGGGCTGCATTTCCTTCCCTGTGCCCCATCCTCCCCGTCTTTGCTCCTTCCCCTCTCCCCACTCCTTCCCCTCTCCCAGTTTTCTTATTTATGTCAACCTGGCTATCCACCTGGTATCGTGTTTTCCTTCCAGTGTTGCTCACCTTGCCTTTTCTATTTCATCGTTCCTTGTTCATGTTTTTGGTTCCTCTTTGGTGTTTGACATCCACTCCTAAATTTTCCTTCTGTAGTGTGTGCCATTTTGGGAAGAATGCTCTTCCTTGCATCAATGGCATGGATACCTCCCCCCCCCCCCCCCTTTGCCTCTTCCTTTCCTGCTGTAGTCTTCCTCCACCACTAGGTAACCACCACGTGTAGCCCGTCCATGTTATGGGACTGTTATGTATCTATCTAGTCGAGCCCCCTGACAACACAGGTATTACAGTTCTGATACCTATGCTGTTACCTCCGCACATATACCTAGGAATCGTTGCTTGTCGTTGCAGGGTATCAGAACTACCGGCAATGGCCACCATGCCAGATGGCGCTTGCTGTGACCAAATCTTACATTTCTTCAGACACATATGTTTTATGTGTCAGACTCTTCAAAAAGATGTGCACTACGAAGTGAACATATTTTTGAAAAGTAATTTTTTTTTAAATTTTTGGCGTCCTACCTCAAACGCTCGAGGGTAGGGAGGCGCCACTATTAATGACCCGGTTCGGAAATATTGTAGATCTGGGGCTGATGCACAGAGCAGTCTTGAGTGGTAGTGGGAAGTTGGGTAGTCTCCACGTGACCCATGTTTAGGTTTAGTGATTTTGCTGTTGCCTCTTCATTTATTGCTCTCACGTCAAATGAAAACAAAATGGATTTCTGTGGCTGGGAGCTATCAAGTGAATTAGAATACATTCACATAATTACGGAAGGCTAAAATGTGTTATTAGTTCCAGATTTTATTTTATTTCCACCCTTTGGGACAGTTAAGCATTGATCGGCTTGCAGAACAATGAAGCTATTTTTGTCGGTTTGCTAAAGAAATTTGGCTTATATTAATCTTTTCCCCTCAGGTAGCCAATTTCTTTGAAACAAAGTGTTTAATTCCACACTATTGGCTAGTTCCAACTGTTTGCTGCATTTCAAGTGCATGTTTTCATGTTCTAGCACTTATGGAATTATGCCATAATAAAGAACAAACATGAGATAATACACTACTGGTACTCCCAAGAAAAATTACATCCCAATCTGGACATACAAAAGAGCACTTTAAGCCGAATAATGCATTTGAGTATGGTTTACAAAATTCCAATGCTCTTGGAGTATCCTGTCATGTGTTGTTTCTTTTACGACATAATGTAAGATCTTTTGATGTTTTACAAGTACAAACATACGTGCTTCCTGCGTCATCGTAGCTGAGCAAGCGCAGTGACGCCTGTTATCTGGCGCTTTCTGGCACTGATGAAACAAACCTATTTCTAACAGGTCGTAGCAAAATATTGTGAATGGTTGTTTGAGAAGCATTACTTTCAAAGTAAATTTCCTTTTATGCGAGATGCACTACATGATGTAAGAAATTCATCGCACATTCTCGCACAGAGCGTTTGACTCTCAATTTAAAAATCAACTGTTTGAGGACAACCATTAGAAGAATTTCAAGCGCAAAAGATCAGACATTTATGTCGTCGTTCATTTGAGTAATGTATCTTAAAGATCAACATTATATATGAAAGCTTAGCTTCTCTTGCAGATTATTAATCTTAGAGACCAATATTAATGTGAAAGCTTTTCTTTTCTTGTAGCAACACTATGTACATTAATTTAAACCATTAAGTTTTCCTATTTGTGTGTTTGTGCTACTTAACAATGATGTTGCTATTGCCTGACTACGTTATGTATCCTATGCTCTGAATATCCAGTGTCATCGGCTGACGAGATCACGTGACATGAGCTATGACTGACTTACAAAAGCACATTGCAATCTTGATTCCAATGCTTCAGAAAGTAACATGCGGTGTTTGGTAGAAATTTAATTTATACTTCGTAATTCAAAAACATGCAGTGTACATGTAGCTGCACATCAAACATCTTTCCAAAACATGTTTTTTTCCCTGAGTTTCGTTTTCTAAAGTGCTGGGAAATTCTATGCTGGTATTCAGAGTATTGATAAGTTTTACGGTTCTGAGGAAAAGTATACTGTCACTTATCATGGAAAAAGTTTATTTTGATCCGGGAGAAAGTGTATTTTCAACTGGGAAATCCGGGAATTATTTTTTCCTTGACTACGAATACACCCTGAATAATTTCTGTGTATAATAATAATAATAATAATAGTAATAATAATAATAATTGTATTCTGTGACACTGTACTGGAGAGCACAAGCTCTCTTACTTTGTCTTTCTCATGCAGGCTATGATAGCGAACAGCCATGCTGTATAAGTTGCATTATAATAATTTTTTTGTAGTAATTAAATGTGGTATGTTGTAAGGACTCTTGTAATTATTTTAAATTTACCTCCTTCCAATTCGATAACTCACGTGATTTCTTTTTGTTAAGTAATTTGTTACAGACAGGATCCAACAGTCAGCAGATCGTTGTGAAGAGATGCAGTGACCGAACGTGTATTGCACTTAATTATTAATTTGAATTTGCTCATAGCAGTCAGAAACCCTGACATTAAAGGCTGATCGTTTTAATTATCTTGCAAACCTTCTATGCAAACAATGATGCTGTCAGCACTTGCCCGTGTCAGACACCGGCCTCATGTTTAATAATTAGGTTGTCCTGTAAAATTATGGAGGTAAACTGAAATTGATTTAAAGAGAGAAGTGCAACACACCAATATAATAAATAGTTTGTGAATTGTAATTTGTTTATTTTGGGCACTTCCTATCCAGACAACAAGTACATCATGTTATCAATACCATCATCAAATATCATACATACCAGAACATACCTGATTGTATTAGTTACAAGAGTAACCTGTCCATACCATCATCAAATATGAAATGTACATGAGTGTATCGGTTAAGAGAGTAACGTGTTCAACTGTCAGCAAAATTTTCATGTCACAGAATAAAATAACATTATTGAAATAATCCTCAAGACTACTACTGAGAGGCGGTACCTGGTATATCTATCATATTTGAATAAAACATACACACCCACACCGATTTAACAAAAAAATTTGTTTGGTGAAAATACTGTTCTTGGTGTTAGTTGAAATTTGTAGTTTTTCAAGGGTCAAAGACATTATAAAAACATATCTTTCTTTCTTCCTTTTTCTCATTCAGAATTATATTTTTGCATCTTGAATTTTGTGAATGTAAATTTTGAATTCCTCCATGAGATTATGAAATTGTCTCATTTGAGCTCTTATGTTGGACGTCCAGTCGATCAGTGTTCATGGTTAAGTGCTTTAAAGTTGCCATATGTATATCAAATGCAGTTTTGTTCTGAGAGTATGTGTGCTACCTGAATCTAGTTTTGAAGGAATAAGTTTTGGGATGCAGATGTGTGTAGGGTCAAATGTAATCATATTCCTTAGCGTTTGTCACGCGGGCTGGCAGGGTCTGCTCTTTTGGCTGGTTGTAGCCAATATTGTTGGCAATATTGTGCCTGATCAGGTTGAAGGCCTGAGATCTTTGTCTTCATGCAGGGTGTCAAGCCATCACTGCCTTGGTTGTCATGCTGGCCATTTCCCATTTGCATTTAGGTTGACAGGTACACATGTTCCAGCTGCCCTGCTGCATCAAATGTCCAAAGCGGTAGGAGAGAGTATGCAGCAGGGCAGCTGGAACATGTGTACCTGTCTGAAGTCAGTGAAGAGGCCCTCCTGTGTGGCCTCTGTACATGGGTGTATTCTGCAGACGACCGGTCGGCTCATGACACAACACCAAAACAACGACTGTGTGAGGAAGCAAGCCACAATGAAGGCAGGTTTGAAGCAGTGCCATGGATATGGATGCCATCTATATTTTAAATTAAAAATTATTAAAAAAAATTTTTGTTTCTATAATATACAGAAGGACAGTGTTTATTTCCATTTCGCTCGTGCGACACTTCTGTGTTATTGTCAAAGTTAAGTTTTGTCACCTGAGGATGAAACAGTGGCTGGTTGGTACTGTTGGGCCTTCATGACCTGCCCGGGAGGAGTTTAATTGTTTTAAGTATTGTCATTGTTCATGTCATAATAAAACAATTTGTTTGAATGTTGTCTAGCGATCTGTGAAGGCAGGTTTCCTAGACCCCACATATTTGACGTCAAGGCAGGATTGAACATTGGCGACGAATATTAATAAGAACCCAGTGCCTGGTGACCATGGATTTTCTTTTGTGTTGTGCTGGCACTTTAATTCTGCTTTATCATTTTCGTTGCAGGGGTGTGTTTACTTGCATTAACAGTGCCAGTTATAGTGTTTTTGTTACTTAGTGTGAACCATGGAC
The DNA here is from genome assembly GCF_023864345.2 of Schistocerca serialis cubense. Classification (NCBI taxonomy): domain Eukaryota; kingdom Metazoa; phylum Arthropoda; class Insecta; order Orthoptera; family Acrididae; genus Schistocerca; species Schistocerca serialis. The sequence continues at coordinate 625,841,066 of NC_064642.1, read as the reverse complement.
CTTGCCGTTGGTGGGGAGGCTTGCTTGCCTCAGCGATACAGATAGCCGTACCGTAGGTGCAACCACAATGGAGGGGTATCTGTTGAGAGGCCAGACAAACGTGTGGTTCCTGAAGAGGGGCAGCAGCCTTTTCAGTAGTTGCAGGGGCAACAGTCTGGATGATTGACTGATCTGGCCTTGTAACACTAACCAAAACTGCCTCGCTGTGCTGGTACTGCGAACGGTTGAAAGCAAGGGGAAACTACAGCCATAATTTTTCCCGAGGGCATGCAGCTCTACTGTATGCTTAATGATGATGGCGTCCTCTTGGGTAAAATATTCCGGAGGTAAAAATAGTCCCCCATTTGGATCTCTAGGCGGGGACTACTTAAGAGGACGTCCTTATCAGGAGAAAGAAAACTGGCATTCTACGGATCGGAGCGTGGAATGTCAGATCCCTTAATTGGGCAGGTAGGTTAGAAAATTTAAAAAGGGAAATGGATAGGATAAAGTTAGATATAGTGGGAATTAGTGAAGTTCGGTGGCAGGAGGAACAAGACTTTTGGTCAGGTGAATACAGGGTTATAAATACAAAGTCAAATAGGGGTAATGCAGGAGTAGGTTTAATAATGAATAAAAAAATAGGAATGCGGGTAAGCCACTACAAACAGCATAGTGAACGCATTATTGTGGCCAAGATAGACACGAAGCCCACGCCTACTACAGTAGTACAAGTTTATATGCCAACTAGCTCTGCAGATGACGAAGAAATTGAAGAAATGTATGATGAAATAAAAGAAATTATTCAGATAGTGAAGGGAGACGAAAATTTAATAGTCAAGGGTGACTGGAATTCGGTAGTAGGAAAAGGGAGAGAAGGAAACATAGGTGAATATGGATTGGGGGTAAGAAATGAAAGAGGAAGCCGCCTGGTAGAATTTTGCACAGAGCACAACTTAATCATAGCTAAACACTTGGTTCAAGAATCATAAAAAAAGGTTGTATACATGGAAGAAGCCTGGAGATACTGAGAGGTTTCAGACAGATTATATAATGGTAAGACAGAGATTTAGGAACCAGGTTTTAAATTGTAAGACATTTTCAGGGGCAGATGTGGACTCTGACCACAATCTATTGGTTATGAACTGTAGATTAAAACTGAAGAAACTGCAAAAAGGTGGGAATTTAAGGAGATGGGACCTGGATAAACTGACTAAACCAGAGGTTGTACAGAGTTTCAGGGAGAGCATAAGGGAACAATTGACAGAAATGGGGGAAAGAAATACAGTAGAGGAAGAATGGGTAGCTCTGAGGGATGAAGTAGTGAAGGCAGCAGAGGATCAAGTAGGTAAAACGACGAGGGCTAGTAGAAATCCTTGGGTAACAGAAGAAACATTGAATTTAATTGAGGAAAGGAGAAAATATAAAAATGCAGTAAATGAAGCAGCCAAAAAGGAATACAAAGTCTCAAAAATGAGATCAACAGGAAGTGCAAAATGGCTAAGCAGGGATGGCTAGAGATCAAATGTAAGGATGTAGAGGTTTATCTCACTAGGGGTAAGATAGATACTGCCTACAGGAAAATTAAAGAGACCTTTGGAGAAAAGAGAACCACTTGTATGAATATCAAGAGCTCAGATGGAAACCCAGTTCTAAGCAAAGAAGGGAAAGCAGAAAGGTGGAAGGAGTATATAGAGGGTCTATACAAGGGCGATGTATTTGAGGACAATATTATGGAAATGGAAGAGGATGTAGATGAAGATGAAATGGGAGATATGATACTGCGTGAAGAGTTTGACAGAGCACTGAAAGACCTAAGTCGAAACAAGGCCCCAGGAGTAGACAACATTCCATTAGAACTAATGATGGCCTTGGGAGAGCCAGTCCTGACAAAACTCTACCTTCGGGTGAGCAAGATGTATGAGACAGGCGAAATACCCTCAGACTTCAAGAAGAATATAATAATTCCAATCCCAAAGAAAGCAGGTGTTGACAGATGTGAAAATTACTGAACTGTCAGTTTAATAAGTCGCGGCTGCAAAATATTAACGCGAATTCTTTACAGACAAATGGAAAAACTAGTAGAAGCCGACCTCGGGGAATATCAGTTTGGATTCCGTAATAATATTGGAACACGTGAGGCAATACTGACCCTATGACTTATCTTGGAAGCTAGATTAAGGAAGGGCAAACCTACATTTCTAGCATTTGTAGACTTAGAGAAAGCTTTTGACAATGTTGACTGGAATACTCTCTTCAGATTCTGAAGGTTGGAGGGGTAAAATACAGGGAACGAAAGGCTATTTACAATTTGTACAGAAACCAAATGGCAGTTATAAGAGTTGAGGGGCATGAAAGGGAAGCAGTGGTTGGGAAGGGAGTGAGACAGGGTTGTAGCCTCTCCCCGATGTTATTCAATCTATATATTGAGCAAGCAGTGAAGGAAACAAAAAAAAATTCAGAGTAGGAATTAAAATCCATGGAGAAATAAAAATCTTGAGGTTCGCCGATGACATTGTAATTCAGTCAGAGGTAGCAAAGGACTTAGATGAGCAGTTGAACGGAATGGACAGTGTCTTGAAAGGAGGATATAAGATGAACATCAACAAAAGCAAAACGAGGATAATGGAATGCAGTTGAATTAAGTTGGGTGATGCTGAGGGAATTAGATTAGGAAATGAGACACTTAAAGAAGTAAATGAGTTTTGCTATTTGGGGGGCAAAATAACTGATGATGGTCGAAGCAGAGAGCATATAAAATGTATACTGGCAATGGCAAGGAAAGCGTTTACGAAAAAGAGAAATTTGTTGACATCGAGTATAGATTTAAGTGTCAGGAAATCATTTCTGAAGGTATTTGTATGGAGTGTAGCCATGTATGGAAGTGAAACACGGACGATAAATAGTTTGGACAAGAAGACAATAGAAGCTTTCGAAATGTGGTGCTACAGAAGAATGCTGAAGATTAGATGGGTAGATCACATAACTAATGAGGAGGTATAGAATAGAATTGGGGAGAAGAGGAGTTTGTGGCACAACTTGACTAGAAGTAGGGATTGATTGGTAGGACATGTTCTGAGGCATCAAGGGATCACCAATTTAGCATTGGAGGGTAGCCTGGAGGGTAAAAATCGTAGAGGGAGACCAAGAGATGAATACACCAAGCAGATTCAGAAGGATGTAGGCTGCAGTAGGTACTGGGAGATGAAGAGGCTTGCACAGGATAGAGTAGCATGGAGAGCTTCATCAAACCAGTCTCAGGACTGAAGACCACAACAACACCAAGAACAGTGTTTTTGTTACTTAGTGTTTTCAAGTGGCCATTGCAGAAATTTTCTTTGCTTGTGAACTTATTTTTATTGCTTGCCTTGTCTGTCTATCGAAGTGAGCAACCCACCTCACCCACTGCTGCTCAGGTGCCTCAGCTGCAAGCAATCGATGCAACACAGCTAACACAGATGTTTCAGTTCAGTTTCTTCAGTGCTATGCTAGTCCAACAAACTTCTTATTCATTTGCATATTAGTTGAAAATGTGTGAAATTTCAGTTGGACATGGGTGCCTCTGTACACTGCTGAATCATAACACATGTGGACTGTTGGTCTCCCCATGCCTGTCCAAAACTAGCACACAGCTGACAGCTTGTAACAGAGAGAACATTCCTGTTCTCGGAAAATGTACTTTGCCTGCCATGTGTCGCTTGCATATGTGAACTGTGACTTTCACTGTGCTACAATCACATGATTTTGAAAACATATTTGGCTTTGGTTCGTTTGATTTGTTTGGCTTCCAAATTCAGGACAGTGTGTTGTCCATGACTGCATTCAATGCTAAGAACAGTGTAGCTAGCTTGCTGAAAGAATTTCCTGGAACATTTTTTTAAGGTTTAGACAAGGCTAACGATTTTGTTCCATATATTACTATGAAAGACAATGCTCAGCTGAAATGTTTCCGGGCCAGAACTGTTCCCATTGCATTACTGCACAAAGAGGTGGCGGAACTTAGAATTGCAAGATAGTAGAGCTATTCCGCCCATAGAAGCTAGTCAGTGGGCAAGTCCACTGGTTTTGCCCCCCAAATCTTCAGGTCACATTCGCTCTGTATTGATTTAAAAGTCTACTGTCAACCCACTAACTGTGATTGATACTAATCCAGTGCTACACTCAGAAGATCTTATGGACAGAGTAGGCACTGGTCACTACTTTTCAAAAATTGATTTGCTCGACGCATATCTTCAAATACCACTGGATGAAGTATCTCAAACGATGTGTGTTGTGAACACTCATTTGGGCTTGTTTAGACATTTGTGTTTGTGTTTTGCCAGTGTTTCCGCGCCTGCCATTTTGCAACGGTATTTGGAACAGCTGACTGCTCAAGTACTAAACTGTTCAAACTATTAGGATGATATTGTTGTAGCAAGTCATACACCTGAAGTACACATTGCAAATTTGGATGCTTTGTTTCGTGTTTTATCTGATGCAGGACTAAAGTGTAGACTTGGCAAGTGTGATTTCTTAAAGCTGAGTTGCAGTATCTCGGTCACGTCATCAACAGTCAAGGTGTACATCCTCTTGAGTCGCATTTATTAGGTGTACGGGACGTGCCCATTCCTCGGAATGTCACAGAATTACAGTCAGTATTAGGGAAAATGAACTATATATTCGGTTCATACTGAATGCTGCACAAATCACAACTCCATTGCATTGCTTGCATCACAAGAACATTCCCTTTGCTTGGACAGATAAGAGCCAAGAAGCTTTTCCGAAGCTTAGAGATTCATTGCTCAGTGATTGAGGCTTGGTTCACTTTGATCCTGACAAACCAGTTGTGTTGCGCATCAAAGTGTTCTCCAAAGCTCAGAGTAACTATTCACAAATAGAGAAAGAGGCATTGGCTATTGTGTATGGTGTCACCAAATTACATCATTATTTTTATGGCAGAAAATTGTACTTAGTGACGGATCAGAAGCCATTGCAGTCCATGTTTCATCCAATGAAGCCGGTTCCTGTATGAATTGCCCAAAAATTGCAAAGTTGGGCTTTGTTGTTGTCTCAGTACCAGTACGAGATTGTGAATCATCTGATGGCTCAACATGGTAATGTGGACGCACTTTCACATCTTCCGATTGGCCCTCATGCAGACTTTGGTGCTTCTGCAGCATCTTGTTGTCACATTAATGCTCAGGATTCTGAATTGCTTCACTCCTTTCCTCAGAACTATAGGAAAATTGTGCAGGCCACGGAAGCGATTCAGATTTAAACTTTTTTCGAGTACATTTGCACAGCCTGGCCTCACTCATTGCATAGCATAAAGAACTCTGTAGTGCACCGATACTTTGCACATCGGCATAGCCTCACTGTACAGCAAGGTGTGATTCTTGTTCAAAATGACAGTTGACAGTCACGTGTATTGATCCCCAAAACTTTGCAAAAAGATGTGTTGCAGTTACTTCACCACGGACATGGGGGGATTGTTCATACAAAACAGTTGGCATGTTGACAGTGTACTTGGCAGGGTATGGACACCCAAGTAGAACAGATGCCGTCACAATGTCACGCATGTGCAGAAAATCAGTTGACTCCACCACAAAAATTCTCTGCTTGGCCTAAGTCGCAATCACCATGGCAACATGTACACATAGACACTGCGGGACCTTTTTGGAACACTCGTTGGTTGATTGTCGTAGACTCCTTTTGCTGTGCCAATGAACTCAGTCATGGAGCAGAGTTCAGGCATTGTCCTCTATTTTTTGCCTTGAAGGTTTGCCTGAAGTCGTAGTGTCAGACAACGACCTTCAATTCACGTCAAATGAATTTGAAACATCCTGTGAATGCAGTGGCATACAGCATCTAACCAGTGCACCATTCCATCCACAGTCGAATGGCGAAGCGGAATGTTTTGTCAGAATCTTCAAGCAGCAGATGGCCAAACTTCGCACTATACATGCCAGGGAACAAGCATTGCAACTGTTTCTCGCCTCTTATCGTTTGCATCCATGAGATGGATCATGTCCAGGGGAATTGCTTTGTGGCCACAGACATCGGTCACTGCTCCACCCTCCTCAGCAACAGGCACCGAAGGAGGGCCGCAAGTGTTGCTTCACGCTGTTTGATGTGTTTTACAGGGTTTTTAGCAGCAGAAGATGGTGGGTGCAAGGTGCGATCGTTTGTCGACTTGGCGCATGCATGTAGCTCATTTCATGGCCTGACAGATTGCAGCACCGACATCACAATCAAATTTGCCACTGTCACGTGCACAGTGATCCTTCTGTATCTCTTCCCCCAGGTTCATGGATCAAGAGGACAGCGAGGCCACAACAGCCACCAGAGGGTGTCATTACAACATCATGGGACGACCCCATGGAGACGGGCAGCCAACACCTTCTGCATCTGGTTATGGGCCTCAGTAGGTGGATGTGTTCCCTTCTGGTCATTTTCCGGGGGACATTTCCACCAGAGAGAAGGCCAGATGGCGAGGTACGACTGGAAGCCTGATGTCCCCTGCAGCCATAGCTTCCAGTCCCTCAGAGAATCCACACTCCTGGCTCCCCTGCCATTGTTGAGCTCCCTATATGACGATGGTTCATTGCCTTGGGAGGAGGAATGTTATGGCTTATAGTCAAGTGCTGGCATGCCAGTCAGAAATGAGAGCAGGGAGGGCTGTGAAGAAGACGTCAGCCAATTGCACGCTGACCAACCCCTCTCCCGGATGATAGCATGATGGCAGTGACCTCTATGCGAAGAGGACAAGTGCCATGCTGACTGGTTGCGGCCCACTTCTGCAGCAGCATCAAGATTATGTGCACGTCGCCCTTTGCTTGCGACATTTCTGTGTTTCTTTCAAAGTTAACTATTGTCATTGTTCATTTCATAATAAAACTTGAATTTTGTGTAGCAATCTGAGAAGGTGATTTCCTAGACCCCACATATTTGACGTCAAGACAGGATTCAACACTCGCCAACAAAAATAATTATTAATTCAGTGTGGGTATATGTGTTATACTCAAATGTGGAAAATGTACCAGAAGCCTTCTGTTGGCAGCAGCATTGTGGGTTATATTAATAATGTATATTGTACCAAACTATTATTTTATCCTGTGACATAGGGTGTAAGTTTTATTGAAAGCTGGATATAGTACTCTTGTAACTGATACAGTCAGATATGTTGCAATACATGTAAAGGCTAATAATATTATTATACAGGGTGTATCAAAAAGAATAATTCAATTTGGCTCTTCTATATTTGTGAAACTAATAAACATATACAATGAATTTTGTTTTTTATGAAATGGAAACTCAAAAAGTTTTTTTCGTACCTTTTCATAGTTGTTCAATATGCCCCTCTTGAGATACATGGCATATGTCTATGCGGTATTCAGATTGCAGGATGGTTCCTTTGAAAGGGCATTTCCAACTTCCTTCCCCATCCTTCCCTAATCCGATGGGACCGATGACCTCACTGTCTGGTCTCCTCCCCCAAACAACCCAACCCTATCTTGAGTTACTGCTTCCACAGCTGCTGTTATGCAGTGTCTCAGTTCATTAATTGTTGGTGGTAATGGAGGCACATAAGCAGAGTGTTTTATAAACCCCCACAAGAAATAATCACATACAATCAGGTCCTTGGATCCCAGTAATGAAAGGCTCAATCATCCTTCAGTAATCCTTTGATTGAAAAATTACCACACTTCCAGATGCCAGTGTGGTTATGTCGCATCCTGTTGGTAAATGTCATTCAAATCAGTCTTCAACTGTTGGAAAAGAAAGTTATCAAGCATATTGAGATACATGGTTTGTGCAAAGAAAAATGGACCATACATCTTTTCCTGTGAAACTGCGCAAAACACATTAAATTTTGGAGTTGTACAATTTCATGTGGTTGCTCTGTACTCCACATTTACACGTTATGATGGTTCACCTTTCCATTTAAATTGAATGTTGCCTCCAAGTGTGGAAGAAAACTGACATCCTCCATCTTGCCAAGAACAAAAGTACAGAACTCCACCCATTGTTGCTTGTCACCTTCACAAAGAGCTTACAGTAGCTGAATTTTGCATGGTTTCATGTGAAAACGTCTACGCAACACACACCAGATGTCTAAAGACATCGGGAACATGTTGAGCTGTCAAACTGCATGGCAAATGGATTTCTGTGGACTCCTTGTTAAACTATGGCAAATGCGTTCGACATCTGTGTCAGACATTCGGGGATGGCCTGCTGATTTGCCCTTACTCAAACAACCTGTTTCTCGAAATTGTTCATGCCATCGTGTAATGCTCTGTGCTATAGGAGGATCCACGCCATACCCAGTATGAAAGACATGCTGAACAGTTATTACTGATCCGCACTGAAAAACGTAGAATACAAAATGCTTTCTGTTGCTCTACCATTTTTATTAGAACTGAAGTGGGCGCACACTGCTCACTGCTGCTACCTAGAGGGAACCATGTAAAACTTGAGTGTTTGCTCTTTCCAACAGTACATTTTTGTGCACATACCTCAAATAACATAATAGTTATGATTTTTTTTTTAAATCAGGTGATTCTTTTTGATACACCCTGTATGATAATATTATGTATTTCATAGAATATTTGTTGATTAATTGTAATACACTTGTCTTCAGATCTGCGGATGGTTCGTGTTGAATTGAAACCAGTCTTTTTTTTTTTTTTTTTAAAAAAAAAAACTGGTGCAGTCAAGACAGACAGTAAAAAAAAATTTCACATGACATATATTGGATCTAATGGCAACAAATAGACTTGATATCTTTGTGGATGTCCACGCTGAAACTGATTTTCAGTGACCAAGTGACATTTGCAGCACTGATAGTTTCCAAAGTGTGAAGGACATCTAAAACAGAGTGAAAGATTTATATTTTCAGCTAACTGGATAAAGAGGCAGTAATTTTATGTATCACCAAGGAATTTGAAACATTTAATGTGGTGTCACCGCCAGACACCACACTTGCTAGGTGGTAGCCTTTAAATCGGCCGTGGTCCGGTAGTATACATCGGACCCGAGTGTTGCCACTGTCAGTGATTGCAGACCGAGCGCCGCCACACGGCAGGTCTAGAGAGATGTCCTAGCACTCGCCCCAGTTGTACAGCCGACTTTGCTAGCGAAGCTACACTGACAAATACGCTCTCATTTGCCGAGACGATAGTTAGCATAGCCTTCAGCTACGTCATTTGCTATGACCTAGCAAGGCGCCATTACCAGTTTATATTGAGATTGTTATTAATGTATCAACAAGAGTGATGTACACCAATTATGGATTAAAGTTAAGTATTACATCAACTACGTACTTTCTTTGCAATTCTCAAGACATTGTCCTGTTCCAGACCTCACGCCAGTCTGCGTGAGCTTAAACGCGTGCCTTTCGGCTACCTCCGAGTGGCTTGGCTGTCGTGCCAAGTCACCACATTTAACTCTTGGCAGTGTCTTGTAGAACTTCACCACAAGTTTAAAAGAATAGTTGCCCGTGCACTGGATAGGTATCTATCTAGTAGAACACTCCATGATGGGAAGGACGCTTCATGGTATATTAACGTATTATCACTGTAAAATTTTTTTTTTTAAAGAAGCAGACTGCGTAAAAGGTGTAAAATTAAGCATAGAGCTATAACTAGAGAGATTCTGAATGAAACAAGATATGCTATCAGGATGTCAGAGGCATACTTTGTTTGCCACCAACCCATGTCAGCCAACCTCAGATAAACTGACTTGCACAGCATGTTAGGATCAGTCTGGCTTTCTGGGTTAGGTGTTGTCAGGTCCCACTCTGAGCTGTCTGGCCAGGCAGTTTTCTTCTGGGCTAGCCCGCTGGGCTATAAGCAGCTAAACTAGCCATGCAACTGGCTGTGGCTAACCTACAGACACAGAGGGCATAGATGGAATATCTGCAAAAGTAATCAAACTCTACTCACAGTACCTAGTTATGCATGTGACATTCCTATTAAATTTGGAAGTGGAGAACTGACTGTTTCTCACATGTCTGCAAAAGAGTAAAGTAGTGCCAATTTACAAAGTTGGTGACAAGGGGATCTGGGGAACTAAAGGTCTATAACAATGACACCCACATTATCAAAAATTGTAGAAATAGCTGTTAAAACCAAGTTATAAATTTCACAGGGAAAAAAGTCCTGGATGAAGCATAACATGGATTTAGAAGAGGGAAGTCTACAAAAACAGCTGTGGCAAGTTTCATGACCCATACAATCAAAGGTTTGGAAGAATGAAAGTAAGTTTGTAGCATATTTCATGATCTCGCAAAAGCCTATGACGGTGTATGCCATATTACTCTGATAGATAAACTACACGGATGTGGTATCAGGTGAATGCAGCCATTTTAATAAAGTCATTTACAGAAAACAGAGAACAAAGTGTAGAATTAAGATACAAAGTAAAAATAAGATGGAGATCTTTTACTCTGATTTTCATGTGGCAAAGTCTGGGATAGCAGCATCAGTAAAAGAAAATGTAACCATGCATGCAGATGGTACATCCCTCATTGTAAGTAAAAGCTCAATAAATGATTTAGGTACAAAAACTGTCATGGATGTAGAAAGGGCAAATGAATATTTAAGTGAAAACAAGCTATTTAGAAATGAAAAGAAAACAAATTCTTGCAAAGAAAGCAACAAATTAAGAGAAATTAAATATAAGACTTAGGGACACACTGCTAACAGAAAATGATAGTCGTAAGTTCCTGGGATTGACAGTATACAGACTTATCACTTGGGAAAATCATATATGAAAGATCAGCTCAAAAATAAGCAGCAGTGTACTTTCACTTTAGAAAATGTCCCACATAGTTGATGATACACTGTTAAAGATGTACTGTAGACTACATTATCCACAGTTATTATACTGAATAATAACATGGGACAGGGCAGCAAATGTGCATTTGAAGAGACTGCTGCAAAACAAAGCAGTCAGATGTATTGGAAGGCTATCACCAAGATACTCCCGTAAAAGCAAATTCAAAGAATATAAAAATATGACCATGCACTCTACACTTACGAGGGCAGTTCAGAAAGTAACCTCCGATTGGTCACAGTGCGGGTTGTGGGGGGAGTAGCGACGCCATCTGTGCGTTCACGCACTCAACAGGTCAGTCGGCATCAAGCCGTGGTCGAGTGAACGTCGTACCTGCGCTAGTTTAGTTTTTGTGGCAGTTTGAAATGTGTGCTGCAATAGAAAACCCCGCCAAATGTGAAGTGCGTGCTGTCATAAGGTTTTTTACAGCCAAAGGATATTCTGCAGCAGCTATTCATCGTGAGCTTTGTGCCGTGTACGGACCAAGAGTTATGAGTGAAGGAGTTGTCCGTGAATGGGTACGTTTATTTAAAAGTGGACGAGAAAACGTTCTTGATGAAGAGAGGAGTGGTAGACCATCATTGGTGACTGACGAACTCGTTCAGACAGTTGATGCAAAAGTTCGTGAAAATCGACGTTTCTCGATGTCGGAGTTGTCTACTGGTTTTCCACTGATTTCTAAGACTCTCTTGTACGAGATAGTGACAGCAAGATTGGGTTACCATAAGTTCTGTGCACGGTGGGTGCCCAAAATTCTTACCGACCACCACAAAACTCAAAGAATGGCCTCTGCATTAGACTTTCTGTCACGTTATGAGGACGAAAGAGAACCATTGTTAAACAGAATCGTGACCGGTGACGAAACCTGGATTAAGTACGCGAACCCTGAGACAAAAGAACAAAGATGTGGGCACATTCAAATTCGCCTACCAAACCAAGAAAAGCCTCGCAAGATTTTTCTGCCAGAAAACTGATGGCAATGGTGTTTTGGGATGCCAAAGGGGTGTTGTTGGTTGAATTCATGGAACGTGGTACGACCATTAATCAAGACGTGTGCTGTGAAACAATAAAAAAGTTACGACGGGCTATACAGAACAAACGCCGTGGTATGCTGACTTCCGGTATCGTTTTTTTGCACGATAACGCCCGTCCTCACTCTGCTCGCAGAACAACGGCCCTTCTTAAGTCCTTCAAGTGGGACGTTATCAACCATCCACCTTACAGCCCAGACCTGGCGCCAAGTGATTATCACCTCTTCATGCATTTGAAGAAATGGCTCGGGTCACAGCGGTTTGATGACGACGAAGAGCTCAAAGATGTGGTCACAGGCTGGCTCCAGGCACAAGCGGGTGATTTTTATGCAGAAGGAATTTCAAAGCTTGTGAAGAGATACGATAAGTGCCTAAATCGCTATGGAGACTATGTAGAAAAATAGTGCAAAGATGTAGTTGTAAGATGTATATATTAAAATATTTTTATTTAACTTGGTGTATTTTTTTAAATCAACCGGATGTTACTTTCTGAACGGCCCTCGTATATCTGAAACTATTATGTACCTTAAAATTAAATTGTATGCCAATTCTAAACAGAGAACTACACAATTACAGCAGAAGAGTAAAAGATGACTATCTCATCTATAGAATCCAACTACAACTGGCCAATAAATACCCTGTTGAAATGGGGTGCTTGTGATACAACAGATTACCAAGCAGTTTGTAAAGGACAAAAGCGCTACCAGTTTTCAAAACAGAACTAAGAGAGTACTTAAAAACGGCATGTTTGTATGTGTCAAAGAATATTTTGAGACCAGTCGAAAACAATTAGAAAGATTTTGCAGTATTGAAGCAATAATTTGAGAACTGAACTACTTATACTGTGTAAATGAAAAGTAAACTATAAATTTTTGTTCTGGCTTGTCCATTGCAGCAGAAATTGTAATTGGTTGCCTAGATGTAGTGAATTAAATGTAGTCATTAATTATTTTACACATATGTGTAATTCTATTATAAATTAATAATATATAGGCTCAAATTGTTATTTGAACTGCAGCTAAAATTGTAAATGTATACTGATGAATCTGATATCACTCTAAACAGTGACCAAAGGATGGATACATAAATAAATAAATCCCAAATGGGTGTACTGTCTCATAGTGTCATTGACTTGGACTAAATTAAGAAGAAATACAAACAATTGATCACTAAAATTTGTTTACTTTGATTTTCTTGCAATAAACCGTTATTCATCTCTCTCTTTTGCACTTTTCTTTTGAAAAAGAAATTGTGGTGTTTCATTTTATTTGTCATCTTAAATGAAGCATTTGAACCTAGTGCAAGATGTGACTGTCCGGTTAACATAATTGTAGAGGGGATCATAATTAACTGATTGAAAAATAAACTAAAAATTGTCATAAAAACTGTTGCTTTTTCGGCAGCAGAAGCAGTGGAGATAGAGATATACCAAACAAATCAATAAGAGGTGGCACTGATGCCCCCAAGGCACACAAAACAGGTCAGAGTACTATTGCAGGAGCAATGAAAAAGGCCTGCCAAATTTAAAAAATACAAAATCCCCAGGAATGACAAAGTTTTACAGAAGCTCAAAATTTAGCACATATTTCAATATGAGATGCTTTTAATAGTTTCTATAATGAAAGTGTGTCTCAAAATCTGGCAGAAAATCGAGAGTTTCTGATTGTATATAAAGTACACCAGTGGCTAGACGCACTCAACACCTTCACTGTACGATAACCATGGTGCTGTTATTGATGACAGTGCCATTAAAGCAGAGTTGCTGAACACAATTTTCCAAAATCTCTTCACAAAGGAAGATGAAGTAAATATTCCAGAGTTTGAATCAAGAACAATTACCAAAATGATTAACTTGGAAATAAATATCCTCCGTGTAGCAAAGCAGCTTGAAACACTTAACAAAGGTACGGCTTCTGGTCCATGCAAGTTCCGAGTATGCTGATACATTAGCTCCGTACTTAGCAATCATTAACAACTGCTCGGTTGTAGAAAGACCCCTACTCAAAGACTGGAATGTTATACAGTCACACCAATACCCCAGAAAGGAAATAGAAGTAATCCACTGGATTATAGACCTGGATCATTAATGTCAATATGCAGTGACATTTGGAATATATACTGTGCTTGAACATTTTGAATCACCGTGAAGAAAACAATTTATTGATGGATAACCAACTTGGATTCAGAAAATATCATAATTGTGAAACACAACTAGCCCTTTATTCTCATGAAGTAGTGAGTGCTATCAACAAGGGATGTCAGATTGAATCCATATTTTTAGATTTCCAGAAGGCTTTTGATACCATTCCTCACAGACTTCTAATTAAATTGCGTGCCTGTGGAGTATCATCTCAGTTGTGTGATTGGATTTGTGAATTCCTGTCATAAAGGCGACAGTTCTTAATAACTGGTGGAGAGTCATAAAGTAAAACAGAAGTAATATTTGGCATTCCACAAGGAAGTGTTGTAGGCCCTCTGTTGTTCCTGTTCTACATAAATAATTTAGGAGACAATCTGAACAGCCCTTTTCGAGTGTTTGAAGATGATGCTGTCATTGACAGTTATGTAAAGTCATCAGGTGATCAAAGTGAATTGCAATAAGATTTAGACAAGATTCTGTATTGTGCAAAAAGTAGCAATTAATTCTAAATAATGAAAAGTGTGAAGATATTAACTTGAGTAGTAAGAGGAATCCGCTAAATTTCAGTTACATGATAAATCGCACAAATCTAAAGACTATAAACTCAACTAAATACTTAGGGATTACAGTTGCAAATAAATTAAATTGGAATGATCACATAGACAATGTTGTGGGAAAAGTAAACCAAAGATGGTGATTTATTGGTAGAACACTTATAAAATGTAACAGATATGTTAAAGATTGTTTATGCTACACTTGTCCGCCATCTTTTCTGGAGCATTGCTGTACAGTGTGGGATCTGCGTCAGATAGGATTGACAGAGGACATGGAAAAAATTCAAAGAAGTGCAGCTCACAAAAGTTCACTATGTTCTTTTAGTTGGAATTATATTGACCTGGTTTGAGTGGGGTATAATCTGGAAATAACTTCTGCAATCACCAAGTGGTAATGGATGAATGCTTTAATCACACTTCTATCCTAAGTAAAATAATGAGGATCTACTCATTCTATCGTATTGTGTCAATGTGTGAACTTTTGTATAGTAGAAGGGAAAAAGTGCTTGGAAGAGGTATGTTAGGAGATTGAGATATCTTTGGATTAGCTTCTTGCTTTTTGTGACTGATACGTAGATGAGATATTTTGTGATAGCTATGTTTACAACAGAAGTATATTTTAATTATATTTTGTTCTGTCTCTTGTATGGAAGTGTAAAAGTACATGTGACTACTTATGCTGTAGCAAAATATCTCTCTCAGCTCTAGGGTTTCCTACTCACATGGGTGGGTCATGTGAAACTTTGACCTTCTAGATGTACACAGCCATAGCACACAGAGTGAGCATTGTGGCCTGCACTTAGTCACAGCAGACGAGCTTCTGGCTGGCTGTAATGGGACAGCCGCACTAAACAGACCAACCTGGTGTCAGCACAGCCTCAAAATACTGATGTGGGGTGATGGGCCAGAGTGCCCAGCCACCTTGAGACAGTATGCAGCAGGCTAGCCTGTCCACCACACATGGCTGTCCAAGATATGTGAAGCCGAAGCTGTCAGTGATAACCACCTTAGAATCTTATTGAAACATTTCTCACAAAATCAGAACAAACCCAGGCCATATGTAAAAACTGTTTTACTACATTTAGTGTCCATACACTCATGGATGATACAGGATCACATGATAACAGCAGAAATGTTTAACTCCATTTTCATATGTCTTTCAAAAGGAATATCCAGAACTGTTGCTCAATTACATTTATCATACAACTGCAAAATTGAATAATATAGACATTAGTATAAATGGCACTGAGAAACAACTGAAATTGCTAAAACCAAATAAATCTTCAAGGCCTGACCGAATCCGTATCAAATTCTATACAGAATATGTGGCTGTGTTAGACCATATTTTAACTACGAGGGCCATCAGCCAGTTGCGCACGAAGTCTTCCACACTCTCCTCATCTTCAAATCGTCGCTCTCGGAGAGCTTCTTTAAGTGGTCTGAATAATTGGAAATTGTAGGGCGATAAGTCTGGGTTGTAAGGAGGATGATCAAGTATAGTCCAGTGCATTTTTTCTAGCTTGGAGACAGTAAGAGCTGAGGTATGGGGTCGCACTTTGTCGTGGAGGAGGATGACCTTTCGAATCGATTGGTCTCAATATGCAACTCTTGCCTTGTTCAACAGTTTGCAGTAGTAAGCAGCATTGATTGTGCATCGCTCATGCAAAAAATCAATCAGAAAAATTCCTTGCAGATCGAAGAAAACGGTTGAAAGAATCTTGCCAGCTGACAGTCTTTAAGTTGTGGCTTTCACTGGTGCTGCCTCCCCTTTCCTCCATCACTCCTTACTGGCTTATGTGGATTCTTGAGTGTAGTGGCAAACCCATGTTTCATAGCAGGTAATGATCCGACTCAAAAATGCATCACCTTCTCCTGCAAACCTTGGTGTAAGCCTCTGACAGACCTTCAAACATCTCGACTTCGGATTTTCAGTCAAAAGTTTAGGGACCCATCTGGAACACACGTCACGGAACTGCAGGTCATTTGTGATGATTGCTAGACAGCTCCCATAACTGATTCCGACTTTTTGTGGAATTTCTGACACTCTTGCCCGTTGATTGCTGTCAATAATGTCTTTAACTGCACTTATGTTTTTATCCGTAATGCTGGTCTCAGGACTGCAATTGTGTTGCTGATTTACCACATGTTCTTGTTCTTCCTTGAACTTTTTGTGCCAGGCAAACAAGCATCCTTGATAATGTTTTATCACCGAACTGTGCAGTCAATCTCTGGCAAATTTCAGCTGCTGCAACTCCTTCATGAGCAAGAAATTTGATAATTATGTATTGTGCAATGGAGGGGTGCACTTATTGCTCAGACATCGTGAGCATTACTGATGAAACGACAGGAAATATTTAACAGCATGCTCTCCTCACTTCCAACAGTCCCGCCTAAGCACAGCAGAAGTGCGGGGCCAGTCCTACCAACTGTTGATGTTCAGGAACAAAAATCCAATTTATATTTGATCCCCCCTTGTATAATATACTGTAGAGGAAACAATAAAACCTGACAAGTAGTGGGAAGAAAACACAGGTGACACCATTCTATGAGAGAGGCAACAGAAGTAATCCACAAAACTACTGTCTAATATTCGCAACACCCATTTGTTGTAGAATCTGAGAACAGACTTTGAGCTCAAATTTAGTGAGGCATCTCAAACAGAATGACCTCCTCCTTCCTGTCCAGCATGGATTCCAAACACATTGGTCATATGAAATTCAGCTTGGGCTTTTCTCAAATAAACATCCTGAAAGCCATGTATCTAGGCAGTCAGGTAGATGCAGTATTTCTTGACTTCCAAAAAGCATTTAACACAGTACCACATGTACACTTATTATCAAAAGTGCAATTGTATGGAGGTTTCAAGGGAAATTTCCAAAGAGATTGAAGATTTATTGGTGGGGAGGATGCAGCATGTTTTCTTGAATGGAGATTCGTCAACAGATGTCAAAGTAACTTCGGATGTCCCCCGAGAAAGGCTAGTGGGACCCATGCTCAGATGTTTTTCAGCTGATACAGTTTTGTACAATGAAGTACTATCTGGAAAAAACCTGTAGAAATATTGAGTCAGATCTTGACAGGATTTTGAAGTACAGCAATGAATGGTAACTTCAGTTTGGTGTGGGGTAATGAGAAAATACAGTTAGTGTATAAATCACTTTTTGTCCCCATTTTAGAATATTACATAGTTGTGTGGGGTCCATATGTGATAGCATTAAGGGGACAAGAGTGTGTGCACAGAATGACAGCAGAAACAGTCACAGTTTTGTTTGACTCACAGGAGAGTGGCACAGAAATTAATGTGTGAAGAAATCCTAACTTGCAGCACCATGCTAAGTACACTCTGCCATGCACTTTCCAGTGAAAAGTATGTCAACCAGTAGAGCTAGGAATACTTCAGTCACCAGGGTAGTTATGAGAAACCATTTGGTGTACAAGCTCTTCCTTTTTACAACTTGTGCAGAATTTCATTGAAAATAACAAAGTAACGCATATTGAATACTGTGGTGACATGTCATGATAATGGGAACATGAATGGTTCTTCCACGCTTAATTTGTAATGACAGAGTGATATTTCATATTAGTGAAAAGGTGAATACACATAGTGTTCAATAAAGAGTCTGCAGAATCCCCATTAAATAGCAGACTGATATACTCAGTGTAATTTTACATCTTTTGTGCCTTATCACAAAACATGTTTTTTGGGCCATTCTTTTTTTGCAGATGGCACTATCAATGGAATAATGTACCTGAATGTGTTTGAATAACAGCTATTTTCTTCAACCTAAGACTTATTTTTCAATTTGATGGAGCTGTGCAAGACTTACTTTTCAGTACGGTGGATCAGTGCACCATTGACACCCTAATGTCTTAGCTTTTTTGAATCAGTCCTTTCTTGTAAAGGAAGCAGTTCGCATTTTACCTCCACCAGCAACTCTGGTTGAACTACAGAATTGCATTTCAGCTGCAATGAATTCAGTAACACAAGAGATGATTTTTCATGTTGGGGACAAGTTCAGCTTTCTCTCAGATGTTTGCTGTGTGACAATGGGAGGACACAATGTACATTTATAACCTGTGTTTAAAAGCCTCTTTTTCCCATATATATAAAAGAGTTGTTCCTAACTAATTTATATTTCATGAAATAAACATGAATTTAATTTGGATCATCTGTTTTAAAAATCCTGGACACTGTTTCTATGGCATCATGTATCACGTTTGTTTCTTGACTCATCTGACATTCTTTAAGATTATTGTGCATGTATGAGTTCAAACAGCTGACTCATAAATGCCTTACTGTGCCCCAACCCTTTTCCCCCTCTGATCCTTCTAAGTTGTATAATGATGGGGAAATGCAAACCCACAATTTGCCAATTATTTTCATTCTGCTGGTGGAGGCACTTCCTGTCCACACAGATGTTAGTTACCTTTAAGTCCTTTATGTCACATAGTCTGTTTATTGTGTGTGTTCTTGGTTTTAAGTGTTCACCTTTTGTGTTTCTGAGTTGGAGAACCAGCCCTTGTTTTGCATAAATAATGTGGAAAAGAAACTGTCTAACAACCACATTAAGGCTGACCAGTGTGCCAGGTAGTTTACATTAATCTTGCAGCTTTTATTCAGATGTGATGCATTTTGTCCATCCCATCACATTGAATGTCAAGCTATATTTGCAGGTGGAGCATGACTAACTATCAATAAAAAGCTTTAAAATGAAGCTTATTACAAAGAAACTCATTTGTGTATAGTAATGGAAAGTACAGGAACGTCTACCTCACATCAAACCTGAAAACCGACAGCAATACCTCCACTTTGAAAGATGGCAACCATTTCAAGCCAAAATGTCCCTCTCATATAGTCTGCCAGTCTGTGGATGCTGCAGGTGCTGTGACAGGCAGCCTCCGTAGACTGGAACTACAACCTAATCTTATATACAAATCGTGCCCTATTTTTTTAACACATCAAAGACTCATCTCACCCGTATTGACCAACCAAAAGTAACACTGGGAGCCAAAAAGACTAACTTCTGTATTATACTGCTGTTCAGAAAAATTTCCCCACTTTTTGAATGCAATATTTTCATGTCTCACTTCACTTTGCTCAATGTTCTGCTTGAATGTAGATACTTTTAGAACCGTACATCAGTCAGAATCTTTTATCAACCAATTTAAAATAATATTTTTATAATGAGGATTTTTTTTATTTGCTGGATTTGAATATAGACATACAGTGAACTCAACATGATTGGAAATCTTATCGAAACACTGTTTCATATTTATTAATGTCTACATAATTTGACTTCCCCATGAACCATGTACCTTGCCATTTGTGGGGAGGCTTATGTGCCTCAGCGATACAGATAGCCGTACCGTAGGTGCAACCACAATGGAGGGGTATCTGTTGAGAGGCAAGACAAACGTGTGGTTCCTGAAGAGGGGCAGCAACCTTTTCAGTAGTTGCAGGGGCAACAGTCTGGATGATTGACTGATCTGGCCTTGTAACACTAACCAAAATGGCCTTGCTGTTGTGGTACTGCGAACGGCTGAAAGCAAGGGGAAACTACCGCCGTAATTATTCCCGAGGGCATTCAGCTTTACTGTGTGGTTAAATGATGATGGCATCCTCTTGGGTAAAATATTTCGGAGGTAAAATAGTCCCCCATTTGGATCTCTAGGCGGGGACTACTCAAGAGGACGTCATTATCAGGAGAAAGAAAACTGGCATTCTATGGATCGGAGAGTGGAATGTCAGATCTCTTAATCGGGCAGGTAGGTTAGAAAATTTAAAAAGGGAAATGGTTAGGTTAAAGTTAGATATAATGGGAATTAGTGAAGTTTGGTGGCAGGAGGAACAAGAATTCTGGTCAGGCGAATACAGGGTTATAAATACAAAATCAAATAGGGGTAATGCAGGAGTAGGTTTAATAATGAATAAAAAAATATGAGTGCGGGTAAGCTATTACAAACAGCATAGTGAACGTATTATAGTGGCCAAGATAAACATGAAGCCCATGCCTACTACAGTAGTACGTGTTTATATGCCAACTAGCTCTGCAGATGACGAAGAAATTGAAGAAATGTATGATGAGATAAAAGAAATTATTCAGGTAGTGAAGGGAGACGAAAATTTAATAGTCATGGGTGACTAGAATTCGACAGAAGGAAAAGGGAGAGAAGGAAACGTAGTAGGTGAATATGAATTGGGGCTAAGAAATGAAAGAGGAAGCCGTCTGGTAGAATTTTGCACAGAGCATAACTTAATCATAGCTAACACTTGGTTCAAGAATCGTAAAAGAAGGTTGCATACATGGAGGAATCCTGGAGACACTAAAAGGTATCAGATAGATTATATAATGGTAAGACAGAGATTTAGGAACCAGGTTTTAAATTGTAGGACATTTTCAGGGGCAGATGTGGACTCTGACCACAATCTATTGGTTATGAACTGTAGATTAAAACTGAAGAAATTGCAAAAAGGTGGGAATTTAAGGAGATGATAAACTGACTAAACCAGAGGTTGTACAGAGTTTCAGGGACAGCATAAGGGAACAATTGACAGGAATGGGGGGAAAGAAATACAGTAGAAGACGAATGGGTAGCTCTGAGGGATGAAGTAGTGAAGGCAACAGAGGATCAAGTAGGTAAAAAGACGAGGGCTAGTAGAAATCCTTGGGTAACAGAAGAAATACTGAGTTTAATTGATGAAAGGAGAAAATATAAAAATGCAGTAAATGAATCAGGCAAAAAGGAATACAAAGTCTCAAAAATGAGATCGACAGGAAGTGCAAAATGGCTAAGCAGGCATGGCTAGAGGACAAATGTAATAATGTAGAGGCTTATCTCACTAGGGGTAAGATAGATACAGCCTACAGGAAAATTAAAGAGACCTTTGGAGAAAAGAGAGCCACTTGTATGAATATCAAGAGCTCAGATGGAAACCCAGTTCTAAGCAAAGAGGGGAAAGCAGAAAGGTGGAAGGAGTATATAGAGGGTCTATACAAGGGCGATGTACTTGAGGGCAATATTATGGAAATGGAAGAGGATGTAGATGAAGATTAAATGGGAGATACGAGTTTGACAGAGCACTGCAAGACCTGAGTCGAAACAAGGCCCCGGGAGTAGACAACATTCTATTAGAACTACTGACGGCCTTGGGAGAGCCAGTCCTGACAAAACTCTACCATCTGGTGAGCAAGATGTACGAGACAGCCGAAATGCCCTCAGACTTCAAGAAGAATATAATAATTCCAATCCCAAAGAAAGCAGGTGTTGACAGATGTGAAAATTACTGAACTGTCAGTTTAATAAGCCACAGCTGCAAAATACTAACACGAATTATTTACAGATGAATGGAAAAACTGGTAGAAGCCGACCTCGGGGAAGGTCAGTTTGGATTCCCTAGAAATGTTGGAACACGTGAGGCAATACTGACCTTACGACTTATCTTAGAAGGTAGATTAAGGAAAGGAAAACCTACGTTTCTAGCATTTGTAGACTTAGAGAAAGCTTTTGACAATGTTGACTGGAACACTCTCTTTCAAATTCTGAAGGTGGCAGGGGTAAAATATAGGGAGCGAAAGGCTATTTACAATTTGTATAGAAGCCAAATGGCAGTTATAAGAGTTGAGGGGCATGAAAGGGAAGCAGTGGTTGGGAAGGGAGTGAGACAGGGTTGTAGCCTCTCCCCGATGTTATTCAATCTGTATATTGAGCAAGCAGTAAAGGAAGCAAAAGAAAAATTTGGAGTAGGTATTAGAATCCAGGGAGAAGAAATAAAAACTTTGAGGTTCGCCGATGACATTGTAATTCTGTCAGAGACAGCAAAGGACTTGGAAGAGCAGTTGAACGGAATGGATACTGTCTTGAAAGGAGGATATAAGATGAACATCAACGAAAGTAAAACGAGGATATTGGAATGTAGTCGAATTAAGTCGGGTGATGCTGAGGGAATTAGATTAGGAAATGAGACACTTAAAGTAGTAAAGGAGTTTTGCTATTTGGGGAGCAAAATAACTGATGATGGTCGAAGTAGGGAGGATATAAAATGTAGACTGGCAATGGGAAGGAAAGCGTTTCTGAAGAAGAGAAATTTGTTAACATTGAGTATAGATTTAAGTGTCAGGAAGTCGTTTCTGAAAGTATTTGTATGGAGTGTAGCTATGTATGGAAGTGAAACGTGGACAATAAATAGTTTGGACAAGAAAAGAATAGAAGGTTTTGAAATGTGGTGCTACAGAAGAATGTTGAAGATTAGGTGGGTAGATCACGTAACTAATGAGGAGGTATTGAATAGGATGGGGGAGAAGAGAAGTTTGTGGCACAACTTGACCAGAAGAAGGAATCGGTTGCTAGGACATGTTCTGAGGCATCGAGGGATCACCAATTTAGCATTGGAGGGCAGCGTGGAGGGTAAAAATCGCAGAGGGAGGCCAAGAGGTGAATACACTAAGCAGATTCAGAAGGATGTAGGTTGCAGTAGGTACTGGGAGATGAAGGAGCTTGCACAGGATAGATTAGCATGGAGAGCTGCATCAAACCAGTCTCAGGACAGAAGACCACAACAACAACGACATAATTTGAGAAAGACTGTCTGTGCCAATAACTTATTATGTAACTAGATGGCATAATAGTTCTCCCTTGTGACATTTTGTGTCCTCTCACAGTTGCGGAACTGTGAAAACTGGTCTGAAGGGAAAGAAGTAAGCTATGTTTCACTTTGATAATGTGCGTGTTTATTGTTATGAAACACACTTGTTATGACATCACTATGTTTTTAAAGATTGGTTACGACCTCCATGCAGAAAATGTGGCAAAATTTTTTTGCGTCATATTGCTTCCATAAGTTAAAGGTTTTAATAATATTTCAGGTCAAGCAGTACTTAAGCAACTTTCAGATATAAATTTCAAGAAGAAACCAATGCTAAGAAACATATTCTAGACAAGATTCTGTTTGCAAACATCTATGAGGAGTGGGGCAGGGTAATTTTCTCTGATGAAAAAAAGCATTAAAGTGCATGGTAATGATGCTGGCGTGAAACTCTGGATTGAGACAGGAGAGGAATAAGACAGTGAATTTTGATTGAACCAAAAGGTCCTCTGAAACTATTGCGATGTGGATGCCTTTTCTTCCAAAGGGGTTGGAAGGATAAAAATACATATATATGTACAGTCCATGGTATGGTGTAATGTAAAATTGCTGTGATAGGGCAAGGATCATACCAGCATTAACAGTTACTACAGCATTGTCTCACCAAATGTATTGGAAAAAATATCTTAAGTTAATGATCAGCCATTACCTTAGACAGTCCTTTATTTCCCAAACTTCATGAACCACTCCCACTGTGGTTTCAGATGGTTCCACTCCACCCTTGGTAATTTCTGCTGGAGACAGCAGTACAACACTATTTCCATTTATTATGTTTTTTGACTTGGAAAAAGTGAGTGACACCACTTAGAGATACAATACCCTTCTCCATCTTCGTGAATGGGGACTTCTGTCAATTCTACATCTAAATACATACGTCAAAAGTTGCATGGTGGAGAATACTCTGTATCGCTACTAGTCGTCTCCTTTCTGTTCCAGTTGCAAATAGAGAGAGGGTAAAAGACTGTTTATATGCCTCCATATGAGCCCTAATTTGCTGTAGCTTATCTTTGTGATCCTTACATGAAATGTATGTTGATGGTAGTAGAATTGTTCTGTTCAAATGCTAGTCCTCTACATTTTCCCAATAGTGTCCCTGAAAGAGAACATCACCTTCCCTCCACGATTCTCATTTGCATTCCCGAAGCATCTCTATTATACTTGTGTGTTGTTTGAACCTATTGGTAACAAATCTAGCAGCACGCTAGTGAATCGCTTCAGTGTCTTCATTTAATCCAACCTGGTATGGATCCCAAACTCTCAAGCAGTCATCAAGAACAGGTGATCTCCTTTACAGATGAATGACACTTTCCCAAAATTCTCTCAATAAACCGAAGCTGAAATTCACCTTCCCTACCATAATCCTCACATGCTTATTCCATTTCATCTCAATTTTTAGAATTATGCCCAGATATTTAAATGAGGTGACTGTGTCAAGAAGGATGCTCTTAATGCTGTATCTGACCATTATAGATTGTTTTTCTTATTCATCCACATTTACTTACATTTTTCCACATTTACAGCTAGCTACCAGTCACTACAACAACTAGAATTTTTTTCTAAGTCAGCTTGTGTCCTCCTACTGTCCTTCAGCTTACTCACCTTCACGTAGACTACAGCATCATCAGGAAACAACCGTCAATTGCTGCCCACCTTGTTCACCAGCTCATTTATATACATAGAAAATAATAGCGGTCCTATCACACTTTCCTGGATGATATCCTTGTCTCTGGTCTTGCCGCTGAGGGCAACGTACTGGGTTCTATTACTTAAGAAGTCTGCAAGCCACTTACATATATGGGAACCTATTCCATATGCTCATACATTCATTATCAGTCTGTTGTGGAACACCGTGTCAAATACTTTTTGGAATTTTAGAAATATGGAATCTACCTGTTGCCCTTCTTCCATAGTTTGCAGTATATCATGTGAGAAAAGGGCAAGCTGTGTTTCGCTTTCTAAAACTGTGTTGATTAGTGGACATGAGCTTCTGGTCTCAAGTAAATTTATTACATTCAAACAGAATATATTCAAGAATTCTGCAGCAAACCGATGTTAAGGATAGTAGTCTGTAATTTTGCCGGTCTGTCCAAGGATATTAAGCTGTAATTGTGTGGGTCTGTTCTTTTGTCCTTCTTATATATAGGACATCTGCATTTTTTCCATTTGCTTTGGAGTTTGTGATGGGAGAGAGATTCATGATAAGTGCAAGCTAAGTAAGGGGCCAGTGCCATAGAGTACTATTTGTAAAATGAAACTGGGATTCCATTGAGACCTGATGATTTATTTGCTTTCAACGCATGCAGTTATTTCTCTACACCAGTGTTTCCTATTACTACGTCATTCATATGGGAGTCTGTTCGATGCTCAAACAATAGTATATTTATATGATTCTCTTGCATGAAAGATTTTTTAAACCAAAATTTAAAACTTCAGCTTTCATTTTGCTGTCTTCAACTTCCACATTAGACTGGTAATGACTGACTGGATGGAAGCGTTAGACTCACTTAGGGATTTCATATAAGACCATAATTTAGTCGGGTTCTTAGCCAGATCTTTTGCTGCAGCCTGATGGTGGTAGTTGTTGTAGGCTTCTCACATAGATCTTTCCACAGGTCCAGGAATTTCTATTACTCTTTGCCTGTCGACATTTGCGTGTTCTCTTTTGAACCAACAGTGTAACAGCCTGTGCTTCCTTAGCATTTTCTGAATTTTGTTGTTTGTTACTAGGCAGATAGTTCTCCAGACTACAATTTAAAATCTGTTTAAAGGTTGTCCATAATTCCTCTATGCCCATCTTACCGGAACTTAGTAATGTAAGTTCTCTGTCTAAGTGAGATGCTAACAACCAGTCACTGGTATTTCATATGGTGGACTGTCAAAATTTTGAATGGATGTTCAGGAATTAGTCACAAACGACCAAGCCATTTGTGTGCTTAAGAATGAAATGTGGATGTTGATGCATCGGACTTCAGGATAAGGAGCCAGGAACGGAACTAATTGTTGCATTGGCAACTTCAGAGGGCCAAAGTGATTTTAAGCAGAATACAATAAATATTTTACTCCAGAGTTCATTTTAAAAGTTGGTTTTCTTCAGTTTTAAGATTGTATCACGATTTTATAGTTATATTTATTGATGTATGTAAGCAAGGGAATACCCTGGTTCTTCAGGTGCTTTCCCTGATAAAATCTTCAGAGTTTGCCTCCCAGAAAAACTAACTAATTCTGATACTGAGGTATATGGAGTCATGAAACCACTGGAATGGGTGAGAAGCCATCACAGTAGATTGCTTTTCTATTCTCTCATTCACACAGTGCCCTGCAATCTGTTCAACAAACTTGTGTAGATGGAGAAAATGATTCAAACTATTCAGGATGCATTACAGCAGATCCAAAACCAAGGCAAACAGGTGATGGGTCACATCGTGATATGGATAAATAATGTAGCAAACTAAGCAGCCAAGGAAGTACATAGAGGACGTGCTGCAATTCGATATGCTATCCCATTTCAGGCTGTTGTCTTCTTGTTGCAAAGAAGGACAGTGTTTCAATGAGAAGACGAGTAGTTGGAGGTAGAAAACTGGAAACTCCGGTCACTCAAATAGACCACCCAGGTGCAGTGAGCTTCGTGCCAACAACACCAACTGCAAGGAAGTGATGTTAATGACAACCCTCAGCTTGGTTGGAGACCGGTTCACTGACCTAGACAACAGTACAAAAAACATTTCAGAATACTAAGAATTGTCTGGTCTACTACCTACTGTTTACTGTTGGGGAAAGGATGCTAATGAACTATGAACTCTGAGTGAGTGGGTGGCTCGGCCACTTTTTTTTTTTTTTTAGTGAGGCATTCAGCCATACACCTACTACCAATAGTTACAGGATTTTTGTTTGGTTTTTGTTTGGCAGTTTCTCAAGTGATTAAGTTGCATTTCATGCATTTCAAATTTGTATCAGTACAGTACAATACAGTACAGTACACATACGACAATGCCAGGGTGAGTGTGTACACTGATTAACCCATTGACTGTGAAAACAGTGTGTTGAATATTTTGTCATTGTTTATAGTGTCATAAGGATGTTTTCACAAAATGATTGATGGATTTTTATATCTCATCAATTGAGTTTATCAGTGATGAAGCATATATATAGCCTGAAATGGTGAATAAAACTGCTAATATGTGTTCCTGGGGATTTTCACAGCAATTTTGCTTGTGAGAACAAACGTTATTCAAACCATGAGATGCTTATGTTGGTATCCAGTAAGAGTGCTGGTGACACCATACCGTTGAATGCCAGATGTCCAGCACCACCATTGTTGTCCCCTTCATCACTTGATAGCACCCAGTGCAGGAATAATTAAATTACGTTCTCTACCGTTGCCTGACTACCTCTTGTAGTGTCGTAAAATGTGATGTACACCCAGTACAATCTTTTCCATGTGTCACAATGTGGTGTTCAGCCACCCACTGAGCCTCTTCTTGTGCTCCTAACTCCTTGCAGTGTATCATATCCCAATGGAAGATCCAAGTAAAACTCCTGTCCCAAACCTCTTATTTTAGGGGATCAAAGTCATAGCCACATGTGAATACAGCCACATTATTGTATGGACTTTTCTTATACCAATGAAAGGTATTTGATTAAGAGAAGTAAGCAATAAACTATCCACTCAAGTGAACAGCCACTGCCAGTCTTTGGTCAAAGGTCAACTAGACTACCCTGTGCATGCTGCACAAAACAATTTTCTTGACTTCAGTGACTACCCCACAGTGTGTGATGTTTGTGTTCTTCCCACAACCACTAACTTTTGTGAGTTGCACAACTGGATAATCTCCTGCAACGTATCCCTTGTTCCCATATCTCTCTGCTGTCAATCCCTGGTAGTCTTTATCTTTTTTTTTCCTTTTCTCCCTCTCCATCTGTTGTGTTTCTATCCTATTCCAACCCAGTGTCCCCGCACCAGGCACTAAATATCTCTGCTTTTTTTTCTCATCTATTCTGTGCCAACCTTTCCCATGCTCTTTCTCCTAGGGTGGTTGTTGTTATTATTGTTGCGGTCTCCTTGCCATAGCCAGTCTACATTTTATATCCTCTCCATTTTGACCATCATCAGTTAGTTTTCGCCCCAAATAGCAAAACTCTTTAATACTTCAAGTGTCTCATTTCCTAATCTAGTTCCCTCAGCATCACCTGGTTTAGTTTGACTACATTCCATTATCCTCATTTTGCTTTTGTTGATGTTCATCTTATTTCCTTCTTTCAAGACACTGTCCACTCCATTCAGCTGCTCTTCCAGCCATGCTGTCTAATGACAGAACCACAGTATCATTAGCAAACCTCAAAGTTTTTTTTTTTTTTTTTTTCCATGGACTTTAATTCCTACTCCAAATTTTTCTTTTGTTTCCTGTACTGTTTCCTTTACTGCTTTCTCCTACTATATTTGACTATTCCATAGTATTCTCCTTCCTACTTTTCATCTATGTTCCCAGCATATCTGTACCATAATCTGCCATAGCATGCAGCTACTAATTCCACCTTAGAATGATATTTCCTAACTTCCACCTACACTGACCCTTCTTTGAACTCCATGTCCACCTCTTTTTCCCCACACTTAACTCAGCCCATAGTCAGCCCAGCTGAGTCTCTTCACGAACAACAAGGGCTGTTCGTATGAGTCTTCTTTGTGTTTGTTAACTCTGACAAAGGCTCTTATGCCATAAGATAAACCATGCTTTCAATGCTTTGTGTAGTGCTGAGCACCTCTTCCTGGTGATCCATCCTCACGTGTGTACAGAGTGTATAATTAAATCTCTAGTTTCAAAATACTATAGAAGCTGAACTATTGCTCAGAATGGCATCAAATTTGAGCAGCATATTGTTGACAAACGGGGAAACATCACAGAAAAAAAAGTTCAATGAAAATTTTATCAATAGACAGCACTTTAAGTGTCTTAAAGTAAATGCGATCAGCTATAAATGACAGATGAATCACAGTATGATAGCTATGGTTTGAGTAACACAATATACCATCCATACTGTTCAATGTCGATAACTGCTAAAGTCCAGCAGTCAACAGTTATGGCACTGTTAGGCAGGTAAGCCCATCCATGACAGCAAGGTTGTGGCGCACCATATGGAAAAAATCAGTTTTTGATTGTTCTGAGGCCTAAAACTGTTTAAAAAGCAAAATGACATCGGTTTTTAATTGTCCTGGAGCAAAAAATAGCATAAAAACAAAATTCCTAGAAAAAACCTTCTCCACACAGTTGCCTTTGCAGAATGAAGTGGTCATATAATGCAATTCTCCATAATAACATGCCTTAGGGATGGAAATGGGCTTTGTCCACAAAATGTTCCATGGGCATTCATTGTTCACTCCCATGCAAGCAAGAAATTCCAGAGTGAACATTTGTCTTGCTGGTAGTCAGCAGGAAGTAGCTCCTGAACATAGGTGATTTTATATGGATAGCAATGCAGGATGTTTCATAGGATTGTAAGCACCGTGCTGCAGCCATATCCAGCTTTTGGGCAATTCCCTGTGCACTGCATGTTTGCACAGCACTGCTCAGCCATTCTTGCAATGCTGTAGTCACATCTTGGATAGATGTTGGATCAACTTCTTCCTTCCCTCTGCCACACTGGCCTCCAAAAGAATCTGTCTTTTAGAATTCTGTAATAATTTTCCCCAGACCCTTAGCAGACATTGGACCAGTCTCTTTTTCATGCCCTTGAATGTATAGAATTTCTTCAGGGTTTTTGGTGCACAGTCACCGTTCTTGTAAAAGGGCTTTACCAGCAACGTGCAATCTTTCATGGAGACAGTCACATTGACCATCTTGTACGCAGACTGAGGAGTAGCCATGTTCTGTGCATCTGCTGGTGTGAAATTCGGCCATGTATTGGTCAACTTTTCGTAAAAACTGTTTTGTTCCATGATGTTTCCATGAGCATCAGTAATATGCTGCTCAAATTTGGTGTCGGTCATTTTGAGCAGTGGACCTCTTTCTACAGCATTTTGAAACTGGTCCTGTAATTATGGGCATCGTGTAAATAATGTCACTAGTTTATTATATGGAGTTCTCAATAATTTAATTTCATTCACTGTGCTTCAGATAATAGTGTATAACCATTTATCTTGAAAATAGTAAAAGAAAAGATCAAGTGTGTGGTAGTATATAACAAAGAATGCGAAATGAAGTAAAAGAGGCAGAAAAGAATTTTTGTTTAAATAGAACGGTACTGATGATAAAAAAAATATTTTACAATGAATATTACACATTTTCAGCACCATGAAAGTACTGTTTGCGTTTGCAAATCGTATTATTCGGAAGAAAATTATTGTTTTGAAATTTTGAATACAGCCCTTTAAAGTAAGTTGTACTTCTTCAGTAACAGTTAAGATACTGCACTATATATGTTTTGTAAATGTGAATTAAGGAGGCATTGTTTCAGATCATTATTGTTATTAAAGTAAACAAAGAAATGTAAAAAAAAAAGTCTGTGGAAGGAGAACCAGTCATCCTATAGAACTGGCATTGACTACTGAACAGGGACGTAACAAGGTGCTGATAGGAACTCCAGTAGATGATCTACTGAATCAACGCACTCTCTATCCATTTACTGTCCAGTGCTTTATATGATGAATTGGCATCTTTCTTTGTATAACTTTTTATTTTCCACGTAGGTTTTTCATTGTATTTATTACAAAAGTAATTGTAAGAAATTGAAAGTTAATAACATGATCATTGTTCCATATGAAACACATTAAGCTCTTCTCTCTATTGATCATCATATAAATACATAAAATGAAAATAAATAAATAAATAAGGAATCTAAAATCACTGAACAATTCATCTTCCACCTCTCAGTTGGCAAGTTGATCAATAGTTTTCCTGTTAATTTAAAACTCTATATATGTTGGTCATCCCTATAACAAGTTCATAATAGCTACAGTTCAGCTGAAACACTTTGCTTATCAATATTAGTTAATTTTTCATGTAAGACCAATCTCCTAGCCTGAAAACTATTTTATAGAGGAGAGAGATGTTAACTGTCAATGTTAGAACCATGGTGGTCATATCGTGGGATACTGGTACTCCTGTACCAAGGGGGATTTCTTTATGGCAATTTTCTGCATATTGTCCCAGCATCATATTTCCAACAAAGTTACTGACTATGATAACAGTGAATATCTGTATCCATATGCTGATTTACAATTATTGTCATATTTAATGAATGGTGTTGATTTAGGGAGCATGGTTTTCTGTTGGCACATAATTTTTATTTCCCTGAGATATTTTTCTTCTATTTAGTTGATGGGCTGAAGTGTTTGATGATGTACCAGTGTTTCACTCTACATGGAGAATGTTTCCAGTTTTTGATCACAGTAAATGTGCATAGTTAAAAGTCCGCATTGTTCAAGTTTACTGGTCACAATAACAACCATCTCTTGTATTTACACGAATCCAATCAAGATAACGTGTGACTCTTGTGTAAACACCAGGATAACCAGCACGTGCACAGCCATTGCCCCAGGAAACTACCCCTGCAAAGAAATGTGCAAAATGAATTAGTTACAGCTTATGTGAAATATTTTGATTTGCATATTTTCATTACCTGAAGTGTTCTAATGTCAGACAACAGATTTACAGTACTAGACTATACATTAATGTTTACTGCAATGAGAAAGTTCTTTTGCTTCAGTTCAGAAAGTCTAAAGTAATGGGTAGTTGTGCTCATACATACATACTACTTGCATAATGATATATTATCTAAAACTCTTAATGATAAAATTGGGATTCGAGTGTCAGCATATTCTGCATTATAGTGAGACAAAATAAGAGTGATTGAGATATAATGTTTGTATATGAAAATTACAACTTGCAGCAATAGTAGTCAAATTGAATTCAAACTCAGAGCATGTATAGAACAGCACCTAAACAAATTAAGATGCAGAAAGGTGCATGTGTCGTTGAGGATAGAATTAATGTTAATGTTACTAAGTCGACATAATTCACTGACCATGGCCAGACAAGTTGTGTCATATCATAATGATTATATACTGAAACTACTACTAAAACTAAGATAAAAGACAAGATGCATTACACAAACTGATATAAACAGTGGTTATAAACAACACTTCACACCTTTTAAATGTTTCCAGTTTTGGGTTCAAATGTGCTGGTATCATATTGACCAGTGTACAGTTCCACTTGTAGAGAAAAATTCATTTACAGAATATAGTTGGTGTTGCTTGAGCATGCACATCAGTCTAGCTCTGAACATCCTCAGTGGCAACGTTTTAATGTCTGATGATAGATGGTTGACTTCTTGGTGGCTGTTTTGGGAAAACTGTCCAGTGCCTTGCTTAGGCAACAGCTTGGAATATCAGTGTTGGCCTTATTTTGTGTTTTGTGGTTGTGAATCTCTTGTCTCTTGCAGAAGAATTCTTGATTTTCTTTTATATTGACATGAGAGTTGAGAACATATTGGCCAAATACTGCAATTATTCCTGCCTGCATGAAAATGGTCTACAGTGGTCAAATTTCTTGCTGGAAGATATTATTCTTACAGTCTTTTGTAGGAGCAACATGGTTTTACTTCTAGCAGAGTGTTCTCACAGCAGCAGTCCATATGTGATGTGGCTGTGCAACAGTGCATAAAATATTGCATTGAGTACTAATCTGTTATCACACATTTGAGCTTCTTGAGGAGATAAATTACTCTTGAGAGCTTAGAACACACATACGCTGTGTCCTCTGTCCACATCAGCTTATTGTCAGTTGTGATTCCTGAGAGTTTTACACAATCAACATTTGCTATGGGACCACCGTCACCAAGGCTGTATATAGTTTCTGGTTCTATCTTCATTCAGTTTCATTTTATTTTGCTTTGAACCACATTTTGGTTGTTTCAAACAAAGCTTTAGCATCCTTTAGTGCCTCAGCTGAATTTTACTGTTAGTCATTTATGTTCTGTCTTTTGCAAAGAGTAGGCTATGACCATCACAACTTAAGTCATTGACAAATATTAAAGTGAGCAGAGGGCCAAGTATGCAGCCGTGCAGTACACCATGTTCCAGTGCCATTTCGTGAAACATCACTTGCTGGATACAAACACTCTGCCGTCTGTCAGGTAAGAGTCAGAGCTCTAAAAACGACACCCTTTATTCCATGAGATTTTAATTTTTTCAACAGTATCTTCTGAGAGATGTAATAAAATGCGTTGCTTAGATCACAAAGAATTAAGGCCATGTCATTCTTTTCTTGATATGCTTCCATTATTTTTGTTATTACAGCAAGCATTGCAGTAAATGTGGATTCCCCTCTTCTAAATCCATGGTGGTTAACCACGAAGAGGTTGTTGTCTTCAAAACAACATAACAGTTGGTTCTTCATAATAATTTCAATCACTTTTGCTAGTATTGGTATTGAAGTAATTGGTCTACAGCTGGATGGACTGTTAGAATCACTTTATTTATACACTGGTGCTGTCTTTGCCTGTTTCAAGAGGTCTGGAACAATACCAGCCTCAAGGCATTGGTTAATGACAGCAGCCAAAGGTTCAGCAGTATCAGATACACTATCCTTCAGAAAAGCATGCCATGCCATATGTATTTGTGCTGACAGAGTGTTTAAAATCTTTCACAGTTTTTGGTAGGTCCTCTGGAAGCTCTTTTCCTCCTGGTGAAGGTGCAACAATTGCTAATGCTTATATTGCTTGTAATATTAATTTATAAATGTGGTACTTCAGCTATGTTATTCCCAACAACATCAATAAAATGAAGCTTCCTGGCAGATTAAAACTGTGTGCCGGACCGAGACTCGAACTCGGGACCTTTGCCTTTCACGGGCAAGTGCTCTACCAACTGAGCTACCCAAGCACGACTCATGCCCCGTCCTCACAGCTTCACTTCTGCCAGTACCTTGTCTCCTACTTTCCAAACTTTACAGAATCTCTTCGCAGAGGTACGAGGAACTGGCAGAAGTAAAGCTGTGAGGATGACGGGGCGTGAGTCGTGCTTGGGTAGCTCAGTTGGTAGAGCACTTGCCCGCGAAAGACAAAGGTCCCGAGTTCGAGTCACGGTCCAGCACACAGTTTTAATCTGCCAGGAAGTTTCATATCAGCACACACTCCGCTGTAGAGTGAAAATCTCATTCTAGAAACATCCCCCAGGCTGTGGCTAAGCCATGTCTCCGCAATATCCTTTCTTTCAGAGTGCTAGTTCTGCAAGGTCCGCAGAAGAGCCTCTGTAAAGTTTGAAAGGTAGGAGATGAGGGACTGGCAGAAGTAAAGCTGTAAGGACGGGGCGTGAGTCGTGCTTGGGTAACTCAGTTGGTAGAGCACTTGCCCGCGAAAGGCAAAGGTCTCGAGTTCGAGTCTCGGTCCGGCACACAGTTTTAATCTGCCAGGAAATTTCATATCAGCACACACTCCGCTGTAGAGTGAAAATCTCATTCTGGATCAATAAAATATTTGATAAAATCATCATGGCTGAAAGTTTGCAATGGAGCATTGGGTCTTTTTCTGTGTTCGTTAACCAGTTCTCAGGCCAGTTTACATGGTTGTGGTCTTCAGAAATGAACCTAGCATTATATGCCTTCTTGTCTGCTTCTGCTTCCTCCTTTTAGATTCTTTTAGCTTTCAGATAATAGCAATGAAACGTGTTTTTGACCCTGTCATCTGTTACTGTTTTAACTCAACCATTTAGCAGCAAAACAACACTTAATGTTTTCCAGCCTGGGAGTGTCCCTTGCTTTGTCTCTGCCTATTTCTCTTCTGTTTTATAGTTTATCTAAGGGATTCTTTAAGGTTTCTGATGGGAAACAGTTGTCAAAATTTACTTTGAGGAGCTGGAAAATACATTTAAAAGCATCACTTGGTCCTAATCCTACAACTTTAGACTGCCCATCAATTCATGAGACCCCTGCTTTTCCATTAATGCTGATCTGTAAATCTTTATTGTCTGTGACACAAGACAAAATGCAAGGAGACACAATGCTAGTAAGATTTTGTCAACTCACATGTGTCCCAAAAATAACTTCCAGGAATCAAATACTGATATGCCATTTGGACCAACATTAGGAATTAACAAAAGGGTCAATTTTCTTCTACCATAACACATGGAAAATAGTCATCTACAAGTATCGTAGCCAGTAATAAAAACTGTCTTTGTGATCTGTGCTTTTTAATGCTGTTTTTATTTTCCCAAAGCATTTTAAACTCTTTGCGTCTTGACACATTTTTATCTACATCTCTGTCATCGTAGATTCAGTAACCAATACCAGCAATAAGATTTATGTTATTCAATAGAGGATTTCAGTTGCATGTCTGCTTGTAAACCTGGTAGTGTAGATATCCATAAGTTCTTTTTTGTAACAAAAGTCTTATATTTTGTGATCCTTACTTTTCATATCAGTATGCATTTATCTTTCAGTGGTAAGAGAAGTACAATTAGTACAGACTTGTAACTCAGTGTGTATGCAAAACTAAATCTGTGATGGTGTTTGAAATCTGATTGTTGTATGGACAGCCATTCAACAATAATAACAAAAAATAGAGAAATTGATGCAACAGATTGGACATATTAGTGGCAGTGTGGCTTCAGTTGCCAGAGACTGCAGTCGTGTGTGTGTGTGTGTGTGTGTGTGTGAGAGAGAGAGAGAGATAGAGTTGCGTCTGTGTGAATGTGTGTGTGTGTGTGTGTGTGTGTGTGTGTGTGTGTCATCTATTTTTGATGAAGGCCATACTGGCCGAAAGCAAATTTATGACCGTCTTTTTGTTGTGCCTATCTGCGAGTCAGCACCTTTGCTGTATGGTGAGTTGCAAGTTCCTTTTCACAATATTGTTACATTCCATCGTGGATTTCCCATTGTTGGACATATTAGTCTGATGTTTCTGACACATTGGAGTGAAATGGTGCTTAAGTCACATGGAATTCTGTGAACTAGGTGACTGGAAGCAAAGTATTGACAGTTGCTGGTGCTACAAGTTTCTGCCACCTTGATCTTACCATAGAGAGAGGATACAGATGTTTAATGGGTTGCTGAGCTACTAACAATGACACATTCACAGAAGAATTGCATGAAACCCATGAGAATATTCATTTATCAGCATTAACGGGGTTCTGTGTCTATGTACGACCCAAGTTATATCTAACAGTCATTCTCATAGTTGTCCTAAAATCCTA
Organism: Schistocerca serialis cubense; assembly: GCF_023864345.2. Classification (NCBI taxonomy): domain Eukaryota; kingdom Metazoa; phylum Arthropoda; class Insecta; order Orthoptera; family Acrididae; genus Schistocerca; species Schistocerca serialis. The sequence continues at coordinate 625,804,717 of NC_064642.1, read as the reverse complement.
ATCATCAAATACTCAACTAAAATTAAAGCCATTGATCAGTCCAAAGTTTGCTGGGATGAAGATGAGGGCGCATCTAAAACCCACACTTGGGATGGCTGGTGTAATTAAATCTAATGGGCTGGGTTCGATCCTATCCAGTCAGATGAACCATAAAGTTAAGGCATGCAGCCTCTCAATCACCTGCCCATGAACACTGTTCTCAATTTTCAAAATGTTGCAACTTATGCCATTTTCTGGTGAAAATTTGTGTTTGGATCTTACTTGCCACAAAATAGCGAGTCAACTAATATGTGCTGCACCAGCACATTTGCTAGACCCATATTATAAATTGCATGCTAGTTGAATGGACATGAGGCCTTCTGCTGTACACTCTCTGTTACAAATCTTTTGAGGTCACAGATGCCCACAATTTTTGGACCACCCACCAGTTCTGTCCGACAGTAGGACAGCGAAACTGTTTGGTGTGTGAGTTGCTGGTAGTTTTTTTGAAAGTGAATATTTTATTCTAATTGTCGTCTTCACTTGCTACAGAAGTGTCAGTGATATTCACACACAATTGACTAATTCTTTTCCTGGCAGAAATTTAGTGTAGCTTCAGTGATGCAGCCAACTTCCACTTTTGAATAATAACTGTAGCTTGGCTTCGTCGATGAGGAGCATCTGCACATTGTTCATATCTTTTAATACCACCTGTCCATCTGTACTGTCATATTCATTCACGGGGGGTACTGTGTAATATCATCCTAGTCCTTATTTATTTCACTTGTGGAGTAGTTGCCATTGAGCTATTCAGTAGAATAAGCTCTACTTTATTTTATGAATTACTGTAGTGAGCAACATGCAGCTAAGAATAGTTAATAGCCAACAACAGTGAACACTTGCTCATGTCTGCAGTTTGTCAGTGTCACAACACTGTCCTGACAACTTTCATGAAGCAGGCAACATAAAAGTCAGAGCAGGTTGGAACCAATTGCAAATGTTGTGAGCAGGTGTTGGAAATTAAAATTATTGTCACTGACTGAGCCATATTCAGTTTCAAGTGGAGTACAACTTAACCTACCAGATTGTACTCACAGTTGCACCAAATAAATATTCTGATTAGATACTTCGTTAATGTGAAATCAGCAGGGATTAAATTAAGAGCAAAATTGCAAGGCACTGCATAGAAACTCTACCCCACACCCAGCTTTGTGGACCTTTTGTTGTTACTTTAGTTTCTCTCCCTTTCTTAAGTGTACTGAAGGTGGACAAGTTCATTCATCAGATGCATTTTGCTTCTACTTTTATTGGCAGTGCACCAGCAGTGGTGATATTGCTGTCATTACAAGTAGATGAAACATTTTGTTATTTCTATTAATGTAGACTAAATGCCAGTTTCACTTACTCATGGCATATTCTAAGGAAGATAAGGAGCGATTGTCCTGTCGACATTGAGATTGTTAGAGACTGCACCTATGCTAGAAAATTCTGTCAGGGTTTGATGTTCCTTTCTACACTCCTGGAAATGGAAAAAAGAACACATTGACACCGGTGTGTCAGACCAACCATACTTGCTCCGGACACTGCGAGAGGGCTGTACAAGCAATGATCACACGCACGGCACAGCGGACACACCAGGAACCGCGGTGTTGGCCGTCGAATGGCGCTAGCTGCGCAGCATTTGTGCACCGCCGCCGTCAGTGTCAGCCAGTTTGCCGTGGCATACGGAGCTCCATCGCAGTCTTTAACACTGGTAGCATGCCGCGACAGCGTGGACGTGAACCGAATGTGCAGTTGACGGACTTTGAGCGAGGGCGTATAGTGGGCATGCGGGAGGCCGGGTGGACGTACTGCCGAATTGCTCAACACGTGGGGCGTGAGGTCTCCACAGTACATCGATGTTGTCGCCAGTGGTCAGCGGAAGGTGCACGTGCCCGTCGACCTGGGACCGGACCGCAGCGACGCACGGATGCACGCCAAGACCGTAGGATCCTACGCAGTGCCGTAGGGGACCGCACCGCCACTTCCCAGCAAATTAGGGACACTGTTGCTCTTGGGGTATCGGCGAGGACCATTCGCAACCGTCTCCATGAATCTGGGCTACAGTCCCGCACACCGTTAGGCCGTCTTCCGCTCACGCCCCAACATCGTGCAGCCCGCCTCCAGTGGTGTCGCGACAGGCATGAATTGAGGGACGAATGGAGACGTGTCGTCTTCAGCGATGAGAGTCGCTTCTGCCTTGGTGCCAATGATGGTCGTATGCGTGTTTGGCGCCGTGCAGGTGAGCGCCACAATCAGGACTGCATACGACCGAGGCACACAGGGCCAACACCCGGCATCATGGTGTGGGGAGCGATCTCCTACACTGGCCGTACACCACTGGTGATCGTCGAGGAGACACTGAATAGTGCACGGTACATCCAAACCGTCATCGAACCCATCGTTCTACCATTCCTAGACCGGCAAGGGAACTTGCTGTTCCAACAGGACAATGCACGTCCGCATGTATCCCGTGCCACCCAACGTGCTCTAGAAGGTGTAAGTCAACTACCCTGGCCAGCAAGATCTCCGGATCTGTCCCCCATTGAGCATGTTTGGGACTGGATGAAGCGTCGTCTCACGCGGTCTGCACGTCCAGCACGAACGCTGGTCCAACTGAGGCGCCAGGTGGAAATGGCATGGCAAGCTGTTCCACAGGACTACATCCAGCATCTCTACGATCGTCTCCATGGGAGAATAGCAGCCTGCATTGCTGCGAAAGGTGGATATACACTGTACTAGTGCCGACATTGTGCATTCTCTGTTGCCTGTGTCTATGTGCCTGTGGTTCTGTCAGTGTGATCATGTGATGTATCTGACCCCAGGAATGTGTCAATAAAGTTTCCCCTTCCTGGGACAATGAATTCACAGTGTTCTTATTTCAATTTCCAGGAGTGTATATTCTCTGGTGTCAACTGTTTCACTCTTCATGTTAGCAGAGGCTAGACCTGAATTTCACACTGTGCACATTGGTTGGTTTCATTTAATCGTGGAGTTTTAAGACCACTTCCTTGATCGTTACAAGTAAATATACCACAAAATTCAATTTGTTGATTTGAAACTTTATTATTTGTAGCCTTTGGGATAGTGCCAATGAAAGCTTTCCTAGAAAAACTATTTTTGAGTCTATAATGGTCAAAAGCACAAAAAATATTACCTCCTCATAATGTTTACAGTGCATTTGCTGTGATAAATGGCCTTGTCAGTATCCAGTGTGGTTAAAACAAAAAATAAAAATAATTCTGACAGTTTCTGAAGAGGAAGGCCACTCAAAGAATTCCCATCTGCCCTTATTTTGTGTTGTTCAAGTTTCAGTCAGTGAATCTGAGTATTACTTGTAACTATGCTGTTCCTCTTATCCTAGTTATAGAAGTGAAAATAAACTCATTGATCTATTCATTTGGCCCCATGTCAACTCTGTGGCTGACTGCACTGTGTTATTGACGTGCAAGCTGTGTACCTCAAGAAGGTTTGGCTGTAAGAACATATTCTTCCTGTCCCTAGTGTAATTTGAATGTAACAATCTTATAGAATATATTTGGCAACTTTGTTACCATCATTTTGTTTCCTAGAATGGCTCAGAATTGTGCTGTTATATCATTGATATTTTTTTGTCATTTCTGTTAAATATTCTGAACTATTCTCACTTAAGCTGTGACATCAAGTCAATAATTTTATATTTCTGAGTCAACACAGTCATTCCATGCCAAAACTGAATTTGGGTCATACTGGGTGTGCTCTTATGACAGCGAGGTGTGTGTAGAACCAGTGGAAAGATAAGGCTCTCATGTAGTGATGAGTGAATACTGGACAAATTGCAGCACATATATGCAATGTTGAATCATTGCTGGACTGCTGAAATAATTGTGAAACTGACTTTGTTGATATTTTACACAGTGTGACATTGGACTAATGGCAGTCTGGTATAGTGGCATGCATACTGTAGCACTGACTTCAGTTGTGGAGAAACCAGAATATCTTACAGTGCTGTCTGATATGAGCAAAAGTGTGAGGGCTTGGGGTGCCATTGGATATAAAATGCAATCTTGATTGCCATATATTATTATGGAGGACGGGTTGAACATTTGCCACCATATCAAAATGGTGTAGTTCAGTGAGTGCCAAACTGTTGTGTTTCTCGGTGTCCTGAAGACATAAGACCTTTTTCAAAGGGACAGAAGTACTTGAATTGAAACACAGAGTTAATTTGCTCATGTTGTTGTTGTTGTGGTGGTCTTCAGTCCTGAGACTGGTTTGACGCAGCTCTCCATGCTACTCTATCCTGTGCAAGCTTTTTCATCTCCCAGTACCTACTGCAACTTACATCCTTCTGAATCTGCTTGGTGTATTCATCTCTTGGTCTCCCTCTACGATTTTTACCCTCCACGCTGCCTTCCAATACTAAATTGGTGATCCCTCGATGCCTCAGAACATGTCCTACCAACCGATCCCTTCCTCTAGTCAAGTTGTGCCACAAACTTCTCTTCTCCCCAATCCTATTCAACACCTCCTCATTAGTTATGTGATCTACCCATCTAATCTTCAGCATTCTTCTGTAGCACCACATTTCAAAAGCTTCTATTCTCTTCTTGTCTAAACTATTTATTGTCCATGTTTCACTTCCATACATGGCTACACTCCATACAAATACTTTCAGAAACGACTTCCTGACACTTAAATCTATACTCGATGTTTACGAATTTCTCTTCTTCAGAAACGCTTTCCTTCCCATTGCCAGTCTACATTTTATATCCTCCCTACTTCGACCATCATCAGTTATTTTGCTCCCCAAATAGCAAAACTCGTTTACTACTTTAAGTGTCTCATTTCCTAATCTAATAGCCTCAGCATCGCCCGACTTAATTCGACTACATTCCATTATCCTCGTTTTACTTTTGTTGATGTTCATCTTATATCCTCCATTCAAGACAGTATCCATTCCGTTCAACTGCTCTTCTAAGTCCTTTGCTGTCTCTGACAGCATTACAATATCATCGGCGAACCTCAAAGTTTTTATTACTTCTCCATGGATTTTAATACCTACTCCGAATTTTTCTTTTGTTTCCTTCACTGCTTCCTCAATATACAGATTGAATAACATCGAGGAGAGGCTGCAACCCTGTCTCACTCCCTTCCCAACCATTGCTTCCCTTTCATGCCCCTCAACTCTTATAACTGCCATTTGGCTTCTATACAAATTGTAAATAGCCTTTAGCTCCCTATATTTTACCCCTGCCACCTTCAGAATTTGAAAGAGAGTGTTCCAGTCAACATTGTCAAAAGCTTTCTCTAAGTCTACAAATGCTAGAAACGTAGGTTTTCCTTTCCTTAATCTAGCTTCTAAGATAAGTCGTAGGGTCAGTATTGCCTCACGTGTTTCAATATTTCTACAGAATCCAAACTTATCTTCCCCTAGATCGGCTTCTACTAGTTTTTCCATTTGTCTGTAAAGAATTTGCGTTAATATTTTGCAGCCGTGACTTATTAAACTGATAGTTTGGTAATTTTCACATCTGTCAACACCTGCTTTCTTTGGGATTGGAATTATTATATTCTTCTTGAAGTCTGAGGGTATTTTGCATGTTTCGTACATCTTGCTCGCCAGATGGTAGAGTTTTGTCAGGACTGGCTGTCCCTAGACCGTCAATAGTTCCAATGGAATGTTGTCCACTCCGGGGGCCTTGTTTCGACTCAGGTCTTTCAGTGCTCTGTCAAACTCTTCACGCAGTATCTTATCTCCCATTTCATCTTCATCTACATCCGCTTCCATTTCCATAATATTGTCCTCAAGTACATTGCCCTTGTATAGACCCTCTATATACTCCTTCCACCTTTCTGCCTTCCCTTTTTTGCTTAGAACTGGGTTTCCATCTGAGCTCTTAATATTCATACAAGTGGTTCTCTTTTCTCCAAAGGTCTCTTTAATTTTCCTGTCGGCAGTATCTATCTTACCCCTAGTGAGATTAGTCTCTACATCCTTACATTTATCCTCTAGCCATCCCTGCTTAGCCATTTTGCACTTCCTGTTGATCTCATTTTTGAGACTTTGAATTCCTTTTTGCCTGCTTCATTTACTGCATTTTTATATTTTCTCCTTTCATCAATTAAATTCAATATTTCTTCTGTTACCCAAGGATTTCTACTAGCCTTCGTCTTTTTACCTACTTGATTCTCTGCTGCCTTCACTACTTCATCCCTCAAAGCTACCCATTCGTTTTCTACTGTATTTCCTTCCCCCATTCCTGCCATTTGTTCCCTTACGCTCTCCCTGAAACTCTGTACAACCTCTGGGTCTTTCAGTTTATCCAGGTCCCATCTCCTTAAATTCCCACCTTTTTGTAGTTTCTTTAGTTTTAATCTACAGTTCATAACCAATAGATTGTGGTCAGAGTCCACATCTGCCCCTGGAAATGTCTTACAATTTAAAACCTGGTGCCTAAATCTCTGTCTTACCATTATATAATCTGTCTGAAACCTTTTAGTATCTCCAGGATTCTTCCATGTATACAACCTTCTTTCATGATTCTTGAACCAAGTGTTAGCTATGATTAAGTTATGCTCTGTGCAAAATTCTACCAGACGGCTTCCTCTTTCATTTCTTACCCCCAATTCATATTCACCTACTATGTTTCCTTCTCTCCCTTTTCCTTCTGTCGAATTCTAGTCACCCATGACTATTAAATTTTCGTCTCCCTTCACTATCTGAATAATTTCTTTTATTTCGTCATATATTTCTTCAATTTCTTCGTCATCTGCAGAGCTAGTTGGCATATAAACTTGTACTACTGTAGTAGGTGTGGGCTTCGTGTCTGTCTTGGCCACAATAATGCGTTCACTATGCTGTTTGTAGTAGCTTACTTGCATACCTATTTTTTTATTCATTATTAAACCTACTCCTGCATTACCCCTATTTGACTTTTTATTTATAACCCTGTATTCGCCTGACCAAAAGTCTTGTTCCTCCTGCCACCGAACTTCACTAATTCCCACTATATCTAACTTTATCCTATCCATTTCCCTTTTTAAATTTTCTAACCTACCTGCCCAATTAAGGGATCTGACATTCCACGCTCCGATCCGTAGAACGTCAGTTTTCTTTCTCCTGATAACGACGTCCTCTTGAGTAGTCCCCGCCCGGAGATCCGAATGGGGGACTATTTTACCTCCAGAATATTTTACCCAAGAGGACGCCATCATCATTAACCATACAGTAGAGCTGCATGCCCTCGGGAAAAATTATGGCTCTAGTTTCCCCTTGCTTTCAACCGTTCACAGTACCAGCACAGCAAGGCTGTTTTGGTTAGTGTTACAAGGCCAGATCAGTCAATCATCCAGACTGTTGCCCCTGCAACTACTGAAAAGGCTGCTGCCCGTCTTCAGGAATCATGCGTTTGTCTGGCCTCTCAACAGATACCCCTCCGTTGTGGGTGCACCTACGATACGGCTATCTGTATCGTTGAGGCACGCAAGCCTCTCCACTAATGGCAAGGTCCATGGTTCATGGGAGGGGGGTTGCTCATGTTAGTTTATTTTAAAAATATAGTAATAAATGCAAAATATATATTCAATTCATACATTATTTATTGAACAGATTTATCATTTCATCATTTATAGTGTTAATGGGATATATGAGTTGGTCTTCGCTACACAGCTGTTTGCATCCCAAAATCGAACGGATCACAGCTACCCTAATATCCTATTCCACCTCAGTTTGTGCTCGATGTCTACTCTTTATTAAGTGACCACTAAAAACTCAGCTTTTTACATAGCATTGGCTCTGAAAGACTCTTGAATTCATGCAGATTTTTGGACATTATCTACATGAAAGTACTTTTGAATTATTAAGTAAGCTTCAAATACAGATTATATTTTGCAAGACGAATCAGATTCATTCGAGACTAAAAAGCAATTTTATGGGGGGAATTAAAATTGATACCAACTTCATTAATTTTTCTATTCCATACTTTTTATTAGCTTTATTTCTTTATTTTTTAATTTTTAAAGCTGAAGTCATTTATTTTAAAATGTGCCTGTTGCATCCTCATACGGATTATAGTGACAATAATACAACAAATATGTACAGGGTGAACCAGAACTGTACTGACAAATTTTCAGAGGTTGTTCATGAATAACTTCTGAGTATTTTTGTATAATGGACCTATAGTGTCCAGCGGCACATTACAGAGTAATAATGTAATTGTGATTTATTTGGTTTGTTACTGCAATCACCGTTGTTTCTGCGTAAATACCTTTACAACAGTGAAGAAGTCTGTAACATGCAGTCAGCAAATCATACAACACAAAGATCAGAGTAATGAAACAATCAAAAAATGGTTCAAATGGCTCTGAGCACTATCGGACTTAACTTCTGAGGTCATCAGTCCCCTAGAACTTAAAACTACTTAAACCTAACTAACCTAAAGACATCACACACACCCATGCCTGAGGCAGGACTTGAACCTGCGACCGTAGCGGTTGCGCAGCTCCAGACTGTAGCACCTAGAACCGCTCGGCCACTCCGGCCGGCAATGAAACAGTCCTCATATGAAACACATACTCTGGCTGTTGTGGTTGCCATCCATGTCAAACAGCCCAGCATAATGTTGTTATGCTGGTCGTCCATAACATTCAGTTAACCCACACACAAGGTGCATATCAACCAACTCCTCATCAGTAAACCTACCCATAGTACTGTTGTACATCACGGCAAACTTGTGGGTAGCAAGTTAAAGAGGGCATTACTGTTGTCAATGGCAGGTACCTTAAGTGAAAGGAAACAACACACAGTGGATACCATCGGCATGTGCGCTGTTGTGCACTATTTTTATTGCAATACAGATACAAGAAACCAAACGAAATGCAATAACTCTGTAACGAGCTGGTACTCTTAAGCCGCACTCAAACCGGCCTCACTGTGCCACACAAAACCGAGAAAGAGGTATTACATGATCATTGCTGACTTCATACCATGCTGATCTGCACAACAACAAGCAAGATCTGTGCAGTGTCGGTACATCAAAGGAAATGGTTTGTTCACGCTCGCTCTGTTTGGATGGTGTATCTCGTTTTGAATTTTTATTGTAGTGCGTGCACACATACTGGAACATTCTGCACAACTACGAACATGCTGTTCTGTTCTCCACAGTTTGGCTCTGTCTTGTGCTGCTTTGCACCTTGAATTTATGTCAAGTGTGGATGTGGCTTTATACTGAAGGTAATCCCCAATGATCTCTGAAAGTTAATGAATGTCATTCTGTTTCACTGTGTATATTCAGATCTCATATCATCCACAATTTTTTAAAAACCTTCCTTTCACAGGCCTGTTTTTATATAGTTTACTATATCCACAACACATTCTAAAAATAGGTTCAGTAGAGGACTCAAATACTTTGAAGCAAATGTGTTCCTGTGACTGATAAAATTGTTCCACACTAAATCCATGGCTTTCTCTCAAATGAGGCCGTCTTCCATGACAGTCACACATTGAATAACCAAAGTGAGTACAAACAGAATCCCACTTCGTACACTGCAAATTATACTCTAAGACAACAAATAACGACACACCATGAAGGAATTACCCAAATGGGAAGGAAATTGGTAGATGTGATGGACACCTACAGACAAATAACTGATTACTACTCTATCCCGTTCTTAACCCATGTACATGTGAGTGCACTGAGTGTAGTGTTACTGTGTGCGTGTGTTCTTAAACCAATCACTATTGTTTAAGCTTGGGCCAGCCATCCGGCCATTAGAGGCTGCCTGTAGGAAGCATGCATATAGCACAGTCTCCGCCATGGTGTCGACCTGTGACTTGTGCCCATATATGCTCAGAGCAGTGCTGACTCACCCTTATACGTTCTTCTAGTTCATACCATTCGCATCAGGTGTTCTGTGTATTGCTTTTGTTGCACCTTCTGTACGATCCTTTTGTCTTGTTATGTGTGGAGTTGTGAGAGGCTCATTTCTGTTTTTGTTTATAGATTTATGAATAAAGCCTTATCTATGTTACTTGGATTAGTTTTGTGGGTTACTTGGTTACTACAATTACAATTTCTAAAAACTGGATGATTTATTCAGGAGGAGGGGCTTCATAAATTGATCTAGTCAATAACGCATTGACCCTCTTCTGCGCAAGCAGTTATTCGGCTTGGCATTGATTGTTCTAGGATGTCCTCCTGAGGGATATTGTGCCAAATTCTGTCCAATTGGCACACTAAAAGGTCAAAATCCTGAGCTGGTTGGAGAGCCCTGCCCATAATGCACCAAACATTCTCAATTGGGGAGAGATCAGGTGACCTCGCTGGCCAGGTACTACATGCATGGCCCGGATATAAACAATTACACTTCTGACATGTTTGTATGATGACAGATCTGTGTAGTCCTGATCCTGTTGTGCATTCATTTTACTAAGTGACATGCTTCAACAAGGACATTATGGAGCATTTCCAAATGTTTGATGAGGCTGATTATTTACTGAGACATTCGACATGCTTGGTATCCCATGTACCAAGACCATCTAACATTCGGCCAATCTGAGCACACTTAAATCAGGCAAAATGTGTCATTGATAAATAAATAACAAATTCATATCTGCAAACAAGACTGACTGTTTCTTCATTATATATCATCTGTGTCATGCCTTGTATGTGTTGGAAAACGTTTTATCTGTGAATTGATTTTTATTTGGAAGAACTGTTAATTGTTCATCAGTATTTGCAAATATTTTATTTGGAAGAACTGTTAATTGTTCATCAGTATTTGCAAATAATATGTAACTAAAATATTGCACTCAGCTATCTTAAAAGATGATCACACATGCCTTATGTTATCAATTTTGGAGTTACGTAACTCAAACCTCCCGATGTGGCTGTTCACATCAGCTGTCCATGGAGTACACTGAACAAATATACTAGAGTGTACACATAAAAGAGAACCCTGTGCCATCTTTACAACATGGTGGTTCAAGAAGATACTAGAAATAGTTAAATATAATGACATTGAGACGTACACCTGTCCAAGAGAAATTTCATTTTCTGTTCTGTTAGACAAGCATATGCGTCTTGAAATCAGTATAATTATTGCTAGTCTTCTTGAATCTTCTTCTTCTTCAGTTGGTTAGCAAAGTGGATCTCCTGCATGTACATTATTTAAGTTGCTCAATGTACTCTATAGTTGATTATGGCGAATAACCACATGGCATAGTTTAGAATTATATAACTCAAAAATCAGCAGCTCAATGTTAGTATGGGTATCATAAATAAAGACAGTTGAGTGAATATTCCAAGCACATATTATGTCTAGGAGATGATGGTCAGCAATTTGTTCAATTATCTTCTAAACTAGTCATAAAGTTTCGGCTGTCACCTCAAGGGTAAGGAAAGAAAGAAAGGAAGGAAGAGAGAGAGAGAGAGAGAGAGAGAGAGAGAGAGAGAGAGAGAGAGAGAGACGTAAATAACATTATGTTTGTTTGCAGACATATAAACACAAACAAACAAAAAATTAAGTGTGTAACTTTATTTTTTGAGGTTGTAATTAAAGCTTTCACGCTACCCACCGTAAAACCATATGTAATAGGTTTTCCAGGACGTATATTGGTGAGATGTGTTACAACATACGTAAGCTCTGACATAGTACTTACAGACTTCACATCAGTCTCAAGTGTCTTTGGGATCATGAACAGTTGTGTAATCCAAATTATTTGTATATTGTTATGCAGCAGAGATGTGTTGGGTTAGCTACAGTCACATGTATCCTTTTTAAATTTTCACAAATGTTAATTTATGAATGGTTTAGGATTCTACTAGTACCAATGTGCAGGAGATAATACCCTTCTGGTCTGATGAGGAAGTGATGATATAATGTAAAGCAGTCTCATTGTGGGACTTATTTTGAGTATTTAAGAAAGCATTTTGAAGCACACTGGAAAATCCAGGAAAATCATTATTCTTTTTTTCTCTAAGTGAGTGTAATTTCCCAGCTGCAAAAAGTTTGGAAAGTATAATTAATTTTATACAAGACAGCATTATGTACACCATTAGCATTATGTGTTTTTCTCAGGTTTCATTGTACCTCGCTACACAATTCATAATATTTTTAAAAAATTAGAAATTAAATAAACAGAAAGTAGTTAAAAGGTGGAAATAAAAAATTATGATAATATATACAAAGAAATAAGGCAGGCAGCAAAATGCTTTAAAACTGTAGTGATCAACTGTTATGTAGAATCAAAGAAGTAGGTCAGAAGGAAGCCTTTCAGTGTAAATTTAAAATTCAGAAACTATTCACTCCTGAATGAGATTTTTCACTCTGCAGTGGAGTGTGCACTGATATGAAACTTCCTGGGAGATTAAAACTGTGTGCCGGACCGAGACTCAAACTCGGGACCTTTGCCTTTCAGTCCTGTTTTTCAGATTTGTGAACTAAATGTACTTAAATTTTTTTCTCAAAAAATTGGGAAACTCCTCCGCTGGCCTCAAACACTTGTTGTGTGGAATGTTCCATGAATAAAAAGTGAGGATCTATTTAACAGTGTTGTTCTAATAACAATTTATCACTGCACCCCTCGTCACAGTGGTTTATGCATATACTCTGTATCTTTCACATTTGACATTTCTTCTAGTGAGAGATAAAAGTGAATGTTCACCTAGTGCTATAGACTTGTTTAATCCTACAGTAACCCTATTAGTGTTCTGCAGAGTTTTCCTCATTGTTATTTATATCTTATTTAGAATTTTGTTTGTCCATAAACTAACGTTTTTTATTGTATTGGAGGCCAGATTTAGAAATAACAGTGTGGTCTATGTAGAAACTTACCAATGAGTTCAAACCTTTTGTCATCACGTTCCCTGCCAAGAGGTCCACCACTGTCACCCTACAACAGAATATTTAAATCCAATAGTCATTAAATGATAAGTGTAACATACTATATGATTTTCGTATATCAGTTAACATTTTGAACCATTGTTAATGTTAGTGTAACACCTTATAAATGAAAGTAACTCTACATTCATAAGACAGGTGATATTGCAATGGCCAAGTTTATATACAGCTATCTATGTGCACAGTATATTTCTATGAAGTGAAAATGATCTATATTATCTGGATTCATAGTATTTTTGCTTAAGACCTTATAGTATACAGAGTGATATTTCGAAGTTTACTGATGAGTCACTTCCAAAAATTACGGACAAATTACTGACAAAGATTTCTCCTCCACTTTTTTGTTTGACCAACTGTTTGATCAGTAATTTATGTTAAGGCATTTGTTTATAGGAATGACCTTTGGAAACTGCTGGTGTGTCTTTGTGTTATGTGTTGACAATACTGTTATGTGACAGATATGTACAGAGTGTTTTGCTACTGAGCCAGTGTAGACAGAAAGCTATTTACTATATGGGAAGAGCAGCAGCACTATTGCTACTGTTTGTGATAAAACAGCTTTATAGGAGGAGTATTGCTTAGACTGAGTGCTGCAGGATTTGTGTTATTAGCGGTGTCGGTGTCAGGATTTGCCAGTAACAGTATAGCAACATAGTGCTGAAACACAAGAATCAGTGTGCTTTACAGTTACAGACAGTTAACATGGGTCCGGGCAAGGGAGCAGAATTTACTTGTAAAGCTGTTTTATCACAAACAATAGCAATAGTGCTGCTGCTCTTCGTGGGTATCAATCCACTAGTTGGGGTAACCAGCTTTGCAAAGGAAGTTGATATGAGATTGTGTGGTGGTTGGAGTAAAAGGATAAACTTTAAAGCATAATAAGTAAAAACTTTTTATTGATAACATGTTTTAACTATTTACAATACTTGTATAAGACATAAAAAAATATTGAAAACATATTATGACTTACGACTGTTTGTAATACTTGTTTATAAACAACATTTTTCATTGTGTTATCTGGCGTATATATGTACAAATGTTTCGAATTTCCTACATGAGAGCAAACTATATACAGTTGACAGTGAGAGAAGCAGGAACCTTTGATATTGTGGGGCAATATTCTAAAGTTTGCCCTTGCGCTTTGTCAGTTGTAAAACTGTAGGCTAATTTGATTGGAAATTGCAGTCTTTTAAATTTGAATTGCAGTTCAGCAGAGCTCGGTGGTGTTCTGGGGATAAGTAATGTGTGTCCTTTGTACTTTCAGGTCATAAGTTCGATTTCGATGATGATGTTCGATAGCTGTTGACGATCATCCTTGTTCCATTTCATAGTTTTGGTAGGTTGAGATTTCGGAGTAGTTTGATCGGAGATCAAATTTTAAGTCAAAAGCAGTGTATTGGCATTCCTCGTATTTGCAGAGAGTTTAGAAATTCTGTGGAGAAGTTCATACTTACTTCAACATTTACCGTCATGTCAATCGATTTGTATATTCTATCTTCACCGGGAATTTTCTTTTGAAATTGATATTGTCGACAATATTATTTGTAATTACCAAAATTGCCCTTTAAAATACCCAGTCGGATTGGTATAGTTGTGAATGAGTTTTGGATAAATTTGACGAAGATTTCGTTTTCAGCAGTGGCTATGTTGCATTAAGTTTAATGAGGCCGGTCGTCTGGTCAGCAGGATCTGTGCCTTCGCGTATTTGTAAAAGTTGCTGAGCAAAGTGTGCTGTCGTTTTGTCTTTCAATAGTTCAACTCTCATATTTTTTGTTAATCGCAGTATTTGAATGTGTGGCCAGAGATGTGATTTGTTTTTTAAGCATGCACTGATCTCGTCTGTTGGTGTTAACTTGGGGATAACAGAAAATCTTTGTCGAAAATCTCCTGAGAGTATGAGTAGAGCTCCTCCCATCACCTCAGAGTTTCCTATCAAGTCTTTCAATGTTCTGTCCATGGCTTCCAGTGATTTTTTATGTGACATTGTTCATTCGTCCCAGAAGAAAATTTTAACTTGCTTCAGAAGTTCATCCGTTCTCGAGATTTTACATACCGGCAATTGTTCTTCGGCTATATTCAACGGTAGTTGTAGGCATCCTCCTTCCACAGGTATGGCTGCAATGTCGGATGCTGCCAGTGCAAGTGCGATGTGTTGTTCAGCAACAAATTTACTAGAAACATTTTGCCGGTGCCGCTTGCTGAATCCAAGTAAACAATTCCGCTAGTTTTGTTGTCGATCCGGTCCATAATAACTTTGTAAATTTCCTTTTGATTATCTTTGAGGAGTGATTTGTTGTGAGCAGTGTACTGAAGTAGTTCGTTGATGTTGTAGCTTCATTCTTTTGTAACTTCGAAGTTTAGCACACTAATAGCATCTTTCTTTTTGTGCGTGCATCCCAATTTGTCCTAAGGTCTGGTTGTTTATTGCTAAACATTTAGGTTGGTTCTTGGCGAATGAGTGTTTCATTGAAGAGGTTGTCATTGAATTCCACGGTCAGTCCACGATGAGCTTTATGGATTTGGTAGAGTATGTCATCACTTATACTCTCTGTGAAGGAGTCCCATAGCTATTTTGGATTCGATGGGTTACATGTTGTTAGAATTACAGCGAGTAAATCTCTCATTTGTTCAGCTGCAGCTGTGAGTGAGGCTTCTTGTAATGCTGATTCCCAGTGGTTGTCGTTTTCCATTAGTCCAAAGTGTTGGCCCGCATCTCTACGTCTGGCACAAGTAGTCGTAAATAATCTTGAGATCTGTGGAACTTGTTGGTCCCCGTATTTCGTGTAGCAACATTCGGAGATAGAAACATTCGATGTTGTTCGGATGTACGTTGTATACTCGGCCTGGTGCGCCAATTTTCGTGATTCCTGGATGCTCTTCTACTGGAATTCCTTGTTTTCGTCATTGAAAGATTTTTCTTGTTGTGTTCCACGTATAATAGTTAGGGACGTCGACATGTAATAATATTTTCCCGAAAGGATCCGTTTGGCACAGTTTGTAAAAAATTGTTAATGATGTGTTCTGAGGTGGTTCGCTTGCAATTTTTCTGGCGGTGTCTTTCGTGAAGTAAACTATCTGTCCATTCTCCAAATGTACTTCTGCATGTTGCACTGTTGGTTCGCGTTCGTGTATGGGAAAACCGAAAATTAGCCACGCTGCTTCGTTACTTTTGATGTATCTTCCAATTTGGTACATGAGGATCTCGTTTCTGTTTTGTTGTTCGCTATCTTTGACTATTTGAAATACCGCCATGTCACACCGTCTTTGTTCATATACTTTCAGACATATTTGATGGATTTCACTGAATTGCAGTATTCTACGTTTGTGTGTGCTTGGAACATTTTGGAAAATAGTGCGTTATGTGGTACTTCCGACTGATTATATATTTGCAGTTCGTCGCTGTGAACCACCGTTTTTGGGTGCTCATCTTCTGTGTTTGGGAAGGCCATCAATTACGATTTGTGTGTCATCCAAGTATGGTTTTGGGCATTTCTACTTTTTTGCTTTTACATTTTCTAGCGCTCATACGTGGCGAATTGGGGTTTAAAAGGTTCGCATGTTCCATGAAAAATGTTGTTCACTGCTATGTAGCACAGTTCCGAATTTGCTTGTGGAATGGGAAATTCAATTTGGATGATTCTGTCGATATCTGTGGGATGAATTCTGTAGTGTAACCATATGAGATTGTGCGAGTGAGGCAGTCCTCGTTTTTGACATCCCATTGTATATATACATCCAGCATCTAACGGTTCCAAAGATGTGGTATTTTGTGATGACTTCAGTAAATCTCAATTGCTTTTGTCGGAAAACTCGCCCTACCATGTCGTGTCGATGCATGGGGGTATGTCCGTTTCTTAGTTCTCTGATTTCTGGCCATGACGACTTGCAGGTGTATGTTATGAAGAGGTCAGGTAGTCTATATTTTCTTATGTGGGTCATGTCATTTTGAGTGTATTCGCGCATGTGTGACATCCTATGTATGATGAGTGTAAGATTACCAGTGTTCCAATATCGCCACTGTTACCGTCATTTATGATTGCGTCTCGAAGGTGGATGTATTCTTCCGTGCGTAGTTTCATCTGTTTCAGTGTTATGTAAACCATCTATTCCGCTTTTGTTTCTGCATACATACCTACTAGGAATTGTTGCAATAAACGGCTAGTGTTGAGAACGTGCTTGTACGTTTAATTGTATCTGGGCGGGATAGCCGCGTGGTCTGGGGCGTCTTGCCACGGTTCGCTTGGCTTCCGCCATTGGATTCGAGTCCACCCTCTGGCATGGGTGTGTGTGTTATCCTTAGCGGCCGTGGTGGTCTAGCGGTTCTAGGCGCTCAGTCAGGAACCGCGCGACTGCTACGGTCGCAGGTTCGAATCCTGCCTCGGGCATGGATGTGTATGATGTCCTTAGGTTAGTTTGGTTTAAGTATTTCTAAGTTCTAGGGGACTTATGACCACAGATGTTGAGTCCCATAGTGCTCAGAGCCATTTGAACCATTTATCCTTAGCGTAAAGTTAGTTTCAGTTGGATTAAGCAGCAGTTTGGTCACAAAGGAACTGACCACAAACTTCCAATTTCCTGATCACCAAGCGGTAAGCATAGAACTCCTTGGAAGTGACTTTTTTACTCGTTTCTACGCCTGTTTCATGTTGGATATGTTTCACATTAAAATTATATCCGTCGTCTCCGTGCATAAATATTAATGGATGTTGGAGGGCATCATATGAGCCGTGTGCCTCTGCAATACAGTCCTCTTCTTTGTTGTAAAGGTTATATCACTACTGGTGTTTTCATTGTCCACAATTACGATGGCGACTTCGTTTATCTGTGGTGCATTGAATCGATGTTCAAGATGGTCTTTTGTCGGCTCGAATTATAACTTTATAGCCGTCAGAAATCATGCAGTCTAGTGTTGTTTTGAATATGTGAATCAGTTGATTGTATTTATGTAAGATCCCCTGTACATCTTGGTCTACTTCTCGTCCGTCTCAATCCACTGATATTCGTGCTTTGTTGATCAATTTCTGTTTCTTCGTTTCCGATGAAATATATTAGCAGAATTTATGCTCTTCCATGTTATGAAAGATTTGTCCTTGGATGATCGGATTAGTAGCATTGATCGAAGTGAGACCGAAAGAAGTCATTTGGAAGCAGGCGTTGTACCGTTTTATATTTTGAAAAAGTGTTTTGATTCTGGAGTTTCCTCGGTCATGTAATGTAAAAATTCCTACAGAGGTGCTTCCAGTGGTAATAATCGAATTTTTCCATTCATGCAACAGATTTCTGGTTTTTCTCTACTGAATTTTTTCGCGTTGTAAAATTGGCAGATGTTAACCATTTTTCCGATTAAGACATAT
This sequence comes from Schistocerca serialis cubense, assembly GCF_023864345.2. Classification (NCBI taxonomy): domain Eukaryota; kingdom Metazoa; phylum Arthropoda; class Insecta; order Orthoptera; family Acrididae; genus Schistocerca; species Schistocerca serialis. Next base: position 625,786,463 of record NC_064642.1, on the reverse strand, counting down.
TTGTGTTTGTTATATTCTTTTGTAGGGTCGTAGTGGAATGATTTATTTGTTAGGTTGTACTGTTTACTTGTCCTCGTCCGTGCTTCTCGCAGGGTGATGTTTTCATGGCTGGCTTGAGTTCGCAGTCTTTTATTATAAGATTGTGTCGCAGTTCTTGATTCTTCAATTCATTCATTTCTCTGCTTCTCACACGGTGCTCATTGCCGTACGTTGGGAACTTAAACGTGCTTTGCGCTCCTCGTCTCTCTCATTTTTCGGTGTTCTCTTTGTTTTCGCCGTTTTGCTTCAGAACTGGCAAAAATCTCCTTTTCTTTTACATTTGGGCATTGTTTAAAATATAAATCAAATAATTTTTTGTTAACAAATACACTAAGTACAATTTAAACAGCTTTCACATTTTATTTTCGATTTATATTCAGTCACTGTATCAATCTGACTACTCACATTTCACTGTTTGTTTTTATTCACTCACTGCATTACTTTTTCGGTTCCTGTCGTTCGAAATCACGACGGGTCTTCCTTTATATACCCCTACCAAGGCCAGCCCACTAGTGGCGAATTCAGGACCTTCCAAAAAGGTTTAGAACTGTCCACAATGTTCCAGAATATTCCACAACATTCAAGAGTATCTGGAATGTTCCACAATTATCTGCTATGTTCTGGGATGATCCCAAACACTCTGGAATCTTTCCGAATATTCCAGACTATTCCAGAACATCCTGGATCATTGTGGAACATTCCTGAACATGCTGGAGTGTTTTGGAATGCTGTTGAATATCGAATGTTCTGGCATGTTTCCCTGGGAGAGGCCGATGGCCAGTTGCGTCACAAATTATTGAAGAAGTTACTGTTCCCATGGCTGAGAATGCTAGATGCAGTGTGCGATCTTCAAGCAGGGCACAAGTTGTATCACGACAGCTGAATATTTCATGGTCCACCATTCGAAAAGTGCTGTGAACAGTTGTGGTATTACTCACCAACTTTTGCCACGTGGTGCAGACGTGGTATTACTCACCAACTTTTGCCAGGTGGTGCAGACTTTCGAGTAGACTCTGCTCTTATGCCTCTTGCAAGGGTTCAAGTTGACGATTGTGGCCTTGGAACATTTTGTGGAGTTAAGAAGCGCACTTCATGCTCTCTGGGGCAGTGAACACTCACAGTTGTCGCATTTGGGGATAGTCCTGCCAACGGACGTTCATGAAGCTCCCCTGCATAGTGAAAGTGTCACTGTGTGGAGTGGTCTTCTGGCACAGTTCATGATTGATTCATTTTTCTTTCAGGAACTTTGGCCCCAACGACATGCAGTATGAATGGCACATATTACTGTGATCTGCTTTGCCAACATGTGATCCCTGCTCTATGAGAGAGAGGTGCTTCGGACTCAGCCGTTTTGACGCGCAATAGAGCTCCAACTAACATTGCTCATGAGGTCACTTGGCGACTCCGTAACACATATGGAGAAAACCGATTCATTTGTCAGTCGTTCAGTCGTGTGGCCACCAAGATCTCCAGATTTCTACTCATGTACTCAGATGATTTCTGGCAGTGGAGTCAAGTGAAGGTCATGGTTTATCAATGGGGCACTAACACATGTTGGAGATTGAAGATAAGCATAGCGAGGGAGGTAGCCAACATCCCACCCGAGATGTTTCAAGCTGCAGTAGAGAAATCTCTAGTGCAGTTTCAGGCTGTTGTGGATGCAGATGGTCATCATACTGAGCAACATTTTGTAATGTGGAATTTGAACGTGGTACAGAATTAACAAATGTTACCCTATAATGTGGAAATTAAAACGTATTTGTTTCAATGGTTTCTTCAGCCTTTGCCTTATACCGGTTGTTACAAATGTTTCCAAAACGTTTCATCGTCCTGTGATCACTCGTTTCTCATGGGGGTCCTCTAACGTAGCAAAGTTTAATTATAACCACCATGTACAATGAAGTGCGTGTTTCATTTGCCAAGTAGCTCTATCGGCCAGGCCTGGAGGATTTATATTGTTTCCAAAGTTTCGACGCTCTTTCAGTTAGTTCCCTATTGAAGTTTTCCAAAAATTTCGTGAGCAACGAGCTTTGCTTAGATGAAACAGTTCCAAGGAGTATTACTAATAATATCGTTCTGTGAGTGAATTAATTATTTTCATGTCCTTCCAATTTGATGCTTTTGAAAGTAGTGTCAGATTACTAAATATCAAATTACATGAAAAATGCTACATAGCTTTTCAGTTTGTTTCATCAACATCTGTAAGTCATTTGATTTTTTATGCATATTGAAAAGTCACCCTGAATGTCATACCTCGTGTACAAGCTGGATTATCAAATGAAGGTCTTCTTTTATTAAGAGAGTTTGACTTTAGAAGCTTTCACTGTAATTTGGTTCCAAAAAATTCCAGTATTTTATGTTTTGGCTAGGGTGAATGTCACAAATTTTTTACTCTTGTGATTTTTTACAGTTCGATTTCGTAGGCTAGAATGGCTATGAACCATAGACATTATCAAGCCTAACAATGTATCATTTTCATGTTGGTGCTAATTTAAATTGTTATACAGAATGTCATGTTTGAATAGGTCTGTTGACAAGTCCACGTAAAAAGTAGCGACAACAGACTCCCCATTGCTTCAGTGTTGATTTAAGAAGGCTTGGTGTCCGTAAGATTCCTGTAGCTGTGGGATGTCATACATAGGACAAATCTGTCGCACAGTAGATGATAGATGTGTTGATCGGCGACGACAAACACGTCTGGACCAGCCAGAGAATCTGCAGGGGCTGAGCATTGCCTCAGTACGGAACATAGAGTAAATACAAAAACACGGAAATTCTGTCGTCGACGTCTTCGTGCTGGGACAGCATTATTAAGGAAGCAGTGAAAATTCCCAGTTCGACCAATTTACTTAACAGGAACCCAGGATACCAACTCAGCAAGGCACAGCGCTGGCCATGTTAAAATGACAGCGAACGCAAAAAAGAACTATTGGTCGTACGAGGGATGACGCTGCGGTAGTGACATAGATATTTGGTTGACAACGGCGAGGGACACGCGCCTGTATCTCGGCAGGCGGCTCCCGCCGGAGGGCGCTGGGGCGGCCGAAGGCAGCGCACAGCCTGACTGACAGGCCTCTGAGCGTGCGTTCATCGTCCGACAGGTGGCGTAATTGTCTCTCTCGCTACCGACCTGCATATCTGCGCTAATGGTCACCGAAATTTGGCGCGTCCACGCCCGCGCAGCTTCTTCTCCGATTGTCATAAATAGGAAGCTTCAGTCATAGCCTGGGCATTGTGTTCGTCTCACCTGAAGAGGTCGGTCAGTTACGCCGACGAAATATTGTGGAGTTTTCACAACGATGTCTGACGTCTCGCTCGAGAACCATATTTAGCACATTCAAACTACTTTTAATAACGCGATACTCCACTCCAATGACAAGAACCTTACAACACAGACAAACCACATTACTGTCTGGGACAAGAAACTAAAACTTACTTGAGATAGAAATAGCACAACTACATGTCCTGCTGCAGCAAGTGATGCTATTGGGTTCGATACATCAGATGATGTAGATTTTTTTTAAGAAGTAAGATACGTAAACAAGTGGCTCTAAGCGCTATGGGATTTAACATCTGAGGTCATCAGTCCACTAGGCTTAGAACTACTTAAACCTAACTAACCTAAGGACGTCACACACATCCATGCCCGAGGCAGGATTCGAACATGCGACCGTAGCAGCAGCGCGGTTTCTGACTGAAGGGCCTAGAGCCGCTCGTCCACAGCGGCCGGATGTAAACAAATGAGGTAGATTTTCTATTTTTTGTCTAAAATATTTGTAAATTGAATTTGGATCCATATTACATGCTTAATGCTATAAATACGAAAGCAACTATCTCTTACGCTTTGGTGATTAAACAGCGGAAGCGATTTTGATGAAATTTGGTATGACGATAGCTTGAACACTGAAAAGTAACATAGGCTACTAAAGAAAGTGTGTAGTACGTTTACTGATGAAGAATATAATGCGAAATACGGAGACATTATTATTCTTTGAAAAAGCTGTTTCCTGTTTGACTTTTGAACTTTGCCATATTTGTGAAAATGTTCTATATAAAATGATTCAATGTAATGGATACAATCCTCAACGTATTTAATCCACTATTTCGTACTAATATCAGTCACAAGCCTGTCGCATTTAAGCCGCTGAGTATCATGATTCTCTTACAGCTCTTGAGACACTTGAATACTCAAGGACGGTGTCATTTGAGTGCTGTACGATAAACACGTGTAGAACACGGGTGGCTCTCAGTGAAGCTGCATTTGATTGTGATATGTGGGCGTAGCCGCGGGTATCACGCAGACACACGAGGGTAACTGTTGTTATTAAGTATATGCACCAAATAGCTGCTTATAATAAGTAATCTTTATTCACGACAGACTGTTTCGGCTTTATCGCCATTTTTAGGTACCTACGATTACAGTTTTGGTGAGAACATGTATGAATGTGAATGTCACTTGTATTAAAGTAGCTGTATTGTACTCACGTCTAGATTGAAGTGACGTCCATATTTCGTCGTTAGTGGACTGTCTTATAACTGTCACTGTTTTAATAAGATGGTAAATGATGTCAGGATGTTGAAAATAAAACGTTAACTACGATGTGACAGTAGTTTTTGATAGCTCCACTCTTACGACGCTATATGTTTACAATGATTGTGCAGATGAACAGCGATATTATTTTATTAACTACAATTTGGTACGATTATTTTTGGTTGTTGTATATGTTACTTCCGAATTATCCAGTTTCGTGTTCTAAAAGTTCAATAAAGTTTTTGAGGTAGTACTTTCTCTAAATTATGTATGTTCGTTTAATATTTCATGTGGTTATTTTTCTCGTGTGCATATAGGTTCTCAATTCTTCAAGAATTTTCGTTGGAACACCTTTTGGTATTCTGTGCAGAATCTGGAGTGCATTTTCAATCGTATCAGCAGTGCGATTTTGTTTTTTCAAGCGTAGAAAGAAGCTCGATTGAATATATTCGCTCTCTCTCATGTATTCTGTATATCTCATAAAATTTCTTCCTGTTTATCCAATGTAAAAGCTATTACAGCTGCCACACGCCCAGAAAGACGTGATTACAATAGAGCTACTTTAATACAAATGAGTTCACATTCATACATGTTCTCACCAAAATTGCAATCGCATTTACTTGAAAACAGCGATAAAGCCGAAATGTCTGTTGTGAATAAAGATTACTTATTGTAAGCAGCTACTTGGTGCAGCTACTGTAATAATCATGTTGTTATCACACATACACTATGTGATCAAAAATATCCGGACACCCCCAGAAAAATACGTTTTTCATATTAGGTGCAGTGTGCTGCCACCTACTGCAGGTACTGCAAGTCAGCGACATCAGTAGTCGTTAGGCATCGTGAAAGAGCGAAATGGGGCGCTCCGTGGGACTCACGGACTTCGGACGCGGTCAGGTGATTGGGTGTCACTTGTCTCACACGTCAGCACGCGAGATTTCCACACTCCTAAACTTCCCCAGGTCCACTGTTTCCGGTGTGATAGTGAAGTGGAAACTTGTAGGGACATGTACAGCACAAAAGCGTACAGGCCGTCCTCGTCTGTTGACTGACACAGAGCGCCGACAGTTGAAGAGGACCGTAATATGTAATAGGTAGACATCTATCCAGGCCATCACACAGGAATTCCAAACTGCATCAGGATCCTCAGCACGTACTATGACAGCTCGGCGAGAAGTGAGAAAACTTGGATTTCATGATCGAGCGGCTGCTCATAAGTCACACATCACGCCAGTAATGCCAAAAGATGCCTCGCTTGGTGTAAGGAGCGTAAACATTGGACGATTGAACAGTGGAAAAATGTTGTTTAGAGTGACGAGTCACGGGACACAATGTGGCGATCCGATATCAGGGTGTGGGTATGGCGAATGCCCGGTGAACGTCATCTGCCAGCGTATGTAGTGCCAACAGTAAAATTTGGAGGCGGTGGTGTAATGGTGTGGTCGTATTTTTCATGGAGGAGGCTTGCACCCCTTGTTGTTTTGCGTGGCACTATCAAAGCACAGGCCTAAATTGATGTTTTAAGCACCTTCTTGCTTCCCACTGTTGAAGAGTAATTCAGGGATGGCGATTGCATCTTTCAACACGATCGAGCACCTGTTCATAATGCACGGCCTGTGGCGGAGTGGTTACAAGACAATGGACTGTAATGGACTGACCTGCGCAGAGTCCTGACCTGAATCCTATAGAACACCTTTGGGATGTTTCGGAACGCCGACTTCGTGCCAGGCCTCATCAACCGACATCGATACCTCTCCTCAGTTCAGTACTCCGTGAAGTATGGGCTGCCATTCCCCAAGAAACCTTCCAGCACCTGACTGAACGTATGTCTGCAAGAGAGGAAGCTGTCATCAAGGCTAAGGGTGGTCTAACACCATATTGAATTCCAGTATTACCGATGAAGGGCGCCACGAACTTGTAAGTCATTTTCAGCCAGTTGTCCGGATACTTTTGGTCACATAGTGTATATTATGTGACTGACCCTAAAGAAGAAAAATCGTTGACGACAGCAGCTGATGTTATTGCACGTACAGATGTTACAAAATTTGGCTGTACGAAACTACAAACCATTTACCTTTATTATTCATCAGTTTAACGCCATTTAATAATTACATAGGCTCCACATTTTATTTTAGTGCCGTTGTCATCACTCATCATAACAAAACTACTGATTTCCATCGACAGCCCGTGGTTGTGTGGTCCGTTGACATGTCTCCCCCAATATTCATGCCAGCCACAGAACCTCTACTGCATTATGTGCAGTCGTATTTCATTATGGCATGTTACATGGGGGAGGAATCCCTCCATCATTCCACGGCTTTTTTTATACTAACAAGCGTTTCAGCATCCAACAGTACACCCACTTTACAGGAATAAAGACTGGAGCAGAATTTGGCAAAGTATTCATCAAAAATAGCTACTGTCAGGTGTCGGATGCTCTTGATTGGATGTAATCTATGAGAAGGTTTCGACAAGAGTGAAACTGCACATCAGTCTGACACCAAATCCTCTCTGCAGAAAGTGTCAGTTATGGGGTACCCTCGTAGAGAGATCATTTTTTTCCAATCGAATTTGGTCGTTAACAAGGCAGAAATTGGCTTTAATTACCAGAACGAGCTGTACCACCATCGTCTTCAACGTCATTTTCCAACTAAACTGGCGCATGTCATAAAGACAAAACGTCTATTATATGCTTGGTACATACCAACCATTTCACTCATTACTTTATCACCACAGCTAATACGTTTGTATTAGACTACCAATCTTATCTGCAACAGCAATGCGGGAAGATGAGACACAGGCACGACAGAAAAAATTCAGTAGTTCCAGAATTCTTTTATCATCTCTCATTTGTTTTATATCGACGAAGTACGTAAGCTGGATTTCAGTGAGGAGGACCGACGATGATATTGGAACGCTAATGGTCTTTATTGGACCAGAACGAATATCAGAATCTCGAAGAAGGGACTTTCTAAATTTTTTATTTAATTTTTTCCATTTCGGTGTGAAGAGATTTAATTTCCAGAATCAAGATTAAATGACAAAAAGAAGAGGGAAAAAAAGGAAAAATGACGCTTTGAAGAATATAGCGCGAGAATTAAAAAAAAGTGGTTGGCGTTGCTGACTCACAGGGTACCGGGTTTAGTTCCCAGCCAGGTTGAAGTTCCTCTACTCGGGATTGCGTGTGTGTTTCTTGTCTTCATCAGCATTTCATCATCATCGACGTGCAAGGCACCGAAGTGGCGTCAGATAAAAGTACTATCCCGAACAGGGACGCATGGCCAATAAAGCCATATGCATAACTGAGTGCGTTCCATAAGTAAAGCGACCAATTTTTTTCTGACGCAACGGTACACCACAGCGTGTTGTAACCGGCTGGGCCAAGTGGAGGGGGGTGTTAGCTTCAAAACGCTCTTTGTCTCATTCGGCTTCAAGCTGCCGGAGAGTCAGGACGTGCGTTTCCGTCAACCCCGTTTTGAGTTTATGTAACACGGCACAATGGATCATTCTGTAGAGCAACGGTACGCCATCAAATTTTGCTTTAAACTTGGGAAGTCCGCCACCGAAACGTTTCCATTACTTCTGCATGCCTTTGGGACTGATTGCTTGTCCACATCACAAGTTTTCCGATGGCACAAGTCATTCATGGAGGCCCGAGAGGAAATCACCGACGAACCTCGCAGTGGACGGCCATCAACCGCACGAGTCGACGAAAATGTGACGCTTTTGCGCGATTGTTTGAACTCTGACAGACGGCCGAGCCTTCAATTGATAGTGCAAACTCTAAACATGTCAAAAACAACCGTTTTCCGCATTTTGACCGAAGATTTGAACATGAGAAAGGTGTGTGCCAAACTCGTCCCAAAAGTATTGACCGACGAACACAAGCACATGCGAGCGCATCGGTGCCGAGAAATGTTGAAAATGTATGAAAATGATCCTCATTTTTTAAACTCAGTTATCACTGGTGATGAGTCGTGGATTTTTGAGTACGACCCTGGGACAAAAAGGCAGAGTTCAGAGTGGCACACCCCATCGTCGCCGCGCCCCAAGAAGGCAAGCATGAGCAGGTCCAGGATCAAAACCATGCTCATTGTCTTCTTTGACGTCAGAGGCATTGTCCATCACAAATTCGTACCTACCGGGACTACAGTGAACTCACCTTTCTATTTAGAAGACTGAAAAGGAGGGTCTCGCGCTGCCGAAGCGACATCGAGAACACGTGGAAAGTTCACGACAACGCGCCGAGTCACAGGTTCCCCAGCCCTGCAGTCCTGACCTGGCTTCCGCCGACTTTTTATTGTTTCCTCGGTTAAAAGGAGTCATGAAATGAAAACATTGGGACACGATTGAAAGCCTCCAGGCGCATGTTACATCAGCTCTAAAGGACATTCCGGAAAAGGCATTCCAGGATGCCTTCCAAGCATGGAAACACCGCCTCCAGAAGTGTATCGACGCGAGAGGGTGCTATTTTGAAAATTTTTGATTGTTTGTACGAATAATTCAATAAATGATTTTTTTATTAATTTGGCCGCATTACTTATGGAACGCATTTCATTTTACTGATATGTGAGAGCAGTCACAGGTAACTTATGTGAGAGCAGTCACAGGTAACAGAAGACAATGGTTATGCAATCCCCAGTGTGTTTAATCCAAACTTCCATAATAATATTATTAAATGCGAAAGCAACTTTGTTAGTTATGTTTTTTCAAAGAAACCACCAAACCGATTTCGATGTAATTTGTTATGGGCATAGCTCGAACTCTGAGGAAAAACAGGATACTGTAGAATCAACCCCTGAGAGAGTGAAGTAAGGAATGGAACATGTTTTCTTACGTCAGTGAACATAAACTATGCCGGCCGCTGTGACCTAGCGGTTCTAGGCGCTTCAGTCCGGAACCGCGCTGCTGCTACAGTCGCAGATTGGAACCCTGCCTCGGGCATGGATGTGTGTGATGTCTTTAGGTTAGTTAGGTTTAAGTCTAGGGGACTGATGACCTCAGATGTTTAAGTCTCCCGCCCAAAAAAAAAAAAAAAAAAAAAAAAAAGCTATGTTAAGATATTAACAAATTTATTGTGTAATATACGCGTTGTATAATGAATAGATGATCACTCCACTCCATATACAGCGCTCGGCTATGCTATACTTACTTGAACAAGCAGAAATGTGAGGGAAGCTGACATTGTTGCACATACAATAAGTTACTCGCTTACTATCAATCCTCATAATAAAACAACTGATATGAGATCGCAGCCACAAGTAAGAGTGCAGAAGTGTGTTTGCCTCTTACGTTTTCACGACTAAACTGCTGAACAGTGCATTTATAGCGGGAGCAGCTAGAGGGGTGAGAGGTCGCACATCACCAGCTAAGTTACTCAAACAAGCAGACACATGACACATGACGGCAGTTGACATTACTGCACGTACAAAAGCTTAATCACAGACACTCATCATAACAAAAATGTGAGTGCAGAGGGTGGATGACAGCTAATTTATTATAAGGTACTTTTCAAATAAAAACTGAAAAACCACTTCTGTGCATGCCTTAGTTACAACTAAAACTTAAATACGACAGCAAAACACAAATAATTAGCTACTGCTTAGACAGACCAAAAAATCTTTACCTCTAGCGAGATAACTTTCCATAAAACAATGTTCCTTTTCTTCAATTCATCTAGGGATCTATCCACAAATATGTCAAATGACCGTACTGACATTCTCACGAAACAGAAAAATTTAACTCTATATTTTCATAAATCATTGGACAATGCGTGAAATTTCTTGTTGATGTCTCGATCAGCAGCGAAGGGATGTACCCAGAACATCTACTTTTTCTGCATTCTCTTTTAATTTCGACGTCGCAAACAAACAAACACAGCTACTAGCTCCATATCGATACTGAGGACAGACTGAATTAATTCCTGTGGCGTTTATGTTGGCAGACCGTTGCACTGTCATTAGATAGTCGCGGGCTTTGCGACCCCGTGACGTGCTGTTTCCAGCCACTAATCTTTTAGCTGTGGGTTTTCCGCCCGCCAGAGAAAGCCTCAAAAGGGGGACGGGCGTCTCTGCCGACTTTGCAATAAGAATATCCCTTCACATTTTATGGAGGTCTAGGATTGGTTGTGAGCATATTGCATAGGCATGTTTAAATGTTTTATTTTTACCTTTTTAATTTATTTATGTTTACCTGTTTTTTTTTCCTTTTGTAACATTAGTTCAGCAAATGGTTAAACATCGTCTTATTTTATGAATTTAAATTTCTCGTCCAATTTTTTGTAAGAATCTTATATATTTTCAACATTTTCTTAAGTCCCCCGAATCATTATGCCTTCTTATAATGCCTTTAACCTTTGATCAAGATCTATGTATCTTTTACTTCTTTTTTAAGAGGCAGGCCAATGGAACCTTTCTCCAATTTCAGATACAGCGTCTACTGCTTCCTGCTTCAGCCTATTTATCAGAAAGTATCCAGTCGAATGTTTTTGATTTGTTGATGAGTTCCCTGTGTCAACCACCATCGATAGAATTCGTGGTCCTGTGCCGCTAATTAAAACATTTCAGTTGGTATATTAGGATGTTCCAACCATTGATTGGCTACATAGTCTGCGAATTTCGCGACCTTTTTTACACTGATCATTTCCTCCATTATTACCATCTACGCTTCATAAACACTGTTTGGTGGAAGATGTGCCACTGCAGCAAACATGTGCCACAGAGCAGTCAGACATGTCTCTATTCCTGTATTCCTCCGTTATTCCCGGTTCTTGCATTCTCTTCCGTAGACAGTGGTTCAAGTGAAAATTGCAAACGGAAAGGGATGAAACTCCTCTTTCACACAGGATTTTCTCTGCTGCTTCACAACCGAATGCTCTGATTCCTTTGTCAGGAACAAACCCATCGTTAATAAAAAAAAGAAACTATTAGCTTCAGTTAATATAAAAGTTTTCTGAGTACGGCACCACGTCATAATTTAAAAAACTGTACTGTAGAAAGTAACGTTTCGGCCACGGTTACAATGGCCTCACAGCATCCCCAGAAATTTCTCCAGAGACGAGGGGCATGGGGCAACACTCATAAATAGTCAGTTTCGATGTAAATGAATTGATCGACTCTGAGATGTGGCATACCATAATAACTAACTATTAAAGGCGGCAGAATAAAATTCCCACAGAATTGATGACTATCCATTCAATTCTATAAGTGAATGAGAATTCTGTAATGAATAAAAACTTGTGCTCCAGATTCTGGAGGAAAGGGGGGGGGGGGGGCAGGGAGGGCACAAGTGCTCCATATTGCTCCCACCCTCTTTCCGGACTCCTTTGCTGAGGGATATTGTTATTCGCCGCACATCTGTAGTGCCGACCCTTAGGAAAATGCCAACTATTTTCTTCAGATGCAGTGCGGCTGGTCCCGGCGGAGGTTCGAGTCCTCCCTCGGGCATGGGTGTGTGTGTTTGTCCTTAGGATAATTTAGGTTAAGTAGCGTGTAAGCTTAGGGACTGGTGACCTTAGCAGTTAAGTCCCATAAGATTTCACACACATTTGAACATTTTCTTCAGATGCAGCCAGCGCTTGTCCGATACCGAACCAGTAAATGAACGCCCCGTGTAAACATGTGCGGCATTCTTTTAAAATACTTGTAGTGTGCCTGAAACTACAGTATCACTTGAGTTAAACGTCGTAGTTATGAATGCTAGTGATATGCTGTAAACTTAACGCGCGCTCGTGGAACTGCAAACGACAGGATGCAGCTTTATATGAATTTTATGATTTCAATTACCCAAACATATATTAGCTTATTTCAAGCTCGTACACCACACCACATGAAGGATTCGAGAGTGACGCCTAAATTGTTTTGGGAGTATGGTGTGACAGTTAAACTTCTTTACCAAGTTTAATGGTCATTTCATGAAAATAATTGTTACGCAGTAAATGAAAATCGTTCTTTAAATAAGGAAATCAAAGTAGTCTTGGATTTCACACAATTAAACAAAACGTTAGTGGCGTTAAACAGAAAATACTCTCTGTCAAAACTGAGAATGGAGACGTCTCTTAGGCTGTGATCAACATCGTTAGATATATTAAAACATTAAATTAGCATTCATTGTTACTCGTTAACAGATTCAGAGTTAAGTTACCTGACAGGAGTCCTTCATGCCATCGGGGTACCCAGCACACATCATGTTGTCTGTGATCATTGATTCTCTGTACTTTGTGTTTTTGCGGCATTCTTCATTGGTCATGACAGGAACTTCTACTTCTTGGAGTATACAAGAAGCTTTTCCGTCTTCTTGTAAGGTTCCCCATCCCGTTGCTACTGCTTTTGTTCCTTCATACAGCTTCTCTGTAAAACAAGAAATTATGTAGTATGCTTTTAAATATATAGAGCTTGGTCAAAAATATTGAAATACCGCGAGAAATCCATGCTTGAACATAAATGCAGAAGTTAGCTAAGCCTGCAGGTTATACTACTGTGTTTCACCACGAACGGCACATGTGCAATGTCCTCAAAATGTTGCAAGCGTCAATCATAGTCGGAACAGTGTTCTGTTTAGTTGTACGTGCTTTATATCGGAGCTGTGACTTCGAACTTGGGCAAGGGTGACTTCGAACTTGGGCAAGTCGTTGGTGCCCGTATGGTGGGCGCTAACGTAACCAAGGTAGCTGAATGTTTGGTGTTTCAAGGGCCACCATATCGAAGACTTATACCACATACCGGGAAAGGGGAAAAAAATCATCTGCTAAGTCACAACACGGACGATAATGTCTGTTGAGTGATCATGAGAGACGGTCATTGAAGAGGATTGTGGCGAAAAATAAAGAGGACGAGAACTGCAAAAGTCACTATAGAGCTGAATGTGGCACTCGCAAATCCTATCAGCACCAAAACAACACGAAGGGGCTCTAGAAGCAGGGAATTGCAGAGTGAGGTGGAATTCCAAAACTGTTCGTCAGGGATGCAACTGCCCGTTACAAGAAAACGTGGTGCCAAAGTCATAAAACCTGGAGTATCGAGGAATGAAAGAAATCGTTTCGTCGGATGAGTCTTGTTGCACACTGTTTCCAATTTCTGGCGGAGTGATGATTGGGCAGCCATATCGTGGTATTCCATTGGCTTCTGCAACGTTGCATTGCTGCCAAGGATTATGTGACCATTTTGGTTGATCAGGTCCGTTACTTGGTACATTGTTTGTTCCCCAGTGGTGGCACTGTGTTCCAAGGCGAGAGAGCGCCTTTTCATACAGTTTGCATCGTCCGGTACTGTTTTGTGAGCAGGAGGATGAACTGTCTCATATGCCCTGCCTACCAAAGTCAACAGATCTCAGTATTATGGAGCTTTTGTGGTGTACTTTAAAGAGAAGTGTGCGATATAGCTATCTACCGTTGTCATCATTACCTGAACTTGCCACTATTTTGCAGGAAGAATACTGTAGGATTTCCTTGAAAACCACGTTATTATTATTTATCCATTCCGAGGCAACTGGAAGCCGTTTTGACTACCAACGCGTTTCCTTCACTGCATTAGGCTTGGTAATGTTTTTGTCCACACTCTGTATTAAAACTGTATTGCTGTACACAAGAATAAGTTAATCTACAGCCCAAGGTCAGTATGTGAATTGTGGAAGATTATACAGGGTGATTCTACTACAAACTTTCTGGGATGATGGAGAAAAGTAAATGAATCCATTTCAATTAAAGGTTCTGGTCCGGGATCGTCCGAGTCGAAAGTTATAAGCGAAAATCGTTCTAATACCTCTGACAGGGGAATACATGCACCGATACTGTTGTTAATATTGTTGAGCAGGCAACTTTCAAAGATGGTAGCGTGGGATTTAAAATGAGCACCTAGCACGAGTTCATTTTCGATATTGCGAAACACATCTCTTCTAATGCAAGCGCTGTGGTTTTTCACTTTTTGGATCATATAATTCTGACCAAAACAAAGAAGTCCAGTAAATATGTGCTCTAAATGAATAGCTTAAGAGCTATGAGCTCTTGTTCAGTAGAAGAGATGTATTCCACAGTAGCGAAGGTGAACAAATGCTCCGTTTCGTAAGTGTTTCCAGTTGTGCTACTTATTTCTATAACTGTTATCCACCTTAATATTCATAAGTAAAAGATAATCCGTTTTTTAAACATACGGGACTTGGATTGTAAACCATCACTGCAAATAACATTGTGCTAAGGCTTGGAAATAATTTTTACGTAATAATAAAACCAGCACCAGTTAAGTTTTTTTTTAAATTTACATCACGATGCATTGCAGGAATTTATTTCCAAGTGCATCTATTTACACTGGTATTACATGTGATGTATGCGTGTGTGGTGTTCCGATTTTCTTGCTCTGAAGTCGGCGATGGTGATCATTTTATGAAACTACATTGAAGTACGAAGAGGAAATAATCTTTTCCTTCCTGAAAGGAACGGCAGTTCCTTGAGAGTTCGGGGTATTTTACTACAGGTTATGTTCAAATTTGAACCAGTCTCGTTGTTCTCCATACAACATTCTACGCAACGAATTTTTATTCAGTCTGTATAAAATCGTGATTGTTGTAAATATGCTGTAAGGCTTTCTGTCCAAAGCAAACTTTTCTAAACGAATGCTCGTAATGCTTTCTATACTGATGTTATGCTGATGGTAAGCGAAGAACCCCTTTACACTTGGATTATAACGTGAGTGAACAAAACTGTGCCGGCCCCGGTGGCCGTGCGGTTCTAGGCGCTTCAGTCCGGAACTGCGAGACTGCTACGGTCGCAGGTTCGAATTCTGCCTCGGGCATGGATGTTTGTGATGTCCTTAGGTTAGTTAGGTTTAAGTAGTTCTAAGTTCTAGGGGACTGATGACCTCAGATGTTAAATCCCATAGTGCTGAGAGCAATTTTGAACAAAACTGTCGATTTTCACCAACATCATCTTTCCTTTGAAAAAGGCTACAGTCAGTCGAAGGTAGGAAACGAGCGAAGTTACGCAGTGGTTAGAACATTGAAATCACATTCGGGAGGACGACTGTTAAAATCCGTGTCCGGATATTCAGATTTGGATTTTCCTATATCGCTCCAGGCAAAAATCGGGATGGGTACTACGGAAGGCCACGAATGATATACGTTCTAAAACTTGAGTCATTCAGAGCTTGTACTCCGTCTGTAATACCTCGATGTCGACAGGACGTTAAAACTTAATCTTCCTTTTTTGTGGAATGCTGGAGCCGTTGAACTTGACTTGGTTTAAGAAAAGAGATAACAGCGATTTTGATGTCGACCAGTCATGCATTTCTTGTTATTTGGTCTTAGAATTTCAAAAAGTTACAGTTAGAGTCGAAGGAATGATTCCTACAAGTTGGCAACTAAGACAAGCAGTGCGATGCAACTTATTGTTTCAAAATGTTTTGGCCAAGTTCCTTTACTTCCGTCATCACCTTTGTCTGTGTTTTCTTTTTCTGAATTACCTCAGTACAAAGTATATGTTCGTAAACTTCGTTCATTATACGAGCTGAATGTTTCCATTTGTCCCGAAGTCATCGTTATAACAGAAGAAATGGTGGCGCGCGCACTGTGTAATTTCAAGGGCTCTAATGCAAGCACATTCGGCGTATTAAACCAAATTAAGACAGCTACTCTGCACCTAAACGCAGCATTTATAACATATTATTTTCGGTTGGAAAAAGGATAAGGCCATATTTAACTGACTACCATTTTTTTAGGCGTTGTTATGGAGTGCTGTTGCTGTTGAAATTTGTCACAAGAGCTAATAGTTCGGGCACAACGAAGTACTGTCGCAAGATCTAATAAGTGTGACCCCAACGAATAACGTTATAATTTTTACTTTGCTTAGAAAGCAGACTTGCCGAGAACAATGTAAAATTGGGAGCAGACAGTTATGCTACAAAGGCAGAAACTATGTAGTTTTGTTGTTTTGAGACTACTGACTAATATTTCTAGCACCAAGCTTCATATTCGTCTAGTTGTCGGCTTACGCCCAATGGGTGGAGATCGTAAAGCCACATTATAATGAATATTGAAGATTATAGGCATCGTTTGTAACGTCCTTCATGTTAATGAAACTTGAATTAAACTTAATGAAAAATGACATTCAAGCCGAATGATTGCTGAAAATTAATCAAATTAATATGTAAGCGAAATCTGGATAAATGACATTTGTTTGTAAAGCTACTGTATTACTTATTTTCAATTATTTATACGATTAGTACGAGTTATTTATAGATGACTAAAATGACCTCAGTCATTGGTGAGTGTTAAAGCGTATCAGCAGTGTGCGTTGTGTTTACCATCATTTGGTGGCAGGCAGATGGGTCGAATGTCCTGCGTGATGGGAACCCGGTCGTTGAGTCTGAGCAGCGCGATGTCGTGGTCGAAGTTCATGAAGCTGAAGTCTCCTGTGAACGCCCGCAATACGAAGCGAGTCTCTGGCCGCATTGTCGAGTTGCAGCGGTCATGCTCGCCGAAAGTCACCTTTATCATGAACCACATGAACCTGTCGGATAAGATATTTCTGTCAGTGCATTTCATTTATGTGTTACATTGAACGAAGACACAAGAAGAACATAATTCATTTAACGTGCAGGTTGCCCATTTCGCTTGCAAAGCGGCGCGGGCTAGCCGCGCACGGTCTCAGGCGCCTGGTCATGGTTCTCGCGACTCTCCCCGTCGGAGGTTCGAGTTCTCCCTCGGGCATGGATGTGTGTGTTATCCTTGGCGTAAGTTAGTTTAAGTTAGATTAAGTAGTGTATAAGTCTAGGGACCGATGACCTCAGCAATTTGGTTCCGTAGGGACACCACTTCAGTTACAACACGTTGCATTACATCTTTGGTTCATTAGCAGTCTTTGTTAAACTTTTGAGAAAGGAATGCTAATCTCTCACTTTCAGAAAAATGTGCACAGCGTTTTCTCAACGTTCCCTCCTTCAAGTTCGCTACTCAGTAGATTCTCTCAAATAACTTCCATATTTTTGTCCAACCCCTACATGTTGGCGTACTGATTCAGGGTTGTTGTAACTCATGTATTTGTTATTGTGTGATGATTTTATCACTTAAATATTTACCGATTGGGCACTTCCTAATTCGTTTCATTGCTTGTTTATTTTCTTTCCTGTACGGATGTTGAGTCCTTTGCAGGCCTAGTTGGTAGGTTTTGGGTTCAGTACCAATTAGTTACATTCAGATACGTATCGCTGCTCTTATGGATTTGTTTCCATCATGCTCGTTTCTAACCGCCAATCATATAATGCATGTTATAGGCTAATATATTATCATAGCATGGCGTATTACGGCAAGAACTGTTCTGGTCTTCTACAGGATATAAATGCCAACTGCTTGCAGTCTACCACAGTGGAGTAGGGGATGTCGAGGCGAACAGTTCGATGCAGGAAACTTGCGATGAAGCCCAGAACCCACCTCAAATTGATCTAAGCTACAGCGTATGCGCGCCGCGTGGGTTTTTCAATATTCTCTGGCTCACTTACGCCACTGGCTTTGTCGGCAATTTTTTTAAAATTATTATTTCAGCTTTGCCTTGAGGATAGTAAAAGAGAGGCTTTTGTAAACGGTATGCAAAAACTAATTATGTACACAATTCAGTTCACACTTAACTCGTACAAGCGTAGTGGTTTCGTAGTAAGAAGGCCGATTTAATTGTTAATTTTATGGTGTTAAAACTCTCAGCGTTTTGAGCTAACATTTACACGAACGCCAATTCTACATTTTGTTAGTACAAGCGCAATAGTTTCGTAATGAGAAAGCCAGACAAACAAAATGATGTAATTGTTAATTTTATGTTGTTTAAATTCTCAGTGTTTTGAGGTAATATTTACACAAAAGCCAGTTTTACGTTTTGTTAGTGTAGTATTATTAATGTTCCCGTCAAAAACTCGCGTGGTGCGCAGGTACTATAAATTAGGTGAGTTTTGTAGCCAATTTCAGAGGGTTTTCCGGCTTGAGAGGCCACAAGTACCTAGTATCAATTTGTTCGTCCCGCCTTCATCTACACCGTGTGGTACGTAGTAAACAGTTATAGTTAGCATCCTGTAAATTGTAACGCTGTTTATATGCAATTTTAATGTCGTTTTATTTAACAAGATCTATTAATTATTATTCTCTTCGTTATAAATTATGGTATTTTTATAAACAACAACATAAGTCTTGAATTAAACATCTTCCGAATGTTTAGTGTGGTAGCACTAGGAACTACGAGTCAGGGCCACATGCCAAAATCAGCAGGTACACGGGGTGTCTCAAACTTTAGGGCCAAAAGTATAAACGCTGTAGAGAATCACAAAATGAGTATCTTACTGTAGGGGTCAATGGTACGAAATGAATATTTCTGGCGGTGCACGTTCTTGAATGAAAAGCGCGTGTATCACTTGTTCATAAACTGCTTATATCTCATAGCAAGCAGTTGTCTGCCGCATTGAATTTGTTGGAGCTGTCTTAAACAATACGAAATCGTTTATTATATGTTCATAGCTCAAGGCTGGCTACCGAACGCGGAGCTTTACTTTTGAGAGTAATTTGGAAGTGTTTAATGTATGGTCCAACTGGATGTAGGGCACAGATAACGAACGAATGTGCAGCAGAGAGATTCGCAAAACAAACGGAGAGATTAACAAAATATGTCATATCAGTTCAGAGAAATTTTTCGCCATGGATAGGAACTGGGTCGTTCAAGCTACAAGAGAGCTGGTCAAGGTTCGTACAGCAGAATTTGAACAGTGGTGATAGGTCTTTTGGGAGGAGATTCATCCATAAGAACCAGTCAACTTGCTTTTGAAATAAAAACGTCGAATAATAGTGGAGAGAGTACTGATAGGACAACAATTAAAAGTTATGCATCTATAATGAACACATTTTGAACAGTTCCTATGAGTTTTAAGTTATTGCTCTGAGGTGCAGATCTTTGTCAATCAAAAGTTAAATATTCATTTCGATCACTAGTTTGTTATCTCAAATTAGGCTACTCAGTTATAACCCTCTACTATTAGTATGCTTATTACTTTAAGGGGCTCCGGAACGCCCTATACTTGCAATGTTAAAATAACGCTTATAAATTACATCTTTCCTCACAAAGTATTTGAGGTAGGAAGTTGAACTTTTTACAGATTATTTATTGTAATATGGGCTACAACTTAACACAGGGATTTTACAAAATTTTAGTTAAGTTATTAAAGATGATTTTTTTTCAATTGTCATGAAAATTCACAACATTTTTTTGCAATTTTTTATTTATATATTCAAAAATATACAGTATTTCGGAAAAAGGCTGTGTTAAATTATTCAGAAGGTACTGTGTAACATTTACTGAAAGTTTGAAACAAATATGTTTGGAAGATCCTTAGAAAACATGCAATTAGTATGAGAAAAAAAAAGTTTTGGGAATCGAGCGACAAAGATTGGATTAACTTTTTAGTGCATTCCAGGTCCATAGGATGGATTATCTTCATCCTCTGCAAACTCCTCCTCCAGCTTCCTCTTGTTCCTCCTCCTGTTTACTCTTGCTTGTATTTCTAGACTCTTTACAGCCCTGTCTGCAGCCCGAAGGCGTTCCTTGTCTAAAGCAAGCATCGCTCGTTGTTGTGTTCGTAGATTTTGCTACCATTTTCTTCAGTTGCAGTTACTGCAACACTGTTCCAAAAGGTGGTCATGTATGAACACTTATCACATTTCAGTTGTATTTCACTAGCCAGTCCTACGTGCTTTATTATGGAGAGTTCCAGACCAACTTCACTACAATGAATACATCTTACACAGTTTGAAAAAATTCCTTTGAGAACCGACATCTCAAATATTTCATTCACATCCGATTCGCCCATAAAACATTCATAGTTTTCACTCATTGAACCAAGCTTCTTCTGTGAAGTATTTTCTTTCCCACTTTGACTGCTATGGGCAGGTGTACTTGAGAGGTTAGGTTCACTCACTTGGTTATCGTCTTTATTGTTTACAGTGGTAACACATACCTTTGGCTTTCCAACATTTCTCCTTTTCTTAAAAGCCTTCAGAGGATTTCTAATAACGTTACTTTTACTCATTATTATACTTCAACAAAACAGAGACTCAAGAAACAGAATTAATTACGAATATTTTCGAGATAACGACAGAGTAAATAAACATGAAACAATCGACAATCACACCAGCGATATACACTCCTGGAAATGGAAAAAAGAACACATTGACACCGGTGTGTCAGACCCACCATACTTGCTCCGGACACTGCGAGAGGGCTGTACAAGCAATGATCACACGCACGGCACAGCGGACACACCAGGAACCGCGGTGTTGGCCGTCGAATGGCGCTAGCTGCGCAGCATTTGTGCACCGCCGCCGTCAGTGTCAGCCAGTTTGCCGTGGCATATGGAGCTCCATCGCAGTCTTTAACACTGGTAGCATGCCGCGACAGCGTGGACGTGAACCGTATGTGCAGTTGACGGACTTTGAGCGAGGGCGTATAGTGGGCATGCGGGAGGCCGGGTGGACGTACCGCCGAATTGCTCAACACGTGGGGCGTGAGGTCTCCACAGTACATCGATGTTGTCGCCAGTGGTCGGCGGAAGGTGCACGTGCCCGTCGACCTGGGACCGGACCGCAGCGACGCACGGATGCACGCCAAGACCGTAGGATCCTGCGCAGTGCCGTAGGGGACCGCACCGCCACTTCCCAGCAAATTAGGGACACTGTTGCTCCTGGGGTATCGGCGAGGACCATTCGCAACCGTCTCCATGAAGCTGGGCTACGGTCCCGCACACCGTTAGGCCGTCTTCCGCTCACGCCCCAACATCGTGCAGCCCGCCTCCAGTGGTGTCGCGATAGGCGTGAATGGAGGGACGAATGAGACGTGTCGTCTTCAGCGATGAGAGTCACTTCTGCCTTGGTGCCAATGATGGTCGTATGCGTGTTTGGCGCCGAGCAGGTGAGCGCCACAATCAGGACTGCATACGACCGAGGCACACAGGGCCTACACCCGGCATCATGGTGTGGGGAGCGATCTCCTACACTGGCCGTACACCACTGGTGATCGTCGAGGGGACACTGAATAGTGCACGGTACATCCAAACCGTCATCGAACCCATCGTTCTACCATTCCTAGACCGGCAAGGGAACTTGCTGTTCCAACAGGACAATGCACGTCCGCATGTATCCCGTGCCACCCAACGTGCTCTAGAAGGTGTAAGTCAACTACCCTGGCCAGCAAGATCTCCGGATCTGTCCCCCATTGAGCATGTTTGGGACTGGATGAAGCGTCGTCTCACGCGGTCTGCACGTCCAGCACGAACGGTGGTCCAACTGAGGCGCCAGGTGGAAATGGCATGGCAAGCCGTTCCACAGGACTACATCCAGCATCTCTACGATCGTCTCCATGGGAGAATAGCAGCCTGCATTGCTGCGAAAGGTGGATATACACTGTACTAGTGCCGACATTGTGCATGCTCTGTTGCCTGTGTCTATGTGCATGTGGTTCTGTCAGTGTGATCATGTGATGTATCTGACCCCAGGAATGTGTCAATAAAGTTTCCCCTTCCTGGGACAATGAATTCAGGGTGTTCTTATTTCAATTTCCAGGAGTGTATTTTGAACCGTCACAGGTTAGCCACAACACATACTTTATCTCACATCACTAAAATGTACCTGATGAACACGGACGTTAATAATAACACCATTTGACAGCAGTTTAACAGCGCCACAGTGGGTCGCGCCCATGTAGAACACATTTCAAAAAAAAAATTAAAAATAGTTGTAGTCTTCGGAATTGAATAAATTATGTATCTATTGAAAGGTAATAGTCTGCAGATTCAGAAAACGCAAAAAAGTAAAAATTGAACTTTTCATGATTTTGAGCCTTTCCGGAGCCCCTTAAAAGTTTGGGACACCCTGCGTCTGCATGCTTTGCAGGGATTGGGATGCATCCCTGCATTAACATTTAATATTAAATTGAATGCACAAATTAAATTAAGTCTCTCTCTCTCTCTCTCTCTCTCTCTCTCCCCCCTCCCCCCCCCCCTCTGTCTCTCTCTGTCTCTCTATCTCTCTCTCTCTCTCTCTCTCTCTCTCTCTCTCTGTGTGTGTGTGTGTGTGTGTGTGTGTGTGTGTGTGTGTGTGAGATCAGTTAGTAAGGTTATTTGTAATACTTTGCTTCTGACAGTCCCACCGTTCAGCGATACTGACGAACTCTTCGTCAAAATTTGAGGGTTCAATCCAAAAAAAAGCATACTGTCCGAGAGTTCACACATTATCCCTTAACAGAAGCAGGCGGCAGGACTCACCCCTTGACACAGTGCGCCGCCGTCAGCACATATCTGTCATTGATGAGCGTGCCTCCGCAGTAGAAGCGATTGAAGTACGTGAGCCGCGCCATCCAAGGGAACTCGCTCACGTCAGCCGCCTGCCCACCGACGATGCGCGATCCGTCATTCCGCTCACCACAAGCTGCAACAACACGTTCCTTTCACCTTGTTGCAGTTGTCTGACTTCTCTGTAGAACAGGGTCACACAGACTGTTAATATGCTGTTTTTGTTCTCGTACATCATATTTCTCTTTAAGTTTAAGAGTAAGGGCGTACATTTTACGAGATAGTACATTGCACTGCAACAGAATATGAGTAAAGTTACAGCTCTACAGGCACTACTTCGAATTTATTTTTGTCTTGACAAATTTGCAAGTATTAAGAAATGGTGATTTTTCTTATGAATAAAATTCAATATTTATCAGTGGCTCCCAGGAAGCATAGTTAAGGACAGAGGAGGATTCGGTAGATAATACTCATAAATGAATGAGACATTTTTTTTCCTCAGTGAGGCTGCTGTTTATTTAAACTGTCTGTAGTTTCGCAACTGGTTTCAGCTTTTTAAGCCATTGTTCAGCTATTATATGTATCTAAAAGCAATTATATTATCTCTACGAAATGGGAAGCAGAATGATGTGTAACTAAAATAGAGGAAAGACAGTTACCTAGGAAAGTTACCATTAATAGAAACAAAATTGAGTTTCCATTCGTTTTGGTTTACAAAAATTTTAGTTGTTCTTTATGTTTTCATAGTTTTTGCACATAATGCCGGAAATATAGATAAGTTCAATGTTGATCAAAGAAAGAAAAGTGAGAGTGGTCTTAAGAAGGTGTACCAAAATTAGTTGGAAAATTAAAATTTCACTTAGTATATCGACATTATGAATAACTTTATGTGTTAATGAGGTAACTACAAACAATTAGTCGTATCTGTTAATGTGGGGACTACGACTGGAATTGCTATTTTGGATTATCGAGATATCTTCAGGTATATAGTTCAGTTTGTTTGTTGGTAGGTATATGTGGTTGATTTTTAAATTACTATAAATTTCAATTACCTCTAGAATAATCATTTCCTTCGCCTTCTTTGCATGGTGAAGGATTTGGAATTTATGTTACATCTTTTGGGACATGGCTGCTATGTATGAGATACTTCATGTATGCATTGGATTAGTTTTGTTAAATTTGAGTGTATCATGTCATATCCAATTTTATATATTCCGGATTATTTAATGGTTCTCTTCTATGGACGATGTGTTTTATAATAAATGTAATATTTTTCCCGTGTGAAATCCAATTTTCGTTTTCGTATATTTAAGAATTTGAGATATTTTATTTAAATGATCGCTGTAATATTAGAAAACTGCTAAATCAGTCTTCTTCACCATTTCTCTCTCTAGACTAATATCATTGGTGGCTTTTGCTTAATATCTTATGCATTGCTAGTTGGTTTGATATATTATTCATCAATGTGTCTGCAGTTGTTGGTTTTTAAAAATTTCAAACTTTTGCTAACAATCCATTTTCATTATTAAAACATCCAAAAAGTTAATGCAGTTATTTACTTCAACTTAAATGGTGAATTTTGTCTTATCATCCTTACTATTTAGTTATTTTTGTTGTGAATGAATATTATCCTCCTCCGTAGCATTAGACAGGACTAAGTTGTCACCAAAATAACATTTGTTGTAATTGACTTGGTCAGTTATCTGTTCAAATTTTGCAGAAAATATTTCTTCAGTGTGGTTAATGTGTAGGGTATACGTCAACCAAGGTTTTTGACATGGAGTTACTTGTGATTAAATTGTGCAGTTGTGAGATACATCATTCTGAAACCTAAGGCAGTTATAAGATAGAGTAAGCTGCAACAGCTGAATAAGATCACAAATCAAAGCTGGACCTAGTTTCTTGCATTTAATTAAGTTAGTCTCAATTATATCTATGGTTTTTAAGGAAACTTTGTGTAAAGAATAACAAGAGTGAAAGAAACAAGTTTAATATTATTAGGAATACCAATACCATATTTTGATTTGATCAGTTAATTCTTGTGTGTTCTTTATTGCATATTTCTTCTCATATGTATAGTATTTTGTGAATAAATTATTGAGTTTTTTGCATAAAATATGTGATAGACTGCCAATATTATTAACAATAGGTCAGATAGGCACATAGCTTTTATGAATTTTTGGTTGTGCACCCATGTGCTTCTAGGATTTGTAATCAGATATTCTCATGCTTCTTTATCTGTGAAGGGGAACCTGTCTATTTTTACAGGTTTTCATGATTTGTGAATTAAATTTCTTTTTAGGATCGTGTTGCAGCTTAGTTGTATTGTTCTTTCGAAAAAAATAGTAAATGAGTCAGATAAATCACTGGACAGTGGCATAAAACCTTTATGAAATGAAAGCAAAGTTTAAATAAATAACAGCCTCAGTGGAAAAAATGCTGCATTAATTTACAAATATATGCCTGTGGTACCCCCTTTAATGAAATACTAGCGTTGGTCTTATCAACTCTAATGGTTCAAAATATCATTTCAACAATAATTATTAATATATAAGGCTTGCGTGCCTCAGCAATACAGATGGCCATACCGTAGGTCCAACCACAACGGAGGGGTATCTGTTGAGAGGCCAGACAAACATGTGGTTCCTGAAGAGGGGCAGCAGCCTTTTCAGTAGTTGTAGGGGCAACAGTCTGGATGATTGACTGATCTGGCCTTGTAACATTAACCAAAACGGCCTTGCTGTGCTGGTACTGCGAACGGCTGAAAGCAAGGGGAAACTACAGCCGTAATTTTTCCCGAGGACATGCAGCTTTACTGTATGATTAAATGATGATGGCGTCCTCTTGGGTAAAATATTCCGGAGGTAAAATAGTCCCCCATTCGGATCTCCGGGCGGGGACTACTCAAGAGGACGTCGTTATCAGGAGAAAGAAAACTGGCGTTCTACGGATCGGAGCGTGGAATGTCAGATCCCTCAATCGGGCAGGTAGGTTAGAAAATTTAAAAAGGGAAATGGATAAGTTAGGGGGCTCTGGAAAGGCTCAAAATCATGAAAAGTTCAATTTTTACTTTTTTGCGTCTTCTGAATCTGCAGACTATTACCTTTTAATAGATATATAATTTATTCAATTCCGAAGACAAATATTTTTAAATTTTTTTTTGAAATGTGTTCTACATGGGCGTGACCCACTGTGGCGCTTTTAAACTGCTGTCAAATGGTGTTATTATTAACGTCTGTGTTCATCAGGTACATTGTAGTGATGTGAGATAAAGTATGTGTTGTGGCTAACCTGTGATGGTTCAATATACACTCCTGGAAATTGAAATAAGAACACCGTGAATTCATTGTCCCAGGAAGGGGAAACTTTATTGACACATTCCTGGGGTCAGATACATCACATGATCACACTGACAGAACCACAGGCACATAGACACAGGCAACAGAGCATGCACAATGTCGGCACTAGTACAGTGTATATCCACCTTTCGCAGCAATGCAGGCTGCTATTCTCCCATGGAGACGATCGTAGAGATGCTGGATGTAGTCCTGTGGAACGGCTTGCCATGCCATTTCCACCTGGCGCCTCAGTTGGACCAGCGTTCGTGCTGGACGTGCAGACCGCGTGAGACGACGCTTCATCCAGTCCCAAACATGCTCAATGGGGGACAGATCCGGAGATCTTGCTGGCCAGGGTAGTTGACTTACACCTTCTAGAGCACGTTGGGTGGCACGGGATACATGCGGACGTGCATTGTCCTGTTGGAACAGCAAGTTCCCTTGCCGGTCTAGGAATGGTAGAACGATGGGTTCGATGACGGTTTGGATGTACCGTGCACTATTCAGTGTCCCCTCGACGATCACCAGTGGTGTACGGCCAGTGTAGGAGATCGCTCCCCACACCATGATGCCGGGTGTAGGCCCTGTGTGCCTCGGTCGTATGCAGTCCTGATTGTGGCGCTCACCTGCACGGCGCCAAACACGCATACGACCATCATTGGCACCAAGGCAGAAGTGACTCTCATCGCTGAAGACGACACGTCTCCATTCGTCCCTCCATTCACGCCTGTCGCGACACCACTGGAGGCGGGCTGCCCGATGTTGGGGCGTGAGCGGAAGACGGCCTAACGGTGTGCGGGACCGTAGCCCAGCTTCATGGAGACGGTTGCGAATGGTCCTCGCCGATACCTCAGGAGCAACAGTGTCCCTAATTTGCTGGGAAGTGGCGGTGCGGTCCCCTACGGCACTGCGCAGGATCCTACGGTCTTGGCGTGCATCCGTGCGTCGCTGCGGTCCGGTCCCAGGTCGACGGGCACGTGCACCTTCCGCCGACCACTGGCGACAACATCGATGTACTGTGGAGACCTCACGCCCCACGTGTTGAGCAATTCGGCGGTACCTCCACCCGGCCTCCCGCATGCCCACTATACGCCCTCGCTCAAAGTCCGTCAACTGCACATTCGGTTCACGTCCACGCTGTCGCGGCATGCTACCAGTGTTAAAGACTGCGATGGAGCTCCGTATGCCACGGCAAACTGGCTGACACTGACGGCGGCGGTGCACAAATGCTGCGCAGCTAGCGCCATTCGACGGCCAACACGGCGGTTCCTGGTGTGTCCGCTGTGCCGTGCGTGTGATCATTGCTTGTACAGCCCTCTCGCAGTGTCCGGAGCAAGTATGGTGGGTCTGACACACCGGTGTCAATGTGTTCATTTTTCCATTTCCAGGAGTGTATATCGCTGGTGTGATTGTCGATTGTTTCATGTTTATTTACTCTGTCGTTATCTCGAAAATATTCGTAATTAATTCTGTTTCTTGAGTCTCTGTTTTGTTGAAGTATAATAATGAGTAAAAGTAAAGTTATTAGAAACCCTCTAAAGGCTTTTAAGAAAAGGAGAAATGTTGGAAAGCCAAAGGTATGTGTTATTACTGTAAACAATAAAGACGATAACCAAGTGAGTGAACCTAACCTCTCAAGTACACCTGCCCATAGCAGTCAAAGTGGGAAAGAAAATACTTCACAGAAGAAGCTTGGTTCAATGAGTGAAAACTATGAATGTTTTATGGGTGAATCGGATGTGAATGAAATATTTGATATTTCGGTTCTCAAAGGAATTTTTTCAAACTGTGTAAGATGTATTCATTGTAGTGAAGTTGGTCTGGAAGTCTCCATAATAAAGCACGTAGGACTTGCTTGTGAAATACAACTGAAATGTGATAAGTGTTCATACATGACCACCTTTTGGAACAGTGTTGCAATAACTGCAACTGAAGAAAATGGTAGCAAAATCTACGAACACTACAACGAGCGATGCTTGCTTTAGACAAGGAACGCCTTCGAGCTGCAGACAGGGCTGTAAAGAGTCTAGAAATACAAGCAAGAGTAAACAGGAGGAGGAACAAGAGGAAGCTGGAGGAGGAGTTTGCAGAGGATGAAGATAATCCATCCTAGGGACCTGGAATGCACTAAAAAGTTAATCCAATCTTTGTCGCTCGATTCGCAAAACTTTTTTTTTCTCATACTAATTACATGTTTTCTAAGGATCTTCCAAACATATTTGTTTCAAACTTTCAGTAAATGTTACACAGTAGCTTCTGCATAATTTAACACAGCCTTTTTCCAAAAAACTGTATATTTTTGAATATATAAATAAAAAATTGCAAAAAAATGTTGTGAATTGTCATGACAATTGAAAAAAAATCATCTTTAATAACTTAACTAAAATTTTGTAAAATCCCTGTGTTAAGTTGTAGCCCATATTCCAATAAATAATCTGTAAAAAGTTCAACTTCCTACCTCAAATACTTTGTGAGGAAAGATGTAGTTTATAAGCGTTATTTTATCATTGCAAGTATAGGGCGTTCCGGAGCCCCTTAAAGTTAGATATAGTGCGAATTTGTGAAGTTCGGTGGCAGGAGGAACAATACTTTTGGTCAGGTGATTACAGGGTTATAAATACAAAATCAAATAGGGGTAATGCAGGAGTAGGTTTAATAATGAATAAAAAAATAGGAGTGCAGGTTAGCTACTACAAACAGCATAGTGAACGCATTATTGTGGCCAAGATAGACACAAAGCCCATGCCTACTACAGTAGTACAAGTTTATATGCCAACTAGCTCTGCAGATGATGAAGAAATAGATGAAATGTATGACGAGATAAAAGAAATTATTCAGGTAGTGAAGGGAGACGAAAATTTAATAGTCATGAGTGACTGGAATTCGTCAGTAGGAAAAGGGAGAGAAGGAGACATAGTAGGTGAATATGGATTGGGGGGAAGAAATGAAAGAGGAAGCCGCCTTGTAGAATTTTGCACAGAGCATAACTTAAACATAGCTAACACTTGGTTCAAGAATCATGAAGGAAGGTTGTATACCTGGAAGAATCCTGGAGATACTAAAAGGTATCAGATAGATTATATAATGGTAAGACAGAGATTTAGGAACCAGGTTTTAAATTGTAAGACATTTCCAGGGGCAGATGTGGATTCTGACCACAATCTATTGGTTATAAACTGCAGATTGAAACTGAAGAAACTACAAAAAGGTGGGAATTTAAGGAGATGGGACCTGGATAAACTGAAAGAACCAGAGGTTGTAGAGAGTTTCAGGGAGAGCATAAGGGGACAATTGACAGGAATGGGGGAAAGAAATACAGTAGAAGAAGAATGGGTAGCTCTGAGAGATCAAGTAGTGAAGGCATCAGAGGATCAAGTAGGTAAAAAGGCGAGGGCTAATAGAAATCCTTGGGTAACAGAAGAAATATTGAATTTAATTGATGAAAGGAGAAAATATAAAAATGCAGTAAATGAAGCAGGCAAAAAGGAATATAAACGTCTCAAAAATGAGATCGACAGGAAGTGCAAAATGGCTAAGCAGGGATGGCTAGAGGACAAATGTAAGGATGTAGAGACTTGTCTCACTAGTGGTAAGATAGATACTGCCTACAGGAAAATTAAAGAGACCTTTGGAGAGAAGAGAACCACTTGTATGAATATCAAGAGCTCAGATGGCAACCCAGTTCTAAGCAAAGAAGGGAAGGCAGAAAGGTGGAAGGAGTATGTAGAGGGTTTATACAAGGGCGATGTGCTTGAGGACAATATTATGGAAATGGAAGAGGATGTAGATGAAGACGAAATGGGAGATAAGATACTGCGTGAAGAGTTTGACAGAGCACTGAAAGACCTGAGTCGAAACAAGGCCCCGGGAGTAGACAACATTCCATTAGAACTACTGATGGCCTTGGGAGAGCCAGTCATGACAGAACTCTACCATCTGGTCAGCAAGATGTATGAGACTGGCGAAATACCCTCAGACTTCAAGAAGAATATAATAATTCCAATCCCAAAGAAAGAAGGTGTTGACAGATGTGAAAATTACCGAACTATCAGTTTAATAAGTCACAGCTGCAAAATACTAACGCGAATTCTTTACAGACGAATGGAAAAACTGGTAGAAGCGGACCTCGGGGAAGATCAGTTTGGATTCCGTAGAAATGTTGGAACACGTGAGGCAAAACTAACCTTACGACTTATCTTAGAAGAAAGATTAAGAAAAGGCAAACCTACGTTTCTAGCATTTGTAGACTTAGAGAAAGCTTTTGACAATGTTAACTGGAATACTCTCTTTCAAATTCTGAAGGTGGCAGGTATAAAATACAGGAAGCGAAAGGCTATTTACAATTTGTACAGAAATCAGATGGCAGTTATAAGAGTCGAGGGGCATGAAAGGGAAGCAGTGGTTGGGAAAGGAGTGAGACAGGGTTGTAGCCTCTCCCCGATGTTATTCAATCTGTATATCGAGCAAGCAGTAAAGGAAACAAAAGAAAAATTCGGAGTAGGTATTAAAATTCATGGAGAAGAAGTAAAAACTTTGAGGTTCGCCGATGACATTGTAATTCTGTCAGAGACAGCAAAGGACTTAGAAGAGCAGTTGAACGGAATGGACAGTGTCTTGAAAGGAGGATATAAGATGAACATCAACAAAAGCAAAACGAGGATAATGGAATGTAGTCAAATTAAATCGGGTGATGCTGAGGGAATTAGATTAGGAAATGAGACACTTAAAGTAGTAAAGGAGTTTTGCTATATAGGGAGTAAAATAATTGATGATGGTCGAAGTAGAGAGGATATAAAATGTAGACTGGCAATGGCAAGAAAATCGTTTCTGAAGAAGAGAAATTTGTTAACATCAAGTATAGATTTAAGTGTCAGGAAGTCGTTTCTGAAAGTATTTGTATGGAGTGTAGCCATGTATGGAAGTGAAACATGGACGATAACTAGTTTGGACAAGAAGAGAATAGAAGCTTTCGAAATGTGGTGCTACAGAAGAATGCTGAAGATAAGGTGGGTAGATCACGTAACTAATGAGGAGGTATTGAATAGGATTGGGGAGAAGAGAAGTTTGTGGCACAACTTGACTAGAAGAAGGGATCGGTTGGTAGGACATGTTCTGAGGCATCAAGGGATCACCAATTTAGTATTGGAGGGCAGCGTGGAGGGTAAAAATCGTAGAGGGAGGCCGAGAGATGAATACACTAAACACATTCAGAAGGATGTAAGTTGCAGTAGGTACTGGGAGATGAAGAAGCTTGCACAGGATAGAGTAGCATGGAGAGCTGCATCAAACCAGTCTCAGGACTGAAGACCACAACAACAACAAGAATATATTATGCTGGTGATTTAAAGTGAAGCTTGCCAATATAAGGTGTGTCTGCTCTTTGTCAAAATCAGAAGATTGCAAACAAAGATGGGCTCATTCCATCGTTTACCTGTGAACTAAAAGGTCAGGCAGGGAGGTTTTACGTTTTAGAGTCCGCCATAAGTTAAGTGATGGGGGGAACTAACGCTCTCGCTATGGTTGATATACATTCGTTATTAGTTCTCATTTCAGTAGCCATGGAGCTTATGTCAAGTGAACAACATATCTTCGTTTACGGCACTTTTGTTGGAACCAGTCATTCGGCAGTGCAGACGCATCGAAGATTTTACAATCTGTTCAGCGTTGGTCGACACAATGCTGTCCCACCTCGCCCAACAATAATAACGTGGTTCAACAATTTCAGAACGAGAGGAACTGTAACACCTGGAACAGCTCGGGGAGGTGTTCTGATAGTTAGAACAGCATAAAACATCAATAAAGTTCGACAAGCTGTCGAGGACAGTCGTCGGCGCTTAGCTGTACAAAATGCTCGCGCTTTGCGCATTTCAGACAGATCAGTTAACCACATTTTGCACTTCGACCTCCACTTTTACCCTTTTAATATAATCGTGGTTGAACAACTATGACTGTGTACGGCGGCATATGTTTTCAGAAAGGATGCCGAAAACCTTGGAAATTGACGGTTTTCTGCTAATGAGTGACGAGGCTTACTTTCACTTATCGGGCGTTGTGAACAAACAAGGTTGCCGGTACTGGTCGGAAAATAATCTACGGGAACTTCACGAGAGGTCCCTGCATAGTGAGCAAGTAAATGTGCGGTGCGGATTAGCCCGATTTTATATCACTGGACTCTACATTTTCCGAGAAAATTTACGCACTGTGACTGTCTACTAACAACGGTACTTCACGATGTTGCGAGAATTTTTTATGCCAGAACTGAGAAGATAAAAAGACTGTCCTCAATAAAGTGTGGCTTCAACAGGGTGGAGTTACTTCCCATACCTCAAGACAACCCATGGCTGTTGAAAAGGAACATTTTTAGGTCGCCTTCTTTCTTTGCATGGGGATGTGGACTAGCCTCCTTGATCTACAGATCTTTCTCCGTGCGATTATTTCTTGTGGGACTGCCGGCCGTAGTGGCCGAGCGGTTCTCGGCGCTAGAGTCTGGAACCGCGCGACCGCTACGGTCGCAGGTTCGAATCCTGCCTCGGGCATGAATGTGTGTGATGTCCTTAGGTTAGTTAGGTTTAAGTAGTTCGAAGTTCTAGGGGACTGATGACCTCAGAAGTTAAATCCCATAGTGCTCAGAGCCATTTGAACAATTTTTTCTTGTGGGACTACCTGAAATCTCGGGTTCACATTGAAAAACTGCGGACTCGTGACGCTCTTTCAGAAGTCAGTACTCGAGAAATTTTCCTTGTTGTGCTTGAAAGGTGTATGGACAATTTTTACACTCGTGTGCAACAATGGCTGGACAAGAACGGCCACCACTTGGATGACGTCATTTTTCGCACATGAATTACAATGCATTCTTGTTTGTGTTTTATGTGTTTTTCACTGTATCTGTAATATTTGAGAAATCTAGAAATCGAAATTTATTAAAAGAATAAATGTTTTAGAATGTCTTGAAAAGTCTAAAACCTCCGTGCCGGACTCTGCTCTCGTTTCTACCATAACCTTGAAAGAAAGGTGCCTGTCAAAAATTGAATAACTTGTGAAACAAGGAACTGAGGAATAAGTATTGTTAAATAATAACTTTTAGTATAATGTCAGGAAACACTTACATTGTAATATTATATCAGTGACGTGTACAAATAAGAAATCACAAAAGAATGTGATCATAAACATTTCCTAAAATTTCATTTATGTCATCAAATGTTCAAAATGCTCACCGTGCAGTGCACAACACTTCTGCAGTCGCTAATGCAAGTAAGTTTGGAAACTGTGATCTTGAGTCTTCAGGGCTCGTCCATAGACTTTAAAATTGAGTCCAGTGGCGTCTAATCAGGCGACCGCGCGGGCCAGGTGACAACACCCTTACTCTCATCACTGGAGGTAACATGTGGATTATGGGCAACAGTTGCCGCAACATCTACACTGCCAGGAAGAAGCTAGTACACTTGGAAAAATGACGTCGATTTTGATCCGATGACGACATGT
Organism: Schistocerca serialis cubense; assembly: GCF_023864345.2. Classification (NCBI taxonomy): domain Eukaryota; kingdom Metazoa; phylum Arthropoda; class Insecta; order Orthoptera; family Acrididae; genus Schistocerca; species Schistocerca serialis. Next base: position 625,752,768 of record NC_064642.1, on the reverse strand, counting down.
GCCACTTGGAGGATAGTGGATGTTCTGGTAATGGTTTCAACGTCGTCCGCCAACGGATAGCGTAGTGGGATAGCTAGCAGAGCGCCATCTGTGTCTACCCTTTAATAGGGAATGTTCACGGCCTGAAGGCTCACTGTGATGCAAACGTGTAAAGCAAGCAGGCAATCATATCACGGAGATGCACTGATGCTTCCTACAGCCAGCTAACCGAGTTTGCAAGGGTGAAAATTGTGGCCTTCCAAGTGGAGGGATGGTTCTCTCGGAGAATTGCCACACAAGGTGGACATGCTACGTCAGTTGTGCATTGACGCTAATATCAGTGGTCACGTGAACATTCTCGCACCCATAGAAGAGGCTGTGGACGTCCATGCAGTGCGACGTCCACGCAGCGCAGACGCCCACCAGTATCTTCGTATTGTAAGGAAAGCAGTGGCAGATCGTACAGCTACCACAGCACAGACAAAAGGGCTTATGAACCCAGACACGTCACACGAACCGTTGCAGTGAGACTACGGGCACGCACACTTTAGCCCGTCTTCCACACACGCCACAGCATCGACGTGCGCGGCTCGACTGGTGCTGTCAGAGGATCACTTGGAAGATTGAGTGGCGATCCGTGGTCTTCAGCGATGATAGCAGATTCTGCTTGCGTATGACTGATGGTCGTTTGTACACACGATGTAGACCTGGTGAGCGCTGTCTCATAGGGTGCATTCATCCGAGACACACTGGCCTCACCCTAGGCTGTACAGTCTGGGCTACAATAAGCTAAAATTCTCGTTCACCTTTGTTGTTTCTAGATGGGAGGCTAACCAGCACTCGGTACATGCAGAGTGTTGTTAGACTAATTATTTTTCTGTTTTTGCACCAGGAAGGTGATGTGCTGTTCCAATATAATAGTGCTCGCCCACACACTGCCCGTGAAACCGAACGTGCTCTGCAAAACGTGCAGGAGCTTCCCTGACGAGCACAATCTCTGGACTTGCCTCCAATCGAGCACATATGTGTGATGTGATGGGAGGAGTAGTGACTCATGTCACTCATCAACCAACAACTCTTACAGAACTACGTGAACAGGTCGAGAAGATGTGGCATAAAATATTCCTGGACAGTGTTCGCCTTCTGTACGATCAACTGGATATCCAAAGTCAGCATCTGCACTGACGCCTGTGGAGGCTACACCATGTACTGATATGTGGGTTTCAGCATGGGTCGATATCTGGCACCTCAGAACTGCTTATGCTATTGATCTGTAAATGTAAGCTGGCCGGGGTGGCCGAGCGGTTCTAGGCGCTGCAGTCTAAAACCGCGCGACCGCTACGGTCGCAGGTTTGAATCCTGCCTCGGGCATGGATGGTTGTCCTTAGGTTAGTTAGGTTTAAGTAGTTCTATGTTCTATGGGACTGATGACGTCAAAAGCTAAGTCCCATAGTGCTCAGAGCCATTTGAACCATTTTTTTGAGCCATCTATAAATGTAAGCGTTTCATGTACTCCATTCTGCACTGTTGCAACAATGAGTCTTCAGTGAACTGGCAACCTCTAAAATGGTGTACTGTTTTTCTTTCCTTTTTTTCTGGCAGCGTATTGTAATGTCGTGTGAAGCAGCAGTTGCAAAAGGTGACAGTTGGGGGAGCTAAGGGCGACAGGTCAAGAATCACTCAGTTTTTCGAAACCGCCGTACTGGTATGGTAACTGAATGATGTTAGATGAAGAGAAGTTTTTGCACTTGGTTCTCGGTGACAGTACAAATTCATACTATTTTGAACATGTTAAGTATCCATTAAGGAAAGCGAGAAAGAGAGAAGGACATCAGAACCCAACTCACTGAAAACAATATGCATGAACTGATATCTTTGACAACAAAACACATCTCTGGTACTGTTACACACGTTGCCTCATATATAATTCTACGTCTACATCTACATACATACTCCACAAACCACTGTAAGGTGCGTGGCGGAGGATACGCTGTACGCTACTAGTCGTTTCCTTTCCTGTTCAACTCGCAGATAGAGCGAGGAAAAAACGACTGTCTATATGCCTCCGTATGAGCCCTTATTTCCCATATCTTATTTTATTGGTCCTTAGGCAAAATGTATGTTGGCAGCAGTAGAATCGTTCTGCGGTTAGCTTCAAATGCCGGTTCTCAATATTTTCTCAGTTATGTACCTCAAAAATAACGTCGCTTTCCCTCGAGGGATTCGATTGTGAGTTCCAAATGCGTCTCCGAAAAACTTGCCTGGTGTTCTAAACTACCAGTTACAAATCCAGCAGCCCCCCTCTGAATTTCTTCGATACCTGCCTTTAATCTGACCTGCTGCAGCTCCCAAAAGCACTCGAGCAGTACTCTGGAATAGGTCGCACTAGCGTCTGATGTGCGGTGTCCTTTACAGATTTATCATACTTTCCCAAAACTCTTCCAATAAACCGAAGACGATCATTTGTCTTCCCTATCTGTAGAGTAGTGATTACGGCGCAAGCGAGTGTTGTTTGAAGTTATGTGCTTTATCTTTCGTGTAGTGGCGACATTTAATATATGTATCAGCGAGTAATGTGGGTTAAATGCTTACTTTCGAGAGAGGAGGTGAGTCAGTTCCGATTTGATTGCGCATCTGAATAAACAGTTGCCATCTAGAACACAGACTGGTTTCGTGTGATTTGTAGAAGGTTTCCCGAACTCATTTCAGACCAATAACCATTGAGCTCCCCGTTAAACCTAATGTGCAGCAATAAATTAAACAAGTTTTCCCTGGGTCAATAAAGTTTTTGAAATTTAGTTACATATATTACTTATTAACTATGTAAGCCTATACTTACTATTTAACGGTATATATGATGTGATTTAGTGAAATCAGTGAATATCTTCTAGAAACAGCCCATACTGAATCGAGTCCATATCTTTACCATTAGGCCACCTCGTTACACAGTTCCTGTCCGTGTGTTGAATGTGATCCATGAATGACTGATTTGCCGGACTTTTGTTGTATAATGTTTTATGGAATGATAAGATGCATAAATATCTCTCAGCTTGTTTCTTTACAATCACTTCACGTTGTGCCGACATTAGAGATAGACGTGGATTAAAAGTGAACTTACTGCAGGAACATGTAGGAGGTGCTGCATTCTGCAACGAGCTTGGCCTCGAAAAGACGCCAAAGAGTGTCCTACCGTTGGTGCTACCGTTGGTAGATGGCTCCACTGCATTCGTTCCCGAACCATCAACCTGAAACAGTAGAGAGTAAAGTTTCTGGTAGGCTTATGAGATGGGCATGGATAAAAGATAAAAATCAGCGATAAACGGTAGGAGTCTTATTCTTCCCGGAACGAATTAGTTGTAAGAAAGCATTTTGTTACATATCTTGCCACGTTATGAGAGACTGGAAGTCTTTTTCGAAAAATGTATAGAAACGGACGTCAGTATGTAAACTGACAAGCAATGCTTACCTAAGCAGGGGAATAAAAATGAATGTGCAGGTATTAATGATAGATTATGGTGCTAAATGCAATCGTTTGGCGTCCAACTTCCCGCAATCCTATCTCTATAACATATCCTAGAACATACAGCTTTTGAAGATAACGTTCAGTATGTCACGTTTAGAATGTCACATACAGAAACTCTCAAAATTACGAAGGCGGTATGCGTTAATTCTAATATATCAGATTTGTAAACAACTTACTTCTGGCGGGCCGGCCGGGGTGGACGAGCGGTTCTAGGTGCTACAGTCTGGAACCGCGCGACCGCTACGGTCGCAGGTTCGAATCCTGCCTCGGGCATGGATGTGTGTGATGTCCTTAGGTTAGTTAGGCTTAAGTAGTTCTAAGTTCTAGGGGACTGATGACCTCAGATGTTGAGTCCCATAGTGCTCAGAGCCATTTTTTTGAACTGGCGGGTTCGTAATTTGGACGCCAGGGTTATGCCCTTTCTCACCAGAAAAATGTGCACGACGTGATTGCGAAACTAGCACAAGTGTTCGTTCTGAGCAGAGTACTTCACGCCATTCTGGAAACATTGTCGTGAGTGCTAACAATGAAATATAACCCAGCTAGGTAGACAATGAAGTCCATTAGTGAGGCTATTTTTTTTTTCGAACAGTTAGTGCTACAGCTCTTTCATTTGGATTAATTATCTGACAAAACAGTTATATTTCTTCTGCCGTTTTGAAATACGGCATAATTTCGTTTGAAATTAGTGTACGTTCTTTGATGCGATAATGGCTTCTTTTGGTACGAGTACAGAGATAACTGCTTGGCACTGTACACAGTCTCCAGGGATGTGTGAGGTGTATCCATGACCTTACTTAATTACTGTGAAATTTGACAACCAATTCGTTGATATTGTCTCATGTTATAACGTTTCGTTTATAAGTAACGAAAGATAGGGGCACGAAAACGATTTTCGCATAAAACCCCAGGCTGCACTGCTCAAAACAGCACCGCAGAACAGGTAGCAAATTCTTAGGGTGCCTGTGGGCTGTTACCGCCCTAATCCGGGAAAAGCCCGTTTCTCCCAGCAAGAGCCCTGTTCGGCCACCAGGTCGCAGACAGACAGTGCACTGACTACCTACGCTGCGGCTGGGCTTCCCCGTTCTGCGCTCCACTCCTCGCAGGCAGTCATCTGAGGTGGCGACAGATGACAGTAGCTTTCCTTATTTCAGGTGGTTGCTTGCAGTTGTTTACACATCTGATGTATTGGATTTTTCTGAAATCTTTCACAGTTGTGCCTCAGTAAAATCAGTGTTAGTGCGAAATTATACTGTTAACTTCTTGTTTTCTTTTTTTTAACTTCATCATGAGTTTCGTGAAATAACGTAAATATAATGATGATTATATCAAATACGGTTTTGCTTCTATACAAAAAAAATGGCGTTGACCAGCCGCAATGTGTTGTTTGCTATGAGGTATTGAGCAATGATTTCATGAGACCTTCTCGTCTGGAACTCCATTTGTGGGCAAAGCATGGTGCATTGAAAGAGAAGCCGAAGGAATTTTTTGCTGCAAAATGTGATAATTTGAAGCTGATGAAGTTGGACACTGCTGGATCTTTCGCTCAGACATCAGAAAAGGTACTGGAAGCCTCGTATGGGTTATCGCTACTTATTTCAAGGGCCAAGAAAAGTCATATTATCGGAGAGACACTAGTCAAACCCTGTTTGTTGAAAGCTGCTGATATTGTTCTTGGGTCAGAAAGTAAACAAAAGCTTTAACAAATACCGCTTTCTGACAATACTGTGAAACGTCGGATTGATGATATGGCTGAAGACATACAAAATCAATTAATTACGGCCGTCAAACAATCGCAGTTTTTCGCAATACAGTTAGACGAGAGTACCGACGTTGCGATTTGTTGCCAACTGCTAGTTTCCGTTCCCTATATAGAAAATGAAGCAATTAAAGAAGAGTTGCAGTTTTCTACAGAGTTACAGACAACTTCAAAAGCAATTCATATAATGGCAGCCGTCTCTGAATTCTTTCGTAAAAATGAGTTATCATGGCTGAAACTGATAGCGTATGCACAGACGGCGCCACATCAATGCTTTGATGTCGCTCAGGATTCGTGCAGATGGTAAGAGAAAAAAAAACCTAGTTTTACTGCTATCCACTGTGTAATACACCGTCAAGCATTGGCAGCTAAGACACTTCCAAAGGAACTCAATGATGTCTTGAAATTGTGCATCAAAATCGTGAGTCGTATTAAAAAGAGTGCGTTAAATTCCAGGTTATTTACGGCTCTTTGTGAAGACTTGGGAGCAGAGTATAAAACACTTTTATTTCATACAGAAGTACGCTGGCTCTCAAAAGGAAATATGCTAGGAAGATTATTTGAACTTCGAGACGAAGTGATGCAGTTTTTGGAAAATAACAAACAAACTGAATTGAATTTAGAAAGCCCGGTGTTCATGTTGCATTGGCTTATCTGTCAGATATTTTCGAATCTTTAAACACATTGAATTTGAAATTACAAGGTGGAGAGTCAAACATAATTTCTCATCGGGATGCCATCAAAGCGTTTACTGATAAGTTGCAACTATGGAAACGTAAAATTTTAGCCTGCACTTATTCCTGCTTTCCCAGATTGCTTGGAATCCTGGAAGAAGCCCGATTTCACAACCATTTTAAGGATACTGATACTAAGAGTAAAATATCGAACCATTTGCAGCACCTCATTGATGAATTCGAACGATACTTCCCTAACAGTTGTGATGATAAAATTAATTATAGGTTAGCGACGGATCCATTTCACGTTGACGTGGATGTGTTGCCAGACAGACTACAAGAGGAAGTTTTAGAAATTAAAAATGATTCTGCTGCGAAGTACGACTTTGAGAAGATGGATAAGCCTTTATTTTGGGTGAAATATCTCACGGTGTATCCCAGCACAGAAGAACAAACATTGAAACTGTATTTACCATTTTCAAGCACTTATTTGTGCGAAAGAGCATTTTCAGCGGTAGTGCCGATAAAAAATAAGCTTAGAAGCAAACTCAGTATTGCCAATGATTTACGTTGCGCAGTTTCTGCTATTCAGCCAAAAATTCAAAATCTTGTAAAAAATATCCAAGCTCATCCTTCACATTGATTTATTTGTTTGTTTCTTGCCATATGTGTGTGGAAATAATACTTTTATAATAAATACGTCACATTATAAGAGAACTTGTTATTTTTCTCCTAACTGTCCTTACATGTAGGTAATACTGTAAAATTATAAAAAACTATTTCGAAGAAACAATATAAAATAAACATAGTGAATCTGATTTAAGTATAAACACGGCGTGCGATCCTTATGGATTATGATGTTACGTGTAGCGTGTTATTTCAACTAATAATAGTATTTCTTTTGGATGAAGACACAGCAAAAGTTCATCCTAGATATGGCAAACGAAGAGTAGTCCTAAAATCGTATACTGGTGAAGAAATGGTGTGCAGCAGGGGAATGTAATCAAGGTAAGGAAGTTGTTTTATTCATATTTTTTAAATTTCTGTGTAGTCTGTAAAATTATTTCGTAAAACGTATTTTTTATGTTTTGTCTGGTTCTGAGAACTGGGCGTTTGTCGCCGTTCGGTAACTGTCGCCGTTGACATAAATGCCAACCTATGCGCAATGACAATGGGGACCGCTATAGCCGTACAAATCAGTGATGTTCGTTAACACCGTGACTGAGTGATTATTTTTGATAATGAGTGAAAGTAATAAGCTATACTCAAAATAATGGCCCGCATCCACTAATCTGCAAAGGTCGCAAATATTTTTCCTTGTTTACCAATGACTTTCTTTACTTTAGGAGTGGCTTATAATCACTAGACTAGACTGATGACGTAATAACTGCGACTCGATACATTAACAGCCCACCATGTTACATGACGTCACCATCACAAATTTTTCAATAGTTTCTTGATGTTGTTGTTGTTGTTGTTGTTGTTGTGGTCTTCAGTCCTGGTTTGATGCAGCTCTCCATGCTACTCTATCCTGTGCAAGCTTTTTCATCTCCCAGTACCTACTGCAACCTACATCCTTCTGAATCTGCTTAGTGTATTCATCTCTTGGTCTCCCTCTACGATTTTTACCCTCCACGCTGCCCTCCAATACTAAATTGGTGATCCCTTGATGCCTCAGAACATGTCCTACCAACCGATCCCTTCTTCTGGTCAAATTGTGCCACAAACTTCTCTTCTCCCCAATCCTATTCAATACTTCCTCATTAGTTATGCGATCTACCCATCTAATCTTCAGCATTCTTCTGTAGCACCACATTTCGAAAGCTTCTATTCTCTTCTTGTCCAAACTATTTATCGTCCATGTTTCACTTCCATACATGGCTACGCTCCATACGAATACTTTCAGAAATGACTTCCTGACACTTAAATCAATACTGGATGTTAACAAATTTCTCTTCTTCAGAAACGCTTTCCTTGCTATTGCCAGTCTACATTTTATATCCCCTCTACTTCGACCATCATCAGTTATTTTGCTCCCCAAATAGCAAAACTCCTTTACTGCTTTAAGTGCCTCATTTCCTAATCTAATTCCCTCAGCATCACCCGACTTAATTAGACTACATTCCATTATCCTTGTTTTGCTTTTGTTGATGTTCATCTTATATCCTCCTTTCAAGACACTGTCCATTCCATTCAACTGCTCTTCCAAGCCCTTTGCTGTCTCTGACAGAATTACAATGTCATCGGCGAACCTCAAAGTTTTTATTTCTTCTCCATGAATTATAATACCTACTCCTAATTTTTCTTTTGTTTCCTTTACTGCTTGCTCAATATACAGATTGAATAACATCGGGGAGAGGCTACAACCCTGTCTTACTCCCTTCCCAACCACTGCTTCCCTTTCATGCCCCTCGACTCTTATAACTGCCATCTGGTTTCTTGATAATTAATAAAAATCTCTGTATTTATTTGGGGGGGCACGGAAGTTTTGTTTTCTGCAGAAGGGGGGCATGACAAACCAAAGTTTGGGACTTTTGTGACTCAAAGAATCGTTTTGTCCTTGTGTTTATGAATTATCTAGCACAGTGGTACAGTAGGTAACCGTTTCATGTGGTATGCAGAGCCATAATTATTTTTGAAATGATGCATGAAATAAAACTACCAGAGATTTAACGTGCTTTTGTACAAAAAAAGTAATTTCAAAACATCCAGTTAGAAACTGGAGCCGGTAGTTCCGACGTGCTCAAGTGAATTTACGTTAACGATCACAGCGCAATGTGGGGACATCAGTTTCGGCGTGGCCTGCAAGGTGGCACGTCATCATGGCGACACCTACTCTAAATTGGTTCACTGTTTGTCCTGTTGTCGTGCAGCACGCGGGGTTCAATGCATAGAAAACTACAGAAGCTTCTACTCTTCAGGTGGCTGTGTCTTTCGAAGGATTATTTTGTAGCCATTGAAAACAGTTGGTGAGTTTTAAACATCACTGTTATTATTATTATAATAATTATTGTAGACATACAGTAAAGTGACGGAAGTCATGGTATAGCGATATGCACATATACAGATGGCGGTAGTATCGCGTACACAAGATATAAATGAACTGTGCATTGGCAGAGTTGTCATTTGTATTTAGGTTATTCATGTGAAAAGGTGACCAATGTGATTATGGCCGTACGACTGGAATTACCGGACTCTGAACGCGAAATGGTATTTGGAGTTAGATGCATGGGACATTCCATTTCGGAAATCGTTAGGAAATTTAATTTTCCGAGATACGCAGTTTGAAGAGTGCCGAGAATACCACATATCAGGCAATACCTCTCACTACAGACGACGCAGTGGCCGACGGCCTTCACTTTACGACCAAGACCAGCAACGTTTGTATAGGGCTGTCAGTACTAACAGACAAGCAACACTGCATGAAATAACCGCAGATATCATGTGGGACGTACGACGAATGTAGCAGTTAGGACTGTGAGACGAAATTATGGTGGCAGACGACCGACGCGACTGCCTTTGCTAATAGCACGACAGCGCCTCTCCTGGCCTCGTACGATATTGGTTGGACCAGGACTACTGGAAAATCATGGTGTGGTCAGATGAGTCCCGATTTCAGTTGGTAAGAGCTGGTGGCAGGGTCCGAATGTGGCGCAGACGCCAAGAAGCAATGGACCCAAGTTGTCAAAAATGCACTGTACAAGCTGATATGGTGTGGGCTGTGTTTGTATGGAATGGACTGGGTCCTCTGGTCCAACAACTGAACCGATCATCTAGAACTACATATATACTCCGCTAGGCGGAGGGCACTATCTACCCCCCCTCCCCCTCCCCGGATTGCGTGAGGGAAAAACGACTGTCTGAACTCCTCAGTACGAGCTCTAATTTCCCTTATCTTTGAATGGTGATCATTGCACGATATGAAAGTAGGTGGTAATTATATATGCCCTACATCCTCGGCGATGATCGGATTTTGGAATTTAGTGAGCAGCCCCTTCCGTTTAGCGCGTCGTCTGTCTGCAAGTGGGTCCCACTTCAAACTTTCTATGAGATTTGTAACGCTCTCGCGATGGCTAAATGTACCAGTCACGAATCTTGCCGCTCTTCCTTGGACCTTCTCAATCTCTTGAATCGGACCCAACTGGTACGGGTCCCATACAGATGAGCAATACTCATAAGACTGAACGAACTAAAGTATTGTAAGCAATATCCTTTGTTGGAAGACTGCATCGCTTCAGGATTCTACCAATAAACCAGATTACCAGTTACTTGTGTAATCTGATCGTTCCATTTGAGATCATTTCGAATAGTCACACCCAGATGGATAATACCGCTTCCAAAGGCTGGTCATTTATTTTGTACTCTTACATTAATGGGGATTGTCGCTTTGTTATACGCAGTAGATTACACTTATTTACATTGAGAGATAACTGCCAGTCATTACACCACGCCTTTATTTTCTGCAAATCCTCATTGATTTGCTCACAACTTTCGTGTGATAATACTTTCCTGTAAACTACAGCATCATCGGCAAACAGTCTAATGCCGATATCAATATCATCAACCAGATCGTTTATGTAAATCGTAAAAAGCAGCGGACATATTACGCTGCCCTGGGCACACCTGACGTTGCGCTTGTTTCTGTTGAAGTCTCCCCATTCAGGACGACATACTGCTCTCGGTCTGTTAGGAAACTTTCTATCCAATCACATATATCATCGGCTAGACCGTAAGCGCGCACTTTTTGGAGCAAGCGACAGTGCAGAAATGAGTAGAATGCCTTTCGAAAGTCGAGGAATATGGAATCACCTTGAGAGCCGTTATCTAGAGCCTTTTGTATATCATGCACAAAGACGGCCAGCTGTGTCTCGCAGGACCGCTTTTTCCTAAAACCGTGCTGGTTTTTGCATATGAGCTTCTCAGCGTCTAGAAAGGTCATTATGTCTGAACACAAAATATGTTCCATGATTCTACAACAAATCGATGTCAGTGAAATGATCTGTAGGTAGTGCGTGTGTTAGTAAATGATCAGTTTTATCCAAATAATACCTCATTTACGACAGCAGCGAATCTCATGGTGATAATTATCTGTCGCTTGGTATTTTTGCTTCTCGACCTGTTCTTCTGCAGTCTTTAGAATCATTAACTTTCAAACAACAATTGTGTGCAAACCCAAACATGTTTACAGTCGAATAACCACGAAGAGAGGTGGAACAGACATTTCTGCGATTTTTAAACTAATTTTTATTCTGTCATAGCTCTTCAAGCTGGGGCACTTCTCTTGTTAGTATAGGCTGTCATGTGTAACTGTTTCGTGTGGATGAGTGTAGTGAATGCATGTGCAGTGTCGTATGGTGATTGCACTGCTATCGAGGGGGGGGGGGGGGGGGGGGGATGGAAATGAATATAGAGATCGGCAAAGTAGTTCTTTTATGGAGCTATTCCTTTTGAGATAGTCCTCTTTACTGAACTAATTCGATGAACTAGTCCAAAGAACTACATAGTTCATTTTTAATGTTAAAGTACCAATAAATATGAGCACTTTAAAAAAATCCTGTAAATTAATAAATCAGAAAGAAAATTTTATAATTTTATGCCTACAAAACAGCGTGACACAATTTCTTCGCACATCCCCACGAAGTTATCGGACATCAGTTCACGAATTTACGAGCTGCCTCCACAATGTAACGACATGAGTCATTTCACGATGACCGGAAATGCTTTCGGAGCCAATGAAGCAACAAATGAAGTGCGCTGAACCACCCTGTACTTTTGGCTGGCATGTAACTCGTTTCCAGTGTTTTAATTACATGGTGTCACAACTCACTAATGTACAGGCGTACGCGCTGTTCTTATTGTCAACTGTTGATTAACGCAAACTAAATTCGTACTGAAACATTAAATATTGCGCTAAGGTTTTCATAGTTGTGAAACGCCTGTTATCCTCATGCGTGTTTTACGTCAGTAACCCATACTAGTCCTTTGGCATTTGCCTTCTTTATGGGTCAAATTCTGTTGATGGAAAAAAAAAGCATCGAAGGAATTATACGAGTGGTACGGAAATCGGTCGATGTGCTGTACATGTATAGACAAATAAAGATTACTATTTTAGAAAAAATGGGTGATTTATTCAAGAGAAATGTCTTCACAAGTGTAGGATAAGTGTATGTTTTGCGTACATCATTTATTTGACCTACTGGATTTTGCTCCAGATTAGGTCATGCTAGCCTACGAGTATACTGACTTTCCTGTATTCACTGCCGGCCGAAGTGGCCGAGCGGTTAAAGGCGCTACAGTCTGGAACTGCACGACCGCTACGGTCGCAGGTTTGAATCCTGCCTCGGGCATGGATGTGTGTGATGTCCTTAGGTTAGTTAGGTTTAAGTAGTTCTAAGTTCTAGGGGACTTATGACCACAGCAGTTGAGTCCCATAGTGCTCAGAGCCATTTGAACCTGTATTCACTGATTATACCTGAGGAGTTACGATAAGTTCCAATTTGGTGTCCAGGTTCCGGCAAAAAGCTTGCATGTAACAACACATACAAAACGAGCGAACGGTAGGAACAAAACAAAATAGATTTTACAAACTAACGACACATTTGGAACAATTAAGCTGTAATGGTATCGTGAGTATGATCCATGAAACAAGTAACTGACCAGCTACGTAAGAACGTGCAGATCTGCTGTAGAACTTTATGAAAGGTCGGCGGCCCCGAGGAGCAATGCCCGCATAGCTGTTCCATTTTACTCGCCGATCATTTTCCGTTACACTCAGTGTCATTTATTTCATTTTTGTTCCGAATAGAGTTTATTCCGTCTCACATTCAGACAGACGAGCCTTGCGGTCAGCAAGGGCTCTTAGACCCGGAAATTCCCAGAGCGACGCGTGTGAAAGCTGTTGAGAAAGGCCGCTGCAGAATAGCCATTCAGAGCATCACGTCTTTAAGCTACGTGCCAATTTTGTTTTTCATTTACGCTTTCTTATTGTGTCCATACTCTGTTTTATTTTTCTGTTAGTTAACTTGCTCTACTTGCATCGCTTCCAGCTACCTTAGTCAAGTAGTTTCCGAATTTTCTGTGCATTGTTCTCCGATAAATCATTAGTAACAGTTTTAACATTGACGTCCTTCCACATATGATGTAAGAGACTTTTTGATCTTACTATAATTGCTGTTTTGCTAATTACTCCTACAGTTCTGCAAATCTCTCATTATTCTTTCATTATTCTGGTGCTCTATCGATGTAGCATATCGTACTTTGTACTGCCTTCTTCTGTAGTCCAGACAGTCGATTTTTTATTCGTATCTACATGTGAACGGATGTGGGGATGGAACTGTGTGTGGTTTCGTATTGTGTGGAGTAAAGGGCAACTGTGGTCGTGTGATTGCGAATTGTGTAATTTTACTTATAGCTACGCTGTATGAACTGTACTGAAAGTTTTTGTTTCTAGCCCTCGCACTAAGTACAGCAGAAATTAGACAAAAGAAAAAAAAAAAAGAAAATTGAAGAGTGTTTCCGTGAGGCTATATGCGTCTCTGGAATCTGAAACATAGAACAGGGACTTTCTAGGAAAGCATAAAATACACGTTCACGGATTAGAGACTGCAGTACTTATGGTAACGTTCTATTGATTTTGGTACTCGAATAATTTAAAAAATATAAGGAAATATGAGAACCGAGAACCCTGCATCGGCAGTGTTTCCTGCTAAGTTACAAGTGGTTGCGGATAGTAAACAGCACTTAACACGCAGATTGCCGGGGCTTAGGTAGCCAGAGCCAAGCATCGTAATATCTGAAGTCACTGACCACGACATTGACTCAAAATTTACCTCAATTTAATAATAAGAACAATATCATAAAGTATAAAGTTCGCATAATGGTTTCTCGTTGTAGTTTTTAGAAATGGTTGTACGACTGGAAGTATAATGTCATTAGCTGTAGCAAATTGGTGGTCCCTTTGGAGGCATCAAGAGGGGAAATATGTAGAAAATTTCTGCCTATGTTTCTGTGGAATGAGAACTGATGTTTTGATAAGCCGAGAGATGCTAGGCGATCAGCGAATAAGATTCGCCAAAACTGATGCAGAATGTAAACAAGTCATAGCTCAACACAATACCCGACAAATTTCCTGCTGGGTTGTTATCGAAACCACTTTCCTTAATGGAAAGGATATCTGTTAAACTCTACTACAATTTTATGAGGGTGAAGAATATGATTTCTTGTTGGTGTTGGTACCGATTACGGTTCCTGCATACTTTCAACCACAGACCAAGCGAAAAAATCATTCATCTGCGCTGAAAAGCAAACGATATCATATACATCTTTACTCTGGAAAAGTGATACCTACTCTCTCCAGAAATTGAAAATCTGTGATTATTGAATATTATATGCGCAGATAACGCACAGTAAAACGTCGGGAATATTGAGATCCGCATGATAAGAGTTTGAAATCCGCAATCAGATAGAAGATTCGCAATGTTTCATACTACGCTACACGATCACGGCAGATTCTACATGCAGGAAATTATCCCACCTGTACTTAAGGTGACAGTGTGGTGCCTCCACCCGCTTTTCAGTTCTTCTTTGTCAACATATGCATTCACTGTTTTGAACAGAGGAACATCTACAAAATACCCAGTTCATCTGTACCATATATCAATTAGTGTAATACAACAGCATGAAGATGTACACGAAACCCCGTGTCGCGAATAACTGGCTACGGAACAACCTGAAAAATGGCTCTGAGCACTATGGGACTCAACTGCTGTGGTCATAAGTCCCCTAGAACTTAGAACTACTTAAACCTAACTAACCTAAGGACATCACACACATCCATGCCCGAGGCAGGATTCGAACCTGCGACCGTAGCGGTCGTGCGGTTCCAGACTGTAGCGCCTTTAACCGCTCGGCCACTCCGGCCGGCAGGGAACAACCTGACTCACAACAGGAAACCGCTTACTGGCGCTATATGGAAAGCTCTGTAGTTGTTATACATACCGCATCCATGCTTACGTCCTTATGCTAAAATCTTAGATGCGCAACGCTTTTGTATTACTGTTTTATTTTCGATCTTTTTCTTTTGTTGGATAATTTTCGTGTAACCGTCTATCGTCTACCATCACACATCTCTAAATTTGTCATTCTAGTGAGTTTGTAAATGATCGCTGCTGTGATATCACAGTTGAATATGTGTACACCTTGCGAAGCCGAATGCTGTAACGTCGACACGTCTGCGGAGAGCATTATTTATGCACTGTTATACGTGAGAGTTTCATTTTCTTCCATCTTTTCCTCTCAATGCGACGAATTCGTCATTGGGCATAGACTAAATTCTTTCATTCACTCCTTTCTCATAACAAAGTCTAGGAGCAGAAAAAGAAGTAATAAAACTTCTCCTTGAGAGAATGAAGATTAGGCTGCAGCGCTCAAGGTGGATGAATTTTAGCTAACTGTTCTGTTGCTAGATCACCTTTGTGAAGGAATCTACGAACCGCGCTTTGGTTTACCGGTCGGCCATTGCGAACCACAATTTGTGCATGAACTGATTTGCTGCAGCAAGCCGGTTTCATAGAGCGAATGTACAGGTCAGAAGCGGCCAGCTTGCACTGCAATTTCGCGAAGCATTTTGCGTGAGCGGAAATTCCTTCCTCAGATTACAAGGCTATAAGCCTGTTAACAGCACTGGTCGATCTTCGAAATTCATAGTCTGGCAATCGCCCTGTAGATGTTACATGCTCACAATTTAGGCGGTGTTTCCTTGTGGGCGAACTACAAATACCCTGTAACACCGTTATTAAGCAATTACAAGAGGAAAAAAAAATTGGTCGAGTACTCTAATTATGAGTAGTTTGGTTGCATTATAACAGCTGTTATTATCGCGTTTTAGATACTCATTTTTTAGGTGCTTTTGCACTATATACACTACTGGCCATTAAAAATGCTACACCAAGAAGAAATGCAGATGATAAACGGGTATTCATTGGACAAATATATTATACTAGAACTGACATGTGATTACATTTTCACGCAATTTGGGTGCATAGAGCCTGAGAAATCAGTACCCAGAACAACCACCTCTGGCCGTAATAACGGCCTTGATACGCCTGGGCATTGAGTCAAACAGAGCTTGGATGGCGTGTACAGGTACAGCTGCCTATGCAGCTTCGACACGCTACCACAGTTCATCAGGAGTAGTGACTGGCGTATTGTGACGAGCCAGTTGCTGGGCCACCATTGACCAGACGTTTTCAATTGGTGA
The DNA here is from genome assembly GCF_023864345.2 of Schistocerca serialis cubense. Classification (NCBI taxonomy): domain Eukaryota; kingdom Metazoa; phylum Arthropoda; class Insecta; order Orthoptera; family Acrididae; genus Schistocerca; species Schistocerca serialis. The sequence continues at coordinate 625,736,575 of NC_064642.1, read as the reverse complement.
GAGAATGTGCTGGCCAGGGCAGCAGGCGAACATTTTCTGTATCCAGAAAGGCCCGTACAGGACCTGCAACATGCGGTCGTGCATACCCTGCTGAAATGTAGGGTTTTGCAGGTATCGAATGAAGGGTAGAGCCACGGGTCGTAACACATCTGAAATGCAAAGTCCGCTGTTCAAAGTGCCGTCAATGCGAACAAGAGGTGACCGAGACGTGTAACCAGTGGCACCCCATACCATATACGCCCGGTGTTACGCCACTATAGCGATGACGAATACACGCTTTCAATGTGCGTTCACCGCGATGTCGCCAAACACGGATGCGACAATCATGATGCTGTAAACAGAACCTGGATTCATGCGAAAAAATGACGTATTGCGATTCGTGCACCCAGGTTCGTCGTTGAGTACACCATCGCAGGCGCCCCTGTCTGTGATGCAGCGTCAAGGGTAACCGCAGCTGTGGTCTCCGAGCTGATAGTCCATGCTGCTGCAAACGTCGTCGAACCGTTCGTGCAGATGGTTGTTGTCTTGCAAACGTCCCCATCTGTTGACTCAGGGATCGAGACGTGGCTGCACGATCCGTTAGAGCCATGCGGATAAGATGCCTGTCATCTCGACTGCTAGTGACACGAGGCCGTTGGGATCCAGCACGGCGTTCCGTATTACCCCCCTGAACCCACCGATTCCATATTCTGCTAACAGTAATTGGATCTCGACCAACGCGAGCAGCAATGTCGTGATACGATAAACCGCAACCGCGATAGGCTACAATCCGACCTTTATCAAATTCGGAAACGTGATGGTACGCATTTCTCCTCGTTATACGAGGCATCACAACAACGTTTTACCAGACAACGCCGGTCAACTGCTGTTTGTGTACGAGAAATCGATTGGAAACTTTCGTTATGTCAGCACGTTGTAGGTGTCGCCACCGGCGCCAACCTTGTGTGAATGCTCTGAAAAGCTAATCATTTGCATATCACAGCAAGTTCTTCCTGTCGATTAAATTTCGCGTCTGTAGCACGTCATCTTCGTAGTGTAGCAATTTTAATGGCCGGTAGTGTAGTATACTCTGTAATCATCGGAATTATCCACTCTGCCTGCATCAGCCTCCTGTACTTAACTTGTTATTGTCATGAAAAGACTACAAACAGTAATTTTAAAAATACATATCCAGCAGGTTAGTGGATTCCTTACGATTTGGGAAGTGCAATAAAGTTGGATCTTACACTGCGCATTAGTCTGTTTTTATGCATATATTTACTATCAAAAATAGTCTTGATCACAATTTATTTATTACGGTGACCGGTTTCGACCACTATTGTGGTCATCTTCAGAACTGTGAGTAAGAACCTCCTTGTGGTGGTAAATCACTAAACCGGTCACCGTAATAAATAAATTGTGATCAAGACTGTTTTTGATAGTAAATATTTGTAACACATTGATCACTGTTCACTCCCACAATGTATTCAAAAGTAACTGCTTTTATGCTCTTTGCAGTTTATGCAGTTACAGTGATTTCTAATTAGCAGCCAACCGCAGATCTACAATTAATAAATAAAACTAAAAGCATAAGATGATGATATACTCGATGTTCAAAATAAAACTGGCGCTTAATTGACGTTCGTTAATGAACAGCAGACCTGCTTATCATAGAAACCATGATTCTGATGCGTCAGTCGGTTGCTATCACATGCCTACACATGCACATCTCCCGCATGCTCTTTCTCAAATATTTTGCTGTGTCATTACGTTTGACTGAGTACGAGCAGAAGACGTGTTTAGTGACCAGCTGAGTGTAAGACAAAATGGTGCTCACGATAAAACAGCACATGTTCGTTGTCGAGTGTTACGCGAAGCACAGTTCGTGTTTGCGCAACAGTTTAAGAGGAAATGTTTATGTAAAACCTCAAGCAAAGTCTGCAATACAAAACTTGTGGCAAATATATGCGAAACTGGCTCTTTAACGAATAAAGTCGTAGCTGTCCGAAAAGAGTTGTAACACCAGAAAACATTGCTATAGTGAAGGATAGCCTGAAAATGTCCAACGAAATCGCAACGCCATTTATTTGTGCGAGTGGGGACTAAGAAATCGTCCTGTCGACATATTATCAAAAACGACCTGCTTTTGTATCCTTACAAATTTATTGTTGTGCAAGTGTTAAAGCGTCCAGACGAAGTTCCGAGTGTTGAGTTCTGCCGGTGGATTCTGCCGGTGGATTGTGAGTGAAGTGGAATCAGGACTTTTGTATTCTCCCATAAATACTTTGAAGAGCCTTTGCATAATCTCGTGATTGGTGCGCAATGTCTGGTGTCCGCATCGTAACACAGTCATTTCATCAAACTGTTAATTATTGTTACTTTTCCATAGATTATTTGAACGGTTCTTTTACCGGAATGCTGTTATACATAAAATTGGTTTTTAAATAGAAATTCGTCCACGGAAAAAAATTGCTCATTATCTAGGAGAAATGATTTTACGTTACATTTAAAACTTGCTTTGCTACCTGTCAAACATTTTATGTTATTGGGCAAACGACGAGATTTTTTTGTTGCTGCGTGCTGAACGTCTTTCTGAGCGACCGAGAGCATTAATAATGCATAATAAAGGTGTATCTTTCTCTAGTGTTGCAGGTGTAGATATCAATACTCTTCTGAAATTGTGTTGGATTATTCACGACGAATTCCATTTGTGAATATATCTATTGTAATGTGCGTTTAAAATGCCTAACTCCTCCTATATGACAAATGCTCGCTTTTGTGCGATCGATACTTTCTTTCTAAGTGATGATGTGCCCCAGAAAATTATTCTGTAAGATATTATTGAGTGGAAATATGCAAAATATTTCAGGGTGCTGATTCGTTTGTTTCCAAGACTAGCAATTATACGAAGAGCAAAATTAGTGGAACATAATTACTTGAAGAACTCAGCAATACATCACTTCCAGTTCAAGTTTTCTTCAATATGTATACCCAGACATTTGGAGCATTCTATCCTTGTTGCTAGCTCCTGTTCATGTGCTACATCAATCGTTGGTATGACTCTGTTCGTTGTACAGAACTGAACATAGTCTGTTTTATAAAAATTAAAGGAGAGTCCGTTTTCAGAAAACCAAACTATATGGGACGTTGTCAAATGGGAGACAGGACAGTCAGTCAGTGTACAAGAAGCCATAAGTACTTTTAACAACCAGCGCTTCATATGAACCTGCCTCAGGCCTGTAAAATGCCTCAGAGGCCTGACCTACACAAGAATCATTTTTTTCTGAGTCCAAGTCCTACGTATGTTGCAACTCTTCCTTTTTCCACAGTACCTCTGCATGAAAACGGTGATAGTCTACAATCCCTGATGTTTAGAAAATGAACGACTGTATGGATATTTTCAGCAAGACCGAGCAATAGCACACACTGCGTTGACAACCTTGTCGCGAGTGTATTAGGTGATCGATGAGGAGAGGACAACCAGCAAAGGCAGTGCTGTCTCTTGGCCGGCTCCATCGGCTCATCTCTCTCTCTGTAATTTTTACCTGTGGGGAAGATTAAAGGGGCAGGTGTGCTCGAATAATCGTCGCACACTGGAAGAGCTACAGGAGAACACCAAAAACGCTACTGCTAGTGTCGTCCAGGCAGAGTTGCTTCGCGAGTCTCATAGTTTGATAAATCGAGCAAAGCGCTGCATCGAAGTCAGCTGAGGCAAGTTCCAAGCACATCTGTGATATTCATTAGCAAATGTCAAGCCCACATGTCTTATTGTTAATATTCTTCAGAGCAGGAAACTTCCAGTAAAAGGAAAAGATTTCAAGCGCCGTACCAATGCTGCGGCATCACAAGCCTCATAACACACAGATGCATCCGTCATACTGCTTAATGTGGTTTTTTACTTATTGGTAATTCACTTACGTAGGGGGAGGAGGGTGGGTAGTAGATAAAACTGCTCCCCAGTCACTATCTGCTACAGTGTCTCCCAGTGTGGGCAATAAGGTTGCGACTGGTCGTCACCCTTATTGCCATACTTATTTAATTAAATTCATGCCTCCCTCTGCCAGCAGACGTCTTTTGGGAACAAGTCCCATACTATGTCCACTGACAGAGAAAGATCGCAACACCAAAAAATACACTACTGGCCATTAAAATTGCTACACCAAGAAGAAATGCATATGATAAACGGGTATTCATTGGACAAATATATTATACTAGAACTGACATGTGATTACATTTTCACACAATTTGGGTGCATAGATCCCGAGAAATCAGTACCCAGAACAACCACCTCTGGCTGTAATAACGGCCTTGATACGCCTGGGCATTGAGTCAGAACTTGGATGGCGTGTACAGGTACAGCTGCCCATGCAGCTTAAACACGATACCACACTTCATCAAGAGTAGTGACTGGGTTATTGTGACGGGACAGTTGCTCGGCCACCATTGACCAGGCGTTTCCAGTTGGCGAGAGATGTGAAGAATGTGCTGGCCAGGGCAGCGGTCGAACATTTTCTGTATCCAGAAAGGCCCGTACAGGACCTGCAACATGTGGTCGTGCACTATCCTGCTGAAATGTAGGGTTTTACAGGTATCGAATGAAGGGTAGAGCCACGGGTCGTAACACATCTGAAATGTAACGTCCACTTTTCAAAGTGCCTTCAATGCGAACAAGAGGTGACCGAGACATGTAACCAATGGAACCCCATACCATCACGCCAGGTAATACGCCAGTATGACGAATACACGTTTCCAATTTGCGTTCACCGCGATGTCGCCAAACACGGATGCGACTATCATGATGCTGTAAACAGAACCTGGATTCATCCGAAAAAATGACGTTTTGCCATTCGTGCACCCAGGTTCGTCGTTGAGTACACCATCGCAGGCGCTCCTGTCTGTGATGCAGCGTCAAGGGTAACCGCAGCCGTGGCCTCCGAGCTGTCTTGCAAACATCCCCATCTGCTGACTCAGTGATCGAGACGTGGCTCCACGATGCGTTACAGCCATGCGGATAGGATGCCTGTCATCTCGACTGCTAGTGATACGTGGCCGTTGGGATCCAGCACGGCGTTCCGTATAACCCTCCTGAACCCACCGATTCCATATTCTGCTAACAGTCATTGGATCTCGACCAAAGCGAGCAGCAATGTCGCGATACGATAAACCGCAATCGCGATAGGCTTCAATCCGACCTTTATCAAAGTCGGAAACGTGATGGTACGCATTTATCCTCCTTACACGAGGCATCACAACAACGTTTCACCAGGCAACGCAGGTCAACTGCTGTTTGTGTACGAGAAATCGATTGGAAACTTTCCTCATGTCAGCACGTTGTAGGTGTCGCCACCGGCGCCAACCTTGTGTGAATGCTCTGAAAAGCTAATCATTTGCGTATCACAGCATCTTCTTCCTGTCGGTTAAATTTCGCGTCTGTAGCACGTCATCTTCGTGGTGTAGCAGTTTTAATGGCCAGTAGTGTAATTAATGTTGATTAATGAAATTTTGGGAATATATTTGTCTAAGTGACATATATAAGTGATCAACATTGCAAGATTGCTGCTCAAAATCGCGAGATAAGCCATTGGAAATGTGAAATGCTGGTACATTAGAAACTGGTGTAACTGCCACAGTGTTGAATGCAAGCATGCAAATATGCATACATTGTGTTGCACGGGTGCTGGATGTCAGTTTGTGAGATGGATTTCTGTGCTTGTTGCAATTGGTCTGTCAATACAATGACAGCTAATGCTGATTGTGGATGAAGCTGGAGTTGCCGTCCAGTATGAGCTCATTGGAGATAGATCTGATGATCGAGGAGGCCAAGGCAACGTGTCGACACTCTGTAGAGCGCGTTGGGTTGTAACAGCGGTATGTGGGCGAGCGTTCTCTTGTTGGATAACAACCCCTGGAATCACAGCAGGTCGAATCACCAGGATGACGTATAAATTTGCAGTCACGGTGCGTGGGATAACCACGAGAGTGCTCCTACTGTCATACGAAATCGCACCCCATACCATAACGCCAGATGTAGGTAAAGTGTGTCTATAACGCAGACAGATGGTGACAGGCCCTCAACTGGCCTCCTCCTACAGAAAACACAACAGGCTTCCAGTCTGTCCTCCAATGAGCTCTCGCTTGACACCACTGAAATCTCAAATGGCAGTGATTTGGGGTCGTTGAATGAGGGTCTGGCTCGGAGTCCTTGAAGTAATCGATTTGTAACATTTCGTTGTCACTGTGGCGCCAACTGCTGCTCAGATTGCTGCTCCAGCTGCAGTACGATGCGCCAGAGCCATAAGCCAAAGACAAAGGTCTCACTTGGTAGTACTACGTTGCCGTCTGGAGCCCGATCCTCTTACGACATTCTCATGACCTCCGCTGCCAGAAATCATGTACAGTAGCTGCAATCCTACCAAGTCTTTCCGCAATATCGCAGAAGAAGCATCCAGCTTCTCGTAGCTGTGTTACACTACCAGTGAGGTTTTCCTAATGGCGTCTTTGTCGCCTTAAAGGCAATCTTGTCTAACAGCAATTCACCATGCCCAGCCTCAAAGGTAACTAACATTCACGACCGTTACAGCGTGTATTTGAAGCGAGCCTGATTTACATTTCTCATACTGGCGCCAGTAGTGTCACTCTGACGCGACTGGCGCTAAATTTGAATAGACATCTTTCAGACGTAGAAACACGCCCACCAACTTTTGTTTATGTCGCAGTATTCTTTCTTGGTGTTGCGATTTTTTTCCGTCGGTGTAGTACGTCAGCCTGTGTCTACCTGCGGTGAGTGTTCACGAGTTGGGCCGTGTGGGCTGCTCGCTATTCTGCGAAGCCACTCAGTACCGCTACATTTGCCACTCGCTTGGTCACCGTTATGTCGGCTGCTACTAACTCACAGCGGCACACACACATTGGATTTACTTAAGCGAAATCTCTCTGGTCTTGCGCTGATCCCCTCATTTGAACTTTCTCCTACAGTCGGACACTTGATCGCTGACACACACACACACACACACACACACACACACACACACACACACACACACACAAATAAGCCGAACTTCACTACATGAACAATTTTCTTAAATATTTATATATCATTTCCTTCTTAGTTTAGTAATTCATAGTCCTCCAGTTTACAGCGTGAATCGAAATCTTGTGGACATATTTTCAAAGGTTTTTGAGGCTGACTCCTGACTATTTAGTTATACGGAACGTTTGATCATCAATGGCTTGTTAAATAGTGATTCGTTCAGTGAAATGTGGGAGTATGTTGTGATTAAAATACTCGTACAATGGCTGACAAAAATGTTAAGCACCCAGAAGACATAGTCGGATGTCAATGTAACTTCCTACATGTGCTTACTATCGGCGGGTACGTAAAGAATTAGAGTTGCAATTCTCTGTTACAGGTAGAATGACCACCAGAGTACATTAGTGTTGTTTGTGTTTAATGTTATTACCAGGTCAGGCAAGGCATTTAAGGGACTTGTTAGCGTCAGATCGTGAGTGATCACTGTGAGAGAAACGGAGTGTCACGTACCCGTGTGGGACAGCGCTGTCAGCGCCCCTGTTCGGCTGTCTGGTCGAATAGTGCAATATCCAGATTCCAGGGACATTCGAATGTGACTTGCCCGATGTTGGAGTCCATGGAAGCGTGAGGCCAGGCATACTTGTCGTCACGATTCCGGTCGACTACCTCTGACTAATACAAGGGTGGATCGTCGTTTTGTGCACCAGGCTTATCGTAACCTCCTCACATCTGCGACTGCCATTCGGGACTCCTTGCAACATTCTGTATCATCCCGTACCGTTCTTCAGGGACTAGCAGCAATCCCACTAGGGAATTACTGATCCATTCGTATGATGCTGTTAACAACACTGCACAAACAGCTGCTTTTGGAGCGTTGTCGTGACCAGGAAGCATGAGCTTATGATTAATGACATCGCATTGTGTTTGGTGAGGAATCGCTGTTCTGTACTGCCTCAAATGACCAACGTGGACGAGTATGGCCGCGACCTTGGAAGAGTTCCTGTTCTTAAAATGCTTTGGAGAGGCACAGCGCTGTTACTCGTGGTGTCATGCTGTGGGAAGTCGTCGAGCGGGCGTCATGTCACGGCTGGTAGTAATAGCGCACGGTCATCCTGCTTCATCATGTGTTACCTCTCGTGCAGCAACATCGTGGTGCATTTTTCAACAGGACAAGATAATCTTCACATGCCACGAGTCTCTATTAACAGTCTGCTTGATGTTAAGGTGCCCTGTAGCTAACAAGATACCCCGATCTGTCCCCAACAGAACATGTGTGAGACCAGCTCGGACATGAACATCATCCCTGTGGCAGTATCCGGGATATCAGTGATCATTTACAATAGTTTAGGGCCCGGTTTGCCTCGGAAGATGATGTAACGGCTTTATGACACCCTTCCTAAACGAATCAATGCATGCATCGAGGGTAGAGGAGGTCCAACGCCATGCTGATAAGTGAGCTCATACCGCTAATTTCTTTGTAAATCTGATCCGATATAGCCGGCAGGTGTGGCCTAGCGGTTCCAGGCGCTTCAGTCTGGAACCGCGCAACCGTTACGGTCGCAGGTTCGAATCCTGCCTCGGGCACGGATATGTGTGATGTCTTTAGGTTAGTTAGGTTTAAGTAGTTCTAAGTCCTACGGGACTGATGACCTCATATGTTAAGTCCCATAGTGCTCAGAGCCATTTGAACCATTTGATACGATATCATCACATGCCCTCTCAACGCGTGAAGCTTCGTTTCCTCCTCCCCTTCTGAGTGCTTCGCCTTTTTGTCAGACAGTGTACAATCCTATTTGTAATTTTTTTATAGTACAGCAATCACTGGTTCAATTTTACCATTACTGATATCGGCTGTGATCTACAATCTTCCTCTTCTTCTTCGTCGTCCTCTTCCTCCTCCAAAGCGTGTTTCCTTCATTACATCCTACTGTACTTTAAGGTTCTCACTCTACCTTTTCCTTGAACGGCCTATATCTCTTTTACCAACTGGTGATTAATTTCTTCAGATCTTCAAAACCTTCTGTTCATCCATCCTGCCTATGTGTTCGTTCCATTCATGCTATCTCTTATTTACCAACTCATTGATGGAGCTCTCTTTACATACTTTGGTTGGTTGGTTGATTTTTTTTTTTTTTGGGGGGGGGGGGGGGGGAGACGAACAAACAGCGAGGTCATTGGTTCCATCGGATTGGGGGAGGTTACGAAAGGAAGCCGGCCGTGCCCTTTCAAAGGAATCATCCCGGCATTTGCCTGAAGCGATTTAGGGAAATCACAGAAAACCTAAATCAGGATGGCCGGACTCGGATTTGAACCGTTGTCCTCCCAAAAGCCAGTCCAGTGGGCTAACGAGTGCACCAACTCGCTCGTCTTTACATTCTTTGCTGAAGTTTTCAGTTCTCTCTCTTTCTCTCAGTCTCTTCCCTGCAATCCACCACAGAATTTTCAATTCAGTTGTTCACAAATCTCTTCTAGTTTTTTATGTTTTATGTCTTGTTTCAAGTGTCGTTGTCATAATTAGTCTTACTATTGTTTTCTATATTCTTGTATTTGCATTTAATGATAGATATTTGTTTGTCAAATTGTATCATTACACACCCCGCCAGTTCGTTTGCTTTTGCTACTTGTTCTCTAAACTCCTTTTCGACATTTCCCTTGCTGGAAAATCCAATACGAAGGTATTTAAATGCCTTTAACTGTTGAATAACTTTTCCCTCAGCTTTCAGTTTGCATGTAATAGGTTCCACAGATATGGCCATACATTTATTTTTTGAGTGGGTACGACCATATTTAGGTTTTTGACTGTCATGTTAGATATGTGCAACTGTTTATACAGGTAATTTCCACTGTTTGGTGACAAGTTGCATCTTCAGCACAATAAATGATTTTCAGTTTTTTCCTCTCTCCCCACGCCATTCTATAACCACTACCGGCCAAAACCTTCTTTGTCATCTCGTCCGTGATTATATTAAAAAGTAGCGCTCTCAAAGAGTCAGCTTGTCTAATACCGCTGTTAATTGGTATACAGCTTGTTACCCTGGTATCTTTTCTCCTAGATGTAGCTGTTGAAATAAATGGCTTCATACGTTTTATTTTTATGTTGGAAATAATGCCCCGATTGTAGAGCTGGTTTATCACATCTGTTAACTGAATCCTATCAAAAGCCTTCTGTAGGTCAATAAAGCCAAGATAACACGATCTGTTGTATAAAATGGACATCTGTGCCGCCGGCCGATGAGGCCCAGCGGTTCTAGGCGCTTCAGTCTGGAACCGCGCGACCGCTACTGTCGCAGGTTCGAATCCTGCCTCGGGCATGGATGTGTGTGATGTCCTTAGGTTAGTTAGGTTTAAGTAGTTCTAAGTTCTAGGGGGCTGATGACCTCAGAAGTTAAGTCCCATAGTGCTCAGAGCCATTTGACATCTGTGCTACCTGTCTAGGAATGAATACGGCATCTGCGCATGACCTGTCGGATCTAAAACCATCCCGCTCCTCTGCAAGGATTGTATCTTTTTTTTCTTTTATATCGTATTATTTTTATTATGAGCTTAAGAGCTGAACAGAGTAGATTTATCCTTACGTAATTGGATGGGTCTGTCTTACCTTCTTTATTGTACATGAGAATTGTATTACTAGCTCTCCATTCATCTGAAATTTTATCAGCAGTTTCAAAATTTCATTTAATTCTTTTCTCTGTTGTATCAAATGTGTTTCTAAAGCCCAATATACGCAACTTTGACCTATAGTGTACTGTGATGGTCATGTGCTACCATAATTTATAAGTGCTCGTACTTTTGTTCAGACGACAAACGATTGAGCGTTTCACATATGATGGAAGGAGAGATAGTCATAAAGTTTCAGTTATCACTTCGAAAAATTAAAGTTACGCAATAATTTTTTTTTGTTCAGTTACATATGTGCAGTCTTGGCATACACTGAAATTCCCGCTCCACAATATAGTAGCACGCCGCTAAACGACCAAAAGCAAAATCATGCAGCTCATTGATAAACTGGAGCATCACGCCGTAATTCGTCTTCTGCATTTGAAAGGAATCAACACTGAAACAATCTACACTGGTTTGGTGCAAGTGTACTGCAACGGTGTTCCATAATATGACATGGTGGTGAGGTGGCGCAAGGCTTCCTTGTGTTTCGACAAGTCTGAATGACGAAGAACGAAATGGCAGACCATCTCTCTGTGAAGAACCAGGAATAGCAATAGACCTGGATGCTCTTGTACTCAAAGACCAGCGTATCACAATCGACGCGATAGTGGCCAATGTTCAGATCAGTTTTCAACATCTTGTACGACATTCTGAGACTTACAAAGGTCGGTGCTCGCTGGGTTTCGCGACTCCTCACACCCACACTCGAAGCCCACCGAACCGAGACAGCAGTAACAGGGTAGTCGACTGATCACCTTGTACGAGCGGTTAGAGCGCGCACGGAGGCTTTCAGACAGTCGTTCTTCCCGCGAACCATACGCGACTGGAACAGGAAAGGGAGGTAATGACAGTGGCACGTAAAATGCCCTCCGCCACACACCGTTGGGTGGCTTGCGGAGTATAAATGTAGATGTAGATGTAGATGTACGAATGCTGGGTGCAAATCAAGCACTGGAAACATATGGATTCACCTCCACAAAAAAAAAAGGGCGAAGACCATACCGCCAGTGGGCGAGGTGATGTTGAATGGGTTTTCGAAGTGCCATGATGTGCTGCTTACAGATCATCCTCGTAGGTACATTTGAAACGAACCAGCATATCCCGGATCTGTGGATATTATTCGTCGCCATCCTAAGTAAAAAGAGATACAAAACAAGCATGCGCCCTGAGAATAGAAAGTCTCTGATCAACAATCAGTTCTACTGACAAGTATTTTCGAGCAGAATATCAGTTGCAAGTATGCAATGTAATATATCCGCCAAAACAAGCAGAAAGTATGGAATGTAGCTGAATTTAACTAGCTGACTACGCGACGTTGCCTGTGTATGCATTTATCCATATCTACTATTAGTCCATCTCCTTCTTCCCCCTCACTCTCACCTCCACACACTGGAGGGCGCTGCAGTCATGGACTGTGCGGCTGGTCCCGGCGGAGGTTCGAGTCCTCCCTCGGGCATGGGTGTGTGTGTTTGTCCTTAGGATCATTTAGGTTAAGTAGTGTGTAAGCTTAGGGACTGATGACCGTAGAAGTTAAGTCCCATAAGATTTCACACACATTCTTTTAAGCCATTCTGATTCGCAAACATTTCTCAAGACATTGCTGGATGCATTTGTACAGGGAACTGAGGCTCTTCTGTTATAACCAAACCATCCCGGAAATACCGGCACAGCTGCAGAATATTACGCAGTAAATATTGGATTTATATTTAGGAACCATCGAGTGTTGCTGCATATCACGGAACAGTATCTAAGATCTGAGAGAAAACTTGTTGGAAGCTTGCTTCAGAGAAAGCAGCCAACAACGGTAGGTCAATTGTATACAGCGTATCTTCAACGTAGTGGTTTGCTGCTAAGGGGCTTTTAGTGAACATCATGCACGACATAATGTCTTCGAATGACTAACACTCGACAGTGAATCACAGTGGATCGCGTCATCTGACGGTTGTGAGTTTTATTATATCCACGGATTTGCTTGTATTTCCCTTCCTATACAGAAGAGGAACTCGTTGGAGGACGTCACGCCTGACTTATCTGCGTCTTTATAGGATTCTGTGACCTAGTATCATTCCAACGTAGATTTACGTTGTAGTCCTTGAGAGAGAAAGTGTCAGCGAAGACAGTAATGCAGTTCCTTATCATGGAGAAGTTTGGCAGCTATTTTGTCGGACATAGGACGATTGCTTGTGGAATGAACTGGCCCTGGGAATCTTGAAAGGTGGACAACCGATCGTTTAGTGCCTGTTGGTCAATTTTCCGGTCCTTATTATCTTTCCTGCCCAGATTTTGCTTTACTTAGACTCCTATGAGTTGCAGTTACGTGCAGCGGGTTGCGTGAAAAGGACAAGATGATCTGGTGCCCAATACGAATTATTCAAATTGCAGGCCTTTCTTGGAAGCGTAATTCATTTCATAGTTGCAGCCACTACTTTGAACTAAAGCTTTACTTGAGGAATCCTCTGGAAACCACAGCACTTTATAAGAGTATCTTCCTTTTGTAGATGCTAAATAAAACGGGTTTGACTGTCAGTGGGTTATTTGAATTCCACACAGAATTTGCTACTGAGTTAGGCCCACGTGTGTCCTTCGAACGTAAAACGATGTGCAGCAGTTGGAAAAAAGCGAAGGGCAACAGAAGCAATCCCCAGAACTACTTCCCACTGTTCTTGACGTCCATTTGTTTTAGAATCTGAGCTCAGACGTAATAAGGTAAGCTGAACAGAATGACATCTTCCATGTCAGCCAGCTTGGATTCCGATAATATCGGTCTTGCGAAACGTATCACGGACTGTTCTCGCACAGCAGCGCGAAAGTCATCAACGAATGCAATAAGATAGATGTAGTACCTCTTGACTTTCGAAATAATATTTCACTCAGTAAAATACCAACGTTTTACGAAAATATGGTAATATTGCATATCACATGGACCATGTCACTGGATTGGTGATTTTTTGGTAGGCAAGTTTGTTTTTAAATTTCAGAAATATAAAGTTATGCACATCACAAAATGCAGAAACATAGCTTCTAATGGCTACAGTATCACTGAGTCACAAATGGAATCAGTTAAGTAATTCCAAAACCCGGTTGTAATAGTTTGTGGGGATTTGAAATGGAATGATCACATGTGATCAGTGGTATTTAAGGCAGTTAGCGGAATTCGGTTCTTTGGCAGGAAACTGATAAAATCCAATCAATCTACAAAGGAGACTGTTTACAAACTGTCCTGCGATCTAGGGATAGGGGTTATCGCTGAAGCTAATGGGTTTCAGTTATGTGTGTGCGTTTTTTTTTCACTCCATTTTAAACTGACTTTTCAAAATAACCGGTTTCTGAAATAACCGATTTTCGGTTTTTTCCTATTTTTTCGCTATAATGAACGTAGAAATTGGACAAAGATTCAAAAATAGGCAAATAGGATGAACTATAGTCCGTGCACCATGCGCTACTTTTCTCGAAAAGTGATCAGTGGTTGAATATTATAAAAAAATCACCAATGTTCTCCTTTTGTTTCTAATTTTTGAAAAGCAGCTCAAAAGTCATGTTGTAATTGGGGATCATACCACTATTTGGGTGTTACGAATAATCAGTGCCGAAGGGTGAAAACTGACGTTGAAGAATGTTGTTTTTCATGTTAATTTGTCCGTTTTCAAAGGTTAAAGGCAGATAAAGGCATGTCATGAAGATACAGGCAGCTGATCAGTTACCCTTTTTTTATTGCCTACTAAGAATGACCTGTTGATAAGTTTTTGATATATTACTGTTACTTCAATTTCCTTCCTCTTCTATTATTTTGTAGAAATGTCAGACAAATATTCAATCTATGAAAGCAAATGAACCATTGTGCTTCGTTTGCTACGTCACCTCGTAAAAATGATTCGAGACTGGGGTTGGTACCATTCTGCAGTACAATGGATGTCCGGCGACTACAGCGAGAAACTGCCGCACAGATCAGGTAGTGGCTAGTCTTGCACACTGCACTAAAGGCGTACTTCAAGACACGAAACACGGCAACAGGGACATAATTGTTTCAGCAATACTGTACCAATTCTTACGCTATGTGCATGTAACTCATTGCTGTAGGCATTGTTATTAAAATACCACTGATCGCTTTTTCCATTTTCTATTATAACGCATTATTTCAAACAATTACAAATTTTAAAAATACAAATTACTCCTTTTTTAAAGAACGGTTTATTTAAAAACGAAAAATGTTAGCACTGGCTAATTGATATTTCCGTTTTTTACTCGGCTATTAGTAAAAAATAAAAGAAACACCTATTATGACCGAGACCAAACAGACGAAGAAAAATACTGGTTATTCAGAGTTAAAATCAGTTTTAACTGGTCGATGTTTCCCACCCGTATTGCGATCCATCGTATAATATTACCCAGTGTGGGGCACACGTAACAAAATAGAGTAACAGTGGATAACGAACGTATACAAAGAAAGCAGTACTGAACTGGCGTAGCTTGAAGTTAGACGCTAACTATCGCGCGAAAGCCTACTCACAGAGTGTCAAGAAGTAGTATTAAGTACGGAGTGTCGGACTATATTACAGCCTCCTGCGTGTGACTCTCACATGGACCGTGATTTGACTAATTACAATGCACACAGAGGCATTCAACCTGCCACTTTTCCCACACTCCATACGCGAATGGGATGGGAAGAAAGTGTTATATGTGTTACAATTGGGAGTATCCTGTGTTATGCACTTCACAGTGGTTTGTAGAATACAGGTATACAGGGAATAGGCAAAATAACGTGAACAATGCTAGTAATGGGATGGTTGTGTTTGGCAGTCAACAACCCAGGTAAGGCAGGTGTCGCGCTGGACTGTGCGTGTTCAGTACGGACTAGAAGTCCGCTGGCACGGTAGCTCAGCGTGTTCGGTCGGAGAGCCCGTTGGCCTCTATATATATATATATATATATATATATATATATATATATATATATATATATATATATATATATATATATATATAACTGAGTGGAAAGATCAACAAAAACGAACTTGAACGGATATCATGTGACGTCCGAAAAAAAAGTCAGTGCAGCTTGTTTACGAGTAGTGCACTCTTCGTATTTCCATTCAGAATCGGAGGTCGACGTGCAATGAAATACCTAGCAGAGTTCCAAAGAGGGCAGATTGTGGGGTCCCGATTAGTGGGAGCATCAGTAACCAAGACAGCCAACTTATTGAATGTTTCAAGAGCAGCTGTTTCAGCAGTCATGACAGCCTACACAAAACATGGAAAGACATCATCATGTAAACGTAGTAGTGGGCGCAAAACTAAATAGCAGAGATCGTCGAACGCTAACTCGATTTGTGTCAAAACAACACAGAACTACTTTTTTCGATGTGTCCTACAGAACCTAAAACTGAAAAAGTCCGACGAATTCACAGTGCTGATAAGAATGAGTTTTGACAACGCATGAACCTGTGTTCAGTGTATGCCACCTTTAGAATCTGAAGATGGTCATTGTATGGCCGAAACCGGTTATGACTGTGCCATAAGAATGTGATTGCATCTATAAATAAACAAAAAATGTTTACAAAATAATCAATCACTCACTCCATGGACAAAATGTCGTTTTTTCCCAAAACCTTGTGATTTCTTCTTGTTTTCAAAAATTAAGGATGAAATATGTGCAATTACTTTTTCGTCATACTTGAAGAAGATCGACGGACATGTTATGAATTTATCAGGGTGACATTGGACGTAGTGGAACGTTATAAAACATGGCTTCAGAAGCCCCTCATGACCAATGGAATCACTGCTTTGACTGGCTTCATTGAATACAAAAACGTGTTGATGTTGAAGCAGATTATTTTGAAAAACAACAAAATCATTTAAAATTTTTAAAACTAAAAAAAAAAAACTGTGCTGCCTTCGTACCTGTCCTCTCGGGAACTAGTCGCATAGGGCCAATGAGATCTTGCATGGCGTTGATAATGGCTTTAATGAGCGCATAGACTCCACATTTTTTCCTTCTTAACTCGAGGCATAACACGATCTTCTCACAGATAACCAACATTCAAATGCGATTTGTGAGTAACAAATCCGCTGCGTAATTTTTCCTTATGTGAGGGGAAGGGGGGAAGCTGCAAAATGTAAATTACGTTAGTCGCGGCTACCGTGTGCGTTTGCGCTGAAATGCTAATCATTTGCATATCCATTTTGTTGCATTTCACCTTCATGATGCAATTTTAATGTCTGGTAATGTAATTATAGGCATATAAGAGCAGTCAAAAAATGGTTCAAATGGCTCTGAGAGCTATGGGACTTAACAGCTGAGGTCATCAGTCCCCTAGAACTTAGAACTACTTAAACCTAACTAACCTAAGGACATCACACACATCCATGCCCAAGGCAGGATTCGAACCTGCGACCGTTGCGGTCACGCGGTTCCAGACTGACGCGCCTAGAACCGCTCGGCCACTCCGGCCGGCAAGAGCAGTCACTATTACATATTTAATTATATACGAGTTTCATCAGTTCTTCAGCGATTTCGGACATGAAGAAATGGAAGTGGGGGGGGGGGGGGGTGTATGAGTGATATTGTAAGTGGTAAAGTTAGACGTTGATAGTACTGCTTTCTACATTTTTAGGGTGATTAGAACATTCAAAAAGAAATAATCAATAAGTTTAGAATTGCATACTGTATGCGTTGTGTCGCATTTATAAGGTTCGTTATTGCCTAGTTGAACTCACTATGCGGATAACTAAATTCGCAGACATCACTTTTTTGCGCTCTTTCTCACTGTCCACTTGCCTCTACCAATGCCTCACTGCAATTGTTCCTTTTCTCGTTGAGTTGGTTTTAGACGGCAAGAGCTGGCAAGAAGCGTGCGCGAAAGGTGCTTAGTGTCACGGCAAGCAGTAGAGCTTCTTCATCACACTGTAGGGATGGATTTTCCGAAGGACTTTTCCAAGGTAATCCGCATAAGTTCATGAATTTCTCATTGTAACTCTGTGAACCCAGAATTTATGTTGCTTCTTTAGTAAAGAGCTATTCTGCGTATCGAGCGAACCATGTGTGGGAATCTAAAACCGCATAGGGGGACACCCTTTGCAAATGGGTAAATTTGATGAAGCGCGTGTACTTTCCTGGCGTTGGCACAGACCTGCTCCATAAATGCGTAACAGTTTCAGTGACACCTTTTGGATGTAATTACCCTCATCTTCAAGTATGCGTTATGGGGACTTGTCCAGAGCTCTGTTCCGCGGCGCCGAGGAAGGTATTTCGTGCAGTCAAGTAACGGCGAACAGGAGCACACATGGGAGACTGGCGCCACATGCGTAGCGGCCGTCTGCGTGCGACGGTGCGTGACGGTCGACGTCACGGCGGAATGTAACGTCTGGCTGACCTGGATGGCTGCCGCTCGCTACCCTACTTGCACACTTTGTCGGTCACTGCCGGCGTCGACATACTGCCTCAGTATTAATGCGACCCGTAGGCGAGTCGCTGCGTTGTCTTACGTAAGCGCTAGATCTCGACGGGTCACTGTACTGAAAGGGAAGCGCTTCTAGGAGAAGTCTGAATGTCTTCTGTCTAGAGCTATGTTCCGGACACCAAAGCACGTGGCAGAAGCTGCTTCGTGTTCCACCGTCACTTCCCTTCTTCCCTGTTACATCGCGAATGGTATGCGGGAAGGAAAATTGTTCGTAGGATTTTGTGTAAGTTGAAATCTCTGTAATTTTATCTTCACGGTTTTACGTGAAATATGCTTAGGAGGAATCGGCATGCATGCGACAGCATGTGTACCAAATATGGTCCAAAACGCCGCGAATAAAACGGGATTTTTCGATGCTCATATTTCAGATTCTGTTGGTGATAAAATGGTAGGATGAAGTTTTTTGGATTGCCCTTTGGGTAGGGACAGTTAATATACCCCGGAATGAGATTTTCACTCTGCAGCAGAGTGTGCGCTGACATGAAACTTCCTGGCAGATTAAAACTGTGTGCCGGACCGAGACCCGATCTCGGGAGTTCGAGTTCGAGTTCGAGTCTCGGTCGGGCCCACAGTTTTAATCTGCCAGGAAGTTTCATGTCAGCGCACACTCCGCCGCAGAGTGAAAATCTCATTCTGGAAACATCCCCCAGGCTGTGGCTAAGCCATGTCTCCGCAATATCCTTTCTTTCAGGAGTGCTAGTTCTGTATGGTTTGCAGGAGAGCTTCTGTTAAGTTTGGAAGGTAGGAGACGAGGTACTGGTACTGGTAGAAGTAAAGCTGTGGGGACGGGGCGTGACTCGTGCTTGGGTAGCTCAGATGGTAGAGCACTTGCCCGCGAAAGGCAAAGGTCCCGAGTTCGAGTCTCGGTCCGGCATACAGTTTTAATCTGCCAGTATGTTTTAGTTTGTATACCCAACAGAAGGATCGTCTGAGTGTTACTGTGCTACAGTACAAGGTCAAAGTATAAACATTACACACTTCCTCCTGCTTAGGCAAATGGAGCAAATCGGTTGGTTCCTTTTTCATTTGATGTAGTCTAGGGTGGCTTGATGGGACTTGTCTAGGCACCATTAGTTCATGTAGTCTAGGCTGGCTTGATGGGACTTGTCTAGGCACCATTAGTTCATGGGGGGTTCCTTGGAGAACCACACAAAAATTGAATTTTACTATGTTTTCGCCGCTATCAGCGGACGGAAGGGCAGCCAAGGTTTGCAAGACGGCTATGCACAGCAGCTGACTAATTTTTACGGTGTATTTCTAAGATCCAGATCACGAACGACCTTAAAAATTTTGTTCGTATCTGTATCCGTATCTGAGATGTAGGGGTTCGAAGTTACCCTACTTCTATACGTAAAATACGCAGGTAAAATCCGGTGTGAGGCAAAAACAGTTTAATAAGTGACGTAGTACGGAGAAATATGCTCTCTGTTATCATCTGGTAACCCCATGTTATAGCACTGCAGCACGTAAAATCCGGTCTGCGTTATTTCAATTTCAATTACTTCAGTTTCACGTAATTAAACTACTTAAATTTTACTGACCAATAGATTTCTTTTTCATATGAGTTACATGCCATGCTGCAGCAAAGAAAAGAAGGGAACCAGCGGGAAGATGCTGCTATCGGAGCACAAAAAATGCGAATATATTGCTTTTCATTTAAAAGACTCTCACTGAAAAGTGAGGTCCTAGCTGCCGCACTTTACCTTCCTCAGGTCGCAGTGGTAGTGTAACATAGTTGACAGAACAGAGCTAGGAAATAAGTGAAGAGTGCCAGTGGGGGACGAATAAAGAGAACGAGAAAGTGAATGTGGGTGAGAGCCAGTGATAATGAGAGACAGGATATATGACAGTGACAACGAGTAAGAGAGAGTTAGTGACAGTGAGAAGAGACAGCAGCAGTAGGAAGGACGAAATGAGATATTAGCAGTAAGAGAGAGTAAGAGGGAGGCAGTGGTAGCGAGAGGAGACTGTAGCAGTAGGACAGAATTACGGAGGCAGTGGGTGTGACATGGGAGACAAAGACACAGAGACACAAAGAGGTAATGACAATGGGTTAGGCTGAATGAGACCATGAGAAAGGGCAACTGCGATTGGATGTGTATGAGCGACTTGCAGTGATGGACTAGTGGGTGTGAGTGAGTTACAGTTATTGGAACTTGTGGGAGTTTGATGTGTATTGCATGTTAAAAAAAAGCGCGAATATGTCTACAAGCCACAATTTTGGGAAAATGATTAAAGGTGCTGTGAAAAGTAGAATGAGACGCTGGTACCCCATTTTTCAGTCCGAGTCTTTTAAATAAACATGAACGTATTTGCATACTTCGTGCTCCGATAGTAGCATTTTTCCGTTGGTCAGTGTATTGCTGGACTCTTATAGAAAAAGTGAATTTGTAAACCACAGTGTGATGCAGAACGCCTCTTTTGTAACGTCTGCCACTGAAGTTAGGTGAGCCTCTTCGTGACGTTTTGGCGCTTACAAAACGAACATGTGACCAGACGCTCAGTGCTTCTGTGGATCTTCTCTATCCCCTCTTTCTGTCCTTTCTTGTGCGGATCACAGAACAACGAGCAATATTCAGGTATCGGTCGAACGAAGGTTTTGTATGTTACCTCCTTCGTAGGTGGACCACACTTCCTGAGGATACTTCGAGTGAATCAGTTTTTCTGTCCTTCTTGCAAGAAATTTAACGTTCCATGTTCCACTTTAAATCGCTCCGTACGCAATGTTCTAGACATTTAATGGGCGTGACTGCTGCAAGGGATTGTTCTACAGTCGTGTAATCCTGGTGTAACAGGTCTTTCCGCCTATTTATGCGCAACACTTTACATTTATTAATGCTGAGAGTGAAGTGACAATTTCTAAACAATGCGTCGATTCTTTGCAGGTCTTCCTGAATTTCGCTGCAATTTTCTGACGGTGCAACTTCCCTACATAGAACAGCACGATTCACGAACAACCTCGTGGAGTTTCCGACATTATCTGCTAGGTCATTTATACAGGATGGCCAAAATAGTAGAGGCCCCTTTTATGTCTTGTAAACAACATACAGACAGTTCACTCGTTTATTGTAAGTACAGAATACAGAGTAGTAAGTCATTTTTACGGAAAACAATGTACAGACATCCATTAGGTCAGTAGTTCACAGAAGGTTCTGAAAATGTTCACCATAAACTTTGATACATAACTCAACACGTCACACCATGTGTCTGGAAACTTTTGCCAATTCGTTTCGTGTGATTTCCGCAATCGCATTGCGAATGTTTGTTTACAACTCTTCAATTGCTTGCGGCTTGTTACTGTAGACTTTATCCTTTAAATTACTCCACAAATAAAAATCACAGGTAAACAGATCGGGCGATCTGGGAGGCCATAAACCTGCGGAAACTGTGCGTACCTCTCCGAAAGCTTCATGGACCTTGAAAACCTCCGTAGCGCCATCTTGCTGGAATAAAGCATACTCTTAGTCTTTCTCCATTAGAGGCGCTACCAATGGTTGCAAAAATTCCGTTACATACGCCTGAGAATTCATGGTTTTGTTAAAGAAAATGGGGCCTACCATCTGCTGGCCTGAAACAGCACACCAAACGACTACTTTCGGATGATACAGAGCACTTCAGAGCATTCCCTGGGATTGTCTGTTGACCAATAGCGTCTGTTTTGAGAGTTTACGTATCCGCTAAGGTGAAATCATGCTTCGTATGAGTTGAAGTAAGTTTTGGATCCAGATAACAATTAGCGTCATGCGTGAGTAACCTTTTGCAACAGTGTTGTTGTTGTGCGTAATGCGCAGACTTTAATGCTTGCATCACGGTTGCTTTGTATGCTCGTATATAATATGACGTTCGTTTGATGTTTGGTTGGGACGATAGACATCTAGTTGATTTCTGTCGACTTCTTACCACAGTCTCGTGAACACGTTCAATATTTTCCGGTGAACAAACTTTGTTTATACGGTCACTTTTGGCGTTAACGTCTGAACCTGTTTCTCTAAATTTAGTGATCAATTTCTACACAAGATTTTTTGCGGGAGCAGCTGTCTGTGGATATTTTATCGTGAACCTTTCATGTAATGTTTAAAAAAGATTTACAACCAAAAACAATTTCAACAATAAAACACTCATTGTTCGACTGACAAAGGCATTCTACAGGACTGTATTCACAACAAGCTTCAAACTGATTACTGACAACGCAGCACCGAGCACTAAATGAAACAACAAGTTTACTGTTACCGGTCACTATTTATCTCCACGAAGCGTTTCAAAGGTTTAAACCTCCATCATTAGGTGGATTTACATTTGTTAGTGTGACATTTGTGTGTGTGTTGTGTAAATGTCATACAAACAAATGTAAATCCACCTGATGATGGAGGTTTAAACCTTTGAAAAGTGTCGTGGAGATAAATAAAGATTGATTGGTAACAGTAAACATGTTGTTTCATTTAATATCAATAACAGTCACGGTAAAGCCTAACCTAAAATGTTCGCATTTAAACTGATCACTAAATCGTCGCTCGAGCGCCGCCCTAGCATTAAGAAATAACAACACTCAGATAGCTTCAAATATCAGTATATCATGTTCCGTCTAACAATGGGCGTCTTTTGCTTTGGCCACTTGGCCATCCCGTGCGTGATTACTATGAATGATTGAAGCGATTTCAAAGATTTGCTGCGGCTGTATTATTTGACTTATTATGAGAGGTCTTTGCATACACATAGGAAACCCAAAAAGTTTTCTTTGACATATTACACAAGGGCTCCATATGTGCGCCCCCCCCCCCCCCCTACCGTCCTACTGATTCTGCAAAAATCAAGTCCATAATCAAATGCTGCCCACCTTCGGCACAGCATGTCTGTATAAATTTGTTCAAAAGCACCGTTGACGAAGCTCGCCGTTCCTGGTAGTTTTGTTGTCAGGGAGGCCTTAACACAGAGTCATTCACATACCACACAAAAAATCGGGGTTTATGTCGGGGGAACATGGAAGCTATGACATGAATTGCTGATGATCAAACCCATCACGACATATCCATCGGTTTCCCACTTCCCTATCCAAGAATTCGCGAACATCACGATGGAAGTAGGGTGGAGCACCATCCTGCTGATATGAAGTCCACACTGTCGGTTTCTAGTTGTGTCATGAGCCAATTTTTCAGCATGTTCGCATGTTCACATATACGTGTCCTGTAACTGTCTTTTCGCGGAAGAAAAAGGGAACGCAAACGTTAAACCGCGAGACTGCAAAAAACACATTACAATGTTCAAGTGTGTGTGAATTCCTAAGGGACCAAACTGCTTAGGTCATCCGTCCCTAGACTTAAACACTGCTTAAACTAACTTAAACTAACCTATGATAAAAACAACACACACACACACACACACACACACACACACACACACACACACACACATGCCCGAGGGAGGACTCGAACCTCCGGCGGGAGGGGCCGCGCAGTCCGTGACATAACGCCTCAAACCGCGCAACAAACGTATTTATTTTTGGTGAATATCGAACTCGTTACTCGATAGCGCGGCGATTCTCTGTCCCTCAGATTCGCAGTTTGAGCCTGTTCACTACGCCATTCACCGAAAATGATGCTTCATTACTAAAGACGAGTTTTTCACAAAATCCATTCATTTCCTTAAGCTCTCGGAACCGTGGCGAAAATTCAAAACATCTGTCATGTGGAGTCAGGGCTGGTAGCAATTGCAAGCGGTAAGGCTTCAGCTTCAGTCGTTTCCTTAAGTTATTCCAAACGGTCGGTTGTGGTATGTTCAGCTCTCTGGTTGCTCTGTTCGTCAACTTCTGTGGACTGCTCGTCCGCACTCGGTCAACCGTTTCTTCACTCACTGCAGGCCGACCCGTCGATTTCCGCTTGCATACCATCGCCGAATGGAGTTAGCAGCTGGTTCCGTTCAGAACTGCCGTTGCACTGTTATGGCAGACTGATGTGAATGTATTTCAAACAAAGCATACGCCTTCTAGTCATGTCTAACTGCTCAATTTTGCGTTCTAGTGGCAGAAATCTGAAGTGCAGCTGCAACAATACAAAACTTTTTGAGTTTTCAAATGGTTCAAATGGCTCTGAGCACTAGGGGAGTTAACATCTGAGGTCATCAGCCCCCTAGAACTTAGAACTACTTAAACCTAAGTAACCTAAGGACATCATACACACCCATGCCCGAGGCAGGATTTGAACCTGCGTCCGTAGCGGTCGCGCGGTTCCAGACTGTAGCGCCTAGAACCGCTCGGTCACCCGGACGGGAGGCTCTAGTCACACACAAGACTGTGATACAACATATATTTTTTTGTGAAAGCAGGTTTTTTATTCAGGATTACAAAACGCCGCATTATTCCCCACTCTTTTAGCTTCAAAATCGTATTTTTCGGCATTATCTCCATTCAATGGATCGACCTTACGCCACCTTACTGGGAGGGCCTGCATGCCCATACGGTGCCCCTCTGCTGGTCGACGTCAGAGACAACGTCTTGCTACGTCAAAACCTCCTCATCATCTACGTACTGCTTCCCGCAGAATGCCTTTCATTGAGCCAACAATTGGAAGTCGGAAGAAGCGAAATCCAGCATGTATGGTGGATGAGGAAGAGCAGCCCAGTGAAGTTTTGTGAGCTCCTCTCTACTGCGGAGACTTGTGTGAGGTCTTGCGTTGTCATGGAGAAGAAATGTTCGTTTGCCATTTTTGTGGCGACGAATCGTTCCCGAACTGCGGGAGTCACAGGTATGTGCGGCCGGTTGGACGCCGGAGACCGGACAGGTTTGCGCGACCTTGTTGTGATGATGACAGACTCCTCGCCCAACGACTCACCGTGCTGTTGTTCACTTCCATGTCTCGTAGACATTCTGCAAGCACTTACGAATAACTGCGATGCTCTAGTTTTCCGCCAAAAGAAACTCAATGACAGCACTCTGCTTGGAACGTACCTTCGTTACAGACGCCATTTTGAAGGCTACTTATAGCGCTGCCACCTATTGGAACTTCATGAAACCATAGGAGCCGAAGCGGGAATATTCCACGATGTCTCACAACAAGTTTTACATTTTTTCAAGCGAAACTGACTGAGAAAAAAATGTGGTGCATTACTTCTGGAACCCCCTCGTAATTTTAATTG
This sequence comes from Schistocerca serialis cubense, assembly GCF_023864345.2. Classification (NCBI taxonomy): domain Eukaryota; kingdom Metazoa; phylum Arthropoda; class Insecta; order Orthoptera; family Acrididae; genus Schistocerca; species Schistocerca serialis. The sequence continues at coordinate 625,711,322 of NC_064642.1, read as the reverse complement.
GTAGAGCAGAAAAATAGAAAAAAATTAAACCTTTACTCTTTACTCGTCAAAAATTGATGAGGAATATTCGAATCACACAGTAGTCGCCGAAATCAGTTGTCTTTATGGGCATTTAAAGCGTTTGTATTTGTGCAATCATCCATGAGAACTGCAACAAAATTTTTTAGGGTGACAAAATCGTCGTTAAGATTTCGAATTATCGAAACTAAATTTAACAAATGGAATTTAGCTTTTCAATTATACTTTCATGCTATTATATGGCGTCTGAGGAGATGAACTTGTACTATCCTTTTCTCGGAGCTAACAAAGGCATTTCAAACCAGAAATAAGAAGTACTTTAAAGACACATGTTTGTGCAGATATCTATCAACAAGTGGGTTTGAAAATTTAGAAAATGTTTCATTTTCTGTATCCTTGAGGTGATCGACTCTTTATGCTAATGTCATAACGTGATGAATACTCGAATTCTTCGCCGGCCGGTGTGGCCGTGCGGTTGAAGGCGCTTCAGCCTGGACCCGCGTGACCGCTACAGTCGCAGGTTCGAATCCTGCCTCGGACATGGATGTGTGTGATGTCCTTAGGTTAGTTAGGTTTAATTAGTTCTAAGTTCTAGGCGACTGATGACCTCAGAAGTTGAGTCGCATAGTGCTCAGAGCCATTTGAACTCGAATTCTTCCAGATTTCAATACCATTCTTTTAGTAACATATCACTTTATTCGCATAGTGCTCTGAGCCATTTGAACTCGAATTCTTCCAGATTTCAATACCATTCTTTTAGTAACATATCACTTTATTCAATTAGGTGTCCGAAATTGTTCCTTTGATTTTCTTTATTTGGGACAGTATATTGCGCGAAGAGAATTTACAGTCTGGTTTCACTTTCGATTATTTCTTCAATTCCAATAATAAGTGAAGTAGCGAAAAGTCGCTAAGCATTCTTCAACGTTGTGCTCAGTGCAATCTGCAGTCAATTCCGCTGCATGTACCTGACCGGTGAGACCTGTGAGTTCCGCAATAACAACGAAACATGCGTTACCAAAGTTGCCTGCCTGTATATGTAGTAGCCGATGTAGTGCATCGTGCCATCCTTCGCTAACAGTACACAACAATCGCCCCCAAAAAATAAATTTCTTTCACGATTTAAGGACGTCTGTGGAAATAAATGTGGAACAATGTATTGTAACATGCAAAATTGTAGAATGTACGACCTGCCTTTTAAAATAGGCAGCGGGTCTTCCAGTATGCAATAAATGAAATGAGCGATGAAAAGAGCTAGAGTCAGTTTCCGTTTTTAAGAACGGTGTATTAAGGAAAAGCCCTGTTGATGTGAGCATTAGAAGATCTGCACTGTTGCAGCCTAATACTGTGTAGTATTTGCCACTTTTTTTACTGCAGTCTAATAATTTTAATGTTTCTGTGCTTCTTTCTATGCATATTTCCATTTGGCAAACCAGTCCAGTTACTATTCATTGCTGTGTAGAAGTGAATTTCAGTCTAAGCCCTCTCATGTTCACATTGACACATATTAGGGAGTGGGCTGAGGATGTGGAATGGCAGTATGAATGTACAAGGACTATGAGGCAGTGTGGAGACATGCTTGTCATGTGTGAACAGTCTACGCTTCTAGGTCTCCTCTAATTACGATCAGTGGAAGCTGAAGTTTATGAGAATCCCCGTTTTGTGATTCCACTGTGATGGCTATTGTCTTTTGACAATAATGAAATGAGCACACGTCTGTCATTAATAACAGTACAGGCCAGAAGAAAATGGTTGGGTGGCATTTATTATCAGTTTCAGCTTCACCATTTATTTATGACACCGATGCAACAGCAACTTCATCTGTTGTGGTATATGATGTTACCGTAATTGTGGGATGGTGCGTCTGTATTGCGCTGACACGAGTTTCTTGTGTGAACGAGATAATAGAAATAATACATACGATATTACACTGCGTATATTGTTAAGACGAACAATGCAGTGTTACTTCGGACACTGTATCGTTCTTCTTGAGAACACTGCCAATACTAGGCAGCGACTTCCAATTAAAATGCCCTCCCCCTTTATGGGAATTACATAATGTGTCTCTGAGTACAGGTTGTGACGCATGAACAACGACGTATGGAAGCTTGGATCTGCCCGTGAGTCGTGCACGGATAGCCAAAGCTGTTAAGGCGATCGCTCTCGACCGCGTTCGAGTACCGGTCCGCATAAATTTTCTTTGTCATCATTCCCTTGTATAGCTGATAGTTGTTCATATTCTCAACTATAAAAACGTTTCATGTATGAAATTAGTACACCTTAAATTATTTAATCAGAGAGTAAACACCGATGCCGTCGAAATGTTAACTGTCATGATCTTTGGATTGTAGATAGTCTGTCGATAACGCACCGAAGTGAAATTATTATGAAATATATGAAAAATTACTACTGTGATGTAAGGATGTCACGAGCGCAAGGTGAAAGGTCGCCGGATTCGCACAGAGGCGGCGTTGCTATTAGTGAAATGTTGTTCCTAATGTTTGTAAATGTTGCGAAATCACGTGAACCATGTGTCACCTAGATTTTCGGAATAGTTTAATTTACTTGTCTTGCCTGTCACGGTGGCCGAGCGGTTCTAGGCGCTTCAGTCGGGAACCGCGCGACTGCTACGGTCGCAGGTTCGAATCCTGCCTCGAGCATGGATGTGTGTGATGTCCTTAGGTTAGTTAGGTTTAAGTAGTTGTGAGTTCCAGGGGATTGATGACCTCAGATGTTAAGTCCCATAGTGCTCAGAGCCATTTTTTACATGTCTTCATAAAGCTGTGTTGCGTGTGTTTCGTTCAAACAATTAAAGAGGAATACTCCGTTGTAGCAAAATTATTTATTTGAGCGGTGGACATTTATCCACGATTTCTAAAGGTGTTTGCTCTTTTATTTTCAACAACAAAGAAATGAACGATTGCAATCAAATATGGACTTAATTTGTTTGAACGTGACACAACCGAAAGACATCCCATAATTTCAACCACAGAGTAAAGTATCAATAGCTTGCAGTATTTGGTACGGGTCTAACTGCAGTGAGATACGTGTGAACTAGCTCATGTCGTAGGCAGATTCAGAGAAAGAATAGAACATTATATTTCAGATGAAAGTTTGGCTGTGAGGTAGCACTATGCTGATGCATATGCAAGTGGTAATGAGAGCTACATTTTATGGTTAATGACCAAAGGTAGTCCAGCTGTTATTACGCGCTGCTTTATTACTGTGAATGATACTTTAGCCTACTAGTTCATACCAGAAAATAAACGGCAACCAAAGCGAGCCCTGGCCATGCACGAAGAAAAATGAAGTCGATTTTATCTCTCGGAATTGCTTTGGGCAGTAAACTCTGGGTTACAAAAGTGATGCAGACTACTTTACGAAAGATCAGACAGTAACAAAAAATAATATGTATGTCTTCTGAATTCAAAATACGTATGCTTGAGAAGATGCGAGCACTATAAATTAAAGAAAAAGCTTCTTTCATCAGGACAATGAATCCACTCACAAATGTGATCTGGAAAATGGAAAAAAAATAATATGAAGGAGAAACTGTTCGAACATCTATCATATTTACCAAATTTGGTGTCCTTTAACCTCCAAAAATTTCCACATTTCAGTAAATTTGTGGCTGTAAAAAATTTGGACCCAGTGAACCGATGCAGCCATGAAAGGGTGTTATGAAGACAGAATTGGCAAAACTATGGTCTGAGTCCTGTGACCTCTGAGGCGGCTACTATCAAAAGTAAGTTCAAAATAATGGTTCAAATGGCTCTGAGCACTATGGGACTTAACTTCTGAGGTCATCAGTCCCATATAACTTAGAACTACTTAAACCTAACTAACCTAAGGACATCACACACATCCATGCCCGAGGCAGGATTCGAACCTGCGACCGTAGCGGTCACGCGGTTCCAGACTGTAGCGCCTAGAACACCGGGCGGCCTCAAAATTAAGTCTCTGCATCAAAAACGGTATTTCATCGTCAGGTGGGTTACTTTTCACCTTGCTGTATTATTTCACTCACGCGTGGCTGCCATTACGTAGGAGGAACAAGACCGTGAACAAAATATTGTATGGTGTCAAGAAAGCCTTCAAAAATTGATATCCAAATTTAGATTTTTGCACTACCGCATTCAAAATGAATGTCCATATTTGACAGAGCTATGTACGATGTGTGGATCACAGAGGTACAGTTATGTGTCGCATATTTTCGTTTAATTCATTATTCTTGCATTAACGTCTCATAAAGTGTCAGTAATCCAATTTTAATTAGTGAAGTGTGTTTCCTAAGCGTGTACATGACTTGGAATATAATTCTGAATTCGATGATTAATACACAACGCAGTGGTACCGAACTTGATTAACACAGAGCTATGAATAAACGGACTGCAGATTTTTCGAAATGCAAGCATTCATGCTTATCGGTAAAGATATAGTGATAAGATTGTGTTATCGATGATGGACAAGTGACGCATTAATACAGCAAGGATTTTGAAGACTTTCGTCCCCTCATCGAAAGACGAGAGGGGCTGAATGGAGCACGAAATCTTCCACAGCTACAGGAGCTATTCGGAAAGTAAGGTCCGATCGATTGCGAAATAGAAACCACTATGAAAATCGGATGAAGCTTTGCGTAGATGTGCTGGCAAAGTCTCTAGTAGTGGGCGAGCAAGGTGGCGCAGTGGTTAGACGCTGGACTCGCATTCGGGAGGACGACGGTTCAATCCCGCGTCCGGACGTCCTGATTTAGGTTTTCCGTGATTTCCCTAAATCGCTCCAGGCAAATGCCGGGATGGTTCCTTTCAAAGGGCACGGCCGACTTCCTTCCCCGTCCTTCCCTAATCCGATGAGACTGATGACCTCGCTGTCTGGTCTCCTTCCCCAAAACAACCAACCAACCAAAGTTCTGAGTACCTTTGAGAGATTTTGTCTGATTTCATACATCCAACACTGCATAAATGCCAAGTATTTCATTTTTCATGACAGTTCTCGCCCGCACTCTGTAGATGCAATGAGGATGCTCCTGCAGCGATTTCGATGGAAAGTGTTTGATCACCCTCCATACATCCCGTACTTGGCTCGCTCTGATTTTCATCTCTGTGCACATGAACCACTGGTTACGAAGACAATATTTTGGCACAAGCTGCAGATCAGCGTAGAGAATTGGCAAAAACCACAGGTACACTATGTGATCAAAAGTATCCGGACACCTAGCTGAAAAAGACTTAAAAGTTGGTGGCGCCCCCCCCCCCCCCTCCCAATAGGTAATGCTGGAATTCAATATGGTGTTGGCCCACCCTTAGCTTTGATTACGTCTTCCACTCTCGAAGGCATACGTTCAATCAGGTGCTGGAAATTTTCTTCGGGAATGGCAGCCCACTCTTCACGGAGTGCTGCACTGAGGAGAGGTATCGATGTCGGTAGGTGAGGCCTGGCACGAAGTCGGTGTTCCAAAAAATCCCGAAGGTGTCTTATAGGATTCAGGTCAGGACTCCGTGCAGGCCAGTCCATTACAGGGATGTTATTGTCGTGTAATCACTCCTCCAAAGACCGTGCATTGTGAACAGATGGTCTACTGTGTTGAAAGATGCAATCGCCATCCCCGAATTGCTCTTCAACAGTGGGAAGCAAGAAGGTTCTTAAAACATCAATGTAGGCCTGTTCCGTAATAGTGCCATGCAAAACAACAAGGGGCGCAAGCCCCATCGATGAAAACACGACCACACCATAACACCACCGCCTCTGAATTTTACTGTTCGCACTACACACGGCGGCAGATGACGTTCACACACCCTGCCATCAGATCGCCACATTGTGTACCGTTTTTCCGCTGTTCAGTGGTCCAATGTTTACGCTCCTTACACCAAGCGAGGCGTCGTTTGACATTTACCAGCGTGATGTGTGGCTTATGAGCAGCTGCTCGACCATGAAATCCAAGTTTTCTCACCTCCCGCCTAACTGTCATAGTACTTGCAGTGGATCCGATGCAGTTTGTAATTCCTGTGTGATGGTCTGGATAGATGTCTACCTATTACACATTACGACCCTCTTCAACTGTCGGCCGTCTCTGTCAGTCAACAGACGAGGTCGGCCCATACGCTTTTGTGCTATACGTGTCCCTTCACGTTTTCACTTCACTATCACTGCGGAAACAGTGGACCTATGGATGTTTAGGAGTGTGGAAATCTCGCGTACAGACGTATGACAAAAATGACACCCAATCACCTGACCACGTTCGAAGTCCGTGAGTTCCGCGGAGCGCCCCATTCTGCTCTTTCGCGATGTCTAATGGCTATTGAGTTCGCTGATCTGGTGTACCTGGCAGTAGGCGGCAGCACAGTGCACCTAATATGAAAAAAGTATGTTTTTAGGGGGTGTCAGGATACTTTTGATCACAAGTGTAACTTCCTTCTCTGATGAGGGTCTGGAAATCAGTGCAATGCTACATCAAAGGTCTTAGCAGTCGGAGCGGCTACTACGTAGAGAAGTAGCTACAAAGTGTAGCTTACTGTTGCAAATGAAACATTTGTGATTTTCACAGTGGTTTCCACTTCGCGATCGATCGGACCTACTTTCCTAATAGCTCTCGTAGTTATAAAACTTATTTAGTCAAATCTGTGGTATATTTACGGAAGTTTTTCGAGGCAACCAGTTTTGTCACGATATTCTAAGTGCCTTACCAAGTGAAATGCCGCAAGGCTTTAACCGCACGGAACTCGCTTTAGGTAGGAACTGGTTTTAAATCCCACTGCTGCTATCCAGATTTCAGTTTCCGTCTTTCCATAAAATAATTAAGGCGATAGTCGGGATTGCCTCTTTGAGAGTGGTACACTTCGGCCTACACGAGCTTGCCTCCGTCAATGGGACGTGAAGCCCCCATCTTAGTTGTTCTTTCGTTTTTCGGAGAAATCAGAGGTATATCGATATGCCACAGACATATTGATGCCAAAGAGGGTGACATATCCCAGATTATGTCTCCCCCAGAAGACATCAGGCTAATACCTGTAGCATCACCTCTATCACTGCTAATGATCTCAATTCGGTGTGCCATTGCGGTTTCCAGGTATGCCATTTCCGTCTGATGATTAAATCTTGTAGAGCTACCAGATTGTGGTGATTCTGACTGCTGCGTTTCACTCAAAGATCCAAATAGCTCTAGACATTCTCCATAGGATTAAGGTCAGGTGATTAAACCGGTCAGTAGAAGTACGATAAGATGCCTTAATGTTCGTCGAACCTGGAATGTACACATGCAACCCCATCAATATACCTGTTGTCATCTTGGAAGATGGAAGCATCCACATTACAGTCGACACGAGAATGTACGAGGGTAACACATGTTCACCGAGAATGTTGGAATAAACATCCTGCCTCATGTTTACAGTATCTCAATGAATGGATCCAACTCTTAGTACAAAAAACGCTTCCAAAATGTCAAAGAATCACCTTTATCCTGATCTACACATGTAGTGCAGGTTAAATGCCTCATTGGGCCATCGGTGCATTTTGAATTTGAAAAAAAGACAAAATCACGACTTGTGAGACCACAGTACATGCCACCAGTCAGCTGCTGTCCAATTTCTGTGTTGTATGGTCCACTGAAAACGTGGAGCCTTATGTGACCCTTTGCGAGGTTACCGATTCCAAATGTCTGGTATCGTCTAAAGATCATGATAGCACACCAAAGTCGTCAACGTGAATCGATACCACAGACACTAGCGAGGGCTCTCTGCAATTTGCAATCCCCTTCTGCAGCGCCCTCGTACTGAGGTCGTTATAGAGATGATCTAGGAAGTGCTTTGCCCCAGTTTGTGACCTATGCTTCAGCAACAAACGCCATGTAGCTGGTCAGTGATAGTCGAAGTCTCAGTGGAACATGTAATTGTGTTAATGTTGAACGTCGTACTTTAGGAGAACTGTTCGTGTTTGTATGTACCAAGTGATGCTTCAGTAGTCAGTGATAATTTTCTACGATATCTTGTATCAACGAACTCAAGTAGGGTATGTTTCGACATTGGATTTCACCCTGTTTCTTCTTCTATTATCATACAACGCAACACGAAACTACACTGTACATACATCCACTGTAGTCACCTACATTCAGCACCTACACGTAAGACACAACACTCACTCTTCGTGTAGGAAAGGAGCCATTGTGCGTGAGAGGAGAAAAACATTTTCAATTGAGCGGTCTTCCATGCCGTATGATATTGCTTTCTTTTCTCACTACTATAACAATTGCGTGCAATATGCTCTTCTTCTTCCCATGTTCTTGCCCTTTTCTATCGGGGTTTCATCATAAGTTGGGAGTGTGACATTAATATGTAGAGGTCATCTGCAGGACGTAGCAGAAATTGTCTGGCAACGGATATCATACAATACGCTATAAACCGTGCAACGCTTGCAGTAGATATTCTTGACGACTTTGACATCTAAGCGTGAAGTAAGTTCTATTGTTATGGCTCACGTTTTATTGCATGCAGTAATTCAAAGACCTTGGCGCCCACAATATTCTCCTCTGTTTATGATGCTGTGAATATTTCTATGATATCGAGACAGAGATGCATCCAGACGCAGCGTAGTTACCGACAGCAGTGTAGTTCTATGCACTGCTCCCTCAACATATAAGCCCTCACAAAGTAAGTTGTTAATTAAAACTCTAATGGAAGATAGGAAATGATTTTACACATGATTTTACACATGCTTGAGTCACAGAACAGAGTGCCCGACTGTAGAATTGATTTTTACAACCGGTAAATTTTCCATTTTAATTTTATTAGGTCAAACCAGTCTCCCATGGTGCGCCTATCTTAAGCTTCATACAGAGTAGGTTTGCTTAAAAAACCTCTGGTTTTCTGTCCATTTCATAGCTCCGAAATGCGAGCAAGTTTTTAAGTGCATGTGTACATTTTGTACGATCTCGTTGGGTGATGGTACATCGAAGAAGCTACAAACGTATTCCAGCTGTTATACGGCGTCTATTCTATGAATGCTGCATATACACCGATAGGACTCCGAAAATAAAATGATAGATTATGCTAAGTATTAAAAAAAAGACATTAAGTCGAAGTTTTCTGCCAGTCGTGTGGAATAAGGGATTCCCGTGTGGGCTAAATGGTGTAAATGTAAGCGACCGTTCGTGTTACGCGTCACCTTTAGGAATAACCGCGCGGGCAGATAGGATTGGGGCCAGAAAAACCTGAACTGGCGGTCAGTTATTCCCGTTCCGGTAGAGATCTACGCTGCAGGGCGGCGTGTAAATCGCGATAGGCCGACCCGCGAGCAGAGAGACGTCCAATTCGCCAGGGCTGAATCACTGCCGCGGAACGGAGCTGTAGTTGCAGCCGTGGCCGGGCGTGGGGAATCGCTTCCGGGTGCGGCAACGGTACGCAGGGGTGCGCCAAGCTCTGCCCAAAAGGCGGGGTCCGGTCGCGAGTCTCAAAGAGTGCCGTGTCGAGTGCAGAAAACTCGCGTTTCGTTAAGCTGTCTAGTTTCGTTGGATCATTCAGTCTTTCTTTCATGGTAAGTAACTGATCAGTCGATTTTAGTCGATCCATCTTCTACATCTACACCCACACTCCGCAAGCCACCCGACGGTGCGTGGCGGAGGGTACTTTGAGTACCTCTATCGGTTCTCCCTTCTATTCCAGTCTCGTATTGTTCGTGGAAAGAAGGATTGTCGGTATGCTTCTGTGTGGGCTCTAATCTCTCTGATTTTATTCTCATGGTCTCTTCGCGAGATATACGTAGGGGGGAGCAATATACTGCTTGACTCTTCGGTGAAGGTATGTTCTCGAAACTTCAACAAAAGCCCGTACCGAGCTACTGAGCGTCTCTCCTGCAGAGTCTTTCACTTGAGTTTATCATCTCCGTAACGCTTTCGCGATTACTAAATGATCCTGTAACGAAGCGCGCTGCTCTCCGTTGGATCTTCTCTATCTCATCTATCAACCCTATCTTTCACATTAAGGGATCACATTCACGTTCTTACGAACAGACAAAACACAAAAGAAGGGCTAAATGCATACGCTTTGTACTGTGTTCCATTTCATTTACGATCCAGGTTTGTAAAACCATGTTTAGGATTAGATCCTCGCATTGCTCTTCCATCCCTACAAAAAATAAAAACATTATTACATGTATCAGCTTTTACTGTATCAGTGCTTCCCATAGTGTGACTGTGATTACCACCACCTCTGTGAGAGTAGTCAGATGATACACTGTACCCTCCTCTGTTCCTGAAAACACTTGCACAGTATGAAGTTGCATTTGCACGCGCGCGTTATTTTGCTTTCGATCAAAGTTGATCGAAGTTTTCGCTTTCAGACTGTGTTGTTTTTCACATTTCCGTCTAACTTCGTCAGCCGATCTACTAACCTAAGCACAATTAGAAGGTAATGTAATACCAGTCGGACCAAGAAGCGTACCATTCTCAAAGTGAATGCTGTAGCAGATGGACTGAGCAATGTTGTTGTTGTTGTTGTTGTTGTGGTCTTCAGTCCTGAGACTTGTTTGATGCAGCTCTCCATGCTAGTCTATCCTGTGCAAGCGTCTTCATCTCCCAGTACCTACTGCAGCCTACATCCTTCTGAATCTGCTTAGTGTATTCATCTCTTGGTCTTCCTCTACGATTTTTACCCTCCACGCTGCCCTCCAATACTAAACTGGTGATCCCTTGATGCCTCATAACATGTCCTACCAACCGATCCCTTCTTCTAGTCAAGTTGTGCCACAAACTTCTCTTCCCCCCAATCCTATTCAGTACTTCCTCATTAGTTATGTGATCTACCCATCTAATCTTCAGCATTCTTCTGTAGCACCACATTTCGAAAGCTTCTTGTCCAATCTATTTATCGTCCATGTTTCACTTCCATACATGGCTACACTCCATACAAATACTTTCAGAAACACTTAAATCTACACCCGATGTTAACAAATTTCTCTTCTTCAGAAATGCTTTCCTTACGATTGCAAGTCTACATTTTATATCCTCTCTACTTCGACCATCATCAGTTATTTTACTCCCCAAGTAGCAAAACTCCTTTACTACTTTAAGTGTCTCATTTCCTAATCTAATTCCCTCAGCATCACCCGACTTAATTCGACTACATTCCATTATCCTCGTTTTGCTTTTGTTGATGTTCATCTTATATCCTCCTTTCAAGACACTATCCATTCCGTTCAACTGCTCTTCCAAGTCCTTTGCTGTCTCTGACAGAATTACAATGTCATCGGCGAACCTTAAAGTTTTTATTTCTTCTCCATGGATTTTAATACCTACTCCAAATTTTTCTTTTGTTTCCTTTACTGCTTGCTCAATATACAGATTGAACAACATCGTACCATTCTCACTCCCTTCCCAACCAATGCTTCTCTTTCATGTCCCTCGACTCTTTTAACTGCCATCTGGTTTCTGTACAAATTGTAGATAGCCTTTCGCTCCCTGCATTTTACCCCTGCCACCTTCAGAATTTGAAAGAGAGTATTCCAGTCAACATTGTCGAAAGCTTTCTCTAAGTCTACAAATGCTAGAAGCTTAGGTTTGCCTTACCCTAATCTTTCTTCTAAGATAAGTCGTAAGGTCAGTATTGCCTCACGTGTTCCAATATTTCTACGGGATCCAAACTGATCTTCCACGAGGTCGGCTTCTACCAGTTTTTTCATTCGTCTGTAAAGAATTCGCGTTAGTATTTTGCAGCTGTGACTTATTAAACTGATAGTTCGGTAATTTTCACATCTTTCAACACCTGCTTTCTTTGGGATTGGAATTATTATATTCTTCTTGAAGTCTGAGGGTATTTCGCCTGTCTCATACATCTTGCTCACCAGATGGTAGAGTTTTGTCAGGACTGGCTCTCCCAAGGCTGTCAGTAGTTCTAATGGAATGTTGTCTACTCCCGGAGCTTTGTTGCGAGTCAGGTCTTTCAGTGCTCTGTCAAACTCTTTACGCAGTATCATATCTCCCATTTCATCTTCATCTACATCCTCTTCCATTTCCATAATATTGTCCTCAAGAACATCGCCCTTGTATAGACGCTGTATATATTCCTTCCACCTTTCTGCTTTCCCTTCTTTGCTTAGAACTGGGTTTCCATCTGAGCTCTTGATATTCATACAAGTGGCTCTCTTTTCTCCAAAGGTCTCTTTAATTTTCCTGTAGACAGTATCTATCTTACCCCTAGTGAGATATGCTTCTACGTCCTTACATTTGTCCTCTAGCCATGCCTGCTTAGCCATTTTGCACTTCCTGTCGATCTCATTTTTGAGACGTTTGTATTCCTTTTTGCCTGCTTCATTTACTGCATTTTTATATGTTCTCCTTTCATTAATTTAATTCAATATTTCTTCTGTTACGCAAGGATGTCTACTAGCCCTCATCGTTTTACCTACTTGATCCTCTGCTGCCTTCACCACTTCACCCCTCAAAGCTACCCATTCTTCTTCTACTGTATTTCTTTCCCCCATTCTTGTCAATTGTTTCCTTATGCTCCTCCTGAAACTCTGTACAACCTCTGGTTTAGTTAGTTTATCCAGGTCCCATCTCCTTAAATTCCTACCTTTTTGTAGTTTCTTCAGTTTTAATCTACAGTTCATAACCAATAGATTGTTGTCAGGGTCCACATCTGCCCAGTCGGACCAAGAAGCGTACCATTCTCAAAGTGAATGCTGTAGCAGATGGACTCAGCAGTATAGGCACGTATTTAAAAAAATACTTTTATTATTATGTACTTTTGATGTAAACAAAGTGTGTACTGATGGTTTTTTTTGTTTCATTTTGTGCAAAAGTAATATTTGAGATTTGCTGATGATTGTAATTCTGTCCGAGACAGCGTAGGATTTGGAAGAGACGGTAAACGAAGTGCACAGTATCTTGAAAAGATGTCACAAGGTGAACGCCAACAAAAGTAAAACAAGGGTAATGGAACGTAGACGAACTAAATCGGGCGATGCTGAGGAAATTAGATTAGAAAATGAGACAATAGAAGTAGTATTGCTATTTAGACACCGAAATAACTGCTGATGGCTAAGTTTCATTTTTCAGTAGAGAGGGTATAAAATGAAGACTGACTAAAGAAAAAAGTATTTCTGGAAAAGGGATACTTGTTAACATCGATTATAAATTTATATGTCAAGAAGTTCTTTCTGACGGTATTTGTCCGAAGTGTAGCGTTATACGGAAGTGAAACGGGGGCGATAATCGGTTCAGACAAGAAGAGAATAGAAGCTCTTGAAATATAGTGCTTAGAAGAATTCTGAAGTTTAGGTGGATAGATCGGTTAGCTAATGGGGAGATACTGAATAGAGTTGGGGAGTAAGAAATTTGTGGCACAACTTGACTAAAAGGAGGGATGGTTTTATAGGTCGCATCCGGAAGCACCAAGGAATTGTTAATCTGGTGATGGAGAAAAGTGTAGGTTGTAAGAATTATTCTTACGGCGTAAAGTCAAGCGCAGGCACGCCAATCGGGAACGAAGAGAAGAGATGGCTGTGAGAAGACGCCAGCCAATCGCACGCTGACCGACCCCTCTCCAGGACGACAATGCGACAGCAGCGGCCCTTATGTGAAGAGGTCATAAGCGCCGCGACCGACTGGCGCCGTCCCAGTTCAATAGTGGCTTCGAGACTAATGACTTGGACAGAAGGGTCAACGCTCGTTACTTCGCTTGTACTGTCTATGTAGCACAGATTTGTGATGGTTTGTACTGAAGAATATTGCCCATTTCGTATGTCGCCCTTTACTTGCGACACTTCTGTGTAATTGTCAAAGCTAAGTATCGTCATTTACTTTTTTGCAATAAAACTCATAAATACGATCTTTTTGAATGTTGCCTAAGCGATCCGAGAAAGCAGGTTTCCTAGACACCCTATATTTGACGACGACCATGGGGTCATAAAAGTTATAGAGGGAGATCAAGGGCTAAACACAGTAAACAGATTCAAATGGATGTAGGCTGCAGTAGTTATGCAGAGACGAAGAGGCTTGTACGGGTTGGATTAGCGTGGAGAGCTGCATGAAACCAGTTTACGAACTGAAGACACCACAACAACAAAACCAAAGTGAAATACATTGTAATTTTATCGATTATGTAGTCAAAAATGTTCAAATGTGTGTGAAATCTTATGGGACTTAACTGCTAAGGTCATCACTCCCTAAGCTTACACACTACTTAACCTAAATTACCCTATTGACAAACACACACTCCCATGCCCGAGGGAGGACTCGAACCTCCGCCGGGACCAGCCGCACAGTCAAGACTGCAGCGCCCTAGACCGCTCAGTTAATCTTGCGCGGGGATTATGTATTCATTATTAATCGGACTTTATAGGCAAACCGAGACTGTTGTCAGTAATCATAATTTATTAAGTATTTGCTACAGGAGATATAATGATGTGACTCACTTATTGTTCTCATACGACCTTTGATGAATGCTTTGTGTCCAAGTTTAAAATTTACCCAAAACTATGTTCCATATCACGGAAGTAACTGAACAATCTTAAAGCGAGCTCATACTTTGAAATTTCCGTACCTTACATCAACAATCGTTTTCAGAGCACAAAAGGAAAAACACTCATCCTTTCAGCCTGCTAATAGTGTCGGATTTCATTCCAGAATCATACTTTTTTTGCTCCTTTTTATGTGTCTTGTTTTACTCAGCTGTTTGTTCTGTGCCTTACTACTGACACATTAGAGCTCACTATTATAAGTCAATGATCGTCCTAATAGCAGCTGTTTCGGATATTGTTGGAGGAAACAATTTTCCTTACTGAAACTTAGCTGTAACTCGTGGTACCAAATCATGCGCGGACGTCCTTAATTAAATCATACCGCACTCTATACAAGTTACAAATAATTACAGATGCCGATTTATTTATCGAGCGAGTCGACCACTTTAGAACTCTCGGAGGAGAGTAGTCCTTAGGACGGTTATTTAGTTGATTATTTACATGTTACGTGGATCATATTTACGACGAATAACTATGGAATGAAACATATCACTAGCGGCAACTAATCTGAATTTACTTCTCTGTTCATTTCCGTATTCTGTCATAATAAAGCCAACAACACAATACGTTCTTTAGAGCTATGCGTTGATTTATTGCTATTATATTATTAGTAAGACCACGAAGTGGAAAATGGCTAAGCAGGGATGGCTAGAGAACAAATGTAAGGATGTAGAGACATATCTCACTAGGGGTAAGATAGATACTGCCTACAGGAAAATTTAAGAGACCTTTGGAGGAAAGAGAACCACTTGTATGAATATCAAGAGCTCAGATGGAAACCCAGTTCTAAGCAAAGAAGGGAAAGCAGAAAGGTGGAAGGAGTATACAGAGGGTCTATACAAGGGCCGTGTACTTGAGGACAATATAATGGAAGTGGAAGAGGATGTAGATGAAGATGAAATGGCAGATATGATACTGCGTGAAGAGTTTGACACAGCACAAGGCCCCTGGTAGTAGACAACATTCCATTAGAATTACTGACACTCTTGGGAGCCCTGACAAAAGTCTACCATCTGGTGAGCAAGATATAATGAGACAGGCGAAATACCCTCAGACTTCAAGAATAATATAATAATTCTAATCCCAAAGAAAGCATATGTTGACAGATGTGAAAATTACCGAACTATCAGTTTAATAAGTCACGGCTGCAAAATACTAACGCGAATTCTTTACAGACGCATGGAAAAACTGATAGAAGCCGACCTCGTGGAAGATCAGTTTGGATTCCGTAGAAATACTGGAACACGTGAGGCAATACTGACCTTACGACTTATCTTACAAGATAGATAAAAGAAAGCCGACCTACGTTTCTAGCATTTGTAGACTTAGAGAAAGCTTTTGACAATGTTGACTTGGAATACTCTCTTTCAAATTCTGAAGGTGGCAGTGGTAAAATACAGGGAGCGAAAGGCTATCTACAATTTTTACAGAAACCAGATGGCGCTTATAAGACTCGAGGGGCATGAAAGAAAAGCAATGGTTGGGAAGGGAGTGAGGCAGGGTTGTACCCTATCCCCGATGTTATTCAATCTGTATATTGAGCAAGCAGTGAAGGAAACGAAAGAAAACTTCGGAGTAGGAATTAAAACCCATGGAGGAGAAATAAAAACTTTGAGGTTCGCCGATGACATTGTAATTCTGTCAGAGACAGCAAAGGACCTGGAAGAGCAGCTGAACGGAATGGACAGTGTCTTGAAAGGAGGATACAAGATGGACATCAATAAAAGCAAAACGAGGATAATGGAATGTAGTCGAACTAAATCGGGTGATGCTGAGGGAATTAGATTAGGAAATGAGACACTTTAAGCTGTAAATGAGTTTTGCTATTTGGGGAGCGAAATAACTGATAATGTTCGAAGTAGAGAGGATATAGAATGTAGACTGGCAATGGCAAAGAAAGCGTTTCTGAAGAGAAATTTGTTAACATCGAGTATAGATGTAAGTGTCAGGAAGTCTTTTTTCAAAGTATTTGTATGGACTGTAGCCATGTATGGAAGTGAAACATGGACGATAAATAGTTTGTACAAGAAGAGAAGAGAAGCTTTCGAAATGTGGTGCTACGGAAAAAGGCTGAAGATTAGATGGGTAGATCACATAACTAATGACGAGGTATTGAATAGAATTGGGGAGAAGAGAAATTTGTGGCACAACTTGACTAGAAGAAGGGATCTGTTGGTAGGACATGTTCTGAGGTATCAAGGGATCATCAATTTAGTACTGGAGGTCAGTGTGGAGGGTAAAAATCGTAGAGGGAGACCAAGAGATGAATACACTAAGCAGATTCAGAAGGATGTAGGTTGCAGTAGATACTGGGTTCAAAATGGTTCAATTGGCTCTGAGCACTATGGGACTTAACATCTGAGGTCATCAGTCCCCTAGAACTTAGGACTATTTAAATCTAACTAATCTAAGGACTTCACACACATCCATGCCCGAGGCAGGATTCGAACCGGCGACCGTAGCGGTCGTGCGGTTCCTGACTGAAGCGCCTAGAACCGCTCGGCCACAACGGCCGGCAGGTACTGGGAGATGAAGAAGCTTACACAGGATAGAATAGCATGGAGAGTTGCTTCAAACCAGTCTCTGGACTGAAGACCACAACAACAACAACAACAACAACAACAAAGATTGTGATAGCTTATCAGTAAATTTTCTGCTGTACCCTGTTAAAAATGGTCCCAGCAGGTAGTTTTGTCACGACTATGGTTCAAAAGATGACAGAAATTTTGATTATTAATATTATGATCTCACTATTATTATATAAGCCATTAATGCGTACTTACATTTTAATTCGTGTCGTGTGGTAATCTGCTTGTAGCAGCGATCACTAACATTCCATACTCATTCAAAATTAGCCGATTCGAGTTCTGTTGATGTACATTGTAAGGCATAAAAAAAAGATGCACTATGAAGGAGTTTATCCGAACAGGATGGAAATCGGCAGATGCGATGTACATGTACAGAAGAACAAATGATTACAATTTCAGAAAAATTGAATGATTTATTCAAGCAAAAAAGTTCTACAAGTCAATAACGCTTTCGTCCACCTCTGACCTTATATAAGCAGTTATTCGTCTTGGCTTTGATTGAGGGTTATGGTGTCAAATTCTGTCAAACTGGCGCTTTAGATCGGCAAAATCACCAAGCTGCTGGAGAGTCTTGCTCATAATGCTCCAAACGTTGTCAAATGGGGAGAGATCTAGCGAGCTTGCTGGCCAAGGTAGGGTGTGAAGACAAGAAGTAGAAACTCTTTCCGTGTGCGGGCAGGCATTATCTCGCTGAAATTTAAGCCCGGGGTGGCTCGTCATGAAGGACAGCAAAACGGGGCGCAAAACATCGTCGACGTAGAGGTGTGTTGAAGGGTGCCGCGCGGGACAACCGAAGGGGTCCTGCTATGAAAAGAAACGGCACCCCCCCCCCCCCCCTGCCCCCCCCCCCTGACCATCACTCTTGGTTGTCGAGCTGTATGGCGGGCAACAGTCAGGGCTGTCCATGTCGTCTCCAGACACATCGTCGCTCTGGAATCTCATTGACTTCTGTGATGAGTCCTGCTTCGAAGTGAAGCCCGATGACCAACGAAGACATGTCTGGAGACACCACAGGCAGAGGTGGGATTCCGTCACATCCAGCTAATTCCTTCGCGGTGCGTCCGTTTTTTGATCCTAGAGTATGTTTTTTGTCTTAGAGAGTACACATGAAAACCTTTTTTCTGGATTGAAGAATAAGATGCGTGGGTGTTCACTGAATACTGCAGTGGTAGACTTTGAAATGGCTACAATTAAAGCATCCGTTTCAGGTTGCAATTTTCAACTAATGTCTATGGAAGAAAACACAGGAACTGGGAATAAAGGAGCAATACAAGCTTAGAGTAGGAGGCTGATGGTTTTGCAGCATGTGTGCTGCTGTGACACATCTCCCACAAAACAGTGTTGGTGAACATGGATGGCAATAACGGAGGCAATGCGTAGTTGGGAAAAGTCATGAAATTCGCAGTCTGAATGGTCAATCAATGGACGAAAAATCATAGTACATCAACTGAAATATGTAACGTTCTTAAACAGCGGCACAGGAGCATGAACACAGTCGAAGTTTGGCACAGGAAACTAAATTCTTCAGTAAATCAAAAACATCTGAACGTACGCATTCTGATAAATAAGCTGAAGGAGGAATTGCTTGCCTCTTGGAAAAAGAAGAAAAATATACGTACATCTCGACAAAAATTAAAAGACACTGTAAGTGGTGGAGTTAAGATGATGTTTAAAATCTCTGAGTTTCTTACAAAAAATTGAGTGAGAAATTAAAATTCATAAAATAAGAATGAAGTTTCAAAATTTCGTTTCAGATATATTCAAAAAAGAAAAAAGTGGTAAAAAGAAAACAAAATTAGAACGGTAAAAATAAAAATAAAACTTTTAAACATTATTGTGTACTACGTGCACAGCCATTCGTAAGCCTGGATAAAATGTGAAGGAGTCTTCTTAGTACAAAACGGTTGGCTGAGCCTCAACCACAGTTGTAGCTTCCTGTGATGGTCGGAAAACCCGCAGATAAAATATTTGTGATCGGAAACACCACGTTGACGTCACAGGTCGCTAAGGCCATGGTAGAAAAGCCAACGACACCCGTATGTTACGCCCAGAAAGGATCCCAGGTCCACATTTTCATAGCAGGCTGGGGGGCCTGGGAGTGTCTTGGAGGGAGTGGAAGAAGAAAAAAATATCCGCCCCTACCATACATTGCACCCGGAGCTCCAGGGCCGGCGTCAAGTGTTTTACCCGCTAGATCACAATGGCCACCGCAATATACAGAAACGACGATGATACGAAAAATATTAGCGACTCTACTTCGAATTTCAGTATGTTCCGCTAACATTTATGAACATGCACCGTAACATTCGCATTCAGAAGGATTACTTTGACAGCAAAATATGATTATCAGTTTTTCTGGAAATTATGGATGGTAATTATGTAGCGATTTGACACTTCTCAGTTTATAAGTTTATCACTTTGTCTATCTGGGCTCAATGGTTCAAAAAGAGGGTGGCTCTACACAGGAAATACGACGTGCAATTTTTCAGGATAGGGATGCTGCATCGAAGTTGACAGCGGTTTGGAAACATCGAGCAATAACCAGACAACCAAACTGAGAGTGCTTAATCTCTGGTGTTCCCAGTTTTCCTTTATGGAGTGGTAACGTTGGCAATAACTGAGGGGACCGCAAAAGGATTGATGATTTGAGATGTGGACATATAGGATGTTACTGAGAATCACATGGGTGGACAAATCGACCTACAACACAATCAAAGAACTCTGGATAAAGAATAGGTTTTCCAGCCTTTGTTTCCAGCGAATCCATCAGTTGCTTGGTTACACAGTGCGACGACAGGAGGATAACTTGGAGAAGATGATCATTCAATGCAAAGTCGATGGGAAAAGATTGCAGAGAAGACCATCGAGGCTTTGGATGGACCAGATAAAGGAGAAGACACACCAAACATGGAAGCAGCTACTCAGAGATGAGAAAGATGGGGAAGAATGGAGACAGACTGTTGAGAGGATAGTGTGATGGATCACCAGCTTTCGTTTATGAAAGAGGAAGAGCTGAAGATGGTGACATGTCTCGCATTGATATATCCAGAACAGTGAATTTATGTATGAAACTAATAGCCTGTTGGCTTAGCCAAGTATGTTACAAAAAAATGGTTCAAATGGCTCTAAGCACTATGGGACTTGATATCTGACGTCATCAGTCCTATAGACTTAGAACTACTTAAACCTATCTAACCTAAGGACATCCCACACATCCATGCCCAAGGCAGGATTCGAACCTGCGACCGTAGCAGCAACGCGGCGCCGACTGAAGCGCCTAGAATTGCTCGGCCACAGCGGCCGGCTTATGTTGCAGGAGTGCGTTATTTGCGCCCACTAACAGGCCTTAACATGATCTTCAATGAACTCTAAGAATGAATGAACTTGTGTGGTTAATGGTCGCAGCAATTTTTCCTCAGTTTCTAGCTCTACGCTGTTTAAATTATAGATAAGGCCAACTATTATTCGTCTTTTGCAACTGAATTTTATTGTTGTTTCTTAACCAAATATATTGTATCTAATTGTTTTCGACAATTTTAATGATCTAGAAAGTAAATAATAAACGATTCAAAACAATGTAAATATAATGAAGTAAATAATTATTATTAATTATCATTTTTGTGATAATACATGATAATACAGATGTCTAAAACAATTCGATGGAACATGTTTGACTAAGAAACTAAACTAAAATTCATTTACAAAAGAAGAGTAATAGTTATTCCTACCTGCAAAATAAATAACAGCATGTGACCTGTTTGCAGATGGAATCCACCCAAGTCGAAACAAGTTAGGTTTCATTTGCTAATAAAAAGAATGAACGGTAGAGACAGATATACGTTTTGTCGGCAGCATGATAAAGACTTAGGTGGGTATCCACTTATTCCATTTCCGAGCACAAGCCAATGCAACTGTCCGAAGCTGTGGTTAGGTCGCTAACAACGGCTTTTGAGACCATGGTATGCGCATACAAAACACGTCCTGTGCATTTACCAGGAAGGCAGCAGCGCGACAAGAATATCTGAGTATTAGTCAGTGTCCCTGTGTGGCTGTGTAGGAACGGTTGTCTTCCTTTGTCTGGAAGTCAGTCCATTATATCCGATGTACAGTATTCATCAGTAACATGCTAGGTGGATCACTGGCTAAAAAACACCGGCATTAACATACCTATGATGTCACTTCGGGCAAATACTATGACTCTTTTTTTTATTTTAAATATCCAGGTGCATGTTGGACTCGCACAGTGAGGGTTCCGTACAAACTTAACTGTATATACAGACAGGTCACCGATTTCGGGAATTATGAATCTCGACGATTTTTACATTATCGACGTTGATACTGACAAAATATCGGTCACAGAGATTACAAGACTTTCAACAATGCCTTAATTTAAAGTTTGAAATTGGATAACAAATGACAAAAGTAATCTTTTTCGAGTGATATAATTACAAATTAACAATTTTCGGGTTTTTTTCCTTTGGCTGTAATGTGAAATCTTGCTTCTTGGTAAATTTCAACGGGAAATACCCTATACGTTTTGATGAGTGAGTTTGCGAGCATCAAGACATGTATCTTTTGGTTGAACTAACTTAGAAGCTCAGGCCTACATTTCATACCGCCACGTGATATAGACCTTAGTATACGACACAGCTTTCAACTTGATACGTCTAAGCGTTACTGAGAAAAAGGGGGCTTAACAGACGGACGGACAGACAGACAGTCTGATAACAAATGACAATTTTTTTTCGTGTGATATAATTACAAATTAACAATCTTACTTCTCGCGAAATATCATGATTCTATGTCAACGTGAAGTACACTGTAGGTTTTGATCAGTGAAGTTGCGATTATGAAAATATGTGACATAAATGGCTGTATCTTCAGGTTGCATTGATTTAAAAGCATCACTTCTATAAACCGGTAATGGACCGTAGTCGTCAATGTGCGACATAAATATCAACTTCATACGTCTACCCGTGCCTAAGAAAAAGGATTTTGAATAATTGGACAGACAGATAGATGGACAACAAGTAATACTATAAGGGTTCCGTTTTTACCGGTTTAGGTGCGGATCCCTAAAAAAGAAGACCGCCAATTTTGTGTTGCAATCGTGTCGAGTCCAACATATTACTCCGACTCTAATAACCTGATCTTGACAGGAAGTTAAATCCCACACTTGCTTTCTTCCTTAAATCATGTGTTATTTAAGTGCCCTGCGAATGTAAACTAGGCTTTACAGAGTTGAAATAGTTATGGCGTATGCACTCATCGAAATACAATGATGAGTCACGACATTACGATCACCTTGCTTCACAACGTGATGGACCACCTTTGGGACACAGTACAGCAGCGATTCTGCGTGACACGGATCGACAAGTCCTAGGTAGGTTTCCGGAGATCTGTAGCACCAGATGTCTATACACTGTTCACACAATTCTCATAAATATCGGATCGATGGTTCGTCTGTGTGGAGTTGGCTTCCCATAGCATCCCATACGCTTTCCACTGGGTTCATATCAGGCGAATTTGATGCTCATACACCGACGTGAGTTCGCTATCATGCTCCTCAAACCATCATAGTACAATTCTGGTCTTGTGGAAGAATTGTCTGCTAGAAGATGCCATCGCCGTCGGGGAAGATATTAAGCATAAACGGATGCAATAAATTACCTGAAATAATTTACATAGTCCAAAACTGTAATGCTGCCTTTGATTAGCACCACAGGTTCCATGGAAGCCCAGATGAATGTCCCCCATAGCATATACTGCCCCTTTGGTGCAGTACAAGCTTCGAGCCGATATTCGCCTGGATGACGCTATATGCGGACACGATCATCGACCTGACATAACAAAACACTTGACTCATCCAACCAGGCGACAGGTTTACATTGATCCACGGTCCTATCTCCATGAAACTGTGCCCGCTGATATAGTGACTGGCGATGTCGTTGGGTCAAGACAGGAACGTAGGTCGTCTGCTGCAGAGCCCCATGTTCAGCAACATACGCTGAACGGCGAGCTCCGAAACACTTGTGCCTAGACCAGCACCGTGCTCTGTCGTCAGATTTGCTACAGATTGCTCTCAGTACTGCTTTAGGGAGCAGCCGTGTGTCTGACCTTCGTGTTCTGTGATGAAGCGGGAACGTCTAAGGTCTTGTCACCAACTCGTGCTTTCAACGTCCCTCAACCTCTTTACATACATTCGTAAGACAGTAGCACGCGAACAGACGGCCAACTTCGCCATTTCCTAGAAGCCGCGTGGAGTAGCCGCGCGGCCTAGGGCGCATTGTCACGGTCCGTGCGGCTCCCCACGTCGGAGGTTCGAGTCCTCCCTCGGGCATGAGTGTGTGTGTTCTCCACAGCGTAAGTTAGTTTAAGTTAGATTAACTAGAGAGCAGGCTTAGGGACCAATGACCTCTGTAGTTTGGTCACATAAGATCTTACTACACATTTCCATTTTTCCATTTCCTAGACGCCCGTTCTCAGTTGTCGGGCTATGACAACCTGCCCTGTGTCAAAGTCGCTTGTGGCAGTGGATTACCCCATTTTCGGGCAGTATCGTCGTTAAAGTAAGTCTCTGCTCCGGTGGAGGTGGAGGTAAAAATCTGCGAATGACCAGCGCTATGTCCCCAAATACAGTTGCGGTTCACATCAGCAAGACGTCCAGGGCCCCAAAGGAACGAGCCCTTACTATAAAAATTAAAAAGGAGCTTAAAGAGCTAAAATCGACAGCAGAGAACAATACATCTTATTCCCAACCCTTTTCAGTCGAAGAGTTAAATATGGCCCTGAACGATATAAAACCAGGAAAGGCCCCAGGGTTTGATGGGATTCACCCAGAATTTCTGCTCCACTGGTAAATTTGCAAGATTATGGCTTGCGCGATTCTTCTCTAACGTGTTGCAAACTGGAAAAATTCCGCACACTCTCAAAAAGGCTAAAATTGTTGCCATATTAAAACCGGGCAAACCGAGTGACCAACCTCAGAGCTACCGCCCAATCGCCTTACTCAGCATGATCTATAAATTACTGGAGAGACTTATGTACAACAGAATGAGCGAAGTCATCCTGGAGGCTGTACCGGTAGAACAGGCGGGCTTCCGGCCGAAAAGAAGCTGCACGGATCAGGTCCTCGCTCTAACAACCTACATCGAGGCGGGCTTCCAAAGACAGCAAAAAACATCAGTGGTATTTGTTGACCTGACGGTGGCGTTCGACACTGTCTGGAGACAGGGCCTGATTTATAAGCTCCTCCGCATCGTGCCATGTCTAAAAACGGCTAACCTTATCAACGAAATGCTCTGCAATAGACCATTCCAGGTTGTCATCGGTAACAACAGAAGTAAATTCATGAGACTTAATAATGGCCTGCCCCAAGGTTCAGTACTGGCTCCACTGCTTTTCAGCATGTATATAGCCGATATGCCTAGGATGAGATCCAAAATGTTCGGATATGTGGACGACTGGGCCTTGGCCACACAACACCGAGTGATGGAGGAAACTGAGATCACACTATCCAGCGATTTGACCACTCTAGGAAAATACTTCCGTGACTGGAGGCTCCAACCCAGCCCATCCAAAACAGAGGCCACTTGTTTCCACCTGAATAACAAATTAGCAAACAAAGAGCTCAAGATCCGCTTTGATGGCGGCATTCTTCCATATAATAGAACACCAAAGTATCTGGGCGTGACACTCGATAGAACATTGAGCTATAAACAACACCTTGTAAACACTGCTGAAAAAGTCAGAACTAGAAACAACATTGTCCAAAAGCTTTGTGGCACTAGTTGGGGGTCCACTGCCTCCGTTCTGCGTAGCTCTGCACTAGGACTTGTCTATTCTGCAGCAGAGTACTGTTCCCCAATATGGTTAAATAGTGCTCACATCAAGAAGGTGGATGCAGTCTTGAACCAAACGATGAGGATTATCTCTGGAACGATCAGGTCAACTCCTGTCCAATGGCTGCCTGTATTGAGCCATATCCCGCCGCCACATTTGCGCAGAGAACACGCACTTGTCAGGGAGTGTCGAAAAATCCAAAATAGCCCAGATCTTCCTATCCACACCCTGAGTAATGGAATTGAGCAAAATAGATTGAAATCCAGACACCCCCCCTCTCGCAAGTGCCAAAGATCTGGTAAAGAACGCTTTTATTCTTGAGGACCGCTGGAGAGAAGAATGGGAGGAAAAGACACCGCCTCAGGTTAACACCTTATTGGGAACATCTAACAGACCTCGGGGCTTTGACTTGCCCCGCAAAATCTGGTCTACCCTTAACAGGATCAGGACGAGCCACGGACGTTGTGCGGACTCCTTGTACAAATGGAGCATAGTGCCATCACCACAGTGCGACTGCGGCGCTGACAGGCAGACAGTTCACCATATCGTGGTAGAATGCCCTCTGAGGGCCTACCCTGGGCCAACAAGGGACTTCATGGATGCGACTAACAGTGCAATCGATTATATTTCTAACCTAGATGTTTGTTTGTGATATTGTAACTGTTTTGTGTGTTATGTACTTTTAGATTTTTCATACGTGATTTGTACTTGCCATACGCTAAATAAATAAATAAATCTGCTCCGTTTATACACTTTCTTTCCAGCGTTGCGTACCTGCAACGCCACCGGGCGGCATTCGGTCTGTTCATTAAAGGTGTGCGGCCATAATCACGTGGGAAACCTTTTCACATGAATCATCTGAGTACAAATGACAATTACACCCATGCACTGCCCTATTATACCTTGTGTATGTGATACTACCCCAATTTGTATATTTGCACATGGCCGTCTCATGACTTTACTCAACTCAGTGTAAAATCATCAGACATCAGCAACATACAGCAACATACAGCCTGATTGATTTTTTTTCACTCTACTGTAACTCGGTGAAACACACAGAGGAATCAACAGGAATAATAAGAATTTTAGGTGCTTATCTTTCATCATTTTCTCTAATAAATCAGTGGGGTCATACAACCTGGGTGATGTGGGCGATAAAGTTCCACATATTACAGATTTAGGGTCTACGATATGCCAAACCTTTTAACAACATCATTTTGTCGTACTGGTTTACGGTGTGTTATAGAAGCGGATTATTATTACGTAAAGACATCTATTTAGACTGTACTGGAGAACTGCATTAATATTGCAGAGATTACGAAAATCGCAAGAAGGAGACATCAGCATGAAATGACTTTTGACTACATATTTAATTAAATCAGTTGTCCAAGTGCCAGTAGAACTCGCACACTGAGGGTTTTGTACAAACTTTCATCCATCCTGGAAACGAGAATATCAACGATTTTTGCCTGTTATCCACATCGATAATGGCAGGATATCGGTCCCGGGAGTTCCATGTTCGTATCAAAATCTCTACAGTAGTTCCTGCGACTAGCCGAACATACAACAAGAAATACAATTACACCTATAATTAATCTAACAGAGACTCAACTTCACGAAAAAGAAATAAATGCTCTTGGAAAAAGGGTTGAAATACTGAACCAACAGCCGGCCCGTGTGGCCGACCGGTTCTAGGCGCTTCAGTCTGGAACCGCGCGACGGCTACGGTCGCAGTTTTGAATCTTGCCTCGGGCATGGATGTGTGTGATGTCCTTAAGTTAGTTAGGCTTAAGTAGTTCTAAGCTCTAGGGGTCTGACGACCTCAGATATCCGATAGTGCTCAGAGCCATTTAAACCATTTGAACTGTACCAATAGCAAGTTAAACAACCAAAAATCTCATAGCAGAAACCGAACAAATTCTTACACGCGAGAAATACAAAATAATTGTGAAATAAACATAGGACCGACAAGAGAACTAGTTGGCCGGCCGAAGTGGCCGTGCGGTTAAAGGCGCTGCAGTTTGGAACCGCGAGACCGCTGCGGTCGCAGGTTCGAATCCTGCCTCGGGCATGGATGTTTGTGATGTCCTTAGGTTAGTTAGGTTTAACTAGTTCTAAGTTCTAGGGGACTAATGACCTCAGCAGTTGAGTCCCATAGTGCTCAGAGCCATTTGAACCAGAACTAGTTAAAAAAGAAATAAAAGGCTTAATAAAATGAACACAGCAGACACACAATAAGAACAACCAAACAGAAGCAGCCACCATGAAAACAGTAACACAAAAGGAGACAAGGCAAATGTAACAGTTCTTATGGACAAAGAGCAATACATCACAAAAACCAAGGATCACATAAATACCAACATCATACAAAAACTGAAGTCAGATCCAACGACACGATACCAGCCAAACCTGAAGCGAGCACTGAATAACATTGAACACACACTCACAGACAAACAGAAATACCTCGTACATAACACAGAAAAACCCACAAGCACCAACACTCCGCAGCCAACCAAAGATACATAAAGATAGTACTCCAATGAGTGTTGTTATTAACTATAGGAAAGCCGCAACATACCACATAGCCAAACATCTCCAAAAGTTTATTACAAAACACTATAAAATAGAAAACAACACAACAGTATGTAAAACATTCTCGGTTTTATTGCCGCGTCAATTCGGGATAAAATCTCAAACTTTCGACGATAGCCTCCAACGTCATCGTCAGGAACAAGAGTCAGTTGCTCCTGACGATGACAATGGAGGCTACCGTCGAAAGCTTGAGATTTTATCCCGAATTGACGCGGCAAGAAAACTGAGAGTGTTTTACATATAAGTGCCGTCGCGTAAGACTTCGTTCTCATACAACAGAACAGTGATAAACTCAGGAATGCTAATAGAACACATCCAGAACATACAGATACCACACACAGCGTCACTGATTTCATTCGGCATAGAAAATATGTATACCTCCATCCCTATCACAGAAACAAATAGAAATCGTTGAAAAAAATTTCACATCCTACAGCAGCCTCACCACAGAAGCAGCAAAAGAAATAACAAATACGCTCGGACAACTGGACAAAACTACTTCCCGTTCAAGAATGAATATTACCTACAAAGTGAAGGACTGTCCATGGGATCCCCAATGTCAGGGACATAGGAAACATTTTTATCAGTCATCTAGAAAATCAGATATTTGAAAAGATAACCATTAATGAAAGTCTTAATATCTAATATTGGTACAGATATGTGGATGACATTATTTGTCTGGTAGATGAGCCAAATGAAACAATAGATGAACACCGCTCAGAAATCGATAAAGCACATCAGAATATAAAATTCAGACCTGAAAAAGATAAAGAAAATCAAATAAATTTTCTTGGCATAACATGAATAAAAGAAAACGGCAAACATACATTTAACATCTTTAGAAAACAAGCAGGTACAGATACAATAATACATTCCACACCTAATCATCGCCACAACCAGAAGCTTGCAACACTAAGACATAAAAAAACTGGCTCTGAGCACTATGGGACTTAACATCTGTGGTCATCAGTCCCCTAGAACTTAGAACTACTTAAACCTAACTAACCTAAGGACATCACACACATCCATGCCCGAGGCAGGATTCGAACCTGCGACCGTAGCAGTCGCGCGGTTCCGGACTGAGCGCCTTACACTAAGACATATGTTATATAGATCAAACAGGATCCCACTCGACAAGAGAAACTATAAAAAAGTAATGAGTACAGTCACGCAAATAGCTAGGAACAATGGGTGTGACACATATGTAGTACTCAGACTCCATGAAAAAATAAAAACACAAATACAAAACAAACACAACACTTCCAGAATACAAGATAACCCACAAATTGCAAACTCACAAACACACCCAACAAACACACACAATGACAACAACACACAGGAAAGAAGCAGATGGTACACTATGACTTACACATATAAATTAACACACAGAGCGGAAAACATACTAAAGAGACTGGGCTTCCAAATAGCTTATAAGACTGGGGAAATCCTTCCAGCACACGTAAGCCAACCAACTACCAAGAGGGATAAATTCCAGGGATCAGGGATATATTAACTTCAATATCAAAGTTCTGATGCAGTATACATAGGCATGACATGCAGGAATCATAAAACAAGGTTCAACATACTAGGTGTTGGAAGTCTGAAACAAACCATTCCACATTTTCAGAACATTTAAAACACCATAACCACCATCCAAAAACATGGAACAAGAACTGAAAATAATGAGAATAAACAACCATGAGAAATACCTTATACAAATGCAAGAAAACTTCCAAAACCAGAAAGCCGTCGCTGAAAACAACCATGTGATAAATGAGGAGACACACATCAGTACAGAGGCGCTACTACACTTAATAAAAGAAATGATAAGATAAAAATCATCCTTCTCACACAAGCAGCCACACCCCACACACAAACACACACACTCACGCACACACAAACACACATAAACGCACACACAAACACACACACACACACACACATTTATATATATATATATATATATATATATATATATATATATATATATATATATATATATCTTTGGCAATAACATCCGACAGTCGGGTGTTATTTAGTGAGTGAGTGTGCGAGTTTCAAAACATGCGACATAAATCGCCGTATCTTATGCTTGACTTAGAAGCTCAAAAATTTTACACCGCCAAGGGACTATGTTAAATTTGAACTGGATATGACCAGCCGTTCCTGAGGAAACAGACAGACAGACGGATGGACGGACGGACGGAGAATAAAAAATACTGTAAAGGTTCCGTTTTTTCAGACTGAGGCACGGAACCCTAAAAGGGAAATAGAAATGGAATATCAGGGCATAACGCCTCTTAGATGACAAGCCCATTAAAGAAAAAGCACAGGCTCCGATTGGGGAAGGAAATCGTCCCTTCCCTTCCAAAGGAACCATGACGTGTTCAACTTACGCGATTTAGGGAAATATCAGTAAATATGAATTTGGATGTCGGATGAGATTTGAACCACTGTCCTCCCTAATTAGAGTCCAATATTAGACTGCGTCAAAACATTCTGTTATTTGGTACTTATTAATACACAAATGACGTGTTGAAGATAAATGCCTATAGCAGTTGTAAAGAAACTATGGACTCTACGGCCACAAAAATAAACAGCGTGGATTACAGAATTGTAGATGATCTCTGGTTTTGATAATTTGGTATGGTGTAAGGCCCATATGAGCTTGAATCAAAGCCTTTAAACATTGTCGCATGAAGGAGCGCTTCGATGTATTCCTGAAGAATCTCTCTCGGCTTAGTTGGTATGCGACACGACAACGTATAGACAATGGTTGTTGGAGCTCCGTGACGAACAATTCCGTCATCCGTGTTCCCCGTTCGATTAGCGACGTGGCAAGCGAAAGAGCAGGCCAGGAAATCAGTGGTAACTATCGTCGATCGAAGATTTTTGTACGTGTATTGCCACATGTGATGAGGGCTTATTCTGCTGAAATATTTTGTTTAGAATAAAGCGCATTTCTGTAGAATGAAGCGTATTATATAAATTAGTAAAACTTCGACGATGCAGAAGTTACCACAGAATATGTGGAAGTCGAGATCCAATCTTCTATCTTTGTCGTTCTTAGAAAGTGACACATGACTTTTTCAGCAATTCCGGCCAACAATGTAGACTGCCATACTGAGATTATCAAGGTTGTGTGTAACATGTAAGGAACAATTACTGCAAGGCATGTTGAAGAGGACCGCGAGATAGAAAAAGAAAATGAAATCGCTCAACAGAGGAAGTGCAGCTAATGCTGATGTGATACCTATTCGAGCCTACGAGCTATGCACCATATGTCTCTTTTTCTGAAACCAGTAAGATTTTATTCATGATTTCTTTATACCATATTATTACCGACTCTTTTTGCTACAAAAACAGGTTTTTCAACATAATCTCCATTCAATGCGACGACCTTACGCTACCTTACTGGGAATGCCTGTATGCCCGCATGGTACCACTCTACTGGTCGACGCCTTGCTGCATCAATAACTTCCCCATCGCCCACGTACTGCTTCCTGCGGAGTGTATCTTTCAGTGGGCCAAAGAGATGTCCGTGGGTGCGAGATCCGGGTGGAGGGTGGATGAGAAAGGACAGTCCCTCTCTGGTGTGAGACTTGTGTGACTCCTTGTGTTGTCATAGAGAAGCGTAAGTTCGTTTGCATTTTTTTGGCGACGAACACTCCGCAGGAATCACAGCTGTGTGCAGCCGGTCGGCCGGCTCGTGCGAGATCGGACAGGTGTGTGTGACATTGTTGCTATGATTAAAGACGCCTCGCCCTACACTCACCGTGCATTCATGACTGTCAGATCTCCGTAGGTATTCTGCAAGTGCCTCTGGAAGCGTGCGATGCTCTCGTTTTCCGCCAAAAGAAACTCAGTGACATCTCTCTGCTTGGAATGCACCTCCGTTACAGACGCCATTTTGAAGGCTATGTATAGCGCCGCTACCTATCGGAAATCATGAAACTGTAGGGGCTGAAGCGAGAATATTCCGCGATAACCCACAACAAATTCCACTTTTCGGCCTTGAAAAAAACTGTGTTGTATCACTTATTGGACACCTGTCGTACATAAATTGTGCGAAAGAACTTACTCGTCTGTTAGAAGCAGTTAGCGTTGGAATAGTGAAGCGTTCAAAATGATTGGTAAAACACGCATATCATTCCCGTTTTGAAGGAGGTTCGTCGAAAAGATGGTTCAAAATGGCTCTGAGCACGATGGGACTGAACGTCTGTGGTCATAAGTCCCCTAGAACTTAGAACTACTTAAACCTAACTAACCTAAGGACATCACACACATCCATGCCCGAGGCAGGATTCGAACCTGCGACCGTAGCAGTCGCGCGGTTCCTGACTGAGCGCCTAGAACCGCTAGACCACCGCGGCCGGTCGTCGAAAAGATGTAAAGAAAACTATAGACCTATATCGCTAACGTCGATATATTGCAGCAATTTTGAAGACAGTTTATGCCCGCGTATTAATCCCCAGCCGGTCCACTGATTTTTATTTGACACTTACTATTTCATTCATATCTGGGAATGTACGTTCACGAGTTTTATTGTAGTTCGGAGCGCATGTTAAACTTCAGATGTCCCAGTAACTGCCTGTCTTAGTCAGTTCATAGGTCGGAGGAAGGCAATGGCACACCACTTCTAATAGTACCACGCCAAGTAAAGGTCGGTGGTAGTCAAACAATTTTCGTTTTGATCGCAGCTATACCTAGATTATAATGCATTCAAAGACCGGAATTCTCTCTGTAGAAATCAACATCAATTGCACAAACAACGATCCTGTGAAACCTAGCTCGCTCTGTTCGTCTTCGAGACCCAGAAGGGAGTAGATACAGGCGCTCAGTTGATGCAATGTTTGTTGATGTCTAGAAGACTGGCTTTATAGTTCCGTTCTGTCTGCTAATGAACAAAGTGTGAACGTACGAAGTATCAGACGAGCTTTTAGGTTTGACCGAAGAGTTCCTAGCAAACAGAAAACAGTACATCATTCTTAACGGAGAGAAACCTTAGGAGGTAAAAACAACTTTTGGCGTACCCCGTAGATGTGTTGTAGGCCCATCACTGTTAAAAATACATGTAAATGACTTGATGGATAACGACGTTCCATGAGGTGTTTCGTGGAAGGGGCTGTTATATACAGAGAAGAGCAGTTCCAGGAAACTGTATCGAATTGCAAGAACCCTTGCATAGCATCGACGCTTGGTGCGTGGATTGGCAGTTGACCCTCAACATTAACAAATTTAACGAAATCTCGTTCGACCGATACTTGAATATTCCTCCTCGGCATGGGACCCTTTACAGATCGGATATAGAAAGACTCTTTGAAGAGGAGCAGGTCCCATCATTGGTTCGTTTAATAAGGGCGAAACTGTCACGGAGCTACTCGTCCAATTTCAGTGGTAGATAGTACTGGAGAGGTGTTGTGCATCGCAGTATGGTTTACTGTCACAAGTACGAGAGCGTACGTTCCTAGAAGAGTCAAACAATACATAGTTTCCTTCTAGGTGTACCTCGCCAGAAGAGCTTGAACAGAAAGCTTAGATTTCAGCTGACACAGAAGGCTTATCGACATTCATTCTTCCTGCGGATCATTCGCGAAAAAACAGGATAGGAGGGAAGTGCCTTCGTACATCATGCGCTTCATACCATAAGGTGCCTTGCGCAGTGTAGATGTTATTGTTGATGTACTCGAAAAAAAAAAAAAACAGAAAATTTTTGCGTCCGACACTCGAGTAAGGCCTTCTCACACGCACAACAGACACATTATAGTCTGTGGCGATCGTGTTTCTGGGCAATAGAAGCCGAGGTAATGGCACGTGTGCCAACAGCCTAGTTTACAATGTGCAGCTGTCTAGCACCAAGACAACTGTGTGGACGTAGGTTTGCAGTCCCTGGTGGCCACATGAACACTATGACAGGCGTTACACAGTGTGATGACATAGCGTGGGGTCAGCGTCAGCTCATCGCTGCTTACGATCCTGTTCTTTGCGCTGGATCCACTCTCTCATCGTTGTCTTAGCAACATGCCCTGTACCACTCAAAATATCCCAGTATAAAAAACCTATCTTCTCGATATCTGTCATTCTTTCCTTTTGGTGTCAGCGCGCCATACTGGCGCTTGTTTTCTCGTTTTAATTTCTTCTGACAACTTTTCATGGGCTGATACTGCTACAACACTGAC
Source organism: Schistocerca serialis cubense (assembly GCF_023864345.2). Lineage (NCBI taxonomy): Eukaryota > Metazoa > Arthropoda > Insecta > Orthoptera > Acrididae > Schistocerca > Schistocerca serialis. The sequence goes on along the minus strand of NC_064642.1, from coordinate 625,677,595 downwards.
ATTTCCGTTAACTCGAGGGACACTGCGTTGCCTCTGCATATTCCAGCGTTTTGCAGCCTCTTATTGCAGTGAAGTTCCAAAAAATTTAGAGGCTGGATTAATAAAAAAAAGTGAAGTTGAGATGGTGGTTTTAATGCCGCAGGTGCCCTACATAGGCTGCCCCCAGCCCTACTCGAGCGTGACGCACAGAACGTGCATACTACCACGTAAAACTGTCAGGAAAATCCATTTTTGGTATAATGTTCAACTCACGTGCCACATTGTCTCGTTGTAAGTTACATCAACAACACGTTGACTCTTCATGTGAATTTCTGCGCTTCGTCGTTTCGAGGTAGGTTCCTATTGATAATACTAAGTCTAATCATCTGTGATGACTTTGTCCACATTCGATATTTCAGTCGACGGCCGGTGCGGCCGAGCGGTTCTACGCTCTTCAGTCTGGAACCGCGCGACCGCTACAGTCGCAGCTTCGAATCCTGCCTCGGGCATGGATGTGTGTGTCATGTCCTTAGGTCAGTTAGGTTTAAGTAGTTCTAAGTTATAGGGGACTGATGACCTCAGATGTTAAGTCCCATAGTGCTCAGAGCCATTTGAACCATTTTGATATTTCAGCCATGTCGCGGCAGGCGTCCACGCGGTTCCGCGGTTCTTTGTTGGGAGAATGGGGACAGAGGGTGGGGAGTGAGTGACGGTGTGCGGGACAAACTCTGCACACTTTTTTTTCTTCTTCAAAACATTTTGGATAATGTCTTGAGAGCGCATGATCTAGAGATGTCGGTCCATTGTGAGTTGTGACACAACGATATTGACACACTACGGCCGCACGTCCACTACTAAAACACTGACAGCTCACAACTAACTGGTTGGATGCATATCTGTTGTTTATAGTTCTTAGTTCAAGTCGCCACCGTAGTTACTGTGCTGACGTCGCTTATAGGCCAGGCGTCGCTTATAGGCCAGGCGTCGCTTATAGGCCAGGAATGAAATTAGTCTCTGACAATTTTGGACGAACAGTGTACTCAGAATCTGAGTTGATTTGAGCCATTCCTACTGCGAGGAATTCTAATGTACTCATTTTCGTTGTGGCACTGGGTGGTGTGTGCTTGACACATTGAATACTTCTGTCGTTTCTCATGTACAGCTGTGGTGATGTTAGATGCTTAAGCTAAGCGATTGTATTTTTGATTTGCGCCTATTGTAAGTCGTCAGCGGACCTCGAAGCGGACAGCAAAATTAAACATTATCACTCGTTGATCGGGCAGCACGACAGTTGTTAATGAATAGAAGAAGACAGAATGAAAAACTGGAAACACGGTAAGACAGTAATATGTAGAAGAGACGGCGTATCGTTGAAGCGAATGTCCGTAATGGTCAGTTTCTTTGCATTTGGGCTTAGACCAAATGGTGCAGTGGCACAATCCTGTTCTTCTTACATGACCAGTATCCAGAGGCCACGTTTAGGAGTGATGAAAACAGTTTCTGTTAGATATATTCCCTCACAATTACGTCTATCATGTTGCAAACTTTCCACGCTCTCCCGGTCACCTGATGTCTCACTGACCCGGCTTGTTTGGCACTGGAACGCACGCGCTCTTCGTCCAAACAGGTATGTCGTCGAACTGGTCTGCTAGTTCCACCACATGTGGCATCTTGCAGCTCAGGTTACTATGCGTGAACTTTATCTGCTAAGCATTTTTTAAGCGCTCTACTGCATTCTTTTACTGTCTTCTTTGAATACGATTTCTCTCTCTCTCTCTCTCTCTCTCTCTCTCTCTCTCTCACACACACACACACACACACACACACACACACAAACAAACAATAATTCCATCTGACCATCCTAGTTTTAGTTTTACAATAAAACACTCACTTCATTTATTAGTGTGTACTAGTCATTATTAGTATTTTCAGTTATTTTTTGTAAAATCTGTCTCTCACAGTCACGAACACATTATCAAAAAGTATAATTGTGTTAGCTTACTGACCTCATAAGGAACTGCGGAAATTTAGAAGTGGAGACAGACCTCTCCGTCCAATGCTCTTCACAAACACGGTTAATTCTGTTCGTTGTACAACATGTGCCACGGCTGCTTGGTATTACTGCTTAATTATATTCGTACGTAGAATTTTGTTCGAACACCTTTCACCCATCAGTTATTTGTGGCCACTGTGACAGACGAATCCAAGAGGAAAAATGTGACACCAGAGCGGCATTACTCAAGGCATTCACTATAAAGCAGCTACTATCGCATAAATCTACCATTTATCTCTCTTTAAGCTTCCGGCCACTTGGTTCAATAATTCGATTACTTCTGTAGAATTTCTTCCTGTCTGCTAACAGAGACTACTGATAGGACCTGCATGAAATACTGTCTTCAATCAAAAATGTCTTTATATTAGGATTTCAGTTGTCGTTTGTCACAAAATTTCCCCGACTGCTGTGTCTACGGATGTGTAGTAAGACTGCACCATCGCAAAAGTCGTCATTTCATTGCGATACGCATGCACTATTACTCTGATAATGTTAGTTTTCATTTTATACATTACTATGTCACAGAAAAACTATTTTTAGGTTTTATGTCCCGTTGCAAGCGACGACATTGGAAGAGTATTATCTGACACTGCATCTAAATTTCAATTAACAATAGTATAATGTGTTATAGTCATCTTTTAGAAATATCGTCAAATAAAAACACTTGTACCAGGCGAGGACTGCCAGCCATTTGTGCCATACACACATTTCAACGAATAATGCAAGCTTTGTTGAATATTTAGTTGCACTGAACACGAGTGTTTGAAGCTAGTGGTGGCCACTGACTAAGAAACCAGTATCCACGTTCATGGATGGTTATGTAAGGGACTAATGAAAAAGTGGATTTACTCGTAAAATTGATCTTTATTGCGTACCAAGATGCTCATTTGAGAAAGATCGTGTGGCTGGATAATTCTCTTGCTAACGTAATATTTACGGTAAATGAGGACAATATTGGGTATAAACAAACAAATAACGTTGTTCGCTGTGACTTTTTCGTTTCCAGATAGATGCGTACGAACCGACTACGATTTATGAAACTGTTTTGGTGAGCTGGAGGGTTTCCATGCTATCAGTGCGCTCTTGAATGTAGCTCAGACATCAGCGCACCTCCGACCACCGCAAGGCAAACCGTTAGGTGTGCAGCGACATCCACCGCCGATGTGTCGCTTGCTTTAAATTTAGAGTGCGCTTCCAGCCAAGTGAGAGGGCGAGCAGAATTCTGAGTCTTGCTAGCGAGTTAGGCAGACGCAAAATAATCACTGGAATGGCACTCTGTATCTTCAATAAATCGGCAGTCGTTTAGGTAATTCTCGCTTTGTTTCTTTTTCCATCAAGCCTTCTCTCTAGTTAACTGAGTAGGTGTCGTAATGGAAATTGTAAAATACGCATCTTACTAACGGTTTTCTTCGATTTGTAACACGTTCTGCCTACATGGCGTCTCATCAGTGACTGTAAAGTATGATAATATATGTTCGCATTTAGATCATATATTAGCGGTTCCTTCAATCTCACGCTGGTTTAAAAAAATGCGCACTGCGCCCTTAATATAAAAAGGGTGAACTTTACATTTCTGTTATGTACAAAAGATAATACGGAAAAATATCCTTAATGCCATATCATAAAATGAATTAAATTAATGGAAAAATGTTTTAATGGGAACGTGTTTAATGCCAATTGGAAATCAGTTTTAATAAGTGTAGTTTCGTTTGAGCGGATTGGTGTTTCAACTCCGTGGCGCAAAATTCTGACAGATGACGTGTATTTGTTCATTGATATACACCTAACGCTCTCTACTAAGGACTATGGGTAATTACAAAAGAGTTTTTCGATAAAAGTTTTAAAATACAAGCTCTTTCACATTTTGGGACCATTCAAACGTAAACAACACTTACTCATCTAACACTTCTAAATTACTTATTGGACAGTACATCGAAAAGAGAAATATTGAAGTAGAGATACGTGATAATAATCAAAGGGTTGAGAAGAGACGTACTTCTGATATTAGGGTTAGCAGTGAAAGCGGTAATCATGAAAATTATATTATCTCGGTAACCTAAGAAAAGTAAACACTCACGGCGTTTTCAGACATGAGGAAAACAGCGGCAAAGTAAACTTGAAAAACTTTTCAGATTTCGGAGGAGAACAAGACAGAGAACGTGAAATCTACTCCGACTGAGGATAATTAGAGAAATGAAGAATGATAAAGTTATTAAAAGTAGTTTATGAAAGGTAAGAAATTTCTCACCCCGTAATACTTATATCGCTTGTCAAGTGGGGCGAAAGAAAACTTCAAAACTGGAGTCACATTGTTATAAGCAATCGTAGCAGTGCTAAGGCTCAAAAAGAATTGCTCACTTGAGACTAAAAGTAAAGAACAGTTACAAAAGGACCAATTGGTTGCAAGTACCGGGTGTCACAATTACAGGTAATCTGGAATGGAAGGTATAGGAATGGTGAGTAGTATTCGTATAGACAGATGAATATGAGTATAGTCATCGTAGGTTACCAGTAACGGTTTGTAATGCTAGAGAGTGTGAGCAAAATGGCACAGAACGGAAAGAAACAATTTACGTTTCGCGTAAAGTTAGTTGTTGTTTCAGTGTACAGAAGTAACGCTTATCTCCTGGGTTGTGTCTTTGTGGTTTTACTTCATGTGATACGCCGTGGCACGCTTGATTCTTACAAGAGTAGAAACTGCTCTTCCACCTACACTTATTATAGAGGTCATTAGCACCACATCACGCAATTATGGCTATTAATTACATATGTTTTATATAGAAATGTGAACGTAGTTGCCTTACGCAGTTGGTAATAGTTCCTAACTTATTGCCTGTTGACCTTCGTCTAACGGTCTTCCGACAATGATTTCCCTAACATTTTGCCGTCATTAGTGGCTGCATTGTCAAATATTCGCCCTCCATTGCTCGTACTAGCGAGACGTCAGAAGAGGATGAGCAAACAAACTTCAGCAGAAGATTTCAAGAGCCGGCCGGAGTGGGCGAGCGGTTCTAGGCGCTACAGTCTGGAACCGCGCGATTGCTACGGTCGCGGGTTCGAATCCTGCCTCGGGCATGGATGTGCGTGATGTCCTTAGGTTAGTTAGGTTTAAGTAGTTCTAAGTTTAGGGGACTGATGACCTCAGATGTTAAGTCCCATAGTGCTCAGAGCCATTTGAGCCATTTTGAAGATTCCGAGACGAAGGCCAACAAGCAATATGTCAACAAGCGACCACGAAAATCTGAACAATTTTGTGGCATTTCGTACGTTTGCTACAGAGTGAAGTGCTACTAGATGCTGGACACATATGTTGCAGGAGTAGGATATAAATTCCCGTCTATTCATCCTTAAAGTTTCGCGTCGTACTCCTAAACGATTTGAAGACTGTGACGAGTTACGGCACTTAAGAAGCAGTTAGTGCTCTAATGATGAGACGCGAACTACCCTGGTAGAGACTGCGCGTTTTTGTTCAGCATGTTTCCCAAACACAGAACATCCATAAATGCTTTTATCAGCTTTATTAAGTGGTTTGCCCAGCTGTAAACTGGAACAATCATTTAACAAAAGTTCTCGCTGCCAAATGTAAGTGCCAAATTCTCTTTAACACCATTTCGAGTTCTACGGCGTAATTAATACACTATAGCTGCTATTACTGTTTGACCAGAAATACTTCTTCATTCTGTACGTAAATGTATTTGGAAGCACACATTATCAGCCTATCGTTCGCTAAAGAGCGGCACGCACCTGTTGCTGGCCTGAACAGTGGCAGACTCCGATGATGACGAGCAGCAGCAGTGGCAGCGGCAAGTTGGCGATGCCCGTGCGCATGCGCAACCACGTCCGGCGGCCGCGGCGTCCCATAGCGGAGTGCCAGTCCCGCCGGAGAGAGCCCCGAGCGGGAACCTCGAAGGCGCCGAAGACGACTGCGAGGGCGACAGCGAAGGCGCAGGCGAGTGCCGGGAGGAGGGAGGAGCACGGCCGGTATGCAGGCCGGCAGAGCTTTCTCCATTCACCGCCCCGACGCGTCCGCTGTACCGCCCCGGAGGGTGACCATAACATAACCCGCCAGCGGCGCGGAGGAAACACTTCCCCGGTTACGGTAGTTTCTCACACGCATGTGCGGCATTGTGCCGGTGAATCAGCGTGAGCGCATGCATAACGCGACTGAATGATGCGACCATTGCGCTCGGAACAAAGGTCCTAGCAGAAGCTGCTTCAAACCGTATACAGGGTGGTCCATTGATGACCGGGCCAAATATCTCACGAAATAAGCGTCAAACGAAAAAAACTTCAAAGAACGAAACTCGTCTAGCTTGAAGGGGAAACCAGATGGCGCTATGGTTGGTCCACTAGATGGCGCTGCCATAGTTCAAACGGATATCATCTGTGTTTTTTTAAATAGGAACCCCCATTTTTTTTACATATTCGTGTAGTACGTAAAGAAATATGAATGTTTTAGTTGTACCACAGTTCACAAAGGTACATGTTGCACATCGGAACAACCGAAATAAAATGTTCAAGCGTACCTATGTTCTGTATTTTAATTTAAAAAACCCACCTGTTACCAACTGTTCGTCTAAAATTGTGAGCCATAGCGAAAAAAGTGGTCCAACTAAAACATTCATATTTCTTCACGTACTACACGAATTTGTAATAAAAATGGGGGTTCCTATTTTAAAAAAACGCAGTTGATATCCGTTTGACCTATGGCAGCGCCATCTAGCGGGCAAACCATAGCGCCATCTGGTTTCCCCCTTCAAGCTAGACGAGTTTCATTCTTTGTAGTTTTTTCGTTTGACGCTTATTTCGTGAGATATTCGGCCGAGTCAGTATCAATTGACCACCCTGTACACTGAGGAGCCAAAGTCACGGGATACCCCCTAATGTCGTGTCCAATCTCCCACTGTCTGGCGTAGCGCAGCAACTTGATGTGACATGGACTCAACAAGTCGTTACAAGCCTCCTGCAGAAACACTGATCCCTGCTGCCTCTACAGCCCCCCAAAATTGCGAGAGTGTTGCCAGTGCAGGATTTTGAGCACGAACTGACCTCTTGCTAATGTCCAATAATGATCTATGAGATTCCTGTCGGATGATCTGGGTGGCGAAATCATTCGCTCGAATAGTCCAGAAAGTTCTTCTAACCAATCGCGAACAATTTTGGCCCGATGATGTGGCGCATTGTCATCCGTAAAAATTCCATTGTTGTTTGGAAAAATGAAGACTATGAATGGTTGCAAATCGTCTCCAAGTAGTCGAACATAAACATTTCCAGTCAATGAACGGTTCAGTTGGACTAGAGGACTAAGTCCATTCCAAGTAATCACAGCCTACACCATTGTGGAGTCACCAGCAGCTTGCACTGTTCCTTGTTGACAACTTGGATCCGTGGCTTCGTGGGGGTCTGCGCCTCACTCGAACCATTGTCTCTTACCAACTGAATTCCGGACTCATCTGACCAAGCCACGTTTTTCCAGTCGTCTAGGGTACAACCGATATGATCACGTGCCGAGAGGCGCTGCAGGTGATGTTGTGCTGTTAGAAAAGGCACTAGCGTCAGTCGTCTGTTGCCACAGCCCATTAACGCCAAATTTCGCCGCAGTGCCCTAACGGATACGGTCACCGTACTACGCATATTGATTTATATGATTATCTCACTCAGGGTTGCGTATGTGTTAGCACTGACAACTCTATCCAAACGCCGCCGCTCTCAGTGATGGCTGTCGGCCACTGAGTTGTCCGTGGTGAGCGGTAAAGCTTGGAATTTGGTATTCTTGGCACAGTCTTGACACTGTGGATCTCAGAATGTTGTATTCCCTAACGTTTTCCGAAATGGAGTGTCCTATGCATCTAGCTCCAACTACCATTCCGCGTTCAAAGTCTGTTAATTTCCGTCTTGAGCCGTAATCACGCCGGACAACGTTTCACATGAATCAGCTGCGTACAAATGACAGCTACGCCAATGCAACGCCATTTTATACCTCGTGTGCGCGATACTACGGCCGTCTGTATTTGTGCAGATCGGTAGTCCATGACTTTTGTCACCTCACTATACGTTTACACTCCCGTACCCAGCGGAAGGTACCAGTCTGTACAAACCGAACCTGAATTCTGCCGCGCCACACAGACAGACATATCAGTTCAATATCAGCTTGAAGAAAGGTGCATTACGGAGTGGACTGGTAGCAGGTGTGCACAGAAGGGTCTGTCGTGAGATCTCAAAATTACGGTGTGTATCAAGAATAGCTTTACTATTTTGAAGATTGGTACAACCTTATTCATTCGAACTACAGACTTAGTCTTGGTGTCATCATGAAGGAAAACAGATGAAGTTTGACTCAAGTAAGACACAGCAGATCCTCACGTCATCCTGTTGTGCTTGACGACTCGAGAGCAAGTGAGACAAACTTTTTAAGCACCCTGATTGACGATGATGACCAAGAACGTAGCGTATAGTTTATGCTAGATGGCACGCCGACAGAGTACCGTTCCAGTGTCCGGGATTTCCTGAATATCCGCTTTCCAGATAACTGGATGGGCGGAGTGTGCCAATTGCACGGCCCGCACGTTCGCCGGACCTCACACCTCTTGACCTTTTCATCTGAGAATTCATCGAGGTTACCGTATTCGTTCCATCCTTACCGGCTTCCCTACGAGAGCCCAGAGCTAGAATCTACCTTGCAACTAACAGAAGTCACATTGAAACTGTTCGAGTACAAGGTAAAAAATGTTATGTATTTTGCTATAAAATGACACCACACAGTGTCTGTTAGTTAAAAGTGCCAATGAGATCGTAATTCTGCCAGAGACAACAAAGAACTTGGAAGAGGAACGGAATGGACATTGTGTTGAAAGGTGGGTTAAGATGAACATCAACGAAAGCAAAACGAGGATAATGGAATGTAGTCGAAATAAATCAGGTGCTACAGAGGGAATTAGATTAGGAAACGAGACACTTAAAGTAGCCGGCCAGAGTGGCCGTGCGGTTCTGGGCGCTACAGTCTGGAACCGAGCGTCCGCTACGGTCGCAGGTTCGAATCCTGCCTCGGGCATGGATGTGTGTGATATCCTTAGGTTAGTTAGGTTTAATTAGTTCTAAGTTCTAGGCGACTGATGACCTCAGAAGTTAAGTCGCATAGTGCTCAGAGCCATTTGAACCATTTGAACACTTAAAGTAGTAGATGAGTTGTGTTATTTGGGCAATAAAATAACTAATGATTGACAATTGATATACATTTAAGTGTTAGGGAATCTTTTTAGGAAGTGGTTGTGCGGAGCGTAGCCCTGTACGGAAGGGAAACGTGGACGATAAACAGTTTCTACAAGAAAAGAATAGACGATTTCGAAATGTGGTGTTACAGAAGAATGCTGAAGATCAGATGAGTGGATCACGTAACTAATGAAGATGTACTGAATAGAATATGCGAGAAAAGAAATTTAAGGTACAACCTCACTAGAAGAAGGGAACTATTGGTAGGACACATTATCAGACATCAAGAGATCACCACTTTGGTACTGAAGTGAAGTGTGGCGGGTAAAAGTTGTAGAGGGAGACCAAGAGATGGATCCAGTAAGCAGATTCAGAAGGACGCAGGTTGCAGCAGTCATTCGGAGATGAAGAAGCTTGCACAGGATAGAGCAGCATGGAGAGCTGCATCAAACCAGTCTTTGGACTGAAGACCAAAACAACAACAAGTTAAATGAATAAATAAACATGAATTTTCAAAGCTGAGAAGCCCTCTGTGATACACCCATTATTTTCTTTTGCCATTTGCCGTGAAACTAATATGAGTTGCCCCCTCTCCTTCTATCCCCAAAATGAGAGCCGTGATACGCTCTTGGCATGCTATATTGCACTTCACATGGGAAACCGTAATATAGAATAATGCCGATTATACGAAACAGCTCGAGACGCCCGGGTGTTCATATAACTGATGTTTCGGATAACCGTTCAGTTAGGAAAACTTATTGCACCAGTGATCGTAGGAGTATGAAAAAAAGAAACAGTGAATTAAAATACATGTATTAGAGATAACACGCGTAGTTTGAAAATTTCATAATGGTCATTAAAACAGATTCACTGTTTAGAAAAAGAAGTCCAATGTTTGTTTTTGCTTCTGAATTAAGTTCCCATTGCGAACGGTGCAACAGCAGTACCATTTATGACAACAGAAGGTTCAGACTTCCACTCTGCACACGGAACAACAATGTCAGTTCACAGCGAGGGGTAAAAAGCTGAATTGCTCGCCCTAGCGCCTGCTGAGTTTCTACACAGCACGAAGGCAAAATTTGCTGCTGGAATACTTTCGATTAACCGAAGTTACATTAATAGATATTCGGATAGCTGTTCCTCTACCTTACTTCATAATTATTGGCCCTAAATTACTTCTTGGAATCTACCAAAGGGCTTCCTTGAACTTAAGTCTATACCTAAATAAATACTCCGCACTGTACACTGCGTGGCGAGAGTACTTCGTACTAATGTTATCAATTTTATTCGCGTATAGATCAAGGGAAAGGTGTCTGGCCCAATTCGCGCCCTAATTTTTGTTCTCTTCATCTCATGATCCGTACGCGGGATATTATATGGTAGCAGAATAATGCCGCGTAGTATTCTCTTAATAGCCGGCCGAAGTGGCCGTGCGGTTAAAGGCGCTGCAGTCTGGAACCGCAAGACCGCTACGGTCGCAGGTTCGAATCCTGCCTCGGGCATGGATGTTTGTGATGTCCTTAGGTTAGTTAGGTTTAACTAGTTCTAAGATCTAGGGGACTAATGACCTCAGCAGTTGAGTCCCATAGTTCTCAGAGCCATTTGAACCATTCTCTTAATACACCCAACAGGATTTCGCAGGAACTACTTCTTTTTCCTCCAAGGACTCACATTTAAATTCTCCGAGCATTTCTGTTTCACTTCCATATGGGCTGTACCGATCTGGTACAAGGCTAGTAGCGCATCTCTGAATTATCACTATCCTCGCTGTCATACATTTTTGATAAGAATTTTAAATACTGGTACACTGTTCTACAATTGGCCACACTATCGTCTCGTATGTGATTCTCTTTACAGATGAATTGGGTTACCATATGACTCTCCCATTTACCTTCCTAATACTAATTTTGCATGATGACTTTTTAGTATTAACCTTAAATAATGATACGATGTGACTTGTCCAAGATGTTCATCACTTTCTAATCACATGATAAACAGTTCTTTTGTGGTAGCCTAGATATCGATAGTTGACCGCCACAAGCGCGACAGATACTGCAATTGTTAGTTAAGTGGAGTGCAGGCAATGTGTGGGGGCAACAGTCGCTAAAAGAACTCTGACGGAGCAGGACGTGGTGTGCTGGCGGAAGGCCGCCCGTAACACATATTGTCGACTGAGCTGGTCCCCGACGCCGCGGATTTTTGACCCACAGCAATCTCCTTATCATGACAAAAGAGTTTATTCTGAATTGTTTTATTAAGTATTACAGCGCACCGTGATTACGCGTTTCGCGTCAACCGCGCCGGCGACTTATAGTTAGATTTCAATGAGGACTGTGGTGTGTTTGTGCTACTTCATGCTATCTTGTAAAGATATCAAAGAGAAACCTATTATAAGTAAAACCACAATTAAATTGTAAGGGCGAAGGGAGTAACTACCAAACATTTGCGTAAAATCAAGAATGTAACACTTAATTACAGCGAAACACCGTAGTGAGTGTTATTACATTAGAAATTTATTGATTGTGTTAGTGCATAATTCAGCAGCCGAAACACAGATACGAAACAACTCCCACAGCACTATTAGCCAATCAGTGCCTTATATGTAGGGCACAGTATAACTCATTTAATAGGCTGCTGCTCTCTGGTTAGTAATATCCAAACCAATCGGGAGTGTCTCAGTCGTCAACTACAATTTTTTTTCTTGAATCATCAGTCTTCTGACTGGATTGATGCGATCCGACACGAATTCCACTCCTGTGCCAACCTCTTCATCTCAGAGTAGCAACCCACGTCCTCAAATTATTTGCTGTGTGTGTTTCAACCTCTGTTTTCCTCTACAGTTTTTACCTTCTACAGTTTCCTCCAGCACCGTGGACGTTATTCCCTGTTGTCTTAATAGATGCGCTACCATCCTGTTTCTTCCTCATGTTAATGTTCTTCATATATTCCTTTCCTCACTGATTCTCCGGAGAACCTCCTCATTCCGTACCTTATCAGTCGACCTAATTCTCAACATTCTTCTGTCGCACAATATCTCAAATGCTTCGATTCTCCTCTTTTCTGATTTTCCCACAGTCCATGTTTCACTACCATACAATGCTGTGCTCCAAAAGTACATTCTTAGAAATTTCTTCCCCAAATTGAGGCCTGTGTTTGATACTAGTAGACTTCCCATTGCAGGAATGCCGTTTTTGACGTGCTGGTCTGTTTTTGATGTCTTCCTTGCTCCGACCGTCATGGGTTATTTTGCTGCTGAGGTAGCTGAATTCCGGTTTGGGGCAGGCCTGTCCTATTTTCGCTGAAGAAAAGAAGATTCAGAAATTTAAAGTCACCCAACGCGTTTCGTAATCGGACGCAAAGAAGGAATTTAAGGCCACTCAGATGCCATAGTTTCGTCAAGTCTTCTGCCTCAGCACTGGACCAGCCTGTCCAGAAGGTCACTGTTAGCACCCAGATTATGATGGTTGAGCAAGGCACATCTACCTGCACCTGTAAATGGAGCTGTCAGCCAACGCCGCTGGTCGCTCAGCCCAGTCGTCCTATAGCTGAAGAACTGAAAGTTACTGAACATAATGTCAGCGTAAATAGCAAACCCTCATGGCAGATGGCAGAAGACATCCACTACAGTGTCTCTGTCACGCCAGCCTTTCAACAGTCTCCAAAATCCAAGCTGAGCAGGAAGGTCAAACGGCCAAAGCGATCCACTTAAAAACCATTGGACCACACGAGCTTGTTGCTATGTGATGGATTTGACAATGATCATATCATCGCCAGTATGGGCAGCGACGTTTGCCTGAGGCGAGCTCCACAACGGACGCATCCACCCACCCCTTCAGTTGCAGTCTCGCCACCATAGTGGAACGAGAAAGCGAAAGAAGGAGTAAAACCTCACTGTTAAAATGGCTTCCATACTGCAGTGGAACATTAATGGATTCATTACACATTTGACGGAACTGAAACTGCTAGCACAGAAACGCCATTAGTAGGGCAACAAGGACGTGGACCCACTCGGCATTGTCCGCAGCTTGTGGTCGTGCGGTAGCGTTCTCGCTTCCCGCGCCCGGGTTCCCAGGTTCGATTCCCGGCGGGGTGAGGGATTTTCTCTGCCTCGTAATGACTGGGTGTTGTGTGCTGTCCTTAGGTTAGTTAGGTTTAAGTAGTTCTAAGTTCTAGGGGACTGATGACCATAGATGTTAAGTCCCATAGTGCTCAGAACCATTTGAACCATTTTTGAACCACTCGGCATTGTTGCCGAATTTATTCAAGGTGGCGTATCCAAGATGGCAGCCATAGATGTGGCACACATTGCAATAACATTGTGGTGGAAGCTTCAAATTTTGGCGGGAAAGTAGGTCACTTGGGCTACCTCCACTAACCTAACCCCCTCCCTCCACTCCCACTCCCATCCTCTACCCTATCCCCTCCGCTCCCCAAGAAAATGAAGGGAAAATTTTGGCTGGAGAAACATCCCTTGTGCTACCTCCAATAACCTAAGTAACTGGTGGTCAAATTTTGGCGGGAAGTTCAAATTTTGGGGGGAAAATAGGTCACTGGGCATCCCCATTAACCTAAGTCATCCATCGATTCAGGCAAATGCCGGGATGGTGCCTTTGAAAGGGCACAGCCGACTTCCTTCCCCATCCTTCCCTAACCCGATGAGATCGATCGATGACCTCGCAGTTTGGTTTCCTCCCCCTCCCCAAACTAACCAACCTATCTGGTGACAGTTGGGGAATTTCTTCTATGAACTCTCAGTGTAGTCTAACAAGGACGTAGTTAATAGCCCAAATTCAGTGAGTGACGATGTTCGCATTACGTCAAGTGTCTGTGAGAGAGTGGTAACGTCCGTAGTATCTGCGCGTCAGATGTGCTGGAATGCAGAAAGCTGGACTCACGAGCAACGGAAAGGCAACTGCAAAGCAGTGACTAATATCGTTAAGTCTGAATGACGCCCTATAGTATTTCCGAATTTCATGTGAGCGGAGTGGTTAATAATGTTTCGTGTCTCTTAACCATGCTTTTGTGTAGCAATTTGTAACTATGGATACTGAAACCAGTAAGAGATATGGTATGCTGTACTGCGCCACCAGTTTGTAGCAGCACTTAGTTTGACGAAACCCGAGCGCATAAACTCGATCTCCGTCCACATTTGTGTCGAGTAACTCAGACATTTTAAATGGAAAGCTGAGAATTTCTTCCCCAGATCGCTGCGTGCGATGAATCCAGATCTGCACCTGTCGAGCGCTCAACGGGCTAGACACCAATGTGTAAGCCATCTACTTGTTTTCCATCGTAGTTGAAAGCGCATTTAAAGCTGCTGAAGTCTTCTTCCTAGTATAAACTATTAGATTTATTCTGTCACCGAGGGCAAAATGATTGAACGCTAATCCCCTGGAATTCTTTGGAATACAGCAACAAGGAAGTTTGAGACAGCATTCCATGTTAAAAAGCAAAGTATCCCCAATGGAAAATATTTGCATATGTGCAGAGAGCTACTGGGCAGAAACCAATGAAACATATGATTCTAGTTTTAAAGTATGACCTAAGTGACGTTAATTTCCGTCAAACTGAAACTGTTCATCTTCATTTTTGCCATTTGGAATCGTGAGAAGGACATACCAAAAACTTTTCATCGCAATCAACGGAGTAAAATGTATTATCATGTGGAACGTTTGCTATGTAGAATGATTTTATGCAGTACGTTGAACAACCGTAAAATGTGCCCATATGTATAGTCTTGTATTGAATAAATACTGAAGTCTGTAACGTTATGTGTACGTAGGCAAGTTATTCGGCCGCCTAGAATTGTTGGGAAATGAATTTTCTTACGGATGAATACTAGGCGGCGAGGCCAGGACAGAGCCCAGGTACAGAGGCGGGGAGCGTGTGGCAGGAAATGGGTAAACCAAAGGGCGTGTGAACAGCAGTCGCTTGCTTAGCCGGAGGACGGACAGTGCTCCAGAAATGGCAGAACGTAAGACAGCCTGAAACATGCCTGCTTACAGCTCTTAGAAATTTGTAATAAATCACAACTTAATAATAGAGCAAATCTGAAGACATCTGCGATCTAAAAAAATGACGTGTATTTAATGAAACTATATTATCTGCAATAACTTAAAAACTATAAAAGTTTATATTTTATAGTGTATATATATTTTCACAATGACCTTAGAAAATTTCTACATACTCCACGTGATTTCATCAAATGATATCTCAGATGGTAGCATTTCACCATAGCTATCATCCTTGAAAGGTTTGTATCTGTAACTATTTTGTTTATTGGTTTATTATGTTCATATATCTTTTCTATTGAGCAAATGTTTATCAGAACATCGTATCCTCCACAATAACACAGCAACTGAATGCACCATGAATGTCTCATATCTTGTTCTACTTGTGTAGTTATTTAAAGAATATATTAATATTTTTTCCAACAACTTTATTTAAAAATGATTACAATTGATGTTGAAAACGCATTTTAATTTGTTAGCTGACACCACTACCGAAAAGAGAGTGAAGACGTTTCCGCGAAGCAGGCATAAATAATCATTTATACAATATTTAACGATGTTCTGTTGTCATTTAATATGAGCTCACTTGTGCAAGAATGCTACCTTATTTATTTATGAACAAACCATCAGTAAATAATTAATTGTGAATGTACTGAGTGTGACCGAATGTTTATAACGATTTTTTTTTATTTTAGTATTTTCTAATATGTTAGTTTAGTGTGGAAAGTGGACAAGTTGAGCCAAAATCACTTCTGCAGAATTTAAGAGTTATGCATTTTTGGTGGGGATGGCCTTCAGCCATTGAGAATTAGACAGTGGCAGAACACGGCTGGAGTAAAGTGGAGACAGACACTTTTTGAGTGGCGCGCTCAAGCAAAAGAGTGAAAACAGCTGTGTGAAAGACTAAATCAGATAATGAATCGATGACTGACACAAAATTAAAGGTTATAGGCACACGTGGGGGAAATTTCGGAGGAGGTTGGCGTGGTTAACACCAGAGTCGACGCAGTAGAAAATTATTTTGGGGATAAATTGCAAGAGGTACAGGACGAGCTGGGTGGCAATTTTAAGAATTGTGTACTTAGCCAAAAAACTCTTGAGGAAGTGACCAATAAGTCTGTTAAAAATGTGTCATGTAGATGATAGAGTGTGAAAATAGGTAATTAAAAATAGGCAAAAATTTGAATCAGGAATAAATAATGAAGCTCTACATTGGGAACAAGATGTACAGGCAAAATTAAACTCTTTAGAAGGGATTCAGGCTACTACTATGATAGGTGTCCCATGGGATGATCCAGGAACGACAAAGTGTTTTGCAAATGATGCAAAATACCAACCAGTTGATTTTATTGCTGCATACAGAGACGGTTTTGTGCGAGGAATGTCTAAAGAGACAAATTTTAAGTTAGCGAACAGGCATCTTCAGGACAAAGCACAGTCATGGGCGAATTTAAATGTGTGTTTCATTTACCACCTATGAAGTGTCTGAGAGTTGTTTCCTGACCAAATTCTGGAGTGAGGCGAAGCAGACACGACTTCATAATGAGTTCCTGAATGGACGAAGTTTCAAATACGGGCGTGGGTCGATGCGGGATTTTTGTGTGCGTGAACTAGCAGGCTATTTAATTGCAGGATCACAGCTAAAGGTTATTATTTACAGCGAGTTAGATGCTGGATATGAAAGCAAATGTATGCTGCTGGACCCTACGACATTATTGAGCTATTCTTTTTAAATGAAGCTGTGCATAGCACAATTACGTTATGTGCGAGTAACATCAGGTAAATACGAAATTGGTTTGCTCGTGTGGGATGATGATTTGAGAAAATACTCAGCAGAATATGCATCAGGAAATGACGAAAGTGCGCAATAAAGCAAATGCATTCCAAGACTACTTTGCTTCAGATGTTCATGTGACTTTTCTGTTCTGACCTTGGTTGAGACATTGCTTCAAGACGCCGTTGGAAAACTTTTTTGCTGTAACGAAAGTTACCTGCGTGTGCGAGTTAATCAATGACCTAAGTCCAACTCTCTCAGTTTTTAAATATTCGTGGAATATCATACACACATACGGGATAGCTTCCCACCTTCCTGGGCGAAGTCACATTCATCGTAGCAGGCGATGACTTCGAAGTGCAGAAGTCATTCTCGTAAAGAGTCACAAGAGGCTCATAAAATAAGAGTTTACATAACCTTACTATTAACTACACATAATTGGTTGTGCAATTCGTACAGTATATCAGATGTATGTATACATGTGTTAAAACTATTAAAATTTAAAACTGAATGAAAAGTCCAACAGCCCGCAGTATCTGACTATTAACTGGCGAGATAAAGACGTCAGCGTTGTTTTCCAAACAAATAAAAAATTTTACTTTTGGCTCCAGAAGACCTTTTTCTGCAGGGACAAATTGCATGTAACTGTAGAGTAAAAAATGTCTTGAAAGTGGAACAATTTTTCAGTTGTTGTAAAAAATTGAATACTATGCAGCGTGGTAGTTTATACCGTTCTTAAAGGAAATAAATAAAATGGGTACTGTAAGATGCAATCTCATGCTTGAATGTTCGTCTTTGCCAGGTTTTAAACACACAGCGAATGATGTACCAAAGTTTACTCCAGTTACTTATACGTGTAATATCGAAACAGGTGATAAATCTCAGCTCATTCGTCTTGTGAATGAAGTTGGGTTAACAGCAGCAGAGATTAATCTCGTCGCGGGAGCTTCAGAGAAATCTCATTTTAAACGCATTGGTAGTCTTTAATTGTCAGACGTAAATATTTGGCACTGTATTTCTCAGAAAATTGTTTGTGTCCAAAAATGGTGTAATTGCGTCTGCAAAACCGATATTTGATATCTTTATCTTGATGATTAATATGTAAACTGTACCGTTACTGAAAATTTTCGTTATTATTAGTTGCGTCCCACCGATTTTAAATCGCCCGCTGTACTGCTCCTCCGATTTGGTGATGATTGCGAGCTAGAAAGAGGGCGCTGCCTGTCCCTTGAGGAATGGACAGTGGTGCTCTAGTGAAGGCGCAGTTTGTTTCTGGCGGAAGCAGGACCAACTTGACTGGAGCCTTCTATGGTGGACTGGTCACGCTTGTTTTACGACGGTGTGGTTGGCCCAAGGAGTCGCCGTTGGAAACAGTCACCAGTAAGAGCGGGAGTCTGAAGTAAGAAGTGGCAGCAGCCATATCGTATCGCACCAGCTTTGGCGAGTTCTTGAAGAAGGCAGACCTGCCGATTCGGTCGCCTAGTTGACCGATTGTGAGCGGTGAACGGCCGCTACAATACTTTAACTTTTGAAGGGACTCTTACTTCCGCGAGGTCTGAATGTGCTCCAGTGCACATCTTTAACTTTTCTGCTTGCATTACCGAAGCTAAGAGCAGAAAAAATGTGAGATCATGCTCGTTACTCTCGCTTGTTACTGTGTAAATTATACTGAACTCTGAATTATTTTGAGTTTTAGATTATTTCATGTATTGTGTTTGTGAAATGGACATAGTTTTTGATGCTTCTTGGACGACTATTTAACTAGCGGATTCTACTACCAATCTCCTAAACTCCTGCACTTCATAAGTTTATCTTTCTGTGTAAACTATGATTGGTTATTGTAAGATCGCTTTCCATTCTGGAATAAACATTATTCAACAAATCTCTCTGGCGTCTGTGCAGCCAGCAGCAAGGAGAGCATCGGGGCGTTTTTGGCCCACCCACCAGACTTGGGCTTGCATCAACGTGGCTGGCCAACACGTTGGCCGCAGTTATATACTGAAGGCGTCGCAATGGAAGAGTTCGTGAACGGCCACCAAGCAAGACAAACTCTGGGGAGGACAGAACAGTGTAGCTGCGAGCGACATGAAAACAGCAGCAGTATACTGCAGCGGTCAGTGCGGAGCGTAATGTGGATATAGTCGAGCTGGGGTAGCGCACGACGTTTTGTTGTTGGTGTCCAGGAGAAGACGGCAGCTCAGAGTCAATGAGGAGGAACACCGGAGAATTTGATTACGACAAGACAGTGCAGAGCACGAAGTGGCACTGATTTTGCAAGCAGTTGTACTTGTCAGAGTTTGGCTGACTACATTGTACTGTAGTGGTGTGTGCCAGGGTAGGTGAAGTTGGCTTTATTCAGTTTGTTGTATGAAAGACTGTGAGGGATTGAATGGTGCTACAACTATTGTCTAGCGTTTTGCTTGGCAAGGCCATGGTGACACAGAGTGTAACTGTTTAATTGCGAAATTGTAAATATGGTGAGGCCATTCGTCAATGAAAGTGCACTAGTAATACTTAATGTATCTTTTGCTTCTGCATTTTCTATTATTGTATCTTTTACTTACCTGCATTTTCTGTTTTTGTATTTTTTGGCTTATCTGCATGTTCTCGTCATCGATATAGTTGTTGTTGTTCCACGTAGTTGCGTTGCCTGTTGGGCCAGACATTGGTGATAATATAAAGTAGATGATTATAGTGAGTCAGATCCTTGTCCTGGTTTGTTTTAGTTGGCCCTTGTAGCGTTATAATTGGTAGAAAATAGTTTATCCCTTTTTTGGTGCACACTTGTAAAGTTAATCACAGGCAGATACTACCTGTCATATTATTTTGGAGCCCATTTATACACTCCTGGAAATGGAAAAAAGAACACATTGACACCGGTGTGTCAGACCCATCATACTTGCTCCGGACACTGCGAGAGGGCTGTACAAGCAATGATCACACGCACGGCACAGCGGACACACCAGGAACCGCGGTGTTGGCCGTCGAATGGCGCTAGCTGCGCAGCATTTGTGCACCGCTGCCGTCAGTGTCAGCCAGTTTGCCGTGGCATACGGAGCTCCATCGCAGTCTTTAACACTGGTAGCATGCCGCGACAGCGTGGACGTGAACCGTATGTGCAGTTGACAGACTTTGAGCGAGGGCGTTTAGTGGGCATGCGGGAGGCCGGGTGGACGTACCGCCGAATTGCTCAACACGTGGGGCGTGAGGTCTCCACAGTACATCGATGTTGTCGCCAGTGGTCGGCGGAATGTGCACGTGCCCGTCGACCTGGGGCGGACCGCAGCGACGCACGGATGCACGCCAAGACCGTAGGATCCTACGCAGTGCCGTAGGGGACCGCACCGCCACTTCCCAGCAAATTAGGGACACTGTTGCTCCTGGGGTATCGGCGAGGACCATTCGCAACCGTCTCCATGAAGCTGGGCTACGGTCCCGCACACCGTTAGGCCGTCTTCCGCTCACGCCCCAACATCGTGCAGCCCGCCTCCAGTGGTGTCGCGACAGGCGTGAATGGAGGGACGAATGGGGACGTGTCGTCTTCAGCGATGAGAGTCGCTTCTGCCTTGGTGCCAATGATGGTCGTAATGCGTGTTTGGCGCCATGCAGGTGAGTGCCACAATCAGGACCGCATACGACCGAGGCACACAGGGCCAACACCCGGCATCATGGTGTGGGGAGCGATCTCCTACACTGGCCGTACACCACTAGTGATCGTCGAGGGAACACTGAATAGTGCACGGTACATCCAAACCGTCATCGAACCCATCGTTCTACCATTCCTAGACCGGCAAGGGAACTTGCCGTTCCGACAGGACAATGCACGTCCGCATGTATCCCGTGCCACCCAACGTGCTCTAGAAGGTGTAAGTCAACTACCCTGGCCAGCAAGATCTCCGGATCTGTCCCCCATTGAGCATGTTTGGGACTGGATGAAGCGTCGTCTCACGCGGTCTGCACGTCCAGCACGAACGCTGGTCCAACTGAGGCGCCAGGTGGAAATGGCATGGCAAGCCGTTCCACAGGACTACATCCAGCATCTCTACGATCGTCTCCGTGGGAGAATAGCAGCCTGCATTGCTGCGAAAGGTGGATATACACTGTACTAGTGCCGACATTGTGCATGCTCTGTTGCCTGTGTCTATGTGCCTGTGGTTCTGTCAGTGTGATCATGTGATGTATCTGACCCCAGGAATGTGTCAATAAAGTTTCCCCTTCCTGGGACAATGAATTCACGGTGTTCTTATTTCAATTTCCAGGAGTGTATTTTGTGTCGAAGCGAGATTAATTTATTTATATCCTGTATGGAGGTATTTAAGCTTAACTTCAGTTGTATGTTAATTTTCTATCCTGTGTCGATGCAAAATTATTTTTTTATATCCTGTGTAGAGGTATTTAAGCGTAACTTCAGCTGTACACTAATTTTGCGCATTACGAGACAAGATTACTGTATTTCTGTTGCGGTGGCATATTATTTTGGTCTATTGTATTATTAGATTCGTGAAATTTTCTTGAAATTGAGTGCAAAGGCGTCAAATTTTATATGGAAAGCTGAGAATTTCTTCCCCACATGGCTGTGTGCGATGAATCCTGAGCTGCACCTGTCGACCGCTCAGCAGGCTAGACACCAGAGTGTAAGCCATCTACTTGTTTTCCATCTTAGTTTGAAGTGTATTTAAAGTTGCTGAAGTCTTCTTCCTGGTATAAACTATTATAGTTATTCTGTCACCGAGGGCGAAATGATTGAACACAAAATCACAGGAATTCTTTGGAATACAGCAACAAGAAAGTGAATGTTTGAGACAGCATTCCATGTGAAAAAGCTAAGTATCCCCAATGGAAAATTTCAGCATTTGTGCAGAGAGCTACTGGGCAGAAATCAATGAAACATATGATTCTAGTTTTAAATTGTGGCCTATGTGACATTAATTTCCGTCAAACCGAAACTGTTCATCTTCTTTTTTGCCATTTGGAATCGTATGAAGGACATACCAAAAACTTTTCATTGCAGTCAGCGGAGTAAAATATATTATCGTATGGAACGTTTGCTATGTAGAATGATATTATGCAGTAAGTTGGAGAACCGTAAAATGTGCCCGCATGTATAGACTTGTATTTAACAAATACTGAAGTCTGTAACGTTACGCGTATGTAGGCAAGAATTGTTGGGAAATGAATTTTCTTACGGATGAACACTAGGCCAGGGCGGAGCCCAGGTACAAAGGCGGGGAGCAAATGGCAGGAAATGGGCTCTGTGTTGTAATGTATTGTTTCATAAAGGAAATATTAAATATAAGCCCACGGTTGCACAACCATAGTCAAACTCCACTCCGCCCAAACCCTGTGCCACAACAGCTCCCATCATGGACTCAGTCACTCTTTCGAATGTTCTGGGCTGCAGCTAGAAAGTGCTCAGATGCTGCAGACACATGCTGTCTCCACTGTCAGTAACTCTTTTAGCGTTCTCAGTACTTTCCAGATGCTACGACGACTAAAAATCGAGGGGTGATGTAGTTAGCCTGACACAAGGACCTCCTTGTCCTATGCATCTCCTAAGAAGTATGTAGACGTGTTGATGAACACAGGTACGGAAGTGGGCTTGTGCTCCATACTGCATCAGCCACATTACCTGTCCTTTTACTAAAGGCCCACTCTCCTGCAAAAGCGGCAGGGAGAATCCCACATGCGTGATTCTGACAAGGGTTTGTGGCAAAACAGATAGTTCAGGTAGGAGGCCGCGAAGGCTCAAACACTGATGCCAAACCGTCGCTGATGCGATGATCCTATCATTCCCAAGGGTTTTCTGTAGCCCACTTACGACAATTGTGTACGTTTATGACGGCATCTGTACCAGAGGTCGCTTCACTCATGCAGAGTACTGACAACAGAAATTCCATAAAGATGCTGATCTCTTACAACAACCAGTGACGAAACCTTCCCCGAGAAAGACAATATGATAATCCCAGAAGACCTAATATATCATAGGAATTGTATGGCTTTCATGTAGGACACACAGCAACGACCTTTGGCTTAATCAATGCTGATGGGCCATATATCTGGAGCATGTTCTGTAGTTGGTCTCGTTATCGTTTAGAATCTGGTGTTCCAGAGCTGCAGTACCCAACGTCCCTCAGCCGCCCAGCTTGTTCATCTCTCTGAAAGAACCTATGATCATACAAACGCCGAAGAATGGTTGCTAAGGTTTTGCATGTTGACTGATGCTGTCTGCTAACAACCGTTTTCATATGCTTCACTGAAGACATAAACCATCTTCGTTCGCTTCTGGAAAGGTTAACGGACCATTGTGCTTCAGCTTACGTGAAGTTCTGTAAACTAGTCATCCATGTTTGCAAATATGTATTAATTCAATAATCATCAATAATAATGTAACCTGTAACGTAATGTACCATTAGTAACTGCGTTATTGCAGCGCCGGACGTATTTTGATGTGAACTTTGTTCCCTTTGCTGCTTGACAGCGCCGTCAATCGACATGAGATCGCTGGAGATCTTGGCAGGCTCAGTCTTATTGACCACTCTGCTGCCCTTTTCTGTTTCAGTGCGTAAAAAGCAACAGGCGGATAGAGAAAGACAAACGATGATAAAATATTTTATTCATTATAAAGTGCCGATGTGGCACACCTAAAGTGGTGCGATTTGAAGATCGTGTTGTTTGAAACACAAGTAAGTGTATCTTTGTCCATTTCTATATTTTTATGAGATAAAAATCGTTTCAATGCAGGTGACATCTAAGTCCGAACACCAGCGGAGGTAGTAAAATACGATGACGTCTGTTTTTGGCGGCTGGCGAGCGACAAAGTCCTGGCCACACCCCTGGCGCACCCTGGCACTACCTGTCATTGTGTGTTAATCATCGCACAGGCCGCTTCAGTCGCACAACCTGCACGTCAGCTATTATATATTTCCGACAGAGCTGGCACGTCTTATTCCTATTCACCGTTAAGAAAGCTCTGTTTCTTTAATGAAGAATTGTCTCTACCAACGTCGATTGATGGAGCAATGTTAAGTGAATAGTATCTACATAAGAGGACGTGCTGAAAAGTAGTACGTCCGAATATCTTATGCGAACTCCTAAAGCGTTTCAAATAAAACAAACTTCTTTAACATTCTCCATCTTTGTTTTTCATTTCTGCGTATTTACTTCTCAACATAGTCACCATTGGAATAATCTCATTTCTCTTAGCGAGAGACCAGATTGCTGATACCGTCACCGCAGGTTGTTTGACTTCGTTGACATAGCCACAACCTCACCTTTGCTTGAGCCGCTTCGTCACTATCAAAGGGAAGCCCTCGAAGCTATTTTTTTAAGTTCTGGAAACGGATGAAAATCGGATGTGGCCAAATCGGGATTGTATGAAGGATGTTCGATCAGAGAGAACCCAAGCCGCCAGATTGTTGCACATTTAGTAGTGCTCGTGTGCGGTATGGGTTTGTCATGCTGAAGGACAGGGTGCTCCATGAGTGGACAAACTCTTTGAATTCGACACTCGATTACAGCACAGTATTTCTCATGCACCGACGTAGCTACGTTAAACACCGCCATGTTACGTGCTACCATTCGGAGCCGTCTAGTGGCAAAGGTATGCAACTTGCGTCAGCGAAGTGGGGAATTCGATCGAATAATACGCGTGACATGTAGTACAACCTCTTTGTGGACAGAAAAAAAATTCATAGTCATTATGTTTCAGCACACCCTCGCGCCTCTACATTTCCCGCAAGCTTCTATGCGCAGCGCGTTGGACGGTACAACGTATCAATATTATTTATTTTCTAACCCATTCCACTGGTGTAATCGGCGAGGGAAAAATGACTGTCTCTATACCTCTGTACTCCTAGTAATCTATTTTACCTTAAACATCTAAAGCCTATGCCAGATATACGTTGGTGTAGCATAAAGGTCGTGTATACTTCGAATATAGGGTCTCTAAATTTACCCCTCAAGGTTTCTCAAGAATTATGTCGTCTTTGCTCCAAGCATTCCCCTTTAAGTTCCCCGAACATTCCTTCTAGACTTTTGTATGAGCTCTACCGACTTCTTAGGACCCAAGCAATGTGCCCGTGAAATCGTTCGGTGTCTGATGTCATGCCTACTTGATAAGGATTCCGAACACTGGAACAGTATTCTGGAATTGGTCGCACTAGCGTCTTACATGTGATTTCATGTAGAGACGCATTGTTTTTTCCCACAAATTTAGGTCTTCTATTCGCCTTCCCTAATATTTATTTTACGTAATCGTCCCATTTTACACGCTTCTTAGCACTACTCCTAAATACTCGTACAATCTGACGTGCTCTAGGCTTTCTCCACTTTGCTTATAATCAGTTGCTGTGCGGTTGATTCTCTTCATTTCCCTGTGCACTTCTTCCTTACACTTGACAATGGTTAGTTATAGAAACAAAAATTACAATGAAATTGATCAAATTTCTATTAAGCCGAAACCAGAACATTCTTAGAATTACTACTCAGTTATGAAATGTAGCCGCCCATTGACAAAGAGAATGATTTCCGTCAATACAATTATAAAATGTGTGTGGGACTGCACTTTCACATCTGTTCACTCGCTAAGGTTGCTGGTAATGAAAACGTTAATCAGAGCTTATGTTTCTGCGTCTGTTGCTCATCATTTGACCTGTCTGCGTTTAAAGTTGAGTGTTAACACCTGCCTCAATTTTTTTACGTAGATACAGAATCCTCTTGCAAAGATTCCCTATTCTCTCATTATTTGTGAAACATTATGTTGGCTTGTATTATGCAGTACCCGATCTGCTATGGTCTAGGTACTTATTTATAAGATAATCATAGCATAATACTCTTAGCTAGGTAATTAATCATAGAGCATTTGTGGTCGATGTGGTGCACAAAACCGAAAGCAAACAAATGTTATAGAAAGTAAACAACTGCCATCAACGGTAAAGATAGATGTTGCTACAATCAAAGTGAACTGCTTTCATATCATTTGCGTAATACTACTTCGCTCGACCTTTGACATCTCTTTATCCACTTCTGCTGAACTTCTGTCGTACCTATAATTTGGCTTGTGTTACCTCTTTTGAGTTCTGTACGGAATACCTATCCTGAGACTGGCATCTGCGTACTCTCGTGCATATTCTTCGATATGGATCGATAAGTGACTACTTAAAATTTTCGGAGATACTTCGCGTCATCTTTTCGTCTGACAAAGCTTACTTTGATTGTACTAAAACCTACATGATTTGATCTCCATCTCAAACAAAGAGGTAACGTAGACAGGTCTTAGAATTTATGCCGGCCGCGGCGGCCGAGCGGTTTTGGCGCTTCAGTCCGGAACCGGGCGACTGCTATGATCGCAGGGTCGAATCCTGCCTCGGGCATGGATGTGTGTGATGTCCTCAGGTTAGTTAGGTTTAAGTAGTTCTAAGTTCTAGGTGACTGATGACCTCAGATGTTAAGTCCCTTAGCGCTCAGAGCCATTTGAACCATTACAATTTATGTAGGACGCTATAATGGTTCAGAAATGGTATACGAATCTGTATGTATTAAATCGGTACCACGTTAGTCTCATTGTCAGCTAAAACAGAGGGCGGATCTGCTGCTAAATTAGCCGCTTCCGTTTTGACTGAATCAGCGAAACACTCCATCACTCCTGAATTGTAGCAGAATAATTCTAGAAACACTCCATGAAGATGGGGGCGGGGCCTTTTCTTCACATCCAGATCGCTTGCCTCCAAATCCGCTGAACACATCTGGACACTCTCGAGAGCAATGTGCATGTGCAGGTTAATGATATGTTTCTTGATCGCCAGAAGCAATCTGATACAACTCCACGCTGTCAACAAATGCACAGTGTAAGAGCGCACAGAATGTCAGACCAAATTTGTGATTGTACTGAAGAGTTTCTTGAAACCTTTTTTAAATGACACACAAAACTTTTCGCAAAAGAAAGTGTACTAGTATTACACATAGGCCTTAATTTGAGGAAGAAGTTCCTTAGAATGGTTGAAATGGCTCTGAGCACTATGGGACTTAACTTCTGAGGTCATCAGTCCCCTAGAACTTAGAAGTACTTAAACCTAACTAACCTAAGGACATCACACACATCCATGCCCGAGGCAGGATTCGAACCTGCGACCGTAGCGGTCTCGCGGTTCTAGACTGTAGCGCCTAGAACCGCTCGGCCACTCCGGCCGGCGAAGTTCCTTAGAACGTACATTTGGAGCACAACATTGTGTGGTAGTGAAAAATGGACTGTAGGAAAACCGGAACAGAAGAGAACCGAAGGATTTGAGTTTTGGTGTTACAGAGGGGTTCTGCGACAGGTACAGTCAGCCTCCTGGCCATATGGACCATCAGTTTAGGCAACATTTTGTAGCACTCTTCCTGCGTGTTGAATCTCAGAAGTTTATGAAAGGATGCCGGTTTTCAACGATCAAAGACTTTAAGCATGTTGTTGTTCGTCCGTGTAGGATGTACATAGAGTATTGTGATAATAGCCCAAAAGTACAACCGCACTCGGACCTCGGAGTCATCTGTGTTGCATCTCAGGAAACCCGTAAAATTTCTTGTCAGCGTAGTATCATTTTACAGATACTGTCTCTTACTCACCTTCATTTCCCGGATATTTCAGCATTTATTATGTGTGATTTTCTTCTGTTGACCACCGATGGCTGTTGGTCCACTAACCTGTCCAATTTGATTAGTTTACGTTCTCTTTTCCACTCATATCAGTTCTTTCTCACCAGCTGTGCCAATGAGATTCTTGTATCTGTGTCACTGGGTTTTATTCAATAAAATTCGTGTTCTTGAGTATATCCACAACTCTTATATACGCACATTTGTAAACAGGACCATGGTAAAGCTACTCCTGTATGTACAAGACGGGGCTGATGCTTCATCACGGTCAGGAAAGCAAGCTGTAAGTCAGGAGGCCATTTTAGCAAGATTAGACAGCATCAGGGAAGAAGGATAAAGAAATTTAACGTATTGTATACAGGGTGGTCCCGAATTCATGGTACAAACTTGAATGGTAGGTACAGGACATTGTAACAAGGATTTATTGTATAGGAATGTATAGTCGCAGGTGACGCGGTGAGGCGTAAACAGGGGAAAGAGAAATGGAGTGATCGGTTGGTGTCACTGCCGGTAGAGGGCAGTAGATGAACATGATGTATCGCAGTAGGGACAAGCGCCATACACAATTGTGCTGCCGTAGACGATGGGTGACTTTACGTATGCAGAAAAAGCAGACATGCATTACATGTACGGCCGTGCAAATGGTAACGCCAGAGCTGCGTTACGAATGTATCGCGCGGAGTATCCTAATCGACGAATGCCGGATCATAGAATTTTTCAACGGTTACATCGTAAACTTTGTGAAACAGGTACGTTCGACGTCAACAGACATGACGCTGGTCGATTAAGAGCTGTACGCACTCCAAGACTGGAAGAACGCATCTTGAACATAGTGGCTGATAGACCCGAGTCAAGCACAAGAACTGTTGCGCGTGACGTACATGTGAGTCATTAGACTGTATGCAGAGTGTTAAATGAAAATCGCTTACACCCCTTCCATTTTCAAAAAGTACAAGCATTGAATCCGGCAGATTATCCTCTTCGCGTGAACTTCTGCCAGTGGTTGTTGCAGCAATGTGCGTTGCAGCCGGATTTCGTAGGTCATGTGCTATTTACAGATGAAGCGACATTTTCACGCGAGGGTGTCTTTAATGCGCACAATTCCCATGTGTGGGCAACAGATAATCCACATGCAACGCGTCCACATGCGTATCAACAACGTTTCGGTATTAATGTGTGGGCTGGTATTGTGAACGACTTTTTGATTGGGCCATACTTACTACCCACGCGACTCTGTGGCGAAAGCTATCTTATTTTTCTGCAAGAAGTGTTACCAGAACTGCTGCAAGATGTTCCGCTCGCCATTCGTAACCGCATGTGGTTTCAGCACGATGGAGCGCCAGCACACTTCAGCACTGCTGTACGGAATTACCTGAATGCCACGTTTGGTGCTAGATGGATTGGGCGTGGTGGACCAGTCCCTTGGCCACCCCGATCTCCTGATTTCTCTTGCCTCGATTACTTTTTATGGGGACATCTTAAGAGTCTTGTTTATGAGACTCCAGTTGACTCAGATGAGGATCTCGTTGCTCGCATATCTGTAGCTGCTGCAGGTGTGCGTGAAATACCAGGCATCTTTGAACGTGTACGCCAATCGCTGCACCGACGCTGTCAAGCATGTATCGCTCATGGTGGACGCAATTTTGAACACTTACTGTAAACATGACACTTGTCAACAACGATTTCAATAAAATCTTTCGTTTTCCTTTCGGCCGTTATTTCCCCTGTTTACGCCTCACCGCGTCACCTGGGACTATACATTCCTATACAATATATCCTTGTTACAATGTCCTGCACCTACCATTAAAGTTTGTACCATGAATTCGGGACCACCCTGTATACACAGCCGGAACCCTCAAGGACAAGGTCATTTTATTGACAAGTAAGATGATAGTTCATCATTGTAGGAGTATACGATGACAAATTCAAACCAAATGATACACACTTGTCACAGCAAAAGATGCCCAAACAGTCTCATTAATACACAGTGTGCTCCTTCTCACGGCAACGTGGGCATTTACTCTCGCATGTAAGCGATCATAGAGGTGCCGAAGGGCATCCTCTGACGGATTGTCCCAAGCATCTTGTGCCTTTTGCTGCAATTCGGCAATGATTGTTGTAGGCCGTGGCGAACTAGTAAATCCCCGCTTCAATGTGGCCCATTAGTGTTCGTTTGGAAATACATCTTGTGATCTTGCTGGCCAGGGCGGTTGTTGTACACCACGAAGAGCATGTAGTGTCGCAGCATTTGTGTATGTGTACGTGCATTGTCCTGCTGAAAAAGCACATCATCTTCCTGTCGAAGAAATGGCAGCAGCGTTGGGTAACAGCTTGTGCGATGCAGCAGGCACTCGCTACTTTACCTTTTACCATGCAGAAACGCCAAATGTGACCGCTAGTTGCAATTGAAGGTCCCCCCCCCCCCCCCCCCCCCCCACACCAAGAAGCCTGGGATGGGACCTGTGCGTCCCACTCTGGAATAGGCAGCTCACCAGGTCTACGCCATACACGTGTACGTCCATTACAGACGGAACCTGCTATTCTCACTGAAAACAACGGGGCGCTAATCTATACTCCAGCCAACTCTTTCACACCGGAGTAGCCACGCCTGGCGGTGTCGTGGTGTCAGCGGTAGCCAGGCCACATGCGCGCACGGTCTCAATCCTACTGCACGCAGACTTTTCCCAGGTCCCTGATGACACAGAAGGTGCAACATGCGCTCGCATTTCGTCCCTGGGTGATGTTCGGCCGGCGCTGGATGATGTTTGATCGGACACAGCTACCCGCACAGTGCGTCGATCTACACGTACGTCTATACTATACGGACGTCGAGAACTTGCTCTACAGGTGTGGGAATCTTTCACAGACCACTGCTGAAACAAGCGGCACACCACCGGTACATTGTGCCCGACATGAGCAGCAATACGTCTACACACCCATCCAGCTTCCCGCAGGCCCACAGTGCCGTCCCTTCCACGTGGCTGAAACTGTTTAACAAGAGTAAGAATTCGTCGGTGGGCATGGTTGTACCTTAAAATGTAAACATTATTCATCTCTAAATTCTGTACAGTTATTACACGTAGAGTCAAAACGGAGGGTGCACAGACAGGCCTCACCGGCAACACTCAAAGCCATTAAATATCTGGAATATGCTGACGGAGCGATATACACTCGAACGACCACATGAAACTAATCGGAGGAAAGGCAGATGCTAGGCAGATCCATTGGTCGAATTATCAGCTTAAAAAAACCTCGTTCGACCGATACTTCAATCTTGCTTCGCAGTATGTGACCCTTACCCGGTTGGATTGATGTGGCAAATGGAGAAGATCCAAAGAAGAGCAGTACCCTTTTTCACAGGTGTATTTAGTAATCACGAAAACCTCGCGAACATGCTCACCCAACTCTGTGGCAAACACTACAAGAGAGGCGTGCATCGTAGTGATGTTTACTGCGAACGTCTGATAGCGTAGGTCCCTAGAAGAGCCAACCAGTATCCTGCTATCTAATACAGCTATCTCGCGGAAAGCCTGTGAAGATGAAATCAGAGAGATTCGAGCTCACGTGAGGACTTACCTAGCAATCGTTCTTCCCGCGCACCATTCACAACTAGAACTGGTAAAGGGGAAGTGACAGTGGTACACTAACTAGACTCCGCCCCCTCATAAGACGGTTTGTGGAGTATAGAGACCTCGATCCCATTCCGACTACTCGTGATTTGTGAGCTGCGGCATAGTGTTCATGGATCAGGGTGGTTCTCCAAATCTTTCAATGACTCGTGAAGCTCATAGCATGACGCAGCACGAACGTCATGGGGGCGAAATGGGGTGCTGAATGCTATTAGGCTGGTGTATCTAACGCCGTTACTCGTGAGAGTAATAACTAGCTCACTAGTAAATCATGTGTAACTCAGATTTAGAAATAAGTACATCTTTGCAGAGGAGTAAACAATCACTTTTTACTAAGGGTTGCCAATCAGAAGTATAAAAAAAGTTTTGTGAAGTCACAGGGGAGATGCACTGCAGTTTTATGGAGACATAGGAGAGATGTGCTGCTAAAGACTCATAAGGAGGATGTATGTCACAAGAAAAGTGTAACTATAAGGGCACAGCAAAACGTTTTCGTTTGAGGGCGTTGCTGCAGCGTTTATGCTACGCAGCACGACTCCGATGTGGGTGTGGAAGCAGCTATATGTAGGCAACGGTCTAGAGTGGCATTCGTCTCTTTCTGACTTGTGCGCGGTAAATGCGGAAACGTGAATTATGGCGACATTATCACCAGATGCTGTTATTCTTCCCTTGGTTGCCGAATGACAAACACCGGCGGGAATCCATTGGAGAATGATGAATGTGTAGGGGGCAGCATGTCTATAAAAAACCACCAAGTGAAATGGAGCGACAAGGGGTGTTGCTGCTTCATGATAACGTATGTGCCCATATGGCAAATGTCGTAACGCTGAAGTTACGCCAACACATGTGGTGGACTCACCAGTATCTGCCCTATAGTCCTTATCTTCTCTCTGCAACTCTCTCGCCTTCGGTCCCATAAAAAAAGGCCTTGAACGGTCGACGATTTCTTTCTGACGAGGATGCTCTGCAGGCAGTTACGGACTTCTTGATGCAGCAGGACACGGTGTTTTACCAAACGGGCATCTTCAACCTGTTGCATCAGTGGAATGATTGCCTCAATGCTCAAGGCGATTTTGCCTGATTGGAATACCGATTCTGGACTGTACGACCTTCGAACGCAAACTTTTTGATTGCCCTTTATAATAAACTCTACTGAGACAGTATGTTACTGACAAACAGTGGCAAAAATGTGTGACAAAATGGGGATTTACACACGCACGCAGTGTTTTTACGAATCTAATCGACGAACGAAGTGATCCCAAGAACAGAGTAGCAAGCGGATGTTGTCCAGATTGAAATGGGAGGGGGAAAGAAGATGAATACTCTCATGAAATGTTACCCCATTATAACTTTATTTAGAATCAAGTACCTTTTTTATGAATCTTGAAGTTTTCAGTTTGTACTCGTACATTAGCTGTGTTCAAAACAATAGTTGGGTAAATAAACATGTTTTCGAGCAGTAATTTCATCGTATTATTGATGTAGGCTGGTATTCTAGTTCGATCAGGAAGCGTACTGCGGTAACTACTACAGAACTCGAATATGGCACCGAAAAATGCAACTTGTATTCCGAAGTACAAAGGCAGGAATATTTTTAACGTCCCACTGACGTCATCCAAAGTAGTTGGAATCGGAGCTCTAGCACGGTTTATTGTTAGACAGATACTGGAGAAGAGGGGTGTGGGGGGACTGTCCGTGATCTTGTTGGAGGACTCATCCCAGCATTCGTATGATATGAATGATGGGAGCCACGGAAAACTTACTTTAGATCGACGGTTGTCAAGCGATAAATTGATACAGGCGAGTTTTTGCAGCTTTATTAGCCTTATGTTTAATATGAGACACACAGATTTTCTAATACCAGGTAAAAAAGAAAAAAGTGGTTATGCAGAAATTTTATTCTGGTTTTATAAAACGAGAGTTACAAAACTGTCGATGCTTCTTTTCCACCATTGAAAACATATACTTGCTGGATGGAAGCACAATGCATTGATATTTTTGTAATAAGTGTCACAGAAATTTGACAGTTTTTTTTATTAGTAAGAGGAATATAAGACTTTCTTCTTAAGATTGCATTATTTTTTCTTGTGGAAGGAAGATGAATTCCGTTGTCACAGTCAAAGGCTGAAACCCACTTTTATACCAATGGATTTCCTGATACGTAGTGGGAGGTCAGCCTTGTTTTGATTAAGAGTACTGAAACATGTTTCTCTATTTAAAATAAAAAATAAAAGTTCCTTGTGGCCTCTTAAACAACAAACAATTAAATTCACTGACAACGAGAAAGTGTTTCTCCGATATGAATAAAAATCTTCCTTCGTTTTCCTTTTTCACGTGTTTTCTGATGCTGAACGTCCGAGAACAATCCAACAGGACAAAAGTCTGTTTTTGGATGACAACACTGGAGACTATAACAGCAGCAGTGACAAAATTCTGTCTTGCTCCTTTGGCATCGAGCTGTCAGCATCGTGTCAGCAGTACGTAGTGAGTGATCTCAATGAACGGTTATAGAAGTTTTTGTACTGATGATGTTTTGCTTTGTGGGCTGCTCAGCTGCGCGGTCCTCAGCGCCCGTACAAAGTCCCAATTTTCACAGTCCAATTTTTACACAGTCCAATCTAGCCACTTTCACGAAAGATGATGATGGTGATGAAATGATGAGGACAACACAGACAGCCAGTCCCCGGGCAGAGAAAAATCCCCAACACCCCGTTATCCAGAGGCAGCAACGCTAGTCACTAGACCGCGAGCTGCGGACAAAGTTCTTGTACTGGTGGGGGGTGTCGAGTCCTCTACTCCAAGACACCGATACAAATCACAGCGAAGTCCGTTGTGCATGGTGTGTTGTCTCCTAGGATTGCACCCTCTCCTTCCCGGGTGACCCTCGCCGGTGCCCTTGTTGACAGGTTGTTTTTTAGTTACCAGCGCAGCCACCGGGCGCTGTCACCTGTAGTTGCAGTCGCAGGTGTCCCTCATGTTGCCGCGCACCCAGTCGAGGTAGCGGGACACCCTCGTGTACACGCCCGGGTAGCCAGGCCGTCCGCAGCCCAAGCCCCACGATACCACGCCTGCAACACAATCACTCTCACAGCAAACAGTTTCACTTCACATAGTTATAGTCATGTTACATGGATCATGTTCTCAATGTCTTACTAATTATCAAATAATTTGGGATATTCAGGGTGTCCCAGATGTTGCAACTAACTTCTAGTGGAGGTGGGGCACATCTTAAGGATTGAGAATTGCACAGCAACCCATGGCCACAAATGTCAAGGGTAAGTGGCAACAAAGGTCGAAGATCGGAAAGGAAAGAACAGAGTGATTCACTGGAAACATTTATTGGATATAATGAGTACTCATGGTGTACATGTACGACATGAATATAGCTCTAACGTTACAACAGGTGCTCGGAGTTTGCCCCATCAGACGCCATGAATGCCAGACACCGATGAAGCTTGACTGCCAGACACGCTAGAACACACCGACAGTTCTTCCATTGTAGTTGCTGCACAAACGCTTCTTGAGACGAGATCCATATCAGACTCCGCAGGATCGCGATACAGGAGGGATTTCAGGGCTCTGCACACAAAAAAATTCTAGGTTCAATAAATCCGGTGAGCGTATGGACCAGGTGACCTTTCCAAAACGCCCAATCCACCGATGCGGGAATGACCTGTTCCCATGTCTAGAAACAGCCAGTCCAAAATAAGCAGGCGCTCTATCATGTTGGAGCCACGTGCTGCGCCTCAGATTTTCTGGAACATCTTCAGACTGCCGAGAAGAATCTGCTTCAGAGAGATCTGATAAATCGCGATGGTCAATCGGGATAGTAAAAATTACGGCCGATCTAAGTAGCTGGCGACCAAACCCGACCACACTTAACTGTGAAGTGAAGTGACGTTGTACCGCTCGGTGTCGCACACCACGGGGGTTTTCTGGTCGTCGAAAATGCTCGTTGTGATGATTGATTACGCCATGTCTAGTGAATGTTGCCTTATCAGTGAACAACACATGTTGTTGTTGTTGTGGTCTTCAGTTCTGAGACTGGTTTGATGCAGCTCTCCATGCTACTCTATCCTGTGCAAGCTTCTTCATCTCCCAGTACCTACTGCAGCCTACATCCTTCTGAATCTCCTTAGTGTATTCATCTCTTGGTCTCCCTCTACGATTTTTACCCTCCACTCTGCCCTCCAACACTAAACTGGTAATCCCTTGATGCCTCAGAACATGTCCTACCAACCGATCCCTTCTTCTTGTCAAGTTGTGCCACAAACTCCTCTTCTCCCCAATTCTATTCAATATCTCCTCATTAGTTACGTGATCTACCCATCTAATCTTCAGCATTCTTCTGTAGCACCACATTTCGAAAGTTTCTATTCTCTTCTTGTCCAAACTATTTAACGTCTATGTTTCACTTCCATACATGGCTACACTCCATAGAAATACTTTCAGAAACAACTTCCTGACACTTAAATCTATATTCGATGTTAAATTTCTCTTCTTCAGAAAGGCTTTCCTTGCCATTGCCAGTGTACATTTTATATCCTCTCTACTTCGACACGGATCTGTTATTTTGCTCCCCAAAAAGCAAAACTCCTTTACTACTTTAAGTGTCTCATTTCCTAATCTAATTCCCTCAGCATCACCCGACTTAATTCGACTACATTCCATTATCCTCGTTTTGCTTTCGTTGATGTTCATCTTATATCCTCCTTTCAAGACACTATCCATTCCGTTCAACTGCTCTTCCAGTCCTTTGCTGTCTCTGACAGAATTACAATGTCATCGGCAAACCTTAAAGTTTTTATTTATTCTCCATGGATTTTAATACCTACTCCAAATTTTTCTTTTGTTTCCTTTACTGCTTGCTCAATATACAGATTGAATAACATCGGGGAGAGGCTACAAGCCTGTCTCACTCCCTTCCCAACCACTGCTTCCCTTTCATGTCCCTCGACTCATATAACTACCATCTGGTTTCTGTACAAATTGTAAATAGCTTTTCGCTCCCTGTATTTTACCTCTGCCACCTTCAGAATTTGAAAGAGAGTATTCCAGTCAACATTGTCAAAAGCTTTCTCTAAGTCTACAAATGCTAGCAACGTAGGTTTGCCTTTCCTTAATCTAGCTTCTAAGATAAGTCATAGGGTCAGCATTGTCTCACGTGTTCCAATATTTCTGCGGAATCCAAACTGATCTTCCCTCGAGGTCGGCTTCTACTACTTTTTCCATTCGTCTGTAAATAATTCGTGTTAGTATTTTGCAGCTGTGACTTATTAAACTGATAGTTCGGTAATTTTCACATCTGTCAACACCGGCTTTCTTTAGGATTGGAATTATTATGTTCTTCTTGAAGTCTGAGGAAATTTAGCCTGTCTCATACATCTTGCTCACCAGATGGTAGAGTTTTGTTAGGCCTGTCTCTCCCAAGGCTGTCAGTAGTTCTAATGAAATGTTGTTTACTCCCTGGGCCTTGTTTCGACTTAGGTCTTTCAGTGCTCTGTCAAACTCTTCACACAGTATAGTATCTCCCATTTCATCTTCGTCTACCTCCCCTTCTATTTCCATAGTATTGTCCTCAAGAACATCGCTCCTCTCGTTGTGATGATTGATTACGCCATGTCTAGTGAATGTTGCCTTATCAGTGAACAACACATAACTTGGGAAATACACAACTCGGCCAGTTAGTTGCAGAAACCGCTGTGCGAAACGCACACGTGCAGGATGGTCATCACGATGTAAACACTATACCCTTTGGAGATGAAAGGCTTGTAAGGATTCGGCGACGAAAACGCACTGCACACTGCAGCGAGACATTTAAAATCTGAGATAATGGCACGTATCTTGGTGTTTGGACTGGGCACCACGGCATCCAACACACTTTCTTCCTTAACGACCGAACGCGCTGATCGCGGTGTGCTCTCACGATCCCTGCCACTTCCTAATGACCTATAATCACACAAATTTCGATGCAGACTGGCAAACAAACCTTGGTGCAGTTGATGTCTGCCTGGGAAACGTTGTCGATTAATACGTCAAACGACTTGCCCATTGAACTCAGCTAATGCATACAAAAGTGTATATATGCAAGCTCATCGTCTGTGTACCGAAATCCTCACGTTCCCGTCCAGTAGTCTCGTGTACAGCACCCCCTAGCGGCGTACGACGACGTTTGCAGCCATAGGTCGCTATACAGTTCTCAAACCTTATGTTGTGCACTGCCTCACATATAAGGTGCCTATCCGTCCCGTTTTTTTCGGGACAGTCCCGATTTTTGTGTGTCTGTCCCGAATTTTTTCGAAGGTAATTCGGGACACCTGTTTGTCCCGAAATTAACAATCATGACCCAATTTGATCCGAATTAGACATTAATTTCACCTCTATCGGTCGTCAGATATTTTGATTATAAAACTGGTGTAAAAGTAAGATTATTATAATTAAAATCGTAGCCTAGGGAAACATCTACTATTGTGAGTGGCTTTTTAACAGACTGCCTCAGAAAAAAACAGCGTAGAAGAAAAAGTTGTAGGACTGTGTGCTGATAACACTAATTGCAATTTTGGAGGTGCTGAAAGAAAAGGTCAGAATAATGTCTTTACTAAACTACAAATGGATCTCGATCATAGACTGATAGGGGTTGGTTGTGCTGCTCATATACTGCATAATACTGTTCGAGCAGCTACTGATATTTTGCCTGTAGATACAGAAATGGTAGTTTCCAAAATATTTCTGTATTTCAAATCATACACTGTGAGACTTGAAATTCTGAAGGACTTTTGCAGCTTTGTTGAAACAGATTTTGCAATGATTTTGGGTTATGCTCAAACAAGATGGTTAGCACTGTTGCCTGCTGTTGAGCGAGTCATAAAAATGTTTAAACCACTAAAATCATACTTCCAATCTGAAAATAAGTGTCCATTGTTACTTCAAAACTTCTTTCAATACTCTTTGTCTGAAATATGGCTATACTTTGTTCACAGTCAGGCTTCATCATTTCATGAAGCAGTTAAAAAAGTTGAAGGACAGACAGTCGCTATATTTGAAGTGGCTGATTGTATTAGTAATTTGAAAACTACATTGCCGTCCAAAATTGAAGACCAGTTCCTTCCCTCAAGAGTTAAAGCAATTTTTGAAACTCTTGAAACAGAGGTAGGTCTGCTTCCAGGAGAGGTAAAGAGTTTTCATAGTGCTGTATTATTTTTCTATGAAACTGCTCTATCCTACTTAAAAAAGCGGACTGAAAAAAGTTTCCAGAACTTAGACTGCTACAACTGGGTTACCTTGAATCAAATACCTGTATGGGATGACATTGAAAAAACTTCTTCTCTAGTTAGCGAAACTGTGCAATATGTTCAGTTTGCAGAAAATGTAATGTATGATGAGTATGTCAGTGTCAAACAGTTTGTAACCACTGAGAAAATCATTGAATGGACTGCTAACAACACTGTTCCAGGCCAAAGATGGGTTGAGATGATTTCTGGGCTCTGAGCACTATGGGACTCAACTGCTGTGGTCATCAGTCCCCTAGAACTTAGAAATACTTAAACCTAACCAACCTAAGGACATCACACACATCCATGCCCGAGGCAGGATTCGAACCTGCGACCGTAGCAGCAGCGCGGCTCCGGACTGGAGCGCCTAGAACCGCACGGCCACCGCGGCCGGCTTGAGATGATTTCTCAATTCAGCCAGAATCATGTGCCATTCTCAAATGTACTCAAGCTAGTGGAGTTTCTTTTCTGCCTTCCTGGTACTAATGCTGCTACTGAAAGGGTATTTTCCCACATAAACAATATATGGACAAGTGACAAAACACAGTTGGCTGAAGAAACCATGAAAGCAATGTTAGGAAGTAGAATAAATTATGATGAAACTTGTGTCGAGTTTTTTCATGTGTTGTTGAAAAATACAGACTTGATAAAGAAAATTCACAGCACTGATAAATAAAGTTGCCCTGATCACACTCATTCATCTTAGAAGGTATTAATAAAATGTAAATGTGCTTTTCTTTGTAACAAATTTAATTGATATTTTGTATTTATTACATTTAATTGAAACCTTCTCATATAATAAATAAATAAATAAAAATAGCCTATTTTGCAAAATTTTTAATGTGTCCCGGATTTGGGCCTAGGAAATATGTTAATGTCCCGAATTTGAGTGTAGAAAATATGGTCAGCTTATCACATAGCAGTGTCGCAGCATTTGTGGGACACCCTGTGTATCGCCTTTTTCTAACGTAATTACGTAATAAGTCTTAGAGCAGATGCGTTCCGTTTTATGTTAAGCATGTGCAGTGGTCACTTTAACAATGCGGTTTTTCTTACAAATCTCTTTGGTGAGATCGTAAACTATTCTCATGTTTTAAA
The DNA here is from genome assembly GCF_023864345.2 of Schistocerca serialis cubense. Taxonomy (NCBI): domain Eukaryota; kingdom Metazoa; phylum Arthropoda; class Insecta; order Orthoptera; family Acrididae; genus Schistocerca; species Schistocerca serialis. Next base: position 625,637,942 of record NC_064642.1, on the reverse strand, counting down.
TTACTATTATCAAACAGTTTTCATGAAACTAACTGTAGCAAAACGTGTCATTAGGCGTAATTTGTTTTCTTTCCGAATATATTAAAAAAATCATCCCCGAAACACAACTTACTAACCCAGTTCGATAAATAAGATGTTCTACGAAACGTATTTTCACAGTTTCCATGATAACTGAAGCCCAGAACGATCTCGTTATGGAAGAGTAAGCCGTAGAATGCCCTACGAAGATACAACACCACCTATAGCTGTATTCTTGGGCTGCGAAAGGCGAGTGTGGTGATCATGTTCCAAGCACCTTTCATGCACTCTGCCTGTGGCTTACCAGTGTAGGCTTTGCCCCATTGCCAAGGTTTTCAGTAGACTCTAGCTTTCCGCAAATCCGGATAATCCTTTATGAGAGTCTTTTATACAAATGTTTACTAGCAAAATAAGGCCAGAGGGGACTCCTAACGGCAACACTTAATTTGGTTGAAAATGGTTCAAATGGCTCTGAGCACTATGGGACTTAACATCGATGGTCATCAGTCCCCTAGAACTTAGAACTACTTAAACCTAACTAACCTAAGGACATCACACAACACCCAGCCATCACGAGGCAGAGAAAATCCCTGACCCCGCCGCACTTAATTTGTTCAAAATGTTCAGCAGTATAGAAGAATCAGTGACATGAAATGGTAGCATTACAAATTGATAGGTGGAAACATCAGTGACACGAAAGTTTGGGTCAGGGATGGTCAGAAGCATATTGGTCAATGCATCTGTTCGCAATAAGCAGGGAATCAGGGCTCAAGCCGCTGTCTAACACAAATGTTCAATAGTCACTACAAGTTTCTTTCAATACGAGCATGAGTGCTTCAGAATACTGAAAAGGGGATTCGTATAAAGTTGAAGACGCTGTAGTAGACCACTCTCGGTACACTCTCATCATCTTTAATGACTACTAGCTGCTCGCTGAGAAGTGTGCCATGTTCCTGTATTATGGTTCAGTTGAATCTACTTGCCACAGAGATAGGAAAAGAGTCTTCCTGCAGGAAGAAACAATATCTGTTTGGCTATAACCGATGCTGATGCCGGATCCCAGACTGACTGCTTAGCTGATGGAAGGGACGATAGCTTGAGACAGAGGTTGCTACAGCTAAATTTATAGCACACAATGAAAGATAAATAAATAGAATTAAAACAAAGTGCAACTATGGAACGTGTCCTCCCTAAACAAATCTCGCAAATGTCTTGTTATAGAATCATATTTTCAGTAATTTTACGTTCTCCTCTGCAAAAATCCTCTCTCGCCAAATTTCGCAAGGTTAAGTATCCGTACTCGTAAAGAAAATGTAATTGTTGTTCATCTTGAGTTCTATTCATTTTTATAAACCCTGCAACGCATCTAAGTAACACTGTGATGTTTCTCCTTGGGTTAACAAACGTTAAATATGTTTCAATACTAAACGTTAAATATGTTTCAATACTAACTATAAATTTCGCACCCGCTAAGGAACTGCAGTTGTCTTGCCTGTATCAGCTACGGTAGATATTTACCCTCTCAAAATATGCTTTGTCACTTACCAACTATTTCATGACGATCGTCAGCTCTGGTCACTAGCAGCGGACCTCCACTGTCCCCCTGTCAACAGAAGTAAACATGTTCAGTGCACACTTCACAGTTATTTTAGCATACGCTGCAATTGGAGAACAATGTAAAATGTAATCTCTTATCAAAGAATAAGACACCAGTCCACTCACAACAGTATATGAGACCTGAGTTTGAGAATTCAGTAAGGTGTGAATCCCCTCGAGCTACAATTATGTCATGCGTGGTTTGAAAAGGTCTCTGAATATGTTCTTTGCAATACATTTCCACGAAGTTTCTGTACGAGTTCACTAACGATCAACACACGTTTTTGGAGAACCGTGCCAAACAACATGCCAACCACTTGAGTTTCACGCATGTACAGTTGTGGACAAAACGAGCGAGACCTCTTGCCTTTTCGTTATGCTGATCCGCACAGCTATGAAGTCTACTAAACAGCATAACAGGCAAGGCGACGAAGTGCTACCAACATACTATGCACAGGCGTGAAATTGAGAAACTATCCGAACTTTGTCAGACTGTTTTTAATCATGTCTAACTAAGACTATATTAATGCTGATTAGTGTGTTAACACAACACGTAAATATAAGATATAAATGAAAGAAGAAACTCTAATTAGTATGAACTGTACTAATAAAAATAAATTCAGCTTATCTAGATAACATAACTGTTTTAGTAAGACAAATTACCCGAGATCGTTACGAATTAGCAAAATATTATGTGCATTCGGCCGCGAAACGGTCTGTGTCAACGTTCAGACCAATCATACTGGATTACCGTTGCGTAAATTTTCCTTACATAAACAGCCGTATCTTTAGATGGCATTCACATAGAAACTCACTTTTTTACACCACCAAGGGACCGTATACCGCAGGAAGTGCGATACATTTCCGTTTATAATGTCTACCAGTACTCGAGGTAAACGGGTTTCAAGGGTTGGGTAGACACATAGACGGTCAAGAAAGTGAAACTAGTAGGGTTCCATTTTTACCTATTTAGGTGACTAAATCCTAACAACGAAAATAGCTACGACAGTTACTGAAGATGAGGGCCGCATAAATAAAACCCCCTACTCTTTATTCGAAATGTTCTAGTTGAAGTCGATACATCAACATATTAATCGTAGCTACGCTTTCGATCCAAATCACGTTTACAGGAAAGCAAATACAATCCATTTGCCTATACACGTGGTAATTCAGATCCTAGTATTAATGCCACCGCGTTTTAGAAGTGTGATCATTCCCATTGCTTAAGAAACACTTCGGCTAATGAACGTTTCCTGGCTGTGGCGAGTCTAATGGAGAATTCAAAACATTGTAGAATACGTTTGGCAGCTATGTCGCCGTTTATTTCCTGGGGTAGTGCAGAATTATCCTACTAAATTTACTCGCTAATAGCAGTATTTGGTATTTCGATAAACATCCCGAATGACTGTCACATGAGCGGTGACATAATGGTAGAAAATTCATGTTTTTGAGTCCAGGAAGCTCTGTGCAACAGAAACTGCAGATCATTTTGCCATTTTCATTGCGAAATTGCCGGCTTATTCATGTCTGGGGTAATAATAGAGGTTTTTTTGCCTGGGCTGTCTGTTAGCATAGTGAAAAGTGTTTGCTACTGCGAGGGATGTCTGATTTGTTTTCGGTTCTAATCTCGATGGAGGCAGATAGACTATCAATAAAGCAATTTTAAGAACTTCTCGCGCTACCTTCATTCTGTACTGGCGCCCTGTGGATATCAATATGAAAATTTTGTAGAATTTCATACTTGTTACTGCCTACTTTTCCGTTTCTGTCACTAATTGAATTGATTTTCAAATGAATTTCGCTAAGAATATTCACGCATTGCTAAATTTGCACAGTTTCATGGTAGGTCAGCAACGGTAATCCAGTATGACTGGTCTGAACATTGATACAGACCGTTTCGCGGTCGAATGTGCATAATATTTTGCAAATTCGTATCGATCTGGGGTACTTTGTCTTACTAAAACTATTGTGTTATCTCGATAAGCTGAATTTATTTTTATTAGTACAGTTCATACTAATTAGCTTTTCTTCTTTCATTTATATCTTATAATCACGTGTTGTATTTAACACACTAATCAGCATTAATATAGTCTTAGACATGATTGAAAACAGCCTGGCAAAGTTCGGATAGTTTTTCAATTTCACACCAGTGCATAGTATGTTGTTAGCACTTCGTCGCCTTGCCTGTTATACTGTGTAGCAGACTCTAAAGCTGTGCAGATCAGCATAATGAAAAAGCGAGGGGTCTCGCTCGTTTTGTCCACGACTGTACTCTCAGCGTCAGAGACAACCCGGGATAACGTGCAGGCCTGTAAGGCAGTTCTTGAAGTTTTCCATATTTTTCTCTATAAGGGACCGCACAATGGCATGCTGGAGAAAATCATTAGGAGAAGTATAGCTCCAAAATAATATGACGTACCAGGCGCTATTCAGATAGTCCTCAATACGTATATGTCGAGATGAAGTTCTGTACCATTATAGTACGCCAAACCATCACACTTGTCATTCATCTTTCTTTTTGTCCATTATTGTTTTTCGTTGGCTGGCAGAGGTATGACACGGCGCATTTCAGTCAGAACCATTTTTATTAATATAAATAGTTTAAAACAGTAGAAGAGGTAATGAAATTCCATGGCTTTCAAAATTAATTAACTGTTTAGTGCATACTGATGAAACTTAACTTAAAACTGAAGAAGCACTTTGCTGCACTAAAGCTGGAATGATATGCAATGTGAGGGGGCAGTTTGCGAGAGAACAAATTGGGTGATTCTGGTAGTGTAAGGTGCACGGTGTGCATGGAGCAGCACAGCTTGCATTTGGGAATGGATGTGGTATGTGGGGCGGGGTGGGGGGATATTGGTTGGGAAACATGGGATCTGGGATAGGTATAACTACGATGGACGACAGGCTTGGATATGAGTAGATGAGGGCAGGAACAGAAGAGGGAGCACATTTGGGGCTTCGATCTGGTCAGTAGGGTAAATACCAGGACAGATTTCATTGTCAGCGTGTGTCTGTTAAAATTGCATAGGGAGAGGGTAAGGAAATGTGTAGATGTAGGTTTGGTGGCAAGTACCACTATAGGCGTGACTGTATTCGAATATTCGAAATTAAAAGGGAAGAAATGGGGTTTTGGAGTGGAGTATGCGGGATGCACAGCATAAAACAGGTGTTCAGTGTTTGTGTGAAGGGGAAGAGGAAAGTGATGAGTTGGTAAAAGATTCGTACAGATATGAGTAATGTGTGCGGAAAACAAGCGGGTCGCTTGGCGCTCAAGGATTTGAAGAGTGGTGAAGACGATATACAGGCTACAGAAGCGTACCACAGAATGGGACAGATCAAGGATTTGTAAGAATGGGGGATGGGGGAGGGATGCAGTCTTAATCTTCGGAATTTTGATCAGTTGTGCCTTTTCGTTGGATAGTTAGTAGGTGGGGTTTCCATGTTAATGTACAGTCGTGAATTAGACAGAGTACTTTACTATGTGCGGCGGTCATATGTGATTAGGAAGATGTCATGGAGACAAAAACTGCATTTGGTTTACCTGTAATTATTACCAGGGTTTTGGTCAGGTTTATGTTAAGCAGCAACTAGAGAGAGGAGAGATGAGTGAGGTGGAGCTGAAGGGATCCTTAGAATTGCCGGCGGAGAGGATAGACCTCTAGGAAAGCGCTGTTTCGGCATACTAGAGGATTCAGACAGGAGGAAATGGCTTGAGCACGTGAGTAATGTAAATGACATAGAAATGGAAAAATATTCAGTTCAGTGCGCTGCTCACGAACGTAGGCTTCAGCCAGCACGGTTGCACCTGACAAGCGCGAAATAACTGTAGAAAAAGTTCAAACGGAACTTGTCCAAACATAATACTTTCAGATATCGATCTTTCTACCCAGTCCATCTCCCTCCCCCCCCCCTCCCCCCCTCTCTCTCTCTCTCTCTTACGGTAACGTTGCAATAACTGATATCGGTGAAGTATAGGAACTAGCGTTTCTTTCAACGTTTTCACTCCGCTTAACGGTTCTTTATTAAATGAACGTTGCACAACACTGACTTTTGCACTCATTGAAGGGACAGCTGATTCTATATGTGCGACATTTCTCTGCAGTCTCAATCGGTTGTTGGTTTACACTGCTGCACTTATAGCCAGAGTTTGGATTTATTCGACAATTCTGAGTGTTGAAATTTTCACATACCTAAGTGCACAAATGAGTAATGTGTTACTGTGAAAGATTCTTAACCACTGGGAAGATCTTCCGTATAAGATAAAAGGAGCGCACGTAAGGTAAGCAGTGCGACATGTTTCCCCAAACTCTTCTTAGCATGTTCGTGTCTCCTGTCTTTGAGGGCAAGAATAATAGTATTGTACTTTATATATCCATGTCAGAAATAAAGAAAGTATTATAAATTTATCTTGATGGTGGACAACGTGTAGGGGCCTTGAGGAGGTCAGTTGGATGTTCAGTAGAGCGTCGAAGCAAAGGAAATCACAGAATTTTATGAACTGCAAATTTAGTGATCGTCATTGTCATTAAATTTTGACAAAATTTATTAATATTGTAAAATGTATTACTTATCATAGAGACATACGCTGTTTGAGAAAAGTCTATCCAAACAGTTTATTTCTAGGAGAACAGAGTGTACAGTTTTTGGGACTACCGATTGACCACAACCTTAACTGGAAAAAATACACCTGCAAATAAAGCGTTGTAGTTCTGCTACATCTACATATTTCCCTCCAGTAACGAGTTACGTAATCATATTGGGATAACGCGTTCAGAGTGCAGAATAGCGTTGTACGGTATATAACAGCAATGTGCAACAGATACCACCAGAAAACATGATATTATGACAACTTTTCTCTCTGTGTCATGGGTGCAAAATATTAACATTAATTATGTACGAGAGGTCTAAAGGAATGTTAGAAGCACGTGTGGAGAAAAATCGCTTTGGGTTCAAGACAAACGTAGGAACGTATAAAACAATACTTACTCTACAATGTATTTTAGAAGATTTTTGAATAAAACAAAACCGCATTTATCACATTTATTGACTCAGGAAAATCTTTTGGCAATGTTGATTGAAATGCATTCTTTAAATTTCTAAAATTGCCAGGGATACGATGATGGGTGCGAAAAGCTACAAGCAACCTATATATAAACCCGTCTGGTGCCGTAAGAGTCGGACACTAAAGGGCGGCAATAAATAAGAAGGGAGTTAAGCATGATTGTAACCTATCACAAATGTTATTCACTGTGTACATAGATCAAGCAGCAACTAGCAGAAAGAAAGGGGACAATTAAGGTTCATGGAGAATAAAAACAATTTCTCGGTGGCATTGTGAAACTGGAGAGAAATTCCACCTTATGCAAAACTCTGTTTAATTAGATTTGTTTCATTCAAACCTATTTCAGCACTTTCCGTTGCTTCTTAATATTTTTGAAATATTAATTAGATTAGGAAGTTAATTAGATTAGGAAACGAGACATTAAAAGTAGTAAATGAATTTTGCTATTTGGGCAGCAAAAGAACTGATATTGAAGAGAATGAATATAAGCTATTTGAGAAAAGGTGAACTTCTTAGTCGCTTATAAACAACCTTGATTGTGGATTACCGGTTTACGGTGATCTCCAGATCACGATAAAAGTTTATTACATGTCTCCTATACTAGTTGTAATAACCTTTTATCGAGATCTAAAGATGATAACTGATGTGTCGACAGAAGTGCCGACACAGTGTTATTTTGAGGGGGCCGATATTCACGCTATAAGCTCACGCAGAATATCGGGAAGTCTGAAACAGGACGCTCAATTAATGCTATAAAGAAAAGTACGTTGCTTTTGTAATACTTAACTTTAATCCATCCTTGTTGTATACATCGTTCTTGTTGAGACATGCTTTAGACGATAATTATCAATTGCTATGTAAGGCTAATGGCGCCTTGCTAGGTCGTAGCCATGGACTTAGCTGAAGGCTATTCTAACTATCTGCTCGGCTAATGAGCGATGCTTCGTCAGTGTAGTCGCTAGCAATGTCGTCCGTACAACTGGGGCGAGTGCTAGTCCGTATCTCGAGACCTGCCTTGTGGTGGCGCTCGGTCTGCGATCACACAGTGGCGACACGCGGGTCCGACATGTACTAATGGACCGCGGCCGATTTAAAGCTACCACCTAGCAAGTGTGGTGTCTGGTGGTGACACCACAGTAACCATGCTTATCGAAACCAGCAATCGGCATTAAATGTTGTTTACAACAGATCTTGGCTAAGAAATTCACCTTCTCTCAAATAATTATTACAGATCGCACCTTAACACTCAAGGTGGGTTAACTAATAAACTCCAGAATGTTGACAGCGTGAAAAGCGATTCTGAAAAAAGATAAATTTGTTAACATCAAATATAAATACAATGTTATTCGTAGGTTTCCCCAGGGTTTCAGAAGACGACTGCCAGAAAGTAAAACATACAGAAAATGAACACATACCATTCGAGCGAGCATCTCTCGAAGTTTTCAACTCACATTACTCAATCTGGCTTGAAAAATGGCTGCAGACTGGCTGAACCTTGAGCAAAGAGAGCTCATTCTGAATTACAACTGGAAGACTGAGAACGTAAGTGAAGTGCAAAGTCAATTCAGAATGATGTTTCAGCGAGATGCACCAACACGATTGACAATTACTCGTCTGCATCACAAGTTTGGCGACGGAGGAACTGTCCAGGATACCAACAACAACAATTCAGGAAGGCTACGATCATTCAAAAGAAAGAGAGAAGTCATCGAAAAGTTCCAGCAATCTCCTAGAAGGTCTGCGCAGCAAGTAGCTTGTGAACCGAAGATCCAAAAGAAGCGCGTTCAACGGAAAAGTGTTATTCCTAGATTACTCCACGCTGAAATATAAGCGTCTACTTTGACAAATATCTACCAGACAGATAGATAGAACGACGGTGCTGTTCCGAGTACCCTCTGCACTCACCAGATTTGGCCCCCACTGATTTTTTTTCTCTAGGGGCACGTGAAGTACAATGTTGGATTCATTTGGTCAGTGTTATCAGCTATGTCTGGACCACGGTGGCCAACAATTTGAACATATTCGATAAATGGATGGTTTCTACATTTGTTCGCAATATTCTAGATGTTGAAACTTCCCCGTATCTTATTAAATATTAATGTTACAATCATAAATAGGGTGTATACTTTTTGGGACACGCTGTGTTACATAGAAGGGAAATATGGATGATAAACAGTAGAGGCAAGAGGTCAGAACAGAAGCTTATGAAGTGTGATACTGTAGAGCAGTGCTGAAAATTAGATGGGTAGATCAGATAACTAAAGAAGAGGTACTGTTTAGCATCGGGGAGAAACGAAATTTTGGCGCCACATTCTAAGTCATCAATGATGAGTTAATTTGGGAACTGAGGGAAGTATGAAGGACAAAATTTGTAGAGGCAGAAAAGAGCTTGACCACAGATGTAGGTTGCAGTACTTATGCAGAGACAGAGAGATTTGGTGAGTTGCTCGGAACATGCCATTCAGAGCGAAGACCACGATAAGAACGATCTTTCTTTCTTTCTTTTGCTTGTGCCTTTTTTCCCGCAATGACGCAGGGTCGGTATGGGTAATCGGAATTGGCAAGCTTAATTTAAGGGGTGGCCGGATGCCCTTCCTGCTGCCACTCCGTACCCCCCCCCCCCCCCCGGGACAGAATTAGGTACCCCAAGTGTCTGTGTCCAGTGTAATCCATGGAAGAGTGGAAATGTGTTCAGATGTCTACAAGCCGTATAACTGAGGCAGAACGTGGGGACCAGCCCGGTATTCACCTAGTGGGACGTGGAAAACCGCCTAAAAACCACATCCAGGTTGGCTGGCGCACCGGCCACAGTCGTTAAGACGCCGGGGGATTCGATCCGGGGCCGGCGCACCTACCCGAGTCCAGGAAGCAGCGCATTAGCGCTCTCGGCTAACCTGACGGGTCACCACGATAAGGACGATGCGGTGTAGTAAAAGTGTTGTGGGTAGTGTACGTGGCAGGAGACTTGTGGTGGTAGTGTTGTGGGTATTGTATCTGGCAGGAGACTTGTGGCAGAAGTGTTGTGGATAGTGTACCTGGCAGGAGACTTGTGGCAGAAGAGTTGAGGGTAGTTTACCTGGCAGGAGTCCTTGGAGCCCTGGCCGGCACAGAGCATGTTGTCGGTGATCCTGCCGGCCGAGTAGCGCGAGGCGCGGCACTGCTGCAGGCTGAGGATGGGCACCTGCGCCTCCTGCACCACCGACGCCAGCGCGCCGTCCTCTGCGGTCCGCCCCCAGCCCACCACTGTGCCCGTCCGGCCCGCCGGGTCGCCGCCGCCTGTAGACACGTGTCAGTGGCTGCACGAGATGTGTTTCGCACCGGGAAGATGTGTTTCTCACCTTTCTCGTCCCGTATACAGGGCATAAGCTATAGGAAAAGCGGGTAATATACAAAATGTACACGAACTCAAGAGGGAACAATAAGACAGGGAGACTAAAGCCCGTTCCACACGCAACGATCTGTCTGCGTCGACATCGGCGCAGATGTTTGTTCATGCAAAATATCGCTGCAAATGTGGTGTGTTCACACGACACAAACCCCAATCTAATACTCGCCTGCCATCTATCGGTGTAGAAAAGAAATGTCAGTGGCAAGCGACTATGCTCCCCGTAAACGTCAAAAATTTAATTCAGTTATTTTGAAATATAGAAATGGAGGAAGTACTGTTGTGGTCTGTGTTCGCAACTTGTGTTGCAAAAAACATTCAGACCAACCGCAGGAAATAGAGAAAGCGGTCAAAATGGTGTAGACAATGGCTGCTAAAGCGGAAGCAGTTTACTCACGTAAATTTACTGCGAGAGTTGCAGGGCGAACCTGTTTTATTTTACATTACCTCGTGTTCCATTTCCTCGCACATTGACACTCCAATTTCATCTTCAGTTGTACTCCTGCTTGGTTTTGGGGTTTCTTGATCACTAAGAAAGCCAAGCAGATCAAAATACCATAACGTTGGCTGCTATACACCTGATCTTCTAGATTTCTGAACTTTGGATAACTCTTTTCGGTAAACAGTTCGCTGACAGACTCATTTTACTTGACTTGCCTTCATGAACTCATCCTTCAGGACAGCGTAAAGAACTTCACATGTGTTGGGTATCATTTCACTCAACGCTTGTTTCGATATTGCAGTCGAAAATTCCAAATCCTTGTAGCTCCTTCATGTAGCTAGGAATCTTAATGTTACCGCCAGCCGTTCATGAGGAGAAACTGCTCTTCTCATACAGGTATTTTTTCTCATAAAACGAGGGGTTACAAGCTTTAAGAGATAATTATATGTTTCGACATCCATCCGCAAATAATTTCGCCAGTTCGCAACGAAATTATTTTTTTATTACCGTTTCCCTGTTTTCCGAGAGGTCAACTGCCCGCAATTTTTCAATTAGAGCATTGTATGCTGCTGTCTTTTTGTCTCGGTCACTATATTCTTTACTTTTAATCTTCCACAAACATGGGTGGTTTCTATATATTTCAATGAATTCACTTACAAACTCTCGAGAACACTGACGAGTATCAGCCAAATTTATTGTCCTGTGCGCACAAATACATTTTAAGTAAAATAACCATCACGATCTACACTACTTTTTCACAAATTTTATATAGCATACAAGATCTCTTTTTCCCAAAAATGTTACTAAAAATATTCAATCTAGATCACTTTTCAGATGCTGAATCACTGTGAACGAGTGCTAGGTGTATCATTATGACCCTAAGACAAAGAAGCAAAACAGGCAGTGGTAACATGTGGATTCATGACCAACCATTCACCACCCAACCATCATCGGGCAGGTTGATACTGAGTTGTTTGTGGGACTGCCGTGGTTGATGCCAACAGATTATGCCCATAAGGGGCACACTACCTCAGGAGCATACTACTGAAATATCCAATGAGGCCATCAAGGTGATACAATGTGGACAGCTATCCAAAGGAGGTATTTTCGCCTCATGACAGTGCCCCAGCTCATTCTGCACAAGGCACAGTTACTCATACTGTTTCTATGAACCTTCCTGCTTTGGCTGACACCCTGTTTCCCCTGACATGCCATCCAGTAACTACCTGTCCATTCTTCGTGTTATGTGGCAACTTGTCCCCAAAATTGTCTCGAAACATATTTCATGATATTATACAGGGTGAATTCGTCCGCCGTGTACAAACTCTTGGGGTTGATCGATGAGAGGATACGGGACAAAATGTTCAAATGTGTGTGAAATCTTACGGGACTTAACTGCTAAGGTCATCAGCCCCTAAGGTTACACACTACTTAACCTAAATTATCCTAAGGACAAACACACACACCCATGCCCGAAGGAGGACTCGAACCTCCGCCTGGGATACGGAACAAAAAAGGTCTAAGAACGTATGTCTGGAATTGCATGGTTTCCATGCTAGAGACCATTTATTCAATTATACTTTGCTACAGAGACTGCGGTATAATACGGGCAGTACCACGCAGCCACACTTACAGTATGTGTGTTTTCCTTCTAGAGAGTGGTACTGTTCCTCACCCTCTCCTGTCATAGTAATTGGTGATGTTTGTCCGATTCACTTCTCTTGCTGATTCAACTTGTATTGGATGTGCTAGAGCGTTGTACACAGTGGTTCCGTATTCGAATCGAGAGCTTGCCGACATGATGTTTACGTACGGAAAGGCTAGTGGCGGTAAGGTTGTATCAGGATATCTATCGCCGCCGACAACAAAAAAATGGTTCAAATGGCTCTGAGCACTATGGGACTCAACTGCTGAGGTCATTAGTCCCCTAGAACTTAGAACTAGTTAAACCTAACTAACCTAAGGACATCACAAACATCCATGCCCGAGGCAGGATTCGAACCTGCGACCGTAGCGGTCTTGCGGTTCCAGACTGCAGCGCCTTTAACCGCACGGCCACTTCGGCCGGCCCGCCGACAACAACCACCGCATTCAATGTTCGCAATGTGGTTTCGCCTTTTATTTGGGACAGGTTCTTTCAAAGAAGCAGAAAATCTTGAAGAATATAACCGAAATGTTCGGACATCAGACTTGGAGGAAAATGTGATTAACACTTTGAAAGGTGACCGCTGTGTCAGTACCAGGCAGTTGGCTCAGCAGAACAGGCTAAGCCAGACGACATGTGGAACATTCTCCATGACAATCGTTACCATCCTTATCACTTACAGCGTGTGCAGGGGTTACTAGCGACAGACTTTCCACATCGGGAGCGTTTTGTCACTGGCTTCTTCACCAGGCAACCACGATTCCGGGATTTGTGTCGTCCATCCTATTCACAGATGAGGCCACCATTACGTGGAGTAGTATCTTCAACTTTCATAAGTTATCTGTGGGATAGTATGCAGAACCCACACGGTATGGTGACAGCAAATCATCAGCTTCGGTGCAGGTGGAATATGTGGGCCGGGATAATTGGCGACAGTATTTTGGGACCAGTCTTCCTTCTAAGCCGTCTAACAGACCGGAAGTATCAGCGTTTCTTGCGGGTTACTGTCTCCCCTGCTGGAAGAAGTGCCATTGATGATTCGAAGGTTTATATGGCTGCTACATGATGGCGGTGCAGCCCACCTCGCCACGTCCGGACGCCTCTCAATCATGTCTTCCCTGACCGATTTATTGCACGAGAGGGTCCATTTGCATGACCTGCTCGTTCACAGAATCTCAATTCGTGTGATTTCTGATTATGGGGCCATCTCAAAAGTATCGTGTATGCAGAGCCCATTTCAGATGTGGAGACGAGCAGCGTATTCATGCCTCACCGATGTGAATGTGTGACACAGAACATGCTATGGCGCGTACAAGCATGCGATGAGGCGCATGAAAAACATTATCAGCACATACTGTAACTGTAGCTGCGTGATAAGCGCCTATTAGACCGCAGTGTCTGTAACAATGTATGATTGAATAAATAGTCTCTAGCATGGAAAACACGCATTTCCGGACATAGGTTCGTTGGACTTTTTTTTTTGTTCCGTATACTCTGATTGATCAGTCCTTAGAGTTTGTACACGGTGGAAAAAATCACCTGAATCTAGTCGACCCTTCGTGCTGCATCGTAACTGCAGACAGTATTCAGCGCCACCAGTGATTGCCCAGCTGATTGCTTCTTCTCTACCTTTATGTTATTATGGCGATGATCTTGTTATTTTTTTGTAGAGTTGAAAGCTTCCATGTTGGCTGGGCCGACATAGAAGTTTACGTAAAAGGACCAGGAGAAGCCATAACCGTATTCAGGGCTGAGTCTGGCTTCAGCACATGTTGTCGAAAGCGGAATTCGCTTTGCCTACTCCCGCACTCCGTGTGGTAAAGAGGACAGCTGTCTGCCAAAAAATAGTATTGTTCAGGACACAGGGAAGAATACTTTTAGAAAAAATAAAACTCTGAGCCAGGTGCAGCCTTCCAGAGATGGAACAGCGTGAGAACCGCCGTTTGCCTCAGCAGGCGTGCCACGGAAGAACCTTGGTTTCAAAGTTTTGTGACATGGTTTCTTATTGGTGCATAGTGTTTATTTCTGTAGCGTGCACGCTTTCTCATGCATGTCTAGGTGAAAGCCTTTCTGTTATCAGTTTTAGAATGGTATCAAGGAGTGGGGAATATTTTCTGGCTTCCTCCTCACGCTGGTTACTTACAGCAAAATCCGCAGGAGTAGGAGTTTCTTCTGCCTTTTTACAAAATTATTACTGAAGAAATTCACAGTGCTTACTGATATTGGCCGGCGAGGTTCCTGCTCTGGGAGAAACTGCTAAATTTCAAAGCGTTAAGATAGAGAATCACTTGCTGCTGGGGGACTGAAGGGGAAGACTTGCTGATGGGAGACTGATGAGACGAATCTTGCAGCCGTATAGAAGGATGTCTCTTTTAGTACTCAGTATAGAGGCTGAGCTGGACTCGGAATCCCTAGCCATCGCTGCTGCTGACTTCCACATTCATGCTGTATGTGTGTCAAATGTTTTTTATTCCAGTTTTTGATCACAATATAGAGTCCTTCGACGATGACCGGTTTCAGTCTGTAATGACCATCTTCAGATCTACAATATAAAAATATACAACTGCTGGGCAGTCTATCTATCAAAACAACCCAGTATTTTATATCACAATATACTCTCATACAAACTGGGAATGTACAGATAAAATAAAGTAAAGCGAACCTGTTCTACACCATGTCCTAATGTGATAAAGCTGCAATGGCGTAGTAAAAACATATAAATACACTCAGCAAAGCATCGTCACACAGAACCGTATGTGTGTAGTAAGAATAGGTCGGCATTGCAGGCGCCTATTCGGTAGCGACACAATGATACTTAACACCCATCAGGAGCTAATTGCGCAATTTTAACGTTTTGCACACAGCTGGTTGCTTCCATCATGCATTTTGACGATCTTCCTAGCTTTCATACTTATTTTTCCGAGCTATTCTTTCTGCAAATTATTCTCATAATTGTGCTTTTATCATGCTTACACACCTTTTCCAGGGTTATATTTCACAATTAGTAGCCTTTTTCTGTTTATTAAATGTTCATTTGCTTATCTCAATGGGTAATTAATATGTTGACGCTTTTCCGTAATAAACCTGATATTTACAACGACCACTCTTTTCTGTTATAGATAGATGTTACCTCTTCCCATTAATATATCCATGTGTGACGTGGTACCCATACTTTCATGCTTGATTGGGTCATTCAATGAGGTGTTTCTGTTGTGCGACGTTGTCATTTCCACAAAATTCCCGTGTTGTTCTGGGGAGTTTCCCTTCACTGTAGGTGGTCGCCATATGTCGCACTATAGCATCTTACGTGTGCATTTGACTGTTCAACTGACATTCCACACTCATACAATACAAAAAAACACTGTCAGGCATTTTCAGAATGACGATGTGTTGATTTTCGAGACTGAACGTTGCTGAACATCGAAAATGCAGACTGCTATGTCCGAGATAGCTGCCAGGTCATTCAACATCGGGAAAGTGTCGTATCGAACGGCGAATATACAGTTCACGAATAATGTCATCATCAGTTTTGAGCTTGATTTGTTCCCAAGGATATAATTTAAACTTTATGACTATTCTTATAAGCAGCGTTAGTGCAGTAAACAGGAAACAAGTGCAGTACTAAAAACTGCGTACCATTTGAAGTGTAGAAAAACATTACAAATTTCATCAATATGTATGAGTAATGTTAAGTATGTAACCACTGGCCAGGAAATGTAGTTCGAATAGTTAAACGTATGTGAACAAAATGTAGCTAGGGAAGGCCTCTATAATTTTATTAAAATATATTTCTCAAGACACTTTTCTTATTCTGAGTTACTTTCCAGCTCACCTCAAAAGGAGTCCCAGCACTTAGAATTTCTTACAAGTTGAGAATACACAGACTGGCCCGAGCACAAATGACATTGCTCTTGTACAGTGCATATGACAACAGTGTGGAATATTTGTAATTTAATGCTTATATCTGTGTTTGAAATGATGCTAAAGCTGGTGCATGCAAGCATAACATTATTCCTAAATTTCGCATGTTTAGTAAATGAGAGCATTTGCATTAAAGATTATATTAATGGAACCAATGTTTGAATCTGATTGTAAACTCAAATCCGTCCCTGCAAACATAGCATAATTTTCATATTTCATCTTGAGTTCTAATTAAGACCTTTTGTGTTAAAGAAAAGATTAAAATTACATAAAAAATCAGTCAATACCTTCAGAAACGGTCAGTATGTACACTAATGCCACGAGGTTAACAAAATATAGATACAATTTTAGGAACTGCTTTTGACATAAACTATCGAATCGAATGTGGTATTATAAAGTTCCTGCGCATGACCAGTAGAAATACCTTAGTACAGGATATTTAGGGTTTTAATATCTCCTCCCGACAGTCACCTGAAATGATCTAGGGACACCACAAAAAGCCTAAATCAAAACTCCCAGCTGTGAACTTTAACGACATTCTTCCAGAACGCGAGTGCACTGTCGTAATTAAATGCAGCCATTGCAAAGCAGGACATCTGTGCGCGATTAGGAAATGTTCTGCAAAAAATGAGTACAGTTTGCGTATTTCGTTTTCGATATGACTTCATGTCAGTGTCACCAGCGTGAAATTTTGTGATGCATTTGGGAACGCAAGGTTCTAGAACTGTTCCACCTTCATTTATCATTGCTTTTGCAGTTGTATATTTTCACTTTTTTATCTTGTATCTTTTTGATTTTTATTTAGTTTACTAACATACGGGGATAGTACTATACAGTACTGGAGTCTGGAGTATTTCCTAACTACTGGAACACGCTGGTTTCAGGTAAGGCTTTTTAGTCGTAAATATTTCGATATATTGAACAGAATTCTCCATTTCCTCCTAATACTTCAAACTGAGATTACCTGCTGAAAAAGTAATAAAGTAACTACTGATTTGAGAATCGAATTAGTAAATTAAATAATGAATTTAAATCGTTTTTCTCTATGGTCTCGTGTCATATTTCTGAAAAATCGTATCGTCTTAATAGAACGTTGGAAGATTGACTCATGCCAATGATTCTCGACTCTGCAAAAATTAGTTAAACAACGATCTTAAACAAACATGTAAGCCACTTTCGAAATAAAATGAAATGAGTGGTTGGCATTGATGGCCGGGAGTCCCTAGCCGGGGAAGGTTTCCGCCGCGTTAGAAGTCTTTTCAGTTGACGCCAAATTGGGTGACTGGCATGTCGATGATGATGAAATGATAATGAGGACAACCCAACACCCAGTCCCCTAGCGGAGAAAATCTCCGACGCGGCCGGAAATCGAACCTGGGTATGCCGCATGGCAGTCTCACGCACTAACCACTCAGCTAAGGAGGCGGACTAGCCTATCCTGACAAAATGAAGTATCTCGACTGTCTCTTTATTTCACATTTACTATCACATTCCTAATATTAGTTATGAGGAATATTTTGAAGCCAATCTCGTTAGAATACCAAAAGTTGAGAACTAGTGACAAAATGTTAGGGCAACTTTGAATGGTACAAGAATGCGTTCACCAAAGCGAACGTCACAAACAGCCGAGGGTCAAATGTCGTCGGCGGCCCATTCAGAAGTGAGAGCTAGTCCTCCGCATAATGTCGCGCAGCCTCTAGGTTTCCTACTTTCACATGTTTTCCTGTTTATTGCGCTTCAACCGCCTCTGAACGGAGACAGAAAGGTACTTATGTCCATCACTCAGAAACATTTTCTCCCAAGGGTTCTCTGAGTGGTAAGTACGCTGCAGTTGTCACTTTCTTCAGCCAGTTTATTTCGAGTTTCACCCAGATTTTTCAGGTTTTCATTTGTGAAATGTTGACTACAGCAGAGGAAGCTCTTAATATGGTGCCATGAAAATGAGATTCAAGAGAAAGGAAATGCGAAACTGCTACAAGTTTACGAAATGTCAGCACATAAGTGACTCTGTAAGTATGTCGCATAAAAAATACACTCCTGGAAATTGAAATAAGAACACCGTGAATTCATTGTCCCAGGAAGGGGAAACTTTATTGACACTTTCCTGGGGTCAGATACATCACACGATCACACTGACAGAACCACAGGCACATAGACACAGGCAACAGAGCATGCACAATGTCGGCACTAGTACAGTGTATATCCACCTTTCGCAGCAATGCAGGCTGCTATTCTCCCATGGAGACGATCGTAGAGATGCTGGATGTAGTCCTGTGGAACGGCTTGCCATGCCATTTCCACCTGGCGCCTCAGTTGGACCAGCGTTCGTGCTGGACGTGCAGACCGCGTGAGACGACGCTTCATCCAGTCCCAAACATGCTCAATGGGGGACAGATCCGGAGATCTTGCTGGCCAGGGTAGTTGACTTACACCGTCTAGAGCACGTTGGGTGGCACGGGATACATGCGGACGTGCATTGTCCTGTTGGAACAGCAAGTTCCCTTGCCGGTCTAGGAATGGTAGAACGATGGGTTCGATGACGGTTTGGATGTACCGGGCACTATTCAGTGTCCCCTCGACGATCACCAGTGGTGTACGGCCAGTGTAGGAGATCGCTCCCCACACCATGATGCCGGGTGTTGGCCCTGTGTGCCTCGGTCGTATGCAGTCCTGATTGTGGCGCTCACCAGCACGGCGCCAAACACGCATACGAACATCATTGGCACCAAGGCAGAAGCGACTCTCATCGCTGAAGACGACACGTCTCCATTCGTCCCTCCATTCACGCCTGTCGCTACACCACTGGAGGCGGGCTGCACGATGTTGGAGCGTGAGCGGAAGACGGCCTAACGGTGTGCGGGACCGTAGCCCAGCTTCATGGAGACGGTTGCGAATGGTCCTCGCCGATACCCCAGGAGCAACAGTGTCCCTAATTTGCTGGGAAGTGGCGGTGCGGTCCCCTACGGCACTGCGTAGGATCCTACGGTCTTGGCGTGCATCCGTGCGTCGCTGCGGTCCGGTCCCAGGTCGACGGGCACGTGCACATTCCGCCGACCACTGGCGACAACATCGATGTACTGTGGAGACCTCACGCCCCACGTGTTGAGCAATTCGGCGGTACGTCCACCCGGCCTCCCGCATGCCCACTATACGCCCTCGCTCAAAGTCCGTCAACTGCACATACGGTTCACGTCCACGCTGTCGCGGCATGCTACCAGTGTTAAAGACTGCGATGGAGCTCCGTATGCCACGGCAAACTGGCTGACACTGACGGCGGCGGTGCACAAATGCTGCGCAGCTAGCGCCATTCGACGGCCAACACCGCGGTTCCTGGTGTGTCCGCTGTGCCGTGCGTGTGATCATTGCTTGTACAGCCCTCTCGCAGTGACCGGAGCAAGTATGGTGGGTCTGACACACCGGTGTCAATGTGTTCTTTTTTCCATTTCCAGGAGTGTATTTTCCACGCATTTGGCAAAAATGGTTCAAATGGCTCTGAGCACTGTGGGACTTAACTTCTGAGGTCATCAGTCCCCTAGAACTTAGAACTACTTAAACCTAACTAACCTAAGGACATCACACAGATCCATGCCCGAGGCAGGATTCGAACCTGCGACCGTAGCGGTCGCGCGGTTCCAGACTGTAGCGCCTAGAACCGCTCGGCCACCGCGGCTGGCCGCATTTGGCATCTAAAGTGATATATGTCACATACAGAAGGAAACGAAAAAAAGCGCCTAAGAATTGTTTAAAAGACAAAACACGTATCAGAGCGAGACCTATACGTCTGGATTTGAGGAACTTGGAACTTTACACAGATGTTTACTCAGTAAGTTAAAAAAAGGACACCAGACAAAAATTGGTCACCTTCAGTTGACAACAGTTTTTTACCGTGCAATAGCGCCTCTAAACTTCAAACGGCGACAGTTAGGAAAGGAGCGATTCCGTAAGATACTCCTATCTCCGACCGAACAGGCCTTGAAGGTACCTCCCGCCCCCCGTGTCATCCTCACCCCATAGGCGTCACTGGATGCTAATATGCACACTGCTCTCCAGGCCATTGTCAGTTTTCGTAACCGGAGTCGCTACTTCTCAGTCTGGTAGCTCCTCAATTGGCCTCACGAGGGCTGAGTGCACCCCACTTGCCAACAGTAGTCGGCAAACCCGACTGGTCACGCATCCAAGTGCTAGCCAAGCGGTACAGCGCTTAACTTCGTTTACGTTATGGGAACCGGTATTACCACTACAGCAAGGCCATTGGCTATAAGATTCTTCAGGGATGCCATATCTACCTGAAGACGCTCACTGATGATGAGATCCCCTGGAGCTATGAAACTGTGGGAATGTTGATTGCAACGTGTCACTCACTGTCCCAAAGACTATCCGACATTTCCTGTGAAACTGAGATCAGGCGATCTAGTAGGCCAATCGATGTGCGATAGGGTGCCTGAGAGTCCGTCAAGATAGTAACACATCATACGAGAAGAGGCAAAACAGTGATTCGTCGTAACACGCTGCACGCCTGTAATCACCTACTGTCCAGTATCTGTGTATTTTCGCCCGTTGAAGAGTGCGACTCTGTGTGCCGCTGTGAGCTCTGGCATTTTTCGAGGTAAACTTCAAACGTCAGTAACATGCTGATCCCTTCGTAATTGTCACTCGGAAAGTGGCTGAGGTGGGAACGCATTCTCCGACGGCAGCAGTTCCTGTAGGCGTTCAAACAGGTTGTCAGTGATTAGGCGTGACCCCCTCTCTGATTCACATTGGTTCGGATGTCTGACGATCACTGTTCTTACGTCGTGCTACATGGCTGCGAGTGGTACACCATTCGTTACAGACAAATTTCACAGTAAATGTTGATACACGAGTAAGTAGGGCAATTAAACTGCCAGTGCGGTCATGGGCACGTCCAGATACTCCCTTTGTCCATTCTTTTTCACGTCTCCACGTGAAACTGATTTATGAATTGTCATGCTGATAGGACCATAGTCTCCGAACTGTTCCACTTCTTTCGGCAGCACAGAACACTATAAAATGCGTTCATATCCCTACACATTTAGAGTTTTCTTAAACGAAGTATTGGGACCAGAATACAACTACGAGAAACAGCCATATACTGTAGCATCCGGCAAACCCAAATCTTTCCATCGGATTGGCACATGGTACAGCGTGATTGATCTCTCTAAATCCCTCATTTCGAGACATCCACTGTTCAGTAGGGTCGCTTTTTACATCACATCAAACGGCGTGTAGCATTGCCTACAGAGGTATGTGTGGCTCATGAGGAGCTGATTGACCATTTTAACGACCTACGTAAAGTGATTCTGCTAGCTGGACTGCTGGTAGCATTTGGAATTCACCAATGACTCGTTCCACTGATTTCATGCGAATTTTTACAAACACTCTCCACAGTTCTAGATCATCCCTGTTCGTCAGTATATGCCTAGTCTTGGTTTAGCCGTGCTTATTTCTTCGCGTTTCCACTTCATAATCACAACAGCATTACGCTGGTTGAAATGTTCCTGATGCATTTGTTACTCAGGTGAAAATCAATGACTAGTCCACGCTCGAAGTCATTAAACTCTCCTGACTAACCCCTTCTGCCGTTACTGATTCCCTACTGACAGCACAATATTCCTGGCTTCCTTTAGTACTGCCAGGTTCGCCTCACGTGATATCTAATGTCCAGTTCAGTGCTACATACGAATTTTCCCGTACTTTGATCAAATAGTGTACACACTTCACTCCCATGACTTACGTAAGCAATGAATGGCCATGTGAACCAAACAGCGAGGTCATCGCTCACATCGAATAAGGGAAGGATGGGGAGGAAATCGGCCGTGCCCTTTCAAAGGAACCGTCCCAGCATTTGCCTTAAGCGATTTAGGGAAATCACAGAAAAACTAAATCGGGATGGCCGATCGCGCGTTTGAACCGTCGTTTGAGCCCGAATGCCAGTCCAGTGTGCTAACCACTGCGCCACCTCGCTCGGTGAACGCTTGTTACCAGTTCTCCGTTCAAAAGCGACCAGTTTATCCTTTTAAGAGAGTTACTAATATTTCGTTCTGTAATCTTAGCTGGATACGATCAAACAATTCAGAGGTAGCCATTTTCTGCTGTTGAGTTTTGAATTCGTAGTTGACTCTGAGGTTTAAGGCTATTACCCGTCTCAGGTTGCATGAATTATGAGTGTAAACAATTGCTTGTACCTTCTCTGCGCCGAATCTCACCTTTGGGCGGCAGACAGACGGGCCGGATGCGCTTGCTGAAGTCGACGGGTTTGCGCAGGCGCAGCAACGCGATGTCGTGGTTGTATGTGTTGAGGTCGAAGTTGCGGTGTCGGATCACCGAGGAGACCGCGCGCATAATGGCCGGCGTGTCCGTCGTCGACGTCTGGTCGTGGTCACCCAGGAAGATCCGGATCTTCGAGCGCTTCAGTCTGCAGAATATGTGACACCAACAAATAAATCTCTGTAACCACGTCCTAGCAAACATTCATTACGTGACTGTCATCAAGAACAAGGTTTTACGAATTTTGAAACAAAAATTAAACATGAGTAACTAGTCTTGACAGTAAATATTTCTATCTTACTGAATATTCTATGATACTGTCGGAAAATAACTAAATTCTAATCTTTCGTGCACAAAGCACATATTTTTGTTTTAATGTTTGGTTTCGGCCGCACTGGCCCATCCTCATATTTACATGTAGAGAGGATGATACTCATTACTGGAATCTGCTGTTGGGCGTCCTCAAAACTGAGTTAAATTATAAAACAAGATCACTGTTTCTCCTGGTGACACATTGCCCCTTTCTGTTAACTACTTTGTATTTTCTTTCGCACAAGCACGAGCGCGATTAACCCTAGCAACTTTTATCGAACAGCTTTGGTGCAAACATAATTTGCTGGCACTGTTATGTAGCAGACTACATTATTAAGCTTTAACGTCTTTTGCACGTTGACAATGGCCAAGACTTCGTTCGTGACGTTGGTTTGAAACAACAAATCTAAACACATGTTCCTCTCACGAAAGAAGGAAACCAAAGAAAACAGTTTGCAAGCTCCTAGAGAACACATTCGACGAATGTGTGAAAACACTTTGTGTGTGTGTGTGTGTGTGTGTGCGTGCGTGCGTGCATGTGTGTGTGTGTGTGTGTGTGTGTGTGTGTGTTTGTGTGTGTGTTGTGTGTGTGTGTGTGTGTGTGTGTGTGTGTGTGTGTGTGTGTGTGTGTGTGTAAGGTGTTTTCTGTACTATATGTTCTCGGCACTTTGTTGGATCATCCTAGGCTTGTTGCAAGTGCCAAATCATGGAGAGAACGTTTGATACATTCATTATTAAATGGCGCATGGTCTTTGTCCCAAGAGGTTCTGTAGTTTTAGGTATCGTGAGTCAAGGTCTCTTCTATTTAGTTTGTGTGGTAAGCAAGGAGCATGTAAGCTTTAGGTTATATCAGTAAAACATCTTAGTAATGGAAGGAGGCCACACGGTTAGTGGCGCCCTGTCGCGCGGCCGGATTGCCGGAGGTTCGAGTTCTCCCTCGGGCATGGGTGTGTGTGTTGTTCTTGGCATAAGTTAATTTAAATTAGTTTAAGTAGTGTGTAAGTCTAGGGACCGATGACCTCAGCAGCTTGGTCCCTTAGGAATTCACACACATTTGAACATTTTAATGGAAGGAAATAATTTGGGTTTCAAAAGAAGAGTAGATATTAAAAACAGTATGATCAAAGCGTCTCATGTTCATTCATCTGAAATAGTTATTAAATATTCTTACTTTGAAACAAAAGAAAAGAAAAATGTCAATGTATTCAAATGTGATAAGACCACAGCCGAACACCAACTGCTCTCCATCTATCTGAGGACCGGAAAGCTGCTGTCCGCCTCCGACTCCAAAAGTTCTGCCCGTCGCTCTCCAACTAGTAACTGAGATAATTTAATACTTTACGTATTTCTTGCTACATTTTTTCTTGTTAGTTTTTCCCATGTGTGTAAATCTTCATAAAATAAATGTGTAGTAATCTAATTCGTCTTGATGTCATTTCGGTAGTTAATTAATGCCATGTTATTTTAATATAGATTAGCCAGTGCCATCAGCCACACTTTATGATGTATCATGCAGCGTAACTTGCTGTGACAGTGCGAGAGAGACAAAGATATTGTTTATTACTCTGTGGCGGTCAGCGCTCACATAATTATTCTTAGGATATAGAGTTTTTTGTTCTTGTTAAGAGTAATTTTTAAGGAGAGGAGAGCCATTCTTGTGATGTAAAAAATCGACGCCATTGAGAGTTTTTGATTCACATTGTAAAATATAAGTGCATATGGAAGGAAATCAGTTAATAGAACAATAAAATATTGTTCATTTCAAGAAGGTACGTCTTATTATACACCCAGCGATATACTGCTATTGTGATTTACTAATAAACACCAGCTGAGAACAGTTCCGACGGGAGTGTTCAGTTCTAGTGAAATAGTTCGATGTTTTCTTCGGAAAAGAAGTCACTTCATGGATCATTCAAATCCACAATAGTAACTGGACATTAATCAGAACTGAAAGCAATCTGATTGCTATGCAACAGAGCCTCGAAGAATATTTCTCCGTACTTTGGTTACCACTTTCAGCTCAACACGGTATCTTCAGCATCTGGAGCAGATTTCTACAACAGCGGAAGCGTGTAATCGCTATCAGTTTCACACACCGCCCTGTGTACGCTGTATGTATTTACCCACAACAGTGAACATACAGTTACTCACACACATAGAAAGACAATATTAGGTGGTGTGGGGAAACATTTCAGTATAAAGGCCCTGGTGAGCTAAACAGTAATTAGCCTAGTAATAAAGGGAGACTTTATAACTTGTATGTGAGGGACATTGTTTTCTTTTGATAATTCTGTAGTGCAAATCCTCTTTTAAATAACACATAGCTTCCGATCAGCGTAAAGGACATAGGGTATATTTCTTTATTGATGCTCAGGCATCTAACGACATTTGTATTGACTCATTAATAGAAACAAACAGCAACATGATGATTAGTTCCTCCCCACATAGTAACTGAAGTGTTTCAAGGTAAATTTAGAGAGATATGAGGCAGCACAAAGGCTTACGATGAGTCGTTTACCACGCAAACCACTCGTGACTGAAACAGGTTGGTTCAAATGGTTCTGAGCACTATGGGACTCAACTTCTGAGGTCATTAGTCCCCTAGAACTTAGAACTACTTAAACCTAACTAACCTAAGGACACCACACACATCCATGCCCGAGGCAGGATTCGAACCTGCGACCGTAGCGGTATTGCGTTTCCAGACTGCAGCGCCTAGAACCGCACGGCCACTTCGGCCGGCACTGAAACAGGAAAAGGGTAAATGACAGTTGTGCCCTCTGTCACACAGCTAATGTGGCTTGCGGAGTGTCGATGTATATGTCGATGTCATCTCTCTCAGTGAAACTTCATTAAACCCCACGATTCTTTAAAGAAACGAACTCCCTGGTATAAAACAGCTTGAGACATGTGATTATTTCACAAATTAGTTAATAGTTACATATTTAATGTTAAGCATATAAGCCACAAAAGTTCGGAAAAGGTTTGAAATTACTTAAAAATTTGTTGGAAGTCGCTAAAGTGCTCTCAGTCCCAAATACTGGATGAATATACACTGATCAGCCAAAATATTATAACCAATGCCCAACGTGACGTGGATGCCGCCTGGTGGCGTTGTGGGCACGTGACACGGTGACAAAAGCATACAAGCGAGCGGACACGGACATGATATTACCATAGCGAAGATATGGGCTGCAAACGGAGAAATCCATTGATATAAGCGATTTTGACAAAGGATAGATTATTATTACGCAGAGCCTGTGAACGGATATCTCGAAAACGGCGAAGCTGGTCTAATGCTCACGTGCTAGTGTTGTGGGCACATACGGAAAGAGGTAGAAGGACAGTAAAACTACCACTACGTGCTAATTGGTTGGACGTCCACGTGGGGTTCAGAGGCTTGTGTCCTCTGTAATGTAGGATGGACGGTGATCTGTGGCATCTCTGCTGAAAGGGCACAATGCTGTTTCACGCACAAGTGCTTCGGAGCAGACCGTTCATCGTGCATTGTTGAACATGGAGCTCCGCAGCAGATCACATATACAGTACGTGTTCACTTGCTGATCCAACGACATTGTCAATTACGACTGCAGTGGGCACGGGAACATTGATCGTCGATCGGTCAGTGGGAACTTGTTGGCTTTTCGGCTGAATCATATTTTTGCTACAGTAGGTCAATGGTCGTCTCCACAAACGCCGCCATCGGGGTGAACGGCGGCTCGAAACGTGCAGCGCGCCACTGACGCAGGCTGGTGAAAGCAGTATTATGCTGTGGGAGACATTCGACTATGCTTGCATGGGACCCGTGGTAGTAATGAAGACACACTGACAGCTGCGAACCACCTGTGTCCCTTCATGCCTGATGTCTTCCCCGATAGTGATATCATCTTTCAGAAGTATAAATGTCCATGTCTCTGAGCCAGAATGGTGCTACAGTGGTTTGAGGAGCGTTATAGTGAAGTCGCGTTGATGTCTCGGCGACCAAATTCGCCTGATGTGAACCCTAAGGAACTCATCTGGGTCACTATTGGCCACCATCTCCGCCACGCAAATCAGTGGCCTGTAATTTATGCGAATTACATGATCTGTGCGTAGACATCTAATGCCACATACCTCCATAAACCATCCAGCAAACTGTCGAATGCCTGATACGCAGAATCAGTGATGTGTTTTGTTCCAAAGACGGACAAACTAGCTATTAAGCAGGTGGTCTTAATGTTTTGGCTCATCAGTGTAATCTGGAAATTTGTGCGCCGTCACTTGCGCTGCCTCAAGACAAACACACACTTCATAACTCTAATATTTGTCTTACTGTTTTAAGTTATAAGTTAAGAAGAAGAAACTTTCTTGGTTACAGGGGTGTATTTATTACTTATTTACTAATAACGCATTTCGCCTGATTAAGATATCTTCAGATTGGCTGAATGTTAGGTAGTGTTAGGTACCTGGGATGCTATCTATTATTCAGCCAATCTGAAGAAACCCGTATCAGGCGAAACGCGTCTTTGGTAAATAAGTAATAAATACAGTCCTGCAACCAAGACTGACTGTTTCTTCATCGTATATTACTGGTTGGTGGTACACCAACCAGTACTGTTTGTTAGAAAACCTTTAACATAACAGTATACCTATTCATGGGTAGATAATGACAGCAATTTAAATTTTTAAATTCTGTTAATAATTACGGGAAATATTGAAAATGGAATTTTCCTTGCCATTGGATATTGGAAATTTGTGTTAAGTTCCCATGGGACCAAACTGCTGAGGTGATCGGTCCCTAGGCTTACACATTACTTAATCTAACTTACGCGAAGGACAACAGACACACCCATATTCGAGGCCTTTCCACTGGAAGCCTTAAGATATGCAACCTGCAACCGGTTCCGTGTTTTGGGATAGTGGCTTAGTAATATAGACTACAATCGTTTATCAGTATGCTGTTCTTTCGAGGCCTCTCAAACGCCATGAAAAAATGAAAAAGAAGCAATTTCCGTAATAAAAACCATTGGTCCCTTATTATCTCATTAAATAAAAAAGCTGTGTAAAACAGTTATAGCCTTTAACTAAATAGAAAATACTTCGTGTTTCGTAAGAGGGTGCAAAAATTTAACAGGACACAGAGGATGCTCCACTGAACAATTTCAGTAGGGAACCTGGGTTCAAAGAAGCCAGCTTAAAGAGATAATAGGAATAAAATCACATTCTGTGTACATTTTTTATTTACATAAGTTAATTGCAAATACCATTATTGACACAATGAACGCACCCTTTGCATTGTACCTTACAAACTGTGGTGAAACTGACGGCCATCAGCCTCAAAGCAAGCATGACATCGCCGAACAGGTTTCTGGCACACCCTGACAAATATCCCTGGTGTGTTTCGGATCGTATCCAGGCAGCTACAATTCTGCCATCTAATTCCATCTCCGTATCCACTGGGGCTTCATACACAAGTGACTTTAGATATCCCCGTTGGAAATAATCACGATGATCCAGATCAGGCTGTATGACGTGCATATTTCTATTGTATATTGTCAAACCACAATTTATGAAAGATGTTTATATTTTATTAATAGGATTAAGTAGGAATAATTAATACTGATGTTGGAAATAATTGTGGTAGCAGGGAATGTCTGCACCAAAGTATTGTTGGCAGGAGAGACCGCACATTGATATAATTTTAAAAAAGGGCGGGAGAGACCGCGTATGGATACATTTTAAGAAAAGAGCGGGAAGGACTGCGCATTGATACATTTTGTAATGGTAGCAGGGATTGTCTGCACCAGAAAGAATTGTTGGCAAGAGAGACCGCACTTTAGCGTTCATAGGAAGTCAGTCGTAAACGAGATGTGAAGCGAGTCGGTAGCAGGTCTGAAGCGAGAGGTTGAGAGGAGCGGTGTGCCTGCAAGCCACCAGTTATGATTTACGAGAGATTATAAACGGATGTACAGAGACATCAGCTAACTATTATCGTAAGAGGAACTAATATTATTGACTTATTGTTTTGAGAAACTCAAGGCTACTGAAGATACGTTTGCGCAATGCTAGTTGTAAGATTATTGTAAAAAGTAAGTCCCATTTGAACATTTGTAAAATCATTTCATTCAGAATATAATTAATTTTTGCCAGCAATATTGCATTACTGATTAAAACATTGGCTCTGAGCACTATGGGACTTAACATCTCAGGTCATCAGTCCCCTAGAACTTAGAACTACTTAAACCTAACTAACCTAAGGACATCACACACATCCATGCCCGAGGCAGGATTCGAACCTGCTACCGTAGCGGTCGCGCGGTTCCAGACTGAAGCGCCTAGAACCGCTCGGCCACCAGCGGCCGGCCATTACTGATTATAATCCATCCCAAGAACCATCAACGTAAAATTTTGCAAAATTTTATTGTTGTCAAGAAAAAGTTTAAGTATGAATTACGTAACTTCAGTCAAATTAATTAAAGATTAACGTCAGGTTTGTTATTAAAGAATAACGTACCGGTACTGCTCCATCCTATTGTACTGTACATCTCTGAATAGCACTGAGTAAAGAATGCGTCTGTTGTTGATTCATAGCACGTTCTGTCAGGGGACATTGATTGTAAAGACGATACAACATAGCCGCCTTATGGACAAGTAAATCAAAGAAAACCTGCATGATGACTTCCTGGTACTCAGGCTCGTCCTTCTTTCCTTGCAGAAAATCAAGAATGTACATGTAAATAAACAGCACTTGTACGCATGTTAGTTGTAAATAAGCTGGAAAACAGTAAAGCTAGACAAAGCGGTAGACAAGATTACTTCCTCATCTCCTTCAGTTGTCTTCTCTGGTCACAGGTTCCCTAAGTCAAATTGTTCAGTGGAGCATTCTCTATGTCCTGTTACATTGTTGAACGCTCTTACGGAAACTTTCTGCGTGTTCTGTTACTTGCCCAAATCTTGTGTGTGTACACAGCAGTTCAGTAGATATACACTCCTGGAAATTGAAATAAGAACACCGTGAATTCATTGTCCCAGGAAGGGGAAACTTTATTGACACATTCCTGGGGTCAGATACATCACATGATCACACTGACAGAACCACAGGCACATAGACACAGGCAACAGAGCATGCACAATGTCGGCACTAGTACAGTGTATATCCACCTTTCGCAGCAATGCAGGCTGCTATTCTCCCATGGAGACGATCGTAGAGATGCTGGATGTAGTCCTGTGGAACGGCTTGCCATGCCATTTCCACCTGGCGCCTCAGTTGGACCAGCGTTCGTGCTGGACGTGCAGACCGCGTGAGACGACGCTTCATCCAGTCCCAAACATGCTCAATGGGGAACAGATCCGGAGATCTTGCTGGCCAGGGTAGTTGACTTACACCTTCTAGAGCACGTTGGGTGGCACGGGATACATGCGGACGTGCATTGTCCTGTTGGAACAGCAAGTTCCCTTGCCGGTCTAGGAATGGTAGAACGATGGGTTCGATGACGGTTTGGATGTACCGTGCACTATTCAGTGTCCCCTCGACGATCACCAGTGGTGTACGGCCAGTGTAGGAGATCGCTCCCCACACCATGATGCCGGGTGTTGGCCCTGTGTGCCTCGGTCGTATGCAGTCCTGATTGTGGCGCTCACCTGCACGGCGCCAAACACGCATACGACCATCATTGGCACCAAGGCAGAAGCGACTCTCATCGCTGAAGACGACACGTCTCCATTCGTCCCTCCATTCACGCCTGTCGCGACACCACTGGAGGCGGGCTGCACGATGTTGGGGCGTGAGCGGAAGACGGCCTAACGGTGTGCGGGACCGTAGCCCAGCTTCATGGAGACGGTTGCGAATGGTCCTCGCCGATACCCCAGGAGCAACAGTGTCCCTAATTTGCTGGGAAGTGGCGGTGCGGTCCCCTACGGCACTGCGTAGGATCCTACGGTCTTGGCGTGCATCCGTGCGTCGCTGCGGTCCGGTCCCAGGTCGACGGGCACGTGCACCTTCCGCCAACCACTGGCGACAACATCGATGTACTGTGGAGACCTCACGCCCCACGTGTTGAGCAATTCGGCGGTACGTCCACCCGGCCTCCCGCATGCCCACTATACGCCCTCGCTCAAAGTCCGTCAACTGCACATACGGTTCACGTCCACGCTGTCGCGGCATGCTACCAGTGTTAAAGACTGCGATGGAGCTCCGTATGCCACGGCAAACTGGCTGACACTGACGGCGGCGGTGCACAAATGCTGCGCAGCTAGCGCCATTCGACGGCCAACACCGCGGTTCCTGGTGTGTCCGCTGTGCCGTGCGGTGATCATTGCTTGTACAGCCCTCTCGCAGTGTCCGGAGCAAGTATGGTGGGTCTGACACACCAGTGTCAATGTGTTCTTTTTTCCATTTCCAGGAGTGTATTTGGTTGTCCGGCTTGAATACTATACGGGGTAATAATGTAAGGTGTCAGGCAAATCCAACACCTTCCATGAAAATCCTGACATGGTAAGCAAATCCAGTAGTATGTCACATAGCTCCGAATAAATCGTGACATTAAATTAACCAAAGTAATACGAGTAACGAGTGAGCAAATGGAATACCACAGACTAACACAAGAATGCCTAAATGCATGTCATACCTTCCCACCATGAGACAGACGCAGTTCCGAGGGGAGAAACGAGAACAGAAGCCGAGAGCAGAACCGTGTTAAGCTGGATGGCCCTACGATAAGGGCGGACGGACACCCATGTCGCCAGCTAACTGCTAGGACCACACCACCCGCAAGTTTTAGCGTACGACTTTTTTTAGCGTGAGACTTTTTCGCGTCTCTGTTACGTTGCAAACTTTAAAAAACATTGCCCCACCGTGAAAAGTATAACGTTTCTCATTGGATAGACAGAATTTTTGTAGGCAGAGCTTAAGGTTAACATTGAGACCCTGATTGGTCAGATGAAAACACAGCCAGATAGTTTTTTCTTAAACCAACTTCGGTAAATTGTAGTAAGGAGAAGTTAGGAGAGAGTTGTTTCCGAGACGGCGAGGTGAGCGGAGCTGTGCTGTCCGCCGCCCCCTGACGAACACCGACAAGGAAATGAACGCACGCGATGCCGCATAACAGCGCATGAAGCTTCACTCAGAACTGCAGAAGTCTCATCTGTTACACCCCCTTTTTGCGTAATACTAGTGTCGATCGTCAATTAAAGCTCATGGTGTTCACATTTGCCAATTTAAGTGAAAATCTGAAACGCCATGATTTTTCTGTTATATAGTTATTGAGAAGCCACATCAGCCACTGTAATTTACGACAAGTTAGATAAGTAATTAAAGATAATTGAGGGTCACTGTAGACCATTTTGATAGTTTTCTCTCTTGTGAAACTTAATTTAAACCTAGATAGCCGGCCGCGGTGGTCTAGCGGTTCTAGGCGCTCAGTCCAGAACTGCGAGACTGCTACGGTCGCAGGTTCGAATCCTGCCTCAGGCATGGATGCGTGTGATGTCCTTCGGTTAGTTAGGTTTAAGTAGTTCTAAGTTCTAGGGGACTGATGACCACAGATGTTAAGTCCCATAGTGCTCATAGCCATTTGAACCATTTTTTTGAAACCTAGATTATGGATGTGATATGGCATAGGTCATCCTTCGATCCATTGTAGAACTTGGAAACCCATTCAGGGAATATTCGTTCACATTTTTGTTGAACGCAGTTGGTTTTTACCATCCTGTATTAAAACATTTCCTTCTATCAATAGTGCAATTTATAAACAATGTTTTGTGAGTAGAATAAAATTGCCAAAGGTAAAGTTAACTGCATTTTCGGCGTTATTTTACCAGCTAACTAAAAATAGGAAAGCTTTGAACCCCTTCCACTAAATTTAGTTAGTGTTAAGATTCTTTTACAGGGAGTGCAGTGGAGCTGACGCTGAAATCATTAAGTATTTGGTTATATCATCGCTAGTCTCACTGAACTCTTCTGAATTCTACATGTCATGTGTGGTCTGGCGTCTCCTTACCAGCAACAGGTCCCAGGTTCAAACTAGTCAATTCCCTAAAAAACACGCTCAGAGCGTCGTTGCGCGAAAGTGGTAGGGAGACACGATATAGAACAAACAGACACCACGCAGAATGTTAGAATAATATCGAATAAATTCATGGCGTTATACGGAGTACAGGAATGAAATGAAGTAGCGCTCTTCGCAGAAGACGAAGCCACATTTGGTTAACCAGGCAGTCCGATAGTGAGCTGGTGAAGTATGGCATGGAGTGTAGTGTGCAGCATACCTGCGGACGCAGTGTGCGGCGGTGAGCACGTAGTCGCCGTTGAGCAGCGAGGCGCCGCATTGGAACCGGCCGTCGTACACGAGACGCGCCACCCACGGGTAGCGGTTCACGCCCGTCGGCCGGCCCCCTACGATGCGAACCTCGTGGTTGGCCACACCGCACTCTGCAACAGCCGGCACACTTGCTTGTACTGTACAGTAGCAGCACCAGGCGACAGGCCTTTGTAGCCAGGCGTTGGCCAGGCGGTGAGGACGCGTCACAGCAAACCACTGCTTCACATCTCATGGCCCACAGGTGAGGCCGTCAAGCAGGTACCAGGCCAAGCTGCGTTCACTGCTAACGTCATTTGTGACTGCGAACAGTTTTACCTCTAATAACGTAGGTATGGAAGACGCTACACAAGCAGAGCTAACAACTGTTACTACTTAGTTCTTCTAACAAAAAAAAAAAGAAGTTGGCCAGGTACGAGTAGGACTCGCTCTCTGAGGGTTGCTGACAAACTTATGTGTATAGATACTTCATCCACCCCAGAAGTCCAGAATATCGACGATTTTTGCCAGTAGGCAAGATACCGGTCCCGGGAATGTTTTAATTTTAAGTTTCAAGTCGGATTACGAGTGTCATATAACTCAAAATAAACAATTTTCTGATGTTTTCCTTTACTTGCACTATTTCTTGCAGAATGTCATTATTCTAAGTAAACAGTATGTACCTTACAAGTTTCAATGAGTGAGTTTGCAGATATCAAAATGTGACAGAAGACTGTATCTTTTGATTGCATTGTCTTACAAGCTTAATATTTTTACACCTTAGTATAAAGGCCATCAAACAACGTTGTTTTGAAGGCCAGTTGTTAGTATGGTTACCACCAAAGTAATTTTTCCACAAGACAAGAGGTGTAGAATCACTTCAAAAGTGGAATGTAACCTTAGTATGAATTTCGGATTTATGCGTCTATCCATTCCTGAGGAAAAGGGCCCTAAAATAGACTGTCAAAGAGACATATACAGTTGGATAGCAAATGACAAAATTTTTTTTTCGTGTGATATAATTGCAAAGTCACAATTTCCGGATTTTTTTCTTTAGTTTTACTGTGAAACCCTGCTCTTTGCCAAATATCATGGTTCTAGGTCAACGGGAAGTACTCTACAGGTTTTGATGTGTTAGTTTTCGAGTATCAAAATATGTGACATAAATGGCCGTATCTTTTGATTGCATTGACTTAGAAGCTTCAGTTTTTACCACCGCTAAGAAACCGTAATCCTATAATGTGACATCAGTTTCAACTTGATAATCTACCCGTGTTTGAGAAAATTGGTTTTAACAGTCGGACAGACGGACAACAAAGCGATTCCATAAGGGTCCTGTTCCTACCGACTTAGGCACGAAATTCTAAAAATTAAGTAGTATCAGTAAAATCAAGTGATCCCTCCGTTGTTAAACGCTTAATTAATCCTTTTGCTGGTGCATTTGTTTTTTCTTGTAGCTAATCAAGCAAATTAATTTTTTTAGACCGTATTAGGATTGTGTTCAACTGACTTTATTAAATTTTTGATATTTTTTTTATGTTTTCGGACCAAAAATATGGTGGTAAGTATTATTCCCACTGCCCTTTTGTGAGCTGTTTTGTCTTGCCGTTACACAAGTTTCGAAATTCTCTTGATGACGTAAAACACTCGCAGCGTCGGATTTGAAAATTTTGCGATTTCCGCTCGCTCCCATAAGTATATTAATACGTATCAAGTCACAGTACAGCAGTAAGTATTGTAGAAACGAAGCAATGTGTTTCACCTTCACAACTGACAACAGCAGTGACCTCACGAGAGAGAGAAGCAGTTTTACATACCTAGTACACCGTGCTACCACAAAATGTCAGGATCATCCACAGGTTGTAACACATAATCCCATGAGCGTAGTGAAACATTTAAATAGTTCTAAGTTTGCATACCACAGTCCACATAAAGAAATATCACTCTTGAAGTAATTGTACATCTCTC
Organism: Schistocerca serialis cubense; assembly: GCF_023864345.2. NCBI lineage: Eukaryota > Metazoa > Arthropoda > Insecta > Orthoptera > Acrididae > Schistocerca > Schistocerca serialis. The sequence goes on along the minus strand of NC_064642.1, from coordinate 625,603,031 downwards.
GTCTCGTGGAAAAATTGCTTCGATGGTAACCATACTAAGAACCGGCCCTCAAAACAACGTTATTTGATGGTATGTATACTTCCCGCGACCAATGAAAGACAAAATAGACATTTAGCAACACCTAAAAGCTATACTTCGCAACAAACAGGAACTACAGGTGGTGCCACAAATACTACTAGTTGCCAGCAGCGTACAGAGATGGTATGATGTATTCCTGTGAATGCAGTAAACAAATACAGTTGGTGGTAAATATGTATCCCGTTGCCCACGAGAAACACACGACTTGGCATACTGATCATTCTTACACTAGCAATTTTTTTTTAACTCTACCTATAACGTAGCAATAGTTTTACATACATATATGAAATACCATGGTATGTATTTTTCAGTTTTCCTATTTTTTCCCCAACATGCTGAAGGATACTGTATCTAATGGAAATGACTACGAACTAACAGTATAATCGTTTTATGCCTAAATGCTAAACTTATTTATCCATGCCTTCATTGTGAAAAAGTACCCTTATTTCATTTTTAGAATTTGTTTTTGTAATTACCAAACCTTTTAATTCATGACATTCGTTTTGGTTTCTCAGTCAGCTTCTCCGATTAGTGAAATCGATTCTATTCTACTGCGTTTAGAACTGTTTTCTCCAATGTCGAATTTTTTGTGCCTCAGGCAAAGTGATGACTTTTGTACCACAAATAATATAACGGAACTAATTCTGCATTTGTTCTATAGTAAGTGCCAAGTTTTCTTTAAGAGGAATTTTTAACCGAAACAGCTTCAAAATTCCTCTACATAGAGAATTACGCTTCCAGCAGATAGAAGCTACCAATAGTCACATATCTTCGATTGTGAACACTTCCACTATAATGTCCATCGGATATTTGGTTAGTGCACTTGCTATGAAATTCACGAAGGTTGAGACTAAGAGCCAAATTTGTAAACCTCACAGCTTCTCTTTTAAAGATTTTTTTCCTCAAAGGCACGGCATCTCTTTTTTATGAAACGATGATGCTTAAAATTCTGAGGTTTGAATAGAGACCGTTTTCCTGTACTAAAGACAAATGAACTAGCAGAGTACTGTATTTAAATTTCCTTCTTTGAATCGACGGTACAAGGAAATCGCGTCAGAATATGAGATAAACAAAGCCCTAAGAACTGATGAAGTCTACTCGTAATTACTTGAGAAATGGGGTGTAACTTCTCACTTACGAATATAATGTATTTTCTGCCTAACGAGATCAGTTTGTGAGCATGATAGTTCAGGACACAGCAAGCCTGTGTAGACTGAATGTGTTTCTGATGAAGAAATAAATTTAATGATACGTTTGTGAAGCTCATTTTTGGAATCGTTTCGTGGTGATGTCTAGCTTAATTTTCATTACTTACGTTTAAAAGTTACAAACAATACACCATAGCACTATATTTTCAACTAAGAAAACTCAATGAATTAGGTAAACAAGTTGCAGCAATTAAATCAAAGTACACAGTACTCTTTTGTCGTCCAAAAAAGTGATGTCTATACTTGTGGTAGTTACCGCTTATGCAGTTACCCGGTAACATACTCAAAACTGTTTGAACCAAATCTATTTACATGCCACATTAAGGTTAAAAAGAAAGAAATTTATCCGCTCTGTAAACTATAATTTCGGGCAAGTTTTACTTTGTATCAACTATTGAAATATGAAATACTGAAAGGTTTTCGCTCAAGTCCTCTGGTACATTCCGTCATTAGGCACCATAAGTTTTCAGTCAAACATTCACATAAATTGTTAAAGGGCTAAATCATATTCGATTGACTATAAAATATAATTACTTCTAGGCTGATGGATGCGTCAGAGCATGCTAGGAGTCATCACTACCGTGGGGCTAGTACTAGAGAACTGTTACTTAATAGGAGAGTCATGGAAATATGCGCTCCCAGTGTGGTCTTATACTCGTAGATGTCTGTCACTCCGGTAGAAGACACAGGGAAATGTGAACTCCTAGCATGATCTAATAGAGGACCGTTACCCTAGTAGGACAGTAATGGGAATGTGTGCTCCTAGCATGCTCTGCCAGAGCTCTGTTACTGAAGTAAGACAGTAATAGAAATGTGCACTCCAAACACGCTCTACTACAGAACCTTTACTCAATTATTAGTCATGGTAATGTGTTGTTGGACTGAGACACATTCCGAAGTGTATCATCACTTGGGGTTCTATTAGTTCTTCATGTTCTACTGTTCATAAGTGGTCTGTTACGATCGTATCGAACGGGTTGTGGATCATATACAGAGATGAAAGTTCTGGAAATTCATCCTCGCATTGTTGGTGAGGATCTCCAAGATATACTACAAAATTCTATTACTTTTAACTTCATCTAACTAATTTTCTTTCATGAAATCAGTCAGAAATGAAAACATTTCGCAGCTATCTTCTCCATCTGGGTTTTCAAAGCTTCAAGTTTTGTCTTAAGACAAAAGCCCATTCTCGTTTAGAAAGATATCATTAAGACGTTGAAATGATACGTTAAGAGCATTCAGTTTCTCATAAAATGTTGGTCAAGTAGCACAATATCTGTTGCCTTTTTTCGTCCAGAAACAGAGCCGAGAATGTAGGACTGCTGTTCAGTAGGAAAAGACGAGGTTCATCCTTCAGCTCCACAATGAAATGAGGCAACCAACGTAGTTCCGTGTGCAATAGAAGCGAATCCTGAGTGGAACCCATGTCATCACAAACAATGGAAAATAGCCTACTGTTTAAAGGTCGTGAGCCGTCGGTCTGGTAACGCGCGCCGCGGAATTTGAATCCCCGCCAGACGTCATGGTGTCTGCACCATCGTGCCATAAGCTGTGGTGGCGCACGCCTCCTGGCGCGCATTTAGTGTGAGGGCGCCACAGTGGAACATGTGATTCCAGCGGCCAACAGCGGCGCCCGCAATACTTGAGCGCCTGCCTCTCGCTCAGCCAGCCCCATTCACCTCCTGTGTTTTTTCCCAAGGGCACCCTCTCTCCCTTCTCTCCCTCCTCCTTTTCTCCATCCCTCCTCTCTCCCGGTCCTCCCCAACCCCCCTACCTTCTTTCCTCCCCCCCCCTCCCATCTCCTCTGGCACTGGCATCTACACCCTCTCCTCCCCTCTCCCTCCAGCCCTCCTTTTCCCCCTTTTGGCAGGACCCCGGACTCATACACGTATAGTGAACTTTCGCGCGCTGGAGATCATCGCCTAGTGTTTGTGTGTGCCGTCGTGTTCGTGTTACAGTGTTTCATCGTTTGTGTTCCATCGTTCGCGTGTGTCGTCTCTGTCATCTCTGTGCGTGTCCACGTTTCTGAACGTTTTTATTTTGGACACTGCGCCCGTGAACGGCTCCATGTGTTTTAATTTTGTATGTCTACGTTTGTATATCCACCATGTCTGTTTTTCGATTGTCTCCTTTTGTATCATTAGTCATATCTGTAGCCGAAGAGCGGTGTAGTATGCCGCTGCCGGCCTACCTGTATCAGGTGTGAAAATAACAATAAAGAAAAAAAAGCTCAGCCAGCCAGTCTAACCTCGCGTAAGTTTCTGGACACATCGCTTCGCCTTAGACAGCTTATTTACTTACTTGTTCTGTGTACGAGTGGACGTGGTTGTCTTGTTTTGGTTCGTACTCTGTTGTCTGTTCTAGTTGTGTCTTAAGGTCCTCCGTTGGTCGTGTCCGTCCTCTCCTGTTGTTGTTGTTCGCTGCCCACTCCGCGGGTGCTGCCGTGCTTTCCGTCACTTCAACCCCGAGACCGTTCCGGTCGCCGTTGCAACAGTCGGGTTCGGCCTTCTATCGATTTGGGCCCTTGTTGAAGATCTTTGTGTGGATAACTTTGGAGGTACGCCGGCGGCGTACAAAAGCCGCGAAACAGGCTTTTGGGCAGTGAGTGTGTGATGTGTGGTTTGCAGAGCGAGTCGGCCGTGGGTCTGGGTGGGGGTGGGGGGTGGAGTTCTGAATGGTGCACGAGAGAATGTAGGCAGTCTGATCTCTTGTAGGCTTAAGGAGTGGACGGACGGCAGCCATCCTGCCCAAGTTAAGTAACTTCCGTGTATGACTTAGTCTCGCTGTTCCCCTTCCCCCCCGCCCCTTCCCGGTGAGGCTTACGCAACCATTACTCATAATTAATAGCAGCTGTTTAAAACTCATTTGGTTGGAAAGTGATTAGTGAGTTTTGGCTAACTGTAGCTGCCTGTTCAGTGACTGTTAATTGTTTTTAAAATTTGTAATTTGCTGTCTACTGAATGACAGTGGGTTCATAATCAGTTGCAGCTATTTAAAGATCATGTGCTTAAAATCTGATCACTATATCTTGTCTAACTGTAGCTGCTTATTCAGTGACTGTTGATTGTTTTTTTTTATTCTGTATTTTGCTCTCTACTGAATGATAGTGGGTTTATAGTTAATAAAAGCTATTTGAAAATCATTGTCTTAAAATCTGATCAGGGAATTTCGGTTAACTGTAGCTAACTATTCAGTAACTATTATATTTTTTTAATTCTGTACCTTTTCTGTCTATGGGGTGACAGTGGGTTCACAATTAGTGGCAGCTATTTAACATTCATTTTACTTAAGTCTGTTCAATCAGTTTTACTGTTGATTGTTTTTAAAACGCGTTCGACTTGAAGAAAGACAAGCTATGTATTAAAGATGATGAACGCTGAAGCAGTTATGTGGCAACCCTATTCCTTCCATTGAGGTACCCCAATCTCAAATCTTCCTTCCCGAAATCCTAGTCATTAGGTAGTGCTTTCATAAAATTTACAATACTGACAGCATCGTTCAGCACATTATTGACTTCTGGTTATACTTCTTTGGATACCAATGCCCTCCTGTATATCATGCACTGTGTGGATTTTACAGAAGGAGAAACAGGACATCCTCTTGCCATGAACCCCTTTTAAATTCCAATAAGTGCTGCCATCGCATCGCGACATATACCAACACAATTTATCCATCACAGATTGTTCTCAGCGAAAAAGGAATTCACAAGGAAGAAAATAAGTTTGCCTGTGGTCCTCTTTTCCACCGATTTGAAAAACGGTGAGTCTTTGTGCATTTTATTTTCATAACAGCTGCATACAAAAACAATAAGCTAGGAAAGATTTCCGATATCAGGACTGTCATCAAGTTGCAGGGCGAATTTTAGGCTTTCACGAAGACGTGGTAGCAATTAACTTTACATGTGAGAGGCTGTCCCATCAATGCGGGGAGCCTCGGTATCTTCTGAGAGTGATATCGACTTCAGATTCTCGCTAAACCTTTCTCCATGGATGAGTTCGCACATTTTGACAGCTGAAGGAAAGAGTAATTTGTCAGCAATAATGTGTGGTGTTTCTGATTTTGCAATTATAGTAACTCATATCTGTTTTTTTGAGGAATGTGGCACTTCCTTTTAGATGTTGCTTATCACACTTAAAAACTTCTATGCCTTTCCTTACATAGCCTGGATATTTGGTCTGCATGTGTTTCTATAGCTTTATAGACTGCAGTTTATCGTTGGATAAAATCTCCAAACAAAAACACAATTCGGTCGTTCCTCATTATTCAAAAAAATGAAAGTAAAGCCTAATGTCAGATAATCAACTTGATATTTACGCACATTGTTTATAAGTTTAGAACTAACGTTGCTGATGACGACGAAGGAAGGCCTATTTTGATCAAATTCGAATATTTTCCCTTACTAGAACTGCTGACTTCCATAGCAGACGAGACATTCGGTGAATCACTTCTATGAGATCTCTTGTTACCACTGTAAATCACCCAATTAGTAATGGTAATGGCGGAACTTGTGTCAATTTACTTTAAATCCGATTAACTATTTCGACTGAACACGCACTTCAATTTAACTTCTAGCTAACTCATGTAATGCCTTTGAATTGACTCCGGAAGCCTCGATGAAATCGAGTGGACAGTCACACTGCTTGAGATCAGCCATGTTTTCTTGCAGCCAGCGTTGCAAGAAAGTGGCGGTTACATTATCCATCAGTTTATTGTCATTAATAGTTGTTAAATGTTTGGTAGGTAGCTAACTATGCTGGTGATTTTACTCTCGACTTCTCAGCATTCCTGCTAATTATCAACGAGGGAGCTTCGTAACTTGATTCATGGAAATGACCTGATACTACCAATATTAGTGCACGGGAAGTCTTTTACTCAAATAATACTAAACATAAAAATTTCAATGAGAGCCGACCATTCTTTTCATTACTCCAGTGCACCTCCTCCGCCCTGTCCCCCCTCCGTTCTCTGGAACCGTGTCCCCCCCCCCCCCCCTCGCCGTTTTGAAGACAGTGACTCTAGTAGAAGAGCCATCGAGCCTTCAAGCATTTGTGGGATTTTGATAATGCTCCTTCTAAATGCTTAGTTGGCCAATATCTCTCCCAGAAAGTGGAATATCTGTAACATGACATTTCCTAACTGTCCCTGAGCACTGGTCTTGTTAGTGCCCTTGCGCTCGTCCTGTTCGCCATTGTGGGCATTAGAACCATTTTTCTTTGTGCTGAGGATCGGGGCTGGCGTGGCTTTTGTTAAGCCTGTAAGTGATGACCAGCCAGAGATCCTTCTCAATGGGATGGTGCCAAATATTACCAGCCTGGCTTTAGGTCTAGTCACTTTCCTACAGCCAAGGGTGTTTTCCAGGACATATTTACTCTGATTAATTTGACACCACATTCATCCATTTCTCAACCTTAATTTCACTGTGAAAATTGAGACAAAAATCGTTTATGTATTTTCGAAGAAGTCTTGTTTGCGTTCCATTCAAACACTTGACCAAATAATGATACTACACGATAAAACAGATGCTGTGGTTGAGTCCCACCGCTCTGGAAACCATGGTCTCAATGTCTATGCACGAAAAGGATTTTGTACAGGCAGGGTGATCAAAAACAGTCCGAAAAGCTTGTAAGAATATTGCAGAGTAGATTATTCTGATAAATAACTGCTAGGAAAAAAATTCGATACGTTGCGCCGTTTCCAAGTTAATTAGATTTGAAGTGCCACTGAACGCGCAAATTCGAGCAGCCCGCCGGAAACATTGTCAAAAAACGTCGTCTTCGTTTGGTTTCCTATAACCAAACAAGAGAGCGACATAAAAATTGGACATGGGACGGCAGTAAGGATCGAGGCCGGGCAGTCTAGTGCGTTATCATCTACGCTATGAGAACAACGGACACTAATTGTATCTGGCGGGCCGCTTGAATTTTTCGCGCTCAACGGCCTGGGTGGATAGCGTCATTGCTATAATTCAGAAACGGAACAATATATCGAATTTTTTTCTTAAGTCATTTCTCAGCACAAACTAGTCTCCAACAGCCTTACAAGCTTTTCAGAGTTGTTCTGACCTTTCTGTAGAAGCTAATCTCAAGGTGCTCTACTGACTATTTCACGGCTGTTGATGTATTTCGGTTTAAGAAAAAAGTAGTTTTGTATGTAAAGTATCCTTGTTCGTGACAGTGCAGTAGAGCTTCGCACCCCTCACTGCTATTTCTGCTTCGCCGCCGACGTCATTTCGAGGGCAGTGAAGGTATCTCTTCATTGGTGCTCAGAGATTGACGGAGATCCAGAAATGAGTGAGGCCATGAATTGAACTTCATGCTGGTATGTTCGTGAGGGGTTTTGTGGGGACGCATGATTGTTTGTCGTACCACGATGACGTTTGTCTTTTAACTTTTTAACTTCCGATTGAACTTATCCATGTGGATCGTTGTCCACCATTTTCTTGGTAAAGCTGCTCATACAGTGATCCATCTGAACAGTCAACACCTGGCATAATCGATTAATATTACGATATACTACGTATCACTTGTTTCTGTTCCATCGCGAAAGGGTGCTTTGAGCAGGATTTTTAGAGACCTCGTTTTTCCTATGTTCTCTCAGATGCGTACGGCACACTCGAGGTTGTTTTGAGTGTAATTGAGTAATTTCCATTTGTGTCTCTCAATAGTTAATTTTTCTCACCGTTTTGTCCCATTGTTCATACCGTTTAAATTTCTTTCTCCCTTATATGGTCATGAGAGAGAATAAATTGGGCTCCCTGGACTTACTGTGTATTTTCATAGCTTAGAAAACGCCGCCCTCCCATCTTACGAGGACGTGCTGTAAAGTAATACATCCGAGTGTTTGATCTGTTCTCAATATCGGTTGAGGTATTAAATGTCATGCATATCACTCAGTCGACTTTCCTGCTTCACTGGCGTAAGTTACAACCCTCTGGCGCTAGAGGGCACCGAATTGTAGGGCGTAACGTAGCGGTGTGCCACGTAACTACGTCGGTGCTTGAGGCATCCTCAGAAAACTGAAAGCACGAATTTTAAGAGTTCGTGCACACATGGAGAACCCTCTCGGTCAGCTTGAGAATTCCAGACCACATACGACCGCTGCAACATTTGCATCAATTTGACGTGTTGCGTTCACTGTCATCGATTATCCTCCATACAGTCCCGACTTGATCGAATCTCATTTTCAACTGTTTTAAAAACTGAAAAAACACCTTCGAGGACTTCGCTTTGATAGTGATGAAGCGATGCAATCAGAGGTGATGTTGTGACTCTGTCAACAATGAACAATTCTGCACTGACGGTATCAACAAACTGGCCTCTAGTTGGCAGAAATGTGTTCCTCGCTAGGGTCATTATGTTGAGAAATAAATACGTAGGCATGAAGATTACGGATGTAGAACGTTAATATTACTTTATTTAAAACGCTTTAAGGCTTTTAATATAATACGAAGTCATTACTTCTACAACCCCCTCGTTTTGAAATTATTGTGCAAAACCATTACGCAGCTGAACTCATGGAGAGCATATTGATGGTCGATAAAGTACCGAGAGATTCAGGTACCAAGCTGGTTATTTGAAGTTAAGGCTCCACGACCGGCTTTTTGAAATGTCTCATACAGTGACTTCTCATCTTCTTCCTTATACAGTTATATGACACTATAATGAGCAAAAGCCATACTATTGTAATATATCTGACACAGGTGCAGCCGGTCTGACATTCCCCGTCTCATTCCACGGCCAAAGATGCTGAGCAGCTATTAAAATTTTTAGTTTCCAAGGCTTGGTTCCTTCCACCCTACTATTTTTGGGGTGTTAATTAGGGGTTACCTGATGCCTTAATATGTCAGTCATATTAATAAAAAAATCTTAGAGCAAAAGGCAGTTTGTTAATACGTATGTCTAGTATGCCTTCAAGGCAAACTCTCCGAAGCTATATCTTGACGTGCAGTGCTGAATTTTGAGGTAATTAGTTTTTGTGCTACTCAAGCGTCTGCAACTTGAGGCGCTGAGACTCATAAGGGCCTAAAGCACACCGTCGTCGATTGCGAGACTGTTGCATGTATGAACGCTCATGGCATCTGTTGACCTTAGGGTGAACCAGCTTCATTAGTGGTGTATTGCTACACTGTATATATGAACATTTACAAAAGCTTTCTCTCCCATTTCTGTGATATTCACATCCGCAGCAGCCCAAAGCACAAATTTTCATTGCTGTAGGAACGGTCACTCGTTGCACTGTTGCCCATTTCTTCATAAAAGCTGGAAGCCCTTGAAGCAGTATCCGACCTTAGCCCTACGCACCATGGTTTCAGCTTTCCGGTCTGTAAAATAGATGCTGAGGATTTAAGAGCTCTTAAGGGTGTTACCGACATCGATACGAAACCGAAAGTTGATGTTCATGCGAACGATGAAGATTTCAGAAATTTTACAATGATGAAGTGTTCAACGGGTTGCCATGAACTGTTGTCTAAGATAACATATTCTTCATCGGAGTTGTGGGAGGCCACCATTATCTCTAAGCACTTGGAGGAAGACCACAGTTCGTTATACCTCCACAGTTTGTATACGTCTTTCGAAATCTAGTACACAAGTACGTAGGAAAAAGGCAAATATCAACCCTGAAACACAAACACTTAACAAAGCTTCGAGATCAAACTTGAAACACATAGATTTAACAAAACTACCAGATTTCAAACCTGAAGTGAACAGACCGTTTGATCTGAAACTCAAGCCAGAGAGTGTGCTTAATGAAAACGATTTTAACGAGGACCATGAAGTGTGGGAGAAGTCATAGCTGAATGTGTGTGGTACATTTAGTTCCTCAAATTTACGTTCTGATTCCAGCTTCACATTAATTAAAAACTGTACAATAGTAAAAAAGACATTATTGCCAGAGCCTATGTATGAAAATTTTGTCAGTTAACATTAATAATAATAATCCCACATAATAATTAAAATTTCATAAAGTGATTTCATTATTTTTTTGTAGACAGTTAGCTGCACTGGGCCACGCTTTGCTGTGCCTCAGTCTGCTTAAATGGAAAAGAAAAAAAAAGAGCATTCGTTTCTAATATGGATATATGTCCTAATCTCCTTGTCTCCCCCTGTCTCTGTCCATTTCCTCCTCCCCCTTTCTTTGTCCATCTCCAGCGCCTTCTCCCTCTCTTTGACGGTCACCTCATCCCCCCTCTCTCTCTCTGTCCATCTTCTCCTCACCCCCCCCCCCCTCTCTCTCTCTCTCTCTCTCTCTCTCTCTCTCTCTCTCTCTCTCTCTCCTCCTCCTCCTCTTCCTCCTCCTCCTCACGCCCCCTCTCTCTGTCCATCTTCTCCCCCCCATTCTCCCTTCTTCTCATGCCCCCTCTGTCCATTTCCTCCCACCCCTCCTTCCATCTCCTCTTCCCCACCTCTCTCTGACCTTGACCCTTGTTTACTGTTACTGCAAATTCAGATTCTGTAGTGGTGTTCTAACCATAAACCAATAAGCCGTAAATAGAACGTTCCATTTTGCTAACAACGTTTCTCTATTGTATATTTTATATATAATTTACATATTAATAAGTATATAGTCTGTGTGTGTCTAAACGTTTATTACAGTAACGAGTAAAAGTTGAGGTAAATTGGAAAGGTATATTTTTAGATTTTTATCAACTATATTTTTCGTTTATATATTACATATATATTTTTATGTATTTATTGAAAATACACATGAATTAAAGAATGAGGCATCTAAAAACACACCCACATCAGAATTCAACATTGTGTCAAAATTTCAAGGCAGTCATTTAAGAACTTTCGGAGATTACGTTGTTATTTATATAAATATAGGATGTTGAGACTATGGTAATAAAACAGAAGTCATACCTGAGAGACTGGTGGTATGCCCACACAACTGATTTTCATAAACATCTATTTTTCTGAAAACTTTGTCTATGCTTTGGGCACTTATAGTTCTCAATGCCTCATATGGTAAATGAAAAGTGGTTAGCCTTGCAACTAGTCCTCCACACTTTTGTGATTTCTGAATGATTAGTTTGCAGTCAAGGAGTAGTGGCTGAGCTGTTCCCTAGAGGCCTCTGTATGGAGGACCGAGGAGTACTCACGGCAGGAGCAGTTCCGCAGTAGAGCCTCCTCATCGTCAGAGTCGGACCCGCCCAGGCCGAACAGCGACAGCAGCTGGTTGAACAGCACCCGGCCGCCGGCTCCTCCTTCAATGGCCTGCAACAGATAATCTTGCTTAAGCAGGCTCACCGATCAAGGACAGCAACTTCGTTCAAAAAGCTCAGAGGGGAAGTACTTCATCGTCATGGACGTCTTATGTTAGCCACTGCTTCTCGTTCGTGGTATTATTCCCATTTCCAGCAGCTACACATGAAACGCACTAAATCATCCCAAAGATGACATGGAAAGTTTTTGCGGTGCTATCCGTGTATACAATTTTTCCGGTGTTCAGATCACGTGAGTTCTAAGTTAAAACTCAATATCTTCATCTCAGGTTATGACTCTTTGCCAGAAGTAAAGCTTGTTTCCCTTATATCGGAGTACAAGCTTGTCACAGGTCAGGTGAAATCGCTTGGTAGTCCCAACTTCAATTAGTGGTGTAACACCACCTGATGGGTTTCCAAATCCACAACGAGGCAGAAAGCTCCCCACCAGGTCGTGATTTGAGGGGTGGAAAGTAAATGGAGATCGAAAGGTTTTATTTCTTTGAAGACTTTCAAGTGCTCGTATCCAGGCACCACCGAGATTGTCACCTCCAGGCCTACCAGGAGGCGAGAACTAGAACGTCTTCAAGGAAATAAAGCAACAAAAATGTCATTCTTCAGGTATAGGTGATCTCATTTCCCCTATCACCCCTGAATAGTGGTTCAGTGGGGATTTCTCGCCTTTCCACATGCGAATCCCGCGCTACATATGACGACACTCCGCCAATATAAGATGGAACACCAAGCTGCTTCACTCAATCAAATACAAGGGTGGATGGCACTATGTCGGAGGCTAACTTTGCACCCAGCGGTCAGTCACCTCCTCACGAAGATGATAATTACCTGTAGGTCCATCTTTATGCAGAGGGTGGCCACCTGCTTAGCTGAGTATTTCGGTCAGAGGGTTAGTTGCCCTCTGTAATAAAAAAACTGAGTTAATCGATCAACAACGAACTTAAACGGATGTCTTACGACGTCCGCCCCGAGCAGATGCAACGAACAAAAGCGAACAAAATGAGGAGGAAAAAAAAAGTGTTCGCCTACCATGCAGCGGGCCCGGGTTCGACTCCTGGCCAGGCTAGAGATTTTCTCCGCTCGTGGGCTGGGCGTTGTGTTGTCTTCATCTTCCTCTCATCATCACCGACCTGTAAGTCGCCCAATGCGGCATCACCTGACATAAGACGTGCAACTCGGCAGCCGAACTTCCCCGAATGGGGCCTCCCAGCCATCAATGCCACACTTCACTTCATTTTTATACAGATGGTTGCAGAACCTTGGCTATTCAGTATAAAATGTCAAATCTAAACACCTACCCCGTCTAAATTACCAGTTGGTATTTTAGTTGAGGAAGCAGTTTCAGCGCTACATTGCGCCATATTCAGGCCTCCTCACCGACAGTTAGGAAGAATCCCGCCTCTGGTCCAAACAAAATAGTGATGAGCCAGACGGTAAGTGATATACGAAGTAATCGCTGTGATAAGAAGAAATCTACGGATACCAGCCACTGAAAGCTAGCCTCTGTTTCGATTGGACCAGAAGTGGGGCTCTTCCTACACGTTAACCAGGGCACCTGAAGATGGAGTAAAGTAGCGCTGAAACTGGCTGCACGAATAAAATAACAGCTGGAAATTTAGATGGCTGAAGGTGTTTTGATTCTTCATGTTGTGAAGATGATTATCTTCGCAAACTCGAGTTTTAATTCAGATTTGAAAGTTTAGTCATGTCATAGATTATTATTTTATCTACCAATGTGGAAGACCTGTTACCACACCGTAAATTACTCAAATGTAAGAGGGAATTACCTCTACACCATCTGTCTATTGTAAGGAACCTTACATTCTCGAAACTTTCGCACGTTAACCGAAAAGTTCGATTTCATATAAACTGTGGCCAGATTTCGGATAATTTTCTCACTTAAATTATATAGTTCTCTTCTTAAGACATCTCTGAACATATCTCATTATCAAGGGACTGTTTTGCTGATGAGATACTTTCATCATTCACCTCGATCCATTTCATAATATCGACCTTGTACCGTGGAAATTATTAATCAAAACTGTCAACTGAAATGATCAAAAAACAAATTTATAGTAAACGTAACATCGTTGTGCTTGTTTTCATGTAAACAAAATTTATATCTCCATTTATAATTTTTGCAATTTTACTTTTGATAGTGAAATCGATATTATAAAATAACAGAACGCTATTATTTTTCATATCGTCAAAACTTGCAACTTTTGTTATTAAACATTAAGCCTATCAGTCTTCACTTAAATCATTATTTTCAGAAAACAAGGCTTAAATTAAATCCAAAAAACAATTTCAATTAAGACAGTGATATTAATACTAATTTGGACCTTGTCCTGTTCTAGAAATTGCCGCAAGCGCGTTAGAGTGGGTTTGTCATCTACTGAGTTTGGTACGTGTTGTTCTCTGATCGAATATGTTCTTTGTGCAGCTCAAGCATGTTCCACACTGTCTATTTGAAATGTGTCAAATATGTGGTGATAAACTGTGTTTCAGGGAAACGCAGATAAAAGAAGAACATGAATGAAAGCAGCATAATATTCCATCGACTCGTCATTTAAACGTCCCTGGACAAAATCTTTTCAACAGGTTATAGAGGAACAAAGAAAGCAGCCCTTACACTGAGGCCAACTTTGCAAGATAAGTAGTATGTATCTGCAAATGTAACGCATTTGCTCTTACTACAAATTTTAGCGTTGTTCAAACTGTGAGATAGTTATTGCATAATAATTTTGCTTCGTAATATATGGACTGTAAGTAAGGGCGTTCATTATACTATGTGTAATGTAAATTTTGGTCTACATGTTTGTCTCACAAAGAACAGCTTACATCTTAAGAAAGATATAACAGCTGATTCAGGCTGATCGCAGAAACCGATTTGTCATTTTCAGTAAAACATCAGTAGGTAATGTCGCCACAACGTTTTGTGCTCAGTAGCGTATATTACCAGCCATTTAAAGCTTATTATAATGCAGCCATGGTTAATTATATAGTGTTTGAGTAGTTAAATGAAAAATTAAATTCATTTCTTAAGTTCTGAGGGTGCAACGTCCATCGTCACTACTCATCTTGAATCATCTAATACTTGAATATTAATTGTATGGAGCGAGGAGTCCGTCCCACGTTACTGCTTAACTCATGTGGTTTATTATAAACATATGCTTACATATGAACCAAAACAAACATTTGAGAAATAAGCGAAATAAAACTTTTCAAGTATGAAAAATCACATGGCAGCGTATTGTTGCAACCCAGAAAGATATCATGGGTAAATATAAAATTTTTGAAGTCCCTCCATGGTCAATGGTGAACCAAGGCAGGTTTGCGAAAAATGTTTGCATCAGAACGTCACACAGGCAGGAAAGCTGATACTGCAAACAGGATGGCACACAGCGAAGACCATTGCTACAAATCACTAATTCGAGCTGACTGAGTCGCCAATTGTGCAGTATGTCAAACAGAAGGGAGCATAAAGTCATTCTGTCAACCATACATCATGGAGTAACAACCCGTAAATGATATGCAAGAACAACTTTTAGTACACTGATGCTGCAGGAAGTAATAAGCTGAATGCCTGAAACGAAAAGTGTTGCACTGAAGTATGGTGAAGAGTGTTGATGGGCTCCGAAAACCAGGCCGCATTCAGTCACCTTCACCAGAGGATAGTGCCATTGCTTCCATTGCTACTAATCCTTGGGCTTCTGATCCTTCTGCTGTTCAGGTGCAATGAGCCTGTTCCTATCAAAAGAAACCTGTGACACTACGCCTATCATTCACCTGATGACTATCACCTTCGAGAGAGCATCTAGTATGCCCTGCTGGACTTAGTCGTTGTGAGCTGCCGCCTCCTCCTCCACTGACGTGAAGACTTGGAACTTTCTACCACTTGCTCACTTGGGGCCAAATTAATGTTGTTTGGCATGTTGTCGAACTATATTTGTTTTGGGTAGGCACACTAGGTCCTGCTCCTCCTCCGAATTGCATCTGTGAGTGTACCCAGTGTCTATGGCCTCGACTGGTGAAGTGGCGGCGACATAACACTGCATGACCACCACCGTCCCGTGCACATTTCCTGGGAGCTTACTAGGGCGTTACCTTGAACGTCCACGAGTGCGCCCTGGTAACCTGGTGTTGCGCATCGCAGCGAAATTGGCAACGCCTGTTACCCTATGGCTCCCAATTCCGTGTACTTGCCGATGCAGTCGCCGCTGACACGAAGATGACTCAGTCCTAAAACGAGGGGCGATGAATGTATAAACCACTAATGGGACAGCCTCCGGGCGACCAAATGGTGCTCACCACCACACCCCACATTTCGCCATCCTGCACACGTAGGGATCATCCTTCATCGATTCCTGCAGTAAGGTTAGATAGCCAAAACATGGTTTCGATCAATGGGGCATCGATTTATTATATCCCTGACAACTTTAAATCTACTGCTAATTTTTTGTTGTTGTATATCTATTATTGTCTCTTTCGTACCGGACAAGAAACAACATGAAATCCGGTTGGGGGATTTTCGCTGCCAGAGGAGTGGGTCTTTGTGTTGTCCTCATCATTTAATCATCATAATTCTGAGAGTTCGAATCCTGCCTCGGGTATGGATGTGTGTGATGTCCTTAGGTTAGTTAGGTTTAATTAGTTCTAAGTTCTAGGGGACTGATGACCTTAGAAGTTAAGTCCCATAGTGCTCAGAGCCATTTGAACCATTTGAGAGTGACTAGAGTGGACTGTGTAAAAAATTTGACTGTGAAAAATTGGGACTGTGTACGGACGCTGATGACTGCGCAGTTGAACGCACCACAAACCAAACGTCATGACCATTTCACCGAGCGGGTAGTGCAGTGGTTAGCACACTGGACTCTCATTCGGGAGAAGACGGTTCAAACCCGTGTCCAGCCATCCAGATTTAGAATTTCCGTATTCTCCTAAATCACTCCATGCAAATGCCAGGATTGTTCCTTTGAAAGGGCACGGCCGATTTTCTTCTCCATCCTTGACAAAATCCGAGTTCTTGTCTAATGACCTTGATATCTACGTGATTTCAAATACAATCTTCCTCCTTTATTTCTGCTATGTCTCTCCGGTACAGAGCGGCAACACGCCGTATTGGCATTCCGTTGAAGTCGATATGTATATATTTCGTTTCTAAGCACCAGAAAATTGAGGCTATCTCGAAAACCCGTTGTAATTGTATGCTATGTTCCACCAACATGGCTGAAAATGTTATATTGGCTGTTAACGAACTGTTGCAGATTGCGTCTTATGAAGTATGCCGTTTCAAGGCAACGGCATAGTGAGAATCTATCGAAAACGCATTGTTCTTGGTACAGTGTGTTATAATTAAATGCCATTTAATGACATATCTACAATTAAAACTTTCAAGAAAGGGTAAGATTCAAAATATTGTCTTAAGTCATTCACGCTTGGTAATGAGTAGCGTTGTAGAGGTGTAACATAGTACGTAATGTGTTGCTGGTTCGTGCCTCACTGGATCAAAATAAATTTAACTAGAATTCGCGTTTTATGATGGGTTTTGATACTTTCGTATTGGTTTTTAAATTTACATTCTATTACATTCGATGTTACGTAAATAGAAGTACGCTCTTTTTGGGGAGTGAATTTGTTTGATTGGCTTAATCTACAAGACAGCTTGCGCTACTTGCAGTAACATATTTTGCACTTTGTTGTTTTAAGTTTTATATTTCACATGCCATGAAAATTCTGCTACTGAATTGGAACAGTGGTCAATTTTTACTAAATAATGACAATGATGAAATAATTTTTGTCGTATGTCGACAATTATTGTAAATTTATATCGCACTATTTGTAATGGAACTTTTATAAGCCTTTGTCTTTATGGCTGGACATGGTACTTTCCTTTTTCACTTCATAACTTGTTTGTGCGGTTTTTTGTGTACTACAGGCAGAACAACATGACTACCATAAGGACAATGGAGGAAACGTGCGTTTTAAAAAAGCAAACATAGGAATTTTACATACGTCCATTTCGTAAACACTGTGATTTGTGGTCCAGATAAATCCTACAGCTGCCGCTGGAGAGCGCTGCTGTCGCATATACCACGTTGAGGCACACGTACCGTGTGCACAAGTAGCATTGTTTCTGAGGTTCAGCAGCACTTTGAAATCAGCACACTCAACGTCGACGTTGGAAAGCACGGACCGTGAGCCGGCGACTCTACGCGGCGTTGAGTTCCTGGTTCCGGGACAAGAGGGCGTGTCGGGCGCTGGTGAGGAAAGCAAAGGGACAGCGCATGCGCGTCGTGGAGAGGGCTGCTACAAACGAGGACACCAGCGCAGAAAACTGTGAATATCTTTCTGATATCTTGCGCTCCGCAATCTTTGACATTGTGTTAGCCCGTTACTGATTACGTGTGATGGTTGTACGTCGTGCTAAAGGGTCTGCACCCTCTGCCCTTGCCTAAAGCTAACATTGTGCTGAACAAGGGTTAGAAATCACTGCGGCTGATATATTATTCTGACTCCTGACTTCTGAGTCCTGGCTCCTGACTTCTGATGTCCGTTCACTAGTGTCGTTCTCTTAGCAAATTAATGATGCAGCACTTCTCATCGGGATACGGAATAACTGTGTTGATTTATCTAGCTAATGGCGTGATAAAACTTAAACTTTGCAGGAATCTTTGGGTGTGTTAATTAATTTCTTTTCAATTCGTGCTCAAGCTTTTTTAAAAAAAGGCAAAGAATTGTCGTTGGCTAATCTGTGCAGTCTTTCTTATTGGTGCACCGAATAACTTTTTTTTTTTGATCGTGCTTTTAAATTGCACGTCGTAAATTATGTACTACCTTGCCTCACGTTTTGTATAGTGTTTCCGGTAATGTGCTGCTGTCGTCAGTACTTTCTCAAAGAGCACTGATTGATTTTCTCTGTTTTAGAAAGTTGTATTTTCCTACTGTGACGCGCTCTGTTTGCAGACATTACTGGCTGTGTGTTTAGTTAACGCCTTGTGGAAACATGAGGTGGGGTTGCCTGGATCGCGGTCGTGCCTGCCTGTTGGTCGGCCGATGTATAGTCGTTATTGTTTATGTGGTTTCTGAGAATGTTGAAATGGGTTCCACTTGGTAAGAGGTAAATGCTAACTGATTTAGCAGTGACGCCTTTGCTTCTGATATTTTAGTCGTTATTGTTTATGTGGTTTCTGAGACTGTTGAAATGGGTTCCACTTGGTAAGAGGTAAATGCTAACTGATTTAGCAGTGACGCCTTTGCTTCTGATATTTTTATAATTTTTCTGATCTCTTCTTGTGCTTTTGTAAAAGTATTTCTTTTAAGGTTTGGAATTTTCGTAAGAAATGCTTTTTTAGTTAAGCAGCTTTTTTAAGTTGGGCTCTTGCTTTAAAATAAAACCTGGATAGAATATTGGTTTAAAATACTTTGGTTTACACAGTTTCATTAAATGTAAACCAGATTATTGATGATCACTCATTTATTATGTATGTGACAGGATGAACATTAATAAAACAGAAAAGCTGCAGGGATGGGTTCCTTGCTGGAAATGAAAGAAATAAGTCCTATGAACTTGTGTCCGAAAATGCTTCGTTGCCGCTGACGAATGACAGTTCCTCTGACTGTATGATTGACGCAGTGTACTGTGAGCAGCAGAATTGTGCAGTATTCACGTCGAGAAGAAGCCGAGATGATGTCTGTGTGTTGCCAAGCAGATGGAAACAGCCCAGAGCCAACACGGCTATACCAAAACAAAGACCCTCACAGACATCATCCACATCACACAACATTTCAAGCCCTACGCTACTTTGTCGAAAACTGACATTCTGAGCCCGTGCCTGTGTAAAAAATATAGATTGACTCATACATAGAAGATACCAGCAACCAGCCACTTTTTACAATGCTATTTATTTATGTAAATAGCGCTGTTATCTCCAGACGGCTGGTTTACGTTAAGATACATTTTACATTAACTTTCGCCTTTTGTTTTCCCAACAGATCAAATTTCCTTGGGGTGGTGGTGCCGATGAAAAATCCGCGCCATTACGTTCCAGTGCAGACTGCTTGTGATCTTGCAGCAGCGAAAACTGTATGTTGCACTTTTTTTTATGTATATGTATGCACGTAATACAAAGCATCACTCACACACTAAGAAGTTTCACCACATTGAGGTATGTATACAAAGATGGTTGTAATATCGCAATCTTTGTATACACACCTCCATGTGGTGAAACTTCTTAGTGTGTGAGTGATGCTTTGTATTACGTGCATACATATACATAAAAAAGTGCAACATACAGTTTTCGCTGCTGCAAGATCACAAGCAGTCTGCACTGGAACGTAATGGCGCGGATTTTTCATCGGCACCACCACCTCAAGGAAATTTGATCAGGTGGGAAAACAAAAAGCGAAAATTAATGTAAAATGTATCTTAACTTGAACCAGCCGTCTGGAGATGAACCTGTCGTCGGTTCAAAACCGGTAACGGCGCTATTTAAATAAATAAATAGCTTTGTAAAAAGTGGCCGGTTGCTGTTGTCTTCCATGTAAGAGTCAACCTATATTTCAAGGCCTTCTTGGGCGCTTATGTGATCATGGGTCTTTTCAGACAAACGAAGTTGCAGGAAGGCGGCGGACTGTGCGCTGTGCGTACGCCAGATTTGGAGGACAGGGTTCCGAAGTACATTGAGACGAACCCTGATACAACCTCCAGGCAAGTGGTCCGCCAACATGGTGTAAGCGATAGAGTGCGGCAGTCCATGATGCGACATGTGATCGCGTGCATTACATCCTGTGTAGGCCACTCTGAACATCATTTGTGACATGGATGCGATGCAGCTCAGTACTCAGTTCCGGATCGATTTGTTGTTGCACACACACCGTCCATTTCAGGACACATGTTCAAGGGACCTTTTCTCCTCCATTTACAGTCAGGAATCCGTACCTGCAGTTTGTCGGTTTTATTAATGTTCACCCTGTATATTATTGCGGCTATCAATTATCAAGTGTACTTATTACTGGCGTGTAAAGGCTAAGTATTGTGTGAAATAAAGATTGTTAACTGTTTCTTGCTTCTATAGGCTCAGTGGCTTCCACTCTCGGATCCCCATGCCCTTTTATCACATCTCATTATCTACATTTTCTTCTGTTTTCTAATACAGTTCATTTATTTTTTGTAAAGATGACTTTCTCATTATTTTGGCTCAATATTTTGCTCAAGATCTGTCAGTGTTTTCGTTCTAATTCAGCCAGCAAACAGGTTTCACAGAAGAACACGCGCGCGCGCACACACACACACACACACACACACACACACACACACACACACACACACACACAGGCAACAGAATTGTAAAAATGAATATTGATATTCCTTTTCTGTTGTGGAGAGATTTCTGTATTTATCATTGTAATTTATAATAATAAGTTTTTATTATTATGTAAACATTATAAATGCAAAAAGTTTTCCAAGCTACGGGAAACACTTACAAAAGAAACTGCCTTTCTCTATAAATACCAAATACGTATACCAATAAAAATTATTAATATAGTTGTTTCAAGCGAAATCTTATGATATATATGCGCAATTGGTCATATTACTGAAAAAAATCTTCGTCAGAGTGTTAGTGCACCACTGATGTTCGACTTTGAAGAGTATCCATACACTGAACGTTCAACTTGTGCGCTTAACTGAGTGGTGGTGGACAGTTGTTTAAGATGAGTTCGTTAGTAAAAATGGCGAGGCTTCTGTAAATCTTAGAGGAAAACAACACGTAAAAACATTGTGGACAATGGAAGTAACTAATGTTTACTTACGTGGGCTCAATTAAGATATACTTCTAAGGCTACCGTCACTATTTAAACACAGATGACAGGTACACAAGATTACAGTGCATGTCTCGTTCTTTTGTGTCCAAACTATCATAGGGCGAAGCCAAGTGTCAATATTTTTCTGGCTAGCGTCCTACTCACATAAGATTTTCATTTCCTAGTTTGCATGTAAAATCTATTTAACTGCGTGTTCCTTCTTTTTTTTAAAGACACACAGCCTCTGGATTCATCATTGGAGAGTGCTTTTGTATTTAAACCTAGGTGGTTACACTGATCCATCTGGAAAATCTATCAGATAAGCCTGGCGTCGGTATGTTCCGCTGAGTCAAGGCGACAGATCGAGTTCTGACACGGATACACAGTTGGGAAAGCGAAAGAGAGTGGAGCACACCCACGGGTCCGTGGTTCCTGGGAGGGTTTTCCATGTCATGCACACTCAAACGTTTTACCATTTCCGCTTACATATCCGGCACACGCACGCATGCTCGTAAGTTACTTATCAGTAATTTTACTTGTTTACGAACGTCAGGACATGTCAACATGTTGTCTCTGACCGGGATAAGAATGCGGTAAACATCTCCGTAACCGCGTTATATCGATTTCAGTTGTGTTTAGTATGTTTTCAATAATTCTCGTCAAACTGATTAAGTTCCTGGAGAACTTCTTTTTCAGTTTTTAAAATCAAGTAATTTTTTAGTGAGTGGAAAAAAAGTTCAAATGTGTGTGTGTAATATTATGGGTCTTAACTGCTAAAGTCATCAGTCCCTAAGCTTACATAATACTTAACCTAAATTATCCTAAGGACAAACACATACAGCCATGCCCGAGGGAGGACTCGAACCTCCGCCGGGACCAGCCACACAATCCATGACTTCAGCGCCTTAAACCGCTCGGCTAATCCCGCGCGGTAGTGGAAAATAAACGTATTTAATTCGCTTAATAACGTTAAACGATGAAGGCATGAACAATCATCATAAAACGCGCACACGCGCGCGCGCACACACACACACACACACACACACATACACACACGCGCGCGCGCACAAGAAGACTTAAGGAACGTAGTTGTTGATATTCGCTCTACGAACCGGTTCGCTTTAAATATGTAAAGCTTGGATTAAACAGCTTTAATAGGAAGAAAGTTCATAAAAGACAGACAACAAAAAAAGTGAAGAAAACTTCCATAGAATTTTCAGTTCCATGGAGAAAACTGATCAGAAATGTAATAAAAGTAATTTAACGGTTTTACCAATATTTTAGGTTGGACTCCATGAAACAGTACATTTACATTAAAGAAAAGTAATTTTTTGGAGTCCCTAGAGCTATGTCGGTACTTTCTCTGATTTTATTTGTATGAGCCATACAAGTTATAAGCTTCGATCAAGAAGTTCCCGTTTGAGGGCGTTGCTCCAGCATATATATAACATAGCACGACTTCGATCTGGGTATGTAAGCACCGATATGTACCGTAGGTCGGGGATCAGAGTGGCATTCGTGTCTTTCCGAGATGTGTGCGGTAAAGACGGAACGTGAACTATGGTGACGTTATTACTAGATGCGTCCAAACAGGATCCACGTGTGGTTATTGCTTTCTTGGTCGCCGAAGTGCAAACACCGGCAAAACAGCCATCGGAGAAGGAAGAATGCGTATGTGGCAGCATGTCTGTCGAAAGCTGCGACAAGTCGTGCTGCTGCTTCATGACAACAAACGTCCGAAGTATGGCAAATGTATCCCAGAAGTTCTGATATTCCCCAAGCGATCATCACCCCTTCAGTCCCTTAAGAAATGGCCTTTAGAGGTCGACGGTGCCTGTTGGACGAGGATTTGCAGCAGGCAATTACGGACTCTTTCATGCAGCAGGACATAATGATTTACCAAACGGCTATCTTCAACCTGGTGCGTCTGTGGGAAGATGCCTCAATGCTCACGACTATTTTGCCTGATTGGCATATCGATTGTGGACTGTACAGTCGTCGAACGGAAACTTTTTGATCGTCCCTTATATTATAAATCATAATAAGAACTACGATTTAATCCAATTTTTATGCTTTAAAATATCAATATTTTCTTGTGAAAGATGTTGTACTCCACCTCCAATGTTCGGTTTAGCAGAGTTATTATAAATGAAGCTCCATCTGCCATGAGGGTGTAGTACCCTCCCCAATATCCAAAAGGTCTCAGCCGTTTACTCAGAGACTAGTAACGACAATCACTGATTGTACGTAGTAAATTCGTTGATCTGTATGGATTATGCTTCTACGGTTCGCCGTCTGTCCTGACATTGTCTTCCCCTGAGGAGTACAGTGACGGAAAAAAATCGTAACACCAAGGAGTGGTGCGACATAATCGAAAGTTGGTAGGCGTGTTTCTACCACTGAAAGATAATGGTTATTAAAATTTCGCGCCATTCACCTAAGAGTGACACTAGCAGAGCCACTAAGAGCACGAAAATCAGAGTTGATTTAAATATGCGCTGTAGCGGTCGTGACCGTTAGTTACCTTTGACATTGGATGTGATGAGCTGACGTTAGTCAAGAATGCTTCTAGGGCGACAAAGACGCCGTTATCAACACGTCACTGAGTTTGAACGAGGTCATGTAATGGGATAACGAGGAGCTGCATGTTCCTTCTGCGATCCTGCAGAAAGACTTGGCAGAAATGTAGCCACTGTTCATAATTCTTGGCAGCGGTGATTAAGAGAATGTACGGGCTCAAGAAGACCGGTCTCCGAACGGCCACGTAGCACTACTGACAGGGAAGATCATCGTGTTCGGCGTATGGCTGTGGCGCATCGTACTGCATCTGTTGCAGCAGTTAGAGCAGCAGTTGCCACCAAAGTGACGCAACGAACTGTTACAAATCAGTTACTTAAAGCACAGCTCCGAGCCAAACGCCCTGTAGCGCGCATTCCACTGACTCCAAACCATCGCCATTTCCGACTTCAGTTGCGTCGAGATGGAGCTCATTGGAGGGAAGGATGAAGGTCAGATGTGTTTTCTGATGAAAACTGGTTTTTCCTCGGTGCCAGTGATGATCGTTTGCTGGTTAGGAGGCCAATTGAGGGCCGGCACGCAATCTGTCTTCGTGCTATACACCTGGAGTTATAATCTGGGCTGTGACTTTGTATGAGAGCAAGAGCAGTCTCATGGTTATGGCACGCACCCTGGCTGCAAATTTGTACGTCAGTCTGGCGATTCGACCTGTTGAGTTGCCGTTCATGAAAAGCATTGCGGGGGATGTTTTCCAACAGGATAACGCTCGCCTACATACCGCTGTTGTAATGCAATAAGCTCTACAGGGTGTCAACATGTTGCCTTGGCCTGCTCGATCACCAGATCTTTCTCCAATCGAGCACATAAGGGACATAATCGGACGACAACTGCAGTGTCATCCACTGATCAAGTGCAGCAGGCATGTTTGCAGGTGACGGTGTCGTTTATCGACTAATAGAGTCATCAGAAGACCAAAACAAATTGCAAAACGATTTAGAAAAGATATATGAATGGTGCGAAAAAGTGGTAGTTGACCCTAAATGACAAAAAGTGTGAGGTCATCCACATGAGTGCTAAAAGGAACTCGTTGAACTTCGCTTACACGATAAATCAGTCTAATCTAAAAGCCGTAAATTCAACTAAATACCTAGGTATTACAATTACGAACAACTTAAATTGGAAGGAACACATAGAAAATGTTGTGGGGAATGCTAACCAAAGACTGCATTTTATTGGAAGGACACTTAGAAAATTTAACAGACCTACTAAGGAGCCTGCCTACACTACGCTTGTCCGTCCTCTTTTAGAATATTGCTGCGCCGTGTGGGATCCTAACCAGGTAGGACTGACGGAGTACATCGAAAAAGTTCAAAGGAAGGCAGCACGTTTTGTATTATCGCGAAATATGGGAGAGAGTGGCACAGAAATGATACTGGATTTGGGCTGGACATCATTAAAAGAAAGGCATTTTTCGTGGCGACGGAATCTTCACATGAAATTCCAATCACCAACTTTCTCCTCCGAATGCGAAAATATTTTGTTGACACCGACCTACATAGGGAGGAACGATCACCACGATAAAATAAGGGAAATCAGAGATCCTACGGAAAGATAGAGGTGTTCATTCTTTCCGCGCGCTATACGAGATTGGAATAATAGAGAATCGTGAAAGTCGTTCGATGAACCCTCTGCCAGGCACTTAAATGTGATTTGCAGAGTATCCATGTAGATGTAGATGTAGATCCCACAAACTGACATCCGGGAACTGGTCAACACAAAGCATGCTCGCATTCAACATTCTGGCGGATACATACGTTATTAATGTAGCAGCATTTCACATTTGCAACGGCTTATCTTGGAATGTTAATCAGTGAAGTATGTTACACAGACAAATGTATTTCCGATATTTCATTACTCTACATTAATTTTTTTGGTGTTGCGATTTTTCCCTCAGTGTAGCTTCCGATGAAGCTTCGCAGGGAGACGGCAGCAGTTGTCCAGATGAAAAAGTCAGTCCTGCGTGCGGCCAGCGCCTCCTGCAGTGCGGAGAAAGCGAAACCTACTTCTGCCTGTTGCTGCCGACCTACGTTACGGAAGCTGCCGGACGCCGCACTGGCCACCAGCTGAGCGACCTTGGCCGCGCCCGAGGCTGTCACCTCGACACTGGACACCGTGTGGGGTCATCTGTCTGAAGACTGGCTCTACCTTCTCTCAGACAGGTCCCTCACAAATATAACGAAGGCACTGCATCAAGAGCATGGTTGCAATCGAGATAATCACCATGCTTTCGACCGTTTTAATGCTGACTTTATCCTTCCCTCGGCGCTGATCCAAGTTTCGATTCTAGGAAGGAGGTCAGATGTTCGCTACTGCCTTCGCACCTCCCAAATACCATCGTCACCAAAACTTTTCCGTTCCACAGATATATAGGATTCTTATAACGATACTAAAACATATCATTACTATGGAATGAATACCCCTAGCTGCATACAGGCGTTGATATAAGTCAACGGGAACAGTTGAAAAATGTGTGCCCCGAGCGGCGCTCGAACCCGCAATCTCCTGCTTACGTGGCAGACTCTCTATCCATCTTTTTTTTTTTTTTTTTTTCGTAGTTGATCGTTGTATTCGGTTGGTGCGGACGTCACATGACATCCGGTCAAGGTCGTTTGTTGATCCTTCCACTCAGTTTTTCATTACAGGGGCCAAGCAGCTCTCTGACCGAACACGCTGAGCTACCGTGCCGGCGTTTCTGAGCCACCGAGGACACATAGGTTAGTGCGACTGCAGGGACTATCTCTGGCACGACTCCCGTGCGACCCACATTCGCAACTTACTGTACAGCACTATATTCATAGTGCCCCTGCCCATTATACTCATTACTCGCGGCTTTTTGTCAATTCCCGTAAGAGTTCGGACAATGTTTGTGCATCCGCACAGAAGAAGGTCAAATGGTCGTTGAGACTTAACTATATATGAAGATGGTATCTATTCTTTCGGACATTCATATATATAAAACATATCATATACTTTAACGTAACATTCAAATTGAAGCTCAGGGTAGTATAGGATGTCCCAAAAGTCTTTCCGTGATTACAGACATGCATAAAGCATGAGATAGACAAATACTCGTGAATTGCATGTTACATATTAAAGTTTTTGTGCAGTACGTACTTGCTTTTGCTTTGTTACAGCACCCAGTGACACCATCGCCAAATAACGTGTACTCAAACCAGATGAAGGCCAATGTGTCGTCTGGTATCCCGAGACAAGGTCATCAAAAGCACTCGAGAGAAAATTCCAGGTGAGATACCAGAGACCGCCACAAGATGTTAAAAGCAACAAGATGTTGAATGTGAAGTTTAAGGAAACACTGATCGTCTGTGATCTCCCTAGAACAGGTAGGCTTGGACCTATTACGCAGACAATTCGAACAGTGAGAGATGCGTTCGCGAGAAATCCCAAAAAATCAGTCTGCAGAGTCTCGCGATAGTTGCAGATTCCGAAGACATCAATGCAACGTACTCTGCATAAACATTTCTTTTCCGGGCGTACAAAGTCCAACGGATTACAGTGCTCGTTACGACTTTGCTTTTGCTATGGTGGCTGAGACTTAGGAAGATGACGATTATCTGAGACGTGTCCCTGTCTCAGATGAGGCCACATTTCATTTCAACGGGGTTGCCAGCAGACACAATGGTAGGATCTTGGAGTTCCAGAATCCCCACGCTGCGTTTGAGACGGTCAGAGACTGACCTACGCTGAACGTGTGGTGCGGTCTTGTGCACGACAAATTCATACGTCATTTTTTCTTCAGTGAAGAAATCAGGGCAATAAGTATCGTGATACGCTGTAGTTATTTGTTGTGGATTCAAGACATTCCGGACTTAATTTTCCAGCAAGATTGCGTGCCACCTCATTGGCGATTTAGTTGGTCGTGCGTATTTGGACAAAATTTCGTGGAAGATGGATCGGGCGTGGTGGTCCCATCAAGTGGCTTCCGCGATCACGCAACGCAACTCCACTGGATTTCTTCCTTTGGGGTTGTGTCAAGGATCAGGTTCACCAAACACCACTGAATGGCATCGTAGCATTACGGCTCGAAGAACTACAGACGTCATAACACCTATCCCTCACGAAATATGAACCAACACTTGGATGGAATTGGAATATCACCTGCAACGAAAGGAGCACACATCGAATTTTATTAATTTTTTGTGTGTGTGTGTGTGTGTGTGTGTGTGTGTGTGTGTGTGTGCGCGCGCGCACGCATACATAGAAACTTGAATACGTTTCCTGCGCTTCAAGATAACAGATATGTGTCTGTGTGTCATATTTCCTACTTTATGCATGTCTGTAATCGGGGAAAGACTTTTGTGACACCCTAGACATTTACAATGAAATTTGCACTCTACAGCGGAGTGTGCGCTGATATGGAACTTCCTGGCAGATTAAAACTGTGCGCCGGACCGAGACTCGAACTCGGTACCCTTGCCTTTCGCGGGCAAGTGCTTTCTTTTCATTCTAGAAACAACCCCCAGGCTGTGGCTAACCCATGTCTCCGCAATATCCTTTCTTCCAGGAGTGCTAGTTCTGCAAGGTTCGCAGGAGAGCTTCTGTGAAGTCTGGAAGGTAGGAGACGAGGTGCTGTCGGAATTAAAGCTGTGAGGACTGCGCGTGAACCGTGCTTGGGTAGCTCAGTTGGTAGAGCACTTGCCTGCGAAAGGCAAAGGTCCCGAGTTCGAGACTCGATCCGGTACACAGTTTTAATCTGCCAGGAAGTTTCACCCTGCACATCGTTTGTAAGGAATTTGTTTAAAAGCTGGAAAAGTATATGTGTCGTGCAACTGGTCTAAGATCCGTAATAGCAACAAATTGTCACGACTTTCATATCATAATAATTTACATGATATGAAATCGAGGTATGCGTTCACGTCTCATGTTTCACGTAGCACTATTACGGTGAACGAAGGTCAGCAGACTAATGTTAGGTGAGCGTATAAATGGAGTAATGTTGTTTCTTTCAGACATTTCCGTCAACGTTCGGTATAGTCAGTCTTCGTTTTATTTCTTTTTCCTTGCTAGAGGACATTTTCCTATTTATTTTGTATTACTCAATTTGTGATCTGCCTGTCGTACCTGTGGACCTACGAATCATGTCGGATTTATTGTTGATATCAGGCGTCGACCAATACTGGCTCTTCCCTTGAATTTATAAAGAGTGGAAATAACGCTGTAAAGCAAAAGATAAGACTACACCACTTTTTTAAATGTATCCACTGCTATGATTGTAAATACATGTAACATATTGCGAATACATACACAGAAAGACCCTGCATTGTACGAGGATACGATCGCAGAACAGTCCGTGGAAGCAGTTAAATCCATAAAATATCTAGGAATATGCGTGTGGAGCGATTTGAAATCGAACGAACTCATAAAATTAATCGCTGATAAGACAGGTATCAGAGTGACATTCGTGGAAAAATCCTCAGGAAATGTAATTCATTATCAAAGGAAGCAGTTTACGAAGCACTTGTTTCACCACTTGAATACTGCTCGTCAGTCTGGGATCGACACCAGACAGAACTGATAAAGGAAATAGGGAAGATCCAAAGAAGAGCAACACGTTTCGTTACAGATTTATTTAGTCAGCTCTAAGGGCAGAATATTTCCAACATTTCGCGGCCCTGTCAGCAACTGTATAAATATTAATTTTAATTTTAATAACCAACAGCAGATAAATTATAGGTAAAAGGTGCAACTGAGGCTGTTGGTAATTAAAATTAATCCAACGGCAGACGCTGCAGAAGAGGCGTCCTGCGCCACAATGTGATTCTGTTAAAATTACTAGAGAATACGTTTGCTAGAAGAGTGAACCAATGTATTGCTTCCTCCTACGTACATCTCGAGAACAGACTATGAAGATAACATTAGAGAGATTCGAGCTCACACAGAGGCATACCAGCAATCGTTCATCCTGCGAACCATACATGACTCATGGCTGTAGATGTAGACTGTTATCTTCCACCCGTCTCACAGACTAAGTTACTGATCACCGTAAAATGTTATTCCATCCATCGTCACAAAGAGACCGTTTGATTCGTTTGTACGCAATAATGAAGGAGGTGAAATGTCCGCAGAGACTTATTAACGTAACTAAAGTCTTACAGTAACTACACTGTGTGATCACTAAATTATGTTAACCGTATTACGTCAACTGTACGAATGCATATTGCAAAGGCCGCGAATCAGTGGTAAACATCTTAACCCAATACCTCGTCACTAGGTTCAAAATGGCTCTAAGCACTATGGGACTTAACATCCGAGGTCATCAGTCCCCTAGACTTAGAACTCCTTAAACCTAACTAACCTAAGGACATGACACACACATCCATGCCCCCCGTAGGTTCGAATCCTGCCTCGGTCATGGATGTGTGTGTCATGTCCTTAGGTTAGTTAGGTTTAAGTAGTTCTAAGTTCTAGGGGACTGATGACCTCAGATGTTAAGTCCCATAGTGCTCAGAGCCATTTGAACCATTTGATCTCGCAAGCGACTTTATTCACGTTCTGCTGCTTTAGCCGAGGTTCTGTGGGAATCGTCAGTATGAGGTAACGAAGTTTGGGATCGTTAAAGAAGCTTGGTAACAGGTTGCCAATGAAAGCTAGCGATGATTTCGGCGAATAGTGATTATCTAATGACGTAGCAATGTATGTAACTGACCAGACAGTTGAACACTAGTTCTCGTAGTTAAATATCTGTGATGAAAATGCGCCATTATTCTAACGTACGGGACATAACAGTAGAAGACCATTATCTCACACGCTGCTCATCAGTGACAGTTAATTTTGTGCAAGAGACTTACCAAGTGGATGGTCGTTCACTTAGAGTGCTCTTTATTTCCTTCATTTAATGTGTGAGTGTATGTGTCTTTGCCGTCATCTGCACTGCGCTGAGGGTTAATAGTGTCTTCGTACTGTAGATAAGCTCTTTATTTCCTTCATTTAATGTGTGAGTGTATGTGTCTTTGCCGTCATCTGCACTGCGCTGAGGGTTAATAGTGTCTTCGTACTGTAGATAACGGGAGTTGTCTGTTGTGGGACACGTCTACGTAGTATGACGCCTACAGAGGAGCTCTTGACTAATTTTCGGTATCGCAATCTACTGGAAAATTTAATATTTCCGTCAGTTATTCGCTAATGAAGATGGCACTTACTCAAGACTTTTATCGTCGTTGCCTTTGTCCAGATTCAATTTAGAAATAATCTGTCATCCTCCCCACATTAATCAGTTGCGCAACTTCATCGTGCATAACATCCGTTATCTCGTCTACGTACGAGCCACAACTACGTTATCAAACTGAATGTTATGTTTTAGCAACCTCACGAACTGTAGTGAGAGATTATAGTCAGCACCTCGTTACAAATTAGTTGGCCATTTTTTATTTTCTTTTTGCTGAACACATAAGCCTGCATAGTTTTAAATAGTCATAATTCAGTAGTACAACCACTGTTCACAGAAACTAAAGTACTTGGAGAGTTGCTCCTGACGAACTGACCAGGATATCGAGCTTTATGAGCCGACCGGTGTTGCCGAGCGGTTCTAGGCGCTTCAGTCTGGAACCGCGCGACCGCTACGGTCGTAGCTTCGAATTCCGCCTCGGGCATGGATGTGTGTGATGTCCTTACGTTAGTTAGGTTTAAGTAGTTCTAGGGGACTGATGACCTCAGATGTTAAGTGCCATAGTGCTCAGAGCCATTTGAACCATTACAGCTTTATGAACGTTTACTGAAAACGATCTTCGTAATCATTCTTACAATGACTGAAGAATAGTTTTTGGATTTTGCACTCTCATAATATACAGACAACAAAGCTGTATAATCCCACGGAGGTGAAACAGCCGATAGAAAAGAAAAAAAGCTCAGAACTTTAAAATTCAATAAAACGCAAGAGACGAAGAGCCTCTAATGCATTAAATATATTTCATTCTTGAAACTCTTTATTAACTTAAACATACCCCTCGAAAGCGCAGAAGATGAAGCATACATTCTTTACAGGTAACTTACGCCTCAGAAAAATTCGAACCATAAGATATCCAGCTGGAAGAACCATTGAACGTTATGTGGAGTACAGCAAGCAGAAAGAACTGAAAAAAGTGATGAAAGGAAAACTTGAGTATAATGACGATGTTACTCTCTCATTGTGTGAGATGTGATAAGAATGTTATTCTAAAAGAAGTCATCCGCACATTCACTCCAAGTACTTCAGGTAAGCCACGGGTACACCTCTATGACTGAACAGAGCGAGGATTTGAAGACAGTGTCTGCCGAATTCTCTGCTAAGTACCGGATATCAATTACCTCCTGAGCATTACGAATGTACTTGTTTCAGCAACATCTATAACGCTTTTGTCTGTTCGTCCAATGAGTACCTAATATTAAGAAAGCTCTGTTAATCGCATTATACGAGTAGATGAAAACAGTTTCCAGGCGACACATGACGATAATCGGAAGAAAACATATATTCTTCCAGTCAATAACGTCTCCACCACCCAAACCACTAAAAATAATTACATAAGGTATTCGAACCTATGCCCTGGAATAAAATTGTAATGAGAAAATATCACAGTGCTACCAATTACGTGTAATAATTTTCAATATTAAAATAAATCATGAAGTATATAAAACCTCGAGATACTGACGCTTTTGACGATGAAAATATTCAGTGCCATTCAAATCGACCGTTAATTAAGCTTTCAAATTTCTTCAAGCGTCAACTGGAAACATCAATTTTGTCCATATGTGTCCTGTGCCACGTGAAGAATGCGAAAAACATGAATCTGCAGAAAATGTTTGGAGTTTACTTCAGATGTCATTTCTCAAGCTGCTGATTGTTTTCTCTTGGTACCCGTCCTGGATCGCCTGTTTACGACTAGAGGGACGCTTTCAACATTCCGCAACAAGTGGGTTAATGACTGTGATGGTCGTCCTAAATTAGGAGTAACCATTTTCTCCCGAGATGAAAAACATCTGCCTCCGATTCGAGGCTTCACTTCAGCTCAATACCTCTCTCACGCTTTCCTCCTCTCAAGCTGTCGCAAAAAAACTGCAGAAGTGGCTCTTCTTGTTACAAGAATAAGTTGGTGAGCGGTTGAACGGAAATCGGAATATAGTGTCCAGTGACAGCATATTTTGGGAAAGATTAATTTCCACAAATAGAATTAGCTGCCTCAGCAGGCGTCTGCGACAGAAGCGTCGTTATACACATTCTGATCTGCGGCATATGTCCTTACCTGTGGCACAGCACTGCTCCGACGGAACTGCTAGTCCAGCAAGATCAGAAGTGTGTCTACGGACTTTAGAAGTGTGAGTGATACGTAGTCGCAAACTGAAGCTTTGATTTCGATGTCACTGAGTTCACGAGCAGCTCTCTTGGCAGTGCTCTTGCCGCAAAAGTAACATCAGGGCCGCGCGGGATTAGCTGAGCGGTCTAAGGCGCTGCAGTCATGGGCTGTGCGGCTAGTCCCGGCGGAGGTTCGAATCCTTCCTCGGGCATGGGTGTGTGTGTGTTTGTCCTTAGGATAAATTTAGGTTAAGTAGTGTGTAAGCTTAGGGACTGATGACCTTAGCAGTCAAGTCCCATAAGATTTTACACACATTTGAACATTTTTAAGATCAGGATTGGGGTCACCGTCCGAGGTAGAGGTTTATTGTGTCAGCGTAATGTTTATGTCAACGGCCTGTCAGATCATTGTGCGCTGCTGGCACTAGTATGGATGACCATCCGCGCCCCATGGCTTTTGAACTACCTGGATACCCTCATCCTCGTGATGCCCATTGAGGAACTGCTTGACCAAGTAGTACCGGTTACAGGTCACTAAAACTGATAATGATCGGCAGAGCCATGTGCTGGTCCCACCCCTCTCTATATCCACATCGAACGACGCCAGTCGGTTGTGGTTGAAACGGCGGTCGGCCGTTACCGTTGGGCCTTCCGAAGCGTGTTCGGACGTTGTTTAGGGTATGCCATTTATAAGCAATTGTATTATGAACAGGTGTCACGATGGGAAGATAGCTGCCGTCTCACCTACTCCACTGCCGTATGGTACACACCTGAAAAGGGCAAGCTACTTATTTAGCTTCTTCTGTGTTTTCCAGGTATTATAGATTTAAACATCGTGTGCGTTTTTCCTCTATTTAAGTGGTTTACTCCCGAGTTTTGTAACGACGTGTAAATTCAGTCAGTCGGTAGTCTGGCTTTAAGAGTCAGGGGTCGTTCGTTTTGAGCCTAGTAAGGGTCAGTCTGGCTCCTACTATGTCTGGTATACACCTCTGAAAGGCAAGTTACGATTTAGCTTCGTCTTTGTTTGTTACTAGTGTAGTTCATAAATTTTGTGCATGTTTTTTTCTCTGTTTAAGAGGTTTATACTCACATTTCTGTAATCGTAAAGCGTTGTCAGACAGTCTGTAGTGAAGTTTTCATTTTTGCTGAACAGCCAGCTTCACAGCTCATAAGGCATCAACCTCCACTGGTGACACGTCAGGAGGTTAGCAAGTTATGTATCTAGGTTTCTGTCTGCTCTTTCTTAGCCAGTTCTTAAGTTAGTACTGGTATGGGCGGGACGTTTGCAAGCTGTGTGCGGACGCAGTAGGAACTGGCCGAAGTTTTCGAACAGCTGAATATGCTACGGGCAGTCGTCTTTAGCCTTCTTCCTCGGGGTGTAGCGGTGACGGAGGATCTGGCACGTCGCGTGAGACACCTCAGATGTCGCTTGTTTCGTCCACAGGCTCTGCTGCCGAGGCATCTCAAAGTGTACTCGAGGCGGTGGAACCATCCTCACAGAAGGATGAGTGGCAGATAGTAACACGTTCGCGTCGCTCGAGTTGGTGGGCCATTGTGGAAACTGGCAGTCTGGCCTCGCCCATTCAACCTGTGAGAGGACACGTGGCCGCTCCTTCAGCAGGGTTCGAGCAGGCACACGGGGGATGAGTTTAATAGTTGTTGAAAGCTCCTACCTTAGGTGCGTTATGGAGCCCCTTAGGCAGATAGCGTTCAGGGCCGGAAAGAAACCCAATGTGCACTCGGTATGTCTACTGGCGGCCTTATCCGAATGAAGCCTCGACTGTGGCTATTGAGCATGCAGGGTCCCGTCATGTGCAAGTCGTGAATTTAAGGAAAGTATAGTGCCGTCATCTGCAAGTTGTGAATTTTAGGAAAGTATAATTCATTTGTAAACAGGTACGAGACACTAGTGCGGATCACTGTTGAGTACTAATCGAGTCCGCACTAGATCAGATTAAATGAATATACAGAAGCAATTTAGAGGTGGGCTACTGGATTCGAACAACAAGCAAGTGCGGCGGAGATGCTTCGGGAACTTAATGGAAATCACTGGAGGAAAGGCGACGTTCTTTTCAAGGACCACTATTGAGAACGATTCTACTGCCGCTAATGAATATTTCGCGTAAGGACCATGAACACTAGAGAGCTTAGGTCTCGTGGGAAGGCACACACACACACACACACACACACACACACACACACACACACACACACACACACACACACACACACACACAAACAAACAAACACCGTATTTCTTCCCTCGCTCTATTTGCGAGTGGAACAGGAAAGGAAATATCTCGTAGTATTGCATGATACCCTCCACCGAGCACCATACGGTGGCTTGGGGACCACGTATGTATGTCCGAATGTGCCTCGGAAGGCCCAACGGTAACGACCGACTGCCGTGCCATCCATAACTGACTCGCGTCATTCGATGCGGATATGGAGGGCGTGGGACCAACACACCGCTCTGCCGTAAAATGTAAATGTAGGCCTAAATGTATAATGCAACAATTCCGGGTCACACGACAGTGTGATGATGGCAGACAGTTTACTGGACGTGAAAGTTACAGTCGCCCACCAGATAGGCAAGAAATAATCTCTCAGAAAATCTCTGTGCGGTGACGTCATTGGGAGCAAACACGTTGGGCTGTTCATCTGTGACTGTCAAGAGGTTGTCTTCGCAAGATCCAGTAAGTCAAACAAATATTGATCGATTTGAGTAAAACCGCTGTCCTCTGGAGTGACTGTCAGTCTGATGAACGTGAGGATGAAACGGGTCACCGTGGCTCCCTTGCGTTGCATGTAGGACATTGAGAAAGTTATGTCACACGTGTCGTCCCACGCTAAGACCATTGTGCAAAAAAGGGTGGCCCATTGTCAGCAGAGAGTACGAGTTGCTCGTTTCCTGTTTATACAGTTCTGCCGCTGCTACAACACGTACATCACAGCGACACCTGGAAACGTACTCTTGAGTGGAATTACGAGGAACACCATTTTTCTTGTGAGCAAAGCTCCAAATTCCACATGGACTCACCGTCAAATTCGGGCTGTGTATGGACCAAATGCAGTGTCGTGCCCATCCGTAGTGAAATAATGCCAACAATTTGACCATGGCCGCACAGACATTAGTGATACTGATCAGAAAGGGAAGCCATCTACATCGACAACAGAGAGTAAATTGCATGCAATCGCGGAAGAACGTGTGGGGATGGGGAATAGTCTCTAACTGTGTGGATGTTCACACAGCAGTTATCGAATGATTCCGTGACCACCGAGCGGACTCCTAATATTGAGGAACTGAATGACTGGTAGAAGGTTCAGAAGGTTGTTTACAGAGACTTGTGAAAAATTGTGTCATGGATTTGCGTCATTTTGAAGTGTAACGAAACATTCAATAAAGTTTACTTGGTCTGACATAACAATGTGTAACTTTCTTTTTGAAGTCTCCTTGCAACAGTGTACAAGAGTAACAGTCTAAGAGTTGACATTTCGGTTCTTGACAAGAACACCTGATTTGAGATTCTAGTCACAGCCACCTACTATGTAATGGACGGGCAGAACATTATTCTGTTTTTTGAACCGTATTTAAATGCTCATCACACGCGGCGCAAAAGTTGACATTGATACAGAAACTCCCCCGACTGGCGTTCGAACCACGGAAAAAGTCTCAGTGACTGACGAGTCACTTTATATATTATCTGATGCGCAGGCGGTTGTGGATTCACTTAGTGAAGAGGAAATAGTAATTTGAAGTAAAGTAAAATGAATTGTTGTTGATGAAAGAAATCTTCCACAAAGTCTTGTTAATACAGTCGTTAGTGGTAGAGGCCGTGAGTTATTTCGAAAGTTCTCTCCTTTGAAGCATGATAGTATTACTCTACCTCTATTCTAAATTCACGTCTTCCGGCAGTGTCATGAAGGAAATAAAGAGAACAAAAATGCTGATATGTGGAGTTAGTTTAGGTACAGTGGAGATTACACCAATTTCAAGTCCCAAAACGCCTGAGAACTGGAACGTAAATGGCAAGCAGAAGAACTCAGCAAATGTATGAACAAGTTAATAAGGAAATAAAATAAGTCCGGTAGTATCGTAAATTTTTGCCCTCATTCATATTGTAACACGGTCTGCAATGTGATGCGCGATGATTTCAGAGCGGAAAGAAACACTGGGTGCTTACAGTATGGAATATACTAGCGCCTTAAGCACGATGTCTGAATAGGGAACAAGGGAAATCTTAATCGTAAGTTATGCAGTATATAACGATCTCCAAAGCATGTAATTACAACACTTCTGAACTTTTTATTTTTAAATGAATAAAAAAACTGGCAAATATTTTCTAGAATAACAAAACAGATCGAATAGTATATGAAAACGCCTAGCAACCTCATACGCTTGGGAGCTATGTGACACAATGCATGTGAAGTAGTTGGATGTCCATTTGGAGTTGCCGAGAAAGAGCTGTGTGCAGCTATGGGAGAATTCCTGGGGTGGCTCGTGCGTTTCAATTCATCTGTCCACTGCCTTCCAGGAGTGCTCCCCAAAATACAGGGCCATGGCTTCCGTAATTACTTAATCTCATTTTTATCACTCCTTTAAAATTTTGAGAAAAAAATTCAGAGTAAATGCAGCCTCCTCAATGTGAAGAACAAATATTTATATAAATTTGTTTTTGTTGAGAAATGGCATGGCAAGACAATGGCTGTGTGAAAATACAGGCATATTCTCTAGAAAAAGAAAACCACAGCGTCCAGCCACTGTAGCTGTTTCATTAGGAATAAATAACATTAATAATTATGGGTGACAGCTGTTTTCATCTTAATGTAAAAATTAATATGTAAACATAACATAGGATGTTCTCGTTCGCAAGAAAGTCTACTCAGTACCTAAAATATTCCTTCTTTTGATGAAGGTTTCTCGGGTCTCCAGCCGGGTGGCAGCGTTGATATCTCGCGACGTTTCAGGAAGTGTCAGACTACCCATCTTCTTCGCCAGAAGATGGGTAGTATGACACTTCCCGAAACGTCGCGCGATATAAAGGCTACAACCCGGCTGGAGACCCGAGAAACCTTCAACAACAGTTTACGCCGGGAAAGCCTACAGTCACATTCTTTCAAATGACTCTGAGCACTATGGGACTTAACATCTGAGGTCATCAGCCCCTAGAACTTAGAACAACCTCCAGCTTGCACAGTCACTTGTTGACAACTTGGGTTCATAATTTCGTCGGGTCTGCGCCACACTCGAACCCTACTATCAGCATTTACCAACTGAAATCGTTTGCTGCAATAGGCCATTAAGGTCATCGTCCTAACAGATACATTCGGTGTACGAGGGCAGTTCAATAAGTAATGCAACACATTTTTTTTCTCGGCCAATTTTGGTTGAAAAAACCGAAAATTTCTTGTGGAATATTTTCAAACATTCCCGCTTCGTCTCGTATAGTTTCATTGACTTCCGACAGGTGGCAGCGCTGTACGGAGCTGTTAAAATGGCGTCTGTAACGGATGTGCGTTGCAAACAACGGGCAGTGATCGAGTTTCTTTTGGCGGAAAACCAGGGCATCTCAGATATTCATAGGCGCTTGCAGAATGTCTACGGTGATCTGGCAGTGGACAAAAGCACGGTGAGTCGTTGGGCAAAGTGTGTGTCATCATCGCCGGAAGGTCAAGCAAGACTGTCTGATCTCCCGCGTGCGGTCCGGCCGTGCACAGCTGTGACTCCTGCAATGGCGGAGCGTGCGAACACAGTTCGAGATGATCGACAGATCACCATCAAACAACTCAGTGCTCAACTTGACATCTCTGTTGGTAGTGCTGTCACAATTGTTCACCAGTTGGGATATTCAAAGGTTTGTTCCCGCTGGGTCCCTCGTTGTCTAACCGAACACCATAAAGAGCAAAGGAGAACCATCTGTGCGGAATTGCTTGCTCGTCATGTGGCTGAGGGTGACAATTTCTTGTCAAAGATTGTTACAGGCGATGAAACATGGGTTCATCACTTCGAACCTGAAACAAAACGGCAATCAATGGAGTGGCGCCACACCTACTCCCCTACCAAGAAAAAGTTTAAAGCCATACCCTCAGCCAGTAAAGTCATGGTTACAGTCTTCTGGGACGCTGAAGGGGTTATTCTGTTCGATGTCCTTCCCCATGGTCAAACGATCAACTCTGAAGTGTATTGTGCTACTCTTCAGAAATTGAAGAAACGACTTCAGCGTGTTCGTAGGCACAAAAATCTGAACGAACTTCTCCTTCTTCATGACAACGCAAGACCTCACACAAGTCTTCGCACCCGAGAGGAGCTCACAAAACTTCAGTGGACTGTTCTTCCTCATGCACCCTACAGCCCCGATCTCGCACCGTCGGATTTCCATATGTTTGGCCCAATGAAGGACGCAATCCGTGGGAGGCACTACGCGGATGATGAAGTTATTGATGCAGTACGACGTTGGCTCCGACATCGACCAGTGGAATGGTACCGTGCAGGCATACAGGCCCTCATTTCAAGGTGGTGTAAGGCCGTAGCATTGAATGGAGATTACGTTGAAAAATAGTGTTGTGTAGCTAAAAGATTGGGGAATAACCTGGTGTATTTCAATGCTGAATAAAACAACCCCTGTTTCAGAAAAAAAAGTGTTGCATTACTTATTGAACTGCCCTCGTACGTCTCACACTTATTTCAGCCAATGTTTTAGCCTTGACAGCTCTCAGAACTACCTAAGGACATTACACACATCCATGCCCGAGGCAGGATTCGAACCTGCGACGGTAGCGGTCGCGCGGTTCCAGACTGAAATGCCTAGAACCGCTCGGCCACTTCGGCCGGCGATGATAAGATTCGCTGATGACATTCCTATCCTTAGTGAAAATGAAGAATTACAGGATCTGTTGAATGGAATGAACAGTCTAATGTGTACAGGTAGGGGCTGAGAGTATGTTGAAGAAAGAGGAAAGCAATGAGAAGTAGCAAAAATGAGGTTAGTGAGGAACTAACATCAAGACTGTTGCTCACGAATTAGATGAATACATTCTGCTACCTAGGCAGCGAAATAACCCATGACAGACGGAGCAAGGAGGACATAAAAATCAAACTAGCACTGGCAAAAACGGCGTTGCTGGCCAAGAGGAATCTGTTAGTATCAAACGTAAGCCTTAATTTGAAGAAAAAGGTTTCTGTGGATGAACTTTTGGAGCGCAGCATTGTATGGTAGTGAAACATGGGCTGTGGGAAAACCGGAACAGGCAAAATCGGCGTGGAAAGGAACGTATGGAAAACAGTGAGAAGAATAAGAGGCAGGATCATAGAACATTTGCTAAGATATCATGAAATAACTTCCATAGTATTGGAGGGAGCAGTAGAGGGTAATAATTGCAGAGGAAGACAGAGATTGGAATACATCCAGCAGATAATTGAGGACGTAGGTTGCAAGTGCTACTCTGAGATGAAGAGTAAGGAAAGGAATTCATGGCGGGCCACGTCAAACAAGTCAAGAGACTGATGACTCAAAAAATAAATAAATTATGAGGAACTGGATCAGGGTGATTAATAACATTCGGTTTCTCACACAGGTGAGAGGATCGCAGGTAGAACTACATAGGCCGCCTACCTTGTTATGGCTTGGAGATACAGTTTTTGTTAAGAATTTTTGGGCCAAATTCCTGCCAAACGTTTGCCGCATTTCGTTGGTCGATGTGAAATTCTAAAGATGTCCACCACGGTAAATCTCCAAATGAAGATTGTAGCTACCGGTAATATCCACAGAATGCATCCGTTATGGTGACAAAGTCACGGGATAGCAATATG
The DNA here is from genome assembly GCF_023864345.2 of Schistocerca serialis cubense. Lineage (NCBI taxonomy): Eukaryota > Metazoa > Arthropoda > Insecta > Orthoptera > Acrididae > Schistocerca > Schistocerca serialis. The sequence continues at coordinate 625,562,055 of NC_064642.1, read as the reverse complement.
CACATATACAGATGGCATCACTTACACAAGATATAAAAGGGCAGTGCACTGGCGGAACTGTCATTTGTATCAAGTGAGTCATGTGAAAAGCTTCTCAACGTGATTACGGCTGCTCTATGGGAATTAACAGAATTTGATCGCGGAATGGTAGTTGGAGCAAGACGCATGGGCATTCCAATTCGAGAATTCTGTATTCCGAGGTCCACAACGTCAAGAGTGTGCCAAGAATACCAAATTTCAGACAGTACCTTTCAGCACGGACAACACAGCGGCCGACGGCCTTCACTTAATGAACGTCATAGCGGCGTTTGCTTAGATTTGTCAAAGATAAAATATCGGCTGAAATGTGGGACGTACATCGAATGTATCCGTTAGGACAATGCTGCGGAATTTGACGTTAATGGGCTATTGCAGCAAACGACTGACGTGAGTGCCTTTGCTAACAGCGCAACATCGCCTGCAGCACCTCTCCTGGGCACGTGACCATCTCGGTTGGACTGTAGACGGCTGGAAAACCGTGGCCTGGTGAGATGAGTCCCAATTTCAGTTGGTAAATGCTGATAGAAGGGTTAGAGTGTGGTGCAGACCCGACGAAGTTATGGACCCAAGTTGTCAACAAGTGACTGTGCAAGCTGGTGGTTGCTCCATAAAGCGGTGGGCTATGTTTACAAGGAAGAGACTGAGTCCTGTGGTCCAACTGCACAGATCGTTGACTAGAAATTGTAATGTTAAGCTACTTGGAGACCATTTGCAAACTTTCATTGACTTCATGGCCCCAAATAACGATGGAATTATAATGGATGACAATGTGCCATATCACTGGGCCATAATTGTTGACGATTGATTTGAAGAACATTGTGGACAATTAGAGCGAATGATTTGGTCACTTAGATCGCCCGACATAAATCCCATCGAACAATCATGGGACATAATCAAGAGGTAAGTTTTTGCACAAAATCCTGCTTCCAACATTTTCGCAATTGTGGACGGCTATAGAGGCTATAAATTTATGCAGGGGCTTACAATGACTATTTGAGTCCATGCCACGTCGAGTTTCTGCACTACCCCGGACAAAAAGAGGAGGTAACTCAAGACTTTTGTCACCTCAGTATATTACTCAAGTTAAACTGGGATGATTATCTTGTGTTGATGATGTTGAGGCCAGCCAAGAACAATTAGGCTGATTCACTCACTCGATCCCTTCCCCCTCCTCCCCTCTAGAGTTTGACGTTTAGGAGAGGGGGGAGGGGTCCGAGTTGAGCCTTGCACACTTTCAAGATGTGATTGAAAGAATGATAGAACCTCTCGACCAGTTGCCAAGCAACATTCTGCACAGCGACCCTCGTGAATGGGCGCAGGTGGTATGATACTTCACCTCAGCCCCTGAGAGTCGGCACGTTCTTGCTGACCATTAAACGGAAGATGGCCATCAGGCAGCGAACAGTGTCGGGTGAGTGTGTTTGGAAGGCTGCAAGAAAACACCAGAATCGAGCCCCGTTCTGAACAGGTTGTCTGCACTGTCAAACTGCCGTTGATGGGAAATCGCAATACGTCTTTCCTTCGACCCTGCATTTTTCTCCCGTGCATACACAGATAGCGAGAAGCGGCGGTGACATACGGATTGGTTTGATGAGCATCTTATTCTGTGCTACGGTGTGCTGCACTCTTTACTTTACTTACCACACTTGCTAACAAGAGTTTACCGGTAGCTACGCTCATGGAACTGATTTGATCTTACGCCTATGAGCGTCTGTGGCATTTGCCTCTTGTGTATTGTGGATGATTTACAACGATTGTGGGTTGGTTGTAAGACGGGTTAGCATGCAGACGAGGCAAATTTCCTTAGTTTTACTAAGCTCATTGTGGCGTCCTGCTTTTGATTGTATCCCTGTTATTTTTATCAAACCGTCTAGAAAGGAAGTATATTTTAGTAAGAATCTTATCCGGCTGTGTTATACTTTTTGATTGGGGTTCGAGCCTGATTCTAATTTGAACTATTACTTGTTCTGTCTTGGATAAAAATATTATGTTATTGGAAGTCAGTTGGTGCGTTTGGTTTTAATTTTTTGACACCGTTGCCGATTTTTTAAATATTTTTTTAACTGGAAAGTTAATTTCAAGTGTAACCGTGAAGTGAATAGTCGTTGCTCAATTGCGCGGTAGCCCTTGAACATACATGTTGTATCAGTGTGAGCGTCTGGCTGAAGTTAATTATTCGTACCCGTAAGTGTCACTGCAATCAGTAGGTTCTCATTTGTTGAACTGCACTTGTAAATTTGTTTGTTATCCACCGTTCTTGTAGCTATAGCTAACTACCTGATCTGAACCGAAGACTAAACTTCCACTTGCGCTCGTTTCACTAGTACAAATTGTCTGATAAAGATTCTTTTCTCTGTTTTAATGTAGATGTGTTTGTGTAATACGAGTAAAGGATAGATACTGTAGAGCTTGAAGTTCTGTTCTGATCACTTAACCCATCTGCTAAGAAGAGTTTTTTTTTTTGAAAGGTGGATGAACCTTTTGAAGAACAGCGGTAATGGAGCGGATGATGCCTCCAGCAGGGGCAGCATGGCTTTAGGGAGTTATGTGAGTGAACGATAGCGATGCAACAGCCAAGTAATTTATATATTAAACACATATTGCCTTAACATGACGTTGTGATTATAAAAGTCGTATTACATCTCATAATTACACGTGTCCGTTTCATAAAAACCGTAAAACTTAGTTAAAAATGAACTAAAATATTCAGACTTGGAATTCAGATTACAAAAAATAAATAAATCTGGGTATAAAGTTAAAATATTATTGGAAGGCAGCTCCATCTTGCGGAAGAACCAGTAACTTGCTTCTCAAAGCAGATCGGTCGCCGCTCAAGCACTTATTTTAGAAGTTTTATGTTTCCGTAAGTGAACTTTTTAAAATATTTAATCTTTTCTAACCTGATGATATATAACAAAATCCTGTTGTTCCTTTAATCTTAATTATATGTCTGATGACAGCAATAGCCGAAACGACATTATAAAAACACACATATATAAAGCGATCTAGACCATCTGCATACTTTTCATCTTTTAATACGAAGGCTATTCGTAAAGTAAGTTCCGATCGGTCCCGAAATAGAAATCACTGTAAAACTCAAAAATATTTTATTTGCAACATTTAACTACACCTTCCAACCATTTCTCTACATAGTCATCACACTTACTTAGACGTTTGTCGTAGTTTTCCAACATCCTCGTCATAGAAGGCAGTCGCCTGTGCTTTCCACCAATTTTCTACGCTTACGTATAGCTCGCTGTCTCTGACAAAACGCTGTCTTCATAACCAGCAGTTCATGTAAGCAGAGACGAAGTTCAGGGGGACCCAATTACAGGTTGTATTGCAGGTGATCAAACACTTCCCATTGAAAACGCTGCTGGAGCAGCCTCATTGCCCTTGCAGAGAGCGACCGAGAACTGTCATGAAGAAGGAAATGCGTGACAGTTACGTTATGTGGACCGCATGACATCAGGGGAAATCTCTCACCGGGCCCTCATACTTGCTGGGAGATGCTATTTCCTTGGCATCTTTACGTGCTCACTGTACACCCATAACTGAAAAGAACGAATTAACGCGTTCGACAGGCATACTAGAGACACTGCCCAACACATCTGTGAAAAGCTTCAGAGAATTTTCACAGTGGTTTCCATTTTGTGAACTTACTTTCCGAATAGCCCTTGTATTTGGTTCGCGGTTGTTTACATTTTCAAAAGCTCTTGTCTGAGTCGTAGAATGTTAAGCTGCTGGTAGCCCAAGCTCCGCCTATATGGAGTGAGGGGAATGAAAAAACAACAAGAAAAAAGTGATCTAGGCGGTTTTATTCAAAAAATATTCGCAATGATCCCGGACTCACCGAGAAAATTTATTTCCTTTGTTAATATCTTTCTGCGAAGATATGGACATAGTTTATGTTGCTATATTCTAGAGAATTACAGCAAGGAGCTATAATCTGTTAAACAGGAGATTTATTCTATCATGTAGCTGACATATTTAAGCCAACCGTATAGAAATTAAATGAAATCAAATTTCTACCAATTTTAGTCAGAGCGCTACAGAAATTCAAAGTCTGAGGGTGAATGCAACAGGCGCAATGAACTGGCTGGATTCGGATGGATGTTATGTTGGCTGGATATTCATTTAAGTGGGGAATTCAAACGAAAGCTCATTTTCTTCAGTACACGACTCAGTGCTGCTCCTAAACAGTCTGCTGCTGATGCTGGAGTCACGGAACAAGCTCCTTCTATGCGCTATTTGGACTTGTGGGTTCGATGACGTAAACACGATTTGTTTTAGAGAGAACCGCAAAACGAAATCTACAGGTACTAAAATTGGGCGACTGTGCGGGCCATTTCTGAGGGCCAAGGCGACCTAACCATCTTCTGGGAAATCTGTTGCTCAGTTCTTGTACCACCCACGCGCAGAATGGGCTATGTGACGATCGTCTAGCATAAACATACGGTCTCTAATGTCTAGACCAACTTTCCCGACGAGAGCACTTCGGTTGTCAACAAATGTAACTTCGTATGTTACTTGTAAGTGTACCGGCGAAGTAATATGTACCGATAGTCTCGTCTCAAGGGATTGCTTACGACACATTAATGGATCACATCCATTGATGATTGATATGACGTACCCACCTAGAATTTTTTGTAGTCCAGTTATCAATATGGTGATATACAACACCATGGTTAGTTAACATGAGTTCTTCAGGGGACAAACACTTTGAAAGGCGTCCAGAATGAAAGTAATCACGGTTTATTCCTAGAAAGTAACTCTTCAATTTATTGAAATCGATGCATTGCAGTTCATTTGTCAGAGACCCTTGGTACTGGTGAAACTGGTGACCGTGTATTACATGCTACATGAATATAAGGCTCATACCAGTGACTGCAGCAACATTCTAACCTGACAGGACGACAAAAGAAACACCTTTCAGTCGTCTAGTTTTAAACATTATCTTATTTGGCAACCAGTTTCTGCGCTTTACTGCGCCATCTTCAGGCCGCTGGCCGACGTGTAGAAAGATTCTATCTCTGTTGTGATTAAAACAGGGGCCAGTTTACAGTTATTAGTAGATTTTTGCTATAGAGATCACTTCAACCATCGTCTGCCGACATCCTGTGTCGAACAGCCGGGTCCCGCAACCATCTCTAAAAAGATGGACATACAGAGACTTCTAATCTGACATCGAAGCTGTTGTTCAGCACGTAAGAACGTAATGGCTGTTGGAGCTCTATGACCATGACATATTGTGGCATAGGCCATGGCTGCTTCATTAGCACCGTGTCGGCAGTCATCGAGCATCAGCAATATGTCAACAAACTCATTCACGTGTATACCATATTTATTCCATATAAGTATCCATGCCCCCCATGAACCATGGACCTTGCCGTTGGTGGGGAGGCTTGCGTGCCTCAGCGATACAGATGGCCGTACCGTAGGTGCAACCACAACGGAGGGGTATCTGTTGAGAGGCCAGACAAACATGTGGTTCCTGAAGAGGGACTGCAGCCTTTTCAGTAGTTGCAGGGGCAACAGTCTGGATGATTGACCGATCTGGCCTTGTAACATTAACCAAAACGGCCTTGCTATGCTGGTACTGCGAACGGCTGAAAGCAAGGGGAAACTACAGCCGTAATTTTTCCCGAGGACATGCAGCTTTACTGTATGATTAAATGATGATGGCGTCCTCTTGGGTAAAATATTCCGGAGGTAAAAAAGTCCCCCGTTCGGATCTCCGGGCGGGGACTACTCAGGAGGACGTCGTTATCAGGAGAAAGAAAACTGGCGTTCTACGGATCGGAGCGTGGAATGTCAGATCCCTTAATCGGGCAGGTAGGTTAGAAAATTTAAAAAGGGAAATGGATAGGTTAAAGTTAGATATAGTGGGAATTAGTGAAGTTCGGTGGCAGGAGGAACAAGACTTTTGGTCAGGTGATTACAGGGTTATAAATACAAAATCAAATAGGGGTAATGCAGGAGTAGGTTTAATAATGAATAAAAAAACAGGAGTGCGTGTTAGCTACTACAAACAGCATAGTGAACGCATTATTGTGGCCAAGATAGACACAAAGCCCATGCCTACGACAGTAGTACAAGTTTATAAGCCAACTAGCTCTTCAGATGATGAAGAAATAGATGAAATGTATGACGAGATAAAAGAAATTATTCAGGTAGTGAAGGGAGACGAAAATTTAATAGTCATGGGTGACTGGAATTCGTCAGTAGGAAAAGGGAGAGAAGGAAACATAGTAGGTGAATATGGATTGGGGGGAAGAAATGAAAGAGGAAGCCGCCTTGTAGAATTTTGCACAGAGCATAACTTAATCATAGCTAACACTTGGTTCAAGAATCATAAAAGAAGGTTGTATACCTGGAAGAATCCTGGGGATACTAAAAGGTATCGGATAGATTATATAATGGTAAGACAGAGATTTAGGAACCAGGTTTTAAATTGTAAAACATTTCCTGGGGCAGATGTGGATTCTGACCACAATCTATTGTTTATGAACTGCAGATTGAAACTGAAGAAACTGCAAAAAGGTGGGAATTTAAGGAGATGGGACCTGGATAAACTGAAAGAACCAGAGGTTGTAGAGAGTTTCAGGGAGAGCATAAGGGAACAATTGACAGGAATGGGGGAAAGAAATACAGTAGAAGAAGAATGGGTAGCTCTGGGGGATGAAGTAGTGAAGGCAGCAGACGATCAAGTAGGTAAAAAGAAGAGGGCTAATAGAAATCCTTGGGTAACAGAAGAAATATTGAATTTAATTGATGAAAGGAGAAAATATAAAAATGCAGTAAATGAAGCAGGCAAAATGGAATACAAACGTCTCAAAAATGACATCGACAGGAAGTGCAAAATGGCTAAGCAGGGATGGCTAGAGGACAAATGTAAGGATGTAGAGGCTTGTCTCACTAGGGGTAAGATAGATACTGCCTACAGGAAAATTAAAGAGACCTTTGGAGAGAAGAGAACCACTTGTATGAATATCAAGAGCTTAGATGGCAACCCAGTTCTAAGCAAAGAAGGGAAGGCAGAAAGGTGGAAGGAGTATATAGAGGGTTTATACAAGGGCGATGTACTTGAGGACAATGTTATGGAAATGGAAGAGGATGTAGATGAAGACGAAATGGGAGATAAGATACTGCGTGAAGAGTTTGACAGAGCACTGAAAGACCTGAGTCGAAACAAGGCCCCGGGAGTAGACACCATTCCATTAGAACTACTGATGGCCTCGGGAGAGCCAGTCATGACAAAACTCTACCATCTGGTGAGCACGATGTATGAGACAGGCGAAATACCCTCAGACTTCAAGAAGAATATAATAATTCCAATCCCAAAGAAAGCAGGTATTGACAGATGTGAAAATTACCGAACTATCAGTTTAATAAGTCACAGCTGCAAAATACTAACGCGAATTTTTTACAGACGAATGGAAAAACTGGTAGAGGCCGACCTCGGGGAAGATCAGTTTGGATTCCGTAGAAATGTTGGAACACGTGAGGCAATACTGACCTTACGACTTATCTTAGAAGAAAGATTAAGAAAAGGCAAACCTACGTTTCTAGCATTTGTAGCCTTACAGAAAGCTTTTGACAATGTTAACTGGAATACTCTCTTTCAAATTCTGAAGGTGGCAGGGGTAAAATGCAGGGAGCGAAAGGCTATTTACAATTTGTACAGAAACCAGATGACAGTTATAAGAGTCGTGGGGCATGAAAGGGAAGCAGTCGTTGGGAAAGGAGTGAGACAGGGTTGTAGCCTCTCCCCGATGTTATTCAATCTGTATATTGAGCAAGCAGTAAAGGAAACAAAAGAAAAATTCGGAGTAGGTATTAAAATTCATGGACAAGAAGTAAAAACTTTGAGGTTCGCCGATGACATTGTAATTCTGTCAGATACAGCAAAGGTCTTGGAAGAGCAGTTGAACGGAATGGACAGTGTCTTGAAAGGGGGATATAAGATGAACATCAACAAAAGCAAAACGAGGATAATGAAATGTAGTCGAATTAAGTCGGGTGATGCTGAGGGAATTAGATTAGGAAATGAGACACTTAAAGTAGTAAAGAAGTTTTGCTATTTAGGGAGTAAAATAACTGATGATGGTCGAAGTAGAGAGGATATAAAATGTAGACTGGCAATGGCAAGGAAAGCGTTTCTCAAGAAGAGAAATTTGTTAACATCGAGTATAGATTTAAGTGTCAGGAAGTCGTTTCTGAAAGTATTTGTATGGAGTGTAGCCATGTATGGAAGTGAAACATGGACGATAACTAGTTTGGACAAGAAGAGAATAGAAGCTTTCGAAATGTGGTGCTACAGAAGAATGCTGAAGATAAGGTGGGTAGATCACGTAACTAATGAGGAGGTATTGAATAGGATTGGGGAGAAGAGAAGTTTGTGGCACAACTTGACTAGAAGAAGGGATCGGTTGGTAGGACATGTTTTGAGGCATCAAGGTATCACAAATTTAGCATTGGAGGGCAGCGTGGAGGGTAAAAATCGTAGAGGGAGACCAAGAGATGAATACACTAAGCAGATTCAGAAGGATGTAGGCTGCAGTAGGTACTGGGAGATGAAGAAGCTTGCATAGGATAGAGTAGCATGGAGAGCTGCATCAAACCAGTCTCAGGTCTGAAGACCACAACAACAACACAAATATCCATTGCGGACCGAAGGTCGTTCAGTTGAGCATTCCTAACTGCCTTGGTTACTGCAGCGTAAGGATTCACTCTACGATCTAAACGATCATAACTGCAAACGGCGCATTAAGAAAGTTTGACACCAGAGATATTTTCATATGGCCCACACGTCGTTCATAAGGCACATTAAGATGTGAAGTCATGAAAATCACTCGTTTGAACACCTCACTTAAAAGAACATTCCGCCACCATAACATCCGTCTGAACACAGAGAGCTATGTACGGCATGTTCCATGCAGCACTAAAACTTTGAACGTTTCTATCTCTGTACTTAAAACTGGGTTTAAATTTATTTGTTATCTATTGCTTTAAATACATCAGCTACATGATAGGAAGATAATATTAGAAAGATATAGTTCGCTGTTGGAGCTCTCTGGAAAATAACTGAGAAAACTATGTTCATAAATCTACAAAAGAGTGTAGCTTCTTACACTCACTTATCTAAATAAATATTCCTTGCACTTATTATTTTGTAAGTTACGGAGTAAAATTCCTATTATGAAGCACCCTGTATGTTGCTTTAATTTTTTAGTCTGTGCAAGCATATTGCACCTAATGGTCCATGTTGTATTGACACTCGCAGTAATCAAATACAGTAATGGAATTTCGTTCCGTCAACTTTCTTATCAAGGCGAAAAAATGACTAATTTATTGATATAATAATGCGACACAAATCTGTGGTTAGATGTTTAGCAAGTAACAAGTAATTTCACAAAGATTGCATACTGAAGTGTCTGTAGTCATTTAGACCAGGAATGTGACAGTAACACATAACAGGTCCTACCACGCGCTCTGAGTTTGATGGAGGATCAAAATAGAAAAACCTGGTGTAAGCTGACGAAAAGTGTTGACGGAGGTAAAAGGAAAAGAGTGGGCTCGGACTCGTTCCCTGACCCACTTGCGGTCGCAGGGACGGCCGTCGCGTGCGGAGAAAGTTGCGTTACGCGGCTGTGATTGCTTTTTAGGAGTCGAGGGCTGGACTCGGTGAAACTAGCGGGCACGTGTTTACTTTCTGTTTCAGGGGGCCGACTGCACATCCAAGCCCGCGTTTCAGTATGGGGCTCTGTTTGCGCTTCCCGACGCCGAAAATGTGAGGCTATCAGATACTCTCATTTAATTCGTGTGATAGTAAGATTCTCTACGGGATTCTTAGAGAAGAAACGAGGTGAAAATTGAATTGTGAATAATAAACGACACGTTTCAGTTCTGTTGAGACAAGGTATTGTTTGTACTCTTATAGTTTCAGACGAAATAATTACTGGCCAAAGACAAATATCTGTCGCTAATAGAAATGAATCTTGAAGTTAAAAATCATCACGTCAGCCTCACAGAATATTTAACAGACTGGTAAACTCCGTTGCTGTTGGATAGGGGCAAACATTTTTCTATTCCAGATGTACTACAGTTCATAATAAAAAATACCGCTTATAAATGACAAGCACAATGTTGTGTGTGAGGCCGGCTCGAGTGGCCGAGCGGTTCTAGGCGCTACAGCCTGGCACCGCGCGACCGCTTCGGTCGCAGGTTCGAATCCTGCCTCGGGCATGGATGTGTGTGATGTCCTTAGGTTAGTTAGGTTTAAGTAGTTCTAAGTTCTAGGGGACTGATGACCTCAGAAGTTAAGTCCCATAGTGCTCAGAGCCATTTGCACCTCACAATGTTGTGTGTGTTAACTTATTTTCCAGAACGAATTTTCGCTTTGCAGCGGAGTGCGTGCTGATCTGAAACTTCCCGGCAGGCTGTGGCTAAGCCAAGTCTCCGCAGTATGCTTTCTTCCAGGAGGACTAGTCCCGCTGGGTATGCAGAACTTCTGCGAAGTATGGAAGGCAGGAGCCGGCCGGTGTGGCCGAGCGGTTCTAGGCGCTTCAGTCTGGAACTGCGCGACAACTACGGTCGCAGGTTCGAAACCTGCCTCGGGCATGGATGTGTGTGATGTCCTTAGATTGGTTAGGTTTAAGTAGTTTTAAGTTCTAGGGGACTGATGACCTCAGATGTTAAGTCCCGTAGTGCTCAGAGCCATTTGAACCATGGAAGGCAGGAGATGAGGTACTGGCGGAAGTAAAGCTGTGAGGGCGGTTCGAGAGTCACACTTGGAGAGCTCAGTCGTCAGAGCATTTGCCAGCGAAAGGCGAAGGTCGCTGTTTCGGATCCACATACAACACACAGATTTAATCTAACACGAAGTTTTAATTTATCTTGTTTAGCGGATCCAAACTTACAAAGGCATCATCGTACTTTAAAGTCTGATTATGGACTTGTAAGCCGAAACTTGTTTACAAAATAAATTAATACTGTTGGTCAAAGACAATATTTATAAAGATGGACTTCTTCTATCAAGAAACGGTGGAAGAATACTTTAAAATCTGAAACGGAAATTTTCTCAGCTATGATACTGGATAAGAGATGCTTTTCAAGTACCGATAAGGCAGTAAAAATAGTTCTAAACAAATTAGTTCTGATATTTTAGAGTTACGTGTCATCTTTGTTCATGTATAAGCACTACCCCGTTTCCGTTGTAAAGTCAGTGACGCAATAAGATTAAGTTAATGAGGAACTTTGCTTTCAAAATTTCTAATGTCAAGTTTGGTTTTTTGTGCCACGAAGCCCGCAGTGATGTAAAAATAAAGGATTAAATACAGCTGAAATGGTTTGTTAACACCCAAGGTGATTACTCATAGCTGTGATTGCTGTCACACGCATTCATTTATGTTTCTTTGCGTACCAACGATACTAGTACTACCGTTAATCTAACAAGTGTTTCTTGTTTGGCACAAATTAATCCAATAAAACGCAGCTTGTATATGTTAATGATAAAATTGTTTTCGAAATGCAGAGTAGGCAGCCTCAGCCGGTGAGACATAGACTGATCATAGAGGACACCTACATCATACCCCTAAGAAAGTAAAATGCTTAGCTCGCTGGTAACGTGCTTGCAATCGGGCCCGGGTTCGATTCTCGGCCAGCTTGGAAATTTTCTCCGCTTGGGGAGTGGGTGTTGTGTTGTCCTCATCATCATTTCATCCTCATCGGCGGCGCGCAAGTCGCCCAATGTGGTGTCGAATGAAATACGACTTGCACTTGGCGAACGAACTTCCTCGAATAGCGGCCTCCCGGCCAACGTTTCCATACGCTTATTTCCATTTTTTCCATTAATAAAAAAGTGTTGTGAACCAATTTTAAGCAGATAAGTCCATCATCTATCATCTTAGAAAACGAGGAGAGCGTACAGCACCTGTTCAAGTCTATTTGAATATTGTTCACAAGAATAATCTCGGCAATGTGACTGTATTTAATGTGCACAAGTGAAGGATTTTTTCATCTTAGTTTTTACATCGTGATCTTGTGCGTCTTCCACCTTCTGCCATAACTGGAAACAGACCACAACACAACAAAGAAATCTCAGTGAAGATATAAATGCTCTGAACATTCCAAGTTAGAAACTCTGAACTGAGAAATAAATATTGTTTATAAAGAGAAAATATTTGCCTATTTTTAGATCTGTCGGGAGAATTGGTAGCTTGAGAGAAACTACTGTTGCTTTCATTCTATACGTTCTTCACAAGTGTCAACAGGAACGAGTGCCTTGGTGAATAGCAACGTCAAGAAAGCAACCGACAAGGTGAGAGCTTGACCGAACGGAAAACAGTCACGTGTTTCTAATTTGCATCACACTGCGTCTATTTCACACTTCGTGTCTTTTCATCCTCTTGTTACAGTTACTTTAGTATTTGTATCTTTACATATTATGTTGATATAGATACAAATGGGATTGACAAGTTACAACACACGAGCAAATAATCGATCTTAATCGTTTGACAATCTAGGCATAAGCACGTTTCGCAGGGAAAGTAGTGAATGGGGTCAAAAGTGAAAGTAAAGCCACGCCATACAGTTCTGACTTTCAGTTTTGCGTTTTTGTTTCTAGTAGGAGTGGCAGAAATGAAAAGCCTCACGTTTCATTCCCAACTGGAAGCTTATTTGCTCCTAAGACAATGTGCCCTCGTGTGATTCATAATTTTGAGAAGCTTTGCCATTCCACCTTCATAGACTATTAGTGCCATATCCAGTAAAACTTTGGTTAAGCGAAACTGCAAAACGACAGACTCAAAATTCTTAGAAGAAATCCATTCAAAACAATGGACAGCGACTTCACTGTTGACAAAACTGGAAATGTTTACTGTTTGCTCCCATTACGTCACCCATCGATGACTCCTGTGGACCGAAAACGTGGTAACGTATACCTTTATATGGGTAACCCATTGCCAGCACAATGGATACCCACAGTCGCTCATGTCATAAACTAAAAATGGAGGACAATCTAAAGGCACGTACACCAAAATTAAAAACGTACTTTTCCTCGATTGAGCACGAGTACACCCTGGAAATGTGCAGGTAATGACCAATGTTCTCTCTGTTCGTTAAACTGGCAATCAGTGCCTAGTAAACAGTGTTCAGTGCTCAGTTACAGAAGTCAAACACCAACTCTGATTCCGTATCTATTCGTTGCGACAGGTATCCTAATTATTCATAGTTCATCATTATTGTAAGACAGAAACGCAGGGGAAATTATAATATACGAAACTTTGTACATCCCTTAAACCAGAGGTGGGATTTGTTCTCGCTCAAAGATATCACAACATAGACAAAGAAAAGAGAGACATAGGTAGTGATTCACTATTTGAACATTTGTGAATATAAATTTGCTCTCCATAACGGGAAATATCTTTGCAAGAATTTTGCTAAACAGGTTTCGGAATAGTTTCTAAAATCTATTCCCTGCCTCTCACCGTGGCTTCCGCTACTCCAGAGTTACCATTGGCATGATAGTCTGTGCCAGACAACTGCACCAAAATGTTGAATAAGAAGGACCCCTGCGACTACAAAAGTCTTTATTCAAATACACGACCGGTTTCGTGAACTATATTTGCATTGTCAGCTACCTGTAGTCAGTTCAGAGAAGCGATCTGTTTAAAACCGGAGAAAGCACTATTTCCTCTTTTAAGCAGATTGCTTCTATGGAATAACAACAAACACCTGATAATGCATATATAGTATGTGAAACCGTTCTTGTCCTTGAATAAAAATTTTTAGCAGTCACAGCGATCCTTTTTTATTCGAAACGGAATATTTAGACTGTGGATGGCCTACACACAAAGTGTCATGTAATAGAAATGTTAACGATAACGCAAGCCTCTCTTCTTAGTGCAATATGATCTAGAAAAGGCCTTTGCCATCGTACTTAGAGATGAGACAGGGATGGTTTGTAGGCTTATTGTGTGCCCTGCGTATTTTGTAAGACTGATATAAGAACTCCTTGCAGTATTATTGGTCAAATTCCGAATCAAATAGACATCTCCGAGAATATTCTGGTCAAGAGTTAGGTCTCATACAGACTGCGTACTCATACCCCCGTTCACGGCCCCATTTTTATTGGCCATGCTATAAGAGACATAATCTACAAACAACGTTAATGTTGAAATTAAATAATGTGCTGACAGAAGACTTCTTAAACTAGCTAGACTTCACTTAAATAGATCGGTCAAACTCGTACAGATAACAGAGATGATTTCAATGATTCTGCAGCCCAAATACGTGAAAAACTGCAGTCAACTGTTTCAAGAGTGTTCACAAGCAATTTGGCCTGACTATGAACTTTCAGAAAAACAGTGTCGTACAACCTCTCCATGAACCCCTCTTTAAGAATACAAAATCGCCACCGTAGGAGGTAAATCACTTATCCTTCGATGAAAGTATTTCTTCGGAACATTGCACATCTGAAAGAGAAGTGGAAAACAGAAACCTTGTTTCCTCCACTTGCTTTGGACACTACTCTCGGTAGGCCCTTCTCAATAAAGCACTAAAATGAAGGTGACCCGGTGAGATGCAAACGAAACGCAGTCGGTTGCAGAAGCTTTTGGGAAGGAAATCATCAATGTCCGTTTAATGAAACCATCCCCGGTTTTCGCCTTAAAAAGATTCAGGAAATTTATGAAAAGTCTAAATATGGATGACAAGTCGGGGTAATCCTGAGACAACACGAATAAGCAGTATTGATACCTTCGTCCTTAGCATCTTAAAAGATAGGAAGCTGAAGCTCGGCGAATGCGGAATATGGAGCAAATCCAAACACTACCCCCACGTAAAGTTAGGTGTAAAATCTGTGGGTGCAAGATTGTGCCTGATTTGTTTCTTAAACTGTCAGATTCACCAACATCAACAATTTTCACACGAAAATACAGAAGAAGAAGGGATACTCGGTATCGAGTGGCAATCGACAATGTCTCTGAATGAAGGGTTTCTTCCAAGGACTTTCAAAGGCAGTATGCAGACAGTCAAGTTAATAGGAAATAACATTTTCTTTCAGCACTAAACATGAAAGAGAATGCTGAAAGGTGGAAGGAATGTATAGAGGGGCTGCGCAAGGGACATTAATTTCAAGGCAGAATTGCAGAATGGGGAAGCGGAAGTAGATGATGAGATGGGATACATTATACTGCGAGAAGAATTTGACAGAGCACTGTAAATCCTAATCCCAAACAAGGCCCAGGAGTCGACGACATTCCCCCAGAGCTGGTGATAGCTTTGGGAGACCCAGCCATGACAAAACTATTCCACCCAGTGTGAAATCTACACGAGGAAGGGGAAATACCTTCAGACTTCAAGAAGATTGTAGTAACTAAAGATCAGAAAAAAGCAGGTGCCGATAGGTGCGAATATTACAGAACTTTCATATTTGCAAAATATTGACACGAAATCGTTACAGAAGAACTGAAAAACTGCTAGAAACCGACATTGGGGGAGATAAGTTTGGTTCCAGGATACATTTTGGAACACAAGAGGCTGTTCTGACCCTACGACTTATATAATAAGCTAGATTAAAGAAAGGCAAAGCTAAGTTGTGGACTTAGATAAAGGTTTTGTCAACGCTGCCTGGAATACATTTTAAAGACTGCAGCGGTAAAATACAGGGAGCGAAAGGTTGTATACACTACTGGCCATTAAAATTGCTACACCAAGAAGAAATGCAGATGATAAACGGGTATTCATTGACAAATATATTGTACTAGAACTCACATGTGATTACATTTTCACGCAATTTGGGTGCATAGATACAGAGAAATCAGTACCCAGAACAACCACCTCTGGCCGTAATAATGGCCTTGATACGCCAGGGCATTGAGTCAAACAGAGCTTGGATGGCGTGTACAGGTACAGCTGTCCATGCAGCTTCAACACGATACCACAGTTCATCAAGAGTAGTTACTGGCGCATTGTGACGAGCCAGTTGCTCTCCCACCATTGACCAGACGTTTTCAGTTGGTGAGAGATCTGGAGAATGTGCTGGCCAGGGCAGCAGTCCAACATTTTCTGTATCCAGAAAGGCCCGTTCAGGACCTGCAACATGCGGTCGTGCATTATCCTCCTGAAATGTAGGGTTTCGCAGGGATCGAATGAAGGGTCGTAACACATTTGAAATGTAACGTCCACTGTTCAAAGTGCCGTCAATGCGAACAAGAGGTGACCGAGACGTGTAACCGATGGCACCCCATACCATCACGCCGGGTGATACGCCAGTATGGCGATGACGAATACACGCTTCCAATGTGAGCTCACCGCGATGTCGCCAAAGACGGATGCGACCATCATGATACTGTAAACAGAACCTAGATTCATCCGAAAAAATGACGTTTTGCCATTCGTGCACCCATGTTCGTCGTTGAGTACACCATCGCAGGCGCTCCTGTCTGTGATGCAGCGTCAAGAGTAACCGCAGCCATGGTCTCCGAGCTGATAGTCCATGCTGCTGCAAACGTCGTCGAACTGTTCGTGCAGATGGTTGTTGTCTTGCAAACGTCCCCATCTGTTGACTCGGGGATCGAGACATGGCTGCACGATCCGTTACAGCATGCGGATAAGATGCCTGTCATGTCGACTGCTAGTGATACGAGGCCGTTGGGATCCAGCACGGCGTTCCGTATTACCCTTCTGAACCTACCGATTCCATATTCTGCTAAGAGAAATTGGATCTCGACGAACGCGAGCAGCAATGTCGCCATACAATAAACCGCAATCGCGATAGGCTACAATCCGACCTTTATCAAAGTCGGAAACGTAATGGTACGCATTTCTCCTCCTTACAGGAGGCATCACAACAATGTTTCAACAGGCATCGCCGGTCAAATGCTGTTTGTGTATGAGAAATCGGTTGGAAACTTTCCTCATGTCAGTACGTTGTAGGTGTCACCACCGGCGCCAACCTTGTGTGAATGCTCTGGAAAGCTAATCATTTGCATATCACAGTATCTTCTTCCTGTCGGTTAAATTTCGCGTCTGTAGCATGTCATCTTCGTGGTGTAGGAATTTTAATGGCCAGTAGTGTACAACTTGTAGAGAAACCAGAGAGCAGTTATGGGACTCGAAGGGAAGCGATGGTTGAGAATGAAGGGAAGCGGTAGTTGACAATGTAGTGAGACAGAGTTGTAGCCTATCGCCGGTGTTATTCAATCTGTACTTTTGAGCGAGAAATAAAGGAAGCCAGAAGAAAATTTGGAGAATGAATTAAAGTTCAGGGCGAGGAAATAAAAACTCTTAGTTTTGTCTGTGACATTGCGATTCTGTCTGAGAAGGCAAACGATTTGGAAATGCAGTTAAACGGACAGGATAATATCTTGAAAGGAGGATATGAGATGAATATTAACAAATGAATGGCAATGGAATGTAGTCGAATTAAATCAGCAATGCGAAGAGAATGAGATCGGGAAATGAGACAATAAAAGTAGTAGATGAGTTTAGCTGTTTGGGCAACAAAAATAACTGATGAGGACCGAAGTAGAGAGGATGTACGCAATGCGTCCCAGCTCCGCTAGGACTGGTTGTATGAAATTCCAAACTCCAATGCTATCTCGTGGAGAGTTGCGGCATTGCGATCCTTGGGTTTCAAGAACAGCCGTATAGAAGGTGATCGGCAACCTGACTGAGAATGTAGCAGTACCTGTCTGGTACTCGTTGGAAAGTGGTGGTGGAGCAGCGAGGCAACATCATGTTAAGTTAGTCAAATCACGCCAGGGAACATCTGATATGACGAAATGTGTTTATGCTTATGACTGTTTAAGTTGTTCAACTGTTTTTCGGTGGTATGCTCTATTTAATGACGGGATGAAGGACATTAAGGACGTGCTACGAGCATCAAAGCCGCTAACAAGTCGCACAGACGAAAATGTGCAAGAAATAGCCGACATCATTACATCAGATACATGTGTTTCTGCACGACTCTTCGAAGAGCTGTCAGGAATATGGAAAACTATTGTGCACACAATTCTGGCCGAGGACTTGGGTAAAAAGAAAGGCTGTGCGTGGTTTGTGTTGCACGCACTTTCAGGTGATGAAAACCAGGGCAGGATCCAATACTGCAAAGACCTGTTACAACGAGCCCAGACTGATACTGATTACACAAAATAGATATTAACTGGCGACGAGAATGCTGTTTCCAGTACGAGCCTCTTAAAAAGTGGCAGTTGAGTCCACAGAAGCCGAAACCAAAGCCAGTCCGCTTGCAGAAGAACAGTGTGAAGTCAATGCTAACAGTTTTCGTCGATCACAGGGAGTCTGTATGAGAAGGGCAGACAGTAAATTCTGGTGGCTTGTAAGCGAGAATTCATCGAATTCGACCGGAATACCGATGGGCAGGTTCCTGGTAGCTCCCGCCCATAAAGCCAAGACCTTGCGCGAGATTTTGGCCAACAAACGGATCACAGTCCACGATCATCCGCCGTATTCGCAGGATTTGGCCCTTGCCGATTTGTAGTGGTTCCGCAAAGTGAAGTTGGCAATGAATGGACACCGCTTCGACGCAGTTAATGACATCCAAGAAAACTGTGTTGTAGTATTAAATGAAATTCCAAAATAGGACTAAGTGGCTGTTTCAAATCACTTCTAAAGCGATTTCAGCACCCTTGCAACTGCCAAAGGTTTGCCACCGCACTATTCACCCCGATGTCGTGTCTATTTTGACGACTACCCCTCTTCAGGGGTTTGATTTTCGACTATGACCGTCGGGGGCATCTGTGGTGCGTTAATGTGGCACTGTTTTCACCTGAGGATGCTGCTTTAATGCAGCGAAACCAGTTGTCGGAATAAACACCAAGTACAGCTACCTTGAGGTTCATTTTACTTCCATTCATTATGAAGTTTAACGGCTGTGGCTGCCCGCATTACAAAGCCCTATGCCTGAGATTTAGGTTTGAACTCCGCAGCACGCCAATCAGCGATGCTAACCGCAACTTTCCGCTGCTTGAACCACAGGTCGCCGCATATTTTAAATTGATACCCCGCCGCGTTTTTGTGTCTTTATGTGAAGGTTAGTGTTAGGTTTTTCTATTAGACGGACTAATTCACGAGGAATGTTTGTTTGCATTATAAATAAATCTTACGGCTATAAGTACTGATTGGCTATAATTAAAGTGCAGCTACTGACGCATCTGGCTGAGAAAATTGTGAGATATGCTACTTCGTTCATGCAAAAGCGATTTACGCCGAAAGAAAAATTGTTCCACTTCTGGACACCAAGTGTAAATCTGGTGGCGCTGTACACCGTTTGTACGACAGTATGACATCCATGCTAATACAATGAAATGAACACCCTTAGCTGCTTACAGGCGTTGACATACGTCAACGGGGACAGATGAAAATGTGTGCCCCGACCGGGACTCGACCCCGGGATCTCCTGCTTAAATGGCAGACGCTCTATCCATCTTCTTCTTCTTTTTTTTTAATCTCATTTTGTTCTATACTGTTCGTTGAATTTGTTCGTGGCGGACGTCCGATGACACACGTTCAGGTTGGTTGTTGTTCCGTGTACTCAGTTTTTTTTATTTTTTATTTTTTTATTACAGAGAGCAGCTAACCCTCTGACCGAAATCCATCTGAGCCACCGAGGACACAGAGGATAGCGCGACTGCAGGGATTTATCTCTGGCACATGTCCGAAAGAACAGATACCATCTTAGTAGCCGGCCCAAGTGGTCGAGCGGTTCTAGGCGCTTCAGTCTGGAACCGCGCGACCGCTACGGTCGCAGGTTCGAATCCTGCCTCGGGCATGGATGTGTGTGATGTCCTTAGGTTAGTTAGGTTTAAGTAGTTGTAAGTTCTAGGGGACTGATGACCTCAGATGTTCAGTCCCATAGTGCTCAGAGCCATTTGAACCATTTTTGAACCATCTTAGTATGTATATAATTAAGGCTCCCCGGCCACTTGACCATCTTCTTCTTCTGTGCGAAAGCACAAACAGTGCCCGAACTCTTACGGGAATCGGCAACGCACCGCGAGTAATGAGTATAATGGGCGGGGGCACTACGAATGTAGTGCGGGACAATACGTTGTGAATGTGGGTTTCGCGGGAGGCGTGCCAGAGATAAATCCCTGCAGTCGCGCTATGCTCTGTGTCCTCGGTGGCTCAGATGGATAGAGCGTCTGCCATGTAAGCAGGAGATCCCGGGTTCGAGTCCCGGTCGGGGCACACATTTTCAACTGTCCCCGTTGACGTATGTCCGAAAAAACAGATACTATCTTAGTATATATATCCATGCCGTTGTTCGACAAGCCGTGACGTGAGTGCACAGTATGGCTATTGAAAAGAGAGACGTGCGCTGTAGTGAAACTGTTTAATGTGACCGGCAGCGGTTTCAGTGCTGCACTGACATAGTATCGTCGACTGAAAGGCCTGAGAAAAGGGCCGATGTCACTAAATCGATGAAAGCAGATGATAATGAAATTCGAAAACAAAGGTGATCTCGGTGTGGCGCCTGTAAGAGGATCGGGTCCTCTCCCTTTGGAAGTTACTGAAGAGGTTGCAGTTGCTGTAACTGACCGTACAGCACGTGCTCCGGGTTGTCATAGTGCCTGCGTATGTTACGACTTGCGCATGTTACGAGAATTGTCCATCCCATGGTCAATAGTACGGGAAGTTTTTCGATTTATTTTCCACTGGTACCCGAACAAGAACCAGACGGTGCAGCAACTGACACCACGTTATCCGCAGCAACATTCTGCATTATTGCTCTTCGGTTTCTGGTACGTATTGAAGTTTATGATATGTGATCGGGCAGTGTTCTGTGGAGTGAGGAGGCACAATTTACACTAAAGGGTGCCGCGAATTCACAGAAAAGCGAAATATGAGGTACAGTTAAACGGCGAGTTAGGCATTGTCATTCTAATCGCCGTATGTGACTTTTTGGCGGGTGCCGGCCTGGGTGGCCGACCGGTTCTAGGCGCTACAGTCTGGAACCGCGCGACCGCTACGGTCGCAGGTTCGATCCTGCCTCGGGCATGAATGTGTGTGATGTCCTTAGGTTAGTTAGGTTTAAGTAGTTCTAAGTTCTAGGGACTGATGACCTCAGAAGTTAAGTCCCATAGTGCTCGGAGCCATTTGAACATTTTTGGCGGGATGCCAAAGCACTTTTACTCTCGGTCCGTTCTTCTTTGAAGAAAACGCAACCAGAGGGTTCAAAATGGCTCTGAGCATTATGGGACCTAACTTCTGAGGTCATCAGTCCCCTAGAACTTAGAACTACTTAAACCTAACTAACCTAAGGACATCACACACATCCATGCCCGAGGCAGGATTCGAACCTGCGACCGTAGCTGTCGCGCGGTTCCAGACTGTAGCGCCTAGAACCGCTCGGCCACCCCTGCCGGCGCAACCAGAGAGTCTGGAAGGTGTACCGTGAAGTCTGTATGTTTCGAGACCACTTTGTACAGCAGGTGATTGGTGCTTTGGAAGAGCACAACTGTGCGCAAACCAATGTTTTCCTTGCAATACGGGAGAACACCTCATGTCGCTCGCCCAGTGAAAGATCTGGTTAAAGCTGCTGTGCAAGACCGTGTTATTTACATAGGTTTTCCAGATGCTTCGACAGCAAGATGACCTAATGTGAATCAGTGTGACTTTTGACTCTTGGGGATATCTAAAAGAAAGCGTTTACTAGGAAAATGTTCTGTCTCTACCTGATCTCACTGCCAGTATAGAGGAAGACGTTTCTCAGATTGCAGATTGTTGATCAAGTCATTTTACAAATACAGCATCTCGCCGCCGTTTCGGGTGTTCATATTGAACAAATTGTGTAAGTAGCGGGTAAGAATAAAATCAGCATTGTGCCTTTCTCACTTTTCCTATCTTTTCTGCTCACGACCCGTTCCTCATGCTTTGCATATGGGAACATTTCTATACGTCTTTCTTCCATTCACAGCGCCAGATTTGCAGCTAGAGGGTACAATCGGATTTTTTTTTTTCAGCGTAAATCGGTTCACATTAACGCATTATAATATTTACCAAGTTTTTTTGCCATACGAAAATTACTGCTCACACTGCTGTACTTTCATCATACCCGTCCGGCACTTAGTTCTACCAATGTGAGGTCGGGGTGAGCCGCTGGTGTTAATAGATGAAGTTTCAGAAAGCAAGATTAACCAGACTTACATGTGGCAGACTTTTGACTCGTCCATCACCAACTGCAAAATCTTGGGTTGTTGAGTGGGTAAAAGTTTTTCGCTGGGCTCGTAACGTCTGGTCGCGGAGGATGTCGAATTTATTGCAAATCACTCGACAGAAGTACGAGGAAAATTCCCTTTGTGATACGTTCTAGCAAGCCGGATGCCAAGATGAAACGTAGTTCAAAATTATGATTGCAACATATTCAAATAATTCTTGTTGTTTGTAGTGCGTTCGGGCCAGTCAGTTTTTATAAAGTGAATTTAGCGTGGCGTGTACTCCTTATAGTGTTTCTTTGTTATAGCAGCGAAAACGTCTAATGAATTTTCAGAAACATTAACGAGGTAGATAATGAATTCTTGGCGTGAAACAACACGAAGTAATTTTGAGCGCCAATGGCTCAATGGTATACTGTTATTGTCGATTAATATATTGCTTATCTCTCAGTACATATTACTAAATTAATTTTTGTTTCTGTATGTGAAAGTTGGTCTCAGAAATTACTACAGAGATTTTGATGCGATTTAGAATAATAGACAAACAGATTCACAAGTAAGATTTGTGTATACGCCAGATAAACTGTCTGGCCGTGCATATGCTTTGTGGTACCTTTGTGAATCCTCCTCTTCTAGCCGACCAAACACTGGCAGTGAAAATTCCAACCACCACCTAGATTCAAATCCGTTACCTCCTAGTCGATCGTCACCGCACAGACATGCGTTACGACCTCGGCAAAGTGCAGTTTGATGGCAGTATTCTCCGACACAACAAGTACTCCAAGAATCTTGATATAACACTCGACCTTAATATAAGGGTGTTACATAAAGGTACGGCCAAACTTTCAGGAAACATTCCTCACACACAAAGAAAGAAAATATGTTATGTGGACATGTGTACAGAAACGGTTACTTTCCATGTTAGAGCTCATTTTATTACTTCTCTTCAAATCACATCGATCATGGAATGGAAACACACAGCAACAGAACGTACCAGCGTGACTTCAAACACTTTGTTACATGAAATGTTCAAAATGTCCTCCGTTAACGAGGATACATGCATCCACCCTCCGTCGCATGGAATCCCTGATGCGCTGATGCAGCCTTGGAGAATGGCGTATTGTATCACAGCCGTCCACAATACAAGCACGAAGAGTCTCTACATTTGGTACCGGGGTTGCGTAGACAAGAGCTTTCAAATGCCCTCATAAATGCAAGTCAAGAGGATTGTGGTCAGGAGAGCGTGGAGGCCATGGAATTGGTCCGCCTCTACCAATCCATCGGTCACCGAATCTGTTGTTGAGAAGCGTACGAACACTTCGACTGAAATGTGCAGGAGCTCCATCGTGCATGAATCACATGTTGTGTCGTACTTGTAAAGGCACATGTTCGAGCAGCACAGGTAGAGTATCCCGTGCGAAATCATGATAACGTACTCCATTGAGCGTAGGTGGAAGAACATGGGGCCCAATCAAGACATCACCAACAATGCCTGCCCAAACGTTCACAGAAAATCTGTGTTGATGACGTGATTGCACAATTGCGTGCGGATTCTCGTCAGCCCACACATGTTGATTGTAAAAATTTACAATTTGATCACGTTGGAATGAAGCCTCATCCGTAAAGAGAACATTTGCACTGAAATGAGGATTGACACATTGTTGGATGAACCATTCGCAGAAGTGTACCCGTGGAGGCGAATCAGCTGTTGATAGTGCCTGCACACGCTGTATATGGTACGGAAACAACTGGTTCTTCCGTAGCACTCTCCATACAGTGGCATGGTCAACGTTACCTTGTATAGCAGCAACTTCTCTGACGCTGACACTAGGGTTATCGTCAACTGCACGAAGAATTGCCTCGTTCATTGTAGGTGTCCTCGTCGTTCTAGGTCTTCCCCAGTCGCGAGTCATAGGCTGGAATTTTCCGTGCTCCCTAAGACGCCGATCAATTGCTTCGAACGTCGTCCTGTCGGGACACCTTCGTTCTGGAAATCTGTCTCGATACAAACGTACCGCGCCACGGCTATTGCCCCGTGCTAATACATACATCAAATGAGCATCTCCCAACTCCGCATTTGTAAACATTGCACTGACTGCAAAACCACGTTCGTGATGAACACTAACCTGTCGATGCTACGTACTGATGTGCTTGATGCTAGTACTGTAGAGCAATGAGTCGCATGTCAACACAAGCACCGAAGTCAACATTACCTTCCTTCAATTGGGCCAACTGGCGGTGAATCGAGGAAGTACAGTACATACTGAAGAAACTAAAATGAGCTCTAACATGGAAATTAAGCGTTTCCAGACACGTGTCCACATAACATCTTTTCTTTATTTGAGTGTGAGGAATGTTTCCTGAAAGGTTGGCCGTACCTTTTTGTAACATCCTGTATATATGGGAAACACAACAGCCAAGATAAAGACTCGCAACGGCATCATTGAGAGGTTGTGTGGCACGATCTGGAGGATTTCGATGGAGACACAATACACAGTTCAACAACACGATGCCTATGATTTCTGGTACAATCACACCAACTCCTGTCTACTGGCTTCCCCTGCTAAGCAATATCTACGCGCCATGCATTCGCAGGACTGAAACCCTGCTTAGAGATTACCACGATATACAAGAGAATAATGAACTACCCAGTCATCACGACATACCCGTCTCCCAAAGAAATAGGCTTCGTTAGAGACACCCCCCGCTGTTGTACGCTGAACAGCTAACTACAAGTAACACCAAAGTAAGAGATCTCTGGAACAAGAACTGCCAGTACATCGGAAATGACCGAGAACTGAAATAGTTCGAGAGATATAATTCTGATTCTGTGGGTGTCGGGCTTGACAGGAAACTGTGAGTCAAACTGAATAGAATTCGCACGGAACGTGCTCGATGCTTTGACTCACTCTATAAATGGGGTATTGTGGAATCTCCGCATTGTTACCGTGGTGCGCTGAAACAATCTGTCAGACATATAAGAGAGCAGTGCTTCCTACGATGCTATAAGGGCATGTGGAATGATTTTATATACGCCAATGTCACAGTGTTGGAATGGGTTAGAAACCTAGATACTAATATTTAGTCTATTTATTTTTGTTTTACATATTATAAATGTACTGCATTTGTGTGCTATACGAATAATGACGATGATGATGAGCGACCTAGGTTGTGGTGGCAGGTTCAGTAACGTATATCAAGTGGAAAAACTGATCTGAGAACAGA
The DNA here is from genome assembly GCF_023864345.2 of Schistocerca serialis cubense. Taxonomy (NCBI): domain Eukaryota; kingdom Metazoa; phylum Arthropoda; class Insecta; order Orthoptera; family Acrididae; genus Schistocerca; species Schistocerca serialis. The sequence continues at coordinate 625,536,607 of NC_064642.1, read as the reverse complement.
ACGAAGTGTGCAGTTTAACGTTGTGTAGATGGCGAGGTCTTAAGTAATTGTGACGAATAGTCTTGTTCATATATTTCTCTTAAAGTTGTCATTTTGTGTGTTTTGTGCAAATGGAGGAAGTGGTGCACTATGCAGGGAGTTTCAAAGTGTTTCCGACAAACATTAAGGGGTGAAAGGCCATGTCATGGGGAACAACTTTTGTTTGAAACAAAATGTTCTCTGGCGCTTTCCAGCGACGCAAGTCATCCTTTAGTATTCGTAGAGCCTGGGGCGACAAGATTTCACCGAACTAGCTGGGTCTACTAACCGGGTGTGCTCCTCGCTACCTACTACAGTAAACTGATAGTGATTTACTAAATAAATAAATAAATATATATATAAAAATGAGTATCTTAAGCGGAGAAAGATATTTCACATGACTGGATGACAGGAAAAACACGTTGCTTACAAACGTCGCAGAGTGCCTACGTCCTGCCGCCTGTCAGGGGAATAACAAAACGATAGCCAGTGTCGCTGGGAACCGTCAGCGAACATTTTGACTGTAACAAAAGTTGTTTTCCATGACGTGGTCTATTACCCATAGATGTTTGTCGCAGAGACTTTGAAACACCCAGCATAATGAATTGCTTCAGACGATATATCACCAACAGAAAAATATTAAATATTGGTGAAGTTTTATAAGCAGTTAATATCATGTCACTATGCTTTATTGGCTAAATTCAAATGTATCCGAACTCACTGAGTTCTTCCTCTGCAACCGATACATTTTCGCACGTACGCTGCTGTAATTTTCCTCTTTTGAGTAATCTTTGTGTATTGATAAGCAAAAGATAGACGTAGAAGCCGAAATTAGCGGACTGTACTAGACGTGAAGAGATTTCTCTAATACACTGGACAGTCATATTAACGCCACCAACCGTCAAAAGCTAGAATAATCGCCTTTGGTAGCGCAGGACGTGAAGGAATAGAGTGAACTAGATTCTATAGGTACTGGTAGGGATGTGGAGCCATGCCGACGGAAGTGCTGTGGCCAGCGTTTGAGGATCCATGGCGCGAACTGCCCTGCCGAGGTGGTCTCCCAGATTCTCAATTGGTTTTAAATTCTGGGATGTCTGGTGGCCAGAGCAGTACGGTAAACCAATCCTGGTGCTCTACGAACCACGCAAGTACACAGCAAGCTGCGTGACCCGTTGCATTGTCCTGCTGATAGACGTCATCGTGGAAAGGAAAAACACTTAGGGTGAACATGGTCCTCAAGAAGATATGCATTCTTGATCCATTGTGCCTTCCAGAATGATGAGATCACTCACGAAAACGTTCCCTCCTGTTTGCACAGTGTTTTAGATGTTTCATTCAAACACACCAACGGCCGTCTGTCAGGTAGAGCATAAAACGTCATCCAAGCCTACCTGTCACCACTCAATGGACGACCAGTTGCGTTACTGGCGTGCAAATTCCAGTCTTCGTCACCGATGAATAGCAGTCAGCATGGATGCATGCTGCGGAGGCCCATACGCAGCGAGGTTCAAAAAATGGCTCTGAGCACTATGGGACTTAACATCTGTGGTCATCAGTCCCCTAGAACTTAGAACTACTTAAAACTAACTAACCTAATTACATCACACACATCCATGCCCGAGGCAGGATTCGAACCTGCGACCGTAGCAGTCGCGCAGTTCCGGACTGAGCGCCTAGAACCGCTAGACCACCGCGGCGGGCTCAGCGAGGTTCGCTGAACGCTCGTTGAGAAGACACAGTTTACAACCATCCTTGACCTGAAAGTCAATGTTCATACCCTTTTCGACGTCAGATAAATCATTTCATTTCCGCACTACAACGACTGCACTGTTGTCTGCGTCATCCCGACACGCTTTATACACCCTCCTCTGCTAGAGCGATGACCTGCCGCCTGTGAGCTGTTACTGCATGTCTACGTCGAACATAGGAGATGGTCACATTAATGTGACTGGGCTGTGTAACTGCAGCTGTACTTCTCTTGGAGATGATAAACAAGAAGTACTTCCCGAAACTTCAACTACAGATGGTATAATAACGGTTTTCGGCTCATAAGCTGTATAAAATACCTGACGTCATAGGGATCTCAGTAAAAAGAGTGCGATACATTTTTAACAAGAAGAATTAACAATGAGAAATAGGGATGCCACCTAGCCAAAGGTAAATGTAACGATTTGTTACTGTGAATGAGACATGGGCCCATAATTTCACGCTGTCAGTCTAAACTGTTGGTGAAGACTGTGGTCTTCATTCCAAAAAGGCAGAATATTCAACTGCTGCGAAGATTAAAGATCACGGTTGATGGTTTGTGGAATGCAAAATGGGCTTCTTCCTATTGGTTGTCTTGTAAAACAGTACCTGACAACAGCTATAGAAATCCCTTGGGTCAAACTGTTGAAAACAAGCCTGGGAAAATGCTTACATTAAAAAAAAAAAAAGAAAGAAGTCACCTTTTATCAGGACAGTACGATTCTCCTCAACGGTGCTTTGGCTACGGGAAAACTGACATATTTAAAATACCGACTGCTCGACCTACACTATCTGATCAAAAGTGTTCGGACACCCCTTTGTTCAAATGGTTCAAATGGCTCTGAGCACTATGAGACTTAACTTCTGAGGTCATCAGTCCCCTAGAACTTAGAACTACTTAAACCTGACTAACCTAAGGACATCACACACATCCATGCCTGAGGCAGGATTCGAACCTGCGACCGTAGCGGCCGCACGGTTCCAGACTGTAGCGCCTAGAACCGGTCGGCCACACCGGCCGGGCACCCCTTTGTAATTCGGAACTGACCCCTGGATGCCACGAGAGGCGAAACCGCCAACATAAAAGGGGGCGGGGAGACTTGTACCAACAGTAGAAAAGCATTAACAGCGGAACGGATCCGTCAGGAGAGCTCAGCGACTTCGAATGTGGACTAGTCGTTTGATGCCACCTGAGTAACAAATCCATCAGGATCATTTCAACCAATCTAATTTGCCAAGTCTGCGCTGATGGTGTGACTGTGAAACGGAATGCGGAAGAACAACCACGAAGCAATAACCACAGCTTTACCGTGACTAAGGAGACCTTATGCACTGACAGACAAGAAGCGTCGAGCTTTGTGGAAGGTGATTGTATAAAATTACATGAAATCAGCGGAACAAATGACTCCTGAGTTGCAAAGTACTACCAGCAGCCCAGCTATCATAGTGTCTTTGCCTAGGGAGTTGAAACAATGGGATACATTTGGTGACCATACATTTCTGTAATCAATGCTAAGCGACGCTGGAGGTGGTATGAAGAGCGAGACTATTGGACAGTGGAGGATTGGAAACGAGTGATCTGAAAGGGTATGGCCAACTTCCTTCCCATCCTTCCCTAACCCACTGGGACCAATGTCCTCACTGTTTGGTCCCCTCCCCAAATCAACCAGTCACCCAACCAACCAACGAGTGATTTGGAGATATGTATGCCGCTATACCTAGTGGCAACCCGATGAAAGAGTTTGGGTTTGGCGAAAGCCCGTCGGCGTGACCTACCATTATGTGTAGTACAAACAGTGAAGTATGTGGGAGGTGGTGTTACAGTACAGGGCTGTCATACGTGGTTAGTGTGCTATCTTCTTATAGCCCTTAAGAAAACGCTAAATGTCGAAGGATATGAACACATTTTACAGAATTGTGTACTGCGTAAAGTAGGGGAACAGCTCGGAGACGATAATTGTTTTACCAGCGTGACAACGCACTTTGTCAAGAAACAGCATCTGTGAGGCAATGGTTTGTGGACAATAACGTTCCTGATATGGACTAGCGTAGACAGAGTCTCAAGCTAAATCCAACAGAACAGCTTTGGGGTCAGTTAGAACGTTGAATTGTCTCCATATCCCAGCGTTCAACAGCACTGCCTGTTCTGGTTTCTGCTCTTAAGGAAGACTCGACGCATAATGAAGCACTTCATTAAAAGTCTCCCCAGCAGAGTTCAAGCAGCCATAAAGATGAACAGTGGACACGCTCTGTATTAATGTCGACTAATAAGTGTCCACATACTTTTGGTTGAGGTATTGAACAGATTTGGCCTCCTTCTGATTGCCCTCGACCAACAGTTAAGGAAGTATATGACTTGGAAACCTTTTGAGCCCAATGACAAGTATACGAGATTTTTGCAGTCCTGCTAAGGATAGTGTTTACTCACTGAAAAAATGTCGGACAAAGTGCTGCTCAGCTTCGATGTATCTATGTTTAAAGAACTGCTTTTTGGCACCACTATAAAGTGCTGTACTTTATATTTATTTACATATGACAATTTTCCGTCAAGAGGTCATCTTCTAGTCACGGGTTAACATTATACAAGGTTAAAGGAAGGTTCCATGGCGTCAAGTACATAATTGTTTTCAGTCCTTATTCATGAGACTGCTTTGCACAGACAGTATGCTGAATACTGCTATGGACTGCCAGTTTCTGCGTATGGTGATTGATGAAAATTGTATGAGATAATCGATGCACCTCTATGTGACAGATGCTGCAACTAAAAGTAGTTAATCTATTTGACGACAGGAACCTTTCTTTAAACTGATGTGATTGTAATTCGTGACTTGAAGATGATCACTTGCCTAAAACTGGTTTTCTGTGAGCAACTGCAGAATACAGATTTTCTCAAAAGTACATTTACATAAGAGCAGACCATTGGAAATTGTTTTTTTTTTTTTTTTTTTTTTGTTTAACATACGCAATCTTTCAATCTCACGAGCGGAGATGTCTCGCCGACTGTGAGCGCTTGATGATGGTGGTATTTCCACTAATAGTAGTAGCAGAAGAAGGAAAACAATAAACAATAATACGTACAGTGTAGTAATTGACAGCTGCTTCCTAGGGAATTTGGAAAAACGGGATCAGTATCCGTGATAACGATCGATGTTGTACGACAGCGGCAGAAGCTGTTCACCGGTATACTCACGTTGTCTGGAGCTGAGTCCTGGTGTTGGTGGTCGGTGGCGCAGCTGGCAGGGAGAGCCTGCAGCAGCAGTAGCAGCAGCGGCAACAGTAGTGCGCGGCGTCGCATCTCGCTACATGTCGCTGGAGCTGGAGTCGTCGGCCGTTGCCGGAGCGGCTGTCGGGCGACTGGAGGCTCCGCGGCTGGAGGCCAGCGCTTTCTCCGCCGGAGAGGGAAACCTGCCGCTGCCGGCGCCCGCCCCCACCCCGCGCGCCGTCCGCACCTTCTCGGTCGCGGCCGTGGAGGAGGTCACTACCGCGCCGCCGTGCCGGGTCGGCCTTTCTACACCTATCTGATCCTTGCATAACTGCCACGTTACTTGCCATGTCGCAGCCATACCGTCTTCCTCGTAGGCGGGAAGCGACAAGAAACAAGCGATGCTCTTTACCACACGAGTCGAAAGGCCAGCGAAAGAAAAAATTCGGGAAATTTTTGCGATTTTTTTCCGTATTGGATGCTCTTGAACTCTGCCACTGTTACTTTAAAGGATACTGTTGAATAATGTCTGCCACCAGTCTGAAGGCTGTTTATTTAAATCACGACCATTTTCGTACTTCAGTTTCGTTTCCAAATTCACTGTTGGAGTTCACTGGCGCACCTAATAGGCCAATTGCGTGATTTTGACTGGGGCAACGTAAGTGATACTATTGCACATTTATTGTGAAAGTAATCATTTGAACGACCGTATTCCGTGCGGCTGGTCCCGGCGGAGGTTCGAATCCTCCCTCGGGCATGGTTGTGTGTGTTTGTCCTTAGGATAATTTAGGTTAAGTAGTGTGTAAGCTTAAGGACTGATGCCCTTAGCAGTTAAGTTCCATAAGATTTCAAACATATTTGAACATTTTGAACAACCATATTCCGATATTCAAACATTAAAGCGTTAAATGTTGTTAATTGTTGAGAGACGTGAACTCATAGCATCAAGCGTGTTTCCTTTGGAAAACACTAATTATTGTCAAAGAGATGAGACCTGTGAGGTGCACAGAGGATAAACACATTAAAGACCGCAATATATTACATAACTCCATAGCCACACTATCAGATTATAATAAGACGTCTCACATAAAACCGGTATTGGTGATTGGTATGCGTTGTCCATCATGCGCATTATTGGCCCCATGTTATTCAATTACACCTTAAACAGTGCCAGATACATAAAAATCTCTGAGTCTTCCTATGCACAGTCAACTGATGCAGAGAAGCTGTTTATACACTACTGGCCATTAAAATTGCTACACCACGAAGATGACGTGCTACAGACGGGAAATTTATCCGATAGGAAGAAGATGCTGTGATATGCAAATGATTAGCTTTTCAGAGCATTCACAGAAGGTTGGCGCCGGTGGTGACACCTACAAAGTGCTGACATGAGGAAACTTTCCCACCGATTTCTCATGCACAAACAGCAGTTGACCGGCGTTGCCTGGTGAAACGTTTTCGTGATGCCTCGAGTAAGGGAGAGAAATGTGTAACGTCACGTTTGCGACTTTGATAAAGGTAGGATTGTAGCCTATTGCGATTGCGGTTTATCGTATCGCGACATTGTTGCTCGCGTTGGTCCAGATCCAATGACTGTTAGCAGAATATTGAATCGGTGGGTTCAGGAGGGTAATACGGAACGCCGTGCTGGATCCCAACAGCCTCGTCTCACTAGCAGTCGAGATGACAGGCATCTTATCCGCATGGCCGTAACGGATCGTGCAGCCACGTCTCGATCCCTGAGTCAACAGATGGGGACGTTTGCAAGACAACAAGCATTTGCACGAACAGTTCGACGACGTTTGCAGCAGGATGGATTATCAGCTCGGAGACCGTGGCTGTGGTTACCCTTGACGCTGCTTCACGGACAGGAGCGCCTGTGATGGTGTACTCAACGACGAACCTGGATGCAAGAGTAGCAAAACATCATTTTTTCGGATGAATCCAGGTTCTGTTTGCAGCAACATGATGGTCGCATTAGTGTTTGGCGACATCGCGGTGAACGCTCATTGGAGGCGTGTTTTCGTCATCGACATACTGGCGTATCACCCTGCGTGATGGTATGGGGTGCCATTGGTTACACGTCTCGGTCACCTCTTGTTAGCATTGACGGCACTTTGAACAGTGGACGCTACATTTCAGATGTGTTACGACCCGTGGCTCTACCCTTCATTCGATTCCTGCGAAACCCTACATTTCAGCAGGATAATGCACAACCGCATGTTGCAGGTCCTGTATGGACCTTTCTGGATACAGAAAATATCCGACTGCTGCCCTGGCCAGCACACTCTCCAGATCTCTCACCAATTGAAAACGTCTGGTCAATGGTGGCCGAGCAACTGGCTCGTCACAATACGCGAGACACTACTCTTGTTGAACTGTGGTATCGTGTTGAAGTTGCATGGGCAGCTGTACCTGTACACGCCATCCAGGCTCTGTTTGACTCAATGCCCAGGTGTATCAGGGCCGTTATTACGGCCAGCGGTGGTTGTTCTGGGTACTGATTTCTCAGGATCTATGCACCCAAATTGCGTGAAAGTGTAATCACATGTCAGTACTAGTATAATATATTTGTACAATGAATACCCGTTTATCATCTGCATTTCTTCTTGGTGTAGCAATTTTAATGGCCAGTAGTGTAGTATTCAAGCAAGATGCACCAACCGCTCACACATCCAATAGAAACTAGACATTAAGCCTTCAGAATAAAATAATAAGGTACATAAACCATAGCAAGCAACTACTTATGCACTTTTTGTTTTTGTGTGAACATTTTCTGCTATTTTTCTTTTTGTTTATGTACGTATGGAAACCAATATCTTCAGTAGTACAAAAAGGATAACTGGTGGACATTCAGAGGATATACACTGAGATGAGAAAAGTCATGTGATACCTCCTAATATCGTGTCGGACCTCCTTTTTCCCGGTATGCGCCTCGACGTGGCGTAGTCTCAACAAGTCGTTGGAAGTCCCGCCCCAAAAATATTGAGCCATGCTGTCTCTATAGCCGTCCAGGATTTTGCGCACGAACTGACCTTTCCACTACGTCTCATAAATATTCGTTGGAATTGATGTCGGCGATGTATGTGGCCGAATCATTCGCGGGACTGTTCAGAATATTCTTTAAACTAATCGTGAACAATTGTGGCCCGGTGACATGGCTCATCGCCATCCATAAAAATTCCATCGTTGTTTGGGAACGTGACGGCCATGAATGGCTGCAAATGGTCTCGAAGTAGCCGAAAAAAGCCATTTCCCGTCAATGATCGGCTTAGTTGAAACAGAGAACCCAGTCCATTCCATGAGAACACAGCCCACACTGTTACTGAGCCACCACGAACTTGCACAGTGCCTTCTTGACAACTTGAGCCGTAGTTTTGTGATGTCTGTGCCACACTCGAACCCTACCATCAGTTCTTACCAACTGAAATCGGGCCTCATCTGACCAGTCCACGGTCTTCCAGTCACCTTGGGTGCAAGTGACACGGTCACAAGCCAAGGAGAGGTGCTGCAGCTGATGTCGTGTTGTTATCCAACGCACTCGCGTCGTTCGTCTTCTCCCATGGCCCATTAGGGTCAAATTTTGCCGCACTGCCCTAACGGGTACGTTCGTCGTACGTCCCGCATTGATTTCTGTGGTTATTTCACTTAGTGTTGCATGTCTGTTAGTGAAACGTCCCCTTTGATCAATTATACATGACTGTACTTAAACTGACACACAATATTTTGTTAGCACAACGCAATCTGACTTTCAAAATTCCCTACAAAAGAATGGCCCTGACTAACATTAAACTATACCTTTCACAAATCACTTACCTCACAAAAATCTTCGCTGCTCAAGCTACTGCAATACAGCGAGCGCCACTACTGCCAGCTAAATAAAAGATTCAAACTATGGAAGGCACTAACTACTGATAGGGATAGTTAGCAAATGAAAGATATTAATAGAGAACAAACAATGTATTTACCTTGATATCATCATATACAAATATAGCAGTTCAGACAAATTTCAAAACTCCGCCATCTCTCTCCCCACATCCACCACTGCTGGCGGCTCACCTCGAACTGCGCAACGCTACGCGCTGTTCACATCCAGCTGCCGCTGCCCAACACTACAATGGCGAGTATTACAACAATGCAAAGCAGCCACAGACTGCACACAGCACAGCCAGTGATTTTCAGTGGCGTTACCAATAAAAAAACCTAAACAGCCTACTTACATTAGCACTGACAAATCTATGCAGAAGCCGCTGCTCTCGATCGTTAAGTGAAGGCCGTCGGCCACTGCGTTGTCCATGGTGAGAGGTAAAGCCTGAAATTTGGTATTCTCGGCACACTCTTGACACTGTAAATCTCCGAATACTGAATTCCCCAACGATTTCCGATATGGAATGCCCAAGCGTGTAGCGCCAAGTACCATTCCGCATCGAAGTCTGTTAATTCCCATAAGAAGTTCATAATCACGCAGGAAACTTTTTCACATCAATGACCTAAGTCAAAATGACAGCTCCGCCAATGCCCTGCCCTTTTGTACCTTGTGCATGCGGTACTACCACCATCTGTATACAGGCGTATCGGTGTCCCATGACTTTTGTCACCTCAGTGCAAAAGAAAAGAATGGATACTGTAGTAAAATCTTTTGTTTCTGCTGGTGCGTATTAGTGCTAATTAAAAACAGTTATTTAATTATATGTTAGGTTGTCGTTTAGAGTTTCTGTATTATGACATACCTTTAAAACTTTTTGTGTACTTTGCTTTTATTTGCAATACTGTGCGTTACTGGTGTTGGTTGTTATTATGCACAACCTCCACCACCTCTCCTGCCCTTACCGGCCTAATACTGGTGTTGTAAGTTCCATCGGCCACCAGGATTGAAACTGGCTTACCTCCGAGCCGTGCGTTACTGCACATGCGTGCGTCAGCGACCTCGGCTACGGTGGCGGGTTTTGCATGCCACGAATTCACCTGAAGAATCATTCTCCTGACAATAAAACTGTGGGCCCCTCTCTAGTCAAGGTGGGAACGGCAGATAATGCGTGGTGGCAGAGCAACGCTGGTGCTTAGAATAACACCAACTTCTGCTGGTGATTACGGCGAGGGTAGACAGTATACCGCCTTACCGTCTTTTCTGGTGGTGTTTTCGTTTCACTGTTTCTCCTTCTAAGCCTAGTAAACAACCAACATAATTAACATATCCTAAACTGACCAGGAAAAGGTTTTGTACCACCCTAACAATCTGCATACTTTTTAATAGATGCCGTACCACTTTCTCAATATTATTTTGACCAAAGGAAATCAGCAGATGCATAAGCTTGTGCGCAGTGGCCAAAAATAAACCGGCTTTCTCATTCAGCAGAGTCTCCAATTGTCAAAGGTACAAAGCAGCCTGTGAATACGATCCAGTCTGTCAACATGGCCAAGGATTTTTTCAAGTGTAAGCCGTTCACGCATTGTCACTTTGCGGAAGACTTGGTAGCACGGGAACTTACCTACCGTAAATCACGCCGAGGCACTGAAACATTAGCCACTATAGTGAGACATAAAACATCGAGGAATTGCCTCGTAATTTTCGCCCACGGACAGCAACATCAGCTGAAGACCGCTATCTGCAAATAATGGCTCGTAGCTACTTCAAGCAGACTGGAATAAAGATGTGCGCTGCCTTTCGGGAGCAACTGCTGGGCTATCTTAATCCAGACAGACAGCAACCGTGTCCATACCATCAACCGACCTATAGGCGTCGAATATGAACAACTAGGTGCAGTGCCTGGCGCTACCCGGTGTATTAAATATCAACCACACAAAGTGACTGGCCCTGTGCCTTGTTAATACTCATAGCGAATGCTAGACGCATGGGGAACTGTAATCGCTTTAAATAGAAAGGCATATTTGAGTCACTGGATGTCAACTGAATGTGACAAATGAATACATCTTCACCTGCGACATTCATAAATATCGGGTTCTAGGCTCCCGCATCTGACTTTCACAAACATAGACCAATTTCAAACCAAAAGTTCAGTAATAACAATTACACCATAGATTACAATTTGTTTCCTTATTAAGTTGCAAATTACAGTAATGTATCTGTAATGTATAACGTATTTTTGAGATGTTTAGTAACGACGTTTCTCAATTATATACTTTATATGTATATATTTATGTATTGTGTATAATAAAAAATATAGCTGATGTCCGCCCAGATGTTGATTAGGGGGACCGTGTAAAAATCTGAAGTAAATCGGACAAGACCTTTTAGAGATTTTGAGTAATGACTTTTCCTCTTTATATATTACATACATATATGTTTCAAGTGAAATTACTAAATCTTATGCAGACAATGATCTTCCTCTTTCTTGAAGATAAAGTCTGAAAAATTTCATCAAGACCAGAAGAAAACTATAGATTTGTATCAATTACAAACAAACAAAGAGGCAGACAGACTTTACGAGCTCCTCAGCACTGTTGGCGCGTGAAGAAGGTTGACAAAGGAATATATGGAATGGAGCTTAGATGAATTTCGTCGTTTTCTCGTCACTGACGTGTGGTTAGTTGATTTAAGCACGCTACCCGAAGCTAAGCAAGCTGTCTCGGACGTTAAGACAGTGATATAACCAAAGGTTAGCACATAGCATCAGTTTCATTTAACGCGGGTATAGGATAGTTTATTCATTCAAAATACAAATACTCATCAAAATTAACACACATCTCTACATTATTCAAAACTGAAAATCGTTAGTGAAAAAATGTCAAATCAAGAAGTTCTTAACATCACTCTAAGAATATATAACAGTACAGTTCAGAGATACTCGCCAATATCTTTAACACTTATATCTTGCCAAAACTCAGAAAAACTCATACAATGTCTCAACAACTTTAAAACAGTTTCCTAAAGTCTTACCTGCCATAGAGTTCCAAAACAAGTTTTTAGACAAGAAGCATAACGCATAACGTAAAACTGCAGGAACATTAGGTGAAGCTTGATCAACACAATACAAAACCATTCCGTAAAACAATGATGGAGCTTACAAATAACATGTCGGCTGGAAGGCAATTTTGTCTGTCAAAATTACAGGAAAGTTTACGTCATACATTCCACACATGCCGAAAATCTCTTAACGACCATTGGGGCTGCTGAATTCCGGCCGAACACAATGCAGTCCGTTTCCTGAAACATACAAACTTGAGATACAGGCTAACGGTAGATCACACACAAACACGAGACTGACTGTAGCGGTTCCTGCGCAACAGTAGCTTCTTAAACCTCTAAAATTATAGTGAAACGTCAGTCTTGACACATGCTTTACGTTTCCTCGGCAAGCTTTACATTATCCACGACAATACAAACAGCTGGAAGAAAAAAAATTGATTGGTTGTTATCGCTATTTCGAATGTGTTCATAAACTCTGTGCGAAAGTTTCTTCCTGTCTAGCCCGTGTAGAAATTATGCAGCTGTTACATGAGACTTTTTATATGATAGTGCTAGTGTAGATGGGTGGTTTTCGGTTCGAGGCTGTTAGTGGTCGGGAAAGTTAGCTGTATATTTGTAGATCTGAATAATGCTTTAATTTTCTCCGAGAGTGGACTCATAGAAGCAGTTGATACGTATCTTTTTTTATTTTCTAGATACAGTTTCTTTGATTAGTTGTATTTCCCTGCGTACTGTATTGGGCTTTGATGCTAACCGGCGGGGATGGAGACGGCAAGAAGTAGTCGGTTCCTGCAGCTTTTGGCCCTCGTGATGTCAAGACCTCATGGCGTTAAGGCTGGGTAACGTGACGTGGCGCCTGGACAACAAGCGCACGAGAGATGCATCTCCGTTCGCGACGGCGTGCCTACAGCCTAAATTTAAGCACAACGGTTGAGATCCTTACTGATTTACACCATCTTGTGGCTTTCTTAATTTAACTGATCGACTGATAAAAAAAGGATCCCCCCTTCCCCACAACATTCGACGGTCATGTATCGAGGAACAAGATCCAGATAGCTGAGTAAAACTGGTATTACCGTATAAATCTGCGAAGTTTATCGACAGGTCCATGATTACTTGCGTTGGGATGGTAGTTAAGTATATTGTAGTAATTTATATTAAGAAACATATTTATTACGTAATCAAACACTCTTAGTTTGTATGAAATTGGAATGCACAGCTGCTGAGGGTTTTCCATATGTGTGTGTGATATACTGCGGGAAAGTCTCGGGTTTACAGAGTGCGAACGTCTTGAATGCTAACGGAAAATATTCTTGCGCATTGCTAGATCCTCATTTGGTACTAGGGCCTTTATTGAAATCTGTACTTCTGAATTGGAGGATTTTCCTGATGTCTCTGTGGGATAATATGCCAGCTAATAAGCAAAATTTTAGGCCACCATAAGCGAATTTTCCCTCTGGCTTCATCGTAACGTCAACTTAAACTTCATGTTTTTATCTGCCAGTTGAGTACGTCGATGTTCATAGATACCACACTTCATAATCAAACATTTATATTTCCGTACTTCATTTGGCTGCTTTCGGAATATAAACATACATGCAAATATTTGGCTATTTTTATTGGGATGAGGTCCTGTATGTTGGTTTCTAGAAAGTCTTTTTAGAACGTAAAAAGATGTTATTAACCGATGGAGTGTTTAAGTTCATTAGTGTACGTTGTTCCTAAATGTAGTGTTTGCAGTTACTAATTTTGCTATCATTCTAGGTAAGATGTTCTCTCCCGACAAATGTGATTGCAAATTTCGCACATACACAGTATGCGACTTTCCTTTTGATGATGAACATCCACCTCAGAAATGAAGACATTGTTGAGATATCCTTGTTTCGAATCTGCTCTTTGCTAGAAACGTTTCACAGCACTACGTGGGTGAAAGTTTACGGGACACGTTTTGCTGTCAGTCTCCGTGACGCCAACCGTTTACACAAAACGAAGCAGAGGCCATTTCTACTCCTACTGCAGTGCCAATCTACGTGTAAGCCTTTTACCTGAGTTCTGATAGCATAAAATAAAAATGTTTCAAATCTCTATGAAGGAGAAAGTTATTTCCTTTCTTCTTCAAGCATGGCGAATGGTTGTCGCTGGGCTCTTTCGATCAATCGGACTCACATTCGTACAACGCTCTGATCATACCGAAAAAAGTATATTCGATGAGATTAAGGTAGGAAGAATGAGCAGGTCAAGTCAGTAAATTCATATGATATTCTTTGGTCACTCTACAGTGCCCTTATTTTGTATGCAGCGACATTTTTTTGCTAATACACAGAATGTCCAATTCCCAACTAGTGCAGCAGAATGGAAATTTCTTTGGAAATTTGTGGGAAGATCTTATGGGACCAAACTGCTGAGGTCATCGGTCCCTAAGCTTATACACTACTTAATCTAACTTAAATTAACTCACGCTAAGGACGACACACACCCCCATGCCCGAGGGAGGACTCGAACCTGCGACGGGGTGGGGGTCGGAAGACGCCGAGACCACGCGGATACCCCGCGCGGCAGCAGAATGGAATTTATTCTGTTGTTAGAAACTTTTTTTTTTCATAAACACTAGCTTTTCAACACCTCTATGTGCAAACACAAATTTATATATACAGGGTGAGTCGCGTAAGACGTAACACCCCCATTAGTCCGTTGGCGATTGCACGTATCGGCATGCGGTTTTCGGCGAATCATAGCGGACTATGGGGCACATACGTTGATACATGCACAATAATCATAACGTTTATATTGACCGAGATAATGAGGCAAGTACATGTTTTTTAAATGGGACGCTATACTTTTTTTACCATCATTCGAACGCTCTGGAAAAGACGCTTGTAGTGATGTAACGCATGTTGCTGTTGTGATTCAAACTTCGCTTAAAAGACGCTGGGAAATACTGTACGATTGAAGGTCGAGGCGGTCGGAAGCGGCTGCAGACTGTAAACACGCCTCGCGCGACCCGCAGGCCGAGTTGCCGTGCTCTATGCAGCATACACAGCCTACGTTACGTAAGTAAATCCTCACCCGCCCTCTTTTAAGCAAAGTTTGAATCACAATAGCAACATGCGTTACATCACTATTGGCGTCTTTTCCAGAGCGTTCGAATGATGGTATAAAAAGTATAGCGTCCCATTAAAAAAAAAAAACATGTACTTGCCCCATTATCTCGGTTAATATAAACGTTGTGATTATTGTGCATGTGCCAACGTATGTGCCCCATAGTCCGCTACGATTCGCCGAAAACCGCATGCCGATACGTGCAATCGCCCCTGGAATAAAGGGGGTGTTACGTCTTACGCCACTCACCCTGCATATATGGCGCTGGACGAACATGTCACCTTCACAGACAGCATTTCACTGTCGGAACTCGCTCTGGCAAAAAATGTTCGTCACGCTCCGCCAAGTACTGAGCCACGTCTTGAACCATGGCTTATCTCTATTCTAAAACCTCTCAATAAGTGAAGTCGCGAATTCATTGTCATCAGTGAGTCCGACTAGCAGCATGGCGATGAAAATCTTTTGTCTCTCGAGAGACTGTTAAACACACCGATAAAACCTCATACATTATGTTCCAGTATCTTTATTTTGTGAAAAAATTCACTACAATCACTGTCAGAAAAATTTTCGTTAATGAAAAAATTTCGAGTACTAATTGATTGAAATAAAATGATACAGTTACTGTAGTAGTTCCGCTGGGTCATACGTACATTAGGGCTTCCAGTGCACCTCGCTAGAAGAGGGAAGTGTTTCATCGTTCAAGCGATGCACTGTGACTTACGCTAAGTACTTAGCCGGTGTCACGAAAAATACACTGAAGAGCCATAGAAACTGGTACACCTGCCGAATATCGTGTAGGGCCCCCGCGAACACGCAGAAGTGCCGCAATGTGCCGTGGCATCGACTCGACTTATGTCTGAAGTAGTACTGGAGGGAAACGACACCATGAATCCTGCAGGGCTGTCCATAACTCCGTAATAGTACGAAGACGTGTAGATCTCTTTTGACAGTACGTTGCAAGGCATCCCAGATATGCTCAATAATGTTCATGTCTGGCGAGTTTTGTGGCCAGCGGAAGTGTTTCAACTCGGAAGAGTGTTCCTACAGCCAGTCTGTAGCAATTCTGGACGTGTGGGGCACCGCATTGTCCTGCCGGTATTGCGCAAGTCCGTCGGGATGCACAATGGACATGAATGAATGCAGGTGATCAGACAGGATGCTTACGTGTGTCACCTGTCAGAGTCGTATCTAGACGTATCAGGGTCTGATATCACTCCAACTGCAAACGACCCACACCATTACAGAACCCCCACCAGCTTCAACAGTCCTCTGCTGACATGCAGGGTCCATGGATTCATGAGGTTGTCTCCACACCCGTACACGTCAATCCGATCGATAGAATTTGAAACGAGACCCGCCCGACCAGGCAACGTGTTTCCAGTCTTCTACAGCCCAATGTCAGTGTTGACGGGCCCAGGCGAGGTGTAAAGCTTTGTGTCGTGAAGTCATCAAGGGTACATGAGTGGACCTTCGGCTCCGGAAGCCCATTTCGATGAAGTTTCGTTGAGTGGTTCATTAGCTGACACTTGCACTTGCTAATGGCCCGGCGTTGAAATCTGCGGGAATTTGCGGAAAGGTTGCACTTCCGTCTCGTTGAACGATTCTATTCAGTCGTCTTTGGTCGCGTTCTTGCAGGATCTTTTTACGGCCGCAGTGATGTCGGGTTTTTTATGTTTTACCACATTCCTGATATTCACGATACACTCGTGAAATGGTCATTCGGGAAACTCCCCATTTCATCACTGCCTCGGAGATGCTGTGCCCCATCGCTCGTGCGCCGACTATAAGACCGGGTTGAGATTCACTTAAATCTTGATAACCTGCCAGTGTAGCAGCAATAACCGATCTAACAACTGCGCCAGGCACTTGTTGTCTTATGCAGGCATTGCCGACTGTATGTGAATACTCATGCCTATTCCACTTTCTTTGGCGTTTCAGTGTATACTGCCGGTAAATACCATAGTGCACAACTTGAGTACTATCTGTCACAATAAACAGCAACAAAGTTTTCAGATATCAGCTAGACAACTATGCGTAATTCATAGTACGTATGTTTAAACTGATTAGGAGTGTCCTTAGATAAAGGTTCTCGTTTGTGTTGCGAGGACAGGAGCACTACGTTATGGCTCCCTTGTGCGGCATAGCTCAGCGTAGGAGAAAGCGAAAGTTACGCTCAGGTGAAGCCTCTTTCGCTTCAAGTCTTGTCAGTAGTATTCCATTACAGGTTATGGATTAAGTAGAAGAGATGAACAACTGAAGACGATAGAGCCGTCATACGTTTACTTCCGCTGTCCTAGTAAAGACTGAAAAAATGAATAGCTAACTGGCAAGTGTATACGCCTCATCAGCTATTATCACTTTAAGATCTTAGAACTGTCAGTCGCTTCTACTGTATGGTCATTATATAAAACATCCGAAAAACAAAGAAACTAAAATAACAACTGTTTCGTGCTTTTTAAAAGCCTTCTGCAGGGCGTAGACGACACCTGTGATGTTTTCCTTCTTTCCCTTGGTTTTATTCCCAGCAGTTGTTAAAATTAAATAATGCCGTCTTATCTACAGAAAAATTATTTTAAAACCGGTTTCAGGGTATATGTTTATACTCACTTGCAGTTACTGCAAGACCTGTCTGATGTTGACTTCCAGATCACTGCAATGTATTCACTCACTGAGCCTTTTGGTGGGTGGTAAAAGTACTCTGAATTTATAATCTAGACTGAAGAACCAAAATACACTGTCTGATAAAAGAGTGAAGCACACAGAAGAGGTGGCCAGAAGAGGTGCCTGTCAGAGATAATATTCTAACTCTAATCATTTACATACCTGTCGATGATGTGTATGTGTACGAAGTTACGCTAACATCTCTGACAGGCAGAACTGCCAGCAGTATGCATTACTGTTATTCACGTTTAGTGTTGCTACCAGGCCTTATGTGGTTTATAAGGGGTGTGAACAGCGACAGATGTTGAGTTATCACTGTGAAGAATACGGAGATGCTGTATACTCATTGTACGACATTATTATCAGCACATAGCAAAGTTAGAAATGGGCATCATTGTGGGTCTGCATTTGGTCAGCTGATCGAATTGTCCAATATCTAAATTTGGGAGACATCTGGACGTGTCGTTGGACTCAAAGGGTATGTGTAGGCAGATATAGCCCCAGTCGAGGCTCCAGTCAGTTGGGGGTTTTGTCAGTTCTGGTGCAGTCTACATTGATGCCAGCTTCCTGACGAATCATCAATGACACCACCATGCAATATTGTCTGATATCCCTGCTCTGTATCCCCCAAGTCCTCTGAAGACAAAATCAAAAACCCAAGATGAATGGGTGATGTCCGTTTTGGTGGGAAATCCGAGATGGCAGACCTGAGGATACTGCTGTAACCAGGAGAGCTGCATAGTTGACAGATTTCCTGGGTTTTTCCCAGTCCTATGACATCACAATCCAAGACGGTAGACCTTGTGTGCTTGGTTACCAGGTTTCCCAGCTCACAAGTGTAGCCTGCATGGTTGCCAAGTGACTTGTGTTAAGTTTAGAATCATGTCCTAAGTGTAAAATGTCGGGAAAACCCACTTGTCCAAAATTAAAACTACACAACCTGCACATTTAAACAATTTCCGTCATTCCTCTCATGTCAAAATTCACTGCAATACTCGTATGTCTAAATAATCTGCCCCATCAAGCTGCCAGGTCACTTGTGCTGTTTTCACTGCTAGTGGGATACCATTGGTTGGATGGGAATGTCTATTTATTAAACAGAAATATGGGAGGCTCTCGTTCATGCTGCCGTGCCACATGCCAAGTCCACTCCAGCAGCGTGATAGCACTATTAGCACATGATTCCATCATATTGCAAAGGGCAGGACCACTGACAATGTGAGCCAAGTCCAAACTCTATGAGAGCCACTGCAATGCTTTTCGAGTTTAGGGGAAATATCACATGGGCTGAGGTGTGAATGGGAATTGGGATTGAGGGGGGGATTATGTGCTAGGACACTGTGCCAGGGTGGCATAGTTTTCCTGCCCAGTGAGCACGAGACCTGGGTTTGAATCCTGGCCTTGGTACAAATTTTCATTCATTGATTCAGTCAGCATGTATACATGATACAATTTGTTGGATATCTATTCTGAAAAGCAGAATTGTATAGTGGGTGAACTGAAAAAACAATATGTAGTTGCATCTACATTACATGCATATTTTTCTACAACAAGGGATGCATTTACACATAATTAAAAGGGTCACTGGCTTCAGTTTTTACTATGTACAGTGAGCAGGCACATCTGCATTGCTAAGATCTTCCTCTAAGAAGAGAAACATTTATATTTAATTAAAAAAGTGTTGTTGGGTTAAATGGGATCACCAGACAGTCTATTGGACATGACGAGACATGGTACAGTACAACTTGTCGAGCGTTTGGACTTGGCTCACTTGGTGCAGTGGTGCAGCTTTCTGCAACACGATGGCGGCCTGGGCTGGAGCGGACCTCGCGTTTGGTTGAAGCAGCATCAGAGAGACGCTTCCATATTTTTCTGTAAGTAAATAAACACTCCTATCCAGTTCTATCCCTGTGGCGGTGGGAATGTCACAAATGAGCAGGCAACTGGGTAGAACAAATTATCTATACATGCCAGCTGTGTCAACGAACTTTGATGTCAAAGGGATGAGGGAAATTATTTAAATATACAGGTAGTGAAAGTTTCAAACTTTGGACAGTTGGATAGGTGGGCCTTCCCACCATTTTGTACTTAGGAAAAGATTCTAAACTTAGTAAAAGTCATAGAATGAAGGCTTTCGCGATCGGATGACACAACTGCTGGTAAACCTTTCGGAATGTGAGGTCGTGGTCAAAGAAACTCTTCTGTACCTGACGTTTCGTCCGGGACTGCGCTGGACATCCTCAGAGACGCTGCTCCACTGTCTTTCCGACAGCGCAGTCCTGGACGAAACGTCAGGAACAGAAGAGTTTCTTGGACCACGACCTCGCATCCCGAAAGATTTAGTTCAAGTCATTGGGCAACCATTCAGACTACGCTAGAAAGTTGGTAAACCTGACAACAATGCAGCCTGGGTTTGGGAAATTGGATTGTGATATCACAGGACTAGAGAAAACACAGGCAACGTCCCAGCTATGCATGTTACATCAGTATCCCCACGTGTGCCATCTTGGATTTCCCACCAATACGGATATCGCCCATCCATCTCGGACTTTTTAATTTCTGTTAATTTTATATGTAGTCTAGTATCAGGCTACTGTCACATCCAAATGTCTTACAAATCTGGATACTGGACAATCCGGCCAGCTGACCAAACGGAGACCCATAATGTGGCACATTCCTAAATTATCATTTGCTGATAATGGCGTCGTACACTGAGTATGTGGCATCTCCGTGTCCTTCATATTGATTACTTAACATCTGACGCTGTTCACGCCCCTTATATATCCTACAAGGCCTGGTAACAACACTAAACGCGAGTATACATACTGTTGACCTACCTGTCACAGACAATATAGCAAATGTCCATTATAATTATCCGGGCTGTTATGCCGTGGTCGGTTGATGAATTCTGTGGTGATTCCCACAGAATTCATCAACCGACCACGGCATAACAGCCCGGATAATTATAATGGACATGATATTTCCGGCCGTGAAAGTCTACATCAGCTGGTATTTTAGTATGTTGATATTTCAAGAATTGTAAATATTCACGATACAATCATCTTGGGGTTGAAGCTATTTTTTCCGGGTTTTCTTTAACAATACGTATGTTATTGGATATAGCCGGCCGGAGTGGCCGTGCGGTTCTAGGCGCTACAGTCTGGAACCGCGTGACCGCCACGGTCGCAGGTTCGAATCCTGCCTCGGGCATGGATGTGTGTGATGTCCTTAGGTTAGTTGGGTTTAAGTAGTTCTAAGTTCTAGGGGACTGATGACCACAGCAGTTAAGTCCCATAGTGCTCAGAGCCATTTGAACCATTTTTTGTTATTGGATAGGGTCCGTCTTTAGCAAAATACAGTTTTGTTTTTTAACCCAAACACGTTTCACTGCAGTTGCAGCATCTTCAGTGGGCTTTTATTTTATGGCTGTTACAGATAAAGAATTTTCTTTACTGTTTGCATACATGTAACTATTAATTTTTAAATCGTAGTTACAGATATTTGAAAAAAAAACATAAAAATATGAATTCATATCTTTTTACCACACAGTGTGGTTTTTCTGATGTGCTGTATTTCTACAGTGACAGTTTTGTTCCACAGCTTGTCATATGCAACCATATACACCTTATAGTAGATAAATTGTTTAAGCCAAAATTACGATTTGAAAATTGTTATTTCTATGCCTAAAAATAATTAATTCTGTGTGTGTGTGTGTGTGTATGTGGATTGAAAAGGGAGAGAGAGAGAGAGAGAGAGAGAGAGAGAGAGAGAGACAGTAGGTTTTAGGATTGTGTGTCTGTGTGTGTGTGTGTGTATGTGTGTGTGCGTGGGAAAAGAGAGAGAGAGAGAGAGTGGGAGTGAGGGAGGGAGAGAGTGTGTGTGACAGTAGGTTTTACGAAATTTTTTTGTGCTTTGCTAAAGGCGGACCCTATCCAAAAACATACATATTCACAATACGGTACAAGCGACTGACACTTGTAAGAACTTAAGGTGACAATAGCTGATGAGTCGTGTACATTGGCGAGGGATCTTACTCTAAACTTTTTTTCGTCCGCAGCTCGTGCTCTAGTGGCTAGTGTTACTGCCTCTGGATCATGAGGTCCCGGGTTCGGTTCCCGGGCGGGTAAAGGATTTTCTCTGCCCGATAACTGGGTGCTTCTGTTGTCCTCATCATTTCATCATAATTCGTGCAAGTGGCGAGATTGGATTGTGTAAAGATTGAGAGTTCATACGGACGCTGGTAACCGCGCAGTTGACCGCCCCACAAACCAGTCATCGTCATCATCATGAACTTTTTTCGGTTATTTTTTCAAACATAACTGGGACTGTAGAACTAAATCGTCCTTAGTACTGAAGGCTTAATACAAAATCCATCCGCTGTAATGGAATACTAACGATAATTCTTGAAACGCAAGAGACTTTGTCTGAGCGTAACTTTCGCTTTCTCCTACGTTGAGCTACGCCGCACAAAGGAGCTATGATGAACGCAGCGCAGATGAACACCATTATCTACGGACACTCCTAATCAATGTTTAACCATACACACTCCTAACTATGTGTAGTTGCCCAGTTGATAACTGAAATCTTTGTTGTTGACTTTTGTGATCGGTAATAAGCAAGTTATACACTGTAGAATTGTATGGCAATATATTTATCGTGAAACCCACATAGTAATTTTTGCATAAGTCGCAGTGTATAAGAAATAATCGCTTGAACAATGAACCCCTTCCCTCTTTTAGTGAGATACACTGCAAGCCTCAATGTGCTTATGACCTAAGAGAAACTATTACAGTAATAGTGACTATCGTTTTATTTGAATCAGTTGGTACCTCAAACTTTGTGATTAACTAAACTTGTCATGGCAGTGACTGTAGTGGATGTTTTCATGAAATAAAGATACTGAACTGTAATTTATGAGGTTTTTCCGGTGTGATTAATAGAGAGTTTCTCGATGGACAAAAGGTTTTCATGGTCTTGCTGCTAGTCGGTACTCACTGATCACAATGAATTGCTGACATCACTTACTGAGAGGACATTCAAATGAAAATACTGAAGTGGCCTGCACATTCATCCCGCCCAAATCTCATTGAATATATGTTACTTGGTACGATTAGAGCGTTGTGAGGCCAATTGATCGAAAGAGCCTAGCGACAACCGTTCGCCATGCTTGAGGAAGAAAAGAAATAACTTTCACCTTTATGTCATCAGAGCTCGGGTAAAAGGCTTCCACGAATAATTACGCTACAGTAGTAGTATAAACGGCGACTGGATGCCGTTGTTTATACGACTGGCGTCTCGCAGACGTGTCGTTAAGCTGTCACCGACGTAGTGCTGTGAAACCTTCCACAGACAAAGAGAAGTTCGAAACAATGATTTCTGAACAAGTCTTCACTTCTGCAGTGGATGTTCATCACCAAAGGTAAACCCGCATTCTCTGTATATGCGAACTGTGTACTTACATTTGTCTGCAGAGAATATCTTACACTACTGGCCATTAAAATTGCTACACCAAGAAGAAATGCAGATGATAAACGGGTATTCATTAGACAAATATATTATACTAGAACTGACATGTGATTACATTTTCACGCAATTTTGGTGCATATATCTTGAGAAATCAGTACCCAGAACAACCACCTCTCGCCGCAATAACGGCCTTGATACGCCTGGGCATTGAGTCAAACAGAGCTTGGATGGCGTGTACAGGTACAGCTGCCCATGCAGCTTCAACACGATACCACAGTTCATCAAGAGTAGTGACGCGTATTTTGAGGAGCCAGTTGCTCGGCCACCACTGACGAGACGTTTTCAATTGGTGGGAGATCTGGAGAATGTGCTGGCCAGGGCAGCAGTAGAACATTTTCTGTGTCCAGAAAAGCCCGTACAGGACCTGCAACATGCGTTCGTGCATCATCCTGCTGAAATGTAGGGTTTCGCAGGAATCGAATGAACGGTAGAGCCACGGGTCGTAACACATCTGAAATGTAACGTCCACTGTTCAAAGTGCCGTCAATGCGAACAAGAGGTGACCGAGACGTGTAACCAATGGCACACCATACCATCACGCCGGGTGATACGCCAGTATGGCGATGACGAATACACGCTTCCATTGTGCGTTCACCGAGATGTCGCCAAACACGGATGCGACCATCATGATGCTGTAAACAGAACCTGGATTCATCCGAAAAAATGGCGTTTTGCCACTCGTGCACCCAGGTTCGTCGTTGACTACACCATCGCAGGTGCTCCTGTCTATGATGCAGCGTCAAGGGTAACCGCAGCCATGGTCTCCGAGCTGATAGTCCATGTTGCTGCAAACGTCGTACAACTGTTCGTGCAAATGCTTGTTGTCTTGCAAACGTCCCCATCTGTTGACTCACGGATCGAGACGTGGCTTCACGATCCGTTACAGCCATGCGGATAGGATGCCTGTCATCTCGACTGTTAGTGTACGAGGCCGTTGGGATCCAGCACGGCGTTCCGTATTACCCTCCTGAACCCACCGATTCCATATTCTGCTAACAGTCATTGGATCTCGACCAACGGGAGCAGCAATGTCGCAATACGATAAACCGCAACCGCGATCGGCTACAATCCGACCTTTATCAAA
Source organism: Schistocerca serialis cubense (assembly GCF_023864345.2). Classification (NCBI taxonomy): domain Eukaryota; kingdom Metazoa; phylum Arthropoda; class Insecta; order Orthoptera; family Acrididae; genus Schistocerca; species Schistocerca serialis. Next base: position 625,512,340 of record NC_064642.1, on the reverse strand, counting down.
GTCGGAAACGCATTTCTCCTCCTTACACGAGGCATCACAATAACGTTTCACCTGGCAACGCCGGTCAACTGCTGCTTGTGTATGAGAAATCGGTTGGAAACTTTCCTCATGTCAGCACGTTGTAGGTGTCGCCACCGGCGCCAACCTTGTGTGAATGCTCTGAAAAGCTAATCATTTGCATATCACAGCATCTTCCTCCTGTCGGTTAAATTTATCGTCTGTAGCACGTCATCTTCGTGGTGTAGCAATTTTAATGGCCAGTTGTGTATTTAGAATAATAACAAAGTTACTAATCGAAAACATTGCATTCAGAAGCGATTTAGACTTATGAGCTTAAGTTCCCTAGTGATAATAAAATTTCAACGCGTCCCAGTTGTCATTGTACAAACCAAAATATAGGACTTCATCCCAATAATAATTGCCGAAGTATCTGCATGTACGTTTGCATTCCACAAGCAACCAACTGAAGTACGAAATTATAAATGTTTGAACTTGAAGTGTGGTATCTCTGAGGATTCACCCACTCAAGTGGTAGACAATGACTCGAAGTTCAAGCTGGTGTTACGATGCAGTCAGAGGGAAAATTAATTAACGGTGAACTAAATATAGCGCATTTGTTGTCACAGAGACATTAGGGGAATCTTCTTCTTCAAAAATACAGATCGCAATGAAGACTCTAGTACGAAATGATAATATAACAATTCACGAGAGTACTTTCCTTTAGTATTCTGTAAACCTGAGACTTATCTGCGATGTATCACACAAACATGGAAAATCTTCGCCGCCAGTTCAGTTTCAAACAAACAAAGAATGTTTAATTACGTAATAATCGTGTCACCAATCACAAATTGCTTGCCGCAGACTTTCCACCAATTCTGGTGTTATCAAGGATGGTCGACTACTACAGTCTTCATCGTGAATATGATGTTCGTCCATCAGCAAATTGATTGCACCATCTCTGACCGTACTGCCACTCATAATGCAATGTCTATATATAACTCTAGATCTCTGCTTCTGGGCGTCCAGGAATGGTGTAACTTCACGAAACTCGCAGCTGGCGTGAGACTGTATCAGAGCAGCCATTTTATGTAAGTATAGCGCGGTAAGCGCTGCCGTCACAAGACTGAAACTGCACTGCGTTGTTACAACATACTTGTTCTCTAATCCTGCGCATGTGCATTCCTTTCCAGGCCCTCATGCGATCTCTGGATGCGATCGGAACTTACTTTTTAGATAGACCTTATACACCGGGTGATCAAAAAGTCAGTATAAATTTGAAACTTAATAAACCACGGAATAATGTAGATAGAGAGGTAAAAATTGACACACATGATTGAAATGACATGGGGTTTTATTAGAACAGAAAAAAAGTTCGCAAAATGTCCGACAGATGGCACTGGACAGCAAAATTCAGTGACTACGCATGACAATCGTGTATAAAAGGAGCTGTAATGAGAGAGGGAGTCAGTTGCGCCAGCAGTCGCAGCATGTTTTCGTTACCTGAAAAGGCGCTTTTAGTGAAGCTGTATTATTAGAATGGGGAATGTGCTAGTTGAGAGTTACGATCCTATCGCCATAGGAAGGGGATTCGAACGGGTAAAGGTCCGTTGACAAATGCAGCTGTGGCGAGATTGATTTTGAAGTTCGAAGCCACGGGTTGTATCGCAAGTGTATCGTGATCGACCGACATCTCTAGGGATGCTGAAAGACAACATCCGACGCCAATGCCTCACCATAACTCCGGACACGCTTTACAGTGCTGTTCACAACATTATTCCTCGACTACAGCTGTTGTTGAGGAATGATGGCGGACATTTGAACATTTTCTGTAAAGAACTTCATCTTTGCTTTGTCTTGCATTGTTATGCTAATTATTGCTATTCTGATCAGATGCAGCGCCATCTGTCGGACATTTTTTGAATGTTTGTATTTTTTTGGTTCCAATAAAACCACATGTCATTCCAAGCATGTGTTTCAATTTGTACCTCTCCATCTACATTATTCCGTGATTTATTCAGTTTTCAAATTTATACCGACTTTTTGATCACCCGGTATGTGTTTCACATCTCGATAATCTTGTTTGATAGCAATAAAAAGTTTTGCATCCCTAATGAATGGCTTTGGAGTCCTAGCGTACGTCAACGTATATATATCAACGCATTTATATCGATGCATATAATGCGCGAAGCGGAAAATATTTTCTTATTTCATTTAGATTTTCCACTGCAGCATCATCATATATAAACAAAATATTGGGATTTACTCTTTCAGATGGTTGGACATCGCCTATTGTGTTGAAAGTCTTGTATGTAAAACCAACAATGCCTGTCACTATCTCCTTCACTAGCTGGTACTTGATCTGGAGCAGAGTTTCCGAAAATAAATATATGCCTTTAAGGCGAATATTTGTTTCTATTAGAAGGACTTGAAGTCATTTGTCTTGGTACACTCCGATGACTTAGAACTATCGAGGGCGTAATGCCTGGCAGTAGTGAACCATTTTTCTTCTAATTCTGCTTTTCAGCATTATTCTTACACCCAGTATTGTCATAAAGTCCTTCCATAAGTAGTGTGTTGTCCATCCACTCATAGAGAAGAGCATGTAAGTACATTAACATACACAGGGTTTCATAAGAAGAAACATACACAGGTGTCATTTATTTTTTTAAGCTCTTATACATAGCCAGGAATAAGTACATACTCAAATAAGAACGTAGATCTATGCACACATCTAATGTGATAAACTAATACAGAGTTCTATGTACTGAGGTGGAACATGTGTCAAAATACTGAGCTATGATTTTTGCAGCGGTATTCGGAGATGGTCATGAAAGTTCTGTTAAACTGGACAATGAATTTTCATTAAAGCTATATATGCATGATGGTCAGCTCAGTTTCCGGTCGAGTACGTGCTGTATGGAATAAGTACTGAACATTAAATTCTTGATGGTATTCTCCTGCGTGTGAATGGTTTCTGTTTCATTAAAAAGTTTAAATGTTAATTGGAAACTGCTTGCAGTGACATTATGATTGCCTAACACTATGGGTGGTTATTTCCAGCAAACATGCACACAACTCAAACTGAGTTATTGCACAATCAGCACAACTTTCTAGTGGATAAAATCACTTTACAGCAACAACAATATGCGTTTTCAAAAATTGAAGCTGTGTTGAATTCGCAATCGGACGTAATCCAATACAATTTTTTCTTTGGCTTAAATTTAAAACGAAGGACATGATGAATACTGGTACACGGTCCTGTTGTGGCATCTATGTCAAGGGCTACTCTAGAGCATCACCTAGAAAATACATTCCGTGAAACCACGAACACAAACATAAACGTGAGCATGCACAAGCTCACAGACCATAAGGTGGGGATGTCAAGTATTTGACAGCTTATTGCTAACTGAAACACTAACTTATTTTCAGTGTATATATTATTTTCACGTTTCATCGAAGATAACTTCATAAAAAAAGTGTGGCCGATTTGACACAGAAAATTTTGACACCTACTATTTTAATCTCTATAATGAACTTACTAATATATTTATTACAACTACTACTCTAACAACTGCACCACACTGACCACACATCGTAGGAAGGCTACTAGTGTACGTATATCATATTCAAGTTCCTTTATTTGGTCACTGAGTTCCCTCAGTGTTTGTTACCACACTGGTAGCTTCGTAATCTGCAAAGCATATAGATTCACTAACTAGGTCATTAGTTGTCTCGCGTTCACTGAGTCTAGACTTATTCATTATGTGTGGAGTACCTTGAGGAAAAATGTTCCAATATTTACAGAGGATGTAGTACGCATTAAAGGAATGAAAAAGTTCTTATACGCATTGGTCGTAAACCTCATATGTTCAGAGTTAAGGCCTGCGTGAACACAAGGAACGTACCTTGTACACTGAGCACTTTGGCACAAGACAAGTAAGAAAAAAAAGTATGAACTGGACGTTTCTGCAGCACACCGTGTTTGCTTTGGCATCAAGCACCCTCCCAACACAGGAACACAGCATACTGTACAGCACATAGTGTAGCGGTCAGGTATTTTACTTTCATCTGGTCTACCCGTAATGTTCATACGACGCTAGTTTGTTGTGACACAACAGTACATCACAGTAATTTGTTTCCGTGCCCGTTACTGGACATACAGCTTCCAATCCGGGCCTGCTACTCAACACAGGAGAGGGCAGATATGGTCTTCTGCTATGGGCAAGCAAATGGAAACACCCTAGGGGCATGTAACCTGTATGTTGCCAAATGTCCACCGTGTCATACACCATCTGCAAAGATCGGTATGAAAGTTTCACCCAACAGCGGAGTGTGCGCTGATATGAAACTTCTACATCTACGTCTACATCTACATGACTATTCTGCAATTCAAATTCAAGTGCTTGGCAGAGGGTTCATCGAACCACAATCATACTATCTCTCTACCATTCCACTCCCGAACAGCGCGCGGGAAAAACGAACACCTAAACCTTTCTGTTCGAGCTCTGATTTCTCTTATTTTATTTTGATGATCATTCCTACCTATGTAGGTTGGGCTCAACAAAATATCTGCGCATTCGGAACAGAAAGTTGGTGACTGAAATTTCGTAAATAGATCTCGCCGCGACGAAAAACGTCTTTGCTTTAATGACTTCCATCCCAAGTCGCGTATCATATCTGCCACACTCTCACCCCTATTACGTGGTAATACAAAACGAGCTGCCCTTTTTTGCACCCTTTCGATGTCCTCCGTCAATCCCACCTGGTAAGGATCCCACACCGCGCAGCAATATTCTAACAGAGGACAAACGAGTGAAGTGTAAGCTGTCTCTTTAGTGGACTTGTTGCATCTTCTAAGTGTCCTGCCAATGAAACGCAACCTTTGGCTCGCCTTCCTCACAATATTATCTATGTGGTCTTTCCAACTGTAGTGGTTCGTGATTTTAACACCCAGGTACTTAGTTGAATTGACAGCCTTGAGAATTGTACTATTTATCGAGTAATCGAATTCCAACGGATATCTTTTGCAACTCATGTTGATCACCTCACACTTTTCGTTATTTAGCGTCAACTGCCACCTGCCACACCATATAGTAATCTTTTCTAAATTGCTTTGCAACTGATACTGGTCTTCGGATGACCTTACTAGACGGTAAATTACAGCATCAGCAACCTAAGAGGACTGCTCAGATTGTCACCCAGGTCATTTATATAGGAACAGCAGAGGTCCCAGGACGCTTCCCTGGGGAACAGCTGATATCACTTCAGTTTTACTCGCTGATTTGCCGTCTATTACTGCGAACTGCGACCTTCCTGACAGGAAATCACGAATCCAGTCGTACAACTGAGACGATACCCCATAGGCCCGCAGCTTGATTAGAAGTCGCTTGCGAGGAACGGTGTCAAAAGCTTTCCGGAAATCCAGAAATACGGAATCAAGCTGAGATCCCATGTCGATAGCGGCCATTACTTCGTGCGAATAAAGAGCTAGCTGCGTTGCACAAGAACGATGTTTTCTGGAACCGTGCTGATTACGTATCAAAAGATCGTTCCCTTCGAGGTGATTCGTAATGTTTGAATACAGTATATGCTCCAAAACCCTACTGCAGACCGACCGAATCCTAGCAGATTAAAACTGTGTTCCAGACCAACACTCGAAGTCGGGACCTTTGCCGTTCGCCGGCAAGTGCTCTACCGACTAGCTATCACAGCACGACTCACGATACGTTCTCACGGCTTTACTTCCACAAGTACCTCATCTACTAGCTTCTAAGCTTCTCAGAAGCTCTCCTGCGAAACTTGGAAGTCTTGCACTACTGGAAGAAATCTTGGCTTAGCCACAACCTGCCAGGATGTTTCAAATCAGTACACATTCCACTGTATCCGCCACCAACCTGTTCCAAAGAAGTGGTGATATCATGAGATGTAAGGTGAAAGGCTCCACTGATTGCAATGGATGGCGGTCGCGTCGAATACGTGTTGTGAAGAGTAACACAGAGACAATGTAATCATTGACAAGGGTGGCAGTAGACCATAACCCGAAAGATATGAAGTTTGTGCCCAGTGCTTATAGGAACTTTTTTCTTTCCTTGCCGAGCGGGATTAGCCAAGCGGTCTCGGGCGCTGCAGTCATGTACTAGGCGGCTGGTCCCGGAGGAGGTTCAAGTCCTTCCTCGGGCATGGGTGTGTCTGTTTGTCCTTACGATAATTTAGGTTCAGTAGTGTGTAAGCTTAGGGACTGATGACCTTAGTAGTTAAGTCCCATAAGATTTCAGACACATTTTTTTCTTTCCTTATTGCATACTACACCCTCTTTAAGTATTGGAACCTTTTTTTCAGACACCCTGTATCTAAGAGCAGAAATTGAGTAGCTTGAGAAATAGGCCTTCACGTTTCTGACAAGTGCATTTTCATGTTTGTGCACTTGAAATAATGTTGAGCTTAAAATGGCTCTGAGCACTATGGGACTTAACATCTGAGGTCATCAGTCCCCTAGACTTAGAACTACTTAAACCTAACTAACCTAAGGACATCACACACATCCATTATCGAGGCAGGATTCGAACCTGCGACCGCAGCAGCAGCATGGTTGCGGACCGAAGCGCCTAGAACCGCTCGGCTACAGCGCCGGCTAACGTTGAGGAATGTAGGTCAGCTATAAGTAGCTGATAGAATGTGATACTGTTTTTGACATGTCCATGCAGGGTGAAAACATGCCTACACGCACCTAAATGCGTTTTAATGTTGTGGAAAATAGATCAGCTATGAGTAGTAGCGTTATTAAGCTTAGAGTGGCCACACAACTTTCAGCCTGCAAGAGGAAAGCAGCTCAGAGCTTCAGAGAAGGCATTTTAGAGTTGGAACGTGCTGGGAAAGAAGGTTACAAGTAGCATGTTGGAACACATCTAAGTGGTTTCCTATGTTGGCTATAAATAATACAAATACCACAAATAATGAATAAGTCTGGAGTGTCTTAGAATGGAATCTCACAGCTTGTCAGGTAGAATAAATGAATATGGATGCAGTGTGTCATGTGCCCTATACCAGTTAAGGGATTTAGACTCGGCGGCGACTAGAGACACCTTTGATGGCGTGTGGCCTAGTAGCTTTCTCGGTACATAGCTGTGGCGTTGCAGTGGAGGGGTAGGCTGCTGGACTGCGATGCTGTCCAGTCACTTGTGCCTGGTCCGCCATAATAAAAATCAGGCGACCAGTTGCTCAGGCGCATGACCAGTCCTCCATGCAAGGCTGGCAGCAGTGAAGACTGCATGGATACATGGCACTATCTATCGAATTACAGCGTCCCCTGAATGCAGCCCTATCAGTCCAGTCCTCTGGCTACAGCACAATGCAGCAGAAACAAGATTTCCTGAGACCTTTAGTGGATCATGAAAAGTGCCTTCCACATTTTTGCTCGAATAAATAAAAGTTCCCGTCGTACCACATCCAGTGAAGGTGGCAACACCACAAGTGGGCTACTTGCTACCGTGGGGTAGCTGTGAAAGTATGCAAGCTGTGTCAGTACATTTTGATGTCAGGGAGATGGTGACAGTTGTTTAAACGTGCAAGGTGTTTTAAGCTTTGATCAAGCTGGTTTATGAATTCCCAGCATTTTATACTTAGTACAGAATTATAAACATAGCGCAGGTGACCTGGCTTCCATATAGGTTGTGCCAGTGAGATGGGAAACCCGGCAATCATGCAGACTGTGGCAGAGTCCTGGGACCACCATCTCAGATACTATGCTTAACTCATGTGATCTGACAAACCTTGCAGGCTGCGCTAATATCCTCAGGTCCGCCATCTTCGATTCTGGTGTAATAGAGCTCGGGAAAACCCAGGTGAGCCGTACTGTGGCTCGCGTTGGTGATGCTGTAGGTTTCCGTCCTCTGTTGGAGGCCAGACTGTATCGAATAGTTGACATGGTTGCGGTTGTTTGTATTCCTCTTGTGTTGGCTTGCGCCACTTGGTTTCGCAAGCGTTGCCTGACCGCTAGTGGCAGCAGCGGCGTTTGTGGCCCTATCTTTGGGGTGACGTCGTTGTTCTTCCGGGTCGTGTGAGTGAGCAGTTCTGTTGGGGACTCCGGAGGAGCGACGGCCGCTGTGGCTTAGCGGTTCTAGGCGCTTCAGTCCGGAACCGTGCTACTGCTACGGTCGGAGGTTCGTGTCCTGTCTCGAGCATGGATGTGTGTGATGTCCTTAGGTCAGTTAGGTTTACGTAGTTCTAAGTCTAAGGGACTGATGACCTCAGATGTTAAGTCCCATAATGCTTAGAGCCCACTCAGGAGGAGCCAAGAGGGCAGTGCGCGAACACGCTGGCACCACTGGCAGCACGCGTGCACTGCCGGATGGAAGGGCTGTGATCGCGAGGGTACACGACCTAGTCGTCAGCAGGATCCAACAAGCCTTAAGTTGAGTGGATTTTAATTCTAGCAGTGAAACCTCCACCAATGTGAGATCTCGCGATTCTCCAGTGACTTGGGTTCGTGTTGCTGCTGGCAGTGTAGCCGAGACGAAGAGCAGCGAGTGGAGTGCTTGGGGGAAGCGGATCTAATTAGCTTTCCTCGATTTCTTGTTACTGATTGCTGCATTCTATATGTTACTATTTGTTAAGCTCAACCAGCGGTATTTTTCCTACCTGGTGGCCGCTAACGCCCCAGTGACTTGCCCTAGAGGTTAGTGTATGTAACGGCAGTGTACGTTTCCTCGCCTTGCCGCTGCTGCCCGGTAAGGTGTGTAGTTTTGACAGTTTCCTTGATTTGTAGGTCGGTTGGTGTTTCTTCCACTCTGGTAGTAGTGGTTCCTTTCTCCTTTCGGACGCTCTGAACACAGCGTTCTGAGGACGTAGGGCTGACCGCCAGTTCTGGCTTTGGTGTGGTGTTCCATCGCTGCATTTATCATTAGTCATTCGTTAGACTGCCACTAGTCTGAGTTACCACCTTGTGAAGTGAGTGCAACTCTTGGCTGCTTTTCTCATTGCTCGCGAAACTGTTTTTGGCCTGACCTACTCAGGGGTCGATTCCAGGAGCACCGTCTGTGACTAGCCCTTGTGTTTTATTATTGTGTTATTTTTTTGTTGTATTACCTTGGTGACTAGTTGCTTGTCCTTTTGAATTAACCTTTTTATAATATTTGTTGTTTTATTGTATGTTTCTAGATTTTTTAAATATAATTGGCATTCTTGGCGCTACAGCGAGTTTAAACGGTTGTGCTACCAAGTTTACTATCATTTTGTCTCACCTGTTTAGCGATCAGCTGCCTGTCTTTTAAATTAACTTTTGCTATTGCCTTGCTGTTTGACAGTATGTTTGTTAATTTTTTTAAATAATTGCCATTCTTGGCGTTAAAGGCTTTTAGCCGTGACTGTCGCTATTTGTCTTAAAATTCGAATGTGGCAATTGTATTTTAGCAGTTAACCTTTAAGACCTTGGTGATTTGTTTTCAATATTTTAATAACTGTAGTTTGTAAGTTGCAACAAGTTAAACAATTCTCAATTAATTGTCATTAAGGCCTTCAGCCGTGAGTGTCGTTACTTGTCTTAAGATTTTAATTTGGCAATTGTATTTTTGCAGTGAGCTTTAAGAACTTGGTCACGTGTCTTGTCTTGTCTTAGTAACTGTAATTGTAAGTTGCAGCAAGTTTAATCAGTTCTTAAATTATTGCAATTAGGGCCTTCAACCGTGAAACAATTCTTAAACTATTGCCATTACTTTAATTTGTTGTTGATTTGAAATAAATTGTGTGTGATTTAAAGAAATCCAACCAATAGTAACTGATTACGGCCCCGTCCACAATCGTAACCGAATTCTGCCTTCCTTGACCACCAGATCTCACCAGGAAACCTATCAACCATGATGGATGAACCAGTAGCCCAAAGTATGCCATCTTGGATTTACCACCAACATTACTATTGTCCATCTTGGATTTTTAAATTTCACGCCATTTTATATTAAGCATGAGTGGCCTGTGATGACACAGGGTGAGGAAACCCCTGTGGCACAATTGAGCTATTTTGATTTTCTCTTTTTTGAAGTTTTCATCACTTTATACGCAGGGCTACTGGCCTAGATCCACTGCGAGATCGGAGAGGTTGTATGAGGGAAAGGAAGTATAACTGACATCGTTGCATGGTGACATCATAGCGAAGGCATCAGAAATCTGGGAGTAATACAGTTTGTGCCACAATGTACAAAGCCCATACCCCAGTCGATTGCGTCTGATCACTACAAGGGAGGATCTCCATACTGTGCACCAAGAACATCGTAACCCCTTCATGCCTGTACACGCCATCCGAAGGCAAGTAATGGACTCCCTGCAACATTTTGTGTCATCTCACACCATTAGTCACAAACTAGCAGCAGCCGGACGAGGAAAATACCATACTATGAGTAGGCTGCTGTTAACACCACCAAACTTACTGTTGTGTTTGGAGTAGTGTGCGCCAAACTGGTAGAATTACAGCTCAATAATTACTTTGGCTTGGGGGTTCATTATTTAACTCCAGTTATTGTCACTTTAAAATTAATGTACTCGTCATTGATGTACTAATTACACTTAAATTAACGTTAGGTCGACAGCGAGTGCAACAACTTTAAATAATACATCCCAACTACTGGACGATAAGATTAACAAGTAAGGTTTACTGTTCTTCATTTCATACAAACTTTTGTAGGTTGATGGTAAACTCTAAATAATTAATTGAACTGAAATTTAGCTCGAGCCCCCAGTGTAGCGGTTGGCTAACGCCCTATATAAATAAAAAACCTGGAAAACAAATATGGTTTTCACCACAAAGGTTAATCAAAGTTAAATTCCACACCAAGACAAATAAATTGTATTATAATCGACACACAATGCAATAGTATTAAGTGCTGATAGGTGACAAAAATAATTAAATACGTTACTGGAAAAATGATTTAAAAATGAGACAAGTGAAAACAATTCATAGTTCAAATTGGATTCATTCGCAAAAATACAAGTTTTGCTGCACAACCGCCAGAATACCGCTGCAGAATATCTCCAAGTTCCCAATCAATTGATTCGAAATATTTCATAAAGCTGCGAGCCACGACGCGAATACTATCAGTGAAAAGCGTGGGACCAGGTCACTGCTCAAACTAGCACGGGTCTTTCCTCTATTAAATCATCTCGAAAAATCTGCACGAGAAAGATGACCACCACCTATTAATACCTCGACATTCTCCTGCCCACAAAACCTAAGCGTCTACCTCACTTAAAGACTATGCCACGGGGCGTCGTCGAGCGCATGGAGAAAGCACTACATAAAGGCGTCCATCATCCAGGAACAGACATTTTCAGTGACTTTCAGCAGCCATTTAAAGTTTAATGAGTGATAAGTTTAAATAGACAAAGAATTTGTTTGGTGGTTGACTCGTTGTCTCTGACTGATTATTTGCAGAATCGTTTCACGTCTATACTATTAATAATGTGACTGAACGATGTCAGCCTTATAAGTTAACTGATGCATTGTACGTGAGGCCACTGTGAATTACCCTTATCTCTGTATTGTGGTGTAGGGTGTGTTATGTATCAAGAACATTAAATTCTGGTTCCCTGTAGTAAAGAAACACATGCCTAGATTTTTGATGTTGAAGAAGTAGCCTCTCGGGCCAACTGTATCAAAAAAATTTCGATCGTCTTGCAGATCATGATCTCATTCTACAGGACAAGAATATGACACGTATGACATCACGTTTGGGATGGGTACCTATTCTCCCCAAGTCTCAATCTTCATGACGGCACAGAAAGCCTTAATCTACGTAGAGTTATAGCCCAGGCCACAAGCTAACAACTGGCCTCTGATTCCAGTGCTGTAATATCGCACCACTACCGTACAGCTGTGGGAGACATATCAAGGTGACAGTCCACACAACTGTTAAATACTGCTGCAGAACATCTCGGCTCTCCGTGATGATGTTAACCTAAGTCGATCTTCTGAGAAGGAGTTGATTTTGAATTTCTCAAAAATGTCGTGTGGTGAAATTTTGAGTCATGATGAGTCACTGATGGGACAGAATCTCGTCAGTGACGATAGAAATGGTAAATTCCACAGGAGTGTCGTGAGGTTTGATTCCACTCTCAGTTCAGACAAGTGAAAGGAATCAGAAGAGGTCAGAGCAACGTCCTTCACGACCAACTGCAACTACATATCATTGTTTCTTCCTGGTCACAGCAATTCGGTTTAGGATACAGGTTCAATTCATTTGCAGTAAATCTCATTAGCTGCAAAAAAGTGGAGCAACGTCGTTTTCGAGGATCTGATACTGTGCTTGTATACATACAATGTGTCTGACACATTCAGGCACATTGTAACTACTACTGAGGGACTGAGGATGGAGGAGGGAGAAAGGAAAGTAAAGTAAAGGAACTATTGATCAGCTTCATAGGCATTTTATGTGGGATCAGCGGCGAAGAGTGAAAATGTGTGCCGGACTAGAACCCGGGATCTCCTGCCTGCTAGGCTGTCGCGTTAACCACTGCGCCATCCGGACACAGTGTTTATCGCAAATGCGCGGTCCGTCTCGTCACATTCCCTGCCGACTCGCATTCCCACCTAGCGCCACCTATCCTCAGTCCCCTTCCATGCATGCTAATTTTAGATTCCCGCCGGACGTCGCACGAAATATGCATCCGCACTGAAGATTGTGGATTCATTGCCCATCGAGGGGAATCACCTTGTGAATACGTTCAGATAATACGCTTTGTAACTCACAAGTGATTCGTTTCGTTGATCCTATGCGTTGTTTTACAAGTACCCTCTGCAGTGATCAACGGTCCCTATAGTCTTAGTTTAGGTGTGCTTGTTCCTTCCAGTTTCCACTTTCACATCACATTACGAACAGTCGAAGTAGACAGCTTTAGAAAGGTTGAAATGGTCCTGATGGATCTGTGAGTCAGGTGATGTCCGATGACTAGTCTACGTTCATGTTCGAAGTTTACTCTGCTCTCCTCACGAACACATTCTGCTATTACTGTTTCTCTATTGACAACGCGGTATACCCTGTCTCCTTTTATAATGGCGGGTTGGCCTCTCGTAACATCAGGTGTTTGATGCCGCATTTCATACTAGCGTCCTGATACTTTTGATGGGGTAGCGTCTCCTGGAAAAACACATATTATACGTGATAAAAAAAGGAAAAAAACAATTGAACCGAAAGATTGTAATTTTATTCCCGCATGGACAATGATTGTGTGAACTTTATGTAATACAGAGAAACCATTATGCGTCATCTTTTATACTTCTATAGAATTACGTATCAATTTTTTTTAAAGATAATATCTGTGTCGTCGAGTACTGGAACCGCCACAGACGATACTTATTAAATATCAAACAAAGATGGAAATCTATTAAACTAAGTATAAATAATAGTGACCGAGCATTAATTTCTCTGTCGTCTTTCGGAGTTACGTGAGTAGGAAGAGCCTGTGACGCTATTTTGTATGCTTGTGTAGCATTCTTTTGTCGAGATTCAGTGAAGGACGCCATTCGGCATTGATTTGTAAAGGTGTGTAAGAACTTAATCTGTCTAAATGTTTCGAATAGGGTTACGTAGTGAAAACTTGCATTATGGTTTGTAATAAGCTTGCCTGCATTTTATCCCATCATTTTAAGACATTTTCAGCTATTTAAATATTATTCGTGGTGCAGAGCTGCGCTACGAACGAACGAGCCGCTGCCGCGGCGCATTCAAACTGCATTAAATGAAACCAATCATACCGCAATGAAGCGGACAGGTAATAGTAAACTGAAATTATTTATTTCGGCTTTCGGGATTGCAGGGCAGCGCAGCAGATTTTATGATGTGTTTTACAGGTGGACGCGGGCTGCGGATAATGTTATACACTACTGGCCATTAAAATTGCTACACCACGAAGATGACGAGCTACAGACGCGAAATTTAACCGACAAGAAGAAGAAGCTGTGATATGCAAATGAGTAGCTTTTACACAACGCTGGCGCCGGTGGCGACACCTACAACGTACTGACATGAGGAAAGTTTCCAACCAATTTCTCACACACAAACAGCAGTTGACCGGCGTTACCTGGTGAAACGTTGGTGTGATGACTCGTGTAAGGAGGAGAAATGCGTACCATTACGTTTCCGACTTTCATAAAGGTCGGATTGTAGCCTATCACGATTGCGGTTTATCATATCACGATATTGCTGCTCGCGTTGGTCGAGATCCAATGACTGTTAGGAGAATATGGAATCGGTGGGTTCAGGAGGGTAATACGGGACGCCGTGCTGGATCCCAACGACCTCGTATCACTAGCAGTCGAGATGACAGGCATCTTATCCGCATGGCTGTAACGGATCGTGCAGCCACGTCTCGATCCGTGAGTCAACAGATGGGGACGTTTGCAATACAACAACCATCTTCACGAGCAGTTCGACGACGTTTGCATCAGCATGGACTATCACTTCGGAGACCATGGCTGTGGTTACCCTTGACGCTGCATCACAGACAGGAGCGCCGGCGATGGTGTACTCAACGACGAACCTGGGTGCACGAATGGCAAAACGTCATTTTTTCGGATGAATCCAGGTTCTGTTTACAGCATCATGATGGTCGCATCCGTGTTTGGAGACATCGCGGTGAACGCACATTGGAAGCGTATATTCGTCTTCGCCATACTGGCGTATCACCCGGCGTGATGGTACGGTGTGCCATTGGTTACACGTCTCGGTCACCTCTTGTTCGCATTGACGGCACTTTGAACAGTGGACTTTACATTTAAGATGTGTTACGACCTGTGGCTCTACCCTTCATTCGATCCTTGCGAAACCCTAGATTTCAGCAAGATAATGCACGACCGCATGTTGCAGGTCCTGTACGGGCCTTTCTGTATATAAAAAATGTTCGACTGCTACCCTGCCCAGCACATTCTCCAGATCTCTCACCAATTGACAACGTCTGGTCAATGGTGGCCGAGCAACTGGGTCGTCGCAATACGCAAGTCACTACTCTTGATGGACTGTGGTATCGTGTTAAAGCTGCACGGGCAGCTGTACCTGTACACGCCATCCAAGCTCTGTTTGACTCAATTCCCAGGCGTATCAAGGCCGTTATTACGGCCAGAGGTGGTTGTTCTAGTACAATATATTTGTCCAATGAATACCCGTTTATCATCTGTAATTCTTCTTGGTGTAGCAATTTTAATGGCCAGTAGTGTATTATTATCAGTGCATAAAGATAATTTACCTTCATGACCTGAAAGAAAACTTGCTGTGCGAAGTTCTGCTCTGGCAAACATTATAGTAAAACATTTTTTCTGTGATAAGAGTGTCATGTTAACGTGTTAGTCGTGGTACTTATTGGTGTTTCAATGTTAACAAAAATCCACTGCAAAATTTTCATGTTGAACAAACAGTGCATACTGTAACATCAGTATTGATAACTAAATAATTTTCAGCAGCCTTTTCAACAATTGTAAAGTAAGGAATATATATGTTGAACTTTATAGCGGGTTACAGTAACGAAACAATGTTCCTTTTATAGAAAGCCAGATCCAGAATAATAAGAACATGATATACAGGGTGGCGCATGAATTGTGTTACCAATTGTTTCTTTCACAATTTACGACGCACTTTAGATATCCCGCTGGGATCTCTACAGCAGTACCAGCAGACCTTGGAAAAACAAATGAGTTACGAAATGACGTGTAATTCACGATACTGCCGCTAGGAGGCTAGTAAGCAGCAATGGCTGACAATAGAAGACTGACGACACAGCAACGATCGGCAATTGTGTAACTTTTTCATGAAACGAAAAGCCATGTTATGACTCAGAGGCGTTTCCGACGACAGTTTAACACACGATGGGTCCGTTGCAAGAAGACCATCCACAGGTTGTGCGATAAATTTGTACAGGGAGGAACAGTATTGGAAGCGATGCGACCTCAGCCTAAGCCTGTTTGTTCGCTGGACAATATTGAAGCGGTACGAGTTGCTGTACAGAGAAGTCCCAGGAAATCGTGTAGAAAGGCAGCAGTGCAACTGGGAATGTCCAGACACTCCGTTCAACGCATTGTTAAAAGTGACCTCCGTATGTACCCATACAAGTTGACCTGTGAACAGAAGCTCACTGAAGAACACAAGCAGCAGAGACTACTGTTTGCCCAGTGGGCGGAGGATAGGGAAGAAACTCTCAACAACGTTTGGTTTTCAGACGAGGCGCATTTTCATTTAGGCGGTGTGGTTAGCAAACGAAATGTACGCTTTTGGGCCACTGAAAGCCCACAAGTGCTTCATGAACGACAACATTATGCTCCGAGGATTACAGCGTGGGCAGCAATTTCCAGTCACGGACTTATTGGACCCTTTTTCTTTAAAGAACCTGTGAACAGCGAGCGTTATTTGAGCATGCTTCGCAATAGCTTCATTCCACATCTTCTTGCTACTGACTTGCCCTTCAACACGCAGTGGTTCATGCAAGATGGAGCAAGGCCACATACTGCAAACACTGTGTTGGAGTTTTTACACGAGCATTTCGACATGCGGATCATTTCACTCAGGTTTCCAGGTCGCTTCAATGACGGACAAAATTGGCCCCCCCAATAGCCCAGACCTCAATCCATGTGACTTTTCCACGTGATTTAATGGAGCTCAGAAGACTTATTCTTCAAGCTTGCAGTGAAATTACGGAAGACAAGTGCCGTAGGGTAATCACTAACTTCAGTGTTCGTTTGAAGGAAGTCAGGAAACGAAATGGTGGACATATTGAGCATGTGCTGAGTCAGAATAAATCTCCATGGACGGCTATTAATTGTAGTATATGTTCCTTTCAGATTGTATTGACAATAAAGTTTATATTCAGAAACAAAATGGTAACACATTTCGTGCGCCACTCTGAATTTAGTTTTGTTGAAAATTAATGATCAAAGAAAGTCGCAGCACAGCATCCCTAAAAAAGTATTTCAGAGCTCCTTTTGTAGCAACATATTTTATCTTATCCATTTAACAATATAACAGCTGTTACGCGAGCAATAACAAAAAGAAAGCGAAAAGCCCTTTATTGGCAGTCTAATGTGCGTAGTTGTTTAGACCGTAGATAAACGTGTGTTTGGACGCTGCTGGCGCCGCGGCCAGTGAAAGATGGCATACGTGTTCCTCGTATCGTCCGACTCGGGAGCGACACGTCGTTCGTGCGCCACCGATGTAAACTGCGCCAGCGACCCCGAAAACGGAGGCGTGTCAACACCGACTGAAAGGAAGGCCTCGGCGCTTGTTCGTGACGTCACATCAGCTAGGCACGGCCAACGCCAGGTCTGTTGCACGCAGAAACGGCTGTGCGTGCTTATCACTATAAATCTCTTATTTTTGGACAAAATGTTTGGTATTGTTTTGGATTCTGCAGTTTTATTTAGATGAAAAATTTTCTTACTATCGTAAAGCTACAAATGAAGATCATAGTTCTGTATTACTGAATCCTGTCCAAACAAACGTAGATCAATATGAGAAGATGCTTTGCCCCATTGCAAGCTTCGGAAATTTTGCATTCAAGCAACTACATTTACTTGGTCCATTTTGCCATCGAAACTTACCCCAACCCCCTTACAATGAACTCCTTTCTTTTATTTATTTATTTATTTTCGTTTGACATCGTCACTGGAAATGTGAACTAATTTGTATGTGTAAATATCCAACTGTTGCCAGTCATTAGATTACAGTCGTTTTCAACGAAAGAAATTCTAAACAGGTAACAAAATAGCTTCATACATCGAAAATACTGCTGAGCTTAAACTTTTTTAAACATGCACATTAGAAAATATAAATATTCCCCTCTTGTAACTGAAAGGAGAAACTTTATAAGAAAAAAAAATTTTATTTGATAAAACAAAGTATCTCTCTTTTGCCTCTTCTTCTGTCCCCCAGCCCCTCCCCCAACGTGTACAATCGCAAGATATTTCACTAACGTTCAGTGCTCCTCACCCCATACTCAACCAAGATACCTAAAGAAGAGCACCAATATGTTCACAGTTTCTTGTAAAAGCAACCCAGTACAAACGTAACTTCCTCAGATTTACAAATAAGGTAAAGAAGCACGAATTCTCTTGCTGCTGGACCATGAAGTTGTTTTGTATGTCAGTCCTTAAAACAGGTGGAAATTTAAGTTCAGGAGTACACTATTTGCTAAGAAGTGTAATGAATTGCACAATTAATTGATTGCAGAAATCTCTCAGAACAATGCGTGTTGGTCAACTACCGCCAATAGTTTCACATTTTCATGTGTCAGAGAGGGAGACACCACCATTATGAGTATGCCTGCAACAGACCTGGCGTTGGCCGTGCCTAGCTGACGTGACGTCACGAACATGCGCCGAGGCCTTCCTTTGAGTCGGTGTTGGGCGTGTCCGCTGAGTACACGATACCCCAGGGGTCCCCAAACCTCCGAAACGCGGTCCGCGGTCGGCGGTCACCGGGCGCCGACGCCCCACTTGGCGGGTGTCCGCCGTCGGCAGGCGGCCGCGCTGTCGCTTCTTTCTGCTTCCGCTCCAGTTCCGCCCTCAGCTTCCTCGCCGGCCCGTGGGAACCGGGACACACTTCTCACCTTCAGCCTGCGAGCCAGGCGGCTCAGCACATGTCGCGTGCCTACCCGTCTGTCCTCCTCACACAAAAATCCTGAGACTGCTTCGCTCCTGCAAGTGGGTTCATCCAGGACCAAAGGGATCCAACTAAGAAACTGAAAATGAGGGAAAAGTGAAAAAAATTATTGCTGCCAAGCATCGGTCCCCTGCTTCAAAACAACTTGTTATTTATTTCAAATTTTAACGGTCTTGATCGCAGTAAAACGTAATAACAACTTGACGATTACAGTCTCCCGTTGACATGCAACCATCCTCAGATCACTTTTACAATACAACTGGTACCAAATTATAGTGTTTCCCACAACAGCAACGTTACTGAGCGTAAGCTGTAGATATTACGAGGGCTGTTCGAAAAGTAAGGTCCGATCGGTCGCGAAATGAAAACCACAGTGAAAATAAAATATTATTTATTCGCAACAATTAGCCACGCCTTCTAGCTATATCTCTAAATAGTCACCGCTCCGACTTAGACATGTGTCAGGGCGTTGTACAAACTTTCCAGTACCCTCGTCACAGAAAGCAGCCGCCTGTGCTTTCCGCCAGTTCTCTACGCTGGTCTGCCTTCGTTGTTAGTGTCAAAATGCTGTCTTTGTAGCCATCGTTTCATGAACAATAAAGAGAGCCAATTAAAGATTGCATTGTGGGTGATCAAACAACTTCCCATCGGACACGCTCCATAAGCATCTTGATTGCCCCTGCAGAGTGCAACTGAAAGTTGTCTTGAAGAAAGAAAAGCGTGACATTTATGTTATGTGGGCTGCGTAGCTTCAGGCGAAACCTCTCACCAGATCCACATACTTGTGGGAGACACTGTTATTTTAGGCATTTTTAAGTGATCACTCTGCGCTCTCAACTGAAAAGAGTGACGTGAAGCGACCGTCAGGCAAATTAAAAACTCTGACCAACATATCTGAGCAAAGTTCCATCGGATTTTCACAGTGGTTTCCGTTTCGCGCCTAATCGGACCTTACTTTCCGAATACGCCACGTAAAGAGTTGCGCAAAACATAGCTGTTAGCCTCCTGCTCGTTTTATTCGCTAACAGTCATGCTTTGACCATCCTTTTAACATTGACAAGTAACGATACTGCTGTGGCCAATAATATACTTAGACACCAATTTTAGTACATGCATGATGGGTGCTAATCATCCGAAACCGGTAATCAAGTAGTAATTACGTTTTATTGCTATGAAGACCATTAAAGATTATAATAAATAGTACCGATCGATGTCCCTATCTCGCACGACAACGTCTGGCATTACAAACAAGTTCATCTGATGTCATAAAATGCATACCATCAGTGTTAATGTCAAGTGTAGAAAATGGCACTGGAATTAATAACATATTTTCTGTCTTTAAAGCTCTGTTTGTTCTGATACGTAGGCACTATCCTCACATGAACTGTTACATTGTGGTGTCTTCAGTTTTATTATTAAAGCTCAAATTATCATGAGATCACTTTTGGATAGACTGTCATTTGTAAGGGAAGAAGGCTGGCTAAACATCCATAAAGATCAACATTAACTTTATACGATTCAGATTGTAAACTGTACTGTAAACAGATGAGTTGAGTACTGTAAGAAGTGTTGTCTTCATAGATGCTGTTTGTCATGAACGTACATTTTGTAGTCCGGTCCTCCTTGAAGGAGTATCCAGCGTCCCAATCTCTGCACTATTCTACTATGGTTGAAGTGAGAGACACCATACATTTTGAAAGCATAGCAGCTAGTATAGTAATGTTATAACTTTGCGAAAATTCTTCCTGTGGAATTTACTTTACCATTCATATGGACCACACTTGATGTCCCGAATACTTACGATCGAAATTATACAAATGGGTGCAGAATCCTACACTGAGTAATTCGAGATAAAGAGCAAGTGGTCGGATGTTGATATACAGTTTTTTACTGACATCAACAACTTTCACCTTATAGCAAAAACGTAAGTTCGTAGCAGCTGGTTGAAGTGCCGAACACCAGTCTCATTCCATGTATTAGAAATGCCCATCTCATTTTATCGCATCCTCTCAAATATTCTTTTCGCTTCTCTACAAGGAGATAGTCAGATACAGCCCTTCTTCAGACTGCCTGAATTTCACATACCTGCGACCTTAATTAACACCATAGAATAAAAGGCAGAAAGTACTGACATCCGATGTTCGCAATCTCCATGGGCACCTTCCATTCTAATCCAACGATGAGGGTATCTGTTGCTCTGATTCTGCTTTCATTAACACCTAAGTGGGATGGTACACAGTCATGTCGAATCCACGCCCTCTGGCGGACAGCAAGAGGTAATCTCCATTAACTATGATAGCACACTCTAATGAACAGCACATGATGTGCACCACTGAAATGAGATTGATGCAGTATGGTCATACAAGTTGATCTTGTACAATGACTGCCTACAAAATTTTAGCGATTCTTTGGCTAGAAGAGCGTGGCATACAGAATGTTTTCATTCCAGACATGACTACTGCAGCAGTTGAAAACATCATAATAGTTGAAAAAGGCCTCATCCTTGGCCAATAATACCAGTAAGAGATCCGATGCTACAGTGCCCAACTGGATACGTCATTGACAGAACTGAACTCTGGATTCAAAATCATATGATCCCACTGGTTGCGCACTTGTGCCGCTGACAAAATGATAGTACTGATCACACTGTACGCTTCCAAATGAGCATTTCAGGGGCTAACTGACGGCTGCTTATTTATGAATCCCCGGGTTCGATTCCCGGCGGGGGGGGGGGGGGGGGTCAGGGATTTTCTCTGCCTCGTGATGACTGGGTGTTGTGTGCTGTCCTTAGGTTAGTTAGGTTTAAGTAGTTCTACGTTCTAGGGGACTGATGACCATAGATGTTAAGTCCCATAGTGCTCAGAGCCATTCGAACCATTCATATTTATGAATCTGCTTCCAAATTATCCAGCTTCATCTGCTCATTATCTACCACGACAACAATTATTTGTCGAGAACCTTGGCCATTTCATCTTGGTTTGAACCACTCAGTTTCTCATAAGTTTCTCTCCAAGGCGATTAATTCTTTCAGTTATGAAGACGGTGGTAGCGGTGCCTTCCTCTGTATATTCTTTAGTCTTTCGAGGCACTAAACTCCTGCCTCATACGCCTGCCGGTAACGTTCTGTGTGTATTTCCGACCATTGTTTTCTTTTTTCAAAATTCGAAGTTTAGAATACTGTCCATTGGTGTGCCTCGGTCGCTAAGTGTCAGACAATATTTATAAAGTGTATGGAATTCTATCTCAATTTGGTTCGAAAATTTTTACTGTCACTCATCTAATTTACCTCTGGTATTGATTTGCCAGTATGGAAAATACCAAGCTGCATCAAAGCGAGGAGTCCGTGCTAAACTGTAGGACCATCTAAAGTTCGCTGCTTAAGTCAGTTCAAAAATCGGTGGAAGGCAATAGGATTTTCAATAGTATAATTCCTAAGAAAGCAATATTCAAATAAACCTTCCAGTTTTGGGCAGCTTTGCCTTACCGTCTGCACAATTTTGACTTACCCTTCTGGAACACAGTATTGTTGTGTATACTGATGTTTGTATTTACTTTATTGTTGGACTGGATTAATTTTCTAATGTTTCGGTTTTAACCATTATCAAATGACTTTACCCCAGAAATGAAAAGAACATGTAATTTGTCGTGTACGTTGAATCTGTGTAGTGAAGAAGCTTTTTTTTTATTTTTACTTGGGGGTAAGAACAATACTGCCAACAGCATGGCACAAACCTAAAATCATATATACAGAGAAGTCACAGTATAAATGACTAGAACGAAGACTGCAAAACATTGTAATATTTCCACGTAGAATGCTTATTGCTGAGGAAGCTTTACATACCAGCTACAAACAAAACTGAATATACAGGGTGACAATTACTGAACTATATGAAGTAAAATCGTCACAACTTCTGAACGGTTTGCGTTAGGACGTTCAAACTGCACGGTTGGTCGCGGGGCATTGCGGGAATTAATATGCACAGGCATGGTTAAGTCTAGCGACAAAGCCCACTTTCATTTGAATGGGTTCGTCAATAAGCAAAATTGGCGCATTTGGAGGCTGAGAGTCAGGATTCGCGATCGAGAGGTCTCTTCACTCTCAACGGGTGACCGTTTCGTGTGCAATGTCCAGTCACGGAATAATCGGGGTGGTATTCCTTGTGTGAAGGTTTTGGAAGGTGATAATCATCCGTATTATCCAAAGTGACCTTGATTTCGACAATATGTGGTCCATGCAAGACCGAGCTCGACCCCATTGAGACAGGAGAGTGTTTGCTGCCCTGTTGGGGTACTTTGGGGGACTGCATTCTCGCTCTGCGGTACCCAGAGATATGGTATCGATTGGCCGCCATATTCTCCGGATCTAAACACATCTGACTCATTTTTGTGGGGCTATATTAAAAACAATGTGTACAGCAACAACCACAAAATCATTACTGAGATGAAAACAGCCATTTAGGAGGCCATTGACAGCATCGGTGTTCCGAGACTTCAGCAGATCATGCAGAGTTTCGCTATTCGTCTGCGCCACATTATCGCCAATGATGGCAGGCATATCGAACATGTCATAACCTAAATCCGAATATCTGTAGTGACGTTTATAAGTTGAATAAAGTTTGTACACGCCGCAGTTTGTAATTAATTTATCTTTTCTTTCACATAGTACAATAATAGTCACTCCGTAAAACGAGAACTTAACGCAGACTGGAGAGGATATCCTAGAGATTAGCGTATATGCAACCACAGATAGAATATTAGATTTCATGTACACACACCACAACCTCGTAGAAAATAAAAAGTATCTTTGTGTATTTGACGATTTTGCTGATATAATAAAACAGGAGCACTTGCTGGAAGGCGCACTTTCAATTTCACAAAGTTTTGAAATAAGCGGTTTTGATTTGATTCAAAGCAACTGCAGGAAACATCAAGTGGTTGACATACTCTTCTTCATTCTTCTGGCAGTCGTAGAAAGGATTACGCTTGGTACTTATGGATGGGAGGAGCTGAACCATGATTGGTATGTATTCGTACCAAGGTAGTTATCAGCTTCCTGCTCGCCTGGTATTATAGAAACCAAGGGGTGCTTCTAATTACTGGTTGGATAGCAGCGTAGTATTGACCTTTATAGCAAACAGAACGTCGAAAATCCTGTGTCCATTCTTCCTTGGCCAGTTTCAGCATTCGTAACTTTTAATCACAGTAGATTGACGTTAAATACAGGTCAGTAACACCATCCTCTTTCGTCAGTTGAACGACCTCGTCATTGCAGACCACTCCTAGCCACACATAGGAAGGAGATTCTCTTACCTCTTCGTCTGTTTAGCACTGATTGTCGCATGATTTCCAGTATCTGAATATTTGTTTTAGTGCCTCACTTTCAGTTTTCAATGGACTACAATACGCTTTTGGAGTACGGCACTATCAGCAAATTCTGCAAACTCTGAGAGCCTATCGAATCGCCATGGCTTTGACTGAGAAAATGACAAAATTGCTGGATAATTTCATCTTTGGGACAAAAGTGCACACTCTGCTGCTGAAGTCTCTTGATATCGAGAGCCATAAGCATACACATGAACAAAGTGTTGCCAATAAAGATTAATGTAAGCACTGAAACTCGAACTGATTGTGACAAAGCTGTATTCCATAAAACTGTACCACTGAATATCGAGCTTTTCCAACTTTTATCTGAATGAAGTTCCAAATGAGGTTCTGTAACTAATTGTTCGAATCCAGCGGTCGATGGTACACATTAACGCTACCATTAGCACAGGAAAGAGGTTCCACGTGACTGTTGGAGTAAACTTCTATCTCGTTGACGACGACCAAGGCGTACTATGTGTCAGTTGCTTACAGTATTCATTATGAGCAAAGTAGCAGAAAGAGGATATTTAATGAGACAGTGTAACGAGTGCAAGACCTTGCACCTAACGATTGCACACAATGGACAAACTTTAGTCCACACTTCCTCCGGCAAGCTGATAACCCGTTGTTTCTCCATGCTCTTTACAGATGAAATAGTGGTATAAGCCTTCCTAAAAACCTTACACACTACCTGACCTTGAACTCAGTGGTTGACCTTTTTCCAAGTCATGTATGATCTGATGAACTCATGATATCATCAATGACATCATCATCCTTACTAGTGGGCAGCCATCACCCCCATCATCTTCAGCTAATCATAGCACAGTATTTTAAATCAAAGATGGCGGAAAAAGCCCAATTTGGTTGCTAAAAATTAAAACTTTCGCCTCCTGTTACCAAGCAATGAGAACACAGCACTTCTAGCCTCCAGTGAATCATAGTGCAGCATTAAAAAAATCCAAGACGGTGGAAATAGCGTAATTGTAAGGCTAGAAAACTAAAAACCATGTCATCTCCCCCTATCTACAACCAACCACAGCACAGTGCTCCTGCTCCAGTCAACCATAGTGTGGTATTAAAAATTCGAGGAAGTGGGAATGTCAGAACTGAATTAGTGGAAAACCCTGCCTCCCCCCCCCCTCCCCCGCCTTACATCGAAACTGGGTACAAATTTATACATCCCCTCCTCCCTTTCATCACATAACATTACATACATGCAGGTGAATTACGTCCTTTCTAATTTCAATATTTCAGCATCTAACTATTAAGACTACTCTTCCACCCAGTCGAAGTGAGGGATATATGGTGAAAACAGCAGTGCCCAGTCACAACAAGCAAAATTCTCAATGTATACCACTGCTCATAGCGTTAAGTTTCAGGTAAGTTAAAAAGCATTCTAACACCAGGTGCATATTACCAAATGGAGGGGGAAAATTGTACCCCCTCTGTAACACAAACAGGTGACAAAATACATGGGATGCCTCCTACTATAGTGTCGGATCTCCAAACGCTCAGCGCATTGCAGCAACTCGATGCATGGATTCAAAAAGTCGTTGGAAGTCCCCTGCAGAAATACTGATCCATGCTGCCTCTACTTCATTCCATCCACAACTGCGAAAGTGTTACTGGTGCACGATCTGATGACCCATAAATGTTAGATGAGATTCACTTCTGGCGATCTGGGCGGCCAAATCATTCGCTCGGATTGTCCAGCATTTTCTTCAAATCAATCGCAAACAACCGCGGCCTGGTGACATGACCGATCGTTGCTTGGGAACATGAAGCCCATGAATGGCTGAAAATGGTCTCCAAACAGCCGAACATAACAATTTCTGCTCGCTCAATGATAGGCTCAATTGCACCAGAGGACCCAGTCTAGTCCATTTAAACACAGCCTGCATCATTATGGAGCCAGAAACAACTTACACAACTTGGGTCCACGGTTTCGTGTGTTCTGCGGCACACTCTAACCCTACCATCAGCTCTTACCAACTGAAATCGGGACTTATATGACCAGGTCATGGTTTTCCAGTCGTTTAAGGTCCTACCGACATGTTCACTAGCCCAGGAAGGGCGTTACCGTCCATGTTATGCTGTTAGTAAGGGATTGGCTTGGGTCATCTGGTGCCATAGCCCATTAACTCCAAATTTGACGCACGGTCCTAACGAATACGTTCGTCGTACGTCCCACATTGATTTCTCTGGTTATTACATGTAGTGGTACTTGGGTGCTTGTCTGTTAGGCATGAGAACTCTACGTTAATCCTTCTGGGGGAAGACACATTAGACTATCTATTAAGACAACTTCTGTAACGTAGAAGTATGTATTAAATGACATACATGCAGTTACAAGATTAAAATGTCAAAATCCTTTCCATAAATTCACTACTTTTATTTATTTTTTATTTCTATCACACAGGTGGCAACAATGCTCAGTTGTCTAGATGTCAGCGCATAATGTGCGAAGATCACACACACGATTATGAACGTTGTACAGTCTTCATTCCGTTCGGACGCCTGTGCTAGCCGTATTTACCTCTTGCTCGTTATGTAGGGTATCGATAGAGAGAAAGAGCAGATGTAGCTGACTTGGAAAGATACACTCCTTATAAGGTTGTACACTTCAAGAACGATGCCAACCGGTTTAGCCTCGGAAAAACAGAGTGAAAGTAGCTGGCTTCCTGTAATTTGTAGAAAGCGACAGCTATTTCTGTAGGAATACTCAAGCAGACTCAGTATTGTTTTGGAGGAATCCTTTTAACGGCACAGACGATGCTAGTTAGGAAGATGGAAGTATAACGTATGTTGGTTGACGCTTTCACGGCTGGGTAGTTGTAAAAATGGTTCTCGAGCAAAACGTAATATTTTTGTGAAATTGTAGAATTGTCACAACAAAATTCGACGTCCCGCCCGAGAACTCTTTTTTTCTTTCAGAAAAGTAACTGTTTCGTAATTATTCTCGTGATCCATCTCTGTTTCTGCATTGCGTTCTTGTATAATTTCGCCTGTAATCAAAGTACAATACTGAGTAGATAACGAGTATTTTTCACGTGGAACTACAGTTTGTAAATAGCATTAATTTGACTCCTTCTGTGCACAGTTACCATTTTTCAACGCTTTGTACATTACGTTGTACTTTTAAAGAGACTTACAGTCTCAAGTCAAAGGAATAATATAACTTAGTGCATTACGTGACTACCTTGTATTTATTTTTCCATCCAATATTTGCAGCTCGTTTCTGATACTGTACTGTGAGGTTATTGAAAATAACCCTCGTCGTCGTTGCATGGCGATGACTATAATATTTCATACATCGGAATAGCCGATAACCATAATGACAGTGATTTACTTGCATTCCACTGTTTATAACATTCTAGTAATAGTAGCTGCGCATTGGGCGTCATGCTAGCATGACGCTCACCCTAGCAAAAGGTTGCAGGGAAGACCCTCTGGACAAGGACTTCACTGAACAGGGTCTTTATAGTAGAATTTAGGTAATGAATAAAAACCAAAAACCGGTGAATAGAATAGAATGAACGGAATTATAATAGAATTTGCGTAAAGAATAAGAAACACCAATACGATGAAGAGTATTAAAAAACTGCTTAGTGACTTCCCAAATTTCGGAATTAGGAACGATGCCATACAAGATTACTTTCTAGCAGGTATGTATTCAGAGAAGATTTTTTCAGCAAAATGGACTCATTGGTTTTACCACATAACTGAGGAATATGTTTAAGAAAGTGTACGTATGGAGGAAGTCACTGTCTGGATGGAAAGATGACCTGCTGGGAAGCCGGGGAAGGTGAAACTTTGAAGACTGGTGCTACGGAGATAATTTAAAATTAAATACTGGGACAAAATGTGAACTTAAGATGGAAAAAAAGAACACGTGAATAACTAAGAGTACGCAAAGTGCACACAAGAAGAAAGACTAGGTTTATGGGACATTTAGTGAAGCATCCTGGCACAATGCCTGCAAAGTGCTTGAAGAAGACTAAGGTTCGAGTCCCTAAACGAGTTTACGCTGTATCTGTTTATGAATTAATTATGAAGAGCGTGAACATTTCGTTGTCATTCTTTTCTGGACGTCGCACACCGCCCGCCACTCTTTCTTCAGCATCTCGCTTGAAGTACAGGCTTCTCAGACAAATCCGTTATTACGCGATGACGCGAAACCGGTCGGAAGAACCCTGATCCAAATCTTTCCTGTCAAGTTACACTTTCGATAACTAAAGCTTCGCGAAAGGCTTGATGTTTTCGGTGCTGTTGTTCTCGCCAATCATTGTTCTGAATCTCTCAGGAAATTCTGATTTTACCAATCCGACACAGATGGCATTTGTACCCACTTTTGTAGTTCAGCAGAAAGAGAAATAAAATAAAGTGCCTTCAACCTGATTGTTGCTTTGAATATCACTGTGCTTTACTAGGCATGCGATCCCTCAGATATGTTGCCCATAAAAGTATGATATACAGTTCCACGTAGAAGCTGGAGCATGTTGCAACTTTCACGTACAGAAAGCATTGCCAAAAATGAAAGTAGCGAAGAAAAACCTACAATTGACTCGAAATCTAAACCCGTAACCTTGGGTACTTGTAACACCACTCTGCAACCCAATCCATATAATTACTTTATTCTGTCAACAACTCCTAATTTAGCCACCGCGCAGCAGAATATACACCTTTTTTTTTTTTTTTTTTTTTTTTTTTTGCACGTAAAATGATTCTTCATCCTCCTGACGCAGACACCATGTCCAGTGACAGGTCTAAATCACGTACCGTGTCCGAATACAGTTCATGTTAGAGAAACAGACTCGCTTTACTATGGCACGACAAACAGTACTGCCAACAGTCTCAAAAAAATTGTGTTTAGGTAATAGTACTATGTCAACGTTTTGTTTCGTAATATTTCGAAAAAAAGAATAAATATCAAAAACCTCTCGCTTCTGTCTAAATTTAAACTAGAAAATTTGAACAGCTTTTAACGAATTTACAGATTTGTGGAGACTGTTATCCAGATATCAGTGGTTGTGGGGATGACACAATAGTCTTCATTCTAGGAATACAGCAGCTACTTATCTTTGCCTGAAATGCAGTCTGTCAAGGGAACGATCAGACTTGTCATGTTGAAATCTGTGTTGACACCTTTCCACACTGTTAGTCAGCTTTAGAAAAAGTATTTTTGTTGCCTAAAAGAACTGCAAGGCAGTAAAGAAACGAAGTATGACATTTACACATGATAACCACACCTGAAACTGCTTGCTATCTCTACAGCCCAAATTACTCTCGGTTCACTGCAACGACACCGACTATCATTGGCTACGCGTCACTCTTTTGTCACAACGATGCAACCACTGATGCGCTAATTGGAAGTGATCGAAAGGTAACGAAATATTCGTTGAGATATACTACTTATACTTTATCTATAACTTCCTTCTAAATAGGTATGAAGTAAGTGCACATAATTACGTCTACATTAATTTTCTTTCTTCTAACTACCGGAAGAACGTGAAATATAGATACACTCCTGCAAACTTACATTTTTTCTGCTCCATCAACGTAAATACAACAGTTGACACAGGACAAACAGACTTAGACCTTTTAACAGAAAACTGTCTGATGTCGATATATTTTCAAGAGTGCTCTATGCATACACTAGTGTACGAAACTTAACGACGTATATAACTTTGACATGATTGTCACTACCAAGTAACATAGCTCGATGAAACTGGGTCTTACATAAAAAGCACTGCTACATTGTAGTATAGACGGCAACTGCAAGAAATGCGAAGAGGGACGGACAGAAATTTTTATTCGATCACAATACTAAAATTACCGCGCTTTTTGATGGTGCCCAGGACATTACAAAATGCGAGAAATGGTTCCTAATAGGGCGTAAGCCATGGCAGGGTTGGTGGCGTCGCCTTTAGAATTACTGGCGCCACCAGTCGGATCTGTCGTCCGATGTTCCTCTGGTTTGAGGCCACTAACATTTCGCTGTGCTCCCTTTGGAACCGGCAAGCTTCAGCTTCGATTCGTGAACTTCAGTTAGGTTTTGGATTTTGACATCTTAACTGTTATTTTTTTACTGGTACCTATAGGTCTGTTGCAATCATTGCGGTTTGTTAGGCGGTTCCTTTCACCATCAGTTGGTTCCTTGAATCGTGGCTGTCGTTTGCTTTTCCTGAGTCGACACTGGCCTTGGTTGTTTGTTAAAAGGATATCTTGAACTATGTGACCCGATGGTGTTTCCTGAGCCGGAACGGTAACATGTTTCTTCTACGCTTTGGCCGGACTCCAAGGTCGTCACGCAGTACCGAAGAAGTTGGGTTTTAGGCGACCTCCCTGCAAAACGCCTCCGAACACCAGGTAAGTACCTTTTTCTTGTAATATGGCCGGGTGTCAGTGTGGAGATACTTTCGGGCACGGCAGACGTCATCACCCTGTTAATTATATTGGCTTAGGAGGTGTTTGGGTCTCAAAATTTGCAGTTTCTGAGGCTATGTAATTGTGTTCGGCAGCCCAGTTTATTTCGGGCGTTTCGCCGTCGTTGTAGAGCCAGTATCTTGCAGTGCTGCGGGTATACCATTTGGCTAGTTAGTGTTGCTTTCACGTAATTTACCTTACTGTGCTAATATTTATTTTGCTGGTTTGTACCCAACGAAAAGCGCCCTGGAATCCGGGTCCTCTCGTTGTAACCTTACTGGCCTTCTAATTTCTTCTAGTGTTGTGCTCTTTGCGTATAAGCCTTCTGGTGCGCCACTTGTGAGGAGGCAATTCAAGCTCTTGATTACTTAACCGAAGTTATTATTAAAGAAGGCCTGCCTGTTTGTTTGGTGGTTTTACTTAACTGAAGCTGTTATTAAAGAAGGCCTGGTTGTTTTGTGATTTCATTTAACCGAAGCTGTTATTATTGGAGGCCTTCCTATTTTCTATTTTTTAATCTTACTTAACTGAAGCCATTATCTTTGAAGGCCTGCCTTTTCTCTATTTTGATAATTGCACTTAACTGAAACTGTTGTTATTGAAGTATTGCGTATTAGTATTTCCTAATGTAGCTGAAACTGTTATCATTGAAGGCCTGCCTGTTTTCTATTTGGTAATTCTATTTAATTGAAGCTGTTGTCATTGAATACTCAATTTCTTCAAACCGCTTTGTGTGGATCAGATAACTCCAAACTGCCGTTATATTCCAGTTCTTATTCTGACCCCAGAGATGTCAGATAATACAACAAGTTTTTTGCAGGGATGGATGTTTTCAAGTATTTGAATCTACGAATCTCATAACTACGTCGGCCTGCAATACTTTCATCCCATACAAGAATATGTCCAATATTCTGCCCACAATAATGTATCCCAACACTATATGTCCACAGTTTTCTGGAGTAAAAGGCAACAGAAAAATTGAGCTTGGGAGTCGGCAAAGTTTGCAGCAAATCTATGGATATGATACGTATGTTAGGCTCATGCTTGGACTGCTCTGAAAATTCACATAGTTTGGAATTCAAAGACTCAGCATAACGCAAGTGCAATTCCTTTTTTATGCATGTCGCAGACTTCTTTTCCTCTGGCCGATTTTCTATCTTTATCTGGAGCGAATCACATGTTGGGGATTTGAAGCCTATATTATATCCTTCACAGAATATTTTTCTATACTTTGAGATACTGCTTGTATGTTTGTATCCTTACACCATTAACAGTAATTTTCATACAGCAATGTGATATTCATATCACTGCCTAAGCAGACTCCTTCAGGATTTAGTGACCTATTGTAATAAGAGCAGTACCTCAGAATGGACTTAATGTGAACATGGACACCATTCACTGCACTACTAGTATAAGCATTAGGCCTATTGAAATGTTTACCTCGTTTATCAAAAAGAGTTCCATATTTAATTTTTAATCTCGATATTATATTGTTGATAAGGCCTCTGTGATTCTGTAGGCCATGAACGCTCATAAATAATTTTTTTACACAGATTCACTGACTTTGCATTAATCTTCACTCTAAAAATGAAAGTATTGTTTTTGTAACAATTTTCTGCCGAATTTTTTTTATATCTCCGTTTTACAGAACATGCTTCTATGTTGTGAAAGAGGAAGGCATTTTGCTTTTCAATATCTCCCAAGTCCCAAAATCCAGTGAACACATTTTTTATTCCTTCTTTATCTATTGTTGTTGTTGTGGTCTTCAGTCCAGAGACTGGTTTGATGCAGCTCTCCATGCTACTCTATCCTGTGCAAGCTTCTTCATCTCCCAGTACCTACTGCAACCTACATCCTTCTGAATCTGTTAAGTGTATTCATATCTTGGTCTCCCTCTACGATTTTTACCCTCCACGCTGCCCTCCAATGATAAATTGGTGATCCCTTGATGCCTCAGAATACACCCTACTGAAACGCCCCCTTAGAAAAATTATAAATGACTGTGCTTAAACTGACACACAATATTTTGGCGCAACGCAATCTGACTTTCAATAATCCCTACAAAAGAATGACCCTGACTAACATTAAACTATACCTTTCACAAATCACTTACCTCACAAAAATCTTCGTTACTCGAACTACTGCAATACAGCGAGCGCCACTACTGCCAGCTAAATAAAAGATTCAAACTACTGAAGGCACTAACTACTGATAGGCACAGTTAGCAAATGAAAGATTTTGGTAGAGAACAAACAATCTATTTACCTTAATAGTGTTCAAAAGTCATAATATATAGCAGTTCATGACAAATTTACTGTCTCTGTACGTCCAGATCATACGCACTCAAAACTCCGCCGTTTCTCTCCCCACATCCACCACTGCTGACGGCTCACCTCCAACTGCGCAACGCTACGCGCTGTTAACATCCAGCTGCCCGACACTACAATAGCAAACAACAATGCAAACCAGCCACAGACTGCACACAGCACAGCCAGTGATTTTCATACAGAGCGCTACGTGGCGTTACCAATAAAAAAACCTAAACAGCATACTTACACTACCAACCGATCCCTTCTTCTAGTCAAGTTGTGCCACAAATTTCTCTTCTCCCCAATTCTTTTCAATACCTCCTCATTAGTTATGTGATCTACCCATCTAATCTTCAGCATTCTTCTGTAGCATCACATTTCGAAAGCTTCTATTCTCTTCTCGTCTAAACTATTTGTCGTCCATGTTTCGCTTCCATACATGGCTACACTCCACACAAATACTTTCAGAAACGACTTCCTGACACTTAAATCTATACTCGATGTTAACAATTTTCTCTTCTTCAGAAATGCTTTCCTTGCCATTGCCGGTCTACAGTTTATATCCTCTCTACTTCGAGCATCATCAGTTATTTTGCTCCCCAAATAGCAAAGCTCATTTACTACTTAAAGCGTCTCATTTCCTAATCTAATTCCCTCAACATCAACCGAATTAATTCGACTACATTCCATTCTTCTCGTTTTGCTTTTGTTGATATTCATATTATATCCTCCTTTCAAGACCCTGTCCATTCCGTTCACCTGCTCTTCCAAGTCCTTTGCTGTGTCTGACAGAATTTACAATGTCATCGGTGAACCTCAAAGTTTTTATTTCTACTCCATGGATTTTAAATCTTACTCCAAATTCTTCTTTTGTTTCCTTTACTGCTTGCTCAATATACAGACTGAATAACATCGGGGAGAGGCTACAACCCTGTCTCACTCCCTTCCCAACCATTGCTTCCCTTTCATGCCCCCCGACTTTTATACCTGTCATCTGGTTTCTGTACAAATTGTAAATAGCCTTCGCTCCCTGTATTTTACCCCTGCCACCTTCAGAATTTGAAAGAGAATAATCCAGTCAACATTGTCAAAAGCTTTCTCTAAGCCTACAAATGCTAGAAACGTAGGTCTGCCTTTCCTTAATCTATTTCCTAAGATAAGACTTAGGGTCAGTATTGCCTCACGTGTTCCAACATTTCTACGGAATCCAAACTGATCTTCCCCGAGGTCGGCTTCGACCAGTTTTTCCATTCGTCTGTAAGGAATTCGTGTTAGTATTTTGCAGCAGTGGCTTATTAAACTGATGGTTCGGTAATTATCACATCTGTCAACACCTGCTTTCTTTGGGATTGGAATTATTATATTCTTCTTGAAGTCTGAGGGTATTTCGCCTGTCTCATACATCTTGCTCACCAGATGGTAGAGTTTTGTGAGGCCTGGCTCTCCCAAGGCTGTCAGTAGTTCTAATGGAATGTTGTCTAACCCCGGGGCCATGTTTCGACTTACGTCTTTCAGTACTCTGTCAAACTATTCAGGTAGTATCATATCTCCTATTTTATCTTCATCTACATTCTCTTCCATTTCTATAATATTGTCCTCAAGAACATCTCCCTTGTATAGACCCTCTATATACTCCTTCCACCTTTCTGCTTTCCTTTCTTTGCTTAGAATTGGGTTTCCATCTGAGCTCTTGATGTTCATACAAGTGGTTCTCTTCTCTCCAAAGGTCTCTTTAATTTTCCTGTAGGCAGTATCTATCTTAACCCTAGTGAGATAAGCCTCTACATCCTTACATTTGTCCTCTAGCCATCCCTGCTTAGCCATTTGGCACTTCCTGTCGATCTCATCTTTTAGACTTTTGTATTACTTTTTGCCTGCTTCATTTACTGCATTTTTATATTTTATCCTTTTATCAATTAAATTCAATATCTCTTCGGTTACCCAAGGATTTATACTAGCCCTCGTATTTTTACCTACATGATCCTCTGCTACCTTCACTATTTCGTCTCTCAAAGCTACCCATTCTTCTTCTACTGTATTTCTTTCCCCCATTATTGTCAATCGTTCCCTAAT
The DNA here is from genome assembly GCF_023864345.2 of Schistocerca serialis cubense. Taxonomy (NCBI): domain Eukaryota; kingdom Metazoa; phylum Arthropoda; class Insecta; order Orthoptera; family Acrididae; genus Schistocerca; species Schistocerca serialis. The sequence goes on along the minus strand of NC_064642.1, from coordinate 625,477,542 downwards.
GCTCTCCATGAAGCTCTTTACAACCTCTGGTTCTTTCAGTTTATCCAGGTCTCATCTCCTCAATTTCCCACATTTTTGCAGTTTCTTCAGTTGTAATTGTAACCTCCCAACAGAAAATTTCCGAAACCTCCAAACAGTAAAAAATATAACATTGACATTTAGCGTAACCTCCCAATAAATAAATTCCGCAACCTACCAATAATAAAATGTGACTAATCTCTCAATAAAAAATTGTCGCTCACTTATAACCTTTCAGTAGTGACTGTGAATTTAAACTGGTGAATTTTGGACGTCAGCAGTGCTGCGTCATGGCCCTGAAAGATCATTCTGAATAAATAGAAAATTCTTTCCTCAATAAGGTCTCCGGATAACGCGTATATATCTGCTCCCATAAGAAATTTTTCTGGCACAGCTCAGTGCAATGCTGGCCGATAGATTTGTCATGTATAAAAAGAAAGAACTGATTTTTCTTTACAATAATCAGGATGACCAAGGATTGGAGAAATTAGTAAAATCTTTAAATTGAGTTGAATGATTGTCGAAAGTTAATTTTGTTATAAGAAAGATTATTATTAAGAGATTTTTTTAAAAACATTTACATGGGACTTGATATAACAATACTACGTATGCGCGACGCTACTTTTACCCTATACTACAACGCTAAGGCACCGTCATCGGTCCCCAAGACCGGCCCAGCCAACTCGACACACACGACTGCTAGCAACTACTTACTCCTACTACTACACAGTTCCTACTACATACGACACTGCTTTCTGGTCTGAGATTCTCTTATAGCTTACATATCGCAGGCAGCGCGAGAGCAATCCGTCGAAATTACATCAGCTCGAGTGCGCTAGCAACAAATTCCTTAATCATGGAGCTCTTACATAATCTACAGTTCATAACCAATAGATTGTGGTCAGAGTCCACCTCTGCCCCTGGAAATGTCTTACAATTTAAAACCTGGTTCCTAAATCTCTGCCATACCATTATATAATCTATTTGACACCTTCCAGTATCTCCAGGCTTCTTCCATGTATACAACCTTCTTTTTATGATTCTTGAACCAAGTGTTAGCTATGATTAAGTTATGCTCTGTGCAAAATTCTACCAGGCGGCTTCCTCTTACATTTCTTCCCCCCCCCCCCCCCCCCCCCCCGATCCATATTCACTTACTACATTTCCTTCTCTCCCTTTTCCTACTATCGACACGGTGGCCGGGCGGTTCTAGGCGCTTCAGTCCGGAACCGCCTGACTGCTACGGTCGCAGGTTCGAATCCTGCCTCGGGCATGAATGTGTGTGATGTCCTTAGGTTAGTTAGGTTTAATTATTTCTACGTTCTAGGGGACTGATGACCTCAGATGTTAAGTCCCATAGTGCTCAGAGACATTTGAACCATTTTGAACCTACTATCGAATTCCAGTCACCCATGACTATTAAATTTTCGTCTCCCTTCACTATCTGAATAATTTCTTTTATCTCATCATACATTTCATCAATCTCTTCGTCATCTGCGGAGCTAGTTGGCATATAAATTTGTACCACTGTGGCAGGCTTGGGCTTCGTATCTATCTTGGTCTCAATAATGCGTTCACTTTACTGTTTGTGGTAGCTTACCAGCATTCCTATTTTCCTATTCATTATTAAACCTACTCCCGCATTACCCCCATTTGATTTTTTATTTAAACCCGGTATTCACCCGGTCAGAAGTCTTGTTCCTCCTGCCACCGAACTTCACTAATTCCCACTATATCTAACTGTAACCTATCCATTTCCATTTTAAATTTTCTGATCTACCTGCCCGATTAAGGGATCTGACATTCCACGCTCCGATCCGTAGAACGCCAGTTTTCTTTGTCCTGATAACAACGTCCTCCTGAGTAGTCCCCGCCCTCCGGAATATTTTACCTAAGAGGACGCCATCATCATTTAACCATACAGTAAAGCTGCATGCCCTCAGGAAAAATTACGTCTGCAGTTTCCCCTTGCTTTCAGCTGTTCGCAGTACCAGCACAGCGAGGCCGTTTTTGTTAGTGTTACAAGGCCAGATCAATCAATAATCCAGACTGTTGCCCCTGCAGCTACTGAAAAGGCTGCTGCCCCTCTTCAGGAACCACGCGTTTGTCTTGCCTCTCAACAGATACCCCTCTGTCGTGGTTGCACCTACGGTACAGCTATCTGTATCGTTGAGGCACGCAAGCCTCCCCACCAACGGCAAGGTCCATGGTTCATGGGGGGGTTGTTTATACAACTGAAAGTATTTTTAGATACTGAAACATGTTGCTGCTGGAGCATGATTATCCGCAATAGATGTATATTCACGACCTTCGTTTCTTCTTTTTTCATTGCTATTGTTTTGAAGGACTACTGAATGGCAGCCTCTCATGTGATACCGTTTTTCTTCGTGAAACAGAGTTACTGTCATCCCAACAAAAGGAAACATGTGTATACAGATTAAAGACATATTGTTGTAAACAATTGATGACAATCTATTATTTCAGATGTTTATACTATTCGGAATACCTGTTAAATTTTTCATGGATATAGAATTCGAATCTTTAGGTCAAGAAAGCGCCAAGCAACAATTTTACTTTTGGCATATTTTGATGTATATAGAATAAAATTAAAGAACCTAAATGGTGTGAAGTAATGTGTACTGTAATCATTTCATAAAGACAAGTAAATAAGTATTAGAAACATGTTTCGTAAAAAGAAATCCACACTTTGTCCAACCAGCAAACACTCATGATCAACTATGAGAACAATATAATGCCAAGCAACACATCCCTGAGCCGGCCGGAGTGGCCGATCGGTTCTAGGTGCTGCGGTCTGGAACCGCGCGACTGCTACCGTCGCAGGATCGAATCCTTAACTAGTTCTAAGTTCTAGGGGACTGATGACCTCGGAAGTTAAGTCCCATAGTGCTCAGAGCCATTTTTGAACACATACCTGAATTTCACTTTCTGATGCCAATTCATCAGAACGTGGTAAATATTGTGAGTCAGAACTAGCGTCAGTATCTTTATCACTGATTCCCGTAGAAAAGTTCAGTTTCTTTTTAGAAGCCATCTTCATCAGATTCATTGTGCTACTTGACACTGCCAGTACGAAAGATATCTCTTAAACTGGCAGCATTATTTAGTTGAATACTGGTAATAGTTGGAACTGGTAATAACATTTTTTTGTGCTAGCAATGCTTTGTGTTGGGATCGATAATTAATTGCTGGGTCATGAAAATATTTGCTTTTGACTTATTGCTGGAAATAAGGATTAATAACGTCATTCGTCATGAGTCAGCTGTAGCAAGGGTATGAAACAAGTAGAGTATATGTGATCACATTCATAAATGATAGACACAACTGGGTAAAAAAATGCAAGTACTAGAACAGGTTTAATACCTAACTGCTTATAGCATATTAATATCATGAAAAGCCTCTCCTGGAAAAAATACAAAGTGGATTATTTAGCTGAAAGAAAAAATGTATATTATGCTGAAAAGTAGCAAACTTCAAATTCACAGGTAATGAAACGTGTACTTTATATGTATGTACTCTAGCTGTCTTTCTCAAAACATTTAGTCATTATACTATGCGATATAAGACATACTGTCAAAAGGAACTGCAACAAATACTTAAATAACTACATAGCATCTCCTAACTAATATAAAATATATAAACCTCATCATTATCATCATCTGCAAAGAAAAACTTCATTATTCATATTACCATAACTTCATCATTATCATCATCTGCAAAGAAAAACTTCATTTATTATCATCTGCAAAAAAATAGACACTTAATTATTCATTATTCATATTACCATTTACTTCATACAACTATTCATAGTACAGAGTCTCTTAATTCTAGCATTTTTCATCACTAAAATTAATATGTGTAGTTCTGTCTGACAGCCTGCAATAATCGCCTCGTATTCTGAAAGAAAAATAATTAGTCAAGACTGCTATCATACGATGTGTATAGTATATTCTTGTTAATGCTTGTTAATTCTGATCCATTTACTCTTCATGACAAGTTATTGCGTTTTCTTTCGTTCATTCCGAGGGTGAAATTCCCATTTCATAGTAAACCACTGTGGTTTCTTCAATTTATTTCTTTTACACGTCATTGCTTTCTGCAAATGATGAATATGGGTTAATATCTTGCATTTAAATCATATACCCATTAAATGAAAACTTGTTTCTATTGATATAACTAAGCATACAGCATAGCATGACAGAAAACATATTAGGTCAAAAACATAGTTTTCAAGTGCAAAAATGTATACACAGTATCACCCTCCACTGGAATTGCTGCGGGTTTTTCCACCACCTGGCTGAGCTACAGAATCTGTTAAGCTTTATACATGCTTTCTACATTGTCCTCCAGGAAATCTGGTTCCCGGCAATGCGGAGCCCTGCCTTCCGTGGCTATAGGGGATATTACAAGAACTGAAGCGACTATAATAGAGTGTCAGGTGGAGTTTGTGTGTATGTCCTGAGCACAGTATGCAGTGAACCTGTGCCCTTTCAAACCTCTCTTGAAACTGTGGCTGTCAGGGTAAGGACGATGCAGGAAATAACTGCCTGCAACGTATATCTCCCTCCAGGTCGTGCAGTACTCCTGAACGCATTGGCTACACTGATACATCAACTCCCTAAACCTTCTCTACTTTTGGGAGATTTTAACGCCCACAACCCCTTGTGGAGTGGCACCGTGCTTACTGGCCCAGGCAGAGATGTCCAAACTTTCAACTCGACCTCTGCCTCTTAAATAATGGGGCCCCCGCACATTTCAGTGTGGCTCATGGCACTTTCTCGGCCATTGATTGATCCCTCTGCAGCCCAGGACTTGTCCCATCTGTCCACAGGAGGGCCCACGATGACGTGTGTGGTAGTGACCACTTTCCCATCTTCCTATCACTCCCCCAGTGCCATTCTCCCGGACGTCTACCAAGATTTGCTTTAAACAAGGCAGACTGGGAAGCTATCACCTCTGCTGTCACTGTTCAATCTCCCCCACATGGTACCATCGATGTGGTAGTTGAGCGGGTCACTAGAACGATCGTTTCTGCGGCGGAAAACACGATCCCGTGTTCCTTAGGGTGCCCCCGGCGAAAGCCAGTATCTTGGTGGTCGCCGGAGGTCGCTGGGACAATTAAAGAGCGACGGCGACTCGACAGCGACATAAGCGGCACCCTTTCCTAGAGCACCTAATAGCTTTTAAACGGCTCCGTGCCGGCGTTCGCCAGCTTGTAAAAAGACGGAAACAGGAATGTTGGGAGAGGTACGTCTCGACTATTGGGTGCCATACGTCACCTTCCCAAGTCTGGACGAAGATCAGACGTGTTTATGGGTACCAGACCCCGACAGGAGTCAATGGCATTAACATCAATGGCGTGTTATCTAGCGACGCAAACGCAATTGCGGAACACTTTGTTGAGCACCATCCTCGAGCCTCTGCGTCAGAGTATTACCCACCAGCATTTCAATCCGTCAAACAGCGGATGGAAAGGAAAGCCTGAAACGTCCCCTTTAGAACAATTATACAAGACTGTGCTTTAACTGATACACAATATTTTTTAGCGCAACGCAATCTGACTTTCAAAAATCCCTGCAAAAGAATGGCCCTGACTAACATTAACCTATGCATTTTACAAATCGCTTACCTCACAAAAATCTTGGTTACTCGAACTACTGCAATACAGCGAGCGCCACTACTGCCAGCTAAATAAAAGATTCAAACTACGGAAGGCACTAACTACTGATAGGAATAGTTAGCAAATGAAAGATTTTAATAGAGAACAAACAATGTATTTACCTTAATAGTCATAATATATATAGCAGTTCATGACAAATTGCAAAACTCCGCCATCTCTCTCCCCACATCCACCACTGCTGGCGGCTCACCTCCAACTGCGCAGCGCTACGTGCTGTTCACATCCAGCTGCCGCTGCCCAACACTACAATGGCAGACAACAATGCAAACTACCCACAGACTGCACACAGCACAGCCAGTGATTTTTCATATAGAGCGCTACGTGGCGTTACCAATAAGAAAACATAAACAGCCTACTTACAAGCCCTCTCGTTCACTGAACGTCATAGTAAACCCTATAATTCTCCCTTTACAGAGTGGGAGCTTCTCAGCGTCCTTGCACATTGCCCCGACACAACTCCGACCAGATCGGATCCACAATCAGATGCTCAAACATCTCTCGTCCAACTACAAGTGACGTCTCCTCGTCTTCTTCAACCGGATCTGGTGCGATGGCGACTTTCCATTGTAATGGCGAGAGAGCACTATCATTCCAGTGCACAAATCCAGCAAATACCCGCATGGCGTGGATAGCTATCGGCCCTTCCGCCTCATAAACGTTCTTTGTAAGCTGTTAGAACATATGGTAAGTCGGCGGTTATGTTAGGTCCTGGAGTCACCTGGCCTGCTGGCTCTATGGCAGGGCGATTTCCGCCAGGGTCGCTCTACCACCGGCAATCTAGATTCCCTCGTGTCTGCCATCCGAACAGCCTTTTTCAGACACCAACAGCTGGTTGCCATCTTTTTTGATTTACGAAAACCTTATGACACGACCTGGCGACATCATATCCTTGGCACATTATATGATTGGGGTCTCTAGGGCCTTCTCCCGACTTTTATCCAAAATTTCCTATCGCTCCGTACTTTCCGTGTCCAAGTGTGTACGTACCACGTTTCCCCCATATCCGTGAGAATGGGGTCCCGCAGGGCTCTGTATTGAGCGTATCTCTATTTTTAGTGGCCATTAACGGTCTAGCAGCAGCTGTCAGGCCATCCATCTCACTTTCTCTGTTTGCAGAGGACTTCTGCATTTCGTACTGCTCCTTCAGTACTGGTGTTGTTGAGCGGAGCCTACAGGGAGCGATCCACAAGGCGCAGTCATGGGCTGTAGCCTATGGCTTCCAGTTTTCAGCTGTGAAGTTGTGTATCATGCACTTCTGACGGCGTCGTACCGTTCATCCAGAACCAGAACTTAACCTTAATGACGATTCACTCACTGTAGGAGAGACATATCGATTCTTAGGACGGGTATTCGATGCCCGATTGACATGGCTTCCTCAACTTCGTCAGCCGAAGCGGAAGTGCTGGCAGCACCTCCGCTGCCTGAGCAACACCAACTGGGATGCAGATCGCTCTACGCTGCTGCAGTTCTACAGATCCCTTGTTCAATGCTGCCTTGACTATTGTAGTCTGGTTTATGGTATGGCGGCGCCCTCAGCGTTGCGTTTACTCGACCCAGTGCACCATTGTGGCGTTAGACTGACAACGGGAGCTATTAGAACGAGTCGAGTGACCAGTGTCCTGGTGGAGGCTGCAGTCACTCCATTGAAGGTTAGGCGTGCACAACAGCTCGCCAGTTACGCTGCACACATTCGTAGTTCTCCTTTTCCCACCCACAGCGGTTCATCTCCTGCTTTGGAGGCCCATATCAGGGCTTACGACTGTGGTTCGCGTCCGATTTCTTCTGTCTGAAGTGGTGTCCTTGCCTTTACCACCTATACTCGAGGTCCATTCCCGTAGACCTCCACGGTTTACACCTAGGCCGAGGATTCGCCTGGACATTTCACATGGTCCTAAGGACTCAGTTAATCCCGAGGCTCTCCGCTGTCACTTGCTCTCGATTCTTGACATATACCGGGACCATGAAGTGGTTTACATCGATGGCTCTATGGCTGATGGTAACGTAGGCTTCACGTTTGTTCATGGAGGACATTTTGAACAGAACTCCTTGCTGCAGTGTGTAACACGCCCGGGAGTACAAATGGGTGGGGTTACTTAAACTGATAGTCGTTTCGGACCGTGCGCCCTATCCACACCACGTACCTGTTCTGCTCCTCACTGCTGCTGGCTTGCCTCAAATTATCTACTGAAATATGCAAGCGGGTTTTGAGGAGCCACTCAACGTCAAGCACAACACTGTCCTACGTCTGATATGAACATCTATATTCTGAGACGATAAGGAATCACAGGTTGCACTGTTTACATTCTAAGTCGTAAATATTTATCCCAATTAACAATCTTGATGGTCATCTGTCCACAATATCACTCAAGACGAGCGTACGCGGAACCGATACGACGCGGGTGATTGTTGATGATGCGGAAGCCGAATGATCGAACGAAAGTTCTTACGCTCGTCACACGTACAGATATTTGGTACCAGTCCTCCTTGACACTAGTAATGATATAACACTGTTCGTAAAGTTAATTTTTCAGTTTCTTAGTTCTCAGTGGTACGACCGTGCGCGTAACCGTCGCGGCGCGGCTGATTGTTGATAATGCGGAACGCAATGACCGAACGCACGTCCTCACGCTCGCTACAAGACACTGGCACTTAAATGCTCTCTTTTATGGTAACTAATTTTTACTGATTCACATCAGTTCATTCCGGGAGACCGAACACGGTGATGATGATCGATGCTGTGCGACACGCAACGAGAGGATACATAAATCCGTTATCGGCAGCACTGCTCATTTTTAAATTACTTCTTGATGCACTTTCCTCTGAATCATTTACTATTTTTATCACTTTACTGCAATAGCACTTGTAGTAACACTTCGACTTCCATACTAACAATGCCTCTCACATGCAGAGCTACACACTACACACATATCAGTTCCGTGTCCCGCGCTCGATTCGACAGACGCGGCTGCCCGCAAAGATACTCCACAACTAAACCAGCGATATGACAGTACACTTACAAGTGATTTCACTGCAGAGCTGGCGGCCATTTCTCGTTCTCTTGCCTGGCGAGTCGTTTCTTCTCTGTACTGACTCCTTGAGCAGTCTACAAGCTATCGATCAATGCTATCCCTGCCATCCTTTGGTAGCGACTATCCAGGAGTTCATCGATGCCCTAGAACTGTCCAGTCGTTTCGTGGTTTTGGTGTGGACCCCAGGCCATGTTGGAATCCCAGGAAATGAAGTTGCCGACAGGCTGGCCAAACAGGCTACACGGAAACCTCTTCTGGAGATCGGCATCCCTGTAACTGACCTGCGATCATTATTACGCCGCAAGGTTTTTCAGCTTTGGGAGACGGAATGGCATAATCTCAGTACGCACGACAAACTGCGTGCCCTTAAGGAGACTACAAATGTGTGGAAGACCTCCATGCAGGCCTGTCGCAGGGACTCTGTGGTTCTCTACCGGCTCCGCATTGGCCATACGTGGCTGACACATAGATACCTCCTCCGTCGCGAGGACCCCCCTCGGTGTCACTGTGGCTCACATATGGCTGTCGTCCACATCTTGCTGGACTGCCCACTTTTAACCCCTCTGCAGCAGATTTTTAACATTCCCAGCGCCCTACCTTCAGTGATGGGCGACAATGCCTCAACAGCAGATTTAGTTTTACGTTTTATTCGGGAGTTTTTTCTTTTTATCGTACCACCTAAGGGTGAGCATTTAGCTTTCTCTCCTAGGCCGCCACCCTCCCTCAATTTTAACTCTGTCGCCTTTTCTTTGTATTTGTTTGTCTTGGTGGTCGTCTTTTCCCTACATGTGTTCATCTCGCCTTGTCTTTTTGAGGTGGACATTTTAATGTGTCGCAGAGTGGCTGGCTCATCCTCTTGTATTATTGTGATCAGCCAGCCCAGACCATCTGTTCTATGGTTTTAATATCTTCTTCTACTTTTCCTTGAGGTGTATGTTTTCCTCGTTTTTTGTTAGTTCCATTCGTTTTCTTTTTAGCTGTTGTTCTCCATTCCTTTTCCCCCTTTTACTTTCTCAAACGTACTTTGGGTGTTTTTGTACCTTGAACCTTGCTTGCGTCAGGAAAACGGGACTGATGACCCTGTAGTTTGGTCCCTTTATACCCCAAACCAACCAACCAATCTTAAAAAACCTTGAGACTTCCTTAGGTGCTCCGTCTATTTCAGTCTCGAAAACTGGTGGCTTGTTGGTTGGATCAGAAATCCACGGGACTGTCAATCCGACACAAGCTCTCGTGTAACTTTTTCTGCTGCAGAAACAGATTGGCGGAAAGAAATCGTTTTTCTGCTTTGCGTCAATTCCTTGTGTTTGCTTCTTCCTTCTTCAACATAAATATAAAATGATTAAATAGAGGAAGTTATTAAGAAAGTTTATAGAAATGTATTTTGACATTCACCGTTTATTTCTCAATAAATATGGTACAAAATGAGACCGCATCTTTCTTTGCGTCCGTTCAACTTTATAGCTACTGGCAGAAAATGAATTATATGTCTCTCATTTATTTTGAGACAAGTCACATTGAGATGGCAGTAGAGTTAAAAATGGCCAAGCGAGCGCCTATGATAAGGAATACTCGACAGAAAAATACGACGAAAACGACACACAAAACTACAAGGAAAGAGTTTCGTCGCAATCTGGGGGAGGTGTGATGTATTACAAAGCTCCACCAAAAGAGAATATATATACAAATTTAAGGCAATCAAAACGATAGCCTAACTACATCAGAGAAAAAAGCATAAGAACAGAAATAGACGTACTACAAAAACCTCCATTTACTATGCCTCGACAGGACTCCATGCTCGCTTTGCAAAATCAAGTTTTGTCCGCACTTACGAAATCCACCCCACCAATGGAAACATACTTATACTGCATTCTTCTCCACTGTGCCATCGAAAACTCTGTTAATCTCTACTACTACTAGGCGCACTCAATAACTAATGCAAGAAATTCTCTTTCTCGGTCGATTGCGGTTTAAAAATGCGGAATTTGTTGTGGGACGTCGTGAAATATTCCCACTTCAGCCCACACAGTTTCATGAAGTTGCAGTACGCGGCGGCGCAAAACGTAGCCCTCAAAATGGCGTCTCTAACGGAGGAGAGCTGCTATTTAGTCTTTTTTTGCGGCAGACCAGAGCATCGCAGATACTCACAGGCGCTTTCAGAATGTCTACGGAGACCTGGCAGTGAATAAAAACACGGCGAAACGTTAAAGATGAATGGCTCTGAGCACTATGCGACTTAACTTCTGAGGTCATCAGTCGCCTAGAACTTAGAACTAATTAAACCTAACTAACCTAAGGACAACACACACATCCATGCCCGAGGCGGGATTCGAACCTGCGACCGTAGCGGTCACTCGGCTCCAGACTGTAGCGCCTAGAACCGCACGGCCACTCCGGCCGGCAAACGTTAAAGATAGGCGTCTATCAATATCGCAACAAGATCGCGCAAACCTGTCCAACCACTCACATGCCGACTGGCGGCACACAGTTGTGACTCCTGCAATGTTGGAATGTACAGACACTCTCATTCGATATGACAGACAGATTACAATAACGCACCTCGCTGCGCAACTGGAGGTCTCTGTTGGTAGTGTTCACAAAAATTCACTGGTATGTCCTTCGTCAACCATCCTATGCCCCGGATCTCGCACCTTCCGACTTCCATCTATTTCACCCAATGAAGGATGCATTGTACGTAGATGATTTGGACGTTACTGATGCAGAAAGACATTGGCTCCGATGTCGACCAGTACAGTGGTACATTGCGGTATACGGACCCTCCCAGTAAGGTGGCGTAAGGCCGTCGCATTGAATGGAGATAACGTTGAAAAATAGTTTATTAGCCAAACGAGTGGAGAATTATACGGTGTACTGGAACATTGAATAAAACCAACAAACTTCCAGAACAATAAGTTTTGCGTAACTTACTGAACGCCCCTCGTACATTCGACAGTATTACATGTAGATTTCGCTGGCGTGTACTTCTGCCACAATCTTCATGTGCTTCCGTCCGGGTGGTTGCGTTCAAATTCCGCGACATTCCATCGAGTGTCATTCTCATCATCTTCGAGCAAAGTGTCGGGACAACGCCGGCGTTCTTATATATAGGGTGATGAGAAACTCTGATAAGCTTGTAAGGAGGGTTGCAGGGTATACTATGCTGAGAAATAATTAACAAAAAAATCCATACATCGCACCGTTTCAAATTAGTATTGAAATTTGTGAATGAGGCCGTTGCGCGTGCAAATTCAAGCGGCTCACCAGAGGCGGTGTCACCAAACATGTTCTTCGATTGGTTTCCTATAAACGAAGAAGAGACCTATAAAGAATTGGACGTGGGGCGGTAGTAAAGATCGGACCCGAACCAAAGGCTGAGCAGTCTTATGCGCTGTCATCTACGCTATGAGAACAACTGACACCAATTGTAATGTCGGGGGGGCTTGACTCTGCAAGCGCCCAACAGTCTGATTGCCTAACTTCAGTGTCAATTAACTCGGAAATGACGCAATATATCGAATTTTTTTTTCTTAACATCCTTACAAGCTTTCCATATTGTTTGACCACCCTGTATATATACACCTAAGCGGCGGCCAGTCCTCCCCAGCCCTTTCCCCTGGCGCGGCAGTCGGCGACCCGTAGTGGTTTTGGTTTTTCGGACGATTCTCGCAATTTTGGCTAAAAGAGGTCCAGTTTAGGTGTAAAGGCTAGTTTCTCTTTCTGTATTTCTTTGAATATGGCTGTATCACTAGTTTTTATAATGTACGCCTAATCTACCCTTCGCTGTACAGTCATCGGCGAAAGTCAACTTTAAGGTATTTCAGCTCAGCTGAGAGGCTGTCTTTGCCACAAATGGGCCGTCCCTGTGATCTAGGGGTATTAGAACAGTGTTCCGATGGTGCGGATGATGACCGTCGTTGGGCCTTCTTTCTATACACTGCACATCTGCTTTTCTTTCTGTTAGCATGTATGAAAGTGGAAGACATCCACTCTGTGCTAGCTCTATTGAGATGTATGTTTTGATCAATATCGTTCAGGTGGTCCGGGAACTCATTAATGGTCTCTGCGCCATGTGCTCATAAAACGAAAGCGTCATTCACGTAACGGAAGAAGTGTTCAGGTTTGAACTGTACAGCGCAAGCCTATACTCGCTATCCGCATCTCCAGCGTCTTTTCTAGCCGGCCGTATTGCCCTCCATCCCTCGAGCCCCCACGCAACAGCCCCCACCCCCCTGCCCCCTTCCCACCCCAAACACACTAAAACTCAGTAGTTGCGCCTTTCCACCTGTGTTCTAAATGCGTCATCCCCTCTCCATTAATTCTGCCTGCACGCTTCCCCATTCTTGCCGTAAAGAGGGACTACACACCTTCAGTTTAACGACACAGTTTATCACGTATGACGTCATGGCTGAACGATAAACTGTATGCACACCGGAAAGAACTGCGCACTTCAGGCAGGCCTGCGCAAGCCGCTCGTCTTTTTTCGACGATAACTTGGCGAAGATCCCTCCAGCAATCGTACTAACGTACAGTCTTGCCGCTGTCAGTCACCTGAACCTCAACCTGTTGCTGTACTGACATGCATGAAAAGAAAGAAGCACTATTGCTTTTATTGAATGCTGTTGGGAATCTTCCTACACTTTGGCGTATACAATGCGCTTCATTCGCGTAAAAGCAAAGCTATGGAGTAGATGATTTTTAACAGAAAAATGACATTTCTAGATCCTGACACGGCCCCTGACAGTTTAATGAAGTAAATTAATCCGCATTTGAAAAGATTACAGACGGAACAAAGCTGCAACCACACAAAAAACTGTGTCTCTTGTTTTACTGGCAATCACTGTCACATCGTCAGCAACAGTACACTAAATGGAAGCACTGAGGACGGAACAGCGGAGAAAACTGTAAAATCATGCATGTGATTACTAAATGTAATCTGCTAAATTTCGGTTCCACGATAAATCACAGAAATGTAAAGGCTGTAAATTCAACTAACTAGTTGGGGATTTCAGTTACGAATAACTTAAATTGGAACGATTACATAGATAATGTTGTGGGGAAAGCAAACAAAAGACTGCAGTTTATTGACATAAAGTTTGGAAAAAGCGACAGATCTGCTGAAGAGATTGCTTACACTACGTTTTCCAGCCCTCTTCTGGAGTATTACTGTGCGGTGTGGGATCAGCATCAGATAGGACTGACAGATGACGTCGAAAAGTTCAGAAGTCAGTTCATTTTGTATTAACGCGAAACAGGGTAGAGTGTACCACGCGAATTGGGGTGACAATCATTAAAACAAAGGTATATTTCCTTATGGCACGATCTTCTCATGACATTTCTATCACCAACTTTTTCCTAAGTGTGAAAATAATTTTGTTGGCGCCCAATTAAACGGAAAAGAATGATCATCATGAAAAATTAAGATAAATCAAAGCTCGCATGGAAAGATGTAAATCGTTTTTCTGTCGCGCTGTTCGATAATGGAACGATAGAGAAATAACTTGAAGGTGGTGTGATGAACCCTTTGTCAGGGATTTAACTGTAAACTGCTGAGTAATCATGTGGATGTAGATGCAGATGAATATAGTCTGGTCACCTTCAGTTCCGGAATCTATGAGTTTTCAGTTGAACGGATAAATGTGCAGAGGCTGCAGGCATTTGAGCTCATGAAAACCATAACCCCTCAGTTATATTATCACACCTTCCCGATCTCAGAGATATGTTCTAGAGCTTATTTTCGATACGAACTTGTTTCTATAACAAATGGTAGTGTCTCATTACTGTCTTGTACTCGTTTTCTTCTGTTGTAATCATCTTGAATGGATGGCTGGTTAAGGAACTTTGATTACATAAATCCGAAGATTTACTTTATTCAGTTGTATTATGTAATTTATTCTATGTCTTCGTCTAATAGTTTTTTCACGTTCTTCAGCAAATATTCGTTGTTGGTCGTCTTAATACGATGACGCAATGGTTCGCCCGCCATTGTCGGAATCTAAAGTACTCACAGCACGTTCCAGAAAACGAATCTATCTTCATTTAATTACATGAGAACGAAGTCCGATGGCAATTTATGAGCATCATTTCCTTTGCCTAGTGAAATCTGGCACAAATAACTAATTAATCATCTTTCCACGGTCACGCATCATCGTGTTACAGATAGGCCTACAAGAAAGGCTGCGCCGATTTTCGTCGTTCATTTCATCATTATAATAGTCCTTTCTCTTTATTTTTATATTCTCTGCAACAAATATTAACAGCTTACTAAACGGGAAGAGCAACTATAAATGACGTGACCGCGAAAAAAGTAATAACCATCTAACGATGTTTGCTTTTCTGTTGTGCTTGTACCATGTCTCAATTAAAAATTTACATTTAAAAAGGGAAAAAGAAGTAAACAGCAAAAAGGAAAAACAATTACATTGGTTAAACCTAGATAATTCCAGTCATCAAATCCAGGAAACATTTTGAGCATGTCAACGCATATCTGAGGTAAGGGCAATCTGCAATGCGTAATTGTAGCTTTCCTGCTGCATACAACGTGTAATACTGAAATTTTCGTCCAACTCATTCAATAACCATATTTTCATTGTTAAATTTTTGCTTTCTGAATGTCAGTCACTAAATGGCTAATACCAAATTCCATAGTGTTTTATAAGTAATGCTTTCTCTTTCTCTGTCTGCCTATGTCTGTGTGTGTGTGTGTGTGTGTGTGTGTGTGTGTGTGTGTGTCTTTACACTGTTGTACCGTTGTACCAGCATTCCTCAGTTGCATTTGTTACCTTGTAGATGGTTTTCCAGATCGTATTTATTCAAAATGTTTGCAAAAATAATTTTTAATTTTACACTAATGTCATGGAGTAAACAAGCAAGATAGCAAGATTTGCAAATCACTACACAGGAACACTGAACAGAAAGAGTTTGCTAACGTGGAGGTTGAAAATGTACGAGTTTCAGAACCCGATCTGGAATAGTGCTCTTAAGCAGATATTATGGTAGATCATTTGCTGTCTGAATATGATGTTCAATTAGGTGATCTTCCGCGTAGTGCTGTTTATCAATCTGACCACAATGCTTCACGTGAAGTAAATGGTCCGATGGGCGATATTTCACGTGAAATGAACATACAAGTGGGCAGTCAACCAACTGATCTCATTGCTCCACTGTTGCAAAATTTTAAGACAACAGTCTAAAGACTTAAAACAATCTAGTAACATAGAAAAATTGACTGTTAATGTGTTGCAGTGGTTTCAGCGCAAAGATGTAGGAGTAAATGACAAACTAAATTCAGATCCAGAGCGCGTCATAGATGAAACTGTCAGTTTCTCTATGTCTGAATGGGACGATTCCGGCGAATTGTTGAATTCCGAACTAGCTCGAATAAGAGTCACTGTGAGCAAATATTTGTCAGACTGGCGTGACCAAATAAAAGCACAAGTTGCATATCATAAAACATACGGTAATGACACAAATTGTACACTACTGGCCATTAAAATTGTTACACCACGAAGATGACGTGCTACAGACGCGAAATTTAACCGACAGGAAGAAGATGCTGTGATATGCAAATGATCAGCTTTTCAGAGCATTCACACAAGGTTGGCGCCGGTGGCGATACCTACAACGTGCTGACATGAGGAAATTTCCAACCGATTTCTCATACACAAACAGCAGTTGACCGGCGTTGCCTGGAGAAACGTTGTTGTGATACCTCGTGTAACGAGGAGAAATGCGTACCATAAAGTTTCCGACTTTGATAAAGGTCGGATTGCAGCCTATCGCGATTGCGGTTTATCGTATCGCAACATTGCTGGTCGCGTTGGTCGAGATCCAATGACTGTTAGCAGAATATGGTATCGGTGGGTTCAGGAGGGTAACACGGAACGCCGTGCTGAATCCCAACGGCCTCGGATCGTGCAGCCACGTCTCGATCCCTGAGTCAACAGATGAGGATGTTTGCAAGAAAACAACCATCTGCACGTACAGTTCGACGACGTTTGCAGCAGCATGGACTATCACCTCGGAGACCATGGCTGCGGTTACCCTCGACGCTGCGTCACAGACAGGAACGCTTGCGATAGTGTACTCAACGACGAACCTGGGTGCACGAATGGCACAACGTCATTTTTTCCGATGAATCCAGGTTCAGTTTACAGCATCACGATGGTCGCATCCGTGTTTGGCGACATCGCGGTGAACGCACATTGGAAGCGTGTATTCGTCATAGCCATACTGGCGTATCACCCGGTGTGATGGTATGGGGTGCCATTGGTTACACGTCTCGGTCACCTCTTGTTCGCATTGACGGCACGCTGAACAGTGGACGTTATATTTCAGATGTGTTACGACCCGTCGCTCTACCCTCCGTTCGATCCCTGCGAAACCCTACATTTCAACAGGATAATGCACGACCGCATGTTGCAGGTCCTGTACGGGCCTTTCTGGATACAGAAAATGTTCGACTGCTGCCCTGGCCAGAACATTCTCCAGATCTCTCACCAATTGAAAACGTCTGGCCAATGGTGGCTCGTCACAATACGCCAGTCACTACTCTTGATGAACTGTGGTGTCGTGTTGAAGCTGCATGGGCAGCTGTACCTGTACACGCCATCCAAGCTCTATTTGACTCAATGCCCAGGCGTATCAAGGCCGTTATAGCGGCCAGAGGTGGTTGTTCTGGGTATTGATTTCTCAGGACCTATGCACCCAAATTGCGTGAAAATGTAATCACATGTCAGTTCTAGTATAATATATTTGTCCAATGAATACCCGTTTATTATCTGCATTTCTTCTTGGTATAGCAATTTTAATGGCCAGTAGTGTAATAACCTATTGCTAGGTCGTGATCATATGAAGTAACCACTGCACAATCGCTTTCTCCAGTTTTACATGAAGAAAGTTTAATTCAGCACAAGCCTTTCCAGGTCTGTATGCTGCAATGGCGCTGCCAAGTTACAGCCCCGAATTACCATTCTAGCCAGCCTCACAGCTGTCGCGCTTCTCGTGCGACGTCACGTCGCAAGTGATCCGAGTGTAATGCTGACTAGTACACCTAGGAAACGGAAAATCACGCCATGGAGTATGACCGCACGAGGATTCTGGTACAGACGTCGAGATACTGGGACAGCGTTATTGGAGAGGCCATCGAAATTCGCACCAATGACGACCTCATAAACCGTGACTGTGGCTATAATCTTAGCAAGGCTTGGGAACCAGCGATCGGGTTAATCAAGAGTAAACCGAGCAAACGTGTAGTTGTGACGATCACGGCGGACAGAGCCATCACACCGACGTCATCTCAGACGCCGTCGCAATCTGTTCCACCGCGCGACCGTGGCGCGGGGCGCGGACGGCGGAGGGAGCGCGCCGCGGGCGGAGGGTATTTAAATCGGCCGCCGTTCGACCGAACCCAGTTCCCTCTGAGCAGCCATAGCGTACGGATCTCCGTGCCGGCACGTTCACAGGAGCTCAGTCCGTCAGTTCACCTGATGATGGCGACATGTATGATCGCCGAAATATTGTGCCCGTTGGACACTATAGACCGGCAGCACACCCGTGGATATTTTGATTATCAAATACGCCGGGAGAAACTCAAGAACCACAGAAAGTATACTAACCGGTACCACCCTGGCTACCAGGGATAGGGTGTTCCATAGAAATAAACACAATGGACGCTGGAAATCGCGTAATTCCAGTTAGAATGAGAATAAAGATTACTCACATAAAAAAATAAGCAGATGCCCCTCGGTCCGCTTGACACTAGCTGGCAGAATTGTGCCTTTTTCGTAAATATCCGCATTGTGCTATATAAACCACAGTCAGACACCCAAACTTAAGTTGTGGCAGATTACTGTAAACCTTATTAAGCCCTCCAATGACGGTCCTATCGAGGACTGGGCAATCAAAGAAATCACGTCAGTATCTTAAGGTATAACGACGGTTCTTATCAGAGTTGATCTGACTATGGACCAGCCTCTGCACACTAAACATACACAGGTTTCACTGCAAGCATCAATACATGTCATAGTAGGAAAAATTCCTACGAAAATAGTTTTAGTCACAAGTGGCACTATCAATGTTCTAAAGATTAAACAAGTAGACGAATTGCAGATTTCCTCGGTGCAAAACTGTCATATCGTTGGAGTCCTACGTGGTAAGACTCAACCTTTCAAGTAGCAGACACAAGTAAATATTGTCATTGGAAATGGCGTGACCTTATGCCCGTTCCTGATTCTAAAAAATCCTATCGTCTACTGCTTGCTGTGTATGGAGTTTTTCTAAGAAACGGACTTTTCTTTGGGCAAGTGATACATACACGTCGAGGGCGAAGGTATTGAAGTAGATTTAATACAAAACACAAGTGGAAATACTGTTAGTATAACCAGGGAATTAATGTAAAATTATTAAAGGCGAAGAGAACATCTCCAGATTTCTTCTCAACCCACTACGATGAAAATGATAATAACAAAGCAGATACAAAAGATAGCGTAATGCAATCTTCTTATTTGTTTACACAATAGGAAAGCTATTTCGGAAACACTCTTTTCAAGTTTTTATGTGGTTTTGAGGAGAAACCTGGTGCTAATAAATTCCTTTGTGTACCACATGGACGCGATACCACACGACCCAATCTGTCGTAAATCTTACTCCATTCAGTGGACGAAACGAGACTGTTGATCGAGACACAAGACGGGTGCTTCGGTGGAAAGTACGTAATGGCCAAATACGCCTTTTTTCCGAATGCGTGTGCTATTAATAAAATAATACCAATCCGTATGCAAACAGAAAATCTAGGAGAGCAATCAAAAAAGTTCCATGCAGTAGGCTATTTGACTATCCAAGATCCCCGCTATTCCTATTGGCAGGTCTTTTCGTAAAATGAATCTAGGAAATATATAGTTTTGTCCACACTGGCAGAAGTTATTAATTTCATGTTCTACCATTTTAACTTAACGTAAGTTCTGATGTATTTATTTTGCTACTGCATACAGTTCTCGGACCAGATCTCCTAGACAAAGTAACCCTGTGTTGATAAGCTGTTGTGGCTGACGTTTTGAGGCGTCTACCGATATTTCGAATTGGACAGAGCAAATAACTGATTACAGAATTTAGTTGATGAAAGAGACATTATAGACAATACCACGTAGATGTAACAACGTGGCTACATTGCAAGATGCAGATCCGAGATGGAATAAAATAAAAACTCTTACTCAAAAGCCGCCTGCGAAAATTTTACGGCATTACAAAACTCAAAACAACGTTTTATTCTACAGACGTAATGTTACAGATGACAACTGATGTGTGTGTGTGTGTGTGTGTGTGTGTGTGTGTGTGTGTGTGTGTGTGTGTGTGTGTGTGTGCGTTCCAAATACTTACAGAGAAACCTTAGTCTGGCGTAAGCTTCATGTTTAGGGTCATTATGCCGCCACAAAATGTTTAAGGAAAGTGAATTTATATTGTTACTTTCAAAATATGTGAAAAAATGTTGGACAGCTGTTAAAAAATTGCTTACTGTGTCAAAAAGCAAAGACTTTAAGTGACGCTACATGGAATTACATTTTCTTATCTACACGGCCACAAGAAATTGTCTCTCTTGCTGTCAGTGGGCCAGCGCTGGACGAGGTGGTTTTCAGTATTTAGGAGATCTGTATGACCTTTTTTCAAGATATGGCAAGCTGTATGCTACAAAATCGACGGCTTCGTATACTGTTATTAGTAGGATCCTCAAACATTACATAATGTGTCGAATTTTACTTGCAAGAGACGGAAAGACTTTTAAAAGGACAAAGTATTAAGCAGATTCTTTTATCGCTATACCACCCTCAATGTCCCGGCTGAAGGCATTATCAGGGAATTTAATCTATATATAAGAACTTATGCTAGTACAAAACACACAATGGGTGGAATTTATTGACCCACCAGGAAATAGTGTAAGTAATGTACCTATTTACACAACACCGTACACACCTGCGGAATTGCTTAGTAGCCACAAGGAGACCAACGAAACGATAAACCCATTACCACGTTTGCCTAAAAAAGAACCCGCTCTGAAAGAAGAGTGTAGGGAACACACTTGTTGCACTCACTGATGATTCCAGAATTAGGAAAAAGAACCAAACGAAAAAGGGTTAGGTCATGTTCATAAATATTTAGTTGGAGAAACAGTAAATCTCGTCATAAATCTTCTGTTTTACATAAAAGAAACAGCAAATTTTAATTATTCTATACAGAATGCTATCGAAACGACAACATACCACACCTAGGCAGTTATCTTTTGGCCTTCCCTAGAGCTGGTAAGATTAAATCGCTTTACTGCCCTCAGTATCTGAAAAGATATGTAGATGTGTAACGGTAATGATCATGTTCCCTGGTCTGAGAAGGCGTTAGGTGTATTAACGTTTTTTACAAATGACATTTGTGAAACTTGAAGTAGGCAAAGAACGAAGCCTAACCTTTTACACTGTGAATCTTAAATTAATAAAATGTGTGTATGAAAAGTAAAAAGGAACAGCTCACTACTTAAAGTAATTTTGCTGTAAAATGTACAGATTTTGTTGACTGTAGAGAATACTGTTTTTATTTACTGTCTAAATTACTATGGCACAAAAGGTCTTGTGAAGCATTACATAAAACACTGCGTATGTAAAGAAATTACTTCGTGATTTGTCTTACTGTAGGTACAACGTGCTAAAATGTGAAATTAACGGAAACTGAGATGGAAAGTACTGAGGTGTCAAAGTGGAAAGTGTGTTTGAGAAAGGAGTCATGCTTTTTTCAGACAAAGTCTAATAAGTAATCTTCACTTTTCCCTCAATTGCTATTTATTCTGTAGTGGGCAGTTAAATTATTTTTTACGTTCTATTACGCAAAGAAATTGTCACTTAACGAAGACCTTGAAGTAGTTGAAACTAGTATGAACTCAAAAAGGACACTCACCATGAAATATAAATATTTTCAATGGGTTCAGTATCTTAAGGTGTAGATGCGGCATGTTCCGCCAATCCATATTTGAAAAATGAGATCCTTGAGCCTAGATTATGCACTGATTCATTAGCTTTAAGTAGATAGGTACTCGTAAGTAATGAGGAATGGACAATTATTTTACTATGAAGTTGTCTCTTTGCTAAGATGTAATGCTCCTTAGTTTGAGCTATTTTCGGATTGCTTTACATGTATTTTCGCTCATACGCATGTCTTTTCACTGCTATGTGCAAATGTTTCCTACTTCGTGGTACAGGGAATGCCTATTTCCCAAATCAGAAATAGTGATGAATGCTCTAGTAGAAAATTTTAAAGCAAAATCAGCATAATCTAAGCTGAAGATTTGCTCATCATTTTGAAAGCCCAATGTAAATATCCTTGTACAGGACAAGAATATTGAGAAATAAATGTGAAATACTGAGTTCTTTATGTAAATGCGGTAAAATTCTGTCGGGTAGAATATCCACAAGCCCTCTTGCCCAACTTTCCTGCGAGTTTCTATGGACACTCTCACAACAGGATCTACTAACTTCAGTTCCACATCCTCCCGATTGTTTGATTCGGAATTCACTTGGTACCAATCGCTTCGTCTTCCATATACAGTAGTATAACTGACATCTCAAAAAGACGAGGGCTAGTAGAAATCCTTACGTAACACAAGAGATACTGAACTTAATTGAAGAAAGGCGAAAGTATAAAAATCAGTAAACGAAGCAAGCGAAAGGGAATACAAACTCTGAAAAATGAGATCGACAGGGAGTGCAAAATGTCTGAGCAGGAATGGCTAGAGGAAAAATGTAAGGGTTTAGAAGCATATATCATTAGGGGAAAGATAGATATCACCTACCGGAAAGTTAAAGAGACGTTTGGAGAAAAATGTATGAATATCAAGAGCGGAGTTGGAAAATCAGCCCTAAGCAAAGAAGGGAAGGCACAAAGGTGAAAGGATGTGGGGCTTTACAAGGGAGTTGTACTTTAGAACAATATTATAGAAGTGGAAGACGACGTAGCCGATCGGATGGGAGATATGATGATGTGTGAAAAATTTGACAGAACATTGAAAGATCTAAGTCGACATAAGGCCCTGGGAGTACACAACGCTCCGTTGTAACTACCGCTAGCCTTCGGAGAGCCAGCCATGACAAAACTCTTCCATCTGACGAGAAAGATGTATGACACAGGAGAAATACCCTCAGATTTCAAGAAGAATATAATAATTCGAATCCCAAAGAAAGCAGGTGTTGACAGGTGTGAAAATTTCTGAACTATCAGATTAATAAGTCACGGCAGCAAAATACTGACACGAATTGTTTACAGACGAATGGAAAAAACTGCTAGAAGCCGACCTCGGAGAAGATTCCATAGAAATGGTGGAAAATGAGAGGCAATACTGGCCCTACGACTTACCTTAGAAGATAGTTTAAGGAAAGGCAAACCTACGTTTCTAGCATTTGTAGACTTAGAAAAAGCTTTTGATAATGTTGATTGGAATACTCTCTTTGAAATTCTGAAGGTGGCAGGGTTAAAATACAGAGAAGGAAAGGCTAGTTACAATTTGTACAGAAATCAGATGGCAGTTATAAGAGTCGAAGGGGAACCAAAGGGAAGCGTTGGTTGAGAAGGAAGTGAGACAGGGTTGTAATCTATCCCCAATGTTACTCGATCTGCATATTGAGCAAGCGGTGAAAGAAACAAAAGAAAAATTAGGAGTAGAAATTAAAGTACAGGGAAAAGAAATAAAAACTTTGAGGTTTGCCGATGACATTGTAATTCTGTCACACACAGCATAGGACGTGGAAGAACAATTGAACGGAATGGTTCAAAATGGCTCTGAGCACTATGGGACTCAACTGCTGAGGTCATTAGTCCCCTAGAACTTAGAACTAGTTAAACCTAACTAACCTAAGGACATCACAAACATCCATGCCCGAGGCAGGATTCGAACCTGCGACCGCAGCGGTCTTGCGGTTCCAGACTGCAGCGCCTTTAACCGCACGGCCACTAGGGCCGGCTTGAACGGAATGGACAGTGTCTTGAAAGAAGGATATAAGACGAACATAAAAAAAAACAAAACAAGGATAATGGAATGTAGTCGAATCTAATCAGACGATGCTAAGGGAATTAGGTTAGAGAATGAGACACTTGAAGTAGTCGATGAGTTTTGCTATTTGGGCAGCAAAGTAACTGATGATGATCGAAGTAGGGACGATATAAAACGTAGAAAGAAATGGCAAAAAAGCGTTTCTGAAGAAGAGAAATTTTACATCGAGTATATATTTGTCAGGTACTCTTTTCTGAAAGTATCTGTATGGAGTGTAGCCATGTATGTTAGTGAAACATGGGCGAGAAGCAGTTTAGACAAGAAGAGAATAGAAGCTTTTAATATGTGGCGCTACAAAAGAATCACGTAACTAATGAGGAGGTGCTAAATAGAATTGGGGAGAAAAGAACTTCGTGGGACAATCTAATTAGAAAAAGGGACCGGTTGGTAGGAGACATTCTGAGACATCAAAGGATCACCCATTTTAGTTCTGGTGGGAAGCGAGGTGGGGGGCGCGAGTTAAAAATCGTAGAGGGAGACCAAGAGATGAAAGCAGTAAGCGGATTCAGAAGGATGTAGGTGGCAATAGTTACTCGGAGATGAAGCGGCTTGCACAGGATAGAGTAACATTGAGAGCAGCGTCAAAGCAGTCTTTGGACTGAAGACCACAACAGCAACATCACCAAATCAGTAGAAAATAAATCATAATAGTCAGACTAGGGTTGAAATCTGGTTCATCTTAAATAGGAAAGTAACCACTACACCACTTCACTTTGTAAGCGTAAAAAATCATAAAACAATGTGTTCTTTCAGTGCAGTTTTATTGATCCAATAAACATTAGTAAAATACATCAGAGCTGTAAGACAGTGAGTGTAATATTTCTCTTAGAGAAAATCTTTGCATACTTGCATTAATACATGCAAATAATTATTTAGTTGCTTAATGTGCTCGAATAAATTAGTTGGTGAAGAGGTGAGACGTGGCTTCAAACGTGAGAGTAGAACTCCTTGTCCCAGGTGGATGCAGTGACAGTTGGCTCGCCTATGGAGGCGCGCAGAGGCAGTCCCCGGCGAGGCGCTGGTGCAGCCACGGGAGGTAGTTGGCCACCCGCGTGTAGATGCCCGGGTAGTTGGGACGCGCGCACCCGCGACCCCACGACACAATGCCTACGGCACACACAACACAGCACATGGTCAGGCAGCTGGCCCAAAATAATCTCTGGGCAGGTGAGGGGTATGCGTGATAAGTTAACCAATTGTTCTTGGCGTTCGTACAGGAAGCACAGGTCAAGTGAACTAACTGAGACCAGTCGTCACCGTTGACTAATAAAGTACCAATATTAAGGCGTGTGGCGTCATACAGGCATAAACAGGAGGAGATCTCAAAACTGGCAATATTTTCATTGCATCTACATTTTCTTTTTGGAGTGTACCTCGTGATTATATTTAATAAACAGGTACTCAGGAAGGTCCAGTGTGCGCTGTAATTATTGTATGGTAGCGGAGCTTGGTACATACGCTAATGCGTTAATGTGGAACCGATTTATGCTGGCCACCAGGTGCAAATATGACACTGTACACTGATTGAATGACGGTGTGACACACACGCTGGCATTTGACAAGCCATAATGTGAGTGAACGATTTGGCTATCGAGAAAAGAGAATGTGCGCTGTTGGTGAAACTTTCATGTGAAGGCAGCAACTACAGTGCTGCCTTGAGAGAGTATTGCCGAGTGAAAGTTCTGAGGAGACCCCCAATGTCATTAAATTACTTAAAGAAGACAATGAAATCCGAAAAAACTCGTGAGCTTCGTGTGACGCCTGTAAGATAATCGCTGTGGGAAGAAGTCCGTAACTGCCTGCTGCACATCGTACCCCACAGGAATCGTTGACCCTTCAAGGCTGGTTTTAAGGGACCGAAGGCGCGGTAATCGCATGGGGAGAGATCAGGACTGCAGGACGGGTGATCGAGTGTCTCCCACATATGGGGACTGCGTTATAATGAAGCAGCGAACGCTTTGCTCACAACGGTGTTTTCGACAGAAATGCTGCCCCATACGCATTATTCATTCTCCGTTGGATGTCTAGTGATGTTTATCCTTGGGAGCCAAGAAAAGAAAGCAGCAGGTTGGTCCCGTTTGGACGCATTTGGTAATAATGTCGTCGTAGTTCTCGTTTCTGTATTTACGGCACGTACGTTAGACAAATGCCACACCAATCCCTTGCCTATGTCTTCGTGCTTATATACCCGCATCGAAGACGTGCTACGTTGCACATAAGCTGCAGCAACGTTCTCAAATGGAAACTTTTTGATACAGCACAACTTACTGAGTCCCCACAAATTTCCGAAATTTCCGCAACTCACTGACCTAGTTCAACAGAAACTGACCGCATTGTACGTCAAATTCGGCTCACCAATAATATTCTAGCGCTCGAGATGAGGTTAACCTCTTCGCATCGTGGCGGCAGTAACCTTTTGATTGCTGACGCCGTGTACTAAACGCCAAATCATTTCGTAGTTACATACTGTTGTAGAACGTAATATTTTTGTGTTTTTCTTGGGCATTCGTACCTTGGATACGTAACTTATGCTCGCTGCTTTGTGCTTTTTCACGGTAGAGACGTAAGTTCGGAATGATAAAGTACCGTAGGGGCCGAGAAAAAGTCAAACTGCACGCGTGAGAGTTGGACTGCAGAACCTCTGTGGTCCATCATGATTCGATATTTGTTTCCTACAACACACCCATAATCAAAATAAGCAATTATTCCCATAGTATAACCATATTTCGTACATTTGATCTGAGGCTGAAAGTGTAAAATAAGTTGGAGAGCTTATTTTCATCTAAGGTTCTCATCTCAAATGAAAAGAGTATGATACTGGATTTGAAGTTTAATTGGAACAGGCCAGACAAAAGAAGCTAAAAATGGACTAAGCACACATGATAATGAAAAACCACTCTTATCCGATGACGAACTTCGTATGCTATGTCTGTCAGTACTAGCTTTTTGTTGGTGTCATCAGTTTCCTGACTCATTTGACGCAGCCTGCCTGCGATTTCTGTCCTGTGGCAACTTCTTCATCTCAGAGTAGTGCTTGACTTGCAACCATCGCTGACAGGTATTCATTGGATATCTTCCAATCTCAGTCTTCCCCTACTGTTTTCTCCCTCTATACCTCCCTCAAGTACCATGAAAGCTATTCATTGATGTCGTAAGACACGCCCTATAAATCTGCCCCAGTGCTACTAGAGACGGCTTAAATTTTGCTTGGGCGAATTTCTTACATTCCAGGCAGTCCAGTAATTCCTTACCCCCAATGAAATACTAATAATGATGACTGAATCCCTGTTCAATGGATAATTTTTACTTTTATTAAAAGTACACGGAGATACGGATCGTAACAGGTTAATTTGTTCAGATTAATTTTGCGTTTGACAACACTTACCGATTACTTCCATGCTTCCATTTTTGTTGTCCACATGGAGCGGGCCGCCGCTGTCACCCTGAAAAAATTGTTAAAGTATTATCATTGCAGACGCTCAGAATGCTACTAAAGATCAAAATGAGAGTGTTTGATTACAAGTATGTTACGATGTAAACATTCGTTTAGAAACCCACATGCTGTTAATTAAGACGAGTCCATACTATTCAGTGTTGAATTTACCTACTTGTGAGGACGACGACAACTGTCGTGTTTACGTTTATAGACTGTAAGCACTATGCTCAAGGGCAGTATCCTGTAACGAACCGCTGATTTTTTTGAAGCAGAAGGGATGATGTTACGTAAATAATTGAACGAGTGAGATACGTATATCTAGACTGAAAGGTTACTAATAACTTCCACCATGGATAAAGGATAAAACAGACTGTCAGAGTAAAATGTTCAACCATCAAACACAAAAAATAATAGCACAAGAAAGCAGAATATCGCGTTGCTTCAAGGCCAGAGACAAATGTATTCTGCTGCACGTTGGATAGATTTTGAAGATATATCTGCAGAACAAAGGACGCAGTTCCTTGCATTAACTGATAGATGTGTGCCAGAAGGGACTACGGTTAGGTAACTAGGAATGTAGATACTATTTATGCTTTTATACCACTAATATTACGTCTAATATTATCGGGAAAGATTAATTTTGAGACCTTAAAGCGAACATGAGACCTCTGAAGCTGAAGCGAGGTGTACAGTCGGGTGAAATGAAACACAAAACTGTACCCCAGAGCGCGGTGGTGTTTCGCTTCTTATCAGACAGTCAAAATAATGATTTTACTTCATGATGATTGAGTACCATGTACTCAAATACAGGAAATTCGTGCGCTGTGGGGCAGAAGAGGTAGTTTTAATTTATGAGGTATCTTGCGCAAGAAGCAACAGAAGTTCAGGTGCAATGACGTGATGGACGGTTACTAGAACGAGAATTTTAAAACTATGCCCGATGAAGATACTAAAATTCGTAGTAACCTTGTCATTATGTTAAGAATAGGGAAAGATAACTGTTTCTCTATAATTGCTACAGTGACTACTGTATACATTTTCTGTAACCAGTAAAATCGTTACAGTCTATTTACACTTGTTTATTCGAGCATCATCCCTGCTAGAAAAAGTCTCGAAACCAGCTGTTGCTCCTACAATACGAATGAAAGGACAGTGATTTTGAAGATCTGAAGTCGTCGTTGAGTGACTGTAGGAGGATACAAGATGACATGGACAGGATTTGTGATTGGTTTAAGGAATGGCAGCTAACTCTAAATATAGGTAAATGTAAATTAATGCAGATGAATAGGAAAAAGAATCCCGTAATGTTTGAATACTCCATTAATAGTGTAGCGCTTGACACAGTCACGTCGATTAAATATTTGGGCGTAACATTGCAGAGCGATATGAAGTGGGACAAGCACGTAATGGCAGTTGTGGGGAAGACGGATAGTCGTCTTCGGTTCATTGGTAGAATTTTGGGTAGATGTGGTTCATCTGTAAAGGAGACCGCTTATAAAACACTAATACGACCTATTCTTGAGTACTACTCGAGCGTTTGGGATCCCTATCAGGTCGGATTGAGGGAGAACATAGAAGAAATACAGAGGCGGGCTGCTAGATTTGTTAGTGGTAGGTTTGATCATCGCGCGAGTGTTACGGAAATGCTTCAGGAACTCGGGTGGGTGTCTCTAGAGGAAAGGAGGCGTTCTTTTCGTGAATCGCTACTGAGGAAATTTAGAGAACCAGCATATGAGGCTGATTGCAGTACAATTTTACTGCCGCCAACTTACATTTCGCGGAAAGACCACAAAGATAAGAGAGATTAGAGCTCGTACAGAGGCATACACGGTGTTACAAAAAGGTACGGCCAACCTTTCAGGAAACATTCCTCACACACAAATAAAGAAAAGATGTTACGTGGACATGTGTCCGGAAACGCTTAATTTCCATGTTAGAGCTCATTTTAGTTTCGTCAGTATGTTCCTCCACCTACGCTCAATGGAGCACGTTATCATGATTTCATACGGGATACTCTACCTGTGCTGCTAGAACATGTGCCTTTACAAGTACGACACAGCATGTGTTTCATGCACGGTGGAGCTCCTGCACGTTTCAGTCGAAGTGTTAGTACGCTTCTCAACAACAGATTCGGTGACCGATGGATTGGTAGAGGCGGACCAATTCCACGGCCTCCACGCTCTCCTGACCTCAACCCTCTTGACTTTCATTTATGAGGGCATTTGAAAGCTCTTGTCTACGCAACCACGGTACCAAATGTAGAGACTCTTCGTGCTCGTATTGTGGACGGCTGTGATACAATACGCCATTCTCTAGGGCTGCATCAGCGCATCAGGGATTCCATGCGACGGAGGACATTTTGAACATTTCCTGTAACAAAGTGTTTGAAGTCACGCTGGTACGTTCTGTTGCTGTGTGTTTCCATTCCATGATTAACGTGATTTGAAGAGAAGTAATAAAATGAGCTCTAACATGGAAAGTAAGCGTTTCCGGACACATGTCCACATAACATACTTTCTTTCTTTGTGTGTCAGGAATGTTTCCTGAAAGTTTGGCCGTACCTTTTTGTAACACCCTGTATAGCAGTCATTTTTTCCTCGTTCTGTTTGGTAGTGGTACAGGGAGAGAAGATGCTAGTTGGTGTTGTACATGAAATAAAAAATAAACATATCCCAAACTGTCTTAGCATGAGTGCAGTGATATTGACTCAGTGAAAAGGAAAAGTGAAATTATAACTTGAAATGCATACGAGAATCGAACACAACCTAAAAGTGTCATGTGAAGTGTAAAGCCGTAGCGGACGATCCACGGGCAGTACCAGAGCGGCTGCCGGCGCTTACGTACCTGGCAAGCGTCGCGCTTGCCCTGCGGGTAGCCGGCGCAGATCATGTTGTCGGTGATGCGCTCGCTGGGGTAGCCGGCGCGCCGGCACTTCTCCATGGACATGATGGGCACCGCCACTTTGCGCAGCGTCGCCGACGTCGGCTTGCGCTCCTCCACGCGGCCCCAACCGGTCACTATGGCCACGCGGTCCGTGTAGTCCGCCGTGTCTGCAAAACGCGCCCTACTGTATTTCCAGTCCAGTGACACAATATTTTCATACTTTCCTTTAAAACCATTCTAAACAGGCTGCTGTAATGCTCGGCTGTATCACATATATCAGTACCTGTTGCTCGATAACTATGTCTGTCTCACATAAATTGCAAATGCACCTACTGTAGGAATGAAATACCTCTGATAAATACCGACAGCGAGTCATCGACTACCGGTGATTCCACCTGCACAACACAGCATCACTTGGAGCTCCATCACCCACAGAAACGTCCGCCCCGATATCTGAGTGGTCAGCGCACCGGAATGTCATGCCAAGGGGCCCGGGTTCGATTCCCGGCTAGGTCGGAGATTTTCCTCCGCTCAAGGACTAGGTGTTGTGTTGTCCTAATCATCATCTCATGCTCATCGCCACGCAAGTCGCCGAAGTGGCGTCAACTCAAAAGACCTGCACCTGGCGAACGGTCTACCCGACGGGAGGCCCTACCCACACGACATTTCATTTCACCCGCAGAAACGCTCACATCGGTGCCGGGATAATTGCGTGCGAAGAGTGAACAGTTGTGGTTTCTTGAAAAGGGCCTCTTGAGTCAATCACGAGATACATTACATTATACTACGGATTTTTAAAAATGTATCCCCTCAGGAAACTGTCTTGTTCTTCTATATTGGCTTGAGTTGCGGTACTGAATGCGAAACTTCTTCCATTTAATACACTGAAGAAAGAGTCAGCATGTACCTTGTCTCAAAATCTGATGATACTGTAAACTTCGAAACCAGCTATGGAGAAGTAAGTTATTACAGCGGAGGTTAAGTGGATGTTTTTCTAACGTCATCACATATTCCATACGGCACATGACTTGGAAGATGCAGTAGTTTTCATCTTAAGTCACTGCATCACTGTAATGACGAATGTTCTAGAGATGTTATTTTTCAATGTGTTCACATGCTCAAAATTTGCATACACTGTAAACCTGAAACACATTTTTCGGCAAACCATATACAATTGCTCAGTTCTAAAACTCTACTGTTAAATCAAACATTTGCTCCCAGAACAATTATTTTTAAAATGAGTAGTGAACATCACAAACTGCCGGCTTCGACTGACGTTCCTCTGTCTCTAACCTTTCTTTTAACGGTGAGCTCCTCTCGTTTGTAGAAATTGCACCAGCACTTGTTGACACAAGAAATTTTCTCCCTATGCACCATGTGCAGTATTAAGTTTGTTGCGATCATCACATTAACAAATATAGTTCCCTGATGAAAAGCCCCCCCCCCCCTTGTCAATAACTGCTTGGGGGAGGGCTACTTTAAAATACTATGGTGCATCTACTCCTCAAGTACCACAAACCACAGTACGAGCCTTCTACAAGATGATCAAATTAAATCAGGATCAGAAATTTTTAATGCAACCCATCTTACACATCCATGCATGTGGCAGATGTTGCAAAGTGGGTTGCCTGTCTTAAGATGCGTGACATACTTTCTTGCCCTCTTTTGTGCACATCATGTAGAAACATCCAGTTCCTACACAGGATGATTTAGATGCCCCTACAAAAAAGTCAATTGCCTCTGAGCTCTATGGGTTGGTTCAAATGGTTCTGAGCACTATGGGACTTAACATCTATGGCCATCAGTCCCCTAGAAATTAGAACTACTTAAACCTAACTAACCTAAGGACATCACACACATCCATGCCCGAGGCAGGATTCGAACCTGCGACCAACGATAGTGAGGGCGATTACTCTTAGTGGTCGCAAAAGTTCCAGACTGAAGCGCCTAGAACCGCTCGACCACACCTGCCGGCACTGCCCCTACCTATGGCTTTTATGCAACCCACAACGCCCTCATAAGCCACGCTTAAGAATTTCATATTGTCAGGCTCGCTACGTGCAAACTATTAGTCCTACATAAAAAAAGAACGGGGCCTTCTAGTACAAAATTTAATGTAGTTAAATTTTCCACTGGGAGACGTTTTCGCTAGAGGTCGCAGCCTTTGACTTATTCAAGAAAAATATACAAAACTGACCTTTAAATGCTTTTCCGTCGAATAAATCGAAATCCAGCGAAAAAATATCTTAGTGAAAATTTAGCTACATCAGATTTCCAATAAAAAGGTTCTGTTCGTTATTTTTCTGTAGAACTATTAATTTGGGTGTAACGGGTGGGAGAATATTGAAATCTCGTGCATGGTTTTTTGAAGACGTTGACGTTTGCATAAATCAAATAGGTAGGGGTAGCTGACTCACTCCGTGTAGCTCATTTGTCGTTTCATGATGAGTGTGTTGTGGCAGCTTCGAGTCAGTCTGAACGTTTTCTTACACCTACAAGCAGTGTAAAACGCGATACTCACTGTCTACGGGGAGACAGGCGGGGCGCACGCTGGTGCCGAAGTCGACGGGCTTGTCGAGGCGGATGAGCGCGATGTCGTGGTTGAAGGTGAAGATGGAGAAGTTGTCGTGCCGCTGCCAGTCGGCGACGCCGCGCTCCAGGCTGGCGCTCTCGTTCTGCACGCCGCGGTCGTGCTCGCCCAGCGTCACCAGGATGTCCTGAGACCGCAGCCTGCGCACGCCGTGACGTCACACACAGTTAAGTACATACTGACAACAGGGTGCTTCGGCCATAGGGCACCCGGCTTGCTCATAGGGCCACCAATACAAAGAAAACCAGAGAAACAAATCCATTCTGGCACAGGCCTGACCACTAACAAGGGCCACACAGTTGTAGAATAAAAATTTGTGGGTTGACATCATCGGAAGCAGAAATGCGAAGAAGGATCTCAACCCAAAACCGTTGCATGCTGGACAGCGTTACAAGGATTCTCCAGACATTTCACGTTTCATACACTTTAACGTTAGAATCACTTATTAGCCAGGTAAGCAAATGGAGGAAGTTCTTGGTGTCTGCAATGAAACGTTGGTTGGGAACGAACATTTTGAATTTTACACCCCGTGGAAATCGAGATCATTACAGATGTAGAAATATCTCGGTTGCACAACAATGAGGGAAGAAAACAGTCATGGCTTTGCTGAAGAAAGCCAAAATCGTTTGAAGTGACTTAATTTAACAATGGGATGGAACAGCTGCAGCCATCGGAGATCGTAAATGGGCGCTCCAACTACACGAACGCTATCCTTATATAGACAGTTTAATTGCATTCTATTCTCTTTACACCATTTTCTGCTGTTGTTGATATTACCCTCTACTCGTCTGACGGTAAATCCTTGTCTTCTTTCCCTTTCGCTTCATTGACCCCAACTGTCTCTATGCTGAGCATTTGACGTTCCACGCTCCGACTCGTAGAATTTTACCCTATTGTTTATTCAGTGCTCTTCTCATGGTCACCTCCCTCTTGGCTTTCCCCTCCCGGAGATCCAAAAGGGGGTCTAACCCATTATGCCAATGGAGAGAGATCATCACGACACTTTTTCAGCTACAGGCCACATCTTCTACGGATGCACATTATGTGTGTACAATATAGTGGTTTCCATTGCGTTCTGCATCCTTACGTCCTTGCTACGTCGATGCTGATTCTTCCACCTTTTAAGGAGAGTAGGACAGTTTCCTACCCCTAGAGCAAAATAAGCCACTGAAACTCTATCCGCTACAAGGCTTCTTTTATTCTGATAAATCACATTTTATGGCACAATAATAACTGGTTTCGGCCTGCAGTGGCCAGTGTCAGATGCTGTGGGTAGCATTTGATGAACAAATATTCATGACTTGTCAACTAGATTTTTTTTTTTATTTTGGTCATCAGTCTACTGACTGGTTTGATGGGCCCGCCACGAATTCCTTTCCTGTGCTAACCTCTTCATCTCAGAGTAGCACTTGCAACCTACGTCCTCAATTATTTGCTTGACGTATTCCAATCTCTGTCTTCCTCTACAGTTTTTGCCCTCTACAGCTCCCTCTAGCACCATGGAAGTCATTCCCTCATGTCTTAGCAGATGTCCTATCATCCTGTCCCTTCTCCTTATCAGTGTTTTCCACATATTCCTTTCCTCTCCGATTCTGCGTAGAACCTCCTCATTCCTTACCTTATCAGTCCACCTAATTTTCAACATTCGTCTATAGCACTAGATATTATACGTCAATCCCGTCGCCTTATACGAAATGTCTATTCCCCCCCCCCCCTCCCCCTAAAAAAAATCTATCTACTCCTTTGCCATTGCCACCATTCCTGACGATTTTTATTCAAAGGTTTAGGAGTAACTGGGTTCTAACCCCCTACTGAAGCTATTCAGGGTCTAGAGGTAGAATCTTAGACTAGTAATCGAAACGTCCTGGGTCCAGCGTTCTAGCCCAGCTCCTGCTAAGCTTCTGAACAAAAATCATCCCATACCTGCCGAAGACTTCCTATCCGAGCAGGTACCTTTCTTCTGCCAAAGACCTTTTCAAAAAGGGGGAAGGAGCCGGCAGAGTTTCACAGACCCCGGACTTTTCGATTAGGAGCCAAAGACGCTACCTATAGACCACAGGCATTTCAAAATATAACATAAAAGTGGAGTTTTGCAAAAGAATACAAGGGTACACTCGCCCCAGCTTCGTTAGTATGAGCGAAGCTGCGCCACAACTGCAGCAATCAAAGCAGTCATTTGTCAGTGACAACGTCAGTAATGACTCTTGTTTTGGTTACGTTTTTACATACACAGGAGCCACGAACAATGCTCTCTACAGAACATACGTTACGTTTGTAGCCATATCTAGAATCTTGAAAACTTCGGAAGTCTTCCAGCTATGATTTTCCTAGTGTACACCATCTCCATAAACTGCCTACAAGCGACAGAGAAGCGCTTCTCCGTGAGATTTTGGTCTCCAATATCCAAGATCTTACACTCTACAGGGAAGAATCACCATCGCATTATGTACACACCGTCTCACGTGGGTACACCAAGAAAAGAACAGGCTAATGAACAGATTTAGGAACCAGTGATAGGTGAAATACTAGAAATAGCAGGCACAGGCCTTCTCATCGGCAAAACCAGACTCAGCCACGAGCCCGTCCTAACGTACGTATGATATCCCACAGATGGTAAACCATTTTCTCAAGGAGTATATTGCTCATGCGAAAAGTAACACGAGAACTTGGAATGAGCAAATGTCCATTCATAGTCGTGGACGATGCGATAGCTGCTGAACAGGTAATATCTTTCGTGATAGATGACAAATACAATAACAAAATTTAATAGTCTTAACAGTTTCATGTCGACTTCGCGTGTAAACTTGTAAGGACGCAGGTTTCCTAGCCATAACGCCGGTGTGAGGACGCATCGCCCCGTACCACCACGTTCCATTACATTTACAACTTTTCAAGCTAATAAGCTGTTTAGTTCCATTGACCCTTACCTTTCATTCCTCAATGTAGATAATAAATATTTGTGCTGCGGATAGCCACCAAATAATATGGTTCAAATGGCTCTGAGCCCTATGGGACTTAACTTCTATGGTCATCAGTCCCCTATAACTTAAAACTACTTAAACCTAACTAACCTAAGGACATCACACAACACCCAGTCATCACTAGGCAGAGAAAATCCCTGACCCCGCCGGGAATCGAACCAAATAATACCCTGCGTCGATGGCGCTGTGGGAGTGCACTGCTGCTACGTCTCTAACTACTGTTGCTATAAAAGAAATAAGCATCTGACGTTTAAAGTCTAGTTGCAACGTTTTTGCCACAAACACTGTCTAGAAACAACCTCCGCAACCTCCACATTTCTCAATCCTCCACGGTGATACATCACTTTAAAGTCTCTAACGTCCAGATATGGGGTATCTCTAAGCAAGTCAAAAATTTTTTGTTTAACTTTAATTACAGAAAGAGATACTTTTTTTCTTGAAACAAGAGAAATTTTATAGTCTGGAAAAATTTCCTACTTGAGGACGGGCATGGACACAGCTTTGCATAGCGTAAGTGACAGCACAGTGGAATGTCGACGGAACGTTAAACACTAATCTTCCATCCTTCATTTGCTATATTGTTGACAGGAGCAGCTCAGCTCTCTGGCTGTCAAAGGGGAACTACTTAGTATGTGCGAGAGTGGAACGGTAGAGAGACAGCTTGAAGGTCGCTCATTGAATCCTCTGCCAGGCACTTTATTGTGAATAGCAGAGTAATCACGTAGATGTAGATGTAGACTGCTTTCACAATGGAACCTTGCCGCCACTCCTCCAATAAGTCAGTTAAAACTGCTACCGTTCTAGTTAATCCCTTTAAAATGCTTCATTTAGGTGAGGCACAGCAGATTTTAGCTACTACGACAAGGCCTGTAAACATGGAATACAAAAACATTATTATCTCCTTTCAAATCGGCGTATTAACTACATGTCCTGAGAAAGAAGGTGTTCGTCTAAATGCTGTTCAGCCCCTTTATGACAAGACTGTCTGTGATTTATGTGTATTTATCGAGACTGTAGTCAATATTGGACCCAATTCACTCTCTACTTGGAGCGTTCTCATCATTAACGACTGAAATGCAGGTACATATTGCACACGCACCCATGACAACGGTCTTAACTGAAAAGTCACGTGATTGATTCAACGCGCGAATGTAGCAAGGAAAGTGCAAACCACAACAGTACAGAAAGGCCAGCATTCTAGGTCATTAACAACTCGGTAATATAATTCACTCCTGTCTTTCCGTTCACATGCCATCTATAGATTGTAACCCTCAGCATGACGTAAGTACAGGAAGGTAAGTACTGCCTTTGAACTCTAGACAGAGGACTACGGTACGTGCGGCGAGAGCTCGCGAAGTGAAGCCTTTTGTGGCTGACAAAGCGGCGAGGCCGCACGCACGCCACGCGGGGCAGCTGGCGTGTTGTGCGGTGTGGTGACCTTGGCAACGCGACCGCCACGGGGTCAGTGCCGCGCCGTGCGCAGCCAAACGGCACCTGGCGGCGGACCCAACCGCCAGCGGTCGCAAAGTTGCCTCGCACAGTAGTAGGCGCCATACGACGTCACAGGGTGACATACACTGATGAGCCATGACATTATGACCACCTGCTCAAAAGCTTGTTCGTTCGTCTTTGGAAATAAATAGATCAGTGATTCCGCGTATGACAGATCCGACAGTTGGTTGGTAGGTCTGTGGAGATGTGTGACATTAGAAGTCTACTCACAGGTCACGTAATTCGCGTAAATAACGGGCCACTGATCTTCGTACGCCGTAATGGCGCTCGTTGAACAAAGTAAGAGCACATGGACTATCAGAACAATTGTGTGATTGGATTGAAGAGTTCCTAGATAACAGAACGCAGCATGTCATTCTCAATGGAGAGAAGTCTTCCGAAGGAAGAGTGATTTCAGGTGTGCCGCAGGGGAGTGACG
This sequence comes from Schistocerca serialis cubense, assembly GCF_023864345.2. Classification (NCBI taxonomy): domain Eukaryota; kingdom Metazoa; phylum Arthropoda; class Insecta; order Orthoptera; family Acrididae; genus Schistocerca; species Schistocerca serialis. The sequence goes on along the minus strand of NC_064642.1, from coordinate 625,439,898 downwards.
TAGGACCGTTGCTATTCACAATATACATAAATGACCTTATGGATGACATCGGAAGTTCACCGAGGCTTTTTGCGGATGATGCTGTGGTATATCGAGAGGTTGTAACAATGGAAAATTGTACTGAAATCCAGGAGGATCTTCAGCGAATTGACGCATGGTGCAGGGAATGGCAATTGAATCTCAATGTAGACAAGTGTAATGTGCTGCGAATACATAGAAAGAAAGATCCCTTATCATTTAGCTACAATATAGCAGGTCAGCAACTGGAAGCAGTTAATTCCATAAATTATCTGGGAGTACGCATTAGGAGTGATTTAAAATGGAATGATCATATAAAGTTGATCGTCGGTAAAGCAGATGCCAGATTGAGATTCATTGGAAGAATCCTAAGGAAATGCAATCCGAAAACAAAGGAAGTAGGTTACAGTACGCTTGTTCGCCCCTGCTTGAATACTGCTCAGCAGTGTGGGATCCGTACCAGATAGGGTTGACAGAAGAGATAGAGAAGATCCAACGGAGAGCAGCGCGCTTCGTTACAGGATCATTTAGTGATCGCGAGAGCGTTACGGAGATGACAGATAAACTCCAGTGGGAGACTCTGCAGGAGAGACGCTCAATAGCTCGGTACGGGCTTTTGTTGAAGCTTCGAGAACATACCTTCACCGAGGAGTCAAGCAGTATATTGCTCCCTCGTACGTATATCTCGCGAAGAGACCATGAGGATAAAATCAGAGAGATTAGAGCCCACACAGAGGCATACTGACAATCCTTCTTTCCACGAACAATACCAGACTGGAATAGAAGGGAGAACCGACAGAGGTACTCAAGGTACCCTCCGCCACACACCGTCAGGTGGCTTGCGGAGTATGGATGTAGATGTAGATGTAGATGTAGCTAGCTCCATAGGATTTACATGAGGCGAATTTGGTCGCAGAGACATCAACGTGAGTTCACTATAATGCTCCTAAAACCAGTGTAGCACCCTGCTGGCTCCGAGACACGGACAGTTATACTGCTGAAAGATGACACTGCAGTCGGGGAAGACGTCAAGCATGAAGGGATGCAGGTGGTTCGTAGATGGCATCGTGTCTTCGTTTACTACCAAAGGTCTCGAGCAACCGCAGGATAACGTCTCCCACAGCATAATAACGCTCCCACCAGCCTGCGTCAGCGGCGCGCTGCACGTTTCGAGCCGCCGTTCACCTCGATGACGGCGTTTGTGGAGACGACCATCGACTTAATGTAGCAAAAATGTGATTCGCCCAAAGAGCTGACACGGTTCCATTGATTGACGGTCGAATCCCGATGGTCCCGTGCCCACTCAATCGTAATTGACGATGTCGTTGGGTCAACATGTGAACGTGTAGTGGTGGTCTGCTGCACAGCTCCATGTTCAGCAATATACCATGAACTACGTGCTCCGAAACACTTGTGCGTGCGCCAGCGCTATGCTCTTTCAGCAGACATGCCATAGATCCCCATGTGTCCTACTTTACAGAGCAAACAAGCCTCCGAACCCCACGTTCTGAAATTTTTTTCTTTGTTATTTGGCCTCAAACAGTATACAATGTGGGCAAAATAAAACCTTTCCCGGAAAGTATTTGATGTACCTTAAAATAGGCAGTTCAACTTACATCACCCACTCCCAGATCAGGTGATGTAAACTAGGTTGCCTATCTCAAGGTACAAGGGATATTATCTGGGCCAGTTTTATTTTCCCTGCCCTGTGTGAAATCTTGAATCTGCAAGTTCGGAAAAGTCTACGACCACAAGTTAAGTAACGGGTGATAAAAAAGTCAGTTTAAATTTGAAAACTGAATAAATCACGGAATAACGTAGATAGAGAGGTACAAATTGACACACATGCTTGGATTGACATGGGGTTTTATTAGAACCAAAAAAATACAAAAGTTCAAAAATAGACCGACAGATGGCGCTTCATCTGATCAGAATAGCAATAATTAGCATAACAAAGTAAGACAAAGCAAAGATGATGTTCTTTACAGGAAATGCTCAATATGTCCACCATCATTCCTCAACAATAACTGTAGTCGAGGAATAATGTTGTGAACAGCACTGTAAAGCATGTCCGGAATTATGGTGAGGCATTGGCGTCGGATGTTGTCTTTCAGCATCCCTAGAGCTGTCGGTCGATCACGATACACTTGCGACGTCAGGTAACCCCAAAGCCAATAATGTCACGGACTGAGGTCTAGGGACCTGGGAGGCCAAGCATGACGAAAGTGGCGGCTGGGCACACGATCATCACCAAACGACGCGCGCAAGAGATCTTTCACGTGTCTAGCAATTTGGGGTGGACCGCCATCCTGCATGAACATCGTACGTTCCAGCAGGTGTTTATCAGCCAGGCTGGTGATGATGCGATTCTGTAACATATCGGCGCACCTCTCACCCGTCACGGTAGCAGTTTTGCTGTTCAGCGCTATCTGTCGGACATTTGTGAACTTTGTTTTTTTTCGGTTCTAATAAAATGCCATGTCATTCCAAGCAAGTGTGTCAATTTTTACCTCTCTATCTACATTATTCCGTGGTCTATTAAGTTTTCAAATTTGTTCTTGTGGTGTTCAGTCCTGAGACTGGTTTGATACAGCTCTCCATGCTACTCTATCCTGTGCAAGCTTCTTCATGTCCCAGTACCTACTGGAACCTACATCCTTCTGAATCTGCTTAGTGTATTCATCTCTTGGTCTCCCTCTACGATTTTTACCCTCCATGCTGCCCTCCAATACTAAATTGGTGATCCCTTGATGCGTCAGAATATGTCCTACCAACCGATCCATTCTTGTAGTCGAGTTGTGCCACAAACTCCTCTTCTCCGCAATCCTATTGAATACCTCCTCATTAGTTATATGATCTACCCATCTAATCTTCAGCATTCTTCTGTAGCACCACATTTCGAAAGCTTCTATTCGCTTCCTGTCCAAACTAGTTATCGTCAATGTTTCACTTCCATACATGGCTACGCTCCATACAAATACTTTCAGAAAGGACTTCCTGACACTTAAATCTATACTCGATGTTAACAAATTTCTCTTTTTCAGAAACGCTTTCCTTGCCATTTCCAGTCTACATTTTATATCCTCTCTACTTCGACCATCATCAGTTATTTTGCTCCCCAAATAGCAAAACTCCTTTACTACTTTAAGTGTCTCATTTCCTAATCTAATTCCCTCAGGATCACCCGACTTAATTCGACTACATTCCATTATCCTCGTTTTGCTTTTGTTGATGTTCATCTTATATTTTCCTTTCAAGACACTATCCATTCCGTTCAACTGCTCTTGCAAGTCCTTTGCTGTCTCTGACAGAATAATAATGCCATCGGCAAACCTCAAAGTTTTTATTTCTTCTCCTTGGATTTTAATACCTACTCCGAATTTTTCTTTTGTTTCCTTCACTGTTTGCTCAATATACAGATTGAATAACATCGGGGAGGGCTACAACCCTGTCTCACTCCCTTCCCAACAACTGCTTCCCTTTCGTGCCCCTCGACTCTTATAATTGCCTTTTCAAATTTATACTGACTTTTTGACCACCCTGTTTATCCACTGCGTGGATTTGAGACTCTATTGGCGGGTCTCGTCAATAACGTCAAAATAATAAATGTAGCTGGATCCCAAGCTGCATCAAATCAGTCTACCGACTGAAGACGACCACACTTTTGAGCGAGCAGAAGTGGCCGCAGCGGCACTCACCCGTCTACGCAGTGCGCGGCGGTGAGGACGTGGTGCCTGGAGATGAGCGTGCCGCCGCAGTAGAACTTGCCGCGCCGGCTCAGCGCCGCCACCCACGGGAACTCGTTGACGCGCGTCACGTTGCCGCCCACGATACGCTGGCGCCGGTTCGGTACGCCGCACGCTGCAACCAAAGCGGCGTTAGCTCGCTGCCTGCAGGCGTCAAACTCAGCGCACAGCCGCCTGCTCTTGCGCCACCGTTGTTGTCGCGCGGAGGAAAAGCCGGTTTTCCCACCTCGCACATTGCTGCAAGTATTACTCTGTGTGTCCTACGTTCCTAATGAATTTAAAGTGTTGATGTGGAAACCCATGCACAAGGTTATTCGTAAGTACCTCCAGCGTTTCATAAGACGTCTGTGCGAAAACCGCCTGACATACAAAACAGACACGTATCACTGGACAGAGCATCACTTGAAGTTTTAATTCGTAATACCACACGGGAAATCAATATGCACAAGATCTCCGCAATATCCTTTTCTTTCAGGAGTGCTAGTTCTGCAAGTTTCGCAGGAGAGCTTCTGTTAAGTTTGGAAGGTAAGAGACGAGGTACTGGCAGAAGTAAAGCTGTGAGGGCGGGGCGTGAGTCGTGCATGGGTAGCTCAGTTGTAGAGCACCTGCCCGCGAAAGGCAAAGGTACCGAGTTAGAGTCTCGGTACGGCACACCGTTTTAATCCGCCAAGGAAGTTTCATATCAGCGCACACTCCGCTGCAGAGTGAAAATCTCATTCTGGAAACATCCCCCAGGCTGTGGCTATGCCATGTCTCCGCAATATCCTTTCTTTCAGGAGTGCTAGTTCTGCAAGATTCGCAGGAGAGCTTCTGTTAAGTTTGGAAGGTAGGAGACGAGGTACTGGCAGAACTGAAGCTGTGAGGACGGGGCGTGAGTCGTGCTTGGGTAGCTCGGTTGGTAGAGCACTTATCCGCGAAAGGCGAAGGTACCGAGTTCGAGTGTCGGTCCAGCACACAGTTTTAATCTGTCAGGAAGTTTCATGCACAAGAAGAGATACACACTAAAGGTCTTAACTTCTTTACGTGTTATCGAGACCTTGCAGATAAGAGGGCAAATCAGAAAATCTTTTCCCCCAATTTTTTTAACCAAGTTATGCCTATAAGTGTGAAGTCAGCGTGTCCATTCCCAGCGTTGGACCTCTCTTGTTGTGTGCTGGCTTTATCTGCTGGTAGCTCCGCCGCAGTTGTTAAAGATGGCGGTTGTGCTTCACATGTCCACGGCTTTGTAGCAAAAAAATGTGATAAGTTTTCTATGGAGCAAGGGACGAACGCCCATCGATATCTAGAGGGAAATGCAGCCCACATACGGGGAAAACTGGCTTGCTTTGAGAACTGTGAGGTGGTGGTGGTTTTGTGAGTTCGGCAAAGGCCGCGAAGTCTTCAAATGGCTCTGAGCACTATGGAATTTAACTTCTGAGTTTATCAGTCCCCTAGAACTTAAAACTACTTAAACCTAACTAACCTAATGATATCATGCCGGAGGCAGAATTCGAACCTGCGACCGAAGCGGTCGCGCGGTTCCAGACTGTAGAACCTAGAACCGCTCGGCCACTCCGGCCGGCCGTGAAGTCTTGCATGGCAATGAGTGGTCAGGCAGGCGCCGTTCAGCGTGGATGCAACAGTGAAAGCAGATCGGCGTATGCACATCACGGCCATTTCCCGAGACGTTGACATATATGGGAGTGCTTATGACATCGTTCACAGGTCCTTATGTTACCGGAAGGTCTCATGTCGGTGGGAGCATAAGCAGTTGGAGGACATGATTAAAGTCAAGCGAATTATGTATTCTCTGAATCATTTGGAACCCTACTCCAAGGAGGGTGAAGGTTACCTGGACCGCATTGTTACTGGCGAGGAAACGTAGATACTACGTTTCACGCTCGAATCCAAGCAGCAAAGCATGGTGAGGCAACATCCGGGTTCGGCTGTAACCAAAAAATTTCTTTCAGCACCATCTGTCGCGAAAGTGATGTTAACGGCCTTCTGGGATAGACGTGGACCACTGCTGCTGGGTTTCATTCCACAAAGTGCATCACTATCGACACTTATTGTTTCACAGTGTGACGTCTGAGGGCTGCCGTCAGGCGAAGGCGCTGGGGGATTCTCTGTGTGGACAACGTGATTCTGCGGTACCACGTGTGGCAATCAGAACTGCCGAAAATCTCCGGGCGTTTCACTGGGAAGTTCTGGACCACCCACTGTACAGTCCAGACCTCGCCGCTAGTGATTTCCACGTTTTTGGACCGCTGAAGAACTTCCTGGCAGGACAGCAATTCACAAGCAACGATGAAGCCAAGACAACAGTCTGATGCTGGTTCCATAGTCAGTCGGACAAATTCTACCACAGGGACATGTCAAATATAGTGCTGCAACGGGACGAATGTGTGAACCCGTGTGGGGACTGCGTGTAAAAACAGTGCAACGTGTGTGGAATAGGATGTATATTTGTCATTACCTATGGCCAGTAAAAAATAGAGGCAAAGATTTCCGGATTTGTCCTCGTATTTAAACCCACAGTTAAGACTTATTAAACTCGTCTGAAACAGTGACTTGCTCCCCGCCGAAGACGGCTGCTGGCACTTAAGACCTGCACTGTCTCGAGCTGTGACGCACGCCACAGGGCCCGTATATCTCGTTGGCTCCGGTACTGTCGCATCGAATTATTTTAGACCTGCAGATAGGCAGCCGAGGGAACTGATCTCAAAAATGGGCTACTGTCATTGCGAACGCAAGTATTTGTGTCCGCTGCTTTACAAATGTGCCCACATTTAGTGCATGTAATGGGAGTTAAAACTTGAAGAGATGCGCTATCCATTGACGTGTGTCCATTTTCTGTATGTCTTGTATTTTGGGCAGTCGTGTTCTGGCGCTTACGAATAACCTGTGTAAATTGCTCAAAATAAGTTCTGTACCACAAGCGTATCTACGAATACGTTTTTGTTTAGGTTCAAAAGGGTCAGGAAGCGAAAAAGCAAGATTCATTAGGCTAAAAAAATTGCAGTGAATTAAAAACAAAAAAAATTACCAACACAAAGGCGACATTTTTGAAACTACACGTTTTTGCAATCTGTGGGATCAAAGTCTGCTTCTAGGTAACATCCCACTAAATGCCTGAATGCTGACCACATGGTGGCAGACACAGTGCTGCTCAAAACTCTCCCACATGTGGACGGCATACATCTGAGGTCATCGAATATTGCAAGTTTCAAATGGCTCTAAGCACGATACATCGGGCTCATGTTATTAGTACCGCAGGCGATTTCATTCAGTTGATACCTGATACTTGGATGAAGGCGTTCAAGTGTGGGTGCGGTGCGATTGTGCATTCTCACCTATGAAGAAAAATCATGGCCGAAATGCTGCCTGTATGAGTGGAAAATAAGTTGGTGTGTATGATATTGGCCCAAAACATCGAGACCACATCTCTGGGTGAACTATGGGACTACATGCCTGGGACGAACACCGGTGCCGTGCTCACTGTTCTACAACTATCAGCAGGTGGTAGACAAAGCCTAGACTCGGCGGTGAAGAGAATCCGTTGCCAACGATCCCTGTTCGATTTAGTATTTAGGTATTACTTTGCCTACCTTTTCCGCGCACCGTGGCCCTGTTGGAAGGGGCGGGACGATCGCAATTCCTACAACTACAGGCCCAATAGATCCGGTAGAGACGATTCGTTCTGTCAGGCTCTATTCAGTCTTCTCAGTTGACTAGAAAAAGGTAGCGCACCGATCTAGGATCAACTATGAGTCATAATTTGTAAATAACGGACGTCCATTAAAAGTCAGGTCGTTATTCTGCACAAGCCATTTTGACCAGTTAACAGGGAAATGCGTATCGCATGATTGGCTGCGAGTCTCTCAAGAGGTGCTTGACGTGCTCTCGTTAGAAATGTCATCGCTAGAGAATGTATCAGAATTTCCTTTGTTAGGCAAGTGTGGAACAGTGCCCACTCAGCCTCGTGAGTCTAAATCAGAAACTGCTTCTGAAAATGGAATTGACCTGCACCTAGCAGGGGAATACCAACAAAATACATAAACAAATAACACACACCGATGTAAGAAACACACAGATATGGAAAATGCGGTCGCTCAAAATATTTTAGGTTAATAAGAATTATTAGTAGCATAGCCGGTTCTGAATAAAATAAAAAGTTCAGAAAGTTAGTTTCTTTTTTGTGCACTCAAGGCAGTGGGAACATACTTACAGCTTGTGAAGCAATTAATAATGATATTTAGGTTGATTAAACCGCTATACAGAGAAGGTGGTGACCCATGTTTCGATAACAGCAGGTGTATCGTGCCGTAACGAATGCTTTCTGAGGGAACCGCCCTAGTAATTGGAGGCGCGCAGGGTGGTGTGTCATTAGAGCCACGCGATCTGCATGCAGCGCAACTCTGTGGCGCGGTCTGCAGCCGAGATGGGATCTCGTGACCGAGATCTCCGTGACAAGTGATTCAAGTCATTTAGGTAAATTTAATACGCGTAGATTAACAAATATTGTCTCACTGTTCCACGTCGTGAAATTTATTTCTGTGTGCTAATTAGAACCGTCTGTGCAAAATACTTTTCCACAGGTATATAGGTGATTTACAGAAATCATTTAATTCTTCTAACCAAATATCAAAATACTGAAGACTGTGCAACTAATTCAGCACTTTATAAAACATTTGTGAAAGTTATTAACGCAGGTGCCTAAATGTTGACGGCAGAGTCGTGCAAGTCCTTTTTTTTCACGGGTGCGTTAAATATAGCACATCCTTTCATCTCAGGGAATTCATATCGTCTACTACACAAACGTATCGTAAATACTCACAGCAATGGCAGTCCTGGCCCGAAGTCTGGTTGTAGTGCAACTGCACAGAAGACGCAGGCCGATTCGGTGGGACCTGCAAAAAATAGTAACAGGTCATCACTGGTATCTATCTGATATCTTACACACCGCATTCTCATACAGTGAAGGCTTTCACGACCGGATGTTTCAGCTGCCGAGAATTCTTCCGGGTTGTATGGCCGTGGTCCATGGAACTCATCTATCCCTGACGTTTCGTCCAAAGCTACGTTGGATATTTTCGGAGGTGCTCCTGCTTGTGCTGAGTCTACCTAACAGTCGGCAAGACTCACCACAACTAGGAGCACCTCCGAAAATGTCCAACGTAGCTTTGGACGAAACGTCAGGGATAGAAGAATTCCATGAAGCACGGCCGTACAAACCGGAAGAATTCTCGGCAACTGACACCGCGTTCTAATTTTATCTACATTTTGTGCTATCGTAAAAGTTTCTATGTTGTTTCTTGCCTTCTGGAGTAACTTTCTGAAAACAAATTGAAGTCTGGATTTGAGTATTTTTGAGATTTTGACACGTCTTTCTCAAGTGACAGTGATTTGCATACGTGGAAAACACGAATTTGTTCGAATTTCATGAGAAATTGTGAGTCGCCTTATAACTTGCTGGATCATCCGTTTCTCTCAGTAGAGGAGGCAAGGGAAAACTACTTCCAATAGGTGTCAATATAGTTTCCCAATATGATGTTCAAGAGTCTTTCGATTGCAATATATAAAGTGCAACCTGAGTTCGGAGGCTAGGCGTAATTTCAGAAATGTTTTGAGACTTGTGTTTGTAGAAAAGTATGTAAGGGAATCCAAGTTCGTTTCAGGCGTGTGTGGTGAAGTCGACTGCAATGTTATAGTTAGTGAGACAAATCATGGCTCCTCACAATAAAAACTTAATTAATCTCATACAAATCAGTATTCTACACACATAAGCCTTGAACTTCACATTTACATCTTTGTAATGGATAGTTATGTAGAATATTCTATTAATATGCCATTTTCATTTCACTTGACCTCTTTGAGTACAATGCCTACTTTGGTGCTTTGTGACATGTGTAGAATATAATTCAACAAATAAGGAATTTAGTGATAAATGCAATACGTTATACGAGAGATCTGATGTAGCTTTCGGATTGTATCGGTACCAAAACTAGGGATGCGTCTATAATTTCATCTGCTCCTGTTTGTTATTTACCAAACACTTAAAGGAGAAGTACGCAAGGTAAATATGCCGAATATTTTTATTGTGTGCATACGTGTTACCGCTGAACCGATATGACTCTAGCAAAAACAAGCATTGGTGAGTGAGTTGTGTCACTCAGTGATCCTAGCACCGCCGTTAGCGTCCTGGTGTACGAGGTAACGCTACTGGGCCTTCGAAAAGTCTCTAATTTGGACAATATATTACAAATTTTTTATATAAGGTCCGTGTGTAGCCTACTTGCGTTAAGCACAACGTGCATGAGATTTTGTAGCTCATGTTGATTGTAGGCTGTTGGGTTGGACTCCATATATTTTCTTAGGTTGGAAATGAAAGTGTCCTGTGGATTACGGAGTATCGGAAATATTTTCGTAAGTACTGAACAAACTATTGAATCTTGAGCTCGAAATTAAGAGAGCGAGCGAGCTGGCATAGTAGGAAAACACGAGACTAGCGTTTCAAAGGATGACGGTTCGAATCCCTGTGTGGTCATCTTGACTTAGTTTTCGAATGAAATTATTGCCACCATTGCATTTTAAGTTTTTATCACCTTTCTATTCCTATATCGTAATATCAGCTGTATATCCATTTACAAGTGTGGGAAAGGGGAAAGTCAGTAAATATCAGACTTTTCTCAATGATATATCATCGTTGAAATATTACAGTGCATAATAGTTCGATGACGTTATGTCTTTCAGACTTGTCTGACATTTGCTGGCAGTTTTCACCTTTGAACCTGAAAATGGCTCTACAGATGGAATCACAACAGTGAAATCAAAAAATAATAAAAACGTACAGACAAGTAGTGGCGATGATTTCTTTGAAAAGTGTATTATGAGTGCAGTCCACAACTAAGTAAAAGTCATAATTTTGATTCAAGTTTTTCCTGATTTGCCTAAGTCACTTAAAGAAAATGCCAGAATGATTCTTTTGAAAGGTCATGAGTGATTTGCTTCTGCATCCTTCTCCAATCCGAGCTTGTGATCTGTCTTCAATGACCCTATTGTTATTGGGATATTAAACTGTAATCTTTTTCCATCTTAAAAATAAACAAACATAGGTGCTATATATCCAACATCTACAGAATATGTTACTCGTTTTCATGGTAGAAACATGTGTTATGGTAGCCAAGTGAGTGTCAAATTGCCAATAAGAGGATTCTAGATACAATACCTGGACCTGTCTAAAATTTGATCTTTCTCTTATAGCTTTTTTTCACCTCAGGCACTGATATCCTACTGTGAAAGATGTCAAGTTGGATGGTTGTTTGGATCCCACTTTACACTATATGTCCCCTCTATAATCAGCTGGTAAGTCACGTCAGATCTCATAGGAGGACAAGAACATCTATTCCAATAGGACCATGCCTAGTTAAGCACTATAGTGTACAATCCCTCAGGAGAGAGCTTTAGTTTTGCTGGACATAATGTGCAATCATCTGATTCTGATGGAGGAAATGTGATCCAATGAGATCTGATCAGGGTATTATTGAAGCTCTCCTTTCACTTCGCTGGTAGATAAATACCGTAAGACCCCTTTCTGCAGAAGAGCGCATCCGTCAGAACAGTTTTTTCACTAGGAAGCTAAAAGCCGGAACCAGTGTCTTGTTCAGTGCCCCCGCCCACTGGACTCACCTGAGCAGAGTGTGCAGCTGCCGCGAGGACGATGGCGGCCAGACACAACGGCACTACGCTCGTCATCATGGTGCTGCTGGTGTTGCTGGCGCTGGTGCTGGGGCGTTGTTGACAGCTGGCGGAGGGCCGGCGCTTCATTTATACGACTCCCACCAGCCAGAGGGTGCCGCGCGCCCTTGGCGGCATTGTCGCCGCAGCGCGGGAAACACGCGTTCCGCGCCGTGGTGTGGCGCGCGGTGCATCTGTGTCAGGAGTAGGTCACGGGCATGCAGGCGGCGCGCCGCGGCATGGCTTTGGGCTCTCCTGTACGGCCGCTAGCAGAGCGAGGGACAGCCCTTGTTCTTCCACCTGGCGGCCCAGGCTCTGCCGAAATCTGGCTGTGGAAGGCACAAAGACAGCCTCACCATTCTGAAGTCATAGATGTGTGGGCGAGTACGTTAACTGATAAAAAATATCCGAACCGCGGTTAATGGACATTAATATGGGTCGTCCTCATGACGAATTGAGCTCGGCTCTGGACACTTGTGTAAATCATGGAATACTTCTAGATAAGCTCAATTACTGTGGTATGAATGGGACAGTGCTCCAATGGTTTAAATCGTACCTAACTGGAAGAGTGCAGAAAGATGAAATAAACAGCTCACATAATATGCAAAAAAACTGGTGATTTCTCAAACTGGGGGTGCCGTAAGGTTCAGTCTTGGGTCCTCTGCTGTTCTTAATATATTTTAATGACTTGCCATTCTATATTCACGAAGATGCAAAGCTGGTACTTTTTGCCGATGATACAAGTATAGCTATCACACCCAACGGACAAGAATTAACTGGTGAAATTGTAAACGACGTGTTTCAGAAAATCATTAAGTGGTTCTCTGCAAATGGGCTCTCTTTAAACTTTGACAAAACACAGTATATACAGTTCCACACAGTAAATGGAATGACGCCGTAGATAAATACAGACTTTGATCAGAAATCGGTAGCTAAGATAGAATATTCAAAATTTCTAGGTGCATGCATTGATGAGGGGTTGAACTGGAAAAAACACACTGAGGATCTGCTGAAACGTTTGAGTTCAACTACTTATGCTATTAGGGTCACTGCAAATTTTGGCGATATACATCTGAATAAATTAGCTTACCACGCCTATTTTCATTCTCTGCCTTCGTATGGCATCATATTCTGGGGTAACTCATCATTGAGTAAAATAGTGTTCATTGCACAAAAGCGTGTAATCAGAATAATTGCTGGAGCTCACCCAAGATCATCCTGCAGACACTTACTTAAAGAGTTAGAGATCGTCACTGTAGCCTCACAATATATATATATATATATATATATATATATATATATATATATATATATTCACTTATGAAATTTGTTATTAACAATACGAACAAATTCAAAAGTAATAGCAGTGTACATGGCTACAACACTAGGAGAAAGGATGATCTTCACTGCTCAAGGTTAAATCTAACTTTGGCTCAGAAGGGGGTAAATTATGCTGCCACGGAAGTCTTGTCACTTACCTATTAGCATCAAAAATAGCCATATAGCATTTAAAAGGAAATTAAAAGAATTTCTTAATGGCAACTCCTACTCATTAGATGAATTTTTAGATATGATAAGTGGGTAATTTCCCCAACCCCCACAAGAAAAAAATTAAAAATATCAAGTGTCATGTAATATTTTGTGTAAAGTAATTTCTAGTATAGACACCTTTTATTAACCTGACACGTTCCACATGATTGTGAAGTGTCGTATTCATGATCTATGGAACAAGTACTAATCTAATCTAATCCAATCTACTTTCAATAAAGTGTCTCAATGTCTATGGCCGATTGTCTGCCCATTATTCCTCAAGAACTTAAACCGGAGAAGGTCGTGATGGATGCAGGGATTTAGGGTGAGTTAGACGTTCTAACTCGTCTCGAAAGTATTCCACTGGGTTCAGATTGTGACTTGGCAGACCAGTCCATGACAAGAACGTTATTCTCCATAAACCATAGCCCAACAGAATATCGTTTATGGTAGAACGCATTGTCATGCTGATACAAACCATCTTCGTCTTAGAACTATTCTTCTAGTGTATGCAGTCCACAATACTGTGAGCATTTAGCGTCTTCTTACGCGCAAAGAGGCGACCACACCCTCAACACTGAAAACGCTCCGATATCGTAACCCCACCTCCTCCATAATTTACTGGTGAGACTACACGGGATAGCAGGTACAATTCTCCAGGCATTCACCATACCCATACCCGTTCACTTGTTTCCAGTCATCCATTGTCCAGAGGCGTTGTTCTTTTTTTTTGAGTCATCAGTCTTCTAGGCCGGCCGCTGTGACCGAACGGTTCTAGGCGCTTCAGTCTGGAACCGCGCTGCTGCAGTCGAATACCGCCTCGGGCATGGATGTGTGTGATGTCCTTAGGTTAGTTAGGTTTAAGTAGTTCTAAGTCTAGGGAACTGATGACCTCAGATGTTAAGTCCCATAGTGCTTAGAGCCATCAGTCTTCTGACTGGTTTGATGCGATCCGCCATGAATTTCTCTCCTGTGCCAACATATTCGTCTCGGAGTAGCACTTGAAACATACGACCTTAATTGTTTGCTGGATGTATTCCAATATCTGTCTTCCTTTACAGTTTTTGCCCTCTACAGTTCCCTCTAGTACTTTGGAAGTCAGTCACTGATGTCTCCGATTATGCGCAGAACCTCCTCATTCCTTACCTTATCAGATTACCTAATTTTCAGCATTCGTCTGCAACATCACATTTCAAATGCTTCGATTCTCTTCTGTTCCGGTTTTCCCACTGTTCATGTTTCACTACGATACAGTGCTGTTCTCCAAACGTATATTCTCAGAAATTTCTTCCTTAAATTAAGGCCTATGTTTGAGTAGACTTCTGTTGGCCAGTAATGCCCTTTTTGCCATTGCTAGTCTGCTTTTGATGTCCCCTTGCTGCGTACGTCATTGATCTTCTGTTGCCTAGGATGTAGAATTCCGTACATCTACTTCGAGATCATCAATACTGATGTCAAATTTTTCGCTGTTCTCGTTTCTGCTGCTTCTCATTACTTTCATCTTTCTTCGATTTGATCTCAGTCCATATTCTGTACTCTTTAGACCGTTCATTCCATTCAGCAGATCATGAAATTCTTCTTCACTTTCACTCAGGATAGCAACGTCATCAGCGAATTATATCATTGATACCCCCTCACCTGGAATTTTAATTCCATTCTTGAACCTTTCTTTTATTTCCATAACTGCTTCTTCGATTTACAGACTGTACAGTAGGGGTGAAAGATTACATCCCTATTTTACATACATTTTAATCCGAGCACTTCGTTCTTGGTCGTTCACTCTTATTGTTCCCTCTTGGCTGTTCTTGATGTTGTATATTACCCTCTCTCCCTATAGCTTGCTTCTATTGTTCTCAGAATTGCGAACATCTTGCATCATTTTACACTGTCGAACCCTTTTTCCAGGTCGACAAATCCTATGAACTTGTCTTGATTTTTCTTTAGTCTTGCTTCCATTACCAACCGCAACGTCAGAATTGTCTCTCTGGTACTTTCACCTTTCCCAAAGCCAAACTGATCGTCATCTCACACACTCTCAATTTTCTTTTCTATTCTTCTGTATATTATTCTTGTAAGCAGCTTCGATGTATGAGCTGTTAAGTTGATTGTGCGATAATTCTGGCACTTGTCAGCTTTTGCAGTCTTTGGAACCGTGTGTATGCATTTTTCCGAAAGGCGGATGCTAAGTCGCTGGACTCATACATTCTACACACCGACGTGAATAGTCGTTTTGCTGCCACTCCCCCCGCCACCAACTATTTTATAAATTCTGGTGGAATGTTATCTATCTCTTCTGCCCTTCTTTGATCTTAAGTTCGCCATTTACAGAAATACGTGACTAATGAGGAGCTGCTAGACTATTGTAGCCCTTCCGTTCTAATTTAATAAGCACAGATAATGTACTATCTAGACTGCTGGAATTCACAAGTAACCCTTTCCTCTGATTCCATACGATTTATTACAATTATCCTCCGCAGTGTTTGACGGTCGGTGTCCGTCAGTACATGAGGCGTACCTGATCTTGGTTTAGCTGTGGTTACAATTGATAAAACAATCTGTTGCCCTGGCCAACACATCCCTAGCCCACTGCAACACCTGTTGTTGAGCTGCAGCGAGACAAGCATGCAGCCACGAGCCAGCTACTGCGACTGATGAAATCCGGCATGCAATTACATCAGGAGGGAATAACTTACCTCCATCTGACATCCAAGCTCAGGTAGACTCGATGCGCAGTCGGGTTAGAAACATCGTTGTTGGCAGGCGTGGTAGCTCTGTGCACTAAAATGGTTCAAATGGCTCTGAGCACTATGGGACTGAGGTCATCAGTTTCCTAGACTTAGAACTACTTAAACCTAACTAACCTAAGGGCGGCACACACATCCATGCCCGAGGCAGGATTCGAACCAGCGACCGTAGCAGCAGCGCTGTTCCGAACTGAAGCACCTAGAACAGCTAGGCCACAACGGCCAGCTCTGTGCAGTAAGTTTAACACCCTACATACCCTCAAGTTACGTAAAAATAAAAGGGCGTTCAGTAAGTAACGCAAAATATGTTTTCCTCTTTCAATTTATATTGCAAAAATAGGGAATTTTCTGTGGGATATCGTGGAATATTTCCGCTACAGCTGCTATAGTTTCATGAAGTTCCGTGGTGGCGCTTCACGTAGCCTTTAAAACGGCATTAGAACGGAGATGAGTTCCATGTAGAGAGCTGTCGTTCTTTTGGCGGTAAACCAGAGCATCGCAGATATTGGTACCCAACAAAAGCACGAAGAGTCGTTGAGCGGGCGTGTGTCATCATCGCAACAAGGTCGCGAAAACCTCTCCAATCTCCCGCACACAGGCCGGCCGCACACAGCTTTGATTCTTGCGGACACGCTCATTCGATATGATACCAAATTGCAGTGCCTGTGATGTTCCCAATTTCGATGCAAAGTTTCTTTGGACATGCATGAATCTATCCGCCGACGCCGGGCAAGTGATTTTCACGTCATTGTCACCCCTACTGGAATATGCACTACTGGCCATTAAAATTGCTACACCAAGAACAAATGCAGATGATAAACGGGTATTCATTGGACAAATATATTATACTAGAACTGACGTATCCTGAGAAATCAGTACCCAGAAGAACCACCTCTGGCCGTAATAACGGCCTTGATACGCCTGGACATTGTCAAACAGATCTTGGATGGCTTGTACAGGTACAGCTGCCCATGCAGCTTCAACACGATACCACAGTTCATCAAGAGTAGTGACTGACCTATTATGACGAGCCAGTTGCTCGGCCACCATTGACCAGACGTTTTCAATTGGTGACAGATCTGGAGAATGTGCTGGCCAGGGCAGCAGTCGAACATTTTATGTATCCAGAAAGGCCCGTACAGGACCTGCAACATGCGTTTGTGGTGAAATGTAGGGTTTCGCAGGAATCGAATGAAGGGTAGAGCCACGGGCCGTAACACACCTGAAATGTAACGTCCACTGCTCAAAGTGTCGTCAATGCGAACAAGAGGTGACCGAGACATGTAACCAATGGCACCCCATACCATCACGCTGGGTAATACGCCAGTATGGCGATGATGAATACACGCTTACAACGTGCGTTCACCGCGATGTCGCCAAACACGGATACGACCATCATGATGCTGTAAACAGAACCCGGATTCATCGTTCGTCGTTGAGTACACCATCGCAGGCACTCCTGTCTGTGATGCAGCGTCAAAGGTAACCACAGCCATGGTCTCCATGCTGCTGCAAACGTCGTTGAACTGTTCCTGCAGATGGTTGTTGCCTTGAAAACGTTCCCATCTGTTGACTCAGGGATCGAGCCATGCGGATAAGATGGCTGTCATCTCGACTGCTAGTGATACAAGGTCTTTGGGATCCGGTACGTCGTTCCGTATTAACCTCCTGAACCCACCGATTCCATATTCTGCTAACAGTCATTGGATCTCGACCAACGCTAGCAGCAATGTCGCGATACGATAAACCGCAATCGTGATAGGCAACAATCCGACCTTTATCAAAGTCGGAAACGTGATGGTACGCATTTCTCCTCCTTACACGAGGCATCACAACAACGTTTCACCAGGCAACGTCGGTCAACTGCTGTTTGCGTATGAGAAATTGGTTGGAAACTTTCCTCATGTCAGCACGTTGTAGGTGTCGCCACCGGCGCCAACCTTGTGTGAATACACTGATAAGCTAATCATTTGTATATCACAGCATCTTCATCCTGTCGGTTAAATTTCGCGTCTTTAGCACGTCACCTTCGCGGTGTAGCAATTTTAATGGCCAGTAGTGTACATAACAGTTGTACGAGTGCAGATCGTAGACGCTTGGTTAACGTCATATGTAAGTTTGGGTCTGGTCGTGAGTTGTGGACGGATAGCCAAATTGTAGGGCGACCGCTCACGATAGCCGTGAAACCCTATCAGGCACATAGTTTCATTGTCCATTATAATTATCCAGGCTGTTATGCCGTGGTCGGTTGATGAATTCTGTGTCGATTCCCAACGTTTCGTCTCCGACTGCGGGAGACATCTTCAAGGGGGTCCGTAGCTCAATGGAAGGTCCAACACACCTACTGGCTCGCTACTGACAGTCAGTAGCGAGTTAATGGGTGTGTTGGACCTTCCATTGAGCTACGGACCCCCTTGAAGATGTCTCCCGCAGTCGGAGACGAAACGTTGGGAATCGACACAGAATTCATCAACCGACCACGGCATAACAGTCTGGATAATTATAATGGACATGATATTTCCGGCCGTGAAAGTCTACATTTTAGTAACATAGTTTCATTGTCGTCATTTCATTCTGCAGCTGATGGTTGCCCATATTCATAGTTGCGAATACACTGAACACTCATTCGAGGCGATCGACGGATCACACTCAGACACCTCACTGCTCAACTGGACGTCTCCGTCGGTAGTGCTGAAACAGTTGTCCACCAGTTGGGATACTTAAAGGTGTGTGCCCGCTGGGTACCTCGCCACCTAACAGGAGAACATAGAGAGCAACGAAGGACCATCTGTTCGTAATTGCCAGCGCGTTGCCAGACTCATTGTGACAACTTTTTGCCGAAATTCGTCACAGGCGATGAAACATGGGTTCATCACTTCGAACCGGAAACGAAACGGCAATCCATGGCGTGGCGCCACACCACCTTTTCTCTGAGGAAAAAGCTCCAAGCTGCACCCACTGCCGTTAAAGTCACGGCCACGGTCTTCTGGCACTATTAAGGGGTTATTCTGTTTCATGTCCTCCTTCACAGTGCAACGATCAACTCGCAAGTGTACTATGCTACCCTTAGGACTTCAGCATGTTCATTGCCACAAAAATACAAACGAAGTTTTGCTTCTCCATGAAACATAGGGTTACAAGTCTGCGCACCCGAGAGGAATCCCAAGACTTCATTGGACTGTTCTTCCTTATCCACCCTAACAGCCCGTATCTCGCACCTTCTGAATTCGAATGAAGGCTGCATTACGGGGGTAGCAGTACGTGGATGATGGGGAGGTTGTTGATGCACCAAGACGTTGGTGCCGACGTCGACCAGTCGAATGGTACCTTGCGAGCATACAGGCCCTCCTCAGCTGGCGTGAGGCGGTCGCATTGAACGGAGATAATGTTCAAAAATAGGGTTTTGTACTCAATAGAGTGGGGAATAATATGGTGTATTGGAATCATGAATAAAACTCAAGTTTTTTCAGAAAAAAATGTGTTGCGTTATTTGTTGAGTGTCCTCGTATAATCAGATGTATTTCCTATGTTACACACGCACAGTAAGTAAAATTCCGTTATTTGCCATCCTTCCTCCTACTGCAATTTAAGTAGCCAAAGCTGTGCTAACTACATGAAGAGATAGGGCGATAGGACTTGAGTTAATACACCAGGTGGTGTCTTCAGTGATACTAGAACTGTAGAGGGCAAAAACAGGATGGACAGACAAGAGACTGGAACATACACAGCAAATATATGTGAATGTTTGGTGTAGATGCTGCTCTGAGGTGATCACCATAGAATACGGAATCCTGGAGAGTCACATTAAACCAGTGAGAAGACTAACGCCTCAAAAGATACGTTCATGAAGTGTAGATCACGGTTACGCCAAGGTGATTTGTGAAAGTTGTTTTTTGTGTAATAATTATGTATAGTTATCAGGTTTGCGGGAGTGCCTTTCCCCACTGATACTTGTAATGTGAAAAGCAAACGCTCGATAGCCACATCCCACCTATACACGAAATTAATGAAACAGCACAAATTGACGAGGCAGTAGAAACCCTCACTATCGCCGTCCAGGACGCAATGGCAGGCACCATACCTGATCGCACCTCACGACAACGCAGTGCGTCCCTGCCCCAGGAAATCCTGGACATAATCTCAATAAGGAATCGCCTCAGGAGACAATGGCAGCGCACCAGGCGTCCGTACTTCAAACGGCACATTAACAGGCTACAGGGCATCATACACGATAAAATACAAACACATAGAACACAACAGTGGAACCAAAAACTCGAAGGGCTGGACACCGCACGACCTGGTGTGTGGCAACTAGCCCGACACTTCACCAGGGAGAAAATATACACCCCAGCGCTTCAAGGGCCTGACGGACCTGCATCCTCAGCGGAAGAGAAAGCAGAACTAATGGCCCAAACACTCGCAGCGTCATTCACACCGAACCTGGTACCATCAGATCCAGTGTTCACACTTGCTACTGACCAGGAGGTTACACGCATTCTAGCCCAACCATCGCGCGACGACATTCGACATGCTAGCACAGCCGAAGTCTCCTGGGCTATAATGCATTCCGCTGCTAGGAAAGCCCCTGGTCATGATGGCATTCAAAACCGTGTCCTCCAGGAGTTCACGGACAAAGCAACTGAGTACCTAACACACTTAACGAATGCCATACTAAAACACCAACACTTCCCCGCCTTTTGGAAGACGGCCAAGGTCCTGATGTTCAGGAAGCCGGGGAAAGACCACAGCCTCCCACAAAATTACCAACCCATCAGCCTTCTGAGCTCGCTCAGTAAGATTGTTGAGACGGTGATTCTCAAACGCATCACTAGGCACTGCATAACAAATGACATCCTGAGACCGGAGCAATTCGGCTTCAGGAATCGCCACTCCACAACACAACAACTCCTTCGGGTCGTTGAACATATAACATATGGCTTCAACATAAACAAAGCTACTGGGGCGGTGTTCCTGGACATCGAAAAGGCTTTCGACCGTCTATGGCACAACGGCCTCATCCGCAAACTCAGCGACGCGGGATTCCCCGACGGGCTGCTGCGTCTAATACATTCATACCTCACAGACAGGAGTTTCATCACCGACGTGCAGGCAAAACAATCAACACGACACGGTATACACGCGGGAGTACACCAGGGAAGCATCCTATGGCCCCTACTGTTTAACCTCTACATTAACGATCTCCCAACCACATACAACATAATGATGGCAATATATGCGGATGACACAGCCATCCTTGCACAAGATTGGAAACATCAAACATTACGTCACGCCTACAGACTGCACTCAGAGTGGCCGAGCCTTGGTTGGAAAAATGGCGTGTTAGAGTAAACGTCGACAAGTGCGAAGCCGTTCTGTTCACTAGAAAACCGAAGCAAATGCGCAAACACCGCTACTGCAGACCAATAACTCTACATGCACGTCCAATACGTTTTCGCGAGAAAGTCAAATACCTCGGTGTTTGGCTGGACCGGAAATTACTCTGGGGGGACCACATACAACGCCGGCCGCGGTGGCCGTGCGGTTCTGGCGCTGCAGTCCGGAACCGCGGGACTGCTACGGTCGCAGGTTTGAATCCTGCCTCGGGCATGGGTGTGTGTGATGTCCTTAGGTTAGTTAGGTTTCAGTAGTTCTAAGTTCTAGGGGACTTATGACCTAAGATGTTGAGTCCCACAGTGCTCAGAGCCATTTGAACCATTTGAACCACATACAACACATGACCAACCGAGCTAGCGCGAGGCTCAAACAGCTCTATCCTATGCTCAACAGGCGTAGCACACTGAACAGAACGGTGTCGAGGTCCATGTACATGACCTGATGACGTACGCAGCCCCTGTCTGGGGATACGCTGCGCCTACACGCCTGCGCCGTCTGCAGCTCATACGAAACAAAGTACTCAAAATCATAAGCAATGCTCCACGATACACACGCATCGCGGACCTTCACCGGGAATACCGACTTGAGACTCTCACGGAGGTAATCCACAAACTCACCACAAGACTATACAGAAACTCCAGACATTCGCAGAACCCGTTAATTCTGAATCTGGGGAACTACGACCACAACCATAGATGGAAACATAAAAGACCAAAAGACATACTTGTAAGGACACAACATCTATGGCCAAGTATACGCACAGGCGAGCCCCTGTTAATCAGACGCCATTACTGGATATCCAGCTGAAATACACTGCCGAATAACTGGCACCACACAGGGAAGCCGTACCGTACACTGCATGCAAACAAGCTCCACACATCCCTCACACAGTGAGATGATCGATGGCCGATCTCCCACTACTGTATAACGATCTTGATTGTTCCAGGAATCTAGCAGCTGCAGCAACTGGGACACATTGCCATCGCTTGTCACGGTAATGATGCATGATACCTATACTAACAAATCCAACCTTGCATGAGCTATCGCAGCTAGTAAGCCACTACTGCTCTTACTACCCATCCCACTGTCGCAGAGGTTCTTTTCCCACGGCACGAGCCATGGCACTTTTTTCCCTCTGCTCTTCAAATCGCTACCCTCACTCGCGTTTCGTCCACTATCTATCACCTGATGGACCGTGTTAATGCGTAGCCTTACTCAGACGCACGGACAACATCACAGCCCAGCATCCTGTGATCCACTTACTAGATAACTAACATGTTTACGGAGGTGACAGTAGAACTTTTGGTTTGGTCACCACGTTGGTGCGGGCGTGGAGGGGCCCCATCTCTCTCTCCAAACGTTTTCTCCTGTGTGAGAGAGAAAGGAAGTGCCCGTAACACCTTCGTAAACCTTTGCGTTTGCATTACGATCTCCAAGCCTTTTAAGTGAGAAGGGTCACACTGTAAAATTCTGATCTGCAAAATTAACTACAGGCTGCCTCAAAGTCGGCAAATGTTATTTAACAAGCAGTCCCTAAACCCACCGGCTTCCATAAGAACGTAATTCTAATACAAGACCAAAAAAGAAGTCAAATCTCGGTCATTAATTCTACGTTGGCCTTTATGTACATAACTAATACTTTACCTAGAATTTTTAGGATGACACGAGATCTATGAGTTACATTGGTGAAGGATGGAAGGAAGATGAGGGTTCAATGAAGACGACAAAATTACTAGATACGAAGCACAAACTCGGATTTGGAAGTAGGGTAAGAAAATCAGTAATGTCATTTTGAAAGCAATTATCTCTAAGTTTGCATTAAGTGCTTTAGGGAAATCTCGAAAAGCTTGTATCCAGATGGCAGGCCGGAGATTTGAGCCATCATCTTTATGAATGCCTTACATCTTTGTCAAATCGCAAGGTGGGTTATCTGACATGGAAGTTAACGTGAGACATGCGTCAGAAAGGTTTATGTCTCAGTGGGTTGCCAATATCTCAGGACGACGTTTTCTAACTCTCAGGCATCGAAATAACTTCTGGGGTACGAACGGACAGTCACATTTGTTTCCACCTTAGCCACTGAAAGTTTACTTCCATTATTTTACATAAAAGCTCATTTTTCCATCTAATAAGTGAGTTGATAAGAAATTCATTGTCATTATCTATTATGATTGTTGAGTTGTCATTTTTATTGGTCATAATGATGATACTTAATGTTCTGAAATTTCTTAATTGAATTAAAAGCTCAATTATCTTAATTACTTTTTACAACTGTCGTTTATCAATGACATTATCATAGCATTATAAGGCTCTTACAGGTCATTATTTTCATATGTACATTTTTACCTCATTGACATGTTTTACAAGTTAGTGTTGTTTAGCCTTTGTTTTCCTTATGCTGTACTCACGGAATATTGTTTGTTGACAGTATCTATATGGTGCCAACATTGAATTTAGTCTTGTTAACTGGTGTTGCTGCTGACTTCTCCAACGATTGTGTTTTAGATCTTTCTATGTTTTCACTCTTTCATGTCAAATTCTGTGGTCATCTGCGGTTACATATGCTTAAGATGGCAGTCGTGTGTTAACTGTAAGCAGTGCATGTGCAAAATTCTTAATCTCTTCAAGATATTGTCAAAATCTGGTTATGTTGCATATAGTGTGTGTATGTTGCACATAGTTTTTTTTTCTATATTTGTTGAGTCGACCAGTTGATAATGGTTGAAATAACCAAAAGCAGTCAAGAGCAAATGTAATATTCACCATAGAGTAAATATCTCTGGAGTGAGCATTGCGTTCTGGACATGCTGTCAATATTAAACCAGGATTGTCACGTGTTTTCGAGACTTCGCTGCGCGTGTGTGCTTTCCTCAGAGTTTGAAATTTTTAATATCAAGAGTTTTTGTTGTGTTTTCACCGTTTGTTGATAGTGTAATAGCGATGGTGAATTACTGTTGTTGCTACGGATGCAAAGAAAAATATGTGGAAGGAGGGACAGTAACTTTTCATGGGTACTATGTTTAAAAATTTCGAGACGCATTATAATTAAGGCTTGATTCTGTAGGACTATTTTTCTACGATTTTGTGACTATATAATAGATATTACGGCTCGTACAAAAGCTTACAAACAATCGCTTCCTCTCGTAAATTTGCTAGTGGAACAGGAAAGGGAATGGTTAGTTGTATCAGCAAATACTATCCTCCATGCATTTACCAGTGACTTGTCGATTATGTATATAGATTTGAAAGACGGGAGACAGATAAATTCAGTAGAGTGGGAGTCTGTAACTGTCTTCGTATAATATGTGTGTCCAAACCTTTTTGTTTACTATAAAGTTACAGTAGGAGACCATGTTATGTGTGTCTAGGACATGGAGAATGATTATGTGTGATTTATATTTTAGTTTCCCGAAGGATGAACAACTAGTAAAGATGTGGCTCCAGAAAATAAAGAGGAGTAATTTTGTCCCCACAAGTATGTTCAAAACACTTTGAAGAGGAATGTTTAGAAAGAGAAAAATTTGGACGTGTGTGGCTGAAGGTAGATGCTATACCAACTATTTTTAATTTTCCACAGCACTTACTACCAATTTCTGCATTCAGCTTAAATACATTTTCTGCACAAATCAAATAAAAAACACAATCAAAGTACACATTCGTCTTCTTTGGTGTATTTTGCCTTCAATTTATTTTCTTCACCATTTGATGAAGATGCGTAAAATATTAGTAATCATGTCCCCAAACTCTTTCATTTGTGTCACTTTCCACTTCCCTTAATGGTGTTATACGGGTTGACTGTTACATGACCACCTATATTTGCTTTACAGTACGTTTATTCTCCGATCGCCTTTCCCCCCCCCCCTCCCCCCTTCTTACTCAGTCTACTATTTATTTAATAAACTGGGAGTAAGTATGTAAAATGCGTTAAATAAACACTTCAAAGTGTCACCAGTAAAAAAATTGTGCTTTAGGTCGCAAAAACGAGAAAATAAATACGCAGAAATAGCAGAAAAAAATGACGAATTAGCAGGGTACAATCGCTAATGTAAGGAAAATTCGGTGTTTTTCGGACACTTGCAAAAGTACTAGCGTACTGTCAAGTCGTTTTGCAAGACTCACTGCAAAAATGTACGTCAGGCTCTGTAATACTATAAAGTGCAGTATCATTCCGAAAACTACCAAAAATCGAGTGCATCTGAACTGTGACACCTATCGCAAAGAAGCAGAATGCAATATGACTTGCCCTTAAAATTTACGTAGCTGGTTTATTCCCGGTATCAAATAGATACTGTTAAAATGTCTGCGCAATATATATAAATAATCCACGACACGTACGAAAAGAATCCGTCTGAACTAGGGATGTAGTGACATTCTAAATATACAGGGCGCTATACGGACAAACACACAACGTCCCGAGAACACTTGACCAGGCCGGCAATGTATGTTGACAACACAAAATCTGTTCTGCGCATATGAATGCTCACTCTAGAGATATTTGCTCTATGATATTCACAGCAGACAGCAAATAAAAATGCTTTTGTTAAGTAGCAAATACTGACACGGGAAGAAGTATACGAGAGAAAAGGGAAAAAGAGGGAGCGCTAAATGCTAAATAGCTTATGTAGAAAAATATTCTCGAACAGGCCCTGGTGGGTTGGTAAGTATCTGAGATTGCTTAGCGATTGTCTTCAGCACTACCAAAAAGCCTAATGCCGCATTTGCTTCATTGATATCTTCAGTTTTTCTGAAACCAAACTGTAGTTCGCTTGCTATTATTGAATTTGCAAATATGTACTCTCAAACTGGTAGTGCCGTAGTTTTAATGTTTATATTTTATGTCTTTCTTCAGAATAAGGTAGTAACTTTTTCCAGGAAATATCTATTTCTATATTTTTTTCATTTACTACATCATATAATAAATACAGTAACTCGGAAAGCATATCACCGAGCTCTCATCGCTTCTGCGATTTATGTGCGTGTAATATGCAGCCAGTAACTTACTTGAATTTTGTTACGATTTATTTCCTGTACCAGCTTTCAAGCCACTACTGGCTGATCATCATATGTGGTGTCGCAGGAACATTATTTTCTGGACCATACGAGTATGTAATTAGACACAATGGTCGTGGTGACTGTACTGGGGAGTCGTGCCTGGATGGCGCAGTCAGCAGTTATTATTTTGTTTCTGTTTTACAGTGAAGTTATCTTTTATAGTTCAAGAGGCTTACTCTTTTTATTCCCTGCTCCCATTGACAGTAAGCTCGCATATGTTTGACGATATGAGGATGGTGCAAAACTTTTACTGAACATTTTATTTCTTTCCCTCCTTTTCTAATGCCGCTATACCTTCTTTCCCCTTCATGCTCATTGATTTGGCTTTTGGTTTCTTCAGCTAGTGAGTTATAGTTTTGATGTCCATGACGTTTTGTAAATTCTTTAGTAAATCGAAATCCTCTCTGAGTCGTCGGCTGCAAAACGATTCCGAGTACTTTCAGCATTTCAGTTCAACTTATGAATGTGTTTCCGGTGAGTGAACAGACCAATTCTGGCATAAAAACATGGGCCCACGTACATCGCACTGAATGGTTGGAGGTCTGCGGGTTTGTAATTGACGGAGCTTCCTTGCTTGTCATTTGGCCTTTTCGTGACTGCTGCGTTCGCCTTCGGAAGAAAGCAGTGGATGTAGTGTTCCTCCACAGTAAGCTGTCCACAGCACATTCTTTCCATGTTTGTTTGTTTATGCCAGTTGCCTTCATGATGTGTTTTATTTGGTGTTTGAAGCACTTGAGACGGGCTCCATGAGGTCTAATTCCAGAGCACAGTTCACCATTAAGGATTTGGCGGGGAAGCCTTGTATCAATCGTGCGATGAACAAGGCCTAACCATCTCAGTTGAGCGATAATGGTTGCCTCAGTGCCTCTTAAATGAGCTTCCTCGAGAACTGCAGCGTGAGTCACATGGTCCTCCCACTTAATGTCCGAGACGTATCTGACTTTTTCATGGTGGCAGCGTTCAAGTTTCTTGATATCAGGGCGATAGAGGGTCCAATTTCACAGTCACACAGGAGCGTAGAAATGACAACAGCTCTGTATACGATGAATCTGGTGTGCATCTTTATTCATGAAAACTCTGTGTGTTAACCGTCCAAATGCTGCATGGGCAGCCCAAATTCTTTTACCATTATCTTGTTTGCAGGTACGCCGTTAAGACAAGATGCTTCTGAGATACGAAATGTGCTCAACCTGATCCATTCCTCTGTCTAGAAGAGAGATATTGAACTCAGGGAGAGTTAAACCTTGGGCAGGTTGTGCGAGTACTTTCGTTTTTCCCGCGTTGATGGTAAGACCAAAGCGATCTCAGGCAGTTTTAAAACAGTTCACTGACAGCTGGAACTCTGCCAGTGTTAGAGCAGGACATGCAGTGTCATTGGATTTCTATAGGTCTGTCACCCAGCCAACCTGGGTAAGTCTTCTTGAAAGAAGTCTTGCCAAATTGGAGAGAGCTCCATGAAAACGAAATTTAATCTCCATGCCTTGGTCGTTTGCAGATGATTCATACAGCATGGCAACCATTTACAGAGCAAAGAGATTTGGAGCCGGCACACAGCCTTGTTTCAAACCCTGAATGACCGGGAAGAAACTTAATGCAGCATTACCATGAAGAACCTGCCCAGAGATGCTATCATGTAGAGCTTGAACCAGACCCACATAGTGCTCAGGACATCTTCAGTGTTGCTGATGAGGACCGAATTGGGCACATATCTCTTTTATGCCTGTATAGAAATTCTGCAGGTCACAGGCATCAGATAATCTTTTCAGTTCTTCAACTTCTTGTTGCCGCCAGCTGTTCTCAGTTTCCCTAATTTGTGCCTGACATTCCCCCTTAAGTTAAATGAAAAGTGATTCCTTCACACGGGAAGACATATTTTGAAGAAAGGACATGTGGGATTCTCGTTTGGAATTGATCAGGCACATAATGTCTTCATTATTTTCATCTAACCAGGATTGTCGTTTTTTCTTCAGAAAACCAATTGACTCAGTAATGACCTTCCGAAGTGTGACCCATTTCTGATATGCACCATTAGTACTGACTGGATGGCTAGCCAGTTTGTTTAATTTTTCAAGTTTAGAAGTGTCGAATTTCCTGTCGATTTGTGGACAAATCTTTTTGGTTTGTGACAGATTGGTGTCCTAAATCAACAGCAAAAGGAGCTTATGATCCGTCCAGCAGTCATCGGCACTGCTTGCGGTCCCGATGACAAGCATATCCATTTTTATCACAATGCCTGGTGATGATATAGAGAAGCATGTGCAAGTGCTTTGAGTGAGAATGCATCCAAATGGTCTTGTAGCGATAAGGCAAGTGGACCGGGGTGTTGGTAATACGGAGTTCATGTTCAGCACAGAAAGCAAGGAGCAGTAGAGCATTAGCGATGTTGCCAAATCATTGTTTTCTCATGACACTGCTCCACAGCTGATGATCTTTATCAACTCTGGCACTGAAATCGCCAAGTAATAAGAGCTTGTCTCGAGGTGGTAGTTTCGTGATGGTTCTGCTCAGCAAGTTGTAGAACTGATCTTTAACGTTTACATTAGCATCTAAGGTGGGAGGATATGCAGAAGTGAGAGCCATAAATCTGTCCCCAGACAGCGTGATTCGGAGGGACAGAATTCTTTCACTGACAGCAGTTCAAGTTAGCTGATAATCATTCATCAATGTGGTCTTCACAGTGAACCCATATCATGAGCGCCATGTTCTCTCTCATTCTTTCTCTCCCAGGAGATCGTGTAACGTGAAATAAACTCTGTAATTTTACCTTCGCTGTACAGTCTGGTTTCACTTAAGGAAGCAATATCAATGTTCATTCAACTAAGCTCCCACGTGATAAGCGCTTTTCTTCTCTTGGGCCTCTTATTGTCTTTCGAATTAAGTAAGGTTCGAACATCCTAGGTTCCTATCATTGAAGATGGTAATCTTCATTTTTCAACTGCATGAAGGGTGACCTGCTGGGTGCTGCCTCCCTGCCAGCCAATATTTAGCCCACATTTTCTATGGCCTTCCCCATTCATGGTGGGCAGCGGTGATCCTAAAGAGGCCTGTCCAAACACAGGTACAGAAACGAAGTCCTGAGTAGTCATGGAGTCTCAGGAAGACGACCATGACAAACCTTCTGCCAATGTGCAGGTCTGAACTACAGGCTTCCTGCCTCCACTGTCCTTAACCCATCAATCGAGAAAACAGGAAGAAGTTGTGTGGAACTATGAAAAAATAAGCAAAATATACAAACTGAGTGGACCATGTGCAAGATAAGCAACATCAAGGATAATGTGAGCTCAGGAGCGCAGTGGTCCCGTGGTTAACGTGAGCAGCTGCCGAATGAGAGGTGCTTGGTTCAAGTCTTTCCTCGAATGAAAAGATTATTTTCTTTATTTTCGCAAAGTTATGATCTGTCCGTTCGTTCATTGACGTCTCTGTTCATTGTAATAAGTTTAGTGTCTGTGTTTTGCGACCGCACCGCAAAACCGTGCGATAAGTAGACGAAAGGACGTGCCTCTCCAATGGGAACCGAAAACATTTGATCGCAACCGATTCCTCCACAGGAAAACACGTCTGATACATTCTATACGACACAGGAAAAAGTGCCACAAGCAGGATTTTGTTTAAGGTGGATCTCAGCTTGCAAGGAAGTGATCCATACACTATGACGTCTAGGCTCTACTCTGCAGCTCAGATGAAATGATACCTACAAGTTCTAGTACTGCAGCTGCAACAGACTGCCACAGACTTGGAATGCCACTGGGTCGCCCCTTCGCAGCCATTCCATGTGCCATGATCTCATCTGACTCTACAACCATTGAGGACTGCAAAAAGAAAGTCCTCCTCTGTCCATTTTTCTGCTGGGCCAAAAGTACAGGTTTGCTTCATCTGTCAGTTCCTCCGTTACGATGATCTCCATCTCTACCTTCGCTGTCGTCTACACCTTAGCCTGGCAAGGGGACCTCATGATGTACTATCACTCTGGCCAGGCGAACCAAAACTTTTTGACAAGGTGTTACTCCTTCCCCTCCTCCTTTCTCAACTGGGCTTGGGACCAGTTATGGCAGAGTTATAGTCTCTGATTATATCATCTGCTATACAGTCTCTGAGTATATCAGATGCAGATACAGAATATCCCATTTATTGTGATGATCCGAGACAACTTTTTAGACAACAGCGAAATAACACATGTTATCAAGCAAATACTGTTTACCTAACAGAAGGACATTAATCAGCATGGTTATCTTGTCTGTAACTCTGTTCATTACAGTGGTATAAACATCAGTACATCTTTTTTAAATAACACCCTGTATCATTTTGGAATCCATTTTCTCTCCTCTACAAGTACTCAAAAACATATCGCAGTATACTGTTCGTATGATTATTACAAATGTAATGCATAATTGACTTTAATTTCTGATACTACCATACAGTTACGATACCTGGTGTAACATAACATGTCAACTTCATGGAGTTGACAGTAAATGAATTGAAACACAACGAAAATTCACATTGGTCAGTCAAATAACAGTCTTCAGTTGAAGGCGAGCAGAGGTTGGAATAATGTCTGTGATGCATTTTGTTTGTGTTTCCATGTTTTTTTACTGTCATCTCGAACAAGTGGGCAAATCATGAGACTCAATAAACAGCTTCACTTCTTCACTATTTGCAGCACGTTTAGTGCAATAAAAATATAATGTGGATCCTTGTTTGTTGCCTAAAAGCTTCATCAGTTCAAAATAAAATCGCACCTCTCACTCATTGTTATTTGTTCTTCTAAATTAGAAACACGTTTCTTTTTCAACATCAGGTACTACAAGCATGCCAACTTTCAGTTTCACTACCGACAGATGAAGAGATTTCCCTCAGAGATTCATCAAACATTTTCCATCTTTGGAAAACCTTACACAGACATAGCATTGAGTAACTACTGTATGAACTAAATATCTCCAAAGTTTACAAAAAAAAAAAAATAGAATATTAATTGTAAAAATCTTAGATTTTAAAGTTATTTATCATTTTATAAACAAGAATAATTCACATTCATTACATAGAATTAAAGTGATTGGCTTTTGAGATTATTAAAATTGCTAAATTATACTTGGTTAAATATTGAGTGTTAGCTGCAAAAAAAAGTTGATAGCTTTGCTATTTTAATCCTATTAGACTTAGGTATGTCAGAAACTATGAACATATATAAACTAGACTTATTAAAAATTATTTCATTGTCTTTTGTTGTTGTTAAGATAGTTAGGTAAAGCTTTGAACCATTAAGCTAGTCTGTATTATTTGCATATTTATGAAGCAGAAAACAAATCAGAAATGTGATGTTCCTACAGTTCTGTAACGAAATAGTCACAAACACACACACTTACTTAATGTATGCTCAACAGAAATGAGTTTTAGACAGGCCAGTGCTTTAATATCAAACAGTAGGTTACCATTCATCAACAACCTGATCACAATTTGTGTAATGTGCATGCATTCCGCTTGCAGCCAAAAGTCATACAAAGAGGATGATCCATTGAATATGTGATTGATGAATTTAGAATTGAAAAGAATATTAATTCAGATACGTCATTAAGTCACATAAATTAGAATATAGTTTAAGAACAAAATCTGTATATAATACTGCAAACAGGAAGCTGCTCACTATTATTTACTTCGCAGAACATCTCACTAATACACCAGAACACCTTGTATTGCGCTCAGAACTCATCAGTCTTTCGTCATCCATAACCTTAATTCACAGAAAGAACAAAATGTTTATTATCTATGGCTGGCAATGATAGCATGTGTTTAATGTCATATCTGAGCATAGTTGTGCTGAGACCTGCAGCAACAAGTGTGAAGATGATGGTGCCATAGCAGCACATAGCTATATCATGTAAGGTAAACTAAATGACTTGGACTGAACAAAACAAATCAGAGAATATATATATAAGTCATTAATTAGTGTGTGTGTGTGTGTGTGTGTGTGTGTGTGTGTGTGTGTGTGTGTGTATGTGTGTGAGTGTGCTTAGTCTCTAAGCAGTGCACATGACTCACAAAGCCCGCATCGTAGCTGACACAATATAAGTTTTCTTGAACAGAGAAACAAAATTATAACCACATATTCGCAATACACAACTTTTAGCAAGACAATGAATGATTTATAATGCTGAACAGATGGACGAGTTTGAATCCACGACACTGTGTATTGAAAAGATGTTATTCAATCCTACAAACAGCTTCCATTTCACAAAAAGTGGACAAAATATGAACCTTAGTTTCACAATATAGAAAGGTACTATTGCGAGCACTGTACCTGGAGTGATTGCATGATAACTGTTCAAATATTTACATTGCACAACTGAAATAACCTATATGCCACCTACTAGACACAATGGCAAATAACTGGAAAGATCAATCCATAACCTTCACCACTCTAGAAACTCAAACCAGCTTGCATCAACAGCAGGAAAGCAAAGAGACAAATAGACCAGACTGTACCATGCAAAGTAGTGTAAGGATAAACTTGTGATATAGGAAAAGCAAAAATATTGTGGGTAAAGGAATGAAACTGAAAATTAACAGGCAGCTTCGCTTCTTCAGACCTCAGAATCAAGGGTTTATTAAGCAACAGTAATTATGTGTGTCAAAAATTGTGTAGATTTCTATAACTTTGATACTAATTTACAGTGAAATTAGCTAAAGTAAACACTGTGAAATATAAAGGGTGTTCCAACAAGTATAAAATCTTTTTTTTTTTAGGTAGTGGGATTTCCTCTTATTTATACTAACAGCTGAGAACTGTAGGGTATCATAATCTATTTGTGTTAAATAATCATGAAGTAGTTAATTGACATCATCATGTGTTTTTATGTGATATATGTTACAAATTCAATGAAAGTGATGCAGTGAAGTTTTCAAACAATATTTCATAACTGGGTCAGTTATAGGCATTAAAACTTGTGGTGGTTCGTATGATGGTCAGTATATTGGACATTTATTTCTAACTAGTGGAAATTTTTCTGTAGTTAGTAAGACACTGTTTTTCCCACAATCATAAGAGATGATCTTTCTGCGTGATTTGAACTACATGGCACAACCTGCCACACAGCGAAGGCTACTTTGTTGTGAGAGGCAATTTTAGGATTTCAGATCTGAACCAGCAAAAACAAAACACTTATGGGATCGCTTTGTTTGAAGATGGCAGCCACAGTATGACTGGATTTCTAAACTTGTTTATTTCAGATTTTGAGTCTTTC
The DNA here is from genome assembly GCF_023864345.2 of Schistocerca serialis cubense. Classification (NCBI taxonomy): domain Eukaryota; kingdom Metazoa; phylum Arthropoda; class Insecta; order Orthoptera; family Acrididae; genus Schistocerca; species Schistocerca serialis. The sequence continues at coordinate 625,406,463 of NC_064642.1, read as the reverse complement.
TGCTTTTAAGATTGGTAAAATTTCATGTATATCCAACTTCTTTTGTTGATGCCACATAAAGCCTTCAGTGATTCATATTATGTATCAAATAGTGGGAGGGTGTAAGAGTGCAAGGAATTGAATTTGTGTTTCTTTTTTGTTCGGGTACTGTTGTGTGACAATCAAATCTTTATCTTTGAATATATGATTTCTTGGACTTATGTTGGATTTCAAGGAAATATATATTTTATGATCTTGTTTTAAATCGCTTTGTGTCTGTAAAGCACTTATTGAAACTTTATATGAAACTTTATGTGAAACTTTATATCTTGACATTTATGTTGAGTTTTATGTTTTACAAGTGTCCTTGTAATAAATGTGTTAGATCTCTAAGAACTATGATCCATATTTGATGATTTGGTAAGGAAATAGTAGAAAAATATAAGAAGCCTTTCTAAATGCAGGAGGTGATACAACTTTGTCAATAATTAAAGTAAAGATAATTATGTTATGAAACAACAAAAAACTGAATCATTATGACAAACAATTTAACAAGAAACACAGATTAATAAAAATCTAAACAAATTAATAGAGTCAGATGCATTGGTTTCCCAATATTACAATCGTATTTTAATAAAAGTTCTAAATACAGCTGTAGAGTGTATTATGTACTAACATGAAGTTCAGTATTGTTCCTACTGTTTACAATATTAAATATTACTCATAATACAAAAATAACAGTTCACAGGTTCATCATAATTACAGTTAAATGTCTATAAGGTGCATGAGCAAAATAAATAAATTCTTTTAGAAGTTCCAAAAACTTTGTTCTATCTGGTAGGTTTTCAGAATATCTAAAATATGTAACATTTATGTTCTTTCAGGAGGAATGTAATGCTGGATGCGTATGGAATTACAAACCACTTTCAAATGATAATTAAAAATTATTGAAATAATTTTAAAGTTAGTTTAATCAATACATGTCTAGTTTCATGTGTGTGATCTTGTTAAATCAGTCAACGTGGTGACTGTCAGACTAGTTTACTACTTCATTTGTCCAGTGCCTACATTATGAATGACTAACATTAACTGGTACCAATAGGAAAAAAGAGAAGTAACTAATGAATTCATTACAAGGTACCTTCAATCGTCACAAAAGGCTGAAGCTGGCCTATATCTCAAGTAAATGTAAAACACACATGTTACAAAACAATAAATTGTCATAGGGAGTTTTCTAATATTTGTTTCCAATCATCTGTAATTTGTTATTTACAATCATTTTTTAGAATATGCTAATTATCAAAGCATATATTTTTCCAGACTGTACAGTCTCCATATGTACAAAAAACAACAGGAAAGAATAAGACTGGAAGACCAAAATGTAATGCTCCATTTAAAATGGTGATAAAACAGGGATGCAGTCCTTTGCTCCTGCTGTTCAATCCATATATCGAAAAAACAACGATGGAAATAAAATAAAACTTCAACAGTGGGATTAAAATTCAGAGTATAAAGATATCAGTAATAAGATTCGGTAATGACATGGTTATCTTCTGCGAAATTGAAGAGAAATTACTGGATTTGTTGAACACAATGAACAATGACTGAGTGTAGCCAATAGACTGAGCGTAAAATGGTAAAACACAAAAGTAATGAGAGTAGTGAGAAACTTAACATCAACAGACAACTTTGTAGATAGGACAACCACAGCTATAAGTAATTATCTTGGACATTAATTAACTTCTTTAGTTGTATTTAGTCCTTAATTTTTAGATAACTATCAGTTTTATGGTACTAAGAGCCGCATCTTCAGGTGAACATACTGTATAACTAAAACATTGGAACTAAAAAGTTCCAAGCTTTTTAGCTCTAATGTTTTACTTATACAACATGATCACCTGAAGATGTGGCTCTTAGTGTGATAAAAGCGGTAGTGATATAAAAACAAAGGGCCAAATGCAAATGAAGCTGTTAACTAATACTGTAGGTGGTTAACATCAACGTTTGATGATCACAAAGTAAACACTGTTACGAATTCCACTAACCGGGAAGCAAAATACAACATGATGGACGTAGCAACGAGGACATAAAAGCATACTAGCAACTGCAAACAGGGCATCTCTGGCCAAGAGCAGTCTACTAGTATCAAAAATAGGCCTTAATTTGACGATGAAATTTCTGAGGACGTACATTTGGAGCACATGGTACTGAGTCATGGACACTAGGAGAACCAGACCACAACGGAATCGAAACGTTTGAGATGTGGTGCTACGGTAACTGTTGAAAATTAGGTGGAGTGGTAAGGGAAGGATTGAGGAGGTTCTCCATACAATAGATGAAGAAAGGAACATATAGGAAATACTGGCTAGAAGAAGGGCAGAATGGTAGGACTTGTGTTAAAATCTCAAATATACTAGATGGAGCTATAGAGGATAAAAACTGTAGAGGGAGACAGAAACTGGAATACATCCCACAAATAATTGAAAACGTAGGGGGCAAGTGGTACTCTGAGATGAAGAGGTTAGCACGGTAGGGTAATGAGTGGTGGGCCACATTAAGCAGTTAGATGACTGATGACTCAGAAAAAGAAAACAGTCTTTTGCCACTATGTGTGTAAAATGTTCTGCCTACAATTGTAATTTAAGGAAATGCATATCGAAACTTTAAGCTTTGGAATGATTAACTTGTTTAGGGTTTATTTATACTTAATGAGTTCAGTTGATTCGCTGAGCTGGGTGCCAGACTAATTACAATAAATCAATTAAAACGTACTACATTGTTCGTAGAGTCCATAAAGAGAGCTGGTGAGAATGTGATAAAGGAATACGGGACATCAGGTAGTTAAATATTATTGTTTGTAAGTACAGATATTGAAAAATTACAAAAAAGTACAAAGAACGTAACAAAATCCTTACATTTGAATGACTGACTGAGAAGAACAAATATTCAGTGGCTGCTCAAAGAATAAGTGCCTCCCAGGGCACTTTGCCTGGGGAATTAGACGTACACATCATACAAGATTAGAAGCTCGAATATGCAGGGCAAAATGGAAGTCAAAGACTACTAACTCCTGAACCGGTAACTGGAACACCGATCAGAAGCAGGCATTGGCAGACTGGCGGCTAGAGTGCGACCAACAACTCACCTGTAACAGTGGAGGCAACCCTTTTGTGACTGCACTCCCATATCTCTATCCTGGCGACTGCGACGGTGTCAACTGAGATGCAAGTGGCAGACATTGGCGAGGCTATTGTTCTGGCGTAACCACAAGCGCTAGAACGAAGAAGAAGAACGCAAGGCAGTGACGCGACGTCGGCCAGTAGCGCGCTGACCAGGACGTCACTACGATATGAGCGGCATCTAGGCGAAGTGAATGAAAGCGTCGCTCCTGCCAGCCTCGGCCGGACATTAGTGGACAGTATTAGCAAGGCCTAGTAGAGAGTGCTTTGGTATCAGTTAGTAGTGATCCATATCAATTGCTGGTTTGGACTTTATCTATAGGCAAGAACATTATCGTTTGCCTGACGCCCATGGCTTGCGATTACTCCTTGTAAATCTCCAAGAGGGTCTGCTTTATTGAAATGAAACTACTCATGTTATTTGCTTGAATTGTTGTACAGCATTCCGAGATCGCAGCATCCTCTAGGCACCCTATACGTGACGAGTGGGCAAGAACCTTATATTTGGCGACGAGGACTCAAGCAGAAGGGCCAGTCTACCATCTTGCCTCCTTCAACAGAACAGAACTGTGCGTGTCAAGTGTCCTCCCAGCTCTAAACAGTGTGAAACCTCCTGTAAAATGTTTTTCCTGCACTTTTCCTTCTTAACCATAGCTTACATTTACTGATTCGTCCATTGTACGTTTTCCAGCCGGTGAAGAGTGGCCTCTCGACTTGCAATACATCTCCTTGTTGTCACTACCAGCAGAAACATGACGCGATCCGAATTTTCTTTTTCAGATGCTATGTTCTTCTGGTCACGGGGAAGTTGGTTGAACATACGGCCATGTTCTAATCGATCCATAACAATGGTGTAGCTGTTCTGTCCTGCCACTGTCTTCCTACTAATGGGCGTTTTGTGTAGGAAAGTTCAGGGCTTACGGATTAAGGGCTTTGAGAGGTCTTCCTAGTTACTTGGTGACTATCCTCTAAATGGAACTTTCCTAGAAGACTACTTCGTGTTTTAGCTACATGCCTTCCATTCTCACAAACTACCATGTTGAACCTGAACAGTATACTGTGCCTACACCAGTGACTGAAATACATGAAGGCACTTCATCTCTATACTTACCACCAAGAACACTCAAATCTCTCATAGAAGCTCAGAATTGCTATATTACACTATTAAAGTTCTTTAATTACAGAAACCTGTAAGGGATATTTGTTAAAGTTGAATATAAAGATTAAATACAGTGAAAGGTAATAGCATGACATTTCAGAAAATGGATTTAATTTTCTTCTTTCTTATACATTCATGGTGTAAAAAGACGAATTTTCCGATCTCTAAATGTAACTTAGTTGTTGTTATCCATCTTGTACAGTCAATAAAATCTCTTACATGTTCCTTGACAGCTGTCAGCAAAGTACACAGAGGTCTTCCTCTGTCATCTTTCACCTTTTGCATGTGAGTTGCTTTTCTACAAGATGTAGTCATTTGGTCTGCACAAGACATGGCCATGACATCTCAGTCTGGATGCAGTCAACTTTTCTACAACTTACATTTCTTTTAAAAGTATTGAAAGTGCACTCAAAACCCCTAACGTTGACTCTGCTTGACAATGAGGATACGCCATTCGCACCTGCTAACCGGGTCTCGCCCGATCACAGAAGCTAAACAACGTCGGGCTCGGATAATATTTGGATGGGTGAGTGCCTGGAAATACCGGCTGCCCTTGGATCAGGGACACGCAAGTCGCCGTAGTGACGTCCTATTGGGAGACTTGCACCAGGTGGATGTGCCATAAGGCATTATGTTTGCATCTCGTTTTCTGGTAAATATCATCACGGTCTCTCGATCGCGGGATACAGGTTTCGATTCCCAGCCAAATAGGGAGCTGGGTTTTTGCATTGTTCTAAACATTTCATCTCAACTTCATTGATACGCAAGTCGCTGAAATTGAGCCAAACTGAAAGATTTGCGACAGGCGGCGGACCAACTCCAGCCAGGGTCTCTCGGCCAAAAATGCCATATGATAATTCATTCACTAGATATACGTTTTTATCAAACCTAGTCTCATCTGTTCCCACACTTCACTGTCGTACACCACTGCTAGTGTAAGTGTTGTTTTGTATATTTTATCTTTCTTGTAATGAACGTTTTCCCGCCCAACGGAATCCCTTCAGGAACGCCATTTATTTCCATGAAATGGTTGGGTATTCGATAGGATCTGCACTATGATTCTGTTATTTTTTACCAGAAGCCCTGGCACATGAATTTGCGAGTTTTTTGGTAAATGTATTCAGTATGATTTGACGTCATTATCTAGCAGGAAAAGTCTTATGGAATCAAAGTTGTATATCACTAACCACACTTTAGTCCTATCAATACGCCACCTATCATTTTAAAAGTAGTGCTTTCTTCACTGACCCCTATTCTTGAATTTCAAGTTTGTCTCCTGAAGTAACGTCTTGTCATTAGCGTACAGAAATTCGATGAAGTGCGCTTCCAGGCCTTTGTTGTCGAATATCTGAAAAATGTTGAACTGTATAAACTGACAATTATCCTTACGCAGTCAGACGCCGATTTAGGAAGGGCGGGTGCTTCGTGCAATAAATAGTGAAACCATTGTTACGCTTCCTTACAAAGAAAAATTAAGCTCCCAAAACAGGACGAAGAAATGAAATGAAGCTTCAACGACTGAGCGGGTAGGTGATATTATCTCAGTGATTACAAAAGTTGGAATTACGAAGTACTGGCAGAATGAGCCCACTCATCAGTTTGATGTTGCATCACCTTTGGACAGAATGCATGCACATTCGGTTGGAAAGAGTGCCTTAAATCCGATGCATTATTTTCTGAGGCACGCTTGCCCACGGCTGTTATAATTAGTCCTAGATATCCTGCGTGATGGTACAGGGATGGAGCTGACGTCTGAATTGGTCCCACACATGACTGGTTTGGGGATTTCGCTTGCTACAGAAGTGCTTCGGCAACGTGCAGACAATTCATAGAAACATGTGCCATGTGTGACCCAGCCTTGTTCTACTGAAAAATGGCATCACGATTCTGTCACATCAGAGATAACACATGAGGAATCAGGATATCCGTGACGTACCGTTGCGTCGTCACAATTCACTCAATCACTAACAGCCACGAGCTGAAGTCATACCCGACGGCTTCCCACACAATGACGTCAGGAGTAACCATGTTATGTCTCTCCAAAACATTGGAAGAAAGGGATTCCAGGTTGCCACCATGCTCACTGGCAATAGTCATTCAGAAAAGTGCAAAACCACGATTCATTGCTGAGTACAATGAGACGTCAATCATCAGGAGTCGTCCATCTCCGTAGCTGAGTAGTCAGCGCAGCAGAGTCCATTTGAGGGGCACGGGTTCGATTCTCGGCTGGGTTGGAGATTTCCTACACTCAGGTACTGGGTGTGAAAGGTGGATATACGGTATATAGATGGACTGGACATTTATTTGCAGGTTGTTTCAGAATAAGTGGACATTTCATGTTACGTGAGCAAAGCAGTCGCGTGTGACATCTGTGGAATAGTCGACTTACGCCAGTGACGGTAGTATCTCTGGACTTGTGTATCTTTTGCTCAGTTGTAGAGCAGAGAGTAGTCGAGTGTAGGACATGGAGCAAGCTGGCAAAACTTTTTGCGTAGTGCATATTAGAAGACGATTTTACTGAAGAAATTTGTCAGGAATTATTAATCTAATGGAAGGACTTACAGACGCAGCATTTATGGAACAGAGAGAACTGATTTGCATTATAGATATGTTTTTAAGGTAATAAATTTTCCTGGCGCGTACAGATAATGTCAGCAATTCTTGCAACAGATCCGTCCCTCTCCCCAGCTCAGTATATGTAATTTCACTTTAATTCATTTCATTTTTCATAATGGTAAAAGCATTGCCTTTGCAAAGAAAGTAAAGTTTTTGGTTTTCTGTGAGTGCTATGCTGTTGTGAAATAAGAGTTTAAAATACAGTATTCTCATTATAGTGAACGGATTAGTATTTTCATTTGAAGTAAGAAGTATTTTTAGTAAGAGAAAATCATCTCAATCTTTCATTCAGTAGTTTAGTTTTACTTTAGTGTGTTTTAGCTGGCGCGATTTCTTCACGCTGTGCTGTTGCTGCTGATTATGCTGTAATTTTTCAGGTGGAATTCTTTCCATATTTTGTTGATTCTTTCGATTCTCATCTCACGTTTCCATTGCGCAAATTCTAATTATTTTCTTCGTAATTCAAAGTTTTAATGGTCCAGTTAAGAGTGTGTTTCATAGTGTTGCCACGTAATATCAGTGTTTCAGTTCTTTTTGAAAAATGCTTAGTTTGATTTTGGTAGTGGTTTTTGAGTAACAGTTTTTATTTCCTGCACAGTGAACGCCAGTTAGTTTTGTCTTTATGTAAATCTGTGCACTGAGACAGACTGTTCGCAATAGTAGATGCAGTTCAACCTTTTTATAACTGAGGACAGTACATTCAGTTCCGAGTAAAAAGTAGGCAACCATTTTAATGCTCATGAACCAACGAACAATCGAGTCAGAGCTAATACCTTCAAGTTGTTATGTTGTCTTCGTCATCATATCATCCGCATCGACACGCAAGTCGCCGAAATGACTTGCACCAGGCGACCGCTCTACCTAGCAGGAGGCCTGGCCACACGGCATTTCATTTCATCTAGGTTATCCAGTCACAAAACCACCCCAAACGCAGCCGTTTGAGATTTGTTAACGGCAGCCTACACATGGGACGGTAGTTCCGTAGTCCGAACCCTCCTAGTGTCTGGTCAGAGGTGTGGGACGACACACAATGTTCCAGGGAGTCCCTTACTTGTTCTCGGATGGAAAACGCAGATATGAACGGGTGCGGTGTATTTGCTGCAGAACACGCCACTCCTCACTTGAGGTGGTCATGTGTGGTCGGCCAGGGCTTTGCCGATGAGTGTGCATGCCCGCACGTTCCCATGCGGTCCAACATAGAGCCACTTGTCACATCTGAATTCCCGGAAAATCAGGATACTTCACGATTCTACCAGCCTGCCAAATGGAGACCTATGGTGAGACCCCTTTCAGACTCTGTCAGGTGCTGATAACATTGTATGACACGAGTACTTGGCATCTTTTTGTCCTTTGCAGTGATCAATATCTGACGCTGTTCATGTTCTTTATATACCCTAATACGCCTGGTAACAACGCTGCATACGAACACACAATTGCACTCTCGTGGGAAGTCTACCTGTCGGAGTGAATTGCAACTCTAATGAGTTAAATACATGCCGATGTGATTAGTGTACGAAATTACCTTGACATGCGACCTTTACTCCTGGTTACTTCACATTTTCTTGTCACGTAGCATAGTTTTACTTGTATACGTATCGAAATTTCACAGCTAAGTTTTGGAAATAAATGGGAATTGAAATTAAGAATTTCAAAAACGCCAAGAAATTGATGAAATTGGTGGTCATGTTTAACACAGGATACTTTTCAGTTGCTTGCGTGAGGGTCTGACCGTAACTACTGGCAACGACAAATCTGACACGGTTTGTGAATGTACAGGTAGAAACGGAGAACCACAGGAAGTTGAGACAAAACAGAAAGGGAAAGACATATTCCCATTGAAAATTCACAGAGAGACTAAATTTCCGAACGCAGTCGAAAACGACTGAATCAGACGTCATTGCACTCTCTTACAGGACAGCATGCCCATAGTCTTCAACTGTGAATTCAAAATAGTATGCTAAGTGAAATACTGATACGTAAAGAGTTCACACTACTGTTGTACGCTATGCAAATTATGAGCGGATGGGTGTACAGAATACATTGTAGGCCTCTGTGTGGGGGATGACTTGCCTGTTGACATAATATAAAAAGAAATCGGAGTCGGTATGGAAAACATAGGGGATCCAGCACTAGAGTAGGATTTAAAAGAGCTCTGGAAGATGTGACATCAGATAATGCAGAAGAGATAGATGTAATTCTCTCGGAATTTCTAAACTCATTGAGGGAAGTGGCCACCAAACGAGCATACGACTTGGTGGTAGAATCTACAAGACTACGACGTACCATCAGACTGTCGGAAAAAATATCATCCACATAATACGGAAACAATAGCACAATCATGCATCCAAACTGCTGACAGGAATAACGTACAGAAAAATGGAAAAGAAATTTTGGGTCTGTTGGAAGACAATCAGTATGTTTTCAGGTAAGGTAAAGGCACCAGGGAGTTAATTCTTATCTTGCTCTTGATAATGGAAGCACGACTGAAGAAAATCAGTTTATCGACCAAGAAAAAGTTTTCCACAATGTAAAATGGTGCAAGATGTTCAAAATTCTAAGAACAATAGGCGAAAGCTCTAGGGAAAGACGGTTAGGATACAATATGTACAAGAACCAAGAGGGAACTATAAGATTGAAAGATCAGGAACGAAGTGCTCAGATTAAAAAGGGTGTGAGATTATAGTGCAGCCTTCCACCTATTTTGTTCAATCTACACATCGAAGAAGCAACAGTGGAAATAAAACAGAGGTTCAAGAGTGGGATTAAAATCCAGGGTGGAAGGATATCAGTGATAAGATTCTCTGAGGCCATTGCTATCCTCAGCGAATCCGCAGAAGAATTACAGTATCTGTTGGATGGGATGAATAGTCAAATGAGTACAGGATAGAGACTGAGAGTAAATCGAAGAAAGACGAAAGCAATGAGAAGTGGCAGTAATGAGAGCGGCGAGAAACTTAACATCAGAAATGCAGATCACGAAGTAGATGAAGTTAGAGAAATCTGATACCTAGGCATGAAAGTAACCCACAACGGACGGAGCGAGGAGGACATCAAAAGTAGACTGGAACTAGGAAAAAGAACATTCCTGGCCAAGAGAAGTCTACTAGTATCAAACATAGATCTTAATTTGAGAAAGAAATTTCCGAGAATGAACGTTTGGAGCACAGCATTGTCTGGCACTGAGACATGGACTGTGAGAAAACCGGAGCAGAAGTTAATAAATGCAGCTGAGATGTGGTGCTACTAAAGAAAAAAATTAGGTGGTATGATAAGGTAAAGAATGAGGAAGTTATCGGCAGAACCGGCGAGGAAAAGAATATATGGAAAACACTGACAAGAAGAAGGGACAGGATGATAGGACGTCTGTTAAGACACCAGGGAATAGCTGCTATGGTACTAGAGGAACCTATAGGCAGTAAAAACTTTATGGAAAGTCAGAGAGTGGAGTACATCCAACAAGTAATTGATGCAGAGAGTGCAACTGCTACTCTTGAGCTAAGGAGGTTAGCGCAGCAGAGGAATTTGTGGCGAGCCGCGTTAAAATAGTCGGAAGACTGATGAAGCGGAGAAAAAAAGATGTTGACTAAGACAGGAGAGATCGTTAGTACTGTAGCAACAATGATAACTGAAGAAAATTTCACAAGCCAAGATCACTAAAAAGCATTTCTTTGGATTATCGACAGAGCTATGCTGTCATCATCGGATCTGCAAGATGATAAGAAAGCATTTTATAATCATGATATTACAACTTGTTAAACTTCCTTGTAACATAATCTATGGAACTGTCGCAAACCTATTGCTTTAAAATTTTTACAATGAATTGCCCATCAGCGTTGCAAGTTGCTCCACACTGGATATGCACACCTCACTACCATGTAGGTCACTACACATCGGCATAAAAGTATTACATACAAACATAAATGTTACTATACTGCGCCGATTACAAGTGTTCATGTTCAGCACCAGTTGGCAACTGACAGAGAAGTGATGTAAACACAACAGCCGCCATGTACGTCCACAAAGTGGCACTGTGACGGTTGACTGAGTTATCGTCTTCTATATGGAATGAGACATAAATACATAATTCTATACAACTGGTAATACGCTATTGAGGACTATTCTTATTTACAGTATTATACAATCTATCTCAGAGAAATATAGAAACTTTACGTACAACTACTGTTAAGTACCTTTGATAATCTGTAGGATAAAATGTGTATGACATACGTTAGGGAAGAAGAACTAGGCTTGCAATATGCTAAATGTAGACAATAATTTGCAAAAAAAATTCTTCAGGTTGTATATCGGTATTCTGGTGTAGTATGTATCATGTTAATAATATAATCTGAATCACCATAGATATGTTCCGAATTTTTCATTTTGGTGGCTAGAGGTTATGTTTCCTTTTTTTACTTTTTAAAAACAATGCTGTAACACAATATTATAAACACACCACAGTTAAAAAATATCAATCTGATATAATTTTAACCACCGATTTACGAAATTCATCTACATTGCATACGCTACCCGAAGTGTAGGTACTCAATGAGGATGTAAGTGGAACAACGTTCATCCTGATCTTTCTCAACAAATTGAGCTAAAATGATGTTGACTTGTACTTAGAATTTTTACAGTAAATAATATAAGTCCAAGTAACACATCTATGAAGCTTTGTTGTTGTTTAGTCTATCAATTTGTCTAGCAATTTTCTTTTCATTTGGGGCTTGTGAATTTCTTTTAACGGAACTGTTTTTAAGCGAACTGTTTTTAAGGAAATTTGTGACCTAAATCTTTCTGTAGGCTCAGAACAGCTTATAAATTCTATAAAATATTTTGCAAAATTCTTTACGGTTTTCTTGGTTAAGTGCCACTTGTTCATTTTCCTCCTTGAAGCAGAGATTTTGGCGCTGGTACCCATTCAGCTTCGTCTTAAAAGTTTTATAAAAGAATCGCTATACAATTATCACATATACCATTATCACATACCATACCAGAGGACGTTCCTGTTTACAATTGGGCAGACTACACCCTTTTTCCGGACGTCAGGCAATCTTTCACATTCACAAACTTTCTTTAACAGTTTCGTAATTGTTTGACCCAGTACCGATCCTCCATTCTTTATTAGCTCTCCTGCATATGATCTTCGAAGAAAGCCTTATCGTTTTTTTAGGTTTCTGATTATTGTCTGTTTCTTCTGCATTGTGGGTGTCTACATTGCCGTCTAAGATGTCTAGTACTTCACATGGAAGAGACTCAATGGGATCATCACAGTTTAGTAATTCTGCAAAGTACTCTGCCCATTGCCCTTTTATTTCAGCCTCATTCGTGAGGCTATTCACCGTGTATATTTAATAAATATTCCTTTTTTTTTCTTACACTTCTGTGTTATTTTCTTTTGTTTTCCATACTGTTGCCTTGTCCTGTGCTGGATACAGTCCTCTTTGGCTTCTTCTATTAACTCCTTATAATAGTTCCGTTTCTACTGCCTTAGTATTGTTGCCTTTTCCCTTCTTATTCTGATATACCTTTCTTTTAAATCCTGATCCGTCATGTTTTCTTACAACCTCTTCGTAGCCAACCTTCTCTATTCAATTTTTTTTTCTTTCATTAAAATGCATCTTAACTGACCTCTTTCGTTTGCATAGGACTTCGGATGCTACCCTGTTTACTGTCCCCTTAATTTGAGGCAAGTCGAAGTTGATAACACAGTCTCCAACCTGTTCCTTACATTTACTTAGGTTTTCTGCTAGTGGTGTCTCATATTCTCCTTTAACGTCTGCCTCTTTTAATCTGTTTATATCATAATATGTAGTGATCTTAGGTATTTCACACACTTTCTTAAATTTAATGTTCGTCTTACTTATCAATAGGAAGTGACCAGTGTCACAACCTGCTCATCTAGAGGCTCATGTATTTCTCATGCCACTTGCACACCGCTTCTGAATATATACGTGGTTTGTCTGATTCATGGTGCCATCCACGTCACTTTATGTATATTTTATGTTGAAACTATGCACTCATGATACAGATATTATTGTCAATTGCAAAACTCATCGGGTGGGTGCCACTATCATTGCTCTCTTGATGCAGATTTGCGTAACCGATCGCCGGCTTATAGATGTCTTCTTGACCTAGTTTGGCGCTGAAATCACCCAGTGTTATTTTAACATTCCGGTCTCGCAAAGAATACACATCAGTTCAATGAAAAATTCATCCTTTATGAATCCCTTCTCATTTTCGCATGGTGCGTGAGCATTCTTTGTATAAATAATTCAACATCAATGAAGCTTTAAATTACTGGTGATTATTGGCGATGATGTGGAAAATTCTTTATCTTAAGATACTGCTTAATTTGTTGAAAAATTCATCCTTTATGATTTTCTCCTTATCCTCCTTGTATAAATAATCCAACATCAATGAAGCTTTAAATTATAACCCTCTGCTATTGTTGGCGGTGATGAGAAAAATTCTTTATCTTAAGATACTGCTTCATTCGCTACTCCTGGCAAACTGTGTTTGTAAGGGATGTTTTGCCGAGATGTGTAAAATATTTTTCATTCCTGTGTCAGATAATGTATCTAATATAATGTTATATTTGGTCAAGAACCGTATCGTTGGTAGTCAACTTTCTGGAGTCACTCACTGCGCGTATTCAAAGTGTGATCCAGTGCTTGACAGCGTGCTGTGCCAGTTACTTCATGGCAATTAGTCGCAGAGATACGATGGCAAGACGAAGACAAGGGAGGCTACAATTTTCTCTTCATTACTCAAAATTTTTTCGTATTGTTAGAGAAGAGCTTAATGCCCCGTCGACGATGTCGTTATTAGATTTTCACCTTGCTAGATTTTCTAGGAAAAGCTGGCAGTTTTAGTTCATTATTTGTTATTACTTCTTTTCCATCGAATATTATGTCACCCTTTCAGTACTACATTTCATCTCACAAGACTGCTTAGAGGCGATTTTTTTTTATTTCCTTGAATCCCCTCACTTCTTATTGCTGAGTAAATAAGATCAAAATAGAACTTAGAAGTTGAGCAAATAGGTCGTCGTAAATACGAGGGGCTCAAATGGTTCAAATGGCTCTGAGCACTATGGGACTTAACATCTATGGTCATCAGTCCCCCAGAACTTAGAACTACTTAAACCTAACTAACCTAAGGACATCACACACATCCATGCCCGAGGCAGGATTCGAACCTGTGATCGTAGCGGTCACGCGGTTCCAGACTAAAGCGCCTAGAACCGCACGGCCACACCGGCTGGCTAAATACGAGGGGCGTGCTACGGGTAATGCAACAATTGTTTTCTGAAAGCAAGTTGGTTTTATTCAGGATTCCAGTGCACCATATTATTCCCCATTGTTTTGGGTACAAAACCCTACTTTTCAACGTAATCTCCTTTCGATGCTAAGGCCTTACGCATCTTTCTGGGAGGCCCTGTATCCCCACATGGTGCCACTCTACCACCCGACGTCGGAGTCAATGTCTTGCTGCATCAATAACCACTTCATCTACCACGTACATTCTCTCGTTGAGTGAATCCTCCAAACTGACTGAAGTCGAAAGGGGCAAGCTCCCAGTGTTCACACACCTTCGAGGTACCCCCCACTGGTGGACTAGTGTGTCACCACTACCAACAGACACGTCCAGTTGAACAGCGAGGTGTTTGATGGTGGTCCGTCGATCACCTCGAGAGAGAATGTCCTCACGCTCCAACATTGCATACTATGTGTGGCTGGCCGACACGTGGCACATCGCATTGGTTTGCACGGCTTTGATGCGATGATCACAAATCCTCGCCCATTGACTCACTGTGCTTTTTTTCACTGCCCAGTATCTGTAGACGTTCTATAAGCGCCTACGAATACATCTGATACTTTCTGACAAAAGAGACTCTCAGCTCTCTTCTTGGAACCCACCTACCTTATAGACGCCATTTTGAAGGCTGCATATAGCGCCGCGGCCTATCGGAACTTCGTGAAACTATAGGGGATGAAGCGGGGATATTCCATGATGTCCCACAACGAATTCCGCTTTTTTCCAACGGAAGTTGACCGAGAAAGAACAGGTAAAAATGTGTGCCCTGACCGGAACTCGAACCCGGGATCTCCTCCTTACATGGCAGACGCTCTATCCATCTGAGCCACCGAGGACACAGACGATAGCGCGACTGCAGGGATTTATCTCTGGCACGCCTCCCGCGAAACCCACATTCTCAACGTATTATCCCGCAGTACATTCGTAGTGCCCCCGTTCATTATACTCATTACTCGCGGCGCGTTACCGATTCCCGTAAGAGTTCGGGCACTGTTTGTGCATTCGCACAGAAGAAGAAGATGGTCAAGTGGCCGGTGAGCCTTAACTATATATATACTAAGACGGTATCTGTTCTTTCGGACATGTCCGAAAGAACAGATACCATCTTAGTATACATAAAAAACAGGTGTTGCATTATTTATTGAACGTCCTTCGTATTTCACTGGTTTTGAGGGAAACTTTCGGGAACGTCATGACCACGCGAGGCGGAATCATGAAACAGGGCTGGCGAGTTCTGTGAATAGCGTTTCCAGGGCTGACCTCGAGCCAATCAGCCTATCGCAATGGGGGTCGCGGGCGGAGCCGCAACGCTTCGATCTGCCGGTCGTGCATCGGCCAGAATCGGCGACAGCCCACATGCGCTTCGCCTAGCCTCGCATTTTGCAAGTGCGGCTGACAGATCGGTGTCAAGACCGGCGGGGGCGGTGGTTGACGGACGGCCCCGCGGCTCGCGGGCCTCGGTTCGCCCCCATCGCCGGGGCGAGGCATATCGAGGGGAGGAAGACTTCGAACGAGCACGTTCTCTCCTTCGTAGAATGTTAAACACGAGCAAAATACGTGACGAACATTATCTAGATTTCATCTCGACTGAAAGGTGATAACTAACACTAATAGTATTTAGCTTCAATTCCATTCAATTCGCAGCACCATGTCGTACATACAGACATAGATACATATTCAACAGCCACAGGCCCTGCAGACCACACGTTCTTTCCGCAAACTGCCTTCATTCCTTTCTGTTTTGTGCTCGGTTGCTCCAGGTGTCCTCTATCTCCTATTTACTCTTCTTTCAACTATTAATACTTCTTTCTTTTCTCGTCTATTCGTCCTCCAGGTTTCCAAACGAGACGTGACATCTCCACTTATCACTGTGTTATATGTTCTAATCTTAGTATCCGCTGAAATTGATTTTGAA
This sequence comes from Schistocerca serialis cubense, assembly GCF_023864345.2. Lineage (NCBI taxonomy): Eukaryota > Metazoa > Arthropoda > Insecta > Orthoptera > Acrididae > Schistocerca > Schistocerca serialis. The sequence goes on along the minus strand of NC_064642.1, from coordinate 625,390,298 downwards.
CTGAGCGCCTCCCTGAGGGACTACACACATTTAATTCCCACTGCTGTTCTGTCCTTGACGTCCATTTCTATGCTGTTGTTGCTGGTAAATCAAGGTTCTGTGGTATCATTCAGGGATCGTGGTGTCATGTCAAAGCGGCAACGTGAATCAATACCACAAACATTAGGGGGGCTCGCTGCAATCAGCAACGATGTCAGGGAGGCGCTCCTAAAGACCACGCCTCTTCTCGAGCACTGCAGTGCCCTCGCATTGAGGTTAATATAGTTCTGAGCATGGAAGAGTTCAGTACCAGTTTGAGACCTCATCGGAAAAAGTCAGCATCATACCATAGGACCGACGTGGTTCAAATAAAACTGGTTCAAATAGCTCTGAGCAATCTGGGACTTAACTTCGGAGGTCATCAGTCCCCTAGAACTTAGAACTACTTAAACCTAATGAACCTAAGGACATCACACACATCCTTGCCCGAGCCAGGAGTCGAGCCTGCGACCGTAGCGGTCGCGCGGTTCCAGACTGAAGCGTCTAGAACCGCTCGACCACAGTGGCAGGCTAGGACCGACGTGGTAGTTAAACTTTCCGATGGACTTTTTCATTTAAGTGGTACATTGTCTTGCAAGGAGGAGTTTGTTAATCTATTCAGTAACAGTTGTTAGTTATCGACCAGTCCCGTAGCAAAGATGTGTCAAAGTTAAGTACATGTTTTATTCATTTATGTAATAAATTGAACTAATATTTCATGGGTTCTAATTTAAAGTGTTGCCTCACCGAGCAATTAAAGAAACCACAGCTGTGGCCGAACGAAAGTAATTTCGCCTGGTCACAACAGATCCCCAGTGCTAGAAGTGGTGAACTCTCTTGACGCTCATACCATATGTCTCAACAAATTCTTGCTTCTCTTGTCTTCTTCCTAATTGCACGAACTCCGTTTTGTCTTGATTCATCTTTAGCCCAACCTTCTGTGCTTAGTTGTCCATTTTATGGTACATTTCTTCGAACTTAGTTGTTGATTCGCTGAGCAGTGCTACTTCATCGGCATAAATGAGACAATTGAAATTACCCATCTGTACTTCAGCGCACTCTTGTTGCATACATTCCCTTATTACTTTCTCTAAGATGACACTGAGCAAGACACATGGCAGGACATCCCATTTTCTGAGACCTGCCTCAGTCTCAAACATTTGTGACGTGACTTCCGAAACGCACTGCTGTCCTTGAGTGTCCATACAAGTCTGCACCATTCTCACTAGCTTCTCAGGGATTCTGAAGTCGTGCAGTGCACAGTATCAGGTATTCCTGTAGATAATGTCATATGCACATTGAAAACCAACAAACAGACTATGAATATCTTTATAATATTCCCAGTGTTTTCAAGCAACTTTCTTAGGGTGAAAATGTGATTGTTGATCGTTCGAAAGCCAGCTTGGTATTACTGTATGTTGCCCTCTATGAATGGTTGTAATTTTCAGAGGCTAATGATTACACTATCTCGATATTACACGCAGCAAGATGATGCCTCTGTAGTTACCATATTCCATTTTGTTTCCTGCTTCTATATCGGGTATAATATGGCCAATTTCCGTTACTGTTGCATTCTTTCGTATCAATCAGATTAGCTTATATATCTCTAAGTGCAGGTCTCTCTCTCTCTCTTTGATTAATTCCCATGCAACACCAGGTCAGCCACACCGTCGATCCGCCATTCGCTAGTAAATTGCGTATTGGAATGGTTAGTAAAGACAACATTTTATAGCGGCATGCTGCTTTGGTTGTAATCGCTTGCGAGTACTGGTGAGAAAGGATCTAGGACTAACAACCGTTGTTTTGAGGCAGCTATATCTCGGATACGGTTAAGAAAAGGGCACAAGTCCAGTGGAATTTCCTTATTCAGAATCACCAATACTATCACTCCTCAAAACATGTACATTTCCTCTTGTCTCTCTCTGTGTGTGAGGAAGGATTCTGTTGTCAGGATGTGGCAGTTAGTCGACGTTACGACTGGAGAGGGTGAGTAAAGGAAGTGTATGAAAACGGAGACGTGGTCGAAGAAGAACAGCAGACTGTTTGGATTCGATGTATTGGTGTATGTTATATTAACTGTATTTTCTCGTTAATGTACTGGAAACGAAGATGTTCCAAAAACAGAAGTCGTGGATAATTGATGAACTGTAATAGGACGCGAGTTGACGACGGCGGACGGATGTAGAAGACAATGTAAAGTGTATGTCCTGGCTTACGCGTTATTGTGTAAGCCGATGGATACTGAGTTTTAAATATCTGTAATATTGGCATGATGACTTAACAGGTATAAGGAACGTGAGAGAAACTTATCAGAAATTCAGAATAATTCTTTATCTTTTCCCTTTTCAGTCTCTTGTTTTCTCGATAACTCTTACTTTTGGATGGTACTGCCGTTATTGAAAACCGTAGCACGTGTAAGCTTTAAATAAAATTACGTCTTTTGGTTGTGAAATCAGACGTCAGACTTGTAACGCAGTAAGCATGCACAATATGTGGGTAGTCAAACTGAAATAGCCACAAAAATATGTTTGAGAAGTCTTGCATTTCTGGTGTTTTTTTTTTTTTTTATGACTGCGAAACATGGGCAACCAAAAACATGGGACACGACTCGAACTGATGTCTCTAGATGAAATGCAGTTGTTTAAATGTCTGGGTGAGAGATTGTGCAAAACCGTGAAAACAGTCCAACTTTTACCATGAGATACAGTTGCAGTTATTCGGGGTGGGACCATGCAATAACTTGAGAATTGTTTCCAGATAATAGTGTTGTGGACTAGACGCTTATGGACTTTTTTTAATTTTGAAGTTTGGTACGATTAAGAGTAAATGTTTGCCAGTTCCATTTAGGGAGTGGTAGGGCGTAGCGTAGGGAGGGGGCACTCTTTCTGTGGGCAACTAGAGTTGCATTTTGAAACCACTTTAAGAAAGTAGTTACCTGCTGTGTGTATTGTTGTTTAAATTTAATGTTGTATGCTTCAACGGAAATGTCTGTTTCTCATAGTTTGTTAGAAAGCGGAGAAAAATTGCCTCCTTATTCTGAGACATTTACTTTTTTAAAAAGTGATACAGTGTTTATGTGAAATTATCTGCAAAATCCAGAATGAAATTTTCACTCTGCACTCTGATATGGAATTTCGTGGCAGATTAAAACTGCGTGACGGACTGAGATTCGAACTCGGGACCTCTGCTCTTTGCAGACAAGTGCTCTACCCATTTTTCTTTTTTTTAAATCTCATTTTAGTCGTTGCATTTTTTCCGGGCAGCCGTCCCATGACACCCATTCATCATTGATCCGTTCACTCAGTTTATTTTTTTATTATTTATTTTTAGTTAATTTTTTTATTACAAGGGGCAACTAACTTGCTGAGCTATCATGCCTTCAACTGAGGCACCCTAGCACGACTCACGAACTGTCCCCACAGCTTTACTTCCGCCAGTACCTCTCCCATTCTGGAAACATCTCCTGGGCTGTGAGTAAGCCATGTCTCCACAATTCTCTCTTCCAGGAGTGCTAGTCTTGTAAGGTTCGCAGGAGAACTTCTGTAAGTTGGGAAGGTAGGTGGGTACCAGCGGAAGTAAAATTGTAATGATGGGTCGTGAGTCGTGGTTGGGTATCTCAATCCGTAGAGCACTTGTTTGGCAAAGGTATTGAGTCTCTTGGTCTGACAGACAATTTTAGTCTGCCAGGACATTTCATTTGGAAAATGTGTGTACAGCATCTCTTTAAAATGTAATAAATATAAAACTGAAAGAGTTGAATAGGGTCATGAACGGTGCCGTTTTCAGTCTGCCCAGCGTGCCTCACTGCAAGGACGGTACACGAATGTCTGAAGTAGTGCCGGAGGGAACTGACACCATGAATCTGCAGGGCTGTCCATAATTCCGTAAGAGTACGAGGGTACGGAGATCTCTTCTGAACAGTACGTTGCAAGGCATCCAAGATATGCTCAATACTGTTCATGTTTGGGGAGTTGATGGTCATCGGAAGTGTTTAAACTCAGTAGTTCCTGCAGCCACTTTGTAGCAATTCTGCGCGTGTGGGTTGTCGCATTGTCCTGCTGGAATTGTCCAAGTCGGTCGTAATGGACAATGGACATGAACGGATGCAGGTGATCAGACAGGACGCTCACATGCGTGTCACGTGTCAGAGTCTATTGCTGCGGCAGAAAGGGAAAGACAATACTTTGTGGTGTAGCCACGATTTCTCTCTCTCTCTCTCTCTCTCTCTCTCTGTGTGTGTGTGAGTGTGTGTGTGTGTGTGTGTGTGTGTGTGCCCGCAGCTCATGGTATAGTGGCCAGCATTGCTACCTCTGGATCACGGGGTCCCAGGTTGGATTAACGGCCGCGTTGGGGATTGTCTTTGCCTGGGGACTGGGCTTTTGTATTGTCCTCATCATTCGTGACAGTGGCCAGATTGGACTGTGCAAAAACTGGACTATGAAAACTTTGGGATTTTGTATGGGCGCTGAAAATCGCTCAATTGAGCGCCCCACAAACCAAACATCATCATCATCAAACATCATCTCTCTCTCTCTGTCCCATACCCCTCAGCCCAGCCATTGTCTACCCAGTAGTCACGTGGAAAGGTATATGTTTTCAGGAGTGACAGTATTGGTGATACTGAATAAGGAAGTTCCAATGGACGTATGCCCTTTTCTCAACCGTATCCCAGGTACAGCTGTCTGAAAACAAGGGTTTTAGTCGCATTTCCTTTCTCACCGGTACTCGCAAGCGAACACAACCAAAGCCGGATTGCGCTACGTAGTGTTGTCTTTACTGACCATTATAATACGCAATTCACTAGCGCATGGCGGATCGACGAGACCTGTAAACGTACACGTGGTTTACTTGACGTCTCTCTACAGCAGCGGTTGCACCAGAGTACTACACCGTTATTACTCCATTAGATTATTGTTTGTGGGGTTGACTTAAGAGCAAAGTCTGCAAACGCAGAATGGACACTAAGGAGGAACTTCTCGCTCGTATTTTGCACACGTTTTCTCAAGCAAAAGACCATAAGAATGAGCTCAGATCAACAACACAGCAGCTGTCTTCAAGAGCTGCAAGATGCATTGCAGTTGAAGGTGGTATTTTTGAACATATTCTGTGAGGAAGTGTACACAATTAAATAATAAATTAGATCACAGTATTTTATTTACAACCACCTGTATTTCTCCTGTTTCCCATTGTTTTCATTAGTTTCCTCGGAAACTGTTAAGCACAAGTTCATTGAACGCTCTGTCAGACACTTAATTATGAATAGCAGAGTAATCACGTAGATGTAGATTTGGATGTAGATGTAGACATACGAGTATGTTCATATGGCATTTTTTGTTCAGAATCACTGATACTATCACCCTTCAAAACACGTAGTTTTCCTCCCGATTCACCCTGTACACTCAGTTGCAGCTAACAACGCTTATCATCCGACCTGCTTTTTCCTTCTATCTTCCTATCTCTGATCACAGTCAGCTGCATCTTGCGGTTTTCCAGTGCGTCATTCCAATATACATCTTGTCATCTGTCTTGGGAACTAGATTATTGACTGGAGGAATGCACAACAGAAGTGAATCACATAAATAAATCATTTGTAACGTGAATGTTGCCACACGGAGAAAATGACGAAATGGAAAAAAGCTAGCGTACTTTGCTTAATTTCATTCCATAATGTCATATGACATTATATTTAGGGGTGAGTCTTAAAGGCAATGAGGTTTTCCTAAACAAAAATCTTGTATTACGACTCATTTGTACTGTGAATTCAGCAACGTCTTATATTTCCTCTCAAGACTCGACGCTGTGCTAAGCTCAGTTCTGTCTTTAATTAAAAAACAAATGGAGGCTAATAAATAATCAGCATGTAGCGTATTTAAATAAAAATTCATTTTAATATAATTTGAATCGCTCCACACTACGATTTATCGTACAAGTCATACACAGAACACGAACCTAACTATCTGTGGTTATATCAACTATCTATTGTTATATGTACCTTGAAAAGCTCAAAATGATATTAAAAAGTAAAATCATGCGGATGATCAAAACAGCTATACATTCCACTTGTGATATAACCTACTTGGTTATTCCTGAAAAACTGACAGAGCTATTGGCGATGGACATTACTAAAAAAAATGACTTACACACACGCTAAAGTAAAATATCCATTTTATGGGGTCTAAGCGTTTGAGACCATTCTCTTAATCACATTTATAGCATTGCACAACGCTGGAACATGTTCGAAAAATTAGATCGTTTTTACATTGCAGATTTCTATTATTGACCACAACCTGAATGACGGAGGATAGGTATGATTTCAGAGTGAGAAGATGTGTAAATTACAGTCAGACTAATGCACTGACAATCTAATAAAACAAGAACTCTAATCCGGATGGAGGTTCAAAATGGCTCTGAGCACTATGGGAATTAACTGCTGAGGTCATCGGTCCCCTAGAACTTAGAACTACTTAAACCTAACTAACCTAAGGACGTCACACACATCCATGCCCGAGGCAGGATTCCAACCTGCGACCGTAGCGGTCGCGCGGTTCCAGACTGTAGCGCCTAGAACCACTCGGCCACTCTGGCCGGCCCGGATGGAGGTAAACCTCTAAGCAGAATGTTTGACGTTTCAATAATCATTCACATTGTTGACATGCACAAGACACGATACCATGCCTTGCTTCTGTCCCCATCGTACACCTTTAGGGGCTAACAACGAACAAGCAAGTATTTTTTTTTATTTGCAAACGTGAACATTAAAAATGTTGTGCGTACGAATTTAAAGCTGAAAATCTGACAAACAGGAAGCAGTACCAACAATCAGACAAGCATTGCTTTTGGAGTTCCAGTTTCATTTGCTATCGATACAAATGCAGTAAAAGTGGAATTACATAGGTTACGAAATCGTCATTTCCACATCACATCTTTCTCTTCGTGGTTATTCGAAATATGTCCACAAAAACAGATATGTTAACGAGGCCAGATGTCTCGTATTACTGGAATAAATAAGCATCCAAAAATAGAAAAACATTACAAATTGCCATCCTGACACTAAGTCATTCACGTAAGTACTGAAAACTGTAATACTGAAAACAGCTGTTCCGTGCACACGACAGAAATTATGAACAAGAAACAATGGGAAACAGTACTCTGCTAATGTTTTTGGCTATTTAAGATGGCGACAGACCCCGCCCAATCTGGCTTCGAAACAACGTACAGCGCCATCTCGCTTCTTTATCAACTTTCAATATTGAGATGCACATAACAGAATTTTTGTCACCATACATTACTATCAGGTCATGTGTCGTAAGCTTTTCTGCAAACATTTTGCACATTTTGAGCGTAATTACTATGCTAAAATATATATATGCCGTTTCATTCGCTTTTACTTTATTCATTTTTATCTTTCTTATAGTCCAGCACAGATTTATATGGTTCATTTTGTCCACAAGTCTCCACTAAATTATAGAATACATATCACATGAAAATATTCAAATAGTTACAGCAATGTATAACAAAGGTAATTAAATCCACCCAGCTAGCCGCGCTGTCTAACGCGCTTCTTCCCTTGTGGGAAAGCGTGCTGGCCTACGGCAGATTAGTGTCGAGGTCCGGTGGGCCGACCAGCCTGTGGATGGGTTTTAAGGCGGTTTTCGATTTACCTCAGCGAATGCAGGGTGGTTCCCCTTATTCCGCTCAGTTACACTATGTTGGCGATTGGTGCACAAATACTATCTCCACATACATGTACACCATAATTACTCTACCATGCAAACATTTGGGGTTACACTCATCTGGTATGAGCCGTTCCTGGGGGAGGAGGGGGGGGGGTCCACTAGGGGCCGAACCGCACGATAACCCTGGATTCAGTGTGACATGGTGTTGGAATGGGTGGACTGCTGTGGCCTGTTGTGGGGTTGTGAACCACAGAGGGCTATGGAGGGAAGAAGCCTCTCCATTGTTTCTAGGTCCCTGGTTTAATACACAATACACACAAGGTAATTAACATTGCAAAATAAATTCCTTTAGAAAAACATTCGTACATGAAAATAAAGTTGTTACAAACTTCTTACAGTAAAACTCAACCTTTCAGACTCTATTTCAGTCGTTCAGTATTATCAGTTAAGTGAAGTCTCAATGTGACAGCAACAGAGGAGATAGTTCCACAGCATTGTGTACTTTGTACATGCAGTTTTTCGTTAGTCATATTTATCTTCCTAACAGTCTAGTGCACAAAATCTGTATGGCTCATTTTATCCAGAAGTGTCCACTACATTAAAGAACAAATATCACTTGAAAATTTTCGAAGAGTTAAATAAATGTATAACAAAGCTAACTAACGTTAAAAAATACATTTAGTTTTCCTGGAAAAATAATCTTGCATGGAAATAAAGTTAGTAAAAACTTCTTACAGTAAAGCTAAACCTTTCATAATCTATTTCTGTCTTTCAGTCTCATCAGTTACCTGAAATGTCCACGTGAACAAGAAAGGAGAAAGAAGAAAATCATATTCATGAACGAGATGGTTAGCATCTCGTATACTAAAATTTTGTGCCTGTTAACCTACAGACAAAGACAATAATCTGTAGGAAAAACCCACTCAAGTTTCGAAGATGATTTCACAATATACATGTTTTATGTTTTCTGTTTCTCGTTATTACGATTCTCAGTCGCTTTGCTGATGTTTTATTGGCTATCTCACTACTATTTCATAGAGGTATCTTTCTTTACTCAAACACCTACAAAATATTCTCCTTTTTTCAGTAAACACTGAAATATTTGAGTATGTAATGCTTCCATTTTTATTTCCTGGTGTCATATTTTTAATCTTGGGTCATCCTTAGGGATGTCATGGATAATCTTCGATCAGGTCATACGAGTTCATGCACCCTGGCCAAACTGACATACGTCCATGAGGTTGATAGTCATCCGCTGTGGTATTCATCTTCAACATTTGTTCTGCCTTCACTAAACATTTTATGCCGATGAAAAACTTGAGCTCTTGACATAACCTCCTCTCCAAAAGCCTTCTGAAGATTACTGTAAGTTGTCGTCGCGTTTTCACCCAATTTAACGCAAAAAGAAATGGCATACCGTTGCGCAATACTATGCGGTTCCCTTTCCGTGGCGAGAGACACAAACACAGGTTAACTTATTACGGCGCAACTCACGACTGAGCAGTTGCATCGACGTGCCGCTTGGAATAGAAGCAGCTTATAGACCAAGGTCAAAGATATTGTGCCTCCACAAGCCTGCAGGGTTGCCACATCTTTCAAAGAGAATCAGTCTCATTACTTTATTGCCGCACCTCATATATATAATATTACCTGCAGATTAGCATTGCTAGAAATTTGTATACCCTCAACAGATTGACTAGCAGGATATTCCCACACTACTGAATTAATCTGTCTCTTGTTTCACAAATACATTGTCGTAGCCATCGTTGCTCTGTGTCCAATGTTTTTTAACATTTAAAGTATTTCTTACTGGTTGGATAACCTTAGGCAATTTGAAACTTTGTGACACCTACCTGGCCCTCCTCCCACGAATTTCTCTTGCCTTCCATTTAGCAACAACGAGTTACCACTGCAGTTACAAATAAACAAATGTGTAAAAAGTGGGCATATATGTGTAATACTACAGTTTCAATCTTTGAGTAAAGTTTAAATAACTAGATTCTATTGAAGTTACATTGTACAAAATCCACCTCAAATTACTACTATGCTCACTTCGGAACTTTTTTTTCTCTAAGCGTTTTACCAGAACTTTTCGAGAAACAGCAGAGTACAATACCATAATAGCGGTCTGCCCCAGCTTCGCACGGGTAGCCAGGCGACTTATTTATAACATGTAGTGATACACGAAAACTTTCCTTTTAAATAAATCTATCCACTAGTGAAAACCGTATCAAAATCCTTACAATAGTTCTTGACGTTAGCCTTCAAATACAGACGAAAAACGCGTCGAGTTATTTTAATTTATAATATGTATAGACAGATGATTCTATGGGAGATTACAACCAGTTTCATACCTGTAACTGCATCAATGATAAACGATGATGAACGATGAACAAGTATTTTAATTTTGACCATTTAAATTGGTATTAATTATTGTAGATATCTTAGTCCATTTACACCCTCATTAATTCACTCAACACAATTCCATCGTTCAGTGGCTGTACCTTTTTAAAATATTCTCTAAAGTGAGCTAACAATATGTTCGTTTCCGAGTTAATATGAAGCCGCTGCAGTTGCCATGCATTCTCGTGAACACAGTTGAGGTTCAAAATCAGACATTTTGAAGAGTAAATTACGACAATTTCAGCTATGTTTTTGACCTACCACTATAGAGTTGACTTACTTCAAAGTCGTTTTATTATAGGATCAGTCTTGGAAACTGATTTTTATTTTGGCATGATTGCTCCATAGCTCATACGGCTTGACATCGATGGAACTGATGCTTGTGTTGTTTCTAAGATGTTTGATTTCCATATACGAGGACACTCCAAGTCTGTCCAAGTATAGCGTTTTACAATAAAATACATACTTTCGTAAAGCTTAGGAAAGTAACTTAGTCAAGCCACCATGCATGAGACCTTGCACGTAACAGCGCGATCTGTGCTGTACAAAATAGTAAACAACTTGCGTGGCTGGTTTGAGCACTGAAGTACAATCGGAAGAATACATTAAAAAAATTAAAGCGATCTGTTCTAAACTTGTGTAAATAATGGCATATACCAATGACGTCCATTCGAAATTATGGTTTCATTCTCTAATCGTGAATCACAGTACCTATAAAGTTTTTCAGTAACTGTGGCAAAAATTTTAGGAGGCTGTAATAATGATGATTTGGAACTATAAAGTTCGTAAACATTTGTATGATTGTCAGGAAATTTAAGAGAAATCTCAAAAATGTGATCTAAAGCAAAAAAAAAAAAATTTTGGAACAATAAATCACGTAAAATGATGCAAATGATATAAAAAAATTTCGCTATTGATTATGAAATTCTCTACACTCTTTTGCTCTTCATAGAACGTCTTTATGTGTTTTCATGATATTCCTAAATGCAAGCCACTAATTTGTCTCTTGTATTTAGTTGTGGTTTTAGTGTATTGTTGCATTTGTGAGTGCATGCGCATATTATGTGTATCTATGCCTTGTGATATTCACTATTTTTGGCTTCATTAAAACAGCAAATAGTAAATACTTTCAGCTGGAAGGCAAATACTTGTTTATAAAGAATGATTAATGTAAAATAAGGCGTCGCATAGCGACGGTGGAATTTCCTAAATAATGTAATCCGTCGTCTTTGGGCGGCAATATAAACAGAAAAATACGGATAGATATGCAATCCTTCACTATTTTGTTCGCTGGAGAACAAATGAACCCTTGAGCGCTAAAACACTTGTACTGTTTTTCTTAAGTAAGACGGACGCAGTCTGATCTAATTTTTATTAAATGTATAAAAACTTGTTCCGTCTAAGTTTGAGTGAAGTGTAAAAAAGAAGAACTGTTATAACTTATCGTGACGACGCACGGGCGACTCAAAAGGACAATGGCTATATAAAAGAGCGCTCAATGGACATGAAACAGACACAAAAATCTACCATCATTGTAGTACTAAGGTTAAGGTACGATATATGTTTTAGTTATAATAAATATATGTTCTGAAAATATTGAATCAGTTAGCAGTGCTCATTCCTGTCATCTCCTCAGTATTATTTTCATTTTAATTATGCATTTTGCTAAGATTACAGACACCAAGATCAGCAGTCCAATATGTGTGTTACATTGATAAAAAGAAAACTGTTTTATCGTCTTCTTGCATCAGCTTTAATATTGATTTTCCCTTTTGTGTGATGTTACAGTTGTTTTTGATCCCTTAAGAACTTTCTGGTCCCTTAGGAAATTGTTTTGTCATAAGAATAACTTCACGACCGGGTATGATCGTATCTACGATCATGAAGTAATTAGAAAGACGATAATACAACTTCTTAACCAATAGCACGCTAGCTGTGACTGCTTCAAACCAGGCGAACTGCAATTAAAGACTATTCACTTTTCATAATGCAATATTTTGTGACAATGATCAATCCATGATTCTTACGCCAATTGTGGTTGATAAAACAGTAAGCGAAATCTCAAATTCCAATTTTTCCATTGAATAACAAGATCACTTTTATTTTGTTACATCACAGCCTCTACACACAAGCTTTGTTTTAGGATGTAGCTGCCACAAAGTTATTTGCACTTGTCGAGGAATGGGCATTTGTAATCCAGTATGCCTTGTGGAAGACTTATTCTAAAGAAAAGATCTTAAAAAGAAGACTTGATGATAGTAGCGCTTAATTATTGGCTATAGCAACTGTTTCCACAAACTATGAATGAGAATTACTACGAAATTTTTGCACTGAGATTACTCTGGGATACTTTAAGGAAAATACTGTTCAATTTAGAGCCGCGGATTATTTTGTTGTTATCATCCCACATTTATATAACTACCTGTATGAGGCACGTTGGCACTAGAGTGATTTTTATCTCAGACAGTGTCAAATGTAAATTGTCTACATCCCAAAGATAATTCCTGCGTAGCTTTGAGTAAATTTTAATAATTTATTACCTCTTGATGCAGCAAAGCGTTCAAATAGAACAGAATTCTTTAAAAATCATTCTGTCGGTGTTATTTTAAGCACTTAACATAGGCACCTTTTCAGCTAGCGGTACTGACCACAGATGAAGTTATTTCTAGAAGATCAACGTCATCACTTCTTACTTCTTAATGTAGTGCAAAGTTCAGTAACAACAGAATTCTGGAAGAATATTCTGTCGGCGTGATTTTAATGTTACCATAGGCACACTGTGTTAGCTGCCAATTTGTACACTTACATTCACAATTTTGAAATAACTGACTGAGAATGAGTTCCAAACTTAGATTTTTAAGTGCTTTGCGAAAATTTTCATTTGTGATTTTTGCAGCAACAAACTGTATTGTATTACACACGTCATAAACTTGTGTCACCAGAAGACTGAAATCTAGTCTTGTTCTGTGCTTTCCAAAACTTTTAACACAGAAAAAACTGTCAAAAGTAAATAAATGGCCACTTTATTTGGCTATGAGTTAGGCCTAATTAACTTTAGTTTCTGATAGACTCACTCAACATAAATTCATTCGGAAATTTAAATTTCCTATTTTTTTGAAAAATCTCAAAAAGAGAGTATATTGAATCAACAATATAAAAGAGTTCTTTCAACGGTGAAAATGTCTTAAAACGACTTCCCTCGCCAGACAAGGCCCTTAAACAGCCACGTTTTTAAAACAATATTTGAGGGAGAATTCTGAAATTCCACTTGTTGTAAGTTTCACTGAATACAGATATTTATGGAAAACGGTATCAAACATAATTTATTATTTGTAAATACGAGAAATCTCCAGGCGGTTTCAGGCATTCAGTAATTCAACTTAATTTAAATTTTAAGTGAGACTTCACTACTTTCACTTGAAGAAACAAATCTCACGATCATGACGTAAAATTCATAATACATTCAGCTCATGTTATAGTAGTGATTGTATTACACAGCACTTGTTTTCTGCTTATAGAAGTTCATGCAGAAATAGGTCCTTACTAATCGTCTTTACAAATATTATTAACAACGATGCTTAATCTTAAAGTAGACCAACATTTTTGCTTAACAAACCCTCGATCGGGAAGAGGCCGAAAATCTATTGGTCAAAGTATGTATACAGGATTTTACAGAGTGCATTTGACTTGCTGTTTCGTTTTAGTACTAGGCACAGTGATAAACATCAACGACAACGATGGTTTAATTTCATTATAACAACGGTTGCAAAGGCATGTAGAATTTTAGAGACCCTCGTATCTTCTGTCACTTCTTTAACTTGGGGCAGTTTTTCAATCATGTTATATCGAAAATCGTTGCATCTACTGGACACCATAGCAGTTACCATATGATATTTCTAGCCTAAAATATAAAGTTTAGGAGCTCTCTACTAGATGACACATTAGGTCCTTTCATGTCAACAGCACATGCCAACTATGTGCTCAACGAAAAGAAAATAAGAACAAAAGTATATTTAAATAGACCTCCTTATAAATAAGCATTGCAATAGGAAAAGTGGAATATGATTTTAATAAATTGCATATTTTTATGGGCACGCTTGAAAGAGACGACCAGCAATACTAAATGCTACATAACTAAAAAAGGAACATATGAACAGCAAAAATATGCGAACTGGATTTCCAGCAAATGTAAAAATACAAAGAAACTGCACTGTAGTAGATCTGAATATGACATTACTGATCTCAAATTTTATCTGTCTTTACAACAGCAGTCTACTGGATTATGGTCTGGCGACCAATGAAATTTAGCACCTGATGATAAGCCACAGAGTGTTTCTGTTAGACGAAGAGCTACCCTACGGATAGAGATTACGAAATGTCAAGTTATGATAATATGTACAGTTTTGTAATCAATACGGATGGCAATTAATTTGGGTCAATTCTAGTGTACGGTTCCATTCGTCATCTTTCAGCAATGACGTCATACCTCAGGCGGAGACGCTGCATAGAAGCAATCTTTGAAAGCAACTGATCAAATTCGTAAACAAACGAATGTAGAATAAGATAAAATTACATTGACAGTTCATGTGATTAATTACTTAGCCACAAATTATGTCGAAAAGAACTGAAGGTAACGAAAACAAATAAGAACAGAAAAAGAGAAGTATACATGTCTGAAAAGAATTGTTATAGTGAAGTTTGCGAGTAAGGAAAGCACACAGAACCTTTAAATCCATTACAGTATAGCGCATCATAAAGTCATACTATCGTGAAATAGCTTTATTTTCTAATAATAATTATGAAATCTAACGGGACTAGTACACAAGTAACGAAAATTCACAAAAAGAAAGATCCAACAAGTATTGGAATCGGTAACTAGAATTGACCTAAATAGGTTAATTCTAATTACCCATTCCAATCATTCCACGGTTCGTTATTTAGACCGTTTTAACAAAAAGTGTGTGCATTAAAATGTTCCTGGATTCCTACACTTGGTATTACTCTCTTCCTTACTATGAGAAAGAGAAAAATTTGGAAGCTGTACCTAAAATATTTCTTACTTTTTCGTGGTAGTTCTGAGATCAATTAGAAATCTAGAAATCTACAAAAACATAGTCCACAGATTTACTGCAAAAATGTCCAAAATTATGAACCATTGAATAGTTGAAATCGGTAGCTAGAACTGACCTCCTACATAGGTCAATTCTAGTTACTGATTCCAACCATTCGATGGTTCATTAATTAGATAGTTTTTTTCAGCAGGCGCCTGCATTAAAATGCAGGCTAACAGGATTTCTGCACTTGTAACTGCTGTCTGAACTACTGCAAAAAGTTACTAATATTGGGATCGGTTGCTAGAATTGACCTGTACAGAAAGTCAATTCTAGGAGGCCAATTCTAGTTACCGATTCCAATTTTTGTTATTCCACCACACTAGTTTTAGCGAGTAATCATAAGAGCTGAAATGCTGTTACGTTTCAGTACATACAACTCTCGAAAAAATAATTTACATATGAATCATGGAACGGTTGGAATCGGTGGCTGGAATTTACCTATTCTAGTTATCGATTCCAGTATGCGTTATTTTTGGTGGATTTTCGTTATTGTATACTGGCTTTTCTTTTACAATTTAGTGTGGCGGTTTCTCCACATTTCATGCCACTGTTTCGTATTTGTTGTGATTCAATTCATTTTCATGTTTTTCTGTTACTTTTTATTTTCTCCCCGCCCAAAACCCTAACTTTCCTGCAGTTCTCCCGTTAAATTCAAAAATTAATAGTAAAATTGACGCTATTTCATAATAGTTGATTTCATAAAGCGCTTTACTGCAATAAAATTTAAAGATTCTCTGTGCTTTTCTAGTCACATAAATTGTGAGAATAATTCTTATCAGACAAGCAATTATTTTAAGTTCTTGTTCTTAATTATTTTCTTTATCTTCAGTTCGTTTCGATATAATTCATGACTAAGTAAATAACTGCGTTAAATGAGATTGTAATTGACGAGTATGATCCGTGGCTTTCGTGGATTGGTTATGTGTAGCGTCTTTGCCTTAGATATGACGTCATTGCTCAAAGGCGACGTGTGGAATCGGACATTAGGATGTATCCATTAACTTGCAGGAGGTGTCTTGTAAAATGATTCAACGGTCATATTTAACCAATTGTCGCGTTATAACCATACTTACACAGCATCAATGTTAAAAATGTTTTCTCAATATAATTATTACGATTTTCGATGTAATTTCGGGTACTGAATAGAATACGTGGAATAAATTAGTCATTTACAAACAATCGTAGAAAAAGAGTACTATCGTTGCCTATCATCGCCGATCTGAATCCTTTGCAGTTGCTGTACATAAGATATATACATTTCATATTCACGAAACGTTTGGAATAACTTCGTGTATGTAACAATTTCATCTTTGGTTTCCAGGGGCTTCTGTTTCCCAGAAAGAATCTTGGACAGCAAGTTTAAAAACTGTGTTTTCTTGCAACTGAAATAGTGCCATGAAGTATATGGAAACGTACGTGAACTTGAACCTCATACTTTTTGGTTAGGAAGCAGTCCACTACATTGTTCACAAGCAGCAAAAACAGTTGCTTTACACAACCCATTAACTAAGCACCTATTGATATACTAAGCACGTGTAAAAGGATGTAGCATTGTGTTAAACCCTTAGATTAAGAAAAAAAAATAGTCTGAAGTCTCAATTTCTGTTAACTGTCTGTAATGAACTTTAGTGACATACTGGACTCAGAACCTTACTTTCCTACACTTGACTGACACATCACTCTAGCAAGTGTTAGCAGTAGGGTTTACACACGTTGAAGCTATCTGCAACACCTTCAAGCAGCTGCATTTCGATTCGCGCCGAAAATTAGGCACATGTTAATTTGGGCTTCTCAGCTAGCGATTCTCAACAAAAACAAGTCCTAAAATTTTCCGAGTCTTCTGAAACTCTTTTATAGTATTATGTAAGCAAACAACTGTCTCTGTGGTAACCAATAAATCGGTGTTCCAAAATTGAAGAAATGAAACACATCCACAGCATGTTAACAGTGTCATATACAAGTACTGATGTGATTCATGTATGATAAACTTCCTGTCTCACAAGCAAGTGCGCTATGTTTGTAGCCGAAGGAACAAAAGGATATCAACCTTTCACTTACTTCGACAACTATACGACGGAGTCATTTTTTCCTTTTGTTGACATCTATACTTATACACTTTACGAGTGGCATCTCTCTCATCTATACTACTATGTAAAGACAAGTTGTTGTTTAACGTTTTTACCAAACTTCTCGTAGAGTTCTCAGCCGATTTACTTCAGATTTTTACACGATATTGTAATAAACGTTGAGACAAACATAAAACAAAGATTTTTAGAAAAAAGTCTCCAAAAATTTTTGATGGATTTACTTTAAGGTTTTACAGGATACTCTAATAAACGCTCGGACGTCTATAGGATATATATTTGTTTCTACATATGTCATACAAATGTGTAAATAAAATCTGTACTACTCTATGAAGACAGTTCGCTGTTACATACTGTTACCAAAAATCTCGGAAAGTTCTTGACCGATTTAATTGAAATTTTACACGATATTCTAATAAACATTCAGAAAAACATAGGCTATATATTTCCATCAAGAAGTTTTCGATACTTTTTCTAAAAATATAAGGGGAAATGTTAGCAAAAATCTTGTTTCTTCCGTACAGAGCGATTTAGAGAAATAACGAAAAACCTAAATCAGGACGGCCGGACAGGGATTTGAACCGTCGTCGTCCCAAATGCGAGCCCAGTGTGCCAATCACTGTGGTACCTTGCTCGGTTCGCAAATGCAGCAGCAGGAGAGCTCTCATGTACTCTGCATACATATGATCCCAACCGATTTAACCATTCATTTTAAGCGACTTCCATTCCCTATCAAGGTTTCGTTGGCAATAACAATAAACAAGGCTCAACATCAGAAAGAAGATGAAAGAAGAGACAGTCTAAGGGAGCGGGGAAGAAATGGACGTAGAGAAGGGAAAGGAGGAGATGAAGAGACAGAGTGTGGAGGAGGAGGAGAAGCGCTTAGAGAGGGAAGGAGGAGCGAGATAGAGGGGAAGGAGGTGATGGACTGAGAGATTAGGACGTATATTCAAAGAGGTATATCCAGTTGCGAGGCATTGGCGAGTTCGCCAATATGTTAGAAAGACTAGTGTTAGGTGAGTAGTGAGATCGAATCACCTGATCTCCGATTACAAGCAGCTAATTATTTAGTTAAATTAGGCGTCAACGGCAAGACCATTAGAGACGGGCCACAAACTCGAATAGGCCAAGGACGAGGAAGGCAGTCGGCAATACCCTCTTCAGAGGAATCATCCGTATGTTCGCCTGAATCGATTTCCGAAAGCCAGAAAAAATGTAATTTTCTTCCCAGGAAATGCAAGTTGTAGGTAAGACGGACACCAGACTGGGAGAACCGTAAAGAACTTTATTTTATCCTTGAGGGAGCCAGGTACGATTTACTGAATAGATGTAATCAGTGGTTTTGCTTTTGGTCATGGATATGGTTAGTCGTCATGGATACGCTTACTGTTACCCAATTGATACAGCAGACGTTACGAGAAAGGCATTGTGCGTCACTGAGAGACTAATAGTTTGAATTCGTACAATCCATCTTTCCGAAGAGTCAAGCGACCTGTTACTTCCATATAAAACTTAAGAAACTACTAATGTGATAAAATCAAATTGAAACTTATAAAGAGGCAAGTTCGTATTTGTCTTGTCTTTCAAGAGTGTGAATTTACGCCGATCAGCCAGAACATTATGGTCACCGAACAACTGTTGCTGGGAACCCGTCCAGGCTATACCAGCGTCACCTGGCAAGGAATGACTGCCAGGCAGACACACACACTGTGCATATAATATCAGTGAGCGTGTTCTTCGCGTGTAAAATGGGAATCTATCTGATCCATCTATCTGAGTTTGACCGAGAGCTGAGTGTGATGGCGCGGAGCTTCGACACGAGCATTTCGGATGCTGCACGACTTGCCAGATGTTCGACGATTGCGGTGGAGAGTGTCTTCGACTCTTGGCGAAACCAAGGCGATAGTACATCCAGACTTCGCGGGGTTGGGCGGCCACTCCTCATTACAGATGTCGCACGTCGAAGGCTGAGTAGACTGGTAAGTCAGGAGAGGCGGCGAACTGTGGCGGAACTAACATCAGGATTTAATGCTGGCCAGAGTACAAGTGTGTCTGATAACACAGTGCACCGAATGCTCCTAACGATGCCCTCTGCAGCCGACGACCCATTTGAAAATTTGTGGTAAGGTCTTATGGGACCAAACTGCTGAGGTCATGGGTCCCTAAGCTCGTACATACTACGTAATCTAGCTTAAACTAACTTACGCTAAGGACAACGCACACACACGTATGCCCTAGGGAAGACTCGAACCTCCGACGGGGGAAGCCGCGCGGAGCATGACGAGGCGCCTGAGACCACTTGGCTATCCCGCGCGGCCGACGACACCTGCATGTACCAGCGTTAACAACACGGTGTCGGAAGCTCCGACTGAAATGGGCAAGTGATCATCGGCACTGGACGTTGGCTCAGTCGCAGAGCATCGCACTGTCTGATGAATCCCATGGGTCCAGCGTAGCTCGTGCAAGGCACCATGCCGCCCAAGGTGTATCGCACGCTGGTTAAGGAGTATCGTACGCTGGTTGCAGACCTCGTACACCACTTCATGACGATCATGTCTCCAGAAGGCACTGACATTTTCCAACAAGATATTGCTCCATGTCACGAGGTCAGGAGCGTGATGGAGTGATTCGAGGAACACAGTGGCGATTTCCAATTCATGTGCAGTCCCTCCAACTCACCAGATCTGAACCCGATCGAACACATCAGAGATGTTATTGAACGTGGCGTCAGAGCTCATCACCCCCTCCCCGGAATATACGGGAATTAGGTGACTTGTGTGTGCAGATGAGGTGCCAACTCCCCCCAGCGACCTACCAAGGCCTCATTGCTTCCATGCCACAATGCGTCGCCTATGTTTGTGCACGCCAAAAATGGACATACCGGCTACCAGGTAGGTGATCATCATGTTCTGGCTGATCAATATACAGGGTGTTACAAAAAGGTATGCCCAAACTTTCAGGAAACATTCCTCACACACAAATAAAGAAAATATGTTATGTGGACATGTGTCCGGAAACGCTTACTTTCCATGTTAGAGCTCATTTTATTACTTCTCTTCAAATCACATTAATCATGGAATGGAAACACACAGCAACAGAACGTACCAGCGTGACTTCAAACACTTTGTTACAGGAAATGTTCAAAATGTCCTCCGTTAGCGAGGATACATGCATCCACCCTCCGTCGCATGGAATCCCTGATGCGCTGATGCAGCCCTGGAGAGTGGCGTATCGTATCACAGGCGAGCACGAAGAGTTTCTACATTTGGTACCGGGGTTGCGTACACAAGAGCTTTCAAATGCCCCCATAAATGAAAGTCAAGAAGGTTGAGTTCAGGAGAGCGTGGAGGCCATGAATTGGTCCGCCTCTATCAATCCATCGGTCACCGAATATGTTGTTGAGAAGCGTACGAACACTTCGACTGAAATGTGCAGGAGCTCCATCGCGCATGAACCACATGTTGTGTCGTACTTGTAAAGGCACATGTTCTAGCAGCACAGGTAGAGTATCCCGTATGAAGTCATGATAAAGTGCTCCACTGAGCGTAGGTGGAAGAACATGGGGCCCAATCAAGACCTCAGCAACAATGCCTGCCCAAACGTTCACAGAAAATCTATGTTGATGACGTGATTGCACACACATGTTGATTGTGAAAATTTACAATTTGATCGCGTTGGAATGAAGCCTCATCCGTAAAGAGAACATTTGCACTGAAATGAGGGTTGACACATTGTTGGATGAACCATTCGCAGAAATGTACCTGTGGAGGCCAATCAGCTGCTGGTTGTGCCTGCACACGCTGTACATGGTACGGAAACAACTAGTTCTCCCGTAGCATTCTCCATACAGTGACGTGGTCAACGTTACCTTGTACAGCAGCAACTTCTCTGACGCTGACATTAGGGTTATCGTCAACTGCACGAAGAATTGCCTCGTCCATTGCAGGTGTCCTCGTCGTTCTAGGTCTTCCCCAGTCGCGAGTCATAGGCTGGAATGTTCCGTGCTCCCTAAGACGCCGATCAATTGCTTCGAACGTCTTCCTGTCGGGACACCTTCGTTCTGGAAATCTGTCTCGATACAAACGTACCGCGCCACGGCTATTGCCACGTGTTAATCCATACATCAAATGGGCATCTGCCAACTCCGCATTTGTAAACATTGCACTGACTGCAAAACCACGTTCCTGGTGGACACTAACCTGTTGATGCTACGTACTGATGTGCTTGATGCTAGTACTGTAGAGCAATGAGTCGCATGTCAACACAAGCACCGAAGTCAACATTACCTTCCTTCAATTGGGCCAACTGGCGGTGAATCGCGGAAGTACAGTACGTACTGACGAAACTAAAATGAGTTCTAACATCTTTTCTTTGTGTGTGAGGAATGTTTCCTGAAAGTTTGGCTGTACCTTTTTGTAACACCCTGTATAGTACTATCCTTCTTCACATACGGTACGGTGAATATTACTGTATGAATACAGAAGTCTTTGCAATAATGCCGAGAAGACATATTACACTGAAGAGTCAAAGAAACTGGTACACCTGACTAATATCGTGTAGGGCCCCCACCAGCACGCATAAGTACCACAACACGACGTGCATGGACTTGACTAATGTCTGAAGTAGTGCTGGAGGGAACTGACACCAGGAATCCTGCAGGACTGTCCACAAATCCGTAAGAGTACGAGGGGGATGGAAATCTCTCCTGAACAGCACGTTACAAGGCATCCCAGATATGCTCAGTAATGTTCATATTTGGAGAGTTTGATGGCCAGCGGAAGTGTTTAAACTCAGAAGTTCCTGGAGACACACTGTAGCAATTCTGGACGTGTGGGGTGTCGCATTGTCCTGCTGGAATTGCCCAAGTCCGTCGGAATGCACAATGGACGTGAATGGATGTAGGTGATCAGACAGGATGCTTACGTATGTGTCACCTGTCAGAATCGTATCTAGACGTATCAGTGGTCCCAAATCACTCCAACTGCACACTCCTCACACTACTACAGAGCCTCCACCAGCTTTAACAATTCCCCGCTGACCTGCAGGGTCCATGGAATCATGAAATTGTCTCCATAACCGTACACGTCCATCCGCTCGATACAATTTGAAACGAGACTCGCCCGACCAGCCAACAAGTTTCCAATCATCAACAGTCCAATGTCGGTGCTGACGGGCCCAGGCGAGATGTAAAGCTTTGTGTCGTGCAATCGTCAAGGGTACACGAGAGGGCCTTCGGCTTCGAAAGCCCATATCAGTGTTTCGTTGAATGGTTCGCTCGCTGAGACTTGTTGATAGCCCAGCGTTGAAATTTACAGCAATTTGTGGAACGGTTGCGCTTCTGTCACGTTGAACGATTTTCTTCTGTCGTCATTGGTACCGTTGTTGCAGGATATTTTTCATGCTGCAGGATCTTTTACCGGATTCCTGATATTCACGGTACACTCGTGAAATGGTAGTACGGGAAAATCCCCACTACCTCGGAGACCCGTGTCCCATCGCTCGCGTGGCGACTATAACACCATTTTCAAACTCACTACTCACTTAAATCTTGATAACCTGTCATTGTAGCAGCAGTAAGCGAACTAACAACTGCGCCAGACACTTTTTGTTTTATATAAGGCGTTGCCGACCGCAGCGCCGTATTCTGCCTGTTTACATATCCCTGTATTTGAATACGCATGCCTATACCAGTTTCTTTGGCGCTTCAGTGTAGTTCTCCGTTATCGTTAACCCGACATAAATGAGGTAAATAGTATGAATTTTTTTAAAAAAATCTCCTCTCTTCGAGGGTGTATAAAGGAAAAGCCGGTACATGCAATGTTGCCTATACGGTAAGTGCTACGGTAGTAAACGTAAAAACGACATATCGTAAGGTATCAGCAGCATAGGCTAATGAGTAGCAATCTGTGACAGGTCGATTACATTCACCGTTCACACTCATTGGGCTAACTGACGTTATTTGATTTTGGCTGTGGAGATGGATGAAATACAAAGTCAGCACAACTATATACAACAGTCAGGTTCGTGGTTTGTGTTATGACAGTGATACTTGCTTCATGAAAGATACAGTAAAGTCTCTGTAAGAGCAAACGTTTTCTTATGAACAGAATTGTTGTAAGAGATTTCGTTATCAGTAGAGAGTTTTCAAAACTTGTGCAAATTATTTTGAATTATTCCTGTGTCTTTCATTTAGTAATTCGTTGTTCGTGACCTGTATTAGAGAGGACTGTTGTGTGTAACTTTTAAATATCTGACACCATGTCCTCCTGACAGACATTTTTTTACGAACTTTATAACTTCAAATCATTCCTTCTTTCAATAATTACTGCTTTTATTGAGATACCATGTAGGTGCAGGCAATCAAGATTACAGAATCAAAATATTCTTTAGACTGTTCACTACTGAATATATTAACAGGTGGTACATAATTAAATAAATATGGCAAATCGCATTCATTTCTTAAATGTGTTCCGCCATTTGCACTACAGAGTTCTAAACACTGTTTCTTACGCTGTGGCCCACTGTTACACGTGTTGTCTCATGCACAATGGCTGTAAGTTAATTAATATTGACTTCTTTATGAATATTCATTGACTGTTTTACATTCAAAAGACGGACATCGTACTGAAATGGGAGGGCCGTAAAGGTCACGGATGAAAATGAAGACCTTAGGATCAGCATACCCTCCCATTTCATCGAAGCTCAACCAGTCTGGACTCTTGTCTGGTTTTGGTTGAACCATCTGCTCCGAAGATGATTCAGTAACATCATTCTGAGCTGTAATATAACCGTGCTGAATGTGGATATCCTACCATGCTTTTAAAATTTATGAATTCAAACAGTGCCACGCCGCACTAGAGTTTGGCTCATGAGTTGTCAAGAGGACACATGTGATGCTGGTGCACGTTCAAATCAGACCAGTAAGAGACGTTTTGTTTCTTCACTGCAGCACAAAATTAAATATGCCGCCTTATTCATCAATGGAATTATTGGCAACACACAAAGGAAACTATTAGTGAAAGTCACAGGACAAACACTGCCACTATAACTGATGTTTTCAAGGACAAGCAATTAAAATGGGAAAACAATAAAAATCTTTGTAAAAAATTTGTAGTAGCTTGCTTGGAATTTCCACAAGAACCAACCACGATATTGAATCATTGCTGACGTCTCCTTATCAGGCCTCACTCACCACATGTTTCAATGTGTGAATCATGTTTGTTAGGATCACGCCGTCTCTCCTTCAAAAAAAATTTCGTGTTGTGGCTAGGAACTATTTATCAGAGGTGACGCGATAGGAAGAAAATATAAAAATGTATCTAATGAAGAACATGAAATGAAATATAGTGACCTAGAAAGTAAGGTGGAAAGAAGGTGCAAAATGGCTTAGCAGAATTGCCAGAGAAAAAAAATGCATATCTGTATGAGAACGTAGGAAAAGCCCTGGAGTAAAAACATTCCCTCAGAATTACTGAGATTCTTGGGACAGTCTGCCACGACAAAACTGTTTCTCCTGGAGTGCAAGACATATGAGACGGGTGAAATACCTTCAGACTTGAAGAAATATCAAAAAATTTCAAATCCAAAAAACAGCAGGTGCTGTCAGATGAGAATATTTCCGAAACATCTGTTTAAACCGTCATGGTTCCACGACACTGAGACGAATTATATACTGAAGGTTGGAAAAACTGGTACGCCGGCTTAGCGGAAAAATCAGTTCGAGTTCCAGAGAAGTGTAGGAACACGAAAGGCGTTACTAACTCTTCGACTTATCTTAAAAGATAGGTTGAAGAATGAAAACCTACGTTTGTAGCAATTATAAATTTAGAGAAAACTTAGGACAGTGTTGACTTGTATAGACGCTTTTAATTTTGAAGGCAGCATGTATAAACTGCAGGGTGATAAAGGTTATTTACAATTTATACAGAAGTCAGGCTGCAGTTAATCAGTCGAAGGACTTGGAAGGCAAGTAGTAGTTGAGGAGGGAGTGAGACAGGGTGGTAGCCTGTCCTCCATTCAGTCTGTACACTGAGCGAGCTGTGAAAAACACCGAGGAGAAATTTTGAAACGGAATTAAAGTTCAGGGAGAAGAAATTATAACATTAAAGTTCACTGATGGTATTATAATTCTGTCACAATGTTTGGGTTTCGTAAGATCAGTTGAATGGAATGGATAGTGTCCTGAAAAGACGCTATAATATAAACATCAACATACAGAAAACAGGAAAAATTGAATGTAGTCGAATTAAACCAGACGCTGGTGAGGAAACTAGACTGGGATATGAGACACTAAAGTGACTGATGAGGTTTGCTATTTGGGCAGCAAAATAACTGACGGTGGCCGAAGCATGGAGGATATAAAAAGCTGACTACCAATAGCAATAACGCTTTTTGGAAAGAATATAAATTTGTTAACATCGAAGACAAACTGAAATGTTAGGGGTTCATTTATGAAGCTATTTGAAGTATAGCCTTATTAGGCAAGGAAACATGAACGACAAACTTTGCATACTAGGGAAGAAAGCGGAAAAATGCTTCTATCGGCGCACAAAAAAGGCAAATATGCTCGTGTTTGAAAGACTGACTGAAATGTGGATACCAGTTGCCTCATTCTACCTTCCTGAGCATCATTTGATATGCTAACGTATTCACGCTCTTTTCAACGTGCAACTCACCTCTTACTCCCACAAGCTCCCTAACTGCAACTCGCTCACACCCAATAGTCCACCGCTGTAGGTCGCTCATCTGTCCACTCTCACTTGCCCCTTCTCACTCACTCACTTTTTGTGTTTCTTTAACTGTCACTATCTCCTGTCTCACAGCCCCTCTCTGTCTGTCCTTCAACTACTGTTTCACTGTCACTATCTCCCTCTTGCTCTCTCTTTCTGCTACTGTCTCATTCAGTCTATCCCATTGCTGCTGTCTCCTCTCGCTGTTACTATCTTTCTCTTCCTCTTTGTCATTGTCACAGGCTCTGTGTCTATCACTGCCATTGGCTCTCAACCACTTTCACTTTCTCCTTCTCTTTACTCCCCTCCCACTGGCACTGTCTGCTCCACTCTTTTCTTGACAATGTTATGTCAACTACGATCCAATGTCACTCTATCTCTCTCTTTCTCTCACACTGCAATCGTCTCCCTCGCTCTTTCTATTCACTGTCTACTATCTTCCGGTATTTATTACTTTTCTGTCTCTTTTCGACTGTCACTGTCTATTTGTCTTTCAGCATAATAAAGCGCGAGTAAGTTCGTGTATAATAATGTTTGGGAAATTTTTAAAGGTGCTGAGGAAGGTAGAATGAGGCAGCATGTACCCACTTTTCAATTAGAATCTTTTAAAGACAAGCATATTCGCCTTTTTTGTGCTCCGATAGGAGTATTTTTCCACGGATTCACTAATTTCCCGTGCTACACCAGGGCATGTCACTCATATGAAAAGAACTTCATGCGCCAGTAAAAGTTTGATGGTTGACTTTTGTAAAATTTAAAAAACAAAAAAAAATTACACCTCAGATTTTTCGCGCACAATAATTCTGCATGTGCTTCAGTACTGCAACATGAAGTTTCCAGAACTCTTCCGACGGAGCCACTTCACAGCATATTTCTCCGTGCTACGTCACTTTATAAACTACATTTTCGACTCATCACGAGCGTATGTTACGTGTACAAGAAGAGTAAATTTGAATATCTCTATCTCAGAAACGGATAAAGATATCAAGAAAATTTACAAGGCTGTTAGAGGTCGAAATCGTGGGAACATATCGTAAAAACTAAACTCATTTGGTGGTGTGCGTGCAACGACAACAAATTGTCCCGGAACGCAGTACAGAGCTGCATCTAATCCACGTCACAACAGATTTTCAAAGTCTTCGTACATCCATATTTGAAATGGAGGACAGTGGGACGTCAGCTGGTATAAATTTATATTAAAATGGAGAAATTCCTCTAGCTGTATTTATAATGTCAAGCATTAAATTGATCTGCAATAAAACGATCATGTGTATATAATTTCATTTGTACTTATTCGTACCACATAAATTGTTAATTTCCAGAATGATTGCATTTAATGAAAACGTCGAAAATGTAATTAAATTTATTGAATTCGTCCATTATGTAATATGTCTGTAATATATTTGTTTACATAATAACTCACAGATTACTGATATCACATTGGTTGTTGTATGTATGGTATATTTTATAGGGCCTGAAGATGACTTTGTTGCAACGTTGAAAGTAGTTGCCAAAATAAAATCGACACCTTAAATAGAGCTGGAGGAATTTCTTCATTTTTAATATAGATTTTCAAAGCGGCCTCCATGGGCTTGCAAGTGATAGGGGTTGTCATGCAGGATATACATATCGTACTTCGGCTTACCCCATGTTAAGGGCCACTTGCCTGGAGCTTGCACTAGGGTTCATCTCAATATACTGCAGAACTTGGTCCGCCAAATGTGGTGTGCGCTCAGTCCGTAGCCTCGCTGCATGTTTGTCTGTCTGAAAGGACCCACGATCACGCAAACGCCCAAAAGGGCTTAAAATGTTGTATGACGTGGTTAGTGTCCGTGAGGGTACTTGTTTTGGTATAGCCGCGCTGCATCTCAGCCGTTTTCATGTGCTTGGCCGTACACGAACACCATCTCAGGTTGTTCCCGACACGAATATTGGACCATTCTACTGTTTACAGTACGCTGCGTCAATCACACAGACAGCGACAGACAAGGAACACATGGCACATGGTTAGAGGAACTGCCATTCGTCAGCGCCGTCTACCGTGGCAACGATGCATTTCCGGACAAATGTTCATAGGAGCCCTTTTCCTCCATTTCTAGTCAGGAATCCGTCTGTGCAATTTGTCGGTTTTATTAATGTTCAGCCTGCATATGGTAAAAATGTCAGCTATTCGCTGTACACAGACGTCTTGGAATCCGTAGACTGGTTTTGGTATAAAGAAATGGTAAACAGAAAACTTTTTTGAGGGTTTTCTAAGGAACTGCCCATTAACTGATAGTGGCTCCATAAACCCCTTAAGGCCCACCGTTGACGACATCTAATGCAAAAAGACCCAAACGATTTGCTACACTCGCCTAAGCAGAAGGAAGTGTGTCATATTCGTATTTGGACCCTGTGCTATACGATAGTGACACTAAGATAATCCTTCTGCTGTGTATATAAATCCAAAACACTTGAGCCTACTTTTCTATCACCAATAGAACCTGAGGTACGAGCACCGTAAGAACTCAGTTTTTATGCGCGTCGGTTTGAAACATTTAGGTAGCGCATGCTGCAGCACGGATATCAATAGAGCCTTTTGAAATGTGGCGATACAGAAGAATGAAGGCGATTACATGGGCAGATTGAGTAACTAATAAGGATATACTAAAACGAACTGGAGAAAATGAAAGGTATGGCGTCTGACTAAAAGAAGAGATCGGTTAATAGAACATTTCCTCAGCAATCAACAAATCGTAAATTTTATGTGTATGAGTGTGTTGAAGGGGGGGGGGCTGTGTAGAGTGAGATCAAGGCTAGAATATAGGAGGCACTGAAGAGCCAAGGAAAGTGGTACACCTGTCTAATATCGTGTGGGGCCCCCGCGAGCACACAGAAGTGTCGCAACACGTGTTATGGACTCGATTAAAGTCTGAAGTAGTGCTGAATGGAATTGACACCATGAACCCTGCACGGCTGTCATAAATCCGTAAGAGTAGGAGGGGATGATAACAGCTCATAAGAGTTTTCCTGGAGCCACGCTGTAGCAATTCTGGACGTGTGGGGTGTCACATTGTCCTGCTGGAACTGCCCAAGTCCGTTGGAGTGCACAATGGACATGAATGGATGCAGGTGATCCGACAGGATTCTTACGTACGTGACGCCTGTCAAAGTAGTATCTACACGTACCAGGAGTCCCATATGACTCCAACTGCACACGCGGCACACCATTACAGAGCCTCCACCAGCTTGAACAGCCCCTGCTGACGTGCAGGATCCATGGATTCATGAAGTTGTCTCCATATCCGTACGTCCATCCGCTCGATACAATCTGAAACGATTCTCGTCTGAGCAGGTAATATGTTTCTGCTCATCAACATTCAAATGTCGGTGCTGACAGTCTCGGGCGAGGCGTAAAGCTTTGTGTCTTGCAGTCGTCAAGGATACACAAGTCGGCCTTTGGCTCCGAAAGGCCACATCGATGATGATTCGTTGAATGGTTCGCACGCTGACTCTTGTTGATGGCCAGCTTTGAAGTCTCCAGCAATCTGTGGAAGGACTGTACTTTTGTCACGTTGAACGATTCTCTACAGTCGTCTTAGGTACCGTTCTTGCAGAATCTTTTTCCGGCCGCACCGATGTCGGAGATTTGATGTTTTACCAGATTCCTGATATTCACAGTACACTCGTGAAATGGTCGTACAGAAAGCTCCCCATCTCATCGCTACCTCGGAGAAGCTGTGTCCCATCGCTCGTGCGCCGATTATAACACCACTTACAAACTTAATATTGATAACCTGCTATTGTAGCAGCAGTAACCGACCTAACAACTGCGCCAGACACTTGCTGTCTTATATAGGCGTTGTCGACGGCAGCGCCATATTCTTCCTGTTTACACGAGTCTGTTTTTGAATACGCATGCCTGTACTAGTTTCTTTGGATCTTCAATGTAATTATGCAAACGTGAAGAGGTTTGCACGGGACAGGCTACTCTGAACCACTATGTTGTTGAAACATTCGTAACGCAATCTACAGTCGCCTATTTACCTACATTCAAACAGGGTCGCATTTCGGAATTTCAGAGAACGTTCGTGGACGTGATAGATAGCGGAGGTTAGTCGGGGCTTTTTCCGCGGATTGATCGCTAACATGTGGGCGATGGCGGTACGCGCTGCCGGCCACTCCGCCAAAGTGCGCAGTGCCCCACATAGGATGCGCAGCAAGGACTCGGAACTTTCCTGACGCGGAGCTGCGGCCCTGTCGTCACTCGTCTACAACGCCCATGGACGAATGACATCACGGAACAAACATGACGCGGCACTATGCGACCGAACTAATCGCCCTGGAACGTTACAATGAACGCGCGGCTCGTCTGTCGAGTTATTATTTACCGTGACAGAGTGCAGCCGACAGGTTAACTGTAGTTTCTTTTTTCAGTGTACTGGCTTTCGGGCCAGCCCATACAGCCACCTCAATAGTAATGTTAATTATGGCGATACGAATGGAAGGACAATACAACATCTAATCCTCATGCGGAGAATATCTCCGGCAGGAATCGAACCCGGGCTCCTTCGCTTATCAATCCGCCGCGCTGATCGCACGGCTACCGAAGCGGACATCAATCCAGGAGAACAGTTGGTTGCGTTTCAGTATAATGAATTATACACTGAGTTGATGAAAGAACTGGATAGTGATATGCGCATTTACAGATGGCGGTGGTATCGTGTACACATGATTATAAAAGGGCAGTGCATTGACGAAATTGTCACTTGTACTCAGGTGAATCACGTGAAAGGGTTTCCGATGTGATTATGACTGCACGACGGGAACTAACAGACTTTGATCGCGGAATGGTAGTTGGAGCCAGACGCACGGGACACTTCATTTTGGAACTCGTTAGGGACTTTACTATTAAGAGATCCAGTGTTAAGAGTGTGCGGAGAATACCAAGTTTCAAGCATTAGCTCTCACCATGGAGAACGCTTCACGACCGAGAGCAGCGGCGTTTGCTTAGACTAGTCAGCGCTAACGGACAAGCAACACTGCATGAAATAACCTCAGAAATCAATGTGGGACCTAGGACTAACGTACTCGTTAGGACAGTGCGGCGAAAGTGGAAGTTAATGGACTGTTGCAGCGCTCCATCGACGCTAGTGTCTTTGCTAAAAGCTCGACATTTCCTGCAGCGCCTCTCCCAGGCTCGTGACCTTATCGGTTGGGGGAGGAGGAGGAGGAGAAGTTTAGTGTTTAATGTCCCGTCGACAACGAGTTCATTAGAGACGATGCACAAGCTCGGATTAGGAAAGGATGGGGAAGGAAATTAGCAGCGCCCTTTCAAAGGAACCATCCTGGCCTTTGTCTGAAGCGATTCAGGGGATCTAAATCACGATGGCTGGACGCAGGTTTGAACCGTAGTCCTCCCGAATGCGAGTCCAGTGTGCTAACCACTGCGCCGCCTTCCGCGGTCATATCTGTTGGACCCTAGTTACCTGTCAGATCGTAGCGTGGTCAGATGAGTCCCTATTTTGGTTGGTAAGAGTTGATGGTAGGGTTAAAGTGTGGCAGAGATCCCAGGAAGCTATGGACCTAACAAGGCACTGTGCAAGATGGTGGTGGCTCCATGATAGTGCGTGCTGTGTTTATTTGTACTTGAGTTGTTCCTCTGCTCCAACTGAACAGTTTATGTTGGGTTACTTGGAGACCATTTGCAGCCGTTCATGGAGTTCATTTTCTCAAATAAAAGACCTGTTATGGATCGCAATTTGCCATGTCACCGGACCACAATTATCCACCTTCGATCTGAAGAAATTTCTGGACAATTAAAGCAAATCATTTGGCCACGTAGATTACCCTGATGAATCACATGGAACATTTATGGGTTATAATCGGGAGGTCAGTTCGTGCACAAAATCCTGCACCGGCAACGCTTTCGCAATTATCGACGGCTGTAGATGCAGCATGGCTCAATATTTCTGCAGGAGGCTTTCAACGACTTTTCGAGTACATGCTACGTCGAGTTGCAGCACTACGTTGGGCAAAAGGAGGTTCTCGCTATATTAGATTGTGTTCCGTGGCTTTTGTCACCTCAGTGTATTGGTATGATTGAGTTTTTTTATATAAAGATAATGGCATCCAAATCAATCAATAATATAAATGTCGGGAAATGTCAAGAGGGTAATAACAGGGGCCTGGACACTGTTCCCATTCCGCAGGCTGTGCATTCCGTTATCCATAGGTTTACGTTCCAAACGTGCTACCTAAATCGCTCCAGAGAAATGGCGAGATGGCTCCTCTAAAAGGGCACGGCTGATTTCCTGCTCCATTCTTAACCATTCCGAGCTTGTGCTCCGTCTCTATTGACGTCGTCGTCGACGGGACGTTAAACACTTATCTTCCATCCTTTTCACCCAGATGTGTTGAAATCACAAAGCAATGTTAATAATTTCATTGAGAAGGCTTATATCGTTCATTGTTTCAGAAAAGTGTAGCGTATGAAAAATTTAGACGCAATATGCCGAAGTGGACATAATCATAATGATTTAGTGATGCCTATGGACAGAGTCCATCTTATCTACTCTAATGGACGGCTGTATCAGAGACAGTTACCAACTGTGAGTAACACTTCCCTCCCTTCTGTCACCCTCCCCCCTTTTTCAGTGAATTCGCTGAACACATGCTTCACGTCCGTCACCAAATTTAACCTCTATTCACAATTTATACAGACCAAAACTCTTTTCGTAACTACGGAATGTGAAACTTTTCTACTCCCACGTTGCTTAAGTTTGCTGTAAAACTTAATAGGGTATTGGACCCTTTTCTGGAAATCGTCTAATGCCCTTAACATGCTTTTTGCCTCATGTATTTCATTATTTAAAAAATGGAAATGAAATCCAAATAATATGAAAGTCCGCTAAAACACTCCATTTGAGTCACATGATGCCGTGAGGTCACTGGCTAGAATGTTGCTCCTGCTGTAGTGAAGCCCATTCACAGTCATATCTTGTTATGGAATTTACGTTTCGGAAAATGGATTGCAAATGGTATATAGTAACACATTGTGCAAATATAACTATAAAAATTCCTTTAAAAGTGTTCTGGCGTGTCCCAAAGAGAGAGACGATGTGTGAAATGTGATTGCAACTCGCTCTTAGAAATGTAAATGAGATAGTAGTCACAACGTGCTGTTGCTTCTGTGAGGATCGTTTTGATGTAAGGGAGCACTTCGTATTGTCGTTTGTAGTGTAACAGGTAGCGCGCTGGACCGCTAATGCAGTTGTCATATGATCGGTCCTCATACACAGTAAATTATTTCCTTCTTTCTTTTCCTTTCTGTTCTCTTCGTTTAATACTACTGTCTTCTTAAGTTTGCTTCACTCGTAATACAATTAAGCAAGTTTTGTAAGTGCTCATATTACATTTTAATATCTATTTTTATTTATTAGCTTCATTTTACTTCTTATCAATTTGAGATAAATCACAAGGGTGATTTAAGAAACTGTATTTCGGACCCTATGTAGCTCTTGTCCTGAAGAATACGAGAAACCATTTAACAATTTCCGACCACATTATTCTTCCAACCTTCTCCATCGAACCTCTTGAAAATTTCTTTTTTTTATCGTCAGTCTTCTAACTGGTTTGATGCTACCTGCCATGAATTCCTCTCCTGTGCCAACCTCTTCATCTCAGAGTAGCACTTGCAACCTACGTCCTCAATTATTTGCTGGATGTATTCCAATCTCTATCTTTCTCTATGCTTTTTGCCATCTACAGCTCACTCTAGTACCATGGAAGTCATTCCCTCATGTCTTAACAGATGTCGTTATCATCCTGTCCCTTCTCCTTATCAGTGTTTTCCAAATATTCCTTTCCTCTCCAATTCTGCGCAGAGCCACCTCATTCGTTACCTTATCAGCACACATCTCAAATGGTTCGATTCTCTTCTGTTTCCCATAGTTCATGTTTCACTATCATGCAATGCTGTGATCCAGACGTACATTCTCACGAATTTCTTCCTCAAATTAAGGCCTATGTTTGATACCACTCGACTTCTCTTGGCCAGGAATGCCCTTTTTGCCATTGCTAGTCTTCTTTTCATGTCCTCCTTGGTCCATCCGTCATTTGTTATTTTACTCCATAGGTAGCAGAATTCCTGAAGTTCATCAACTTCGTGACCATCAATCCTAATGATAAGCCTCTCGCTGTTGTCGTTTCTGCTACTTCTCATTACTTTCTTCGATGTACTCTCAATCCATATTCTGTACTCATTAGATTGTTCAATCCATTCAGCAGATCATGTAATTCTTTTTCACTTTCACTCAAAATAGCAATGTCATCAGCGAATCATATCATTGATATCCTTTCACCTTGAAATTTAAATCCACTCCTTAACCTTTCTTTTATTTCCATCATTGCTTCTTCGACGTACAGAATGAACAGTAGGGGCGAAAGACTACATACCTTTCATACAACCCTTTTAATCCGAGCACTTCCTTCTTGATCTTACACTCTTGTTATTCCCTCTTGGCTCTTGTACATATTGTATAGTATCCGTCTCTCCCTATAGTTTACCCCTATTTTTCTCAGAATTTCAAACATCTTGCACCATTTTACATTGTCGAACGCTTTTCCCATTTAGCTTTCATTATCAACCGCAACGTCAGAATTGCCTGTCTCGCGCCATTACCTTTTCTAAAGCCAAACTGATCGTCATCTAGCACATCTTTTGTTTTCTTTTTCATTCTTCTGTATATTATTCTTGTCAGCAACTCGGACGCGTGAGCTGTTAAGCTGATTATGCGCTGTCAGCTCTTGCAGTCTTCGAAATTGTGTGGATGATATTTCCCCGAAAGTCAGATGTTATGTCGGCAGACTCACACATTCTACATATCAACGTGAATAGTCGTTTTCTTGTCACTTACACAATGATTTTAGAAATTCTGATGGAATGTTATCTATCCCTTCTGCCTTATTTGATCTTAAGTCCCCCAAAGTTCTTTTAAATTCTGATTCTAATACTGGATCGACTCCCTTTTTTAAATCACATCAATCACATCAGACACATCTTCGCCCTGATAAAGACTTTCAATGTAAGCTTTCCATCTATCCGCTCTCTCATCTTCATTTAGCAGTGAAATTTCCGTTGCACTCTTAACTTTACCACCCTTGCTTTTAATGTCACCAAAGGTTGTTTTGTCTTTCCTGTATGCTGAGTCAGTCCTTCCGACATTCATTTCTTTTTCGATTTCTTCACATTTTTCATGCAGCCATTTCGTCTTAGCTTCTCTGCACTTCCTACATATTTTATTCATCAGCGATTTTTATTTCTGTATTCCTGAGTTTCTCGGAACATTTTTGTACTTCCTCCTTTCATCGCTAAACTGAAGTATTTTTTCTGTTACCCATGGCTTCTTCACAGTTACCTTCTTTGTACCTGTTTTCCTTCCCAACTTCTGTGAGGGCCCTTTTTAGAGATGTCCATTCCTCTTCAACTGTATTGACTACTGAGCTATTCCTTATTTCTGTATCTACAGCCTTAAAGAACTTCAAGCATATCTCGTCATACCTTAGTACTTCCGTATCCCACTTCCTTGCGTATTGATTCTTCCTGACTAATGTCTTAAACTGCAGCCTACACTTCATGACTACTAAATTGTGATCTGTATCTGCTCCTGGGTGCCCCTTACAATCCAGTATCTGATTTCGGAATCTCTGTCTGACCATGATGTAATCTAATTCAAATCTTCCTGTTTCACCCGGCCTTTTCCAGGTATACCTCCTCCTCTTGTGATTCTTGAACAGGGTATTCGCTGTTACTAGCTGGAACTTGTTACAGAACTCAATTAGTCTTTCTCCTCTCTCAGCCCTTGTCCCAAGCCCATATTCTCCTGTAACCTTTTCTTCTACTCCTTCCCCTACAACTGCATTCCAGTCCCCCATGACTATTAGATTTTCATCCCCCTTTACATACTGTATTACCCTTTCAGTATCCTCATACAATTTCTTTATCTCTTGCGACGTCGGCAAGTAGACACGAACTATCGTTGTCGGTGTTGGTTTGCTGTCAATTCTGATAAGAACGACCCTGTCACTGAACTATTCACAGAAACACACTATCTGCCCTACCTTCCTATTCATAACGAATCCTACTTACGTTCCACCATTTTGTGCTGCTGTTGATATTACCCTACACTCATCTGACCAGAAATCCTTGTCTTCTTACTATATCTAGATTGAGCCTTTGCATTTCCCTTTTCAGATTTTCTAGTTTCCCTACCACGTTCAAGCTTCTGACATTCCACACCCCGACTCGTAGAACGTTATCCTTCCGTTGATTATTCAGTCTTTTTCTCATGGTAACCTTCCCATTGGCAGCCCTCTCCCGGAGATCCGAATGGGGGACTATTCCGGAATCTTTTGCCAATGGTGAGATCATCATGACACATCTTCAATTACAGGCCACAGGTCCTGTGGATACACGTTACGTGTCTTTACTGCAGTGGTTTCCATTGCCTTCTGCATCCTCATGTCGTTGATCATTGCCGATTCTTCCGCCTGTAGGGACAGTTTTCCACCCCTAGGACAAGAAAGTGCACTGAATCTCTGTCCGCTCCTCCGCCATCTTTCACAAGGCCGTTGGCAGAATAACGATGACTTCTTATGTCGGAAGTCTTCGGCCACCAATGCTGATCATTAATCAATACAGCAGTGACAGGATTCGAAGTCGGGACTGAGGGCATTTTTAGTATTAATCAAAGACGCTACCTCTAGAAAACGGATCGTCGGCTCTTTAACATTCTGATAAAGAGAAAAGTCGAACATTGCTTAGAACGTAGGACTTAATGTAAGAAGTCTTAGGCATGATGATAAAATGAAAGTTGTTTCTGCATAAGTAACTTTAAATCATGGTATCTCAGCAGCAGTAAAGTATGCAGTCGACCTAATTTCCTGGTGGTTTAAAGTAATGTCTTGAAAGACCAGTAAACCACCAATGTTTAAACCTGAAGAAGGCAAACACGATGATGCCCTGCAGTTACAAACGAGTGTTATTACGCTTTCCCACAATTTGAAAATTGAGAAAAGAAGTTTCTCGAAAACGGTAGTAGTTCTGGTAACAGCTACAGCAATTGACAGTCAGAATTATCTTCTGAATGAGAAAGCTTCCACTGTGTTTTATTACGCAGGCTTTAACTAGTGGTCCGGGAATGCCTTTTCAGAATCGTCTGAGAAAGCAGTCCATCTCCAGATTTCCTCTGTTCTAAGACAATTCTGCTACCAGGTGCTGCGTCACAGTACTTCTGACTTAATCGCCGTGCAATGGATTTTTCACGTTTCTTCTTTCTGGAATATAAAAATCTGATTCGTTTTTGAAGGACGACGAGACTATAATCGCATCAGATTTCGGACGGTTTCCACTATCTACCTTCACAAGATTCCTTTCCATTGTTGCTTAAAAGTTGCAAATGTGTTTTCCATCACTAAATAACTAAACCATTTGCACAAAAAGTACGGAAGAACAGTAGTAACTTCGGCTAACACTCCTGCAACACACGTACAGCTTCGTCTTACTCCTAGTCTGTGACGACACCAGAACTTCAGTCAATAATAGAGCGTTTTCGATCACTTAACCGAATCTTGGGATTTAATTTTTTTAAGTCACCACGTCCAATCCACCTACCAGAGTATTTCCGGTCCAAAATTCGTCATGCTCGTAAGGCGTTATGTGCAGGGCATCCGTCATGCTGATACCACATGACCATCCTCTGATTCAGAGGTACGGCACCCAAGAGAACAGGAAGAGTGAGTCTTAAAAATCGGGAATATTTGCCACTTCGGTTGCCGTGTACAAAGAAAGGTCCGATAATGCTACCTCCAGTAATTCCGCACCGATCATTAACGTTCAATGGACGTTGCTGCTCTGCCTGTCGGAGCCATTGTGGGTTTTTGATAGACCAACAGTGCATATTTCGCATATTGACAATGTGTCTGTTGGAGAATGACGCCTCGTCGCCAAACAGAACATCTGTGTACAAATTAGGATTAGTCAGAAGTTGTTGCTGAGCCTACTGATAAAATTGAACCCTATGGTTGAAGTCATTTCCGTGAAATTCTTGGTGCAAATGAACATAGTAAGGATGGAATTTATGACGTTGCAGAATAGGATGTGCATTTGTTTTCGAGACAACAGCTTCATGTTGAATTCGTCGTTTGCTGACTCGAGGATTCGCTCCTATAACAGCAAGCACAGTGACCTCAGCAGCGTCATCTGTTCGTGTCCTACGACGATTTCGAGGTCTTGCATTTAAACTTCCCGTTTCACGTAGACGAGAAATGAGACGACCAAATATACAGAGAGAAGGCGATGGCTTGTCATACAATAGTCTACTGAACACTAGTTGTGCCTGAACGGAATTTTGCCCGCCTACAGCAAACTACCGTACAAGTATGTACAGTAGAGTACAAGATAGACATAATAATATAATAATCATAATGTTCTCTTAAAGCACTGAGCATAAAGAGGCAAGTTACTAAATTATTTGCTGTTAACGTATTTTCTCCGTAGATCAGCAGCATTTCTACCTTATCGTCATGTGTGTACATTATACATCATATATCTTAACACAACAAAAACTGGATTCACAATATATACTACCACCATGCAGTTACCAAGTTACTCCGATGAACGACTACACTGGTATGCTGTGTACTGTACACTAAAGCAACAACACAGTTTGTGCATTGGAGGAAGATGAGTACCTGTGTTTACGTAAGTCGGAAATCATAAAGAAAACCCACACCTCCACTACAGCTCTACACTGGGTAAGTAATGTATACAATCAAGGAAGTAAACAGCTCGGTTTATTCACAACGTGTGTACTCTTTATAGTTTGCACATCTACTTTTTATTGATATCTGTGAATAGCTCTTGGAGAGGGCAAGTATTTTCTTGAATAAAATGTACATGGTTCGATTTTAAAAAATAGGCACTACCGCGTATCTGCTACATCTTTGGGAGTAAGATAAATGAGGCACATTGTGTATCACGAAAAGAAGACTCGTACACTAGCCGACAAAAAAAAAAATATATATATAGCACCCGGAAGCCATGATCGGATGTCAGGGTAACTTCGTTCACGTACACACTATCGCCGTGTACCTAAATGATTAGAGTCGCATTTCTCAGCAACAGGTTGGGCGGCAAGCAGTATACATTGGTGTTGATCGTCTTTATTGTTGCTACTACGCTTGGTCGGATATACAAATGGTGAGAGCAGAGTCAGATGTTTAGTGATTGCTGTGAAGGATGTGGGATGCTGTGTACTCGTTTAAGACATCGATATAAGCATGGGACTGGGTCTGAGAGGGACCTCACTGTGGACCTCCATTTGGCTTAGCTGGTCCAATCGTGCATTATCGGTCCAATCGTGCATTATCTGTATTTGTGAAGCACTTGGATGTGCAGTGGCCCCATGTTTAACTGCGTGGGAACATGGTGGCAGACATGCCCGTCGCCCATGTTTCGGCCAAACACTCCTGACTATCACAAGGGAGGTGATTTTCTTCGTATTGGGTACCACAGCCATAGATCTGCTGAATGAAAAAGTAATTTTAGCAGGGAGAGGTAAAGGTCAGCACAAGGGCTGTGGTATGGAAGGGGAACTCAAGTGTAACACAACAGCAACACCATTCTCAGTCAAAAATTTTTAACAGAAAATTTCTTTAACAACGGTAAACTTTAAGAAGAATTTTTATTTCTTTCAGATCTTACTCAGCTTGAACAATCTCAGATATTTAAAATAATGATCTCTTAAAAAAAGATATTTTTTTAGAAAAAAAACACTGTCATAAATTGACTTAGCAAAACCCCAAAAAATTCAGAATGATGGCGTTTTAAGTAAGATATTTGATTTACATATTTAGAAATTATTATGGCAATCAACATCATGCACTACTGCTACTCCATGAATTCGAGCCAAAAGCCGATCTGCCGAACACACGATCTTAATCTCATAGTAAATGTCTGGGACTATTTGGAACGGATGATGAAAACTAGCGATCAACTTCCCCACAATTTGGCACCTCCACGAAAACCAATCAGCAATGAGTGGCAGTTGGAGATAACATACCTGGAGAAACTTGTCAGCTCCCTCCCCAGCCGAAATGAGACCTCTGTCAGGGATATAGGTAGGATTTCACGCTATTAGCGTGTTCTCTCCTGGATTTTAGAGCTAACGGTTTCCTATACCGTTTTCGACATGGTAATGTGTTGTGTTTTTGGTGTTTCCATATTTTGACCACCCCCTGTACATGTAAATACGAGCTATTCCCACCAGTTACAATCAAGTGGGTCCACACAAAATATTAAAATGACGTCTCCACCTCGCTCGACAGCACAAACCAAAATCGAATTATGATAAATATATACTGAGGTGATAAAAGTCATGGGATACTTCTTAATCTCCTATCGGAGTCCCTTTTTCCAGGCGTAGTGCAGTAACTCTACGTGGTATGTACACATTGAGTCGTTGGAAGACCGCTTTATAGCCGTACATAGTTACGGAAGTGTTACCGGTGCAGGATTTTTTGCACGAACTGACCTCTTGATTATGTCTCCTAAACGTTCGACAGGGTTCGCGTCGGACGATCTGGATGGACAAATCGTTCGTTCGAATTGTCCAGAATGTCCTTCAAACCAGTCTCGAACAATTGTGGCCCGGTAACATATCGCATTGCCACCCATAAAAATCCCATATTTTGGCGAACATGAAGACCATGTACGGCTACAAAGGGTCTCCAAGTAGCCGAGCATAACCACTCCCAACCGATTATCGGTTCAGTTGGAGCAGAGGACCAAGTCCATTCCATGTTAACAAAGCCCACACCATTATGGAGCCACCACTAGCTTGCACAGTGGATTGTTGACAACTTGGTTCCATGGCTTCGTGGGGTGTGCGCCACATTCGAACCCTACCAACAGCTCTTACCAACTTAAATCTGGACTCAACGGACCACGCCACGGTTTTCTAGTCGCCTAGGGTCCAACCGATATGGTCACGAACCCAGGAGAGACGCTTCACGTGATATTGTGCTGTTAGCAGAGGCACTCGGGTCAGTCTCTGCTGCCACAGCCGATTAATGCCAGATTTCGTCATACGTCTCACATTGATTTCTGCGACTATTTCATGCAGTGTTGCTTGTCTGTTAGTGCTGAAAACTCTACCCAAACGCCGCTGCTCCCGTTGCTAAGTGAAAGCCGTCGGGGACAGCGTTGCCATGGTGAAAGGTAACGTTTGAAATACGATATTCTCGCCACACATTTGATACTTTGGATTTCGGAATACTGAATTCTCTAAAGATTTTCGAAATGGAATGTTCCATGTGTGTAGCTGTAACTACCATTCCGTCTTGAATGTGTTGTTAAGCCTTTCCAATAGTGCCCAAGTTGAAATAAAATTACGATTAGTGCTGTCTGCTGAGACAGATTCGGCCGTAAGTAACCTAGTATTTAATGTAGCAATTCAGTCTAACAATTACAGTCTCATACGCATGTTCTGATAACCATGAGGCATCGCTGGCGTGAAAGAACTAGGAAATAAACTGTGGGCTAAATGCTCCCACAGCGAGCAGCTGCATAGAAACTCCATTCAACGCTCACCTAGATAAACGTCTGTTACTTTCGCTTCTGTCTGTCTGAAGCTGTTCGAAAATTAAAATTGTGATTCATCAAGCGCTTTTCGCTTTTATTCACAAAGCGTCACCAGTAGTTACACTATAATCTGTACGAGTAGATGATATGTATCGTTTCTTTGTTTTTTGTAGACTGAATCACAGTTTTGTTTACGGATGACATACCTGAGAATTTAGCTCAGTGTTTACACGGTCTTTGTTCCACATTCTCATCACAACTGCTTCTCCTTTCACATTATCTGAAGCAATAATCGAACTAGCACCGCACTCACTAATTCGTTTGATTTTCTAGATGGGTATTTGAGTCCTACATTTTGGATATTGTGCAAGATTTCCCTGCACAGTTTGCTTTTCCGATTTGAAATTACATTTTTTTCGTAGCTTCTGAAATTCCTTTGTGGATGCTCGCGTTTTG
This sequence comes from Schistocerca serialis cubense, assembly GCF_023864345.2. NCBI lineage: Eukaryota > Metazoa > Arthropoda > Insecta > Orthoptera > Acrididae > Schistocerca > Schistocerca serialis. The sequence continues at coordinate 625,348,196 of NC_064642.1, read as the reverse complement.
TAATCAGTGTTATGTGGTCTTTTCATTAGTGTTACGTGTTTGGAGTGGTGTCAATAATGAAAGCATTGTTAAATAAACCTGTTTTAAGTATAGAATATTAAAAAGCCTGTTATTTACTCATAGTGCTAATAATGCGAACTTGTTCTGGGAATGAGCCATTTAGTTTGCAGTACGCTGAAGTCAGAATAACAAAAGCGAGCACTGAAGAAGAGAACTGCCCAAGTAATTCCCCCTGCTTCTTGTTTATAATATGTGAGCTGCACTCGGAGTACCTGAGTATTATTCATAACTATGACGTAGACCCATATCATAGTAAAAGAGATGTGAATGACACTCATTGGTCTATACTCTAGGACAGGTATTTCGCCTCGCAGTCAATATAGCGGCAGCCAGCACCACTTTCTCTTCCCAAACACGAGCCAGCTCAACTCATTGTGCAAACGTATCTCACTGTTACTAGTACAGTGTAGAACTGGCAACGTTGTAGAATATGTTTGACAACTACGTGATATTCGATTTACTCAATGGAGTGTTTCTGAATTTTCCAGCTGAAATTGTTTGATATTTTACTATTATTTCCAATAAATAATACGAATGATTCTCACTTAAAGAGTACGTTGGGTTATAAGATTTGTGAGTTGAATGTAAGAGATCATTCCGTGCAGAACCTGCTATTAATCTCATATTTTACATCGCGAATTATCTGCCTTGCCAGTTACTGTGGCGATGAGAGTGTACAGCAGACTGCGTAAGTGCGATAGCTAAGTGCTATCATGAGCACTTTTCTACGGGCGATGCAAAAGCTCTTGGTTCCAATCTTGCCGGAGATTAGATAATTTGTCGTACGTCTTCTTTATCCGAGCTACAAGCGTCCAGATCGATAATAAATAAGGAAATCACAATTCCTTCAGCTTAAGTCTCCTCGCCCCTCTAGTTCTAAAGGTGAAAAATTTAAGAAATAGTGACATTAAACCCGTATTTTTCTATTTTTACCAACGTAATGGTTAGTTATTTCTGAATACACAATTTGATTGATTTATGTGTGGCGTTGAATAGCTTGTTAACTGGGTTTCTTTTTGGGGAGCTTCTAAAGTTTGAAGATAGAAGCGTAGAAATGGAGAAACAATATGATTATCAGAGTATAGATCCCTTCGTTGAACCGGCGACAATGAAAGAGACAATAGACTCAATCAGGATACCAAAAAACAACAAAGATCCAGGGAGAGATGTCGTAAAAGCTGAACTGCTTAAGAAGGGAGGAATAAAAATTGCAAAACAAATACACAAACTTGTTACGAACATCTGGAATGAAGAAAGAATGCCAGAGGAGTCGACAGAAGGGCGACAAACGACAATGCAGGAACTACAGAGGCATCTCATTAATTAGCACCGCCTAAAAAGTGTTCTTTAAGATTCTCCAGAAAAAATTAGAACCATATCTAGAAGAGATAATAAATGAGAAACAAGCGGGATTTATGAAGAACCGTTCAACTACTGACCGGATATTTATACTGAAAGAAGCCGTATCTAAACATTGGGAATATAAAAAATGGCAATACTATTTGTTGATTTTTAGAAAGACTATGGCAGTATATCCAGTGATAAGTTGTGGGCGAAAATGCAGAGATTAGGAATACCGAAGAAGATTATAAATCTTGTGAAAGTGACACTGAAAGGCTCTAAAGGGGTAGTGAAAATGGATGGAAAATATTCCAAGACGTTTGGCACAAAAACAAGAGTCAGGCAAGGAGATGGAATATGACCCCTTTTGTTCAACATTGTAATATAGGAAGCGCTAGTCACAGCAAGTGAATCAGAAGAGGGAATTAAAATAGGAACAAAAATAAATGTACTGGCCCTTGCAAATGACGTAGCACTAATCGCTGAAAATCAGGACGACCTTAAAATATTGGTAAAAAGACTCTTTCAAAAAGCAAAGGAAGCTGGATTAGAAGTAAACGATGCGAAAACAAAATTCATGAGGGTAGAAAGAAATTATAGAACAAGAAGACGGAAAACTCTGCTCATCGATAACTATATGTCTGGCGGTAATAGTAAACAACAAAAACGATGAGAAGCAAGAAACAGAGGCGAGGCTAAAGATATGTGGATCAATCTACACTTCTGGAAATTGAAATAAGAACACCGTGAATTCATTGTCCCAGGAAGGGGAAACTTTATTGACACATTCCTGGGGTCAGATACATCACATGATCACACTGACAGAACCACAGGCACATAGACACAGGCAACAGAGCATGCACAATGTCGGCACTAGTACAGTGTATATCCACCTTTCGCAGCAATGCAGGCTGCTATTCTCCCATGGAGACGATCGTAGAGATGCTGGATGTAGTCCTGTGGAACGGCTTGCCATGCCATTTCCACCTGGCGCCTCAGTTGGACCAGCGTTCGTGCTGGACGTGCAGACCGCGTGAGACAACGCTTCATCCAGTCCCAAACATGCTCAATGGGGGACAGATCCGGAGATCTTGCTGGCCAGGGTAGTTGACTTACACCTTCTAGGGCACGTTGGGTGGCACGGGATACATGCGGACGTGCATTGTCCTGTTGGAACAGCAAGTTCCCTTGCCGGTCTAGGAATGGTAGAACGATGGGTTCGATGACGGTTTGGATGCACCGTGCACTATTCAGTGTCCCCTCGACGATCACCAGTGGTGTACGGCCAGTGTAGGAGATCGCTCCCCACACCATGATGCCGGGTGTTGACCCTGTGTGCCTCGGTCGTATGCAGTCCTGATTGTGGCGCTCACCTGCACGGCGCCAAACACGCATACGACCATCATTGGCACCAAGGCAGAAGCGACTCTCATCGCAGAAGACGACACGTCTCCATTCGTCCCACCATTCACGCCTGTCGCGACACCACTGGAGGCGGGCTGCACGATGTTGGGGCGTGAGCGGAAGACGGCCTAACGGTGTGCGGGACCGTAGCCCAGCTTCATGGAGACGGTTGCGAATGGTCCTCGCCGATACCCCAGGAGCAACAGTGTCCCTAATTTGCTGGGAAGTGGCGGTGCGGTCCCCTACGGCACTGCATAGGATCCTACGGTCTTGGCGTGCATCCGTGCGTCGCTGCGGTCCGGTCCCAGGTCGACGGGCACGTGCACCTTCCGCCGACCACTGGCGACAACATCGATGTACTGTGGAGACCTCACGCCCCACGTGTTGAGCAATTCAGCGGTACGTCCACCCGGCCTCCCGCATGCCCACTATACGCCCTCGCTCAAAGTCCGTCAACTGCACATACGGTTCACGTCCACGCTGTCGCGGCATGCTACCAGTGTTAAAGACTGCGATGGAGCTCCGTATGCCACGGCAAACTGGCTGACACTGACGGCGGCGGTGCACAAATGCTGCGCAGCTAGCGCCATTCGACGGCCAACACCGCGGTTCCTGGTGTGTCCGCTGTGCCGTGCGTGTGATCATTGCTTGTACAGCCCTCTCGCAGTGTCCGGAGCAAGTATGGTGGGTCTGACACACCGGTGTCAATGTGTTCTTTTTTCCATTTCCAGGAGTGTATGAGGGAGGAGAATGGCGAAGAAGAAAGAACAAGGAGCTCAGCGTGCTATACAAAGAACCAGATGTATTTCTGGAGGCCAAGACAAGAAGACTAAGATAGGCCGGCCACGTCTACAGAAGAGAGAAGTCTCAAAGAATAAACCGGAAGGACGAAGACTTATACATAGGCCAAAATTGATATGGAGAGACCAGGTTGCCAAGGATGCACAGGTATTGGGAACAAGAAAAAAAGACGCCGAAGACGGAATACTGTGGAAGAGGCTACTTGACAAGGCCAAAAACCGATTGCAGTCTCTGGGGCCAGGAGATTTAGAGCACGAGAGTAAGTATTTCTTTTTGGGTCTACATATTTACATATTTTCGTGGTAGCTCCAAAATGTTTCTTGATTAGTACTCAGGACTTCACGTAGACACAGCCCTTATAAAGGTCAAGAATGCGTAATATCTAACTAATGATTGAAGGTATGGGCAGGCTCGTATTAGAGAAACTATTTTTTTTACCAACCTATACTTTCGACGCACGGTTATCATGGTACGTTGTAAATCATTTGTATTGGAACAGTGCTTATTTTTATAGCTCTTAACGTTGGTTTATTGAATATAACAGAAAACGTAAGAGAAAAATTAATCAGTAGCGATATACTCTATCGTATTAACTAAAACTGCTTTTTGATTCAATGCCTGTAGAAAGCTGCTGGTTTGGGGATAAAGATCTCGCCAATCCAAATTTAAAGTGCAGTTTCCTCTTCAAAAAAATTTTTTGATGATAGTTTGATAAGGGCCGAGAAAATTAAACTTCTGATGGGACAAGATTAGAATAAGTGCAGTAGGGATGGCTTTCCGTCCAAGCTCCTGGATATGGTTCCTCTGTAAAATGAGCAGAACGTGTATGGGACTTGCAGTAGCAACGCTTGATGCATTTTCCTTCACCAGAGTTCTTATACTATGAGCACAAACTGTCTCAGTTGTTGGCAACAGATGCCACCTGCGATGGACACATCCATGGGATGCAGCTTGTAATATAAAACCGTACCAGGACGCATAACGTTTCAATTTGATCACTCCTATCGGCCTTTGCTTCAGATATTTTTTGTTAGGTCCAACCATTACTTTCTTTTTATGAAATTACCTCACAGTGCTTCAAATATCCGTCATTCCGATTTAAGTTTTCTGGTGTTTCCTTAAATCGATTAAGACAAATTCTGGGATCTGTCCTTTGAGAAGGCACAGTCGATGTCCTCCCACATCCTTCCCAGTTGTGATTCGTGCTTCATCTCTAATCTTGTAAGCGAGGCATATAACCCAACTCTTTTTTTTTCTTCCTTTTTGCCTCATATCGCTCATTGAATGCAAGTGTCTCACGAAAATTAAATGATCGCAGTTCATCACATTTACCAATAAACGGGTACACTGATTTCGGCAATTGTGGTAAACCGCAAGAAAGCCACTCACTGTAGATCTTAGCTTCTTAGATATGGCGCATAATGCACGTCGAAACGATCCTTCTTGTAATGAGAAAACTATTTTCTGGTGCAATTTTTCTGCTGTACTTACCACACACGGCACAAACGTTTCCAGCTGCCTCAGCTGCCTGCAACCTGTATTAAGTTCAAACTGTCATAAATGTTAGGCTTTTATTTTCCGTTTCTATCGCTTAAACAAAGATCCTCATAACCTTCAAATATGCAAACATTCAGTAAGCACTGCAAGAGCGATTCTAGAACTTCAATACAAATTGACAATTTACAAATGTCCCTACAACAACCTGCATGACAACCTGCCAAAAACATTGTCTTCGCGAACTTATGGGCCAATCTAGTTTTTACAGGAAAATTTTGCTTGGAATGGTGGAGTACATACTTCAGTATTCTTCACGTAATATTCAACAAACGTTATAGTCATAGCGTTGTTACCTATGCAATTATTTCAGACGAAATGCAGCTTACAGTGTATGAGTTGAACGTTCTCCACATTTCGGCATCTGTTTTACCTGTGCCACATCTACCGCTAGACCACTAAAACACTGAAGCGCCAAAGAAGCTGGTATAGGCATGCGTATTCAAATACAGTTATATGTAAGCAGGCAGATAACGGCGCTGCGGTGTATATAAGACAACAAATGTCTTGTGCAGTTGTTAGATCGGTTATTGTAGCTACAATGATTGTTTGTCAGGATTTAAGCGAGTTTGAATGTGTTGTTATAGTCGGCGCACGAGCGGTGGGACAGAGCATCTCCGAGGTAGAGACGAAGTGCAGATTTTCCCGTACGACCATCCCACGAGAGTACCGTGAATATCAGAAATCCGGTAAGACATCAAATCTCCGACATCGCTGCGAGCGGAAAAATATCCTGAAAGAACGGGACCAACGACGACTGAAGGGAATCATTCATCGTGAGAGAAGTGGAACCCTTCCGTAAATCACTTTACATTTCAATGCTGGGCCATCAAAAAGTATCAGCATGCGTACCATACAACGACACATCATCGATATGGGTTTTCGGAGCGGAAGACCTACTCGTGTACCCTTGATGACTGCACGGCACGAAGCTTTACGCCTTGCCTGGGCTCGTCAACACCAACATTTGATGACTGGAAACCTGTTGCCTGGTCGGACGAGTCTCGTTTCAAATTACACCGAGCGGATGAACGTGTGCTGGTATATAGACAACCTCATGAATTCATGGAACCTGAATGTCAGCAGGGGCTGTTCAAGCCGGTGGAGGCTCTGTAATGGTGTGGAGCGCGTGCAGTTGGAATCATATGGGACTCCTGATACGTCTAAATACGACTCTGACAGGTGACACGTACGTAAGCATCCTATATGATCCCCTGCATCCATTCATGTCCATTGTGCATTCCAGCTGGACAATGCGACACCCACACGTTCAGAATTGCTACAGAGTAGCTCCAAGAACACTCTTCTGAGTTTAAATACTTCCGCTGGCTGCCAGACTCCCGGGACATGAATATTTTTGAACGTATCTGGGATGCCTTGCAACGCGCTGTTCAGAAGAGATCTCCACCCTCTCGTATTCTTACGGATTTATGGACAGCCCTGCAGGATTCCTGGTGGCAACTCCCTCCAACACTACTTCAGACACTGGTCGAGTCCATGTCATGTCGGGTAGCGGCACTTTTGTGTACTCACCGGGCGACTACACGATATTAGGCCGGTGTACCAGTTTCTTTGGCTCTTGAGTGTACATACTGCACCACAGCAGCTCAAGTGGAAATCAATAGTTCCTGTAGAAATTTCCACTTTCTACCGTGTTCTCAGTTTGTGCAGGTAGCCGTTGTTTGACTATTTTAGTGATTAAAAAATCAAATGAAAATTACGTATTTGATAGCCGTAGCAGGTGGTGAGGGCCATGGGGTTAAACAAGGTGATGAATTTTTTCAACAGGCTAAGTTCTGGGTCCGAGCTACACTTCAGGCAACCATTGTTAACCAGCGTGAACCTTCTACACCTTTAGTAACGCCAACTGGACAACGCAGGGTTGCAAAGTGATTCCAAATACTCGTACACATCATACATAGGTCCGTGTACTACTGAATCGAGGCGGAAGTCGTGACAAGTAGACCTCTGTCATCAGTAAGCCCTCTTACACCATAAATTTTATTTGATCAATTAACCAATCGTTATTTTAGTTCACAGGGCATTTATTCCTTATTACATTGTAATCGAGATGTTGAAAGTAATTTTGCTGGATTGGAATTCGAACTCAGATCTCCCCGTTCGTGAGATTGACCCCTTTGGGGTTCCGTTGTTTCCTCAGGAGTACAAACTCGTGAAGGTCTCCTGTCATTTTGTGCTGTTGCAAGCGCACGCCAAATAACACATAAAAATAATTACGATTTTAATCTCGCTTGGTGGGTTGTCAACAATAATGATTGGTGCCGGTTTTGTGCCAGACAGATACGAAATTTTTCGTCGCTTTTTTTTCCAGTTGAGATATGCTCACATTTTGCTAATGGTGAAATAAACCGGTATTTAATGTCTATTAGTGCCTATAAAACAATTGCGTTGGGTGCCGTGTTCTCACCCCGGTACGGCATAAGTTTTTGGTCTCGTCCTTTCAGTTTCAATTATCTAACTACTGGTGAATGAATTCGATATCTAAAATTCGATTATGCTCAGTCAATTATAAGATTAGGTGCTGGCTACAAATCCACAGTCAACACAAACTTTACGTCGCGTTATTTCAGGTCAAACATGCGCACAATTTGTAATTCTTGATTGAAACCACGTTTAAAAGCTTTCGTGATTAAATGAAAGGAAAAATAGTTACTGGATGGAATTTCTGGGTACCGGTCCAGTACAAAGATTATCGTCATGAAATTTCAAGTTGACACTTGAAATTTTATTTATTGTGATAAATTTTAGTTTACATGCGCTATAGGCTGTACCATCTCTAATAAGGCACTTCCAGATATTTTTGTATAAATTTGCATGTAGATTGATAGTCATACAGAGCAGTGTTCTCTAGTGATCTCTTGTAAAGATCATTTTGACTCATATTCAACGGCCTGTAACAAAAAGAGATTAGAGGAACTGTAAGAAAGCTACGTTATGTAGGTTGCATACAAACCGTTTCGGGGGGTTCGGATCCTTATGAGCACGATAGTACATTTCCTCGTTTCAACTCTGTTTCTAACTTCAGTCCCAGTTTTAATCTACCAAGGAACTTGATAATCACTCAATCCACTGTCCTGTGTCCATGAGACACTGTGGGTAAAGATTCAGTGGATATAGCAACCAGAAAATCGGCATTCCTGGAATTCATGACATCAGCATTCCGAGAATCGCCAACACCAGCATGCGGTACTCAATCAGTAGCATTTGTTACATTTCGCTGCCGTCTGCATCAGCATTCCTGGAATCCTGACTTTACCGCAACAGCACAATTGCACAGGGACATGATATCGTCGTGTCCACGCCCTGTCAGGACCGCCCCTCCCCCCCCCCCCCCATCCCCACCCACAGTGCTCCACCACCCTCCGCACCCACGCTCGTCACGGGAGCTCTCATCGAAGTTACCATGTCGTCTGACAATGGCTGGGAAGTTCAGTACCCCACCCTTCGACCAAGAAGGGAGATCGGACAAGTTTGTGCGGCCTTCTTGGGATGATGACAGAGGCCTCGCCCAACGACTAACAGTGCTTAAGTGCACTTTCAGGTCTCTGTAAACATTCTGCATGTGCCTATGAATAACTCCACTGCTCTGGTTTTCCGCTAAAAGAAAGTGAATCACAGTTCTCTGCTTGGAACGCACCTCCATCACAGACGCCATTTTGGAGACTTCGTATAGTGCCACCACCTATCGAAACTTCATGGAACTGCAGGGGTTGAAGTGGGAATTTTCCGCTATGTCCAACTACAAATTTCGCATTTTGTCAACCGAAATTGGGCGAGAAAAGAATGTGTTGCATTACTTATTGAACGCCCCTCGTTTAATTATTTACCGCCTGCATAACACATTTCGGATATTCGTGGTGTGTTATGTAAATAATATAGGATCTGTTCGTCAGTCTGGGACACTTACCAGCTTGGAGTAATAAGTGGGGTCAACGCGCACCAGTAATAAGAGCATATACAGGGTTATTACAAATGATTGAAGCGATTTCACAGCTTTACAATAACTTTATTATTTGAGATATTTTCACAAAGCTTTGCACACACATAACAAAACTCAAAAAGTTTTTTTAGGCATTCACAAATATTCGATATGTGCCCCTTTAGTGATTCGGCAGACATCAAGCCGATAATCAAGTTCCTTCCACACTCGGCGTAGCATGTCCCCATCAATGAGTTCGAAAGCATCGTTGATGCGAGCTCGCACTTCTGGCACGTTTCTTGGTAGAGTAGGTTTAAACACTGAATCTTTCACATAACCCCACAGAAAGAAATCGCATGGGGTTAAGTCGGGAGAGCGTGGAGGCCATGACATGAATTGCTGATCGTGATCATGATCTCCACCACGACCGATCCATCGGTTTTCCAATCTCCTGTTTAAGAAATGCCGAACATCATGATGGAAGTGCGGTGGAGCACCATCCTGTTGAAAGATGAAGTCGGCGCTGTCGGTCTCCAGTTGTGGCATGAGCCAATTTTCCAGCATGTCCGCGGGCTACGCGTGAAACTTGCCCGCACGCGTTCAACCGTTTCTTCGCTCACTGCAGGCCGACCCGTTGATTTCCCCTTACAGAGGCATCCAGAAGCTTTAAACTGCGCATACCATCGCCGAATGGAGTTAGCAGTTGGTGGATCTTTGTTGAACTTCGTCCTGAAGTGTCGTTGCACTGTTATGACTGACTGATGTGAGTGCATTTCAAGCACGACATACGCTTTCTCGACTCCTGTCGCCATTTTGTCTCACTGCGCTCTCGAGCGTTCTGGCGGCAGAAACCTGAAGTGCGGCTTCAACCGAACAAAACTTTATGAGTTTTTCTACGTATCTGTAGAGTGTCGTGACCATATGTCAATGAAAGGAGCTACAGTGAATTTATGAAATCGCTTCAATCATTTGTAATAGCCCTGTACATTTGTGCATCAAAATGCACTCAGTGTAGAGTCGACTGGCTGAGTGACATACTGGTGCTGTACAATCTCTCGACATTAATTTATACGTTTGCGATAAGGTGTGATGCTGGCATGTACATGGACGCAGGACGCGTGTTATTACAGTTTTTCAGGGAAAGAAAAAAAAAGAAAACAAAAAAATGACGTTTTTCCTATCCACCTGGAAGCCTATCTACAGTGGATAGCTGAGCTGGCTGGTGATCATGACGTCGACAGTTCATATTCTACGTGTTTGGAGTGAGTGTCATATGGCAGGGCGAATCACGTTGTAGATACACTTAACTTTTTTTGCTGTTGATATCTCTATACTGCGCAAGGACATAGAAGAAATATGGTGGCCATACTTTGTACTTACAAATAACGCAACGTTTCTTTGGTGGGTAGTAAAAGTTTGGCTTTCTCTCTTCAGTATATTACAGTGGAAGCAGATCTCTCTATTCATGTTAAAGGCAGGCATACAATTACTCAAAAGGAGATGTCTTATCTTAATGTCAAAAAGCTAATTTTACCAATTTTATTACACTCGCATTCGGTCTACTCATAGCTTTTGACGGCTGGTCAAGGACGACATATAACGTCATATGCGGGTGTACCCAAAGTGTAATATTACAATACTTCTTCGTAAGTTCAGGGTAAATACTGTAGCTATAAATCGAAGCTTAACACACTAAAAATGTTGAATTTTCTCGTTCTGAAGTCCGATCTGTTTAACTGCTAAAAACCATTCAACAGCCAAGATCGCATAAAATATTTCTTTATTTAAGACAACCGGTTTCAACAGACTGTGCTGTGCTCTTCACACCTTAAAATCCTTTTGTTGTAAAACATGTTTATTTTACACTGGCCTCACGCGCAAGATGTCAATTGGATAAAAATAGCACATTATAAAAGATTTTCCATCGCTAAAATATATAAACCATAAAGCACCTTGTGCAAGAAGCTGTGTCCATGTACATATTGCTCACAGTTGCTTATTGCATCATACAAACACGGTACAAAATAGCACAACTGTTTGAATCCTGCCTCGGGCATGGATGTGTGTGATGTCCTTAGGTTAGTTAGGTTTAAGTAGTTCTAAGTTCTAGGGGACTGATGACCTTAGAAGTTAAGTGTCATAGTGCTCAGAGCCATTTGAACCAAGCACAACTGTTTACGTATGCTGAAAATAAGTGGATTCGCGCTGTTTAGAATGTGTCCAGCATATGCAAACAGTTATGCTATTAGGTACCATTTTTATGATGCAACGAGCAACTGTGAGCAATATGTATACGGACATATCCTGTTCTGTTCTCCTGCTGCTTTAATATAACATAGACGTTTATTTGCACACGGTAGTAGACAGAATGCTAGTCCCTAAAGCTGGGGCTTGCAAAAGTACTTAGTCAATACTTCTTAGCAGTCACCGACTCGGTAGAGATGCATATGCATGGGGACAGTAAAACTGCGAATTGCCTATTAGAGGCATTACCATGAGCAAATACTGTAACATACGTAAACGCTAACGCATATCCACAGCACCCAGCAGTCTTGATGTAGGAGGCTGTTACTGTAGCTCAGACAATAGTAGGTCGTGCAACACCTCCGTCCCTTGGCCCAGCAGTTCTGTCAGCAACAAATTAGGGGCTCTTTGGACGGCGGACGGCCGCTACCATGGCAGTGCCACTGCCTAGTCCAATGACAACAGGTCCGACATCGAGAAGCCATCCCAAAACTGCCTAAGTCGACTCTTGCAGATGCTGTTGTGAAGGGGATACGCGAAGGAACGTCCACAGATAAACCAAGACTAGGACATACTAACGAACAGGGACCGTAGGACATCGCGGAGAGTGTTTGAACAAAATGGTGTGAATAACTCATCGGTTCCGAAGTGCTACGAGTTAGCATAACGACTGTGCGTAGGGAGTTGAAAATAATGGGATACAACGACTGAGCAGCTCCTCTAAGGTACACATTTCTTTAGACAATTTTAAGCGACGCTGAAGGTAAAGACTACCCCACTGGACAGTTCATGAATGCGAGCGAGTGATCCGGTGTGATGAATCACTCTATACCCTGTGGCAATCCGGTGGAAGGTGTTGGATTTGTAGAATGGTTAGGGCGTGGCCCCATTCATTACGCTTAAGAAAACATTAAGAAAGAATATAAACACTAAGAAAGAATATAAACACATTTTACAGCGTTGTGTGCAGTTTAGAGTAGAGAAGCAGTTCAGAGAAGGTGATTGCTTGTCTCATCACGACAGTGCATCGCAACATAAAGCAGCGTCTTCAGGCAATGGTTTGTTTACAATTACACTCCTGAAATGGACTGGCCTGCCCAGGGCTCAGACCTGAAGCCAATGGTACAAGTTTGAGATGACCTACAATGTTGACCTCGCTCCAAACCCCAGCGTCGAACATGAGTACCTTCTGTGGTATCGGCTCTTAAGGAAGAAAGCGCTAGTATTCCTTCACATACATTCAGACACTTCATTGAAAGTGTCCCCAGCAGACTTCAAGCTCTCATAATGTCGTAGGTTAGACACAGGCCACATTAATGTCCACTAAAATGGTTTTGGATACTTTCTTGTTTTCTTTCTTTCTTTTGCTTGTGCCGTTTTCCCCACGGATACGCATGGTCGGCATGGTTAATCGGATGTGGCAATGTCTGCGACTAGTGTAATCCATGGAATAGTGCTAAAGTGTTCAGATGTCTGCGAGCTGTGTAACTGAGGCTGGACTTGGGGACCAGCCCGGTATTCACCTAGGGGCATGTGGAAAACCGCCTAAAAACCACATCCAGGCTGGCCAGAACACCGGTCCTCGTCGTTAATCCACCGCGCGGATACGATCCGGGGCCGGCGCTCCTACCCGAGTCCAGGAAGCAGCGCGTTAGCGCGCTCGGCTAACCTGGCGGGTTTTTTAAAATGTTTTTGGATACTATTAGGAAGGTAATGTATTGTTGCAAGCACATCCTATGAAGATGTGTTATTGCTTACGATTGACTGGTGGCCTGCTTCAAAGGGACAAACGTAAAATAGAACTGTACCCTTTTTTACATAGCTCCGACCGAACAGGCCTCGAAGGCCCGACGGCACCGACGGACCGCCGTGTCATCCTAACCTCGTTACTGGATACAGATACAGAAGGGCATCTGGTCAGCATTCCGCTCTCCTAGTCGTTATCAGTTTTCGTGACCGGAGCCGTTACTTCTCAAAAAGCTTCTAAGTTGCCCTGACAAGGGATGAGTGTATCTCGCTTTCCATCAGCACTCGGCAAACCCAGGTGGTCACCCACCCAAGTGCTAGCCAAGCCAGACAGTCGTTAACATCGGTGATATGACGGAAACCGGTGTTACCACTGCGACGAGGCCGTTGGCCTTTTTACTTAAAGACGCCTGCATTTCGGGCACTGGTATTAGAACAATCTCGCTAACACAGATTTATCGTTCTGCTGTATTCCTTGATTGCTGTGGTGTCTAAAATATATCCGCGTAAGAGTGAAAAAAAAGAAAGGTGTTTATATGTATAAATGAAGCAGAAAGCTAAAAACTTACAAACCTCTGCTTTTATCTCGTCGATATGATCTGAAGCGACTACTGAAAATTGGTTCCAGGACCAGAACTCGCTGCTGGTTTTTTACTATTTCGCTAGATGTTCAGTAGGTTTTGTTTTTTTAAAAAAGTAAATTTCACTTTAACGTCTTAGACGAGTGTGTTATTAGAAACAACAGAACGCTTCAAAATGTTCAGTTACGCTGTTATTTATATGTGAGCGACTGTGGCCTCTTTTTTTTATGAATGAAAACATGAGCAAGCTCTTTGGTTTCTTTCGTCACGTGCTGCTACGCCGTTTATAGCCCCAGTTCATAACAAGCTGATAAACGCTGTTCCACAAATGTGTCAAGTGCAGCGTTATTAGGGAGCTCAACCGAAAACGCTGTAGGGGCAGATAACAACACGAAATGCTACGTCAGCAACTGCGTCGCACGTGTTACTACGAGATAAGGACGGCTGAAAACAGCGAGAGTTGACTGTGCGAAGGAATTTTGTTGTTGTAGTGTCTAGTTCTTCTTCGCTAACGATTCTCATGGAGCAGTTCTACTTAAATATTTGGTAGCAGACATAAAGCAGAACTGCGTACGCAAAACAAAAATCTGTGACACACAGATTGCCTAACATATCGTATCTATAGAGAACATTTGTTCCAAGGGGGATCGTCTGAGTAAATACGTGAATATTTTCATAGGAATGAGTACTCACAGATGACCCTCCCACACTTCTCTCTTATTTCTTCCTGTTCACATTGATGTCCTCGTGGAAAGTTCCCTTCGCGTGTTATGGCCAGTAACCGATTCACATCTGTTTTCTTAATGATCTTTTCATAGCTAAATAACTTAGTTCTGTTGTGTAGCAAACTTCATAAAATTTCGGTACAGGAATCTTCATTACTCTTATTTTTCTCGAATGGGAACCCAACAGTGAGTAATCGTATAAGGGAAGGAACATGTACATCATTAGGGAAAGCAACGTGTCCATCAATAGCTCCAAAAGTAGCAAAATTAATAGCAAAACCAGCAGACCTTGAAAGAAGGATTTTCTGCTGTACCACTAAGAATGGTTAACTCAGTTCTTTTTAGAAAAGCACTTTCTGTTTTAAAAGAATCAAATTCCCATGTATAAAACAGCTTCAAACGTCTGATTACTTTGCAACTGAGTTAATACGTTAAATATTTGAAGTAAAACTTTTATGTTTGCAGTCGCAAACACTAATTATGTTGGTATGTTCGTTTCAGACTATTCACCCATAGACTGTCGAAAAAGTGAACACCAAAACAATCAAGAAAAGCTAATTTTTTAACGATCTCATTGTTTATGACGTCACATCTCTTGAACTGCGTTTCTTACAAAGATATAATTTTGTAGATCCATTCAGTGGCACACTGATGAGTCAAAACATCATGATTACCTCCGTAATAGCTTGTTTGTCTGTCTTTGTAACGAAATGTATCACTGATTCGGCGTATCAGGGATTCGACAGTTTGTTGCTATGTTTGTATAGGTTCATGGAGATATGTGTCATTAGATGTCCACGCACAGATCATGTAATTCGCGTAAATAACGTGCCGCTGATCTGCGTACGCGGTGATAGCGACCTAAATGTGTTGCATAGAATTTGCATCAGTCGAATTTGGTTGCCGAGACATCAACCTGAGTTCACTATAATGTTCCCCAAACCACTGTAGCACGATTCTGGCTCCCAGACGCAGACAATTCTACTGCCGAAAGGTGACATCGCCGTAGGGGAAGACATGAAGCTTGAACGGAAACAGGTGGTTCGTAGCTGTCATCGTGTCTTCGATTACTACCACAGGTCCCATGTAAGTGCAGGAGACTGTCTCCCACAGCGTAATATTGCTCCCAGTGGCCTACTTAAGTGACGCGCTGCACGTTTCGAGCCGCCGTTCACCTCGATGACGGCGTTTGTGGAGACGACCAGCGACCTAGTGTAGCTAAAATGTGATTCACCCGAAGAGTTGACACGTTTCCAGTGATCCACGGTCGGATCCCGATGGTTTCGTACCCACTGCAATCGTAACTGACGACGTCATTTGGTCAACATATGAACACCCAGGAATGGACTGCTGCGCAGCTCCATGTTCAACAACGTACGATGAACGATATGCTCGAAAGATTTGTGAGTGCACCAGCATTGTTCTCTTTATGCAGAGATGCCACAGATCATCATCTATCCTACTTTACAGAGCAGACAAACCTCCAAATTTCCGCTTCTGTGAAGAGCCTTGGGCGTCCAACCATTTAGCCCTTAGTGGTAGTTTCACTGTCCTTGAACGTCTTTCCGTAGATACAACAGTAGCACGTGATCATTCAACCAGCTTCGCCGTTTTCAAGACACTCGTTCATAGGCTCTGCGTAATAATAATCTCCTCGTTGTCAGAGCGGCTTATCTCAATGGGTTTCCCACTTGCAGCCTGTATCTTCGCTAGGGTGATCCCCGTCCGTATCTACTCCGCTTACATACTTTCGTTACCGCGTCACGTGTCTGCAGCGTCACCAGGCGGTATTCAACGCTGCGGTGGGCAGTTATCAAAAACTTTTGGCTCATCAGTGTGTGTGGGTACTGTCAGTTAAATGTGTTACGAACAGAATTAGCAGAAAAGAAGTGATAAATTAAAACGTTGTGCTTGGTGCTTGCTCGTACGTGTTACTCATTAAACAGCGAAAATGTAGTAAGTGATAAACTTTCTAACTTTCCTTATTTTGTGAGGGCGTCACGGAAGAAAAGTTTCGAAAAGGTTTGAAATTACGTTTAAAGTTTGTTAGAAGTTGCGGCGGCTAGGTTACTTTCGTCCATTACCTGCACCTACCTGTGAACTCGTTGCAGCATATCGCTTGCCGAGCAGAAACCTACCGTACTGTACCTCGCATCAGGCTGCAAACAACGTAACATTTCCAAGAATCGGGAAAAGGTCTTAATTTTGAATGAAAGGTGGAAATACTTGCAAAACTTCGGTATATTCTGAACCTTGATAATGTACACGTTCATTGCCAAGCCCGTGCTAATCTTAACACAGCCATGCACAGACCCCTTCATTTACGTTAGCAAGTTTATGTTAACGTATTTCCCGAAATCTGAACTGCTACTAAGCACGGATTGTTGTTAAATGAAAATGCTCGCCATACTATTAGGTTTATCGGTGTCTAATGCAATCAAGTTTTTAATCTCCGATCTGCTCAATATGCTAAGCGGAATTACTGTGTTTTCTCACACACAAAACTGCTTAAGAAATGGGTACTTTCTGAAATACACACCGGAATAAATATGCCTTCACTTTAAAACACGTTTGAAACATGTAGCATAACTAAAACCGACAAATTATAACCTCCTTCGGAGCTCATACTACACACGACCGTGCCATTGAAAGACTGGGCTCCTACTCCTTGGACTGCTGCAAGCATTCTATATCTCCAAGAGAAAAGACGCGCGAAGAATACTCCGTTCTGATTGGTCAGTTTTCTTTAAGGCTAATAGAAAAACACTATTCTCCCACGGTAGTCCGCTCTTGTCATGACTAACCAATCAACATATAACACACTTTCGAACTGTACTTTTTCCTGAAATAAGTATTTAACATTCTGATATTTTGTTTATACTTTACGTTATTAACTATTTTCATTTGCACTCTAATTAGCTTTCCTTTTGTCATAAAGTTACTTAACATATCATGATACAATATTCCCTGTCGTCTGCATTCACACTGTCTTAAAAATTTTTCAAGCTAGTTCGTATAGCGTTTATCAGTCGAACAATGATCTATATATTTACTTTAGACAACATTCACACGTCATTCACACTACTAAAAGCAACTGTACAAACATAAGTAAGCAGAAAAGCCTTCAAGAAATATTATTTTATTATTATTCTGGATTTACAATGTGAGTACATTTTTCCAGCACCTATTCTAGATTACAGTAAGTCACTAATTATTGTTCTCCACTCTTCTCTATTTGTCCATAAATCTTCAGGAATGTTGTTCTTCCTCATTGCTGACTGAACTCCCTGTATCCATGTATCAGGTGGTCGTCCCCTTTTTCTTCTTCCAATTGGTACCCAGTCGATTATGCATTTTGGTAGCCTTTCCTGTTCCATTCGTCTGATGTGTCCATACCATTTAAGTTGTTTGTGCTCGATGAAATCAATAATTGAATTTTTACATTTCATCTTGTCTCTGATTACTTCATTTCTTATTCTTTCTCGTCTTGATATTCTTGCTGAACGTCTCCAGAAATCCATTTCTGTGGCTAATAATTTTGATTTCAGTTGCCATTTTGTTGTCCACACTTCTGAACCATATGTAATAATGCTCCTCACTATTGTTTTAAAAATCCTTATTTTGTTATCAGTTGTTATGTGTTTGTCCCAGAGAATTCCATTCAATAAAGAGATTGTCGTCTTTCCAGAATTTATTCTTGATCTAATTTCTTTGTCCTGTTTCCCATCATTTGTAATTTTCACACCTAAATATTTATATTCCTCAGTAGCTGTTATTGTTCCCATCCCTTCTTCTAATATTAAGTCTCCATTCACTCCACCAATTACCATGTACTTTGTTTTATTCATGTTTACATTTAGACCTGATTTTTTATATTCTTGAATCAATTTTCTGGTCATATACTCTATGTCCTCATATAGTCTTGGGCTATAATCAGTTGGTCATCTGCAAATTGTAACGAGTATGTTGTTCTATCATTTATTGGTATTCCCATAGTGTGACATTTTTTCTTCCAATTCTGTAAAGTTACTTCTGTATATATTTTATACAATGTAGGTGAGATGCTACATCCTTGACGTAATCCTTTTGTGACTTGGAATCCATGTGATAGATATTTACCAATTTTTATTTTTGAAATAGAATTTTTATATACATTTTGAATTGCTTTAATTATTATTGGATTTATTCCTATTGATATTAAAGCTTTCCATAAACTGGATAAAGGCACACTATCATAGGCTTTTTCTATATCTATGAATACTAAATGTATAGGTTGTGCCCGAACCATTTTTTTTCAATAATTTGTTGTAGGCGAAAGATATGATCAATTGTTGATCTTCCAGCTCTAAAACCTGCCTGTTCTTCAGCCTCCTTTTCTTTGTATTCTTGTTCTAACAAATATTTAATAATTCTTCCATATAATCTACTGAAGGTATTGGTCACTGTTATTCCCCTATAATTTTTACGCTCATCTTTCGCTCCTTTTTTATGTATCACTGAAATATATCCTACTTTCAAATCATTTGGGACATCTTCCCCATTTAAACATCTTTCGAAAAGGTTTCTTAACAATTCCATTAATTTCTTTGTTCCTAATTTTAATAATTCTGCAGGAATACCTCCAATGCCTGTAGCCCTTCCATTCGTTAAAGATTTTATTGCAGTTTTTACTGTCTCTATTTCCAAACGGATGTAATTCTCTGCTTGTAGATCTATCATTTCATTATATTCAGGGTTTCCCAAGTATTCTTCCCTGTTTTCTGTTAATAAACTTTTAAAATATTTTTCCCAAGAGTCATAAGTAATATATTTAATATGTGTTGTTTCTTTGGAATTCCTTCTTAAATTTTTTATAGTTTTCCATTCTTCTGTGTTTCTTTTACCACCAGTATAGGTTTCAATTTTTTGACATGACTGTTCCCAAACTTTGTTTTTTGCTTCTGCAACCTTTTTCCGGATTTTCGCTTGTTGTGCATTAAGCTCTATTTTATCTTGAAGATTTCTGGTATTTAACCATTTTAAATATTTTTCTTTCTTTAATTTCACTTCCTTTTTAATTTCTTCATTCCAGTAGTATAATGGATGGTTTGTATGTGTTTCTTCTGTTTCTCCTAAAGCTTCCTTGGCGGCTTCATGTAGTTTATTTACAATATAATGATATTGATCTTCTGTATTATCAAACTCTGTTTCTACCAGTTTTTCATCTAATCTCTTTTGATATAAAAATATTGTGCTTTCATTCTCAAAACTATTCAAATTATATTTAGGAATTTTGATTTCTGTTTGTATATTTTCTATAGGACAATTTCGATTTTCTTCAGTGCTTTTTCCTCTGAAGGGGAATAAAAATTTGGAATTTACCAAATAATGATCGCTAAGAGTTACCCCTCTATATACTCTTATGTCATGTATTTTTATCCTCAGTTGCTGTTTAATTATAATATAGTCTATTATTGATTTTTGATTCAATGTATCTTTATGCCATGTGTATTTTTGTATTTCTTTATGTTGATAAAAGCCATTTAATATTTTCAATGAATTTTGTTCACAGATATCAATAAGTCTATTACCATTATCATTTATAACATTTTCTCCAAATGGTCCTATAATTTTATTTCCAATTTTACTTCCAGTTCTACTGTTAAAATCCCCTGCAATAATAATCTCCCTGGTTTTCCCAATATCCTCTATGATTCCATTTAAATTATTATAGAAATCATCCTTTTTGCAAATTGGTTCATCTTCACTTATTCCATATACTCCTATAATAGTAATTTTGTATCCATGAATATCAATATTAATTTTAATCAGATTTTCATCAAAAGGTTCCCAGTTTGTGGCCATTCTTTTGAATTTGTTTTTCATCAATATCGATATCCCCCGTTTTGCTCTTTGGTTTTTTGGGACACCACTATAGAAATGTGTATATGATCCTATTCGTTCAATACCTCATCCTTTTTTCTTAGTTTCTGGGAGTATAATAATATCTTGATTTCTAGCCTCCATTTCTTTAATCACTTCTCCTACTTTATTTTGTAATCCTTGTATATTCCATACACCAATTAAAACAGTCCGTTTTCTTAGCCTTTTCCGTCTCCTATTATATCCGTCCTGCTTTTTAACCAGTGAGGTTTTTCCAATGAATGGGGAGTTGCCCCATCGCATTAACCCCCAACCTGGAGGACCAGGTAATTTTTGCTCAAGGTTTTCTTCCTTTAGCCTTTGGTAATCCAATACCTAAACTACAAGGCAGTAGTTGCTAGTTTTGGTCCACCCCGGGTATTTTATTTCCCCGGTACCCTCCATATCTGGTGGGCATTCCCCTATCCGCCACCTGGGAGACTAGCAACTCCACACGGGGCCTTCAAGAAATAAACAGAACAATTAAAAAAAACATTCTCTTGACCAGTTTCTTTAATGTCTCTGTACATTACTCTCCTCTAGCCGATGAAAATTAGAACTACGTACTCGACTGAACCCGCTTCAGACTACCTGTCACTGTGCATGCACGAGTGATTCTCCCGATACACAGGCTCGAGACAGGAGAGATATAAATCGCCAAGCCTCAAAGTCGTTAAGCACTCTCATTTCAAGTACTGGATAAATTTAGTGTGCGTCATTTGTGCGCCTTGAGTTATGCTGCTTGAAGACATATACACAGTTTCTAATTCTAATACTTGATTCGTAAAATATACATCTTAATCTGTAGAACATGGCAGCATCTGACATTTTTTAATTTGCTCAGTGATTAAATGAAATAAAGGAAATCAAATATTTGGTGCACATAGAGACCAGATGGCCGAATGACCGTTTTAGTAATATACACTGGTGTGCAAAACGTGCAGAGGAAAGTAATTTTCTCATAATGCATCACTGACGAGTAGCACAACTCGATGAAACTTCGACCGTACAGAGAATGAAATGCTGCAGTGTAGTGATAACTGAAACTAATAACTAAAAGAAATACGCAATTAGACGAACGTAAATGACACTTTTATTCAAAGACAATGATTACACTGAAGTCACCGCAATTTGCGATGTTTCCCTGGACATTACAAAAGGTGGAACGTGGTTCTTAATAAGATGTGCGATCACCACGGACAGAAATATATGCTCGGCAACGTGCTCCCACACCGGCAAACGGTTGGTAAACAGCTACTGTGGTATGACGTCCCATTCTCCACCGGAGAAGTTAAGAACTGTTGGATGATCGTTGGTGCCTGTGGATTTGCTGCAATAGGTCTTTCCAACGCATCCTACTTGTGTTCGGTGGAATTTAAGTCGGGCAACCGTCAGGCTAGTCCATTTGCTGACTATCCTCTCGTTCCAAGAGGTATTCCACTTGCGCCGTTCGATGAGGTCGCAGATTGTGATCCGCCCATGAAAAGCGAACCAGGGGAAGGAGTACAGTGTCAAAGTAATGTTGACCAGTGAGCCTGCTCAAGCAACATTATGCTTCTCCACACCATAACGCCTGGACCACCGAAACTATCATGTTGGACAATGCTCCTCGGTGCATTACGTGTTTCCAGCTATCTCCATATCAGGGTAATTATGCAACCAGAAACACTGTCGAACATGATCGTATCGTTGCACCAGGTGTAATCTTGTGTGGGCGTAAGGACCTCCCAATCTTTGAACACGGTACATTCACCAGTCTGTGACACTGTACTCCTCCATGTGCGCCTTCTCAAACGTGGTCTCGATCTCACTTCATTTTTGTAGATGACAACACCCCACCGCATCGAACAGCGCAGGAAGAGGAGCTCTTGGAACGAGAGGATATTCGGCGAATTTACTGCGCTGACGGTCCACCCGTCTTAAATACCATCGTGCACATGTGGGATGCGTTTGGAACACAAATTGCAGCACATCCACAGAATCAGCGACCATCCACAACAACAGCAGCAACAACAACAACAAACACGAAAGCGTGTATAGCCTAAGCTCCGCTATAATAATTCGAAGAGTTGTCTTACGGTGTAGCAGAGGGTAAATCATATATCAGTATCATTATTCCCTTCCTCTCTTAGATTTTCCGTTCGTGGGGAGTGAAAACTTCCGGGAGCCTCTTCATTAGAGCGAAAAGTAACACTATGGAGTGGAAGAACCTCTTCTTGTGGAGTCTGAAAGTAGTAGAAATTAGTTGCGTAACATGTAAAATTTGTGTCAGGCTGATGATGTGCTCAGGCGGCCTTAATGGATAAGGCGAAGTATTCAAAACATAACAAAGAGAAATCAGCCTATAATGACACATAGTTTCCGTTGTTGACCTTTCATTGCTAGGTAGAGAACTGTTCACATGATCCTCGCTATGACACGCTATTGGACCAAGATGCTTGGCTTGGAACTGGATGGTAGGGGCATCTCCCAATTTTCCCAAGCAGGCAGTAGCCGGTAGTAGTGGCATATCCTTCTTTCACCTGGGTACACAGGTATGCTTCATTACATGTGGAGAACTGCGGCCGGCCGCTGTGGCCGAACGGTTCTAGGCGCTTCAGTCGGGAACCGCGCTGCTGCTACGGTCGCAGGTTCGAATCGTGCCTCGAGCATGGATGTGTGTGATATCCATAGGTTCTAAGTCTAGGGGACTGATGACCTCAGCTGTTAAGTCCCATAAACCTTAGAGCCATTTGAACCATTTTGAGAACTGCGACTTCCACGAGCTATAGAGATCACAATGTGCTGGCTTTTCTTATTTCCTGTTATTCTTCTTTTGTCGAGCTTCACGTTCTTTCGGAAGCCAGATCATTACAAACGTATCACACAAGTTGGAGTTCCCTCCCCTTCTATACCTGGACGGCAGGTTGTAAGTATCTCGCCCCGGCATTGACATGCCCTAGCAACTGGCTCTGTGGTTTGTAGAGGAAATTTACAAGCAGGAAGGGATTTATTTGGTATGTTATTCAGTCTCGACCGTGAGTCGCAATCCGCTTCGTCTCTACTTACAGGGGGTCCCAGTTGGGATACTGAGGAATGTAGACATGAAGTTAAGCACAAACGAAACAGGCTGAAAGACAATGATGTGTTGTTGTTGTTGTGGTCTTCAGTCCTCAGACTGGTTTGATGCAGCTCTCCATGCTACTCTATCCTGTGCAAGCTTCTTCATCTCCCAGTACCTACTGCAACCTACATCCTTCTGAATCTGCTTAGTGTATTCATCTCTTGGTCTCCCTCTACGATTTTTACCCTCCACGCTGCCCTCCAATGCTAAATTTGTGATCCCTTGATGCCTCAAAACATGTCCTACCAACCGATCCCTTCTTCTAGTCAAGTTGTGCCACAAACTTCACTTCTCCCTAATCCTATTCAATACCTCCTCATTAGTTACGTGATCTACCCACCTTATCTTCAGCATTCTTCTGTAGCACCACATTTCGAAAGCTTCTATTCTCTTCTTGTCCAAACTATTTATCGTCCATGTTTCACTTCCATACATGGCTACACTCCATACAAATACTTTCAGAAACGACTTCCTGACACTTAAATCTATACTCGATGTTAACAAATTTCTCTTCTTCAGAAACGATTTCCTTACCATTGCCAGTCTACATTTTATATCCTCTCTAATTCGACCATCATCAGTTATTTTACTCCCTAAGTAGCAAAACTCCTTTACTACATTAAGTGTCTCATTTCCTAATCTAATCCCCTCAGCATCACCCGATTTAATTTGACTACATTCCATTACCCTCGTTTTGCTTTTGTTGATGTTCATCTTATATCCTCCTTTCAAGACACTGTCCATTCCGTTCAACTGCTCTTGCAAGTCCTTTGCTGTCTCTGACAGAATTACAATGTCATCGGCGAACCTCGAAGTTTTTACTTCTTCTCCATGATGTGTATTCTGTTATAATTCACAAACATAGACTCGAGAGCTGCATTGCCTGATGCTGACATACAGCGCAGACATTGACTGAGACATCAACAAATAAATACAGGAATCGATACATGAGACTAAAAAATGTCCTGAACAATATCTTCACTATTTACGTGCTGGAAAGAGCTGATTACATGTAGTAATCTTAAAAAACTAGATAGAGAACTGAACTCATGTGACAACAGTTGAAGTTACAAAGGTGAGTGGTTGCGGTAACCTCTTACCACGTGGCTGAAGCTGTCATCGCACAGCAAACCAAGAGCTTTAGTCATTCACGCCGGTGACGCCTGTAGGCCGGCGACGTTAATATATTCTGCTGAAGTAATGAACATCTAAACTATAATTTGGTTCAAGGCAACAGCAAAGTGCGTCGGCAGAGTCATTCCCTTGGTCCGAAGAGAAGCTGGCAAAATGTGAGGCTGCGGCGACAGTGTTGCGAGTCCTTACGATTTTGGAGTGTCCTACCCCCAAAGAAACGGCCAGTGCTAACTGATGGGACGGGCAGTATCTGCAGGTACTTGGAGAACAGAGATGTTTTTTGTCCGCAGAGGTTTAACATCCTGCTTTGACTCCAAATAACGAAACGCATTGGTCTTTGCATCACAGCACCTCTTTGAGGATGAAGAAAATAACCGTCTGAAGTTTTATTTAAATATAACAGTTGCAGCAAATAATTAAGTCCACTCGAAGTGACCGCATCTGCAATCGTATTCCTGTTCCTCAGTAAGTCAAGAATCTTTGTATTACGATCTCTTTTCTCTCAAAATTTTTAATAAGGGGTTAATCTGCATTTTTGCTTCAGGGAAGCTCAAAATAAGATAAGCAATACGACAATACATTCACCACCAAACTAGACAGAGCCCGGAATCTGCAGCAATGCATATCAAATATTAATTATTCAGGGTCTCATCTTCAGTTAGATACCTCCCGCAAACGTATATATTATTCGTCCCAACTCTTCGCGAGTATGGGTAGGGTCGTTGTGTTACAAAGCTTATTCGGTTATTGAGTTAGTATGTTACACACTGTAAGACAAAAAAAGAGCAGAGAGAAAACGACGCACCAAGATGGAATTATTCGAACAAGACGGCAGCCGGTGAATGAGATACACATCTACATATAAGGAAATGATTACAGTTTCAGAAAAATTGGATGATTTATCCAAGACGAAAAGCTTCAGAAATTGAGCAGGTTAATAATGCCTTGGTCCACCTCTGTCCCGTATGCAAGCAGTTATTCGTCTTGGCATCGACTGATAGAGTTTACGGATGCCTTTCTGAGAGATATCCTGCCCAATTCCGTCCAATTATAGCGTTAGATCGTCAAATTCCTGAGCTGATTTGGAGGGCCTCGCTCATAATCGTGATGAAAGTGGATTAACGGGAAATAATCCGGCGACCTTGGTGTCCAAGATTGGGTTTGGGAGGTACGAAGACAAGCAGTAGAAACTCTCGCCGTGTGCGGGCTGGCATTATCTTGCTGAGATGTAATCCCAGGATAGCTTGGCATGATGGGTAACAAAACGGGGACCAGAATAGAGTTGACATACCGCTGGGCTACAAGGGTGCCACAGATGACAATGAAGGCGTGCTGCTATGAAACCAAATGGCACCCCAGAGCATATCACTCCTGACTGTCGGTCCGTACAACGCGCGACAGACAGGTTGTTATCCTATCGCTGTCCGGGACATCTCCAGACACGTCTTCAGCCTGGAGTCTCATTGACTGGAGTAGAACTATCTTCAATGATGAGTCCTGCTTCGAACTGAGCCCTGATGACCGACAAAGACGTGTCTGGAGACACCCCAGACAGCAGTGGGATACCAACCTCACTGTCGCACCGCAACACGACCCGACAAAGAGGACCGCTTTGGTTGTCATCCACGGCATCCATGTGGCTCTACTTGGTAAGCCATCCTGGGCTTATGGGCTTACATTTCAGCAAGTTGTCAGCTCTCATACGGCGAGAGTTTCTACTGCTTGTCTTCGTGCCTATCAACCCCTACCTTGACTGCAAGTTCGATAAATCTCTCCGCAATCGAGAATTTTTACAGAATTATGGACAGGGCGCTCCAACCATGTCCGCATTTAACGGTCTAACTGGTCAGTCGGACAGAATCTGGCACGATATCCCTCAGGAGGACATCCAACAATTCTATGAATCAATGTCAACCCGAATAACTACATTTATACTCCGCAAGTCACCCAACGGTGTGTGGCGGAGAGCACTTTACGTGCCACTGTCATTACCTCCCTTTCCTTTTCCAGTCGCGTATGGTTTGCGGGAAGAACGACTGCCGGAAAGCCTCTGTGAGGGCTCTAATCTCTCTAATTTTACATTCGTGAGCTCCTCGGGAGGTATAAGCAGGGGAAGCAATATATTCGATACCTCATCAAAAAAAAAAAAAAAAAAAAAAAAATGGTTCTGAGCACTATGGGACTTAACATCTGTGGTCATCAGTCCCCTAGAACTTAGAACTACTTAAACCTAACTAACCTAAGGACATCACACACATCCATGCCCGAGGCAGGATTCGAACCTGCGACCGTAGCAGTCGCGCGGTTCCGGACTGAGCGCCTAGAACCGCTAGACCACCGAGGCCATACCTCATCCAGAAACGCACCCTCTCGATACCTGGACAGCAAGCTACACCGCGATGCAGAGCACCTCTCTTGCAGATTCTGTCACTTGAGTTTGCTAAACATCTCCATAATGTTATCACGCTTACCAAATAAACCTGTGACGAAACACGCCGCTCTTCTTTGGATCTTCTCTATCTCCTCTTTCAACACGACCTGGTACGGATCCCACACTGATGAGCAATACTCAAGTATAGGCCGAACGAGTGTTTTGTAAGCCACCTCCTTTGTTGATGGACTACATTTTCTAAGGACTCTCCGAATGAATCTCAACCTGGCACCCATCTTACCAACAATTAATTTTATATGACCAATCCAAATCGTTCCATACGCATACTCCCAGATATTTTACAGAAGTAACTGCTACCAGTGTTTGTTCCGCTATCATATAATCATACAATAAAGGATCCTTGTTTCTATGTATTCGCAATACATTACATTTGTCTGTGTTAGGGGTCAGTTGCCACTCTCTGCACCAAGTGCCTATCCGCTGCAGATCTTCCTGCATTTCGCTGCAATTTTCTAATGCTGCAACTTCTCTGTATACTACAGCATTATCCGCGAAAAGCCGCGTGGAACTTCCGACACTATCTACTAGGTCATTTATATATATTGTGAAAAGCAATGGTCCCATAACACTCCCCTGTGGCACGCCAGACGTTACTTTACCGTCTGCAGACGTCTCTCCATTGAGAAAACCATGCTGCGTTCTGTTTGATAAAAACTCCTCAATCCAGCCACACAGGTGGTCTGATATTCCGTAGGCTCTTACTTTGTTTATCAGGCGACAGTGCGGAACTGTATGGAACGCCTTCCGGAAGTCAAGGAAAATGGCATCTACCTGGGAGCCTGTATCTAATATTTTCTGGGTCTCATGAACAAATAAAGCGAGTTGGGTCTCACACGATCGCTGTTTCCGGGATCCATGTTGATTCCTACAGAGTAGATTCTGGGTTTCCAGAAATGACACGATACCCGAGCAAAAAACATGTTGCTTGATTAAGAGCCAGAAGTGGGTCAAGACGTTACTGACCGAAATTTTAACAATTTGGCTGTATATGCGCATCATATCTACCGATTTCCATCCCATTCGGATACTTTATTCATCGTGCGGATTTTTTTGTCTTAGGGTGTACATATTCGTGAAAGTGTTGTTGGTGGACCATCCTGGTATCTATCTTTCGGCATAGGAAAACTACTTAAAAACTGAAATGAGATTAGCGAATTGCGGTTTGTGCCGAGTCAGGTATTACGCGATTTACCGTGTTGTAGAACGCTGCGGGCTGCTCGGACAGTGCCAGCGTGCGTTGTAATTTGTTTTGTTTGGCCTGCAGCCATCAGAGCGTGAGTAATGAGAGGAAGCAGCCGGCCGGGCGTCGGTGCAGAAATGCAAGTCACGAGCAGAGCGGCAGCGGCAGCGGCAGCGGCGCTCCGCGTGTTTACGGGACGCACGGCCGTGCCATGCGGGCTCCGCCCGGTAGCCGGCCGGCCACTGGGTCA
The DNA here is from genome assembly GCF_023864345.2 of Schistocerca serialis cubense. Classification (NCBI taxonomy): domain Eukaryota; kingdom Metazoa; phylum Arthropoda; class Insecta; order Orthoptera; family Acrididae; genus Schistocerca; species Schistocerca serialis. Next base: position 625,319,780 of record NC_064642.1, on the reverse strand, counting down.
AGGCCCGGGCTTCCGGCTTACCGGCGAGAACCAAGGAGCTGCGCCTCTCCGAGGGGTCGCCCGGAGACAAGTAAGAGTCGAGAGAGTCGAGTCTAGCGCAGCAGCAATCGCACGGTTCGTGGCACACCCGCCACCCTGTCCTCAGACGCCAATCAAAGGAGTACTCGCGCACCCGTGACTGCCGCAGCACTGCGATTATAAAAAAAAATCTCTTCCGCAACTGCGAGGTCAATCCATATCTGCCACAACTACGGGTAGCTATAATTAAAGTATAGCTACTCACCGAGGTCCAGCGTGAGCTATAATTATCTAATGACAGCGAAACATGTTGGATATGCTAACGCGATACCGATTTACGTTGGAAAAAAAATTATTTTTTGTTTTGGCCACCAGGTGCAAATCTGGCGCTGTACACTTTTTCTGTGATGGTTTGGCATCCACGCTGTCTTTTCACAAGCCATGTGAATGAACGGTATGGCTGTGGAGAAGAAAGACAGTGCGCTGTTAGTGAAACAGTTTTACGTGAACAGAAGTAAAATTACAGTGTTGCATTGAGAGAGTATTGAAATGCCTGGATAAATATTCAGGACAACAACAGGTAGTTGGAATTGTAGAAATGGGCCAAAAATGAGCGGCTTTCTGTTACACTCGAACACATACAACTTTATTTAGTTGCTCAAACATTACAGCGCAAATTTCCGAGCTTGACTATCGACTGAATATGGCTTAAGGGCACACGCTCTTTAATTTTTAAAACAGCTGAACGCCCATGATTTAAAACACAACAACAATAAATATTCTAAACGCAGAAAGCGTAAGGTTTTATTCTTAAATAATATTTCAAATGAAGCTGAAGGCCCAAACAGTCTAACACTTGACATGTAAGGAATTTTATTTTTAAAACAGCTGAAGGCCCATGATTCAAAAACACAACCAATACATTTTCAAAATCAGAAGTCCCAAAGTTTTATCCTTAAATAATTCCAAAATGGAGGCTGAAGGCCCAAATAATCTAAGATTTAACAATAAGGAATTTTACTTTTAAAACAGCTGAAGGCCCATGATTGAAAACACAACTACAATAAACTTTTACAAAGCAAAAAGTCCAAGCTTTAAAATTTTTTTAAATGAGGCTGAAGACCCAAACAGTGTAAGATTTAACAAGTAAGGAATTTAAATTGACGGCTGAAGGTCTGTGATTAAAATAAACAACTACAATAAATTTTCAAAAGGCAGAAAGCTCAAAGCTTTATCCAAAAGAAAGTATTTTAAATGAGGCTGAAGGCCCAAACAATGCAAGACTTGACAAGTAAAGAACTCTCAATTTTAAAACGGCTGAAGGCACATTATTTAAAACCCAACTAAAACCATACAAATTCAAACCATCCGCAATGAGCAATTAAAAAACACAATTAACACCAATATGAAAAGGCAGTACTGCCAGCAGCGCTCAGATGTTTCCGGGGATCGGCCTTCACTTGAAATATTAACGTTCGCTTAGGGGAGACAGGTAGTCGGCCCAACTATATCTGATCCACCGGCAACCCAACCAAGAGACAGTCAACGGATCCACTGACAAGGCGACTTGCTTTCCACCCGACCATTACACAAGGAACTCCAAAGCCAAAACGTAAAAAGCGTAGCCGCCCACAACCAAGTATGCATAAGCCGTCAAAACTACACACACATGTTGGACAGCGACAACACGGTAGGGAAAGGACACTGACTGAATTTTACGTTAGCGGCCAGGGCAGGTAACCAGAGCGCTAACAGCCACAAGGCAGAAAATTCCGCAGGTGCACTTGGACTTCAAATAACCAAAATACAGCTAAACTCCACCGGATGGTGGCCAAACTTTCACCAACTCGAACACTCGCTGTTGCTCACGGGAATACCCCCAACAGCCAACCATGAAAATCAACTGCACACTGAGAACAGACTGCCTTTGGTAATTAAATCACCACTCAACTTTGATGTTATGGGTCGGTGAGCTACGAACCTCGTATCAATTGGAACACCTCCCACACACTCTGGCTCTGTGTAGAGACTGCCAGCAGGCCCGGCCTACTACGCCGCGCGGAGATTTTCTGGCTGATCCACACCAACCGACCAACTGCCGCACACCGGCTAGCCGGAAACTGTAAGCACCAGACCAAAGATAGTACAAGGTGCGAATATCGATACACACTGCTGCTGCCACACGTAGAAAGATGAAGAACCACGGAATACCCGCAATAACCGCGGGAAACCAAACGCAGAGTAACAGTCAAGGTTTAAACCAACGTATAAGCTGGGGCCAGCACGGCTCAAGTATCTCCAACCCAATGGTCTGGGGAGAGGCCCGATGTCATTAAATGGTTTCAAGAAGATAATGACATTCAAACACACGGATGAGCTTGGCGTGGCACCTGGAAGAGGAAGGCTTCCTATCCCAGTGGAAGTCATTGAAGAGGTTTCTGTTGCTGTGCCCCGGGTAGTTCTAACCCTCGGGCAGTGTCACGAGAATTGTCCATCCAGTGGTCAACAGTATGGAAAGTTTTGCGATCTAATTCACATTGGTGCCCATACAAGATCCAGACAATGCAGCAACTGAAACCTTGTGATCCGCAACTACGTTCTGAATTTGCTTTTCGGTTTCTGGCACGGATGGAGGTTGATGACATATTGCCAGACAATATTCTTTGGAGCGACGAGGCACATTTTATACTACAGGATGCAGCAAATACACAGGACGCCGAATTTGGGTTACTGTTAAACCGCGCATTGTGCACAAAGACCCACTGCACTCGCCGTATTTGATTGTGTGTTGCCGATTCACAAGCATCTTTACTTTTGGTCCGTTTTCTTTGAAGATAATACACCCAGAGGATATGTCACGAGTACCGTGAGGTCTCCATGTTGTCGAGGCCTCCAACTGCAGCCTGTCATCCCTGCTTTAGAACAGTGCAACTGTGTGTAAACAACTGTTGCCATGCAACGTGAGGCAGCACCCCATGTCGTTCGCCCAGTGAAAGAGCTGCATAATGCAACCTTCCAAGAACGTGTTATCTCCAGAGGTTTTCCACATGCATGGCCTGCAAGATCACCTCATCTGAATTCATGTGACTTCTGGCTCTGAGGCTATCTAAGAGAAAGGGTTTACCAGCGACATATACGGTCTCTAACTGTACTGAAGGCCAGTATACAGGAACACGTGGCACAGATTCCACAGTAACGTTTTACAGATGCAGCATCTCGCCGCTGCTCATACTCAACAAACTGTATAAGAGCGGTTAGTAAAAAAAAAAAAAAAAAAAATAGGTTGTGCCTTTCTCACTTGTTTGATCTTTCCCGTATACGTTCCGTTTCTAATCCGTTATACATGGAAGCATTTCTATACCTCTCTTTTGGAGTCACAACGCCAGATTTGGACCTCGTGGCCAAAAATGAAACTAATTTCTTTCAGCGAAAATAGTTTTCGCATTAACTCATTGAAATATCTACCATATTTCACTGCCATAAGGTAATTACAACCCACAGTGGACCTCTGTGAGTAGGTGCATTTTAATTATAACCATCGGTACCTGACAACGGCGTCTTATGCCCTTTGTTATATGATTCGAGAAATTTATTGGCTGTCGATTCCATTTCGAGAAAGGGTATGAAAAAGTCCCTTCGTCTCTCTCCCTCAAAGTACCCCAGATATGCTTATATGATCCAAATTGACAGAAATCGTTGGTCACTCCGTGCAGTAGATATTTTGGGCAGTTGTAATAGTAGTAGACAAGGAACTAGTGCTGTTGCGGCTCACATTCACAGACAGAAATACGTGATTATGATATCACCAGTTATAAAAAAAAATGGATCGTTTCTAGAATATTTAGTTATTGCAATTGTAGAACACACAGTTAAATACGTAATTTACGGTTCGAGGATGGCAGAGTAGATCGAAATCTGTCGCGTATATAAAAATAAGTGCAGCTGTGCATTACATGATGCAGTTTATAAACTCTACGAAATATTAGAACTGTTCATCGCTGGCTACGCAAAATAAGTTTAACAGATATTTTTATTAGCATGAAGTTCATCTTTCATATCAGCTCAATGCAAGCGGACACTGCACAATCGCATCTTTAAAAAAAAAGAAGAGGGTTGCTTAGGGAGTAACACACCGTATTTTTTTATTCAACAATTCTTTATTGAATATAATGAGAATTACATACGAAGAAAGGTGTTTTATCTACACACCCTGTTTTTCGACATAATCTCCATCCCGTTCTATGGCTTTCCTAGAGCGCGAAACAAGGGCGTGTATGCCCTGTCGGTACCAGTCCTTGTCCTGGTGGTGGAGCCAGTGCTTCACTGTGTAAACCTCCCTTGCTGATTGGCTGATTCAGCGCCAACTGCCGAGTCGCAATGCGTCTGTCCTCGCCAATGACATGTCAGGGGTGATAGCCGTGGATGGTGTCCACGCCGGCCGAGGTGGTCAAGCGTTCCTAGGCGCTACAGTCTAGAACCGCGCGACCGCTACGGCCGCAGGTTCGAATCCTGCCACGGGCATGGATGTGTGTGATGTGCTTGGGTTATACTATGAAGGCTTTCACGACCGGATGACATATCTTCTGGTAAACCTTGCGGGATGTAAGATGTCCAGCGCAGCTCTGGACGAAACGTTAGGAGCTGAAGAGTTTCATAGGCCACGACCTTACATCCCGCAAGGTTTACCAGAAGGTCCTTGGGTTAGTTAGGTTTAAGTAGTTCTAAGTTCTAGGGGACTGATGACCTCAGAAGTCCCATAGTGCTCAGAGCCATTTGAACCATTTTTTGATGGTGTCCACGATCACTGCAAATCATGGAGTTCCACCGAACCGCCTTCGGATGACCTCACCCTCCGTGCCCAGCGATTAACTATACTTCTGTCGACAACAGATGCTCCACAGACTTTGCACAACCGTTTGTGAATATTCCCCACAGTTTCCTTCTCTGCAATGAGAAATTCAATGACGGTACGTTTCTTATAATGTACATCACGTACAGACGCCATTTTGAAACAGTCCTGCAGCTACGCTATCTGTTGGAAGTGACGGAAACTTGGCGCGCTCACTCTGGACACGTCAAATAATACATCCGTAACGTTTCGCATTTTTAGCATTGTTTTCGGCTGAGAAAAAAAAGCGTTGCGGTATTTTCTGGGCAACCCTCGTAACAGGAAGGGTCGAGCAATATTGTGAGGTTAAGAATCAATGACTGCTATAAATACCTTAAGCAGTCCCAGGTCTTGAGTGAAGAATCTGGGTGGGGCACATTTTCCTAAACTTTCTTTCTAATTCGCCTTCCGGGGCATGCCTTTACTGCCATCTTAGCAGTGGACGATACGACAATATGTTTCGACAATTCACAACATTCATTAGTGCCAAGCCTTATATGGTACGAAGTTACACAGACTTAGATTTGTCATGTTACGCCATGCAGGTCATTCTCGCGTCAGTTGTGAAGGTAGGACATTATGGACAACACAGCACCCAGTCCCCGAGCCGAGGAAATCTCCAACCAGGCTGCGAATCTTATTCGAGCCCTACGGTTAGTAATCCGTCATGCTGACTCCGGAGCTACTGAGGCGGACCTTCACTCTGTGTTCCATAACAAGACAACTCCCTGTCACACCGATGTTGGTGACGTTGCATTGAAACCAATACTCAGTCGTCTATAGTTTGTCCACGTTGGAATTTAGCACAGTTTACAATTCGTAATTGGCTGACGAAGATGGTGTACTACTCACTACAGAAACCTGCTGAAATGCATATAGTGAATGGTGCAGCTGGATTTAATGGCCAGAATGCTTGACGAATGTACAGGGAAAACGAACGCTACAGGCTATATCCTAAATGGAAGAAATTTTTATCCGTGAACAGACACTATCGGTAAATCGCGTCCTTCAAGCCAAGGAGTGGTGTACAAGCTTGTCGGAAAATAATTTTTCTCAGAGCACAGTTTTATAAGAGGGTGTTGGATCGAGTGGGATAAGCTTAATCGACAATAACCCTACAAGTTGCCCGTAAAACCCTTGGAAGAATACAGTGTGGAGAGTACTGATACCCAGAGTTGAGTTTTGTCAATGGATTATTAAGACAGATGGTCTTCACTTTGAACTGTTGCTGTAAGTTTATTTTGTTGATATAAGATATAACTAGTTTGTGCCACAAAAAAAAAACTGAATATTCAGTTCCTTATCTCTTATTATTCAGTTAAAATCGCTTACGATCTTCACACTTTTGCCACTAAAGGTTCAGGAAGCACTGTATCTACACTCCTGGAAATTGAAATAAGAACACCGTGAATTCATTGTCCCAGGAAGGGGAAACTTTATTGACACATCCCTGGGGTCAAATACATCACATGATCACACTGACAGAACCACAGGCACATAGACACAGGCAACAGAGCATGCACAATGTCGGCACTAGTACAGTGTATATCCACCTTTCGCAGCAATGCAGGCTGCTATTCTCCCATGGAGACGATCGTAGAGATGCTGGATGTAGTCCTGTGGAACGGCTTGCCATGCCATTTCCACCTGGCGCCTCAGTTGGACCAGCGTTCGTGCTGGACGTGCAGACCGCGTGAGACGACGCTTCATCCAGTCCCAAACATGCTCAATGGGGGACATATCCGGAGATCTTGCTGGCCAGGGTAGTTGACTTACACCTTCTAGAGCACGTTGGGTGGCACGGGATACATGCGGACGTGCATTGTCCTGTTGGAACAGCAAGTTCCCTTGCCGGTCTAGGAATGGTAGAACGATGGGTTCGATGACGGTTTGGATGTACCGTGCACTATTCAGTGTCCCCTCGACGATCACCAGTGGTGTACGGCCAGTGTAGGAGATCGCTCCCCACACCATGATGCCGGGTGTTGGCCCTGTGTGCCTCGGTCGTATGCAGTCCTGATTGTGGCGCTCACCTGCACGGCGCCAAACACGCATACGACCATCATTGGCACCAAGGCAGAAGCGACTCTCATCGCTGAAGACGACACGTCTCCATTCGTCCCTCCATTCACGCCTGTCGCGACACCACTGGAGGCGGGCTGCACGATGTTGGGGCGTGAGCGGAAGACGGCCTAACGGTGTGCGGGACCGTAGCCCAGCTTCATGGAGACGGTTGCGAATGGTCCTCGCCGATACCCCAGGAGCAACAGTGTCCCTAATTTGCTGGGAAGTGGCGGTGCGGTCCCCTACGGCACTGCGTAGGATCCTACGGTCTTGGCGTGCATCCGTGCGTCGCTGCAGTCCGGTCCCATGTCGACGGGCACGTGCACCTTCCGCCGACCACTGGCGACAACATCGATGTACTGTGGAGACCTCACGCCCCACGTGTTGTGCAATTCGGCGGTACGTCCACCCGGCCTCCCGCATGCCCACTATACGCCCTCGCTGAAAGTCCGTCAACTGCACATACGGTTCACGTCCACGCTGTCGCGGCATGCTACCAGTGTTAAAGACTGCGATGGAGCTCCGTATGCCACGGCAAACTGGCTGACACTGACGGCGGCGGTGCACAAATGCTGCGCAGCTAGTGCCATTCGACGGCCAACACCGCCGTTCCTGGTGTGTCCGCTGTGCCGTGCGTGTGATCATTGCTTGTACAGCCCTCTCGCAGTGTCCGGAGCAAGTATGGTGGGTCTGACACACCGGTGTCAATGTGTTCTTTTTTCCATTTCCAGGAGTGTATATATTCGTCTGATAGCAAACTACGATGTGAATCCAGAATGAATCTTCACACTGTAGAGGAATGTGTGCTGATTTGAAACTTTCTGGCAGATTAAAACTGTGTGCCGGGCTGCGATTCAAATCTGAGACCTTCGACTATAAAGTCTGGAAGGTAAGAGAGAGAGAGAGACAGACGGAAGAGACGCTGTGAGGACAGGTTGTGAGGTGTGCTTGGAAGACTCAGCTGGGCGAGCACTTGGCCATGACAGTCAAAGCTACTGGTTTTATTCTGCCAGGATGTTTTATTTAAGGCGAATCTTTGTATGCTCACCAAGATGATCCCTTCATAAGCCGAAACTCTACGAGTTCAAAATTGGAACTGCTTTCCTTTCACGGAACACCTGGGATTTTACCAGTACCACTTTCATTCCAGACGAATGTGCGACATCAATCATTTTGCGACTGTGCGCTCTACTGGATTGCAGACGCAAAACATCTTTGTGAAAATTATTGGGACAGGTGGTGCAAACTCTGTGGGCCACAATTCTACCGGTGTTGAAATCCGACATTTCCTGGTAAACGTTTCTTCTTTTTACACGAGACGTAACACAAACCTTTCAGAAACGAACAAAGTTGATAGCGATATATGAGTGAGAAACTCACTAGCTTCAGTTATACGCAGAATGCAGATGTCGTTACTCCTAAGTGCTTTGTGGCATTGCACTGAAATGCTAATCATTTGCGTATGCTATCATGAAGAAGGGCTTCATACCGACTTGGCGGTTATTCGATGTCGTCTTCATGATGTTGCAGTTTTATTGTTTGGGAATGTACAGTAAAACATTCAAGCATTACCTGATTACTGGGGCCTTCAGCACACAAGTAACCCGGATGGGGAGGGGCGAGGGAATAACTTAATGAACGCAAGACGGCGTTGTCAGGATAGGCGTAAATTTCGAGTTTGCCAGTCAGACCATCTTGTTGTTACAGCAATGATGTTATATTAAGAACGCGTATTGGCAATACCAAAACCATCCGATAGCAAACTCTGTAGCAAGGCACAGAACTACCGGTCATTCGTTATTGGCCGAAGGTATCACACATACTATTCTACATATCTGGCCCCTCATACATTGACCAAAGCTTTTATTTCTTCTCCCTCAACTTTAATTCATTGTCTAAATTTTTCTTTGGTTTCCTTTACTACTTGCTCAACGAAAAGATTGAATAACATCGGGGATACGCTATATTCCTACCTCACTTCCTTCTCGACCACTGCTCACCTTTCAAGCCTCTTGACTCATGTGACTGACGTCTGGTTTCTGTAACAGTTGTAAATAGCCTTTCGCTCCCTGTAGTTTACCCCTGCTACCTTCAGAATTTCAAAGAGTGTATTCCAGTCATCATAGTCAAAAGCTTCCTCTAAATCTACAAATGCAATAAATGTATGTTGCCTTTCCTTAATCTATCTTCTAAGAGAAATCGTAGGGTAAGTATTGCCACACGTTTTCCCACATTTCTCGAAATTTCAACTGTTCTTCCCCGAGGTCGGCTTCTATCAGTTTTTTTCATTCTTCTGTAAATATTTCGTGTCGGTCTTTTGCACCATGACTTATTAAACATTCACACCTGTCAGCACACACTTACTTTGTAATTGGAATTATTACAATTATTACATTATTTTTGGAGTCTAAGGGTATTTCGCCTGACTGACACAATTTGCACATGTCATGGATAGCTCTCCTAAGGATATCAGTAGTTCTGACAAATGTCTTCTATTCCAGAGCCTTATTTGTTCTTAGTCCTTTCAGTTCTCTCTCAAATTCGTCTCTCAGTATCACATCTCACCTCATGTTCATCTAGGTTCTCTTCTCTTTCTATAATATTACTTTCACATTCATTTCCTTTGTATAGCCTTTCTGTATAATCCTTCCACCTTTCGCCTTTTCCTTCTTTGCTTAGTGTTGTATTTCCGTCCGCACTCTTGATGTTCATACAGTTTGTACTCTTTTTTCCACAAGCCGCTTTAATTTTCCTATACATGGTATCTATCTTTCTCCTAATGATATATGCTTTTATGTCCTTACATTTGTCCTCTAGCCGTTCCTGCTTATCTATTTTGCGCTCCCTGTGAGTCTGATTTTTTAGACATTTGTATTCCCTTTTTCCTCTTTCATCAGTTAAATTCATTATACACTGCGATATGCAAGGATTCCTACTAGGCCTTCTCTTTTTATATATTTCACCTTTGTTGCCTTCACTATTTCATCTCTCAAAGCTACCCATTCGTCTTCTACTGTATTCCTTCCCCCTCTTACAGTCAGTCGTAGCCTAACGATCCATCTGGAACTCCTTGGTTCTTTCACGTTATCCAGGTCACACCTCTTTATTTTCCTAACTTTTTGCAGTCTCTTCAGTTTTAATTTATAGTTTATAACAACACATTAGTCCACGTCGTCCCCTGGATGTGTCTTACAGTTTAAAATCTGGTTCTCTTGCAATTATATAATCAGTCTGAAACCTTACAATTTCTCGAGGTATTTTCCACAATTATTTCATGATTCTTAAACCAAGTGTTACCTTGATTAAATTATACGCCGTGCAAAATTCTACCAGGCATCGTCCTCTTTCATTCGTTTCCAAACAGCTTCCTCTTTCATTCCTCTCCCCCAGGCCATATTCTCCTACCATTTTTCCTTCTCTTTCTGTTCCTACTGACGAATTCCAGTCCCTAATCACAATTAAATTTTCGTCTCTCTTAACTAACTGAATAATTTCTTTTACCTCATCATTATTTCTTCAATTTTTCATTATCTGTGGAGCTAATTGGCATATAAACTTGTACTACGATGATGGGTGTTGCCTTTGTTCTGTCTTGACCAAGATGATGCGTTCACTACGCTGTTCATAATAGCTTACCAGCATTCTTATTTTCTTATTCATTATTAGACCTAAACCTGTATCACCTGTATTTGATTTTGTGCTTATAACTCTGCATTCACCTGACCAGAAGTCATGTTTTTAACGCCAACGAACTTATCTAATTCTCAGCATATTTAACTTAAAACTATCCATTTTCATTTTTAAATTTCTAACCTAGCAGCCCGATCAAAAGATCTAACATTCCACGCTCCGATCTCTAGAACGCCAATTCTGTTTCTCCTGATGACGTCCCTCTTCTGAGCAGTTCCGAGATCCGAATGGGTAACAATTTTACCTTCGTAATATTTTGCGCAAGAGGGTGACATCATCATTTAACCATACAGTAGAGTTGCATGCCCTCGGAAAAAATTACGACTGTAGTTTTCCCTTGGTTTCAACCATTCACAGCACCAGGGCAGCAAGGCCTTTTTGGTTGGTGTTAACAACGCTAGACCAGTAAATTGTCTAGACTGTTGCCGCTGCAACTACTGAAACTTTTCTTAGCAAACATCGTAAAAAATATTGTTTTAAGAATAATCTATATTTTATTACTTTAAACATTATTTCATTTTCCAGTATCGGTTTGGGTGGTGATATTGTGTCATAACAGTGAGTGGTCGTGGTATTGCTTTATATAATTTATCAGGCCGTGTAGATGATTTCATCAGGCCGTAAATTAGTAAAATCTGAGATTCTGGAGATGAAATTAAGCTGTAGTGGTTCAGAAATATAAACCATAATTTCCATACTGACAGCAGTTCTAGTCGTAAAGAGGTTTTCAAATTTCGTGTCGCGTGAAATAGCTGCGCATTTTATAACGCAGCAGATAGGAACTATTCTCTCGGAATCGAAAGCACGATTCTGGATGGAACTGTTAAAGGCAGGACATTACTAAAGCGGCAGTATTTAACCAGAGGAGATGAAAGTAACATTGAACAATAGGAATTCAATTTACGGGGCTTGTTGCTGTGGCAAGAAATCGTCCACTCAAAGCTAGCCATTGGCGTAACAGACAGAAAAATAATGATGGCTATAATATTCTACACAGTTCTGTGACCATGCATCGGTCTGCTATCTGGAAGAAACAGGACTTAAAATCCCATGCAACTGTAATCGTTTGGTTCTTTTATAGTCTATCTAAATAACATAGTTCATCTAAATTACGTGAGGTACATGCTGGTTTAGTGAGACGAGAGAGTAGTAGATTCCTTCCCCATCCTTGTCCAATAAAACTTGTGGTTCATCTCTAATGACCTAATCGTCTATTCTGCAAGTGGCTTCATCAAAAACAGCGCGTTGAACACAAACCTTTCCTCATATTTCCTCCATTACAGTGCTAGGTAAATGTAAAATATAATTCATTAAGTTTAAATACACTTGTGACTATTATAAGATCGATCTTATCCGAAGGATCCTAGTGGTACGACTCGCGACGACACGAGTGGCGAAGATAGTTACCAGAGGTTTAACAGAGCACGCAGCTTGTGGCGTCACTTTTTATTAGTCGGTTGAGAGAATGGCGTCATATGAAGAACTACTTCTCCTCACTGTTCTATCAAAAATGAAAAGCCGGAAGGGTAGGAAAGTGAGAAAACGTCCAATGTACACTACTGGCCATTAAAATTGCTACACCACGAAATTTAAGCGACAGGAAGAAGATGCTGTGATATGCAAATGACTAGCTTTTCAGAGCATTCACACAAGGTGGACGCCGGTGGTGACACCTGCAACGTGCTGACATGAGGAAAGTTTCCAACAGATTTCTCATACACTAACAGCAGTTGACCAGTGTTGCCTGGTGAAACGTTGTTGTGATGCCTCTTGTAAGGAGGAGAAATGCGTACCATCACGTTTCCGTCTTTGATAAAGGTCGGATTGTAGCCTGTCGCGATTGCGGTTTATCGTATCGCGACATTGCTGCTCGCGTTGGCCGAGATCCAGTGACTGTTAGGGTGACACGGAACGCCGGGCTGGATACCAACGACCTCGTATCACTAGCAGTCGAGATGACAGGCATCTTATGCGCATGGCTGTAACGGATCGTGCAGCCACGTCTCGATCTCTGAATCAACAGATGGGGACGTTTGCAAGACAACAGCCATCTTCACGAACAGTTCGACGATGTTTGCAGAAGCATGGACTATCAGCTCGGAGACTATGGCTGCGGTTACCCTTGACGCTGCATCACATACAGGAGCGCCTGGGTGCACGAATGGCAAAACGTCATTTTTTCGGATGAATCCAGGTTCTGTTTACAGCATCATGATGGTCACATCCGTGTTCGGCGACATCGCGGTGAACGCACATTGGAAGCGTGTATTCGTCATCGCCATACTGGCGTATCACCGGGCGTGATGGTGTGGGGTGGCATTGTTTACACGTCTCGGTCACCTCTCGTTCGCATTGACGGCACTTTGAACAGTGGACGTTACATTTCAGATGTGTTACGACCTGTGGCTCTACCCTTCATTCGATCCCTGCGAAACCCTACATTTCAGCAGGATAATGCACGACTGCATGTTGCAGGTCCTCTACGGGCCTTTCTAGATACAGTAAATGTTCGACTGCTGCCCTCGCCAGCACATTCTCCAGATCTCTCACCAATTGAAAACGTCTGGTCAATGGTGGCCGAGCAACTGGCTCGTCACAATACGCCAGTCACTACTCTTGATGAACTGTGGTATCGTGTTGAAGCTGTTTGGGCAGCTGTACCTGTACACGCCATCCAATCTCTGTTAATGCCCAGGCGTATCAAGGCCGTTATTACGGCCAGAGGTGGTTGTTCTGGGTACTGTTTTCTCAGGATCTATGCACCCAAATTGTGTGAAAATGTAATCACATGTCAGTTCCAGCATAAAATATTTGTCCAATTAATTCCCGTTTATCATCTGCATTTCTTCTTGGTGTAGCAATTTTAATGTCCAGTAGTGTATATTACTCGATTGACCAACGGGTTGGATTTTACACTGTATTACTAAGTGCGTACGCCAGTCAATTTGTCATTTGTCTCTGAATGTCGAAATCGTTTCATGAATTGCTTGGATACATTAGTCCTTGTTGCATTTACACATTCACAAATAATAATGCTCGTGATAGATCTGGCTCGTTCATTGTTACCTGTGTTTTAACTTTATATTGAAGAAACAACTGAAAGTAATGTAAATAATATCAAATCAGGTCTCGAGATGACAGGTATTTCTATAATGAGCCAGTAAAATTAGTATAAAACGCGCCAGCAACATTCATGTCGTTCAGTATTGTACCAAGAACTCAATTTCTCGTTTTGTCAAAGTATGCTTCTATCACGGTATCCCATATTGTTGGTTTCCTTTCAATCTCAGAAATCTAGGTCCTCTGGGTTTATTCTACTTTCGATGAGTTTATTTATTTCCCTCACTTCTCGGCCCAACTTACTTGGTTTTTCCATATTTATTTACTTATTAAAAAAGTAACGCACTGCAACAAACACGATGGTGACTGTATAGTAGCAAACAAGTTATTCAAGAACTGTGGGCTTCACAGCACGTGCTGGAGCGACGTAGCTATGTCCAGGCAGGTCCACCGGGAGAGAAGTGGCACTTCTAGTGGCTCACGGCTATTAGGCTCCGAACTCCCCTCAGACCTGATGTCCTTTATGAGAGACACGGAGTTTGTGTCCTGCTGTCAAATATTCTGTTTTTTCCCTCGCAGTACCTACGGTCCATTTGAATAGACAGTATTTTGAAGATATCTGACGGGAAAAATAGTCACTGCGATCACTTGGCGCCACGTAGCAGCTTTGTTTCCGACGAGTTGCAGTAGAGGGTGAAAACTCCTTTGTTCCTATGCGTTTTAGAAATTTATTTCATGAAAATATGTACCTTTTGTAGACAATATCTATAATTGTTTATACACTAAGTTTTGGTACTACTGTACGTTTCATTAATTATGATTACAAAATTGTAACGATCACTATAGTGGTTGCTGGGACTTAGAGCTACATTTTCGAGCACTGGTTCCTAGGCATTAGGGTGGTTATCTTCGCTAATTTTGAATACATTTCTTGTTGTGACTGCTACTAAGTGGCTTTATCTGACACATTATTATTATTTTTGTAAGCAGACGAGGGACTATGTTAATATAATCATATATGGAACAATAATGAAGTCATGAATATCCAGGTCAGTCCATTTGACAGCAAATAAGATTCTTGCAAATCAAGGACACATATCTGTTGGCCAGACAGCAAGAGAAACTATTTCCTATTATAAAATGATATGAACAAAGGCCAGCCATAATTGTATCGACCACGATTGGGCAGCAGCCTATGAATAATGTAAGAGATGGTCGAAGAAAGAAGGGATATATATTCAGGTTCCCTGTCCAGCATTAACTAGCTTCTGCAGTAAAAATGTGGGTGGTATAGACCTAATTGACAGGATATGAGTTTTTACAAGATCTGCTACAGAACCAGAAAGTAGGGCGTAAAAATTATTTTTCACTTTATCGATCTGGGAATGATGAGTCAAAGAAGAGTACCATGCAGTATATTGGCTTCAAACTAAAAATTGCGGAGCATTTCTTAAGCGGCCAACAGGAACAGCATTCTGAAGAAGAAGGTGAGTACACAACTCGTGAAAGGTGACTGTTGCCCTCATAATCACGCTCACCTACTGTAGCCCATTTCCCAGAAATGTCTGAGCAGAAAAATAACACGAGGTGTAAGAAAACTGGATGTACGAAGAAAACCAAAATAGAGTGCCAAGGCTGTTCAGCCTCCCACCGTCTAACATCACAGAACGAATGTTTCTCTGAGAATCATCAGAAATAAAATTGTCACAATACGTCTTTTTTTAACTTTATGATCGGTGTATCTTACAAGTGATACTGCCTAATAAGATTGTATTTTGTGTAGTGAACTACCAGTAATGCTTTTTTTTTACATTTTTCACTTCTTTTCTATTGATTACTTATGTCACCATGATCCATCGTCTACTGTAATGGACGCTCCTGAAAACCATGAATTTTTGTAAGAAATCCTGATTTTTGTGAATTCCCTTTCTCTATCTTCTAATGCCCTGTGACGGTCTGGGACAACTCCAGGTGGACACAGCTGTTGTCGGGCCCGGCACCTAGTGGATCAATGGCGTCCCTAATTGCCGTCGGCTAACAGGTTCCTGCCACTGCCCTCAAGACACAATGTACCAAACGCTTTGGCAGCTAGCGGTTCCGCTCGTGACATCACTACTGTCTCTCGGATGATAGAGGACTAATGGTGGTCTAACTGCAACACCGGGAAGGACAGGGAGCAACGAAATTTTGCTTATGGTGCGTATACAATACAGTAGGATTGAATCTGTAGATGATTTCGGGGTGTAAAGCGTTCAAAATTTAGTACAAAGAGGTGGCACCTCTAAGAACAACAATAAATTGTTCCAACTCAGCTGTCCATCGAATCGAACTGAGCTGTGATGGCGGACATGGCTAAGTCATCCATGCTGCTGTACCATTCACTATACGCATTTCAGCAGGTTTCTGTAGTGAGTAATACACCATCTTCGACAGCCCATTATGAGTTGTAAACTGTGCTAAATTCCAACGTCGACACACCACAGACGACTGAATATTGCCAGCCACAATTCATCTATAACAGTGGCCGACGAGTGGTGGTAGGATAGCCTCTGCATCCCATGAGCAGATGTTTTCTGAGTGATGTGGAAAACGTGCTTGTATGGTCGATAGTTGTATCAAGTAGGTCAGGACAGCGAAGGACAACATTAAGTATTCTGTTATCTTGTTGGAGGATATTGTGTGGTACTGCATTATCTTGCTGAAAGATAATGCCACAGGGACCTACTACCACGTCGGCAAGAGTCGCAATAGTGGTCACTGTGTGCTGGCAGTCAGTCGTGGTCCGGACGGCGTCGCGCTCTCGGTGTAGATATTTGTCTTTCTACAAACAATCTCGTTTCTTGGTTCAGATTACGTAATGTGGCTCTACGATTGTGCATGTCAAAGTGAAGATTCTGTCTTTTCTCTATGGCGCTAACCACGAGAGGTCGCTGATCTCCAGTATGACTTTTGAGTGTAGCACTCCTAAAGCCATCCATTCCAATCTGCGTGACAGTCGTTGGATCTCGACTGACACGAGTAGCAATATGGCGGAACGATAAACTTCAATCTCGATCGGGAACGATCCCGCCATTTTTTATACAGGGTGATTCGACTGCCCCTACATTTAGGTTCTATGCAACCCGAAACGCGCTCAAAAACCATAGAGAAGGTCTTCATATTCTCTCGCTTGCTATGCACGAACTATTAATCCTACATGAACGGAAAAATGGAGCATTTTTGTAGGAAATTTAATGTAGTTAAGTTTTGTACTGGGATACATTTTCGGTGGAGGACACGGTTTTCGAGTTATTAAAAAAAAGCACATTTGAAGGTCATTGTTGTACGTTATTCTTGAATAATAATAAAACTACGGCCTTCATCGGAAACGTATCTTAGTAAAAAATTTAACAACATTAAATTCCCTACAAAAAGGTCTAATATTCTTCGTGCAACGAACGAGAGAATACTAAAATTTGTGCATGGTATTTGAAGTCGTTGATGGTTGCATTAAAACGCACAGGCAGTGGCAGCTGAATCAACGTGTATATAGTACAGCTCATCCCTGTTTTTTTTTTTTTTCGTAACATAGATACAATGTCATCGTCATGTATCTAAACTTTTTAGCACTGTAATTGGAAAATTTTAAATTTCGCAGAGAATAAAATAGTGGACCCTGTGAGTGACGTATGCTTCTGTTGCTTCGAACTCTGAATATAACTGTCATCAAACGTAGGTTACATTCTACTACGGTTTAATGAGAAATAGTGACAAGTACACTGATGAACCAGAACGTTATGACCACCTGCTTAATAGCTTATTTTCCGTCTTTGGAACGAAATGGACCACTGATTCTGCGTATCAGAGATCCGACAGTTTGCTGGAAGGTTCGTGGTGGGATTTGGCATTAGATGCCTACGCAAAGGTCATAAAATTCGCGTCAATAACGAGCCGCTGATTTGCTTACGCGGTGATGGTTCCCGATGGCGACCTATATCGATTCCATAGGATGTACATCAGGCATTTGGTCGCAGAGATATCAACGTGAGCTAACTAATACTCCCCACACCATTACAGCACGGTTCTGGCTCCGAGACACGGTCAGTTATACTGCTGAAAGATGACATCGCCGTCGGGAGAGACATCAAGCAAGAAGGGATGCAGGAGGCTTAGAGCTGTCAGCGTGCCTTCGATTACTACCACAGGTCCCTTGCAAGCGCAGGTTAATGTCTCCCATAGCATAACACTGCTCCCATCAACCTGCGTCCGTGGCGCGATTCATGCTTCGAGCCACCGTTCACCTTGATGACGGCGTTTGTGGTGACGACCAGCGACCCATTGTAGCAAAAATGTGAGTCACCCGAAAGGTCGACATGTTTCCATTGATCGATGGTCGAATCCCGATGGTCCCGTGCCCACTGTAATCGTAATTGGCGATGTCGTTGTGTCAACATGTGAACACGAAAGGGAGGTCTGCTGCGGAGCTCCGTGTTCAACAATGTACGATGAACGGTGTGCCCCGAAACACTTGTGCGTGCACCAGCATTGTACCCTTTCGGCAGAGATGTCACAGATCACCATCTGTCGTACATTACAGAGCAGACAAGTCTTCGAATCCAATGTTTTGAGAAGAGTCGTGGACGTCCAACCATTTAGCGCCTAATGACAATTTTAATGTCCTACCTCTTTCCGTAGATGCTCACGACAGTAGCACATGAACGTTCGACCAGCTTCGCCGTTTTCACGTTACTCGTACACAGGTTCTGCGTAACAATAATCTGCCCTTTGTCAAAGCCGCTTGTCTCAATGGCCGCGCGGAATGGCCGCGTGGTTTGAGGCGCCATGTCACGGATTGCGCGTCCCCTCCCGCCGGAGGTTCGAATTCTCCCTCGGGCGTGTGTGTGTGTGTGTGTGTGTGTGTGTGTGTGTGTGTGTGTGTGTGTGTGTGTGTAGTTTAATGTGTAAGTCTAGGGACCGATGACCCCAGCAGTTTGGTCCCATAGGAATCCAAAACATTTGAACGTTTTGAGCTTGTCTCAATGGATTTCCCCGCTGACATCTCGTATCTTCGCAAGGCTGATCCCCTGTCCGTGTCTGCTCCGCTTACATACTTTTGTTACCGCGTCACGTGACTGCAATGCCACCAGGCAACTTCCAACGTCGCGGTGGGCAGTGTTCATAATGTTTTGAATTATCAGTGGTTATAGAACTGTAGATTTGAATCGTACAAGTTGATAACGATTTATTTTTTGATTTTTTTTTGTAAGTAACCGAAAAAATTGTTTCCTTTAAACTCCTCGTACTTCAGCAACAAATCTGCATTGAAAGATCAGTAAAAATTCAAATCATCAGTCTGAAAACCAGCTCGATTTTCGCACTGGAACACATTACCATGAAGTTTCTGGAGTAATACGTCATTCATGAACTAAATGTGGACATAACATTATCCATAGAACCTGCTTCAGCGATGCGAAAGTTTCGAATTTTCTAATTGCACAGTGCGCCCTTGCTTCTGTGCAACGAATCCTATGAGTCAGTAAAGCTTTGACAGTTTGTTTATACACTTCATCATATTTATATACTTTGACACATGTACACAATAAAAATACGCATATCGCTAACACAAAACTGTCTGCTTTGTATTTTTTCGAGATAATTTGCTCATAGATCGCAATTCATTGAAAACCTCAGCTTATTATCCGTATGTTAAATGAGTAAAAATGTTATTAGATATTACTGAAATTTTAGTCTTTGCAGTTTACACAATTTTGGCAGTCATTTTAAGTTCCTTTCAGGTACGAAAACATTTCTTTTAGCCAATTTTTTGTCACTGAAGAACCACTTTATTTGTGTAGATGTGAAGTGCTTGTTATAAAGAGACACCGCGTCATGAACTCTCATTGGTGAAAAAATGATGACCATAAACATAGTTGGGTAACCTCAGGTCCCTTGTGATGACCCCACAAGCCTTGCCGTATGTTACCCACGTCTGTTAAAACTATATTTATGTTTCAGACCAGATATTACATGCATACTTTTCGAGCATAAATAGGTTGACTTTGAATCTCAGGGTCTTCGTAAGGAAAATGATGAAAAAAAGTTTCAAAGTTCCCCGTGAGCTCCATCTTAAAAACTTATGGTAAAAGCTTTTACGATTTTTCGTGTGTAGAAATTATAGAAGTGTCCATACCCCAAACTGGATCTTGTCAGCGGGTACAGAGATTTTCGAAAATTGGGAAACGGCGTTTCTAGATGAATGTCTAAAGAACGTACAGTTACAATTTGAGCCACTTGCTATGGTTAGTTACTTACATAATTGTCGCTATGGTGCAAAAGCGACGGAAAACCATTTTTTGCGCTTTTCTGCATAAGTATGGTAACTTTGAACCATTGGATCTCAGTAACGGATAATGATATCGGTAAAAGTTTCGAAGTTCCCCGAGAATATCATCTTAAGAACATATGGTAAATACAGGGCTATTACAAATGATTGAAGCGATTTCATACATTCACTGTAGCTCCATTCATTGACATATGGTCACGACACACTACAGATACGTAGAAAAACTCATAAGTTTTGTTCGGCTGAAGCCGCACTTCAGGTTTCTGCCGCCAGAGCGCTCGAGAGCGCAGTGACACAAAATGGCGACAGGAGCCGAGAAAGCGTATGTCGTGCTTGAAATGCACTCACATCAGTCATAACAGTGCAACGACACTTCAGGACGAAGTTCAACAAATATCCACCAACTGCTAACTCCATTCGGCGATGGTATGCGCAGTTTAAAGCTTCTGGATGCCTCTGTAAGGGGAAATCAACGGGTCGGCCTGCAGTGAGCGAAGTAACGGTTGAACGCGTGCGGGCAAGTTTCACGCGTAGCACGCGGAAGTCGACGAATAAAGCAAGCAGGGAGCTAAACGTACCACAGCCGACGGTTTGGAAAATCTTACGGAAAAGGCTAAAGCAGAAGCCTTGCCGTTTACAATTGCTACAAGCCCTGACACCCGATGACAAAGTCAAACGCTTTGAATTTTCGGCGCGGTTGCAACAGCTCATGGAAGAGGATGCGTTCAGTGCGAAACTTGTTTTCAGTGATGAAGCAACATTTTTTCTTAATGGTGAAGTGAACAGACACAATGTGCGAATCTGGGCGGTAGAGAATCCTCACACATTCGTGCAGCAAATTCGCAATTCACCAAAAGTTAACGTGTTTTGTGCAATCTCACGGTTTAAAGTTTACGGCCCCTTTTTCTTCTGTGAAAAAAACGTTACAGGACACGTGTATCTGGACATGCTGGAAAATTGGCTCATGCCACAACTGGAGACCGACAGCGCCGACTTCATCTTTCAACAGGATGGTGCTCCACCGCACTTCCATCATGATGTTCGGCATTTCTTAAACAGGAGATTGGAAAACCGATGGATCGGTCGTGGTGGAGATCATGATCAGCAATTCATGTCATGGCCTCCACGCTCTCCCGACTTAACCCCATGCGATTTCTTCCTGTGAGGTTATGTGAAAGATTCAGTGTTTAAACCTCCTCTACCAAGAAACGTGCCAGAATTGCGAGCTTGCATCAACGATGCTTTCGAACTCATTGATGGGGACATGCTGCACCGAGTATGGGAGGAACTTGATTATCGGCTTGATGTCTGCCGAATCACTAAAGGGGCACATATCGAACATTTGTGAATGCCTAAAAAACTTTTTGAGTTTTTGTATGTGTGTGCAAAGCATTGTGAAAATATCTCAAATAATAAAGTTATTGTAGAGCTGTGAAATCGCTTCAATCATTTGTGATAACCCTGTATTTCGACGATCTACCTTGAGGATATACTATAGATATGGCCAGCCCCCCAGTTAGTACTTTTCGTATCCAAAAATCATGGTTTTTCAGAGTCTTCTGAGGAACCCATGAAGAAATCCTTTTATAAGCCGCCTAAGGTCCATCCCAGACAAGACCTGATCCCAACGAACCAGCTGATTTGCCATGTTTGCTTGAGTTGGAGGAAGGGTGTAATGTTTAAGATTTTGACCCTGACAGCAAAGGACGAGCAGTTGAACGGAATGGATGATGTCTTGAAAGGAGGATATAAGATGAATATCAACAAAAGCAAAGCGATGATAATGGAATGTAGTCGAATTAAGTCGGGTGACGCTGAGGGAATTAGATTAGGAAATGAGACAAAGTAGTAAAGGAGTTTTGATATTTGGGGAGCAAGATAACTGATGATGGTCGAAGTAGAGAGGATATAAAATGTAGACTGGCAATGGCAAGGAAAGCCTTTCTGAAGAAGAGAAATTTGTTAACATCGAGTATGGATTTAAGTGTCAGGAAGTCGTTTCTGAAAGTATTTGTATGGTGTGTGGCGATGTATGGAAGTGAAACGTGGACGATAGCTAGTTTGGGCGAGAAGAGAATAGAAGCTTTCGAAATGTGGTGCCACAGAAGAATGCTGAAGATTAGATGGGTAGATCATATAACTAATGAGGAGGTATTGAATAGGATTGGGGAGAAAACAAGTTTGTGGCACAACTTGACTAGAAGAAGGGATCGGTTGGTAGGACATGTTCTGAGGCATCAAGGGATCACCAATTTAGTATTGGAGGGCAGCACGGAGGGTAAAAATCGTAGAGGGAGAACAGAGATGAATACACTAAACAGATACAGAAGGATGTAGGTTGCAGTAGGTACTGGGAGATGAAGAAGGTTGCACAGGATAGAGTAGCATGGAGAGCTGCATCAAACCAGTTTTAGGACTGAAGACCACAACAAACAAACAACTGTAGAGTGCTTACAGTACGCCCGTTCTTCCGACAGGTATAAAAATGGTCGCTAGGCCAACGGCTATCCAAAACACTTTATCTCTGTGACCAATAGAACCCGAGATATGACTCCCCGAAAAATTATATTTTTGTTTGCGTTTGTCGGGAACATATCGGTACCATGCAATGTCGTGCACGGACCACTTTGTGCGTAAACCTGTTACTACGCCTCACAGCTTGTTCATCATTAGGTTTTTCGTTTAAATGTACATTTTTATTTTAAATTATAGAAATCTACATCTCACGAGCATCATTTTTCAGCTAACCCATGCACAGCCTTCCTAGGATTCAGAAGTTGCGACCAACAGCTTTATTTCAGTAATTACATACTTCTGTGTGAAGATTTTTGACTGCTGAATGCTTTTATTTTCTTGTGATTGTATTTGGAGGAGTACATATCATGAGTATATATTCATTGGAATTGTGCCGTAGAGTAAAAGAGTGTTTGTAAACACCCAAAACTGCGATGGTAACGGTTGCTAGCCTTAATATGGCCGCTGCCAATTCCTTCGATTGAGTGATATGGCGGCCACCTATATACACTCCTGGAAATTGAAATAAGAACACCGTGAATTCATTGTCCCAGGAAGGGGAAACTTTATTGACACATTCCTGGGGTCAGATACATCACATGATCACACTGACAGAACCACAGGCACATAGACACAGGCAACAGAGCATGCACAATGTCGGCACTAGTACAGTGTATATCCACCTTTCGCAGCAATGCAGGCTGCTATTCTCCCATGGAGACGATCGTAGAGATGCTGGATGTAGTCCTGTGGAATGGCTTGCCATGCCATTTCCACCTGGCGCCTCAGTTGGACTAGCGTTCGTGCTGGACGTCCAGACCGCGTGAGACGACGCTTCATCCAGTCCCAAACATGCTCAATGGGGAACAGATCCGGAGATCTTGCTGGCCAGGGTAGTTGACTTACACCTTCTAGAGCACGTTGGGTGGCACGGGATACATGCGGACGTGCATTGTCCTGTTGGAACAGCAAGTTCCCTTGCCGGTCTAGGAATGGTAGAACGATGGGTTCGATGACGGTTTGGATGTACCGTGCACTATTCAGTGTCCCCTCGACGATCACCAGTGGTGTACGGCCAGTGTAGGAGATCACTCCCCACACCATGATGCCGGGTGTTGGCCCTGTGTGCCTCGGTCGTATGCAGTCCTGATTGTGGCGCTCACCTGCACGGCGCCAAACACGCATACGACCATCATTGGCACCAAGGCAGAAGCGACTCTCATCGCTGAAGACGACACGTCTCCATTCGTCCCTCCATTCACGCCTGTCGCGACACCACTGGAGGCGGGCTGCACGATGTTGGGGCGTGAGCGGAAGACGGCCTAACGGTGTGCGGGACCGTAGCCCAGCTTCATGGAGACGGTTGCGAATGGTCCTCGCCGATACCCCAGGAGCAACAGTGTCCCTAATTTGCTGGGAAGTGGCGGTGCGGTCCCCTACGGCACTGCGTAGGATCCTGCGGTCTTGGCGTGCATCCGTGCGTCGCTGCGGTCCGGTCCCAGGTCGACGGGCACGTGCACCTTCCGCCGACCACTGGCGACAACATCGATGTACTGTGGAGACCTCACGCCCCACGTGTTGAGCAATTCGGCGGTACGTCCACCCGGCCTCCCGCATGCCCACTATACGCCCTCGCTCAAAGTCCGTCAACTGCACATACGGTTCACGTCCACGCTGTCGCGGCATGCTACCAGTGTTAAAGACTGCGATGGAGCTCCGTATGCCACGGCAAACTGGCTGACACTGACGGCGGCGGTGCACAAATGCTGCGCAGCTAGCGCCATTCGACGGCCAACACCGCGGTTCCTGGTGTGTCCGCTGTGCCGTGCGTGTGATCATTGCTTGTACAGCCCTCTCGCAGTGTCCGGAGCAAGTATGGTGGGTCTGACATACCTGTGTCAATGTGTTCTTTTTTCCATTTCCAGGAGTGTATATGAAGGCATCCCCGAGTTTGCCAGTTTATTCTGTGATCGACGTCGTCTGCAGGGAAATCCGATCTGGCACCAAGCGGTCTCTTGACAGTGGCCGGCGGGTTGTGTCCACATCAGGAGCTGTTTCAGGAGGAAGAAAAGCAAAGTACATATTTCTGACGAATTTATTTGAGGCATTGCCTCCCACTTAAACAAGTCAGGAGGTCTTAACTCCTCTGCTCCAGCAGCGCTCTCTCCATGGTCAAGGTTCGGGCAGCAATAAGGGAAAAGAAGAAACTGCTAGTTGAAGGCAAAAAATGGCTATGAGCACTATGGGACTTACCATCTTAGGTCATCAGTCCCCTAGAACTTAGAACTACTTAAACCTAACCAACCTAAGGACATCACACACATCCATGCCCGAGGCAGGATTCGAACCTGCGACCGCAGCAGTCGCGCGGTTCCGGACTGCAGCGGCTAGAACCGCGTGGCCACAAGCGGTCGGCAGCTGAAGACAACACGAATGTTAAATACGCTGTGGCTCCTGTTAAGAGAAACAGAGCCGCGGGAGGGGAACGAATCATGTCTACATCTTGTATACACATACACATGCAAGATCGTCCGCTAGGAAAAAAGAGCCCATTCGAGGAGCATTCCGAGTGTACAGGAAGCGGCCAGCTGCAGATCGCCACACACATCGGCGGGGAAACCACCTGTCGCCTGGTAGTAGTGAGATGCTGTTGCGGGTAATTACATTATGCTGGGCTTTAGTTAACGTTCGCCAACAGTTCTCAAAGTAAAGTGTTCGGAAACGAGAAGTAATAGAGAGACTGCTCCTTCACTGACAAGCTTGTTTTATTTAATGAATTAAGAGGTTTCGCGTGGGAAAAATATCATCTAAAGGATTTGATATCAAACTTTTATTCGAATAATCTATTTACAGGGACAGTTGGCTCTTCCAACTTCAGACGAACTTCAGTATACTGAGTGATTTCGCTGCTTGAGCCATTATAGACGGGAAGCTTTTTACTGTATGGTTACCCAACTTCATAGGAATGATGTTCAGAGTGTGTACTGCAGAATTTGAGTTTTTAGCAGTGTTAATATCATGACTTGCCGCTATGCGCCGCTACTAGTATGGTGACGCAGAGTTGAAATCAGACCTTTCTATAGTAGCTGGATGTAGATCTCTGACCTGACAGCACGAAGCTTCGACGTGCCTGCAAATTCTTGTCGTCTGCATAGTCTGCCATGTTGCAGTTAGGCAAAAAAAAAAAAAAAAAAAAAAAAAAAAATATATATATATATACACCGGTCTGTATGTTACGAAGAGTCTTTACTTGCTTGTAGCTTTGAACTTTATATCGATACGCGATGATAGAGGCTGATGTGGGAGCAGAATCGAAATTTATTTTTATTTTGCGTTCTCGTGACATTTCGTGGCAGTCAACTTGTAATTAGTCAACAAACTTTCAGACAGCTAGAGTTCGACATGCGGATAGCATAGGGATCACTGGTTGAAACATACGCATCAAAGTGCTTTACAGATGAAGATAGTCAACATAGGTCTGCATGAGATGAGCAGAGCTTTACTCGTAAAGATCTTTTATGCAAACAACGGCAATAGTGTTGCTGCTGTTATCAAGTATCGACGCAATAAAGTAACACGAAGAGGTCCTTTTTCCACACCGAACATAATTCTGGCGTTCGAATTAGATGGCGATTTGGAAATTGCTCCTGGGATAGGTCGATGGCCAATTGTGCCACAAATTGTTGAAGAAGTTACTGTTGCCATGGCTGAAAATGCTGAACGTAATGTGCGATCTTCAAGCAGAGCACGGGCTGTGTCTCGACAGCCAACATACTACCTGAGATGTTTCGGGCAGCAGTAGAGCAATCTTAGAACGCGATTCCAGGCTGTCATGGATGCAGGTGGTCGTCTTTTGACTCTTTACGAGTATTACATGGTGTATGAAACCACTCTTGCCTCTTTCCAGAAGACAGCTAGTCCCGTTCACGGCGTCTCAGCACTGCTGTTAATTTGCAGTGTCGTTACGAGACTGATCGGAGTCCTTTGAAGCCAGAGGAGTCTAAATCAGACACTTCGACGATTCTGTGAAGAGCTCATCTGTCGATTCCTCATCCTGCGATTCAAGATGGATGCTAGCAGAATCAGACTGGATTAATCTGGCTTGCAATATTTACTGTAAACAGCCTCTTCGTTGGCAGAGCACACCTAGAATGCATTTGGTTTATATAATTACTATTTCAAGTTGGGCCGTTTTCCTTGATCCACTGATGAAATATCATTTGTTAACTTATTAGTTGTTAACTTCCAAAGCGTTTCCTGTTAGGAAGATTTCGTGTCTAGATTTGTGTGAAACCTTAATGAGAAAATAGGAAAGTACTCTGTATCGCCTGGTACCGACATCAGAAAACGGATTAGTCTCGATAGGAGTTGGACTGTTCATTTATAGCGACAAGCTGAAAGACTGGGTCCAGCAATGTTCAGAACGAATCCGACTGTGAATTTATATAGGTAACAATAACCAGTGTCAATGTATTTTTAGTATTTTGAGAATGAAAACGTGGTCCATGTAGGCTGTAATCTGTTGCTCTCCGTTCAATTGGGCAATTTCATCCGTAGGTCATTTTCAGGCACACATTTTAAGCTTCACACTTCATTTCATATTCTAGCACATCGCTGGTACCTGCGGACAGGTCTACAACGTATTTCTGTGCGTATGAGGCACAAAAACAGTCCAATGACTCAAGGTTAAAATTGACCAATTTCACGGATAATAAACAGATCACAGACAGCTTGGACCGTCTTTTCGTTCTCAAAATACGTTGAGGCTGTAGAGCCCAATAAAAATAAAAATTTCTAAAAGATTTTTACTGACTTGACCGGATCTTTCCCCCGATCACCTGATTCAGGCATTTCGATCGTAGAAAGACAGGCGTAATTCGATAGCACAGAACTACTCCGACTGCATAGTAGTAGAAGGAGGCGACTTTAGTTTGCCTGATATCAACTGCGAAAATTATATCACCTGAGGTAAGGGCAAACAGTCTTGCGAATGAATGCTGAATAGGCTACCACACAGCTACCACGAACAACTAGTCCGAACCCACAGGCGAAAGAAATATTTAAGATCTCCAGGATCAGAAAACAGATCCCATGTCTTTTAGGGAATCAGCGTAGAGAAGCGCTAGTTACCATAATGCTGCTACACGCACGATTATTACCGAAGTTAAATCTCGATCAAAGAAGTTAGAAATTAAATGAGACCATTTCATTCAAATTTGAAATCGAGTTAACTCTTAGGTTAAAGTTCAGTCACGTCTTAAGCCATGTCCTAGATAAATATGTACCAAATAAAATAATAAAGAACGACAAAGACTCACTTTGGTTTAATGGTGACATTCGGATAATGTTGCGAAATCAAAGATTCCCAACTGTCATTACAAAAGAGAATGTAGAACAGAAAAAATTTACTGACAGCTCGTGTGTTCATACGAAAGCCAAAAAGTGGCACACACAATAATTACCAAAGCCAGATACTGACGAAAGGCCCATAATAAAATTTCAAAGTTTTGGTCCTATGAAAATTCAACGTACGTCTTCAAACCATCCACCCAAGTCCTGGTACTATGACGATTCAGTTAGCTAGTTAGTTGGTTAGTTATATGTTTCGTGATCATTTGAAGGAGCTGTGCAGAAGATACGATGTTAGGTTAGACTTCAAACTTTCTCTGCTACCTGTCAGATATTTTATATTTTTGGGCAAATGAACAAAAAGTTTTGTTGCTGCGTCCTGATCTTCTTTCTGAGCCACTGATGGCTTTCAGAATGGGTAATGAAGCTTACTTTTTCTTCTAGTATTGTAGGTATGACATTGCTGTTCCTCTAAAACTGTGATGAATTATTTACGACGAATTTCAATAGCTAACATACGTGACGGTGAAGTTAAAATGACTAACTTCTTGAAGAGGTATCTACTTGACGACAGTGGAATAGCACCACATATTATTCTTACTGCGCGATTTTGTGCAGTCAGTAACTTCTTTAAAAATGGTGAGTAGCCTCAGAAAATTATTTCATGAAACATTATTGAGAGGAAATACGCAAAATACGTCAGGTGGTTGATTCGTTTGTTTCCACGACTACTAGTTACACAAAGAACAAAAGTAGTTTAACTTAATTTCATTGAGAACCGCAGTAACATGCTCTTTCCAGTTCAAGTGCCCATCAAAATTTACACCAAAAATTTGGAGCACTGTGCCCAATTTAGCGACAGCTATTCATGTGCTACGTCTATTGGTGCTATGTCTCTATTTTCCGTACAAAAATGAATACAGTGAGTTACCTCAAAATTTAGGGAAAGTCCATTTTCAGCTAACCATTTAATATTTCTTTGGAAAACATCACTAACAATCTCTTACGTGGTTTTCTCTCTCATGGGATTTGTAATAAAATTAGTATCGTTGCAAAAGAACCAATTTTGCTTGTTGAATGTTAAGGGGAAGGTTATTCACTTATACACCAAGGAAAAAGAAAAGACACACGACGGAGGTATTACCTCACTTGGATGGAAAGCGGTAAATGATCCGTACATGTACAGACAAACAAATGATTACAGGTTCAGAAAAAATTGGATGATTTATTCAAGAGAAAAGAGCTTCACAAATTGAGCACGTCAGTAACATTTTGGTCCAGCTCTGGCCCTAGTCCAAGAAGTTATTCGAATTGGCATTGATTGATAGAGTTGTTGGATATCCTTCTGATAGAAACCGTGCCAAATTCAGTCCAATTGGCGCGTTAGATCGTCAAAATCCCGAGCTGGTTGGAAGGTCCTGCCAATGCTCCACACTTTCCCACTTACGGAGAGACCCGGAAACCTTGCTGGCCAAGGCAGGGTTTCGTAAGCACCAAGACAAGGAGTAGACACTTCAGCCGTATGGGGGCGCGCATTATCTTGCTGAAATGTAAGCTCATGATGGCTTGCAGGAAGGGCAATAAAACGGTGCGCAGAATATCGGCGACTTACCGCTGTGCTGTAAGGGTGTTACAGATGACGACTAATGGGGTTCTACAATGAAAAGAAATGGCGCTTCATACCATCATTCCTGGTTGTCGGGCCGTACGGCTGGACAGGTTGGTATCCCACCGCTATATGGGTCGTCTCCAGGCACTTCTTCGTTTGCCAGATGGACTCAGTCTGAAGTGGGACTCATCACTGAAGACACCTCTACTCCACTCAGTGAGGTTCCAGGTGTCAAAGCATTTCAGGCGATGATACTCTGCCAAACTTAATAACCATCTACCTTATTTTATGTTGTCAAAACAAACGTATGTGAGGCTAGGAAGTAGTAGACAACGTATCAATTAACTAAATACTTGTATCCAACTGTTAATTTTCAAGAGTTACGGAGAAAAAATGAAATTAGTCGTGATTATATATTTCAGTAGCGACTAACGTATACATACAAACACTGTTGTCCCAGACGATCAGTTGTGTGGTATTCACACTGAGAATATGTGTCCTGAATCGTCCCGTTTCTGATCAGTCTTCGTGGCTTAATAAAAATTCAGTACAGAAAAATTCCAAAGTGAGTAGGAAATATGTGCAACGTACAAGTTAGGGAGCACTGGAATCTCAGGGAGAAGCGCTATAGAATAAGTTTGCTTTTATATAAACTGCACCGGACGTGGTTAAATTTATATTCGAATTAAGCCGTGTAATGCAAGGGTCAAATACAGAAACTCTGACTCACGGATGAGGTAGAATACGACCTAACCCACGTAGCCATTCGAATATATAATGAAATTGTTGGTTGAAATTGACTTTATGAAATTAATACTTAAAAACTGCTTTCTCCTGAATCAGTCTGTCATCTGCCTTAACATATAAATCCAAATTTTACAAAATGACTGTCCATGTACAAAGGGCTCCCATTATAATTTGAAGTTGTAATTTACAGTTAATGTATCTACTCATACGAAATTAAATTACAAGGCATTCTGTCTGTACCCATATTTTCTACTCTGAAAGCATAATTAATTTATCAGTTATTGGAGTAATGCCTATTGGAACTGTCAAAAGCTTTATCAATAGCTTTATAATATTTATGCACCAGAGACGTAGTTCAAATGGTTCCAATGGCTCTAAGCACTATGGGACTTAACATCTGAGGTCATAAGTCCCCTAGACTTAGAATTACTTAAACCTAACTAACCTAAGGACATCACACACATCCATGTCCGGAGCAGGATTCGAACCTGGGACCGTAGCAACAGCGCGGCTCCGGGCTGAAGCACCTAAACGTAGTTCAATATACTTTTCATTCAACAACCAATTTCTTTTTTAAGTCACAACAAAACTTACGACCATATAGTCCTGGCGTTTAGTTATGTTACGAAATATACTGCAAGCCATTTACAAATTTCTCCACCGTCACAAAATTCTGGGCATATAATATGGCTTAAGGTGAATGTCAAGAAGATTGTGGATCCAACAAACTTTATTGCAGGAGTAATTGTGGTTGCAACAAGCTTTATTACAGAAGTAAGCAATTACATCAATGTACACAAAATACAGCTCAATTAACAGAACATATGGAAAAATACGAAAATAAATCTTCGACCTTTATCCAGATATGCAAAGCGACGCCCCATGAAGGAGTTAGCCGAATGGGACGAATGTCAGTAGACGTGACATACATGTACAGACAAAAAAAGATTACAGTTTCAGAAAAACTTGATGATTTATTCAACAGAAAGAACTTTACAAATTGAGGAACCCAGTAACGCGTTGGTCCACCTCTGGCCCTTATGCAAGCAGCTATTCGCCTTGGCATTCATTGGTAGAGTTGTTGGATGTCCTCCTGAGGGTTATCGTCTCAAATTCTGTCCAACTGGCGTGTTACATAGTGAAAATCGAGAGCTGGCTAGAGCACCCTGCCCATAATGCTGCAAATGTTCCCAGTTAGGGAGAGAGCCGGCGACCTTCCTTCCTACCATTGTGTTTGGCAAGCACGAAGGCAATCAGCAGATATTATCGCCGTGTGCAGGCGGTCATTATCTTGCTGAAATGTAAGCCCAGGATGGCTTGCCACGAAGGTGAACAGAACGGGGCGTAGAATATCGTTGACCTACCGCTGTGCTATAAGGATACCACTAATGACAAGCAAAGGGAAATGGCTCTGAGCACTATGGGACTTAACATCTGAGGTCATCAAACCCCTAGAACTTAGAACTACTTAAACCTAACTAACCTAAGGACATCACACACAGCCATGCCCGAGGCAGGATTCGAACCTGCGACCGTAGCGGTCGCGCGGTTCCAGACTGATGCGCCTAGAACCGCTCAGCCACACCGGCCGGCACAAGCAAAGGGAGTCTGCTATGAAAAGAAGCGGCGCCCTAGACCATCATTCCCGGTTGTTGCTCCGAGTGGCGGGTGAGAATCAGATTGGTATCTGATCTCTGGCCGCAGCATCCCTAGACACGTCTTCGCTGGTCATCGGGGCCTGGAATCTCATTGACTGCAGTAGAATTGTCTTTAGTGATGAGCCGCTATGACAAACGAAGACGTGTCTGGAGACACTCCAGAGAGCGCTGCAATACCAATGTGACTGTCAGCCGCCATACGGTCCGACAACCGGAAGCGATGGCCTGTGGTGTCATTTCTTTTCATAGCAGGACCCCTTTGGTTGTCACACGCTGCACCCTTACAGCACAACGATACGTCGACGTTTTGTTGCATTTCATGGCAAACCATCCTAGGCTTACATTTCAGCAAGATAATG
Organism: Schistocerca serialis cubense; assembly: GCF_023864345.2. Lineage (NCBI taxonomy): Eukaryota > Metazoa > Arthropoda > Insecta > Orthoptera > Acrididae > Schistocerca > Schistocerca serialis. Next base: position 625,287,502 of record NC_064642.1, on the reverse strand, counting down.
CCCACTCGCGCAAGGCGACAGATTCTACTGCTTGTCTCCGTGGATGGCACACTCTGCTTTGGCCTGTAAGATCGCCAGATCTCTCTCCAATTGAGAATGTTTGGAGCGTTATAGGCAGACATTATGAAGATCCAACAGGCCAAATGGACAGAATTTGGGACGATATCCCTCAGCAACTCTGTCAATCAATGCCAAGCCGAATAACTGTTTGCATAAGAACCGGAAGTGGACCAACACGTTATTGGAGGAGCGAGGAGGCGATAAGTGTTTAACATCCCGTTGACAGAGGTCATTGGAGACGGAGCACAAGTTCGGACTAGGGAAATATGGTGAAGATAATCGGCCCTGCCCTTTCAAAGGAACTATCCTGACATTTGCCTGAAGCAGTCTCGGTAAATCACGGAAAAACTAAATCAGGATGGTCGGACGCGGGTTTGAACCGTCGTCCTCCCGAATGCGAGTACAGTGTGCTGCTAACCAGTGACCAACTCCCTTGCTCCATTGCGTTAATGACATGCCAAATTTGTGAAGCTCTTTCTCTTGAATAAATCATTTGTTTGTACACGTACGTCACATCTACCGATTTCCGTCCCATTCGGACAAGCCCTTCGTGGTGCGTCTTTTCTTCCTCTTGGAGTGTGTATTTATAACCTGAGCACACTGTAGACACTGTTCCCAAAAGAAATTCGGGGTTGTGTATTTAAAAAACCACGCACCAACTTTCCCCCATTCAGAGAAACTGCAGATTGACATAAATTATGTACGGCTTGACATAGTAGGGAGCGCTAAAAAACATGTCCAGCTAACCTCCTTGGCCGCAGCCTCTGTATTCTCTATCTCTTTGATTGGCATGATCTGAGTCTGAAAAACAAATAATACTATTTTAAATATCTGGGATAATACAACGATCCGCTGTAAACTGGGATGAATACGTAACATCAGAAATTTGAAGTGACGAATAGAAAATCTAAATTCACTGGGAGGATATTAGTAAAGTGCCATGCATCTACACAAGTCAAAAAAAGTTTTGCATCACCTCGGCCTCGAGAGATCCGGAACCTGTGCAGAAAATTGGAATATAGATCAACATAAACATCATTTCCACCCTTTTTATTGTTCATGAAAACCACACATTGCATGTTGTACCACCATACAGCGAGACCTTCAGAGGTGGTGGTCGAGATTGCTGTACACACCGGCACCACTAATAGCCAGCAGCACGTCCTCTGGCCGCGCGGGATTAGCCTAGCGGTCCCAGGCACTGCAGTCATGGACTGTGCGGCCGGTCCCGGCGGAGATTCGAGTCCTCCCTTGGACATTGGTGTGTGTGTTTGTCCTTAGGATAACAGCTTTAGGCTGTTGCCAATGGGCACCACTGTGGGGAGCCGGACTTGGGTATCACGGGGATGTCAACCTCGTCCCGTCTGTCCCCATATCGGTCTGCCGCTGTGGTTGCCCCGGTTGCTGCCCGCAGTGGGGCTGAGCCCTCGCCTGTGGTTGATTGGTAGGTCGTTCCAAGGCGTGGCAGGCAGCGAAAGACGTCCCCGGAGGCTGATCAGAAAGCCTCCCCGGTGCGTCTGACAAACAGGTTTCAGGTACTGTCTCTGGCTGAGCCAGATGCAGCTGCCTGCCGTGTTTCAGAGGATGATTCTCAGCCTTCAAGGTCCGGGCAATCGCAGAGGGTGGGCTTATTGGTAGTTGGGAGCTCCAATGTCAGGCGCGTAATGAGGCCCCTTAGGAATATGGCGGCTAAGGAGGGGAATAAATCCAGTGTGCACTCCGTGTGCATTCCGGGTGGAGTCATTCCTGATGTGGAAAGGGTCCTTCCGGATGCCATGAAGAGCACAGGGTGCAGCCAGCTGCAGGTGGTGGCACATATCGGCACTAATGACGTGTGTCGCTTTGGATCTGAGAAATTCTCTCTGGATTCCAGCGGCTATCTGATTTGGTGAAGGCTGCCGGTCTTGCTTACGAGATGAAGGCAGAGCTCACCATCTTCAGCATCGTTGACAGAACCGACTGCGGACCTTTGGTGCAGAGCCGGGTGGAGGGTCTGAATCAGAGGCTCAGACGGTTTTGCGACCGTGTTGGCTGCATATTCCTTGACTTGCGCCATAGGGTGGTGGGATTTCGGGTTCCGCTGAATAGGTCAGGAGTTCACTACAATCAGCTGGCGGCTACACGGGTAGCGGAGGTTGTGTGGCGTGGACTGGGCGGTTTTTTTTAGGTTAGAAGGCCTCGGGAAAGTATGGGGTGGGCTGCAATCTCAAAGGGTGCATGGCAAATACAGGACGTGCTTGGATCAAGGAACAGTCGCAATTGTAGTTGTAAATTGTTGTAGTTGTGCTGGGAAAGTCCCTGAGCTTCAAGCGCTAATAGAAAGCACAGAAGCTGAAATCGTTATAGGTACAGAAAGCTGGCTAAAGCCTGAAATAAGTTCTGCAGGAATTTTTACGAAGTCTCAGACGGTGTTCAGGAAAGACAGATTAGGCAGAATTGGTGGTGGAGTGTTTGTATCTGTCAGAAGTGGTTTATCTTGTAGTGAAGTCGATGTAGATACTCCGTGCCAATTGGTATGGGTTGAGGTTATACTTAACAGCCGAACTAAGTTAATAATTGGCTCCGTCTACCGACCCCCAGACTCCGATGATATAGTTGCTGAACAGTTCAGAGAAAATTTGAGTCTCGTAACAAATAAATACCCCACTCATACGGTTATATTTGGTGGGGACTTCAACCTTCCCTCGATATGTTGGCAAAAATACTTGTTCAAAACCGGTGGTAGGCAGAAAACATCTTCCGAGATTGTCCTAAATGCTTTCTCCGAAAATTATTTCGAGCAGTTAGTCCACGAACCCACGCGAATTGTAAATGGTTGCGAAAACACACTTGACCTCTTAGCCACAAACAATCCAGAGCTAATAGAGATCATCATGACTGATACAGGGATTAGTGATCACAAGGCCGTTGTAGCTAGACTCAATACCGTTTCTTCCAAATCCGCCAGAAACAAACGCAAAATAATTTTATTTAAAAAAGCGGATAAAGTGTCAGTAGAAGCCTTCCTTTTTTAAGAGACAATCTCCATTCCTTCCGAACTGGCTATGCAAATGTAGACGAGATGTGGCTCAAATTCAAAGATATAGTAGCAACGGCAATTGAGAGATTCGTACCTCATAAATTGGTAAGAGATGGAACTGATCCCCCATGGTACACAAAACAGGTCCGAACGCTGTTGCAGAGGCAACGGAAAAAGCATGCGAAGTTCAGAAGAACGCGAAATCCCGAAGATTGGCTAAAATTTACAGACGCGCGAAATTTGGCGCGGACTTCAATGCGAGATGCCTTTAATAGGTTCCACAACGAAACATTGTCTCGAAATTTGGTAGAAAATCCAAAGAAATTCTGGTCGTATGTAAAGTACACAAGCTACAAGACGCAGTCAATACCTTCGCTGCGCAGTGCCGATGGTACTGTTACCAACGAACGTGCCGCTAAAGCGGAATTATTGAACGCAGTTTTCCGAAATTGCTTCACCAGGGAAGACGAATGGAATATTCCAGAATTTGAAACACGAACAGCTGCTAGCATGAGTTTCTTAGAAGTAGATACCTTAGGGGTTGCGAAGCAACTCAAATCGCTTGATACGGGCAAGTCTTCAGGTCCAGATTGTATACCGATTAGGTTCCTTTCAGATTACGCTGATACAATAGCTCCCTACGTAGCAATCATATACAACCGCTCGCTCACCGACAGATCTATACCTACAGATTGGAAAATTGCGTAGGTGGCACCAGTGTTTAAGAAGGGTAGTAGGAGTAATCCATCGAACTACAGACCTATATCATTGACGTCGGTTTGCAGTCGGGTTCTGGAGCACATACTGTATTCAAACATTATGAATCACCTCGAAGGGAACGATCTATTGATACGTAATCAGCATGGTTTCAGAAAACATCGTTCTTGTGCAACGCAGCTAACTCTTTATTCGCACGAAATAATGGCCGCTACCGACAGGGGATCTCAAGTTGATTCCGTATTTCTAGATTTCCGGAAAGCTTTTGACACCCTTCCTCACAAGCGACTTCTCACCAAGCTGCGGGCCTATGGGGTATCGTCTCAGTTGTGCGACTGGATTCGTGATTTCCTGTCAGGAAGGTCGCAGTTCGTAGTAATAGACGGCAAATCATCGAGTAAAACTGAAGTGATATCAGGTGTTCCCCAGGGAAGCGTCCAGGGATCTCTGCTGTTCCTGATCCATATAAATGACCTGGGTGACAATCTGAGCAGTTCTCTTAGGTTGTTCGCAGATGATGCTGTAATTTACTGTCTAGTAAGGTCACCCGAAGACCAGTATCAGTTGCAAAGCGATTTAGAAAAGATTGCTGTATGGTGTGGCAGGTGGCAGTTGACGCTAAATAACGAAAAGTGTGAGGTGATCCACATGAGTTCCAAAAGAAATCCGTTGGAATTCGATTATTCGATAAATAGTACAATTCTCAAGGCTGTCAATTCAACTAAGTACCTGGGTGTTAACATTACGAACAACTTCAGTTGGAAATACCACATAGATAATATTGTTGGGAAGGCGAGCCAAAGGTTGCGTTTCATTGGCAGGACACTTAGAAGATGCAACAAGTCCACTAAAGAGACAGCTTACACTACACTCGTTCGTCCTCTGTTAGAATATTGCTGCGCGGTGTGGGATCCTTACCAGGTGGAATTGACGGAGGACATCGAAAGGGTACAAAAAAGGGCAGCTCGTTTTGTATTATCACGTAATAGGGGAGAGAGTGTGGCAGATATGATACGCGAGTTGGGATGGAAGACATTAAAGCAAAGACGTTTTTCGTCGCGGCGAGATATATTTACGAAATTTCAGTCACCAACTTTCTCTTCCGAATGCGAAAATATTTTGTTGAGCCCAACCTACATAGGTAGGAATGATCATCAAAAAAAAAAAAAAAAAGGGAAATCAGAGCTAGAACAGAAAGGTTTAGGTGTTCGTTTTTCCCGCGCGCTGTTCGGGAGTGGAATGGTAGAGAGATACTATGATTGTGGTTCGATGAACCCTCTGCCAAGCACTTAAATGTGAATTGCAGAGTAATCATGTAGATGTAGAAGTAGATGTAGATGTAGTGTGTAAGCTTAGGGACTGATGACCTTCGCAGTTAAGTCTCATAAGATTTCACACACATTTGAACATTTTAAAACGTCCTCTTGCTTTGATGCATGCCTTTATTCGTCGTGGCATGCTATCCACAAGTTCATCAAGGCAGTGATGGTCCAGACTGTCCCACTCCTCAACGGCGATTCGGCGTAGATCCCTCAGAGTGGCTGGTGGTTCACGTCGTCCGTAAACAGCCCTTTTCAATACATCCCAGGCATGCTCGATAGGGTTAATGTCTGGAGAGCATGCTCGCCATTCTAGTAGAGCGATGTCGTTATCCTGAAGGAAGTCATTCGCAAGATGTGGCGCGAATTGTTGTTCATGAGCCGGCCGCGGTTGTCTAGTGGTTCTAGGCGCGCAGTCCGGAACCGCGGGACTGCTACGGTCGCAGGTTCGAATCCTGCCTCGGGCATGGATGTGTGTGATGTCCTTAGGTTAGTTAGGTTTAAGTAGTTCTAAGTTCTAGGGGACTGATGACCACAGAAGTTAAGTCCCATAGTGCTCAGAGCCATTTTTGTTGTTCATGAAGACGAATGCTTCGCTAATATGCTGCCGATATGGTTGCACTGTAGGTCGGAGGATGGAATTCACGTATCGTACAGCCTTCCATGACCACCAGCGGCGTACGTCGGCCCCACATAATACCACTCAAAAACATCAGGGAGCCTCCACCTTGCTGCACTGGCTGCACAGTGTGTCTAAAGCGTTCATACTGACCAGGTTGCCTCAAACACGTCTCCGATGATTCTCTGGTTAAAGACATATGCGACACTCATCAGTAAAGAGAACGTGATGCCAATCCCGAGTAGTCCATTCGGTATGTTGTTGGGCCCATCTGTACCGCGCTGCATGGTGTCGTGGTTGCAAACATGGACCTCGCCATGGACGTCGGGCGTGAAGCTGGGCATCATACTGCCTATTTGCGCACACTTTGAGTCGTTACATGATGTCCTGTGGCTGCACGAAAAGCATTATTCAACATGGTGGCGCTGCTCTCAGGGTTCCTCCGGGCCAGAATCCGTAGGTAGCGGTAATCTACTGCAGTAGTAGCCCTTGGGAGGCCTGAGCGAGGCATGTCATCGACAGTTCCAGCCTCTCTGTATGTCATCCATGTCCGAAAAACATCGCTTTGGTTCACTCCGAGACGCCTGGACACCCCTGTTGTTGAGAACCCTTCTTGACACAAAGTAACAATGCAGACGCGATCGAACCTCGGTATTGACCGTCTAGGCATGGTTGAACTATAGACAACATGAGCCGTGTACCTCCGTCCTGGAGGAATGACTGGAACTGAACGGCCGTCGGACCCCCTCCGTCTATGTATCAACAGTCAACGTCTACCTTCAGGAGTTCTGGGTACTGGGGTGACGCAAAACTTTTTTTGATGTGTGTATAAACAGATTCTCATACAAGACACTTTCCCGGCCATTTTTACAGTACTGCTCCAGGTTTTGGAGTCATTATAAAATCTGAACGACACCAGTTCTCGAAGATTCAGATACAACTTGCAATGATCGTAGCAGGTAATTAAATTTGTAGTAGATGTGCACAGAGAATCTAAATGGAAATCTTTTGAGGAAGGTGAAGTTTTTCTCTCTAACTTTGTTTGGTGAATTTAGAAAACCAGTATCCAGGTTGACTGCGGGACAATGCTGCTGTCAACATCGTGTAAGATTTATTTTCTATTTGGCTGACTGCAGATTCGATACATAATATTGTGAGTGGAAGAATGAATCTAGTCTTCATAGATGAATGTCCAAACGCATTGCCGTAAATAGAACTCAAGAAATATTGTCCAAATCAGAAGATATAGGTGGGAGAAGCGCTCAGAGGAACAACGATAACACAATACGGGGAGAAAATAGGAATTCTTACACCATCACTTCGAAATAGAATTAAGAACAGTAGCAGACAAAAGATAGTGGATTCATTTGTGGCACATTACGATTTTGTTTATTTACTCAAAAAAAAAAGTTCAAATGTGTGTGAAATCTTTGGGGACTTAACTGCTAAGGTCATCATTCCCTAAGCTTACACACTACTTAACCTAAATTATCCTAAGGACAAACACACACACCCATACCCGAGGGAGGACTCGAACCTCCGCCGGGACCAGCCACACAGTCCAAGACTGCAGCGACTCAGACCGCTCGGCTAATCCCCCGCGGCTTTTATTTATTCATGAAACTGTACCATTCCCTAACATCGCACGACTGCAGAAGTAGTATGCACGGAAACTAACATGCTGAAATTTAACTATATGGATGAACCTTCCTAACAGACTGAAATTGTCTGAAATATTAGATGTCGAAAGTGGGATCTTTGTCTTTTCGCCGGCTGCTGAGTCACCAAAGGCTTCTCTCGGTCATTCATACTGAAATATACACTACTGGACATTAAAATTGCTACACCAAGAAGGAATGTAGATGATAAACGGATATTCATTGGACAAATGTATTATACTAGAACTGACATGTGATTACATTTTCACGCAATTTGGGTGCATAGATCCTGAGAACTCAGTGCCCAGAACAACCATCTGACGCTGGGCATTGAGTCGAACACAGCTTGGATAGCGTGTACAGGTACAGCTGCCCATGCAGCTTCAACACGATACAGCTTCAACACGATACCACAGTTCATCAAGAGTAGTGACTGGCATATTGTGACGAGCCAGTTGCTCGGCCACCATTGGCCAGACGTTTTCAATTGGTGAGGGATCTGGAGAGTGTGCTGGCCAGGGCAGCAGTCGAACATTTTCTGTATCCAGAAAGACTCGTACAGGACCTGGATCATGCGTCGTGCATTATCCTGCTGAAATGTAGGGTTTCGCAGGAATCGAATGAAGGGTAGAGCCACGGGTCGTAACACATCTGAAATGCAACGTCCACTTTTCAAAGTGCCGTCAATGCGAACAAGAGACGTGTAACCAATAGCACCTCATACCATCATGCCGGGTGATACGCCAGTATTGCGATGACGAATACACGCTTCCAACGTGCGTTCACCGCGATGTCGCCAAACACGGATGCGACCATCATGATGCTGTAAACAGAACCTGGATTCATAGGAAAAAATGGCGTTTTGCCATTCGTGCACCCAGGTTCGTCGTTGAGTACACCTTCGCAGGAGCTCCTGTCTGTGATGCAGCGTCAAGAGTAACCGCAGCCATGGTCTCCGAGCTGATAGTCCATGCTGCTGCAAACGTCGTCGAACTGTTCGTGCACATGGTTGTTGTCTTGCAAACGTCCCCAATTTTAATGGCCAGTAGTGTACTTCTCAAGTTATTAATTTCAGTGTTCTCTTCAGCTCCCACTTGGTAAACTATTTTCCCCTTCTTTTTTTCGTTTTTTGTCACCTGAGGATCACGTTAGTTCGTGTAAGCTTCGTTTCTTCGGGTCTTTTTCCTTGTACAATATTCTTTTGATTTTCATTCTGTGCAGTCTTCTTCTGATTTCGTTCTGGGTCTAGTTCTTGCGACAGTTTAAATTTTTTATTTAAAAATCGACATATTGAACGTCTCCAGTTAGTGTATTCCCCTTTCTTCCCTATCGCTTTGCATTTATGGATCCAGCCTACATTGGTTCTCTTGTACACCAGAAGTTGAATTAACGTCCCCTTGTACATTCTCCTTTTTCTAATGATGTATGAGCTTCTCTCTTTATCTTAGTCTACAGTTCTTGGTACGCTCGTCTCCTAAGCCGACCATCTTCTGTTTTCCGAGGCCCCGACATCCTCTAGAGAATCCGTCGTTCCACTGGTTCTAGTCTTTTAAGTACTCCTGTTCCTCCTAGATTAAGAGCATCTGCTGCGTTCAATGACGCTCACACGAATGGGCAGCGGCTGTACATTCTCCTTTTTCTAATGATGTATGAGCTTCTCTCTTTGTCTTAGTCTACAGTTCTTGGTACGCTCGTCTCCTAAGCCGACCATCTTCTGTTTTTCGAGGCCCCGACATCCTCTAGAGAATCCGTCGTTCCACTGGTTCTAGTCTTTTAAGTACTCCTGTTCATCCTAGATTAAGAGCATCTGCTGCGTTCAAAGACGCTCACACGAATGGGCAGCGGCTGCGCCGCCCCTCCCCCCCCCCCCCCTTCCCCACCCACAATGCCGCATTGTTCTCAGGGAAAGGAAAAAATATAGTGTAGTCGTTTTTCTTTCAAGAAAATTATTTCAAAAGGTATTATGCAAGTTTTAAACAGAGTTCGAAACTGGAACTTTTTATGGCTAGTTTCAAGGCTCCGTTCGTCTTCCAAAATATTAACAATACTCCATACGCCCAGATGTAGCCCACCCCGTACCTCTCCCTGCAAGCTACCGTATGGACGCCCTTGCCTGCGTATAAGGCTTCAGGTGCATCATTGTCACCATGTGTCAACTTTGCATTGATCGAAATGTTCTTATTGCAGATATTCGCAGTAAGTGTGTTTGACAAATTCATTTTGTTTACACGTTCCCCCATTCCTTTCTTTTCTGTCAGCTCAATTTCTATTTATTCTCTCAGAACTTTAAATCTCTCCACTTTCTGAATTTTCCCTCCAACTATTGTCGTTTTCCCTTTCTTCTTACTAAAAACAAAACAATACCTAACTTATCCATAAATCAGTAAAAAACAGTTTAACGACGCTTATGAATGATATGAAGTTTTATGAATACTGCCGTTTGTGAACAACTGTCTTCCTGAATTCATGTATTTAACTTAGTGGAACTGCTGGCTGCCGTAACACGTCGGAACTTCGCGCCATGGAACGATTGAGTTGTTCAGCTCACCAGTAGAGGGCAGAGTGTGCCACTAGCGTTACACGTAGTTCGCGAGGATGCCACGAGGTTGCTCTTGGTCGCCTAAAAGGTATGTGACACACGCCCGGCTATATATGGGCAATTGTTGATATTTTTCTTGCGCCAACTCAGATTGTCACAGCACTCATGTGACACAAAAATAGACTGCTGCACAAAGCTTTCTAACTGCAACCGGCCAATTATTAATATTTTCACATTTTATACGCAAAGCACGTCATTTTAAATGGGCCTGGTGCATTCCTTCTATGTGACAGGATTTTGCATTAATATCGACAGTTTTGCTACATTGGCTATACAGAATGTGAACGAAACTGCAGCGCTAGTTTATTGTTATCAATTCTTCCTTCTGTGTATGACTACTGCATTTGCAGGATATAGATCTGAAGGAATACCTAACAACGCAAAAAAGAGAAGAACACATAAACGCATTTATTTATAGTAAAAGTAGGGTGACCATACGTCCCGATTAATCGGGAGTGCCCCGTTTTTTGAGGCTCAAAAATTTGTCCCGACTTTTTTTTAAAAACAAGCAATTTGTCGCGATTTTCAAGGATTATTTTCAGACGTTTACAAAGTGGTTAAAATATTTTCTGAGCGTCGATTTTATAAACTATCAATTGAAACTGACATTCCGTACGTTGGCACCCCCTGATAATGGACAGCTTCAGCACTATAACTATTGCGTACTCTTATTTTCTTTGCTTTTGCTTGCCATTGTTGTCAGCACTCAGTATCAGTTTCGTCAAGTGCTAGCATGTTGTGGCGATGCCGAAACGAAAATCAAAGTTTTCGGAAGAGCTTCAGAGGAAATTTCCTTGCTTCACTGCTACTGACAATGACTGTTCAGCAAAATGTAACGTATGTAACTGTGCTGTATCCGTGTCTTATGGTGGTGCTGCAGATCTCAAGCATCACATGGAATCAGAGAAACACAGGAAGAATCTTCGATCGGCAGGTTCCTCGCAAAAAATGACGAGATATTTTGTAACTTCAAATACACAGGAACAGAAAAACGTAACTGCAGCAGAAGGAACCCTGTCATTCCATGTTGTTAAACACCACCAAAGCTATCGATCTAATGACTGCAGTGTTCAACTAAACAAAAAATTTTTTCCTGATTCTAAGATTGCAGAAAATGTTTCGTGTGGAAGACTAAAGTGTGAAGCAATTATCAACAATTTTATAGCTCCGCATTCCCAGAAACAGGTAATAGCTGCTGTAAACAGTGCAAAATACTTTTCAATATCTACTGATGCTAGCAACCATGGGCAGCAGAAAATTTTTCCTGTGATAGTTCAGTATTTTTCTGTAAGTGAGGGTGGACTGCAGACGAAATTGCTTGATCTTGATGAATTGCAGAGCGAAAAGTCCGAAACAAATTCCAACTATCATTTTCATGTTATACAGTCATACAGTATCATCTCAAAGTGTGTTGATTTTGGTGCAGACAATACTAACTGTAATTTTGGGGGGTTAATGAAGAAAGAGGGTAATAATGTTTTCACACATCTGAAAGAAAAATTAAAAAACTCTAACATTGTTGGCATAGGTTGTCCAGCACATGTTGTTCATAACACACTTCAAAGTGCTTGTGATGTTTTACATGTTGACCTTGACTGCATTGTCATGAAGTTGTGCAATCATTTTCATATTTTTTCTATTTGTGTTGCAGAACTCACTGAATTCTGTGAATTTGTTGGTGTCACTTACAAAAATTTACTTTCATTTTCCAAAACAAGGTGGCTTTCATTGTTGCCAGCCATAGAAAGGACCTTTGAAATCTTACTTTTTGTCACAGTCTAACTTAAAGTGCCCTGCAATCTTAAAAGAGTTTTTTCAGTGATCCTATAAATGAATGTTATTTACTTTTTGTGCATTCACAAATGAGTGTTTTCCAACAATCTATTCTGAGCATTGAGAAACAGAATAATTCCATATGTGAAGTATTAGCAGTCTTAAATAAAGCTTTGACAAGTCTAAATTCAAGGAAACATGAACATTTTGTACCACTAAGTGTAAAAAACTGCTGAATGATTGTGATGACCAGTTTGTTAACAAATTTGACAATGCACTAGCAACGTTTTATGATGCTTCAGTAGACTATTTATCCTCATGGTTACAGGGAATAGCTGAGTTTTCTGTATTCTCATAGATGATGCTCACAGAACCACCAGAATGGTCAGTAGTTGAAAATACTTTAATGTGGCTAAATGAAATGGGCATTCTAGTAAATGACAGCCTCTTATTTGATGAAATAGTTCATATACAATCATTTGTAAAACAACAAGTGTAAACAGTCAGTGAACAATGGAATCAGTTGATGGCACATGAAAAATGGAGTAGGTTTTTCAGATCTTGCCAGTGTAATGAACAGTTCAGAGAATCGCTTAATATAGCACAGTACTTCTTTTCACTCCCTGCCCCCAATGCAAATGTTGAAAGAGTTTTCAGCTTACTATCGTCACAGTGGACAGATGAGCAGAGTAGATTTACGGTGAGGAGCGTTAAGTGTATTTTACTGACCTGTTTAAACTTCAGTAAATACATTTGGACTGACTTCTATTCATACCTATTAGGCAAACCTGAGTTGCTGAATGAAATTTCATCTTTGAAAAAATATGATTGCAGTGTGGAATCCAAAAAATCATAAATTCCTTGTGTTCACTAAGAACTTTCTTCTGTAGTGATTGTTACTGTATGTCTTTCTACATTCTGTGTTATAAATGTTACATTTCTTAATAAGTAAATTTCTGAAAACTTGAAATGTACTTCTTTCCATTCTTTGTTTGGTTTTGTACACACACACACACACACACACACACACACACACACACACACACACACACAAATATCAGTGGTGAAGGCTATGTTTGCAGAGGAAGAAGAAATGTTAGCATTAAAAGTGATATTTAATGAGAAATAAAAATGATCCCACTTTTTGCCAAGAAAATGTATGAAAGTCCCACTTTTGTCCGAAGAAAATATGGTCACTCTAAGTAAAAGGGACAACAGACACATGCCTCTATTAAACTAAAAGTTAGCACTGTAACTTCTTTAACCGTTATTATAGCAAGTATCGTTAAGATAGAACATATTTGTTTCTAAAACTTTAACTTATAGTACCCAAAATTATGTGACTTAAAGGATTTAAGATGCTTTCTAAGATCTCTAGATGTTTTCGTTGTTCCTTTCCGATGAAGACATTTCCATAACTGTTCCATAGGAAGAAGTTGTTGCCACATATACATAGAAATATGATATCAGACGTAGCAGTATTGGTTATTTAAACAGGAGTATGAGAGTTTCTCGTGTATGACCCAAATGCTATTTGCTAGAGGTAACAGAAAAAAAAGAAAAAAACTATGTAATAGAAATAATTTTTACACAACCTCTTTTATATTCACTAGATCGTTTAGAATAATCTGATTTTCAATACAGACATACAAATGATAAAATATAACCCATTTTCTGTGATTATGTGTAAATTTGATTTTTTTTTTTTTTTTTTTTTTGCTGACTTCAAAATGTGGCCCACGTATCACCATACACAAACCAAATAAAGACGTGTTACTTTCCATGGGTCTCATCATTCATCTATTATTAATGAAGACAACTTTGAACACAAAAAGAGGAGCAATTGAAAAACTGTGTTAGTTTAAAAAATTGAGAATATTGTATTATCATCTTGACATAAGCCAAAATAACTATGAATGCTCAATCCGTTTTCTGAATTTTACAACAATTATAATGATGTTCACACACTGTAATGCTATATTAGCTTTAGTATACATGAACAATAAAGCAAATGATAGGCCAAATCTGCTTGGTGCTGTTAGTGGATAAATGACGTTCACTGAGCATAATGGAAGAGCCAATTAATGAATTATGAGAAAAGGACCTATTCAAATTCAAATGTAACGATAATTGTGTAACAAATTAATGTAATAGAAAAGTAGCAATTTCACACTTTAAACTTTCGCTGAAAATTAAAAATCTAAAATAAACTAAAGCTCGACAAGCATTTTACAGTTTGCAAGTATGTTGTAAAAGAGCATGAAGTTTTTCTCTTTTCACTTAAGAGATTTAGAATGTTGCTACTACTAAAACTCTGAAAAAAATTATGCATTACCAGTCAAAGGTAAGGAGCTGTCGTTATTTTCTGGACAGCCTAATTTGAAAACAAGAAGTACATCCAAAAGAATCGTCCATATTGTCATTTTGATGCAACTGCACCTGAAATTTAAATATTCAGTAAAGCAAATCACAGTGTTTAAGACCTGAGGCGTTTCCATCACAAACTAGGTCATCCAATATCATGATGCTCACTAGCTTTTATAATCATGTAGGAGGAAAGATCTAGTACCCTATTAACTTTAAATGGATAAGCTACAGATAGATGCAGAGGAAAGTGTTGGAGTTGAACTTCGAATACAACTACTGGTCAGCCATTTGCGAATAACAGCAACCCTGTGATGAGCTGTTTACAGACAGTCATTTTTCCATCCATCCATTTGCAAGTGGAGCATAAAAGAACATGATTCATAATGTTATAAGGTAATCTCCGCCATGCTTGATGGTTTGTGGAATATGGAGATGTAGACAAAAGGTGCTTAAATCACTGTGAATGAAAAAAACACATAATTACTGTGAGAAATTATTTACAAAGTTAGCTTCCTTATAAATAAAAGAAACTGACCTAATTACTATTTTGAAAGTCTACATACATACTCTCTTCTCAATTTGCAGAGAAGTAAATAGAAAGAATAAGAGAATACACAGTAGGATTACCGGTGTGTAATAAAACATGGGACAGGAGAAACTGGGCAAGACTGGAAGGAAAAACAGAGGATGGATGAAACTGAAAACTTATTAGAGTACATGAATTGGAGAAAGAAATAATACAGCTGATGGAGAATAACTTATACCTAGAATCTGATAAAGTTGAGTTAGAAATTTTTTTTCTTTATTGTATTTTCCATTTATACAAAGGTGGGCCAGCAGTGGTGTACAGATGCCACTCTTCGGCCAACAGAAAAAACCTTATAGCGAACATGGAGACATAGAAATAGAAATACGTGAATGGTAAAAACAGAAGACACAAACAAGAACAGTAATGAACACGTTTCTCAGAACGCACTGGTTTCAGAACCAAGGTCACAGTGCACACAAACGAAGGTAATCAGTTTTACACTCGAGTGAAGTAGCACACAAAAGAAAACACCATTGCACTAAACACTGGTGACGATCTTTGCCACAGAAAGCACTGAACACACTTGATGAGATGGGGGGGGGGGGCTGCCACTGGGTGTAATGGACAGGCAGGGGGGGGGGGAAGAAAGGGGGAAGAAGCCAGTGGGAGAAAAGAAGGGAGAGGGGAGGGAGGAGGGTTAGGTGTGGAAGGCTGGGTTGGGGGGGGGGGGGGGGAGTGGGAAAAATGGGAGATGGGAGGAGGGAGGAAGAAAGGATGGCGAGTAAGAGTAGAGAGGGAGCTCTGGAGTAAAAGGGGAAAGGAAGGGGAGGATTAGATCTGGTAGGAGGGGTATATAGAAGGAACGAGGACATCATCAGGGAGGGAGAGTTGGCGGAAGCCACCTTGGGCAAGGATATGGAGAGTGTGAAGATGGAGAGCAGGTGGGTGGAGAGCAGGTGGGATGCAGCAGTACATGCATGGCAGTGGGGTGGGGTGGGAGAGGATGGGAGAGATCAAGCTTGCAGGAGGTGTAAAGGATCCGTATCTATTCAAGGAGTGTTGGAAAGTGATGGTGAAAGTAGTTAAGGTTAGATAACCAAAAATAATGATGGCTACAACCAATTTTGATTTTATAAATAGAGAAATACGAGAGTTTATGGGTGAAAAATATAAATATAAGCACACGAGAAGAAGTCAGGTGACAGGTCACTGAAATTAAGTTCAGTATTTAGTTCAAGGGAGCAAATTTGCAGTGAGACCATGTCAGGTACACAGATATGAGAAGTGCTGTGTCCACTGCTGGATGCTGCTATACACAGAGGGCACCACATGACAGAGCGCCAGCAGAGCGCCACATAGTTATTGTTACTCGACACAGATGGCACACCTAATAGGGACCATATTATGCTTTCGCCGTGGAAGTCACATCCATTCGCCACATACTTATTCTCTGTCCCCTCAGAGGGCGCTAACAACATGGACCACATTCTTCAAAAATGGTTCAAATGGCTCTGAGCACTATGGGACTTAACATCTGTGGTCATCAGTCCCCTAGAACTTAGAACTACTTGAACCTAACTAACCTAAGGACATCACACACATCCATGCCCGAGGCAGGATTCGAACCTGCGACCGTAGCAGTCCCGCGGTTCCGGACTGAGCGCCTGAACCGCTAGACCACCGCGGCCGGCCCACATTCTTCCTCCGCCTGATGTCAGACAAATTGTTCGTAAGTGAATGTTCATCTATCGATCGTGAATAAAATCAGATGCACGGCTCCACTCGGCAGGTTCTCACAGTTGGCAGCATTGGCCATTAATTATAAGCAATTACCGCAGTCATTGCACAACATCGCTGTAACCGCCAAATGCCGCAGTGTGCGTTTTTATCAGGTCCAGAAATTAGATACCGTCACCGACAGGGAGACAGACTGAAAATATTATTAGATTAGTTAGTCCCATATATACATATATGACAGGATGGCAATTCGAAGCAAGAAAGTCTAGTAAACAAGGGCTCTAAAATGCACGCCTTAAGACTTATGAGCACATGTGTGTGTTTACAATGTGTAGTGTTGCCAACTGTCGCTGCGAGTTTATTTTTCGACTTTTTGTGTTGTATGTGTGTGTATTGTTAGATGTGAGTGGGTTATTCTTCCTCTTAGTGGTACACTTTAAGAAACACAATCAACACACAGAATGGCAAAAGTAATAAAGAAACAAGGTTTACACATTGCTTGCAAAACAACAAACACATTCCAGTCACGTTTACAAACAACAACAGACAAACCAGTCAAATTCCAAGGAACGGGTACATATGAGTTATAATGTCAAGAACGTGATCAGTATACCTGGTAATGACACAGAGGAATTTCAAAACTAGTTATAAAGAATACATAAGAAGCAGGAGGTATCAAAATATCCATTCTACCTCTGCTGAACACCTGATAAATCTTGGACGTGAATCATCCAACATGGAAAAGGCATGGAAATTATTAAAGTGAACAATTACAACGAAGAAATTACAGGAAAACTTTCATATACAAAGAGCACTTGCAATGAAGAATAAAGTAATTAATGACCAAATTAGTACCAACAATTACTTAGTGATCATGTTAGACACCAAAACACTAACAAACAGAAATATGAAACTTAACCAGAATAAATAATTAATTATTTCTGCCCCCTCCCTCTTTCTCTCTTTCTTTCTTTCTTTCTCTCTCTCTCTTTCACACACACACACACACACACACACACACACACACACACAATGCAAATGAACAAATATCAAACCAAATACTCAACACAGGTGGAAGATGACAGCTGGCAATACTACACACTGTAACACACAGACGTTCAACGCACAGTGGAAAGTGCAAGTGAAGTGTTGTAATAAATATGGGTGAAAAGGCGCCACCTGGAGTATAGGGAACGAGTAAACACATTTCTAGAATCACACATATGAACTAGCGATACTGGGAATCGTAAGTAACAGCAAACCTCACGGAACTTGTGCTGCAAAAGTTGTTTCTATCCTGAAAAACAAGAAAATAACGGAAAAGGTAAAACTTTAATATGCTTGTAACTGCCGCTACTGAACATGCGTCATAAATAAAAGAATCCAAACGCGAATGGCAAAAAACAAACTACCTTTCATTTAGTTACAATGACGGAACATACCTCCATGTATATGTCTTCTACTGGACAAGTGCTCACAGTTCGTGACGTATGAATTTTAGAGCCCATGTTTGCTGGCCATTTTTTCTTGTTTTTGTCCATAATCAAAATATGAAAACCAGATAGCTTGCAGTAGAAGAGATTTGTTTCGCAGTATCGAAGATGAAGAACTGCTCATAGCTTTTAAGGTATGCATTTTAGAGCTCATGTCTCGAATGATTGTTCCTGCCATATCCCTGAGTATTCACTATTTCTCCTAGGTCACCGTGCAGAAGTTTTTAGTACAGTGTCGCTAACATTATTTTTATTGTAGTCTAACTTTGCACCTGTAAAAACACCGTAGCTGAGTGCAACATGGGAGCAGCTTCCGGCTACCTTGCTGTTGTGCGCTAAACGTTTTTGATGAATACAACAGGAAGCAAGAAAGGAAAGTGTTAATACGGAGGTTGGAAAGAATGCGACAATATACTGATCGACGTTTACAGCATATTAGGATGACAACGAATTAATTGGCAATCTAGTGTTACAAAAAGATATGTTACAGTTAAAAGCAAGAAGAAACATTTGGGTTTAAAGTCTCGTCGATGAAGATGTCATTAGGGACGGAGCTTTGGAGAACGAAATCTACTGTATTCTACCCAAAGAAGCAGTCTCGGCCATTTAAGGAAACCACGAGAAACCTGTATCTGAATTATCGAACTGATATTTGAACCGCCGTCCCCCATACTGCGAATACATCGCCTTACTAGGGCGTTATCTCGCTAGGTTGAGTTTAAATGTTCAAATGGCTCTGAGCACTATGCGACTAAACTTCTGAGGGCATCAGTCGCCTAGAACTTAGAACTAATTCAACCTAACTCACCTAAGGACATCACACACATCCATGCCCGAGGCAGGATTCGAACCTGCGACCGCAGCGGTCGCTCGGCTCCAGACTGTAGCGCCTAGAACCGCATGGCCACCCCGGCCGGCTTCAGTTTAAAGTCTCATCATTAGAAACATAAACTATCTCATTGTTAGTGGGAAAAGTGAGTGACAGAAAAGTAACAGTCCGATGTGGTCCAAAGAAGTAAGTCAAGACCTAAACCTGTGCGACCGGATGGTTGTTTGAACCTCGTTTCTGCAGAATACGGTTCGAGTGTCTTAACAACTGCGCTAGAACGCTGAATCTTTTAACGGCGCTTTTAGTTCATTTCTGAGTCCAAGAAAAGAGTCACGTCCTACAGAGTTACTATAACCGGCGGCGAGGAGGAGGGGGGGGGGCATAGGAATAAAGGTCGCCCCATTGTATCCCCGAAACCAGTGATGTAATGCTGTCGTTTGTGTGGCGAAAAACAGCGCAAAAAATACAAAACGAAACTATCATACAGTCAGATAGAAATCCTAAGTGGCGTAAGCAAGAATGGTATGGCCAAGAACAGGAATAAAAGCGAAGGATGACAATCAGTTCTGCCTCAAAGAGGTAATCGAGTGAAGTTATCGTATTGTACGCTTGGTACTGTAACAAATGTAGCAGACTGACCTTTGTAATGGACATTTATTCGACTCAATTCACTTTAGTAATTACATTATAACTGGAAACCAAATATCTTCCTATTAGTTGTTGTCCTAGAATTGGACTGGAACACTATAAATTGGAATATAATTTGAACATTAATGAGATACAGAGACATATGAAAAAATGTCTACAACGTTCTAACAGACTAAACTCCTCCCGAACAGGCCATGAAGGTACCGACCGGCCGCCGTGTTATCCTCAGCCAATAGGCGTCACTGGATGCGGATATGGAGGGGCATGTGGTCAGCACACCGCTCTACAGGCCGTAGTCAGTTTCCGAAACCGGAGCCGCTACTTCTCAATCAAGTAGCTCCTCAGTTTGTCTAACGAGGGCTCAGTGCACCCCGGTTGCCAATAGCGCTCGGCAGACCGGATGGTCACCCATCCAAGTGCTAACCCAGCCCGACAGCGCTTAACTTCAGTGATCTGACGGGAACCAGTGTTACCACTGCGGAAAGGCCGTTTACGACGTACTAATGGAGCCAATTAACAAGGAAAGGAAAAAAATTCCTACTATTACAAAATGCGAGAACAACTGCAGGGTGTCACCCCGCCGCCATGTTTTGTTTAAAATATAAACAGCCAAGTAAAATTATAATTAGTAATGAACGTGCAGGAGTTCAGAGGATCAAAGCCGACACTCATTGATGAATTTTTCCTCGTGTATGAAAATAAATCGTTTACGAAATATTAGACGATTAGTTTCACATTATTTGTGTCATGAAGGGACAGAACAACGCCCCCTAAATATGAAGTTACAAAGACGTAGCAGACGAAGAGAAACGTTGTAAGGATGTACTGAGTAAGTCCGTACAAAATGATCAGACCAAGAGGGAAAAAAAGCGAAGGGTATCACACAGATGAAGAAAATGTTATTCAATTATAGTATTTCATTGGTGTTCAAAATTAGCTGAAACACCATTCCTGAGAAACATCACCATACAGAGATGAAATGTGGACATGCTAGACAATGTACCAGATAAAGAGGCTTCAGAAAGAGTAGGCGAAAAAATACTTCTACTAGAAACTTTCAGTAGTGCTAGGGACAGATAGAGAAACACAGGGACTCGTACTTCACTAAACGCAAACATTTATTAGCCTTTGAGTACTCGATTGAAGAATCACAGAAGTCAGACATACAAATGTATTAAGGCAGTAACTCTTGGCGATTCTAAACAGAGTAGCGCGTAGATTTATTCGAGCATAAAACCAATATCTGGCTTCAGTCTGTATACCTTGTACCGAACAGTGGTCCCAAGTCGGAAGGACAAGATGGCACATGCGTCAGGAAGAATAATGCGGGTGTCAAAGATTTATTTGATTCACTGAGGAGTGTCACTAAAATAGTGTCACTAAAATGCTGAAACATCTCAGTTTGTAGGGACTGTAAGAAAGATGCTATATAAAGTTACTTTACAGGCGATATAATCGGCACGATGCCTTACTACGCATCATCCCACCGTATGCGAAAAACCTATGTTTCCTTTCGGCATGAGAAACTGCTAGGCCAAGCTCTTCGGTATCCATAACGTGGAATACGAAATACATGCGACATTACTGTATTCAATAAAGGAGATGCCAGAGTTGAAAACAAAACAAAAAGTTCAATGGCTAAGTACTGGTTGAATCTGCTTGCACAGCCTGGAAGAACCTGCGTCACATTACAAATAATTCAGGGACGGATTTCAGTGAAGAACCTGTGATTACTGTGTATTGTCCTGCACCCTATTCCTGAAGGTCTGGTCGGCCACTGTGACCGAGCGGTTCTAGGCGCTTCAGTCCGGAACCGCGTTGCTGCTACGGTCGCAGGTTCGAGTCCTACCTCGGGCATGGATGTGTGTGATGTCCTTAGGTTAGATAGGTTTAAGTAGTTCTAAGTCTAGGGGACTGATGACCTCAGATGTTAAGTCCCATAGTGCTTAGAGCCATTTGAACCATTTGAACCGAAGGTATGGTAATCGCAAGATTTAATGAATCACAGATATCATGTCCCTTTCGAGAGTAGAAATGCATCTGCTACATAATTTTAAATATTTTGCGGGCTTCAGAAGGGATCCTGCATCTGTAAACGTGTATCACTGTGTTGTCTACGATCGGAGGCTGCAGAACAGAGGCCTACAGCAGTGATTCTAAAACTGTTTCCACAATGAGGAGATGAAAGACCTCATAATATTGTGTCGGACCTTCTAGCAACTCGACGTGGCATGTACTCAACAAGTCCCCTACAGAAATGTTGAGCCGTGCTGACTCTATAGCTATCCATAACTACAAAAGAGTTGTCGGTGCAGGATTTAGTGCACGAACTGACCTCTCGACAATATCCCATAAATATGTGATGAGATTCAAGTCGGACGAACTGGGAGGCAAACCAGTGTGTTAAGCCAATCGTGAACAATTGTGGGCCGCTGACATGGCGCATTGTCATCCATAAAAATTCGATTGTTGCTTCGAAACATAAAGTCCATTTATGGCTGCAAATGGTGTCAAAGCAGCCCCACATAACCATTTCTAGTGAATGATAGGTTTAGTTCGACCAGAGGACCCAGTCCATTTCATGCACGTACAGTCCACACCGCTATGGAGCCAGAACTAGCTTGCACAGTGTCTTGTTGACCAGCTCGGTCCATCGCTTCGTGGGATCTGCACTCTTACCAATTGAAATCGTGGTTAATGTGACCAGTCGTGTAGGGTATAATAGATATAGTCGTGGGCCCAGGAGAGGCACTGCAGGCCATGTCGTGCTTTTAGCACAGGCACTCGCGTCGATCGTCTGCTTTCATAGCCCGTTAACACCAAATTTCGCCGCTCTGCCCTATCAGATACATTCGTTGGACGTCCTACACTGATTTCTGCGGTTATTTCAGGGAGTATTGATCGTCTGTTAGCACTGACAACTATACACTAATATCGCTGCTCCCGGTCGTTACGTGAAGGCTGTCGGCCACTGCATTTTCCATGGAGAGAGGTAATGCCGGAAATCTGGTATTCTCGGCGCACTCTTGACACTGTGGATCCCGCAACATTACATTCCCCAACGGTTTAACGGCCTTGCCGCAGTGCTAACACCGGTCCCCGGTCAGATCACCGAAGTTAAGCGTCGTCGGGCTGGGCTAGCACTTGGATGGGTGACCATCCGGTCTGCC
Source organism: Schistocerca serialis cubense (assembly GCF_023864345.2). Lineage (NCBI taxonomy): Eukaryota > Metazoa > Arthropoda > Insecta > Orthoptera > Acrididae > Schistocerca > Schistocerca serialis. The sequence goes on along the minus strand of NC_064642.1, from coordinate 625,264,965 downwards.
GAGCACTGTTGGCAAGCGGGGTGCATTCAGCGCCTGTGAGGCAAAATGAAGAGCTACTTGTTTGAGAAGTAGCGGCTCCGGTCTCGGAAACTGAGATACGGCCGGGAGAGCGGTGTGCTGACCACATGCCCCTCCATATCGGGATCTAGTGACGCCTGTGGGCTGAGGATGACACGGCGGCCGGTCGGTCCCATTGGGCCTTCATGACCTGTTCGGGAGGAGAGTTTTTCGGAAATGGAATATTTCATGTGTCTAGCTCCAACTAACATTCCGCGTTCAAAGTACTTTAATTCCCGTTACGCAGTCACAATCACGCCAGAAACCTTTTCACATCACATGTATCACGTGAGTACAAATGACAGCTCCGCCCAGGCACTACCCTTTTGTATCTTGCGTAAGCAATACTGTCTCCATCTGTATTCCATCTGTATATGTGCATATCGCTATCTTATAACTTATGTGACCTCAGTGTACACCATTAAGAGCCAACATATGTTATTTTGAATGTTTACTGATTTTAAAATCACAAATTATATTTGCACAGAAGTTCCATGTATATCATTTAGTGTGTATTTGGTGGACATCGCGTAAAATTCGAATGCGTGCTTTGTAAACAATGGCGATCGCATGGTTAACGGCTCCTTGTAATTACTTTTGAAAACATTAATTAATACGCTTAGAGACGTCGTGTATGTGAGAAAGGCTGTAAAAAAGTTTCGATTTTTAAACTCGGGTTCAGATGGTTCAAATGGCTCTGGGCACTATGGGACTTAACATCACATGTAAGTCCCCTAGACTTAGAACTACTTAAACCTAACTAACATAAGGACATCACACACATCCATGCCTGAGGCAGGATTCGAACCTGCGACTGTAGTGGTCGCGCGGTTCCTGGCTGAAGCGCCTAGAACCGCTCGGCCACCCCGGCCGGCTAAACTCCGGTATTTCCAGAACACGATGCATTTCATTTCTCTATTTTCCTAAACGTGTTTCAAAATCTATGTGTCAGCTTCTGTTGGTCTCGACTTATTTCTGAAATTACGCAAAAGACAGAGTTTAGAAACCCAAACTGAATTCGCAAACGTGGAGGAAAGGTCCACGGGAGCATCCAACCCCCAGGAAGACACCACCACTGGACATAGGAATTATCTGGCAATAAACTGCGGAGTTATCGCGAAGTAATGACTATAATTTAACCTTTTGGACTCTTGACCTTATTTGGCACTTATATTACACATTTTTTGCATGAGCGTTTAACAGCAGTAGTACCTATCTAGACAGTGCGCACAAATTTATCAGTAGGAGAATAATTTTCATTTTTTTCTGTAAGTAAACTGGTCAGTTTAGAGAAGCCGTAGTATTGTCTTACTGTGGTCAGCTACGTAATGTTATAATTGGCTAAGATATAGATTTATATAGATTTAATGGGTTTATGAAAAATCGTTTCTAGAAGGGTATGAGAATTAAGTATTAAATAAAAAATGGAGGAGCCAGATGTCCCCTTTTACCAATTCCAACCCTCCCCCCTTGCACAAGACTCTGGTATATTTTTTTTAGGCAGGCAGACCGTTCTTATGTTACATGGGTTTCAAGTTTCTAATTTGATATATGTGAGACCTAATCTCCCTTGATGGTGTGACAAATGGGGCCTGAAAGTTGTAGGACGAAGTTACAATCGGCCAGAACTCCCTCCTCTTAATATGACTTTCACGGAGCGTGTTCTTGTTCTTGATAGAGTAGCACCGGTCGAGACAAAAATACGTTGGATTATAGCTGTTTCAGTGTGAGAGATTTCCTCGAGGTGCAAATTTTTATTTTTGATACATTTACTTGCGCATACGTTCGTAAGAATTTGTATGCTTGTGTGCCATAATTTTGTGCGTTAGGAGTAGCTGCAAGATATATAAATTAGTAACGTTGCTGATTACACCAAGACTAATTGCACCAGAGTACCGGTGTAATTTTATGAAACAAGTAATAAAAACTAATATATGAACGGCCAGTTGTTTATCTAAGGACGTGCGAACGTAAGACGTGTGAACACATATTAAGTCACTACAAGTAGTGATAGTAAATACAGTCAGCTAATGAACAACGTTCTGTCTAACTTATCTTATTATAAATCTGAAAATGCCCCGTTGTCGTCGAGGATGTTAAAGATGCCTCACTGGAAAAAATCATTTAAGCTTTCAGCTGATATTATAAATTAGAATGGCCAAACAGAAATTCTCTCCCAGTCTTCCCACATACTGCCCCAGTTCGCGCTCTGCTATCGCATTAGCAAGTTTCAGAAAACAACATAGAGACGAGTAGCAATACTTTTAACCCCATAGCACTTCCCGTCGTTTTCAGTAATTCACTGTCGTACTGACATACAGTACAGTTACGAATAAAGGTGCTATTTGGCAATCTGCATTTAAATACGAGTGCAGGGAAAAATTTCTTCGCTTTCCTCTGAAAGACTCTGCTCTTTTTAGACTCTTCCTTTTTATGTCAATCCACTTTTGTCCATCGTTTTTCCAGAGTAGTGAATGCATACCAGATCTGTAGTTTTTCACGGTAATACTCACACGTATCCGTCTTTGCTTCTAAACTGGATTCGAAACATTATCTTTAAATCTGAATGCGAGCTCCGTAACAGATGGGAAAGCATGCGGTATTACTTTCTTTACTTATTTTATACGTCATTTTATACTTCAGTCATGACGGATCCTGCGATGTGGTCTTAGCCAAGATGTTTACTTGGATCTATTCTCTTTCGTTTTAAGCATTCAGTCTGGCGAATGAACTCCTATTCAGCTGGATAGCCGGCGTGAGTACTCGTACATGAAGACTTGTTCATTTTATTTGAATATAGTGAAAAATGTATTAACTTCTCGATTCTATTAATGTCTGAGTAGAATCGTATGTGACTGGAAAAAAAACTATGCACTCTTTGTCATGAATTGAGATTTTTTGTTTCTCACTTCTCTAGCATGGAACTACTAATAGAACCCTATCTCAGGAAAAATCAGATCGGTAGAGGAAAAATACAGGAATACGAGAGACAATACTGACACTACGACTTATCTTACAAGTTTGGATAAAGAAGGGAAAAACATACGTATATAGCATTTGTAGATGTACGGGATGCTTTTAGCAGCGTTTATGGGGTGTACTATTAGAAATTCTGCAGTTCCGAAGGAGAAAGTACAGGGAGCGGTGTGTTATCTACAATTTATGTACGAGGTGGATTTAAGTTCTAAGGCCTCCGATATTTTTTTTCTAATTAACTACTCACCCGAAATCGATGAAACTGGCGTTACCTCTCGACGTAATGGCCCTGCAGACGTACACATTTTTCACAACACTGACGCAATGATTCCATGGCAGTGGCGAAGGCTTCTTTAGGAGTCTGTTTTGACCACTGCAAAATCGCTGAGGCAATAGCAGCACAGCTGGTGAATGTGCGGCCACAGAGAGTGTCTTTCATTGTTGGAAAAAGCCAAAAGTCACTAGGAGCCAGGTCAGGTGAGTAGGGAGCATGAGGAATCACTTCAAAGTTGTTATCACGAAGAAACTGTTGCGTAACGTTAGCTCGATGTGCGGGTGCGTTGTCTTGGTGAAACAGCACACGCGCAGCCCTTCCCGGACGTTTTTGTTGCAGTGCAGGAAGGAATTTGTTCTTCAAAACATTTTCGTAGGATGCACCTGTTACCGTAGTGCCCTTTGGAACGCAATGGGTAAGGATTACGTCCTCGCTGTCCCAGAACATGGACACCATCATTTTTTCAGCACTGGCGGTTACCCGAAATTTTTTTGGTGGCGGTGAATCTGTGTGCTTCCATTGAGCTGACTGGCGCTTTGTTTCTGGATTGAAAAATGGCATCCATGTCTCATCCATTGTCACAACCGACGAAAAGAAAGTCCCATTCATGCTGTCGTTGCGCGTCAACACTGCTTGGCAACATGCCACACAGGCAGCCATGTGGTCGTCCGTCAGCATTCGTGGCACCCACCTGGATGACGCTTTTCGCATTTTCAGGTCGTCATGCAGGATTGTGTGCACAGAACCCACAGAAATTCCAACTCTGGAGGTTATCAGTTCAACAGTCATTCGGCTATCCCCCAAAACAATTCTCCCCACTTTCTCGATCATGTCGTCAGACCGGCTTGTGCGAGCCCGAGGTTGTTTCGGTTTGTTGTCACACGATGTTCTGCCTTCATTAAACTGTCGCACCCACGAACGCACTTTCGACACATCCATAACTCCATCACCACGTCTCCTTCAACTGTCGATGAATTTCAATTGGTTTCACACCACGCAAATTCAGAAAACGAATGATTGCACGCTGTTCAAGTAAGGAAAACGTCGTCATTTTAAGTATTTAAAACAGTTCTCATTCTCGCCGCTGGCGGTAAAATTCCATCTGCTGTACGGTGCTGCCATCTCTGGGACGTATTGACAATGAACACAGCCTCATTTTAAAACAATGCGCATGTTTCTATCTCTTTCCAGTCTGGAGAAAAAAAATCAGAGGCCTTAGAACTTGAATGCACCTCGTAGAAACCAGCTACACTGTTATCACTGCAGAGTTGAACGACTTGCGAGGGAGGTGGTAGTTCAGAAGGTAAACAGAGAGGGTTGCAGCCTGTACAAGCAGCAAGCGTGGAGAGCTACATCAAACCAGACCTCAATAAAAACGAAGCCGTGTGATTCTTCTTCTTCTTTTTCGTCTCCCTTCTGGTGTTCAGCATTTGCTTGCTGATTCTCTTGTTCAGCGCCTCTATTGGCTGTTGTTGGTTTCTATTTGATCCCTTTCTTCAGGTGTTGGGTATTTGCATGTTACATCCTGTTGTCCAGTGTCTCTATTGTCTATTGTTAGTTTCTATTTGATCTCTCATCTCTTACTTGGTTTACGTATTGACCTTTTACCTATTGGTCATAATTCATTATTATTTTGGGAATGCTATTTTCATTCATTCTTGTGACATGATCCGTACATTTATTTCTCTACTCTTCGATCTGTTCATTTATGCTTTCAAGCTGTAATTCTTTTTGATTGACTAATTCCTTATCATATTAGACAGCCTGTAGCCAGCTACTCATATCAGAATCATCATTTCCACAGCTTGTACTCTTTGTTCATTTCCAGTTGCCATTATCTAAATCTCGCTGCCATAAAGTGGTATTGCCATTGTTTTGCAGAACGTATTAGGCTTTCTTCCTTCACCTTTTTATTTGGTGTTCTGTGTACAGTTCCATTAATTTAATTAAATCTTGAATTTTTTTGTATATCTTCTTCGTTTGTGATGTCTATGACTCTTCCCAAGAAGATGAATTCTGTAACTCCCTCTATTTTGTAATTGTTTATTACAGTTTTGCTTAGGACTGGGTCTTGACCTTTAAAGCCATTAATTTTGTGTTTTGAGTCAAGATTGTTATAAGTCTTAGCAGCTACATTTACTTTTTAAATGACTTTTTGAAGAGAGTCCTCACTGATATATTTGCTAATTTACCATTAGTAACTTGGTGTGGTACCGCTTCCTGTCTAGTATTTCCCACAATATTCTCCTATCTACACTGTTAGAGGCTTAGACGTAGTCAATAAACAGCTGGTGTGTTTCTGTATTTAAATCTACATACTTCTCAATTATTTGTCTGGCGATGAATGTGTTGTCCGAGCAGAGCCTACCCTTTCTGAACCCAGTTTGCTCTTGCGACAATATATTTTCATATTTTCTAATATTACTGGGAGACTTTGTGTTACTATATTAAAAATATTTTAAACTTTTTTGCGAATGAAGAATTGCCGTTATAGCTCCACATCATTTTCTATCTCGTTTCTGAAATATAGGCGTTACTACGAATAATTTCCAGCTGCTCGGGATTTCTTTCATTGTCCAGCATTTGTTGATGAAGAGAAAAAAAATTGTTTTCGTAAAAGCAGACGTATGCTTAACGTACTCGGTGTTTATTTTATCACTTTTTGGTGTATTTCTGTTTTTCATTTTTCATAGCACATCCTCTTTCTGTGATTCATATTTCGTCTACATTTACTCCATCTTCCTCTTCAAAAGTTTCATGTTGTTCGTAAAACTTTCCATCTGCTTCGTGTTCTTTTATTCAAAGCCACTTACAGTAATGCATCCGTTGTATTTGTGCCCTTCTCAAGTGCCTTTTACGTCTAAAATTCACAAAATGGCGAGTTGACCAAGAGAAAAAAACAAAGAAGATTGAAACTGAAGAGAGAAAAGAAGTCCACAGGAAGACAACGAAAGAAATATGAGCTAAAGGAAGACAGATGCCCACGTCTCAGTACTTTGTGTAATCCTTATGGGCTTATTCGCAAATAACAACAACAATACTAATAATAGTAATGAGTAGGACCTAAAACAATGTAGTAGCCATTACATAGTTATTGCTGTGTTGTGATTTCTGGTCCATTGCAGGAACTGCCTACAACTCAAAGAGGACATTTTGATGATATATTTAAGTATATGTGATATATTTACGTTTCAGTTGTACTGTCATACATACAATGTATAAAACACATAGTATGTGTGTAGTGAGCGGACTATGTGAGGAAAATGACGTTCATACTGTACATTTATTTCACAAGCTGTAACCTCCAGCATATCTCACGAAATGGTGTTAATACACTGACGGAAAAAGAATTGCAGCACCAAGGAGTTGTGCGACATAAACTGAAGTTGGTAGGCGGGTTTCTACATCTTAAAGATGATGTCTATTAGAATACCGCGCCAGTCGCGTAAGAGTTGCGCCAGTAGCACCACTACAAGGATGCACATTGGGTTAGCTTTAAATACACGCTGTAACAGTGCTAGTGTTAGTTACCTTTGAGAGTGAACACGTGGTGACTTGATGTTACTCAAGACTGCAGAAAGATTTGGCAGGAATGTAGCCACTGTACATGATTACTGGCAGCAGTGGTCACGGGAGAGTACAGTCGCAAGAAGACCGGTCTCCGGACGGTGACGTGGCAGTACAAAGAGTGAAGATCATCGCCTTCGACGTACGGCCCTGGCACATCATGCTGCATCTGCAGCAGCAATCTGAGCAGCAGTTGGCACCGCAGTGACAGAACGAACTGTTACAAATCGGTTACGTCAAGGACAGCTCCGAGCCAGAGGCTTTGTTGCGTCTGTTCCACTGACCCCAAACTGCCGCTATTTGCCACTTCAGTGGTGTCAAGCGAGAGCCTAGTGAACGACAGGGTGGAGGTCTGTTGTGTTTCCTGATTGAAGCTGGTCCTCCTCAGCGCGAGCGATGGTCTGCGTCGGTTTGAAGGAGGCCAGTTGAGGGCCTGCAACCAACCTGACTGCGAGCTAGACACACTGGACCTACACCTGGTTGGTTGTTGGATGATTTGGGGGAAGGGACCAAAACGTGAGATCATCGGTCCCATCGGATTAGGGAAGGATGGGGAAGGAATTCGGCCGTGCCCTTTCAAAGGAACCATCCCGGCATTTGTCAGAAGCGATTAAGGGAAATTACGGAAAACCCAAATCACGATGGCCGGATGCGGATTTGAACCGTCGTCCTCCCAAATGCGAGTCCAGTGTGCTGATCACTGTGCCATTTTTCTCTGGACCTATACTTGGAGCTATGGTCTGGAGTGCGATTTCGTATGACAACAAGAGTACTCTCATGATTATTTCACAGATCATGACTGCAAATTTATACGCCAGTCTGGTGATTCGACCTTCTGTAACGCCATTCATGAACAGCATTCCACTGAGTATTTTCCAACAGAATAACGTACGTCCACATGCCTCTGTTGCAACCCAACGTGCTCTACAGAGTGTCGACATGTTGCCTTGGTCTGCTCGATTACCGGATCTGTCTCCAGTCGAGCATGTATGGGACTTCATCGGACGACAACTTCAGCGTTACCTGCAACCAGCATTAACTGTCCCTGTATTTTCTGACAACAGGCATGGAACACCATCCCACAAACTGACACCCCCCAAGTGTACAACACAATGCATCCACCTTTTCATGTCTGCATTCAACATCCTGCCGATTTTATCGGTTATTAATGTACCAGTATTTCACATTTGCAGTGGCTTATCTCGAGCTCCCCCCATGAACCATGGACCTTGCCGTTGGTGGGGAGGCTTGCGTGCCTCAGCGATACAGATGGCCGTACCGTAGGTGCAACCACAACGGAGGGGTATCTGTTGAGAGGCCAGACGAACATGTGGTTCCTGAAGAGGGGCAGCAGCCTTTTCAGTAGTTGCAGGGGCAACAGTCTGGATGAATGACTGATCTGGCCTTGTAACATTAACCAAAACGGCCTTGCTGTGCTGGTACTGCGAACAGCTGAAAGCAAGGGGAAACTACAGCCGTATTTTTTCCCGAAGACATGCAGCTTTACTGTATGAGAACTGCATCAAACCAGTCTCAGGACTGAAGACCACAACAAAACATCTCGAGCTAACATTAACCTGTCAGCTTGCAGTGATAATCTCCTGAATATGTTAGCCAGCCAAAAAGGAAATTTCATTAGTCTGCATTAATTATTTTTTGGAGTTGTGATTTTTTTCCGACAGTGTAGTATTGTCCTTCTAAAAATTCGTTTTGTAGCCGAGATACGATCGAATCTTTCCGTTTTTACTCTTCGGAAAATTTTATTTTACCTTTCAGTGGGTAACTACCCCAGGTTGGGAACCAATGTACTAGAGAATAGTGTGTTGGGAATCTTCCATGTCGTCCTTTTTTCTGAATGACCATGTGGGAGCTGTCTCTTCGGAACCACCCACTTCTCCAAATCTTGACATTTCTCCCGCTGTTCTGAGATACTTGTTAGCTCTGATATACCTGTTAGAGCTACAGTAGTTGCCAAGAGGCTCTTTTTTTATTTCAGCCGAGGATTTGATGGCTGACAGTCATAGAAAGGGTGCGCTTCCGTTGTTATAGCCTTGCTTTTCTCGCATGTCGCAGCTATCTCACGTCGGATTTTAGAAGGGGTTATGCCAACAAGAGAATGATGTGTGAGTATAGATCTTAAACAACCCATGATAATGTGACAGGTCTCGTTAAGCGCCACATATTTTTCCTGATATTGTAGAACAAGTTTTATAAGTAGGCGCAAAGTAATGTTTTTTCTTTCCTCCAATATATTTCTCCACAAATGGGAATCAGTTTCGAATGGCTGTCTTGGAAAGTTTTAAACGTGAGTCCAAAGTGGGAACGAAATAAAGTTAGCTTAAGTGAGATTAAAAGACGTATGGCGCGGAATACCGAGAAAAGATTTCCAGCCGATGGAAGCGCGCGCTATGAATGACACGATGAATCAAATGAAGTTAAAATGATTATGCATATCGCCAACAGGAACAAGCACCGGAGATAGCGTTAATTGTGATTTGTAACCAGAAATTTCATACACTTTGCAGAGCAGCATCTGCTCTCGGAAGAAGTTTTGAAAGCATTGTTTTGGAGAAAAATAAATATATTGTAACAGTAAATGTTTGACTTCTCTTGCTTTATGCGCAGCTTCTTGTGTACATTTAGAAAGAACTGTATATCAGAACAAGAAAAACTGAATCATCAGTACCAAAACATTGTGGAGCTTGGGTTATTTCTTTACTTAAACAAAAATAATGTATTGTTCTACCTTTAGAATTATTAATGAAGGTCTAAAGATGCATTTATCTTTGTTTTAACACAGCTGTGCATACAGACAGAAATTTTAGACTTTTTTTTTTACCTTTGGTACCATTGATGTGTCCTTTGTCAGCACTGCAAATAAAGTCCATTATTAATTACGGAAAACATACAAGAGTTGAAATATTCTTTTTCAGCTCGATTTGACGCAATGCAGTTTTTACTGTGAAGAATGTTTCGCGATTGCGATCACATTGCACCTTCATATTCGAACTACGAAGCAAAGCTGCAGTGACCATCGAAGGGTTTGCAATTCTCAAATTATACCATTCAGTCTACGAACTACAGTACTGACAATCAGAAGTCACAGCCAACGGTCATTTTACGAAAAATCTCTTAGGAGAACTTTGTTTTCACCTTTATAACTAGCGCAGCCGCAAATATACGAATCGCACGCGCTAGAAGGGATTGTGTTGACTTCATTTATATGTGTTGCGACGAGAATCGCCAAGTTCTATTAATATTGTTTTCAAAGACGGTGATGATCAGGCGACAGCAAGGACTGTTGCAGCGTTACCACGCTTCAGTTAAGATGCGACAACGTCCCACTATAACTGGCTGAGTAAGTCATAACTTGTAGGAAGGCCATAACATTCCACCTACAGTGGAACGACGCCTAGTAAAGCACTTCAGGTTGATGGCAAATTTACATACTAACAGATGCACAGAGAAACAAGTTCCCTAGAGTAGTGAGCTATGTTTTTACCGCATCCGGTATGTACTCCTACAAGGAACAATATTATAATATACATTGAAGAGACAACTGGATACCGGCCTAATATCGTGTAGGGCCCCGCGAGCACGCAGAAGTGCCGCAACACATGGCATAAACTCGACTAATGTCTGAAGTAGTACTGGAGGGAACTGACTGCATGAATCCTGCAGGGCTGTCCATTAATCCGTAAGAGTACGAGGGGGTGGAGATCTCTTCTGAGCACCACGTTGCAAGGCATCCCAGATAAGCGCACTAATGTTCATGTCTGGGAAATTTGGTGGCTAGCGGAAGTGTTTAAACTCAGGAGAGTGTTCCTGGAGTCATTCTGTAGCAATTCTGGACGTGTGGAGTGTCGAATTGTCCTGCTGGGGTTGCCCAAGTAAGTCGAAATGCACAATGGTCATGAATGGATGCAGGTGATCAGATAGGATGCTTATGTACGTGACACCTGTCAGGGGTCCCACATCACTCCAACTGCACACACCCCACACCATTACATAGCCTCCACAAGCTTGAAAGTCCCCTGCTGACATGCAGGGTCCATGGATTCATGAGGTTGCCTCCATACCCATACACGCCCATCCGCTGGATACAATTTGAAAAAAGACTCGTCCGAACAGGCAACATGTTTCCGGTTATCAACAGTCCAATGTCGGTTTTGACGGGCCCAGTCGAGGAGTAAAGCGTTGTGTCGTGTAGTCATCAAGGGTACACGAGTGCGTCATTGGCTCCGAAAGCCTATACTGATGATGTTTTGTTGAATGGTTCACAGTCTGCCACTTGTTGATGGCCCACATTGAAATTTGCAGCAATTTGCGGAAGGGTTGCACTTCTGTCACGTTGAACGATTCTCTTCACTCGTCGTTGGTCCCGTTCTAGCAGGATCTTTTTCCGGCAGCAGCAATGTCGGATTCCTGATATCCACAGTACACTCGTGAAATGTTCGTACGCGAAAATTCCCTCTTCATTTCTACCTCGGAGATGCTATGTCCCATCGCTCGTGCACCGACTATAACACGTGAGTCCCGATTCCAGTTGGTGACAGCTGATGGTAGGGTTCGAGTGACACAGACCACACGAAGCCATGGGCCCAGGTTGTCAACAAGCCACTGTGCAAGCTGATGGTGGCTCCATACTGGTGTGTGCTGTCTTTACATGGAAAAGGAATGGGTTCTCTGATCCAACTTAACCGATCACTGACGGTAAATTATTATTTTCGGGTACATGGAGGCCGTTTGCTGCCATTCATGGACTTCGTGTTCTCAACGATGGAATTTTATGGATGATAATGCGCCCTGTCACCGAGCCATAATTGTTTGCGATTGGTTTGAAGAACGTTCTGAACAACTGGAGCGAATGATTTTGCCAATCAGATCGCCCGTCACGAATACCCTCGAACATTTAAGGGACATAATCGGAAGGTCCGTTCGCGCACAAAATCCTCCACCGGCAACACTTCCACAATTATGGACGGCTGTAGAGGCAGAATGACGAAATATTTCTACAGAGGGCTTTCAACGTGTTGTTGAGTGCACGCCATCTCGAGTTGCTGCACAATGCCGGACAAAAGAAGGTGCAACACGATATCAGAGGGTATTCCATGACTTTTGTCAGCTCACTGTAGTTTCCTACGTGTCAGCGAGCGACCCTTTCTTGAACCCAATAGAGGAGAGCTGGCCACGCCGATACGCCTTCCATGGATGGTGCACCTTACGTTATTACTTTGTCAGCCAGTATGGCCGTCACTCTCCTATCGATCAGCTCTGGTGTAATTGTTCTGAATATGCCACTGCTGACAATACTACGCTTCCTGTACCAACTTCTACATACTAAGGACATGCTTTTTGTTTTAGGTCGTCGATTTGATTCTTTACTTTCTACGACGTTGAAAGGTATCTTTACAATTAAGGGGTATCTTTACAATTAATCTGAATATGGGGGGAGGGGGTAAAGTGTGACCTCAATACAACTGTCACGCAAACAGAATTCAGTAGGATGTGCCGTACATCAGAACTGGGTGAAGCATGGAGTGGAATTTTAGCAGTGAGAGCGTAAACAAATTTCTGGCAAAAGAACATTTATTGGATAGGTAAATTTAATTGCACACACGAACGTGTATAGTGAGTAATATGATGGTTGCTGTTGCCTGCAATCTATTACTTCGCATATTAATTAACCCTAGAACTTTACTCGAGGGTCCCCTGAAAGGTCTATGATCTTTGGAAGAGGAATGATCAAAGGATGGTTTAATCACGAACACTTACATTCACATGCACTTGAGAGACTAACAGGAAGGAAAAGAACTAAAAACCTTCACCACAGCACACGTGGGTAGCAAGAGAGGCTATCCCCTTGATTTTAACATGCGGGATAAATGAATAAAATTTCTATTAAAGTGAATTGCTTTAAACTGAAGCATAATTAAGATTCAAAATTAATTTAGATGTTCAACAGCGGAAGATCACTGCGGCCTTGGCACTGTAAACTTCCTCATTAGATCACGACCACGTGGTCCTCACATACAAAAGTATGCACAAAGAAAGTTATCAAGTGATACGAATTGCACAAAATTCAGTCATAAAATCACGGAAATCATACGTAATATACATGCTCTCGCGAAAGGGAAACTAAGCAAAATGAACTGAATCACAATAAACTCAGCACGGCTCCATTTGTTTAACACTTCAAATGAACAATAGCCTACACCGTCCCTGGATTTTAACGCATATAACAATCGCTAATTGGCAAGTAAAATTCGTCACACACGACAATAAACTGTGAACGATAAGAGGAATCATTTACTGTGATCAGCTTTGAAAAACTTACATAAAACAAAACATTTACTTCTCAACGAAATGGCACACTCACCGCCAGTAGGTGTCACCCGTCTAGCGTCCCACGGAACACTCCACGAGCATTCGTTCTCCAACCAAAACCGCTCCCCGTACCGACGGAAGTGGCCAGAGGAACCACTATTGTGGTGCCAACCTATGCAAAAGGTTCGTCCAAGGCAAACAGAAACCTCTTTGCTACCTGGTACGTGCTTCCTACAGTTGGCTGTCCTGACACACTGGCAGACGGCTACACACTCACGGATCTACACACCGAAATCTTTGCTATCAAACATGCTTGTGGGGCTCCGACAAGTACCAATAACCTAATGAAATGTTAAAACGAAATATGGATAGTGTACTGTGGCCACCACAAACACACTCAGCTGCTCAGTCTTTTCCCTTCTCTTCTTTACATCTAGGGTAATAGTCCATTTGCACCAACAACTGAGTTGCCAAACAGATGAAGCTGTGTGGTATGGCAAAATCAATAGTAATACATCATTTATTTACTGGCTGGACTGTGTAGTTTTTCTTTTTCTTCCTTCTTCTTGAAACATAAAAACATTCTTTTTGTAAATATAAGGCCACGAAGTATTATAAAAGGAAAGACATATTTCTAACTTTAAGTACTTCTCAAAATTAAAACATCTTTTGATATATATCCAAGGGCAGAACGGAAATAATCATATTCTTGGGTATATAAGGTAGTACTCGTCTTCAGTGAGTGAAGTTACCGTTCATAAAACATTTCTACGTTATTTATTTCCACCTGTGATGTACAGGTTGTTAATAAAGTCCCGCTATCACTTCAGAAAATCATAACTATTAGAGATAAAGAATCGCGGTTTTTTGTTGTAAACTTTTAGCAACTCTCAAAGGTTTTTTACTTTGTTCTTTGTTGCAGTTGCGACTTGGAGTGCATCAAAATGCTGGCATACCAGTAGTAGACGCAGTGTGTCCTCTGGTATGCAGACTTCGGATCTGTGACGATGGTGCTGCGGAATGATCACTCCAGAATGGGAGAGCTGCACCTGCAAAAACAAGCATAATAAAGTGGTTCAAAAGTTTGAAAGAAACAGGCAGTCTGAAAGACCGCTCTCCAAGTAGACTCCTCCCTGCGTCTCAAGCACGTGTTGACAGCGTGCAAATTCCATTTCATCCCAGCCTGTAGATGTCAGTTCCTCATACAAGATGCGAATTACAGGAAGCAAGATCAACTAAAGTGTCACATTAGCGGTTACTCCTTTCTGCGTAAAAAGCGTAGAGGGTCCAAGCATTGCACGCAAGTGATCTTCTGCTGTATGCATTCGAATGTTCCATCTCGGCCCCCACAGATGCTGACAAAGACTACTGAAAACTGTCTGTTTTTAGATAAAACAACATTCCACATTTCTGGACATATGACTCACTACAATATTAGGATATGGTGCTCCAAAAACCACATCCATGATGGCCTGGAGCTTATTGTTGGTGCGGACTAAAGCCCGACAGGGCGACAGCGCATTTTTCTTGGCAGAGTAAACCATAACTGGAAATGTTTACCTGGACATGCTCGAACAGTTCCTAGACCCCAGATCGAGGAACTTTATAACCATCATCTTCAAGCACGATGGTGCAGCCCCACGTTGATGTCTGAACGTGTGGGATGTGCTGAATGAAATAGGTCGTGATGGCGCAACCGCATGGTCCCCACTCTCTCCCGATGTCTCGCTAATAAAATCCTCTTAGGGGGTCACATCAAGGATCGCATATAAGCAACACCAGTCGATGCCATTGTTACCCTTCGTGCACGAATCAATGATGCAATCAGAACTATTGATGTTGAAATGTTGATCTGTACATGTGAAGATCTAGAATACTGCCTTAATATTCTGCGAGCGACGGGTGGAGCACTCATGAAATTCTGATATAACAGAAAAATCTTTGTGAACTACCAAATGTCTTACAACAAATCATCTGTCTCGAATAGTTTCCAAATTATCATTTTTTGAAATGATAATGCAACTCTGTGGGCATCTTGTGCAACGTTTAGCCAAATGGTAAGATGTCTTAACTCGTTCCACAAGATGAACCTGATTCGAGAATGGCCAAAAGGAGACTGAACACATTTTTACAGGTATGCATCACATTGAACGTTCATTCGTTTATTTCATTATCAGATCATAATCATCACAGGAGATGTAGCATAGTTTTAGGTTTCTTGTTACAATAGATAGTTGTCGACCATCTGGCTACTGCACCCGGTGACGTGTTAATTCATCCCACCCAAAGTACAGGGTATCCCTTTCCAACGTATCATATTTCATACGCCCAGGTTGCACCTAATGCTAGATCATCTCAGAGAATTTATTTAACAATCATCAGTACACTCCACACGTCAACCACCAGTAGCACAAACAACATCGAATCTGTATTCAGTTTCTTGCCATGTTCTTCGTAACATGTCCTCTGTCACTGCTGCAATCGCATCGTTGATATGAAGTCTTAACATAGAAATATCGTCCACTTTGTCCGCACACACGCAGCCCTTCACGAATTCCCCCAAGAAGAAATACAGTGGGGTAATGTCTGGGGAACTGGTGGCCTTGTAATAAATAGGTCTTCCGCGTCCGATGCAGTGATTGGCAGCTTTGTATCCAGAAACTTGCTTACAGCCATTGACCAATGCGGCGGAGCTCCATCTTGTTGATAAATGATGTTGTGTTGGAAGTCTTACATCTCACGGTATACAAGTATACAAACCGCTTCAGTGTGTCCAGATACAGCCGCGCGTGGTCTCAGGCGCCTTGCCACGGTTCCCGCGGCTCCGCTCCCCCCCCCCCCCCCACCCTCCTCCACCTCCCCCCCCCCTGTCGGAGATTCGAGTGTGTCCTCACCCCGGGCATGGGTGTATGTGTTGTCCTTAGCGTAAGTTACTTTAAGTTAGATTAAGTAGTGTGTAAGCCTAAGGACCGATGACCTCAGCATTTAGTCCCACAAGAACTTATCACCACCATGTCCAGAAACGCTGACCCATTGACTGTGTTTTCAGCAGTTCAACAATCCTGTCGCGCATTGGCCCACACTTCACAGACATTTTCAATGGCAGCGTGCTGATGTTGCAAGCCCCAGATCCGAATATCATACCGAGTAACCGTTCCTAACACGTGAAAGGTCGCCTCTTCTGAGAATAAATATCTCTCCAGGAAGCTGGCATTTGTCAGTACGCTGCAGCATATCCGTAATTGTTATTGGTATGGTTTGTCGTTCGGCACCTGACGTTGCATAATTTGCATCTTGTAAGAATTAAAAAGAAGTTGTACTACACAACGCAGTATTGCTCGGGGTAAAGTAGGTTGCCCAGATGCCTGCTGAAACGACTTACATCGGCCTCTGAGAAACGCTTGTGTGATGCCCTCCACTGTCTCTTCCGAAACACTACGACGTACAGTGCCAGGATGTTTTCAGAACATTTCCAGTTGCTACAAATTTACGGTACTTTTTCTTCGCTGTTTTCATCAGGTGAGTCACATCCATACCACCTACAATAATTCCTTTGGCGATTTTGTTTCTGCAAACCACACTACTGCTTGTATGCACTGCTGTGGAGTCGCCATTTTCACTTCATGCGATCATACTGCACTCTGCCGATAATAGTTGGCACGACTAGTGGGGGAATATAAATTCCTTGAGGTTTCCTAGCATACTGCATAATTTCATTGTCATATCTACTGTAGCTTTTTTCCCTGGGCTTTTGAGATGTATAAAATTTGAAAGGGACATTGTGTATAATCTTCAGCATTCGCCATATCTCTGTTATGCACAAAAAAACTACTTCGTGGTGTGTATTAAACAACAATATTATTATAATAAACTCATTATATTAATTACGTACAGTACAATTCATATAATAGACGGCAAAGTTCTCTTTGGTACTGAATGACTTTCCTATCATTGCAATTTAGGCAGAGACGCGCCAAAAACAGGTGTCCCATAGCGTCGACAGTCAAACTTCGCACAAATTAACGCAGCACTATTTTGAAAGAACCGTCATGATATCATATTCATCAAAAGTAATAACTTTTCTCATATGAGCCTAATTAACACCTGAACGTTGTTTCCCGTAGCTAAATTTTGTTTCCATGGTAACCGGAGTGGCATAAATCTGCTCAAAGGACAATGGTGAGGTCTGTCGTCCAGTCAGATTCAACGCTGTTGCACTGACGGAAAAAATTGCAATTCCAAGAAGGAAATTAAAATTTCGCGCCAGTCGCATGAGAGTGACACTAGTAGAGCCACTATGAGGATGAAAAACAGGTTTGTTTTTTTACATTTTTTTATATACACACTTAACAGTCGTGAGAGTTAGTTACCTCCGAGATTCGGCATGATGAGTTGATGTCAATCACGAATGCCTTCAAGATGACAGAGACGCCATTATCAACACCTCACTGAGTTTGAAGAAGGTCCCGTAATAGGGCTACGAGAAGCTGGATGTTCCTATTGCGATACTGCAGAAACACTTGGCAGGAATGTAGTCGTTGTACATTATTGCTCACAGCGGTGGTCACGAAAATGTACGGTCGCAGTAAGACTGGGCTTTGATGGACACATGGCACTACCGATAGGAAAGACCATTACGTTCGGCGTATGGCTCTGGCGCATGGTGCTATATCTGCAGTAGCAATCTGAGCAGCAGTTGGTACCACAGTGCCACAACGAACTGTTAGAAATCGGTTACTTCAAGGACAGGTACGAGCCATACGCCCTGTGGTGTGCATTCCGCTGACCTCGAATCATCGTTATTTGCGAGAGCTTATTGTAAAAACTGGTTCTGCCTCGGTGCCACTGATGGCTGTGTGTTGGTTAGAAGGGAGCCAGTTGAGGGCCTGCAGCCAGCCTGTCTGCGAGCTAGACTTTGACTGGACCTACACGTGGAGGTACGGTCTGGGATGAGAATCCGTATGACAGCAGGAACACGTTCGCGGTTATCCAACGCACCCTGACTACCAAACTGTACGTGAGTCTTAGGATTCGGCCTGTTGTGGTGCTAATCATGAACAGCATTCCTCGTTGGTGTTTTCCAACAGGACAACACTTGCCAACATTGTGCATGAGTGTCGATATGTTGACTTGACCTACTCGATCACCAGATCTGTCTCCAGTCGAGCAGATAGGGGACATCATTGGACGGCAATTTCAGCCTCATCGACCAACAACATTAACCATCCCTGTATTGACCAACCGAGTGCAACAGGAATGGAACTCTGTCGCACAAACTGACATCTGATACCTGTGCAACGCAATGCACTCTACATTCTGGCGCTTACACCGGTTATTAAAGTACATTCACATCTGCAGTGGCTTATCTCGCGCTTACATTAAACTGTAATGTTGCAATGTTAATCACTTAAATATGCTACCTAGACAAACGTATTCCAGAAATTTCATTATTTTGCATTAATCATTTTTTGGTGTCGCGATTTTTTTCGTCAGTTTATCTCAATTACTGCATACAAATTCTGTACGGTTGGTATTTCCTAACAACCTAAGGCAAAGAAAATTTTGATAGACGATATTACTGCGTACAACTTGCACTTATCCTGGCGCAGATCGCCAAGCGTTAGAAATCAGAATCTCTAGTTCTGCCATGTTCTACGTCAGTGTAGTTAGAGGTGTCATTTTGCCTCTCGGGTGCGTTGCGAAACAGAGTGGTCGTCCAGATATGGGCAGGTGCGGGATGCCCTTGACAGCTGGCCGGCATTTCCCGGGAAATTACTCGGTCCGTCCGAATGAGGGCTCGGCAAGTGTGTCGTGGGTCGGATTTCCCTGGCGCGGCGTCGCCAAACGGGTTGGCGCAATTCCGCACTCCTAGCGGTTCGCGGGCTGTGTTCGGCGTTATGGCGCAGAACAGACGGCGCGGAAGGTCGAGTGGACAGGGTGGGCCTCCGCGTCGTGAGACCCCACCCTCTCTGACAACATCGCCAGTGTTCATGCTGATAACAATGGCCGTGGCCGTCAGTCTGAGCTTCATGGTTTAAGAGAGAGAAGTGTACATTGTCACACTGTGCGTCACATGTCCTAGTCGTGCCTACTTGACCCACATTGTTCTCCCACTATACATCGTTTACTTGTCTCCCTCTCCTTTCTTTACTTGGGGTGCTATTCTTTCTTGCGGGATCCCGGGCTCGATTCCTAGCCGGGTCGGGGATTTTCTCCAGCCTGGGACATGGTGTTTGTGTTGTCCTCATCATTTTATCATCTTTCGGGAAATTTGAGAGCCTGGAGAATGAAACGACTGGGAATTTGTACGGGCGGTTATAACCACGCAGCTGAGCGCCCCAAAAACCAAATATCATCATCATCATCATCATTGCCATTCTTTCCAGCAACTTATCTCGTCAAATGGCGAAACGGAACAGCGTGATGCAACTGATTTGTGAAATGAATTCGCAAATTGCGAATACGATTGTACAACGGCCATACGATTTACAAGTAACATATGAAAATTTGTACTTTCAACATTCCAGCCCAGTCAGCAATCGTGATAATCTAATATACAGGGTGGTCCATTGATAGTGACCGGGCCAAATATCTCACGAAATAAACATCAAACGAAAAAACTACAAAGAACGAAACTCGCCTATCTTGAAGTGGGAAACCAGATGGCGCTATGTTTGGCACGCTAGATGCCGCTGCCATAGGTCAAACGGATATCAACTGCGTTTTTTAAAATAGGAACCCGCATTTTTTAATTACATATTTGTGTAGTACGTAAAGAAATATAAATGTTTTCGTTGGACCACATTTTTCGCTTAAGTACGTGGTATCACGTAACATTCCGCCAGTGCGGACGGTATTTGCTTCTTGATACATTACCCGTGTTAAAATGGACCGTTTACCAATTGCGGAAAAGGTCGATATCGTGTTGATGTATGGCTACTGTGATCAAAATGCCCAACGGGAGTGTGCTATATATGTTGCTCGGTATCCTGGACGACATCATCCAAGAGTCCGGACCGTTCGCCGGATAGTTACGTTATTTAAGTAAAATGGAAATGTTCAGCCACATGTGAAACGTCAACCACGACCTGGAACAAATGATGATGCCCAAGTAGGTGTTTTAGCTGCTGTCGCGGCTAATCCGCACATCAGTAGCAGACAAATTGCGCGAGAATCGGGAATCTCAAAAACGTCGGTGTTGAGAATGCTACATCAACATCGATTGCACTAGCACCATGTTTCTATTCACCAGGAATTGCATGGCGACGACTTTGAACGCCGGGTACAGATCTGCCACTGGGCGCAAGAGACATTACGGAACGATGACGGATTTTTTGCACGCGTTCTATTTAGCGACGAAGGTCATTCACCAACAGCGGTAACGTAAACCGGCATAATATGCACTATTGGGCAACGGAAAATCCACGATGGCTGGGACAAGTGGAACATCAGCGACCTTGGCGGGTTAATGTATGATGAGGCATTATGGGAGGAAGGATAATTGGCCCCCATTTTATCGGTGGCAATCTTTTAATGGTGCAATGTATGCTGATTCCTACGTAATGTTCTACCGATGTTACTACAAGATGTTTCACTGCATGACAGAATGGCGATGTACTTTCAACATGATGGATGTCCAGCACATAGCTCGCGTGCGGTTAAAGCGGTGTTGAATAGCATATTTCATGACAGGTTCATTAGTCGTCGAAGCACCATCCCATGGCCCGCACGTTCACCGGATCTGACTTCCCCGGATTTCTTTCTGTAGGGAAAGTTGAAGGATATTTGCTATCGTGATCCACCGACAACGCCTGACAACATGCGTCAGCGCATTGTCAATGCATGTACGAACATTATGAAAGGCGAACTACTCGCTGTTGAGAGGAATGTCGTTACACGTATTGCCAAATGCATTGAGGTTGACGAACATCAAAAATGGGTCAAATGGCTCTGAGCACTATGCGACTTAACTTCTGAGGTCATCAGTCGCCTAGAACTTAGAACTAATTAAACCTAACCAACCTAAGGACATCACACACATCCATGCCCGAGGCAGCATTCGAACCTGCGACCGTAGCGGTCGCTCGGGACGAACATCATTTTGAGCATTTATTGCATTAATGTGGTATTTACAGGTAATCACGCTGTAACAGCATGCGTTCTCAGAAATGATAAGTTCACAAACGTACGTGTATCACATTGAAACAACCGAAGTAAAATGTTCAATCGTACCTGCGTTCTGTATTTTAATTTAAAAAACCTACCTGTTACCAACTGTTCGTCTAAAATTGTAAGCCATATGTTTGTGATTATCACAGCGCCATATATCACAAAGCGAAAATAAGTGGTCCAACTAAAACGTTCATATTTCTTTACGTACTACACGAATATGTAATTAAAAATAGGGGTTCCTGTTTTAAAAAAACGCAGTTGATATCCGTTTGACCTATGGCAGCGCCATCTAACGGGCCAACCATAGCGCCATCTGGTTTCCCCCTTCAAGCTAGACTTGTTTCGTTCTTTGTAGCTTTTTCGTTTGATGCTTATTTCGTGAGATATTTGGCCCGGTCACGATCAATGGACCACCCTCTATAAGAAACTATCAACCTCGATTGCGGTAATGAAACCAGCCTTTACCTAGGTTCAGCCCAAGTAAATGAGCAATCTTCAGAAGATATACCTAATTCTACTAACTAACAGTTTAGTTTCCCGTGAGCTCCCGAGGCCCACCGCACGGCGTCCATGGAGACGAGGCGCTCGCCGGAGCTTAAGTCTTGGTGTTGACTTAGTACCTATGTACCGCATTTTTAAATATGTGACTACGCCTATTCAGGCTGTTTTATTTCTAGACCATGTCCTCGTAGACATATTATAGAATCAGGTATATTTCTATTGTCTATTGTCAAACCACAGTTTATGAAAGATGTTTATATTTTATTTATAGGATTAAGTATGAATAATTAATATTTGTCATGTTGGAAATAATTGTGATAGCAGGGAATGTCTGCAACAAAGTATTGTTGGAAAGAGAGACGGCACATTGATATAATTTTAAAAAGGGCGGGAGAGACAGCGTATGGATACATTTTAAGAAAAGAGCGGGAAAGACCGCGTATTGATACATTTTGTAATGGTAGCAAAGATTGTCTGCACCAGAAAGCAGTGTTGGCAGGAGAGACCGCACTTTAGCGTTCGTAGGAAGTCAGTAGTAAGCGAGATGTGAAGCGAGTCGGTAGCAGGTCTGAAGCGAGAGGTTGAGGGGAGCGGCGTGCCTGCCAGCCAGTAGCTATAATTTACAAGAGATTATAAACGGATGTACAGAGACATCAGCTAACTATTATGATAAAAGGAACTAATATTATTGAATTATTTTTTTGAGAAACTCAAGACTACTGAAGGTATGTTTGCGCAAAGCTAGTTGTAAGATTATTATGAAAAGTAAGTCCCATTTGGACGTTTGTAAACTCATTTCATTCAGAATATAATTAATTTTTGCCAGCAATATTGCATTACAGATAATAATCCATCTCAAAAACCATCAACGTAAAACTTCTAAAAATTTTATTGTTGTCAAGAAAAAGTTTAACTTTGAATTACGTAACTTCAGTCAAATTAATTAAAGAATAACGTCAGCTTTGCTATTAAAGAATAACGTCAGCTTTGGTAATAAATACAGCCACTTATTATGACAGCACACCAGCAGCTAATAGAGTATATTAAAACAGAGTCCGGCCGCAGTGGCCGAGCGGTTCTAGGCGCTACAGTCTGGAACCGCGCAGCCGCTACGGTCGCAGGTTAGAATCCTGCCTCGGGCATGGATGTGTGTGATGTCCTTAGGTTAGTTAGGTTGAAGTAGTTCTAAGTTCTAGGGGACTGATGACCACAGCAGTTAATTCCCATAGTACTCAGAGCCATTTTAACCATTTTTAAAACAGAGTCAGTATATTCATGTCGCAGTTCGATGTAGCAGTCAGATGGCGATCGAGTAACAGTAAAAAAGGTAAGGAACAGTTTTGGGTTATTGCAGATAACGACTGAGGGCCACGACGACGACACATTCTATGTTTCGTCGAAATAATCAGAAAATAACTTTTTATAAGCATCATTTCAATTTGTATGCGAAGATTGAGAAAGAGAATTAATTTCAAAGGGAAGATTTCATTTGTTATTATTAAGCAAGGGATAGAAATCCTAAGGGAAGGTTTCATAGATTATTGTAGAAGGGAAGGTTATCATTAACAAAAGAGATATAGAGGAGACGGGAAGGTTTCAATATCTTCTGAAGAAGGCTCAGATACTTAGGCTGAAACCTAGGTAAAGGTTGGTTTCATTACCCCAATGGAGGCTGATAGTTTCTTATATACTATAAAAATTTGTGCCGGATAGGGACTCGAACCCGGATTTCCCGCTTATCGCGAGCGGTCGCCTTAAGCGCTTTGGCTACCCGTGCACGACTCACGTCAGACCCAAACTTCGTATGTCCTAGTGTCTATGTCTGATAGTGCTCGCTCATAAATCTGGCAATTTCCGCACAGGGAGAGACATTGTTTTGCTCGTCAGATTGCCTTGCTTAGTCATGAAAAACAGTAGGGCAGTGCGTATTTTAAAATGACTGAAGAGATTGACGCAATGCTCCTTCATACATGCATGCTATTCCGTAGGTGCAGCCACTGCTAACGGTTGACAACTGTACGAAGTTATGAAATGCATTCGCAAATTTCGGATACGATTGTATAGCGACTATACGATTGGTAGTAACATATGAAAATTTGTACCGGACCGGGACTCGAACCAAGATTTAACAGCAGGTTACAGCAGGTTTAACAGCAGATAACGGATCACCAGGTCCCGGGTTCGATTCCCGGCTGTGTTGGGGATTTTCTCTGCCTGGGGACTGGGTGTTTGTGTTGTCCTCATCATTTCATCACCATCATTCGTGACAGTGCTTAGATTG
Source organism: Schistocerca serialis cubense (assembly GCF_023864345.2). Classification (NCBI taxonomy): domain Eukaryota; kingdom Metazoa; phylum Arthropoda; class Insecta; order Orthoptera; family Acrididae; genus Schistocerca; species Schistocerca serialis. The sequence continues at coordinate 625,240,810 of NC_064642.1, read as the reverse complement.
GAAAGTGAAAAAATTGGACTGTGTGAAAATTGGGACTTTGTACGGGCGCTGATGACCGCGCAGTTCAGCCGAAGGGAGGCCTCTGTTATAGGCAGAAGAGAGGGCATATAGATGTGGGAGTACATTGATGACATTTGTGACGGAGAACAACTGTTCAAATGTGTGTGAAATCTTATGGGACTTAACTGCTAAGGTCATCAGTCCCTAAGCTGATACTCTACTTAACCTAAATTATCCTAAGGACAGACACACACACCCATGCCCGAGGGAGGATTCGAACCTCCGCCGGGACCAGCTGCACAGTCCCTGACTGCAGCGCCCCAGACCGCTCGGCTAATCCCGCGCGGCAGAACAACTGCACCAAAGTGTGGGGCAAAGGAGAAAATTTATGTGAAAGACAGGTTATCCATTTATGTGGTGAGAATTTGACAGAGGACTGAGTGATCTGAGATCAAACTAATAAGCAGGAGTCAATGGTGTACCTCTAGTCATTGAAATGCATGGGACATTCGGGGCGATTCAAAAAGAAAGAACAGATTTCTGTTTTTTTATTACAGACAAACTATGGGAGATACGAATACGCCGGCATTTCACTGGATAGAGAGAGGGAGAGTTTCAAAGTTTACCTCCAATAATAAAATACCAACAACCGTTATTTGGGTTTCACTTGTTAGATAACCAATATCGGCATTAATTATGCAAGCCATCTTCAGGCCTATACGGTAAAGGTTACAAAAGAGCAATAAATACATAGTAAAAAGCCAGAAAGTATTATCTAAATATAGCAAGTGTTACATATTAATTTACACAAGAAAAACAAAACAGCCTTAATTAAAATCTACATGTTACAACGTAATATGTACTACCAGGAATTAACCAATTATTCATGCATAATGTGAAAACATAAGTAACCTAATGGAAGTAATCATAAAACAGAAGTGTCAAAGTAATGCAACCATCAATCCTGTAAACCCATTGTCTGCAAATATGTATGGGTGTTCGTGAAAAGACTCTACTGGTTTTGGTCAAAAAATAAAAGGAGGTAAAGGGACCGACACATCATATATGAGGTAAGAAACAGGTCATTATACCATGTACACGTAAAGGGGTTCTCTAAAAGTAACGGTAATCTGTATAGTAAGTATACAAAATGGGCGACAAATTAAGCAGAGGAATTACAGCTATTGAAAAACCATAGTTGTAGTCAGTGGTTATTAGATAATACTCTGTAAGGAGTAACCAAAACAACACTCTAGAAGGATGACTGTGAAATGTAAAACAAAATCGTACATAAGAATCAGTGCTGCGTCTGCAGACATCCTATTGTAATTACGTGGAAATATAAAAAACCTCGGAACGTGCTGCATTGTAGTAACATGAGACCAGGGACCTAGTATAAAGTTGATGTAAAACTGTACTAAGGATGAAAATGTAAAATCCAGACGAGCATAATACATGATAATAGATATGTCGTACAAGTACACCATTCAACTGGCTTACCATAACAGACCAACAAATTATACGTCCAAAAACAACTTATAAGCGAAGTCGATACAAGATGTAGCAACCAAGGTCTAGGCTATAAAGTGTACCAGACATCGATCAAAACACTCCCAAACTGTTGTGTGTCTTGTAACATAATACTTACATGTGCCCCTTTATTATGAGACACACATGAAATCAAACATGAAGTACACTGTGCAGTTATCACAACTAAAATACAACTATTATGCGGCTATCAAAGAGTGCAACACTTCCACAGGGAATTATCGGTGGAAAACGAAACCAAATCATAACAGCAATACATTACAGGATAATAATCAACGGATGTAGGCAGTTCACAGGCTAACTGAATGAACGCCATATTAATTAATAAAAATCAGTTACCTGTCAGAAGCAACATCACGAAGTTGGTAAAATATATAATTTATACCGAACAGACTCATGTCCAGCCAAGAGAACAAGATCATAAAAGTCTAGATATGTTCATTTACTCAAGAATACTGGAAACGAACAAAAAACGGATAAGGGGGTTGGAACAACCGGAACTGTATACATTTCCTCGTAATATCTGCCTCAAAACAAGAATATGCTATTACCTTTATGTTACAATATCATATAAAACAATTTTAGTTATAACCACAGTGAGCTATTACGCATGTCCGGCACGTCATTCTAAAATTGAAGAATAATGAAATAAATAAGTTAAAATTAAATAAATGCCCACTACCCATAACATGGCCCTCTTGATATAGTTGTCATTCAACACAACGTTATCATCATTATAACCACGGCTAAACAGCAGAGGGTAAGTGCCGAACCACAAAGTACCAGCGGACAAAACCCAGTTATAGTAATCATGCTAATATTTTCAGGGAAATTAAAGTGATGGAGAGTAGTAAATTTAATGTCGTCGCCAAAAGAATTCATATTAATTCGGTAACAATCTGTACTGTACTTAGAATTAACTAACAGAAATCACCAAACATACGACAGGTGCATGCCCCGTAGAATCATATAACTGCTAAAATGAATGATACTGTCTTATAGCCAAGTACCCAAACTTGTGTTCTATCAAAAGAACGAGGCCATAAAAATGTGTCCACCCATGTAATAAGATGAAGGAAACCACAAACGAATAGTGCATATTGCTTACGTAAACTTCCTAAAAACACGCCTTTTACAACAGTACCAGCAAGGTTATTATATCTCCTACTGTAAAAACACTATTTACAAGACGGGAAACCAACATCAATAATTGGGCAGAAAAGTTCTAACATCATACCTCTGGGGAGTATCTTTGGAAAGAACATGATTAGCCGTGGTCTCGTTATAGAAAGTCGTGGAAATAACAAATATACTACTTAACTATGTCACTATGGATTTCACGCACGGAATAGTGCTCAACCAAGTTGGACGTAAACTGTTCCATATAAATCAAAGGGAACATGAAAGAACTATTCCGCATTTATCTGTTGGATGTATCAGAACCTCTATCTTCCCTTACAGTTTTTATCCTCTACAGCCCCCTCTATTACCATGGTTTGTTACTCCTTTCTGCGGACCGCTATGAGTAATAGATAGGTAGATAGGAGAACAGCGACCTGTTTAAGATCAAAATTGGTTACGACACCGCAGAAAAAGCAGTAAAGAATTTATCATCTCTATGGAGCAAGAACTGACAGGGTTGCCGAACCAAAGAAGGTATCAGAAAAACACCGACGCAGGCGGATAAACCTTTCTACAAAAAAGAACTATATTAGTATCGAGTGTTGTTATGACATGAAACTGATGAAGTAGCTCCTGAACGTGTACGTCCGAAGCACTATATCGAAGTGAAAAGTGGACCGTTGTAAATATGGAAAAGAAGGAACTGTAGATTTTTAAACATGACATTTGAGAAGTCTTTCAAAAATTTAGTGAACAAATTAGGTACGACATGAAGACGCACTGAAAAGAATAGGTTTGGAGAAAAGTCTATGGAGAGCCCTTAGAAAAAGAAGGGACACACATATTAGCGGGCCATCTGCTGTGGCACATGGGAATACATATCTCAGCACATGAGTGGGCTATAAAGCGGAAACATTACGGAGGCAAAGATCAGAATATACAAAACAGAGTATAGAAAGGATTGTATGGAGTAATTACACTATGTGATTAAAAGTATCCGCAGACCCCCAGAAACATATGTTTCTCATATCAGGTACATTGCGCTGCCACCTACTGCCAGGTACTCCATATAAGTGGCCTCAGTAGCCATTAAACATCGTGAGAGAGCAGAATGGGTAGCTCTGCGTAACTCACGAACTTCGAGCGTGATCAGACGACTGGGTTCACTTGCGTCATATGTCTGGTCGCGAGATTTCCACACTCCTAAACATCCTTAGGACCACTGTTGCTGATGTGATAGTGAAGTGAAAACGTGAAGGTACACGTTCAACACAAAAGCCGACACGGCGACCTCGTCAGTTGACTGACAAAGACCGCGACATTTGAAGAGGGTCGTAATATGCAACAGGCAGAGATTTATAAAGACCATCAGACGGGAATTCGAAACTGCATCAGGATCCACTGCAAGTGCTATGACAGTTAGGCTGGAAATGAGAAAACTTGGATTTCATGGTCTAGCGGCTAATCATAAGCCACACATCACGCCGGTAAATGCCAAACGACTCCTCGTTTGGTGTAAGGAGCGTAAACATTGGACGATTTGACAGTGGAAAAACGTTGTGTGGAATGACAAATCACGGTACACAATGTGGCGATCCGATGGCAGTGTGTGGGTATGGCTAATTCCTGGTGAACGTTATCTGCCAGCGTGTGTAGTGCCAACAGTAAAATTCGGAGGCGGTGGTCTTATGGTGTGGTCGTGTTTTTCATGGAGGGGTCTTGCACCCCTTTTTTGCGTAGCCCTATCACAGCACTGGCCTACGTTGATGTTTTAAGCACCTTCTTGCTCCTCACTGTTGAAGAGGAATACGGGGATGGCGATTGCATCTTTCAACACGATCGAGCACCTGTTCATAATGCACGGCCTGTGGCGGAGTAGGTATACGACAATAACATCCCTGTAAGGGGCTGGGTAGAGTCCTGATCTGAATCCTATAGAACACCTTTGGGATGTTTTGGAACGCTGACTTCGTGCCAGGCCTCACCGACTGACATCGATACATCTCCTCAATGCAGCACTCCGTTAAGAATGGGCTGCCATTCACCAAGAAACCTCCCAGCACCTCATTGAACGTATGCCTGCGATAGTGGAAGCTGTCATCAAGTCTATGGATGGGCCAACACCATATTGAATTCCAGCATTACCGATGGAGGGCTCCATGAACTTCTTAGTCAATTTCAACCAGGTGTCTGGATACATTTGGTCACATAGTGTATGTAGAGTTGAAAATAAGAGCGCGAGGCACCAAAAACAAGCCAGCCTAACATTCCTACCACTGAGGAACACTTGCAACTCATCAGACTCCACATTCTCCTATCAATATAAAGCACAGCCTTCCACCATCACATTTAAAACAAAAGTTCCTAGCCAGCATATCGACTCATCATTTCACCCAGACAACCTGCTTCATATCCAACGCCCTTACGCACACTGAAATTCTTTTAGTAGCAACATGTTTACAAAATGTCCCCTTCAATGCAGATACTGAAAAAGCAGAGGAAAATAAAAAGAGGAATGTAAAAAAATTTTTTGATTGCTGAAATTTTCACTCAAACATCGTTTTTCTCAGAAGCTGAACTGGCCCGACGGTGAAATCAGCTAGTGGAATGCTCTTTCAAGAAGCTATCCATTTTCAAATTTTCAACAAGAAATACACTCTATGTTAAGAAAGAACAGAAGGCCTTGAACCACTAGAGATAGGATTAGTGTGTTCTGCAGAAACGATTATCGTTTGAACCATGTCGGCCAGTGGGTTCAAGGTCAACATCGATATGGCGACACAACATCACCTATCGGTAAAAGGTGCCTGTGGCTCTCGTTGTCGCTACAAACCGAAGGCACTGGACCTGTGTGACTTGAGCAGACGTGCAGTTGCCTCGCAGGCATATGTGCGAACTGTACAGTCTAATCAGTAAGTTTGAAAGAGGGTCCATTATTGGCTTGAGAGAATGTGATGCATCCATCAGGGAAACTGCTGATCGTGTGGGATGAAGTGATTCGACAGTGCAAAGGGTGTGTACAGAAAGGTTCACGGAAGGCTGTAGAGCACGATGAGATGGGTCAGGTCGCACCACCCAGACCACCCCAGAGAAGATCGATACCTCACACGAATGGCATCGCAGGACAGATCCGCGTCCTCCTTGGCTCTGGAGCAGCAGTGGAACAGTGTAACACATCGTACACAATCAGGGGTGACCGCCTGTTGCCGTCTATTACTGCTTGGGATACGTGCGGAAACAGTTTAGATGGCAGTTATGTATGGAACGACGTCACTGGGGACAGGAATGGCATCAGACAGTGTTTTCGGACAAATCCAGGTTCTGTTTGTTTGAAAATATTGGCTGCATTTTGGTTCGCAGCAGACGGGGGGAGGGAGGGATGGGGGGCATCTCAGTGACTGCATTCGCAGAAGACATCCAGCGTCAACTCAAGGCATTATGGTGTGAGGTGCTGTTTTGTACAACCACAAATTGCAGTTGATGCATGTCCAGGGCACTGTGACCAGTGTGGCCTACGTAAATGACGTCCTGCGACCGGTAGCCTCATCCATTTTGCGTAACACCCCAGAGCCATTTCTCAGTAAGACAACGGAAGACAAAATGTTGTTACACGAACAGGTGGTTTCTTGGTGTCAGCCTTTATTAGTCCTGGCCCGCTATATCAGTAGACTTGACGTCAACCCAAAATTGTGGGATATGGTGGAACGACAGATGCAGCGCTATGACCCAACGCCGACCACCACAGATGAACTTCGGAACGAGGTGAATGCAACATGGATGGCTACACCACAGGACGCCTTTCGTGCATTATAAGCGTCGATGCTACCAAACATGGAACAACTTACCAGATCCCTTGGGGGATTCTGTGCATACTAGGCAACAGGACACATGCTGAACCGAGGTGACAGCATGGATGCTAATATTTTATACAGAACACACTAAAATACATTTCCTGCGAATATGAACGTCCTATCTCTAGTCGTTCAAGGCGTTCTCTGTTTTCTGGACATAAGTGTGCGTCGCAAGAGTCTAATCTACACATGCGACAAGCCAGATCTTACTTTAGCACTGAACGTTTCTCATTTTACGTGCCGTTGTACAAAACTTCAAATCATAAATTGATGTAGTGCCTACTACAGAAACGAATATTTCTTTTACCTTATGGAAATATTCCCTACAGCTAAGCGAACATTTCGGTTTCTACGCGATATTTATGAAGTAGTGAAGAGTCAGGTTATAGGTTAAGCGACACAAATTACAAGAGATATGTTTTTCACAGCAGCCTCTTGCAAGCTACAGATGCTATTTGCAGAACACTGCGCAATCGGGGAATGGACTTCTCTTGAGGCATCCAACCTTGAGCATTACGCTAGACTCAGAAAATTCCGTGATAACGCCTCGGAACTGCGTGAACAAGTAATACGTCCAGCATAGTAACAACCTGCAATGAGGGAGAGTGTGACCTCAACCAGCGTTAGCCAAAGAGGAAAGTGACCCACTGCGGACCACAAGAACTTTCTGCAGCCGTGACCGGAAACAACGGAGAGTAACACCAGCGGGCAACGGCGCAGCTGGCAGACACGTGCGCACCTGCGCGGTATGACCGGACAGTTACTGGAACTACAGGAAAGTGCTCAGCGCCTGATGTACGAGCGCCTCGTTAGGGTCAAGGGGATCTTCACCACACGTCGGAGTTCTCGAGTTTTGTCACACGTTCCCGAGGGGCGTAGCTAGACTGAGCAATTAGATTCTCTCAGTCGTGCTGCAATGAATGAAAATAACACGTAAAAACGTATGCTACACACGTAAGTTAGCGCAAGCGGATCGGGAGTTGAGGCTTTACTGTGGTTCATATCTGTTATGAGAAAACTCGCAAGAAAAGAAAAGGCGTTATCTACTTTCCACGAATTCTAAACACCTGTAGAAAATTAATGACTGTAATACGAAATTCAGTTTCTTATGATTAGAACAGCTTCCATTTTCTTAACACGTCTTTTTCTTAATACAAAATGTAAGTGTATTAGTAAGTTAAACTGTAACTTCGAATAACAGTTTATGGCTGAGTGCATTCCTATGAAAATTTCACGGCTGCTTCCATTTTTTTGACAACATACCTTTACTCATCCACATAATTTTGATGGTCCTTCTCAAAGTAGTTTCCCATGAATGCGATGCACTTGTCCTAGCGTTTCTGCCAGTCTTCCAATACATGCTGCAAACCATTTTCTAGAGAGGTCCTTCAAAATCGCATCCCCAGCCTTCACCACTGCTTCTGTTAATCGATAAGGACTCCCAAGAAGGCGTTTCTTCATGTTAGGGAATAGATAAAAGTCACATGGGACTAAATCCGGACTATAGGGAGGGTGAAGAATGCACTTCATGTTGATTTTTTGCAAGATATTCAGCAACAACATTGGCAATATGCGGCCGCGCATTATCGTGGTGCAGCATCCACCCTGCTTCACGGAAATGTGGTCTTTTGCGTCTGATATGGACTTGCAATGTTTTCAGGACATCCCTGTAGTATTGTCCAGTTACTGATGTGTGTGCAACACGCTGATAAATCATTCCATGAATATTATAGAATGAGATGACCATAACTTTTCCAGCAGAAGCAACCACTTTTGCTTTTTTGGAGGTTGGTTGTGAAGGAGATTTCCACACTGAGCTTTGCTGTTTTCTCTCAGTATCAAAATGATGTCACCAAGTTTAGTCAACAGTGATTACGTTTGAAAGAAACTCTGAATCTTCCTCTAACATGAACTTTAACTGCATGCAGACCTGCACACGAATGTCCTTTTGTTCGGGAATCAACAGTCTTGAATCCCATCGCGCACAAACACGTGTATTGTGTAATTATTCTGTCACCAACGTGTGAGTGGCACCCAATAAAATGTTCAGTATTTCAGAAAGTGATTTTAAGGTAATTCGTCGATCCTCTCTCACAACGACAGCAGCAGTGTTGATGTTCTCTTCCGTAAGAGCAGTGACTGGAGCACCGTGTCCACATTCCTTTGAAATTGTCTTCCCTCTTTAAACATTTTAAACCACCTTCGAGCTTTGCTGAAGAACAGACTCTCTATAGGCCTCCTGTAACATTGTATAGGCTTCAGCTGAAGATTTGTTAAGACGAAAGCAGAATTTCAAAGCCGCATATTGTTCCTCGAGTGTTACTTCCATTGTAGCGGTAGGCGATACTGAACATGTCTGACCTTGCCTGCCTCTCACAGGCGGGAATCAGGAGTCCCAACAATGAAACTGCTTCGGCGTATTTGTTGCGCGCGAGAAACTATTATCATAAAAAATTATGATCATTTTTTATTGAACAGCCCTCATATATTGCAAACATTACAGGAGCTGTATTTATTACGTCCTTCCATCGGTACTATAGCAAAGTATGTTTCAATTCTAGACATCTGCTTCTGTTAAAAATTGTTTTTGTTGTAGTCTTTAGTACTGAGAGTGGTTTGATGCAGTTCACCTCTTAAACTTGGTTACATCAAGCCTTGCTTTCCGTCTACAATCCTTAACCCTCCTCCTCACCCGCCTCGTCCCCGCCTGATTCTCTCTATTACCAAATCAACTTTCCTTTGATTCCTCTGAATGTATCCTACCAACCTACTCCACTTTTCTGACAAATGTGCCATAAATATCGTCTTTTACCCAGATGATTCAGTAACACTGTATTAGTTGTCACATTTGATCTAAAGTACTTTTTTATGTTTTCAGTCTGTCCCAAAATATACGTTAAAGACCTTAAATGTCTTCATAAATCACCTGAATACTCAGCTCTCCGAGGGTATCTTCCTTACAAAAGACTACCCTTATTTTAGTAATGTATTTGCCTGGATTTTACTCTCACAGTACACTGAGAACGTTCGTTGTATCTCATTATCGTCCGTTAACGGTCGAAATGTTTTAATTCATTTGATGAGATGTATGTTTCATTCACACAACTCACTACACTCCCGAACTGCCCAAAGCGCTAATTTGGTATAACGGACTCTAACTTCTACTTAATGTTTTTTTTTTTATTGTAGAGAATGAAAATTATTCCTGAATATGCAGTCAGTCCTCTCTTGTCGTTCCATTGTAATCTTTCGGTGAAATAAGCCATGAAGATACAGGAGTTGTTTTAGAAACCATGCCAAGTGCTGCCTCTGAAAATTGTGTCACAAGCCATTACAGAAAAAAATGTCTTCCTCCCTCTTTTCCCTTTTGCGATTTGTGGAAGATTGTGTGAACTGCCACAACGGGAAAATTTCAGCTAGACTTGGGAGATTTTTTATCGTCTCTCCCCGCAATTTGTCACTGAGTTTGAACAGTACTCAAGAAACGTTGGAGAAAGCTCTCCTGGAAATCTTCTTTGAACTGACTGTACCGATACGTAATCCGAGCAACGTATCGAAATCTAGTGTTCATTTTTCTCTTACGTTACTTCTAAGTGCTGAATTCACTTTGTGTAATTGTTTATGAGTGAGCTAGTATCCAATAGATTAACTTCAGGTTACTGACAATTTTTTCCATGAAGAGGAGATGCTTGGTAGTGTTTATGCACATATCTTACATTTACTTTTCTCCATTTAGTCATCCGCGTTTTCGGCACCCTGCCATTTAGCGCTGTTCATTTGCTCGTCGGACTTTCTCGTGCACAAATTGCGCTACGGTGTTTTATTTACAGACTGTCGTGGAATTAATAATTAAAAGGCCGATTTATATTGATATCCTACTATGTATGTGATGGTATAAACCTACAGCTAGAAATTGTACAGGACACTGGAGGTGCTCACCACCAAAAAAGTGTTCAGTAAGAGTACGTGTCACAAATATTCAGTGAGCACAGTAAGTGGTCAGAATTCGAATAACCATTCGAAACACCAACAGACATTCTTGAATACAGTCTTTTTATTTATCTGATGAGATATACGTCTCATTAAGATAACTTACGTATATTCCCGAACTGTCCGAAGTACTGTTTCGGTAGACACACATAAAATTTTTTTGATCTTCAACAGAACATGTCAGTTCTGCGTTTTTAAACGCAGACGCATTAAATGCGATATGAACTACTGTCTAACGTTAACAGAGACCAAACAGCAATCAATTTGAAAGCAATTAACATCAGTCGATATCATATGTTATCTACAGTTTCGTCAGTTCCCATCAATCCCTTCGCTAAGGGCTCTCATAGAGTGTGTACATACTTTAATCACTACTTTCAGTAACTGGGTTAAATATTCTTCGGCTCTCGCTCACAAACAGCGCAACAGATTATCACTGAGAAATGTGATAAGCTGTGCTGTAAATCTGTCTATCCTTTCCAATTCATCTGCTAACATTCACAGTTGTAGAAACGTTTTATCCTCCAAAAGCCCTCGGTAACTCATGAAAAACTTCATTTACAATGTATTGATGCACATATTTCTCAGAGACAAGGATGATCGTGTTGAGACTTGTCGATACCATCCGGTACAAGCTGGTGATCGCAAAAACCAAAGTAGCATGAAATAATCGTTGATGACTGAATAGCACTCATCCAGTTGGTGTCGTTCCTGACTTTGTCACATCGGAATGGCGATGTGCTGCACTGTCGTCTTGTTGACGTCTCTCCTATTCACTGCACGAAGATGCTCCACACCCCGTAATTAGAAAGAATGTGTTTTCACAAATTATCAGAGACAAATAGTGATGTATCCACTACCGTATAACAACAACCCCGTGTGTTGAGCATCGTACACCACTTGCGTACAGCATAGCATGGAAAAAAATAAAAATAAGAAAAGTGGTTTAGCTGGGGCGTCCTTGGTTATCAATCTGAAACATCTCGCCTCTGCTTAAATTTTAAATAAAACTCATTAGCTATGGCATGACCTTCGTTCTGCCGATCGCCGTGGTAAAAGAGCCTGGAGGAGCGGACAGAGGTTCAGGACACAATATTTCCGTTCGGGGGAAAGCTACCTTTATATGCAAAAGAATCAGCAAACGTCAACACCACGAGGGTGCAAAAGACGATGCATTACGACACATAATATGTATCAATAGGATATTGTGGCCTTTATGCCCCACGTCGACCCACGTTTTATTAGATTTCATTATACAGTATAGAAGGGCTTACACTACTGTACACAAGCAATGCAGTTAAGATCGGTAGCAATTCCCATCCCATAGAACAACAGATGGTCATGGAGTGTGAGAACGGAGATGTGGGTAGGTGCCGTGTCAGATAATGCGGCGATTCACAGTGTGAGGCTGCAAACGCATAACTTTGGCTGTTAATATTAACTGTCTGAATGTTTATATGCGACTTCAACTAGTATGTTGACACTATCCACACTGGCAGTTTCTTAAACATGATTTCAGTAGCTCCAAAATCGAACTCAAGTATTAATTTGAATTTTATACATTGTTGTCATTCACTGGCCGATTAAACCGACCAATCAGAAACGCGCCTTTTGCTCGCAGGCGTGAGACATTGAAACTAGCTCCTCAGGCAGTTTAGAAAGACCTTCCAAGCAGTACAATGACAGGCAGTCTCTGACTAGTATTGGGACTGACAACGTGTATTTACTGCAAACGGGTGTTTAATGTTCTTGAACTTAAGTGAAAGACTATCAGGCCTTTCCATCATTCACAGATGATTGTATGAATGTTGGATCCAGATCGGCGAGAAAAATACCAACTATGACATCGAGACAGCTTTACAAGACACGAGGTAAGCTACACTCTAAATGGAGAATTAGGGAACGTAACAGGTGTGTTGGGCCTTGTCTTTACGAGCTGGTCAAACGTAACCCTCCACACGAAACAATTCGCGAGGGACAACACGCACTGTTACCCTAACTGACGCAGTGCCGTGTCACTGCAGGAGTGTTCCTTATGCCTCATCCTAATTAAGTAATTAGTTAGGCAGGAGCCGCTACGTAAGACATCCATTGTGTAGGGAATATGCCATTAAATAGTGGCGAATGTTAGAAACGATGTGCTACAATATTTGTTTGTAACTGACAAAATTTTGTGATGCTCTCTCAATTGGCAAGAGATTAAAGATTAGACTCCCATTCTGGTCTCCAGAGAGTAGTGGCAGATAGCCGTCAGAAAATATAGAAAATCCAACGAAAGGACAACATTCCACATATGGGTTGTGTGAACGTGATTGAAAAGTTTGAAATTTGAAAATTGAGGTATTTTAGTTGCCTTTGGGGTCAGTAAAGGGAAAGCGAAATAAAATAAAGATTTAATGGTCAGACGAGTGTATGGCAACATCAACAGCAGCAGCTTTCATTATGAATAAGAAGATGGGGCGAAGAGTGAGTTTCCGTGAACTGTTACACAATAATATTATTCTCAACAACATCGAAAACAAAACACGTCAACAAATTCAGGTAAGTAAGGCGACGTCACAAGTAGGAGATGAAGAGGTGGAGAGAGTTTGCGAAGAAAATGAATGTGGTACTTGGTATGTAAAAGGAGAAGAAATTCTAATAATAAATGACGATAGTATAGTAAGATACAAAATCAACAACAAGTTGTGGGACAGTACCACCTCAATAATACGAATGGGTGCAGCAATAAATTTTAGCATGTAGTGGGAAAGAAACTGTTCAAAATTAACAAGCTGGGTAGTACTCTAGAAAAGACCATGAGATACAGGAATGACGTGGTGAGACAGAGATTATAGAATCAGATATTGCAATGTAAATTGTTCAGAAATGCGACAAAGGCTTTGATCACAATTTAGTATTGATGAAGGGCAAGTAGCAGTTCAAGAGAATTGTCGAGAGAAATCATCACACAATAATATGTGGTACTTAAGTAAGAAATGATGGTGTGGCCGGCCGGGGTGGCCGAGCGGTTCTAGGCGCTTCAAACTGGAACCGAGCGATCGCTACGGTCGCACATTCGAATCCTGCCTCGGGCATGGATATGTGTGATGTCCTTAGGTTAGTTAGATTTATGTAGTTCTAAGTTCTAGGGGACTGATGACTTCAGAAGTTTAGTCCCTTAGTGCTCAGACCCATTTGAACCATTTTGATGGTGTGCATTCAAATTTCTCTGAGGCTATCGATACCGGAAATCTGAGTACCGTCGAAAGTAGTTCAGTTGAAGAGGAATAGATGTCTCTGAAAAGAGAAATCACGGAAATTAGTCAGACCAATATAGGTATAACGTAGGTAACATGTGAAGTTATGTGGATTTCCTGAGTGGTTCCGACAGGAATCCTCCATCCCAGTTTGTGAATGCATTTATTACTTTAGCACATCTGCTTCATTTCCACATCCCATATCAAGGGCATGTTAATGGTTACCTAAGACCCCATTACAAGAGAAGTGGTACCTCTGAAATATGTTAAAAACAAATTAAGCATTGAATAACAGGGTCACTACCGGGCTTAAATACCTAGAAAAGAAGAAAGTCTTGCTGCTCTTCAGGCCTATGTCAGAGCAGTGAGTCAATTTTCCTAAATACATGTTATTAACTGGTTGTACTTAGAAGATATGATGATACTATAGTACCAACAAGCACAGTGAACATTTAATTTAATTTAAATGAATTTATCATCATGATTTGACACTGAAGAAAAGTGTTAGAAATGATAGAGCAGCAACAGTCGGCATGGACATCGCACCAATCATGCAACTGCAGCCGCAGAGGCAGAGCCTATAAACTGCATCCTGCATAAATAATGAAAAAGTTTTCTATATTAATGATCGCAAATATTATAGAAACTATGTATTCATGATCTGGGTATTCTTTCCATATGTTACAGTTGATGACGACAACAGCTGCTCCCACTCCTGGAAGCACATAAAGCTTGTCTGTTTCTTTTTCAGGTATTCTGAATGAGTGAGCTCTGGAACAAGCGCACAGCGGCTCATCTTTAGGTTGAGAGCCTGTAACCAAACCATCATGAACTCCGGAACTGACACTCAGCAGCTCATCGTAGATCCCATAGCTTGTACCCAGTGCATCTTGAGCTTCAGAATCAGGGCCCAGTAGCTTGTCTCGGGCTTCATAGCTGTACCCAGCCTGTCGGTGAAAGCACATTCTACATACCAGCTTGAATGGTTTTCTTACCACTTCCTCCAGTGATTTTAGAAATTCCGATTGAATGGTTTCCATCCCTTTTGCCTTACATGATCTTAAGCCGTTCAAAGCTCTTTTATATTCTGGATCTAATACTGGATTCCCTACCGCTTCCCTGTTGATTTCTTCATCTTCCTCTACCTGTCCTCTCCCTCACATGTTGTTGTTGTTGTGGTCTTCAGTCCTGAGATTGGTTTGATGCAGCTCTCCATGCTACTCTATCCTGTGCAAGCCTCTTCATCTCCCAGTACCTACTGCAACCTACATCCTTCTGAATCTGCTTAGTGTATTCATCTCTTGGTCTCCCTCTATGATTTTTACCCTCCACGCTGCCCTCCAATACTAAATTGGTGATCCCCTGATGCCTCAGAACATGTCCTACCAACCGATCCCTTCTTCTGGTCAAGTTGTGCCACAAACTTCTCTTCTCCCCAATCCTATTCAATACTTCCTCATTAGTTATGTGGTCTACCCATCTAATCTTCAGCATTCTTCTGTAACACCACATTTCGAAAGCTTCTATTCTCTTCTTGTCCAAACTTTTTATCGTCCATGTTTCACTTCCATACATGGATGCACTCCATACAAATACTTTCAGAAATGACTTCCTGACACTTAAATCTATACTCGATGTTAGCAAATTTCTCTTCTTCAGAAACGCTTTCCTTGCCATTGCCAGTCTACATTTTATATCCTCTCTACTTCGACCATCATCAGTTATTTTGCTCCCCAAATAGCAAAACTCCTTTACTACTTTAAGTGTCTCATTTCCTAATCTAATTCCCTCAGCATCACCCGACTTAATTCGACTACATTCCATTATCCTCGTTTTGCTTTTGTTGATGTTCATCTTATATCCTCCTTTCAAGACACTGTCCATTCCATTCAACTGCTCTTCCAAGTCCTTTGCTGTCTCTGACAGAATTACAATGTCATCGGCGAACCTCAAAGTTTTTAATTCTTTTCCATGGATTTTAATACCTACTCCGAATTTTTCTTTTGTTTCCTTTACTGCTTGCTCAATATACAGATTGAATAACGTCGGGGAGAGACTACAACCCTGTCTTACTCCCTTCCCAACCACAGCTTCCCTTTCATGTCCCTCGACTCTTATAACTGCCATCTGGTTTCTGTACAAATTATAAATAGCCTGCCGCTCCCTGTATTTTGCCCCTGCCACCTTTAGAGTTTGAAAGAGAGTATTCCAGTCAACATTGTCAAAAGCTTTCTCTAAGTCTACAAATGCTAGAAATGTAGGTTTGCCTTTCCTTAACCTTTCTTCTAAGATAAGTCGTAAGGTCAGTATTGCCTCACGTGTTCCAGTGTTTCTACGGAATCCAAACTGATCTTCCCCGAGGTCGGTTTCTACTAGTTTTTCCATTCGTCTGTAAAGAATTCGTGTTAGTATTTTGCAGCTGTGGCTTATTAAACTGATTGTTCGGTAATTTTCACATCTGTCAACACCTGCTTTCTTTGGGATTGGAATTATTATATTCTTCTTGAAGTCTGAGGGTATTTCGCCTGTTTCATACATCTTGCTCACCAGATGGTAGAGTTTTGTCAGGACTGGCTCTCCCAAGGCCGTCAGTAGCTCCAATGGAATGTTGTCTGCTCCCGGGGCCTTGTTTCGACTCAGGTCTTTCAGTGCTCTGTCAAACTCTTCACACAGTATTATATCTCCCATTTCATCTTCATCTACATCCTCTTCCATTTCCATAATATTGTCCTCAAGTACATCGCCCTTGTATAGATCCTCTATATACTCCTTCCACCTTTCTGCTTTCCCTTCTTTGCTTAGAACTGGGTTTCCATCTGAGCTCTTGATATTCATACAAGTCGTTCTCTTATCTCCAAAGGTCTCTTTAATTTTCCTGTAGGCAGTATCTATCTTACCCCTAGTGAGATAAGTCTCTACATCCATACATTTGTCCGCTAGCCATCCCTGCTTAGCCATTTTGCACTTCATGTCGATCTCATTTTTGAGACGTTTGAATTCCTTTTTGCCTGCTTCATTTACTGGATTTTTATATTTTCTCCTTTCATCAATTAAATTCAATATTTCTTCTGTTACCCAAGGATTTCTACTAGTCCTCGTCTTTTTACCTACTTGATCTTATGCTGCCTTCACTACTTCATCCCTCAAAGCTACCCATTCTTCTTCTACTGTATTTCTTTCCCCCATTCCTGTCAATTGTTCCCTTATGCTCTCCCTGAAACTCTGTACAACCTCTGGTTCTTTCAGTTTATCCACGTCCCATCTCCTTAAATTCCCACCTTTTTGCAGTTTCTTCAGTTTTAATTTACAGGTCATAACCAATAGATTGTGGTCAGAGTCCACATCTGCCCCTGGAAACGTCTTACAATTTAAAACCTGGTTCCTAAATCTCTGTCTTACCATTATATAATCTATCTGATACCTTTTAGTATCTCCAGGGTTCTTCCATGTATACAACCTTCTTTCATGGTTCTTAAACCCTCACATATCCGCTCCCTATTCTGCATTTAACAGTGGAATTTCCATTGCACCTCTAACGTTACCGCCCTTGATTTTAATTTCTCAGAAAGTTGTTATGCCTTTTCTATATGCTAAGACATTCCTCCCGACAATCATTTCCTTTTCGATTTCTTCACATTTTTCATACCGCCACTTCGCCTTCGCTTCCCTGCACTTCTTGTTTCATTGATAAATGACTGTTACCAATAGTTTTCTCACAGTTATGTGTATTTTTTTCTACAGTTTCTGTGATTGCTCTTTTTAGAGATGTTCATTCCTCTCCAACTGAAATGTCTACTGAGCTGTTTATCATCGCAGTATCCATAGCCTCAGAGAACTTCAAGCGTACCTCTTCATTCCGTATTACATTTGTAGCTCAATTGTTTGAGCGTTGCTTCTTCCTAACTAGTCTCTTAACTTCAGCCTACTCTCATCATGACTAAACTGTGATCTGAGTCTATATCTGCTCCTTGGTACGCTTTAAAATTCAATATCTAATTTCGAATCTCTGTCTGAGCATGGTGTAACTCAGCTGGAATCTTCCCGTGTCTCCAGGTCTTTTCCAAGTACACCTCCTCCTCTTGTGATTCTTGAACAGAGTATTCGCTGTTAGCATCTGAAATTTATTACTGAACTCAGTTAGTCTTCCTCCTCTCTCGTCCCTGCTATCAATCCCGTATTCTCCAGTAACCCTTTATTCTACACCATTCCCTCCAAATGTGTTCCAGTCCCCCATGATTATTAGATTTTCATCTCGCTTAATATACTGAATTTCCTGTTGCATGTCCTCTTATACTTCCTCTATCCCTTCATCTTCTGTTTGTGATGTTAGAATGTGTACCTTAACTATCATTGTCGGCGTTGGTTCGCTGTCGAATCCCATAAGAACTACCCTATCATTAAATTGTTCACAGTAAATCACTCTCTGTCTCACCTTCCCTTTCAGAACTCCTGTTGATGTTACCCTATACTCATCTGTCCCGCTATATCTACACTGAGCTTCTTTTCAGATATTCTAGCTTCTCTACCAAGTTCAAACTTCGGACGTCCCATGCGCTGACTCACAAAACGCTATCCTTTCGTTAGCTATTCAGTCTGTTTCTTGTGGTCACCTGCCCCTTGGTGGTCCCTCCAGAAGATCTGAATAACGGTCTTTCCAGAATCTTTTGCCAATGGAGAATCGTCATGAACTTTTTTCAGTTACAGGCCGCGTGTCCTGTGTATATATCTCATCTGTCTTTAATGCAGTGGTTTCCATTGCCTTCTGCATCCTCATGCCGTTGAACATTGCTGATTCTTCCACCTTTTAAGGACATTTTCCCACGCTAAGGACAAGAAAGTGGCCGAACCTCTGCCCACTCCTCTGCCCTGTTTGACAAGGCTGCTGGCAGAACGAGGGAGACGTCTTATGCCAGAAGTCATCATCTGGGTTGTTGATGATTTTTATTCAAAATCTAAGCAGTGGTGAGATATAATATCTAATAAAGAATCTATTAATAATATGGGACTACCGACAATACCCAGAAGAATTTTAATCACTAATACTTACTTTGCTTGATCTCTTCTGGCTTGTGAGTAAATTTTTGAGAAAGATGCACAGCACTAAAGTAAAATATTACATGCATGATATTTATAGGTATTATAAACGTCATGGGATTGAATTCCCCGTCAAACTCCAGCACGCTGCAAAATTTGAGAGGCAGAATCCCAGAACACCAATTCATGTATATGGTCTAGACAAGAATAAAGACAAGTGCGATAAGCGCGATATGCAGAAGAAGATCAAGCATTAGGTTGATAGAGTCCTCCACAATTCCCCATTCGCAAGTCAACGCAAAAAACACGCCTATTTGTTGCTCATTTCTGACCGCACAGAACGACATTACTGCTGGATAAAGTAACTGCCCTATTTGCGCCCAACTACCTCAAAATGATAATTTCTTCTACATGCCTGAGAACCGTTTATAAAAACGATCATTTGACAGAGCACTAGAGAGGCCGCTCCATGCGAAATTTGTTACAGTTGAAGTATTTTTCGCAGAAGGAACGAGTACCTTTTGTGATGTATATAGACGTCAGTGTTTTCTCATTCCAGTTGCAGGCTGTGAGAGAGACTTTACTCCCTCATTTCAGCCCCCATAGAATGACACATGCCATTTTCTACAGCTTAACATGTTCTATTTTGTATGACTCAAACTATAATTATCTTAAATCGCGTGTTTGGAAAAATCCTGAAATATGATTGCCCTCTTAGGTTCAAGAGTTTGCAGAGGAAATCGATTTGATCTATCATTCCTCTCACTATAGCCGAGGAGGTTCAATCGAAGGATGATAAATCTTTAAAGGGAGTAGGACCTTTGGGCCCATGAAAAATAGGTGTTTTTCAACCAAAATAAAGTATAATCTAATGATACAGTTTTATCCCGTAGACTTCTGTCTTCAAGAAATCATTTTTGTAGCCACATCAGACGCTCCCTGTAACTGCTGCATCATGTGGAAGGACCCCTTGCATCCGGAATGTTGGTAACCAGTTGGAATTACAAAATAATTTAAAAGAAATAATTTTACATAACTCATTTTCAATATATTTTCTATCAGCAGACATATGATTACTGAAAACGATTTAGTTCTAAAACCATGGTGATGCCTTGGTGATGAGACAAAAGTGTGCACCGAAAATAGACAACTGAAGACATCAATATATGCTAATGAAGAATTCAATTTATAATGCCGGCATCAAATTCTAATCAAAACTGTATCTACTGTTCTTCAGATATGTTTCCTGCAAACTTGAAAAATACTGTTTCAAGAAAAACGCATTTAAAGTTTTGGTTTACATTTTTTGTGGTTAAGTTAAACATAGCTCTCGTCAGCGATCCCTGGACCATACACCAATCCTTCCAGATCCAAAAGGAGGATCTCTTCCATCTTCTTTGTGGACATGATGGCCCTTATGTCCTCTTTAGCAGCTTGTCATCTACTCCTCTGCTCAATGAATACTCTTTTTCATTCCTTTTTTCAGAAGTTAGAACAGGCTGGCCCGACATCAAGTTCGAGCATTTTCATGATTTCCCTAATTTTGCGTTGAAATTACATGCAGCCTCAATCTCGATTACTTTTTTCCTGCTGTGAATGGTTTTCAGACTCATTTTATTAGAGATCGCCTAGTAACTCGATTACGGAGTTTCTGGCGAACTTGAGATCAACTCTACAATAAAGTTGACATTCCACCGAACATTTTAAGCCAAAAATCAATTTTTTGAAGTTTTCAAAGAGGACTACATCCTTAAATGTCATATTTGTCAGCCAACATTAGCAAATATCAGATAGAAACTGCATGTGGATCATTGTCATTTGTGTGATAGATTTCGTGGCACAGCATCAGTATACAATGAATGCAAACTGAATTAAAAGCGCCGGCCGGTGTGGGCGAGCGGTTCTAGCCGCTACAGTCTGGAACCGCGCCACCGCTACGGTCGCATGTTCCAATCCTGCCTCGGGCATGGATGTGTGTGATGTCCTTAGGTTAGTTAGGTTTAAGTAGTTCTAAGTTCTTGGGGACTGATGACCTCATAAGTTAAGTCCTATAGTGCTCAGAGCCATTTGAACCTTTTTTTTTTTATTACAAGCTTCCACATCGCATATCTAGCTTTTACACATTTGAGCACGTATAATTCTCACATTATTATTGACCACCTGGCTGGTTTTGGTCCGGACAATGACCATGTTAGTATGTCATCCGAGAACATGGAGAAATTTATTTCATTTTTAAAGAGGCTTACCGAGTGCGATGGACTTGCACGCTATTCACGCAGCGCAGTGCGCTGCTGAGTGGCAGGACTGAGCCAGACAACAAAGAAAAACACAAATGTTACGTTATTCAATGGAACATTAACCTAAATTCTTTTGTCCTCAATTTTTGTTCCAGAACCTGTAGCAAGAAAAATTTCTCAAATTACCAAAACCTGCATTTTAGTTATAAAACTTTATAAATGCTAGAAAATTCCGTTTTTTTTTTTTTTTTTTTTTTTTTTAGATTTCTAAATTCCTTCAATTGACTTTTGACATAATATCTAAACAATGCCAGTAAATTTCTCCACAAACTGGTAGTAAATATACAACAAATGCATTATGCCCGTTAGCGACATAAGTTAAGAATAAAGCGAAGTTCAAGCCCCACTACAGGTGGTAGTCCAACGGTCTGGATGGGCAGTGCAGACTCGCAACCCTCCGCCGTACTGGTAGACCCGTACAAGGTCAACTACAACAGACTGAAAACTAATCTTGAAAAAAAAAAAAACAGTGCATTAATTTTATAACAAAAGAAAAACACATTCTGGTGCATAACAACTTGAATACCCAACGTAAATTGGTGTAAAAACATCGATCGAGTGACTACATATGGTGGTAAGCAACGTATCTACATCTACATTTATACTCCGCAAGCCACCCAACGGTGTGTGGCGGAGTATATGGAACTCAGAATTACAATGAGATATACAATCCTTAATGACTGGGTAACATCAGAGTTACAGTAGAAGGGGCGAAACAAGGTTCTGATACCTCAAAATTATTTTGACAAATTATTGCCCATAGTAATTGCACTGAAAAGAATTACTGTAATTAAAATTAACTTCGCTATTTTGACTAGCATACCAGACAAACTTTCGATGTCCAGAAATGTTTTACAAATGCTTGTCTGTAATAATTGCAATGAGAAGGGCAGCCGTTATTAAAATAATATTCATTATTTTGGTATTTCAAATAATCTTCATTATTTTGCTATTTCAAATACCAAACGAGACAAAACTGCTTTACAAACACTTGCCTATAATAATTGCAGTGAAAAGGACATTTTTACTAACGTAAACTTCACCATTGAAATAAGCTTACTTGTTTCAGAATAAACCTTCACAGAAGACAAGTACAGCAATACGGTTGGGGAGAAACTGACCAGAGTGCAACGGTGTTAACGCAGCAAGTACACAGTTTACAGTAACAAGTTCACCAAATTATTTGATGAATGAAGGGCGAAGAGTCACGCAACGTCTCCACAAGCTCGTCTCAGGCAAATTTCCAGAGTGTACCACCGCCCCGCAATTGGCCAAAACACCCTACTCGTACAGATCAGGTCTCCAACCACTGAGGTAGTGTCGGTGTGAAATGGTGGGAGACCATCCTCACGCCTCTAGGTGCTCTTTCCACCTTCGCTAACAGTCTCCAGCTGCTTACAACCGTGGCAGTCAGTGTGGCTATACGGAGAACCAACGTACACTATGTGATTCTAAAGTATACGGCCACCTGGCTGAAAATGACTTACAAGTTCGTGGCGTCCTCCATCGGCAATGCTGGACCTCAATATGATGTTGGCCCCCTCTTAGCCTTGATGACAGCTTCCATTCTAGCAGGCATACGTTCAATCAGGTGCTGGAAGTTTTCTTGGGGAATGACAGCCCATTCTCCACGGAGCGCTTCACTGAGGAGAGGTTGATGTCGGTAGGTGAGGCCTGGCACGAATTCAGCGTTCCAAAACATCCCAGAGGTATTCTATAGAATTCAGGTCAGGACTCTGTGCAGGCCATTCCGTTACACGATTGTTACTGAGGTGTAAACACTCCGCCACAGGTCGTGCATTATGAACAGGTCCTCGATCGTGTTGAAAGATGCAGTCGCCATCCCCCAATTACTCTTCAACGGTGGAGAGCAAGAAGGTGCTTAAAACATCAATGTAGGCCTGTGCTGTGATAGTGCCACGCAAATCAACAAGGGGTGCAAGCACCCACCCACCACACACGCTGGTAGATGACGTTCACTGGGAATTCGCCAAACCCACACACTGCCATCGGATTGCCACATTGTGTACCGTGATTCGTCACTACACACAACGTTTTTCCACTGTTCAATCGTCCAATGTTTACGCTCCTGACACCAAGCGAGGCTTCGTTTGGCATTTACCACCATGATGTGTGCCTTATGAGCAGCCGCTCGACCATGAAATCCAGGTTATCTCACCTCCCTCCCGACATAGTGCTTGCAGTGGATCCTGATGCAGTGTGGAATTTTTGTGTGATGGTCTGGTTAGATGTCTGCCTATTACACATTACGACCCTCTTCAACTGAGGGCGGTCTCTGTCAGTCAACAGAAGTGGTCAGCCTGTACGCTTTAGTCCCTTCACGTTTCCGCTTCACTATAACATCGGAAACAGTGGACTTAGGGACGTTTAGGAGTGTGGAAATCTCGCCTACAGACGTATGTCACAAGTGACACCCAATCACCTGACTACGTTCGAAGTTCGTGAGTTTCGCGGAGCGCCTCAATTTGCTATCTCACGAGGTCTAATGACTACTGAGGTCGCTGATATGGAGTACCTGGCAGTAGGTGGCAGCACAATACACCTAATATGAAAAATGTATGTTTTTTGGGGTGTCTGGATACTTTTTATCACATGGTGTAGGTTTCACACAGCCATCAAATCGAGCAATCGATCGGAGCCGGCACAGCTCAACCTCCTCCATCTAAATTGCAAAGCCTGTAAGTAGGCTGTTTAGGTTTTTTATGTTGGTAACGCCACGTAGCGCTCTGTATGAAAATCGCTGACTGTGCTGTGTGCAAACTGTGGCTGGCTGGCATTGTTGGAATATTCGCTATTGTAGTGTTGGGCAGTTGGATGAGAACAGCTCGTAGCGTTGTGTAGTTGGAGGTGAGCCGCCAGCAGTGGTGGATGTGGGGAGAGAGAAGGCAGAGTTTTGAGATGTTAATATAAGCGGACGATCTGGACGTGTGTCCTTCAGAAAAAGGAAATTTGTCAAACTGGATGTCACAAATTATATACATAGATAGTATGACTTTTGAACACTGTTAAGGTAAATACATCGTTTGTTCTCTATCAAAATCTTTCATTTGCTAACTATATGCCTATCAGTAGTTAGTGCCTTCAGTAGTTAGAATCTTTTATTTAGCTGGCAGTATTGGCGTTCCCTGTATTGCAGTAGTTCGAGTAACGAAGATTTTTGTGAGGTAAGTGATTCATGAAAGGCGTAGGTTACTGTTAGTCAGGGCCATTCTTTTCTAGGGATTATTGAGAGTCAGATTGCTTTGCGCTAAAAATATTGTCAGTTTAGTGTTGATCAGAATAAGTAAAGAGAGAAACGTCTGAGTATGTTCAGTTTTGCTTAGCTGTTTGAAAATCAAAGAACGGAAGAGGTTTACCAGCACAGTGATTCTAAATTTTTATAAGAGGACGTTTCAACCCGTTCTCCACAACCTCTGGTTTAACTGAACACCCTAACTTCTGTTTTTAATCTGCGAAACGTGCACCCTGGAGACTTTGTCTATGAAGAGGTTGCATATTCAGATGCTGGTTGGTTTCAGCAGTTGAATGACCTCGTCTGGACCCACAAAGAGAGGGACCAACTTGAAGATATGGCTGCGTCACCCTGACCATGGCCATGAAAATTTGAAATAAAAACGCAGTCACCTAGTCTCACCCTGCATGCACGGCGATAATTATTACAGCTCGGTGTCCTTTCTAGCTCTCTTCCACTTTCTGTGGATGACCTCAAGGATGACTTCGTCTGACATAAGCTTGTACACCGACCATAAATTAACCAGCAGAGAATGTAGAGGGTAACTCAACATCAAGAAAGCGGGTGTAGCCCTAAGAACCTTGTGATAAGCCGAAGCTATGTTCAACCACGGAATAGACACATCCCACTTGTGCTGAGAATCGGTGTGCAACATGATGAGCATAGATGTCAAATTCCGATTCACCCGCTCAAACGAGGATTGAGGGTGGTATGATATGGTGGTGAAATGTGCGATCGCATACTTGAAACAAACACTTAAATTGCCTGGACAAAAAGGCTGCAGCGTTCTTGTTAACCAATAAGCTGGGAGGGCAGAAAATGGAGAATATCTTAGATAAATGGCGAATAGTTAAGGCCGTAGTCACTCCACTGCTCGGGACCAGCCATACAAACTTAGTAAAGGTGTCCACCACCACAAAAACATAGCGGTTCTCAACCCTTGCGCATGGGAGTGGTCTGACATTATCAATGCACATTTTTTCCATAGGATTACTTTCTCGCGTGGACTGAAGTAAACCTTGTGTAGAATTGGGGTTGGGCTTTGCGATACTGCAATCTTTGCACTCCTCCACTAATTTAGGCACATCTTTACACGTTTTGGACTACGTAATGTGCCATTTAATTTTCATGACGTTTAGTCACGCCCAAATGCCCACCAATAACGGAGTTCTTAAAATACTTAAAAATGGCCGGGACTAGTTCCTCGGGTAAACAGCTCTTAAAGGATTTGTCGCTCTTATCTTATGACATACAATACCATTTCTCAATTGATAACCCGGCACGCCGTGCGGGGTAGCCACGCGGTCTGAGGCGCCTTGTCACTGTCCGTGCGGCTCCCCCTGTCGGAGGTTCGAGTCCTCCCTCGGGCGTGGGTGTGTGTGTTGTCCCTAGCGTAAGTTAGTTTAAGTTAGATTAAGTAGTGCGTAAGCGTAGGGACCGATGACCTCAACAGTTTGGTCCCATAGGACCTTACCACTATTTTCAAATTTTTAACCCGGCACCTGCTTCCCAGGAAGAAACTTTTATTTGATCCTCTGAATCAGTAGATCCCGGATCTGTTCGTTCTTCAAGTTCGGAAAGGGCTCAGATACCTCAGTCAACACGACTGAAACCCACTTAGAGTACAATAAATCCTGACCACTTTAGTTCCATTTTGTGTTCCTGCAAAATACTGCTAAGAGCGTCTGCTACGTGGTCATGCGCACCCTGGATCTGGGTGACAGAGAAGCGAAAGGCAGAAGTGTGCATAGCCCACCTCGTGATGCGACCTGTCTTCCTAAATCTGGCGGGCACCAAACTCAAAGTCTAATTGCTAACTTCGAGGGCAAAATGCGTGTGTTCCAAGTAAAACTTTAATTTCTCGAAGCAAAACATGACCTCGAGGGTCTCCCGGTCATACACGATGTATTTCAGTTCCACTGGTGACATGGTTCTGGATGCATATGCCAGAGGACGACGCTCACCATAGTGCCGGCTGCGGTGGCCGTGCGGTTTTAGGCACTTCAGTCCGGAACCGCGTGACTACTACGGCCGTAGGTTCGAATCCTGCCTCGGGCATGGATGCGTGTGATGTCCTTAGGTTAGTTAGGTTTAAGTAGTTCTGAGTTCTAGGGGACTGATGACCTCAGATCTTGACGCTCGCCATAGTGTTCTTGTAAAAGGACAGCAGTGACTCCAGAATTAGACACCTCCGTTCGCACAATAAAGGGTTGTTCAAAATCCGGAATTTTCAAAACAGGTGGATTACTCAGAGCTACTTTAATTGCGACTAAGGCTACCTTTTGCGTTTCCCACCACTGGAAACTCAGCCCTTTCAACCTCAAGTTATTCACTGGAGCTGCCACTTTGGCGAAATTCGGACTAATTTACTAAAAAACCATTAAAGTAGGCTACTCCCTTCTTGTTTTTATAGGGAGGAAATTTCTGAAAACCCTGAGTCATTTCCTGATCTATTTTCACATCATCGGCTGAGGCCAAATGTACTAAACAGGAAATCTCCCTTCCAGTCAGATTTACCGTAGTTCATTTAAGCTGAAACCCACTTCCCACAAGCGAACAAGGATCTGCTCAATATGCTGAAGGTGTTCAGAGAAAGTGGCACTCATATATGACCACAACGACCAAGTAATTGTAGACATCTGAATTTCAAGTCACCCAAAACAGAATCCAAAACACGTTACAGTACTGCCACTCCAGTGGATAAGCCGAAAGGTACATGGTTGAATTTGTATAGTCTGCAAAATGCTGTGACATTTTTAGAGTACTCCGTGAGAGGGATCTAGTGGTAGAATAAAATTGCGAGCCTACGCAAACCAGGTAAAACAGTTATGCAAGTCTGGTAGTGGTACAGAGTCTAAGATGACTTTCTGGTTAATAATCCTACAATCCACCACCGGCTGATAACCACCTACTTGCCCCTTCCGTACCAGAAACATGGCGACGCATATCAAGAGATAGAAGCTCGTATCACGCGAAGCATCTTATCGATCAGCTGTCGCAAATTTTTGTTTTTGTGTGGCGACAACCGATATGGAGGTCGGCAAGCGGAATATCATTCATCGACCTGATCTTATACTGAATCTTGTTCATGACTGAGTGTATTACACAACACAGCAGGAAACTTTCTGAGTACTTCTAATAGGACCTCAGCTTCACACTCCTCCAAATGATTCGCCTGAAACTATCATCTACCGCGACGCTATTGGCCCCTTGTATAGGCTGACAAGCACACAGCTTAAAATCCCCACCAGGACAGAATTTGAATGAAAACCTCTCATCAGCATAATTAAAAATTAATCATATTCGCTGCATGAAATTACACCCCAACAAAAAATTAACTGGCAATCCTTTGACGACTATTAATTCCACCAGCCACGAAAATCCCTGTATAGCAACGCTTCCCCGAAAACAACTCTCTTGGTGCAACACTTGCCTGTTAGCTGTTCGACATCTCTGTAAGGTATCCTACAAGAGGGCGAACATCCAGATGCCAGGCCTTTGCATGTACCAACCATGATCGATGAGACGAATACTACTGCCGTAGTCTATTAAAGCACAGACAGATTCATGACTGACACATGTGCAAGTAAGAGGTACGTACTGACTAGCTACCGCCCTAATACGGTTATACCGCTTGGGTGGGGAAGGACCACCAGAACGCCCAAGCCTCAGGCGTTTGGACTCGCACTACGCTGTACGGGAGACAGGCACACAAAACGACTGGTATCGCCACATCGAAAACAATCTTTAGCCCTTGATGGAATGGGCTGCCTGTCTCTTTCACTCTGAACGTTTCCAGTATGTTCCCCTTTTACTAGTTTTTTTTCTTTTGAATTGCGCCTGGCTTTGGCTTCTGCAAATCAGTCGTGACCTGTCTTCAAGTGTAACGCCGTCCAAAATATTCTCAACTGCTACCTCCTGAGTTACCGGCAATTCCAACGCAGCGATCGCAATGTGTATCTTCTCAATATATTGTTGGAGAGTTTCGCCATTGGCCTGGACACGAAGAAAATATTTATTCAACAATTCGCCCCTAATTGGCGGCAATATTGTGTCTCGTAGAACCTTTCTCCTAACATTTCCTGGACCTCCCGTACCTCAGCCACCCTTATTCAACAGACCTCTGGTCAGCAGATACGTCAACTGAAGGATCAGCTGATGTGGAACGCTAAGTGTATCCGCTCGTTTCTCCAAACGTACCACGAACCATAAAATTTCTACCATCTGTTTTAATTCATCTATGGACAGCACTGACATGTTCTGAAACAGGTAGGGAATGGGATTCGTCAGCCTTGCAAAAGATTCAAACGCAAAGCGAGAAGGTGCTTCACTCACAACACTGCGACCTGTAAAGACAGTCATCCCTACGGTAGCACTGCATTGAATAATCTCTTTACCGATGTATGGCTGTTCATAGAGGGATATTTTGTACTTAGTGATTAAATATTTTCCTCTTTTCTTACTCGATAATGATAAGTAAGAGTTCTTTACAAAAAAGTCTTCAACATGTCAACAAAGTGGAAAATAAATCTCTGGTTCACTTCAGTGACATGAAATGGGCGATGTTTACACCGGTCTGCTGAACAATACGTAACACAACCTCCTTCCTGCTATTGCAGAGGCAGCTCCCGGAGCGGCCTCTGTTTTCATGCAAACTCGGGGTACAGGCAGCTCCAACTGCTGGATTTTTCTGAAACTAGTGGGTGAACTGCCTCTTTCTTGCACCAAACGAAGGGGCTTTTTTTTGTATGTGATAGATTTTTCAGCTCAATAGAGCCAAAAAGTGGAGCTGCCTCCTTCTTGCGCTAAACCCCTCAACTATTACTGCGATTTTAGCTGCAAACTGAATATCAGCATTATTTAATCAGCCATTGATTCACGCAAATTTCCAGTTCCACAGCTATATCAATGACTTTCAATAACAGTTAATAATCGATTATCGCTTTAATTTTCGTTATGCACACCCATACTCATTCGCTATGGTAAGATTTGGTGAATCTGTCATATACAGCATACTGTTTCTGAATACAAAAGCCGGCCGCGGTGGTCTAGCGGTTCAGGCGCTCAGTCCGGAACCGCGCGACTGCTACGGTCGCAGGTTCGAATCCTGCCTCGGGCATGGATGTGTGTGATGTCTTTAGGTTAGTTAGGTTTAAGTAGTTCTTAAGTTCTAGGAGACTGATGACCACAGATGTTAAGTCCCATAGTGCTCAGAGCCATTTTTGAATACAAAACATGTAAAATCGACATATAAAAAGGAAGTCGGATACTAAATACATTTCATCGCTTGCTGCTTGCTGGGCCCATTGGATTCGCTAGTAAAGGGAAGGTCTCAGACGCGGACAACTAATTCCACTCATATTTTGCACGTCGCGTAAGTACATTCTAAAGTGAAACACTTTAAGATATCTTGGCTCAATACCCACCCATTTTTGAGGACGAAACTTTTGAGATTCCGGGTGATCAAAAAGTCTGTATAAATTTGAAAACTTAATAAACCACGGAATAGCGTAGACAGAGAGGTAAAAATTGACACACATGCTTGGAATGACATGGGATTTTATTAGAATAAAAAAAAACAGATGGCGCTGGACCGCAAAACGTCAGTGACTGCGCATGACAATCGTATATAAAAGGGGCTGTAATGAGAGAGAGAATCAGATGCGCCAGCAGTCGCAGCATGTTGACGTTACCTGAAAAAGGAGCTTTTAGTGAAGCTGTATTATCACAATGGGGAATGTGCTAGTTCAGCGTTACGATCCTATCGCGATAGGAAGGGGATTCGAACGGGTAAAGGTCCGTTGATACATGCAGCTGTGGCGAGAATGATTTCGAAGTTCGAAGCCACGGTTTGTTTATATGATAGACCCCGTAGTGGCCGACCGAGCACAAGGCGCAATGCTGCTGAGACAGTTCAGGAAGAAATGGAGACTGTAGCGGGTTCGTCTATGGACGGGGAAGTCAGCGCTCGTGCAGTCGCACGTCGCACCGGCGTTCCATACACTACTGTTTGGTTGGCACTGAGGCGTACTCTCCGATGCTATCCGCACAAAATCCATCGGCATCATGAACTGTTGCCTGGCGATTTAGTGAAGCGGAGGGCATTTGCGATGTGGGCGTTTCCAAAGATGGCGGAAGATGACGTTTGGTTGAGTAACGTGTTGCTGACCGACGAAGCCATTTCAAGCTCCGAGGGTCTGTCAACGCCCACAACTGCAGAATTTAGGCTACCAAAAATCCTAGAACTGTCGTGGAAACTCGATTGCACGACGAGAGTCATGGTATGGGTTGGATTTACCACATCTGCCGTTTCGAGCCTTTTTTCTTCGAGGAAATGCGAGATTCTGGTTTTGTAACTGCTACCGTGACGGGTGAGAGGTACGCCGATATGTTACAGAATCGCATCATCCCCAGCCTGGCTGATAAACACCTGCTGGAACGTACGATGTTTATGCAGGATGGTGCTCCACCCCATATTGCTGGAGGCGTGAAAGATCTCTTGCGCGCGTCGTTTGGTGATGATCGTGTGCTCAGCCGCCACTTTCGTCATGCTTGGCCTCCCAGGTCCCCAGACCGTAGTCCGTGCGATTATTGGCTTTTGGGTTACCTGAAGTCGCAAGTGTATCGTGATCGACCGACATCTCTAGGGATGCTGAAAGACAACATCCGACGACAATGCCTCACCATAACTCCGGACATGCTTTACAGTGCTGTTCACGACATTATTCCTCGACTATAGCTATATCTTTGAGGAATGATGGTGGACATATTGAGCATTTCCTGTAAAGAACATCATCTTTGGCTGGCTCTGAGCACTATGCGAGTAACTTCTGAGATCATCAGTCGCCTAGAACTTAGAACTAATTAAACCGAACTAACCTAAGGACATCACACACATCCTTGCCCGAGGCAGGATTCGAACCTGCGACCGTAGCGGTCGCTCGGTTCCAGACTGTAGCGCCTAGAACCGCACGGCCACTCCGGCCGGCGAACATCATCTTTGCTTTGTCTTACTTTGTTATGCTAATTATTGCTATTCTGATCAGATGAAGCGCCATCTGTCGGACATTTTTTGAACTTTTGTATTTGTTTGGTTCTAACGAAACTCCATGTCATTCCAAGCATGTGTGTCAATTTGTACCTCTCTATCGACATTATTCCGTGATTTATTCAGTTTTCAAATTTATACTGACTTTTTGATCACCCGGTACATACCCAGCCGTTTTCTTATAAAATCACTCCTACAGCTCATTATGCACTATATTCTCAAGAGTGACGGGATCGATAGATAGTTGAAAACTGAACAGTTTTCATTGTCATATATGGGCTCCTAAAAAGCATTTTTTCCTGGAAATTGAGGAAAGAAACACGACTGCCGCTTATTTACATGTAACTAAACGTTTGCAACGAAAGTGCCTTTGGCTTAGCGACTTAGGCACCTGGCTGGGGAAAAGAACTTGTGTCGACTGCCACATGCATTCTGTATTTGCTTCCATTCGTATATTTTTCCATATCGAAAATGGTAGATATAGGAAGTAACTCAGTAAGGAATATTACCAAGGAAGGCAAGCAAATTTCTGAAACGATATGGATTAGTAATGAATTAAAATTCCAGTGCGCTTCTGAAAATCCAGTGGGAACTGCACAAACTCGAGGACGTAATTGCGATTTACACCATAATCCATGATCAAATTTCAGCATCGATTTTTCAGGCGATGTTGTTGTATGCGTGGAAAGCGTCAAAATTTATTCCCGAAAAAGAGATATTTTTAAATATTAACCAAACGAACGATATGCTCTGGCGAAGATTGCGGTCATTAGATGTTCTTTGCGCTGTGAGTATAACTGCTTCGAATATTTATATGAGAAGTACCATCCATGCAGTTGTTCGAAGGAAAGAGAGAACATGTAAAAGGGAGACGGGATGAGGATTTATAAGGTGCCCAGGATTAACATTTTAATTTTTTTCTAATACGAGCTGCTTGAGAAATTTATTTGCCCGCCTTGTTATTAATGTTGATTGAATTATACCTTTTTAAACCTCTTATTAGTACCAGTTTCGATACGGAAAAAGTACAAATGAAAAAAAGAAAAAGGAAAACAACTACAGAATGCACTGAGGAATCGAACACAGGTCCTCCGATCCGCAGGTAGATGTCTTGGTCGCTGAACCAGCGGTGCTTTCGTAGAACAGCTTTTAACTTATTCGTACATATGTGGTAGTCGTAACAGTTTCTTTCTCCGATTTATATGAAAATATGTGTTGTCGGACTCTATATACCACGATGAAAAACGCATAATTTTCAATTAACGATCGACCACGTCAGTCTTGACTAGACTGAGCGTCATGAAATTTGGGGTGCTTTTATTAAAAAAGGGCTGGGTATTGAACCAAAATTTGTCTTAAGAGTTTCATTTTAGGTTGTACGTAAGTGACTTGAGAAAAATCAGTCAGATCGGATGGCCGTGTCTCAGGCCTTCGCCTTTAAGTTGTGACGAAGCTCTACAGTTCCCGGTTCTAGGCGCTTCAGTCTGGAACCGCGCGACCGCTACGGTCGCAGGTTCGAATCCTGCCTCGGGCATGGATGTGTGTGATGTCCTTAGGTTATTTAGGTTTAAGTAGTTCTAAGTTCTAGGGCACTGATGACCTAAGACGTTAAGTCCCATACTGCTCAGAGCCATTTTTTTTCCTACAGTGCTCACGTTCCCTTAGCTGTGTGAAAGGGCCAGCGGCCTGTTACCCCGCACTCGGCGCGGGCTCGCTGGCGTGATGGCGAGTGAGGAAACTATTGGCCGCGTGCTTCAGCGTTCCGTGCCAAGCGAGTTATGGGGGGCGAAAGCCGATCACGCTATTTCGCCAAGTAGATGCAGTGCGCTAGTCCTTATGTCATTTCTACACCGACAGAAAAAGAAATGCAGCACCAAGAAGGAGTTGTTCGATATAAACGAAATTTGGCAGGCATGTTTCTACATCTGAAAGATGATGTCTATTTTAATTTCACGCCAGTCGCGTAAGAATGGCGCTAATAGCAACACTACGAGGATACAATTACGTTTGTTTTAAATACGCGCTGTAACGGTCGTGAGCGTTATTTACCCTTTGGATTGGACATGGTGAGTTGGTGTTAGTCAAGATTCCTTTTAAGGCGACAAAGACGCCATTATCCTCACCTCAGTGAGTTTGAACCATGTCGAGTAAAAGAGCTACGAGAAGATGGATGTTCCTTCTGCGGTACTGCAGAAAGACTTGGCAGGAATGTAGCCAGGTGTACATGATTGCTGGCAGCGATTATCACGAGAAGGTACGGTCGCTAGAAGACCGGGCTCCGGATGCCCACGTTGCACTGCCGAGAGGGAGGATTATCGTGTTCGATGAATGGCTCTCATGCTTCCTATTGCATCTGCAGCAGCAGTCTAAGCAGCAGTTGACACCACAGTGACACAACTAACTGTTACAAATCGGCTACTTCAAGGACAGCGCCGAGCCAGACGCCCTATAGCGTGCATGCCACTCATCCGAAACCAAAGCCATTTCGTCTTCAGTGACGTCAAGCGAGAGGACCTGCAACCAACCTGTCTGCGTGCTAGGCACACTGGACCTGCACCTGGAGCTATGGTCTCTGGTGCGATTTCGTATGACAGCAGGAGCACTCTCGTGGTTAGCCCAAGCATCCTGACAGCAAATTTGTACCTCAGTCTGCCGGCCGCAGTGGCCGAGCGGTTCTAGGCGCTTTAGTCTGGAACCGCGCGACTGCTATGGTCGCAGGTTCGAATCCTGCCTCGGGCACGAATGTGTGTGATGTCCTTTAGATTAGTTAGGTTTAAGTAGTTCTAAGTTCTAGGGGACTGATGACCTCAGATGTTAAGTCCCATAGTGCTCAGAGCAATTTGAACCGTTTTGTACGTCAGTCTGGTGATTCGAACTTGTGCTGCCATTCATGTACAGCATTCCAGGGGCTGTTTTCCAACAGGAAAACGCTTGCCCACATATCGCTGTTGTAACCCGACATTCCCTACAGAGTGTAGACATGTTGACTTGACCTGCTCGATCACCAGATCTGTCTCCAGCCTAACAGGTATGGAACATCGTCCGACGACAACTCCAGTGTCGTCGTGCAACAGGCATGGAATTCCAGCCCACAAACTAACATCCTGGAAGTACATCCTTTACCTAACATTCAGCGGTACATCCAACCAGTACAGCCAACCACTCGTACAAAGAGTAGTTTCGAATGTCAGTACACATCTATTCAGCAACACCGACACAATAGCTTACGTCAGCACCACTAACAAAATGTTTCCTACCGAAATATATTTGTTTGGATGTGTTCTGCTTCCTGAATTAATTTGAACGAATAGTTTCGGAACACCTTTTGTATACTTTTAGACCACGATAACAGGTCAAAAGAAGTCGTACTATTTCACATGCATTGCAAACACACACTTTTTATGATGCACACATTTACTCTGCCTTCAATTCCGCCTTCACAAGTGACCTTTTTATTGTGATGACGAGATAGATAAATTTTCGGTTGGGCTATGAACCAAATGTCCCGTGAATTGAAAATCAACCTGGCATAGCATGTGTGGGGCATCATAAGTACCGCAGCACAGGCACACCTTTAGCCCATCTTAAAGTGGCACCTGATTCCATGCGGTGTGCATACCTGTCGTACTTCGTATAGCAAAATCCATGACCAACTTGCCCTGTATTTCACCAAACTGATAACCTCAGTGTCGGCCTTTTTAATACCATATGGGTTACGGTACGTCTAGACGTGTTGAATGCATTGGGATGCCACCTAATTACATTGTATGGGTTGCAGACCTTCACTCGGTAAATGAAGCTGTCTTTATGGATATCAAGCAACTTGGGGTCTTCAATATGAATCTTTGCAAGCAGTTGTGGTATTTTCGAACTTTCTCCATTGTCTTACCAACCATCGCGTTATTCATTAATTAAAATCTTTCTCAGATGCACACAGTGGAAAAGATATTTTACCATTGTATATATTCCTTAAATTAGTGAACTTGACTGACTATATCCAATTGAAACTTTTCCTGATATTTATATTATGTATAATGAAAACTGAAATGATCGTATGGCATTGCTGACTGTGAGGCCCCAGCTGGGGAAGTTTGGCCGCCGAGTGCGAGCCTTCTTGCAGTCGACGCCACATTGGGCGTTCGTATGTCGGTGATGAGGATGAAAGGATGATAAGGACAACACAATAGCCAGTCCACGAGCGGAGAAAATCTCCAACCCATTCACGAATTGAACCCGGGCCCACTGCATGGGAGGCAAGCACGTTACCAGTCAGTTAAGCAGGCGTCCTTGCAGATAGGATATCTATTTTTGTCCCCCAATGCTTTCATCAGCGTAGGAAAGCACAACGTTGTGGAACTCGGTGCACTGAACATAGCGACAAATTGTTGCTCTCATCATGCATTCTACTAAGATATGCAAAGTCTACGTCCAAGATACAATCTACACCTGAATCATCTTGCAGAGTTGAAAAATTCATTTCATCGATTTCACCAGGAGTCAGCAACAGACCCTGCAACAGATAGAAATAGTTTCATTGTGAACTCTACAGACTGTTAGTATCGAAGTACAGGATGTAACATGATTGTACGCTGTTGTTGAACAGTTCATCGATTCCTGGGTTACTTGCCTTGGAATGTCTATGAATACATGCCATGCGCAAAGAGCAACAACATGTGGGCATCGGTTTAATAGCTCGAATTTCATATGTGTGATTCTTAGCATTGCCTACCGTGATAACGCAGACACGTGTAGTAATGCGCAGGATACAGGTTGCATGCTCTCAACATACAATACAGAACAGTTTGAATACATCTACAACGAAGCGTATGCCTGTGTGCACGGGATGCCTAGAATATTCTGCTAAGCTAGAGATATTACATTCCTGCCAAATGCAAATCACTTGCATATATTCTGTAACCGTAAATGCGCCGCCTGTAAGTTAAGTGTAGAATGCAGATATATCGAATAGCGTGGTTCACAGAGTCTCTGCACTGAATCCAGATACCAGTAAGGTCCGTTTCTTCGCAACGATCTGGAACATAGCACCATCACGATGTGCAGGTCGTGAAAGATGCGTATTCTCCTGACATAGAGAATCAGAAAATTCGTGAAGCGCTGCCTGCATAAATCGATCGCGATAGCAGTGTGGAATCTTTGGCGGTTCGCCGCGCCAGGCGCTTTGAGTGGCACGTGCGTAGGCAGTTGAGACTGTTAGCAAAGGCGGAAAGAGCACCTGGGGGCGCGTCTAAGCTGTCAGCCGTGTATGTTAAACTATCTCTGCGGGTGGAGACCTGACCTGTATGAGGACGATGTTTTGGCCAATTGTGGGGCAATGATACACTGTGGAAATCTGCCTGAGCTGAGCTTGTGGCGACCATGAGTGCATCTTCCCTATGAATTCATGGAATATTTTGGCGAGTCTTTGCCTGTGAACTATGTGCTCGCTGCGTTAACGTCGTGGTACTCCGACCAGTTTCCTCTCAACCGTATTGCTGCATTTTTTGTCTGGCGGGGTTCATTCTGAAAGAAGTAAGCTTATCGCAGTGGTGAAGCTTAATTTAATAAAAACTGCCCTTTTCACTGTGATTATTATGGATAACGTATGGTAATTGAAATTTTGTATCGTCCGGTATTTTAAATAATGAAGATTATTTTAATTCGATCTGATCTTTTTATTGCACTTATCCCGGTTAACAGTGAAGTTTATTTTAATAAGAGCTGCCCTTTTCACTGCAATTACTAAAGGCAAGCATTTGTTTAACATTTCTGGGCATTGAAAGTTTGTCTGGTCTGCTAGTCGAAAGACCGAAGTTTATTTTAATAGGAGTTATTCTTTCCAGTGCAGTTATTAGGGGCAATCATTTGGTAAAATAATTTTGGGGTATCAAAGGTTTGTTTTGTTGCCTTTTACTGTAATCATGGAGTTACCCAGTTGTCAAGGATTGTATATCCCATTGTAATTCAGAGTTGTAAGTTCTAATAGGTTGCTTATCACCATATGTATTAATTGGGCAAATGCATCTCAAAAATGGTTCAAATGGATCTAAACACTATGGGACTTAACATCTGAGGTCATCAGTCCCCTAGACTTAGAACTACTTAAACCTAACTAACCTAAGGACATCACACAGCCGGCCGTTGTGGCCGAGCGATTCTAGGCGCTTCAGTCTGGAACCGCGCGACCACTACGGTGGCAGGTTCGAATCCTGCCTCGGGCATGGATGTGTGTGATGTCCTTAAGTTAGTTAGGTTTAAGTAGTTCTAAGTTTTAGGGAACTGATGACCTCAGATGTTAAGTCCCATAGTGCTCAGAGCCATTTGACTTCACACATATCCATGCCCGAGGCAGGACTCGAATCTGCGACCGTAGCAGGAGCGCGGTTCCAGACTGAAGCGCCTAGAACCACTCGGCCACGGTGGCCGGCGGCAAATGTGTCTATCTGTGTATGTTGGGGCTGCAAGTTGTTACGTACCAGAATGTGTTTTTCCTTTGTTGTAAAAACAGT
This sequence comes from Schistocerca serialis cubense, assembly GCF_023864345.2. Classification (NCBI taxonomy): domain Eukaryota; kingdom Metazoa; phylum Arthropoda; class Insecta; order Orthoptera; family Acrididae; genus Schistocerca; species Schistocerca serialis. The sequence goes on along the minus strand of NC_064642.1, from coordinate 625,202,922 downwards.
GCGTCGTTTTTGCTTTTCAAGATTAGTTTTTAGTATGTTGTAGTTGATCTTGTACGGGACCCGCCCGTCTACCAGTACGGCCAAGGGTTGCGAGTCTGCACCGCCCATCCAACCCGTTGGACTGTCACCGCCTGTGGCGGGGCTTGAACTGTATTCATATAACTTCGCTTAAAAATGGTTCAAATGGCTCTGAGCACTATGGGATTCAACTGCTGAGGTCATTAGTCCCCTAGAACTTAGAACTAGTTAAACCTAACTAACCTAAGGACATTACAAACATCCATGCCCGAGGCAGGATTCGAACCTGCGACCGTAGCGGTCTTGCGGTTCCAGACTGCAGCGCCTTTAACAGCACGGCCACTTCGGCCGGCACTTCGCTTATTCTTAACTTATGTCACCAATGGATGTAACGCATTTGTTGTGTATTTACTATCAGTTTGTGGTAAATTTTACTGGGATTGTTTGTATATTGTACCAAAAGTCAATTCAAGGAAGTTTTGAATCTACAAGAAAAACGGAATTTTCTGTCATTGGTATGTTTTATAACTAAAGGGCAGGTTTTGGTAGTTTGAGAAATTTTTCTTGTTAGGAGTTTTGTAAAAAAAAAAAAGGGACAAAAGAATTGGTGCTAATGTTCTACTGAATAAAATAACATTCCTATTGTCAACTGTGAATGCTGTTCCCTGTCATGTGGCCCAGTCCTACCACTCAACATCGTATTAGGTTGGTAGCAAAGAGTGTTGTTTGGTTTGGGCTGTGTGGCCAATTACTTAAATTTTGTAGCACCAATCACAGTTGAATTTTTACTTAGTTTGTGTTTCTTTATGTGCGTTAGTCGGGGTGGGGAAGTTAACAGTGATTTGTATTTCAGGGTAACAGCACTGGTCTAATGGGGTCCAGATGTTACCTGGGTTTAATCTGCCTCAGAATGGACCAGCTTAGCTACGAACTCCGTATTCGTGGGGAATCGGGAGATGGAAGCGTCGCTGAACTGGCAGCGTGCTTGACCCCTGAAAACTTGAATGCACACCTGAGCAAAGAGCTAACAGTTAGTAATTGCTCACTAAAGCTACGCAATTGCAAACTAAATTGGCCTGAGCTAATACAGAGGCTACCGAACAAGAGGGTAGTGAAACGCATAGTAAGACAGTCAAAGAGCTGGCCAGAAAGTATGTTGGGAAAAACGAAATGTGGTGTTACGACCAGTTGACGTCAGATGCTTCAAACGATCCTGAGGTGGAAATTGAAGAAGAACTGTAGAATTAACGTATTATGCCAATAATGTTTTACTTTCTTTATTAATATGTGTTTTTTAAACTGAAATATGGTTAATTGTGAAGGAAGTGGTCCTACAAAGAGTTTTTCATTCACTTTGGAGCAAAACGGAGGCAGCTCCAAAATTCAAAACTCTATTGCACGTACCTGAGTGCATGCATTTGTGTGTATTCTCGTCAGTAGTATTAGATGCCCCATACCCTAAATCAAGGCTGACAACTTTTTCGTTTTGGTGAAAACTGAATTTTTAAAACTTTTTTTTTTTAATTTACTACAAACTGGAAAAAGTGGAACTTCCTCCTTCTTGCACCAAACCCTTCAATTGATAAAATTTGGACAGAACAAAAGAAAAAGATTTACGTTGGGAAACGAGATAATTGTCACCTTGTCACAAAGAAACATCAATTCAGCTACTTGGTCGGCTCTCATGAATAAACTGAGCAAATAAACTCACAGGACTACTGATGATATTTGCTGCACTGAGCGGAAAGAGAAAGGAAGCGTAAAGTGCAGTGGTGGGGGAAGCTCATCACGCATGCGCACACTTCAAATTCGCAGCCTATCAACGCGTGGCCGCAGACAGTACGCACTCGGTTGTGTGATTAGATGAGGCAGCATCAGTTATCTTCAACAACTTTCATCAAATTATGCCAAGTTTATTCGTGCAGTCTCCCGCACACTACAGCTGCATGCAGATCACACAGATGGACCAAGCGCCTGCAGGGCTCTAGTGAGGACTGCCACTGTTGTTTGCTCATCAGCATTTATGTTGGTTTGATTTACTTCTCCATTCCTGTCCCCATGCCAACTATTCCCTTCATCTGAGCGTAGCTGCTGCACCCCATGTAACTATATACTCATATCTACGCATGCCCCTCTTATTTGTTCCTTCCACTCTCCCTTCAACAGCAGTTTGCAGACACGAACCATGTTATAATATGTGCCCAAACATGCTATTTCTTCATGTAATCGCGTTCTTTAATACATATTTTGTCTCGTTGAATCGTAACAGGACATCATTCCTCAGTAGATGAGTACCCGACACTGCTCAGGTATTCCTATCAACCCATCTCTTCCTCTCCCCCACTCTGTCCATCTCCTCCTGCGCCCTCATCCTGTACGTCTCTTGCTTCCCTGTCACCCTGCACATCTCCTGTTCGCCCTTCCTTGCCTATCGTCTCCTCTCCCCTGTCTCCCCCATCACGTCCTCTTTCCTTTCTCTGCCCATCTTGTCTCCCGCTCCCCCTCCTGATCCATGTCCACCCTTTCTCTGTTCATTCGTTGCTCCCCCTCCACTGCCCATTCCCTCTTCCCGCTTCTCTCTCCACATCATCACCACACCCTAATAGGAAGCTAGTGGTTCTTACTCCCACAGTACTTGTTTCCAGATCGTAAGTAATATGTGTACCAATTGAAATCAAGGCAGGGGTTTACGAGGAGATTTTTACGCACAGCTTTGTCCGCGTACCCACCTGTCACATATATTTCACATATTTCAAGCATATTAGTACACATGTTACATCCGTATCTCTACTGAATTTCGCCGTGTGGTTTAGTTTTCACGCAGTTCAATGTTTTCGACATCACATCTCCTGAACTGTGTATTGTAGAATGATATAATGTTGCAGTTACAAACAGTGATATATATGTCTACTATCTGTCAAATGTGTTGCGAACAGAGTTACCAGTAAAGAAGTAACAAATTTAAACGTCACGCATGATGCACCAGTTTTCCGCGTATAACTGTCATTATTATTTATTTATTGATTTTGCATATGGCAATACAGCGACAATATTTTATGTAAGTACAACAATATGTAAACGAAATGTATAAAACAAAACAATGTGTAAATAGTACATGTGTAAAAAACAAGCAATAGCACAAAAGGATAAAGTACAAACACTCAAGACAAAGCTTGGCAAGCCTGACTAGAAACTCATTCATATATTTAAAGCTCAATATCTAGATTGCACAGCCAATCCAAAGCAGAAGGTTGCACATACATAACCTCAGAGACGGGTCCGGCGTATCTTCTTAAGGGGCATTCCTCAATAATATGGCGGACGTTCTGTACTGGTGCTCCACAGTCACAGGCTGGTGAGTCGCATAGACCCTACTTGTACTTATATGCACTGCATCTTGCATGGCCCGTTCTGATACGGTTTAATTTAGTCCAGGTACATCTCTTCAGGTCAAAGCCCGGTAATTCCAAGTAGGATCTTGGATACCGTGTTTATTAATTCCAGGATCATTCCAAAATTGCCGCCATTGCTCCTTGATGTCAGGTTGATGTTCTTGTGTATTAACTCATATAGGCTCCCGTGACTTCAAACGGGTCGATGGTATTTCGTTCAAAACATCATGGATTGGTGGATTCTGTAGGTAATCTGAGTCATGAATTATTGACCACTCTCTTGCTGCTGCTTCTTGCCTTCTCAGTTGTGGAGGTGGGATATTGCTTGGAGTATGCAGCCAAGGGACTGGGGTGGATTTAATAGTACACGTTATTATCCTCATACATTCTTTCAATTGGGCGTCGATTTTCTTAGTATGAGTGCTCGAATGCCAGACAGCTGAGCAATATTCGGCAACAGGATACACCAGGGCTATTGCGGCAGTGCGTAAGGTGGATGCTTGAGCTCCCCAAGTCGAGCCAGCCAATTTTCTTAGGATGTTGTTGCGACTCTTTAGCTTTTGGCTTTCTTTTCTAGATGTTTTTTGTAAGTCAGGGAGCGGTCTAGTGTTATGCAAAGGTATTTGGGGCTGAAGTTGTGTCTGACTCTTTGTTCACAGAAGTTCACATTCAGTTCCTGGTGGGCCATTTTATTGTTCAAGTGGAAAGCACACACCTCAGTCTTGGTTGGATTAGGGCAGAGTCGCTATTTTTTATAGTAGGAATTCAAGGACTCCAGATCTTCTGTGAGTACGTTCGCTCCTTCCCCAAGTGTTTTAGTTTGTACAACTAGTGCCAAATCATCGACGTAGCAAAATTTCCTGCTGACTGTATTTGGCAAGTAGCTAATATACTAATTAAAAACGGTTGGAGCCAACTCAGATCCTTGAGGAAGACCATTTTTTTTATACGATCTGCTGGTGTTGCGGCCGATGCTCACTTTGAAAGACCTGTTGGTCAGCATGTTGTTCATTAAGGTTGCCAGTTTTAAACTAGGTATGTGTCTCTTGAACTTAAGCATAAGACCCTGGAGCCACACAGTGTCGTATGCCGACGACAGATCAGCAAAAGCTACACTTGACTTCATCCTGTTCTGGAATCCGCTTTCTATGTATGGTGTTAGGGCTGAAACTTGTTTGCAACAGCTGCGCTTGTTTTTGAAACCTGCCTGATATGGAGGGGTTATTCCATCCACGATTTCCTGAATTCTATTAAGTATTAGGCGTTCCAGCAACTTAAAGCATACACTCAAGAGGGCGATGGGGCGGTAGCTAGTTGGATCTTCTGGTATCTTTCCAGGTTTAAGGATTGCTAGCGTGTGGGCTATTTTAAATTGTGGTGGGACTATTCCAGTATTTAAAATGTTGGTGTAAATGTTTCTTAGCCACGCTTTTCCATTAGGTCCGAGCTGTTTTATAAATTCTGGGAATAAACCGTCCAATCCCGCCGCTTCGCGTATTTTTAAGGTCTTTATCGCACCCTTGGTTTCCTCTCTGCTAAATGGTGACGAAAGCGATGTATCGTCATTCAGAGTTTTATCAAGTTCTTGTAGTTCTTCTTTAGTTTCTGCTTCAGTTGTTGGATCAAGAGGAGTTTTCTCAGCACGCGCCTTTATGTGCAATGCCATCTCCGACGGTTTTATTTTAGGTTCCTGGTGGCGTGCTGAAGAGGAGTTACCAAGTTTCCTCAATAATGACCAGGTTTTTCTGCTGGAATGTGTAAAATTCAGCTGGGACGTCAGTTCCTGCCACTTGTGTTTTCTGTGTGTGTTTAGTCCCTTTAATATTTGTCCACCGATTTCAGGGTTTCCTGTTTCTTGGTATTTATCATAAAGTTTGTTAATATTATTGTCCCAGCAAGGAATATACGGCACTGTTGTCTAACTCCTTTTGGCTGCAGCGACGACAACTCCAGTAAATCGTTTATAGTTTTCTTGCTTTGGGGTAATCCAGCGCAAATTTTGATCAACTTCTTGAGCATATTTTACCCAATTAGCTTTCATAAAGTTCCATCACAGTTTATTGATAGATTTTACTACTGGGATTTGGAAACTGTTTCAGGACTCTTTTTGTATGGTATAGTGGGACTCTATTCTGATCACGGGACACAATGCAGAGATCAGGATTGGTATCTGTTTGCCATCTGGCCATTGGAATGTCTTAGGGCCCTTGGCATCATATATCACGTACATGTCTTGTGCTTCAATCCACTCAGACAGAGTTTCTCCGTTTTCGTCGACGTTGCCATAGCCCAAGAGAGTGTGACGGCTATTAAAATCCCCCACATACACGCAGGGGTTGGGCAGTACTGGTAAAGCTGGTGTTGGCCATTTACTTTGTGGGGGCTTATAAATGGCTGCTATGGTCATTCCATTAAGTTCAATAGCAATTATTTCTATGTCATTAATTTCTTGGCATATCACTTCTTTGTACCCAGCAATGTTGTTGCCAAGATACAGAGCGGATCCATGAATGTCATTATGAAATTATGACATTATGTCATTATGACACCACATCACTCGAAGCACGTGTCGTACAATGATGTAATTTTTCAGATACATTTGATGACACATGTGAATACTGACTAAAACGCGTTGCAAATGCAGTTACTATTATAGAAGTGATAAATTACAAAATTATGTTTCATGCGGCGCTTTTACTGCATGAACTGCCAAAATTTAGTAAGCGATAAACTTTCTTCCATTGATCATTTTGTGGGTGTTGCCAGTAAGAAAAAGTTTAGTAAAAGTTGAAAATTATGTGTAAAATTTGTTGCAAATCACTCATTGCAAGTGCCCTCATTCTCAAATATTGGTCGAATAAAATCTGGGTGTTCGCGCGCCATGGACTACACTTCTTTTTCACACCTGCAAACTACCCCTTTGACAGGTTGGTGTCTGATACGCCCACAGCGATTCTTTCCAGATAGTAAGTGGTACGTGAACGTAATTTGGTTGAAATGGGTCCATTGGTTTAGGAGGATATGTAGAACATATACGTCATATGTGTGCGAAGTTTGGTTGAAATGGCTCAACTGGCTTAGGAGGATATGTGGAACATACATACACACGTACAGGGTGTCCATAATTAAAGTTCCAGTTTTAAAACATCGTAGGAAGAGAACCACTGTTCAGAATGATGACTAATTTGAATGTAAAGAAGAACGAAAATTTTTTCAATAGATGCCGCTATAAACGCCTTATCGTAGTGGGATCGGCTACAAATGACAGATGAATCGCAATATGATGGCTATGGTCTGAGATCCAATTTACACCATCCGCGCTGTTCAATTTACATGACTGCACGAGTTCGTCAATCAACGGTTACGTAAGTCCATCCACCATGACAAGTCGTACCACATAGGATGGGAAAAATCGGTTTTTAACTGTCCTTAGCCCAAAATCCGCATAAAATGCAAAATTATACAGGATTTTAATCGTCCTTTGGCCAAAAACCGCGTAAAATGCAAAATCGCTCAGTTTCTAATTGTCATGATACTGGTGCAGCACATGTTCAATAAGCTGTCCACTATTTTCTGCTATAATTTGAAATCGAGAAACAGTATGTTCCACAACAGATCGGAGTGTCTCAGGCAATGCGTGCCTCCATTTCAGCTACGTTCGCAATTGAAGTACTGAACACAACATCTTTGAGATAACCCCTAAGCCAGAAGTTATGTGGATTCAGAGCAGCTGACCTGCACGGTCAGGCTGTAGGGATACGACAGCTGATAGTTCTAGAATTTCCGAAATGCCTCTGCAGCAGGCGCTTCACTGGCCGTCCAATGTGCGGAGGAGCGCCATCTAGCACAAGATTTATCCTACCCACACATCCATGCTGTTTGAGGGTAGGAATGACGTTGGTGCGCAAAAGACTCTCAGTGGCGGTACAGGTAACAGGACCCGCAGGACACGTCTCTTCGCAAAAATACGGAACTGCGATAAACGACGCCGTCAATCCACACAACGCACTGACGTTTGCAGAATAAGTGGTACCCTTTGATGTGCGTGTGGATTTTTCGTCGCTCATATTCTACAATTCTGTGTACTGAGACGTTCTTCGAGATAGAAATGGGCTTCGTCAGTCCACAGAATGTTCCATGGGAATTCATTTCCTACTTCCGTGTGAGCAAGAAATTCCGGAGCACACGTTTGTCTTGATGGCAGGATACCTGGAAGCAACTCCTGAACGTGACTGATTTTGAAATACCGCTTCAGTTGTACGTTACTACTGAAGTGGTATTTTCAACCTCTGCTATAGTGCTCAGTTGCGGATGTTCATCCAACAGGTTTGTTTGGTGACTGATTTTGTATGGATAGCAACTCAGGATGTTTCGTAGGACTTTATGCACCGAGTCCGCAGGCATGTCCAGCGATCTGACGATTCCCGTGCACTACATTTTTGCACGCCACCGCTCAACCCTTCCTACAATACTGTGGCCACATTTTCGACAGAAGTCGGATTAACTGCTTTCCTCACATTGCCACATTCCGCTTCAAAAGAGCCTATCTTTTCGAATTTTGTAAACATTTTCTCCAGACGCAAAGCAGACATCGGACGAATGCCTTTTTTTTCATACCTTTGAGTATTCGCAACCCCTGTAAAAGAGATTTCCTAGCAGCGTGCGGTCCTACATGGAGATTGTCATGTTGGCATTTCGGACGCAGAATGAGGAACAACAGTTTGCTTGAAACTTCCTGTCAGATTAGAACTGTGTGCCGGACCGAGACTCGAACTCGGGACCTTTGCCTTTCGCGGGCAAGTGCTCTACCTTCTGAGCTACACAAGCACGACTCACACCCCGTCCTCACAGTTTTACTTTTGCCAGTATCTCGTCTCCTACCTTCCAAACTTTACAGAAGCTCTCCTGCAACCTCCTTTCTTTCAGGAGTGCTAGTTCTGCTAGGTCGCAGAAGGTAGAAGACGAGATACTGGCTGAAGCAAAGCTGTGAGGACGGGGCGTGCGTCGTGCTTGGGTAGCTCAGACAGTAGAGCACTTGCCCGCGAAAGGCAAAGGTCCCGAGTTCGAGTCTCGGTCCGGCACACAGTTTAATCTGCCAGGAAGTTTCATATGAGCGCACACTCCGCTACAGAGTGAAATCTCATTCTGAAAACAGTCTGCTTATTCTGACGCTTACACTGCCATGTATTGGTCAAAGTTTTGTTATATTTTTTTACTCCATGGCGTTACCCCCTGCTTCAATAATATGCTGTTCAAATTTAATAAATTCTGAACAGTGGTTCCCTTTCTACAGCGTTTAACTGGAACTTTAATTATGGATACCCTGTATATACATTTTTATGATAGCCTGCCGAGCGGTTCTAGGCGCTTCAGTCTGGAACCGCGCGACCGCTACTGTCGCAGGTTCGAATCCTGCCTCGGGTATGGATGTGTGTAATGCCCTTAGGTTAATTAGGTTTAAGTAGTTCTAAGTTCTAGGGGACTGATGACCACAGATGTTAAGTCCCATAGCGCTCAGAGCCATTTGAACCATTTTTATGATATGTATGGGTTTGATCAATCCATTGTCGTATGTAGATATACTTGTGCTGTGTGTGGGTATTCTGCCATATATTAACATGTGTAAATTCTTCTCTCTCTTCTTCTTTGCCTTTTCTTGCTTATCTACGAGATCAGCACTGTGATACGGGCTTGGCGTTGTTAGGACCAGTTGGTGGCCAGATGCCTTCTTTTCTGACGCCACCACTCCCCTCCCTCTCCCTCCGGCATGGATTTTGTGTATCCCTTTTCTTTGCATCTAGAGTAAATTTCATGTTCATGAGTGAGAACATTTTTCTATATGTTTACATAGTGTTGTCTGAGGTGGGGCATAGGTACCAGCCCAGCATTTACCTAGTTGGACGTGGGAAACCACCTAAAAGCCACATCCATCCTGTCCAACTCACTAGCCCCCAATGACAATCAACGATGCAGATTCGATCCAGGATAGGCTTTCCTCTCCAAATCTCGGAAGTGGCATGTTAACACATTCAGAAGTCGAAGGGCGTCTGTTGTATAGAATATTAACACTTGGGACTTCGAAACTTTCTGGCAGATTAAAACTGTGTGCCAGGCCGAGACTCGAACTTGGAACCTTGCCTTTCGCGGGCTACCATCTGAGCTACCAAAGCACGACTCACGCTCCGTCCTCACAGCTTCAATTCTGCCAGCTTCTGTGAAGTTTGGAAAGTAGAAGACGAGGTACTGGCAGAATTGAAGCTGTGAGGACGGGGCGAGAGTAGTCCTTGGGTAGCTCAGATGGTAGAGTACTTACCCGTGAAAGGCAAGGTCCCGAGTTCGAGTGTCGGTCCGGGACACAGTTTTAATCTGCCAGAAAGTTTCATATCAACTCACACTCCGCGGCAGAGTGAAAATCTCATACTCGGGACGTTCTTTTAATTGATGCAGGTCGTTACTTTGTAAGGCAGCAAGATCTTAACATCATATATTTAACATTCCTGTAGATTTACATTTATATCAGATCTCTGTTTATAATCTGCAATTGCATTATTAATCATTTTATTGGCTAATACTGGCAAGCACCACGTTCTAAATTTCTGTAGTATTGCATGTCTCGGAATTGATTAGGGCTGAGCTCTGACAGAAAAGGCAATGTTGGATACACATTCCTCAAAAGCCGCCATGGGCTAAAGAGAGGCTGGGAAGAGACTTTTCATGTTCTGCAGGGACAGACATTTTCTGCCCAGAGAGAGAACAGAGTATGGCAGCGGCGGTCTATAGTACTGGAGATGCCAGAACCCCAACAGCATGGACAGAGCGGGTAGGAGGTTGCTGTCTGGTGCAATGGAAAAAATTTAAGAACAGCATACCTAGAGAAAGATCACCACGGAAAGAAGAGGGTGAAAGGATTTCTTTTTTTAGCATGAAGAAACGCACGATTGTGAGCTGACCAAAAAATCTTCTCACAGGAAGCGCCAGGGAGAGCTTACAACCATAGATGCGTTTTTTATTGGTGGAGTGCTAAGGCTGTAGGAGCGGAAATGGAAATTTCCACAATATCTTCTAATAGGAGTATGAGCTTCAGGTGGTTGGATGGCAGATTCATGACTCATGTAATGGGAGATAACGTTTCTGTAATGGCCACTGGGATTGGTCGCCTGAGTGCAAATGTAGATGCTGCGTGTCCAGGAGGGAGCAGACAACGACATGATCAAGGACTTCCGTCCAGGGATCGACTGAGATAATATCCCTGCCAAAATCTATCAAAAACAGTTCCCTCGAAGGAGAGTTTGGTGACAAGAGCCACAGTGGAAAATCTGGCTGTTAGATTTTGAGAAATATTGCTTTGGACACAGGAAGCGCGTGAAATCGTTTCTCTGTGACCGAGTTATTCTGATTACTCGAGTGACGATTCTTTAGCTCTCTGTGAAGTTTGACACACGCTGAAGTACTTCTTTGTAGGAGAATACTTGAGACCAATTTCTGTTCCTAATTAGTGAGCAAACAGAAATCTTGACTCGCGTTCTGTTTTGTACTGAAGTAATTTCAGCCCTTGGAGTTTGTGGATAGCATTTTGGAACCATTGCGCAGACAGCGGGTAGTAGGTATGTCATGTACGTCATCTGCACAGCAGCCAACGCCCCATAGAGCAGATCATAGGTGAAGTACACCTACTGTCCATACTTAATTAGGTGATATGTGCACTGTGGTTTGGCAGATAGGGAAATACAGTGTGTACAGTTCCATTTGATTGTCCTCTGAGCGTTTTCCGGAAGTACCAGTCATGGTGAAGGTCTGTTTCTCAAAGCTAAGCAGTATCAGCCAACTTTGTGTCCATCTATAGAAGGAGGAGGGGTCTAAAGAAAGTCCTACATATGTTCTGCCAATCTCGAAATTAATAAAATCCGATATTGTGTACTTCATATTTATACAATGCTTTGGAATCTGCATGTTTTTAGAGAATAAATCTTTTACGGTAGCCACTTTCTGTTTCATGATACTAGAATGAAACACAACGTGGCTACCGTATCATTCCGATAGGAATGACTGACGTGATGTGCTAAACTGAAGTGAAGTAAAACTACATCATACTTCCTCTTATGGAAGTAGAAGCTATCCTATGAACTGAGGCAATTTATGAAACTTGTACAGATATCATTCTATTCTGTACATATCCAAAACAGTTGCAGGAAACTGTCGTCCACCGGCTCGCATCAACAGAAGCGGCGAGACATAGAGGTATGCTGGTGACACCCTGATTGAGTTTTATGCCAAGTGCTACAGGGTTTTTTGCTGATAACAGTGAGTCCTGTCTTATTTAATATGGTAACTGGAACAAACTGTAGCTCAGTGCGTTTCTCAAATTCATATGGCTCCAGACACTATGGGACTTTACATCGGAGGTCATCAGTTCCCTAGACTTAGAACTACTTAAACTTTACTAACCTAAGGACATCACAAACACCCATGCCCTAGGCAGGATTCGAACCTACGACCGCAGCAGCAGCGCGGTTCCGGATTGAAGCGCCTAGAACCGCTCGGCCACAGCGGCCGGCAGTGCGTTTCTCTCCGATGATTAGAATAGATGTTAAAAGCTAGACGCCTCCCCAGCTTGATTTGAAATTATATTCAATAAATATTATGTATTGTACACACATATTTTAATATCTTCGCCGGACTCGGACATAGGGATCGGGATCGCGATGGACGCACCAAAGTTGTTTGATTTCGCATGGCCATAGTCTGCTGGCGAGAACCTCTGGCGGTGCAAGCTGGGAAGAAAATGGTGCGCTTCGCTCGGACAATTGCGTTGATGTTTCTGAAACTTTCTGATCGACGACATTATTTTTGAATCCAGTTACACGCTTGCTCTTTGTTTTCCTCTTAGTTTGCTGTTGTGGCTTTGTTTATACTTTGTTGATAATTCTTCGCATTCACGTTTTGGATTACTCTCAGTTTGTCCTTTCGGATACGTGTAGTATTTTCATCGTCCACCACTACGTCCACCTTGCCGTACTCCCACGCCTGGGTATTTGTGTTTTTCCCTTTCACCTTCGCTTAATACCACACAGCAAGGTACGAACCGCCTGCCTTCATGTCACTGATGTTAACAGTAACACTTATCAAAGTTCGTCCACTACGCTGGGAACCAAGGCAGGTAAAACCCTCTGCGTATTCAAGTAAATGGAAATGCCGTGTGGCTAGGGCCTCCAGTCGGATAGACCGTCCGCGAGGTGCAAATCTTTCGAGTTGACGCCACTTCGGCGACTTACGTGTCGATGGGGATGAAATGATGACGATAAGGTCAACACAACACCCAGTCCCTGAGCGGAGAAAATCTCCGACCTAGCCGGGAATCGAACCCGGGCCGTTAGGTATGACATTCTGTCGCGCTGACCACACAGCTACCAGGGACGGACGCGTATTCAAGTGATTACGATAGTAACGTGTCCGGGGTGCGACACTGTCTGATCTTCGACAGTCTCTTGCTTGAAAAGACATCGAAATTCGTTCACCTCTCAAGAACCTCATCTATAGATTTAACTTTAACTATGTAAAATGTCTGTCTGTCATTCCATCAATTACTTTCGTTTCCTTTTTGTTTTTTAACTTACTTTGTTTTTTAATTTATTATGGAGACCAGGTAGTACTTCATTTCACTAAGCAACCGACTTAGTTCATGTTTACTTTCGGCTGTTACTGTTATGTTGTTAGTGTATCGTTTCAAGCTGATTTTAAGTCCGTGACAAACCACTTCCGCAACGAAATAGTCGTTTGCTTTCCTCATTGCCTCTTTAACCCCGTATTAACCTCTCCTGATTTTGGCCTCTAATATCATCCCTTCAGTGTTGACTACTCCGGTCTGCTTCGAATGAAAAGAATGTGTTACGTTTGTATTCCCGTAGCTGATACCACTCTACGAGTAATTAAAAATAAAAAGTTTCTTATACAATTCCACATTATCCAAAACGTTCTTCAAATCTACGAATACAGTGTATGTTTGAAGGTAAAAATCTTTCGTGTTGTGTCAACAAAATTTTGAAATACTCGACATTTCAATCCCTCTGCTGTAATTTTCTTAAGGATTGTCCTCGCGTCCTCAGGTGAGTGAATTCTGTCGGAAAACTTATGAAAGGCTGTCTTTCCGCATTTTTTCAAAGAAGCGAAGTTACTGAGTAAAATTCTACAGTCAGCAATTGGTGGGTCGCCGTCAGTGAGTAAATACTGGCAACTGATGGGGATGGCGAATTCAGTCTAAATATTAGTTATCACACCATTGAGGCGACTTCTTTATTGTTGTTTATGCCCCTTGTAGGCAATGACTGTATTTTCTTCCTTTATGGCTGGTGGCCACAAAGCAGAAAGCCTGTAGCCGTTATCTCTATTGAAATTTCGACCATTCATCGAGATTCCAACTCTTCCCGGACGTCCTTCCTGTAAATATTACTTTCTTTGGCTAGCATTCCTATGTTATTAAAATCTATAGCTTGGTCACATTCTTCTTCTGATTTGATCCATTATAAATATCACATTCTTCTTGCTGTTCCGCTAACAACTGTTTTACACTGTCTTAAAAGTGTGTGGCGTTCGTGTCCTTTCATTGTCCTCCCAGTTTCGTCTATAGCTTCTATACTTTGCCACGACCGCACATCACATCATAGCCTGACACGACGAGGAAGCGATCAATGATGCCGGTTGTAGGTTTGGGGTTAAGTGAAAAATGCAGGCCTTATATCATTTTTCTGTGCGATCGGTTATTCTAGCAACAAACGGAGGGAGTTTTCTTGTCCTCCTTATTTGCATTCTTATTCCGCGGCAGTAATACGCTCGTTGACGCGACAGTGTTTTGATATGCTCTTAGGTCACTCTTCCGTGTGACGCCTGAGTTTTCCTTCTAGTGTGTGAATTCTGGCTTCACGACTGGTATGGTTTTCAGTAACAAACTATATCATCTGAATCTCCTCATGATGAAAACAAACCCCGACAGGTATGGTATGATATGTGGCGAAAGGGGTGATGATTTCGACGCCCCTGTTGGTCAACATCGACAACAACCGGCTGCCCAGTGGCTACATCAAGATACAGTTCCCTTCAATCATTCTATACTGTTTCCAGGAGCTACAATGAACTGCACGATTGACGTTACCAGTCACTCGTTAGCTGTCGTTAGAGGTGATGCTAGAATACTCCTTGAAGAGAAGAAGCAACCCTCTAGGTTCCCCACCACGAGAAATAAGAGGCAAAGTGAATATTAGTCTGGAATTAAGGAATTAAAAAACCTTCATTGCAGAATCTAACGAAGTATCGCCTGCTCCTGATGTTTCAAACGCAATTGATCTCCCTTCCCCTCCCCTAAATTCGACCCAAACCAACTAAATGTTATAAACAATTCTCCGTGGAAACTAATTACTCAGTGATCTACTAACTTCTACAAACGTACAGGTAGAGAGTGGTCCGTATGTAGTTTATATGGAAAGTACGAACAAAAACATAGGCCTTCAGCATACTATGCTAGGTAAAATCTTTCATCTTCCCTTATCAAAACTCAAACCAAAGTGAAGGCTGAATCAAAAACTCTGGAAAATGCCAGTTTACTAGTGAACAGCGAAGTATTAATATCTAAGAATATAGAAGCTTACATTCCTTCTTTCGTTGTCCACAAATAGGGAGTAACAAGAAAAGTCTATACAGAACATGAAGAAGTACAGATTTTGGAAATCGCATAATCCGTTCTCTATTATAGATGTTAGGAGTTTTTCTAAGAAATGTGTATGGAATGGCAAAGAACAAATTGCCAAACTGCAGCTACTTGTTAACCTTCGACCCTCAAACTTTGCCAGACACTATATCTGTTCTTGGAACTAGATGTCCTGTAGATACCCATGTGCAACTGTCAGGCAGTGCTTCAATTGTCTTTGGTACAGGCACATCAGCAAACGATGTCGTCCTTAGATAAGCTGTATCAAATATAGTGGGCCTTATTCCATTGAGTCCTGCACTTCAATAATTTCCGTTTGTGATCACTGTGGTGGATTTCACATTACTGATAATCGGGACTGATTAATATAGAAGGCGAAGAGCTCAAGAACAAGGTGTGTTTATTTACATTTACTTGAGAGATGTGCTGAGCGTTCCTCGTTTGCCAAGCTATACACCCGTCGTCGGGGAAAACAACACTTCTTATCGATCCCGATAGATACTGCCGGAACATATCACAGCGCTCTAGATTTCCAAAACACACTGTTCTTCCAACCGCTGCCTGCCAAAACAATACAGGGTGAACAGGGCGGAAATAGAGACAGAACTCAGTATGTGGATGCCCCTCTGCAGAGAAACATCGCTCATCGACGTTCCCGGCGCCCGGCGGAAGTAGGCAAACATCGTATCGTACACTCGACAGCACAAAAAGCGGCCCATTTCGGAATGTCAATGTGTAGGATACATCTGACTGTATGCAACCAACATAGCGCACCTGTGTCGCGGGTTCTCTAAACCCTCTTCAGTAAGGTCGTTTGACTATACACAATGGGTGCCACAAGAGATTACTAGAGAACACTACTCGTTATGGCAGTCACTCCATATGTAAACCAATACAGTCATACCACAAATATTAGAAAACCCATTATCAGAGGTGAGACAGTCCTTAATGCTTGTAAACGCTTGAAAATGACACTGCAGAAGTCCTATCATACTCATTAAATTTTAGTCCCCCTTAAACATACCAACAACCAACCATACTCATTAAATGACATGACGAGTTGTTGTTCGTGATCCGAATTTGAGCCCACTGTTGACCAACCAAAGCTTTTGTGTCTGATCGAGACTCGAATGGGCAAAAAAAGACGTAAAATATCGAAGTATTCACCAGTATCAGTTTACAAGGCAGAATGCTCGAACCTGGAAACAAATGACGATACATTTAGCACTGCACCGCAAACCCCATGAACCTTATATTGCCCCTGAGAAGTAACCACGCAAGGTATGTAATAAAATGTAAGTACAAGTAAAGGTGTGGTGATGGAAAGGGAGTAGAACCCATTACCTATATGAATTATCAATAAAGCACAATCACTTAATAGATGTTAAGGGGCTCCGGAAAGGCTCAAAATCATGAAAAGTTCAATTTTTACTTTTTTGCGTTTTCTGAATCTGCAGACTATTACCTTTTAATAGATATATAATTTATTCAATTCCGAAGACTACAACTATTTTTAAATTTTTTTTGAAATGTGTTCTACATGGGCGTGACCCACTGTGGCGCTGTTAAACTGCTGTCAAATGGTGTTATTATTAACGTCCGTGTTCACCAGGTACATTTTAGTGATGTGAGATAAAGTATGTGTTGTGGCTAACCTGTGATGGTTCAAAATATATCGCTGATGTGATTGTCGATTGTTTCATGTTTATTTACTCTGTCGTTATCTCGAAAATATTCGTAATTAATTCTGTTTCTTGAGTCTCTGTTTTGTTGAAGTATAATAATGAGTAAATGTAAAGTTATTAGAAATCCTCTGAAGGTTTTTAAGAAAAGGAGAAATGTTGGAAAGCCAAAGGTATGTGTTATTACTGTCAACAATAAAGACGATAACCAAGTGAGTAAACCTAACCTCTCAAGTACACCTGCCCATAGCAGTCAAAGTGGGAAAGAAAATACTTCACAGAAGAAGCTTGGTTCAATGAGTGAAAACTGTGAATGTTTTATGGGCGAATCGGATGAGAATGAAATATTTGATATGTCGGTTCTCAAAGGAATTTTTTCAAACTGTGTAAGATGTATTCATTGTAGTGAAGTTGGTCTGGAACTCTCCATAATAAAGCACGTAGGACTTGCTAGTGAAATACAACTGAAATGTGATAAGTGTTCATACATGACCACCTTTTGGAACAGTGTTGCAGTAACTGCAACTGAAGAAAATGGTAGCAAAATCTACGAACACAACAACGAGCGATGCTTGCTTTAGACAAGGAACGCCTTCGGGCTGCAGACAAGGCTGTAAAGAGTCTAGAAATACAAGCAAGAGTAAACAGGAGGAGGAACAAGGGCAAGCTGGAGGAGGAGTTTGCAGAGGATGAAGATAATCCATCCTATGGACCTGGAATGCACTAAAAAGTTAATCCAATCTTTGTCGCTCGATTCCCAAAACTTTTATTTTCTCATACTAATTACATGTTTTCTAAGGATCTTCCAAACATATTTGTTTCAAACTTTCAGTAAATGTTACACAGTACCTTCTGCATAATTTAACACAGCCTTTTTCCAAAAAACTGTATATTTTTGAATATATAAATAAAAAATTGCAAAAAAATGTTGTGAATTTTCATTACAATTGAAAAAAATCATCTTTAATAACTGAACTAAAATTTTGTAAAATCCCTGTGTTAAGTTGTAGCCCATATTCCAATAAATAATCTGTAAAAAGTTCAACTTCCTACCTCAAATACTTTGTGAGGAAAGATGTAATTTATAAGCGTTATTTTAACATTGCAAGTATAGGGCATTCCGGAGCCCCTTAAATATGTTCACCAGTAGTGTGCTATTGGAACCTCAAACGATAATACAAATAATTTTTACCTGGAAGGGCTTCGAACCCAGCACCTTTCGGTATTTTCTTACAACTACGAATAGATATAAATATTTATTGTTTCTTTACCAGTAGTGAGATGTGCACATATTCGGCTAGAGGTGCTGCCTGGGACTCCAACCCACGCGTATCATCGTTGGTGACTCCCCACGAAGAGGAGTCACATTAATAGCTACGCTCGCGTCATTCGTAGAGACCTGGAGGGGTTTCGCATCGTGAGGAAAGAACGAAATGAAGGGACAGTATCATCTCGAAGGGTTTAAATCCAGACAAAAATTGGAATCGGAGCTCGAATCCCAGACCAGTGCCAATATTTTCAAAAACTCTAGATCACTTAAATAAGAAATGAAAGTAATGTGACCTTACATGACGATTGGTTCGTGAACTAAAATAACATTACTAGTGTAAGAAAACTTGATAGACACTGAGTTTTGCAAGAAATGACTTCCGCCTCTGTCAGCCAAAACTAATCCAACTCTGTTCCAGTCAGTAGTGAATGGACATGTTTAGTGTTGATTTGGAACTATACGTTCTTGTTTAATTTCTGCTTTCCCTACTGTCCTCTATCATTTCTCTCAAAACCTATGAAAACGTATTGTTTTGTATTCCCTTACTTATAATCCAGTCTTCGTTCTGAAGACATTTCTTCCTTTTCTCTCTGTCCTAAGATAAAACTAACTGTGGCACACATCTAAGTAAGGAATGCTTTGCAAGCTTTTCACTCTTTTATTTTGCACTTCTGCACTCCTATCCGTTCCTAGAGCCCTTCGCCCTTCTTGCTATCCGTCGATAGACATCTGCATCCACATCTATATGAGCACTCTGCAGTTCACAATTAAGAGCCTAGCAGGGGTTTATTTTGAACCACTGTCACATTATTTATCTACCGTTTCACTCTCAAAAAGCGCGTGGAAGTAATGAACAACTAAACCTCACCGTGCAAGCACTGATGTCTCTTATCACAATGGTAATGGTAATGTCTCTTAAGTACATAGCCGGCCGCGGTGGCCGAGCGGTTCTAGACGCTTCAGTCCGGAACTGCGCGACCGCTATGGTCGCAGGTTCGAATCCTGCCTCGGGCATGGATGTGTGTGATGTCCTTATGTTAGTTAGGTTTAAGTAGTTCTAAGTTCTAGGGGACTGATGACCTCAGATGTTAAGTCCCATAGTTCTCAGAGCTATTTGAACCATTTTTTTCCTACGTACATAGAGGTAAACAAAATATCGTGGCATTCAGCAGAGAAGGTTGGAGATCGGAATTTAGTGAAAGCGCCTCGCAGCAGTGTAAAACGCCACGTTTCAATGATTTCCATCCCAACTCGTTTACCATATGCGTGACACAATCTCCCCTACTTCGTGATAGTACAAAACGAGCTCCCCTTCTTTGAACTTTTTCGATGTCTTCCGTCATTCCTACTTTGTAGGGATCCCAAACGGCCAGGGATACTAATAAAGAGGACGAACAAGTGTGTTGTAGGTGGTCACTGTAATTGATTTATTGCATCTTCTACATATCCTACCAATGAAATGAGATCTTTGGGTTTCCTTCCCCACAACATTTTCCACATGACGGTTCCAGTTTAAGTTGTTCGTGATAGTAGCTACTAAACATTTAGTTGAATCGATAACCTTTAAATGTCACTGATTTATCGTGTAAGCGAACTTTAAAGGAATTGTTTTGGTATTCATGTGGATACCCTCACCTTATTGTTTAGGGTCAATTGTCACTGTGAAGATATGTTTTCAACATTATTTTGCAATTCTGTTGAATAGTTTATTAGGCAGCAGCATTACCTCGTACATACCTAAGAGAAATGTTCAGATTGTCTGCTAAATAGTTTATAAACATTAGAAATAGCAGAATGTGTACATCAGTTTACGGAATCACATTCATCACTTCGGTTTTACTGGGTGACATCCCGTCAGTTACTGCGTCCAGTGACCTTTCAGACAGGAAACCACGAATCCTGTCGCACAACTGAGACGATAGTCCATAGGAAAGCAATGTGGTTGGACACCGTTTATGAGGATGATGACAAAAGCCTTTTTTGAACTCTATAAAGACGAAATCAATTTGAGAACAGCTGTACGCAGTACGCCTTGCGAATAAAGTTCCAGCCTTGTCTCAAAAGAGTGATCCTTCCCAAATCCATGCTGGTCTGATGTCAATAGGTAATATATTTCGTGGTATTTCATAGCTTGGGAACAAAGTATTTGTTCACACGTCCTGCTACATGGCAATGTCGATGAAATGGACCTGTAACGCAATGGATTCGTTTATTTTCTTTCTAATGTATTTCTGTGGTCTGTGCTACTTTCCATTCTTCTCCCTCACCTTAAATACTAGAATATTCCTCATGACGTCGTAGGAAAAGTAGTTAAGCTGAAGATGCACTCCTAAATTGTTAGCCTACTTATGATGTCGTCATGAGACCCTCGTTGAACATGTCTGGTGACGCTGTGATAGTCTTGTTACTTCCTGGAGTGACAGAGAAATATTTTACAAGATTCACTTAATATATTTGTGGTATACCAATCAAAGATTCTGATTGAATCCCACTCTGGTGTGTCATCAACTTATCAAATATTTGTTAACAGACAGGGCAGATTACTTTTGCGCAGAAACTACAACTAATGTCGTTGCCTGCATTGTGAATTACCTGTATCAGCCAGCTCAAGGGCAATGAGGAGGCGGTGAACGCTGGAGCTGGCCGCTTGCTCCACGAAAATGTTGACGCACTGTAAAGAGTAAGAGTCAGTAGTTCTCAGTTCCAAACTGGCACGAGAGTAACATTTTACTTCCTCTGTGACAGAGCTACAAACAGCCATGTCAAACTCAGAAATACATCTTTAGAAATTTGTTCATCATAAGATGTCTTGCTACGTTCAGCAGCCAGTAGACCTAGAGGTAAGAAACATAAAATACTGAGGAACTGCTACTGAAAATACACAAATCTGTTCATGACATCGTATCACTGAATACTCTGTGAACTGTGTTTCATTCAGCAACTATCTCACAACCACAGTGTCGTATTTATGTTGTAGTGCGGTAAAGCTACTCGAGTATGACAAAAGACTTCACGTTTAATTAACGTAGCCATTCGTTGTATGTTATTATGTTGAGACATCAGTTGTGTAGTGCATATTAATAGCGTTTCCTGTTAGGTTATTGAACAAAATAGATACAAATATCATAAAAATTGTCAGAAATTGTCAACAATATATTCCACATCTTTATCGAAAACCGTCTGATGATGTGCAGGTAGTTTCTCGATCCCACACTTGTAGCGACTTGATGATTCTAACAAGGGAACCTCCCCATCGCACGGCCCTCAGATTTAGTTATAAGTTGGCACAGTGGATAGGCCTTGAAAAACTGAACACAGATCAATCGAGAAAACAGGAAGAAGTTGTGTGGAACTAAGGAAAAAATAAGCAAAATATACAAACTGAGTAGTCTATGTGCTACATAGGCAACATCAAGGAACTTATCAACACAGAAGCGCCGTGGTCCTGTGGTTAGCGTGAGCAGCTGCGGAACGAGAGGTGCTTGGTTCAAGTCTTCCCTCGAGCGAAAAGTTTACTTTTTTTATTTTCGCAAAGTTATGATCTGTCCGTTCGTTCATTGACGTCTCTGTTCACTGTAATAAGTTTACTGTCTGTGTTTTGCGACCGCACCGCAAAACCTGCGATTAGTTGACGAAAGGACGTGCCTCTCCAGTGGGAACCGAAAACATTTGATAGCAAGGTCATAGGTCAACCGATTCCTCCATAGGTAAACACGTCTGATATATTCTATACGACACTGGTGACGGCATGTGCGTCAGATGACAGAAATATGTTGTCGACCCACCTAACTTGTACACTTAGCGAACGGGTAAAAAGATTCTTCTACCTTGCCTGATTTAGGTTTTCTTGTGTATGTGATAATCACTCCCAAAAAAGTGATGAAGACATAAGAGTTTGTCAGATAATAATTGTCTGAAAATAAAAAATTTAACTTTTCACTCGAGGGAAGACTTGAACCAAGGACCTCTCGTTCCGCAGCTGCTCACGCTAACCACGGGACCACGGCGCTCCTCAGCTCACACTCTCGTTGAAGTTGCCTATCTTGCCATGGACTACTCAGTATGTATATTTTGCTTATTTTTTTCATAGTTCCACACAACTTCTTCCTGTTTTCTCGATTGATCTGTGTTCAGTTTTTCAAGGCCTATCCACTGTGCCAACTTATAACCAAATCTGAGGGGGGTGCGATGGGGAGGTTCCCTTGTAAGTTAAGCCACGTTTTCAGTGCAATCGCCAAAAAAAAACACATAAAAGAAATAAAAAACTAACTTTCTTGGGGGTTGATCCATAAGAGGCAAAGAAAGGTAAAAACATGTGGGTGCCAGATTAGAAGACGTACAATATGCGTGTTAGCCAACCAAGCTCCTTGGTGCTGTCTTCCAGGTCGTATTTATTACTCTGCGACTGCAAGGGATCTCATTTCTTGGCAACAAATGTCATCTGCGAAGGACACATTCCTGTGAAGCAGTTTGTAACACAGAACACCTTCTTTGTGCCGCAAGATGTATATAAATAAAAATACATTTTGTGGACGTATATACGCCATCGTTTAAGATAATATTTGGTATGGCTTACCCCTATTTTCTCCTTATGAAGTTACCAAACAGTACTTCAAATCACCATCAGGCCGCACTGATTTAGCAAGTGCCATAGTCAGTCCTTTGAAAGGGCACAGACGACTTCCTTCCCAGTTCGAGTTTCTGCTTCACGATTAATTTCGTTTTCGACAAGATGTTGTACCGTAATCCTCCTTCCTTTCTTCTAACCTTAGCATGACTACTGAAGATAAGTGTTGCACAAAAACTAATTGGTCGTCACACTTGCCAGTTATTGCAGACACTGTCATTGACCGTAGTAATAAATCCCAGAAACGTTCTCCATCAACACCTGTTTGTCTTCCTGAATGTGGTGATTAATATATTTCAAAACGATCGTACTTGAAATGATACAATTTGACTTTTTCGATAGCGCTCACTCCATAAAGGGCACAGGTGCTTCGAAATGCCTCCACTGCTCTCTCCCTTTTACTAAACACAAACATAACACAGTGCCCCAGATGTTAGACTTTACTCTGTTTCAGACTCCGTTTTCTAATGTATAAACACGCTCCTCATAACGCCAGAAATGAGAAATATTCGAGTTGTCATAGCACGAGCAATACTGCAAACGTGAACAAAATAAGACCGTAGTTAAACACACTTATAGCATCATGCCACACAAAATCGCGACAGACCATGCTGAAACATAGTATTATATCACAAGTAAAATTAGCCGGTCGTTGTGGCCGAGCGGTTCTAGGTGCTTCAGTCCGGAACCGCGCTGCTGCTACGGTCGTACGTTCGAATCCTGCCTCGGGCATGGATGTGTTTGATGTCTTTTGGTTAGGTAGGTCTAAGTAGTTCTAAGTCTAGGGGTCTGATGATCTCCGATGTTGTCCCATAGTGCTTAGAGCCATTTAAACCATTTGAAGTAATGTTATACTTTCTAATAGGAGCACAGAAAAGTCCGACGGAGATCAAAGGCTCCATGCTCCAACCATCGCGATCACTTGGGTGGCCGTCGGTCTGTATCAATTGGCCACTGACTGATGGCGCTGTAATTGGTCTTATCATGATAGACGCCCGCGATTCCTTTCACAAACAAAGATTCTTTTTATTGCTGCTGGTTAAAAAATGAACGAAATGTCTCTGACCTTCTGTCAGACCGATACTCTTAGCAGACAGACGGAATATAGCTTAAAAAATTGAGGAAAAGAATGGGTTTGATATCACGGCTTTGTATTCGCACTGCATGGCGTTGACTACTAGACCACGAATAGGTTATTCACAACAACAGCTCAAGTGGAAGTCAACACTTCTTGTACCGTACGCTCCTTACCTCATTATGACAAAAACGTGATGCTAACACATGCAAAATTCGATAGCTGGTTGGACTGAGGCTAACCTGTAATGGTTCAGGTGTGGGTTCCAGTTTTTAACAGCCACAAGCATGCTCTCTTCACCTCCAGTAACGCCAAGAAAAGAACGCGGAACTGTGCTATGGTTCCAGATCAACATTAAACATTTCCGAGTCCAATTTTTCTCTGGATTTGAACCTTTCGAGATGATACTGTCCCATCATTTCGTTGTTTCCTTACGATGCCAAACTCCTCCAGGTCTCTATGAACGACGCAGTCCTGATTACTACTAGTGAAAAAGAATTTGAAAGCTGACATCTCTTCGTCGGGCTCAACAATGACGAGATGCGTAGGTTGGAGTCCCAAGTAGTCCAGAACTGTTCATTGCCTTACATCTTGCCGAATATGTGCACATATCGCTACTGGTGAAGAAACAATAAACATTTCATGTCTATTCGTAGTTATAAAACAATAGCAGAAGATGCCGGGTTCGAATCCTGCCAGGCAAAAATCATTTCTGTCGTCGTTTCAGGTTCCAGTATCACACTATCGGTGAACATATTTAATATCTGACATATGATTGTGCATAACTAACAATTCATATAGGTACTGGGTTCTACTGCCTATCCATCACCACAACTTTTCATCATGTATGTTGCAATTTATTACATATCTTTCGTGGTTACTTCTCAGTGGCAATGTAAGCTTTATGGGGTTCCCAGTGCAGTGTTAAATGTATCGTCATTTATTTCCAGGTTCGGACATTTGGCCATGTAAACTGATACTGGTGAGCATTTCGATATTTTACGCCTCTTTAGGCCTATTTGAGTCTCAATCACACACACACAAGCTTTGTTTTGTTAACGGCTCATGGACAACTTGACATGTCATTTGATGAGTGTGATAAGACTTCTGCAGTGTCACTTACTGTAATGAAGTTTAATTTACAAGCGTTAGGGGCTGTCTCATCTCTAATAATGTGTGTTTTAATATTTATTGTATTGTAGTATTAGTTTACTTCTGGCAGTCGTAGCCGACCGAGACAGACGCAGCAACAGGGAAGTAACGGCTTTTGTGACATTTACGAGTTCCTAACCAGGAGCGATTTTTTTTATATCATCTGTGTGCTTTAATAGTTTAGTTTCTCGAGTTTCTGCGTGTAAATTTAATATCTAATATCCACAGTTCTCGCGTTTTCGTTTGCGTCGAAAGTAGACCGATTTTGTGACATACTACAAGTTCCTACTCAGGAGATCCAACATACGTCCATCACGTCCGAGAACTACGATTGATCCTCACCGGTGGCCAACCCAGTTACTGCTCGCACTGAGGTTGACCCCTCACCTGTGGAAGAGTGGGAGGTCGGCCCGGTGCGAAGCAGGCGGCGAAAGACCTCCCAGGCGGCCGCACGTAAGGCCCCCCGGGTTTGTCTGACAAACAGGTTCCAGGTGCTGTCTGTGGCTGACATTGACACTGAGCCAAATGCTGTCGCATGTTCTGTTTCAGAGGAAACCACTCATCCTGCAAGTTCCGGGCAATCAAAGAGGGTGGGATTATTGGCGCGTTATATTGTAATCCCCAGACCCTCCAAAAATAAGCGAAAAATATACCTATTCAAAAAAGCAGATAAAAATTCACTTGACGCCTTCCTGAGAGACGATCTCCACTCATCCAAAATTAATAAAATAAGTTTAGACCAGATGTGGCTTGAATTCAAAGAAATAGTATTGGCAGCAATTGAACCAAATAAGTTAACAAACGACGGAGCTGATCCTCCTTGGTACACAAAACGGATTAGAACGCTGTTGCAGAAACAACGAAACAAACATGCCAAATTTAAACAGACGTAAAATCCCCAAGATTGGCATCTTTTACAGAAGCTCGAAATTTAGAGCGGATTTCAATGCGAGATGCTTATAACAGTTTCCACAACGAAACTTTGTCTCGAAACCTGTCAGAAAATCCAAAGAGATTCTGGTCGTATGTGAAGTATGTTAGCGGCAAGAAACAATCAATGCCTTCTCTGCGCGATAGCAATGGAGATACTATCGAAGACAGTGCTGCCAAAGCAGAGGTACAAAACACAGCCTTCCGAAATGCCTTCACAAAAGAAGACAAAGTAAATATTCAAGAATTCGAATCGAGAACAGCTACCAACATGAGTAACGTAGAAGTAAATATCTCGGAGTAGTGAAGCAACTTAAATCACTTAACAAAAGCAAGTCTTCTGGTCCAGACCGTATACCAATTAGGTTCCTTTCGGAGTATGCTGATGCATTAGCTCCGTACTTAACAATCATATACAACTGTTCGCTCGGCGAAAGATCCGTACCCAAAGACTGGAAAGTTGCACAAGTCACACCAATATTCAAGAAAGGTAGTAGGAGAAATCCACTAAATTACAGGCCCATATCGTTAACGTCGATATTCAGCAGGATTTTGGAACATATATTGTGTTCAAACATTATGAATTACCCCGAAAAAAACTGTCTATTGACACACAGTCAACATGGGTTTAGAAAAAATCATTCTTGTGAAACATAACTAGCTCTTTATTCACATGAAGTGTTGAGTGCTATTGACAAGGGATTTCAGATCGATTCCGTATTTCTGGATTTCCGCAAGGATTCTGACACTGTACCATACAAGCGGCTTGTAGTGAAATTACGTGCTTATGGAATATCGTCTCAGTTATGTGACTGGATTTGTGATTTCCTGTCAGAGAGGTCACAGTTCGTAGAAATTGACGGAAAGTCATCGAGTAAAACAGAGATGATTTCTGGCGTTCACCATGGTAATGTTGTAGGCCCTTTGCTGTTCCGTATCTGTATAAACGATTTGGGAGACAATTTGAGCAACCGTCTTAGGTTGTTTGCAGATGTCGCTGTTGTTTATCGACTAGTAAAATAATCAGAAGATCAAAACAAATTGCAAAACGATTTGGAAAGGATATCTGAATTGTGCGAAAATTGGCAGTTGACCCTAAATAACGAAAGTGTGAGGTCATCCACATGAGTGCTAAAAGGAATTCGTTAAACTTCCGATACATAATAAATCAGTCTAATCTAATAGCCGTAAATTCAATTAAATACCTAGATATTACAATTACGAACAACTTAAATTGTAAGGAACACATAGAAAATGTTGTGGGGAAGGCTAACCAAAGACTGCGTTTTATTGGCAGGACACTTAGAAAATGTAACAGATCTACTAAGGAGACTGCCCACACTACGCTTTTCCGTCCTCTTTTAGAATACTGCTGCACGGTGTGGGATCCTTACCACATAGGATTGACACAGTACGTCGAAAAAGTTCAAAGAGGGGCAGCACGTTTTGTATTATCGCGAAATATGGGAGAGAGTGTCACTGAAATAATATAGGATTTGGGCTGGACGTCATTAAAAGAAAGGCGTTTTCGTTGCTACGGAACCTTCTCACGAAATTCCAATCACCAACTTTCTCCTCAGAATGCGAAAATATTTTTTTGACACTGACCTACATAGGGAGAAACGATCACCACGAAAAAATAAGGGATATCAGAGCTCGTACGGAAAGATATAGGTGTTCGTTCTTTCCGCGCGCTATACGAGATTGGAATAATAGTGAATTGTGAAGGTGGTTCGATGAACCCTCTGCCAGGCACTTAAATGTGATTTGCAGAGTATCTATGTAGATGTAGATGTAGATGAAGATGTAGACTGAGTACCATAATGAGTAGTATTCTCTTGTGGCCTCTTGTGGTAACCATTGTGTATAGACGAACGACTGTATCCCGCCGGCCGGAATGGCCAAGCGTTTCTAGGCGCTACAGTCTAGAACCGCGCGACCGCTACGGTCGCAGGTTCGAATCCTGCTTCGGGCAAGTTCTAGGGGACTGACGACCTCAGAAGTTAAGTCCCATAGTGCTCAGAGCCATTTGAACCATTTTTGACTGTATCCCACAGGGTTTCGGACTTTACAGGACCTGCAACACAGCTCTGTTATGTTGGTTGCATTCAGCAGTGGCTCACTTTTTCTGTCATGTGTACATGAGTTGGCTCAGTCCGGAAACTTGCTACACAACAGGCGTCATTAATTTCCTTCCAGCCTAAATCATGAAACTTATAAAAGTATTGCAGCAGAATGCAAAGTCAGTTACCTTCATCAGAGGAAGATTGTGAAGGTAAATATTCAGTCTGATATAGGCCTGTTGTGCTAAATATGGTCCAAGTGGCAGCAGAAGGTTTGCTTTAAAAATTATTTCATATTAAGGAATGACTATTTCAATGGAAAAGATGGCTTTGCTATGTTTGTTAAAAATTCGCCGCTGCATAAAAAAATCCCTGTTCAACATAAGAAACAACTAAATTAAAAGAAGCTGACATAATCTGGAATTTCTTCAAGAATGATATATCTCATCAGCACCCTGGTCGCTCAAACAATAATCTATGTCAGATTCAAAGGACAGGGCTCTCCCCAGGGTGCACCTTTCAGATTCGTCTCATGATTTAGAGCGAAATATCACTGTCCACACAAAAATATTACAGTATGCTGACGAAGTCCGCATAACTCACTACCACAGAATACATTGGTGAATGGCTAGAGATTTCTGCAAACTGTCTCTTTTGTTGAAGTGGTGGTTAAACCTTGAGCACCTCCGTTGCTGAGTGATAAGCATGTCTGACTGCCATGCGAAGGACCAGGATTTGATTTCCTTCACTCTCACTTTTCCTTCTCGAGAGGACTGGTCAGTGTGCACTCAACCTCTTGATGCCAATTGAGGAGCTTATTGACTGAGTACGAGCGGCTCCAGATCACGAAAAAAACGCCTGGGAGAGCAGTGTGCTGACCCCATGACCCTCCATACCGTATCCAATGATCCCATTGGCGGAGGATGACACTTAGTCGGTAATGATGGGAGCCCTTACACTCACAGAGCGAGTCACATATCCGTTGAAATACTTGTTTATATTCCATATGTTCATACATTGGTTAGCAGTCTCGAATGCTTTTCGGAAATCGAGGAAGGTGGAATCTATTGAACGTACTGCTGAAAGCTCTTCTCAGATGCCTCTGCTTCTCCTAAAACCAAACTAGTCCCCTCTCAGTCAATGTTCAGTTTCCCTTTCGGATCTTCGATTAGATAAACTCGCGCCTATTCAGACGGGTAGCTGCAATCTTCTTCGCGGCACCAGCTGTGAATGGAACATGAAGTTGAAAGTGATTCAGGTGCACCATGCACTTATCGCCACACACTGTTACAGTTGCGGATCTACATCTTACTGTGCTCAGGGACGTCGGCTGCTTCTTCCTCGCTTAGGAAAAGTCTCAGCGTTATTCAGACAGTTGACTCCAACGACGTTCCGCAGGTCTGTATTCCATCGGTGTGGCTGTCTTCCTCGTGGACGGTCTTCGACCCTTAGACTCCATTTCAACATCGTCTTTGTATAAGATCAGCACCCTCTACAAATTATAAGTTTCTACCGGGAGTGGTTTCGGCTCGGCGATGATGAGCCAGTGAGTGAGTGAGTCAGTCGGCGGAACATTGCCTTTTACATACGTCAAAAAAATTTTGCATCACCCCGTTTCCCAGAACTCCTGAAGACAGACGTTGACTGTGATTATTGTATCACAGACACAGTCTCTTTGACTGTTCAGAGATGTCGCTAAACCCACCCAAAGATGTAAACAACCGTGCATGAGCAGCACCTATTAGACGGAGAAGGTCCGATAGCCGAGCAGTTCCAGTCATTCCACCAGGAAGGAAGTATACGGTCATTACCACGGTTTGGCCGCGACCGCACTATGCCAGGAAGGGCTCTCAGCAAGGGAAGTGTCCAGTTGTCTGGGAGTGAACCAAAGCGATGTTGTTCGAACATGGAGAAGATACAGAGAGACAGGAACTGTCGATGACATGCCTCGCTCAGGCCGCCCAAGAGCTACTACTGCAGTGAATGGCCACTACCTACGGATTATGGCTCGGAGGAACCCTGACAGCAACGCCACCATGTTGAACAATGCTTTTCGTGCAGCAAAAGAACGTCGTGTTACGTCTCAAACTGTGGCAAGAGGCTGTATGATGCGGAAATTCACTCCCGACACCCATGGCGAGATCATCTTAGCAACCGCGACACCAAGCCAAGCAGCGCGGTGCAGATGGGCCCAACAACATGCCGAATGGACCACTCAGGATTGGCATCACGTTCCTTTTACCGATGAGTGTCGCATATGCCTTCAACCAAACAATCGTTCGAGTCGTGTTTGGAGGCAACCTGGTCAGGCTGAACGCCTTAGACACACTGTCCAGCGAGTTCAGCAAGGTGGAGTTTCCCTGCTGTTTTAGGGTGGCATTATGTGGGGCCGACGTACGCCGCTAGTGGTAATGGAAGGGGCCGTGACGGCTGTACGGCATGTGAATGTTATCGTCCGACCGACAGTGCGACCATATCGGCAGCATATTGGCGAGTCATTCGTCTTCATGTACGACAACTTTCGTCCCCATCGTGCACATCTTGTCAATGACTTCCTTCAGGATAACGACAGCGCTCGACTAGAGTGGCCAGCATGTTCTCCGACATAAACACTGTCGAACATGCCTGAGAGTGATTGAAAAGGGCTGTTTATGGACGACGTAACCCACCAACCCACTCTGAGGGATCTACGCGGAATCGCCGTTGAGGAGTGGGACACTGCCTTGATGAACTTTAGGACAGTATGCCACGATGAATACAGGCGAGGACGTGCTACTGGATATTAGATGACGATGATGATGTTTGGTTTGTGGGGCACTCAACTGCGGGGTTATCAGCGTCCGTACAAATTCCGAACCTTTCCTCAGTCCAATCTCGCCGCTTTCATGAATGATGATGAAATGATGAGGACAACACAAACACCCAGTCATCTCGAGGCAGATGAAAATCCCTTACCCCGCCGAGAATCTAACTCGGGACCCCGTGCTCGGGAAGCGAGAACGCGACCGCGAGACCACGAGCTGCGGGCTGGGTATTAGAGGTACCGGTGTGTACAGCAATCTGGACCGCTACCTCTGAAGTTCTCGCTGTATGGTGGTACAACATGCAATGCGTGGTTTTCATGAGCAATGAAGAGGGCGGAAATGATGTTTATGTTGATTTGTATTCCAATTTTGTGTACCGGTTCCGGACCTCTCGGAACCGAGGTGAAGCAAAACTTTTTTTGATGTGTGTATGATGAAATGTATGATGAGATAAAAGAAATTATTCAGATAGCGAAGGGAGACGAAAATTTAATAGTCGTGGGTGACTGGAATTCGATAGTAGGAGAAGGGAGAGAAGGAAACATAGTTGGTGAATATGGATTGGGGCTAAGAAATGAAAGAGGAAACAGCCTGGTAGAATTTTGCACAGAGCATAACTTAATCATAGCCAACACTTGATTCAAGAATCGTAAAAGAAGGTTGTATACATGGAAGAACCATGGAGATACTAAAAGGTTTCAGATAGAGTATATAATAGTAAGACAGAGATTTAGGAACCAGGTTTTAAATTGTAAGACATTTCCAGGGCCAGATGTGGACTCTGACCACAAATGGCTCTGAGCACTATGGAACTCAACTGCTGAGGTCATTAGTCCCCTAGAACTTAGAACTAACTAAACCTAACTAACCTAAGGACATCACACACATCCATGCCCGAGGCAGGATTCGAACCTGCGATCGTAGCGGTCTCGCGGTTCCAGACTGCAGCGCCTAGAACCGCACGGCCACTTCGGCCGGCCTCTGACCACAATCTATTGGTTATGAAATGTAGATTAAAACTGAAGAAACTGCAAAAAGGTGGGTATTTAAGGAGAATGAACCTGGATAAACTGAAAGAACCAGAGGTTGTACAGAATTTCAGGGAGAGCATAAGGCAACAATTGACAGGAATGGGGGAAAGAAATACCGCAGAAGAAGAATGGGTAGCTTTGAGGGATAAAATAGTGAAGGCAACAGAGGATCAGGTAGGTAAAAAGACGAGAGCTAGTAGAAATCCTTGGGTAACAGAAGAGATAATGAATTTAATTGATGAAAGGAGAAAATACAAACTTGCAGTAAATGAAGCAGGCAAAAATGAATACAAACGTCTTAAAAATGAGATCGACAGGAAGTGCAAAATGGCTAAGCAGGCATGGCTAGAGGACAAATGTAAGGATGTAGAGGCTTATCTCACTAGAGGTAAGATAGATACTGCCTACAGGAAAATTAAAGAGACCTTTGGAGAAAAGAGAACCACTTCCATGAATATCAAGAGCTCAGATGGAAACCCAGTTCTAAGCAAACAAGGGAAAGCAGAAAGATGGAAGGAGTATATAGAGGGTCTATACATGGGCGATGTACTTGAGAACAATATTATGAAAATGGAAGAGGATGTAGATGAAGATGAAATGGGAGATATGATACTGCGTGAAGAGTTTGGCAGAGCACTGCAAGACCTGAGTCGAAACAAGACCCCGGGAGTAGACAACATTCCATTAGGACTACTGACAGCCTTGGCAGAGGCAGTCCTGACCAAATTCTACCATCTGGTGGGCAAGATGTATGAGGCAGGCGAAATTCCCTCAGACTTCAAGAAGAATATAATAATTCCAATCCCAAAGAAAGCAGGTATTGACAGATGCGAAAATTACCGAAATATCAGTTTAATAAGTCATAGATGCAAAATACTAACGCAAATTCTTTACAGACGAATGGAAAAACTGGTAGAAGCCGACATCGGGGAAGATCAGTTTGGATTCCGTAGAAATGTTGGAACACGTGAGGCAATGCTGACCCTAAGACTTATCCTAGAAGAAGAATTAAGGAAAGGCAAACATACTTTTCTAGCATTTGTAGATTTAGAGCTTTTGACAACGTTGACTGGAATACTCTCTTTCAAATTCTGAAGGTGGCAGGAGTAAAATACAGGGAGCGAAAGGCTATTTACAATTTGTACAGAAACCAGATGGCAGTTACAAGAGTCGAGGGACATGAAAGGGAAGCAGTGGTTGGGAAGGGAGTGAGACGGGGTTGTAGCCTCTCCCCGATGTTATTCAATCTGTATATTGAGCAAGCAGTAAAGGAAACAAAAGAAAAATTCGGAGTAGGTATTAAAATCCATGGAAAAGAAATAAAAACTTTGAGGTTCGCCGGTGACATTGTAATTCTGTCAGAGACAGCGAAGAACTTGGATGAGCAGTTGAACGGAGTGGACAATGTTTTGAAAGGAGGGTATAGGATGAACATCAACAAAAGTAAAACGAGGATAATGGAATGTAGTCGAATTAAGTCGGATGGTGCTGAGGGAATTAGATTAGGAAATGAGACACTTAAAGTAGTAAAGGAGTTTTGCTATTTGGGGAGCAAAATAACTGATGACGGTCGAAGTAGAGAGGATATAAAATGTAGACTGGCAATGGCAAGAAAAGCGTTTCTGAAGAAGAAAAATTTGTTAACATCGAGTATAGATTTTCATGTCATGAAGTCTTTTCTGAAAATATTTGTATGAGATGTAGCCATGTATGGATGCGAGACATGGACGATAAATAGTTTGGACTAGAAGAGAATAGAAGCTTTCGAAATGTGGTGCTACAGAAGAATGCTGAAGATTAGATGGGTAGATCACATAACTAATGAGGAGGTATTGAATAGAATTGGGGAGAAGAGGAGTTTGTGGCACAACTTCACAAGAAGAAGGGACCGGTTGGTAGGACGTGTTCTGAAGCATGAAGGGATCACCAATTTAGTATTGGAGGGCAGCGTGGAGGCTAAAAATCGTAGAGGGAGGCCAAGAGATGAATACACTAAGCAGATTCAGAAGGATGTAGGCTGCAGTAGGTACTGGGAGATGAAGAAGCTTGCACAGGATAGAGTAGCATGGAGAGCTGCATCAAACCAGTCTCAGGACTGAAGACCACAACAACATGATCAGAGATTTTTTGTCTTTCCTTGTGAATCCCGACTTAAACCTTCCAGTACCTGGTGCTGTGCAGTTCTAAGTTTCGATCGTATATGTTGATGAAATGTCCAGCTATCATGGCCGAAAGTCGAAATGTGAGAAATATCAAAGCCCTGTAGTCAAAATGGGGCGATGTGCAAGAACACAGTGAACGTGGCGAAGTGACGTAAGGAAGGCGCGACATCTCGTCGCGGGCAGGCCCATTAGTTTGCGAGCGGATCGCGCTCCCCCGCGCCCAGGGCCGCAGTTTGTCAGAGAAGCCCCTATGGCGCGGCGCGCACACGGGCCTCGGCCGTGACACAGTTGCAGCGCCGGCCGCTATATAGCGCCACGCGCGCTCCGCCGCCGCTGTCTGCAGACATGAGCCGCGGCGCCAACTTCCTCCTGCTGCTCTCGCTGGCCGCCTCCGCCGCGGCCACAGCCAACGCTGCCGCCACCGCCGCCT
Organism: Schistocerca serialis cubense; assembly: GCF_023864345.2. NCBI lineage: Eukaryota > Metazoa > Arthropoda > Insecta > Orthoptera > Acrididae > Schistocerca > Schistocerca serialis. The sequence goes on along the minus strand of NC_064642.1, from coordinate 625,168,588 downwards.
TCCCACCTGTTGGCGACCTCCCACGCTACCAGGTGCGACATCTCTTGTCCAGTTTCTAACGCCCTTAAAATCATGTCAGAAAGGTTAGGAAATAGTCGTTCTATAGTGTTCTTTCACTTACTATCGCACTCCTGCCAATATTCCTGCAATTAATCATACGTATAACTGGTATTTCTGAGACACATGGAATCTAATCTTTATATCTGATGATGATGTAGACCAGGGGTCTCCAAACTTATTAGTCCGTGGGCCACATTGACTCCTCCACGAAGTCATAAGGGCCAAGATGTACCTAGTGGGATTAAAGCACCCTAGCACTCCAAGATCACTATAATGTAAGGCCAAAGGAAAGATGAAATCGCAAAAATCTAAGGTTGTGGGAATAGCTAGCACTGAAACGAACTACGATTTTTATTTAATTACATAATTTTGATTGGTGGACGCACCTGTTGGAAATTCTGGCGTATTTTATTCTGACGAATTTCACCGACAAAGAAGTATGTCACTGCACATTCTTTACGAAAGCGTCCTACAAAGTTAACGAAATCTCAAAATCATTGTTAGCAACACTATTACTGCAAGACGTAACAGAGGTAGAGTGTGTCAACGCATTGTTATTTCAAGCGGCGCAACAATACGTTTAGTTATGTAGTCTTGTTGCGAGTAGCAGAGCCAATGTCGCGGTGTATTGGTCGCGAGAGGCCTCGAAACTCAATTGTTGGCAGTATAGGTACCACCTCAAATATTTGGCGGGTCGGATACCGGGGATGTCCGGCCAGCTAACGGTTTCGGACCGCGGGCCGTAGTTTGGAGACCCCTGATGCAGACCAATGATTTGAAATTTATACGAGCACCAGGATTCGATCACCGGTCTGTAGTTTGGAGGCAGATATGCTACCCTCTATGCCATATTGACACTATAGATACCACAGCTACAGGGACTACTCTAGCATGTCTCCCTCCACGATACAAATTCCAGCTCATGTCTCAGCCCATTGCTATTCCCCTTCTAAACTCACATCAGTGTTGCCAAGAAGGTATAGGCATGAGCAACGATATTTCGCTCATTCCTAAGGTGCTACTCCACTATCAGAGAGCCTTGGCAATACTGATGCGGATTTAGAAGGGCAAGAGCAATGGGCTGAGGTATGAGGTAGAATTTGTATAGGTGAGGGAAACAGGAGGCACAGAAGGGTCGTCCACGTAGGTGTTCCGTCTGTAGTGCCACTGTGGCGCAACAAGTATCGTGTCTGCCTCGTTATCAGGATACCTCGGTTTGAATCCTGGTACTAGCACAAATTTTAATCCATTGCAACGGGCTACATTATTATTCCTGAAATAAAACTTGTTGGTAAATTCAATATCTAGAAGCATACCGTAGCCATGGTGAAGCACTTAACACGAATCTTTCCTTACTATGAAAATGCGGTCAAGCATTCTGACATAAAATTAATATAATTTGCGGAATTGAAAACAGTCTTTGATCGCAAAAATATTTTCTATTGTTTTATGATCATTTCGCCCATTATGATGGTCATTAGGTATGATAATCTCGCTAAACTAGTGCGTAAAACATTAAAAAATCTTCTTCTTCCTCTTCTTCTTGGTTGGCTCTACAGTCTTGAAGAACCTTTGGCCTCCTGTATCCCCTGCCTCCATTCTTCTCTGTTCATCGCCTTCCTTCTCCAATTTCTTACTCCCATCGCCTTTAGTTCTTCTTCCATATCGTCCAGCCACCTTTTCCTGGGACTACTTCTTCTCCTTCTCCCGTTAGGTTTTCCCATGAAAACTTTCTTGACATTCCGAGTTTTTGACATTCTCTGTATATGTCGCGCCCATCTTATTCTTCCCTGTTAATTTTAACAACAATATCCATCTGTCCAAAAAGTGTTTGTAGTTCTACATTTGTCCTTACTCTCCAGCCATCTTCCTCTCTCACTGCTCCAAAAAATCCTTCTCAGTATCTTTCTTTCCCATCTCAATAACCACTTCTCCTCCTTTAATGTCAATACCCAGTCGTCTGATCCATATGCCGGCCGGAGTCGCTCAGCGGTTCTAGGCGCTACAGTCTGGAACCGCGCGACCGCTACGGTCGCAGGTTCGAATCCTGCCTCGGGCATGGACGTGTGTTATGTCCTTAGGTTAGTTAGGTTTAAGTAGTTCTTAGTTCTAGGGGACTGATGACCTCAGAAGTTAAGTCCCATAGTGCTCAGAGCCATTTGAACCATTATTTGATCCATATATTACTATTGATCTTAATATGGTAGTGTATATTTTGATTTTTGTATTCCTACTAACATACCTGGAATTAAATACATTCTGCAAGGCAAAATAGCAACGATTTTCACTCACTATCCTTTCTTAAATTTCTACAGCTACTTTATTGCCCTCCGTTATTACAGAACCTAAATATTTAAATGTTTTCACTCTTTCATATTCTTTCCCATTCATTACTATTGAATTCTTTTGTCCGTTTATATTGGGCTCCCCCATCACCATATACTTTGTTTTGTATATGTTTACTTCTAAACCTAGTTCTCTTGCTGCTTCCTCTAACGTATCGTAGTTCCCCTTTAGTGCCCTTACATTCGTTGCCATTAATGCTACGTCACCCGCATATGCTACCACTTGAACTTGCCGATTAAGTATTGTTCCTTCTTCTAGTTAACTTTTATTCAGAGTGTAAACGATAACTGGCCAACGGCCTTGCCACAGCGGTGACACAAGTTCTCATCAGATCACCGACATTAAGCACTGTCGGGACTGGCTACCACTTGTATTGGTGACGATCCAGGACTGGCAAGTGCTGCTGGTAAGGGAGATGCACTCAGCCCTTCTGCCGCCAGTTGAGGAGCTACTCAACTGAGAAGTGCGGCTCCGAGCACGAAATCTGATTAAGCCCAGGGGACCGACGTGCTGACCACATGCTCGTCCATATTCGCATCCAATGACGCCTATCAGTTGAGGATGGCACGGCGGTCGGTCGGTACCGTAAGGCCTTCCGGGGCCAGTTGGGACGGAGTTAATTTTAATTTAGTAAACGGTAGTTACTTACAGTATACCACAATGTTTAGGGGAAATCGAGACGAACAATTTAATACAGGAAATGACCTCAAAGTGGCCTGCAAAAGGCACCTGAGCTACAGAGCAGTTGCACGGATTTTCAGCATGCTCTCTCTCTCTTAGGCCGTCGGTTAGTCGGCTGTTTCATTGACATTATTAGTCTAAAATTTTCCGTGAGGGTAATGAAATAAAAAAAGACTTTCGTAAATGTAGCGCAGAAAATAATTACGTTTACAATTACATGCAAACTTAGCCATTACAGACAAAGTAGTTTCATAGAAACAATTTCGTTGTTAATTTTATGCTGTTAAAACCATAACATTTGAGTTAAAACTTGCACAAAAATCACTTTCATATTTTGCAAGCGCAAGAACAACGGGTTTGTTCCCTAAGGAAGTGTTGTACGCCCTCCGCAATTCTTAATCTATATAAACGATGTTTGCACATGATTCTGTCTTTCACCGTTTAGTAAAGTACTCAGATCAAAACGAATTCCAAAAGGATTTGATCTAAATGGTGCGAAAAGTGCCAGTTGATACTAAGCAAAAAAAGTACGAGGTCCTCCACATAAGTACTAAAAAAGTGGCGTTGAATTTCGATTAAATGAAAAATCATAAAAAAACTTTAGAGATAGAAGATTCAACAAAATATTTAGGGATTACAATTCCGAACAACTTAAATTGGAACCATTACATAGCAACTGTGGTTGAGAAGGCGAATGAAACATTACGTTTATTGGCGGAATACTTAAAAGACGCGCCAGATCTACTGAAGCGAGTGCCCACACTACACTTGTTCGTTCTCGTCTGGAGTATTGCAGCATGGTGCGGAATTCTTACCACATACGATTGACGGAGCACATCGAAAAAGTTCAATGAAGGGCAGCTCGTCTTGTATTATTGGGAAATAGGAGTGAGTCATGCACTGATAAGCCAGTTGAAAGAATTTCTTATTTGCCGCGAGACCTTTTCGCGAAATGGTAATCATCAACTTTTTCTTCCGAGCGACAAAATATATTTTTTTTACTTCCTCCTCTATAGGTAGAAATGGCCATTGTAATAAAGTAGGAGAAATCAACGTTCGCACGGTAAGATTCAAGTATCCATTTCTTTCACGTGTTTTTCGAGAGTGGAATCATGTAGATGTATATGTAGATCAAGTTAGGAGTTAGCGATCCACAATGATCAAAACAGCTATTGTTTCAGTATTTAAACTTAAATGAATTCACAGTTTGTGATTTAAGTGCGTAGTTGTGGAGTAGTGGTCAACATCTCCCATTTTTGTGGATTTGTAAGGTGTATTAATGTGCGTGCGCGTGATTGGAACGCAGAGTCCTCAGACGGGATTGTGGAACGGTTAGCTAACTGAAGGAGGTCTTGATGGAAGAGACGTGCGTGGGGGAGAGGGGGTTTACTACAAGTAATTAATAAGTATTTTCTACTGTGTAAATTTGAAGTACGAGGTGCATTCAAGTTCTAAGGCCTCCGATTTTTTTTCTAATTAATTACTCACCCGAAATCGATGAAACTGGCGTTATTTCTCGACGTAATCGCCCTGCAGACGTACACATTATTCACAACGCTGACGCCATGATTCCATGGCAGCGGCAAAGGCTTCTTTAGGAGTCTGTTTTGACCACTGGAAAATCGCTGAGGCAATAGCAGCGCGGCTGGTGAATGTGCGGCCACGGAGAGTGTCTTTCATTGTTGGAAAAAGCCAAAAGTCACTAGGAGCCAGGTCAGGTGAGTAGGGAGCATGAGGAATCACTTCAAAGTTGTTATCACGAACAAACTGTTGCGTAACGTTAGCTCGATGTGCGGGTGCATTGTCTAGGTGAAACAGCACACGCGCAGCCCTTCCCAGACGTTTTTGTTGCAGTGCAGGAAGGAATTTGTTCTTCGAAATATTTTCGTAGGATGCACCTGTTACCGTAGTGCCCTTTGGAACGCAATGAGTAAGGATTACGCCTTCGCTGTCCCAGAACATGGACACCATCATTTTTTCAGCACTGGCGGTTACCTAAAGTTTTTTTGGTGGCGGTGAATCTGTGTGCTTCCATTGAGCTGACTGGCGCTTTGTTTCTGGATTGAAAAATGGCATCCACGTCTCATCCATTGTCACAACCGACAAAAAGAAAGTCCCATTCATGCTGTCGTTGCGTGTCAACATTGCTTGGCAACATGCCACACGGGCAGCCATGTGGTCGTCCGTCAGCATTCGTGGCACCCACCTGGATGACACTTTTCGCATTTTCAGGTCGTCATGCAGGATTGTGTGCACAGAACCCACAGAAATGCCAACTCTGGAGGCGATCTGTTCAACAGTCATTCGGCGATCCCCCAAAACAATTCTCTCCAATTTCTCGATCATGTCGTCAGACCGGCTTGTGCGAGCCCGAGGTTGTTTCGGTTTGTTGTCACACGATGTTCTGCCTTCATTAAACTGTCGCACCCACGAACGCACTTTCGACACATCCATAACTCCATCACCACATGTCTCCTTCAACTGTCGATGAATTTCAATTGGTTTCACACCACACAAATTCAGAAAACGAATGATTGCACGCTGTTCAAGTAAGGAAAACGTCGCCATTTTAAGTATTTAAAACAGTTCTCATTCTCGCCGCTGGCGGTAAAATTCCATCTGCCGTACGGTGCTGCCATCTCTGGGACGTATTGACAATGAACGCGGCCTCATTTTAAAACAATGCGCATGTTTCTATCTCTTTCCAGTCCGGAGAAAAAAAATCGGAGGCCTTAGAACTTGAATGCACCTCGTATTATGATTTTGAAACACAATGCAGTTTTGAAATGTTACTCTAGTTTCCCCTAGTGAAGGCTTTAGCGGAAGTTCCAAGGAACTAATTGGAGATGATGTACTTACTGTCAGTGGTGTACGTTTGTCGGTCCAAAGACCCACTAGGGGGATATTTTTGAGTGTATCTAGACTGATTCACGAATAGTGAATATTTAAGCCATGCCTTGGGGGTCAGAGTGCGAATGGTGACCTTCGTTGAAACTGTTTCAGAAGATTAATACTGCCCAGAATTGTTCCGAGTCCATCGATAAACGTTTCCTTGCTAATCAGTGCTTTAATGTGGCACATAAACTGGATGGCATGCCGTATATCGTTAGGAGCGCGCGGATGCACCACAGGCGTGAGCGATGCTTCGCGCGTCGTCACATCGCAGAGCACAATGTGAAGAGCCGTTTCACTGGTTCTTAATAACTGCGCTCTGTCTTTAGACATTACTGTGGAGTTCAAATCAATATTCGAGTTGAAACTACTTTACTTAACTTCTGTATAGGATGATGAGCACTTGATCAGAAGGACATAAAGCCCCTGCACCTTCCAAATAGTCTTTATTTTCATACACTTTCATCGTTCATCCTCATGACCACAATTTCTAGAAACCGTATACTGCGCAAGATCCTCAGTTCAGTCTGTTCAGTTTTTATGGTCAATGAACCTATCTTCTAATATTCCCTATACTCCCCACCTCTTTTTTCTTGTCCCTCCTCAACGCATATTCTTAAACTGGCTAGTTTTCACATGCCAACTGTTTAAGAGGACCTGATAGAGACGTGTCTCTTGTCGTACATCTCTGTAGTTTAATCGATACTTATGATTCATTTGTCGCATTTGTATGGTATTCGTTCGAAGAAAATAGTGAATCACGAGTAAACAGAAACTATCTTTGCGAAGCGTTTTTAGGCTAGTCTCTAGACAGAACAATGTGTTCGGTTATGAAGATGCAGGGTTCGCGATACCCCGATGTCGCTAAGCCTCATAAGTGAGAGTTACAGCTTCAAGATAAACATGGGCTTTGCTGTCGATGCAAAGTTTCCTTCATCTTTTTGCAGCTCAATGGAGCACGAAAAGCAATCTTTTGCAAGGTTCTGCCTTTTAGTGAAAGTGTCCGTTTCGCAACAATTATAGCGTGAAAGTTTTATCAGAGCAAGAGGTGTTTTGTTTCTGTCACTGGTATTTGCAGCAGGCAGCTGGCAGTGTCGTTGGATTTTATCTGTCAGATATATAAAAAAAAAAACAGTCTTTACTATTGTACTATTCTTAATTTCTTTCCACCTATTAAAATGATAAACCCCTTGCATTGTCTTTATCCTCTTCAATGATCATTCAGAGCTTGTGGAACCCACAAAAATGTTCTCTGCGGAATGGAAAGAAATTTTCACTTGTATGACTTCCTGGCTTGCAGGCTCCAACAGCTACAATACGTTCTGACAAGTGAAAAGAGGGAACCCCCAAGTGATGCGTTCTAACACGACTTTGTGCATTCGTATATAAACGGACACTTGACGCAAATTACAGTTCACATTCTTTCTTCATGCTGTCACATACACGTTCAGTCGTTATTTTAAGAACCGTACTCTCGCGACGCCCAAGCGCAGTCGGAAACGCACTTGCAGGCCTGTGTCCTGGTGGAGGAGGAGGAGGTTAGTCTTTAAAACCCCGTCGACATGTGTGTTGGTGCACCGGCTTCTATTCTGTAATGGAGTAACGTGCAATGGAGCAACTTGTCGTCTTGCAAAACTTACTTGTAAGTCACAAACATACTGCGCTGAGATACAATTCATCTGTACAGCAGACTAGTATAGCAGGGCAAATTTTAAATACAGGAAGCTAGCAGACCAGTAAGCACGAAATATGAGAAGAGAACCATTGTGAATGTTATAATGCAGCCTGGCAAAAGGGAATAGTAGAAGTGATGTGAAGTATTTCTTCTGTATGTTGAAATTTCTGTCGCTGTTACTTACAGTAGTCGCTGTCGGAAATCAAAACCTCTATACCTTGTATTTCTGTTACAGCCTGCTGAGAATTCGTCTATCGACGAGATTTATGACGACGTATCGCAAGGTCAGGACAACGACGATGAAGACATACCATTCCCGGAAATACAGGTTAGTACTGAAGCAAATTCTGTAGTTCCATGCACGCTGAACGTAAATATCACAAGGCAACACCGGGAACACTATGATTACTTCCATCCTTAAATATTCCTTAGTATCTACCACTTTTTCTCCGAATTTAATGTAGGACGCCGGCCGAAGTGGCCGTGCGGTTAAAGGCGCTGCAGTCTGGAACCGCAAGACCGCTACGGTCGCAGGTTCGAATCCTGCCTCGGGCATGGATGTTTGTGATGTCGTTAGGTTAGTTAGGTTTAAGTAGTTCTAAGTTCTAGGGGACTGATGACCTCAGCAGTTAAGTCCCATAGTGCTCAGAGCCATTTGAACCATTTTTTTGAACAAAAAATAGCCTTCCTTTTAGGCGAGCCCTCATGAGTGGAAACAAGTAGTCGCATGGGGCATCTGTAAATATAGAACTGTAGGAATAATATTTAAGAGTTTTACTGCTTGTGAGATGGTGGTGGTGGTTAGTGTTTAATGTCCCGTCGACAACGAGGTCATTAGAGACGGAGCGCAAGCTCGGGTTAGGGAAGGATTGGGAAGGAAATCGGCCGTGCCCTTTCAAAGGAACCATCTCGGCATTCGCCTGAAACGATTTAGGGAAATCACGGAAAACCTAAATCAGGATGGCCGGAGAGGGGATTGAACCGTCGTCCTCCCGAATGCGAGTCCAGTGTGCTAACCACTGCGCCACCTCGCTCGGTTGCTTGTGAGAGGTAAATAGTTAATCCAGATGTCAGTTATTGCACAGGTACGTTGTCGTGATGAAGGAATGTACTGTTTGCTCAGATCTTTTGCGTCAGTATTATATGCGTAAGGAAATGTAGATACTATTTGTCGTAGAGCGCCTCACTGAGTTGTTTACGTGTCGATCACCACGCGATTCAACATTTTCACCACGACAAGAAAATAGAAAATAAAAGGAAAGAGTGAAAAAGAAATAACAAAATTTTCTCGAAAAGCTAGGAGTTTCGGAGCGCGACATATTCACACCTCGTCGTCAGACACCTAATTTCTGTCTTGTAACTTGGTTGGAACAGGATTTTCCGCAGGTCTGCTCACCCCAAATAATTATACGGGTTATTCTCACCACAGGAAAGAAAGTTGAAAATTCTTTGCATTTTTCTTCGTCATACGATACAACTTGCTACGTCCTGCTCTGCCATTTTCTGATACCCACAACCAAAAGAAAAGCTAACTAAACTCAGTCCGAACAGGCCTTGGAAGGTCCAATGGCACCGACCGGCCTCCGCGTCATCCTCAGGCCACAGGCGTCACTGGACGCGGATATGGAGGGGTGATCTGATGGGAACCGGTGTTACCACTCCGGCAAGGCAGTTGCCATTTTCACAATACTGATTTACCTTTAAAACAACGCGCTGGACAATGCAAAGTGAAATAAGATATTTGAAATCCTCAGAAAAATAGCTATAAACTGTAGGGAATGACGGGCAACGTGGCCTACAACATGTATAAAAACCAAACGGGAATAATAAGAATAGAAGACCAAAAACGAAGAGCTCGGATTAAAAAAGACGTAAGAAAGGGATGCAGAGACTGTTCAACCTATATACTGAGAAACACTGAAGAAAATAAAAGAAAGCGTGATTAAATTCAAAGTGGAAGGATACCAATGATAAAATTAGCTAATTACACTCTTGTTCTCTGTGAAAATGAAGAAGAATTCCAGGACACGTTGATTCAAATAAATGGATTACTCAACGTAGAATATAGGTTGATAGCAAATGAAAAAAAGACGCAAGTACTGAGGACAAGCATAAATGAGATTGAGATTAACGGCAAACTTAATATCGCAGTTGGGGATTACGTAGTACACAAAGTGAAGAGATTCACGCACCTCGGAAGCAGAATAACACATGGTGGACTACTCATAGAGGACATAAGAAGCAGACTAGCACAAGAAAAAGACAGCATTTCTCGGCAAAGAAGCCTACTAGTATCAAACAAAGGCGTTCATTTGTGATAGAAACTTCCGCAAATGAACTTATAGATCATAGTATTTCGTGAAAGTGGATCTCGGACTTGGTAAAATCGTAAACGGTGACAATAGAAGTGTTTCAGAGACAGTGTTACTGAAAGACAATGAAAATTGAATGGACTCATAAGAAATGAAGATGTTCTCCATAGAATGGATGAAGAAAGGAATACATTGAGAACACTCATTAGGACAAGAGATAGAACAAGAGAGAGGATGATCCGACATTTGTTAAGACATCGGGGAATAATTTGCATGGTAGTAGAGGAGGCTGTAAAGTGCAGTAATTGTAGAGGACGTCAGAGAGTGGAATATACACAAGACATAATTGAGTATGTTGTATGTAAGAGCTGCTGTTAGACGAGATTAAAGATTATCACAGCATAGGAAATCATGGCGCAAATGTCAGAAGGATGCAGACCCCCTCCCCCTTCCCTGCCTTGCCACCTTCCCCAAAAAGCAGTATTCCTGGACGACCCACACTCACACCTGTTTTTTGTGTTGCAGACCGATTACTCCGAAAACAAGCTGTCATTTACGCAATGGTTCTTGTACTCACACTTGTTTTTTGTGTTGCAGAACGATTATGCCGAAAATAAGTGGTCATTTACGCAATGGTTCTTGAGCATCGTGGGGCCATTTGGGTTCTGGACCTCACCTGGGGGTACGGACCATGTTGACCTCAAGCCGCCGGAACGCTGCGAACCGTGCTGTAAGTTATTTTCACAGACGCAATAGTTACACTTTCAATTCCAGTTCTAGGTGCCGTATTTGCTGTTACAAGCTCTGCATCGTCGAAGAAGATCATTTAAACTCTGTCGCGAAATTATTCTGGTGCATTCGCTTGCTTTAGAAATATACTCGGTCAGAGATAGCCATGGTATCGAAATAGCACAATCTTTTTCCTCTTGCATGTAGCAATGTAGCATCTATTAACTACACACCACTCACAATACACCACTCAAATTACTCGTGGTCAATTTCTTGTTGCCTCTCTTCACGACTTACTTCCAATAAAATCTACAAAAGCTCTAAATAACGAATTTACTGCAGTAATGCTCATTGCAAGTGAAAGTAATCCCTACATACACAATTTCTAAAGTATATACCCGCCAAGGTAAATTAAAGTCTCGCCTCTCTCATGTACTCACAGAAGATACTGTCGTCTACACTGGTTTCCACACATGATAAATAACAGAAGTCAAAAATTTATGTTTCGTTGGTCATGATGAGTAGCCAAAGTGACACAACACTGAATGAAGGAAACACACATACACATAGTTCCAAATAATGAATTTTTTTTTTCGATCCACGTTGATTTCCAAAATGTATAAGTCAGATGTAGTGCAGATAACTTCTGTATAAAGTTTGATTACCCCAAGAACCAACAAGTCCCTCCCCCAGCGATGTTTGGTGCTTTAACAACTGTGGTTTGTAGGAGGAGAATGGCACTATCGCTGCAAAGTTTATATTAACACGAAAAGTGTGAGAAGAAGACTGCGACAAGTGAAATGCTTCCAAAAGTTATCACAAAGGTGCTATATTATTTTCAGATCAATTCATTCACAGAAATGTTCGTTGTTACACATATTTCTGATCAACACAAGCCTGTCGTTTTGCGGGTCAAAGACACTGTGAGTGGGAATGACATGTTATAGATGAAATGTGTTGTTTGTAGGTATGTTGGACGGCACTGATATAAGAGACTGGGAGGCTATGCCAATAGAGTTTCAAGATTTCTTCAAAATTCTGTATAGTGTAGCTAAGAAATTAACACACGGGTAATAAACTACGAGAAAATGTGAAGTTCGGAAGTACTACCAGAGAACTAGGGAAAAAATTTCGGCTCAAGGAAAGAGGAGAAAGCCCTGGGAACGGCGAGACAACAAAGGAAATACAAACAAGAGCAGAGATGGTGGAAGCAAAACTTGCAGTTATTCAACGAATGTTTCTGAAAAGGACGATACCTGGTAGTTAGCACACTGTACAAATTGTTATTGTTCGCAAGAAATGGAATATGGGAAGTATGAAGCACTACAAGACTGTTACTCTTTTGTCGGTGGAATACGAGATTTCTACAAAAATCGATACTAATCGTCTTGAAAAAGTTTAAGTAGGGAAAAGAAAATGGGTGTAACGCAATTGACTGTCTACATATTGAACGGCGAAGAAAGATGCAACGCACATCAGTTACCATTCTGTATGAGTCTAGAAAAATATGACAAAGTGTCTGACTGTCACGAGAAAACCTGTGATTGTAGCACTTGGGAGCCAACCAATAAATTACATCTTCATCTGTTTCATGCCAAGATGGGTGAAGCTTCCATTTAATTACATCAAGAGAGATAAAAGTTCAGAACTGAGGAAGAAGTCAGGCAAGATGCGTCCGTTTCACCAAAACTATTTTATGCAGTCTTGAAAGATGTCCTCAGATCATTAAATTTGGGTGAAACAGGAATACACGTAAATGAACCTTACATGGACCCCTTGCTATCTGCAGATGACATTGTTTTGTTTGCTTCGGATCCAGAAGAACTTCAGTAAAGGATGGAGAAACTGTAAAGGACAAGTATGATAGTAGGCCCGAATATTAAATACAGTAACAACAAAAATATGTGTAATAAGTATGCTGATAGGAAAAATAGGAAAATCTGATGATGAAATTAAGCAGTTGACGAATTTGTATACTGAGGTCAACTGAAAACAATGGAGTGGCGTTGACTTTATTTTAGAACTAAGTGCTGCATTCAGAAGTAAATTTCCATTGAGCCTTGAAAGGAAGGTCTATAACCAGTGCGTATTGTCCTTACTAATTTACGGATGTTAATCATGAACATTGAAAACACAAACAGTTCAAAACTGAAAGTCGTGCGACGAGCAATGGAAAGATGCATGTTGAGCATAACAAGAATGAATATAAAATCAAACAAATGAGTAAGATAAAAGACAGAAGTGAAGTACATGTTAGTGACTGCTACGAAGCTGAAATGTGCTGGGGATGTACCGAGACGATATATGGGTGATAGACGAAGGAGATTCAGAGATGGATTAATCGTGATAAGACCTAGAGGACGACAGAATGGAAAGATGGATCGATGAGATAGAGAAGTTTTCAGGTCAAATTTGGATTTGAACAACTGAATATCATGCAAATGGATGATAAATGGCTGATGAAGATGAGAGAAAAATATAGGGATTTTAATGAACCGGAAAATAAATTCTCTCAAACGGAACTTAAGCTTTACCTACAAACCAGCATCGATAATGGACGTGTAGAGGGTCAGTCAGGAATATAAATTTAAGGCTGTGTCATTGCTGCCGCCACCGAGACTTCGGACGCGAAACAGAATGAGAGCGTGGAGTAAGGTGGGAGTGCGAGTAACAAGCAGGCGCGGATCCAGGGTTCGGTCCTGTGGAGGGATGAAGGGAAGGGGCACAGTTTGCTATAGTTTCCCCACCTCTACCCAACACTCCCAAATATAAATTAACGTCACCCTCACTTTTTACATACCACAGATGAATTCGTATTTAATAATAATACTAATAATAGATGTAAAATGTACTAATAACAATAATAATAATAATTTATAACACAATAATAAAAGTCAGACAAGACATAAATATCTATAGGGACATTAGAAAGCGCAGGCTAAGATTCTACGGACATATTAAAAGAATGTACCTTGACAGATTTATAAAGCAAATAGTCGAATCTTTGACAACAGGGGTAAAGCCTGAACGGAGACGGTGAGGCGAAATCAAAACTGAACTGAAATTGGCAGGAATTACATCAGAAGATGTCCAAAACCGCAAAATCCACAGGTCCACAATTCACAATCGGCAAGCTGACCAAGGGGAAAAACCCAAAGAATAAACTGGAAAAACGCGGGATAAATAGAGAAAGGAAGCTCTTAGGAAGAGAATGGATGAAACATGGGTATAAAGGAAAGCAGACACCCACCCCTAAGTACAGATTGTTCACAGAGTCTTCATAGATGGTCGCAGTGTATTAATGTGGGATCATGGCAGAAGATAAATATGAGGCAGTGTGACTATTTCTTATTACTATTTCCAAAACTTCTGTGTGTAACCATCGTTTTCAAAATAGAGTATGAATTTCCTCCATGTATGACGTGAAATTCTCCTTAACGTAACGTAAATGCACATCGAATAGCATCCTTAAGCTCGTGAACTGTCGTGTAACTTGTGCCAACAACCTTATGTTTCTTGTGGCAGCAACCTTCTGTTTAATGAACCCTCATAGTGTATTGTCACGAGATGACAGATAACTTCGAGATGGCCACTCCTAAGGTGCAGGCAAATGAGCAGAATCACATTCAATCCATTTATCAGGAAATACCTCATTGAGATATTCTGTAATGCAGTAGCACAATGGGCTGGTGCTCCATCCTGCTAGAGCCACACACGACTGAGCTGTATCTTATCCTGCAGAAGTGGAATAAGCATACCACTTAACATGGTGAGATACGCAATGTGATTCACAGCCCCACCAAAGAAATATTGACCTGCAAAGTGGGTTGCAGACATTACAGGACAGGTCATGACGTGTAGTGAGTGGATAGTGTTAAATTTATTCGCAGAAATATGGGTTTTCCTTTACTACAGAAGTAATTGTTTCTTGCTTTTGCACTGCGGTATATTGCACACTCCTCCGAGAGAAACATTTTACTCTTGAAGGAAGAGTTGTAAAGTCATCGAGCATTCGCCCAGAAGTCTGATGAGGATTTTTTCTGTCACTATCACTCCATTCTTTTACAAACGTGGGTTTAAAGGCCTTTAACTTCAAATTATTCTTCATACGTTTTTTCAATGTAGAGTACATAACTCCCAATTCCTGTGACCACTTACGTATGAACTATTTTGGCGAACGTTCGACAGATGCTGCAGCCTCCACACATCTTTTCAATCGTATTGGCGGTCGTCCTGAGCAGGGCTTATCTTTCATGGAACCAGTTGCAAACAGCTTTTGCTCCCACTGTAAAATTGTTGGTTTTGGTGGGGAAGGTCTCTGAAATCATGCTGAATGTCTCTGATTTTCTGTACGGAGTCGTTCGTGAGCCCACGTGCTCATTATCATCCGTTTCTCCATGGTGTAAGTAGACTCATCAGCCATGATTTAGATGTGGATCAGCACATGCAACATTAAGAAACGACAATTCATCAGCATCTATGTAATACATAGGGGGTAATGGAAGTACTTCGCGCAATCCTAATGGGCTTATTCCCAAACAATAAATAAAATAATTTGTCTACACCAGTACTACTAGATTGTTTTAGAATATGTTCTAAGAAATTGAAAAAAGCATTCGTCTGAAAATTCGTGAATTATGTCACGTGCGATGTAATTGATTTAAGAACTACAATGCAACAAAGTGTGATCATATCATTCTCAGTACTGCACTTAGCTCTACAATTGTGAACACAGCTCTGTAGACTACGACTACACGAGCTTGTTAATGAGTGGAATGCTGTTTTCTTCAGTAATTTCCGCCTCCGTTTCTTAGCGGAAAGTATTTCCCTTTCTACCTTCCTTACTCAACTGGCAGTGGTTTGCCGGTTATGTCTGTTAACTCACGAATTGTGTCTGATTTGCTGTTGACGGCGGGTACTGTTAGTCTTTGAATGGGAGTCGTTTCCTAACTGGAATTTTTCCCGCGTGTGGTCATATCCTAATCCCATTCCACGTGGGCAGCAATCAAGCAAGCTACTGGAAAGCATCATGTGTTAAACAAAGCGTCTGGAAGTTTCCAGACTTTGTGCAATTTTCGGTCATGCTACTTTACTCTCTGGAAATTAGCTGAGAGATTTTGGAACTGGTAAACGGAAAAATACGAATACTTTACTAAAACGTTTGGATCTGCGCCTTGTAAGAGGTCGCGAATGGCGCAATAAATCCCCTGGAAACTGCATGAGTGTTAATGAAGGGATGATCATGAGAGAGAAGGAGAAGCAGCGCAATCATGGTTCCAGTAGTGGGTTCGTTAAGATCTTAATTTAGCTTTAGCACTAACTTTACATTAGGATAGTAGGTATGTAATAAGAAGAAAATGGCAGTATATGCTTTCTATAAATCTGTGTCTTTTGTATGGCATAAATTATCAGCCATAAACAGATATCCATCGTAGCGCTAATGAATGTTAATTTTTTCGAGCTCATAGCAATAAATACCAGGTGTACCTGTATGAAATGAGCGTTTTTTGTGAAAAAATAGTTTTGAATTGAAAAGTAAAAACATTTTATTGAAAGTACTGACCATTGTTTTCTATGCATTTTGACCACCTTCCTGGCAATTTGTGGACACCACACCAATAGAAATGTTCGTCTTTTGAAGCAAACCAATGAGACACCCAATTTTCGACTTATTTGTAGGGATCGAAGTGTTCCTCAGCCAATGCGTGTCCCGTTGATGAAAACAAATGGTAGTCGGAAGGGGCCAAGTCTGATGAATACGGTGGGTGGGGTAGCAGCTCCCAGCAAAGTGTTTTGATTGTATCCTGAACCAGTTTTGCTTTGTGTGCAGGTGCATTGTCGTGTAAAAAAATTATTTTGCCGTGCCTTCTGGCCCATTGTGGTCTTTTCTCGATCAATTCATAGTTCAAATTGATCATTTGTTGTGTGTAGCGATTAGTATCCACAGTTTCACTGGGTTTTAGAAGCTCATGATACACCACACTTTTCTGATCCCACCAAACACAGAGCATTGTCTTCTTGCCGAATCGATCTGGTTTTGCAGTCGATGTTGATGGTTGTCCCGGATTAACCCATGCTCTTTCCCGTTTAGTATTCTTAAAATAAAACCATTTTTCATCGGCAACAACAATTCAATGCAAAACTGATTTTCTTTCATGTCTTTGAAGCAAAATTTGACAAATGGTTTTTCGGTTTTCCATCTGTCTCTCATTCAATTCATGTGGCACCCATTTTCCACACATTTGGATCTTTCCCATAGCTTTCAAACGGTCAGAAATTGTTTGTTGTGCAACATTTAGCATTGCTGCCATTTGCTTCTGACTACAAAGTATCATCTTCATCCAACAGTGCTTGCAATTAGGCGTCTTCGAACTTTTTTGGTGGTCTTCCACATTCTTCATTTCTTACATCAAAATCATTATTTCTGAACCGTTGAAACCATCTTTTGCATGTTGCTTCTGATAGAGCATGATCACCGTATGCCTCGACAAGCATTCGATGCGACTATGCAGCACTTTTTTTCAAATGAAAACAAAAAAATTAATGCTTTCCACAAATCATATCTTTCTGGTACAAAATTCGAAATTGTTAACATGATGAAAACATGTGATGTTGTTTGTTTCATGACTTTATGTATACTAAATATCTTTGACAGATGTCATACCAACCAAACAAACAAAAATTAATGCTCGTTCACAACAAATGTTCCCTATTGACACATTTGTATCTTAACGCTCATTTCATACCGGTACTCCTGGTAAATCTTACTTTCACGTAATTTTGTCGTACTTGCTTATACTCTACACTGGTTTGTAATTTTCCGGCAGCTTGCGGTATGGCGAACGAGCGCAGGCGCATCGTGGGCGGCACGGTGACCAAGGTGAAGCAGTACCCGTGGATGGCGATGCTCATGTACGGCCGCACCTTCTACTGCGGCGGGTCGCTCATCAGCGACAAGTATGTGCTCACCGCCGCACACTGCCTCTACGGGTGAGTGCTCCTCGCTTTCTTCCCGCTTCACCAGCCCCTGTAGCCGAGAACAAGGCAGACACGATGCACCCACTGTAACGTGGAGAATATACAGGGTGACACGGAAATGTACTGGGTGGCACACGGGAGACGGACGGTTTTTAATGAAATAATACTCAGCCAACTTTAAAATTAATGCATGTTTATTTGCACAAAATCAAAGCT
The DNA here is from genome assembly GCF_023864345.2 of Schistocerca serialis cubense. Lineage (NCBI taxonomy): Eukaryota > Metazoa > Arthropoda > Insecta > Orthoptera > Acrididae > Schistocerca > Schistocerca serialis. The sequence continues at coordinate 625,150,699 of NC_064642.1, read as the reverse complement.
CATTATTTGTTATTTTAGTTAACAAAGTTATTTGTGAAAAATAATGCCGTCAAGGTGATGTCTGTCATTTCGAATGCAGGACTCGAGTCTCTTCTCAAAATCCTCCACCACACGGACTAAAATCTCTGCACGGATGGCAGCAATTTCTTGAATGATTGGATTCTTCAACTCGTCCAGATTTCGTGGTTTGTGGTTATAGACACCGTTCTTAAGATACCCCCACAGAAAAAAGACACTTACTGACAAGTCGGGAGACCCGGGAGGCCAAGGAACGTTGCCAAAACGTGAGATAATCCGGCCAGGAAACATGCGTTTAATAAGAACGTTCATTGACGTGTTTGCGGTGTGCGATGTTGGCCCATCCTGCTGGAATCAAACGCGTTTTAAAGGGATTAGTCGTCTTCTTGGTTCTGGTTTCAAGAATGTTTCAAGCATACGATTGTAACGAACCGAATTAACAGTAACTGTGGCCCCATTCTCTTCAATTATGCCAACAGAGCCAAGAGCACACCAGACTGTTACTTTTTCTGAGTGTAGAGGACGCTGGTGGATAAGGTGTGGATGCTCTGGAGCCCAGTAACGTCGGTTTTGCTTCTTCGCGGTCCCGTTTAAATGAAAATGAGCTTCATCGCTCATCAATAAAATTTTATTTTCATTCGAACCCAATATCACTTGCATTCTGTAAGCGAAGTCTTCTCGTACAGCAAAATCAGTTTCCTTTAGTTGTTAGAAAATGAGCATTTTGTAGGGATGGAATTTTAATTCTTTATGCAAAATTCATCTAACCGATTCACGATTAATTCGTAATTCACTAGCATGACGTCTAGCTGACCGTCCCGGGCTTCTGACTGCCGCTTGCCTGACCCTTTCAACATTTCCTGGCGTCGTTACTATGCGTCTCGGGCCAGGATGCTTCTTATCCAGTATCTGAAGTTTTCCACTCATCTGAGGATTGTGGTACGGCTTGGAACAGCTCCATGTCGACCAACATTAAACCGCGCACGAAACAATCGCTGCATAGCAATAATAGACTCACCACTTTTCACGAAACTCTCATAGACAAACACTCGACGTTGCAAGTCCCACTGCTCCATAGTGAGTGAGTAAATGAAATGGCGTCTTGTGTGGATCAGAACTATTCCCAACACGGCCACCTCCCACCACCGCGCCCTCAGTACCACGCAGTTCAAAATCGTCCGTCTCCCGTACGTCACCCTGTACGTCACAAATTGCGGAAATTTTCCTCACACGTAGACGAAGAAATTATACGAGTATTATATGAACATGGGTCTGGTAACGCTTTGTTTCCATGTTACAACTCATTTCCTCAAACTCATTAAACATGCGAAACACACACGAACAAAACGTACCAGCGTACCACATGTGACTTTTCTCACAAAAAATGTTCAATATGCCTTCTGAGGGCACTGATACCCGCCGTCACAGTGAATCTCGGATGCGCTGATATATCCCTGGATTATTGAGTATGGTTCGCAGCCTTCCACAATACAGGCACAGAGACTCTGAACATCTGGTACTGAGGTTCCAACAACAAGAGCTTTGAAAGGCCCCACAAATAAAAGTCTATTGGGTTTAGGTTCGGAGAGCATGGAGGCAAGGCAGTTGGTCCATCTCTACCTATCCATCTGCCACCGAATCTGTTACTTATAAGCCGACGGAAGTTAACACTAAAATGGAGAGGTGCTCCATTGTGCATGAAATCCATGTTTGCTAGCATAGCTAAAGGCACATCTACTAACAGATCAGGTAGAACACTAAAATCTACGAAATTATCATAACTTTATCCGTTGAATCTGGGTAGAAGAAAATGAGGCCCTACCAAACATTGACAAAACATCTTTGTTTATGACTTGCTTCAACAGTTGCGTGAAGATTGACGTCTTCCCATGCATGCCGACTGTGAAAGTTTACAATCTGATCTCGTTGATATTCGTTGGAGAAAATGAGTTTCCACATGGAAACAAAGCGTTTCCAGACCCATTCTCATATAACGAAATTTCTTCGTCTACGTGTGAAGAACGTGTCGTGCAATTTATGGCGTACAATTTTGATATATCCTATATGGAAAAGTTAACAGAAACTCTAATTGGTACTGGGTTATCATTGGTGTTGTACCAACAATTAGAAAAAGCGATACCAAATTTTCTCTAAAATGTGGACTAGTGGACACACGCAGGGGTTACAGCACTCTATAGAGCGATATAAAGGAAAAGGCATCATTTCTATGAAGAAATGACGGACGATACGTCGCTACGGTGGATCTGGTTTCAGCAGATGTAAGGTACAGGGCTCTTCAGAATGAATATAGCGATTACAAACGTCTATAATTACTTAATGCATAGCGACAGACTGATAAGAATTTCGGAGAATGCAAAAGAAAGTAAGTGGACTCACCGACACCAGCGCATTAGATATATGCGTTTTCAGTTTAGGAATTGTTCTCTTAACACTATAAAAAGACATCGATAAGTGTCTGGCCAAAAGCAGAACACACTGTCGTCATGTCAAGTACGACTCATAGAACGGTTTATGCCACTTTACAAAATTTCCCACTATTGCATAGAAATTCAGTAGACTTGAAAATACATCTAGGTACTGTTGCAACCTGCAGCTTTAATCGGTACGATGATGTCGGAGATACCTGGAGAATTTAATGTGGACAGTTCTATACCGTTACATTATTTCGCAGAATTTTTTTCTGTAAAATTGAAGAATTTGTGTTAAACAGGAAATGTAGAACAATTATTGCCCTTTCTTCTACTACTTCGTGAAGAGGATGCGGTGGACATGTTTTGTCTTACAAGTTGACGACAATCGTATTCACAGGACTGCTCGCATGCATTCCTGGTTTGAAGAACAGTGTGGCACCTCATCCTAGCTCGTCTCACGCGCTCAGTCCAACAGAAGACGTCTCGTACTATGTTTTGGAACAACCGGCGAAATATAGCAAACAACATTCACACTACTCTCTTTCTCGCTGAACTGAGGCCGTTAGCAATGCCACAGGCGGTGTTGCGCGTTGTTAGTGGGACGTCTGGTGGGACTACTAATGCTTGGCCCCATATGTTTACTTAGAGGACTCGGCATATGAAGTCCGAATCCACGAAATTCCGTGCTCTGTATTGTAAAGGATTTCGAAAACTACATTGCAAAGATTTATTTAAAAGTACTAAATGATCAAACAGCTATGCGTTTAGTTTCAGGCTAATTAAGAGCAATTAATAGAGTCTTTTTACTGCAGGGAAAAACTCAGTATGTTTATCAGTAATATCAGTGATTGATATTTTTGTAGGTATTTGTGCTCTCATAGACCAAAAATCGTACCCCACTGTTGCTTCCGATAAGAAGTCATCAGTTTTATAATATATTTGAGCCGCTTTGGCTCAGGCAACACGTAGCTTTGTTGAGTTGCATATATGTCACGGCTTACTAAATTTCTTGTGAGCTTTTCAATAAGCCATTCAGTGCACATGCAGATGTCAGATACTTGTATAAAACTGCAGAGTGAACTAATCAGTATCGTGAGTTGATAAAATCTGTAAAAGACATCTAAAAATATTGGTAGCAACTTATGAAGACTTCGTCGCCCGAAACCAAACCGAGAATATCTGAAGAAGTGTGTCGGATTAGATGTTTTTACAAAAGAGGAAGGACTACTAGAAAACTCTCCAGAGAGTGTAAAGGTGACAGCTTTGCAGCACAACTTTTTACTATCTGACACAACAGTCACTTACTCCTGCCGGGCCACACCAGCCTTGAAAAATATGATCATCGTTTCTGGCTTTAGCCTACAGAGATCCACAGGATTGGCCTTATTTCGAGTCTGAATGTATGGACTTGGCACAAGCGTTCACTTGTTGTTAAGTAAACATAATACACTAAACTAACTCATCGAGCTTTTTCAAGCAGGCAACATTTCCTTCTAGCACTGTGAAATGGTGTAACGTACTCTTAGATGTCAGACAATGTAAACTCCAGGTGGGAATATCAGCTATATAGAAAAATACAGATTACTACTTACCGTAAAGAAGACACATCAAGTTGCAGACAGGGACATTTAAAAGACACTTATATAATGGCTTCATCAGTAAAAGAGAGACACACACACCATTCACACACCCAAGAAAGCACACCTCACGCACACGTGACTGCCAATTCCAGCATCAAATGCAACTATCACCTGGGATGCAAGCAGTAATCTGGAGGAGGTGGGGGAGGGGGAGGGGGTAGTAATGTATAGGCGAGGAGAGAGACGAACGCTGGTGAGTGTTCACAGACAGGTGCTATCCCCGGCCTAGTCTGCAAACAGATCTCCTGTGCCATTTCCCACTACACCCCCAATCCTCCCACCACCCCCAAGAGCCAGCCACAAAGGAGTGTCCCCTTCATCACCCAGTACCACCCTCAGCTAGAGCAACTACATCCATAATCATACCCTGAAATGAGGGCATCCTATCTGAGATACTTCCTACCCCTCCTAAAGTAGTGTTTCATCGCCCACCCAACCTTCACAACATCCTAGTTCATCGCTGTGCCACTCCCAGTCCCAAACCCTTGCCATAGGGATCATACCCCTGTGGAAGACTCAGATGCAAAATCTGCCCAATCCACCCACCCAGCACTTCCTATTCCAGTCTTGTCACAGACTTCTCCTAACTCATCAGAGGCTGTGCCACCTGTGAAAGCAGCCATGCCATTTACCAGCTCTTCTGCAATCATTGCACAGCTTTTTACATTGGTATGACTACCAGCCAGCTGTCCGCCAGGATGAAAGGCCACCACTATATTGTGTCCAAGTTCAAAGTAGACCATCCTATGGTAGTACATGTAGCTGAACATAACGCACTTGATTTCAATGGCTGCTTCGCTACCCAAGGCATCTGGATCCTTCCCTCCACCACCAGTTTTTCTGAACTGCACAGATGGGAGTTAGCCTTACAAAACATTCTCCACTCCCATAATTATCCCGGCCTCAACCTACGGTAACATACCGTCCGCACACATCCACCCAACAGTTTCCACCCCCTCTGTCCTACCATTTCTCCCCATTCTCATCTCCCACCTTGTTTATTTGCAACCCTCTGCCAACGCACCCACCCATCTTTCTCCGTTCCTCTCCCACAACGTCCTGACGCTGTGCCTCTTGGCACTCTAGTTCCTACACACTCCACCAGAAAGCGTTCGTCTCTCTCCCCACCCGTGGACTACTATCACTTCTCCATTCCCGGCCCCTCCAGGTTGCTGCTTGTGTCCCCTGTGATAGTTGCATTCCAGCCCGAGATGCTGGAGCTGGCGGTTGTGTGTGTGAGGTGTGCTTGCCTGTGTTTGTGAGTGATGTGTGTGTCTCTCTTTTACTCATGAAGGCTGTGGCCGAAGGCTTTATTTAAGTGTCTTTTAGTTGTGCCTGTCTGAAACTTGACGTGTCTTGTTTACGGTAAGTAGCAACCTGTCTTTTCCTACATTGTTGGTACTCTTAGATGTCTTCCGCACAGTGATAATGTGGTAGTATGAAGAAGAAACTGCTGTGAAAGCGATCGAAATGCACATGGTACCGCACATATCCTTCTTGAAACAGAACAATGCTCAGGAAGTGCTGCGTCTAGCTGTTGTTGATTACGGGGTAAGAAGACTGCGATAGGATATTTCATTCCACCGCAGCTGGGATACACCCCGTTGCCGACTTGACAACAATACTTCGACAAATGCAAGAAAAGCAGTCGGCATGTCACGTCACACAAGACCGGCTTTTCTTCCACCTTCGTTTGGTTCGTACTAAAACATTACTACGGAAGGGAGAAGGATTCACAAACGAATGAATAATGCTCTCTATGGCTGGTGTTACACTTTCTAAAGAGAAGGTGGTAACTGCTATAGCATTTTCTCACGGCAATGCTACTCATAGAATTGGCTATTGCGGAATCACGGGAAATCACTACTAGAAGTGTATTAGAAGTCTGTCATGAATAAGAACTCTGTACTCCGGATTCCATGGAGGGGGGGGGGGACAAGTACTCCCCCATGTTACCGCCCCCACCGCCCCCCCCCCTCCCATCACCCACCCTTGCTAGCGCCTGTGAATACAACGCGTCTAACTGGGCTGTCTGTAAGGTTACTTGAGCCATGTGGACTGAGCGCCAAGTTTAACCATTTATAGGGCAAAACTTCCTTTTTAAAATAGAGCACTGAAATGCACTTCTATTACTTATCATACCCAGTTGGATAAAAATATTTAAGATCGGAAAAATCTTATAGTAATAATTATTACAAATTTTTAAATTCGGAAAAATATCGAGCAAAATGCATTCTGTGGCAGTGCTATTCTGTATTCGATAATTTAACCACTTTGCGAAAATGGGGTCTTTTATTAAAAGAGGAATAAGCAGAAGAAATCAAAATTTTATTTGTTGTTTTCTTCTGTTAATTCATATACATTCATAAAACAGCATACAACTTGTATACACATAAAATCATAAACCAGATTTATTCTGTTGCTTAGTTCTGATGATGGATGAGTCCAATGCATTGCATACACGAAGCTACATTGCAAGAAGTGCGTGGCGATTTACTACATTTAGGTTTGCTTCGTTTGCTGCAAAATGAACATTCCTTCATGTACATGCTGTAGGCACAATGTTCAGTCACATTTCTGAATAGCATCCCTTAGAATCTTGCAACCTTTTCCTGAAATTTTGACCTGTTAATTCTTATTTTAGTGCTGCATGTTGGTCGCATTTTTGTTTTTGAGCAGAAATGTGCAATTAGTTCATTGGCCAGAATACCTCTAAATTTTAGATGTGACATAGGTTTAGTATTCTAAGAAAGCTAGTCTCCTCATAAAGTATATATGCATTTACTGTGTTTCATCAATGAAGTAATAGAAAATTTTCATCAGTCACACATAGAAGGGAATGCAGATTCACTGGAATTCTAGACCAAAATGGTAGCCAAAATGTTTGAGTGTTATATAGACATGGATTCATTGCCTGTTTAGAAAACTTCAGCTGATATGGAGTAGCTATGGACATATTAGATTCCAGAATATGATTCTGAACTAGAAATGTATTCTAAATTCCTTCGTTGCTTGACTGAACTTCATCAAAGCTCAGTTCCGTTTGGTGGTCACTGCTGCCTCTGGAAGTTCCCACAAGAACGTCCTCTGCGTCTGAGCCTCCTCCATATACAGAATTGAAACCGATGTCATCAAACGCACCTTCCAAGAGAAGCCGTTCTATTTATGAAGGGTTCAAGCCTGATTTTCCCAATGGCACTATGACCTAAATTGTAAAAAGTATTATTTATATTACGACTCTGTAATTGTTGTAAGTTTAAAGACCTACGAGCAAAATTCGAGGAGTCCATGCACTGCAAACATCTCCTTCTGCTTTCCGTGCACTATGCAACTCACTATTTACAAAAAGCTGACCTTGCTATACTAACGTGGAAGTCAGCTTCTGTAGAACTGCCTATTACATCTTGAGCGCAAAGCTTTATTTTAGAAACTATTTGATAAAATTGTGAAGTAAATGCTGAAGTACCACATTAACATCACATAATCTGCGCAGAAATATTTGTTTACAGCCGAAATATTAGCTAAACTCATGGGAAGTTGAGCTGTGTACGTATTGTCACACACACACACACACACACACACACATACACACACACACACACTGGATGCAGAATACTGTCAACATATCAACATTACTCTTTAAAATCGTAATAAACCAACTTAATTATATACATGTAATGACTTACTAGCAAAATTACTGCGCAGTCCACGCGCTGAAAACTACGACTTCTTTGTGGTTACACTATCGACCACAAAGTACAATGAGTGCTGCCACTTGTTGACAAAACAATCAAAACTCATTTGTGGTTGCTTTGTTGTGTACTTATCGTTCCCCATCAGCAGCTGATTGCGATAGGGTCGTTTACAGGCATCAGATTACAGAGACTGGTTGCTTTGTTGGCTACTTATCGTTCCCAGTCAGTAGCTAAATGCGTTCAACCACAAACCTATAAAAGGTTAACTCTATACAATAATTTCTTTTAAGTATTCCGCTATCTGACTGTACTTGTTTATGTCTATAGAGTAGGGAAGCAACACTCGTAAGAAGGGGAAAACCCCTTGCAACCATTTTCCTGTGCAGTACTTATTGTGCTTCTTTGTCCTAGTGTGTATCAGTATGACATTGTTCAGATCGGCCACGTCAGTTTTATACTGATCGCAACGTCCAGAAACTAGAATTTTTAATTTTTATTCCGTGTAAATGTGTGGAGTAACACCCGTGTCCCAGCATCCTATGAATGTAGATGTTAAGGTACGTTTACACTGGGATACATGTATCGCGACATGTATGAACGACATGTCAATTTGACATGTCGCGATGCATCACCTCATACAAAAATTCACGGAACTTGTATGCGGACCCTCGAGCTCATACATGTCGCGTATACATTTTGTATATCGCTTTTTGGCCATATACGCGACATGTATGAGCGACATTTTAACTCGCGCATGCGCAGTACTATCATTTCCTGTCGTCTTGTCGACTGCCGCTTATTTCGACGATTAGCGCGTGCGTAGTACCAGGCTCTTTGGCGGCTGTTTGAGTTTTGAAGGTGCCGACTGTCGTTTCGACGTTAATGTATCTGCATAGAATATCAAAAAGTGCCATATGCAACATTATTCTTCGTGTTTGCGAGGCCATTGTGCAAGTTTTATCCCAAGAAGTGAAGGTAAAAGTTTTATATATATATCAGAGTATGTAATACATTATATAATTTTTTCATGCATCTGGCACGTATATCAATGTTTTGCTATTATTCCGGTGGCCTCGCGTGATAATGTTGACAACGGATGCCGACAATCGTGTGTGAGACGTTGGCATTAGCAATCGCGCGACAATGCAAATGTTTTGTCATGAAATCCCTAGTGGCTAAAAAACGGAGTGTTACTGCCAACTGATCCTCTGGTGGAATCGCTTCCCGAATGTTTGTGTTGGTTTTGGACGCAAGAGGATCCACAAGTGATAACAAACCGCGGAAATCCTCCATACTCATCCTAACATAGTTTCTAAAATATGCGCCATCCTCTAGCGTTAATTCGCGAGAAACTCTCTGTGCCACCATCTACGCTTCCTCCGCCTTTTCTTCCTATCATCTTCCAAAAGAGCAAGTGTATCAGCACATAAAAACGTGAAATCTTCCAAATCGTCGTCGGAAGCTATCGCACAGTGATACATATCAACCAGTGTAAACGCACGCTCATACATGTATGAAGTCGATACTTGTCAACTCATACAAGTCGCGATACATGTCGCAAAGTCGCATATACATGTATCTCATACATGTGCCGATACAAATCGCAGTGTAAACGCACCACATGACGTTTACTTAGCTTCACACGATAGAGGAGAGATGTCCGGTTGTATGGCTACTAGGTGTCTGTTCTTACATTGTTGAGTTACATGCCTTTCACGGTCCAATCGTGGTGAACAACTTTCTTATTGCAGGTTTGAAATCAGTGGGAGGGAACAATGTTGGACGGAGTTTTCCATAATGCTCCTCGTTGCTACTAATTTAATTACTCTGAACTTCATAATGTCCTTTTCTCTGTAGCAACTGCACGTCCATGTCATTTCTACTTGCTTCTATGAAGGTTTCCATATACAATAGTGGTTTGACATGTCTGGTAAATTTCCGTGAAAGAATGGAAAATTTTTGTTTCGCCTTCGTGGTTGGTAAGATTAGCTATTCCAAGGATAGTGCAATGAATTTCAACAATGTACAGCGTACAGTTCATCTTAGAAAGACGTCTGAATTGGTCAGTGTGTCGACTGCGATTGAAAATGGAGAAAACCGAGTTTCTCGCTGTTACTAAACAATTCCATTTTGAAGTGTTGGACTGCCGCACAATGCGAAAGAGAATCGGATAAATTTCACACCGTCAGATGAAGACCATTTACTTTTGTATTAACGAATTTATTCATGGTCAGACAAGCACCGAAAACGAAGCAAGCTCTGAACGTAAAACTGAGGTTACCACAAAGGAAACCACTGACAAAATCCATGATAATGTAATGCAAGACCGCCGAATAAAAATTCGTGAGATTGCTGAGACTGTAAGCATCTCAGCTGAGCTATTGCATAATTTCCTCCACGGAGAATTGGCTATGAAAAAGCTGTGTGAGGTGGGTGCCGCGATTGCTCACATTCGACCAAAAGTGCAGCCGACACAACATTTCAACGTAATGTCTGGCGATGTTTAATCGCAGTCCGCAATACTTTTGGCGCCGATTTCTGACTGTTGACGAAACTTGGGTCCATCATTACACAGCAGAGTGAAAGCGGCAGTCAAAACTACATACAAACGCTGGTGAGAGTGCACTGAAGGAGGCAAAGACCATTTTGTCAGCTGGTAAGGTGATAGGCACCGTGTTTTGGAGTTCTTAACGAATAATCCTCGCAGATTACTTGGAAAAAGGTAGAACCATAACTGGACCCTAGTATGCTTCATTGTCGGATTGACTGAAACTTGTGTTGACTAAAAAAAGACGAAGGCTGACAGGCAAAAATTGCTCATTACCTTGGATAATGCATCATGCATCATCCAAGGCATCAGTGGTGGAAGAGCACGAATTGAGCTTTGAATTGCTTCCTCATCCACCCTATTAACCAGACACCACCAAGTGACTTCTTCCTGCTGCCTAACTTGAAATTTTGGTTTGCTGGGTATAAATTTTCTCCGAAGAGGAAGTGGTAGGTACAGACAACGAGTAATTTGCAGAGTTTGAAAGAAACTACTTTTCCGATGGAATGAAAAAGGTGGGGAATTCCTGGACCAAGCGTATATCCCTCAAAGAAGACTAAGTCGAGAAGTAAGGTGAGTTCCAGAATGAGATTTTCACTCTGCAGCGGACCGAGACTCGAAATCGGGACCTTTGCCTTTCGCGGGCGAGGTAGGACACGAGATACTGGCGGAAGTAAAGCTGTGAGGACGGGGCGTGAGTCGTGCGTGGGTAGCTTAGTTGGTAGAGCACTTGCCCGCGAAAGGCAAAGGTCCCGAGTTCCAGTCTCGGACCTGCACACAGTTTTAATCTGCCAGGAAGTTTCAGTAAGGTGAGTTGTTTTACGAAACAAACATTTTTTCTTGATTTTTTACCAGACTTCTCAAACCACTCTCTTATATTCAAAATATGTTAGTCTGCTTGTCGAATTTTGGATTTGTAATCTCTATATAACACTTTAGGAGTCCGTAAGTATCAGCATGAGTTTAAATGTCTGTATGTCATTATAAATGGTCTCCAATACGGCTAACATGTCCGCTGTACAGACAGAAATTTCAGGTGGAAGTCCAACCATTTGATATGTGTTATTACAGAGGCTAGAGCCGTGCTTGTACACAAGTATTGTAAGTGCATTACCATAGATGCAGAAATGAGAAATGGAACTGATCTCAAATACACCACCAGTGCGGAAACTGTGTATAATATTTCTTCTGCAATCATTGTTGGAAGTTTCGACCACCGACGCATCCGCGTGCGGCTGTTGGAGCATGACAGGGACAAGCCGTCGGAGACGGAGGTGATCGAGCGTCGCGTCATGAGGGTCCGCTTGCACCGGCACTACGACTCGAGCAACTACAACAACGACATCGCGCTCATCCGGCTCAGCGAACCCGTCAAGATTGAGGGAGACCTGAGGACCGTCTGCATGCCCACCAAAGGTGAGTTACCAGGAAGAGACGTTTGTTGCGATAATCACTACTGGTATTTTCAGAATGATAAATTACTGACGTTTTTCTTCCTGTTGGCTTCAGAACACTGCCTCTGGGTCGTTATCAACGTACAGTTAAGGTTAGGAATTAACATCTTAGAAAAACAAGCTGAAAATCGTAATGTTTATGAACAGACGACTGAAAAAAAGTCTTTCCATTACATTTAGCATAGTTTTGACAGTATATCTTGTCTTCGTCTACAGAGGATCACCTAAGCTGACAGTCACTTCCAGTGAAAATCTGTTTTATTTAAATAAAACGTAGAAACGGATGATGCAAGAATAGACCTAAATCATTACTCGTACAAGAAGTTTTTCTGCTTCAACTCTTGAGCGAAATGGACTGATAAGATGTGTTATATGATACAGTCGTGTCCTTTGTCACAAGTGATGATATGATATTGTGTGAATCTCGGGAAAAAATCTCATTTTCTGCTGGCTAGACGGTATGGTACATATTTGTATCTTCGACAATACATTTTTTTCACTCTAGTTCCTCGTCCAGAGAGTATTTAAGCCTGATAAATCTGTAACTCATTAGTAAATGGGAATAGATAGAATAAACAAGTTCCTTCTTTACTAAATCATCTGTAACAGTAATGATTTTACCAGCATGGGGGATATGCTAGTGGGTTACTATAGTTAATTACTATCTTCGTCCCACGATGTTATCGATGGTTAAACAGTTATTTGTGAATAAATGTTACTGCCGATACTCACTAACTATGCGTATAAGCCAAGTCGAAAGTTACCTCTTGGAACTGTGTATTATATACATCATAAAATCATATAGCTCATACCGTTGTTCACATCCAGCTCTCTCTCTGTGCATCACCTCCTCCCCTTTCTCACTGTAATCTGATCCTCATATATATTACAAAGATATATTGCCTATGTCCATCCGAATGTTCATTAGAGTATCGTATAAAAATTTGAAGTAATCAGTCAATAATTTTTCGAAATATATGGTATCAATGTTTCCACTTTATATATTACATGTACATTTACGTATGCATGTGCGTGATTGCTCTGCTATTCACAGTAAGTGCCTGGCAGAGGGTTCAATGAACCACCTCCAAGCTGACTCTCTACCGTTCCACTCTCGAATGACACGCGGGAAAAACGAGCACTTAAATTTTTCTGTGCGAGCCCTGATTTCTCTTTTTTTATCGTGATGATCATTTCTCCCTATGTAGGTGGGTGCAAACTGAATGTTTTCGCAATCGGAGGAGAAAACTTGTGATTGAAATTTCATGAGAAGATCCCGTCGCAACGAAAACCGCCTTTGTTTTAATGATTGCCACTCCAATTCACGTATCATGTCTATGACACTATCTCCCTTATTTCGCGATAATACAGAACGAGCTACCCTTCTTTGTATTTTTTCGATGTCATCCGTCAGTCCCACCTGATGCGGATCCCACACTGCACATCAGTAGTCCAAAATAGGGCGGACGAGCGTGGTGTAAGCAGTCTCTTTAGTTGTTGCACCTTCTAAGTGTTCTGCCAATGAATCGCAGTTTTTGGTTTGCTCTACCCACAATATTATCTATGTGATCGTTCCAATTTAGGTTATTTGTAATTGTAATCCCTAAGAATTTAATTGAATTTACAATCTTCAGATTTGTGTGACTTATCGCGTAATCGAAATTTAGCTGATTCCTTTTAGTACTCATGTGAATAACTTCACACTTTTGCTTATTCAGGGTCAATTGCCTCTTTTCGCACCATACAGATATCTTATCCAAATCATTTTTCAAGTCGTTTTTATCGTCTGATGACTTTACAAAACGATAAATGACAGCATCATCTGCAAGCAATCTAGGACGGCTACTCGGATTGTCTCCTATGTCGTTAATATAGATCAGGAACAATATAGGGCCTGTAATACCTCCTTGGGAAACGCCGGATATTACTTTTGTTTTACTCGATGACTTTCCGTCTATTACTACGAACTGTGACCTTTCTGAAAGCAAATCAGGAATCCAGTCGCACAACTGAGGTGATACTCCGTTGGCACGCAGTTTGGTTAGAAAACGCTTGTGAGGAACGGTGTCGAAAGCCTTCTGGAAATCTAAAAATATAGAATCAATCTGACATCCCCTGTCGATAGCATTACTTTATGAGTATAAAGAGCTAGTTGTGTTTCACGAGAACGATATTTTCTGAAACCGTGCTTTGTGTCAATAAATCGTTTTCTTCGAGGTACTACGTGTACCGGTATATAGTATATACATTAAAATATAAATCCTATGTGTTAATTCAGGGTATAACCTACCTCCATTCCAAATTTAATCCGAATCCATTCAGTTGTGTCAGCGTGAAGGAGTAAAGGTATGTCCAGACGACGTCTCTTTTCTCAGGCGCAATCGCAGATGCACGTGAACAAAACCGCACGCACAAGAAGTTAGTGGAAAAAACACAAATACAGATGCACATTCTCGTGTCCACATGTTGCCTCTTTGCTGCAGTTATCTGCTATGGAACTGTTTATTAGCTCGGCAGTTTGCGCTGCGTTTATTCTGAAAAAAGAAAAAGGCTACAGAAAAAGAAGACACAAAGTCGACTATCGGTAAAAAGAAATACCTAAACAACAGAGATGTTTTAATGTGAGACGTGCAAAATGACGACGATATTTTGTTTGAAAATTTGTCAAGAATTTCTCAGTAAGATTTTGATTCTTTGGTAATGAAACCGAAACACGTTTCTCTAGGAAAGATACTGTTATGCGAAATACAATTTCTGTACAGATGCGGCGTGCAATAACACTCCTTTATCTGCAACTTGTGATCCATTATACTAGTTTGAGCTATTTGTTTTCCGTATCAAAATAAAGCATTTCAGTTATTATTCCTGAAATTGCAAAGCTCTGAAGGGGTATTCTTAGTGATCATGTAAAGGTTAGTTAACTTTCATTATTTTTTTTTATTTTATAAAGATATTACCTGCACAGTAAACGCACAAATTTACAGAGTTTAGCTGAACAGACGAGATGAATGAGACTGCTGTTGAAGATTCGAGGGCTTGCCAGTTGGTTTCTGAACTGCGCAATGGTGCTGAGACTCGATCCATCTTGCTGCAAATTTTTCTGCATCGAAGCAATGCAAAGGAGGTCCATTTATTGAAATGAAAATAGATCTGAATGTGTCGCAATTTGTAAATGATTTCTCTGATCAGTCAGCGCTAGAATCATGGCACTAAATCCGCATGGCACTAAATCGACTCGTTCCACATCATTACGAAATATCGTATTCATGATCCATGGAACTAGTATTAATCTAATCTAATCTAATCACATTCAACTGTAGATATAGATATAATTTCGGTTGCTTTCACAAGTTCTTTCACAGAAGCGGGCATATGTAGTGGATTTTCTTTAAAGATTCGAAAATCTTGACCTAGTGATACACATGTACTTTCACTTAATTTAAAATTCACCTTCTTACATAAGCGAGGAATTGACATGTCACCGTAAAACTTACACGTTCATAATCGTATGAAGGCCATGTTTCTGAATTTAACGCGGCTACATCTGAAAATAAATACAAGTCTTTTATATTCTCCACCAAAGACTGAAAAATGTTCTTCCGAAATGTCTGAAATTTGTTACATTCAGTACCAGATGGTTCTTTAATTATCATTCCTTCGAAGGTGCGCTTCTCCTCTAACTCTTATACCATCATCCTCTTTTGCGGGGAGTCATTTGTTTTCAGTGTATCAACAGTATTTATGGCCACGTCCATTTCTTGTTTCACTTTAAGGACTGAAGAATTTCTGTTTTGCATGTAGAATGATAATACTTGCAGAACTTCTTGGGCCTCATAAAGTACGACTAATTTCATTATAAGGAACCACTTTGTGAGATGTTTTATAACAACCCTTCAAATTTAGATCTCTCGTGAGTTGATCGGGAACCATCATCACTCAGTTTTTCAAAAAGATTGACAAGAGAAATATGACTTTCAAGAAGAAATCGAACGGCATTACATGAGGAAACAACCAACGCACATGAAAAACACAGTTCAGTTTTAATAGCTGCGAGGACGATTCTTGTGAAACATCCTGTAGTCGTCTCTGATTTTTGGGACTGCGAGAAGCCACAGTATACAAGGAACCTAAAAAACCCTGTATGTGGCATACCACTGCTACATCATTCATAACATCGTAGACAACTATTCCCATTTTGTGGTTCATACAGTGCACGATAGTCAAACCCTTACGTACGTAAATGATTACCCTGTGGAATTGCTACTGCTTCGTGAGGTACTAGCATTGTTGATGCATCATCTACTGCGATACCTACAACATGGTTTTTTAGTACATCGTATTTAGGCTCATACTTTTCAAGAGCTGCTAACAGTGCTCTGAAAATGCATTCTTCTGTCCCACATTCCAATTCAACGATATCGAAAAAATAATTACAAGCAAATCCCTCAAAGGACAAACGTACATTTATTATTAAACAAGTTTTATTATAAATGGTTGCACTTCCATCCATTATAATAGTAAGCTTATACCCGATTCTATAAGGAGGTGAGCAAGATATTTTTTTGTCCTTTTGCTCTCTTAGAAACATAATGTTTCGTCATGCGTGGTCAGAGTGTAGCATATTATCGGCTGATAAACCATTTCGCTTTTGTACTTCGATTACTGTGGATATGATTTGAATGGTAATTTCTGTTTAGCAACTACATAGCCGAACAACGAATTGTCGATTTTTATTGATGTTGCTTTCCCAAAAACTTTTAAATTTCACTCACGGATTTTTCTCAACTTCGCTTTTGTTTGTTATGTATGATTTCTAAGCATCTAATTTGTTATTTGCGCGTTTCATGATCACCGTTTTTTTTTCTTTCAACACTAGCTAAAAATGCGTTATCGGTTATCGATACGCACCTTTCCACCTAAGTTCACGAACTTTTCAACACACTGCGTATATCACCAAGTTTTGGTCATTTACAGACAGCCACAATTTTGAAAACGTGAGAATGCAACATAATTTCCTGTAATTTCAAGCCTGCTTTCACTCTCATTCGTACCTTGAGACTTCTCACAGGTTTCAGTCACCGAAGATTCACTCTCTCTCTCTCTCTTTATTAACACCATTATTACAGGCTCTTTTTTTTTTTTTTTTTTTTTAGAGATTCAGTCTATTTTAATTCTTTTAGCACCACTGTCAGTAGCCTGGCTGTCAACGACTGCACACGTATCTGGCAACGCACTGCTCTTAAGGAACTACAAAACTTTGCTTTGTTAGAAAACCAGCTAAAATTTCGTAGTTCTTACAGGCCTGCACGCACTTAGCTCACTAACAATCTTACAAAAGCGGGAACGAGTGGAGATCGCCGCATCTTTTGCGGACGCGAGTGAACAACCGAACAACACAAATTAATTTCGCATACGCGATACTGGAAAAGCTGCGTTAAGCTCGACCCACGTAGTCCGCGGCTAGCAAAGTCAAGACTGTCGCAACCCGCCCTCCAGGTACCTTTGCTTAGTTTTCAACCGCTGCTCACGCAAGTGTGCTACGGCTGCCACCACTACCTGCTTCGCAAGCTGGGAAGTAAGGGACGGTGGAGCTCAGATAATAGCGACAATAACAGCATGAGATCGACGAGTCAGTTTGAAATGCTTAAATACACAACGCTTTTTCCACAATTAGTTAGCAAATATGTTAATAATAACAGTTTATTGATACTTTCTGCGTACGTATCTACAAATTTAAATTAAATGTTAAGTTTTATATATCCAGTGATCGGGAAATAAACGTCCCTGTCCGGCATGGATAACTGAAAATCATAGGGTGAATGATTCGATACAGATAGAACCCCTACTCCCCTTCCCCCTCCACCAATCGGTCACTGGTAAAAACTCATACCGGTATTGCGATTGAAACTGAGCCAAAGAACAGTATTAATTCCAAGCAATTTTTAATTAAAGTTCTGATTTATCTGTAGTGTCGAAAACATAATAGTTTCTACTTCTAGTATTTCAATTTTCATTAGTCCTTATTAACAGTTTGTGGGGTTCTATGAGTAACACTGACTTATGTGTACTAAGTAATTCCAAAATCTAAAGGTAACTGCTTGTCTTGAACAATCTATCAATATTTCAAGTATTTTTTTACCTTCCACTGCAGTGATGGAGCTGGTACATATTTCTATCGCCTACAAAAAGGACAAATTTTGAGTCTTGTGACGATGCAAGTGGAAGAACGTTCACATAACCATAAAGAGTAAAAATTAACCACTGCAATCAGACTTCACACTAATCTCCATCTACATCCATATTCTGCAAACCACTGTGAAGTGCATGGCAGAGGGTATTTCCCACTGCACCAGTTATTTGGCCTTCTTCCCATTTCACTCAAGTATGGAATGTGGGAAGAATGCCTGTTTAAATGCCTCCGCGCCTCTGTAATTCATTTAATCCTGTTCTTATGATCGTTACTGGAGTGGTACTTAGGAGGTTGTATATTCTTAGTCATTATTTAAAGCCAATTCCTGAAACTTTGTATGTAGGCTTTCTCGAGATAGTTTCTACCTATCCTCAAATGTTTGCCAGTTCACCCAGCTGGAGTGGCCGAGCGGTTCTAGGTGCTACAGTCTGGAACCGAGCGACCGCTCCGGTCGCAGGTTCGAATCCTGCCTCGGGTATTGATGTGTGTGATGTCCTTAGGTTAGTTAGGTTCAATTAGTTCTAAGTTCTAGGCGACTGATGACCTCAGAAGTTAAGTCGCATAGTGCTCAGAACCATTTGAACCATTATTTTTGCCAGTTCAGTTTCTTCAGGATCTCTAATACTCTCCTATGGATCAAACAAAATGGTGACTATTCATGCTGCCCCTCTCTGTATATGTTCAATATTCTAGTTAGTCCTATTTGGTATGAATCGCACACACTTGGACAATATTCTAGGATAGATCACATGAGTGATTTTTAAGCGATGCCCTTTGTAGATTGATTGCATTCCCTAGTATTCTGCCAATAAACTGAAGTCTGCTGCTGTTTTACCTACGACTGACCCTACGTGATCATTCTATTTCATATCTTCACAATGTGTTAAATTCACACATATTTGTGAGTTGACTGATTCCAACTATGATTCGTTGTCACTGTCAAATAGTTTTGTGGATCGATTGATTCCAACTGTGATTCGTTGTTACTGTAGTCATAGGATATTACATTTTTTTCATTGTCGAGTGCACAATTTTACATTTTCGAACATTAAAGAAAGAAAGTTCCCAGTCACTGCATCACTTTGAAATCTCATTAAGGTCTAACTTAATAATTGTGCAGTTTTTCTCAGATAGTACATCATGATAGATAACTGCATCATCCACAAAACAAGGATCCTAAGACAATTCCCTTGAGCACATCCAAAGTTACTTCTTCATCTGTTGATTACTCTCCATCCAAGATAACATGCTGCACCCTCTTTACCAAAAAATCGTCAATTCAGCCATGAATTTTGCTTGCTACCCCTTTGACGATACTTTTGATAATAACTGCAGATATGGTACTGAGTCAAACACTTTTTGGAAATCAAGAAATAGCACATCTCCTTGACTGCCTTGATCCATGACTTTCAGGATGTCATGTGAGAAAAGTATGGGTAGCGTTTCACTTGATCAATATTTTTGAAATCTGTGCTGACTGACATGAATGAGGTAATTCTGTTCAAGATACCTCATTACATTGGACCTCATAATATGTTCTTATATTCTGCAACTAATAGATGTCAAGGATGTTGAGTGGTAGTTTTGTCAATCACTTCTTCTGTTTCCCTTATTGTAGATGGGTGTGACCTTTGTTTCCTTCCAACAGCTGGCGATGGTCTTTCGTTTTAGATATCTATGGTATAGCTAACTCAGTCACAACATAAATACAATTCAGGATCCGATGGGATCCTATCGGTCCCTGGAGCTTTGTTGAGTTTTAGTGGGTTCAGCTGTTTCTCAACACTACTGACAGTAATATCTATATCACTCATCTTTGCAGTGGTGCAAGAATTAAACTGGAGCAATACTCCTAGATTCTCATTTGTAAAGGAAAATTTGAAAACGGTTCCGCATTTCTGTTTCTGCTTTCATCCGTGAGTGCCTGGATACTAACTTTGGTACCATTAACACTCTTTATGTACGACTGCGATTCCTTTCGGTTGTGTGAGATATCCTTCGATAATATTCTGATACGGAAGTCATTGAAGACTTCATACATTGTCCTTTTGACAGCCAAGCTCTTTTCATTCAGTATCTCCCTATCTTTAGTCTGATAGATCATATAACATTGCATCTAGCTCTGATAATATGCTTCGTTTGATGGGAAGTGAATGCAAATGTTTCTCCAGGTATGGCATATCCAACTGAAGCTACCCATTAATGATTAGATCCCGCAGAGAATGCTGTGTTTCACTCACTGCTCCAATTAATCACAGAAATTTTCTTTGGGATTAAGACTGGGTGATTTTGTGGGCCACTCAAAGTGTAATATGGTGCCTGAGTATGGTCAAACCAGGAACGTATGCGTAGAGCCCCGTGAACACAGCTATTGTCCCCCCCTGCGGGTCCAGGGATTAGAATAGGCCCGAGGTATTCCTGCCTGTCGTAAGAGGCGATTAAAAGGAGTCCCTCCCCCTCAAGGGGGTAGTTAGCGCCTGCGTCCGGAGACGGACGGTTCCACGACCTCTATTTGCGGTCATTTTGGTTTTTCACTTCTTCTCGTTTCTTCCTTCCTTTGGTTGGTTCCTTTCTTTGTTCTTCTCCATCTCATTGTCTTCCTTACTCTTTCCCTTGTCTTCTTCTCCTTGCCTTCTCATTGCCTTCTTCTCTTTGCCTTCTCTGGTCCCCGCCTCGGCGTTTGAGACAGTCTGTCCTCTCTCTCCCTCTCTCTCTTCTTTTTCCTCTTCTTCCTTCCTCCCTGTGCGCGCCTGAAGGCCGACCCACGCGTTCGCGCGCGTAGCCGGTGACGGGGTAACGCGTAATTCCCCGCCCTGGCTAGACGAGTAAGGCAAGCACGTACCCCCTGGTAAAGGCCAGGCCCAGGGAGGGGTGATTGCCTGAGCTGATACCTTCTGACCATGCCGATTGGTCCCTCCGTCTGTTTCTCGGGAGGTGTGACCTGAGGTGTAAACATTCACCTAAGGCGGGAGTGCCCTCTGAGAGGGTCCCCACAAGGAAGGAGCGCGCCATCGGACACGCTGGCAATCATGGGGGATTCCTCCGCGATGGATTTCTCTTCTTCTTCTCTCTCGACTTCTGCTCATAAACGGAAACTTGACCAGCCACCAGTGACAAAAGTACTACCGCCTGCCCCACAGTTCCTTGTAGTTTCTCGATCAGAGGACGGCAAGGAGTTTTCCTCTGTCAACCCTTTCGTTATCCAGAAGGGCGTAGATGCCATAGCCGGATCTGTCAAGTCGTGTACCAGGTTGTGTAATGGTACCTTGTTACTAGAAACTGAGAGCGCCTTTCAGGCACAAAAACTGCTTTGGGCCACACTCCTGTACACGTTCCCTGTCTGGGTGGAGGCTCACCGCACTTTGAATTTGTCTCGTGGTGTGGTATATACTCGATCACTCGACGGATTGACTGACGAGGAGATTCAGTCTTTCCTCGCTGAGCAGGGCGTGACGGCTGTCCATAGGGTCATGAAAAAGGTCAACAATGACCTTGTACTGACCCGGACACTTTTCTTGACCTTTGACAGTGTTCAGCTGCCGTCGCGTATCAAAGCGGGCTACGAGGTTATTTCTGTTCGCCCCTATGTCCCGACACCTACGCGCTGCTACCAGTGTCAGCGTTTTAATCACACTCGCCAGTCTTGTTCCAATGCAGCTAAATGTGTCACTTGTGGCAGGGATGCCCATGAGGGTGACTGTCCACCTCCGTCTCCTCGTTGTGTGAACTGTCAGGGTGACCATGCAGTGTCCTCCCGCGACTGTCCCATCTACAAGGAAGAACGCTGTATCCAAGAAATTCGGGTCAAAGAGAAAGTGTCCGCCTCGGCTGCTCGCAAACTATTTGCTAGTAGGAAGCCCACTCTGCTCCCAGCGGGAAAATACAGTACTGTCCTCGCCTCTCCTCGGTCTACCAGGGAGGTGGCAACCCAGACATGCGATCTGACCTTCAGCACCACGGTCGTCCGTTCGGCCAGTGTTAAGATCGCGCGGTCGACGTCTCCTCTTCCTCCCATCACCCCACAGACACCAGCCCCTTCATCAGCTTCTGCTAAGACGAAGACCCAGAAGTCAGATGCACGGGCCTTCAAGAAGGAACCGTCCCGTGCAGACTTCCTACGTACCTCGAACTCCCAGCCGTCGACCAGTACTTCCACTAAAAGACCTTCCAAGAAGGCTCATAGGAAGCACAGTTCTCCTTCTCCGCCACGGCGCATTTCTTCTCCTGCGCCACCCAGCTGCTGCCGCCCCAGGCCGTCATCCGTTGCGCCTGGCCGCACCGCTGGTAGCCGAACATCTGGCCGTCCACCGGCGGAGGAAGCTCCTAAGCTCCTCCTCCCGGCCATCTTAACGAGATGGCCGATGAACCTATAGAACCAATGGACGATGACTGTCCGCCTACTGATAGCGGCGGCAGTACTCGCTCGAAGCCAGGCCCTCAGCGGCCTTCGAGGTGACCCCTTCTTTCATCTTCCTTTTCTTCTCACGATGGCACTTATTCACTGGAATATTCGCAGCATTCGCTCCAACCGAGAGGACTTGAAGTTGCTGCTCCGCTTGCACCGTCCGCTCGTCGTAGCCCTCCAGGAAACGAAGCTACGCCCATGCGATCACATTGTTTTGGCACACTACACCTCTGTGCGTTTTGACCTACCCTCTGTGGTATGTATTCCGGCTCATGAAGGGTTTATGTTGCCGGTCCGGGATGATATTTACTACGATCCCATCACATTGCACACCGGTCTGCAGGCAGTTGCCGTCCGAATTACTCTCCCCACTTTTACATTTTCTATTTGTACCGTTTACACTCCATCGTCGTCTGCCGTTACCAGGGCAGACATGATGCAAATTATTGCTCAGCTACCTGCACCATTTTTGTTAACTGGAGACTTCAATGCCCACCATCCCCTTTGGGGCTCTCCAGCATCCTGCCCGAGGGGCTCCCTGTTAGCAGCTCAATCTTGTCTGCCTCAATACTGGCGGCCCTACTTTTCTTTCGGACACATCTCACACCTATTCCCATTTAGACCTCTCTATATGTACTACCCAACTTGCACGCCGGTTTGAGTGGTATGCCCTTTCTGATACATATTCGAGCGACCACTTCCCGTGTGTCATCCATCTCCTGCATCATACCCCCTCTCCGTGCTCAGCTAGTTGGAACATCTCCAAAGCAGACTGGGGGCTCTTCTCTTCCAGGGCGACCTTCCAGGATCAAACCTTCACAAGCTGCGATAGTCAGGTCGCACACCTCACGGAAGTCATTCTCACTGCTGCTGAATATTCCATCCCTCACACTGCTTCTTCTCCACGTCGCGTACCGGTCCCCTGGTGGACCGCAGCTTGTAGAGACGCTTTACGTGCTCGTCGATGTGCTTTACGCACCTTTAAACGCCACCCTACAGTGGCGAATTGTATCACTTATAAACGATTACGTGCGCAGTGCCGTCGTATTATTAAAGAAAGCAAGAAAGCCAGCTGGGCTGCTTTCACAAGCACCTTCAACAGTTTTACTCCTTCTTCTGTTGTCTGGGGTAGCCTGTGCCGTCTATCTGGCACTAAGGTCCACTCACCAGTTTCTGGCTTGACGGTCGCGAATGACGTCCTTGTGGCCTCTGAGGATGTCTCCAATGCCTTCGGCCTCTTTTTCGCAGAGGTTTCGAGCTCCGCTCATTACCACCCTGCCTTCCTCCCCCGAAAACAGGCAGAGGAGGCTAGGCCACCTAACTTCCGCTCCTCGAATCGTGAAAGTTATAATGCCCCTTTCACCATGCGGGAACTCGAAAATGCACTTGCCCGGTCACGGTCCTCCGGTCCAGGGCCTGATTCTATTCATATTCAGATGCTGAAGAACCTTTCTCCTGCGGGTAAAGGTTTCCTTCTTCGTACTTATAATCGCATCTGGATTGAGGGACATGTTCCCGCATGCTGGCGTGAGTCTATTGTACCGATTCCTAAGCCGGGGAAGGACAAGCACTTGCCTTCCAGTCATCGACCCATCTCGCTTACCAGCTGTGTCTGTAAGGTGATGGAGCGAATGGTTAACTATCGTTTGGTTTGGCTGCTCGAATCTCGACGCCTACTTACCAATGTACAATGTGGATTTCGTAGGCGCCGCTCTGCTGTTGACCATCTGGTTACCTTGTCGACCTTCATTATGAATAACTTCTTGCGGAAGCGCCCGACCGCGGCTGTGTTCTTTGATTTGGAGAAGGCTTACGACACCTGTTGGAGGGCGGGCATTCTCCGCACCATGCATACATGGGGCCTTCGCGGTCGCCTCCCTCTTTTTATTCGTTCCTTTTTAATGGATCGACAGTTCAGGGTACGTGTGGGTTCTGTCCTGTCGGACACCTTTCGCCAGGAGAATGGGGTGCCACAGGGCTCAGTTTTGAGCGCCGCTCTCTTCTCCATAGCGATCAATCCAATAATGGATTGCCTCCCAGCTGATGTATCAGGCTCCCTTTTCGTGGACGATTTTACCATCTATTGCAGCGCGCAGCGTACGTGTTTCCTGGAGCGCTGTCTTCAGTGTTCTCTTTACCATCTTCACTCCTGGAGTGTCGCCAATGGCTTCCGTTTTTCTGCCGAGAAGACGGTCTGTATTAACTTCTGGCGCTACAAAGAGTTTCTCCCACCGTCCTTACGACTCGGTCCCGTTGCTCTCCCATTCGTGGAGACAACAAAATTTTTAGGTCTTACATTTGACAGGAAACTTAGCTGGTCTCCACATGTATCTTATTTGGCTGCCCGTTGTACCCGTTCTCTAAATGTCCTCCGTGTTCTCAGTGGTATGTCGTGGGGAGCGGATCGAACCGTCCTACTTCGCCTATATCGGTCGATCGTCCGCTCAAAGCTGGATTATGGGAGCATCGTATACTCCTCTGCACGGCCGTCCATCTTACGCCGCCTCAACTCCATACAACATCGGGGTTTACGTCTTGCGATCGGAGCATTTTATACTAGTCCCGTCGAGAGTCTTCATGCTGAAGCCGGTGAATTGCCACTGCCCTACCGGCGCGATATACTGCTTTGTCGGTATGCCTGTCGGCTACTGTCAATGCCCGACCACCCGTCTTATCGTTCCTTTTTTGACGACTCTCTCGATCGTCAATATGGGTTGTATGTCTCTGCCCTGCTACCCCCTGGAGTTCGCTTTCGTCGCCTCCTTCAACACCTTGATTTTTCACTCCCTGCAACCTTTAGAGTGGGCGAGAGCCACACGCCACCTTGGCTCCAGGCTCAGGTTCGCGTTCACCTTGACCTCAGCTCGCTCCCAAAGGAGGTTACCCCCAGTTAGGTATACCACTCCCGTTTTGTCAAACTTCGTTCGAAGTTCATTAATATTACCTTCATTTATACAGATGGCTCTAAGACCAATGACGGGGTCGGTTGTTCTTTTATTGTCAGGGCACAAAGTTTCGAATACTGGCTCCATGGCCATTGTTCGGTCTTCACAGCTGAGCTCTTTGCCCTCTACCAGGCTGTTCTTTATATCCGCCGCCACCGACATTCTGCTTATGTCATCTGCTCTGAATCCAGAGCCTCAGTGACCCGTATCCGGTTCACCCTTTCGTGCACCGGATCCAACGTTCTCTTCAGCAGCTGGTGGATGACGGTTCTCCGGTTAGCTTTATGTGGGTTCCTGGCCATGTCGGTATCCCTGGGAACGAAGCTGCAGATGCCGCGGCCAAGGCTGCGGTCCTCCAGCCTCGGACAGCTTCTTGTTGTGTCCCTTGATCAGATTGTAGCAGGGTCATTTGTCGGCGCATTTTATCGCTGTGGCATGCCGATTGGGCTGCACTTACGGACAACAAGCTTCGGGCCTTGAAACCTCTTCCCGCGGCTTGGACGTCCTCCTCACGCCCCTCTCGGCGGGAGGAGGTAGTTTTGGCCCGGTTACGAATTGGACACTGCCGGTTCAGCCATCGCCATCTACTGACGGCTGCGCCGGCGCCGTTCTGCCCATGTGGGCAATTGCTGACGGTCCGCCACATATTAACGTCCTGTCCAGATTTTACTACACTGCGTCTTGATCTTGGCCTGCCATGTACTCTCGATGCCATTTTAGCGGATGACCCAGGAGCAGCTCCTCGCATTCTTCGTTTTATCAACTTGACCAGCCTGTCTAAGGATATTTGATTATGCTGTTTTTTTAATCCTATGCCTGTCGATCTTTTATCGTGTTTTCCCTTTTAGTTGCTGTTTTAAACTTGTGCCTCGCGGTGCATTCCTAACGTAGTCTGGGCGCTAATGACCGTTGAAGTTGTGCACCCTAAAACCACAAAAAAAAACAGCTATTGTCATGTAGGAAGACATGAATGTCCACAGCATACTCATGAAGAAGATGTGGAAGAAAGAGCAACACTTAGTCACCAAGAATATGGAAACAAACAACCTATTTCATATCCATTGCAATCTGAATGAGTTGGCCCAAGTCATGGTCTGAAAAACAGCCCCAAACATCCAAGGAACCACCTACAGCCTGAAATACACCCTCCAAATGCTGCAGGTTAAACACTTCATTGCACTGCCAGAGCTTTGAACACCTTCCATCATTTCCAACTGTACACCTCCAGTCAACCCCTGTCCTGCTTAGCCTAATGAAAACATGCAGCTTTGGATGCCCTGTGAGCAATGACCTACTACAATAGACCTGACTCAGAATATCCATTGTGTGCAGTTGCCTTTGCAATATACACTTGAAAACTGGTTGAGATGGGCTTCTTTTCACTGGCGGCATAAATTCTTGTCAAGTCTGAAACCAGTTTTCAGTGAAAAGGCATGAACACTCATCATCAGAATCTTTGTGTGACTACTGTTTGTACAAAGTGTTACATGGCTGCAAATGAAACACTATTCTGTTCATACGTTGGACAGTCTGCATTGATACACCAAAAAAAGGCAACTTTCCTCATGGTGGAATAATAAACATTTCCAAACACAATAGCTCCTTTCTGCCATTCTGTTACATATCCACATCGAACCATCTTAGTGTGTTGATTCTGTGCAACCATCTGGCTCATACATGCCACTTCACTGCCATGACTTTTGCCAGTGGTTTAAGGTAACATGAGTGCTTTATACCGGTCTGCGGCCTCTGCAGTGCTCCAAGGCAACCAGTGTGCTCCTTTAAAGAAATGGAAAATATTTTATTATAAATAAATATATTAAAACAAGCAGAGGACACAAAACATAATCTAATGTTACAACAGCTCTGATTGTTTTTAAAATATTCCCAAAGGAAATAGTTTCTGATTAATTGATTCTAGTTTATCATCTGTCAGGATAAATATAGCCTGTTCAGTTGAAAGTCCTTTCTGAAATCCAAGCAGTTTTGTACTGAGTGCACTATGTTTTTTTATCAAGCCTATTGTACATAGCTTTTCAATATATTTTTTTAGAATACTGACAACGATGAGATGAGTTGGTAGCTCTTCACTTATATTTTGTCTTCTTTTTTGTGGAGTGGCTTGACTACATCTTTGCATTAATGTGGGAAAGTAATCCTATGAAACAGTGTGCGATTTGCAGGGGGGGATGGGGGAGGATTTCCCCCCTCTGCATCAGACCATCCCCTCCTCTGGTTTTAGTTTATGCATCCTAGCCTGGGATGTTTATTTCCCACGCACTGGAGTAAAACTTTACATATAGTTTAAATTTGTGGAGCCGAACACTGAAAGTTTTTAATAAGTCTTACTATTAATACTATTAATATTTTTCAGTTTTCTATCATCAGAATAAGTACAGCTTTTCACAAATGTGCCTCTACTTTTTGAATTCCCCTCGTATGCCTGCATATAGATGATTTTGTAAATAAGCTTTACCTATAATGTACTTTTAAAGATATAACAAGGGATGGCCTTTCTGATAGTGCATACGTGTGAATAGTGAGTCTTGGCATTAACATCTATTTATAAATAGCTGTTTAACCATGCGTAACGCCATGGTCCAAGCTAGTAACATACATAATTCTACTAACCCCCTAAGACATCCCCCACTCTGGTAAAAGCGCAAATCACACCTTGCTATGAAATGATTAATTTCACAAGTAACTTGCTGCATTGTGAACTTCTGAAAATTTCTTTATTTTCTACTTTTTTCATCATGACCATGTGAATATTTATTTTTCAGGTATTCATAGTTGATAGCACTGAAAACTTTTTGAGGAGATTTAGAGTGAAGTTTAATTTTATGAAACTAATTTTGGAATGTTTTTTGAGAAAACACTGCCATCAGCCATTCTTATTTTTTATATTTATATTAGCTCCAGCAAATTAAATAGGAAAAAGATTTGATGGAAAAATTTCAGAGAGGCAGGTTGCTATTTTTCATGTATAATTGTTTACATCCTCCATCTTTGTCAGAGGAAAAATTCGGTCTTGAAAATGATAACTTTTGATGTTTCATAGTTATCCTACTTTTTGGCCCAAGAAGATGGCTATACCTAAGGCAGCCATTAGTTTAGCTATATCTTTGTTTTACATTTCTTGAATCACAAAGATACAGCTGTACTAATGACTGCGTTGAAGTCTACACTTTTAGAGAAATTGATGCACCATTAAAAATTCTAAAAATCCACATTGTGAATACTAATATGTACTTGAATATTTAGCAAACTACGAAAGAATAAAGAATTTCCATGGAAATAAAAGGACACACAGCCAGACAAGACTGACTAATCCAGATTAGTTCTTATGGCATGACAAATCTCAAAACTGACCAACTCATTTATATAACAAAATGGCAATTTTTGAGACTTGCACCCCCCTCCCATACTGGAAAAGTTTCTGTAGACACCCATGGATCCATAACTTGCACTTGAAAAATTTAAGTGCACTTACAGTTTGTATATGTTCTGTATAAAGCTAACTCATCTAGCAATGATGACAGCGTTTAAAAAATTGAACCAGGACACTTTTTTAAAACATATATTTTAATAGTCTCAGTTGTGAATTACCACAAATGTTCACTAGTTTTGATGCTATCCAGTATACAATTGAGTGGTGTACTAGTCTGGTATAGTGCTATTCCTTTAATTTTACAGCTTATGCCATTAGATCTTTAATAGATTTTTTTCAGAACATGTGATTAATCAAGTCTAATTTTAAGAATTTTTAATTTTAAATATTTTCAGTTTATGTTATCTACTCAAAATAGATGCTTTTTAATATTTACTTTTATACATCTGAAGATGATCATTAATTGAGTGAAACCAGTAATCATGTACGACTACTTGCAACTGAGATAGAGGAAATAAATACTTTAAGAAAATACAGTTGCAGGATGTCTCATGACAACATGTTGTCTATTATCAAGGACACTTTCATCGATAGTGGTGTGTATGTTGTTGGAGGTACAATCAGTGGTACTCTGTGTAACCTGTGGTGTCTGTGCAGGCCACAGCTTCACTGGGGAGCAGGGTCTGGTAACAGGCTGGGGTGTAACAAAACCATTGGGCCAGCCATCATCGCAGCTGCGTGAAGTGACAGTGCCCATCATGGCCAATTCAGAGTGCCGGAAGACTGCGTATGGCCAGCAGCGCATCACTGAAAACATGATGTGTGCTGGATACCCAGAGGGCAAGAAGGATTCCTGCCAGGTATGGGTCTGTCTCAGTTTGTTCTTAGCTCCAGAAATAATTAGGCTGAAGAAGGCAAAATCCCTGACCTGTGGTTCTTCATAACTATAAAGCAAAATATCTACATGTTAATTATGTTCATCAAAATCATGTGTTGAGGAACATATGTTGTGCAGCAAGGTAGCTAAGTGCCACATATTATTTGCGTTTTCCTAGAGAGTGTGTGTGTGTGTGTGTGTGTGTGTGTGTGTGTGTGTGTGTGTGTGTGTGTGTGTGTGTATTCGATCCTTCTATAATTTTTGATAAATAATGTGCATTTTTCTTATAATCATTTTTAGCATGATTTAAAGTTGTTGAACATGAATACAGTGACATACTCTCTCTCAGTACACTCACAAATATGAAAAAAGAGTAGTATAAAATGGAACTAAAAGTACAGAAGATGAATTACACTATTGCCATTCAGGATAGGCTTGCAGTATTAAGTCAAACAACACAATATACATTGTATGGATATATTGCTTACCACAGACTAGTTTGGTATAGTTGATACTTGCATCTGAATGACCAAACTAGGCTGATTATGAAAGATCTTTACATATGTTATATGCATGTAATGGATCACCACACAAAACAATGGATCTCAGTGAATACTTAACTGAAGAAGTCAGCCTAATATTGATTTTTCGTGGGTTCCACATGGTTCATACTGTGACACTGTATCTGTTTACCACTATGCAAAACTTTAAATTAATGTGGGGGATTTAGACTGGATTATATTTTTTTGTGTGAAAGCTGCTCACCAAAAGGAAGACATACTGGCATTGTGTGGATGTCAGCATACATTTTCTGCCTGTTTTCCTTGCCTTCAAGTAAGCTTTTGTTAGAAGTAACAGAACACGCAAAAAAACAAAAATGAGACTGGGTGCCTGTCGTTCATATTACAGTATTTGGAGTTCAACCTTAGTGGTAAACTTTCTACCAAATTCGTCTCAATTCAAGAGGTGTTATGAATAACTGCAAACTGGGCTATGAGTCCATACCCTAGCGAGCTAGCATTGCGTTACAGTTTTTCTCAGCACTTTCAATTCCTGAGCATATGATACATTAATAGGCCCATGGGTTCACTCAAAACTGCATTGAGAAGTGGCATAGTGGAAAGTTTGTGAAATCTCGTTATTTTATAAGGATAATTTTATATTCAATCTCATGTTTAGCCAAATATAATAATCATGCTCATTTTTATTTCATTGAAATTCATCAGTCTACATTTTATTTCAAAAAATTACAGTGTTTATAGTAGATACAAAGACATTTTGCACTTCCCAAAAAAAATAATATGCTACAAAAATCTTTCATCAATGATAGGAAACACTATAATTAGTGGTTGTGTTCACAGGGAGACAGTGGTGGTCCACTACATATCAAGAATGATACACTGCATCACCTCGTTGGTGAGTTGTTAGAATATTACTTTTCAATTACAATAAGCTGTTGCATACTGCTACTGCTCTTGTAGCACCTCCAACCACAATTAACTGACCAAAATAGTATTAGCAGTTGCTGACATTGCTGCATCTCTGTTTCAGGAGTGGTGTCTTGGGGTGAAGGCTGTGCACAGCCAAATTATCCAGGAGTGTATACTCGGGTCAATAGATACATCACTTGGATTACTAGGAACACAGTGGACAGCTGTTTCTGCAGTTAATAAGAAAAAGCTGCTACAAGAATATTCAACATTATTACAAACGATTAATAACTGTATCATGCAAAATATGGTGCATCCAAATTGGAAAGACACATGCAACTTTATGTTTATGATTTATTTCCTTGTTATTTTCAACAAATATTTTGCTTTCCATAGAAGATGATGGTGAAGAAATGAAATATCATAGTTACATGTTTCAGTTTGATGTATGTTACATAATAACATAACTGTTGGAGATATATATTCATACTATCCTTTATGTTAAAGTGAAATTTTAGGTTTGTAAAGTTCTGAATCACATTTCTGACAGTATGTACAACAGATAAAAAAGCCTCAGCTGATTCCTTCAACTAATTTAAAGTGAACTTGTGCTACCTGAATATTTAATTATAATCTCTTTGATGGAATGATTACCTTTGTTCTAGTCCATTTCATCACACTATAATCAGTTTGAAACTGCCTTTTCAGCAGATGGTGAAAGCAGGCCTTAACCCTAGCAATACCAATGTATTTTTCTTAATGCACAGTAGCGAGAGAGGCTTTTCTAAAGTATATTCTGTGTAAGTAGGATCCTGAACCTTAAAAAATCATTTAGTGCACCCTTGGGAATATCAACGCACTTTCAGCAGTGGGTACTACTGAGGGAGGGTTGGGGTACTTACGGCCACCCTAAGAAAAAAATTGTAAAAGTGCAAATGTCATGGATTTTTGTAGACTTTTTAAAGAGATATTGATGTGTAAATAAAGTCCTAAATCTGAAAAAATAATATGGTCATCATTGGGAAAAGTGACATCTACTACTGCAACTTAAATTTTTGGGTTAAGTTTAACTGAAAAATTTAAATATTTTTGAAATCTGGTAGAAGAACTCATTAAAATAAATAATTTTTTCAAAATTTTAAAATACAACGCAATAAATTAGATTTCACTATTTTCAAAATATGAGCATAATGAACCCTCACTCCCCCCCCCCCCCCCCTTTGTATATTGAGGGGTAATCATCAGTGGCCAGAAATAGTCATGATAATGTATATGGTCCTCAAATGTATAAACAATTGTATGGAGCATATCTTTAAAAATGCGAGTAAAAAAAATTGTTTCTTTATCATTTATTGTGATGAATGTACTGCCTCTGAGAGGAAGATAGGCATTTGTGGTGTATATTAGTAAATAAAGGTATATTTCATTTAGTACAGTGTTACACTTACATATCAGTTTTTTGTATAAAACATTTATATCTTTACCACTAGTTTTAACTTTTAAGTTTCTAACTTGATGAGCCACTCTTAAATGATACAAAATAATGTTGAATACAGTGCTGTTTTTAAAGTACAACAAGAAACTGGAATTTATTTTCATAACACAGCAACTAATCTTCTCAAAATACCATAGCAAGAGAGTATACCATTCAGTTTAGGGAGGTACACAATCAAATCATATCACTTCAGTGCAAAATATAAAGGTGCGAGGGCAGTAAAATGAAAGTAGTGCATAGAGTCTTAAGTGCATAACAGATTGAAATCTGTAAATCTGTAAATCTGTAAATACTGGTAAATTTTTTTAAATGTCTAAGGCATCGCCACTGATATGTACATTGTGGTCAATGTACATTTATTTTCATGAGCACATACATGATGATCAGCTTGTAGCTCACATCGTTCATTGCTGTTCATAGAATTAAACTGGTAGCCTACATAGTCTTCAAGAAGTTTAATTTACATATAAAAGTAGCTGTATGAATCAGAGTATTTTAGCCACAACTAATGAGATATGACAGCTGTAACTGGCCAGAAATTAACTTTGATAATAGCTTAGAAGTGTCTTCTAAAGGCTCAGCCCATTATGCCTGATTGAAAGCTTGTAAAGGAAATTTTATACAAATTATTTACAAAATGTTAAAACATTGATGACTTACAGTTTTAATAACAATATAAAGGCAAAAACTTGAGGTAATACTTATACAGTTATTTGTTTTAGTTATTGGCTGTGCATTCTTTAAATGGCTCTAATACTTGGTTCTAATCTCAGAGAAAAACATTTTCCAGTATTATTATTTTAAACAATAAAACTTCGGAAGAAGAGAAAGTGTTCAAAACATACAAAAACAAAGCTTTTGAAAGAGGGGTATCAATCCTGAAACAAATACACAATACCAGGGACAGCAAATGATTGCTAAATCTTAAACACAGAATATTTCTTTAAGTGAAATGTTTGCTCACAAAATATTTATTTCATTGTAGTCAATCAAACTACACTTTGGACAATAAAGACTAAAAGATATCTATGCTGTATTGTACATGAACAACTTACAGTCAAAGATACACAGCAAATATTATTTGTCACAAAGGTAGTGTCTACTTTATATTTAAATATGTCTAATGATTTTAGTGCCTCCCTGTGATATTTGCTTTATGATTTATCATTTTGTTTCAAGACTAAATAAATATACTTCATTACTTGAAAATATCTATTCTTGATAAAGTAAGTTGGCTACTGTTTACTTATCATCAATGTGTTCATGTTTTCCCAGTGTTTCCTATTGAAATGCATGAGAAGTCATGTGACAATTATCAACAGTTTCTTTAGGTAGAGGGATAATCATAAATTCACAAGGGAGAGAAGAGGTTATAGGTCAGTCATTGACTGTGCCCTAGTGAACAGAATACTCAGAGGACAAGTATGAGATGTAAGATAACATAGAGGTGGCAACATAGAGTTGGATCATTTCCTGGTGATTGCCAAGGTAAATCTCTTAAATGTTCTGAGGAGCAAAGTCAAAGATGAAGTTTTCAAAACATACCTTCTGTAACAAGACATTGTAAGAGATCTACTTCAACAGTGACTCCCACATTATCTGCAAAGTAAATTTATAGAAAATAATACAAATACAAAAAAGGGAAAACCAAACCATGGGTGATCCAAGTGGCGATAGAGGCAGTAAGGAAGAAAAAGCAGTTTAAGAAGATAAAGGCTGTCAAAATATAGAATGGACATAAAACAAACACAGTTAAGGATAAATAAAAAAGCTTTACATACGAATCTTCAATACAGACGAAACAAAGTACAGTATAGTGAAAAATACATCAATGCTAAAAAAATAACATGAAAGTCCAAAAAAATCATGGAATACATCGATACCAAACATTGAAAATGATCTGCATGGTAGACAAGAGATGGCTTATAAACTCCTGAAATGATTTAACAAACAGAAGAGAGTTTCTGCAGGATTAAATGTAACAGACAAAGAAACTTTCATACATCACTATCAAGCATTATGAATAGAAAACAATGATAAAATTGAATGAATCAAGATAGCCCAGGGCAAAGAACAAGAAGATGAAATAAACCAACAAGACAATGTGTTGTGTACATAGTTTCGCATATCAGCGCATACACAACTTTCCCACTAGAGCGCGTCCCGCTAAGCACAACAGCGCAGGCACAGCACTCGTCCGTCTCCGCACTATGAGATGGTGCTGCCATAAAGATGGACCAAATTCTGCTTCCACCAATCCGCGTATTAATATGTAACGCAGCCAATGAGATTGCTGCTAACGCAGATCACACTTGCGCAGTGATACCTGAACGTGCGAGGTATTATAACGAGTGTACAGACCTCCGATTAGTCAGCTCCTTTCTCTCCCGCCATCCTTCCTATGTCACCATCCATAACACAGATTCCTACACCTTTTTCCCCTCCGCTGGTGTGCCCCAAGGCTCTGTCCTCTCACCCCTTCTGTACCTTTTGTACACGGCGGACATGCTGCCGCCGTCACCCCCCGTCCACCTTCTTCAGTTTGCCAATGACACCGCCTTCCTTGCCCTTGCCCCCACCCTGCAGCGCTCCCAACACCTTCTCCAATCCCATCTTGACCGGTTCACTGCTTGGTGCAACCAGTGGTTGCTCAAGGTCAATCACTCCAAAACCCAGGCGATCATTGTAGGCAAAACCACCCCTTCCTTCCGCCTCCTTGATTTCTATCTCACCATCTATGGCCGTCCTATCACCCTCACTTCCACCCTTAAGTACCTTGGCATCACTCTCGACCATTGCCTCTCCTGGACTCCCCATCTCTGGACAATCCAACCAAGGCATGCTCCCGACTCCGTCTCCTCAAGCTCCTTTCCGGCCGTACGTGGGGTCTGGATCCCTCCACCATCCTCCACACCTATAAATCCCTCATCCACCCTATCCTTTGTTATGCCCATCCGGCCTGGATCTCCGCCCCCCCCCCCTACCTTTTATAAATCCCTCCAAATCCTTGAACGCCATGCTCTCCGCCTCGCCTATCGCATCCGTCTCCCCTCCCCCACGCGGATCCTGTACGATCTCATCCCCTTCCCCCACCTCCTCCTTTTCCTTGAAAGGATATGGATCCTGTACACCTCCCGCAAACTCGATCCTCCTATCCGCTTGTCTCACCCATCCTCTCCCACCCCCGACTGCTGCCGCGCCTGTATTCCCACGTCCCACCCGGTCTCCATCTCTCCACCCTTCTTACCCTCTCCCAAGGTGGCTTCCGCCAGCTCCCCCTCCCTGATGATGTCCTCCTCCCCTCCATCTACCCCTCCTATCAACTTTGATCCTCCCCCCCCCCCCCCACTTCCTGTGTCCTTTCCTTTAGGCACCCTCCCTCCCTTCTTTTTCCTTTTCCCCCGTCCCCTTCCTCCACCCCTCTTCCCCCGGGCTTCCCCTCCCCCTTCCTCCCTTCCCCCTGTCTCCCCTGCCCATGGCATCTGCTCTCCCCTCTCCCTCCCTCCCCCACTTCTCCTCTCTTGGCAGGTCCCCAGACTCGTACACGGTTAGTGAACATTCGTGCGCCGGAGATCAACGCCTCGTGTTCTGTGAATGCCGTCGTTTTGTGCTTAAGTGGTTCAGTGTTATTCGTTTTGTGCACCTACATTCACGTGTGACAATTCTCATTTCTGTCTGTGTCCAAGTGTTTGAACAATTTTATCTTGGACACTACGCCCATGAACGGCACGTTGTATTTTAAAAAGTGTTTGTCTCCGTTTATATGTCCACCATGTTTTTTCTCTAAATGTCTTCATTTGTCTATCTGTGTTTCTCTGCGGCCAAAGAGCGGCGTCGTATGCTGCTGCAGGCCTGCCTGTACTACAGGTTTCAAAATAACAATAAAGAAAAAAAAAAAAAAACTCCGATTAGTCAGTCTGCATCAGTCTGCATTAGTCTGTAGTCAAGTTTCAGTCTGCGCCTAATAAGATTATCATATTCCTGTACATGAAGATAAATGTATAGACACTTTGTCAAGTATCAGAGATATGTGAGAATAAGATTAACGTATCAAGACCAAAGGAACTTCAGATTGTCAACTGTAAATAGCATCCAGAATCAAGTTAAGTAAGGTTTATGATTTTTATTATTTTAATAAATGTGTGTGAAAATTAATCAAGTTCTGTTTAAAGTTGGTCACCGTCAATCTGCTACTCTAAGCGTGCAAGTGGCATTTCTATCGTCTGACCTAACGGCAGAAGATAAACACGCCACGATAAGACCACGAGACATGTTGCTGACACTCGCCTACTTCGTTAGAGCAACAAGTCAAATAATCTGATGGTGTGTACCGAAGGTCTTACAGTACGCACACCACACAATGTTGCATTGGGGGACATACAAGAAGCCTTAAAGCAGATGAAGAATAGAAAAGCAGCAAGATCTGACAATATTAATTTAGAACTTATTAACTGCAGAGGATTTATATTAGAAGTGAGGCTGTTCCAGCTATTAAATGACTATTTGAAATGAAAAATGGTAGTTGGCTCTTGGAGAATGGTAAAAGTAATGTCACTCTATAAAAAAGAAATTAGATGAATAAGGTCGTTAAATTATATCCATGAATAATTACCAGCAGACCGAAAAAAGTGGCTGACACCCTCTTGCTGGAAGAGCAAAATTGTCTTAGATAAGGATGATAGCACAGCGTAATGTTACAGTAGTGCAGCTGATAACTGAGATGATATGAGGACATATCTGGAGGCTCATGTTGCCTTTTTGCAAATTGTGGAGAAGTCTTCAACACTGTTAATAGGTATATGATGTGCAGTATAATGGAGAAGCAAGGGTCTTCTAAAAATCTGATAAAAGTGATAAATATTTTGTATTTGTATAATTAAATTTTAATTAATACAGCAAAGCGATAACAGAATCAATAGCAATTATGGTAACAGAGAAATTCAACAATGGTGCAGTCTCCTGCCCACTTTCTGTGAGGAACATTATTAGAACCGCCAAGCTGCAGGGATAGAGTCCTGAATGGAAATCGAGGGAGAAAGGTCCTATGAACATGTGTCCAAAAGTGCATTGTTGCCATGGTAGATGGTGCTGATGAATGTAACTTCCTCTGACCATGTGCCATGTATTTCGTATGTGGCAGGCTGTGTGATTGACGTAGTACAAGCAGTAGCGTTTGCATATCATGGATCCTTTCAGACTGATGAACGTGCAAGGAGGCAGTGGTCCATGCATACACCAGATTTTGAGGATCAGGTTCTATGGGATATTGAGACAAATCCTACACCAAGTTCCAGACAAGTGGCCTGCCAGCATATGTGTCCTGCATGACAACCCCTACTATCCCTGTCACTTGCGACAAGTGCAAGGACTATCAGCAGTGGATTTCTCTCTACGGGATGGATTTTGTGTATGGTTTTTGCACCAGACCATCACAATTTGGGATTTCTGTCATCAGTCCTCTTTACCGAATGAACCATTCTGCTGTGCACAGTATGCTGTGTCAGTCACACCTGAGACAAATCCTACACCAAGTTCCAGACAAGTGGCCTGCCAGCATATGTGTCCTGCATGACAACCCCTACTATCCCTGTCACTTGCGACAAGTGCAAGGACTATCAGCAGTGGATTTCTCTCTACGGGATGGATTTTGTGTATGGTTTTTGCACCAGACCAACACAATTTGGGATTTCTGTCATCAGTCCTCTTTACCGATGAACCATTCTGCTGTGCACAGTATGCTATGTCAGTCACACCTGCAGCATATAAGACACACACAGGATGTGGTCAAGGGACTATCATTTGTCAGCGCCATCTAACATGATGAAGAAGCATTTCCAGAAACATGTTTATAGGACCTTTTTTCCTCCACTTCCAGTCAGGTATCTGTCCCTGCAGTCTGGCAGTTCTGTTAACATTAACACGGTGTGTCTATTGACAACACTGTTAGAGAATGAAAACATGAAAACAAGAAGTTAACCCAGGAATAAAATAAATTCCTAGAAACACGTATTTAAATACTTTGCTCTTTGTTGATGACCAAATTATTTTACAATTTGCTCTACATCACTTGCACTTAATAGGCAAACTCTATAACCTGAAAGTATCAGAAAGTAAAACCAAAACTATGTCTTTTAAAGGAAAATACTCAGTACATTCTAAAATAATGCTAAATGGAAAATCAGTTGAACAAGAATCTCACTTTCAGCTACTAGGATGTGATATAAGTTAATAAGATGATAAAAACATCTCCAAAAAGTTAAACAACTTTCAAATTAAACGTGGCACTGTACATACAAAATTAGCCAATAAAACCAGAAAAGACTGAAAGACAAAACTTACACAAAGTAATGGCAACACCTAGCACACATGTGGAAGAGAGACCCTGACAATAACTAAAACAGACCAAAGAATGATACAGTCACCAGAAATGAAATTTTTAAGGTAAGCAAAAGGATTTACTTAGAGATAAAATAAAAAGTCTGAACTAACAAAATAATTAAATATGTTTTTCACAAATGAAAGAATAGAATATGGGATAACAAAATGGTAGAAGCATATTGAAAGGATGGGAACAGAAGGAACAGTCAGACTTGTAACAGACTATAGACATAAAGGAAAGAGAGATACTAATACCAAGGAGTAGGTGGCTTTTGTGAAGGTGGAACAGGATTTAAGCCTACTCCTTGAAGTGAAGAAGAAGATGGTTTATCATGTTGTTTACTTGGTATCAGTTCATTGGTCTGCACAGGACAGAGCATGGTACCAATATGTTCCAAAAAAACTGTATGCGATAATGCAATTTTTAGGAGGCCATATCTTCTATTCATCATGGAGATTAGGTGCCAAGTGTTTTGGATAGCCCTGGCCCCAGTGATCATTTGTATATCTACCAGAAGAATGAGCATACTGTAGCTATCCTACATTACAGGGTCAAAATTTGAACATTACACACTTCCTTTGTCCCAGGCAAATTGAGCAATTTGGTTGGTTCTTTTGCATTAGGTGTGGTCTGTGGTGGATTTTAGGTGGCTTATAAAAGAATCATTTGTTCTGTTCCTGAAAAAAAAAAGTCATGATTTTTTGCTACAAATAATAGGGGGACTGGTGTTAGTGGCATAAAGGGCTAGTTGGCACACAGCTATTTCCTGCCATAGTGGAGCTAGAGTTCCGTTATTGTGGTAGCGAGGAGTGTATGTAAAGGTGCAAAATTCACTGAAAGTTCAATCTGCTTGGAAGATTCATGAAAGAAAGACCCCCCATTGTATTTTTTTTCCAACTGCAGAGTAAATTTCTTCATTGTAAATTTTTTTTTGGTCTGGTGAATCTGTAAATTGAATTTAGGCACTACTGTTGGTGCTTTTCAAATAAGTGGTTAACAGTGGTTGTAGGCATGTGTCTAATGTCTGGAACTGTGTGCTACCCATTTTGGTTTCGATATCCCTTTTCAGCTAATTGGCATAGTTAGGTATGGGGTAAGTTTCCATAGCTATGGCAAACTGCCCTACATCTACATAAACTAATCCCTCAATTACCATTCATTAAAGAATTATTGCTTTCTCTAAAAAGAATGAATACATATACATCTCCCCAGAAGAAATTCATCCTTTGCCAAATTCTAGGCCATGACAACTATCCAACCATGTCAAAAAAAGAATATTTGTTATTATTATAACAGATTGTGACATAAAATATTATAACACTACCAAAAGGGCAAATAAGAGGAAAAAGCCATGTGCAGTCAAGGAAAATCAAAGAACAAGAAACTTTCCAAAAAATGTTGATCTGTATTTACTTCTACAGATTCTGATGATGGGATGTCAGAAATTAGCTATGCCAAAAGTAATGATAGTTAGGCCTTTCCTAATTATGGTTCAGAGGCAGAAGAATCTTTCATACCGAAGAGCTTTCACCTTCAGCCTCCTCCCAAGTGGTGAGAGTTCTCATTTAACAATTCCCATTAACCTTGCAGACCCTCAAAAAGATGCCAATAGGTCACACTTAGTGAGTCCAACAATGAAGCCCCCACTACGTAGGGTTTGGGGGGGGGGGGGGGAGTGGGGTTGGACCCTTCCAGACTGGTAAACTATCATGTAGATATAGGGAAGGATGCATTTTGGGCTGAAATCTTAAGCCATGGATATAGGGCAAAAAGTAAGTGGGGTCCCCAGAATATTTGAGCTGCCAAGGTCTGGTGGGGAGAGTGGAAGGGGGAAAGGCAGACAAAAGAAGACAGTGAGGAAGATGGACCAAGGATATTGAGGCACCTGGTTCCCCCACTTCTCTCTGAGTCTTCTAAGGAGGACAACATTCACCTTTTTTGTGCTCCAACAGGAGCATTTTTCCACTGGCAATAAATGTGTGAATGTCCTCTTATTTCTAAACATGCATGCACTCATCAAATCATGGCCTATCATGTCCTTCGAGATACTCCCTGATAGTTTCAAATGGTTTTGCAGGTTTCCATGACATGTTGATGAAGAATTCCTGCATCCATGCAGTCTGCTGCATAGAGTAACTGTTTAATGTGCCACCAAAGATAACAATCCAAACGACTGCGGTAGGGGGAACGTGCAGGCCATGGAACTGCTCTTCCTCTATCCAACCATCTCTCATGGTAGATACCAGTCAGTCCATCTAGAACACCAAGATTTAAATGTGCTGGAGCATCATGTGTAAACCACACGTTTCTTCTTATTTGCAGGTGCACACCTTCTGGTAGGTCTTGGAGGGTTTTCTGAATAAAGTCCCAGTAGACAGCACCTGTAAGGTGTCCTGGGAGAACATATAGATGCCAAACAGTCACTTACAGTTCCAGCTCATGGATTAATCTTAAACTGATGCTGATGTCTAACCTAGACAGAAACATGAGAATTGTGTCTAGGCCATATGTGTTGGCTGTGGAAATTTATTATTACATCTATTCCAAATGTTGCCTCAGCTGTAAACAAAACTGAAGAGACAGACAATGGATTGGTAATTTGTACAACAAAGCATAGGCAAAAGTTCTCCTGTGGTGGGTGATCCACAGACGTGATGTCCTCCTCACTGAAGATGCATGAGTTTCTCAAGAAGCGTCCTCCATGCTGAACTGGTAGATGTACCAGATGTCAGCACCACATATCTTGCACTGATACCTGGCTCTTCTTTGAGAGCCCATAGAACATGCTCTTCCTGGTCAGGCATACAAGCAACACATAGTCTTCCTCAGTAAGTAGTCTGTGGTCCTATGGATCCTGTCTCAGCAGAGTGACAATACACTCCACTTAAGTTTGGGTGACTCAGCTGTCTTCAGTTCGGAAATCATATGTGATGCAGCTGTGCTTGATTACCATTCATGCAGTTGTACATGAAAGTCATGTGCACCTCCTCATGAAATGAATATCCTGCCTTGTTTGAATGGAGCACTTTCAGTTAACTCACTACCTGCAGTAAAAGGACAAAGTGGACACATTAAAGACAGATGAATGATGAACATAACCAGAGCTTAGCACCATCTAAGATATGATGAGTAAAATGGGTACATAAATAAGTGAAGTTATTGGGTTGTATCTGGAAAGTTGCTGAATGTCAAGACCCATTAATAATTCAAAAATGGTTGCACATATGTTTGTATGAACTTTTTCCTTCTTTTGATGTGAGAAACTTCTCTCCAAAGCTTGTAAAAGAGCACTGAAACATCCTGCGTACTACTTGCTTGATCCTAAATAATAATCTCTGGCAATTTTTTACATTTAATGGGAGAGATAAAGTTAAATAATGCTTAAACTTATTCCTGAATAAATGGATCCATGAGGCAACACTATGCTTCACTGATTGTTAATTATAGAACATCCAGTTTAACGTCTATGCTACCTTTTCTTTCCAAATATAATTTTCTAATAACCTCTACATGGAATGTATATAATATAAACAGAAAACAGCTACTAATCTGGAAAAGAAATATTAAATCAGGTTACAGGAACTTGGGAAAGAAGTTCAATATTGTGACTCAGTTTTTGAACTATTGTTTGTTTTTGTTTATGTACCATCCACACATGGATGCATGAATTCAAGCAAGTGCATGTCAACCCCCCCCCCCCCCCCCCCAAATACGTATTAAATGTCAGTGTGTGTATCTGTACATGTGTTTGAAACAGCATGACACCAATGAATGCTTCTAAATATTACTTGAAACTATAATTTCATTTTAGTACAAACTTGAATTGGTTTCTCTTATCAGTTCTCTAAATATTCTCTAAATACCCTTTTCTTTCTATATAAGCATGGTGACTTACACGGCATTCATGTATCTATTGAATTTTGTATGATATATTGCACACTGCAAGATGTATTCATATGTTAGTTCAGAACTGATCAAAAGTGTTTCTATGTTTTAATTTTTATTTGGATTTGCATCCTCCAACTTTTTGATTGGAGGACTTTTCATTACCATTTACAATGGCGTGTTTTGTGAGAAACCTCCCTGTAACAAATGTGGCCAACAGTTCTGTACAGTTTACACATGAGTGTTTTACATGTGTTGTGTGCCATAAGTGTTTGATTTCCCATTGTCAAATTAGTTCCACACCAGCTGCCAGGAGTGCTGTGTCTTGTCTAGTAACTCCATACCATTTAACCCTAGTTTGATCCACTTTATACATTCATGTTTACTCTGGTTAGGTTCTTTCATGACTGACATTGTGCATAGCCAGTCAACAAGAGTCTTATTTTTTTTTATCTTAGAAGAATTGTCTTAGCATACACTGCATCTAAAAGATGTTCTGCATTGACAATATTATGAAAAGGTTAGTTGCTACTCACCACGTAGCAGATATGCTGAGTCGCAAACAGGCACAACAAAAATACTGTCAAACAAAGCTTTTAAGCCAAACACACCTTCATCACAATTAGACAATATACACACACTCACGCAACTGCAACTCATGCACACACAATTACAGCCTCTGGCTCCCAAGGCCAGACTGTGAGAAACAGTGCACGATGGTAGAAGCAAACTGGATAGTGGGGGTAAGCAGAAGGCTCGGGTGGGAGGGGGAGGAATAGCAGGATAGTGGTGGGGAATGGTAAAGTGCTGGCTGTTGGAGTATAAAGGGATGAGGTGGGGAGAGGTTAGGGCAGCTAGGTGTAGTCGGGAGATTAGGCAGAGGGCAGGGGGAGGAAGGTGGGGGAAAGCAGTGGAAAAGGAGAGAAGTAAAAAGACTGTGGGTGCACTGGTGGAATAGAGGGTTGTGTAGTGCTGGAATGGGAACAAGGAAGGGTGTAAGTGGGTAAAGGACAATAACTAACATATGTGGAGCCCAGGAGGGTCATGGGAATGTAGAATACATTGTAAAGAGAGTTCCATCTGGGAAATTCGGAAAAGCTGGTGTTAGTGGGAAGGATCCAAATGACACAGGCTGTGAAGCAGTCGCTGAAATGAAGAACTTCATATTTGGCAGTTCACTCAGCAATTGGGTGGTCCAGCTATTACTTGGCCACAGTTTTTCGGTGGCCACTCACGCAGATACACAGCATGTTAGTTGTCATGCCCACATAGAATGCAGCCCAGTGGTTACAGATTAGCTTGTAGATCACATGACTGGTT
Organism: Schistocerca serialis cubense; assembly: GCF_023864345.2. Lineage (NCBI taxonomy): Eukaryota > Metazoa > Arthropoda > Insecta > Orthoptera > Acrididae > Schistocerca > Schistocerca serialis. Next base: position 625,106,595 of record NC_064642.1, on the reverse strand, counting down.
TCACATGCAGCCCTGCCTTTGATGGGATAGGTGGTGCTTTTCACTGGACTGGAGTAGGTGGTGGTGTGAGGATGTGTGGGACAGTTCTTTCATTTAGGTCTGTTACAGGAATTTGACCCATGAGGCAAGGGACTGGGAGAGGGGGTTGTGTAGGGATGGACAAGGATATTATGTAGATCTGGTGGGCAGCAGAATACCACTGTGGGTGTTGTGGGAAAAATAGTGGTTAGGACATTCCTCATTTCAGGGCATGATGGTAAGCAGTTGAAACCATGGCGGAGAATGTGATTCAGTTGCTCCAGTCCTGGGTAGTACTGAATCATGAGGGAAACGCTCCTCTGTGGCCAGAGGGTGAGACTTTGGGAAGTGATGGGTGACTGGAGATATCGGAGATCTGTTTTTGCACAAGGCTGGGAGGGTAATTATGGTGTGTGATGGCCTCGGTGAGACCCTTGATATATTTTGATAGGGACTGCTTGTCATTACAGATGTGACAGCCATAGGTGGCTGGGCTGTAGGGAGGGACTTCATGGTGTGGAGTGAGTGACAACTGTTGAAGTGGAGGTATTGCTGGTGGTTGGTAGGTTTGATACGGACGAAGGTATTGATATAGCCACCTTTGTGGTGGAAGTTAACATCGAGGAAGGTGACTTGTTGGGTTGAGGAGGACTAGATGAACTGAGTGGAAGAGAGGGTGTTGAGGTTCTGGAGGAATGTGGATAGGGTGTCCTCACCCTCAATACAAATCACAAAGATGTCAGCAATAACTCTGAACCAGGTGAGGGGCTTGAGATTTGGATGGCTAGAAAGAATTTCTCTAGATGGCCTGTGAATAGGTTGACACAGAATGGTGCCATGTGGGTGCCTATAGCCATAACCTAGATTTGTTTGTAGGTGATGTCTCCAAAGGGGAAGAACTTGTGGGTGAGGATACACTAGGTCATGGTGACTGGGAAAGAGATTGTAGGTATGAAATCTGTTGGGCATTGGGAAAGGTAGTGTTCAATAGCAACAAGGCCATGGGCTTTATGGATGCTAGTGTAAAGGGAGGTGGCATCAATAATGATGAGCAGTGTGCACCATGTGGTAAAGGAACAGGAACTTTGGAGAGTTAGTGGAGGAAATGGTTGGTATCTTTTATATAGGAGCATAGGTTGCAGGTAATACACTGTGTTGGTCTATGAGGGCAGAGGGCTGGATCATAGTTGGAGGGGGAGTGAACTAAGTGAGGCAGGGTTCAACAGAGGTCTTTGTTTGAGTCTGATTTCACTGGTGGTGAAAGATTGTTTCCACTGTAGGGACTGGGACAAGGAGAGAAGATCTTTAACAAGTTGTGCATGATTTAATTTGGGAGTGTGGCAAAAGGTGAGGCCTTTGGGAAGGACTGATACTCCTATGGCGCTAAGGCTTTTGGAGGAAAGCTTCATGACTGTTAGGTTCTGGGTTATGCATGATGATGAGAGAGAGTTTTTGAGTATGGTATAAATGTAGTAGGTCTGTGAGGCAGGATTTGTCAGCTATGAGGAGATGTGGGAGAGATTTGGAGGTTGTTGTAGAGGTGTGGATAGTGGTAGTCAGAGGTGGGAGTAGGAAGTTAACAGGGCTGGACAGGTTTTTGAGGGGGCATTGAGCATGTCACACTAGTTCCTGGAAGGCAGGAGTTTCAGTGTGCGATATGGGATCCAGGAATTTCGGATTGCATAACAGGGGAATTTTACAGATGGACAGGAGGTACTACAAGGAAAGTTGGGCCTGATTGATGTGGTTTTGCAGGACTGTGTTGGTGACAGTTAAGGACTGGCGGAATCTGAACAGATGGAGGTCATTGCAGAAGGAGGGATTGCAGCCACAGATGGGTAATTTGATGGTAAGGGGCATTCCCTGAGCCAAGCAACAGCATAGGAACAGTATAAGGGACTGAGTTCTGGTCAGGAATAAGAAAACTTTTCTTTAATGATACACATGGAAAGAGCAAATATTTGTGATGGAGGATAAAAACACATCAAAATATGTAAACAGAGTAGACATAGGTCCAAAAGAATTCACAAAAATGACCAAAACACATGGGATAAACCACAAAGAGTGTGAAATGGATGATGTATGGGGAAACAAGATAAAGTCTAAAGGAGTAGGCAAATACTGAAATGCAAAAACCAACTGAAATTGACATGAAAATAACATGAGACAAAGAAAAAATAAATAAAAAGAATGTAATGAGGGTTGCAGGTTTGCGAGTGGATAATTGGAAGAAGGGGGAGGGCAGATATGACTAGAAGAGTGAAGTTTGTATATGTATATTGGTAAACAGAGGAGAAGGAATGGGGCAGTTGGAGGGTGGGGTAGGGTTGGTAGGGTGAGACACAATTTCATGTGGCACAGGAAGGCATGGAAAGTAAGACATGAAAATACATGAGTGATGCAGGAAGTGTGATCAATCTGAAGGTCTAGGGTTAATGACATCAGTGTGCATAATGTGGGACAAGAGATACTGCACCAACAATCAGCACAGTCCTGTAGCTGTCTATTATGAGCTACAAAGATGGTTGATACAGTGTGGCTAAGTAGAACAAACAGTGTGGTTTGAAAGGTGACAAATGAAATACAGGAAAGAGGAGAAAGAAGGACAACTGAAGCCATGATTTCCAGAAGAGCACAAGTTTGCTTGTGAGATAATCAGTTATTTTTATATCTCTGAAACCATTTAGTTCACAGGTCTTCAAACTGTGTGTTGTCTCTCTGAGGTGTGTCACGCTGATACAGAAGGGGCATCTCAGTGGTTTTATAAAAATAATTATTAAGTTTATTTGCTTTCTGAGTAACAATATGTGTGATAGTAGTGGTATGTACTGGACAAGCAAGTAATTGCGGTTTGTATGGCAACATGGTGGATGGCACTCTGGTTTGAAAAAGAAAAAAAATGAGTGATATGAATATAAATTATATTTTCCATCCTCTTCACACAGTTTTAGAAGACAGAGACTTTCAGTTGAGTGAAGGATTGAATTTTGTGTTTGTGTATCATTTAAGTGAACGTCAACACAACTGGATCAAAGATGCTTTCAGTACAGAGCTCCCACAGACATACATTAATGTAAGTCAGTGAGAACTTGTTAAAACTTACTACTGAAGAAGATGTTTCTTCAGACTTCACAATGAAATGAAAGTTTCTTTCCTCATCACTGCTTGAGGTTTGGAGCTTAGTGAAACATGAGTATCTGCAAGTATGTAACAATACCCTATGAATTTTGATACCTCTTGCAACATCCTATTTACGTGAGGTACATTTTTCAGCATTGGCAGCCATCAGTGAGAAACACAGATCACAAATGAATGTGGAGGAAAGAGACATGAGTCACAATTTTCAGTCATGTGCCAGGATTTGAAGAACTGATGATGAAGAAGAAGCAAGCTCATTCTTCCCACTGATTTCATTGCAAGGATAAGATGTAATAACATTAAAAGTTGATTAAAATGCTTCATCTCAACAGTTAATAAGCAATTATTCCTTTCTGGAAACTGAAGTTTATTTAACCCGCACTTAGAGTTGGATGTCATGTGGGAAAGGTCAAGAGAGTCATGGAACCAAAAAGTTAGAAAGCCTCTGATTTAGTTTATTATGCTGATATTTTGTGTACAGCTAAGAAAATGTTGTTTCATATTAGTGAAACCCAGTGAGTGATTTAGGTGACAAAAAACTTTAAAAATCTTGTTTTTTCCTGTTTTGGAAATTGCTGTATTACAGGTTGTGCAGTTTCACAAGTGAGCCCAAATTATGTTATATAGATAAGATAGTATTTATTTTGATTTAAATTTATTTACAATAGTTGAATAATATAGCCACATTTTGAATCTGAGCCCCGAATTTTTTGAATCAGCATGTTTCTCCTTTTGGGTTCAGTATTTCTGCATCAGTTCTTCAAGGTTCATTGGGTGTTACGTACCTCCCAGTGTCATTTGCCTTAGGAGCTTTTATTATTATGTCATCTTCATACGAACATTTAAGGGACCAAACATTAATAATATGAATAAAACATTCTCGGTTTTCAAGCCACGTCAATTCGAATAAAATCCTTGAGCTTTCGATGACCATCGCTGCCATCATTGTCAGGAATTCACTGACTGCCAGGGCTGCTATGGTTTCTTGCTTATATAGGCATGATTATATCATCAGCAGCCAATCAGATAGACCCAATGTGGCGTGCATGCATAAGTCGACCCGGGCAGCTAGCAGAGCTATTGCCCGTGGCAGCACCAATGATGTCAGGTGGCACCAGGGGCAGGCGCCATGTTTAAAACTGCCGCTCCCGCATCGCGCATCTGTCTTTGGTTTCTTTTGATATCCAGTGCCCGCCTCCATGCCCTATGGGGTGTGTACCCCTGGTCTCTGTTGAAATTGTTGTTGTTTAAATTAATCTCGGCCACTTCCTTTATAACAGAGTCCCAATATGTAGATGCATGAGCCAACACTTTTGTATTTTCGAACTGTATTTTATGTCCGTTTTCTAGGTAATGCTTTGCGATGGCCGACTTGTCAAGATCCCTTTGTTTTATATGGTGCTTGTGATCAGTACAACACTCTGCAACCATGCCAATTGTTTGTCCGATATACAAGCTGCCACATTCACAGGGTACACCATACACGCCAGACACTCGAAGAGCAATGTCGTATTTAACAGGGCGCAACATATCTTGTATCTTGAGGGTGGGCCGGAACTCTGGTCTTAGCCCATGTTTCTACAGCAGACATCCTAACTTGCTGCTTACACTCGTGCGCGCCACATTGGGTCTATCTGATTGGCTGCTGATGGTGTCATCATGCCTCTCTAAGCGAGAAACCGTAGCAGCCCCAGTAGCCAGTGAACACCTGACAATGGTGGCAGAGATGGTCATAAAAAGCTCAAGGATTTTATTCGAATTGACGCCGCTTGAAAACCGAGAACATTTTATTGATGTATGCTGTCATGAAAGACTCCGAGGACACATTAATAATCTGTTTCTTTCAGAAATAAAATGTACTGGTGACCACACCACTTGAACATTTTTGCATATTACTCACAATTGTAAATGTCATCACTTTCTACTTTCTTTGATTATTTGCCAGAGGAGAAGTTTCTTCCAAACTAGGGAAGAAGATTTTTTGAACATTAATCATTGATTGCTCAAAATCAACAACACTTGTATTACCAGCACTTTACTGGATTACCTTATCCCACTGATTGGGTGCACAGATAGTATCTTGTTTTCTTTTCTTCAGCTCTATATGGGAAAATAACAATCACAAAGCAGGTATGAGTGGCAATAGTTCATGGACTGCATTCTGTCAATGATTTGCTTAGCATGGGATGAATACAATGATACCAATAGCTCATATATTGCTAGAAGTTGGACTTAGGCTGTTTTGGAATTAACAGCTTCAGCTACCTGTTGGTCTCTTAACAGTTACATCACCTGGTACAACAAAATATACTTATTCAATACTACAGGTTTGTGAACCAAATGGTTGATGCAGACCATCAGGTCCTCAATAAATAGTATCTTCAGTCAAGCAACCATTCTGAAATTCAAACTCTGAAAGAATAAGTGAATTTTTTCTATTTAAATACAAGACTGCTCTTGAGTACATTACTTTCTTGATTATGTCAGAAAAAGATTTCAGTAAGGAGATTGGATGACAATGGCTGAAGTCTTTCTTGTCACCTCTCTTATGAAGAGGTTAACAATTGCATATTTTAATTGGTCTGGAAAAATTCCGTGTGCTTGTGATGCATCACGTATTTCACTAATGACATGCTTTATTTAAGTTACAACAACTTTTCAGAATTCTATTTGAAATTCCATCAACACAAAATCAACTTTTGTTTTTTAGAATTTATATAATTCTATTAATTTCAGTGAAGGATATTGGTGCTACTTCTCGTTGCTTAAAGTTTTGTGAAATGAAATTTTCAGTATATTCTATTGATTCTTCAACTCAATCATGTAGTCCTACTTTTGATGCCACATTTAGAAAGTGATAGTTAAAAGTACTCACAACTTGTCAATTATGAGACACAACATCATCATTTAGTTTAATTTTTATGGTACCCTGTACAGTGACTGACTGTCCTTTCTCCCATTTGGCAATTTCTCATTTAGTTTTACTATTATTATCTGCAATATTTTCTGTTATGATGTACATACTTGAAATTTCCATGACTTTTCTCAAAATATTACAGTATTTTTTGTAAAATGCAAGTAATGCCAGGTCTTAACTTGTTCTGTGCTATATGTAAATTGTAAATTTACCTCTTCTTCTTATATGAGATTTTAAGTCTCTTATTTGCTCACAGCTTACTTTTTTTAAATCTGCAGGGTAATTTTTTTGGGAAAGCAACCTTTAAGTATTTACACAGATTCGCTAAGGAATAGACTGAATTTGACGTTAGCATCTCTTTCTATATGTATCTCAACCTATACAACCTCTAACTTTTCTAATAAAACATGTATCATATTCTCATTAATAAGCCTCACTGCTATGTATGACCTACCTCAGGGCTGTAAGGTGTTATGTTGTTTAATTCCATTGATTGTGTATCATGATGAGATAGTCCTTTAACAACTGGGTACATATTAATTGTTTCACCTTGAGCACTGTCTGTAAAAATGTTATCAGTCAGTGTCCTACTATCCTGTTGCACATGGGTTGAAAATTTGACTTCTGAAAATAGATTGAAACATCTAAATAATGTTTCTACTTCATTTTTCCTGTCTGTATCTTTTAGGAAATCTGCACTGAAATCTCCACAAACTACTAACTGTTTCTTCTTGTTCAACAGGTTTCATCAACAATACATCTAGATTTCTCATAAATAGCTGAAAGTTTCCTAAAGGGAATCTGTAGACTGTTAAAATTATTAGTTTTCTGCACCAACAACTCACAAACATGAGCATCTCAGTTCTCATCAACACAAAAACTATTTGTTTCCATATTTTTGACTTTGTGTCCAACTTGTACTTATGTTGTAGCACTTCCTTTTTCCAACAAGTGACAAGAATTCAAAGGCTTCAACCTGCATGGGGTCATGTCGTGTGACATCCCTTGCTTGCTACTTTGGATGCCATATTGGATTTCATTGTATTTTGTTGTTTCTGTATTATAACTCACATGTTATGGCAGTATGCCACTTCACAGCAATGGTGCAATGAAACTTTGTTTCAGATATTGGGTAGATCACATAACTAATGAGGAGATATTGAATAGAATTGAAGAGAAGGGAAATTTGTGACACAACTTGACTAGAAGAAGGGATTGGTTGGTAGGGCATATTCTGAGGCATCAAGGAATCACCAATTTAGTATTGGAGGGCAGCATGGAGGGTAAAAATCGTAGATGGAGACCAAGAGACAAATACACTAAACAAATTCAGAAGGATGTAGATTGCAGTAGGTACTGGGAGATGAAGAATCTTGCACAGGATAGAGTAGCATGGAGAGCTGCATCAAACCAGTCTCTGGACTGAAGACCACAACAAAAACATTGGTTTTTATGCAATTTATTGCAAGTAAATGTCAGTTAACATATTGACTGCCATGATGAAATTTGGACCATGCGTTGCTATGCCATATTGAAATCACAAATGTTACTTCTGAAGCTAAATTGATTTTCTGGATCAGATGTCTTCTCTTGAACATGTAGAATTAAGTTACTTGATAAAATGTCAATTTATGACTGATCTGGACTGATAACAGGCATGAGCCATATATGGCTCATGTGGACCAACAACAACATTTTAACACAATTATAATCTGTGACCACAAGAGCCACATGTGGCTCAAACAATTTAAAACCACATAGGTATAAAAAATTGTTTTTCAAGAAATGATTCAAACACTTAGTTTATTTGATTATATTAGCTACATGTAATATTATTTACAATTTCTTTACTTGGTCTGACAATGTTCATGAATAAAGATCTTAGAATGTTCTACTTGTTCAACACAGCATTGTCAATGTCACTAAAATACTCGTTCCACATAAAACTGTCACATTTATTGCATTTAGTGCACACCCTCTTCACTTTCTTAGAAGCATCCTTTCTTTCTTCTGTTCTTTGCAGGCATTTATTTATAACAGCCCAAACATCATCTGTGGCTCCTCTGCTTTGGTCCCTCTACTGTCACATAGCTGTTATCTTTGTGGAACAGTTGTAGTGTTGCTCATGGTTGTGGATCTTTGGCATTCAATAGCAGTAGAGTCAAAGCGTCCCCTGAAAGGAATTATTTGTATGTGAGACTTTGATCCTTTGTTTGCCAATTGTACAGCACTTGAGCATTTACTAACATGTTTCAGAAAGGATTTCAAAAACAATCTTCCTGTACCATTTAACCATATGCCAAAGTTAGGAATCACCATGGCTAGCAGTTGTAAAAATATTGAATGCTATGAATATGAGAGTGTTCAGTGGAGCCACCACTTTTAAACCCATAGTTGAAATGCATTATTTGTGAGCCCTATGAGGTTTACGAGGCCTCTAAACACAACTCTGCATGTGAACCATTTACAGCTCACGTGGCCCACAGTACAATGTACACGTGAACCAAATGTGGCTCACGTGGCGTTGAAACCTGTGTAACTGTGAGCCACCATTGGCTCACGTGGCAGTTAATGTGTTAATGAAACATCAGCGATAAAAGGCCTTTACGAGATACTGTGATGAAGACACTATTACTCAGAGTTATATGTGATCAGTATGGTCTTAGGGTTAGAGATGTGTGATTATAGAGTGAAAGGAAGGAGGTTCAGTTACTGCTCCATGGTAATATGTATTTTTCCATCTGCGCATTTGAAACAGATACTTGTTCTTTCTTATTCATGTGATAGAAGTATGTTCCGCAGTATTCAATGGAATTTACATACTCTCTTGGGAAAGAGTTTTTTCCCCCCTCCTTCAGAGTGATGAAGAACAAAACATGAAACTCCTGCAAGTGAAATGACCAGAAATGACCAGCAATGATATTTATATTCTTTATCGTCACAAACATTTGTCCATTTTTTTATGAATCTGTTGCAATTTCCAAGGGTTTAGTTAGGCAGGGAACCTAAGAGTATAGCTTAAACAGCTGTGAGTGAAACAAACAGCAATCATGTATTTTTAGTCTTACTTGTCAGAAATACTTTGCTGTCTATTTCTAATATGTTACAACTTTTGAATATGTGATTAGGCAGGAGCCTAAAAGCACAATTTACATTGCTGTGAATGAATGCACAGCAGTGATATTTATAGTCTTGCTTGTCACAAATATTCAGTTGCAATCAAATCATCAACAGCACATTCATAAAGTTGGTGGTCAAGACAGAAATTGATCACACATCAAGCAAGGGACATCACATGGTCCAAATACCAGTGAAATGCTCATTATAGCTTCCAAATTTTAGTCATTCATCTTTTTACATGTTAAATCTACACAAAATGATGCTAGTGTGTAATCCTTGAGATTCAGTTTCTCCATCAACATGGTGTTCAGGGAGGCACAGAACATCTATCACTTCAGAATTTTCCACATCTTCTAGATATACAATAAGCACATCTATCTTCTTTTTCAACCCCCCGATCTTCTGATGAAACAAATTAATTTAATTTTCCTGCAAACGCATTTGTTATGATCCTATTCTGCTCCACTTTCTTTCAATACTGTCTATCTGTAAACTGACTCTAACCAAACAAATGTGCCCCTTTGACTCCAGTAATCACAGGGACTTTGTCCTGTGTGCTTGTGGTCCCCCTTACATTTTCTGTAAGATGCTCAGCTGATCTTTCCTTCATCCTCTTAGTCAGGTGCAGGTCCATTTCTCAACTGCAGCAGCAGTCATAGCAGAGGCATGATACTTTGTTTCATTCAAAAGCAATCCACTCAACTCTTTGTTCACACTGCTTACAGCCACACTGCCAGGGCTGGTCATACCACTGCAAAACTCCCACAAACCCCACATGAATGTGTGCTGCAGCTGTTCCTATTTCCCTCAGATCATCTTTAATGCTATTTTCTAAGTTGCTAGCCAGACTGTTGCCTGCTCCTCATACTATGAGTACCTGATCATTTCCCTGAAAGCCTCTGCACAAGGCCCCTATGCCCTCTCTTATCTGGCTAAGATTGGCACTAGGTTTCATGTTTGTTACATGATATTTTACAACTAGATTTTCCTGTATCATTTGGCCCACATCTCTCCTGTGACTCCTACCCAGCATCAGGACTCTTTTCTTTCTATGTGACTTCGCTACCAACCTAGCCTTAAAGTCATTTTAATGAGTCTGCTGCACTCTGTTTTGCTGAAAATCTAGTTGAGGCTCTTCTACTATTCCAGGAAACAGGTCATACTGATTACTTACTGTAGTTTCAAATTTGATTTCTTTTTCTCCTTTTACCTATTATTTGGCATCTTTACTAAGCCCTTTCAATCTGTCTAATCCAAAAGATGCCACTGCTAATTCTTTTTTCCCTGTTCCATGATCTTCTTGTCTTAGCTATGTTATCTTCAACTCCATGGAAGAGCCTCATCTGACTATCGAATTACTCATTAAATCACCAAAGTGAAACACTAACCCTGAAACCCACAATCAAGTCATGTTTCTCCCAAACTTACCAACCTACAACAACATTCACATTGAAACTTCCTGGCAGATTAAAACTGTGAGCCCGACTGAGACTTGAACTCGGGACCTTTGCCTTTCACGGGCAAGTGCTCTACCAACTGAGCTACCGAACCACGAGTCACACCCGTTACTCACAGCTTTACTTCTGCCAGTACCTCGTCTCCTACCTTCCAAACTTTACAGAAGCTCTCCTGTGAACCTTGCAGAACTAGCACTCCTGAAAGAAAGGATATTGCGGAGACATGGCTTAGCCACAGCCTGGGGGATGTTTCCAGAATGAGATTTTCACTCTGCAGCTGAGTGTGCGCTGATATGAAACTTCCTGGCAGATTAAAACTGTGTGCCCGACCGAGACTCGAACTTGGGACCTTTGCCTTTCGTGGGCAAGTGCTCTACCAACTGAGCTACCTAAGCACGACTCACGCCCGGTACTCACAGCTTTACTTCTGCCAGTACCTCGTCTCCTACCTTCCAAACTTTACAGAAGCTCTCCTGTGAACCTTGCAGAACTAGCACTCCTGAAAGAAAGGATATTGTGGAGACATGGCTTAGCCACAGCCTGGGGGATGTTTCCAGAATGAGATTTTTACTCTGCGGTCGGGCACACAGTTTTAATCTGCCAGGAAGTTTCATATCAGCGCACACTCCACTGCAGAGTGAAAATCTCATTCTGGAAACATTCACATTTGTCACACGTAACAGCACTTTTGCAGTAAACTAAAAAGTACAATTCACTTCAACTGTTTTTAAGTAATAATTTAAAAATTAGCTTTCAGTGAACTGTGCGGCTAACTTCTAGGCAGCAGTCAGACACAAGAATAATAAGAATGTAAACACACATGAGCATTCACTGAGAGTAAGTTCCCGGCAGCAGAAAACATAAAGTGAAAGGGAACTGAAAAGCACAGTATTTTCTAACAACAATCTTAAAATGATTCTGTCAAGAAATTATATAAAGTAATGAATCCAAAATGACATGCGACAATTAGACAGTGGGAGGACATTGACATAAGACTGTAAACACACCACCAATATTCATTGAATGTTGTTGTTGTTGTTATTGTTGTGGTCTTCAGTCCAGAGACTGGTTTAATGCAGCTCTCCATGCTACCCTATCCTGTACAAGGTTCTTCATTTCAAAACACCTACTGCGATCAGCATCCTTCTGAATCTGCTTAGTGTATTCATCTCTTGGTCTCCCTCTATGAATGAATGTAAGTTTTAAATCACAGAAGACATGAAATGAATGAAAACTTGAAAAAGCACAATGTGTAAAACAATGGCATTCAACTGACACTATCCAGAAATTATGGAAACACCGTAATGTATCCAAAACAACATGCAGTGTTCCATAACTTCTGGTGTTTACACCACAGCTTGAAAGCTCTTCTGGGCATGATGGTATTTCAAACAAAGATTAAAAGTCTTGGGTTGACTTGACTTCACCCCCTTTGAGTATCCTCGTTAATCAGTCAATAAATCAAGACAAAAGTATACAGTAGAAATGCCAATTTTCAAAATTATAAATAAGCAGATGACCTCTAATAATTATAGGCATCCTTCCAATGTTATAAAATGTTTTTGACATTTTAGCATATAAAATAATATTGAACTATTTTTCTGTTAATGATCGTTCAGCAATAGTTCAATTTAGCTTCTGTAGGCTTCACTGCATAAATTCAATTCTGGTAGCTCTGAACAAGAAAAAATACCCAATTGACATTGCCTGTGATCTGCATCTGTAGCCATAAAACCACTGTGAAGGGCGTGATGGAGGGAACTTACAATTGTACCAGTAATTAGAGCTTCTTCCCATTCTATGCATATATGGAACATGGGAGGTAGATGACCTTGCTGAGGACTTTGATTGTGTAGATCATAAATATCTACTGAAGAAAGTAAAATGGTATGGTAGGAAAGGCAATGCATCTTAGGGGAAAAAGACAGGAATATAATTAATTAGGAGCAAAGAAACATTAAATATGATGCCTCAGAAAGTTTGATGGTTGGCCCACTCCTGTTTCTGACTTACATAAATGATTTATCACAGAGGTTAGAGGAGTCTTTGAACAGTTTAATGTCTGATGATGTAAGTACATTGATAAAGGGCCAAATACATTCATACCAAAGACAGCTAGGAGAATAATGAAACAGGCTTACAACTGGTTCAGAGTGCATCGTTTAGACCTTATGCCTACAAAAACCAAATGCTACCAAGCTGATACACAGCACTTAGATGCCTATGTGACATGCTTATACAAATTTCATCCTTACGCAAGCTTATTGTCAGTATAGAAATAAACCATTCCTACAGGTGAAGAATGGTGTGAGTATATGGTAAGTTCTGAATGTGTTGAATAACTGAAACTTTTCCACTGGAGTTCACCCAAAGGATGTGCACATGCAGCTTACTGACATCTTGTGAACTTGAAAAACTTTGAATCATTGGCATGTGGGCGATGGGAGCATCATATTGATAGGCCCACAGACTGGCAGTGCAATGATTGAGGAGTGAGGAGTGATATCAGGACAACTGTGTGGTATGAAGAGTAGATACAGGTTCTTCTAGAATGACTACACCACAAGAAGATCATAGGAATGTTCAGTTAGCTTTGGTGATTAGATGAAGGGCAACTGCTGCAATATGGAAGAGGTTACTGGCAAAATGTCACCATGAATTACCAGGATCAGATTAATGGAGGAACCATACACCCACAACGTGTGGTATCATGATGTAAGGAACTATAGGATATGACAACAAAACTGATTTGGTAATTGATGGAGGGAGAGATTCCTTAGTAGTGTGTGGCAAGAATGGTAAACCACATTATCATACTCTTTGTGAGCATAGAATCAAATGGCATATTCAAGCAACATCTATGGGAGATCCCCCACACCACAAATGTATTGAGGAACATACAAATCCTTGCCTGGTATCCCCAGGTTCATAATTTGACCACAAGAGAACGCATCTGGGGTGTGACTGGAAGAAGTATACTTTCTATCCTGCCTCCAGCCAACAATCTTCATGAATTGACATAGCATGTGTTTCAGAAATTGCTCCAGATAACATTCAGAGGCTATTTGCTTCCATGCAACAACAAATACAAAACTTTATTTGTGTCCTTGGGGGTCTCACCTCATGCTGACATTGATGGTGGTCAGTCAATTCTGAATAGAATGAAAGTTCTCATTTAATACTTGTTATGTGATGAACATCTCCTTTACCATTCCCTATCCCTGTTTCCTATCCCAAAGCAGCCTGATGCTGAGTGTGACAAGCCTCATCTGGCTATCGTCAACTCTCTGTGTGCTCCACTACACAGTGCTGACTCCTTTCCCCCCCCTCCCCCACCCCTCTCACCCATCTGCCCACCTGTTCCCTGCTACACCTCCATATTTCCTACCCACTCTGAACTGCTACAGCTTGCATTCAATGCTGCACCTGTAGATTCTGACCAGAGTGGCCAGAGACAGAGGTCATGTTTGCATGCTGTGTGCTTCCTTGTGAGAATGTGTGTATTTTATTTTCTGGAGAAGGCTCTGGCCAAAATCTCAGTGTTTTGGCTATTTGCAACTCAACATGCAGCTTTATGGAGAGTTGCAATCTATCCTTTTCATAATATTGTTCACATCCCCACAAAGTTTGATAAAAATTGGACTGTCACTTCATTGTATAACACTTTTCATTACCATCAGTATAGTAAATGTATCAATGAAACTAGTCAATTTTTGAAAATAGAATGTAATTGGCTAGATAAAAAATCTGATCATCAAGTGGCTGGAGAACACACATATAAAAGATGTTACATATGCAAGTTTTTGGAGCCACTGACTCCTTCTTCTGACAGAAGGACTGAAGGGGAAGGAAGAGGGGTGAAGGAAAGGTGAAGCTTAGGAAAAGGGTTAGAGTCACCCACCCAGGTCAGGGGAGACTTACCAGACAGGATGAGAAGGAATGACTGAAAGATTGCTTGTTGGGGAATGTACCAGACAAGTTACGAAAATTTGTTTTCAAATGTCATCCAGTGCAGTTCCCAAAAACATCTCCCCTTCTCATCCCATAGATGTATGAGTACATGTTGTTGACACATGGCTTATGATATATGGAGCTTTGGGTCTGGCTGTGACTCATGCTTGGGTAGTCAAATGGTTAGGTGACCACTCACAATAAATGGGAAATCCAGTGTTAAGTGATGGTCCTGCACACATTTTCATTGTCACCATTCCATTATACATCTGATGGTTGTCCATATTGGCAACTGTGAATACGTTTAATGAATAGAAAAAGTAAGGGTCCTAAGAGGGAGCTACATGGCAGACCATACATAACCAGTTCCCAGTTGGATGATGCCTGATGATTTACTATATTCCTCTTTCCTATTGACATCCTTTTGCATCATTTTGCAGAATTTCCTGTTGCACTGCAATATTATATTTTTTATTTAAAAGGCTATTGTGATTTACACAGTTAAATGAAATTGAAAGGAGACAAAATGTACCAGTAGCCTGTAATTTATTGTCTAATAAAATAAGTATATTCTTGCTGTATATGTACGTAGCTTTTCTAACCAAAACCATTTATAAACTTTGACAATATATTATTTATTTCTAAAGATTAAGAAATCATTTTATATTACCTTTTTTTAAATTTTCAAGACTGCTGATGAAAATGAAATTGGATGGAAATTTTGTGGTATTTCTTTATCTTCTTTCTTAAACAAAAGCTTGATTTGAACAAAATTCAGCAAATTAGGAATTGTTCTACAGATACATCATTGGTTACACAGAAAAATTAACATATTACTCAACTCAGAAGCACACTCTTGAATTAACTTTGTTGATATTTTATCATAACTACTTGAATTTTTTGATTTTAAAGATTTTATGGTGAACATTACTTCTAGCGGTGTAGTGAGGGTAATTTCATGTTACTGGAGGTATTTTTGGTGACTGGTTTGAGATATTTCATGACAGCAATTACTGAACTTGGCTACCATATTTTCAATAACAGTTACGAAATGCTTGTTAAAAGGTTTTTCAACACTGCATACATCTGTTACCAATGTATTGGTTATTCTTAATGTTATTTGCTCCTCTTCCTGTCTGGTTCTGCCATCTTCTCCTTCATGATGTACCATATTCTCTTTATTTTCTTATCTGATGTTATTCTCTTTTTCTCGTAATTCATTTGCTTAAGTGTTCATATTAATAAGTTTAACATTTTGCAATATGTCTTATAATGAGATACAGCATCGGCTTCTGAGCTGTTTCTGACTGACAGATAGGAGTATCCTCTTCGTTTTATGTGACACCTTTATTCTTTGAGTCCTTCATGGCTTCTTTGCAGACTTTGGTTGGTTTTAGGGGAAAACAATATTCAAACAGGGTAAGGACTTTATTAATTAAAATATTGTATTTTTCATTCATGTCATGAGCACTGTATAACTCACTCAGTTCATGTCAATAGGGACTGTCCTAAGACAATGAAGATTTAGCTTGTGCTGTAATTCCTTAGACTTTTCTGGCGATTTTGTGACATCTCGTTGAATCTGGGATTGAGAAAACCTGGTATCTACCATATACCATGTGAATGTGGTATGTCTTACATTGGCCAGACCACCAGGACCATTGATATAAGATGTAAAGAGCACCAAAGGCGTATCAGGCTACAACAAGCCACTAAATCAGCAATAGCAGAACATTGCTTGGAACTTGAGCACACCATGAATTATGATAAAACCGTGATCTTATCTCACACCCCCAAATTTTGGGACAGCATCATCACAGAATCTATCAAAATCAAGATGACAGAGAACTTGATAAACCAGGAAGCTGGATACCAACTCAGCACAGTGTGGACATATTACAAAAACAACAGAAGAAAACACAAGACCAGGAAAATGACAGAGGTGCTGGAGAAAGTCGGAACGGTCAACAACAGCAAACACAGCCTGTCAACAGTGCTAGCAATGTGCCTGGCAGGCATGGACCTAGTATGGTACACCATGAAATGGCCGCCAACGGGGAAAACAGCAGAAGTGGGCACGGACAGAAGACGAAACATCTGGCGACCAACTGACACTGTCGCAGAAGGAGAGGACAGCATAGGAAACACGAGACACCATCCAGACATAACACACGGTCAGCCTGTTGTTCAGACACAGGAAGCACCTGATGAAGATACTGAGGTAGGATGTCGAAATATTGTGTTAGATAAACGCAGACCACCAGCAGTACACCTGATTCATCAAGATGTCGAGATTTAGCTGTGTTGATAAACTGCTTCATTTACATGCTACATAATGATCACAGTGTAAATTTGTTAAAGTATATTTTAGATTGAAGAGGTTATAAATGAATATCCAATGAAGTCCCAAAAATCTGTAGCTGTGGATAAATTTTATTTATGATTAATTTAATAAAGTAGCCTGTCTAATCTAAAGGACACAAGTTTAGAATATGAGCTACAACACTGATTTGCTTGTATGTGTCCAGCTGCTGTCCAGTACCTCTGTGACATACTGAACAATTAGCTTTGTTCATTCCATTTTTTATACTATAGCCATGAATTTCTGTTATAAGTTACTGAAATTTATATTTACTGATGAATCTTCAGTTATTTGTTTTCAATAGATCCCATTATAAAGAAGAACCTTCAGGACTGTGGAATGAGTCTATAGATGTATACAGTCTGCAAACCATTGTGAATTGCATAGTAGAGACAAGATATACTTTAATGTAGTGAAGCAGATGCTATAAATTGCATTTAAATACATGATAAAGAGAAGGCATATGTTACAGTATTGAGGCAGAAATTAGAAATTACATTAGTAACTATTGTTAAACTGGGGTAAACTGTTTGTATTTACTCAAGCAAAACTTATTGTAGAAAAGTAGACTGCAATGCCGTTTTTGAGAAAGAAGTTGCTGCTCCTTCAGTCAGCTGCTATTTATCTCCTACGGCTAGGATGACCACATGTATGCAACAGATGACTTGAATTCTACATTAATAGATGCCTATTAAGAGTTCTGTACCTGAGAGGTAAAAGGGCATAAGTTCAAATAGTTCAATTTCTATAGTTTCCACTTTAGGCAAAGTCTCTGCTTTGTTTGTGGAATTATTGATAAGTAATGTATCCAGTGGTTACCACCCATCTATATACGATGCTATACTGAGACTATTATTTATAGATCGAATGAGCACACAATAAAGTTTTTAGGTAATAGAATGATAGAATATCACTGGTTTGAATATCTTATCAAATGTATGTGATAGAGTTAATCATAATATCCATTTAGAAAAGTTCTTATGGGTCATGGGGTGCAACAGAAACCTAGTTTAGTTCCTGTTAAAAAAAATGAAATTAAAAAGAACTCAATGTAGAAATTTAGACGAGAGTTTTGAGTGAAACATTGGTGCCATATCATTTTCATTGGAAGATTACAAAGGCCATTCCACAGGGTTTGATCACAGGTCCATTATTGATCTTCTGCACATAAATGGTATATCAAGGAGACTCTAAAATCATTATTGTCAAACAGATCAAAGGAACTGTAGTAACTCACTGGTTGCGACACCTGCAACCCATAGTGGATGTGAGTTGGACCCCTATGGGAAGTGTAATGTGTACTGACATTCAAATAGTTCAGCTGCAACTACCTGCGGCAGCTGCCAGGGACAACCCATCACTGACCACCATCATCAAGTCTGCCGTGCACACACAGCACACCACCAGTGACACCCAATGCAGACAATGTCTACAGAAGAGCAGACATGGGCCTCCAGGTCCTCAGTTGTGAAATGTGTTTGGGACATGTAAACTACTTTCACTGTATCATTGTTGATGTCACTCCATGACCCAATAAATTTTATCTCTTTTTATGGCTGTGTGTTTCCTTGTGTTCATTTTTAGAATACAAGTGGAGACACTGAGCATCAAACTTTCACTTGTTTTGGATTCTGTGGTTTTCCTGCCATTTAATTCTTCCATGGAGGCTTAACTCCAGTTACTTCTGCAACAACAGTGGGTGCATATGACCGTATTTCAATGGTTATTCACCCACCACAATCCCTCTGCCCTCCACCCTCCATTTCATGGCGTTCTGGTTGGTCAGCATGGAAGTCTTTAAGGCTCTTATCATGGATACCTCCTCATATGCATCACTTACTGTGCCAGTTAGCTCCTCTGCAAGAACTAGCATCACTTTCTTCTAATGATATGTGTAGTTTGCTGTCTTCCAAACACACTCCACTTTCTTTGTGCCCCTCTTGTTTAGTACAGCATGGGTGAGCGGCCTGCCCCAAGCAGTGGGCCTTTTGCCATAAATGTTAAAAATAAAGTCACATAGCAGCAGTATGTCTATTTCTACACACCCAGGAGACATTGCAGGAATCAATGGACATTGATATCTATAATAGTTTCGTAGTTGCAATTTTTAGTGTTTGCAGGCCAGATCAAACTTTTCATTGTGTGTGGTTGATGAACGAGTCATTAATCCAACAAGTCAAGATGTGGGCCACCATGTCCCTACTCAAGTCACAGACACACACCAGATTAGGTTCTCCACTGTTGACATGCATCAAGCATCGCTTAGTAAGCTATAACAAATGGCAGATTGCTATTCTTGGGCAATTCATGGCTGATGCAATTTACAGGCCAGTTGTCCATTCCATTCTGTACTAGGTGGTTAATGGTATGAGTACTGAGAATTTGTTTGGGTTAAAAGCCTTTTGTTACTCTTTTTATTTATTTATTTATTTATTTAATTGTGAATGCAGTGTACCTGGTGTCAGACCACATGCCTTATTATGAATTCGATTCTTTGTGTTCTGAGTTTTTAGATCTGTTTGCTCATGGGCTGGATTGTGCAAACAACTTCACTGCACACATAACCCTCAAGCCCTCCACCAAGCCATGCTTTTTTTGGGTGCAGCCACTACCAGGAGCTTTATGTGATCAGGTTAAAATGGAGCCGAATTGCTTAACATCACTAGGAGTGATTAGGCCAGTTTCCTTAAGGGAATGGGCTGTACTCTTAGTGATGTTAAAAAAGCTGTCCAATCAGCTTTGACTATGTGGTGACTTCCATGTCACTATTAATGCACAGGCTTTCACAGACACTTACTCCTGCCGCAGCTTGAGGACAGTCTTTGCTCTCCACCATGTCTTGCAACATTTCAACTCAGCAAGTATCTGGTCCTGGTCACAGATGCATCTCAGTATGGAGTGCGGGTGGTCCTGTCCCAGTGACATTTGGATGGCTCTGAATAGCCTATTGCTTTTGCATCAAAAACACTCACATCAACTCAGATAGAAAACAAAGTCCTTGCTATAGTCTTTGCCAGTGGTGGGTCATGAGTACACATTCTGGGTGTTCACAAATTTTTAGATTCAGATAAATTTGAGGGTTTGAAATTAATCACATCTGCTGTATAACAGTTATGCTTATCAACAAGTTTATACAATTAGAGCCACTGCCAATAATAATAATAATAATAACAGTAATAGTAATAATAATAATAATAATATGTGTAACTTAACTGGCAAAAGAAAGAATTGTTTTTGTGGATTTTTTTTTTTTTTTTTTTTTCATAATGAAGTTCATTTTAGGGCAATAACGAAGTAATGTGTATGCTTTCGCAACACTCCATTTCACATTTTTGTGTAAGTGGGAGTTTTTGTGCTCTTCCATTTTTCATACAAATGGTCAAGATCCGTAACAGGTGTATTAGCTCACGAATTTACTTCTGGGCTGAAAATCAGACATTCTTACACTGCACCTATACAACAACTTGTGCTAACTATACACTTCCTTGTGAAATTTTCACTTGTAGTGCAGCTTATTTAATTTTGTCGCTCTCTCAATTGAAGGATCTGTTCCCAGAAGCCTAGTTCCTTTGTGGCTAACATTTCCTGGTAATTTACTTTTCTGTTCATTGATATGAAACTTCCTGGCAGATCAGAGCTGTGTGATGGACCTAGACTCGAACTTGGGTCCTTTGCCTTGTGGGCAGGTGCTCTACTGACTCAGCTACTCAAGCATGACTGATGATTTGTACTCAGTTGTCAGTATTTAAAATAGGTTCAACATAGTTTACGTTTACATAGCACTCGAAAGCCAATTTCCACACAGTAAGCAACCAACTCCTAACACAAAGTGCCATTTCTGGAAATGATTAAACTCAAGTAGTAATGGCCACCAACATGGTCACCTGACTAGAATACAAATGAGGCACTGAGATCCATAAAGGCCTAAAGCACACTGGTGTCCATACCACATTAAAGCGTATATCAGAGATACTAGTGATACAGCTTTTTGTGAATTTTCATATATACAGTGTGAGCCTACAGCACAGATAAACCTGACTCACCATAAGATCAACAGGTTTCAGAAGCATGAAAAAATGCTACAATCTTACAATTGAAGGTGATGTGCTTTAGGCCCTTATGATTCTCAGCACCTCAGATGGATTGATGTACGATAAAATTCATGATTTAATATTCTATAACTCATTCTGGAACCAGTAAAATAGGTTTGCCGCCAGTACAGCTTTAAGATAAACTGATGTCCAATCTAATTTTACTACCACATATAGCAAATGAATTACCATATTTGAGGAGTGTGCTGTCATCTAGCAGGATTTATGCAGTGTGCTACCACATGGTGACAATGATGCAATCTTCTAGTTGAGTGTCAGGAGTTAGCTGTGCACATCATGAACAGTACACATTGTTTATCAAATCTGTATGTATTTGGCCTGTACAGCAATTATGTTATGCAAGTTGTGCATAGGCAAATGCTCCTTAAGACGAGCACAACTCAAGATGTGCTCATGACCCTGAGGCCACGTTTCACGGGGTCTAGAGGAGCAGTAGTGCAGAAGATTTAAGTGCCAGATCTTTCAGATTGCAGCATTCAAAGGAAAATAACCAATAACTCTGTAAGGTGTCAAAAGTTAGGGTGTTCACATGCTCTTGTGCTCTTACACAGCACCCACCAATGGCGTGTGCTTTAAAAAAATGTCATGTTTTCTGGTATGATGCGAAATTTCATTAATTAATGACCATAAGCCCTTTATTTCACTGTTTAGCCCATTGACATCCCTACCAGTCAAAGTCGCTCATTGCCATCAACACTGTGCTCTGTCCTTCTCCTGGTACAATTGTGAGAGCTGTTATCATCCCATGTTGCAATACATGTATGTGGCTCTGTCCCGGCACTCCATGGTCATGGGCACTGACTAGTGAGCAATGGAAATGTGATAACAGAAGCAGAAGTGGAAACAGATGTCAAAAAGTCAATTTTAGCAGAAGCAGATGTGTACATATTAAGAAAAAAGTAATAGTTATTTATCAAACACTATTTCTGATTATATTATTACTCAAAATTTATTGATGGCAGATTTTGTTTCACCTTGCAATCTATTTCGACTTTCTTTGTATATGAGGCCAGCTCCACTCAATATTGTTCACTGGCTTCACTATTGGGAGGAGCTGACAAATACTAATGAGCTAGTAGCAATAGACAGTGGTACTTGTGCCCATTGGATTTCCACCACATTAGCAAATCATCCATTAGGGGAAGTGTTTTTCCTTTTTGCTCTCCAGTAATTTCATTGGTTGGTTGGTTGATTTGGCTGAAGGGGACCAAACAGTGAGGTCATTGGCACCAAGTAATTTCATTGTTGCATCAAAAGCAGATTGTCATTTTTATTAGTCATAGTCAAGTCTTGTTGATCTTTAATTACTATTAAAAACAGTCTTGATCATGATTTATTTAACAAGGTGACCGGTTTCGACCACTACTGTGGTCATCTTCAGACCATTGAATAGGAACCTCTTTCTGTTGGAGAATTCTCCAACAGAAAGAGGTTCCTACTCAATGGTCGAAGATGACCACAGTAGTGGTCGAAACTGGTCACCTTGTTAAATAAATCGTGATCAAGACTGTTTTTAATAGTAATTATTTATAAGACATTGATCACTGCTCTTCCCATAATGCATTCAAAAGTAATTGTTGATCTATGTTCATATTTAACATGATGTCTAATGTTTGTAACAGTGTTTCTAATTGGGTTTCTGTGATTAAGCCACAGCTTGGTGAAGGATGATTTTCAGTTTCAAATCGGCTTCTTTTAGAGCTAATATGTATGCAGTCATCTTGAGATGAATTTTGATCTCTGGCTTTCATCATTATCAAACTAAGCATTTGGGTATCAACTTGCTCTGAGACAATGCCACTGTAAAATTTTGACTTGTATCATGGATCTACATAGTTGCAATTGTGTACTTATCATTTTTGGTCAGTTCTCCGAATCTTGCACTTGAATTCAATTTATCACATAATTTCATCGAAAATTTTGGAATTGTTCTGAAGTATTATTTTTTTTCTTGTTGCTGTAAAGTGACCACAAGAACTTGAATTACCAGTATGACTGATGAAATGCTCACTTGAGAGCTGCTCAAGTACCTTGTAATTTCTACGAATGGTTTCATTACTTTACAAATTTTTGAACATTTATTCAATATTCAGTGGAGATCATTACGATTTGATTTGAACATAAATATAAAATTAGTAGGTACTTCAGCTTCTTTTTCCAGCTGGAAATAGAAGAAATTAAATTAACATATAGGATTATCATAAAAACGAAACACATAATACTGACACTAAAGATGTACCATAAAATTAAATTTCCTGTGTATATATTTCAAAATATTTACCATGTTAGGCAATTCTGAGTGACAGATAAAGCAGATTGGTTAACACGTTCCCTTTGAATTTTTGACAGCTTGGTTTGTGCAACCAAGGCATGATTGAAATGGGTGGCAATTTTTTTCCACTTAACAGTAAGTTGTAGAAGCCATGCCTGTGATTCCACGGCAGCTTGAATACAAAGATGTATTTCATTTATTTCACAATTCACGTCATCAAAGGCACACAGCCACAATGCTTTAATCCTGTTATATCCACGATAATGAGCAATACAATGCACTGCTTGGTGATTTATGTCCCATTCTTGAAGTATCAATTCAAATTTTATTGATGTTAATGTCCTCTGAGTAATGCCTACTGATGACTTCACATTTCAAAATCATAGACATCTTGTGAAAAGCATTAGAAATATCATGAGAAGTCAAGTTCAGTAATCAAGTTCCAGAATGCAGATCAGACCGTAAGTCAGTTGTGAAAGATATTTTTTCAAATTCTTCAAGTAAATTTTTGATTTTTCTTACCAGCTTATTGTACAAGTTATCACACAAATAAGAAGGGGGAAAAAAAACTTATATATTGGAAGATCAAGTCTGCGCAATCCGATACCTGGGCAAAGTTACACGATAAGTTCTGGATGGCAATCATTTCATCAACTACATGAACCATTTGTTGAAACTTTAGGTTTGAGGAATCCTAACAATCATTTACTTGCAGACTTTGTTGCAATGTAAATTGTTATTTTGCATCTTTGGCTGGAGTAAAGGAAACCTATAACAATGACACAATAAAAATAGCTCTAAGAAGTTAAAAAGTAATACAAAAATAAAATTCCAAGTTGTTAAGTACAGCACAATGTGCTCACTTAAAGCATCAATTGTAAGAGAAACGTTTCTCAAACAATTTGTAAATCACACTGCAGTTTCTCAGTTGGGTGTTAATTTATAAATATTGGATTTTGTTCTTCATATTGCATACTAGGTTTCAGTGAATTATTTACCATCATTAGTGTTAATTTTAGAACTTATGATGGTAAAGAAGTTACTGACATCTGGTATGCAATATGGAGAAAAATGCAATAAATAAATTAACATTCTACTGAGTAAATGCAACGTGATCGGTACTGGCCAGGTGACTCCATCAGTGGAAACAGAAGCCTGGTCTCTATTACCAGAGCGTGTCCTCCCCAGTCTGGCATGATCACTGCCTATGCCGGCTCACCTCATCGTGGACTCCAACATCCAAATGGCTCCATCCCCCTATTGCCAGCCTATCCACCAGTCACCCTGGGGTCCATGGGTGGTGGGGATGCCATTGGCCCGTTCACTTTTGACTGTATGTGCTGGGAACTTCTTGCGTCTTTGGCTGCTGTCCCCAGTACAGCTGTATATGCCAGGAACATCTCCTCGGTAACAGCACCATGGATTTCAGTGTCTGGTAATCCATCACACAAAGAAGGAGAAGTGTAGTAATCCACCAGTTACACTTCTGCTGCCCCAGTGGATGTAAGACAGATGACTATGGCAAGTGTAGTGTGTGCTGTTGTTCAAATGGTGTGCCCACAACTACCCAAGCGGGCCAACAGGAGCAGTTCCGGTCACTGACCACCATCACTAGGTCCATCATATGCGCACAGCGCTACACCAGCAAGGATTTCACATGGATAGTGTCTTCAAAAAGGCATGCATGGACTTCTGAACCCTCAATTGTAAAATGTGTTCAAGCCATGTAAAATATTTTCATTGTGTTTTTGTTGATGTAACTCCATGACATGATAAACTCTATCCCTTTTGCGGCTGTGTATTTCATTTTGTTCCTAGTTAGAACAGGAACATCAACAGGAGAAACAGTAAACTATATTTTTGTTGCTCTTATTAAATGGTTTTGCTTAAATGGACTGTCTTCTGAGTCTGAAAAAATACAGGTAATCTAATTTTATACTGTAAAAAATATTTGACCTACTACTGACACAGTGCATCAACAAAAAATGGTAATAAACTGTAGAAAATTCAAAGTTCTTGAGTGTGCACATACTGGTGAAACCATATAAGGGATCCGTTGAAACATTTAGCAGTTTAGAGCAGTTTCTAACTTCAAAATACAGTAATCACAAAGTTATCATATTTTGCATGTTTTGATATTCTGGTGGCCTGTGGGATAATATTGTAAGTTAATTCCTCACACACACAGGAAGTATTCAATGTGCAAATGGAAGTAATTATATGTGGGGTTCACAATCATAAATTTTGCTGGAATCTGTTTAATCAATTGTGAATATTAATGACAGCTTTACAATATATTTTTTTCCCAATGAAATTTATTGTCAATGATCTATACCAGTAATAAGATTTTCACACATACTTGCTGCAGGAAAAAAATGATCTGCGTGACTCTCTAGTAAAAATATGTTTGGCACAGAAAGAAATGAAATACACATACATTAAACTCTTTGGTAATCTGTTCACGGAAATAAAATGTTTTATGGGCAGCCAATTACAAGATCAATACAGCAGCAAGACAATGGAGGTTAGTATAAAAAGCTAAGGTTTCTATTATAATTTAGCACAACAAAACCCTAAAAATATTTCATTGAATAGACAGTAGGAGTTTTTCAAATTCAAATAAAAACTACTTCTGCACCAGATACAAATTATTCAAGAAAGATAAGCAGTCAATTACAAACTTGTAAATGGTCAGCATGTATCAATACAAATATATCCTTATTTTTGAATGCAATTGGTGTCCAGTTATCTGTCTAACTACATTTGTTGGGTTAACACATTCCAGATCATCACATTTATCATTAATAAGATCTGTTATACAAGTAAGTGGCATCAGCTGGTACTCAAATACTGACCTTCCTCTGTCTGTGGACTCAAGAAAATTTGAGGTCTCTTTAAAAGAAATGATAAAAGGATGACTGTTATGTTTTGATTACACATACCAAATGAGCACTCTTTGCCATATGTGGCTCCATGCAAACTGCTACACTGACATAAAAAAATTGCAACATCAAGAAGGAGTTGTGTAACATTAAAACAAGCTTGTAAGTGTGTTTCTACATATGAAAGATAATGTCTATTCATATTTCAAATCAGCTGCATAAGAATAGCACTAGCAGTGACACTATGAGAATGCAAATCAGGTTTCCATTAAATACATGTTGTATGTTCATGAGCATTAGCTACCTCTGAGACTGGTCATGGTGAGTTGATGTTAATGCCTCTAAGATGACAAAGATGCCATTATCAACACCCCAGTGAGTGAATGAGGTCATGTAATAGGGCAACAACAAGCTGGATTTTCCTTCTGCAATATTACAGAAAGACTTGGCAGGAATGTAGTCCAATACACGACTGCTGGCAGCAGTGGTCATGAGACTGTACAGCATTATTTGAATGTATCAAGGTTGTGGTTCCCACTACAAAGAAAATAAAAGAATTATTATTTAAGTTACATCATGCAAATCCTCAATGAAAGCAATGGAAATACTCAGGATTACACAGATGTCAGATCAGTATGAGCTCTTATGGTAATTAGCCACACAAGTAGAATTTTACAAAGAAATACCCACTTGCAGGTAGGGCCACTTAAGATGCAAATTAGAGAGAGTATTGTTCTGATTATAGCAATTCATTTGTGCCCAATGCTACATAGCAATTTTGTGACTTCGGAGTGGGCATTATACTCTACACTTTTCATTTTGTTTGCTCATGTCAGTCAAAGAAGATGATGTTTTCAATCCCAGCAATGCACCTGATATTAGACTACACTATATAATTGAGCTTGAAGTCAAAACTATTGTTTATGCTGCCAATAATCATACCACCTACTTATTTACAAATATCTCTTCCTAAAGAACTAAAATAAATGGTGAAATGTAACTTTTTAAAAATTGCTATGTAAGAGCTTGTGAACGACCTAACTTTTGACACCTTGCAGATTTATTGGTAATTTTTCTTTGCAAGCTGTTAAGTGTAACACAGATGCTGCAATCTGAAAAATACACACTTAAATCTATCACGCTATTGCCCCTCTAGATTCCATGAAATTTGACATCACGGTCTGGAGCAAACCTTCAGTTGTACACATTTTAAAGATCTTCTGCACATATGCAACTCACATGATGTAATTGCTTTATGAGCCAAATACATGTGGATTTGATAAACAATGTGCATAATACATGATGTGCACAGCTAGCCCTTGCCACTCAACTAGAAGTTTATGTCAGTGCCACTAGGTTGTAGCACACTGTGGCAGACTTTTAACCCCATTTGCTCAGCGTAAATCTTGCTAGATGATAGCATACTCCTGCGATATGCTAATTCTCTCATTATATGTGGTAGTAAAATTAGATTGGACTTCAGTATACACAAAAGTTGTATTGACTGTAAACCTATTTTGTGGGTTTCTGAATGAGTTATAGTAAATTAAGTTATGAATTTTATCCTACAGGAATCCATTTGAGACACTGACAAGGGAAACTCCCCATTGCACTCCATTCAAAATTAGTGGTAAGATGGTCCAGTTGATAGATTGTCAAAAACAAAACACAGATCAAGCATAAAAACAAGAAGAATGTTTACTGAACTGGAAAAAAAAGCAAAATAGAAACAGCAAAAGGTCCAGCCTTACAAAGTACAACATCAAGCATAATTGAACAGCTATGGTGTCATGGTGTTGGACTGCAAAGTGGATAAGCAGCATTTGAAACTCACTCATGCAATTTTTTTTTTATTTTAGTTTATTTTTCAGAAAGTTATCAACTGCCTGTCCATTCATTGAAATGTTTATTCTCTTTCTGTAATCTTGGCAATTGTCATATTATATACTGATTATAGAATATGAGTCATGAGATCAGAATAGATTACTTTGCAAGTAAAAGGGATGAATAGTGAGAGCAGATGAGAGACCACATAGACATCTCACTGAAATGAAAACAACAAATGAATGTGTATTAACAATTTCACAACAAAGGAATTCAACAGTCAAAACTTCCAATACAAAACGCAACTTCAAAAACAAGAAAAACATGTGTTTTTATAGAGCACAGGGAAAACTGTGTGACTGTGAAACTGTTGCATTGATTTGTTGCAGCTTATGTGACAAACTATTATGTGTTCATCATTTCTTTGGGAGTTATCACATTTACATTCATACTAACACCTAAAGGAGGCATATCTCACACACTCATCAGGTGTCCAAGTAAGGTCTGTCAATAAGAGATTTCTTTCATATGACACACGTACTGTCACTAATGTTGTGTATGACACACCAAATGTGTTTTCCAGTGGAGGGTTCAGTTGACTCCCTGCTTTGTCATCAAAAGTTCATGGTTCCCATTTGAAAGCCACTTCCTTTTGGCTGCTAACAGAGTAGTTGTGCACAGTCAACTTTCATTGTAGGTCTCATCCTTACACCTCAGTGTTGCAAACAGACGTTACACCAGGACACAGATATAAATATGTATACAGCAAACAGACACATCAGTCACTGGATAGACAGTTCAGAATTTTGTGAAAAATAAAAAAGAAGGAAAAGAATTGGCACAATGGAGCATTGAACATGGGCTCATCTGCTTTACAGTCCAACACCATCTCTGCTTAACCACCTGGACCATTCACTGTTTCAATTTTGCTTTTTTTTCACTGTTCAGTACACCTTCTTCCTGTTTTCATGCTTGATCTGTATTCAGTTCTTGCAGTTTCTGACGTGCTGTCCACTGAGCCCTCTTACCACTAAATCTGGGGGCCGGGGGAGGGGGGGGGGTGGAGTGGGGGGGGGGGGGGGGAAGGTCCATGGCGATTCTCTTGTGAGAATCGTAAGGGCCTAAAGCATATTACTGTCGATTCTGAGACTGCAGCATTTATTCATGCCCTGAAGTCTGTTGATCATGGTGAGTCAGGTTTATCTGTTCTGTAGGCCCACACTGTATGCATTAAATTCATGAAAGGCTGTATCACTGGTTTGCCCAATATTCACTTAAATGTGGGATCAAAGACAGTGTGCTTTAGGCCCTTATGGATCTCAGTGTCCCACTGGTATCCTAGCAAAGTGACCAGGTTGGTAGACATTGCTACTTTAGTTTAATCATTTCCACAAATGACAATTTGTGTTCAGAGCTGGTTGTTTACTGCTAGGGAATCAGCTTTCATGTGTAGTGTAAAAGTGAAAATATTGAATCTATTGTAAATGCTAAAAGAAAAGCAAAGCTGTGAGCACAAGTCATGAGTCATGCTTGGGTAGGTCACTTAGTAGATTACTTGCCCATGAAAGGCAAAGGTTCCAAGTTTGAGTATCAGTCCAGCACCCAGTTTTAATTTTCCAGGAAGTTTCACATCAGCACACACTCTGCTGGAGAGTGAAAATCTCATTCTGGGAACATAAAAGTAAATTACCAGGAAAAGTCAACCACAAAGGGACTAGGGCATCCGAGAACAGATTCTTTGATTGAGAGAGTGATGAAATCAAATAAGCGTGACTACAAGCAAACATTTAACCAAGAAGTGTACAGCTAGTGCAAGTTATTGTGTGAGTGCAGTGTAAGAATATCTAATTTTCAGCCCAGGAGTAAATTTGTAATCTAATACATCCATTAGGGATGTTGTACATTTGTCCAAAAGAATGGAAAAAGCACAAAAACTCCCACTTACACAAAAATGCAAAATGGAGAGGTCTGAAATCTTACACATTATTTTGTTATTGCCCTAAACTGTACTTAATTATGCGCAAAACAACAAAGTTCCACAAAAAAGTTCTTTCTATTGGCAGAAAAGTTATGCATCTTTTTGTTATTATTATTGTTATTACTGTTGTTATTATTGTTGGCAGTGGCTGTAGTTGTATAAAGTTGTCAATAAGGATAACTGTTATACAGCAGATGCTATTAATGTCACACTCTCAAATTTTTCTGAACCTAAAAATTTGTGAACACCTAGAATGTATACTCGTGAGCTCCCAGTGATTAGTTGCGCAAGGAGTTCTTCAGTAGCTCTGCCAGTCTCCTTCCACAACTATTATTAATGAATAACACATTCCTAATCTAGTAAAACCTTGTTTTTTGAGCATGGGCTTGCATTTTTTGTAGTTCATTGTCGCTTGCTTTCTCATTTTGTTGGGTTGACTGTACATCACTCACCACTGTGTCCAAAGAATTGAAGTTCTTGATGGTGCCTTGACTGAAACTACCAGCTTTCAGTGCCTCCTATGTTTTCCCTGATTTAGACTGTTGAATCTAATTCCATTCTGTGGCCTCGGTCATCATAGCTCAGTCGGTAGAGCACTTGCCCATGAAAGGCAAAGGTCCCGAGTTCGAGTCTCGGTCCAGCACACAGTTTTGATCTGCCAGGAAGTTGAAGTTCATGTAGTCAGTAGTCTTACAAGGTTAAGATACTGTTCTGCAGTAACGCAGTGCAACATCCGACTGTCACACTGTGAACATTATTTCACACATTAGAAGATACATAAAATATGCAAAACATGCCAACCTTTCTTTTTACAAATGATATTGATGTAACAATAATGTGAAAACAAAATAGCATTAAACATGAGATCTTTCATTATAAAAGATAATTTATTGTTTAATCCCCAATTCCAAATACAGCATCATTTCAGAAATAATAGTGTACATTGATTGAGGTATGTTTCATGCATGTTAGCACACTAAAAATTAAACAAACAGTTATTTTTATGATACTGCTTGCTAAAATTTCCATTTTTGTGCTGCAAAAAAATACCTATTTGTATGCTTGTTAGTGGAGATAATTTAGTTTTTTTTGCAAAGAATTAATTTTATTCAATAGCAATTTCATTTAGAAGAACGTCCGCCGCAGTAGCTGAGTGGTCAGCGTGACAGACTGTCAGTCCTAAGGGCCCGGGTTCGATTCCCGGCTGGGTCGGAGATTTTCTCCACTCAGGGACTGGGTGTTGTGTTGTCCTAATCAACATCATTTCATCCCCATCAACGCGCAGGTCGCCGAAGTGGCGTCAAATGGAAAGACCTGCACCGGGCGAACGGTCTACCCGACGGGAGGCCCTAGCCACACGACATTTCCATTTAGAAGAACGTATTTAGTCATGTTCTTGTGAAAATAGATAATTATTACGTGTCTAGCTTCCTTTCCTAGTCATAATGCACAAATAATTGATCATCACAAAAATATGAATTATATATACTATAGTCTCATTATAGGGCTTATTACATTATTTCAGACATTGGTATTTTGCACTGTTTTGCATTTGGTTTGAAATCCTTCAATTTAATTTATAAAAATATTATCTGGTGAAATCTTCTCTCATACTAATGTTATCATTAAGATTAATTTATTTTACAACACATTTCAAACACAATTTTTTAAAAA
Organism: Schistocerca serialis cubense; assembly: GCF_023864345.2. Lineage (NCBI taxonomy): Eukaryota > Metazoa > Arthropoda > Insecta > Orthoptera > Acrididae > Schistocerca > Schistocerca serialis. The sequence continues at coordinate 625,074,890 of NC_064642.1, read as the reverse complement.
GGTGATAATTACAAGAATGAGAAAGGACTCTCTGCCATTCAGAAATTACAGGTACTTTCAGGAGACAGTTTTAACATTGAAAACAATAGAATATCAAGCTCATGAACATAATCTTATGAATTTCATTTAATGTAGTTAAAAAGTGTCATTCAAGAGTCAAACTTTTAAAATACCTGACTTTGGAGATTTAGAAGAACAATTTCATGGAATGTTTTTAAGCTGGGTAGTACTACACTAAAACGAAGAAATTCTGAATAAAATCCTACAAACTGCCTGAACAGCATTAATGAATTTAATTATTTGTTTCAGAAATGGCCAAGCTCTTGTGAATTTTTATGTTTCCATAATCATATGTTGTATTGAATTGAAGCTCCCTCATCTTTAGTAAAATATACCAGGAAATATCAAGTACAGATGTTTTTAGACATAAGCATCTATGTGACTTCATTGTAGCAGCAACATTTAATATAAGATATACACCTTTAGAATCAGATGACAGTGCACTAGATCATACATATCTCAAGCTAGGTACAGTACAATTTCCTTTACTACTTTCTGTAGTGAGGTTCTAGCTGCAAGATTGCATCTAACTCAAATATAATAGCTTTTAAATTCTGCCACTTCACTCCACGATCATACATGTGTACCAAGAGTATTGACGGCACATTTTTTGACTGAAAAGTCTTATATATTTTTCAGATAATGGACCTTCACATTATTGTCTTGTTCATTCATTATTATGTAAGACAATTCATCATTATTTTCCTCACCCTCATACTAAGTAATTTGTACTATCAACAACATTTAACTTTTCAGCGTGTCTTTCACAAGGTGTCCTTTGGTTCATGTGAACTATGTATTAATTTCTGCAGGCTTCTTATTAAATGTTTTTACTAGGGATTCTTTTTTCACTGGACTATCAGCTTCCATCCCGCATAAACCTTTCTTTATGGGATCTTCTTCATTTTTGTCTTCTGGTTTTGCTTCTCTCAGCCAAAATGTCTCCATCTTCCCTTTACCCTACAAAAAATGAAGGAAGTGTTTATTAGTTTTGGCCGTTTCTTGACAACAATATAACAGAAAAACATATAATATTACATGAAATGTAGCTGAAACATTTGTGAATAATTGGTGCTATAAATTCACACACACACACAAACACACACACACACACACACACACACAGAGTAACCAAGATAAAGAGGCAGTAGTCTTACATCTCAAGGGTGAACTTGAAACATTTAGCTTTGGTCAGGAGCAGGTAGAGGGACTATAGCTCAAGCATAGAAGAGTAATTGGCCATGCCCTTTGGAGAGATGTAGTAACAGGACAGTTCATAATTGCATGGACCCTTCAATGTATACAGAAACTTCCAAAAAAGACAGTGACTGTGCACAATAGGCCTGAAAGAAAGCATAAGGCTATAAATAGAGAGACGCTAAAGGAAACTGTTGTTGTGCTGGTAATCTAGCTCCTTGTTTCTTCTTTGTCATCACTGTCTATGAGGTGAGGACTGTCTTGGACTGGTAACTCCTAGTTTGTGTGTGTACCATGTAATACATTCTCTGTTAATACAAGCAGAATAAACAATGTAATTGTAATTTATCGTTACCATCACATACCTCACTCTGTGTATGAGTTATGGACCCAGATAGGCAAATCCATACGGCATGTAGACAAATAACTGAACCTGCATTTTAGGTTATGTGACCACATTGTGAGTGATACTTGTTTCGATTTGTGTTTTGTCAAAGTCTTTGGCATTTGAACTCATGGTTTTCAAAAGAAATCAGTAACATGGTTTAGTGCTTGTGAATTTGGGTTTCCAAAAATGTCTTCCAATGTAAGTTTGACTAAAATCACTACTCTAGTGGTAGACAAACTGAGAAACAAGAATGATTACAGCATGTGGAAGTTTGGAATGAAATTAATTCTGATGCACAAAAAATTATTGGATTAGGCCATAGGTGGCGTGTACTGCTATGAATGCAGAGAAGGATTTAGATGAAGCTTCCTGGTAGGTTAAAACTTAAGGAAGGTAGGATATGTGCTGGTGGCAGTAAAGCTGTTGGGATGGGTCGTGCTTTGGTAGCTCAGTTAATAGAACACTCCCCCTTAAAAGGCAAAGGTCACAAGTTTGAGTTTCGGTCCAGCACACAATTTTAATCTGCCAAGATATTTCATATCAGTATACATTCCACAGCAGAGTGAAAATTTCATTCATGGTTATAGATGCCTTGGATATGGATAAATCTCTGTATGTACATGAGGAAAACACAACAAAGGTAATGGAATCTTGGAATATCCTGGAAAACCATCTTGCTGGTAAGATTAAAATGAAGTGGATGAAACTCTGGGATGTCTTTTGATAATATATTATCCAAATTTGAAGGAAATGTTCAGAGTTATATTATTCATATTCTGTTTGTACCCAAAAAATATGCGGAGCATGGACAAACCATCAGATGATGGGCTGATTGCGCTCATTATGCATAGAAATATACCAAATGTTTGTCTGGTTTGTAATGTTATGTGCGCCTCACTGCTTTTTTTTAAACTAATTTGTGCCTGATTTTATTCTGAGAAGCTCAGTAATGTATGTAAATACCATAAATGTAAATGTGATTCAAAAACTAATTGAAATGAAGTGAAGCACAGCTGGACAGCAAGAAACTCTTTAGTGAGCAATCCCCGCAACGATAGTAGTTGTGAATCTTTGAGTATGGACTAAAAAAATAATAATAATAAATAAAAAATAAATAAATAAATAAAAAATAAAAAATTTGATTTATTAAAAAAAAGAGGACTGTTGATCTGTATCTTGTGGAAAGAGGACGTGTTGTTAGGCCGTCGCTCAGAACATATTGTTTCATGTAATAAAAATTGCTATTGTAGTGATGAAACTGAGTAAAGTATGTGTAAGAGTTGCCAAACATTTATGTATACAAATTTTCTGGAAGTGAAGAGTAGAAATATCTTGTTTTTGGAAAAGGAGGTGAACTTCATTGTCATCGCCGGCTATCAATTGACAGAATTGAAAGTGTACAAAGTTCACTAAAATACAGGAAAGGAAATGCATCTCTATAGTTTTCATTCAATAAGTAGCAACCTCTCATAATTTCTTAATCACAGTAACTAGCTTATGTCGTTGTGCAATAGTATGGCACTGAACTCCACTGACCAATTTTGATGTAGCAGGATGTGTAGTTTGAAGGAAGTTTGTGTGCCAAGCAGTCTCCTTTTCTCATGACCAGCAGATTGCTGTTTGATCTTATTTACTTATAACAGTGGTCCCTTAGATATGAAAAGCTACAAAAACTTGGGCTCAAAGCTATCTGTAATATGGCCAAGTAACTAACAGAGTCGTATTTTAAACCTTAAACAATAACTTCCTCCAAATTATAATACGCCACCAACTGGTGAAGATGCTGATCATTCAAGGAGGTAGCAACCAAAATCCAGGTAACAGTTATGATTTAACGTAAAAATCTCAATCAAAAATCAATCTCTCTCTCTTTCCAAACATATATATAAATATTCATGTTATTAAGATAAAAGTCATTTTATAGGTTTACAGGAAGAGTATAGTGTCCAATACAACAGACGAAAATTTCACATCAGAAATCAACAAAGTAAAGCTACTAAGTGTTGAATACTTCAAGTTGGGCAGAGATGAAAGTGGTAGCACATTATTCACAGTGCATTGTAAGAAATCACATCAGCTTTTCTCCAAAGACAAGCAAGAAGAGACGAAAATAAAATGTTCCAATTGTTAGAAGTATAGTCACTTCAAGTCCAGCTGTCCCCAGAAGCACGAAATGTTGAAGAAATAGTTCAAGGGAGCAGACAAGACATTGTTTTGTGCACTTGGGATGTCGAATTTCAACTAGAATGAATGGATCATTGATTCTGGATCTTCACACGTGACTTCAAGCAAGGAATGGCTTTATGATTTTGTATCAGAAAACTACAAACAGAAAATTTTGATGTTTGTTGATAATGTTGAACCAGTAAGTAAAGAGAAAGGAGATTTTATTGTGAATTCACCAGGTATATTTTCCATGAGGAATGTTATTCTTGTCCCTGGCTTAGCTGCTAACTTTTTGTCAGTTTCTGATTTGGATGAAAAAGATGTAAATGTTGTTTCTGGCAAAGATGTATGTAAGATTCTCAAAAGTGGTGACTACCTTATTCTTGGTCGGAATGAAATGGCATTTATAAACTAAAAAAGTTGAAGCTATGTTGTCAGATGAGCTACTCTCACTGTTAAAAAAATTTGTAATATGGAAGATGTACAGCAACACAGATATGGTCATGTTAGGGTTGACACTGGACTTAAGTAATATTTACAAGGAGTTGGCATATGATTGAAGCGTGATCTGAACCTGTTGACAAGTGTAAATTGTGTGTGCATGGTAAGATGTCAAAATTCCTATTTCCTAAGACTGGAGGGCAATGTACAATAGAGTTGTTTGTTCTTGTGCTTATTGATTTATGTGGTCCCATGGAGTAAATGTCACATGGTGCAGCTAAGTTCAGTGGGACCTTCTGTTATTTTCTAGAGAGTAAAGATAAAACATTTGAATTTTTCTGTTTGTGTAAAACTTGGGAAGAAATTAGCGTTGGTGCAAAGATCAAAGCAGTTAGATCAGATGATGGCAGTGAATTTGTGAACTACATGTTTGGTTCATTTCGAAGAGAGAATTGAATAGAGCATTGGATTAGTCTGTCCTATAGTCCAAATAAGATGTTGCAGGGAGATAACTAACAGGTCAATCTGTGAGATGGCATGGTGCATTTTATTTGAATCTTGTCTACCTAAGCAGCATTGGACAGAGATATGCAATACAGCTGTTTTCATAATGAACCATGTTCTTCACAGAGCATTTAATGGTAAGACTCCAGAGGAGTTATGGCAGGAAAAATTACCGTGTATGAACAGTTATAGGTATTAGGTTTTTGAGCCCTTCCCCATTACCAGATCAAAATAGAAGAATGTGAAGTGTCAAAGCTAAAAGTCCCGTTTTTGTAGGTTATGATGAAATTACCAGAGGTTAGAGACTATTTGGTCCACAGAACCCAAGAAAATTCTGAATGGCAGGAGTGACATTTTTCTGGGGATTGAGTGTATGACTGACAGCACCAGGACACCAGCTGTAAAGAGTGAAGATCTCTGCACATTCTGAACAGATGAATAGTGTGCCGAATGGTGAGAGGCAGAGGAAGTAGCACAAGTCAGCTGTGCTGGGAGTGACAGAACCAACACGAATGAAGAACCACACTACATCGCAGATGCTCAGTCAGTAGTAGACAGAGAAGAGACTGAGATGTGGCCAACAGATCCTCCAGGAGAGGCCCAGTCAGTCGGAAGAACATACTATGTACTCAAACCTACGGAGTACCCAGATTATGTCACCTATTTGATAAGTGATTATTCCAGTTTGGGAGAAGTTCCTGTAAACTTGGAGAATTCCATGACAGAACAGTGGTGTTTGGGAGCCTGTGGACCCTACAAAGAGTATAAGTATTGTAGGTAAGAAGTGTGAATTTAAGCTGAAAAGGAATGCAGGTGGTACAGCACTCTGCCATGCTAAACTTCTTGCTAAGCAATTTACACAAAAGTTTGGTGTAGATCATTAAGAAACCTTTTCACCTGTTGTGAGATGTAGTACTCATGGAGCTCTCATTAGTTTACCTGTAAATCTTGATCTTAAGATTTATTCATGATATTAAGACTGCTTTTCTGTATGGGGACTTGTGGGGAAACTGTTCTCATGAAGCAAATACATGGTTTATATCATAAGTGAATGAAGGTGAAGTTTATAATGTATCTAAAACCATTTATGATTTAAAGCAGTCAGCTAGACAGTGGAATGAAAAGGCAAAAAATGTGCTTTAAGACCTAGATTACATTACAAACACTGTTGAAGATTATGTATTTATTGAAACATCAGCAAAAATCTTGCAATTGTTACTTTTTATGTAGATGATTTTTATGTCTTTTGTAATGGAAATGTGCCAATGGCTTTGTTGCAGTGGTAACACTGGTTCCCATCAGAATGCTGAAGTTAGACTCTTTTGAGCTTGGCTGGCACTTGGGTGGGTGACTGTCCAGCCTACTGAGTGCTGGCGGCAAGCAGGGTGCACTCAGACCTAGTGAGGCCAGTTGAGGAGCTACTTGATCGGTAAGTAGTGGCTCTGGCTACGAAAAATGACAATAACCAGGAGAGTGGTGTGCTGATCACATGACCCTCCATATCCACATCAAGTTAAAGCTGTGGGCTGAGGATGACATGGCAGTCAGTCAGTGCCATTGGGCCTTCAAGGTCTGTTCAGACGGAGTTCAGTTTTAGTAATGACAATGTAATAGAATACAACTTGTATTAGGGATTATCTGAGTGTTTTGAAGTTAAAGATATAGGGAAAGCAAAGTCCTGTCTAAGTATCTGTATAACTAGAAACTGGGAGGATGGTAGAGTGGCAGCTGCACTGAGAAATGTGTGAGCTGCAGTTCCACCAGCACATACTAGTGGTGCCTGGCGTCTACTGGCATGCCCATGAATTTACCAAATTTTGGCCACAGCGAGATGCACATTGGTGTGTACAAGACAAAGCAGAGTTCAGTGCAAGCTGAGCAGTGGGCCAGTGTAGATGTGTCTCCAGGTGTATGATTATGCTTGCAGCAAGCCACATGAGTTGAGATTCATGTGAGTTCCCCAAAACATGTATGGGATTATTTAGACAGTGCCATCCATTTGTCCCTCTTGTTACATCGCGACTAAGAAGTACACAGTGCCTCATGGGGTCAGAAGATGGTAATGTGTTTCATCTGCTCTCACATCCATTGTTTTTTCTGTGGTTATGTGATCAGACCACATGCTCAATGACTGAGGACTTAACACTCTCCAGAAAAGTTTCTAGCACATCTATTGTGCAACACCTATTGCTGCAATCACACGACTGCAAGAGGACAGACTCTCGTCATTACAAAACATTGTTAATTGATTGTGTATTCCTTTGCCACAAATTAATGTACCATTGAGTGCACATATTCTCAGTCATTTACTGTCACAACATACTGCACTCTGAACACAGTGGGTGGGTGTGACAACAAAACCAACCATTGCACCACTAATTTGTAAGCAGTGAACCTTACATTTTTCCATCTCATGGTGACCCTGATGTGATTTTACATTAAACACATAGTGACGAATTCTTATCAGCTCATGTGAAGCAGAATCATGAGTGGAGTGATGCTGATGTCATGTGCAAACATTACTTTGTTGATGGATGAACAAATCTGTGCTTGCTTTTAGTCATGCATGAAAAAAATTGACCTTCAAACATTTTTTTTTTAATATTGTTTTGTATGTCTTCTTGTGCTGAATAGTTTTTATTGTGTGCTTTCCACTTGTGCTAGAATTTTACTTTAAAGGAAGATGGCAACTTTAGAGGAATTGCAAAGGACTATAGAAGGTCTACTAGCATGCAACCAGAGACTTGAGAGTTAATTACGGGCACCTCCTGCATGCACGGACTTCTTACTCCTGGAGGCAGCTCAGGAAAATTTCAGTGTGCAAAGCCCCATTGTACTATGCCTCCTACTGGTGCTGGAGTAGTGGCAAGCACTAGAGGAGTGCTGGTCTGGCTGCCTCCCTTTTGGCCCTGGGAACCATTCATGTGGTTCTGCCAAGTGGAGGCCACTTCCTGAGTAACAATGTAACTTGCTACTCTGCCAGATTCAGGCATGTCATGAGCTACCTCAACTAGAACTATGTCACCAAAGTTCAGGAAATACAGGGCTATTACAAATGATTGAAGCGATTTCATAAATTCACTGTAGCTCCATTCATTGGCATATGGTCACGACACACTACAGAAGCGTAGAAAAACTCATAAAGTTTTCTTCGGCTGAAGCCGCACTTCAGGTTTCTGCCGCCAGAGCGCTCGAGAGTGCAGTGAGACAAAATGGCGAAAGGAGCCGAGAAAGCGTATGTCGTGCTTGAAATGCACTCACATCAGTCAGTCATAACAGTGCAACGACACTTCAGGACGAAGTTCAACAAAGATCCACCAACTGCTAACTCCATTCGGCGATGGTATGCGCAGTTTAAAGCTCCTGGATGCCTCTGTAAGGGGAAATCAACGGGTCGGCCTCCAGTGAGTGAAGAAACGGTTGAACGCGTGCGGGCAAGTTTCACGCGTAGCCCGCGGAAGTCGACGAACAAAGCAAGCAGGGAGCTAAACGTACCACAGCCGACAGTTTGGAAAATCTTACGGAAAAGGCTAAAGCAGAAGCCTTACCATTTACAATTGCTACAAGCCCTGACACCCGATGACAAAGTCAAACGCTTTGAATTTTCGGCGCGGTTGCAACAGCTCATGGAAGAGGATGCGTTCAGTGCGAAACTTGTTTACAGTGATGAAGCAACATTTTTTCTTAATGGTGAAGTGAACAGACACAATGTGCGAATCTGCGCGGTAGAGAATCCTCACGCATTCGTGCAGCAAATTCGCAATTCACCAAAAGTTAACGCGTTTTGTGCAATCTCACGGTTTAAAGTTTACGGCCCCTTTTTCTTCTGCGAAAAAAACGTTACAGGACACGTGTATCTGGACATGCTGGAAAATTGGCCCATGCCACAACTGGAGGCCGACAGCGCCGACTTCATCTTTCAACAGGATGGTGCTCCACCGCACTTCCATCATGATGTTCGGCATTTCTTAAACAGGAGATTGGAAAACCGATGGATCGGTCGTGGTGGAGATCATGATCAGCAATTCATGTCATGGCCTCCACGCTCTCCCGACTTAACCCCATGCGATATCTTTCTGTGGGGTTATGTGAAAGATTCAGTGTTTAAACCTCCTCTACCAAGAAACATGCCAGAACTGCGAGCTCGCATCAACGATGGTTTCGCACTCATTGAAGGGGACATGCTGCGCCAAGTGTGGGAGGAACTTGATTATCGGCTTGATGTCTGCCGAATCACTAAAGGGGGACATATCGAACATTTGTGAATGCCTAAAAAAACTTTTTGAGCTTTTGTATGTGTGTGCAAAGCATTGTGAAAATATCTCAAATAATAAAGTTATTGTAGAGCTGTGAAATCGCTTCAATCATTTGTAATAACCCTGTAGTTACCATCCCACTGACACATTACTCATACACGGCTAAAGGAAGAACTGGTCCATTAGCTTTCATCACCTTAGGAACAACAAATACACCAGTTGCTGTGCCAACAGGAATGCAGCAACAGGAGGCTATCTCAATGCCAGAACCATCTATATAGCACAGCAAAGTCTGACATGGTTTCAGACTCACTGTTGCATGCTATTTGGATGTGCAGCCTTCCATCACCGGTGCAAGCAGTTATAGCGGTACAGACTGACATGCAGGTAGGTGAATTCCATTGCTAACTTGGTTGATTGGGTGCACAATGTTCATAAAAGAAATGGGCGCCTGTCCACGCTCCTGCCCCACTGTGGGGTACGATATAGAAATGTAGACATGATATACGAATTGGAGTGGCAATCATTAAAACAAAGGTGTTTTTTGTTTCGACGAGATCTTCTCATGAAATTTCAATCACCATGATTGTATGATTTCAATCACCAGTTTTCTCCTCCGATTGAGAAAACATTTTGATGGCACCCACCTACATAGGGAGAAATAATCATCACTATAAAGTAAGAGAAATCAGGGCTCGCACAGAAAAATTTAAGTGCTCGTTTTTCCCGAGTGGAACGGTAGAGAGACAGCATGAAGGTGGTTCATTGAACCCTCTGCCAGGCACTTTATTGTGAATAACAGAGTAATCATGTAGACATAGATGTAGATGTAGTGTGGCGAGTCTCAGACCTCAGCAGAGGTGAGGGGGGGGGGGGGGGGCGACGAGGGATAACCATGTGTGGCACAGTCCGTCTGAGTGGGAGTGACGTAGGTAATTGGAGGAGAAGGTATGGTAGTGTGGTTGGTGCTCTACTTCATTGTGGGTGGTTTGCCAGTACTGCCAGAAGTCAAGGTGTGATTTATCGTCATCAATAAACAGGTAAATAATGGTACATCCCTTAACCTGTACACTAGCAAGATTTTTGGTGGCGGGGAAATGAGTGCCCTGAGGCTGGATAAAAGTCCATAGGTCGATCGAGTCCAGGAGGTAGCAGGCAATGAACTGCCGATCCAGTTTCCAGACAACGCCGATGGCAGCACAAATCAGATGGTGGGCATCGATGATGATGATGATGTTAGGTTTGTGCGGCGCTCAACTGCGCGGTTATCAGCACCCATACAAAGTCCCAATCTTCACACATTCCAATTTAGCCACTTTCACGAATGATGATGATGATGATGATGATGAAATGATGAGGACAACACAAACACCCAGTCCCCAGGTACAGAAAATCCCCAACCCGGTCGGGAATCGAACCCGGGACCCCGTGATCCAGAGGCAGCAACACCAGCCCCTAGACAACGAGCTGCGAACATGGGCATCGAAGTCTACCGGGTGGTAAAATGTACAAAGCGGGGTATCCGATTAGCCGATTGCATCAAGGCGCTGATTTATGGTGAATTTTTCACACACACATGGTACCATGTTGCCCAGACGTTAGAGGGAAAGAAAGGCTGGTGGACGTGACGCTAAATTGTGGGCCACCATCTCAACGGAAATCTGAGTTCGACGTAGTTGCGGGATATGTGACGGAGTAGTGGGATGAAGAAATCTTAGGTTTGAGGGAGGCGCGTGCTCATTAAGTGAGCGTGGGCGTAACTGAGTTGATGATGAATTCAGAAATGTGCGCCAGACGGGGCGTGATGTGACACTGGCGGGGATATGGACGTGGACATAAGAATGCCAGCAAGCTGCGCAAAAGGGAAGCGCCACCTTACCACTGCTAATGCATGACGGCGATGTACAAAGACGCCACTCGGAGTCGAGCGTTCGCAAGGTCAAGACCTCCCGCTCCCAGGAAGAGGATGAGCACTTCGCAACGGACCTTAAAGATCGAGCCGGCCTAAGAAAATATCTGAAAGCAGCCTGGAGGTGTGCATCCAATGGCTAATGGTAATGGGAATAACTGTGCAATGTGGATCATCTTGGACGCCCCATATTGATTGAGGTATTCGTCGTGTTGTAAAAAATCGAGTCGTCAGAGAAGATCTTATTTCAGTGCCGTACGGGTAAGCTGGAAGTTAGACCGCAAAATTGATAGCGGCGGAGCGGAGCATTGTGGAGGTGAAAATGATACCAGAGTATCTAAGGCTCTGCACACATGGGAGAGGTGCTAAGTCGCCGCGCGAGAGGTAGCGTCCAATGGGCGTCGCCGAGGATTTCGCGAGATTCATGGTACCGCCCTCTGCAGTTTCGCACGTTGAGATGAATTTGAGTGCCATATGTGTTTCGGTCCACGAGCAGACTAAGAGGAGGAGTTTGTCCACATATCTACGACAACGAAAATTGTGCTGTCGCAACGTGAGACCAAAAAGGTGAGTCGTCAGGCTCTCGATGAGTGGCTCCAGGGTTAAGGCAGAGAGTAGTGTCGAAAGTGGGCAACCTTGCCTTAAGCAGCGGTGTATGGTCATTGGTCCCGCCATAAGGTCATCGACCTAAATCAGGGATTCGGCGTGGCCACACAGGCGCCAGATGTTGGCAATAAAGGGGGGTGGAAAACACATTCGTGCCATGACAGAGAATAGAAAACGATGTCGCACCTTGTCGAATGCGCTGTCAGACCCACTGGCAAAAACCGTGGTGCGGAATCTGAATGCTGCTGTCAGTGCGATTAAATCACGACATTCCCCTGCGGCTCTTTCTGTATTAAATGGCCCATCCGGAGGCAACGCGTTACCAGAGCCGCGCAAAAACTTTATAATCTGCGTTAAGTAATGCCAGGCGACGTTAATGTGCGGCCATCGCTCCCGTCGTCGGTTTGTGGACGGGTCTACTAATTCCCCTTACAGTAATCCGTTGTAAACAGTTCTTGAAACATGAGAAACAGATGAGATAACCAACGATGGGATAGCATTCTATGAGTCGGAGGCTGAAATTTCAGAATTTTGAACGTAATAGGAAAGCCAGGAATTCTAAAAAGCGAAATGAAAATGCTCAATCTACATACAGTGATGGCCAGTGAACTGAAATGGAAAGAAGATCAGGATTTCTGGTCAGACGAATATAGAGTTATATCAACAGCAGGCGAAAATGGTATCATGGGTGATGGATTCGTTATGAATAGGAAGGTAGGACTGAGGGTGAGCTACTGTAAACAGTTCACTCATAAGGTTGTGTTTATTAGATTTCAGGTATACATGCGATCGTCACAAGCAGAACATGAAAGGTAGAGAAAGTATGTGAGGATATCGAACGAGTAATTTAGTACGCCAAGGGAAATGAAGATCTTATTAGATCTTAGAGGATTTCAGTGCGGTTGCAGGGAAAGAAATAGAAAAAATGGTTATGGGAGAATGTGTCTTGGCAGCAGGAGCGACATATGAGAAAGACTAATTGAGTACACCCATAAATTTTAGACGGTAAAAGCAAAAATTCTGTTAAACAATCACAAGTGGAAGAGGTATACATGGAAAAGACCCAGAGGCACGGGAAGATTCAGCTGGGTTACATCGTCGTGAGACAGAGATTTCGAAATTAGATATTGAAATGTAACGCATACCGAGGAGCAGATATAGACTCAGATCATAATTTAGTAATGATGAAGAACAGACTGAAGTTACTGGGGAATGACGAGACGTGTTTGAAGTTCGCTAAGGATGAGGCTACTGCGATAAGCAATACCAGAGTAAGCAGTTCAGTCGAAGGGGAGTCGACACCTCCAAAAAGTGCAATAATAGATGTTGGACCGTCAAACGTAGGTACAAGGAAGGTAATTGAGAAGAAGCCGCGCGTGGTAGCTGCGCGGTCGGGGCGCCTTGCAACGGTCCGCGCGGCTCCCCCCGTCGGAGGTTGGAGTTCTCCCTCGGAGATATGTGTGTGTGTGTGTTGTCGTTAGTTTAAGTTGGATTAAGTAGTGTGTAAGCCTAGGGATCGATGACCTCTGCATTTTGGACCCATGAGAAGAAACCTTGGGTAAGACAAGAAACACTTCGACTGATCGACGAAAGAAGGAAGTACAAAAATATTCAGGTAAATTCAGGAGTACAGCAATATTAAATCCCCTAGGAATGAAATAAATAGGAAATGCAGAGCAGCCAAAGTGAAATGGTTGCAGGAAAAGTGTGAAGAAATCGAGAAAGAAATAATCGTCGAGGACTGAATTAGCATATAGAAAAATCAAAACACCCTTCTGTGAAATCAAAAACAAACGTGGTAATATTAAGAGTGCAGTGGGAATTCCTATGTTAAATGCAGAAGAGACGGCGAATGCAAAGAAAGTGTACATTAAAGGCCTCTAAGACGGGAAGGAATTGTCTGATGACGTGACAGGAGGAAAAACAGAAGTCGATAGGGAAGAGAGATGGGATACAGTATTTTAATCAGAATTTAAGAGCTTTGGAAGACTTGAGATCAAATAGGTCAGAAGGCTTGGGTAACATTTTATCCGAATTACTAAAATCTTCGAGGGAAGTCGCAACAAAACGACTATTCAGACTGGCGATATACTGCATAAGACTTCTGGAGTAACATCATCCACAAAATTCCGAAGACTGCAACAGCTGACAAGTGTGAGAATTATCGGACAGTGAAGTAAACAGCTGACGCATCCAAGTTGCTGACAATAATAATAGGGAAAGACGGGTAATTTACTATGTGCACAAGAACCAAAAGGCAAAAAATAAGTGTGGATGACCAGGAACGAAGTGCTCGGATTAAAAGTGATGAAAGAGAGGGATGTAGCCTTTCACCCTACTGTTCAATCCACACATCGCGGGAGCAATGGCGGAAATAAAAGAAAGGTTCAAGAGTGGGATTAAAATTAATGGTGAAAGAATATCAGTGATAAGATTCGCTGATGACATTACTATCCTCAATGAAAAAGAAAAACAGTAACAGGATCTCTTGAGTGTAGTATGTATTGAATTTGGGTTGAGAATAAACTGAAAAAGCCGGCCTTTGTGGCCGAGCGGTTCTAGGCGCTTCAGTCCGGAACCGCGCGACAGCTACGGTCGCAGGTTCGAATCCTGCCTCGGGCATGGATGTGTGTGATGTCCTTAGGTTAGTTAGGTTTAAGTAGTTCTAAGTTCTAGGGGACTGATGACCTCAGATGTTAAATCCCATAGTACTCAGAGCCATTCAGAAATCTGAATAGCGACAAGCTTAACATCAAAACTGATGATCACGAAGTAGAAAAAGTTAAGGAATTCTGCTACCTTGGGAGCAAAATATTATATGGAGGGCGATGAAAGGACACAAAACGCAGACGAACATTGGCGAAGAGGACTTACCTGGCCAAGAGAAGTTTACTGTTATCAGACATAGTAAGAAATTTATGAGAATGCATTTCTGGAGCGCAGCATTATGTAGCAGTGAATCATGGACAATGGGAAAACCGAACAGGGAAGAATCGAAGCATTTGAGATGTGATGCTACAGAAGAATGTTGAAAATTAGGTGGACTGATAAGCTAAGGAATGAGGAGGCTATTCGCATTACCGGCGACGAAATGTGTGGAAAACACTGACAAGAAGAAGGGACAAGATGATAGGGTATCAGTTAAGATATCAGAGGATAACTACCGTGGTCTTAGCTAGCGGGAGCTGTAGATGATAAAAACTGTAGAGGAAGACAGTGAATTGAATACATTCAACAAGTAATTGAGGAGGTTGAGTGAAAGTGTTAGTGTGAGATGAAAATGTTGGTACAGGAGAGGAATTCGTGGCGGGGCGCACCAGTGAGAGGACTAATATAACCACCTTTTCCATCAAGGATTACTACAAGAAGTGCAGGAAGAGAGTCAGTGAGGTTCTGGAAGGTACAAATGGGGATGTGGAGCCGTGTTGATTCCAGTTGAGGATTCATGGCGCTAACAGCTCGATGGAGGTGCTCCCACAGATTCTAGATTGGGTTTAAATGCGGAGAGTTTTGTGTCCAGAGGACTACGGTTAACGCATCGTGGTGTTCTTCGAATCACCCACCTGCACTGCGGGCTATGTGACGCGTTGCGTAGTCTTGCTGGCGGATGCTATCGTGGCGAGGAAAAACTAACTGCATGTAGAGTTGCACATGGTGCCCAGGTGTAGGTGCATACTAGTGTTGATGCATTGTGTCTTCTGGAATGACGAGGTCAGCCAGGGAATGCCCTTCTGCCTGGATACCTACAACAATTGTTGCAGGGCGCTTGCTTTCAGACGTTTCACAACGTTTATACCAATGGCCATCTGTCCGATGGAGTATAAAATGTGATTCATCTGAAATGACCTCCTGCCGCCACGTATTGGACGTCCTGTTGCCGTATTGCATTGCAAATTGCACCACTCATCTCCGATTAACAGCTGCCAGAAAAGGTTCACGAACCAAGCGCCTGCTACGCAGGCCCATACGCAGCAGTATTCGGTTAACGATCGTTTAGGAGACGCTGATGGTAGCCCCTTGGTTAATCTGAGCGGTCAAATGCTCAACAGTTGCACGTCTGTTCGCCTACATACATCTCCGCAGCCGTCGTTCACCTCTGTCATCTATGATACGTGGTGCACAACAGTTGCTTCGTCGCTGGTTTTGGACAGCGCCGTTTTGCCATCCACAGTATACTTTAACCACGCCAGCGCGTGAACAGTTTACAAAAGATTCCACTCGAGCCGCTAAAGCCAATGATCATCAAAGAAATCGCTCCTTTCCGCATTACGACAAAGACTCCACTGTTTTCCTCGTCCTCTCGACACGCTTTTTATATCCTCTACTGGTATCGCTGCCACCTGTCGTTTGTGACTGGTTACTGCACGTTGACGCCTAACATAAATGGAAATGAGCGTTTGGCGTCATTGGCCGGGAGGCCCCTTACGGGGCAGGTTCGGCCGCCTTGGTGCAGGTCTTATTACATTCGACACCATATTTGGCAACGTGCGCGCCAGATGAGGATGAAATGATGACGAAGACAACACAACTGTCCCTGAGCGGAGAAAATCCCCGACTCAGCCGGGAATCGAACCCGGGCCCCTTAGGACGGTAGTCCGTCAAGCTGACCATTCAGCTATCGGGGCGGACAGGCCTTACATAGAGCGGTGGTCACGCTAATGTGACTGTACCGGGTATAAATGCATGTGTGTGTCTCTGTGGGGGCAAGACTGCTCATTATTCGACGTAATTCTGTTGTCAGCCATGAAGCAGGACATTTGCTGAGTTGATCGTTATTTTTGTCATAAACTGCGGTGGACCTACATACGACTTGTATTTCCAATCATTACTAATTTTGTGCCACACAATGTCTCAGTTGTTCACTTTTAGGGCGTAATGACTTCCACATTTTAGGTTTCTCACACTTATATTCCCCGTTTGCTTGTTAATGAGAATTACGACGCCAATGTCGTTAAAATTAAATAATCATCTCAGCTTCACAGAAGAACTGCTATTTTTCACTAAGTATGCATTTTACTTATATTTGGTTTATAACGTAGAAGGAGTGAAGAACTAGAGCTGTGAAATAGCACACGCAGTTTAATTATATTGTAATATTAGTACTGGACTTAGCGAACGTCTACAGTTGAACTCACCTTAACTACAATGCAGCCTCGGCATTCGAAGTGGTATACTGGTTCTTGCAATAGCTTGCGAGTTCTGCATGAAACGTGAACTTCTCCGGGCTGAAAAAAAAGAATTAAAAATAATGAAGTAATTACGTCAATGGTGATGTATTAAGGTGGTCTATAGTAACACTTCCACATCCAGTTATATAGGTGTAGTGATGGAACAAATGCGGTTAATACACATAAAATGCTCTAAATGTACATGAAAACAATTACTAAATGTTTCCCCACGAACTTACAAAATAAACTGTACACACAAAATGGCTTTAACATGCAGTTAAAATCTTGATTGCTACCTTTCGGTCTTTTAAATAATAATGCAACATTATACGCAGTATGTGTTGAACAAGAAAGACTGAAACACAATAAAATTATACCCCAGTCAAACTGAAGAGGAGTCTTTTCTCTTTTTTTTTTCATCAGTCATCTGACTGATTTGGAAGGGGCCTGCTAACCTTTTCACTTCACAGTTGCACTTGACCCTACGTCCTCAATTAATTGCAGACTGTATTCCAATCTCTCTTCCTCCACAGTTTTTACTCTCTACAGCTCGCTTTGTACTCATACCACAGAAGATATTCCTTGATGTCTTAACAGACGTCCTATCATCCTGTCCCTTCTTCCTCTCAGCGTTTTTCACATAAACTATGTGATCAAAAGTATCTGGACACCCCCGTAACATACGTTTTTCATATTAGGTGCATTGTGCTGCCATCTACTACCAGGTACTCCATATCAGCGACCTCAGTAGTCATTAGACATCGTGAGAGAGCAGAATGGGGCGCTCCACGGAGCTCACGGTCTTCGATCATGGTCAGTTGATTGGGTGTCACTAGCGTCATATGTCTGTACGCGAGATTTCCACACTCCTAAACAACCCAAGATCCACTGTTTCCGGTGTGATAGTGAAGTGGAAACGTGAAGGGACGCATAGAGCACAAGAGCGTACTGGCCGACCTCTTCTGTTGATTGACAGAGACCATCGACAGTTGAAGAGGGTCGAAATGTGTAATAGGCAGAAATCTATCCAGATCATCACACAGGAATTACAAACTCCATCAGGATCCACTGCAAGTATTATGACAGTTAGGCGGGAGGTGAGAAAACGTGGATTTCATGGTCGAGCGGCTGCTCATAAGCCACACATCACGCCGGTAAATGCCAAACGACGCCTCGCTTGGTGTAAGGAGGACGATTGAACAGTGGAAAAACGTTGTGTGGAGCGACGAATCACGGTACACAGTGTTGCGATCAGATGGCAGGGTGTGGGTATGTCGAATGCCCGGTGAAAGTCATCTGCCAGCGTGTGTAGTGCCAATAGTAAAATTGGGAGGCGGTGGTGTTATGGAGTGGTCGTTTTTTTTTTTCACAGAAGGGACTTGCACCCCACGTTGTTTTGCGTGGCACAGTCCTACATTAATGTTTCAAGCACCTTCTTGTTTCCCACTGTTAAAGAGCAATTCGGGGATGGCGATTGCGTCTTTCAACGCTATCGAGTACTTGTTCATAATGCAAGGCCTTGGCGGAGTGGTCACACCACAATAACGTCCCTGTAATGGACTGGCCTGCACAAAGTTCTGACCTGAATCCTATAGAATGCATTTGGGATGAAACTTCCTGACAGATTAAAACTGTGTGCCGGACTGAGAAGCCGACCGAAGTGGCCGTGCGGTTAAAGGCGCTGCAGTCTGGAACCGCAAGACCGCTACGGTCGCAGGTTCGAATCCTGCCTCGGGCATGGATGTTTGTGATGTCCTTAGGTTAGTTAGGTTTAACTAGTTCTAAGTTCTAGGGGACTAATGACCTCAGCAGTTGAGTCCCATAGTGCTCAGAGCCATTTGAACCATTTGAACCGGACCGAGACTCGAAATCGGGACCTTTGCCTTTCGCGGGCAAGTGCTCTACCAACTGAGCTACCCAAGCACGACTCACGCCCCGTCCTCACAGCCTTACTTCCGTCAGTATCTCGTCTCCTATCCTATCTAATCAGCGCACACTCCGCTGCAGAGTGAAAATTTCATTCTGCATTTGGGATGTTTTGGAACGCCGACTTCGTGCAAGGCCTCACCGACCGACATCGATACCTCTCCTCAGTGCAACACTCTGTGAAGAATAGGCTGCCATTCCCCAAGAAACCTTCCAGCACCTGATTGAACGTATGCCTGCGAGAGTGGAAGCTGACATCAAGGCTAAGGGTGGACCAATACCATATTGAATTCCAGCATTAACGATGGAGGGCGCCACAAACTTGTAAGTCATTTTCAGCCAGGGGTCCGGATACTTTTGATCACATTGTGTAGTTTGGACTTACGGTTTGTAATATACAGCTAGCTATTAATTACAAGTAAGGTTATGTACAGTTACTATCGTCTTGCTGATAAGTTTCTTACTTGGTAGTGTAACTTCTCGTACATCCCACACCTGCGGAGAACCTCCACATTCCTTACCTTATCAGTCCATCTTATTTTCAACATTCTTCTGTAACACCATAACTCAAACGCCTGCATTCTCTTCTATTCCGGTTTCCCCGCACTCCATGTTTCACTGCCATACATACTGTACTTCAAACGTACATTCTCGGAAACTACTTCTTAAAATTAAGGCCTATGTTTGATACCAACAGATTTCTCTTGACCAGGAATTCCCTTTTTGCCAGTGCTAGTCTGCATTTTACGTCCTCATTACTCCGTCCATCATGGGTTATTTTGCTGCCTAGGCAGCAGAATTCCTTAACTTCGTCTGCTTCGTGATCACCAGTTTTGACGTTAGGTTCTTTGCTGTCCTCGTTTCTGGTACTTCTCGTTATTTTCGTCTTTCTTCGGCTTATTCTCAGTGCATATTCTGGGCTCAGACTGTTCATTCCATTCAACAGATCCTGTAATTCTTATTCGCTTTCAATGAGGATAGCAATATCATCAGCGAATTTTCTTTTATTTCCATCATTGATTACTCAATGTGTAGACTGAACAGTAAGGGTGAAAGATACTCCCTGCCTTACACCAGTTTTAATTGGAGCACTTCGTTCTTGGTCCTCCACTCTTATTGTTTCCCCCTTGGTTCTTGTGCAGAATGTAAATTACCCGTCTTTCCATATTATTCTTGTCAGTAACTTGGATGCATGAGCTGTTAAGCTCACTGTGTGATAACTGTCGCACTTGTCGGCTCTTGCAATCTTCGGAATTGTATGGGTGATGTTGCTCCGAAAGTCTGATGGTATATCGCCAGTCTCATACATTTTACACGCCAGCGTAATTGGTCGTATCCTTGTATCTGCTATCTTTTCGGTATTTAATGCAGAAATTTCCACTGCACTTTTAATATTACCACCTTTGCATTTAATTTCACCGAAGGTTGTTTTGACATTTCTATATGCTAAGTCAGTCTCCTGACGATTATTTCTTTCTCGATTTCTTCACATTTTTCCTGCAGCCATTTCATCTTCGCTGCCCTCCACTTCCTTTTTATTTCATTCCTAAGGGATTTAATGTTGCTGTATTCATGAATTGCCTTGAATATTTTTGCACTTTCTTCTTTCGTCATTCATTTGAAATATTTCTCGTGTTACCCAAGATTTCTTCGCAGTTAACTTCCTTGTACCTATGTTTGACTATCCAACATTTTATTGCTCTATTTAGAAGTGACAACTGAATTACTTGCCCTGGTATTGCTTATCACAGTAGCCTAATGCTTAGCGAACTTCAAACGTGTCTCATCATTCCCGCTCCGGCTGGCTTCGGTAGTTGCCGGTCCGGGATACCGGAGTTCCCTGTTTGACACCGACACACTAAATGACGTTAGGCTCATAACCAGAAATAAGGTTCAAAAATGGTTCAAATGGCTCTGAGCACTATGGGACTTAACATCTATGGTCATCAGTCCCCTAGAACTTAGAACTACTTAAACCTAACTAACCTAAGGACAGCACACAACACCCAGCCATCACGAGGCAGAGAAAATCCCTGACCCCGCCGGGAATCGAACCCGGGAACCCGGGCGTGGGAAGCGAGAACGCTACCGCACGACCACGAGATGCGGGCCCAGAAATAAGGAAGTAATTGTTAGAGACGTACAGGCAGACCACTGGAAATTTACCCGAACTACTGTACGGTGAATGATGGACAGAACTTGTGTCTGCAGGCATGCAGAACAGGGTCTTATTCAACCTCTAGTCGATAATTCTATAATTCTGTGTGACCATAGCACGGGACAACTGCCATTTCACGTTCATGGGCGGAATTTATGTCTTCGTCCACAGTATTGACTACACGCTGAACACTGCAGTGGAGGTGGAAGTGTCTGTGAGAATGGTTCCACGCCTTCTGCTCTATGGGTTGAAGGGCGTGCAGATGTCGTCGCTTGTGTGATCAGGGACAGAACTGACTTTCCTATCAGAATAACATAGATTCTATACCTGTATCAGACTAACAAAGTGGATGACAAACATGGGAAAGGGCAAAGGTCTTGGCTGGTCGTTACCTGAGCTCAATTATAGCCACGTCAGCAACGTCTGTGTAATTTAGAACCGAATCTGTTCGTTACGTTTCCCGTTAACCTGCAGTACTGAGTTCGTCTTGCAGATTTATAATATCCTAATCCCTCTGCTGCTCATTCTCGCTACTAGACTCAGAAGGATATGATGAACAGAAATTACAGCAACTGCGTTAGTGGTCGTAATTGTGGTCCTCAGAGTCATGTGACAACAGAAGGCATGACCAAATTCGTTTCGTGATCGGCGGTTGCTGTGTCAGTTATTTCGTAAAGTACTGTGTGTCACTGACTCTGTTGTGCTGTTGCACACTGGACCGGGTGTAGCCGCGCCTATTTAGGCTGTGCGGTATCGGCCGTTATCCGCTCGGCCGCACTTTAAAATTCGCGCCGCCAGTCACGCCGCCAGCCACGCCGCCGTGTTTCCTTCAGCCGCCACCGCGGCGTGAGGGTTCTGCCACGAACGCTTACGACGCTGCCAACGATATGCAAGCATCCCCTCTCTGGAGTTCGAGCGGCTGGTCTACTGAAGTGAACACAGAGCCCCTTTTTGTTAGTTTGCCATTTCATTACATTTACAGACTTTCATGGCGGTCGGGACTCGTCATCTACGGAGCAATCATAGTATTCGAGACTGACTGAAATGCAACTCTTTGTATCTGTGTACATATTTCAGCATTCAAACTGACGCTGATGTCAGATGTAGACTAAATAAATATCTGAATTCTCTGTCCAAGAACTGCACCTGTCCCTCGCACCGTTATCCACTAAAGAACCACAAAGTGTGCAAAGGAAGTTCCAATAGACTGCAGGCTAGGGGTCCACACCACAAAAGAGCACACATCACAAAATTTAAAAACAAGGATGTCTTTGTTGTAATGCTGTAGTGCGGGCCCCCTTATGATAGTAAAAGTCGTAGACGTAATTAATTTTTTTACAGTTTTCAGTGTACAGTTGATTTGAATTAAGCCATCATTCAACTCTCAAACCCTGCTCTGTGTCACGTCATCAAATTCCCATTTCCGCCCTATCAATCGCATGCACTTCAGCTGGCAAAAGTACTGAGACTCTTAAAAGAATTAATATTAAAAAGAAACCACCACAGCTGTAGTGGTACACATTTATTATGTCATGGCTGGTTTCGTTCGAAAGATCATCGTCAGTTTACGCTTCGAACAGTCATCATAAATGATATGTACAGAGCTGTGCCGTATCATGTGTTAAGAGGTCGGGCTATCTTACGTAACGTTAAATTCAAATTGTGGAACATGATGATCGTACACCGTCCAGTCACATTAGTGTGACCACCTGTCAAAAGTCTGAATAAAAAGCTTTTGCACCGCGGATCGCTGCGAGACATTCGGGAAGAGAGTTAGTGAGGTTCTGGGCGCTACCGACGGGGATCTGGAGCCACGCAAACTTCAGTGCTGTGGCCAGCTCCGCTAGGTTCCTCGGTTGGGGCTCCATGACACGAACTGGTCGATTGGAGGATCCCACAGATTCTCGTTTGGTTTTAAATCCGGGGACTTTTGTGGTCAAGGGAGTGCCGTAAACTAATCCTGGTGCTCTTCTAACAGTGCACATACACTGCGAGCTGTGTGACGCGTTGCATTGCTCTGCTGGATGATGCCATGGTGCCGAAGAAAAACAAACTGTATATAGTGGCAGACATGGTCACGAACGATAGACACATACTTGTATTGATCCATTGTGACTTCCGGAATAATGAGATCACTCAGGTAATACCCTCCGGCATGGACCCTTCTGACGATTGTTGCGGTATGTTTGCTTTCAGACGTTTCAAACTGTTCGAGCCGACGATCATCTGTGTGATGTAGCATCAAAGGTTAACCATCTGGAAAATTTGGAAATTTTGTGATAAGTTCTGTGGGATCAGACTGCCGAGGTCATCGGTCGGTAGGCTTACACACTATGTAATCTAACTTAAACTAACTCACGCTAAGGACAACACACACACACCCATGCCCAAGGGAGGACTCGAACCACTGACGGGGGGAGCCGTACGAACCGTGGCAATGCACCTTAGACAGCACGGCTACCCCGCACGGCTTAATCATCTGCAAAGACCACCTGTCGCCACTCAGTGAACGTCCAGCTGCGACACTGGCGTGCAAATTCCAGCCTTAGTCGGCGATGAACAGCAGTCAGCGCCTGTTGCGGAGGCCTATATACAGCAAGGTTCACTGAACGATCGTTTAAGAGACACACTGTTGGTAGCCGCTCAGTTCATATGGACAGTCAGTTGCTCAACAGTTGCACGTTTGTTCGACCGTGCACATCTGCTTAGCCGTCGTTTGCCCCTGTCATTTATGACTCATGGTGCACCACTGTTGCCTCGGTGCCGGTTTTGGATAGCGCCATTTTGCCATGCACGGTATACTTTAACCTCGGCGGCACACGAACAGTTTACAAACTTATCCGTTTGGGGAAGGTTTCCACCTTTTGCCCGAAAGCCAGAGATCATGCCATTTTGGACGTCGGGTAAATCGCTCAGTTTCCGCGTTACTACAACGACTGCACTGCTGTTCTGCCCCCCCCCCCCCCCCCGACACGCTTTACATACTGATAGTGCTGCCACCAGTCAGCTGTGAATCGTTATTGCGCGTTGACGTCGAACATAGGGGGTGGTCATTAGAGTGCTGGATCGTGTGTAAACACTCCGTCAACCGCCTGACCAAAGAAAGGCGAACAGTGACTTACGGAACTTGGAGTGCTGTGTACGCTATTCTGAATGTAATGTACGCAGCACGCCTAATTGCATACAGTCACTGCTCGCCTTGCTTCTGCCAGGTGGTGGACAGAGTGTTTACGTTGTCACATCTTAACCAGGACCAAGTCCAGATCCAGATGCAGGGTCGTCAATGAAGTACAACACGTAGCACTGAAAGCACGTTTGTTACAAACGAGGAGGAGGGGGAGATTAATGTTTAATGTCCCGTGGACATCGCCGGCCGTTGTGGCTGAGCGGTTCTAGGCACTTCAGTCGGGAACCGCGTGACTGCTACGGTCGCAGGTTCGAATCCCGTGAGCGATATCCTTAGTTTATTTAGGTTTAAGTAGTTCAAAGTTTTAGGGGACTGATGATCTCAGATGTTAAGTCCCATAGTGCTCAGAGCCCTTTGGACCATTTTGAACAGTGGACATCGAGCTGATTAGAGACGGAGCACAAGCTCATAATATGGAAGGATGAGAAACGAAATTGGTCGTGCCCTTTGATAGGAACCATCCTAGCATTTGCCTAAAGCGATTTAAGATAATCACAGAAACCTAAATCTGGATGGCCAGACGCTGGTTTGAACCGTACTCCTCCCGAATGAGAGTCCAGTGTATTATTACGAACGCCAGTATACAGCCAGAACAAATCTGACAGACTGGACGGAGCCTGCTGTTGTTACATCGAATATCCCAGACTGATGGTGTTTATAGAAACAGCGAATATTCCTCAATTGCAAACGTCACAAACATAGTTAATTCGAGAAACTTCCATAAAGGTAAATACTAAAGAACAAATAATTGCATGTGGTTCGGTTTGAACTGGTTCAAAAATGGTTCAAATGGCTCTGAGCACTATGGGACTTAACATCTGAGGTCATCAGTCCCCTACAACTTAGAGCTACTTAAACCTAACGAACCTAAGAACATCACATACATACATGCCCGAGGCAGGATTCGAACCTGCGACCGTAGCGGTTGCGCGGTTCCAGACTGAAGCGCCTAGAACCGCTCGGCCACATCGGCCTGTTATGAACTGGTGACAAGCAGCATGGTAGAGAGCGACGTTAACCGCTGCGCCAGCACAGCATGATCATCGTGTTTCACATTTTCCCTGCAACGTTGTATAACGTAACATCACTGCTTAAATGATACAGACTCAAGTCCGTGGGGATTTGTTATGAAGTCTGTTGGCACGGTAGCCTGATGATGTTGTTTCGAACGAAACCGGTCATGACAGCTGCGGTGGTTTCTTATTAATATTAACAAGAACCAGCTCTGGAGCTATAGTCTAGATGCTCAAGATTTTCAGAAGAACAGTTTACGGAATTTTGGCAGTTTACAGTGAGTTCAATTCCGCGGCAATCTAATTTCTTCTATACCTCAGTTTATCCGAACGGGGATCTATATGGATTTTTACTTCCTATCACCAGACGAGACTTCTTGACCTGTTGCAACTGGGAAAAACCATTTTCAGGTGCCCGAAGTGTTTTAATAGGAAATTCAAAATTCAAATAAATAATTTCGTTTTTAAAAATATGACTGTCTAAAAATATTTTCTTTTATCGTAAAGGGTATATACTGCTACCACATGCTTATAATTTCAGTACATTATTTTTGTATTGATAAATTATTCTTGCATTGGTATGAACCTCAATTTTTTGTTTTTCATAACGATGTTAGTAAGTCCCGCTGAATACCGCAATGATTTCACGTCTTTAAAGTTTTTCAATTTCATCAATTTAGCAACGCTTACAGTAGTAAACCTTAAATGCTGCGTTATAGTCTTTTAGTTCGAAAATTGCTGTGAAATTCTATTTATAAGGACGAATCATCACCGAATTATTCCTGGTAGGGCCCACACCACCGTTTCTGCATATGGGTGAACAGGTCCTGAAGACACCTCTTGATCGTGAATCCAGGTATAGTGAAGAGTTCGTCTAACGTTTGATGAACAAGAGGAAATAAATACTGTAGTGGACAAAAGTTAGTTCAAATGTTCTTTCTGATACTTTCCTGATGAACTTCGACCACATCTGATAACATTCGACGATGGTAACGAGCTAAAAAATTTTGGTGCTGAATTAAAGAATTTGCTGCATGTCCCGAGAATGAGCCAAAATAGCCAATATGAGCGTACTGGCAGTTGTGCCGGTGACTACAACACGATTTATCAGGCACTAGGGGCCTACTGATGCATTCACTGCCAAACTGCGTTTAATGTGAATGACATAGCTTGTCATTCTGAGGATTAAATCGAAAAATGAATAGAATCATCTTACCTACGCAATGCGTTCCTTAGAATGCTAATAAATGTGGGCA
Source organism: Schistocerca serialis cubense (assembly GCF_023864345.2). Classification (NCBI taxonomy): domain Eukaryota; kingdom Metazoa; phylum Arthropoda; class Insecta; order Orthoptera; family Acrididae; genus Schistocerca; species Schistocerca serialis. Next base: position 625,048,655 of record NC_064642.1, on the reverse strand, counting down.
ATCTACACTGATGTTCATAAATTAAGGATAATGCTGATACATGGTGAAACAACGCTCTGGTGGGCTGTTTGCGGGTTTAAATGACCTCAGGGTATGACCATGCGGTGCATTTGACCTGTGGTCGTCGCACGGTGGCGCTGGCAGCAGTCCACATACGCAGAGGTGCGTTGGTGCTTTTCAGAATACGGTGCAGCGAGTAAGTGTGCAGACGTTTCCAGACGTGCTAATGGTGACTGTGTGTTGAAAATGGCTCAAAGTACACATATTGATGACGTTATGAGGGGTGGAATACTAGGGCGACTGGAGGCTGGTCAAACACAGCAGGTCGTAGCACGGGCCATCTGTGTGCCACAGAGTGTGATGTCAAGATTATGGCAACGATTCCAGCAGACAGGAAACGTGTCCAGGCGCTACAGTACGGGACGTCGACAGTGTACATCACAAGAAGACGGATATATCACCATCAGTGCCCGCAGACGGCCACGGAGTACTGCAGGTAGCCTTGCTCGGGACCTTACCGCAGCTATTGAAACAGTTGTCTTCAGACACACAGTCTACAGACAACTGAACAGACATGGTTTATCCACCCAGAGACCTGAAAGGTGCATTCAACTGACCCCTGGTCACAGGAGAGCCTGTAAAACCTGGTGTCAAGAACACAGTACATGGTTATTGGAACAATGGTCCCAAGTTATGTTCACGGACGAGTCCAGGTATGGTCTGAACAGTGATTCTCGCCGGGTTTTCATCTGGCGTGAACCAGGAACCAGATACCAACCCCTTAATGTCCTTAAAGGGACCTTTATGGAGGTCGTGGTTTGATGGTGTCGGATGGCATTATAATTGGTGCAAGTACACCCCTGCACGTCTTTGACAGAATAATAGCAACAGGTCAGGTGTATCGGGACGTCATTTTGCACCAGTATGTTCGCCTTTTCAGGGGTGCAGTGGGTCCCACCTTCCTCCTGATGGATGATAACGCACGGCCCCACCGAGCTGCCATCATGGAGGAATACCTTGAAACAGAAGATATCAGGCAAATGGAGTGGCCCACCTGTTCTCCAGACCTAAACCCCATCGAGCACGTCTGGGATGCTGTACGTCTTCAAAACCCTACGACACTTCAGGAGCTCCGACAGGCACTAGTGCAAGAATGGGAGGTTTTGCCCCAGCAGCTGCTCGACGGCCTGATCCAGAGTATGCCAACCCGTTGTGCGGTCTGTGTACGTGTGCATGGTGATCATATCCCATATTGATGTTGGGGTACATGCGCAGGAAACAGTGGCGTTTTGTAGCACATGTGTTTCGGGACGGTTTACTCAACTATCATCAGTACCGTGGACTTACAGATCTGTGTCTTGTGTGTTCCCTATGTGCCTATGCTATTAGCGCCAATTTTGTGTAGTGCCACGTTGTGTGGCACCACATTCTGCAATTATCCTTAATTTATGGGCATGAGAGTAGTAGCTTTATTAATTATAATTTTCTTTTCTTTTGATATTATTAAATTTTGTATACTTGCCTATCAATAGCTGGTGTAACGTAAATTAAAACATAAAATTTATTCAGGCACTGCCCAATGAACACAATAAATAACGTGTGCATTTCCATTCCGTGCAGCTAGCTGAAAGAACACACATTGATGACGTTATGAGGGGTAGAATACTATTTGCTATCACACGCAAATCCATAATAAGGATATCAACAAATTAACATTGTGCATAGTGTGCAGCAATGTAAGTGTGAGTGATTAAATGTATTTAATTAAATTTAATAAACCATTTGTAGCATGCTGACATAAAATAAGTTAAAACCATCACTTAAACTTTGAGAGCTTTCTGTCCTCTTTCGCAACATTGCATTGCTTGTATGATTTACACAATGAATTACAGTTACAAGTCGTGATGTTACAATACTTACGATACTCGTTGTCTGCATGCGGGCAGCTGTGTTGACGGTGTCACCGAACAAGCAGTAGCGGGGCACCTTGAGGCCTACGATTCCCGCCACCACTGGGCCTGAATGGATTCCTGTGAGACAGAGAACAGCCGGCTAAATATGCCAGTAGCTACTGGGCAGACCTTAATAGATACAGCAATAAAATTTTACAACACGTCACGTTTATAAAGAGATCGTAACAGATATTTGGAAGCTGAGAGCCGAAGAAAAAATAACTGTTGATATATTTTTCGAAAATAATGTTAACCCTTCTAGTTCATAACGTGAAGGATGTAGATAGAGTACTCCTTCTGCTTGTATATCGCGTCGTGTGGTATCACTATATCTTTTGGTTCCTGTTTCTTTATAATCTGGGAACCTGTCTCAGCCAAAGCTATTTCTTTCCGAGCAGGTTACTATATACACGATACACTGACAGTTGGCGAAAATATACACGCAAGCAAACAATTATTCTTCTTACAATGATTGTTATTACTGTTATCACTATTAATACTTCCGCACGTGTGATGCAGTTGTTTCTTTATTCTTCTGTTCTGATTGTTTAAGCTTATTCTATGCAACTACAAGTTTACTCTGTAGGTTTGCTGCTTGATGTGATGATGATGACGTTTGGTTTATGGGGGGCTCAATTGCGCCCATACTAAGTCCCAATGTTTTCACAGTCCAATTTTTTTTCACAATCCAATCTAGCCACTGTCACGAATGATGAGGATGATGATGAAATGATGAGGACAACACAAACACCCAGTCTCCGGGGAGAGAAAATTCCCAACCCGGCCGGGAATCGAACCCGGGACAGTTAAACGAAGTGAGAGCGGATTGCCATTAGAACGTTGTTATAACCTTGGAACACTCCTTGTACATGTCAGCAACATGTTGTCCATGTAACACTTTCACACGTACTACAGTACAAAAACTAGCATGACCAGAGCTCGAAGCCACGATCCTGGGTACGACAAACTAGCGCTCCACTGGCTTTCTCACGCGAGCTCTGACATATGCTCACAGTTAAGCTTTTCCCGTTCACCGTAGGTCATTGCTTACCGTTTACGCATAAAAGGAAATGACGTGTGGCTAGGGTCTCCCATCGGGTACACCGTTCACCTGGTGCAAGTCTTTCTAGTTGACGCCACTTCGCTGACTTGCATGTCGATGGGGATGAAATGATGATAGGGACAACACAACATCCAGTCCCTGAGCGGAGAAAATCTCTGACCCAGCCGAGAATCGAACCTGGGCCGTTAGGTATGACATTCCGTCGCGCTGACCACTTAGCTACCAGGGGCGTACACCGTTTACGCATGATATCCTGGACGACAGCACGTAGAAGAAACTATATGGGTGTTTTGGTTGACTATCGATATATAGCTGTCTGACATCTGGAGGTTTGGGTGTTAGTGCTACCCTTAAGAAGCCGGGGCAGTTTGCTAGTTGTAAGGGGACAACTTTATACAAGCTGTCCGAGTAAGGGGGACATTAGAATCAGATTTTGGGAGATTGAACGTTGTTTTTGACAAATGTGTTATTCTGTTGTTGTAAACTGACGTGGAATGGAGAAAGATGGTCCTCGAACAGTATCTCTGTAAAACAGCGCTGTAAGAAATCAGACCTTGAGAAAACGTGACAAAGTAAAAAACTGGAACCATTTAAAAATGTCTAAGCGAGGATATTAAATGTTCGGTAGACAGATTAATAACGAAAGTATTTGGGGAAATTGATCTATGGAGCACACTTTCCAGGAGGAGAGATTGCTGAAGTATGTAATACAAAAATTCAGAAATAGGTAACTTGGCACTAAAGTGAGTAGTAGAAGATAAACGCTGTAGTGATAGACAAAAACTGGAATATGTGGACTATCGAAAAAGTTGGTTGTGGTGGGTAAATCACCACGGACCCGCAAACAGAGATCTTGCGAAATTCAGCTCGTTCTGTTCCTCAGTGAGGTCCATAGCGCCGCAAACAACGGCGCTCAGATTGATGCTGTGTTACTTGACTTCAGGAAGGCATTTGACACCGACCCGCACTGCCATCTAGTTAAAAAAAATACAAGTTTATCGAGTATCGGACCAGATTTGCGGCTGGATTCAAAACTTCCTCGTAGATAGAACTCAACACATGGGTCTTAATGGAACACAATTTACAGATGTAAATGTAATTTCCTGGGTCCCCAAAGAAGTGTGACAGGTCCGTTACTGTTTATAATGTATAGATCGTCTAGTAGAAAGTGTCGGAAGCTCTTTAAGACTATTCGCAGATGATGAAGTTGTCTATAAGAAAGTAGCAATGCCAGAAGACAGTAACGATTTGACGAGGATTGATGAATGGTGCAGGCTCGGGCAGTTGATAAAATGTAACATTTTGCGCATACACAGGAAAAGAAATCGACTGCTGCACAACTACGCTATTGACGACAAATTAATGGAAACAATATCTACCGTTAAGCATGTAGGAGTAATTATACAGAGTGGCTTTAAGTGCAATGACCTCATAAAGCAAATAGCAGGAAAAGCAGATACGAGACAGATTCATGGGAAGACTCTTACGGGTCATAGAAGAGCGGAGCATTGCGTCATGAAATCGTTTAGCTGGAGCGAGAGCGTTACAGAAGTCCTCAACAAAATCCTGGGTCGAAAGCTACAAGAGAGGCGCTGTACATCAAGCAGAGGCTTACTACTGAAATTTTGAGAGAGCATTTTCCGGGAAGAGTCGGACAGTATATTACTTCCTCCCACACACATCTCGCGAAACGATCACGAAGAGAAAATTCGAGACATTTGAGCTAATACAGGGGCTTACCGACAATCATTCTTCCCAAGCGCCATTCGTATTGATACGGGAAAGAGCTGATCAGTTGTTGGTGCCAGAAGTACCCTCTGCCAGACACCGGTGGGTGGATTGTGGAATGTGGTATACATATAGATGTATGTAAAGGGAGGACGAAAGTAGCTTAAGATACAAGAAGGTAGAATGAATTGAGACGAAAGAGTGATTCTTTTCGGATTCTTTTTTCTCTGATCTTTCTTAATACATCAAAGGGGTAGCAAGAGCTTCAGGTTGATGTTGGAGGTATTCCTCCAAATGATTGAACTAGGAACAACAACCGTAGGTCTCCTATTGCTACTATTTTCCCGAAATAGATGGGCATGATGGTTTAGTGATAAATCGCGTGACTGGAAACCGAGAGGTCACGAGATCGAATCCCAATCGGACCACGGAATATTCGTCTGTCTTTAGACTAGCCTTCATCTCTCCTATATGTGAAGATTCGCCATCAACTACACGTTGTTCAGGTTCCGTGTTAAACTGCACGTGCCCTATCCCGATGTTATTATTGTGGAAGGTTGGGGACACGCAAGTCGTCGCAAGACGTCCAGTGGAAAGATTTGCGCCAAGCAGTTGAAACACACGGCATTATTAATATTATTATTATTATCATGAGACACATTTTTAAGAGCCGATCGATCGCGAATTTAAGACCACAGTGAAAATTGATGAGGCTTTGTGCAGTGTCTAGTACGCCCGTCGATCACGAGACGCCGCACTGACCAATTCTGAGCGCGCGGTAGTGACAGCAAAGTGCGGCCGGAACTTTGAAGCACGGACGTGCATAGTGCAGGCGATCAGGGAAGAAAACGACAGTCGACCGATGATCTTGTACGGGCAACTCGAGAAAATCGTCAGTTCACAACTTCTGTGTTGAATGATTCGTTTGCCGATATTTCAGGATCTACTCTCTCTTGAGTCTTCAGTACCACGAACTCTGTGCGATATGGGTTTCGAAGATGTCGTCGGACCATCACAAAACACAGCGAATGAGCTCTGCCTTAAAGTTTTTCCAGCGTTACCATGATGGAGGACATGATTTTTTGAACAAAATTGTCTCAAGGAACGAGACTTGGGTCTATTTCGAAAATGACGAAACAAAAGAGCAATTCAAACAGTGGATGCATTCTCATTCTCTGAGCAAACTAAAGAAGTGCAAGGAATTTTCTCCACCAGGAAGTGTATGCCTGCTGCGTTCCGGGACCGAAAAGGAGTTTTACTTATATGGATATGGTGTCTATTCTTTCGGAAGAACAGATACCATATTCATATAAGTATATTGTTCTGGCAATACCGGCCATGACCTTCTTCTTCTGTGCGGATGCACACATATTCACCGAACTCTTACGGGACTTGATAAGAATGTTTTCCACGAGTAATGAGTGTGTTGGGGTGGGACACTACGAATGTAGTGTGTAGACATACAAGGTGAGAATGTGGGTCACGCGGGAGGCGTGCGCGAGATAGTCCCTGCAGTCGCACTATCCTCTGTGTCCTCGGTGGCTCAGATGGCTAGAGCGTCCGCCATGTAAGCAGGAGATCCGGGGTTCGAGTCCCGGTCGGGGCACACATTTTCACCTGTCCCCATTGACATATATATCAACTCCCGTAAGCAGCTGAAGGTATTAATATAATTCTAATTTCGGAAATGAGTTTTGTTGATGTAATTCATGGAACGTGGCACGACCATCACTACAGCCTCACAAGCGTAACTCTTCAACATATAAGAACAGCAATTCAGAACAAGGGAAGAATGTTGTCATCAGGCATTGCCCTCCTTCGTGACAAATCTCGGCCGCACACTGCAGCTGCAACAAAGACGTTCCTGCAGCTTTGCCGATGGGAAGTTCTTAATCACCCATAATACAGCATGGACTTGGCTCTCTCAGCTTTTCATGTCATCTCTCACCTGAAGGACAGCATTTCGGCATACACAAAGAACTTGTATAAGTCACTGGCTTCTACATCCCAAGGGAATCCATGGCATCCCATCAGAACAGTCACAGAGTTAGTAATTGGAAATTTGTGGTAAGGTCTTATGGGTCCAAACTGCTGAGGTCATCGGTCCCTCAGCTTACGCACTACTTAATTTAACTTAAACTAACTTTCGCTAAGGACAACACACACACCCATGCCCGAGGGAGGACTCGAACCTCCGACGGGAGGAGCCGCACGGACAGTGACAAGACGCCTCAGACCGCACGGCTACTCCGGATGGCCAGGGAGTTAGTACTGCCTCTGCAATCGCAGTCATGTTCCTCCTTAAGATTCCAACTGCAGTTGGCGAATTTTATTGTCATTAAAATTCTAATATGTTCCCTCTCACTTACATAGATTAGACTTGGCTAGCCAGAGTGGTTAGCCTCCTTTCATAGGCCCACATTACAGCCGTCGATTTGCAGTAGGATTTTGGAACACATACTGTATTCGAACGCTATGAAATACGGCGAAGGAAACAATATGTTGACACACAGTCAGAGCGGATTCAGAGGCTAAAGTTATATGAGTTCAGGGGATCTCAGACTGATTCCATATTGCTAGTTTTCCGAAAAGGTTTTGGTACCATTCCTCATAAGCGACTTGTAATCAAATTGTGTGTCTGCGGAGTATCGTCTCAGTTATGCGACTGAATTGCTTATTCCCTGTCAGAAAAGTCGCAGTTTGTAGTAACTGACGCAAAAATGGTTCAAATTGCTCTAAGCACTATGGGACTTAACATCTCTGGTCATCAGTCCCCTAGACTTAGAACTACTTAAACCTAACTAACCTAAGGACATCACACACATCCATGCCCGAGGCAGGATTCGAACCTGCGACCGTAGGAGCAGCGCGGTTCCGGACTGAAGCGCCTAGAACCGCTCGGCCACAGCGACTGGCTAACTGACGCAAAGTGATCGAATGAGACAGAAGTACTATTTAAAGTTCCACTGTTAGGTGTTATACGTTCCCTGCTGTTTTTTACTATATTATTGGTAGGAGATAATCTGAGCAACCATCTTCGATTGTTTGCAGATGCTGCCGTCTAATAAAGTCAGGAGAGAATCAAAACCAGTTGCCAAATTATTTAGACAAGATATCTGCCAATTGAACTAAATGCCTAGTGTTAACAATCACGCACAGCTTCAGTTGGATCAATCACATAGATAATGTTTTGGGGGAGGCAATCCAAAGACTGTGTTTTAGTGACAGAATACGTGCAAAATGCAAGAGGTCTACTAAAGGGACTTCGCACACTATGCTTGTTATTCGTCTGCTAGAGTAAAGATGTGCGGTATGGGATCCTTACCAGATAGGATTGATGGAGGATAACGGAAAAGTCAATTCTGTATTATCGCCAAATACGAGAGAAAGTGTAGTGGATATGATAGGAGAGTTGGGGTGGCAGTAATTAAAACAAAGGTGTTGCGGTGAGACCTTTTCACGAAATTTCAAGCTCCAAATTTCTCCTCTGAACACGAAAATATTTTCTTGACACTCACTTACCTAAGAAGAAATGATCGTCGTAATAAAATAAGTCAGAGATCGCACGCAAATATTTTAGTGATCGTATTTCTAGCGCTCTGTTTGAGTGTGGAACGGTAGAATAATATAGTGAAGGTGGTCTGAAGAATCCTCTGCCAGGCACTTAAGTGTGAATCGGGCAGTAGTGATGTAGATGTAGCTGGAGACTAGCATGGAGAATTGGCTTCTATGATGAGGGTATTGAAACGTTGATACCACGCTACGACAAATGACTTAAGTTGAGGCGGCGACTATCTAGAAAAGTAACTGGGAGGTGTAGTTAAAAGTTGGAAATAAAACATTTTTTATTTTCACTGTGATTTCCATTTTGTGACCAACGGACCTAAAAACAAAATAGCCCTTGTGTTATTATTGATGTGGAGGTCGATGGCAGCATGTCATGAACTCACACAAATGCAGGATGCTTTTCGATCGGTACCCCTGGGACTTGAAGTTGGATGATAGAGGCTAGCACGAGTGGGGTGGTTGTAGGAATCTGGAACATTCTGTAATAATTAGTACTGGAAGACTTTAGTAAATAACTTTTACTTAACTTTGTCCTGCTGCTGCACTTCATGAACGCAAATAATAACAACTATCTTTCTTTAATACAAATGACTGTGGTGTCACTGCAAGACACCACACTTGCTAGGTTGTAGGCTTCAAATCGGCCGTGGTGCGTCAGTACACATAGGACCCGCGAGTCGCCACACTCGGCTGGTCTTACGAGACAAGTTAGCGCACTGGCCAGTTCTACAGCCGACTTTAATAGGAATGGTTCACTTGTTATAGCTTCAGAGATCTCATTTGCAGAGACCTTAGTTAGCACAGCCTTCAGCTAAGTCAGTAGCTACGACCTAGCCAGGCGCCACATACAGTTTATGCTTTGACGATTGATCTATATGTGTGAAGCAATCAGATTTGTCAAGAAGTACTCGCAATTCAGTCTGTAACTGTACTTGTAAATATGACTGCACAAATTCAAGATCGACGTTCACCGCTGATGCTGACTTAAAGCTGAGTACTTAATTGTATTCCTGTCTACTAACTTTCTAATCACCTAAGATGTTCCAGATACATCCCGTCAAGTATAGTTCATTCATCCTCATGTCGGCCTACGTAATCAACGCGTGCAGTTAATGGCCACACCTCTTGATCAGACTAAGAGTCAAATTGCGTGACTCAGCCGGGCCACCCTTTTTCCATGAGGCCCATAGTTCCGCCTCATACACAACAGACTAATTAACAAACATTAACTGGCTTGTACAACAAGCAAGATAACACAATTCTGGTATTACGTGAGTAATAAATGCGCGGACTAGAGGCTGGGAACCTAGCAAGCTGAACGCTATTCTAATCTGACTTCGCTCACGACCTGTAGCTGACTCGACCGGTGCGATCTGCAAGTCTCTGTCCGTGCCACACGGCGGCGCTGCAAGCGCCAGCGAGTCCAGAGAGGTTGCAAGTGCTAGACCGTTATCGGTTATCGCAACCTCAAGCGTGGTGTCTAACGTTGACACCACAATTATAATACGGGAATAGGGCGCAACTCACCTATGCGTATCTGTATGCTGATCCCCGATGGCAGTCGCAGCTCGCGTACGCGCCTCACCAACTGCAGCGACACGTCGGCCACGTTCTGCGCGTGTCTGGGCGAAGTCTCGGGCGCGCCGCTCACCGCCATGTACACCTGGCCCACCGTTTCCACCTGCAACAGCCGCGTCGCAGTACGTCACACATTCTGGCGAGAACTGACAGCTAGGAAAAATCACACGTACTGGCTGCAGCACCAAAACTAGTGACTGAAGTAACCCCCCCCCCCCCCCCCCCCACACACACACACTCACATATACACTCCACCCCTCCCCCCCCCAAACACACACACACTGATGAGACCATTGCCCGCCCATTGTGAGACTGAATGTCACTTCAAAGCGTTGCGCACATGTGACACGTCCAGGAAAGTTCACTCATGTTCAGGAGAAAATAGAACACCTTGAGCGACTAGAGATGTTGTTGTTGTTGTTGTCTTCAGTCCTGAGACTGGTTTGATGCAGGTCACCATACTACTCTATCCTGTGCAAGCTTCTTCATCTCCCCATACCTACTGCAACCTACATCCTTCTGAATCTGTTTAGTGTATTCATCTCTTGGTCTCCCTCTACGATTTTTACCCTCCACGCTGCCCTCCAGTACTAAATTGGTGATCCCTTGATGCCTCAGATTATGCCCTACCAACCGATCCGTTCTTCTAGTCAAGTTGTGCCACAAATTTCTCTTCTCCCCAATACTATTCAATACCTCCTCATTGGTTAAGTGATCTACCCATCTAATCTTCAGCATTCTTCTGTAACACCACATTTCGAAAGCTTCCATTCTCTTCTTGTCGCTTCCATACATGGATACACTCTGTACAAGTACTTTCAGAAAAGACTTCCTGACACTTAAATCTATACTCGATGTTAACAAATTTCTCTTCTTCAGAAACGCTTTCCTTGCCGTTACCAGTCTACATTTTATATCCTCTCTACTTCGACAATCATCAGTTATTTTGCTCCCCAAATAGCAAAACTCATTTACTACTTTAAGTGTCTCATTTCCTAATCTAATACCCTCAGCATCACGAGATTTAATTCGACTACATTCCGTTATCCTCGTTTTGATTTTGTTGATGTTCCTCTCATATCCTCCTTTCAAGACACTGTCCATTCCGTTCAGCTGCTCGTCCAGGTCCTTTGCTTTCTCTGACACAATTACAATGTCATCGGCGAACCTCAAAGTTTTTATTTCTTCTCCAAGGATTTTAATTCCTACTCTGAATTTTTCTTTTGTTTCCTTTACTGCTTGCTCAGTATACAGATTGAATAACATAGGACCTTCATATTAACATGACGTGTATATTAGTGTGCCGGTTTTCGGCACGAATGTGTTCCCGCCGCGAGTCTCAAGGTCGACATTGGCCTCGCCAGAGACACTGGGTCGGCGAGTGGCCCTCTGGGGACGAGGAGTGGAGGGTTAGAGAGTACCGAGCGAGAAGGACAGAACGGCAGAGTGTTGGGGTGCGGATAGTCCGAATTGTGCATTAATAATTTTGGCGGCAGATGAATAAGACAGCGTGGGTCCAACCTGAACACGCTGTGCTGTAGCATGTTCACCCACAATAAGGGTGTCATGATATTGAAGAAGAAAGCAGTGGAATACGGTACGTGTAGGCTGCCGGAGTGGCCGAGCGGTTCTAGGCGCTTCAGTCTGGATCCGCGCGACCGCTACGGTCGCAGGTTCGAATCCTGCCTCGGGCATGGGTGTGTGTGATGTCCTTAGGTTAGTTAGGTTTAAGTAGTTCTAAGTTCTAGTGGACTGATGACCTCAGATGTTAAGTCCCATAGTGCTCAGACCCATTTGAACCATTTTTGAACGATACGTTTATTAACCTTCAGTGACTTCTGCGATGTTAGTTTACTTAACTGTGTGGAGACTGAGCAGTAACGGTCACTTTTCAATGGAATTTACGATTGTGTAAAAGTGTGGCCAATGCCGGATGGGCCTTGTCGCAAAGCTATTATTTTTCTTATTTGTGAACATAATTTTCTGTTATCAGGATTACTCATTGGACAGATTTGAAATTGTCAGTTCTGCGCTGTAGTTCAACGGGTTATGTACTGGAATTTGACAAATACGCTAACTGTGAGTTTTGTATATGTTTTTATATCTGTGTGTTAAATGAAAGTGAATTTTGAAGTTTGTAAGGCACCTGTCTACCATTACGATTCTGTAAGTTTTTATCTGGTTTCAAATGGTTCAAAAATGGTTCAAATGGCTCTGAGCGCTTTGGGACTTAACATCTGAGGTCATCAGTCCCGTAGAACTTAGAACTACTTAAACCTAGCTAACCTAAGGACATCACACACATCCATGCCCGAGGCAGGATTCGAACCTGCGACCGTAGCGGTCGCGCGGTCCAGACTGTAGCGCCTAGAACCGCTCGGCCACCCCGGCCGGCTTTTATTTGGAAGTGATGTTGTTTCTACTGGTATTGATTGATAATTTATTGCCCGATTAATCAAAGGAAAAGTTATTTAACCGGTCTTGTTTTTCAGCGCAAGAGTGGAACAGTCGTCCACTTCCCCGCCTACCTTTGACGAACGTGAAGAGACATGCTAGACGGCAGTGGTGTATAGAACGACATCACTGGGGTAGAAATGGCATTAATAAATTACGTAAATCAGTAATGTTGTGTAAGCAGTTATTGAAGACACACATCTCCATTAGCCCATCAACCATGGTCAGTTGCCAACAGGCATTGATGTAACATTGGGGGACTAGACGCTATTTGTTAAGTTGTGGCAACGCTAATCCTGTTGTTTGTTCCTCTTGTTGATGTGTCTAGTCGCCCCTAAATTAAATATTAATTCTGCACAGCAGAAATGATTAGCATTTGAACCATATCGGCCCGTGGGTTCAAGTTCAACAGTGATATCACGGCGCAACACAACCTACAGGTAAAATGTGCCTGTGACTCTCTTTGTCACTATAAATCGAAGGAAATGGATCAGCGTGACTTGAGAAAACGCGCAGCATCCATCGCAGACGTATGTGCTAACCGTACCGTCAGATCATTGAGTCTGAAAGAGGGCGAATTACTGGCGAAAGAGAATGTGATGCTTAAATTCAGAAAACCGCTGCTCGTGTGGGACCAAGCGTTTTGGCAGTGCAGCGGGTGTGTGCAGAGTAGTTCACGGAAGGCTTTAGAACACGACGAGATGGGTCAGGTCGCATCATCCAGACCACCACCCGAGAAGATCGACACTTCATCCGACTGGCATCCCAGAACAGATCTGCGTACTCCTCGGCTCTGGGGCAACAGTGGAACACATCGTACACTATCAGAGGTGACAGTCCGTCACCGTTTATTACGGCATGGGTTATGTGCGAGTCGTCCACTTCTCCACCTACCTTTGACGCATGCGCAGAAACGTGCTAGACGGCAGTGGTGTATAGAACGACATCACTGTGGTAGAAATAGCATCAGATAGTGTTCTTGGACAAATCCAGGTTCTGTTTGTTTGAAAATAATGGCCGCATTTTGGTTCGCCGCAGCCAGGGGCAGCGGCATTACAGTGACTCCATTCACACAAGACATACAGGACCAACTCAAGGCCTTATGGAGTGGGGTGTTATTGGGCACAACCACGAATCATAGTTGGTGCTGTCCAGTGCACTGTGACCAGTGTGACCTACGTGAATGATGTCCTGCGACCCGAAGCCATACCCTTTCTGCACAACACCCCAGACGCCATTTTTGAGCAAGACAATCCACAACCACGTGTTGCTGCACGAGCACGTGGCCCGCCAGATCACCAGATTTATCGTCAGTTGAAAGTGTATGGGATGTGGTGGTAAAATGATGGGTGCAGTGCTGTGACCCAATGCCAATCACCACAGATGAACTCTGGAACCAGGTGAATGAAGCATGGATGCTATGCCACAGGACGACATTCGTTCCTTATTCGCATCGATGCCATCATCCACGGAAGAAGTTGTCAGGGCCCATGGTGGACCCTGTGCCTACTAGGTAACAGGCAACGTGCTGAACCGAGGTGACTGAAATGCTAATCGTTTCTGCAGAACACCCTACTGTACACTCCTGTGAATATGAACGTGCTATCTCCAGTCGTTCAAGGTGTTCTAGGTGTTCTATTTTTTTTCTGAACGTGAGTGTATATAAGCGAAGCAGAGACGATTGGGGATCGTGGTAAGTTGTCATTCATTTGTGGTAGTACACTGCATATTTTAATAGCGACGGTAGGGGAGCAAACCGTAAAATTCGCGTTTATGTATCCTAATTCAAATAAAACCAAAACACAATACAATCTAAACCTACACTCTACTACCACAATGAGGTGACAAAAGTCGCAGGATAGCGATATACACGTATATAGATGGCGGTAGTATCAGGTATATGCCGTCCGCTGTGGCCGAGCGGTTCTAGGCGCTTCAGTCCGGAACCACGCTGCTGCTACGGTCGCAGGTTCGAATCCTGATTCGGGCATGGATGTGTGTGATGTCCTTAGGTTAGTTAGGTTTACGTAGTTCTAAGTCTAGGGGACTGATGACCTCAGATGTTCAGATGTTGAGTCCCATAGTGCTCAGAGCCATTTTAGAACCTTCATGAAGTCAAGGAACACAGTATTAATCTGAGCGCCGTCGTTTACGGCACTTTGGATCTCGTATACAACGTATAAAAGGGCAGTACACTGCCGGAGCTGACTGGGTTTTTATGTTGTCCTCATCATTTCATCATCATCATCATCATCATCATCATCATCCTGATTCGTGATTGTGGTTATATTGGAATGTGAAAAAATTGGACTGTGTGAAAACTGGGACTTTGTACTGGCGCTGATGACCGGGCAGTTGAGTGCCCCACAAACCAAACATCATCATCATCATCGTCATCATCACCGCAGGAGCTGTCATTTGTACTCAGATGATTTATGTGAAAAGGTTTCCGGCGTGATTATGGCCACATGAAGGAATTAACAGACTCTGAACACGGAATGGTTGATGGAGCTACAAGTATGGGACATTTCATACCGGAAATCGTTAGTGAATTCAATATTCCGAGATCCACTGTGTCAAGATTGTGCCGAGAATACCAAATTTCAGGCATTAGCTCTCACCACGGACAATGCAGTGCCGACGGCCTCCACTTAACGGCCGACAGCTGTGGCGTCTGCTTATATTTCGCATGTTGTTTTCGCTGTTTTTGCAACAGTGTTTTGAGCGTCTGCGTAATGCTGTCAGTGCTAACAGACAAGCAACAATGCGTGAAATAACCTCATAAATCATTGTGGGACGTACGACTGAAGTGTCTGTTAGGACAGTGCTGCGAAATTTGGCGTTAATGGTCTATGGCATCCGACAACCGACGCGAATGCCTTTGCTAACAGCAAGACATCGCCTGCCCTGGACTCGTGACCATATCGGTTTGACCCTAGGCGACTGGAAAACCGTGGCCTGGTCAGATGGGTCCCGATTTCGGTTGGTAGGAGCTGATAGAAGTGCTCGAATGTGGAGCAGACCTCACAAAGCTACGGACCCAAGTTGCCAACAAGGCACTGTGGAAGCTGGTGGTGGCTCCACAATGGTATGGAGTCTGCTTGCATGGAATAGACTGGTTTCTTTGGTTCAACTGAACCGGTAATTGAGTGGAAATGGTTACGTTCGGCTACTGGGAGACCACCTGCAGCCAAACAACGACGGAATTTTTGTGTATGACCGTGAGCCAAGTCAATGCGTCACAGTTTTTCACGATTGGTTTCAAGAACTTTCTGGACAGATCGAGCGGATGATTTGGTCACCCTGATCGCCCGACATGAATCGCATCGAACATTTATCGGACATAATTGAGAGGTCAGTCTGTGCACAAGAACTTGCACCTGCAACACTCTGCAGCTATAGAGGCAGCACGCCTCAATATTTCTGCAGGGGACTCCTAGCGACGTGTAGAGTCCATGCCACGTTGAGTTGCTGCAGTGCGCCGGGTAAAAGGAGCTCTTCCACGATGTTAGGAGGTAAACCACGACTTTTATCACCTAATTTTAGTGTATGTTGGGTCATATCAAGCATGATTAAATACTCTGCGACACTGTGGGTATTTTTTTACATAGACTCGTATAATGGAAAAAGCATAAACTTCAAGTTGCACTAGCGGACCTAACTTAGGTATTTTGCCTCTCTAAAGCTAGCAGTTGCTAATATCTTGCGTTAGCTCTATGCTTCTGGCAGTTTTAATCTGTCATTTAATTGACAGCTTTTTGGTCAGAGTAATCTTTAATTTATATAAATTTTATGGTTACTGTAAGTAGGTATAAAAACTAGACTTTCAAAAGTTCAAGAGTTATCAGTGCAGTTTGCTGCTACTTTCCTGTGCTGTAACAGGGAAACGTCAGAATTACCTTGTACACGTTGTAGCGGTCCATGAGGGCATCAAAACAAGTGAAGACGGCGTTCATGCTGGTCACGACGTCCATGGCGTCCTGCACCGTAGAGGAGCTGAAGTCCACCAACTCGCAGAACAGGATGGACACCTCGTCAAACGACTGCAACAAACGTGTTTTAGTGAACGTTAATGAAGTCAGTGTATTAAGAGGAAAGCTATCATTTCCTTAAACAGTAATCTATTTGTTGTGTCTAGACAAGACAGTCTAGACACAATGAGAGGAAGCCGAAAGGCACGCGCTTAAACTCACGCAGGCTGGCGTGAGGTCTGAAACAGGATACGTAATGAATGCTATAAAGAAAAGTACGTAGCTTCTGGTTAAACGTAACTTTAATCCACATTTGTAGAACATCGCTCTTGATGATACATTAATAGAATCTCAGTATCAATTGAATACGGCGCCTTGCTAGGTCGTAGCAAATGTAGCTGAAGGCTATGCTAACTATCGTCTCGGCAAATGAGAGCGTATTTGTCAGTGAACCGTTCCTTGCAAAGTCGGCTGTACAATTGGGGCGAGTGCCAGGACGTCTCTCTAGACCTGCCGTGTGGTGGCGCTCGGTCTGCAATTACTGACAGTGGCGACACGCGGGTCCGGCGAATACTAATGGACCGCGGCCGATTTAAAGGCTACCACCTCGCAAGTGTGGTGTCTGGCGGTGACACTACACTATTCACCTACACGTCATAAGTTTTCAACGCTTTCCGTGACAAGACACGAAGAATAAGGACTCGTGTGTGATATGGCATCAAAGTTTCTTGATTTCGGAGCCTCAGCGTTTGTTACGACACCATATTCGTTGCTTATTTTCTACTCTCGTATTTATTATTCTATCAGTAGGAGTTTTATTAATTATCAGCTTAGATTTTTTTATATATTCTTAAACAGAATTGGTTTTATCTGGCCTGCCAAGTTTATTACTGAAAATCTAGTTTACGCTGACTTCTCTTGAAGTATGATTCAACCGAACAGAAGCAAGTTTCAGTAACGTAATTTTAGAGACAATGTGAGTGAGCATACGTGTACTTTAAATAAAAGGTACTTACAGTGCTAGAAACTTCAAATTAACTATGCGCAGATCATGAATCACAAGTAAATTGAAGAGATAGAAATCATAGTTACTTTTTTCTATTGCCATCCAGACGCAACGAGCTTTAGTGTAAACCTATATCTTTAGGATTGGACTGTTAGAAGCTGACGCTGGCTGCTCCACTCGTCCTCAAATAGTAGGTATACTCAAATGTGGCTGAGGATACTAACATTTCTAACGAGGCCCTTTTCCCTAACTTTGGCATCCAACTCCAGTGAGAAAGTGCAAGAATAATTTGCTCTTGAAATTAATATGACGGTAGTTATCGATATCTTCCTGTACTGTGAAACCCGTCACAAAATATGTATAGTATGGACAGAAATAAGGTGACGAAAAATATAAATTCAAGAAATTCTAGAAATTTCTCAAAAGTTTTTTAGCTTATTCAGTAAGATAGTAATACGTGCCAAATGTAATTTTAAATAATTCTAAAACATACTGGTCGCGAGATGTCACATAAATTTGAGTCAGACTGACGGCTGTTACACCCTGATAGTACTACTAAAAATAGTAATACAAAAAACTAAATTATATTCACATCGTGTATAAACTAATTTATATGGCCTGTAATCGTTATTTCTGTTATACTGCGTATTAAATTTCGTATTTACTTAAGAATGGTTAAGTAGCGTGGTATCAATGAAGCTCTTGTGAAATAAAAAAAATCCAACAAGTTTAAAACTTATTTTTACTTATTTTTTGTTGGTACGTTAGAGCTTAACGAGTCATCGATGTAGGTGACATTACAAACCAGTCATGGGATTTACTAAGTGCGATTTAAGGAAAGGATGGGGAGAATTTAAAATTGGTATGGGTTTAAGGCTCACAGCTATCGAATAGGTTTTGTTCTGTTTCGAGTGTTACGTATTAAATACCAAGACTTATAAAACTTTGTCAATTATGTGTGTGGGATACTGCGGCTATGATGAATAAAGGTTTCCAGGAGTAACTACAACCAGTCGATGCTTCAATATTTTTTACAATGACCGGTACCACCTGATGATGAGTCGAAAGTGGTTTGTAACAGGTCATGGTAAATAAATAAAAACTGAAGTATCACAAAAGGCGACTGGTCGCAGTTATTTCTGGACACCATCAATAATATTTCTTATCTGGGAAGGGAAGATACTTATTACTGTAAATATTATTGATTTTACGAAGTAACGGGAACTTGTTTGCCTTTTCGTGGGTTCGAGATGAGATTTTTCGTTTTTTATCTAGTTGCTTGCTGGCGACTAAGACTGATATGCATGGAGAAAGAACCGTTCATTATTGAGAAATATATTTCAAAAGTCACTTAAAGTATTTTACGGAAATGACAATACATGATAGCCGGAATAGATGGACAAGATGCCTATGCTATCTAAAATGTGTCCACTGTCTTAAGCAATGCCACATCTCTGTGGATGTAGAGTACCACTGTGGGCTCATTATACTCGCCCTCCATTAGACGTTACTGATAACTTCAAATTTAAGCCAAGAAACAATAAACTTAAGATTTAAGCTGACAAGAGACTGTTCAACAGAACACAGTGAGATATGCTCTAGGAAACTGAGGATCATAGAAATCAGGCATGGGCGTTACCGTCGCTGCCCTACAAGTCACTGATGGTACAGCATGCCAACCAACACGGATGCCTTCTCAAGCGAAGGCCCTGCAAGCATGCATGAAACATAAAAGGTTTCATAATAAGCTGCTGTAGTAATTCCTCTCTTCCAATTTTGCATGACAAATATTGCTTCATTCAACTACGACTCAAATAATTAAGTTAGTGAATCATTTTGCTTTGACGACGTCATGAAATACATAGTCCGTTTTCTACTTTCTTTAGCTACATCTGATTAAATATTTTGTCACCACTAAGGCACAAAATGGAAACAAGGCAGTTAACCAGCTTTATCACCTTGGAAAATAGTGTGAACCTCTGTTGTTCATATCCTGAGCTGCAGCAAGTCTCCTACATTTGGAGAGACAAAGGTAGACGTGTCAAATACGAGTGCTGAGAAGCAATGAGTGGCATAAAACAGAGTATAGCACGTCAACCCTTCGTCGCTTCAAATCTTTTGTGACATACCTGACAGGTACTGATGGGATCCCCTCCAGAACGCAACCTGTCCGCCACAGGTTTCGGAATCATAGAGTACAGAAGATCATCGCCACGCTGTTTCCAGGAGTCCAGCTCTGCGTAACTCTTCTCCAGCTCCATGGAACGTTGTTCTGCTCGTTCAAACATGAGCTCCAGCCTGTAAAAGTAGACGTGGTAAGACACTTGTCTCCTGGTCTCTGTCTAATTTGAGACTACCAATCTCATTTTCATGGGGATGGATACTTAGTTTAATTCATTTGGTGATTTCTGAGATGAAGTACAATCATGCTCATAAATTAAGGATAATTGCATAATGTGGAGCCACACAACGCGGCACTAGACAAAGCTGGCGCTAATAGCATAGGCACATAGGGAACACACAGGACACAGATCTGTAAGTCCACGGTATTGGTGATAACTTGAGAAAATCGTCCCGAAACACTTCTGCTACAAAACGCCACTGTCTCCAGCGCATGTACCCCGACATCAACATGGAATATGATCATCTTGCACACATACACAGGCCGCACGACGGTTTGGCATAATCTGGATCAGGTGGTCTAGCAGCTGCTGGGTTATAGCCTGCCATTCTTGCACCAGTGCCTGTCGGAGCTCCTGAAGTGTCCTAGGGGCGTGAGGACGTGCAGCGATACGCCGACCGAGGCCATACCAGACGTGCCTGATGGGGTTTAGGTCTAGAGACAGGCAGGCCACTCCATTTGCCTGATATCTTTTGTTCCAAGGTACTCCTCCATGATGGCAGCTCGGTGGGGCCGTGCGTTATCATCCATCAGGAGGAAGTTGAGACCAATTGCACCCCTGAAAAAGGTGGACATACTGGTGCAAAATGACGCCCCGATACACCTGACCTGTTACAGTTCCTCTGTCGTAGATATGCAGGGGTGTACGTGCACCGATCATAATCCCAACCCACACCATCAAACCACGACTTCCATACAGGTCCTTTTCAAGGACATTAAGGGGTTGGTATCTGGTTCCTGGTTCACGCCAGATGAAAGCCCGGAGAGAATCACTGTTCAGACTATACCTGGACTCGTCCGTGAACATAACCTGGGACCACTGTTCCAATGACCAGGCTTTACGGACTCTCCTGTGACCAGGGGTCAGTGGAATGTACCTTGCAGGTCCCTGGGCGAATAAACCATGTCTGTTCAGTCGTCTTAGACTGTGTGTCTGGAGACAACTGTTCCAGTGGCTGCAGTAAGGTCCCGAGCAAGGCTACCTACAGTACTCCGTGGCCGTCTGCGGGCACTAATGGTGAGATATTGGTCTTCTTGTGGTGTTGTACACTGTGGACGTCCCGTACTGTAGCGCCTGGACAAGTTTCCTGTCTGCTGGAATCATTGCCATAATCTTGAGATCGCACTTTGTAGCGCACGGAGGGCCCGTGCTATGACCTACTGTGTTAGACCAGCCTCCAGTCGCCCTAGTATTCTACCCTTCATAACGTCATCAATATGTGTTCTTTGAGCCATTTTCAACACACAGTCACCATTAGCACGTCTGAAAACGTCTGCACACTTACTCGCTGCACCTTACTCTGACATGCACCAACACACCTCTGCGTATGTGTACTGCTGCCACCGCCACCGTGCGACGACCGCAGGTCAAATGCACCGCATGGTCATACCTCGAGGTGATTTAAACCCGCAAGCCGCCCACTAGAGCGTTGTTTCACCATGTATCAGCATTATCCTTGATTTACGAGCATGAATGTATTTAGCACCTGGGGTGTGCCTACGGTGTTTACTCATCTAAGTCAACTCCAAAAAAACGTGATTTCCAGCATAATAAGGGATGAGAGCGTTACTGAAATAAGTTGTCTTGCCAAAAGTCTCCCGGGGCACGAATGTTACATGACTCTAAATGCACTCTTAGCGGTGCTGTTGTCAGGTAGAAACATAAGAAAAGCACTAATATGCAATAAAAGCTCTGGTGGTCCCAAGAAATCCACTGACAGTTGCCCAAACGTACAAAACAGTCATTAGACTTCACCATCATGTGTTTCGCAGGATTCCTCTCGTAGCACAAGTACAGTGGTAGAAACAAATCTGTTACTGATTTGTGGAGCAGTGCAAGGTTTTATCAAGTGCTGAGTCACGGTACATCTTATGGTGCATTGGGTCGGATGCCTGCTGACCGACATCTATCCGAATAATGCGATTACAATAAAAAAAAGGCACGAGTGGTGTGACGGTATGGCGTTGTTTCTCCTGGTTTTGATCGATGGCGAAAAGAAAGCAGGTTTTTATCAAAAGATTTAAGACAAATATTTACTTCCAGTTTGGCATGACTACTTCGCTATCAAAATGATTGTGCTCTTTTATAGAAAGATCGTTAAATAGTGATTCGATGAAAATCGATGTAACTGGATTGACTTCCTCGTGGCTTCGGAGAAAATAACTTGTCGCATACAGTACTTGGAATAACTTAAAGCGCTGATTGTATGGGAGACCAATTCGCCTCAAAGCCTGGAACAACTGTTCACTCTGTTTCAAGAACAATGTTAACAGATTCTCAATCAATGCAGCAGACCTTTGTAGAAATATTTTTGGAACTTCCTTCATTGCTTGTCTTTCGCTGTAGATTAGATATACTTCTTGTTCCATATACCCATAGAGAGGAGATCTTCAAGAATGTAGATCACAAAACAAGAACATATTTACACAAAAAAATGCTTAGCGAAAAATGTCCATACCACAAATGTTTCGTGGAATGGTCCTCACTGATGTGGAATATGTCAAAAAGTGTAAAATATTTTCATTTAAAAGGAGACATTTAGAAGTCCGACAGAATAGACATCAATCATATACACATACATTTCTGTGATAGTGTGACGGCTCCATTACATTTCCTTCAGCGCGGATGCATTAATATCATCCGAACTCCTACGAGAATCAGTAATTCTCGAGTAGAACTTGCATTGCAGTGTGCGACAAGTTGAAAATTTAGATCAATCTGGGATCGTGGCCAGTTAACGGAACCGCTCAAAGGGATCGCTACAACCGGGTTCGATTTCTGGTCCAGCACACGTGTGCATTTCCACAGTGCCCTGCGCGGTTGGAAGTCACTAGCTTCTACCCACCCTTTCCCTTTCCTTCCCATACCTCTATTTCATATACAAGGACAAGTTTGTCACATAACATGTAAATGTACGATACAGTGAGGTGCTTATGGCAGTTCGTGTGCCATTATAGCCAGACAGATAACCCCTTGTCAGGCTATTTACATCGATCACATTACTGCGCTGAAGGTGTACAGAAGTCAGATATTTTAATTGAGCACAGCGTCCTTTGACTGTATTGTTGTTTATTTAATTACGATCCTGGTTTCGGCCTTCTATGCCATTTTCAAGTGATAGCGTTTATGTCATTAACATATATTCCATTACTGACATTAATGACATAAACTAAATCACTTGAAAATGCCATAAAGGGTTGAAACCTGGGTTGTAGCCGGCCGGTGTGGCCGAGCTGTTGTAGGCGCTTCAGTCTGGCACTGCGTGACCGCTACGGTCGCAGGTTCGAATCGTGCCTCGGGCATGGATGTGTGTGATGTTGTTAGATTAGTTAGGTTTAAGTAGGTCTAAGTTATATGGGATTGATGACCTCAGGTGTTAAGTCCCATAGTGCTCAGAGCCATTTGAACCATTTTCGAACCTGGGTCTTAATTAAATAAATAACGATATAGTTAAATTGCGGTGTAATCATTTAAAAATTAATGTCTGTCTGTTGCCCAACAACATCAAAAGAAGTTAGCTACTACGAAACATTATTTTATACTTTTAATAAAATCTATATTAATGGGTTCTGCTAACAAGTAGTTAGTAAATTCTTAGGCTCTTCTTAAACTGATCATTATTAGTAGCTAAACATTTCATGGCACTGGTGTATTATTGAAATATGTGTTTCCAAATAGCGGTGACTTTTCTGGACCAAAGAAAGTGACTTTAAACTTTTCAAGCATTATTCTTATTTCTAGTATTGATTCTATGAAATAAGCTGTTGGTTTGAAAGACGGGGATGTAAATTATGACAAATTCCATTGTGGAATAAATACATTGAGAAGCAGTAGTTAATTCCCAGTTCCTTTAAAAGACCTCTGCAGCACATTCCCGAATTCACGCTATAAATTATTGTTACCCCAAAAAATGTTCGCGTATGGAAAGAAGCTAAACAATGTCTGCCAGTTTTTTTATTTTTTTATCACCTATGTCTGACAATATTCATATTATAAATCAATATTTGTTTAGATGCTTTAACAGTTCTATGTTTCTGCATCTGTACTCTGCAAGCTACCTTGCAGTGTGCAGTGGAGGGTATTTCTATCATCGTCTCCCTTCCCTGTTCTATTTGCAAATGGCTTGTGGGAAAAATGACTGTCGGTGAACGTTCCTGTATGCACTGCTTATTTCATTTGTCCATGTTGAACAAAACGATGTTTGTGGATCTTTTTATTTTTCATGAAGATATACACATTTGATATGAAGTATACATTGCCACAGTTCTCTTTTGTTACCGACCTGTTTGCGCTTGTTAAATTGCTCCCTCATCTACCGTGGGCTAATTTTCCATTTCCATACTTACTAGACTCAACATTCATACTCAGTCTAACTGCGTTTATACGTAAAAAAAAATGCAGTTTTCACAGAAGACACTACTTTGCAGCGATCAAGATGCGTGAAGTTGCTTACAGTTGAAATTTTCTTCCTGAGATATACATCCAACAGTGCTTGAAGTACCTTCACATGCCTCTAGTGAAAAGCCAACGGCAAAAGCATCGGCAGACAGGTCCAGGCCCAAACGGCACTCCCTCCCCCGCAGGCCAAAATGGTCGCCGCCACTGTATTTCCCAGCCGACGCCAACGGTCTTCCTAGATATGTAAAAAGCGCATGACAAAATCTGGCAGGACAATCTTGTGTAGAAAATGCTGACACAGTCGACAATCCCCGACATCTACGTGAAGAACGCGGATAATATCCTCCACGATAGGACCTTCTTGGTTACTCAGCAAGGCCAACGCTCCAGCCTACGTCACACGTCGATGGGTACCCCTCAGGGCTCTGTGTTGTCTCTCATCATTTTTAACATTTATGTTAACGATATGCCAGTCCTCCCTCACTGCCACCTGGCGCAATACACCGATGATACGGCGCTCTATACCACCTGCCGCAACACAGGCCAGCTCATTGCTCACCTCCAGAGGCAGGTGGACGCGACAGGACCTGGGGTCATTCCAACAGGATTGCCCTCAATGCCGCCAAAACTACGACAGTCTATTTCACTAAACGGCGCCCCATCCCCTGCCACAACATCACTATTATAGGTACCCAGGTTCCATGGTCTCCTGATACCAAGTACCTAGGTGCCTGGATAGATAAAAAAACTGCTCTTCCATCGCCATGCAGAATATGTAAACCAAAAAGGACTCAATCTGATAAAAGCGTTGTAGCCAGTGTTCACCAGCAGGGAATTGAACCTCAACACCAAGCTCTGACTGTACCGGATGGTTGTCCACCCTTCTCTCACCGACGGCTCCCTTGCACGGGCTATGATTAGTGCCAGATGCAGACCCTCCAGCGCCTGCAGAATAAGGTGCTTTGGTGGAGCCTGCATGCCCCTCCCCTCACGAAGGTAGTTACCCTCCAGCAAGAAACGGACATGGCCACACTCTCAAGACGTCCAAGCGACAGAAGGCAAGGCGCCTCTATGCCAAAGTAGAAGCCCTGCACGACACAGTCGCTGGATTACAAAACAGTGGCACAATGCCTCCCCAGCACTGGCGCCGACACCCTGTACCTCTCACCATCCATGAGGACTCCGATTCCGACCATGGCTAACGATAGTACTATTACGCCAACTAATGAAGCGTTTGTGTTGATCTGACCACTCGATCGACCATCGTAAACCACCACTTTGATACGTCATGTAGTTCGAAGTTACTTAATATTTGCTTGCAATCTGCACTTCCACCGTCATAGGGTGGCGTGGGACGTAAGTCCCACCGCCACACCTTCAACGTGCACTCCAGTGATGTCTTTGGAATGACGTCATTGTCGAAAGGAGCAGTTTTACTCTCCGCGAAGACAGTAGGACCGTAAGCAACCAGTGAAGCTGTATTTCAACCTCCTACAAAAAATAAGTACTGAAGTGAACTGTACCAATTCTTCATCAGCTCTGATAACCTGAAAGTATTCCAAGAAAACTAGAAGGAAGAACGGAACGTGCTACAGTGCCATCACATATACTGAATTACGAGCTCTTGTTTCCCACACGTAAGTTTGTGGATATTGAAAAGCGAAATGTATGTTCTACATTAAACTGCTCCTTCTCAATCGTAGTGGGTAAAAGCTGATTGTCTGCTCAAATGTCCCGAACATTGCGATGCCACATTTCTGAAAGTAGCGACCATATATGGAACGCAGAAATGTGACTCAAACCAATGAAGTTGGTCTAGAGAGATATTCTCAGAAGAATCCCAGTGGCCCCCAGGCTAATAATCTCACAAGGAGAGACCAAGACGTTCGGATCACGGATTTACTTTAAGCTATGTACACTTTTAGGAGTCCATTAGGACAACATACTCTGCAAATGGTGGGCACTCTATTTAGGCGATTTTGAGAAAACTGGAAGAGAAGTTTTGCCTGTCATTAATGTACCGGTACCTTGTGAGCCTGAGCACCAGATCGCAGCAGTCATTTGGTTAGCGTTCAAGCTTTAAGGGTACTCTCGACTATTGGGCGTTGTTACAGGAATGACATGACTGATGACAGTTTCACGATACCGTTAGCTTTTTGCCCGTTGAGTATTGGCTTCACGGATCCCCCCGCAGCTGGAGCGTACCGGGCATGAGAAGATGGCCTGATGCTGCTCTCGTTACGGACCCTGACGTGGACCACGGAACTGCGAATATCTTCGCCGAGAAGATGTGCCCGTCCATGCGCCAGCCGTGCGGCGGGAACTTACTACTCATTTACTCTTTTCATTATAGTGATCCCGCAGAAATGTTTTGCTTTTCCTTGAGGAACTTTTCTTTTTTCTTATGGTACAACATCTTAGTGATGTCATGATTTAACTTCGGTTTTCTTTCTTCTTAGTTATAACCTGTCTAATGTTTAGTTAATTATTATAGAGGTGCAATAAAGACAGATATTTTCTTAAAGGCTCTGATATACAGTGGTAATGACCGTCATAAGCCAAGCTACAAAACTCTTCGTATCAAATAAAAAATAAATAAATTCTGGAGGGGGCGGTTCAGGAACGCGAAGGGGGAGGCATCGTGTCCACCCTGCATCCGACAGCCCTACTTCCTTAGAAAAAAGGAAGAAAAAGATACCTGTAAAAATAGGCTCCGTAAATAAAGGTTCCTTAAGAGAAGGCTCCGTAATTGGCGGGTCGCTGGATCGAGTCCCGCTCGTTTTTCTTTGTTTTCCAACGCTGGTCACGTTATTTCATACATATTACATTTGAAAAGTAATATGGCGAAAAACGCGTGTAGTTGTATGAACTTTTATTGAATTTACAATGTTATTTGGTTGTCTGCTAATTTAAATATTATACACTACTGGCCATTAAAATTGCTACACCACGAAGATGACCTGCTACAGACGCGATATTTAAGCGACAGGAAGAAGATGCTGTGATATGCAAATGATTAGCCATTCAGAGCATTCACACAAGGTTGGCGCCGGTGGCGAGACCTACAAAGTGCTGACATGAGGAAAATTTCCCACCGATTTCTCATACGCAAACAGCAGTTTGCAGGCGTTGCCTGGTGAAACGTTGTTGTGACGCCTCGTGTAAGAAGGAGAAATGCGTACCATCACGTTTCAGACTTTGATAAAGGTCGGATTGTAGCCTATCGCGATTGCGGTTTATCGTATTGCGACACTGCTGCTCGCGTTGGTCGAGATCCAATGACTGTTAGCAGAATATGGAATCGGTGGGTTCAGGAGGGTAATACGGAACGCCGTGCTGGATCCCAACGGCCTCGTATCACTAGCAGTCGAGATGACAGGCATCTTATCCGCATGGCTGTAACGGATCGTGCAGCCACGTCTCGATCCCTGAGTCAACGATGGGGACGTTCGCAAGACAAAAACCATCTGCACGAACAGTTCGACGACCTTTGCAGCAGAATGAACTATCAGCTCGAACACCATGGCTGCGTTTACCCTTGACGCTGCATCACAGACAGGAGCACCTGCGATGGTGTACTCAGCGACGAACCTGGGTGCACGAATGGCAAAACGTCATTTCTTCGGATGAATCCAGGTTCTGTTTACAGCATCATGATGGTCGCATCCGTGTTTGACGACATCGCGGTGAACGCACATTGGGAGCGTGTATTCGTCATCGCCATACTGGCGTATCACCCGGCGTGATGGTATGGGATGCCATTGGTTACACGTCTCGGTCACGTCTTGTTCGCATTGACGGCACTTTGAACAGTGGACGTTACATTTCAGATGTGTTACGACCCGTGACTCTACCCCTCATTCGATCCCTGCGAAACCCTATATTTCAGCAGGATAATGCACGACTGCATGTTGCAGGTCCTGTACGGGCCTTTCTGGGTACAGAAAATGTTCGACTGCGGCCCTGGCCAGCACATTCGCCATATCTCTCACCAACTGAAAACGTCTGGTCAATGGTGGCCGAACAACTGGCTCTTGATGAACTGTGGTATCGTGTTGAAGCTGCATGGGCATTTGTACCTGTACACGCCGTCCAAGCTAAGTTTGACTCAATGCCCAGGCGGATCAAGGCCGTTATTACGGCCAGATGTGGTTGTTCTGGGTACTGATTTCTCAGGATCTATGCACGCAAATTGCGTGAAAATGTAATCACATGTCAGTTCTAGTATAATATATTTGTCCAATGAATACACGTTAATCATCTACATTTCTTCTTGGTGTAGCAATTTCAATGGCCAGTAGTGTATTTAAAACTATCAATAAGTAAACGACCAAACGCATAAAGTTTTCGTGAAAATGCGTCCCTGACGTGATCTGCGAAATTCTTTATACCTGCAATAGGGTAAGGTATCGAGAAGTGGTTTGTACTCGGATGGATCGTTCTGCAGACACAAGTTGCAAGGACGAGGGACAGGCTTGGAAAGCCCAAGTCAAACAACGATAAATCAAGGTGTAAAAAACTTTATTCAATAATAGAATGGGTTACAGTATGCCAGAATGTGAGGGTAATCTGCACTTTTCAAACAAACACGGAAAACATAAATGTAAACGCCATCTACTACAGCGAATTAATGCATGGCTTCCCGCATGCACAAAGAAACTTCAGTGTGTCTAAAGAAAAACAAAAGCTCGTTGACATTTCGAAAAATTTCTCTTTCTGCCAATAATACTGATCAAATCAAGCGTAACGCAGCATTTTCGCAAATATCGCTGTCGAAACCTGGCGATGTATGATTAGATGTATTTTAATAGCAACTTCACGAGAAGCAGTTCTCGTACGTTGTTAATCAAATGTGAAGTTCGAAAGTGCCTGATAAAATTTTTAAGTGGCCTATAGAAATAAAAGTAACATAATATTTGTTTTAATATTAAAAATTAATAAACAGCGAAATTACATTGGCAATTCAATAAAAGTTAATACATGGGTCTTCCCATCATATACTTTCAAATGTAATATGCAGGAAATAATACGACTGGAGATGAAAACAATATAAATAAAAATAATGAGCGGGAGTCTTTCCAGCGACCACGGAGCTCGAACGCTAAACACATGAGCGCCGCCAGCTCATGCTCAGGGCCGCAATGCATCGGTATATCGTTGACACGTGGACCTTCTCCTG
This sequence comes from Schistocerca serialis cubense, assembly GCF_023864345.2. Taxonomy (NCBI): domain Eukaryota; kingdom Metazoa; phylum Arthropoda; class Insecta; order Orthoptera; family Acrididae; genus Schistocerca; species Schistocerca serialis. The sequence continues at coordinate 625,019,357 of NC_064642.1, read as the reverse complement.
TGATTTTCTTGAAATCGCCTTACTACTTATCCATTACGTTGTCCTAATGGACCGTTAAAAGTATAAAACGTTTCAAGTAAATCCGTGATCCGGATGTTGTGGCTCCTCCTTGTTAGTACTATTGTGGTCAATGTAACAACTACATGTTATAGAAAGTGGATGGCAGGTGGAAACAGTATTATACCGAGACCGTGAAAGGTTATCGCTGTGTTCTGCAGAAGTTATGAGACGCAGCCGTACACAGAGAGGGCGCCACACGGGGACGCAGCCTCCAGATGGGGCAACGTAGTAGTGGTCAGACACCATAAAGGACGCACACAACACGAAATATGTTAAAGTTCCTCCTTAATGTAACACAAATAGGAGAGCCCAACTGGACATCATATTAGTTACATTAGTCATCCTTCAATGGATTCATGACTAGACAAGTTTTCATAGAATTGTCAGTACCAATGATCATTTAACTACATTGCCACGCATCCTCTTCTCACACAACATACGCAATTTACAATTTCGGTTAATAAATTATTGTAATCTGATGGTGTATTGCGCTAACACTATCTAGCCCTGTGATGAAGTTATATATTTGCTGCGTGCAAGCAAGCCACCTAAACAACCGCAACTACTCTGGGCGATAGGGAGGTTTTCTTCCAGCTACATTTATGTTTGACGCTAATAGCATTTGGTGAATACGACAGGTATCTTTCATTTGATCGTAGCCCAGTGGATAATGATACAATCAGCGTGGTTGCTGTACCTCTTAAGAGTAGGAACGTAACACAGACAGAATGCCTCGTGCACTATCCGGAGCTAAACAGTGGTTCCGATACGGTTATCGATACGGTGCGACCATAGCCATCGTGTCATGTCGTAGGCGACGCTAGACAGCCTTCTGTTTTTGCTTTTAATTCTGTATTAAAGGCAGAGCGGAATGTTGGAGTTCCGATCCATGGCAGAATCAGCTACTTTTCCGATGAATAACAGGCAGGTCGGTAATGGGTAGCCGGCCGCAGTGGCCTAGCGGTTCTAGGCGCTTCAGTCTGGAACCGCGCTGCTGCTAAGGTCGCAGGTTCGAATCCTGCCCGAGGTATGGATGTGTGTGATGTTCTTAGGTTGGTTAGGTTTAAGTAGTTCTAAGTCTAGGGGACTGATGACCTCAGATCTTAAGTCCCATAGCTTTTAGAGCCTTTTTTTTTTTTTTTTTTTTGTTAATGGGCAGAGGGAGGCCCAGTAGGGAACATTGGGGAGGGGATTCCTAGTTTCGGCATTCGCCATACAACAAAGGAAAACCTGCTGAGGTATGAAAACTACTTTTAATTCAGTACCACGCTCGACAAAAAAAATTAAATTTAGTGTATGTAAATGTGTGTATAACAGTAAATTCGATGACTTGCATGGCCTCGGTGATACGCCTAGGACGATACATGCTCGACAGTATGCGTCGAGGGACGAGTGGGGTGCAACGTAAGCTCGCCACGGCTAGGTGGTGCCGAGCTTCGATTACAACTAGCCATACGCTGCGAGGTCTGTGTTGTGTACATAGTTCCGCGTAGTCAGCGCGTACACAACTTTCCCACTAGAGCGCGCCCCGCTAAGCACAACAGCGCAGGCGCAGCGCTCGTCCGTCTCCGCTCTATGAGATGGCGCTGCCATAAAAACGGACCAAATTCTGCTCCCGCTGATCCGCGTATTAATATGTAACGCAGCCGACGAGATTGCTGCAAACGTAGAACCTTTTCTCCTCGCGGATCACACTCGCGCAGTGATACCTGAACGCTCGAGGTATTATTGTAAGTAGGCTGTTAAGGTTTTTGTATTGGTAACGCCACGTAGCGCTCTGTATGAAAATCACTGGCTGTGCTGTGTGCAGTCTGTGGCTGGTTTCCATTGTTGTTGGTCATTGTAGTGTTGGGCAGTTGGCTATTAACAGCGCGTAGCGTTGCGCAGTTGGAGGTGAGCCGCCAGCAGTGGTGGATGTGGGGAGAGAAATGGCGGAGTTTTGAAATTTGTAAGACTGGATGTCATGAACTGCTATATATATTATGACTATTAAGGTAAATACATTGTTTGTTCTCTATTAAAATCTTTCATTTGCTAACTATGCCTATCAATAGTTAGTGCCTTCAGTAGTTTGAATGTTTTATTTAGCTGGCAGTAGTGGCGCTCGCTGTATTGCAGTAGCTTTAGTAACGAAAATTTTTGTGAGGTAAGTGATTTGTGAAACAGGGGGGTACACGCTTACATTGTGTACCATGTGTCTGGCAAGCACAAGGAGCCCTAGCTAATATGGTATTTGCTTATACAACTTTACACATCGGTACCATATTTCTCTAACACATAAATTACACAGCTATCTGATCATTTAACTGAGAGAGACAAACATTTTTTTTTTTTTTTTTTACTGCATCAGTGACAGATGTTTACGCAATTACACAGTTGGATAACTTCACACTTATGAAATTGTATTTCGTCTGTACTTTGTGAGCCGGCCGGTGTGGCCGTGCGGTTAAAGGCGCTTCAGTCTGGAACCGCGTTACCGCTGCGGTCGCAGGTTCGTATCCTGCCTCGGGCATGGATGTGTGTGATGTCCTTAGGTTAGTTAGGTTTAAGTAGTTCTAAGTTCTAGGGGACTGATGACCACAGAAGTTAAGTCCCATAGTGCTCAGAGCCATTTGAACCATTTTTTGTACTTTGAGAACTGTTCATATTTTTTCGGAACCATTGTGATACTATGAGAGCTTTGAATGACGTACTTGGTAAGGGAGCATGATTTTAATGTACGTTTGAGGTAGATGACACTATTGAAATGAGCAGAGAATTTATTTTAGGTTTTGACATTATTGCAGAAAGCTACGACGTTTTTGAGATTTGACTGAGGTGTTATGATGTTATTTTACGACGACAATGTGTATTATGCTGTTGAGGTATGTTTATGATCAATAAGATGATGCTACCATCTATGGGGAATTTGATTATCCTACGTATTTATTATGATGAAATATTGAAGAAGTGTCGACGAATACGTATATGAATAATGAGTAGTGGTTAGGGACTCTGATTTGTGGAAAAGGATGTTGGAAACCAAGAATCGTACTTTAAGAATTATGAAATGTGTGTACATGCGTGAATGTATTACAATGCTGTCGAAAATTTTTTGGACACTGTTTTATTTATAGGATTTTGTTTCTACACTTTTCTACTGTAATTTCTCGACTTGTGAAATTTTATTTGTATATGAGACGGTCACTGTAGTGCAAACTGGTGTCGTAAATATTTCGGTAAGAAAGTTAAGTGACCACCTGCACGTAATGCGTCATAGGAACCCAGCTGCACGACAATCGCCTGGAAAAAAGTAATTTGTGTGTGCCTTTCAGAAGCACAGGTGAAAAAAAAGGGGCCATTAACCTCGCTATTGACATTCCTTTGTAGAAAGCATCGCAAATATGACACGCTCAAACTTGAAAACATATGATAACACTGTGGAGCTCTTAATTTATTATATTTACTGAAATGTCTAATGAAATGACGAGAAATATTTTATGTCTATACACCTGATTATGACTACTGTCTTTCTAGTTGAGAGATTTTTTTTACTGCCTCATGAAATGCCATATGGCTAATGAATGATGTTTCATGCCTTCCTTTGTACATATTTGCTCATTTTCTTTAATATCTAGTTTCTAGCTGCACTGCAGCATTGGTTATTATAAAATTTAATAGATGTACTAATATCACTATTTTCTGTCTACAGACCCAGTAAAGAATACGTTTCTCATATACTTTCTTAGAAAAGAGAGCACAAATAGACATTTCCCTTCACAGGAATTGCATAAATAATTTTTTAATGACTTGGTAACTTTCTTGCAGAGTAAGTTTTTGTGATGCATCACTCTAGTGTTAAGATGTGACATAGGTATTAGACATGGCCATTTTTAGTGTAATATTTTTTCTGCTTGAGCTTTGTCATGTTTAGGTATAAGTTATTGCATTTGCTGCTGCTGTGTGCCAGGCATAGTGCTACTGAATTTGACTTTGTATTACTCTGTTAAGCCAGTTTTACTACGGATCTATTTTTCTTGTTTGCTGCACATTGCCTTATATTAGTTGTAATATTTATTTGCTTTGCTAATTTATGCTGCTTGCTTTGCCATTCGGCATTTTTTGTCATTGCTGTTTGTGTTAATTGTTTTGTGCTGCTGCATTGCCTCGTCCCTTAGTTTAGCATCTGAGCTCAGTAGATTTAAGTTAGCTTAAGATGGGGTAGGCCATATAAGAGAACAAATTGTGATGAATTGGAAGAAATGCATTGAGAAGCTATAAGAAAATGGTTTGGCCAAAAATGTATTTTGAAAGAGGATATGAACCAAAAAAGTAGGGTTTAGGGACAACAGGTTTAGATAGGATTTTCTTGGAAATAAATGATGAGGTAAGATAATGGAAAATAAATAATGAGGTAAGAAATATGTGAACATATAAATACAGAAAGCATGCTTGGATAGGATTTTTTTTGGTGGAAACAAATGTTGAAATAAGACGAAAGACCTATGGAATGAAATTTTAGGTTGGACTGCAGTACCAATCCTGTCTTTATGTGTTTAGCTGATATGAGTTATGTTGTGGAATTTTTCTAATAATATGTTATTTTCTTTGTAAAGATGTTTAGACATTATTTATTCTGTTTTGTTTTAATGCTCATGTGTGAAGTTGATGTTTTCAAAAGTTATTCTGATCTTTTATGTATGAACTTATGTCATAATTGATGTGTTGGCAGAAGAGCCAACACCGTGTTGCTAGAGGAGGCCAAAATGCACGCGTTTAAGCTCACGCAAACTGGCGTGAGGTCTGGAACAAGGTAAAGTAATTATAGTAGCCAAAAATAGTACATAGCTTCTGGAACACTTAACTTTAATCCATAACTGGAGAACATCGCTCTTGATGATACATAATTACAATCTCAATGTAAACTGGTAATGGCGCCTTGCTAGGTCGTAGCAAATGACGTAGCTGAAGGCTATGCTAACTATCGTCTCGGAAATGAGAGCGTATTTGTCAGTGTAGCATCGCTAGCAAAATCGTCTGTACAACTGGGGCGAGTGCTAGGACGTCTCTCTAGACCTGCCGTGTGGCGGCGCTCGGTCTGCAATCACTGACAGTGGCGACACGCGGATCCGACGTATACTACCGGACCGCGGCCGATTTAAAGGCTGCCACCTAGCAAGTGTGGTGTCTGGCGGTGACACCACAATAATTCCTGTAACACTGATGTGTATGTTATTTCGATTATTTTGTAAAGCCTGTACTACAAATGTTATCTGTATTGTTATGTTCTTTAATGATGTATTTTGTACCTTTGTAATTGTATTCTTATGTCATAAAATTGTAATTGACACCAGTTCATCAAATTAAGTAACTTGTAAGTTACATTTCACTGCACACGTTTCTGTTGGTCATAGTATATGGACAATATGTGAGAAGTAGGGACTGTTAGTGTTTGCACGTGTGTAAAGAATTCAGCAAGGGACTGGTTAACAGCATTGCTAGTTCTAAGGACATTTAAAAAAAAAATTGTGTGAGTGCGCAAGTGGTGGTTCATGGACTTGCTGTATTGTCCGCAAGACTCTTCGATGGTGATTGTGCACCTGCACAGTCGCAACAGATGGCTGCTGGCCGTCTCTACAAGGACTGCAGTGGGTCTGCACCTTTGGTGGCCAACCAATACCATTATTTCTACAAGTACTGCAGTGGGTCTGCACCTCTGGTGGCCCACCAATACCGTAATCTCTACCGGGACTACAGTGGGTCTGCTCAGTGATGACCTACCTACCGATATTCTTCAAAACGTCGAATGACTCTGCTGTGGGTTTGCTCTGTTATGGCCCATTACCTGTCTGCATGTCAAGAGTCAGCACTGTCTTTCCGTTGGTAGGACAACACTACTTCTTCAAGATTGCATGGAAATCCACTACTTCCGTGTGCATTTTCTTTTACTGCTCAGACTTTGAGAAAAACACTGCAATTTTACTGTGATGAACGATCGGGACTGTCTTTATGGACTGTGAGAAAATTTTAGCTTTTGACCAACATTGTATCAAAAAGTGTGTGCATTTGATTTCTTTGCTTTGTAATTATGAAAAATTTTTTCAAATCTGTATTGGCCACTGCCCAAAATAATTTGTAAAATTTTTTGTAGGGAGCATGGGGGCTATGTAAGTAGGCTGTTTAGGTTTTTGTATTGGTAACGCCACGTAGCGCTCTATATGAAAATCACTGGCTGTGCTGTGTGCAGTCTGTGGCTGGTTTGCATTGTTGTTGGCCATTGTAGTGTTGGGCAGTTGGCTGTTAACAGCACGTAGCGTTGCGCAGTTGGAGGTGAGCCACCAGCAGTGGTGGATGTGGGGAGAGAAATGGCGGAGTTTTGAAATTTGTGAGACTGGATGTCATGAACTGCTATATATATATTATGACTATTAAGGTAAATACATTGTTTGTTCTCTATTAAAATCTTTCATTTGCTAACTATGCCTATCAGTAGTTAGTGCCTTCAGTAGTTTGAATGTTTTATTTAGCTGGCAGTAGTGGCGCTCGCTGTATTGCAGTAGCTTGAGTAACGAAGATTTTTGTGAGGTACGTGATTTGTGAAAGGTATAGGTTAATGTTAGTCAGGGCCATTCTTTTGTAGGGATTTTTTAAAGTTAGATTGCGTTGCGATAAAAAAAAAAAATATTGTGCGTCAGTTTAAGCACAGTCATGTATAATTCTTCAAAGGGGACGTTTCATTATAACGAGTGTACAGACCTCTGATTAGTCAGTCTGCATTAGTCTGCATTAGTCTATAGTCAAGTTTCAGTCTGCGCCTAATAAGATTATCATATTCCTGTACATAGCCATGAAGAGAAATTTATAGACACTTTGTCAAGTATCAAGACCAAAGGAACTTCAGATTGTCAATTGGAAACAGCATCCAGAATCAAGTTACGTAATATCTATGTTTTTTATTATTTTAATAAATATGTGTGAAAATTAATCAAGTTCTGTTTAAAGTTGGTCACCGTCAATCTGCTTCTCTAAGCGTGCAAGTGGCATTTCTATCGTCTGACCTAACGGCAGAAGAGAAACACGCCACGATAAGACCACGAGACATATTGCTGACACTCGCCTACTTCGTTAGAGCGATAAGTCAAATAATCTGATGGTGTGTGTACCGTAGATCTTACAGTACGCACACCACAGTCCGTGTCCGGCTTCAAAGATAAATGATTTTCTCCTTGGATCTGTTGCTTTACAGATACGCAGGGAACTCGATCTGCTCGAGACAACTCGGCCGCACAGATATTTGATTGGTGTTACTTCTAGGTACTGTAACACATAGCAGTGATATATCTGGATACTGTAAAATGGGCTGCCTATCCCATAGAGTAGGGCTGGTTGCAATCCGGCTCCAGCAAGAAATTTGTGGGAGACAGAGCGAGGCGATGCAGAATTTTGCGACAGAAGCTGTTAAGAAAACTATTGTTACACGTCGTAAAAAGAAGAAAAAATGTTCACGACGCATAAATAAATGATAAATGTAAACATCAGAAGATTGGGTGAACAAACCTTAAACGTCGTAGGGACGTTTTCTATGAACTTAAAGTGTAATAAATAATGTGTTTTGTACGAAAGACTTTTCTCCTCTTTTGTATGTATTACTGACTCAGTTATGAGCGAAGAAGTTTGACAGAGCAAATAATACATTTACGGAATATTACACACAAAAATTACAGAAAAATAACAGAGGCTCCTTCATAAAAATGAAGGACTGTGAAACGCTGCTAAACATAATCATAGAGAGTCTACCTCAAATAGGATGAACAACGATTTACCTTAGTTACTTAACATCCGTCAAGTAGCCCTGTAATGGAAATAAAACTCATAGTAATCGGAAGCTCTTCTTAGTGGTGGCGCAGAACAGCTTTCAAAGAATTTTGCAAATAATCTAATGTTGCCTGCAAAGGAGTCTGAATGGAAAATGCGGTGCGTGTGAGACTAGTGCAGCGTAACTGGATATAGCTACACAATACATATGCCCTGAAATGTACTGATGTTGATGAGGTACTGGTGTTCCCCGCGGATACATTAAACGTCAGGTCCCATCTAAGAGATGTGTGTATAGGAAAAGTAATGAGACTGACATCACTACGAGAGGACTGACAACGCTGCGTTGTTCTACTTGTGTAGACCGGTGTTTTCATCCCTTCCAGATGCTCAGCCCGAGTTTCAGCTCCGTACAGCCATCGCATGATTTTTGACAGCACCGTCAGTGAATAGTGTTTTCGTTGGGTATTAAGAAAATGGAATATAGGAATTTGGAGTAATGTTATACCATCAAGTTTTGTGTTAAACTTGGGGGATCCTTGACGTTGACCTCTAAAAGTTGAAACAGGTCTATGGGGAACATTCCTTATCATGAGTACAAGTTTTTCGCTGGCACAAATTATTTTTGAAGGCTTGAAGATGAACCTCACTCAGGGAGACCTTCAACTTCAAAAACCGACGAAAACGTCGAACGTGTGCGTGCTCTTGTGAGATCAGACCGACGTTTAACATTAAGCCTGATGGGTGATCTGTTAAATATTTTCACCGTACATCAGATCTGCCTGAGATTTTACACAGGTGAAAGATCTGTACCAAAATGGTGCCGAAAAACCTGACAACTGCGCAAAAGGACAGTCGAAGAAACGTGGGAGTTGATCTTATGGAGAAGGTTGCCAATACCACAAATGGTTCATAGGTGATGAATCCTGGATTTTTTAGTACGATCCTCAGATAAAGCGGCAAAGTGAGGAGTGGCACACTGAGACATCTCCTCGAGCGAAAAAAGCTCGACTGAGAAAATCAAAGATCTAAACAATGCTCATTTGTTTTTTGACACTAGGGGCATTGCGCTTAAAGAAGTTGTTCCTCCAGGAAAAACTGTCAACGAAGTGTTTTACAAAGAACGTATGTGCAAGGCTGAGGAAAATGGTGAATCGAGTGAGCCCTGACATTACAGACGAGTGGATGCTTCGTAACAACGCCCCATGTCACAAGACCACTTGTTGTTGTTGTGGTCTTCAGTTCAGAGACTGGTTTGATGCAGCTCTCCATGCTACTCTATCCTGTGCAAGCTTTTTCATCTCCCAGTACCTACTGCAAGCTACATACTCTGAATCTGCTTAGTATATTCATCTCTTGGTCTCCCTCTACGATTTTTACCCTCCACGCTTCCCTCCAATACTAAATTGGTGGTCCCTTGATGCCTCAGAACATGTCATACCAACCGATCCCTTCTTCTAGTCAAGTTGTGCCACAAATTTCTCTTCTCTCCAATTCTATTCAAAACCTCCTCATTAGTTATGTGATCTACCCATGTAATCTTCAGCATTCTTCTGCAGCACCACATTTCGAAAGCTTCCATTCTCTTCTTGTCTAAACTATTTATCGTCCATGTTTCACTTCCATACATGGATACACTCCATATAAATATTTTCAGAAACAACTTCCTGACACTTAAATCTATGCTCGATGTTAACAAATTTCTCTTCTTCAGAAACGCTTACCTTGCCATTGCCAGTCTACATTTTATATCCTCTCTGCTTCGACCATCATCAGTTATTTTGCTCCCCAAATAGCAAAACTCGTTTACTACTTTAAGTGTCTGCTTTCCTAATCTATTTCTCTCAGCATCACCTGATTTAATTAACATCACTGAATTTTTTACCTCAAAAGGGATTCCTGTTGTTCCGCAGCCCTCTTTATTCAGCTGGTCTAGTTTCTTGTAAGTTTTTTCTTTCCCCGAAATTGAAAATGTCTTAAAAGGACGTCATTTTGAGACTCTGGAGAACGTTCAGAGAATGTGACCGACTTTTTAGAGACCCTACCAGTTAGAGCCTTTCAACGCTGCTGCTAAGACTGGGAAAGACGACTCCGTCGGTGTACAGCTGCCTAAGGGAACTACTTTGAAGGGGACAATACTGTTGTTGAAAAAAAAAAAAACTTTGGTAGATAAAAAGCCAGTCTCATTATTTTTCCCATACACCTTGTGAAAGGGATATTTATAGCTGCACACGCATACAGCGTCCCTGGACAGAGTTGGACTGGGTATGTTATGTGCTGTACTGTAGTGCACTGTACTTACTTGGAGTAGTGCTGCCAGCCAGTGAGCACCATCTCGCGGCTGAGGCCGTGCAGGTTCAGGTCGTTCAGGAAGAGGCCCATATTCATCAGATCGTCCAGGTTGTTGATCCTGCAACAGAGTTTAGTGTTCCAGACGGCGGTGGATGGCATCGCTCTGGTGGAAGATTTTGTGGTAGCCAGAACTGCCGTGCCATTGTTTCACAAAAATAATGGCGGTGCACATAACGAAGAAGAGTAGTAAAAGGAAGCACAATTAGAACCTGAATTTATAGTGGGCGGTAACTTTAACGGAGGACATTCTTAATACTTCTCGCTCCTTCTTCAGTAACACGGCCGTTTAGAACGAGGGTGATTAAGCTGCCCCTACCGCTGTCGTCTTATGTAACCTGCAATGTTATAACTGGCCATCAGAAACAACGCGAGAGATTTTAATATTCTCTCGCTCGCTACGCACCAACTGTTATCCCTATAGAAAAAAATGAGCAGAACCTTGTAGAAAATAGAGTTACAATTTTTCGCTGGAATACGTTTTCACTGGGGGCCACGATTTTCGAGTTATTCGAGGGAAAAGTACAAAAGGGACCATCAAACGCACCTACAACCCCACACTCATCCCCCACAACTCAGGATCTCTAGTAAGTTGATCATGACACTCCCTCCTACCACAGGTATGCAAATTCCGCTTTTAACGTGCCCATGCGTGCCTGTTGGCCGCGTAGGCAAACAGCAACACGATATCAGCAGGACTGGCAGGCTACTTTACTCCCTTCCAACCCAAGCTGTACCCTACCCAAGTAAGCTAAAGGTGTCTTCGCTCTATTACCTACATTTCTATTCATAACGATGTTAACATCTGTTACATTATTCACTGATGCTGCTGCCCTTAGGCTATACTCATTAGATCAGTAATTGCTGTCCTCTTTCCATTCACTTCACTAATTCCTTTCAAGTCTAACTTTAGCCTTCTCATCTCTCCTTTTAAATTCTCCAATATCCATGAAAAGTAGCAGGATTTAAAAGAAGAAGCAAGCAATAATTATGGCTATAACAGGATAACAAAGTGTATTTGAACAAGTGATTCCTACAGAACAGACCAAACTCAAATTCTGAACGACATATTCACATTGAAGTCAGGAAGATGAGAGTCATTTGGACAGTTACGTAAAAGTAGGAAGATTAGCATCCGCCAGTAAGAAATGAAAGTCATAACTAGCTACACGACGTAATATATCATTAAAGACGGAGGGGTGGGAGCAGAAGCAAAAGAATAAGAAGTTTAGCAGTTTCAGTCGATCCTCAGGAAATTGAATATTTGCTCACTTCCATATTTATTTGCGGCCATACGTTTCTCTAAGTTCATCACCTCTCTCTTTCGACAGAACTATTACATTATGAGAAATGTATTTAACAAAACTTTAATTAGATTGTTATTATTGTAAAATTATGTATTAATTACGATAACTACCATTTTGCTGGTAATTTTCAGGTTCGCACAGTCTATTGCAACTGAATATAACCGGTTTTACCATGACATACGCCTTTTTCCTTTATTTTTTTGAAAAGCGTCATCAGTGGCAGCTACGTAGATAATGCTCAGATATCGTGTCGTGCAGCATATCTAAACTTTGGCTCCAAACAACAGAGACGAAACAAGTATGTATGATAAAATTGATTTTATTCAGTTTCAAATACACAGACCCAACAAGAAAATTATCGACATAGTATTACAGACAACTGATGACGACAGGACAACAAAAATTAAAGATATTTACGAATTTTTGTGTTTTCAGCTGAATTGTCATTTTCTATTTACACGATGTTTCGGCAACGTCCTTAGTTGTCTTCGTCAGACGTCGAGTGCAATTTTCATTGATCAGTGTTTGGACTCCAACCATGTTACGAACGATACACTTAGCATGCCACCCTAGCGACTTTTCCCCGGCGGCGCGAGACAAAAAAACAGTCAATGAATTAAAAAACAACAAGAAGGCAACGTAAGGGCGTTACATGCGAGGAAAATCGTGTTAATAGGCACTCATCTTGTGATATTCGCTATTTTTGGCTTAATTAAAACAGCAAATTCAGCCAGAAGGCAAATACTTGTTTATAAAGAATGATTAATATATAATAAGGCGTCGCATGGCGACGGTGGAATTTTCTAGATAATGTAATTCGTCGTCTTTGGGCGGCAATATAAACAGAAAAGTACGGATGGATAGGCGATCCTTCACTATTTTGTTCGCTGGAGAACAAATGAAGCCTGGAGCGCTAAGAAGACTTTTACTGTTTTTCTGAAGTAAGACGGACGCAGATTTGTGGCAGTCTGATCTAATTTTTACTAAATAAATAAAAACGTGTTCCGTCTAAGTTTTGAGTGAAGTGTAGGAAGAAGAACTGTTGTAACTTACCGTGACGAAGCACGAGCGACTCAAGAGGACAATGGCTATATAAAAGAGCGCTCAATGGACATGATATGGACATAAAAATCTACCGTCATTGTAGTATTAAGCTTAAGGTACGATATATGTTTTAGTTATAATAAATATTTGTTCTGGGAATACTGAATCATTTAGCAGTGCTCATTCCTATTATCTCCTCAGTATTATTTTCATTTTAATTATGCATTTTGCTAATATTACAGACACCAAGATCAGCAGTCCAATGTGCGTGTTACATTGATAAAAAGAAAACTGTTTTATCGTCTTCTTGCATCAGCTTTAATATTGAATTTCCTTTTGTGTGATGTTACAGTTGTTTTTGCGCCCTTAAGAACTTTCTGGTCCCTTAGGAAATTTTTTTGTCATAACAATAACTTCACAACCGGGTATGATCGTATCTACGATCATGAAGTAATTAGAAAGACGATAACGCAACTTCTTAATCAATAGCACGCTAGTTGTGACTGCCTCAAGCCACGCGAAACCGCAAGTAAAAACTATTCACATCTCATAATGCAATATTTTATGACAATGGTCAATCCATGATTCTTACGCCAATTGTGATTGATAAAACAGTTAGTTAAATCTCAATTTCCAACTTTCCATTGAATAGCAACATCACTTCTATTTTGTAACATCACACTTGGCGCCCGAACAGGGACTTGACCAAAAATTAGTTCAAATTCTTGGAAAATTTTCTATGTGCTTGTGTTAATAAATGTTCTGTCGTTTCATGTACACATCGTCTCTCTGTGAGAATAACGGTCAATAATGCAGTTTAATTACCGAGAGAAAGGAAAAGAAAAGAGACGTGAATTTGCTGAGACAACATAGCGGTAACCAAGCAATCAAAAAGTATGTCAGAATTTTGCATACGCAGTGTAGTGCTTCAGTAGCAACGTTGCTTTTCCAAGTCGATCCACATCCTTTCTATCTCCTTCCCGCTATAGAAAATCTGCTTTATTTTATCTTTCAAAGTAAAATTCTTCGTAGTCTGATAATAGAAATTATTTCTCCCCATTGTTAGTATACCTGTATTGCATTTTCAACATGGTGGATAGTGTGCGCAATTTGCAGTGAAGAGCATCTTCATTCATTTGTCTGAAACGGTTAGGTTCCATCTTGTCTTCTTGCCAGATAGAATTTCATTTGTTGCTCACGCGAGAGTGGTGCTCTTAGCGGACTCACCACGTCACTGACAAACGACGAAAGCCTTGCGTAGCACGTGGTTTACTGACGAAAATGGCAGATAGTAAACAGAGACAGGTGACAACAGGAGACGGGAGTGAAGACGTTAATAGTATCCCATACCCTTTACGATCGCGAACGGTGGGTTCCAGTGTGGAAACTGAACTAACCATGTCAGTAACAGGGGAAAGTGACCCTGAAGTCCAAACTTGTCCCGCTGCAGCTACAAATGACCTCGGTGCGTTAATGGAAATGCTGAAACAACAGTTTGACGCAGTAAATGAGAATATAAAAACACAAAATGAGACTATAAAAACACAAAATGAGACTGTTAACGCCCGACTAGATGCTGTAAGCGAATCATTAAAAACAGAGCTAGGCACAATCAAAACAGATCTGCATAAAGAAATTACGGCTGAATTAAATACCCATTTGGGTGAGGTGCAAACTAAGATCAGTGATCAAATTCAGAAAATGCAGAAACAGGTGAAAAGTGAAATAGCTGAAGTATCTGGAACATTAAACACAAAAATTCAGGCAGCTACCAAAGAAATAAACTCAGTTAGAAATGCAGTATCTGACATTGAAGGTGTAGTAGAGGATCTGTCGAGGCAGATATACTCAATCAATATCGAAGAACAGGTTAAGAGCACCGTGAAAGCACACGCGGAGGCATTGTCGGAACACTACAGTGAATGGATAAAGGGTAAAGATATTTTTATCGAAAAGAAGGTCAGGGAGGAGCTTAGGGAGACTGTCAAGGATGTAACTTATGAAATCTTAGCTGCTCCTGGTAAGTTGGGAGACACAGTAGTTTCTGAATTGGGACAGATTCGGAGGACACTTACACGGGATCTTCCCGAGCAGCAAGTAGTGGACGAAGTCAGAATGCTGAGAAACTGGGTAGAAAATCCGCACACACATACGCAAACTATAGGGAACAACTCTTTAGACGGTGACGAATGTCAGTCAACTCCTTATCGTTCACCGCCTGATTACATGCAAAACAACAGTCCTGTTGAGTCCCGAGTAGGGAAAATAAATGATCCGCCCACAATCGTGAGTTTAATGCAAGAGGAAAGTGTGATTAAGCATCGCACTTTTCCTGTTTTTCATCCGCAGAAGCGAGAAATACACCCCATCGTGTTCCTAAAGAATTTTTCCGGCATATTTCCCAGGAGCTGGACAGACAGACAGCGTATTCAGTTCGTCACTGGCTTTATTTCTGGTGATGCAGCATTATGGGGAACGGAAATGGTAGACACGTGTAGGAATTATGAAGAGTTTGAGAAAATGTTCTTGGCAAAATTTTGGAGTAATGGGGTACAGCAAAGATTAAGGAAGGAGGTGTATGGTGCGGAAATTTTCAATGAGAAGCATGGAAGTCTCCGGCGATACTTCGAGAAGTATCTAGCAAAAATTAAATTCTGGGATTCTCCGATTTCTTCCAAGGACGTAATTATGATTCTCAAAAGCAAACTCCCTGTGTCTATTAGAGAGAAATTAGTAAATGTGTCCGAAGAAGACACGGATGTATTCATTTCTGTGCTGGATTTCTTAGATTTAATTAGCGAGGATGTGCGCTCCAAGGTTGGCAGCGGCAAATTCTTCCCTGGCAGCCAGCAGAATGCATCGCACGCGGACAACAATGCGCCGAAGGAGAGAGCGAGCTACTGCGACCGCTGTTGCCAACCTGCCAGCCGTTATGAAAACGCAAATGGCAATAACTTTAAATGGAAGCAGAAAACCAATTACAGTAATCAGCAGAGATACCACCCAATTTACAACCACCAGGAAAAACATCAGTACGGAAACCCACCCTTTAATTCTGCGCCTAAGCAGTATGGAAATTCTCCACAAACTAGTGGTAATTTTTCAAATGGGCCAGTGTACAATCAAAGTTATAGGTCGAAATATAGCAAGTGGCATGGGCAAGGCGGAGGCCACCCAGCACAACATAAGAACAACTATTCACAGGATAGAGGACCGCGGAACAATTTTCAAATGGCACCAAATGCGAACTTTCCTTCACAAGGAAATGGTTTTGCCGGCAACGAAAAGATCGGGCGACATCAGCCTTCTCAAGTATTCTATTCACAAGTGAATGCACCCAGTGGATTTGACCCCTTTACACCGGCATTTGTACCACATAACCAGCACCAATATGAAACGGAACAAACACTTAAGGCCATGAATGACAAACAGGTTAAACATCCTGCGGAAAATTAGAGGCAGCGCCTTTCAGCCTCCAAGAGGTCGCTGCGGATTTTGAGTGGGGGCACTAACGAATACTCTGATTCTGAGTATGTTAACGCGATACGGTACGACCATGAGACCGACTTACGAGATGACCTTGCACCTGACAAAGAAGCTCAAGACATTAACGACATTTATGATGAACAGGTCCAGGCTTCGATTAAGATTTCTATTGCCAACATTCCTTTCACAGCCGTTGTTGATACAGGAGCAAACATCAATGTCATGTCACCATGTTTCTTCAGACAGGTGTCTTCTGTTTCACAAGTTTTATCATTGCCGATTCAGGGCTGCTCCATATCGGGAGCGATTGGTCCATTGAAACAGAGAGTTAGTTTACAGACACAGCCTCAACTGCAGATAGAATCTGTTTCGGTTTCCTGCCTCTTGCTTACTGGAAATTTCCTTGTGTGAACTGTTAATGATAAGTATTGTGTTGAACAGCGCACTGATTACATGGTAACGGCTACTACATGTCATTTTTAAGTATTAAATGCTATGTATGGAAAAATTGTTTATAGTGATGGACATGAACTGATATTTCTTCAACAAGCTGAAGCAGGAAATTGAGGTTGCACCAAGAATTTCAATTTAATTTTAAGTTAGTATTAAGAAAAAGAAAAGTGCTTGCGAGGCGATTGCCCGGAGCTATATAAATATGTAAAGGTGAGAAATGGAGAAGGATGCGTAAATAAGTACTTCTCTCAAGGTACAAGAAGATTTATAGATTTATTTTTAGTAATGTAAGTACTTGAAGTTCTGTTGTAAAAGCCCAAATTACCTGCTTAAAAAAAAGGGGTACATGTTCAAACAGTCCAGACAGTGGACAGGAGTAGAAGAAACAGCTTAAAGTTCAGTTAAAGCGTGCTGTTAAATGGAAAAACAAGTGGTAACCCACATGTGTTCATGCAAGGAGACAATAAGCTGTAGTAAACTAAGTTAGGTGAAATACAGTACAAATAGAGGCAAACCATGAAGCATCAATAATGTAGCGTAAGTACTCCACGAGGCCACTAATTGCTATGAAAGTAAACTATTTCCCTGTGATCTGAGCCCAATGTAAAGAGTATATGAGGAATGTTAGCTGACGAATTGATTTCAGTAGAATCGAGGTACTAAATAACCACACAGCAAGCCCCCTGTATCATAAATAAGTCCAAGTAAAGATCTTCAGAAGATCTGTAGTGTAATCTAGCGACCATTCAATACCCTAATTGAAGGCTAATCTAAAGAACAAGCAATGCAGTGATATTTAAACTTAATATTGACTATAACCTGAGTAAGACGTAGAAGTAGCAAAGCATGCTGTAAGGAAGGAGGTTGAAGTTTATATATGTGCCTATGTTTATTAAGATAATTTTATTTACATGCAGATTTTATTGCAAAAATGTCTCCTAAGACACTCCTCTTATGAAATCCATTTTCCTTGTGCCCGTTCCTTTTGATCCTGGTTCATTAACCCAGACCAAGGGTCGACTTGTAAAAGGCACGTGTGCTTCGAAGCAAAGCAGTGCTTATGAGAAATGAAACACGTAGCGTGATGAACTTCGCTAGCTTTGGTAATGTTTGTTATGGACCGGTTGCGTAAACCCAGTGAACTGTCGGTAATTCCATTCATGCAAAAAAAAATAGTAGACACGCGTTACCCTATTTTTTTTTTAACAGAGAACGATTGCTGAGTACATGAAGCGAAGAGGGAGAACTATTGTTATCCAGTCTGCCCTCAAATATAAAAAAAATTTGGCAAGCACAAAGGAAAGCACAAAAAGAAAAAAAAAGATTCAGCGTTAAATGTGTACTCGTTAAGTAGTAGATATGCTGCGTGGCAGTAGAAAATGATCTTGGGTGCACTAAAGAATAAGTGCAACGAGTGTTGCGAAACCTGTAGTTTTCATAATGAGGAGATGAGCACTTAAAAGAAAGTTTGAAAGAATATTTTTAGGTTCACTAGTGAAAGCAAATCTTGAGATATAAAGAGTCCATTCATAAAGCAGTTGTTCACTGGACTTAACAAAAGGAGTGACCATTAATTGTAAATATTAGCTCGTAAGTGATATTTTGTAAATAGTAGAATATAAGTCTTTCTATACCAGTGGAGGAAACGTGCAAAATTGATTGTTTTGTAAATGAACTCCATCGGCGAAGGAACTAAGCACGAATGCTGTGTGAAGATGCACACTAAAGTGCGACGTGCATAATAAAAATAACTGTTCACTGTATACTAGTGGTAGTGTTGTACTGCAAGTGTAAAAAAAGAAGTCAAGGCTGCGACAACAGGTGCAACGCAAAGTTCAGTGTTGTTCTAAGTGCAGCGACAGCTAAAACATTCGTCGTCACTTACCTGTGAGCCTCATGGGAGGCAGTTGACAGAGAAGTATGGAGGCAGCTTCAGTGTCTGGCTCCTCCGATGGAAAACGCGCGCGAGGTGTTTGTATCGATGCACTCGTGTGATACGAAGTTCATAAAAAAAAAGGAGCACTCAACGACCAGCAGCTCTGTTACAGCCTGAGCGCGAACGGATACTGAGTATGGGAGCTCACGCAACACTGTGCAGCCGCTGTGAGTGGCTGACGTGTGGGTGACGAAACAATCCAAACTTTAAACTGCTAACCGCCATGACTTCCATCGCACATACTGGAGGAAAGACATTTGTACACTTGTGTGACTACATCTTCTTATGTAAATTAAGCGATTTTCTTGAGTTGAAGTTAAGATGAGTGAGAAGTAGATTGTTAGATTACTCAGGCCTTAAAGCCATTAATACCGGCACTCCTGAACACTGCTAAAATGAATTATAATCCTGTCTCTTGATGGACAAAGAAAATGAATGTGCACTATAGGAAGACCCTAAACTCCAGACCAGTCCCGATCCTTAACAAATGTATCCAGTAGCTTGTAAGTCATACTAATAATTTTCCACTTCTTCTGTTTCATATTGTAAATAAAAACCCGGGAAGCCACTTGAATTCCTGGCACCACAGCGGAAAGGACAGATGTACTGCATGATGAACGCCGTAGACAGCTAACACAGAAAGTGAAAGCATTACGAAGTGTAGTGCTACGTTATTAAACTGTAATTGAACCACAATGAGTCAACAGATGCTCGAACATTGTCCACTCTAGTTTAGTGAAAATAAGCACTCACTGTACTCATGTATTAGTTGTTAAGCTTAAGAGAAAGTAATTCCTGAATTCTATCCCCTGAAGTGCGAAATGAACGTTCACTTATTGTTATAAGCAAATATGGACCAAACTTAAATATGCACATAAATGTTAATCTTGGTATTATGGAATGAAGTGACTGATGAACAAAGAATGAAAAACTTTATTTTGAAAAATGATAAATATCTGATATATGTTTATAAATGTGATTTCAATTTATGTACTTTGTACGCCAGTAACGTTATGTAAATGTCACACCAAAAATCACGAATATCTCATGAGGACATGAGGATCGAGGTAATCCTTCGGCATTCCCTCTCTCCTCATGGGAGGCAATGTGATATTCGCTATTTTTGGCTTAATTAAAACAGCAAATTCAGCCAGAAGGCAAATACTTGTTTATAAAGAATGATTAATATATAATAAGGCGTCGCATGGCGACGGTGGAATTTTCTAGATAATGTAATTCGTCGTCTTTGGGCGGCAATATAAACAGAAAAGTACGGATGGATATGCGATCCATCACTATTTTGTTCGCTGGAGAACAAATGAAGCCTGGAGCGCTAAGAAGACTTTTACTGTTTTTCTGAAGTAAGACGGACGCAGATTTGTGGCAGTCTGATCTAATTTTTACTAAATAAATAAAAACGTGTTCCGTCTAAGTTTTGAGTGAAGTGTAGGAAGAAGAACTGTTGTAACTTACCGTGACGAAGCACGAGCGACTCAAGAGGACAATGGCTATATAAAAGAGCGCTCAATGGACATGATATGGACATAAAAATCTACCGTCATTGTAGTATTAAGCTTAAGGTACGATATATGTTTTAGTTATAATAAATATTTGTTCTGGGAATACTGAATCATTTAGCAGTGCTCATTCCTATTATCTCCTCAGTATTATTTTCATTTTAATTATGCATTTTGCTAATATTACAGACGCCAAGATCAGCAGTCCAATGTGCGTGTTACATTGATAAAAAGAAAACTGTTTTATCGTCTTCTTGCATCAGCTTTAATATTGAATTTCCTTTTGTGTGATGTTACAGTTGTTTTTGCGCCCTTAAGAACTTTCTGGTCCCTTAGGAAATTTTTTTGTCATAACAATAACTTCACAACCGGGTATGATCGTATCTACGATCATGAAGTAATTAGAAAGACGATAACGCAACTTCTTAATCAATAGCACGCTAGTTGTGACTGCCTCAAGCCACGCGAAACCGCAAGTAAAAACTATTCACATCTCATAATGCAATATTTTATGACAATGGTCAATCCATGATTCTTACGCCAATTGTGATTGATAAAACAGTTAGTTAAATCTCAATTTCCAACTTTCCATTGAATAGCAACATCACTTCTATTTTGTAACATCACAATCTGTGGCAGAGAGAAAAAGAGAGAGTGAGTAGGCTTTTATCTGTGTGTGTGTGTGTGTGTGTGTGTGTGTGTGTGTGTGTGTGTGTGTGTGTGTGAGAGAGAGAGAGAGAGAGAGAGAGAGAGAGAGAGGGAGAGAGCAGAAAGAGAGAGAGAGAGAGAGAACTGACATGTTTTTTATTTGATTTCAGAGAAATTCAGCTAAACTTTAATTAAGCTAAACTCCCTGCCCAGGTTATTTCTATTATCTCGATTTCCTGCTTTTGTTACACTGTCCCAGAAATTCGTCGCCTACACCGCGATGCTGGTATCACTGAATTTCATTTCATGCTCAAAGGCGAGACAGCATTCGCTGACAACTGATTTACTTGGCTGCACCAGGAGGATACAACGCTTGTGATCATTACATACCCGTTGAATAATTATCATAACCTATCGAACATCCGACGTGCCACGTTCCAACGATGTGTTGTTCAGAACCCTTTTTCGGAGTTCTGCATTATATTTCACGCAGTACAGTAGTTTTAATTCGGCGGAGGCACCGATACACACTAGAAACTTTTTCGAAGCACTATTCCGATCTTCCTGGAAATGACACCATCGTATGGAAGGTATGCGTCTCTGGCTTCTTCATTATTGCTTCCGGTTCCCTCTGCAGGGGGTGTCGATTTGATTTGCAGGGCGCTACCGATCCGTCGTTCTGCGTATCCATTCTTTTTGGAAAACCTCCCCCAGATGTGTCAGTTGTTCGACGAGGCTTGCTTTCTGTGACGGAGTAAGTGCTCTGTGTAGCAGTGTTCTAAGCACGGAACTTCTCTGTGATGTAGTGATGATAGCTTGTGGAATGCGGTTAGAGAATATGGGCGGAATACCTGCAGATACCGCTTCCCAGTGATCCATCCGCACTTTTCTTAACCACAAACTCGTTCTGTTTCCATCGTGAATTTTATACTAACATGCATCGAGTTGAGATGCTGTAGGAATTCGTGAAGTTCGACCATCCCACGTGGCCAAACTATAAATGTGTGACCAACATACCGAAAGAAACATGTTGCCCTCTGTTTGGCAGATTCTAGTGCTTTGGCCTCGAAATACTACGTGTGTAAGTTGCCAACTACTGAAAATAACAATCTGCCCAAGGCCACACCTTTTATTTGTTCATAATGTTTCCTGTCGAAGACAAAATAAATGGCCTAGAGGACGTGCCTAAAGGGCTCCGTAAACCCGTCTCGAACTTAATTCCAACAATTCTTTAAGCGGTAACGTGGTGAAGAGAGAAACCACATCAAAACTAATCGTGATATTCGTGTCCTGAAATCGCATTTCTTCGAGATAACGCACGAAATTGGTGGTTGCGAATGTGATATTCACATTGCTTGACATAGTAGTTGCTTCAGATATTTCGCCAGCACGTACGTGAGACCTGAGATGTTACTAACGACACTGGTCAACAAAATATATCTTTTTTATAGTTACTACAACAATACACAATTTTTCTTAAGGTAATTCGCTCCTAAATCCATAACTTAACTCCGTCCGAACAGGCCTTGGAAGGCCCAACGGTACTGACCGGCCGCCGTGGCATCCTCACACCACAGGCTTCACTGGATGCGGATATGGAAGGGCATGTGGACAGCGCACCGCTCTCCCGACCGTATGGCGGTTTCCGAGACCGGAGCCGCTACTACTCAATCAAGTAGCTCCTCAGTTTGCCTCACAAGGGCTGAGTGCACCCCGCTTGCCAATAGCGCACGCGAGACCGGATGGTCACCCATCCAAGTGATAGCCCAGCCCGACAGCGCGTAACTTCGGTGATCTGACGGGAACCGGTGTTACCACTGCGGCAAGGCCGTTGGCCGTAAATCCATGCCGGCCGGAGTGGCCGTGCGGTTCTAGGCGCTACAGTCTGGAACCGCGAGACCGCTACGGTCGCAGGTTCGAATCCTGCCCCGGGCATGGATCTGTGTGACGTCCTTAGGTTAGTTAGGTTAAAGTAGTTCTAAGTTCTAGGGGACTGATGACCTCCGAAGTTGAGTCCCATAGTGCTCAGAGCCATTTGAACCATTTGAACCTAAATCCATGCCTAATTTAAGAATTTCTAAACCGGCCTCCGTTTTCGTATTATAAAGGGATGTTTTAATGTTTACGATAGGCTATGTATTTTACAGAATGTTTAAAAATCTTGCGAAAAACGTCTGGAGGCAGAAGAAGTTATGGGGAAGAACGTTTGTTAGAGAAGTGTTCGCTCATGCTTCCTAGCAGCGCGAGGCGTCGTTTTATAGGATCATCCAGGCCAGGGACGATGAGATTCGCCGAACTAGCGGGGTCCGCTAACCAGGTCTGCTGCATCTGCGTGCTACCTGCTCCAGTAAATTGAAAGAGTGATATTCGACAAGAAAACATTGAGAATGTGTGTGTCTTAGCGGAGAAAGATATTTTAGAAGCTCGGCCTACCGTCTTTAACGTGGAGGCAGGTCGATGCTTGTAGGCAACACAAACTGCTTACGAAAGCAGCAGAGAACCTACGCCCTGACGCTTCTCAGGGCATATTCAATTATCAAAGATGTCCGAAGTCGCCGGGAAGCGTTGGCGAACACTTCGCCTATAGAAAAAGTTGTTCCTTACGACGTGATCAATCATTCCTAGACGCGTGACGCAATTTTGGGAAGACGCAATAATAATCTGACAAAAGGACATTCTCTGTCAACAAGACTTAAAAAATTGTTAGTACACAAAGGAGATCACAGACATTACTAACAGAGTGAAATGTAGTTAAGAATCATACCTACAAATACGAAGAGCGTTCAATAAGCGATGTAAAATATTCTTTTCTGATAGCACGTTGGTATTATTCAGGATTCAAGTACACCACATTATGTTGTGACTGACAATTCGAAATTTTTCACAAACACAATTTTTATTGATATATGTTTACAAGTTTGATGACTGAACAACAAACGATATGTAACAATAACGATGCCAGTAAAACTCTCCTAATTGAGGCAAATAAAAGTTCACTTCTAATTTTCCACAAGGGTTCGTGGTAACACACACACACTAGTAACAGTCCAATTCTGAGATGAAGACGTAATCTTCAACGGTCGAAGTACACGAGATCGGCATCTGGAGTGAACTGAACTTCGGGGTTGGTTCTAGCCCCTAAACAGCTGTCTCCAGCCAATCAGGTTTTGGCGTAGTGATACTTCCTGCAAGCCGTGGCTCGAGCTCTCCCTGCAGGAAGTAGTGCTCGGAATGTCTATTTCCATTATCTTGTATGTAAATAGCTGGTGTTTACCATGGCGCTTTTGGTACCCCTTGGATGTAGATAACTTTGTCCTCCGTGATGTAATATGGGTTGCCGGCCCTCAGGGGCTACCTTGGCTCCGGTATAACACTTTGCCCATACTTTTGGCCACAAAACTTTGTCTTTCAACATATGCCACCTTCCTGGGAGGGCCAGTATGCCCGCATGGTACCACTCTACTTGTCGACGTCGGAGTCAACAACTTGCTGCATCAATAAATTCATAATCTACGCAATGCTTCCAGCGGAGTGTATCCTTCGTTGGACCAAACAGGTGGAAGGTGCACGATTCCAGCTGTAGGGTGGACTAGGAAGAATAGTCCAATGAAAACTTGTCAGCTCCTCTCGGGTGGGCAGACTTGTGTGAGGCCTTGCGTTGTCAAGGAGAATGAGAAGTTCGTTTTTTATTTTTGTGGTGACGGACGCATTGAAGTCGTTCTTCAATTTCCTGAGGGTAGCGCAATGCACTTCAGAGTTGATCGTTGCACCTCGAGGGAGGACATCAAACGATAACCCCTTCAGAGGCCCAGAAGTCCGCCTGATGGTGCGGCTTTGAACTTTTTCTGCGGAGGAGAAGTGTTGTGACGTCACTCCATGGACTGTTCGTTTTGTTTCCGGTTCGCAGTGATGAACCTATCTTTCATCGCCTGTAATGAAGCTCGATAGAAAACTGTTAGCATCATCCTCGAAAAGCGCAAGTAATTTCGCACAGATGGCCATTCGCTGCTCATTATGCTCCTCTGTCAAGTGGCGAGGAATCCAGTGGGTACACACTTTAGGTACTCCAGCTGGTGGACGAGTGTGACAGCACTACCAACAGAGACGTCCAGTTGTGCTGCGAGGTCACCTTGAATGAGAGTGTCCGCATGTTTCAACACTGAGGGATCACAGCTGCGTGCGGTCGGCCGGAACGCGGGAGATCAGACAGGTTTGCGTGATCTTCTTGCGGTGATGGCTGACTGTTCGCCGAACGACTCACCGTGCTTTTGTTCACTGCCAGGTCTACGTAGACATCCTGCAAGCGCCTATTAATATCTGCGTGCTCTTGTTTTCTGTCAAAAGAAACTCAATGACAGCTCTCTCCTCGAAACGCATCCCCCTTACAGTCGCCATTTTGAATGCTACGTATAGCGCCGCCGGCAACGGTCTTGCCGCAGTGGTTGCACCGGTTCCTGTGAGATCACCGAAGTTAAGCGCTGTCGGACGTGGTCGGCGCTTGGATCGGTGACCATCCAGGCTGCCATGCGCTGTTGCATTTTTCGGGGTGCACCCAGCCTCGTGATGCCAATTGAGGAGCTACTCGACCGAATAGTAGCGGCTTCGGTCAAGACTACCATCTTACGACCGGGAGAGCGGTGAGCTGACCCCACGCCCCTCCTATCCACATCCTCCACTGACACGGCGGTCGGATGGTCCCGGAAGGCCACTCGTGGCCTGAAGACGGAGTGCTTTACGTACAGTGCCGCCACGTATCGGAACTTCATGAAACTGTAGGGGCCGAAGCGGAAATCTCACGATGTTCCACAAAAAATCTGACATTTTTTTTTCAACTGAAATTGACCGAGAAAAAATTTGTTGCATTCCTTATTGAAGGTCACTCGTATTTCTTTGCCGATTTGCAGTGATATTTTGCTGTAGGAACTTTTCTGAAACCTATGAACAATTGTCAAGAGTCTGTATAACGAACTTAATATCATTACCAAAATCCATGTTACCATTCTTCGAGAAATATTAAAAAAAAAGCATGGCATTCATGAGAAACACTCACTTTCGTATTGCGAAGAAGAGATTCCATCCTTTCAATGGTAAAACTAAAGGCTCAGCCTGTTGCTTCGATGAATTTAATACACAAACAAAATAGTCGAGCTTCCTTGAGTCAATAGATGTTTTCATGCTGAGTCTGGATGCATATCTCCATCATCTTCTGTCTGATCGTCTTCACACACAGTCATATTCTCAGAAGGCACTCGCATGAGCAGTGTTTCAGTATTACGCCTTATTTTTTTTTTTTGTTTTGATTCAGCGCCCTCCTGATGGTTCGATGCCGCCTTTGTGTAGAAGCCACAATGACTTGCACAGCAAGCACAATGATGCTTCCCACACAAAGCCTGAAGTCAATAAGACAATACAACAATTACAAACAACGGGTCAGCAAGCTTTGATGAAGCTCCTGTCTCCGTTCTACGTAATGGTGGGCGTAGATAACTCACGAGCCCCATTTCCAGAGTATTTAAAGCACTCACGAGTCTTGCCCTTACTAAAGAAAGGTAAGGCGGAAAGCACTGACAACTAGAAGCCAGTTTTATTGTTGTCTTTATTCTCAATAATAATTGAAGCAATCATGAAAGACTTATATTAGTAAATACAACCTTTTTATCGAAGCACACTTTGGTTTCCGATGAGAAAGAAGAATATCGGCCATTACGGAGTTCCCAGAAGTGGAACTTGAAGCTCCTGACGTGGGTGACTATTATACAGGCATATTCTTAGACTTTTCCACTGCTTTTGACACTTTTGACCTTAAAATACAAGCTAGAAGTGCTAAGCATAAGAGGAACAGCGGACGAATGGTTTCTGTCTTACTTGAAAAACGAGGTTCAAAAGTTAGAGATATTCGCACATCTATTGGTGGTAAAGTGTTAGTAATACTGGGTGGTTATAAGTTCGGGTACTCATGAAGGTCGAATGTGGGCTGTAATTATCGTATGGCAGTGAAATTTCGTAAATATGCTAATGTCTTAATTCGGAACCGGTTGACGCTGAAAAGAAGTGAGAATTTTCTGGCGCCGTGTATGGTTTATATGAGCGGTATGACATCCTTGCTGTCGATTGACAAGCAATAACGTGAGTGAACAGAATGGCAGTCGAGAAGAGAGACCGATCGCAGTTACTGAAACTGTTTAGTGTGAACGGCAGCAATTACAGTACTGTATTGAGAGAGCATCGGCGGCTGCAAGGTTTGGGGAGAGGCCCGATGTCATTAAATGGTTTAAAGAAGATGATACTGAAGTTCGAAAACACGAGGGAGCTTGCTGTGGCACCCGAAAGAGGAAAGCGTCTATCCAGGTGGACGTTATTGACGAGCCTGCTGTTGCTGCAACCAACCATCCAGAACGTGCCTGACTCAGTTTTCAAGTTGATTGTGGAGTACAGTTGAATAAAAGTGGCCACGGTCAGCTTTCTGGGCAGACTGGAACGCTGCAAGGGGCACAGCAGCATTTTCACAGTCCGGGAGTCCTTACAGTGTTTGGCGATCAACGAAACCATGTTTTGTATTCTACGTTACCTGAAACGTGCCGTGTGTATCAAGGAACATTATACAATAAGGACCAACGGAATGAGACAGTGCAGCTGTTAAGGCACCGATCTCATATTCGGGAGGATGGAGTGCGCTGTCTGGCCATCCTGATTTGGGTTTTACGTGAATTTCTTAAACCATGGTCACAGCCGTCCTGTCCTCATAAAGCATGTTATGTATTATGCATCTCGTATGTTTTGAGCTAATGATTTGCACTGTACGACCTTGACAATACCTATACCAGTGCGGGCTGATCTTCACATGAAAAAAGGTAGATAAATAAAAAAATAAATACAATGTAGTTCCCCTTGTGTATTACGAAAACATGAAGTTTAAGTGAGACTTTGTATCAAAAAAATTTCATCGATACTCTTCTTTACATCTTCCTTACACCGTGCTCCATCAGTTCATTTGTCTTTCGGCCATGGTTGTGTGTGTGTGTTTTGAATTGCATAATTTGATTAGATTTCTCTGTCATTTACAGTTGATTATAGGAAATTGTGAACGTTTTAGACATCCTTGACACGATAGTTCCGACTGAAAGGTATTCCAGCATTAGTTTTGTAATTAATCTCTAATTCGTTTGCATCAAATGCAAATAAAAAGCATTGTGAAGCTATTTATAACATAGATTACGGTATCTAGTGTTGAACATGATGGGTTATCTTCATCCCCTGCCCCTCTTCTTTTAAATGGTGCTTACCAACGTGAACATTACTGGAAACTTGTAAAACGACCAGATGACGCACACCTGTCAGAAGTTAACAATAATGACGTGATAATGACAGCTGATGAACCATCGATTTATTTTCAATATGTACGAATACATTCTTCAGCAACATTGCTGCGTTTTTCCTAGAGGCACGCTAATTGGTTGTTCGTGCCAATATCAAAAGGATGAAATAATGTGTTATAAATGGACATTAAACGCAAAGACATAAAATTGAGGTAAATCTTAAACTGATATCATCTCTGAAAAACAAAACAAAGTACAATACCTATATGACGAAAAATTCAAAATTAAGTTTATGTTTCCATAGACACAACATTCGGGATTTTAGTACTTGTGAACAACGCATAACTCATAAACAAAAAAACAATTACATGTCAGCAAACTACAAGCATTACTAATAAGCTATAATAAAATGAAATGAAGCTGCCAATCCTCTGAATGACGAAACTACTGCGTATGTAAAACGAAGAGGTCCTCCGCCGTTCCCAATCCTATCAGGGTAACAAAACAAAAACAAGTGCATGACAAAACACAGTCCACCAAAGCTTATTCCTTCAAAATTCAGATAATGGTTAACAACTGTCAGGTGCTAATTTGAAATAGTGTATTGTAATATATTTTTTTTTATTTGTTTGAAAAGGTGTTCATTTGTTCTGTGTGGTTATTGATCGATATTTGTCATTGACTGTACGAAGTCGTCCTCATTGGAACTAGTGCCAACCTATGCAATCTAAGTGGGTCACACTCGTTCACTGGCTGTTGTATAACAGCTTTCATTCAAATAATTCCATAATAACTGCTACAAATAAGTACCACATTTGAACTTGAACGTCTCTACAATGCATTGTCACAGAAGTCACACGCGTCAGCTGGACGATATGGTGCGAGAGTGCTGTAGGTGGTGGACCAAGTTTTTTCTCAAATTTTTTATAATAAAAAATATCTTGCGAGCGAGCAGTGGTGCATGAATATGGTTTATTTAGAATTTTATGTGTTGTGAAGTGTAAAAAGTATAGTGAGTAGGGTGAAAAATGAGTGATATATGTAAGTTTTTTCGACTTCGCGAACGAATGAAAACAGAAGATGAAAGTGAGAGAATCGAAAAATATACTGCCTGCAATGAAAAGCCACAAGGAAAGGATGAGTCAAACTCAAATATCATTTTTACAAATCCCAGAAATTGTACTGATGGAGAAAATATAGACTTAGCCAGTACCACAGCTGGCTTCAAGTACTTTGATCAAAAGGACAGTAGTCCCGTGATCAGTATTTCCGATGTCGGAAATTGCTTTGAAAAACAAAGGAGATTGACGATTCCCAAAATATAAGATTTTACTGAATTTGTGGCAACCTGACAAAAATTATAGTTTCAAGAATGACGTAGATGGCATAAGGAGAATATTTTGGTTGGACTGGCTATTATTATATCCATGGTTGGTTTGTTCTAAGGCAGGCGTCATTGGTAGTCATTATAGCGCATTTATAATCCATTCATTCACGAAATGTTCAAATGTGTGTGGAATATTATGGGACTTAACTGCTAAGGTCATCAGTCCCTAAGCTTACAGACTAATTAACCTAAATTATCCTAAGGACAAACACACCCATGCCCGAGGGAAGACTCGAACCTCCGCAGGACCAGCCGCACAGTAAACGACTGCAGCGCCTGAGACCGCTCGGCTAATCCCGCGCGGCATTCATCCACGAGTTTCAAAAA
Source organism: Schistocerca serialis cubense (assembly GCF_023864345.2). NCBI lineage: Eukaryota > Metazoa > Arthropoda > Insecta > Orthoptera > Acrididae > Schistocerca > Schistocerca serialis. Next base: position 624,989,733 of record NC_064642.1, on the reverse strand, counting down.
GTTTCACGAATTTATAAAAATGCATTTGCATACTGAATGGCACAAAGATGCTGTTAAAAAGTGAAATAATTTTGTTAATATTATGCCAAAACTAAGTGTGTCAGAGATCTCATCAATGAGACTTTTGCAAAATTAGTACAAAATAACTGCGCTACCAAATCAATAATTATCGTTTATACATTACATGACTTGCCTTTTAAGTGTAAAAAGAATTTCAAATGCTGTTTTTGATGATTTTTTGCAGTTTAGAGTTTATTGCGGAAACAACTTGAAAGAGACCCTAAAATGGCACCTATATTTTTCATAGAACGCCAAATGATTTAGATTCTGAAACAAACTGTGGAATTTTACGTTATGCATTATCCCGCAGGTTGTGTATGAGTAGGAACATGATATACTTTCCACGTAAATAGATATGAAAATCGGCGTTAAAGTTTGTAGCTTTGGTGCAAAACTGTAAAATGTGGCAAATGTTATCTATATGAATTTTTTAATGCCGTGAAAACAGTCAATTGATAAAATAGGACTCATGATGGGAAAATAACACAAATAGTGGGAAAAAGTAAAATCTAGGAACGTAAAAACGTGTTTTTCAGTAGTTATCTTGTTAGCTTGTTTATAACATTGACCAAGTACTAAAAGTGCATTGTAGAAACCAAAAGGAGAAAATGTTGACAACATGACAATGTCTCAAAATTTCTAAATCACATGCACATGGAAAATGTTTTGTTCCTACTGACATGAAAACTAGTGTGCGTCCCCAATTGCTGAAGTATTTTTGCCGACTTTTGGACTTGGAAAGAACATTATGACACTTGACAAGTATCATAGAGCAGTTTACTTGTGGAAACTACTTATCTATTTTACATAGTACAAGATATACTCTCCACATAATTTTTTGGATTACTTTTGAAAATAGTGAAAAAATTCAGGTCGTACAGATATTTTTGAGCACAGCTAAGATAGCGGCTTTGGGGATACATTGGACTGACTGTTTTATTTTAATTCCTGCTAAATATTACTCTGTGGTTGTTTTGTTGTAATGGCCACCACCGTTCCAAAAGATGAAGTGTGGCTTTTTGGGATTTGACTGACGTCATAAATAAGTCATTGCTTGTGCCGTAATCATCATAGAAAAGGGGGTGTGGCTTGTGGCCTCACGGATGGGGCACTGACTTAGATCTTGTGACATAAAAAATAAAAATGAATTAAGCCAGAGGCCCCATATATATACTCCTGGAAATTGAAATAAGAACACCGTGAATTCATTGTCCCAGGAAGGGGAAACTTTATTGACACATTCCTGGGGTCAGATACATCACATGATCACACTGACAGAACCACAGGCACATAGACACAGGCAACAGAGCATGCACAATGTCGGCACTAGTACAGTGTATATCCACCTTTCGCAGCAATGCAGGCTGCTATTCTCCCATGGAGACGATCGTAGAGATGCTGGATGTAGTCCTGTGGAACGGCTTGCCATGCCATTTCCACCTGGCGCCTCAGTTGGACCAGCGTTCGTGCTGGACGTGCAGACCGCGTGAGACGACGCTTCATCCAGTCCCAAACATGCTCAATGGGGGACAGATCCGGAGATTTTGCTGGCCAGGGTAGTTGACTTACACCTTCTAGAGCACGTTGGGTGGCACGGGATACATGCGGACGTGCATTGTCCTGTTGGAACAGCAAGTTCCCTTGCCGGTCTAGGAATGGTAGAACGATGGGTTCGATGACGGTTTGGATGTACCGTGCACTATTCAGTGTCCCCTCGACGATCACCAGTGGTGTACGGCCAGTGTAGGAGATCGCTCCCCACACCATGATGATGGGTGTTGGCCCTGTGTGCCTCGGTCGTATGCAGTCCTGATTGTGGCGCTCACCTGCACGGCGCCAAACACGCGTACGACCATCATTGGCTCCAAGGCAGAAGCGACTCTCATCGCTGAAGACGACACGTCTCCATTCGTCCCTCCATTCACGCCTGTCGCGACACCACTGGAGGCGGGCTGCACGATGTTGGGGCGTGAGCGGAAGACGGCCTAACGGTGTGCGGGACCGTAGCCCAGCTTCATGGAGACGGTTGCGAATGGTCCTCGCCGATACCCCAGGAGCAACAGTGTCCCTAATTTGCTGGGAAGTGGCGGTGCGGTCCCCTACGGCACTGCGTAGGATCCTACGGTCTTGGCGTGCATCCGTGCGTCGCTGCGGTCCGGTCCCAGGTCGACGGGCACGTGCACCTTCCGCCGACCACTGGCGACAACATCGATGTACTGTGGAGACCTCACGCCCCACGTGTTGAGCAATTCGGCGGTACGTCCACCCGGCCTCCCGCATGCCCACTATACGCCCTCGCTCAAAGTCCGTCGACTGCACATACGGTTCACGTCCACGCTGTCGCGGCATGCTACCAGTGTTAAAGACCGCGATGGAGCTCCGTATGCCACGGCAAACTGGCTGACACTGACGGCGGCGGTGCACAAATGCTGCGCAGCTAGCGCCATTCGACGGCCAACACCGCGGTTCCTGGTGTGTCCGCTGTGCCGTGCGTGTGATCATTGCTTGTACAGCCCTCTCGCAGTGTCCGGAGCAAGTATGGTGGGTCTGACACACTGGTGTCAATGTGTTCTTTTTTCCATTTCCAGGAGTGTACATTGCTAATTTTTATAGGTGTGAGCGACAAGAAGTTCTCTCCGCAAGCAGAATAATTATTGTAGTCGCTGAGTAATATTACAACTGTTGCGTAGCCTCCGCGGTGGGTAAAGCAATTATATCTTGGTCTTCTTATAGCCACCTCAGTGTTTCCTGCTAGCTGTTTATCAGACCACATGGAGCCAGTTGCCCGCTTCACGTCTCGGAAAGTGTCAAATGTTACTGTAGATCTTCTGAATGTATTTCGGTGCTGTGTGTCTCTACATGTGTGTGTTCAGTTTTCGATCTTTCATTACGTTTACGTAGCAGTGAAATCTTGCTTTCGGTTTCTGGTGAAGGATATTGTAAATGAGTTTCGTCCATTTGGGGTCAGCATTTCTTCCTATTTGCCTGTAAAAACGAACTTTCTGTTTGCGTATGATATTTTTTAGAGCTGTTTTTTAGTTTTACGTTAATAGATCCATTTTTATAATTTATGCTCTGTATATTGTTAAAAATCTTTTCCATTTTTCGTTATAATCCCACTGATAAATGTCTGTCAGAAATGATAATACACTCAGTGCTTAATCGTAGACAAACTGGCTATTGTGATTATGAACCCTTAATTGTAGAAAAGTATTTTATATATTAAATATTTTGTGTGAATTGGAAGAATATTTCTATTTTTCTGGCTCTTACTCTCAAGGCTTCTGCGGCTACCCTAGTGGCTGAGTTCCATTCTTCCCGACATTAAAGCAGTTCAAACGTTGTAATGTTGCATACCTGGTGTTTAACTAGATCGTTTCGTCCTTAATATTTGACAAACGGTTTTCAAGAAATATTTGGAAGCCAGTTTTTCCTACTACTTCTTTCAGTACAATAATTTGTTCTGTTACTGTTTCAGAATTTTCTGTCATTATTGTGTATCATTTGTAAAAGCTAAACAGTCTATCCCGTAACATTCTCCTTAGTACCAATACTTAAAGTGTTAAGCAGTTTCTTAGTATCATTCGTTATTTTTGCCTATCGCTGGCCGAATTCCTGTTTTGATTACAAATGGTGTAGAGAAACATTCTTGTGGCTTAAATTGAGTGTTGTGCTTCCTATCTTAGACTTGTCGATTTGAAATCGAACTGTGTCTGTAAGCATCTTTCTCGAGAGAACAACTGTCGATTTTTTATTTATTTTTAACTTCTAGCATCGTTAAATAACATTTATTCAACGAAATAGACATGCGTAAAACAATCGCCACTGCGAAATACAATTTACAAAAAATATGAGAGTGATTTTTCAGTCGTTTTGCAAAAAAAGGAATTATTTTAGTTTGTATTGTTCATCGGACCCATTTTCTTGTTAGTGAGCCCATCTTCTAAACAGTTAAATTAAAAATAGTATAGTAATAGTTTTTACAAGCTTTTTTGTGTTCTGAACTATAATTGTTCCAGTTAATGACTAGTTTTGCCCTAAGGATAACATGCGTTGTAGTTTCGTCTCTCTCGCTGGTCCTGAACGTTAATGAGAAAGAGCGAAAACAACTGCAAGATATCAAAACTTCAGTGCAATTTAGAATTAAGGGAATGAGTGTTCTGCATTTAGCTTAAGAGGAGAGGCAACAGTAAGCAGAGCTGGCTAGAGACACATGAAGCATTTCCGGAAGCGAGCGATGTTCGTGGCTGCAGCTCCATTCTCGGATTTCATTACCTGCTGGTTCTATGGCGAGCAGTAAAATTTATTACGCTATAAATTCCGGAGCACAGCGTAGGAAACGCGAAACCAGTAACTTTTAAAATCGCTTTACATGGCGATAAATCTGTCGTTCGTGCAACTCGTTATTCGTTCTCACAGCTCTTGAGATGCAATGAAGTGTGTGCCCTTCTAATAATGTACTAGTATACTAGTGAACAGACATCGGATTCAAGATACGATATGTACTAGTAAACTTTGAGTACGGCGTACTGTTTCTACTGAATGATACTATAAACCTAATTTTAAATTTGTATGGCCGAAATCTACTACTCAGTTTAAAGAGTTTGGCATTTATGGTACTGTTGTCTGAAATAAGGCCGCAAGAAGTACTGTTATGTGAGAATCGGGTTGCTCTAGTGTCAGACAAAATGGTTCAAATGGCTCTGAGCACTATGGGACTTAACTTCTGAGGTCATTAGTCCCCTAGAACTTAGAACTACATAAACCTAACTAACCTAAGAACATCACACACATCCATGCCCGAGGCAGGATTCGAACCTGCAACCGTAGCGGTCGCGCGGTTCCAGACTGTAGCGCCTAGAACCGCTCGGCCACCCCGGCCGGCAGTGTCAGACATTACCGTTTTTAAATGTATGATAAAGTTTTTCATATCGTAATATATTATGTTTTAAACAAAAGATGTTCTTAGGAAATATGAGATGTGCGATCGGAGTAAGAATTTCTTGACTCGCAACTCAATGTACTGAAAACAATATCGATTGTGAGTTAATGTAAATATAGAAATATTGTTTCATTCTGCACATTTCCTACTAATAATAATTATTGTTATGTTTCGAAAAACATGTACTTCGAGCTCTATAACCTATCAGCACGCTTTGCATAGCCTGTACGTTAAACAGTTACACAATCAATTTAGTTGCTATTACACAGCAAATATGCAGTATTTGTATTCGTGTGTGCTACAGATGCTGACAATGATCTCCTATCCCTCGAAATGCATATGATATGATTAAAAAGTTGTCTTTTATTACACAACAGCTGATACCGCTATTGCTCGGTTACTTATTTATCCTAATCATTTATTTTGCGAAAAGAGAATGAAATATGTCTACAAAGTGAAAACACATTTGGTTTATTAACATGATTTTAAAAGTAATATACCGTATACGTTTGTACAGTAAACCCGTTTAAAAATTCACTGTAACATTAACAAAAAATCGACGATTCACTATATTTTTAGTTTTCCTTCAGGTACAGGAATAAACCACAAAAACTTCGAATTAGACGGTAATAGCGTTCGTATTCGATTATTTTGAGTGGCCAGATGTTAGTTTGGTTGAAATTACCCAGAGTGTTCGGCAGCTATGCTAGAACAAGCACAAAAACTCTTGAAAGCTGCCTGTTGTTGACTCCTTTCTTTCACCGCCTAATCCACCTGTTTTCAAGATCTATAATATTTATTTTACAATCATGGCTGGGATATTAACTTAGCCAGCGTTCAGTATTTGTCAATTCTGGTGGTTTGCTCTTTGCTTAATCACTGCTTTTGAATGTTTGATGATTCGTTGGTCATCAGCCAGTTCCGTGTCTTGGCAGTGCCAGATGGTCGCTTGTTCGAAAGGAAATCGGCCTTTCATTCTCGTTCTTCTTCTCAATAGTATAGCACTGCACTGGAAAAAGTCGCTGTTTAGTACATTGAAATGTTAAGATGTGTCTGGTTCTGGGGCCATATTTGAAAGAGCGAACTGTTCTGATGAAGTTACTTTGCTTGAAGAGCCATTGTTTTAGATAATTTGTACAACGTGCAAGACTGTCGGTAAGAACGTTCAAATTATTTACTGTACTGAATTCTGACTTGCCATTTGAGGCGGGTCAAGTCGTGTTTTGTATCCTTCCGCGTGCTGTTATACTTCTGCGTATTCATATGCAAAAGTTTAGGGTAGGAGTAGTTGCTTAGTATCACGTATTATGACATTTCGCGTGCGTTGGAGATACTACGCCTCCACCACAGGCCGGGTTCGTAATTTCGAAACTTGTCATTATTTCTTGGTTTCTACGATACTAAGCGTAACAAACATATTTCTCATCCTGTTCGTGACCTTCCATTCTTGTGTTTTGTGCCGTCACTACCGCGGCAGGAAAGCGTTTCTAGCAATGCATTGCTATGTGATTTTCTGTCGTCTAGGCCTAATCTGTCTCTCCTGAAAGTGCGTAACCGCCGTGCTAAAAGATCCTATTTACTGAGATAAGAAGGCCCGTTTTGTCCTTTGCATTAACCATATGAAAGTGTGATGTTTGACTTCTTTGGATGTATTATTACGAATCAGTGTTACAAATCTTCTAATGGCCGTTAAATATTTCATTTGTATAGGACTGTAATGGGATGGCTTGAACATCACTGCCTTTGAGAGTGATTGATGCTTTTCACGAAACACACACACACGCACATGCGTACACACACACACACACACACACACACACACACACACAAAATAATTTTCATTGTAGCACATTTATACTGCATTATATTTACTTTTCTTTAATCATTTATGTTTATTGAAAATTTAAGGGATGCGGAAGGCGGTGACGATATCACAGAGCTTAAAACGTATGGCAGAAAATTAATACCTCCTTCGACGCCTCACTAATATCTGGGTTACGGGTAAGCTTCCGTGGGGGCCCCGTCACCCACATATGAGTGACGCTCTCCTTGTTCAAGCTGATATAATTTGCAGTTGGAACTTTCAAAGGATTTTGAAGGAATAAGCACTGAAATATAGTTATAGGATACACAACATAAACATACAAACAATGTACACGTAATTTCATAGGCTTTATTCATTTATATTTAGGATTTTAGATAATAATATGTCGCATGGTGTTCGTTAAAACATGCTAAACATATTTCAGCTGACTTTGGGCTATTGGAACAATAGGTCGTAGCTTTCCATTACATTTGTCTTCGCTTCTTGGCGTTCGGCAGTTTGTCTCTTCTTCTGGTAACATAGGGCGCACATCCTTTGTATAGGTTTGCCCTGCTGATTCTTGTTTTTTTTTTCATGAATCTCTAAGTGTTGGGACACGTTCCTTGTTTTATTTCTATTACTGTCGGGCGTAGCATTTTCCGCGGAGAATCAATCGGTAACGAATTTTCCCGAAATTTTCTTATTTCTGTTTTTGTATTTATGGCCCTCTGGTACACGGTGTGAGCATTCATTTGTTCCTAAAATCAGATGTACAGCTCATTTCTGATAGCAATTGGTACCCTTCCGCATCCTTGTGGCATATGACACCGTCTGGTCGCTTTTGTCGATGTCAGTTCTTTCATTATTATATGCCAGTATCGCCAAAGATTTCTGTTTAGGAGGACGACCGCGGTGCATAGAATCCGAGCCTGATGTCATAATAGGTGCATGTTTTGTTGATAACACCTAAATCGCGAACGTCCCTCCATTTTAGCGATGCAATACCGTTTCCATCCTCACGTGCTATCATTTGACCTCTCTTCAATGGGTACGACATTACAAAACGTGGCATAATTTTTTTTGTTGTACCGTGCATTTCCAACGACAAGCGTTTTGAATTTTAGACGTTTGACTGCTAATTCATAGCTCGTGTAAAAGTTGTTAAAAAACAAAGTTGGCCCTTCATTTAGTAATTTAGCTGCGAGTTCGATGCAGACATTTGCGGCTATGTCAGCTTACTTTCTTCCGCTGGTATCTCGTCCAGAATATGCTTCTGCAGACCATATATACCATTTGATTGAGCACAGTTTGAGAAGTTTTATAGAATACTTATATGATTTCGTAGATATGTATTGCCTGAATCTAGTCGTCCCGTCCTAGAAAACACTGTCTCGTCGAATACAGTTTCTTCTCTTGACCAAAAGACTGATAATTGTTTGTCACTATTTTTAGGAGTGGTAGAACTTTTACAAGGCCCTGCCCTCGTCTATCGTTTTGTTACTTGAGAAAAGCTAGTTTGCTAACAGTAATTCAAAACGTTTGCGGATCTGCAGCTCGTGGTATAGTGGCTAGCGTTCCTACCTCTGGATCACGGATACCCTGGTTCGATCCAAGGCTGAGTTGGGGATTTTCTCTGCCCGGGGAATGGGTCTTTTTGTTGTCCTAATCATTTCATCATCATCATTTGTGACTGTGGTTAGAGTGGACAGTGTAAAAAAACTGGACTGTGTAAAAATTGGGACTTTGTACGGTCGCTAATCATCGCGCAGTTGGCGCCCCCCAAACCAAACATCATCAAAATGATTACGGGACATCTTGCAACGTCTAACGATCGATGTCTGTACTAGACCCATCAAAATCATCAGTCCTATAAACTTTGTAATTTCCTCCGATGTGGTGGGTTTCCATCTGTTCAGTGGAGCGTGTTCAATCATTTCATGTTGACGCAGTTTTTGCTCTGTATATCTATGGAAATGGAAATGAGCGTTTGGCGTCATTGGCCGGGAGGACCCTTGCGGGGCAGGTCCGGCCTCCTTGGTGCAGGTCTTATAACATTCGACGCCACATTGGGCGACCTGCGCGCCGGATGGGGATGAAATGATGATGAAGACAACACAATACCCAGTCCCTGAGCGGAGAAAGTCCCCGACCCAGCCGGGAATCGAACCCGGGCCGGTAGGACGGCAATCCGTCACGCTGACCATTCAGCTATCGGGTTCAAAAATGGCTCTGAGCACTATGGACTTAACATCTGAGGTCATCAGTCCCCTAGAACTTAGAACTACTTAAACCTAACTAACCTAAGGACATCACACACATCCATGCCCGATGCAGGATTCGAACCTGCGACCGTAGCGGTCGCGCGGTTCCAGACTGAAGCGCCTAGAACCGCACGGCCACACAGGCCGGCTTATATCGGGGCGGACTGTATATCTGTTATTCTCTGTGACTAAAAGACTTATCACTTGGTCGTCTAAGAATAGCGAAATCACGTCATCTGTGTTAATATCAGACGACAAATCCATCAGAAGCCCACTTTTTCCTGTGAACGGAAATACCATTAACTGTTGCCTGTTGCCCGCATTGAGGCCTGAACTCGATGAAATTCTGGTTATCATTTTTCTTCTAAAACGCACTACCTCGTGACATTACTCTTCTCACTTTCAATTATTCTTTTACGCATTCAAAGGAATATTTTGAGCCTACGAAGGTCAATGATGTGCGTTTTAAACACAGTGGGCATCTCGACTCAGTGACGGATCTGGGATGACTGCAGTGAGATCACAGGTAGTCCTCTAGCCAAAGTTCTTATCGCTTTCGCTATTTCGGAACTAAACACCTTGTATTGAATCTAAGGCTATGTGGCATTAGATTACCGGCAACGCAAGGGGCCTTCTCGAGTTGCATCGTTGCTATTCCCAATTATCACTCTGTTTACGTTCCGGCGCTCCAACAGTCGGGTTTGTGCTCCGCGTGTCTGTGGTGCATTGGTGTGTTTTTAGTAAGTAACTGGACTATGATTCATTTCCCATTAGGAAGTGTATTTGCTCCCTTCCTCGCCATCTTCTACGACATTTTTAAAATGTTCTTTATGTTAAGGACCAACTGCTGCGATATCTTCTGAGTTTCTGCTCTCTGGTAGATTCCTTGTCATTCCACGCCGGTGCACACATTTTTTTCCTTATCTGAAGTTTCTCCTACGCGTAGTATCGCTTTATCGCTTTTCGTACTTCTCTCTCTCTCTCTCTGTCTCTCTCTCTCTCTCGCTCTCCCACACACACACAGACACACACGCACGGTCAGGTTGTTGAAGTTGTAAACGTAACATCACCGGCAACATGAAGTCGATGTAATACATTCGCCTCTGAAGCACCGGAGTATGATACTTGTGGTTGCCGAAGGGCCAGTATCGTCCTTATATTTTGACACTATCAGTCTATGCAGTAGCCCATGGACCATAATAGTAATGGTGATTGCAGTGTGACACGTTCTTACGAGGGCACGCAAAATTTTGTATGTAAAAACTCTTAAAGCCTTTTAAATAAAACAAAATTAACATTCTACTTCTTTATTCTTCGTGCCTACATATTTATTTATAAACACAGGTACCCCCACCGAGATAACTGTTTGTTGATACCGTCATTATAGAATGTTTGACTTTGTTGACAGAGCCACAACCTCAGTTCTGCTTGCAACGCTTCATCACTACTAAAGTGAAGTCGTCAAAGACGTTTTTTAAGTTATGGAAACAGATGCAAATCGCATGGGGTCAAATCGGAACTGTATGGAGGACGATCGATGACAGTGAATCTAAGACGTCGGATTGTTGTAGACGTCACAAGGCTTCCGTGTAGGCTGGCATTGTCATAGGGAAGAAGAAGTTGCATCTGGTGTGGACGAACTCTTCTAACAGAAAACTGGCTTACAGCACGCTTTTTCTCACATGCCGACATACTTTTGTTGCACACTGCCATACTACACGCTACAGTACAGAACTTTCTAGCGGCAGAGGACTTAAACGTACATACGAAGAATGAAGATGTAGAATTTTAATAACGTTCGTTTTATTTAAAAAAAGCTTTAAGAGTTTTCACATAAGCAATTCAGCATTACTTGTCAACATGCCGTCTTATTTACATTTAGTCATGCAGAAGCTTCTTTGTCGATGTGTGCTATCTCGTAGAGCCAGTCTGGCAGCAATACACATGGAAGTTGTTTTCCGTCGATGTTCATACCCAGGAATTTACAGTTCGTCTCTCTTCACTGCTTGCTCATTTGTTCCGATTGTGTGTTTTCTGGATCTCTGTAATGTTTCTCTTAGCAATATACAAACTGTCCGACGTGCTTGTAGATCATACATTTTTCCAGGGCGATTCACACCCACATTGGCGAGGCCAAGTCCAACACTTCTGGTTTTAAATATTGGCATTCTGGACGTGCCCATAGAGCCATCTCGACAGCGGAAAGACGATACGGCAATTCAGAAGATTCATTAGGGTCAAACTGTGCCCTTGTACGAAGTTATATGGGCTTTGACTTGTCATGTGACACCACGAAGGCTTTTTTCGCGTCAGTTACGACGATACGAAGACAAGGATAACAAAACACCCAGTCTCCATGCAGAGAAAAATCTCCGACCTGGCCGGGAATCGAACGCAGGCACCGCAGCTACTGAGGCGGACCGCGCTGTTTTAATTCGTTGTATATGACCAACAAAGGGAATACACAGACGAGAGTACAAAAGAAATCATATTGTGATTTTGTATAATAATACAATATGCAAGTAGGTTAAGTATTTTAGTAGTGCATATGCGGTTCTCCTCGAGTACTCCTCGCTGTTGTAGAGAACTGAAAATAACTTGCATTATTTATGCTAATGTGTTTACAGTTGTAGAGTGTGGCCCCAGAATTTGCTATAAATTGTACTCTCAAAAGTGAATGAATTTTTTTCGTAGTCCTGTCATCCTGATTTAAGTTTCTTTCAGTTACTTAAATAAACTGAATGGTTTTAGCAGGAAAGCTGAAACACCCATTTTGATCGATTGAAATACTCCTCTGTGAATCACGGCATTGGCCGTGACAGGAAAGATACGTTAAATCTACATTCGATTCCGTACAACAAGCGCATCCACTCCTAAAACGTTGAAGGTTTCTAGCTCTCTAAATAAAGTTCATAGAAATTTGATTTGAATTGATTTCATACAGATGGTTTAAATACATCAGCTACGTGCCAGAAAGAAACCTGTTTAAAAATAACTCGTCACTGTAACTGTCTCAAAAGTAACTAAGTAAACTCTGCAGAAAGAGTAACGTTTCTTAAATAAATAAATAATCCTTTCTTCTTCTTTTTTGTAAATTACAGAGAGAAACGCCTTATCTAGAGCACCTCTTACGTTTCTTTATAGATACTGTAGCTGGAAAACACGTAAACACATCAGTGGATTTCGTAAGATTATAAAAATATGTAATATAAAAGTTGTAAAAAAATCTGTTCATATCTGTAATCAGGTGCTTGATGATGATTAATAACAGTCAAAACTTAGTAAAAATAACGATTTTCATAGCATCTAGCGATGCTAAAAAATGATTTTCGAGAAATACGTGCAAACTGCTGGACGCGGCTACTGAAAATATTTCTAAACGGTCAGAAATTTGCAGACGACGTAGCAATCTTCACAGATCGCGCAGAAGATGGTAGAATAGCTCAACGAAGTGACTAATCAAGATAACCTACATACTGACGTAACAGAAACAAAGATGATGATGGAAGAACTTGAAATACACAACAGTACATATTTCTTGACGAAATCCGATCATTCAGCAAAAGTCGGTGACTGGAAACGGATACACGGAAAAATTTTGGAACGCGAAGTTTCTTATGAAGAGAGACATGTTGGTGTGTATAAAAAGGATGTCCTTCAATTCGTGTATCAACGTTCCCTCACCTGTGGCTCTCATACTTAATCAACCGCACATAAACAGGGATAAAATAGCGGAGTCACATAGACGGCACTGGAAAGAAGGATGTTGAATTTAAAACGAAGAAACTGGGCGAGAAATACATGGAGAACAAAACAACAGTCAGCGATCTACTGATCCGAGGAATCACTAAAATAAGAATGGGCTAGACGTGTAATAAGGTCTAATGAAACTCGGAAAAATTCAGATTGAAATGGCTACCTCTAGAAAAAAACCAAGAAATGAACAATGGTTATTTCCGTAATGTATCAGTTAAAAACAACAATATCCAGTAAATATGTTTAAGAGCAACAAAAACACGAAAATTAATGACAGACGACTACGTGAACAACCTAAGCAGAAGCAACAGTACATTACCAAGTATATTAAGATTGTTGGATATATCAGGGTGAGAAAAGTGGCTCTCATGATCCGAAGAAGTGAACCTGCTGAAGTGGGACGAAAATCATCTTTTCTGTAGAGTACTGCTTGAGAAAAAAAGTGAATCACCCAGAAGGGAATGAGGATAAGAAGTGGAACATCGCGGGTTAGGAGGGTATGTACTAATATTTCGCTGATAACAAAATCGAGAAAAATTTGCTAAGAACTTGACAGAATGAGCGCACTTATCAGCAGATTCGAAAGAACGCACCCCAAGTGAAATAACTTTCTAGAACATGGGTTGCGTTCGTAACCGTGGTGGAAATTTAATAGATATGGAATCCAGCTGTGGTAAAATAAAGGTTATTTTGTAATTACGTTTGTACTCAAATATTTGCTTCGCTGCAGTCAGCGCTTCCTTTTGGATCACTTAGACTACACGTTCTGTGTGTGGACGAGCACTGACTGTCGACAAATGGCACCATGCTACTACCGCATGAGAGGCAACACATGAGAACCCAGGACGTCCGTGACGTCCTGCTGTTCTCTCACGGTTCCCTCAGTCACTATCATCCGTGTCTTGAAGTCGTACCGGATGATTCCCCACAATACTACGCCAGGAGTAACATTGCTGTGCCTCTCCATAATATTGTGAGTATGGAACGTCTCCGCATGGCATTGATAGGCAGCAATAACATGCAGAAAATACCCACTGGTTCTCTGATAATCAATCGTGGGAGATATATGTGCCAATGGTAGTGGTTCAAATGGCTCTGAGCACTATGGGACTTCTGTGGTCATCAGTCCCCTAGAACTTAGAACTACTTAAACCTAACCAACCTAAGGACATCACACACATCCATGCCCGAGGCAGGATTCGAACCTGCGACCGTAGCAGCCCCGCGGTTCCGGACTCCGCGCCTAGAACCACTAGACCACCTCGGCCGGCAATGGTAGTGAATGAGGTTTATATATATGAGGCGGGAAGAACAGACATATTTCAATGGGCTCCTAATCTCCTTTCCCAGAGTTACTTACTTAGTTACATGTTATATAGATCATTTGAACGGTTATTTTATTGAAATGATGTGGAAGGAGTCACTTTACAGGATATGCATGCATGATTCGTGTTAACATGAACATATTGTTTTTTTTTAGTCCTACGCATGCAAGTACACTTTCTTTTACTGGCTACCATTTTTTACGTAGAAATTCGTCAATGGCATGGAAGGAGTTGTGAGGGGAAACGATTTCAAATTATATTTAAAACTTGCTTAGGTACCTGTCAGACATTTTATATTATTCGGCAAATGATCAAAAAAATTGGTTGCTCCATACTGAATCTCATTCTGAGACACTAACAGCTTCAACTGTGGGTAATAAAGGTCATTCATCCATCTAGTGTTGTAGGTATAAACATCACCTTAAATTAATGACTAATTTCACTAGCTAGTATTCGCATTGTGACGATACAGCTAAAATGTGTAGTTCCTTGAAGAAGTAGCTACATAACACCCGTGGGTAAACTCGCTTTTGTTCAATCAGTACGTTCTTTCTTAGTGATGAGTTACCCCAGAAAATCAAATGGTTCAAATGGCTCTGAGCACTATGCGACTTCACTTCTGAGGTCATCAGTCGCCTAGAACTTAGAACTAATTAAACCTAACTAACCTAAGGACATCACACACATCCATGCCCGAGGCAGGATTCGAACCTGCGACCGTAGTGGTCGCTCGGCCCCACACTGTAGCGCCTAGAACCGCACGGCCACTCCGGCCGGCCCAGAAAATCATTCCGTAAACATTCGTGTGTGGAAATTTGTAAAATTTGGTCAGGAGGTTGGTACATTTGTTTCCAAGATTATACGAAGAGCAAAGGGAGCTGAACTTAACTGTTTGAGAAACTCAGTAATATGCTTCTTCCAGTTCAAGTTTTCATTCATATATGCATCCAAAACTTTGGAGCATTCTGCCCTACGTACTGACTGACGTTGATGTGAACATCGATTTTTGGTGTGAGTATTTGTTGTACCGAACTGGAATTGTGGTTCTAATGGCTCTGAGCAATATGGGACTCAACATCTGAGGTCATCAGTCCCCTAGAACTTAGAACTACTTAAACCTAACTAACCTAAAGACATCACACACATCCATGCCCGAGGCAGGATTCGAACCTGCGACCGTAGCGGTCTCGCAGTTCCAGACTGTAGCGCCTAGAACCGCTCGGCCACACCGGCCAGCTGGAATTGTGTGTTTCCTCAAAATTTAGGCTGAGTCCATTTTCACAGAACCATAAATATCATTTACCAACTCTTCTCTTGATTTCTTTTTAATGGGATTTAATGCAACATTAGTACTGTCTGCAAGAAGTACCTTGCTTGTTGAATGTTAAGTGGAATGTCGTTCACATGTATAAGGAATAATAGTGGACCGAGAATCGAACCTAGTGGGACTCCCTTTGCTGTGTTTACAGAAAGTGCACTGGGTCGGTGGTGCAGTTGGACAACTCACAGCGGAGAGTACAGGAAGATGATGGGATATAATGTAACATTAGTGCCCTCTGCAAGAAGTACCAGTCTTGCTTCTTGAATGGTAAGTGGAAGGTCATTCACATGTATAAGGAATAGTTGTTGTTGTTGTTGTTGTTGTCTTCAGTCCTGAGACTGATTTGATGCAGCTCTCCATGCAACTCTATCCTGTGCAAGCTTCTTCATCTCCCAGTACTTACTGCAACCTACATCCTTCTGTATCTGCTTAGTGTATTCATCTCTTGGTCTCCCTCTACGATTTTTACCCTCCGAGCTGCCCTCCAATGCTAAATTTGTCATCCCTTGATGCTTCACAACATGTCCTACCAACCGGTCCCTTCTTCTTGTCAAGTTTTGCCACAAACTCCTCTTCTCCCCAATTCTATTCAATACCTCCTCATTAGTTATGTGATCTACCCATCTAATCTTCATCATTCTTCTGTTGCACCACATTTTGAAAGCTTCTATTCTCTACTTGTCCAAACTATTTATCATCGATGTTTCACTTCCATACATGGCTACACTCCATACAAATACTTTCAGAAACGACTTCCTGACACTTAAATCTATACTCGAAGTTAACAAATTTCTCTTCTTCTGAAAGGCTTTCCTTGCCATTGCCAGTCTACATTTTATATCCTCTCTACTTCGACCATCATCAGTTATTTTGCTCCCCAAATAGCAAAAACTCCTTTACAACTTTAAGTGTCTCATTTCCTAATCTAATTCCCTCAGCATCACCCGATTTAATTCGACTACATTCCATTATCCTCGTTATGCTTTTGTTGATAAGGAATAGTAGTGGATAGGAATAGTAGTGGACCCAAAATTGAACCCAATGGGACTCCCTTTGCTACGTTTACAGAAAGCGCGGTGTGCCGGTGGTGCAGTTGTGCTACTCACAGTGGGGAGCAGAGGAATACGACGGCGCCCGACTCGCCCATGCGGCGCATCTGCCCCTTGAGCAGGATGGCACGAGTTCCCTGGGAGCCGCGGCGGTCCAGGTAGCGCAGCTGTCGACGGCGCACGTCCAGCTGCTCCAGCTCCGGCTCGGGCTCCGGCTCCGGCGTGGCCGGCTGGCTGGGGCTGTCGCCGTCCAGCTGGTAGCCCTCGGGCAGCAGCCGCGGCGAGCGCAGCACCTCCAGCTCGAACAGCACCGAGTGCAGGTACAGCAGCTGCCGGAAGGAGAACAACGCTCACATCAACTCCCTCCTACTGGAAGCTAAGGCTTCAGCACATTGACATGTTGCTACTGTTACTGTCTTTAGTCCAAAGACTAATCTATTTTAAGCAAGCCTCTTCGTCTCTGCATAGATAGTGCAAAGTACATTTATCCTGAATATTCAAGAGCAGCTAAGTGTGAAAATCTACCATATAGCCCAATTCTTTTATCTTGGCGGTTCGCGCATGCCCGCCCAGACGTGGGAGATTGCTGCGTTGCCAGTTGTACGCGCCAAGAGAAGCAGCGCCATAGTATAGTATAGTTCACAAACTTGCGTTTAGGGGAGAGCGCGCAGTTTATGAAGTAAAGCCACCACGGCCGCATTAACCCTTTCGCTGCTACAGAGACGTGCTACCCGCATTCCGCGCTGTGCGCGATTTTGTCATCACTGCACTGCAGACACATGGTGTTCTGACTGCTCTGACACACTTATCATTCGATTTCACAAAAACTATTTGGCCCAAAAATTTGATTTTTACACATCTTCTTGACTGATACCTTCCCCCCATAAATGACTTAATTTTGTTTCGATGTTCAACGCAGTTATTGCGCAGCATTAGATGTAGTAAACCATTGCACGAAATTTTGAAGAGTTTGCAGAGGTAAAAGTCCATAGCATATACTTTCCGTATGGTCGATTTTAGTTGCCACTAGAAATTTCAAAAAATTACATTCAAACGAATAAAATTCATGAAGTAAGACACTTCGATATTGTTTTTAAATAAAGAAAAGATTAAGCACCGAACAAGGTTTGCAGCCATACGCTTTAACCATTACGCTAATGCAACTCGTTAGTCAATAGCTCTCCCGGCGGAGGACTTTAAAATATCATGCAAAATACCGACAAACACTGTTGTTATAACTATGAATTACTCACGTTTCGTCGAAGTACAATAGGAAATAAACAATTACCGCTGTTCTTTATTGCGAAAAAGCGGTTAGTGAGAATGATACAAACACCTTTCCTTGCTATCGCCTGAATTAGGAGGCTTATTGCTTGTTTGGTTTAATTAATTAATAGAATATGAAGCGACTGATACAAAGAATGCTTTTTCCAAACTTTCTATTAAAGACAGTCTGCTATCAAGACATTGCTTTTGTTCCATTACTTTATTTATGACTGAACGTTTCTGAAACTGAAGACACTCTTCCGTGCTCTGCACTGCAGTCGAGCTCTGGCAACGTCGTTCTCTGTTCATTGGCTGACTGTTTTGCGACGTCAGGTGTGCAGAACGAACCTAAACTCGGCCGCCGTCGTAAATGACGTGCAGTTTAATAGCTCATATTTCAAAGTTACTGACAATGATATTACACTGGTGGTCATAACTCAAGGACAAAAGTAGCTCTCACATGACGTGTCACGGCCAGGTAACACATACATACACTGCCAGAAAAAAATTAATACACCCTTTTAGAGGTTTACAATTCATTGTTGCAAAAGTGCATTTGGAGTATATGAAGTGATTACTTATACAAATCAGTAGCACAAGTATTTCTGAGGTACCAGCTATCGACCCATTCTGAAACACCAGTATTAGTACGTTCTGCAGCCTCTGCAGGAGGCAATGCAGATCTCAATCTGACATCTTGTCGATCGTTCAGATGGCGAATACCGTCCTGTGTGATGATACTTGAATTACGTAACCATCACGGCACCTCACCTCAACGTCTCGATACCAGCAATATTCTACTGTGTTTCTGTAAAATAGTTAATATATTTCTGTGACAACATTCAGATTTGATTTCATTAATGTAGAGGTACTTCGATACATCGATATGTATATATTGCAATGATATTATTATTATGTGTTTTCTTTCTTTTGTCACTACGATTACTGACGTACTTGTAACTCTGATTTTTGGTCGCGTAAGCGGTTATTAGAGAGTCAAGCTTTGGTTAAAAAGACGCAACTTTAACAGTGAGGAAGATATTTTCAAGTATGTTTTATATTGTGAAATGATGTTTTGGAACGAGTTACGTGGTATTGCAACAAAAGTAATAAAAAAAGAAGTGTTACTTAAATTCGGAGTGCTGATTACGTTTTTACATCACCATTTTTCTAACTTGCAAAAGTTTAATCTTCAAGAATGGTTTATGAAACACATCTATAAAACCTTTGAATATCGCAGAATAACACCTAGGCCTCTTTGCATCCGAGTTTGGAATCATCACTACCTAGATTTTTCGACGATTGAGCCATGAGTTCACAACGAGAGCAGCGTGGGAAACACGAAAAAATGAGTGCCTAGTTTATCCATTATTTCAAGAAATGACTTTATTAACTGTGCTCTAATGACACCTGCCACATAATGTAACTTCGTTGTTGCCCGAAAAAGCAATATTTAGCAGCGTGAGCAACACTACAATCATAATTAATTTTTGACCTTTGTTGTGGTAGGGTTGTTAGACTTGGGATACGTTGTGCCACGCCAGCTCGACCTGTTCACGAAGTTCTGCAAGAGTTGTTGGCTGACGAGCCACACGAGTCACTTCTCGTCGAATCATAGCCCACACGTACTCGATTGGAGACAAGTCTGGAGATCGAGCTGTCCAGGGAAGTTGCTGCACTTCTTGCAGAGCAAGTTGAGTTTCATAGTCAGTGTGTGAGCAAGCATTGTTATGTTGAAACAACACATGGTCTTCCAGTTGGCAGAATGGCAAAAGAACGTACCGATTGTTGGTTAGCGGCCCCTCCAGACACACCAAGGCTGAACGATACTTTTAGATTATCGCAACCCAGACAGTAAGGTCGGCAGTCAAATCTTCGAAGAAAGCACTTCAGAATCCACAACATCCAGAAACAGATGACCCCAGTATTCTGATATCGATAATTTCTTGGAGGTGCATATTGGGCCTGAAGATGACATACTAAATTACCGAAAGTATCAGCTAAAATAAAGTAAAACAACTTCTCAGTTTGCATGCTTTTTGCAGAATTTCTTTGTTAAATATTTGACTAGCCACTGTCCCACGCCCACAATGGATCAACAGAGAGTAACGCCTGGGTTGAGGCCAGTGTGTCTTGGAGGAATGCACTCTAGGAGATAGCACTCGTCAGGTATACCTTGTACACGCACACGACCTTCACTTGTGTGCAGGCAGAATCTACTTTCATCACTGATGACCGTGGCGCGCCAGTCAATCTTCTAAATGATCCTCTGATGGCACCAGTCGAGCCATGCACGACGATGCTGTGGCTTGAGTGGAAGATGGGCTAGGGATGTGCATGCCTATAGTCCCTTTAATAATAATATGATCGCAATAGTTCGTGTTGACAGGTTTGGGCTCACAAGCCCTCCTATCTGTGCTGTGGTGGATGTACAATCCATCACTGCTGCCCTTACAATACGACAATCTCGGAAGGTGTCTGTGTTGGGTGTACGTCCAGAACTTCGTCTACAGGTATGAGAATGTTCACGTGACCACTGATACCAGAATCGTTGCATAACTGACGCAGCACGTCCAACTTACGTGACAATTCTCCGAAAGGACCATCCCGCCACTCGAAAGGTCACAGTTTGAAGCCTTACAAACTCGCTCAGTTGGATGTTTCGCACGAATGCGTCTCCACGGCATGGATGCATGCTTGCTTCACACGTTTGCACCACATTCAGCCTTCTAGCTGTGACTATTCTCCTTATTAAATGGTAGACACGGATGGTGCGCTGGTAGCTATGCCAATACACTATCTGTTGACAGACGAGGAATAAACCACTATCAGTACACCTACTAGCCACTAAGTGATAGATGCCGTCACCGAATCAAAATCGGTGTCACCTTACCAGGTTTACTAATTTTTTCCGACGATGTAGAAAGATCTGCCAACAGCCTTGCCGCAGCGGAACACCGGTTCCCTTCAGATCACCGAAGTTAAGTGCTGTCGGGCTGGGCTAGCACTTGTATGGAAGAGCATCCGGTCTGCCGAGCGCTGTTGGCAAGCGGGGTGCACTCAGCCCTTGTGAGACACACTGAGGAGCTACTTGACTGAGAAGTAGCGGCCCCTGTCTCGTAAATTGACATAAGGCTGGGAGAGCGGTGTACTGACGACATGCCCCTCCATATCCACATCTAGTAACTGCTGAATTGCTAATACAAACCACACAAGGTAACTAAAACAAATACACAACGAGATCAACAAAACTGATAGTTTTATTCGAAAACGATAATTTCGTTGAAGCCACTGCTTTTCATTGTGGTCCTCACGACGTTAAAAATGATGCGACGTAGTTCTTAAGGGGACATTGTGCATGAAATTCGTTGAAATCTGACATTTTCTGTTCTTAAGGGGACATTGTGCGTGAAATTCGTTGAAATCTCCATAATATACTTTGGACTTTCCTGAACATTTTGGTATATAATACATTAAAATCAGTCAATTTTGAGTCCTTCAAATAATATTCTGAATGTTGAAGTGTGACTGTCAAATTTCGTGACTACGCATATACCGCAACAGTTGAACAGTCATATCTTGGGAACTACACAGTCTCGAAGGCTGTGAAATGCTTTGTTTTGTGTCTACTGCTACGTCTCAGAAGTTGGCATTGCGAATAAACAAATCAGTCCTTTGTTTCTAATACTAGTTTTCGTTGAAAGTAGTGTGATTATCGGCTATTTTTGTAGTAAGCTAACTTCTATTGCTTTTTATACGTAAATAAAGTGACTAAGCGTAAAAGTAACTTCAAGAAACGCAAATTTGCGGATAACAGTTATGTGAGACCTGTATTTTCTTCGGAAATACTTGAAAACAACATGTGCTAGCAGTGAAGGAAACCACGATAATGTTTCTGAAGTGAACACTCCCCCTAGTGCATGGAAAAGGAAAGTAACTTTAGAAACGGGTGACAGTAGTAAAAGTAATGGTATTATGGACAACGTCATTATTGAACTGCAAATTCTTGCGCTAGTTACTTCTGAGACTGTCTCTTACTGTCTTTGTGGTGGGGAAGTTAAACTTTATGAGGATATTGGGGCTAGAACAAGTGTTGTGGCTAAATGAATTATTAAATGTCAGAAGCCCAAAAACGAAAAAGCATTTCATACTTCATCAAATTGTTCAGGTAATGAATTGTATGAAACTAATGTGAGACTGTTCAATGGCCTTAGACGCATTGGTAAAGATGCAAGGGCTGGTAATGTTCTCTGCACTGTGCTGAATTTGCCAAAACCACCTTCTAGGTATACGAAATATGTAACTGCAATTGGGGACTCTGTAAATGCTGTGGCTGAAGATTCAATCGTTGTTGCTACATCAGAACTAAGTGAGAGTGACACAGACATCAGCATTGCTCTGGATGGATCCTGGCAAAAAAGTGGGTTTAGATCTAAAAATGGTTTTACATCTGCAATAAGTATTGACACTGGAAAAGTTTTGCCGGCCGAAGTGGCCGTGCGGTTAAAGGCGCTGCAGTCCGGAACCGCAAGACCGCTACGGTCGCAGGTTCGAATCCTGCCTCGGGCATGGATGTTTGTGATGTCCTTAGGTTAGTTAGGTTTAACTAGTTCTAAGTTCTAGGGGACTAATGACCTCAGCAGTTGAGTCCCATAGTGCTCAGAGCCATTTGAACCATTTTTTTGGAAAAGTTTTGGATTTTGAAGTTCTCAGTAAGTACTGCCAAGGTTGTACAGTGAACCAGAAGAACTGATTACTTCATTAGCGGCAGTGTATAAAAATTATGATGGCACAACTGGAGGAATGGAGGTAAAAGGAACAGTTAACATTTTCCAGCGTTCGCAGGAGGAGAGAGGTGTCAAATATGTGAATTACTTAGGTGATGGAGGCAGCAAGGCTTTCATTACAGTACAAAACAGTAAGCCATATGATATTCCCATACAAAAACTTGAGTGTGTAGGATATGTCAAGAAAAGAATGGTAACATGTCTGTGTAACCTAAAAACCAACCTGGGTAATACAAAAAATCCAAACTGGGTAATAAAAAACTGTCTGATGGCAAGACAATAAAATGTGCTGGAAGACTAATGGACAAAGTAATTGATGAATTACAGGATTATTATTTTAGGGCCATTAAAGATAACTGTGACAATTTAGAGAAGATGAAAAGAGCTGTGTGGAGCACTTTTATTCATCGAATATCAACTGAGGGAAAGCCATGTCATGCTTTGTGTCCACCTCCAACAAACACTTTATGTAAATATAGGCAAGCTGAATTTTTTGACACCCTGCATGAATTTACACACAAACATTCACTTCCTTTGGCAGTACGGAGACAATCAAACCTATTTACCGAGATTTTGCAAATCCTGAGCTACTAGAGAAGGATACAACTGAGGCACAATAACATATAAACATGTATGATATGCTATAGAGCGGAAGTTGCAAAAAAAAAATTTTGTGTGCTCTTAGGTACCAACCTAATCACCGCTGCGGAAATTGTGACACATTGAGAAAGAACCTGCGACACAACAACTTCTGACAGATATGTGAACAATATAGATAATCGTTTCCAGAGAACTTACAAGTAACAGACTTCAGATTTTTTTCGTACACGAGAATGCAAAACTACCAACTGCAAATGTTCGTATATTTGTATTAGACGGAATAATTCGTCCGCCCCCGCAGCTGAATAATCAGTGTGCCTTTGTCTGCCTACAAGACATGGCGTGCCGTTATCGTAAATCTACACTCCGATTTACTTACTGCAACGCCTTTGCCCGACCCAATGGACTCGAGGTGGAGCGTTTTCTGATAGAGGAAGTGAAGATCCTGCCGACCGATATTATCGGAATACATTTGTCGATCGTGATCAGCGTTACCTCTGTTAAAATCATTAACGGTGAGGCATGCGAACGCATCTTACGTGAGCCGGCCACTGTGGCTGAGCGGTTCTAGATGCTTCAGTCCGGAACCGCGCTGCTGCTACGGTCGCAGGTTCGAATCCTGCCTCGGACATGGATGTGTGTGATGTCCTTAAGTTAGTTAGGTTTAAGTAGTTCTAAGTTTTAGGGGAGTGGAGGTCTCAGATGTTAAGTCCCATAGAGCTCAGAGCCATCTGAGCCATCTCACGTGAGATCAAACACTGGCTCCTCTTCTGTCGTCCTGATGGCAATGTGGGGGCGGTAACCGTCGACCACGCAGGCTTAGGTGTGCGTACGACACGCATTTTCGAATTGCCATTCGAACTTCCCGAAGAGGAAGTCGTCGTGGCACTCCGATCACACGGGACTGTCCACGGCCGTACTGCGGAGAAGTGGATACAGTTTCTCACATGTCTTGTCTTAAACGGCGTCCGACGGGTCACCATTGATGTCCGAAACCACGTCCCTCCTACTCACAGATGTGCGGATGCGGTGCAATAATTGTGTAGGACGACTAGCCTCGGACCTGTTCCGGGTGCGGCAAAGAAGGCCACCTTAGATCCGAATACCTACAACGGCGTGTTACGCAATTTCCAGCTGCCGAAGGACCATCAGTGTCGCAACCTACGGTGCTACTGATTACCTACACCGCTGCTCTTGCTTCTTCTACCACTTCGCAACGCCACAAACGAGCTCGACCATTTCCCGACGGAGAGCGCCTCGGACGGCCCGCCGTCTCGACGCCCATCGATCCCCATCCGACAGTGCCGAACTGACCTGTCGCTGATACAATCCTCGGCAGCACGATGGAGATCGACTCGCTCATCGTCCCTACGGCGACCTTCCTGCCAGAGCGATGCGACTCCCTTCCGTCATCGGACACGGAAGGTCGCGTAAGGAAACAACGTTCTTCGAAACGTCGCAAGAGAAGGCGCAGCACCGTTTCCGGCCAAGAGGAGTCGTTGCAGGTAGAGGATGAAGCCGCCGTCGACCCGAAGGACGCCACTGAATCCGCCACTACCGAAGGAGACGCGGCGTCATCCACCGGTGTGCCTACGCCCGTTGCTCCAACGCAACATCACGACGCTAAACTATTTAATGGACACGGCATAGCCGAAACTACACCACGAGCCACTACTTCATCTTCTGAAGATAAAATGGACGATACACCACGGCATGGCACGGCGAGGAGGTCGAGGAGCAGGACCCGTTACGGGAATCTGCGCCGTCGGCCAGCTCCACTAATCATACTCTCCCCAGAACACAGTGGGAGCGAGCGGGATGACGTTCCACCGCGACACCGACATCCTTCCGCTGACGCCAGAGTGGACCAGCCTTCAGCAGTCTGCCACCAGCCCAACTCGATAACAACCATCAACACCAACAACATCCGCTCCAGGGTGAAAATCGGCCTTATGCAGGAGATGATCTGTGCTTCTGATACTGATTTTTCCCTTCTGCAGGAAGTTCACTTGGCCAATCTCCCGGATATCATATCTCCTCAAGTGATCCTATGCGCCACGGATCAGCCATCTACGTCCGCACTCCTTCCATCACCTCGGGGCATGGCACTCACTGCCACGTGGACACGCTTCATTAATGTCTACGCTCCTTTGGGCACTGACCAATGACATGAACGGGCGCAGTTTTATTCTGAGGACATCGCCCCCCTGTTTTTAGGGAGCTACGATCACTGCCTACTAGGAGATGATTTTAACTGCGTTCTGCGCACTATACTACATGCCAGGAACTACGTATAAAAATGGTTCAAATGGCTCTGAGCACTATGGGACTTAACATCCCAGGTCATCAGTCCCCTAGACTTAGAACTACCTAAACCTAACTAACTTAAGGACATCACACACATCCACGCCCGTGGCAGCATTCGAACCTGGGAGCGTAACAACAGCGTGGTTCCGGACAGAAGCGCCTTGAACCGATCGGCTACAGCGGCCGGCAACTGCGTATAGTGGTGTGGGACCTCTGCTTCATGACATCTGGGAAGTCCAACATGATGACCGTTCTGGACATACGTTTTTTACCAGCCATTCCGCAAGCCGTCTGGACAGGATATATGCCTCACAGAGTCTTACATCTGCGATACAGGGTGCAGAACGCTGGCTACTGGTCTTTTCCGACCATTGCAATTGCCCCTCTTCCGCCCCAATCTGTATGGCGCAACTATGTGCCATGGAAACTAAATACTTATCATCTGCATGACCTAAATTTCTGCTGGAAAGTCAGCGAGACATGGGCAGTTTGCAAACGAAGCCTTCCCCTGCTACCGCTCGACACTCATGGTGGATTTACTGAGCCAAACAAGCGGTTCAGAAGACACTGATGAGATAAGGGAAGGGCTTGGCCGACTGGCATCGCAACACCGTCGATTTCTACAATGCGATTCTCCGAGGATAACTGCGCTGGCACACTGCAAATTGTAAGGAGTGTTGACACGGACGCGGCGCCACGATAATGCGTGTTTGGAAATTCCATCCATGCGTCATGTAGTGTCCGACGAACGACGGCGTCGTCGGCAGATCATCGATCCTCTGCTCATGCCTCCTGGCCTGCAGGTGACCAACCATATTGACATTGTACAGGCATTCGTCGAACACTACGACGTACTTACAAGGAAGAAGATGCTGATACTGAAGCAGACGACTTCATTTTGCATTATGTCATGCGCACCCTCCCCCACAACGAGGTGGCAGTCACACAATATGAAGCCGACAATGCAGTCGACAATGGTGCAGTCAAGATATCGCCTGGCATTGATGGCTTACCGATTTAGTTTTACTGAGCCTTCCAGGACCTCATGGCAACGCGGTAGACGACTATGTTTCAAGAGCTGATGACATCTGACCAAGAAACCCCACCCTCCTTTGTTGAGAGCCTCGTCATTCCGGTCCACACACCAGCCCATCGTTCGACAATCATGACCTATGCTCACTGCCGATTACAAGATTTTCGCTCATTTACTGGCAATGCGTCTCTGGACAATACTACCTCATGTCCTCTACCCAGAGCAAACGATGCTTGGGGGACAGGTTAACACAGAATGCCGCAACTTAATTGCGATGGTGGCGGCCTGCAGACTTCGTACAGCGGTCGTTGCTATAGACTTCAATAGCACATTAGATAAAGTGCACCACCATTTCCTGTTTCCTGCTTTCGGTGGCAACACGGATGGGCATGGCCCCCTCTCCCCCCCCCCCCCCCCCCCCCAATTCATCGACGTCCTCCGGTGACTTTACGACAGTGCCAGGTCACAAGCTCAAGTCAATGACGTTTAGCAGGGCCGGGAACCATCTGTCGTTCCATTTGGCAAGGATTCCCCCTCTCTATCCTCGTGTAAGCCTAGAGCCCCTCATTGGGGGGCCTGACAACCGAGCTGTTTGTCCTCAGCCTTCGCCAACACACTTTTCGCTTTGGGGCATATGCTGATGACCTTCTTCTCATCCGCCCCGGCTCTGAGATTTGAGCAGTCTTCGAACTGATTACACATTATGGGGCTCCCAATTGCAGTGCCATGAATGTCACCAACTCTTCTGCGATGTACATCGGACGAGGTCTCCTGAAAGGTGAAGTAGCACCCCTGCTACTTGTGTGGACGTTCCGGTACCTGGGCATTACCTTTACCCCATGGTCACAAACACAGCAGCAACGAATTTCCGGTGCCTGTTACACGTCAGTCGTAAAGACGTCCGCCAGAACCTGCTGCGCCACCAGGACACACTTCGACGCCTCGAGTTCCTTCATTATGTGGCATCAAAATTGTTCCACATCGTGCAAGTTCTCCCTCTACTGATGGCGATTGGGTGCAACCTACAGGTGGCCTTTGGCTACTATCTTACAGCTAGTTCCACGTTTAAAGTCCGTTATGCGATACTTACCCTGTTCTCCAACGGATGGTAGCCTCGGGCTCGTCAACGTCCGCATGCGAGATGAATACCAGGAGAAGACAGTGGACAGGACGGGGCACGCCTCCAACACGGAGCTTGCTTGAGGTCCTCCTGCCTGCGTCCGACTCACCACCTGTGTCCGTCGGCCACATAGTGCCTCATTTGTCTCACTATGCGCCTCTTCGTAAGATGTCTGACGCTTCATGCAGCAAATAATTGCCTGCTATCCCCGAGTTCCACCAGACACGATCGAACTGCCAATGTTTCTGCGCCCGGAGGACAAACATTTTCCCTCCGCCAAATATCACGCCATTACGTGGGTCAAGGGGTGAAAGGTCGGTTACCTCTTCCATAAGGAACCTAAATCCCGCCTCAACTTCTGGACCTATTTACGAACGGCCCCATGCAACGCTCGAAAACACGCCACGTTACCGAACATTATTTGGTAATTATCTTAGAGGGGTCTTTGGTAGACTTCCACTGAGTTGGGGGGGGGGGGGGTGTCTGGAGCTGAGGGTACCTAATCCCCCCCTCCCCCCTCCTTCCCCCCGGCGGTGCCTGAGTACAAGCCGTCCATCACCGATTCTGCCTCCAACCTCCGCGTATAGGAGAGCGCGCTGTAGATGCGTGGATTTTATTTCTTTGTTTTTCCCTTTTCTTTTTCTTTACCCAGTATTTATTTTTCCTATGTCGATGACGTGTTTTAGAAGTAATTCACAATAATAGTGAAAATTACAAAAAATGAAACTGAATAGACAAAAACAAAGTCTTCTGTTGGCTCCTGTGTCTCCCACTTTCCTGTACCCTATGGGCTTGGTGGTGGTGAGGGGAACACTGTGGCCAGGCCTCGAGTTTCCACCCGTGCCCAATCTATCCCCAGAGCCCCCACGAGTCCACTCCTAGAAAAAAAAATAATGTCGCTGTCTTCGGTGCGAAAGGACCCGGTTCGATTCCCAGTACCTCTTCAGTTTTTTATCTAAAGCAGGGAGGTCTGCCACGGGGTCCACTCAGCGCTTGAGAGACCAAACGAGGAGCTGCTTGAATAAAGAAGCAGCAGCAACGTCAGGCTTCATCTGGTGTCAAGAACGGCTGGATGTATTGGTGAAAAGCTGATCACAAGTCCCAAGAACATAAATCGCTCCCCGTACTGCCTTGTAGGTCCCAGTTGGAACAGGCCTAATGCATGAGTGATGTTTATGTTTAATTTGATGCAAGTTCCTCACTGTACTACGCTAGCCGTTAATATTTGAGGTATTTCTAAAGCACCACCTCAGTTTCTTTCAAGAAATGCTCAGGTGACAGGTGACATGTGTCTAGGGTCGATGAAATGCTTCGATCGAATTTTCTTAAAAAAAAAAAAAACGGTTCGTCGTTCTTTTCCATCTATCTATTAACATTACTTCGCGTTAATTAAGTGGGCCAACGGAAAACTTTAAAATCAAGGAAGTGTTATGTAATGGATGACGCATTTATTTGCTGTAAAGGAGTCTCTAGACCTAAATATTTCCAAAATGTCTTTGAACTAGTAACGTTCTGGATGTAAATATATTTATCTCCTTGCAGAAAATAGTTACGTTTGTACTGCGATATCGCTCTGAAAGGTACTCCCTGTTCGTATCACTGATTACACCAACTTCAGGTTGTTAATGAAACGTTTCAGGAGAGTACATGGCTGCGATCATAAAATTAAACTGCCAATCTTTTACGAGCATCTTCATCACCACAAAGAAAGTAGCGGAGGTTATAACCCACTGAACAAGCGCGAGAATAAGCTTCAGTAGTAAACACCATTTCGCTATAAAGTCTGTGTCCCTAAATCGAGCTGCTGCTTGCAGCTGGTGCTGTTATAAGCAGCAGAGTTTCACGACCGGGTCGTTGCAAACGTCTTACAACGTTTCTCTTGCCACGTTTCTGACTCACAGCTACAGGCGACTAACTTACCACTGTCGCCCTAAAGAACAGTAGCCGTATATCACATGTTTACCAGCCCAACAACAGACGGACTTTTCTTTCATTATCCATCTTCTTGTTACTAAAAAATGGCTCTGAGCACTATGGGACTTAAATTCTGAGGTCATCAGTCCCCTAGAACTTAGAACTACTTAAACATAACTAACCTAAGGACATCACACACATCCATTCCCGAGGCAGGATTCGAACCTGCGACCGTAGCGTTCGCGCGGTTCCAGATTGTAGTGCCTAGAACCGCTCGGCCACTTCGGCCGGCCTTCTTGTTACTCTACTGCGGCAATATTAAAGTTTATACTGAATGTATCGTCTTCGGTTACAGGTTCACTGTGCATACACTATGTGATCAAAAGTATCCGGACAGCCCAAAAACATACGATTTTCATATTAGGTGCACTGTGCTGCCACCTATTGCCAGGCTGCCAGGTACTTCATATCAGAGACCTCAGTAGTGAGTGAGCAGAATGGGGTGCTCCGCGGAACTCACGGACTTCGAACGTGATCAGGTGATTGGGTGTCACTTGTGTCATACATCTATACGCGAGATTTCCACACTCCTATACATCCCTAGGTCCACTTTTTCCGATGTGATAGTGAAGAGGATACGTGAAGGGGCACGTACAGCACAAAAGCGTACAGGCCGACCTCGTCTGTTGACTGACAGAGACTGCCGACAGTTGAAGAGTTTCGTAATATGTAATAGGCAGATATTTATCCAGACCATCACATAGGAATTCCAAATTCCATCAGGATCGACTACAAGTACTATGACAGTTACGTGGGAGATGAGAAAAGTGCCAAAAGACGCCTCGCTTGGTGTAAGGAGCGTAAACATTGGACAACTGAACAATGTAAAAACGTTGTGTGGAGTGACCTATCACGGCACACAACGTGGCTATCCGATGGAAGGGTGTGGGTATGGCGAATGCCCGTCAACGCCATCTGCCAGCGTGTGTAGGTCCAACAGTAAAACTCGGAGGCGGAGGTGTTATGGTGTGGTCGTGTTTTTCATGGAGGGGGCTTGCACCCCTTGTTGTTTTGCGTGGCACTATCACAGCACAGGCCTACATTGATGTTTTAAGTACCTCCTGCTTCCCACTGTTTAAGAGCAATTCGGGGATGGCGATTGCATCTGTCAACAAGTTCCAGCACCTGTTCATAATGCACGTCCTGTGGCGGAGTGGTTACACGACAATTACATTCCTTTAATGGACTGGCCTGCACAGGTCATGACCTGAATCTTATAGAGCAGCTTTGGAATGTTTGGGAACGCCGACTTCGTGCCAGGCCTCATCGACCGACATTGATACCTCTCCTAAGAGCAGCACTCCGTGAAGAATGGGCTGCCATTCCCCAAGAAACCTTCCAGCACCTGATTGAACGTATGCCTGCAAGAGTGTAAGCTGTCATGAAGGCTAAGGGCGGGTGAACACCAAACTGAATTCCGGCATTGCGGATGGAGGGCGCCAAGAACTTGTAAATCATTTTCAGCCTGGTGTCCGGATGGTTTTGGTCACATAGCGTATGTTGCAGAGATTTTCAAATCGATTCCACTCTATTTTGACGGCTTTTTGTATTTGGCGTCAGTCCTCCTTTCTGCTTAGTTCAACAGGATTGTTGTTTACACACCACTAAACCAACAGACTGACTCGAATTAAAAGAAAGAAAGAACAAAGATTGCCAAAGTGAGAGTAGACGCCGCGCACTGACGGTTCCGTGTACGTCTAAATTTTTATGCAGGGTGATTTTTTCCACCGTGTCTAAACTCATCGATGAGAGGATACGGAACGAAAAAGGTCTAATGAACTTCCATGCTAGAGACCATTTATTCAATCAGACAACAGTTTAGTACGTGCTGTACTATGCAACCACAGTTACAGTATGCATGGTTTCCTCCTAGACGGTGGTACTGTTCTTCATGCGCCATGTCCTAGCGCCCTCTCCTGCCATAGTAATTGGTAATGTTGTGTCCGATTCACTTCTCTTGCAGACTCACCTTGTAGTGGATGTGAAACAGCGGGTGTCAAGGAGCTGCTCGCCTGGAAGACGACAATTCGCGCTCTCCCATCGGCATGATGAAGACAATGTAATGCTCTGCCACTGCATCAGCGTCCAGTGCCGATGGTCAAACGCCAATTTCAGTCGTAGTTGCCGATGTCGTGGTGTTAACTTTGGTACAGACACAAAGCTTTACGCCTCTCCTGGGCTCGTGAACACCGACATTCTACTGTTGATGACTGGAAACATGTTGCCTGGTCGGACGAGTCTCGTTTCTAATTGTATTGAACGGATGGACGTGTACGAGTATGGAGACAACGTCATTAGTGGCTCCAGGAACACTCTTCTAAGTTTAATACGCTTCCACTGGCCACTAAACTCCCCAGGCATGAACATTATTGAGCATTTTTGGGATGCCTTACAACATGCTGTTCAGAAGAGATTTCAACCCCCTCGTACTCTTACGGATTTATGGACAGCCCTATAGGAATCATGGTGTCATTTCCCTCCAGCACTAGTTCACATATTAGTCGAGTCCATGCCACGTCGTGTTGCGGCAGTGCTGCGTGCTCGCGGGGGCCCTACACGATATTAAGCAGGTATACCAGTTTCTGTGGCTCTTCAGAGTAGAAACCAAGGACGAGGTGCCACCACCTACTGCAAAAAGTTTCAGCGTTGTATGTCGTCATTTACATGTAAGAGAAATATTAGATGGATAAACATATTTTCCTACTCAAGAGGATAACGAGACCTCTGCCACTTCCGTCTAATGGAAGACTGTCTTCAGGGGCCAAAATCTGATGACACACGTAAGGTGAATGTTACTGTGGAGAAATGGATGGGACACAGTGAGTATGAAGTTTCTGGAATTCGACTGTGAAAAATGTATATCTTTGATAAAGGCTGCTGAGAAGCAGTGTTTATAAATAATAAGGAATTCGATCCATACCGTTTTGTTAAAAATTTGATGAAGTCCTTTGCATTATTGCGAAATGTAGCAATCTGTGTATACGTATTGACGTCATCTATTTGTGACACATGAAAATTTCTGGCGGACCAGGAATCGACACCGGCTTTTCCGATTATCACGAACGGTCGCTCTAACCACTGTTGCTATCTGTGCACGCCTCCATGTCCGACTCAGACCTCCAAACGTCACGTTGTCCGCAACCCTTATGCTCGCACATTTCCTGATTTCCGCTCAGGTAGAGACAAATACGAGTATTTTATTATCGTCGCTTTAGCCCGTTGAGATACTGATGATTACAATGTCTGCTTTTAAACAGTGTTTGCTTCTTTACTTTAGAATCTCCTGACGATGGTAAAATGTTCGTCTGTACCTAGTTCGAGTCCAGGGTACGGTATAAAATTTCGTTTGTCACAAACAGCTAGCGTCAATACATATTCGCCAATTGCGAATCCACAGCACAGGGCCAACCAACAGTCAGTTTTCCTCAGCAGTAGAATACGATACCTGGTACAGGTTACATGAGGAGACAGTTTCGAAATCAATGTATTCAGTTTTCTCACATATAGATAGTTTTTATAGACAGCTTACCCTTGGAATATTGCAGTTAATATTAATTACTTTTTAAAGAAGGTCAGCAATGAATTACCTGTCCTGATAGGCGCAGTGTTTGTAATTTCCCTTAAAAACTAGTCCAAATTGTTTTATTTGTTCTCAGCATTCGTCGGTTTCTTGCACAAACTGAACCAGAATGAAGTGAAATTATTTTATTTTGTCTTAATTGCAAAGGGAGCAATTTTTTAACATTTACGTGGAACTGAGTCAATCATTTATTCGAAATTTTGTAATTTAGGGTTCTCTGCAGTGGAATCACGCCCGGAGCGGCAGAACATTGTCATAGTCAGATGCGAATTCTAGGGCCCAAGTCATATTTTAATGTTGGTAAATTAATATTTCCTGGGAGTTTTTGTTTTAGGCCCCTAAGAGCGGCAGCTCACTTGAGTCAAACTGTATAAATCTTGAATCTTAAAATTTTAACTACAGTTATAAACCTTAGTTAAAATTTGTCAGAAACTAGAGTCGCAAACAAATACTAGTATTCCTTCACTATCAGGATACGAGTCGTTACAGGTCAGTGCGCAAGATTGCATTAGGTATTCTGACAATTCAGCTGGGACCAGAAGAATACGAAATTGGGAAATTTATATAGTACCTGAAGCTTACAAAAGTCCCCTACATGGTTTTAACAAACATGGTTGGAAGTGTCAGCGATATTGTGATAACTACTTATGAGAAAACAGTCACGATCGATCATTTATGGAAATGACCGGTTTCGGCACATACAGTAGGCCATCTTAATATTGGTCGCACCACTTGCTGGAGCTGGCGACGTGCAGAGCAGCTGCGTGTTGTCATGACGATAACACGCACCTGCTCCAGCAAGTGGTGCAATCAATTTGAAGATGGCTTTCTGTATATGCTGTAACCGATGATTTTACTGAACTAAACTCCACCCTAACAAGCCACGAAGGCTCTACGGCACCGTCCAGCCGCCGTGTCATCCTCACCCCACAGGCGTCCCTGGGTGCGGATACGGAAGGGCATGTGGTCAGCACACCGCTCTCCCGGCCGTATGTCAAGTTACGAGACCTGAGCCGCTACTTCCCAATCAAGTAGCTTCTTAGTTTGCCCCAAAGGGCTGTTTTCGTCCCGCTTGCCACCAGTGCTCGGCAGACCGTATGGTCACCCCATCCAAGCGCTAGCCCAGCCCGACAGCTCTTAATTCAGTGCTCTGAGTGGAACTGGTGTTACCAGTGCGGCAAAACCATTGGCTGACCGATCATTTCAAATAAATGATGTTTTGCTATTGTCACTCTTTCTTCATAAGTAATAATATCCTATAAGGTCCTCATGAAATACGAGCAACTTACAGTTGGGAATATATCTGAATTCTATTTTATGTTCAGTAGTCAAAGTATGATTGTCATGATACTTTATCGAGATGACACTAAATCGAGGGAAATTGATATATTATGCAGCCCAGCCCCAAACTACGCGCCCTGAAATAAGGTTGTCAACTGCGTCACACCAATATCAAAATGCAAACGTACACCTCTGTAATCTCCATGTATCTGAACTGCTGACTCCTTATGGGTTTTACCGAGCGAGGTGTCGCAGTGGTTAGACACTGGACTCGCATTCGGGAGGACGACGGTTCAATCCCGCGTCCGGCCATCCTGATTTAGGTTTTCCGTGATTTCCCTAAATCGCTCCAGGCAAATGCCGGGATGGTTCCTTTCAAAGGGCACGGCCGACTCCCTTCCCTGTCCTTCCCTAATCCGATGAGACCGATGACCTCGCTATCTGGTCTCCTTCCCCAACACAACCAACCAACCAACCAACCAACCAACCAACCTTATGGGTTTGCTAGTGACTGCGTAGCTACTACCAGTATAGTTGTGCAGTGGGGCCTAGCGTTCAGAGGCACGGCCAGCGGTACGCACGTTGTTCCACGTGAAGGCGACGCCGCGCGGCCTGCGCAGGCGGAAGTTGTCGGTGGCGGGCGCGCCCAGTACGCCGCTGCCCACGACCTGCAGCAGCTTCTCGCCGGCGCCCAGCACGCGCAGGTCGCGGCCCAGCAGTAGGCCGAACGGGAAGAGCCGCATCAGCAGCGACGCGGGAACCGCCGGCAGCGACAGCCGCTCCAGACGCGCGCGCCGCGACGCCTGCGCGCGCATCCACTCGCTGTTGTCGAAGTCGATCCGGAAGCGCACCTGTCGCCGAAAACGCACGCGTCAGAAAGTAGAAAAAAGGTGCCTAAGGGCAGCAGAGAGAAGCACTAGCTTCCCACTAGTGATAACATTTATGTGCTGCCAATTTCTTTAAATTTGCATTAGGCATAAGGCTACAACACGAAAAATTAATATTTACAATTGAATTGCTCTAGGAAACAAACTGGAAAGCACCAAAATGGGAGTTGAAAATACAGAGGATTAAAGTTTGCAATTGAACCAAAAATCTGAATAATTCTATTCTAACATCAGTTTTGTTCTGCATGGCTTTTGACGTCTATAATCATCAATATAGATATAAAAA
The DNA here is from genome assembly GCF_023864345.2 of Schistocerca serialis cubense. NCBI lineage: Eukaryota > Metazoa > Arthropoda > Insecta > Orthoptera > Acrididae > Schistocerca > Schistocerca serialis. Next base: position 624,954,094 of record NC_064642.1, on the reverse strand, counting down.
GAAGAAGCAAGCCAATAATACATGAAATACACAAAAATAAACACGTTACTGCACTGGGGATACTATTATGTTACCCAAATTACATACGCTAACAACGAAAAGTAATGACAAAGAAACTGGTATGGACATGGGTATTCAAATACTGTACAGAGATATATAAACAGGCGGAATACGGCGCTGCAGTCGGCAACGCCTGTATAGGACAACAAGTCTCTGCGCAGTTGTTAGATCCGTTACTGCTGCTACAACAGCATGTTATCAAGTGCGTTTGAACGTGGTGTTATAGTCGGTGCGCCAGCGATGGGACACAACATCTCCGACGCAGTGGAGAACTGGGGATATTCCTGTACGACTATTTCACGAGTATACCGTGAATATCAGGAATCCGGTGAAACATCACGTCTCCGACATCGCTGAAGCGGGAAAAAGATCCTGCAAGAACGGTACCAACAATGACTGAAGAGAGTAGTTCAACATCGCTGAGACCGGAAAAAGATCCTGCAAGACGGACCCTGCACGTCAGCAGGGGACTGTTCAAGCTGATGGAGGCTCTGTAAAGTTGTGGGGCGTGATACGTCTAGACACGACTTTGTCGGGTGACACGTACCTAAGTATCCTGTCTGATCACCTGCATCCATTCACGTCTATTCTTCATTCCGGTGGACCTAGGCAATTCCAGCAGGGCAATGCGACATCCCGAACGTCCATAATTCCTACAGAGTGGCTCCAGGAAAACTCTTCTGAATTTATGGGTAGCCCTGCAGGATTCATTGCGTAAATTCCGTCCAGCACTACTTCAGACATTAGTCGTGTTGCGGTACTTACGCGTTCTCGCGGGGGCCCTACACGATATTAGGCAGGTGTACCACTTTCTGGACAAGAAATAAAAACTTTTAGGTTCACCGATGACATTGTAATTCTGTCAGTCACAGCAAAGGACCTGGAAGAGCAGTTGAAGGGAATGGACAGTGTCTTGAAAGGAGGATATAAGATGAACATCAACAAAAGCAAAACAACGGTAATGGAATGTGGTCGAATTAAATCTGGTCATGCTCAGGGAATTAGATTAGGAAATGGGACACTTAAAGTAGTAAAGGAGTTTTGCTATTTGGGGAGCAAAATAACTGATGATGGTCGAAGTAGAGAAGATATAAAATGTAGACTGGCAGTGGAAAGGGGAGCAAATCTGAAGAAGAGAAATTTGTTAACATCGAGTATAGATTTAAGTGTCAGGAAGTCGTTTCTGAATGTATTTGTATGGAGTGTAGCCACGTATGGAAGTGAAACGTGGACGATTTAGTTTAGACAAGAAGAGAATAGAAGCTTTCGAAATGTGGTGCTACAGAAGAATGCTGAAGATTAGGTGGGTAGATCACATAACCAATGAGGAGGTATTGAATAGAATTGGGGAGAAGAGGAGCTTGTGGCACAACTTGACCAGAAGAAGGGATCGGTTGGTAGGGCATATTCTGAGGCATCAATGGATCACAAATTTAGTATTGGAGGGCAGCGTGGAGGGTAAAAATCGTAGAGGGAGACCAAGAGATGAATATACTAAGCAGATTCAGAAGTATGTAGCTTGCAGTAGGTACTGGGAGATGAAGAAGCTTGCACAGGGTAGAGTGGCATGGAGAGCTGCATCAAACCAGTCTCTGGACTGAAGACAACAACAACAACAACAACAACAACAACAACAACAACCACTTTCTTTAGCTCTTCAGTGTAGAAGACTTAACTGTACAGCTCGTTGCTTGACTGTAATTAGTCATCATTTCCATCACAGACGTATCCATTGACAAGAAAAATCCATTATGAACAGGAGGACGTAATCTAAGAGGGACAGAATGTCAGCAGCACTCTTCCTTTCATCAGTCTGGATCCGTTGTATTTTAATCGAGAAGTAAGAAATTGGTTCCGCTACAGACGTTTCCTTAAACTTACTTTTTGCCAGTAGTCATAATGTCTCGCTGATGGATAAACATGATGGCTATTCAGAAGTCACCTTCTATCTGTATACATTCCTTAGGCTGACACCCAGGTGCGTTTTGAAGATCAAAGTTACAAATTTCTTGGAATTTTTTGAACGTTTACTTCACGTTGCTTTCACCTGTTGCCTCCAAACATTTAAGAGTACAGAGACAGTTAGGTCCTTTATCCGTCTTACCTGATTTTTTTCTAGAATGAGATACATATTGTTAATATCTATTACACCTGTTTTGCTTACAATTCCGCTGTGAGGTGCATCTCATCCATTTCCGAGAAGACTTTATCGACTGCTCTTCTGCCCCTTCACAACGGATATCTGAGACAGTGACAGATTGCTCGATATTACGGCCATTCCATATCCTTTGCACATTACTTCAGTAGCAACACTGGGTATTACTATTATTATTATGATTATCATTATTATTATTATTATTTGTATCGCTACAAATGAAATATGCGTATTCCTACACACCATTCAATAGCACTCATTCATTAAGAACCTCATATTTCAAGCATATCACGACAATAATGGTATGTGTATGCACGTACCATTATATTTGTAGAACATATTTAGTACGACAGATTTGCCAATTTACATTACTTTGAGTCACTGAGAATGTACTCAAGATCCTCGTCAGCGATATCACGATCCCTAAAAACACCTTCGTTTTCTTGTACGTCGTGAAACTGGGCTATAATCTGGGAAAACGTAAACTGCTCGTTTTTAGCGCCAGCCATTTTACCTGTCGCTTACCATTATGCTTCCACAGAAGGTAGTCACTGGCTTTTACCATGAAGCATCGCCGTTACATCTGTTAAGTAAATTACAACTTTTTTCTGGTGTATTATGTTCCGCTACCCATAGGTTGCGCCGATTTCCGTATAACTCAAACTACACGATAGTGGCGCTTACCATTGTGTAACCCGGAGCCGCTCAAGTATCTCAGATTACAGTTTCAAATCTAAGCCATGAATGTAGTCTATTGACCCTTCCTTCATTATCAGAATCATTGTTGCATCATCAGGACAAGTCCTCAGAGTATATTCTTGAAATGTATGGTGAACAATTTGCTTTCCAGCACCACAAACTTACACCTGCTCATATAATCGCACACCTGTCAGTGTTGTTTCTTATTCGGTTAAGAAACGACCAGATTATGCGTGGCAATTCAAAACCAGATGGCTTTGTCAATATGTACAGTATCTTAAATTGTTTCGTCGTAACATTAATCTGCCATGTGTATCTTCAGCAGCTAGATAACATCCTTGCAATTTCCAGAGCGTAAAGTCTTCCTTAACCGATAGTTGGAATGTCGCCGTGGACAGGCTGGTGAGGACTTTTCTGTAGTATTTTGTGCTATTATGCAAGTGCACTTTCCCACTGCAAGGACGTAGGTCGTATGTGGCTAGATGTGTGTAGCCTGACTGTATCAGTTACAAGGCACATGGCATGGATAAGCTGTGTATCAACAATACTTCGTTGAGTACTGTTCTTCCAATCTGGGGAGCAATACTACGCAACTTGCAAGGGGTGTCAACGGGTGTGCCTAACCTTCGGGCTGATACGGTGTCGAAATTTGTGAAGGCACATTTCTAACGTGCTCAGCAGCGGTGCGTAGGTGGCACCGAGGATGTTGGTGAGCTGGGAGGTCTTAGAGGCACCATTGCCGTTTTATTCACGCACATGATAATCTTGCACTCCCGCGTGATCACGTCAAGGGACGGCAGAAAATAGGAGTGTTGAAAAAGCATAAGTATTCTGTGGTATCGATAGCTACGATGCTACGGGGTAGGTGCAAGTTCGTAGGTTGGCATTACGACACCGACACCGAAGACAGCGCACTCTAGCCGGCGCTGTGCAGCACTACGAGCGCCGCTCCAGATTCAGCCTATTTGATTACGAGTCGACGACCAAGTAACTTCATAGAGGGCTAGCCATTACAGACTTTGTTATTTCAGTTACTTCAGTGATAGCTTGTCCACTACTAGTAGCTGTTAGCGTTGATACCTGTACGGCTTCGCATCTACGTGCTCATCTCAGCCAAAGTTAAGTAAGCCTAATTTAATCATAATTCTGAATATAGTAAATTTGTGAAATCTACCAGCAGTACCGAAGTGCTTCACCTTTTCCTGCTCCTATTCCCTTCGTACATTCAGCCTACCCTTCTGTTTACAGAAGCAGATCCACGCGCCGCCTACCAGGCGGGATGCAAAATATCCTTTGCTGCCTTGGATCACGTTTAGATTTCATCGAATGGTTTTGAACGATCCTTGATGATCCCAACCTCTATCGTACTTCGCTCCAACGAGTGCGATGCTATTCAGTGGGGATGCAGCCCCACAATATCCTTAGATAAGGGTTGAAATGCCTGAGGGTGTCAGCACTGTCAGAGGCTATCAAGATCATCTTCCTGTTGCTGATCGTACCGCGAACTGTCTTTTAGACTGCGAAATGTGTGGGAGCCAACGCCCAAAGCAAATCGGTTGACGCCCTTTACGTCACCCCAAGAGCCCTTTTCGAGTCGATTCTGAGCGGCGCTGTTTTTGAAATATTTTCGCAGGGCAAGCATAAGAAAACCGCGTGATTGCAACGCTGGGTGACGTCAAAAGAAGGGGGAAATGTGGGTAGGAGGGGCTCTGACGACCTTCTCATTCTGTGACACGTCTACGGTGGCGCTGGGCAGAATTGTGGTGGAATATTGCGTCAGTGTGACGTCATCAACCCATCTTACAGCACACATGAACTTCCAACCATAGGCCTTTTTTTCGTATGTCTCGACACGTTGCTGTTCGAAGCGTCGCCGAGCCCGAAAGAGATATCGTAGGCCGTCATGCTTTTGCATCATTACAGATGAAGGTTGTAGGCGCCTTTAGCCAAATTTAAAACTTGTGTGTCGCAATGGTAGGCAAATGTGGGGTTTCGAAAAAGTGATCCTAGAATTCTATGGCGCAATATAATTAGCAAGTGTGACTCATTACAGCTGAGACTGTTACAATAAATACACTACTGGCATATAAATTGCTACACCACGAAGATGACGTGCTACAGACGCGAAATTTAACCGACAGGAAGAAGATGCTGTGATATGCAAATAATTAGCTTTTCAGAGCATTCACACAAGGTTGGCGCCGGTGGCGACACCTACTACGTGCTAGCAGCAGTTGACCGGCGTTGCCTGGTGAAACGTTGTTGTGATGCCTCGTGTAAGGAGGAGAATGCGTACCATCACGTTTCCGACTTTGATTAAGGTCGGATTGTAGCCTGTCGGGATCGCGGTTTATCGTATCGCGACATTGCTGCTCGCGTTGCTGAATCCCAACGGCCTCGTATCACTAGCAGTCGAGATGACAGGCATCTTATCCGCAGCCACGTCTCGATCCCTGAGTCAACAGATGGGGACGTTTGCAAGACAACAACCATCTGCACTAACAGTTCGACGACGTTTGCAGCAGAATGGACTATCAGCTCTGAGACCTTGGCTGCGGTTACCCTTGACCCTGCATCACAGACAGGAGCGCCTGCGATGGTGTGCTCAACGACGAACCTGGGTGCACGAATGGCAACACGTGGCATCCGTGTTTGGCGACATCGCGATGAACGCACATTGTGCGTGTATTTGCTATCGACATACTGGCGTATCACCCGGCGTGATGGTATGGGTGCCATTGGTTACTCGTCTCGGTCACCTCTTGTTCGCATTGACGGCACTTTGAACAGTGGACGTTACATTTCAGATGTGTTACGAATCGTGGCTCTACGCTTCATTCGATCCTTGCGAAACCCTACATTTCGTCAGGGTAATGCACGACCGCATGTTGCAGGTCCTGCATGGGCCTTTCTGGATACGGAAAATGTTCGACTGCTGCCCTGACCAGCCCATTCTCCAGATCTCTCACCAATTTAAAACGTGTGGTAAATGGTGGCCGAGCAACTGGCTCGTCACAATATGCCAGTCACTACTCCTGATGAACTGAGGTATCGTGTTGAAGCTTCAAGGGCAGCTGTACCTGTACACGGCATCCAAGCTCTGTTTGACTCAATGCCCAGGCGTATCAAGGCCGTTATTACGGCCAGAGGTGGTTGTTCTGGGTACTGATTTCTCAGGATCTATGCACCCAAATTTCGTGAAAATGTAATCACATGTCAGTTCTAGTACAATATATTTGTCCAATGAATACCCGTTTATCATCTGCATTTGTTCCTGGTGTAGTAATTTTAATGACCAGTAGTGTAGTTTTAAAAATTATGTTGTTTCGGCAACTCTTATGTCAATATTCATCCATTATTACTCGGTGTAGTGTTGTAATACTTTCCTAATGACAGAACAACAAGCAATACGGGCGACCCGACTATCTAACTTATATTCAATCGGTGAGCCCAATTTCTGACAAACTGATACTATGACGTGCCGTAGGCGTTGAAGTGGATATGCTATGTTGCGGCCTAGTGCTTCGGCAGGTTGCATTGTACGAGTATCTTAAGATATTTTATTACAACATGCAAGAAGATGTTGGGTGTAGGAGTTATGTAGACATGAAAAAATTAGCACAGAAGTGGAAGAGATGATAGACAGCGTGAAAGAAGTGAAAAGACTAATGATTCAGTAAAACTGCATCAGCTCTGAGGTTTTTCCACACTTCGTTGAACCAATTCAAATCCATCGAATTTATGTCCAAGATACTCGTACTTCCGTTTATCTTGCAACGGAAAAATAACGATATCGAGAAACTGCCCGTGATAAACGTTTAGCAACATCGCCAGGGATCAGTCTGTACTTTTAATGATTGACTGGAGCTATTAATTCAGATTCACAATCACTGCAGTCTAGCATGGGCATACCAGACGATTAGGTTCCCATTATTAATAAGCAAAGAATACCTGCATTCTCTCTCTACACAAAACTGACTGATATGGGAGCATAAATTCATCACGGTGTCGTTCTTTGTGCATTAACCTTCCGAAGTGGCATAGGAAACGCACAAGGCAAAGGAATACAAAACTACACTGAAGAACCAAAGAAACTGCCACACCTGCTTAATATCGTGTAGGGACCCCACGAGCACGCAGAAGTGCCGCAAAACAACATGGGATGGACCGGACAAATGCCTGAAGTAGTGCTGGGGGGAATTGACACCACGAATCCTCCAGGGCCGTCCATAAATCTGTAAGAGTATGAGGGGGTGGAGATCTCTTCTGAACAGCACGTTGTAAAGCATCCGAGATATGCTCAATAACGTTCATGTCTGGGGAGTTTGGCAGCTAGAGGAAGTGTTTAACTCAGATGAGTATTCCTGTAGCCACTCTGTAGCAATTCTGGACAGTGTCGCATTGTCCTGCTGGAATTTCCCAAGTCCGTCGGAATGCACAATGGATATGAATGGGTGCAGGTGATCAGAAAGGATGCTTACATACGCGTCACCACGTATATAGACGTATCAGGGGGTCCTATGACACTTCAGATGCACACGCCCCACAACATTAAAGAGCCTCCATGAGCTTGAACATTCCCCTGCTGACATGCAGGGTCCATGGATTCATAGGTTGTTTCCGTACCCGTACACGTCCAACCACTCGATACAATTTGAATCGAGACCCCTCCGACCAGGCAACATGTTTCGAGTCATCAACAGTCCAATGTCGGTTCTGACGGGACCAGGCGAGGCGTAAATCTTTGTGTCAAGCATGGTACACGAGTACGCCTTCGGCTCCTAAAGCCCACGTCGGTGATGTTTCATTGAATGGTTCGCTCGCTGACACTTGTTGAAACCTGCAGCAGTTCGCGGAAGGGTTGCACTTCTGTCACGTTGGTCCTGTTCTTGCAGGATCTTCCGGCCGTAGCATTGTCCGAGATTTGACATGTTACCGGATTCCTGATATTCGCGGTACACTCGTTAAATGGTCGTACGGGAAAAATCCCCACTTCATCACCACCTTCGAGATGCTGTGTTCCATCGCTCGTGCACTGACTGTAGCACCACGTTCATATTTAAGTCTTGATAACCTGTCATTGTAGCAGCAGTAACCGATGTAACAACTGCACCAGACACTTGTCTTATATTGGCGTTGCCGACCTCAGCACCGTATGCTGCCTGTTTTCATATCTCTGTATTTGAATACAGTTTATTTGGCGCTTCAGTGTAATAAGACCAGAACCATCACATTTTAGAACTAAACCATTTTCTATTGTAATTCCAATGGCAGCGGTATGCTTTTCGGTCTTCAGATCAAAGAATTTAACGAATACAAATACAATTTTAAAATATTAACACGATATATTACGTGTTTTAACTATTAACAAATTCAATACATAGATAGTGATGACACTGCTTGTTTCCTTTTAAAATCAAATTTCAAAAAAGTCTCGTAACAGGATGAGTTGGAAGTAAGTGGCGCTTTGGGAAACTGGGTGGTTTGGCGTATCGGAAAGTATCTTGTGGGAGAATGGGTGGCAGGAAAGTTGGGATGTGTGGTAGAGTTGAGTAGGATGGAGGATAGACCATGGTGATGAAGAAAGAAAAGAATATACCTGGGAAGCTGGAAAGATGTGATAAAGGCAGGGAGGTGTGGTTTAAATGTGATAGGAAATATTAGTAGGGCTGGGAGATTGTTGCTGAATGTCTGTTGGTGTGCAGTTGTGCGTCGCTAGGCTGAATTTGTTTGGTTCGCCGATTTACCAGAAACCATTTGGTCTGTGGGATGTATAGAATATAAGTGGGTGTGCAGTGTTGGTGAGAAGCGAACGGAATTTGATAAGATGGTAAAGGATTTGAATAGAGGAGGGTAAGTGGATATAGTAGACGAGACGAACTGTCTGGCTTTCATGGGATGGGAGCGACTCAGCTTCGGCAAATAACGCGATGATATTGTCATGGGGCGGAGCAAGGTTTTGTAAGTCAGGAGGTTGGTGGAACGGTGCCATCTTATGGTCGACCGCTTAGTAGTTTTATGGAAGGGGCTTATGGAAAATTGCTTACGACGTGTCACACCAGATAAAATGTTTGATGCCGACCATGAAAGGGAAATCTTGTTACCATTTGTTCCTTTATGATTCTTCAATAGTCAGCCAGATCAGGATAAGTGTGACACGGATATTTTCTTTGTCTCAGTTAAGCTGAGTTAGTAGACTTGTGGCTCACCTGCACGTTCCGGGCTCCAGACAGAGCCGTCTGCTCCTCCAGAATGGCAATGCGCAGCGCGATGTCGTACAGTTCCTGCGCTATCTGGTACAGCTGGCCTGCAACACGGAAAGCGGCTGCACTGTACTCCACTGCTAAGGTAATGCCCTCGGGGTTGTGCGTGAGATGTGTTTTATGCGTTTGCGTAGGATAAAATGCATCAACGAGGAGACAACGTGATAACCCCCCACTGGTATCCTGAACAGTATCGTAAACGGGTTTGCTGTTCCCTTCTATGAACATTTATAAAGTTATGAAGTATTTCCGTGAAAATGTCTGTTGTGAGTCTTTAATGGTATCAAAGTGACCTCTGAGTTTAAACTACACTCTCAACGCTGTCAGTAGTGTGAGATGCCAACGCTCAAACAGTCAGTGGGACTACGCCCAAAGCAGTGTAAAAGTGGATGTAACTTCTTTAGTGATTGATACAGATCAGTCAGTTGCACAGGGATTTAGAGTGTTGGGTGTGTGCAGGCATGTAAGTATTGGGTTCTAGACAGAAGACTGGAAACGTGACACGCAAGTGAAGAAATTTGAAGATGATAAACCGGCATTAAATGCAAACAGCCCATTGAGAGACTTAACTACGAACACCGGCAGGAAAGGGCAGCACGTGGACAAGTTGACTCAGGCAGACAGGCGTGCCACAATCCGTGAACTTAACGCGCAGTTGAATTGTAGAAGCCGGCCGAAGTGGCCGTGCGGTTAAAGGCGCTGCAGTCTGGAACCGCAAGACCGCTACGGTCGCAGGTTCGAATCCTGCCTCGGGCATGGATGTTTGTGATGTCCTTAGGTTAGTTAGGTTTAACTAGTTCTAAGTTCTAGGGGACTAATGACCTCAGCAGTTGAGTCCCATAGTGCTCAGAGCCATTTTGAATTGTAGAAACACAACATACACACAACATGCTGTAGAGTATAGGTTACTGGCAAGTGTGAGCGAAGGAACCGATTTCAAATTTGAGGTAGAGATTGATGGAAGTACTTTTTTCTGCTTCAACCATTAGAAGCTGACAAAACGTTACTGCTTTTCTTTCTAGTGAAAGTGAGTAAAGAAGGCCTGTCCACTGATGTGATTCGAAACAAGCACTCAACTATCTCAGCTTACTGCGTTGGCTGTTATATAAAGGGGTGAGATTCTTTTCCAACTGCAGGCTTAATTCGTCTTGGTTTCACCCTTGATCGTAGTGATGGTGACTAATCACGATTAAAATTAAGCACAGAAGGAGATAGTGTAACTCTACTTAAATGAGATGCAGACTCAAATGAGATGCAGACTCAGATATATCACTTCATAGAGACCAATAAGTACGCTTAACATGAGGATGCACACATAACAAATTATAAAGCACTGAAATCAAGTGCTGTTACAGTACATATGAAACGGCCGCTAAACCCGCTGGGCAGAACAGGTGATTAGGATTGAGGAAAGGGCCAAATAAGGTGTCGGTCACATTCACTCAAAATTGTAATTTATTGTAATTTAATAACACCTTTAAACCAAAATGGCACATAGCCGAACCTTCAGAACTACGAGTTTCAAAAACGCAATTATTTCACGGCTGAAGGCCTCCAAACAAGAAATCTTAAAGCAAGAAGATAAATCTCAAGTGGTTAAAACATACAGTTAAAATTGCAAATAAAATAATTATTTAACATATAAGTACACAGCGTGGCTGATAGCCTCAAGGCAAGGGTGAATAGACAAACATAAACAAGATGCAATACAAACGGCTGAACGCCCACAATAAAATTTTCAAGATTTTAAAATATATTATCATAACCTTTGAAAGGCAGAAGGCCGCAATGTTTTTTTATGGTTTTTTTTAGAATAAGGATTTAAGTGGCTGAAGGCCCACAATTGATTTTCCAAAATTAAAAAAATACATAAAATCCAGTAAAAGCAAGAATTTTTTTAAATCATTGGCCAGAATATGTTATAAACAGACAATTAAACACCCGTGAGAAAGACAATAAAGAAAACGGCACTCAGAAGTCTCCAGGGAGGTCGGTCTGCCCTCGTTCACTTAGGTGAGACAGGTGGTGAGCCCAGCTACACTTGGTCATTCGGAACCCAACCAAAGAAGAGCCACGGACCGACCGACAAAACGACTTGCTTGCCACCAGTCGGTACTTGAGAACTGAAACACAAAAGTGACGAACGTGATTATCCACAATGAAATATGTATTAAGCTGTCAAAACTACACACCATGTTGGACAGCGACAACAGGTGAGGAAAGAACGCTACGTGAAATTACGTTAGTGTCCAGGGTAGGTAACCAAAACACTAACGGCCACAAGGCAGAAAATTCCGCTGGTACACTTGAATTGTAGTCAACCAATATAGTTAATTGCATCGCATGGCGGCTAAATTTCAGCAATACAAACACTCGGTGTTGCTCACAGGAAAACCTCCCCAACAGCGAACCACCGAAACGATTCACACAACATGAATGGACGTGGCTTGGGTAGTTGAAACCACTACTCAACTTTGACGTCCTGGGTCGGTGAACCACGAAGCTCGTAGCGATCGGACAGCTCCGCACACGCTCCGACACTGCGCAGGGACCGCCAGTGGACGCAGCCGACTGCACCGGGCGGAGATAACTTCTCTGGTCCGCACCAACCGACCGACTCACCGCAGACCCCCTAGCCGAAAACAATATGCACAAAACCAAAGATGGTACACGGTGCAAATATCGATAGACATCGCTGCTGCCACACTTAGAAGGAAGAAGAACCACGACGTAACCGCAACAAGGGCGGGAAACCAAACACAGATAGACAGCGAAGTTCACGAAAACGCATAGTTGGGAGTGAGCACGGTTCACATAATTATTGGTTAATGAATTACCAATCACAGAACGTATGCGATTATAGGAATGAAACGTGAGATATTGAAAATAAAATTGTGGAGCAGCTTCAAATAGCATACAAGTTTCCTTTACTGTTACATGTTTCACTCGTCAGACGTCATCATTTTCAAAAATTGGGTAGCCAACGGCTTCTAAATTTTGGTGCTGTACACAGCCAGAAACACAACATTTGGCCGTTCCTTACGAAATTTCTGAAGATGGTCGCAAATGACGAGCGAAACATGTATAAATTTGGATGCAGCGTGTGCCTGGTCTGCAATTTTATTTTCTACTGTCGCTGTACCCTCTACAGCCGATGGTTTTCGCGCGTTAAATAAAAACTGAGAGCGAGAGAGGAGATGTCCAGTGATTGTACACGGCAGCAGAACATAGAAGATTGCCTTGGTGCTATGGTCCGGATGTTGTCGTAATTGCTGGTTACCATCGCATTTCTGATGTATTTGGCTGTCACGACTAATGAGTAGCAAGACTGTAAATTGTTATAAGCCACAAAACCGGCTGTATGAAGTAAGATACTGCGACATAGCTTCTAACCTGTAAGTCCGTGTCACCTAGAGGCTGACTGTGCTAACGAAGGAAGACGCGCGTCGCCTGTAGAAGATCAGTCCATCAAAATGACACCAACCATAACCTTTGGGTGCTATTTGGCAAGAAAATTCGAATGTCCAGACAGGTGCTACCTTTTGCAATCAACCTAACTGAGTTCATTTGGACAGCTTTGGGATAGCTGCTCAGACATAATAGGTTCCTAGCGCTGACGTCTTCTAATTGCTGAAGCCGCCTCTTTGGTGTATCTGTGCTCTAGATTCCGTTCAAATTTCCATGAGTGCTTTCTTTTAACGAAAAATGCCGTCTTGGCGAAAATTATTATTTTCTTAATGAAATGGAATAATGACTATCACTAGCTATTTAGCATCTCTTGTGCGCCCCCCTATACATAAAAAATTAATAATAAAAATCAAGTTATTTTGAATAAATTAAAATGTCCATGTTATTTCTGGCTTCAAATACTTCAGTGCTTTAAATACCCACATTATTCTTTGTACGACCTGACTTTGTAGACTGAGAGAGACATAGCCATCTGCGTTATTGTTACAATTTTTTTTAGTTTTATTGGTTTTAAAGCTTAATGATTACCGCTTTCCGTTAACTAGCAACCATCATCATAACTATGGAAGCAACCAGAGAAATTGCCTTTCATTTAATGCGAAAATCTAAGAATATTTAAAAACGCATACATTTTATGAAATTATTAAAACTTTAAAAACAGTAAAAACTTACCACGTCTACACTGGAAATGGTTCCTTACAAAAGTGTTGACCACAACAGTGTCGTTAATATGCACAGCTTGTCACTATTAAAAGGTTGGTCAAACCAATTATGTTAGTGTATAAAACCAGCAAAAAACAAATCGCTACGCTTATTTGTCACATCCACCACGGAATGACAGTTGGCAGGTAGCGCACTAGGACATCTGCACAATGCGGAGCTTCTTTCGGAGGTACCATAATTCCTTCAGTTTGTCTATTATATGGTCCTCAGTTATGATGTCACATTTGTCGCCAGTCGCATTTCTAATACTTCTCAATGCTTTTATCTTTCTTTCGTGTAGTCTCAGTCCACATTACGTTCTAAACAAACTGTTCATCCCACTCAACAGGTTCTTTTATTCTTCTACAATTCTAGTCCTGCAGATCTTGATACCAGTTCCCCCTGAATTTTAATCCCATTTCTGTGTCTGTCATTTATTTTCTAAACTTTTTATTTGGTATACAGGTTGAAAACTGTTGAAAATTGTCTTGCGCCATTTTCATCCGAGTACTTTTGTATTGTTCTTCCGTTACCATTGTTCTCTAATGTTTCTTACACATGTTGTATACTAGCTGTACCGGGCCACCCTTTGCTGTTGCTCAGTCTGTTTAAATGGAAAAGAAAGAAAACAGAAATCATATGTTTCTAATATGTATGGGAATTTGACATATGTCATAATCTCCTTCTCTCCCTTGTTTCTGCTCATCTGTCCCTCTCCCTTTCTTTGTCCATCTTTTCCTACTTCCCCCTTTGTCTGTCCAGCACCTCCTCCCCCTCTCTATGTCCATCTTCTCCTCGGCACTCTCTCTCTCTATCTCCTCCTGACTCCTCTGTGTGTGTGTGTGTGTGTCTCCTCCTTCCTGTTTTCTATGTCCATTTCCTACCACTCCGATGTCAATTTCCCCTTCCCCCCTCTCTCTGACCTTTAGCCTTGTTTATTGTTACCGAAGATTCAGATTCTGTAATAGTATTCTAATTAAAAACCAATAAGCCATAAATGCAACTTTCCTCTTTGCTAACAACTTTTCACCATCGTATATTTTCTAACGTTTCCCTATTATTAAATTTAAATGATATCACAAACATTTAAAAAAGTAGGTAAATAAACATGTGAATATACCCATGGAATGTTGTGTCAAAAATTCAAATAATCGGTCACGAGCTTTCGGACAATAACAATTTTGAATAAACCAGCATTTATATTTTTATGATGTTTCATATTTTATTATACATATGGTACATATATACCAGATGTAGTTCCAATAAGTATATAAAACAGTTGAGTATTCGAATACAGTGTTGTGTCAAAATTTCAAAGCAATCGGTGAAGAACCTTCGGAGGTTTGAGGTTTTTAAGAAACGAACATTTACATTTTTCTTTATGTAGATTATCCATCTGTCCCTTCAGTGTATGCCTTGTTTCTGACGATACTTCCTCCACTGTACAAGGCCAACTTCATTTTCTGTCAGTGTATCGTATATTCAAGGGGTTTCCGAACTTACGTGCCTTTGTTTGTTAAACAAATTTGCTGTTTTATTCCTACCCTGGTCAAATTTCATATAACTGAATACAAAAAAGGACAAATGTCACTGTCTACGAAGCATTTCCAACATTCCTTCCCCCTCAGCTTTTCTCACCCCTTTAAGCAAAGTTTTATATTCCTATGTTAATAGTATTGTCATCGTAAGAAACCATTTAAATTTTATTCTGCTTTAAACGCAGCTGCGACTGTGGTTTTTTTTGTCCTAAACTCGTTTTCGATATTTTGTTGCAGGATGGAGAGAATGGCTTAAAAAAGCTACTCTAAAACCGTAGAAAGTGAATCTTCTATTTGTGACTCAATACGAAAAATTTAAATTTTTGATTCTGGCGGAATTGTCGTGATTATCTTCTATTGTCGCAAAATGCCATGCTGGTACTCTTCTCATTTGCAGCTAAGTATATGTGCCAAACAGGATTCTCGGGTCATCCAGCATAAGAATTCATATTTCATCCGTAAAGCCTAATATTAAACTATGTTCGAAAATAAGAATCAGTGCCACTCATCAGATAAAACATTAAATTTAAAATTCCTGTTTTAATATGTTAGTTTGAGGTGCCTGAAGAACTTTCGAATTAATTTTTGAACCAAAAATTGTTTGAAATAATTTTTCGTTGCTAATAATTCCTTTACAGCATGTTGCCTCAAAAATATGCTGCAGCAACTAGCCAAGGGTCCATCATAAAACTGGAAACTAATAAGGAATCCACTTATCGAAAAATTTCATAAACAGTGTTATAGGTCAGTATGTCCTATCGATGTATCTTAATGTTTAGTAAGTCTTGCTTTCGTTATGGAGTGTAATGCTAGAATTGTTAGTCTGGTGCCTTTATCTTTCTTAAAGTCAAAATGATTGTCATCTAACAGATTTAAATTTCCTTTTTAATTCTTCTGTATACTCTTCCGGTCAGCAGCTTGTAAGCATGAATTGTACGTTAGTATTCGTAGTTATTTGCTCTTGCTTTCATGGCTTATGCGTGGAAGATATTCTTCCGGAAGTACGAAGGTATGTGTCTTTGTTTCTTACACACTAATTTGAATAGTCATTCTGTTTCCGTTCCCTGCAATTATTTTAGAAATTCCGAAAGAATATTATCTACCTGTTTGAACGCAACTCTTCCAGATCTGTCAAATCCGAAAAATGGCACCCCTTTCTCCTCCAGATCGATACCATATCTTCTTCTGTCAAGTCATCAAAGTTCATCTCCTTCATAGTGTTCCTATCACCCAACCATTCTCTATTCTGTGTTTAACTCTTGAACGATTTGCACACTATAGACGCCTTTTATTTTCAATTATTTAAAGTGATTTTAATTTTTCTAAATACTACATCGGTTCTTGCGACGACCATATTCACCCATATCGCAATGCAAAGTTCTGAATTTACTACTCTTCGATGACCCCGCGTCACAAGCCTACTTACATGTTTATCCACTATCTAACAAGAACCCGTTGTACATGTTGCCGTAGATTATAGCTCTCAGCCTCTTTAGCGGGTGAGTAAGAAGGGAAACAGCTTGATCAGATTTCCCGTGAGATCAGTCATAATCCAATACTTCTCTGAATGACCGTTATCGACCGTGGCCGTTGCTATATTTACACATATCAAAAAAAGTTTTGCATCACCTCGGTTCCGAGAGTTCCAGAATCTGTACAGAAAATTGGAATACAGATCACCATAAACATCATTTCCGCCCTTTTTATTGCTCATGAAAACCATATATTGCATGTTGCACCACCATACAGCGAGACCTTAAGAGGTGGTGGTCCAGATTGCTGTACACACCGGTACCTCTTATTCCCAGTAGTACGACCTCTTGCATTGCTGCATGCCTGTATTTGTCGTGGTATACCATCCACAAGTTCATCAAGGCACTGTTGGTCCAGATTGTCCCATCCCTCAACGGTGATTCTGCTTAGATCCCTCAGAGTGGTTGGTGGGTCACGTCGTCCAACAGCCCTTTTCAATCTATTCAAGGCATGTTCGGCAGGGTTCATGTCTGTAGAACATGCTGGCCACTCTAGTCGAGTGCTGTAGTTTCCTGAAGGAAGTCATTCACAAGATGTGCACGATGGGGGGCATGAATCGTCGTCCATGAAAACGAATGCCTCGCCAATATGCTGCCGATATGGTTGCCCTATCGGTCGGGGGATGTCATTCTCGTATCGTACAGCCGTTACGGTGCCTTCCATGACCACCAGCGGCGTACGTCAGCCCCACATAATGCCACCCCAAAACAGCATGGAACCTCCACCTTAGGGCACTTTCTGGACGGCGTTCAGCCTGGCCGGGTTGCCTCCAAACACGTCTCCGACGATTGTCTGGTTGAAGGCATATGCGACACTCATCGGCGGTCCATTCGGCATGTTGTTGGGCCCATCTGTACCGCGCTGCATGGTGTCTTGGTTGGAAAGATGGACGTTCCCATGGACGTCGGGAGTGAAGTAGCGCATCATGCAGCCTACTGCGCACAGTTTGAGTTGAACACGACGTCCTGTGGCTACACGAAAAGCATTATTCAACATGGTGGCGTTGCTGTTAGGGTTCCTGCGAGCCATAATCCGTAGGTAGCGGTCATCCACTGCAGTAGTAGCCCTTGGGCGGCCTGAGCGAGGCATGTCATCGACAGTTCCTGTCTCTCTGTATCTCCTCCATGTCCGAACAACATCGCTTTGGTTCACTCCGAGACGCCTGGACGCTTCCCTTGTTGAGAGTCCTTCCTGGCACAAAGTAACAATGCGGACGCCTCCAAACGGCGGTATTGACCATCTAGGCATGGTTGAACTACAGACAACATGATCCGTGTACCTCCTTCGTAGTGGAATGATTGGAACTGATCGGCTATCTAATAGGCGCTTCTCGTGCATGGTTTTTTACATCTTTCGGTGGGTTTTGTGACATCTCTAAACAGTCTTAAGGGACTGTGTCTGTGATAAAATATCCACAGTCAACGTCATCTTCAGGAGTTCTGGGAACCGGGGTGATGTAAAACTTTTTTTGGTGTGTGTAAACGTCTCTGACGTTCGACATAGCGTTCTGCAATTGTCCCGAATACACGGTTCTTCATTTAACTATGTGTTTTGCTAAGATCCTGCAAACTCTGTCTTTAGCAGAGTACAAAATCTCTTTCCTATTTCGAATTGTTCTTTAATAAGGCATTATTACGCGTGAAACTTTTCCTCTATTCCAAGTAACAAAACTGTTGAACAAAGTAGCTGAGGTCAAGTTATCGCTCTGAAAACTGTTTAACTATTTAGTTTCAACGGTACACAAAACTAAATTACACGAAAGAGAGCTGAAAATGATATACCTGAAATGCTGCAAAATCTTAAAGTTTCGAATCTGCATTTCACTGAAGAGGAACAGTGCTCATAGTTTACTACCTGACAGATTTTTGTGTGGTTCTCAGAAAGAGAACCCGCATTTCAGTCGACTGAAGTTTCAAGAATCTGAAATTCTTTGCCATACATCTTTCTCAAGGACAAGACTTTACGCAGGAATAAATTTCAGACATCTGCATTTATTTGAAAAAAAAAAAAGTGAAGTCGTTATTACAAAGATGATTCTCGGTAAGAGGTTAGCTACTGGAAAAAAGTTTTAATCATCTGAAATAGAAATCAAGTCTTAGGTGAAGTAAATTGAATTTTATAAATACATACCGTTTACAAGGTATGTGCTGAATGTAAATGGGATCAGTCAGCTAATGTGGCGAATTAGCATCTAATGACGATCGGGACTAGGGAAATCTCAGTAGATACAGTATCATCTGTGACAATATAAATTACATTTAAGAAAATAAACTCTCAACGTTATGGATTACGAGTTAATAATTTTGTTGTGACCTTGAGAGAAAAAGCGACAGAATGACAACTGTACAACATAAATTCAAGTGAAACAATTGAGATTTTTTGTAGCTGTTATAGACCTTATATTTCAGGGAAGCACAAACTCTAATTTATCATCGTTATCAGCACATTGGTAATACAAGATCAAATTTTCTAGGGAACTTAGATTTATTTCTTGCGGCATATATTACGTAACCAGCTGTCTATAACACTTTGTTGCACTGCTTTTACCAATATCACATTCCATCGCAACCAAGTTTATTCACGCCGTATCTGCTTGCGAAGTTAGATGAGTGTTGTTCGCGTCAGTTTCTAGTGCGGTCTCATTAATATTGTGTGATGAATGCCTCCTGTCCGTTGAGGCGACACACCCCTTCGCAATATGGGGTCAGGCTGCGTCAGCGCCCACGACTAGGGGGATGTTGTTACAGAGACATTTCATAACTGTCCAGAGGTCATCCTATCACCTGTTTGCGCCTATATTCGGAGTACGACTGAATAACTCGTCAGTTGGTCATGCGCCGTCAGGTTGAAAGCAACAACATCAATGTAAGCACATAAGGCATATAGAGGTAGATAAATTTTCGCGAAGCAGATATATTTTTCTAGAAAAATGTTTTATGTAGCTAGAAAAAGCTAATACTGGTGTAAAATCAAGAAAATTGTAATGATGACGTTTCATCATTTGGAAGAAACCAAATGAATAAGATTTTGTAAGAATCGAAATTACTATATACTTGTTTCTAAACTCGCAAGTACCAGAATGAAGGCAGAGATTCGTGTACAAGACAGTGGAAGAGGCCATCTTCGCAATATCTTCCGTCACAGTTGATTATTCACTCATAATTTTTATTTAGTAAGTAAGGGCAGGAAAGATACAGAGTAATAAAGGGCATCGTCACACAAAGGTACAGAGAAACTAAGGAACAGTGGATGATTGTTATATGTAAGCATGTAGAAAAAGTAAAATGGAATGAGCGATAAAGCATACAGAATTATAATTCAAGACAAAAACAAGATACGAGATGTAATACGATACAAACAAGGAAACTATTGCTGAATGCAGTACAAGTAGCCAACAGATAGAAGGAATAATTTGAAGAGCTTTATGAAGGAAAAGACATCACCATGGAAGAAGAATAATCGAAGAAAAAGAAGAAGTGCAATCAGATGAAGTGAGTCATCTATTTATAAAAATCGAAGTTGAAATTGCACTGGAAGAACTGATGAGACCAAAGAAGCTCCAGGTCCATACGAGCTGCCGTCTGACCTCTGGCGAAACTGTGGAGAAATATGATAAACTTTTCAAAATTAAAACTATCGTATCATTACAGTTTTCTTCCAGATTTTGTTTTTAGAAAGTAAGATAATAACCACTCACAAAAAAGGAAATACAACAGTCTGCTCCCATTATACAACGATTAACCTAATTTGAATCATAGAAGAAATAACGACATTAATAACAAAAAACAGAATAAAATACAAAATAATACTTAAAGAAGATCAATTTCTTTTAGGGCAAACATAAGTACTGCTTTAACATTACCCAAAATCTTGCTGGAGAAACGACTGGAATTAAATAGAGAGATACTTAATGGCGGAAAGTATTTGAAAGCATCAGCTAAAAGAAACTTACGAAATTCCTAAAAATTACACACTTAGGCTGAAAGGATAGAAGAATAAGAAGATAAGAACACCTACAAAAAACGCAAGTGCAAGGATACAGAGTAATGGAGAGACACTTCAACCTATGAGTAGGAGCAAGACAAAGCTGCTCATTTTCCTCAAATTAATTTCACCCTTTCATCGAGAAACTGAAGATGGCGCTAAAAAAATCTGGAGTTAAAATGAGAAGAATTCTGACACACTGATTAAGATTTGTGGATGCTTTTGCCTTAACAGCTGATAGTGTAAACCATATTCAGAATATACTTCCTGAATTTGCAACAATTATGAAGAATTTGAACTTGAAATTAATAGTATAAAAATTTTAATAGTTAGCAAATCAAAAATGGGGACATCAGAATTGAAAGAAATAAAATAGAAGTTGATGCTATTTGTTATTTAGGCACCTCCGTAATAGCGGATAACAGATGGAGCATGAGAATCAGGAAAAGAACAACAACAGGAAAACGTACGTTCAGTGACTAATAACAATTAATAGTTTACAAGTTGCTCAGCACAGAAAAGAAAAAAAAGCAACAATTTGTTAAGACGTTCATCTGGAGTGTGATCCTACACAGTCGTGAAAGCTGGACACTGTTGAAGACACACAGAACGTAGGGAAGGCTGTGGAAGGGGTTAACGAGAACGAACTGGGCAGAAATAAAATCCAATCAAGCTCTGAAACAGATCGGTGAGCGAAGAAATCTCATAGCAACTGTCCAGTAAAGGTAAGCGAAACTGTTCTGGGCATTAATGTACTGGAAGGAAAACGTCTGTGAGATCAAGAAAAAGTAGAAAAAAAGTCTACCGGAGAGGACAAACTGTGATAATTAAGAGATAGAGAGAACAGCATAAAATACAGAAGACTGTTAATAACGTCAAGTCATAGTCTGCAGAAGAACAAGATAATCATAAATTATTTTATGGAATGTAATGTGAATATGTTTAGATATTATTTCCGGTTGGTAATTGATACATCAACAGAACAGCTATTGTTGTGTCTAATTAAAAATAAAATAACAGCCCTGCTTGAAAATAGTTTGAGGCAGAAACTTTAGAACGGCACTGACGAAAGGAAGTACACCAAACTGTAAGAGTAAAACCGACTAAAACTAATTTTATAATACGGAGGTGGGTCTTTTCAATCACCCATAAAGATAATTTACATGTAAAGCTTTGCTCCTGATGACCATCGATGCCTGAAGGTTAATGGCTATAAGGAATACGGAGCCACAAGTCTTTAAGGAAACAGTAACTTGTAACAAACAATTATGACCAGCAGAATCATAAAGAGGTAATGTTGGCAAAAATTAAACGTTCACTTCAAGCAATGTATGTTAAACATGCAGTTATTGCATAGTTACAATTCCCAGTGTTGCTGCAATGGCGCACTCATCACTGAAACGCAAATATGGAGTTTCATGCGAGCAATCAAAACACAACGGAATGGGGGAGTATGCATATTTGAGGTGGGCAGCACGTGGACATGCTACATCATACCATATTTCGCGTATCCGAACCGCTGCGCCGCAGCCATTACATTATGCAGGAGTTTGCCACACGCTGTTCCGTGAGTGCGTGCACGCATGTCTGTGTGTATGTGTGTGTGTGTGTGTGTGTGTGTGTGTGTGTGTGTGAGAGAGAGAGAGAGAGAGAGAGAGAGAGAGAGAGAGAGAAGGAGAGAAAGGGGTGGGGGAAGCTCGAGTTCGTGTACGTGTATGGTGGCGCAAGTGTGTATTTGTATGAATGTGTGCTTATGAGCGTATAGCTACACGCTTGTGTGTCTGCGTATTTTGAAAGAGAAACAGGGAGATCGCGTGGGAGAGAGCTTGCGCTTGTTGTTATACAAGCCTCCCACCCGGAAAGAATGGCGGGATGCCTGTTGATAGCGCACACAAACCGGTGCTCTCGCTCTGTTCTATGCTTGCATCGGCACCGAGCGATCGAAATGCGGACTCTATCGATGATCACTCAATAAGAGATAAATAGTGGTCAATAGTAGAGGCTACAAGCTATACAACGCACTTGAGTTAAGATAAGAAGCTCAGAAAAATTCACTAAAAGCATACAAACTTAATACCACATCAATTTAGAGAGCTTATGGTTTTATTCCCGGCAATAACAAAGCCAACGTTACCGACAAGCAGAAGAACACTGCTTTCTCGTATTCTGGAATCGCATAATCTTAATTTCAGTGTTTCCATATAGTTACTATTTGCACATTTGGTATCTAATGTGGAAATATTGGATACAATCAACAAGGAAATTGGAACGCGTAAATTTCGCTGTGGTTGTATTGTATTGTATAGAATTGGGGACCGAGAAACAACGGAGAGGCTTCGTCTCCGCCGCAGCCCTCGGTGCTTCACAACCCCACAACAGGATACAGCAGTCCACCCACCCCACCGCCGCCCCACACCGAACCCAGGGTTATTGCGCGTTTCGGCCCCCAGTGCCTCCCTCCCCTCCACCCGCCTCCCCCCCCCCCCCCCCCCCCCCGGGAACGTCTGACACCAGACGAGTGTAACCCCAATGTTTTCGTGGTAGAGTAATTATGGCGTATGCGTACATGTAGAAAGTGTTTGCGCCAACATAGTGTAACTGAGGCAGAGTAAGGGGAACCAACCCGCATTCGCCGCGGCAGATGGAAAACCGCCTTAAAAACCATCCACAGACTGGCCGGCACACCGGACCTCGACACTAATCCATCGGGCTGATTCGTGCTGGCTACCGGCATGCCTTCCCGCCCGGAAAGCATTGCGTTAGACCGCAGTGCTAACCCGGCGAGTTCGCTGCGGTTACTCAGCTGCCCGATTCAGTTCAGTTTCGGTTACCTTTGTTTCCACACAAACACTTGTCTTACTTAACATTTACCCTGTCGCACGATATCTACTATTTCCATACCTCAATAATTTATTTTAAACTTTAGGTTACAACCAACTGCATGTATATATTTCAAGAAATACATTACAACTTCCCTGTATTGAGTTTCATAAATTCGTTCTTACTGGTTTTGGCTGTAAACCATCGTCCAGGAAATAGAAAAGCAATACGAATTTTAAATGTCACACAACATGCCACATGTGAATACCATATGCGCAGTTTGAGCTATAATGATACGAGACGCTTACAATAGGTCAGTGTGGCCAAACGGGCAGGAATAAATTTATTAAATTCAGTATAGCAAAGTTGTCACGCATTTGTAGAAATTTATTATAACTTTGTGGCCGGACGCTCTTCTGGCAGAATTGTTAGGTTAAAAAAAAATGGCTCTGAGCACTATGGGACTCAACTGCTGAGGCCATTAGTCCCCTAGAACTTAGAACTAGTAAAATCTAACTAACCTAAGGACATCACAAACATCCATGCCCGAGGCAGGATTTGAACCTGCGACCGTAGCGGTCTCTCGGTTCCAGACTGCAGCGCCTTCAACCGCACGGCCACTTCGGCCGGCAATTGTTAGGTTACTTCAGAGAGGGAAGGCCCATGCATTATCTGTCGGTGAATTACGTAAACTCCCTTCTACGTGTTATCATACACTCCTGGAAATTGAAATAAGAACACCTTGAATTCATTGTCCCAGGAAGGGGAAACTTTATTGACACATTCCTGGGGTCAGATACATCACATGATCACACTGACAGAACCACAGGCACATAGACACAGGCAACAGAGCATGCACAATGTCGGCACTAGTACAGTGTATATCCAACTTTCGCAGCAATGCAGGCTGCTATTCTCCCATGACGACGATTGTAGAGATGCTGGATGTAGTCCTGTGGAACGGTTTGCCATGCCATTTCCACCTGGCGCCTCAGTTGGACCAGCGTTCGTGCTGGACGTGCAGACCGCGTGAGATGACGCTTCATCCAGTCCCAAACATGCTCAATGGGGGACAGATCTGGAGATCTTGCTGGCCAGGGTAGTTGACTTACACCTTCTAGAGCACGTTGGGTGGCACAGGATACATGCGGACGTGCATTGTCCTGTTGGAACAGCAAGTTCCCTTGCCGGTCTAGGAATGGTAGAACGATGGGTTCGATGGCGGTTTGGATGTACCGTGCACTATTCAGTGTCCCCTCGACGATCACCAGTGGTGTACGGCCAGTGTAGGAGATCGTTCCCACACCATGATGCCGGGTGTTGGCCCTGTGTGCCTCGGTCGTATGCAGTCCTGATTGTGGCGCTCACCTGCACGGCGCCAAACACGCATACGACCATCATTGGCACCAAGGCAGAAGCGACTCTCATCGCTGAAGACGACACGTCTCAATTCGTCCCTCCATTCACGCCTGTCGCGACACCACTGGAGGCGGGCTGCACGATGTTGGGGCGTGAGCGGAAGACGGCCTAACGGTGTGCGGGACCGTAGCCCAGCTTCATGGAGAAGGTTGCGAATGGTCCTCGCCGATACCCCAGGAACAACAGTGTCCCTAATTTGCTGGGAAGTGGCGGTGCGGTCCCCTACGGCACTGCGTAAGATCCTACGGTCTTGGCGTGCATCCGTGCGTCGCTGCGGTCCGGTCCCAGGTCGACGGGCACGTGCACCTTCCGCCGACCACTGGCGACAACATCGATGTACTGTGGAGACCTCACGCCCCACGTGTTGAGCAATTCGGCGGTACGTCCACCCGGCCTCCCGCATGCCCACTATACGCCCTTGCTCAAAGTCCGTCAACTGCACATACGGTTCACATACACGCTGTCGCGGCATGCTACCAGTGTTAAAGACTGCGATGGAGCTCCGTATGCCACGGCAAACTGGCTGACACTGACGGCGGCAGTGCACAAATGCTGCGCAGCTAGCGCCATTCGACGGCCAACATCGCAGTTCCTGGTGTTTCCGCTGTGCCGTGCGTGTGATCATTGCTTGTACAGCCCTCTCACAGTGTCCGGAGCAAGTATGGTGGGTCTGACACACCGGTGTCAATGTGTTCTTTTTTCCATTTCCAGGAGTGTATTTTAAATGTTTGTATTAATAATTTCTGAGGCCGCTAGCTACCGCAATAGTGTGTCGTGTTACACGTGCAGCTCGCCACGGACGCTGGCTGGTGGGAGCAGTATTATGCTATGGGAGACCTCTGCTTGCTTGGGAATTGTAGTAGTAATCGAAGACACGCTGACAGCTGCGAACCACTCGTGTCCCTTCATATTTTATGTCTTCCCCGGCTGAAATATCATCTTTCAGCAGTACAATTTTTTTGTCTCGGAGCCAGAACCGTGCTACAATGGTTTGAGGAGCATTATAGTGAACCCACGTTGATGCCTCGGAAACGAAATTCGCCGGATGTATATCCCACGGAACCCATCTGGGCCGCTCTGCGGTCGCCATCGCCACGTACACAAATGAGCGGCCCGTTATTTACGCGAATTATATGACGTGCGCGTAGACATCTAATGCCACATACCTCCGCAAACCTACCATTAAACTGTCGGATCCCCGATACACAAATTCAGTGACGTATTTCGTTCTAAAGACGGACGAACAAGCTGCTAAGCAGGTGGTCATAATGTCATCAGTGCAAGTTAAATAAACGGTGAGTACTCCACTCATTGAGAGCGTCTCTGGTGTATGTTACGTCATGCACGTGAAATCGGGTTGCATGTTTCTCGAGTGAATAATGCAGATGGAACTCTGTGGCGTGTTGAAAGGCTGCCATCTAATGTAGAAGGTGTGACTACAAAGTAGTGAAATCTTCTACGCAGAAAAGACGAGTTTTCCTTGGGAAACAGCTGGACGAGCACCAATTTACTGAACTACATTTACAGAAATTCATTCAACGAAGATCGCTACTTCGCTCTCTTGCTGAGGCAGCAGTCGAAGAAGTGGTGCTCCAAGCCAACACTTTGGCCTCCATAGCGATTCACAAATACCTGTTCGCTTAGTTATTTGCGTGTTCGTTATGATGTGTAGCAAGTCAGTTTTACAATTACAGTATACATTCTCAGTGAAAAATATGGCAACATACTGATGGTTTACGTCATTGTCTTAAAGTACTGATTTGCATACAATAATTTACACACACACACACACACACACACACACACACACACACACTAGATGTATTACTGCACATGCAAGAAATTATATGTAGAAATCCTAATGTGAAATAGAGGGAGTTGTCTAGCAGGCATACTTTCAGCTGGCAATTAAAGGTAATTTTATTCTTAACTTCACAGCGTCAGTGGTAGGCAGACAAAGCTTGTGGCCGGATACGTCGCTCATTTCTGTGCCACAATCGTACTGAGTGAAATATAGTGTAAATCATTTCTCCTTCGAGTATTGTATCCAAATTTCTATTTTTTTTTATATGCGATTCATTACTGAGAACAAAGTTCACAAATGAATAAGCGAACTGTGAAGTTTTTGTCAGTGTATCTCGTTGAAGACCGGTTCACAAGAGGTTCTATATAGAACACCGCGTACTATTTTTACTACATGCTTCCGAGCAACAAATACTTTCTTCCTCAACGACGAGTTATCCGAGAATGATGCCACATGGTATTAATGAAGGAAAATACGAAAAGTAAGTCAAACGGCTGTCCCATTATTCAGGGCTTGTGACGCGGACTGTTATCGTGCTAGAAGATATCATCACCGTCGGGGAAGACATGAAGCACACATCGATACAGGCGGTTCGCAATAAAGTTCACGTTGTACACAGATGTTATGCCTTCGATTACAACCGCAGATCCCATGAAAGCCCAGATGAATGCGTCCAGTGCATATTTCGAACAGCCGTTCACCTGGAAGGCAGCTTATTCGGATAGGACCACTGTCTTGGAGTAACGAAATGGAAACGTGTTGCCTGCTCGGATGAATCACGTGGTTCATTCGATCACGTGACACGTTTTCACTGATCTGCTTTTCAATCTCAATGAGTCCATGACAACTGCAATCATAACTGATGATGTCATTCAGTCAACATGGTAACACGTAGGCGTCGTTTACTATGGAGCCACATGTTCGACTATGTGGACTAAACGATATGCTGTACCAGCATTGAATCTGTCGACAGATCTGCCACAGATCGCCGCCCATACTGCTTCACGGCGTGAGGGGAGGGAGGGGTAAAGCGTCCGACGTCCACGTTGAGGTGTGGACGTACAACTCCTCGTCGCTTTCTCGTGCGGTCCCCTTTCTTCAACACTTTTCTGTAGACGCACGCTTCAGTAGCCCGTAGCACGCGAACAGCCGACCATTCGCCGTTTTCGAAATGCTGTTTTCTGGCTACCGTGCCATAATAATCTGTACTTTCTCAAAGTCGCTTATGACAGTGTATTTCCGGTTTTGGGGTCCGTATTGTCGCTGGAATTATTCCAACTTCGCGTCTTCTCCGCTTGTGGGGCAGTGGTCATAATGTATTTGCCCTTAAGCGTAATTAAACAGTATAATATCTGCTTCGTAATTCAAAAACCAGTGTTTTCTGTGTTGAGAACCTTTGGAAATCCAAACATACTGACGAATAACTTATTTTGAGAGAAATGTCGAATGGTTCTTGCGTACATTATCTTTTCCAGTACCTTCGAGAAGGCGCTAAGTAGTATTTGTCTTTCTACCTATCTTGTAAAGGGGTCTGGGACAGCGTATTTCAGTCTGTCTGGAATTATCTTCTATGAGACTAATGTGCCGCATATTTGATTGAATATAGTGCCTATGTGTTAGAAACGTGGCTTTAGTAATTTACTCGACAATGGAAAAATAACAGCAATCGATCGCGAAATCTGTCGTTTTATTACAGCATATCTAGATTTCAGTCACCTTCAATGCTAAAATTTAGCAGAATCAGGAATAAATATAAGGTAGCTGACAACGTATTATATGTGTAAACGTAAGCAGCACACAACTGCATACCACGTAGCGACAGGTGGCATTAGTGGAAAGCGCCATACAGTAAACGATACTGACACAGTTGCTTACATGGATGAACAGGAAGAAAATATGACGTCGGGGCCTTGTGGTGTCCTTTATCGAGATACTGATGAGCAGTTGAATAGTAGTGAAGCCGTACAATACTTATTAAAAAAATTAAAAATGTACCGAACAATAAAACCGCAAGTTTGGCTAAAACATGAGAAGCAGTCAAGTGTGTGGAGCTGTAAGTATAGCCCGTGGGGCTGTAAGTATAGCCCGTTCAGTGACAGTAAGTTCAAGATAGTATGTAAATGTGTTTCTGCGTTACAAAATTATGGAAGAAGATGCATTGACAATTCCATACGATAGCGAAAAGTACAATGTTAGCGTACCAAAATATTAAAAATATGAAGGAATGAAAATAGTACGATGAAACATGGTCTGCTCTCTCTCTGGGCCTAAACTAAAATAGTACAACTCGTAAAAATACGTTAGCGCCAGCTCTGGGCTTACAGTATGAACATGTGGAATGAAACAGCATTACAATGTCGAAAAGTATGAAGCTAACCAGCTTCAGCTATCATCAGTCAAGCGAAAGGTTTTTCTTATGAGGGATATAATTACATTCATAATTTCTTTGACAGAGAATGCATTGATTGTCTGCTTGATGCTGATAAAGTGAAGGATATGTAAAATGTGATTCTTGAGTTTCTCCCGGCGTATCTGATAATCAAAATATCCACGGGTGTACTGCCGGTCTACAGTGTTCAACGGGCACAATATTTCGGCGATCATACATGTCATCAGTTCACCTGATGATGGCGACATGTATGATCGCCGAAATATTGTGCCCGTTGGACACTGTAGACCGGCAGTACACCCGTGGATATTTTGATATGTAAAATAAGTTTTTTAAAAATTTGTGCTGCCTTTGACTAGGGAGTCCACTGCAGACGTAAGCAGCTCTGATACGGTGTCAGCTGTGTTCTGCAGAACGCAGCTCGTGTGTCGATCCGCGGCACAAATAATGCTGGAAAACTGTCGGGGTGACGACGGCGCATCAATAGCAATGCCCTGGAGCTGTGAGAATACTCCGAACGTCGCATATGGCTTTCCACTGCCGAAGTAAAGGCTTGTTCGGTTTATTCCTCTGCACAGAGTTCTGGTATTACTCCCCAAAGACACTGCTGTTCAAGACTACAATTTATGATATTCCTATTGGGAGACCATTTACCTACGCGGTAAACAAGTGGTGTTCTACGGCGTGCACAAATCACAGTGACATGTTGCAGTCATCCATACACACAGCATTTAACTTCTATAAATACACATTCATATATGTGATGGTTTTTCGAGGGTATTGTTCATGGCGCACAGCTCATAATGCTTTGTTGTTTTTTTCACAATATTACAGTTTTCATGAATGTACGATAATTACACTGGAGAGCCAAAGAAACTGGTACATCTGCCTAACATCGTGCAGGGCCCCCGACAGCACGCAGAAGTATTGCAACACTACTTGGCATGGACTCGGCTAGTGTCTGAAGTAGTGCCGGAGGGAACTGACACCATGAATTCTGCAGGGCTGTCCATAAATCAGTAAGAGTACGAGAGGGTGGAGATATCTCCTAAATAGCACGTTCCAAGGCATCCCAGATATGTTCAATAATGTTCATGTCTGGGGAGGCTGGTGGCCAGAGGAAGTGCTTAAGCCCAGGAGAGTGTTCCACGAGTCACTCTGAAGCAATTCTGCACGTGTGGAGTGTCGCATTGTCCTGCTGGAAATGCCCAAGTCCGTCGGAATGATCAATGGACATGAATGGATGCCTGTCAGAGTCGAATCTAGACGTATCAGGTGTCCCATATCACTCCAATTGCCACGCCTCACACCATTACAGAGCCTCCACAAGCTTGAACAGTCCTCTGCTGATATACAGCGTCCATGGATACATGGACTTGTCTCCATACCAGTACACGTCCATCCGCTCGATACAATTTGAAACGAGAGTCGTTCGAGCAGGCAACATGTTTCCAGTCGTCAACAGTCCAATGTCGTGATGACGGACCCAGGAGAGGCGTAAAGCTTTTCGCCGTGCAGTCATCAAGGGTACACGAGTGGGTCTTCGGCTCCGAAAGCCCATATCGACGATGTTTCGTTGAATGGTTCGCACGCTGACACTCGTTGGTGTCCCAGCATTTAAATCTGCAGCAATTTGCGGAAGGGCTGCATTTCTATCACGTTGAACCATTCTCTTCAGTCGTCGTTGGTCCCGTTCTTGCCGATCTTTTTCCGACCGCAGCGGTGTCGGAGATTCACTGTTCTACGGGTTTCCTGATATTCACGATACACTCGTGAAATGGTCGTACAGGAAAAGCCGCACTTCATCGCTACCTCGGAGATGCTGCGTCCCATCGCTCGTGCGCCAACTACACTCCTGGAAATTGAAATAAGAACACCGTGAATTCATTGTCCCAGGAAGGGGAAACTTTATTGACACATTCCTGGGGTCAGATACATCACATGATCACACTGACAGAACCACAGGCACATAGACACAGGCAACAGAGCATGCACAATGTCGGCACTAGTACAGTATATATCCATCTTTCGCAGCAATGCAGGCTGCTATTCTCCCATGGAGACGATCGTAGAGATGCTGGATGTAGTCCTGTGGAACGGCTTGCCATGCCATTTCCACCTGGCGCCTCAGTTGGACCAGCGTTCGTGCTGGACGCGGAGACCGCGTGAGACGACGCTTCATCCAGTCCCAAACATGCTCAATGGGGGACAGATCCGGAGATCTTGCTGGCCAGGGTAGTTGACTTACACCTTCTAGAGCACGTTGGGTGGCACGGGATACATGCGGACGTGCATTGTCCTGTTGGAACAGCAAGTTCCCTTGCCGGTCTAGGAATGGTAGAACGATGGGTTCGATGACGGTTTGGATGTACCGTGCACTATTCAGTGTCCCCTCGACGATCACCAGTGGTGTACGGCCAGTGTAGGAGATCGCTCCCCACACCATGATGCCGGGTGTTGGCCCTGTGTGCCTCGGTCGTATGCAGTCCTGATTGTGGCGCTCACCTGCACGGCGCCAAACACACATACGACCATCATTGGCACCAAGGCAGAAGCGACTCTCATCGCTGAAGACGACACGTCTCCATTCGTCCCTCCATTCACGCCTGTCGCGACACCACTGGAGGCGGGCTGCACGATGTTGGGGCGTGAGCGGAAGGCGGCCTAACGGTGTGCGGGACCGTAGCCCAGCTTCATGGAGACGGTTGCGAATGGTCCTCGCCGATACCCCAGGAGCAACAGTGTCCCTAATTTGCTGGGAAGTGGCGGTGCGGTCCCCTACGGCACTGCGTAGGATCCTACGGTCTTGGCGTGCATCCGTGCGTCGCTGCGGTCCGGTCCCAGGTCGACGGGCATGTGCACCTTCCGCCGACCACTGGCGACAACATCGATGTACTGTGGAGACCTCACGCCCCACGTGTTGAGCAATTCGGCGGTACGTCCACCCGGCCTCCGGCATGCCCACTATACGCCCTCGCTCAAAGTCCGTCAACTGCACATACGGTTCACGTCCACGCTGTCGCGGCATGCTACCAGTGTTAAAGACTGCGATGGAGCTCCGTATGCCACGGCAAACTGGCTGACACTGACGGCGGCGGTGCACAAATGCTGCGCAGCTAGCGCCATTCGACGGCCAACACCGCGGTTCCTGGTGCGTCCGCTGTGCCGTGCGTGTGATCATTGCTTGTACAGCCCTCTCGCAGTGTCCGGAGCAAGTATAGTGGGTCTGACACACCGGTGTCAATGTGTTCTTTTTTCCATTTCCAGGAGTGTATAACATCACGTTCAAACTCACTTAAATCTTGATAACCTGCCGTTGTAGCAGCAGTAACCGATCTAACAACTGCGCCAGACACCTGTTGACTTACATAGGTGTTGCCGACCGCAGCGCCGTATTCTGTCTGTTTACATATCCCTGTATTTGAATATGCATGCCTATACCAGTTTCTCCGGTGCTTGAGTGTGTATACAGTATTTAGCAGTTTTAACCGAGATTTTCTTTATGTACAGACCTGCCGCGGCGAGATTCACGTCATATGACTCTTCCAGTGTTACAAATCGACGAGCGTGAATCAATCCTCTATATTTCACCTGCATAGTATGTCCAACCTCTTGTTAAATCAACTGATTCTGTAGGGAGCACACTGTGCTCATGTGGGAGCGATCTAGATGCTTGTAAAACAATAAACTGATAGCCAAGATCGCAAGAATTCTTTTTTATTGCATGAATACCGGTTTCGGTGAAACTAAAGCCGCCATCATCAGATCTTAGGACACCCGTTTTAACCGGTATGTGTCCTAAGATCCGATGATGGCGGCTTTAGTTTCGCCGAAACCGGTAATCATGGAATAAAAAGAATTCCTACGATCTTGGCTACCAGTTTATTGTTTTATCAGCTGATTCTGTTTAAAAGAAAAAGCTGGATTTTTGGACCAATAGACGATTAAGTTTCCAGATAGTCGCCATACTGTTCAATGCATGTGGTGATCCGTGGCGCATGCTTCATTGTGCCCTCCTCGGAGAGCCCTTTTGCCAGCTCCTTCCCCCATTTCAGGTCCACTTTCAGCACTTGATCGTCCCCTGAATATCCTTCAGGGACGTGAAAAGATGATTATTTGATGGCGCCGAGTCAAAGGGGGAGAGGGGGGGGGGGGCGAGGTTCAAAAAATCCTAACTGAAGAGTCCAAGAGCGCTTTGTGGCTAAGGCGGCGTGAGGACGGGCATTTGTCGTGCAACAAGCACACTCCTCTCGTCATTACTATCCTCCATTTGTTTTGAATGTTCCTTTTGATGTGTTTTAGGACCTCAAAATATCCTTGTGCACTGATGGTCTACCTGTTGTTGTTGTGGACTTCAGTCGAATGACAGGTTTGATGCAGCTCTCCATGTTGCTTTATCCTGTACAAGCCTCTTCATCTCCTGAGGCCTTGATTTATGGTTTTGAATTTTTTGGGCAGATGGGGAGTTGGTGTGAGGCCACTGTGAAAACTTTCTTTTTGTCTCGGTCGTGTAATGAGGCACCCACATTTCGTTTCCCGCCACAATAGAGCTCAGAAAATCCTTAATCATCAATTCTAGTCGCTGAGAAACTCGCTGGTACTACTGACCCGATTTTTCTCGTCCTGCTCTCTCAGCTGTTCTGGGACTCATTCTGCGCACAGTTTTCGGTATGACAGCGATTCTGTGAGTGTCTTATAAGAGATTACCGGAGGGTTGTGACAATCGCATAAATTTCATCCACTGTCGATCGGCGGTCTTCACGAAGAGTTTCCTCGATTATTTTGCACCAACTCATCAGTCAAAAGTAAAGGTCTTCCACACCTCTCTCTTCGTCACGAACATTTACTCTTCTTCCACTAAGCTCCCAATACTACTTAAAGATAATCATTCTGTTCATAACAACTTCACCGTCAAGCTCTTTGATTCGCGAAAAATTTCGGTATATGTTATTCCTTAAGCGAGTACCAAGAGGATCACAGCGCGTGGTCCGCACTTGGCGGGATTTCTTACAGCCATCTTTCACGAAACTGGACACTTTAACGTTAGTTTATATACTGTCACGTTCCTACGATGTTGGTGCTGGTCATGGGATTCCTTCCCCCCTCTCTACCAATCAGTGTTGACAAACCTCAAAACATAAAAGCAAAAAATAAAAGAAAACACAACCAGTTACGGTCACAGTACCAATACCATTTGGACATGCGTCGTAGCACTGTAACCCGTATAGTTTACGTGTGTAGAATTCCACATCAGTATTTCTGTAAGTTAAAGATTCGATAAGCGAAGTAAAAAACACGCCAAATTGCCGCGAGTGGGACATACTTGCTGTCCGTTTTTGCTATCTCACAGACATATGAATATGTATCTAATGAACGTAGATTTTTATAACTTCGTGACACATTACTTAACTTGAGTAAAAATTCATTTTATTTCTTTTACGTGTCTGTCGCCCGGCCATGAAGTAAAAGAAAATAACCATTATCGTTTTGTATATTGTTCAAGCAGCCTTACCAAGATGGGCAAAGAAGTAAGTTCGAGATCAAATGGACGGACGTCGCTTCACATGAAAGTATAAAGATAATGAGCACGGACCTCGGAGAGACGTTTTCCCAAACCTGTGGTGAAGGGAAAACACAGGAAAACACGTCTGATTGATATAACAAGACTGAATTCCAATGGTGATTTGGGAAACCATCCAACCCTCGTACGTGTTTACAATACAGATTTGTGTTGGATAAAGCGTCAATTAATAATAATCAAAGCTTCCTAGATCTGGGGTTTGATTCCAACCACTGCTAAAATTTTCATTAACAATACTGAGCAATAGGGTGGTAACTATAAGGAGTCGACTTCGTTCCACCAACAGTCTTGTATCAGGGTGGAGGAGCGGACAATTTTCAAGGCAGTCGATTGCCACAGTGGTAGGAAATTTTTACCGCTAACATCTAGAAAAATCGGTAATGATCAACGACACGAGAATGCAGAAGAATACGGAAACCTCTATATAAAGAAACACAATAAGTACACTACGTGATCAAAAGTATCCGGACACCCTCAAAATCATATGTTTTTCATATTAAGTGCATTGTGCTGCCACCTATTGGGAGGTACTCCATATCAGCGACCTCAGTAGTCATTAGACATCGTGAGTGAGCAGAATGGGGTGGTCAGCGGAACTCACCGACTTAAAACGTGGTCAGATGACTGCGGGTCACTTGTGTCGTATGTGTGCACGCGAGATTTCCACACTCCTAAACATCCCTAGGTCCACTGTTTCCGATGTGACAGCGAAGCGGAAGCGTGATGGGACACATACAGCACAAAAGCGCACAGGCCAAACTCGTCTGTTGACTGACAGAGACCGCCGACAGTTAAAGAGGGTCATAATGCGTAATAGGCAGACATCTATCCAGACCATTACTCAGGAATTCCCAACTGCATCAGGATCCACTACAAGTACTACGACAGTTGGGTGGGAGGTGAGAAAATTGAATTTCATGGTCGAGCGGCTGCTCAAAAGCCACACATCACGCCGGTAAATGCCAAACGACACATCGCTTGGTGTAACGAGCGTAAACATTGGACGACTGAACAGTGGAAAAACGTTGAGTGGAGTGACGAATAACGGTACACAATGTGACGATCCAATGGCAGTGTGTGGGTATGGCGAATGCCCGGTGAACGTCATCTGCCAGCACGTGTAGTGCCAACAGTAAAATTCGGAGGCGGTTGTTCTATGGTGTGGTCGTGTTTTTCATGGAGGGGGCTTCCACCCCTTGTTTTGCGATGCACTATTACAGCACAGGCCTACATCGATGTTTTAAGCACCTTCTTGCTTCCCACTGTTGAAGAGCAGTTCGGGGATGGTGGGGTTGTGCACACGTGATTGACGACATATGGAAATGTGTGTGTGTGTGTGTGTGTGTGTGTGTGTGTGTGTGTGTGTGTGTGTGTGTGTGTGTGTGTGTGCGTGCATCTGTGCGTGTGTGTGCGAGCATCTGTTCATAATGCACGGCCTGTGGCGGAGTGGTTACACGACAATAACATCCCTATAATGGACTGGCCTGCATAGAGTCCTGGCCTGAATCCTATAGAACACCTTTGGGATGTTTTGGAACGCCGACTTCGTGCCAGGCCTCACCGACCGAAATCGATACTTCTCCTGAGTGCAACACTCCGTGAAGAATGGGCTGCCGTTCCCGAAGAAACCATCCAGCACTTGATTGAACGTATGCCTGCGAGAGTGGAAGCTCCCATCAAGGCTAAGGGTGGTCCAACACCATATTGAATTCCAGCATTACCGATGGAGGGCGCCACGAACTTGAAAGTCATTTTCAGGCACTTGTCCGGATACTTTTGATCACACGGTATCATCTACGGGACGCGTCGCCTGTAACTGAAAAAGTTTCGTGATGATCTCTCCAATGACAAAAGACTCCGGGTTAGTGCCCGATTCGCATCTTCTGGAGCGAACTGCCTAGGAGGAGGTCACCATAAGGAAGAGACTGAAACCCAAAATAAGGATAACATTATGCGAGCTGGAGCGTGGCGTATCAGGAGTTAGAGCGTGCTAGGGAAGATAGAATATCTGAAAAGCGAAATGCAAAGACTAAGTATACATATAAATTTAATGTATTCGCAACTGCGAATATGGACAACCATCAGTTATAGAATGGAATGACGACAATCAAAATTTGTGCCGCACCGGGACACGAACCCGATTTCCTGCTTATCGCGAGCGGTCGCGTTACCATTCAGCTATCCGTGCAAGACTTCCCCCCCCCCCCTCCCCCCACGCACACACACGCACACACACACACACACACACACACACACACACACTTCCATATGTCGTCAATCACGCGTGCACAACCTGTACTCGTATATCCATTATGTATATTCCCGTAGAAGTGAGACATTTTATTTAAAAGTCGCTTGCCCAGTGTAAGCGGACAAATGCGATATTGCAAAGCCTGTGTTATTATGAATCTCCTGGGAGGACGACAATGTCTGGATCGTCACGCAGAGAGCGCAGCGCAAATCTTTCCCGTCTGCAGATGCTATGCCTCTGCAGCGCGGACGTGGCGACAGCACGGCGTATTCCCCGGCGTAGCTCCATCGCCGTGTCGGGTGGCAGAGTGGAAGCAACTTGTTCTGCTCCGCTGATAATTTCTGGGACAGGTAGCGCTGCTGGTATTGGGACAAAGTTTAAGGACAGACTACACGGCGTCACCGATGGTTTCCCCTGTAAGATTCATGAAGATTGTTTAGTCTCTCGTTTTGGCTCTTTTGATGCTAGTCAGTTGAATCTGAAGACTTTTCATAGATGCAGTTCATTGTAACCGCTCTGCTTGCGCCCCGGAACAAAACTCACCCCACTTCCAGGTAACTGGGGCGAGCAAGGAAACCAGTTCTAGACGTTGGGCAAGAGTTTTCGTCCTTTGGAATCAAGCTGGTGGTATGTGTCGGTGATCCGCTAGCGCACGTGAGCCATGCTGGCTCTTCTGGTAATTTGGTTTGCTGTTGATGTCTGGATATAATGTACGATCTTGACAACGGTTGATGTAGTGTGAATGTCATTGCACCGTTTCAAACAGGCAAGTGTACTCAGAAGGTACTGTTTCTTGTTCCGGAGTTTATCACCCTTCTTGACTTATCGTATCCCCTCTCTGTAGAGGAAGTTAATACGCGTTCGTACATATTCTCGGCACATATGCTGCTTCAAAGTCTCTCGGGCAAGCAGCCGGATTGATTGATCATTGTAGAACGAATTTTAGACGGCGTAACGCACCATCATCATTAGGTTACTCTGATTGACTGAAATCCTAGACCAGTGGGTGCGGTACATATATCGTCGTCTCCCCCCTCCACCGATCCGGTGTATGGACCACGCGATGTTCCGGCCGCGGTGGTGGACGTAGCTCGGGATTTGGGTCACTGTCCTCTGCCTGCGCTCCATCTTCGCCGAGCTCAGCGTTCCGTTTCAGCCACGTATGATGATTTTCAGTGCCGGAGTCCATGCTTGACTTTTGATGAGGATTTCGTGTAGCCCGATTTCATTAGCCTATTTGTAAACATAGTCCCAAAAGTGGGATGCGTTGCGCAAAATTTTTGTATCTTTACTGATTGGCAAATATGAGCACCAAATCAAGAACTCTTCATCAGTTCATGAAACGTCTACAGAAACACAGATCGACCAGCTCAGACCTCACGGTCAGTTTCGACGTTGTGCCACTTTTCGCCAAACTTTCTCTCAAGGTCGTAAAAAAATGAAACACATACAGCCGTCTTTATGTTGTCATTTATTGTGTAGCAACAGTTTCGGCGCTTCAGTGCACCATCTTCAGACCTTATTTGATGCTGAAGGGGTTATCACGATCCATATATACGATACATCAGTAGCGAACATTTGTTTTAAACAGACTACCTGGAACTGACAGCTGATGGTTGGAGAGACGACATCACAGTTATAGGTAGTCGGCGTAAACCAGTGGTTGGCCAGTGATGTATGGTATATATGGATCATAATAACCCCTTAAGCATGAACCAAGGCTTGAAGATGGTGCACTGAAGCCTCGAAAATGGTAGCTACACAATAAATGAAAACAGAAGGACGGCTATAGCCGTTTCATTTCCTTGCAATAGTGAACGGCTGCAGTCTCCCAGACCTCCTGGCACAACGATGGACGTACAACAAAAAATTCCTCTCAAGGAGTTGCTGGAGTCTTTTGAAAAGAAATTTGGGCCTTTATTTTCAAAACTATCCAGTTTTGTGCTCACGTTGTAAGTAGGCTGTTTGCTGTTTAGGTTTTCTTATTGGTAACGCCACGTAGCGCTCTGTATGAAAATCACTGGCTGTGCTGTGTGCAGTCTGTGGCTAGTTTGCATTGTTGTCTGCCATTGTAGTGTTGGGGAGTTGGCTGTTAACAGTGCGTAGCGTGCGCAGTTGGAGGTGAGCCGCCAGCAGTGGTGGATGTTGGGAGTGAGATGGCGGAGTTTTGGACAGAGACAGTAAATTTGTAAGACTGGATGCCATGAACTGATATATATATTATGACTTTTGAACACTATTGAGGTAAATGCATTGTTTGTTCTCTATCAAACTCCTTGATTTGCTAACTATACCTATCAGTAGTTAGTGCCTTCAGTAGTTTGAATTTTTCATTTAGCTGGCAGTAGTGGCGCTCACTGTATTTCAGTAGTTCGAGTAACGAAGATTTTTGTGAGGTAAGTGATTTGTGAAAGGTATAGGTTAATGTTAGTCACGGCCATTCTTTTGTAGGGATTTTTGAAAGTCAGATTGCGTTGCGCCAAAAAATATTGTGTGTCAGTTTAAGCACAGTCGTGTATAATTTTTCTAAGCACGTACTTTCTTTTTTAATGGCATTACTGTGAAGAGACTGATGCAATGCCTATAGTGGCCAATATGTACATGGAAGGCTTTGCGGACAAGGCACTAAACTCAGCACTATTAAAACCGACAGTCATGTTAACGATATGTTTTTTCAGCCTCTCAGGAAAGATGATCTTCACGTTTCCTTACAACACCTGAACTCTATCCGCAACCTAATTCAGCTCAGCATGGAGGTGGAGCAAAACGGTCAGTTGCCATTCTTGGATGTTTAGGTACGGAGAAAACGAGAAGAAACACTGGGAATGGGATGTCACTGGTCTGGGATGTCAGTGAGCAGGAGTAACGTAATGACGATGATGGCACGCTACGCCATCTAAAATACACTGATCAATCAGAACATTAGGACCACCGTCCTACTATCGATATAAACCCGTCCAGGCGATAGCAGCATCACCTGGCGAGGAGTGACTGCTAGTTAGACACACGCACGGTGCATGTAGTATCAAAGAGAGTGCTGCCCATATGTAGAACGGGGTAGGCGTGTGATCTATCTAATTTGTCCGACGTAACATTATGATGTCATGGAGGCTCGGCACCAGCATTTCGGAAACTGCACGACTTGTCAGGTTTTCGAGCAGTGCTCTGGTGAGTGACTTCTTCATGTGGCGAAGCGAAGGTGAAACCACTTCCAGATGTCGTGCGGTTGTACGGCCACCCCTCTTTACAGATGTCGGACGTCATGGGCTGTGCAAACTGGTCAAACAGGATACGCTACGAACTGTGGAGGAACTGACATCAGACTTTAATGCTTGGCAGAGTACAAGTGTGTCTGAACACACAGTGCACCGAACACTCCTAATTATGGGCCTCCTCAGCCACCGACCCAGCATATGCCAATGTTAACATCGCGACATCGGCAACTGCGACTGAAATCGACACATGACCAAGAGCACTAGACGTTGGCGCAGTGACAGAGCGTTGCATGGTCTGATGAATCCCGACACCTTCTTCATTATTCTGATGTGAGGGCACGAATCCGTCATTCCACGGCAACAACTCCCTGCCACCTGTAGTGCGGGATGGAGACAAACTGTCGGCGGCTCCATTATGCTCTGGGGAACATTCATGTGGGCATTCATGGATCCAGTGGAGCTCGTGCAAGGCATCATGACGCCAAGGAATATCGTACACTGAT
The DNA here is from genome assembly GCF_023864345.2 of Schistocerca serialis cubense. Lineage (NCBI taxonomy): Eukaryota > Metazoa > Arthropoda > Insecta > Orthoptera > Acrididae > Schistocerca > Schistocerca serialis. Next base: position 624,913,710 of record NC_064642.1, on the reverse strand, counting down.
TGCAAACCACGTACACTCCGCCATGACGATCGTGTTTCCCGATGGCAGTGGCATTTTTCAACAAGATAATGCGCCATGTCACAAGGCCAGGAGTATTATGGAGTAGTTCGAGGAAGGCAGTGGCGAGTTCCACTTGATGAGCTGGCCCCAAAGTCGCCAGATCGAACACATCTGGCAAGTGACTAAATGTGCCTTCATACCTCATCGGCCCCCTCCCTGGAATTTACGGGAGTTTGGTTACTTGAGTATGCAGATGTGGTGAGCACTGCCTTCAGCGACCTACCGAGGCCCCACTGCTTCATGCCACGACGCCTCGCCGCTGTTATCAGTGCCAAAGGTGGACATACCGGCTACTAGAAGGATGGCCAAAATGTTATAGCTGGTCAGTGTATGTGTAGAAGGAATCAGTTCGGCTGTACGCTAGAGAAACTTCTACAGAATATCAGAACCGCTCATCTGTTCATTTCTGTGACTTCCAAATAATGTTTTGTTCTGCGGAGCCCATCTGCAGAGATATTTCTAGATTTTTCAGTTTCCTGTAATCTTTCTTATTCAATAAGAATTTTACGTTTTGATGCTACGTGTTTTGATGCTCCGTGTTCTGGCCAAACTGTTCCCAGAACCTCTATAAACTCTACATGATCTTTCCCCAGAGCGCATAAATCACGGATGACATCGTTGAGTCCAGAACATAGTTTAACAATACAAGTTTCCTGTTATTCACTGCCAAGGGAGATCAATAATAATTCAAACTTTCCCTTGAAGTGACTTCTCCTCAACAGAAGGATCTTCTTGGTCCGGTTAACCGCTACTGGCCTTTGTTCGCACATTTTTCCCTCTCTTGTCAGAATGGCCCTGAACTTCTCGGTTCAATATTTGTCTCAGACATGCTATTACTGCTGCAATGAACTAATTTATTTTAAATTACTGTTATCTATCGTACAGAAATAATCAGTTGCTGTTGCTTTTATGACACATAGTTATCAAAAGTTCTCTTACGAAATTCAGCGTTCTGCTGATCAACATTATCAATTCAACATAGGATGAGAGTTGTGCGGTGTGTGACAATGACTTTCTTATAAGCATGCTGACCGTTTTCGGTTCAACCTTTGCTCCTTGTCTGTCAAGGACACTCCAGGCTTCTACCTTTGCATCAATAACCGTCATTTATAAATATCATACATTGAAATTATGTTTTTATGTATATAACTCTTGCTGTTAACAAGAGTCGCACAACAGTTATTAAATTTAACATCAGCTTAATGTGTTACATGATGTCCTTTCTGACAAAAATGTTTATCATATACCTTTTATGTCACGTTAGCATTTTTGTTGTCTGAATAACACAGTCTAAATCACAATTTCACTTACTTTAGAAACTGGTCATCGAAAATAAATACAATTGCGATCTAGACTGCGTTATTCAGACAATTGGAAAGCACAGATTACTCTGTACCCACTCCACGACAGCGTAATGCCGGCCAGCCGGAGTGGCCGAGCGGTTCTAGGCGCTACAATCTGGAACCGAGCCACCGCTACGGTCGCAGGATCGAATCCTGCCTCAGGCATGGATGTGTGTGATGTCCTTAGGTTAGTTAGGTTTAATTAGTTCTAAGTTCTAGGCGACTGATGACCTCAGAAGTTAAGTCGCATAGTGCTCAGAGCCATTTGAACCATTTCGTAATGCCATATTGTAGTTCACGCTTTCATAAGAATTTCTCGGTACCGCCTTTCAATCCGTTATGAACGAGGAACAGCCTTGCTATAGCACGTTGGGGGACACACCATCCTCTGTTCCTTCATGTAACTTAGTCTTCACCATGTCATGTCTTCCTCGAGAGAATTACAAGGCTTTGGGCAACAAATGTGACCTTACTGCATTGTTTTAATAGCACAAGCTTTATCATTTTCAACTTATCATCATCATAATCATCATCATCAATAGTATCCAGTACTATCGAGAAGTCGCGGGCTTACAAGACTATGCACTGTTACAAAGTTTTACCTCTATCTCCTTCCATTTAGAGCTTCTTTCTTCCATACACCATAGACAATTTTTTGAGGCATCCGTCTTCTAACTGGCTAGATGCCGAGTGCCACGAATTCTTCCCTTGTGCCAATCCCTTCGTCTCAGTGTAGCATTTGCACTGAGTGTTCGTAATTATTTGTTGGATATCATCCAATCTCTACCTTCCTCTACAGCTCACTCTAGTATTCTATGTACACTCTAGTACTCTGTGATACCTTAACATATTTTCTATCATGCTGTGCCTTCTTCTTGCCAGTGTTTTCCATATGTTCCTTTTTTGGAAGATTCAGCGGAGAACCTTCTCGTTCTGTATGTTATCAATCCATCTGATTTTCAACATTCTTCTGTAGAACCAAATCTCTTCTTTTCCAATTTCTGACAGTTCATGACGCTGTGCGTCAATCATACAGTCTCAAAAATTTCTTCCCCAAATTAAGGCCCCTGTTTGGTACTAGAAGACTTCTCTTGGCCAGGAAATCCCGCTTTGCCTGTGCTAGTCTATTTTTTATGTCCTCCTTGCTTCATCCGACCGTAGTCTAGATCGCAATTTCATTTATTTTCGATGACCGGGTTCTAAAATAAATAAAATTATCATTTAGACTGTGTTATTCAGACAACGAAAATGCTGACGTAATATAAAATTCCTTTACGTCGTCTACTTCGTGGTTTATCTTTAATTTCAATTCTGCTATTCTTCATTATTTTCATTTCGGTTTTCTCTCAATCCATAATGTGAGCGCATTAGTCTGCACATTCCAAATTTTCCACATATTCATTCGGTATGGTTAAGTAGCAGCGAATATTACAAGTGGTTACTGTGTCTCGACTCCACGACAGCATAATAATACCTTTTAGTTCACGTTCTCGTATGAATCGCTAGGCACCGATTTTCAATCCGTCATGGACGAGGAACAGCGTTGCTAAAACAGTGTTGACGGACACAACCTGAATTTTAATCCCATTCTTGAACCTTTCTTTTATTTCCGTCGATGCTTCTTCGATGCATCCCTGTCTTAAACCCTTTTTAATTCCCTTTCCACATTTTCTTGTTTTCTTATTACATTCAACTTCTCACATTTAATGCTCATTATTCTTTGGTTGTTCGATATTTTTCTCATGCCCATCTCCCCCTTGGTAGTCGACTCCCAGTGATTCGAATAGGGGATTAATTCTGAATCTTTTGCCGATGGGAGACCATCATGACACTTTTTCAGTTACGGGCCACATATCCTGTGGATACACATTGTATATCTATCTGGACATGTAATCGGTATTACTAGGTGCAGTTTATTGCGGAACTCGATTCGTCTTTCTCTACTCTCACTCCTACTACCAAGCCCATATTCTGGCGCAACTCTCTCATTAATTCGTTTCCCTTACAACCGCGTTCCAATCGCCATCTCCATTTACACACTGATTTACACCATCAGTGTCCCTGTACACTTTCTCTTCATCTTCTGCTTGTGACGCTGAGAAGTATACCCGAACAATTATTGTTGTCGTTGGTTTCCTGTCGATTCTGTCGAGAACAACACTATCACTGATCTATTCACAGTAACTCACTCTCTGTCGACCTTTTTCTTCATAAAGAAACTTACTCCGTTGTTTTCTGCAGATCTGTTTACCTGACCATAAAGCATAAAGCCTTATCTTCTTCCCATTTCACTTCATTGACCCCCGCCCCCCAAAAAAAGTATATACTTATAATCCAGTGCCTGTGTTATTCTGAATTCCTTCGTATTTCATAAGGGCCATAGTCGCTACAGTGTCTGTTCCTTTGGATGTGCATACATGTCCAAAGGAACGTCCCATCGTAATTCAGAATAACACATGGGATAAGGGGGACATAACAGTCTTGCTTACAATCGCAGAATACAAAGAGAAAATGTACAAACTCCTAGGCGACGCGGCTTACAAGATAATGACGACAGATACAACCAGCCGGGCCGGCCGGAGTGGCCGTGCGGTTAAAGGCGCTGCAGTCTGGAACCGCAAGACCGGTACGGTCGCAGGTTCGAATCCTGCCTCGGGCATGGATGTTTGTGATGTCCTTAGGTTATTTAGGTTTAACTAGTTCTAAGTTCTAGGGGACTAATGACCTCAGCAGTTGAGTCCCATAGTGCTCAGAGCCATTTGAACCATTTTGAACAACCAGCCGGATGCACCGCAAGATGACTGAAGTTCTCTGAAGTACTTTTACAGAAGAGACAGCGAAGAAACTTGGACCATGTGCTACCGAACCAGCTATGTTCTACAGGCTTCTAAAGGTACAGAAAGGGGTTTCATAGTGAAAACAAAAGGAGCGCCAACATATCAGATTGTGAAACATCTGACGTTAGTTTTGAGTCTGTTGGTTAGCAAATGTAAACTCTGCATCAAGAACTCGGCTCAGTTCGTGGAACGTCTACGGAAACTCGGATTGGCCGGCTCAGATCTCATGGTCAGTTTCGAAGTTGTCTCGTTTTCACGAGGATTCCACTCGAGCAGCCGCTGCAAGTTGTTGGAAATAAATTTGCGCCCTTTTTCATCAAACTATTCAATTTTGTGTTCACGTGCACAAATTTCCTTTTCGACGGACATTACTGTGAATAGATTAATGGCATGCCTATTTGTGGTCCTCTGTCAGCCGTGGTGGCCAATATGTTCGTGGAAGACTTTAAGGACAAGGCAGTTGACTCGGCACTATTAAAACCGACAGCCTTTTACAGATGTGTTGACGATACGTTCGTTATTTGGTCTCAACGGAAGGCGAGCTCCACGTTTTCTTGCTACATCTGAAATCTATCCACAACCAAATTCAGTTCACCGTAGAGATGGAGCAAGACGGTCAGCTGTCATTCTTGGTGCGGAGAAAACGAGACCGAATACCGGGACATGGCGCCTATCAGAAGAAATCCCACACGGGCCAGTACACCCACATCCCTAGCTGTCATCACCCATCACAGCAGGAAGGAATGCTAAACACACTGATCCATAGAGCTCGTGTGATCCCCGAGAAAGAAAGCCTAAAACCGTAACTGGACCACTTAAGAGATGTGTTCCATAAAAAACGACCTCCAGCAGCCTACAAAGTCAGCAACTGCTGAACATTGCTTTGAAACCAACCATAACACGAAGAACGAACACAGAAACATTTTTTGACAAATCATCTCAACAGATCTCACTATTGGGACTGTCTGTTCATGAGGCTGTAGATATCTGCTGCACGAAAACCTCATCAACAAGGTCAATGGATTTCAGTTTAATCAAGCGTGGGCTCGGACAGTCGCAGCGGAAACGGAACACTGAGTACGGCAAAGGGTGGGGAGGGGGGGGAGGGGGCGACGGAGGATCGCCACTCGATTCCCGAATGCGAGCTACCCCCACCACTGCAGCCGGCACATCACGCGGTCCATACATGGGGTCAGTGGAGGGAGGAAGTCTGGGTTGTATATATCACACCTACTCGTCCAGGACGTCAGTCAGCAGGAGTAACCTGATGATAATAGCACGTTACGACGTCCAAAATATTTTCTACAACGATCAATCAGTCTGTATGCTTGTCCGAAAGACTTACAATTAGCATATTCGCAGGAAATACCTACGAACAGACAAATGTTTTAAATTTTATGAAGCAGTTAGAGAACGTACTAAGGAGACTTAGGAGAAATGATTGGGTGTGATTGTATAAGGGGCACTCAAATGAAAACTAGAAAATAGTAAGTAAACTGTTTACTATTTCAAAATAAATCGTCATAACTGTTAATATATGTATATCACTGTGAGACAAGATGGGCAATGTCTTCATTGAAAAATATTTGTGCTTGCCTACCAGGACTATGACTGTATGACTGTACCCAGGTTTGTGTACCCCTGCGTCTGAAGGAAATCGACAGCCACTGATGTCTTTCACCTGGGCTCCAACAATATGAAATCTCTGCGAAACTTCTACCACAGTAGCCTTGGTAACATGACGGACATTATCCTTTACCAGAATGATGCCGTCCATTAACATTCCTGGGCTTTTAGGCTTGATGGTACGCTTCAGTTTTTGTAAAGTGTCCACGTACTGCTGTTCGTCAATTGGAGCCCTGAAGAAAGATGTTCGTGGACATCGATTTGCTTTGGACAAAGAGGAGCACGGCTGGGCACAATCATGGTTTCGTAAGCAACCGCAAAGATTTTTCCATGATGGCAATGACCGTCTTGTTCACAGTGGGATGCATGTATTACCAGCTATGGCGATAACTTTGAAAAAAATTATGAAGAATCTGTCTTGCTTTCATTTCACTGCCCATTATATGTCGAGATTTCAATATAGATTTAATATCGGATAGGCACCTAGAGTAACCGATATCCAACTTTGATTTGGTCCTCACAGTAACGTTCCAATAATAACAGAAAGACATAGTGCGACAGACATTGATAATTTATTTCTAAAACAGGCGTGAGCCCGGTTATAAGTGGTTTATCTGAGTATGGTGATCAAATGGCAGCAATAATCGGTACCCCATAAATCAGGTTTAACCAAGAAAGTAAAATTAAAATTTCGCAGAGTTGTCAATGTAGAGACGGTTAAACTATTCGGAAAGAATTTAAATGATCAAAATGAGTATAATTTTGCAGAGGACACACAATAAATGAGAAATTTAAATATTTCCTAAAAATATTCTTACAGCACAGTCAGTTCAGTCACCCCCAACAACAAGTCAGGACAGTTGCAATGGAATTCTAGTGAAAGGATGGCTAACATTTAGGACAGATAAGTTTAGTGCTAGGAAGAGATCATTTTTTATTGCAGAACACTAGCTTCAATCAAGACTTATAAATTAACCAAAAGTAATATTGCAATATTCTTCACCCTTCCATCACGAAGACAAAAACCTTGAAGTATGCATAACAAATTAAAAGAACAAGGCATGAGCAAATTGGAGCACTATTAGGCATGAAACGAACAACTTGTATAAAACAAAAGATGAAGTTCTTGATAATATAAGAAGCGATGCCAATAAATAATTCTTATTAACAGCAGCTGAAAGCACAGGACAAAAATATTGCACATGAAAGGCTCTTCCATTAGACTGACATAAAAATGCATTTCATACTCCACTACCACAAATCAATATTGACAGATCATCTGTGAGGGAGGTAAAAAAAAAAAACATTATGTCACTGAAGAGCGGCAACTCTTCTGGCTCTGATGGGATTTCAGTGGAAGTACTAAAATCGTAAGCTGGCCTGGTAGCATCCATCTTGAATTACTTTTGTAATCAGCCCATGAGTCGATTAGTGTATTTCTTGAAAAACTAAAGTATACCATGAAATCACCTATTAATGAAAGTGGAAATAAGCAACTGCTCTTTAATTTCCAACTAGCCTTCCTCCTACTGGTGTTCTGAAAATGTTTTCAGGATGTGGCTTACAACACAACATTGACCCATCTTTCTGAGAACAACCATTTATACAACAGCTCAGTTGAGCTATTATTAAAATGTATCTGTTGGGTTATTAACGTGTAATCTCAGTTGCAGTAGAACGAAACACAAAAATTACCATGTTGACATTTTATGTGGTCTTACAAAGTCATTTGTGTAGACCATAAAATTCTACTAGGAGACTAAAATGTTACTGCACGAAAGACATTCCCATCACACGGATGGTGTCTTAGCTTAATAACAGCATTAGAAAATGAAATATATATATATATATATATATATATATATATATATATATATATATATCTGTGTGTGTGTGTGTCATCTCCTACAAACCTCTGATCGATTTCAACCAAATTTGGCACAAAAGCAGCAAGCCACATGAGTATCAATACAGTGGGGCTTGTAACCTCTTAGATCCCATAGGAGCAAAGGAAAGGCTAAAATATATCTTTTCCAGCCCCTGGTGTGTAGTCTGCCCCGCATGACGATATTGCGAAGGAAGGGTATCTGCTGCCTTCCTGACCTGCTTTGCATGACAGCCTACATATCAGGGGCAAGAATTGATTTCCCAGCCCCAGCATGTAAGCTGCCTTGCATGGCAGGCAGGTTGTGTGGAAGTATAAGGGGCATTCAAAAAGAAACGAGTCAGAGGCATAATTACAGGAACCAGAACCTGTATGGTAGAAGTATTGACCCTGGCTGTTGAGACACTTGTCCCACTGTGACACAAGGTGGTGAATGGCTGTCTCATAAAATTCCTGGGGCTGCGATGTTAACCAGTTCCACATGTATGGCTGGACATTGTCGTCTGACGTGAATCGTTTGCCCCTCAGAGCCTTTTCAACTGTCACTCGGTGGTCCTGGGTAACGAGTGCATCCATCAGCCGGATGATGTCATCGGTAACACAGTGTAGTGCTCCAGACCGTGCATCATTGGCTAACAACAGCCGTCCTTCCATGAAGTGCTTGTGCCATGCCTTGACCCTTGCAAGGGTCATGCAGTGTTTGCTGTAAACTTGTGACATTCGTTGATGAATGTAAAAACTCCTTCCGCTGTCAGGAAACAAATAACACCTCTTTGCTCTTCTGTTGACGCCTCCATGTCACTGTTTACAATGCGACTGGCAGCATTGGACGATTGATGCATGCTGCTGCTGGCTCTCTATAGTCATGTGCGTGCGTGCCCCCTAGCGACAGGCTGTGAACTCCACACTCTGGTGAGAAGCACACCTTGTAACATGCGCCATGATATTACCCTCCTGTCACCGTTTTGCGGTGACTCCAGCTCGTTTCTTTTTTAACGCCCCTTATAATATCGAAATGCCTCAACGACCTCGTTTGTGCAGCAGCCTATACATCAGAGGCAAGATATGATTTTGCAGAACTCTGTAATTAGGCTGCCCTTCATGACAGGTGTGCTGAGGTAGTTTCAACCAGGATGAAGGGATGGAGGGTTGGATAGTGAGAGAGGGAGACAGAGGAAGGTGTGAATGGGGGAGGAGAAGACAGAAAGTGTTGAGGAGGAGAAGATGGGCACTACAGAGAGAGGGCAGAGGAAACATACACAAAGAGGGGTGAGGAGGGTATTTACAGAGAGGTGAGAAGGGTATGGACAAGAGAGGGGTGAGGAGAAGATGTACAGAGAGAGGGGAATGAGAGACAGAGGGGCGAGGAGGTGATGGATGAAGAGGGAAGAGGAGGAGGTGGCAGACAAAAAGTGGTGAGATGTACAGAGAGAGGGGGAGGAGGAATGATCATAGATAGGGGGAGGAATAGATACAGAGAGAATGAAGGAGAGAGGAAGGAGGACATAGAGGAAGAAGGAGGTAGAGGGAGGAGGAGATAGAGGGTGGGGAAGAAGTCGAATGGAGTGCGGAGGTGGAGACAGAGGTAGGAGCGTGAGGTGGACAGAGCAGCAAAGGAAGAGATGAAATCATTGACTGGGGAAGAGGAGTGGGCAATATTGTGTGAAACTTACGTGTGAGCGACTTTTACAAAGTGTGCAATAAGAATATTGTGTAATGTTGGTAACTGAACATCTTGCAGAAGCTTCTTCAGGTACCTACATGCTAATACATAACAAGAGTGAATTTAAAATGAACTCTTCAGTTCAAAAGCACAGAACTAAAAGAAAAAAATAATTACCATATAGACTATAGAGTCTATAAACAGGTTCTTGGTAGACATTGGACAGGGGACTGAAAATCGCCAGATACTTAAACAGAAAGTAAAAGAATGTTTCATCAGCCACTCCCACAAATGACCAGAATAGTTAGACCCAGTGGTGTAAATTACGCAAAGCGCTAATGTTTACATTAATTACATCCTGAGTAGGGCAGCACACTGACAGCAGCTAGTAGTCTATTACAGGAAATGTTTTATTTCACGTATTAGATAAATGAAGAGTTTAGTAGTACTAGAAATGGAGCAATTGATTTTTCGTAGTAGCGGTTTTTATCCTAATATAAAGATGGAAATGAGCGTATGGCATCCTTGGCCGCGACGCCCAATCCGGAGACGTTCAGTCGACGCCACACTGGGTGATGTGGGAGAGATGATAATAAGGACAACACAATACCCAGACGCCGAGTGGAGAAAATCCCCACCCCGGCCACGAATCGAACCCGGGCCCTCTTACATTGGAAGGTGAGCACGTTATCACCCAGCTAAGCTGACGGACTATCCTAATATAATCTAGATATAATTCCCACAGTTATCAATATTAGTATATTACCACTAGTGCCCGCCCCCGGTAGCTGAGTGGTCAGCGCGACAGACTGTCAATCCTAAAGGCCTGAGTTCGATTCCCGGCCGGGTCGGAGATTTTCTCCGTTCAGGGACTGGGTGTTGTGTTGTCCTAATCATCATCATTTCATCCCCATCGACGCGCAAGTCACCTAAGTGGCGTCAAATCAAAGACTTGCACCCGGTGAACGGTCTACCCGACGGGAGGCCCTAGTCACAAGACATTTACATTTACCACTAGTCATAATATGTACTTAGTATACTTTAAAGAAGTTGCTTTATAATGGCTGCTTCTACCTGTTAATGTACAGGGTGTCAATCTACTCCTGCAATAATTTCAAACAATCAGGTGTTTGTTCTAAAACATTTAGAAGCTTTAAAATACTTTTTTTCCCTTTGTCGTTTTGTTGCAAATTTGACTTGGAGAATCGAAACTGCTAGAGACCAGTAGAACATGCAATGTGCCTTCTGGTATTCAGAATTCAGAGCTGTAACAGCGGTGAAGGCGAACACATCCGTGACAGCCCGGAGCTTAATGTCTGGTGGGGCCTCTTGCAAAATAGAGAGATACGGCTCGTTTTTCTTCGCAGAGAAGACTATAGCGGATAACGTTTACCTGGACACACTCGAACAGTTCTTGTAATGTGCCACAGATCGAGGGGCTGCAGCCGTCCATAATATATTAACATGATGGTGCATCCTCGCAGTTAAGTTTGAACGTGTTGGATGTGCTGAACGATACTTTTCCTAAGATGTGAATGTGTCGCGATGGTCTCATCGCATGCCCCCTGCCCCCATGCTCTCACGATCTCGGGCCACTGGAACCTTTTTGTGATGTTACGTTAGGAATCACGTTTACACAACACCAGGCCTTCGTGCACGAATCAATGAAGCAATCAGAACTGTTGATGTTGCAATGTTGACTCGCACATGGCCAGAACGGCTTGATGTTCTGGGAGTGACGAATGGGACACATATTGAAATTCCAGCATAACAGAAAAAATTTTTATATGATAGTGGGACTTTAAGGACATCCTGTATACTACGACCCGTTCTACATTCATAGAGTCTCTCCTCCGTAATGGGATGAACGACATATTATGAGTGAATGAATTTACGAGCTATACACGATGCCTAACGGTGGCGCCCTCCTGTGCTGCCAAGACGCTACTTCTTCTCTGGAAGTTGGACAGACGCTCCATTTATTTCTAATTACCAGCGAAGAGAAAACTCGAAATTTTTTTTGTCTTAATCTCTCGCGGAGGCGTTCGCAGTAATGAGAAAGTTTCAGTCCCATAATTCGCTGCTGAATAAAAACCGCAGGTTTCTCGTCAGTGTAATCGTACGCGCACTGGTAACCAAATTTTTATCTACGGGTAGAAATCTCAAACTGCGGGCTGTGGAGAAGGAGCAAGAGATTTACGGAGAACGACGCACTTTCATTCGTGTTTCTCGTTTAATTGTATATTCGTATGAAACCACCTATAGCAAATGTTGCTACTGATGCACAAGATACTCGTATGTACGCATACTCTTAGTATTTCATAATAAGTCCCATCATTCTTCTGATTTATTAGACACGGGGAGAAGAGTAGAAAATCCCGTCGTCACGAAAGAACTGCAGGAGTGAGTTACAGAGATACATAATTCGTTGGAGACGCAGACGAATAGAGGTAAAATACTGTTAGATGTTTTGTTTTCTGAAGCCACTATACAACGCACCACGACCTACCATGCGTCTCGGAACCGAACAACCATCAGTGTAAGAGTTGTACTGATGTCGATATTGCTGTACAAATGAAGTGTACGCCTGGACTACAAAATTTAAAGAAGTGATATGTGCACCTTTGGAAATCCGAAAAAGATTAAACAGAACATTTCAAATGTGACACTACGAAGAAAATAAAGATTTAAGTGGACCGATAAAGTATGGAAGTATGAAATGATACTGCATTGAATGGTTCAAGAGACTTATCAGAAGAATGGACAGAGTCAGACACCAGATACAGCCTACAGGAATAGTTAAATTCGCTCTGGAAGGAGAAGTAGAGCGAAAACAATAAGATCACACAAAGAGTAGAATGCAATAAACAGCATCAAATCAGCCAACAGAGTGATAAAAAATACGCCAAATATTTTATAAATGAAACCAGACTCAGGAAATCATTAATTAACAAGTCGATAAGTCTCTCTCTCTCTCTCTCTCTCTCTCTCTCTCTTTCTCTCTATGTATGAAGCAGAAGGACACAGTAAGGGGAAAGTTACTAGCCAATGAAAGAAAACAGGCTTCTGCGCGTTTTAAACCGAAAATCATTCATGTATATGATTGTAACGTATTTAGAAGCTCATTGAGAAAATATGTTACTTTTAAAAACGAAACCAAATATTTTACATTAAACCAAACTATAAAATGGTCGTGATATGTAGCTAATCATGTAACTGCCAGCCACATAAGTGTCATTTGCAGAGTATCCATGTAGATGCAGATGGAGGCCACGAGTTAAAAATTCCTTAATCTGTTCTCTCTATTTTTGCTTTAAAAACACAATTTCCAAAACTATGAGTAGGATCTGTCACACAGACCTAACATCGCCATACCACAGAGCATTGTTTGTTGGCAAAGGCATCATTCTCTTTAGTTGGTAATCTTGAAAGCCGTCTATCATAAACGACTTTCATGTTAGGTATCAGTACACGAGTTGCGATGCACTCCTATGACTCAAAAGCACCACAATCCTTGTTTTTGTCTGCTAGATTAGCCTTATCTTTTGCTGAATACTGAAAAGCATATCTTTAAGTAATACTTCGAGTGCAGAGTCCAGCCAGCCAATCATGCCACTTGATACCGAGTTTTGAGTTCGATAGGGCAGCGTGAAAAGTCAATTTAATTCGACTCTCTTCTTCTCAGTGTCAAGTTATGAACATCATACTGCTTGCTGACGAATTTGATAAGCAGATTCAGAAGGCTGTAGGTTACAGTAGTTATTCAGAGATGAAGAGGCTTGCATGGGATAGAGTAGCATGGACAGCAGCATCAGTCTTTCGACTGAAGACCACAACAGCAACAAATAGTCTACACGTTCAGTGTAATAACAGGTGCTTGACAGATATCAAGTTGTCTACCCCAGTGCTCCACTGTCATACAAAAGGCAGCTACTTAGAGTATATCTTAACTCCTCTGGATTTTATGAATCTCCGATGATATCCTGGGCTGTTCTGCATAACTTTAATTGGTCATTCATACTACAATATTGGAAGATTCAGACCAGTGGAATCAGATGAATTCTACCCAATCAATATTTTAACGAAGCTACCTTGAATCGAAATAAGAATTCCCACAGTTGAGTTACTTCTACTTCTAGGTTGTTGCTTGTTACATTGCCGAAGAACACTGGTGACCATGTTTATTACTTATCCCCAGTCGCCGGCGTTTCTGGGAAGCAAAGGAAGAAGCATTTCCATTATGTTCCAGAGATGTTGACTTTACAAGCATGATTTAGGTGGAAATTGTCGTCTAAGTTAGTGACTGTTCTGCGTTGTCAGACAACTATTTCTTTAGACGATGGTCGATACCCGGGCTACGCACTGCGTGTAGCACTTCTGATCAGCAACAACTAAACTGTAACGTAGTAGCATCACGTCTGCTGTTTATAATATCCGACGCCGCAAATCGCACATTGTAACACGGCACTTCCAACTAGGAAGGGTACACGATCGCATTCAGTTGAGTATCAGGTAGGTCATTAGGCCATGGTCTAAGTATTACGAGTAATTTTCTGCCTAACGTTTCGTCTTTTGCTGCTGGGGACATCATCAGAGGGTTTAACGACTCAGAAAACTGTTAGAGATTCAGATAAGTTCAGCAAGCTTGTCTGAATCTTTTACAGCTTAAAGGCTGTGATTATGTCTCCAGCAGTGCAAAACGAAACATCGGGCAGACAATTATGCCTTGGACCACGGCCTAGTGCCCACAAATCATATATCAGAAATTCTCCTATTTTTTACCCGTTTACTAATCGAACAAAAGAACACACTTCCACATTTCCAGCCTACAAAGCAGCTGTGAAGGGTCTAAAATATAACCTTCTTTACAGTCACCAGAACAGTAATAGTTATTGACGCGGAAAACATTGTAACATACGTCAGAACAAAAGGCCAAGTCAGTACGCTGTGGCTCTGTTAGTTCGGTCTCAACATGCCTAGAAAAATGTTGAAATACAGCATTCGTCTGGATAAACTCTCATATCGGTACTAAAAACAATGAAATAGCAGACCAACTAGCAAACGATACAGTTCTAAGCGGAAGACGTATAAAAAAAAAGAGACATATTCCTGAATACGAACAACCGATTCTTTCCTGTCAGACAACATGGAACGAAATAAGAGGTAAAACTATTCAAGTCTACAGGCTTTCATACCAAGACAGCCATTATATATCAGTCCGATCATTTCCCCACAAATCTGGCTAAAACCTGTACTAAAGACAACTTTCCCTGTGAGGACATAACGCTTGGTGATCTGACGCAAAGACACTTTCTCTGGAAGTTGTGCAAGGAAGCAGGAGCTCTTTCTTGGTGATCGATCACTGCCTACCGCTCTGCACAATTCCAATGCTTGGAGATCCAGAGAGGGTTGTATCTGATACCACAGATAGGTTTGTAGTAAAGGAAGACATGGAAATCTAAAAGTAGTGATACAAATTAAATGTATGTTTAATCTATAATACTATGTAAATACGTTAGTGAGCTCTATAGTGCACATATCAAACGAGAAACGTTAATTATTTGTATTAGAGGAACTCTTAAATTTATAAATAAAAATAGCCCATGCATGTCGGAAGCTGTGGACAACTACGCTATTACAAGCTGCAATAGATAAAACTGAAATTTAATGTGTGAGTAATCATAACATCGTTTCAGTATTCAGGACCTGCAAAAGTACAAGACGCCACTATGTCATACGCCAACAGTAAAGTGAATGCAGTCTCCACAGCACAGCATATAACATTCCTTCCTTAGACTCTCTTTTGCCTGTAGACACTAGCAGTTAAAAATTTACAGAATATCAAGAATGATTGAATCATCCAGATGACTTTATTAACTATACACCCAAATCTGAATCGAAACTGGCTTTCTGTTGATATGTTGAAAATACGTCAAACTGCGTCACAAAATAATGGGAATTTACGAAAGTAACGCTGCTGTATTATTATCTTTTACCAGTATTAGCTACATGTGGTATAAAATGACATATTTGTTAGTCCACTAGTATAAAAAGTCCTGAACGCGTTCGTGACACAAGTGTAACTTACCAAACGCTTGGAGAAAAAGGCGCTTTTATTTGGTTTCACACGGCCTTGTTGAAAGGAACTATGGAAACCCTATCCAGCGCAGCAAAGGCACTCTACGTCTGCTTCCCAGAATACCGGCCGTCTCAAGTTCTCCCTCTCATCGCCGACACTCGTTCCCAAAAACCACATTCGCAGAACCGAGGAGCGTGGGGCGTTTTCTCACGCGGAAAGCTACACCAGAAACAGAAATATCGATAACTGCGTTACGATCTGCTATTGCCACTTCCGAGTGACTCATTTCATTTATTCTGGTTTCCTTTTTCCCATATCAATAGTGGTATCCAAAAAGTAGAGCGATTAACCTAGTGGAGACATAATGCAATCCTATTACCAGGTATCTGCAGTTCGCTCTTCTTGTGGTGATTACTAACTGAGTCACATGCCCTCTACCATTCCACAGCTAAATATATTCGAGACGAAGCCTGACTGGATATTAAGTAAATAATACTATTCAGTTTATCACGCAACGAGAGCGTTTGCTTTCAGTAGATTATAAACTGAAGCGCCATGGAAACCGGTATAGGTATGCGTATTCAAATACAGAGATACGTAAACAGACAAAATACGGCGCTGCGATCGGCAACGCCTAAATAAAACAAGTTTCTGGGGCAGTTGTTAGATGGGTTACTGTTGCTACAATGGCAGATTATCAAGATTTAAGTGAGTTTGAACGTGGTGTTATAGTAGGTGTACGAGAGATGGGAAAGAGCATCTACGAGGTAGCGACCGTTTCATGAGTGTATCGTGAATATCAGGTACCCGGTAAGACATCAAATCTCCGCCATCGCTGAGGCCAGGAAAAAACCCTGCAAGAACGGGACCAACGACGATTGAAGAGAATCGTTCAACATGACAGAAGTGCAACCCTTCCGCAAATTTCTGCAGATTTCAGTGCTGAGCCATCAAGAAGTGTCAGCATGCGAACCATTCAACGAAACATCATGGATATGGGGTTTCTGAGACGAAGGCCCAATCGTGTAACCTTGACGACTGCACTACACAGAGCTTTACGCCTCGCCTGAGTCCGTGAACACCGACATTGGACTGTTGATGACTGGAAATATACACTCCTGGAAATTGAAAAAAGAACACCGTGAATTCATTGTCCCCGGAAGGGGAAACTTTATTGACACATTCCTGGGGTCAGATACATCACATGATCACACTGACAGAACCACAGGCACATAGACACAGGCAACAGAGCATGCACAATGTCGGCACTAGTACAGTGTATATCCACCTTTCGCAGCAATGCAGGCTGCTATTCTCCCATGGAGACGATCGTAGAGATGCTGGATGTAGTCCTGTGGAACGGCTTGCCATGCCATTTCTACCTGGCGCCTCAGTTGGACCAGCGTTCGTGCTGGACGTGCAGACCGCGTGAGACGACGCTTCATCAAGTCCCAAACATGCTCAATGGGGGACAGATCCGGAGATCTTGCTGGCCAGGGTAGTTGACTTACACCTTCTAGAGCACGTTGGGTGGCACGGGATACATGCGGACGTGCATTGTCCTGTTGGAACAGCAAGTTCCCTTGCCGGTCTAGGAATGGTAGAACGATGGGTTCGATGACGGTTTGGATGTACCGTGCACTATTCAGTGTCCCCTCGACGATCACCAGTGGTGTACGGTCAGTGTAGGAGATCGCTCCCCACACCATGAAGCCGGGTGTTGGCCCTGTGTGCCTCGGTCGTATGCAGTCCTGATTGTGGCGCTCACCTGCACGGCGCCAAACACGCATACGACCATCATTGGCACCAAGGCAGAAGCGACTCTCATCGCTGAAGACGACACGTCTCCATTCGTCCCTCCATTCACGCCTCTCGCGACACCACTGGAGGCGGGCTGCACGATGTTGGGGCGTGAGCGGAAGACGGCCTAACGGTGTGCGGGACCGTAGCCCAGCTTCATGGAGACGGTTGCGAATGGTCCTCGCCGATACCCCAGGAGCAACAGTGTCCCTAATTTGCTGGGAAGTGGCGGTGCGGTCCCCTACGGCACTGCGTAGGATCCTACGGTCTTGGCGTGCATCCGTGCGTCGCTGCGGTCCGGTCCTAGGTCGACGGGCACGTGCACCTTCCGCCGACCACTGGCGACAACATCGATGTACTGTGGAGACCTCACGCCCCACGTGTTGAGCAATTCGGCGGTACGTCCACCCGGCCTCCCGCATGCCCACTATACGTCCTCGCTCAAAGTCCTTCAACTGCACATACGGTTCACGTCCACGCTGTCGCGGCATGCTACCAGTGTTAAAGACTGCGATGGAGCTCCGTATGCCACGGCAAACTGACTGACACTGACGGCGGCGGTGCACAAATGCTGCGCAGCTAGCGCCATTCGACGGCCAACACCGCGGTTCCTGGTGTGTCCGCTGTGCCGTGCGTGTGATCATTGCTTGTACAGCCCTCTCGCAGTGTCCGGAGCAAGTATGGTGGGTCTGACACACCGGTGTCAATGTGTTCTTTTTTCCATTTCCAGGAGTGTATTTCCTGCTCGGACAGGTCTCGTTTCAAATTGTATCGAGGGGATGGACGTGTAAGGGTATGGAGGCAACATCATAAATCCATGGACCCTGCATGTTAGCAGGGGACTGTTCAAGCTGGTGGAGGCTCTGTAACGGTGTGTGGCGTGTGCAGTTAGAGTGATATGGGGCGTCTAGATACGACTCTGACAGGTGTTACGTACGTAAGCATCCTGTCTGATCACCTGCATCCATTCATGTCCATTGTGCATTCCGACGGACTTGGGCAATTCCAGCAGGACAATGCGACAACTCACACGTCCTGAATTGCAGCGAAGTGGCTCCACCAAACTCTCCAAACATTACTGAGCATATCTAGGATGAGTTGCAACGTGCTGTTCAGAAGAGATCTCCACCTCCTTGTACTCTTGCGGATTTATGGACAGCCCTGCAGGATTCATGGTGCAATTCCCTCCAGCACTACTTTAGACATTAGTCGAGTGCATGCTACGTCGTGTTGCAGCTTCTGCATACTCTCAGGGGCCCCACACGGTATGAGGCAGGTGTATCAGTTTCTTTGGCATTAAGAAATAGGAGCGATTTCTTACAGGGTAAGTTCAAAGTTTTTTTCACAATGAATTCTACTGCAAGAAGGGGCGACGAGTATGGAATGAAGACAAATAAAGAAAAGACGAAAGAGATTAGAATAAACAAGAAGAAGCGCCGGTTAACATATTCTTTGACGGAAAAAAGATCAAGTAAAATCTCTGCTGTACCTGTGGAGTTACTGACAAGGAATGGAAGCTGCAGAAGGAATATGGACCAAGGTGTCTACCGGAAATAATCTGAAAAGGTGAAACAGTTACTAAACGCTAGAACAATACCAATGGAGCTGAGGAAAATATTTGCTAAATCTGGAGTCTTAGTGTTACATAGCAATGAATCATGCACACTTAAAAGGAAAACAGAAGAACGTTTGGAGTATTTTTAAATGTGACTATGGAGAGGAATACAGCCTTTAGAATGAAGAAAATAGTGGGAAGAAAGGTTATTGGAAGTGATCAGAAAGGGGAAAAATTCTTGATATATACTGCGTAGAAATTGTCTGCAACAAAGACTTACAGAGGGAAAAGTGGAAAGAATGAGAAGAAGAGTCAGGAAGAAACCTGGAATGATTGTTGGGCTACATTATACAGACATCAAAAAAAGTTTTGCATCACCTCGGTTCAGAGAAATCCGGAACCTGTAAAGAAAATTAGAATAGAGATCAACACAAACATCATTTCCGCCCTTTTTATTGCTCGTGTAAACCACACACTGCATGTTGTATCACCAAACAGCGAGACCTTCAGAGGTGGTGATCCAGATTGCTGTACACACCGGTATCTCTAATACCCAGTAGCGCGTCCACTTGCAATGATGCATGTCTGTATTCATCGTGGCATACTATCCGAAAGTTTATCAAGGCACTGTTGGCCCAGATTGTCCCACTCCTCAACGGCGATTCGGCGTGGATCCCTCAGAGCGGTTGGTGGGTCACGTCGTCGATAAACAGCCCTTTTCAATCCACCCCATGTTAGATAGGTTTCATGTCTGGAGAACATGCTGGCCACTCTAGTCGAGCGTTGTCGTCAACCTGAAGGAAGTCATGTGGGCGCGAATTCTCGTCCACGAAGACGAATGCCTCGTCAGTATGCTGCCGATATTGTTGCACTATCGGTCGGAGGATGGCATTCACGTATCGTTCAACCGTTATGGCGGCTTCCATGACCACCAGTGGTGTACGTTGCCCTCACATAATGCCACCCCAAAACATTAGGGATCCTCCACCTTGCTGCACTCGCTGGACGGTGTGTCTAAGGCGTTCAGCCTGACCGGGTTGCCTCCAAAGAGGTCTCCGACGATTGTCTGGTTGAAGGCATATGCAACACTCATCAGTGAAGAGAACGTGATGCCAGTCCTGAACGGTCCATTTGGCATGTTGTTTGGTCCATTTGTACCGCGCTGCATGGTGTCGTGGTTGCAAAGATGGACCTCGCCATGGACGATGGGAATGAAGTTGCGCATCATGCAGCCTATTGCGCACCGTTTGAGTCGTGACACGACGTTCTGTGACTGCACGGAAAGCATTATTCAACATGGTGGCGTTGCTGTCAACGTTTCTCCGAGCTATAGTCCTTAGGTAGAGGATTTATTTATTTAGCTTATGGCGTGACACACTACATTGGAAATAGCGTAAAAGAGAATATACATTTTAAAATACAGGATACAAACACAATAAAATAACGTAAATTGAACATTGGCATCTGACAATAAATGTATAACTACATTACAAAACAATAAGATTGGATAAAGTTCAGATTCCAGTATTTTCAGCAATCACAATTCCACACTTAGATTCTGCAGCCACTCTACAGCTTGTAGTGTTGCCCTCAGGAAGTTGTCATCAGTGCCGGTGAACGCCCTCAGTTGACACTCGCTGACGATGTGGTGGATGGTTTGTTCTTTGGCACTATAGTCGCACCCAATGTCAGGTCTCGTTCCATCTGTGCATCGAGGATCCGCATCGGCCATGACCGGTCCGTATTCTGTTCAGTGTTACCCAGGTTTTCCTTGGGAGGTGAAAGCCCACTGGATGGTTGGGAGTCTCAAATAAAGTATGCCATGTTGGACTGTCTCTGTTTTTCTAGTCCGTTCGCCAGATTTCAGCGCCATTGTAGTTTTGGCTCAGAATATGCTGTGCAGTCTTCACAGGGTGATTTCTGGATTTGAGTCTTCTGAATAGAGTAAGGTCCTGGTGGATTTGCAGTGCTGTATTACTGGAGATCTTTTTAAACTCTCTTATGAGTATGTTGCACCGTCGTATATAAGGCACTTAGGTGTTACTGAGGACTGGTAGCCAATAGAGTGTATTTTAATAGATCCAGCAATTATTGGCATCGCCTGATTTAGCACCACATTTACTTTTCCCACGTGTGGACTGCTTAGCCACACCGATGGGCAGTATTCAGCCCTTGAGTAGACCAAGCTTAGAGCGGTGGTATGGAGTGTCTCTGCACCGGCTCCCCAGGTGATTTACCCTAATTTGTGGAGGATGTGGTCATCCAATGATGTAGTAGCCCTTCGGCTGCCCGAGCGAGACATATCATTGACATTTCCTGTCTCTCTGTATCTCCTCCATGTCCGAAAAACATCGCTTTGGTTCACTCCGAGACATCTAGACACTTTCCTTGTTGAGAGCCCTTCCTGGCAAGTAACAATGCGGACGCGATCGGTTAGACCGTCAGTGACAGAGCCGCTCGAGTTCCCGCTGCTAATACGGCGAGTACACCGTTCGTTTCTTACATATTTCTTTGAGTTTCAAACAGGAGCGACTTCAGTAATGGATAGGCACTTCTACATCTACATCTATACTCCGCGAGCCACCTTACGGTGTGTGGCGGAGGGTACATATTGTACCACTATCTGATCCCCCCTTCCCTGTTCCATTCACGAATTGTGCGTGGGAAGAACGACTGCTTGTAAGTCTCCGTATTTGCTCTAATTTCTCGGATCTTTTCGTTGTGATCATTACGCGAGATATATGTGGGCGGTAGTAATATGTTGCCCATCTCTTCCCGGAATGTGCTCTCTCGTAATTTCGATAATAAACCTCTCCGTATTGCGTAACGCCTTTCTTGAAGTGTCCGCCACTGGAGCTTGTTCAGCATCTCCGTAACGCTCTCGCGCTGACTAAATGTCCCCATGACGAATCGCGCTGCTTTTCGCTGGATCATGTCTATCTCTTCTATTAATCCAACCTGGTAAGGGTCCCATACTGATGAGCAATACTCAAGAATCGGACGAACAAGCGTTTTGTAAGCTACTTCTTTCGTCGATGAGTCACATTTTCTTAGAATTCTTCCTATGAATCTCAACCTGGCGCCTGCTTTTCCCACTATTTGTCTTATGTGATCATTCCACTTCAGATCGCTCCGGATAGTAACTCCTAAGTATTTTACGGTCGTTACCGCTTCCAATGATTTACCACCTATGGCATAATCGTACTGGAATGGATTTCTGCCCCTATGTATGCGCATTATATTACATTTATCTACGTTTAGGGAAAGCTGCCAGCTGTCGCACCATGCATTAATCCTCTGCAGGTCCTCCTGGAGTACGTACGAGTCTTCTGATGTTGCTACTTTCTTGTAGACAACCGTGTCATCTGCAAATAGCCTCACGGAGCTACCGATGTTGTCAACTAAGTCATTTATGTATATTGTAAACAATAAAGGTCCTATCACGCTTCCCTGCGGTACTCCCGAAATTACCTCTACATCTGCAGATTTTGAACCGTTAAGAATGACATGTTGTGTTCTTTCTTCTAGGAAATCCTGAATCCAATCACAAACCTGGTCCGATATTCCGTAAGCTCGTATTTTTTTCACTAAACGTAAGTGCGGAACCGTATCAAATGCCTTCCTGAAGTCCAGGAATACGGCATCAATCTGCTCGCCAGTGTCTACGGCACTGTGAATTTCTTGGGCAAATAGGGCGAGCTGAGTTTCACATGATCTCTGTTTGCGGAATCCATGTTGGTTATGATGAAGGAGATTTGTATTATCTAAGAACGTCATAATACGAGAACACAAAACATGTTCCATTATTCTACAACAGATTGACGTAAGCGAAATAGGCCTATAATTATTCGCATCTGATTTATGACCCTTCTTGAAAATGGGAACGACCTGCGCTTTCTTCCAGTCGCTAGGTACTTTACGTTCTTCCAGCGATCTACGACAAATTGCTGATAGAAAGGGGGCAAGTTCTTTAGCATAATCACTGTAGAATCTTAAGGGTATCTCGTCTGGTCCGGATGCTTTTCCGCTACTAAGTGATAGCAGTTGTTTTTCAATTCCGATATCGTTTATTTCAATATTTTCCATTTTGGCGTCCGTGCGACGGCTGAAGTCAGGGACCGTGTTACGATTTTCCGCAGTGAAACAGTTTCGGAACACTGAATTCAGTATTTCTGCCTTTCTTCGGTCGTCCTCTGTTTCGGTGCCATCGTGGTCAACGAGTGACTGAATAGGGGATTTAGATCCGCTTACCAATTTTACATATGACCAAAACTTTTTAGGGTTCTTGTTTAGATTGTTTGCCAATGTTTTATGTTCGAATTCGTTGAATGCTTCTCTCATTGCTCTCTTTACGCTCTTTTTCGCTTCGTTCAGCTTTTCCTTATTAGCTATGATTCGACTACTCTTAAACCTATGATGAAGCTTTCTTTGTTTCCGTAGTACCTTTCGTACATGATTGTTATACCACGGTGGATCTTTCCCCTCGCTTTGGACCTTAGTCGGTACGAACTTATCTAAGGCGTACTGGACGATGTTTCTGAATTTTTTCCATTTTTGTTCCACATCCTCTTCCTCAGAAATGAACGTTTGATGGTGGTCACTCAGATATTCCGCGATTTGTGCCCTATCACTCTTGTTAAGCAAATATATTTTCCTTCCTTTCTTGGCATTTCTTATTACACTTGTAGTCATTGATGCAACCACTGACTTATGATCACTGATACCCTCTTCTACATTCACGGAGTCGAAAAGTTCCGGTCTATTTGTTGCTATGAGGTCTAAAAAGTTAGCTTCACGAGTTGGTTCTCTAACTATCTGCTCGAAGTAATTCTCGGACAAGGCAGTCAGGATAATGTCACAAGAGTCTCTGTCCCTGGCTCCAGTTCTGATTGTGTGACTATCCCATTCTATACCTGGTAGATTGAAGTCTCCCCCTATTACAATAGTATGATCACGAAACTTCTTCACGACGTTCTGCAGGTTCTCTCTGAGGTGCTCAACTACTACGGTTGCTGATGCAGGTGGTCTATAGAAGCATCCGACTATCATATCTGACCCACCTTTGATACTTAACTTAACCCAGATTATTTCACATTCGCATTCGCTAATAACTTCACTGGATATTATTGAATTCTTTACTGCTATAAATACTCCTCCACCATTGGCGTTTATCCTATCCTTGCGGTATATATTCCATTCTGTGTCTAGGATTTCGTTACTGTTCACTTCCGGTTTTAACCAACTTTCCGTTCCTAATACTATATGCGCACTATTTCCTTCAATAAGAGATACTAATTCAGGAACCTTGCCCTGGATACTCCTGCAGTTTACCAATATTACGTTAACTTTTCCTGTTTTTGGTCTCTGAGGACGGACGTTCTTTATCAACGATGATAATGTCCTCTCTGGTAAGCCGTCAGGTATTTTATCGTTTCCCCCTTTTAGCCCAAGGGGGGGTCCCTCTAACCTAAAAAACCCCCGTGTGCACGCCACACGTACTCTGCTACCCTAGTAGCTGCTTCCGGTGTGTAGTGCACGCCTGACCTGTCTAGGGGGGCCCTACAGTTCTCCACCCAATAACGGAGGTCGATGAATTTGCAACCATTATAGTCGCAGAGTCGTCTGAGCCTCTGGTTTAGACTGTGCAGATGCGAGCTGAGTTGCTGACCCTTCGCTCACAGCTCCAAGTAGTGTTTGCTTCCGCCACACAGCTTGAGGCTGTTGCCAACGGGCATCACTTTGGGGGTTCGGTCGCGGGGATGCGAAGGACGTCGAGCACGACCCATATGTCCCCCGATCGGTCTACTGCTGTGACCGCCCCGGCTAATGCCTGCACTGAGGTTGACCCCTCACCTGTGGTCGAATGGGAGATCATTCCAAAGTCTGGCAGGCAGCGAAAAACTTTCCGTGGGGTTGATTGTAGGGCCTCCCCGGTTCGTTTGACGAACAGGTTTCGTGCGTTATCTGTGGCTGACGAAGTCTCTAAGCCGGATGCAGTCGTCCATCCTGTTCCAGAGGAAGTTTCTCGGCCCGCAAGGCCTGGGCATTCACAGAAGGTGGGTTTGCTGGTAGTTGGGAGCTTCTACTTCAGTCGTGTAATGGGACCTCTTAGGAACATGGCTGCCAAGGAGGGGAAGAATGCCAGTGTGTACACCGTGTGCATACTGAGGGGAGTCGTTCCGGACTTGTAAAGGGTGCTTCCGGATGCCAGGAAGAGTACGGGGTGCAGCCAACGGCTGCTGGTGGCCCATGTCAGTACCAATGACGTGCAGTGACGTGCAATGACGTGTGTCGCTTTGGGTCGGAGGAGATTCTCTCTGGTTTCGGGTGGATAGCGGAAATGGTGAAGACTGCCACTCTTGCTTGCAAGATAAAGGCGGAGCTCACCATCTGCAGCTGTGGTCTGGTGCAGAGACGAGTGGAGGGTCTGAATCAGAGACTCAGGCGGTTCTGTGACTGTGCAGGCTGCAGATTCCTTGACTTGCGCCATCGGGTGGTGGGTTTCCGGATTCCGCTTAATAGTTCAGGAGTCCATTACACACAGGAAGCGGCTACACGGGTAGCGGGGGTTGTGTGGAACGGACTGGGCAGCTTTTTGGGTTAGAGGGCCTCAGGAAACCACAGAAAGTGCGTCCGTCTAAAAGGGGGAAGGTAAAGCACAGTAAGGTAGTTGTAGAAACGATTAAATTGTCGTAGCTGTATTGGGAAAGAACCAGAGCTCCAAGCCCTAATAGAAAGCACAAAAGCTCTAATAGTTATAGGTACGGAGAGCTGGCTAAAGCTAGAAATAAGTTCATCCGAAAGTTTTTCAAACGGCCTAACAGTGTTCAGAAAGGATAGATTAAACACAGTTGGTGGTGGAGTATTTATTGCTGTCAGAAGTAGTTTACCTTTTAGTGAAATTGAATTAGATAGTTCCTGCGAAATAGTATGGATAGAAGTTATCTTGATAATCGGATTAAACTATTAATAGGATCGTTTTTCTGCCCCCCCCCCCCCCCCACCCCCACCCCCCCTTCGACTCAGAATATACTGTTGCTGAACAGTTCAAAGAAAACTTGAGTCTTATTTCAAATAAGTACCCCACTCATACAATTATAGTCGGTGGCGACTTCAATCTAACCTCAATAAGCTGGAAAAACTATACGTTTAAAGCCGGCGGCAGGCATAAAACCTCATCCGAAATTGTACTGAATGCTTTATCAGAAAATTATTTTGAACAATTAGTTCATGAGTCCACTCGAAGCGTAAATGGTTGCGAAAGTGTCCTTGACCTCTTAGCAACAAATAATCCCGGGCAAATAGGGAGTATCATGACGAATACAGGGATTAGCGCCCACAAGGCAGTTGCTGCTAGGTTGAATACCGTAACACCCGCAACCATCAAAAAGAAACGCAAAGTACATATATTTATAAATTTAAAGAAAACTGATAAAAACGCTCTTAATTTATTTTTAAGAGACAGTCTCCACTCCTTCCGATCTGATCACGTAAGCGTAGAAAAGATGTGGAATGATTTCAAAGAGATACTATCGACGGCAATTGAGAGATATATACTACATAAATTAATACGTGATGGTACTGATCCCCCACGGTACACAAAACGGGTCAGATCGCTGTTGCAGAAGCAACGAAAAAAGCATGTCAATTTAAAAGAACGCAAAATCCTCAAAATTGGCAAAGGTTTGCAGAAGTTCGAAATATAGCGCGTACTTCAATGCGAGATGCTTTTAATAATTTCCACAACGAAACTCTGTCTCGGAATCTGGCAGAAAACACAAAGAGATTCTGGCCGTACATAAATCACACCAGTGGCAAGACGCAATCAATACCTTCACTGCGCGATAACAACGGTGAAGTCACTGATGACAGTGCCACTAACGCAGAGTTATTAAACACGGTTTTACGAAACTCCTTCACCAAAGAAGACGGAGTAAATATTCCTGACTTCCAATCAAGAACAACTGCGAAGATGATAAACATAGAAGCAGATATCCTCGGTGTAGAAAGCAGCTTAAATCATTTAATAAAGGCAAGGTTTCCGGTCCAGACAGTATACCAGTCAGGTTGCTTTGAAAGTATGCTAATGCGATAACTCTATATTTAGCAATTATATGCAACCGCTCGCTCACAGAAAGTTTCGTACCTAAAGACTGGAAAATTGCTCAAGTCACACCAAAAATGGAAATAGGAGTGATCCGCTGAATTACACACCCATGTCACTAACGTCGATGCAGTAGGGTTTTGGAACATATATTCTATTCGAACATTATGAATTGCCTCGAAGAAAACGATTTATTGACACATAGTCAACACGGATTCAGGAAACATCGTTCTTGTTAAACACAACTAGCACTTTATACTCATGAAGTAATGAGTGATGTCGACAGGGAATGTCAAATTGATTCCATATTTTTAGATTTCCAGAAGACTTTCGACACCGTTCCTCACAAGCGTCTTCTAACCAAACTGCGTACCTATGGAATATCGCCTCAGTTGTGCGACTGGATTCGAGATTTCCTGTCAGAAAGGTCACAGTTCGTAGTAACTGACAGAAAGTCATCGAGTAAAACAGAAGTAATATCCGGCTTTCCACAAGGAAGCGTTCTAGGTCCTCTATTGTTTCTGATCTATATTAACGGCATAGGAGACGATCTGAGTAGCCCTTTTAGACTATTTGCAGATTATGCTGTCATTTACCGCCTTCTAAAGTCATCATATGACCAAAACGAATTTCAAAATGATTTAGATAAGATATCTGTGTGGTGCAAAAAGTGGAAATTGACCGTGAATAAAGAAAAGTTTAAAGTTATTCACATGAGTACTAAAAGAAATCCGCTAAATTTCGACTACGTGATAAATCACACAAATCTGAAGGCTATAAATTCAACTAAATACTTAGGGATTACAATTACAAATAACCTAAATTGGAATGATCACATAGATAATGTTGTGGGTAGAGCAAATCAA
The DNA here is from genome assembly GCF_023864345.2 of Schistocerca serialis cubense. Taxonomy (NCBI): domain Eukaryota; kingdom Metazoa; phylum Arthropoda; class Insecta; order Orthoptera; family Acrididae; genus Schistocerca; species Schistocerca serialis. The sequence goes on along the minus strand of NC_064642.1, from coordinate 624,885,892 downwards.
AGACTGCGATTCACTGGCAGAACACTTAGAAGGTGCAATAGATCTACTAAAGAGACTGCTTACACCACAGTTGTCTGCCCTATTCTGGAGTATTGCTGTGCGGTGTGGGATCCGCATCAGGTGGTACTGACGGATGACATCGAAAAAGTTCAAAGAAGGGCGGTTCGTTTTGTATTATAGCGAAATAGGGCAGATAGTGCCACAGACATGATACGTGAATTGGAGTGGCAATCATTAAAACAACGGCGTTTTACATTGTGATGGGATCTTCTAATGAAATTTCCATCTCCAGTTTTAGCCTCCGATTCCGAAAATATTCTGTTGGAACCTACCTACTTAGGGAGAAATGATCATCACGATGAAATAACATCAACCAGAGCTCACACAGAAAAATGTAAGTGCTCGTTTTTCCCACGTGCCGTTCGAGAGTGGAACGGTAGAGAGACAGCTTGAAGGTGGTTCACTGAACCCCCTACCAGACAATTGCGAATAGCAGCATAATCACGTAGATGTAGAACCACGGTATTGACCGTCCAGGAATGGTTGAACTACAGACAACACGAGCCTTGTACCTCCTTCCTAGTGGAAGACTGGAACTGATCGGCTGTCGGACTCCCTCCGTCTAATAGGAGCTGCTCATGAATGGTTGTTTACATCTTTGGGCGGGTTTGGTGACATCTCTGAACAGTCAAATGGACTGCGTCTGTGACACAATATCCACAGTCAACGTCTATCTTCAGAAGTTCTGGGAACCAGGGTGATGCAAAACTATTTCTGATGTGTGTAAATGGAAGAACAAACAAACAGATGAAGAAAGATGGTCAGAACAGAACACGATGGAGAGCCTCCAGTTGAAACACGTCATAAGACAGATACACTAAAGAGGAAGAAGAAGTCGATAATGAAACTTACCTTGATTTAGCTTACATGTGGTACTTCCAAACTGTTAAATGGTTCTTAGTGAACCGAATAATCCTCAAACAATATTTATCATACAGCTAGAGTGACACTTGGATCTTTTGTCTCTCACGAGTTTCTCTTACTTCTGTGATACCCGTAAATCCCGTTTCCGGTACATTATAAAACTCCTAAGCGTGTGGCACAAAGAGAAGAAACTACGCTGGAAGGAACCGATGGTAAAAGTACTGTTTCAGTTTCATAATTATAAGCCCTACACTGAAGCGTTTGTCTGTGATTCAGCTTTTCGACAAAAATATTGCAAGCTGTCGCTTGAACTCATCTGAGAGACATTCTGTTATCACTTTATTAAAGAAAAACGATTTATTCAGCAAAAAATTGTTAAAGAGTTTAGTACAAGTGAAGTACTACGATTGCTGTTGGGTTTTTGGTTCGAAATAAGTTGGCACGAAACCATTCCTGCATTGCCCTTCCCTGAGACGCCACACAATGATTGGGGATCGGAAGAGCCTACTGATTTTGCGAAATTATTGACACTGGATTAAGCAGTACTGTTTCCTTGCCTACATTTCACGAAAGGATGTGAATATAGGATCAGACAGGATAAAAGTGCAGTAGTTCTGTGCATATGAGAAGTGTAAATCTTCCCCTGTTGTCAATTCAGCATCCACCATATGTACATTGTATAGAGAAGACTTCTCTAATGTTCAGGCCTGACTGCGAAAAAGAAATATTTAATTAATTATTTAATTAATATTTAATTAATATTGAATCGAAGCACAGATTGGAACTGTACAAGAAACTGCAAAGAAAACCAATCCACAACTACAGTATGACTGCGTACATAACGAGCTGGCAAATATGATAACCGACCGCCGTGAGGCAAAGAAAAGGGACCACAGGATGAAAAGGTCCACATAAACTTTAGATTTTCGGAAATCAGTATAGTAAACTATTTCCACTTGACGGCGTGTTCATTGGAACATTCAAACTTGCTCCACCATCACCCTTTCGCACAAGAAAATCTTTTCCCCAAGGGGGCGCTGGGCTGCAGCTAACGCAGATTGACCATTTAAAAGACTGAGTGTCTCCCCCGCCTCTGGAACACGACAGGAGGATCAGCACTGCCTCCCTGGTCACGTTGACTGCATGGAGCCAGTTTCTGGCAGTGTTGTCACTTTACTGAGCCTCCACCGAGGAGACAAAACCGAACTATAAACGCTGCCGAGTTCGCCGTAAAGCAGTGAAGCAGCCACAGTCGGTTGGTTTCGATACATCATCAAGATTGGTGTTCAAGACTGCCGCCAACCCTGTCGCAACATGTGCTGGACTCAAACGTTTACGGGAAACTTAACGACAGGAATTCAGTCGCATCTCTAGGGCTTGCTTCCCGTTCTACATGTAACCGACCGCCAGCCACCGATGCTTTCGTGGTCACCAACGTGCTCGAGCACCCGCGTCTTGGTCCTCTTCTCTACATCTACATCTACATCCATACTCCGCAAGACACCTGACGGTGTGTGGCGGAGGGTACCTTGAGTACCGCTATGGGTTCTCCCTTCTATTCCAGTTTCGTATTGTTCGTGGAAAGAAAGATTGTCGGTATGCCTCTGTGTGGGATTTAATCTCTCTGATTTTATCCTCATGGTCTCTTCGCGAGGTACACGGAGGAGGGAGCAATATACTGCTTGGCTCCTCGGTGAAGGTATGTTCTCGAAACTTCAACAAAAGCCCATAGTTAGCTACTGAGCGTCTTTCTTGCAGAGTCTTCCACTGGAGTTTATCGATCATCTCCGTAACGCTTTCGCGATTAATAAATGATCCTGTAACGAAGCGGGCTGCTCTCTGTTGGGTCTTCTCTCTCTCTTCTATCAATCCTATCTGGTACGGATCCCACACTGGAGAGCAATGTTCAAGCAGTGGGCGAACAAGTGTACTGTAACCTACTTCCTTTGTTTTCGGACTGCATTTCCTTAGGATTCTTCCAACGAATCTCAGTCTGGCATCTGCTTTACCGACGATTAATTTTATATGGTCATTCCATTTTAAATCACTCCTAATGCGTACTCCCAGATAATTTATGGAATTAACTGCTTCCAGTTGCTGACCTGCTATATTGTAGCTAAATGATAAAGGATATTTCTTTCTGTGTATTCGCAGCACATTACACTTGTCTACATTGAGATTCAGTTGTCAGTCCCTGCACCATGCGTTAATTCGTTGCAGATCTTCCTGCATTCCAGTAAAATTTTCCATTTCTCTACCATCCATCAACGCTCTGTAATGGCTTATTTACTTCCTGCCAATTAGTTCGTTCTCTAGGTACATCAACTAATATATTCTAAGGGCTGGAACGAACTCCTACTGTTTTTCTTATGTGTTTTATGGATTGTTCTCATGGTGGAATGCTTTTTTCCGCCAGCACTAGCCCAGACGTGTGCATTTACGAACATTTCCGTATTGAGAAGACTGAGTCACCACTTCCCATGATGTAAAGGGTGGCTATAATTAAACTTTTGGTACTTTGGCCTGTGTAGAGGGAAAACTATTAATCATGTGGGTACCCAACTTTATAAGAATGGTGTTCAGACTGAGTGCCGCAAGATTTGCTCTGTTAGTAGTGTTAGTCTCATGACTTGCCGTTAGGTGTCGCTACTGGCTCTGCGACGTAGTGTTGAAAGAGAAGCATCAGTCTGCAAGACAGTTACAGACGATCAACATGCGTCTGCACAAGGTGGGCAGCTCTTTAATCGTAAAGCTGTTTCATCAAAACAACAGCTATAGTGCTGGTGCGCTTCGCGAGTGTCGACGCATTAAAAGAATACGGACAAGACCTCTTTCCGCATCGGGGCTGAAGGACGTGATTTGGAACTTCGAAATAGCTTATTATTTGGGAATTGCTTCTTGGAGAGGCCGACTGCCAATTACGACACGAATTGTTGAAGAAGTTAGAGTTACGGTGGCTGAAAATGCTGCATACAATGTGCGATCTTCAAGCAGTGCATGAGCAGTGTCATAACAGCTGAACATTCCGTAGTCCGCCGTTCGAATCCTCAGACTGGTTGACTCGCGAAATATCGTGGCAATAAATCGACGTCATCCGGTTGCAGTTCCGAAACGTCATGGAATATTTGTGATTGTGTCTCATATTGCATAATGCGTTTAAATAGAAGTAAAATTGCCGTTATTAATCAATTTTTCCCTCACACAGACAACACAACAACATTTCGTCAGGCAATTACACTGTCTCAACTTGTCGTCTAGGGTGGTATCACAGAACAGTCGATGGGAAGTGTCGCGATAGATACTGACTTTTAGTCATCAGTACTTGGGAGTCGGCGCCCTTTCTATAGTTGGTCTGTAGGGAGCTCATAATCCACCAGTTATGCAGTTTACCAATTGATAATACGATAGGTACATCTGCGGCCCGAAATGCCGCCCCACAATGTGAATACTGGCTCTTGAGCAAAAAAGTTTGATGAGTACTGGCCTAGGATGTCAGATCGCCACTTTGTCTCGCCTCTGCTCTTACCCATCAGGTAGTGGACGAATCCGCGTCTCGAGCTGCGGTACACGAGTTCGACGCCGTGCGGGTCCACGTGAGTGATGTACATGCTGGGACTCTTCATCTTTGGGTAGGTGAAGCGCATCTGCATGTGGATGTTGTCCACGTTCTGCAGGAAGTCCGCGAAGTGCCGGCCCGTAGCCTTTATGGGCAAGTCGTACCTGTCAACATAACACCAAGAAACTAGTCACACGCAACTGTAAAGCGAGGACGAGCAATAATTAACATTTCAACAGTGGAACCTGCTATCTACCTAATGTTTCTTGGAAATGCAATTAGACCGAATAGTAATAAAGATTGAGTAAGCTGAATGTGGGGAGGGGGAGAGAAGGAATTCATGACGTCACCTGCATGGGGAGTTTTTGCGGAATCAGTGGCGTCAAGCGAAAATGTGTGTCAGACCGAGACTGGACTTTGAAATCGAATGCTTGCTGGAGATTTGCGTTAAGCATTGTACCACCTGTACACAGTATTTGTCGCTCTGCCGTGGGCTGTCTCGATACGCTACGCAGCCAACTCACATTCCCACCTAGCGTCATCTATCCGCAGCCCCCGCCCATGTTCTCCATGCTCGTTAATTTTAGATTCTCGCCTGAGGTAGAATGAAATCTGCATCTGCATTGAAGGTTGCAGATTCGTAGCCCATCGAAGCGAATTAATTATAAGACTGCGTGTTGTCTGTCTTTCCGAAGCATAGCCTCAATGGTCTACGAATTCACCATCTTCAGTGCCATTCCGAAGTTGTATGTGCTTCTATGGTACATGTACTAAAACGGGTATGATACAGAGAAGATTAGGCCTTCCGCATCCGCCTCCCATCCCCCACACTCATCTTCTATGACCTCATCCCTTTGCCCACCTTCTCCTTTTCCTTAAATACATCTGCACCCTATATATTGTCCACTGACTCGATCCCCTTCAACCCCTGGTGTCTCCCTTCCTCTCCACCCCCAGCCTGTTGCTTTGACTTTACCACTGTGTCCCACCCTCTCTCCATCTCCACACCCTCCACCCCCTTTCCCACTGCAACTTCCAGCATCTACCCCTCCCGGATGATGACCTTTGCCCTCTTGGGCTCCCCTTCAGTGTCTCTGCACTCCCTCCTGCCTTGTCTTCCCTTTTCATCTACCGCCCTGCCTGTCTCCTGCCTCTTGGTTCACCCCCTGTCCCCCCCTTTTCCTCTTACTCCCGTCCCCCATCCCTCCTCCCCTCTTTTTTACTCCTCTCCGACCTCCAGTCTTTTGGCAGGTCCATACCAGCGGTTTTTATTCTTTGTGAGTGTCCCGTCGTTTCCAGTGGTTTTGTTTTTCAAGTGCTCTGTGTGATTTTTATTATGTGGCCGACTTTTAACTTTTATTTGACTCCAGTGATTTTAAGTGTGCAACGAATTGCCAGCTGCGTTATTTTGACTTTATGTCGACTTTTTAATTGTCCCCTAATGTCCCCATATTAGTGTATATTTTCCATTATATCCATTTACTGTATTTTGATGTCCCCCTTTCTTCCCCCATTTTTTATGTAAGGGTTCCCCTTGTATTTCTGTTAAAGCCATTTGGCTGATGAGCGGTGGACTGTGCCACTGCCAGCCCTCTCCTGCCCATATGGGGCAGGGGAATGAAATTACAATAAAGGAAAAAAAGGAGAAGATTAGCATGGCCCCTGGGCAAGGATGACACACAAAATCGTGTAGTGTTCCACATATTTTGACTGGCTGGTCTCTGTAATAAAAAACTGAGTGAAGGGATCAAGAATGAACTTCAATGTATGTCTTGTGACGTCTGGTACGGCCAAATACAATGAACAAAATGAAAATAAATAATTAAATAAGTAAGCAGGGAATCCTGGGTTTGAATCCCCCATCGTCGCAGCTGACTCTGCAAAAAGTCCTGATGCAGCTAATATCATGATTTCTTTCCCTTTCTTTTCCTTTATCGCCCCCCGCCCCTGTCCCCTGCCTACCTTCAGCTTACATAATATGCATCACAGCTGCTGATGCTGATTCCGCATAGTGTGTTCTTTCGGACATAGCTGAGAGAACAGACACTACACATTAATATCATTAATGAGGATCTGTAGATAAAAAAACCACTGCCTTTGTAGATGTCATGTTTCTCTTTTTGAAATCTGTAACGTGGGTGCGTGACCCATGCACAGTTTCAGTGAAAGCAATGAAAGGAAAAAGAAACAGTGAAGAGTCAGTGAAACGAAGATGGAGAAGAAGTAGTAGTAGGAGCACCAACAGCAGAAGAAGACGAATGGGCAAGACTGGAGGGCACTGTGATGTGAAGTAGATAAAGAGATATGGGGAAAAAAATGTACATGTACGACTGTACTCTGCAAACCTCTGTATAGTGCGTGGCAGAGGGTGCGTGGCATTGTACCAGTTATTATGGCTTTTCCCCTTTCCATTTACATAGGGAGCATGGCAACATTACTGCTTAAATACCGCCGTGCCTGCTGTAGTTATTCCAATCTTGTATTCACGAACCCTGTGGGAGCGATACATAGGGGTTTGTAACGGGTTCCTAAGTTCATCACTTAATGTGTTAACTATGTCCCATTTAGTTGCCTTTCACGGTAAGCCGTCGTGGGCTTAGATTTCAGCATGATAGCGCCCGCCCGCACAGGGTGAGAGTTTTTACTGCTTGCCTTCACGCTTGCCAAACACCACCCCGGCCAGAAGAGTCTCCGGATCTCTCCTCGACTGAGAACGTTACGGTCAGGGCTTTCCAACCACTTCGTGATTTTGATTATCTAACGCGCCAGTTGGACAGAGTTTCGCACGATGTAACTCACGAGGACATGCAGCGGCTCTGTCAATCAATGCTAATTATAATAACTGCTTACATTTGGGTCGGAAGTAGAGCAACGCACTTCTGCCTTGCTCAGTTTCTAAAGCTCTTTTCTTGAATATATCATCCAGCTTTTCTGAAACTGTCATCATTTGTATCTGTACAAATACCGAATTCTGTCCCACTTTGATTTTCTTGTCTTAGAGTGTTTTTCTGATGCTTAGGTTTCACGGTAATTTCAAGTTTACAGCGTTCGCTTTCTCTCTGAATGAATTTTGTAAAATCATAATTTAGAGAGTTTTTCTTGTGCTTACACAGTTAGAAAACTGAACAACGTGGTTACATTTTTAAAATGTAGTAATGGAGTAGGTGGGTTAGAATTATATACTGAGTCACGGGAAGGCCGTGGATGTGGTTTGGGTCGTCAGCTCCGGAAGTCGACACCGCGCTGTTCTCTTCGTACAGTTCTGGTAGAAGTGTGTGCCTGACACCGTCTTTCTAATCGGCACACAGAAGACCGTCGATTGCCTCGGATGCCTTGCGGGAGGCGACGTGACCTCAGTTCGTGGAGCACCTGTGGTCTTCCCGTGCGGGGAATTACGCCGTGTGGAAATACCGTTTCTGCGATTTGAAAATTCACTCTTGACTATGGTGACCATATGCTATTGTTTAAAAAGGAGGACAAACAGCTTCAAAAAGGAGGACAAAGGAAGAAAAAAGAGGACACATCAAACGGGTCAGCTGCAGATGAGGATACCACCCGTCAGCTTTGGACTGCCGGGAATTACCGGTAAAACTAGTAGTTAATTGTTACTGATGGTCAGGTGGTGGTTAACTGAGCAGTATAAAAAAAATTTAAAACGTTGATTGTGGTGACAGTGTGGCATCAATTGTTTTGTTATGTCAACAACACGGAATTGTTTACAAAGCGTAAAAAAATGGTTCAAATGGCTCTGAGCACTATGGGACTCAACTGCTGAGGTCATTAGTCCCCTAGAACTTAGAACTAGTTAAACCTAACTAACCTAAGGACATCACAAACATCCATGCCCGAGGCAGGATTCGAACCTGCGACCGTAGCGGTCTTGCGGTTCCAGACTGCAGCGCCTTTAACCGCACGGCCACTTCGGCCGGCCAAAGCATAAAACGTAAGACCAATCACCTCCCTCCATTCGACGCACCGCTACTAACATCTACAATTCAAGCAGCAGCTGACGACATGTAAACTGCACTTTAACGTTCCGAATACAAATAAATTGAATGACTATGAAACAATGAAATAAAACCATGACAGTCTGTCGAGTTATTTCTTACCTTTACTGGCCACTGAGACGTACGTTCCAGCTCCACATATCTTACATTCCGTTTCAAATTCATTTCTCCCTTTCTTAAAGCCGGATATTTGCAGGAAAGGACATCAGAAAAAGTACACTTTCGCTTAGGCATAGCCCAATATATTACGTAACTCACAAATCACACGTGCACTTCAGGAAGCCAAGCCAATACAAAGCGAAGATACGAAACGAAAATTTTAAATAATCGATATTTGCATTCGCTTATAGGTAGACCAACATCGACGATCCTGGTGCCACCTACTAACACAGCCTTCGTGACTGTTTATCACGAAGGCTGTGCCAATAGTTAAAGTATTTAAGAAAAGAGCAATAGAACGGACGAATTGTAAATTTAACTGTATTACGCCAACTTTGCAAAGAAGCCGGACACTGCAAAAATCCGCCCGGACCCCGGGCAAAGAGCTAAAAAGGAGGACATGTCCGGATTAATCCGGACGTCTGGTCATCCTACTCTTAACACTGTTGACTGCAGATGCCCCGATTATTGTGCCATATCCCATACGCTATGACCCATGCGTCTGGCTCCGACTACACTACCCAACAGCCATTTGCCTCTGGGATCTCATATATTAATTAGTATGCGTTTTGGTGTGTATAATTGGAATTTACCTTTCAAAATGATCTAGCACGTACAATTTTTTAGCTTTTAAGGGTTTTATAATTTCCCGTATTGCTATCTTTACTATTCTCTTGTTTGGATGTGTAACCCTTTCTTTCTTTTCTGCTCGGAAATCGTCCCTAGGTGGCAGGTGTGCGAGAGAAACTGCGAACAAAAGAGGAGTACATCTTTCGAGCACCAAAGAAGAATTAAGTTGAAAGTATGCTGCGAACTTATTTACAGTTTCTGTTGCCTTCATGTCCATGTGTGCATGTAAAACAGTACTGAATTCTGAAGTTATGAATATGTATTTCTTGTTTGATTTTATTTCAACGTTCGCCGTATAGTTTTTGATTCTACTGTGCACCTAGTAAATATTACGTGATAGAGAAGAGCTGATTTTACCAGTGAATTCAGCACCGAAAAAATAGGTAAAAATCATCAATTTACTAACCAAATGAAGAGAAAGGTTTACATTTAGTAACTAGTGTTATCATCCCAAGATCTAAAATTGGTTACCTCACGACCTTCTGCAGTTTTCACAACACACCTGTCTAACATTGCTCAGACATCGCGTCTATTCTTGCGCCATATGACTTATTAGGCGTCATACGTGGCTCGGCTTCAAACGGATCAACGCTCCCCGTGACTTTGACCGTTAAGTCTACTGTACTGTAAGCCTAAGCTGGAGAAGGGGTAGGAAAAGAATCGCTGTTTAGTATAAAGTAGTAACCCCCATCTCTGAGTCTTTAAACAATCGAATTCCCATGTATAAGACAACTTGAAATATCTGAATACTTTACGAATGAATTACGTTGTTCATTATTTTAAGTTAACAATGTTAATCTTTTATGGTTGAAGTCGAAAAGCCCTGATTATGTTCGTGTTATTAGTTTTGAATTATTTATAGACTAAATAAAAAGCCAAAATCAAAAACTGTAGTAACCGAATATGTATGACATATGTGTAAAGTATTTTGGAAGTCGCTAAGTTTCCTTATTCTCAAATACTGCATGTAATCTCAGTAACCTGTGAGTCGTGAGCTTCACTACATCAGGATATATATACAGCTTTTAACTTTAATACTTGACGTATTGTGTTAACCCGTTAACGTATGGTTATGCCTCTTAATGAGCAGGTTAGCAGAATTTTAAATTTTTAAATTCGGTCAATAATTATTTGAAATTCTCAATATCAAATTTTTGTTGTCCCTGAAAGCCGTTAGGTATGCGACCTGCAACCGAGTTGGATGACAGTTGCAGTTGTTCAGTAACAGTAGCCTTGATGCGATTTAGCTCAGTGGCAGAAAAATGTAAGTCAAGATGACCAAGTGAAGATTTCAATCTCATACTTATTTAATACGATTGCAGCATCTTGTTCAATGTAAGACCTCACCTTACTTATCTGTACATATCATGAATTAAAGTGATTCGTCGCGTTTTTGTGTCTATAAGTGAGAACTAATCCCAGAAACGATGGTTCTCACTAATATGTAGACCAATTCACGAGGAAGGTTTATTCACTAAAAGGTAGATAAATTCACGAGGAATGTTTACTGTTACTGTATGCCAGAAACTTCACAGGCCTTAGATACCTATAAGGAGGGTTGAGATCGGAAAAGGCCAACGATGTTTAGACATTAGATGCCCCCAAGCTGTCCACGATGCAATTACAACATGGCTGCTAATGGCAACATGGGTATATGACTGGAGGTATCCAGTGGTGAACACAGCATGAGGCTACAGAGAGCTGTTGAACTGCTTAGTCGACGAGTAACTGTTCAAAAATGTTCAAATGTGTGTGAAATGTTATGGGACTTAACTGCTAAGGTCATCAGTCCCTAAGCTTACACACTACTTAATCTAAATTATGCTAAGGACAAACACACACACCCATGCCCGAGGGAGGACTTGAACCTCCGCCGGGATCAGCAGCACAGTCCATGACTGCAGCGCCTCAGACCGCTCGGCTAATCCCGCGCGGCGAAAGTGATACTGAAGCAGTTATTGAGCCTTGTAGTTCATTACATTTTCCGGACAGGGAGCCACAAATCCCTTCTCCAATTAAACGTAGTAAAAGACAATCGTCGTCCTAAGAGCGGGTACTAAACATAATTACGTACATGGAAGATCATCCGCAGCACAGTAAAAAAAATTATGAACAAATTTCGAATAAGTTTGCAGCAATATGACCGTGTAGTACATAAGAAAAACTATGTACATTCAAGCGAGACATTCAAGCGAGGACAACGCTTACTTGTTACAAAAACGGATGTTTCCGTGTTTCAAATATGATCTGTACGATTTACAGGATTTGCATGATAGTAACTTACTACGTTATGCACATTTTAAACTACAACGAATTCTAGGGAAGCAGAGGATGATTGCACAACTTCGGAATTGGAAGAGGTAAGATAACGAAATTTCAAACAAAGCGTCAACTTGATGGTGCACAGCAAACTGCGGAAAATTGGAAATTTGTGGTAAGGACTATGGGACCAAACTGCTGAGGTTATCGGTCCCTAGGCTTACACACCAATTAAACTTACTTACGCTATGGACTACGCACACACCCATGCCAGAGGGGGGTCTCGAACCTCCGATGAGGGGAGCCGCACGAACCGTGATATGACGCCAGATACAGCACAGCTACCCCGCGCGGCAGCAAACTGCAGAATCGGCCCCAAAATCTGTACATGAGATAAATAAATTTATCCCAGCGTTCAGTAAGGAATTTGTTTTCAACTGCCACCAATCGGGATTGGACGAGGAAAATGCATGTGAAAGGAGGCCTGAAAATCGGAGGTATCAAGAGAGTTGTATCAAGATCAGTTAACATCAGTGCTTTAATGCATTCCTATACAATTATGTCGACAGTTAATCTGTATAGTAAATTGGCTAGAAAGTTATTGATTGTGCTGCAAGAAGTTGCAGATGCTCTGCCCTCTGTGATTCTTTATCGTGTGAGTGATCTTTCAAGGACACTCGGGAATATTTACATCGCAGCATGATAGCGTGGGAAAATGGGCGTAAGAGTAAATCAGCAATGGTATGAGCACTGGTTTTGGCCAATAGGTAGTTAAAAAGCTTGCTTTTGCTTGATTTCTGGTCTTTGTATAAAAATCATACACATTAAGGGCAAAATATCCTTCCTAAAAAGTGTCTGACATTGCAAATCATATCATCTGGAACCACTGAACAAATTCAGCCTCTGGATTTTTGTTTCGTCCGTATCTATAAAACATATTATCGCACCATCTGAAGCTACGCCGTAAAGGACAGCCAGTTTCACGATAGGCTTCACGATAGACAGTTTCACATTCGCTTGCATGCCATCACATTCCGTCAGTTCTCATTGCCCTGTTACACCAATATGATTTTATATGCATTCTTTAAGAGTGGATAGCTATCTGAACGTCTTGCACAGTTTGTAACTCTCAAGGAGTTCGATTTCGATCATGATGGTGCGAACTGTTGTGATCTCTTTGCCGCGCCATTTTTCATTCAATGTTCATGGTGCAAGCCAATGGTTCGTTTTAAACACTTCTTGAATGTCGGCGGTGTCCATTATGTGAAATGTAACACGTACATCCCATAGAAGTTTGATCTCTGCACCTCCCGGACTTCCATTTTCCGTCTCCATCCTGATGCACATGCTTCAGTAACTAGCAACTAATATTTTTCCTGTCATAGCTGTTAACACAATACCATCAAATGAGCCTTATTAAACATTTGAACTTGCAACCTTGCACTCAAGGGGTTCCTTGTGAAACGCCTAACTATGGATCGAAGCTATTCTTAAATACCTACAAACGATGTGCAGTATTACAGAACATATTAGTAAACCTTGTGTGAAGAATAACACATTCTCACATACAGGACCATATCAGGCACGATTTGAGCGTACTGTTTCTAATATTTCACAAGTATACTGGTATCAGGGAATCATATAATAGCTTTTCGCAGAACAATGGCCCAGTGTAGACAGTGAAGTCCATCTCTGTTTCCGAACATATTTTCGTACAACAACAGTTGAAAATAAAACCAAAGATAATCCTGCAGACGTAGTAAATTAGGGAGATGAGTGTTAGGGCGCAAAAGTAGTTGATCACGTACGACATTTTGGAGATAATGGTAGTAAGTATTAATAGGGTTAAAATCCACACGTAGAGAGAGACTGTATGGAAGATGTAAAATCCTTGCACATAACTTTCTTTCAGAGTTGAACTTAGCTAGAACATCGAACGTTTTCTGAAGTGGACAAGGTCGCTAAGAAGGTTACCATACAAATGGAATATATTGACTGAAATCAGATAAAGAAAAATGAGCGACATAAACTGCTATAAACTCCAGTATCCGAAATGAACTTGCCATACGGAATCAGCGTCATCGACGTATTTAGTGTAAAACGTGTAATCTTGGGTGTGGGACCTCCAACTAGCCATATAAACATCAAAAAACGTGAGAACGTGTGAAGAAGGAATCTAATAATAAGGTGGATAACATGAGAGTGAAATTTTCAGTTGTCAGCAGACGTGGAGAGGTTTCAAGCATACTACCAGTGGAAACTGTAATGAATGGGCTGTAAAACAAAAATTTTAAAAATTATAACGAATCAGTTTCGTTCGAATCTTGTTCAAGAAATCCAATCCCGCCCCATCCTGAGCAGTGTTTACGAATATGTAAAAGTTCTGTTGGTAGACATATAATAAATGAGTCAAGAAATCAAGGAAGGTGGCGTTCTGCTAGGGACACTTGAGGAATACTTTTTGTTTTCTTCCCCTACGCTTTCCCAATCCAATCTCGTTCTTTATTCTATTGGACATCAGACACTAATATCTCTTCTTCCTTAAGAAAAATAAAAAAAGATGTAGAATCCCGGATCAGGTGACTAACGACAGAAATGATACGACATGTATTTCCTAACACTGAGATTTATCGAAATCTAGTAATATTCCTGTATTTTTGCGGATAAAACAGCCTAGATCGCTTAAAAAATTCTGTGTTTATTATGACGTTTCAACAAATGGCATCATTAGATATCTGCAATTAGGATTGAAGGATCATAAACAGCGACAGATGTTTGTTACTCAGCATCATGCTACAAAAGAAGAAAAATTAAAAGTTGAAAATTATTTTTAGAAAGGTCACACACCAAAAGTTTAGAACTTGCAAAACAAGCTTTATTTCCAGAATTAAAAAACCATGCTCCCCCCCACGGACCATCGACCTTGCCGTTGATGGGGAGGCTTGCGTGGCTCATCGACACATATAGCCGTACCATAAGTGCAACCACAATGGGAGAGGGGGGGGGGGGGGATTATCTGTTGAGAGGCCAGACAAACGTGTGGTTCCTGAAGAGGGGCAGCAGCCTTTCCAGTAGTCGCAGGGGCAACCGTCTGGATGATTGACTGATCTGGCCTTGTAACATTGACCAAAACGGCCTTGCTGTGATGGTACTGCGAACGGCTGAAAGCAAAGGAAAACTACAACCGTAATTTTTCCCTAGGGCATGCAGCTTTACTGTATGGTTAAATGATGATGGCGTCCACTTGGGTAAAATATTCCGGAGGTAAAATAGTCTCTCATTCGAATCCCCGGGCGTAAAGTACTCAGGAGGACATCGTTATCAGGAGAAAGAAAACTGGCTTTCTACGGATCGGAGCGTGGAATATCAGATCCCTTAATCGGGCAAGTAGGTTAGAAAATTTAGAAACGGAAACGGATCGGTTAAAGTTAGATATAGTGGGAATTAGTGATGTTCGGTGGCAGGAGGAACAAGACTTCTGGTCAGGTGAATGCAGGGTTATAAATACAAAATCAAATAGATGTAATTCAGGAGTAGGCTCAAAAATGAATAAAAAATAGGAGCGCGGATAAGCTACTAGGAACAGCGTAGTGAACCTATTCTTGTAGCGAAGATAGACGAAGCCCATGCCTACCACGGTAGTACAAGTTTATATGCCGACCAGTTCTGCAGAAGATGAAATCGTAGAAATGCATGATGTGATAAAAGAAATTATTCAGATAGTTAAGTGAGAAGAAAATTTAATAGTCATTGGGGACTGGAATTCGATAGTAGGGAAAGGAAGAGAAGGAAAAGTAGTAGGTGAATGTGGACTGGGGGTAAAGAATGAAAGAGAAAGCCGCCTGGTAGCATTTTGCGCAGAGCATAACTTAATCTAAGCTAACGCTTGGTTTAACAATCATGAAAGAAGGTGTATACAAGCAAGAGGCCTGGAGATACAGGAAGATTTCAGATAGATTATGTAATGGAAAGACAGAGATTTAGGAAACAGATTTTAAATTGTAAGACATTTCTAGGGGCAGATGTGGTCTCTGACCACGATTTATTGATTATGAACTGTAGACTAAAACTGAAGAAACTGCAAAAAGATAGGAATTTAAGGAGATGGGACCTGGATAAACTGAAAGAACCAGAGGCTGTAGAGAATTTCAAAGAGAGCATTAGGGAACGATTGACAGGGGGAAGAAATATAGTAGGAGAAGAATGGGTAGCTTCGAGAGATGAAATAGCGAAGGCAGCATAGGATCAAGTAGATAAAAAGACGAGGGCTAGTATAAATCCATGAGTAATAGACGAAATATTGAATTTAATTGACGAAGGGAGAAAATATAAAAATGCAGTACATGAAGCAGGCGAAAAGGAAACCAAACGTCTCAAAAATGAGATCGACAGGAAGTGCAAAATGGCTAAGCAAGGATGGCTAGAGGACAAATGTGAGGATATAGAGGCATATATCACTAAGATAGATACTGCCTACAGGAAAATCAAAGAAACCTTTAGAGAAAAGAGAACCACTTGTATGAATATCAAGAGCTCAGATGGAAACCCAGTTCTAAGCAAAGAAGGGAAGGCAGAAACGTGGAAGAAGTATATATAGAGGGTCTATACAAGGGCGATGTTCTTGAGGACAATATTATGGAAACGGAAGAGCATGTCGATGAAGATGAAATGGGACATATGATACTGCGTGAAGAGTTTGACAGAACACTGAAAGATCAAAGTCGAAACAAGGCCCCGGGAGTAGACAACATTCCATTAGAGCTACTGATAGCCTTGGGAGAGCCATCCACGCCAAAATTATACCATCTGGTAAGCTAGATGTTTGAGACCGGAGAAAAACCCTCAGGCTTCAAGAAGAATATAATAATTCCAATCCCAAAGAAGGCAAGTGTTGACAGATGTGAAAACTACCGAACTATCAGTTTAATAAGTCACTACTGAAAAGTACTGACACGAATTGTTTACAGACGAATGGAAAAACTGGTAGAAGCCGGCCTCAGGAAGATCAGTTTCGAGTCCGTAGAAATGTTACAGCACGCGAGGCAATACTGACGCTACGACTTATCTTAAATTAAGGAAAGACAAACCTACGTTTCTAGAATTTGTAGACTGAGAGAAATTTTTTGACAATTTTGACTGGAATACTCTTTTAAATTCTGAAGATGGCGGGGATAAAATACAGGGAGCGAAATATTATTTACAATTTGTACAGAAACCAGACGGCAGTTATAAGAGTCGAGGGGCTCGAAATGGAAAGATTGATTGAAAAGTGAGACAGAGTTATTTTCAATCTGAATATTGAGAAAGCAGTAAAGGGGATGACGATGAAATGGGACATATGATACTGCGTGAAGAGTTTGACAGAACACTGAATGATGTAAGTCGAAACAAGGCCCCGAGAGTAGACAACATTCCATTAGAATGCTGTGGTGTCGTCCTTGAATGACTGTAGAAAGACGCAAGATGATTTAGAATTCGTAGTAGGTTTGATGAATGACAGCTAACTCTAAATATAGAAAAATGTATGTTGATGCAGGTAAGTAGGAGAAACAAACCTGTAATTTTCGAATACAGCATTAGAAGTAGGAATTAAAATCCACGGAGAAGAAATAAAAACTTTGAGGTTCGCCAATGTCAGCGAAGAACCTGGAAGAGCAGTTAAAGGGAATGGACAGTGTCTTGGAAGGAGGATATAAGATGAACAGCAAGAGAAGCAAAACGAGAGTAATGGAGTGTAGTCGAATTAAATCGGGCGATTCTGAGGGAATCAGATTAGGAAATGAGACACTTAAGGTAGTAGATGAGTTTTTCTATCTGGGGAGCAAAATAACTGATGATGGTCGAAGTAGAGAGGATATAAAACATATACTGGCAATGGTAAGGAAAGCGTTTCTGAAGAAGAGAAATTTCTTAACGTCAAGTATAGATTTAAGTCTTTTCTGAAAGTATTTGTATGAAGTGTAGCCATGTATGTAACGGAAATATGGATGGTAAATAGTTTAGACAAGAAGAGTACAGAAGCTTTCGAAATGTGGTGCTACAGAAGAATCCTGAAGATTAGATGGGCAGAGTACGTAACTAATGAGGAGGTACTGAACAGTATTGGGGAGAAGAGGAATTTGTGGCATAACTTGACTAAAAGGTAAGATCGGTTGGTAGGACATTCCGAGGCATCAAGGTATCACCAATTTAGTACTGGAGGGAAGCGTGGAGGGTAAAAATCGTACAGGGAGACCAAGACATGAATACAGTAAGCAGATCCATAAGCATGTAGGTTGCAGTAGGTACTCGGAGATGAAGAAGCTTGCACAGGATAAAGTAGCAGGGAAAGCTGCATCAAACCAGTTTGTGGTCTGAAGACCACAACAACAATAATGCCTGATCTGGCTCAGCTAAGAACTTGGTCCCAAAAATTATACAAGGATTTAAGTTCTAGCCGATAGGTGGCGATATTGTGGAGGGCGTTGCCTTCATATTATTTTCCGCTTCGTACTTATATAAAGAAAGCCAGTCTTCGAAAATACATAGCAAGCCAAATAATCTGCGGCTGTTTGGCGATAATGCTGTGGTGTCGTCCTTGAATGACTGTAGAAAGACGCAAGATGATTTAGAATTTGTAGTTGGTTTGATGAATGACAGCTAACTCTAAATATAGAAAAATGTATGTTGATGCAGGTGAGTAGGAGAAACAAACCTGTAATTTTCGAATACAGCATTAGTAGTGCGACGCTTGCCACACTCGGGTGGATTAAACATCCAGACGTAACGTTGCAAAGGGACGTGAAATGAAACGAGCATTAAGGATTGTCGACTTGCGTTTGTTTGGATAATTTTAGGTAAGTGTGGTTCATCTGTAAAGGAGACCGAGTTTATAACGGTACTGCGACCCACTCTTGCGTACTGCTTTATTGTTTGGGATCACCACAATATCAGATTAAAGGAAGACATTAAAGCAACTCAGAGACCAGCTGCTAGATTTTTTTACCGGTGGGTTCGACCAGCTCACAAGTATTACGGAGATACTTTGGGAAGGCAAATGGGAATCTCTGGAGGGAAGGTGAAGTTCTTTTCGAGGAACACCATTGAAAATTCAGAGAATCGGCGTTTGAAGCTGTCTGGAGAAAGATTCTACTGCCGCCAACGCACATTTCGAGTAAGGCTCACAAATATAAGACAAATTAAGACTCGTACGGAGGGATACGGCCAATGTTACATTTATCCCATAGAAGGTTCATCTCTGCACCTGTCGGACCCTCATTTTCTGTCGCCTTCCTGATGCATATGGTGCGTCATTATCAGCTAATATTTTTGCTGTCGTAATTGTTAACACAACACTTTCAAATGAGCCTTAATATGAACTTTTGACCTCGGACTCAAATGGTTCCTTCTTAGTGCTACACTTACGAAGCCGAAGCGGGTCGTTAGCAGGGTAATAGAAGATAAGACATCTATTTCGTAGAAAGTTCTTTTGAAAATTATTCTGCTATGTTCTGTGCCAGATAAAGGACTTGGAGAGTGAGATGGAATAGTCGACGAGGGAACAAACCCAGGAGCTCGGACAATGGACCGGAAAGACATCTCAGCTCCAGTGCGTTTCGCCTTGCCACGTGGCGCTCCTTCAGCCTCCTGATACCGGGGAAGAGGATGGCTTCCGCATTCCGTGAGACCTGCTCCGGATGTCCGTGACCGGAAACAGAGTGGCGGTGCCCTCTGGGACACGCGAGAGACCCACTGCTCTATTGGTGCGGGTCACGAAGTCACGATCAAGCGTGCTGGCAGCCGGAACAGCTGCGATGACAACACGTTGTCACACGAGGTGGTTATCGCATCGTATACGCACTACTGCGACGGTATCGATTTTCCATGGTTGTCTTAAATAGTTAAGTATTGTCAATCTACTTTATTGTATTAAAAACCATTAATGCGATTTGCTTGACTTGTTGTATAGCTATCCGAGAAAGGAGCATCCTTTAGATACCCTATAAGAGACTAGTGGACAGGACCCCACAATCATGTATGCATAGAAGTGGTGGACAAAAATATCGAAAGACTAAAAACACAACACATTATCATTCCTATCACAGTTTAAGAAAATCGTTGGCATTCAAAACAGCTTCCAGCCGTCTCGGAATAGATAAATGCAGGTCCCGTATGGTTTTCAGAACACTCATAACCATTCTGCGAACAGTGACAAGTTCTGATCACAATGTTAGAGATGGGTAGCGATCATACACCATTCTCTCTGAAGTCGACAACAAACGGTCAATAATGCTGAAATCTTGTGACTGTGTTGGCCAGGGGAAATGCGACAATTCATCTTCGTGCTCACAAAACTAATCCTGAACGATGCGAGCTACGTGAATAGAGGCCCTGTCATCGTGAAACCCTGCATCGATATTGGGGAATGAACAATGTACCATGGGATGGGATCGATCTGCCAAAATGGCCACATAATCCTTAGCGGTAATGCACATTGCAACCATATGGCTCATGGAATACCACGATGCGACTGTTCAGATCATCACCGAACCCCAGCCATGTTTCACTCTTGGAACGTAAATTCGGCCCTAAAATTGAAACATCGCGAAACAATAGTCATGTGCCCAAATGACATCCTTCCTTTGCTTGAGAGTACAGGTTTTACGGCTCCAACACCACGTTTTCCTGTTACGAGCATTTGCATCAATTCAAATGGCTCTGAGCACTATGGGACTTAACTTCTGACGTCATCAGTTCCCTAGAACTTAGAACTACTTAAACCTAACTAACCTAAGGACATCACACACATCCATGCCCGAGGCAGGATTCGACCCTGCGACCGAAGCGGTCGCCCGGTTCCAGACTGAAACGCCTAGAACCACTGAGCCACTCCGGCCGGCCATTTGAATCAGTGATGAGTGGCTTTGGAATTCCATGTCGCCCTGCAGTTCCCTGCTTATGGACCTCCCTTCCTGTTTTTTCATGCTGAGGAAGTTCGCGAGTGTTACGTTTAGTTCTGCAGTGACTTTTGCGGCTCTCGTCCTCTTATTTTCCGTCAAAATGCTCTTCATCTGCAACGATCTCTCCACACATTTGCCGAGCAGGGTAGCCGCGCGGTTTAAGGCCCCCGTCGGAGGTTTGAGTCCTCCCTCAGGCGCGGGTGTGGGTGTTGTCCATAGCGTAAGTTAGTTTAAGTTAGATTAAGTAGTATGTAGGCTTAGGGACCGATGACCTCAGCAGTTTGGTCCCGTAAGACCTTACCACAAATTTCAAAATTTACAACACAATTTTTTCTGTGTTGTGACATAGAGGATGTTTTTCTGCTTTCATTTTATGCGGTATAAATGTTCCTTACAGTGCCTCTTTCAGCACCAAACGCCCGCTAAACCCGCTGGGAAGAACAGGTGATTAGGATTGTGGAAAGTGCCAAATAAGGTGTCGGTCAGGTTCACTCAAAATTGTAATTTATTGTAATTTAATAACACCTTTAAACCAAAACGGCACATAGCCGAACATTTAGAACTAAGAGTTTCAAAAAGGCAATTATTTCACGGTTGAAAGCCTCCAAACAAGAAATCT
The DNA here is from genome assembly GCF_023864345.2 of Schistocerca serialis cubense. Lineage (NCBI taxonomy): Eukaryota > Metazoa > Arthropoda > Insecta > Orthoptera > Acrididae > Schistocerca > Schistocerca serialis. Next base: position 624,864,799 of record NC_064642.1, on the reverse strand, counting down.
TAAAGCAACAAGATAAATCTCAGTGGTAAAAACATGCAGTTAAAATTGGAAATAAAATAAAATAGACAAACATAAACAAGATGCAATACAAACGGCTGAAGGCCCACAATAAAATTTTCAAGATTTTAAAATAAATTACCATAATCCTTCAAAGGCAGAAATCCGCAATGTTTTTATTTTTTTTGTTTTTAAGAATAAGGATTTAAGTGGTTGCAGGCCAACAATCGATTTTCCAAAATTCAAAAAATACATAAAGTCCAGTAAAAGCAAGAATTTTTTAAAATCATTGGCTATGATAAATTATAAACATAATTAAACACCGGTGAGGAGGACAATAAAGAAAACGGCACTCAGAACCCTCCAGGGAGGTGGGTCTGCCCTCGTTCACTTACGTGAGACAGGAGGTGAGCCCAACTACACTTGATTCGTCGGATCCCAACCAGGGGACAGCCACGGACCGACCGACAAAACGACTTGCTTGCCACCAATCGGTACATGAGAACTCAAACACAAAAAGTTAAGAACGTGATTAACCACAATGAAATATTTATTAACTGTCAAACTACACACCATGTTGGACAGCGACAACAGGTGAGGAAAGGACGCTGCCTGAAATTACGTTAGTGGCCAGGGCAGATAACCGGAACGCTAACGGCCACAAGGCAGAAGATTCTGCTGGTACACTTGAATTTGAAATACGGTAACATAGTTAACTTCACCCAAAACAAACATTGCCTGAATTTACGTCAGTGGCCAGGGTAGGTAACCAAAACAGTAACGGCCACAAGGCAGAAAATTCCGCTGGTGCACTTGAATTGTAGTCGACCAATATAGTTAATTGCACCGCACATGCCCTCTGCTATTATCACTGAAAACTAATTTTCACATTTTTCAAAATATGTATTATCGACAATTTAAACACAAACACCACCTTGGTTACGGAAGCACCCATCTTGCGAACACCATCTTGTCCACCTGAGATTCACCTAGCTTCGATATAACGCACTCGCAACAACACAGAATACTGATTGTGAGGTCCTGCCCACTCGTCTCTCATAGGGTATCTATGGATGATGCTTTCTCGAATAGCTATACAACAATTCAAGCAAATCACATTAATGGTTTTTATTAGAATAAAGTAGATTGACAATACTTAACTTTGGGTGGCAAGCAACTGGCGACATGCAAGTAATCAAGGTCCTTCACTATATACAGTGACCATGCAAGTGATCGATATGGATCACTAGTAACAGTTCTTCTGGTGCTCTCTTCTAAACCTGGCCTACTCCTGTCAGTCTTCTACTGTCCGCCCGAGGCTGACAGCAGCGGCGCTCACATCCTCTTCGGCTAGAGGGCGCTCCTGTCGTGGTGCGGTCCTTGTCAGCGAACTATTGGCTGATGTCTCTCAGCCTCCTCTGCTCTCGCGTTCTTCATCTTCGTGCCGGCACTTTTCGTTACGCCGGAACACTGATCACACCACGCCTGACACATTGTACAGGTGCCGTTCGGTATCAAATACTACAGTGCAATCTACATCTACATATATAGTCCGCTAGCCACCAAGCGGTGTGTGGCGCAGGGCACAATACACGCCAAGGGCTTATTTTCCCTCCACCCCCCCCCCCCCTGCCCCCTCTGTTCCACTCACGGATCGCGTGAGGGAAAAACGACTGTCTGAACGCCTCAGTACGAGCTCTTATTTCCCTTATCTTTGAATGATGATCATTACGCGATTTGAAAGTTGGTGGTAATAATATATACTCTACATCCTCGGTGAAGATTGGATTTCGGAATTTAGTGAGCAGCCCCTTCTGTTTAGCGCGTCGTCTATCTTCAAGTGTGTCCCACTTCAAACTTTCTGTGAGATTTGTAACGCTCTCGCGATGGCTAAATGTACCAGTCAAGAATCTTGCCGCTCTTCTTTGAACCTTATCAATCTCTTGAATCAGACCCAACTGGTAATGGTCCCATACAGATGAACAATACTCTAAGACTGGACGAACTAACGTATTGTAAGCTATTTCCTTTGTTGAAGGACTGTATCGCTTCAGGATTCTACCAATAAACCGCAATCTAGAGTTCGACTTAACCGTTACTTGTGTAATCTGATCATTCCATTTGAGATCATTTCGAATGGTCACACCCAGATACTTGACTGATGTTACCGCTTCCAAAGACTGATCATTTATTTAGTACTCATACATTAATGGGGATTTTCGCCTTGTTATACTCAGTAGGTTACACTTACTAATATTGAGAGATAACTGCCAGTCATTACACCACGCATTTATTTTCTCCAAATCTTCATTGATTTGTTCACAACTTTCGTGTGATACTACTGTTCTGTAGACTACAGCATCATCGGCAAACAGTCTAAGGCCGCTGTCAATACCATCAGCCGGCCGCGGTGGTCTCGCGGTTAAGGCGCTCAGTCCGGAACCGCGCGATTGCTACGGTCGCAGGTTCGAATCCTGCCTCGGGCATGGATGTGTGTGATGTCCTTAGGTTAGTTAGGTTTAAGTAGTTCTAAGTTCTAGGGGACTGATGACCACAGAAGTTAAGTCCCATAGTGCTCAGAGCCATTTGAACCAACCAATACCATCAACCAGATCGTTTACGTAAATCGTAAAAAGCAGCACACCTGAAGTTACTCTTGTTTCTTTTGAAGTTACGCCGTTCAGGACGACATACTGCTCCCTGTCTATCCAACCGCATATGTCATTGGATATACCGTAAGCGCGCACTTTTTGTAGCAAGCGACAGTGTGGAACTGAGTCGAACGCCTTTCGAAAGTCGAGAAATATGGCATCAACCCTGGAGCAGGTATCTAAAGCCTGTTGCATATCATGCACAAAGAGGGCCAGCTGTGTCTCGCATGACCGCTGTTTCCTAAAACCGTGCTGGTTTCTGCAGATGAGCTTCTCAGAGTCCAGAAATGTCATTATGTTCAGAGTTACTAGCATCTGTATTGATTTTCAAGCATGCACTTCTCGCAATGTTTCCATATTTTTGTCCAATACCTATACACTCAGCTTCCGCAAGCCACTGGGCAACGCATAGTGGAAAGTGTTTCATACCAATATTCTCTATTTTACATCCCGTTGTAATCGTGCATTAAGTGAGGGAAAAGTGTCTACATGCTTCTGCACCTCCCCTACTCTATCTCATTGACATGACTTCGACGCGAGAAATGCGATAATGGCAGCTAAATGGCAGCACAGTCTTCTTCGAGTACAGTTTCACTAAATTCGTGCAACTTGGTGTCGCGACAACTACGTCGTCTTTCCTCCTGGTATTCCCATTTAATTTCCGATGGACTTGGGCAATTGCAGCAACTCAATGCGACACCCCACACGCCCAGAACTGCTACAGAGTTACTCCAGGAACACTCTCCTGAATTTAAACACTTCCACTGGCCACCAGACTCCCCAGATATGAACTTTATTGAGCATACCTGGGATGCCTTGCAACGTACTGTTCAGAAGAGACCTCCACTTACTCTTACGGATTTATGGACAGCCCTGCAGGATTCAGGGTGTCAATTCCCTCTTCTCCGGTTTCAGCTCTAGAGAATGAATGGGCTGCCATTCCTCTGCAGACAATGAAACACCTCATTGAACGTGTACCTGACGAAATTCGTCGTAAAGATGAAGTGTGGATAAACCCAATATTAATGTCCGCTAATAGGTGCCCGCGTACTTTTGATCACATAGCGTATGTCTCAGTTCAGCTTATTAGCTACTGTACGACTTATTGCTTCTACATACATAGCTCATACGATGACTCGTGTCTACATCATCTAGTGTGCTTGACGGAAGCCAGTAATTTAAAAGTGGGCGAAATTTTGGCATACCGAAACTCTGGAACGCCGTCAAGCACTTAGGCTTTTGTTTAAAAGGGAAATGAATGTAGAGGTCTACTCTGGTACATAATACGCTTATTTCTGCTGCGAAACAGTTTTGTACTGTATTAACGAAAACGCTGTTTTATCTAAAATGATTTTTTTTACCTAAAGCTTTATAGAGCATTTATTGGTTTTTATCGGAGATTTTGTTACTTGCTATGTAGTAGGCCTACGAAAGGCTTTGCTGTAGGTAGTTTTATTTCGTTTCTCGTGCTAATGAACTAATTTCTAGACGACTTTTACATGTGAACCGCAGTTTAAACTTTAACAAAGCAGTGGGAATGAAGTTGGCTGATATTGTGTACTGTGTACTTTTGGGGAACAGTGGATGAGGAGTTTGGAAAAGTACAGGAACCAAGATTTCAGTGAAACATTTCCTGAGTACATACGGCGAGGTCATTTTTGTTTATTTATTTATCCTAGAACTGCAGCTCCTCGTTAGACATTGGCAGTGAATATTGATTCGTTGTAATGGAGTTAACGTTTATGAAACAGTCTTATCCAGATGCCAGGATAGCAGAACATGTGTACTCGAGAGATTAAATTTTCATTTAGTAGGATAAACCTCACTGTTCAATTGCACAGCCGTCCGCCGAACTGATTGGGTGTTAGCGTTATCAGCCATTGTAATCATTAGCTGTTCCTCAAATGTATGTGGGAGTAACTACATTGTTGTTCCCTGAGCTCAGAGTTGTTCAAAGCTTCACATTGAAGTGCATTGGAATGTAATGCACCATTCCAAATGGAAACCATATTTCATAAATATTCGTTAATATCTCAAAATGGCTCTGAGCACTATGGGACTTAACATCTGTGGTCATCAGTCCCCTAGAACTTAGAACTACTTAAACCTAACTAACCTAAGGACATCACACACATCCATGCCCGAGGCAGGATTCGAACCTGCGACCGTAGTAGTGTTAATATCTCACTTAGAACTGTTGTTGATTAACACATTTGTCTTTTGTAAACTTTTGTGGAACAAAAATTATCTAAAAAAGTGTGGTAAGTAGGAATTCCGTCCCAACGATTTTTTTCCGTTTGTTAATTCGTTCATATGATAACGTCAGTCTATTTCTCCCTCAAACAAACAGCGCTGCATTTATACCACACAGGGAGCGTATTACTGTTTTATTATTTTTGCACTGGTGTTACTATATTTAACATTTTGACGTCTTTTGTGGACCAACGTAAATTTCATTTATCAAAACTAGACATCTTGAGGGATTGTCCGCGATCGTTACTTGTACAAAACAGACCAAATTCAGTCTTCATATCGTATTTCTTTATTTCCACCGATTTCGGGCCAGCTGCCCATCTTCAGACCATTTGTTACATTTACAGAGTAACCTTTGAATAACGGAACTTTCAGATCGACAAATGGCCCTAAACCAGTCATGTGGAAATAAAGAAAAACAATCTGGAGACTGACTGTAGAAAGTTTTGTAAATTTCAGTTTTTTAGATCGGATTGCATGACGCTGTTGTATAGATGTGGTAGATATAGGACTCCTGCACGGGGCTGAAACAATGCAGCCTCGCCAGTCACAGTACGTAATTGTTACAGACGACGTTTGCTGCTGGTCCAAAATGATGAAATGTCACATGTGCCAATGGACTGCACTTTCTTAGATAACTGATACTGAAAACAATGAAACGCACGAGCGTTCGTCGGTAGTGCGCCAGGCAGATGCGTATGCTGGCTGTCCACCTAGCAATTTGCTTCCCTCAAGAAGATTTTGGTACACTACGTGAGTTTTGTAGGACCTTTTTCAAGACGTAGAAATAGCATATGGATACTTACCCTACCATTTTGCAGTGCGATTGCCTAGTTGAGACAAAGAGCTCGACTTGGGTTCTCGATTCGAGAAGAAATGCATAAAGTTCCCAGCTTTGTGACCCAACATTGACCCAACATCGGTATCATGCACCAGATCAGGCTCTAATACCAAATAATTCATCACTTTGTAAGGTTCCTGCTAGGTTCTGGGAAACAAATTATCTACGAAAGAGAGACTGGGTATGTCCTGAATCATGCCCTCCCAAAGATAATGTTCAAACCCATGAATTAAACTAGAAACGGAATCTGACTGCAGAGAATTGTAGAATATTACCTAAGCAGGGATCAATTATTTCTTACAACGATTTACAAAAGGCTTAGCAAAAGGAAACTGAATTTATGTGAAACTGAGTAACAGTAACACAAGATCTCACCACACATGAAAACATGTATGGCTTAGAGACAAGCGCAGTGCGATGGGCATGTGGGCCTAGTTTGTTACGATAGTTCATAATTGTATCAAATAACTACACTTTATATAGAATACGGGACTGCCACTCTGCCAACTGTATCATCAACAACACCTACCTTTTCTGTTGAAAACCATGGATAGAAACACAAAGTTTAATATTCACAGTGCTTTACCCTACTTCCGGTATTAATTGCGGTGAGAAATCGATAAAAATTCTAACTAATTGGTAAATACAAGTGGTACGTTTCGCATCGAATGATCGTTCATTGGCTGCTGAGTGCAAGTCAAACTCGTATAAACAGGAAAGTGATTGACATGGAAAAACTGATTTGAATATAAATGCGTATACACTAGTGGCCATTAAAATTGCTACACCAAGAAGAAATGCAGATGATAAGCGGGTATTCATTGGACAAATTTATTATCCTAGAACTAACATGTGATTACATTTTCACGCAATTTGGGTGCATAGATCCTGAGAAATCAGTACCCAGAACAACCACCTCTGGCCGTAATAACGGCCTTGATACGCCCGGCCATTGAGTCAAACAGAGCTTGGATGGCGCGTACAGGTACAGCTGCCCATGCAGCTTTAACACGATACCACAGTTCATCAAGAGTAGTGACTGGCGTATTGTGACGAGCCAGTTGCTCGGTCACCATCGATCAGACGTTTTCAGTTCGTGAGAGATCTGGAGAATGTGCTGGCTAGGGCAGCAGTCGAACATTTTCTGTCTCCAGTAAAGCCCGTACATGACCTGCAACAAGCGGTCGTGCATTATCCTGCTGAAACGGAGGGTTTCACAGGGATCGAATGAAGGGTAGAGCCACGGGTCGTAACATATCTGAAATGTAACTTCCACTGTTCAAAGTGCCGTCAATGCGAACAATAGGTGACCTAACCAATGCCACCCCATACCATCACGCCGGGTGATACGCCAGTATGGCGATGACAAATACACGCTTCCAATGTGCGTTCACCGTGATGTCGCCAAATGCGGATGCAACCATCATGATACTGTAAACAGAACCTGGATTCATCGGAAAAAAATGACGTTTTGCCATTCGTGCACCCAGGTTCGTCGTTGAATATACCATCGCAGGGGTTCCTGTCTGTAATGCAGCGTCAAGGGTAACAGCAGCCATGGCCTCCGAGCTGATAGTCCATGCTGCTGCAAACGTTGTCGAACTGTTCGTGCAAATGGTTGTTGTCTTGTAAACGTCCCCATCTGTTGACTCAGGGATCGAGACGTGGCTGCACGATCCGTTACAGCCATGCGGATAAGATGCCTGTCATCTCGACTGCTAGTGATACGAGGCCGTTGGGACTCTGCACGGCGTTCCGTATTACCCTCCTGAACCCACCGATTGCATACTCTGCTAAAAGTCATTGGATCTCGACCAACGCGAGCAGCAATGTCGCGATATGATTGACCGCAATCGGGATAGTCTACAATCTGACCTTTATCAAAGTCGGAAACGTGATGGTACGCATTTCTCCTCCTTACACGAGGCATCACAACAACGTTTCACCAGGCAACGCCGGTCAACTGCTGTTTGTGTATGAGAAATCGGTTGGAAACTTTCCTCATGTCAGCACATTGTAGGTGTCGCCACCGGCGCCAACCTTGTGTGATTGCTCTGAAAAGCTAATCATTTGCATATCACAGCATCTTCTTCCTGTCGGTTAAATTTCGCGTCTGTAGCACGTCATCTTCGTGTTGTAGCAATTTTAATGGCCAGTAGGGTAGTTGTCTCCAAGAGTAGTTAAGCCACGCTAACAAACGTGTAACATTAATGTTCAGAAACCAAGAGGCACACAGCGTTGCAAAACATGAGAAAATCGAAGAAAAATCTAAATGAGTCCTGAAGCTTTGACAAAGGTTCATTGATAGAGAGTATGAAGAGATTTAATGTTCTACCGTTCGGATGAATTAAAAACGGATTATGTACCAAGTACCGAAACCTAGTGTCCTCACAAAAGCACAAAGAACAGAACGCCACTTGGGAGACACGATTACAAGCCACAAAAGCGTCAGTGAAATTGTCTACCTTAAATTTTGTAATTACACATGAACTACACGATTTCCGCAAACGAATAGGTAACTCACACGACAAACGCGCTCGTGCTGCACACCGTCATAGTATGATGGCCACTTTTTTCATGATCCGATCGGTTGCGAAATAGAAACCACGGTGAAACACAAAAATGTTGCATTCGCACCATTAGCTAGACCTTCCAGATACTTCTCTACATAGTCACAGCTGCGACTTAAGTTACTCTTTTGTCGTACCGCGGTACCATCTTTTCTATACCATCGACAAAGAAGGCAGCCGCCTCTGCTTTCCACCAATTCTCTACTCTGGTCCGCAGCTCGTTGTCTGTGCCAAAATGCTGTCCTCATAGCCAGTGGTTCATGTGAGCGAAGCAATGAAAATCACAGGTAGCCAAGTCCGAGCTGTATAGTGTGTGATGAAACACTCCACATCGAAAGCGCTGCAGGAGCGTCTTCGTGCAGTTGCAGTGTGTGGCCAAGCATTGTCGTGGAGAAGGACAAAGGGCGATAATATTCCTCTTCTCTTGTTCTGAATTTCCCTCCGTACGCAACTCTTTCGAATCGCCTGATTCACACGCTGAACAAGATCATTGATTGACACTCGCTTCCTTCCATGAACGTATGCACGTACTGCTTCAAAAGTCCTGCTGACATGCATGACAGTTACGTCACATGGGCTGCATGAGATAAGGTGGAATCCGTAAGCATGAAGAAATCGAATAACAGCACACGCTTCACACTTGGTGGGTGACTGTTTGTTCATACAGTACTAGAGACACTGCGCAACACATCTGCGCCCAGCTACAACGGGTTTTCACTGTGTCTGTAAATTCGCAGCCTCTCGTATCTTGTGGGGAAAAAAGTAGCCTTGGTACGTCTTACCACACTGCAAAGTTCCAAACAGATAACTATTCGATGAGACTGTAAAACAATACCATCCGCCACGCTCGTCAGAACGCAGAGTTCCACCTCAAGCCTACGACCCAAAATTCGTAGCGAAGCAATGTGAGCTCATAGGTCAGTCCAGACGGAACTCAAAGAATACTTCCTGAACATCTCGTAAACAGAACCCAAAGAGCAACTATGCTTTTCACAATCGATAATTAGGTACAGAATTGTACACTGAAGACCCAAAGAAACTACTACACGTACCTAATATCGTGTAGGGCCCCCGCGAGCACGCGGAAGTGCCGCAACACGACGTGGCATGGACTCGACTAATGTCTGAAGTAGTGCTGTAGGCAACTGACACCATGAATCCTGCAGGGATGTCCATAAATTCGTAAGATACGAGGGGTGTAGATCTCTTCAGAACAGCACGTTGCAAGGCATCCCAGTAACGCTCAATAATGTTAATGTCTGGGAAGTTTGGTGGTCAGCGGAAGTGTTTAAACTCTTCTGAGTGTTCCTGGAGCCACTCTGTTGCAATTCTGGACTTGTGGGGTGTCGCATTGTTCTGCTGGAATTGCCCAAGTCGGTCGGAATGTACAATGGACATGAATGGATGCAGGTGATCCGACAGGATGCTTACGTACGCGTCACCACGTATCTAGACTATCGGGGGTCCCATATCACTTCAAATGCACACGCCCCATACCATTACAAAGCCTCCACCAACTTGTGCAGTCCCTTGTTGACTTGCAGGGTCCATGGATTCATGAGGTTGTCTCCATACCCTTACCAGTCCATCCGCTCGATACAATTTGAAATGAGAGTCGTCCGATCAGGCAACATGTTTCCAGTCATCAACAGTCCAATGTCAGTGTTGGCGGGTCCAGGCTATGGGTAACTTCTTCTCGTGCAGTCATCACGGCTCCGAAAGCCCATATCGATGATGTTTCGTTCAATGGTTCGCACGCTGACACGTCTTGATGGCACAGGATTGAAATCTGCAGCAATTATCGGAAGGGTTGCACTTCTGTCATGCTGAACGATTCTCTTCAGTCGTCGTTGGTCCCGTTCTTGCAGGATCTTTTCCGGAAGCAGCGATGTCGGAGATTTTATGTTTTACCGGATTGCTGATATTCACGGTACACTCGTGAAATGGTCGTACGGGAAAATCCCCACTTCATCGCTATCTTGGAGACGCTGTGTAGCTTCGCTCGTGCGTCGACTATAATACGTTGTTAAAACTGTTGATAACCTGTCACTGTAGCAGCAGTAACCGATCAACACTGGTTGTCTTATATAGGCGTTCCGACCGCAGTGCCCATTTTTCCCTGATTACATGTCTGTGTAAGCGTGCCTATACCAGTTTCTTTGGCGCTTCAGTGTATATTTGCAGAAGACAAGCGTTAACTAATATAACGAAATACAAGTAAGTGAACACTGAAACTGGCAGATTAAGTAGTGAAAGGTGCGAATGTAACAGCCAGCTTTCAACTTCTTCATAAAAATAACTGTCAGATGTTATGAAATGTTTTGGTTTTGGTCCTAGTTCGATCATTTTCTCTTAAACACAGGTTTTTATAATCACTTCTGCTAAGCGACAGGTTCGTCACCAGGCGCTGTTCGCGAAGTACGTGACATGGTTACGTTGGCCATCACGTCTGTGTTACACGTACGTTGAAAGAATACTTCTACGTTAGACAGAATGGAAAATATATATATATTTGTTTTTTCAATGAGGAAGCATTCCTTTAGTTTAGTGCGACAAAAATAAAGAAAGCATATGAAAATCCAATTACCAATTTAATCAGCCAGTGGTCATCAGACTGTAGATAAATAAACAAAGGAAATAGTGTGACACGTAGTGGGACCTATAACATCTACCAAGTACATATCTAAGCAATAATAAAACATCTGTATGACTTGGCCGTTGAAAGAATTCAACAGCAGTTGAAAATCTGCGATCGGACCGGGACTCGAACACAGTGTCTCCTTTTCTCACGGACGTCGCTTTGACCGCCCTTGTCGTATGGATACGCTTCACGACCGCCTCAGATTCCCATTTTCTGCTCGCCTCTGATGTTATGACTCCATTCACCGTTGTTGTTACACTTGACGTTTGACCCCGTGGTGAGCAGCACTTCGGAATTTGAGTCGGACGGGGAGCTTGTTCAGATGGGAGGCGGTCAATATGACCATTCGCGAAAAGCGGAAAATCTGGTTTTGAGTCCCGGTCCGGTCAAAAATGTTTCAGGTGCAGTTGTTGAATTATTTCAGAGACCGTGTCCGAAAAATCGCCCATATAATTTAATAATAAAACTAGAGTAAAGTCTATACGTATTACTAAATCAAATTCCCCATCTCGTTTTTCCGTCTGTATATGACAGCCAGTCTCAGGAACTGCAGTAGCGATTTTGATACGGTTTTCACGAATAGACTGATTCACGAGGAATGTTTGTGTGTACTATTTATTACAGCCATACCAGACAAGTCATCAGGCAGCATATACTTAGCACTACACGTGTGAAGCCTAGTCAGGTCGTTAGTTATTTCTAAATGCACATGCAGCAAGCGGTGACGTAAGATTTCCGTTGCGTTATCAACATAAGGATAGGAAACGGAAGGTACACATCAAGACTCTATTGGTTGACTGTAATTCTTCGTATCCAAACACGTCTACATGCGCGAAAGGAATAGCCACTTCGGCAGGTTTTACAGTTACATGCTTTAGAGTAATACGACAATTTTTATGCAAAAATTAAAAATTTTAAAATAGATTTTAATATTTCAGTATTTTTAAGAGGGGAGGAGGGAAAGGGCAGTGTTTCATACACCCATCACGATATAGTTATGACAAACAGGTAAATTATAGGGTAGGAGTAATAATTAGGCATTCTGAAAGAGAAGAAAGAGATTGAAATACACTATCTGATCAAAAGTGTCTACAAACCTATTGGTGGACATTAAAATCGGGTGTGTCCACTCTTCGCTTTTATGAGAGCTTCAACTCTTTTGGGCACACCTACAGTGAGGTGTCTGATTTTCTGTGGAGGAATGGCAGACCATACCTGCTCAAGAGGCGGAAACAGGCAAGATAGCGATTTTAGCGCCGGGGATCGGGAGAGATTTCAACGTTCTAACCCATCCAAAAGGTGATCCACTGGATTCAGGCAAGGACTCTGGGCAGACCAGTCAATTTCAGAAATGTTATTGTCTACAAACCATTGGATCACAGATGCCGCTTTATGACAGAATGCACTGTCATTCCGATACAATCATTCGCCAAAGCCAAACTGTTCTATCAGTTTGCCCCAGAGCACAGCGCAGTTCATCAGTCTAAATCGCTTCCCGTCTTCCACTGCCCAGCTGCGTCGCTCTTCACTCGACTTCAAGCATCATTTAGCATTCACTACAGAAACTTGTGGCTTACGAGGACCTGCTCTACCACTGTGCCCCTTTCTCGTTAACTGTCTATGCACAGTCACTGTGAAAGCTGCACTGCTCGTAGCACTTTGGAACTCGCGAATGCCTCCTTACGCTGATTTCAGGCGATTTTTTAAAACTGCCCTCAGCAGTGCTCGACGTTCCCTATCCGTCAATACATGAGGCCAGTCTGGTCTCGGTTTAGCTGTGGTTGTTTCTTCGCAGTCACATCAACAACGGTAGAGTTGGGCAGCTATGGAAGACTTGAAATGCCCCCAATGGATCTGTTACACAGGTGACATTAAATGACTAATCCACGTTCGAAGTCATTAAGCATTCCTGACTGACCCATTCTGCTGCAGCTGTTATTCTACTGACAACACAATATTCCCCGCCTCCTTTTATGGTGGTGGCCTCTCGTGACATTTAGTGGCCAATTCCGCATTACAGAGAGATGTGCGCATATTTTTTGAGCCGTGGTAAAATTTGCTGTTTTGAAGACTACGCCGCAGCGCGTAGTGTAGTGTAAAGCAGTCGCCCTTCGTTTCTGGCGGTGGCGCCGCTGTGGCAACCGCAGCTTTGGTGTCTCCCTCTGATGGGAAAAGGGAAAAGTTGCCTGTTCACGTGCATTTAAGGGGCGCTATGAGCTCGGCAGTTGGTCAGTTGGTGAGCCGGGTCAGTGTGGGGCAGTCAGTGCCTGTCTGTCGTCCGGAGTGCTAGTATGTGTTAGGCCGCCAGTCTGCTCGAGTTTGTTCAGGCAATGGTCATTTGGCGGTTGGATCGATGGGTTGGTCGGTCGCGCACTGAGACACAAGATGACTCGTCCGTCTTGAGCGTCGGCGCATGTGAGGGCGCCACGTCAGTCCAGTGGGCCGCGCCGTATAGGGAGGGGTAGTGGCTTCGCGGTCGACACGAGAGCAACACGACACCGGTCTGGCCGGCGCGAGCTGCAGCGCCCTGAGACGGGAGATCGGTGCGCCTTCCTGCGTCCGTGGGGGCAGCTGGCAGCGGACGGTTCGGGAGAGCGTTTTGGGGGTGCTGCGCCAGGTCTGCGCCAGACATCGCAGTTTATTAGAAGTTAAGTGATTCGTGATATGTTGTTTCATTCGCTTGTTAAATTCTACTTCTTTTCTTGGTCAATCTCTCGTCCCCAGCTTGCTCGTCTGTCTCTCGTCCGCATTTGTTAGGCAGTTAGTGTCTGTCTGTCTGTCTGTCTGTCTGTCGGTCGGTCTGCCGTACGTTAATAGCTGCCTCTGTCATGGTTGTCCGATTCGGTGTTAACAAATTTATTGCTTGAAGTGTAACGGCCGAATTCCTGAAATATGTTTTTATCTTGCCTATCATCTTCCGAGCCGGTATATGTGTAATGTAGAGCTTGTTGTACACTTTATGTAAGTCTGAATTTCATGGGTTTTATTTAAATAGTCATTTTTATGAAGTTGCCACCGTTCCACCGTAAGAGTCCGTTTAAAAACAATTTGCACTTCCGGTGGCAAATAATTTCTTAGTATGAGTGTTTGTACCATTTCCATCCCTCTTACGGCGTGCATAGTTAAAGTGTTTGTGTGAGTTGTTAAAATTTTTAGTTTAAGGGGGATAGGACGTCAAACGGGCCGACTTGGAACAGGAGAGGCATCACAGGACATTTTAATTTCCAGTGGCTATACTTTTACAAATAAATTCATAAAACTTTGTCAGCATCGCCACGAAGAATTCAGTATTCACACTGATTGCAGTGGAGCCGGCCGGAATGGTCGTGCGGTTCTAGGCGCTACAGTCTGGAACCGAGCGACCGCTACGGTCGCAGGTTCGAATCCTGCCTCGGGCATGGATGTGTGTGATGTCCTTAGGTTAGTTAGGTTTAATTAGTTCTAAGTTCTAGGCGACTGATGACCTCAGAAGTTAAGTCGCATAGTGCTCAGAGCCATTTGAACCATTTGATTGCAGTGGAAATTCGAAGACATAACAAAATAATTTTTTTACGTGTGAAATTTCATCATTTTTTCACTTACTGATGGCTGCATTTGTTGCTATAGGTACACTTTATTCATAAGTTACAGAGATTCTTCGATGAATTTTGCACAGCATACATACCATACCTACAGGTGTATGAAACTCTATAATTTATTTAATTTATAAAAAAACTAACGATCTGTTGTATTTTAAACTTCATGTTTAGAAAAAAACAAAATTTTGTAGTTAATTACCTCAATTTTTACCACAGTTTTTAAAAGATTTGGAAAATTCTACAGTTTCATACACCTTTAAGTATGGTTTGTGTACTGTGCAAAATTCATCGAACCATCTCTCTTACTTATGAAGAAAAGTGTACCTATAGCAACAAATGCTGCCATTAGTAAGTGAAAAGAATGATGACATTTTACATGTAAAAAAAATTACTTCGTTATGTTTTCGAACTTCCACTGCTATGAGTGTGAATTTTGAATCCTTCCTGGTCATGCTGACAAAGTTTAATGAATTTATTTGTAAAAGTATAGACAGTGGAAATTAAAATGCCCTGTGGTGCCTCTCCTGCTCCAAGTCGGCTCGTTTGACGTCCTACCCCCCCCCCCCCCCCTTAAAGTAACCTGGTGTGTTGCAGATTTGCATCAGTGTAGTCTTTCAGTGGTTGTTGTGAGCGGTCGTGACTACGGCCGTGTTGAAAGGGAGCGGCAAGCATCTCAGTCCGAAGGCTCATACTGTCAATATTGTTCTTTCTGCCTCTAGACTTGATATTTCGAGGGAGCTTTTCTCCTTATAAATTTTAAATCTGTTTTTGAGAAGGTTTTTATGAATAAAATTCCCGTTTGTTAAAGGTAATTTCATTTTCATCAGTTACTCCCTGGCAACTACCTCCACGCTCACCTAGTGTGGTTAAATGTGTTAATGTTCTTGATGAATCGCTAGTAAATAAAGTAAATTCTTTAAGAAAAGATTTTGAAAGTAAATTCACGGTTCACTTTCGATCATATGGCGTACATACAGTAAATAATCGAGGACGTCGGTTGTAGATGCTACACTGAAACGAAGAGACGATTTATGTCGGTCCGCATCAAGCCAGTCAGAATACTAAAAGAGGTTCTCACCCGAAGTAGCTGAAGTATCGGACGAAGCAGCGGCCGAAGAACATCATGAAGCCCTCGACGGTGGCGCCGTTGCCGACGACCTGGGCACAGGCGGACGCCAGGTCCCCGATGAGGCTGTCCGGGTAGAGGTGGTGCGTGTTGAACACCCGGAAGCGGCAGCCCGCCACCTCGCAGGCCTGCTCCCACACCGACTCCCCGTACTCGCTCTGCAACACCACGCCACACCATGCCATGAGTATGTACACTTGTCAAAATTATCTACACACGTGGCCGGACGCAGTTACGATGAGGCTGAAAAGAAAGATGATCATTGGAAAAAAATCGCAACACCAAAACATAATTGATACGTCGTGGTATGGGAAAACTTAACCAAAACGTAAGGGAAGCAGAGCTCAAAGGCTGCAAGGAGTAAAAGCGTAGACCCAATGAGGTCACAGTTTCAAACACACACACACACACATTACAGTTACAAACACACACACATTATATATATATATATATATATATATATATATATATATATATATATATATATATATATTGTGGTGTGCGTACTGTAAGACCTTCAGTACTCACACCATCAGATTATTTGACTTGTCGCTCTAACGAAGTAGGCGAGTGTCAGCAATATGTCTTGTCGTCTTATTGTGGCGTGTTTATCTTCTGCCATTAGGTCAGACGATAGAAATGCCACTTCCACGCTTAGAGTAGCAGATTGACAGTGACCAACTTTAAACAGAACTTGACTAATTTTCACACGCATTTATTAAAATAATAACAAGCATAAAAATTACTTAACTTGGTTCTGGATGCTATTTACAATTGACAATCTGAAGTTCCTTTGGTATTGGTACGTTAATCTCATTCTCACATATATCTCTGATACTGGACAAAAGTGTCTATACATTTATCTTCATGGCTATGTACAGGAATATGGTAATCTTATCAGGCGCAGACTGAAACTTGACTGTAGACTGGTACAGACAACTGCAGACTAGTACAGACTGATGCAGACTGCCTAATCGGAGGTCTGTACACTCGTTATAATACCTCGTGCGTTCATGTATCACTGCGCGAGTGTGATCCGTGAGGAGAAAAGGTTCTACGTTAGCAGCAATCTCATTGGCTGTGTTACATATTAATACACGGATCGGCGGAAGCAGACTTTGGTCCGTGTCTATGGCAGTGCCATCTCGTAGTGCGGAGATGGACGAGCGCTGCGCCTGTGCTGTTGTGCTTAGCGGGGCGCGCTCTAGTGGGAAAGTTGTGTACGCGCTGACTACACAGAACTATGTACACAACATATACATATCACAAAACACAATAAAAAAATTTAAACTCCAGGCCTGAAGGGCCGCTGAACATTCACAACTGTAATGTCAGAATGACAACATTAAGATTCAACATAAGGAGATAATCACAGTCTGAAGGACCCAACACTTTTGATTAATTATTGACCAATACAATAAGTTACTGAAAGGAATGACTTTAATCATTTGGCCAGAAGGGCCAATCAAATATAACCACAAATGCTGTTTTGATAATGCTACAAGAATACACACCCAACAGTTAATTTACTTCGTCCAAAGGAGCAGTAAAGACCAAAAGACAAATTCATATACCAAAGGTTTTTTTTTTTTAATGAAACAAGCTAACAAGATAAAATAAATAACCAAAAAGGGGTAGTGACGTCGTCACTAGGCCTGAAGGGCCTGAATATCAGTAGTAATAAATATTTGAGAATGGTTGAAGTTAGCGAGTTAGCACTTAAAACCAGCCCATGCTCCTCACTACTAGGAAAAACTTATAATCAGCTGTGGTAGGACTGCCTGCTTTAGCAATATGGCACAGACCAGCAGAACAACTAGAAACTTCACCAACGTGTCGAATCGTCCACATAGGGCATGACAGCAACTCTCTATGACACGCAAAATAAAAATTACTAAACACTGAAACACATGGTTCAAAGTATAACGCCTATCTACGCAGGAACTCTTAATGACGCCCACTGGCCTTCGTAAATCTTCGACTTAGTAAATGTGACGACCAGTATTAAATAATAATACCACTCAACAAATTGTAAAATACAAGATCGTTATTGTACTTGGGTCAGAATAAAATTTCAACCACAGTTAATATTTTAGGTTCAGTTATTAAGGCACAGAGAGTTAACAGTCTTTTCTAGTGATAGTTACACTTGACAATATAACAGCAGATCATTGAATCAGGATTTCTGGCACGCCTGAGCCTACTAAAATTGCGAAACACCATGGCACACGACCTTAGAGCAAAACACACCCGACGACACGGGCAGAAATTGAGTGAGACACGTCAAGTCAAGGAATTCCCACCGTTAGTCCAGAAGGCGGACAAGCATTCGGCGACAGGTTGCAACCAGCACCAACTAGAGTTATGTCAATCGCCCCAGTTCCGCCATAGCAACGCGGACACGCCGCGTCAACAGTTGCCACGCCGAGCTTCCTTACCACACAGCCCGTCCAGAACGACTGCCGCCGTCCCGAGTACACACGCTCGTAGCAATCACGTGCGTTCACAGGAAGTTATACCACCTTTCCCGCAACATTACGCTGCCACACAACCGGAAACTAAACTCCCCGTCTCACTCCGGCAGCAGCACTCGATACTCTCGTCGTCAGCAGGTCTCTCCCCAGAACGCACCGCCCTCCGAAATTTAAAAGCAAACGGACCAATCGCGGCAGAGCAAAGTCAAGGCTCCGGAAGATGACACACCACACCTAGGCAAAGATGAAGATGATACGGTTCAATAATTAATGTCAAGTAATGAAATTTCGGGAATACATTTGTCTAGGTAAGTTACGTCATTTACATTGGAAGATCACAGGTTAATGTAAGCGCGAGATCAGCCGTTGCAAATGTGAAATACTGGTACATTAATAACCGGTGTAACCGCCAGAATGTTGCATTTAAGCATGCATTGTATTGTACAGATGCCGGATGTCAGTTTGTGAAAGCGAGTTCTATGCCTGTTTCAATTCGTCAGGCAATACAGTGACGGTTAATGCTGCTTATGGATGACGCTAGAGTTGTCCGATGACGTCCCATACGTGCTAGATTGGAGACAGATCTGGTGATCGAGCAGGTTAACGCAACATTTCGACACTCTCTACACGGGCGAGAGTTATCCTGTTGGAAAGCACCCCCTGGAATGCTGTTCATGAATGGCAGCACAACAGGTCGAATCACCAGTGGGCCGGTCGGTAAGAACCGTTGCCGACCGCTGCATCGAGCACCAGCGCCACCTGAAATACAGGTATTTGGAAAAAGCAGCAGTGGCTGACCATAGCCTGCTCACCAAGCATAAAATTTTATTTGAAGAAACGATAGCAATAGCCCACGAATCGAATTACTGGGACTCTGTGATCCGGGAAGCAGTCGAAATTAGAGTTAGCGATAATAACTTCAACAGAGACAAAGGTTATGCACTTAGTAACACCTGGAAGAGTGCACTGGACAAAGAAAAATCGCAGAGGAAAACTTCCCGCACTTTACCTCCTGATTCAAGGGATGGCGCTGCAAGCAACGCGGGATAGAACCTACATCTATGGAAGTAGAGGGCACCACTTCACAACGCACCATATCCCTGTGGCTATGACGTATTCCAGCCAATCAGAAGACGTCCTTTTGCATATAAAAGTGGGAGTCTCGCCAGTTCACGACAGTCAGTTTTAGCCCAGACGACGAACATGGAGATAGTGGTCGAAAGCTTGGAGTTTTATCCTGAATTGACGCGGCATGTACAGCGAGAGACTTTTATTCAAGAAATACGTCGCGAAAGACTTCGTAGCCAGTGTGACTTACAGTTTTGCAATCAGGGTGCCTGGGATGACAACGTGAGTGCTCCTGCTGTCACGCGAAATCGCACACCAGACCATAGCTCCAGGTGTAGGTGCAGTGTGTCTAGCAAGCAGGCAGGTTGGTTGCAGGTCCTCGACTGGCCTAGTTCTAATCAACAGACGGCCATCACTGGCACCGAGGCAGAACTAGCTTTCCTCAGGAAACACAACAGACCATCGCCGTACCCTGCAATAAGCTCTCGCTTGACACCACTGAAGTAGCAAACGGCGGTGGTTTGAGGTCAGTGGAATGAACGCTACGTGCACTCTGCCTCGGAGCTGTCGTTGAGAAGTAATCGATTTGTAGTGCCAAGTGTCTGTCCGGAGGCTGGTCTTCTTGCGACCGTACATTCTCGTGACCTCCGCAGCCAGCAGTCACGTGCAGTTGTTGCATATCTACCAAGCCTTTCTGTAATATCGTAGAAGGAACATCCAACTTCCCGTAGCCCTATTACACGACGACGTTCAAAGTGAGTGAGATCTAACCAGTGGCCTCTTTGTCGCCTTAAAAACATTCTTGACTAACATCAACCCACCACGTCCAGTCTCAAAGGTAACGAAAGCTCAAGACCGTTACAGCGCGTATTTAAAGCAAACTTGATTTGCATCCTCACGGTGGCGCTACTAGCACCACTCTTATGCGACTGGCGCGAAACTGGAACAAACATAGTTTTTCAGATGTAGAAACATGCATACAAACTTTAGTTTCTGTCGCACAAGTCCTTCTTGGTGTTGCGATTATTTTCCGTCAGTGTATAATAACTTTTTTTTCCTTCTAAACAATTTCTATTGATCGCAATGTCCGCCCCTGGTAGCTGAGTGGTCAGCGCGACGGAATGTCATGCCTAACGGCGCGAGTTCGATTACCGGCTGGGCCGGAGACTTTCTCCGCTCAGGGACTGGGTGTTGTGTTGCCCTTATCATCATCATTTGATCCCCATCAACACGCAAGTCGCCGAAATGGTGTCAACTCGAAGGACTTGCACCAGGCGAACGGTCTCCCCTACTGGAGGCCCTAGCCCCACGGCATTTTCATTTTTATTGGTCGCAATATATTCTGGAAGGTGATTCTTCTGGAATAAATGTCAGCATGGGTTTCACATGTCATTCGATTTCCGTCGGAATGTGTTATAAGCAGGAATCTAATGCGATTTATATGTTGCCACCCTATTTCAAGTCTACCAAGTCTCATCTGCTACTGCGAATGTTCCGTAGAAATTCTGAATCTTTGTCCATACATACCAGTAAAGCAGCGACCTGTTTACTTCTGCACGTCGGACTGTGTGTCCAAAAGGTATCGAGACCACCGTCTTATGCTCACCTCACCCCACTTTTTGTAAATGATACCTCTAACGCTGCCAGTCTGAGAGGCACTCGACAGCTTTATTCGGCATCTGCTTCATTCACTCAGTCTCTCTCTCTCTCCTCATATACTGACAGGCGACTTGACCAGTCGCAGCATTAGGCATATGGGTTTTAAGCCAGTCGTAGTCTCCGTAATGACATTATCTTTTGAACATGGGGAGGTCGAAAAAAATCAGCGAACCATTTACAAACAAAGGTTTATTGGAAACCAGGACCTAGTTTTTGACAATTTTAAACTGTTGAAATGGAGAAACTTCAGCTTAGCACTGGAGAAGTTTACAAATAGCAGACGAAGCAGAACAGGAAAAAAATTGTAAATTCAGATTAGGCGGTAGACATCACGAAAAAGTGCAGAGAAGGCAGAAAATAACGCCAGGTACATGTAAAGATTGACATACAAATTAAAAAACAGTACTAAATTAGCGAACAGCTACAATGTTTTGAGGTAAACGACATAAAGGCCGAAGGTTTGCATCGATAATAACTGCCTCCCTGTCGCCGCTTTTAACCATTCAGAGTAAAATCTAATTTATGAGGGCGTTCGAAGCCTTACAGTCCAGACTCGGTATGCCCGGCATCTCCCTGCTAAACATTCTCGTCCGACAGGAATCTTCCCTTTAAGGCCTATTTTGAGGGACCGAAGGCGCAGGAGGAAAGATCAAGACTGCACGGCGGATGGTCGAGTGTCTACTTCTTGAGTAAGCGTAACTTCTGCGTTTCGACATACACTACTAGCCATTAAAATTGCTACACCAAGAAGAAATGCAGATAATAAACGGGTATTCATTGGACAAATATATTATACTAGAACTGACATGTCATTACATTTTCACCTAATTTGGGTGCATAGATCCTGAGAAATCAGTACCCAGAACAACCACCTATGGCCGTAATAACGGCCTTGATAAACCTGGGCATTGAGTCAAACAGAGCTTGGATGGCGGGTACAGGTACGGCTGACCAAGCAGATTCAACAGGATACCACAGTTCATCAAGAGTAGTGACGAGCCAGTTGATCGACCACCATTGACCAGACGTTTTCAGTTGGTGAGAGGTCTGGAGAATGTGCTGGCCAGGGCAGCAGTCGAACATTTTCTGTATCCAGAAAGGCCCGTACAGGACCTGCAACCTGCAACATGCTGTTGTGCATTATTCTGCTGAAATGTAGGTTTTCGCAGGGATCGAATGAAGGGTAGAGCCATGGGTCGTAACACATTTGAAATGTAACGACCACTGTTCAAAGTGCCGTCAATGCGAACAAGAGGTGACCGAGACGTGTAACCAATGGCACCCCATACCATCACGCCAGGTGGTACGCCAGTATAACGATTACGAATACACGCTTCCAATGTGCGTTCACTGCGATGTCGCCAAACACGGACGCGATCATCATGATGCTGTAAACAGAACCTGGATTCATCCGAAAACATGACGTTTAGCCATTCGTGCACCCAGGTTCGTCGTTGAGTACACCATCGCAGGCACTCCAGTCTGTGATGCAGCGTCAAGAGTAACCGCAGCCATGGTCTCCGAGCTGATAGTCCATGCTGCTGCAAACGTCGTCGACCTGTTCCAGCAGATGGTTGTTGTCTTGCAAACGTCCCCATGTGTTGACTCAAGGATCGAGACGTGGCTGCACGATCCGTTACAGCCATGAGGATAAGATGCCTGTCATCTCGACTGCTAGTGATACGAAGCCGTTGGGATCCTGCACGGCGTTCCGTATTACCCTCCTGAACCCACCGATTCCATATTCTGCTAACAGTCATTGGATCTCGACCAACGCGAGCAGCAATGTCGCGATACGATAAACCGCAATCGCGATAGGCTACAATCCGACAGTTTATCAAAGTCGGAAACGTGACGGTACGCATTTCTCCTCCTTACACGATGCATCACAACAACGTTTCACCAGGCAACGCCGGTCAACTGCTGTTTGTGTATGAGAAATCGGTTGGAAACTTTCCTCATGTTAGCACGTTGTAGGTGTCGCCACCGGCGCCAACTTTGTGTGAATGCTCTGGAAAGCTAATCATTTGCATATCACAGCATCTTCTTCCTGTCGATTAAATTTCGCGTCTGTAGCACGTCATCTTCGTGGTGTAGCCATTTTAATGGCCAGTAGTGTATTTTGCGATATGGGGACGTGCGTCATCTTGAAGCAACAGCACCCCTTGTCGCAGTTTTCCCGGTCCTGGTTTCGACAGACATTCTGCCTCATACACATTCTCAAATGATTGTATACCGGTAGTTGTCCTTCGGTAGCCGAGTACAGAATAACATCAGGTTGGTTCTGTTTGGACGCATTTGGTGATAATGTCGCCGTAATTCGCGTTTCCGGTTTACCGCTCGCACGTCGAATAGACACCAATGCCACACTAATCGCTTGCCTACGTCGGTACATATATACCCGCATCGCAGCCACGCTACCTTGCTTTCAATTGCAGCAGCAACGCCCCCAAATGGAAACATTTTGCTCACTCTCATATATTTGCCGTTCATTGCAACACACGGCGACTCTTCACAGCACGGTTTACTGATTCCAGATAGCTTCAGGCCAGTGTGTTCAACGCCACACTGCGCTTATTAAAATTCCTCGCAATAAACGTGCAGAGGTCTGTACTTTCAAAATATATTGACACTTGGATCTCGGCCAGTTCCTCTTAGACTTATGTTTGTACCATTCATCACGCACGAAGGAAAGCTAAGCATGCTGTAAAGCTGAATACAGCTGCCTCAGTGTTCAAGGCAACGGAAACACTGAAATACATACGCATATCCCACGTATCATACCTCAAGAGAGCAAGTAAAATTAACTGAGTATGTAGCTTTCTGCGTCCAGTGTCAATTTGAATAAAATCCTTTTGAGAATCAGTAAATTAGAAAGGACCTATAGGATGTATAACAAAATCACTGACAACGCCTAGTATGTTGTTCTGGATGGCAAACTTCTCATTTTTAAAGGTGGAATTACTATTCACCAATGCAGTTGGTCTCTGTTGCTACCACTAGTATCTAAAGGAATGCGACACAAGAACAGTTCACAGGTGTAATCACGGCGTCCATTACAGTTTCAGTCATAATTATATACAAACGCCGCAGAGGGCGGCACAGTACACAGTTTTATACACAACACCAATTGATGGCATATGAGTCTCTTATTCCCTAACATCCTCCCCATCCTGGTCTATCTCGAGGGGAATGACCAACTACACCGGTGGACAGATCGTGCCGTCCCGCTGCATCTTATTTTACCATGTAGGACGCCGGCACGGTAGCTCAGCGTGTTCCGTTAGAGGGTTAGCTGCCCTCCGTAATAAAAAAAACTGAGTTAATCGATTAACAACGAACTTAAACGGATGTCTTACGACGTCCGCCCCGAGCAGATACAACGAACGAAAGCGAACAAAATGAGATTTCACCAACTTGGTACGGTGTACGGTGAGAGGGTTAGTTGCCCTCTGTAATAAAAAAAAAACTGAATTAATGGATCAACGACGAACTGAAACGGATGTCTTGCGACATCCGCCCCGAGCAGATGCAACAAATGTAAAAAAAAAAAAGAAGGTTTGATGTCCTCAAGTAGAACGACTTCTTCTTGAGGGGTATCCCTTCACCCGTGGTAGCTTCTTACCAGCAGGAGGTCTTCATTTTTCCACCTACGCCAAATGTCCTCGTTGACCTTTTATCTTAGTCGGAATTTATTGGCAAGATCCCTCCTAGGTGTTGGTTCTGGCTCACATGGAGTGGGTACTAGTTTTCCACCATTTAGGAAATGAGCTGATGTCAATGCCGGATCTCTCGCTGCTTGAGTGTTGGGCCTTGAGTTTATTGCGGCTTCTATTCCTATCAAAACGGCGTTTAGGTTCTCTTCATTCATCTGAGAGCGACCAAGCATCTTCCTCAAGTAACGCTTGACTGAGCGTATCACGCGTTCCCACCAGTCTCCCTACCCAGGTGATTCTATGATTACAAAATCGACTCAAGATGACTTTGCAACTGCTGTGGCCTAGATGCATTCACTGATTCCATTGGATGTGGTGTCATAAAGTCTTGTATCCTCTCCTGCGGCAAGCTCTCGGATAACTGTTGTAAATCTTGACGTCCTGGATACTAGCGCTGAAAGTAATTTACGTCCGAGCCGATCTCCCACATGTTCTATTGAAGACAGATCTGAGGGTTTTGCTGGTCACGGGAGTAACCTCAACATAACGTAGACAGTTCGTAGAGACACGTGACATGTGTGGATAAGTATTGTCCCATTGAAAAATGGCGCCACAATACAGTGTGAAGGGAGGTAACGCATGAGGATCCAAGATGTCCCTGACGTACCGCTGTGTAGTGAGAATTCTCCCCATATCATGAGACTAAACAGAATACTTCTGTGCCTCTCCGGAAGATCAGGTCCTTTCCCAACAGAATTTTTCAGGAGGTCCACTACTTGTTCTCGGATGGCAGCAGAAAATGTGGAGTTACCACACAGTACGACGATCTTTCCTTGTGATGGACAGATGTGGTTGACCGGAACCTTGAAGCGAGTATGGACGCTCACACGCTCCCATTCAATCCGACGTCGCACGAACTGTCCATAAATTACGCTACAAAGTTCTAACGGAAATGCCGTTATTAATCCGGAGAGTGTAGAAAGCGTTGTGCAGCCAGCTCGCAATCTTAGATAACACTGAATCGTTGCGGACCAATTGAGTGAAGTCTCACACCAAACAAAGAACCCTGACCACTATTTCTGTCTTTATTTCGAACTGTGTGAGATTCATAGAAACGCGGTAAGAAGTTCTGTATCTACAGCACTCTGAAATAGTACGAAAACTTTAGAGACATCTTACTCATTCTGACGTTGCCTCATAGGTATTGTAACTGATGTGAAGACTTTTAGGAGCAGTTACTACATCCAATTTTATAGGAGAACGATAAGAGGCCGTGACATCGTAGCTGCACGGATATCTCAAGCAGGGAAAGGGCTAGGGGCTTTATCAGGGGCGTGAGCCCTGAATTAACGATAAGTACTCGCGGCAAGTGCTGTCGTGTCTCACGCATCGATTGTCGATAAGCTACATTATGGGCCAGATGGCTCGGACACCGATTAGCGATGCATTGTCTGAGAGCTGCGACGTAGCACCTCCAGTCTGAACCATTAGCGCTGCACTGCACTCGTGTGTAGACTGGAGGCAGTTGCAGATGTTCTTTGCTTTTCGAATAGAACGATTCTGTTTTACCGTTAGTTACTCCAGCTTATCTCTTGTGAATACGCATGTATGTGCGGTGAAATGGTTAAATTCCTTGTTGAACATTTCTGAACAGTGCATCTGTATATATGAGATCTGGAAAGAAAAGAACGAACCTGCTCTTGTTACTAATGAACTACTTCTCGTGATGTATTAGTGCGCAACTGTTTTCCGACGGTGACATGTACCGTTACGCAGAGATAGATAGGTGATTATGGCTTAAAGAGAGTTAACAGTGGAGCTTTGTTCTTGTATTTCTAATACCTGTCATTGGATTCCTCATAGATTTAAACGAAATAAAAAAATCTATCAAGAAAACAAAATTTAAGGTGCGATTGTGGTTATTTTTGTAACCAATACAAAGTTATTCACAAAACGGAAGTTTAGTGGCTGATTATAAAAAAGTAACATGGTAATAGAACTCGAACGGCCTTGCCGCAGTGGGTACACAGGTTCCCGTGAGATCACCGAAGTTAAGCAGTGTTGGGCGTGGCCAGCTTTTGGATGGGTGACCATCCAGCCGCCATGCACTGTTGGCATTTTCCGGGGAGCACTCAGCCTCGTGATGCCAATTGAGGAGCTACTCGACCAAATAGTAGCGGCTTCGGTCAAGAATACCATCATATTGACCGGGATAGCGGTGTGCTGACCCCACGTCCCTCCTATCCGCAGCCTCCTCTGAGGATGACACGGCGGTCTGATTGTCCCGGTAGGCCACTCGTGGCCTGAAGACGGAGTGAGTAATAGAACTGGGATACGATGTGAAGGGAAGGAAAGTGCATGAAAAACTTTCTTTCAATCGAGAGCAAAATATGATCGAATATTAATACCCTGTAATGTCCTGCTCAAAACAGTGAAAAGATGTATTTAGCTCGAATGGTTATCGTAGTTTCGCCTCACAAACAGCAGAACAGAGACCCTGAAAAATATGGTAAACAGTCGTCTCGCCTGTTTCTGAAACCAGAAAGCCAAATAGTGTCTGCCAGTGTGGGTTCAATAGTGCTTTTCACCGCTGAAAACCCGACTCTGCAGTAGGTCGCGAGGCAACAGGACATCCTGCCAAGTTGAGTCTTGTTTGAGTTATCACTCTTCTGAATAGAGGCCGCCACGTATTCCTCTCCTGTGGCAACCCTTCCATCTCAGAGAACCACTTGCAATCTACGTCCTCAATTATTTGCTGATGTATTCCAGCCTCTGTCTTCATCTAACAAGGGGAGGCCGCCAATTGTGAAATTCAGATTCGATTCATACTGCGCATAATAAAAGCTCATGGCCAGAGGTGTAATGTGGCAAAGCACCAAGACGCACTTCTCAGCCGTTGTCGAGAAAATGGACAGTTAAAAGAAACCGCTGCGGTGAAATACTCTCTACAATTAATAATTTTCTATAGCGTCGTGGCGCAGCGGTAAGGGCTCAGGTTCGTAATCCGAAGGTCACCGGATCGAATCTCGCGCCATGCAACCTTTTTTTTTAGTATTTGTTTTTTGTAATTCAAATGTGTGTACACACACACACACACACAAATATATATATATATATATATATATATATATATATATATATATATATATATATATATATATATATATAATTCCAGGCAATCTGTTGCAACAATTATGCATATAATAAGTTGTTGAAAGTCGTTTGTCGAGGAAAAACTGGCGACTTCGAACATCATTATGTTTTCCGCAAACAAAGTTGTATTTCATAAATGTTATTAATTGTCCTCATAATGTTAACCACGTATAGTTAACGGAAGACATAGAAACGATATTCCGAAACGAATACGTATAGCGTAAGTCAAACGTTCCAATTACAATAGAGACCCCACGAACACAAATTTGCTGTGGCAGGTATGAAATATAAACTCCGTTACTCGCTCGTTACACTTGAAGGACAGATGTTGAATGGTCCGAAACGAGCCGCCGCATAACAGTGTAGTTGCCTGCTAACTTCGAAAGAAGGTAGATGCGGTCCCTACCGCAACTTATAACATCGTCGAAAATCGGTGCGGACGTGAGAGCTTTGGTACACCCTGTTAAACAAACGGAAAAATGGAGGCGGTACAATTGGAGAGCGATCCGCCTTCACCAACATGCATAAGCAATTCATTAATAGTTTATATATACAGGGTGATTCAAAAAGAATACCACAACTTTAAAAATGTGTATTTAATGAAAGAAACATAATATAACCTTCTGTTATACATCATTACAAAGAGTATTTAAAAAGTTTTTTTTTCACTCAAAAACAACTTCAGAGATGTTCAATATGGCCCCCTCCAGACACTCGAGCAATATCAACCCGATACTCCAACTCGTTCCACACTCTCTGTAGCATATCAGGCGTAACACTTTGGATAGCTGCTGTTATTTCTCGTTTCAAATCATCAATGGTGGCTGAGAGAGGTGGCCGAAACACCATATCCTTAACATACCCCTATAAGAAAAACTCGCAGGGGGTAAGATCAGGGCTTCTTGGAGGCCAGTGATGAAGTGCTCTGTCACGGGCTGCCTGGCGGCCGATCCATCGCCTCGGGTAGTTGACGTTCAGGTACTTACGGACAGATAAGTTTAATACACCACCTATCAGGAGGTTTAACACCATACTTCGTTCGAAATGCACGCTGAACAACTGTCGTCGATTCACTTCTGCCGTACTCATTAACACAAAAAGCTTTCTGTTGAGCGGTCGCCATCTTAGCATCAACTGACGCTGACGCCTAGTCAACAGCGCCTCAAGCGACCAAATGTACAACTAAATGAAACTTTATAGCTCCCTTAATTCGCCGACAGATAGTGCTTAGCTCTGCCTCTTGTCGTTGCAGAGTTTTAAATTCCTAAAGTTGTGGTATTCATTTGAATGACAAAAAACTAATAATAAAAAAAATTGCATGGGGCGAGATTCGATCCGGCGACCTTCGGATTACGAACCCGAGCGCTTACCGCTGCGCCACGACGCTGCAGAAAATTGTTAATCGTAGAGAGTATTTCACCGTATCGGTTTCTTTTAACTGTCGATTTTCTCGACAACGGCTGAGAAGTGCGTCTTGGTGCTTTGTCTCATTACACCTCTGGCAATGAGCTTTTATTATGCGCAGTATGAATCGAATCTGAATTTCACAATTGGCGGCCTCCCCTTGTAAGATTTTTATCTTCTACGGTTCCCTTTATTACCATGGAGGTTATTCCCTGATATCTTAACAGATGTCCTACTATCAAGTATCTTCTCCTTGTCAGTGTTTTCCGTATACTCTTTTCCTCTCCGATTCTGCGGAAAACCTCCTCATTGCATAGCTGTAACACCACATCCAAAGTCATCGATTCTCTGCTGTTCTGGTTTTCCCACGGTCCTGTCTCACTACCATACACTGCTGTGCTACAAAAGCACACTCTCAGAAATTTCGTCGTCAAATTAAGACCTTTTTTGATACCAGTAGACTTCTCTTGGGCAGGAATGCCCTTTTTGCCAGTACTAGTCTGCTTTTCGTGTCATCCTTGCTCCGTCCATCACGGGCTATTCTGCTGCTTAGGTAGCGGATTTCCTGAACTTCATCTACTTCGTGATCACTAATTTTGATGTTAAGTTTATCGCTGTTCTCATTTCGGCTACTTCTCATTACCTTCGTCTTTCTTCGGTTTTTTCTCAGTCCGTAATCTGTTCTCATCGTACTGTTCATTCCATTTAACAGATCCTTTAATTCTTCTGCATTTTCTCTGGATATGGTAATGTCGTCAGTGAATCTTATCATTGATATCCTTCCAACTTGAATTTTAATCCCACTCTTTTACCTTTCTTTTAATTCCGTCATTGCTTCTTCGATGCATAGATTGAAGGGTAGGGGTGAAAGGCTACATCCCTGTCTTACACACATTTTAATCCGAGCCCTTCGTTCTTCGTCTTCCACTTTTACTGTTCCCTCTTGGTCCTTGTACAGACTGTGTATACTACGCGTCTTTCCCTACAATTTATACCTACCTTTCTCACAATATTGAACAGCAAAAGTGCGTGCCAGCAATCGGTATGTAAATAAGTGGAACATATGAAAGTTGGTTCATGAGAGCAGACGCCTTTCATCATGTCCTCACAGTTAAGGCACGTCTTCATGCAACATTTTGACATACAAAAATTCGTATTGAGTAAAACTACTTCTCGAGCGTGGTGTGGTTCTTTAAAGTCACTGATGCAACGCGGTGTGCTCTTATCATATGGCTTAAAAAAAGATGCGCTACTTCACACAACTTTCATTACCTCTAAGGCGGTGTTACAAATGTTGCCTCACGAAAAGAATGAAACACCAAAAGCGGCGGAGGGAACGGAACGAAATGAAACTTCATGAGCCGAGAGAGAAAGTGATGTTATTTCAGTGATTACATTTTTTTTTTAGTCATCAGTCCTCTAACTGGTTTGATGTGGCCCGCCACGAATTCCTTTCCCGTACCAACTTTTCATATCAGCGACATACATCCTCAATTATTTGCTGGATGCATCCTAATCTCTATCTTCCTCTACAGTTTTTATCCTCTACAGCTCCCTCTTGCACCATGGAATTTGTTCCCTGATATCTTAACAGAGGTCCTATCATCCTGTCCCTTCTTCTTGTCAGTGTTTTCCACATATTCTATTCCTCGTCGATTCTGCGGAGAACCTCCTCTCCTAGCCGAACGAGGGGTAACCGCCTAAAAACCACATCCATTTTGGCCGGTACACCGGCCCTCCTCGTTAATCTGCTGAGCGGATTCGATCCAGGGCCGGCAAGCTTTCCCTAGACTCGGAAGCGGCGTGACAATGCGCACAGCTTTCCGAGCGGGTTTGGCTGACGAGGAGAAAACGGCAAGCGGCACCATCCGATTTCTCAGGAACTTCACTCAGTAGAAGACGAGTCAAAATAAGTATACACGTGTCTCGGCTCATCTGTAGATACTCTTATCGTTTCTGAAAAACGACAGTCAAAGTTTTTGAGGTACTTTGAGGGACTTTATGTGCCTTTTATTGCGCTGTCCGTAGATTCATTGGTGGCTTATGGCTAAATGGTTAGCATCGCCGGTTATTAATTTTGTCATTTGTTCGAAACCTGATTTTTGTTTTTATTTTTTATTTTATTTTTATTGTATTCCTTTATCTACTCATGTCAGTGGAAGGTTAATACACGAGCGTTTCTGATCAAATTAGGGGATACAAGGACGTTACAGTAATTTTAAAATATCAAATGTATTTCACAACCTTTTTAAATGTTCATATTCTGATATTTCATTCTCATACCAAATCTTATGTTATATTTTATTCATATATTCCTCAGGAAGATTTGGGGAGTTCCTTTGGATGATATCGATCACACAACGTCCGAAACACAGATTTCCAAACACCGCGAGCATCGTGCTAAAGCAGATTTGTCACAGTGACATTTCCTCACATGAATCTCACTCGAGAAAGAAACGTTGTTAACAATGGCGAAGGTTTCGAACGTTGGCAACAATATCAATGTAAACTATGCGTAACGGGTCACGTTTCCGAAAAGTGGCGCTTGCAACTCATTATGAAACAACGTACACAACAGGAATTTCACCGAAAACAATTTCAAATAATTCGTTCATCCTTTTTTTTTAATTCATTCATCTGGCATACAATTAGCAGACGAATAAAGGCAACTTGATATCAGTATACTAGGTAAAACATTCGTTTGGTAATATTCTACAGATATGGTTATATCAACGAAAAACAAAAACACTGGGCGCAAAATAAAGAAGCCGCGACGCTAACCATTCTGCTGCCATTTCATCTGAGGATATCGTGCGGTAAAAGATACAAAACTTATTTGGAAAATGCCTCAAAAACTTTGACCGTTTTTTGAGAAACGGTCGAGTAGCTACGGATAAGCCGAGACAGGTGTTCGCCTATTTTGACCCCTCTTCCACTGAGCGAAATTCATGGAAAATCTGGTTCTCCTCGTAAGTACAAGATGATCCTTGCACAGAAGAAAACAGCAATCAGCCGCTCTTAATAATGTTTTCTGTTTACACGAAAAGCACCGGTGCCGATTTCCAACCGACAGGTTCATTTTCGGGCGGCTGTTCACGATTCGGTTAGATTTGTTGTTTACATTTGTTGCCAGCTGTCTTTCCCAGCTAATAGCGAAAGTAAATTAACTGTAACTGTACCTAATAACCGGTTGGTAGGACATGTTCTGAGGCATCAAGGGATCACAAATTTAGCATTGGAGGGAAGCGTGGAGGGTAAAAATCGTAGAGAGAGACCAAGAGATGAATACACTAAGCAGATTCAGAAGGATGTAAGTTGCAGTAAGAACTGGGAGATGAAGAAGCTTGCACAGGATAAGCAGCATGGAGAGCTGCATCAGACCAGTCTCAGGACTGAAGACCACAACAACAACAACAAAAACCTACCTAATGAAGAATGAAAACAATGTAAACAAATGTCGAGGGTAATTGCTTAACAATATGTTAATACTATAGTTAAATTAACTTACACTTTCAATTAGCTATCACTCATTAACGTAATGTTCTCTATTGTAACATTTATGAATGTACGATTGTTCCTCATGATATATGCTGTTTTCTTTTGCAGACCACAATACATAAAATATATTTTTAGTAACATCATAGCAAAGCGATTCTTCGATCCTTTTCACTGTAGTCAGTGCACATTCCTTGTAAACTGCGTATAACGAAACGTTCATATATTGTAGATGTTCTACTGTCACATCACTGTACTTAACCGTAACACCTCCAAGAGAGAAACTCTTTGAGACAGTTTCATCTGTGATATCGCCATCTCTATATACAGTCTTCCACGTGGCAAAAACTATTCAGTGTGACTGCGGTGCTATACACTATGTGCATATCTGTAAAACAAAAAAGTGCTTTATATGCGCGAGGTAGCCACGCGGTCGAGGGCGCCTTGCCACAGTTCGCACGGCTTTGCCCCGTCGGAGGTTCGAGACCTCCGTTGGGCATGGGTGTTGTGTTGTTCTTATCATAAGTTAGTTTAGGTAGTAAGTCTAGGGACCGATGACCTCAGTAGTTTGGTCCCTTAGGAATTCACACACATTTGAACATTTTTTTGCTTTATACATTTTTTTCCTATTTCGTTACAGCAAGCAGTCAACAATGCAACATAATGGTCAGGAGATTTCAAGGTAAGTACCCTAAAAGTAACACAGTTCTGAATTAGAGATTTGTCTACATCGTTTTCATTCGTTAGTAAGTACTGATATGGTTAAATGGATCTTTTCTCACATCATTTTTTTACTCCACCAATCTAAGGAACTTTCACCACTTGGGGAGAAAACAAACAAGAACAAAAAATCGAAACGTGAACAGCAACCTGAAGATGAACCTGTCTGTTCGCAACCAGTAACGATGCTACTTGCGTAAATAAATAGCATTATTAACAGTGATTGGTTGCTGTTTTCTTCTTTGCAAGGACCAACTTGCGTTTTATACACTGTCACTGTCTCAAAATGTCAGTTTTCGACAAGATAGCGCTATAGCTAAGTTCTCAAACCGACAGCATTCCACCAGTGGGAACGGATTGTTACGTCGCTCTGCCAGGAGACTTACGTCTAACGCACTAGCTACACTGGGGACCTTTCGAGTCGTTAGGGAGCTCACTTAGGATGCAGACGGCGGAGGCGCATTTTGACGGCGGAGGCCGGTGCTGCGGTGCTGGACGTGGCCACAACAATGGACCTGTGGAGGACGGTCCGCGGAGGCGTGCGCGCCTGTGACGTCAGCAGCTCGCTGACACGGCGAAGGTCAATACGCCACGGCGCACTGCCGCGGGCTGTGTGGCGGACAGCCGCTCAGCTACGCCTCCACGCGTGTTCCCCTGTTACAAGACGATCCCATCTACGCCCATCCCCAATTTCGGTTCAGCTGTATCACAGATGGTGAATACATTTATGTTGTCATCCGGTTTATTCCTGTATACAAATTATAATAGACAATCTACGTAATGAACGAAACTTTGTATGACAATGGCGATAGCACTGCAAGCCCATCCAAGGAGGGAGAGAGGATTTTTCTTTCAGCTAACTTTCGGGGTGCTACAGAAGATTGTTGAAAATTAATTATCTGGACTGATAAGATAATGAATGAGAAGGATCGCCAAAAAATCGGCGAGGAAAGGAATATATTGCAAACACTGACAAGAAGAAGGGACCTTTTAAGACTTCAGGGAATAATCGGGTCAGCATACCGCTCTCTCAGTCCTTTTTTCCACATTCCAGACTGTGGGCGAATCGAGACCGACCGACCGCCGTGTCACCCTCTGCCAATGATGTCATATGGATACGGTATGGAGGGGCACGTGTTCAGTACACCGCTCTTCCGGCCGTTTTGCCACCTTCCAGACCGTGGGCGAATCAGGACACACCGACCGCCCTGCCGTCCTCAGTAATGACGTCATATCGATGCGGCATGGAGGAACGTGCTCTCCCGACCGTTGTCACTACTTCTCAATCAAGTACCTCCTCAGTTAGCATCATTAGGCTAAGTGCACCACGTACAAGTCCTCCCAACAATGAAACCGGCAGTACCAGAAATCGAACCCAGTACCTTCGCATGGCAGCCATTTGCGCTGACCACTCAGCCACGGCGGAGGACAGAGTCGACTGGTAGAACCGCCTAACACAGAAAGTTAAGAAAGACAACTGAACGAGCCTACTCCCCTATGTGGCCCTCCGTCTCACTACCAAGGAAAACATGTAAGAAAGACTGTCTTAGTCTGGCGTGAGGTCAGTCGCTTGACTTCGCGTTTCGGCGCGGGCCTGCCCGTTGCCGACGCGCCACAAGGCACGGAAGCTCGCACTGGGGCGTATCGCTTCCAGTCGGGTGTGCAGCGGCAGTCCTCACTCGGGGAAGTGATGCGTCTCTCACAGCCTCTCCTTCCCAAGTGGCTCTTTCCGCCTTCCCGTGGTGCCAGATGTTAAGCTCGGCATTCTGCCTTACGACAAAAGGGAGAGCTGCGACCCAACCCGATGCGAAAGCGAAGGCTGCGTGGCACAGAGGGAGCTGTGTCAAGGGACCGAACACCAGTCCCTCTCTGTTCACAGGGTACAGATCATCAGGTGCTCTGCATGCCGGAGACCTCGTTTGTCGGCGTGGGATCGCGGCGCGACTCGGCAAGGGTGCTTCGCCGCGCCCCTGGGTAACCGGGGCGTGTTCTGCCAAACCCAGCAGGTGGTGACATCGCCTGGGCTAGGTTAGATGGGTCCAGACCGCTGAACGACTGGGTGACCGACCCACCACCTGAGTAGGAGTGGGTCCTTGGCCGAGAGGTGGATACTCGGGCTAGTAAGCGGCAAAGGACGAGAGGTGCATCTGCCTCTCCGGAGTGCGGGGTGCACTTGCCGGGAAGCGTCGGGTGAAATCGACGATGATGGAGCCACCGAAGGGGACCAGTGCGCTGGCAACGGCGCGCTGAACTCTGCAGTTCGAAGAGTGCCCTTGGCCTTGGGGCGAGGCCGGTGGGCGAGCTGCAACAGTCCCCCCCCCCCCCCCCCCCCATGCCAGAGGAGCCGGTCCGGGGCAAGAGATTGGCTCCCAATCCTTTTTTCGCTTGTCGACAATATGGCTGAGACAGAGACAAGCGATACATGTGCGCCTTCGAGGGCTTCTTTGTTTACTGTTCCCCCCCATCAGGGGGCACGGGGCAGACCGAGGAGAGTATTAGTGAGAGGCATACCAGGATTTCACAATACCTGGAAGCCAATGTAAAAAACGGCGAGATAAGCCAGGCTGCGATATTGACTTTGAAAAATGAACTCGCCTCCTGGGCTATAGCTCATGCGAAGCTCGAGGGGCGGGTTGAAGAACTACAGAAGGAGAATGAAAGGCTGCACAAGCAGCCAACAAAATCATGGGCTAATGTAGTCGCTCAAACTGCACCCAAGAGCCAAATCACAAGGGATACCATTGTTAAGGTCTCACAAAGACCGGACACTGCTGTCTTTTTGAGGCCATTGCCTGGTCAAGACACTAAGAAAGTACAAGAAATCTTCAAAACAATGATTAATCCTGTAAAGGAGAAAATAAAAGTAAATAAAGTGAAAGCACAAAGAATGTAGTTATAGTCGATGTGGCAACAGAAGACGACAGGAATAAATTATTGAACAATCAGAAACTGTGCAAAGCTGTAAAATGTGACCTCCAAAAAAGAGAAATCCACTCGTGATCATGTATGACATACCAGTCACTTTTGATAATAACGAGTTACATGAAACAATCCGAAACCAGAACTTTGACGATGTAAGTGTAGACGATTTCAAGAATGAGTTCAAACTTAAATTCAAAACGGGGCCAAGAGACAAAGACGTTGTGCATCATGTGGCGGAAGTCTCTGGCCAGATGTGGAAGAAACTTACCTCAATGGGTAAGATCTACATTGGCTTCCACGCCATTAATGTGCGGGACTTTTTGGTGGTACCTCGCTGCCATAATTGCGGTGATCTTGATCACGTGCATAAATACTGTGAAAGGAAGTCGGCTTGCTCCAGGTGTGGAGACGAAAATCACATCCGAAAAAACTGCACAAGATCTGCAATATGCACCCCTTGCACAAGGAGAGGCAAAAAGATCTGCAGTGCCTCTGGTCGCAACTGCCCAAAGTACAGGATGCTCGAGCAGAGGCTAATATCAAGAACTGACTATGGCTGAGTCTACTACGGCACCCAGGATGCCTAAAAGAAAATCCCCATGCAAGAGGAGAAGGGACGCGGCAAGAGCAGCTCAGTTCAAACTGTTCCTTGCAACACCTGCAGAAGGAAGAGATGGCAGGAGGGAAATGAAGGATGCGTGTGTCCAAACGGACCCACAAGAACAAGCGGCAGCCCCCTCTCCCTATTGCTGGGGATCGCGAACGCCAGGAAATCAGGCAACACGAGATAGGCGTCCTGTAGCGGTGGGCCGACCAGCATTCGTTCAAGGGAGCCCTGTACTGGAACCCCCGGTGCAAATCAATACAATTACGAGCTCTAATACAGAAATAACAAATAACACCAATATCAGAATTGACTCGAGACAACCAACAGTCGTGAGAACAGTGGTTGATCCGGTCAGAATATACCCCAATCTCGAACATTCTTTACAATTATCCCGCCTGGAGGAGCCGGCTGTCCTGACCACCGCACTGCGATATCTAATGCGGGTAGGACATAGGTACGGGCGTAAGGTCACCTTCTCGGCCATGGAGGCTGTTGACAGGGTACAACTAAAGACCATGAATCTTCCCACCGACTTCGGCGCCCTGCGTGACCTAGTAAGAAAGGTGTTTGAGAGAAGAAATGAAACCTTCAACTTAAATGAAATATACAGTCTGTCCTATCCAATGGGAGAATAGCTTACGACTCAACAAAAACCTTCCCAGAATCATATGTACACACATATTTCCCATGACTACAGAAATACAGATAGGACAGCTAAACGCACATAACAGTAGGCTGGTCATGCAGGAGCTTCGGAGGGTGGTGGAGGAGCGGAGCCTTGATGTGCTCTGTTTGCAGGAGCCATACTCTCTTGCGGGGAATATAGCCTTCACTGCCATGAGTTGGCAAGTAGTAAGTTTCGGGGACGACCCGAAAGCCACCATCATAATAACTAACAAGGCACTGCGGGTAACAGTGCTCTCACATCTCTCGGACGACCATTGCAATGTCATTGAACTTCAGTCACCAATTGGCGTCATATACCTAATAAATATGTACTTTCAGTACGGTACAGACATTGACGTGTACCTCGACCAACTTACGCAGGTGGCAACGGTGCTGAGGGGCAAAAAGGCAGTTGTGGTGGCGGACGTGAACGCCAAATTCCCCCTGTGGCACAGTGGCACTCGAGATGAAAGAGGAGGCAAGCTGGAAGAAACTATCATGTCTCAACAACTTCTCATTGCCAATAGACCAGGAAACCCCCCCACCTACACAGGAGGGGGAGGAGATGGAACCAACATTGACATTACGATGATGACAGCCAACATCGCTGCCAATGTACAAAATTGGATCGTCACTGACGGAGACACAACCAGCGATCACAATTTGATCACATTTACAATCTCAGAACGGGAATGCCACTGGGACATAGGGTGGGAAGTACAACTAAACTATAACAGGACCAACTGGGAACGCCTTGCAAGAGAGTTTGACCGTCCGACATGGCCAGAAGATGACGATGATATCAATAAACACGCCGAAGATCTCGCGGGCGCTCTTACCAGGGCGATAAAGGCTGCTGTACCAACCAGGAGGAGAGCCGTTGCGGCTTCTCCATCACCATGGTCTGCGGAGCTAGGGCAGATGCGTCAGTCTGTCAGGAGGTCGAGGAGGTATT
Source organism: Schistocerca serialis cubense (assembly GCF_023864345.2). Taxonomy (NCBI): domain Eukaryota; kingdom Metazoa; phylum Arthropoda; class Insecta; order Orthoptera; family Acrididae; genus Schistocerca; species Schistocerca serialis. The sequence goes on along the minus strand of NC_064642.1, from coordinate 624,826,363 downwards.
ACCAGCGAAGTGTCGTCTGGGAAGAAAAACAAAGATGGCTGGAAACATACAGGGAAGCCAAAGAGCAGTTTCAGAAGGAACTGCGAGCAGTCAGGTTGGAAAGTCGGAAAAAATACGTGCACAGCCAATTGGCTATGGATCCCTGGGGCACTCCTTACAAAATAGTAAGGGAAAAAATCAGGTCACCAATGGTGCTCTCCACTATCAGGGACGGAAACCGGATGACCGGGTCTTGGCAGGAAACTGCTGAGGTCCTCCTCCACTCACTCCTCCCTGATGATAAAGAGGAAGAGGACACCGAAGAACAACGCCTAATTAGGCAGGCTATGCAGGCAGACTACCAGAATAACATCATGGTGTACCATTTCTCAGAAGAGGAAGTGGCAGCACACATAAAATCACTAAAGAAAGGAAAGGCCCCGGGACCAGACGGCATCATCGCGGAGGTGGTGCAATACCTCGCTCCTCAACTGGTGACACCTTTAGCAAGAATTTACAATGCGCCTCAAAACATTGCCCACAATCTGGAAACAGGCCAACGTCGTAATTATCAAAAAAGGGCAGGACAAAGACCCTATAGAAGCAAAGTCCTATAGACCTACCTGTCTGTTGGACCTGTTAGGCAAATTGCTGGAGAGGTTACTAGCTGACAGACTGACAGCACACCGAGTGCTGTGCGGGATGAGTGACAGACAATTCGGTTTTCGGCAGGGGCGATCTGCGTGTGACGCAATTGCCCTCGCGTCTGAGGTCTGTGGGTCGTCTCCGTACAAGTACATAGTTGGCTTCATGGTGGACATCAGTGGCGCCTTTGACAACCTGTGGTGGCCTTCGCTCTTCTCCTGCCTGCGGGAGAAGGAGTGTCCAGGGCCGCTATACGGCTGTCTTAGGAGCTATTGTATGGAAAGAGAGGTCCCCTAGCGGGCGAATTGGTAAGAAAATCACGAAGGGGTGTTCACAGGGCTCTGTCCTGGGACCACTCTTTTGGGATATAAACAGGGAGCCTCTCCTGGAGAGCTTGGCGAACAGTGTGGATGTGCTAGAGGCGATAGCTTACGCTGACGACCTCCTTCTGCTGGTTGGCGGCCGAAGTCGCGAAGATCTCGAACCCAAAATTAATAGAACATTAGCAATTCTCACACAGTGGTGCCAAAACACGAGAATGACTATTGCGCCTAACAAGTCGACATATCTATTACTGAAAGGCCAATTGGCCAGGAATCCAACGGTGAGAATCGAGGGCTCACCGGTGATTCGGCGTCGTGAGGCCCGGTATCTAGGAGTAATAATCGATGAAAGGTGGAACTTTGCTAAACATATTGAAACAGCTACACAAAAATCACTAGAAGCCTTAAATAGTTTAATCATGATAGGACACAGCAGATTTCATCTTCCACCAGAGCTCATAAAGCTGTACCACAACACCATTCTTGTTTCCATTGTTGTTTTACGGATCCGGAGTGTGGGCACACAGGCTCACGAGGGTCGTGCCCGCCATGTCTGTGAGGAGGGTGCAACGCAACATGCTTCTACGCTCCACGGGAGCATACAGAACATCTCCGGGAGGGACACTACTAACACTCATTGGGGTCTGTCCCTTGGACATTAAAATCCGGGTACAAGCAGCTTGGTACTGGGTGAAAAGGAGAGATGTAGAAAAGACTGAGAGCATCTTGGGAGTGCGGGTGGGAGACAAGTTTGCAATCAAGAGAAGAGGAGAAAAGCTATGGCAAGAACTCTGGAACGCAAACAGGCCGAAGGACTTACCAGCTGCTCCCAAACATCAAAGAACGCCTCCAACTTTCGCACTTTCAACCGAGTAAGGGATTGTTGCACTTCCTCACTGGTCATGGACCGTATCCGGTATATCTTTGCCGATTCGGGAAAAGGGCTACCTCCTCGTGTGACTGCGGAGCTGAACAGGGTACCCCGGACCACGTGATCTAGGAGTGCCCTGTCTTCGATGACGTAGCCAGTGATTTAAGAAACCAGCTACCTAACAACAATACATATCAACTAATCAGAGACCCTACCACATTCAACATAATAAACCGCCTTGCCAGCGAGGTATCAGCAAAGGTCCTGCGGGAATATCTAAGGGAAAACATATGAACTATCAGACATGACAAGACTAAGGCGACCCATTCCATTCCTCCAGGGCGTGGACTGGCCAATCGCCGTGACGGTAGGAATCCGCCACGCTCTGGAACAGGGGGAGGGAGCGCTAACACCCAAATTTGACATTGCGCACCGATAGTGACTCAGTAGTTATCTAACCCTATGTAGATAATAGAAAGAATACCTCGAACAGAACCTGCAGCGATCTCCTAAGAGGCCAGCCCGGTGCCAGGGGCATGCTCACTGGGATTAGCTCAGTGGGAACGGCCACATAGTAGGTTTATATGCAATAACTGGCACGCCTGTAACGCTGCAGGAAGTAGCCTCTAGAGTAGTTAATTAAGTCTAGACACTAGATGTTACCCATTAAGTAACTAACTTATAATTTCCTGTAGCAAGTAAGCTTACTAATACTAGAATTAGAAGTATAAATGCTGCTAATACTAACAAATGTAATGTAGATTGAAGACCCACTAATGTATAAGGTGGTGGGTTATGATGTAAGAAATAATTGGATAGAATAAAGAATTTAAAAAATAAAAAAAAAGACTGTCTTACCGAAAGCAGGCGAAGATGGAAAAGGTACAGCACTTCTCTCATTAATACACTCGCACAGCTACAGTCCACAAACCTAAGTTTGCAATCATAGTCCTAACTGAAATTCTTATAACGTTGAATTCACATTTCTATTGTACAAAGAGGTGACAAAAGTCATGTGATATCACATAATAGGGTGACGGACCTCCATTTGACTAGCATAGCGCAGCAAATCGACGTGGCATGGATTCAATAAGTCGTCGGATGCCCCTGCAAAAATATGCGGCCGTGCTGCCTCTATACCGCTCACATTTACAAAAGACTTGTCGCTGCAGGATGTTGTGTACTAACTGACCTATCGATTACGTCTCATAAATGTTCGGTAGGGTTCATGTCAGGGGATGTGTGTGACCAAACCATTAACTCGTATTGTCCAGAATGTTCTTCAAACCAGTCGTGAACAATTGTGGTCCTGTGATATGGCGCATTGTCATCCAAAAAACTTCCGTCGTTGTTTTGTAACGTGCAGTAAATGGCTGTAAATGGTCTCCGAGTACTCCAAGATTTCCAATCAACGATCTGTTCAGTTGGAGCAGAGAACCCAGTCCATTCAACGTAAAAACAGCCAACACCAGCTTGCACAATGCATTGTTGACAACTTGGGTTCATGTTTTCGTGGGATCTGAGCCACACTCGAACCTTTTACCATCTGAAATCTGGAACTCACCCGAACAGGCCACAGTTTTTCAGCCGTCTAGAGTCCTAACGATATGGTCACGAGACAAAGAGGTGTTGCAGGCAATATGGTGCTGTTAGCAAAGGCGCTAGCGTGGGTCGTCTGCTGCCATAGCCCATTGACGCCAAATTTCGCCGCACTGTCCTGACGGATACATTCATCGTACGTCCCACATTGATTTCTACGATTATTTCACGCAGCGTTGATTGTCCGTTAACACGGACAACTCTACGCAAACTCCGCTGCTCTCGGCCGTTAAGTGAAGGCTGCCTGTCAGTGTGTTGTCCTTGTGGGAGACAATACCAGAAATTTTGTATTCTAGACACACTCTTGACACTGTAGATCTCAGAATGTTGTATCCTCTAACGATTTCCGAAACGGAATGTCCCATGCGTCTAGCTCCAACTACCATTCCGCGTTCAGAGTCCGTTAATTACCGCCGGTAGGCCATAATCATGTCGGTAATCTTTTCACATGAGTCACGTGATTGCATATGATAGCTCCGCCAATTGACTGCCCTTTCATACCTAGCGTACATGATACCACCGCCATCTGTATATGTGCATGTTGCTATTCCAGGACTTTCGTCACCTCAATATATTTACATATAAGGAGCGTCCAGACTCGCTGCTGTGTGATATTAATTTTTATTTCCTTCCTGTTTCTGCTGTTTCGGCTAAACTGTTACCATCGAGTAACCTGCGGTACAATGTGGGTGAGATTATTTTCATTATACATTTTTTTGTTATAGTAGAACACCGAGCACGGATTGCTGCTTACGTACACATTGTCTAGATGGACTGACATAGCTATAACATCGTCGGCAACTGTATTTTGACTGTCGTTCTACATCTACTGAATTCAAATGATAGTATGTTATACAATAATTTGACAGACTTGCAGCTACAGTGTCATATGATTACAAAGTATAAGCATGATATACACATCCTTATACCTTGGTCATATACGTATTCTGGAAACATACACATATACAAAGCAATACGTACGCGGATGTCATAATTTACGAAAAATTATCAGAAACAGAAGTTAACGAAGCATAAATGTCAAATAGAAACGCCTACCCATCAACAGTTATAAAGTAATAGCACCTATGATAGTTATAAACACAGCAACCATAGATGTACGAGAAAGCGGATAATGCATATTTCATCTACATAACAGTGCCTCTGTCAAATTACTATCATAAGAAATAAATTACTGTCTTAATTCAGCAAATACACACTGACGCGCCAAAGAAACTGATACAGGCATGCGTATTCAAATACAGTGATACGTAAACAGGCAGAATACGGCGCTGCGGTCGGCAACGCCTATGCAAGATAACAAATGTCTGGCGCAGTTGTTACATCGGTTATTGCTGCTACAATAGCAGTTTATCAAGATTTAAGTGAGTTTGAACATGGTGTTATAGACGGCGCACGAGCATCTCCGAGGTAGCAATGAAGTGAGGATTTTCCCGAACGACCATTTCGTGTGTGTCCCGTGAATATCAGGAATCCGGTAAAACATCACATCACCGACATCGCCGGACCGGAAAAAGATCCTACAAGAGCGGGACCAACAACGACTGAAGAGAATCGTTCAGAGTGACAGAAGTGCAAACCTTCCGCAAATTGCTGCAGATTTCAATGCTGGGCCATCAACAAGTATCAGCGTACCAACTATTCAACGAAACATAGTCGATATGGGCTTTCGGAGCCGAAGGCACACTCATGTACCCTTGATGATTGCACGACACAAAGCTTTATGTCTCACCTGGGCCCATCAGCACAGACATTGAGCTGTAGATGACCGGTAACATGTTGTCTGTTCGGACGAGTCTTGTTTCAGATTGTATCGATCGGATGGACGTGTACGGGCATAGAGACAACATCATGAATTCATGGACCCTATATGTCAGCAAGGGACTGTTCAGGCTAGTGGAGGCTCTGTAATGGTGTGGGGCATATGCAGTTGGTGTGATGTGGGACACTGATACTCTGAAAGGCGACACGCACGTAAGCATCATGTTTAATCAACGGCATCCATTCATGTCCATTATGCATTCCGACGGACTTGGGGAATTCCAGCAAGACAATGGGACACCCAACAAGTTCAAAATTGCTACAGAGTGTCTCCAGGAACACTCTTCTGAGTTTCCGGTGGCCACCAAACTCCCCAGACACACTGTCTATTGGCTTCTGTCTCGGGTTCCTCCGCCGACGTTCATCTGATGATTTTACTGACGTTTCGCCAGCAAGAGTGGTTGGCATTGTCAGAGTTTCACCCTCCACTGCCGGTGGTGAACTGGAACCGAGCTCGCGGTCGCAGACTATATGTGCCTGGCGCGCCAACGTCCGAGGACTTCTTCGCGGTCATTTCCGGTGCGGTTCTTCTCTTGCTACCTGCGACGGCGTTCACTGCAATACGGGAAGCCAGTATCCGTTTACCTTAAGGCTTCCCTCTTTCTTGTTGAAGCTGTTTGCGTGTTTTTGTATTTATACAGCTTCTCTGAACAAGCGGGTGTGATAGTGCTTCTCTACAGCCAGAACTTCCGTGTCGGCGAATTTTATTACGTGGTCGGTCTCACTCAATGCGTGCTCTGCTACGGCCGATTTCTCCACCTGCCCCAACATGCTATGTCGCTTATGTTCTTTGATCAAATCGTCAGATGAACGTCGGTCAAAGAACCCGAGACAAAAAGCCAATGACCGAGCGAGGTGGCGCAGTGTTTAGCACACTGGACTCGCATTCGGGAGGACGACGGTTCAATCCCGTCTCCGGCCATCCTGATTTAGGTTTTCCGTGATTTCCCTAAGTCGCTTCAGGCAAATGCCGGGATGGTTCCTTTGAAAGGTCACGGCAGATTTCCTTCCCCATCCTTCCCTCCCCCGAGCTTGCGCTCGGTCTCTAATGACCTCGTTGTCGACGGGACGTTAATCTCCTCCTCCTCCTCCTCCAAAAGCCAATAGGCAGTTTGTCAACAAATAACCACGAAAGCCTTAACAATTTTGTATTACTGAGCATATCTGGAATGCCTTGCAACGTGCTGTTCAGAAAAGATCTACATCCCCTCGTTCTCCTGCGGATTTATGGGCAGCCCTGCAGGATTCATGGTGTTAATTCCCACCAGCACTACTTCAGACATTAGTCGCGTCCATGCCACGTCGTGTTGCGGCACTTCTAGGTGCTCGCTGGGGCCCTACACGATATTAGGCAGGTGTACCAGTTTCTTGGGGTCTTCAGTGTACATCTACAGTCAAAATAAAGTTGCCAATGATGTTATATGTATGTCAGTCCACCTATACAATATATACGTTTGAAGCGAGCCGTGCTCAATGTTCTTCTATAACACAAAAATATTATGTGTTATATCAGTCCGTCTAGGCAACACGTACATAAGCAGCAATCCATGCTCAACGTTCTACTATAAAATCAAAATGTGTAATGAAAAGAAAGTCATCCATATTGTACTGCATGTCACTCGATAAAGGCAGTTTAGCCGAAACGCTTCTGTAGTGAATGGAAATGAAACAAAAATTAATATTACTGAGCAGCAAGTCCGCACATTTCTTATAAATATGTCTCTTGCTTACTTATACTACGCTGCAGGCCCTAAGGAACATAAAACCTCATAAATCTCGTACTGAGGTTTGTATGGCTAACATACAACAGAAATTATTACTCAGTTGGGCAAGAGCGAGATATTATAGTTAATGCGACCTTCTTGAAGAAAATATTCGTCGGAAATGTTGTAATGAAGCAGTGTAAAACAAAAAAGTGGTTTGAACCCCGTTCCCCGGAATACGAGTCTTACACATAGCACCACCGAATTCATTTGCCTCACTATTATATGCATTTTTACACTGTGGTCTTCTTGTAGACCACAATACCGCTTGCTTTGATAGTCTGCATCGATAATAGATTTGGAGATCCTAAGCGTCGCATTTCGGGAGCCTGCGTGGTAGGTTACTAAGAGCGCTGGTTAACTCGAACAGTGGACGGGGCAAAACAGCAGAAGGGTGGGGCGAATATTGGCTGGGAGGAGATTTACAGCCGTGCGATAGGAGTTGGCAGCTGCGACCCGCGGTCTGGGACCAGACATCGGCGTTTACGACTCCCTCTCCACGCGCTGTCCCCCATATACCACCTGCGTCGACGTTGCAGGTCTGCTGGCGCCGCGGATTATAGGCAGTGGCGCATTTCGAGCTGCCTTTCGGCAGCGCTGGCTTAATCAAGGAGCGAGAGTCAGTGCACCAGTTTCTCAATGTCGTGACGCAACCGTCCAACGTAAATAGTGTCAAGAGGCGATTTAAGGAAGAATTGGAAAAGCTATGAGAAGACAGTATTGGAGATAAAAACAGCATGATTATTCTAGCGACTACATAAGCTCAAAAAATAGTATTTAACAACACTGGCCACTAGTTTCGGGAAAATCTAACACGAAGTTAAAACACATGCCCAAAAAATAGTTATCTTATTCAGAAACTGCTGCGCACCTTCAATGAACCACCTGAAGATGTTGTAATAACCATTTTTTTCCAGACAAGTATTTTCCGTCAAATGACTATCTTCAACAGATGATCAAATAGCCAGTCAACGGCATAGCTTTCGCCAGAAAGCATGGTTAACATTGTATTAGCCGGGCGGAGTGGCCGAGCGGTTCTAGGCGCTACAGTCTGGAACCGTGCGACCGCTACGGTCGCAGGTTCGAATCCTGCCTTGGGCATGGATGTGTTTGATGTCCTTAGGTTAGTTAGGTTTAAGTAGTTCTAAGCGCTAGGGGACTGATGACCTCAGAAGTTAAGTCCCATAGTGCTCAGAGCCATTTGAACCATTTTTAAACATTGTATTACCTCTACAACTTTGCTTTCGCCGTTTTTTCTCGAAGTTCGAGGCTTTATTGTGAAAAGCGTACCAAAAATTTGCGATTCAAATTATTGCCCATTACTTTCTCACGTCTTTCGGGCAGTATGCGAATCCTGCTATTGAAGAACTGGGCGCCTTTTGATGAAATCAATGAATCCATCCAGTTTTGCATTTGTAGTTTTAGAGAACATTTGTCGTGGAGAAACAGCGGTCTTCTTGAAGTACTTTAAAAATTGATTTTATACAGCCTCGACAGGGAAAACAATCACTTCTACGAGAACTGGTGGCTTCGGTCAATACTTGACCATCCTCAGACTGTCATACCATGATGGTAGGGAGTGGTGGTGAATTAAGCGGGTGCTGTTACCACAGCAGTTGACACTCGTGGAGTTACAACACCCGCTCCATTCACCGCCGCCAGCTGCAATAATGGGATAAGGGTCTCAGGATGGCCGAAACCAGTTACCATCGAAATACTTGTTTACCGGTCGAGGCTGTTTACAATCCATTTTTCAAGCAATTTTGCTGCTGAGCCAGGCCCTGGGTCATTGATCAAAATCGGTGGCAGTCAGAGGAAGCGACGTCTGGAGAACAGAGAGTAGGACTTCCCACTTCCACATTTCCCAGTTTTGTGTTGCCGCAATATGGCCTTTTCATGCGTATCGCTGTATTGTGGCCGTTTGTCTTTCAGCGTTCGGCTCAAACGCATCAACCGCTTTCGATAACGATCTCCCGTGGTTGTCACCGCCGGTTTCAGTAGCTTCGAAAACCCGCTCTCTTCCACCGCCATTCCGGTCTTTGACGCCAAAGTCACCGTTCTTGGAGCGTTGAAACCAAACTTTGTTCTTCCTTTCAGTAATAGGTACCTCACCATAGGTCGTACCCAGGAGTTTCTTAGCCTTAACCTCAAATTTCTTCATGTTAAAGCAGAAAATTAAAACTTCCCTCAAATGACAATAACTGGTATTTTAGGTTGACATATTCAGTCGACAATAACTTCATGATGCAGTCACAAATCGACTAATATTTTGATGGCGTTATGTTTACAAGTGCCTAAGCTTTTTGTATGACACTTAAGACTTACCACCTGCCCCGCACCGGAATATAGATTTTAGGCCATTATCCTCAGAGTCCAGAAAATTTCCATGCTAGTCTCAGAAACACTAGATTCACCGAAAGATGGTACACACATCTTTCTTTCGTTGGCGCAGACAATGTAACAGAAAAGACGTTCGGTAACAGAATCAAAAATATTTGGCAAATCACGAAATAATGATAATCAATGTACGGTATGCACTGTCATCAAAATTCACTAGAAGAATGAAACCTGGTTGTGGCTTACCGATAGTCAAAATGGCTCTGAGCACTATGCGACTTAACTTCTGAGGTCATCAGTCGCCTAGAACTTAGAACTACTTAAACCTAACTAACCTAAGGACATCACACACATCCATGCCCGAGGCAGGATTCGAACCTGCGACCGTAGCGGTAGCTCGGCTCCAGACTGTAGCGCCTAGAACCGCACTACCGATAGTCATTTACATACATTCATAGAAGAGTCAGATTAGTTTCCCGAATATGCATCTTGTAGAGATAGAAAAACAATCGTGAAAGAGAACACACAGAATATCAGAATATAGATTACCTGTCTCCCCCCCCCCCCCGTCAACACACCCCGTCAGCTGGATAGTTTCAAGGAAAGAATAAAGATAATGATTTAGTATCCTATTGACGACGAGATCATTAGGGGCTGACTTTGGATTGGGTGAGACTGGATAATGACGCCAGTGATATACATTAAACCAACAAAGTGCCACCGTAATTCAGACACTGGGCTTCATTTCTTGAGAAAAATAGATCACGTACCTCTCTGACTATTCTGATTTAGGTTTTTCTCAATTTTTCTAAACTACTTGCACGAATGCTGAAGTGGTTCCTTCGATAAGTGGCCCCCTATCTGGACCATATGATTCTACTAGGTTGTTTCCTAATGATGCTGTGGTGCACGGGAAGATTCAATTTATGTAGTGGGAAATTTGCTGAATTGGTCGCAGATGGTGAGAAACCAGTATTCCTTCATTTATTAAACCATTTTACTCGTCTAGGCGTTAGCAACCATCAGAGTATGTGTATAAAAATGGATACATATGTAATATATGTGCGCAAGCACTTAGGGCTAGCATATAGTAAACATAAGTTACATCAAATCGTTACAGGTAAGACATATGTTATAAAATGGTACCATACTATAGATGAAGACAAGAAACATTCAAATTTTACGAAAGATACGTACGCCGGTCGAGAAGGTGTCGAAGTTGAATGAGTGTAGGGGATACAAAATGACTTTGACAAAGTTTTTACTTGGTGTGTAGCTCTAAATACAGAAAAATCTAAGTTAATGCAGATGGGTAGGGAAAACAAACCCGTAATGTTCGGATACAACGTAGCTGTGTGTTGCATTACACAGTACCGTCATTTAAATATCTGGGCATAACGTTGCAAAAGCAATATTAAATGGAACGAGAATGTGAGGATTGTGTTATGGAAGGCTAGTTTTGGGAAATTGTGGTTCATCTGTAAAGGAGACCACACATAGGACGCTAGTGTTACGTTTCCTTGAGTACTGCTCAAGTATTTGGGATCCACGCCAGGTCAGTCTAAAAGAAGTCATTGAAGCAATTCGGAGGGGGCTGCTAGATTTGTTACCAGTAGCTTCAAACATCACGCAGGTATGATGCGTCAGGAACTCAAATGGGAACTGGATGAGACGTTCTTTATGTGAACACTATTGAGAAAACTGACATTTGAAGCTGACTGGGTCTAAGTCGCTGTAGTCATGGACTGTGCGGCTGGTCCAGGCGGAGGTTCGAGTCCTCCCTCGGGCATGGGTGTGTGTGTTTGTCCTTAGGATAATTTAGTTTACGTAGTGTGTAAGCTTAGGGACTGATGACCTTAGCAGTTAAGTCCCATAAGATTTCACACACATTTGAACATTTTTTTGAAGCTGACTGCAGAACTTGCCGCCAACATACACTTCGCATAAGTACCATGAAGATAAGACATGAAATTTAGGCTCTTGCGGAGGCATATTGGAGGATGGCAGGCTCTCTGGCTTCTTCGTCCTCTTATTAAGGGCAATCAAACCAGCCCACATTGCAGTTCTAAAATCTAATTTGCATTCCGGTACGTGTAAATTAATGTGATTTTGCAAGAGGTCACGCAAAGCAGGTAATCGGGTATTATGTTACGGCATGTACATGATTGGGAGTAGGATGCATGCATATCAGAATTCTGTTCATTTCACTTCCGAGTTGAGCTGCGGTAGCAGCACGCCTTCGCAGGGAACTTTAGGGCAGAGAGAAGGCCAGCTGCTCACAACTGCAGCGAACGGTCAAGAGGCACGTGGACCATCTGATCACACGGACCTATGGTCGGAGTCTCGTCCCGTGGCTGGGGGCTTTCTCTTTAGATGACGGGTGTCAGGGGCCAGAGCGATGGACGCTCGCTATCTTCACAATGGATAGGGCAGTTTGCTGACGAAAGCCTCACGTGTTGGTCAGGAATACACCATCTCCGCACCACGGATTTGCTATCGTTTGGAACATTTCGGAGAAACAGTCTCCGAGCTCCACAGGATAACCAACGGATTGACGCCACACGTAGCACTCCAGTCATCATATTCCGTTGGCACCTTTCGCTGGATATCTTCTCACGCGAACTCTATGCGGTGGCTATGGGAGGCTGCACAAGTGGCGATGGTACGCTACTCAACAGTTTTGTCAACACATGTTTGCAGTTATCGTTGGGAATTGGCGGGAAGGAATGGTATCGGCGCTTCGGTTGAGACGAACTTTCTGTAAGGCCATAATTGTGCGAAAGCTGTGTTAATCGGTCACGATTGGCCGAGTTCTGGCACAGCGGAGCAGTCGCTACCTGGGCGCGGCGTGGAAGAGAATTTGAGGTCTTTGGTTCCTGGCCGCACAGGAGCCGGTCGCGTACTTTGCCGCCCTTGCTGCAGAGTAATTTCATTCACAATTTCATTTGATCAGCCACTCGGACAAACGCTTAAGAGTTTTTTCGCACTCACACTTCGATCGGTCTCCATTCAACCGAGCCGACCATGAATAGCAGCCCCCAACAGCATTCCGCCTTGCGCCGTACTGTCGGTAAAATACGCAACTCCGGCATGTAGGTTTTTAGTTGATTTTTCAGCCGCCCAAAACACGAACTGAGGTGTCCCAGCGGCGGCACACGTAGATCCACTTTGCTCCTTAGACAATAGGTACTGTATCTGATCGCGACCTCTTTAACGATATTATACATTTCAAAATGGCTCTGAGCACTATGGGACTTAACATCTGAGGTCATCAGTCCCCTAGAACTTAGAACTACTTAAACCCAACTAACCTAAGGACATCACACACATCCATGCCCGAGGCAGGATTCGAACCTGCGACCGTAGCAGTCGCGCGGTTCCGAACTGAAACGCCTAGAACCGCTCGGCCACAACGGCCGGCATTATACATTTCACCTGTTCCCTTTGCTCCACCTTCTCGTAGTAGAAAATCACAGTAGATTCGATGCAGTGTCGTTTGTGCTACGTTCTTCCCAATACGTATATCAAATGAGGACTATTTATATGTTTCAATTTACGTTCACATACATGTTTGTTCGTTGTACAAATTCATGATCGGTTTTGTGTTCCATTTAAAGAAAATAAACGTAGTTATTTTAGGACGGCATTTATCTATTAAAAAGTCACACGCATCAGAATCTTTTCCCATCATCGCTTCTGGAGGGTAACTTTGATGAATTAATTTAATGAATAAAATATGTGACAGGGTATTCACATTATGTAAGATTTATATCAGGGCCATTGTAAGATTGCGTTACAGCCCTTGTGCAGTTTCAATATGAACCCACATAGGTGTGATTTGGTAACATAGTGATTCTGCCCCCTAAGTTAAGTATCGGTTAAGGGTTCCGCGATAGCAAACACTCATCTAGTTTCCAGTACAGACAGTTGGTTTTTCCTCGATCTATTTGCGAGTGGAACAGGAAAGGAAATAAATAGTAGTGGTACAGGATACCGTCCGCCACGCACCGTACGGTGGCTTGCAGAGTATGTCCGTAGATGTAGATGTAGATATTGCTACTGCTCTGTGATAATAATTCTTTGAGGCCTTGATGTTAGTCTACTGCTCTCCTGTGTTATAATGTACCAGTTGATGGGAAATACCCAGTATGTCCCTTATGTCGTCAACCAGATCAACGCATTTCATTCTTCCAATGGTGAGATTTAAATGCTGAGGAACTGCTCTGGTATCACCGTAAATTCGAGATACAGAGGATGCAAAGTAATTTACAAAAGTATGCGGGCCTTCGCGACAATATTCGCCAGTCAGACAACATGGAATCCCATTCCTGTCGGGTTTCCAGCCGAATCAAACTGTCATCTGAGCACAATATTTCAGCGGTCCACCTGATGATGGCGGCCAGGTGGACCGCTGAAATATTGTGCTCAGATGACAGTTTGATTCGGCAGGAAACCCGACAGGAATTTCATATACTAATACGCCGGTAAAGTCTACATGGTCACAACAGGGCATCCCATCATACTAACTCTTGGTTGTGTCCAGATAAATAACATTAATCTTACAAACACATGTGTAGACCGTACAATTTCTGGGACCTGGGCTTATGTACTCACGTTCATTATGTGACAAATCGTGGAAACTCTCAGGCAGAGGGCATGTACACAGGTAGAGCTTCATCGTTGGTACCTGCCACACAACCCAGGAGGGTAGGAAATAGCTCTGTAGAAGCTCTTTATTTGTATGATGTTCCACGATGGCAAGAAATATTGGCGATAAACGAGAATTGAAAATGATCACACACCAGCTGCAGTTAGATACAAAAGTTAAGGGACCTTCAAAATCTGCTTAGCAAAGAGTGATAGTGCGCATAATAAGGTGCACGATAACACTGTGACATGTGACACGTTGATATCTAGGTGTAATGTCTAGGCGTCGGGGAAAATTGGCCTTACTGTACGGTTATACAAACGGTGACGTGAATTCTAGTTGGGTGATAATCCCGAAACCGGTAGTAATAGTAATAATATGCAGCTGAGTTGGTACGAAGTGTCTTTTTTCACTGATTAACTACAGCTGATGTACATAGAATTCTTTTTCACTGTGACGTGTTATCATGAAACAACGTTCACTCTTGTCTTCAGTATGCAAAAGTCCGACTGCTTCAACCGAAAAAGTGGATGTCAGTTTCATCTTCTCATCTGCACGTGGGTCTAAATATTGGAAGACAGGATTTTGGATCCCTGATCGATGCCAGTCCAGTCAATTGTATTTTTCATAACTACTTCGTCTGGTACAGAGATAGGTATTCCATTTAATGTTCGTCAGAGGTTTGGGTTACAATACCCGCACACTTCGGAAGGAATCGGTGATGGATTTATCGGTTTCACGCAGAGACTTTCCCGGAAAATGTCCTGGCCGTGGGTTCCGGCTTTATGACCTGCTCCTTCAACTGATCTAAATCTCTTTCTTACTATAGCTTGAAAATGCACGTTATTCTGCTCCGGCTATAAGTGACAGCCAAGGGGCATCTGTGCTGTTTTTGTAGTGTATGCAGTGACGCAGTGACTTGGCAACAGTTTGAAGATAATGGGGAGACGTTTTGAGCATCTGCTACGTAATGTATGTTTTGTGGACGATATTGCGTCATTGAGAGGTTCCTTACGATCTTTTAAACAGTTGCTGCTATGCTACCTCTTGGCAGTATCAGAAGCACAACCGATATAAATAAGAAAACAGGCCAAGCGAAAAGAGCAATAAGACAGCTCAACTACGTTCTATAGAATATCAATATAACAAAAGCGACAAAGCACATCATTTATAAAAACATTGTTGAGAGTTCTGCTACATATGGTTCAGACATATGCAAGATGAATATGAGAGAGGCTACTGGCACTGGAAATGGAGTTTTAGCAATGACTGTGGCATTTCCAGGAAGGACGAAGTGAAGAAGAATACAATAAGAGAGATTTTTAGATCCAGCAACACGGTAGTTAAAGCAATATAAGCAAAACAACTCTTGTGGCGCGGCCATCTAGAAAGCAAGGATGGCGACAGGTTGCCAAAACTAATTGAGAAATGAATTCTAAAAAAATGAAGGAAGTGAAGTCTACCTAGAACATGGAATACAGGTATCTGACGCCTCCAAGGCGGAGACTGGCTGAAAGCGAGAAGCGGCGGCAGCCGTAAATATCACTCGCGGTGTGATGATGATGTGGAGATGGTTCAAATGGCTCTAAGCACTATGGAACTTAACATCGGAGGTCATCAGTCCCCTAGACTTAGAACTACTTAAACCTAACTAACCTAAGAACATCACACAAATCCATGCCCGAGGCAGGATTCAAACCTGCGACCGTAGCAGCAGCGCGGTTCCGGACTGAAGTGCCTAGTACCGCTCGCCCATGGCGGCCGGCTGATGTGGAAGTAGTAGTTTTTTGCTCGAGTATCATGTCGTTTTTGGAAACCCAGAATCTACTATGTAGGAATCAACACGGATTCCGGAAACAGCGATCGTGTGAGACCCAACTCGCTTTATTTGTTCATGAGACCCAGAAAATATTAGATACAGGCTCCCAGGTAGATGCTATTTTTCTTGACTTCCGGAAGGCGTTCGATACAGTTCCGCACTGTCGCCTGATAAAGTAAGAGCCTAAGGAATATCAGACCAGCTGTGTGGCTGGATTGAAGAGTTTTTAGCAAACAGAACACAGCATGTTGTTATCAATGGAGAGACGTCTACAGACGCTAAAGTAACCTCTGGCGTGCACAGGGGAGTGTTATGGGACCATTGCTTTTCACAATATATATAAATGACCTAGTAGATAGTGCCGGAAGTCCCATGCGGCTTTTCGCGGATGGTGCTGTAGTATACAGAGAAGTTGCAGCATTAGAACATTGTAGCGAAATGCAGGAAGATCTGCAGCGGATAGGCACTTGGTGCAGGGAGTGGCAACTGACCCTTAACATAGGTAAATGTAATGTATTGCGAATACATAGAAAGAAGGATCCTTTATTGTATGATTATATGATAGCGGAACAAACACTGGTAGCAGTTACTTCTGTAAAATATCTGGGAGTATGCGTGCGGAACGATTTGAAGCGGAATGATCATATAAAATTAATTGTTGGTAAGGCGGCTACCAGGTTGAGATTCATTGGGAGAGTCCTTAGAAAATGTAGTCCATCAACAAAGGAGGTGGCTTACAAAACACTCGTTCGACCTATACTTGAGTATTGCTCATCAGTGTGGGATCCGTATCAGATCGGGTTGACGGAGGAGATAGAGAAGATCCAAAGAAGAGCGGCGCGTTTCGTCACAGGGTTATTTGGTAACCGTGATAGCGTTACGGAGATGTTTAACAAACTCAAGTGGCAGACTCTGCACGAGAGGCGCTCTGCATCGCGGTGTAGCTTGCTCGCCAGGTTTCGAGAGGGTGCGTTTCTGGATGAGGTATCGAATATATTGCTTCCCCCTACTTATACCTCCCGAGGAGATCACGAATGTAAAATTAGAGAGATTAGAGCGCGCACGGAGGCTTTCAGACAGTCGTTCTTCCCGCGAACCATACGCGACTGGAACAGGAAAGGGAGGTAATGACAGTGGCACGTAAAGTGCCCTCCGCCACACACCGTTGGGTGGCTTGCGGAGTATAAACGTAGATGTAGATGTAGATGTAAACCACTAAGTGACAAGAACACACTACGCCTGATCTTTATTTTCTCTTATCTTCCCAGAAAATTCGAAATAATGTCAGAACATTCTAGAACACCGTAAAAATAAAAATCTAAAACATCGTAAAAGATCAGTATTCCACACTCAAAAACGACCTCGAATGCTCAAAAATGCCCTTAAGTGCTGTTAAATCAAACTGAGTATTTAATAATATACTCCAAAACATTCTTAACACATTCGGTGAGCACCACAGTGAGACAGCGACCACTTCAGATCCTCTTATGTCAATAACCGCAACAGCTACCACTGTGTAATCACTACAGCGCACAGCAGGAGAGTCGAGGATAGCACCAAACACAAAAAGCAATGACTGGCGGTGGGTGTGTTGGAGGTATCGTAAACTTCTCCCACAAAGATTTTGATTGTACCCTCTCTTCGCTCGGAGAAATCCAAGCACCTCTTATCAAATGTAAATTAAAAAAAAAAAAAAAAAAAAAAAAAAAAAATGGATCTTAGGTACAGAAATTACATTGCCTAACAAAAAACCGAAGCATACAGAAAACATGATCGGACGTCAATGTAATATGATACACATACACACCATCGACGAGTATGGGAATGGTTAGAATTGAAATTCTCTGTTATCAGCGCCATGAGCAGTTGACAGACGCCGGAAACATTTGGGTTTGACGAAGGCCGGTGTCTACAAAATTCCCTGCTCTTGCGGGAAAGCCTATATTGGACAATCGATTCGTACGGTCCAGGATCGATGCGTGAACCACCATCGCGGCAAGAATTTATTTCAGTCAGAAAAATCTGCGGTTGTGGAACATCGTCTTACTAAAGGACATAAAATGTTGTATTATGAGACAAAAGTGGTTGCCCCTGCGTCGCTTCATTGGGACTGTGCAGTGACAGAAGCTATTGAAATCCGGCTATCTGACAAGATTATAAACAGGGATAAGGGCTATCCTTTAAGTAAGAGTTGGATCCCTTTTTTGACATTAAAAAACAACGGTCTTCGTTTCGGTCATCAAAAGGTGTCAATAGTATTTGATATCGATTTATCGTTTCCCCGAATTTTCACCAACGATGTGCTGTTGTGTTTTCTGCTAGAGGGCAGTTATGTTCCCGCACACGCGGTGGATCTACAGGCGGGGTATAAAAGATACGTTGCTGCTGTTTGATTCAGTTCCGACGAGTTAGTGCGACGGCTTACTTACCTGAAGATGGCGGTCAGGTGGACCGCCGAAATATTGTGTTAAGATTACGTTGCATTCCACCTGGAGAACCGATGGCAATAACATCAGTTACTACGCCGGGAAAGTTTACGGAGAAACTTATTATGTTATTTATTATACACTCTAACACGGAAATAACTGAAACAAGGCCTTTTACTGAAACAAGTCCTTTTTTGTTGCTGAGAAATATTCTCACAAACTTTCAATCACTAGTTTTCTCTTGCAAATGCAAAAATATCTTGTTGACACAGACCTACCCAGAGACGAATGACCATCATAATACAGTGAGAGATGTCAGAACTTGCAAGAAAAGGCTTAGATGTTTATTTTTCCCAAGTGCGTGTTTGAAACTGTCGAGATAGAGCCTGAAAGTGGTTCTATGCCGCGCGGGATTAGCCGAGCGGTCTAGGGCGCCGCAGTCATGGACTGTGCGGCTGATCCAGGCGGAGGTTCGAGTCCTCCCTCGGGCATGGGTGTGTGTGTTTGTCCTTAGGATAATTTAGGTTAAGTAGTGTGTAAGCTTAGGGACTGATGATCTTAGGAGTTAAGTCCCATAAGATTTCACACACATTTGAACATTTGAACTGGTTGTATGAATGTTCTGCCAAATGCGTAATTACGCATTTCCGAGTAGTTATGTAGATGCAGATCTTTACATCTTTCCTAATTTAGGACTTTTGTATGTCAGCGCTTACTACTCCGGTCTGCCTCTCATAAACAAGTGTTATTTTATGATAGACTAATGTTGTTCTACTTATCACTTTGACACCATAATGAACAGAGGGGTTAATAAACTGTCAGTTCCAGCTGCTCTAAGAAGCTACGGGTGGAAACGGAGAGGTGGGGGTGGGGGGAACGCCGGAAGGTGAAACTCGATCTTCAAAGGCATCTACCGTCCTCGCCGCCGTCACGTTTGAGATGTGCCAGCGTGTCACGGTACACAGACACGTGCCGCTGTCAACCAGCCAGCCAGCATGTAACCGATGCCACGAAGAGAACCAGAAGGGCTGCTCTTCGCTCTGTCAGGCCCGAGGAGCACTGAAAGTGATTCACAGCTTGTTTTTCACGCAGCAGACAGTAGGGATGCTTCAGGGACAACTGCTCCATGATAATGGCGTCATCCTTTATGAAGTGTTACATTACGCCTATACTTCACCAAATGTAAAATCTGAGGGCGAGTCAATAAGAAATCGACAAAAACAAGTAACATTAGGGATCTGAAGAATGCTCTTACACCTCAACATATCCCTCCGCTACATTCACGTTTTGGTCTAAGTGTTTCCTATACAGCTGCATCGTTGAGAGAGCGTTTGCTTCAAAAATGACGTTTGAGTGAACTCGCTAAATAGAAATCGCTTGGAACACAGTTGGGGCTATATGGGGAATGGCGGATGACCTCACTATCAAAATTTCGCCCAGTATATTTTTCTTTTTAGCAACAAGAGGTCGCATGTGGACATGGAAGCGTAACAGGCATTTTGTGAGGAATCCGACTCAGTTAGACTTATAAGTTACCTAATGTGTTACGATAAGAGTCGATAATGTGGTTCGTTATCGATAATTGTTTTGTCATCCTAGAACAAGGTAAGCATCACTGTTGCATGATGCCACAAATGTAATTTCACCTTTGACTTCGAGTGTTTCCATTGCTCTGACGCAAACTTCTTCTCTGGAAACAGCGAAACTAATACGCAACACGTGTGAAAATTCACCTTTTCGTACGTTGTCTTTTCTAGTTGTAAGACTTATACTCTGTAATGTCGAAATTTCCGTTTTGTGTTTTGGGATCATCGTGCGAGTTATTCAACGAGTAATGGTTTTGGTGTAACATAAAAGGCAATGAGCTATGAAACAGTGAACTACCAACAGCAATAGCGGCAGTGTCTACAGTCGTTTTTTGTTTTCTCGGATTAAGTTGTATTTTTCACGAAACTGCGTATCTCTATTCTATATTCGATCAGTGATCGATAACTGTTGGTCATCTGCATCTACACTTTGCAAGCCACCTTGGGGTGTGTGGCGGAGGGTATTTCGCGTACCTCTGTCACTTCCCCATTTGCTGTTCCAGCCGCTATTGGTTCGCGGGAGGAATGACTGTCGGTAGGGGAAAACACGAGGTAAGCCACTTTTTTCGTAACTGAGTTGTTGCTACAGCTCGACTGAGACATTATGCGCATCTGCTGAGAGATTAGAACGGGAAAAGAACCAGGTAAGTCCAGGGATTTTATCCTTGAAAGTTACATCGTAAGGGGGAAGAACCAGGTAAGTCAAGTTTTCAAAGGCAAGAAGCAGGCCACGAGAGGGTAGAGCAAACAGAATTCTGATGCAATCTCTTTCCCTGAAAACTGGAGGCAAGGAAAAACAAAAAGATCTCTACCTGCGTATACTATGGACTCTGTGCGGGCCAGTCCGTTACAGGAACGTTATTGTCGTGTAATCAGTCCTCCAAAGGCCGTCCACTTTCCGTCAAACAGATTTAATATTACAGGTTTATATGAACACATTTTTCATATGTTCTAAACAACTAGTTAGTTTTGTGTTTTCGCTTACGTCAAAATCTTCTGGTGAAAACTCAAACTATAACACATGCATTCTGCTGAGCAATCATATTCGCAATTTAAGGGAATTCGACGAGAGAGCGTTCAGTCTTAATAGTAAGATGACTAGGCCTACTGACGAAATATAATGAAAACAAGACGATACTTGTAAAGGGGACATCGATGTTGACGTGAATAAAAATAAAAAGACAGACTGATCGTGTAAAATTCTCTGAAGCGGCTCAAACAACTATGTGGTATAATTATTCAGATCTACCACTTTCATGTTATTCTCAAACGAGTTCAAATAATTAACCGAAAATTTGGGTTAAAACATACATGCCAAAGCTTCGTAGCCACGGCAAGAGCTTTATTCGTGGATAACCCCTCCTTAAAGTACTTGAAGATTAGATTCCTGAAAAAGCCGCCTGAAGTGGGCTGGAATGTTTGATTATTACTGAAGATGATATGCTATCATCATCTAAAAAGTTTTATCGTGCGGGTCATTGGAGGGGAAAAATCTGCAAAACTCTTCACTTCAGAGTAGTAATTGCACAATGCACTTTAAACTATTTCTAGTATGTACTGCAATATCTGTCTTCCTATACATTATTTACTCTACACTCCTCGTCTAGTATCATGGGAGTTTTTCCTTGATTTCTTAACACATATCTCTGTCATTCCGCCCCTTATTTTTTTCAACGTTTTGCACATATACCTTTCTGCGCCGATTCTGCGGAAAAACTCTTCATTCCTTTTCTTACGATTCCACCTAATTTTAAGCAGCGTTCTACAGCACCACATCTCGAGCGTTTCAGTTCTTTACCTTTCCAGTTTCCCCATAGTCCATCATTCACTACCATACACTGCTGTGCTGCGAATGTGCATTCTCAGGAATTTCTTCCTCACATTAAGGACTTTTCTGGTAGTAACACACTGCCCTGCTTGGCTGAAAAATTACATAAAACGTCAGAAAAAATACCAAAATCTAGTCTATACCATGGGTGGGCAACCAGCGGCCCGAGGGCAGCATCCGGCACGTGATTGATTTCAATCCAGCTCGCAGAAGAAACTTCGGCCTGGCTATCCGGGGAAGCGGTTCCATTATCAGTGCCTTATCCCATCAACATCATGGACGCTATAGTTTTGACTTTATGCGCTAGATGCGTTGCTGTTGCGTCGTGACGAGGCGGTCCGTGAACTGAAGCAAGAATGTTAGTCAGGCCCCCCGGTCACCAAAGGTTGCCCATACCTGGTGAATACATTAGATGCCACCTGTAGATTGAATAATGTGTAAAGAAATGAATTTTTAGTGCAAACTGTACTGCCTAGAAGGTAGTACTACTTAATTTCTAATATTTACGCATGAAGAAGTACTCGAAGTCACTGTAAATGTATTACAGCAATTAGCAATAAAATGAAAAGAACTACATATGTTTTGGTGTGTGTTGCAAGTAGTGCTTTGCTGAAGAAATTTCTTTTGTGGTAGGTGCCATAAATGCAAATAGCCATGTACTGGGTGTTTGTTTTAACTTGAGACGATTCAGTAACGCATGTTTTAGGTGAAAAATTAATATTAGTGTAGGGGACATCTCTCTGTGCTACAGCTGGCCATCTCATAATCACACGTCCTGCGTGAGCGGGTTAGCTTTGTATTTGCAAATTGGAAGCCCTTCCCCCCAACTCCCCCCATTTTATTGCATATTCGGATTACATGGCAAAAAATACGCATGGTTTACTCAAACCATTGCTTCCCATTCATAGTAGATGGCGTTGTAATCTACAGATATTAAGTGTGACTGTTTATCCAATTAAGAACCGACGCATTTGATTCTACATTTCATTCACTATGTAAATTTGCATCGTAAATGAAATGTAGAATCGATGTGCCGATTCTTAACTGCAAAAACAGCCGGCCACTGTGGCCGAGCTGTTCTAGGCGCCTCGGTCTGGAACCGCGCTGTTGCTATGGTCGAAGGTTCGAATCCTGCCTTGGGCAAGGGTGTGTGTGATGTCCTTAGGTTAGTTAGGTTTAAGTAGTTCTAAGTCTAGGGTACTGATGACCAGAGATGTTTAGTCCCATAGTGCTCAGAGCCATTTGAACCATTTTTGCAAAAACAACACATTTGATATTTGTCGATTACAGCGCCATCTACCACGAATGGGAAACATTGAAACATTGTTTCCCAATTATTTGAGTAACCCGTACGTGTTTTTCGAAGTAGAATCCGACTGTGCAGTAAAATTGAGGAGTGGGGGAAATCCCATTTCAAAATAAAAAGATGACCCCGCCCACGCAGGACGGGTGGTCAGGAGGTGGCCAGCTATAGCACAGGCAGATCTCCCTTTTACTAATGTTAACTTTTCACCTAGACCATTTCTCTCGTACGATGAGTCGTATTCAAATGTGTGTGAATTCCTACGAGACCAAACTGCTGAGGTCATCGGTTTCTAGACTTACCCATGCCTAGGGGAAGAATCGAACCTCCGGCTAGAGCGGCCGCGCAGTCCGTGACATGGCGTCACAAATCGCGCAGCCATTTCGCGCGGCTGAGTCGTATTAGAAATACTTACTTTACCCAAGTGAAAATCATAATTACAAGCAAAACATCATATGGATGAAAGTACATGACAAGAACAAAACGTTTCAGTATCTGAATCTGTAACCGAAGGGTTTGAGAGATGGTTCCGAATGTCTGGGTACAATCCTCCAGTAACTTTAGTTAGTACAAATAGATCTGAAGTGTAAAGTTTTCCATTAACTCCCCATGTGATTGGGCTCAGATTTCACCGATGCCCTACACATGCCTGCTACAACATATTATGTGTTATTTACAGTACTCTCGTGTCTGTGAAAGATGTACCAGTGTCGTCCACAGTGAACACTTCACTTGTGTG
This sequence comes from Schistocerca serialis cubense, assembly GCF_023864345.2. Lineage (NCBI taxonomy): Eukaryota > Metazoa > Arthropoda > Insecta > Orthoptera > Acrididae > Schistocerca > Schistocerca serialis. The sequence continues at coordinate 624,802,658 of NC_064642.1, read as the reverse complement.
AAGACAAAAAAAGTGTCCAGAGGATAGAGGGTAAGGTAATAGCCTCCGTCTTGGGCCATTTTGGTGCGTTTCATATCGTCTTCCATCAGCGGTAAAATGTTCCTATGCGCCATCAAGAATCTACGACATTCTCCAGTCCGCAGCTCGTGGTCGTGCGGTAGCGTTCTCGCTTCCCACGCCCGGGTTCCCGGGTTCGATTCCCGGCGGGGTCAGGGATTTTCTCTGCCTCGTGATGACTGGGTGTTGTGTGATGTCCTTAGGTTAGTTAGGTTTAAGTAGTTCTAAGTTCTAGGGGACTGATGACCGCAGCTGTTAAGTCCCATAGTGCTCAGAGCCATTTTTGACATTCTCCAACCATGGGACATGGCTGAAATTTGAGGCCGATTAAATGGCGATTTAATTGAAAGGTTTATATTTTAAATACATTTGTGCTAACTAAAACGGAACTTGATACTGAAAACAGTGGTGATTCGTATCCGGACACTTGCAATAAGTGTGCACGGTCCTTTCCGATTGGAATGCCTTTAACGGAGAAGAGAACTGAACTGAACGACATGGAAATGACTTTTTATAACTTTTGCTAAGCTATGGTTGGGCATGAGTTGTAGCATTGATATTTATCTAGCAACTATGAATAACGTGGCTGCACAAAAAGAAGAGATGGATTTAGACCAACGAGACAATGGTGCTACCCACTTGACACCTGTGTCCGTAGGGCTATACATCAATGTGTTAATTTTTAAAAGAACAATTGCAACCCTCTTACTCTATCCATAACTGCTGCAGCTCACATCCCGCTGGACTTCCACACTTTCCTCAATACGAGATTGACGATTCCTTGATTGATGCCTCAAGATGTGTCCTATCAATCGATCGCTTCTTTTTTCTTTTCTTTTTTTTCGAGGTTGCAACATAAATTATTTTTCTTCTCAATTCGATTTAGTATCTCTTACTAATTCAATCTATCGGTCTAGATTTCTCTGGAAAAGCAAACCAAAGCTCCAACGCCCTGCCTTCAGACGGGCCAATAGGGACCGATCGACAGTCGTGTCATACTCAGTCATTGGAGTCATTTGGATGCGGTATGGAAGGACGTGGGTGAATACTCTGCTCTTCCCACAGTTGTAGATTTTGCAGATCTTGAGGCCAATGTTTCTCACTCACGTAGCTTTTCAGTTGACCTTACGTGGCTTCGTGGACCCCGTTCCAGTGCTCCCGTCAAGAAAAAGTCCCTGGCAGTACCGGGAAATGAACTCAGCTTCTCCGAATTGCGGTCAGCGACACTGACCACTCAGCAACAGAGGCATATGTTTCTGTGGAACACATATTTGAAAAAACTTCTGTTCTGGTCTTGCCGGTATTATTTAGCGTTCACATCACACTTCCGTACAAACCTACATTGTTCACTAATACCTTCAGAAAATATTTCCATACACTTAAATCTACATTCGCTATTGAATTTCTCTGTTTCAAAGTCACTTTCCTTTCTGTTGCAGTCTACGTTGCATGTTATCCCCGCTTCGGCCAACATCGGTTGTTTTGTTGACAAAATAGCCGAACTCATCTCATACTTTCTGTGTTTCATTTCCTAATCTAATTTCATCAGCATCACATGATTTAATTCGTCTAAATTCCATTAGCCATGTTTCACTTCTTTTGATATAACTTCCCATACTATCTACTCCGTTTAAATGACCTTCCAAGTCCTTTGCAATCTCTTTCAAAATAACAGTGCAGTCGGCATTCCTTAACGTTTTAATTTCTGCTCGCTGAACTTTAATTCCATTTACAAAGATCTTCTTCATTTCTTTCACTGTCTGCTCAATATACAGATTGAATAATATGGGGGATAGGCTACCTCCTTGTTTCAGTCCTTCTCAACCAATGCTTCTCTTTCACGTCCTTCGACTATTATGACTGCAGTCTGGTTGCAGAACGAACTGGAGATAGCCTTTCTTTCACTTCCTAGTATTACGACTGCAATACATCATCAGCGAAAAAATTTGTGTATAATTACCAAATTATCAGATGAAGTAACTGCAGCATTTAGGCTGTGATGTCTAAAAAAATAAAGGTATGAAAGTTGAATCCAAACATGTGTCATTCCGGCGGTGCTGAAGTGCTTGTTACTACTTGGATGGCGTCTTTATTACAGGGCGCAATGTCGCCCAGTGGTTGCCCTGCGGGAGCTCTTCAGTTCGCTATACACGGCGCCCACAGGAAGCAGTAACCACTTTGCTTCAGCGGTTGAGTTTGGAGCGCCCCGTAAAGGGATCGCCAAGGCCCAGGGGCGGCAATTGTCTGGGATGAAGGGCGGGAGGGGCCAAGGGCAATGCCATTGCACGCCGCGACACTGCCTCACCGATCGACTGCTCCCACGCAGTATCGTAACGCGAGGACTCCGCTCATAGCAATAGCGCCCAGCAACTCCATCCGAAGTAGAAAGGAGCCAGCGCAGCCTAAATTCCGGCGACCCCCTTTTACGTTCTTTTTGATTGGGTATTACGTAGAATATTTATGACTACACTGATAAACAAGTTATAGATATCTGGCATGGTATTCGCTTATTCTAATGTAGCTGTTTACATTGATTCCAAATCTGGAAACCGTTTTGCTCTATCATGTCAGGTTTTGAAGATATCGACAAACGTTACTTTTCATGGAACAGCATTCACCAGTTTCATTTTTTTTTCTTTTACCACAAGTTTTAGTAATTTTGTATGGAGTGGCGTACAATATTTTCATCGTCTGTGTAAATGGTTATATTTAAGGTGATATGTCACATATCTTCGACGTCACATTACTAACCTTTCATTAATTTCTTTTTCATTTTCAGTTTAAGGCGACATTATGGCGTCTAGAGGTCCCATAAATTCACCAGATCTGTTTTGCTATGTGTCCGGCTATTTGACCGATAAAACCCATCAGAAGACTTTTACACCGTTTCTGAAGAGAGATGGATACTGGTAAATCGCAGGCGCTACAGTTCATCTGAATGACATGATTATGTAACTTGTGAGGTTGAATAAGGAAAGTGAAGAAGAACAAACATCTGGCATTCGGAGTTAGTATGACTTAATGTGAGTCAATCAATCACAGCAGACACTTATTTCTGTTTGCCAAATGTCATCGGATTTTGCTACAAAAGTAGTGCGTTTGTAAGATATGCAGACTTTCCCCCAGTTTGTAAATCAATTCCACATAACCCCATCGTTTGTCTCACATCAATAGCACCTACAGAGCATGCAGCTGAAGAAGAAACGCAAGAGGAAAGTTATCTTCCACCAACCTACCAGACCCTGTCTACCATTCTGGAGAAGGTACTCATTTAAAGAACGATGCTGATCTGCGTGACCTCGTACGGGACCTTCCACTGACAAAAGGTCAAGCTCAATTGCTCGGTTCAAGCATTAAAGAATTTAAGTTGCTCACATGGGTACAACAACTCTACAATTTCGGTGCAGTCAGAAATAACTTGTGAAATTCTTTGCAGTAAGTGACACTATTTCCTACTGTTCTGACGTTCAACGTCTGATGTCAAGCCTCGGGTGCAACACTACACTGAAGCATGGCGATTATTTATCGACTCATCTAAAATAAGTTTGAAAACAGAATTATTAAGCAATGTAAACAAATATGCATCTGTACTGATTTGATATCGTACCCACCTAAAATAGACATATGAAACTCGCTACTTCTTGAAAAATACGCTATTACTAGCATAAATGGTATATTTGTGGTGATTTAAAAGTTATCACCATTCTCATGGGAATGAAGACAGGGCACCCCAAGTACTACTGTTTTATTGTGAGTGGGACAGCAGAGATAGAAAGCACCACTACATAAAGACAAACTGGCCAATGAGAAATAGAATGCAGACAGGAAATAAATATGTCCTCATGTGCCGTTGATCGACCGTGACAAATTTATCATGCTCCCACTTCACATAGAGCTGGGGCTCATGAGGAATTCCGTGAAGGCTCTAGACAGCGACTCAGGTACTTTTCGCTACCTGTGCAGCTAGTTTCCAGAGTTGAGTTATGTGGAAATTAAAGAAGGTGTGTTCATAGGTCGACAAATAAGGAAGGTAATTGCTGACATCCACTTCCAAGACTTATTGAATGATGCTGAAAGAAACGCATGGGTGGCTTTTAGGTAATTTATAGCCAATTATCTTGGAAATGTAAAATCAGCTATGTAATTGTTGCGAAGAAGTGCATCAGTGCGTACAAACAGCTAGGTGTCAACATGTCCTTCAAAATTCATCTCCTCATCTCACATCTGTACTTCTTCCCCGAAAATCTAGTCTCACATAGTGACGAACGTGGTGAATGTTTTTACGAGGACGTCTCCGTGACAGAGTCACTGTATCAGGGTTGATGGAGTCCAGCAATATTGGCTGAGTAATGCTGGACACTGCAGGCGTGACACATCCCATGCTCAGCACAAGCGCTAGTCAAAACCCACGAAATTCAAACCAAACACGCCTCAGATTAAACAAGTACTCTCAGTATATGGATTTTATGTGCGTATAATATCTTGAACTAGATATTACTATACAGTATACGTGTCATGTGACTCAATCTCACTATTTTCATAGCTAGTGCGAGTACATTAGTAATCCATTTAACAACAATTGTTCTAACGAAGTGTAAATAGTTGTGGTGTTTTTGAGAACGGAGGGTGACAGAGATAAATGGTTTGAATTTTTTAAAATCAGTATATTCGCTTGCTAAGAACAAGTGTTTGACATCAAGATATCGGCCAATTTTTAAACGTGGTTTCCAGTGTTATAAAGTACTGTCATCCGTTAACTCATGATTGCTATACGTTTAGACATTAATAAAATTCTGTAAAATCAGTAAAATTATGCATGGAATTGTTAAATCGATGGTTTATGGAACAAGAGTAAGCAGATGAATTGGAGGACGCAGAATATTAGCTTTAACGGAGAGTCATCGACAGATGCAGAAGTAACTTCAGGTGTGCCTCAGAGAAGCGTGTTGGGACACTTACTGTTCATATCGTATATTAATGACTTGACAGATAATATTAATTGTGCCTTCAGACATATCACAGATAATATAGGTATCCAGAGTGAAGTACTGTCTGTAAGAAACTGAACGATATTAAATCGTATCTTGATAAGATTTCAAAGTGATGCAAAGATTCGAACTTACTATAAATGTTCAAAAACGTAAAATCGTGCATTTCACAAACCAAAAAAACATAGTATCCTACGACTTAAATATCAGTGAGTCACAACTGGAAACGATTAAGTCATACAAATATCTGTGTGTAATAATTTGTAGCGATTTGAAATGGAATTGAGCTCATTCTATGGTCCCAAGAAAACGCAAAGCTCATACAGAATACTCTTACGACTCGTCTTAGAATATTATTGAAGTGTGTGGGGTCCATTCCAAATAGGATTAGTGAGGGATATTGAATGTAAACTGTCCATCCAAAATGTTCTAGACTGGTTTCATTCCTGTGGAATAAGTAACGTCAGTACGGAAACTGCAGTGTCGGGTTGAACTAACAACGGTAAACAATAGATGTACATTCGTCCTGTCAGGTTTGAGCGGAAAGTGTGATGTAGTGGCCATTTGGCCGTAATGTATCAACGTTGTTGTGTCACAAATCGCCTAGGACCAAAATATCTAAATGGTGTCAAGACATTCTGCAGAAGGTTTTCAAGAAGAGAAAAGTGTACGCAAAATTTCTCCGGCACATCTTGATTCCCGAACAAAAACAATGACATGTGGACTCCTGCCACGGCTTTACTGAAATGCAAAGCGAGGACAATTCCTTCCTGGTAAAAATCATCACGGGTGACGAGATTCGTCATCAGTATGATTACGACAAAGTGCTGTAATCCACATGAAGAATCAGTACATTAACGACATAACTGACTTTCAAGCCAATGTGACGGGCGAGTTTAACAACGTACTAAAGAAGGGCATTCCTGACAGTTTCAAATGCTTTTATGAACGTTGTGTGCGATGTCATCTAGTGCAGTGATTCTATATCGAGTACCTGAAGCATTAAAACCACCACCTTGATCTTTTTTTGTATTATTGATCCAGTCTGCAAACTTTTGGGACTCACGGAGTACACATATAATGGTAGTTCCATTGGTTACAAGCTTGCTTGGCCCAAGAGAGGGAGTCATAGACATGCTGAAAAAACTGAAATGACAGAGACTTTGAGATATAAGATGAAACTAATTACAGAATAATATACTCAAAAATTAGTTTGCCAGAGACGACTAATGAAATTAAGAAAAATGTAATTAACTAAGTACACTACTGGCCATTAAAATTGCTACACCAAGAAGAAATGCAGATGATAAATGGCTATTCATTGGACAAATATATTATACTAGAACTGACATGTAAGTACATTTTCACGCAATTTGCGTGCATAGATCCTGAGAAATCAGTACCCAGAACAACCACCTCTGGCCGTAATAATGGCCTCGATACGCCTGGGCATTGAGTCAAACAGAGCTTGGATGGCGTATACAGGTACAGCTGCCCACGTCATACAGCTGCACACGATACCACAGTTCATCAAGAGTAGTGACTGGCGTATTGTGACGAGCCGGTTGCTCGGACACCATTGACCAGACGTTTTCAGTTGGTGAGGGATATGGAGAATATGCTGGCCAGGGCAGCAGTCGAACATTTTCTTTATCCAGAAAGGCCCGTATAGGACCTGCAACATGCGGTCGCGCATTATCCTGCTGAAATGTAGGGTTTCGCAGGGATCGAATGACGAGTAGAGCCACGGGTCGTAACACATCTGAAATGTAACGTCCACTGTTCAAAGTGCCGTCAGTGCGAACAAGACGTGACCGAGACGTGTAAACAATGGCACCTTATACCATCACGCCGGGTGATACGCCAGCATGGCGATGACGAATACACGCTTCCAATGTGCGTTCACCGCGATGTCGCCAAACACGGATGCGACCATCATGATGCTGTAAACAGAACCTGGATTCATCTGAAAAAATTACACGTTTTGCCATTCGTGCACCCAGGTTCGTTGTTGAGTACACCATCGCAGGCGCTCCTGTCTGTGATGCAGCGTCAAGGGTAACCGCAGCCTTGGCCTCCGAGCTGACAGTCGATGCTGCTGCAAACGTCGTCGAACTGTTCGTGCAGATGGTTGTTGTCTTGCAAATATCACCATCTGTTGACTCAGGGTTCGAGACGTGGCTTCACGAACCGTTACAGCCATGCGAATAAGGTGGCTGTCATCTCGAGTGCTAGTGATACGAGGCCGTTGGGTTCCAGTATGGCATTCCGTATTACCCTCCTGAACCCACCGATTCCATATCCTGCTAACAGTCGTAGGATCTCGACCAATGCGAGCAGCAGTGTCGCGATACGATAGACCGCAATCGCGATAGGCTACAATCCGACCTTTATCAAAGTCGGAAACGTGATGGTACGCATTTCTCCTCCTTACACGAGGCATCACAACAACGTTTCACCAGGCAACGCCGGTCAACTGCTGTTTGCGTATGAGAAATCAGTTGGAAACTTTCCTCATGTCAGCACGTTGTAGGTGTCGTCACCGGCGCCAACCTTGTGTGAATGTTCTGAAAAGCTAATCATTTGCATGTCACAGCATCTTCTTCCTGTCGGTTGAATTTCGTGTCTGTAGCACGTCATCTACGTAGTGTAGCAATTTTAATGGCCAGTAGTGTATATTAAACGACAAGACTTCGCAAAATGCTGAACACAGCCAACAAGTATTTTTAAAATTATAGATGGCGTTCACAACGAGTACCAGTGGCGCGCTAGATTTTGTAAAACAGCTTGCCTTATACATAGGGGCCGGCCTGTGTGCCGAGCGGTTCTAGGCGCTACAGTCTGGAACCGCGCGACCGCCACGGTCACAGGTTCGAATCCTGCCTCGGGCATGGGTAAGTGTGATGTCCTTAGGTTGGTTTTAAGTAGTTCTAAGTTCTAGGGGACTGATGACCATAGATGTTAAGTCCCATAGTGCTCAGAGCCTTATAGGGGACTGATGACCTCAGAAGTTAAGTCCCATAGTGCTCAGAGCCATTTGAACCATTCTACATAGGGACGGAAAGGGACAATCTGATCGAATATGCGAAACGAACCCTGAGAAAAACCTAACCCCAGTCTTTCGGCGACATAAGCTTACAATAACTTACGTTTACAGTAGCTTATTACAACCACTAGTTTGCAGTCATAGAAAACGCCATCTCCAGCACACACAAACGATGAGACAGAGGGAATTCACTAAGTGCCCTGCGTGTTACAATGGCTGTGCTATCTCTAGAAATCTTCACAAGTGCTAGCAGGGTGCGCAGAACGAACTAAACAATCAGGGTGGTTCAGTTGCATTAACACACAGGATTTTGTCGAAGGAAGTATTTTAAATACTTGACCACGTTCTAGGTTCTCTTTGTGCACACTTCCAGCTGCGTTCCAAGCTGCTGGGAAGTCAACGTAGAGGGCAAGGTTGGCTCCAAGAATGTATTCAAAACCAAACTCGTGAAAACATATTCTACCTGAATTACTGATCCTAGAGAATGCCGCAGTAATATTTCTGAGACCATAGCACTACCCCTACCTATTTTTTAATAGACTAAACACAGCAACCAAGCACTTTTTATTTATGTTTGTTTACGCCAGGGGTATTCCAGACATTCACCCACCTTCAGTTGACGTAATACAGTTATATCTTCATCTTTATTATACCGACTGCATTCTGAATGGTGCATATGCAACTCCTTGTTTCATATTTATACACACAACACGCACACTTTTAGATTCACTGGTTTAGTGATGCACCACGGCATTCGCCATAAGGCCTACTTGCTGACGCACTAGGAGATGATAGAGAGCGATTACCAACTTTCTTAGTTGATTTCTTTCTCTTTTTAGTTTCTTCTCTTGTTTTAAATTTTCCTTGTGATCGCTAAGTTTCAGAAAGAAAATCAAAATAATTTTTCTGTGGATAAAATCAAGGACTAACGGATAAAGACGCTTGGAATGTAGAATGCGAAAGGAGGTTCCGCTAACATGTACAACAAAAAATGAACGAGTGGGGGACGCAGGGGGGACTCAGCTGCTATAGTAAAAAGAGTGTGTTATGGCCATCTGTTACTGAAAGTAGCTTTATTTTCACGTATTACACGACTAGGCATTGCGATTAAATCGTTGCAGATGTCCGGCACACCTGTTACGAAGAGCCATCAATAATGTGCGATTTACGCACGGAACGATAACATGTCGATGATCTAATATTTTCGTGCCCAGATACTAGACATAACAAAATCCATTTTTCGAAAATTGGTGAGTGCAACACCATTGTCATTATACAATCAGAGTCTGCTTGTATTAAATCCGACGTTCCGGGCTGAACAAATGTGAATGTTAAGGCCGCGGGCAGAATCGCGGTTTTGGGGTGGGGGGGGGGGGGGGGGGGGAGGGGGGAGGGGTCTTGGGTCTTGGTGCTCGGTCCTCATTTGGACTAGGAGGATGGGGTGAAAAGTTTTTGTAAGCGTAGGCTTCCGCGGCCGTTGTCTTCTTCAATACAATTCTTCAGGGTATCAGACCGCATCGTCATAATTTAAAATGCGCCAACGTTTCGGCCAGCGTTGCAGCTAGCCTTCATCAGGGCCTTACGTAAGGCCCTGATGAAGGCTAGCTGCAACGCTGGCCGAAACGTTGGCGCATTTTAAATTATGACGATGCGGTCTGATACCCTGAAGAATTTTATTGATGAAAAGTTTTTGTTTTAGCCCGAATCAGTGGCTATTTGCATGGCCATTCGAAGATCTGTCTTACTGTAGCTATGTTACAGCATATTAAACAATGTTACAATGACGAACTGGAGCTGGTGGCCAAGCAAATTTTGCAAATCGATTACTTCCTTTTGCAAAAAGTTTTATTTGGGCTGAAATTAATGCTTCGATAATGATATCATTTTTATGAGCACCGTTCGGATTTTACGTGCAAAAACAATCACCCGCGTTGGGATTTTAGGTGCAAAAACAGTCACCTTTAAATAACTCCGGACTGAAGCGAGACTGATGCTTCACATTTGGTCCACTGGAGTCTCGGAACTTGATATGAGATTCAGCTATTTCAAATCTTGCTTCGTTTGGATTTTAAGACAAAAACGCAAGTTTATTCGAGGTTTTTGAAGCACACCATTTCTATATTTTAAAATTGTACGAATCAACCCAAACTTTGAACGAAGGTAGATATATGGATAAAGTCGAAACGATTTTTTTTCATCTAGTAATCTTTATCCATAGCAGAGATACGACGATTCAAAGTCGAGCTACACATTACACGTAAAATTCGTTCTTACGTGAACTGAATGCGCGGAAACGTTTAACATGAATCAAACAAATAAAAAATGCGTTCTTCCATACAGATGAAAACTCGCTTTCAAAAATCTAGCTTCATTAGAATTTTGTTTGGAAAAAACACGTTTTGTGAGATTTATTAGCCGCGCCCCATCTGTGTTTCAGACTTGTGTGAATTGGTTCAAATTTTGTAAGAAGGTTTTGTTTTGCTTTAGGGCTCTAAGTACAACTTGGGTCATACGCGCCCATTTTTTGTAAGAAGGTGGACAAACACATATAATAACTAACGGTCGTCCTGTTGTTTTGGTTTAAATGGCTCTGAGCAATATGGGACTTAACATCTGTGGTCATTAGTCCCCTAGAACTTAGAACTTAAATCTAACTAACCTAAGGACACCACACACATCCATGCCCGAGGCAGGATTCGAACCTGCGACCGTAGTGGTCACGCGGCTGCAGACTGAAGCGCCTAGAACCGCACGGCCACACCGGCCGCCCCTGTTGTTTTGGGAAAGGTTTATCCGTGGTTATGATGTAAAGGTCTAAAGTTGCACATAAAATGCACGTAAAATCCTGTTTCATGCGAATGGCACGTGCTGAAACGGTTTGGTTCAAATGGCTCTGAGCACTATGGGACTCAACTGCTGTGGTCATCAGTCCCCTAGAACTTAGAACTAATTAAACCTAACTAACCTAAGGACATGACACACATCCATGCCCGAGGCAGGATTCGAACCTGCGACCGTAGCAGCAGCGCGGCTCCGAACTGGAGCGCCTAGAACCGCACGACCACCGCGGCCGGCTGAAACGGTTTAAAGTGATACAAATGGTCATTGAGTAGACAATATATTCTTAAGGTAATTATAAAAATCGTTTGGAAAAGTCTTTCATTGTTTGGGTTTTAAGAGCGAAAAATCATGCATTCGCACATGAAACTGTGCTTCGTATAAATGCGTTGTATTTTAAGCGCTGCATTTAGATATAATTTAAAAAACTGGTTATAAGGGTAGATTACCGTTCCGTTGCTTGGATGGTAAAGGTTTTATTCACCAATGACTTAAAATAATAGAAAGATCTTTCGACGTGACAAACAATGCATTCATTTATTTATTGTATTTTTTGAGCCATCAATCTTATGACTGGTTTGATGTGGCCCTCCACTTTCAATTACAGGGCACGTATCCTGTGGATACACGTTATGTGTCTTTATGCAGTGGTTTCCATTGTCTCCTGAATCCTCACGCCGTTGATCATTCCTGACTCTTCCGTCATTAGGGGCAGTTCCCACCCCATGGACAGGATTGCCCTAAACCTCCTGCCTCTCCGTCAACGTCTTCGACATGGCCGTTGATAGAATGAGGGTGACTTCTTATGCCGGAAGTCTTCGGCCATCAATACTGATTATAAATCAAAATATAAGCGGTGGCGGGTTTCGAACCCGGGACGGAGCACGTCTTGATTCCTAATCATAAACGCTACCACTATAACGAGTGGATGTACCAAACCATAATCATGCCAAGTATTGTACAAAATGATCGACTGTAGTGTTTGATCGAGCATTTAAAACTTTACCGATCACCATGCAGGAAATTAAATTGCTTTAAAAACAATTGTCAGAAAAAACATCAAATTACAATCAAACAGGAAATGTTTTACAGCGTTTTCTGCAAAAAATACTATTTCGTAGGAAATTTATTTTCGTACAAAACAAGCAAAGGTCATCAGTTTTCGCATATGATTGAAAAGTTGATAGTATTTTGTCGTGCATACATTGTTTCACAGTTCTTCTGCTTATTTCAGCCGTTCATACTCATATTTAATTCGGAGGATGAAGAGAAGGAGGCCAGTGTTTAAGATCCCGTGGACAACCAGGTCTTTAGAGTCGGTACTCAAGCTCGGATTAGGGAAGGATAGGGAAGAAAATCGGCCGTGGCCGCCATTTGCCTGAAGCTGTTTAGGCAAATCATGGGAAACTTAAATCAGGATGACCGGACGCGGGTTTGAACCGTCGTCCTCCAGAATGCGAGTCCATTGTGCTAACCACTGTGCCATCTCGCTCGGTCCATTAATTCAGATTACTTGTTGCAACATTTCGCGCCAAAATTATTAAAGTGAGGTTTCCTAGGGCCAGTTTCTTAACTTTCAATTTTTATTGTTTCATATTTTAGCTAAACACTGTCAAGAATTTTATGATAAGAGTAAATAAAAATATTTATGCTTTTGAATAGTTTATTATTTGTTGCTCGAATCGTTCAGCTTGCAAAATAGTAGGCTTTTAAGTAAGTTTAATATGGTTGTATCGTAAGTTTGTCTACATAATACAAGCTATTTACTTACATTATTATCATAAACTTCACACAGCATTTAATATTTCCTTCGGTATCATATTTATGTTTGTTGTTATTTTGTGCACTGTACTGAGTATTTATGGCTATTTTTCATATGCCTCTGCATACTGTAAGACGTATATGAATAAAATGTGTGCTACTACAAGACAAAGAAGTAAAAAATAAAAGTTATACAAAATTAAAAAATATAAAACAAAATAATGAAAATAATAAAAAATGAAAAATAAGAAAAATAAAACAAAAAGCCTCCTGCGCGCGTGTGACCTCGAGCGGTGGTGAGGGTTGTGTTCTCTGAGGACACAGTAGGCTCTACTGGACAGGTTAAAACATACCAGGCAGCTAACCGTAGAGGAGTCAGACTAATGATATGCATCTCAAGCAAATGGTTCGAAAGGCAATTAAAAAAAAAAAAAAAACTTACATCGGATCAGTCGTCCCCAGAGTCAACAAAAATCCGCATCGGTTGCCAAGCTACGACGGTCTAGTGTCAAAATTATAGTAGAGCAGAAGTTGGAAGCCAAAATGAAAAACGTTACTGTCATAGTACAAAAAAGGCGAATGTGTCCTGGTAGGAGTTAGGGATGTAAAAGAAGCGAACTAGCTTTTCTACTTATCTAGCAGCTTCAAAAATAGTTCAATCAAAACATTTTGACATATTCGTGCTTTTTTACGAGTTAAAACTAATTCCCCAGCACAGTGAGTCCACTCAGTTGCAAAGTGTTGCCGCACCTGCATCTTGCAGTTTATAGGCTGAAGTCCCTGATCCTGTTCCCAAAATCCAGAAGCCATTGTAAACGGTTTATAATATCAGATGGATGAAGAGTATACCAGTAATAGTTAAAAACAGAAAAACATTTTCCTGGGGTTGGATTTCTTCCTGGGGAACGCTAGAACAATTTCTTAATTTTTGAGTGGATGGAGGGGGGGGGGGGGGGGTCAGGGGACCAATTCTCCGCCAAACACACCCCTTGCTACATATATGAGGAGGGGTGTAAAACCAAACAGGTAAAATTTTTTTGCTTCTAGAAAGTGGGATGCATGTACAGTAGGGAGTATCCCAGAGTGGCGGTGCATTTATAATAGGAAGTATCCCAGAGTGGGGTTGCGTGCATCCTGAACTTGAATGATACATGCGTCATACTGCACGACATGAAAAATGTCATACTGGGTGGCCAGACAGCATGTGTCATGTTATACGACATGAGATATTGTATCATCTTATTACTGGACACGATGCATTATATTACAAGAGGTGGGTACTAGTACTAACAAGTAATAAAGCTCGAATATGTAAAGATGTTTTGATAATAGTATCTTTGAAGCTGCAAGGTAAGTTGAAAAGCTAGTTTCCGCCTTTTACATCCCTATCTCTGCCCAGGATACATTCGAAAAAAATGGTTCAAATGGCTCTGAGCACTATGGGACTCAACTGCTGTGGTCATCAGTCCCCTAGAACTTAGAACGACTTAAACCTAACCAACCTAAGGGCAACACACACATCCATGCTCGAGGCAGGACTCGAACCTGCGACCGTGGCGGTCGCGCGGCTCCAGACTGCAGCGCCCAGAACCGCTCGGCCACCCAGGCCGGCGATACATTCGACTTTTTGTGTTATGATAGGAGCATTTTTCATTCTGGTACGACATAAAATATTTTTTTAAATTTATTTATCATACAGTTAGCATATGCGGTTGAGTTCCCTAATAGTGTCTTATGTAATCGTTTGTTCCTGTGACACGCAGTCACAGTGGTCAATATTAACTTTAAAAAATGTCGAACTGTCAAATGCACAACACGTAACAAAACTTTTCTGGCAGATTAAAACTGTGTGCCGGACCAGACTCGAACTCGGGACCTATGCCTTTCCCGGGCAAGTGCTCTACCAACTGAGCTACCCAAGCACGGCTCACGGCCCGTCCTCAGAGCTTTACTTCCGCCAGTACCCTGTCTCATACTTTCCAAACTTCACAGAAGCTCTTCTGCGAACCTTGCAGAACTAGCACTCCTGGAAGAAAGGATACTGCGGAGACATGGCTTAGCCACAGCCTAGGGGATGTTTCCAGAATGAAATTTTCACTCTGCAGTGGAGTGTGCGCTGTTATAAACTTTCCTGGCAGATTAAAACTGTGTGCCGGACCGAGACTCGAACTCGGGACCTTTACCTTTCGCGGGCAAGTGCGTGAGTCGTGCTTGGGTAGCTCAGTTGGTAGAGCACTTGCTCACGAAAGGCAAAGGTCCCGAGTTCGAGCCTCGGTCCGGCACACAGTTTTGATCTGCCAGGGAAGTTTCATAATAGCGCACACTCCGCTGCACTGTGAAAATTTCATTCTGAACACGTAACAAAGTTGTCAGGCCAACGAAAATTATGTAGCTATAACGTCCGAGTATAAATGACAGTTCTCTGTGAAAGGGAGGCGAAAGTTCAAAGTCATACCTACGTCGAGGTCCAGAAGCGGCACCTTAGCCGTAAGCGTAAGCACATCAGTCAATTTCTTCTTCATTTAAATCCGCCAAGGTTGGTGTTGACCTTGACACGGAAGCCTCCCTCAGTAGCTCGGCCGCTTACGCCGTGCGTCATCTTATTTTCTGCGGGGTTGGGTGTGGCAGGCCATCCCTCAGGCGGCGCGTCATTACCCCTGGAGGAGGTGCAGCGTGTCCACCGCAGATAATGCTGGCGGCAGTTTATCACACTCACGCAACTCACAGCGCCTCATCCTTAACTTGGAGACCCAAAATGTAGCGCGAGTATAATATTATTCATCTGAAGTTGCTATGGTACATTCTAACTTGGAAGAAACACAATCATCGATCAAAAACGTCTATGCATCACCAACTAAGCACAAATCAGGTTCAACGTTCTCTACTGTAGAGACTCGTCACAAGTGTTAGTCGCCGGCCAGAGTGGCCGAGCGGTTAAAGGCGCTACAGTCTGGAGCCGCACGACCGCTACGGTCGCAGGTTCGAATCCTGCCTCGGGCATGGATGTGTATGATGTCCTTAGGTTAGTTAGGTTTAAGTAGTTCTAAGTTCTAGGGGACTTATGACCACAGCAGTTGAGTCCCATAGTGCTCAGAGCCATTTGAACCAAGTGTTAGTCACAGTTGTCCGGGGCTGGACAGTTCTGTATTTATAAAACGACTAAACATTTTAAAAAACATTTTATTTGGTTCCCTACGTACGTGAGTGCCGTATGTGGAAATTTCCAAAGTTCACGACGTGCAATTCTGTCACTACCTTTTTGACCCTAGCGTCAAATTCCGTAAGGCACTAAAATCTTATTTTTAGCGCGGTGGTGCGGTTGCTTCGGTATTTTCTCTGCGCACTAATTCCTACTATTCGCTTTTTCCATATTTTTACTGAAAAATTGATCAACAAGTATTCGTACCCGGGTGCGACAGTAATCACATGATGCAAGATTGTTTCGGGGCTATTCGTGTTGCAGTCGGCCTGGGATGCTTCTGCGTGCGTATACGGGGGAAGCCGAATATTTGTATGAAACGGGAAATGTAGTTTACTTATTAAATGATCACATTAATTAATAAACTTTTATTTTTGTTTGCCTTAATCCATCATTCACATTAAGAAAACTTCGATTGTATTTTGCTGTGCCTTTTAATAACCTATCAATCTTCTTTTACTAAGGGATCATGTTTTTATCTTTCTGGAGTACTAACTGTGTTTCATAACCGAGATAAGGAAGTAAAGCAACCAAGAGAATGTACTCTGGGGTGACACAAGTCAAGGGACAGTGATATACTTAGTACACAGGTGGCGGTAGTACACAAAAAAAGGGCAACGCATTGGCGCAGCTGCCATTTGTACTCAGGAGATTCATGTGAAAAGGTTCCCGTCTTGATTGCAATCGCACGACGATAATTAACAGACCTTGAAGCGCGGAATGGTTTTTGGAGCTAGACATATACAGCATTACATGTAGGAAATCCTTAAGGAATTCAATATTCCAAGATACACAGTGTCAAGAATGTGCCAAAAGTACAAAATTTCAGGCATTACTCTCACCATGTACAAAACAGTGGCCGACGGCCTTCACTTAACGACCGAGAGCAGTGGCGTTTGTGTAGAGTTGTCAGTGCTAACAGACAAGCAACACTGCGCGAAATGACCGCAGAAATCAGTGTGAGAAGTACGACGAACGCATCTGTTAGAACAGTCCAGCGAAATTTGGCGTTAATGGTCTATGGCAGAAGACGACCGACAAGACTGCCTTTGCTAAGAGCACGACATCGCCTGCAGCCCCTATCGTGGGTTTGTGACCATATCGATTAGATCTAAAACGAGTGGAGAAATGTGGACTTTTAAGATGAGTTCCGATATCTGTTGTTAAGAGCCGATGGTAGGGTTCGAGTGTAGCGCATATCCCACGAAGTAATGCACCCAAGTTGTCAACAAGGCACTGGGAGAGCTCCATAATGATGTGAGCAGTATTTATATTGAACATTATTATATTCGGCTACTTGGAGACCATCTGCAGCCATTCATGAATTTCATGATCCCAAACAACGATGGAATTTTTTTGGAACATAATGTGCCATGTTACCAATCACGGACAATTGTGGCCTGATGGCACGGAGCATTGTTATTTGGGTTCATCAAATCCTTGAATGGCTGCAAATGGTCTCCAGGTAGCCGAACATAACCAATTCCAGTCAATGATCGGTTCAGTTGGACCAGAGGACCCAGTCCATTCCCTGTAAACACATTCCTCACCATTATGGAGCCGCCACCAGCTTGCACAGAGCCTTGGTCTATAGCTTCATGGGGTCTGCACCATACTCGAACTCTAGCATCAGTTCTTACTGATTCTTGTTCGCGATTGGTTTGAACATTCTGGACAACTCGACCGAATGAGCCAGCCGCGGTGGCCGAGCGGTTCTAGGCGCTTCAGTCCGGAACCGCGCGACTGCTACGGTCGCATGTTCGAATCGTGCCTCGGGCATGGATGTGTGTGATGTCCTTAGGTTAGTTATGTTTAAGTAGTTCTAAGTTCTAGGTGACTGATGACCTCCGATGTTAAGTCCCATAGTGCTGAGAGCCATGTGAACCATTTTCGAGCGAAAGATTTGGCCACCCAGATCGCCCGGCACTAATCCCGTCAACATTCATTCGGCACAAAATCGCAATTATGGACGACTATAGAGGTAGCATGGCACATTATTTCAGCAGGGGACATCCATTGACATGCTGAATCAACGTCGAGTTTCTGAAGTACGCCGGGCAAAAGGAGGTCCGACACGAGCTTAGGAGGTATTCCTCGGTTTTTATCACCTCAATGTACGTGCAGGGTTGTTCGCAAGTATCTCTGTTGTTTCAGAAGATGGTTGCACAAGAACTACGAGACATACACGAAAATGACACATATCTGTAGACAGAGAATCTCTCGAAGATTCGATTCATTTCGTAATTGGACAGTGAACTACTAGGAGGCAGGCTGGACAGAAAATATAGACAAGCCATCACACCGTCTTGACGCTTCAAATAAGTTCGAGCCTGCAGACAGGCTACCCATTGAACAGATTTTCAAAGTGCGCTGCTCTTAACACACACTGGCCGGCCGCTGTGGACGAGCGGTTCTAGGCGCTTGAGTCCGGAACCGCGCTGCTGCTACGGTCGCAGGTTCGAATCCTGCCTCGGGGATGGATGTGTGTGATGTTCCTATGTTAGTTAACTTTAAGTAGTTCTAAGTCTAGGGGACTGATGTCTTCAGATGTTAAGTCCCATAGTACTTAGTGCCATTTGAACACATACTGTTCCGCACCTATTGACGCTTGTCGTATCATCTGAGCACCTGTAATTTGACTTAAAACATGGATAGATGCTCTGATTACTGAGAAGTGCCAATTTTCTGTACTTTTACATCTACATTTACATGATTACTGTGCAATTCACAATTAAATGCCTGGCAGAGAGTTCATCAAACTACCTTCAAACTTGTTCTCTACCGTTCCATTTCCTTTCTTGCGATCTCAGATTTCTCTTGTTTTATTCTACATGGATACTCTGAAAATCACATTTTAGTGTCTGGCAGAGGATTCATCGAACCACCTCCACAATTCTCTATTATTCCAATCTCGTACAGTGCGCGGAAAGAACGAACCTCTATATCTTTCTGTACGAGCTCTGATTTCCCTTATTTTGCCATGGCGATCGTTTCTCCCTATGTAGGTCGGAGTCAACAAAATATTTTCGCGTTCGGAGGAGAAAGTTGGTGATTGGAATTTCGTGAGAAGATTGCTCCGCAAAGAAAAACGCCTTTGCTTTAATGGTGACCATCCCAAATCCTGTATCATTTCAGTGGCATTCTCTCTCCTATTTCGCGATAATACAAAACGTGCTGCCCTACTTCGAACTTTCTCGGTGTACTCCGTCAATACTATGTGGTAAGGATCACACAGCGCGCAGCAGTATTCTAAAAGATAGCGGACAGGCGCAGTGTATGCAGTCTACTTAGTAATCTGTTTCGTCCATTATGGGTATCATTTCTCCCTACGTAGGTAGGCACGAACAAAATATTTTCAAAGTCTTAGGAGAAAATTGGTGATTGAAATTTCAAGAGAAGGACCTTCTGCAGCGAAAAACGTCTTTGTTTTAATGATTGCCATCCCAGTTCGTGTATCATATCCTTGCCCTTCTTTGAACTGTTTCATGTCTTCCGTTAGCCCTATATGATGCGGGTCCCATACCGCAGTACTCCAGAACAGGGCGGACAAGTCTCTGTAGTAGACCAGTTACATTTTCTAAGCGTTCTGCAAATAAATCCTGTCGTTCGAAAATAATTTTTATCGTTTACAGTCGCAGAATTACGAAACCGTCTTTGTTTCTTTCTGATGGAACCATATACTACCGCTGGGGCACTTGTAAGAAGCTTCTAAGGGAACTTCAACGACGTATCATGTATGGTACTTGATCAAATAGTATCAATACACGAGCGCAGCAAGTTACGGTACCGCCGTCAGGAGAAGAGGTTCCACAAACGTCTGCTCTATAATACCAGATGTAAGCAAACACGTAACTCAGGTATGATTGTTCTGTTTACCTGTGCGCTTGGAGCCCATCAATCTGTGTTTTGCTGTTGTTGCTCGTA
Organism: Schistocerca serialis cubense; assembly: GCF_023864345.2. NCBI lineage: Eukaryota > Metazoa > Arthropoda > Insecta > Orthoptera > Acrididae > Schistocerca > Schistocerca serialis. Next base: position 624,782,845 of record NC_064642.1, on the reverse strand, counting down.
AAGCTATTGAGACACCCACAATGTATGAGACACTTGAAAAAGTGAATATCTTTTATCGTGAATGTCGCCAAACTATTAGAGCAGCGGCGCGGTTTTATAGTGAAGAGTGTCCAGTTCGTGCCAAGCATTCAGGATCTGTCTTTGCAAACATTGCAAAAAAAGTTCTGAAAACTGGAGGTGTGGAGAATAAAACACATCAGAAAAAAAGCATCTGTTGAAAGAAATGAAACTAAAATTTTAGTAGCAGTAACAAACAATGCAAGTGTCAGTAAGAGGCACCTCAGAAGTGCGAGAAGGATTAACCAAATGAGTGTTTCCGAATACTACATTCCATTGCATTTCGTCTTCTTCACATTTCACTGCATCTACAATGACTTCCAAAATTGGTTACAGTTCTCCGAATGTTACCTACGAAAAGTGCAAAGTGATGTGGCATTCTACTTAAAATTTTGTTTAAGGAACAAGCATCGTCTACAAACCATTGACAAGTCAATCTTCGTACCATGCACTAATCATCAGTTGAAAATCTAGACTGAATCAAAGAAGTGGATGAAAACAACGCTCTCGGACTTTCAACGAGAAGTGCGTGTTTTTCAAGACCCGCATCACTGGTCCCTCTTTTACTGATGGGAATCTAAATTCAATCAAGTATCTCGAGTTCATAAGATATGCTGCTACCGCAGTTACTGGAAGTTATCCCACTGGACATAAGGCACCAACATGATGGATGGTACTCCTAATCCGCCTATGTAACGACAGACTTCTTAAGAGAATTTTTGCAAAGCACTGGAGCAGTCGTTCTGGAAGCGCAAACTGCTCTGTGCTCTCACGAGACGTAACACTTTTATACTTTTATCTCTGGCGCAAATTAAACCAAGAGGTCTATTAGGAAACACCTACGGCTCTCTAAGGCACGAAAGCCTTATAGCATGGGCCTGTGCTGCCGATAATTCCAGATGAAATTCAACGTGCAGTACTTTCTCTCAAGAACCAGTTTATAGCGTGTAGCAATGGTCAACAATTTGAGCATTTGGCAAGACAGCAGTGAAAAGAAACGCGAGAACCACACTTAAGTTACTCGTTTGTTTACATTTGGTGTAATAGGGCAGACGCTTATGGAGCCTATTCTCCTGACGGTGATTCATTGGTTCGCTACGCTGTTATCTTGATCATATTTGATCACTTCCCATACATGTTCTATTGTTGAGTTCTCTTAGAAGCTTCTTTCAAATGCCATAGAGGAAGTATACAGTTCTATTAGAAAAAAGCAAAGTCGGTGTTTCAGTGCGGCGAGTATAAACTACACTACCGGCCATTAAAATTGGTACACCAAGAAGAAATGCAGATGACAAACGGGTATTCATTGGACAAATATATTATACTAGAACTGACATGTGACTACATTTTCATGCATTTATGGTGCATAGATCTTGAGAAATCAGTACCCAGAACAACCACCTCTGGCCATAATAACGGCCTTGATACGCCTGGGCATTGAGTCAGAGCTTGGATGGCGTGTACAGGTACAGCTGCCCATGCAGCTTCAACACGATACCACAGATCATCTAGAGTAGTGACTGGCGTATTGTGACGATCCTGTTGCTCGGCCACCATTGACAAGACGTTTTCAGCTGGTGAGAGATCTGGAGAATGTGCAGGCCAGGGCAGCAGTCGAACATTTTCTGTATCCAGAAAGGCCCGTACAGGACCTGCAACATGCGGTCGTGCATTATCCTGCTGAAATGTAGGGTTTGGCAGGGATCGAATGACGGGTAGAGCCACGGGTCGTAACACATCTGAAATGTAACCTCCACTGTTCAAAGTGCCGTCAATGCGAACAAGAGGTGACCGAGACGTGTAACCAATGGCACCCCGTACCATCACGCAGGGTGATACGCCTGTATGGCGATGACGAATACACGCTTCCAATGTGCGTTCACAGCGATGTCGCCAAACACGGATGCGACCATCATGATGCTGTAAACATATCCTGGATTCATCCGAAAAAATGACGTTTTGCCATTCGTGCACCCAGGTTCGTCGTTGAGTACACCATCTCAGGCGCTCCTGTCTGTGATGCAGCGTCAAGGGTAACCGCAGCCATGGCCTCCGAGCTGATAGTTCATGCTGCTGCAAACGTCGTCGAACTGTTCGTGCAGATGGTTGTTGTTTTGCAAACGCCCCCATCTGTTGACTCAGGGATCGAGACGTGGCTGCACGATCCGTTACAGTCATGCGGATAAGATGCCTGTCATCTCGACTGCTAGTGATACGTTGGGATCCAGCACGGCGTTCCGTATTACCCTCCTGAACCCACCGATTCCATATTCTGCCAACAGTCATTGGATCTCGACCAACGCGAGCAGTAATGTCGCGATACGATAAACCGCAATCGCGATAGGCTACAATCCGACCTTTATCAAAGTCGGAAACGTGATGGTACGCATTTCTCCTCCTTACACGAGGCATCACAACAACGTTTCACCAGGCAACGGCGGTCAACTGCTGTTTGTGTATGAGAAATCGGTTGGAAACTTTCCTCATGTCCGCACTTTGTAGGTGTCGCCACCGGCGCCTTCCTTGTGTGAATGCTCTGTAAAGCTAATCATTTGCATATCACAGCATCTTCTTCCTTTCGGTTAAATTTCGCGTCTGTAGCACATATTCTTCGTGGTGTAGCCATTTTAATGGCCAGTAGTGTATAAAAATTAAGTGTGATCCTCAGGAAATTCGCCACATTGTCCGCTATAGCTTTCAGAAAACCGAACCTTGATAAATTTATTCCTTTTGAATATTTTTGAAATGATCTGTCTCATTTGCCTCACTGTACAGCATATTTTATATACAATGCCCCACGAAGAATGGTCATTATTCACGGTCAAGACAAGAGCGATTATTCGAAACGAAAAAGGGTACTAAACATGGGCTCCAAAATGCATACATTAAGAGCTACGAGCACATTTTCTCTTCCTCTGACCAAGTGGTCAGAGCTGTTACGTTATGCATTTTAGAGCCCGTCTTTGCTAGACTTTTTTTCCCTTTTTTGGTCCGTACTACCTCTTCCCAAAAGATGGGAAGCAAAGGGCTTGTAGTAGAAGCGATTTGTTCCACAGTATCGAAGAAGAAGTGCTCATAGCTCGAAAAAAGATATTCCTATCAGAGGGAACGAGACCAAAGCTGAACGGTGGATAGGAAATACCCACAAGGCCAAACTTATAAATGAATAACATAGTGGCTGAATGGTTCAAATGGCTCTGAGCACTATGAGACTTAACGTCTGAGGTCATCAGTCCCCTAGAACTTAGAACTACTTAAGCCCAACTAACCTAAGGATATCACACACATCCATGCCCGAGGCAGGATTCGAACCTGCGACCGTAGTGGTCGCGCTGTTCCAGACTGAAGCGCCTAGAATGGCTCGGCATAGTGGCTGAAAACCCCAAGTATCAAATACCACAGTTAAAGCTTCTTTGTCCTGAAGAGCAATCTCATACACAGGAAATGGGCGAAAATCTGACACAGCTGTCCTGGGCAACGTTCTGATAGAAGTGGCTTTGTATCTCCCTTTCCAGACCAGTTACAAAGTAGCGTGTACGTGATACAAATAATTAAAATTACAATTAGAAACTACTTAAGTATTTTACGTAGTTATATCTATTTCCTGCGTGAAACACATAGCTGTTTTTCGTTTAACTATGGTCTCTCGATACTTTAGGACTCGGTGGAGTAAAAATATTCATCAAGTATGAATTCTATTAAAAGGTTTCGCATTGTATTTCCGTTCATTGCATTATGAAAGTTATTGTCTTTTATGCCTAACAGGTCCACTCCAAGCCAAAATCCGAATAATATCGGCTTGTAGAATTCCTTTTGAAATTACAGAATGAGTAGATAAACTATCGGATTTATTTAATGTAATTTGGAGGATATGCGTATTCCGTTTTGCAGATAAATTTGACTCTGTGAATGTGACCAAAATTTTTTTCCCACGATAGCTTCAGTGCCGGCCGGTGTGGCCGTGCCGTTCTAGGCGCTTCAGTCTGGAACCGCGTGACTGCTACGGTCGCAGGTTCGAATCCTGCCAGGGACATGGATGTTTGTGATGTCCTTAGGTTAGTTAGGTTGAAGTAGTTCTAAGTTCTAGGGGACTGATGACCACAGATGTTAAGTCCCATAGTGCTCAGAGCCATTTGAACCATTTGATAGCTTCAGTTATTACGATGCTGAAGGCAGCTTTTACTAATTATTCGAAAATGGAATACAGAATCTGACCCAGGATATCTAAATACAATAGACGGCTCTAAGTAATACTTTTCTTTGAAATTATATTTTCAAGTTGAATACACGTACATGAATCGACAACGAACGCTAAGAACTGCAGTCTCAATGGCATTCGCTAGGGAAGAAATGAATTATTTTACATAGTTCCGTCACATTTATACTTTTACAGAACGAACAATTTAAGCACGGTATGACGTATTCTGCGTCATGTCGCTGGCTATTTTATATTTCATTGCTTTGGTACTTTATTAGTTTCGTTAACTTGCCTCTTTGTTATTTGCAATTTATTACTCGTAACGAAGGAACCTGAATAAAAATAGTAAAGATAATTCTAGAAAAGAGATGCCGCAATGAATGCGATGAGCGGTAGTAGAGTGTACTGTTATGGATGAAAGTGAGGTAGAGGGTGAAACCCGGTGTCAGCATATTTTCAGCCCAGTCTAATGGTATCAACGAGTCGCTGCAATCAATGTCATTCGACGAATAGACCACCATTAACTGTGCTAGATACCGTCATTCGACGATATTTCATTTTGTAAAGCCTGATCGCGAACTTGACACATCACCTTTCGTTCCTTTGGTGATCAAACAATGGACGTGAAAATTTCTCCCGCCACCAGCATTCGAACCAGATACCACATTCAAGCAACGCTGCACAACGGTGCGTTGAGGTGAATTTGCAGCAGAAACTTCAAGAGCTTCGAGGGCTGGAGATCGCCTACGAAAGCTTCCATCATTCGGCTGTTGTGCTCGAAAAGATGTATTAGCCATTTATGGCCGCTTGCTATGTTTTTCACAAATTTTCTGTCCTATGCAGACGGACATTTTACTGCGAGATACTATAACATTTCGCTCCATACGAATACTAGCTGAGAAATGCTTCTATCTGAGCATGAAACGGCGAATATTCTCCTGTTTATAAGATTTACTGAACAGTGGTGTGCCGGCCGCTGTGGTCGAGCGGAACCGCGCGACCGCTACGGTCGAAGGTTTGAATCCTGCCTCGGGCATCGATGTGTGTGATGTCCTTAGGTTAGTTAGATTTACGTAGTTCTCAGTTGTAGGAGACTGATGACCGCAGATGTTAAGTCCCATAGTGCTCAGAGCCATTTGAAACAGTTGAACAGTGGGGTTCGAGTCGCGTCGTTCTACCCGGGCAAGGTAGAAAAGGGCTTCTCGTACTCCACTTTTTGGTAAGAGTGTTTTAAACAGTGGCATATTCATATTTTGTCCGCTGGTTTCTTTCTTTTCCCTGTATCAGCAGTGCATGCTACACATATGAAAAAAACTTTATGGCTCATTGAAGTTTTGATAGCTTTCTTATGAGAAATTGAAATAACATGACTCTAATTTAGCACCTCAGACCGGATTTTATGTGCACAAAAATTTTGTTTGTGCTTCATTACTGCAAAGTGGGGTTCCCAGAACCCTTCTGATGATAAATGACAGATTTTGCAGCATATTTCTTGATGATACTTCACTTTATACATTACGTTTTCGCGTCACACATGGTTTTTGATGAACAAGTCGGGTAACTTGAACATTTGCATCTCCAAACGGATAAATAGATCAAGAAAATTTTCAAGGGTCTTCGAGATCGGAATCTTAAGAATATATCGTAAAAATTTCAGCCATTTGATGTGCGGAGCCATCTTAGATTCCGCAGCTCGGTTTGGAGGGTTTTCTAAGATCTGCCTATGACCCAATGGTACCTCCGTAGGAATATTACGGCCTATCGTAGACCGAATCAAATGACAAAAAAAAAAAGATTGGCTCAGTTTGTCAATCAGGGGGAAGTCATAGAGGGCCCTATACTGCTGGACACTGACACAAATATGATTCTTCTGTTGGGTGTACAAACAGTCTCTACCCCAAAGGATATCCAAAGCACCTGAACCTACATCTACATCTACATTTATACTCCGCAAGCCACCCAAAGGTGTGTGGTGGAGGGCACTTTACGTGCCACTGTCATTACCTCCCTTTCCTATTCCAGTCGCGTATGGTTCGCGGGAAGAACGACTGCCGGAAAGCCTCCGTGCGCGCTCGAATCTCTCTAATTTTACATTCGTGATCTCCTCGGGAGGTATAAGTAGGGGGAAGCAATATATTCGATACCTCATCCAGAAAGGCTCCTTCTCGAAACCTGGACAGCAAGCTACACCGCGATGCAGAGCGACTCTCTTGCAGAGTCTGCCACTTGAGATTGCTACACGTCTCCGTAACACTATCACACTTACCAAATAACCCTGTGACGAAACGCGCCGCTCTTCTTTTGACCTTCTGTATCTCCTCTGTCAACCCGACCTGGTACAGATCCCGCACTGATGAGCAATACTCAAGTATAGGTCGAACGAGTGTTTTGTAAGCCACCTCCTTTGTTGATGGACTACATTTTCTAAGGACTCTCCCAATGAATCTCAACCTGGCACCCTCCTTACAAACAATTAATTTTATATGATCATTCCACTTCAAATCGTTCAGTACGCATACTCCCAGATATTTTACAGAAGTAACTGCTACCAGTGTTTGTTCCGCTGTCATATAATCATACATAAAGGATCCTTCTTTCTATGTATTCGCAATACATTACATTTGTCTGTGTTAAAGGTCAATTGCCACTCCCTGCACCAAGTGCCTATCCGCTGCAGAACTTCCTGCATTTTGCTGCAATTTTCTAATGCTGCAACTTCTCTGTATACTGGTTGGCTCTGAGCACTATGGGACTTAACTGCTGAGGTCATTAGTCCCCTAGAACTTAGAACTAGTTAAACCTAACTAACCTAAGGACATCACAAACATCCATGCCCGAGGCAGGATTCGAACCTGCGACCGTAGCGGTCTTGCGGTTCCAGACTGCAGCGCCTTTAACCGCACGGCCACTTCGGCCGGCTCTCTGTATACTACAGCATCATCCGCGAAAAGCCGCATTGAACTTCCGACACTATCTACTAGGTCATTTATATATATTTGAAATGCAATGGTCCCATAGCACTCCCCTGTGGCACGCCAGAGGTTACTTTAACGTCTGTAGACGTCTCTCCATTGCGAACAAAATGCTGTGTTCTGTTTGCTAAAAACTCTTCAATCCAGCCACACAGCTGGTTTGATATTCCGTAGGCTCTTACTTGAACTGTATCGAACGCCTTCCGGAAGGCATGGAAAATGGCATCTACCTGGGAGCCTGTATCTAATATTTTCTGGGTCTCATGAACAATCTACAAGACTAATAGAACCCCGGGGATGAGTCCCAGAAGAATCCCGTTTCTATGCACAGCGTTTTGGAACACATCAGCTGGCGAGAAAGCCCAAGAGGGTAGACCTGCAGTTTTCGAACGGTGGAGGCGCTTAGCTTAGAAAGTGCGATGCGGAGCAGAATGTGGTCCGATCTCCCCTCGCAAAATCCTCTGCCAGTGTGCCAACGGTGGCACACTTGGCAGGCCATTGCCGATGCGCATCACAAAGTGCGGCGGGCGTGTTGGCGCCACAGGCGCGGCGCAGAGCGGCGTGTAGCAACAGCTGCGACCCCGCAGGCTGCGCGCCGAATGCTCAATCACCTCCGAACGGTGCGTTCGCAGAAACGAGACTGGCATGGAGCCTCCTCGCTGCAAAGTAGCCCAGTCTCCTCGACGTCACAATGAATCCAACAGGCGCAGGGTACACTACTGGCCATTTAAATTGCTACACCAAGAAGAAATGCAGATGATTAACGGGTATTCATTGTACAAATATATTATACTAGAACTGACATGTGGTTTCATTTTCAAGCAATTTGGGTGCATAGATCCTGAGAAATCAGTACCCAGAACAACCAAATCTGGCCGTAATAACGGCCTTGATACGCCTGGGCATTGAGTCAAACAGAGCTTGGATGGCGTGTACAGGTACAGCTGCCCATGCAGCTTCAACACGATACCACAGTTCATCAAGAGTAGTGACTGGCGTATTGTGACGAGCCAGTTGCTCGGCCATCATTGACAAGACGTTTTCAATTGGTGAGAGATCTGGAGAATGTGCTGGCCAGGGCAGCAGTCGAACATTTTCTGTATGCAGAAAGGCCCGTACAGGACCTCCAACATGCGATCGTCCATTATCCTGCTGAAATGTAGGGTTTCATAGGGATCGAATGACGGGGAGAGCCACGGGTCGTAACACATCTGAAATGTAACGTCCACTGTTCAAAGTGCCGTCAATGCGAACAAGAGGTGACCGAGACGCCAGTATGGCGATGACGAATACAGGCTTCCAATGTGCGATCTCCGCGATGTCGCCAAACACGGTTGCGACGATCATGATGCTGTAAACAGAACCTGGATTCATCCGAAAAAATGACGTTTTGCCATTCGTGCACCCAGGTTCGTCGTTGAGTACACCATCGCAGGTGCTCCTGTCGGTTATGCAGCGTCAAGGGAATCTGCAGCCATGGTCTCCGAGCTGATAGTCCATGCTGCTGCAAACGTCGTCGAACTGTTCGTGCAGATGGTTGTTGTCTTGCAAACGTCCCCATCTGTTGACTCAGGGATCGAGACGTGGCTGCACGATCCGTTACAGCCATGCGGATAAGACGCCTGTCATCTCGACTGCTAGTGATACGAGGCCGTTGGGATCCAGCATGGCGTTCCGTATTACCCTCCTGAACCCACCGATTCCATATTCTGCGAACAGTCATTGGATCTCGACCAATGCGAGAAGCAATTTCGCGATACGATAAACGGCAATCGCGATAGGCTACAATCCGACCTTTATCAAAGTCGGAAAAGTGATGGTACGCATTTCTCCTCCTTACACGAGGCATCACAACTACTACTTTTCACCAGGCAACGCCGGTCGACTGCTGTTTGTGTATGAGAAATCGGTTGGAAACTTTCCTCATGTCAGCACGTTGTAGGTGTCGCCACCGGCGCCTTCCTTGTGTGAATGCTCTGTAAAGCTAATCATTTGCATATCACAGCATCTTCGTCCTTTCGGTTAAATTTCGGGTCTGTAGCACGTCATCTTCGTGATGTAGCAATTTTAGTGGCCAGTAGTGTAAAATTTATATTATCACGTTATCCTATTCCACGAAACTTCGGAATTAAAGCCGGATGACGTCGACTTTTTGCCACGATATTTCAGCTGACAACAAGATGTGTTGAACTTGATCGCCACACTCGCCTTTCCCAGTACGTCAGCCACATCTGAGCATTGTATCTCCACAGGGCATTCCATGGATTGTTCTGCCACGTAAATCTTGGCCTCTACGATATCGTTCTGGGGTTCAGTTATTAAGGAAGCGGTGGAAATACTTTTGGCGGAAGTTATTAATCGTGATTGTAACCTTCAAATGGATAAGACGTGAGACATGGTGATTTCTTTAATATCTTCAGAAAGAAAACATTTTATGGCTAATAGCGTGTCCAGTGAAAGTTAATTTTATTAATTTGACATCCGAATTTTCACTCCGGAGCCCTCTTTTCGACAGAGAGTGCGAATGCAGTATCACCATTGCGCATAGATGGAGCATATTCGAGGAGGGCGCGAAAGTCGACTGAGGTCGATTATGTAGCGCCTGCCTTCTTGCATACGTCGCCGGCCAATTTTTGGTACAAAGTTCATGGTGTTAACTGTTGACACAACTGGGTATCTACAGTGCAACACAATCACCTGAGGATGGCTGAATGGTTGCGAGCCTAAATATCGTGGCAAGAAGTCTAAGTCAACCTTCTGCAATTCAGAAACTTCATGGAATACTTTTTACGCCGGAAGAATTTAAAGAATCACATCTTGTTTATCTGTTAACTTCGTAGCGGGGACACACAAATCGACATAAGAACCCCAATAAACAAGAACAAGTCGAAGAAAATCATTTTACAGGCCGGGTTTGAGGCATTACAGTTTTAAAAATCTTCCTTCCCTTTCTTTTCTCCCTTCATGAATAAGCGATTTCATCTGTTTCGGCAACAAAGTCCCGTCATCTTTTGCGTGTTCTTCCCCCCTTCTTACCCCTGTAGGTTTGTATTCAGGAACTTCTGTATGTTTAATTTTATACACTCCGACTACTCGTTCCCATCTTCTGTTCCTGTCTGTCCATTGAATCAACTTGTAATTCATTTCTGATGGCTTCATTTCTGATACCGTCACTGTAGTTCAGCCTTTGCGGGGAAATCTCGTTTCTGCAGCCTGGACCCTGTGTAGGAACCCACGTTTCAGATATTTACGGCATCGCAGGAAGTTTCATGACTATAGAACTTAATCTGTGTCTCTTTCGTGACATTTTTAGCAGATTTCTAATTGTTCCACAAATTGCTTTATATTTTAGGATGTCGTCATCAATGGTATTAGCAAAATTTCGTCTTAAATAAGAGACGAAGTACTGAAAGTGGGTTAAATGTTTCAGAATTACATTATTTATTATAATTTTAGATCTTATAGTCAATTTTCCCTTGAATGCCATGATCTTTTCGTAAATCCGCAATAGGCGACCCCAAGACCGATCGTGAAAGGAGGAAGGGAGGAGCAAAACATCGTTAAGACCTCGGTCTATCTGATCCGGGTGATGGTACCTTGTAAGTGTCCGTTGCCAGGTTTACGGTGAAGACTATCATGGCTGCCCCTTCACCTCCCTTACACTGCAAAGTGCTCGTACCGCGACCAGCGGACACCTAAATTACTGACAAGTCAATCGAGAATCTTTCTCGTAGATTAAAATTGTACGTCGGACCGAGACACGAGCACGGAACCACATCACTGCCTTTCAAGAGCGACTGAACACACAGGCACGAAGGCAAAGTTCCGGGTTCATGTCTCGATCTGACACACAGATTTAAGCTACAAGGAAATTTAAACATAGTGCCCACTCCGCTGGGGAGTAAGTGACTCATTCTGCGATTGAAAATCACTTCATATGTACCTGACGGAATAACAATTCCGACCTTACCGTCAATTGCGCGTTGAAATGAATTCAGCTAGGACAAGTGAAAATCTGTGCCGGACCGGGACTCGAACCTGAATATCCCGCGTTATGTGAGCGGTCGTCTTAACCGCTTCGGCAATTTGATCACGCTTCCCCTTCTACCAAAATTCCCAAAATGTCGCGCACTACAAACGGAGCGTCCCCTGTCCAACACCCTCTTTGCTCGCAGCCTCACGCTGATTTCCTCGAGAGATCGGACGAAGAAGTGCATCAACAATGAATGATCATTAACTCCCGTCCTACTCTACTTGCATTTTTTTTTCGTCCTATCAGACGTTAAGGTTCTTACCGCTTGGTTAGACACCCCAGCTAGGATGTAACGAATTCGGTCTTGAATCCTTATGCTAATCGATCATTTGTTTTTGGTAATGTCACACATTTCCGACTCTTAAAGCAACATCACAAAAATGAAAGCGAAAAAACTGGCAGCTAGGAAAGCGAAGAATTGTATTACATGGGATAAGAAGTTCCGCCTTATGCAAGACACCTTTTTTCTTTTTGTTTCGCCCATAGATGTTTCAGCACTTTTGTGCTATCGTCAGTGGGTTCTATTTTTATTTTTAACTGTAAATTCGTTGTTAACATATTAACATTTGCGTCATTTACAACGTTACGTAAAAGTTGCATTTATAACTTAATTGGCGAAAAGTAACATACCATACATGATGTTATTGTCCTCTTGTTTTGGTAGCTGTTGTGCTACACAATATACAACTTGTTATCTGCAAACAGCAAAACGTAATTTATTTTCTGTTTGTTATGCATTTACGAACGGAAATAAGACTGTATCACTTTTTCTTTCTGTAACTTACAGTTTTAAAGTTGTGGTACGTTTTCCTGTGTTGTTGGTGAAGTAAACAGGCTTACTTCTTTGCCTGTGCTCACGTGTCAATGCAGTTTTTCCGATTACTCAAAACATAGGCGGAGTTTTCGCTGCCATTACGTGTTGTTGTGGCTGTGTGGCGTTTATTTGTTTCGTAGCGTGTTCTGCTGGGTGAGGCGCGCGACTTTGAGTTGGTTCAAATGGCTCTGACCACTATGGGACTTAACTTCTGAGGTCATCAGTCCCCTAGAACTTAGAACTGCTTAAACCTAACTAACCTAAGGACATCACACACATCCATGACCGAGGCAGGATTCGAACCTGCGACCGTAGCGGTCGCGCGGTTCCAGACTGAAGCGCGTAGAACCGCGCGGCCACACCGGCCGGCAGTTTGAGTTGTATTTGGTGTTAGTGGTGTGTGGTGTATGTGGGTTTGCGTGTGGGACTCTGAGGTTCTCTGCACACGTCTCAAATTATAACTGTTTTGGAAAACATATTTATGGCAAAATCACGGCGTGACTATGATTATCTAGTGGTCGCATTATCAGAAGCTTGCGATCCTTGTTCTGGAGTATGGCCTACGCCACTTGGCTACTACGAATTTCAGAAGTTCTCTTTATTTGTGACTTTGTACTTTGTTAGTAGCTCCAGACGTGCTCTGTAACACAATGTGGTGCAAACCCTCTCCATTTATACCTATCTTCTATACTTGTTTAAGTACATTTCACATAGGTATGGTCCCATGACTCGTAAATGTTCAGAAAACGCCATGACCACCTGCTCGAACAAAAGTTTGTTTTAATTATCTGTTCCAGTCACAGGTAGTAGTATAACGTTTATAAAAAAAATCACCCTAATGCACTTAATAATGGCAAACCAGGCATGCACCCCCAAGAGCAGTTACACTGTACCGTCTATACTGACTCTAGCCTAGACAGAATTTGGAAAGAGTACACAAGTCCCTTCATGTACTCCATGACCACCTGAAGCTAGTCATTGACAGTTAAATCCTGTTCTAACACAGTGTGGGGATGTTGATTACGACGTGTCTCTCGCTATTGTAAATAAACTGTCCAGTCAAATTAGTGTGGTCACCTACCACAAGCTTGAATAAACACCTTTTGCAGCACAATATATCGTTCTGGAAGGTAACGACGTGGATGCGGAGCCATGTCGACCTCAGTGGTGGGGCCAGCTGCTCTATGTTTGTCAGTTGAGGATCCATGGCGTCTACAGTCCTATCGACGTGGTCCCACAGACTGTCGATTGGAAATCCAGGAAATTTGGTGGCCAGAGGAGTACGATAAACTCATTATGGTGCTCATTGAACCACGCTTGTGCACTGCCAGCTGTGCGACACATTGCAATTTCCTGCAAATAGATACCATCGTGCTGAGGAAAAAACAAACTACATGTAGGTGTGGACATGGTCCTCAGGGATAGATGCTCTTCTGAAAAGGCCGCCTGCCACCACTGGGTGGACGTCCAGTTGCGTTATTGATATACAAATTCCAGCCTTCGTTGCAGATGCACCAGCTGTCAGTAGTGGTGCATGAACCAGATGCCGTCTGCGGAGGCACATACGCAACAACGATCGCTAAATGGTCGCTGAGGAGACTCTTTTGGTAGCCCCATATTTTACCTGGGCAGTCAGCTGTTCAGCAGACGCACGTCTATTTGCCGCCGGCCGCTGTGGCCGAGCAGTTCTAGGCGCATCAGTCCGGAACCGCACTGCTGCTACGGTCCCAGGTTAGAATCCTGCCTCGAGCATGGATGTGTGTCATGTTCTTAGGTTAGTTAGGTTTAAGTAGTTCTACGTCTAGGGGACTGATGACCTCAGATATTAAGTCCCATACTACTGAGAGCCATTTGAACCAATCTATATGACCATACCCATTTCCAGAGCCGTCCTTCACCCTTCTCAACTATGTCGTGTGGTGTTTCACAGCTGCCCCAGAGCCAGTTTTGGTTCAAAAACTGGTTCAAATGGCTCTGAGCACTATGGGACGGAACGTCTGAGGTCTAATCAGTCCCCTAGAACTTAGAACTACTTAAACCTAACTAACCTAACGACATCACACACATTCATGCACGAGGCAGGATTCGAACCTGCAACCGTAGCGGTCGCGCGGTTCCACACTGAAGCACCTAGAACCGCTCGACCACACCGGGCAGCGCCAGTTTTGGATAGCGCCATTTTCTGTGCACAGTTTACCTTAAGAACGCCGGCGCGCCAAAAGTTTACAAGGCCCAAAAGCAATGCTTTACATACCCTTCACACTTTATATGCCCTCCACTGCTAGTGCTGCCACCTGGCGTCTGTGAGTGATTATTTCACACTGACGTCAAACTTAGGTGATACATTAATGTGATTGGACTGTGTCGCATCAAATGTTCCCGTGGAATTCAGGTCTTGTGGTTTCAAGGACAAATCGAAATGCGACGAGGTACCAATAACTAGGTAAAGTGGCCACAATCCCACTTCGCCTTGTTGCCAGATTTATTCAGGATGGAATGAGAGCACCATCCGGCTCTTCATGGTTGGCAAATTTATATTCCTCCTTATCCTATTGTTCTGTTAATTGATTTATGGCCCCCTGGGGGTTGTCGATTTATGACATCCTGGGGATAATCCATCTTTCTGAGAAACTCCCATTCCTCCCCTCCCCATCCTCTTCACCCTTAAGCCGGCCGTTGTGTCCAAGCGGTTCTAGGCGCTTCAGTCCGGACCTGCGCTGCTTCTACGGTCGTAGGTTCGAATCCTGCCTTGGGCATGGATGTGTGTGCTGTCCTTAGGTTAGTTAGGTTTAAGTAGTTCTAAGTCTAGGGGACTGATGACCTCAGATGTTAAGTCCCATAGTGCTCAGAGCCATTTGAACCATTTTTCACCCTCAAGTTGACGTTCTTATGAGAATGAGTGCACTGAAACCGGTAAAGTGACGACAGATTTTTGTGCAATCAGGATTTTATTGTAATTATTTAAGTATTAAGCAGAATAATAGGAGACCCCTACCGAGAATTCATTTCTTATACTACCTTCTTTTCGTACCGACGATTAAGCCTTATTAAGAGTGATAACTATACTACTGGCCATTAAAATTGCTACACCACGAAGATGATGTGCTACAGACGCGAAATTTAACCGACAGGACGAAGATGCTGTGATATGCAAATGATTAGCTTTTCAGAGCATTCACACAAGGTTGGCGCCGGTGGCGACACCTACAACGTGCTGACATGAGGGAAGTTTCCCACCGATTTCTCATACACAAACATCAGTTAATGGTCGTTGCCTGGTGAAACTTTGTTGTGATGCCTCGTATAAGGGAGGAGAAATGCATACCATCACGTTTGCGACTTTGATAATGGTCGGATTGTAGCCTATCGCGATTGCGGTTTATCGTATCGCGACATTTCTGCTTGCGTTGGTCGAGATCCCAAGACTGTTAGCAGAATATGGAATCGGTGGGTTCAGGAGGATAATACGGAACGCTGTGCTGGATCCCGAAGGCCTCGTATCACTAGCAGTCGATATGACAGGCATCTTATCCGCTTGGCTGTAACGGATCGTGCATCCACGTCTCGATCCCTGAGTCAACAGATGGGGACGTTTACAAGACCACAACCACCTGCACGAACAGTTCGACGACGTTTGCAGCAGCATGGACTATCAGCTCGGAGACCATGGCTGCGGTTACCCTTGACGCTGCATCAAAGACAGGAGCGCCTCCGATGGTGTACTCAACGACGAACCTGGGCGCATGAATGGGAAAACGTCATTTTTTCGGATGAATCCAGGATATGTTTACAGCATCATGATGGTCGCATCCGTGTTAGGCAACATCGCGGTGAACGCCCATTGGAAGCGTGTATACGTCATCGCCATACTGGCGTATCACCAGGCGTGATGGTATGGGGTGCCGTTGGTTAAACGTCTCGGTCACTCTTGTTCGCATTGACGGCACTTTGAACAGTGGAGGTTACATTTCAGATGTGTTACGACCCGTGGCTCTATCCGTCATTCGATCCCTGCCAAACTCTACATTTTAGCAGGATAATGCACGACCGCATGTTGCAGGTCCTGTACGGGCCTTTCTGGATACAGAAAATGTTCGACTGCAGCCCTGCCCGGCACATTCTCCAGATATCTCACCAACTGAAAACGTCTGGTCAATGGTGGCCGAGCCACTGGCTCGTCACAATATGCCGCTCACTACTCTAGATGAACTGTGGTATCGTGTTGAAGCTGCATGGGCAGCTGTACCTGTACAAGCCATCCAAGCTCTGTTTGACTTAATGTCCAGGAGTATCAAGGCCGTTATTACGGCCAGAGGTGGTTGTTCTGCGTACTGATTTCTCAGGATCTATGCACCCAAATTGCGTGAAAATGTAATCACATATCAGTTTTAGTACAATATTTTTGTCCAACGAATACCCGTTTATCATCTGCATTTCTTCTTGGTGTAGCAATTCTAATGGCCAGTAGTGTATATTGGCGCAATTCTGTAAGTTAAGAAGAACATTTTTTTCCTGTATTTGAGCTGTGCTCAGAGAATTCTAAAGTTTCTAGCGCCTACGAAAGTACGCACGACGGTAAAGACTTTGCGGTGTTAGTCGCACTGAGCTGCTGGCCCTCTCTGCCTGCTGCCCGGGGGAGCCCCTGGCAGTACTGACCCGCGCAGCAGCCGCTGTCGTGCGCCGGTGTCCGCTGTTGCGTCACGAGTAGCGCGCTCCGCATTACAATGCACAGCTGTGGCTGCGAGTATGGCTCTTGGGAGAGGACCGGGCACTGCGAGTAATGCCGTAACTATGCTAATGCCCGCGGCACAGCCGCGCCTCGCGCTCTGAAAATACGAGGGGCAGCTATAAGGCTTTACCGCCACGGAAAATTAAAACACGTCATTATTTTTGTTTGTTCTTAGGTTGAAAGAATACCACGTCTTGCAAAAATTAAACAAATAACATTTTCAACAAATTACTCCCTAATTTTTTTACCAAATTCTGAAATATAAAACCATGGGAAAAGCAATCTGAATCGGCAGAAACTTCACAAGTGCAATAGCATTTTTATTTTTTTTATACTTGTACATGCTGCCTGAACAGGCGATAAATAATATGTAATGAACATTCCCTTATAGGCTCGGTTCGTGCCGCGCAAATATGCTTCCCATCTTTTACCTTATTTGAAAAATTTCTAAACTGTAAGCTATGTATAGACCTGAAAATTATCAATCTACTACCATAAGCCCTTAAAGCGCTGAAAAATATTACGAAACGTGGAGCATGTATTGCAGAGTGAACAAGTGCTCCGCTTTCAAAACATACTACACAGGAAAAATGGGGTAGGTTCCATGGGGTCATCTCATATCAGTATGAATGAACAAAGCCCTGTGACGACATATGTGAGCAACGGAAATCCTTTACTCCAATAAATATGGGTACGAAAATTTGACAAAACAATTTTACAATGTTCGAAAAAATTGTACAGTAATGTTAGTCCCACATCGACAATATACATCAGTTCGTTAATGATATAATCAGTTGATGAAACACATAGTGAAGCTATAAAATTTTCCCATGCTTTGGTGAGAGAGAGATACAGAAATACTGAGTGATTTATATTTACGGACGGAATAGTTATAATTGGATACCGTCATCCATATTAGCATGTGAATTCGAATAGTTCAAAAAATAATAACGAAATCCAGTTGCAGATATTCTGACATACATTACGAGAAGCTATTGTGAAAAAAAGTTAACTGAAAATTTACTTGAAACACAAGAACTGGAGTGGAACGCGTTTTGTTATGCCGTACGGCGGGCATAAATATTACCCAGTTGCACCATACAGCTTTCTGAAGCATGGAAACACCACCACCTTCCGCCAGAATGTCTAAGCAGCTGCAAAGCAGGGTGCAGAAGCTAGTGTAAAAGCTTCCTCGTTGAGAGCATGTCGGTACAACTACATCTTGGCTAGTGTCGGTCAAAGTTCCTTGACTGACGGAGATATGACATGCCAGTCGGTGCTGAAATAGCTGCCGCTGGCCTGTCAACTCGCTAGGCATGCGATACTTTACAAACAAGTGACTCGCGCCAGGCATACTTGCGCGTATTATATGAAATTGTGAAACACGGCGCGCCGGAGTGGACGAGCGGTTCTAGGAGCTTCATCCAGGAACCGTGCGACCGCTACGGCCGCAGGTACGAATCCTACCTCGTGCATGGATGTGTGTGATGTCCTTAGGTTAGTTAGGTTTAAGTAGTTTTAAGTTCTAGGGGACTCTGTGAGGATTCGAACCTGCGACCGTAGCGGTCGCTTGGCTCCAGACAGTAGCGCCTAGAAACGCACGGCCACTCCGCCCGGCCAAAATGTGTGCGTTTGAGGGTGTTGTTGCAGCGTATGTACAATGTTGTGGAAGTCCCATTCGGGTATATAAGCACCGAGATATAGGCAAGGGATTAGTGTGGCATTCGTGTCTTTCTAACATGCATCCACTAAATCCGGAAACGTGAACTACGGCGGCGTTATTATTCTTTTCTTGACTGCCGAAGAACAAACACCGCTTGACATCCATCGGAGAATGTAGAATGTGTATGTGTAGTTAGTTAGTTGCGTGTTCCATTGATCAATCGCACGGTACATTAGCCGTTATGATGTGGAACGTGTCAAGTGCACAAGAAATGCACATATGAAACAAAAATTTTTTAATATATATATCAGAGTTAAAGATTAATATTTGTATTATTTACCCCATTCCCTTAAATGGCACAAAATGCATATACTACATTTATAGATTTATTTATTCCTATCTATGGTATGAAGGAGTTGTCAAGGAGGTATGATTTCAATTTATTTTTGAAGCTATTACTGCTGTCTGTCGGACACCTTATTTCAGCTGGTAATTTATTGAAAATTTTTATAACAGCATATTTTACCCCTTTCTGTGCCAAAGATAGGTTGAGCAAAGGATAGTGTAAGTCTCTCTTTTTTCTGGTATTATAATCATGAATGTCACAGTTGTTTTTAAACTGGTCCATGTTGGTGAGAACAAATTTCATTAGTGAGTAGATGTATTGTGAGGCTGTAGTACGAATTCTCAATCTTTTAAAAAGATGCCTACAAGATGTGCGACTATGAACTCCACACATTATTCTAACCACTTTCTTTTGGACAGTGAATACTTTTTGTGTATGGCGCAGCATGTCTGTTCGAAACCATCGTCGTGGAATGGTGTGCCAAGTTCCGTGCTGGTCGTGATTTGACACAAGACGACAGTCGATCTGGGATGCCAACCTCATCCATCACGGACAACGCCATCTCAAGTGAGAGAAACATGAGCACACGCCCTATAGTCCTGATCTCTCCCGATGCGATTATGACGCCTCTGGTCCCTTTAAAACAAGGTCTTGAATGTTCGACGGTTCCTGTCGGATGAGGGTGTGTAGCATACAGTTACGGACTTCTTCAAGGAGCAGGACACAGTTTTTTACCGAATGGGTATCTTAGACATGGTGTGTCGGTGAGATGATTGCTCAATGCTCACGGCGATTTTGTCTGATTGGCATATCGACTTTACGGCCTTTGAACGGAAGCTTTGTGGTGATTAATATCCGATGTTAATTGTGAATGCTCCTTGCCACCAATTTCTTGTTAATTCAGGTCGATTTATTTGGATATTTGTCATTCTGCTAGATATAAACGGTTCGCATACAAAACTTCGCTGATCCTTGTTGTCTATCATATTTCGGTCGAATGTCAACACATTGAACTATTCCATGTGTCGCGATCGCGTACCCCCGCAAATAATTACATGATCCATCTCTGAGTTCCAATGATGTAAGTACAGTTGCCGTTTAAGTGGTATTCCTCCACTTCTATGGTAGCTGTCACCCCAGTAAACATCATTGTTTATCTCCGTGTCGTTGCAGAATGCGTCGTCCGTTCTAGAACCACCCACTGAAGGTGTATTCTTCTGGTCTATTCTTTCTGATCATTGTTTCTGGACAGTTCATTCACGTACCAATATATCTGCAAGGCTCTCAAGTAATAGACGTACTTATATTTGGACCTACCGAGCCTTTAACGTCATTCCAGTGCACAGCGATAAGGAACACACACTTTAGGCTGAGAACTCTGTGAGGATTAAACTTCCTTATTTTCTGTTTGACTTACCGCCCCACCCTTCCATCATTTCTAACCCACATGTGATCTATTAGTGTAGTTTCTGTATTCAAACGTATTAGTGATTCATTAAGAAATGGGATGTATTCTGTAGACCAAGCGTCCTGGGAGAAATATTGATTATTTCGTTGCCGATTATAGTTTTCTTTACGTGGCCGCTGATACATTTTGTCGTTTTAGGGCCGGGGACAAAGCTAGCGTATAACTGTCATCATTGAATTGCCAAATCACTGAACGACATCCCCGATCGCCACTTCCGAATGACGTCATGCAAATGAGCGAATAACCATGGTAGGTAATTTTCCCCTTTTCGGGCAATTTGATTTCCTTCTTCGTTTTATGTTTGTTATGCATCCAATCTTTTCTTGGCGCCTTTATTTCAGAAGAAAAAAAATTGAGTTATTTAAAGGGTTAAAAAAAGAAATAAACACCCACGAGGGTAAAAAAAATTGGTGTGTAACAGTAGCTTTAGGGCATAAACGTCGGAAACGCTCTACTCTAAATGTTGGCGATAAAATGATAAATTGTGACGCAAGGGAATTTTGCACAAATCTTCAGCGAGCCTGGAAGTTGGAAGTGACACTAGAATATTGAAGAAAAAGAAGAATTTAATTTCTAGACTCGTCACAATAATGACTTGGCGCCTTCGTAAAGTAAGAAACAGTTGTCTGTAAAATTTCTTCAGCTGTTGTTAGTTGTGACCCACTATAAGTGTTAACTTCGACAGTCGTTGAGATCAGAAGCATACATAATCGTGGGGGTAGGGAAAACTAACCGGTTAAAACCAATACTGGTACTTTAGTTCAGGATAACTGGCATTTTTCGTTATTTATTTGGTTTCGGTTATAACACGTGTTTTTAATTTTTTTACTAGTAACCTGGTAAAAAACCGGAATACCAATTAGTCATAGTTTTTAAATAAACCTTTCATAAAAAAGGAGTAACTTTTATTCGTAAAATTTGCATTGTTTTGAAATATTGCGTATTTATTGAACAGGGGACAAGCGATCAGTGCCATTTTATTAACAATGTCGACAGAAACGAGCAACAAACACGTGACATAAGAAATGGCACAGAACTGCTGTGGTAATAACGTACCTGTTACCATGTGGCTAGGCCTATTGGATGGTACGCGTGTACACGTAGTGTGCATGATTTGCCATCTGGTGTGTATGGTAGTTTCTCACTGTCGTCGGCGGACATCCGTTGTGTTGCAGAATGGTACCAACCCTAGTCTGGATACATTTTCGAAGTACTATGATACATTTTACGCAGTACAATGATTCATTTACTTTGAAAGATTAATCATTTGTCTGCCATTTCTTTGAAATAATAAAAGACGAAGGAAATTATGGTAAGAGTAATAAATTAAAACCTTCAAAACAATTCATTCGTAGTATACAATGAAACTAGAAAGTGGCTGATCTGCTGACTGTATCTACGTAACACGCCTTTATCTGCCTGTAGCCTTTGAAATCGGACAAATTAACACAAAAAATACGGCCATTGAGCCTCAGTTTTTACCTTTTAGCACTGACTATTCGTAATGCCCAATTAGTGGTATGTTCTCCGATTACAACACGATCTTTAAACACAGTTTCAATAAATTAAAATCAATAAGAGAATGTTGGTGGTTTTTGTAGTATTAAATCACCTATTAGTTTTAGAGAAAAGCAGAGAATGGTGGACGGACTAAGTTTTTTGTAATTTGCTTACTTAATTTAATATTTCGGTTCTATGCATCTGGAAACTGAAGGAGCCAAAATTATTCATTCTTTGTTCGATTTTTTGGCTTACTACAGGAAATAATGGGAATACAAAACCGAGTATCAGGTATTTCAGAAACCGGTTAATTTTAGCTTTTAACAGTCGTGTTAAACTGGCATGGAAAAAAAAGCTATATAACCGAAAACCGGTTGTTTTAGAGATAACCGCCTCCTCTACAACATCGTCACCCCACCTTTTTCGGAGACAGCAGTCAGTAATTAAATATCTAGCAGCTCCGCAGCGGTTATCGTTTATTCGGATTTCACAACCATTTGCAGGTGTCATTTTATGTAGTAATTAAGTTGTATTTCAAGCAGCCGATGAAAATATTTACGTCTGTTGTTTCTTAATTCTCGCACCCACCATACAAATATAGCAGATTTACACTCCTGGAAATGGAAAAAAGAACACATTGACACCGGTGTGTCAGACCCACCATACTTGCTCCGGACACTGTGAGAGGGCTGTACAAGCAATGATCACACGCACGGCACAGCGGACACACCAGGAACCGCGGTGTTGGCCGTCGAATGGCGCTAGCTGCGCAGCATTTGTGCACCGCCGCCGTCAGTGTCAGCCAGTTTGCCGTGGCATACGGAGCTCCATCGCAGTCTTTAACACTGGTAGCATGACGCGACAGCGTGGACGTGAACCGTATGTGCAGTTGACGGACTTGGAGCGAGGGCGTATAGTGGCCATGCGGGAGGCCGGGTGGACGTACCGCCGAATTGCTCAACACGTGGGGCGTGAGGTCTCCACAGTACATCAATGTTGTCGCCAGTGGTCGGCGGAAGGTGCACGTGCCCGTCGACCTGGGACCGGACCGCAGCGACGCACGGATGCACGCCAAGACCGTAGGATCCTACGCAGTGCCGTAGGGGACCGCACCGCCACTTCCCAGCAAATAAGGGACACTGTTGCTCCTGGGGTATCGGCGAGGACCATTCGCAACCGTCTCCATGAAGCTGGGCTACGGTCCCGCACACCGTTAGGCCGTCTTCCGCTCACGCCCCAACATCGTGCAGCCCGCCTCCAGTGGTGTCGCGACAGTCGTGAATGGAGGGACGAATGGAGACGTGTCGTCTTCAGCGATGAGAGTCGCTTCTGCCTTGGTGCCAATGATGGTCGTATGCGTGTTTGGCGCCGTGCAGGTGAGCGCCACAATCAGGACTGCATACGACCGAGGCACACAGGGCCTACACCCGGCATCATGGTGTGGGGAACGATCTCCTACGCTGGCTGTACACCACTGGTGATCGTCGAGGGGACACTGAATAGTGCACGGTACATCCAAACCGTCATCGAACCCATCGTTATACCATTCCTAGAGCGGCAAGGGAACTTGCTGTTCCAACAGGACAATGCACGTCCGCATGTATCCCGTGCCACCCAACGTGCTCTAGAAGGCGTAAGTCAACTACCCTGGCCAGCAAGATCTCCGGATCTGTCCCCCATTGAGCATGTTTGGGACTGGATGAAGCGTCGTCTCACGCGGTCTGCACGTCCAGCACGAACGCTGGTCCAACTGAGGCGCCAGGTGGAAATGGCATGGCAAGCCGTTCCACAGGACTACATCCAGCATCTCTACGATCGTCTCCATGGGAGAATAGCAGCCTGCATTGCTGCGAAAGGTGGATATACACTGTACTAGTGCCGACATTGTGCATGCTCTGTTGCCTGTGTCTATGTGCCTGTGGTTCTGTCAGTGTGATCATGTGATGTATCTGACCCCAGGAATGTGTCAATAAAGTTTCCCCTTCCTGGGACAATGAATTCACGGTGTTCTTATTTCAATTTCCAGGAGCGTATTTCAATGTATTTTCACGGATGTTGTCGGATTATGTACTAAGTCTCTGAGTTTCTTTCCTTTCTTCCACTCAAGCAACATACTATGATCTTGTTGTAGTCTTCAGTCAAGAGACTGATTTGATGCAGCTCTCCATGATACTCTATCCTGTGCAAGGTTCTTCATCTCCCACTACCTACTGCTATCTACATCCTTCTGAATCTGTTTAGTGTATTGATCTCTTGGTCTCCCTCTACAATTTTTACCCTCCACGCTGCCCTCCAATACTAAATTGGTGATCCCTTGATGCCTCAGAATATGCCCTACCAAGCGAATGTAACCTTATTTACTCCATTATTCCTGTATTACGTACTAGTTCTTTAAGACCAATATTTGTATTATATTTTCTTGTTTTCAATCTGTTGACGATTCTGTTTCGTTACGCCAAGAAAACCGGAAAAATCAAGATAAATATTTGTTCTCACGTAGTAAAGCTTTCTCTTTCAATTCTATTAGATGAAGTTTAATATTATCATAGTTCGAAATTAGACTCTAGATTATATTTCCGGAACGAGTTAATTTTTCACGGCATTTACCAAATCAGATTTCATGGTCCCTGCAAAAGGGTATTACCAACTCTAAGATATTCGTCAACGTGCTAATTTGCTCTACACAACTTTCTTCTGATTAAACTCTCCCCACATTTCTTCCATTTGTCTGTATGTCAGTGTGGAACAGATAATAGCAAATTATGCAATATGCTAATACGAAGACATCCATATGCGATCATGTGCCAGTTACGGTACTAGCAATTTTCACATGTCCTGCGCCGTTAATAGGTCTTATTCTAGCGGCATTAAATTATGTGTCATTGGATTTGTTTTGTTTGTAACAGCTATTATACTATCTTTCCAAAATTGCTGGATAATAAACTAGATTGGAAAACAACACTGATTTTATGATTGAGAGAATTCAAATGTAAATTTGTGACTGAAGAACGAAAAATCTAAAATGTTTAATTCACAGCTGTGCGAGAGATTGTGATCATGTATCAGATACAAGAACGCTTTCTGGCGACACTGCAGTCGCACACTACATCCGTAGAGGTGTGATGTAGAAAGGACCCCTGCCCAGCACTGTGGGATGGAAAGGAAGGACGCTCTGAGCCGGAGGCTTCGGCTTGTGCGTGCCCCTCTGTAACGTTAGCCTGCTCCGGCCTGTTGTTACTTGCTTGGCTTCCGACATGCGGGTGTTATTTCGACTCTGACTGCTCAGTGCTCCACGGTAGCTGACAGTTTCACTCACGTGTACACGGCTCACAACACCAGACGCGATGAAAAATAACATTTTTTTTGACTTGCGTATAGCGTAAGAAGGAAACGAGATTAATTTTTTAGTTGATTTGGTATCCACAGGGTGAGAACTTAAGTAGCCAGAGCTGCCACCTCTTGTAAAGCCATCTCGCTAACCCGACTGTGCATCAAGTAGAGCTGGGTTTGGAAGACAAATATTGATGCGTCATTCCAATCTCCTATGACGGCTGATGACATATCTGTGTTTAAAAAGCAGCGAGCGAGATGGCGCAGTGGTCAGCACACAAGACCGGAGTTCGGGTCCAAATTCCCGCCCGACCATCCAGATTTAGCTTTTCCGTGATTTCCGTAAATCGCTTAAGGCAAACATCGGGACGGTTCCTTGAAAAGGTCACGGCCGAATTTCCTCCCCATCCTCCCCTGATCGGAGCTTCTGGTCCGTTTCTATTGACCTTGTGTCAACGGAATGTTAAAGTCTTATCTTACCTTCGTCTTGTCTATGAGTAACATAGGACCAAATATTTTCTGTGGGTGAGTGATCTAAGGGATGTGTCAGAGTGGGCAACTGTCGATCACCACCTGTATCGAAGATAAACGGGACAGAACGGCATGCAGTCTTGTGTTATCTTGTTGAAAGATAACATCTTGGATACATCGAAGCCAGAAAGCAAATGCGTCTGAAATGTACACTACTGGCCATTAAAATTGCTAGACCAAGAAGAAATGCAGATGATAAACGGGTATTCATTGGACAAATATATTATACTAGAACTGACATGTGATTACATTTTCACGCAGTTTGGGTGAATAGATCGTGAGAAATCAGTACCCAGAACAACCACCTCTGGCCGTAAAAACAGCCTTGATACACCTGCGCATTGAGTCAAACAGAGCTTGGATGGCGTGTACAGGTACAGCTACCCATGCAGCTTCATCGCGATACCACGCTTCATGAAGAGTAGTGACTGGCGTATTGTGACGAGCCAGTTGTTCAGTCACCATTGACCAGACGCTTTCAATAAGTGAGAGAACTGGAGAATGTGCTGGCCAGAGCAGCAGTTGAACATTTTCTGTATCCAGAAAGGCTCGTACAGGACCTGCAACATGCGGTCGTGCATTATTCCACTGAAATGTAGGGTTTCGCAGGGATCGAATGAAGGGTAGAGCCACGGGTCGCACCACATCTGAAATGTAACGTCCACTGTTCAAAGTGCCGTCAATGCGAACAAGAGTGACCGAGACGTGTAACCAATGGCACCCCATACCATCAAGCCGGGTGATACGCCTGTATGGCGATGACGAATACATGCTTCCAATGTGCGTTCACAGCGATGTCACCAAACACGGATGCGACCATCATGATGATGTCAACATATCCTGGATTCATCCGAAAAAATGATGTTTTGCCATTCATGCACCCAGGTTCGTCGTTGAGTACACCATCGCAGGTGCTCCTGTCTGTTATGCAGCGTCAAGGGTATCTGCAGCTATGGTCTCCGAGCTGATAGTCCATGCTGCTGCAAACGTCGTCGAACTGTTCGTGCAGATGGTTGTTGTTTTTCAAACGCCCCCATCTGTTGACTCAGGGATCGAGACGTGGCTGCACGATCCGTTACAGTCATGCGGATAAGGTGCCTGTCATCTCGACTGCTAGTGATACGACGCCGTTGGGATCCAGCACGGCGTTCCGTATTACCCTCCTGAACCCACCGATTCCACATTCTGCTAACAGTCATTGGATCTCGACCAACGTGAGCAGTAATGTCGCGATACGATAAACCGCAATCGCGATAGGCTACAATCCGATCTTTATCAAAGTCGCAAACGTGATGGTACGCATTTCTCCTCCTTGCACGAGACATCACAACAACGTTTCACCAGGCAACGCCGGTCAACTGCTGTTTGTGTATGAGAAATCGGTTGGAAACTTTCCCCATATCAGCACGTTGTAGGTGTCGCCACCGGCGCCAACCTTGTGTGAATGCTCTGAAAAGCTATCAGTTGCATATCACAGCATCTTCTTCCCATCGATTAAATTTCGAGTCTGTAGCACGTCATCTTCGTAGTGTAGCAATTTTAATGGCCAGTAGCGTAACACCTGTTATTCGAGTTACCACCTCTGCGAACCAGAGGTGTGTTGTGTCCCCGACAGCACTCCACACTATCACGCGAAGCGCTCAGTCCGTTTGACAATGACGACTGCAGTTTCGAAACGTTCTGCACGGAGCCTCCACACACGAATATGCCCATTTACATCCTGTAGGCAGAAGTGGGACTCTTATGAAAATACAATGCGGTGCCTCTACTGTGTTCTCTGCAGCCGTTGGTTGCAACATTGGCAACCCGTACCTCCCTGCAGCTGCTTTATGGGAACCGCAACAATGACCATTGCGCTGTCAGTCCTGGGGGCTCCAGACTTCGTCACACTGCCCGTGTAGACACTGGCCCCCGTGTGGGTGACCTTGAAATTGGCACAGAACTATGAGTCGTTGTTAGGGTCTAGAATGTGGGGGGGGGGGGGGGGGGGGGGGGGAGGGGGAAGGAATACTTACTTGGTGGATAGCGGAGGCTGCTACGTAATAACATGAATAGGCAGCTATGGGCCACGAGGTCCTCCGTAATAAAAGGCTGCTGCTGAATATCTTGATTAAGTAGTTTTGAGGTCCAGGACAGGAGGCTGCCGCTGCCGCTGCCGCTGCCGCTGCCGCTGAATACGCTATATAAGGCAGAACGGGTCATTAAGAGTTCAATGGGAATTCGTCTGTTAAATGCAGAGGAGAGAGAGGAGAGATGGTAAGATTACATTGACCTTGGCGACGGACAGCTTTGGAAAACTTACGATCAAGTAAGGCAGAAGGGATAGATAACATACCATCGGAATTTCTAAAATAATTGGGGGAAGTAGCAAGAAAAAGAATGCATGAGACTGGCGACATATCATCAGATTTTCGGAAAACTTCATCCACACAATTCCGAAGAAAGCAAGAACCGACAAGTACGGGAATTATCACACAGTGAGATTAACGAAGTTGCTGACAAGAATGATGTACAGGAAAGTGGAAAAGGAAATTGAAGATCTATCAGGTGACGATCACTTTGGCTTTAGGAAAGGTAAAGGCGCCACAAAGTCAGGTCTAACGTTAGATCGGTAATGGAAGCAGGACTGAAGAACAATCAAGACACCTTCATTGCATTTTTCGATATGGAAAAATGGTGTAAGGTGCTCGAAATTCTGAGAAAACATAATGATAAATTATAGGAAAAGACAGGTAATATACAATACGGACTAGAACCAAAAGGGAAAAATAAAATTGAAAACCACGAACGCAGTGTTCGGATTAAAAAGGATGTAGCGCAGAGGTGTAGTCTTCCACCCCTACTGCTCAATCTATGCATCAAAGAAAGACAAAATTATTGAAAAGAAGCAGAAATGAGAACAGCAAGAAACTTAACAAAAGAATTGGGGATCACGAACTAGACGAAGTTAAGGAATTCTGCTATCTCGGCAGTAAAATAACCCATGACAGACGGAGCAAGGAGGACATAAAAAGCAGACTAGCCGAGAGAAGTTTACTAGTATCAAACAGAGGTCTAAATCTGAGGAAGAAGTTTCTAAGAATCTACGTTTTGAGCACAGCATTGTATGGTAGTGAGACAAGGACTGTTGGAAAACAGGGACAGAAGAGAATCGAAAACTTTGAGATGTCGTGGTACAGAAGAATGTTGAAAATTAGGTGGATTGATAACATGAGGAATGAGAGGTTCTCCTCGGAATCTGCGTGGAAAGGAACGTATGGAAAACAGTGACAACTAGAAGGGACTGGATGATAGGACATCTGTAAGACATCATGAAATAACTTCCACTGTACTAGAGGGAGCTGTAGTGGGTAACAACTTTAGAGGAAGACAGAGATTGGATTATATCTAGCAAATAATTGAGATGAAATGATTGGCACGAGAGAGGAATACATCTGGCTGCATATAACCGATAAAAAAGAAAAGAAAAGAAAAGAGAGGAAAAAGAAGAAGGGAACTCTCAAGCTGTTTCCGTAAGGTGGGCCCTCCATAACATTGGGTTAAGTGTAATACATTGAATATAGGGATTCGGTATTCTGTAAATAAGCGTATTATATCCGAATAAGAAGACCTATGCACTTATGGTTGTAGTCAGTCAGCAAGACCATTGTTAGAGAATAGTGCGACGACCTTTAATGAGGGCAATTACCAAAGGCCTTTCTTAGTGAACAAGGGTTCCGAAGTATTATACGACGATTACGCATATCGCTGTCATACTGTCACATACTACCCAGTCCCTAGTACAACAGGGGTACGGGCATTCTTGGCATGCCAGAAGAGGGTCGCAAAAGCGTCCCCCGTGGCTACTCACACGTTGTGAGAGCAATCTCGCAAACACTAGTAATATTGTACCATGTCACAGTACAGACAAGCAGTAAAAACTGAGATAGACGTTAGAGGAAACGGGTCACGTGATAGAGTGAACTAGAATTCGAGCATGGACTGCGATATCCCTTGCAGATCGCACGATGTTTACACACAAAACTCCCGGGGACTACCCAGTCTCAGAGGCTTGATCATTGGGAGTTCTACGGGATGAACAAAGAGGTGCTGTACCGATTACGCTAGCAGCCTCTACTGTGATTCTCTGATGGTCCATTATGGCCTGGGGGACATCGGCTGGTACGTTTTTCTTGATTCAAAAAACTTTACCAACAGCCGTATGTTTTGGTTTATTTTATCTTATATCTCAAATGCTGTCCGCCCCCGGTAGCTGAGTGGTCAGCGCGACAGAATGTCAATCCTAAGAGCCCGGATTCGATTCCCGGCTGGGTCGGAGATTTTCTCTGCTCAGGGACTGGGTGTTGTGCTATCCTACTCATCATCATTTCATCCCCATCGACGTGCAAGTCGCCGAAGTGGCGTCAAATCGATAGACTTATACCCGGCGAACGATCTACCCGACGGGAGGCCCTAGACACACGACATTTACATTTATCTCAAATGCTACCAGTTTGGTAACTCAATAGTGCCATCTTCAGGCCCCATACGCTATTATCGTATTAACACTCTTATCGAATGGTGCCATAAAACTGGAATCGTAAATCCGATCGTTATGCAACAGATTCCTGTGAACGGGTGTCACCCATTTCGCTTCACTGACTCCCCACCATATCTAGAATGAGTCTTAGCACTTCCCTTTTCAGATTTTCTGGCTTACCTACCAAGTTCAGACTTCCGACATTCCACTCCCCGACTAGAAAGAACGTTATCCTTTCGCTGGTTATTCATTCTTTTTCTCATGGTCACCTCCCCCTTGGCAGACCCCTCCCGGAGATCTAAATCGGAACCTAGTCCGGAATCGTTTGCCAATGGGGAGATGTTCTGTGGATATACATGATGTGTCTTTATGTGACACATTATAAGTCAGTGGTTTCCATTGCTCCTGCATCCTCATGCCGTTGATCACTGCTGGCTCTCCCGCCTTCTAGGGGCAGTTTCCCAACCCCCAGGACAGGAAAAAGTGCTCCTCCGCCCTCTTTAGCAAGACCGTTGACAGAATGACGGTTACTTCTTGCCGGCCGGAGTGGCCGTGCGGCTCTAGGCGCTACAGTCTGGAACCGCGGGACCGCTACGGTCGCAGGTTCGAATCCTGCCTCGGGCATGAATGTGTGTGGTGTCCTTAGGTTAGTTAGGTTTAAGTAGTTCTAACTTCTATGGGACTGATGACCTCAGAAGTTGAGTCCCATAGTGCTCAGAGTCATTTGAACCATTTTTTGGTTACTTCTTATGCTGGAAGTCTTCGGCCGCAATTGGTGACGATTTTTATTCAAAATTTAAGCAGTGAAAGGGTTTTAACGTGGGACCGAGAATGTTTTGATTAGCAGTCACAGATGCTACCTCTTGTTCACGGGTATTACGGAAGGTATAATACGATCTTCTCACATACAAACGAAATTCAGATACTTTTTCTGAATAAGACAGCCGGTGTATAAACTTTCAAATGCGAAAAATGAAGATGGGATTACTCGTACCTACTTTGCGCAGCTCGCAATCATTTGCATATCGAAGGATGAAGTACATTTCATCTTAATTTGCCGAGCGGTCTAAGGCGCTGCAGTCATGGCCTGTGAGGCTGGTCCCGGCGGAGGTTCGAGTCCTCCCTTGGGCATGGGTGTGTGTGTTTGCCCTTAGGATAATTTAGGTTAAGTAGTGTGTAAGCTTAGGGACTGATGGCCTTAGCAGTTAAGTCCCATAAGATTTCACACATTTGAGCATTTTTTCATCCTAATTTGAAATTGTTGGTGTGCCGTCTTCACGGTATTGCAGCTGTAATAACCAGCAGCGAATTTCTGCTGTGTCTGGCTGGCTTTCTTCTTGAGATCCCGTACAGTTCGGAGTTTTGTGTTCACGTTCGTATGAACTGTATCTATTTATTTACATCATTGATCTAATTTTCATTTAAGCAAAGTATCATCAACCCTACTTAAACACTTCACAGGAAAACTGAAATCATGAATGCAAATGTCCCTAAAATTGTAAAAGTTGACGATTTCGAAGTACTACAGTAACACGTGACTCTCGTAGTGCATTAAAGCAGAACCCATGTTTCAAACTTACACACAAATCCGCAAGAGATAATAGTGAATCATCAGTCATTTGACATTCACTGCCACATAAATACTTTTTGAAGACCTGTTGAGCATTACAGTATTCAGCCTGTTGTTGTTGCAAGTTTTCTAATACATAGTCGCTTTCCATCAACTAGTCAACTCAGTCTGTTCTTATATTTTGGAATCTACACTCCTGGAAATTGAAATAAGAACACCGTGAATTCATTGTCCCAGGAAGGGGAAACTTTATTGACACATTCCTGGGGTCAGATACATCACATGATCACACTGACAGAACCACAGGCACATAGACACAGGCAACAGAGCATGCACAATGTCGGCACTAGTACAGTGTATATCCACCTTTCGCAGCAATGCAGGCTGCTATTCTCCCATGGAGACGATCGTAGAGATGCTGGATGTAGTCCTGTGGAACGGCTTGCCATGCCATTTCCACCTGGCGCCTCAGTTGGACCAGCGTTCGTGCTGGACGTGCAGACCGCGTGAGACGACGCTTCATCCAGTCCCAAACATGCTCAATGGGGGACAGATCCGGAGATCTTGCTGGCCAGGGTAGTTGACTTACACCTTCTAGAGTACGTTGGGTGGCACGGGATACATGCGGACGTGCATTGTCCTGTTGGAACAGCAAGTTCCCTTGCCGGTCTAGGAATGGTAGAACGATGGGTTCGATGACGGTTTGGATGTACCGTGCACTATTCAGTGTCCCCTCGACGATCACCAGTGGTGTACGGCCAGTGTAGGAGAAGGCTCCCCACACCATGATCCCGGGTGTTGGCCCTGTGTGCCACGGTCGTATGCAGTCCTGATTGTGGCGCTCACCTGCACGGCGCCAAACACGCATACGACCATCATTGGCACCAAGGCAGAAGCGACTCTCATCGCTGAATACGACACGTCTCCATTCGTCCCTCCATTCACGCCTGTCGCGACACCACTGGAGGCGGGCTGCACGATGTTGGGGCGTGAGCGGAAGACGGCCTAACGGTGTGCGGGACCGTAGCCCAGCTTCATGGAGACGGTTGCGAATGGTCCTCGCCGATACCCCAGGAGCAACAGTGTCCCTAATTTGCTGAGAAGTGGCGGTGCGTAGGATCCTACGGTCTTGGCGTGCATCCGTGCGTCGCTGCGGTCCGGTCCCAGGTCGACGGGCACGTGCACCTTCCGCCGACCAATGGCGACATCATCGATGTACTGTGGAGACTTCACGCCCCACGTGTTGAGCAATTCGGCGGTACGTCCACCCGGCCTCCCGCATGCCCACTATACGCCCTCGCTCAAAGTCCGTCAACTGCACATACGGTTCACGTCCACGCTGTCGCGGCATGCTACCAGTGTTAAAGAATGCGATGGAGCTCCGTATGCCACGGCAAACTGGCTGACACTGACGGCGGCGGTGCACAAATGCTGCGCAGCTAGCGCCATTCGACGGCCAACACCGCGGTTCCTGGTGTGTCCGCTGTGCCGTGCGTGTGATCATTGCTTGTACAGCCCTCTCGCAGTGTCCGGAGCAAGTATGGTGGGTCTGACACACCGGTGTCAATGTGTTCTTTTTTCCATTTCCAGGAGTGTAGAAAGAGGTAGGAAAAGTACAAAGTTGAATTGGAGCTGATTTTGCCCCTTACTAATATTATTCTGCTTCCTGTGACTCATAACCGTTAGCGAGCACTCAGAAGTCAGTTGGTTACAAATTCCAAAGATGATATGAAAGATTTTTTTTTTACTGAAGTGCTATGGAACGAGTCATCTTATAGGATATGTATATATATGATTAGTTTTAACATGAATGAACATGTTGTTCTCGCTGCCCTCATAGGGTTTTACAGTAAAATTCTTTTAGGAAATACAAGAAATTGCGTAGAAGATGTGAGTTTAGGTTGGGTTTAAAACTTGCTTTGCTACATGTCGTAGATTTAAGGTTTTTGGCAAAATGATCAAATATTTTGTTGGTGCATAATGCACTTAGTTGCAAGTCACTGAAAGTTTTGATAAAGGGCAATACAGGTAATTTCGTTCTTCTAGTCTTGTGGATATGGACATCACCTTTTTGCGTCAGCAGTCTTCTATCTGTTTTAATGCGGCTCGCCACAATTTTTTCTCACTATTCTTCCCATATTGTGATGCGATATTTATGACGAAATTTTACTAGCGAATATATATATTTTGAAGATGCATTTAAAATGCGTAAGTACTTGAAGAGGCATGTACATGATGCTCGCTGGTGAGCACCACGTAGTATTCTTACTGTTCGCTTTTGTTCAATCAATATTTGTTTTGTAAGTGATGAGTTACCCCAGAAAACTATCGCCTAAGATGTTGCTAAGTGAATATATTCGAAATATGTTAAGATGCTGATGCGTCCGTTTGGAAGGTTAGTAATCATATGAACAGCTCTTTAAGCTCAGTAATACGTTTTTTCGCTTCAAGCTTTCATCAAAATGTACTTCCAGAAATTTGTAGCGTTCTACTCTGTTCACTGATTCTTGTTCATCTGCTACATCAGTTGTCAGTATGACTGTATTTGTTGTACAGAACTGAATAGAGTGTGTTTTCTCAAAGTTAAAGGAGACTATGTACAGAGAACCACGTAATAATTGTCTAAAAACATAATTAACAAAGTCAAACGTTGTTTCCTCTCAAATGGGATGTTTTATAACAATAGTACCTTTTCAAAAAATGCTAGTTCTGCTTGAATGTTAGATGCAAGGTAATTCACATACATAGGGAATAGGAGTGGACCTAAAACTGAACCCTGTGGGGCTCCATTTGCGATTTTTCCCTAGTCACGAAAATTATTTCCCCTTGCTGTGTTGTTGCATTTTTCAGCACAACTTTTTGCATTCTGTTTTTAA
Organism: Schistocerca serialis cubense; assembly: GCF_023864345.2. Classification (NCBI taxonomy): domain Eukaryota; kingdom Metazoa; phylum Arthropoda; class Insecta; order Orthoptera; family Acrididae; genus Schistocerca; species Schistocerca serialis. The sequence continues at coordinate 624,748,239 of NC_064642.1, read as the reverse complement.
AGTATCAAAGAAACATGTTTTTCATAAAACGATCAAATGCATAGAATTCACGTTTCACAGTATCCCATATAGTTTTAATCTTATTAGCTGCATAATTATACCACTCCGTTCGATTATCCATGGGTTACTTGTTTCTTTAATGGATTTTATGGATAATTCTTAGGAAAGCTTTCAAACATTGACACAAATGTACTACAGAATATATTAAATTTAATATTAGTGTCTCTTTCCACATATATACGTAATCCCATACCACCTCTTTTAATTTATTCTTAAATATTTAATCCTGCTATCATTAATAAGCTTAATTGCTTTATATGAACATGCCTCAGAGCTGCGAGATGCTGCGTTGTTTTTTGGATTAATTATGAATTATGGTCACATAGTCCATTAACAAGTGGGGAAACATTAACTGATTATCAATCAGAATCCTGCACCCTTGCTGCACACAAGTTGGATAATTCACTACTGAAATCAAAGTGAAAAAGCCAAATAAAAATTGCAGTTTATTTTTCCTGTCTGAATCTTTTAAGAAAGCTATATTGAAATCTCCACAGATTACTTGCTACAGGATGTCCCAAACCTTCAGGTGCAAAATTTTACAGACTGTAGGCGATCCTACAATGAGTATTTTGAAATAATGCACCGGTGGTCGCCTATGTATATCTTAGGTTGTATGAAGTGTTGAATGATCAGTACTTGAGACACTTGTTTATGGATTGTTTATGTTTCTGTATCGATTTTGGTGGCATTAGCATAAAAAGCAATGCACAACCGTCTGTAATAGTGTTACATGAAGTCTTAATCGTATAAAACTGCTGTAGGAACTGAAAAAGATTACGATCCTAGCTTAATACCTCATTGTATAATGGGTGTTCAAAAGAACAGGTACGAAACAACACTGTGAGTATTATTCGGAGGCCTGAGGATAACTATCCCACTGTTTCACGAGTCGAAGGATTTCCTGCTTCTAGAGCCTTTGTGGCTTTGACAGGAGCCAGTCCTCCACTGTGACCTTTAATTCGTCGTCCATGGTGAAGCATTCCCCTTTGAGATGCTTTTTTAGCGGACCAAACACATGGAAGTCGCAGGGCGACGTGTCCGGGACGTAGGGCGGGTGCTCAAGCTGCTCCCACCTGAACTTGGCCCTAACACTTGGTGTGACCTTGGAGACGTGTAGACGCGCGTTATCGTGAGGCAGAATCACTCCCTCTGTGAGCAGCCCAGGCCGTTCGTTCCTACAGGACTTGCGCAGGCTATGGAAAGCCTCACAGTACAAGTCACTGTTAATGGTTTTCCCGTGCTCGAGGAATTCAATGATTGTCGCACCTCGAACGTCGAAAAAGACGGTAAACAAAGCCTTGCGTGCTGAGGGTACAGCTTTGATTTATTTAGAAGAGACGATGATACATTTGTGTCTCTTCATTTCTTATTACGTTATCCCCAAGCGGCATATGCAAATTTCAACTGGTTTGGTTGTTACGACATTTCGTACCTTTTCATTCGAACTCAGCTTAGACAACAGACAACGGCGGTATTTTGTGTCATGTACTGTGATTGGCTGTCATAACTTGGGACTAATTGCCGTGAGCTTAAGTTGCAGCTGTAAGGTGTAAAATGTTTATGTCAATAAAAAGAAATGAAATGAGCGTATGGCATCGTTGGTCGGGAGGCCGCGTCCGGTGAAGTTCGGCCGTCAAGTGCAAGTCTTATTTCAATCGACGCCACATTGGGCGACTTGCGCGCCGGTGATGAGGATGAAACGATGATGAGGACAACGCAACACCCAGTCCCCGAGCGGAGAAAATCTCCAAGCTGGCCGGGAATCGAACCCGAGCCCGCTTGCAAGGGGGTGGGTGGGAGGGGGGAGGGGGGAGGAGCACTTTACCACCAGCTACGCAGGTGGACAATAAAAGCAAAAAATTCGTATCCGACCATTAGTTCCTAATCTCTAAGTACTCGGTCTAGGACCCGGCAGCATCTGTGTAATTTTGACTTTGACAGACTAGAACACGCTGTATTCCCCTTCCCGCCCTCTCAGTGAAATTTGTTAAAAATGCTACGGATGGATGTGCGATTCGTACTAATACTGATAAAGTCGCCCTGAAATGTGGTACACTCTTATACGGTTATCTGAACTTGAATACGAAAAGAGTACTAGAACAATGGTTTTCTGCTTCAAGTTTATGGCCCACTGATCACTGCAAACATCTTGAAAGGTAGAACGATTGGTTGATATTAACGTAGAACAGTAGCAACGGTATCGCAATTCCTGGGAAGAAAAATAATTTTTGATGTAAGGTCTTTCTAAGAAGACGTTTGCAGGTTAAGTGGTTGCTATATTATTCAGGGCGCAGCGCGTTGCTCTGTCGCAAGCAATAGAACCTTGCGGCTATGTAGCTGCTCCGTTTCAATACCGTTTAGTGCACTCGGGTCTTGGAGATACGTTTTGGAAGGTCAAGGGAGATGTAAGTTCCAATACGGACAGAACGTTACCGAAACAGCCACATCTAAGGCAGGGGCGCCTGAAGTGTAGTACCGTGGCAGTCGACGTCGACAAAATCGTGATGTGTGCGGCAGCTCTGTGCCCCAGGCGGCACGAGGAGCGCCGCTACTCGCTGCAAAGGCATCGCGCGTCGGCGTTTCCCAGGAGTCCAGACACCGCAGTGGTAGCGTAAATGGCAGCGTAAAACAACCACAGAGCAATGGTCCCTGCAAGTACCCCCATCTACATTTACATGACCTCTCTGAAATTTACAGTTAAGGCCCCGGCAGATGATACATCGAATCACTTTCAGACTATCCACCGTTCCTCTCTCTAACAGCTCGCACGAAAAACGAACGCGTTAATGTTTCAGTGCGATCTCTGATTTCGCTTATTATGACGATCACTTCTCCCCGTCTGGGAGGGCGCCAACAAAGTATTTTCGCATTCGGAAGAGAAAGTTAGTGACTGAAATTTCGTGAAAAAATCTTGGCTCAATGAAAACCGCCGTTGTTTTACTGATTACCACCCCAACTGGCGTATCATATCCGTGATATTCTCTCTCAAATTTTGTGACAATACAAAACGAGCCGCCTTTCCTTCAACTACATCAATGCAATCTGACACGGATCTCATAACGCGCTGCAATACTCCGTAAGAGGGCGGCCAAGCATAGTGTAGGCAATCTCTTAATTACACTTGTTGCTTCTTCTAATTTTTCTGCCAATAAAACACAGTCTTTGGTTCGCCTTCTCCACAATATAACACAGGGTGATCGAGTTATATGTTACAAACTTTCAGAGAAACTTTCTAAATTTATCACGAAATCACCCTGGATATGTGATCGTTCCAGTTGAAGTCATTGTTGTGAATGTAACACACACGACACTGTTTCATTCGTAATGTGTAAAATATTCTACCAAGAACCAAAGGAACAGTCAATCAACGCCATTTATTTCTAACTTCAATCCCTAAGTATTTAATTGACCTTACGCTCTTCAGATTTGCATCATTTATATAGTAACCGTAATTTAATGGATTCCTTTCAGTTCTCATATGCAAGAAACACTTTTCATTATTTAGGTTCAATTTTTCTCTTTTAACGCCATTCAGATATCTTGTCTAAATCATTTTTCAATTGGTTTTACAGGGTAAATAAGATGATTATATGTAAATCATCTAACAGAGCTGCCCAGATTGTCTCCTAAATCACTTATATATACATGAGCATGAGCAGAAGGCCTGCATCATTTCCTGGGAAACGTGAGATATCAGTTCTGTTTTTCTCGATGACTTTCCTGCAGTCACTACGAATTGTGACCTTTCTGACGACAAATGAGGAATCCAGTCGCACAGCTGAGACGATACTCGATCGGTGCGAACTTAGATCAGACTTTGCTTGGGAGAAACTGTGTCAGAAGCCCTCTAGGAATCAAGATATATGAAATCAATCTGAGGTCCCGTTCGGAAGCACTCATTACTTCGTGTGAATTATGGGCTCCTTGTGTTTCATAAGAACGATATTTTACTAATCAGTGCTGACCATTTGTCAATAAATTGTTTTCTTCGAGATAATTCACAATGTTGGAATACATTATATGTTCCAAAATCCTACTGCAAATTGACGTCACTGATATCGATTTTTAATTTAGCGAATCACTGTTATTTCCTTTCTTGAGTATTGGTGTGACCTGTGCAAATTTTCAGACTCAAGGCACGGATCTTTCATCGAACGAGCAGTTGAACGTACAATAAAACTAGAACTACTCAGGTATCTGAAATCGAAATGATCCCAACTACCTGTTACTCTTCTTTTACTGAGTAGCACATGTCGCATATTTTACATTTGTGTGGTAGTAAATTCAGTTTTAATAGACAGTAGGAAATTATCTTGAAACCGTAGTATTTAAATCAGTGCTTGAGAGTAAGAGTTTTTTCTATTTTATACCGTAATAATCATTTTCAGATCTGAAGACGATAATTAAGCTACTGACTGAGACTAGTTATCAAATATAAAAAAAAAACTTTTTTCATCAAAGACTTATAAATACTACAGTTCCAAATATCTTGATAGCTTTATCTTCATCATAATAATGTCACACTTTACTAAACTACTTTGGTTGATTAAATAACTGTGTATGCATGCGACTACATTGATGTAAAAACAAACTTATGTTTATGTTTCAGAATCTAGGCGACCAGTCACCGGAAGTTTATATGACTCCGACTTACATGACGATGAAATTTTTGTACTAGAACAACCTACTTATGCCGGCCGAAGTGGCCGTGCGGTTAAAGGCGCTGCAGTCTGGAACCGCAAGACCGCTACGGTCGCAGGTTCGAATCCTGCCTCGAGCATGGATGTTTGTGATGTCCTTAGGTTAGTTAGGTTTAACTAGTTCTAAGTTCTAGGGGACTAATGACCTCAGCAGTTGAGTCCCATAGTGCTCCGAGCCATTTGAACCATTTGAACCAACCTACTTATGATCACGTCTCTCATTAAACTACTGCGGGCATTAAAGAGGTAGCAAACGTACAAATGAAAAAGGGAGTCATTTCAACTATATAGAATCAAAAGATCAGATATGTATAATGATTTTCATTTTCTCTCGTTTATTCAGATTCAGTCGATAATTCTCGGTGATCAGAATTTTGATCAGTTCCAAATGGCTGTATTTCAAGTTTCCAGGATATATCTGCAGTCAGTGGGACCTTATGGTGCAAGACGATAAGATATTGTTGATGGCTATGTTCCCACATACATCGCTTTAAAATAATCTAGAACGGTGTCCGATGTGAAAGAGAGCAGGAACATTTCCATTACTCATCTCTGGTTACTATCGGAAGTTAACGTTCAAATAAGTAAGAAGTACTTTGTATTTCCACAATCATCTTATTTCAGGCGTGTGCGAACTCAGAATGTAGCAGGTCTTTACATTGTGATACTGAATAACCGGATAAGATTCCTCAGTATGAAATATGATTCAGAATAACATTAAGTAACGCTAGTAAATACTGAGATAGAATAATAATTGCAGAAAAAATGTTCAAAAACACATTTACTCACATGTGTTTTTAGATATTCCTTCCTGGTGATTTTTTATTTCTTTTATGCGTTGCTAAAATCACCTCACGTGGCAATTCAGCATCAAAACCCAGACCCTCTGATCGTATTTGACTATTGAAATCTGTAAGTCAACCTCGACGTTACAACCAGCGCCTTGCCCTTGCTTCACAGAAAACCTCCTATGTCACAGTTCCTTTATTGACACAGGCTTACGGTAGTCTACACGGAGCTTTTTTTCAACGCGGACTCTATCTTAGTTTTTAATTACAGAACACTCGTGTAAAACGGTTAATATATGACAAATCGCTACTTCTCAGAAGATATTATCGATTTCCGCTTAAGTTATTATCAGATTTTTTTTCAGTCTTCGAGGCAGCACTTGCGTCAAGCCGTAACGTGTAAGGATAACTAACCATGGGTAGAGTGTTCTAAGACGACCGTACTGATCAGTCGTCCCCCACACTTAAGCGTATAACTAGTACCGCTCGTTTGATACAGCTTGATAGCCGCCAAAAAACGTTCGATGATGGTTAAGTCTATAGTGGTCAAGTGTAATAAGAAGTAGCGATGTGGACTGTTTCGTTTTAGCGCCAACCATTGTGTTTCCAAAGACGTTACGTATAAAATTGTTAAATTTTTAAACAGAGTTTCCTTGCAGTTTATGATTTCGAATATAATCATATCTCAGAAAACCAAAAGTCTTCATAGTTTTGCTGTTGTATTTCTCATGTAATTACTCAGTACTGAAATGGAAACAGCAAGTAACTAACGATTACCACTTACAATGGCTACTATACCATGTCTAAATCGACAGCTTCCTCAATAAGTACTTTCACTTCAAATCTGAATGAACACCATATTCGTTATTTCAGAGCGTTTGAATTTCTAAAATATTATCTTTCATATTTCCCCATGAACTAGAATATCTCAATACTGAATTTGTCTGCGACTTTAATGACGACGACCTAATTGTATACCTAACACCCTTGTTGCAAATGCAGCTGTATGGACGATATGTATGTTAAACACATTCTGTTCCTATTCTCTTTTGTAAGTTATGTTGAATTGTTGTTCAGCAGATCACAAATTTGTATGTAACTTGTAAAATAGGGAAGGCGTTTATTCCAGGAACAACCGGTTTTCGGTTATACCGATGTTTTCATCTTGCGTTTATCTTGACTTTTAAAACCACTCGAAATAACCGGTTTCAGAAATAACTGATTATTCCAGTGATGAACGTAGACATCGAGCAAGGACCGAAAAATTCTAAGACTCCTTCGTTGCGTATTACATGTTTCAACATAACTTAAAATATCAAATAAAATGGGTAAATAAAAGAAGACTCAATCTTTATACTGTCCGCTTCTTTTCTCGAAAAGTAATGATGGACTGAATACTACATAAGATCACCAGTATTTTCCTATTGATTCTAATTTTTGAAACTATGCTTAAAAACCATGTTGTGATCGAGGATCACACTAAAAGATGAAAATTGAGTATGGAAAACTCTGTTTTTCTTGTTATGTTGTACGTTTCCAAGTGCTACAAACAGATAAATCAATACTATGTAGACGCAGGCAGTGGATTAGTTAGTTTCTGTTATTACTATAAACAAGGACTGAATTTATTCACTACTTTTACCTTAATTTCCTCTGTCTTTTATTATTTCATAGAAATGGCAGATAAATAAAAATTTGTAGTGTCCTTTTTGTTTAATTATTTGAAATTATAGCACGTTTTGTTGTCAAATATTTTTATTTACTTTTAACAGGAATTTAAATATAATTGACTTTTTGACTGGAACACTAAAAATGCTCTTTCAAAAATTCTAGCGAATAATCTAGCTGGTACTCAAAGTAAAACATTTAACAGCAACAGTTTATTGACAGTAGTTAAAATTTCAGTTGTGATTTAATCTACTGGGCTGTAGTTATTGCCCAATCTGTTCATGAACGCTCGTTTTATAATGTGTTGATTTGTAAGTCGAATCCTTTCCCGGAATCAATATCATTGAAAGACGATACCAAACCTTCAGAAGCCACAGATAAATATTTTTGTGCTACAAATGATAAGCCTGGCATAAATCTCTTACTCTGCTCCCATAAAACGAAAGCATCGCTTCTTCTGGGTAATAATTATTAATAATAGAAAAATTGTTATAACCGAGACCAAACAAATACCGGAAAATATCAGTGACTCAGAACTAAAATATTGATATCTCTTTTAACCTTTCGGTTTTGCCCATCCTAGTGTAAAGATACTTTTCGGTGATGTAGTCAATGTTACTCTAAGGAAGCGCCCAGTGGAGTAGCGAGGCTGGTACGAAAACACATTCTCATAACGTATTCTGAAATTTAGTAATTTTGTACTTGTATTATGTTATCCCTCTACTAACAAGGAGGAACAGTTTTACCTATGAAGGCTCTGCCACACTATTATGAAGTTTTTGTTGCATGAAATAATTTCATTTTTACCTGTTCATACAGGTACTTCAAATCAAACACCGCCAAATTTAATCAAACATTAAACCGTCGTAGGTCATATTTTTAGAGCCATCTTCGTCTCGTTCTTCAAAGACATTGTAAGCCATAAAAACTTCATTCGCTAGTGCACAGGTGTATAAGTAAAAAAATAATAATTTTTTCATTATGTGAGGCCACAGTCATAATATATTTCTTTAAAGTCAGTACCGCCATTAGACTGTTTTTTATTTGCAGTGTTACAATTACACGATCATGATTTCGGCTTCAAAGTGCCAATATCAACTGTTTTAAGTGGTATACAGTCAAGATGGTACACCCAGTGATAAAACAAAACAGTAGGCTTCACCAGAAATATCGACCCTTAGGCAATGTGTCTAATAGTGTATTTTAAATACAACAGTATGCCATCTTAGGCACTGTATAACACGTAAAACACGTGATAATGGCACTTTGAAGTCGAAATCATGATCGTGTAAATGTAACACTGCAAATAAAAAAGTCTAATGGCGGTACTGAATTTAAAGAAAGAAAAATATAATTTTTGTCCTTTGAATCTTACTACTTTTGCTTTCTTTACTACGAGATAAGATAGAGAAAATTGCCCTTCTCCGTTACTGACATTGTTTCTTCATTCTCCTTTCTTCCCTGAGCACGACGTACCTAAGAAACGTTTTACTCAAGTAACAGAAACTTGCACACTTGCCCGTTGGCAGTAAACGACATGTGACTGACAAGCAAACTGCCATTTTAAGGAGCTTTCCACAGCGTGTGCTTTCAGAAGGTTTCAGGTAGGAAATATAGCCACGGACATTTTAAGCGCAAAGTTGACAAATCGCTTTGTCACCTTTAATTCTCTTTCGCAAAATGGATGGAACAAACAGGCTTAGAGTAGCTATCTAAGCGGCATATCACGGAAAACAGGTATTTGGCAAACGATTAATCAAACAGCAATTTTCGACAAATTGCCTTAAAAGGAAGAAAGACTGGGTTTTACACTCATATGACTCTGGAAATCCGGTGAATGTTACGATAGTGTAAGAGTGTTGGTACAAAGAACAGAATAATAAAAATTGTTTTCATATACTATGTCCATACTGTCGTGATGCTAGTAACGATATAATATCACAATCAGTACAACACTCTAGAGTTTGAAAACTTGTCTTGTTGACTGAATCAAAGAGCTTTCGCTTCTGGTGACTGTCTTCCTTTGTACATTTATTGCTAAAGCAATCCTAAGAACTAGTATTAGAGAACTTACAATTCTTCTTTATTTTGTGCCATTCAGTGTCCGTGAGAGACACTGTAAGACATTACCACGTTCCCTCCTTAATTTTGAAAATACTCACTATATCCAATTCTGTACACCGAACAGAGTCATACCGACAATTGATGTGGCATATGAACAGGGCTCAGTTAACAGGGTAGATTTCTCCAAATTTTTGGGTGTTCACATCGATGACAATTTGAACTGGAAGAAGCGTATTACTGAGCTTCTCAACCAACTAAGTTCAGCTTCTTTCGCTCTTCGTATAATCGCTAGTCTTGATAATAAACAGATCTGCCTCCCAACGTACTTTGCATATTTCCACTCAATAATGTCTTATGGAATAGTTTTCTGGGGTAACTCACCACTTAGACATAAAGTATTGATTGCACAAAAGAGAGTAGTGAGAATATTTAGTGGTATTCACCCAAGGACGTCATGTAGGCATCTTTTCAAGGAGTTAGGTACTTTAGCTGCACCATCAGAGTACATATATTCGCTAATGAAATTCGTTACAAATAATCCATCTCAATTCGCGAAGAACAGTGATGTTCATACGTACAACACTAGAGGGAAAAATAACCTTTCCTATCCGTTATTGAAGCTGTCACTTGCTCCAAAAGGAGTACATTATTCAGCAACAAAAATCTTCGATCATTTGCCCAACAACATAAAGTGTCTGGCAGGTAGCAGATCAAGTTTTAAATCTAGCTTAAAATCATTTCTTTTGAACAACTCCTTCTACTCCATGGACGAGTTTCTGTTTCAGAAATGGTAAAAAAAAATGTACCTCTAAATGTAGCTGCATGTGTAGAACTACAAATTTCAGTAATATTAATATTAGCACTATTCATGTGTGTATATATATCTTGCAATCTGACTTGTTCCACATCATATCGATAAAATAATCGGGAAAATGATCTACGAAACATGACATAACTAAAACTAAACTGCAATGTCGTAACGTATAAGTTAGCCAACTCAAGTGAGACGTAGCCCAGATCTTTCCCATGCGATTATAACGCCTTCGGCCCATTAATAAGGGCCTTTAAAGGAGGACAATTTCTGTCGGACGAAGATACGCAGAACGCAGATGCGGATTTCTTCACGCAATGAGACACGTTGTTTGCAAAGAGGTACCTTCAACCTGGTGCATCGGTGGGATAATTGCCTCAGTGCTGACTGCGATTTTCCCTGATTAGCATACCGATTCTGGACTGTACGGCCTTAGATGGAAAATTTTTGATCGCCCTTTCTACATAAATGATCTAGCAGATAGCGTCGGAAACTCGATAAAACTGTCTGCAGATGATGCGGTTGTCTAACAACGCCGGAAGGCAGTAGCGATTTGCAGAATGTCCTACAGAAGATTGATGAATGGTGTAGGCTCTGCTAGTGGACCCTGAATGTAAATAAATTAACATATTGCACATACGTAGCAAAAAAATCCGCTACAGCAAACTGTAATACTGATGTCAAATTGATAGGAACAATATCTGCCGCAAAATACCTGGAAGTAACTACCGAGAGCGACCTTAAGTGGAATGACCATACAAAACACATAGCGGGAGAAGAATCTTAAGGAAATGTAGCTCAGCCACGAAAGAAGCAGCTTATAAGGCGCTTTTTCCAACGATTCTTGAGTATTGTTCATCAATCTGGGACCCGTACCAGGTAGGACTAATAGAAGAGATAAGATTAGAGTATATTAGTGCTTGATCCATAGATCATGAATCTAATGATGTGGAAGTGTCAGGTTAATAAAAAGTGTCTATCCTATCCAAAAATTCATCTAATGAGTAGAAGGAGTTGCCATTCAGAAATTCTTTTAATTTCCTTTTAAATGCTATATGGCTATCTGTCAGACTTTTGATGCTATTAGGTAAGCGACCAAAGACTTTTGTGGCAGCATAATTTACCCGCTTCTGAGCCAAAGTTAGATTTAACCTTGAGTAGTGAAGATAATCCTTTCTCCTAGTGTTGTAGCCATGTACACTGCTATTACTTTTGAATTCGTTCGGATTGTTAATAACAAATTTCATAAGTTCCCTAGCTCTTTAAATAAATGTCTGCAGGATGATCTTGGATGAGCTCCAGCAATTATTCTGATTACACGCTTTTGTGCAATGAACACTCTTTTACTCAATGATGAGTTACCCCAGAATATGATGCCATACGAAAGCAGAGAATGAAAATAGGCGTGGTAAGCTAATTTACTGAGATGTATATCGCCAAAATTTGCAATGACTCTAATAGCATAAGTAGCTGATCTCAAACGTTTCAGCAGAAGCCATAGAGAAGATCCAACGAAGAGCGGCGCGTTACGTCACGACATCGTTTTGTCAGCACAAGAGAGTTACAGAAATGCTCAACCAATTCCAATGGCAGGCGCTACAAGAGAGGCCTTTTGTATGACGGAGAGGACTGCTATTGAAATTTCGAAAGTGCTTTCCGGGTAGAGTCGGACAACACATTACTTCCTTCCAAACACATCTCGCAAAATGACCACTGCGAGAAACTTCGAGAAATCAGATGCGGAGGCTTACCGACATTCATTATTCCCACGCGCCATTCACGAGTGCAAAAGAGAAAGGGCGAATCATTTAATGGTGCCAGAAGTACCCTCCGCCACACACTGTTAGGTTGCTAGCAGACTACTGATGTACGTGAAGGTGTACTCCGTAACGCGCTTTGGCTTATTTCTGTGTACTGTTTTCTTTGGCTTTCACAGGGAAACCTCCCACGCAGGTAAGGTCTTCGTAGGCCACGTTTGGACGGTACGCGACCTTGCGTGCACCATGAGGACCTCTAGCGCGGCTACCCAAGAACGGCCGATATATTGAGAACAGAGGGCGAGGACGCCTCCAGGGAAATTAGCAGAGGCGCGCGCGATGAAGAGGAGGCGCCGGACATCACGCCCTCGCACGCGGCACAGACGATTGTGTGGCCCCAATTCTTCTGCACGCAAGAGACACCCAACTTCCAGGCGAGGCCGTAAACATCACAAGTTCAGGTCCCTACATGTCAGTAGGCAGATGGAACTGCGCTTTGCCTCAAACTACGGTTCCCACTTGCACTACAATCTCCCATGGGTCTCTGAATATTCTCATCACAGTCCTCAGGAAGTTATTTAAAATCTACCAACTGAAACATTTTCTCAGTCTTCTGTAACAATTTTAGTGAAACCGAAGGTACTCTAAGAGGTTTTCGAAAAGTACTGTACATAACGTGCAAAACGCTGCGTGTATTTGGAACTGATAAACTGATTCAGAAAATTAATTAGGAGACAAACTCACCTTTGAGATCAGAGCTTAATTATTGTGAACAAATGGATTGACTAATGCTCTGAAATGTTAAGGCCCTGGCTATGGATCTTAAAGTAGAAAACTGCATAATATTGAAAGTATGATTAATTGAAGGTATCAACATAAACAACTTTTAAATGATCTCATTAATCTGTTCAAATAAAACACAAATATGAAAATCGTCTGTCTTGACAGTACTAAATTAAAATTACAAAACTGCACTGTATGATTTACACTAAGTATCTCTGCTGGATCCCAGAGTTACTTGAAAGGTTTGAGCATGTTTCCTACAGACGTAGGTGACCTTTTGAAACGACACGTAAGTTTCTAACTACATATAGTGACTGTTTGCCTGATTGTTAGACTGGAAAACGTATGCATCTACCAGTGTACTTGTAGATGTGGGACAAATAACTGATGTGCTCTGACCAAATTCCGACCAAGGATTTTCCTAAAATGCTGGTGCTGCTAACAATGCTCACCATAAATTATCAGCACGAGACGTGCAGATTCTTCCCGTCGTGACTGGCTCTCTGAAGTAGGGCTGATGTTAAAATATCGATGTATCGATATCCATTACAAAAAGATTTTATCATACCGGTATTTTCTCAACAACAAAAAATCAATATGTATCGGCGACATATTGCTGCACGACATATGGATATCGAAATGGCAGTATCGAGTGCCGATATTTTTATTTCATTACTTTCGTAATTTCCGGTAAATATTTGAAATTGTTATTTTCAAATTGTAGCAGAATATAATTTTACTTTCACTGTGTGAAGGAGTCTTGCTGCCGCGCGGGGTGGCCGCGTGGTCTTGGGCGTCTTGTTCAAATGGCTCTGAGCACTATGGGACTTAACTTCTAAGGTCATCAGTCCCCTAAAACTTAGAACTACTTAAACCTAACTAACCTAAGGACATCACACACATCCATGCCCGAGGCAGGATTCGAACCTGCGACCGTAGCGGCCACGCGGTTCCAGACTGTAGCGCCTTTAACAGCTTGGCCACACCGGCCGGTTGGGCGTCTTGTCACGGTCCGCGCTGCTCCCCCCCGTCGGAGGTTCGAGTCCTCCCTTGGGCATGGGTGTGTGTGTTGTCCAGAGCGTAAGTTAGTTTAAGCTAGATTAAGTAGTGTGTAAGTTTAGTGACCGATGACCTAAGCAGTTTGGTCCCATAAGATCTTACCGCAAATTCACAAGGAGTCTTGCTACTGTTTGAGCTCTCACCGTGTGCAGTCTAAGTATAGGTGACACAATGGCACTAAGACGAAGAAGTCCTATTGCACTAGGGGGGGGGGGGGGTGAATGGAATAACAGATTTCCAGTGTGAAAAAAAAAGTAGCATACGAGTTGCGTTAATTCTTCAAAAACAACTAAAAAAAACGATGGACAAAAATCCAAATGACACTGGTTCTTGCAGTGGGCGGAGTCGTATGAGAGGAAATGTTGACGTAATCGATGCTCGACACTAGTAAAGAAACTGCAACGTTCAACTTCACTACTCAGTTTTGACAATAAAATTGCTAGGTGGCCGGCGTTTGCAGAAATGAAAACACAGGGAAGTCGACGTGAAGTGTTCCAGGCAAATCGGATATGTGACGAAACCGAACGACAGACACATCGGACACCCTTCATTGTGTCACTTACATGCACCATTGTTAGCAAAGTGGTTGTCGCCCAGCTTGAACGTGCATCGTTTTCCTTTCAGTTCTTGCTCCTATGGGGATAAGCAGGGTGCTATCTTGTTATGTAAAGAATATCTAATAATAAATCAATACTTAAGTACGCAGCTATAAAACCGGCAGTATATTTACAATGTGCAGCCGATATTTTTATAGGCCGGTACATCGATGCAAATGGTTCAAATGGCTCTGAGCACTATGAGACTTAACTTCTGATGTCATCAGTCCCATAGAACTTAGAACTACTTAAACCTAACTAACCTAAGGACATCACACACATCCATGCCCGAGGCAGGATTCGAACCTGAGACCGTAGCGGTCAAAGTACATCGATGTATCGATGCTTTTCTTCGATGTGTCGAAGGCCGATAATAACACGTGTTCAATATCGATTTCGGATTCCCGGTATTTTTAAAAATATCAGAACTCCTACTCTGAAGTACAGGGCGAGTGTGACCTGAACTCGGGACGCCCGGTCGACTTTATTAACACTGTAAGTATGCACTTCAATAAACAGCATCTAATTAGTAACTGTAAACATAATTTCTTTTATGGATGTATCTAATCATATGGGCAAGTCATAGAATGAGAGTCGTGAATGATCCGTAAGAGCAAAGCTGCAAGTTCTACTGTGCTGATAACTGTAGTTGTGACTTAGTTTCTTTTGTAACACCACTAAAGTCTTTTTGTCAACACAATCAAGGCAATCGAGAATTCACCTTTGGCTGTAGCCGAAGATTGCCCTTTGCGTCAAGTGATAAAGCCGTGTCTATTACGGAACTGGTCCACGTTCCCGTTTATGACGGGCCCGACAGTCCCAGGCACTTTGACGATGACATTACAAGAAGTTTCCTACGGAATGACTGCCATCCTAGCACGGAATTGCCAGTGCAGAGACAGTGGCGTTGGTTTTTTGTAATATTACGCAAAGGAGACCTTCCGAAAGATCCTTAACATCTACTTCTAGGTGATACTGTCAAAGCAACTATCTAAAAACCTTCCTACATGTATTAGTTGCTTGTCACAACTAAACAATATTCTCTCCCGAATTTCTCTTCGGTAAACAATAAAATTATTATAAGAAATACATCTCAACCCGTGCTTTTGCATTTCCGTGTGGATTTTTAATGACATCAATATCTTGCCTCGAAGAACACGACTAGTTTGTGTCGGCTTTACTGACGGTAGTAAATGATATGTAGCAAGTAATCTCTCACGTCTCGCTATACGAGGATACGTAATGCTCTCAGCATCGTTGTCGAACGTGATCGTTTTGGTGATCCAGGTTGTATGGTGTGACGAGGCATAATGTTGCATTAGCGTAGTGACCTCCAAATTTTGACCGCATTACACACACTGGTCAATGTTACGGTGACAATGTACTCCTTTCCCGTTTGCGTCGTATCAGCGGTGCATTCATCCCTGACTTAATTTTTTAGGGATGTTTGACATGACAGATACATATAGCTGAGCGATTATTTTTCTGCTCATTTCTTGGCTATTTTCGAGGAGAGTACAAGGATTGCTAACTCGCGATGAAGCCTTTAGATTATGTTGCTAAGAAACGAGTGAACCCAGAATTTCGTCTCGTGGTGTGGCTGCACCACAGGTCAGTCACAGAGCCTCTGGAGAAGTTTTTTGTTTATTTATAGACGGAATCACATGTTTATGACACAGTCATAACCAGTTTCGGTCATACAATGACCATCTTCAGATTCTAAAACACTACAAAAGAGAATTTATATTAAAACCTAAAAATAAGTTCAATATTTAACCAGGCTTGTTAGCAATCTAACTGAATTCATGCGAAGTACATTTAACATACCGAAAGGCGGCATACACTGAACACTGGCTCATGCGTAGTCACACTAGCTATAAAATGTAAAACACTGGTCTTAAATGTGTTAGATTTTGTTCACCCTCTTTGCGCTAGATGTGCGCGTCCTCTATAAAATAGTCTTCATTTTTCAAAAGCCTAAAATATGACAAATTTACTATTAATATTTAGGTCAAATGTACATAAAATTTAAAATTACAAAACAGATCGTTAAATCAGTGAAATAACATTTCGGAACAAGGAGAAAAAAATTGATATAGATGAAAATAGTAGTAGCACTTCTAGAATGTATTTCTGACGCCCGATGGCGCTGTATTTCCGGCTATTGCTGTACTAATGGACAACGGCATAAACAGGCAATAGCCGAAATACAGCACACACTTGTCTTATAATTTACAGTATACCATTTTGATCATTACATGTCCCTTAATAACGCGTCAGGGATACAAGCCTTCAAAACAGAATATGATACCCAAGACCGGAGTTAAACATCGCATGGTTAAGTGCTAGCGTAATGAATAACGCCTTGATTTCCAGAGTCTAAGACTGTTGGTTCGCTTCCTGTTACATGCAATTTACATTCAGTCTGGTCTGAAAACGTATGATGAAATAAATATTTTGCGATTTCCGGGTATGTGGTTCGGCAGGACCCTAAGAGGACAATTTAAATTGCTGCGACTGAAAGAAGCAGCAACAAAATTCATATTCTTCCTTCTCACAAATATTTTTCTCTTTATTTCCGAATATGTGGCGATTTCCGAGCGTGTGGTTACGCTGGAACCTAAAAGTACCTCTTTAAATGCTGCGAGTAATACGAGCGACAATGAAATTTGTATTTTTTCTTGGCGTTCCGCTGTGACCGAGCGGCTCTAGGCGCTTCAGTCCGGAACCGTGCTGCTGCTACGGTCGCAGGTTCGAATCCTGCCTCGGGCATGGATGAGTGTGATGTCCTTACGTTTAAGTAGTTCTAAGTCTAGGGGACTGAAGACTTCGGATGTTAAGTCCCATAGCGCTTAGAGCCATTTGAACCATTTGTATTTTTCTTCTCTCAAATGTTGGCTCTTTATTTCCGAATCTGGAGCGACTTTCGAGTGTGTGATTAAGGAGGCACCTAAAAGACAGCTTAAATTGCTAAGAGTAAATCGGGAACAATAATATTCATAATTTCCTTGTCACAAAGTCAATAGCCGATCATGTAATCGTCGATATTGTGCGTGACGTCAAAGTGACGTCACGTTTGCAGGCGTTGTGAAAAGAGCATTACCCGTTGCGCACAACAACTGCAGATTACGAAAAAGAAACAGTTCTAGAAACTAAATTAAGATAATTACTCCTTAACAAGAAACTCTCTAATTTTCAGCTCTTTCTGCTTGTTTATTTATTTGAAGGTACACAACACGGACATAAAAATCAACATTTGTAAGGGACACTTTGTACCCTTACAATGGGCAGCATTAGGAAATTGTTGCAAAGTGCATGGAGTTCCGCAGATCATTAGTGCATACTGCAAAGAGATACGTTTGACGCGTCACACAATCTGTGCACTGCACTGAGTGTGAGCATGTGAAAAGATTTGACTAGTACATCGGCGGTCAGTCACTGGAATCAGTTAGTGCCGTCAAACATCGAGAGCTAGTCATCCAGAGTGATCTGCTCTGGGATGTGTAAATAAATGTAATCTTACAGAAGGCAAGTGCTAGAACAATATTTGTTAAAGGAAAATTAAACAAATGTATATAGTATCGCAGTACACAGCCTGACCTGCACAGCAGAATTCATTTAACGACCGGTTTGCGACGCCACGCATCCATTTTCGAGTTACAATTAGCCGTGGAGCCGCCACTTTATCTCAGCCGCAGAGCGCCCCAAGTATTCGCGTCACCCCTAGACTGTGACAAAGTGCTGGCCTCACCGCTAATTGCAACTTCTTGAAAGAGGACGCGTGACACCCGAAACGGGTCGTTAGATAAATTCTGCTGTACAAGTGAGACTATGTACTACTTTATGCTAAAATCCAACCACTTTTACTGATGCGTTCCATCGCGGTATATATTGTAAAGAAGTGTCTCGAACGGCGGATGAGGTCGCTTAAAAACCCATAATATGATCGACTATTTAGTCCTGTTCCCCTGTCTCTGGCACACTTACCGCGCTCGTTTGAGAAGAGAGAGAGAACAGTACCAAAGAACTGTAATGGGAGTCTTACCAATCGGACAGACATACAGACAACAAAGTGATCCTATAAGGTTTCCGTTTTTACAGATTAAGATACGGTACCCTAAAAGTAACCTGCGTTAAACATCGCTCGTAATTTTCTGGAATTACTTAGCATTTGCGGGAGTCTTAAGTTTCCATGTTACTTTATTCCCTGAAAGTTAGCTGAGATATTTGGACGCTATGTGGATAAAAATATAAACATTTTTACTCACCGCCCTCCTCCCCACCCACACTAAGATCTGCGCCTGTACCAGAATGTGTCTCATGGACTGTATTAAGGAAGCAAACTGTTTCAAGGACGGACCAGAAAACATCCAGTCTGGCGATGTGGCTATAGTTCCTGTTAATATATATATTGGATCACTCAAAGGCCTCAACGACAGTGAAGACGGAGATGGTTCTATATATATAAAGTCATAATATGATCGACTATTGAGTCCTATTCGCCTGTCTGGTACACTTATCGCGCTCGTGTGACGCGAGAGAAAAAATGGTTCAAATGGCCCTGGGCTTAACATCTGAGTTCATCAGTCCCCTAGAACTTAGAACTTCTTAAACCTAACTAACCTAAAGACATCACACACATCCATGCCCGAGGCAGGATTCGAACCTGCGACCGCCTCGAACCGCTCGGCCGTATCCTTTGAATCTGAAGTTGAGCCCATCGGCAGAATTGAATGTGACGCATACAATCCGTACCAGTTAATTCTTGGTGGCGACTGATATGGTAAGGATGACATTTATGGCGATGCAGAACACGAACAACACTACTCTGACTCATCCCACATCCCCTTGCGATTTGACGCGAACTAACACAAGGATCTCGAACCACAGTGGCAAGAGTATCAGTCTCCGTATCCTAGTTAGTAACTTTCCTTTGCTGAATATATTCCCGATGCGTTAAAGATCCAGTTGTTCTCAATTTATCAAACACATATTTAAATGAACGACCTGCATTGAGTACGTTTGAAACGTCCCCTTTAAACAATTTATATATGACTGTGCTTAAACTGACACACAATATTTTGTTAGCGCAACGCAATCTGACTTTCAAAATTCCCTAGAAAAGAATGGCCCTGACTAACATTAAACTATACCTTTCACAAATCACTTACCTCACAAAAATCTTCGCTGCTCAAGCTACTGCAATACAGCGAGCGCCACTACTGCCAGCTAAATAAAAGATTCAAACTATGGAAGGCACTAACTACTGATAGGGATAGTTAGCAAATGAAAGATATTAATAGAGAACAAACAATATATTTACCTTGATATCATCATATATAAATATAGCAGTTCATGACAAATTTCAAAACTCCGCCATCTCTCTCCCCACATCCACCACTGCTGGCGGCTCACCTCCAACTGCGCAACGCTACGCGCTGTTCACATCCAGCTGCCGCTGCCCAACACTACAATGGCAGACAACAATGCAAACTAGCCACAGACTGCACACAGCACAGCCAGTGATTTTCATACAGAGGTGGCGTTACCAATAAAAAAACCTAAACAGCCTACTTACATAGAGAAAACATAAACAGCCTACTTACATAGAGAAAACATAAACAGCCTACTTACATAGAGAAAACATAAACAGCCTACTTACACGTTGAGGATTTCTTTCGGCGTATGTCTCTACCTCTCACTGAATTTCTTTGGCATTCTCCGTAAATGAGAATCGTATCGACTTGTTCTTCGAAGGAATACATCATTCGCTTGATTCGACGATACTAGTCTTACCGTTCCTATTAATGTAGTATTGCGAAGCAGACGAATGGTGTTTACATGTCAACGGCACGTTAGATGCATACGCCGTATTCAGCGAAAATTTACTATTTCCAAAATATACGAGAGAGAATTGTCAGAGCATGTGCATCGATAATTGCCGAAGTGATAAGGAATATCAATCAATCCATGATAAGAAGTTTGCAGCATTGCGTTGATACCAATGGTCATCACTTCAAAAACCTTCTGTAAATTGACGTTCATGTCACTTTTTTGACCTTCGTTGATCTTCAAAGACTTAACAGTTACACATCAACAATTCGTCTCGATAGCCGTGTATCAGACAATAAGTACCAAACTATAGCATTCCATATACAGGGTGAGTCACCTAACATTACCGCTGGATTTATTTCGTAAACCACATCAAATACTGACGAATCGATTCCACAGACCGAACGTGAGGAGAGGGGCTGGTGTAATTGGTTAATACAAACCATAAAAAATGCACGGAAGTATGTTTTTTAACACAAACCTACGTTTTTTTAAAAATGGAACCCCGTTAGTTTTGTTAGCACATCTGAACATATAAACAAATACGTAATCAGTGCCGTTTGTTGAATTGTAAAATGTTAATTACAACCGGAGATATTGTAACCTAAAGTTGACGCTTGAAACCTCCGACGTTCAGTTGCGTGTTGTAACAAACAGCTGCAACATACATCGCGTTTCTACAGAATGATCTGCCAACGTTGCTCGAAAATGTCCCACTGGAAACGCGTCGACGTATGTGGTATCAGCATTATGGTGCACCTGCACATTCCGCAATTAACACTAGGCTGACCCTTGACTGAATGTTCGACGGGTGTTTCATAGGACGTGGAGGACGCATAAATTGGCCAGCCCGTTCTCCTGATCTTACACCTCTGGACTTCTTTCTGTGGGGTACGTTAAAGGAGAATGTGTACCGTGATGTGCCTACAACCCCAGAGGATATGAAACAACGTATTGTGGCAGCCTGCGGCTACATTACACCAGATGTACTGCGGCGTGTACGACATTCATTACGCCAGAGATTGCAATTGTGTGCAGCAAATGATGGCCACCACATTGAACATCTATTGGCCTGACATGTCGGGACACACTCTATTCCACTCCGTAATTGAAAACGGAAACCACGTGTGTACGTGTACCTCACCCCTCATGGTAATGTAGATGTGCGTCAGTGAAAAAGACCAATAAAAAGAGGTTAGCATGTGGACGTAATGTGCTGCTCCAGTCTCTTCTGTACTTTAGGTCCATCACCGTTCCCTTTGGATCCCTACGTAATTCGGTGCTCTCCGATACACACAATCGAACAGCGGAGGAGTGGTACTCAAGCGTCAACTTTAGGTTACAATATCTCCGGATGTAATTAACATTTTACAATGCAACAAACGGCGCTGATTACGGATTTGTTTGTATGTTCAGATCTGCTAACAAAACTAACGAGGTTCCATTTAAAAAAACGTATGTTTGTGTTAAAAAACATACTTCCGTGCATTTTTTTATGGTTTGTATTAACCAATTACACTAGCCCCTCTCCTCACGTTCGGTCTGTGGAATCGATTCGTCAGTATTTGATGTGGTTTACGAAATATATCCAGCGGTAACGTTAGGTGACTCACCCTGTATATATATATATATATATATATATATATATATATATATATATATATATATATATATATCCTTCCAGATATGGATAGTACTGGGGAATGAAATATGCAGGGTGGACCAAACATGATCACAAAATCCATCGGAGTCTGATCTGCCATGTAGCGGCTGTCGATCAGCGTTTGTTCACCTAACTGGTGCGGCTGTTAGACATACGGCTTGATCTCAACAGTTAAGTCTTACACTGTCGTGATCTTCGTCGGAGATTACCCAAAAACATTGTTCAGCTTGAAGCAGTCATGGCAGAGCAACAGGACAGACTAACCCAGATCCCAGACGATAGATTGGATTCTCGTTCTGGTCATGGGTTTATGCGAGACCAGACATGCAACGCAAGGTAGGATCGGACTTCTCAAAACCTCTTCGAACAAAACAAAAATTGTTCACAGGTACTTTGAACGTAAAAACTTTACTGAAACCTCAGAAACACGTTGGACAGATTCAGCATCAAAATTGTAGCATCGCAAGAAACTCGATTTACAGATGAAAATCACTTCGACTCTGAGAATTATAGTTTCTATAAAGGATAAACTGCAGTGCATATCAACACATGATCGAAACAATTTTGCACAAGTTTTGCAGTTCACAAGTCCATCACAGATCCAGACGGTGACTTTACAACATCTTCAGAAAGACGTTCAGCATTCTCATTAAAATCAGGAAACAAAGCGTACACATTGATTAACGTGCACCCACCAACAAATGACTATAACAGCAAAGACCTACAGATGCTGGAAGACTTCTGGGAACTTTTGGAGGAAATAAAGAACAAAATTCCTAAACATAACATCAAGATTCTACTAGGTGACTTCAATGGGCAGTTAGGAACTGAAAGGAAACACAGGAGAATCACAGGACCGTACACCGCTCACAACAGGACCAACAAAAATGGTGAACACCCCATAAGATTCTGCCAAAATTTCAATCTCAAAATTACGTCAATACAATACAAGAAAATCATATAAAAACTAAAGCACTCGAAGAATTCCAGATTGACTATATTGCTGTCTCCAGGAGGAACGACAAAGAAGTCTTAAGTGTAAAAACTAGGAGAGGCTTCTTTGGATCAGACCACCACTTATCCCAAATCAAATAAAATTTTCAGCCCAACACAAAATAGACAAAAGAAACCCAGAGTTTCTGGACTGACCCCAAGTACTTAAAACTCAACAAGAAAAAAATCACTGAAGTAATCCGTAGGGTGGATACCACAAATTGGTCTGAACTCGCGGAGAAAGTGAAGCGAACAATAAAATTAGGTCAACTCCCACGAAGGAAAAAACGTGAGTGGTGGAACATCACATGTGACAAGCTGTCGAATATAGGATTAAAGCATGGAACGATTTCTATAGCCATAAAACCACAGAAAAGTGGCAGTTATTCGTAGAGATACGTGGAAACGCCTCTAAAATTATTCGACGAGAAAAACGCAAATGCGATAAGAAGACGTTGATTGAAATGAAGAAGACCTTACCAAGAACAGCAACGCAATTTTCATTAAGATCTTTAGAGAAAATTTAGCTGGTTACCAATCTCCTAGCCTATGCTTCCAGTGACCTGACGGATCGCTGGAAACTAACACAACGAATAATTGTCAAATTCTAGCAAAATGTTTCAGTTTTCTCCTCGTCTGCGAAGCGTCATATGAACAACTCCGACTTGTAAAACCAGCATCAAATTCTGATTTCTTCCACCTACACATGAAGAAATCGTGAAAACAATCGAATCATTAAAAACAATAGAGCACCTGGTCAAGACGGAATTATTGCAGAATTAATCAAATTGGATCACAATACAGCAGGAAAAATTCGCAGAATAATATCAGAAGTCTGGAAAACAGAGAAAATCCTAAAAGAATGGAAGAGTGCATTGATACCCCTCTCCACAAGAAAGGAGACAAAACAGATCCGAGCAATTACTGAGGAATTTCACTTCCTCCAATAACTTATGAAAATCCTCTCTTAAGTGTTGCTGAACCTACTTGAGCCGCAAGCGGACTCGCAGACTGCTGAATATCAGGTGCGATTCAGGAAAGGCAGTTCCTGTACTGAACAGATCTGGAACCTCAAAACCATACTACACGTCAGGCGATGCCGGAACACTGCAGTCATATTTGTGGGTTTCAAAAAAGCTTACTACTCTGCTGACAGATAAACACGTTTTAATAGCCTAGAAGAATTAGGAATCGACAGAAAGACCAGAGCCATCATCCAGGACACTTTATCAAAAACCATCTCAAAAGTGAAATTCACGGGAGAAATATCAAACTCATTCGCAGTTCACAGAGGAGTCCGACAAGGAGACGATTATTACCATTCTCGTTCAACATAGTGCTGGAAAAAGTCATCAGAGAATGAGAAAAGCATGGAAGAGGTATCCAAATTGGAAAAAGAGAAATGGAAAAGAGCCACTGTGAAATGCCTGAAATTTGCTGTTGACCTGGCTATATTAACAAACAACAGAGATGAAGTCATCTCCGGTAAATCCGGACTATAAATTTCTTCTGAAAAAACTTAGTATATGGATACCAAATCAGTCGCGAAACCTCCACTGAAACACAGCATGGAAAAATCTCACATGTCACTCAGTTAAAGTACTTAGGAGAAACTATCCAAGCCGGCCGGTGTGGCCGTGCGGTTTAGGCGCTTCAGTCTGGAACCGCGTGACCGCTACGGTCGCAGGTTCGAATCCTTCCTCGGGCATGGATGTGTGTGATGTCCTTAGGTTAGTTAGGTTTAAGTAGTTCTAAGTTGTAGGGGACTGATGACCATAGATGTTAAGTCCCATAGTGCTCAGAGCCATTTGAACCAAACTATCCAACCCAGAGGACTGAAAACAATCTCGAATACAGAAAGAATATTCAAACAGTAAAAGGCGTACAAACTGACATGGAATCATTACAACAAAAGAACAACATCTGATAACAAATCTTTAACATATTGCAGCGTGTCAGCAACTATGAAATGTACAGCAAATAAACAATTTCTTCAGCCTTCAGTTGCAAGGTAATTTTACTCGTTTACCTAGATTTCGATTCCAGTAATGGAATCTTCTTCAGAACCTGTTTTCAGTATTTTATACACTATGTCCATATATCTGTTAGCTGCTTTACTTGCCTCGGCAGGTAGAAATTTACAAATCTTTAACATATTGCAGCGTGTCAGCAACTGTGAAATGTACAGCAAATAAACAATTTTTTCAGCCTTCAGTTGCAAGGTAATTTTACTCGTTTACCTAGGTTTCGATTCCAGTAATGGAATCTTCTTCAGAACCTGTTTTCAGTATTTTATACACTACGTCCATATATCTGTTAGCTGCTTTACTTGCCTCGGCAGGTAGAAATTCACAAATTTTTAACATATTGCAGCGAGTCAGCAACTGTGAAATGTACAGCAAATAACAATTTTTTCAGCCTTCAGTTGCAAGGTAATTTTACTCGTTTACCTAGGTTTCGATTCCAGTAATGGAATCTTCTTCAGAACCTGTTTTCAGTATTTTATACACTACGTCCATATATCTGTTAGCTGCTTTACTTGCCTCGGCAGGTAGAAATTTACAAATCTTTAACATATTGCAGCGTGTCAGCAACTGTGAAATGTACAGCAAATAAACAATTTTTTCAGCCTTCAGTTGCAAGGTAATTCTACTCGTTTACCTAGGTTTCGATTCCAGTAATGGAATCTTCTTCAGAACCTGTTTTCAGTATTTTATACACTATGTCCATATATCTGTTAGCTGCTTTACTTGCCTCGGCAGGTAGAAATTTACAAATCTTTAACATATTGCAGCGTGTCAGCAACTGTGAAATATTCTGTCCATATGTCTCTTACAGTTTCGATATACCTTGGTGCTTCTCTCTGAAATTTGGTTTTAGGTTTGTAATTGTTTGGTAAGTCAAAGATATGTTTAATTATTCTGTAATTATTCATCCTGCATGTGTGTCCACAACATCTCCATCTCCTTTTTCCATTATCTCTATTAAATAAACAACTTTAAGATACAATTCTGTATTAGATCTTATTTGTGTTCTGATTCACTTGGTCGTCGTATTTTACTTGGGATTCTTCACTCAATTTTTTTCCAAATTTTCGAGCTCTCCTTTCGTAATCAGTTTGAGTTTTCATTGCACAGAGTATTTCTGCTCTGACCACTGTATCAGAGTGTTTCAATTTTGTGTTCCAGGATAAAAATTTATTAGTACACTGACGGAAAAAGTCGCAACACCAAAAATAATTAATGTAGAGTAACGAAAGTTTGGAAATACGTTTGTCTCGGTAACATTGCAAGGTCACTGGTTAATGTACGCGCGAAATAAGCCATTGCAAATGGTTCAAATGGCTCTAAGCACTATGGGGCTTAACATCTGAGGTCATACGTACCCTAGGCTTGGAACTACTTAAACCTAACTAACCTAAGGACATCTCACACATCCATGCTCGAGGCAGGATTCGAACCTGCGACCGTAGCAGCAGCGCTGTTCCGGACTGAAGCGCCTAGAACCGCTCGTTCACAACGGCCGGCAAGCCATTGCAAATGAGAAATGTTAGTACATTAATAACAGGTACAAACGCCAGAATGTTACATGCAAACATGGAAACGTACATGTATTGTGTTTTACAGTGCCGAATGTCAGTTATGGGATGAAGGTTCATCCCTTTTGCGCTTGATCGGTCAGTACAAGAACAGTTAATGCTGCTTGTGGTTGACGTTAGAGTTGTCGTCCGATGATGCCCCATATACGCTCAAGTAAATCTGGTGATCGAGCATGCTGAGGAAAAATGTCGACTTTTGTAAAATATTTTACATTGCAACAGCGGAATATGGGCGTGCATTATCCTGTTGGAAAACATCTCCTGGAAAGCTGCTCATGAATTACAGCACAACAGGTCGAATCACCAGAGTGCTTTATACATTTGCAGTCAGGGTGCGTGGGTAAGCCACGAGAGTGCTCCTACTGTCAAGTGAAATCGCACCCCAGATCTTAATTGCGAGTGTGGGTCTCGTATGTGTAGCACGCCGACGGATTGGCTGCTGGCCCTCAATTGGTTTCCTTCGAACCAACACAAGGCCTTCATTTGCTCCGAGGCAGAACCAGTTTTCATCCGAAGATACAACAGACCTCTACCATGCCCTCCAGTGAGCTCTCGCTTGACAATACTGAAGTCGCAAATGCCGTTGGTTTGGATCAATGGAACGCACGCTACAGGATGTCGGACTCGGGGCTGTCCTTGAATTAACCGATTCGTTATGTCACGGTGGTGTTAATTTCTGCTCATATAGCTGCTGCAGATGCAATAGAGCGTAGCAGAGCCATACGGGGAAGACGCTGGTCTTTCCTCTCGGTAGTGCCAAGCGGCCTTCCAGAGCGCGCTCTTGTAGCGACCGTAGATTCTAGTGACCACCTCTGCCACCAATCATATAATCGTGCATTGGCTACATTCCTGCCAAGTCTTTCTGCGATATCGCAGAAGGAAAAATCAGCTTATCCTAGCCCTGTTACACGATCTCTTTCAAACTCAGTGAGATGTTGATAACGGCGTCTTTGTCGCCGTACAGGCGTTCTTGATTGATATCAATTCACGACGTCCGATCTCAAAGGTAACTAACGCTCACGACCGCTACAGCGTGTATTTAAAGCAAACTTGATTTTCATCTTCATAGTGGTGCTACTGGAGCCATTCTTATGTCATTGGCGCAAAACTGGAATAGACGTCATCTTTCAGACGTAGGAAACATGGCTACTAACTTTCGTTTACGTCGTACAACTCCTTCCCGGTGCAGGGACTTTTTCCGTCAGTGTTTATACACTCCTGGAAATGGAAAAAAGATCACATTGACACCGGTGTGTCAGACCCACCATACTTGCTCCGGACACTGCGAGAGGGCTGTACAAGCAATGATCACACGCACGGCACAGCGGACACACCAGGAACCGCGGTGTTGGCCGTCAAATGGCGCTAGCTGCGCAGCATTTGTGCACCGCCGCCGTCAGTGTCAGCCAGTTTGCCGTGGCATACGGAGCTCCATCGCAGTCTTTAACACTGGTAGCATGCCGCGACAGCGTGGACGTGAACCGTATGTGCAGTTGACGGACTTGGAGCGAGGGCGTATAGTGGGCATGCGGGAGGCCGGGTGGACGTACCGCCGAATTGCTCAACACGTGGGGCGTGAGGTCTCCACAGTACATCGATGTTGTCGCCAGTGGTCGGCGGAAGGTGCACGTGCCCGTCGACCTGGGACCGGACCGCAGCGACGCACGGATGCACGCCAAGACCGTAGGATCCTACACAGTGCCGTAGGGGACCGCACCGCCACTTCCCAGCAAATTAGGGACACTGTTGCTCCTGGGGTATCGGCGAGGACCATTCGCAACCGTCTCCATGAAGCTGGGCTACGGTCCCGCACACCGTTAGGCCGTCTTCCGCTCACGCCCCAACATCGTGCAGCCCGCCTCCAGTGGTGTCGCGACAGGCTTGAATGGAGGGACGAATGGAGACGTGTCGTCTTCAGCGATGAGAGTCGCTTCTGCCTTGGTGCCAATGATGGTCGTATGCGTGTTTGGCGCCGTGCAGGTGAGCGCCACAATCAGGACTGCATACGACCGAGGCACACAGGGCCAACACCCAGCATCATGGTGTGGGGAGCGATCTCCTACACTGGCCGTACACCACTGGTGATCGTCGAGGGGACACTGAATAGTGCACGGTACATCCAAACCGTCATCGAACCCATCGTTCTACCATTCCTAGACCGGCAAGGGAACTTGCTGTTCCAACAGGACAATGCACGTCCGCATGTATCCCGTGCCACCCAACGTGCTCTAGAAGGTGTAAGTCAACTACCCTGGCCAGCAAGATCTCCGGATCTGTCCCCCATTGAGCATGTTTGGGACTGGATGAAGCGTCGTCTCACGCGGTCTGTACGTCCAGCACGAACGCTGGTTCCATCTGAGGCGCCAGGTGGAAATGGCATGGCAAGCCGTTCCATAGGACTACATCCAGCATCTGTACGATCGTCTCCATGGGAGAATAGCAGCCTGCATTGCTGCGAAAGGTGGATGTACACTGTACTAGTGCCGACATTGTGCATGCTCTGTTGCCGGTGTCTATGTGCCTGTGGTTCTGTCAGTGTGATCATGTGATGTATCTGACACCAGGAATGTGTCAATAAAGTTTCCCCTTCCTGGGACAATGAATTCACGGTGTTCTTATTTCAATTTCCAGGAGTGTATGTTTCTGATTGTTTGAAAGGTGCTGTTTGACGCATTCTAACCTCTAATATTCTCTTTTCCTTCATCTTTTTTTTTTTTACATTCGTTCTACAGGATATTTAAAACACCCTACCTTAGACATTGTGTTGTTATTCAATTTAAAACTCTGACGTGCAGTACTGATGATTGTTATGAAGTGTGTTTTTTTTTCCAAATGATATCTGTAATCCTACTTTTACTCGTTGACGATGTATTTCTGTGATTTATCCTTGGCCACTTTCAGGTATGTCTGTAACAAGAGAGCCTTGTCGTGTGCAAGTGCTACAGTGACCTTGTTTGGCTGTCTTCTTAGTTGTAAACCCTTAGTATATTATGGCCTTCTTCCATTCTCTAACCACTTTCTCTAATGCACAGTTAAAAAGAAGTGCAGACAATTCATCTCGCTTACTCTCGTTTCCAACGTTTCTGATAGCTCTCCTATAGGCATTATTTTTGATTTTGTCATAATCATCATCAGAATTTCCTTCCAGCGAGCCGACTACGAACTTTGTGACCGATATGTCTCCACTGATTTCTGTCCTGGTATAGCTTTTCTCTCTCCACTGCGTCCCATGTTACACCTCTCGTCTTAAGATCTTCATTAATCTGGTCTGCCTATCTCTTCCTACGCTGCCAACCCATCTTTTTCCTAGTACCTCCACCTCCGAATACTTGCAGCACTCATTCTTTCCACCATGGTCAAGTCAGCTGCAAGTCTCTCTTTACAAATTCGTTCCTTATTCTGTCTCTCCAGGTTTGTTGTAGAACTGCCTTTAGGAACTTCATTTCACATGCTTGTATTTGAATCTCTTCTCTCTTATTTGTGACACAGGTCTCCAGACTACATTGGAGTGACTGGCAGGAGAAACGTTTTATACGTGGTCTGTTTAGCTCGTAGAGGGACTTTCTTGTCTCAGATTAGGTTTCGTACTTGGTTAAAACTGCTTTAATTATTTCGGTGATTTGTTACCTAATCCCAACTTTTTAGCAAATGTCCATTCAGCTGACAGGGAGTTGGTTTCCAGGTTTCTTGGATTATTTTTGCTAGACATGCCATCGTATTGTCACTATATAGTAGGGGCGGCCAAGATTTCGTCTCGCGGGCCGTCCCCGGGCTCAAATACCAACTCCCTCAGCCTCGCTGCAAATTTCCCCCACCGTCACGGCACGCTGTCTGAGCTCGCGGAACGTGTCGCGTTTAATTGGCAATGGAGTCGCATTATATACGACTTGGTTTTATATTTCACATTTATCAACAACATAGATCACAAACAAAACAAGTTTTCAGTATTAATTATTTTTGGCTCGTTGCAGACATAATATAATTTTTATCTGGAACATACTGTCGACATACGGACAGACGCAGACAGTTTGACAGAGTTTCGCACTGAAGTTGCCACGTAATCGTCACTTAGTTTCGTAATCGAAAACAGTTCATTCACACAAATATGTCTATTGAAATAGTGTAGTACTTTTGCAACCTTATTATGGTCTCTTGGAAACTCTACCTGATGAACGCAACGTAGACATCCTGGACAATCGTAATGCAAAAAGTTTTGTCATTAAAACTGGAATTGCTTTACAGGCCAATCAGTTAAATCTCCACATGTACAGCGGCGCTTTCAAATGAAACGGCAAACGGCCTCAGAAACAGTTCGAAAACAGACGTGAGGTTGTCAGTATGCTCAAAATCCTTATAAAACTATCCTTGTAATTCTTTCAAGGTCACAATGAAATTCCTCAAATGTCACATTTTCTATAACACCAGTAAGCTTAGGGAACTGGACTATGTTTGCCAAAATGTGTCCCTTCTACAACGTGATTTTCTTTCAAATGAGAAAGAAGTTACCTTGCAATATCTTAGTCTCAGCAGTGTGCAATCAATTCCACTTAAAATGCAAAGTCTGCAGTCCATTTCGCGTTTTCTAATTTTCGTTCCTGTACTCCTTTGTCCTTTAGAAATTCAACAACAACATGTTTTAAATCGAAAAATCGTACCAAGCATGCCCCCCTAACTTAACCAAGTCTCCTTACTCTTCGTTCAGTTTTATTGAAAACTGTTGCAAATGACAATGGAATAATCATTAAAAGAAAAGCGTTTTTCGTTGCGACGGAATCTTCTCACAAATTCCAATCACCAACTTTCTCCTCCTAATGCGAAAATATTTTGTTGCCGTCTATCTACAGCCGGCCGGAGTGGCCGTGCGGTTCTAGCCGCTACAGTCTGGAGCCGAGCGACCGCTACAGTCGCAGGTTCGAATCCTGCCTCGGGCATGGATGTGTGTGATGTCCTTAGGTTAGTTAGGTTTAAGTAGTTGTAAGTTCTAGGCACTGATGACCTCAGAAGTGAAGTCGCATAGTGCTCAGAGCCATTTGAACCGCCTATCTACATGGGGAGAAGCGATCACCACGATAAAATAAGGGAAATCAGAGCTCGTACGGAAAGATACAGGTGTTCGTTCTTTCCGCGTGCCATACGAGATTAGAACGATAGAGAATTGTGAAGGTGGTTGATGAACCCTCTGCCAGACACTTAAATGTGATTTTCAGAGTATCCATGTAGGTGTAGATGTAGATGTATTCTAACTAAAGATATCTTCGGCACATTAAAAGTGGGGGTGACGGCAAGTAAAATGTATGGAGGGGTGGAGGAGACTGCAACAAAATGCAACCATCCCCTCCCTCCCCCACAGAAGCCGAGGTTTGGGGCCGCTCCGCTTAAAGCCTTAAGGTGAAGCGCGTGTGGGACGCAGCTGTGAGACCCGCGTTCTCTGTCAGTCTCCGGCTAGCGTCTTCCCGCAGAGATCGAGAGGAGACGCTGATGCTGGATGTTTGTTTGCCGAGCTGAGAGCTGCAGAGCGCCCTTCGACCCGAGTGCCTTCTCGCATTCAGGCGCTCAATAGGCTAGCGTCCGGACAACTGGCTGGCTTGCGCGAAGCGACGTCTCACCGCCATGGCAACAGTAAGATGCAGCTGAAGAAGGTAATCACAAACTTCGTGCTGATGTGACAGATGAACGGCGAGAAGGGATGGCGGCAAATGAAGACATGCTCGGAAAAAAGGGCTATCCCTCAAATGTAAAAGCTTAGAGATAAGCGTTGCCATCTGTTGCCGGGTACGGGAACTATCAAAACTGCCATTGGTCTCACCCCTAACCGATATTTAGTGGTGAGACCAACTTCGGTTTTTGATAGTTCCCGGAGCCGGTAACAGATGGCAACACTAGGCTTAGCCCGTTTTTCCGCGCTTGCCTTCAAATATTCTTTGAGTGCTAGAAAGTTTCTTTTAACTGCACAACGATGGTGTTTGTGTCATTTTTTCGTTTCTTATTACGGAGAATTGAGGCTTTATAACATTATGACCAATCCATCTGACGTCTGTAGGAAGCAAGAAGTATTCAACATAAACTTTCATCGCCAATAGTATTTTGAGACAAAGGGAGTTATTATTAATACAGCTGCAGTACAATGCAGTTTTCATGCACAAGTCTAGGTTTAATTCAACAATTAGGGAAAAATTTATGGCAGTACATAAACAGCCTTGACATGCAGACAAGCAGTGCTGAAGGAACGTACGTCACATTGGGAACCGATACTTATTTTGCTTTTTCGTGTCCGGAGCTGCCAATTTTTCGGCCCAATACGGGGCTAATTCAAAAGCTTCAGGTCTGTGTAGCCCGAGGTCGTCCAGGGAGCAACGTGCAGGACAATTTCGGCGTGTTAGATGTCCACTGTTTTGTATTTCTCCACAGTCGCACTTATTGTCATCAGATTTTAATAGGCTCCATTTTATCAGACTGATTTTTACAGGGGCTACACCAGTTCTGATACGGTTTAGCATTTTCCATGACGTGTGGTGTATTTCAACACCACTTGGTGGATGTCCTGAAATAGAGTAGCCGACAGGGGATTCATCTAAGGTGTAATCGAAAAACCGTTAGCTTCATTTCAGTCTTTTTACTTCCCAAAGCTATCGTATAGTGAATGACACTCATCTAATGTCTTTTTAAACTCCTCGTTGTATTCATGAGCTACTCTACAAGTCCTCGAATGCTGAAACCCGAAGCTTGGTACAGCTTTTCCAGTGGAGTAGCATTCATGCATCCTGTAATTAACCTACAGGTTTCGTTAAGGTTTAGCCGGCCGCGGTGGTCTAGCGGTTCTAGGCGCTCAGTCCGGAACGGCGCGACTGCTACGGTCGCAGGTTCGAATCCTGCCTCGGGCATGGATGTGTGTGATGTCCTTAGGTTAGTTAGGTTTAAGTAGTTCTGAGTTCTAGGGGACTGATGACCACAGATGTTAAGTCCCATAGTGCTCAGAGCCATTTGAACCATTTTTGAACGTTAAGGCTTATGTCGATCTCATTTGCATGCGGCGATCTAGACTAGACAGGGCATGCGTACTCAGCTGCGGAAAATCGAAGCGCTATAGCGGTGGTTCTAAGCACAGTAGATGTTGTTCCCCACTTATTGTAAAGTGGGCTTTCTAAGGGTATTGTTGCTTGCAGCAATCTTATTTCGGGCTTTTGCGCAGTGATGTTTGTATGTGAGGGATCTGCCAAGCATCACTCCGACGTATGTCGGCTGATGTGTGTGCTCAAGGGCAGACCCATTCCAGTTCACGCGCAGCTTTCCTTTTTGCACACCGATAATAGATACACTAATTGAACAAAAATATTCAGGCACTTATTAACGGACAATAATATGGGGTGTGTTCGCCTTCGTGAAGGTTAGAACTCTTCTGGGGACACTTTCAGTGAGTTGTCTGAATTTTTGGAGAAATGGCAGCCTTCAACAGGCGAAACCAGAGAACTCAGTGATGTTTGACGCTAGGATGTCGAGCGAAATTGACATTCTAACTCATCCCAGAAGTGTTTTATCGGTTTCAGGTCGGTAAAATGAACAGGTCAGTCCATTTCAGGAATGTTATTGTCCACAAAACATTGCCTCACAGATACCGCGGGTGAATTATCATCCTGATACAGCCAGCCATCGTCTCCGAACGGTTGCTCTACTGTACGATGTAAACAATGCTGTAAATGTTCTCGCGTCCTTCCACGTTTAGCGTATTCTATAGCACAATAAGGGGACCACGCTTTGATCACAAGAAACGCTCTCATACCATAACATCACTGACTCCACACTTCACTATGGGCACTGAACATGGTGGCATGTAGCGTTCTCCAGACATTTGGCAAATCCAATCCATTCCATCGGATTTCCACAGGATCGCTCCAAAGCACTCGTTTCCAGTCATTCACTGTCCAGTGACTTCGCTCTTTACACCACGTCAATTGTCGCTTACCAATGACTACAGAAATGTGTAGCTCATGAGGAGCTTCTCGACCATTGTACCCATCCTTTTTTACTTCCTACACACAATCGTTGTGCTAGCTGGTAGGACTTGGGAACCCACGAATGATTTCATGCGACCACATACAGTCACACTCTGCAATGCTCAACGGACCCCGTCCGTTAGTATGTGAGGTATGCCTGGTCTTTGTTTAGCTGTTGTTGTTTCTTCGAGTTTCAGTCTCAGTCGCGTCACCAACAGTCGACTGGGGCTATTTACTCGGGACGAAGTGTCCGTTATGGATTTGTTACTTAGGTGGCGTCCAATGACTAGTTCACTTTTGAAGCCACTGAACTCTCTAGAGCAAGCCGTTCTGCTGTCACTACCACTCGACTGACTCAACTGACAACACAATACTCGTCGCCTCCTATTATACAGACTGATTCGCCTCTCGTGACAACTCGTAGTCACTTCCGCATTACATAGAAGTGTCCGGATAATTTCGATCAGATAGCGTACCTGCTCTCAGGACTGGAACGAAAAGAATCGCGACTTCTGCCAACTACTGCCTGTCCTTACTGCAACTACTGAGATGGTTACCTCAACACCAAGGCACCATTAAGATAGAATGTTTTCGAGGCGACTAGTACTATAGTTAGGGAGAAGAGGGGAGGTGAGCAAAGGTCACGCCAATATGTGCATTGGACCACAGATCAAAAGCAGCCAGATTTAGCTCTTTTTAAAAAAATGCGAGATTTATTTTGATATGTAGAAAGGTCGTTAAGGTTAGCGTTAATGAAACTTCCGCGAACTGTCTTTCAACGACGCAGTACAAGTCTGTGGGATGATAAATAAATGTCGTGTGACTAGGACTTCCCGTCGGGTAGACCATTCTCCGGGTACAAGTCTTTCGATTAGACGCCACTTCGGCGACTTGCGCGTCTATGGGGATGAAATGATGATGATTAGGACAACACAACACCCAGTCCCTGAGCGGAGAAAATCTCCATCCCAGCCGGGAATCGAACCCGGGCCCCTAGGACTGACATTCTGTGGCGCTGACCACTCAGCTACCGGGGGCGGACTGTGGGATGATGAACTATCAGAACACCAGGCTTTTCATATAAACAACTGAAATTACAAGTCTCGAGATATTCTTTTTCATGGCTTTATCGCATATCTTCGCTGGGTCGGCTTGTTAATTTTCGAATTTGGCAGTGTCAGTGGTAGAGGGTGGTCGGACGTCTGTTAATCAGTAATTTTGCAGAACGGTGGTCTGCCGCTCGCAAGTTCCCTGTTCAGAATGCGAGTAGATCTACATTAGCGCATACCGCCATTCATCCACATCTGCAGCTCTCGTGCTACCGTAATATATAATCGGCAGTCAAGAACCTGTGCGATGTGGTGGCGTGGGCGCCAATGCCCAGTACCTCATCCCTCTGAAGTTACTCAGAACGATACTACTTGTAACAGTAAACTAATAATAGACATTTGCGACTCAGTAATGTTAACCCACATCAAGCGACAAGAAGTATGAGAAACAACTGTAGTTATTGAAACAGAACAGGACCCAGAACAAACAGTCGTTCTTCAGACGGAACAGACTCCTGAAAGCAAGACGTCATCCGGGGCTCCACCTGCCGAAGAACACGCGCGTGCGCAAGGGACAAATGTTGCAACGGAAAGAGCTGAAACTATTCATAAAGACAGCATAAAAAGAGGGGACTGGCTCACAAGGGCACAGAACAATTATCACCTATTTTCCGAGAGAAAGCGAAAAAAAAAACAGCAACAAACTAGACGAAGAAACATCTGGAAATTCGGCTTTGAACACTTATGCTTCTGATACAATTCAAGCCGAAATAAGTACACCACGCCACATGCCACCGGACCATTTGCCATACAAAGGATTGCAGCCGAAGGTCACCTACAACTCAGAGGAATTCCTTCCTGAGACTAGAAAAGTACAAAACAAAATACCCAAAATAATCCAACAAAAAAAAACTGAGCTGACGAATCGAATGAAACGAATCAAGATAAAGAAATTCAAGGAATGGGCAGATCCCTACCCAAAAGAAGATAATTCGAGCAAGACAGAAAAGACTTTGTAGAACAGACATGCGGAAAACGATATGCTACCGATAGCATTAATGTGATGAAAAGTACCAGTGATTATGAATAACGAAATATGAACGAAAAAACAAACATACAAAATAGTCACTTTGAAAATTAATAAAATACTCTCCTCGCTGGACCTAAAACATTTGCATCACTTCCTGTATGCAGCCGACGTTGATATACTACTTTTACAAAGTAACACACGTTAAGTTAGAGAAGAAGGGTGCAACGCCATAACCAACCACGCTGACGGTGCACAACTCACAACACCATTCGCACAAAAGTAGGCATTCACGTCACGCAAATACAAAAACTGGCAATAGAGTACTTACAGCAACTGTTATTAACGCCCACATCATCAACGATTACGTACCCTCTGGTATAATAGAAATGAGATCGTTCCCGCTTACAAAAACTATCAAGATCACATAACCTTATTTGACAACTTTAATTTTCTTCTCAATCTAAAAGACCAGACACCAAATTTCAATAAATCTGGCCGGCCGTGGTGGCCGAGCGGTTCTAGGCGCTACTGTCTGGAACCACGCGGCCGCTACGGTCGCAGGTTCGAATCCTGCCTAGGGCATGTATGTGTGTGAAGTCCTTAGGTTAGTTAGGTTTAAGTAGTTCTACGTTCTAGGGGACTGATGACCTCCGAAGTTAAGTCCCATAGTGCTCAGAGCCATTTTTTCAATAAATCTATAGAACTGAAACATATAGTCCAACCGCAGTTAACAGGCGCGTAGGGACAATCCGCGGTGCGGGTATCAGTCATTGAGCGAGCAGGCTGGACAGGTTTTATGTAGCAGTCGATTCAAATAACGAAATCCACCAGTCAGAAGTGTGGTCCACTAGTTTCTCTGATCATGCGCGTACGTCGCTACAGTTAATTTGCGAAAACAAGAGACTTATCGAGCTAGGGACAGATAATTCAAATGGCTCTGAGCTCTATGGCACTTAACATCCGAGGTCACACACATCCATGCCAGAGGCAGGATCCGAACCGGCGACGTAGCGGTCGCGTGGTTCCAGACTGAAGCGCCTAGAACCACTCGGCCATAACGGCCAGCTAGGGACAGATAGAATCTGAGCATCTCACATGTACAAAATGAGGCATGCCACGTGACATTTACCAATTTATGAAAAGAATGCGAAAGCAGATTCAAGCTACACAATTCTACCATAGCTTCGTGGTTGCGTTTGTGAAGCTCGAAATAAGAAAAAGGCTGAGTGAATACTGAAGAGGGAAAAGCTTCTGGTGTAAAAAGACATCTGAGTTTTATTTTATCTGCGTTAGAGATCTGTACGCTCTGGACGCGAGAGTAATAGACAATTATATAAGGATTCAGAAAATGAAAGCGAAAATTTTAGCTCTGAAGCAACAGCAATCAGAAGGTTTTAAAACTGGGTGAGAATGCAGAATATCTTAGAAGGGCAAGAATCATCAGTATATCGAGTCACGCGTGAGAATAAGAGATACAACAGGAAAATATTGACAGAAATTAAGCTAACACAAAACAACGACATTAGGGATTCACAAACAAATCTCTGAAACACACCGACGACTGATCGATGACAACAGGGGGCAATAGTTCACAAGGAATGTACGAGTCAGAATTAGCGCAGAGGAAATAGAAATTTTCACAGCGGAGATAGGAAAGGGCGAGCTGAAAGGCGAAATAGCGCAAGGAGGGGGAGGAAATTAGTGTTTAACGTCCCGTCGACAACTAGGTCATTAGAGACGGAGCACAAGCTCGGAATATGGCGAGATGGAGAAGGAAATCGGCCGTGACCTTTCATAAAAACCATCCCGGAATTCAAACCTAAATCAGTATGGCTGGACGCGGGTTTGGATAGTCGTCCTCCCGAATGCGAATCGCGTGTGTTAATCACTGGGCCATCTCTATCGATAATAGCACGAAGCCCTAAAAATAAATCTCCAGGACCCAGTGTCATCCTTGTAGAATTCTATCAACTGTTCTGGCCACAAATGATAAGCAAATTCCTATGCGTGTACGATGAATTAATGAACGGAAACGACCTACCTAAAAAAGTTCCAGAAGGGGTAATAGTTATTATTTCTAAGAACTTGGCAAGGAATTGGGAACCTACCACCGATCACACTACTCAACAGTGATCACAAGATGCTGGCCGGCGTTTTAGCAAGGAGTATGAAAATGATGGGACTCAATAACCGGTCCGCGCAAACTTGTGTACGCAAAGACAAAAATATCCTTCAGAATAGCTGCAAGTACAGGCATACAGTATCAACTGCAGAAGTCTCTCGAATAAAATGTGTAGTTATGTGATTAGAATTCAAGAAAACGTTTGATGGAATCAATCATCAGTACCTTCTGAATACCATCAAAGTAATGGGATTCGAAGTTTCCTGCGGTAATTGAACAAATGTTAAGAAAGTGCATAGCACGAATAATGATAAATCGACAACTAAGTAAAGAGATAGCGATGTACACATTCGTAATACAAGGCTGCCCCTACGTGAGCTGCCCTGATAGCAGTTGCTGTGGAATCTCTACTCTCCATACTGACGCAACAACTAAAAGCACTGCAGATAAATAGCAAAAGATATCGGCTTCCTGATTATGAACCGAGACTAAGTGGCGTAACCGGCCGGTGTGACCGAGCGACTCTAGGCGCTTCAGTCTGGAATCGCGCGACCGCTACGGTCGCAGGTTCGAATCTTGCCTCGGGCATGGATGTGTGTGATGTCCTTCGGTTAGTTAGGTTTAAGTAGTTCTAGGGGACTGATTACCTCAGATGTTAAGTCCCATAGTGCTCAGAGCCATTTGAACCATCTTCAGGCTGTTTTTGATGTGGTACAGCTTGATATG
Source organism: Schistocerca serialis cubense (assembly GCF_023864345.2). Taxonomy (NCBI): domain Eukaryota; kingdom Metazoa; phylum Arthropoda; class Insecta; order Orthoptera; family Acrididae; genus Schistocerca; species Schistocerca serialis. The sequence goes on along the minus strand of NC_064642.1, from coordinate 624,708,946 downwards.
ATCTCCATGCTTAACCCATCAGTTGCCAGCATTACTTGATACGCAGATAATGTGTGAGCACTCAAACCATCAACTGCCTCGATAATGGCGTTTGTGGAGACGACCAAAGACCTAGTGTAGCAAAAATGTGACTCGTCCGAGGAGCCGACACGTTTCTATTTATCGACAGTCGAATCCCGATGGTCTCGTGCCCACTGCAACCGTAACTGACGACGTCTAAGCGTCAACATGTGGACAGGTAGGGGTGGTCTGCCGCGGAGCTCCATGTTCAACAATGTACGATGAACGGTGTGCTCCGAAACACTTGTGCGTGCACCAGCACTGTGCTCTTTCGGCAGATATGCCACAGATCACCATCTATCCTACTTTTCACAGCGGACAAGCTCCCGAACCTCACGTTCTTTGAAGAGTCTTGAACGCCCAACAATTTAGCGCCTAGCTGTAGTTTCACTACCCTTCTGCCTCATTCTGTAGATACTCAGGACAGTAGCACGTGAACATTCGACCTGCTTCGCCGTTTTCGAGTTACTCGTTGACAGGCTCTGAGTAATAATAATCTGCCCTTTGCCAAAGTCACTTATCTCAATCGATTTCCCCATTTGCTGCCCAACTCCTCGCTAGAACGATCCCTCGTCCGTCTCTGCTCAGGTTACATACTTTTGTTATCACTTCATGTGCCCGCAACGGCACCAGATGGCATCTATTGAGAGGCCAGACAAACGTGTGGTTCCTGAAGAGGGGCAGCAGCCTTTTCAGTAGTTGCAGGAGCAACAGTCTGGATGACTGACTGATCTGACCTTGTAACACTAACCAAAATGGCCTTGCTGTGTTGGTACTGCGAATGACTGAAAGCAAGGGGAAACTACAGCCGTAATTTTTCCCCAGGGCATGCAGCTTTACTGTATGGTTAAATGATGATGGCGTCCTCTTGGATAAAATATTCCGGAGGTAAAATAGTCCCCCATTCGGATCTCCTGGCGGAGACTACTGAGGAGGACGTCGCTATCAGGAGAAAGAAAACTGGCGTTCTACGGATCGGAGCGTGGAATGTCACATCCCTTAATTGGGCAGGTAGGTTAGAAAATTTAAAAAGGGAATGGGTAGGTTAAAGTTAGATATAGTGGGACTTAATGAAGTTCGGTGGCAGGAAGAACAAGACTTCTGGTCAGGTGAATACAGGGTTATAAATACAAAATCAAATAGGGGTAATGCAGGGATAGGTTTAATAATGAATAAAAAATAGGAATGCGGGTAAGCTACTACAAACACCATAGTGAACGCATTATTGTGGCCAAGATACGTACGAAGCCCACGCCTACCACAGTAGTACAAGTTTATGTGCCAACTAGCTCCGCAGATTACGAAGAGATTGATGAAATGTATGTTGAGATAGAAGAAATTATTCAGATAGTGAAGGGAAACGAAAATTTAATAGTCATGGGTGACTGGATTTCGATTGTAGGAAAAGGGAGAGAAGGAAACGTAGTAGGTGAATATTGATTGCGGGGAAAGAAATGAAAGATGAAACCACCTGGTAGAATTTTATACAGAGCATAACTTAATCATAGCTAACACTTGGTTCAAGAATCATAAAAGAAGGTTGTATACATGGAAGAAGCCTGGAGATACTGACAGGTTTCAGATAATCTATATAATGGTAAGACAGAGATTCAAAAACCAGGTTTTAAATTGTAAGACATTTCCAGGGGCAGATGTGGACTCTGACCACAATCTATTGGTTATGAACTGTAGATTAAAAATAAAGAAACTGCAAAAAGGTGGGACTTTGAGGAGATAGGCCCTGGATAAACTGAAAGAACCAGAGGTTGTAGAGAGCTTCAGGGAGAGCATTAGGAACGATTGACAAGAATGGGGGAAAGAAATGCACTGGAAGAAGAATGGGTAGCTTTGAGAGACGAATTGTGAAGGTAGCAGAGGATCAAGTAGATATAAAGACGAGGGCTAATAGAAATCCTTGGATACCAGAAGAGATATTGAATTTAATTGATGAAAGGAGAAAATGTAAAAATGCAGTAAATGAAGCAGGCAAAAAGGAATACAAACGTCTCAAAAATGAGATCGACAGGAAGTGCAAAATGGCTAAGCAAGGATGGCTAGAGGACAAATGTAAGGATGTAGAGGCTTATCTCACTAGGGGTAAGATAGATACTGCCAACAGAAAAATTGAAGAGACCTTTGGAGAAAAGAGAACGACTTGAATGAATATCAAGAACTCAGATGGAAACCCAGTTCTAAGCAAAGAAGGGAAAGCAGAAAGGTGGAAGGAGTATATAGAGGGTCTATACAAGGGCGATATTCTTAAGGACAATATTATAGAAATTGAAGAGAATGTAGATGAAGATGAGATGGGAGATATGATACTGCGTGAAGAGTTTGATAGAGCACTGAAAGACCTAAGTCGAAACAAGGCCCCGGGAGTAGACAACATTCCATTAGAACTACTGACAGCCTTGGGAGAGTCAGTCCTGACAAAACTCTACCATGTGGTGAGTAAGATGTATGAGACAGGCGAAATACCCTCAGACTTCAAGAAGAATATAATAATTCCAATCCCAAAGAAAGCAGGTGTTGACAGATGTGAAAATTACCGAACTGTAAGTTTAATAAGCGACTGCTGCAAAATACTAACACGAATTCTTTACAGACGAATGCAGATACTGGTAGATGCTGACCTCGGGGAAAATCAGTTCGGATTCCGTAGAAATGTTGGAACACGTGAGGCAATACTGACCATACGACTTATCTTAGAAAATAGATTAGGGAAAGGCAAACCTACGTTTCTATCATTTGTAGACTTAGAGAAAGCTTTTGACAATGTTGACTGGAATACTCTCTTTCAAATTCTGAAGGTGGCAGGGGTAAAACACAGGGAGCGAAAGGCTATTTGCAATTTGTACAGAAAGCAGATGGCGGTTATTAGAGTCGAGGGACATGAAAGGGAAGCAGTGGTTGGGAAGGGAGTGAGACAGGGTTGTAGCCTCTCCCCGATGTTATTCAATCCGTATATTGAGCAAGTAGTAAAGGAAACAAAAGAAAAATTTGGAGTAGGAATTAAAATCCATGGAGAAGAAGTAAAAACTTTGAGGTTCGCCGATGACATTGTAATTCTGTCAGAGACAGCAATGGACTTGCAAGAGCAGTTGGACGGAATGGACAAGCTCTTGAAAGGAGGATATAAGATGAACATCAACAAAAGCAAAACGAGAATAAAGGAATTTAGTCGAATTAAATCTGGTGATGCTGCGGGAATTAGATTAGGAAATGAGACGCTTAAAGCAGTAAATGAGTATTGCTATTTGGGGAGCAAAATAACTGATGATGGTCGAAGTAGAGAGGATATAAAATGTAGACTGGCAATGGCAAGGAAAGCATTTCTGAAGAAGATAAATTTGTTAACATCGAGTATAGATTTAAGTGTCAGGAAGTCGTTTCTGAAAGTATTTGTATGGAGTGTAGCCATGTATGGAAGTAAAACATGGTCGATAAATAGTTTGGACAAGAAGAGAATAGAAGCTTTCGAAATGTGGTGCTACAGAAGAATGCTGAAGATTAGATGGGTAGATCACATAACTAATGAGTAGATATTGAACAGAATTGGAGAGAAGAGAAATTTGTGGCACAAGTTGACTAGAAGAAGGGATCGGTTGGTTGGGCATATTCTGAGGCATCAAGGGATCACAAATTTAGTATTGGATGGCAGCGTGGAGGGTAAAAATCGCAGAGGGGGACCAAGAGATGAATACACTAAACAGATTCAGAAGGATGTAGGTTACAGTAAGTACTGGCAGATGAAGAACCTTACACAGGATAGAGTAGCATGGAGAGCTGCATCAAACCAGTCTGTGGACTGAAGACCACAACAACAACATATCACAATATTAACTGAATACATAATAACGTGAATACCTAACTTCGAACTTAGGAGCACGCAGGTGCGAAGCCCTAGACCCATCGTAAGTAGAGCAAAGTCTCCATATGAAGCCAAACTGAAGGGAAGTGTCCCGGCCGTCTCCTCTTGATGAAATCGGTAGAATCTGCAGCCGCGCTCGTAGAGCTGAACAGCGCCGGCTAGAGGGCGCTGTCGTCGTTGTCGCAGTGGCAACCTAAGAAATTGCACCTACGTCGTGGCATCGTAACTAGCGGTACCACACAAACTTTTCTCTCAGAAACAGCCAATGGAATCATGTCGGCTACAGGAAACTTTGTGAGCCAAAGCAACATTTTGAAAGTAAGGTTCACACACTGTCTCTACAAGAAATGGAAGAGTGTCCCTCACTAATGTAAACTAAAATTTACAAACCTTATAGACAGCTATAGGGGCAGCATGACTCAATATTTCTGCAGTGGACTTCCAGCGACTTGTTGAGTCAACGGAATGAGGACTTGCTGCTGAAAAAAGGTTTTCAACAAGGTGTTACTAGGTGTCTCATGACTTTTGTCACCTCTAACTATGTTGCACAAGCTTTACTCACAGAAACGGTCAGAAGAATCATGTCGGCGATAGGGAACTTTGTGATCTAAGTCAACATTTTAAAAGTGGAGTTCACCACACTAACACTCTCCACAAGAAATGGACAACTGAGACTCAATAATGTAAACTGCAAGTTACGAGTCCTATATGTGTGCAGTCACCAAAGAACTATCCCCATCCGGAGCGCAGGTCGCCCAATGTGGCGTCGAATGTAATAAGACCTGCACCAAGGCGGCCGGACCTGGCCCGCAAGGGGCCTCCCGGCCAATGACGCCAAACGCTCATTTCCATTACCAAAGAACTTAATGCCCCACCTGTTGAACGAAATATCTCCTCCCATTCCACAATCACTAATAGATGTATACAGTATCCGTGAGGGTTTTTATCATTTAGAAGACTTTTTAATTCACTAGAGTCCACGTGGGATACGGTAGCAGATGCGCAGTGACTAGTTTTCGTGCACAACGCTAGGTGAGTTAATTCTTTAGTTCGGACGCAGAAGCTTTTTAATTCAATACAGTTAGAGTCCACGGCGGCTACGGTGGCCGATGTGCAGTGACTAATTTTTGTACGCGGTATCGGGTGAGTTCATTCGTTTGTTTGGACGTGGAGGCCGACACTATTTGCCTACTTTCGGCTGATCAGTGACGTGCTGCAATGACACTCACGCCCTGCAATCTTTCTCAAACTATTTTACACAAGAGAAACTACTGCCTAAAAAACTGCATTTTCGCATCACTTATAGTTTCAGATGTCAGCTTCATGATGACAAGCCCATCATAGTTATTGTATGTTAAGGTCATAATTATTGTGATATCTGTATTTAAGGGGAGGTTTACTATCTTTGGCCCGAAAAAAGCATGTTCTTTGAGAATTTTTTTCTCGGGACGTGTTATAGATATCAATGTCAAATTTTGTCAAAATGTTTATTGACATTTCCTCTACAATCTTAAATTTTTTGACCGGAAATGTCGAAGAGCAAAGGCGGAAGTGCAGTCGGAACGAAACAAAACTTCGATGTAGACCTCCATGCGCGGTTTGCCACAGGTCAACCGGCTCGTTTGAAATCAAAATTGAGTTGACGTTAGCGAAGTATATAAGATTCTTTAGGAGTTGTAACTCGCTTAAGTTATTTGGACCATAGGAAACAAAGTGGTGGCCATTTGAAAAAAGAGGGTTTTTTTCATCGAGTTTTCGACTTCGACGGCCAAGTAAAAATATTTATAATTGATCGATCGGAATAAAAGTGGTACAACTCCTAGATAATTTAGTTAGCTTCCTTGGAAGCAAAGAGTCATGCCAATCGGTTCAGTAGGTTTGAAGTTACCATATCGCGCGATGAAAAAAACGTCATTTCAAGAAGAACGCATTTGAAGTTTTGATTACATATAAATGCATTATTATGCAACTTACGTCCAATCTGCTATTCCGGGTCCGTAAACTAGTTCTTCCCCTTCCTCATAGAGGGCGTTCTGCTCAATCTGGGCCATCCTGCGCTGCTCGTACGGCCGGTGACAAGCGGTTTTCGGCTTCTGGTATCCGGTGGTCGTCCGAATTCTTGGCGAACTGCGTCGAATAGAGTCCCAGGGTGACGTCCATCGGTGTCATGGTCTTCAGAATTGTTGAATACCCTTCGTTGAAGCTGCTCACTGCCAGGAAAGTCGCAATCTCCACAGTCCTCGCACCAGAATGCAAATGCTTTGGGGTTAACTTCCAAACACACGCGCTCAAACTTTCATTTGAATTTCTTTGTGTTTCCTCCCAAGCAACGGTACAATAACTCGTCCTCCGAAAGGGCCTCGTAGATCGGATGAATCACTTTTCGATCTGCTTTGGAGAGCAGCTGGTCGTGTTGATATTCGTCCAGATGTCCGGTAGCCTCTGCAATGCGCCACTTGCACCAACTAGTTTCCCCAGCCGGACAATTTTGGTGTTGTAGGTGGTCATCCGTCGAAAACTTGTGGAAATATGTTGCCCAAATTGCCTTCTGCATCTGTTACACCGAATTGAATGCCGTGGGATTTTTTTTTCAACCGCGAATAACAAACATTTCCGTTCCGTATTCGGAAAACCCGTTTCAGGAGTGGATTCTAAACACTTTTATGAATCCAAAAATGCAATTTTAAAAGAAGATCGATTTTTTGAACCAAAAGACAGTAAACCTCCCCTTAAGTAAGACACTGCGCGAAATTTGAAAAAGTTTGCAATGGAAGATAGAGGTCGCTATGATTTTGCGTTTGGTTTCTTACGCAATACGTTGCTGTGCATGAAACTGGCTAAGGTATTAAATTTTTCTTTACACTTGGGTAGAGGTCTCTGCCACTGATCTTGCAAAACCTGATATGATGTAGCACACTCATTTTCGATCGCTCGCGCCAGCGATAAAGCCAGAATAAAATGTCCATAACATCCCTCACATTTCATCAGTGGTTTGAGATATCAAAATGAGATTTTGGCATATGATCGCGCACAAAGTGGAGAGTATTTTGCCACATGGTTATTATGCAAAAGTTGACTATCTACCGTATTATTCTACTAACCACAGACTTTTTCGGTGAAAGAACGGAATTTTTTAGGGTCATCGATAACCTGTGAAATGAGAAATGCTGTGTGTTTTGGTATATCATAACTGAAGACATTACACGTTTATTTTGTTCCGAGGATATGCATTTTCATAAGATACTAACCATATTTTTCGTCATTTCCTCACTTAATAAACCACTGTTTCAGAATTATTTCGCAATGCGTCTGCACAACTTGTTAGTGAGGTGAGACTGTGTAAACTCCGCTGTGTTTTGGCAAAACAAGCAAATTTTAAAGTGGCTAGACGAGAAATCATGTGTGTTTTAGTTGAAATTCGACGTTCATGACTCTTTTCTGAAAGGTACAAATGGTTAACAAGTCAAATGGCTAACAAGCCAAGCGTAGGCTTCAGTTTAGAACGGTAGTTCCCCTGCAGCGCTCGGCATTTCGCTAACAGCGCACTGGCCGCCTGACCGCAACCTCCACCGTTACTGGTTTCCCGGGCATGACCAGCCAATTGCCCATCTACCGGCCACGTCGTTCTGCACGCACTCTGAAGCCCTCGAGATGACCGTCACTTAATGACAGAGAGCAGCCGAGGTTGCATAGAGATGTCAGTGCTAACAGATAAGTAGCACTCCGTGAAATAACCGCAGAAATTAGTGTGGCACGTACGACGAACTGATACGTTAGGACAAAGCGGTAAAATGTGGCGTTAATGGGCTATTGCAGTAGACGGCCGACGCGAGTGCCTATGCTAACAGCACGGCATCGCCTGCAGCCCCTCTCTTGGTCTCGCAACCCTATCGGTTGGACCCTGGACGACTGGAAAACAGTGTCCTGGTCAGATGAGCGCAGATTTCAGTTGGGAAGAATTGATGGTAGGGTTAGATTGTGGCGCAGACCCCACGAAGTCATGGACACAAACTGTCAACAAGGCTCTGTGCAAGCTGGTTGTGGCTTCATAATAGTGTGGGTTGTGTTTACATGGAATGAACTGAGTCTTCTGGTTCAGTTGAACCGATCATTGACTGGAAACTGTTATGTTCCCCTACTGGGAGACAATTTGCAGCGATTCATGGAATTCATTTCTATGGATGACAATGCACCATGTCACCGGGACACAACTGTTCGCGATTGGTTTGAAGAACATTTCTGAACAATTCAGGCGAAGGATTTGGCCAGTCCGATCGCCCCCAATATGAAGCGAAGATTTATGGGACATAATAGAGAGGTCAGTTCGTGCACAAAGTTCTGCACCGCAACACTTTCGCAATTATGGATGGCTATGCGGAGAGCATGGCTCAGTATTTCTGCAGGGCACTTGCAAAGACTTGTCGAGTCCATGCCGCGCCAGGCTGCTGCACTATCCCGGGCAAAAGGAGATCTGATACAATATTAGGAGGTATCCCATGACTCTCATCTCAGTGTAATACGCTAATGAAGTTCTTTAGAGAGAAGAGTCCGTATTCGTTTCGAATTCAGAGAACTGATATCTGTGATTTCTGCTGGGAATGTCATATTGGGTTTATACGCAAGTGATTTTCGTAAAGGATAATGTAAAGAATACAAAATAAAAAAGGCACAGCGCAATAAACTAAATGGAAAGTATTTGAGGTCGGCTAGACTTAAGTGCTCGGGTTTGATTATTCGCAGAAGTTGATTATTCGAAGAAGTTGCCTCTACCTGAGCTGAGTATTACTACGCAATTATACAAGATTCTACTGTGATTCTATATATACGATGTTCACTATCACAACGACCGAATAACTACAGTTTATTACTTTGTAGGAGGTGCAGCAAAGAAAGATTCAAGTTCCTCTTTATATGATTTCATAAGAAGTAAACTCCAAGATCCAAAAACTATTAAGACTATTATACAACTACCGGATACTTGTGGAGGATAAAATATGAGTATGACAAACTTTTGGATTTGGCTTACAGAATCAAAAAACATAAGTATACAACACATGTATGCAGTTCGGCATATAAGGGAAATTGTAAGAGATATTGAAAGCACTGACGTGCGCCAATACGTGTTCCAGAGCTGCGGAAAGAACCCAGCAACCTTTGAAGCGGTAGAGGACATATCAGCTTCATCACCATATTATATCAAGAAACTCAGAGATAAGAAACTATTTGAAATACATAACCATGCAATTTTGTATTACTACAGAAACTCATTTTCAGTCTCATATTCTTAAGCAGGAACGTCTAGTCCTTATCAAATGAAAACAAAGAATGTACATTGCCAGTTTTAACGACTGAAGTGGTGACGTCAAAGATGTTACGTCCTTGGAATAGAGATTCATGGAAGAAAGATACTGTTTCACTGCTCTAGTTCCTACAAGAGGAAACTGTAGAATTGCTGAAGACTAATGTGGAAGGCTATGCATCCGCAAAAGAAAATGAATATTCACAACGTGAAACAGAAAAATGATTGTTAAAAACTGTGCAAAGACTATTGAAGACCATCTGGGAGGAATTCATTTAACGCTACTTATTCGTTTATTTGATTAAACAAATGCATTTATTTCACATTGTGAATGATATCTTTACTAATAAGTCTTCAAAGAAGTATGTTACGTGTTTTCTTTGTTATTATGTTAAATGGCTTATTGAAACGCTTTAGAATGACCAATTACTTTGCATAGTAAATACATTTGTGTGATACAAACATAGTTTTCGTTACATTAAGGTCTGTTAAGGCTATTTTTAGTTTTAACAATTGTTTAATTTTAATAGTAAAATATGGAAAATTTCGTTTTCTTTCATGTTATACAGTGATCTACGGAAAAACGGTTTAAGTTTGGTACTACATTATCATTTTAGACAGTACTACGTTAGACTATAACGTCATATAGTCTGAGACTACAATACGTCGGTTATATCTAAATGAAATTTAGGCCATGAACACGAGACAGAAATTAACAAAATATAATGCAACGCACGCAATAATACACACAGTTATTTAGATATTCTAAAACAGTTCTCCGAATATTTAAAACTGGCCAAGTGTGATTAGGACTCCTGCAGTGAGTGTTCGCCGCAAACTTAAAAATAATTACGTTTGCAGAGAACACTCAGTGCCTGTTTTCCTGTTTTCGATTCACATACTGAGAAGATATCGGATCAGGAAGTTCCAAAATAGTTCCTCAGACAAACCTTGGCGTAAAAAAAAAGCGGTGAGCAGGAGAACTCAGTTTATATATGTAGGAGTATAAGATTTAATAAAATATGAGGGTTGGAACCATTAATTTACAGCTCGTAGAAAATAGATACGTGTCCAGAGTTTTACTGACCTTCAAAGTAGTCACCAGCATTGTGTACAACCCGTTACCAGCGATGTGGAAGTCGTAGGATACTCTTAGCAGTACCAGTTATGTTGACAGTGCGAGCGGCGCGGTCTATTGCCCGACGAATTTGTAGCAGTTCCGATGCGAATGCTGTAACGTGTTTCCATCAGTATAGAAATCGAGTTCAACTCACGAGGGCTTAAGTCGGGGGAGTGCAGTAGGGGTATAGAACTTAGCAGCCCCATCAGTCAAACAAATCAGTAACAGGTTGTACTGTACGTGCTTGAGCATTGTCCTGCAAAATGATGGTCAGATCCTGCAGACAGTGTCATCACTTCTGTCTCTAAGCTGGTCGTGGGTTGTGTTCTAAAAATGAACTTCTCTTGTTGCCATGTTAAAATCTACTTCATTTGTCAAAACACAGCAGAGGAACATTCATCTCAATAATATTCTAATGCAGTTGAAATTGCGACAGAATCCTGAAATGGTGTCTTATTAAATTAACAACTGAGTGCTAGTCAGATAACAGTTTATGAAACGGTCCATTCTTAGTATAAAAATAAACTTGTAATTTCTTCAGGTATATTGTCATAAAACCAACAGCAGTTCTCATATCACCAACTATCGATGGCTCTCAATAATTACATTACTTGACTGAAACAATCTGTAGTCATTTGAATATCGCGGTAGATATGGAAGTTTCGCATATTAATCGTATGTCAAAAGACTCTCGTCTTTGCGCGATATCATTTGCCAAAATCTTGTTTGGATATCTCAAACCATTTGTCAAATACGAGGGATTTGTGAAAATTTTATTCTAGTTTTTTCAGTGGCGCATGAATTCGCCACGTATTGCTTCAAATACATTAAATTTTCTCGAAATTTGGAACAGAAGGCGACATCCTTACAAGTGTAAAAAATAATTCAATATATCATCTACGTTTAGTACGCAGCAGCACATAACCTATCACGCACCAAACACAAATTCATAGCGATTCGTAGTTTTCACTGCAAACTAAGAATTTTTTGCAGTAGTTCATTTACTATCGAAATTATACAATAACTATGACCATTAACGAAATGGTAGCCGGTTCATCATGAAGATGACGAATTAAACTATAAGATTTGCGAGAATTAGAGTTTATTACCGAATAGTTTCTTTAAAAACGTTTGAGAAAGATCGCAGATCGGTTGACTTGCGCGGCTTTCTGTTCACGCAGTGAGGCGAGCCTGACAGCTTCCGCGCCTGTTACACCTGGCATTATAGTGTGGTTACCTGCTGACGCGTCCACCACTCGCTGCCAACTACGCTTCCCTCCACTCGCTCCATACTGAACTGTCAAAAGTATCAACTTCTTCGATATAAATTCTTATTTGCATTTTGACAGCATTTCACAAGCGCAGCCCCTACCTTTGAACATAGATCGTCTGATCAAAATTATCGGGATACCCCTTGTATTGTGAAATTTACCACTACTGGTCAGGAGGATTGGACCCGCCAGTATAAAAGAAGGCAGAGAGTATTGTGTTGTCAGTCGAGAAACAGTAACAGCAGAATGCGTCAATCGGGAGAAGTCAGAGACCTCGAACGTGAACAAGTCACTGGATGTCACCTGAGTAACAGATCCATCAGAGACGTTACAGAACTTCTAAAGCTGCCTACGGTGACAGTTGATGATCTGATCGTGAAGTGGAAACATGAAGGAAAAGCCGCAGCTAAACCAAGACCAGACAGACCTAGTGTACAGACGGAAGAGGACTGCCGGGCATTGCGGAAGGTACTTGTAAGAAAATCTCACGAAATCAGCGGAACGAATCAGGTGAGTTCTACAGAGCTACCGGCAAATGGCTAGCACAACCACTGTCCTAATATCCCACAAATCTGGATATTACGCAATTCGACTAGCTGGCCAAATGGAGACCGACAATAAAGCTCAAACTCTTTTCAGGTGCTGATAACTCTTCTCACATGAGTGAGCCGTGTGCGGCTCGCGTTGATACCGTTCATAGCTTGGCATCTTCTAATAGCGATAGTGGCGTCTCGTTTTCTTAGTGTGTTCACTGGCGCCACTATGTTTGCTCGCCTTGTCTGTCCGTGAGTGGCAGCAGCAGCGCTTATCGATATCGCGTACTGTGGCACCATCTCTGGAGAGGCCTCTGGTATTTGCGGGTCGTCCGTGTGTCGAGGGCAGTTGAATTGGGACGGAGCAGCAGTGAAGTCCGGATAGCGAGTACTCGCCCGACCGCTAGCGATACACACGCACTGTCCGACAGAAGGATGTGGTCGCGAGAGAGTGCACGACCACGTCAAGGACCGGATTCAGCGAGTTTTAGTTGACTAGAGCGTGATATTCGAGTAGCGCAACTTTCACCTGTGTGAGTGTGTGTGTGTGTGTGTGTGTGTGTGTGTGTGTGTGTGTGTGTGTCCGCCCGTCGAGTGACCTCATGGCAATAAGTTGTCAGTCGACGACTTATACTGGGATCTTTCCCGTGCCTGATTTGAGTGGGGGCGACCGTTGGTTGGTTGTTCGGTCGGTCGTCGCAGCGGATGACGTGCATTTGGTCTTCCGAACGCGTCTGAATTCTCTGTGTTTGTGCCGACTCATAATTCGTCCGTGTTGTTTCACAGTGACTGGTTTTAGTATTGTGAGTTTTTGGTGGATTTGTTTTCGCGGATCCGTGTGTATCTTGTGGTTTTGAATGAGCAATTATTTTAATGCTGTCTGCGTACTGGATTTGGTGAGGAGTGGCGAACGGACATCAGTTTGGCTTGGGACGGAGCAGCGAGGAGGTCCGCAGCGCGAGGACAGGCTGGGACCACTGGCAGCGTGCAGGCACTGTCGGACCGAGGGGCTGTCGCCGACGACCGAACCCAGGACGTTTGAAGTTGAGTGAACCGTATCCAGTACTGAAACCTCCACTGTTTGAAATTTCACTGTTGTTTGCATATTGCTGCTCCCAGGATTGGTGGGACCAACCGCAACAGGTGGAGTCTGTCAGTTTGGCGGAAGCTATTAGCCGCCTTCTACTCCTTGATGTTAGTTTTGATTTAGTATTATTCTTGTTAGTCAAGTGCAACCAGCGGTATTTTGTGGCTTGCGGCCGCTAACGCCCCAGTGACCTGCCCTGGAGGTCAGCGTACTTTTCCGGCAGCCGGCCGGAGTGGCTGAGCGGTTCTAGGCGCTACAGTCTGGAACCGCGCGACCGCTATGGTGTGTGATGTCCTTAGGTTAGTTAGGTTTAAGTAGTTCCAAGTTCTCAGACCTCAGAAGTTAAGTCCCATAGTGCTCAGAGCCATTTGAACCATTTTTTTTCCGGCAGTGTACCTTTCCTCGTCGTGTTGATGCTGTTCGACACGGCGTGTAGTTCGACAGCCTCTGGAATTGTACTGTCCATATGTTTTTGGGATGTCTACCTTGGTTCTAGTGTTCCCTTCGGTCTTGGGTGTGCTTCTGAAGACGTGGTGCTATCCATCTCTTCGCCCTTGCCCAAAAACATTCCATCGTTGTGCCGGTGATCGGACGTAAGGGGGATTGGTTAGTCGGTCGGTCGGTGCTTAAGCTACCCCTAGCGTGAGTTGCCATCCTATTACGTGAGTAAAACTCGATCCAGGGAGCACTGTCTGTGGATCACTCCGTCTTATTTGGACAAGTTGTCATAATTGTTTAAAATTTACCTTAATGTGTTAACATGTTATTGCCTTCCCCACTTGTAATTCAGGCCTTCAGCCGTTGTGTGTTCTGAAATTGCCGCTGGCCTTCAGCCATTAATTGTTTGTAACACTGCTTGTGGCTTTCAGCCGACAAATAGTGTCAGTTCTGTCTTGATAAGGCCTTCAGCCGTCACTATAACTTGCTACAGTTATTAAGATTGTTAAAAGGGGTCTGGGTATTTTTAACGTGTAACTGTCCACCTTATTAGTAATTCAGGCCTTCAGCCATTGTTTATTTTTGAAATTGCTTCTGGCCTTCAGCCGACGCTTAATTTTGAACCTTCTTAATCAGGCCTTCAGCCGTTGATTGTGTGTAACATTAATAACTTGCAATTCTTCTAACAAGGCTTTCAGCCGCCAGTGTAGTAAAATCTTTCAAAAATGATTGTTGAGAGTTTTGTTTCTTAAAGAAATAAAGTGTATGTGTTTTCTGTGCAACGGTAACTTATTAGGCCCCGTCCACACCTTTCCTGCTTTCCCTGTCCCACGTCTCAATGAATACGTGGCATCTGTGTCCTTCACAGTGACCACGCAACATCTGAAGCTGTCCACGCCCCCTGTATTCCTTGTCAGGGCTGATAACAACACTAAACGCGAACAACACTAATGCACTCTTGTGGCCGCTTTACCTGTCAAATAAGCTTGCAACTCCGTAATCATTTCCATACTAGCCGATGGTGTGCATCACTTTCTGTCAGGCAGTGTGTGTATATATGCCAAACTTCGTGTAATCCACTGGGTCGCAGGATCTGGTCTCCCCTTGAAGCGAGCCGGCAATAGAAACTCTCAGGTCTGTCTTTCTTCTGAAGGGCGTAGCCCTGGGGCCTGGAGGAGACGAACTGAGTTACGATAGGCGGCGGATCCCAGAGGAGCTTCGCGCTGCGTTAACACCCTCAGCGGCGCGCAAAGAATGAGAAATACGGACAGCAGGGCCGTAGACTTCGCGCTTGGTTGTGAGACTACGGAGCGCGAGAAGCGCCATCTTTCAGGGGCTGTGAAGTCAGCTGCGTGGCATGAGATGTATAGAAGGTGCCCCACGTCACCGTTTTGCCTGACTGCCTCAGCTGTTCAGCAGGGATGCAGGGCTTTCCTCGCAGCTGTAAAACTATCCCATGTACAAGACCATGTTCGATAAAAATCTGTCATACGTATACCTGTAATTCACTCGGCTTGTTCACTATTCTGTCAGAACTCAAGAGTTGCGTGAATATTTCCTGTAGCTAAACCTGTGAATGTCGTGAAAATCTTCTCTTAACCATCCTTTCTGTTGTTCTACCATTTCAGACTGTAACTTCTGTTTACCGACAGTTCTTCCGAGATTCTTTCCTTGAATGAGGACCTCCTGAAATGTTTATCTAAACGCTATTCTTGCACATCCATAGCAATAGTTTCTGTGCTTATGTCTGGCATTATATAAATGCTTTCCTGCAAAGTGTCCACACCTTGACAGCCAGATACAATTAACTCTTGGCAACGAATGTTGGATGACGCATTTCCAGTAACTTTCTTTGACTGTTCGTATATAGGCATGTATTTATTTACTGAGAATTCTGGCTATAGACTGATTCCTATTTCGTTACGTACAAGGAAAAACGTTCGCCTCGTTGTCTATTATTTTTACGCCCCTATCTGGAAACAGTTTCGAGAAGCGCGTTACACTATCTGTGTTAAATAATAACATTTTCACTTATCTGGGAAATACTAAAAAACTAAAATTAACATGCATAAAAAACAGTTAACACACAGAAAAACATTAGAGATCTCATATTTATACCAGCAAATTCCACACACCTATCCACGCTGCTTTCATGGGTTTATAATCATTCTCTTTCTGTACATATACTCTTTTCCACCATTTCACTTATATTTTCCTTAAATACACCTTCTTTTCTTTCTTTGTCAGGTTTCGTAGCTCCTTCAACTTTCGACTTTTGTTCTTTCATTGCCTTTTATTGTTCAGGTAATAAATTAATAAAACAAAATTTTTAACTTGAACGATGAACCTAACATCAGTGGTTTTCCATTCTTACATCGTTTTACCTCTGTTAAGGTGCCTTCGATATTAATATGCTTTAGACAGTTCTTTCGGAATGGTTCTTAATAATGTAGAGAAGCAGCTTGGAAGGACACCAAATATCCAGATATGTTCGCCATAGATAAAAGAAATATTACATCTGGTAAGCATAGTACCCATTGCTTATTTCCTGAACGACTGAAACAATAATGTCCAAATGTTTTGTTAAAGTCTGCAATTATCTGTAAAGAATATGCAGGACATTTTTCATGATGGTACCAGATGAATTTCCATGATATATGAGAGTCCAGAATCTCCTCCTAAATCATATGACTGATTTCTGTCAGATTTGGTACACATACTTCTCGCTAGATGGTAATCAGCGTGTGAGGATTAGAGCCTCTTAGCTACCATAACAGCAAAGATATGAAGAAAAAAAAGTAAAGTTTTCTACTACTGACATATGGGCTGCCCTACACAATAGGCATGTTAGATGGGCAGTATTGGCATACCTTACAACGGCTACATGTGCGAATGTGCACGGCTGAGCAGAGGGGGAGGGGGGAGGAAGAGATGGCTAGTGAGAGATGGAAAGGATGAGTTGGACTGAGGAGGAGACGGTCACAGAAGGGGAGGAGGAGACAGTGATAGAGGGAGCCGATGGGATGAGCGGAGAATGAGAAAGAGGAGATGGACAGAGAGAGGGGTGAGGAGCCGACAGACAGAGAGGAAGGAAAGGTGCTGTACATAGTGTGGGGTAGGAGGAGATAAAGAGAGGAGGAGAAGATGAACTGAAGGAGGAGGAGGGGCAGTTGCAGATGACAGAAGGAAGGTGTAGAGGGGTGGAAAAGAAAGAGGGGTCAAGGATATGGACAAAGGGTGGGAGGAAGAAGATATTATCAGAGACAAAGGACGGAGAAGATAAATAAGGAGAGGGGAGACGAGAAGATGGAGAGACAGACTGGGAGCAGGAGTTGGACAGATAATGGTGAGATGGTGGGGTGGACAGTGAGATTGAGAGAAATATGTGGACAGAGAGATGGGGACAAAAATATGGAAACCCAAAAACAGATGACACGTGGTACATAGGGAAAGGCAGATTTCGGTGTGGACGGGACCTTACTCAGTTACCGTTGGTTGCTCAGTTTTTTTTTTTTTAACTTATGTACACTTTATTTGGAACCAACTGCGTTTAAGGTTGACAATAAGGAACAATTATCAAATCTGACTGTTAAGACAATATCTAATTAAAAATTCTTTAGACAAATTGCATTCATGGCTGGAGGTCTTATTGACCAGAAATTCAAATTATTTGTCGGCTGAAGGCCCCAATAGTAATAATTCAAAAACCAATTTGACGGCTGAAAACCTAGATAGCGAATTCTTACTAACATATTTAAAAAATGACAGCCATACTAAGAGACAATATCTAATTAAAAAATCTTAAGGGAAATTGCATTCACGGTTGAAGGCCGTATTGACAAGAAATTAAAATTTTTGTCGGCTGAAGGCGCCAATAGTAGTTACTCAAAAACAATTTGACGGCTGATGGCCTAGATGGCAAATTCTTACCAAAATATTATACAAAAAAGGGACAATCATATTGAGAGACAATATCTAATTAAAAATTCTTTAGACAAATTGCATTCATGGCTGAAGGTCTTATTGACAAGAAATTCAAATTATTTGACAGCTGATGACCCCAATAGTAATTACTCAAAAACAATTTGACAGCTGAAGGCCTAGATAGCAAATTCGTACTAACAGTTAGACATCTCCAAGAGACACTAAAAATTAAACAAAAAACACATTCATCAAAATTGCACTATTAAGAGACAATATTTAATTTAAAAATTTCTTTAGGCAAATTGCATTCACGGCCGAAGTCCTTATTGACCAGAAATTCAAATTATTTGCCGGCTGAAGATCCCAATAGTAATAACTCAGAAACAATTTAACAGCTGAAGGCCTAGATAATAATTCTTAAGAACAGTTAAACTTCTCCAAGAGACACTAAAATATTTTTTTTAAGAAAAACACAATCATCACAGTGTGCTCAAACCAAGAGAGTAGTGGGCCTCAGACAGTGCTCCAAGGATTGGCCTGGGAAAAGTCGCTCAACTTCGTGACCGACGAGACAGGCAGCCAAGAGTTGTATTCACTTAACCGGATGGCAACTCAAACCAGTGACAGTTTAAACGCAGACCAACACTCTTGCAAAATGTATCTAACATCTGGTAACCAACACAAAGATGGAATAACCCAGGCAAGGCGGAACCGGCGGACAGAACTGGGTCTTCCGAATCCGGTGTTTAGAACATCCAGCAGCAGAAGGAACCACTACGACCAAGGTAGTACAAAAGAACAAAATATTCGAACCACAATCAAGGAGGCTGTCGAGCTACACGCCTTACCGGACGCTAACCTCCAGGGTGGCTAACTAGGGCGTTAGAGGCCGCTAGGCATAAAAATACCGCTGGTTGAACTTCATGAATAAACACAAGGAATTCAATGAGTAATAGTAAGAAGTGGAGGGCAGCTAATTAATTTCGTCAACTCCAAACACTCCACTCATTGCTCTTCATCTCACCAATCCTGCGAGTAGCAACGCACGAACAAACGGCGTGATCTCCAAATAGTGGAGGTTTCACTATTGTGTTAATGTTCACTCAACTCAAACGTCCTGGGTCCGGTGGACAAAGAGGTTGTGGCCCTCGCAACTACAGCCCCTCAATCCGGCAATGCCTGCATGCCATCAGCGGTCCCGGAATGTCCTCGCGCTGCCGTACCTCCCTCCAGCTCTGTTCCAATCGAACTACCCACACGCGACTCGGAAAACAGTTGTCGTCCCTCCAAAGATAGTACCACGGTACTAGATATCGATAAACGCTGCTGCTGCTGCCACTCGCGGACAGACGATGCTAGCAGACGTAGTGGCGCCAGTAAACACAAGAAGAAAACGAGACGCCACCATCCCTATTACACGATGCCAACCTACCAACGGCACCCACACGAGCCGCACACGGCTCACACAACACGTTACCATGCATAATACAGTGTAGGAAACCCGTTGCCACTGGAAATGGTTTCCAGTCATCTTGCAATAGATAGATAGATATCCCGTGTAGTTTTGAAACAGCATATCTTGTACCATTCTTCCTGCAGAACAGTGACAAGTGCACGTAACTATCATGGAAGTTGAAAACGAAAACTTGAGATCTGGTGACTATGATGACCTTGGCAGATGCGACAATTCATCCTCGTGCTCACAAAACCAGTCCTAGACGATGCAAGCAGTGTGAACAGGGACCCTCTCGTGTTGCAACACTCCATCACGATTTCAGCACAAGTGGATGGACCTGATGAGTCAAAATGGTCACATAATCCTTGGCAGTAATGCGACGTTTCAGAATCATAATATGGCCCATGGAATACCACGATATCGCTGCCCAGTCACCACCTGAACCCCTGCCATGTTTCACTCTTGAGACATAAATAGGTTGGAAACAGCGTGCAGCAAGACTCATACGACCAAATGACTTTCTTTCATTCTTCCATAGTTTTTGTTTTACGTATTCGACACCACGTTTTCCTGTTATTGGCATTTACATCACAAATGAGCGTTTTGGTGTTCCAGCTTGCCCTGAAATTTGCCTGCTTATGAAGCTTCCTTCGTATCGTTTTGGTTCTGACGAAGTTAGAGACTGTGGCATTTAATACTGCAGTCTTCAACGACCACCTGTCACGATCTCTAAACACACACTTTCGTCCGCGTTGTGACTTACCGGATCATGGAGTTATTCAGACATTGCCTCACCCTACAAAATAGTAATAATTTTTATGAACAGATAGATGGAGTGGCTGTTCAAATGGCTCTGAGCACTATGCGGCTCAACTTCTGAGGTCATCAGTCGCCTAGAACTTAGAACTAATTAAACCTAACTAACCTAAGGACATCACACAAATCCATACCCGAGGTAGCATTCGAACCTGCGACCGGAGCGGTCTCTCGGTTCCAGACTGTAGCGCCTAGAACCGCACGGCCACTCCGGCCGGCGGAGTGGCTATTGCCAATTTGCTTACGGAGAACTTTGAACAACAGGCATTGCAGACTGCCAGGAAAATACCAACCAGGTAGTACTACTACGTCTATGATACTATCGTAGTACGGACTCACGGTGCAGAGGAATTGGAAACCTTTCTGATACATCTCAACACTATCAATCTGAAAATACAGTTTAGTATAGAGACGGAGAATAGCAGCCAACTGAATTTCTTGGATGTGTCTGTTATCAACCGAGGGAACAGGGCTTTGGGCCATAGAGTATACAGGAAAGCCACACATACTGACAGTTACCTGCATAAATATTCTATGACCCCAGATAAAAAAAAAGAGGACTGATTAAAACCTTGGTAGATAAGGTGCACAAAATTTGTGAACCGACTTACTTAAGAGATGAGCTTGAACATCAACGGTCAACATTCAGGAAGGATGGTTACTCTAATAAGGACACAGATAGAGAATTTCGCCCCAGCGAAACAATCAGGACCGATGAGGAACGACTGCCCCCCAGATCGCACTGGGAAAGTGTTGTGCAAGTACTGTGTGGAAACTACCTTCATACCCATCATGAAGACAAAACAATGTTTAAGATCGGCAAAAAAATATGACATCTTTTGGCAACATCGGGTGTACATAAAATTCCTTCTAGTTCTGGGCTGGTTTATATTAGTACCACAGAAAGAAGTGTTAACACCCGTCTCTTTGAACACGAGAGGAACTGCCGCCTGGTGCATCGGATAAATCGACCGGAGCAGGGCATATTTACCAAGAGGGTGATCTTGAAATAAAATTCACTGAGACGAGTATCATACCGAAAACATCGCATCATCATGCGCGTATATGTAGAGAGACTATTCAGATTTATAAACACCATCATAATTTTAACAGAAAAGAGGAAGGTGTTAAATTGGAGAAAATTTCGATGCGAACATTGCAAAGTGAGAATGATGATCAATTACTTTCAATAGAGAATGTTGACAGTACTAGCAATAATCTCATAGCCGACGTCACGTGATAGACTGCGCTGCCCTCTGCACTGCACGTGTATTCGGCACTGCCTCGAGTTCTGGTTGCAGTTCGCTACTTTACCTCTGAAGACGTCTCCCGCATTCGGAGAAGAAGCCTTAGGTGAAAGGTTTATACAAAGACCACGGCCTAATAGCCCAGAAGTTTTAAGTGATGTTAGTACCAGCCGTGAAAGCTTACAATGTATTACTTAACGGATGATGTTTTTCCGCTTTCCTTGTTGCACTGCATACACTGAAGAGCCAAGGAAACTGGTACACCAGCCTAATATCGTGTAGGGCCCCCGCGAGCACGCGAAAGTGCCCCAACACGACGTGGTATGGACTCGACAAATGCCTGAAGTAGTCCTGGAGGGAACTGATACCTTGAATCCGGCAGGGCTGTCCATTCGTAAGAGTACGAAGGGGTGGAGATCTCTTCTGAACAGAACGTTGCAAGGCATCACAAATATGCTCACTAATGTTCATGTCTGGGGAGTCTGGTGGCCAGTGGAAGTGTTTAAAGTCAGTAGAGTGCTCCTGGAGCCACTCTGTAGTAATTCTGGATGTGTGAGGTGTCGCATTGTCCTGCTGGAATTGACCAAGTCTGTCGGAATGCACAGTGGTCATGAATGGATGCAGGTGATCAAAAAAATGGCTCTGAGCACTATGGGACTTAACATCTGAGGTCATCAGTCCCCTAGAACTTAGAACTACTTAAACCTAACTAACCTAAGGACATCACACACATCCATGCCCCAGGCAGGATTCGAACCTGCGACCGTAGCAGTCGCGTGGTTCCGGACTGGAGTGCCTAGAACCGCACGACCACCGCGACCGGCTGCAGGTGATCAGTCAGGGTGCTTACGCACATGTCAAAGTCGTATCTAGATGTATCAGGGGTCCCATATCACTCAACTGCACATGCCCCATACCATTACCGAGTCTCCACCTGCTTGAACAGTCCCTTGCTGGCATGCAGGGTCCATGGATTCATGAGGCTGTTTCATAGCTGCACATTTCCATCCGCTCGATACAATTTGAAACGAGGCTCGTCCGACCAGTCAACATATTTCCAGTCATCAACAGTCTAATGTCGGTGTCGACAGGGGCAGGTGAGGCGTAAAGCTTTCTGTCGTGCAGTCATCAAGGGTACAAGAGTGGGTCTTCGGCTGCGAAAGCCCATATTGATGATGTTTCATTGAATGGTTCGCACGCTGATACTTGATGATGGCCCAGCATTGAAATCTGCTGCAATTTTCGGAAGGGTAGCACTTCAGTCACGTTGAAATATTCCCGTTCCTGGAGGATCTATTTCCGGCTGTAGCGATGTCAGAGATTTGATGTTTTACTGGATTCCTGATATTCGTGGTACACCTGTGAGAGGGTCGTACGGGAAAATCATCATCGCCACCTCGGAGATGATGTGTCCCATCATTCATGCGCCGACAACGCCACGTTCTTCCAGGGTTTTTTCTCGGCCCTAGCAGTGTCGGAGATTTGATGTTTTATCGGGTACCTGATATTCACGGTACACTCATGAAATGGTCGTACGGGAAAAATCCGCACTTCATCGCTACCTCATAGATGCTGTGTCCCATCGGTCGTGCGCAGACTATAACACTACGTTCAAACTCACTTAAATCTTGATAACCTGCCATTGTAGCAGCAGTAATCGATCTAACAAATGCACCAGACAGTTGTTGTCTTATATAGGCGTTGCCGAGCGCAGCGCCGTATTCTGCCTATTTACGTATTTCTGTATTTGAACACGCGTGCCTATACCATTTTCTTTGTCGCTTCAGTGTATTTTCGAAATGGTGGCCCTGAAACATCAAACACTTCGACCGCCTTGTTTACTGAAGTACCGACCATACAAGCAGCAACAACTTTCCCACGTTCAAATTCACTTAGCTCAGGCGTAATGCACTCATAACTACACATAACACTGTTCAGATCCCAACCGACATTTGCAACGTATTAAGGACATTGTATGGGTGCCGTTGGTGTTCAAATACAACAGTGCGACCTACAGGCTTGGCTAGTATCTCCATTTATGTCCAAGCATGAATTTCTCGCGGTGTTTTTGTCGAACCAATGTGTATGTCTAACGCGTACGCGGGCCAAGTCGCGGGGAACAGGCTAGTATATATTGCAAGATCATTATTTATCCACTTCTCTCAGGCATCGTAGATATTCAGCAGTAGTGCATATTGCCCCGTCCCACTATGAACCATGGACCTTGCCGTTGATGGAATGGCCTGCGTGCCTCAGCGATACAGAGAGCTGTACCGTAGGTGCAACCACAACGGAGGGGTATCTGCTGAAAGACCAGACAGAAATGTGGTTGCTGAAGAAGGGCAATAGGCTCTTCAGTAGCTACAGGGGTTGGGATGATTGACTCATCTCGCCTTGTAACATCAAACAAAATGGCCTTGTAGTGCTGGCACTGCGAATGACTGAAAGTAAGGGAAAACTAAACCGCAATTTTTCCCGAGGGCATGCAGCTTTACTGTACGGTTAAATGATGATGGCGTCTTCTTGGGTAATAAACTCCGGAGGTAACACAGTCCTCCATTCAGATCTAAAGGCGGAGATTACTTAGGAGGCTGTGGTCATCAGGAGAAACAAAACTGGCCTTCTGCATCCCTTAATCGGACAGATAGGTTGGAAAATTTAAAAAGGAAAATCGTTAGGTTGAAGTTACACTACTGGCCATTAAAATTGCTACACCACGAAGATGACGTGCTACAGACGCGAAATTTAACCGACAGGAAGAAGATTTTGTGATATGCAAATGAATAGCTTTTCAGAGCATTCACACAAGGTTGGCGCCGGTGGCGACACCTACAACCTGCCGAAATCAGGAAAGTTTCCAACCGATTTCTCATACACAAACAGCAGTTGACCGGCGTTGCCTAGTGAAACGTTGTTGTGATGCCTCATGTAAAGAGGAGAAATGCGTACCATCACGTTTCCGACTTTGATAAAGGTTGTATTGTGGCCTACCGCGATTCCGGTTTATCGTATCGCGACGTTGCTGTTCGCGTTGGTCGAGATCCAATGACTGTTGGCAGAATATAGAATCGGTGGCTTCAGGAGGGTAATACGGAACGCCGTGCCGGATTCCCAACGGCCTCGTATCACTAGCAGTCGAGACGACAGGCATCTTATCCGCATGGCTGTAACGGATCGTGCAGCCACGTCTCGAACCCTGAGTAAACAGATGGGGACGTTTGCAAGACAAGATCCATCTGCACGAACAGTTCGACGACGTTTGCAGCAGCATGGACTATCAGCTCGGAGACCATGGCTGCGGTTACCCTTGAAGCTGCATCACAGACAGGAGCACCTGCGATGTTGTACTCAACGACGAACCTGGGTACACGAATGGCAAAACGTCATTTTTTCGGATGAATCCAGGTTCTGTTTACAGCATCATGACGGTCGCATCCGTGTTTGGCGACATCGTGGTGACCGCACGTTGGAAGCGTGCATTCGTCATCGCCATACTGGCGTATCACCCGGCGTGATGGTATGGAGTGCCATTGGTTACACGTCTCGGTCACCTCTTGTTCGCATTGACGGCACTTTGAATAGTGGACGTTACATTTCAGATGTGTTACGACCCGTGGCTCTACCTTTCATTCGATCCCTACGGAACCCTACATTTCAGCAGGATAATGCACGACCGCATGTTGCAGGTCCTGTACGGACCTTTTTGGATATAGAAAATGTGCGGCTGCTGCGCTGGCCAGCACAT
This sequence comes from Schistocerca serialis cubense, assembly GCF_023864345.2. Lineage (NCBI taxonomy): Eukaryota > Metazoa > Arthropoda > Insecta > Orthoptera > Acrididae > Schistocerca > Schistocerca serialis. Next base: position 624,684,079 of record NC_064642.1, on the reverse strand, counting down.
TCTCCAAATCTCTCACCAATTGAAAACGCCTGGCCAATGGTGGCCGAGCAACTGGTTCGTCACAATACGCCAGTCACTACTCTTGATGAACTGTGGTATAGTGTTGAAGTTGCATGGGCATCCAAGCTATGTGTGACTCTATGCCCAGGCATATGAAGGCCGTTATTACGGCCAGAGGTAGTTGTTCTGGGTATTGATTTCTCAGGATCTATGCACCCAAATTGCGTGATAATGTAATCACATGTCAGTTCTAGTATAATATATTTGTCCAATGAATACCTGTTTATTATCTGCATTTCTTCTTGGTTTAGCAATTTTAATGTCCAGTAGTGTAGATACTGTGGGAATTAGTGACGTTCGGTAGCAGGGGGAACAGGCCTTCTGGTCAGATGAATATGGGGTTGTAAATACAAAATCAAATAGGTTTATGGGGATGAAGATCTAATAATGAATAAGAAAATGTGAATACTGGTAAGCTACTATGAACACCAGGTGAACTCATTATCATAGTCAAGACACACATGATGCCCACACCAAAAACAGTAGTAGAAGTTTGTAGGCCAGGTAGCTCCGCATATGATGAAGAGATTGAAGAAATGTATGACGAGTTAAAAGAAATTAATATTAAAAGACAACCCTAGCTTGCAAAATGCTTTTTATTGGCGCAAAAACAACTTTCACCTGGGTAAGACATCATGAGGTTATCTCATGCAAAGAATTTGTTCAGGTAGTTAAGGAGACGAAAATTTAATTGTGGTGCGGGACTGGAAAATAGGAAGAAAAGGAAGAGAAGGAAAAATAGATGAATATGGAATGGGGGAAATGGAATGAAAGACGAAACCGCTTGCTAGAATTTTGCACACAGCATAATTTATTCATTGCTAACACTTGGTTTATGAATCATGAAAGAAGGTTGTATACGAGCAAGACACCTGGTGACACCAGAATGTTTCACATTGGGGTATAATGATAAGACAGAGATTGCGGAATCAAATTTTAAATTTTAAGACATTTCAAGAGACGTATGTGGACTCTGACCATATTTTATTGGCTATGAAGTGTAGATTGAAACAAAATAAACTGCAAAAAGGTAGGAAGTTAAGGGGACGGGAACTGGATAAGTTGAAAGAACCAGAGATCATTCCAAGTTTCAGAGGGAGCGTTAACGATTGAGAATCACATGGGAAAGGAATACGGTAGAAGACGAACTGGCAGTTTTGAGAGACGAAATATTGAAGGTAGCCGAGGATCAAATAGGTAAAAAGACAAGATCTCGTACAAGTTTGCCCAGAAAGTAATGCACCACATTTTTTTTCTTCGACAATTCTTTATTGAACATAATGAAAATTACACGCACGAAATAATGGTGTTTTATCTAAACATCCTATTTTTCAACGTAATCTCTCTCCCGCTCTCTGGGCATCCTCCAGCGCGAAACGATGGCGTGTATGCCCTGTTGGTACCAATCTTTGTCCTGGTGCCGGACTCAGCGCTTCACTGTGTGAATCACCTCCTCATTGCCCTCGAAATGTCTTCTCGAGTGGTAATGCGTCTGTCCTCGCAAATGACAGCATCAGCTCGATGCAACATGTCAGTGTGACAGCCGTGGATGGCCTCCCCGACCGCTGCAAATCGTGGAGTTCCGCCGAACCGCCTTCTGATGACCTCACCCTCCGTGTCCAGCGACTAACTGTACTTCTGTCGGCAGCAGATGCTCCATAGACTTTGCACAAGCGTTTGTGAATATTCCCTACAGTTTCTCTCTCTGCAGTGAGAAATTCAACGACGGCACGTTCCCCGTATCGACCATCTCCTACAGACGCCATTTTGAAACTGTTCTGCTGCTTCGCTATCTGTCGGGAGTGACGAAAACTTGGCAAGCTCACTCAAGAGATTTCGAATAATACATATGTAACGTTTCGCACTCATAGCATTGTTTTCGGCTGAGAAAAAAATGCGGTGCATTACTTTCTGGACAACCCTCATAGAACTTCTTGGATATCACGTGAGAATGGAGAAACTATAACAATGCAGCATATTAAATAGGTGAAAGGGAATACAAACATTTAAAAATTGAGATTGATAGGAAGTGCAAAATGGCTAAGCACGAGTGGTTGGAGGAAAAAGGGGAAGTAGTATATAGTGGATCTATGCAAGGGAGATGAAATTGAAGGCAAAATTATACAAAGGGGCATGGTCGTAGATGAAGAGTAGGTGGGGAACATGGTACTGCGAGAAGAATTCGACAGAGCACTGGAAGATCTGAGTTGAAGCGAAGCGCCTGAAGTAGATGACATTCCGCCAGAACTAGACAGTCTTGGGGGAACCAACCATGGTGAAACTATTCCATCTGACGTGCAAGATGTACTAGATAGTAGACTACGAGAACATAATATTTCCGATTCCAAAGAAAGCAGGTTGTCTCATGTGTAAATATTACCGAACTACCAGGTAGATAAGTCATGGTTGCAAAATGCAAACACAAATTCCTTACAGAAGACTGGAAATCTGGTAGAAACCGACCTCGTGAAAGATCAGTTTTATTGTGGATGAATGTAGGAACACGTGAGGCAACGCTGACACTACGATTTATCTTAAAAGAAAGTTTAAAGGCCGGCCGGAGTGGCCGAGCGGTTGTAGGAGCTACAGTCAGGAACAGCGCGACCGCTACGGTCGCAGGTTCGTATCCTGCCTCGAGCATGGATGTGTGTGTTGTCCTTAGGTTAGTTTGATTTAAGTAGTTCTAAGCTCTAAGGGACTGATGACCTCAGAAGTTAAGTCCCATAGCGCTCAAAGCCATTTGAACCACTTGAACAGGTTAAAGAAAGGCAAACCTACGCTTATATCATTTGTAGAGTTATAGAAAGGTTTTAACAAAGTTAACTACAATACTCTCATTGAAATTCTGAAAGTAGCAGGGGTAATATGCATGGAGCGAAAGGTTATTTATAACTTTTACAGAAACCAGGCGGCAGTTATAAGAGTCGAGAGGCGTGAAAGGGAAGCTGTGGTTGAGAAAAAGAGAAAGAGAGTGAGAAAGGATTGTAGCCTAACCCCGACGTTATTCAGTCTGTACATTGAGTAAGCTGTAAAGGAAACCAAAACAAAATTCGGAGTAGGAATTATGTTCCAGGGAGAATAAATAAAAATGTTTAGGTTTGACGATGACACGTAATTCTGTCAGAGACAGCAAAGGACTTGGAGGACCATTTGAACGGATTGACAGTATCTTGATAGGATGATATGAGATACACGTCAACAAAAGCAAAACAAGGATAAATAGAATGCCGCAGAAATAAACCAGATGATTCTGTGGGAATTAGATTAGGAAACGAGACACCTGTAATAATAGATTTGCTACTTGGGCAGCAAAATAACAAAAATGGTTCAAATGGCTCTGAGCACTATGGGATTTAACTTCTGAGGTCATCAGTCCCCTAGAACTTAGAACTACTTAAACCTAACTAACCTAGGGACATCACACATATCCATGCCCGAGGCAGGATTCGAACCTGCGACAGTAGCCGTCACGCGGTTCCAGACTGTAGCGCCTAGAACCGCTCGGCCACCCCGGCCGGCAGGAAAATAACAGACTATGACTTAAGTATAACGTAGACCCAATGGCAAGAGCAGTGTTTCTGATGAAGACAAATATGTTAACTGTTGTGACTTAGCACGACAGCCAAGTCACAACGAGAGGAAGCCGAAAGGCACGCGTTAAGCTCACGCAGATTGGCGTGAGGTCTGGAACAGTTAAAAGGAAATGAGAACTTAGAAAATGGACGCAGTTGCTGTAATACTTAACTTTAATCCACATTTGTAGAACATCGCTCTTGATAATACATGCTTCACAATATTAATTTTCAAAGCTATGGCGCCTTGCTAGGTCGTAGCCAATGACTTAGCTGAAGGCTATGCTAACTATCGTCTCGGCAAATGACAGCGTATTGGTCAGTGAACTGTAGCTACGAACGTCGGCTGTACAACTGGGGCGAGTGCTAGGAAGTCTCTCTAGACCTGCCGTGTGGTGGCGCTCGGTCTGCTATCACTGACAGTGGCGACACGCGGGTCCGGCGTATACTAACTGACCGCGGCCGATTTAAAGGCTACCACCTAGCAAGTGTGGTGTCTGGCGGTGACACCACATTAACATCAAATACAGGCTTAAGTTTTGTGAAGTCTTTTCTGAGGGTATTTGCGGGAAGCATAGCGATGTACGGACGTAAAACATGGACGACAAACAGTTCAGACAAGAAGAGAATGGAGGCTTTTAAAATGTGGTGCTACAGAAGGATGCTGAATATTGAATGGGGTGATCACGTAACTAATAGGAGGTACTGAATAGAATTGGTGAGAAAAAATATATTTAGCACAACCTGACTAGAAGAGGGGATCGGTTGACAGGACATATTGTGAGACATCAAGAGATCACCAATTTAGTCCTGAAGTGGGGTAAAAATCGTATAGGGAGACCACAAAATGAATACATCAAGCAGATTCAGAAGGATGTAGGTTGCAGTAGTTATTCGGAACTGAAGAGGCTTGCACAAGAGAGAGTAGCATGGAGAGCTGCATGAAACCAATCATCGAGCTCAAGACCACAACAAGAACAACACTGCTGTATATTGCCAACACAAATTTGTTGACAGTTTGTAAACGATCATTTATCGTTATCCGTCGTAACGTAGCTGAAACCTTACTTCTATATACTTTCTCGTTGTGGATATATTTGGAGTTACCTGTTCGTTGTCCCATCCTGTTACAATGAGGTGACGAAAGTCATAGGATACCTCCCAGTATCGTGTCGGACATCCTTTTGTTCAGCGTAGAGCAGCAACTCGACGTGTCTTGGACTCAACAAGTCGCTGGAAGTCCCCTGCCGTAATTTGTGTGACCGACCACCAAGCAGTTTGATCCATTCCCCCAACCTCCCAGCCCTCCACCCCGCCAACCTTTAAACCAACCAACCAAAGTTTTGAGCCATGGTGCCTCTAAATTTGGAGCTATGGTGCCCCTATAGCCGTTCAAAATTCCGAAAGTGTTGCCGTTGCAGGATTTTGTGCACAAACTGACCTATCAATTACGTCCATAAATGAAACTTCCTGGCAGATTAAAACTGTGTGCCGGACCGAGACTCGAACTCGGGACCTTTGCCTTTCGCGGGCAAGTGCAAGGTTTGCAGGAGAGCTTCTGTAAAGTTTGGAAGGTAGGAGACGAGGTACTGGCAGAAGTAAAGCTGTGAGGACGGGGCGTGAGTCGTGCTTGGGTAGCTCAGTTGGTAGAGCACTTGCCCGCGAAAAGCAAAGGTCCAAAGTTCGAATCTCGGTCCGACACGCAGTTTTAATCTGCCAGGAAGTTTCATATCAGCGCACACTCCGCTGCAGAGTGGAAATCTTATTCTGGAAACATCCCCCAGGCTGTGGCAAAGCCATGTCTCCGCAATATCCTTTCTTTCAGGAGTGATAGTTCTGCAAGGTTCGCAGGAGAGCTTCTGTGAAGTTTGGAAGGTAGGAGACGAGGTACTAGCAGAAGTAAAGCTGTGAAGACGGAGCGTGAGTCGTGCTTGGGTAGCTCAGTTGGTAGAGCACTTGTCCGCGAAAGGCAAAGGCCCCAAGTTCGAGTCTCGGTCCGGCACACAGTTTTAATCTGCCAGGAAGTTTCATATCAGTACACACTCCGCTGCAGAGTGGAAATATCATTCTGGAAACGTCCATAAATGTTCGATGGGACTCATATCTGACGATTTGGGTGGCAAAACCATTCATTCGAACTGTCCAGAATGTTCTTTAAAACCAATCGTGAACAATTGTGGCCCTGCGGCATGGCGCATTATCAACCACAAAAATCCCCTACTTGTTTGGGAAAAATGGTCTACTTTGAGACGAATATTATCATTTCCTTGTCAAGATCGGTTCAGTTGGACCAAAGGATCCAGTCCATTCCATGCAAACACAGTGCAAACCATCATAGAGTCACTACCAGTTTTCATAGTGCCTTGTTGACAGCTTGTGTCCGTAGCAACACTGTTTAGTTACATGCCACAAGTCTAGCTGTTCTATTATTTTGAATATTTCGTTGATGGGATGTACAGGGTGAACCTGAATTCCACCGACCAACTGTCCAGTAAGCATAGGTTATAAATTCATAATTTTTCAATAGGTGAGATGTGCAGCAAAGATGAACAAGTGCTCAGAACTCTTAAGGTACGAACTTTAGAACCTATAGTTACTGGACATTTTTTTCTTGTTTTATTCCACACTACCACTTCTCAAAATATGCAAAGGATATCTCGCAGTAACAAAGATGGGCAAGTGCTCATAATTCTTAACGTATATCTTTTTGAAGCCTATGCTTTCTAGAGGTGTTTTCTTGTTTTGATCCATACTACCGCCTCTGGAAGTTTGTCGGTCGAGTTCTGGTTCATTAGGTATACAAGGGTTGGAAGAAAAGTAATGGGATCACTGTTCTAACATGAACGATGTGCGCCAAGTGGCATGACTGCTCTCTGTAGCTGATAGCAGAAGGTCAGTTGAAGTACTGCAATGAGTCAGCTGCAGCAAGTGTTGCCAGAAAGGGCGGGAGGCCAGTTCAAGCACCCTAACAATATGTTTCACAAATACGGACAAAGTGCGGGGATTAAGACTGAAATTGCACGTGTTTGGATCGCACAACAGTGTTTTCAGAAACAGCGTAAAGTATGTGCTGAAGCAGAACTACCATATCGTACAGTAGTGAGATGGGTGAAAGTGTTTTGGAAAGGCAGGGATCCATTCTATATCAGCAATCTAATGAATGGAAATTCCCTGGATCGCCTCACCCACAGATCGTGAGGACTGAACCAGCATCAAAGTGATGGTTGTTGTGGCTTACGACATTCATGGGTTAAACCTGAATGAAGTTGTACCCTAGGGGCAGGTGGTCGTTGCTGCCTATTACTGCAATGTCTTACATCAAGCTGGTCCCACACTGAGAAGAAAGCAGCAGTACCTTCTGGCTCTGCACCCCATCATCTTTCACGACAATCCACGATGCTACGTCGTGAATCACGGGTAGAATCCCTGCGCATATAGGTGTGGGAGGTACTGGAAAATCCACCATACTCTCCTGATCTGAGCCCGAGCGATCACGACCTGTTCGCCATAATAAAGGGACCCCTTCATGGTACGCGTTACAACATAAGAGAAGACATCATCCGTGCCATCGGTGGATCCCTGTGAATCATCAATAGAGATGGACTCGCTGACGGTGTATGATGCCTTCCATCTGTGTGGGGGAAGGTGGTCGAGATGCGAGCCGATTATATTATTGAGGGTATGTAATGCGTTGAACGTCTATCAATAAAGTCTAGTATGAATTATAAGTGATGCCACTACTTTTTATCCAACCTATGTGCAACAAGCAGTGGATTATGTATGGCATGCTCTCTATATTCACCTGGTACTTATATATATACAGGGCTATTACAAATGATTGAAGCGATTTCATAAATTCACTGTAGCTCCATTCATTGACATATGGTCACGACACACTACAGATACGTAGAAAAACTCATAAAGTTTTGTTCGGCTGAAGCCGCAATTCAGGTTTCTGCCGCCAGAGCGCTCGAGAGCGCAGTGAGACAAAATGGCGACAGGAGCCGAGAAAGCGTATGTCGTGCTTGAAATGCACTCACATCAGTCAGTCATAACAGTGCAACGACACTTCAGGACGAAGCTCAACAAAGATCCACCAACTGCTAACTCCATTCGGCGATGGTATGCGCAGTTTAAAGCTTCTGGATGCCTCTGTAAGGGGAAATCAACGGGTCGGCCTGCAGTGAGCGAAGAAACGGTTGAACGCGTGCGGGCAAGTTTCACGCGTAGCCCGCGGAAGTCGACGAATAAAGCAAGCAGGGGGCTAAACGTACCACAGCCGACGGTTTGGAAAATCTTACGGAAAAGGCTAAAGCAGAAGCCTTACCGTTTACAATTGCTACAAGCCCTGACACCCGATGACAAAGTCAAACGCTTTGAATTTTCGGCGCGGTTGCAACAGCTCATGGAAGAGGATGCGTTCAGTGTGAAACTTGTTTTCAGTGATGAAGCAACATTTTTTCTTAATGGTGAAGTGAACAGACACAATGTGCGAATCTGGGCATAGAGAATCCTCACGCATTCGTGCAGCAAATTTGCAATTCACCAAAAGTTAACGTGTTTTGTGCAATCTTACGGTTTAAAGTTTACGGCCCCTTTTTCTTCTGCGAAAAAAACGTTACAGGACACGTGTATCTGGACATGCTGGAAAATTGGCTCATGCCACAACTGGAGACCGACAGCACCGACTTTATCTTTCAACAGGATGGTGCTCCACCGCACTTCCATCATGATGTTCGGCATTTCTTAAACAGGAGATTGGAAAACCGATGGATCGGTCGTGGTGGAGATCATGATCCGCAATTCATGTCATGGCCTCCACGCTCTCCCGACTTAACCCCATGCGATTTCTTTCTGTAGGGTTATGTGAAAGATTCAGTGTTTAAACCTACTCTACCAAGAAACGTGCCAGAGCTGCGAGCTCGCATCAACGATGCTTTCGAACTCATTGATGGGGACATGCTGCGCCGAGTGTGGGAGGAACTTGATTATCGGCTTGATGTCTGCCGAATCACTAAAGGGGCACATATCGAACATTTGTGAATGCCTAAAAAAACTTTTTGAGTTTTTGTATGTGTGTGCAAAGCATTGTGAAAATATCTCAAATAATAAAGTTATTGTAGAGCTGTGAAATCGCTTCAATCATTTGTAATAACCATATATATACACCAGGTGAATATAGAGAGCATGATATATATATATATGAACTGTGAAGCTAACAGTACATAAAGCTATGTCCAGTAGAAACACAGCATAATAATGCCGTTCCCGCGGTGTGCTTTGCACACTTTTCACAATTCGTAGTGCGGCTCCCTTGTCTCGCTACGCTGGTTTCAAACATACGAGGGTTGGCACTTAAATAGTGGCAACTATTTATTTACAGCACGTACAAAATAGATACGTTTTTCAAAGCTTTACTGACCATCAAAGTAGTCACCAGAATTGCGTATAACCCGTTGCCAGCGATGTGGAAGTCGTAGGATATCTCTGTGCTGGTCGTAGGTTATGTTCCAGAAATGAACAGCATAGAGACAGAAGTGATGACACTTTCTGCAGGACCTGACCATCATTTTGCAGGACAGTGCTCAAGCACGTGCAGTGCAAGCTGTTACTGATTTTTCCATAAAAACACGGGAGAACTGCCGGATATCAGTAACGTTCTGCCACGATATTTCGGCGCAGTCTTCTGGCCATCTTCAGGTGAATGCCACTGTAGTAGTACTGGCGAGTACGCGCTGAGCTCCGCTATTTAAAGCCTTCTGAGGTGACATTGCGCATGCGCTGCTCAGCGTGCGCGTTCATAACGCCTCGCGCCCTCCACTGTGAAAGCCTGGCGTATCGGTGTCAGGTCGATTTCCATCTTTATGCAGATAACTACGTCGACTACGAAGTTTCTCTATAACAGGATTCCAAGCAGAGTTTAGCTGATAACCGCTATCTCGATTGATGGGAGTCTCGTTGTCCGACAATCTTATTTCCACAGATTCATTGATAATCGAGCTCCAAAAGTTTGATGCATGGGCCAAAATTTTTCTGTCGTCGTAATTTATGGAATGGTCTGTGGAAATACAATGTTCGGCGATTGCGGACTTGGTGGGTTGGAGAAGGCGAGTATGCCGTTGGTGTTCCACAATGCGTTCCTGCACAGTTCGTGTCGTTTGCCCTATATATGATTTGCCGCATTCACACGGAATTTTGTAAACACCTGGTTTACGTAGGCCCAGGTCGTCTTTAACGGATCCCACCAGTGATGAAATTTTGGAAGGAGGACGAAAGATGACTCTCACTTGATACTTTCTCAATATTCTGCCTATCTGTGAAGAAATATTCCCAATAAATGGTAGATAAACAGTCGACCTGAAAGCCTCTTCCTCTTCCTTGTTCCGTCGTTTGTAGGTCTTTATCACTCTGTTCACTTGCCTAGGTGAAAAGCCATTCTTCAAACATACTTTTTGCAGGTGTTCCAGTTCCGCTTGAAGACTGTTGGCGTCAGAGATAGTATGGGCACGGTGGACCAAGGTTTTGAGAACGCCCATTGTTTGTGCTGGATGGTGGCAACTAGTAGCTTGTAGATATAGGTCTGTATGAGTGGGCTCTCTGTACACCGAGTGACCAAGTGTGCCATCACTCTTCCGTCGCACCAAGACGTCTAAAAATGGCAGACAACCATCTTTCTCTTTCTCCATGGTAAACTTTATGTATTCATGTATGGAGTTCATGTGACGTAAAAAGACAGACGGTCCAGACCATGAGGCCACGGTATAAAAGTGTCGTCAACGTACCGCCAAAATACTGTCGGTTTAAAAGTGGCAGAATCGAGTGCTCTCTCCTCAAAATCCTCCATAAAAAGATTGGCCACCAGGGGAGACAAAGGACTCCCCATGGCGACACCATCAGATTGTTCATAAAATTCGTTGTTAAATATAAAATATGTAGAGGAGAGAGTGTGCTCAAACAACGCTGTAATGTCTGTACCAAACATATTGCCAATGAGGTGTAGTGAGTCCACCAGAGGCACCTTTGTGAACAGTGAAACCACATCAAGACTGACCAATAAGTCACTACTTTGCAGTTGTAGTGACTGTTACTGATTTGTCTGGGTGATGGGGCTGCTAAGTGCTATACCACCTACTGCATTCCCTGACTTAAGCCCTCGTAGGTTCAGCTTCTAAACAGAAGGAAACACTTCATGGCACTCGGTTCAGAAGTGCTACAAATTCGTCGGGCAATAGACCGCGCCGTTCGAACTGTCAACACAACTGGCACTGCTAAGTGTATCCTACGACTTCCACATCGCTGGCAACGGGTAATACACAATGTTGGTGACTTCTTTGAAGGCCAGTAAAACTTTGAAACACGTATCTATTTTGTACGAGCTGTAAATGAATAGTTGCCACTATTAAAGTTCCAACCCTCGTTTATTTTCGGAATTATTACTATTTATTACCATATATTTCTTCTGGGTGCGCACCACAGCCTCGATAAGACCGAAGACGTAATTCCCAAAGAGCTGTTTGGTTGAAATAAGAACTTCATTTAGCAGCTTCATGAAATGCCTTGCTTTAATCAAAAAAGGGTGGTGGGAATGATGAGTGGTGTGCTAACGACGGAGCATTGACGTAGGAAAAATTCGTTTGGGGCAGCTTTAATGTGTGGGGAATCTGCCATTGCGTTCCCTAGCAGCACTAATTCACGTGAAATTTATTTACGAATCCACCCTATGAAGTCTCATTCAACTGTACATAACGATTGTCATTCATGAGAACAATGGCATGATGATTGTCACGCACGAGGACGATGGGATACTTCTGCAAGATAATCTGCTTCATCAAAGTGGCCATAAATGACTGCTGCAGCATGGTCGGGCCCCTTTCTGCCACTATCGTAACGTGAGTATCATTGTGTCCACATCGATCGCAGCGTGAGTTCTCAAACATGTGCCCTACGACAGATGTTCCAAGCATTGCAAGCAGTACCGTTCCAGATAACGGTGGGTATCTGTGAGCAGCTGGTAAAATCGCTGTCCGCCATACCAGCTCTCCCTGTCCCAAAAAGACGGTTAACGGTTACTTTAGAGTGTGGTCACAGTCAGTGCATAATTTCTAAAATTTTAACTGCCAGAGAACGCACCCCTTCTGCCAAAACAGAAAATCAAAACTTTTCGTTTTTGAGAGCTTGGGTTAAAACTTATCTTGCGAAATCTTTTTTCTTTTAACTGCTGTTCGGAAACTCTGGTTTTTAAAACATAATTTCTTATCAAAACAATGAAACCACAAAATTTAAAATAAACAATAGTTGCTAAAGCCTGTCTCCATAGCAGCATCACTCTACTCTCAGTTCTCCTCGATACACATCGGCTCAAGTCGACAGCCTACGTGACTACAGTTACTACAGTGACCGTACTTGGCGATTACAATTACAACTAACCTCAATCGGAACGATCACTTAGATAATGTTGTGGGTAGAACAAACCAAAGACTGCGATTCACTGGCGGAACACTTAGAAAGAACAACAAGTCTACTAAAGAGACTGCTTACACCACGCTTGTCCGCCCTATTCTGGAGTACTGTCGTGCAGTGTGGGATCCGCATCAAGTGGGACTGACGGACGACATCGAAAAATTTCAAAGAAGGGCAGGCCGTTTTGTATTATCGCGAAGTGGGGGAGATAATGCCACAGACATGATACGTGAATTGGAGTGGCAATCATTAAAAGAAAGGCGTTTTTCGTTGCGACGTGATCTTCTCGTGAAATTTCAATCACCAGTTTTCTCCTCCGATTGCGAAAAAAATGTGTTGGCACCCACCTACATAGGGAGAAATGATCATCACAATAAAATAAGAGAAATCAGGGCTCGCACAGAAAAATTTAATAACTCGTTTTTCCCGCGCGCCGTTCGAGAGTGGAACGGAAAAGAGACAGCTTGAAGGTGGTTCATTGAACTCTCTGCCAGGCACTTTATTGTGAATAGCAGAGTAATCACGTAGACGTAGACCGTGACGTCATGTTTTCAACTGCTGCCAGACGCAACGTCCAAGCTGTTGCACTGCATCTGCTCGGTTAAAGTGTGTCCAGTATTAATTAGTAGACCATTTATTAATGAATGAAGCTGAAGATATTCCTGACCCATCGGGGTCACGTACAGTTCCGACTTTCCGAAAAGTTAGGAAAAACAAAACGCAATGTGACATAAAACACGGAGTTAGATATTTAGTAAAAGGTTTGCGTTCTGCTCACTAAGTTGTTTCATAACTGCATTTATTAAAGTTCTTATTCATTACCACAAATAAGCAACACGTTCGAACGCGAACGTCCTTATAATAAATCTTCACGAAACGTTTTTTTGAGTGTGCCATTTGTACCTTAGCAGCTGATCGCTGCCTGACGCCTGAGTTTATCTCTTGGGTATACTTAACGTAACCATACATTCCGCTTTGGGCGGGATATTCCCGCTTTCAGGCTGTCTGTTCCGTTGTCCCCAGCCAGAGCACAAATGTCCTGCTTTTGCAAAGAGACCAATCGGTAAGTGATTAGACGTACCCCTCCCCCCCCCCCCCACACACACACATACCTATTATTCATTACATTCGAAGCGCGCGAGTGACGGCGTCAGCGTGGCCGCATGGAGGAGAGAGACCGAGTAATATGCGAGAGCGAGACAGATGCTGCAACTCAGCTCCACCAACAGTTACATTACGCAAGTGCGAACTGGACCTGTGACACAATTGTTTAGTTTTAGTTTGTACTGGAATGTTCGGACTCACGTGCACAACCAAATAACTCATTCAGTGCTTTCGTGTTAGTGTGTCTGTAACATCAGAAAAATGCCTCAACGCAGGTGTTCAACAAAGGAGTGGTGCATCAGATGCTACGTGTGAAGAGTGTTGTACTGATTTTAGTGTTGGTCTTGGTGGTGCCAGCGACATTGAGAAACGTTTAAAATCGGAGAAACACAGGCTTTCCGATCAAGCTGCTACTTCCAGCTCGTCAATGCTTGTTCTTTTTCTCAAAAGAATCAATTTGCTGACTTCGAAAGATTTGGATGTAACTGCATTGCAAGGTGCAGGGACGTATCACACGGTTCAAGTAACCGCAGCATTCGCTCAAATGACTTTGCCTCTGATTTAATTCAAACATGTATTGCGAAAAATTTCTGATGTGATTTGATTCAATGTTTTTTACGTTATGAAGGTGTGAAAGTCAAGATTTTACAGTTTCGAGAGCAACTTGGTGAAACTTTGGATATTGTTGTCGGTTATTTGAAGGAGTAATTATCGTTCAATAATTTAAATAAGAAAATTTTGGCGTTTTGAGGAGATAATTCTAACTGTAATTTTGGAGGAAAGAATAGAAAAGGGAGTAATAATGTTTACGCAAAATTGAACCTATCACTCGGAAGGCAACTCATTGAGATTGGATGTGGAGCCTATAAAGTTCACAACGTGATCAAGACAGATTCAGATTGTCTCCCTGTGGACTTCGAATGTATCATTGTGAAAATGTACTCATTTTCTTTACATCTACAGCGTTCGAGTGGAGGCTCTCACAGAGTTCTGTGACTCCAATAACACAGAGTATCAGAAACAGCAAAAACAGGTGTCTCGCGGTAATGCCGGCGCTGGAAAGAATTTTAAAAAAATTTCAGCCCTTCAAAACGCTAACTTCTGAGCATCAATAAATGCTCAAGTATTTTTAAAACATTTTTCGAAAATGTCACCCCTGAGTTATGGTTATACTTTTTGCTAGCACAGGCAGCGACTTTCCGTCAAACGGTGTTAAATACCGAAGTACGGAGCGGGTCTGCGGTCGAATCTACAACGGAAATTAAACGTCTCCGAGATAACTTGGCACGCAAAGAGAGTTCGCTTTTTCTTGCTCACACCGTCCGTAATCTAATAACAAAATTACAAGAAACTGGCGTTGTTGTTCAGAGTTTAGGGACTGAGGCGGCTGAATTTTACAAGACTAGCAAAAGATACTTGGATCAATGGCGTCAGTTCAATGCAGACTTAGAAGTATTTGAATGGGCAACTTTGACAAAAGTACCTAAGTGGGAAGAAATGAAGAATGTGACGTATTTGCTGATTACACAAGGTTCCCTTAGCAGTGACTAAGATACAGACGTTTTCAATGAGTTTTCGCTAATTTCGTACTACGTCACGGATGAAACAATAACAAGCTGGAACACTAAAAACGTTGCTACTGAAGGCCGTTGGCTGGAGATGTTCCGTGACAACGGTCTGAACTGTTCGAAAGTTTGTATAATTATTGAATACTTTTTGCGTTTGCCTGGAAGTAACGCATCTGTCGGACGAGTTTTTCTTTCTCTAATGAATAAAATATGGACAAGTGACAAAACACAATTAACCTGTCGCAGATTTGAAAGCCATTTTGATTATCAATATTAACGTCAACAAATTATGCGATAAGCTTCAAAACTAGACCCGACATTTTGAATGTGCTTTCCTCCGCCGAAAAACATAAAACAGATGCGTCAACTGCAACCTAATGTTGATTAATTCAAATAATATATAATTAATACATTGTTACCAAGTCCTTATTTTTGAATAAACTATAAATTCTGCAAGCGTCCCACTTTGACAAAAAATAAATAAATACACTCTTACATACACACACACACACACACACACACACACACACATGCAGAGTCCCTCTGCACACGCCCATGCCCATCGCATCCCGTTGGCTGCCCAGCTGCCACGTTCACTGGTTCCGGCGCTGTGGCAAATTATAGTTACGTTGCGATTTAATATACGTGTACTGTTTTTAATGTTCGGTGCCGACTTGCTCTAACGAGTTAAAAAAAAGTCCCAGGGAGGTTCCGAAACGCCTTTCTAGCGCGTTGCGGCCGAAATTAATCCCTACTCACAGTAATATGATTCAACCAGCAACCCCACACCATCGAATCTTTAAAGAATCGATCTCCCGTGTGTAAAACGTTATATCTTCCTAACTATATGTCGTAGAATGATATCATTTTGTAGTTACATTCAGTGGTATATGTGGATACTGACTGCAGAATATGTTGCAAATAGAGTAAGTAGCAAAGAAATAATAAAGTAAAACGTCATACCTAAAGCTGTAGTCTTACAGCTAAAATGCATAAAACGATAAAGTTTGTAAGGGGTTCATTATTATGCAAGGGGTTCATTATGTAAGAGATTTACTGTTCACTACCCTACTGGAGCAAATGTAATTTCGACGCCCGGTGTGGCCGAGCGGTTCTAGGTCCGGAACCGCGCGACCGCTACGGTCGCAGGGTCGAATCCTGCCTCGGGCATGGATGTGTGTGATGTCCTTAGGTTAGTTAGGTTTAAGTAGTTCTAAGTTCTAGGGGACTGATGACCACAGATGTTAAGTCCCATAGTGCTCAGAGCCATTTCAACCAAATGTAATTTCGATGTATTACTCAAGCACTGCCTGCGATATAAAACATCTCTGCTGCAATAGAATCGCAGGTCAGAGCAGTGTCGGCCACAGTAATAATCGCCCGCTCCTACAGAGCAGTCGCAGTAGTTCGTTCTTATGGAGCAGTCGCAATAGCCCGCTGTTACGGAGAAGTCGTAGTAGCTCACCGCTACAGTACAGTTGCTAGCCATGTAAGAGCAGTTCATTGCCATGTAGTGTAAGGTAGACTTTATTATTCTTCATCGCCATGCGCGTACTTAAATTTGTTGTCTGAGATGTTAATATGAATTTGTTTCAATCTTTTTGTGATTTATCGGCACTGATTAAGTCACACTTGTAATGTTCAATTTTTTATGTAATGGTTTGCAGAAATGTTTTCAATAATAAGGTTTTTCAGAACACAATTTTTTACCAGTCATCTACTTGAATTGAAATATTTTACAAATTTTCCCAGATCATAGTCATGCGCT
Organism: Schistocerca serialis cubense; assembly: GCF_023864345.2. Taxonomy (NCBI): domain Eukaryota; kingdom Metazoa; phylum Arthropoda; class Insecta; order Orthoptera; family Acrididae; genus Schistocerca; species Schistocerca serialis. Next base: position 624,667,547 of record NC_064642.1, on the reverse strand, counting down.
TTTTAATAATCAGAGGACCAGTTATGCAGCTGTGTCAGCAAGCAAAGTCAATTTTTTTTTTTCTAATAACGCAAATCTCAGACAAATGTTGTTCAGTAGTAGTAGATAGGGCAGCATTGCACTACGCTCTGTCATTTATTAGCTGATATATAGACAGTGTTATCCGGCGAATTCATTATGAGGTAAGAATTTTTCAGTTTATTCAGGTTGATTTCACAGTGCCATTAAGTAGCGCTGCTTACTTCCAAAATCTATCAGTTTCAATTCTCAGTCAATTTTGTACCGGAAAATTTTATATACGGGTAGGTTACAAGTTTTATTATTATTGTGTGTGTGTGTGTGTGTGTGTGTGTGTGTGTGTGTGTATGTTGGGGGAGGGGGATATTACTTGTAACGTTTGTTGGAAGTTCCTACCTACTCCCATTCTCAAACTCTGGGTGACTAGCGTCTGAGGAATTTGCGCGAAGTGGCCGAGCGGTTTAAGGCGCTACAGTCTGGAACCGCGCGACCGCTACGGTCGCAGGTTCGAATCCTGCCTCGGGCATGGATGTGTGTAATGTCCTTAGGTTAGTTAGGTTTAAGTAGTTCTAAGTTCTAGGTGACATGACCACAGCAGTCGAGTCCCATAGTGCTCAGAGCCATTTGAACCATTTTTGAATTTGCGCGAAGTTACATATGAACACATTTTTTAATTGTAATACTCGACTTCATGTGTTAAAGCTTTAATGCAATATTATAGCTCTTAATTAATGGATTATGATATCACTTAAAATGTCTTTATTCGTTCAGTAACTGCATTAAATATTGAAAATCATATTTTTGAACACATTTTTTAATTGTAATACTCGACTTCATGTGTTAAAGCTTTAATGCAATATTATAGCTCTTAAATAATGGATTATGATATCACTTAAAATGTCTTTATTCGTTCAGTAACTGCATTAAATATTGAAAATCATATTTTTGTTGTCCCTGCAAGCCGTTGAATAGGCAGCCTGCAACTGAGATTGTACCCCGTTTAGTAATATACACTGAAAAGCCAAAGCAACTGGTACATCTACCGAATACCGTGTAAAGCGCCTGCGAGCCCGGAGAAGCACCGCAACACGACTTGGCATCGACTCTACTAATGTCAGTACTAGTGCTGGAGGGAATTGACAGCATGCAGTGCTGTCCATAAGTCCGTAACGTACGAGAGACTGAAGATCTCTTCTGAACAGCACTTTGCAAGGCATCCCAGATATGCTGAATAATGCTCATGTCTGGGGAAGTTTGGTGGTCAGCGGAAGTGACTAAACCCAGGGAGTGTTCCTGGAGCCACTCTGTAGCAATTCTGGATGTGTGGGTTGTCACATTGTCCTGCCGGAACTGGCCAAGTCCGTCGGAATACACAATGTACATGAATGGATGCAGCTGGCCACACAGGATGGTTACGTGCGTGTCACCTGTCAGAGTCGTATCTAAACGTATCATGGGTCCCATGTCACTGTAACTGCACACGCCTACCACCGTTACAGAGCCTCCATCAGCTTGAACAGTCTCCTACTGACATGCAGGATTCATGATGTTGTCTCCATACTCATATACGTCCATCCGCTCGATACAATTTGAAACGAGACTCGTCCGACCAGGCAACATGTTTCCAGTCATCAACAGTCCAATGTCGGTGTTGATGGTCCCTGGTAATAAAGCTTTGTGTCGTTCAGTCATGAAGGGTACACGAGTGGGCCCTCGGCTCCGAAAGTCCATATCGATGATGTTTCGTTGAATGGTTCACACGCTGACAATTGTTAAAGGCCCAGCATTGAAATCTGCAGTAATTTGCGGAAGGATTGCACTTCTGTCACACTGAACGATTATCTTCAGTCGTCGTTGGTCCTGTTCTTGCAGGATCTTTTTCCGGCCGCAGCGATGTCTGAGATTTCATTTTTCACCTGATTCCTGATGTACGCGGTACATTCACGAAAGGGTCGTACGGGGAAATTGCCATATCATCGCTACCTCGGAGATGCTGTATTCCACTACTCGTGCGCCGACTGCAACACCATGTCCAAACTCACTTACATCTTGATAACCCGCCATTGTAGCAGCAGTAACCGAACTAACAACCGCGCCATACACTTGTTATTTTATATAGGCGTCGCCGACCGCAGCGCCGTATTCTGCCTGTTTACGTATCTCTGTATTTGAATGCGTATGCCTATACCAGTTTCTTTGGGGCTTCAGTATAGATACTGCCGTTCATAAGAGTGTAATTGTTGTACAAATGACTCACCTCAATTCTTAACGACTATGAAACAGGTAACCAACAAAAGAAGCCATATGGCGCATTCAAAGTAATGTTTAGTTTCTACAGTTTCCTCCCCATTTTTCTTAATCCTTCTTTACTCCGCGAACGAAAGTAAGTTGCTTTTTTTTTTTAGTTCTGTAGTTGGCTCAGTCAGTGTCTCAGTTCCCCATCCCTCCCTCTCCCACTCCAACCCTTCTTCTCCTTCCGTTCTTCTCTCGATACGCTCACATTTCTTAACTTGACTCCCACTACCCCGCCCCCCCCCCTCTCTCTCTCTCTCTCTCTCTCTCTCTCTCTCTCTCTCTCTCTCCGTCCATGTGTGCGTGCGTGTGCGGATCTGGGTGCGAACGTGTTGTGTGTATCGATTTGTTTACATTCGAACGACGTTTCTCGCTCGGGCGGTAGGTAGAAGTGGCTCGGAGTATAAATATCGCGCGCCCATGCTACTATTTCTGCCCGCCATAGCACTCGTGCTGACGTAACAGGTCATCAGCCACTTGTGAACACGTGCGTCCCCCGCCTAACGCCGCTGCCTTTAACGAGCGGATTGTTGCTCACTCTCCAACAATCAACAACTGCGTCAGTGAGAGAGTCAGAGACGACAGCGCTGGGAATTCAAACCTTGAATCGGTGGAACAGTGCCTTCCAGTATGCAAGTAGTACCGTCATTGTCTTCAACAACTAGTGGAAGAAGAAACTGAGGAATTTAACACAGACTGTCGTCTTACTTAAAGTGACCATATTCTGGAAGTCGAAGATGGGACCAATCTTATAACTGCTCACTACTCGGAATGAAACAATGATCTGTAATTGTTATACATTATTACAGCTTACAAAGAAATGAATAGTATGCACCAAATGATAATATAACAAATATAGTCTGAAACATAGGCACATTCCTACCTACTGTATAATTTATAACACACTTAAATTTTAAAAGATAGTAAACTAGTAGACACAGCTTTTAACACTCAGTTCTTCCCCCCCCCCCCCCCCCCATCCCCCGTACTTCTTTGACGAGTTAATATGATTTAGCAAATGTCTGCTTCCCTTTAAATTTAGAAACCTATAATTACAAACTGTCTTTATTATGAATGCATACCTGTAAATAAATTTATAATGTATGACAGTTCGTTTCCCTAAATTTTATTGAATTAAAAACAGGGTTATATGACAGTGTTTACGACGCTGGATATGAATACGTTACTTACCTCTCCTGAAATTTCGAACTGAAAATGTGGTACCGTTTGGGCATTGCGGAATACGTTACAGTCTAAACCAAGTGGGTAAAGAACATAGTGCTATGCTATAGCTCCTGTAATACTCGGGCCAACGAAATACACCTGAAAGCATTAGGGTTATCGTTAAGCAAATGCAGCGCGCTGTAATATCAACTTCAGCGCAAGTGTTACTGAAGATCTCGAACTCGAACGCATCATCATGAAGGCCATGTGGATATTTGTTGGATATAATTCTCTTTCTCTAAAATTTTGGCCCTCGTCGGCTCGCTCTAGAACAGTGGAAGCAATATCCTGTCCTCTCACCACATGTCCTAGTACTCTGCCCCTTCTTATAGCCAATGTTCCCATTCATTCCTTCCCTCGTCGATTCTGGGGAGAGCCTCTTAATTTGTTACATCATTAGTCCACTGAATGTTATATACATGAAAAAATCTGTAAGTGGTTGATAATATAAATCTGAATATTCCGAGTTACACTCTCATTCTATTGAGGATTTTAGATCCTAAGTGGCAATGGACTAGTTTGCGGAGCGAAGAAAGGCACTTGTATAACACATAAGCATTGACAATGTTAAAACCGTTTGACTTATTTTTCTTTTGCAATGTTACTGCTACCGAATTCGTACTACAAATATTCTCCGCAAATCAATGATGAATTAAGAAGAAGTAAATAATCATATAAGGACCAAAATAATTAGGTAGGCTCAATATTTGCACACAGTTTCTCCTTAGGGAGATTGCCTCTCTGTAAAGTATAAGCTCTGAATTCCATTATCTAAAATTCAGGGCAGACAAATTGATGAAAGTCGTGCTTAGTAAATGCTACATGTGTTTTCAGCAAAAGAGGAGAATATTTGGGGCACCAAGCTAGAAGGATAGCCGTCTGCCAACAAAAAGATGAAGACTCTTTGCAGCAGTACTGAAATCAAACGATTTTAACAAGGGAATGATGATGAGTTGTTTGCTAGTACTGCACTGCCTGAAAATAAAGTGGATCATCCCAACAGGAGCAGGATACGAAATTAAACTTCGTTCGTGGAGATGGTGTGTGATGTTATTTCAGTAATTACAATACAGAATCAAAATTACGAATAACTTGGCAATTTAAGGTCACTTATGGAAGCACTGGTTCGGTTGGGAAGGTTATATGTGTGGGATGATTGTATTATCTGTTTTTCAATAATGTGGCAGATTGGAAAAACTCTAAGCAAGATCTTCCCATCCGAAACCCTTTCTGTTCTTTCTGGAAGTACCTTTAGTCTATTTGATATTAGTTTTGCACATATCTTGTGTCCAGTGTTCAGTAGACTAATATCTCGATAACTGTCACGTTTTCTGCGATCCCCTTTCTCAAATAATGGGATAACAAAAGCTGTTTGCCAATCCTCTGTTATGTTGCCGTACTTCGAACAAGTATTTACAAAACTCAGTATTTTTGCGAGTAATGATTCCGAAGCATATTTAAATAATTCCATGTTGAGTTTGTCGTCCCCTGGGGATTTCCTGTGCCTAGATTTTTTAACACAATCTTTAGTTATCCCATTGATATAAGATCAACATGCTCATCACTAACTGCAGTTTTCACATTTTCCTTATCACCTGTCCATAGATTTTGTAAATAATGCAACCACTCATTTTCTGAAATGGGGTTAATTTGAACCATAAATCTTTCATTTTTATTTACTTATTTGCTGAAACAAATTTGTTTCCCATGTATATCATGCTCCATTTCACTCAGAAAATGTTCCAAGCTTTGTTGTCTCCCTTTTGACCACTGTTGTGTGTCGTTTATACTCGCTGCAGTCTTCTTGTTCCTTTGATTGTAGGTCTTTCAGTTAGCTTATATTTTATGATGTCTGTTAGTTCCAGGCTCCCGATTGGGAGCCTCCTTTTGTATTTTATATTTCATCCTTTCCCCAAAGCTTCACCAACAACTACATGTATTACTCTTACTATTTCTCTACCTCTCATTAATGTTTTGTTTTTCTTGCACTTTTTTAGAACATCATCTAAACGTTTTCTGCATAGCCATTTAATGCTTGTAGCAAATGCATTCTATAGACTTCTCCCCATGTTTGTTTTTTTTACTTTTTATTGTGCTTTTATTGTTACTCAGTGGAATTATTAGTTTTAATATTACCAGAAAATGGTCAGTGCTATCATTATGGTAACAAGAAAAAATAAACACAAAACTCAAAACAGCATTTTCTACCAAGGAATAAAACTGTACAATAAATTACCAGAAAAAATTAAAGAAATTGCAAAAATACACTTATTTAAAAAGGACGCTAAAAAGTACCTGTTACGCAATACATCTAAGGATTACTTAGATAAAACAGAGTAGAGGTTTGGTGAAAAACGTTTATACAAATAAATAATAATAATGATTCTGAGCTCAACATCCCACTCATTATAGAGGGATGCTGACTCAGTTTTTCAGGATAGTAAATGGGAAGTTCTGGTACGGAAAATGGCCTAGAGATCACCAGCGTGTGTGTGTTTATGTGTTTAGTGAGTGACGTATTATGAAACAATGTGTGTATAGTGTGTTAGTGTGTGCAGTGACTGATAGTGAGATATGAGTGAACAATGTGGCATTACATTATTTAATAAGTTATTTGTAAAAAAAGTATTGTATGCCAGTAGTAAATCTAATGATTGTCTCTGAGTCTGTAAATGTATGTGTATGCGAATTAGCTTATTTTAAATTGGTCTAAACTTGTAAATACTTTGACATGTCCCATATCCTTGTAAAAGAGATCTACGGATTAATAAAGATACTACTACTACTACTACTACTACTAACTCTGTTGTCTTCTACTATTGGGATGGCTTCCTCAATTAAAAAACATTAAGAGTTGTCACATAAGAAATTGGGATTCATTACTTTTCAACACACTCCATAATACTGCGAATTCAAATTAGAATGGCAGACTTTATAATTCTACTTTTAGTCTGTAAATAAATAAATTTCAAGGTGCTTGTGAGACGTCATAACTGTATGCTGACCAAGATTCGAACCCACTGGTTTTGCTGTTATGCCGTCCGAACACGTCTTGGAAATTCTTCATTGTTGAATTCTGCGTTATTGAGGGTGGTGGGTTTGATGCAGCCAGCCACGAATTCTTATCTTGTGGCAACTGCTTCATCTCGGAGTAATACTTCTGTCAAGGTCCTCAAGTATTTGTTGGATAGGCCTGTATTCCAGTCTCTGTCTTCGTTTACAGTTTTTTGCCCTCTATGGCTTCCTCTGTAAGCATGGAAGTTCCCTGATATCAAAACACACGTCCTGTTTTCTTGCCCCTTCTTCTTTCCAGTGCCCACATCTATCTTTCCTCGTCGATTCTTGGCATAGCCTCCTCACTTCTTACCCGTCCAACAAATTTTCAGCATCCTTTCGTACTATCACATCTCTAACGCTTCGATTCATTTCTTTTTTCTGTTTTCCGACAGATCATGATTCACTTCCACACAGTACCGTGCACCAGACATGGATTTTCAGAAATTTGTTCCCCAAATGTAGTACTTACGTTTGATACCTTTAGAGACTCCTTTTAAGCTCACCGTATTCTCCTCAAATAAACTGCACATTTAAGCACTAGATATTGATTATGAAGGGGGTTATTCCTGAAATCCGACATTTTGATTGGCAGCGACTTCCTCCACGCTGACGTGCCATTTAATACTGGTCAAATATTTTTTGTTTGTCTGACCCTAATGGCTAATATCTTTCGGCATCAGACCAGTAACATAATCACAAAACCGATCTAAAAGTTCCTTAGAGAGAGAAAACTAGACAGGGTGGGGTACATAAATTATGGACGCACCTGCAGTGGAGCCGATGTCTCGCCTGAGTACACACCGGCTGGACGTTTGGGAGCGCGCCGAGGGACCGTTCATCAACGGCGCGTGCCGATTCCAGAGGGCCAGGCCACCTCCTACCACTGCTAACCGGTAGTTTATTGCCTCAGAGGTGTCGCCGTACCCGCGACAATGCTTCCTCTGATACGGATGGGGAGCAACTCTCGGGGAACAAAAACAGATGTTCATGTTGCATGCAGCTCCACAATGTGACTCAGCGGGTAGCGAGGAATACCAGTACTGACAAGGGAAACCCCGTTACGCACGTTTCAATTTGCATCAGAGCTCACCATAACTCTTATGCTAATTGAAACACTAGAATACTGGAACCAGGCACTGATACGCTTGCTTACAAGGAAAGAAAGATGGCTGGGCTGAATTACATTTACCGCTTAATGCCTTATCAACGATGAAGTCATTAGATCACTGGATTCGCGTGGACCACGTACGAAGAATGAAATGGCCTCGTACTATTTGAGGAATTATGCCAGTAATCGCCTCAGTGATTTAGGAAAGCCCTGAAAACCTGTATGGTAGCATTGGAATTTCAATCGCTGTCCTCCTGAATACTTATCGAGTGTGATTTCGAGGGATACTTCCATTCAGTTACATATACATCTCTATCCCGCAAGTCACGATTCGGGTCATAGTGGACTATACCTTCAACAACGGCGTCTTTTCCGTTCCATTCAGAAATTGAGCGACGGAAAAACTATATGCTTCCATAGGAGCCCTGATTGACATTCGTGCTCTTTAAGTGAGATGTGTGGATGGCAGTAGGAAAGTTCCACTGTCTATCGAAAATGCCGCTTCTCTAAATTTCCTCAATAATGTTTCGCGAAACAAATCTCTTCTTCTTTTCCGGAATTTCCGTTTTAGTTCACGGAACATTTTCGTAATACTCGCATTATCACCGAACCTACCCAAGACGAATCTAGCAGCACGCCTCTGAAATGCTTTCATGTCTTCATTTAATCCAAGTTTGTGGGTATCCCAAACACTCGAGCACTGCTCTGAAGTCGCGCACAAAGACTACTGCATTCGGTCTCCTTCTCAGATGGGCTACATTGTTCCTAGAATTGTCCCAATAAATCGAAGTTCAACATTCGCCTTCCCTAAAATCGACCTTACTTGCTTGTTCCATTTCAAGTCTCTTCGTAGCGTTACATCTGGATATTTAACCGACGGGACTGTGTCAAGCAGCAAACATATAGTACTGTATACGAACATTACAGGAATATTTTCCTACTCATCTGCATTAATTAACATTTCCCACATTTAGAGCATTCTGCCATTTATCACACCAAATCGAAATTCTATCCATGTCGTCAAGTACCCTCCTACAGTCCCCCAACGACGACGCTTCCCCGCCCACTACAGTGTCATTAGTAAACAGTCGAAGATTGCTCAGTGCCCTATCCGTCCGATCGTTTTTGTATGTGGGTTACATTGTAACTTTTCTGTATAAAAATAAATAACACAGTGAATATTATGAACTATAACTGCACTGGACTGAACCAGCAGTTCAGTCCAGTACATTTATAGCTCGCGCTATTCGTCCACGAGACTCAGAGGGCCATAGACACGGGTTCACAGGTAGATGCCGTGTTTCTTGACTTCCGCAAGGCGTTCGATACAGTTCCCCACAGTCGTTTAATGAACAAAGTAAGAGCATATAGACTATCAGACCAATTGTGTGATTGGATTGAGGAGTTCCTAGATAACAGGACGCAGCATGTCATCCTCAATGGAGAGAAGTCTTCCGAAGTAAGAGTGATTTCAGGTGTGCCGCAGGGGAGTGTCATAGGAAGCAGTTAATACCATAAATTATCTGGGAGTACGCATTAGGAGTGATTTAAAATGGAATGATCATATAATGTTGATCGTCGGTAAAGCAGATGCCAGACTGAGATTCATTGGAAGAATCCTAAGGAAATGCAATCCGAAAACAAAGGAAGTAGGTTACAGTACGCTTGTTCGCCCACTGCTTGAATACTGCTCAGCAATGTGGGATCCGTACCAGATAGGGTTGATAGAAGATATAGAGAAGATCCAACGGAGAGCAGCGCGCTTCGTTACAGGATCATTTAGTAATCGCGAAAGCGTTACGGAGATGATAGATAAACTCCAGTGGAAGACTCTGCAGGAGAGACGCTCAGTAGCTCGGTACGGGCTTTTGTCAAAGTTTCGAGAACATACCTTCACCGAAGAGTCAAGCAGTATATTGCTCCCTCCTACGTATATCTCGCGAAGAGACCATGAGGATAAAATCAGAGAGATTAGAGCCCACACAGCGGCATACCGACAATCCTTCTTTCCACGAACAATACGAGGCTGGAATAGAAGGGAGAACCGATAGAGGTACTCAAGGTACCCTCCGCCACACACCGTCAGGTGGCTTGCGGAGTATGGATGTAGATGTAGATATAGTTCATAATCCTATCTTTAACTCCTTGTATGTCTGTGCTGTAATCCTGAGCAATGTAACTGGTTTAATTATGGAAGCGCTATCTGATAAGAATGATTCGCCAAAAATGTATGAAACTTTATTTGAATAAACAATTGGTTGGTTTGTGGAGGTTGAAGGGACCAGAATAAACAATTACCAAAATAAACAGAAAACCTAAAGCGTATGCTAAAGAACCTGTCCTCTAAAACTCTGTACTGTGCAGTGCAACGGGCAGTGCTAGAAAGCGTGTCGTCACAATACGCGACGTGCAATTCCAAAACACAAAACTAACAATAAAAATGCTTCATGAAATCACAAAACGAATTCTGAAAAATAAATAACCAAAAACGTTTCTCAGGGAATGCCCTGTGATTCTACGTAAGCAACTGACTAAATAAAATTCCAGACTCTGTTACACACGCGAACGCAACACTAAGCTGTAAGAATGAAACTGTGTGACAAGAAATGTACTGTAAACTCAGATTCACCTAATCTGAACCTCACATTATTTTTGAAATAAAATCTTCACTATGAATGGCTTTATTGTTTCCTAACTGACGTTAAATTGGCTCTAATAAATTCCATGGCTTACCTGTGACAACAGAAACTCGGTACTGCCCGAGAGCAGCGCAACAGCAAGCCAGCTAAAGGAAAGAAAAGCCTTCCGCAGTGCAATGTAAGGACGTGCAACTATTCTAAGCATTAAGCTTTAGTTTTACTTACGTGCAGCTGTGTTCCTCTCAGTGTAATGCGGCGACACTATTATTAGACAATGAAACTTTCGTGAGAAGAATGTGGAGAATATTGCATTTACTAACTAAAGTAAAAGAGACTAGCATTCAATAACTATATTGTGAATAATTAAACTCGTTCTTTGATTTTGCAAACATCTTTACAAAATTACTTCAATGTCCTCTGTATCTCTATCTCTGCAAGATATTTTCAGACCGCCCAGTAGTGTGACCGACACCCGACTCCTTCTCTTACTTCTCACAGAAAGCTGCAGCAACGAGAGTTGGTGACAACCAAAGATAACAGTGCCTGTGTGGTGTAACACATCGACTATAGAAGACACCTGTTTGAAAAATGTCCAGTGTACAAATACGAAGTATGACACGTTCCTTGAATACCAAAAAATAAACTAGAAACCTTACAACATCAGCGGTCTCATAACACTTCTATGCGGCACACCCGATCATAAGTTTGTCTCCAATGAACACTCGCCAGCTAGGACATCCTACTGGATTCTATTATGTAAAAAGTGTTGGAGCCACTCACGTATCCGAAAACCTATTCCGTACGCTCGGATCTTTGTTAGCAGTCTGAAATGTTTGTGGTCAAAAGGCAACCGCGTCGGAGAGGAAAGAAGGTTATTCTGTAAGACCATTGAATATTACAGTGTAAGACCGCCACTGCTATACATGCAGGATGAGAACATATTTATCGTTAATCCAAATAATAATTATTTATTTAATAACGGGCTTAAGCTATTATTTTTGTATGATTGCATGTGAACACCAAACTCTGTGCGGCTGGTCCCAGCGGGGATTCGAGTCGTCCCTCGGGCATGGGTGTGTGTGTTTGTCCTTAGGATAATTTAGGTTAAGTAGTGTGTAAGCTTAGGGACTGATGACGTTAGAAGTTAAGTCCCATAAGATTTCACACACATTTGAACATTTGAACACCAAACTAAGAAAAATTGTAACACAACAGCAGTGCAAAAGTAACCATTAAACTGTGGGTAGCCCACACTACCAAAAGGATTCATAACAAAATTTTCACATTCTCAGAATACAACTTCATGTCCGCCCCTGGTAGCTGAGTGATCAGCGCGACGGAATGTCATACCTAACGGCCCGGGTTCGATTCCCTGCTGTGTCGGAGATTTTCTCCGCTTAGGGACTGGGTGTTGTGTTGTCCTTATCATCATCATTTCACCCCCATCGACACGCAAGTCGCCGAAGTGGCGTCAACTCGAAAAACTTGCATCAGGCCAACGGTCTATCCGACGGGAGGCCCTAACCACACGGCACTTCCAATACAACTTCATCGCCTCAGTCCGGCATATAATTACATTCATGTGCAGAAAAAACAGAACGCCTTGAATGACTAGAGATACGACGTTCATATTCACAGGAAATGTACAATACTATGTTCTGAAGAAGTGATTAACATTTCAATCAACTCTATTCAGCATGTGTCCTGTTGCCTAGCAGACACAGGGTCTGCCATGGGCCGTGATACGTAGTTTGTTCCATGCGCGATGGCTTCGTATAAGGCGCGAACGGCGTGCTGTGGTATAGCCATCCACGCTGTATTCACCAGCTTCAAAAGTTCATCGGTGTTAGTTGGCACTAGGGCACAGCGCTGCACCCTTTGTTTCACCATATCCCACATATTTTCGATTGGTGTTGTCAGCAGTTATTTTTGTTGTGCAATTCGATGTTTCGATTGATTTTATTTGTTGCAAAGTGTTTTAATAGACAGTGCTACACGAAAATTATTTTGCGAAAGTGTGTAGGTTAGCAGCGAGACCACTGCACAATAAAAGCTTCAGTCCACAGACGGCATTTTCGAATGATATTTCACTGTCATTACTTTATACTAACTGCACGTTAGTTTCATATTTTTGTGATACTTAAGGAGATAATTCTAATGCTGGTAATTATCTGTCGACACCTAACGCTCCCAGAACCCTCCAACTATAATTCTTTGGCAAGGGAATACCTGTAGGTAAATTTACAGAGGGCAGAACTTCGTCAGAGACAATGATGTTCTTATAGAATGTCCCCTATTGGCTTCAAAGCAATGGCCAAAACAGGATAAAATATGACAGACAAATGAATAGCTGCCTTTGTTAATGGATCCTTAGATGCGTGTCTGTCAGTACTGATGAATGGTGCAGGCTCTAGCAGTTTACCCTTAACGTAAATAAATGTAACATATTGCACATACATAGACAAAGGAAGCCACTACTGTACAACTTTACTAGTGATGAGGAACTCCTGGAAACAATATCTATCGTAAAATATCTAGGATTAACTATACGGAGCTATATTAAGTGGAATGACCAATTAAAACAAATACTAGTAAACGCAGGTGCCAGGCTGAGATTCATAGCAAGAATCTTAAGGAAATGTAACTCATTCACGAAAGAAGTGGCTTACAAGTCGCTTGGTCGACGTATTCTTGAGCATTGGTCTTCAATCTGGGACCCTTACTAGGTGTGGCTGGTCCCGGCGGAGGTTGGAGTGCTCCCTCGGGCATGGGTGTGTGTTTGCCGTTATGACAATTTAGGTCAAGTAGTGTGTAAGCTTAGGGACTGATGACCTTAGCTGTTAAGTCCCATAAAATTTCACACACATCTGAACATTTGAACCTTACTAGGTAGGAATGATAGAAGACATGGAGAACATCCAACAATGAACGACGCTTTTTGTCACGGGATCGTTTAGTCGGCGCGAGATCGTTGCCGAGATGCCAAACAATCTCCATTGGCAGATGTTACGAAAGAGGTGTAGTGCATCACGAAGAAGTTTACTACTGAAATTTCGAGGCAGCACTTTCCGGGAAAAATGGGACAACGTATTATATCTTCCCAAATGCATCTCGCGTAATGACCACGACGAGAAAAATACTAGAAATTAGAGCCAGTGCAGAGGCTTACCGACAATAATTCTTCCCACTCGTCATTCACGTGTGGTACAGGGTGGGAGGCATCTGTTAGTGGTACTAAAGTACTCTGCGCCACACACTATTAAGTGGCTTCCGGAGTATGACGCAGATGTAGAGTACATTTATCAGATAGTATCCACATGTACTACGGAATATAGCTATAAATTTATACCATTATGCAACTCGTAGTTTGGCAGCTACGGTGCTTTAAATTTTATTTTATTTACCAAGAAATGAATACCCCTGGCTGCATACAGGCGTTAATATAAGTCAACGGAGACGGTTGAAAACGTGTGACCCGACCAGGACTCGAACCCGGGATCTACTGCTTACATGGCAGACGCTCTATCCATCATCCTTTTTTTTCATTTTGTTCGATATAGTTCGTTGCCTTTGTTCTGGTCGGACGTCACAAGTTGATCGATGATGCCTTGACTCAGCTTTTTTTATTACAGAAAACACGCAGATTTTGTTCGTTTTCGTTCGTTGTATCTGCTCGAGGCGGACGTCGCAAGACACCCGTTTCAGTTCGTCGTTGATCCATCAACTCAGTTTTTTTTTATTACAGAGGGCAGCTAACCCTCTGACCGAACACGCTGAGCTACCGTGCCGGCTATCCATCTGAGCCACCGAGGACACAGAGGATAGCGCGACTGCAGGGACTTATCTGTGGCACGCCTCCCGTGGGACCCACATTCGCAACCTATTGTCCCGCACTACATTCATGGTGCCCCTGCCCATCATACTCATTACTTGCGGCTTTGCCACCGATTTCCGTAAGAGTTCGGGCACTGTTTGTGCATCCGCACAGAAGAAGATGGTCAAATGTCAAGTGAGCTTTAACTATATATATATATATATATATATATATATATATATGAAGATGGTCTCTGTTCTAACGGACGTGTCCGAAAGAACAGATAGCATCGGTGACCACGCAGCTCGTTAGAATGAAATTACAATGACATGAATACCCCTAGCTGCATACAGGCGTTGCGTTGATATAAGTCAACGGGGACAGTTGAAAATGTGTGCCCCGACCGGAACTCGAACCCGGGATCTCCTGCTTACATGGCAGACGCTCTATCCATCTGAGCCAGCGAGGACACAGAGGATAGTGCGACTGCAAGGACTTATCTCTGGCACGCCTCCCGTGAGTCCCACTTTCCCGACTTATTGTCGCACGCTATATTCATAGTGCTCCTGCCCATTATACTCATTACTCGCGGCTTTTTGGCGATTCACATAAGAGTTCGGGCACTGTTTGTGCAGCCGCACAGAAGAACATGGCCAAATGGCCGGTAAACCTTAACTATATATAAATGAAGATGGTATCTGTACTTTCGGACATGTCCTTAGGTTAGTTAGGTTTAAGTAGTTCTACGTTCTAGGGCACTGATGACCTCAATAGTTAAGTCCCATAGTGCTCAGAGCCATTTTTGAACCTTGTACAAATGACCTGCCACCTACTTACTAAGACACGTATTTTCGCAGTATGATACTGTACATGTACAGAATGTGAAACATATTTCATGTTTCTTATCTGTAGCAGGGAACAATAATATTGCAGCTTTAAGTACTTATAGACTTCAAAGTAATTGTTGTTGTTGTGGTCTTCAGTCCAGAGACTGGTTTGATGCAGCTCTCCATGCTACTCTAACCTGTGCAAGTTTCTTCATCTCCGAGTAACTACTGCAGCTTACATCGTTCTGCATCTGCTTAGTGTATTTTTCTCACGGTCTCCCTCTACGATTTTCACCCCACGCTTCCCTCCAGTACTAAACTGATGATCCCTTGTTGCCTCAGAAAGTGTCCTACCAACCGATACCTACTTCTAGTCAAGCTGTGCCACAAATTCCTCTTCTCCTTAATTCTACTCAGTACCTCCTCATTAGTTACGTGATCTACCCATCTAATCTTTAGCGTTCTTCTGTAGCACCACATTCGAAAGCTTCTATTCTCTTCTTGTCTAAACTATTTATCATCCATGTTTCACTTCCATACAGGGCTACACTCCATACGAATACTTTCGGAAAATATTTCCCGATACTTAAATCTATACTCGATGTTAACAAATTTATCTTCTTTAGAAATGCTTTCCTTGCCATAGCCAGTCTACGTTTTATATCCTCCCTACTTCCATCATAATCAGTTATTTTGCTGCCCAAATAGCAAAACTCATCTACTACTTTAAGTGTCTCATTTCCTAATCTAATTCTCTCAGCATCGCCTGAGTTAATTCGACTACATTCTATTATCCTCGTTTTACTTTTGTTGATGTTCATCTTATATCCTTCTTTCAAGATACTGTCCATTCCTTTCAGCTGCTCATCCAAGTCCTTTGCTGTCCCTGACACAATTACAATGTCATCGGCAAATCTCAAAGTTTTTATTTCTTCCCCGTAGATTCTAATTCCTACCCCAAATTCTTCGTTTGTTTCCTTTACTGCTTGCTCAGTATACAGACTGAATAACATCGGGGATAGTCTACAACCCTGTCTCACTCCCTTCTCTACCACTGCTTCCCTTTCATGCCACTCGACTCTTATAACTACCATCTGCTTTCTGTACAAATTGTAAATAGCCTCTCGCTCTCGTTATTTTACCCCTGCCACCTTCAGAATGTGAAAGAGAGTATTCCAGTCAACATTGTCAAACGCTTTCTCTAAGTCTACAAATGCTAGAAACCTAGGTTTGTCTTTCCTTAATCTATCTTCTAAGATAAATCGTAGGGTCGGTATTGCGCCGCTCGCGTGCTCCAACGTTTCTATGGAATCCAAACTGAACTTCCCCGAGGTCGGCTTCTAACGGTTTTTCCATCCGTCTGTAAGGAATTCGTGTTAGTATTTTGCAGCCGTGACTTATTAAACTGATAGTAATGAAGAAGCGAAAATCTTAAAATTAACGATTTATGAACAGAAGGTAGGAATTTAGGTGTACAGGAAAGAGGTTATGACATATTATCACTTTCTGACATACAGTGGTGGAAATATTTATTGCATCACATCTTACAGTTAATAATTTTTGTTACAATAATTCAATAACTGTGCTAAATTTGCCTGATTTCTCTTGCTTTCTATCAGAAATGAATAATTTTTGTCAATTTGTTTTTATTCTTAATTTTTGTTTCTATAAAAATGTTTTTTTTTTATAATTTAACACTTTCTTGAAAACTGAGTGTAAGTGGACATGTCAGCTATTCTGTTTGCTATTCTGAAATATGAATACTGATGTTGAAAGAAACACTGCATATTAATGTTGTAACATAACACTGATGGATTTTAGTATTTGTACTCCCTCATATGAACACTCTGTTGGATTTAATAGTTTGTTGCTCCCGTTTATTCCGTGGCTTCTGTTTGGTGACAGCATTTCCCATAACCTTCCAACAGTTCTCAATAGGATTGAGATCAGGGCTGTTTCCAAGCCACTCTAATACGCGAGCCCCGTGTTGTCGAAGGAAAGATCTTACCTGAAATGTAGAAGTACGTGATAACTAACCAAGAAAGTAATCTGCTTCGTGTTTGGTACAAATATTAGTCACAGGACTCACCTTAAAATCTCTATGGCAAGGAGCTGAGTCATCCTGAAAAATGCCGTTGGAAACATCTCCAAACTGGTCTCTAATGATTGGCATAAGCTCGCTTCCAAGGATGCTTATGTAGGCATTTGCGTTCACAGTGCCATTGATGAAGTGTAGACAACCTACTCCATGACTGGAAATGCACCCCCAGACCATCTGTCCTTGTGAATGTTTGGCTGTATGTGTTATGCATGATGGGAAAAATTCTTCACCTCTTCTTCGACGCACGAACACTTTTCCATCTGAGCCATGCAGATTAAATTTGGACTCGTATGAAAAGATTACTTTGTTCCACATCTCTGGTGTCCATGTCGCATGTGCCTTTGCCCATTGTAGTCGCTGTTGTCGCATTACCTTGGTCAATAAAGGCTTCCTTCTACGACGACGGGCTGAGAGTCCAGCCTCCAGTAGTCTATTTCTTACAGTTCTACTGGTTACTGAGATGTCGCACATTTCTTCCCAGTCTCGCTTTAGTTCAGATGATGACAGGCGATGATCGTTGAGTGAAAGCCTTTTCAATACCCTGTCCTGTTTGGCCATAGACGCCCTTTTCCGACCTCTTCCTCTCTCACGATCAACATTTCCTTTTTGCCCGTATTTTTTTCAGGAAGCTCGAAATCATAGTGCGGTGCCCCTTTGTATCTTCTCTAAAACTTAGAGCCGCGCTCCTTGGACTATCAGTGGGAACTACATGAATGCCGGATACAGGCTCAGCTTCCCCGCAGCTCCGGCGTCTTCTGCTTGCATCAAAATCTTCTCCGAAGATTCTATATTTAGAAGAAGGTGAAAATTCATCTACTATTCCACAATCCTATTATCTAGTCCAAAAAACACTCTCTCAAAATTCAGTTGCTGTTAACATATTCTATATTCAAAATTCAATACACCATTTCACTGCCACATTTAACAGTAAGCCCACACTTTCTTAGGGCATTCGCACACGACTGAATTCAACCGAATTAAATAACATTTTTTCTCAACGATACAATACTAATATACCTGTCCGTCTGCTCGAGATCAAGTCACTTAATAATAATCTTTTTTTTTTCGTTGTATCTCCACAGCACACAACAATCACCAATGTTTTTCGTGCATGAAATTAGTCCACGGAATTCTGGGCCAGGAGTTTTTCTTTTCTCTTTGCTGCAACCGAGCGCGTCACTTGTTAGCCCGGTTTTGCTCTTCTTTCTCGGTTAGCCTGCACAAGTAACGTCCTGCGGCAGTGTGTATCTGTTTGTGCTACAACCCACTGCAAAATAACGTGTGTTCGAAGCGGCTGGAACACAAGTGACTCCAGATTTTCGTAAAATTCTGGGGGCACTACAACAGACTGATTAAATTCTGTCTTAGAGGCCATCTCTCTGGTGCTGAGACCAACAGACGAATAAGCAAGTATAGCAGCTTTCTTTTCTGGCGTTAATTCAACCGATCTGCCCATCTTCTCATTGCAAAGTCTCAACTGAAAATGGCAGAATAAACACTGGTTTCATTATAAAACCAAACAACAACAACAAAGAGTTGTGTATTGTTGGAAAACTTGCGTGAAGAAGTCATATAATTAAGGCAAGAATATGTCAAGAACATTTAGCAGCAATGGGACTGGTCTAACCTGAAGCAAACTGCAACAAAAACCAAAAAGACTAAGTAATTCATGGTGATGCAATAAATATTTCCAACACTGGAGGTATTATAAATTCCGAAAATTTTTCTAAAATAACAAAATTTTTGGAATGAAGAAGGAGAAATAAAAGATATGAAAGATATAGGTGGAAGATCGATTTGTGAAAGAATGTGGAATGTCAGTTTAGTTGTTGGCGCTAAGCCGGTTCAGTCAGCGAGTTATTTCCGAGTGCCGGAGCGCGGCGTCCATCAGCGGCTGCACTTGACCTTGCCTGTCTACTGAATTGTAGGCGCCGGGCAGCAAACAGGCACAGCCGCACTCGGCTGCGACGGGCGGTCAGCTGGCGCTGCCTGCAAACAAACACGGCGGTCGGCCGAGCGCTGGCCTTGCAGAAACGTTTCATTCAGCAAACCGCTGACCGCCTGGGACCCGCGGGACCGCCCTGCTCACCTTGTTACGCGAGTCTGCCAGCTATTAATAGACCAACCATAGCTGACCGCTATAGCTTCAGGCGTGGAACCAAACGGAGGAGGGGGAGGAGGGGCAGGGGAACAGGGGAGGCGTGTAGATAATGAACCTCGCACCAGAACAATATTTTAGAATAGGCGTTTATCCTTTTACATGCCGTGTATCTGTTTCCAAATTGCTCAGCCAACTTTCTGAGAATAAAGTAACTTGAATAGTAGGTCCCGAAAGTTTCAGATATAGGGTTGGTGCATAAGTTCGTAGCTTTTTTTCCATACGATTACTGAACACAACAGATATATAAGAGTGAATTTAGTCATCAATAATACGAGGATAAGCCCAAAAGTAAGGTCTCCTATTTTTTTTATAAGTATATAGACCTGTTTATTTCTACAATGGTTTATATCAGTTTACAGCTTGAACATTTAGCTAATTTTTGGCATAATCACCATTTCTGTAGTTGCATTTTTGTAGACCGTGTGGCAGTTTTTGTATGCCCATGTCATACAAGCTCGCCGCCATGCTGTCAGAAAGTTATGAACCTTTTCTTTCACCTCGTCGTCGGAGCTGAATCGCATTCCGGCCAAATGTTCTTTTAACTTGAGGAACAGGTGATAGTCACTGGGCGCCACGTCAGGACTATAGGGTGGGTGGGTGATTATGTTCCAGTGAAACTGTTGTAGGAGAGCAACGGTGTGCCGAGCGATGTATGGGCGAGCGTTGTCATGGAGAATGTGTACGCCCTTGTTCAACTTTCCTCTTCTCCGGTTCTGAAGTGCCTGTTTGATTCAAATGGTTCAAATGGCTCTGAGCACTATGGGACTTAACTTCTGAGGTCATCAGTTCCCTAGAACTTAGAACTACTTAAACCTAACTAACCTAAGGACATCACACACATCCATGCCCGAGGCAGGATTCGAAACTGCGACCGTAGCGGTCGCGCTGTTCCAGACTGTAGCGCCCAGAACCGCTCGGCCACTCCGACGGGCTGCCCGTTTGAGTTTTTTTAGAGTCTCACAGTAGCTGTCAGCGTTAATTGTGGTCCCAGCGTTTCAGCTCCGACGATGAGGTGAAATAAGAGGTTCATAACTTTCTGAATAGGATGGCGGCAAGCTGGTACGACATTAGCATACAAAAACTGCCACAGCGTCTACAAAAATGCATCGACAAAAAGGTGATTATGTCGAAAAATAGCTAGATGTTCAAACTGTAAACTGATGTAAACCATTGTAGAAATAAACAGGTCTATGTACTTATAAAAAAACGGAAGACCTTACTTTTTGGATTACCCTCGTATATTCTTTCTTACAATTTACGACAGTCTGCCAACGCTGGGATAACTTTTCGATTTCGCGACAGTAGAACTCACGTGGCTATGAGCCATGTTCAAAGCGCATTTTCATCTGGAAAGGAAGTTCCTTGAAGGCTGTTCGATAGACAGCGGAAAGGATGAAAATCTGACGGCGGAATATCAGGTGAATAAGGTGGCTGTGAAATGACTTCCCAACCCAACGCCTGTATGGTGTTTTTTGTTAGTGTAGCAGAAAGTGGGAGGGCGATACTGTGGAGTAGCATCAGTTCATGCAGTCTTCCTGGTCGCTTGTCTTGGATTGCAAGACGTCTCAGTGCTAAATGTTCAAACGTGTGTGAAATCTTATGGGACTTAACTGCTAAGGTCATCAGTTCCTAAACTTACACACTACTTAAACCAAATTATCCTAAGGACAAATACACACACCCATGCCAGAGGGAGGACTCGAACCTCCGCCGAGACCAGCCGCACAGTCCATGACTGCAGCACCTAAGACCTCTCAGCTAATCCCGCGAGGCCGTCTCAGTTGTTGCCAACAAATTTCAGGAGTGATGATTACATGTTGGGGAAGCAATTCGTACTGCACCTCACCCTCGCTGATCCGCCACATGCATAACATTATCTTTTGTGGATGCGAGCAGGTCTTTCTACGGGAAGTATCTGCTTTGATTGGCCCAGTCATTCTCTTATTTTGCTTATGTTAGCATAGCGACACCAGTTCCTGTCACCAGTAACGATACAGGGTAGGAATGGTCAGTGTTGTTCACGAGTCAACTGATAACGAGCAAGAAGAGATGCACATATGGTCACCCGCTAATTTTTGCGGTTTTGGCTTAGAGCATGCTGTACCCGGACATCTGATTTTTGAATCTTCCCCATTGTATACAAATGTCGCACGCTAGTAGAAGGAACACAGTTTATGACATCTGACAGATCTCGATTACAATGACGTCGATCATTGTGCGTTTAAACGATTTTCATCAAACCCCAGAGGTCGTCCTGAACGTGGAGAGTCTCTAATGTCAGAAAGATCTTCCTTAAAGCGAGGAAACAATTTGCTTGCGGTGCTCTGTTCAGTAGAGTCATCCCCATACACGGCGCAAATGTTTTTATCTACCTCCGCTGCTGTCACCCCTCTACTGAACTGAAACGGAAAAATACGTTGGAAATGTTCCGATTTTTCGACTTGGCTCTCCATTTTATAGCGTGACAATCTGCAAACTCAAACAGCAACAGTGAACTATAAATAAATAATCACAATCAATAAATAAACCCATAGCACCCGGAAATTCCAACATGTTAAACAAACATTCTGCGGACTTATGCACAGACCTAATTATTCTATAAATTATAAGCTATGTTTAAACACAGGATTCTCTTCAGTTTCTTGCGTGATGGGCTCCTCACGTGTAACAGCTTGCGGCCTGGCGGCCTGCAAAAGGCCCACGTCCATGGGCTGACAGAGAGTATCTGCAGTCAACAAACGCTATACGGTTCGCGAGATAGAACAGCAAAACCACAAGAAGCTGAATAAGGCGAGAGAGAAATGTAAAAAAGACACTAATAGAAGAATCACTTCCCAAACACTTTAAGGAAACAGTGTTCCTCTCAATTCGAAGCTCGCACAGACATCGCAGAGCTAATTGAAGTACAGAGAATCCTGAGAGCATACTTTGATTTTATGCTGCTGCTGAGTAAGTGTTTAAGAACAGCAAACTGCCAAGGTCATCAGTCTCTTATTCAACTCCCCCCCCCCCCCTCCCCCCTCCAGGACAGAAGCGGTGTGCCCAGTCTGTATGCACATACAGCAAAATCTGTGCTCAAGTATCAGCAAGTGTTCTAAATGTTTGCATAGCATGTATCTGAGGCGGAACATGGGAACCAGCCCGGTATTCGCCTAGAGCAGTGATCGCCAAACTTCTTTGCTCAGGAGCTAATACGTACACTGTGAGGCGGCACCTTGAGCTGCAAATGTATCGATCTTATTACTAATCAGTAACCTACATAAATCAGTATGTTATGAGCCCCGTATGGACTAGCTATACTAGTGGTACGATAAATTGGCCACCGGTCCCCAAGTACCGATCGTTAAAAGCTTTCTCTGGTTTCAGATTGGTGCCACCCTCGCCGACTCCAGTGCCGTGTCAAAATGGCTCTGAGCACTATGGGACTCAACTGCTGTGGTCATAAGTCCCCTAGAACTTAGAACTACTTAAACCTAACTAACCTAAGGACAGCACACAACACCCAGCCATCACGAGGCAGAGAAAATCCCTGACCCCGCCGGGAATCGAACCCGGGAACCCGGGCGTGGGAAGCGAGAACGCTGCCGCACAACCACGAGATGCGGGCAGTGCCGTGTCACTATAATTCCCTGACGAAATGTTGTGTTGTCTGTGTGAGCAGACTGTTAAAAGATTGATCATAGTAATTGTACTTATATTAAAATGTTTTGTCCAATACGAGATACGATCACAAACTTTTACCAAATGTTTTGAATGTCAGTTTTCTTCTACTCATTGAACAGCTTTACAGCAACCTTAGTTTAATTTCGCGTTCCTTACTACGAATAAGTATCGAATTTCAAGATGACAGTCTCTGTAACGCACATTAACAAATCCACGTTATTTATGTGCCTCAACGGGCGCTGATAACCTCGCTGTTGTGCGCCCTCAAACACTAATAATCATCATCATTATGTGCCTCAAAATTTATACCACAGCAATTAATTGGTACAGCCGGCCGAAGTGGCCGTGCGGTTAAAGGCGCTGCAGTCTGGAACCGCAAGACCGCTAGGGTCGCAGGTTCGAATCCTGCCTCGGGCATGGATGTTTGTGATGTCCTTAGGTTAGTTAGGTTTAACTAGTTCTAAGTTCTAGGGGACTAATGACCTCAGCAGTTGAGTCCCATAGTGCTCAGAGCCATTTGAACCAATTAATTGGTACGAGTCCCGCAAGCCCTAGTTGTCAGTACTGTAAGACAAACAATAAAATATACCCTTCCCCTCATACCCTCTAACCTTGTAGTACCTGTGCCCCTAAGCTAAGTGGACAACTTGACTTAGTGCGCGACCGAATTCACCAAGTCAATTAAAACTTAACACTTCTTATGACAATATTATCTCTAAGTATTTTTGTTTTCAGACCCCTCTCCAGGACGACAACGCGGCCCAGTTCTGCGAGTTCTACAAGAGCAAGTTCAAGAACAGCAGCAAGACTAGTGATTTCGCTTCTACTATGTAGCTTTGTCTGTCGCTCTTTGCGACACATCTGTATTTCACAAATTAAGTACTGTAATCACTTCCTTTTGTAAGAAACTTCATTAATACGATTTGCTTGAATTGTTGGCTAGCGATCCGAGAAGCAGGTTTCCCAGGCACTCCATATTTGACGAGCAGGCAGGATACAATAGTTACTGAGGAGCAAAACTACACTCTTAAGAAGCTCCTAACGTTATTTGGCGTTTTTGGGCTCGGCTGTTAGCTCCTTGCCACAATTACAATAAAATATAACTGAGAGCCACATGCCGCACGAATACTTGATTTGGGCCGCAGTTTGACGGTCTCTGACCTAGGGGGCTGTGGGAAACCGCCTAAAAACCACATCCATGCTGGCCGGCACACCGACCCTTGGTCGATAATCCACCGGACGTATTCTCCACGTTCTGAAAGCGGTGAAATTCACACGGGCGGCTACTCGGACGTGTTCAGATTTCGTATTGTGAAAATTATGACATTGTAAAAATTGTGAGAGGGCGTTGTTACTGTAGTTCTTAAACCAATTGTGGGACACATGTATGTACTTCTCAATTTTTTTCCGAGGAACGCTTTTCAGATGATGTATGGTTCAAATGGCTCTGGGCACTATGGGACTTAACATCTGAGGTCATCAGTTCCCTAGAACTTAGAACTACCTAAACCTAAGTAACCTAAGGACATCTCACACATCCATGCCTGAGGCAGGATTCGAACCTGCGACCGTAGCGGTCACGCGGTTCCAGACTCAAGCGCCTAGATGATGTATGTCTATGAATTGTAATTTATTGGAAGTTACACTAATGCTATTACTAAGCACTGATGTTAAAGAAATTCTTATTATTACACGATGGACATCCAGAAATCAAACTTCCTTATTTTTTAAATAAGCCTCCAGTCGGAAACGTAGCTCACGACCGACAGAGTTTTGACTTAAAAAATCATGTGACGGCCGGACAACTCTAGCCTTCTTCTCGTTAGCCGTGCAGGAGTGGCTGACAAAGGTACCTCTTACTCTTTTTCCCGTCGTCTGCGAAGTTAGGTCTCTAATAGTTTTTCGATGCATAACACATAGCACCGATCGAAACTCATCGTCAGCTGTGTCAGGTGTACGAGCAAACAAATGTTTCGTCGGTGTTATAGGTAATTTCCTGAAGATCGCGAAAGTGTCCTTATTGAAGACGACAGTGTGTGACTGTCCAACTTGAATGACTAAATTGTGGAGCAGCTGCGGCAGCGCGTTATGGAGTAAAGTCCTTTGACGACTGTGGATCTCACCAACCGGTTTCCGCAAGTAAAGCAATTCCTATTGCATGAACTCGTTGCTCTTTAAGGAAGTGTGTGCCAGGTGGGTGCCGAAATACCTTACTTCCGAACACAAAATGAATCGCTTAGGAGCAGCACTGACATTTCAGGAACAAGACCATGATGACGTTGATGAGTTCCTCGCTAGGAACCGTCTCGGGCGACGAGATTTTACTCTTAAAATCAAGCATTGGCTTCGCAGTGGATCTTCGGGGAAGATGAAGGTGAGGAAAGTGAGGGGCACATTGTTTCGAGACAGGAAGTATATTCCGCGTATTCGTTTCCTGCTAATCGTTACTGTGAAACTCTGCTGAAATTGCAACAGACTATTCATAACAAGATGCGTGATCTCTCAGTGCGGGTGTTGTGATGACCCGTAACAGAGCTCGCCCGCATATGGCTTGGCACACAAGTGTTCTCAAGGAGTTCGACTTGGAGCTGCTTGATCATCCATCTGCCGTATAGTCCTTACCTTGATCCTAACGATTTCCATCTTCTCTTGCACCTCAAGAGATACCTGTTCGGCAGTCATCATTTTTACAATGATGAAGAGCTGAAGACGATTGTCACACGCTGGTTCCACTCCCAAACGACAGTCTTCTACGACACGGAAATACGAAAGCTAATCACACGTATGACAAGCATATCACTTCTAGTTGTGACCGTTTGAAAAAATAGCTAAAGCATTTCTGCATCTGTTGTCAAAAAATTTTTTGCATGTAACTAAATTCAATTTTTTTTAAAAAAATAGGGAAACTTAATGTCTGTATGACCCTCGTACTAAAATTTTTAAAATACAGGGTGTCCGAAAAGACTTTCCCTGATTACATAAATTGATAACTCAGGCTAGAAGTAAGATACAAATATGAAACTTGTGTCGATTTGTTTACAACTATCAAAGTTTTTTGTCGGTTCGCAGTACGTAAGTAGTGGATGAGGTGCAGTGCCCAAGAAGCCATGTTAACCAATCAGGAGAAGGCACAGTGTGTCCTGTGGTCCACGAGACACGATCACCAACCACAGGGCAGAGACACTTCCAGACAACATTTGGAAGGAATCCACCTGATGTCAAGAGCATTAAAGTCTGGTATGAGAAGTTCAAGAACACAGGATCCGTTGCTGACCTTTCGAGATCTGGTCGACCAAGGACCTCAGCAGATAGGGTGGAATCTGTAAGGCAGTCTTTTCTGCGAAGTCTGAAGAAATCGGTGCGCAGGACATCACGTGAATTACAGATGCCAAAAAGCTCTCTCCATGACATTTTACACAAACGTTTATTGTTTCGTGCATACAAAGTGCAAATCGTTCAGGCCTTGTTGCCCAATGACAGTACACGTCGATATGACTTTGCAGTTGAAATGCTATCACGTATTGAGGACGATGATGGTTATCTCAGACGAATTGCCTTTCCCGACGAAGCTACCTTTCTTGTCAGTGGAGTAGTGAATCGCCATAATGTGCGCATTTGGGGTTCACAAACTCCTGGCGAGGTGATGGAGTGCACCAGAGGCAGTCCAAAGGTGAATGTTTGGTGCGCGCTATTGTACGATCGAATTATCGGGCCATTCCTCTTCGCTGAGGCTACCATCACATCTGCAGTGTATCTGGGCATGTTGCAACTGTATGCTGTTCCTCAGCTGCTTATCACCCCGATGTCTTGTTTCAGGAAGACGGTGCACCGCCTCATTGGGGTTTGGACGTCCGTGCCTATCTCGATATGACCTTTCCTGGGCGGTGGATTGGTCGTGATAGGCCAATGGGCGGTGGATTGGACGTGATGGGCCAACGGTTTGGCCTCCACGCTCTCCTGACATAACCCCATTAGACTTCTTTTTATGGAGTTATGTCAAGGACGAGGTCTACCGAACACGTATACCAGACCTTGAAACCCTGCGGCAACGGATATCCACAGTCGTTGAATCGATCCCTCCAGTGATGTTGGCTAATGTGTGGACAGAAATTGAATATCCCCTAGATGTGCTGCTTACTACCAAGGGTGCTCATGTGGAAGTTTACTGATATCTGAAAAAAACTTTGATAGTTTGTAAACAATTACACACCAGTTTCATATTTGTATCTTACTTCTAGCCTGAGTTATCAATTTATGTAATCAGGGAAAGACTTTTCGGGCACCCTGTATTTTATTCTTGTCTCGCACACGCCAGATGAGAACAATGACATTCAATTATTGTGTTTCGAATATGTTTTGATGTTCGCCCAGTAGTTGCACACCCTCTGCTCTATCGCTCCTTCTTCTGCTTTGTCCAGAGAGCACCTTTCTTCTTTCTTGGTGATTTGTCCTGGAACCTCACCTGCTTAAGCATTCTCTGGAGAGATGTCCAGTCTTTTAAGTCTCATTCTGTAAGTCCCATTACCTACAGATTTTTTCACCATATTTATAGAGCTCCTGGTTTTGTCGTCTTTTACATTTGTTACCTTCTTTGAATAGTCCGAATATCTACCTCATTATTTTCCCCTCCTGTATTTCAGATTTGTCTGTGAGACCTTTCATGTTGAGTACTAGACACTCTGGAGCATATATTGCTTCATTTTTGTGTTACGGGACGGATACTTTTCGTTATACGATATTGCAGTGCCTGTGTTATTCCGAAATACGACGCAAAGTTCCAGCGAACATGCATGCATGTCCCAAGGAACAGACACCGTGGCGACTACAGCCGTCATGAAATACATGAAATGTATTCGCTCTTGGGAATATGGACTACCATCAGTTGTATAATGGAATGACGACAGTGAAAATTTTTACCAGACCGGGATTCGAACCCGGCCTTCCCGCTTATAGCGAGCGGTAAGCGGGAAACCCGGCTTGGAGTCCCGGTCCGGCACAAATTTTCGTTATCGTCATTCCAGTATACAGCTGATGGTAGTCCATATTCGCAACTGCGAAAACATTTCATGCTTTTTGTTAAAGGTGCTCTTGGTCAGTTCCAGCTTCTTTACTCGAGTTGATAATGCTATTCTACAGGAAAGATTGAGTTCCAGCCAATCTCCCAGCTATTTAAGGTTGTTGGTTTTCCTGATTTCGCCCTGCTACATGTGCAGTGAGCAAGGAGAATCACTGATGTTCGTGACGTATCGTGTTTTTCCAAGCGACACATTTATTGTCTGAGAACACTGACCTGATACGCGAATTAAATTATGAGGAACACTTTCAAATAGTTTTGGGATAAAGACAGGAGTAAGGGAATGGAAAACGTAATAACAGAGTGGCGAAAGGAGTTAGCTGCGCAGGGAATTCCAGGTAGTATTTCTCCGGAACGGAAGTGCAATGGGCTCAGTGTTGAAGCGCCGGTGACCTGCCGCTTCTACAAGGGCGTGCTGAAAAGTGATGCTTCAGAATTATTTATGGGAAACCTCCTAAAGCTTTAAAAATAGAACAAACGTTACTACAAATCCTACATCTTTATTTTTCATGTACGCGTACGAGGGTTGCCCAGAAAGTAATTGACCGTATTTTTTTCTCAGCCGAAAACAATGCTACGAATGTGAAACGTTACGTATGTACTATTTGAAGTCTCCTGAGGGAGCGCGCCAAGTTTCCGTCACCTCCGACAGCGAAGCTGCAGCACAGTTTCAAAATGGCGTCTGTAGGTGATGTACGTTATAAACAACGCGCCGTCGTTGAATTTCTCACTGGAGAGAAAGAAACTGTGGGAAACACTCACAAAAGCTTGTGCAAAGTCTATGGAGCATCTGCGGTCGACAGAAGTACAGTTAGTCGCTGGGCACGGAGGGTCAACGGCTGAGCTCCACGATTTGCAGCGGTCGGGGAGACCATCCACAGCAGTCACACCTGACACGCTGCAGCGAGCTGATGTCATTCGCGAGGACAGACACATTACGACTCGAGAGGACATTTTGAGTACGATGAGGTGATTCACACAGTGAAGCATTGACTCCGCCACCAGAACAAGGATTGATACCGACAGGGCGTACACGCCTCTCCTTCACGCTGGAGGAAGGCCATAGAACGGTATAGAGATTACGTGGAAAAATTGGGGGTCTAGAGAAAACACTGCTCTTTCGTGTGTATAATTCTCATTATGTTCAACAAAGAACTGTTGAAGAAAAAAAAATGCGGTGCATTACTTTCTGGGCAATCCTCATATTTGGAGCCCACTGGCCGGCCATGGTGGCCGTGCGGTTCTAGGCGCTACAGTCTGGAACCGTGCGACCGCTACGGTCGCAGGTTCGAATCCTGCCTCGGGCATGGGTGTGTGTGATGTCCTTAGGTTGGTTAGGTTTATGTAGTTCTAAGTTCTAGGCGACTGATGACCTCAGATGTTAAGTCCCATAGTGCACAGAGCCATTTTAACCTTTTTTTTTTTTTTGGTTCCAAATCGCAAATCGTACCGCGTAACATGACGGTATGTAATGTAAAATGTCGGTGCATGAGGAGCAGGGTGCTGTAATCGAGTTTCGAGTTCAAAGGGTTCGTCACCACACGGAGCACCCTCTCCTTCAGCATCACTATACCAGCCTAAACACGAGATCTGGGACATCTACAACAATCCGATGCCTTGGGTTTACTGTCATCGATCATGCTCCATACAATCCCAACTTGGCCCCATTCGATTTTCGCCTGTTGCCAAAACTGAAACTGCATCTTCAAGGACTTCACTTTGAAAGAGATGATGCAAGCAGAGGTGAGGTTGCGGATACGTCAACAAAGTCAAACGTTCTACAGCTACAACATCAACAAACAGGTCAGTGTGACTAAGTGGATAAATCAATATGTAGACATGAAGAATAAAGATACTAAATGTTAATAAGGTATGTTTTATTTAAAAAGCTTTAAGAGTTTTTACATAAAAAATTCGGCGGCATTACTTTTCGCACACCCTCGTGCGTAGCGACTCAGCGGCGCTGCATGCTTGGCGGTAGCAGTCAGTGTGGGCCAGGCCAGTACTGTCGCTGCTGGAGTACTCGCTATCCATCGAGTTTTACTGTCCCTGTAAATACGTATCGATAAAACAGTTATCGCTCTAGACTAATTTAGTATCGCTCTATCGAATGGGCACGTAAAATTCCGCTTTTGAAGATCATTTTCTTTGTAAGGGAAACAAACTGCACCTCTTATGAAAGACGTGGTGAGTACCATTTGTTCGGGCTGTCTCCAGCTACATAACGCAGAAACTAAATTGCGTTTGTCTGGTGAAACACCAGAGAAAATGGGTCTGACGACTCTTAGTGGAGGCTCCGTGCACATGGAAGGAACAGCAGCACTGCTGTTTGGTTGACGTGAAAAAAAAAAAAAAAAAAAAAAAAATTACCTATCACAATCGCTAAAATGTTTTTGTTTCTGAAGCCAGTCTTCTCTATTAAGGGTTGTCCAAAAGAGACGCCTCCAACTCTGATTTCTTATTTCATTTTAGTCGTTGTAATGCCCATTCATCAATTTCCCTTTGACTTAGCAAAATTAAACAAAAGTGCCAAATTATTACGGTATATTCATAATTTTTACTTATGGACTGTCTGACAGCAATTGAATAAAACAAGGTTTTAGTGTCATACGCGTTTCGCCTTTATTTTCTGCAACGCATCATCAGTGGCAAGTTGCGTGCACGATTTCCTACATATTACGCCCCTGTTGCATTTGTGGTGTTGTTCTTCTTCTTATAAATGCCTATTTCCAGTTTTTTGCTCACATTTCACAGCACTATGAACTGAACACTTGTTTCGAAGCAATGTTTTAGTTCCTATTCAGAATAACGGAAACCAAAACATTGCATCGAAACAAGTGTTCAGTTCATAGTGCTGTGAAATGTGGGAAAAACTGTAAATAGGCATTTAGAAGAAGAAGAACACCACCAAAAATGCGACAGGAGCGTAATATGTGGGAAATCGTGCACGCAACGTGCAACTGATGATGCGTTGCAGAAAATAAAGGCGAAACGCGTATGGCACTAAAACTGTGTTTTATTCAGTTGCTGTCAGATAGTCCATAAGTAAAAATTATTAATATACCGTAATATTACACGCAACTGAGGAGGAGAGGACTACAAAATTTGAAGATGTCAAAAATGCCAAAGATTAAGCAGTGCAGCATTAGTGAGAATCCAAAGAAAGAGACGACCTGGGACTCTACTCTAAAGATAAATTTACAGACGACCGTGTCTGTGAGGCATTTTCTAATCACGCGACAGAAGAAAAGCGGAGACTGTCCAGTAACAGTGAGAAATTACAAGATTTGGTACAAGAATGTTCTTCCTTTTAATAAAAAATATATTTTGCCTACGCTGTAATACAATAAACATTTGTTAAGCTAATGCGCGCAAAAGACGATTTTATGACAATAACAAAATTCTTTCAGTAGGTACTGCGGAAATTGTCTTTCTAACAACTTTTTTTAAACGCACGATGGTTTCATAAATTTCACTTCCCATTGAATTTATATTTACGTATTAATAAAACGTCGTTCTATAATTGCTTGTCATTCTAGCAGTGTAGCTATTATCTAGTGCGACCAGAGATTGCAGTTGTGTGTTGAAAGGGCTACAAATATCTATAAAGACGAAATCTTCCCTAGTGGTAGCCGGTTCAGAGTGTATTTTCAAAATGGTTCAAATGGCTCTGAGCACTACGGGACTTAACTTCTGAGGTCATCAGTCCCTAGAAATTAGAACTACTTAAACGTAACTAACCTAAAGACATCACACACATCCGTGCCCGAAGCAGGATTCGAACCTGCGAGAGTATTTTTTCACTAGTGTCTTTCACTACGTAAGCTGTGTACTTTATACTTACAGGTGAGAATGAAGTGAGTAACTAATCACCATCATAGACTAACTTTCCGGGCAGTATCCTCTTTCCATGTTTTAAGGCACTAACACAACTGAAATTTAGTAGGAAATTGGAGAAAGAAGTTATTTAAGAAATGATATAATCATAACCACTTTGATGAAGTGATGTGAAAAACCGTGTAGCTACGTATGCGAGCAACAGCTTGCTAGTACATTCATTTCC
This sequence comes from Schistocerca serialis cubense, assembly GCF_023864345.2. Classification (NCBI taxonomy): domain Eukaryota; kingdom Metazoa; phylum Arthropoda; class Insecta; order Orthoptera; family Acrididae; genus Schistocerca; species Schistocerca serialis. Next base: position 624,635,506 of record NC_064642.1, on the reverse strand, counting down.
TTATGCGATTCGTTGCCAGTAATCAGTATTACAGGGTGTCGCAGAGAAACGGGAAATTTTGAATTTTAGTGTTGTCAACACCGTAATGCCGGCAGTTGTTCGGATGCGCAGTTGTTGAAAGTGCGTTGCCATTTAGTAATCACACAGGCATTGCAGTGGTACGGAACGTACTGTCGCTGTGAGAGCGTTTGCAAGCAGGGTGACAGTACTACTGTAGAGGAATAGTACGTGACGAGTTAACTGACTAGTGCGATAATTTCATAGTTTAGAATAACCCAAATGAGTTGGTTGAGCGATTAGTTTTACCTGCTAGCACTGAAAGCGGTAGGCAATAATTCACATGATAATGAAATTCTGTCTATTGAACACAAGGAAAATACTAGCTCATGAGCTTCGTGATGACTAAATGATATTGGCTTCATAGAATTTAGTTTAAGTGCTTCGTGCCATTCGTCCGAGCCGCAGGGAGCCCTCTGTATTACAAGCTCCGTTATAAGTTGCTTTCTCTGATATACTCGTACATGTCTTATATCATTATATAGATAGCTACGGTTAGTGTACTAGTATGAAGACGAAGTTCGCCGACACGTTACTGGCGTTGGAGGAGCTTCGCTGTCAAGTCATTGGCAAGTCGCTGCTGCAGGTGTCACAGTTACAGGAATAGTGCCCCGTTCTCTTGGACGCTCTACAAGTGTTTTCGTGACCACATCGATTCCCATAGAACTATCGTTTCTCACTCAGAATCTCCGCCTGATAATCCCAACCTGAGAGCTGTGCACTCTCTCGTCACGTCGACTTTTGTCTACCGAACGTACGTCTGCAAATCAATACTTTGCCGCCACCTGTCGGTGTGTGGCGGAGGGTAATTTTGATACCACTACCTGAACCCCCTTTCCCTGTTCCACGCACGAATGGAACTTGGGTGGAATGATTGTTGATAAACCTGTTTATTAGCTCTAATTTCTCGAATTTATTTGTTGTGGCTATTTCGCGAGACGCAGGGGGAGAAGTAATCCGTTGTCAGACTCTTCCCGGAACGCACTCTCACGGAATTTCAACAGCAAACCATTCCGTGATGGGCAGCGCCTGTGTCTGCCACTGGAGTATACTGAGCATCTCTGTAACGCACCCGCGCCAACTAAACGACTCTGTAACGAAACACACTGCTCTTCGTTATATTTTCTCCATCGATTCTACTAGTCCTGCATGGTATGGATCCCAGAGTGATGAGCAGTACTCAAGAATCGGTCGAACAAGTGTTTTGTAAGCCACATCTTTCGTGAATCAGTTATATTTCCTCAAGATTCTGACTATGAAACTCAGTCTAGCATCTGCTTTCCTACTGCTGTATTTGTTTTTTGTGATCACTCCACTTAATGTCGTTCCGGATGGTTACTCCTAGATATTTCACTATAGATACTGTTTCCAGCAATTTGCCTTCAGTGGTATAGATGTACAGTATTGGATTTCTTCTGTTTATGCACAATATGTTACGGACCTACACCATTCATCAATCCTCTGCAGGTGCTTTTCCAAATCGCTACGTTCATCTGGCGCTACTTCCTGCTATTAAACTACTGCATCATATGCGAATAGTGTGGTGTACTGAGATACCTCACAAGAATAGGTGCGACGTTTGGTACTAGAAGTACCGTGGACATCCGTCCGCAGCAGAAACATCGCTGCGCGAAAACCAGTGACGCTGCCCGCGAGAATTATGCCACCTAGAGCGGCACCGCTGTTCGTGCAAGTGCTTAAGCAATCGTGCACGAACAGAAGTCGTCAGCTACAAGTTGTAACTCAGTCCGAGTCTTGCTAGAATTCCTGCAGAACATTTCCTCAAGTCTTAAGTTGTCTAATGAGATAGAAACGGTGGCTGATTGACAGAAAGCAGTTAGTCTTCAGTAGAAACAGGACAGGGAATAGAATTATCTTGTACAAACAGAGACCGCCTCCCTAGAGATTTAACTGAGTACTATTAGTTTGGATCTGTTCTTCAAAACGTTCGTCAAGACAGAAGGTTAATTTTCTTCTGACTTTAGTTCAGAGAACATTTAGTTTGTGTTCAGGGAACTGTAGTCAACGTGGGACAGATAAGCTAAACCTACATTCTACAATTGCTGTAACCAACGTTACCGAAGTTGAGTAATATGTTTCATTATTCACTATTCTCTGTTACTTTCATTGTGTATGCGCTGCCCTATAAATCACACATCCGTCCTGCCAGAACACCTATATTTGTCTTTTTCAGCGGCAGTGAGTGTTTCATTAAAGTGGGCGTCCCCATTCCACAATAAATAGTCTTAAAGAGCTTCCGACATATTCTACTAAATCATTCATATAATTATGTTGTAAACAGTAACGTGGGTCCTATCACACTTCTTTGGGAGAACTCCTGAAATTACCTTTCATCCGTTAACAGCGACTGCACTTTTCTGCTTGTGTTAAGTTCAGAAAGCTGCCTGTAGTACCTCAAATTTTTCTTCCACTCTCTCAATAGGCTTTAAAGACATCGGTATACCTGTGTAGCTGAATGTGCCGTTCACAGTCAATTACCTCCATTAATGCTGCATTATTGGCTCTCTTCGCTTGATTATAATTACCTGCGATACGTGAGAGGTCAGGCAGTAATCAGTCTCCTTTTGACGGATTTCGTCAGCATATAATTTGCTGATTGCTGAGCCAGGCTTCTGGTGGGTTCACCTCTCACGAAGGAGCCATAAACCTTCCGCTCTTCTGTCTCCTCCTCTTATAGGCTTTATCGCTGTTTTTGGTAAGTATTGCACTACTACGACCGTTCCTTTTCTTGTGGAAAGTGGAGTGACAGTACAGTAATTTCTCTGGAGTTTGCACATGAAACGTAATGAAAAACGGAAAAAAAACTTTACGTGGAATACTAGCTGCGTGGAGCTATACGTAAAAATGAATAAATACAAAAGCAGAATGGTAATAAATATTATGATACTGGAAGCATCGAAGATTAAACATCCAGTTGTCGTAGATGTGAAAATTATTAACTTATTTGGACACGAATGTGCGAGGAATGGCATGTGACTTTATCGAAAAAATAACAGTGCATTCATCACAATTGCAACGTGATTCCGCGAGAAACTCGTTAAGAATCAGTCTCCAGCTTAAATATCTACGATAACAGAATACATTGTATAACCGTTATCGTTTCCTTCACATTCGTAGCCGACTGCATGTTCTTCGCAATGTAATTCCAATGTAACTAATCAACGTACTCTTATCAAACTATTCTTTCCGCGCTATTCGTTGTTCTATAGTTGCTATTAAAAAAGTTGTTTCTAACTCTCGTGAGGCAGATTATATAAGGCCGAAAGTAGCTGGCGCATGATGCGTCACTGCCGAGTAACATAGATCGATGAAAATTGGGCCATACATAGCGAGAACTGCTACAGTACAGTGCAAAGGTAACTGAAAGATATACACAATGAGAACAACAGAAACGACACTTTTATTCAAAGACAATAATTACCCTGAAGTCACAGGGATTTATGATGATCCCTTGGATCTTACAAAATGCTGGACATGGTTCTTAATAGAGTGTATGATCACCAGACAGCAATTCACGCTCTGCAATGTGTTTCCTTGCTGGCCATGGGCTTAATAAGGAGTTCTTGTCGTAGGACGTTCCACTGCTCCGTCAGCGCGTGTGACAGTTGCTGGATGGTCGTTGGCACATGTGGGCGTGACGCAACGTCTCCCCGACCCATTTCACACGTACTCGATCGGGAACGCCCAGGCAAATCCATTCGCAATATGCTCTCGTTTCAAGTGTGCATTCACACGCGCAGCTTGATGCAATCACGCATTGTCATCTGTAAAAAGCAAGTCCGTGACCAATGCACTTCGGAGTTGTGGTGTGCAGACGCATAATTTTGAATAGGTGTATTGACCTCCAAATCTGTGAACACTCACCGGTCAGCTTTATGGTGACACTGTACCCCTTCTCCATATTCGTCTTTTCAGGGATACATTCGGCCCGGACTTCATTTATGTGGATGACAATGCGCGACCGCGTCAGACAACATATGTGGAGGAGCTGTTATAACGAGTGGATATGACCATCAGTTGTAAACCACGCTGTTAAGGGAATGAAGCGCTCTACCAAAAGAACTCCTAACCAACCTTGTGGCCCGCAATGCAGCGCGTTGCATAGCGTGCATTGCCGCCCCTGCTAATCACATACTACATTAAGAAACATGTCCCTCATATTGAAATATCCGAGGAACTATCATAAATCGCGGTGACTTTAGTGTAATTATCGTCTTTGAATAAAAGTGTGATTTCTGTTGGTATAACTGCGTATTTCTTTCAGTCACTTCATGTACTATGCCGCGGAAGTTTTTTCAATACATAGTCCAACTTCCGCCGAGCTATGTTGCTTGGCAGTGACACATCGCGCGAAAGTTATTTTTGTTGATAAGCTTAGCACATCGACGTATAATAATTTCATACACACATAAAGCACAATAACGCTAGTGAAAATTGCAGCACCAAAAATGATAAACGAGCCGAAAAGCCACTGTGTGACAACCTTAGTTCCCTAATATTTTGCTCCATTACGGCTCCGTCACAAGATGATTTCTCTTCCTTTGATATGGATTAAGCGTACTACCTCTCGTTTTCAACTTTCCACTTCGTGTGAAGGCCTCTAAGGAGTAGGCTTAACACAAAACTGACATTTCGGTTCGTACAAAGGAGGTCGATGTCGTTCCTACTTGTACACAATGTTTCTACAGTTCTATTTACTTATTACCGCTGGACTGTTCTAGACATCTATGTTTTGATCCGTTCGGTTGATTCTTTCTGTGTGTTCCAACTTTCACACACATTAGAACAGCGCGAACAGTTTCTTGCAGGAACAGCTATGTAGAGAGGTTTCTACAATTTTGCTTACGTATTACCGGTGCACTGATCTATACATCTAAGTTTTGGTTCATTTGGGTGATTCTTTCTGGATGTTCTAATTTCCACATACGTTAGTGTAGCGTGCCCAGTTTCTTGCAGGTACAGTTTTGTAGAATACAGAAATACTTAATTTCAAAGCGTCGGTATGTCAGTCCATAGAGCTTCACAGCAATTGACATTCTGCGATGCAACGGCTCGAATGGGGATAATAAATTACAACGGAATGTGCAGGCAATCGGACTCGTCGAATTTAAAGCAACACAGTCGAGGCAGGCATACATCTCCCCAGCCTGCTGTAAAAGACTGACGGGAAAGTCTAAATATACAACAGACAAAGTTCCAGAAATTCCCAAAACGGTAATTTAGAATATCAAGCGGACCCCGTATAAATTAGGCAACATGTTGATCGTAACAGAGTAACAGCAGAAAGCTACCTTTTAATAGACGTTTGGTAATTGCAGCGTACGATAAATCCACTGCAAACCGCAGATAAATTTAGCTTTAAGTTTTGTGGTGACGAAGCACGAACAAATAATTCTGAAATACACAGGCAATTTGCTTACCGCTTCATTTTATGTAATTAAGATCGCTGACATGCACAACAATGTATTGGTAGACACTACATGTCATCTGTCCGTAATAATTTGATAAGCAGCTTCACTCAGACCTGTCAGGTTCAAAGCGGAAGATGTTACGCACGTTGCTGACACGTATAGTGCAGCCTACCTTTTAAAACATAATTTGTAGTTTGAGTGACTCTTCGGAGCTCACTGAGGTAAAAGATTAAATTCCAGAAAAAAAGAAAGACCCCGCGCCGCCGCAGTTTTGACATCTTTCACTTATTTTCAAGGCGGTCGACCTTCTTTCCTTTTGCTCTCTGGGAACCACCTCCTTCGTATCTCTGGCTAACTATTAAAATCCATGTACAGAGTGGCGCACATAAAGCCGGCCCGAACCGGAATGCGAACGCGCGTGGGGTGAGTAGCATTACTAGCTTATCAGTTTCTTTGCCACCTTCCAACAGCAGTAGCGTGTGAGTAGTTCATACGGAAAGTAGTCGTTATAAGCCGTGTACTTCATTGCCATGCCTTACTCCATTGAAGAACGTGTGTTCATTGTTGGAGAATATGAGCGGTCTTAATCCATTAAAGTTGTTCGTGACACTTTTCCTGAAAAGTTTCCAAAAGTAATGCTACTGCAAAATCAGCGATTCAGAATCTAGTGAGAAAGTGGCGCTCGACAGGCAGTGTTGTAAATTCAAAGAGAAATAAGGCACCTGAAGTTGTGGCATACGTGACGGCACACATTGAAAGAAGTCCCTACAAGTCAACACGATTATCACAGCAATGTGGAACATCCAGCAGGCCATGTCAACGCATCTTTCATGGCTTAAAAATAAAACCTTACCGTGCGAGTGTTATTCAGCAAATAAAAGAAGCGGACAAGGGTAAGTTACACATTAGTGTAATTGGTTGCTGGAAAATGTCGCCGGAGGACATCTTGATCCATTCCTCCTTGGTTTCATCTGTCGGGTAACGTTAATTCACAAAACACAAGACACTGGGCTACAGAGAATCCCCATGGCATACTGCAAAAGCCGTTACACGATTTAAAAATTGGTGTATGGTGTGCTGTATCTGGTAACAGAATTATCGGGCCATTGTTCTTCAACGAAATTGTCAACACACATGTTTACTTGTAACTGTACAATGAATTTTCGGCCCTGTTAACTCCAAACGAAAAATGTTTGCATGTTTCCAGCAAGATGGGGCAACTTCTCATACGTCGGATTTTTCCTTAGCTTGTATACATACTGATTTTACAGAAGAGAGTACCATTAGTAAGAGCTTGTGGCCACCCGGCTCTCCGGACTTGTCACCATGTGACTTTTATCTCTGGGGATTTCTAAAGGCTAGAGTCAACCACAACAATCCCAGAACACTTGAAACCTAAAAAACAACATATTTCCAGAAATTTCGATCATTCCTCAAAGAGTACTGAAAAGTGTTTTCCTTAACATGCTTCCAAAATATTCTTATTAAACTAATAAAAGTAAATCTATTACTTAAAATGTTAATTGCATAGTTAATAATGAAACTGTACAATAAAAATGTAAGAAAGCTATGATGTACGTTGATTTTCTTCATTCACATTCCTTTGCCGGCCAGTGTGCCCGAGCGGTTCTAGGCGCTTCAGTCTGGAGCCGCGCGACCGCTACGGTCGCAGGTTCGAATCCTGCCTCGGGCATGGATGTGTGTGATGTCCTTAGGTTAGTTAGGTTTAAGTAGTTCAAAGTTCTAGGGGACTGATGACCTCAGATGTTAAATCCCATAGTGCTCAGAGCCATTTGAACCATATTCCTTTCAGCGCAGGGGCCGGTTTCATATGCGCCACTCTGTATTCTAAATCACCATAACATAGTAATCTCTTCGGCTTAGACAGTTTCCGCTATGTTCACATCCATCATTTATCTGATTTCCTAGTTTCTGATATCTAATCTTGAGACTCCAGCACTTCATCTGCAGTAATCCATTCCCAAGCATGGTAGTTGATATTTTTGTCTCTTTCTAATTTCCCAAAATTTTAACACATGCTTACGTGTTTCCTACATTGTTTTCTATATAATCTTTTTCTTTGCGTTTGCTGCCATATCAGTCCAAAGAATTAAGTTTAACTGCCAAATAATACGTTTCCCTTGTTCAGTCTTATTCTTAATGGGTTTGTTTATAAATAACTGATCTGCTACCAGCCACGATTTTCTTTTTTTTTTCTTTTTGCACGACGCGTTATGTGATATTGTCGATGTGTGAGATTCTCCTTCATTTAGTTGACTTTACTGCAATATATAAGAAAACACGCAATTTTTAGTTGGTTGTCGACAACAAGAATGACGTAACAAACACAAAAAACGCACTTGAAAATGGGAATCATTTCCCGAAACGCGTCGTACAAAAAGAAAATAAAGAAAATCGTGACTCGTTGTTGATGAGTTATTTATAAAACTATTGTTTTCACAGTCGCAGGCTTTCAGAACCATTTATAATGGATAAAATCAGAATCTTATTCTTAATGTCTTCTACAATGTTTCCATTCGGCATTTAAATCATTCTTTTAATAATCTGGGAATTTTTACTTCGCTTAGAGATTTTTTTTTCAATCTCTAAAAATAGGCAGCAATGCGACGTGACTCGTCGAGTTTAGATAGTTACCTGTCAATACAGAGGGTCGGAAGAAAGTGATGCGGACGTTTCGTTCTTACCATCTGCCGGGAGAAGATGATCAATAAGAGACAAATTACCACAAGTCAAAAATGGCGAGCAATCAGTACGTGCTTAGCGATCACCTACTCAAAGGAGTACGGAGATGAGGTCTCTGATAAAAATAATGAAGGGTTAGTGTGATTTAGTTGCCTGTAAAATCTTGTTTCCTAATGTTGAAGAAGCTCTTCCTTCGCGACGTATGACTGTCAACTGGGAGATACTACTGTTGTGTTAAGCTGTGTCATATCGGACGTGGATTCCAATCTATATAATCTTTGTCGTCCTGTCTGCAACTACAATCGTCGTCATTGTTATAACATGGAAATGGAAATGAAGTCCCACGCTTCTTGACAGAGCGTAGGGGAACGATGCGGGAGACCCGCACCGCCGTACTAGGCAAGGTCCTAATGGAGGTGATTTGCCGTTGCCTTCCTCCGACCGTAATGGGGATGAATGATGATGATGATGAAGACGACACAACAACACCCAGTCATCTCGGGGCGGGTGAAAATCCGTAACCCCGCCGCGAATGAAACCGTGACACCGTGCACGGGAAGCGTGAATGCTACCGCGAGGCCACTAGCTGCGGACTGTCTACAACAAAAATATATCTCGAAGTCACAATCTCAGACCTGCTGTTTTTCTGCTTCACACTGTTTCTTTTCAGTTTTCGTGCTACTGACAAGGGAAACTCCCCATCGCACACCCCTCGGATTTAGTTGTAAAATGTCCCAGTAGATAGCCCGTCAAAAACTGGACACAGACCAAGCATGAAAACTGAAAGGAGGTGTACTGAACTGTGGAAAAAGAAGTAGAACAGAAGTAGTAAACGATCCAAGCTCAAGATGTGCAATATCGAGCGATTAGCTACAGTCACAGCGTCGTGGTTGTGTGGTCACGGTGTTGGACTGCAAAGCGCGACATCCGTGTTCAGATCTCCCTCTTGCCCTACATTTTTTCTTTTTTTTCACAAAATTATAAACTTTTCGTCCGGTCACTGCCGCGTCTGTTCTCTTTCCCTAGTATTGGTAATTGTCATACTATACATTGGTTACAGTATACGAGTTACTTGGTAAGAATGTATTACTATCGCAAGTAAATATGATGAATAGTGAGAGCAGGCGAGAAGCCGCAAAGACCTCTCGCAGAAATTAAAACAACAAATATACGGGTGTGAACTATCTTACAACAAAGGAATTCAAGAGTCAAACCTTCCGAAACGGAACGCAAGAGTCAAAACTTGTGGTAATTGTGCAGAACACAATAACACATAGGAGCTCCCTTCTTTACACCTCGCTGTTGCAAGCGAAAGTTACATCACGACACAGACACAAATTCGAACACAGCGAACAGACACGTCAACGACCGGATGGACAGTTCATAATTTTGTGTAAAAAAAAAAAGGTATGGAGCACGACAGAGATTTGACCACGGATCCTCCCCTTCACAATCCAGCACCGTGTGCACATAGCCACGATACCACAACTGTTCAAATATGTTCAGTGAAGCAAATCGTGAGTAGAACCGTTCACTGGTACGATTTTGCTTCTTTTTTCACTGTTCAGTACACCTTCTTCCTGTTTTCATGCTTGATCTGTCTCCAGTTTTTGACGGGCTATCAACCAAGCCGTAGTTGTACTTCATATGGAACTCACATTAAATGCATTTGAAGTCGGTGGAAAACGTTACACAGCTCTCTTGGAGATAGTGGTTAGTATCGCGCATTCATGACCAATGTTCGTGAAACTATAGTCATGACATCGACAGAAGTTTGTGACAATTGAGAATAAGCAATGAACGATTCAACTAGCTAGTTATTATCCAGAAATTCTTTATTCATTATATAGTCACTATCTTCTTATTTAAGCAAGGTCGGTGTAGTTAGAAGCAGGTTACGCAAAGCAATTCAAAATCTTCTTTTATTGCTGTTTAACGTTCTCATATCGACCTAGAGTCTTGCGCTTTCCTGCGTAAAGGGCCCAGAACAATGACGGAATGAGGACAAATATCCACAACCTACTGGCTGTGAGAGGAACCCCCCCCCCCTCCCCCAACATGCGTTAATACGTCTTCATGTTTTCCCTGTTGTGACATCGATCACCAAGATTAAATATCGACAATATTCAGAAACAAACTGAAAGGTAGTTACTTTATCTACATCTACAACTACATCTGTATGTACATACATATTTCGCAAGCCACCTTATGGTGCATGGCGGACAGTATTATAGAATGGAGTGAAGTTGACGGATTTTGTACTCTAAACGTAAATATTTCTCAAATCAATTCAGGGAATAAAATTTATGGTCTTTATTATTTTAGTCTGGCAGACAGGAAAATTAAAAAAAATAGTGCGTTGGTTAACTTGACCCCACCTGGGATTGAATTTGACCAATTATCTGTTTTATGATAATTGTGGATTATTTATGACTCTATGGGGACTTTAATTATTCTGGAACTTTATCAATAATTAAGAAACAAATCTGGCCCAATCATTAAATTTTAATACCAATTTCAGGGTAACATACAGAGAAAGTTTAAACAGAAAAAATGTGGTCACTAATTTGCTCTGTGGAATGCCGAAGAAACCCACACTTACATTGGACCTGGACATGACAACTACAAAAGGAAAACAATTTCTTCAAAATGGTTCAAATGGCTCTGAGCACTATGGGACTTAACACCTGAAAACTTAGAACTACTTAAACCTAACTAACCTAAGGACATCACACACATCTATACCCGAGACAGGATTCAAACCTGCGATCGTAGCGGTCGCGCGGTTCCAGATTGAAGCGCCTAGAACCGCTCGGCCACAACGGCCGGCAAAACAATATCTTCCAACTATTGGGTTTTGGAGAGACACATTGACAAGTTAACATACAGACACTTTCAACAACCACTTTCTCACTCCACTACTAGACTGTTACAGACAGTTGTTGCTGCATCCACTGTGTCACATTATTGCTGCATTCATTCGGCCACACTCCTGTCGCATTCACCAATGTTTCTTCCTAACAGAACCGCTCGGTCAACTACATTCCAAAGTCCTCAGCTGGTTAACTTCAGCCCGGTTTCACCAGTCAGTACACTACTAATGCTGCATTCGAATATTACTTGGTTGTTTCTCCTACTCATTTGCATTAACATACATTTTTCTACATGTAGAGCAAAATGCCATTCATTACTCCAACTGGTCATCTCGTATCCTCCTACATCACTCAACTATGACATCTGCCCGTACGCCACAGTATCATCAGCAAACAACAGCAGATTACTGCTCACCCTATCCGTCAGATCATTTATGTATATAGAGAATAAGAGTGGTCGTATCATACTTCACTTGAGCACTCCTGACGATGCCCTTGTCTCTCATGAACATTCGTCGTCGAGGACAACGGCCTGGGTTCTATTGCTTCAGAAGTCTTCGAGCAACTAACTTATCTGGGAATGTATCTTGTGTCCTCGTGGGCAGCGTGTCAAATGCTTTCCGGAAATCTAAGAATATGGAATCTGCCTGTTACTGTTCATCTGTAGTTCGCAGGATATCACGTGAGAAAAGGGCAGGCTGTTTCGCAAGAGCGATGCCTTATAAAACTGTACTGATTTGTGGACGGAAGCTCTCTGGCCTCAAGGAAATTTACTATATTTTAACTGAGAACATGCTCAAGAATTCTACAGCGTACCGGTGTTAAGGATGTTGTTCTGTAATTTTATATATATATATATATATATATATATATATATATATATATATATATATATATATACAGACTAACCAAGCGGATATTCACATTACTCAATAGCTACAAATCCAAGCCAGCATGGTTCATAGAGACTGAAAAGGACATTGAAAATGCTGGAGTTACAATAGACACAATAGAAAACAGAACACATTTCAAAAAGGCAGTCCAAAAGTCAGAATTTCAGGAGAGAAAGAAAATAACTAGACGAAAGTGGACTCAAGAAGAAAGGGAACAACACTCTAAAAGGATGAAGGAAATTTGGAAACTGAAGAAATCTAATACAATGAAGACTAGCCAAAGTTGATTCATCGTACCCTCCAAATGGGTTATTCGAAAGAAAAAAAATACAGGGTGGTTCATTAATCGTGACCAGGCCAAATATCTCACGAGATAAGTCTCAAACGAAAAAAACTACAAAGAACGAAACTTGTCTAGCTTGAAGGAGGAAACCAGATGGTGCTATGGTTGGCCCGCTATATGGCGCTGACATAGGTCAAGCGGATATAAATTGCGTTTTTTAAAAAATAGGAACCCCCATTTTTTATTACATATTCGTGTAGTTCGTAAAGAAATACGAATGTTTTAGCTGGACCACTTTTTTCGCTTTGTGATAGATGGCGCTGTAATAGTCACTAACATATGGCTCACAATTTTAGACGAACAGTTGGTAACAGGTAGGTTTTTTAAATTAAAATACAGAACGTAGGTACGTTTGAACATTTTATTTCGGTTGTTCCAATGTTTTACATGTACCTTTGTGAACTTACCATTTCTGAGAAGACATGCTGTTACAGCGTGGATTACCTGTAAATACCACATTAATGTAATAAATGCTCAAAATGATGTCCGTCAACCTCAGTGCATTTGGCAATAGATGTAATGACATTCCTCTCAACAGCGAGTAGTTCGCCTTCCGTAATGTTCGCACATGCATTGACAATGCGCTGACGCATGTTGTCAGGCGTTGTCGGTGGATTACGATAGCAAATATCCTTCAACTTTCCCCACAGAAAGAAATTCGGGGACGTCAGATCTGGTGAACGTGCGGGCCATAGTATGATGCTTCGACGACCATTCCACCTGTCATGAAATATGCTATTCAATACCGCTTCAACCGCACGCGAGCTATGTGCCGGACATCCATCATGTTGGAAGTACATCGCCATTCTGGCATGCAGTGAAACATCTTGTAGTAACATCAGTAGAGCAACGTCGGAAATCAGCATACATTGCACCATTTAGATTGTCGTCGATAAAATGGGGGCCAATTATCTTTCCTCCCATAATGCCGCACCATACATTAACCCGCCAAGGTCGCTGATGTTCCACTTGTCGCAGCGATCGTGGATTTTCCGTTGCCCAATAGTGCATATTATGCCGGTTTACGTTACCGCTGTTGGTGAATGACGCTTCGTCGCTAAATAGAACGCGCGCAAAAAAGCTGTCATCGTCCCGTAATTTCTCTTGTGCCCAGTGACAGAACTGTACACGACGTTCAAAGTCGTCACCAGGCAATTCCTGGTGCATAGAAATATGGTACGGGTGCAATCGATGTTGTTGTAGCATTCTCAACACCGACGTTTTTGAGATTCCCGATTCTCGAGCAATTTGTCTGCTACTGGTGTGCGAATTAGCTGCGACAGCAGCTAAAACACCTACTCGGACATCATCATTTGTTGCTGGTCGTGGTTGACGTTTCACATGTGACTGAACACTTCCTGTTTCCTTAAATAACGTAACTATCCGGCGAACGGTCCGGACACTTGGATGATGTCGTCCATGATACCGAACAGCATACATTGCACACGCCCGTTGGGCATTTTGATCACAATAGCCATACATCGACACGATATTGACCTTTTCCGCAGTTGGTAAACGGTCCATTTTAACACGGGTAATGTATCACGAAGCAAATACCGTCCGCACTGGAGGAATGTTACGTGATACCACGTACTTATACGTTTGTGAGTATTACAGCGCCATCTATCACAAAGAGAAAAAAGTGGTCCAACTAAAACATTCATATTTCTTTATGTACTACACGAATACGTAATAAAAAATGGGGGTTCCTATTTAAAAAAAAAAAAGCGGTTGATATCCGTTTGACCTATGGCAGCGCCATCTAGCGGGCCAACAATAGCGCCATCTGGTTTCCCCCTTCAAGTTAGACAAATTTCGTTCTTTGTATTTTTTTCGTTTTACGCTTATTTCGTGAGATATTTGGCCGGGTCATGATCAGTGGACCACCTTGTATAAGTATGACTGAAGCCAAAACATCACTTTCAAATAATACGAGAATTTCTGGCATAGTACAAGACAAGGGCGAGGACCAGCGACGGCTAAAACCCGCATGACGAAGCAGCCAGGGTCAGCAGCTTTATCAGACTGTCTACAAAAGACTCGTCATTGGACGAAGCAAGAATATTAAAAATGACTTGGACAAAATTTCCAATTTGGCGTAACGAATGACAATTTCCATTAAATGTGAAATTAAAATTTGAAATGTAATTTTTCAATAGGCATTCTCTCAATCGAAAGTAAACAGCAATCGGTGTAAAATATTCAGCGAAACAGTCTCGAACACAACAGATGTTTCTTATGCTCGGCCCACCAAAACAATCATCTGTTGCGATCGAGACCGTCTTACTAAATTAAAATGCCTTAAACGCGCATAAATGCTTAATATTACCCATAACAAGGAGGAAGAACTCGACAGCATCCAATTACGAGAAGAGTGGTGAACATCTCCAGCACGTCACAAAGTGTAAACGATTAGGGGTAACTGAATTTTATCCATAATGCATACAATTGATCTCAGTGACTGTTCTTGTGTAAGGTGTAGAACAATAACAGCTTCGAGTCACAACAGAAGGTGATTTCATTTAACACAAGACCAATTTCGGGCTTGTGGCCTTCTCCAGGCGGGCTAACATTCATTTAAACCGCCTGAAGATGAGGACAAGCCCAAACTAGTCGTCTGTTTAAGAAATGTCACCTTCCATTGTGACTGGCAGCGATTGTTGATTTAGGTGTAGCACTTCCGTCGATATGCAATGGGACGAACACACAAAATAATAGTTGTGGAAAGCAAATGGAAGACTTACTTGGTTGGGTTCTGGAAAGTTTTGGTGCATCTTTAAAGCTAATGATATTGCGCTCATTTTATAATATTGTGCTGGGATATTTTGTCCTCGTCGAGAAGGCGTGAAATGGGTATCTGACGAATTCAGAGTATGACTGGGAAAAACCGACCAGTTAAAACCGATACCGATATTTTAGTTCTGAATAACCGGTATTTTTCCGTATGTGTTTGGTCTCGGTGATAAAAGGTGTTTTTTATATTTTTTGTTAATAACCGAGTAAAAAAACGAAATATCAATTAGCCGCAGCAACAGTGTAAAATTTTCGTTTTTAATAAACCTTTTTTTTCTTTTTTTTTGAAGAAATTGAGTAACTTTATTCAAAAATTTGGATTGGTTTGAAGTACTGTGTTATTATAGAAAAGAAATCAGAGCTATTTCAACAACAATGCTGACAGAAACAAGCAACGAACACATGGCATAAGAAATGGTACAGCATTGCTCAGACAACAATGTTCCCTGTTGCTGTGTGTCATGGCTTAAGGTACGCATGTAAGTGTAGTGTGCAAGACTTGCCCACATCTGTTTATAAGTTTCTCGCCCCGCCGGACACCTATTGTATTGTGGAATGGCACCAATCCTAGTCTGTAAGTATTTTTACGAAGCGACGTAACAATGAAGTTAAGCGCTCCATTTACGTGCGATTTCTATGAAATAATAAAGAGGAAAGAAATATGGTAACAGTAATAAATTAAAAACTTTGCAACAATACTTTCATGGCATACAATAAAAACAGAAAGTAGCTGATTTGCTGCCTATGTTTACGTAATATCATTTATCTGATTGTAGCCCTTGAAAACGGACAACTTAGCACGAAAAACGGAGCTCCTTAATCTCTGTTTTCACACTTTAGCACTGACTATTCATAATGACCGAATGGTGGTATGATCCCCGATTATAACGTGATATTTAAGCGGAGCTTCAAAAAATTAGAAATAGTAGGAGAATATTGGTGATTTTTTGTAGTAGTCAACCACTTGTCACATTTCGAGAAAAGCCGCGAACGGTGGAAGAACTATGTTTTCTTTTATTTTCCTAATTAACATGATATTTTGATTTTGTGTGTCTTGAAACTGAATGAGTTAAAATTTTTCAATCTTCGTTCGATTTCTGTGTTTATTACAGGAAGTAATAGGAATAAAAAACCTAAAATCGATTATTTCGGAAACCAGTCATTTTGAACGGTTTTAACAGATTAAACTGTATAGAAAAAAAAGATATAAGCGAAAATTGGTTGTTTCATGATAACCGTCATCCCTAATTCAGAGACGCGTTGAGAGGATCGTAATAATTTGATGTAGCCCGTATTAAAATGCCACAGAAATATTCGGGAAATGAAAATGGGAATCTTTAGAAGAAAGGCAACGTTATATGCGCAATAACCCGTACGGTAAATTTATACAAGTGATGCTCGTGCAAGACGGTGAAACAATAGGACATTTGATTATTTTCTGAAAACCGTCTTAAATTGTCAGTTACGTCGTTTTACGCTAGTAATGAGCTTTTCTCCTCATGGTTTTCAGTATTAAAAAAATGGAAACGAAATTCAAGTAATCTGAATGCCCGATAAAACGCTCCTTTCGAGTTACGCGATGTCTGTGGCTTCACTGGCTAGCACGCTGCTCCTACTCTCGTGAAGTTCGCTCACAGTGACACCTTGTTTTGGAATTTACCTTTCGGAAAATGGATTACAAGTACTGTGTACTAACACAACTGACAAATTATCTATAAAAACTCATCAAAAATTTTTGTTGAGACTTATAAAGAATAAGAAGGCGCATAAAACGTGGCTGCAACTCGCTTGTACCCAGATCCATATAAGATTGTTTATTTCTGTGAGGATCATTTTAATGTAAGCAAACACTGTATACGAACACGTTGTCTTCTGTAGCGTAATTTGCAAGATCGATCTTCTTTCGGAGCAAGTATTTTTCTTTTCTTTTTCCTTCCTATCCTCTTTGCTTCTTGTTACTGTCTTCTTAAGTGTACTTTATTGATAATACAGTCATGTGAGAGAATTAAATTCTATATCCTATTGCAATTTAATGTCTATTTTCATTTATTTGTTTCATTTTATACCTGATCAATTTGAGCTGAATCGCAAGAAAGGTGTTAAGAAATTGCATTTCGTGCCTGATGTAGCTCTTATTTTAAACACTCTAGAAACCAGTTAAGGATTTCCGATCACACTATTCTTCATACAACTCGTTGAAAACAGTAATTTGCCACTTTCAACTGTCTCCAAAGAGACTGCTGTAAAGCCGTATGATTCTGGCAAAGAGAAAAATTTAACATTGCTCTTAACCTACGAGGAAATGTAGTAACAACAGGGCATTGCGGTAAAATGAAAGTTGGTCTTTCTTAAGAAATCTGAAATCATTGTATTTCAGCAGCAGTTAAGTATGCAGCAGAACAAAAAATACTTTAAGGTTCTGATACGTCAACTGCATATTTTTTAGACACAATTTTCCGACGTTTTAAATTAATGACCTGGGGGAGCAGAAAAAGTGCAATTTGTAAAGTTATTGAACGCAAGCACGTGATGCTCTGTAGTTTCGCACGAGCCTTATCACGCTGTCTGTAAATCTGGAAGTTGAGAAAAGAGGTACCTAGAAAACATTAGTAGTTGTAGTAGTTGTGGCAACAACCACAGCAGTTAACAATCACAATTATCTTGTCAATGAAAGAGTTTCAACTGTGTTTTAAGTCGCCCTGGAAGAACTTTTGAGCAAGGTCCGAACGAATAATCCAGTTCCAGATTCTCTCAGTTTTAAGACAATTTTGGAGGGAGTGAGAGAGACAGAGAGAGTGAGTATTCGGTCACAGAAATAAAACGCAAGTACGTGCTGTCGCCAGATATAAAGCTGATCTTCTATTATTGTATACTCAACACCAGGAAGGAAAAAGAAATAATATCCAGAACATTAAAGAAATAACAATTCAGAAATAATATTTAGATTGAAATTACGTTCATCTGTGTCAAGAGGTAATTATATAGAATATACTCAGTTATGATTCGTTAAAAAAACAACAAAAATTTACTCTTGGGCCTATTTTCACAGTGTGGATCTGTTGTTTTGTGGTCGTCAGTCGGTAGGTTGGTTTGATGTAGCTCTCCAAATTAAGCCTATCCGAAGTAAATAACTTCATCTCTACGTAGCCACTTCAACCTACACCCACTTTAACCTAATCACTGCCGTCAAGCCTTCACATCCCTCTACAATTTTAATCCCCACCACCACCACCACCACCGCCATTACCAAACTAAGTATTACTTTATGCCTCAAAATGTGTTATCAGG
Organism: Schistocerca serialis cubense; assembly: GCF_023864345.2. NCBI lineage: Eukaryota > Metazoa > Arthropoda > Insecta > Orthoptera > Acrididae > Schistocerca > Schistocerca serialis. The sequence goes on along the minus strand of NC_064642.1, from coordinate 624,617,124 downwards.
CAACCTCTTTTTTTTTTGGCAAGCTGTTGAACATATTTGTTTTCTCTCCAAGTATCTCTTCTTTGGTTATTCGATCTATCCGGCAAATCTCCAGCATTCTTTTATAGCACATAATGATCCAAGGTCGCTGGCCTGTAACTTTTACGACGTCCATCGACGCACATTTTATTAACTGAAATTGTCACAAATTTTGTGCAAATTTGTGCGTATTTCGGTTTTTGCAGGAGTGTTCGTTTCATCCATGTCATTTTCAGTAATTGGCATTCCTTTGTCCTGTTCATAGTTTAATTAAGCATTTTGTATACGCTCAGAAGACATAATTACATAACTCCGGAAAGGTTGGTCATCCAGAGATTCTTACGTTCAGTTGCAATAGAACTGGTTAAAATCATAATCATAAATATTAATACAAATCATATTTTGCAATAACGCCTGAATGTCCACATTTTAATCCACCAAAAAGTTGTTATCACAGTTTGGACTTTGGTATCAATGTAACATCCCAAAAAATTATCTTTGTGATATTATTGCTTTTGATAGAACGTTGGCGTCAAGTGTGGCAGAGAGATTAGTTCTGAGTGGTGGTCAAATTACAGACAGTCTTTGCAAAGTAATGGACAGGCTTTGTTTGCTGTTAATGTAACTACTTCAAGATTATGGCAAGTTTACATGAAACGAGTTGTGGACTTTATCGATGTTGCACCAAAGTTTGTTTAAAAAAAATGAATTCATAGCAATAGTATTACAGTCATTTCGTAGTAAGACCAGACCTCATCTTTGAACTATCCGAATGGAATCTGAACACGACGCCGCAACGAGATATGTTCAAACGATTTTTTTCCTAACACTATTACTGTTGTAATATTCGCGTTATTGCAATAAACTGGGTGTATACATGATACACAATTATGATGACTCATCTACGCGGTTCATTATCAATTACCGTTCAACATTAGTAGTGGTTTAGTGGTCCTCCGACTCCTTAGCCATCTCTGACGGAAACGCAAGGTCATCGGCAAACCATATAGTGTTCCTTTCATATCCCAGAACTTTAACTCCTTTTCCAAATTTCTCCTTAGTCTCCTTGTCTGTTTTCTTATGTGTAGATTGAATAACATGTCGGAAAGACCGCTGTGTAGCTCCCTTACATGAGCTTCGACTCACCTAAGAGCATTTTCTTTTCTATACACTGAAGAAAATATTTCTGCCTCTGTGTTTTATGACTGACAACTCCAGAATTCTAAAGACTTCATTCCATAAGAATGTGAATAGCACTTTCCAGATCTATAAATGTTATGAACGAGCGTTTGGTTTTCTTAAATCTATCTTCTAAGAAAAATCATAGCGTCAGTATAGCTTCAGGTGTTCCTGTTAGGTTGGCGTATAAGTTCGTTTTTCATGCTGGTATTCCGGTTGCTAAGGGTTTATTTATCGATTGTCATTTTTTATTTGTAGCTGACTGTTGCCATTTGAGTTTACATTTTGTCATCTGGAGACAGTGAGTGGAGTTATGGACGCTAGAAAAAGAAGTTCCAAATGGAACGTTTTCGACATATTTTTCTGTTTGAGTACAGCAGGTGGGTAACTGCAACGGAGGCAGCCCGGAATATTTGCGCCGTACGAGGTTAATGCCACAGGACAGAGCACGACAAGAAAATGGATTTCTCGTTTTAAGGAAGATCGTTTTGACATGAGTGACTCTCCACGTTCAGGAAGGACTTCGGGTTCAGATGGGGATTGTTTAAACGCATTAAACCACAATGATGCATGTCGGTGTATTTGAGAACTGGAAAATGTTTTCATTCCGCCATCGTGCGACATCTGCATGCAACGAGGAACGTTCAAAAAAGGAGTGTGTGCGTACCGGATGCCCTACGCCAAAATCACAAAAATTAGCGGTTGGCCATACATGTATCTCTACTTGCTTGTCAAAAATCAATCGTCTCGTGAACAACACCGACCATTCCTACCCTGTATAGTTACTGCTGAGATAAATTGTGACTTTATGGCAAGGTAAACATGACCAGAAGAAGGGATCGGTTGGTAGGACATGTTCTGAGGCATCAAGGGATCACCAATTTAGTACTGGAGGGCAGCGTGGAGGGTAAAAGGCTTAGAGGGAGACCAAGAGATGAATACACTTAGCAGATTCAGAAAGATGTAGGTTGCAGTAAGTACTAGGAGATGAAGAAGCTTGCACAGGATAGAGTAGCATGGAGAGCTTCATCAAACCATTCTCAGGACTGAAGACCACAACAACAACAACATGGCAAGGTAAGTAAAAGAGAGGAATGGCTGAGCCCAAACAAAGCAGCAACTCCCCGTACAAAGACTACACGCATCCACAAAAGATATTATACACCTGGCGGACAAGTGACGGTGTGGTGCGCTACGAGTTGCTTCCTCGAGGTGTAGCCATCAATGCTGACATTTGTTGTCAACAACTGAGACATCTTGCAGACGCAGTCCAAGAACCACGACCGGTAAGACTGCGTGAAGTGATGCTGCTGCAGCCGGCCGCGGTGGTCTAGCGGTTCTAGACGCTCAGTCCCGAACCGCGCGACTGCTACGGTCGCAGGTTCGAATCCTGCCTCGGGCATGGATGTGTGTGATGTCCTTAGGTTAGTTAGGTTTAAGTAGTACTAAGTTCTAGGGCACTGATGACCACAGATGTTAAGTCCCATAGTGCTCAGAGCCATTTGAACCATTTGATGCTGCTGCACGATAACGCCGCCCGCATTCTGCTAGCCTGACAAAAACACTGTACAGGAGTTGGATTGGGAAGTCATTCTGCAGCCACTGATCTTCCGCCCTCAGGTTTTCGCCTTTTACACTCTCTGTCGAGCAATCTTCAAGCAGCTTCCTTACCGCATGAAAATGTGCTCCGAACACCTGAAGACCACGTGATTTCTACAATCGCGGAATCGAAAAGTCAGACAGTTGTAAGTAGTGAATGAGAATACATTATTGATGGCTAAACTATATGTATATCTGTTTCGTTTATTAAACTTATGCAAAAAGGCTACAAACTTATGCATCAACTCAATATACACTCCTGGAAATTGAAATAAGAACACCGTGAATTCATTGTCCCAGGAAGGGGAAACTTTATTGACACATTCCTGGGGTCAGATACATCACATGATCACACTGACAGAACCACAGGCACGTAGACACAGGCAACAGAGCATGCACAATGTCGGCATTAGTACAGTGTATATCCACCTTTCGCAGCAATGCAGGCTGCTATTCTCCCATGGAGACGATCGTAGAGATGCTGGATGTAGTCCTGTGGAACGGCTTGCCATGCCATTTCCACCTGGCGCCTCAGTTGGACCAGCATCCGTGCTGGACGTGCAGACCGCGTGAGACGACGCTTCATCCAGTCCCAAACATGCTCAATGGGGGACAGATCCGGAGATCTTGCTGGCCAGGGTAGTTGACTTACACCTTCTAGAGCACGTTGGGTGGCACGGGATACATGCGGACGTGCATTGTCCTGTTGGAACAGCAAGTTCCCTTGCCGGTCTAGGAATGGTAGAACGATGGGTTCGATGACGGTTTGGATGTACCATGCACTATTCAGTGTCCCCTAGACGATCACCAGTGGTGTACGGCCAGTGTAGGAGATCGCTCCCCACACCATGATGCCGGGTGTTGGCCCTGTGTGCCTCGGTCGTATGCAGTCCTGATTGTGGCGCTCACCTGCACGGCGCCAAACACGCATACGACCATCATTGGCACCAAGGCAGAAGCGGCTCTCATCGCTGAAGACGACACGTCTCCATTCGTCCCTCCATTCACGCCTGTCGCGACACCACTGGAGGCGGGCTGCACGATGTTGGGGCGTGAGCGGAAGACGGCCTAACGGTGTGCGGGACCGTAGCCCAGCTTCATGGAGACGGTTGCGAATGGTCCTCGCCGATACCCCAGGAGCAACAGTGTCCCTAATTTGCTGGGAAGTGGCGGTGCGGTCCCCTACGGCACTGCGTAGGATCCTACGGTCTTGGCCTGCATCCGTGCGTCGCTGCGGTCCGGTCCCAGGTCGACGGGCACGTGCACCTTCCGCCGACCACTGGCGACAACATCGATGTACTGTGGAGACCTCACGCCCCACGTGTTGAGCAATTCGGCGGTACGTCCACCCGGCCTCCCGCATGCCCACTGTACGCCCTCGCTCAAAGTCCGTCAACTGCACATACGGTTCACGTCCACGCTGTCGCGGCATGCTACCAGTGTTAAAGACTGCGATGGAGCTCCGTATGCCACGGCAAACTGGCTGACACTGACGGCGGCGGTGCACAAATGCTGCGCAGCTAGCGCCATTCGACGGCCAACACCGCGGTTCCTGGTGTGTCCGCTGTGCCGTGCGTGTGATCATTGCTTGTACAGCCCTCTCGCAGTGTCCGGAGCAAGTATGGTGGGTCTGACACACCGGTGTCAATGTGTTCTTTTTTCCATTTCCAGGAGTGTATTTCTCCAGAACAATAAATGGTCGTTTCCAATGTCGGACTCTAGCAGTTGTTCCAGCTTTCTGAACGTAACTCGTCTTAGCGTATCACAACCATGATCTATTAAAAAAGGTCGTTTGATATACGTCATTATATGCCTTCTTTGGTATTGGTATTGAATATGCCACACAATATTTCAGATATGAAGGTTATACACTACTGGCCATTAAAATTGCTGCACCAAAAAGAAATGCAGATGACAAACGGGTATTCATTGGACAAATATATTATACTAGAACTGACATGTCATCACATTTTCACGCAATTTGGGTGTATAGATCATAAGAAATCAGTACCCAGGACAACCACCTCTGACCGTAATAACAGCCTTGATACGCCTGGGCATTGAGTCAAACAGAGCTTGAATGGCGTATACAGGTACAGCTGCCCATGCAGCTTCAACACGATACCACAGTTCATCAAGAGTAGTGACTGGCGAATTGTGACGAGTCAGTTGCTCGGCCACCATTGACCAGACGTTTTCAATTGGTCAAAGATCTGGAGAATGTGCTGGCCAGGGCAGCAGTCGAACATTTTCTGTATGCAGAAAGGCCCGTACAGGACCTGCAACATGCGCTCGTGCATTATCCTGTTGAAATGTAGGGTTTCGCAGGGATCGAATGAATGGTAGAGCCACGGGTCGTAACACATCTGAAATGTAACGTCCAGTGTTCAAAGTGCCGTCAATGCGAACAAGAGGTGACCGAGACGTGTAACCAATAACACCCCATACCATCACGCCGGGTGATACGCCAGTATGGCGATGACGAATACACGCTTCCAATGTGCGTTCACCGCGATGTCGCCAAACACGGACGCGACCATCATGATGCTGTAAACAGAACCTAGAGTCATCCGAAAAAATGACGTTTTGCCATTCGTGCACCCAGGTTCGTCGTTGAGTACACCATCGCAGGGGCTCCTGTCTGTGATGCAGCGTCAAGGGTAACCGCAGCCATGGTCTCCGAGCTGATAGTCCATGCTGCTGCAAACGTCGTCGAACTGTTCGTGCAGATGGTTGTTGTCTTGCAAACGTCCCCATCTGTTGACTCAGGGATCGAGACGCGGCTGCATGATCCGTTACAGCCATGCGGAAAAGATGACTGTCATCTCGACTGCTAGTGATACGAGCCCGTTGGGATCCAGCACGGCGTTCCGTATTACCCTCCTGAACCCACCGATTCCATATTCTGCTAACAGTCATTGGATCTCGACCGACGCGAGCAGCAATGTCGCGATACGATAAACCGCAATCGCGATAGGCTACAATCCGATCTTTATCAAAGTCGGAAACGTGATGGTACGCGTTTCTCCTTCTTACACGAGGCATCACAACAACGTTTCACCAGGCAACGACGGTCAACTGCTGTTTGTGTATGAGAAATCGGTTGGAAACTTTCTCGTTTTAGCACGTTGTAGGCGTCGCCATTCGCGCCAACCTTGTGTGAATGCTCTGAAAAGCTAATCATTTGCATATCACAGCATCTTCTTCCTGTCGGTTAAATTTCGCGTCTGTAGCACGTCATCTTCGTGGTGTAGCAATTTTAATGGCCAGTAGTGTATATTCAACACGATACATGTGTGCTTTAACACCATCTTGTTCTTAAGAAACAAAGAAATTACGAGAAAAACCGTAATGAAGTTGCTGATAAGCTGTGCACAACCGGTATCGGGTAGTAAAATGCAGATAACAACTACAGAACATTCCCATTAGCCCCCTGAGGTTGTAACGAGTTTGAAACTGGGTCAGCTGATAGAGGAGGGCGTTTGACAGCGCCGGACTTACCTGCACGTAGTGCTGCACGGACTCGAGCAGCATTCCATACATGATGGAGCGGTGCGCGAGGAGCGGAGCTGGTGAGCACTGCGAACGCACAGTAGACACGTCCGTCCAGGCCGGCTGCCGCCGCCACACTGCCAGGGCTGAGCCGCGCCGCTGCGCGCGTCAACAGGTGCTCTGACGGTTGCGCCACGGCCACCTCTCGCCCAATGGCAATCGGACGCGAAGCGACCCTGTTCATGCTCCTGACATTGACTTGTACTATGTACACAGTGAGAGCTCCATGCACTCCACTTTCCAAAAATCAGAACGAAAACTCAGAAATGGTATGACGCACAGCCATCAGCAACGGGCACACATAACAGCAGAACGTCTTCCCGTTGCTCATCGCACTGAGAACTGTCGTTTTTGACCGCGAAATGTGTGGGAATCGACGTTCCAAAGAAAGGGGTGGCAGATTAAAACTGTGTGCCGGACCGAGACTCGAACTCGGAGGCAAAGGTCCCCAGTTCGAGTCTCGGTCCGTCACACAGTTTTAATCTGCCAGGAAGTTTCATATCAGTGCACACTCCACTGTAGAGTGAAAATCTCATTCAAGGGGTGGTTTCATTGATGCACGGTATGCCATCTCGTGAGACCTCGTTGCGGTTCTGAGCGGCGGTGTGTCTGAAATGTATTCTTCGGCTACCGATAAGAAAACCACGTGATTTCAACGCTATGGCGTCGCAGTTCCCACCTTCACGGCAGAGGCGTCAAAAGGAGGGATAAAACATGGGTAAGAGGGGCTGTCACGACCTTCGCATCATCTGACACGTTCACTGTGGCGTAGGGTGCGGGCTTTCCAAGATAACTACGCACCCTCCGACTCAACGGTGAAATGTTAAAAGTTATGGCCTGTTTCGTTGTCTAGGGGCTGGGATACGTAGTTGCCGCATTACAAGCCAAATACTGCTGAGACTACAGTATACAATATGAATAGACACATGAATCGAATGGTCGAAGGTTCCTATCGCACGGCAATTGCGAATTTTGAACGTAATGTAGACATTTATAAATTAAAGATTGCAATTAAATAAAATCTGGAGGTTCTATCTTAACAACTTCAAATGATGAGTACAATAGTAGAATTCTTTTGGGAATGCGGTATATTTCTGCAAAACACTTATTGGTGTCGATGGTCCAGCAATTAAATAAAATATAAGCTGAATGACAGAGAACAATAGATTCCAACTGCAAGTAATTACAACAACATAGCTCGGGAGATACTCACTTCTAAACGCACACTACGTCTTCACTGCAGAAGCCGCGGAAATCACACAAGAGCACAGGTCGGCACTGCGAAATATTTCTGTCTGCCGCGACCGCGCGCAAACTGCTCTACTGTCAAGTCCTTCCCGTGTCCCGTGCCGTATCATCCAGAACTGCCCCGTGTGCCCTCTCGAAACAATGCTCTTCTCCCACTTCCATCCAGTCTCCCCATTCTCGGGCGCTGTGATTGGCTAGAGGGCTCGCGCCATGTCTTCAAACCAATGCACACTGATAACATAATCAAACATATACGAAATACTGGAATTACATTTAAATACTTGAAATTAAATAAACATTCCTACGGCTGGACCATAAACACGCTCTAACACACATTATTAAATACATAAACAAATTAAATAATCGCCGGCCGAAGTGGCCGTGCGGTTAAAGGCGCTGCAGTCTGGAACCGCAAGACCGCTACGGTCGCAGGTTCGAATCCTGCCTCGGGCATGGATGTTTGTGATGTCCTTAGGTTAGTTAGGTTTAACTAGTTCTAAGTTCTAGGGGACTAATGACCTCAGCAGTTGAGTCCCATAGTGCTCAGAGCCATTTGAACCAAATTAAATAATCATATATCAAAAGAAAAGAAGCAAAAGGTAGGCCAGGAGCCTAACGTCTCTGTGCTTTCTAAAACACAGTAAATAATTGACCAGTTTCTTCATGAATAGCATATATGTGGTATTAACAGAGACATAGATGAATCAATATATTTGTAAGCATGCTGCTACTTTTTTTTCGTGTGACTGTGGGGTACTTATGGCCTGACGCGATCGATAGTAATCGGCCACTTTGACCTCCAATAACTCTTGTACTATTTAAGTTACATGCCTGTAATTCATACCAGTTTAGGTTTACACTAATAGCTTTCTAAACACACGGTGATCGACAAAATGGGACGAAGCGTTTATATTTTGGAAAGTCGTTGTTGGGTGTTACTTGTATAATTTACCGTCCGGCACTAAACTTTAAACTAATAAAGATATTGAAAATCCGATTACACCATCAGAATCGTCGTGCAAATAATAGTAATGTACATGTTTCTTTTTGAGGTATCATGATTCATCTGGCTGCTATAAATTTCTATACGAACTGTGAAATGTCTGCCATTAAGGTTTCACAAAGTCCGCCATCTTTGGCACTCCGCCATAGACATCTCCTTCATCGACACAAAGCACCGTCCTCGTCACAGCGCTGGGGCTACCCCTCTCGTCCGGCTAACGTTTGCTACCACGTGTTTGCTGCCGGGCTCCGCCTTTGTCGAGCGTCCTGTGCGGCCGCCCCAATTCCGAACATATAATACAGGGTGATTCAAAAAGAATACCACAACTTTAGGAATTTAAAACTCTGCAACGACAAAAGGCAGAGCTCAGCACTATCTGTCGGCGAATTAAGGGAGCTATAAAGTTTCATTTAGTTGTACATTTGTTCGCCATTTCAGCCAATAAAGTTTTTGGTCCCTTTTTCTTCGAAGGTGCTACTGTAACTGGACTACAGTATCTGGAGATATTAGAGAATTGGCTGTTCCCTCAGCTCGAACAAGAAGCACAACAATTCATATTTCAGCAGGATGGAGCGCCACCACATTGGCACTTATCTGTCCGTAACTACCTGAATGTAAACTACCCGAGGCGATAGATCGGCCGCCAGGCAGCCCGTGACAGAGCACTTCATCACTGGCCTCCAAGAAGCCCTGATCTTACCCCCTGGGATTTTTTCTTATGGGGGTATGTTAAGGATATGGTGTTTCGGCCACCTCTCCCAGCCACCATTGATGATTTGAAACGAGAAATAACAGCAGCTATCCGAACTGTTACGCCTGATATGCTACAGAGAGTGTGGAACGAGTTGGAGTATCGGGTTGATATTGCTCGAGTGTCTGGAGGGGGCCATATTGAACATCTCTGAACTTGTTTTTGAGTGAAAAAAAACCTTTTTAAATACTCTTTGTAATGATGTATAACAGAAGGTTATATTATGTTTCTTTCATTAAATACACATTTTTAAAGTTGTGGTATTCTTTTTGAATCACCCTGTATTTCCAGGGCGCCACAACTCGCCCGTTACCTCACAAGGGCAGAATTGTGGTTAAATCTGATGTCAACGTGACATCATTAACCTACTTTGCACGTCACATGAACTTTCGAGCTTTGGTCTTTTTTCCGCACGTGGCGACATCTTGCTGTTTAAAGCGTCGTCGAGCCCGAGGGTGACGTCGAGGTCGCCAAGCTTTTACACCATTACGGAGACCTCAATAGGCATCTTTGTGCCAGATTTCAAGCCTATGCGTCGGAATGGGAGACAGTTTCGAAAAAGTGATTATGTAATTCTGTTGTGCAGTGTAAACAACATTTAGTGTCATGATAAGACAAGCTGCCGACATTGTTGCCACAGTTCGTCGTAATGCCCGGCGGGCAACACTAGTTGTCCCATCGCTGAGTGCTAATTTAGCAGAGCAGTCGTGAATCCGAGCCAACAGAAGGCAGTTGTTGTCGATGAAATAATTCAGACATTGCAGAAATCACTTCAGCACTAGGATGATGTTGGTTTTCTATCTAGAACCATTGAAATACGAAAAAAAAAATGCAGAAAACGTTATCAAGATACAATGCGCAGAAATCACGATGAGATGTATGTGTTATCATCACATAATCAGTAGTATATCTTACTTTTACAAACTACTTGTTGGAATAAGATAGAGAAGAACTTAGTGAAAATTTTAGACAATGTTAATAGACACACGAATAAGAATTCCGAGTGTATTATTCTCGCTCTCCTCTTAACGACAGAATTTAGGAGAAACGATTTTCCTGATGTTCGTGGAGTGAGAGAAGACTTAGTAGGAATAAGATCTACAAAACCAATCAGGGATTCTAAAATTTAAGATGGAAAAGAAAGAAAGCTAATTTATACGCCGAAAAAGACACGAAAAAACTTAAAGAAAAGTTCACAAAGGGAAATATAAATATATCAGGAGCAGATACCAGTGCAAAGGTTCGTACGGTAGCGTTATTCCGGCTGAAAGTAAAGAGAACTTTATCTCTTAAATCAAAAGAAAATTCGAATAGCAGTTGAATGGAATCAGCAGCTTAATAAAAAATGGTACAAAGGAGAATGACAGCAGAAGACACGGTAGTACAAGAAATGAAGTAATTCTTCTGTCAAATGCAATAAGTACAGTCACAAGTAGACTGACACAAATGATGAAAGTTTTATGTAACAAGAGAGATTTCTTAGTTCCAGAATTCGACATTGTGTTACGGATGACGTTCTTAAAAACTTGTGTCTGGAAGGCAGCCTTATACTTGTAACAAATTGAACAACGGAAAAAGAACAGAAAGAAGACGCTGCATGTATTTGAAATATTATGTCAGATCAATCGAAAGATTGATGGACCTGCAGCGGAGGCTTTGTGTAGAATGAGGTTCAAGAGACCAAAGACCTGAAGAAAACAGTAAAACTGAACAAAGAGTTACTTCCACTGAAACAAAACTGAAAAAAATTGATCAGTTTCTCTAGACAAAGTTGAAGACGTAAAATAAGTAAATGTGGCAGGGCTGTGTCGATAGCCGAAAGACAAAAGACCTGAAGAAAACATTGAAACTGACTTCTAATATCATGAGCCGCTAGCGTACGTTGATCAGGAAAGCTACACCGTTTCGTGAAGAAACATGACTGAATGCTTGTTAGTTTGGCCCAGCTAAGTCCACATTGTTGAGGGAATGGTGCCTATATATATAGAGCTGCATCTCGAAATGCCGGCTGGTTCCGCTTAGCAAAGGCTCGAGGGCGTGGCATCTATGGAGTATAGCTCTAATGGGTTTCCAGAAGGCTAAGTTTGTTCAGCCTAACGGTGTCCTACAAGTGTCCACATGATGTTGAAGTTACACTGCTTACAACGGAAGGCAATCAGCAAAGTGGCGGAACAGTTACTCTCGAATCTCTGTGCCTGTATATCGGTATTATGCTTTGGCACGCTATTAATCGACGCTCGATAATGATGTCAGCGTATTTTAAAGATACTTTTCTGGCGTTGGCAATTCTGTCAGCAGCAGGAAAGGAGTGCTAACTACTCTACATATCTCGCTAGAATGCCCTAAAATAGCCGAGCGGTTTGAGGCGTCACGTCACGAACTGCGAGGGCGCTCCCACCGGAGGTTCGAATCCTCCCTCAGGCATGGGTGTAGGTGTCTTTCCTAGCATACGTTAGTTTAAGTAGTGTGTAAGACTATGGACCGATGACCTCAGCAGTTTGGTCCCTTAGGAATTCACACACACATCTTTTGCACTAAAATACGGTAACATATTATTTTCGCCACCAGCCGGAAGCTTCAGGGATGATCACAGGAAATAAGAACGCGTAGCTCTTGTCATTACCTTCGGTTAGTCACAATATTCTTGCCTGCTGACGGCGTTTGCGTGAAAAGTAAGTTATCAGTAAGTTTCTTTTTGTGAGTGTATTACGCCTGAGTTCTTGTGGTTTTTTTTCTTGTGAATAAATGCAGCACACTGCGTGTCTAAAAACAGCACAATGTAAATTTAGTTTGTAACTGATTGCACGCCTCCGTAGCCGAGGTCGCTAACGCACGCTTGAGTGGATGGCGTTTGACTCGGAGGTACGCTGGTTAGAATCCTCGTGGTTAATGAAAATTTCCTCTGCCAGAATTTGGCCAGCAAACAGAGAAGAAGTTGTGGCGTAAAATTCTTGATCACCAAACTTTGCGCCAATGTCCTGGATTAAACTCCAAACCACTCTGCAGTGTCGCATGGAGTGGGGGTGTGTGGCGCTGTTAATTGTCATCCATTTGTCGAATGGGGATGTTAAGCTCGGCAGCGCCCTTGGTGCTGCCTGACAGAAATAGACTATGAGTCGGCACCAGGTTTTATCCTTTACTTTCTCTCGCCACCATCGTCCAACAAACACGACACCACCCAATGCACGCATCCATTACTCTCACAATCCACAAATACCCGTACGACACAGATCAGATATCCACATGGAAAGGAGCCATTGTCAACGATGGAAGATAACCCTGTCCGACTATTTTTAAATGAAATCGTTCCGCTTTAGCCACTTAAAAAATTATTTATTGCACTTTCGACAGTTGGTCATTTTCAAGCATTCTGAAAACAATCAGTCGTTTAATTTAATTCAGGTAATTATGAAACTGACAAACGTTGAAAGTGAAAGTTTCCAAGGTACTAATGTGAGATGTTGTAACCCACGCCAAAATATAAAGTTGTTGTATGTCGTGTGAATTTATCTGCTGTTCCATATACCATAATTTAGAAACCTGGTGAAATAATGATATAAACACTGTTTAAATTTTGTGTAGCAGGCGTGCTAAATGGATCATAAAATCGGCAAAGATGTAAACATACAGCGAGTATCAGCTGTGGAGCGCGAGCCGGCCGGAGTGGCCGAGCGGTTAAAGGCGCTACGGTCTGGAACCGCACTACCGCTACGGTTGCAGGTTCGAATCCTCCTCGGGCATGGATGTGTGTGATGTCCTTAGGTAAGTTAGGTTTAAGTAGTTCTAAGTTCTAGGGGACTGATGACCACAGCAGTTAAGTCCCATAGTGCCCAGAGCCATTTGAACCATTTTTTTGTGGAGCGCGAAGATACTAATATATGGAGTCTATATCATGTCGTTTGTAAAATGTGTGCGCAGAAAGGAGAAAAGTGACAGAAATACCTGTTAAATAAAAATGGAATCTAAAAATGACTATGTATTAAAAGTAGGTAAAAAAATGGCATGACTATCAAGTCACAATAAAACATTACTCACAAAATATAAATGCAGAAGTGGGTCTAAAATCTCATAAATACATGAAAGTAGCAGTCGACATACATAAAACAAACACAAGTAATAAATAAACGTAAGAAATAATCAGGTGCTAAGTAGTAATAAGCGTAGTATGGTCTAGAATATTTGCCAGGATTAACACAACTAAAGTCAGTCATATCAAAAAACTCTAGATTACAAGATGTTCCTGAAGCAGTCTAGGAATGTATTTTGAAGGACAGTCTGTTTATTTAAAATGTATTCTGGTTGGTCCCAAAATTCCCTATAAATTTCGATCTCCTCTAAATTATCAAGCAGTCTTCCTTTTCCGAGTCTATGAAGGGTGATTTACTATTATCACTGCTGTTACTGTAGTAAAACTAATGTTAGAACTCCTACCAGTTTTCCCTACATAAAAGTTATTGTATTCTCCACGACTGATTTTATAAACGCCAGATTGTGAGTAAGGCTTATTGTGTTAGATACCGTGACGTATGGTCAGAGCTATTGTGTTGTCAGTGCGGAAGTCTATCCTTACTTCGGTGTTACGAAATTTTTTACCTATTCTTTCAGAAACAGATCCTCTATATGTAGGGACAAATATTTAGTTTTAGCTTATCCCTTTCCCTGCAATATGACCTCATCACTAGTACTGCCACTGAGTAATTTTGTAGCAAACATTTTAGCAAGCATTTGTGCAGAGAAATCGTTGTGACCAAAACGTCAGCAAATGTACTCGCTGTACAACTACCCACGGTAACGCCCTGCTATTGTGAAAAATTTCATCGTTGAACCTGAAACGGTTATAGGAAAGTATCAGATGCAATAAGCGAATGATCTCATTAATTTCTCGTGCAATGACTTTCTTGTGTTGGAGAAGATTCTGTTTAATGATTTCAGTAGTGTCTTGAATGGGAATATTGGTAAATAAATTAACTATGTCAAAGAATAAAACTTTACTATTGGCAGCAATTGAGATGTCTTTAATTTTAGCTGTTAGTTCAAGTGAATTTTTAACAATGTAGTTTTTTTCGTAAACGTAATGTTCTCTAACTAATGTATCTAGTTTTCTGCTGACTTTATAGGTAGGGCTGCCTATATAAATAACAATAAGACGAATCGCGATATCACTTTTATGGATATCAAGTTGAGCACGTAAGTAGGGGTACATGGGTTCATAGCCAAGAGTTCATAGCCAAGATTTGTTTTCCATCTTCTTCAGAAAAAATAAAATACTTCTTTGCTGCTTTTCTAAATAAGGCGTTAAATTTGTTAGTTGGATCGTTATCTAATTTTAAAATACCATTAGCAGAAAATAAATCGTTCGCTTTATTAACGTAATCGTCTCGATTGATAATGTCCAAACTATTGCCTTTATCTGCCTTCAGGCCGATTCCATTGTTCTCAAATAATTTCATGTTAATTTCGCAAACTGTCCGTTTTTCTTAGGGGTTGTTACTCTCTGTCTCGGTCTATCTGAGCAGCCATTATCTTTGCAACTTTAACTGTGATTCTGTTCTGTTTCAAGAACTGTCACTGATCTGTGTCTAAGGTCAATTTAGTGTTGACAGTTATGGTCGTAACCATGCTACCTTTCATATTAGGGGTTGTATTGTAGGACCTTATTTAAAATCTCCAGCTTACTTTTTAGTAAAAACAATATCAATCAAATCAGCAAATCTGACAAAACATTTAAAGTTAAATTCACAATCCGTGCATTGTGGAGGAGAAGTTCTTCTTGGCTCTTCAACCTACTAAATTTCTTAAAAATGTCTCAACTGAATTTCTTTGCTAATTAAGTCAATATAATCTTGGTTGAGCGTAAACAGGTCGAATTGGTAAGGAGTAGTTCCTCTTGCTACTATCGTTTTTGTATTACTTGTGCTTGTCTTACGTATGTGGGCGTCTACATGGCATTGAAACTTAAGTGTTTATATTATTACTTCACCAGCTTTCTAGCGTTTAGCTTATATGGAACAGCAGATAAATTCACAATACCACTTGCAACTGCTCTTACACAAAATGTCACAGCTTATATTATTGATTATGTTGCATCATACAACGTAAGTAGCTTCGAAATTTTCACTTTCGTTTGTCAGTTTCATAATTATGTGGATTATATTTGATGACTGATTGTTCTCAGAATGGTTGAAGACGGTTATGTATCGAAATTGCAGTCGCACTAAATAATGCTACAACAGCCTAAAGTGTAATGTTTTCATTTAAAAATTTCACAAAAGATGTGGACCCAGTCATCACCAAACTCTTCTCCGACTAGGTGGTTGAACCTAGTACCCCTTGGGGCCTCCAACCCAAGACTGCGATAGGACTTTACTATTATTTAACCAAGCTGGTAAGGGTCCTAAACTGATGACTAGTACTGACGAATCGATTATGCAAGATTATTGTAATCCATTTCTTTCGTGAATGAACCTCAGCTTGGAATCTGCTTTTCCTAAAGTTATTTAATGTGGTAATTCCACTTCAGGTCGCTCCAGATGGTTATTTGTAAGTATTTTACGGTTATTGCTGTTTTCTGTGGATGTCTCTTTCTCCCCCATCACGCTGAGCATCTTCCACCATCTTCCTCTTTCCATCTCCCCCTCTCTCGCCATCTCCTCCTCCCCACTCTCTCTGCATCTACCCCACTCTCCCTCTTCTTATCCATCTCCTCCTCTCTCCCAGCCCGTCTCGTCCTCCCCCCTCTCTCTGTCCTTCTACATCTTCTCCCTCTCCCTTCGTTCATGCCCTCCTCCCCCTACTCTCTCTGCATCTTCTCCCCCTCCTCTCTATCCATCGCCTCATCACTTCTCTCTGTCCATCCCCTCACCCTGTCTCTATGCATCTTCTCAGTACCCTCTCAATACACGTTTCATTCTCCCTTCCCCGTGTCTATACTCGCGTGCTTCCTCTGTCTGTCCACCTCTTCCTTCCACCTCTTCCTTCCACCTCTCTCACTCTCTGTCCTGCCTGTCCTACTATCTCTCCATCTAGCTATCTCCTACCACCCTTCTCTCCCTGCTCTCCCTGACTGTCCTCTACTCTATCTATCTCAAACTTCCCCCAGCAGTGCCCATCTGTATGTATAGCCCCTGCACAACAGGTCGATAAAGAGGCGAATACTACTTCTAATAATTTCCGGGTATGCAGCCGGATCCCGTCGACATCCTGCCACGATATTTCGGCCCAGATACGTCCGGCCATCATCAGGTGAGTACACAACTACTGAAGATCCCAGGTGCAGTCGCGGTATCTATGCCGAATTTTGCGCGTGCGAAATCAACTGGCATCCTATAGCGCATGCATCAGGTGTTGACATGCGCGGCATAGCCGAGTTTATGTGCTGCCCTCGGTGGTGAAGGTAAAAGATCATCTAGTCATTGAGTATCGAATGACGCCATCGATTCCGCTGTGATTGTATAATTTTAATAACAGGATTCCAATTTTTATCCAGCTGAAAGCCGTCGTCACGATTTATAAGATTACCGGTAAGACGTATTTCTACTGATTCTTTGATTACAGAATCCCAAAAAAAAAATTTTTCCATTGTATTCCATTGAATGACCCAAAGAAAAACAGTGTTCTGCTATTGCCGATTTTGACAGTTGCCGCAGATGGGCGTATCTTTCATGTTCTGTACATCGTTCATGGACAGTTCTTGTCGTCTGGCCAATATATGCAGAACCACATTCACAGGGAATCACAGGAAATGTAGCATAACTTATTGAACACCTGTCGTATATTTAAAACTTTTATTGAATATGTCGAACTTCGGCTGAAGAGCGGTTTTATCCTTCGTGGAGAATAGAAATAGCAACAAAAGGAAAAACTGGGAACCTTTCAAACGACGATATGGATCGCACATAGAGCAGTTCACTGACTTAAGCAACTTTGGCAAAGGAGAGATAGTTATATCACCGGACCTGGGAACGAACAACTCGCTTGCTACTGCCATTTGTACCTACGGAAAGACGTTAAAGGGCCGTGAAACCATGAACAGGGAACAAGGTGGAAGTTGCACCTCATCACAGAACGTGGAGTTCGGAAGTTGCCCACTGTGTAAAGTATAATAAGCGGTGATCTGTGCAGGTAAGGCAGAAAAGCACAATGCTGGTGCAGGCAGAAGCGCTTCAGAGCACACCGTTTAACGAACACTGTGGAACAGGGGACTCCATAGCACACAATTACTACATTTACCCACGTTTACACAGTGACACTGTCAAAAAGAACAGAATCATCGAGATTGGACCGTGGATCAATGGAAACGTGTCACCTGGTATGAGTGTTAAGTCAGATGATCGCCTCCACAAACAAAGGCATCTGGGTGAGCGGTAGCTTTAAATATGCATTGCACCATGGGCACAGATTGGTGAAGGCACTATTATGTTGTCGGGGGCATCTGCTTGGGCTTCCATGGGGCTTCTAATAGTAATCGAGGCGCCGTGACAGCTATGGACTACTTTAATATTACTGCAGACCTTTCATGTTTGACGTCTTCCCGACGGTGGTGGCAAATAAAATGAAGGAAGGTTAGGTTTTAACAACCCCTCGACAACATGGTCATTAGAAATGGGGATGAAAATCGGGCACCGCCTTTATAAGGAATCATTCTGATATTTGCCTGGAGCAAATGAGGGAAATCAAGGAAAACCTAAATTTGGATGGCCAGATATGGATTTGAACTGTCGGCCTACCGTGCGCGAGTCCAGTTCACTAGCCACTGCGTCACCTTGCTCGGTTATCACCATAGCATCCTCCAGTCTTGTCACAAACCCAGAATTGGGTTACAGTGATTTGAAAATCATGACAGTGAACACACTTTGATGTCTTGGCCACCAAATTCGCCTGATCTGAACCCAGTGAAACATATCAAGAGTAGGATATCAGTACCAGTTCTGGCCATCCTTTTGACCATGATACGAGTAAGAAGTACTGCTTCATTAATTGGTCTCTTACGTAATTGGGCTGCTATTTAAATGCTCTCTCTCACTCGACCCTCTTTCTCACTCACTCCCTACCCCTCCCACTCCCCTCTAGTGTTTTGTGTGTGAAAAAGGGGGGGGGAGGGGTGTTGGGGCCAATGGCGTTCGAGTATCGGTGCCTTTCGGCCAGTGGTTGTTTACTGCTCAGGTGACTGCCAGTACTCAACGTGGAGTGTCATCTCATACTGTTCACTGGGTGAGCAGTGGTGCTTGCTTCCAACACTTGGTGCAGTTAACCATGACAAAGTGCATCCAGCAGCAGAGAAGAGCCAGGAAGAATAACAATACTGCATTTCAAGTAAGTACTTGCTCATTACAATTTTTGTTGCTGCTGTTATTATGAATGGTCATATACTTATGCTATTATAAGTAATAGTATTGTTGTTATTATTGTTGCAGAACTGCATGACTCCACACACCTAGCAACACAATCCGTGAACCATTCGCCTCATCTTTCAACAGCCCAACAACCTTGTTGTTCTGAGATGTCATTCCAAAAAGATTATCGACCACACACCCAGACTCGTCACAGTTTTCGTGATTGTACCTAATTACCTCATTCGAATGATAGACTTTTACCCAATAGAGCAAACTGTATCCATGTAAAGTAACTTCAAAACGACGAATTTCCGGTTAGCAAAATCACAGTGAAAGTGGTAAATGAGAAGTTTGGAGGGGTTTGGGACACACATACCAATGTAGACAGGCTTCGTGAACCGCAGTGAAACCTTTTGTCATCTCGACATACTTCTCCTCTGAAGAGAGTGTCCCATTTGAAATTTGGCCTGGCTACGTAATCTCTTAGGTACAATGCCCACCCTACTATTAAACTAAATGAACTTCGCTAAATTTTCTAATATTCTCCATGGTTTTCCGAAAAGTGAATTATTTATTAATTTGTAAAAATCTTTTCAAAATCACATGTCACGAGAGCCTTCTCTTTGGTATTCAAATCAATGTACTCCTTCAGCCTGGGATGCTGGTCGAAGAAGATTCCACAGGAGAAGTTTTATACACATTCTGAGACATCGCTAAAGGTTTCTATACTGAATTATATAATAGTGTTTGTTTCCCCATGTTATCATCAGTCTCAGGATGGAACCAGTTCATGAGACTAGGCTCACCGGACATAAGGGGAAGTCATTGTACTAGTCCTGCAAGTGGGCAATCCCACCCCTATCTCTAAGAGAAATCTCTCACCAGTATCAGCAGCCACAAGTTTGATTTTTTTCCTCAGTCTGTCCATTTTCCCTTAGGATATCCATCGGAACCCTCCAAATGGCAGACTTCATTTCAGGCTTGCCTGTAGAGACTCTTTACATCCAGGTAAATCGTCAGACAGTCTGTACACCTCCTTACTCATTCACAGGTTATTCGCCTTAGCATACTGGTGCACACATTGGCAAAGCCCCCACGAATCCCAGTATAGGAGAAGAGCAACATGTCAACCTGCTTAATCAACAGTTTCATCAACGTGTCTTCCTTAACACTGCGTCGCACGAAAGACCAGGCACGATGAAATAAAGTCGGCCGCGGTGGCCGAGCGGTTCTAGGCGCTACAGTCCGGAACCGCGCTGCTGCTAAAGTCGCAGGTTCGAATCCTGCCTCGGGCATGGATGTGTGTGATGTCCTTAGGTTTAAGTAGTTCTAAATCTAGGGGACTGATGACCTCAGATGTTGAGTCCCATAGTGCTCAGAGCCATCTGATGAAATAAAAGGCACTATCCAGAAAGTATATGCCCAGGTACACACACCAGAACTTCTCAAGGATGTCCGCGAGCACTCGTACTTTAGTATTGACATATCATCTTGCACACTTCCATAAGTTAGGGACATTGAGTTCCCATCAAGCGTTCACTGCGTGCTCATACTCCGCATCCTTTATCGCAATGCCTGCGAGTGTGCTGGAGAGTGCAGCTATACCGGGCAATGTGGTTTTATTTAGCCACTCCTTCAAATCTCATGTGAGTGGGTCGTCTAGGTAGACCGACTCGCACGTGTTGTATTAGGTTGTTCAGGTGCATCGAAGTGGACGGAGGAATGGCGGCAGTGCAAATAAATTAGTGACACAGAAATTTACACTTTATTGCGCTGCTATACTTGATTGAAGCTGTACGGCAACTCGTTGGATGACCTTGCGGACAGATACAACTAAGCATTGGTCTGTCAAGATGTGCGTTACCGAACACAATGTCAACAAGATCATGTCTGTTCTGACTGCCACGCTGTCAATCACTGTCATAAACCCTTGTCCCTATGCGTAGGCAGTAGCGACTCCGTTTGTAGACTAAGTCTCGCAGGCTGATCTCCACTACAAACTGTAGCTACGAACTGCAACCCTGAAAATCCGTACTAGAACTGTGGTACGCCAACTCCGAACATGAACCGGCAATTGCCATCATTGGCTGCCGCTTATCACTGCGCGGAATTCCATCTCGGTGGCCGCAGTGCGGATATTTGCTGAATGGGCCGCGCTTGTGGTTGGCGCTGATCTTCAAAGCGCCCCCCATGCGGTCAGACGGAAACTGTCTCAGCGCGCCAGCTCCGGTTGCGTCCATTGGCGAGAACAGAACAGATTCAAGGTATTAATATAGAAAGACTCCCTTCTTCGTCAGAAGCTGAAATTTTGCATCATCTGGTAACACGCAGATCATCCTGACGCTTTATTTCAGCAAATTTCTGAAGGATCGCTGGCACGAGATGCAGGGAATCCAGGAAGTGGAACGTTATTACTTGTGTGATTCTCTTTGAAAACAAGTTGTTCTCAGTAGTGACAGGGATGACACTGACCTTATCAGCCCTCAACCCAAAATCATCCACGTGCTCAACAAGAAAGCGAGCCTCATACCCACTTAAATTATACAAGAAAACTGGTGTACCCACTTAAAGATCACGGGTATGTGTCGCGGTAATTAGTTCTTCAAGGTGCTTACGTTGTGAGCTGCACTGCGGAACTTCCCCATTAGATGACAGAGGTCTCTACAAGGAGTTTCGGCATCTTTACCCTGTGGCAGTCCACAGATAAGGCAGTCAACGGCTTTCTCCGTACAATCCCTCGTTTTCCTGCGAGTTGGCCATGGGAATGTTGTCGCTATATGAGCGATCAGAATCATATGGTGATATGAATTGTTCATCCACACAACTTGGAACACAGTTCTACATGGTGTGTGTCGTTCCGCGAAGGTGGTTTGGGAGACAGTGGTGTCACCTTCACAATGCGCAACAGGCACTCAAAATCGGCGTTAAAGACGAAGGGACATCGCTCCTGGTGGTGAGAGTTCTTAAACGTTAAGAATATTTTATCCTTGTTAGGCAACAGTAATATTGCATTTTTTTGAGTCATCAGTCTTGTGATTGGTTTAACATGGCTCACTACCATTTCCTTTCCTGAGCCAACCTTTTCATCTCAGAGTAGCAATTGCAGCCTACATCCTTGATTTTTTGCTGGAAGTATTCTAATCTCTGCCCTTGTCTTTACCATCTACAGCCCTCTCTAGTACCATGGAACTGATGTCTTAACAGATGTCCTCTCATGCTCTCCCTCCTTCTTGTCAGTGATTTCCATATGTTCTTTCTATCGGCCATTCTACGGAGAATTTCCTCATTCTTTACCTCATTAGTCAGTCTTACATATCACCTCGTAAACAAAATTGTTGTGCTGTACTGTTGGCTGTGTTATTGGCGTCCATTTTGCATCTTCTATGTTTTTCATCGTTTGCAGTTTATACGCATACAAAGTGTTATGTAAGATTACACAAGCCAGTGTGAGACGCTTAGAACAGATAACATATGTATTTTTACGCTACTCTGTCATAAATAAATTTTCCTATTCTGTTCTCTTGCACTGTACGCCCATATTGTCACCTATAAAGCTGTAAATTATTCTCTCCCCTCTTCTGTACCTCTTATACACTACTGATTCGTCCAAATCACCTCTCCCATCCACTTCCTTCAGTACTCTTTCCTTGCCCTCTATCCTACCCTCCAGGAACCCCAACAATCCGTCCGAACCCACCTCAGTCAATTTACCCCCTGGTGTAACCAATGACCCCTTAAGATTAACCCCTCCGAAACCCAGGAAATAACTATAGGATGCACCTTTCGCATCTTCCGTCTCCACGTCTTCCACCTCACCATTTACCACCGTCCCATCCAGCCAACTAACACACTAAAATACCTTGGACTAACCTTCAACCGGCAACTAACATAGAAACATCATCTAGTATCCAACAGAAAGCCCACAATACATCAACACTACTAAAATACTTAACTGGCCGGACATGGGGACTACACCTCTCCACTGTCCATCACATATACACATGCTTGATCAGCACCGTCCTTTGTCATGCAAATGCTGCATCCAAGTTCAATAAGTCCCTCCAGATCTTCGAAAACCATGGTTTCTGGCTCACTTTCCGAGTCTGCTTACCTTCCCCCACAAGGATTTTTACCGCTTCTCGTCACTCACACTGAACGCATCCTTTTAACCCACACCATCCACAAGCTCGACGTCAGCAGTCCTATTGTGTCCCCTCTTCTTCCCAGTCCTTGTGTAATACTATGCCTCTACTTACACACCACATCAACCTGCCACTTGCACATCCTCCACAGCCACTCCCAAAGAAATTTCAACAGACTCCCTCTCTTGGACCACGAACTGCGGCCTGACATATACCCGTCCTACCAACTCTAAATCCACCTCATCCTATTCACTCCCCCCCTCCCCCACCTTCCCAAAGGGCTCCCTCCTCTTCCTTTCTCCATAGCACATCTCCTCTTTTTCACTCCTATATCCCCCCCACCCCACTTTTCGTTTCAAATTTATAGATCCCAGTACCAGCTACCCCTCTCTCCTTGTCCCCCACAGCCACCCCCGTCTCGTCGCTACCTCTTACCAGTCCTAAGTCGTCATTACCACCATTCTCCTATCTCCCCCCCATACCCACCTTTCTTTTCATCAGCAAAATACCATCCCAGGGCAAATGCTTCGTTTTTAATGGTCAGTGTCTCTTCTGTCGTGTTCAGTTTTATTAAAGTGTTTTTTCAAATGTTTAGTGTTCTTCAAGTATTTTTCAAGTGTTTTGACTGTGCTGTCTGTCCACATTTTTAGCAATGTTTTTTTTAATTATTCATGAAGACAGCATTGTTTCTTACATTCTCTTCTTATTCTTCTTGTTTTGTGTTTAGCGTCTAGGTTAGAGAATTATGTCTACTGACTAGAGATTCGGTTGGCTGTACTGTTGCCAGCCCACTCCCCAGCCCACATGAGGCGAGGGAGGATGAATAACAACAAAGGGAAAAAAGGCTGACATGTATATATGTCTGACATGTGCTGAAGCAAAATGTAAGTGATGTATCGTTTCACCACTTTAATAATGTACTACTGTCTACATGACATTTTTGTGCATTTCTGTATATACATCCTGTGCTTCATTTTGATACTTTTTTAGCTTTTGCAGTTCCACTTGAAAATGGTTCAAAGGGAGAAATTGCAATTGTGAAATAAACAATTTCTACAGCCAACGGCGAATAAGATGGCCTTTAAAAAAGACAACACAGGTGTACGAGAGACAGATGGCGGTTGCGCCGGAATATCGATATTCTCAGCGGACACACCTACCGAAACAAGAACATCTCATAAGCAACAACAACAAAAACAACTTAGAATAATGATTGAAATAGTACTACTCACATATCTACATCACCCAGAGATCATCATAACAACAACAAAAGCAACAGTCGGGCTGAGATCCCACAGTGCATCTAGAAATGAAGAAGTAGAACACATAAGAACCACGAATAAACAAAAAAAAAAAAAAAGAAAATTAGTGCTTTATTAGAGGGTTGTTATAACTGAAGTGCAGCTGCTCACAGAGGTCCAGGGTGAGCTGTGATTATCGCATGTCAACAAAACTTGGTACATATTCTGATGCGTTAAGGTGGCAACAATTTATGCTGGAATAAATTAGTCCCAATCTTGGCCACCAGGTGCAAATCTGGAGCTGCGAATACAATAAAAACGTATACAAATGTTTCAGCATGTAATAGATTGGGAACGGGATGTGGGCAGAAAAGGTCAAACAAGTGATAAGGCATAACATTTATTTTATTGTTAACCGCGACTTAAATAAGACTGTAAAAATGTGGTTATGTTACATCCCACGTTTTGTCATTGTCACATGTACGCGGAATTGTCTTCTAAGAGAAATATGCATTTTTCAACCAACAGATGTTATAACTTTTCTTCCAGTTGAAGATTATTTAATTAACCAAAACCAATCAAGAATAAATTTTATAAGTGCAGCTTATGGCAAATAAAAATGCGTTTCTATAAAAATAAATTAGCCGGTTTCAGTGTCAATAATGGTCGTATACAGAGCTTACACCTCGAAGATTGTGATAAACACCGTTGAAAAGAGTTATCTGACTTGGTGGGCGAATCAGGAATTATTCTGGAGATTTTAACAACTCTGTCAGTGTATGTACTACGAACTATTAGATACTACCTGCATGAAGTAGTTATGCAGAGAATATCCTAACCACGACTATACTAGACAAATATGCTACAGCTAGTGTATTTTCTACTGACTTGTATAACAGGGTGTTCGAAAACATGGATGTTCCTACCTTGCCAATAAGCGACTGCCACATTCTGGAAACAATTGTCACTTGATCACGTAATGTGCAATGGCAGGCCTGTATACCAATTAAAATAGGAAATGTAACAATGGTAGGCATGTTCCTAATAATTTATTTTCTAGTTGTGGGCTGCATTTTAGGGGTTGATTTCCTCAGTAATAGAAACGCAAACCTCTCCATAGGGAAATTTAAAGTGGTAGTTGATAGATGGCTCTAAGCACTATTGGACTTAACATCTATGGTCATCAGTCCCCTAGAACTTAGAACTACTTAAACCTAACTAACCTAAGGATATCACACAACACCCAGTCATCACGAGGCAGAGAAAATCCCTGACCCCGCCGGGAATCGAACGCGGGAACCCGGGCGCGGGAAGCGAGCGGCGGACCGGTAGTTGATAGAGTCAAGGCTGTCGCAGAAGTAGTAAAGACTACTTTTAGTCATGGTAAATACTACCATGGAATACTACCAAGGACTTTTTTTTTGGTCATCAGTCTACTGACTGGTTTGATACGGCCCGCCACGAATTCCTTTCCTGTGCTAACCTCTTCATCTCAGAGTAGCACTTGCAACCTATGTCCTCAATTATTTGCTTGACGTATTCCAATCTCTGTTTTACTCTACAGTTTTTGCCCTCTACAGCTCCCTCTAGTACCATGGAAGTCATTCCCTCATGTCTTAGCAGATGTCCTATCATCCTGTCCCTTATCCTTATCAGTGTTTTCCACATATTCCTTTCCTCTCCGATTCTGTGTAGAACCTCCTCATTCCTTACCTTATCAGTCCACCTAATTTTCAACATTCGTCTATAGCACCACATCTCAAATGCTTCGATTCTCTTCTGTTTCGGTTTTCCCACAGTCCATGTTTCACTACCATACAATGCTGTACTCCAGACGTACATCCTCAGAAATTTCTTCCTCAAATTAAGGCCGGTATTTGATATTAGTAGACTTCTCTTGGCCAGAAATGCCTTTTTTGCCATAGCGAGTCTGCTTTTGATGTCCTCCTTGTTCCGTCCGTCATTGGTTATTTTACTGCCTAGGTAGCAGAATTCCTTAACTTCATTGACTTCGTGACCATCAATCCTGATGTTAACTTTCTCGCTGTTCTCATTTCTACTACTTCTCATTACCTTCGTCTTTCTCCGATTTACTCTCAAACTATACTGTGTACTCATTAGACTGTTCATTCCGATCAGCAGATCATTTAATTCTTCGTCACTTTCACTCAGGATAGCAATGTCATCAGCGAATCGTATCATTGATATCCTTTCACCTTGTATTTTAATTCCACTCCTGAACCTTTCTTTTATTTCCATCATTGCTTCCTCGATGTACAGATTGAAGAGTATGGGCGAAAGGCTAAAGCCTTGTCTTACACCCTTCTTAATACGAGCACTTCGTTCTTGATCGTCCACTCTTATTATTCCCTCTTGGTTGTTGTACATATTGTATATGACCCGTCTCTCCCTGTAGCTTACCCCTACTTTTTTCAGAATCTCGAACAGCTTGCCCCATTTTATATTGTCGAACGCTTTTTCCAGGTCGACAAATCCTATGAAAGTGTCTTGATTTTTCCTTAGCCTTGCTTCCATTATTAGCCGTAACGTCAGAATTGCCTCTCTCGTCCCTTTACTTTTCCTAAAGCCAAACTGATCGTCACCTAGCGCATTCTCAATTTTCTTTTCCATTCTTCTGTATATTATTCTTGTAAGCAGCTTCGATGCATGAGCTGTTAAGCTGATTGTGCGATAATTCTCGCACTTGTCAGCTCTTGCCGTCTTCCGAATTGTGTGGATGATGCTTTTCCGAAAGTCAGATGGTATATCGCCAGACTCATATATTCTACACACCAACGTGAATAGTCGTTTTGTTGCCAATTCCCCCAATGATTTTAGAAATTCTGACGGAATGTTATCTATCCCTTCTGCCTTATTTGACCGTTAGTCCTCCAAAGCTCTTTTAAATTCCGATTCTAATACTGGATCCCCTATCTCTTCTACATCGACTCCTGTTTCATCTTCTATCACGTCAGACAAATCTTCACCCTCATAGAGACTTTCGATGTATTCTTTCCACCTATCTGCTCTCTCCTCTGCATTTAACAGTGGAATTCCCGTTGCACTCTTAATGTTACCACCGTTGCTTTTAATGTCACCAAAGGTTGTTTTGACTTTCCTGTATGCTGAGTCTGTCCTTCCGACAATCATATCTTTTTCGATGTCTTCACATTTTTCCTGCAGCCATTTCGTCTTAGCTTCCCTGCACTTCCTATTTATTTCATTCCTCAGCGACTTGTATTTCTGTATTCCTGATTTTCCCGGAACATGTTTTTACTTCCTCCTTTCATCAATCAACTGAAGTATTTCTTCTGTTACCCATGGTTTCTTCGCAGCTACCTTCTTTGTACCTATGTTTTCCTTCCCAACTTCTGTGATGGCCCTTATTAGAGATGTCCATTCCTCTTCAACTGTACTGCCTACTGCGCTATTCCTTATTGCTGTATCTATAGCGGTAGAGATCTTCAAACGTATCTCGTCAGTCCTTAGTACTTCCGTATCCCACTTCTTTGCGTATTGATTCTTCCTGACTAATGTCTTGAACTTCAGCCTACTCTTCATCACTACTATATTGTGATCTGAGTCTATATCTGCTCCTGGGTACGCCTTACAATCCAGTATCTGATTTCGGAATTTCTGTCTGGCCATGATGTAATCTAATTGAAATCTTCCCGTATCTCCCGGCCTTTTCCAAGTATACCTCCTCCTCTTGTGATTCTTGAACAGGGTATTCGCTATTACTAGCTGAAACTTGTTACAGAACTCAATTAGTCTTTCTCCTCTTTCATTCCTTGTCCCAAGCCCATATTCTCCTGTAACCTTTTCTTCTACTCCTTCCCCTACAACTGCATTCCAGTCGCCCATGACTATTAGATTTTCGTCCCCCTTTACATACTGCATTACCCTTTCAATATCCTCATACACTTTCTCTATCTGTTCATCTTCAGCTTGCGACGTCGGCATGTATACCTGAACTATCGTTGTCGGTGTTGGTCTGCTGTCGATTCTGATTAGAACAACCCGGTCACTGAACTGTTCACAGTAACACACCCTCTGCCCTACCTTCCTATTCATAACGAATCCTACACCATTTTCTGCTGCTGTTGATATTACCCGATACTCATCTGACCAGAAATCCTTGTCTTCCTTCCATTTCACTTCACTGACCCCTACTATATCTAGATTGAGCCTTTGCATTTCCCTTTTCAGATTTTTTGGTTTCCCTACCACGTTCATGCTTCTGACATTCCACGCCCCGACTCGTAGAACGTTATCCTTTCGTTGATTATTCAATCTCTTTCTCATGGTAAGCTCCCCCTTGGCAGTCCCCTCCCGGACATCCGAATGGGGAACTATTCCGGAATCTTTTGCCAATGGAGAGATCATCATGACACTTCTTCAAATACAGGCCACATGTCCTGTGGATACACGATACGTGTCTTTAATGCAGTGGTTTCCATTGCCTTCTGCATCCTCATGTCGTTGATCATTGCTGATTCTTCCGCCTTTAGGGGCAATTTCCCACCCTTAGGACAAGAGAGTGCCCTGAACCTCTATCCGCTCCTCCGCCCTCTTTGACAAGGCCGTTGGCAGAATGAGGCTGACTTCTTATGCCGGAAGTCTTCGGCCGCCAATGCTGATTATTTATCAAAATTTAGGCAGTGGCGAGGATCGAGCCCGGGACCGAAGACGTTTTGATTATGAATCAAAGACGCTACCCCTAGACCACGGGTCCCTGTCACCAAGGACTAAAAACTGAATTTTTAGGCGTGGAGAATCATGCTTTAAACAGGCAGCAAGCTGAGAGAACTATTGCTACTGTTATAAAATGCGTAAGTAATTAGTGAAATAACAGTATCTACAAATTTAAATGATAAACAACGTGCATACTTAAGAATTTTGTTATGTTATTTGGAGGTGTTTGAGGAGAGACCTGATATAATACAGGGACACAAATGCCATCTCAGTGTCAGTCAGCATGACACCTTCTGCAATCCAACCTATCCCATTTCCTGGGTCAAAAGGCCGGCCGTAAGTGCATAAATGTAGATGTGCAGTTAATGGAAATGAGTTGTACAATGTAGATTATTTATATGAATGAAGAAACTAAGATTTTCTACGCATTAGCATGTAAGGAATGTTAGCAAGCGTTGACAGTACCGCGAGTGCACCGATGAATTTTGGACAGGAATGCGAGAAAAACTAATAAACAGGTAAGGCATTTTCCACAAAACAATGTATTTGAAGTTCGGCGATAGCAGATTGTTATAGAATGGAAGACTGGTCAAATCGGTGATTTGAGGACTCTTAAACTTGTATGTTAATTATCGGTAGTTAATTCTTGTTTCATTTTCAAAACTGGCATAGCCAATTCTATTCCACGAGTGAAGGTGTAAAGGCCAGCTCTGGGGTTAGATATGGTGCGGTGTTGGGAGAAGCATGACGCTGGCGCTTCATCCAGGGCGTTAAGCCACTCAGCAGCCGTCGCTGGAGGGGGTGGGTCTCTGCCGGCGTGGCGACAATATGTCCCCGTCTTCTTCAGCTGCTATGACTGGAGCAGATTTCCACGTAGACTGCTGTTCTGCTTTGACCATCCTCAAGCTTGGTCCTCAGCCTTGCTTAACTGAGGCCGCTTTATTTATTAGATCATCATGTAGTTCGATCTCTACTGGGACTTTGAATACTATTCCTGAAGCTGTTGGATCGTTGCAACAACTTGGTGCCGTCGTAATTCATGGCAATGTCAGCGGGAGATGCAGTTATCTACCACAGCGGACTTTGTCGGCTGTTTGTTGACCTTTTTTGTTAATAAATCAGCGGGAGGTGTCAGCGGGAGATGCAGTAGTCTGCCATAGCGGACTTTGTCGGTTGTTTGTTGATTGTTATTGTTAATAAGTTCCCGACGTATGGGATAATCACTGCCACAACAGGTTTCTCTACGTTCTCAGCAGGCTGTGGTATAGGTTTCTTCAGTCTTGAGGCATGTTGTTTCTCGTGGTTGCTGTATCCATTCATACAAAACACAGCCTGTAGGTGCTGCAGTTTGGCTGCTGTACTGTCATGGTCTGAGATTTCCCATGTTCTGTGGACTAGTGTGAAATGTGCTCCCGTCATGACAGCTGCAGAAGACTGTCGCCACGTCTGCAGCGGAGCGACTGAAGACCTTGGATCAAGTCCCAACGTCAAGTACTTCCATCGTCGCACCAGGTCAGTGTCCACAGCGGGCCAGCTGGAGGTTGCAGACAGGGGGAAGGGGGATGGAGAGAATTAAGGACATAAAGTAAAAAAAAAAAAACCATCCATAAGGAAAGCTTGAAGGTGGCGAGAAGTCAGCTTGCCGAAACAACGCGCGTTCTTGACGAGCCACTGGCTGAATGCTCAAGAAATATTATTATTATTATTATTATTATTATTATTATTATTATTTTGCACCAGGAAAACCTAAAAATCACACATCAATTAAATCTACGTGGAGGACATGCACAGCAAAATTTAGAAGCTTGACAAGCTTTGTAACAGAAAGGACTGCCTTCTGGCCTTTTCGTTCTGCATAGAGTACTGACTCATACTATGTATTGTGAAGATTATTATTACATCAGAACTCCAGCTGCCAACCAGATCTCCAGAAGAGCCTGGCTGGCCCTGGTCTGGAGAGGATCCTGTACACTCGACGAAGACACGACGAGAGAACTCACACTCCACCTGCTGTTGGCGTCGACACACTCCATTGTTTGGTGGAAGTGGAGAGACACAGTTAGTTGGTCTCAAGCCAACAGAATATGGCAGTCGGCCACTTGCAGATAAATTGCTTAACATGAAATTTACTTAAACAGCTCCAAGAATATTCTGAGGTATCAGTTCTCCAAGCAGACAAAGGGAATTGTACTGTCCTGCTTCTCCGTCAAGCATACAAGCAAAAAATATACGATCTATTTGAGGACGATGTGTATAGGAGAACTGAAGACGATCCTACCAACCGAGCCGGCCCGGGTGGCCGAGTGGTTCTAGGCGCTGCAGCCTGGAGCCGCGCGACCGCTACGGTCTCAGGTTCGAATCCTGCATCGGGCATAGATGTGTGTGATGTCCTTAGGTTAGTTATGTTTAAGTAGTTCTAAGTTCTAGGGGACTGATGACCTCAGAAGTTAAGTCCCATAGTCCTTAGAGCCATTTGAACCATTTCGAACCTACCAACCGAGCGCAGAGGACGACCATCGAGTTTTTCTAACACACATTTCCAGATAAGAAAATAGTGAAGACACTTCGTCCACAAGCAGCTACGCCACCCAGACTTAACGGACTACCTAAAGTCTACGAGGAAGGAATGCCACTCTACCCAGTTGTTAACAACACTGATGCACCAACAAATGAATTACCAAAACATCTGATAGCGATGCTCAGCCCCTTTGTGGGAGTTAGCTGGTCTCGCACCAACAGGGCATGGCGTACCAAATTCGGCAGGTTTCATCCAGTAGCTCCAAAACTTCCAACTAGGACAAAAACACCTCATGGTAAGCTTCAACATGGTATCTCTCTTTACAAGAGTACCCCTAAGAGATTCCCTAAGCCACATAGGAGAAAAACTGGGGCCAGAGTTAACTAATCTATTTACATCAACCTACTTTTCTATTCGACAAAAATTATTATGAACAAACAGACGGAATAGCAATGGGCTGCATGCTATCACCAGTGATCGTCAATATTTATAAATTATCGAGCGCAGCAGTCAGTCGTCCTTTATTTTGTAGGTTTCATTACGCAAATCCAGATTTCGGCTAGTGTCTAGCCATTATCAGTGCTACATTTTCTAATCTCGATGCATGTTAGTTCTCTGTTGTTCGGGCGTCAGTCACAGTTCTTGAATCAGTAGTAGGCACTAGCCGAAATCTGAATTTGCGTAATAAAATCTACCAAAAAAAGGGCGAGTGATTGTTGCGCTCTATAATTTATAAATCACGTAACAGTTGCAGAGTGCACCCTCTTTCCTAATGGAGGGTAACCTGATCGTCAATATGTTTACGGAGGCGTTTGAAGAAGAAGCCTTGAGTCGGCAGCTTACATCCCCTTGTGCATGTTTCTACATGTAGATGGCACATTCGAAATCTAACCGCACGAACGACATTACCTGCAAGACTACCTGCAACACCTGAGTTCGCTGCACCAGAACATCGGATTCGCGATGGAAATAGAAGAAAGCAACCAACTTCCATTCCTGGAGGTGCTCGTCAAGCAAAGACCAGATGGCACGTTAGGACAGTACCCCAATACATACAGGTTTGTACCTGCATACTTCCATCTGTCATGCCCCTTCACAACGAGAAGGGCACTATTCCGTGGAACACGCAAACTTTCGGGGGACAGTCTAGCAGCCGATTTCAGCACTTACAGGCCTTGTTCCACGCAGTTACAGCAACTGTCGGATACAACAGCCCTTAAGACTGAAGAAGCCAAGATCACAGCATGCTGAGGACGAAGAGAAATCTATGGTGGCAGTGATTATCCAGTACGTTGGGAACACATCAGTACAAAATCGGAAGAATACTCCAGAAAAATAACGTCAATTGCGTGTTCCTCCCGTCAGCAAAGATGAAAGTCTTGTTGGAATCAATCAACAATAACATAGAACTCCGCAAACTGGGGGTATGCCGCCTCCCTTTCCAGTGTGGAAAAATGTGTGTAGGCCAGACTGTACGCATGGTACAGGAGAGATGCTCTGAACATAAAAGCCACACAGACAACGAGCAGCCCTCGAAGCGCATTTTGTCAGAACACTACAGCTCTCGCGGATGTGCCTTTAATTACTCGTACAATGGCAACAAGTTGTTGCATCGGTCCAACACCTTCTGGAAATGTATTATGGATGAGGCTGTGCCGTTGTAGAGACCCGACAAAACTAACTAATAAAGACATTGGCTTTCAGTTAAGCAAAGACTAGGACCGAATCCTGAGCGTGGTCTGAGTACAAGGGCAGTCTATGTAGAAATCTGATCCCGGCACCGAGGGATGAGGCGCAGTGGTTAGCGCACTGGACTCGCATTCGGGAGGACGACGGTTCAAACATCCGTCCGCCATCCTGATTTAGGTTATCCGTGATTTCCATAAATCGTTTCAGGCAAACGCTGGGATGGTTCCTTTGAAAGGGCCGACTTCCTTCCCCTTCTTTCCCGTCCGAGCTTGTGCTCCGTCTCTAATGACTTCATTGTCGACGGGACGTTAAACACTAATTTCCTGCTCTTCCTCTTGCTCGCATCGTGGTAAATGAAGAAGACGAAGATACATTGTCGCCTGGTCGACAGAGACCCGGGTCTGGTGCCTGCCGCGGCCTGACTGAAGACCGTAGATGGAGCCACGTCACGCCTCCCCTACCACCACACCAGGCTCGTGTCCAGAGCCGGCTTGCTGGAGGCTGCTGGTGGGGGAAGGGCATATAAAGGCAGTTCATAGCAGGAAACAATTAGTAGCGGCACTTACCAGAAGATAATCGCTCTGCTATAGTCGCGAATGAGCTGTGATTTGTATTGGACTCCTGCCGCTAGCGAGACGGAGAGCGGAGTTGTATGCTGTGGGGAAGCGAAGGGTATGGTGGATCTTCGAGCCTACTCTGTCGGCGACTCTATTTGGGCCTCCACCTACAATGGACTAGCACAGGCACCCGGCCACAGAAACTGACGCTGAAAGTAGGTAGACAAGGCGTTATGCGGACGCGGT
Source organism: Schistocerca serialis cubense (assembly GCF_023864345.2). Lineage (NCBI taxonomy): Eukaryota > Metazoa > Arthropoda > Insecta > Orthoptera > Acrididae > Schistocerca > Schistocerca serialis. The sequence continues at coordinate 624,583,354 of NC_064642.1, read as the reverse complement.
TTCTGCCGTGGAAGCGAGTAACGTGGAGGATCGCCGATCGGCAGAGCTTGCTCTGTCGGCAGGCCCATCATACCCGTCATCACCTACAACCGACCGGCCTTCGACTGCGGACCAAGAGAAGGATGCTCTGGAGGACCGGAGAAGGATGCTACTGGAGGACCGGAAAGTCTTTATGCGACCACAGCCTCGGCTGTGGGAAGGAGTGGTTCGGTGGATCGTAATGCGGCAGAGTGTGCTCTACCGGCAGCCCCATTCTGCCTGCCATCTACAACTGATCGACACTACGATACACGGAGATCGCGGGCGCGAAAAGCGGACCCAGACTTAACTGCGCACGCACGCGACCCGCGAAATCGTACACACTTAGTCGACGTGTACCACGCTTCTATGCACGGCATGGTAATCGGCGGCCACCTCTACCACCAACAGGGAGCCGCAGAGACGCAGAAATCATCGTAGCCTGCTGGAAGCCGCAGCCACCGGCAGCCGCTTAGATACAGCCGCGCAGAAGACGCCTGCCTTGTGGGTTGCCGCGGAGCCAGGAGTAGCAACCCGAAAAGCTGCAGCGGCCGAGACACGTCTCAGGCAGCAGTTCCTGCGGTTTAAGGATGGTAACCGTAGAACAGCCACAAACTGTTGCTTACCCTGTGTGCCAGATCATTTATGTATACAGTATAGAAAGTAACAGCGTTCCTACCACATTTCCCTGGTTCACTTTGAACATAACATACTGCCTTTTGTTACTTAGGAAGTCCTCGAGCCGCTCACCTATTCCGTACACCTGTGCCTTTTTTAGCAGTTATCAGTGTGGCACCGTATCAAATCCTTTACAGGAGTCTATTAGAATGGAATCCGCTTCTGTGGAATTGTTTATAGTGCCAATAACATAGAGGACAAATACAATGCTTTTCTTAACAAATTTCTCTTGCTCTTTGAGAGTTGCTTTCAATTAGATCGTTCTAAGCGTGGTATTGGCAGTAAAAGGCGGCCTGGGTGGCTGACTAGTGGGATAAGAATATCATGTAGATCAAAGCGAGAATTATATCAAAAGAAGTAGTCACAATAAAGCTACAGTAAGCCATCACAGACAGTATTGTAAGGTGATTAAAATGTTATTAGGAAGGCAAAGAATATGTGCTACACAAATAGAATAGCTAATTCACCATACGGTCAGTTGGGAAGGAATTGTCTGGTCTGCAGCACATGGTCGACGATGTAAAGTCAGTTCATAGTAAAAACATTTCTGTTACTGATAAGACAGATATATGTATAGTATTTAACAATCATTTTCTGACCATTTATGGTGAATTAAATAACAACTTATTTTCTACAGGGAATCATATAACTGTCGTGGAAAATGCCTTTCCATGACTGATGTCTGAAATACTCCTCTGTGACACTGACAAGGGGAAGATTGAGTCAATAATCAAATCACTGAAGACTAAGGACTCTCATGGATATGATAGAGTGCTTAGCAGAATATTAAAATATTGTGCTGCACATTTTAGCCCTGTACTTCACGATATTTGTAATTTTTGCTTTAAGAATGATCTGTTTCCTGGACGATTAAAGTACTCAGTAGTAAAGCCGCTTTATAAAAAGGGCGAAAGGGATAATCTAGATAATTTTAGACCTATTTCTATTCCATCAGTGTTTGCTAAAGCTAATGAAAAGGCTGTGTATGTGAGGATAATTGATCATTTTGTATCACATAATTTGCTATCAAATGTACAATTCGGCTTTAGAAGTCATTGAACAACTGAAAATGCTATATTCTCTTTTCTTTGTGAGGCAAAGGATGGATTAAACAAAAGTTTCGAACGCTAGGCATCTTATTGATTTAACTAATGCATTAGATTGTACTGATGACAAAATATTGCTCCAGAAGTTGCACCATTAGGAATGCAGGGAGCAGCTCACAATTGGTTCACCTCTTACTTTAACTACAGACAGCAAAAGGTCGTTATTCACAGTGCTGAGAATGGCTGTGATGTGGGATCTGAGTGGGGTCCAGTCAAGTGGGAGATGCCCTAGGGATCAGTGTTGGGGCCACTCCTGCTTCTTATTTATATGAATAATGTGCCCTCTGGTATTATGAGTAATTCTAAAATATTTCTGTTTGCTGATAACATTAGCTTGGTAGTAAAGAATGTTGTGTGCAACATTGGCACTGTGCAGTTCATGACATAAGTTTATGGTTTGTAGAAAATAAACTAACCTTAAATCACAATAAGACTCAATTTTTACAGTTTCTAACACACACTTCAACAAAACCCAACGTTTTAAGTTCACAGAATCAGCATATGATTAGTGAAACTGAACAATTCAAATTTCTAGGTGTTGAGATAGATAGTAACCTGTTGTGGAAAGCCCACATTCAGGATCTTGGTCAAAGACTTAATGATACCATTTTCACTATTCAAACTGTATCTGAAGTAAGTGATCTCTCGACACGAAACATAGTCTACTTTGCTTATTTCCATTCGCCTATGTCGTATAGTATTATATTTTGGGGTAACTCATCCCATTCTAAAAGGATATTTTTGGCTCAGAAACAGGCAGTTTGGGCAACAGATTGTGTAAGTTCACGAACCTCTTGTCGACCCCTGTTCACTATTCTGGGTATTTTGACATTGGCCTCTCAGTATATATATATATTCTTTACTGTCGTTTCTTGTTAACAATATCAGATTATTCCCAAGAATTAGCAGCTTTCACTCAGTTAATACTTGGCAAAAATCCAATATGCATTTGGATCGCACTTCCTTAACTCTTGTGCAGAAAGATGTGTAGTATACTGCAGCATCCATTTTCAATAAGCTACCACAAGATTTCAGAAATTTTAGCAGTAATCCACGCACTTCCAAATTTAAACTGAAGAGTTTCCTCATGGGTCACTCCTTCTATTCTGTTGAGGAGGTCCTTGAAAATTGAAGTCGATTCTTCTGTTACATTGTTGGTTGCTTTAACTTAAACTTATAGCTTGACTTTTTGGGTTTATAAAGATTTTATTTTTATCTGTTATTGCTTTTATATTGTAATTTCGTGTACTGACACATTCCATGACCTTGGAGATTTTCTCCTCAATTTGGTCCTGTGGAACTAGACGTGTAAATAATAATTACAAAAAATACAGGACATTTATCTGCATCAAATATCTGAAACACCTATTCACCTGTGGCTTTTGTAGTTTCATTTCTAAATATGTCATTTGTTCCAGCAAACGACTAAACATACTCATTGTGCATTACATTCTAAGTGCAGGTGAGAGGATGAGTTGGCCTATTTCAGCTAAGGGAGCACCAGGCTTAATAAATGCTGTTGCTTTTCCACCTACTGTTTCACTGATCTGAGCAGCAATCCCACGACCATGACAGTCAGAAAATACAATACACTTTCTGTTATTTTTTCGTGTTTTAGATCATTGGGGTTGTATATTACTATGAATTTAAGAAGCAATGGTAGGTAGCTATGAATCTTCGTTAAGAACTGGAGCATCGTATTTTTGATGTGACCCTTTTTGTTGCAAATTTGGAACTCATGGTATCACTGAACACATCCTGTTTCCTTTTTTCCCACCACTGATATTTGATATTGTCATCTAATCAGAGCTATTTTCGAGATTAGTACTGGTATAGTTCATTCTGCCTGCCGAATTTATATAACAGTTTCCAGGCTTTCCATATGAAGTGTGCAATTTGGACTTTTGCAGCTCATCATATTTCTTTTTCCATATTTGCATATCTTCAGTTAATATAGTAATAAATTCATCTTTGCTATTTGCATTGAGTTACAGGCTGAACGTTTCAGACACAGCCACATTTTTTTTAGGGTCTGCTTTTGCAGTAGTAACGCAGAACACTGCCTTATATTTCATACACATGATGTCATTGATAACTGTTTTTTTGCAGTAGCAATCGTTTGTGGCTCTCTCTATGCATTGAACATTTTCTGTAGACAATGATGAGGCAATGTTTTCGCAAAAGCTTTCTTTCTTTTCTGGATCTGTTTTACATTTTTCAGTCTCTTCGTTAACGATAAAACACTAAAGGCATTTTCGATAGTCAGTCACAGTCGTGGTTTTGCAAAGGTGGCACGTTTCGAAACTGTTACTAGAACTAGAACTAAGAATATCTCTGTCTACATTCAAACTAGGCTACATAGTGATTGTGTCTCAAAGATTAGTCAATTCTTTCTGAAGTAGATCAATTTCTATTCATAAACAGTGATTTTCATCAAGGAACTGCTCAAATAATAGCGATAGTTCACATTCATAACATCAGATATTTTAATTTCGCTGTTTTCGTCACGTTTTCACTACAACATTTGATGCACTTCCTGTGTACGAGAATACTTACGAATTTTCCTTCAACGAAGGATCCACTATTTCGCAACGAAAATGGATAACACTATGCATAGCACACAGAAAATACCATTGTTAACTATTTTGTCACACTTTTGACATTTTTCACAAGTTAGAGGCGATATTTTACGTGAGTCCACAATACTTAAGCTGGATTTCCACCGTCAGTTAAAGTACTGTCACAGCAAGTGACCTGACGGCTGACGCGGAAGTGGCGCAGACTACCGCAATTTTCACAAGCTTCTGTCAAAATTCTTGGGAGCTGTTTTCAATATGATGTGAAATGAGATTATTGGGACAGCCATTGGTGTTTGTCGTTCGGGTTACTGGATTATAAATGGTCCAAGAATTCAAGAAGGAGAAGAGAAAGCATAAATTTGGGATCTGGGAGTCGGTTTTCCGCAGAAATAACACAGGAGCATCAAACGCACTTACAAACAACGTGCCAAGTTTAAAGAAAAATCCATTCGAGAACCACTTTCTAATAACAAAAGCAAATTTCGAGTACTTGTTGAGCTGCACACTCACATTAGAACTGTAGAACTTGCTCGACTGGAACTGCTAGTGACACTTCGATGTTAGACATCTGGCCGCCACCCGTCACCTCTACAACATATATTACATTCCTAAAAGTACAGTTTCGAGGTTCTTATACGTTGCTTTGGATGATCAACCGTGAAGGCTGATTTGAAAACTAGTACATTCGCTCCTGCACCCAACATTAGTTACTTAAGACGAAATATTGAAGCCATTCCTCTGCAAGTGCACTGAAAGGCGCTGTAATGTAATTGGTGATAGGATATACACATTTTTTTATTAAAAGCTAAAGTCGAGACGCAGTTATATTGCCACTGAAAACCTTGTTACTTCCTTTCCATAAGTGACCTTCGGCTGATTAAAACTTAAAATGTGAACTGGAACTTCATTAATCAGAATGGTGATAGAAGATCAGTTCAAACTGGTAACTGATACAGAAATATCCTTTATTTAAAACGTTGTAAATGATTAAGTGAAGTTAGTGCTGAAATTTAAAGGCTGTTAATATTCAGCATTTAAAGAATTAAGTGAAGTGCTGTGAAACTACAAATCATCTTTCTACTGTCCGCGGCTCGTAGTCTTGCGGTAGCGTTCTCGCTTCCCGCGCACGGGGTCCCGGGTTCGATTCCCGGCGGGGTCGGATCTCTGCCTCGAGATGACTGAGTGTTGTGTGTCTTTCATCATCATTTCATCGTCATTCACTTGCAAGTCGCCGTAGTGGCGTTAAAGAACTTGTGGAGCGGCGGCCGAACCGCCCCGTGAGGGGTCTCCCGGCCACCAATGCCATACGCTCATTATTATTATCTTTCTACTTAAAAATGCTTGCATACTCACACACAAATTATTTCCTTGCATCAGATTATAGAAGTATCACATGTTTTCGCCACATAAATTGAACATTTTGTGTTCATAATTGCAATGGCAAAACCTTTAACTACCAGCAACCTTGATTGCAAAAAGGTGATTCCTGTTAAAAAACGCACCATGTTGTCGTGGATCTGGACACCTATCCTTTAGAATAAAAGAACACACATCATGTTGCTGGTACTCACCACATAGAATGTAATTCTGTGGGACATCATTTTGCTGTTGTTATTGCTGTTTGTTTACTGTAAATCACCCAAGTAAAATGATCAATTTTTTTTGCATTGATGAAGTGCAATAAAAAATTTATTTTAATCCAACTTTCACAAACTATGTCACTTGTATTTTAAATAAAATATGGGATTTTTAGGTACTTAAAACAAAATGTCATATATTTAATTACAATTTATTTTGTTTACAACACTATATGTGCTACTAAATTCTTAAAAACCCATCTTTCTGGGTGGCATAGAGACCTGCAGACGCACCACTCTTATAATATTTGAAGACTTTGCCGTGATCACTGATGTACGCACTTGAATACTTATTTTAGCTTTTGCAGTAAATAAATCATAACTATGGACGTGTTCCCACATACGATCCACAACTTCAAGCAGCGCCCAAGCTCAGATTTGCAGCATTTGTTTTTGTGTTTCGATTAAGAAAATCGCCCCTCGTACAGTTTGTGATGACATCGATAGATATTGCGTCATCACCGTTTCAAGTGTGAACGTTATTGCGGACTCAAATGCTGTCTTTGTCTATGTTGTTGTCTATGGCGAATGGACAGACGAAGATATTGTAATAATGAGTGTGTATACTTGAAGGTAATAAATTTATGTTTTGTATTACTAACCATATTCCACCTGTCAGCGTTTTAACAAAAATACGCATGCCACTGCGTAACCTCAACACTAAATGCAGAGACGATTTCTTTTGAATGTTAAAATCGGACAGTATTCACCTACCTTCGAGTTGCTTACCAGCAAAGATCAGTCATTTTAGTCTGGCGGAATATCTTCTTTGTCCTGGATCTTCGCCCTCACCTTCTCGACGGTGTCTGAGACTTCTGCCTCCGGTGTAATGGTCTTCCCAGTGTCTTCACAAAAATTTTCATCCCTCATCTAAGATCGAGTACGAGGTGAAGAGTTGTTTTCTTTTGAATACTATAGTCTGACAATACACAACCGTCCTCCAATAATATTAGGGGAAAGTAATAACGAACCTCTTGATGGTGACCCCAAGTTGAACAGTTTTCACAATGCCGCATTTTGTTTTCGAGTTCATTGTGTTATGAACAATGGAACGATCAACACACATACATACAAAGATGAAACAAGAGGAGCTATCACCCGCAGTGATCTTTGCTTTCAGCCGCCATCTTTTCCTTTGACGAACAATAATCAGCATTTCGAAAGTTACTCGACCAGGATCAGCAACATAACACATCCTGTATTCCGTCTCACCAAACCAAACCCCACAAGTGGAAGCTATCTTTCAATGACATGGTAATAGTGATGATTCAGACAAATCTACAATGACGGTGTCACGATTGGTTTCATGTGTGATCGAGCAAATTGACCGTGCACTGAAAGGCAAGTCTTTATACATTTTTTGGTGGTTCAGTTCCTTGTGATCCAATTCCTCTCCTGCGTATCTCATAGTATAGTTCCTCTTTCCTCTGGTATGCCAGATCCCTCACGATTTTCATGGTTGTTCTGAAACAGTATACTGCGGAACAGTGCTGTATATTGGTATGTGTCAATCTACACCACCAAAGGGTTTGGCTGTCGCCCCCTGTTATACCTTTCCGCTTCCGATACGAGCCGCCTGGAAATTATTTCTGGACTTTCTCCACTGGGTAACAAGCTGTAATGATGATTTCTTATGAGGCAACAAATCGTCATTTGACTACAAGTAACGCAAGGGAGTCGTGATCTTAAACGCAGGTGTGGCTTGATGATTTTCATACCTGGCTGTGTTGAATGCCATCATTAACACGGCAGTGGTCCCTCAGTGACTTGTCCCATAGACGTTGGTCTTTACTGTGATACGCTATTAGAGCAGAGCATAAATTGCAGTTAACTCTGTGCACAGAATGAGTTCCTGTAATGAGATGTGGTATTAAATGTCGTATGACAAGGGCCTCCCATCGGGTAGACCGTTCGCCGGGAGCAAGTCTTTCGAAATGACGCCACTTCGGCGACCTGCGCGTCGATGGGGATGAAATAATGATGATGAGGACAACACAACACCCAGTCCCTGAGCGGAGAAAATCTCAGATCCAGCAGGGAATCGAACCCGGGCCCTGAGGATTGACATTCTGTCGCGCTGACCACTCTGCTACTGGGGGCGGGCATGAGATGTGGTTGTATTGTGATTAATACCTAACCTAACACAAAAGTTACTAAATGCAAGAGAGGTAAACAAGTAACCTCATCCACAGCTAGTGATTGGGGTGGACCACACATGACAGCTAACACCTGAAAGGTTGTAATAACAGCCTGGGTGGCGGCCACCTTTGTCGGATACAACTAGGTATACCTTGAAAATGTGTCAGCATAGACCATGATGTATGCATTCTCATCTTTAGTTCTCAACAGGGGTCCCAAAAATTCAATTTAAATGCGATCTAGCACTCTTTCCACCGGTTTAGATGCCAGGAATCTCACCATGGTACTCTGTGCCGGTTTACTTTCAGCACACCACATGCATACTGCTATCCTATTTTCGATGTCGGCGTCCGTATTTCTCCTTATGAAATCTAACCGCATCTTATTCCAGGTCTTACACACGCTAAGTGTCCACCAACAGGTGATTCAAGATAGTAACCAAAATATATGATATCAGATCTTGAGGGAAAACAATCTTAAGTTTCTTGTCGAACTGAGCTTTGCAAACAGAGGATACCTTGCTTCAGGAAACATGGTTTAACCATAACCCCTCTCTCTCCAGTTTCAGTATTGGCAGCTGATACTCCTTAAGTCCCTTAAATAACTGTGGAGTATCCGTGAATATTAAATTAATGGGGTTTTCTTCCTGCCTTCAGTGAATATCTCAGGTTTGAGCATTCTGCTGAGGGTATCTGCTTTGACACTGTCCTGGCCTTGGATGTTCAAGACTTCAAAATTGAAAGCTAAAATATGAACAGCGCAGCGGGCTAAACTGCCTGTCTTAAGTGGTCGTCCCCAAATCTAGCTGAATGCTTGTTAACCTCACATACCAAATCCTTTTTCTCTAGATTATTAAGTGCCATAGAAGCATAAACGATAGTGTGTCTGCCTTCAGCACTTCACTGCACCAGTTCCACACACTGAGGCATCAGTTTGCAGTGAAACTGCTTGTCGAAGTCGGGCAACATCAACATCTGCACGGTGCTCAATTCTTGCTCCAATGATAGAAAAGTTACCTTTTGTGCTCCCCCCCCCTCCTCCCACCACCCACCCAACACACACACACAGGAATTTGCACCTTTTCTTTCTCAAATCCTTCATCAAGGCTGCCTTATGAACGAATCTCAGAATGAATTTTAGAAAAAAATTTGCCATGCCTGTTAACCAGATGATACCCTTACTACTTTAAGGATGTGGGAGGTCCAATATGGTTTGCAACCTGTCGGTATCTATAGTTATTACTTCGAGTGAGGCAACATGTCCCAAAAACTACATGGTGAGACAATCTGTCTTCATCTTATCCATATTCATCGTCATTCCAGCCTTTCGCTACTGTGAAAATACTTTACGCAAATCCCTTAGGTGCTCCTCTATGTTTTGACTGTACATAACTAAGACGTCTAAATAATTGGATATGTAAATGAACTTTATGTCATATATGTGGCCCGTTAGCGTGGACAGCATAGCAGCTCCTGTAGGCAATCCGAATGGCACTCTGTTAAATTAGTAAATATTCCCGTCTGTAACAAATGGCATCAGGTGTATAGACTTGTCGTCCACGGGTACTTGATTGTATGCTTGGTTCATATCCAGAGTAGTGAATACCCTGTACCATCTAAACCAATCAAAACTAATGTGCAGATCAGGTGAAGGTGCCGAACAGATCACGATTTTCCAATTTAAGTCTCTGTAACTCAACACCAGCCTACTTTTCCCATTAAGCTTTGGCACAATGAAGATAGGGGCTGTATAAGGTGACGTGGAAGGACAGATTACTTTCTTTCTTTCTTTGCATATCATCTATTAATTCTTTTAGCATCTTTATACTTGGTGGTGACAATCTACATGGTGGTTTGTGCACAGAAACATGGAATGGTTTACTAGATTCGTCACATCCAGTTGGTGGTATGCGCATTAGGAAATTCTTGACAGATGAACATCATCTTCTGTTTTACTTCCCCTTGCAAGAGTGCAAACGGATCACCTTGCGTTGTGGTTCACTATCGACATGAGCTGTTTTATTTTCTACCATTAGTTTCTACATGTCTTTGGATGCCCTTGTGGCTGAATATTCTGTGGGATAGTCTGGCCTAAACGTGAAGTAAAACTTATTCTGACCCAATCAGAATAAGTCCTACCTTCCCAAATCAGAACCTAACAAATACAGAATTGCAAGTCCTGTTATTATTCTGGCCTTAAATTTTCACATGAATGGACCTATTCAGATCTTCATAAGTGCAAGTCCCACCACTTCCTTACTTGCACTATTCGCTGCCACGTATCTTTCCGGATCTCCTAATAGTTGTGATCATTTGCAATGCATTTTATCCTCTGTAAACCATATCTGATCTAAGGTCGTTATTGCGCTCCCCGAATCCAATAATGCACACATTGGTTCCTCATGTACAGAGTAACGCTTGAAAGGTAATTTATTTTTCTCCTTTGAGTAATGGCTCAAACCAGGGGGGGGACTCTATTCTCTTTACTATACTCCATCCCTACTCTGTCATTCGTATTTACTTGGTGCCAAACAATTAATGGATGTGAACTTAACATCCTCCTCCTCTCCACACAATGCCAGTAACGCTCTAACTGATCTGTTTTCCCTTTTACCCTCACTGACTGAACCCCTAATTTATTACTGCAGTTGGTCACTGTGTGCCCTTCTTGTCCACATCGAAAACATCGCACCTGTCTTCTAAAGTTATTGTACTACCATATTTTCCTTGTGTTTCATCCGTTTAAGCAATTGCTTGTGTCTGTCACACCACACTATAAAGTTTTGTGGCGCTGTAGCAAAGACTGCACTGTGCCTGTCTTCTGGTTTTTTTTTCACCTAAGCTGTATCACCTCCTCCTCAGTATACAGCAAACATAGCGCTCTGGCCATTCTCTGCACCCTATTTACGTAAGTATTAATTGTTTCTTCCAACCTTTGTTCACATCCATATCGTGGATATACTAGCTCTTGGTCTGCTCTCGGTGGTACAATGTTATTGCAGATTACAGCCCTCATTTGAATGCTATCTTGTTTCTTCTCGATTGCCTCTGTATCCACTCAGACAATGTTCCCCGTACTGTAATCGCTTAAATTCACAACACCTGTCCCCCTGGCGTTCCCGTCACTCGTACCTGGTCTTGGATGTACAGTAGGACATCTAAAAATTCAACAATATCCTTTACCGATTCACCTAACATCGCTCCACACTATTATATACTCTTTCCAGGGATTTGGCAACTTTGTATACGCACTATTTTGCCCCCTCTGTCTAGAATCTAACGCCTCTGATGACATACCTTTCTTTCCTGTCGGATTTGATACTGTCTTCCTCAACGAGTTCCCAATTTCCGCTATTTGCCATTGAAGTTCCTGAACGTCACCGCTAGCCACGTCTGCCATGTCTGCTATTCTAGTAACATAATGATCTAACCGATGTTGCAATCACCTAATTTGACTGGAAGTGAGACTGCATTCAAGAAACAGTTTCATACTAACCTTTATTACATTAAATGAGAAGTGAACAGCGGCAACAGCCAATCTTACCTCTTCATCTTTTAGAGGGCGTCAGGTGTCAGGTTTCATTGCCTTAATTGTTGTACTACTTCTTCTAGATTTCCTTGTGATTCAGATTCTCTTGTGCATATGTCTCTTCTGCATATCTCTCAGGTAGGTGGGATCCATCACAATAGTCATGGTTGGCTCAAATGGCTGAGAGCACTATGGGACTAAACATTTGAGGTCATCAGCCCCTAGAACTTAGAACTACTTAAACCTAACTAACCTAAGGAATCACACACATTCATGCCCGAGGCAGGATTCAAATCTGGGACCGTAGCAGTCACATCGGCCGGCTAGCCGTAGTTGCTTTGAAACGGTACACAGCAGACCAGTACTATATATTAGTATGTATCGTTCTGCAGCATCCTACCAGATGGTTTCGATCTGCTTCCAGCTGTGTACCACATAAATGTGTTGAGTGAGGGTTGAGTGGATAAGGTGCAGATTAACACTTCGATATATTTATTAAAACCGAGGTATTTGAAATATACATTACATTATTGACCACAACTAACATAACATAGTCTCTTTCTTGATCAAAGCTTGTTGATTCACGAAAGGAACTCTTTAAAAATAATTAAAGCCTTTTATGAATAAATCTTAACCATACAGCCCCGCAACATAACTGATTTAAAATAGAGGAGCAGTGCAGCTGAAGGCTGTACTGAATTTTAAGAAAAAGTAAAAAAAACACAAGTGTTTACAATAGATTAATAATAATAAACCATGAATGATGAAGATTAATTCAAGATTTAGTCACTGAATTTAATAGAGTCGTAATTCAACTGGTATTTTACTGAATAGCCAAAACAGATATTTAACACAAATTATAGAACAGAATTATTCAAAAGTTTAAAAGGGAGTGAGCAGCCACCCACACCAATTAAATTTACCTGTAGCAGTATAGAAATTGATTCCACAACATAATGCAAATTCAGAAATGTTCGAGGACAGAAGCTCCACTCAGACAGTGATTTACTTCAACAATACAACAACTACCATTCATTGAAATCCAGCCTCACAGCAATCAAAATGACGTATGATGCGGTACGAAGAGAAAGAGAAATTAAGCAAGAAAAACGTGTCAATTCAGTCAGGAACTGGAAAATGCTACGCAGAAGTTGCGACATCTGTGCCACAAAAATGTTCTGCATGAGCAACAAAATAGGGATGTGAATGTGAGAGAAGTCACTTCAGCAGCTGATGGCAGCCTTTTCTAGGGCAGCAAGAGTTCCCTGCGCTCACTGACTTTGTTTTGGTGGGTAAAAGACGTTGTCACTCCACACAACATCATATTAGGACTACAGTGAGACAACCTGTTCCTGTAGAATCCTGCTAGCTACCACAGGACAATTTTCTTGCCACACAAGCAGACTTTGTCAAGGTGCTAATAGAAGGTACTATAACTAGATCCAGCAGCTCTTGGACATTGCTGCTCCATATCATACGAAAGAAACTGATTTTGGTGTTTACGGGCAAATTATAGGGCTTTAAAAGCCCGCAGTACTTCCAATAGATGCCTTGTACCTAACATAGCAGTAATGCGGTGAGTGCCTGTTTTCTCAGTGTAACTGATGGCACGAAGGCATTTTCACACATTCTCATGACCACTGCGAATAGGCATAAGAATAGGTCTCGGCGCCCTTTGTTTGAGGTTCCATCTTCGCTATTTGGTCTGAGAAATGCAGCGCAAATGTGGCATCATTCCTTGTGCGAAGTGTTCAGAGGGCTATCATTTATGTTACATTAGAGACATTGTAAAGTTCTCTGAGACAAAGCAGAAAGATATAGAATGCTATTTCAACGTTTGGATGAGTAAGGCATTCTAATTAATAGAGACAAATGTTCAAATGCACAGAAGACCAGTAGTCAGTTGCAGAAACTGTAATTTATTGCATATTGTGTACTCTGACATGGTTATGCCTATGGTAATGTACTGATGATGACTTCGTCATACTCAAAATCTAGATCTGCGATAAATTACAGATTCTGCGACTGACTGCTGCCCTTCTGCATATCTGAATATTCAATGATCGCTGTACACCATCGGTATCCAATGGATACCAATCTAGTTACGAGACAAATGTATCATTGCAAAGAAGGAAATGCACTTTTAGGGTCATACAGTCTAAAATGCAGGCATATATCCCCTCCATGAGAGGGTGGAAGCTACACAGCAGATGCAATTACCTCCTACATTCAAAAGACTAAGCAGGTTTATAGGAAAGCTAAACTACTATCAGTGGCATTTACTTCACTTGGCTATGGTACAAGACCTACTCAACAAATTGCTAAATGGGAAAAACAAATATGGCACTAAGAAATTACCGTGGACCCCAGAAGCTGAGGCAGCCCTTCATGATTTAAAAATGGCACTGTATAAAGTTACCTTACTGGTTCAACCTACTGTGGTTGCTCCCTCAACACTGATAGTAGATGCTAGCCAGATGGCAGTCAACAGCATCTTGCAGCAATACGTGATAGGCAAATGGTAACTACTTGCATTCTTCTCTAAAAATTTATCCGAGCAACAACAGAAGTGGACTATGATCGACAGAGTCACTCACCATCTACCTGGCTCAAGCATTTCAGATCTTCCATTGAAAGTCAGCACTTCCGATATTCATGTACCAAAAACCATGGACGATGATGTTTCAGTAAGTGATAGACTTCAGCTCACCCCACTAATGCGGTCAGGTTGAGTTTATAGCGAAAAGACAATGTTGTAGCACACTGCCATTCCTGCAGTTGTGCTAGCTTGAGTGCTATTAATTGGGCTGCCGTATCCACAAGACAGAAGACGATGCTTTCCTCAAAAATCGTGATTCTACAACTTTGCATCTTGCATGCATGCAATTTCATGGCATACAGGGAATTCAATATGACACAACTGAAGACGATCACAGCTGTTCAAGCCTGAAATCTGGCGGAGTAAATTTTTTTATGTCTACCACAACCTTGTTCATTCTGGTACCAGATCCTCTGGTTGGTAGCTATGAATGTGGTTTGGCCACACATACAGAGAGATTGTCATGCCTGGGAACATGCATGCAGGGGTTTCCAATGCAGTAGCCAGACTAATGCAACATTCGCCAACATTCTTGTAGACGTTGTAGTATCATTGCCTTACTGTAGTCAATACTGCCGCCTTTTAACAATAATCGACTTTTCATGAGGTATTCAGAAGCAGAACCCATTCCCGATTTTTCTGCTGAACTGGTGGCCAGGGCTCTAGTGCAGTTGTGGTTTGCAAAGCTTGGCATAACACAGACAATTGCTACAGAGAGGGGGCGACAGCTTGAAGGGCACTTATTTGAAGAGTTGCTCCAGTTCTGTGTCAGCACACACATCCACACTGCTAGCTACCATGCCACTAGCAACACGATGGCAGAGTGAATGCATTGCACTTTAACGGCAGCTTGAAGATGTCATGAATTATCATGGTTTGATACCTCGTTGCTAGCACTTCTGGCGCTACATAAGGCAATTACAGAAGATATACACTGTTTGTCCACAGAGGTGGTACATCAGGAGCAGCTATGGATGCCCAGGGCCTCATTACACCTACATTCCTATCGTCATCATCATCATCATCATCATCATCATCATCATCATCATCAGAGTTTTCTACAGATTTTGTACAACATGCAACATCTCAGGCTGTTCAGTCTGGTTATGCATGGCGAGCATGTAAGAACTTGCAAAGCTGTCAGTCAGTTCATGTGGCTGAAACATTACTCTGTCCAGACTCTGCTCTCACCACCATTCTACAGGCCCATCAGCGCAATTTCTACCAGAGGAAACATTCTTCATTGTCAAGAATGGCAAGTGGGACACTGTATCGATCAAATGGCTGATGTCTGCACATATCTGTACAGACTCTGCTCTCTTCCCCAGACTACAGGCCCATCAGCGCAATTTCTACCAGAGGAAACAGATTCCTCATTGTCAAGAATGGCAAGTGGGACACTGTATTAATCAAATGTCTGAAGTCTGCACATAAGGTTGATAGAGCACACCTCGCTTTAGTCACGCCAGAACCTATGGATTGACAGGCACCTTGACCAATAGCAAATGGCTTTGAGCTTCCACAAAGGCCACATCCCTCTAATCCTTCACCAGTTTTAACAAGCTCTGGTTGGTAGGCTAGTGAGGTGCATGTTCCCACAGTGAAAGGGGCTCATATTTTTGCGAAGAGGGCACCTCATTAAGAATCTAACCTAGTTCAGCAGATTGAGCATTCTTGCCAATGGCTAGCTGCTTGCTCGGTCGACGTAAGAATATATGTGGAGATGATGGCAAACTGGCTTCATCACAACTGCCTCAATGCACTGTTGATGCAAATCACCATGGAAGGGCTTAGCTGTGTACCACCCATGTGGCCAGTAACAACACAGCTGGTCACCTGCCCCAGTAAACGTCCACAGGAAGGAAAGAATAAAGTGAGGTAGGCATCTCACTGTTTTGGACTGACATGACTTTCCACTCCTCAAAAAAGGATGGGGCTGCTGTGGTGACAGCGACAGATATCGTGTTGTCACTAGTGCCAGTGTGAATATTATCACAGAGTCAGATGCTGTCTCTTTTTGTGTTGTTTTCTATGGTGCAAGGGTGCATCATGATATTGTAATGGTGAGTGTGTATATTTGAATGCAATATAATTGTATTTTTATTATTCACTGTGTTCTGCATTATAACTGGGGAAACTAATAACCACTCCCATAAGTTCAATAAATTATACAGTTGTTACTAACAGCCACTATGTAGACATTTTAAGCACTACGAAATTCACGCACAGCTAAATTACTGACATGAAAACCAAACTATTGGGATGGTGCTTCGAAGTTCAGCCACGAGATGACAGTCGAAAGACGTTTTTTGGTGGTGAGTGAAGGAAGTGGTACGACAAAGTTACGCGATTTTAACTTTTGTGGCATAGTTAAAAATATCATAGTTCTCAAGTGGCGCCACAGGTATTTGGGTGTTTCTACACGCTATTTCGGTGTCGCCACTGGCGGCCAAGTGGCGCCACGTCTGTTGTATATGCAGTTGCTCAAGAATTATTAGTGATATGGTATTTGTCGTCCAATGAACTGAGTACTAGTACTGCCATTCCCCTCTGTCACTACCACCTACCAAAATGATATTTTGGAAAATTTTAACTCCTCCATTACTAGTCTGAAATCAGTCTGTGTGATCTGTGTTACTAATTTGCATCTGATCTCGTTGTTGGACCCACAGTCGTTTAGTTTAGACGGATTGCCATGGTTCCCCTGTCACTTCGTCTGAAGACACAAAGCAATGGTGCTGTAGGAGATATCAAGGCGGTTGCTTTCAGCCTTTAAACATGTCCTGAATCCCGTTGTTCATTTGGCTGTTTGACATGAATCTATCTGATGAATGACGCGAATTGTGAAGAACTTTCTGTCATAAAACGAAATGGCATGAGGAAGGCCAGGGATTGATAAGCCAAAGAAATGTTAGAAATTGGGTCTATTGCAGCTGTATTAGTACTTAAATGTAATGAACGCATTAACTGACTTAGACTGTAAAACATCTGTTTTTTTTCTTGTTTGCTGTGCCGGAATTTTTTTGACAGGCACTCTCCGGAGGATAATATACTTTGATGTCAAGCAACTTAATAGGATCTCTGACGCTCCAGCTGGTTGACATGTAAACATTTTAGTTTAAATATGGCGAATACCTGTGGTGAAGGTTTTCCAACATCTCCAACAGACAAATCAAGAAATGAATCCGTTAACTCGTCGGAAGGAAAAAGTTTGTCTCGTTCGTCCTCAATATCTTCTATAAGAGATGAAAAATGGCCCATACTTGTAGTAGCAAGAGGAAGGCCAGGCAGTGATAAGTCAAAGAAACGTAAGAGTTTAATTTCATTACACCTTGCCGCAATTTTAAATGAATGGTAGCATTTGGAATGAACAATCATTTGAATTGCGTTTAATATTCTCCAAAATATGCTGATATCAGCGAAACATTTTGAACACGGAATCCTAGTAGGCCTAGTCAAAATTTAAGGAATAACTTTATTTTTGTGGAACACAGGAAAACTGATTTGTGACTTACGTATAATGTTATAACAAAACCCGTTAGTGTCATAACATCTCTCCAGAGCTTAATGAATATGAATGTTATTCTTGAAGTGTTTAACATTAGGCCTAGTAAAAGGACTACTTATGACCCACTGTTTTTGTCATATTTAACTGTGACAGTCTCCGTTCCTGTACCCCTTTTTTCCATGGTGAAAGAATGCTCAAGGTAGAGAGATGTCCTGTACATCAAGAGTTGAACCGAATGACATATTTTGAGCATCTCAACATGCCTTGATGTACAATAAAACAGTACCCAGAGGTTTTGTTTCACACCATGAATAATTTCGCAGTGATCATATTTTTTCTGCCACCTTGTCGAAAATAGATTAAACTATAATTTGTGTTTTGTTTCCAATGTTGTGATGTGAGGTGGCCCTGCCTACATCATTAGGAAAAGTGGTTGTAGGCCTACTTTTTTTAAACGTAGTGCAGAAAGCTGTTTTGTACTATATTGTTGATGGAGTGGTTCTTTACATTTCATAGATTAAATTGATTGACTAGCTCAACAACAACTGAATACTATCGTGTTTCTACTGTTTGTGTCTCAGATAGTTGAAGATCAATTTTATCTACATTCACACCCTGCAAACCTCTGTGTGTGTGTGTGTGTGTGTGTGTGTGTGTGTGTGTGTGTGTGTGTGTGTGTGTGGGCGCGCGCGCGCTCTTTACTCTGTTAGCCTAGCCGTGTTAACCCATATGCCCTTTCTGTTTGATTATTGGACAGCAGCTGTTCTCTCGTCCCTTCCTAGAAATCTAGATTGCAGTGATGTGGTAATGAGTAGTGTAGTGCAAGGTGTAGGTTATGTTGGAAGGTGACAATGTGGTTTCAAGTTGCCAACATCAATGAATATTAATGCGTAATAATGGTTGTGGTAACAGTTTTATCTATAGTAACGCAGTGGCTTTGTTCATGCCACATGAAGCGCACTTTCCACTGCAAAAACTAAAATGTCGTGGCAAATTAATGAAAGCTTTATTACATAACGTGTAAACCTCTGAGTATTTTGTTGAACATTTTGTACATACATCATACATGAACAGCAAAAAATTTAAGTTCGGCCACTACACAACTCTTACCATCTCGTCCATTGTTCATCCAGTAAACAAACAATAGCATACTGCTAATTACCACCACCAGTTCAATAACTCAGCCCCAAAATAAACCATATATTTGTAATATATAAATGCAGACTTAGTGTTTCACGTGCCGTACTCATTTGTATTAAAGTAATGCAATTTACGCAGAGAGTTGAAATCAATTCTCAAACCAAAATTTCACATATTGTTTTTTTCAGTGGTCTGAAACACTCTCTCCAAACATGTTACTTAGCCTTTGAACATTTATATGTATTACAATAAACATTTTGGTGGCTATTGCTACAAGTTAAGTTCATGTGAAGAATTATGGTTATAGCATTTTGAACAAAATGCTTAAATATCTGTGGCATCCTACCTGGAAAAATGGGCTGGAAATCAGAAAATATTTTCTCTTCAGTCTGCGTGTCATATTTGATGTGTAACTGAAGTAATCACATTACACTACTTACGCATTTGCTGGGTAGTTTCTGTGTAGCCTGTGCATATGCACAATGTACAAAATCCACAAACCAAATATAAAAAAGTAAAGTCTTCAAATATGAATAGAAATGCAGTACATAACTAAAATAATGGCCAAAATTAAGACTGATGGTGACAAGAAACATTAACCAGATATGTTGCTTCCTAAATGAGGGTCTCTGTCTTCAGGATGTAAGAAGTGAGGAAGAAGGATGTGTACAATATTGTGCAAGTTGAAATGAGACACACACACAGGGTTCTTGTTAAAATAGGTACCAAGTAATGCTGTGCAAGACTTACGGTTGATGTTCCTGAAACCATAAAAATATCGAGCTAACAAGTGAGAAAACAGAAATGAAATACTGTCAAAAAAGTTAGAGGAAGAGGCAGAAGAAATAATCATGAAAAGAAGGTACTTATAATTTAAGAAATAAAATAGTGAAATGCAAATAAAACAAGTTGTATTATAAATAAGAGAATAAGTGGAAGAATAATGCAGATACTGACAGTAAAATTAAATGTTTTATATGGAAGGGTAGTAACATCATAACAAAGTGACATTCAATGTGGGGTGAAATTGAGAACGTCACAATGGTGTGGCAAAAGAAAAATATCGCATGTTGAAATCTGTTAATGATGACAGTTAACATTTTAGGAAGCAGCTTTCACTTGTAGAAATATGAAATGCAGTTAGTGAGAGCAAAGTATTGATGACTAGTATTACTGTTCTTGTTGAACTTGGGGAATCTGTCAGTATGCTTCATCAGTACCACTCTACTGAAAACTGTAAACTTGCAGAGTAATACATGGATATGCTTTCTGATAAAATATGACTGTAACAATCAGATCAATCATGGAACTGTCTTGGATAATGATAAGGAATCATGTGGTTCAATTTACCTATTATTGGTGGTCATGAAGTTAAAAACTGAGGAATAATAAGTCTTACACACACTCACTCACTCACTCACTCAGCCACCACCATACTGTGCATGGTACAGGGTCCCTTGTACAACACTACTGGTCACTCCCATTCCTATTCCACCCACAAATGGAGCAAGGGAGAAACAGTTGTCCATATGCCTCCATATCACCCCTAATTTCTCTTATTTTGTCTTCATGGTAATGAACACATGTGGCATTAGAATCATTCCACAATCAGCTGCAGATGCTGCTTCTCTAAATGTTCTCTGTAATGTTTGGTGAAAAGAATGTCATCTTCCTTCCAGGAATTCCTATTAAATTTAAATGGTGGATGTAATTGTGTTAGTTTACAAATAAAATACCAAGAACTTGTTTGGGGTTGATGCTTTGTTAATTGACAGTGCTGCTTGAAAGAGGATGAATCTTGATGGAAATGCTTGTCCAGCGAGATGGATATACTGACTAATTTACTGCAGCAGAGTGGAAGATGTATCGTAGCAGCTTCTGAATGACAATCTGCTGTTATAAGGTGAGGAATGTAAGAAAAGTTTGCGTGTGCAGCATTCCTCACTGTCACAAAGCCAAAGGAACATCACGTGATATTTTAATGTATCATATTAATGATTTTCACTTGATATTTATACGGCAGTTTCCACTTGCGCATTTGGCAATGGCTTTCTCAGCCTGTGTTAACCTGTTGACCAGTTTCTAATATTTATAAAATCTGATAGGTGTAGGCTGCTATGACAACAACGGTAAGTAAGTAGTGGTAGATAATCCTTAAATGTAAAGTTAAGGAAAAATATAGAGAAATACAGTTTTAGTAAAATACACTATTTTTAGATATTAATGTTGTTGTAAAAATATGATTAGGGCACTATAAGGAGGTGTGCATGCTTCATGTAAGATGATTTTAGTTGTTTGTTTTGTATGATAGCTCCAAATATGTGTGATAGTTTTGTCTACTGATTTAAAGGTAAATCCCTCCCATTCCTTTCCCTTCCAGTTTGCCTGACTATAATTTGGTTTTAAACATTTGTATCTCTGTATTTCAGAAACTTGATTTTTATGTGAGGTGTAATTGTCTGCTTTGGCATTCAATGAAATATTTATTTACTTTTTGTTTGGCTTATTTTTTCGTTTTAAGGAAGAAGACCTGCAGATTAATCTGAAAGGAACAATCCAAATTTAAATTAAAATGATTAGCCTCTGGAATTCAGCACGAACATCTGCTTGTAAGCATTGTGTATTGATCCACTTCCTCAGTGCCATCTGGAGGGGGAAGCTAACTGTGGCAGAAAATCAATAGCTACACTGTGTGCATTCTGGGAGTTTGCCAGAGTGAGGAATTGTGACTCACGTAAAGCTGTGTGGTATTCCACATGTTCCTCTTGAATTTGTAAACTGACGTGTGACATAACATTGTCTGTAATCCAATTTTTATTAACCACATCTGTGCCCTGATCAGATTACATATGTAGCCATTTTATGTCTGTCAGTTATGAAAACTGGAAATTTGTAGCTATTGCACAGTAGTGTAGTCTAGTGATTCATGTAGTGATGTGTGTAATGTGATGCACACTGTTATGGTAGGTAAGGGTGCTTCATACATAATTAGCATTCTCCAGTGAACGAGTGGGAGTGCTTACTGTGCAATCATGATAGACCAGGACATGGCTGGTGCCCAGGACACCATCTACCTTTGCAACTTTCGTGTTTCTGTGGATGGCGAGTGGCTGTGCCTCAAAGAGCTTCAGGATGTTGAATTCAGCGTTCCTGATTCTTCCCAACCATCTACTCCTTCTCCTGATGGTCCTTTACCTCTCCTAGGTATGTGTACCTCTGTGTAATATTTCCACTATCTTTGTGATGTGATTAACCTTTTAATAACTGTTTGTGTGTAACTGTTCATGGACATGTTTGTCATTCTCTCTAATTTTATTGTGTTAGTTCAATCCTACTACTCCTTTATTACTAACAAAAGTTGCTTCCTCAGTTATCCTCAGTAGTTTGATGCATTACATTTGTAACTGTATTAGTTATATTGATATTAATTATACTGTTGCCAAGAATAAATGTTCATGGACAGTCTCAACTGTCTGTCAGTCATTTTCATAATACTCAGTTGTTTTGCTTGAGAATTCCTAATTTATCACTTCAGAATCGAGGAATGGCTTTCCATTTTCTTGTCCTTTTACAGCACGAGATCCTGTTATGATTGAAAGAAGCAACTTGTTGAACATATCAAAACTAATTGTCAAAGAATTGATTGAAACATCACTTAAATATGGAAGAATGCTTGACTCTGATCATATGCCTCTTCAACACTTTTTCATTGTGTTAGAACATGTATTAAGGCATGGGCTGAAGCCAAAGAAGGTAAGGTACTATATTTCTGCAGGAAAAATCGCAATTGCAGTTACAAAATGAAAAAAATATTTCAGTATTTCATGTACCACATTAATTAGTTCATTGCATCAGTTGACATAATATTGCTTTGAAATTATTTGTTTTTATTTAACTAACACTGATGTTTATTACATGAATGGCAGTATGACGTGATACCTAATACAGCTGGTTGTTATGATGGTGGATGATGGGAGAGTTTTATTTTATTTTGAAATGTCATTGATTTCCATTCCGTGAAGGTATATATATGTATTCTGCTACACACAAATCATTGTAACAAATACTTGAGGTGGCCATTTTTCACAGCATTTATATAGATTTGCAGAGGCAAAAGCCTAGAGCAGGGCACTGCCATTACTTAATTGTTTAGCAGAGTAATGTTCATTGTGAGGTGTGGTGTCATTACCTAATGACAGAACAACGAGGAAGCATATATGCTTCAGCCTGACAAGAATAACAGTACATAATGCCCCGTGTATTTGAAGAACAGTGAGTGTAATCACAAATGTTGACAAGTTAATCGCCGTAACTGCAGCTATTGAAAGGCATGATGTTAGGAAGAACTCTGCTAGTAGTCTCTCTTTGTCGTTTGTTTGGGTCACTTTTCCTTTGCCCTGCACCAGGCTACCCTGCCTTCTCAATGATGCAGTCAAATTTTAAAGAATTGAGTTTTTCTTCTTTACCTTACACTCACCATAGTATTGACAATATTCTCTGAATAGTAAATTTTGACTAGGAGTGGTGGGTATGCCTATGATCTTTTAATGTTGTTGCACCTGATGACACAGCTTTAGGCTGCAAAACCGGTTGTGTTTAGTAAACAACAATTTTGCCACCTGTTAACGGAGTTCTTCCTACCATCATGACCTACTACTTGAACTGTTTTTTAACTGTAGCTGAGCTTCTTGTCATATCATCACATTCGTAGGCTTCACTAACTCAAAATCCAACTGTCACTCTGTAATTGATCCTAGGCCACAGGCTATGCTACAGATCTGTCCATCACCACTCTCTTCATTCCAGACAAGTTGTAAAAATAAAGGCAAAGCCATGACAGGGAAAATTTAAAGGAATCACAAATAGAATCACAGAAGATAAAATAGTTACAGTTTATGCACTCAGCTACCATTATTACCCTAAAACTATCTACCTCCTGAAAGTGAAACATTGCCAACTTGAGTGTAATCGAGGGAAAGTGCTCAGGCCCTGCAACGCCCAATGTTGGATTTAGATAAAACTAAGTAATTTATCTGAATTTCTGACCCAAAGAACACAGAGAACTTCCAGAGACATTTTCTATAAGGCAGGATCTGAAATATGCTTTTAATTTCCTTCCATTCGTCAATAATTGTTTATGCCATATTTCTGTTATGGGCTTTTCTAAGAAAGAACTGTGATCCAAGTGAACTGTGTAACATACCTAACTCTTTTGGCAGTGCTCATGATCTTGAGTAGCCATGTATAAAATGGGATCAGTATGTTAGCCACTCTTTCCTTCCTGACCTTATCAACAGTGTCATTATAGATACAGAAATCACATCATCCTAGTGATGATGCTTAGGAAAGCTTTGAGAGTAA
Organism: Schistocerca serialis cubense; assembly: GCF_023864345.2. Classification (NCBI taxonomy): domain Eukaryota; kingdom Metazoa; phylum Arthropoda; class Insecta; order Orthoptera; family Acrididae; genus Schistocerca; species Schistocerca serialis. Next base: position 624,559,061 of record NC_064642.1, on the reverse strand, counting down.
TGCTGGTAAAAGCAGATAAGCAACTGTTAGCAACCTACGTAGACAGTGAGTAGACACCATTTAGCTCAACTAAGATGGACACACAGGAATTATGGGCAAAGTTTAAAATGATTGTAAATCACAGTCCAGAGAAGTATTGTGCTGAGTAAATGGATCAAAGACAGAAAAGACATACTGTGGTTTAATAACAAACTTCAAAAATTGCTGCGAAAGCAGAGATTGTTGCACTCTTGGGTCAAAAAATAACCTGGGAATGTGAACAGGTGAAAGTTAGTAGAGATTCATGCGCCTGTTAAAAGATTGATGCACAAAGTATCGCTGTCCACTGCCGTACTGTAGGGAAGGATCTTTCTGAAAACCTGAGAAAATTCTGGTCCTGTGTGAAGTCACTGAGCGAGTCGAAGGTTTCTATCCAGTCACTCATCGATCAGTCTGGTGTTTCAATAGAACCAGCAAAAGGAAAGCTGAAGGTCTAATTTTGTGTTTAAAAAAAATCATTCTTGCAGAAAGATCATACAGATGTGCTGTTGTTTGACTATCACACAGACTCCTGTATGGAGGGCATATAGACAGGCATTCCTGGCACTATGAAGTAACTGTAAGAGATAAAAACAGATAAGTCACCAGGTCTAGATGGAATCCAGTTTGATTTGACAAAGAGTAGTCTACTGCATTGGCCCCTAACTTAGCTTGCATTTACAGCAAATCTCCCGCCCACCACTGAATCCAAGTGACTGGAACTGCACAGGTGACTCTGTATAGAAGAAGGATAAAAGAACACTCATGCAAAATTATAGATCCATATCCTTAACATTGGAATGCTGCAAGATTCTTGAACCTATTCCAAGTTCAAATGTAATAAATTTCCTTGTGACAGAAAAATGCCTATCCAAAAATCAACATGGATTTAGAAAGCATTGCACATGTAAAAACTCCGCTTGCCCTTTTTTCACATGATACCGTATGTAAAACAACAGGCTGATTTCCAGAAAGCTTTTAGCACAGTACATCATTGTAGACTGTTAATGATGGTCCAAGGAGACAGAATTGATTCCAAGGCATGTGAGAAGCTCAATGACTTCTTAAGCAATAGAACCCAGTATGTTATCCTCGACGGCGAGTTTTTATTAAAGACAAGGGTAAGGGTATCATTAGGAGTGCCCCAGAACCGCTCATATTCTTGATATACGTAAATGATCTGATGGACAAGATATGAGCAGTGAAGGCTCATACAGATGCATAAACCATTCACCATACAGTGGATTAAAGAGTATGTATCTAGATATTCATAATAATAATGATTTTGATTTTGTTGTCACATGAGAAATATCTTTTAAGAACAACTTCTCTTTATTTGTTTCTGACACCATGTCAACATAATTATCATATACATTTACGTGACTCATGCTGTGATCATTTATTTATCAAAAAAGCTTCCAATTAGAAACTAATTTTTGTAGTACAGATTAAATTAAATGAAGTACTGACAGTTGTTATATTACAATGTGTATGTTCATGTTACATTAATTTACATGATTTCTCAAGAGAAAAAGCACCTCCACATCTTATTTGCATGCAGCTCTCTCTTAACTTACTTTAAATGTTGACTCTTTTCTTTTTAATTTCCTGATAACCAAAAACGTGTATAAATGCCCCTGTTTCCTTGTCCATCATTATTTACCCAAAACTATCCTCCTCAGATAAAATGAAGCTCATCTTTCATTTGTATATTGTAGATACAGGCAGGGTAATTTTTCATAAATGACAATGCAAAATACAGATTTCAGCAACACAATAAAACACTGACAGGTTTTATGAAATACCTAATGTCTGTTAAGTTAATTAGTTTCTCAAAAATTAAAGCATATTACTGTAAAGTCCAGATTCCCAGCTTTCTTATGGTAGATGTCAGCACTTCCAAAACTACTGATATAGCTCACTCAAAATCTGCCATTGCATGTTGTTTTGATAATTTCAAATATTTGTTATTTTTTGTTAATATGGTTACCAGAAAAACTAAATACACCACTATAATCAGGCTGTTGCAAATTATCATCTGAATTATAAATGTGTGTGGAATATGGTATGTATAACATTTTGACAGATTTGGGTATACACAACATACATGATATGGGTAACTAGACACACAATGAAAAATGAAGAAAAGGAAAAAAAAAAAGTTATTAATAGGCGTGCAATAATAGCGGGTGGGATAGTCTAGCTTGCTTTGTTTCAGGCTGTGTGTAATCTTAGAATAACAATTCATTTCCCGTGTAAATAACATGGTTCTAGAAGTGACATCATACGAAAATAGCCCCACATGAATTAAATCCATTCCTGTAATAGTTTTAGTCACTGATGTCATATTTCCCAACACTTTTGACAGAAAATCCTACCAAAAATTATGCATTTTTGAGAGGTCTTTAATGTGATGCTTTAATTAAACTACATATATTCGTATTACACAGGAATAAATTTGAAAACACCAATATGGCAGTTATGTAATTTTACAACCACGTAAATCAGTTAGTTTTGTGCTGTACGCAAACTTCACAGGTATCACACATGACAGGCATCACACAGTCAATCATGCTACACAAGATGGTCTACTAGTTTATACAAAATTACTTTGTGTTCGTAAGCTAAGATCGAGATTACCAACGTTCAACTTAACTTAGGCCTGGGGATACATTGCCCTATAAAACTAGTACCTGAGTTCAAAATGAAAGACTTTGAATATTGCTTCATTATTGTGGTAAAAGGTGTTTTTTTATGAAATCAGCAAGCTTTAGAGGAACATAGATAGACAAATACTTCAGGCAGAGATGAAGGAAACATTGAAACACATTGGGTTGAACCTTCAAACTAGACTAACAACTCTATGGCCACAGGTGATGCAAGTCTGCATTGACAGTTGTTTCAATCATAGATTGATAATGATGAAGTCGTTATTATGAATCATTTCACTATTTAGTGTCAAAACAACTATCCATGTCAACAGTAAATGTGGACATTGTCAAGTGTCTGATGTTTCGCTGAAGACAGTTTGTCCTGCTTCAGATGAGGTTTTTTTTTTTTTTTTAAAAAAAAAAAAAACAAAAAAAAAACACTTGCAACAGTTCATGGTTGCAGAAATATTTTTATTTGATTTGATTTAAAGAATTTAACATAAATGATTTTTTTTTAATAATGTAGAAAAAAGGTTATCTGTGGTGCCAGTAAATATATTGTAGTGGATATGTACATTACATAACACTGAAAAACATTGAAATAAGACAAAGATAGGGTACTCAAAACTAAGCTTTCAGAAATTAATACTAAAATAGGGAAAAAACCACGGACATTGGCAAAAAATAATGTAGAAATTGGAACAAAATAGAAAAAGAAACAAAACATGGCCATAAAATAGAATGATTTTTCCCTGTCCCTGCTTGTAGATCCTTATTAATTGATACAGGACCGAGGCTACATTGTCAACACCATGTATTTCACAGTGTGGACAATACCATTAAAACTTATCTTTAGATTGAGTTGTAAGGTAACTTGTAGCTGGTACTGTTCACCTAATAAAATTCATATTAAAGGGCAAGTTAACTTTTTTAAAAAATTCTAGCAAAACTTCAGACAGCAAATCTAAACATACATTTTCTTACCAATGACACTACAGTTTCCTGTAATTTCTTCTCCATATTATTTACAGCAATTTCCTCGTATTTGTTCATGGATGCACATTAGCATGGTCAGTACTTAATTGGACAAAGAGAGGTAGAGAGAGAGAGAGAGAGAGAGAGAGAGAGAGAGAGAGAGAGAGAGAGAGTGAGTGTTGTTTACAGTACTGTGACCTTCTGGGGTGGGGCTGGATTGTTTTTTGAGATTTAGACTTCATCAAACATTATTTTAAAGTTTTTCTGAGCATTTATGAAATGTTAATACAACATTTATACTGGTAAAATATAAAGGTCTATTGTAGCGCATCCCAAAATGTGTGGTTCTGATTTTTTTCGTCAGAGGTACTGTATTGAGAGGGTGGGTACTGCCACAAGTTAAGTGCTGTGTATTTTTGCTCCCTGGCTGGTACCCTCAGTGTCAGAAGTACCTTGAAATTTGAAAAACATTTTTATAAGTTTTATGTGTGATTTGAAAGGCTTGACAAATAAGTTTTGAAACTCAAAATCATTTTGATTCCCTCAAAATGTGCTAGTACTGATGATGTATGATTGAGGTTTACACTATGCAGATAGAGACTTGCTATTTTGTTTGGTCGTGAACGTTTTTTCTTTTTTTCTTTGTGTATTATATACTTTGTCATTTAATGTAGAAATTCTGCCATTTATTTTGCAATTGCCCTTACCATTTCGGATATTTTCATTTGTTCTGCATTTTGCACTGTAGGTTGGGAGTCTGATATTCATCCCTTTTTGAGTTTCAAACTTTATGCCATACATATTTATTCATCTTAAGGGCTGTCATGAGTCTATTTTATGGAAATGCATAAAGAAAACTAACACAGATTTGGATGTTTATTGTGTAAGGCTGTCTGTGGCTGTACTGAAGGTGATTCATATTATGGAAGCATATTACCATCAAGAAGGATTCTTAAGTTTTACAGTTTTACAGTTTTAATTATTTTTTGTTTGCTATCCATTTTGCTTCTGGCATTTTTTTTCTCAATATGATCTCATGTAAAACCATGAAGCATATCAAAGCCCCCTATTACTCACTTCTGGACATTTCTGACGTGGCAGTAGGAGACAACAAAAGGAAAGCTCGCATTTAGAACATCATTCAAGCGGGAAAGTCATACAGACATGACAGCTTTTGACTATCACGGACTCCTGTATGGAGGTCCTAGAAATAGGCATCGTTAGCATTGACAAGCAAATGGAAGGGTTGAAAACAGATAAGCTGACATGTCTGAATGGAATCCCAATGCTATTTTACAGAAAGTACTTGTTAGCATTGGCTCCCTTACTTAGCTTGCATTTATTGCAAGTGTCTTACCTAGTGCAAAGCCACAAGTGACTGGAAAAAGTGAAGTGACACCAGGATTTAAGAAGGATAAAAGAATGTACACAAAAAATTATGGACCAGTATGTTGAATGTTCGTTTTGCTGTAGAATTCTTGAGCTTATTCTAAGTTCGAGCATAATAAATTTCCTAGAGGCAGAAAAACTTCTGTCTTCAAAAAAATAAGGAATTAGAAAGCATCACTCATGGGAAACTCAACTTGCCTTTTTGTGCCATGATATACTGCAAACCATGAATGAAGGGCCATGGGGGGATGTGATATTCCTAGATTTCTGGATAGCATTTGCCTCAGAGGCCCAGTGCTGGCTGTTACCAGAGGTCCAAGCATATAGACTAGGTTCTCAGATATGAGAATGTCTTGAAGACTTTTAAAGTGTTCTAGCCTGTTATGGTGTCACTGTTATGTTGTCATGAGAGATAATGGTATTATTGGAAGTGCCACTGGTAAGTATGATAGAACCACTCTTGTTATCTGTATGCATAAAAAATCTGACAGGTATGGGAGCAACAAACTGTGACTGTTTGCTGATGAAGCTGTAGTGAATGAGAAAGTGTTAGCGTTGGGTGGCTGTAGCAGGATATAGAATGACTGAGGCAAAATTTCTCTTTGGCTGGTAAATGACAGCTTGCTATATACCGCAAATGTGGAAAAATGCCGATTAGTAGGAAAAACTATCTTGTGATGTTCGAATACAGTATCAGTGGTGCAATGCTTGAAACTATCATGTTGGCTAAATATCGAGGCAAAACATTGCAGAGTGGTAGGAAATGGCATGAGCACACAAGGTCGGTTGTGAGGAAGGGGAGTGGTTGATTTTAGTTTATTGGGAGGAAGGTTTAGCTTCTCTATAAAGGGGACTGTATATAGAGCATGTGTGTGAGCCATACTTGAACAATGTTCTAGTGTTTCGTGTCCCCTCCCGGTCGGATTAAAGGAAGATTTGTTACTGGTAGGTTTGATCAACACTCGAGTATTATGGAAATGCTGTGAGAATGTGCATGGGAATCCCAGAGAAAGAAAACATTCTTTTTTTGAAACATCAAGAAATTTTAGAGTACTATCATTTGCAACTGACTGCTGCCTAGAGATCAGAAACAGAGTGATTAAAACTCTAATGTTCAGATTACATAAGTCACAAATCAAGACGATGCTGTTAAATCAGTGCTAATGAGCTATGGTTCCCACTGAAGTTCTGCAAATATGAGGAGTCTGAGAACTGTGTCGCTGCAGTCGCTTCATGCTCATTGACTAGTTCTCTCTTACTGAAGTATGCAGGAGTGTACGGGTAGTCATTACTTACTACTTGTACAGAAGATAAGCACACACTCTTCCTGCTGTAAAGTAGCACTGACAAGGCAGAATGACGGATTGTCATGATTAGATGACCTTCAACGAAGCTGTGGAGAGTGTAAGATGAAAATTAATTTATGCAAAGTACAAAATTGCAAATGTGTTCAATTAGAGAAGGGGTGATACCTGAAATAAGTTCCATGCTTGAGATGAAAAATGTACACATTCTGTCCAGTGCAAACAAAGTGTTTGTATTCTTGTTCATTCCACCCACACTATGAGAAAACATATGTGTTGCATCAAACTACTGGCCACAGAGAAACATCACTGTTTTATCCCTGTTGCAAAAAGGAGTGCTCTATTTCCGTATTTATTTGGTCGTGAGAACAGGTGTTTATGAGGTAACAGCTAGTTGTGTAGGTTATCATTCATTTCTACAATTTATTTTAATAATTAATCACCATTGACGGACTGCACTTTGTTCTCGTGTCAAATTTTCTGTTACTGTCGTTGCAGACTCAGTATCCTCGAAAGGGTTTATATGTCAACGTAATTCTTAGAAATTCTCTAAACAGATATTAAATATGAAAATAAATTTACAGTAGTCCCCAAAAAAGTTTTCTCTGTATAAACGGATTTACAAACAGAATGATATTCACTCTAACTAATCAATCAGGCACATAGAGACTGAGTGTTCAGAGGTGATGTCACATGACTCGCTGATGAGTTTAAAAGTAGTATGTGGAGATCATTTCTGATCTCTACTGCAGAACAATTTTACTGCCATTAACATACATAATACATAAGGACCACAGAGACAAAAATACAGTAGTCATTTATCGAGAGAGAGAGAGAGAGAGAGAGAGAGAGAGAGAGAGAGAGAGTACTGAATGCCTGGCCAATACATATCTTCAGCAGGCAAAAAACAAATAAGTACGTAAAGTACTGCTGACAGGCACACATGAAAATAGAAACAACTATACAACTATCATAACAACCATAATAACTATTTTTTCCCCCGGGGAGGAAAAAGAGACAAAATTAAAAAGCAGGGGCCCTTCAGTGAGGCCCCAAATTTAAGGTGATACCTGTTGTGAGGACTAAGAAGAGAAAAACATGAAGAGACATCAGCCACAACAGATGGGTCCACCTCAGCCTGGGGTCTGAGTGACTTACCTCTACATTGTAACCTTTTCTGCCCTATCCCTCTGTCTTCCCTTAGGAAGGAACTAACATTTCCAAAAGCAATACCTTCTGATGAAGTATGTTATAAACTATTTGTCAGCATTATTATTTTCTCCCATGCTAAATGTTTGCAGGTAGCTGTTGCATTTTTCATTAAACATCTTAAATTGTGAATATTTGCTGTAGGATTAAAACAAGTTTTTAATATACTTGGTAGCTGTGTGGCAGACATTACATCAAACAGCATGCCAGGATCAAAACTTAGAATTATCACTATTGCAGTAAGGAACACTCAGCAGTGAATAGTGGTATAGAAAAAGTTGATATGGGTACCAGGAGATAATTTCCACATACTGCTGATATTTCATTTTGATAGCCTTGGACTGACATGTTATTTTAGAATAATGCTGTATAATAATTTCCTTCGTGTTCAACTTAGCTTTCATTAGTAAGTGGGTTATTTAACAATAAGAGGAAAAGGATAGGTTACTACTCACTTTAAAGATGACACTTAGACTTGCAGACAAGCACAGTAAGCCGTTCTGAGCTGCTGGGGATAGCAGTTGTGTGCATTAAGGTGTGCTTGCTTGTGTGAGCGAATGTGTTTGTGTTTCCTTTTCTGAAGAAGACTTTGGCCAAATGCTAATGTGTAACAGTCTTTCTTGTGCCTTTCTGCATCTCAACATGTCATCTTTATGGTGTGTATCAATCTATCCTTTTCCTTTCATTGTTGACATTCCAGTCTGGAGTTCCGTTGTTTGATTTTAAGCAGGAATTTTTTTTTATAACTGTCTTTATTCTATTGGAATGTGAAATGTAGAATAATTTGAAATACAGGATGTTATAGACGTGAAAATAATCAAGGATCCTTTGGAAGCTGTGACTTGATGGCTTTGTTACTATGTAATCTCACCAAGACACTATTGGAAAATGTGATAATTATTATGTGTAATACTGCAAGACTGGCTCATGCATGAGATCCACTTAAATGTTACCATTAGTGGTGAAATGTTAAATGCTCAGATTAGAAACAAAAGCTTAGTATCACAATAGCAGCAGAATCAATTTACCAAGAAAAGTGTGGCATCACAATATCTTTCTATGTTTATTTTTGGTTCAGTACTTTGCAAGCAATATTATATTTCCAAGCTTAGCATGTGAAAATCACAGCCAAATAAGTGTTACTCTAATATTCAATAGTGTTGTGCATGCTGCTCCATCACACTTGAGTTAGGATTTCATAATCATCAGATTATTGTTCACCTGTTAAAGGGGAACAGCTAGAGGTTAAATTTTATATTTATCAAATTAACTGCCAGTCATCTTGTAATTTAATACTTAGTATTCAGTGATAAAAGGATACAATTGAACTATTTGATGCTCCAACTCGAAAATCAGCTTCCACTAATACAAAATGAACATATATTGATACATCGCTAGATAATGATAACACAAAGATGCAGGAAAATCCACTTTAATCAGTCAAAATTTCATTTAAAAGCGCATTGTAATGCAGGACAAGGTAACTGATAACTAACACACTTTGCATACTAACCAGAAAATTTATGAGAACAGCATTGTTTGTTATCCGTGTTATTGCCTCAAAATTTCATTAATCCAATACATTGTTACAGTAAATTGCTGCTGCATAACTTCCAAATTTTGTTAATTGAGAAAACCATTAAATCAACATCATTCAACAAGTGTATTTGGTAATAAATAGGTTTCTGGAACATTAAAAATAATATAAGAAAACATTGAGAGTTAATTTAATCAACATTGCATTTTTGGATTAATAATGACAGAAAATATGGGAAAACTGCGATTCACATCAACAATAAACTTTAATTTATGTAATTTTTTCATTATTTCACATTGGTAAGTGTGCTGACGACATTTAATGTTCAAAAGTTACTTTCAGTTAAGTTTTTCCCCTTCAAAAATAAAACAATAAGAAGAAAGTCACTTGAAGTCAAATTATGAATAACACATCAGATCACATTTTGATTCTTCACAAACATTTTTCCAAGTCCCAGTCCATAACCCCCCCCCCCATTTCTAGAATTTTCTTTATCCAGATCTAACCACTCCTTATGAATCCACTGTTTCTCTGTTTTAATATAGTTATTTTCCCCAACTTACAGTTGTTTTAGCCTGTCTTCTAGTTAAGCTGTGACTCCAGATCCTTTTTTAAGCAGCCATTCTTTCAGTTTATGCTCTGTTATCTTTCTTGAATGCTCTGCTCCCTTGACCATTACTGTTCCTCCCTTTTTTTATACTCACTATGTCTCCAACTTTATTAAACTATTCACATCATCTGACCTCTCACTGGTTTTTTCCAAAACTCTTTCATTATTGTCACAATTTTGCTCCATGTTGCAATATCATAGATAATCAAACATTACTATATTGTATGTTCAAAGCCAGGTTCATATCATGGACTAACAGCTCCAATCATTTAGTTCTATGGAACAGTCACCATGTATCAGAATATTTGGTATTCAATGAAAAAAGGATTCAGTTTGGACTATGTGAGCCTCCAACTCAAAAACCAACTTCTGCAAATTCAAAATGAGTATATGTTCATACAATCACTGGATAATGATTACTCAGAACTGTACAACAGAGTCTCCGTGAATTAGTGTAAATTGTGTTTAAAAGCTTCCCAAAATTTACCCATTATAATGCGTGCCAAGATAAATGATAACTGACAAACGTCACAAACTACCTAGAAAATTTATGAGGCACCACATTTTTGTTTGCTGTAGTACTGCTCCGAAATATAATTGTATTGTTACTTACAGTATATTGGCAGTCAAGAAATTCTAAATTTTAGTGATTTACAAAATCCATTATATCAACACCGCTCAACAGATATATTTGTTAATGAGTATAGTTGTGAAAAATGGAAAAAAATGAGAAAACTTTCATGGTTTATTTAATCAACACTGTTTTTTTTATGTTTATTAGTTGTCACAGAAACTAAGGGAAAACTGCTTGATTGTCATCAACAAAAATTAACTTTTGCACATTAAATGCTGTCAGTACATTTATCAATGTGAAACAACAACAAAATTTGTAAATGAAAATTTATGGTTGATGACAATAAGGCAGTTTTTTCTGTGATTATTTACTTACAGAAGGATTTTATTTTGGGCGCATAACATTAAATGGGCAACTGTTCAACTATGTCAAAAAAACTATGACTTTCTTGAAACTGTTATAAATCGTATTGTGCATGTGCTACCCAAACAGTGTATACACAGTGTATCTGCATCATGGGTTTGTTAGAGATGTACAATGTTTTATTATTGAGATTTGATTTTAAAAGTTCCATCCCTGCCAGAAACAGTATGATCGGTGTCATTAGCAGAACATGTTTCAGAAGTGTGTCTTTTGGTCTGTGATTTCCTGAAGCAGTTGGATTTCATAAAAAGAAATATATAGGCCTATGTCATTATTTTCCTAGAGAGACTTAAGAGTACTACCTGTATGACCGTGTCAGGATGCCATTTTTCTTCTCTCCTGTGTGAAAGACTAAAACTTGAAGATAGTATTTGTATTTTGTCACTTACAGTTCTAAGGGATTATAAGATTTCCTTCATATCCTGCAAACTGTTAATCTTGAGATCAGTTGCACTTCAAGAAGTTGCCATGTCAGGTTTGGAATTGAACTGAATAAAATCTCTCTCTAATTTGAAAGTTTTCTGCATGTTTTGAGTCATTTTCTTTGGTTGTAATAGTTTTCCCAAAGTCTGCAGTATGAGTGTGATTCTTGGATCATGATCTTTTTATGATTTGAGTGAAAGGCTTGAGCTCTGCTTACATAACAGTCTTGGTTATGAAGATATTTTGAGTGAGACTGAAACATATGAAGAAGATATATACGAAGACAGTAACTTGTTCTTGAAAGAACAGTTACTGTTGATGATCGTGCAGCTTTTCCCTGGAATAAATGATGACTAACTGACAACCTCAGCTGCCAACAGGTGTTGTTGTTATACCTCAATGTGAGTGGGTGGCAAATGTGTATAAGGTACAATACATATGTAGAATTGCGGACAGTTGGGAATGTGAGTCTCACGGGAAGCGTGCAAGGGATAAGTCCCTGCAGTCGCGCTATTCATCTGTGTCCTTGGTGGCTCAGATGGATAGAGCGTCTGCCATGTAAGCAGGAGATTCTGGGTTCGAGTCCCAGTCGGGGCACACATTTTCAGCTGTCCACATCGAGGTATAACAACACCACCTGTCGGCAGCTGAGGTTGCCAGTTAGTCATCATTTATATGAAGAAGAGTAGGTTAAATCGTTGAATGTTTCTCAGTATGTGTGTTGTGCCTGCAGGAGTCAGTTGGAAGAGCATGTGTGATTAGTGTTCTACTCTGACAGATAGACACAGTTTATCACAAAGTATAGGAAGTTAAGTTACTGATTTATTTTCTCTTAGAATAGAAAAATCTGCTTAAAACTTCATTTTGACACTCTGTTTCTATCAGTGATAAATTCCACAGGGCCTCCTTGGACCAAAGAAAGAGCTCTGGGATGTTTTGCAGTGCGTTGAAAAATATACTGTGGAAGCACAGGATATTACATCAAGTGTACGAGATCTTCCTACTGTTAGGTAAGGCATGATGCTTGCATTGACATGAAAAGCCAGCAACAATTAGTATACTGACAGATTAAATCACAAATTACTACTGTTATGTTACTTAGTTTTCCTTAGAGATTCCAACAAAGATAGCACATAAAAATATTTAATGAAGAGAGAGAGAGAGAGAGAGAGAGAGAGAGAGAGAGAGAGAGAGAGTGTGTGTGTGGGGGGGGGGGGGGGGGTTGAGGCAGGGGGGGAGCACGCATATCATTGTAGTACATCATTGTGAGTTTTGACCTGTAAATGATTAATTGTGAACTGGCCAATAATTATTGCGCATCACTTTTTATTTTAAGGAAAAAGACTGTCAATACATTTTATGCATCTGAAAGAGATGTTAAGCCACAGAAAATTTTCATGGAATCTTGAAAGAGCTAGCAGGAAATTATATTTAAGCACTTTCAGTGTTAAATGCTGACAGATGGCAGTAAATATCGGTATTGACAACCTATTTTATTACATCTGCTGATTTTCTATTGCAAATGGTTGTCACTCAGGTAGCTAATAGTGATCACTCGAACTGCATTCACATGTGAAGCATGTAGTGGATAGAAGATTAGAAGTGTTAACCTGTAAAACAATACCAACAAATTATTTTCTGTTTACTTATGCCCACTGAGCTGTGATATTTTGGAAATGGCAACATTTTTCATGTGGAATATTACTAAGCCATTTTATTTGTAATCATGATTTCATCTGTTACACCATTCTTAAGCGATAGCTCACTACAAAGTGTGTCAGTGCATAATTATTCCTTTTAAGAGGACACTATACTCGTATCAACTGTGCTTATGTAGTCCTTATGCCTAATAAAACAGGAATCTTAGTCATTTATGTGAAAGTATGTAGGTCTTCATGTAATAATTACTGTCGAATTTATGTCACCTTCATACTTAATTTTCACTGTCTGTCCACCAGAAGTGTCAGATGACATGAATTTGGTAGTATTTATTAAAAGAAGTGCTACATTCTTTCATATAAATGCCAGAGACCCATGCCTTATTATGCATATGAAATACATAAACATGGTTGACATGAAGACTGCGTTATCTTAAAAAGAATGATTGTGCATTGATGTACATAAAGCCAGTTCATACTTACATAAAATATGCAGATATTGATAGAAAATTAGTGTTGGAGAGTATTTGTTTGTTTGCATGTACACACACATAGCTACAGATAGATCAGTACATATTTTCATTGTAAAATCAATGCACTTTTGTACAGTCCCTATTCAGTCATATTTTGCTCTTGGAAGTGGATATGTGCAGCAACAGTGAATCTGTAAATTGCATGGAAAAGTCTGTGATCCTGTGTTGATAACAGAGCCTTCACACAGGTTGGCTGTGGAAGATCAAACTTCACAAGTACTTGTAAAAGGATTGTAGTACTTCCATGTAGTCTGCGGCACCCAGAGAAAAAGTTATCTGCATCCTCTTCTTATCCACAAGAGCAGAAAGGTGTCTTTCAATGTACAGCCTGTAAAGATGCTTATGGAAACATCTTTGGTCAAATTTAAATCTGGCTGTTACAGAGGCGAAGTGCGTTAAGCATAGAATTTCTATGAGATTTCGTAGGATAAGGAATGTTGGGCGAATTGTTATGAACTTCTCGTCTTTGTGTCTTGTTGTTTCCTCCCCCTATACTGTATGTCTGTGTAGGACATCTCGGTATTCTATACTTGGGATTGCAGTCCAGGTGGTAAGCTCCTGGACAGTAGCTTCTTTGGCTAAGCAGTCAACAGTTTCACTGACAGTGATTCCACAGTGCGAGTTCACCTAAGTAAAATTAACAAAATAAACAATTCCAACACTCTGATAATTTTGTAGACAACTGACTATTCAGTCGAGTTATCTTAAAGGAGATAAAGAGTCACTGATTAGGAAAGGCAGAGAGGGCATCATCTGTGAGCAGAAACAAACTGATCACAGTTTCACAACAAGTTCTGTGGTCATGATGCTTGCCACTGCAGGTATTTTGTGTAGCCTAGACTTCTGCAAACATGGTTGTAGCATGCGCTTCTGAGAGAGTCACTGATTTTGGAGTTGTTGGTGTAGATACACTGCCTTAAAAAAATGTACCAAAGTTATATTGTTAATGTGAGCCTGTTGGTGAAAAGCAATGCTAGTTTTTGCATTCACCATCAACAATTTCAGTGCAGATGGAATGCTAAAACTATTTAGTTTACGTGATCTGCTGATCTTCCTTGGAATGTGTATATCTAAATATAAGTGGACCAGGAAGAGTTGTAATGATCCAGAAGTGTCCAGTTAAGCATTGCTTAGTGAGATTTTAGGCAATCTCAGATTGTTGGATTCATGTTGATTCCTTTGAAAAAGAAAGTTGGCAGAGAGATACCACTGGTGAAGCCGGGCTGGAGGCTGTTCATGTGCTTCAGCCAAGACTGCATCATTGTTAGGGGTGAGGGTGGAGGGGGGGGGGAGAATGAATTGCTTTCAAACTAACTCTCAGTGCTTTATATTGGCATCTGTTAATTCTGTTGGTGTAACTGTTAGTTGCAGAACCATAACAACCACTTCCATAATCAATAATTGGACATTCCATCATATGGTAAAGTGTTATTGCTGTGCCTATGTTCAAGCCCCTTGTATCAGAAAGTCACACACACACACACACACACACACACACACACACACACACACACATTTTTTTTTATTTTTACTTCATCTTTCATATGAATGGTTCATTTTAAAATTTAAGTAATTGTTGATAGAAGAAAAATGAAAGATTTATAGTAGCAGTTGAGGAATTAACATTCTTAAGATGTCTTTATTTATTGATATGATAGCTTCACAGTGGTAGCTTGTCTAGTGGACCATACTCATTTCTTTTTATTTAAATATATTGCAGTTAGGTGGCTTTGCAACAGTGTGTGTGTGCCCAAAATTTTCTTATAAACCTTCGTATGAGTTATTTATGTGAAAACCCCTGAGTAAATAGGCATCCATGGAAACTTAAAATAATTGTGGTTTTTCTTAATTACCCAAACATGTTTTAGTTGATCATATCAGGAACCCATAACACATTCTTAATGAATAGAAATATGTATTCTACATTATAAATCAGTATTTGTACATTTATGTGATTATGATTGTGGCAAAGGTTGCCTGCAAAAACAAAGTTAAATCTACCTCTACACCTACACCCATATGTTGCAAACCACTGTGAAATGTGTGGAGGAGGATACTTCACATTATACCATATATTGTTTTTTCCATTCGATTCACATGTGTAGAATGGAACGTATGCTAAGTGGCTTTTGCAGATTAGTTGATGTCTGTCTTCAGGTTTTTGTCAGGCTATGTTTTTCAGACTTTCTGTGACAATCTGTCATAACAGAGAAACCTGTACCAATTCACACTGTCCTTTTTTTTATCCTGTGCTAGTCTTATTTAGTATGGTTCCTACATACACCAGAAAAATTCTAAGATGCATTATACATGGGTATTGTGAGCAGTTTCCTTTGTAGACTGACTGCATGTTCCCAGTATCCTACTTATAATCCAAAGTCTGTCACTTGGTTGATCTATGACTGATTCTCTGTGATCATTACATTTCATGTCCCCACAAACTGTGTTGTCCAAATATTTGTATGAACTGACTCACTGATATTGTCAAAGGATTCTATGTTTTTGTGTTTTCTGAAGTTCACAATTTTAGGTTTCTGAATATTTAAGGCGGTGTTTGTGCAGCTTTTTTCAGGTAGTGCTTGATTATAGATAACTGCATCATCTGCAGCCATGTGTGGTTTCTATTGATATTATCTGTCAAGTCGTTAATTTACAGTGCTGGTCATTAAAATAAAAACCCCAGATAGGACAGCAGATATGAAATTTTGCTTACTGTGCCTGTCCAATATACAGTATATTTCTGATTGTTTGGGATATGTGTGGGAGAAGATGCATGAAAACCAAAAAAACTGAATAATCGAGATATTTTCAAACGTGTATTCTTTGTCTGAAAGTTTATCCATGTTCTGTTCATAGGAACTGTAAGCCCGTTTATTTCTTAAAATAGTGTGTGATGTTGGTTTGCTTCTGAGAGAAGTTGACTGAATCCCACTCTGGCCCCTGTAATCTAGAATTGTATCAAAAATTACTGACAAGGTCACTGTCTTCTTTGCTACTTTCACATTCACTGTCCCCTTCTGTGTTTTGTTGTGAAGTGGCAGTCACAATATCGGTGTCATTCATGCACTGGAAGCCAGGTTCACATGTGTTGGATCATCAGCCACCCATTTAAGTTTTCTTCATTGACATCTTCAAAACCATTTAAACCTGTTGCCAAATTTATTGTTTGTGCACTCATAATTTGTCCATCACTAAAACCTTGAAATGCTCTTTCTTTTATATCTGGAAGAATTTTTCTCCATGATCGAAGTCCTGTATGTTTCTTGACCTACCAGGCATCAGAAATGCCCTGTATGGTATCTGGAATTGTTAACTTTTCCGAAAACACCATCAAATCATTCTCATGAACTAGCATGGTACTGCTGTTGTAGTGACGCAATTATATCTTGGTCCATTGGCTGTATAACAGCAGTTACATTGGGAGGTAAAAACTTAGTTACAATGAGACCACCATCAGATACAAGAATCCTCTCATCAGTTTGTGAAGCAATAGACCAAAGTTGTGTGGCAACCCTTTCTCTTCTAGAAATCACTGAACTTGTACAAAATATGTATGGAATCAGTTTTTGAAAATTTCACTATCAATCCGTGCTTGTTTTTTTATGTAATATGCACAGGGATATCCTTAGTTGTGATATCTTTGAATGCTCTTTTTCTTCTTCTTCTTCTTCTTCTTCTTCTTCTTCTTCTTCTTCTTCTTTTTCCCCCGTCACTAGTAGTTTCACTTTGCAGTTTCCAGAAGTATTAGCGATGCTCAAAATTGTAATGCATTCTTTAACAACTTACATTGAGGAGAATGAGCATCACTGTTAAAAGCAAAGGTTCTGATTAGCAGACATTTCCAATACATACCACTTTTGTCTGCATTATCAATTTGGTCTGGAGTGAAAGTCTCTTCTACAAATTTCTCGGAACTCTTCCCAGAAGAAATTGCCTGCCAAAACATTTGAACTAAGCCACTCTCCTTGCACAGTAAGTTCATGAATCCCAAGCAGTTGTTTGAACCCAATTATCCATCCAGATGGGGCATTAAATTATCCCTCTAATCCTAGAGCTTCATGAAAAAATTTAGCTTTTTTGGCACACATTGCACCTGAAACAGGGACACCTTCTGCTCGATTTTGGCTAACAACTGCAAAAGAGCAGCTTCTAATTCATCAAATGTAGATCTCTTCCTGCTTTTTCATAAAGATGATCCAGAACTACAATCACTTTTCCTTATAAAATCCAGTATTTTCTGCCTATCGTTTTTAATGCCCTGAACAGTCTGACTTCCAGTACTATAACCAGCATTTAGTTTTGCAGCAGTCTCTGTCTATTCAAGTCTTTCATTTAATTCTAATTTTTGTTGTTATATTAACATGTTTCTTTTGTTTATCGATAATCTTTTTTAAAATTTCTTGTAACTTGCTTCGATGACACTTACTCATGAAATAACATCAGGAAACTCAGTTTGTTTTCGATTTACACAGAGCAGGTTGGCCAATAATAATGGAAATGGTACTCTGTTGTCACACGACAGTTTAAACAGTGGAAAAGGCACATATTGTCTGTTTTTTTTTCTTTCTTTTTTTAGATGCAACAATAATCTGCAAATCAGATAATCTCCACATAAGTACTCAGGGCAGTGGGAAGGATAGCATATATGAAATTTTACTTATTGTGCATTTATAGCATAGTAGAAAGAATACATGATTAGATTTGTAGGTAATTTGTGAGTATGCAGAGTGCCAAATTTAGCACAAGGAGCAGCCACTTGGGTGGCAACAGTGAGTCTAACGCAGCTGAGCATCAAGTTGAACTGAGTGTGGATACCAGTTACTGCTTCAGCTCAATGCCACCAGAGTTCATAAGTTGTGGTGGCTTGCGAACAGGAGTGTGACAGTCTGTTGGCAAGTCGTAACTAGTTTTTTTTTCTTGTCTTTTTTTCATTAGGTTAGAGCTATGAAGAACGTGCAGGGTAGGGAAACAATTGAACATCGTCAGTGTCAAAGTATGTCAGGACAGCATTTGGAAATCTGCAATCTTATGCTACTGTGTTCAAAGAAAATGGTCATGGAGACCTCAAAGAAAGGTCACAGCCGCCTACCTTAATACATCGAAAAGGTAATGGTTGCTATTCAAATTAGCAGTCCTGGTTCCATTAGGACTGTGGCTAAGAAAAATGTGTCATGGATTATGTTCACAAAACCACTATATTTTTGCAATATAGTCTCCCCTTGAACAGATACACAGTAAAAATAATTTATTTAAAGGTGTTTTGAAACAGTCACTGTAGTTCCTATTTGGGAATTGCATTTAGTACTGCAGTAAAATTTTCTTGGATGTCCTTAATTGCATCATAATGATGTCCTTTCATTGCCATCTTCATTTGGGGGAACAAGCAGAAGTCGGCAGAGGTCAAATGCAATGAATACAGTGAATGTTTGAGACCTTTGTTCTGTTTGTTGGCCAAAATTTTGCACACAATCTTCATTCTCCGGGCTGTTGTTGTGTTATGGAGGGTGAGCAGGAACCCGCCTCTCAGTATTTGAGTTAAGTTTGATGAATTTCCACTCACAAACATGAAACCTGATGTCACCTCAGTGTTCCAGTGCCATTTTCTGACAAGTGTCAAGATACAAACTATTACATTCACGACCAGTATGCTTGCTGCAGTGATGTGCTTTGATCTTCCACATGAGTGTTATTGAATCTGCAAGGATCATGGCAACACAACCCACCAAGAGGTAGCATTGCAGCTTGGAATTTCACACACGCAATCCTAATGGAACTGGGACACAATATGTATGCGAAAAAGATGTGATTGTGTTGTGTATGTAATGGCACTCCATACTATCATTCTATGTGTGTGGCTAGTATGGTGGTGATGAATGTAATATGTCAACTCCATACGTGGATATGTCCATTGTGACGCTGTATGCAGATGTGAGACTCCTGTGTCCGGTGTGGTCATTGGGTACGACTCTGTGGGAGTGCGTTTCTTTGCTGCCATGTCAAGAAAAGCAACAACACTGTTTGCTGTGTTGATGGTCCACACTGTTCCAGACATTGTTGCATGGTTTGTGCGGATACTTGTCTCACTGTAAACAAATCCACTTCTTGACTCAAGGTATGTGATGAGGGTTTAGAATCCTGAATGATGTGGCAAACAACATGTCTCTCATCTGACGTGCTAGTCGGTGGAATCATAGAGATTCTGCACGGCATTGAGTGTAGCCCTCTTCAACTCATGGATTCCATATTTGCTTGACAACTGTTCCTGACCAAAATAAGCAGTGATAAACTGCAGTCTAAATAGTCCTCGATCCTGCCACTATCAAATTTTGACAGTTGCTGGCAGATATTTCTCTTTCTTATATGATGCTTCTTATATGATAAGTTTTCACAGACAACCAACATTCAAATGTAATTCCTGAATGAGAAACACATTGCAAAATCTTTGCATACATACAGACCGTAGGTGGCATCAGTAGTACTTTCTTTCTGTGGGTGTGCTGAGATGCTAACCATTTGCATTTCCAACCATATGTACTCTTCATGCCAATTTGAAATTTGTTGCATGCTGCCCTTGTGTGTTGCAGTGTTAGTGATAAGTAATGGACAGCTTAAAAAGAAAGGGTTACAGCAGTCTTCCCAGGGGTATGCATGTAGTTACTTATAAATCTATACAACGATTTATGAACTTTCAAAATGTTGGAGATCTCTTCAGTGTCTATCCTGTGTGGTCTATTTACTATTGTTGAGTTGGCATTAGTGGCGCTTTGACTGTCACTGCAGGTGCAGTTTTTGTACACAAGCTTACGCCTGTATTGTCACATTTATGGTAAAAATGGTTTTAAAATGCAGATAAGTGTCCGAAACTAGTCACCATCAACAAATAAAGGAAGATACTTCTTAATGCAACTTACATGAAACTACAAACACTTATTTCACTTATAAAGCTGTTATTAGTCTCCATCCAAAATAACAAGCTGCATCCTCCATGTTCAGAAATGCCCAATCAAACCACAAATTTTGTTTCATTCTCCATAAAATTTTATTGTGATTTAAAAATGTTAGTGTGTGCCAAGTCAAATGCTTGTTGCAAGTTACGAAATACTTTAACTACCTTAAATGCCTTGATGCATAGCCTTCAGGATATCATGTGAGAAAACTGCGGGTACATTGTTACCATCTAAGAGACCATAAATTCACATTTAAAATTAACTACTTCAGTGAGTGGCCTTGAAGAATAGTAACAATTACAAAACTGCACTTAATTTACATCTGAAACACAATTTTAATTCTCAGAACCCTCTATACCGTTATTATTACTGCATGCATGACAGGAAAATTAAGATATTTACTCTGCAATAGTTAACTTTGTTGTTGTTGTGCATGCAAGCTGCAAATGCAACAGGTGCACAAGTGCTTAGGTCCATTGTGCTATGGGGAAGGTTGAGGGAGAGGGGGAGAGGAATTGGAAACACGTACCCTGGACATGACAAAGTAGAAATTATAATGTGCAGGTTCAATAGACACAATCTGACATACAAAGTATGTCCTAATCTTCCCATGTAGATTATTAAAGCCTTGAGGTATAATTATTCATGGACAGTGGTGTATAATAGTGATGAATGCAAATATTACATAGTGAGCATGGTGAGACTAGAAAGAATCAGAGTTCAAGTGTGACATGTATAGAACTGTCCTTTAGTTGGACAGAGTTTTACATCAGACAGCTCGCTACAGATAGGTGCAAGTCATACTCTGCTATGTAGCGCTCTGCATACATAGGTGTTGTACAGCAACATAGAAAAGTGCATAGATATATATCAAAGAGTGTGTGACCAACCACAGCAAAGCTGTGTAGTGCATATTATTTATGTTGCGCAGGCAGTAACCTGTCTGTCTTAAATAAACAAATATTTGTGTGATTACGATGTTGAACATTTTCAGCAAGTAAAACGGATTACTCCTTCGATATTGTCAAAATGAGAAAATCCAAGGAATATTGAGGACTGGAAATAGTAGTAGTAGAAGGGAATGTCTGTAGGGAAAAGGAGTATTAGAATATGTAAAACACATTATCAAGGACATTGGGTATATCAAGTATCTAGTTATGAGAAGTATAAATTAGGATGATTGCATCTAATCATTCAAAAGACTGCCAGTTTAAAATATTAATGAAAGTTTTAGCAATTGTTAATGCATTGCTCACTGAAATGTCTTTTATAGTCAGGAAAGCATTGGCCTAATTTGGTGTGTGTGTGTGTGTGTGTGTGTGTGTGTGTGTGTGTGTGTGTGTGTGTGTGTGTGATTTTTACTGATTTTCGTATTTATTCATTCATCTGTCATGGGTTTTGACATGTATACAGTTAAAAATTTTGCATTAAAAGTAGTCTACATTTATATTTTACATAAAAAATAAATTTTTATTTTAGGATACCACATTATTATAGAATTATTCTCTTTCCTAAACACAGCTGTTGTTTAGTACATTCTGTACATACTTGTCAGAGAAATTATATGGTAGGTCCCTCACTGCCAGAGGTAATTTATTTATTATACAGCTTTATGCCCATATATTTAAAATTATTTTGGGACTTAACTTAGTCTGGTATTCTATACGTGTATATTATTTCTGTTCCTTGTTCCATAATTTTTAATTTTTGATACAACTTCTCTTCTCTGACTGCCTTAAAAAAACATAATATTTTGCAGCTTCAAGTGTGACTGTACTCAATACGCTCAAGATATGAATTAAAAAAAAAACCTTCAGTCAAAATTTTTCGTGTTTTATTCAGTACATGATGCATTTCGGACCCTGTGGGTTCATCTTCAGGTGTAATTCATCTTAATACATGATTTAAATGATAAATGGAAAATCTCATATAAAGATGTGAAACAAATACTGACAAAGATATAGAGGGGCTGGCCAGTACTTACCTCAGCTCAGTACAGCCGATAGATACACAAAACAGAACAGAAAATTTAACAGAAAATTTACGTATCCTAGCTTTCGGAACTTTGTTCCTTCGTCACGGAGGAGAGAGGGGAAAAAAGGGGAAGAAGGGAAAGTGGATTCAGTTACTCACAACCCAGGTTATGAAGCAACAGGGGAAAGGTAAACAGGGAGGGTAGCAAAGATGGAGGCATGGGTGTCAGAGGGAAGCCAAAGATATTCTACTGTAAGTACTGTGCCAGCTTCAAACCCAAGAGGATGCATACAGAAGTAAAGAGGTATGTAGTATAAAGATAAACACAACTATGTAGGATGAAAAGATGCGTGAATGGCTAAAGAGGAAAGGGAAAGAGGAGAAGACTGAAGAGTGAGGTTGGTTAACATAGGTTCAGTCCAGGGGGATGGCCAGATGAAAGGATGTGTTGGAGTGCAAGTTCCCATCTCCGCAGTTCCGAGGGACTGGTGTTGGGTGGGAGGAGTCAAATGGCATGTACGGTGTAGCAGGTTCCTAGGTCCCTAGAATTATGCTGGAGGGCATGTTCTGCTACTGGGAATTGGACATTTCCTAGGCGGACAGTTCATCTGTGCCCGTTCATGCATTCAGCCAGTTTAGTTGTCATTATACCAATGTAAAAGGCTGTGCAGTGCAGGCATGTCAGCTGATAAATGACGTGTTGTTTCACATGTGGCCCTGCCTTGAATTGTGTATGTTTTACCAGTAGCGGGGCTGGAGTAGGTGGTTGTGAGGGGATGCATGGGGCAGGTTTTGCAGTGGGGTCAGTTACAGGGGTAGGAACCGCTGGGTAGAGAAGGTGGTCTGGGAATATTGTAGGGTTTGACGAGGATGTTACTGAAGTTGGGGGGGGGGGGGGGGAGATGAAAGGCAACTCTGGGTGGTGTGGGGAGAATATTGTCAAGGGATGATCTCATTTCAGGGCTTGAATTGAGAAAGTCATATCCCTGATGGAGTAATTTGTTGATGTATTCGAGGCCAGGATAACATTGGGTGACAAGGGGGATGCTTCTGTGTGGTCTGGGGGTAGGAACATTGTTGTTGGATGGGGAGGAATGTATTGCTTGGGAGATCTGTTTGTGGACAAGGTCTGCAGGATAGTTGCGGGAGAGAAAAGCACTAGTCAGGTTATTGGTGTAATTGTTGAGGGATTCGTCACTGGAGCAGATACGTTTGCCACGAATAGCTAGGCTGTAGGGAAAGGGAGCATTTGATGTGGAATTGATGGCAGCTATCAAAGTTAAGGTACTGTTGTTTGTTTGTTTGTTTGTTTGTGGGTTTGATGTGGGCAGAGGTGTGGATGTGAGCTTCAACAAGATGAAGGTCAACATCCAGGAAGGTGGCTTGGGTTTTGGAGAAGGACCAGGTGAAATTAAGATTCGAAAAGGAGTTGAGGTTATGGAGGAAATTAAGGAGTGTTTCTTCACCATGAGTCCAGACCACAGAGATGTCATCTATAAACCAATACCAGGCCAGGGGAAGCAGTAGGACGTAAAACTAGGATACATAAATTTTCTGTTCTGTTTTGTGTATCTATCAGTTGTACTGAGCTGAGGTAAGTACTGGCCAGCCCCTCTATCTCTTTATTAATACATGATTTATTTGTTCTCTTGAATGAGATGAAATGCATATTCCTGTCACAAAAAATTGTGACTGAAGGTGTTTTTTAATGAGACACTGTTCGGCCTGCCCGTAATTGTTCTCACTACAGGCCCCCCCCCCCATCCATTCCACCTCCCCACTGCCACCACCGCCACCACACAAACACTGTTTTTGAATGAGAAGAATGGTACAGAAATTGACTGTAGTGTTTTCTTTGTGTACAAATAAAATCATTTGTCAGATAAATTCACTATGAAAACTTATGTCCTAAATCTTATGTAAAATTTAAGTGTGATTTTCTTGATAATTGTATCAGAACTGATGCATGTGTATTTTTGAACATTGGCTTTTTCATGGTATAGTGTTGTAATCTACATTTGGGCTTTACACATTAGTATCTTCTTTTAGAAAATCTTACACTCTAATTGTATTAAGGATCTGTGCAAATAAAATAAATTCAAGATTTTTCAGAAGTTAAGTGTGTCATGCATAACACATTTCATAGTATAAATAGGTGTTTTGTGAGTTACAGATGTCATTCTACATATTTCAGCAGTGGTAACTTTTTGGAAACTGTTTCTCCTTACTCACAGTGTGGCTATTTTATGTAATTAGTGCATTAGACCTCCATTTTTCCACTAATTGACCATTAAGGAAGTGCGTGATTGTGATGTAAACATAGCTCTTACAAATATGACTTATGACACTTATGACGACTAACATATTGTGCTACATTTAATTTTCACTTTCAACATCAATATACAGGGTGTATCAAAAAGAATAATCTGATTTGGCACGTCTACATTTCTGAAACTAATAAACATATACCATCAACACTAAGCATGGAAGAAAAATGTCATCCTCCATCTTACCAAGAATAAAATTACAGAACTCCACACATTGTTGTTTGTCACCTTCACAAAGAGCTTGCAGTAGCTGAATTTTGTATGGTTTTATGTGTAAATGTAGATACAACGCATGTCAGACGGACATCAGGGGCATGTTGAGCTGTCGAGCTACTCGGCGAACAGATTTCTGCAGACTCCTTGTGAAACTGCAGCAGATGCATTCAACTTATGTGTCAGACACTCAGGGATGGCCCGGTGATTCACCTTTACATGAACAACATGTTTCTTGGCATTTTTCTTGACATCGTCTAATGCTCTGTGCTTATTACTGACCCACATTGCACAAAACGTAGAACACAAAATGCTTTATGTGGTCCTGACACCATTTTTACTAGAACTGAAGTGGGTGCACACTGCTGCTACCTAGCGGGAATCGTGTAAAACTCGAGAGTTTGATCTTTCCAACAGTACGTTGTTCATACACACATTCAAATAACACAATGGTTCTGATTTTTTTGAATTGGATTATTCTTTTTGATACACCCTGTATATTGTTGGCAGATGTCATAAATTGCTGCTGCTGTGTTCAAGTTTGTTATGTGACTTTGTTAGTGATCACAACTTTGAATTTGAGTCTCAAATTTGCTTAAGGAAAATAGTAATTTTTTCCACCTTGTTTTGCCCTTCTCCTAACAGAGAGCACTTTCTTGTGTCTTAGTCACTTCAGTTGTAAAGGTAACTTGTAATCACTGTACCATAACTCGTTGAGAAATTAAAATATAATCAACAAGCCTTGTTTCAAGTTAGTTTTTCTGTAAAATATTGCATCAGCCATAATGCAGTCCCACTATAAATACTGTTCTCCAGCAGAGAATGAGTTAGTTGGTGCTCATAAGCAGCTGAATATCTCACAGATTGCTGTGAAGCAATTGGAATCTGCTGCAAGTAGGGGCCCTGGGAGGGCTACTGAGAGAAATGTATCAGAGATAGCAAAGGTACCTCAAATACTGTTGTGTACTGTGGATACTGTCTCCTCTACAAGAAGTACAGAGCCTAACACCACTCGTGCAGTTGACTCTGTGTGTCATGTAAGTGTTAGGGCTATACCCACTGTACAGGGAAGCAGAAACCAAGAACAACCTAGGGTATTGCATCCATCACCCTAACCAATAAGTTTGAGTTGTTATCTATCAGGGAATTGGAAACAGAACCACAGAGACACACACCACCTGTTGGGAAGCCTTCTATCTCATGTTGGATGGAACCAAATGCAAAAGGCTAGTTCATGTTTATTGTTGGCAGTTTGAATGTAAGGTGAATAATGATACCCCTTGGGGAAATGGCAGCAAGGATGGGAAGGATCACATTGTGTAGTCAGTGTGTATGTCTAGAAGTATCATGCAAAATGTTAAGAGAGCAGTTCTGGCAGCCATTGAGGGAATAGGGTCAAACAACTGCAGGTTGTGGTGCATCTTAGAAAACACAATGTGTGCTGTCTATGCTCTAAGGTCATACCTGAACGGAAGGCTGAGGAAACCAGGCTTGCTCAAGGAAATTCAATGAGGTTCATAATCTTGTCACAGAACTGATTGTGTGTCCATGTTTTTGTGTGCTCGCATAGTTTTTTAAATTCATCATGCTTTTTTTGTATTTGATGGGTGTAATCACACATTTTAGTAATATGTACATTTGTGCAGTATGTAGTATGTTTCGGATGGATGGTGGCCATTGATCACAGCTCATTAGCCACCCAGCATCCCAGGCAGCTCACATTTGTTTTGTGAGTTCATACTTGATTACCACGTGACCCCTTCCCTTGCAGCATTACTTCCCTTTCCGTGCAGCAAGTCTCTTCTTCTACTAGTCTTTTTTCCCCTCTGCCTTTCCACTGGATTGCCTTGGTGCTGATTGTGCTTGGGTTTGGTTCGGTTTGTGTTTTTGGACATTTGTTTTCTTCCCTTTTCGTTTTTGACTATATGGTCCCCATTTTACAGAAGTGCAGAACATGTGGGGAAGGTCACCCTGCATGCTATATATTCCACCTTGTGCACCTTTTTTCTTTGCACCCTTCCTTTCTTGCAAAGGTACTATGCTCGAAACCTGGCATGGTAACTACTCTGTTGCTAGGGAGGGCATCAAGCATTTGCACGGTGGTAGCCCCTGGTCATGCAGGGATCACACTGTTGATACCTGAGTTGAAAATTCTTCACAAATGCCAAGGAGTATTGTCTGTGGCATGGCTGGGACATTGAGACTCTTGACAGCAGTTTACTTGAAGGATAACCATTGCTGTGGCTGATTGGTACCCATGTAGAGAGCCCTCATTTGGAGTGTGTGGCACTGCAGTTCAAGACTCTCAGATGTAGTAAATTAAACCTTCTGCTGATTGCCACATGGCCCCAGCAGTCTCATCTCAATGTAAGATTTATTACAATGTGGAGAGATATGGTCCCCAAAATGTTTCCTACCCTAGCTACACCATGGGAGGAATGTAGGGCACAGAGACAAAGAAAGATGTACTCCTACCAGTACTTAGTTTGTTCTAGGATTGACAGGGCCTCCTTTTTGACTGCAAAATAACTGGTCTTCATTGAATGACTCAAGGACAGGTTTGGAGAATTAGCAACAATTTCAAAAGTGAAAAGTGGCTCCATTCTGATTAAAATGGCCTCCCTTGCTCAGTTGTGGGTGCCTCTTACCTGTGAAATCTGGGTGACGTTCCTGTCATTATAACGCCCCATAACTGTCTCAAGATGGTACAGGGGTATCATCTTTTACCTCAATTTCCTTTTAGAGACACAGCAAGTTCCATGTGTGTGCTAATTTGGAGTATTGAGGTGTTTATTGTGTCTGCCATGTGCAGGATTGATCCTGGACCCTTCACCTTGGCCTTCGAAGGAACCTCATTGCCTGAAAAGGTCAAGAAGATGGCATAGGTATGCAATGTGAAGCCGCAAGGTCTGTCTGTAGGAATTGCGGATGTCTAGTGCTCACACATGCTCCTTGTGCCTTTCCCCCCCATGTATGTCAACTGCGGGGAGCATCATTTCGCTTTTCACCAAGGTGAGTACGGCTGATTGTCCTGGTACTGATTCCAAACACCCCTTGAGATGGATAGCTATAACACAATTAGTTTCACTGATGTTCTCTGATAGCTGCTCGAACGTATGTTGAGCTGACAGCTGTGCTGGTACCTTGAGTCTCAGGGCCAGGCTCTGTTCCAGGGTGTCTCTCGCCAAAATCATTCAACTGCTGACAGTGTGGTCAGCCTGCAGTCTGCTAACAGGTCAGTTTTTGTACAATGTCAACACCTTCTCACTATCTTCATTGAACTGCAAAAGGCTTATGACACCATATGACATCACCAAATCCTTTTTACTCTACATCAGTGGAGTCATTGGGACCTCCTCCCAATTTCTGTTCAGAACCTCTTGGCACATCATACATTCTGGGTTGAAGCTAGTGCTTCCCATAGTACTCCACGTATACAAGAGAATGGGGTGCAACAGGGCCCTGTATTGAGCGTGCCCATTTTTCTAGTGGCTGTCAATGGTCTAGTTGCAGCTGCAGTGTCTACAGTGTCACCCTTCCTGTATGGTGATGATTTTTGCACTGTAGATGTTGCTGAATGCCAACTGCAGGATGCTGTACACAGGGCGCAGTCCTTGGGGTCTCATGCATGGCTTTTGGTTCCAGCTGCCAAGACAAGTGCTGTTGCTGTCATACTATCCATCCACGTCCAGAACTCTACATCAGTGACCAATTGCTCAACATGGTGGAGTCTTATTGCTTTTTAGGATTGGTCTTAAGTGTTTGGTTGACATGCTGGTCAGACATATTCACTAAAACCAGCTGGAGCATAGATCAGTCTACACTTTTGCAGCTCTACAAAGCTGTAATCCTGTCTCATAGTGATTGTGGGAGTTTGGCATATGGTTCAGCATCACCTTCAGAATTGCAGGTTCTGGACCTGATACATCATTATGGTGTCCAACCCGTAACGGGTGCCTTTTGGACCTGTCTGGTGCAGAGCCTTCTTGCAGAGGCTGGGGTGTGCTATCCTTGACACATATTGATTGTGACTGTCCAGGATCTCATTTGTGACCTGCACCAAGTTGGACAGTTTGGTGTGTTTGTAGACTCCAGATCACATTGGGATCCCAGGGAATGAATGTGCTGGCCAGTTGACAAAGTTGGCTACCAGGATGCCGACATTGGAGATGGGGATACTGGAACTGGACCTTTTGTCGACTCCATGCCATCAGTTGTTGGAGGCTTGAAAAGTGGATTGGTGAGCAGATGGCATCAAAACGGCTGATCTGGTTGTACATTTTATCTGTGAAAGGGTTTCTACTACTCTCTGTGACATACGACACATTAGCCTTGTTGGCCATATGGGGGCTTGGAGGATGCCCCATCACCTGCTCCAAGCCAGGGGACCTGTGGCTCCCCGTTCTCGGTGGTCTGGCCTTCCTCCTGCCCTTTCCACTTTTTTTAATCCTTCTTATTCTTTTACATCTGTTGTTGGTTTACTTTCTCATCACCACTATTCTGCCTCCTAAGACTTTATCAACTTGTCTGTGTTGCTAGTTTTCTTGTAATGTAAAATTTGGAAGCACTGGTCGGATGGAGAGGGTGTCTCTCCCATCCCATAATGTGTTCCAGGACACTCCAGCTGCTTTATGGACAAGGCAACTTTCTCACCTTCATTCTTTTATGCCTCTGTCATTTCAACTTGCTTCTGTATCTTGGTTTTCTCTATTACTGGTTACAAATGGGGTCACTGTGTTTGTCTTTCATGCACTTCCTCTCTGGGAATTATTCCCGGCTTGACACGCAAGGGATTGAGGGACCAATGACCTTGTAGTTTGGTCCCTTTAACCCCATCAGCCTTTGCTGGTGAAGTGCCAGTCTACTAGCAAGTCGCATGTTTAGCATTCTCTGTTTGGTTTCATGGTTCAGTTAGGTTAGTAATAACAAGATGGATATGGTGTGTGTATGCTGTTTGTGGAGGCAGGAGGAGCTGGTCGCATTTCACAAACAGTGGAGAAACTCGTGCATCATTTGGGATGTCTCAGGTGTCACTTATTTTGACCACAGGCTCTGCTGTTGAAGCATCTTCCAGTGTACTTGTTGTGGAGGATCTGGGCTCACTGCAGGGTGAGTGGCAGGTTGTTCTGGGGTCACGTTGCTTGAGGTGGGGAGTCATTATGGATACTGGTAGTTTGGCCTCAACCAACTCGCTCTGAGTGTGCAGGTGGTCGCTCCGTCAGCACGATCTGGGCAGGCACACAATGGGAGGGGTTTACTTACTGGAAGTGCTAATGTTGGGCCCATAAGGGAGCCACTTATTTAAATAGTGCCCAGGTCTGGAAAGAATTTCAATGTGCATTAAGTGTGCCTGCATTGGAGAGGGCGGGGTGGGCAGGACGGCGGCTCACTCGAAATGTGGAGGTGGCTCTGCCTGCTGCTGTCAAGGGTGCCGGATACAGTAATCTGTAAGTTGTTGCTCATGTTCTGAGGCCATCTTCAGTTCCTATGGGAGCCTGGCAAATATGGAGAAGACTTCTGGCTTTGCTCACAGGGTGCATCATCATACTCAGAGTCAATCTTAGTCAGAGGCTTCATCAATTCTGTGATGATCATGCCTGCAGATTTCTGGGCTTTTGTTAAGGGAAAACTGTCAAATTACTTGTAATGAAGTTCTTGAACTTACTGCCCTCCAGGAAAGTTTCCTCACACAAATTATTCTCTGAACCAAGAGGCGACTGAAATGCAAAGTAGAAAGCTCCAAAATATTTAACGAGGTGTGGGACATATGCAAAAAAGACAGATTAGATGCCATAGAAGGAAGAGTGTTCACTGTTGTCACCAAAAAAGTTGTCTGTATCGAGGTAGAAATTGAGTCTGAAGTTGCCTGGACTGATTTCCATCATAATAGCTGGAGGAGGATCATTCAAAGGAAGTCTGTGCTCCATAGCATTGAAATATCCATGTCCTTCAGTATTAGTTGGAGGTGACTTTGATCTAGCAAGTGTGCCTATGGATTCACTGCAGATGCTGCAGACAGACAATCTTGTTTAGTACCTTTGAATACTTTTTCTGAAAACTGCCTTGACCAACTAGTTAGACAACCCACACACAATGGAAATATTTTAGACCTCGTAGCTATGAACAGGCCTCACCTGATTGACAGTGTAATTAAAGAGAAATGAATTAGTGAATGTATCATCATAGTGGTTGTGGTTACTAAAGTTAATAAGCCTTCAGGAAGGCTAGGTGACTATTTGTGCCATAAAAAGCAGATAAGCATATAATCAGTTGTTAGCATCCCACCTACAATGAATGGACATCATTCAGCTCCAGTATGACAGGCACAGAGAAATTATAGGCAAAGTTTAAACTGATTATAAATCACACTCTGGAGATTTATGTGCCAAGTTAGTGGATTAAGCATGGAAAAAACCCTCTGTGGCTTAATAATCAAATTTGGAGAATTCTGAGGAAATAAAGTTGTTCTGCTATTGGTTCATAAAAGAATTTACAAACATTGACAGGCAAAAGTGAGTAGAAAGTCATGCATCCTTATAACAATGTGCAAAGCATACAACTACTTTCACCATCTTACCTTAGCAGAAGAACTTGTCGAGAACTGTAGAAAATTCTGGTCATATGTAAAATCACTAAGCATGTCAAAAGCTTCAGTCCAGTCACTCATCGACCAGTCAAATTTCACATTTAGGAAATTCATACAAACCATCATTTGACTGTCGCACAGAGCTCGTATGGAGGACATAGTAATAGGCATTCCTGGCATAGAGGTGTAACTTGCAACTGAAAGAGTTGAAAACAAATAAGTCACCAAGTCCAGATGTAAACCCAATTCAGTTTTACAAAGAGTACTTTGCAACATTGGCTCCTTACTTAGCTTGCATTTTATTGCGAATCTCTTGCCCAGTGCAAAGGCCCAAGTAACTGGAAAAAAGTGCAAGTGTGTCATGTAAATAAGAATGGATCTGCATAATTAAAGACCAATAACCTTAAAATAGTTTTGCTGCAGAATACTTGAACAGAAGCCAAGTTTGAATATAATAAAGTTCCTTGAGACAGAAAAGCTTATGTAACAAATCAACACAGATTTAGGAAGCATTACTCTTGCAAAACTCAGCTTACCATTTCCTCACATGATATCCTACAAACCATCAGTGAAGAGCAACAGGCTAGATTCCATATTTCTAGATTTATGGATAGCATTTATGCCCCACTGCAGACTGCCAACAAAGGTCCGAGCATACAGATTACATTCCCAGGTGGAAGAGTGTCTCAGTGACTTTTTAAGTAATAGCCCCATTACACTGTTCTTCATGATGAGTGTTCATGAGAGACAAAGGTATTGTCAGGAGAGAGTGCTCTTATTCTCTGTACATAAATGATCTGATGGACAAAGTGAACTGCAATTTATGGCCGTTTGATGATGAAACTGTGATGTATGGGAAGGTTTTGTCGAGTGACTGTAGGAGTATATGAGACGATTTAGAAACAGTTTCTAATTTGTATGATGATTGTCAGTTTGCTCCAAATACAGAAAAAAATGTGAATTAATACAGATTAGTAAAAAAACAGTCCTGTAATGTTTGAATACAGCATTAGTTGTGTGCTGCTCGACACAGTCACATCAATTAAACATCTGGGCATAACATTGCAAAGAAATAGGAAATGGAATGAGTATATCAGATTGGTAGTATGGAAAGTACACAATCAGCTTCATTTTATGAGGCTTATAGATAGTCATTTTTCTCTCACTCTATTATTAGCAAGTGGAACAGGAAAGGAATTGACTAGTAGTAGTGCATGGTACTCTCAGCCATGCACCAAACAGTGTTTTGTGGAGTATGTATGTACATGTAGATGTACTCTCACATTTCATTTAGCTCTTGGGAGGAGCATGTAGAGGAACTGTAGCTGAAATTTAGAATAATAATTGACCAAGCATTGGCTTTACATGGTAGCCAGAAGCAGTCTGAAAAGCATGTAATGGTGTTGCAGGGCAGATTTTGCTGGGAAATAATTGTTAAGAAAAAAAATTGATATGTTTCACCATTTATAAGTTAATTGGAATTGAGTTAGCCAATCATGCTGTTGCACATTGAAGCAGCCTGCCAGAGACAGTTACTGTCCATTGTTCTCATAGTGTAGATGATGGCGTGCTCAGCCTGTGGCTCATGTTTGATCCTTACACCAACTCATGTCCAATTTTTTTATCTCTCTCTTGCTCAGCTTTAGGAAACCAAACGAAGAACTTGTTTAGTGACACCATCTGTGATGGGGCACTTGAATTTGCTTGCGCGATGGCCCGTTTGGCTAACTTCAATGCTAATGAACTTGGAAATGGTGCAACATATTTTTTCTTAAGAGTTATTTCCCAGCACAACATACCATGCAACACCCTTACAAGCTTTTCAGATTGTTTCTGACCACCTAATTGTACAATTTATGATCGGAGCAGCCTCTAAGGGTATACAGTCTCTGTGAAGAAACAGGAACAACTGCACAATCAGTGTGAAACAAAGTGCAGGGGTATACAGACACAAATGCTAAATTCAGTGTATTTTGCTGTCAACAGGGCATACATAGTGTGAAGCCTTCAGTGACTAATTTATCAAAAACCCAAATAAATTCTGTTTGTGTGTAAAGGCTGGTAGTGGCATGGAAGTTAGTGTCCAGTGAGTCACGGACAACATGGGAACTGAAACTGAGAGTAGCAAAATAAAAGCAGGAATGCTGAACTCTATTTTCAAATGTTCCTCTATAAAGGAAAATCCAGGAGTACTGCCCGAGTTTCTCACACCACTGTGGAAGGTGAGAAATACAGATATTAGTGTCATTGGAGTTAAGAAACAGTGATATTCACTAAAATTGAACAAAGTGCCTGGGCTAACTGGAATCACTACCAGATTCTATGCAGAATCTGCTGCCAAGTTAACCCCTTCTTTAACAATAATTTGCGATATGTCACTCAAACAAATAATTGTACTCATTAGATGGTAGAAAGCTGAGGTCATACCTATTTACAAGATGAGCAACAAAGTGATCCAGAAAACTACCATACAATCTGATGCAGGATTTTAGTACATATTCTCAAACAGGATGAAGTATCTTGAACAGAATGATCACCTGCTCGCAGACTAGCATGGATTCTAAAAATGTCAGTCATGGGAAACCAAGCTCATGCTTTTCTCTCAAGAAATCCTAAAAGCCATGGCACAGGGCTGTGAGATAGGTACAGTTTTTTTGAATTCCAAAAAGCATTTGACTTGATGTCACACAAATGCTTATTAGTGATCATATTAATTGAAATTTGTGATGAGAAAGATGATTTGTTTCGACAGAGAACACAGCATGTTGTCCTGGATAGTGAGTCACTTCATTCACACCCCAGGGAACTGTTTTGCGACCCTTGCTGTGTATTAATGACCTGGCAAACAGTGTTAATAGTAAACTAATACTCACAGCTTGATAAGACTTGAGAGTGATGCAGAGGTTGGGAGTTTGCTTGAAATGTTCAGAAATATAACATTGCACACTTCACAAAGCAGAAAAATGGTGTATCCTGTGACTAAAACATCAGTGAGTCACAACTGGACTCAGCCATCTTCCACAAATACTTGAGCACATCAGTCTGTAGGTATACAAATGATCACATATGCTCAGTCATAGGTAAAGCAGGACAGATGTTAGTTCATTGACACAGTGTGTCCAGCAAAGGAGTTCCTTGGAAACTAAGATCGATAGATGAGTGCAACAAACAGTACGGGTATTGTGAAAGCTGTAAGAATTTAAACAGAAGTTCAAAGATAGTTAAAAAAAGCTGCTAACAGATGGCACAATAATCACAATTTGTAGTACCTATAAACAGTGTGTCACATCTCAAAGTGAGCAGTTCCACTGTTGAAATGTGAAAGGAGGTTAGCGTACCTGAGGAAAAAGTTGTAATAATGCATTCCATTGAACTACATGTTTTTCTGGTACTGGAATACCACAGTCCTACTATGGCAACAATGTACAATTTTCAAATATGATTTAATGTACCAAAAAGATCCAATGAAAAAGAAAAGAAAAAAAACAACAACCTTGCAATCTCTTGCTAAATACTGAGGGACAGGTAGCACAGCTGATGATCTAGTGGGGAATGTTAGCTCCAGTCATAGTGTAGTTATTCTGAAATTATTCAGCAAAATCCAAGTAAATCCACCTGAAGAGTTGCAGCAGAGACTGGCTTGAAGCATTCCAGCACACAGAAAACACTGGACAGATCCTACGTATGTTATCATTTGAAATCCAAAATCACAAGGCCATATCTTTATGAGCTGCACTGATGTTGCAACTGGAGTTTCACAACGAATGATGATGAAGGATTTGATGTTGGCTGCATATAATTCACAGATATTGTACACTTCTACTAAATGGAGTCATGACTAAATACAACTGGCAATTTTGGGTTTACAAAAATCCCCATTAGTGTGAAGCGAAGCCACTGTATTCTCCCAAAGTTACTGTTTGGACTGCAGTATGTATTGGAGGTATTATGACCCTTTTTTCATAGAGGGAACGATCACTAGTGAATGTTACGTTGTAATTTTGGAACAATTTGTCACTGCACAGCTACCGTTGGAAGATGAACCAGGCAGTGAGTGGTTCATGCAAGATGGGGCCAGACTACATTGCATCAGACAGGTGTTCGACTTTTCTGATGAATACTTCAGGAATGGGGTTATTGTGTTGGTTTATAGCAAATTTACTGGCACAGGGATGGAGTGGCCTCCACATTTTCCCTATCTGACCATCTTGTGACTACTTCTTTTGGGACACATTAAGAGACACTATCTACTAGAACTGTCCCATCGTGCTGGACTAGCTTGAATCAGCAATCTTGGTGGTATTTGAATCCATTCCTGTTGAGGTACTACAGAATGTGACAGCAAATTTCATTGTTCATATGTGCTACCTAGGTACTGTGAGTGGTGGACATTTTGAAAAAATAGTGATGCAAGTGCAAAGACTGCTTGCAGAGGACGAGTTTAAATATGCTCGCTGATTTTGTAAGAGCTGCATAGCATATTGCACCATCTGTTAGCAACTTTTCGAGCTATTTCAAAACCTCTGTTTAAATTATGTCTAAAATTGTTATGGCTTTCACAATAAACATATCTTTTGTGCACTCATGTGGATCTAGGTTCTCAAGATATTTAATTTTTAAATTAGGTGCTCCTTTGCTGGACACCCTATAGACTTCTGGTAAAATGTTATCAGCTACAAAGGATCTTTAGAAACACTCGTGCAACCCATTTTAGAACATTGCTTGAGTGTGTGGGACCTACAACAAACAGGGCTGTAAGGGATATTGAATGCCTATAAAAAAGGGCAGCATGTATTGTCACAGGTTTGTTTGACCCATGGTAGGGCATCACAGAGATGCTAAAAATCTTGAGCTGATGGACTCTTGAAGACAGTCACCAAATATCCTGTCACACTAACGTAACTCACACACACATGACCACAGTCTCTGGTAGCTGAAGCCAGACTATGAGCAGTAGCAGCAGTGCATTACGGGAGAGGCAACAGGGTGGTGGTAAGGAGGAGGCTGAGGCTGGGAGGGGGGAGGGATAGCTGGGTAGGGGTTGGGGGAGTTAACAGCGGAAATATTGTGACAATCGGGCTCCAATCCCAAAACGTCGTAGAATATTCAGTACGCGGGGAAAACTTCAAGAATCACAAAAGTTGAATGAGTAATTTAATAACAAGGGTTCCATTCCAATAGCTGCAATTGATGTAGATGACAGAGAATTATGTTGAATAATGTTTATTCAAGAAAGGAAATCTCAAATAAATGGGAAGTGATGCTGCAGTTTTCAGTTAAAATACAGACAGAAAGTATCAAATGCAGTAAAGTTACATTGAGAGCATTACGAGAATAATAGCAAAATCCCCATATGAAACAGTCATCAAAGGTTTGCGAAAACTATGTTCCTTTTGTAATCACAGTACACAAATTATTCACCATCTAAAAATAATTCAGAGTTCAACATGATGATTCACGAATTAACACATGCGATACAAGGAACAGTAACTCTTACCCTGTCTATGTACAATTCTGTATTACAAGCGGAAAAAGTTAAGCATTCTACTCTGGAGCATACTCATACCTCTCAAATTATGAAGTCCCTTCAGAAGTATGATAGTGGCCGTTCAGTGTCCAGACTCAATCACACCCATGATCAAATCACATACATTACTGCAGGCAGATCTGCATTCTTCAAGAACTCTACATACAGTCCTTGATCGCTCCCTTGTGCTCTTCCTTCGAAAAGTCCCAGTCCCCACTTGACTCCCATAGTATTCCACTACTGTCTGATTTTCCTTTGGCTGAAGGCCATCGCCACCAAAAATACATCCTTCTTACATGTTACAGACATGATTTGATTCATCTCAACCTCTTTCCTGCACTAAACTAATATATCACAACATTTAAATAAAGAAGTGTTACAAACATTTGGTCATACTCAGAACATTCACAGTAAATAGAAATACAGATTTGTCCATAAATAAGTAAGCCAGTATTCTTGCGCAAGTGTGCTCATGTTAAATGACAACAAATTGTTGTTCATGCCTTCTTGACAGAAACGTCGTTCAGTTCTCATTTCAGTTGTGGTGTCTGCTAACACATGCGATTGCCTCCTTTTAAATTAACAGTTTTTAATAGGACTCACAGTCAACATTTAAATAAAATTACGTGCAAAGTAGTAAACTGTTCATTAATAAATACAAAAGTCGGACAAAATATGAGGTATTCATGCTGTA
Source organism: Schistocerca serialis cubense (assembly GCF_023864345.2). Lineage (NCBI taxonomy): Eukaryota > Metazoa > Arthropoda > Insecta > Orthoptera > Acrididae > Schistocerca > Schistocerca serialis. The sequence goes on along the minus strand of NC_064642.1, from coordinate 624,521,489 downwards.
TTCATTTGTTGTGTAATAGAGGTGGATTCAATCTTCAGACAAATGTTTGCATAATGAAACAAAAATAAAAGGCATAATAAATAAGAGAGATACAGATAGGTAGCTTTCAGGTATGACAGCTATAGTGCAAAGCTATTATCTGAGGTAACATTTGTTAAAATCTCATCAAGTGATTAAAAGTGGTTAATTCAGTGTGTCAGTGTGAAAATGTTTATTCGCTCTGTAGTTTTTGATAATGAAATACTGTTGTGTCACTGGATGCACCACATTTTTCTGGGATTACAAAGTATTCAGTTTTGCATTAATATTTGATGTGAATTATTGTCAAATCAAAAGATCTGTAACTTAGCCATCTTTAAGATTGCCTCATGCTCCACCATTTCTTAGAGCATCTTGTGCACAAAGACCACATGAGTAATTGGCATCCAAATTCCTATATTAGGGATTTTCCCAATTTCTGGCGATGCTGCAAGTCTTTGAACCTGAACTTGCTTGTACTGGTCAACTAGCCATAAGCCGAACTGCCAAGAAGCATCCTGAGACCTGGCCCTGTTAGCGTTCAGTTGTGCATCTAATTCAGCTTACCTCATACCGATACCGGTCAGCTGAGTAGCTTGTCTAAATAAGTGTAATGTAACAACAACAACAACAACAACAACTAATTGAATTTTTTCTTGCTTTCTTCTTTTTCTTTTCTTCCCAAAATCTCTTCATTCTCTGACTGCGTTCCTGTTTCCTTTACTTTATCCATAATTTCCCTGTTTTCTTCCTTTATTTTTTAAGATTTTGTGTTCATAATTTTGTTTCTGAATGTATCTCTTTCAGTTATCATTTTCCGACAGGTTCCTGCTTGTTTAAGATATTATTCTATTTCTTGAAACTAATTGGTCGTTGTAACAGATCTGTTTGTACATCAAAAATCATCATCGTCAGTGTTGTTCATTCTGTCTGTCAGTGTGTGTGTGTGTGTGTGTGTGTGTGTGTGTGTGTGAGTGTGTGTGAGATGTCTAATGCTCAGATTGAGGCCATTTCTGATGTATAGGGTGCTTCTGTTAGAGCAACAGTATTGAAGTCAGTTTGTACGCTTTCTGAAGTTTTTCTGGTCGTTCTATGTTCAGTGCCTTGATTGGTCATCCTATTTATATATATTCCCTTAGATACTTGAATTTTTCCACTTTGTTAATCTTTATGTTGTATTCATGGCTTGTGTGTTATTGTTATTTCTTTCCATGTATTGCATTATGACCTGTTTTGGCAGACACTTCATGTAATTGTTTCCGTTTTTCTTATGTTGCTGCAAATGCCAGGCATTTTATTATTGCCTTGTTTGCATGTGTTCTTTGTGAGTAATTCCATTTACTTTTCTTTCCATTGTTTGATAATTTTTGTCCAAGAATGTGTTGAATGAAAGCAGTGAGAGAGACAGCTCCCTGTCTGATCCCGGTATATATCTCGAATGTTTCTGCATTTTCCCCCATAAATTTTATTTTGGAAGTGATCTCTGTGAGTTTTTGTGCCTATTCTATATTCTTCTTGTGTATCAAAGATAGCCTTCCTGTCTACAGAGCCGTAGGCCCTCTTAAAGTCCACAAATTCACAAATGTGACTACTGTGTTGTTCAACGCTTTGACCTTCAAAAATGTTCGCAGATTCAAAATCTGTTTAATAAAGTTATTTTCTTCATAAATACATAAATTACTGGACATAATACTATTGTAAGTGTTATCCATTGATGTCCTCTGACCTTTGAACTGCTTTACCCACACACTTATTGGGGGAGCTACAGTTTAGTGTGGGTCTTAAACCATGGTGCACCTTGACATATTTCACTTTAACAGTCATAGCCAGAAGTGAAAAAAGTGATAAGTGACATTTAAATCCTAGGAGTGACCAACTGGGGTTGAACCTGTGACCTTTTAATTTGTAGCCTCATGATTTACCACTGAACTACAAACACAAGAGATCACCACAATCAGGTACATTGGTAATGGCTGTGACCTGATGTTTCATACTTACTTTTATTGTAAATGCTCTGTGACGTTTACCTGTTGTGAACAACTATTTTGGTTTTAGCCAGGCTGCTGTGTTCCAGGTTTTTAATTTTTATAGATGTGACAACCTGCCATAGAGTTCAAGAGTAGTAACTAAGATAATCTACTGTGATATCTTGATTAAAATAAATTTAATGTCTAACTTTTACTAAGTGTGCATGTCTGTTTCCCTTCAGCCTCTTTATGTACTTACACCTATTACCAGCGACACATTACATTCAACACCACATATAAAAGAAACATAAATCCCCTCATTCATTTCAGGACACATATGGGAAGAGCTCGTGCTTGGCTGCGATTAGCCTTAATGCAGAAGAAACTTGCAGATTATTTGAAAATTCTCATAGACCACAAAGATGATCTGCTGTCTGAATATTTTGAGCCTGACGCTTTGATGATGAGTGAAGAAGCCATTGTTATTATTGGTCTGCTTGTGGGGCTGAATGTTATAGACTGCAATTTATGCGTGAAGGTAAAAATGCTCTGATTTCAGTTTCCATTACTTACGGAATATTTTGTGTTATGCTGATGAGACTGTGTGTGAAATGTATGCAGAAATAGATACTTCATGACCACAAAGAAAACCAAATAGAGATATTTCACAGTGTAATATGATGTTAAAGCAAGTATGTGGAGAAAATAATTTCATTATATTATAAGCAGTTGAAAATAATTTCATTATATTATAAGCAGTTGCTGGGGTAGATGAAGGTGGGGAACATAGTACATTAAAATACCACACAACAAACGTTTGTGATGGTAGGTACCAGAACTGGACATCTGTTGCAAACCAGTCATACAGGCTGTGAGAATTACGTCCCCTGGAGTAGCAGTGCTACCCCTAAGATAGATGTGCACATAAGTAAGTGTGCATGAGCAGAAGTTGTCGGCTGCAAATTGTATGTTGGTCCAAGTTTTTCTGGGAGTTCTTGCAGAATGTTAGTTGTGTCCTCAAGTCATTGAATGATATAGAAACATTGGCTGATAGAGAGACAGTGGTTAGTCTTTAGTAGAAACTGAGCGGTGAATAGAATTATCACATATGGACAGAGGCCACATGGCTAAAGATTTAAACTGAATACTCTTAGGTAAGAACTGTCCTTCGACTAGTGCTTCTTGACAGAAGATAAGTTTTCTTCCTGCTTTAGTTCAGAGAACATTATCTAGTTTGTGTTCATGGAACTGTAGTCAGCACATGACAGATAGGCAAATCTGCTTTCTGCAATTGCTGTAACGAGTGTTAGCAAAGTTGAGTCATATATTTTACTATTCACTGGTCTGTGTTACTTTCATTGTGTGTATGCTGCCCTAGAACTCATGTATCCATACTACTGGCAGTGAGATTTTCATGAAAGTGAGCACCCCCAGTTCACAACAGCGAAGGCATACGAGAAGATGCACAAGGCCAGGAGGGGGTGGCAGGGAAGTGAGAAGCAGATTATCTCCAGATAATACAGCAGCTGCACAACAAAGTGAAAGAAGTTTGGAGGGTAGAGCATATAAGGTGTAAAGAGAGGTTAGAGGGTGGAGGGAGGAGAGGGGAGGAAAGAAAGATGGATGAGAGTACAAGAGAATGTGGAAAAAGGGAGGGAAGGAGGGGAGAGGAAGAGGGAGGGGGGGGGGAGAGAGAGAGAGAGAGAGAGAGAGAGAGAGAGAGAGAGAGACTGACTGACTGCATGGGTTTCCTACTCTCTCCACTCTCACAATCTCACTAGCGTAAACCTGTGCAAACTGGTTTCCTACTACCTCATCTTAGCTCTTCCCTTCAGTCGTATGCCCATACCTCTTCCACTTCCAGACAATGTACTGTCTTCTCCCACCTCTCTCCCCCTGCAGGCTTTGTGGGTACTCTCTCCCTCCCGCACTGCCACTCCCCCTCCCCCACTCCCCCTCCCCCACTCCCCCACCCCCTCTCTCCACCCACCCTCTCCAGCCCACTCTGCCCATCCCCCATCTCTCCCATTTCTCCCTCTCCCATTTCTCCCTCTCCCATTTCTCCCTCTCCCATTTCTCCCTCTCCCATTTCTCCCTCTCCCATTTCTCCCTCTCCCATTTCTCCCTCTCCCATTTCTCCCTCTCCCATTTCTCCCTCTCCCATTTCTCCCTCTCCCATTTCTCCCTCCACCCCTCTCCCTCCACCCCTCTCCCTCCACCCCTCTCCCTCCACCCCTCTCCCTCCACCCCTCTCCCTCCACCCCTCTCCCTCCACCCCTCTCCCTCCACCCCTCTCCCTCCACCCCTCTCCCTCCACCCCTCTCCCTCCACCCCTCTCCCTCCACCACTCTCCCCACTCCCCTCTCCCTCCACCACTCTCACCCTCCCACTCTCACCCTCCCACTCTCACCCTCCCACTCTCACTCTCCCACTCTCACTCTCCCACTCTCACTCTCCCACTCTCACTCTCCCACTCTCACTCTCCCACTCTCTCCTTCCCCACGGCCCCCTCTCCTTCCCCACGGCCCCCTCTCCTTCCCCACGGCCCCCTCTCCTTCCCCACGGCCCCCTCTCCTTCCCCACGGCCCCCTCTCCTTCCCCACGGCCCCCTCTCCTTCCCCACGGCCCCCTCTCCTTCCCCACGGCCCCCTCTCCTTCCCCACGGCCCCCTCTCCTTCCCCACGGCCCCCTCTCCTTCCCCACGGCCCCCTCTCCTTCCCCACGGCCCCCTCTCCTTCCCCACGGCCCCCTCTCCTTCCCCACGGCCCCCTCTCTCCCTCCCACTCTCCTGTCCCACGCTCTCCCTCCCTCTCCCCTCTCACCCTTCCCCTTCTCTCTCGCCCCTCCCCCTCTCTCTCCCCCCTCCCCCCTCTCTCTCACCGCTCCCCCCTCTCTCTCGCCCTTTGCCCCCTCTCTCTCACCCTTTGCCCCCCCCTCTCTCTCACCCTTTGCCCCCCCCCCTCTCTCTCACCCTTTGCCCCCCCTCTCTCTCACCCTTTGCCCCCCCTCTCTCACAGCCCTTGCCCCCCCCTCTCTCTCAGCCCTTGGCCCCCCCTCTCTCTCAGCCCTTGGCCCCCCCTCTCTCTCAGCCCTTGGCCCCCCCTCTCTCTCAGCCCTTGGCCCCCCCTCTCTCTCAGCCCTTGGCCCCCCCTCACTCTCAGCCCTTGGCCCCCCCCTCACTCTCAGCCCTTGCCCCCCTCACTCTCAGCGCTTGCCCCCCTCTCTGTCTCAGCCCTTGCCCCCCCTCTCTGTCTCAGCCCTTGCCCCCCCTCTCTGTCTCAGCCCTTGCCCCCCCCTCTCTGTCTCAGCCCTTGCCCCCCCCTCTCTCTCGCAGCCCTTGCCACCCCCCTCACTCTCGCAGCCCTTGCCACCCCCCTCACTCTCTCAGCCCTTGCCACCCCCCTCACTCTCTCAGCCCTTGCCACCCCCCTCACTCTCTCAGCCCTTGCCACCCCCCTCACTCTCTCAGCCCTTGCCACCCCCCTCACTCTCTCAGCCCTTGCCACCCCCTCTCTCTCTCTCAGCCCTTGCCACCCCCTCTCTCTCTCTCAGCCCTTGCCACCCCCTCTCTCTCTCTCAGCCCTTGCCACCCCCTCTCTCTCTCTCAGCCCTTGCCACCCCCTCTCTCTCTCTCAGCCCTTGCCACCCCCTCTCTCTCTCTCAGCCCTTGCCACCCCCTCTCTCTCTCTCAGCCCTTGCCACCCCCTCTCTCTCTCAGCCCTTGCCACCCCCTCTCTCTCTCAGCCCTTGCCACCCCCTCTCTCTCTCAGCCCTTGCCACCCCCTCTCTCTCTCTCAGCCCTTGCCACCCCCTCTCTCTCTCAGCCCTTGCCACCCCCTCTCCCTCTCTCAGCCCTTGCCGCCCCCTCTCTCTCTCTCAGCCCTTCCGCCCCCTCTCTCTCTCTCAGCCCTTGCCCCCCCTCTCTCTCTCTCAGCCCTTCCGCCCCCTCTCTCTCTCTCAGCCCTTGCCCCCCCCTCTCTCTCTCTCTCTCTCTCTCTCTCTCTCTCTCTCTCTCAGCCCTTGCCCCCCCTCTCTCTCTCAGCCCTTGCCCCCCCTCTCTCTCTCAGCCCTTGCCCCCCCTCTCTCTCTCAGCCCTTGCCCTCCCCCTCTCTCTCACCCCTCCCCCTCTCTCTCCCCCCTCCCCCCTCCCCCCTCTCTCTCACCCCTCCCCCCTCTCTCTCACCCCTCCCCCTTCTCTCACTCTTTCCCCCTCCCCTACTCTATCCCCTCTCCAACCCTTTCCCCTCCCTTCCTCTCCCTCCCCCCTACCTCCCTAACTCCCTCTTCATTACCAGGGGCCGCGGAGTTCCCTGCAGTTTGAGGTGCCATGTCGCGGATTGTGCAGCCCTCCCCCACTGGAGGTTCAAGTCCGCCCTCGGGCATGGGTGTGTGTGTTGTTCTTAGCATAAGTTAGTTTAAATAGTGTATGAGTCTAGGGACCAATGACCTCAGCATTTCACTCTCTCTCTCTCTCTCTCTCTCTCTCTCTCTCTCTCTCTCTCTCTCTCCCTCTCCCCCCCTCCCCCCCCGCCCCCCCGCCCCTTATATTCTCTACCCTTTGAACTCTTTTTATCTTGTGCAGCCACTGAGTCATCTAGCGATAGATCTGCCTCACACTACTGTGCTACCCCCCGTTGTTGTGTCGTGCATGCGTCCTTCCCTCCCTACCCAGTCTCCCCATCTCCATCAATCCAGGCAACTGCTTTCGATAATTGGTCTCTCCGCCTCCATGGGTGCATACATGTGAATGTCTGTATTCTTGTGCGTGTGAATGTGTGTATTCTTACCAGGAAAAGAGTAAGAGCTTGAATTACTTGTTTATCAGTCCTCTATAGTGACTGATTTCTTTTCCCTGTTTTAACTAATTTTTCCATCCTGGAATTTCCATAATTGTTATTCATTATATTACAAAGTGTTTTAAGTAATGTAGAATTCACAATGAACAGGGAAGAATGGAGAGAGTTTTAAATGAAGCACAGATGACTATTTGATAGGGATAGGTGAGTGCAAATATGGCTGGCTTACCAGGATATGCTCCAATTTCACATACAAGACTACAGGCGTACTGTGTGCTGCTGGTAACTTGTCAGTGAAAAGGTTAAAGCTACAGTATAAACCAACAAATTTGAGGCACACTGTTAACTGCAGACAGAAGATTGTGCCATTAAATTAGAGTGGATATCATATTCTCTGTTTATTCTGTAGACCCATAGGGAAAAGTGAAGCAGTGGAATGTGGCGTACAAACAAAAATGTGTACTACGTGTTTACAAATGAACTGATGTACTATTGTTCCTTCCATAGGTATAAAAGACTGTAGAATATGTGAAATATTTAACCTTTTTTCATTTGCATATAAATTACAATCTCATTTAAACACATCCATAGTAATGTACCTAAGATGGAACTGTAGTACAGCATTGTCATAAGAAAATGATTTACAGTACTAATTTACACAGATCTCATTTATGCACTGGAGCATACCAATCCCCAAAATATCCACATAACTGATGAAGTAGTAGGCATAGAAACACAATAATTTTCATTAATATTCAGTTTCAAAACTTCTGAAAGGAAAAAAATATTGAGGTTTTCGTAATGAACCTTTATAGTTCTTGCGAGATTCATTTGTGGAATCTTCCTGTAAATGCCACATTTTATTGATGTGTTTTTTTTCCCAAGAGTTGTGTTCTGATTTCTGCACTTTTGTCACATTTTCTAGCAAGATATCTCCATTAATGAGAAATAATTGTTTTTCATTCTGCTCTCCATTATTGTGACATACGATATTTCTTGTACTATGTCAAACAATGGAAAATACAGGATGGAATGTGACAGTATTATGAAAAGGAAAGCTGCTACTCACCATATGGTGAAAATGCTGAGTTGCAGAGAGGCACAACAAAAAAGACTATCACAATTAAAGCTTTTGGCCATTAAGGCCTACATCAACAATAGATGACTTGTCTGTGTGAGTTGCGTTTGTGTGTGTGTGTGTGTGTGTGTGTGTGTGTGTGTGACTGCAGGCGCGCGCGCGTGTATTGTTGTCGAAAGCCTTAATGGCCAAAAGCTTTATTTGAGAGAGTCTTTTTGTTGTGCCTATCTGCGACTCGGCAACTCCACTATATGGTGAGTAGGAACTTTCCTTTTCATAATATCTTTTTACTGTTTTCTACACTTGTCAGTTTAGTTTTGCAAACTTGGAACATTCAGTGTTTGATTCATCTATAAATGCAGTGGAGTCATTAAGTAAGCAATTGTATGTCAGACTCTGCCTGATTATGTGGTTCTTATCTATTGCTACAATTTTTTGCTAAAGCTATTTTTTCAAGTTTCAAGTCAGGGTTGTGTCAGTTGCGTAATGATTATTGTGATTCTACAATGTTAATGTCAGTATGTTTCAGTTTAATAAAGGTTTCTTCTAGTCTCATGGTGGACATGAGTTTTGAATTTTCGTCTGCAAACAGTTAAAGCATGATCTGAAAGTCATGACTGATAAACTTCAAACATATTTAGAACACTTGTATCTCATGAACAAAATTCCTTTTACATTTCATACAGTTTTTTTTCCCCACAGTGCACTGTCAGACTCTTGAATTATTGTGAGCATAATCATTGCACTGCATCACAGATTTCATTTTGGAGAAAGAGAGACATAGAAAATGATTGTTTTCATATTTTATTTTTTGTTTCATTTTACAGGAAGAGGACTTAGATTGTCAGCAAGGTGTGATAGATTTTTCATTGTACCTGCGTTCCTCAAATCACACACCTGAGGGTTCTCCAGAAGATGAGCTGGACCAAGACAACATGACTACAGTTCTTGATCAGAAAAATTACATAGAAGAGCTTAATAGGCATCTTAAGTAAGTATAATTGAGACAGCAGTGCCAAGGTAACTGTTGATCTGTTGCCACACATGTGCCTGTGTGTGTGTGTGTGTGTGTGTGTGTGTGTGTGTGTGTTTTAGCTCCAGGTGTTCTGTCAGCCTGTTAGGAAGACTGAATGAGTGAGTGAAGATCACGAGACATAGTAATTATCATACCATTTATAAATAAATTTTTAAAATAAGAAATATTTATGAAAATATACATCCCTATTACATGTCTTCATGTATTTTTCACACTTCTCTGTTGAAGATAGGGTCCTGGGGTATGGTGGAGATGGCTGTGGGGAAGAGGGCCTATGGGAATGAAGGGTGTGCTGCAAAGACAACTTTCATCTGTCTAATTTAGAGAAGCTGATGTTGAGAGGAAGGATCCAGATGGCACGAATTGTAAACCAACCATTGAAATTGAATGTCTCACTAGATGGTCAGTTGTGCTTTTGTCTACAGTTCAGTGGTGGCCATTCATCAGAGTGGACATCTCGTTGGCGGTCATGCCCACGTAAAATGCTGCGCAGACTTTCCACAAAGCTGGTATATAACTGGACTGCTTTCACAAATAGCCCTGCCTCCAATCAGATAGGATAAACCTGTGACTGTGTTGGAGTTAGATGTGCTGGATGGGTGTATCAGACAGGCAAGGGGTTGGAAGTAGGTGTGGCATCAAGTCTCATACATCCACTCAGCACATCATATTCCAGTCCTGTCACAGCCTTATCTTACTCCTGCAGAGGCAGGACCACCTGTGAACACAATCATGTCGTATACCAGCTCTGGTGCAATTTCTACCCATTGTTTTATGTGGTCATGATCATCAATTAAATGTCCAATCAAATGACAGACCCTTGCCAAATTGTGGCCAAGAAGCGCTAATTACCCAGTGGCAGAATGCACTACTAAACACATTTCCTTTAAGTGACTGTTTAAGTGGCTGCTTTGCAGCCCATGCTATGTGGACTGTTCCTTCCAACAGTGGACTGTTCCTTCCAACAGCATCTTCTCTGAACTAGATAGTTATCTTTCCAACACATCCTTCATTCCCATAATACTCCTGGCCCCAATATCTGCTAGCCCCCTACTTCGCATCCAGGACCCTAAATTCACACATTTTACACTCCCACCTTCTTCCTTGCAGTCTCCCCATCCTCTGTTGTCACCCCCTCTCAGTCTTCTCTTCTACATTGTCATGTTCATTGTCATTGTGTGCTGCATGAATGCATTGGTACCAGTTCCCGTATCGCATTTCTGTACCATCCACCTGCTATCTCTCCCTCAAGCATTCCTGTCTTGTGCAGTTGCTGCTGATCTCCTCCCAGCTGTCAACTATCCTTCCCCAACCTTTCCTCTTGTTCTGCACGTCCTTTTTTCCCCTCACCCCAATTGACCTGCAAATCTCCTTGTCTGGAATACTATATTAGCCAGTTTATTGTATCTGCAGAAGTCTGTGTGTGTTTGACATTTGCTACTAAATTATTTATATTCCACCACAACTTTCCAATACTGTAGTTCCACAATTCTTTGATATCCATGGTAACATTCTGTCATACTACAGCTAATAGCCACCTGATATTTGATGGAACATCTAGTGTAATTGAACCTGAAATCTAGTTTCCCAATTTATGATAATGGCTCAAATGTATAAAAGTCCATTGCCAAATGTATGCATACATTAATTTCATATCAGTTTTAAAAAAAGAGGATTTATACAAAGTTACTTTTTGTTTCTTTTGCAATAATGAATTGATAGAAGGATGGACTTCATATATTGATAAAATTTGAATATATTGTTGAAGGTAAGTATGAGACTTTTTTTATAAAAGAAGTAAGTCACTGAGAAATTTTGTAGATTTAGGCAGAATGGAGAAATATGGTATGATAAATTTGATAAAAAGCTGAAAATGATAATTTTTATGTAAGAGGAAGATATAGCAACCTACTAGCAACTGGTGAGAAGTTATCATTGTGTGGCATTCAAAATTAATGTGCACTATCAACATTTGTGCATTTGATTATGCACTGTAAAATGAAACAGAGTTAAATGTTACCCTATTTCTACAATTTTGAGTGGTATTCCCCATGTTAGAGAAGTTGGAGAAGCAAATAGTGGGAATCTATAGAAAACTGTTAATGAAAAGGTTGCCTGTGTTGTAGAAGAGGGGAAAACATGTTAGACAGAGCCATGGGATGCCATGAATAGAAATGAGTGTGTTGGATTCTGTTTGTTAGCAAGAAGATAAGTAAGGCTTTTAATGGAGGGCTGGGTGAGAATTGAAGGACTGTAAGGGGATAGGCTAAGAAAACTCAGAAGATGTAAAACTGCTTCTCTGTTTGAATTATTAAAGCTTATATCAAAACCATTTTAACATCATTTTCTTCCATTAAAATTGGAGGTACTACATTTATTACTGCAGAGAAAATTATTGGTTTCATTTCTTCATATCAGTTGAAAAGTTACATGTAGAGAAGATACTGAGTTGCAGACAAGAAAAGTTTCTCAATCACTATCCAGAGCCCAGTCTCAGATACTGTTACTGTGTTGCTGCCTAGCTCATGGAATACCGCCCCCCCCCCCCCCCCCACCACCAAATGGTCTGACCTCAAATTAACCATCTCCGGCCGTAACTCCTCCCCTCACAATTACCTCTATTTGTTCAAATTCTGTCAGTCCATAGTCCTCACCAACTTTAAGTCCTGTAAAACCTTCTTGTATTACCTCACCTCTGTCTTTAATATTCTTCTGCTCTGCTATCCGAAATTCCTGTATCCCTCTCCCATGTTGAAACTCTTGCCCTCCAGCAACTAGAGTAGTATGCATAATGCCGCCCCAAAAAACTGTCCAACCTGTTTATCATCTACTCCCATCTTGGACTACCACTACTCATCACCTCTACAAGAACCTCCATCAAACCTCCCCTGTGTCCCTTCACCGCTGAAAAACCCTGCCTTGCAGATCGACTACGTATAGCACACCCTCAGAAGCTCCCACCACCAAACAAAATACAGAACCTAAACAGACTCGAAACAGAGTCATGAACCTGTCCTTCAAAATCCTCAGCCCCACAGAAGTATCAGTCATTTCCAGAGGCCATGAGTTTTTTCTCACTCCCAAATCCAATGATGTTGGACTAGTTAAAGACCTTCTCTCCTTTTTCCCAGCCCCTACAGTCGGAACACTTTCTTGCTATTAACCCTACCAACGAGATTCAATCCAAAACCAAAATTGAACCCTGTCTGACTCATTTCACTCCTCCATACAACTGTGATCTAGCCCTTCCCCCTCATCCACCCTACTGCCCTCCAAATCACCCCGTTAACATCCCATAATTTCCTTACCTCGAACCTTGCCTCACATCATTCCCCAAAACCCTCAACAAGAAAACCAGCTTCCCATCTGCAAAAGAACAGCAAGTCACCGCTTAAAAACTGAACTTGACCTCATACTCTGACCTGGCAACAAAGGCTCCACCACTGTGGTTATGAACTGCAAGGATTACCTGGAGGAGAGACTTTGCCTGCTGTCACATTTGTCCATGTACAAATCCTGCCACATTGACCCCATCTCAGCAATCCAACAAGATCTCCAGTCCCTCCTCAAATCTTGAGGCCCATCCTACAACTTCTCTGCTGAATCTGACACTCTCCTCATCCCTACCAATCCTCACACTCGTATCTTGTACATGCTTCCTAAAATCCATAAACCCAACCACTCATGACACCCCATTGTGGCCGGTTACTGTGCACCACTGACAAACTCTCTGCGTTCATGGATCAGCACCAACCTATCCTCCTATATGAAAGGCACCAACTGTTTCCTCCATCAGCTCTCCACAGTTTGTGTTCCTTTACCATCTGGTGCCTGGATTGTCACTGTTGATGCCACCTTTATGTACCTTGCTGCTATTGAACACTACCTTTCCCAGTGTACGATAGACTCCAAACAACCAATCTCCTTCCTTGTCACTGTGACCAACTAGTATATTCTCACCTACAATTACTTCTACTTTGAAGGCTTCATCTACAAACAGATCTGTGGTACAACTGTGGACATTTCCATGGCGCCATCCGACACCCTATCCACATTGCTTTTCCTGATTTGCAGCATGTGGTCCTCCTCAATCGAACAAGCCATGTTTCTCAGTGTTGACTTCTGTCTCAAGGATGATTACAACAGCACCTCCATCCGCATCAAACCTACCAACCACCAACAATACCTCCACTTCGACACCTGACACCTATTCCACCCCAAGAAGTTTCTACCTTAGAGCTTAGCAACCATGATCGTTGCATCTGTAGTGATGAGTAGTTCCTCATCAAATATACCAAGGGTCTCACTGAGGCCTTCACACTCCAAAATGACCCCCTACCCTCAACCTTTTTCAGAAACATATCTCCTCTGTCTTCTCTCTCCAGTCACCTACCACCTTGCACATACCCACTGTCCACTGGAGTAACTGAATCACAGTCTCTGCCAAGGCTTCAACTACCTCGCAGTGTGCACTGAAATGAGGAATACGCTACCCATTATCCTATCCACCTCTCTCATGGTGGTATCCAGCCCCCCTCCCCTCCCCACCACCACACTGAATCTAAGTATTATCCTTGTCCTTAATTCTTGATCCCTTCTCCCAACCCCTTGTCTCATGGCTCATATCCCTGAAATACACCTCGATGCAAGACCTGCCTCACCCATCCTCACATGACCACCTACTCCAGTTGTCTCAGGCATCTCCTAACCCATCAAAGGCAGGGCTATATGTGATAGCAGCTATGTAATCTACAAACTAAGCTGCATCCTCTGTGCTGATTCCTACAAGAGAATGACAACTAATAAGGTGTCCATTTGCATGAATGGCCGCTGCCAAATTGTGGCCTAGAGACAGCTGGACCACCCTGTTCTTGCACAAACCAATATGCATCACTTCAGTGGCTGTTTCACAGGCTGTGCCATCTGGATCCTTCCCACCAACACCAGCTTTTATGTGTTGCACAGGTGGGAAATCTTCCTACAACGTATCCTTTGCTCCTGAACCCCCATGGCCTAAGATCTGTGCTAGTCCCTGTCCTACACACACGTATCACATTTTCTGCTCCCACTCCAGCAGTGCTGCGTGGGGTAGCTGCGTGGTCTGAGGTGCCTTGTCACGGTCTGTGTGGCTCCCTGGGTCAGAGGTTCGAGTCCTCCCTCTGGCATGGGTGTGCGTGTGTTTTGTCCTTAGATTAAGTTAGTTTAAGTTTGGTTAAGTAGTGTGTAGGCTTATTGACTGATGACCTCAGCAGTTTGGCCCCATAAGACCTTACCACAAATTTCCAATTTTACTCCAGCAGTACAAATGCCTTGTATTCCACCAATGCACCTATTAGTCTTTTTCACTTCCCTATGTCTCCCCACTTCCTTTTCTGCTCTCCTTTGCCCTCCCTCCCTCCCAGCACAGTCATCTCACTTTGTACCTAGTAGCCCCATCCCCCCCCATCCTCCTTGCCGCCGCCGCCGCCGCCGCCACAACCACCACCACCACCACCACCACCACCACCACCCAAGATTGCTGTTCATGTCAGACACAGTTGCAGCCCTCACTTGGGCCACAGCATTCGGGAGACACTGTATGTGGGTTTTCTTTGTGTGTTTATTATTTCTGGAGCAGGATTTTTTTGTCTGAAAGCTTAAATATTTAGCAGTGTTTCCATTGTGCCTGTCAGTGACTCTACACCAATTGTTTAGGTGAGAAATAACAAGATAATATGATTGTCACTACCCTTTGACAATTTTTTTGTGTGTTTTGTAAATATATTAATTTATTGTTAGAGGTGAAGGCACATGTCTAGGTCTTCTTTTTCTTGTCACTTTGTCCCCCATCAGCACAGGGTCTGTATTGTTATGAATGGATTTGCTATGGTGTTCTAAGGGGTGGCTGGATGCACTTCTTGTTATTAATTTGTTACTCTCTGGAAGGGAATATGTATGCCGTAACTTTCTGTGTGTAGGTTTATTCATATGAAAATGAGCAAAAGTTTTTAAATGTTTGTGAATCATATAACTGAGGTGTGACTTAGGTACCAGCCCAGTATTCACCTAGTGAGTTGTGGTAAACAGCCTAAAAACCTCATCCAGGCTGGCCAGCATACTGACCAGGGCTATCTGGGCAGGTAGTGTTGTTGCACATGTGTTTAATATTGCAGCCTGGCAAGAAAAGTAATAAAAGTCGAAAAATGGCATTTTTAGTTTATGTCCCAGAAAAACACATGTGAACTGCCCCAGCATGAACAAAAATTATAATGGAATTTACTGCCAAAAATTCTTACTTGAAATGTAAAGGAAGCTTATACTATTTCATTCAGTATAAGTCGTATGGAATTAATTCAAGTGTTGTCCACTCCCAGTAGCTGAGTGGTCAGTGTGGCAGAATGTCAATTCTAAGGGCCCGGGTTTGATTCCCAGCTGGGTTAGAGATTTATTTTTATTTATAATTCAAGTATTGCATTTTTGAGTTGTGTCACCATCCCTGCAAGGATGTGATACAATTGCACATATATCATGTAGTACAGTGCATTGAGGACCTCTACTATTTCACTGACTGATATGATGATTGAATAAACTTAAGCTGTTTGTTCAGGCACTCTGCATTTTGCTAGACTTTCAGGGGGAATTTAGCTTCATGTGCTCATAACAGATTTCAGTTGTTGAAATAGTATTTTGCTTGCCGTACATATAAATATATGATAGTTTCTCATAAAGCTGAAGCGGAACTACACTGACAGTCTTTCACATTACAGTGCCACAGTAACAAATCTTCAGGCAAAAGTTGAAGCATTAACAACAACAAATGCATTGATGAAGGAAGATCTTGCTATTGCAAAAAACAACCTCTTAACACTGTATGAGGAAAATGAAAATCTTAAGAAAGAGCTTGGACTTGATTCCAACTCGGAGCGAATGGACGAAGGAGGAGGAGAACAAAATCTGCCAGCTCAAAATAAGAAGACCGAACAGTCTGCAGAAGTGGAAGATCTGAAACAGCAACTGGAAAATGAGAGAAAATTGAGGCAGGAGGCTGAAAAGGAACTGAATTTACAGGTAATCTTACTGTACCTTCTTATTCTATCCCATTTTGCTGGCTGTGAATAATGAATTATTAAATGTTAAGCGCCTTCTCCTTCACCTACCCAGTTGGTGTACAAATTTGACTATGGCAAATTTCTTTACTCTTTTTCTTTTCATGTAAACAAATTCTTGTCGTTGGCCTGTTGTCATACATCTACAATTCCTATAAAAGACTGTACCAGTCTCAGACCACTGTTTCATATATTGTATAAGAATATACAGCTGCCAGTAATGTCAAACTTGTTTGAATAGTACTCATTTCTAATCATTAGTACTTGTAATTTGATCAGACTGCCATATGACAACACAGTGTTCATGTCCAAATGTTAAGCACAATGGAGAAATAAGCCATATTTCCTTAACAGTGTGTGAAGTACTCACATCTCATTGCACCATTCTTGTGGACAGTGTGGAGCATTTTTACCATGAAGAAAGTCATATTCAACTACTGCAGGAATTTGTAAATATATTCCTGCCTTAAGAGTTTATTGTGAGTACTAAAAAGTTAAACTGTCTGCTTCATTAATAATGCACCATTGTGAGGAAGTTGGCTGTCAGAATAGTGTGTACAGAACTGGGTGTACTGTTTTATTGAAATGAAGTTTATTAGCTGTGAACCAAAAGTTTCTTCTACAGAATGTAACTTGTTGTGTTTATAAGTTCATGACTTAAATCTGTAACAAGATGGCTTTTATCATCTGCAAAAAAAAAAAAAAAAAAAAAACAGCTTTAGACCTGTTTACTACTTCTAAATGCAAGTTATTGATGTGTATTAAGGAAAAAATACATCCTTGCATGGGACTCAGTAAACTCTGCATATTACATTTGCCTAGTTGTATTTGAATATTTCAGCAAGCAACAAACTGGGAGTGGTAAGCTACCAGACCACAAAAAAATGTAGCACTTCTCCCAGAAAAGATAAATTTATTTAAAAAGGTGTGAAATTTTAATAATCTCAAATGAATATGAGGAAATGAGCAACAAATACTTAATATTTGAAATTTGAGAAATTTTCGGTTCAGATTTGACAGCATGACCTGGCTTGGAGCTTCTGTCTCAAAATAATGTCAGTGAAGTGCAATGTGAATTCATGCATTGCTAAAATACGCATAAAAGAATTTCAGTTAACACGTGTTAAAGTAAAAAAGGAAAACCACATTAAGCACCGCTAAACATTTAGTTAACACGTCAGTAAACACCTTCAACCACAGCAGACCAGAACAATCTATGAGCAGCCATAAAACAATTTAAAATATAATCATTGCGTAAATCAGAGAAATATTATTAGAAATACTTCAGTAGACTGCAAATAATGCAGCTAGTTCATTAAAACAGTGTATAAATAAAATTTTAATCTCACTCACATGGCTACAACTAAAACAGCAGACAATACAACTAAACTTATATTAACCCTGAGTACCAAATAAATCACAGAAGACCAGTGCAAAACATCATAAACAGTTTTAGCACTACCAGTTAACAAAATGGCAACTGGTAGGCTCTTTAAATAAAATGAGGCTTAACTCAGACCTAAACACATAATACAAAGAATGTTACAACATAGCTACTAATTCGTAATAACTGTTTGTGTAGTCTGTTCAGTAAGGTCCTTGCCATAAGAGTCCAAAAAGCAAAGATGACTGTGGCATCCACTTTGCCTTTGAATTCTGTAGACAGCAAATAGCTGACCAAAATCCCAGGATGTCTCTCTCAGAATGTAAGCAGTGCACTTCCAGTTGTGTAAATTGTTCAAGAATCAGAAGAGGAGGGTGTTACGGGAAGATTTCAGTTAGATTACATCATGGCCAGGCAGAGATTCTGAAATCAGACATTGGATTGTAAGGCTTACCCAGGAGCAGGTATAGGCTCAGATCACAATGCAGTAGTGATGAAGAGTAGGCTGAAGTTTAATAGTCAGGAAGAATCAATATGCAAAGAAGTGTGATGCGGAAGTACTAAGGAAGGACGAGATACACTTGGAGTTCTCCAAGGCTATAGATACAGCAATAAGAAATAGCTCAATAGGCAGTATAGTTGAAGAGGACTGTGGAGATCTCTAAAAACGGAATCACAGAAGTTGGAAAGAAGAACATAGGTACAAAGAAGGTAACTATGAAGAAATGATGGGTAACAGAAGAAATACTTCAGCTGATCGATGGAAAGAATGAAGTACAAAAATGTTCAGGGAAATTCAGGATTACAGAAATACGATAGTCTGAGGAATGAAATAAATAGGAAGTGCATGGAATCTAAGATAAAATGGCTGCATGAAAAATGTGAAGAAATCAAAAAAGAAATTATAGTCAGAAGGACCGACTCATCATATAGGAAAGCCAAAACAACCTTCAGTGAAGTTAAAAGCAAGGGTGGTTACATGGTAATATAAGAGCGCAAAGGAAATTTCATGTTAAATGCAGAGGAGAGAGCGGGTAGGTGGAAAGAGTACATTGGAGGCCCCTATGTGGGGGAAGACTGTCTGATGTGACAGAAGAAGAAACAGGATTTGATTTAGAAGAGATGGGGTATCCACTATAAGAGTCAGAATTTAAGAGAGCTTTGCAGGACTTAAGATCAAATAAGGCAGAAGGGATAGATAATCTTCCAGTAGAATTTCTAACATCATTGGGGAAAGTGGGAACAAACTGACTATTCAAGTTGGTGTCTATAATGTAGAGTCTGGTGACATACCATCTGACTTTCAAAAAAATATCATTCACACAATTCTTAAGACTGCAAGAGCTGGTAACTGCGAAAATTATCACACAATCAGCTTAACACCTCAGGCATCCAAGTTGTTGACAAGAATAATACACAGAAGAATAGAAAAGAAAGTTGAGGATGTGTTGGATGACGATCAGTTTGGCTTTAGGAAAGGGAGAGGAACCAGAGAGGCAATTCTGATGTTGCAATTGATAGAGGAAGCAAGACTAAAGAAAAATCAAGACATGTTCATAGGATTTTTCGACCAGATAAAACATTCGACAATGTAAAACGGTGCAAGATATTCGAAATTCTGAGAAAAACAGGGGTAAACTGTAGGGAGAGATGGGTAACATACAATATGTACAAGAGCCGATAGGAAATAATAAAAATGGATGACCAAGAATGAAATGCCCTCAGATTAAAAAGGGTGTAGATAGGGATGTAGCCTTTTGCCCCTACTTTTCAGTCTGTACATTGAAGAAGCAATGATGGAAATAAAAGAAAGATTCAGGAGTGGAATTAAAATTTGAGGTGAATGGATATCAATGATACAATCTGCTGTTGACATCACTATCCTGAGTGAAAGTGAAGAACAACTCCATGACCTGCTGAAGGGAATGAAAAGTCTAATGAGTGCAGAGTATGGATTGAGAGTAAACCGAGGAAAGACTAAACTAATGAGAAGTAGCAGAATGAGAACAGTGTGGAACTTGATATCGGGATTGATGGTCATGAAGTAGATGAAATAAAGAAATTGTACTACCTAGGCAGCGAAATAACCAATGATGGATGGAGCAAGGATCACATCAAAAGCAGACTAGCACTGGCAAAAAGGACATTTGTGGCCAAGAGAAGTCTACTAGTATCAAACATAGGCCTTAATTTGAGAAAGAAATTTCTGAGAATGTATGTTTGGAGCACAGCATTGTATGGCAATGAAATATGGACTGTGGGAAAACCGGAACAGAAGAGAATTGAAGCATTTGAGATGTGGTGCTACAGATGAGTGCTTAAAATTAAGTGGACTGATAAGGTAAGGAATGAGCAGGTTCTGCACAGAATCGGAGAGGATAGGAATATGTGGAAAACACTGACAAGGAGAAGGGATAGGATGATAGGACATCTGCCAAGACATCAGGGAATGTCTTCCATGGTACTAGAGGGAGCTGGAGAGGGCAAAAACTGCAGAGAAAGACAGAGATTGGAATACATCTAGCAAATAATTGGTGATGCAGGTTGCAAGTGCTTCTCTGAGTTGAAGAGGTTGGCACAGGGAGGAACTCATGGCAGACCGCATCAAACCAGTCGGAACACTGTTGACTCGAGAGAGAGAGAGAGAGAGAGAGAGAGAGAGAGAGAGAGAGAGAGAGGAACCCATCATAAGATACGGTGAAGAACAGGTTGCATGTAGCACAGAGCACATTCACTGAACACAGTAATACAGGTTACAGAATAGGCTGAGGACTCATTTGCGATTGCTTAAATAATAGTGTTTCTTTAGTGGCTCACCAGGGCACACCACAGGGCCAACCCAGGTGGCCTCTATAAGCAGGCTTGTGAAATGTAAATTGCGCACGTCATGGGTAAAGGCACATCACTCCTCCCTTCTTGGGAGGACATAAAAACACTAACAAAACAAAAACAAAAAAAAAAACACTCTTTGACCAGACCTTGAAGGCCCAATGGTGCCAACAGGTTGCCCTGTTATCCTCAGCCCCTAGACATCACCGGAAGCAGATAGGGAGAGGCGTGTGGTTAGCACACTGCTCTCCTGTCCATTCTTTTTTTTTTTTTTTACCCGTGCCGGTACTTCTCAGTCAAGTAGCTCCTCAATTGGCCTCTCAAGGGCTGAGAGCACCCTACTTGCAACAGCACTTAGGAGACCCGGACAGTGACCCATCTGAGTGCTAGCCATGCTTGACAGTGCGTAATTTTGGTGGGAACCGGTGTTGACACTGCAGCAAGACGCTTGGAACAGAAAAATGCAGGGTACAGAAAAATTCGTGGTACAGAAAAGGAGCGTGGTACAGAAAAAAGCATGATACAGAAAAAAAGCAATGGCACCGAAAAAGCACTGATACCATGAAAAAAAAGGCACTGATTGCACAAGCAACTGAGATTACGAGTCACAGAAAACACCAATGATGACACTGATTTCCATTTCATCACCTGATGATGGCGGCTGCAGCACCATGTGGCAGTCAGTCAGCAGCGAGTAGGGATGGAAGTGATGAGGGGCGGCTGGGTGGCCTATCCTCCTTAGTGTGAGAGGCTGTAGGCAGGACCGGGGACAACGTCTCCTTTGTGACATTGTTGTCGAGGTCAGTGGCTGGCACCGGGAGCATCAGTGGGGGCATTGAAAATGACAGGTACTCAGGACCCAGTGACAGAGGTGGCAGTGGCTGTGGCGTCTGGTGCAACGGGGGCTGCACTGGCGGTGACAGTCGAGGAATGAGGGTGGAGGCAGGAACCCCAAATGGCGATCTCCCAGAAGTGACCTCCGCAATGGCGTGAACCAGACTATCTCTGACTCAGGAACAGGGATCGGCAGTGGCGGGGGCAGGTGAGGCAGTGGGCCCTCCAGAACAGACCCCACTGTGCATGGCCCTAGCTGGTCAAAGTGATGGGAAGTTCACCCAACAGGAATGCAGACAACACACAGGTGCTGGCCCCAGCGACCCCCGATGATGACAGGAACCCACTTCGACTGGCGGCTGAAACCACAAGCCCAGACAGGTGCTCCTGGCCAGAACTGTGACACAGCTAGCGGCAGATGTGGCTTCAGGTGCAGCAGGTGGAGGAGGGTCCAGGGTTGGCATCCATGTGGCAGCTCTGCCAGGCTCTTGTCCCTCATTGGATTGAAATGGTACGAACACAAAAAAAACAGTCTAAAGCATATTTCAGGGGACCTGCTAGATACATAGTTCTGAATCTGAGTCTTAAACATCTGAACCATGTGTATGGCCTCACTATTAGATTGACGATAAAACAGTGGAGCTATGAGATGTTGAACACCAATAACCCGACAAAAAGAGGCAAATTTTCAAGAAACAAACTGGGGGCCATTATCAGTAACCATGGTATCCCTCAATTGCAAAAATATTAAGACAGGACCACGATAATGGCCACCGCAGTCTTGGATGGACAACGTGCCAGTAGGCAAATTTGGACTAGGTGTCCACTACATTGAGCCAATACTGGTTTAGGAAGGGACCAGCAAAATCAACATGTAGATGCTCCCACAGGTGCTGTAGCATTGGCAAGGGGAAAAGAAAAGGTGCCTGTGGGGGCCACCTGTTGCTGAACACAGTGAGTGCAAGTGGCACTAAACTGTGTAATGTCCCCATCTGTGCTGACCAATACACATGCCGGCGAGCCAAAGCTGTGGTGCGAGAAGTCTCCCAGTGCCCGACATGCAGAAGCCATAGTACATTACGATGTAAAGAAGTGAGATTCACAACCCATAGAACAGTGTCCTCCGAAGGGAGAAGTAACTATGCAATGGATCCGTGGCATGGTGTGAGGGTTTTTCCAGCTAACTGTGCTGCACGAAAGAGAGGACTCGATGAAATACAGGATCCATAGCAACGGCCAATGCTATCATGGCACTAATCATGGTAAAACCATTGGCCACATTCTGGTTCCCAATATCCAAAGAAACACAGCAACTCATCCTGATCGAACACTGGGTCTGTTATGATCAGAGGGCGATGGCTGCTAATGAATCTGATAATGACAATGTGAGAAGAAGAGAGCCCATTGCTGCAAGTGATGCATTGCCTCGTCTTGCACGGAAGCTAAAGGGTTAAAAAGAGCAAACGATGGCTTGTGATCCATGGTTAAATGGAAATTGGAACCATATATGAAGATGTGAAATTTCTTGAGGTCAAACGCAATTGCTAAAGCCTCCTTTTAACTCTGAGAATACTGCTGCTGAGTGGGAGTTAGTCTTAGAAGCAAAACACTGGGTCATTCAAATCTGTCCACATTTTTGTGCACCAACACTGCACCAAGGCTGTGCTGAAAGGCATCTGTAGCCAGCACAAGACCTGACCCTGCTGTAGAGTGGCTAGACACGGGACAGACTAAAGCTTAGATTTAAGCAAGGCAAACATTCAGTCACAAGCAGGGGACCAGAAAAAGGCACATTTTCATGCAGAAGCACATGCAGGTGCTGAGCAGCGCTGGATGCATCCGGTAGAAACTTATTGTAGTATGCAATTTTACCTAGAAACAACTGCAGTTCCTTAACAGAGGTCGGCTTGGCAAAGCTGCAAGTGAGTCAATATGGTGATGCAACAGCTTGGACAGCTGACAAAATTGAGATTTGGCAAGATTGCACTTGAGACCTGCAGACTGCAAAAGAGAAAATAATAATCAGAGATTTCTAAGGTGGTCTTTGGTAGAAGAACCTGAAACAATGATATCGTCAAGGTAACTGAGGCACTCAGGCACAGAGGCTGTTCTAAAAATAGCTGCAAAATTGCAGGTGCGCTAGTGACACCAGAAGGCAAGCATTGGTATTGGTATAGGCTAAAAGGTGTATTGACAATGGGAAGGCACCTAGTGACCTCATCCAAGAGGCACTGGAGGTACTCTTCTGACAAAATAATTTTGTGAGCAAGTTATCAGTCTAGGGCAAAGATTATGTATGTATCTATCACAGACAGTGCATTAATCGTAACACTGAAGTCGCCGCAGAGACAATGCTTATTCGTTGGCTTCTTAACCATGACGATTAATATTGAACAATGTCAGATGGTCTAATGTGGCCTTGACGGAGTCACACTACACGACAGCCACCTGCCACACCAGAAAAAACTGAGGGCCAGCGGACTCTCTTATGGTACTGTGGGCGTGAAAACCAGTAGCACAACCAAGCCCAGGGCAAAACAGTGACAAAATGTCAGAGCAGAGGGACACCAGTTGCCGATACTGAACTTTATCTGACGCTAAATTTACCTCATCAGCAACGGAGAAACTGAAAGTGTTAAACACATCTAACTCAGTTAGGTATGTGGTATGGGAATACACCTGGCCTCTGATAGGGAAGTCTGTGAACATACTTTACAGATGTTTTGAACATTGCCCAGTCCTTTGAAGTATCTAGGGCAGCAGGAAATCAGATAGAAGCCTGTTAAGAAGTAGCCACCATTATTTCTTCTTCTTGTTTTCCTCCTCCTCCTCCTCCTCCTCGTCCTCGGCCACCGTTGGTTAGTTCACATGGGAAGATGACATCGAGGCTATGCAACTGCAGTCTCCATGCCCCATGGTGCAGCACCATGCTAAGCAGCAGCAGCAGCAGCCACAGCAGTCAGCATCACAACAGTGCCCATGTACTCCTCCCTGTCATGCCCTTATTGTCTTGTTCAACATGAGTGGGCTGTGTGCCCAAAGCTTTGGCTGACATGCAACCATTGGAAGAAAAAAGAAGGATGTATTGAATCAGTGTACAACTCTCAACCTCCTTCACTGGACATGAACATTGATGTGAATAGTGTTTCCCAAGTTATGGTAGCCCCAGACAAACTCTACATTGAAGTATTAGTTACGGACAAGATGTTAAAAATGCAGTTGGACACAGGTGCAGCCATTGACTTTGTTAAATTCCCAAACCTTTGTAGATCTTGGATCACCAACATTGTCCCTGTCTGTTGTTGACTGGTGGGTTGCAAAAAACACCAAATACCCATCCTGTGACAGTTTTCTACTTTTGTGGTGTATAAAGCAGTTGTTTAACCTTTGACCTTTCCATTAGTGGATGATGCCAACACTGGAAAGACACAGTCATAATTTTTGGATTCTCTATTTGTAAAGAAGTGCATCTGGTATTGGATCAAGTTCCTTACGAGCAACTGGATGTGCTCTGCTCAAAATATTCCTCCCTGTTTTCAGAATGGTTAAGACGTACTACCAATTTCAAGGCTCACATCGCAATGAAAGCAAAGGCATACTCCCATTTTTTCATGGCCGTTTAATTACAATAGCTTTATGGGAGCAATTCAGATCAGAACTAGGTCAGATTACATCTTTGGATACTGTCACAATTACTCCACTGGTAATTGTTGCAAAACCTAAAAAAACCTATATGCTCTGTGGTGATTTTAAAAAGTCTGTAAATTCACAGTTTGCTATTGACACCTATGCCTTACACCCTCAGGATGAACTCTTAGCATGGCTTTCTGGGGGCACCAGTATTTTTCCAAAATAAACTTGTCAGAACCCTAATTGGAGCTGTCTCTGGATGATGATTTCAAATGTATCCTCATAGTGAATACCCCCCTTGGGATATATCAATACCAGCACCTGCCACTTGGCTGGCTAACAGCCCTGCCATTTTCCAACAATTTTTTGAGTAACTCATGGCCTCCATGCCGGAATGCATTAACTACCTGAATGATACTGTGGTCCCTGGTTCCTCAACAGATGAAGATTTCACAAAGCTCCATGCCTTGTTCACAGTGCTACAGGCCAGCAGTTTGAAATTTAGCTTCGACAAATCACAACTTTTTCAGCTGTCTATCAGTTTATCTCAGTGTTGAAGTCTTGCATGTTGACGTCAAGCCTTTATGCCAGCACATCAAGGCCATTACAACTTTATTGAGTCCTACCATGGTAGGGACAACTGGGAGAAACCCAGGAATTTTTTCATCTGGGAAATACCGGGGATTTTTTAGGATTCGTGGAATTTTTCACTATTTTAGTTTTCGGTTAAATTTCTGTAATCTGGTAAGAACTAGTATTCTAGGAAAGAAGTTGACATTAGCTTGCTACTCCAGAATAATATTGTTAGAATAAAACAGGGACGGGGAAATAACACCAAAATAAAACATAAGTTGTAAAGAAAATGCACTATCTACAACAACAAAATAAAGTGCACATACGAGCATCTGCCAACAGCAAAATGTGTCAAAAGCTTTTGGACAAAAACTGTACAATACTTCATAACAACAAACATTTATTTTAATTCTTCCATAGATTACAAATTAAGTAATAACAGTGGCAAAAAGCGTAATTGCCCTTTAAAAAGTGTGAGTTGAGTTCTTGAGCAATTTCGTGTGTAATGGGCTTTCCTATGGAAAAGACGAAGTGGTGCATGTAGAAATATTTAGCTGCTGCAATTTAAGGTGTGCTCTTAGGATCCTGCCTAACAGATGCTTGGAAAAATCAGCAAAAATTTTTCGAAGACCAGTATTACTTGTCAAAACTTAGCTTTCATTGACGAAAAATATCATCAGTAGTTGTATTTTGCAAAGAAAGAATACATATTATTGCGCCATATTTTCCCAATGTAAAAGTTCATTGCTAGGCCACTCATAGTGCTACTACAGTCTTTTGTTTTTTCCATATCATAGTATGGGTGTCGCTATTCTTATAGCTTGGTGTTCTGTGTTCAGAAACTACCACCCTGTCTTTGGTGAATTCATATTTATACTTTCATAACACAGAAATATGCAGTGTACATGTTGCAACATATTAAAGATCTTTCCTAAATGGGTTATTTTTCTGCTGGGAGTGCCTGAGAGTTAACACCAATAATAAAAACCTTTACACCATCTAAAGGATTGATACGTTTTACAGTTCCAAGGGAAAGTATATTGTCACTGAACATGGAGAAACTGTACATTCACCTGTGGTGTAGTGTATTTTCACCCAGAAAAGGCATATTTTTAATTGGGAAATCTGAGAGAAGTCCAGACTTTTTTTTCTTGTCCACATACTCACCGTGCCTACCGAAACAGAGTTGCAAGCCTTTCTTCAAAATATTGCGTACTATCATAAATTTCTTCCTGGTTTAGCCATTTTGACCCAGCCTCTTAATGCTTTCTTACATAAAGATGTTCCTTTTCACTGATCACCCCTCTGCAAGTGTGCTTTTACCATATTAAAGTCACAATTACATCTAGCACCTTGCTTGTTTATCTTCCAACCAGCCCAACATCTTGTTTGGGCCACACATGCCTCCCAGTATAGCCTCGGGGCAACTTTCATGCAGAAATATGCAGACAGTTCTAAATGTCCTATTGCATAAATTTCCATAACTCTGAATCAGGCACCAAGGCACTACTCGCAGATAGAAAAAGAAGCCCTTGCCATTGTGTATGCGCTCAAAAAATTTCATGTTTTCATATACGATTCTAAGTTTCATTTGATTAATGATCATAAAACTCTGGTTTCTCTTTGCAGTCCTCTGTTTTTGTCACACTATAATGATGAGATTTCATTTCTGACCCACAGCGCAACAAGCTAATGTAGATGCTCTTCTTCTTGATTGCCAATTGGCCCCAATCCAGCATTTGATCATGATGAACTGTTTTGTTTCCTTTTAGATGTCAAAGCCCAAAACACCACAGATGGTTTTCCCATTACCAGTTCTCAGATTTTGGCAGCTGTTGCAGCCCATCCAGTCTTGCGTCAGGTTGTTTAGTTTGCCTACCATGGCAGGCTAGTTAAACTACTGGGCCGAGCATTGGGTCCTTTCTGTAATTAGTATGCTCACTGCCACCACCTCTCAGTCTTTTTTTGGGGTGTTACTATTGGCTGCTGAAGCGTTTGTGCCCAGGATTGTGATCCTGTCCACAGTGGAATATCATGCGCCTTCTCCTCCTGGACCATTGGTGTGTTTCTAGCACAAAATTGCTGGCCTGCCACCACATGTTCTGACCAAGTAGCAACAATGAGATCACTCTCATTGTGACAGCCTATCCCTAATGCACCACCCATTAAGCAGCACCATGGGCCTCTGTTTCCATGTGGTTCACCTCCCAGCACTCCCGGGAGCGTATTCATGCTGATTTTGCTGGTCCATTCCTCAGCTCCTTTTGGCTTGTAGTAGTTCATGCATTCTCAGAATTCCCCTATGCGATTTGTTGCCTGGTGGCTGCAGTCACGGTCCTCTCAAAGAATTTTTCCTTTGAAGAATTATCGTATACACTGATAGACAATGGCCCATATTTTGTGTCTCAAGATTTTGAAGATTTTTGTATAAAGAATGGCATCCAACATGTTAAGGCCCCTTCCTTTCATCTGCATTCCAACATGAGGCTGAGCAGCTGGTCCGTTCATTCAAACCCTGTGCAAAAATATTCATTCTTCATCCGAGAAAGCCCTCGAAGGTTCTTGAGTTCGTATAAATTCACTCGCATTGGCAACTGTAGCCCAGCAATGCTACATAACAGCCACCACCCCGTGCACTACTCTTTATGCTCCAGCCATCACCCAGCCACCAGCCGACGCCTGCCTCACAGTGTTTCCAGCTGGGCTCTGCCATGTGGTCCCAGTGGTTTGGCCAGGACCCAAGATGGATACCAGCAGCTGTCCATCAATGCAGAGGCATCCTCTGCATCATGCACATCCCTGATGGTTTGTTTTCATGAAACTGCAACCAACCCCACCCACAAACAACCAGCCATGCACTGGTGAGCCCTTTGCCCCCATAGCCACCATCTGTGCCAGCTCTTGTGACATGGTTCAGGTGCCCTCCGGCTCCTGCGGCATCTTTGTTCTGGGTGTAGAGTCACCTTCATCTCTGCAGTCCCTGTTGCTGCTCCTGCTGCTGTCACTGTCTTCTCTGCTGCCTCTTATCACTGAGTGGCAGTCCAGATGTGGACATGGATACAACAAATCCATCATTGATGCTCCCAAATGGCCTCTCGGAGGGGGAATATTTGGATTTCATGGATATTTCAATTGATCACAAATGAAAAAAGTACAAAAATATTGAGGAAAAGATAAGAATATAGGAATGTAAATCACATGTGAATGAAATAAATCAGTAGTGCAGTGTTAGGGGAAATTAAAAGCTAGGTTAAAAGGGTGAGAGAAATTCCAGTGTTAAATGCAAAGGAGAGAGTAAATAGACAAATAGAGCACATTGAAGGCCGTTGCTAGGGAGAAGAACGGTCTTGTGGTGTGCTAAAAGAAGAGTTGGGAGTTGACACGAAATAGTAGGTGATCTGCTAACACAACTGAACAGACTTTAGAAGACTTGCAGTCAAATAAAGTGGAAGACAAAGGTAACGTTCCTTCAGAATTTCTGAAATCATTGAGGAAAGTAGCAACAAAAAGTCTATTCAAGTTAGTGTGCACAATAAATGAAACTGGAAACATACCATTTGACTTTCAGAAAAATTTCATCCATCCAGTCCCAAAGATAGCAAGAGCAGATAAGTGCAAAAACTGTTGTACAATCAGCTCATGCATCGAAGTTGATGACAAGAATAACATACAGAAGAATGGAAAAGAAAATTGAGGATTTGTTAGATGGCATTAGTGCGGCTTTAGGAAAGGTAAATGCACCTGAGAGGTAGTTATAGCAAGGCACTTCATAATGAATAGGGAAAGATGGGTAATACACAGTATTTAGAAGAAGGAAGCAACAAGAACGGAGACCAACAACGAAGTACTCTGATCATAAATCATGTAAGACAGTGATGCAGCATGTCTTCCCTACTATTTAGTCTGTAAATGGAAGAATCAATGATGAAAATAAAAGTTAGGTTCAGGAGTAACATTAAAGTTGAGGGTGAGATAATATTAATGATAAGACTGCTAATGACATACCTACCCTCAGTGAAGGTGAAGAAGAATTACAGGATTTGTTGAATGAAATGAACAGTCTACTCAGCATGGAGTACTGACTTATAGATAATTGAAAAAATATGAGAGTAATGAGATGTAACTGAAATGAATCAGTGAGAAACTTAAGATAAAAAGTGGCAAACATGAAGGAAGTGAAGTAAAGGAATTCTACTATTTAGAATGAAACTAATGTTTGGTGGATGAAGCAAGGAAGTCAAAAATCAAATTAGCACAGGCATAGAAACCATATCTGGCCAACAGAAGTCTACTAGTACCAAATGTAGGTTTTAATTTGAGGAAGAAATTTGTAAGAATGTGTGTCTGGGGCCCAGTATTGTATGGAAGTGAATCATGGATGGAGAGGGGAGGGGTAGGAAGAGTACTGAAGTGTTTGAGATGTGGTGCAATAGAAGGGTGCTGGAAGTTAGGTTGACTGTTAAGATAAATGAGGAAGGTCTCAGAATTGGTGTTGGTAGAAATATGTGGAAAACTTTGACAAGAAGTAGTGATGGGATGTTAGAATGTGTGGTAAGACGTCAGGGAATATGTTCCATGGTATAGGAGGTGCTGTGGAAGATGAAAATTGTAGAGAAAGACCATGATGAGAATATATCTAACAAATAATTGAGGACATTTCATGTAAGTGCTACTCCGAGATGAAGAGATTGGTATGGTAGAGGAAGTCGTGACAAGCCACATTAAACCAGTCAGATGACTGATGGAGAAAAAGTGGCCTCAAGATACTTTCGTATATTGTTGCACTACAGTATATTACCTCGTAGTATTATATGTGGGCAGTAGTTTGCATTTCTCAGATGGAATGCTGCAACTTCATTGGGTTTGGTTTCAGCATTCACGTTATGAAATACATACATACTGCTCCTGTATCATTATTTCTTCTGCCTTTGACAATCTGATCTGTTTATCCACAAGACGGATGTTATGGCATTTCTAAATTTGTAACATGAATTTTGTGGCAAGTCGTGGGTATATACTTTGAATAGTGTAAGAGAGAGGACTGAATCTTGATGAAGTTTGTGAAATTTACCCTGCAAGTGGTTGAAGCGACCTCTGAACTGCCCAATAAGGAGTGATCTTAATGCAGGGAACTGCCTCGATCAATTTTGAGAAAGTACCTCTCTTCAGTCACAATTGTATGCTGTGGACAGATAAAGTAAGACACCAGCATATCAATTTTCCCCTTTTTTTCTTAGTGCTAGTTTCCAAATAGGCAGTTAAGAAGAGGACTTCATCATTGCAGTCACAACTGGGCTAGACTCTAGCTTGTTCTGCTGGGACGATCACTTCTGTTTCCAGTGCTGTTCTTTTTAGGATTAGCATTTAGGTAAGTTACATGGGACAGCATGTCATTGGTCTGTAGCTTCATAGAATATCAGAGTCTTTCCTTGATTTCAGCAGTACAATGAGTCGGGTCGTATTGAAAACTAATGAAACTGGCAGTGCTGCGCAATTGCTACATATTTATGGGAATTGGATGAACAGGGTTTTATTTGGTACTTCATTTCCTCTCCCAAGATTTACTCAAAAATGTATCACAGTGTACCATTCACTGAAACACAATGTTATTAATTACATAACACAACATTGACGGTGACGCTCCCAGGGCTTGGTGCAGGTACTCGGAGTAATGGAACACATCCACATGCTCACGTTGACAGAGGACAAATGTAAGCATAAGTAGAATGCACACCTGTCATTCCGTCAACCATCGTCAGTTGAAGAGTTGCGTGAGTAGATTGTACACCAGTAAAGAGAAGGTAGAAATGCTACTCATCTATGAGGAATGTAAGTTAGCAGAACAGTAATTACAATACTGTTCTCTTATGTACGGGTACATTTAGTACAGTAGTTTAGACCATTTAAATACTGTTGTGTACAGTAAGGATACAGTAAAGACTGTCCTTCCTAGAAACTGCATCGACAAAATGTTTCTTTTTTTGTTGTTGTTGTTTGAAGGTAGGCGAAATGCTACACAGGTAGCGGAACTGTATAGAGAGTGATATACTGACAGAACCCACCTTCCCAACAGATGTTTTCTTGTCTGGTTGCGACGCATCAGGAAACGGAAAGTTTCAACCCACGACAGTGCAATCGTCGTAGCACTCGCACAGACGAAGCTGCCGATGTTACAGTTCTCGCTTCCATTGCCATAAATCCACATGTGAGCACACGACAGCTTGAACATGAGATTGGCATTCCTAAAATCAGTGTACATCGTATTCTTACACATCATTGGTTCCATCATTACCATGTACACCTACTTCAAGAATTGCATGGGAATGATTTCCAGAATTGTGTACAGTTCCGTCAGTGGGCACAATCCTCACCAACTCGAACGTCTTCTCCAATGTTCTATTTACCAATGAATGTTCCTTCTCAAACAAAGGACAGGTAAATACAGGGAACATGCATTATTGGTCCAGCAACAACCCACGATGGCTTAGACAGGTGGAACATCAGTGTCAGTGGAGAGTTAACGTCTGGTGTGGGGTGCTTCATACTACAGTTATTGGTCCTTATTTCATAAATGGTAGTCTAAACAGCACAGCATAAGCCAACTTCCTCAGATGAATTCTTCCTCCTCTTCCTGCCGCTAAGAAACAGAATGCTTATGTGGTATCAACATGATGGATGTCCAGCATATAATGCCTTGCGTGCACGTTGTGTTCTGAACAGAAGGTATCCTTCCAGATGGATTGGTCAAGGAGGAACAGTTACTTGGCCTGCAAGGTCTCCTGATTTAAATCCTGTAGATTAATTCTTTGGGGATGCATGAAAGACATTGTGTATCGCGATATTCCAACAACTGCAGAGGACATGAAGGAAAGTATCATGCTTGCTCGTAATTCTCTTCAGCAGGCAACATAGGAAGCAGTAAATAATTCTTTCATTCAATGAGTGCACCTGTTTATCAGTGTCCAGGGTCACCACTTTGAGCACCTTTGAATGTTATATCCCTGGGTAATGGTACAGGGGAGTCAGTCAATTTTGTGTTGTGTTTTTACTTGGTTTTCGTTTGTTTTCTAACAACTCCAGCAAGTGGACGAGTTTGTGATACCGGACTCAATGTCAGTGTTGTGTTATGTAATTAATAACGTTGTGTTTCAGTGAATGTTACACTGTGATACATTTTTGAATAGGTCTTTAGAAGCGGAAATGAATTACCAGATAAAAAAATACAGGATGCCATTTAGAAAAGTCAAACCGGTCAAGATAAATGGGCATCCTGTATATTCTAATCTGCCTCCTTTCTTTGTCCATCTCCTCCTCCTTCCCCTCCCTTGATCGATCACTTCCTTCCCCCCCCCCCTTCCCTCTCTCTCTCTCTCTCTCTCTCTCTCTCTCTCTCTCTCTCTCTCTCTCTCTCCACCTCCTTCTCCCTGCTCTGCTCTGTCTGTATGTCTTCCTGCTTCTACCTCTCATTGTTCATTTCCTCCACTCTCTCTGTCAGTCTCTTCCCTCCTCCCTCTCTCTGTCAGTCTCTTCCCTCCTCCCTCTCTCTGTCAGTCTCTTCCCTCCTCCCTCTCTCTGACCTCAAGCCTTTTTTTCTTTTTTTTACTGTCAACATAATCTTCAAAAGAGTGGGTAAATTGGGTGGGATCATTCATATACACTACACAGGGTATGAGAGGCCTCTCCTGCAGCTGGATCTGTGAGGATAATAACATTTCACATAGTTTTTGTCTGCAGTGAGTAGGATTACAAAGTCTGAGACAATTCACATTCCATAGTAGTATTTTAATCATAAGCCAATGAGCCAGAATTACAACTTTTCTGTTTTCTGTTAAAAGTAACTGTGAGGAAGAAAACAAAACAGCACATAGTTGTGTAAACAATTTTTGTTTAACATTATATGAGGGTGGTTTGAGAAGTTCTTGGAATGAAATAAAAAAATACTTACATCACTGAAACTTTTATTTTTCAATGTAGTCTCATTGTAGAGTAATGCATGTGGTCCAAAGATGTTCCAGTGCCCTGATCCCATCTTGAAACGAGTTTCCTCCATGCCTACAAAATAGTTTTCAACTCCGGCTACCACCAATTCTTCGTTTGAACTGAATCTTCATCGACCAAGAAAAATTTTCAGTTTTGAGAAGAGGTGGAAGTCTGACAGAACCATATCAGGTGAATAAGGCGGGTGTGGCAACATTTCGTACCTTAGTTCGTATAATTTTGCCATGACGACGGAACATTTGTGCAGGTGCGTGTCAAGAATCGTGGCACCCATCTTGCAGATAAGTTTTTTATTTCTGATTCTTCAGTTAAAATGTGGTATACCCTGCCAGATGACATCTGGCAAGCATGAGCAATTTCACACACTTTCATTCAGCGATCCTCTGTGACGATTTTGTGCACTTTTGCACTGATTTCTGGAGTAGTGATGCATATTGGCCGACCACTGTGTGGATCTTCATCTAAGCTCTCCTGACCAAACTTAAATTGATTTGTCCACTTGACAACAGTTGAATATGAAAGAGCACAGTCCCCCAGTGCATTCTGGCAATCGGCATGAATGTCCTTTGCCTTCATACTTTTCTTTACGAAGTACTTAATCACTGTTCGAATCTAGATTTTCTTCTATCTTTGCAAGTCACTACAGGGGAACAACAACAGAGCCATGTCACTGCCGCAGCTCTCTTCCAGGAGCATGGACGTGGCACGTGTTTACAGGCAACAGTCCAATGAATATCACGTGAACAGTTTGTTGCGCTAGCGGTGACCTCTCCTGGTGATTCTGAGAACTTTTCAAGCCACCCTCATATATAAGGAAAAAGAATATGTATGGGAGAAACTATTTGTGTAATGATTTAAATGCCCAGCTATTGTGGTTAAAACTGAATATGAGAAAGAAAATGAAACTGCACATTTTCACAGCACAGCATAGCACAGTATTTTGTTTCCCACAGTTGGTTTCAACAAGAAACATGTACATTGTTGTTAAAAAAAAATACAGCCTATGTCAAAATCAAACAATGGAGACAGTGGTAATGTGTGTGTGAGTTGTGCTTGTGTGAATGTGTGTGTTGCCTAATGTAGAAGAAGGCCTTTTGGCCAAAAGCTCACTTGTTTAGTAGTCTTTTTGTTATGCCTGACTGTGACTCAGCATCTCCACTAATGGTGAATAGCAATCTATCCTTTTTCATAATATTGTGAATTTTTATTAGAATATTGTGTAAAAATTTAAAGTAAACTGGTCAAGAAAGCCGCGAGATTTTTGCTAACATCATGTCCTTTTCATATAGCCTGCATTATAAGCAGTATAAATTAAAAAATGTTGCCTATGACTGTCCCAACATTTATTAGAGTATCATGTAAAAATTTGAAGTAAATTGGTCAAAAACTTTTATAGAGAGTTTTGGAAACAATTTTAGATGATGACTTGTCTCTACATCATTGTATAGATTGGTGGCAGCATATTTTATTACAACATGCATCAGAGAAATGAAGCAAATGAGCAGGCCCATAGTGACAGGGCCACAGTACGAGGGCAGTTCAATAAGTAATGCACCCCCTTTTTTTTTTTTTTTTTTTTTTTTTTGGTTGAAAAAACTGGAAATTTCTTGTGGAATATTTTCCAACATGCCCGCTTCATCTCGTATAGTTTCATTGACTTCCGACAGGTGGCAGCGCTGTACGGAGCTGTTAAAATGGCGTCTGTAACGGATGTGCGTTGCAAACAACGGGCAGTGATCGAGTTTCTTTTGGCGGAAAACCAGGGTATCTCAGATATTCATAGGCGCTTGCAGAATGTCTACGGTGATCTGGCAGTGGACAAAAGCACGGTGAGTCATTGGGCAAAGCATGTGTCATTATCGCCGCAAGGTCAAGCAAGACTGTCTGATCTCCCGCGTGCGGGCCGGCCGTGCACAGCTGTGACTCCTGCAATGGCGGAGCGTGCGAACACACTCGTTCGAGATGATCGACGGATCACCACCAAACAACTCAGTGCTCAACTTGACATCTCTGTTGTTAGTGCTGTCACAATTGTTCACCAGTTGGGATATTCAAAGGTTTGTTCCCGCTGGGTCCCTCGTTGTCTAACCGAACACCATAAAGAGCAAAGGAGAACCATCTGTGCGGAATTGCTTGCTTGTCATGTGGCTGAGGGTGACAATTTCTTGTCAAAGATTGTTACAGGCGATGAAACATGGGTTCATCACTTTGAACCTGAAACAAAACGGCAATCAATGGAGTGGCGCCACACCCAGTCCCCTACCAAGAAAAAGTTTAAAGCCATACCCTCAGCCGGTAAAGTCATGGTTACAGTCTTCTGGGACGCTGAAGGGGTTATTCTGTTCGATGTCCTTCCCAATGGTCAAACGATCAACTCTGAAGTGTTTTGTGCTACTTTTCAGAAATTGAAGAAACGACTTCAGCGTGTTCGTAGGCACAAAAATCAGAACGAACTTCTTCTTCATGACAACGCAAGACCTCACACAAGTCTTCGCACCCAAGAGGAGCTCACAAAACTTCAGTGGACTGTTCTTCCTCATGCACCATACAGCCCCGATGTTGCACCGTCGGATTTCCATATGTTTGGCCCAATGAAGGACGCAATCCGTGGGAGGCACTACGCGGATGATGAAGAAGTTATTGATGCAGTACGACGTTGGCTCCGACGTCGACCAGTGGAATGGTACCGTGCAGGCATACAGACCCTCATTTCAAGGTGGCGTAAGGCCGTAGCATTGAATGGAGATTACGTTGAAAAATAGTGTTGTGTAGCTAAAAGATTGGGGAATAACCTGATGTATTTCAATGCTGAATAAAACAACCCCTGTTTCAGAAAAAAAATGTGTTACATTACTTATTGAACTGCCCTCGTATTTGAGTTTTTCCAAGAACATCCCTCTGAAGCCTGCAGCCTTTCAACTTCAGATGTTGTGTGAGACTTTTTCCACTTTAAGACATGTGAATGCCTGGGAATATAGGTCATACTGCTGAGTCACTGATTTCAGCTTGTGCAGTTCCGTTTCTGTCTTTGTACTGAATTTGTTATCCACTGTTGTTCTGGAAGTTGGAAATGTGGTTTGCTGTAGATTATATTGTCACTTGCTCGTTCAGTGGTTTTGACAAAGAGGGCAGTTTCCAAATGGGAGACCACACGCTCTTGCTGGAATGTGCAAAGTTCATACTCTTGGACGATTTCTATTCATTTATCTTTGCTGGTGTGGCCCATTGATTTCAGAAGTACTGAGGTGTTTCAAAGGCTTTTTTTCCCCCCAAATTCAGCAGCTCATCTGCTTGTCTCATTCCAACTTGGTATGTAGTCTTACTGCTGCTCTAATTAGGTTGCAAAACATCTCTGGCTTAATTCATTTCATATTAACAGCGTCCTTGTATTTACCAGTGGCCTCCAATTGGATATCCAAAATTCCTTCGATATTTAGATCAATGATTGCTGGTATTTATCTTTCCAGATAAGCTTGAAAGCTGAAATGGAAGTTGCAATGAAGCTTCTAGAAAAAGATATACATGAGAAGCAGGATACTATAGTTTCTCTACGTAGGCAGCTGGATGATATTAAACTTATTAACCTGGAAATGTATAAGAAGTTGCAGGTAAGATTTTATAAACTGAATTTGCTGATCATTAATCATTTTAATGATGTAAACATCTACATAGCTACAAAATTTGAAATTTTTGTGATGCATTAGATAATTAACATGGAGTTACTGTATGTATTATACAGGGTGAGGCAGCTAAGTCATAACACCCCTTGTATGTCCCCAACCATTATAGATAAAAAGATGCCATTTGGACAGTGAATTGCAGGGACAGGGGCCACTTGAATACATTACATTTCATGTTTGTGCTATTTTTTATTACAGAGATATGAGGCCATCTTTGTTTTTTTTTTTTTTTTTTTTTTTTAAATGGAAGCCTATGTTAAATTTTAGCGTAACGTGATGGGCTTAAAAAAGACGGTTTCAAATATGTGTATATCATAATATTTAGGCGAATAGTTTTTGAGGCACAGATATGTTCTTGTAATGTGTTCGGCCTTCGAAGCGGCATTGTCTAATGCGACTGTTGTGTAGAGTACATGGTAAATGTCACGAATCCATTCTTAGACAAACAAGCCCATTTACCCGACAGTAGTAATACATACTGCGATATTTTGTGCAAAAATTAACTACTGATGTCACGCAAATATTATTCAATTATTTAACAACTGTGATACCAAAATAGTAGATAACATACAGTATCAAAATACTACAAGATGTTAATACATTTTAAGTAACAGAAATACAAATGTAAATGAGGAGGCCCTTATTGGTCACATTTATTTCATACGAATTTGTTTTTTATTTGAAAATATTTACTATTGATGCAATGAGAGGTGAAACGGGTGAAATCTATGCCAGTGCAATATGCATAGAACACTTCTCTGACTTTTACCACATTCCACGAAACAGTGGGGTTGTTATGTGCCAATGTTAGAATGCCCTCGTCATGTACCTCGCCAGTTGTAGTTTTCTGCCTTGTCCTCTGTATGGCATTCCATGATCATGGTTCAAGTAGTTTCATGCAAATACATGCAAGAAGCTTGCGCGTAGGACGCTCACGATCAGGATAAATCTCTCCATATCGCTTTATTGCTCTAACAGCATTTCTTCTGCTTTCACCATACACTAGAAGTATATCTAACTTTTCTTCGTTGTACATGTCTGCTCCAAGAAACTGTGACGGAAATGCGATGTCTCATTACCCCAGCAGCACATTTATGCCCTTCTCTCCAATTACCTCGTGCGTCACCTTGCGGCGTTATTGAGAAGCAGGAAAATGGCTTCCCTGTTAAGTTCCTCAGTAATCAACAGGAAAGGTCGCATTGGACAAAGCCGCTTCGAAGGACGAACATGATATGAGAACGTATCTGTGTCTCAAAAACTATTCGCCTAAATATTATGATATACATATATCTGAAACCATCTTTTTAAGCCCATCATGTTACTCTAAAATTTAACTTAGGGTTCCATTAAAAAAAACCAAAGATGGCCTCATATATCTATAATAAAAAATAGCACAAACATGAAATGTGATGTATTCAGGTGGCCCCTGTCCCTGCAATTCACTGTCCAAACAGCATCTTTGTATATATATTACGGTTGGGGAGATAAAAGGGGTGTTATGACTTAGCTGCCTCACCCTGTATATAGATACAGTAGATACAAATTTTTCAAGTGTTACAGCATATCTTCTTCCTTGAATTTCAAGTTTACTCGTATCAGGTACACTGTGTGTTGTTAAAGTTGTCTGTGTTTTGATGCTCATTAATTCTATAAGAAATTTGGAAGATGTTTCTTTGAAAGAGGCACTTTCCTTTTTTGCTGTGAGATTCATGACTTTAGGCGTAGGTGTACACTATTATTATTATTATTATTATTATTATTATTATTATTATTATTATTATTTTGTTCCAACACTAATTTGTAAATGAAACAACAAGTTTACTGTTACCAGTCACCGTTTTATTTTTTCCACGACGCGTTTCGAAGGTTTAAACCTCCATCATCGGGTGGATTTACATTAGTTAGTATTACATATGTGTGTGTGTTGTGTTACGACATTTGGAGGAACTTGTGGCACTGCCTAGTGGAGAAACAAGACACTATTTCAGAATATGGTTTTGGATAACTTTTGACAAAAAATTAAACTGATATTTAATGGTAAACTTTAATAAGTAAACTAGAGTACCTCCAGTGGTCACAGGTTCCTTTTTCTGTCGTAACACTTCACATGTATACTGCCACTTTTTTAAACAAATATGGCGTCTGGAATCAGCTGGGTGCAAGGTTCGTACAGCAGAAGAGAAGACATAATCGCAAAGTGCAAAGAATATACATTGTAACAACATTATTACAGAATAATCGTTTAAACCATTTGGAGGTGTTTGTTTTGAGGTGTCAAATATATGTGTGTGTACTTCAGGTGGTATATAAATCCAATTTTGAAAGGTTAAAACAGCTAAACATTCGTACTCGTGTATGCAATCATGTGAAAAGTTAAAATGGCTTAAACGTCATACTTGCTAATAACAATTAGGTAAAATGTTATAGGCTTCAATTACAATGATCATATTGGCTACAGCAGTAAAATCATACATAGACGACAAACTTTGAAGAAAGAGAGAGAGAGAGAGAGAGAGAGAGAGAGAGAGAGAGAGAGAGAGAGAGAGAAGGAGTGATTATATGAGAGCAAACATTTACATGGCAAGGAGTCTTAAGATTACATGTTGCATATATTAGCTGCCTAAAGGTTGGGGTAATACACTGGTTAATGTTATAAAATATGCAGATAGATATACATTTGTGCCAGTAGATGATGTACATACAGTTTTAAGCTGACAGGGGGTACAAGCTGTTGGTGTGATGAATTATCTGTGAATGAGGTCAATCTCTTGTACTCTTGGTGGCTGTCAATATTTATGGTAAATATTAGGATATGTGCACGTGTGTGTGTGTGTGTGTGTGTGTGTGTGTGTGTGTGTTTTAAGAGTGTAGGCAGTTGCTGAAAACAGAGATGATTCTATTGTAAATATTGTCATCTACTACTACAGATATGTAGATGATATCATAATTTTAATCAAAGGCACTAAAGATGACATCAGTGAGTTGAATCAGTTTTTCCTACCACAACACATACTACAATCCACAACTCCTCTTGCCACCCCGCAGCACACAAAATGGCAGCATACCGGTACATGATAATAGAGCTATCCAACTACCACTCTCAGAAGATAAACGTGATCAAGAAATTGAAATAATAAAACAAACAGCTATTGAAAATGGCTATAACAACTCCATAATAGACGCTCTAAAACACTCAATAATGGCAAAGCAATCACAACACAAAAAACAAAAGGAAAATAATGTCTTGCATACAATCCCCTTTCTGGGTAACATTTCATACCAGATTGCTAATGTCTTCAAACGGAAAGGCATAAGTATATCCTTTACAACAGACAACAAGATTGGACAGAAGTTACCCCACAACATCGGCACACGAAACCCACTTCATCACACAGGTGTGTACAAAATTGAGTGTTTGGACTGTGACTGCTTCTACATAGGCCAGACAGGCAGATCATTTGAGATTAGGTTCAAGGAACACATGGCAGCACTAAAAAACAAAAAATACCACACATCAGCAATAGCTACCCACCTACATGAAACAAAACACCATGTTAACAACACAAGTATTAGCATCCTACACATCCAACCAAAAGGCAGAAAACTAGACATCCTTGAAACACTCCAAATATACAAACACCAAATGAAACAACCAGAATCCATCTTAAATGACAAAAATGACAATATTTACAATAGTATCATCTCTGTTTTCAGCAACTGCCTACACTCTTAAAATACACACACACACACACACACACACACACACACACACACACACACACACACGTGCACATATCCTAATATTTACCATAAATATTGACAGCCACCAAGAGTACAAGAGATTGATCTCATTCACAGATAATTCATCACACCAACAGCTTGTACCCCCTGTCAGCTTAAAACTGTATGTACATCATCTACTGGCACAAATGTATATCTATCTGCATATTTTATAACATTAACCAGTGTATTACCCCAACCTTTAGGCAGCTAATATATGCAACATGTAATCTTAGGACTCCTTGCCATGTAAATGTTTGCTCTCATATAATCACTCCTTCCTCTCTCTCTCTCTCTCTCTCTCTCTCTCTCTCTTTCTTCAAAGTTTGTCGTCTATGTATGATTTTACTGCTGTAGCCAATATGATCATTGTAATTGAAGCCTATAACATTTTACCTAATTGTTATTAGCAAGTATGAAGTTTAAGCCATTTTAACTTTTCACATGATTGCATAAACGAGTACGAATGTTTAGCTGTTTTAACCTTTCAAAATTGGATTTATATACCACCTGAAGTACACACACACACATATATTTGACACCTCAAAACAAACACCTCCAAATGGTTTAAACGATTATTCTGTAATAATGTTGTTACAATGTATATTCTTTGCACTTTGCGATTATGTCTTCTCTTCTGCTGTACGAACCTTGCACCCAGCTGATTCCAGATGCCATATTTGTTTACAAATGTGGCAGTATACATGTGAAGTGTTACGACAGAAAAAGGAACCTGTGACCACTGGAGGTACTCTAGTTTACTTATTAAAGTTTACCATTAAATATCAGTTTAATTTTTTGTCAAAAGTTATCCAAAACCATATTCTGAAATAGTGTCTTGTTTCTCCACTAGGCAGTGCCACAAGTTCCTCCAAATGTCGTAACACAACATGCACACATATGTAATACTAACTAATGTAAATCCACCCGATGATGGAGGTTTAAACCTTCGAAACGCGTCGTGGGAAAAATAAAACGGTGACTGGTAACAGTAAACTTGTTGTTTCATTTAATGTCAGTAACAGTCACGGTAAAGCCTAACCTAAAAATGTTCGCATTTAAACTAATTTTAAATTTTGTATTAACTAAACAAGACACTTTTTTGCTTTGTTCCATAAAGCTTGTTGTTTTTTTAATTGCATGCCCTATGTTTCGGGTTGTGAGCCTTTTTCCAATACGCAACTGATTCCAAAGATGGCAACCGAGCAGAGATAAGTGCATATAAATTTTGTAATCTGTTGCTTGTCACGCAAACTATAGAAGTTGTCTCTGTCGACTTTTTGGACACAGTTTCATTTTTTTTTCTTTTCTTTGTTAACTGTACTTCATTCACTACTCCATTAATTCAGTCTCTTTGTAGTAAAGCCTTCATACTCAGTATCTCCTTCCCACTGTCACTGTTTATGTTTGTCTCTCTCCCACTGTCTCCTTTTTCTCCCATTGTCACTGTTTCCTATTTCTCCCATTGTCACTGTTTCCTATCTGTTTTCCCACCAACAAAGCTTTCAATCCTTTCTCTCGCTCTTCCTTACCACTGTCTCCTCTGCCACTTTCACTCTCTCTCTCTCTCTCTCTCTCTCTCTCTCTCTCTCTCTATCATACTGCCATTGTGTTTGTCCCATTTTTCTCTCTCCCACTGCCATTCTCTCTTTCTTGCTTGTAGTATAATGTCTTTCTTGTCAATCACATTGCCTGTTCTCCACACATCCTGTCGGGTAGGGTTTTGACCCCTAGCCCAGGAAACTGTAACCTGTGGGTATGGGGGAGGGGGAGAAAGTGGGTAAATATTTCATGTTGAAGTTTGCCATGAGGGTGGTTTCTGATCCCTCAAGCCTGTGTATGCCATCCACTCATTTCTCTTTTTCATTTACACTGTCTCCTTTCTCTTTTGCTCCCACCACTGCTATCTCTCTCTCCCTCTCTCTCTCTCTCTCTCTCTCTCTCTCTCTCTCTCTCTCTCTCTGTTTTACTGCCACTGTCTGTCACTGATCATCAGCACTTCCTCTCTCTTTGGCTTCCACTGCTATTGCATTCATTTGTCTTTCACTACCACTTCCCATCTTCCACCATCAGTCTCCCCTCTCTTTCTCTCCCAGTGCTACTGTCTCATCTCTCTTGTGCCACCACTGTCTCTCTGCTACTCTCTTTCATCACAAAAATGCACAAATATGTTCGCATGCCAAAATTTTTGGTGAGCAATGTTGAATGAGGATTGAAGCAGCTGGTTCCCCACTTTTCTGTCAGGTTCTTTTAAAGAGGATTGTGTTCTCCTAATTTGTCAACAGGAGTGTTTTTCAGGTACTTCCCTTCTTTTCTCTGTTACATCAAGGTGTGCTGCTTATATAAAATCAAGTATGTAGGTCAGTAAAGTTTTGACATTTTACTTATATACTTTAACTTATATACTTGTCACATTTACCACTTGAACCACGTTAACAACAAATTAGTATGCATAATATAAGGTTAATACAAAATAATCTCCAATCCAATGCAAGTTCACTTTACCCTATTTTACAGCTACACCTCAGTATGCCATAAAATGTGGTGTTTGGTTTGAATGTACAAAGAATGACCTATGACAAAATAATTTTGTTAAGTGCTTACACCATCTAGTGCCGCCATCAAGTAATTTTCAAGACATGAGAACCTATACAGGTGTGAAGTGCCCGTTATACAGAAACAGTGTGACATAAAGATTTATTGTGAAAAAATAGTGATTAACAACATATTTTTGTGACCTCTGAACCCTTGCAAAGACCACAGATCTCT
Organism: Schistocerca serialis cubense; assembly: GCF_023864345.2. Classification (NCBI taxonomy): domain Eukaryota; kingdom Metazoa; phylum Arthropoda; class Insecta; order Orthoptera; family Acrididae; genus Schistocerca; species Schistocerca serialis. The sequence continues at coordinate 624,478,032 of NC_064642.1, read as the reverse complement.
TGTCATTTGGTCACTAACTCAGTTAAAACTAAATTTACATCTCAGATGAGATATTAAGTGCATATTTTAGATGCATGAATATGATAACTCGGTGGTCTCGGCAATGGATGATGATATCAAGGTCTCCAAGATCATCATCTTAAGAACATTTGGTGAAAAATTTGACAGTCTAGCATGAATACAAATTATACAAGTGGCCATCCTCACAATTTGTACTTTCTGTTACCAAAAATCATGGTTTATCATGGTTTCTTCAGGAACTGCCCGTGAACAAATGGAGCTTCTGTAAGCCACCTTTCGTATCCCCACCAGTGCACATCATAATAGGGCAGATGAGCCGGTGTGGGTAGCACAAGGGGGGGTGTGGAAACCTGCCATGGAGGGTGCACGCATGACATAGTATGTGCAGAGCTGGCCAAAGTTTTTACCGGCTGACTGGTCAAGTGCTTACACAGAGTTTAATCACCGGGGCCTAATCTAGCAAATCATCCTGATCATCCTGTTCATCCTGTGTGTTGCACTGAGTGCATAGCTGTTAGCTGTCAGCATCAGCTGTGTGCTTAGTTCTTCACATTCTAATCTTTGTGTGTGTTTAGACTCTCTGCTTCCCATAGATTGCCTCACACAGGGTGTTAGTTTCCCTCTCACATTGTTCTGTTTCCTGGCTTTCATTGAGCCTCTGTTGGCCCCTAAAGTGTCCATACCGACCATATAGTGAAGTGGCAATGTCACACACGTGTAGACACTAAACCACCTGAGGGCCATCTGAGAGCACACTTAATGCAAAAGAACCAACCAATTTTCTCAAGTTGCATGGGCTGGAGGAAGTGAGTAACATTTAAATTTTGACCCTGTACTGCAGAATAGCTACAGTATGCCCAATCTTCTGATAGGCATATAAGTGGGCACTAAGCCGGGGGCTATCCAAAACATTTGACCCCTTCTCTATGTGATCAATAAAAACCAAGATATGACCCCCTGAAAAATTGCTTTTTCATACGTGGCTTTTCGAAACAGTTGGTATTGTGCACTGTCATGCATGGACCGATGAATATCATGAAGTATACAGTACAGATGACAAAGTGCCAAAATAGTCAACAGAGATAATTTTTATAGTTTAACAGTTTGGAAGTAACAGATTAAGAAATTGACATGTGTTTATCTTTTCTTGGTAACCGCCTTTGGAGTCAGCTGTGTATTGCAAAGAGGGCTTACAATCTGAAACCTAGGTCATACAAAAATAATAAAGTTTTGTGAAACAAAGCAAAAAATTGTTTCGTTTAGTCAGTATACAGAAGAGAATATCTCACAAAAAACCCATAGTTGAATCAATTAAAATTATATATTAGTTTTGTTATATGTTGCTTATTTAATGTCAGCTGCATAATTGAATTATTATTTTTGCTTAGCTGCATTACAGCTGCATTTACTACTCAAAATTACTTTCTTCAAATTATTAGAAATGTGTAGTGGATGCAATCATTTGGTATGTTGCTCTTAGATGCATGCCTTTAAGTTTCAGTATTATGCATCTCCTTGGTGTTGATACTGTCAAATAATGTCTTACTTTGTATTTTAAATATTCAGTTTGCATGTGTTTTGAATCACAAGTTTGTTGAAAACTCACATCTCAATAGAAGTGAAGTTTTTGAGTTCTAGAAATGTTATTTGAAAAAGTGATATCATGATATAATTAAATTAAGACTTGACAGAATTTTGCAACAGAATGTTCCTGAAAATAATTTAATTGGCAGAATTATAAACATATGTTACAACAAAAGAAATGTATGTTGTTTCCATAAACTGGCTAATAGTTCCTTTATTATTGTAAAATTACCTTTTCTGCGTTTACACAGTTACTATTTGAGAAAGTGAAAATGCACAGTAATTCATCTCAAAAATCCAGACAACAAAAGAAACAAGAGAAATAGGAAATGTTCATTAGATATGATTAAATTTTTGTAACTGCAGTAAATGACAATCTCCAGACCAGTACTACAACATAACTGGCGAAGGTTTGTATTTTGTGAGCAAGAGCCCTATAGATTGTGACATCAAATGAAAGGGGCGTAGGTTGTTTGTAGCAGTGCGTCTCAGGGTGCCACTGTCCATGTTCACGGCCAGTTGCTAATTTAATCGTGTCAGAAGCATCGTACATAAAATCAGAATGATTAACACATACATATCAAGTATATAACAAATATAAAGAGAGTATAAAAGTATACAGATATATAAGCAGGGTCAAGTAGTTTTTTATTTTATGAAGTCTTGGACCAGAACCTGGCCACGTCCAGCGCTTCCGGGGTGGCATTCATCAAATCCTTCATGGTGCAGGTGCTTGGGCACAGCACACACTGCGTGAGGTGGATGGTGGTTTGAGTGTATCCAGTCACACAGCGCCAGTTCATTTGAGAGGCCCCATTTGCGCATATTCTCTTTGGATCGTGTGACACCAGAGCGCAGCCTATTAAGAGATTTCCATATCGTCCATCCTTCCATATGGCCGGGAGGGAGTTCTTCGTTTGGGACTAACCATTCCCCAAGGTGCACATTTTCTTCTCGCCACATTGCCAGCCTCATTTGCTGCGGTGTCCCGACGATGTTTTCTGCTGTCTGCAGGAAGCTTTTTCTAGATTTTAGTCGACAGCAGGCAGGCTGGCATCTGCACAGCGGATGGGCAGGTGAAGTCAACGCCTTTGTCTTTTCCTTCCTGGCCGCTACTTTCCTTCTAATATTTGGTGGGGCCACGCCTGCCAGGCAGTACAATTTATCAGTCGGGGTTGGTCTCAGACAGCCTGTGATGATGCGGCAGGATTCATTAAGTGGTATGTTCACTTGCTTGGCGTGGCTAGAATTGTACCACACTGGGCATGCGTACTCGGCTGTTGAATAGCACAAAGCAAGAGCTGTGGTTATCACTATTCCAGGCTGTGCCCCCCATGTAGTGCCCTTTAGTTTGCGCACAATGTTGTTTCTCGCCACTACTTTGTGTTTAGTGTTCATGCAGTGCTTTTTATAGGTGAGTGCTCTATCCAAGGTGACGCCTAAGTATTTTGGTGTTTTGCAATGTTCCAAGGGCACTCCTTCCCAGTTGAGTTGTAATCTTCTTGCAGATTGTCTGTTCTTTAGGTGGAAGGCGCAGGTTTGGGTTTTCCCTGGGTTGGGTTTGAGACGGTTCCCCTTATAGTAGGTGGCAAGCTGTTCGAGGGCTTCTGACAGATTCTGTTCAACAGTTCCAAAGCTGTCTGCTTGAGCAGTAACGACGCAATCATCTGCATATATGAAGCTTTCGGTGCCTTGGGGGAGGGGCTGGTCATTAGTATATATATTAAAAAGTGTTGGGGGCCAGTACGCTTCCTTGGGGGAGGCCATTTTTCTGTATCCTCCACCGGCTTCTCTGTCCCTGAAAATCCATGAAGAATCTTCGATTCTGGAGTAGGTTTCCAGGCAGTAAGGTTAGTCAGTAGTCCCTACTCATTGCGTATATTTTCCCCAGGAGCAGCTGGTGGTTGACTGTGTCATAGGCTGCTGACAGGTCTAGGAAGACAGCCCCAGTGATCTTCCTGCTCTCGAACCCATCCTCTATGTTTTGCATTAATTTTAGCACCTGTGATGTGCAGCATTTGCCCTGTCTGAAGCCTGCTTGTTGTGGGATCAGGAGGGGCTCGATGGCGTCCGTGATTCTGTGGTGTATCATCCTTTCCAAAACCTTGTACATATGGCATAGCAGAGAGATTGGCCTGTAGTTTTTGGGATTGTCACGTTCTTTGCCTGGTTTTAGGATGGCAATGACTCGCGATTTTCTCCAGATTTTTGGAATTTTGCAGGATGTCATGCAGTTGTTCATTATATTGACTAGCCATTTCCTTGTTACAGATCCAAAATGCTTCATTTGCTCGACACATATATCATCAAGGCTGGCTGCTCTCCGCATTTTGCACTTACTGATCGCCTTCTCCAGTTCCGCCAAGGTAAAGGGCTTGGATAGTTCTTCAGTCTCCTGAGGGGGGTTTCGTTCTGTGCCCCTCTTTTTTGTCTTCAGGTTGTCGTATCTTGTGGTTTCCCATTTGTGAGAAGCTGGTGTGCAATTTGGTCTGCTGTGACATTCGCATGTAGATTTGGTTTGGTGGGGTCATTGGCTAGGCGTTTTATGAGTTTCCAGGCCTTTTGACTATCTCTGCCAAAATTAGTTTCCTCCATCAGTTTGGTCCATTGCTCTCTTCTCACTTCTGATATCCGGGAGGTAATAACTCTTCCTTTGGTGAGGGTTTCTTCACTGAAGGAGTTTCTTTCGAAGAGCATTTGATATTCTTCCAGTAGGGCTACTGTTTCCTGGGTGAGTCTGGTGTGTAACTTTTTCTGAATCCCCTTGGAATAGACACTCAGGAGCAGGATTTGATGGTGTCCACTAAGCTGTCATAGTTTGTCTGTCTCTTCTAGTATTCTGGTGAATTTGGGCCAGTCTGCCTTCCTGAAATTATATCTCCTTCTGAACTTTACTCTTCGTGGTACCACTATTGGCAACATTTGGCACATTATTGGGCGATGTTGTGTCTTTGGGATGGGGGTGTAGATGGACTTAAAGCACTGTTGTGCTATTTCTTCGCTGACAAATAGGAGATCCGGGTTGTATCCGCTGCGCCACCTACTGCTGTTGAAAGATGTGGGAAGTTTGCTGTTGTGGATAAGTGCCAGGTGGTTTGACTCGGCCCACGCCAGAACGGCTTCACCGTTTTTGTCTTCTTGTGCATATCCCCATACGTGACTATGGCTGTTGAAATCGCTGATAATGAAAGCCGTTTTCTGTTTACCAATTTTTACTGGTGGTTCAAAGTGGAAGTCTACATTTGGGGGCTTATACAGTGAGGTCACCGTGTATTCGCCAAATTCCACCGTGATAATCTCGATATCTCTCCCCTCAGTGTGATCCGCCATCCTCACTTGGACGTCCGGTTTGGTGAACATGGCACTCCCGTATTGCGCGTGCAGTCTTTGTGCTACAAGTTTCATCCCTGGGACCTTGAGGCGTCGGTGTTGGATGTCCCTATGTGTTTCTTGCACGCAGAGTACGTCACATTTGGTTTTTTGACAAAGCTCGCTCAGCAATTGTTTTTTGCAAGACGAAAGACCTTCTATGTTCGCAGAGATGATCGTCAAAGCCGGTTTTGATGAGAGACATTATGTCTCTCTATTATGATGCTTCTGGTGTGAGAGAATCTGCCGGCTTAGAGCCGTTGCCCAGGGGACGCACAAATGTGTTATTAATGACACATCCTTCGCAGAGGCTTCTCTCGTGTCCCCCAATTGCTAATGATTGATGATTATTCATTGAGTGAACAAAAGGTGCACATAAACTTTCTTTGGTAAAGAAAAAAAAGCCTTGTCCACTCAGCAACATGTGCTTAGCCATGGTTTTATTGTCGCATAGTGTCAGGAATTTGCTAGAGGATGTATGTGTCTTTGTTCTTGATTGTTTCTCTAAAGGGAACAGTTGCCATTGATAATTACTACATCCAAGATGTATTGTGAGAGTACAGTTACCATTCAAGCTACCACACCTGCAGCTGTACATTGCAGTAATCCAGAATACTTTCTGAAATATGATATTTATCATTACATTGTCTAATAACAAGGGTGTTTCAGAAGAAACTGTAAACATTTCATAAGGCAGTTGTATGTACAATTTTGTATTTGAAATTTTATGTAAAAGTGAACACAAGTTTCACTGGATGTGGAGTATAGCTGCTTGAAGTTGGTGCACATGTCTTATGCAGTTCTTGGTTCTTAGACATGTGTATAAATTGGACACAATTACTAGTATTCAGTCAGATTCAGAGTCTGGATCAAAAGAGCTTACAGTTTCAAGCTAGCTGACTCTGCTATTACAAATATTTAAAACTATTGTGTACCTTTTTACACATGCTCAATACACAAATTTGTTGTTTTGTTTAGCAATTTTGTAATGGAAATATTTATGTAAAATATTGTAGCTGCTGTTTTAATTGAAATGTGCAAGGTTGAAATGTGTTTACTTGCTTCTGGAACAAAATTTGGATGAAAAATGCATTTAATTTTCTTCGCCAAAAAGTAATTCTGCATAAAGCACACAAGAAATATCCACATCTATTGACTTTCCACATAAAAAAGTCAGTCTGGCTGATATCTGTTAAAATCACCAACAAGCCCAACAGCTATTGGCAGGCACTCATTGCTTGAAGTTTTGTTTATGGTTAATTACAAGAACTGATACTGTTTACTGATGAAGCAAATTTCAGTCTGGCAGCATCACCACAAACTCAGTCACATTCAGGAGATAAGATAGAAATGAGGGTAACAATTTACTAAACAATAGAAGCATTGAATAGTTAGTAGGATGAAAACGTGACTGTTGTTGTGGTCTTCAGTCCAGAGACAGGTTTGATGCAGCTCTCCATGCTACTCTGTCCTGTGCAAGCTTCATCTGCCAGTACTTACTGCAACCTACATCCTTCTGAATCTGTTTAGTGTATTCATTTCTTGGTCTCCCTCTACGAATTTTACCGTTGATGCTGCCCTCCAATACCAAATTGGTGATCACTTGATGCCTCAGAATATGCGCTACCAACCGATCCATTCTTCTAGTCAAGATGCGCCACAAATTCCTCTTCTCTCCGATTCTATTCAATACTTCCTCATTAGTTATGTGATCTACCCATCTAATCTTCAGCATTCTTCTGTACCACCACATTTCAAAAACTTCTATTCTCGTCTTGTCTAAACTATTTATCGTCCACGTTTCACTTCCATACATGGCTACACTCCATACAAATACTTTCAGAAACGACTTCCTGACACTTAAATCAATACTCGATGTTAACAAATTTCTCTTATTCAGAAACACTTTCCTTGCCGTTGCCAGTCTACATTTTATATCCTCTCTACTTTGACCATCATCAGTTATTTTGCTCCCCAAATAGCAAAACTCCTTTACTACTTTAAGTGTCTCATTTCCTAATCTAATTCCTGCAGCATCACCCGATTTAATTCGACTACATTCCATTATCCTCGTTTTGCTTGTGTTGATGTTCATCTTATATCCTCCTTTTAAGACACTGTCCATTCCGTTCAACTGCCCTTCCAAGTTCTTTGCTGTCTCTGACAGAATTACAATGTCATCGGCGAACCTCAAAGTTTTTATTTCTTCTCCATGGATTTTAATACCTACTCCGAATTTTTCTTTTGTTTCCTTTACTGCTTGCTCAAAATACAGATTGAATAACATTGTGGAGAGGCTACAACCCTGTTTCACTCCCTTCCAAACCATTGCTTCCCTTTCATGCCCCTCTGTAACTGCCATCTGGCTTCTGTACAAATTGTAAATAGCCTTTCGCTCCCTGTATTTTACCCATGCCACCTTCAGAATTTGAAAGAGAGTATTCCAGTCAACATTGTCAGAAGCTTTCTCTTAAGTCTACAAATGCGAGAAACATAGGTTTGCCTTTCCTTAATCCATTTTCTAAGACAAGTCGTAGGGTCAGTATTGCCTCATGTGTTCCAACATTTCTACGGAATCCAAACTGATCTTCCCCGAGGTCGGCTTCTACCAATCTTTCCATTTGTCTGTAAAGAATTCATGTTAGTATTTTGCAGCCATGGCTTATTAAACTGATAGTTCTGTAATTTTCACATCTGTCAACACCTGCTTTCTTTGGGATTGGAATTATTATATTCTTCTTGAAGTCTGAGGGTATTTCGCCTGTCTCGTACATCTTGCTCACCAGGTGGTAGAGTTTTGTTAGGCCTGGCTGTCCCAAGGCTGTCAGTAGTTCTAATGGAACGTTGTCTACTCCTGGGGCCTGTTAAATTCAATATCTCTTCTGTTACCCAAGGATTCTATTAGCCCTCGTCTTTTTACCTACTTGATCCTCTGCTACCTTCAGTATTTGATCTCTCAAAGCTACCCATTCTTCTTCTACTGTATTTCTTGCCCACATTCTTGTCAATTGTTCCCTAATGCTCTCTCTGAAGCTCTCTACAGCCACTGGTTCTTTCAGTTTATCCAGGTCCCATCTCTTCAAATTCCTACCTTTTTGCAGTTTCTTCAGTTTTAATCTGCAGTTCATAACCAATAGATTGTGGTCAGAGTCCATATCTGCCCCTGAAAATGTCGTACAATTTAAAACCTGGTTCCTGAATCTCTGTCTTACATTATATAATCTATCTGAGACCTTACAGTATCGCCAAGCTTCTTCCATGTATACAGCCTCCTTTTATGATTCTTGAACCAAGTGTTAACTATGATTAAGTTATGCTCTGTGTAAAATTCTACCAGGCGGCTTCATCTTCCATTCCTTCCCCCCATTCCATATTCACCTACTACGTTTCCTTCTCTTCCTTTTCCTATTATTGAGTTCCAGTCACCCATGACAATTAAATTTTCGTCTCCCTTCACTATCTGAATAATTTCTTTTATTTCATCATACATTTCATCAATCTATTTTACCTCCGGAATATTTTACCCAAGAGGACGCCATCATTTAACTATACAGTAAAGCTGCATATCCTTGGGAAAAATTAATGGCTGTAGTTTCCCCTTGCCTTCAGCCGTTCGCAGTACCAGCACAGCAAGGCTGTTTTGGTTAGTGTTACAAGGCCAGATCAGTCAATCATCCAGACTGTTGCCCCTACAACTACTGAAAAGGCTGCTGCCCCTCTTCAGGAACCACATGTTTGACTGGCCTCTCAACAGATACCCCTCTGTTGTGGTTGCACCTACGGAATGGCTATCTGTATCACTGAGGCACGCAAGCCTCCCCAACCAACGTCAAGGTCCATAGTTCATGGGGGCGGGGGGACGACATCACTAGCTTTGGAGAAATCATTTATTGAGTTACACCACACGCGCTCTCTCTCTCTCTCTCTCTCTCTCTCTCTCTCTCTCTCTCTCTCTCTCTCGCTCGAAAATGGATTCATCCAAAACCTTGTGATGTTACCATTCATACTGTGTTCCTGTCAACGATTCCACACTTCTACTATTTGGTGAGTCATTACCTTCACTTTTAAATTATTTATACTGTGCCAGAACATTCCATACCATAGGCACATTTGGGAAAGATATGTTCAAAATTCCTTCCTTGTAACTGTGTGACCATTAATTTGAACTCGTTTTTTTATGGTGTCATCTGAGGAACTTGAGGAAGAATGCTTCTTGCAAAATGAATTGACACTATGTTATAAGAGATTTCTTTGGGTGTGAGACTATAAATATATTCGCATCCCTACATGGCTACACTCCAGACAAATAATTTCAGAAAAGGCTTCATAATGCTGAAATTTATATTTGATGTTAACAAAGCTGTCTTCTTCAGAAAAGCTTTTCTTGTGATTGCCAGTCTACATTTTTTATCAACTCTACTTCGACCATCATCAGTTTTTTGCTACCCAAATATCAAAATTCATCTACTGTTTTCCAAGTGTTTCATTTCCTAATCTAATTTCCTGAGCATCACCTGATTTAATTTGACTACATTGCATTATCCTTGTTTTGCTTTTGTTGATGTTCATCTTATATGCTCCTTTCAAGACACTGTCCATTCTGTTCAATTGCTCTTCCATGCCCTTTGTTATCTCTGACAGAACTACAATGTCATTAGCAAACTTTAAAGTTTTAATTTCTTTTCCCTGAACTTTAATTTCTGCTCCAAATTTTTGTGCAAGCACACTTCTTACTAGGACAAAATGTGTGAAGTTAAAAGGTGCAACCATTCAGAACTGGAGACAGTGTAGCACAGTGTCATACTTGCAGCAGATACAATGAAAGAGTTGTTATGGGGTGAAATAGCTTGCACTGTACTGGCAGGCTAAGTGGCAGATTTGTAGTACTTGAAAGAGCACAGTGTTACGATGTTTAAACCGTCCGACAAATATACAACCTATGTAAACTCTACAAAAATATCTCTTACTATCAAATATTGAGTGTCAGATTGAAAATATTATTACTTAATATCTGTAAATTTGAGTTCTGGACTAGTATGGACAATTTTCAGTTAAAAGATTCACATAAATCTGTGTCCAGTTCATCATGGAAGCAGAGCTTCAGCTGTTTAATTATTATGGCTCCCTTTGAAATTCTGGAGGTAGCAGAGATGAAATTTAGGAAGCAAAAGGTTATTTATGACTTGTCCAGTAATTGGATGTAAGAGTCAAAAGACCTGAAAGTAAGTGTCAAATTGTTTTGGGTCTAATACACTATGTCAATGAAGTCAACTAATAATCCCATTCAGAAGATACTTCCAAGACAATAAACAATAGACTACTTCCACATATGTTGAAAATTAGTAGAGTTATCATTTTGCAGAAAATTAAATCAGCAGATTGTATGTCTGTTAAATTTATGAAGCAGAATTGCTGGCCATGACTTACCTTCAGGAGATGAAGTTCTTAGTACTGCCAGTAGATGCACACAAAAGTATAAGAAACTATCATAGCTTTTGGAGCTGTTAGATCCTTCCTTGGAGAGAAAGTAAGCATAGGCTGGAGTAGGTTAAAAAGGAAAGACAGGTCACTCATACCCCATGACTGGAGGGACACAACTGTCATGAGAACAAGGAGAGACAAAGGTTGGTTGAGCAAATTTGAATCAATTAAAGGCTAACGAGACTACTGACTTAGTAGACGTATTCCAGTGCATTGCCAAGTGTGTAATAAATTACCTGCACTAGAAAACATTTTTTAAGACAAGAGTAAACTGATGGGTCAAATTTTTCATGGTGCAGCAGTGAGGAGTAAAGCCCCCCCCCCCCCCCCCCTCCCCTGCTCCCCCACCCCTCTTCTCTGTACGAAGAACATCATTTTGAAATATTCATGTGTTGCTAAGTGGATTGCCCAAGGTGCATACATTACCAACTAGATGGTATCCCAAATCTAAAACTCTGTGTTTTTGTGAGAAACAAAAAGCTCTAAAGAAATGCTTTGAATTGAAACTGGAAGACGCACTGCCAGAATAAGAAGTGCTTGTCTTGGTGACAATATCTCCAAAGTATGGAATTTTGTTTCTGGGTTATTTTTTCCCCTCTTCATTTAATTGACCCTCATTTGGATGTCCTGTGTAATCATCTACAGTGCTGTGCTGAACTGTAAATGCCTCCAAAGTTCAGAACATATAAAAAAAAAACTGTGGGATCATGTGAACTGAAAACAAAATGTCTGGCAAATGGAAGACTGAGTCGCCAATGCAGTCCAGAGTAGCTGATGTCAAGGAAGTATATGATGTTAAGGTGCAGATAAATTACCATAGGTTTCTTTAAAGGTACATGTAAATCACTATAAGTTCCCTATTATTTGCTGTATTATTAGTTTCACTCCACAAATGAGGGCCCTTCAGGTATTCATTGCTCTTATGGCAACGACAGCTAGTTAAAAGCACAGAGCTCTGCGCGACACCACCATCAACACAAAAGACTCCATTTTGGATTGATGATGGTGCTGAGCAGGGCTTTGAACATTTAGTATGTTACTGTTGGGACAATGAATATCTCAAGATTCTCTTGTGTGAAGGGTGAAACTACAAATTTTGCAAATAATACCTAACCTCTGTACAGCTGACAGTCGCACACAACTGGGGAAAATCTACAAAAATAAATAAATAAAAACGTAGCTTATGGAAACTTAATGAAAAGCAGATGTGGGTCACTTGCAGCCAGGAGTGTGAGATAATAGCAGGAATGTAAACAAAGATGGAGTAAAGCATTTCATAGGGAAGTCAAAGGTAATACATCATAAGTACTGTGCCAGCTTAAAAGCAAAGAAGATAGATTTAGAAGTATAGAAGTACGTGTGAGAGGAATAGTGCCAAGTAAGAAGAGAAAGTTAACAAAATATATAATGAAGAAAATTCAAACATAAATAAATGAATAAGGGACCAAAGAGACAACAGGAGTAGAGGTTAACTTAAGTTGAGTTCAGGGGAATGGTGGGATGAGAGGATGTGTTGGAGCACAAGCTCCCATCTGTGATGTTCCAAGGGATTGGTGACGGTGCATGGGGGGAAGGATCAAAATGGCTTGTGTGGTGCAGCATGTGCCTAGGTCCCTAAAGTTACACTGTAGGGCATGTTCTGTCACTGGGTATTTTACATCCCCCATATGGACAGTTTTTGTGTACCCATTCATGTGTTCAGCCAGTTTGGTGGTTGTCATACCAATGTAGAAGGCCATGCAATGAACATGTCAGCTGATAAATGTCGTGTGTGTGTGTGTGTGTGTGTGTGTGTGTGTGTGTGTGTGTGTTTCCACATGCAGCCCTGTCTTGAATGGCATATGAAGTGTGCTCAAAAGAAACTGAACCTTTGAAATAGTGTGCCACCCTGCAGAGGTAGTGTGCTCTGGCTACTGAGTGCACATAGTGTAAAGTTCAAATGACAGACTGCTTTTTGCTGCATTTTGCTCTGACCATTAACAAGTGAGCTTCAGCTTTTGAAGCGAGCATGTGTACAAGTTGCTTGTTGGATTTGTGCCAAAGTGGCAATGAAAGTGCTTGAAGAGCTACATGTGTGTGTGTGAAATTTTGCTGCAAACTTGGCAAAACTTGTTTCACTTATCACCTGGGGAGGACTGTATGAGTCGTATGCAGTGTCGTGAGTGGTTTAAGTATATTCAGCAGGGTAGAATGTTGGTCGGTGATACCTGAGCCTGGACAACCTTCCACATCAAAAGATGATGACCACATAGAAAGTTCGTGCTATGACTTGCAAATATTGTCATTTAACTGTCTGAGAATTTGCTGATGAATCCTACCAGGCATGGGGGATGCTGTGCATAGGAAGAGACCTGAATTATGGGAAAACCAGACTTGGATGGTGCATCATGACAAGGTAGTGTCATAGTCCATATTCTCATGACCTAACCCCAGCAGTTTTTCCTGTTTCCTGAACTTAAAACTTAGGTGAAAGCACATCTTTTTGAAACCATAGAGGAGATTCGCAACACTGTGACATGAGCGCCATCCCAGAAACTGAGTTTCAAGAGGCTTTCCTAACATGGAAGAGACAATGGGAACAGTGTATTGCCGGTAGATGGGGCCACTTTTACGGTGCTGGTTTAAAATGTTGTGCAGTTAGCAATAAAGATGTTACAGCAAAAGTTCTGTTCTTTTTGAACACACCTTGTATATTTTCCCAGTGGTGGGTCTGGAATGGGTGGTTGTGGAGGGATCAGTGGGCAAGTTTTGCAGCAGGGTGGTTTACAGGGGAGGAACCTCTGCTATGGAAGGTGGTTTCGAAATGTTGTAGTGTTTGACAAGGACATTGCAGAGGTCAGGAGGATAACAAATGGCCACTCTGGGTGGTGCAGAGAGCATATTGTGGTGGGATGGTCTCATTTCAGGGCTCAACTTGAGAAATTAATAGCCCTGGTGGAGTAATCTGTTGAGGAATTCAAGGCCAGGATAGTATTGGGTGACAAAAGGGGGCGCTTCTGTGTTACCTGGGGTAGGAACTTGTAAAATCACACAAGTTTCCACTAGTCATTACTCTTTGTAATATGAACTGAAAAGATAAAAAAAATTGGTGTCCCAAAAACATGCTCTCTGTCAGACACATCTGTAATTGCATTAGGAAACTAATCTGAAACTGATTTTTTATCAAGTTATAATGCATCATATTTACTATGAGCAACAATATAAAAAGACCAAAAAACAAATAATTCTAAATATAATTTTGACAGAACACTTTGTGCATTGTGCATAAACACAAGTGACTTCTCTCTTAGAAAGAGATATGTAACTATTTCTTTTCAGTTTAATACAGCCATGTGGAGCATATATAATTGCTTATCATACAGATAACATTTGTAGCTCAGAATTAAAAACATTGTTGAGATAGTTACTTAATGGTGTAAGCACTAAATATCTTCCTGAAAAAGAGTTACGAGCAGTATAATTCTACATATGTATGAAATAGATGTAGTAGCTCCTTACGCCTGTCTTGTGCTTGACTGGCACGCCAAAAGCCAGTGGAATATCTGACGACATCCCAGTCACATGATCGCTAAGCCATTCCATCCATCGCCAAACCATTCCACCCATCACAGTGGTGGTAGTATTCTCTCCCCAATACAGCAGCTGTCTCTAATTTGGGTGTAATTGAATGTAAAATGTATCACACTTGCCTGTGCCAACAGGTTGAAAAATATGGAATTCCTTGTCTCTGTTTTGTACTGTTTTTGTTTGTTCAGAGGTGGAGGGAACATGATGCAGTTTTCATCAGAAAAGAATGGTTTTGTTTCTGAAATGAGCTTTTACTGTTTACATTTTATGTAAGTGACATTTATTAAAAATGGGAGACCTGTACCCACGGTCTAGGGGTACTGTCTTTGATTAGTAATCAAAATGCCCTTGGTCCCGGCTTTTAACCCTGCCACAACTTAATTTTGAATAAAAATCATCAGCAATGGCAGCTGAAGATTTCTTGGGTAAGTCACCCTCTCTGCGCCATGGCCTTGTCAAAGAGGGCAGAGGAGTGGACAAAGGTTCAGGCCACTGTCTTGTCCTTGAGGTGGAAGAATCAGCAATGATCAATGGCATGAGGATACAGAACGCAATGAAAAGCAGTGCAGTAAAGCCATGTAATGTGTAACCACTGGGAATGTTGCTTGTAACTGAAGAAGTGTGATGATGGATCTCTCCATTGGCAAAAGATTCCAGACTATTCCTCCAGTTGGATCTCTGGGAGGGGCTGCCAAGGGGAGATGACCATGAGGAAAGGATTGAACGACCAATGAAAGGATAATGTTCTACAAGTCAAGGTGTGGCATGTGTGAAGTTTGAACATGGTACAGAAGCTGAAAATGGAAATGCAGAGGCTCAATCTAGAAGCAGTGGGGGCCAATAAAGTGGAATAGAAAGAAGACAAAGATTTCTGGTCAGGCGCGTATTGGGTAATATCAATAGTAGCAGAAAATGTTATAACGGAAGTAGGATTCATTATGAATAGGAAGATAGGGCAGAAAGGGAGTTACTATGAACAGTTCAAAATCAACAGCATACCAACACCTACATTGATAGTTCAGGTACTTGAGGATAATAAGCAGGTAATTCAGTGTGTAAAGGGAGATGAAAATCTAATCGTCATGGGGGAGTGGAATGCAGTTGTAGGGAAAGTAATAGGAGAAAGGGTTTATGGGAGAATATGTACTTGGTACAAGGAATAAGAGAGGAGAAAGAATTAGAGTTCTGCAATAAATTTCAACTAGTAATAGCAAATATGCTGATCAAAATCAAGTGTCACAAGAGGAGGAGATATACTTACAAAAGGTCAGGAGACAGAGGAAGATTTCAGTTATATTACATCACAGTCAGGCAGAGATTCCGAAATCAGATACTGGATTATAAATCATACCCAGGAGCAGGTGTAGACTCAGATCATAATTTGTTAGTGATGAAGAGTAGGCTGAAATTTAAGACACCAGCCAGGAAAAATCAGTGTGCAAAGAAATGGGATATGGAAGTACTAAGGAATGAAGAGATTCACTTGAAGTTCTGAGACTGTAGATACTTCGATAAGGAATAGCTCAGTAGGCAGTTCAGTTTAAGAGGAATGGACATGTCTGAGAAGGGCAATCACAGACATTGGAAAGAAAAACATAGGTACAACGAAGGTAACTGCAAAGAAACCATGGGTAACAGAAGAAATACTTCAGCTGATTGATGAAAGAAGGAAGTCCAAATATGTTCAGAGAAATTCAGGAATATAGAAACACATGTCTCATAGGAATGAAGTAAATAGGAAGTGCAGGGAAACTAAGGTGAATTGGCTCCAGAGAAACTGTGAAGAAATAGAAATGATTGTCGGAAGGACTGACTCAGCGCAGCGTATAGAAAAGTCAAAACAAACTTCAGTGAAATTAAAAGCAATGGTAGTAATAGTAAGAGTGCAACGGGAATTCCACTGTTACATGCAGATGAGAGAGCAGATAGGTGGAAAGAGTAAATTGCAGGCCTCTTTGTGGAGGAACATTTCTCTGATGTGATAGAAGAAGAAACAGGAATCGATGTAAAAAGATGAGGGATTCAGTTTTAGAATCAGAATTTAATAGAGCTTTGGAGGACTTAGGATCAAATAAGGCAGAATGGATAGATAAAATTCCATCAGAATTTCTAACATTATTGGGGGAAGTGGCAACAATATGACTATTCACATTGGTGTGTAGAATGTATGAATCTGCTGATATACCAACTGACTTTCAGAAAAGCAACATCCACACAATTCCAGAGTTTGCAAAAGCGAACAAGTGTGAGAATTATCACACAATCAACTTAACAGCTCATGCATCCAAGTTGCTGACAAGAATAATGTACAGAAGAACAGGCTTTAGGAAAGGCAAAGGCACCAGAGAGGCAGTTTGACTTTGGAGTTGATAATGGAGATAAGACTCAAGAAAAATCAAGAGACATTCATAGGATTTGTCAGCCTGGAAAAAGCGGTTGACAATGCAAAATGGAAATTTTAAATTTCACAATGTAAAATGGTGCAAGATGTTTGAAAGTTTGTGATAAATAGGGGTAAGCTAAAGGGGAAGACAGGTAATATATAGTATTTACGAGAACCAAAAGGAAACAATAAGATCGCGAGACAAAGCATGAGGTACTTGGATTAAAAAATGTGTAAGACAGGCATGTAGTCTTTCGCCATTAATGTTCAGTCTACACATTGAAGAAGCAATTATGGAAATAAAAAGGAAGGTTCAAGATGAAAGGATGTTAATGATAAGATTCATTGATGACTTTAATAACTCCGGTGAAAGTGAAGAAGAATTACAGGATCTGCTGAATGGAATGAACATTCTAACATGCACAGAATATTGAGAGCAAATCAAAAGAAAGACGAAAGTAATGAGAAGTAGCAGATATAAGAACAGTGAGAAACTTGACATCAGGGTTGGTGATCACAAATTAGATCAAGTTAGGAATTCTGCCACCTAGGCAGCAAGGTAACCCATGATGGTTGGAGCAAGGAGGACATAAAAAGCAGACTATTAGTTGCAGAAAGGCTATTCCTGGCCGAGGGAAGTCTACTAGTTTCAAATATTGGCCTTAATTTGAGGAAGAAATTTCTGAGAATGTCCAATTGGGACAAAGTGGATGTGGAAAAAATCAGAAAAGAAGAGAATCGAAGCATTTGAGATGTGGTGTTGCAGAACAGTGTTGCAAATTAGGTGGACTTATAAAATAAAGAATGAGGCAGCTCCCTGGAGAATCAGCAAGGAAAGGGATGTGTGGAAAACACTGACAACAATAAGGGACAGGATGGTAGGACATCTGTTAAGATATTACGGAATAACTTCCATGGTACTAGAGGGGGCTGTAGAGAGTAAAAGCTCTAGAGGAAGAATGAGATTCAAATACGTCCAGCAAATGATTGAGGACATAGGTTACAAGTGCTATTCTGAGGTGAAGATGTTGACACAGGCGAGGAATCCGTGGCAAGCCTCATCAAACCAGTCAGAAGACTGAGGACTCAAAAAAAAGATGGGAGAAAAAGTAGAGACCACAGTCATTATTGCTGATTACCAAATGCAGAGCAGTTGTCTTGGGAACCTGCAAATACTGTATCTTGTTTGGTTGCTGACCAGTTTTGGGCTGCTGTTGTGACACACAGGAGAATACCATGAGTACTGTGTCTTCTCTATGCTGGTTCCCTCCTTGGGTCAGGGTTATGTGAACATTTTCTGTGGCTGGAAGTTTCAATTTAATAGCAATAAAATTTCCAAGCGTAGGAGAAAGGTGATATGTTGTAAGATTTAAGAAAGTAGATATCTTATGTGTTTACTGTCACTTTTTCATATCTGATTTTTATCACATATTCCACTATGCCACACTGAGTGAGGTGATGGAATGGTTAGCACACTGGACTCGCATTCGGGAGGATGACAGTTCAATCCCGCGTCCGGCCATCCTGATTTAGGTTTTCTGTGATTTCACTAAATCAATCCAGGTAAATTCCAGGCCGGGATGTTTCTTTTGAAAGGGCACGGCTGACTTCCTTAGCCATCCTTCTCTAATCCGATGAGACCGATGACCTCGCTGTTTGGTCTCTTCCCCCAAACAATCCAATGTATTCTGCCACAGTCATTTATTTATCAGACACATGTGCCCCTGCTTCCTGTTAATATTCTCAGATTATAGAAGGTGATAGTCATGTATCATAGCTTGATGTTGCGTTGCTTTATTCAGGTATCATTGACATTTGCTTTACATTGCATCTCCTAATTTACATCATTCTCAGAAGTTAAATGGAGCAATTATTCTCAAGTGCAGATACTAAATGTACAATTGTTTAATTTGTTTTGTTATCAGGCTGGTTACAATTGTGGAAGGTAAGATGATGTGCCTTTTACTATTCTGTCAACTGTTAATGTTTATGCACTTACCCATTGCACGGTGGAAAAATGTTTGCTTTCCCCCCTTGTTTTTCTGCCTGTTTTACCTGTACTATATTTTACAGTTTCTTTATCTGCCTGTTTTACGTGTTATTTCATCTTACAATTTCTTATGTTATTTTCAAAATGTTGAGAAGTACCTATCAGTCCACAGCTTGTCATATTTTCCATTCCCTATAAATAAATTGAAAAATAATTAACATTTTCAGGCTTTGGAAATTGTGGGCATGTACCCTCATTCTGATTACACAATAATTCATAAGAAAGCATGTGTACCCTCCCCCCTTCTCCTTCCTACACATACATATACGCAGACACAGGCAAAACAAAAGAATGATTCTACATGCAAGCAGTGAGGTACCTTTCTATCTTTTTTGTGTTCTTTATGGAAATACTGCATTTAACAGTTTGTTTACGATTCCATGTACAGAATATAATCCACTATTCTTTGAGTACTACTAGTAGTAATAATTCCTTTAAATTTCAGTTGTAGAAATAAATAATATCTTTTCTTCCATTAGCATGAAAATAAAATTTGACTTTTAGTGTACTGTTATAACCTTAAAGCATTTGTTCAGCAGATGTAGCCCATTCCAGCAGTTACAAATTAACTAACAAATCATTACTGTAGACTACATATGTTGAATAGAAAGGGTAAGAAATTTGTAGGGCAGAAGTGTGTTTGTATATACACAGCTAACGCGTGCCCCCCCCCCCCCCCCCCCCCAAATCTCTCTCTCTCTCTCTCTCTCTTTCTTTCTTTCTTTCTTACACACACACACACACACACACACACACACACACACACACACACACACACTTAGTACAAAAGTTAGCAACGTTTTCTTTTGTGTTTGTGTGCCTTTGCTGGCTCAATACTTACACATATTCGGTGAGTTGATACCTTTACTCCCCACTAGGCTTTTCCACCATCATATTAACAATGTTTTTGAAATAGAATGTAGCTACAATAAATTCTTGCTCAGTGGTTTCACTGTTTCCTTATGGACAAAGGCCAGTGGATTCACTGTTCACTGCTCAGCAGTAATGAGTTGTCAGGTGTGATTAGAATATAGTCACTCTTTGCATGGTTTGTAACTTTCGTAGTGAATGGATGGATGTATGTTCCTGATTGCACCTCCCTGTCCACTATTTGCATGGACACACACACACACACACACACACACACACACACACACACACACACACACACACACTACCCATTTTATAACTTTGTTTGCTGTATGCTTAAACAGGCAAGATTGTTGTTATGTCATCATGTAGTTGGAGGTAGATGTTAAAAAAGAAACTCTTGCTGATAAGATTTTTGGCAGATGAAGGCACTTTAAAGTACACACTTTGTGAATTAACTGTGTTGAGTGTTCCATCTCAGTTTTGAGGAAATGGAAGAGGAAGTAGATTTCTGTACATCCTACATGAATGATAGCTTTCTGGAAAAGAAAAAAAATAAGTTTGTAGAGGCACATTTTTTCGCTCCTTTTGGGCTGTAGCTTGTATGTTAAATAAATTTTTTTTAACTTGTTTGCTATAACTGTCAAAATTGTTTCAGAATTCAATGTTGTTGGCATGATACACTTAAATTTGATTTTACTGTGTTTTCAAAATCAGTGTGATTAGCAAGTTAGATCACCTGTTTGCTGGCCTTTTTAATTGATTATATTGATTACTTACTAAATTGTAACAGTAACTATATTAATAAAGGCCAATTCCTTCGAAATACTTACAAAAAATCTTATTACTCAGGTCATTTTACATTGTTATCCATTCACGTTTTAGGAATGTGAGCAGGAGTTGACTGAGAAGGGTGAGATGGTGACACGTCTTCAGGCTAAGACAAGCCAGATTGGGCAAATCCTAAACAACTTGGAGAAATACAACCATTTATTGAAGGATGCTGAAAGGGGGGCACATTCATCAAGGGGAAACCAGCAAAAACAGACAACTCCTCCCAAAAAATAACTTTTATAGACTCTGTTTGCAGTAGCAAAATATTGTCTAAATTTAACATGAACACTGTAATTTCTTGTTTTATTTATACTTCAGTGCAATTTCACTGTGTTGTTAATATTGTTTATTGAGCTATCAATCTGTGTTGTTGCATTGCAGGAGTGTGAAAGCTCACTTAAACACAAAACTGAACTAAAGAACAAGTTGGAAGCAAAGAACGTAGCCATGTCTGAAACAATACAAACGATGGAGGAAAAGTAGGTACTATTTCAGTCTTAATCTGGCTGTGGGTTCTTAGTAAGTGGCAAGCTCTGATATGCTGTAATGGGTCTGGAGTCAGAGAAATTACATAGAGCAATTTTTACAGAATTCAGAGAGTAAAACTGTTTGTGTTAGCTTACTGGTCAGATTCTCTAGCAGTCCACCAAATTTTCATTGAGCAGCATTGCAATGTCTTTATCTTCCAAGAAAAAAAAATTGTTTCTAAATGTTCCTATTTTTTGTGGTGATAGGTGATAGTAATTTTTGTATAACTGTTTTTTTTGTTGGTGTAAGCTCTGAAAGCTTAAAGAATGTGGAATAACTTCTGTGATAGACAATACATACATCATATTTATAGTTTATATACATAACTCATTAGTTACAAGGCAATAATTGATACATCAAATGAGATTTTTAATGAGACTGGTATATAGCAAATGTGAGTATTTTAAACAAACTTACCTCCCATAAGATGTATCAACTGATACTACATTAAGATGCTGTAGAAGTATATTGAAAGTTGTGTGTTATTCATTGGATGAACTGTATTTGAAGTTAAATACTGTACTCCAAGTTATTGTCTTTCACAGAAGTAGTTGAAACATACAAATCATAAGATAGTCATTACTTCAAAATTTTAAACATCCTATAAGGTTGCTGTTGGCATTGCTGATGGCATGTATTTACGTAGATTCCTTATTTTTAACCTGCCTGTAAACATTATTAAAAGGAAATTGATTTGAACTGCAAGTTATCTAACAATGATAACTGTCAGTTTTGAAAATCAAAAATTTGGTTTGGTTAAATACTGAAAGTGAATTAGATTTATGTGAATAAAATACTAAAGTCACATCAAACTAACCATTTGAAGTCAGTTTATAACCCGGTAATATTACCTGGATATTAATAACTGTTGGAAAACTATTAACAAACATGCACAAAGGAAATGTGTCTGGTGTTTGTTCTAGTAGGTCATAAAGGCAGTGTACTGCAACTGTTAGATGAGAATTCATAATCAGTGTATGGATGATTGTTATGAAACAGGAGGAGAAGGCAATGGAAAGCTTGAACATACTTTGTACTTGTTGTAATTTTGCTTGAGTATATAAAAGGAAAAATTTTAACACATGACAACAACAGCCTCATATTACTAAGACGGCACATGCCTTAAAACTTTTCTCAGAGGCAGATTTAAGTGAGTCTGTTGAAAGTAATGACTATCTTTTATATTATCATCCCAAGGTCATTTATTGTGTGCTTGATTCATTACTCTCAGATTATGTAACATGACCCATAAAAAACACTGCTTGCCCTTTCTTAATGGCTGTACACTGAGCAAAAGCATCCTCAAATGCGTATGTGATTACAAATAAAATTATTTTCATAAATGTGTGCAAAAAATATATTTTTGAACTGTGTTGTTGTGACACAATTTTAAACAATTGACTGAACTCCACTGCTTGCAGAAATAACTTTTATATGCTTTTCTCAACAATTCTAAAGCTTCCCATCTTTCCTGTGTGGGAGCACTGTTTGCATTAATAGCATAATAACTTTATAATTGAACAACCTTAATTTATTAAAACTTACTTCTGGTTTTGAGTGAAAAAAGTAAAACTAATTCCACACTGTTGTGATACAAAAATGATTTTGTCATTTATAAATTGTTTCTGCTGTCATAAGTTCATTATGTACATCTTGTCATTGCACTGATTGACATTCATGCATTAATTAATCAAGGCGAGAAAAATTTTATCACCATTGTGTGACACACACACACACACACACACACACACACACACACACATTCTATTTGAATACTCCGTTTGCTCTGGCCAGTTTTAAAATAACTAATATCTGTTCTTACCAATATTGTGCTAATTTGGTATTTATAGTTTTAAGTTATTTTAGTTCTGCACATTATTTCTGTACACATGAATAAATAATTACTTTGTGCTACTAATATATTTTGTAGTATTCAAAAGATCTATTTTAAAAGCTTTAAATAGTTAAGTCTGTTGTTTGTTTCTCTGTTGTTATATTTGTTAACTGAAAATGGACACAAGGAGGGACAAAGGCTGTGTTAAAAAGCATTAATTAGCATAGCCAGAACTTTTTCTTGTCTGTAATTGTGCAGATGATCTGCATTGTAAAAGTGAGAAATTTAGAGATCAACTTGATTACATTCTGTTGGATATGTTGGCAAACCTTCATCACAGGTGCCACAAAGTAAATTGACAGTTGTAACATTTTGTGTATACAGTGTCAAGTGACATTGACTGACTGATGTTTGCATGTTTGTTTTTGCACTATAATGTGTGAAATTAATAAATTAAAAAAAATCTTTATCTACAATAGAAAGAATATGCTTAAGCTTGTAAAATTAATGAGGAATAAAATATTTATTCACAACAAACTTTGACTTGAAGTTATTGAACAATATATTGCATGAAAATATTTTTCCTCTGCAGTTATATGCCTGTTTTTATTATCCCCTGTTTGATTTGTGGTTTATCTGTTTTGATGGTTTGCCATTATCACACAGCAAAGTATGCTTTTATTACCTGCACCACCTGTTTGTTTCTGAATTTAATTTTTTTATTACTTGGAAGTAATTTTTTATTTTATTTTGAGAACCCTGTTCCTAATTTATCCTGTGTTATGCCCCTATTCCAAAATGGCTTTATTGGCTTATGACAGCATGAAGAGGACTGAACAAGAGAAAAACAGTGCTGAAGAATCCCTGCGTAAACTGGGACAGCAGCTAATGGAGAAGGACGTTAAGACAATGAGTGTTGAAGGAGATCTAAAAATTGAAAGGGAATGGCGAACATCTCTTCAAGAAACTATGGTTAAGGACAGAGATAAGATCTCGCAATTGAATCAGGAACTTGCACAGCTGAGAGCTGTTGCTTCTGTAAGTATTAACTACATTTCTCACTTCACTCAGATCTTTTTTTTTTTTTTTAAATACTTATTAGTATTTCAGCTAAGAGTTTCTGTTCTCATTTCTATGGTTTCACTTATTATCTTGAGGTTTCCTTTTAAAGCAAAGAGACTGGTAATCTTATGGTTGAATACCACAAATTTACGAACAACAACAATCTCTTAGAATGATTTGTTTTTCTTTTTTGTTGTAGATATTATTTTTTCTTACCAAAAAGTTTCAAATAATGGTGTAAAATTTTGAAATTCATTCAAAGTACACAGATAGATGAGTGTTTCTGAGTTGCTTTTATTAGATCAAAATTTATTTTTATTTTTCTGTCACATCAATCTTTCTATTTAGCATGATAGTAAATCCAGGTCCCATTTCTTTTCAAGTAATCTCGTGAAAACCCTAGTAATTACAACTGTAACTTAAAAAATTATTTGTTGTATGAAGACAAAATGAAAAGGGCAAGTTGTTGCTCATCACATAGAGGAAATGTTTAGTCCAACACAGTCACAGTGAAAAAGACGGCTCCACATTTAAGCTTTTGAACAAATAATGCCTGTCACCCATCTTTCTGAATAGAAAACACACACACAAAGCACAGCTCTACACACATGGGCACCATCTCTGGTTTCTTGGGTGCAAGCCCCCGGAGACAGACCGAGCGAAGTGGCACGGTGGTTAGTACACTGGCCTCACATTCAGGAGGATGAAGGTTCAAACCCGAATCTGGCCATCCTGATTTAGGTTTTCTGTGATTTTCCTAAATCTCTTCAGGCAAATTCGGGGCTGATTCCTTTGAAAGGGTCCGGGTAACTTCCCTCTAAATCCTTCCTCAACCCGATGGGATTGATGACCTTGCTGTTAGTTCCCATCCCCAAAATTAACCATCCAGCCAACCAACCCAGAGACATGGCCCTGTGTGTATGAGCTGTGCTTGTGTGAATGTGTCTGTGGTTGTTTTTTTGGAAGAAGGGCTTTTTTGTCAAAAAGCTTAAAAGTGCAGCAGGCTTTTTCATTGTGCCTGTCTGTGACTCAGTGTCCCCTCTATCCTTATCATATGGTTGTTATTTGCCTATGATCATCCGATAGTTGGCGAGTGGAGGATACGGGAGCTTACATTGCTTCTGTTATTGATATTAGAACGAGGATAAGGGAAAAAAATAAAATTAGCCATGAACATGCATTTAAACATGTTTAACAATATAGTGAGTATATAAAATAATATAAATAATATAAAATAATATATTTCACAGACCCTTCAGTTCCCTCAGATACATAGAAATTCCAAACTGTGTAGCCTATGTTAGCAGCTTGTGAACTTAAAAGTTGGCAAAACATTTCTTATAAGTTAATGAATTTTTGTGACATAAAAATTGAAGATAAGTATTTTAAATCACTATGTTCTTGAATGGTATAATAATGGCAGAGACAATAACTCGCAATTGAATCAGCACAGCTGATATAGTTTGAGCAAAAGACACAAGATACGGTTGATGAATACAGTACCAACAAGAAGCAAGCCAGGCTTATACTAGCATAGGAGAGGAAGAAATAGATGTAAAAATGCATACATATAGTGTAAGAAGACAAGAACATAAATTGGATAGCTGAGGAGGGAGAGGCCCATTGAAGAGATAGATGACAACCAGGGAGGAGAAACTGGAAAGAATTTGCCTTGGGTAAAAGCATAGTGAACAATAGACAGTACAAAATGAGGAAAGGTAGCAGCTGGAGTTGAAGAGAAGTGGGAACTATAGCACATGAGGAGGGTAGGTTACAGGGGGAAGTCAACTATAGAAGACTAGAGAAAAGCAATGATCATCATTGTCTTCTAGATACGAAATGAGAGAGAATTTAAGTATAGAGGAGTGCCCCTATCGTGCCACTGTTTGAGAAAATTTTAGGGAAGAGAAAAAGAGATCAAACTGAGAAGAAAATGAAGAAGCTACAAGGTGTACAACTTGGCTTCCACCATTTTTTTCCCCAACATTTGAGGCGTTTATAAAACAAACTGGTTACACATGTATCATTCAGAGTATTTTCCATCACTGGCCACTACTTTCTCCCATCTTTCTGGCAGTGTACAAATCCTGCATCGAAAAAATTGTTCATATTTTGAATTGACTTCTTCATGAGATCGGAAGTGTCGGTCAGCCAGGCTATGCACCGTTGATCTAAACAGGTGATAGTCAGAGGGAGCAATGTCTGGAGAATACGGCGGGTGGGGTAGGACTTCCCATTTTAATGTTTCCAAATATGTTTTGACCTCTTTTTGCAACGTGGGGTCGAGTGTTGTCATGCTGCAAAAGCACTTTGTCGTGCTTCTCGCTGTATTTCAGCCATTTGTCTTTTAATGCTCTGCTCAAACGCGTTAATTACATTCAATAATGAGCACCTGTGATTGTTTCACTTGGTTTTAACACCTCATAGAACATGATGCTGAGCTGGTCCCACCAAATGCAGAGCATGATCTTGGAGCCGTGAATATTAGGTTTGGCTGCCGACGTGGAAGCATGATCAAGATATCCACATGATTTTTTTGGGTTATCGAGATGAACCAATTTTTCATCCCCGATCATAGTGCAATGCAGAAATCCCTTCCGTTTTTGCCTCTGAAGCGACTGTTCAAAAACACACAAACACTGTCCAACGTCTCTTGGTTTCAGCTCACACGGGACCCAAGTTCCTTCTTTCTGAATCATGCCCATAGCCTTGAGACATTCTAAAATGGCTTGCTGTGTCATTTCCATTAATGGTGCCAATTCTTCTGAGTTTGACATGAGTCTTCACTCAGCAATGTCTCCAATTCTCCATCTTTGAAAACATTCTCTCTTCCACCACTATGCCAGTGTACAACATTAAAATCACTGTTCTTGAAGCATTGAAACCACTCACGATATGTTCTTTCACTAGTAGCGTCCTTACCATATGTACTTGAGAGCATTTGTGAGACTCAGCCACTGTTTTCTTCATATTGAAACAAAACCGTAACACCTCCCACAAATGACGAGAATTAGGCTCGTAAACTGACATTTTCAATCAAGAACAACTTTATGATGCAGACACAAATCAACTAATGTTTGAATGAGGTTATGTTTACCGAGGTCCAAGCTAATTCCCTGACATCTGCGATCTGTTTCTTTCGATCACTACTTACTGTTGTCGCCATCAATCGGCAAATGGTGGAAGCAAAGTTGTACACCTTGTGCTAAAGCTTGGTTTAGGCTGAGGTCAACAACAACAGACTTTGTTTGCTGTAAGGCATCTGCAAGAGGCACATTATGTGTAAAGGTAAGGTGGTCTTCTGGAATCTAGGGAAAGCATACGGCAGTGTGTGCGACAGTAAGGTACGGGAAGCAATAAAGAGACTCCAGGTCTACAAAAAGATACAGTTGACATGGTGATAGAATTGTAACATGGAAATAAAAGGTACGCTGAAATTGGAGATGAGGCAGTTGATTGGATACAGCAGAGAAGGGGTTTAAAACAGTCATGAATGATATAATGCGTAAGATGCCAGGAAAAGCTGAAGATAATGACAGGGTAACAGCCTTTGCTGTGATGACGTAGTAATCTGAAGTAATAAGAAAGATAAAGTTCAGCTGCAGTTAGGTGCATTGGCAGAGGGGTTGGTATTGTAGGGTACAAAATTAAATACGATGATACGATGAATAGTGAATTCTTGATTATAACCAGTAAGAGGGAGAGGACTACTCAAAGACTCTTCCTGGCAGGAGTACAACCAGAAAATGGTGACAACCTGAAATCTTTTGGAAGTGTACTGAAAACAAATTGAAAAAAGAGGAAGCCATTGAGAGAGAGAGAGGGGCAGGGGAGGGGGGGGGGGGGGGGGGCAAGCAGTCAAATTTCTGAGAAGTTTCGGGAGCTTGGTGGGGGGATAAAGGTAGAGAGAATAATATTGTATATTGATTTTACTATGGGCATGTCCTAACCTTTGCTTTTGAAACCTGGACTGTGAAGAAAAGTTATTAAAGCCAGATACAGGCATGTGAAATGAAATTCCACTGTAGCAGAGAGGAGAGTAACAAGGTTGGACAGATAAGAGCTGAGGGAAATGGGAAAGGACTTGCCTTGAAGGATGTGATGGACTCAATGGATTTAAGTGATATTGACATTTTAAGAGAACATATGACAGAATGGATGAATTGAGGCATAAAAGCAAAAGATCATATTTGGAGAAAAGGAAAGGACTGGAACAGGTTGGTGGCAGAGTGTTGGCTGGAGGATAGAAGAAACCGATCCACCAATTTCTTGAAAACTGTTCATGATGATTATAATGATGATCTCAACTCTAAAAAGCATATGTGGCATAATATTGACATGTCATAGTAAAACAACATTTGAAATTTATATAGGTATTACAGATAGTCAAATCTTTTGTGAATAAGTAACCATAACATACCTGTATCTCAAAAGTCAGTTTAAACACCACAGTGTAGTAATGACTTGAGGCTGCATTTCAAGGCATTGGCAATAGATCAAAATATATTACACACCTGAAAAGAATCGTATGGCTGACTTGATACAAAACACTTAATCTTTGGACTCTCTATTAACCCACTAATCACTCATGCCTAAACTTCCTCATCCTATCTTATTAAGCTACACAGAATTCCCACGATTTCAAACTGCAACTGCATGACAACTGAAATACACAAAGTGGAAAGACATAAATTAATTAATAGAGAATATCTCCAAACATACCTTGCAGATGTTCACTGTGACTTCTGTATGTGATACGAGAAACACCACTGTAGTACATTTCCACCAATTTTTGAGACCACAGCTGTATCATAATTTTCTCCTGGACAGTTATTTTGTTTGATTTTAGACATTTAGCTACAAAATAATTGAGTACTACGATGTTCTTACAGTGGTGCAAAGAGGAACCCCATCCTTATGGATCTTCTATATGCCATTGTTGTCTTGCTGGAAAAGCAGCCTGCTGATACAAACTCTTACTGGCAATGGGTTCAAGTAGATTCCTCTTGAGGAGGGCCTAGGTCTTCCTCTGAATCCTCCCAGCCAGATTGTTATTTAATCGGTGGTATGCAGAATCATCAAATAATATGACCCTACATTTGGTGTGTGAGGGAATGATAGTGCCTTTCTGTGTGTTGCATATAAAATGATGATATCCTTACGAACTTGACAACATTTCTTCCTGGAGAATGAACCAGACTGTGGCAGGTAACCACCCTAATTTCTTAAACAGCATCACTGTAGTGCTTCGCCCCTTCTCTGACTCTGAGAGCACTTCATTGTCTAGAGTATTTTCCATGAAATTAAACATGATGTATCTTTTTACAGTGTTTGAGAGCTTCAGTTGGTCATACTTTTCAGTTTGATGAACCTTTGCTTGTTGCCTCTTTTAATCAGCTAATATCCAGGTACTGCAATCTAACCAGTCCCATGATACTACTGAGAGATAAATGACATATTCAGGTGTTCTGTAGTCATAGAAAATAATTAGTAGCATGCCTCAACAATACACGTAACCATAGCATAGCTGCAACCACATTTGAGAGGTTTCTGTGGGTGGCCGAGACTAACATATGATTCCTAAAGAGGGACATCAGCATTTTCAGTAATTGCAGGGGCAACAGTCGGGGTGATTGACCTGGTCTTGTAACAACAGGGACCATGGCCATCCAGTGGTAGTATTGCAAACAAACGTGCAAGGGGAAACTTAATGTGGTACTTTTACTGAGTACATGAACGTTCTTGGGTAAAATAGTCCCCCATTTGGACCTCTGAGTGAGAACTGCTGAGGAGGATTGGGATGTAGCTTCTATGTCTGACATGGGGTTGGTCCTGTGGATAATTTAGGAGGAAATGAGACTACTCGCCAAATAGCTGGGACATTGTCACGTGGTTCATGTGACAGAGAATTAAAACTTTGTTACCTTTCATCATAAATCCTTGGGTGAGGCAGAACACATGGAATAGCAACTGAGATAGCCAAAGGTTTTAGCTAGGTTGTATAATGGCAAGGCAGGCATTTCAAATCCAAATTTTAAACCATAAATTGATGTCCAGGAGCAGATTCAGGCAGTAACTGTAATTGCTTTGTTGTTAACTGCAGATTACAATTGAATAAATACCAGAAATTTAGTAAATTAGGGAGTTGGAACTTCTATAAATTGAATGTCTGCTTGTGTGTGTGTGTGTGTGTGTGTGTGTGTGTGTGTGTGTGTGTGTGTGTGTGCGCGCGAGTGTATATCCGTCCTTTTTTCCCCCTAAGGTAAGTCTTTCCGCTCCCAGGATTGGAATGACTCCTTACCCCTCTCCCTTAAAACCCACATCCTTTCGTCTTTCCCTCTCCTTCCCTCTTTCCTGATGAGGCAACAGTTTGTTGCGAAAGCTTGAATTTTGTGTGTATGTTTGTGTTTGTTTGTGTGTCTGTCGACCTGCCAGCACTTTCATTTGGTAAGTCACATCATCTTTGTTTTTAGATATATATATATATATATATATATATATATAGACACACACACACACACACACACACACACACACAGCCAGCATGTGTTGAGCGGCATGCTCAGCAATGAGGTGGTCCAGCTGTTTCTTGGCCACAATTTGTCGGCGACCTTTCATGCGGACAGACAGCTTGTTGGTTGCCAGCCATGTAGAATGCAGCACTGTGATTGCAGCTTAGCTTGTAAATCACATGACTGGTTTCTCAGGTAGCTCTGCCTTTGATGGGGTAGGTGATGCTTGTGATCAGACTGGAGTAGGTTGTGGTGGGAGGGTGTGTGGGACAGATCTTGCATCTAGATCTATTACAGGGATATGAGCCATAAGGCAGGAGTTTGGAGCAGGGATTGTGCAGGGATGGGAGGATATTGTGTAGGTTTATTGAGCAGTGGAATACCACTGTGGGAGGGGTGGGAAGGATAGTGGGTAAGACATTCCTCATTTCAGAGCACGAGAAGAGGTACTCAAAACCCTGGTGGAGAACTTGCTCCAGTCCTGGGTGGTACTGAGTCATGAGGGGGATGCTCCTCTGTGGCAGGACGGTGGGACTTTGGGAGGTGGTGAGTGACTGGAGAGATAAGGCACAGTAGATTTGTTTTTGTACAATGTTTACTATCAGTAAAGGCCTCATTGAGACTCTCAGTATATTTTGGGAGGGACCACTCATCTGCAGATGTAACGGCCACAGGTGGCTAGGATGTATGGAAGAGACTTTTTGGTGTGGAGTGGGTGCAGCTGTCAAAGTGGAGGTATTGCTGGTGTTTAGATGGAGGTACTGACATAGCCATTTTTGATGTGGAGGCCAACATTGAGGAATATGGTTTGTTGGGTAGAGTAGGACCAGGTTAAGTGAATGGGAGACAAGGTGTTGAGGTTCTGGAGGAATGTGGCTAAGGTGTCCTTACCCTCAGTCCAGCTCACAAAGGGGTCATCAGTGACACTGAACCAGGTGAGGGGTTTGGGATACTGGGATTGTAGGAAGCATTCCCGTAGATTGCTCATGAATAAGTTGGCTGGCATAGGATGGTGCCATGCAGGTGCCCATAGCCATACCCTAGATTTGTTTCTATGTAATGCCTGCAGAGGAAAAGTAATTTTGATTGAGGATATAGTTGGTCATGGTGACTAGGAAGGAGGTTGTGTAAGTTTGGAATTCGTTGGGCATTGGGAAAGGCAGTGTTCAATAGTGGTAAGGTCATGGTCATCAGGGATGTTAGTGTAAAGGGAGGTGGCATGCAGGGTACCATGTGGTAAGGGAACAGGAACTGTGGAGAGTTGGTGGAAGAAATGGTTGGTATCCTTTATATAGGAGGGTTGGTTTCTGGTAATGGGTGAAGGTGTTGGTCTATGAGAGCAGAGATTGTCTCAGTGGGGGCACAGTAACCAACCACAATGGGAAATTCTGGCCTCTTGGCTCATATCCCTGGAATAGACCTAGATGCAAGACCTGTTTCATACATCCTCCCACCGCCACCTACTCCAGTCTGGTTATAAGCATCATCTATACCATCAAAGGCAGGGGTACCTGTGAAACCAGTCATGTAATCTACAAGCTAAGCTACAACCACTGTGCTGCACTCTACATGGGCATGACAACCAATAATCTGTCTGTCAACATGAATGGCCACTGACAAACTGTGGCCAAGAGACAATCGGACCACCCCATTGCTGAACATGTTGCCCAACATGACGTTCAATGACTGCTTCACAGTCTGTGCCATCTAGATCCTTCCCACCAACATCAGCTTTCCCAAATTGCGCAAATGCGAACTCTACCTGCTATATATTCTATGTTCCTATAACCCTCCTGGCCTCAACCTTCGTTAGTCATAGTCTTTACCCATCTAGCCCCTTTCCTGTTCCCATTCCAGCACTACACAGCCCTCTATTCCACCAACATACCCACAGTC
Organism: Schistocerca serialis cubense; assembly: GCF_023864345.2. NCBI lineage: Eukaryota > Metazoa > Arthropoda > Insecta > Orthoptera > Acrididae > Schistocerca > Schistocerca serialis. The sequence goes on along the minus strand of NC_064642.1, from coordinate 624,446,041 downwards.
TTTTTACTTCTTTTCCACTACTCTGCCCTCTCCCAATTCTCCATCTATCTCCATCTCGTCCCTGTGCACTCCCACAAGCACCACTTTACCACACCCCTCCCCTACCCTGCTATCCATCCCCCTCCGTGCCCCAGCTTCCTTGTTATCTCCACCACCCAGCTACCTCTCCTATCGTGCACTGCTGCTCGCAGTCTGGCCTCAGCAGCTAGAGACGTACGTGTGTGTGTGTGTGTGTGTGTGTGTGTGTGTGTGTGTGTGTGTGTGTGTGTGTGTGTGTGTGTGGGTGCGCGCGCGCGTGCGTGCGCGCGCACGCGTTCGTGCGCGCATGGGTGTGTCTGTGCATGTGCCTGCGTGTGTGCATGTGCATGCTTGGGTGTGGGTGTGTGCGTGTGTTGTCTATTTTTGACGAAAACCTTGTAGACCAAAAGCTCGCTTTTTAACAGTATTTTTGTTGTGCATATGTGCATCTCAGCATCTCCACTATATGGTGAGTAGCAGTTATATTGTTAGTTTAAACAGCAGTTTATCAGTGCCACTGACACTAGTCTATGTAACTCAACTTTGCATTGGTGTGAGAAGTAAATTGGGGCAGTATGTATCTTCCTTCCGGATTCAGTGTATAGCCAGGTATTGTGCTGAGCTTGAGCTGCAGTTCTGCTAGAAGCTCCAGCCCAGAGGTAGATGTTATGAGTGCCTCTTTTAGGTGTGACGTGACTACCTCTTCATGTAAAGAAACTTCAAAATTTGTAAACTTATATATTTGTTTTTCATCGTGAATAAATCTGCTTCAACTGTGCGTGACAGATCCCTTATTTGGATGAAATTGCGCACAGCCAGGGTTTGAGGATTAAATACCATCTTCAGAGGTCACCAAAAACAAAAGAAACCAAGATGGCTACTATATAAAATTAGTTACAAATAGATGAACATCAGTAATACCTTGGTTGCGTACGAGAAAATATACAAGTCATGTAAACAGTCCAGCAAATTTATAAAGTGGAATATGAGATCCTGTGCAGGTGAGGCATGAAAAAGGTCTTTGAGTCAACCAGTACCACATAGGATAGACAAGGCCTAACCAAAAAAATACGGATGAATCAACAAATAGTCACTCATTGCCAGACTAATGTAATCTATGAACCAACTGCAAACAGCTCAATGTGTGGCATACTCCTAAGAAAGTAAATGAAGACATAATTACTGAGGAGTGTCAATTTGTGAGCCTCAGAAGTAGCCTACCATGTAAGTGCCCAGCCCACTGCATGCCATGGATACAGAAAGACTGGCCAACAGACTGCCATGTGACCCGCAATAAGACACCTCAGTATACGTATCTGTCATAGAGCTAGGCCTGGTACAGAGCAAACAATAAAAGAAAAATATTCAGTGTATAATGCAGTTGTTGAGAAATAAAATTAATAAAATTGCAGTATAAAATTAAGAGTGACCAAACCAACATACTACAAATTAACCATTACCGTGCAAGATATGTCAAATATAGAGAGTACATAATATTAAGAATAAAAGACTGTGGATGCAGCTAGTGCAGCACAACATGTAAAGTAATCTTTGGTCACTCATTGTTGTAAGAAATTTAACAGATAGTAAAATTAACACAAAATGAAATCAAATTTGCTCAACACCTTCTTGTAAATCACAGAAGATTTCTTAATGTGTCATAATATTGTGTGTGTGTGTGTGTGTGTGTGTGTGTGTGTGTGTGTGTGTGTGTGTGTTTAGAGAGAGAGAGAGAGAGAGCGCACAGTTGTACACATCTCTATAAGTAGGGAAAAAAAGGTTGGTTAAGACAGCAGCGTGACTGGTGAGCATTTCACCACTTCTTTCCCTGTGAATGTGTATGTGTACATTACAGTGTTAAAACTGACTCTTACACATAGGAGTCACAATTATATTGCAAATCAAATTTTTACCATCACGTAATATGCCTCAGCCAATAAGAGATTGTGACATAGGCACTTGTCAATTCTAACACTACATACAGGCTGGTAAACTTAATTGAAGTTTATAATACATATGTTGACAATTCTTCATACGGACTTGGTTATCATAAAATATAAGCTATGATTATAGTACATATGGTGTTACTTATTTAGACAGATACTATTGTACATGATTACCATTCAAAAAATCTTCTAAATAACAGTAGCATTTACTTTTCAGATATTTTTTTCCAGATGTCCAGGAGTACTTTTTAGATTTCAGTCATACTTCCCCTTCCACACTTCATTTATAAACTTAATGCCCATATAATATGGAGTTCATTCACCTAGTTTTAGTCTGTGGGTAGGCAACCTTGTAACTTTCACTTGTACATTGTGCTGGTTGTTTTGTGGTGAAATAAATAATTTCTTCTTTTGCAAAGTTTAATTTCAGGTTGTTATTTTTTATTCGTGTGTCCACTTCCCCAAGTGTCTGCATAATACAACAGATTAAGTATTCATCACTTTTACAACATGCTATTGCAGTTGTGTCACCCCACATAGAGGATGGTATCAAACTGAACCCGGCATGGTACATCATTGACCCACTATAAAAATAGTGGCCCTAATATTGAATCTTGTGGAAGCCTTGTGTTTCCAGCCAGAGATAAATTTATTGTGATTGTTGTTAACAAGTGCCCCATTTTTCTGTTTTCCAAGTATAGTGATGTCCGGTAAAAAGATTTTCCTTGAAAACCATAATGTGTCAATTTTTGAAGAGGTAGGCCATGCTGTACTGTATCTAAAGTTATGATAAGATCGCAAAAGGTGCCTTATACACACATTCTATCATCAAAACATCTGCTAACTTTTATGATCAATTCATTTATTGAGTGGGTTGTGCTGCAGTCATTCCTGAAACCATACTGATTGCGTAAAGTAATGCTGTGGGATGATTTGTTATTTTCTTTCTGATCACATGCAAATACTTTTTGAAAAGTTGTAACAGTGAGATAGGCCTATAATTTTGAATTTCATCTTGTTGCCCTTTTTGTCAATTGGCTGAATTTCAGTATATTTTATTCAATCTGGGAAGCATTCCTCAGCAAAAGACATTTTGAGAGTGGATGTGCAGTACTATGACAGACTACTTTTATAATTCTAGTGGAAACCTGATCCTGACCACAGAGTTTAAAATTTTTAGGGACATTATGATTTACGTAATATTAGAGATTGAAACATGGAAAAAATTGAAACCTGAGCAATTTCTCTCTGTCGTACTAGGCTTTGTCATACTAGGCTTTGTACTTGGTGGTGAGCAGTTCATGATTTCATTACAATTTATGTAATTACATATGGTACTGGGATCTGTAACAGCTGTACATTTATCATTTGTTCATAGGGGAATTTTTCTTTGTTTCATTGCCAGATTCACTCCTTACAACAGAACAAACAGTGTTTGATTTGTTTTAAGCATTGAAAATGGATCTATTGTTTTCAGTACACTTTGCTAATTTAACTATGTTGTCATACATAAAAGAAATTCTGGGTTTTGTTTAACTTTTGCCTCCAACTGCAGTTTCCTCTTCCTAATGCTAGACTAAGGTGTTCATTCATGTTATTTTTCCTGGTACTTTTTTTTTATTTGGGGATGCCACATGGTTGAATTATATTATGCCACCGGATGTTTGATTTGCAATCTACTGTGCATTGTGCAAGTATATACACGAGGTGGTGTCACATGTAAAATTTCCTCTACAATCTTTAATATTTGCTGTTAAATGTTTTGCACTGTTGGTAGTATCAATTCATATTCAGTGTCTCATCATGCCAAAATGAAAGTGTAATTTTAACAGCAATATAAAAAGTGAGTTTACTTGTACCATTACCGAAAGAGAGTTTACTTTTATCATAGCCAGTGGAGAAAATTGTATGGCACATTGTGCATATTAAACTTTGCTGTTGGGCACAGCAGAATGTCTGACATTGTGAATCACATTATGACAAAGAAATATCGTATGGGTGTTAAATGAAAATGCACTTCCTGGTAAAATACATAAGAGTGAAAAGTGTGGTGACAGTGCAGCAGAATAATTGTAAAAAGTCATCTGAGATCATCTTAGTGCTTGATGCAAAGGTAAATTACTATGCTCATTAAATTTTCTCAGTACAATTTGTGACACTTTTTTCCCCCTCAATTATCCCATGGATTTTTTTTAACTTTTTAAAATGCCCCTTTTTTAATAAAAATGAAATGGGCTCATGGTGCAAGACTCACTAATTCCTTTTGTTACCCATGCTCTACATTTATGAGAACCGGTCTGTAGTGTTGGGAAAGGGAAGCTTTCATTGAATACACTCTTGAATTCAGTTGAAAAGTTATTCTAGTTGTCATCTGTTGAAGTGCAGAAATATAGACCTATATCTCTAACGTCGATCAGTTGTAGAATTTTGGAACACGTATTATGTTCAAGTATAACGACTTTTCTGGAGACTAGAAACCTACTCTGCAGAAATCAGCATGGGTTTCGAAAAAGACAATTGTGTGAAACCTGGCTCGCACTATTCGTCCACAAGACTCAGAGGGCCATAGACATGGGTTCCCAGGTAGATGCCGTGTTTCTTGGCTTCTGCAAGGCATTTGATACAGTTCCCCACAGTCATTTAATGAACAAAGTAAGAGCATATGGACTATCAGACCAATTGTGTGATTGGATTGAAGAGTTCCTAGATAACCAAACACACAATGTCATTCTCAGTGGAGAGAAGTCTTCCAAAGTAAGAGTGATTTCAGGTGTGCTGCAGGGGAGTGTCCTAGAACCATTGCTATTCACAATATATATTTTAGCGGATGATGCTGTAGTATATCGAGAGGTTGTAACAATGGAAAATTGTACTGAAATGCAGGAGGATCTGCAATGAATTGACGCATGGTGCAGGGAATGGCAATTGAATCTCAATGTAGACAAGTGTAATGTGCTGCGAATACATAGAAAGATTATCATTTAGCTACAAAATAGCAGGTCAGCAACTGGAAGCAGTTAATTCCATAAATTATCTGGGAGTAGGCATTAGGAGTGATTTAAAATGGAATGACCATATAAAATTAATCGTCGGTAAAGCAGATGCCAGACTGAGATTCATTGGAATAATCCTAAGGAAATTCAGTCCAAAAACAAAGGAAGTAGGTTACAGTACACTCGTTTGCCCACTGCTTGAATACTGCTCAGCAGTGTGGGATCCGTCCCAGATAGGGTTGATAGAAGAGATAGAGAAGATCCAACGGAGAGCAGCATGCTTCATTGCAGGATCAATTAGTAATTGCGAAATTGTTACGGAGATGATAGATAAACTCCAGTGGAAGACTCTGCAGGAGAGATGCTCAGTAGCTCGGTACGGCCTTTTGTTGAAGTTTGAAGAACATACCTTCACCGAGGAGTCAAGCAGTATATTTCTCCCTCCTACATATATCTCGCGAAGAGACCATGAGGATAAAATCAGAGAGATTAGAGCCCACACAGAGGCATACTGACAATCTTTCTTTCCACGAACAATACGAGACTGGAATAGAAGGGAGAACCGATAGAGATACTCAAGGTACCCACTGCCACACACCGTCAGGTCGCTTGCAGAGTATGGATGTAGATGTAGATGTAGAAGTGTGATTGCTGACTGACCATGTGATGAGGCTGTTTTTTAATAAATACCTTCACATTTTGCTTACATCTCTTTGTTGCACAGGCTGAATTTAATTTTGATGTGATACAAATAGTGCTGCATGGTCTGAAACTCCTAAAGCTTGTACCATTTTTTCTTTTCCACTGTAATTGTAACTTCCTGCAATATTATAAATAAATGTTGAAGCAATTGCTGTAGTTCTTGTGCACTGGTAAAAATTTAGATTTAACCCATTTGTGGCTATCAAGTTCTTTAAGTGTGAAGAAAATTTGTCATCAGTTCTTTCACCTGTTTTGAAGTCAGCGTATACGATGGCTGTTCAGTAAAGAATGATCATAATTTTTTTTTACAGCATGGCCTTACTCATTCTCATAATTTTGATGGTCCTACTCAAAATAGTCTACCATGAGTCCAATGCACGTGTCCCAGCATTTCTGCGTCGCCAAATACATGCTGCAAACCATTTTTTCAGTGGTCCTTCAAAATTGCCTCTGCAGCCTTCACCACTGCTTTTGATGATTGATAATACCTCCCATGAAGGCATTTCTTCATGTTAGGGAATAGAAGGAAGTCACATGGGGCTAAATCCGGACTAAAGGGAGAGTGAGGGACGCATTTCTCGTTGATTTTCGCAAGATATTCAGCAACAACATTGGCAATATGTGGCCACCCATTATAGTGGTGCAGCATCCAGCCTGCTTCACGGAAATGTGGTCTTTTACGTCTGATATGGACTTGCAATGTTTTCAGGACATCCCTGTAGTATTGTCCAGTTACTGATATGTTCAGGTACAACATGCTGATAAAACATTCCATGAATATCAAAGAATGAGATGACCATAACTTTCCCAGCAGAAGCAACCACTTTGCTTTTTTGGGGGTTGGTGATGAAGAAGATTTCCACAGTGAACTTTACTGTTTGCTCTCAGGATCAAAATGATGTAGCCAAGTTTCATCAGCAGTGATTACATTTGAAAGAAACTCTGAATTTTCCTCTAACATCAACTTAAACTGCATGCACACCTGTACGCACATATCCTTTTGTTCAAGCAGTAACTGAAGCACCCCACCTTCCTTTGAAACTGAAACATTTTAATCACCTTCGAGCTGTGCTGTAGGGAAGAACAGACTCTCCATAGACCTCCTGTAACATTGTATAGGCCTCAGCTGAAGATTTGTTGAGTCAAAAGCAGAATTTTTCAAAGCCGCATATTGTTCCTCGGGTTACGTCCATTGCAGCAGTAGGCGATCCTGAACTTTTCTGACTTTGCCTGCCTCTAAGAGGTGGGAACCAGGAGTCTCAGCAATGAAACTACTGCAGTGTGTTTGTTGCACATTAAGCTAACAGAATATCATAAGATTAAATTTTAGCATGAGACATTATGACCATAAAAAATTTGATCATTCTTTATTGAACAGCACTTGTATATCTAGTTTCTTATTCATTTTGTTAGATTTTAATTTATGTAACTATATTTCAAATTTATCTTAGAATACAGAGCTTATATAGTGCCTGCAAAAGCGATGTAAACTGATGATTAACATTTTTTACTCTTAAGTTTAATACAAATACTTTCAAATGTCTATTCTTCATTTAGAATGCTAATATATGTCTGATTTCATAGTCTACCAAGGAATGAACTGGTATCAAGAGCCACCATACCCATTAGGTTTACAAAACCTGGCAGTCAGCTTTTAGCTGTAAGTTTACCGGGGAGACTGGTATTTTCATTTTTAAGCCAATGTTCATTTAGACATCCTAACTTCAATGACTGTCTCATATTTTCTAACAGAATAATTTGAATATCGTAAAGCTTACTGATCAATTCTTCAGACCGATCTCCAATGTGCAAATGCAAAATGAAATTACTCCTGCATACATTATCAGGTAAAGCATTTTTAAAATTAGTTTGAATACAAGGTAATGGAACGTCCACCTGTGGTCTCTATACTTGTCCTGGGTTGTTAATGTTGGGCTGAATCTGGATGTAATTGGCCACTTTCACTAGTTTCCATGTGTGTGAGCATTAAGGGCAATAGCTTGTTTGTTTTCACAGTTTATATATCATTTATATCTGATGCACGCGTCTTGTTACCAGATCAGTGTAGGTGTTTCCATGAATTGTGACTTTAGCGTTTTTGAAATTGTTGACGTCAAGCATGGAACATGCAAAAAACCTAAACTAACTCAACTTAAAAAGCCAAATAGATCAACTGTTAGTGGTTGCAGCCTGGGGTATGGTTTTAAAAGGAGACTCAAGTCAGACAGTGTTACTGATGAGTATGGGGATGTTAATGGACCACTCAGGGATGGTGTCTCATGGTTTCTCAAAATATTGCCAGCAGTCTCACCCATTATCAACAGAAAACACACATGGGATGTGCATTTCACAAAACAATAGCACGGTTGTAGAACAGCAAACTCAAATCAAATTGATACAAGCTTACTATCCATAGTCGGAGGCAAATTTCACTTCTTTCAATTTTTGAAAAGTTTTGAGAGTTCTGTTTACAGTAGAATACTGCCTCATTTCTTCATAGTAGAACCTACTAACTGCTATTTAGTTTGGCTTTTGTAAATGAATCTCTACAGCTAAAGTTCGATATGTTTAACTGTCCTGTGATGACTTTAGCAAGGACTTTGATTGCGTGAACTTTAAAATTTTACTTAGGGAAACTGAAATATTGAAGCGTTACTGACATCACCCTTGCATAGATAGGATCTTACTTTATAACTGAAAGTAGAGAGTAAAATGAACAATTTTACATACTTCATGTCACTGTTCTCTCTGAAGAACAATTCAGAAACAATTCAGATAAACTTAAGTGTGTCTTATCCAGCCAAAAAGATATGAAGAACACATGTAAAGTATGCAAGGCCTTCTCAAAGATCTTGGAATTCACACACTCCTGATTCTCAGTGCATTTACTTCTTAACAATGTTTCTTGTAAGTTGGTTGATGAGTGATTTGCATGTAAAGTTCTTCAATGGACCATAATTGTACCTTCTCTCTGTGATGTAGAACAAGTTAGTCTTACTGTATTAGTGAAAAATATGGCACATGCACGTGCCATATTTTTCACTGAGATTTTAACTTCATTCTATTAAGTTCTTAATACACTATTACGTAATCAAAAGTATCTGGGCACCCCCAAAAACATACATTTTTCATATTAGGTGCATTGTGCTGTCAACATATAGCCAGGAACTCCGCAGAATTCACGGACTTTGAATGTGGCGAGGTGATTGGGTGCCACTTGTGTCACACGTCTGTACGCAAGATTTCCATGCTCCGAAACATCCTTAGGGCCACTGTTTTCGACGTGATAATGAAGTGGAAACGTGAAGGGACAAGTACAGCACAAAAGCGTACTGTTGACTGACAGAGACCACAGACGGTTGAAGAGGGTCGTAATGTGTAATAGGCAGACGTCTATCCAGACCAACACGCAGTAATTCCAAACTGTGTCAGGATCCACTGCGAGTACTATGACAGTTAGGCGAGAGGTGAGAAAATTTGAATTTCATAGTTGAGCAACTGCTCATAAGCCACATATCATGCCCGTAAATGCCAAATGATGCCTCACTTGGTGTAAGGACAGTAAACATTGGATGACTGAACAGTGGAGAAATGTTGTGTGGAGTGACAAATCACAGTACACAATGTGCCGATCCGATGGCAGGATGTGGATACGGCAATTGCCCGATGGACGTCATCTCCATTGCGTGTAGTGCCAACAGTTAAATTCAGAGCCGGTGGTGTTATAGTGTGGTCATGTTTTTCATGGAGGGGCCTTGCACCTCTTATTGTTTGCATGGCACTATCACAACACATGCCTACATTGATGTTTTAAGCACCTTCTTGCTTCCCACTGTTGAAAAGCAATTTGGGGATGGCAGTTGCATCTTTCAGCATGATCGAGCACCTGTTCATAATGGCCTGTGGCGGAGTGGTTACACGACAATAACATCCCTCCTATAAAACACTTTTGAGATGTTTTGGAATGCCTACTTCATGCCAAGCCTCACTGGCCAACATCAATACCTCTCCTCAGTGCAGCACTCCGTGGAGAATGGGCTGCCACTCCTCAAGAAACCTTCCAACACCATATTGAATTCCAGCATTACCGATGGAGGGTGCCATGAACTTGTAAGTAATTTTCAGCCAGGTGTCCAGATACTTTTGATCACATAGTGTATCTTTGGGTAGGTGGTCAATGAGTTTTGTGACTGAATACTTAATTTATTTCTGTGCCACGCCACACCACATGGTGTGCTGAATAAAGGAAAGTAATTTCTCCACCGTGTATTTTATTTATGAACTTTCCTATAAGCAAATTATGATGTATTGTGAGGCTGTTATCAGTATGCAGAACTATTTAAAGAACTGCCTACAAGAGGTTCTAGATTTGACAATACATGTCATGTTTATTACCCACTTCTGTGCAATTTTTTTTCCTCAGTTATAAGCTACCACAGAATATGATGCCATAAACCTTAGTGACTGAAAATTGAAGAAGTCAGCTAAGATCTGTTATGTGTGACAGCCAATTCAAGTTCTTATCAGTATAAACTTATAAAAATGTATAATATTCTGTTTCACATATTGGTTCACTTTCATGCATTATTTCTAATGATGATGTGTTCAGATTTTTTGTACAAATTACAATTCTTCAGCAGAATCGACGTATGTTTTGTCTGAAGCATTTTCTTTGTTTTATCATAGATGACACTCTAATCAGAGGAATATTAATGTGTACATAACCATAATTTAGGGCTACTCTATGGCCCTTGAATATCCAATGGCACATAGGATCCCACATCCATATTCACAACATTGTATTCCTCCAACATAACGAATGGGGGACTTCTTGACACACAACTGTGGCCATGACTCGAGGCAAACACTACTCTACTTTTCCAGTTTGAGTAAGTTTTCAAATGCAGTTACCACCAACTTCAAAACATTTAGTGATCCACTTTCCAAATGACTGTACACAGGACAGAAGCATATATGCGGAAATGTCAGCACAAGCATTTCTGATGCAGTCGGCCATGTCTTCAAGGCCTGTTTCCACTTGTTGATACAGCTTACCTTTTGAATATACCCACAGAAAGAAATCAGGTGATATCAAATTCAGTGACCTACGGGTCAAATAATAGGGTCACGTCTGGCGATCCTCCGACTAGTATAAACACAGTTTAATACCACCCATACTTCATTTGCATAATGCACTGGGCAACCGTCGTGCTACAACTAAATACATTGTTATGTCCCGGGCAACATCCTGCTGTAGTACCAGTAGTTCCTGTTCCAAAAACATTCAATATTTGCGTCTATTCAACGTGCCATCAATAAAATACGGACCAGTGAGTTTTTCCCCGTGATACCACACCATACATCAACTGACTAAGGACATTGATGGTCAACTTACTGTAACCAGTGGGGTTTGTCTACACTCCAGTAATGCATATTATGCCAGTTAATGCGACCATGATTTGTGAAGGTAGACCTATTGGAAAACAGTACCTCGGCAAAGAATGTGGAGGGTTGTTTGCATTTGTTGATGTGTCCATTCACAAAACACTACCCGGTTATGGAAACTGGCGCCATAAAGTTCGTGATGCAGTGACACTTGGTATGAATGACACTTACGACGATGCTGTATTGTAACAATATCACCTACAAATGTACCAGAATATTGGTGTAATTGGTGGGTACTTATCTGTGGGTCATGGTGCACTGCTACTAGTACAACTAGTTCATTAGCTTCACCTGTAACATGTTTGCTTTGTGCTCTTTTGCTGGTCTGTACACTGCTATCAGACATACTCATTCACACAGAACCTTGTAAAAGAATGAATGAGAGTGTGTTTTCTCTGGAAAATGCTCAGCATAAAAGGCAACAGTAGCCTCAACATTTCTCCTACGTTTTGTGTAAATCCAGATCATTTCAATTTTTTCTTCTGTAGTTGCATCATTTACTGTCCACTTGCACATCTGTTCTTCAAATTATAATTAGATGTGCAGGTGCTAAACATTGCACAAGTATTGTAATATTTATAGCTGATACCTGTTCCATGTTGCACAATATGTGAGCTCCAGTCACAGTGCACTGCATGTTGTGATACGTCATAGTTCACTACATGGCTACGGTGGCACACTGAGTAGTCCTCCGTTCGATATGTTGCAGGTGTACGATGTTGTGAATGGGGTTTTAGGAAATACTGACCTGTCCTACCCTTACAGCATGGAGGTAGGGTCCCATGTGCCATTGGATATTCAAGGGCTGTGGAGTAGCATGTCATGAATTACAATTGTGTATCCATTACTATTTCTCCGGTTACAGAGCCATCTGTGGTGAAATGAAGAAAATGCTCCAGACAGAACATTTGTAGATTTTTCCATACAGTCGTAATCTGCAATAAAAAATGGGGGTTCCCATTGAAGATTTCAAAGTTGCACCCGGAACCCAGGCACTGGGTGGGGATGGCGATCGAGTGTGATGTCATGGGATGTCCCCCTCTGAGACAAACAAATTGGAATTATAACCTTTTTTGATCTGATGTGTAGTGTCTTCAGTTAAAATGAACATCCTGATATCATTTCCAGTCGGGCAATCACAACACAATACATAAAAATAACTATGTGTGCTCTTGTTTAAGCCTCAGTGTGGGGTTCTGTATTTGTGGACTGGGCAAGGTGGCAATGTGGTAAGACACTGGGCTTGAAGTCAGGAAGATGGTGGTTCAGATCTCCATCCAATCATGCAGATTCCTTTGAAAGTCATGGCCAATTTTCTTCCCTGTTGTTCCTCAGTCCAAGATTGTGTCCAATGTCCTTGACACCGACAGGGGATTAAACTTCAGTATTCCTTGTTCCTTTATTATATTTCTAGAACGAAGTTTTTCAGTAAGATCTTATCACTCATAAGGAATGAAAATGTGGCTCCCTATTAATTCAAATGGAAATTGGTAAATAGTATGTTTATCTAGATTTAAGGGTTGAAGATTCCAGCTGGCTGCATGAAATTAGTGATGTTTGATTTTAACAGATCTTTACTCATTGTATGTGGTAAGTTATAAGTGTATGCTGGGTTGAGATTTAAACCTGGGCCCATGCATTCCGTCCGCAGCTCGTGGTCGTGCGGTAGCGTTCTTGCTTCCCACGCCCGGGTTCCCGGGTTCGATTCCCGCCGGGGTCAGGGATTTTCTCTGCCTCGTGATGACTGGGTGTTATGTGATGTCCTTAGGTTAGTTAGGTTTAAGTAGTTCTAAGTTCTAGGGGACTGATGACCACAGATGTTAAGTCCCATAGTGCTCAGAGCCATTTATATTTATCCATGCATTCCACAGATACGGCACTACCAATTACACATAATTGATAACATTGTCTGTGAAAGGCAAGGATCAAGGTTTGAGCCCTAGCCACATCTTATCAAAGCAGAGAGTGCTTTCACTCATGTTGGTGTATATAAGTGTAGGTCTTAGCTAGAGAATGGTCTGCATGTGGTTCATTTTGGTGATCGGGAAGAGATGAGTGAATTTTCCATAGAGATTGTGAAAGTCTCTGTCTCTGAAAATGGGTATGTGACTGAAGAATTGATTATATTTATTGTATATGGATCAAGAGTCATTAATTCACTCTCTCAGTCTTCTCCAATAGCCAACAGAGATTGACAAGCAGTTGAAACTGACTTAAGCGCTATACCATACTGTTCCTAACACACAAGGTGTTTGAAATGAAATGAAATAAAATAAGACTGTCAGCACTAAAATGTAATAAAAGCAACAGTAGTTGTATGCAGAAGTTTCTGTTTAATGTAATTGATGTGAATGTTTGATAGAAAACAGTTACATCTTGCCACTGAATATTGTGTATACTAAAATTTTGGTACCACTCCCCACCTTCTTCAAAAGTGTATTGAAATGTTGCCTTTAAAGTATGACTTAAAAATATGAATCACATATAATGTGTCTAGTTAGTCTGGTCGTCATGAAATAGAAATCAGCTTTCAGAGAAGCATAATTAATTTTAAAAAATAATTGAAGTCGGTTTCTGTTGCTTCCATTGTAAGACTTCATATATCAGTGGTCTGTTATTTCCTCCCCAAACATTTGATGTTTGTGGTTACATTTTGTTGCCTATTGAATATAATTATTGTATTAAGTGACTGACGTAATAGGTATATTAGTTATCAGGTTATCATCATGTAGTGCTTTGATTTCATCTATATGGAAAGATCAACCCATATCCTACTTTTTTCATTTCTTTTAAGAAAAGTAGGCTAGCACTAATATCCGGAATGACCTGAAAGGATTTATTTACTGTACTTCCAGACTATATGGCAAATCTGAAGGACAAACAGGTTCTACAAAAATGAGTTACAGTTGTATGCTTTTTTTCTGTATTTGTTGAGGAAATTAACTGCAAGCTGTTCATGTTATGTATTTTTGCTTCTGTTTTCATATTATATTGACAATTTTGATTGTCATGCATTGTTAATTAATTTTACTTAATTTCATTTTGATTTTATAGTAGCTGAAACCCTCAGAAGTTAGGAAAACAGTATGGAAATGACATATTTGGTACATTACTTGTTGCAGAAGCATATGGCTCTGCAACAAGAGCATTACTCACTCCAGGAACAGTGTCGTGAACATGAATTAGCTTTGGAAGAAATTGGAGGAGAACTACGGCGTGCTAAGCTCCAACTTGATGAACTGCGTGAAGAAGCAGCAGTAGGAGCAGGACTGGGGCGTGCACCGGATGCAACCTGGGCACCCGACAAAGAAGCGACTTCCTGTCGTGCCTGCTCTCGAGAATTTAGCATCAAACGTCGTAAGGTCTGTATGTAATAAGTTATTCCATGTTTGTGTTATTATGTAAATTTTCCTTAAAACTCATTACCACATTCATTTTTAACTGTGTGAACCAGTAATTGAATTTTGAAGTTATATATTATACTGTATAGTTAAATGATGATGGCGTCCTCTTGGGTAAAATATTCCGGAGGTAAAATAGTCCTCCATTCGGATCTCCGGGCAGGAACTACTCAAGAGGACGTCCTTATCAGGAGAAAGAAAACTGGCGTTCTACGGATCAGAGTGTGGAATGTCAGATCCCTTAATCGGGCAGGTAGGTAGGAAAATTTAAAAGGGAAATGGATAGGTTAAAGTTAGATATAGTGGGAATTAGTGAAGTTCGGTGGCACGAATAACAAGACTTCTCGTCAGGTGAATACAGGGCTATAAATACAAAATCAAATAGGGGTAATGCAGGAGTAGGTTTAATAATGAATAAAAAAATTGGAGTGCGGGTAAGCTACTACTAACAGCATAGTGAACGCATTATTGTGGCCAAGATAGACACGAAGCCCATGCCTACTACAGTAGTACAAGTTTATATGCCAACTAGCTCTGCAGATGATGATGAAATTGATGAAATGTATGATGAGATAAAAGAAATTATTCAGGTAGTGAAGGGAGATGAAAATTTTATAGTCATGGGTGACTGGAATTCGAGAGTAGGAAAAGGGAGAGAAGGAAACATAGTGGGTGAATATGGATTGGGGGAGAGAAATGAAAGAGGAAGCCGTCTGGTAGAATTTTGCACAGAGCATAACTTAATCATAGCAAACACTTGGTTCAAGAATCATAAAAGAAGGTTGTATACATGGAAGAATCCTGGAGATACTAGAAGGTATCAGATAGATTATATAATGGTAAGACAGAGATTTAGGAACCAGATTTTAAATTGTAAGACATTTCCAGGGGCAGATGTGGACTCTGACCACAATCTATTGGTTATGAACTGTAGATTAAAACTGAAGAAACTGCAAAAAGGTGGGAATTTAAGGAGATGGGACCTGGATAAACTGACTAAACCAGAGGTTGTACAGAGTTTCAGGGAGAGCATAAGGCAACAATTGACAGGAATGGGGGAAAGAAATGCAGTAGAAGAGGAATGGGTAGCTCTGAGGGATGAAGTAGTGAAGGCAGCAGAGGATCAAGTAGATCAAAAGACGAGGGCTAGTAGAAATCCTTGGGTAACAGAAGAAATATTGAATTTAATTGATGAAAGGAGAAAATATAAAAACTCAGTAAATGAAGCAAGGCAAAAAGGAATACAAACGTCTCAAAAATGAGATCGACAGGAAGTGCGAAATCGCTAAGCAGGGATGGCTAGAGGACAAATGTAAGGATGTAGAGGCTTATCTCACTAGGGGTAAGATCGATACTGCCTACAGGAAAATTAAAGAGACCTTTGGAGAAAAGAGAGCCACTTGTATGAATATCAAGAGCGTTGATGGAAACCCAGTTCTAAGCAAAGAAGGGAAAGCAGAAAGGTGGAAGGAGTATATAGAGGGTCTATACAAGGACGATAATACTTGAGGACAATATTATGGAAATGGAAGAGGATGTAGATGAAGATGAAATGGGAGATACGATATTGCGTGAAGAGTTTGACAGAGCACTGAAAGACCTGAGTCGAAACAAGGCCCCGGGAGAGACAACATTCCATTAGAACTACTGACGGCCTTGGGAGAGCCAGTCCTGACAAAAATCTACCCTCTGGTGAGCAAGATGTATGAGACGGGCGAAATACCCTCAGACTTCAAGAAGAATATAATAATTCCAATCCTAAGGAAAGCAGGTGTTGATAGATGTGAAAATTACCGAACTATCAGTTTAATAAGTCACAGTTGCAAAATACTAACGTGAATTCTTTACAGGCGAATGGAAAAACTGGTAGAAGTTGACCTCGGCGAAGATCAGTTTGGATTCCGCAGAAATATTGGAACACGTGAGGCAATACTGACCCTACAACTTCTTAGAAAATAGATTAAGGAAAGGCAAACCTACATTTCTAGCATTTGTAGACTTAGAGAAAGCTTTTGACAATGTTGACTGGAATAACCTCTTTCAAATTCTAAAGGTGGCAGGGGTAAAATACAGGGAGCGAAAGGCTATTTACAATTTGTACAGAAACCAGATGGCAGTTATGAGTCGAGGGGCATGAAAGGGAAGCAGCGGTTGGGAAGGGAGTGAGACAGGGTTGTAGCCTCTCCCCGATGTTGTTCAATCTGTATATTGAGCAAGCAGTAAAGGAAACAAAAGAAAAATTCGGAGTAGGTATTAAAATTCATGGAGAAGAAATAAAAACGTTGAGGTTCGCCGATGACATTGTAATTCTGACAGAGACAGCAAAGGACTTGGAAGAGCAGTTGAACGAATAGACAGTGTCTTGAAAGGAGGATATAAGATGAACATCAACAAAAGCAAAACAAGGATAATGGAATGTAGTCAAATTAAGTCGGGTGATGCTGCAGGAATTAGATTAGGAAATGACACATTTAAAGTAGTAAAGGAGTTTTGCTATGTGGGGAGCAAAATAAGTGATGATGGTCGAAGTAGAGAGGACATAAAATGTAGACTAGCAATGGCAAGGAAAGCATTTCTGAAGAAGAGAAATTTGTTAATATCGAGTATAGATTAAGTGTCAGGAAGTCGTTTCTGAAAGTATTTGTATGGAGTGTAGCCTTGTATGGAAGTGAAACATGGACGATAAATATTTTGGACAAGAAGAGAATAAAAGCTTTCGAAATGTGGTGCTACAGAAGAATGCTGAAGATTAGATGGGTAGATCACATAACTAATGAGGAGGTATTGAATAGAATTGGGGAGAAGAGGAGTTTGTGGCACAACTTGACAAGAAGAAGGGACCGGTTGGTAGGACATGTTCTGAGGCATCAAGGGATCACAAATTTAGCATTGGAGGGCAGCGTGGAGGGTAAAAATCGTAGAGGGAGACGAAGAGATTAATACACTAAGCAGATTCAGAAGAATGTAGGTTGCAGTAAGTACAGGGAGGTGAAGAGGCTTGCACAGGATAGAGTAGCATGGAGAGCTGCATCAAACCAGTCTCAGGACTGAAGACAATAACAACATCACCATATTATGATCCAGGTGTATTTCCTTTAAGAACTGAAGATTTATTTTTGCAGGGCATACATTTCATTTTCATACACAAATTTATGGGAAAGTAGCTCTCCAAATTTTCTGTATGTACCTTATTTTTGTAAGATACCCAAGCTGTGTCACAGGGATCTGGTTTACTGGGGGGGAAACATAAATTTTTACCCAGGTACCTAAACATGAGATACTGCAATGTTTCATCATTCATAAAGGAATGTAGGCTCTCAGAATTTTGAGCGTGATCAAACATGCTAAGGGTTCAAGACTAATAAACAGTATTAAAAAAAAAGAGTCAAATAAGGTTTGTTGAACTCCTTTATGAGTGAAAGACACTGCCTTAGGTGTCTTCTGATACATCTATGCCAAACATTTGCTTTCCCCACACCTAGATTATTTCTGTAGACGTTCTTAAATCGCTAAAGACAGATACTGCTAGATACTTGATTATTGTGGCTAATACCAGTGACTGAAGATGAATTTTTATCAGATATGGTAGATAACTATGCATCATATGTTTTATGTGATGTCAGCTGCCACAGTGCATCCCATTTTCAATGGCACATCGCACTTCTCCAAGTTGGGATGCTGCAGTAAGGAATAACTGCCAAGCTAGTAGATATAGTTCACACAAGGTAGCCTGGAACCTGCACAGAAACACATTCTCATTGTGGTTGCTGGACAAGTCCATCCCTGTGTTCTGAAAAGGTGGCTGGCTCAGTTGTATGTTGCCTGCTGTGCTGTGCACTTCATCTGTTATCAGTAGTTGACTCATTTATCAACTGTCTGTCACCTGCTGATCCATGTACGTAAAGCGTTCTTGTTGCTATTTCTGTTCTGTACTACACGGCATCACAGTCTTCACGCTCCATGGGAACAGGGAAAGTGCCGACTGTCGTGCATGGGAGCAAGTGTGCAGTTTTTTTTAAATTTATGTGGATAGAGGCAAATGAAAAGAGTAAACATTCCATTAAAATGTGCTAGAGAGGAATGCAGTAGCTATTAGCATTTCCCATTGCACAATTAAGAGAATAAAGAACAAGGCGTAAAACGTAGTTACAGGTACTTCCCAAGCCTTCTCTGCTTCAGAAAAGACATGGAAGAAAGATAAGAAAATTTTGCATTTGGGTAATTTTGATAAACAGATTGTCAGGAGACTAATACATAATTTCCCCACGACACACAAACAGTGCCCAATGCTAAAGTCAATAGCTCCAGTACTAAAAAAAATTAAAGGAGGCATTTCATTATTACGATCCTTGCTAAACAAGTTAGGCTACAGATTCTAGTTTCTATTTCTTTGTTCCTGTCTTACTAGTATGTTTAAATATAATTCACATTATATAAAATTTACCAGCTGGGAAAAGTCATGAGATACCAGGGAGGTGCTAGTTGAACATTTAGATACACGAAATAAATGCACTGACTTTTTGAATAATGTGAGAAATTACCGTAAAGAGGACACATCCAACACGTACTGTAATGATAGGTATATACATGGTTCTCGCATTAGATGCAACTAGTAGTCAGATTGGCTAAGCGAAGGCTTAAAAGCACCTTGTTGTACCACACGCAGATAAAAACCGAATGTTCAGAATGTGAGACATTTAATAATGTCCTGAAAATAACTGAATGATTCCCCCCGCAGGAAGAAAATCTGTTTTTGTTCCAAATGTGCTTTAAATATTCATGTCAGACTAAACTGGCAGATTAGTATTAAGAGATAATTGCTGTAAAATTTTTATTGTAACTATTTAAGCACTTCAAATACATGCGTAAAGCAGTATTGCAGTTTGACTGAATTCTCTCTTTCTTTGTACAAGGTGGTTGGAACAGAAATGGACACCCATATTTCCCAGTAGGTCCATTATTCTGCTTGATATTGGTATTTTGAAATTTTGTGTTTGTCATATTATTGGTTGTACTGACAGAACCTTTAATATGATCCTTTGTAGACTTGGGGTGTACAAGTTAACACAGGGATGCTTTGAGCAAAGGCTGCAGCTGTCACAACTGCACCTCCCCTATTACATGTGGCCTTTACTATTGTCCCTTCCCCTACCAAGTCAACTACATGTTGAGCTTGAAGATGTATGGCATCCATCCGTACCATTTACATGCACAAACATTGATGATGACCTCCAAACTAGTGGGTTTTTTTCCCTTCAGTTCTTAACCAAATTACAAATAAACATGTTGATCAACATTCATCAGCTAGATAGATGTTGGGTAACACAACATTTTTTCAAAATGATAAGTTACACCACATACCTCCTCCCTTAGATGAAGATGTTGCCACTACTATAAAACATACATAGATAATATTTGTAAATACAAAATCCCATTATTGTTAAAACTGAAACAAAGGAAACTAGTTACTTTTACATTTTCAACTATTAAACTACATGAACTGGAACACATTCATGCATCACATTTCCTCAAAGTATTAGTTCATATAATTCAACTTTTATTTCATTAAATATAGTACAGTCCTGATTTGGCTTACTCATAATTGTGTGTATTCTTAATTCACTTGTGCGTATCTACTAACCGTAACTAGTAATAAGCATTCCTCATTTAGTTATTCTTATTTGACATCATGTGAGCAACATTTACTGTCGTGAATTCTATGCTTCTTAACTTCATCTGAAAGCTATCTATATATTTCTTTATCTGGGGCACTCTTGTGATGACAGGTTTAAGTGTATGGATAAGAGAAGTGTTACCACAACAGGAAATACTGAGTGTGGAAAAAAGAGAAGATAACCATGACCATCCTGGTAGAGGTGAAAGGAACAGATAGAAATGCTTCCCACCATCCACCCCAGTGATCCCTGCCTGGCGAGTGCTTCACTGGTGGGCTGTAAGATGATGGTCACCAATCCTACAGAATTGACACTCCTGGCTTCATTCTCACAGGCCCTGAAAATTGGTTGTAACACCCTACTACTGAAAGCCAATGGCGAGAGTAGCAACACAAGTAGTAACCTTCATTCAGTTAACATACTAAACTACCAAAGAAAAACTTCAACTCTGGTTGATACCTCTTACTTAGTCTCCACTTCCTTCAAGTAAGACAGGGCAGGTAAATACCTGTACTATTTACATTAAGTTAACCTAACCTCTTCTAAGAAATGTGTCCAGACCCAACTGTAAAAACTTAGTAAATTTCAAATAGTACAGGTTTCACTTTGTATAAAACTCGTAGGAAATATTGTTACTACTACTCCTCAGGAAAGCATATTAACTCTCATCGGATATTGTCATCTGACAAATTAAATACACGAAACCCTTACAAAATATAGTGAGATATACTTGCAAAATAAGCATACCTAGTGAGTTGGTGGATATACCCAATCATTATTACTATTGATAAGATAATAAACGTTTTATATTTTACCACAGCATGTGTTCATTCATTGTGTCACTGACATACAGCAAAAGAAGTTAAAATTTTAGAGCAAAAAGTAACATCTTGTAGCATTGCATATTATACTCGCTCTCTTGTTTCTAATGAAACAACACTCAAAACTCACATTTATATCCTTGTTACTCATGTATTAACCCATTATATTAACCGGACCACTACAACTTCAGATTAAGCCTCAGTCACACCAGTATTCCACTTTTGTAAATACTATAAATTACAATTCCTTGCTCAGAAAACTACTTCATAAAAACCACGCAATTTTCACAGTGATAGTGTCCTTATGAACCATGAACCTTGCCATTGATGGGGAAGCTTGCATGCCTCAGTGATACAGATAACTGTACCATAGGTGCAACCATAATGGAAGGGTATCTGTTGAGAGGTCAGACAAACATGTGGTTCCTGAAGAGGGGCAACAGCCTTTTCAGTAGTTGCAGGGGCTACAATTGGGATGATTGACTGATCTGGCCTCATAACATCAACCACAAGACCGTCCTATGCTGGTACTGTGAACGGCTGAAAGTGAGGGGAAACTACAGCTATAATTTTTCCTTTGAGCCTGCAGCTCGACTGTATGATGATGGCATCCACTTGTGTAAAACGTTGTGGAGGTGAAATAGTCCACCGATTTGGATCTCCCAAGTGGGAACTACTCAGGAGGACGTTGTTATCAGGAGAAACAAAACATGTTCTATGGATTGGAGCATGGAATATCAGATCCCTTAATCGGACAGGTAGATTTGGAAATTTAAAAAGGGAAATGGACAGGTTAAAGTTAGATATAGTGGGAATTAGCGAAGTTTGGTGGCAGGAGGAATAGGACATCTGATCAGGTGAATACAGGGTTATAAATACAAAATCAAGTAATTAATAATGAATTAAAGAATGCAGATAAGCTGCTATAAACAGCATAGTGAACATGTTTTTGTAGCTAAGATAGACACAAAGCCACACCCATCACTGTAGTACAAGTTTATATGCCAGCTAGCCCTGTAGATGAGGTAGAGACAAAAGGAATTATTCAGATAGTTAAAGGCGACACAGATTTAATAGTTATTGGGAACTGTAATTTGATAGTAGAAAAAGGAAGAGAGGAGAAAGTAGTAGGCAAATATGGACTGGGGGAAAGGAATGAGAGAGGAAGCCACCTGGTAGAATTTTACACAGAGTGTAATTTAATCATAGCTAACAGTTGGTTTAAGAATCATAAAAGAAGGTTGTATTTGTGGAAGAGACCTGGAGACACCAAAAGGTTTCAGATTGATTACATGATGGTAAGAGAGAGGTTTTGGAATCAGGTTGTAAATTGTAAGACATTTCCATTTGTGAACTCTGACCACAATTTATTGGTTATGAACTGTAGATTAAAACTGAAGAAAGTGGAGAAAGGTAGGAATTTAAGTAGATGTGACCTGGGTAAACTGAAAGAACCAGAAGTTGTAGAGAGTTTCAGAGGGAGAATTAGGGAATGATTGACAAGCATGGGGAAAGGGATACGGTAGAAGAAGAATGGGTGGCTTTGACAAATGTAATAATTAAGGCAGCAGAATATAAAGAAGGTAGAAAGACTGGGGCTAGTAGAAGTCCTTGGGTAATACAAGGGATATTGAATTTAACTGATGAAAGGAGAAATTATAAAAATGCAGTAAAAGAAGCAGGTGAACGGGAACACAAATGTCTAAAAAATGAGATCAACAGGAAGTGCAGAATGGCTTACAGGACTGGATGGACGACAAATGTCAGGATGTAAAAGCTTAAATCACAAAAGTAAGATAGTCCGCCTACAGGAAAATTAAAGATACCTTTGGAGAAAGGAGAACCACCTGTATGAATATCAAGAGCTCAGATGAAAAACTAGTCCTAAGCAAAGAATGGAAAACAGAAAGGTGGAAGGAGTATATACAGGTTCTACACAAGGGAGATGTACGTGAGGGCAATATTATGGAAATGAAAGAGGACATAGATGAAGATGAGATGGGAGATATGCTATTGCACGAAGAATTTGAGAGAGTACTAAAAAAAAAAAGTCGAAACAAGGCCCCAGTAGCAGACAACTTTGCATTGGAACTACTGACAGTCTTGAGAGAGCCAGCCATGACAGAAGTCTTCCATCTAATGAGCAAGATGTGTGAGACAGGTGAAACACCCTCAGACTTCAGGGATAATATAATAATTCCAATTCCTAAGAAACAGGTGCTGACGGGTGTGAAAACTACCAAACTATCAGTTTAATAAGTCAGGTAGCAAAATACTAACATGAATTCTTTACAGAAGAATGGAAAATGGAAATGAGCGTATGGCATTGTGGGACGGGAGTCCGTCATTTGGGGAAGTTCGACCGACGAGGGCAAGTACTTATTGCATTCGATGCCACATTGGGCGACTTGCGTGCTGGAGATGGGGATGAAATGTTGATGAAGACAACACAACACCCAGTCCCTGAGCGGAGAAAATCTCCTGCCCCAGCCGGGAATTGAACCTGGGCCTCTTGGCGTGGCATTCCGAGATCAGTTTGGATTTCGGAGAAATGCAGGAATATGTGAGCCAATACTAACAATATGACTTCTCATAGAAGACAGATTAAGGAAAGGCAAACCTATATTTGTAGCATTTGTAGACTTAGAGAAAGCTTTTGACAATTTTGACTGGAATACTCTCTTTCAAATTCTAAAGGTGACTGGGTGAAACACAGATAACAAAAGGCTATTTACAATTTGTATAGAAACCAGATGGCAGTTACAGAGTCGAGGGGCGTGAAGGGGAAGCAGTGGTTGAGAAGGGAGTGAGACAGGGCTGGCCTGTCTCCAATGTTATTCAATCTATATGTTGAGTAAGAAGTGAAGGAAACAAAAGAAAAATTTGGAGTAGGAATTATAGTCCAGGGAGAAGAAATAAAAACTCTGAGGTTTGCTGATGGGATTGTAATTCTGTCAGAGACACCAAAAGAACATGGAAGGCCAGTTGATCAGAATGGACAGTGTCTTGAAAGGGGGATGTAAGATGAACATCAACAAAAGCAGAATGAGGATAATGGAATGTTGTCGAACAAAGTCAGGAGACACTAGGGGGCCGGCCGCCGGTGGTCTCGTGGTTCTAGGCGCGCAGTCCGGAACCGCGCGACTGCTACGGTCGCAGGTTCGAATCCTGCCTCGGGCATGGATGTGTGTGATGTCCTTTGGTTAGTTAGGTTTAAGTAGTTGTAAGTTCTAGGGGACTGATGACCACAGCTGTTAAGTCCCATAGTGCTCAGAGCCATTTGAACCATTTTTTGACACTAGGGGAATTAGATTAGGAAATAAGACACTTAAAGTAGCAGCAGAGTTTTGCTTTTTGGGCAGCAAAATAACTGGTTATGGTTGAAGAAGAGAGTATGTTAAATATAGACTGGCAATGGCAAGGAAAGCGTTTCTGAAGAAGAGAAATTTGTTTACATTGAGTTTAGATTTAGGTGTGAGGATGTCTTTTTCTGAAAGTATTTGTGTGGTGTGTCGCCGTGTATGGAAGTGAAAGAAGGACGATAAACAGTTTAGACAAGAAGAGAATAGAAGCTTTTGAAATGTTACGCTACACAAGAATGCTGAAGATTAGATGGCTAGATCATGTAACTATTGAGGAGGTATTGAATAGAACTGGGAAGAAGAGAGATTTATGGTACAATCTGACTAGAAGAAGGGGTAGGTTGGTAGTACACATTCGGAGGCATCAAGGGATCACCAATTCAGCAGTGGAGGGAAGCATGGGGGTGGGGGGGGGGGGTAAAAATCGCAGAGGGAGGCTGAGAGATCAGTACAGTAAGCAGATTCAGAAGGATGTAGGCTGCAGTAGTCATTATGAGATGAAGAGGCTTGCACAGGATAGAGTGGCATGGAGAGCACATCAAACCAGTCTTTGGTTTGAAGACGACGACAACAACAATATCAACATCATCATCTAAGTATAAATTACTCACGTGCTCATTTCTTTATTTTATCATTTTAGAGAGAACAGTGAAAGAAAATGTAGTTAAAAGAAGATATGATGCCAAAGATGAGTGAAGAAATATGGCACATAATTATAATTTCTTTATGCCTGTGGCATTGGAAAGTGTACCCCAACCTGTCAACCCACATATTTCATTTCTCTCAGTATAGACATGAGGGTGTGTACCTTCCACTTAAAATCTCCCTTCTTGCCTCTTTTTCATATCTTACATAAACATTTAAAATCTTTTGACATAAGATATGAAGTTGAAATATAAATGTATAACTGAATCTGACGCTGTCCTTCTTGTAAGTGATCACTTTTCTAAATGTTGTCACTTGTCATTTATAATTTTTGTCTGTATGGTGGTACCTAAAAACATTTTTCTGGGTGAAGCCAAGGCTCCCTACTGCATGTTTTGCCGTATGAAATTGTTTCTCTTCTTCTTCTTCTTCTTCTTTTCTCCTTTCTCCTTGTATTTACTGTAAACCATGCAATCCTTTGTTGAATTTTTCACTTTACTTTATAAGAGGTATTTTCCCATTTATTCTCTCCTTGTTGTCAGATGATGATGGTGTTCCTGTCTTACCTGATTTGTATTTCTCACCTGGCGGACTAACTGTCCAATTAGATTTATTCTATAGGAAAGATGAATCTGTACTGCTTCTCCACATTCATTTTTGTCTATTGAGTGTGGAATATAACTGTTTGCTACAGCAACTTCAATCAGCCAGAAGAATAATTTTTTTCCATCACTTGTATGATCATCATTGCAAACCATAGCAACCACAGTACTCACCAGTCCTATCCACTCCTTCCATATACTTAGTGTATTCCAAAAGAAGGGTTTCAGGAACTTCACAGGCTCATTCTTCCTGTAATCAGTGATCAGTTGGGGTTGAGAACCAAAAAGTATACCCATGCCGCTAACCTTTCGTCATGGAAGGAAAGACACACAGTTTCCACTTCACTTTGATAGGCACATAACTCATATTCAGCAAGTTTTGTCTTCTTCCGATCACATGGAAAATCTTTCCTAGAGGGCATAACTCTGTTAGATGAAATTTCCTTTTGTGCAATTCCAGACCAAGTTGAGGTCTTGTGC
Source organism: Schistocerca serialis cubense (assembly GCF_023864345.2). Classification (NCBI taxonomy): domain Eukaryota; kingdom Metazoa; phylum Arthropoda; class Insecta; order Orthoptera; family Acrididae; genus Schistocerca; species Schistocerca serialis. The sequence goes on along the minus strand of NC_064642.1, from coordinate 624,419,951 downwards.
AGAATCTGTTGACTGAACCACTATTCAAGTTGCAAAAGGAAAATCAGAAGGCATTCTGTAGTTATCTTTACATAATACAAAATGTGAGAGAAAACATAACCATTTTCTGAATCACACTTTCATCTATAGCCACATTTCTTTGTGGTACATTAAATTCCTTGCATGTACCGTTAATATATCCACTAACGTTCTTCACCTTGCTCCGTCTCAGATGCTGATACCTCTGAGCTGTGACGGTTAAAACTTTAAAAAAAGGGGAGGGACAAGAGAAAGCACAATTGAAAAATGGAGTTTGTTCTACTCAGTGTTTTGTAAAATAGTCAAGTTATTCTGGCTTCAAATTCAAGGCCATATTCACTTTTATTCCAAGGAAAGCCTTCAGTTGTTCAGATGAAACAACTCTCCACAAGTGTCACATAGAGTGTTGTGTGAGTGTAATGACTTTCTGTGTCTTTTCTCTAGCATATATATTTGTACCAGAGTTGGGATTTTGGTTAGATACCCTGAGGAATGGTGAAATCTTGTTTTGCAGCAGAAAAAGGAAACCACATGAGAGATCACCATCACCATAAACCTTCCAGATATTTGTTACAGGTTGTGTCTCTTCATCACTTTCCATTAGATACTTATTCACTAACACTTATGACACTGTACATGGTGTAAGTTCCTTCTTGATAACTTTCGTCAATAAATTCTCCTTTTTCCTCAGTGTCCTTGAGAAGCCACCTGTCAATATCACCATCACTTACACTTTTTTTTTTTGCCATTATCCTACTGGAAACGTGTGAATGCAACATGCTTTGAGTTGTGAGGTCATTATACTAACTGCTGCCATACACCTAGTAGATTCCAACAATACAGCAAATGGAAAACAGAATAATTGAAACATCTGACATCAGAGCCATTGCAGAAAATCGTAATGTTGGACATAGTCCGACAGTGACTCCAGAAGAGTTAGAACACCTTATTTGCTGTACAACACAAATTACAACCAAAAATAAAAAATAAATTCAAGCTGGCTGCGACATCGCTACTTCGCGATGATGGCAGGAAATTGGATCACAGTATCGGCTACACTGTATTGCTCTAAGTTGATAGGCAGTAGGTATGATTGTTGGCAGCTGGGGCATTGTTATGGCCCCAGTGAAACAGTCATAATCCTTTTGTAGTTCTGGCTGCCAATATTCCAAATCACAGTCTTGAAAAGTCTCTAAAACTTATACCTGGTGGTTCCCCACACCGTGCAGGCAGGAATAACACCATTGTGGCTCCCCAAAACATTTGAAGAATGGGACCTCTCCGCACGTTCCACCATCATAGCCGAAGGTCACCTGGGGTACTGGATAAGTGTGACACATAACTGAACACAGTGTGATCCCATTCATCAGCAGGCCATGCTTCCTGGCCACAGCATCATTTTAAATGCAGCCATTTGTGTTGTGATGTTAATATTAGCCTACTCATAGAACAGCAATAGCCTTGTCTGGATGCTGCTTCTCTCTGACCAATAGTGTTACAGGGAGTCCATTACTTGCTCTTGGTTTTGCAGGCACATATGTGAAGGGGTTACAGTGTGCTTGGTGCACAGCAGGGAAACCCTCCCTTCTGGCACTAAGATGTAGTTGACTGGAACTTGACCACCATCATGGCTGTCCTTACGTTTCCATGCAGTCAACCCTAAAGCTACTGTTACATCCGAATGCCCCACAAATCTGGATATTGTACAATTTGACCATCATCCAGCCAAGTGAAGACCCACAATGGGACCACTTTCAAATTCAGATGAGTACACTGTGTATCCATGTCCTTCACAGTGATCACTGAAGCTGTTCAAGCACCTTATATACCTTACCAGGCCTCTTAATAACATTAAACATGAACAACACTAATACAATCTTGTGGCAATTCTACCTTTCACCACAGGGAACTGCAATTTTTGTTTGTTGGTGTGTGTGTGTGTGTGTGTGTGTGTGTGTGTGTGTGTGTGTGTGTGTGTGTGTGTGTGTGTGTGAGAGAGAGAGAGAGAGAGAGAGAGAGAGAGAAGTTACATTGTCATGCAAACACATCTGTGTGCTTCACTGTTTTTGTCAGGCAGTGTAGTTTGTGTACTTGCAATACAAATAGCTGTACATAAAATACTATGTTTGAAGCAGGTCTGGCAGCAATAGAAATTTGGAAACAGAATAGAATATTAGGTGTTACTAAAAAAAATCCCATGTTGGAAGAAAAGAAGACACAAGGAATACAAGTACAGAAAAGAAAAACAGAGAAACTTTACCTTATCCTTAACACTTTTACACTTGATCTTTTCCTTAATGTTGTTTGAAATCTTTCCTATCTTCTGTTGAAGGTGTTTCTCATAAAGCTAGAGCCTTATTTTTTATTTATTTGTTTATTTCTTAACCTACATAAAGGGGAGTAGCTGTGTTCTAGTTACTCCTGGTTTTGCAACTATTAGTTAGATTCTCTTCATTTTTCATAAATATTTTTGATATTTGTTTCATGTGTTCCATAAACAATGGATGTAATATGTGTTGGTAATTAGCAACCATAAATGTTCAAGTAACTGACAGGTAGATTATATTGTGCAGACAACATTGTAGGCAGGTCAACCACAGCTATGAGTATTCATTTTGTGTATTAATAACCACTTCAGCTCTGTTTTGGTGCTTTATTTCTGTACCACTACTGGTTTCACGGCATTAAAGCCACATCTTCAGATGAGGTATGATTAAAACATTAGAGCAGAAAACTCGGAATTTTTTCACAACATTCATCCACAGGCAAGCTGTTCATTTTCTTGCCATCAGTATGACAGAGCATTTGACCATGTCCCCTGTACGCAGTTCCATATAGATTGAAAAACAGATCACTATGATACAATTTGTTTTGGACCCATCCACAATATTGGAATTTGGCAGTTTCACTCCATGACATATCATCTTTTAGCAGTGTTTTGCACTGAAGGACAACAAATGCTGGGAAAAAAGATTCCGAGCATTTCCACTCTAATGTTTTAATCATATGTCACCTAAAGGTGTGGGTGTAACACCACGAAACTGGTAGTGGTCCTTTAGGACCAAAATACAGCTGAAGTGGTTATTAATACCAAAGAGAGAATATTGTGTTTTGTTCTTTGTAATTTTTTTTCTCTTTTTTAACAGCATCACTGCCGTAACTGTGGAGAAATTTTTTGTAACAAGTGCTCAGATAATGCAATGATGCTACCCTCTTCAGCAAAGCCTGTGCGAGTATGTGATGAATGCCATGTCTACCTTGTTGGACGCTATTCGGTGTGTAACTGAGGACCAGATACGTAGCCATTGCTATGTACATAATATGTATTGCTTCTAAAGGAGCTTTATGTATATACATATATATATGAATTATAGATTATTTGAAGAGTTACATTAAGGAGGTTATAGTGTCTGTTATAACTGTGATATATTTTGTGAAATTATTTATAAGAATAAGCAGATTTATTTTTGCCACTCTTGTCAATGTTATAATAAAAACAATGTGTTCTGTAATATAAATTGTCAAATGTACATTTCATCAGTGAAACTGATACTGTTTGCTTAGCACAACGAAAATCTTATTTTGTATGAAATGTATATTTTAGAGTGAACAAAAGTAAGGATGACAAAAAAAATTTATCACAAAAAATGTATGTATGCTGTAATATATTTAAACTTTTGATGTTGTTTTTATGGCTGTTCACGTAAGTTTTTACTTAACAACAGTTGTTTCAAGTGGCTGAAGCTTTAATTGTCATTCATTCATTCCATTCATTAATTCATTAGTTTTATAGGTTACATATTGTTTTCTGTAACACTGTGTCTAGTGGCCTTCATTGTACTTTAATCTTATACACTAAAGATGTGAAAAGTTGCCACTTGAAAGTTTTTAATCTTGAATGTAATCCTTTTTTATGAATCCATTTCTGTATATTATATATACGGACCAGATCTGTGAAGTATCAAAAGTATCTCTTGTTTCATAAGTGGCTGTCTTTCATATTTAAAAAATTACCTTGGATTACAAAAAATGAAATTTCCAAGTAGAGAAGTAAGATAACATGTATAAACATGAACCTCTCTTTGTTTTCACATTCTAGATACGTTAATCTTATTGCCAAAATACTGCATCATAAGATCCTCACGTGAGACATGTTTTTCAGTCACTGCCGTTCATTCCATGGAAATGTGCAGTACTTAATTTGTTGTCAAGTGTGTAGTGAAGAACTCGTCCACATTCACAACCAACATTTTGAGTTGGTATACTTACAAGGGGGAGTGGGAGAGGATGTATTTGCGTTCTCTGTTTGTCATAATGTTCTGGTATGTATTTAGCATATTAATTAATTTAGAATATTTTCTTTATTGTGTCATACAACATGTGTTCTTGCCTCAACTATGTTTTCAAGATCTGGTTTGATCAGAGTATTTTATGTTCTGTTCTTGTACTTACTTCTTTCAAGAAAAGACAACTTCTGAAAGCAGTTATGACTTTTGTCTCAAATCAAACATTTTCATGCTATATAACTGTTTCATATTATTTGAACAACTGCTAAACAGACAAGGTAATTGCAGTGAATGAAGTAATTGGAATGCAGCTATGAAAACACCCAGAAATGTGTTTGCATTACACACTGGTCAAGATCATGATCTCAAATATTATACATTCACTTCCATTTCTAGTATCAGTGTGTTGCTGTATAGGTTTTAGTTGTCAGTGCAGCTGACATGTGAAGAGTGCTGAGATAATTGTATTTTCACCATCATTTTGCTAACCTGTAGTGGAGATGACTGACTGGAAGTCACTTTGAACATCTACATCTGCATGACTACTCTGCAATTCACACTTAAGAGCTCGGTAGAGGGTTTGTCAAACCACTTTCATGCTATTTCTCTGGAGGTTTACTCTCAAATATCACATGGGAAAAATGAACACCTAAATCTTTCTGTGTAAGCTCTAATTAATCTTATTTTATTACAGTGGTTATTTCTCTGTGTGTAAGTGGGACTCAACAAAATATTTTTGGATTTGGTGGAGAAAATTAGTTTCACGAAGAGATCTCATCACAGTGAAAAGTGCCTTTGTTTTATTTATCGCTATCCCCAACTTGCGTGTAATATCTGTACACCCTCTCCCCTGTTTCACAGTAATACAAAACGAGCTGCACTTTGTTGAACTTTTCCGATGTCCCAATGTCCTCCATCAATCTTATCGGGTAAGGGTCCCTTAGAGTGCAGCAGTACTCCAGAAGAGAATTGGCAGGCATAGTGCAGGCAGACTCTTTAGTGGATTTGCAGCATAACAAATACGTCATCTAAATCATTTTACATTTGATTTCGATCTCCTGATTGACTTCTAGGTGGTACACGACAACGTCATATGCAAACAATCCAAGAGATCAGCTCAGATTGTCTACTGAGTTGTTTATATAAATTAGTAACAGCAAAGAGCTGTTTAACCTGCTTGGAGAATGTGTTTCACTTGATGACTTTATTAGTTACTATGAACTGTGACCTTTCTGATAGGAAATCGTGAATCCAGTCTCTCATCTGGAACAAAATTTGATAGGCACGCAGTCTGGTTAGAAGCAGCTTGTGAAAAACGGTATCAAAAGCCTTCTGGAAATTAAGATCCATTTGAGATCCTCCATCAAGTACACTCATTACTTCAGATGAATAAAAAGCCTGTTGTATCACAGAAGAATGATATTTTCTGAATCTGTTTCTGTGCCAATAGACCATTTTCTTGGGTATTTCATAATGTTGAAAAACAGTATATGATACAGAATTGCACTGTAAATTGATGTCAATGATGTGGATCTATAATTCAGCAGATTACTTTTGTTTCCTTTCTTGTGTATTGGTGCAACCTGCGCAACTTTCCAGTCTTTGAGTACAGATCTTTTGTTGAGCAAGCGGTTGTATATGGTTGCTAAATGTGGCTCTGATTACATCAAGAGTAAAAAGAAAATATCACACTTCTAACACTTGAAGTTTGTGCAAACTTTTGACTGAAATAAAATGATGTACAGTACTGAGATAGGACTTGACTAGAAAACCACAATGTGTTCAGAATAATTTTTATACGATCGTAAGATAATGGAAAATCTTGGATAGAACAAGCAATTGAATGAATTAAGATAATGACTTAGTCACTTTAAAGTGGACTCGTTTGGAGATAGATAAGCACATAAGTTAAAAAATGCTAACATTGCAGCTCAAGCTGTAAATTGGTATTCTCCGGTAGAGCACACATATACAAATACATTCTCACAGTGTAATATCCTGACTGGGGTAAGAAGCTGTGTTGGAGATGGTCAGATGAAGTGGCAGGAGAAAGAAGGAAAAAAGGAGGATATTGGTTTATCAGAGGGAGGCACACTAATGGAAGGTGATAGAAATGTAATCAAGGATAATGGGAGAAGGAGCTGGGCAGGATAAAATAGTAGGAGAGGGATATTAGCAGACGAACAGTGTGAAAGAGGATCTGTAGACATACAAATTTAACAAAAGTGAGGAAACGAAATTGAAGTATCAAGAAGTTTGAAGCATGAAATGAGCGGTAGTTCAATAAGTATATATGCTTTTAGACATTTGTGGTGTTACCATCATGTGCTGCTCACTCTTAGATTGTGCTAAAACAGATATGATACTCTGGTTATTTTGGGTTTTGCACTACATTTTATAAGTTTGTACTGCTTGGTTTTCAGTGAGATGAAAAAGGTTCAGTATTGTCCATTGATTTACCTTTTGGTTTTGGAAGGAAAAATTTGTGCCTAGATGAAAGTGAAAATGGATGTTGTTACATGTTACTGTTCATTGTTGTCAACTGATGGATAGCGTGTCAACAAATTTAAACATGGTCAAATAATTGTCTTTGATCAGGATTTCACAGGATGCCCAGCAGAAGTTGTTAGCAAATGATCAAGAAAGTCTCTGACATAATTGTTGCTGATCACCAAATGAAAATGTGCAATGTGCGGAGGTCATAAGTATGTAAAACAGAATGGCAAACAGTATTTTTTGTGATACTTTGCTGGGATTTCTGACAGTGGACACCAAGAGGATGTGGCTTTCACCTTTGAAGCGGTGTTTGGAGCAGTTTAGACAAGATCTGAGGGGATTTTCTCTTTAAGTTGTCATTGTTGATGAGACGTAGATTCCTCATTGTTACCTAAAAACAAACCGACAATCAAAACAGTGCAATGCTGGTGGTGAATTTACCCGAAAGCAGACAAAGAAGATCCCATCCACCAAAAGTTATGGCAATGAAGTTTTGAGAATTGAAGGTGTCATACTTATAAACTGTAGAAAAGCAATTTAGAACTGAGATACTTGACTAGTTTGAGAGGCAACTGAAGAAAACATGCCCAAGTGGTGAAGAAAGCACTTTTCACCATGACAACACACTAGAGATGTTGTGACAAAATGTCATTAAGAAATGGTCCGCTAGTGGAAAAAAACTCTGTGTGAAGACAAGACAGTGGTTCACAGGAAAAATATTATGTTTGCATGAGGTGGTCTCAGTCAACACAGGTATTATATTTGAGTGTTTGACAGTTCCTGTTTTTAGGAAGAACTACAAAGTAATATTGTTAAAAGTATGTTTCTTTAAAACAAGACTGTCAGAGATAATTTAAAGGCAACTTTGTTGATAGCATGAGTACTTCTTAAACAGCCCTCAAATATGAGAGTAAGTAGTTGGGATGGGAATAGGGATAGGAGTGCATATAGGACAGAAGTTTGCAGAGACTGAAGCCAGAGAAATTGCAATGTTGACGATTGTATTTGATGATGGTTTCAACTTATACTGTCTTGGACACTGTTGTCGCCAAAGACAATCTATAAGGAAATAGCTTGAAGAAACCATTAAATTCAACTATGCTGTGCTCAGCAGCATTCTCTGCCACAGTGTGGGCAATTTTGCCCTTAACAGTTGTCATTTACATGGTTGAACAACTGGTTAGGAGTCATGCCCAACAAAATAGTCCCATGCAGTAGCCACAAGTGAGTTAGTGCATGAATAACACTTTGAGGGTGGTAAGACTATTAGATACAGGATATTCCTCATTCAAGGGCACCATGAGATACAGAATTTTATAAAATGTGCAAATACAGAGACAGAAATGATTTGAGATAATCTGATCATTTATCATCATCTTGTTATCAACTCAAAATAAAATCGAATATCAGTTGCTTTAAAAGCTATTGTTTCCAGCCTGAGATAAATTAAACTCAATTTGTCATCATTCTATGTTTGCAGTGATTATTCCTCAAACTACCTCATGTTTTTGGTATAGCTGACTGTGATGCCCCTCTTGTTTGTTCAGTATGAGGGGGACAGCGATGTTATTCATTCACTATGCCTTTGGAGGATTTGTGTGTTGTTGATGATGATTATGATGATGATGATTATGATGATGATGATGATGATGTATTTTTTGGGATTTGTTAAGGAATACAGTTTCCTTTCTAAAAGTGTGAGGCCTTAAACAATTCAGACTTTGCTATACAAGCACATAGGTAGAAGCTTTATAGGTAAATTTTTGTATTGATGTAACCAAAAACTAGAGAGAGCCATGAGTACCATACTTCAGTTGTATTTGAAAATAATTGTGCTTCAGAAAAAAACTATCCATTGCTTTGTACATGGCTTCCTGTCAATTTTAAGAGAAGTTATATATTAATAAAATTCTGCTTTTAAAAGTAACTTTGAATGACTCCAATTCATGTCTGTAGAATGTGGAAATGAGAAGCTCTACTTACCAAGAAAACATTTGAAGTTACAACTTGCATGTGCTAAAACTCATGAAACTATTTTGCCATTAAAACAAGGTACCCTGGCCTCTGAATATATTTGCAGTTGCGAATATGGACAACTATCAGCACTGTAATTGAATAAGGACAATCAAAATTTGTGCTGGACTGGGACTCAAACCCAGATTCCTTGCTTTATGCGAGAGGTCGCCTTATCTGCTTTGGCTATCCATGCATGACTCACAGCCAGACCCAAACTTCCGTATGGTGCTGTTCCTGTGTCACAACCTATACTCATACACACATGTAATTCCCATACAGGGGAAGACATTTTAATACATTTTAATTGAAAGTTGCTGCCTGGTATTGGCTGATAAGTACGATATTGCAGTGTCGCGGTATTTTTGAGAAGAACAATGCAATGTTCCTTTAGACATGCTTCCCAAGAACTGATCATGGCTGCCCCCCCCCCCCCCCCCCATTCCCCTCTTCATTCAGAGTTGAGTGGAAGGCTTGAACAAGAGACTGAAAGTTGTGTGACGTGTGACAAGCTAGACTGTGACTTCCTAGGGTTGAGAAATGTAGGGTACCTATTAATGGGTCAAGTGTGCATTACATATTAGAGGCTGCCACCCAGATATCTGACTCTGCGTTCTGGGGCAGACAAGGGCATGTTAGAGTAGATGAGTCTCCATCCAGTCCAGATAACAATAGCTGTATCAGACCCATAACTATCATTGAAGATAAAAAGAAATACCTCCCTTCCCCCCTCCCCCCCCCCCCCCCCCCCCCAAAGTGAGAGCAATAAAGTCCTAATGGTTAAGTGCCGAAGTTTCACAGGAGAGTGCCGGAGATTTAAATGCTTATAAAACCCAGTGAAGCATACATCATACTAGGTACAGAAAGTTGGTTAAAACATGGAATGTTTGGGGAAAATATAAGTGTACGGTATATCTAAAATAGGTTGATGAGAAATGGAGGCAGTGTATTCATCATGTTAGAGAAGGATCTCACATCCACCAAGATAGAAATTGAAGGTGCTTGTGAAATTGTTTGGGCAAGACTCAGTATCAGGAATGGATATAAACTTTATAACTGGTCCTTCTACTGACCACCAGACTCACCCCCTCAGAGAAAACCTCAGTTCGTTAGAACATAAGTTACACAATGGTGCTGTAAAAATTGGAGGAGATTTGTACTCATCCTACAGCCAACTGGGATGATTACAGTGATAACACACCCTGCATGAGATTACTAAATGCATTTTTGGTCTCACCATAAAGATGGCACATTGAGTTGCAGACAGGCACAACAAAAAGCGTGTTACATGTTGAGCTTTCAGCCATATCCTTCTTCAGAAAAGAAAAAAACGCACATTAACACAAGCAAGCATACTTCGCACATGTGTGGCTGGTGACTGCTACCCGGCTGCTCCAGCTGGAATCCACAGACTCTAATATCTGAGAGACATTGTATCAACAGTCTCGTCCCCACAACACCACGCCGCTACGTGACCACATGTATTGTTGGTGCATCTCATGCCTCAAATTCTTCCTACTGACTATAATAATTACTCCTACTGGTCACATTTTCTCCCTCATCCTCGTCTGTTTTTGTATGTTATTTTTCTCATCTACCTATCCCACACAAACTTTTGAACCTCTCCCTAACCAATCCCAATCCCCCTTCCCCCCTCTCTCTCTTCCCTTACCCTATCACATGCATGCTTCCATACATCATCCATTCCATCCTTTTTCCTGTGTTTTTATATGTATTTGAGCATTTTTTTATGTATTTGTACAGATTTTTGTGTACTTTATGCATTTGTGTGTCTGAATGTATTTTTGTGTGTCTTTCATTGCACAAATTTCAGTCAGGTCTTGATAAGATTTAAAAGTTATGCAAAGAATGATAACTTACTTCAAATATTCAAAAATTTTAAATCTTTCACTTCACAAAAAAAAAAGTTGTATTCCATGGCTAGACTCAACAGGTCACATTTGCAATCGGTCAGCCCACGCAAATTCCTGGGTGTAAGAATTTTTTGGGATGTGAAAAGGTAAGACAACATAGTCCATAATCCCAGCAGTAGGTAAAGCAGATTGCAGCTTATGGTTCATAGGGAAATGCAATCAGTCAGCAAAGGAGATTTGCATCAAAACTCTCATGTGACCAATCCTAGAATATTGCTCTCAGGTGTGTGGGATCCATTCTAAATTGGTCTGAAAGGGGTTGTTGAATAAGTTTGATGACTCGTGACAGTGTGTGTCAGAGATGTTGAAAGAATTAAACTGTCACTCTTGAGGGCAGATAATAACTATCCCAGGAAAGCCTACTTAAGTTTGTAGAATCAACTTTAAGTGATGAATCTAGGAATATACTACAACCTTGTCACTTTCATAGAAATTGTGAAGTCAAGATTAGACTAACTGCAGCACACCCAGAGGTATTTAAGCAATGATCCTTCCCATGCCCCATATGTGAATGTCAGAGGCTGGCACAATGGTAAATACACTGTCATATATTCACTGTGGTTTGCATAGTACAGATGTACAGGGTGTTTCAAAAATGACCGGTGTATTTGAAACGGCAATAAAAACTAAACGAGCAGCGATAGAAATACACCGTTTGTTGCAATATGCTTGGGACAACAGTACATTTTCAGGCGAACAAACTTCCGAAATTACAGTAGTTACAATTTTCAACAACAGATGGCGCTGCAAGTGATGTGAAAGATGTAGAAGACAACGCAGTCGTTGGGTGCGCCATTCTGTACGTCGCCTTTCTGCTGTAAGCCTGTGCTGTTCACAACGTGCAAGTGTGCTGTAGACAACATGGTTTATTCCTTAGAACAGAGGATTTTTCTGGTGTTGGAATTCCACCGCCTAGAGCACAGTGTTGTTGCAACAAGACGAAGTTTTCAACGGAGGTTTAATGTAACCAAAGGACCGAAAAGCGATACAATAAAGGATCTGTTTGAAAAATTTCAACGTACTGGGAACGTGACGGATGAACGTGCTGGAAAGGTAGGGCGACCGCGTACGGCAACCACAGAGGGCAACGCGCAGCTAGTGCAGCAGGTGATCCAACAGCGGCCTCGGGTTTCCGTTCGCCGTGTTGCAGCTGCGATCCAAATGACGCCAACGTCCATGTATCGTCTCATGCGCCAGAGTTTACACCTCTATCCATACAAAATTCAAACCCGGTAACCCCTCAGCGCCGCTACCATTGCTGCACGAGAGACATTTGCTAACGATATAGTGCACAGGATTGATGACGGCGATATGCATGTGGGCAGCATTTGGTTTACTGACGAAGCTTATTTTTACCTGGACGGCTTCGTCAATAAACAGAACTGGCACATATGGGGAACCGAAAAGCCCCATGTTGCAGTCCCATCGTCCCTGCATCCTCAAAAAGTACTGGTCTGGGCCGCCATTTCTTCCAAAGGAATCATTGGCCCATTTTTCAGATCCGAAACGATTACTGCATCACGCTATCTGGACATTCTTCGTGAATTTGTGGCGGTACAAACTGCCTTAGACGACACTGCGAACACCTCGTGGTTTATGCAAGATGGTGCCCGGTCACATCGCACGGCCGACGTCTTTAATTTCCTGAATGAATATTTCGATGATCGTGTGATTGCTTTGGGCTATCCGAAACACACAGGAGGCGGCGTGGATTGGCCTCCCTATTCGCCAGACATGAACCCCTGTGACTTCTTTCTGTGGGGACACTTGAAAGACCAGGTGTACCGCCAGAATCCAGAAACAATTGAACAACTGAAGCAGTACATCTCATCTGCATGTGAAGCCATTCCGCCAGACACATTGTCAAAGGTTTCGGGTAATTTCATTCAGAGACTACGCCATATTATTGCTACGCATGGTGGATATGTGGAAAATATCGTACTATAGAGTTTCCCAGACCACAGTGCCATCTGTTGTTGAAAATTGTAACTACTGTAATTTCGAAAGTTTGTCTGCCTGAAAATGTACTGTTGTCCCAAGCATATTGCAACAAATGGTGTATTTCTATCGCTGCTCGTTTAGTTTTTATTGCCGTTTCAAATATACCGGTCATTTTTGAAACACCCTGTATAAGTAGATGCAGACATGTTGCCTGTAATTGCAAGAAGTCATGATGATCTCTCCATTGGCAAAAGATTCTGGGTTTGTCTGCCATTTGGATCTCTGAGAGGTGAAAGCCAAGGGAAGGTGACAATGAGAAGAAGATCAAGTAAGCAAGTACCACGAAAGGTAACATGCTACGAGTTGGAACTTGGAAACTCAGAAGTTTGTACAGAAGCTATAAAATCTGAAAAGGAAAACTCAAAGGCAAATTGTAGTGGGGATCTGTAAAATGAAAAGGAAGAAGATATGGATTTTTGATCAAATAAAGGGTAATATCAACAGCAGCAGAAAATAGTATAGTGTAGTAGGAAGGTCAGAGTGTGAGTTGCTGTAAACAGTTCGGTGATAGGGTTGTTCTCATCAGAATCGACAGCAAATCAATGCCAACAACAAATGGTCAAAAAAATGGTTCAAATGGCTCTGAGCACTATGGGACTTAACTTCTGAGGTCATCAGTCCCCTAGAACTTAGAACTACTTAAACCTAACCAACCTAAGGACATCACACACATCCATGCCCGAGGCAGGATTCGAACCTGCGACCGTAGCGGTCACGCGGTTCCAGACTGAAGCGCCTAGAACCGCTCGGCAACACCGGCCGGCAACAAAAGGTCAGATTTACATGTCAATGATACAGTTAGAAAAATATATCTAAAAACAAAGATGATGTGACTTACCAAACGAAAGCGCTGGCAGGTCGATAGACACACAAACATACACATAAAATTCAAGCTTTCGCAACAAACTGTTGCCTCATCAGGAAAGAGGGAAGGAGAGGGAAAGACGAAAGGATGTGGGTTTTAAGGGAGAGGGTAAGGAGTCATTCCAATCCCGGGAGCGGAAAGACTTACCTTAGGGGGAAAAAATGACAGGTATTCACTCGCGCGCACACACACACACACATCCATCCACACATATACAGACACAAGCAGACATATTTAAAGACAAAGAGTTTGGGCAGAGATGTCAGTCGAGGTGGAAGTGCAGAGGCAAAGATGTTGTTGAAAGACAGGTGAGGTATGAGTGGCGGCAACTTGAAATTAGCGGAGATTGAGGCCTGGTGGATAACGGGAAGAGAGGATATATTGAAGAGCAAGTTCCCATCTCCGGAGTTTGGATAAGTTGGTGTTGGTGGGAAGTATCCAGATAACCCGGACGGTGTAACACTGTGCCAAGATGTGCTGGTCGTGCACCAAGGCATGTTTAGCCACAGGGTGATCCTCATTACCAACAAACACTGTCTGCCTGTGTCCATTCATGCGAATGGACAGTTTGTTGCTGGTCATTCCCACATAGAATGCATCACAGTGTAGGCAGGTCAGTTGGTATTCCCCCTAAGGTAAGTCTTTCCGCTCCCAGGATTGGAATGACTCCTTACCCTCTCCCTTAAAACCCACATCCTTTTGTCTTTCCCTCTCCTTCCGTATTTCCTGATGAGGCAACAGTTTGTTGCGAAAGCTTGAATTTTGTGTGTATGTTTGTGTTTGTTTGTGTGTCTATGGACCTGCCAGTGCTTTCGTTTGGTAAGTCACATCATCTTTGTTTTTAGATATACAGTTAGAAAAGATAGAGATAGTGTATGAGAATGTTGAATGGGTCTTTTCAGTCTGTAAAGGGAGACGATGATCTAATAATCATAAGGGACTGGATTGTGATAGGAGAGGAAAGAATGTGAGACAGAGATGTAGGAGAATATGGACTTAGAATCAGGAATGAGAGAGCAGAAGGACTAATTGAGTACTGCAGTAAGTTTCAGCTAGTAATAGCAAATATACTATTCAGAAATCACAAGAGGAGGAGGTGTACTTTCAAAAGGCCTGGAGATACTGAAAGAATTCAGCAGATGGCTCACATCATGGTTAGAGGGAGTTTCAAAATCAGATTTTGGAGCAGATGTAAACTCAGATTAGAATTTAGTAAAAATGAAGAGTATGTCGAAGCTTAAGAGAACTGTATATGGGAATCAAAGTGTAAAGAAGTGGGATGCTGAATTATTCAGCATTGATGAGATGCATTTTTAAGTTATCTAAAGTTGTAGACACTGTGACAATGAATAACATAACTTGCAGTTTAGTTGAAGAGGAAAGGACATCTCTCAAAAGGCCAATCGTAGAAGTAAGGCACAAGGAGGTTAACTCTGAGAAACCTTGGGTAGCAGAAGAAATACTTCAATTGACTGATGACAGAGGAAAATTCAAAAATGATCAGAAAAAAACATACATACAGCATTATAAATAATTTAGGAATTAAATAAACAAGAAGTGTAGCGGAAATCAATGGCAATCAAAATACACCATCATGAGAAGGACTGGATCAGAATATAGAAAAGGCAAAACAATCTTTTGTGAAATTGAAAGCAAGGACATCAACATTAATACTGCAATTGGAATTCCACTGTTAAACACAGAGTAGAGGGCAGACATGATCCAATTTTAAAGTCAGAGTTTAACAGAGCTCTGGGAGGCATGGGATATAAAAGGCAGAAGGGATACGTAGCATCTCTTATGAATAGTCAATTTAATCAAGGTCCTAACAAGAATAATATCAAATGAACAGAAGCGAAAATTGAGGTGTGAGATGATGATCAATTAGGCTTTTGGAAAGGTAAAGGAACCAAAGAGACAATTCTGGCTTTCTGCATGACAATCGAAGCTAGACTTACGGCCTAAGAAAAATCAAGAGTTTTTCGTAGGGTTTGTTGACAAAGAAAAAGCGTTCGAGACTGTAAAATGGTGCAAGATGTTGGAAGCTATGAAAAATTATCAGCAAGCTATAGGAAAAAGACTGGTAGAATTCAGTATGTACACTCAACAGCAAAATAATCTGACCACTTTACACAAAATGGCAGAAAAATCTAATCACTTAGCTGTAACAGCAGAAGAACTGGACCAGGGCATGATGTCAGACAAAGGAGTGGCTCGATGATAATAGTAGCAGTAGTAGTAGTAGTAGTTTGTTTATACAAAGACAGTTTACATTGCATTGATTGCATCTGAAAATACATAGTATATAAAAATAAATACACACACAGACACAGGCAGACAGACAGAGGCTCACCATACCAGGAAGGCATCAAACTGTGCTGCCATGGTAAGCACGAGGCTTACTGTACCAGAGGGACAAAGTACCTTCACAGACAGAAGCACGAGGTTTGCCATATCAGAGTGATGTTGCACTGCACCGCCATTGTAAGTACAAGGCTTACAATACCAGAGATGCCTCGCAGTGTGCTGTCATCATGAGGGTTCACTATACCAGAGAGCAGCACACTGCCCTGACTTCACGGGCGACTCAACACAGACACTTCAATGACTCTCCAAGTCCACGAGGTCAGTACAATGTCGCAAGACGTTGATTCCAATAAAGTAATGGCTACCAGTGCCTATAGTATAGTAGAACCTAAGGCTAGGAACTAATCCCTAAAATTTATAGTTGGGCAAATAACAGGCTTGGCCGAAGCAAAGTATTGGTTAGAGTCAGAAACTTGGTCTGATGAGAGGGTGGTACTAGTAGAAAATTATGAGCATTACATATGTAAAATGCTCGATAGATGACATGGCAAGGACGGAAATGTGGTACAATGGTGTTTGCACGTAGACACTATGCAGTTTAATTTTAGGGAGAGCTTGAGAAGGGTCATGGAGCAGGAGGAAACATTTGACAGTAACACTTGATGGATAATTAGTCAGGGCTTTGTTCATGCAAGGATTATACAACAAACGCATTAAGACAGTGACAAGAGCTCAAGGGGAAAAGCTAATGCTTTCAGAAGCAATTGATTTAGCTACAATGGAAGAATCACATTCGATAAAGAGAAATACTGAGTAACAGCTGCACCCAAGCAAGGGCGACGGACAATGTCTGCTTGCTTCAACTGTTGCAGGGAAGGACACGTAGCATGAGAGTACCAACGAAAAATTTCCATACGCAAAGTAGACAACTATAGGGATGCTCCAGCCCAACCCTTGCGGGTGTGACTTGCCATCAAGGAAATCGATATCAGAGAATTCAAAGGGAACGTCCCACGGCCCCAAGGTCCATCACCTGTACAGTGTACACAATGCAGTTTAACTGGGCACTCGTTCTCATGCAACAGGGCCAAGCCAGTGACTTGCTACATGTGTCACTGAACTGGCCATTGTGCCTGAGTGTGTCGGGATTAAGTGGGCCAACATACGGAAGAAAACTGCCATGGGAAACGAGAGAAGAGCATAGTGATATAGTCCCTTTACACTGTATCAGGTATTGTACAAACAGCTGACTGCACTGAGACGAATGATTATGTTCAGTTATGGAGAGCCAACATGAAAGGTTAAAAGGTAACAATATAAATCTATTAATTGACAGTGGAGCCCATGTCCATTTTTGTTAAAACCAATGTGTGGAATGATTGGGTACAGTGGGATACCAATGAAGCTGTAATAATAAAAAGCATTGTCAATGAGGAAATTCAGACAGAAGGCTCGACACAACTAAGACTGAAAAACAAGGACTTGTAACGAATGGGTCACAAAATTTCAAGTCATAGATGCTCTTACTGACTTGCCATTTGATAGTCTACTAGGGAGAGAATTTCTCAAAAGTAACAGGGTCATTTTAGATTACGATTACAGAGAAATATGGAACTGCGAAGGCATGGGAAGGTGCGCCCATAGCTTCACTCATTGTTAAAAATAATGGAAAACAGAGGGACACATGAGATAGCTACGTTCTCATAACAAAAGGTGGTAAGACACTGAACACAGGGGGGTCCTTGTGTAGGTGTTGCACAAGCCAAAGTCCAAATATGCTCCCAAGTGATAGTGGTCCAGCCGACTGAGCCTAACAGCCCACCTCGGATACCAAGCAAGCAGAAGTGTTATGAACAGGTAGCTGACCAGCCGCTTCCAACACTATTGCAGGCCACCACAGCAAGACTCAAAACAGATGAGCAAACAATGGAAAAAATGGCTGGAGGAACCCAATGAGTCAGGAAAACAAAAGTCACTTCGCACGACATCAAACATCAATGGTTGCTGTGCGGAGATAGTGGTCGGCCCGCAGGAAGAACAAATAAAAAAGATACACATGACCTGCAAGTTAGGAACAGAGTTACTAGTCCCCATGCTGGAAGTTAGATCGGCGGTGTATATCCATGAAGCAGTCATGACTGTGCAAGATGGAACATGCATAACCAGAGTGTTGAATGCTAGGGACCAAGGCGTTAGGTTCCCTGCACCTGAAGTCTTTGCAGAGCATGGTCTGCCACGTCCCAACAGAGAAGAAGGGAGCGACAAGTCACAGCAGACATTGTTGAGAGAGAATATGTGCACCAATCATTTAAATAGTGAAATCAGCATTAGAAGAGCTCTGTTTGCATACCATGATGTATTCCATTTACCAGGAGACATGCTTACTCACACTGAAAGCATCAAATCCCGCTCTACCAGAAGTGGAAGGTGAAATAATAAATCAGAGATGATATCGAATCCCTCAGGCCCAACAAGAGCTGTTACAGAGTGAAATAAAAAGAATGTTAGCTGATGGCGTTATCTCCACAAGTACCAGCACCTGGAATTTCCTTGTCCCAGTGGTCCCAAGAAACGTAGATTCCAGTGGAAAGCAAAAATGATGAGTGATAGCTGACTACTAGAAACTACATAAATGACATATCACTAAACATGATATACCTCCTGCTCCAGATCGATGAGATCCCAGACAGTTTGGGGAAGGCTAAATACTTCTCCACAGTGGAACTTGCAAAAGGGTACTGCCTGATACTCATAGACAAGAAGGATCGAAGAAAGACAGCCTTCAGTGCTCCAATGGACCATTAGGAATATAACAAGACAGCAATGGGTCTGAAAACAGATCTGTCAACTATTCAGCATTTAATAAGTACCATGCTGACTGGAGTACAGGGAAATAAAGTATTTATATAGCTGGACGATATTGTGGTGATACGTTCCTAGCTAGAAGAGCATAACGCACGCTTGGAGGAAGTGTTCAATAGACTACAAAAGGAAAATCTAAAACTACAGGTAGACAAATGTGAGTTTTCGCAAAGGGAGGTGACATTGCTAGGGCACATAGTTACAGCATCCGGAGTACAACTGCACCCTGCCAAAGTGGAGGCAATAGAAAAGCATCCACAGCCATGGGCCACCTCACAATTAAAGTTGTCTTTGGGGATGAAAGGGTATTATCATCATTTTGTGAGTAATTTCAGCAAAGTGGCGAAGCTGCTACACGACATACTAAAGAAGGGAGTCTCTAACGAGTGGGGCACGCAACAGGAGGAAGCCTTCCAGCAGTTGAAGGAGAAACTGGTCAGCCCTCACTAAAGAGTTTTTCATTATGACAAATGTGAGCAACTATGTGCTGGGTGCATATGTGATCCTTAACCTAGGTTGATGAAATTCCGATTAGAACTGGAGGAGTATGACTATGAAAAACTTACAAGGAAGGCAAAGAAAATTTTAAATACATAGTATTGAACAAAAGTGTCTGGGTGTAGGTACAAACCAATGAGTGGTTGTTTGTTACCCCAAACAATGAAGGGTTAACAATACTGTGTGACGATCTACTGGCCACTGACCTGTGAGGCATGGCAAAACTCAAATTCTTCAGTAAATGTTAAGGATATGAGCCCAAACTGCACAGTGATCTGACCATACAGTATACACCAATGTTAGTAAAATAGACATAGTTCCTAATCTAATATAAATCTCAGAGTAGCACTTGCAACCTATGTCCTCAATTATTTGCTGGATGTATTCCAATCTCTGTCTTCCTCTACAGTTTTTGCCCTCTACAGTTCCCTCTAGTACAATGGAAGTCACTCCCTCATGTCTTAACAGATGTCCTGTCATCCTGTCCCTTCTCCTTATCAGCGTTTTCCAAATATTCCTTTCCTCTCCAATTCTGTGTAGAACCACCTCATTCTTTATCTTATCAGTCCACCTAATTTTCAACACTTGTCTGTAGCACCATTTCTCAAATGCTTCGGTTCTCTTCTGTTCTGGTTTTCCCACAGTCTATGTTTCACTACCATACAATGCTGTACTCCAGACGTACGTTCTCAGAAATTTCTTCCTCAAATTAAGGCCTATGTTTGATACTAGTAGACTTCTCTTGGCCAGGAATGTCTTTTTTTGCCATTGCTAGTCTGCTTTTGATGTCCTCCTTGCTCCATCCGTCATTGGTTATTTTACTGCCTAGCTACCAGAATTACTTAACTTCATCTACTTCATGACCATCAATCCTGATGTTAAGTTTCTCGCTGTTCAGAAGACTGGTGACTCAAAAGCTGGTGGTCAGCACAACATGCCATGACGCCAAACATGGGAGTCGTTACGCACGAACCGCGTGATCGACTACTCCCTGGACGTCATCATCAAACTCTTCAGAAGGTACAGAGTACAAAAGAGGTGGTATAAATATGGCCACCTAACCATACTGTGGACCGGGCAGTACCAACAGTGAACCGCAGATGCCCTCTCCAAGTCACTCAGTCTCGGGTATGACTTAAAAAAACGTGTGCTAGCCTCAGGTGATGTAGGACTTAGGCATCATAGAGAAGAGCCATCAGTATGTTCTTAACTGGGAACTTACAGTTATTACAGATAAGTTGGAAGTGCCAGGGACATATTCTCGAATTGTAGTACAGAATGGTATTGGACCATTCTACCCTGTAGCCCATATTAGCTCTCAGTTCTGTACTCTGCACCACCTAAAGCCTTTTCAGCAGCTGTCAGAGAAGCAGCAGGCAGCCCACAGTCACTTCATCCTCTTCTAGTTATTCAATGAGATAAGACCCCTTGTCGCGCTTTTAGCAGTCCTTCTACTTCCTCTCAGGACACGACAGGTAAGTGCAATTAACGGGTTTTTAGTTTGGTATAGTTCATTAAATTCAAACCAGACCTTGTGGTATAAGGATGAAAACAGTAAAAATCATGATCACTGTATGTTCGCGACACTGATATCGTTAGGGAAAATGTTGTAACACAATGCACTATTATATACCTACAAATCTCTTCGATGAAATAGACAAAGTTAAGGAATCCTGCTACCATGGAAGCAAAATAACACACAATGGTCAGAGTGAAGAGAACATATAGAGTAGGCTAGCACAGAAAAAAAGGGCCTTTCTGGCCTGAAGCCGAGTACTAGCATTAAACACAGGCCCTTAATTCGACGAAGAAATGTCCGAGAACATTCGTTTGGAACACAGCATTGTACGGTAGTGAAATGTGAACAGTGGTAAAATTGGGAAAAAAATGGAAGCTTTTGAAATGTGGTGCTATAGAAGGACTTAGAAAATTAGGTGGACTGATAAGACAAGGAGTGGAGAGTTTCTATTAGAATCGCCAAAGAAAGGGACAGAATGATACGGCTTGTGTTAAGACATTGGGAATAGCTTCTACAGTACTTGAGGAACTCGCAGTGTGTAAAAACTACAGAGGAATACATAAATTGGAATACATCCAAGAAAAACATGAGTATGTAGGGTGCAAGAAGTTGGCATGAGCAGAATGTGTGCCAGGCGGCATTCTTAAATAAAAAAATACAGAATATATACTTTCCAGAAAACATTGATTGGGGCAGATATAGCATTCTTTGCGCCACTTTTCAACATATTTGCCATTGGCAGCAAGGCACCTGTTACACCTTAGGTTCCTTCTTTCATACGAGTCTGCATTTTATACATATCAACTTGTTATTCACTGTGAAAGTATTGACAGGCTAGGAATTTCTTCAGGTGTAAGCAAAGATTGAAATCTGGAGGGAGGGTGACAATATCAGCACTTTATAAAATGTGTTGCACACTGATCGTAAAAAAGAATTGTCTTAGGTCGAAAGAACAACCACTCTGCGGATCACACACTTTGTCGTATGAAGATTTGTGAAGGGCACTAAACCTGTGATCAGGTATGTGCAGAAAGGCCATAACAGATTTAAACTTATTTATTGCACTGGTCAAAGAACAGTTTATTGTGATATCAAGAAAAGTAGAAAAGAAAATTTATTAATGGAAGCGTGGCATGGCAAACAAGCCAATTCCTACAATCAAATGCAAACTGAATGCCCACCAAAATGCGGCCATGGAAAGATTGTGGTTCCATGCTTGAGGAATTCGACGAGCAGAGGGCCCCTGCAGTCGAAGGAGGAGGTCACCATGACCTTAACGGAACTTGTGTGTCACAGCTTTGGAGTTATTTGGCGGAATCATCCTGTTGAACAGTAGCATCTGCCCTCAGACTGGTTGGGAAACACTGCGACATCCTCCATGCAGCCTGGACCTCTCACCATGTGATTTTCACGTCTTTGACAACCTGAAGAAAGACATTCAGGTACATATGTTTCAATTGGACGAGGAAGTGCAAGAGTGGGTGCAGTTGTGGATCCCTCAGTGGTCGACTGCATTCTACAAAACAGGAATTGGTCGTCTCGTCTCTCAGTGAGATAAATGTCTAAACGCGTGCAATGATTAGTTTTCAATTGAATCATTCCATTATCCTGTTGTGATGGGTGTTCAGTTTTCTTTCAGCTGCCCCTCATAGATGAGAACATAAAAATAAACATAGTACGAACTGAGAAATGCAATAACCATGCTTCGCTCAGTCCTGTAGATCCTAATAACTCAGTGGTAAATATTGCCTTAATTGAAGGGACAATGCCATGGCTATCCGCAATGAGAGTGGGCCTGGTGGGGAGGGGGGGGGGGACTTCCTGACAGATTAAAACTGTGTGTCCAACTTTGATTCAAACGTGGGACCTTTACCTTTCTCAAGCAACTGGTCTATCGACTGAGCATGTCAAGCATGAACAATGACTGTCCCTCACAGCTTTAATTCTGCCGTACCTTATCTCAAACTTCCACACTTTTCAGAAGGTCTTCTGCATACTCTGAGGAACTAATTCTTTTAGAAGAATAAACTCATAATGCTGCAAATTGTGTAGCTCAGTTGGCATTGCTACACAATAAAGGTTATGAACAGGAAAGGTGAGGACTGCCTTGTTCAGTCCTAGGTTGGGAGCCATTTAATGTTCATATAACAGCTCGAAGCTACGCATTTATCTCACCAACACAAAAATTTAGCTTTCAAAACACATTTTGTTCAGCTTTATTTATGCCAGTGAGCACTAAGAAACAGAAAGCATGACCATAATGCAAGAAATCCATTAATGTGACAAATGTGAAGCATTGTAGGTGGCATCAAATCTGAAAAAGCTCTGTTCCTCTTTGAAGAGTATTAATATGGTATTTTTGTTGGTTATTTTTATTAATATGCAACAGAAATTTCTCAGCTGTTCTGACCTTTTTTTATTTCAGGGTTTTAATTTTCATTAATGAGAAAACCCACTGCAGTTGTAATGATTATTCATGTAGAATATAAAAAGGAAAGCACAACCAGGTTTCAAGACACACGTCCCATCTTCAGGTGCATCTGCAAAATTATAAATAAATAATACCTATCTACATTGTTGACATTAGAGAAGCTAAACAGAACCAACAGAAATTATTAGAAAAAATCCCCATATGTACATTAAAATGTGAATCCATGAAGGATGTATAACTGAAGCTGAAATAGGATCAAATATGTTTAAAATAGTGCATCCTTGGTGCATGGTGTCAAACAGGATATCCTGTTTGATCCAAAGTCTGCAAGAAAGCCTCTCTCAGAGGAGGAGCCACATAAAACGACAAAGGTCCCCAACCAAAATAGTGGAAACCACCATGAACAGAATATAGAATATAGAATACAGAGTTTATCAAAAAGAATCATTCGATCTGGTACATCAATATTACTGAAACTAATAAATATATACAATGAATTTTGTTTTTTGATGAACAGGAAACTCATTTTTTTCCCATAGTTGTTCAATTTGCCCCCCTTGAGATGAACAGCGTACATCAATGCAGTATTCACATTGTTCCACAATGCAGCGAATATGTCTTGAGTTACAGCTTCCAGAGCTGCTTTTATGCAATGTCTCAGTTCATTCATTGTTGTTAGTAAGAGAGGCACATAAACAGAGTCTTTTATAAACCTTTACAAAAATAATCACATACAGTTAGGTCCAGTGATCTTGGAGGTCAGTAATGTAAGGCTGAATCATTCGGTCCGGTGCGACTGATCCATGGTTCAGTAATCCTTTGATTTAAAAATTCTTGCAGTTCCAGATGTCAGTGTGATGATGCCCCATCCTGTTGGTAATAGAAGTTGTTCGAATCAGACTCCAACTGTGGGAAAAGACAGTTCTCAAGCATAAAAAGATATGTACTTCCTGTAACAGTGTTCGTGGCAAAGAAAAATGGACCATACACCTTTTCCCATGAAACTGCACAAAACACATTAAATTTTGGAGAGTCCCTCACATGTTGTACAACTTCATGTGGTTGTTCTGTACCCTATATTCTCACATTACGATGGTCCACCTATCCATTTAAATTTAATATTGCCTCATTACTAAACACTAAATATGGAAGTAAACTAACATCCTCCATCTTGCCAAGAACGGAATTACAGAACTCAACACGTTGTTGTTTGTTACCTTCATTAAGAGCTTGAAGTGGCTGAATTTTGTATGTATTCATGTGTAAATAGTGATGCAACACACGCCAGACAGACATCAGGGGCACGTTGAGCTGTCGAGCTGCACAGTGAACGGATTTCTGCGGACTGCTTTTGAAATTATGGTGGATGCATTCGATGTCTGTGTCAGACACTCGGGGATGAC
This sequence comes from Schistocerca serialis cubense, assembly GCF_023864345.2. Lineage (NCBI taxonomy): Eukaryota > Metazoa > Arthropoda > Insecta > Orthoptera > Acrididae > Schistocerca > Schistocerca serialis. Next base: position 624,395,318 of record NC_064642.1, on the reverse strand, counting down.
CTGGCAATTTGCCTTTACACAAACAACTGAACTGTTCATGCCATCATCTAACACTCTGTGCTGTTGGAGAATCCACACCATGCCTAGTATGAAAGTCACGCTTTACAGTTATTACTGACCTGCACTGTGCAAAACATAGAAAACAAAATGCTTTCTGTTGTCTTGTCACAATTTTTGAACTGGAATGGGCACACACTGCTGCTACCTAGCAGAAACCATGTAAAACTAGAGAGTTTGCTCTTTTCAACCATACTATGTTCAGGCACATATCTCAAAGAACATAACAGTTACGATTTTTAAAAAATCAGATTATTCTTTTTGATACATCATGTATTAATGGCCCGATGTTGCAGATCCCCATACAAAACTTACAATGGTTTGTGCTTAAGGGCCACCACACATGTATCCACATAAAGTAGATAGGCGGCCTTTCAAACACTGAAACGTCGAAAAATGTAATTACATATATTATGCACCTGCAGATATGTATAAGAACACAACGTTATCCCCTAAGTAAAATTTATGACTCACCAGTACTGCATACACACTCATCAGACCCATAGCAAGCACAAAACAAAAGTTGTAACGTCGCGAGAGGGGCCGTGTAGCCATAACGTATGCAAGTGGACTGCTCACGACATCTGACGGTCAAAATGGAAATGAATGTAACCACCAACAACAGGGCTAAGAAATCACAAATTAGCATCCACCGCAGTGACAGTTGACCTCTCTCACATATCGACGAGGCAACTAATTACATTCTTTGATGATGAGTAACAGTTGTGGATGTACCATCAAGAGAAATGTCTTTTAATTTTCAGGTTTAATCTATATTACTGCGAATATGACTAATTTTTGAATTAAGTGGTTGAATGCTGTTGTTGTGGCCTGCAGACTGAAGACCTGTTTGATGCAGCTCTCCATGTTACTCTATCCTGTGCAAGCCTTTTTGCCTCTGAAATAACTACTGTAACCTACATCCTTTTGAATCTACACACATTTTCAGAAACAACAGAACGCCTTGAAAGACTAGAGATAGGACATTGATATTCACAGGACAAGCACATTAGTACGTTCCGCAGAAATGATCAGCATTTGAGTCGTCTCAGTGCAGCATGTGTCCCTGTAGGCACAAGGTTCGCCATGGGGCCTGACAACTTGTTCCATGTGTGACGGCATCAATGCGTATAAGGCGCGAATGGTGTCCTGTGGTATAGCCGTCCATGCTGCTTCCACCTGGTTCCAAAGTTCATCTGTGATGGTTGGCATTGGGTCGCAGCACTGTAACCATTGTTTCACCATATCACACACATTTTTGATTGGCGACAAGTCTGGTGATCTGGCGGGCCAGGGAGAAAGGTGGACACACGAAGAAGGCTCGTGTTTATGCAGCAACATGTGCTTTCGCATTGTGTTGCTGAAAAATAGCGCCCGGGGTGTTGTGCAGAAAGGATATGGCTATGGGTTGCAGGGTGCAATTCATGTAGGTCACACTGATCACAATGCCCCAGAAACGCACCAACTGTGATTTGTGGTGGTACCCAATAGCACCCCACACCATAAAGACTTGAGTTGGCACTGCATATTTTGTGCGAATGCAGTCACTGTTGTGCCGCTCCCCATGTCCTAGCTCACTCGTTTGTTACATAGCTTAATTCTTAATTTCCTTGCGTGTTTTTGGTACTTGCATTGTTTAATTCATAAATTTCGGGCGTATTATAGTATTTGAGTTGTAGCATCGCGTTTTAGTACCTGAATAGTGTAAATTCGCGTAGTCGTTTGTCTACTGTTTTTGTTTTGAACGGCCAGTGTCGGTTGGTCACAGTCAGTGTGCTCCCTGCCGCCGTTGGATAAGCAGCTGAGCAGCAAGTCATATACTCCTAGCTCACTCGTTTGTTACATAGTTTAATTCTTAATTTCTTTGCGTGTTTTTGGTACTTGCATTGTTTAATTCATAAATTTCGGGCGTATTATAGTATTTGAGAGTTGTAGCATCGCGTTTTAGTACCTGAATAGTGTAAATTCGCGTAGTCGTTTGTCTACTGTTTTTGTTTTGAACGGCCAGTGTCGGTTGGTCACAGTCAGTGTGCTCCCTGCCGCCGTTGGATAAGCAGCTGAGCAGCAAGTCGTATACCCCTAGCTCACTCATTTGTTACATAGTTTAATTCTTAATTTCTTTGCGTGTTTTTGGTACTTGCATTGTTTAATTCATAAATTTCAGGCGTATTATAGTATTTGAGAGTGTAGCATCGCGTCTTAGTACCTGAATAGTGTAATTTCGCTTAGTCTCCTTCCGCCGCCGAGCAGTGTCAGCAGTGCGCAAGTAGCAGCATTACTGCATTTACTAGGCAATCTTGTATTTTAATAACCGTTTAAATTTTGTCGATTTGTTTGCGCTCTCTGTAGATTAGTTCAGAAGTTCTTTGTAAAACAGTTTTTAGCATGGATAGGGACTGCAACTGCTGTGTTCGGATGCAGGCTGAGTTGGCATCCCTTCGCTCCCAGCTTCAGGCAGTGTTGGCTTCGGTCACACAGCTTGAGGCTGTTGCCAATGGGCATCACTGTGGGGGTCCGGATGGGGGTTTGTCGGGGACGGCCAGCTCGTCCCACGCATCCCCTGATCGGACTACGACTGTGGTTGCCCGGGATACTGCCCGCATTGAGGCTGATCCCTCACCTGTGGTAGAGTGGGAGGTCGTTTCAAGGTGTGGCAGGGGGCAAAAGACATTCCGGAGGGCTGAACGGAAAGCCTCTCCAGTTTGTCTGACGAACCGGTTTCAGGCTCTGTCTCAGGCTGATACTGATCTTCGGCCTGACATGGCTGCTTGTCCTGTTCCAGAGGTTGCCCCTCAGTCTGCAAGATCCGGGCAGTTGCAGAGGGTGGGCTTACTGGTAGTTGGGAGCTCCAACGTCAGGCGCGTAATGGGGCCCCTTAGGGAAATGGCAGCAAGAGAGGGGAAGAAAACCAATGTGCACTCCGTGTGCATACCGGGGGGAGTCATTCCAGATGTGGAAAGGGTCCTTCCGGATGCCATGAAGGGTACAGGGTGCACCCATCTGCAGGTGGTCGCTCATGTCGGCACCAATGATGTGTGTCGCTATGGATCGGAGGAAATCCTCTCTGGCTTCCGGCGGCTATCTGATTTGGTGAAGACTGCCAGTCTCGCTAGCGGGATGAAAGCAGAGCTCACCATCTGCAGCATCGTCGACAGGACTGACTGCGGACCTTTGGTACAGAGCCGAGTGGAGGGTCTGAATCAGAGGCTGAGACGGTTCTGCGACCATGTGGGCTGCAGATTCCTCGACTTGCGCCATAGGGTGGTGGGGTTTCGGGTTCCGCTGGATAGGTCAGGAGTCCACTACACGCAACAAGCGGCTACACGGGTAGCAGGGGTTGTGTGGCGTGGGGTGGGCGGTTTTTTTAGGTTAGATGGCCTTGGGCAAGTACAGAAAGGGCAACAGCCTCAACGGGTGCGGGGCAAAGTCAGGACATGCGGGGACCAAGCAGCAATCGGTATTGTAATTGTCAACTGTCGAAGCTGCGTTGGTAAAGTACCGGAACTTCAAGCGCTGATAGAAAGCACCGAAGCTGAAATCGTTATAGGTACAGAAAGTTGGCTTAAGCCAGAGATAAATTCTGCCGAAATTTTTACAAAGGTATAGACGGTGTTTAGAAAGGATAGATTGCATGCAACCGGTGGTGGAGTGTTCGTCGCTGTTAGTAGTAGTTTATCCTGTAGTGAAGTAGAAGTGGATAGTTCCTGTGAATTATTATGGGTGGACGTTACACTAAACAACCGAACTAGGTTAATAATTGGCTCCTTTTACCGACCTCCCGACTCAGCAGCATTAGTGGCAGAACAACTGAGAGAAAATTTGGAATACATTTCACATACATTTTCTCAGCATGTTATAGTCTTAGGTGGAGATTTCAATTTACCAGATATAGACTGGGACACTCAGATGTTTAGGACGGGTGGTAGGGACAGAGCATCGAGTGACATTATACTGAGTGCACTATCCGAAAATTACCTGGAGCAATTAAACAGAGAACCGACTCGTGGAGATAACATCTTGGACCTACTGATAACAAACAGACCCGAACTTTTCGACTCTGTATGTACAGAACAGGGAATCAGTGATCATAAGGCCGTTGCAGCATCCCTGAATATGGAAGTTAATAGGAATATAAAAAAAGGGAGGAAGGTTTATCTGTTTAGCAAGAGTAATAGAAGGCAGATTTCAGACTACCTAACAGATCAAAACGAAAATTTCTGTTCCGACACTGACAATGTTGAGTGTTTATGGAAAAAGTTCAAGGCAATCGTAAAACGCGTTTTAGACAGGTACGTGCCGAGTAAAACTGTGAGGGACGGGAAAAACCCACCGTGGTACAACAACAAAGTTAGGAAACTACTGCGAAAGTAGAGAGAGCTCCACTCCAAGTTTAAACGCAGCCAAAACCTCTCAGACAAACAGAAGCTAAACGATGTCAAAGTTAGCGTAAGGAGGGCTATGCGTGAAGCGTTCATTGAATTCGAAAGTAAAATTCTATGTACCGACTTGACAGAAAATCCTAGGAAGTTCTGGTCTTACGTTAAATCAGTAAGTGGCTCGAAACAGCATATGCAGACACTACGGGATGATGATGGCATTGAAACAGAGGATGACACGCGTAAAGCTGAAATACTAAACACCTTTTTCCAAAGCTGTTTCACAGAGGAAGAGCGCACTGCAGTTCCTTCTCTAAATCCTCGCACAAACGAAAAAATGGCTGACATCGAAATAAGTGTCCAAGGAATAGAAAAGCAACTGGAATCACTCAATAGAGGAAAGTCCACTGGACCTGACGGGATACCAATTCGATTCTACACAGAGTACGCGAAAGAACTTGCCCCCCTTCTAACAGCCGTGTACCGCAAGTCTCTAGAGGAACGGAGGGTTCCAAATGATTGGAAAAGAGCACAGATAGTCCCAGTCTTCAAGAAGGGTCGTCGAGCAGATGCGCAAAACTATAGACCTATATCTCTGACGTCGATCTGTTGTAGAATTTTAGAACATGTTTTTTGCTCGCGTATCATGTCATTTCTGGAAACCCAGAATCTACTATGTAGGAATCAACATGGATTCCGGAAACAGCGATCGTGTGAGATCCAACTCGCCTTATTTGTTCATGAGACCCAGAAAATATTAGATACAGGCTCCCAGGTAGATGCTATTTTTCTTGACTTCCGGAAGGCGTTCGATACAGTTCCGCACTGTCGCCTGATAAACAAAGTAAGAGCCTACGGAATATCAGACCAGCTGTGTGGCTGGATTGAAGAGTTTTTAGCAAACAGAACACAGCATGTTGTTATCAATGGAGAGACGTCTACAGACGTTAAAGTAACCTCTGGCGTGCCACAGGGGAGTGTTATGGGACCATTGCTTTTCACAAAATATATAAATGACTTAGTAGATAGTGTCGGAAGTTCCATGCGGCTTTTCGCGGATGATGCTGTAGTATACAGAGAAGTTGCAGCATTAGAAAATTGTAGCGAAATGCAGGAAGATCTGCAGCGGATAGGCACTTGGTGCAGGGAGTGGCAACTGACCCTTACCATAGACAAATGTAATGTATTGCGAATACATAGAGAGAAGGATCCTTTATTGTATGATTATATGATAGCGGAACAAACACTGGTAGCAGTTACTTCTGTAAAATATCTGGAAGTATGCGTGCGGAACGATTTGAAGTGAAATGATCATATAAAATTAATTGTTGGTAAGGCGGGTACCAGGTTGAGATTCATTGGGAGAGTGCTTAGAAAATGTAGTCCATCAACAAAGGAGGTGGCTTACAAAACACTCGTTCGACCTATACTTGAGTATTGCTCATCAGTGTGGGATCCGTACCAGGTCGGGTTGACGGAAGAGATTGAGAAGATCCAAAGAAGAGCGGCGCGTTTCGTTACCGGGTTATTTGGTAACCGTGACAGCGTTACGGAGATGTTTAATAAACTCAAGTGGCAGACTCTGCAAGAGAGGCGCTCTGCATCGCGGTGTAACTTGCTCGCCAGGTTTCGAGAGGGTGCGTTTCTGGATGAGGTATCGAATATATTGCTTCCCCCTACTTATACCTCCCGAGGAGATCACGAATGTAAAATTAGAGAGATTAGAGCGCGCACGGAGGCTTTCAGACAGTCGTTCTTCCCGCGAACCATACGCGACTGGAACAGGAAAGGGAGGTAATGACAGTGGCACGTAAAGTGCCCTCCGCCACACACCGTTGGGTGGCTTGCGGAGTATCAATGTAGATGTAGATGTAGATACCAAAATGCGGGCATCGTTTTCAAACAAACAGAACCTGGATTCGTCTGAAAATACTATCTGATACCTCTCCTGTCCCCAGTGAAGTCGTTCCATACACCACTGCTGTTTATCATGTTTCTGTACATTTGTCAAAGGTAGGTGGAGATGTGGACGATGGGTACATAACTCCTGCCATAATGAATGGCAATGGACTGTCACCTCTGATAGTGTATGGTGTGTTATATTGTTCCACTGTTGTGCTAGAGCCACGAGGGACACAGATCTGTACGGCAATGCCATTCAGATGAGATGTCACTCTTTTTTGGAGGTTGGTCTGGGTCGTGCATCCATACCCACATCGTCATGACCTGTGGCCTTCCATGAACCATTCTGTAGGCACCTGTTGCACTCCCGAAACACTTCGTTCCAGACAAGCAACAATAATTTACAGGACGGATGCATCACATTCTCTTGTACTAATAATGCGCCCTCTTTCAAACTCACTGATTTGACAGTACAGTTTGCTCATATGTCTGCGAGGCATCCTGCGGGTCTGCTCAAGCCACACTGATCCATAGCCTTTGGTTTATAGCGTCAATGAGATTTGCAGGCACATTTTACCAGGGGGTTGTGCCACGATGGCAATGTTGACCTCGAACCCGTGGGCAGAAATGGTTCAAACGCTAATCATTTCTGCAGAACATACTGGTGTACATGTACTGTGAATATCAATGTCCTATCTCTAGTTGTTCAAGGTGTTCTGTTTTTTATGATCATGAGTGTAGTTACTGTATTCATCTCAGTCTCGTTGGATATCCTGGACTTAATCAAGTGAGAATGTAGTTTCAAATGGTTAAATCAAAAAGGTGGCATCCATATTCATTGTTGATGTTGTGGTCTTCAGTCCAAAGACAGGTTTGATGCAGCTCTCCGTGCTATTCTACCCCATGCAAGCCTCATCTCTGAGTATCTATTGCAACCTACATCCCTCTGAATCTCCTTACTGTATTCATCTCTCAGTCTCCATCTACGATCTGTACCCCCCATACTTCCCTCCAGTACTTTATTGGTGATCCCTTGATGCCTAAGAACGTGTCCTACCAACCAGTCTCTTCTTTTAGTCAGTTTGTACCACACATTTATGTTCTCCCCAATTCTATTTAGTACCTCCTCATTAATTACTAGAGCTACCCATCTAATCTTCAGCATTCTTCTGTGGCACTACGTTCCAAAAGCTTTATTCTCTTCTTGTCTAAACTGTTTAATGTCCATTTTTCTCTTCCTACATCGCTATACTACATACAGATACTTTCAGAAAGGGCTTCCTGACACTTAAATCTATACTCGATGTTATCAAATTTCTCTTGTTCAGAAATGATTTTCTTGCCACTGCCATTCTATGTTTTATATCCTCTCCACTTTGTGCTTCATCAGTTACTTTGCTTCCCAAATAGCAAAACTCATCTAATACTTTAAGTATCTCATTCCCTGATGTAATTTGACTAATTTAATCCGACTTCATTCCATTATCCTCGTTTTGCTGTCATTGATGTTTATCTTCTATCCTCCTTTCAAGACACTGTCCATTCCGTTCAACTGCTCTTCCAGATCCTCTGCTGTCTCGGACAGAATTACAATTCCTTCTGCAAACCTCAAAGTTTTTGTTTCTTCTCCCTGGACTTTAATTCCTACTCCAATTTTTTCTTTTGTTTCCTTTACCTTGCTCAATATACAGATTGAATAACACTGGGGATAGGCTACAGCCCAGTCTCACTCCCTTCCCAACCACTGCTTCCTTTTCGTGCCCCTCGACTCTTTGCTGTTCCTTGGTTTCTGTATAAATTGTAAATAGCCTTTTGCTCCCTGTATTTTGCCCCTCCCACATTTAGAATTTGAAAGAGAGAATTCCAGGTAACATTGTCAAAAGTTTTCTCTACGTTTACAAATGCTGTCATATTGTCAATATTGCCTTGTGTGTTCCTACATTTCCCCGGAATTCGAAGTGATCTTCCCTGAGGTCAGTTTCTACCAGGTTTTCCATTCTTCTGTAAAGGATTCATGTTAGTATTTTGCATCCGTGACTTACTAAACTGATAATTCAGTAATTTTCACACCTGTCAGCACCTGCTTTCTTTAGAATTGGAATTATTATATTCTTCTTGAAGTCTGGGAGTATTTCAACTGTCTCATATATTTTGCTCACCAGATGGAAGAGTTTTGTCATGGATAGCTCTCTCAAGGCTATCAGTGGTTCTAATGGAATGTTGTCTACTCCCAGGGTCTTGTTTCAACTTAAGTCTTTAAGTGCTTATTCAAATTCTTCATGCAGTATCATTTCTCGATTCTAATCTTTATCTATGTCCTCTTCCATTTTCATAATATTGCCCTCAAGTACGTCTCCTTTGTATTGACCCTCTATATGCTCCTTCCACCTTTCTGCTTTCCCTTCTTTGCTTGGGACTGGTTTTCCATCTGAGCTCTTGATATTCATACAGGTAATTCTCTTTTCTCCAAAGATCTCTCTAGTTTTCCTGTAGGCAATATCTATCTCATCCCTAGTGATATACACCTCTACATCCTTACATTTGTCCTCTGGCTATTCCTGCCTAGCCACTTTGCACGTCCTGTCAATCTCATTTTTTAGACGTTTGTATTCTCTTTCGCCTGTTTCGTTATTGAGTTTTTATGTTTTCTCCTTTCATCGATTAAATTCAATATCTCTTGTGTTATTCAAGGGTGTCTACTATCCCTCGTCTTTTTACCTTCTTAATCCTCTGCTGCCTTCACTGTTTCATCTCTCAAAGCTACCAATTCTTCTTCCACGGTATTCCTTTCCCCTCTTGTTCTCAGTCGTTCCCTAATGCTCCCTCTGAAAACCTATACAACCTTGGGTTCCTCAGTTTATCCAGGTCCCATCTCCTTAAATTCCAGCTTTTTTTGCAATTTCTTCAGTTTTAATCAGCAGTTCGCAATCAATAAATTGTGCCAGGGTCCACATCTGCCCCTGAAAATGTCTTACAATTTAAAATCTGGTTCCTAAAATTCCGATGTCTCCAGGTCCCTTCCATGTATACTCCCTTCTCTCACGATTCTTAAACCATGTGTTAGCTATGATTAAATTAAGCTCCGTGCAAAATTCTACCAGGCGGCTTCCTCTTTCATTCCTTTCCCCAGTCCATATTCACCTACTACTTTTCCTACTATCGAATTCCAATCCTCCATAACTATTAAATTTTCGCCTCCCTTAACTATCTGAATAATTTCTTTTATTTCATCATACATTTCCTCAATCTCCTCCTCATCTGCTGAGCTAGTTGGCATATAAACTTGTACTACTGTGATGGGTGTGGGCTTCACGTCTGTCTTTGCTACAATAATGCGCTCACTATAGGCCTACTGTTCATAGTAGTTTATCAGCGTTCCTGTTTTCTAACCTTCCTGCACGATTAAGGGATTTGACATTCCATGCTCCAATCCGTAGAATGTCAGTTTTCTTTCTCCTGGTAACGATGTCCTGAGTAGTCGCCACCCAGAGATCCGAATGGGGGACTATTTTACCTCTGGAATATTTTACTCAAGAGGATGCCATCATCATTTAAGCATACAGTAGAGTGCATGCCCTCGGTAAAAATTGCGGCTGTAGCTTTCCCTCGTTTTCAGCTGTTCGCAGTACCAGCATGACAAGGCCATTTTGGTTGCTGTTACGAGGCCAGAACAGTCAGTCATCCAGATTGTTGTCCCTGCAACTACTGAAAAGGCTGCTGTCCCTCTTCAGGAACCACACGTTCGTATGGCCTCTGAACAGATGCCCCACCACTATGGTTGCAGCTAATGTACGGCTATCTGTGTCGCTGAGGCACGCAAACCTCGCCATCAACGGCAAATTCCATGGTTCATTGGGGGGGGGGGGGGCGGCGCATATTCATACTAATAACATAAAACGACGTAATTTGCGTACACTGTTGAAATATCCTTACTGTTTGGGTGTCAAAGTAATCTACCTTAAAAATACTGAGGGGTACTATCAATCGTTTCACGTACAAGAAGGCTTACCCACTTCTTGCAACAGGACATGTTTTAAAACTCACCAGATCAATTAAATGAAAGCAAGCAATTTTAGAATTTTTCAAAATGTGGAAAATTTTTTGCTGACGCTCGTGTACACTGCACATAGAGGTTAGAGTAGTTTGACTAGGTACTCGTGAAAACAAAAATTTGTAAATAAAACGTTTCGCAATAGATTTAAGCATGTAAATCGAAATTCAAAGCCCAGATATATTTGCCTAAAGTCTCTAACTATCTGAAACAGGGAATTATATGGAAAAGTGTAACCACGAAATGTTATAATAACTGCCCACAGGAGGAGTTGCTCCAAACCATATATCGTAATCAGCATAGGATAAGTGGGGGTAAAAGTACGTGTGGCGTAAAACTACACATCAAGCTTTTTGGTCATTAAAGCACATCTGGCAGCGCATTGGTCGTAATCTCCTCAGTTCTATTCTAGAACCTCGTGGCAGCCGGGGGCTTACAGCTGGAGAAAATGTGGTAAGTCACTTTTTTACGTTTTCGATGTAAAATTTATATAGTTTTGATTGAGAGTTAGGTGAACGTAAAGCTCTTTAAAAATGAGGTAAATTCGGTGCTGGAACTGGCGGTATAAACTGTCAACATCCTCCTTGATCTCCATGACTTCAGTTGTGTGTGTTATCTGTAAACTGCCGAAAAGGAAAACAGCAGAATGGGATTAAAATAAGCAAGTCTAATGGGTATAAGTTCGCACTGCGTCCTTTTACCCCATCAAGAAATTAATTACGAGCATTTACCTCATAACTTGTACTTTGGCTTGTGAACTCCCTTCCAGGGCATTCAAGCATTATTTTTTGGTGTTTATTTACCGTGGATGTTCGATTACTAACCTTAGAGAACTTAAATTAGTTTTTATTTTCCGTACCGTAGTTTTTATTTTGTTGGTTAATGTTTTTTTCAGATATATCCACCTGTCAAACATACTTGGAATATAATAACGTCTTCCGTAGCTAGCATTTTCGTATCCAGAAAAGGATCGCGAACGTCGACTCGACAGCTAAGAGAGAATCTCAACCACCAAGATCTTGGCTATATCGAAAATGGGAATTCAATACGGCAAGCATCCAAAGCTACCTGGTTTTTAGTGGCTGTTTGAAGAAAATATCTTAAAACCGAGTAGTGAGCACCTCACTCTACTCACAAAAAGGCTTTCATTAGAGGAAGAACAAGCAGTGGTGCAGCACATTTCCCCACAATAAGCGGCTTTTCGGCATTACTCTCAGATAATTACGATATTTACTTTATGAATTCGTCGAAAGACAAAGAGTTCCCAATTAGTGTTTCTAAGTACTTACTTGTAATCCTTTTTATTTTCTTCAATACCCTCTGCCTAATCTTGGAACATCTTTATTACTCCTTTAATAATAATTGGACGACAATGATACTTTTACAAAATGTTAGCAAGATGTCAAAATACGCGTGGCATACGTAATTGATATAATATTCTTCCAAGTTAAAAAAATATATATATTTAATAAAACCACTGTTACCACCACCGACACTGTATCCATCCAAGACAGGGTAAGTCTATCCCATCAGAGCAAGCAGAAATTTATTGCACGTGATCACCTGATCGAATACTTAAGGACAAATGTGCTTCTCAGTACGTACCAATCAAGTTTTTAGAAACACCATGTCATCATAAAGAGCCCTGAAGAAAGTGGTCTGAAACTGGCTTTCGGTCGACGATAAATTGTTCTGATCACTATCTGAATCAATAACGTTTCCGATGCCGCCGGTTGATGCACAACTCGCGAAAGGAAAAAAAAGCCTATGTCTATTCTTTTTTAATCATATCTTGCAACTTGCAAGTATCCTACACTACATAAAGAATGGAATGCAAAAGACTCAATGGAAAGACATAACATGTATCTCAGATGATCAGTTCTATGAGCATTGTTAATTCACTGCTATGTAAACGGGATATCCTCGTTTGTTCCCTCTCACTGTAATTACCAGACCAGCAAAACCAGAGAGAGCCATAAACTCTGGTTAACGATCAACAAGCTGTTTACGACTGGACCAACAAAACAGGCCTTAAGCTGAGCTCAACTAAATCACAAGCAATCCTTGAAGCACGTCGTGGGCTAAACATTTGGCACTTTAACAGATTATTTCAACACAGTATTTTAACTAACATGGAAATCAGATCAATTCTGGTCGTCAGAGAACTTGGTGCAATACTGGATGAGCACTTAACCTGAACTGAAGATAACTGTTTTTGTGTACGGGTACAAGGCTTTATTCAGAGACATAGCCATTCAATACTGCGACGTCCATTGTTCAAAATGCAGCAGTTATCAGCGAAAATACTTCGTTCATAAGGGACTGTTTGTCGAGGGCTGCGAGTGATTAGATGATATTGAAGAAGATTATAAATTTACTACTGCTGTCAGTGGTGTTTAAAATAAAACTGAATTTACTATGTATTCTTGTGTTATCACTTTTTTTTACTTCATTCTCAATTCCTGTATGGTGATGAACACTGAGGCGACAAAAGTCATGAGATACCTACTAATATTATGTTGGACCTCTTCTTGCCCAGCATAGTGCAGCAGCTTGATGTGGCACAAACTCAATAAGTCGTTGAAAGTCTCCTACAGAAATACTGAGCCATGCTACCTCAACAGCCGTCCATATCTGCGAAGGGCTGCCGGTGCAGGATTTTGTACACGAAACGACCTCTCGATTGTGTCCTATAAATGTCTGATGAGATTCATGTCAGGTGATCTGGATAGTCAAATCATTCGCTCGAACTGTCTGGAATGTTCTTCAAACCAATCGCGAACAATGTGACCCCAATGACAAGGTGCATTGTCATCCGTAAAAATTCCATCGTTGTTTGGAACATGATGTCCATGAATGACTGCAAACGATCTCCAAGTAGTCGAACATAACCATTTCCAATCAATGATTCTCGTGCACACAGACCACACCATTATGGAGCCACCACCAGCATGCACAGTGCCTTGTTGATAACCTGAGTCCATGGCTTCATCGGGTCTGCACCACACTCGAATCCTACCATCAGCTCTTAGCAACAGAAATCAGGACTCATCTGTCTAGGCCACGATTTTACAGTCGTCTAGGGTCCAACCGATATGGTCACGAACACAGGACAGGCACTGCAGGTGATGTCGTGATGTTAGCAAAGGCACTTGTATCGGTCGTCTGCTGCCTTAGCCCGTTAACGCTAAATTTGGCAGTATTGTCATAACGGGTATGTTCGTCGTACGGTTATTTCATGTAGTGTTGCTTGTCGGTTAACATCGACAACTCTAGGCAAACCCCACTGCTCTCCGTCTTTAAGTGAAGGCCGTAGGCCAATGCGATGTCCGTGGTGAGAAGTAATGCCTGAAATTTGGTATTCTCGACACGCTCACGACATTGTGGATCTCAGAATGCTGAATTCTCTAACGATTTCCGGTATGGGGTCTTCCCTGCATCTAGCTCCAACTATCATTCCGCATTCACAGTCTGTTAATTCCCGTCGTGCAGCCGTAATCACGTCAGAAACTTTTTCACATGAATCAGCTGAGTACAAATCTCTTTGGTAGTGGGGAACCTTCCTGAACTACCGATATTCTTCAGAAATTTCTACAGCTACCTGACTACTCTCCAATTCACAGTTAAGTGCCTGGCAGAGGGTTAATCGAGACACCTCAAGCTATTTCTCTACAGTTCCACTCTTACTTTTCAATTCATTGCCATAGAAGAGAAACTCAAACCTTACATTATTGCTTTCAGGATCCATAGCCATTCTTTGTCGGCAGTGTATCATACCGAAATCATTTGTATTGTTACACCTGAGAAGCTACTCATTCCCTAACTTTTAAAAACAAACAAATGCCCTATCTCTTCAAACATTAATAGCTTAGCCTTTATTCCACTTTAAGCTCTTTTGCTTCATAATAATCTGTCATAAATTGCTTCCAAAAACCAAAATTTCAAATTTAACATTCTGTCATTTTTCTTCTTCTTCGCCTCGTCCTTCTCTTCCTCCTCTTCCATATCCTCATTTTTATTTTGTATTCCTTTGGCAATATTTCCATGTTAAGGCATCACAGTGAAAAGCAATAATAGACTCTCGGTACGGTTGTTATAGCTTTGCATGGGTACTAAATCGGATTATGTATAAACAAGAAATAAAGCAATTAAAAGATTTTAAAAATAGGTGTTATAAGATACTATTGAAGGCAAGATGGATTGTTCGAATATGCAATGAATACGACCTGCAACGAGTGAAAAAGAAAAACCTAATAAAGAAAGTAATGAATCGAAGACATACAACGATTGGGCACATATTATATGAGACATTGCTGGAAACCTTAGCTGGTGAGGTTGTGGACGAATGAATCGTAGCGACATGCCTACAAAAGAGTGTGTTAGGTAGAATGTTAATGATATGGTATAGAGTAGCTATGCTCAAAATGAAGAGAACAACTGGCAAGCGACAAGATTAGAACACTATAAAAAAGCAACGTTAGGATTCAACACCAACCAAGATAAGAAGGAAAGAACGTACAAAGAGAGGTGACACAGTGGTTAGCACAGTGGACTTGCATTCGGGAGGACGACAGTTCAAACCCACATCTGGCCATCCTGGTTTACGTTTTCCGTGATTTTCTTAAATCCCTTCAGGCAAATGCCGGGATGGTTCCTTTGAAAGGGCAAGGCCGATTTGTTTCCTCATCCTTCTCTAATCCTATGGGACCGATGACCTCATTGTTTGGTCCCCTCTCCCAAATCAACCAACCAACCAGCTAACCGTACAAAGCAATAAGATACTTATGTTACCAAATTCAGTACTTGTTGATAGCACCGAATATTTTGATGAGGCACTTCACACGTGATGGGATAAAGACGAGTAGGTCTTATGGCCATTAGCATTCAATCTAGATTTTTTTGCACGACTATCTGGACGAACATCACGACCGAATCACCAGCAGCTAAATCGTCACTCGTTTTCAGTGGGCACTCGAGGGAAGAAATTTTGATCTTGGTGCTACTAGTGCACTGACATAGTCATTGCTGAGAATTCGGGGTTATCAGTGGTGCCCGCTGACTGGCTGTCGTCATTCAGGACAGAGGATAACGAGGTCTGGAAGACAGCTTTCAACTTACTTGTGAACCACATACACTTGGCCCTCACTGTATTCGAAAGTAAAGTGAGACGATTCATTGTGAATTATTCTACTTCAAGTACCTGTGTTAACTGCCCCTTTGAATCTAGAAGCGCTTCTCGCAAATACATGTGTGACGCGGTAGCTGTTGACGAATTATACTGAAAAACGGTGCTTATAGCCCGCTTCACATAGGACTGTCCTTCCGCGCATAGTGACAGTGGGATAGGGATGCGTGGAGGCGATGAGGTTTGCGCATGCGTGGTGGCAGAGAGCGGGCAAATGAAGTCCGTGTTGTTGAACTTTGTTACTGAGGACGATAATGTTCATTTGCCTTCGGTACCTCGTATTATACGTTCAAATCTATGAGGGAAAGTACGTTCTAAAACCGATTTCGATCATTCGTCTGCATGAGAGAAATCTTACTTGTGAGTCTTAATGTTTCCACTGCTCCACAGCAATTGTCTATGTGACGTCGGAAGGCGAGAACAGCCGATACAGCTTTGCAAAGACGTCAATAACAATTTTTCTCAAAACGACGCTTGGCTAACGAAAGATCATCGAAAATAGTTGCAATAATTGCCATTTATTGCGATGCGGACTGTATTATAAGTAAAACTTGTAATACATAAAAAATAAACTTCAAACTCAAACCGAAATCGATATATTTGCTTGACAACTGCCTCTACTCCATATAATTTTTTAAATGTGTATAAACACTACTGGCCATTAAAATTGCTACACCACGAAGATGACGTGCTACAGACGCGAAATTTAACAGACAGGAAGAAGATGCTGTGATATGCAAATGATTAGCTTTTCAGAGCATTCACACAAGGTTGGTGCCGGTGGCGACACCTACAACGTGCTGACATGAGGAAAGTTTCAAACCGATTTTTCATACACAAACAGCAGTTGACCGGCGTTGCCTGGTGAAACGTTGTTGTGATGCCTAGTGTAAGGAGGAGAAAAGCGTACAATCACGTTTCCGACTTTGATAAAGGTCGGATTGTAGATTATCGCGATTGCGGTTTATCGTACCACAACATTGCTGCTCGCGTTGGTCGAGATCTAATGACTGTTAGCAGAATATGGAATCGGTAGGTTCAGGAGGGTAACACGGAACGCCGTGCTGGATCCCAACGGCCTCGTATCACAAGCAGTCGAGATGACAGGCATCTTGTCCGTATGGCTGTAATGGATGGTGCAGCCACGTCTCGATCGCTGCGTCAACAGATGGGGACGTTTGCGAGACAACAATCATCGGCACGAGCAGTTAGACGACGTTTGCAGCAGCACGGACTATCAGCTCGGAGACCACAGCTGCGGTTACCCTTGACGCTGCATCACAGACATGAGCGCCTGCGATGGTGTACTCAATGACGACCCTGGGTGCAAGAATGGCAAAACGTCATTTTTTCGGATGAATCGAGGTTCTGTTTACAGCATCATGATGGTCGCATCCGTGTTTGGCGACGTTGGAAGCGTGTGTTCGTCATCGCCATACTGGCGTATCACCCGGCGTAATGGTATGGGGTGCCATCGGTTACACGTCTCGGTCACCTTTTGTTCGCATTGACGGCACTTTGAACAGTGGACGTTACATTTCAGATGTGTTACGACCCGTGGCTCTACCATTCATTCGCTCCCTGCGAAATCCTACATTTCAGCAGGATAATGCACGACCGCATATTTCAGGTCCTGTACACTCCTTTCTGGATACAGAAAATGTTCGACTGCTGCCCTGGCCAGCACATTCTCCAGATCTCTCACCAATTGGAAACGTCTGGTCAATGGTGGCCGAGCAACTGGCTCGTCACAATACGCCACTCACTACTCTTGATGAACTGTGGTATCGTGTTGAAGCTGCATGGGCAGCTGTACCTGTACACGCCATCCTAGCTCTGTTTGACTCAATGCCCAGGCGTATCAAGGCCGTTATTACGGCCAGAGGTGATTGTTCTGGGTACTGATTTCTCAGGATCTACGCACCCAAATGTGAATCACATGTCAGTTCTAGTATAATATATTTGGACAATGAATACCCGTTTATTATCTGTATTTCTTCTTGGTGCAGAAATTTTAATGGCCAATAGTGTATGTGCGTATGTGGATGTGTTTCACTGCAGTTCAATGTAAATCACTATGCGTAAAAAAGAATTGCTGGTAGCCAACACTAGTTCAAAAGGCTATCGTAAAAATTCTCAGTATGTTATCATATTCATCGGTGTCAACAGGCATTATGAGTTTAAACGAACTCGTTCGACATTACAGTGGGAGAACGCGTTTATGATCCATTGAATAGCTAACAATCAACCATCTTCTGTGAATAACTCGACGGAATGCTGACCGATAACGTCGAAAACCGCCGATATCTCGACAAATAGCACTCCTTTTCATTTTAAGGCGTTTTCCAATTCGTGCCATGAAAATTGTTGAAATACTGGAGTTTTTGACGAATTTACCCAGCCGCATTCTCGCAATTTTTACAACAGGCTGGGGGAAACTTAACTTCTCCTTGAGCAATGTGTTGAACATTATAGTCTGAATACTTCACAGGCTACATATTCCTAATCAATAAAACTAGGAAGTTCTCGTGTACAATGCATGTAACTCATATGTTGACAAGAACGTTTTTAAAATATTAGTCTTTAAAAACCAAGAACGATCGTTAATTTACTTTGTTTCAAAATCTACATCGTGTTTTCATCTGCTATCTGAGTCCATGTCCGAACCACGTGACTGTTCTACTATTGTTCTACTATTCTACCAACACCAGTGATATGTGATCGAATAGGTTGAAAGAATTTAACAGTGTGTTATTGAAATTGTGAACTATAAAACGTTTGTGCAGGAGTTCATCATCGTCTTGTGTCTCATTCTGCCGTACTCCTGGGAAGGCCATTGTAATGTCACAATTTAATATGAATAATTTGATTAGTGAAATGACTGTTCGACACTGAACGATGTACATAGGAATCAAAGACGCTATAATCCTTACAGAGAGATATGAACAATACTATCATATCTGATTTCTATATAATTTTTGTTGTTATCTGGAATGTTAATTGTTGTGACTACTGTTCTTCGGACTATTGTTCTCGTCAAGATTATCTGGAAACCACTAAAGCTCTATAAAAGTATTGTGTCAGAAGAAATAAAAGAGCTCATCTGAACTGATTAATAGGTGAGACTCGGAATGAGTTCTTCTTCTAGAATTAAATTCTGTAAAATAACCGGAGAGTTCCAGATATCTACGTTGACGTGGATTTGGAAAGACGCTGGAGACGTGGAGAACGAACCTGCAGTCACACGGCGATTCTTTACAGATTCAAGAACTCGCAATTAAATAGTGTTAACAGAGCTCTCCCAAGACTTTGTCACTCAAAATAATAGGCAAACGACGAGTTTAGTCAACAGTATAACATTGAAAGCCAACAGTACAAACCAAAATCTCAGCAAATAATATTCCAACACAACATAAAAATCCACAACAAATATAATAATATAACGAACAGCCCTGATACACCTACGTATTATTGCTCAAAAGTAACTCTTACTCCACTCGTAAATCCTTAGAGAGCGTTATACCTTTTCTTATGGCCCACCAACGAGAAATATTCTGGGAAACTAAATGTGGTATGTACCTGCGTTTACTTACATGATACGAGCCAAATCGATGAGCCCTCGCCCACGCTCTACATCTACATCTATACTCCGCGAGCCACCTTACGGTGTGTGGCGGAGGGTACTTATTGTACCACTATCTGATCCCCCCTTCCCTGTTCCATTCACGAATTGTGCGTGGGAAGAACGACTGCTTGTAAGTCTCCGTATTTGCTCTAATTTCTCGGATCTTTTCGTTGTGATCATTACGCGAGATATATGTGGGCGGTAGTAATATGTTGCCCATCTCTTCCCGGAATGTGCTCTCTCGTAATTTCGATAATAAACCTCTCCGTATTGCGTAACGCCTTTCTTGAAGTGTCCGCCACTGGAGCTTGTTCAGCATCTCCGTAACGCTCTCGCGCTGACTAAATGTCCCCATGACGAATCGCGCTGCTTTTCGCTGGATCATGTCTATCTCTTCTATTAATCCAACCCGGTAAGGGTCCCATACTGATGAGCAATACTCAAGAATCGGACGAACAAGCGTTTTGTAAGCTACTTCTTTCGTCGATGAGTCACATTTTCCTAGAATTCTTCCTATGAATCTCAACCTGGCGCCTGCTTTTCCCACTATTTGTTTTATGTGATCATTCCACTTCAGATCGCTCCGGATAGTAACTCCTAAGTATTTTACGGTCGTTACCGCTTCCAATGATTTACCACCTATGGCATAATCGTACTGGAATGGATTTCTGCCCCTATGTATGCGCATTATATTACATTTATCTACGTTTAGGGAAAGCTGCCAGCTGTCGCACCATGCATTAATCCTCTGCAGGTCCTCCTGGAGTACGTACGAGTCTTCTGATGTTGCTACTTTCTTGTAGACAACCGTGTCATCTGCAAATAGCCTCACGGAGCTACCGATGTTGTCAACTAAGTCATTTATGTATATTGTAAACAATAAAGGTCCTATCACGCTTCCCTGCGGTACTCCCGAAATTACCTCTACATCTGCAGATTTTGAACCGTTAAGAATGACATGTTGTGTTCTTTCTTCTAGGAAATCCTGAATCCAATCACAAACCTGGTCCGATATTCCGTAAGCTCGTATTTTTTTCACTGAACGTAAGTGCGGAACCGTATCAAATGCCTTCCTGAAGTCCAGGAATACGGCATCAATCTGCTCGCCAGTGTCTACGGCACTGTGAATTTCTTGGGCAAATAGGGCGAGCTGAGTTTCACATGATCTCTGTTTGCGGAATCCATGTTGGTTATGATGAAGGAGATTTGTATTATCTAAGAACGTCATAATACGAGAACACAAAACATGTTCCATTATTCTACAACAGATTGACGTAAGCGAAATAGGCCTATAATTATTCGCATCTGATTTATGACCCTTCTTGAAAATGGGAACGACCTGCGCTTTCTTCCAGTCGCTAGGTACTTTACGTTCTTCCAGCGATCTACGATAAATTGCTGATAGAAAGGGGGCAAGTTCTTTAGCATAATCACTGTAGAATCTTAAGGGTATCTCGTCTGGTCCGGATGCTTTTCCGCTACTAAGTGATAGCAGTTGTTTTTCAATTCCGATATCGTTTATTTCAATATTTTCCATTTTGGCGTGCGTGCGACGGCTGAAGTCAGGGACCGTGTTACGATTTTCCGCAGTGAAACAGTTTCGGAACACTGAATTCAGTATTTCTGCCTTTCTTCGGTCGTCCTCTGTTTCGGTGCCATCGTGGTCAACGAGTGACTGAATAGGGGATTTAGATCCGCTTACCGATTTTACATATGACCAAAACTTTTTAGGGTTCTTGTTTAGATTGTTTGTCAATGTTTTATGTTCGAATTCGTTGAATGCTTCTCTCATTGCTCTCTTTACGCTCTTTTTCGCTTCGTTCAGCTTTTCCTTATCAGCTATGATTCGACTACTCTTAAACCTATGATGAAGCTTTCTTTGTTTCCGTAGTACCTTTCGTACATGATTGTTATACCACGGTGGATCTTTCCCCTCGCTTTGGACCTTAGTCGGTACGAACTTATCTAAGGCGTACTGGACGATGTTTCTGAATTTTTTCCATTTTTGTTCCACATCCTCTTCCTCAGAAATGAACGTTTGATGGTGGTCACTCAGATATTCTGCGATTTGTGCCCTATCACTCTTGTTAAGCAAATATATTTTCCTTCCTTTCTTGGCATTTCTTATTACACTTGTAGTCATTGATGCAACCACTGACTTATGATCACTGATACCCTCTTCTACATTCACGGAGTCGAAAAGTTCCGGTCTATTTGTTGCTATGAGGTCTAAAACGTTAGCTTCACGAGTTGGTTCTCTAACTATCTGCTCGAAGTAATTCTCGGACAAGGCAGTCAGGATAATGTCACAAGAGTCTCTGTCCCTGGCTCCAGTTCTGATTGTGTGACTATCCCATTCTATACCTGGTAGATTGAAGTCTCCCCCTATTACAATAGTATGATCACGAAACTTCTTCACGACGTTCTGCAGGTTCTCTCTGAGGCGCTCAACTACTACGGTTGCTGATGCAGGTGGTCTATAGAAGCATCCGACTATCATATCTGACCCTGTCCGCCATTCACCCTGGAGTGATGGCTGACCGGTAAGATGCTCACTGCCGGAAGACCCAGATTATTTCACATTCGCATTCGCTAATAACTTCACTGGATATTATTGAATTCTTTACTGCTATAAATACTCCTCCACCATTGGCGTTTATCCTATCCTTGCGGTATATATTCCATTCTGTGTCTAGGATTTCGTTACTGTTCACTTCCGGTTTTAACCAACTTTCCGTTCCTAATACTATATGCGCACTATTTCCTTCAATAAGAGATACTAATTCAGGAACCTTGCCCTGGATACTCCTGCAGTTTACCAATATTACGTTAACTTTTCCTGTTTTTGGTCGCTGAGGACGGACGTTCTTTATCAACGATGATAATGTCCTCTCTGGTAAGCCGTCAGGTATTTTATCGTTTCGCCCAAGGGGGGGTCCCTCTAACCTAAAAAACCCCCGTGTGCACGCCACACGTACTCTGCTACCCTAGTAGCTGCTTCCGGTGTGTAGTGCACGCCTGACCTGTCTAGGGGGGCCCTACAGTTCTCCACCCAATAACGGAGGTCGATGAATTTGCAACCATTATAGTCGCAGAGTCGTCTGAGCCTCTGGTTTAGACCCTCCACACGGCTCCAAACCAGAGGACCGCGATCGACTCTGGGCACTATGCTGCAGATATTAAGCTCAGCTTGCACTCCGCGTGCGATGCTGGTTGTCTTCACCAAATCAGCCAGCCGCCGGAAGGAACCAAGGATGGCCTCAGAACCCAAGCGGCAGGCGTCATTCGTTCCGACATGTGCTACTATCTGCAGCCGGTCACACCCAGTGCGTTCAATAGCTGCCGGAAGGGCCTCCTCCACATTACGGACGAGACCCCCCAGCAAGCACACCGAGTGCACACTGGCATTCTTCCCCGACCTACCCGCTATTTTCCCGAGGGGCTCCATAACCCGCCTAACGTTGGAGCTCCCTATAACTAATAGGCCCGCCCTCTGTGACTGTCGGGACCTTGCCGGAGAATCGGCCACTGGCCCAACAGGCGAGGCATCCTGTGGTGGCTCGGAAACGATGTCATCACCACTAGGAAGCACCCCGTACCTGTTGGAAAGGGGTAAGGCAGCTGCCACGCGGCCAGATCCCACCTTTGCCTTTCGGCCAGGCACGCGCGAGCCCACCACTGTCCGCCATTCACCCTGGAGTGATGGCTGACCGGTAAGATGCTCACTGCCGGAAGACGCAGCGACATCAGGGGTTCCATGTGATTCCAAGGCCACCGAAGTAGGCATAGGTCTCACCACAGTTGCCCCAACGCCACTACGAGCCGACGCCTGCGCCTCGAGCTCGATGAGCCTAACAGACAAAGCCTCCACCTGCCCCCGAAGAGTGGCCAATTCTCCTTGCGTCCGCTCACAACAACCACATTCCCTACACATGACTATGTTTACCCTACTCTATACGGTGACAAATTCCCAAGATAATCTTCTGATGAGCTACTCTGATAATCAAGAAACACTCACTGAAATACGAGACGCGAAAACTACGCTAGGTTTTCCCAGAAAAACTATTTAAAAGCTAAGCGCAGCAAATAAGTACAAAAACGCTTTATACAAACAGTACTCGCTGCTGCTGGTGCTCTCGCTCTGGCTGTCACAAGACAACTGCTGATTCAAGTGACTAGTGGCTAACGGCCGCGAAACAAACAAAAGACGGTTTTAGGGCGCTTTCTGTTCTAAACGATCAAGAAAACACTAAGAAATCTAACACGAAAACTACGTAAAGTTTTATCAAGAACTGTTAGTTACTATGCAGAGCAGATAAACACAAATAGAATCCCTTCCTTAGTGGATGGTCGTAAACAAAATGCAAAATAAACGCTTTATACAAACAGTACTCGCTGCTGCTGGTGCTCTCGCTCTGGCTGTCACAAAACAACTGCTGATTCAAGTGACTAGTGGCTAACGGCCGCGAAACAAACAAAAGACGGTTTTAGGGCGCTTTCTGTTCTAAACGATCAAGAAAACACTAAGAAATCTAACACGAAAACTACGTAAAGTTTTATCAAGAACTGTTAGTTACTATGCAGAGCAGATAAACACAAACAGAATCCCTTCCTTAGTGGAAGGTCGTAAACAAAATGCAAAATAAACGCTTTATACAAACAGTACTCGCTGCTGCTGGTGCTCTCGCTCTGGCTGTCACAAGACAACTGCTGATTCAAGTGTTAGATTTATAGTTGGTCAACGTAACTTTTAAGTCTCCCGCAGTCGAAAACGAGCAACTGCAGCCCTTCTCTGAGGTGATAGGAATACGGCTCACCATCATTTCAGCGCTCGACAATGGTTTCTAGTTATCGTGGAGAGAGCACTACAGAACATGTTTTCGCCCATTTTGTTTGTGTACCAGCACCCGTCGAAGAGAAATGTCGTAACTTTTGTCCAATTTACGGCTTGCATTCGAAGAGAAACAGCACAATTTAGTGCTATATTTACAGTGTGCTGTAGCACATTAGCACATGGTAAATGTAAATGTCGTGTGACTAGGACCTCTCGTCGGTTAGACCGTTCGCCGGGTGCAAGTCTTTCGATTTGACGCCACTTGCGACTTGCGCGTCGATGGGTATGAAATGATGACGATTCACTGGCCGCTACAGCATTTACATACCTTACTTTGACTTTAATGCAGAGTTAGTATGTGTTGCAAGTCTCCTGAACGATGCTGTAAATCCTCCAACTACCATAGCCTACAAGCGGAGAAAGTAAACGGTGAATTTGCCCATATCAATAAAATAAATATTTTGAGAGGTACGATTTTTCAGTAAATTACTGAATGAACTTCATTTGGAAAACCTGAGGAGTTTGAATTTGTGCAAATGAAAGGTTTGCTGACATCGTGGAAAGTAATGTGAGAGTGTCAGAAGCATCACAAAAACCACTGGTGATTCCTAGGATAATGGACATGTTTACCTTTGGGATAAGGAAGAAGAAGCAAAACTTCGTTGCAATATTTTAGAAAAGAGAATGACATCAGATAAGTTGAGATAAAGTAGTGGCTACCCATAGAAAATACGTCATTAGGAAACAACACTGTATGAAGACCATTACTCACAATAAATCAAGTTCGTAGAGCCAAAATCTACCTGCGGTAAGTGTCCATCCTCGGTGTACTGAAACATGTGATTAAATGTTACGTAGCTGCGTGGTCAGGCGCCTTGCTACGGTTTGCGTGGCTCCGACCGTCGGAGGTTCGAGTCCTCCCTCGGGCATGGGTGTTTGTGTTGTCCTTAGTAAGTTAGTTTAAGTTAGATTAAGTAGTGTGTAAGCCTAGGAACCAATGATGTAAGCAGTTTGGTCCCACAGGAACTTACCACCAAAAATGTTACTTTATCTCCGCTGTCCACTTCAGATATACACTGCCTCGTTAAATGTATCCGAACACCCCTGCTTAATGCGGTATTGATCACAAGATATCAAAAGCTTTGGGGGTAATTCATTGTCAGTAGAGAAGCAGTAGTGGCTGAATGGATCGGTCAAGCTCAGTGACGTCGAATGTGGACCAGTCATCTGATGTCACCTAAGTAAAAATCTGTGGAGTGCGTACTGTAAGACCTTCAGTACACACGCCATCAGATTATTTGACTTGTCACTCTAACGAAGTAGGCAAGTGTCAGCAATATGTCTCGGGGTCTTATCGTGGCGTGTTTATCTTCTGCGGTAGGTCAGACGATAGAAATGTCACTTGCACGCTTAGAGTAGCACATTGACGGTGACCAACTTTAAACAGAACTTGATTAATTTTCACACACATTTATTAAAATAGTAACAAGGATAAAAATTACTTAACTTGGTTCTGGATGCTATTTACAATTGACAATCTGAAGTTCCTTTGGTATTGGTACGTTAACCTTATTGTCACATATATCTCTGATACTTGACAAAAGTGTCTATACATTTATCTTCATGGGTATGTACAGGAATATGGTTATCTTATTAGGCGCAGACTGAAACTTGACTGTAGACTGGTGCAGACAAATGCAGACTGACTAATCGGAGTTCTGTACACTTGTTATAATACATCAAGCATTCATGTATCACTGCGCGAGTGTGATCTGCGTGGAGAAAAGATTTTACGTTAACAGCAATCTCATTGGCTGCGTTACATATTAATATGCGGATCGGCGGAAGCAGAATTTGGTCCGTGTCTATGGCAGCGCCATCTCGTAGTGCGGAGACGGACGGGCGCTGCGCCTGCGCTGTTGTGCTTAGTGGGGCGCGCTCTAGTGGGAAAGTTGTGTACACGCTGACTACTTGGAACTATGTACACAACAACCCTCCTGTTTCGTCTGATTAAACAAGCAGTTTCTCAGTGGTGTCCAAGAAAAGTGAATGTCGATTTTGAGACAGCTGCAGTATCGGCCAATCGTCAAGTTTTTCCCTCAAATGAAAGTTCTGGATGATATTTCCATATGCAGAAGAGCTTGTGGATAAAACTTGAAGATCTCGGTCTAACTGACGAATACTGTCAGAATGGAGATTTAAGATTCCATGTCAGCACGTGTGCAGCGCTGGCATTTGTAAAACCCGAGGACATAAGAAATGGGTAGGTTGAACTGCTTCCGCCGATCCGCATATTAATATGTAATGCAGCCAATGAGATTGCTGTTAACGTAAAATCTTTTCTCCACGCAGATCACACTCGCGCAGTGATACATGAATGCTTGATGTATTATAACGAGTGTACAGAACTTCGATTAGTCAGTCTGCATTTGTCTGCACCAGTCTATAGTCAAGTTTCAGTCTGCGCCTCATAAGGTTACCACATTCCTGTACATAGCCATGAAGATAAATGTATAGACACTTTTGTCAAGTATCAGAGATATATGTGAGAATAAGATTAACGTACCAATATCAAAGGAACTTCAGATTGTCAATTGTAAATAGCATCCAGAACCAAGTTAAGTAATTTTTATGCTTGTTATTATTTTAATAAATGTGTTTGTAAATTAATCAAGTTCTGTTTAAAGTTGGTCACCGTCAATGTGCTACTCTAAGCGTGCAAGTGACATTTCTATCATCTGACGTAACGGTAGAAGATAAACGCACCACGATAAGACAACGAGACATATTGCTGACACTCGCCTTCTTCATTAGAGTGACAAGTCAAATAATCTGATGGTGGGTGTGCTGAAGGTCTTACAGTACACACAGCACAAGGGCATTGGTGTCTTTCTATTTACTAGGGAGCAGTGCAAGCTGTTTCGTCATTCAGGCCTCTTAAGTCTGACAGTATGATGTAGATTTGTCCAGACTGCTTGCTCCAGCCATTAAGTGTGCAAATGAAACTATATGGTTCCAGAGACCTTTTCAAGTCTCAGACAGCTATGCAGACTGAAGCGACTAATGAAAATTTGAACCAAGGCTGGGATTCGAACTCAGTAACAGATACACTAACCACTACACCATCCTGGCACAGTGACTTTACACAACTGCACAGACTGCCATAGCATACCTCTCTTCTAAACCCAAAGTCCCATTTGCGGCTCATCTCATTTGGTTTCCACCTAAACTTGAACACCTCCACCCATGAAAGAAATGGGAAGACTTTTTAAGCTTACTTTTCCTTTACTTCCACTAAAAATGGTTATCCTCTCCTCTAATCTATTATCTTCTAGAAGAAAATTCCCGCTGTCACCTATTTTAAGAGATCTTCATGAAAATCAATTTCAGAACAGTTCTTGGGTTCTTTTCTGTTCCCCCTTCACCTCCCTGATAGCGCGAAACCATCTTCGTATTTTCTTGAGTAAGGCGTTGCCATAACAAAAGTCCGCCTGCTTAGCTGGGTGGTAACGTGCTCGTCTTCCTTGCAAGCGGGCCTGGATTCGATTCCCGGCCAGGTTGGTGAGTTTCTCCGCTCAGGGAGTGGGTGTTGGTTTGTCCTCATCATCATTTGATCCTCATGACCAGCGCGCAAGTCGCCCAATGTGGCATGGAATGAAATAAGACTTGCTCTTGGCGGCCGAACATCCCTGAATAGGGGCCTCCCGGCCAGCGATGCCATACGCTCATTTCCATTTTTTAACATAACAAAATCATAACTATTATTATGAAACGTTCCCATTTTAACAGCGTATATACGTAAGAAAGAAAGAAGATTAGGGTTTTTAATGTCCCTTCGACAACGAGATCGGTAGAGGTGGAGCAAAAGCTCGGATTGTATCAAGAATGGCGAAGGAAATGGTTCGTGCATGTTCAAAGGGACCATCCCGGTATCTGCCTGGAAAGATTTACGGAAATCATCGCGCAGTTTCTTCTCGAGCCATCTGCTTGGTCTTCACGGTTTGCTTCATCACTTCTAGAGCTGCGTCAGCAGGTGATTCACAGAGATGTTCGGACATGTACGTCACATTTCCATTCATTGAACGCCTCTTCCCTTTGCAAGATCGGACTTTCACATAAGCGCACCTATGTAACAACACCTTCTTTAGATTCCCTAGGTTTACGATATTCATAACCACTATAATGAGCCTAAGGCCTGGTCTTCATCTTTGTAACAACTTCCATACAGGTTGTCATATTAGGAACTTCAGAAGCAAATTAAGCACAGGAGCTCTTCAAGGGTGTGTGATATTTAAAAAGAAATAGGACAGATCATTTAATCAAATATTAGTTAATATGATAGAATATCGTCTAATTTTTGTTTTGTTTCAAATATCTGTTGAAGTTAGTGGTGCTAGCAAAGAATGAATAAAATGTTTATTGTGGGAAATGTTCATGAAATTAACCGAAAATTAATTTTCAAGTTATTTTTTATTTATTAGTAGAACTCATGGACAGCAAGTTCCAAAAAGTTTCAATGATGAAATCACATCCGAAGTGCCTGAAAAGTAATTAACTGTGTCAGAGGCCTTCCTGCCACGCTCACTTTTTGAAGCAGCACTTTAATACTAGCTCGGTGAACAGCAATGCCACGGATTACATTCACAAGGAGAGGATTCCAAATTGTATCCTTGATGTTATCAAGTCCACGTACAGGTTTCTGGCCGATGCTGAACTTCTAATCCCAGTATCCAAATGAGTCTCCACATTCACTCATATGGAAACGATGTCCTAAAACCACATTTTCTCCGCTACTGTTGTCAGAATTGCAACTTGTGATGCCCTTCTTGCATTTAATGATAGGAACGTAGGTAGGAAGAAGGTGTTAGACAGAATGGTATGTAAAGTAGGAAATTTCACTCAAGACGTTTTGAGAAAAATACGGTTAACGGCACCTCTCTGCAGCTGAAAAGTCAGTTGAAGACCTGGTAAAGGGAAGAAGGAAGAAAACAAAAAACCAGAAGAGAATCCTTGAAGGGAAAAAGGACCCTGAGTGCAAATCTTGGGTCTTCTGAAGATGTGACAAAAGAATAAACGTTAGGCTGAACTTTAAATTGCATTCCCTGAAAATTATGTTTTTTAAAGTTGATACACATTTTTCTCAGAATTTATGAAGACTATAATTATGAAATTTTGTACAAGTATTTCTATAAACCCAATGAATGTTGTCTAAAGAGCATATTGTGGAATCGTGAGTGTAAGCTGAGATATGGGGCAAAGTGCTTCGATTTTTTGCCGTTTTCTTCTTTCTTTCTTCGTTTGGGTCATCTAAGGACCACGCACCAATTTCAATGCTTCCTTCTTTGTTGTTCTTTCTTTTTCCTTCAGTATTCTTTCATCTTTTCACTATGTATCCTTTTTCTCTCCTCGGACCATTTTGACCCTGCCTTCTTCTCCCTCTTGCCTTGGAACCCTTCCATTTTTAACACTTCCTCTTGAAACTCTCTCTTTCTGTTGCGTCTTTTTCACTTATATTGTTTCTTTCCAAATCTTTCCTAACTTATTGTATCCAGGCGATTGTTGACTTCTTGTCCCAAAGATATTTAAAAATCTGTTTGGTTAACCTGTTGCTGTTCATTCTGTATAAATGTCCAAAAAATAGCAGTCTCCTCTTTCGTAGTGTTTCATTTATGTTTTCTATGTTGCGATAAACTTCTTCATTGCTTCTTAATTTCCATACCTCTGTATTTTTTGGTGGTTCAAATATTTTTCGAATGATTTTTTTTCTAGGACTTCAAGTTTGTGTAATTTGTAGTTCAGTACTAAACATTCACTTGCATAAAGGCATTCTGGTTTTACTACTGTGTTCAAATTTTTGCCTTCATTTTATATTATTATTACAGAATTATGGTCAAAAGTTATTAAAATTCTCCTATTCGATATAGTCAAAAAATCTTATGAGCAAAGCTTCCTATATGCAAAGAAATTACACAGAGAAAAGTTAAGAAATCTGTTGAATATTCAGAATGAGACAGAAGGAGACGAGATACTGACAGAAGTAAAGCTGTGAGGACGGGGCGTGAGTCGTGCTTGGGTAGCTCAGTTGGTAGAGCACTTGCCTGCGAAAGACAAAGGTCCCGAGTTCGAGTCTCGGTCCGGCACACAGTTTTAATGTGCCAGGAAATTTCATATCTGTTGAATATTTTCTGAAAAAAAGATACATTGAAAGGTGGCTACACTGAGTCACAGCGCCAGAGATTGCGCCAAAGAGTATTATTCTGCCGCCTCCACTGTGAGCAGTAGTAGTGCAGAGGTTGCCGTGGGCAGTGCTTGTTGAGAGGATGTCGATAGCAGTACTAGTTGAGAGCATGTCATGTGCAGTTGTTCTGTTGGGCGAGACAGCAGATGCTGTTAGATTGGGGATGTTGTAATGATCACAGTGCGTTTTTCGTCAATTTATATGAAGGTAGCAAAAAATTTTTATTTCAAATTTCCTAAATAACAATGCTTCTTGGTCACAGGTTCAGTCAACAAAGCATCTGGCTTGTGTTCATGTGTTAGACTGTAATTCTGGTTTCTATGTGCAATTATAGTATTTCTGGTTTTTTATTACTTCATTGTAAATGGTGTTTAAAATATCTTGTCGTATTGAGGAAGAACCGTGCCAGAGACGTGTACGTTGAATCACACTTCCACACACAGAACAGTTACACTTGTGCTTTGTTGTTTCGTAGCTTTTATAGTTGCTGGGGACTTAATTAATCAATTGTGTTAACGGAAATTTCTTTTCATTCTTTATTGTTATTCTCTGCAGTCAGATTGCGTACTAATACTACTCAGGGCCAACCGGTTACTAGACTTCGTAACCGGACATACAGCTACTAAAAATATTTTCATTTAAAATAATTAAGCCCCCATGCAACATATATTATATTTCAAAAATAAAATGTTTAATCTCCGTAAAACTGTCTTGTGGGCCCCTACCACCACGGCACAGCGCGTCCCCAGGTTGCGGATAGGGGATTCGGCCTTCAGATATGAAGGGTAGCTGCGAATACAAAAAAATAAGCAGTCGCGGGCAGCCGGTGGGGAGCAGGCGATGGCGTGATGAACCATCCCTGTTTCTTCTTCTCTTACTATCAAATTATTCATCAAGAATCAGCAACATTAATGGGCATGGGTCCCTTTGAAGTAAAATATTCCGGAGGTGAACTAGGTTCCCATTCGGATCTCCGGGCGGAACCTACTTCGAAGAGATTCAGGCCGGAAGGAACTTTCACGTTGGGAACATGGAACGTTAAAAGTTTGAACAGGCCAGGAACGTTCCAGACATTACTAGACGAATTAGACAGATACGATGTAGACATTACAGCTATTCAAGAAACTCGGCGGCAGGGGGAGGGTAACATAAAGAGGGGTAACTATACATTTTTCTATGGAGGTGCGGAAGCTCACAGTTTCGGAACAGGTTTCGCAGTACAGAGAAAAGTGCTTCACACAATCAGAGATATAACGTTCATTAGTGACCGACTATCAGTTATAGTGTTGTCCGGCAGGTGGAATAGACTAGTAATAATTAATGTACACGCACCAACTGAGGAAACTAAAGAGGTTGTTAAAGACGGCTTTTATGAAGAACTAGATCAACTGTGGGATGAGTTCTCCTCGTGTGATAAAAAATTAATCATAGGTGATTTTAATGCGAAGATAGGGAAGGAGGAAGCATCCCGGCCTACAATTGGGAAAGAAAGTTTGCATAACATTTCGAATGATAATGGCACAAGGGTGGTTAATTTTGCTGTTTCAAAAGACATGATTGTTGAGAGCACATATTTCAAAAGGAAGGACATTCATAAAGCAAATTGGGTCTCTCCGGATGGACACACCCGAAACCAAATTGATCGTGTTCTTGTAGATCGGAGATGGCACACTAGTATAGAAAATGTTAGGACTTTCAGGGGAGCAGTCTCTCCGGATGGACACACCCGGAAACAAATTGATCATGTTCTTGTAGATCGGAGATGGCACACTAGTATAGAAAATGTTAGGACTTTCAGGGGAGCAGACTGCGATTCTGATCATTTTATTGTAGTTGCCAAAGTTCACCAACGGCTGTCTACAGCAACATCAAGGTGTCACAATGCAGAACTTGTTAGGTTCGACACTGACAAGCTAAATGATGAAAAATTTAGAAGAAGGTACATGATAGAAATTTCAAATAGGTTTGATGCTCTCAGGACACACGAAGATCAAGACGAGGATGTAAATAAACAGTGGATCACTGTGAGGAATAATATCAAAGAGGCAGCGAAGGTCACAATAGGTACAATTAAGAAGAACAGGAGGAAACCGTGGTTTGATGAGGAATGCAAGAAATTGGTAGAGGAAAGGGGAAAAGCACGATTAGATTAGGATAGAATGGGATACAGAAAACAAGAGGAGTTCTTGAACTTGAGAAGGTAAGTTGGTCGTAGGCTACGGGCAAAGAGGAGGGATTATTTGAACAATCAAATTACAAAAATGGAAACAAACAGTAAAACAAAAAACATTAGGGAACTTTACCTAGACATAAATGGGTATAGGAACGGCTTCAGGGCTATGACAAATGCACTTCGAGGGGATGCTGTGGGAATACTGACAGACCCCAGTGCTATATTAAGTAAATGGAGGGCGCATTTTGAGCATCTATTAAATGTACACCAGGAAGCAGCAAATGAGCAGGCGTACGAAATACATACAGCAGAACCACAGATACCTGAGCCAACGTTAAAGGAAGTAAGAGATGCAACCAACAAACTGAAAAACCATAAAGCACCAGGATCAGATTGCATAACTGCAGAATTAGTTAAACATGGGGAACAGAAATTGGTGGAAGTAGTTCACAAAGTGATAACTAAAGTATGGAACTCAGAGATGATACCTGAAGAGTGGCAGGAGTCGATTCTGATCCCAATTTTTAAGAAGGGCGACAAAATGGATTGTAGTAATTATAGAGGGATATCGCTATTACCAGTATGTTCCAAAATTTTCTCGAATATTCTGCTAAGCAGGCTTACACCATATGCAGATGAAATTGTGGGGGATTACCAAGCCGGCTTTCGGAGGAACAGATCAACTATAGACCAAATATTCACCCTGCGTCAAATTTTGGAAAAGAAATGGGAATACAATAAACCAGTTCATAACCTTTTCATAGATTTTACAAAAGCATATGATTCAGTATTGCAATCAAAATTGTACAGAATTCTTTTGGAACTTGGAATACCAAAGAAGTATGTTAGACTTATAGAAGCGAGTTTGAAAAACACAAAAGGTAGAGTACGCGTAGGGAAATTGGAGTCAGAAGAATTTGTAATAAAGAACGGACTTAAGCAGGAAGATGCCCTGTCTCCGTTACTTTTTAATTTAGTCCTAGAATATATTGTACGAATGGCAGCAGATAATTCAGAGGGTGTAGAGTTAAATGGATATATTAAGATACACTCCTGGAAATGGAAAAAAGAACACATTGACGCCGGTGTGTCAGACCCACCATACTTGCTCCGGACACTGCGAGAGGGCTGTACAAGCAATGATCACACGCACGGCACAGTGGACACACCAGGAACCGCGGTGTTGGCCGTCGAATGGCGCTAGCTGCGCAGCATTTGTGCACCGCCGCCGTCAGTGTCAGCCAGTTTGCCGTGGCATACGGAGTTCCATCGCAGTCTTTAACACTGGTAGCATGCCGTGACAGCGTGGACGTGAACCGTATGTGCAGTTGACGGACTTTGAGCGAGGGCGTATAGTGGGCATGCGGGAGGCCGGGTGGACGTACTGCCGAATTGCTCAACACGTGGGGCGTGAGGTCTCCACAGTACATCGATGTTGTCGCCAATGGTCGGCGGAAGGTGCACGTGCCCGTCGACCTGGGACCGGACCGCAGCGACGCACGGATGCACGCCAAGACCGTAGGATCCTACGCAGTGCCGTAGGGGACCGCACCGCCACTTCCCAGCAAATTAGGGACACTGTTGCTCCTGGGGTATCGGCGAGGACCATTCGCAACCGTCTC
Source organism: Schistocerca serialis cubense (assembly GCF_023864345.2). Classification (NCBI taxonomy): domain Eukaryota; kingdom Metazoa; phylum Arthropoda; class Insecta; order Orthoptera; family Acrididae; genus Schistocerca; species Schistocerca serialis. The sequence goes on along the minus strand of NC_064642.1, from coordinate 624,361,255 downwards.
CATGAAGCTGGGCTACGGTCCCGCACACCGTTAGGCCGTCTTCCGCTCACGCCCCAACATCGTGCAGCCCGCCGTCAGTGGTGTCGCGACAGGCGTGAATGGAGGGACGAATGGAGACGTGTCGTCTTCAGCGATGAGAGTCGCTTCTGCCTTGGTGGCAATGATGGTCGTATGCGTGTTTGGCGCCGTGCAGGTGAGCGCCACAATCAGGACTGCATACGACCGAGGCACACCGGGCCAACAGCCGGCATCATGGTGTGGGGAGCGATCTCCTACACTGGCCGTACACCACTGGTGATCGTCGAGGGGACACTGAATAGTGCACGGTACATCCAAACCGTCATCGAATCCATCGTTCTACCATTCCTAGACCGGCAAGGGAACTTGCTGTTCCAACAGGACAATGCACGTCCGCATGTATCCCGTGCCACCCAGCGTGCTCTAGAAGGTGTAAGTCAACTACCCTGGCCAGCAAGATCTCCGGATCTGTCCCCCATTGAGCATGTTTGGGACTGGATGAAGCGTCGTCTCACGCGGTCTGCACGTCCAGCACGAACGCTGGTCCAACTGAGGCGCCAGGTGGAAATGGCATGGCAAGCCGTTCCACAGGACTACATCCAGCATCTCTACGATCGTCTCCATGGGAGAATAGCAGCCTGCATTGCTGCGAAAGGTGGATATACACTGTACTAGTGCCGACATTGTGCATGCTCTGTTGCCTGTGTCTATGTGCCTGTGGTTCTGTCAGTGTGATCATGTGATGTATCTGACCCCAGGAATGTGTCAATAAAGTTTCCCCTTCCTGGGACAATGAATTCACGGTGTTCTTATTTCAATTTCCAGGAGTGTATTAGGGTATGCAGATGATCTAAACATCATTAGCGATAGGAAAGAATCTGTAACAGTAAATGCGAATGCGTTATTCAAGGCTAGTGAAGATGTAGGTCTAAGGATAAGTGAAGAAAAAACTAAATACCTGGTTACTACTAGAATGCCAACAGCAGTAGATCAGGAAATGTTAAGAGTTAGAGACATGCAGTTTGAAAAAGTGAACACATTTACGTATCTAGGCGTGGACATTACTTCGAGAAATGAGATTGAATCCGAACTGAGAAGAGATTACAGGCGGGAAATGCGTGCTACTTCTCACTGAATAGATTACTTTCATCACGGATATTGTCTAGGAATTTAAAGATTAGAATATACAAAACTATTATCCTGCCAGTTATGCTGTATGGGTGTGAGACTTGGTCTCTCACTGTGCAAAATGAGAAGCCGTTTCAAGTATTTGAAAACAAAATTATGAGGAAAATTTTCGGAGCAAAAAGGGATGACATTAGCGGAGAGTGGCGAAAACTGCATAATGAAGAGCTTCATGAACTCTATTCAAGCCCTGACATAATCAGTATTATTAAATCACGTAGGCTGCGATGGGCGCGTCACGTAGCCCGAATGGATGAGGGCAGGGCGGCGCGCAGAGTACTGGTAGGGCGCTTAGAGGGAAAACGTCCTGTGGGGAGACCGAGGCGTAGATGGGAGGAGAATGTGAAGGCTGATTTAAGGAGCCTAGGTATTGAAGGTGAATGGAAAGAAATAGCCCAAGACAGGGACAGGTGGCGAAAATATGTTGCTGAGGTAATGGACTCTCGAGTTCGGTATGACCAGTGAGTAAGTAAGTAATCTCCGTAAAAAGTTAAATATGTATAAGCGAAGGAATCTAACAGTAAGTGTGTTAATTTCTTGTAAAGCATGGTACAAATTTTATTGCCATGTCTTCAAAATTGTTGGGTTTGGTGCATCTTTCAAATAGTGTGTGTTTCTCATGAACCTCCCCCTTAACTCAGATGTCAGTCGATGTCACTGGTATCCGACTGCGACTGGGGACTGTCCACACATCTGACGACGAAATTCGTTTCAGACCAGTAACATACTAATTATTAAATAAATAGCCGTGCAACACTTGAACATCGCACGCGTACGTATCCGCATTAATCACGCGCGAACGAGCTCGTAAGTCACTGCTGTGTCTAGCTTAGACAACACTAGTTGCTCCCGTTACCGAGCAGCATATCGGTACGTAAAATTGTATCGGCAAATCTCCGGTGTTGACGAGTTCGCGGGTCCACCAGTCTCCGGACACCAGGTGTTCGAATACTTTTGAACGGACAGAGTGCGTGGCGGTGTGAACGAGTTGGCTTTTGCCCCTCTTCAGGATTCGGCCCGCGTCGCTAAGGAAATAATACACTGCTGGCCACCGTAAATGCAACACGAAGAAAGACAAGAAGTAGCACAACAAAATTTATTTTGTAGATAACATGTTGACCAAGTATCAAATGATTACGTTTACAGACGTCTGTGACATGTGGTTCCTGCCAGAATCAGTAGCCAGAGTAGCCGCCATTGTTGGAGATCACCGCTGCCACACGTCTCGGCATTGAGTCAAAGAGACTTTGGATGTGTTCCTGGGGTACAGCAGCCCAAGCAGCTTCCACACGTTGCCAAAGATCATCTGGTGTGGCAGCTGGGGATGTAATCTGGGTCACTCGTTGAGCAACCATGGACCACATGTTTTCTATCGGCGAAAGATCCGGAGAGCGAGGCGGCCAGGGAAGCACTTCAATCTGGGTATTGACGAAGAACCTTTGGACAACGCGTGCCACGTGTGGTCGCGCATTATCCTGTTGAAATATGGCTGTGGCCGAGCCCTGAAGGTAAGGAAGGACAACTGGCTCCAGCACCTCAGATATGTAGCGCCGGCTATTTAAAGTACCGGCAATGCGTACTAGAGGCGTGTGAGAGTAATATCCAATACCGCCCCATACCATAATACCCGGTGCAAGACCAGTGTGGCGGTGCATAATGCAGCTGTCCAGCATCCTCTCTCCGCGGTGTCTCCACACTCGAATCCGACCATCGTGGTGCTGCAGTCAGAAGCGTGCCTCGTCAGTAAAGACAACGTCATTCCATTCTGCCGTCCACATCCGTCTGTCATCACACCATTGGCGACGGAGACGTCTGTGGTTCTGCGTCAATGGTAGACGAAGCAATGGACGTCTTGCGGACAGACCACTCTGCTGTATAGGGCGTCGAATGGTATGCGCAGACACTGGATGATGCGTTACAGACGCAATGTGCTGTGCTATGGTTCGGGATGTCACTGAGCGATCCGTCACTGCGATGCGCACAATTTACCTATCAGCACGTGCAGTGGTGCACCGACGTGAATGCGATCGACCACGTCGGTCCGTCGTACCCTCCTGCATCAAACGGTCACTTATCCGCATTACAGTTGTTTGGTTTCGTCCAACACGACTAGCGATTTCTCTGTATGATAATCCACAATCTCGGTAAGCCACTATCCTTCCTCTGTCGAACTCGGATACTTGATCAAACGATGTTCGCTGTTGTCTACGAGGCATAACTGATCGTCTTGTGAAACAACCACAAGGTAAACACACGTGCCGAACGTACACTCGTCGAAATCGCCAAGCCTTAAATGGCGCTATGAGGTGGCGCCACAGGCGCGCGTGATGTGCGTCTGCGCTGAAATTCTAATCAGTTGCATATCTCATCGCTGCAAACCCATGGTGTAAATTTCACTTGATTCGGATGCTTCCTTCAGGGTGTTGCATTTACGGTGGCCAGCAGTGTATTTATCAATTTTGGCTGGACGAGAGAGCGGTACTGTTCCAAACGATTGAACACTGCTGGCCGTAAGGAGGCTGCGGCGCGAAGGCATCCCGAGAGCTGCGCTTATGGAAATATTTTGCCTCTCCTGGCGGGAGAGTGCCTCTGAAGATGGTGCTTACGGAATGGGCAGGCGAGTTATAATTGGTGCGCTCCAACGGCGGAGTTAAATCAATAGAAGCCTCTCCGGCGCGCCGGAGGCAAACACTTGGCGAGGCGAAAACAAGCGGACGTCTGCACTCCGTCCCAGGTCTGACCGTGGCCACTACTGCCGACGCAGTGTTTGCATCTGCTCGGCCTACAGTGCTTCGACAGGCACGGGAAACGGGGGTTCTCTCGTAAGGCAGAACGTGCGACTTTCAGCGCCATCTATTTAAGGCATTTTTAAAAATAATGTCATCCTTTTATAAATTAATCAACTTTTCTCGTCGCTCGCTTGTTTTACCACCGACAGTAGCTAAGGCATCCGATTGCTACTCATGTGAACCTGGCTTAAAATCTCGGACCGGCCAATATGATGCATCTTTTCTGCGGTGTTTGTGTGTAGAACGTATGAGTGGCGATATACAGGGTGATTCAAAAAGAATACCACAACTTTAGGAATTTAAAACTCTGCAACGACAAAAGGCAGAGCTAAGCACTATCTGTCGGCGAATTAAGGGAGCTATAAAGTTTCATTTACTTGTACATTTGTTCGCTTGAGGCGCTGTTGACTAGGCGTCAGCGTCAGTTGATGCTAAGGTGGCGAACGCTCAACAGAAAGCTTTTTGTGTTATTAAGTACGGCAGAAGTGAATCGACGACAGTTGTTCAGCGTGCATTTCGAACGAAGTATGGTGTTAAACCTCCTGATAGGTGGTGTATTAAACGTTGGTATAAACAGTTTACAGAGAATGGGTGTTTGTGCAAAGGCCAGGCAGCCAGGCAGCCTTCATCACTGGCCTCCAAGAAGCCCTGATCTTACCCCCTGCGATTTTTTCTTATGGGGGTACGTTAAGGATATGGTGTTTCGGCCACCTCTCCCAGCCACCATTGATGATATGAAACGAGAAATAACAGCAGCTATCCAAACTGTTACGCCTGATATGCTACAGAGAGTGTGGAACGAGTTGGAGTATCGGGTTGATATTGCTCGAGTGTCTGGAGGGTGCCATATTGAACATCTCTGAACTTGTTTTAGAGTGAAAAAAAAACCTTTTTAAATACTCTTTGTAATGATGTATAACAGAAGGTTATATTATGTTTCTTTCATTAAATACACATTTTTAAAGTTGTGGTATTCTTTTTGAATCACCCTGTATTATTAGACTTTCGGAAAAACATCATCGCCGGCCGGTGTGGCCGGGCGGTTCTAGGCGCTTCAGTCTGCAACCGCGCGACCTCTACGGTCGCAGGTTCGAATCCTGCCTCGGGCATGGATGTGTGTGATGTCCTTAGGTTAGTGAGGTTTAAGTAGTTCTAAGTTCTAGGGAACTGATGACCTCAGATGTTAAGTCCCATAGTGCTCAGAGCCATTTGAACCATTTGAATTTTGGCAACGGCTCACTGAGCTCTGTTGCTCACTAAGCCATCCCAGGATCGATGGCCACTCCTCCAACAGCGACCACGGCTTTGTACCTAACAGGAATAATAGAATTAAAATGTTCTGTTCCAGAGAATTCGATGCATTGAAAAAGTGACTGAAGGTAAATATGGAAAGAAGGACGGCAACCATTCTTTCGCCTCTAGTGACTCAAATTTTATTTCCGTCATCAGTCTCCTGACCGGTTTGGTGCGGCCAATGTCCTGAATTATATGCTGAATGTATTCCAGTCTCCATCTTCCTCATCAACTCCCTCCAGTACCTTGAAGGGTATTTCCTGATGTCTTAATGTATGTCCTATCATAATGTCCCTTCATCTTGAAAATGTTTTCCATATATTCCTTTCCCCGACGATTCTACGGAGAACCTGTCCATTCCTTACTTTATTTGTCCGCCTAATTTTCAACATTCTTATGTAGACCAGATATGAAATGATTCTGTTCTGTTTTGTGCCAGTTTTTCCACAGCCTGTGTGTCAACACCATTCAATGCTGTGCTCCAAATGTACATTCTCGGAAATTTTTCTCAAATTAGAAACTATCTTTGATACCAGTATACTTCTCCTGGCCAAGAATGGCCTTTTTGCCTGTGCAAGTCTGCTTTTGTGTCCTATTTGCCCCGTCCATCAGTGGTTATTTTTCTTCCTAGGTAGCACAATACTTTAACTTCTTCTAATTCATGACCACCAGTTCTGATGTTAAATTCCTCACTGTTCCCATTTCTGCTGCTTCTCATTACTTTCGTCTTTCTTCGATTTATTCTCAAACCATAAGCTGTACTCATCAGACTGTTCATTCTATTAAACATATTTTGTAATTCTTCTTCACTTTCACTTAGGATAGCAATGAGATCCTTTCACGTTGAATTCTTATTCCACTCCTGAACCTTCCTTTTATGTCCATCACTGCTTCTTCGATGTACAGATTGAACAGTAGGGGATAAGACTAAATACTTGTCTTACAACCTTTTTAATCCGAGCACTTATTTCTTAGTCGTCCACTTTTATTATCCCCTCTTGGCTCTTGTACGTGTTGTTATCACCCGTCTCTCCCTATAGCTTACTCCTATTTTTCTCAGAATTTCGAACACCTTGCTCCATTTTACATTGTTGATCGCTTTTTTCATGTCGACAAATCCTATGAACGTGTCTTAATTTTTCTTCAATCTTGCTTCCATTATCAAGCGCAACGTTGGACCTGCCTCTCTAGCGTCTTTGCCTTTCCTAAAGCCAAACTGCTCGTCATATAACAGATCATCAGTTTTCTTTTTCATTCCCCAGCATTTTATTCTTATCAAGAACTTGAATGCATGAACTATCAAGCTGATTGCGCGATAATTCTCGTACTTGTCTGCTCTTGTTATCTTCAGAATTGAGTGGACGATGTTTTTGGCTCTGTTTCAAATGGCTCTGAGCACTATGGGGCTTAATATCTGAGGTCATCAGTCCCCTAGAACTTAGAACTGCTTAAACCTAACTAACCTAAGAGCATCACCCACATCCATGCCCAAGGCAGGATTCGAACCAGCGACCGTAGCGGTCGCGCGGTTCCAGACTGTAGCGCAGGGCCGGCCAAACGCTGCACAGTGTGCAGACGTGCGGCAGTGCTGCAGATATGCGCACGTGTGCGACAGCGAGCGACAGCGACATCTGTTATTAGGCATGTGTCCTAAATGAACGGCGGCGTCTCCACTTCCCTGTGGTACAAGCAAGAGCGCAACATATCCAGTCTCGTTTACCCCTGGTGACCGTAACCTTAACAGAGAAGTACTGAGAAATGGAAGAGGACGGGAGATCTATGTTCTGAGTCGTTTAAAAATGACTGGGAACTGCAATTATTTTTTGTAGCCGTTGGTGTTTGCTGTGCCGCCGAATAATAGGCGTCCAGCGTAAGTTTTCAATTGAAAGACATTACAATACATATCACAAACACGAGTGTAGTGTACTCAACAGTGAAGAACGGCAAGCAAAATTAAATGTCCGTCAGAAAATGGATGAGACACATCAACTCGATTTTACTGTACGTCAAAGTAACTGATACTTCTTGAACTCTTAGTTTCTTGTGTTACATTTATGTCTGTTTTACTGTACGCTGTACAATGTACTGTTTTCCATGTTCCAGAATGACAACCACACTAAATCTTCACAGCGAGTAAGTTTTAAAATCGCATTAAGAATTGCACAATCTGGGAAACCATTTTCCGAAGGGGAGTTTCTGAAAGGGTGTCTGATTGATGCTGCAGAACTTGTGTGTCCCATAAACATTAGCAGGTTTCAAGAAATCAATCTATCCAAACAAAGTCACAAGACGTATCAGTGCTATGGCCGGCGATCTGCGCAGGCAGCTAATAAATCAGGCTAGATACTTTGTTGCTTTCTCTGTTGCGCTCGATGAAGCAACAGATCTTACAGATACAGACTAGGTTGTGATATACATACGAGGTGTCGATAACGCACTTTTTGTAACAGAGGAGCGACATCTGTGCGTAGAAACATGCACTACATGAACGCTGACGGCTGCGGCGTGCACGCTGTGACCCGGAAGTTGCACATGTGCAGCAGCACCGCACGCCTGCAGAATTTCTGGCCGGCTCTGCTGAAGCGCCTGGGTAGGACTGTACTATAGCCTTCATGATGGACGTCTAAATCGTTTGTCCCCCAAGGGGAAAGATCAGCGTCAATACTAGCCTTCAGGGACCAGATGCACAGCGGCAGAGAGACCGGGCCACTCCCACCAGCCTGGCTTGAACAGGTGTCTGCGACATGGGGGGGGGGGGGGGGTGCCAGCGGGACAAGGTAATCATCCACCAGAGGTGATACCGGTTTACTTCGTCTCCAGTTAAACCTGACTGTTAAAACTGTTCAAAATAACCTGTTTCTGAAACAACCAATTTTCAGTTGTTTATCGTTATTATTTCCAGTAATAAACGTAGACCTGCAACAAGGACTGAAAAGTTCTAATGAAGGTGATGGAATAGAAGATATAGATCGATATGGAGTTGAGGCTGTGACACAAATCGGTCACATTGTCTCCAGCAAAAATGGCGAAAGTGAAGCAGATGGATGCGGCGACGGTGAATTCGAAAGTCACAAGTTGATAACTTTCTTGCAGCGTCACTTCTGGATGCTATCAATTTTTCATTGTGAAGCAACCAAAAAGTGAAGTGTTAAGTTAGTATTCCAGATTTATAGCATATCAATAAAATTATAGGTATATCAGTTAAATTTACCTTCTCTTCTAAGGAACATTGTGCATATTTCCTACTTGTACTATGTCGCAAGTTCGTTGTGCATCAGTGCTATATCTTTTAAAGCGATTGGAACATTGTACTTCACTACTGTTGCACTTTGCGAATTACTTCCAAACAAGGGATTGTGTCATTCTGCAATACAATCGATGTCCATGGACGATAGTGAGAGAAACTACTGTATAGATCAGGTGGCGGCACGTCTTGCACACCGCACGCACGCACGTGCCTTCTAAGAGGCCACTCCACACGGCTGCAGATAAATGATCTGTCTCAATGATGCTGCACTGATTCTTATGTCGTGTTTCTTGCTAGTTTCTAAATGTCTGTGTTGTTTTTAAAATAGCACTGATTACTATTTCCACTTTCTATGCTAACCCAATATCTTAAAACAATGGAAATCGCTCGTATTTAAAAAAAAGTTTTATTTTAAATCCAAAAAATTTAGCTCTGCTGCTACGACAAACTTGTTTGCCGTTTTTTCGCCCATTTACTAGCACAAAATGAAAAAGATCTGTCACATCCGAGACCAAAAAATACCAAAAAATTCCTGTTATTTAGAACTAAGATACCGGTATTTGTTTTAACCGGTCGGTTTTTCCCATTCCTAGGGTGAAGTTGGTGAAGTCATCAGCATACGCTCTTCAGCACAGATGGTTTTCTGCCGCTACACAAGACCAAGTCCTTGATAAATGACTGGATACTTCATCTGGCTCTACAGCAATCTTCACCTCAAAAACAGCAGCGGGCGGTAGTTTGCATCATATATATACACACCACTATATGGTCGTATACAGAGAACGTTGGCGGGCATCTGAGATCTGAGTACGTCTGAAAATGAGGTGGGGGGGGGGGGGGGGGAGGGGGATTTACGAGAGTTTGCTGGCCAGTACCTCTGCAACAGCAGCACGCCATCCAGGATGAGACACAAACTGTAGCAGGCTGGATGGCGACGGCTTCTTTCGTTCTGCTCATCTTGTTTAGTCATCTCCTCAAGGAGCCTAGCTGAAGCTGGAACTGTAGTGTGGCCCAACTTAACCCTTCAGAGGCGTTAGTTAGCTCTTGTCCACTTCGTCAGCTAACTGAATAAGCGCTTTTGCACTCTGCATACGTCTTCTTACTTTCTGGTACGTTGTCACAATAGTAAACAGCACCGCTCTCTCTATGACATCTTTACACTGCATTGGCGCCAGGCAGTTCACTGTTGCAGACAAAGACATGACGCAAAACTAATAACGTTTTCTTTATTGAAAGGCTGCATTATAGATTTCCAACGAATCTCATTAGTATTAGGGGTTTGGATTAGTAGTAAAAGCTACTACAATTACGTCGTATTGCGAGGTCCCAGGTCCGACCAATCCATTGCATATTTCGAATAAAAATCAGCAGCAATGGCTGCTGAAGACTTCTGGTATGAGGAGTCATCTTCATACCGTCAACGGCGTGGTCAGAGTCGGATTTAATATTTATTATAATAACAAATACCACTAGGTTTGTGCTTTTAATATTTTGTAGTTCAATATTTGTTATTTAATTTTAATTCTATTGACTCTGCCTTCCTGTTGCTAAATTATATCTGCCTTTTAATATTTGCTTGGATAAACTGCTATGAAAATCATACTCTTTTAATACAGGATATATTTCAATCAATTTGACAATTTTTATCATTTTTGTTTTTGGTTTGCAACTAAATAGTTTTAAATGCCAACTTTCAGAATCTGCATAAATAATGAAAAGAATGTTGTCTGATATCGATAGTCTTTAAAACTTACATATAACCCTTTGTTTAATAATTCTACATTTAATAGTTTACTAAATAGACATTCAATTTTTCCTTGTTGTTAAATTGTGGAAAATGCAAATGAATTTTGATTCTTTTTGTTTTGTTATCTGAGTTGAAACAACTATAGACAAATAAATTATACAAGAGTAGTGTGAATTTTCACCATTTTTGAAATAAAGCAGATTTGTAAGTTTTTATTTCTTCCATTTCATAACTTTTAGTGGATACACTTTATACTTTTCATCAAATGAATAAACATTAATGGAGACATTAATTTTAATCTTAATTTTTTGGAATATTATCGATCACAACTAGAAATGTAATCTTTTCAAGTTTTTGATCAATATCAAGACCAAAATTTCTATATTTTGTAACTATGCTACCTTTTTATTTCCAGGAAACAAAGCAGCTTCTACAGGCCATAGAAAATAGTTTTGATCATTATTTTTCACATTAATACAAGATTTCGTATTTATTATTGTTTCTGGCAAGTCAATATGAGATGAGTCTCTTAATGGAAAGTATCTAGTAATTCCTAATTGCAAGCCAATAATACTGTTTAATGCCCAACCTGACCACTTTTTCAATTTTTATATTTTTTAATCAAATTGGTTCCATTCATGATCGTATAATTTTTTGTCTGAAAATTAAATTCCATGGTTCTTTGATCTGTTTGCATATGATACAAAGTAGAATAAAATTAAATTACAGTCCACAATGAATTTACAGAAAATTTTACGCTATTTTCATAATTTTTGGCTTTGAAGCAGTTAAAAAAATAAGGCTCAATTAATTTTAGATTGCTTTAGAAATTTAAAGTCTGTAGTCTGTCTTCAAGTGCTTTATTTACTGAATAATAATTAACTGTTCTTCTGTTTCTTTGTTTCCCAAATACATCAGTAGAAAAGGGAAAATTTTTTCAATGGTTTAGTTTTATTGTTTTAAAAATTTCATTATTGTTTCCAGTTGTAGAATAAGGTAATTATTTCAAAGTACTTTCCTGATGCATATTAACAAATGTAATTAGATTAACTTTTTCTATTTTACTCTAACCAGTCAAATTATTTCTTTTACAATAATCACAAAATTCAACAATTGTGGAGTGATCCATTTTATTCTTTATTTACAACAGATATATTTTTAACAGGATAAAATAAAAGATAAATTTAAGTGGGCTGAACCTGATTTTTAGCAGCAGATTTCCTATTTTTGTTATAGTCTATAAAAAAATTTTACATCTGCTTTTATGTTTGTCTTTAGATGATAGGTTTGAATAAAAAGAATCTGAATCTTTAATTTGTTGACAAGCAATTCATTTTTTGAAGATATGTTTTCAATCAGCTTGTTGTTCATCTGTTTTCTTCAACAACAATATCCCTGAATGTTCTTCACTCGAAATTCATTGTAAATGACTTTTATAATAATATACAGAAACGTTTTCACCACATACACAAGGAGATCGTTTACTGTTGTATGCTCTTATGTGATTTTCATTTAAACATGATCTATATACATTCGTATAACCATCTTCTGTGTATTTCTATAAGGTAAAATTATAAATTGATTTCTCTACTTGACAAATTTTACACTTCTTAGATGTAATTGCATCCATTTGTATAGTTAAACATTTAATAAGGAAAAATGAAATTTATATACTAGAACAATTTTACAGATTTTTCCTGTGTATTTTGTAACACAGTTATTAGGTGAGGAACTAATGCCAATGGTTTGTTGCAGTGAATTCCTAGTAGCGATAAATCAGTTCCATGAGCTCTAACTACCTTTTCGTGACTTAATTATATTCATAGAATATATCGTCCTCAAAAAAACCATTAATGTACATGAATACAGTATTTATTCCAGTAGCTAATCTCAATATTCTCTGCTAGTAACTTCATGTATTTTATATTTAAAATTACATTCACCTTATTCTGCATAGAAAAAACCACTATAAAAGAAAAATATTCTGCCTGAATATTTGTTGACAATACCATTTAATGCTGTATGCTGTCATAACCCTGTACTATATAGTGTCTTTGGATATCACAGAATTTATTGCAGTGTTTGTAAATTCACCATTTATATCAAGTTACTAACAAATAATACAACTTCACCATTAGGTATTTGATATACTCCATCTCCTTTTTGTAAGACTTGTGGTAAGAATGTTAACCAGTTAGTTATTACCTATGATTTATTGTATATACATAACCAATTCTTGTAAAAAATGAAAATACCAATTGCAAATAATAATTTGTAAATAATAGATTTCAGCTATCAGTTGTCCTTTTTAAATTTTATTGGCAGATCTAGATTTCAGCTAGAAACTAGCCATTCTCAATGCACTATCCCTTTTAATCAATGCATGTAATGCCTGTTGGTTGGGCTTCATCCACAGTTCATTGATCTAGTGGTATAATTTCATCACCATTTTCAATAAATTTCAATAAATTTTCATTATTTTAGATGCAGTCCAAAGATTGCTTTAGCTGTAGGTCATCTTCCACTTTTGTAGACATATCTATAAATTGTTGATATTTTGGTTGATGTAAACTTTTGGAGTAAGGGCACAAATAATTGATTTTATTCCAGTTAAACCATTCTTAAGCTAAAATATAGTTGTCAATTACTAATGTTGTTTTTGCACAAGCACTTGATCCCGTTACTTAACATTGAACAGAACCTGGTAAAAATTTAGCATATTTATTTTTTGATTTATTCTATGGGATTAATATGTTTGGTTCCCAATCAGTTTTCATTTAATTAATAATATTAGTAGTAAATGATTCACTTATCCAGTTGGAATGTTAGTGATCTGTTCTCATAAAAATATTGACAGCACCTATAGAAGTTTGCTATAGCAATGTTGCACTAGTTGGTTTTTATACAACATTTGCAACTCCCAATATTACATCAAAAAATGATAAATTGTATTGTGGTGGAGAAACAATAGAAATTCCTGTTAGTGAATATATCTTGAAAAGCCTGGAAAAATTAATTCATTCAAAAAAGCCTAACATACACACAAAAGGAAATAAAATATTTAAATAGGCTTTTTTGAGAGTGATAATAAGTTATATATGGGTACAAAATGTGGTAGTGTACAGTATTGGGATTTAGTAACCAAATTATTGAAGCCAATGAAAAAACTGTTGCTGATGATGTTTCAAAGCAATGTAATTTTAATTTGGCTGATGGAATGTTTGTAAAACATGCAAACCGATTTCATTGAGAAACTAATATTATTGCTTGATTCGAGCCTAAAGCTGAATTTGGTGCACCAATAATTCATGAACTACATAATCCCATATATATTCCAATTTTTGATTCTATTCAGGATTTAGTGATAACTGTAACTGACAAAACTGATACTTTAATTGATCTCAACGATGCTTGTGTGATAGGTGCTTTAGAAATGATTCAATAAAATTTTTATCCTTATTAAATGAACACTACTGAGAGCTATCAGTTTTACTCATTCCTTGTGACTGAGATTAGTAAATATAATTTAAATGCCCCTAACTAGGACACTAAAATTAAAATACATGTAAGAGATGGATGGTTTTACCTTAATCATGTTCAATTCTGCATAAGCTCTAAGATTGTTACAGCTGATCCATCATATTACCCAACATACGATGGAATATCCAATGAAAAATTAATCGATAATTATGTGGCAAAGCTATTTGATTTTATAACCACGAAGAAAGGAAGTAATATTCTACCTGTAACAGTATTTCAATTTATTTCCTCATCAGTTTTGTTACTTTGACTTCATTTCTTGCCGAAGTGTAAGTATGGAATAACGGTAAAATAAATAGCAAGAAAAGCGGAGTGCTTTATCTGCTCGAAATGTTGGGTGGAGTTTCTAAGGATCATAAAAACATTTATGTGGGAAGGTGATCTTACTGTTCTTAGATGGTCGATCGAAATGATCCTGGAATTCAAATAAAAGATGCTCTTCCAAATATGATAAAATTGCTGTAGAATCTATAGAAATTCGTTTATCTATTTTTAAATATGAACCAAATTACGAACCTGAGCATGAAACAATTTATTGGAAAGCCCTGAAGTACCTATATATTTCTATGAACTAAAAACTGTAGAAGTGGCTGGATTAAACTGGAAGAAGAATTTTGAACTTGCTGTTACAAAATATTGTAGCTCACTGGAATCTGATATGCCTTATTTTTTCGGTATGTTTCAAACAAATCGTAAAAAGAATCAACTGCTTGATTCATCACTGCATGATCAAGTTAAACTACACAATATCTTCGAATGCACGCTCTTGTGGCGACATCCATTAATAAAATATTCTATGATTTCATGCTGCTTCAAGTGGTCAGCTGCCCATGACATTTCGTCAGAGATTTTTGCCATGTGAAGTAGGTGACATGTGAATTGCACTGCCGTTCTTATAAATCCATAACACCACCAGTGACAGCAGTGGTAGTGGTGGCCAGTCAAGCACCATATATGGAAATTTTTTGGGGGCATGAACCCCGCACCCACTTCATCTTTCCAATCACAGCATCCCAGGCCATACTCAACAGCACTCCACTGTCGTTATTGAGGATGTTGTCTGATATTTCGACCTCTATTGCCTCATTTACAACTTTATACCAGAAACCGTTGGTCCTTTTAATAACAGAAGTATTGTTGAATGCAATTCGGTATGAATTTTCCAGTCATGCTCCACTACAGCTGATTTTCCGCGATTGTGTAGGTGGAAATACCTTTCATGCTCTACGCGGCGCCGTTCAATAGTGCGGACAGTATGAGCAACACAAAACTGCCAACACCCACACTTCATTTGGTATATTCCAGGTGTTCTTAGGGCTACATCATCTTTCATACGCTTCATTAGTTCTTTGCTGGGGACCTGATGATAATGTTGATCTTATGTTTCTTCAGGATCCGGCTAATCTTCCCTCTTACTGCGACACAAAACGGTAAAAACGCAATCTTCTACGTGTCTTCTTCAGAGGCCTTCTGTTTTTTTTGGCTTAGATGAAACTGCTTGCAAAATTTGTCTGTTCTTGTAACCGCTTTCCTTGAAAATGTTATGTAAATGGCACAGTTCTGTTGGCAGGTTTTTGACGTGTGAGATGGTTTCAGCTCGATGCACCAATGTCCTCAGAACGGACTGTCTCCGTGCTGAGTGGTGATAGCTGGTGGTGTGCAGGTACCGTTCCATGTGGGTGGGTTTGCGGTAAACACTGTGACCGAGACAAAAAAAAAAATGGTTCAAATGGCTCTGAGCACTATGGGACTTAACTTCTCAGGTCATCAGACCCCTGGAACTTAGAACTACTTAAACCTAACTAACCCAAGGACAACACACACATCCATGCCCGAGGCAGGATTAGAACCTGCGACCGTAGCGGTCGCGCGGTTCCAGACTGCAGCGCCTAGAACCGCACGGCCACTCCGGCCTGTGACCGAGACACTCATCGGGTTTACGGCACGCAAAGAGATCCAGAAACGACAAGGAACTGTCCTTCTCAACTTCCATCGTGAAGTTTATAGAACATTTTGAAAACATCGCCTTGGACATGGTCATTAAAAGCTGGAATAGTGCCTGGAACGCATCCACGACAATATAAAGTTCACAATGGAAATAGAGAAGAATGGTTCTTTGCCGTACCTGGATAATACGAGAAAGAAATTTTGAAGACTGTACTGCTGGCATGCAGCATTTTATAGAAGTGAGTTTGGCGCACTGGAAAAGAAGAGAATTGATTTGAGATGTTATCTTATGGAAGGATGCTGAAAACTAAAAATGAACAGAAAAGACACGTAATTGAGAACCAACCTGTCTGTAAGTGCTACTCTGATACGCCGAGACTGACACAGGAGAGGAAATCCTGGTGGGCCGAGTCAGTATAGTCGAAAAACAGATGACTACCCCACCCCTCAAGATAAAAGTTCTATAAACTTAATAAATATTCCTACTTCAGACATAAACAAAGGTACATTCTTATCTTGCGGAATGTAGTGGCAGCCGGTGGTATCCAGCCACTTCTACAGTTTTTAGTTCATAGAACGATATAGGTGCTTCAGGGCTTTCCAGTAAATTGTCTCATTTTCAGGCTCGTAATTTGGTTCATATTTAAAAACAGGTAAACGAATTTCTAGAGATTATACAGCAGTTTTACCTTCTTTTGGAAGAGCATCTTTTATTTGAATTCCTGCATCATTTCGATCGATCATCTAAGAACAGTAAGATCACCTTCCCACATAGTTTTTTTTTATGATCTTTAAAGACTCCACCAAACATTACGAGCGGATAAAGCACTCTGCTTTTCTTACCGTTATTCAATACTTATTCTTCTGCAAGAAATGAAGTGAAAGTAACAAAACTGACGAGGAAATAAATTGAAGTACTGTTACAGACAGAATATTACTTCCTTTCTTTGTGGTTATAAAATCAGATAGCTTTGCCACATAATTATTGATTAATTTTTTATTGGATATTCCATCATATGTAACTCGGGTTTGCTCGGTCCTTCTCGCAAGCAACAGGAACAACGCGACATTTCATTTAGAACTCCTGTGAGGCATTTTTCGATCGGCACAACTCTCCGAGTTCGGCAGAATCGTGGGGTCAGCCCTGTTGACCCTTCGTTTCGTGGTATGAAGGACGTACACTGGGTCCAGTGGCTGTTTGCGCAAAAAGATGCAGTCTAGCGATCTATTATTACAATCCTTTAAAATGAATGAGAATGTCAGAAGAGAGGGATGACAATTCTCAACTCGCATAAGCGACCAGTACTGCTTATTTGCTATGAAACGCCATTACAGAACCATCCAGAGACAATTTAAACATGTAGATGACAATGAAAGAGCAAAAATTTACAACGTTCGACAGATGGGATTTATTGTTCTGCACAACAAGAAGCACTTTTTGCTAAATTTTCAGGTATGGAGCACTTAAAGAAATTGGTGGTAAGAATAGCAAAATTCCTGAAGACGAACCCATATACCATTGTAAGTTGTAACGGTTTTCGATGGGAATGAACAAAGAGTATGGAGACTTCATATATTACTGCGAAGTACATAGGTTAAACCAAGGGGGATTCCTGGAACGGTTTTTCGATTTAAAACTCGCCATTGTTGAATTTATGTAGGAGAAAGGAGTACAGGAACGAAAATCAGAACGTCCGGCATGGACTGCAGACTTTATATTTTAAATGGACTTGACTGCACACTGCTCACCGTAAAAGACAGGAAGGTAACTTCTTTCAGATTTGATGCGGATGCATTTAAAAAGAAAATCGCGTTTTAGAAGGAACCCATTCTGACATGGTAGTCCAGTTCCCTAAGCTCACTGGCGTTAAGGAAAGCGCGAGGTCTGAAGAATTCATTGTGGCTTTTCAAGAATTGAAAGGATAGTTTCATAAACGTTTTTGGGGACACTGTCAGTCTTACGTCTCTTTTCGAGCTGTTTCCGAGACCCTTTGCCGTTTCAGTTGGAAGCTCCCTGCGCATGTGCAGACGTACCTGATTGACCTGCTAGGTAATTCCAGTTTCAGTGACAAATCTTTTTACCTTTAAACTGTCCAGGACGTCTACCTTCCTTTCCTCAGGTAGATTCTCCAAGTCTCCATAATGGGGGTATAAAAGTGTTTCAACATTTCGATCGACATATTTGCGTGAAAGACTCTTTTCCGATTATGAAATCAAATAAGTCACGATTAAGTGGTAACTTGAATGCAAAACTCTGACATTGTATGAGTCTACGCATATGCCGATCGTTTGTACCAGATAAAAATTATATTATGTATTCAACGCGCAAAAAAATAGTTAATTAATACTGAAAACTTGTTTTTTTTTCTTTTTTATCTGGGCTGTAGAGAAATGTGAAACATAAAACCAGGTCGCACGCACCGCGACTGCAGTGTCTTTTGACGTCGGCGCTTTCGCTGTTCCCACTCTTCCCTCTCCTCGCGCTCAGATAGCGGGGCGTGGCGTTGGGGGGAAAAGTCTTCCGAATTCCTCTCCTACAATTGCACCCTAAGTCCTCAATTACTTGCTGGATGTACTCCAATTCCCAACCTCTCTCTCTCTCTCTCTCTCTCTCACTCTCTCTCCCCTCCCCCACGAACCATGGACCTTGCCGTTGGTGCGGAGGCTTGCGAGCCTCAGCGATACAGATAGCCGTACTGTAAGTGCAACCACAACGGAGGGGTATCTGTTGAGAGACCAGACAAATATATGGTTTCTGAAGAGAGGCAGCAGCCTTCTCAGTAGTTATAGGGGCAACAGTGTGGATGATTGATTGCACTGGCCTTGCTGTATTGGTACTGCGATCGGCTGTAAGCACGGGTAAATTACAGCAGTAATTTTTTCCGATGGCTTGCAGCTTTACTGTACGGTTGAATGAAGATGGCATTCTCTTGGTTAAAATATTCCGGAAGTAAAATAGGCCTCCATTCCGATCTCCGGGCGGGGAGTACCCAGGAGGATGTCGTTATCAGGAGAAACAAAACGCGTTCCATGGATTGGAGCGTGAAATGTCAGATCCATTAATAGAGCAGGTAGGTTAGAAAATTTAGTGGGAATTAGCGAAGTTCGGTGGCACGAGGAACAGGACTTCTGGTAAGGTGAATAAAGGGTTATAAATTCAAAATCAAATAGGGGTATACTGTAGTAGGTTTAATAAAACAAAAAAATATGAAGGCGGATAAGCTACTGCGAACAGCACAGTGAACGCATTATTGTAGCGAAGATAGACACGAAGCCCACGCCTACCACACTATTACAGGTTTATATGCCAACTAGCTAAGCAGATGATGAAAAGATTGAAGAAATATAAATGAATAGGGGAGATTAATCAGATAGTTAAGGGAAACGAAAATTTAATAGTCATTGGGGAATGGAATTCGATAGTAGGAAAAGAAAGAGATGGAAAAGTAGTAGGTGAATATGGACTGGGGTTAAAGTATGAAAGAGGAAGCCGCTTGGTAGAATTTTGCTCAGAGCATAATTTAATCATCGCTGACACTTGGTTTAAGAATCATAAAAGAAGGTTGTATATGTCGAAGAGACTTGGAGACACCGGAAGGATTCAGATTGTCTATGTAACGGTAAGACAGAGATTTAGGAACCAAATTTTAAAGTGTAGAACGTTTCCAGGGGCAGATGTGGACTCGGACCACAATTTATTGTTTATGAACTGTATATTAAAAGTGAAGAACTTGCCAGAAGGTAGGAATTTAATTAGATGGGACCTGGGTAAACCGAAAGAACCAGAGGTTGTAGAAAGTTTCAGACGGAGCGTTAGCGAACGATTGACAAAAACAGGGGAAGGGCATACAGTAGAAGAGGAAGAATGGGTAGCTTTGAGAGATGAAATAGTCAAGGAAATAGAGGATCTAGTAAGCAAGAAGATGAAGGCTAGTAGAAATCCTTGGGTAGCGCCAGAGATGTAGAATTTAACTGATGAAAGGATAAAATATAAAAATGCAGTGAATGTAGCAGGCGAAAAGGAATAAACGTCTCAAAAATGAGATCGACAGGAAGTGCAAAATGGCTAAGCGGAAATGGCAGGAGGACAATTGTAAGGATGTAGAAGAATATATCACTGAGGGTAAGATAGATTCCTCCTACAGAGAAATTAAAGAGACCTTTGCAGAAAAGGTATGAATATCAAAAGCTCATGTGGAAAACCAGACCTAAGCAAAGAAGGGAAAGCAGAAGGTGGAAGGAATACATAGCGGGTCTGTACGAGGGCGAGGTATTTGAGGGCAAGAGGACGTAGAAGAAAATGAGATGGGAGATATGACACTGCGTGAATAATTTGTCAGAGTTCTGAAAGATATAAGTCGAAACAAGGCCCCTGGGAGTAGACAACATTTCGTTAGAACTACTGATAGCCTTGGGGGAGTTAGCCATGACAAAACTTTTCCATCTGGTAAGCAAGATGTACGAGACAGGCGAAAAACCCTCAGACTTCAAGAAGAATATAATAATTCAAATTCCAAATGAGGAAAGTGCTGACAGGTGTGGAAATTACCGAACTATCAGTTTAATAAGTCACGGTTGCAAAATGCTAACACTAATTCTCTACAGACGAATGGAAAAACGGGTAGGTGCCGACCCTTGGGGAAGATCGGTTTGGATTCCGTAGAAATGTAGGAACACGTGAGGCAATACTGACAGTATGACTTATCTTTGAAGATAGATCAAGGAAAGGCAAACCTACGTTTGTAGCATTTGTAGACTTAAAGGAAGCTTTAGACAGTGTTGATTGGAATACTCTCTTTCAAATTCTGAAGGTGGCAGGAGTAAAACATCGGCAGCGAAAGGCTGTTTACAATATGTACAGAAACCAGAAGGCCGTTATAAGAGTCGAGGGACACGAAAGGGAAGCAGGGGTTGTAGCCTATCCCCGACGTTATTCAATTTGTATATTGAGGAAGCAGTAAAGGAAACAAAAGGAAAAATTTGGAGTAGGAATAAAGTCCAGGGAGAAGAAATAAAAACCTTGATGTTTGCCGATGACATATTAATTTTCTCAGAGACAGTAAAGGACTTGGAAGAATAGTTGCACGGAATGGACAGTGTCTTGAAGGGAATATACAAGAGGGACATTAACAAAAGCAAACCGAGACAAGGGAAAGTAGTTGTGTTAAATCAGGTGATGCTGAGGGGATTAGATTAGGAAATGAGACACTTAAAGTCGTAGATGAGTTTTGCTATTTGAGAAGCAAAGTAGTTGATGGTGACTGAAACAGGGTGGATATAAAATGTAAAATAGGAATGGCCAGAAAAGCGTTTCTGAAGAAAAGAAATTTCTTCTGTAATATCACATCGCAAAGTCTTCGATTCCCTTCTGTTCTGCATTTCCCACAGTCCATCTTTCACTACTACACAATGGTGTACTCCGAATGTACATTCTCAGAAATTTCTCCCTCACGTTAAGATCTATGTCAGACACTCCCAGACTTCTCTTGGCCAGGAATGCCTTTTTCCCCTTTGCTAGTCTGACTTTTAAGTCCTCCTTGTCCCGTCCATTACAGGTCTGCTTCATGAACCCCAAGTGTAGTGTTAAGTTTCTCGCTTTTCTCATTTCTGCACTTCTCATTACCTTGGTCTTCTTTCGATTTACTCTCAATCCGTATTCTGTACTCATTAGACTGTTCATTCCATTCAATATGTCCTGCAGTTCTTCTTCGCTTTTACTGAGGACAGCACTATCATCAGCGAATCTTATCGTTGATATCCTTTCACACATTTAATTTTTATTCCACTCTTGAACCTTTATTACCCTCATTGCTTCCTCGATGTACGGATTGCACAATAGGGGCGAAAGACTGCATCTCTGTCTTACACCTTTCTTAATGTCAGCACATCGTTCTTGGTCTTCCAGTTTCATTGTTACCCTTTGCTTCTCGTATGTACTGTGTATTACTCACCTTTACCTATAGATTAGCCCTATTTTTCTCACAATTTCGAACATCTTGCACCATTTTACCCCTTCTTTATAGAGTTCCAATCACAATAATATAGCTCAACAAAGAACAGCATATCCTTTACAACTTAAAACTGCATCTCCTTTAAAAAGAGGCTTCGGCTTATTATAAAGCATTATACAAGTGTTTCCGTAAGAGCGTGCAAAAATTTAACAGGACATAGAGGATGCTCCTCTGAGCAGTTTGAGGTAGGGGACCTGGGGTCTGAGAAGCCAGCTTCCGTTACTGTGTACTTTTTTTTACATTAGCTAGAGTTAAATGCAAATACCAACAGTGACACAATGAACGTACCATTTGTACTTTATCTTACAAAGTGTGCTGAAACAGAGGTTATCAATCTCAATGCCAGCATGACTTCGGCGAACAAGATTCTGGCGCACCCTGTTAAATATCCTTGATGTGTTTCGAATCACATCACAGCCAGCTACAATTCTGGCAACTAATTGCATCTTCGTATTCTGTGGGGTCTCATACACGACTTTGACCCCAAAGGAAATAATCAAGGTGATTCAGGTGAAGCCGGCCGTTGTGGCCGAGCGGTTCTAGGCGCTGCAGTCCGGAATCGTGCTGCTGCGACGGTCGCAGGTTCGAATCCTGCCTCGGGCATGAATGTGTGTGATGTCCTCAGGTTAGTTAGGTTTGTTCTAAGTGTAGGGGACTGACGACCTCAGATGTTAAATCCCATAGTTCTCAGAGCCATTTGAACCGTTTGATTCAGGTGTGGTGACCTCGCAGAGGGCCAGATAGAAGATATGACCCAATGGGATAGTCACCTACAATGTCGGCCTAGATATTCAAAGCAAAACATGCTTGATGGTGTGACTCTACTACGGTGTAAGGTTTTCGTCATCCATCACGTGGCTATTCCTGCCTCTCGAAATACCATCACGATCAAATCATGCCTCGTCAGCAAACAGTACGATTTGGAGGAAATCTGATCGATCAGTCCATTGTTGGAGCAACCACTGGCACAATGCGACCCTCGGTGCAAAGTCAGTCACAAGCACTGCATGGACTCGTTCTGGGTGATATGGGTGTAATTGTTGTCCGTGGAGTACTTGCCATACTCTAGTATATGCAAAGCCTATTTCATGTGGAATACTGCGAGTACTTGCGTAGAGTCAGCTGCAACACGTTCCAGAACGTTCTTTTCAAAGTCGTGTGTGCGAGTGGTCCTTATGTTGGCAGGTCCCTCCTTTCTTCTTTCTTCTCCGGCGTTCGTCGATCGAGAGAAATAAACATTCATGTTAGGAAATCGTTCCCTGCACTCCTTTCAGCAGCGAGAGCGTTGGGTACTTTCCCATACAAAAGGTGCATGTTAGCGAGTTCTGCGAAACTGTGCCGGTACTGCTCCATCGTAGTGTACTGCACGTCTCTGAATAGCACTGAGTAATGAACAGGTCTTTCGTTGGTTCATAGCACGTTCTGTCATGGGACAACGCAAATACAATACAACAGAGCTACCTTATGAACAAGTAAAGGACTGTGCGGCTGGTCCCGGCGGAAGTTCGAGTCCTCCCTCGGGCATGGGTGTGTGTGTTTGTCCTTAGAATAATTTAGGGTAAGTACTGTGTAAGCTTAGGGACTGATGACCTTAGCAGTTAAGTCCCATAAGATTTCACACATAAGAATAAGAACAAGTAAAGTAAACAAAACCCGCATCATTACTTTCAAGTTATCAGGCTCGTCCTCCTTGTTTCCTTGCAGGAAATAAGGAATGTACTTGTAAATAAAGAGCACAGTACGTATAAACTTGTACGCATGTTGGTTGTAAATAAGATGGAAAACAATAATGCTGGACAAGGCAGTAGAAAAGTTTACTTCCATATAAAGCACAGTTTGTGAACGCTCATTTCCTGTTAAGTTCGGTTCAAAACTGATTTCGTTCTGAATGAACTATTCAGTTAAGCTGTGTCCTTTATGCGAGTTGCTGTAGTGGGGGCTTCATATGTCTGAACAGTATGATTCGATGCATTATCAATAACAAAAATAGGTTTACTAACAGCTGGTATCTTAGGAATCAGTTTCTCCTCTAAGCATTTGTGATAATCCTTCCCATCCTCCTGAGAATCTTGGAATTTAGATTTCGAATCATAAACTGATTCTGTTCCCCCTATGAAACCCACTGACCCTCCAGCGTGGACATCAATATCTCCTTGATAAGCACAGTTATTAGTCATTACACCCGAAACTTCTTCATGCTACCAGCATTTTTTACATGGTATGAAGTGTTCGCAGCCACGTTCATCCCAGGATGCCACTGCTTTATTTAGCCCTGTTTCATTATTCATTATTTCTGATTACCCTTAAGTATGCAGCACGGTTTTCAACAATGCCACAACGTTCTGTGAAGATAGTTTTCATATTTTTATACTTTTGCAACGAAATCCCACCTCTTTCAAAATTTTCCAATATGTTTCCCTTCCCTCCTAAAAATTTATCTCAGTGTTTGGAAACAGAAGCAGCTTTCTCAACGCTGGAATTGCCATCCTCTGCTCAAAATACACCAAAAACTTTCTTCGAATCAGTACTTCATCGAAGTCATCTAGAGAAACTACTTTCCTCGAATGTCTTTGTTTTCGAGGAGTTTTAACTTTTTATCCAATTTCTTCCGTTTCCTTAAAGTCTTTCAAACTGAAGTCTTTTTGACTTCTCTACAATTTTTGCTGCTCGCAAGACTGCTTTCTGTAGAGCTATCATTACCTGATTGTGCTTTGCTTCTTCCTGGCAAATTCTAAGACATTTCTCGAATTTTTTGTACAGCAGGTTTCAACGTCAACATTAACAAATGTTGAGTCACTGTAATTGTCCAGTCAAGATCTATCGAATGCAGTTATAAAAAGTATACGGTTCCAGTTAAAAAAATCATTCTTACGTCAATATCTCCGTTGATACCAGCGCTAAAAACATTAAACAAAAAAGGATATGTGCCCCTCGACGCTCTAACATTTGCCGAAAATTGCCTTTCGATATGTGTAACCGTTCACGAAATATGTGACCCTCCCTGTACATGTCCTCCTTTATTAAGCTACCAACCAGTCTCATTTTACCTGACTCTCAAGGACGTGTAGAGTCGCATGTGATTGTCACGATATGGTTATCTTTCTATCGGAGACGTATTGAAATTTTTGTTAGCTGCAAAAATCACGGTTAACACTAAGATTAGTAGTCACTGTTCAGGCAATTTTCTTGCAAAAAGCAAAAGAAACTGTAGATAGGCTTTGGTAGAACCACATTATAACAGCTACGTTCAAATTATGCAGCAATAAGTGTGGGTTTCTAACTGGCTTTCTAAGAATCAGTTTGTTTTGGCCTGTCTATCAGCATATTGTCAGTATGCATAGTGGACTTCACATGGGAGTATGGTGCCAGTTTATGATACTGTACAAAGGTTAAATAACTACAGTACTGAATTTTTATTTTGGCTATACGAGGCGTATTCCGAAAGCAATTTCCAACTGGTCCCTAAATAGAAACAGTGAAAATACCACAAAGCTTTGGATAGGTGTGTTGGACAGTGTCTGTAGTATGCCTGTTGATCGCGTCACGCCTGTCTTTTCAATTCTGAGCGCACAGTGAACATGTAAAGATGCCTAGAAAACAGTGTCTCCCGGCAAGAATGCCCGTGAGAGATTTCGCCTGATTTGATGCAGCCCACAGAACGTAACTGTCATGCGCTTCCTTCTTCCTGACAGTTCTCGGTCTCACTCTGCAGGAGCAATGAGGACGTCCCTGCAACATTTTCGATGGGAAGTGTTTCATCGCCCTCCATACAGCCCAGACTTTGCTCCCTCTGATTTTCATCTATGCTGACATTAACCACTGGCTTCGAAGTCAACAGTTTGGCCACAGACAACGAACCACAGATCAGCGTAGAGAATTGGCGAAATGTGCAGGCGACTGTCATCTATGACGAGGGTATTGGAAAGTTGGTACAGATGTCTCAGACGGAGCGGCGACTACGTAGAGACGTTGTTGGAAGGCGTAGCTGAACTATTGCAAATAAAACACTTTTGATTTTCAATGTGGTTTCTATTTCGCGACCGATGGTTCTTTACATTCGGAATACGCCTCGTATAATACATTTTACTATTGAAAGCAACGACGCCAGATGGTTTTTATTTTAATTGATGTCATACTATAAAAATATTGTGACACAGACATCTGAAGATGATCAGTTGATTGAAACTGGCAGTTAATAAAGATCTATTTAGCAGCATGTTTTAGCGGTTCTGAATTTTACGTTTTTAAAAGCACTCACGAACTGAGGAACGCCACAACCCGCACAAAACTCATCTTTGTGAGTTTCAGGCATACGATGACTGATCATGGATCGGAATGGCTTCTTAGCGCTTGATGCGTCGAGTTGTGGCTGACCAGCAGCGAATCACAAGAATGCATTTCAAGCGGGATGTCTAGATCCGAACAACTGATTGGACAACCTGTTCTCCCATTATGACCCCAGCACTCACTCCATCGTCGAATGCTTAGTGCCTTTCCGCTCTGTGAAATTCTTCTGACGAATAAGGAGAATAGCGACTAAGGCTGGGTTTGGCTTCTGAGATTTGGCAGGGAGAAGATACATGTAAAATTCAAAGTGGCTGGTGAACTAGATTCTTGTTCCCTCCCTTCATGTGTGGAAACGCTGTCTGCATTAGAATGGGCCTCCTTTGGCAGTGCCGGACTGACAGCTGTCGTGGACAGCTCTGTTCGACAGTTGGCCGTCTGCTGGAAACACGCCGCCATCAGATACGGGCGCTTTTGATTCTCTCGGTGCAGCTGCGCCCTATCGGTTTTCTGATTACGTATCGGCGGTGGCCATCCGACCGAGACCCGCATCCGTCGCGGGGACGGCGTCCATGTTATCGATGCCTTGTCAGAGGGCAGTAATAACGTCTGCGCCCCGATAACGCCGACCTGATGGATGGAGACTGACCCACTTTCGTTTCTCTCTCTCTCTGTCCCGTTCATGGACGCAGAAACACAAAGGACCCAATCCACCTTTCATCTTCTAGCGCTCCTCCTGCCCATGTAAAATTATCCTCCCACCCTTCCACTCACGGGCTTCCGCAGAAATTTATCCAGGCGGGGGGCAATATCCTAATAATGGATATACACTGGTATCCAAAATTAAAGC
Organism: Schistocerca serialis cubense; assembly: GCF_023864345.2. Lineage (NCBI taxonomy): Eukaryota > Metazoa > Arthropoda > Insecta > Orthoptera > Acrididae > Schistocerca > Schistocerca serialis. The sequence continues at coordinate 624,334,344 of NC_064642.1, read as the reverse complement.
AAAAAATTGTTATTGTCCCCTTCCTGTGCCGATACACCATATAATCATACAAATGGGGGTTCCTATTTTAAAAAACGCAGTTGATATCCGTTTGATCGTTTTTGGCAACGCCATCTAGCGGGCCAACCATAACGCCATCTGGTTTCCCCCTTCAAGCTAGACAAGTTTCGTTCTTTGTAGTTTTTTCGTTTGACGCTTATTTCGTGAGATATTTGGCCTCGTCACTATCAATGGAGCACCCTGAATATGTCATTGTTTATGGCAGCTATGACATATAATGAACGGATTTTTCTGCTCTCTGTTAATTATTAAGAGAGTACAAATTATTATCCAGAATAAAAGAAAATAGGTGGCCTCACCCTCGACCGTCACCTCACCTGGACCTGTCACCTCCAGACCATCCAGCAGAAAGCCCATTCCCGCCTCTGCCTCCTGAAACCTCTGTCTGGCCAGACATGGGGATTGCATCCTTCCACTGTCCTCCATACCTACAAATCCCTCATGCGTCCTATCCTCTGTTATGATAGCGTTGCCTGGATCTCCGCATCCTCCCGGTTTTACAAGGCCCTCCAAATCCTCGAATGCCATGTGCTCCGCCTTGCCTTCCGTATCCGCCTTCCTTCCCCCACATGGCTCCTGTATGAACTCATCCCCTTCCCCCATCTCCTCCTGTTCCTCCAACATCTCTGCATCCTTTACACTGTCCCCAGGCGTGATCCCCCCCATCCCCTGGTTTCCTTCTAACTCTCCACCCCCCATCTGTTGCTGCACCTCTATCGCTGTATCCCTCCCTCTCTCCACCTCCACACCCTACATCTCCTTCATCAGGGCAATTTCCAGCGCCTCGACCTCCCGGATGATGAACTTCGCTGTGACATCTACCCTTCCTTCCAACTATAACCTGGTCTTGTTCCCACCCTCCCCAGGGCCCCCTTTTTCCTCCCCCCTCCTTCTCCCACAGCGGATTTTCCTCCTCCCCCCACCCCTGAAACCCTGTACCCCATCCTCACCTCTCTCCCTCCCACATCCCTCCCTACCTGGCCCTCTTCAGCGCGCCCACAGCCCATCTCCCCCCTCTCTTCCCCTCCCTCCCTTCTTCCCTTCTCCCTCATCTCCTTGTGCCTGGCAGATCCTCCGTTTTGATCATCATCAGTGTGCCACGTCAGTGTTGTGTTTGGTGCTGTTCTCCTGTGTGTCGAGAGGTGTGATTTTAATTGTGTGCTGGCCTTGTACTTACAAGGGAACCTCCCCATCGCACCCCCCTCAGATTTAGTTATAAGTTGGCACAGTGGATAGGCCTTGAAAAACTGAACACAGATCAATCGAGAAAACACGAAGAAGTTGTGCGAAACTATGAAAAAATAAGCAAAATATACAAACTGAGTAGTCCATGCATAATATAGGCAACATCAAGGACAATGGGAGTCTCGGAGCGCCGTGGTCTTGTGGTTAGCGAGAGCAGCTACGGAACGAGAAGTCCTAGGTTCAGGTCTTCCCTCGAGTGAAAAGTTTAATTTTTTATTTTCAGTTTATGTGACAAACTCTTAAGTTTTCATCACTTTTTTGCGAGTGATTATCACATCCACAAGAAAACCTAAATGGGGCAAGGTAGAAGAATCTTTTTACCCATGTACAAGTTAGGTGGGTCGACAACATATTCCTGTCATGTGACGCACATGCCGTCACCAGTGTCGTATAGAATGTATCAGACGTGTTTTCCTGTGGAGGAGTCGGTTGACCTATGACCTTGCGATCAAATGTTTTCGGTTCCCATTGGAGAGGCACGTCCTTTCGTCTACTACTCGCACGGTTTTGCGGTGCGGTCGCAAAACACAGACACTAAACTTATTGCACTGAACAGAGACGTCAATGAACGAACGGACAGATCATAACTTTGCGAAAGTAAAGACAGTAAAATTTTCAGTCGAGGGAAGACTTGAACCCACGACCTCCCGTTCCGCAGCTACACACGCTAACCACAGGACCAAGGCGCTCCTGAGTTCGTCTTTCCTTGATGTTGCTTATCTTGCTCATGGACTACTCAGTTTGTATATTTTACTAATTTTTTTCATAGTTCCACACAACTTCTTCCTGTTTTCTCGATTGATCTGTGTTCAGTTTTTCAAGGCCTATCCACTGTGCCAACTTATAACTAAATCTGAGGGGGGTGCGATGGGGAGGTTCCCTTGTTAGTGCTACTGTTAGTGATTGTTTTGTGCTACGCTATCCGTCGATACTCTTATGCTCCGGTCATACTGCGCCTTGTGTTCTTTTAACTGCCCCAGTGAGTGGTTTTTTGTGTGTATTACTTTTTTATGGTTTTCATCTCCACTTCCATAATGTTCCCCCCTTTTTATACCGATGCCGTTATGATCATGTTCTGTATGGAAGATGGCATCCCGATCAACGATCAACGGACAACCACGCCAGCAATGACGTCAGGGCACCTATCAAGCGGGGTAATATTTGCAGGGTAGTCCCACATCCACACTCGCTGTGTACACAGTCACAGACGGTGTAGTTTGGCACAGAGAAGACGCCTATAGACTCTCTGTTGTGGAGGGCCATAGGTAGAATGGGAGCAGGATAGTAGTAAACTGATGTGGCTCGAAGGCTTAATGTGAATCATTTCTTGGATGAGGCGACAGTTTTAGAGACCGAAAGTGTATCCCGCAGACCAGGACAGAGCCGACCACGTGTAACATCAGGAAGAGTGGACCTTTATGTTTCCGTAAGGGCACGACGGTACCGCCTTAGTACTGCACTGCAACTGGCATCTGAGACCTCGCAGCATCCCATGGACACGTTGTATCGAGGCAAACGGTGTACAGAAGGCTTCAGAAGAGTGGCCTTTATTGTTGTAGACCTGCTGTCTATTTACCTGTGGCGTGTCTACACAGAAGGCAACGTCTAGAGTGAAGCCCTCAACATTCCACATGGGCGGTCGAATGGTAGACCAATGTTCTTTTTACAGATCAGTCCCGATTTGGTCTGGAGAGTGATTTTCGACGGGTTCGCATCTGGTGGGCACGTGCAACGCAATTTAGGGACCCAAACATTGTCTAAAGAGGCCGCAATCGAGGAGGATCCCGAATGGTGTGGGCAGGGTTTATGATGACCGCTGGAAGACTTCTTTATGAAAATGTGTTGGTGAATCAGCAAGATTTAACTGATGTCAGGTATTTTTTTTTTTTTTTTTTTTTTTGGGGGGGGGGGGGGGGGGGGGGAACGGAAGGTATTTCTCGCATGACGTGGCCTGCTCGTTCTCCCAATTTAAATGCCATAGAGCATGTCTGGGCTGCATTAAGGAGACGGGTTGCATCACGCCAGCTGCCACCAACCACTCTTCAAGACATGCGAGCAGCTCTGCAGGAAGAATGGGCGTTTTTGCCTCAACATTAGATTGAGGGCATTATTCACAGCATGTTCCGTCGTTGTCAGGCCTGTATTGGTGTCAGAAGTGGTGACACTTCATACTGAGCACATTAACCAGTTGTCAGAATGTGAGTGCAAAACCGTTAAGCTGCAAAAATAAATAAATAAATAAATAAAAATAAAAAGTCAAGAATGGTTTCGTCTACCGTTATGCATGTTGCAGTTGATTACGTTCTGTATTCTTCACATTGTTTCTGCTTTACTATCACCTGTTTCGACTGTTTTGTGGCAAAATGAACGCAAACTTGCAAAATTTCCATCTGTCGCTTTAATTTTGAACACGAGTGTAAACCAATGTGTGGGTTTTACGACGTGTGATTATCCAAAAATAAAAATTGGATAGCATAGACACAATTTTTATTTCATCTCTAAGGATTTATAAGTAATAACATTATATTTTTTTGAAAAATATAGTACTTTGACACCTAAAAGTTGAGAATATATCATGCAAAGATGGTATTTGTATAATATTAATATAAATATGGATTCTGTGTTTAGGATTTGAAGACCTGAAATGACATCTTCATGTGATTAAATCTAGAAAATACAATGAAAACGGAAATGAAACTAGGAAATATTCACTAAAGAAATTTCTGTTTATACACCAGATATCTTAGTTTTATCCTGAACATTAAAAATCCGAAATAGAATAAAATATCAGACTAACCGAGAAAATCTGTTGGAAAAACAACAAAAACAAGCATAAAAATAGTTCCATTAATTTTTTTTCGGTATAGCATTGTAATGATTATTCTGAAGCGGTGCGTAGTGAATTCCTCTTCATTTCAGTGTAGCGCTTACGCCCTACATCGTAAATAATTTTCTGAATGTATTCCAATCTCTGCTACGATATACAGCTTTCACCCTCTGCGGTTCTCTCCAGTACAACGGAAGTCATTCTCTGACAGGCCCTAGCATCCTATCCCTCCTTCTTCTCAACGTTTTTCCATAGTTTACTTTCTTCGCCGAGTGTGTACAGCACCTTCCCTTTCATTATCTTACCACAATATCTAATTTTTGACATCCTTCTATAGCACCACAACTTAAACGCTTCGATTTTCTTCTTTTTTCCGTTATCCCACAGTCCATGTATCATTACCATTACAATGCTGTGCTCCAAACTACAGTCTCAGAAATGTCTTCCTCAGATTAACATCGACTTTTAGTACTAACACTCTTCTCTTGGTCAGGAATGCTCTGTTTTCCAGTGCTAACCTGCTTTTTATATCGTCATTGCCTCATCCGTCATGGGTCATTTTGCTTCCAAGGTAGCAGAATTCCTTAACTTGATCTGCTTCGTGACCCTCAATTTTGATGTTAACTTTTTCGCTAATCTCATTTCTGGTACTCCTCATTACCCTCGTCTTCCTTCGGTTTACTGTCTGTCAATATTGTGTACTCATTACACTGTCCATTCCATTCAGCAGATCCCGTAATAATTCTTCACTCTCACTGTCATCAGGAATCAAATCATTGATATCTTTTCACCCGGAATTTTAATCGCACTTTTTAAAGTTTCTTTTATTTCCGTCATTTCTGACTGAACAGTAGAAGCGGAAGACTTCATCCCCGTCTTACGCCCTTTGTAATCTGAGCAGTTCGTTCTTGGTCGTCCACTCTTATTGTTCCCTCTTCGATCTTCTACATATAGTATATTTTCCGCGTTCCATGTAGCTTACTTCCATTTTTCCCAAAATTTCAAACATCTTGCACAATTTTGCACTGTCGAACCTTTATCCAGATGTCCAAATCCTGTGAAGGTCTCTTAATTTTTTGCATCGCTTCCATTATTAAACGCAACTTCAGGACTGTCTTCCTACTGCCTTTACCTTTCCGAGTGCCAACCTGATCGTCGTTTAAGGGATGCTCAGTTTTCTTTTGCGTTCTTCTAGATTATTTTTGTCATTAACTTCGGTGCATGAGCCGCTAAGGTACCTGTCTGATAGCTTTCGCATTTATCTGCCCTTGATATCTTCGAGGTTGTGCGTATGATATTTTTCGAAAGTCTGATGATATGTCTCCAGACTCATAGATTCTACACACGAACCAGAATACTGCTTGGTTGCCACTTCCGCCAGTGATTTTAGAAAGAATGTTTTAGAAGGAATGTTATCTATCCCTTCTAGTTTACCAAATCTCTATCAACCTCTATCTCTAACAGTGAAACCCCTATCTCTTCCCTATCGACTCACATTTCTTCCTCAGTCAAGTCATCAGGTAAGTCTTCCCCTTCATTGAGGGGGAGGGCTCTTTCCACCCACCCGCTCTCCCTTCCTTGATTAACAGTGAAATTCCCATTCACTCTTAATGCTGACGACTTTCCCTTCAATTTAACGGAAAATTGTTTTGAGTTTGCTACATGCTTTGTCAGTCCCCCTTGATTATTAGATTATCATCTGCTTCTACATACCGTTCAATATGATCATATAATTTCTCTACATCTTCGTCTTGTGCCTGTGACGTCGGGAAGTATGCCTGAACTATCGTTGTTGGCTTTCGTTTACTTTCGATTCCGCCGAGAACCCTGTCACTGAATTGTTCGCAGTACCTAACTCTCTGCCGTACTTCCCTATTCAGAACGAATCGTACTCCCGGTATACCATTTTCTCCAGCTTTTGATATTACCCTGTAATCCGCCTATTCACAAATCCTTCCTTCCATTCCCCTTCCTTGGCTCCTACTAAGTACAGACGACATTTTCCACTTCAGATTTTCTAGCTTCCTTGTCGCGTCCAGAATTCTGACATTCCACGCCCCGACTCGTGATTTATTACCTTTCCATTTGTTGTGCCATCTCTTTCTCACGGTCACATCTCCCTTGGCAAATCGAAATTTGGAACGAGTCCGAAATCTTTTACTAATTGAGAGGTTATCATGACACTTTTCAGACACCGGCTTCACGTCCTGTGGATACACACTGTGTGTCTTTAACACAGTCGTTTTCATTGCCTTCTGCATCCTCGTGCCATTGATCACTGCTTACTCTTCCACCTTTTAGGGGGAGTTTCGCATCGTAAGGGCAAGAGGTTGCCCTGAAACTGTATCGGCTCCTTTGCGCTTTTGACTTGGCCTTTGCAGAACGAAGGTAACTGATTACACCGGGAGTCTTCGGCCGCCATTGCCGACGATTTTTATTCAAAAGTGAAAAAGGGGCTGGATTCGAACGTGAGAGCGCTTGATTAATACTCCTCAGATTGGTAAAAGAGAAAATAAACTAGTCCATGGTTGTTTTACAATTCCTGCGGGTATTTTCTTTTCGTCGCTACTACTACAAGAAGATGTGTGTTTTTCGCGCCAGACGCGCTTCACTTTATTGAAGTAAAGCATCATCAGTGGTCTGTAACTAAAGATATTTACAATTTGATTTGCTTTTAAGATTGAAAAACAGTTCGGTAACAATTTGTTGGTTTTTACTTACGGTGATTTCTGTTTGGTTTCTCGCCTACATCAGGAAATGCCATCTGCTAGCATATTTTTGCTGTCTGTCTTCGTTGGACACTCATACTTGTAGTCTACGTTTTCGTTGTTCAGCAGAACTATATTTTTCTTACGTTTTACCCAGCACACGTTTCAGTACGCCAGTGTTAATTGTTTATTTGTACACTTCTAAGTGTGTATTCCGTTTTGTAGTGTTGCTAACATAACATTGCCACTAGTTTGTCTTTGACCTATACATTTTTTTAGTTAATTATATGTATGTTATTCTATTCAATTATGCTGCTGTGTATTTATTGGTACGTAAAAGTAATAAGGGAATAGTGATGGACTGACTTTTTTTCAATTGAAGAGGAAGAAGTAAAGATGAGTGGACATAAGTACACACTAGTGTGATGGAAAGTGAGCGGAGGAAAAGGTGAGGAAAAAAAGAAGTGAAATGAATTTTGGGGGAGGGAGGGTTAGTTGGTGGGAGAGGGTGAAGGATGGAAAATGCTCTTTTGTTTTCCTTGTGATTTTTTCAGTTATTTTATACAGTGTCTGGTTTAATGTGTTTCCTCGTATCAACTCATTGAGCAACTGTTTATTTTGTGTTAATGCTTTGTGTATTTCGAAATTTTCTTGGAAAGGAAAGAAATGTACGTCTTTACTGTCTCTTATGATGTTCATATCTTTTTGAATGTTATTCGGTCTGTAATATTCCTGTTTTAGATGATCTGCAAATGTTGAGTGCTATGATGAGTTCGTTATACTTTATGTTATGTCGAATGTCCTGCCAGTCATTCCAATATACTCGTATACTTTTTCACAATCTATGCAAACGTGCTGATGGATACCACATTGTTGGTATCTGTTTAGTTTTGATTTCAGTTTTGGGATGTGCTTTTGTACTGAGTTGTTTGTTTTGTAAGTAATGCTTATGCCTTTTTTTTAATATGTTACCTATTTTATGTGTGTATTTGTTGTGGTAGGTAAATGTATGCCTTTTTTGGGCAGTGCAAGTTGTATGTGTTGGTGTGGTTTGGTTAGTTTTTTCATTATTTGTGCATTTATTTTTCTGTTTAGTTTGTCTACCATTGTTTGTTTGTGTCCATTTTTAATGCGATTTTTCTAATGGTCAGCTCCTTTTGGTAATCAGAAGTGTTTAGGAGGATCTTGTTCAGTATGTTTAACATGTACTCTGACAGCAGCCTGCTTCTGATTCTATGGGTGGTTTGAAGTTACACGTGAGAGAGTGTCACTTGTGGATTTTCTGTACATGTCAAATGTGTGTTTGTTATTGTCTTTTCTTATGGTTGTCCTTTTCGATTCGGAGACTGTAGAAATCAGATGGTTTTGATGCGAACTCGTCGAGCCATATTCGGAGAGCATTTTAATCCGGAAGGATAGTTCCTTGAAGGCTGTTTGACAGAAAGCGGAGAAGGTGAATACCTGATGGCGCAAGATCAGGCGAAAAGGGTGGGTGCGGGCAGACTTCCCAATACAGCTCCTCAGCTCCTTTACAGTATTTTTTGTCAGCCTAGCAGACTGCGAGCGAGGGGGGGGGGGGGGGGAGGGGGGGGAGGGGGGGGTTATCGTGGAGTAGCATCACGTTACACAGTCTTCCAAGTCGCTGTCCGTGGACTGCATCTGCAAGACGGCTTAGTTATTGACAATAAATGTCAGCGTGGTGGTTAGATCTCGGTCAAGCAATTCATAGCAGACCACAGCATCACTGTTCCACCTGATGCATAACATTACTTTTTGGGGATGCGCGCAGGTCTTTGTACTTGGAGTTGCTGCTTTATTGGGCTATACAATTCCTTTCTTTTCATTATGCTGGTATAAAGACATCGTTTCTCGTCGCCGATAATGATAGGGGATAGGAATAGCTGGAGCTGTTTACGAACCAATTGATAACGACCAAGCGCTGATTCATACACTCCTGGAAATGGGAAAAAGAACACATTGACACCGGTGTGTCAGACCCACCATACTTGCTCCGGACACTGCGAGAGGACTGTACAAGCAATGATCACACGCACGGCTCAGCGGACACACCAGGAACCGCGGTGTTGGCCGTCGAATGGCGCTAGCTGCGCAGCATTTGTGCACCGCCGCCGTCAGTGTTAGCCAGTTTGCCGTGGCATACGGAGCTCCATCGCAGTCTTTAACACTGGTAGCATGCCGCGACAGCGTGGACGTGAACCGTATGTGCAGTTGACGGACTTTGAGCGAGGGCGTATAGTGGGCATGCGGGAGGCCGGGTGGACGTACCGCCGAATTGCTCAACACGTGGGGCGTGAGGTCTCCACAGTACATCGATGTTGTCGCCAGTGGTCGGCGGAAGGTGCACGTGCCCGTCGACCTGGGACCGGACCGCAGCGACGCACGGATGCACGCCAAGACCGTAGGATCCTACGCAGTGCCGTAGGGGACCGCACCGCCACTTCCCAGCAAATTAGGGACACTGTTGCTCCTGGGGTATCGGCGAGGACCATTCGCAACCGTCTCGATGAAGCTGGGCTACGGTCCCGCACACCGTTAGGCCGTCTTCCGCTCACGCCCCAACATCGTGCAGCCCGCCTCCAGTGGTGCCGCGACAGGCGTGAATGGGGGACGAATGGAGACGTGTCGTCTTCAGCGATGAGAGTCGCTTCTGCCTTGGTGCCAATGATGGTCGTATGCGTGTTTGGCGCCGTGCAGGTGAGCGCCACAATCAGGACTGCATACGACCGAGGCACACAGGGCCAACACCCGGCATCATGGTGTGGGGAGCGATCTCCTACACTGGCCGTACACCACTGGTGATCGTCGAGGGGACACTGAATAGTGCACGGTACATCCAAACCGTCATCGAACCCATCGTTCTACCATTCCTAGACCGGCAAGGGAACTTGCTGTTCCAACAGGACAATGCACGTCCGCATGTATCCCGTGCCACCCAACGTGCTCTAGAAGGTGTAAGTCAACTACCCTGGCCAGCAAGATCTCCGGATCTGTCCCCCATTGAGCATGTTTGGGACTGGATGAAGCGTCGTCTCACGCGGTCTGCACGTCCAGCACGAACGCTGGTCCAACTGAGGCGCCAGGTGGAAATGGCATGGCAAGCCGTTCCACAGGACTACATCCAGCATCTCTACGATCGTCTCCATGGGAGAATAGCAGCCTGCATTGCTGCGAAAGGTGGATATACACTGTACTAGTGCCGACATTGTGCATGCTCTGTTGCCTGTGTCTATGTGCCTGTGGTTGTGTCAGTGTGATCATGTGATGTATCTGAGCCCAGGAATGTGTCAATAAAGTTTCCCCTTCCTGGGACAATGAATTCACGGTGTTCTTATTTCAATTTCCAGGAGTGTATATGGCCAACCGCCGATTATTGTCAGTTTGGCTTACAGTATGCGGTACGCTTATACGCGATTTTTGGAACTCCTCCACTGCATGCAAATGTCGCACGACGGTGGAATGATCACGATTCATTTGTCATATCTCGAATACACTGATGATCATTGTGTACTAATACGTTTAAACGATCTTCATCAAACCCCTAAAGTCTTCATGAACGCGGAGAGTCACTAGCGTCGATACTCTCGTCCTTAAAACGAGATAACCATTTTCTTGCCGTGCTCTGACCAATGTCATCGCCATACGCGGCGAAAATGCTTCTGACTCCCTCTGCTACTGTCACCCCTCCACTCAACTCAGTCACAAGAATGTGTCGTAATGTTCAGATTTCTCCACTTGGCATCCCATTTCTTAGCGGACACAGCTTCACTCATTAACTCCAGATGACAAAATGACAATATGTAAACTCAAATAGCAACAGTGAAATACAAGTAAAATATGACAGTCGATAAATAAACCCCTAGCAATCAGAATACCAATGTACAAAATAAAAACGCTTTAAACTTATGCAACAACATAATAGTTAGCACTTAAATAAGTACTGTAGCGTTCTTCATCTCCTGATTACCTGAACCCTAAATGCAATAGCGCCTTAATTTTTAAATTTGGAAAGTAGGTGGTTATATATCATTTTAATGTCAACACTCCGTTATCTTCTCCGATGCCTGCTTGCACGCATCCATCACATAGAGGACAGGAGAGCAGGGCGGCGCCGAGTGTATGGCAAGACATGTCTCTGCCCAGGGCGCAGGCACAGAGGAAGCGGCAGGAAGGACGACAGCTTCAGAGTTCTCCCTACCCCTCGTGTTTCTATCTTCTACCTACAAGAATACGCCTCTCCCTCGGCTCACGACTGTAAATACAGTCTTTTGTCACAGTGTCATTTCGTTTGACTGACGTCATAAAGAGAATATTACTACCGAACAGAAGTCTATTGCCGACATGATTTATCTACATTCGTGTTGTACTCTGCAAGCCACCTAACGGTATGTGGTGGAGAGCACATCTGGTACCACTGACTGACCCCCTCCACCTCACCCTCTCTCCTTCCAATTGTGAATGGAGCAGCGGAAGAATGATTGTCGGCGAGATTCTGGATTAGCTCTTATTTCTCGAAATTTCGATGGATATATGTGGGAGGAAGTAATATGTTGTCCATCTCTTCCTCTCTCGAAATTACCTCTCCATGATGAACAACGCCTCCCTTATAGCGTCTGCAACTGGAGTTTATTTAGCATTTTTGTAACGCTGTCGAACGTACTAAAGGACTCCGTAACGAACAGCACCGCTCTTCGTTGGATCTTCTCTATATCTTCTGTCGGTCCTACCAGGTAATGATTCCAGACTGATGAACAATACTCAAAAATCGATCGAACAAGTGCTTACTCTGCATACTTACGCCTAGATATTTTACGGTAGGTACCGTTTCCAGCAATTTGTCATTAATGGTTAAGTTGTACGGAAATGGAGTTTTTATTCTATGTATGCACAGTATGCTACATTTTATTTTCGTTCAGGGTCAGTCCTCTGCAGGTCATTTTGCAAATCGATACTGTGTTCTGACATTCCTACTTTCTTATACGTAACTGTACAGTCTTAAAGGGTCTTCGACACTTTCTACTAGAGTGATTACGTACTTTGTAAACACTAATGGTCCTATCACAGTTTCTTACGTTATTCCGGAAATTACCTTCACATCTGTCGATTTTATTCCGTTAAGAGCGACGTGTTGCGTTCTTTCTGTAAGGAAGTCTCATACTCAGCCCCAAATCTGATCCGATACTCGGCGGGAACAGTGCGCTTCGTTCGCAAAAACTACCGCCCACGGAGTCCGCTTATTTCAACAGCTCATTTGTCGCTGTTACATCGTTACGGTACTGTAAGATTTCAAAGATGGGCACGAGTAAGCTGAAGCAAATATGCTATAAAATCGAAGGCTTCCGGATTTTGCCTATTTTTGCTCACTAAGAACTGCAGGGAAACGTGACGGTTGAAGAAGCATGCAAAAAAGGACGTACGGATACGTAATGTACTGACCCCTGCAGGTACTTTATTGCTCCCAAGTTCAGCTTGGAATAACCCGCTCTATAAATAAAAAAGAACGCAAGAGTAAGCACTCTGTGTGTGATTAATAACATTATGGGAGTTATTAGTCGTTGGTTCCTACAGAAAGCTATAATGGATTTTGTTCTTAAAGGGTCGAGAAGAGTGAAGAGGATGGCTGGAGAGATGCCATCGACTTTAATTTCCTGTCAGGAAACCTCTTAAATGAGGGCTCTGTACCTAAACGAAAAATGTTCAGCTGATTTCGATGAAAACTTTATTAGAGATATTGAAACATCAGAACTAATTAACGAGATAGCTGCTTTCTTGTTTCAGGTGAAAGAGATGATAAATATTAACACAGCTTTTCGTCAAATTTTTTCAAAGAGGGGATCAAGAGACGCTTATGCAGACATAGAAATAGCTGTGAGAATATTTTTGACAATGCCAGTGACTGCTGTACCTCGCAGACGCATTTTCAGCAAATTGAAGTTGATCAAAAGACTACTTAAGGTGAGTGTGGGTGAAAGCATGTTTTCAGACTGCAGAGAGACACAACTGCTAAAATTCAATGACACAGTCAAGAGTTTGCTCCACTGAAAGCAAAGAAATGCAAAGTAAAATTATAATAAAAGCACTTCTTGGAAGGAGATATTTTCTCAGTTCTTAATCATAACCTAGTTTCTTTTATTCTGGATAATAATTTGTGCTCTCTTAATATTTACGGAGAGCAGAAAATCCGTTCGTTATTAGATGTCATAGTAAAACCAATTCACAGTAGCTGCCATAAACAATGACATATATATTATGTTTCAATTTTAATTTTCCAATAATTTACATACTACAATGACACACGTAACATTATTCACCAATGTCGTTCATTTGAGCAATATTTTTAATAATAAATAATTTTTTATTAAATCTACCTATGGAACTATAAAATTTACTAAACCTGTTGAAAGGAATTGCAGAAACGAGAAAAGCAGTTTTTATTGTGGGAGAGGGAGAAGGAGGGGGCGAGGGACTTAGCTTTGGCAGTTCTGTCGTGGGTGCAGGGTCTATTCTGTACGTATCTGCAAGAATTTTGTATGTACCGTCTCACGACGTGGGTAAGAAGCCCCGTGGAAAAGAAGCTAGTCGCCGGAAAATTTAAGTACAATAGTCTATAAAACCATGTTTGTACAGTTTCTTATTCTTTTCTAGCGTTATTATTATCATTATTGGGACTGCTAAAAATGGTTCAAATGGCTCTGAGCACTATGGGACTTAACATCTGAGGTCATCAGTCCCCATGAACTTAGAACTACTTAAACCTAACTAACCTAAGGACATCACACACATCCATGCCCGAGGCAGGTTTCGAACCTTCGACCGTAGCGGTCGCGCTGTTACAGACTGAAGTGCCTAGAACCGCTCAGCCACACCGGCCGGTTGTGACTGCTATTACGTAGCTATGTATCTAGAAAGTGAAGCAGCAGTTTCCGTTTGCCGCGCGGAGTGACCGCGCGGTTTGAGGCGCCATGCCACGGATGGCGCAGCGACTCCCGCCGGGGTTCGAGCCCTCTCTCTGGCATGGGTGTGTGTCTATTGTTCTTAGCATAAATTAGTTTAAGTAGTGTGTAGGTCTAGGGACCGATGACCTCCGCAGTTTGGTTCCTTAGGAATTCACACACATTTGAACATTTAGATTTTGAAAACCAACATTAAACCAACATTAACAACCGTAACAATAGTATGCAGGTCACATACTGCTCTAAAATTTGTACCCCATTAACGTTTACATCGGCTATTGGTCATTCTGTGTCCGCTGCGTGAAATATCGGAGTGAACTATCATCTGTTATAAGCATGTCACTTGCAAACTTGGCTGTGCAGTGGATATGTACTACTGGCTTACTAACCGAAGACTGGCGGAGTACTAGTCGACATTTGTAATCTTTTTTTTGTGACGCGTGATATCGATTTTCTAGACCCATCGACATCTCAGATAACGGATGACTTCAGTTATCGAAATGAAATATTTGTTTTAAATTGCTGCATTTTATGTGCAGAATGAGTGTGACGACACTTCACTGTATTGCGGGGAACGATATTTCATCTCCGGCGAAAATGTGGTAGACATTGCCATGACGTTCGTAGCGGATGAGACTGCCAGTATTCATGGTAGTCACTGAACATAAATTTCATACTCAGCTGTGCATTGCATCCGTTTATTTTAACGGAACCTTTGCGTTTGGCTATCGATCACTACTAGCATCGTCACGTCTTACATGTTTCGTGGGTGAAATCGTAAGTAACAGTTCTTTTCCTCTCGAGAGATTAATTACACGATTACTTTTTACAGGTGGACAATTTTCCATCTTACAACAGTGATACATTAGAAATGTACCGTTGACTACACGCAAATTTATCACTCTGGATTTTGAATATTGAAATTCAAGATAATGAATTTCTATCTGATAAAGAACTTGAATCACAGACGCTGTAGACAAGAATCTATTATAAGATATAATTCCCCATGAATCACCACGGAGCTTGTAAGTTCATTTGTCAAATGTGAACATAGGGATTTATTACAAAACAACCCACAAGAGGTATGAACGCAAATGTTCTTTTTAACAACAGCAGCTTTCATCAGCCTTGAGACAACACTTTTTGTTATTCACATCGTATTTGCAACGGTTGTACCTGTTCGACTCTTCGAGGAAGTGTTGCACTCCCCCTCGGACAGAATTAATCCGTATCTACAACAATATCGTACTACTTCATTACGTTCCGTTTTCCCCTGGGATTCCTACAGACTACTATATTTACTTGCGTCAAAGATGCCTGATAGAAGTGCAGTACTTATAAAATGCAGAGTGGTTTTGCCAAATGGGGACAAAGAACAGGAAACGGTTCCTGAGACGATAAGAAGCAAAAAGGGTCACACGGGCATACGGTTGGAAATTTCCAAGGGAGGTACACTCACTTGAAGGTGAGTATGAGAAAGGTATTTTATGGCGCATGTTTCAGTGTTCGAAACCACACGTGAGAACACACCAAGTAAGTGGGAATGTTTCTATGCCTTTTCGTTCCACACTCAAGAGGGCATGCATGGTGTCCATGCTACAGGCATGCCGCAGACTCAAGTCCGCAAATAATAAGGCCTGTACGCGTTGCAAGTGATACGGTGGCAGCCGTCATCGACAACATTACTGCCCTATTGAGTGTGGAGCTAAAACACTGTTACAGACAGAACATTCAATCTTGCCTGGTGTTTTTTTATGCGTGCTTTTAATCACTTCAACCTACATTGTCAAAGATCTTATCTGCACGTTGAAGTGGAAGTACAAGAGGCGTTCAATAAGTAATGCAACATTTTTTTTTCTCGGCCAGTCTCGGCTGAAAAAACGTGGAATTTGCTGTGGGACATCGTGGAATACTCACGCTTCAGCTCCTATAGTTTCATGACGTTTCAACTGGCCGCGGCGCTATACGTAACGTTCAAAATGTAACGGAGGTGCATTCCAGGAAGAGAAGTCATTGAGTTTCTATTGGCGAAAATCGAAAGCACCGCAGGTATTTATATGCACAAACAGAATGTCTACGGAGACGTGGCAGTGAACAAAGGCACGTGGAGTCATTGGGCTAGGCGTCTGTCATCATCGCAACAAGACCGCGCAAACCTGTCCCATCTTCCGCAGGCCGGACGGCTACACATAAGCCATGACACCCACACTACCTGCCATTAAAATTACTACACCAAGAAGAAATGCAGACGATAAACGGGTATTCGTTGGACAAATATATTATACTAGAACTGACATGCGATTACATTTTCACGCAATTTGGGTGCACAGATACTGAGAAACCAATACCCAGAACAACCACCTCTGACCGTAATAACGACCTCGATACGCCTGGGCATTGAGTCAAACAGAGCTTGGATGGGGTGTACAAGCTTCGACTCGATACCACAGTTCATCAAGAGTAGTGTCTGGCGTATTGTGACTAGCCAGTTGCTCGGCCACCATTGACCAGACGTATTCAATTGGTGAGAGATCTGGAGAATGTGCTGGGCGGGGCAGCAGTGGAACATTTTCTGTATCCAGAAAGGCCCGTACAGGATCTGCACCGTGCGGTCGTGCATTATCCTGCTGAAATGTAGGGTTTCGCAGGGATCGAATAAAGGCTAGACCTACGGGTCGTAACACATCTGAGATGTAACGTCCACTGTTCAAAGTGCCGTCAATGCGAACAAGAGGTGACCGAGACCTGTAACCAATGGCACCCCATACCATCACGCCGGGTGATACGCCAGTATGGCGAAGACGAATACACGCTTCCAATGTGCGTTCACCGCGATGTCGCCAAACACGGATGCGACCATCATGATGCTGCAAGTAGAACCTGGATTCATTAAAAAAAAAATGACGTTTTACCATTCGTGCACCCAGGTTCGTCGTTGACTACACCATCGCACGCGCTCCTGTCTGTGGTGCAGTGTCAAGGGTAACCGCAGCCATGATCTCCGAGCTGATAGTCCATGCTGCTGCAAACGTCCTCGAACTGTTCGTGCAGATGGTTGTTGTCTTGCAAACGTCCCCATCTGTTGACTCAGGGATCGAGACGTAGCTGCACGATCCGTTACAGCCATGCGAATAAGATGCCTGTCATCTCGACTGCTCGTGATACCAGGACGTTGGGATCCAGCACGGCGTTCCGTATTAACCCCCTGAACCTACCGATTCCATATTCTGCTAACAGTCATTGGATCTCGACCAACGCGAGCAGCAATGTCGCGATACGATAAACCGAAATCGCGATAGGCTAGAATCTGACCTTCATCAAAGTCGGAAGCTTGATGATACGCATTTCTCCTCCTTACACGAGGCATCACAACAACGTTTCACCAGGCAACGCCGGTCAACTGCTGTTTGTGTATGAGAAATCGGTTGGAAACGTTCCTCATCTCAGCATGTTGTAGGTGTCGCCACTGGCGCCAACCTTGTGTGAATGCTCTGAAAAGCTAATCATTTGCATATCACAGCATCTTCTTGCTATCGGTTAAATTTCGCGTTTGTAGCACGTCATCTTCGTGGTGTAGCAATTTTAATGGCCAGTAGTGTACAATGTTGGAACGTGCGGACACTCCCATTCTTGGTGATCGACGGATAGCAATCAAATACCTCGCTGCTCAACCGGGTGTGACTGTCGGTAGTGCTGACACATTCGTCCACCAGTTGGGAATACTCAGGGTGTGCGCCCACTGGGATTCCTGGCCGCCTAGCAGAAGACGATAAAGAGCAACGAAGGACAATCTGCGCGGGATTGCTTACGCGCTACGTGACTGAGAGTGACAAATTTTTATCGAAGATCGTCACAGGCGATGAAACATGGGTTCATCACTTCGAACCGGACACAAATGACAATCCATGGAGTAGCGACACACCAAATCTTCCGAGAAGAAAAAGTTCAAAGCCGCACCCTCAGCTGGTAACGTCATGGCGACGGTCTTCTGCGACTATGAATGGGTTATTCTGTTTGATGTCCTCTCTCATGGTGCAATAAGCAACTCTTGTGAAATGTACTGTGCTACCATCAGGAAACTGTAGAAATGATTTCTATTTCTCCACGACAACGCAAGGCCTTGCAAAGTCTGCACAAGCGAGAGGAAATCACGAAACTTCATTGGACTGTTGTTCCTCATCCCGTCCACAACCCGGTCCTCCCACGTTCCGACTTCCATTTGTTTGCTCGAAAAGGAGAATCTCGGCAGGAGCAGTACGTGGATGATTGATGAGAAGGTTATTGATGCAGCAAGTCGATGGTTACGACGTCGGCCAGTATATTGGTACTATGAAGGCGTACAGGTCCCCCCCCCCCCCCCCCTCAGTAAGCGACGTAATGCCGTCTCATTGAACGGAGATTATGTTGAAAAGTTGTATTTTGTACCCAAAAGAGTGGAACATAGCTTGGTGTTTTGGAATCCGGAATAAAACCAACTTGCTTTTAGAAGAAAATGTGTTAATGCATTACTTGAACACCCCTCGTACTTTTCTTGGAACGTATTTCTGGCCCCAAGTCCACATGAAATTTTTTGTGCTCCTTATTCTCTGAGGGATCGGTACCTGCTGTTTGTCCCCATTTATAAAAATCACCTTGTATATACACAACAATTAAAATCCATTAAATCAGTCTAAAATGGAAGGCTACTTACATAAAAAGAAAGAATATAAGATATACAAGTTGTCCCGAAATTAGTGCCCCAGGCCTTCACCACGTGACGCGGAAATGGATTTTCAATTGTCTTATGCTTGATCGTTTTGTAAAGAAAACTTCTGATACAATGCGAAGTCGACAGCGCTATTGGATGGGGTATCGAGATTTTGTTATCTCACAAGTCACAAATACTATCGATAGCTTACCATCGTAGCTTGCTGGTGGAGTTAATGGTCCCTTTATCAAGTGTTCCGAGTTCTAAGCTCAAAAATTCCATTAGGTGCATTTTTGCACTGTTTCCCTTTATAGTTTATTGGGTACTACTTTTACTTGAGACAAATAAAGTTATGGTATAAAAGAATGTTTAGTTTCACTATAGCCTCAGTGTAGCTCATTTGAATAAAAAACACTATAAATCGCAAAAATCATCATCCATTTGGCATCGACGTCTGTATAAAGGCCTCATCTACACTCTTCTGTGCAGTACGGCCTCCATCTAAACGCATTTAGAGGATGGACAACGAAAAACACCCGGTAAATACTGTATTTCATACAGCCGGGGCAGATGAGGTAAATCAGGTTGCCCACCTTAAGGTACATGGCTAATGTCTTGGTCATTCCTTATCTGTTGTCACCACATCGGTCTACTGACCAACCATTCGTCTGGCCACATGCCCCACTCTCATTTATTCCATTTTGATTACGGCTTTCAGTCCAGTCTGTTCCAAGGTTCATTTGTTTCTTTTCCTAACTTCCATAGTAATTTGCAGTATACATCTCCGCATATTTCACATCAAAAGTTAATGTGTTGGTACCATAAGTCATAACTAGTAAGGAAAATACTGTAATTCTTTTCAGACACATTGGACGCTCAGTTATGAAAACCTTTAAATACGTAATCTTCAATACACAGGCATTTCCAACTTACGAAGACAATCAGATTTCTCAGAACTACTGTCAGAGTCAATGTCAACCTCTAAGCTACTAATATGAGAAGATGTCGCCACCTAAATGAGAGGATGAAACTCTTCCGGATCTACAAGTCAGGAAAATCCTGAATCGTCTGTGCTCTGGCGTGGACCGCATAAGAGGTTAGACAGGCAAGTATGGTCTTTCGGTAGACGCAACTCATGCGTGTGTGTGAAGAACATACTTTAGATTACCATTCACAGTGCTCTAAATGCCATTATCCATTGATAATAGTCGATTTCAAGGACGTAAGGATACGTGAACAAAATGTTGTCTCAGTCTGGTCTAAGATTGTGTAGCTGATCCCCAGCTCTTTTTTAGGGGTGCATCGTTATATTTTGAAACAAGGCATATTTTTTGTCAAAATTTTGTATGTACTACTGTTTGCAAGAAAACCGTGATAAAGTAAGCGATGTTGTAACGGTACAGGATGTAAAGTTGCATTGTAGGGAAGTTAAATAGTATTAAAATGTCAGAAGTTGTACGTTATCTCGTTTTGTAACGCAAGGCGTTCACACTTAAAATTAAACACACTTCTGAGGCCACAACAGGAACCATCCAGTTCTCCATGGTTACAACTGGCTGAAAGTGCGCTCACGTAGAAGAGGGTTGGGGTTGGGTTGTTTGGGAGGAGGAGACCAGACAGCGAGGTCATCGGTCTCATCGGATTAGGGAAGCACGGGGGAGGAAGTCGGACGTACCCTTTCAAAGGAACCATCCCAGCATTTGTCTGAAGCGTTTTAGGGAAATAACGCACCGGTAGAAGAATATATTATTATGCACAGCAGCCATTTTAAACTGCTTTGCTAGATTGCGGCAAATATTTCCAGCTGAGAAGTTTCTGAATTTAGGTAAGTAAAATATCGGCTGAGTGAAAGCATAAAGAACAAATACAAGAGTAAAATTGCTTGGGGTACTTTAAATAAACTATAAGGGGTACTCAAATGAAAATCAGACAGATGGAAAAAAGTTAGTATATTGTTTAATCTTCCATAAGTAATTACCATAGCTGTTAATACATGTATCCCACTGTGAGACAAAACGACCAAGCCTTCCGTGCAAAAATGATTGCTGTTGTCTGTTGCAACGTGATTGTACCCAAGCGTGCACCTCTTCGTCCGAAGAAAATCGATGACCACGGATGTTTTTTTTTCAGGGCTTCAAAAATATGCAGTCGCGTGGAAAGATATCGGAACAGTACGGAGGTTTTGTAAGAGTTTCCCACAGAAACTTCTGGGCAAGCCCGCATTTGGCCGCGGTTGTTTCGACAACGCTGCATAAATTTTACTGGGAAGCCCTTAAACATCCTTCATAAAGTCCCGAACTCTCCCCATGCGTCATGAAAGTCATGGAGTTATGAAAGAAGTTCGTGGCGACGATTTGCTCCGGACGAAAAGGTGCTGCCTGAGTACAATTATGATTCGTCGTACAACTGCACACATTTCTTCATGAAAGCATTGACCGTCTTGTCTCACAGTGGGATACATGTATTAACAGCTATGGTGATTGCATTTGAAATAATAAACAATTTACTTTCTTTTTCCCATCTGTCTCGTTTTCATTTGAGTGTGCCTTATAGTATATTTAAAGTACTCCACGCAATTTTACTCTTGTATTTGTTCTTTATGCTTTCATTCAGCCAGTCTTCAACTCACCTAAATTGAGAAACTTCTCAGCTGGAAATATTTGCAGTAATCTAGCAACACAGTCCAAAATGGCTTCTGTGCATAGTAATATATTCTTCTATGGGTGCGCACTTTCAGCCCTCAGTCAGCGCCACTGGTAGCCATGGAGGACTGGATGGTTCCTGTTGTGACCTCAGAAGTGTTGTCATTTTACGTGTGAATTCCTTGTGTTACAAAACGAGGTTAACTAACAACTTCTGGCATTTTAATACTATTTAATTTCCCTGCATCCAACTTTACATCCTGTACCGTTGCAACATCTCTATCTGTATCACGGTTTTCTTACAAACAGTAGTATTGACAAAATTTTGACAAAAAATGTTTTGTTTTAAAATATAATGACACACAGAGCTGGAGACCAGCTACATAATCTTAGACCACAATGTGACAACATTTTGTACACTTATCCTTACGTCCTTGAAATCGACTATTATCCACGGTTAGAGCAGTTCATATGGTTTAAATGGCTCTAAGCACTATGTTACTTAACATCTGACGTCATCAGTCCCCTGGACTTAGAACTACTTGAACCTAACTAACCTAATGATATCACACACATCCATGCCCGAGGCAGGATTCGAACCTGCGACCGCAGCAGCAGAACGGTTCCGGATTGAAGCACCCAGAACCGCTCGGCCACAGCGGCCGACGGTTAAAGCAGTGCGGATGCCAATCTAAAGTATGTTCTTCGCTACACACGCATGAGTTAATTCCATCTTCCGAAAGATCACACTTGCGTATCTAACCTCTTATCCAGGCCACGCCAGTGCACAGACTATTCAGAATTTTCCTTACTTGTAGGTAGCTTTTCTCATCTTAGTCGCTTAGAGGTTGATATTGATTCTGACAGTAGTTCTGAGCTATTTGATGCTCTTCGTAAGTCTGTGTAGTGACGGTTGCGTATTTATAGGTTGCCGTAATTATAGCTTTCGTAGATCTCAACTGTATCATTTTGCGTTGAGGACGGCGCTATACTGATGGAAGGCAGAGCTCACTGAGTGGATTTCTCCTTAAGCATCCAGACTCATTGTGGCGAATGTTGCCTGATAAAAAAAGGGTCCTGATAGCCCCGATTCATATAGCACTGTGAGGGGCAGTTTTCTGCTCCGTGCCATAAATTTTTACAGATACATCACTGCAGCTCCAGTACGGATATTAATCCACCATATTTCCGTGTCAACTGTAAGTCTGCATTATGAATTGCTGAAGATGGTTCCAGTACTTTAACAGGCACATCTATAAACTTTCTCCCGTTAAAATTCTGCTTAGGGGACGGGATGAACACACAGTATTCCGACAAAAGTGGGTGTTTGAGATTAACTGTACGATCGCTAGATGTACTCAGACATGCGTTTTTGATGCATTTCTTGAAAGTTCACTGTGATTTGTTGTATAATTTTTAGATGAAAACATAAAAGAGAGGTTAATGCGAGAGTCGTTAAGTAATGCGTTGTTGTATAAATTCGTAGCGTTTTTCCATAAATTTAATAAACACAACAGAGACTTTAGCCATCAATAATATATTCCCCTTCACTATTTACAACTGCCTTCCAATGCTGTAGTAACTTCACGATTCCACAGCTGTAGAAATCACGGGGTTTTGAGGCAAAGAAATCGTCGAGCCATGTTCGGAGCGCATTTTCATCAACAAAAGAAGTTCCTTGAACGTTGTGTGACAGACAGTTGTTAGGGTAAAACTCTAGGGTCAAGATCAGGTGAAAAAGGTGGGTGCGGACAGGGCCACGCTACGTGTTTTGTCGCTCTAGGAGAGAACTGGAACATGACACCCCTTGTTTTTTACTACCATCGGTGTCTCAGGTATTCCCTCCCTCAGCCTCCACGCCGCCATCATCCAACGCCACAACAGTGCAAGTCTCCTATTTTAATCATTAAAGTAAGGTGACCAGATATCATCAATTTCGATGGATAGTCCTCAATTTTCATGCTTTGTCCTCAGTTCCTATAAAACTGCCCGAGGGCAACAAATGATCTCAGTTTCATATTTTTGTCCTTGGTGTTTTAATTTTTCCTGTTTTTCATTTTTTCTCCTCAATTTTCTCCCTCTTTGATTTGAAACTGATTTTTCCGCCCTTTGCCGCCCCTAAAATTTTGCCGCCTTAGGCGGCCGCCTAGTCTTGCCTAATGGTAGAGGCGGCCCAGGGTGCGGAATAACTTCCCAACCCAACTCCTGTGTAGTGTGTTTTGTTAGTCTAGTAGAATGTGGGCGGGCGCTATCGTGGAGTAGCATCAGTTCTTGCAGTCTTGTCGGTCGTTGTTCTTGGATTGCGTCTGCAAGACGTCTCGGTTGTTGACCTTAAACGTCAGCAGTGATGGTTTCACAGCGGGGAATGATTTTTAGTGTGCCACACCGTCGCTGTTCAACCAGAGGCATAACATTATCTTTTGTGGATGCGCTCAGGTCTTTGTACCGAGAGTTGCTGCTTTGTTTGGGTTCAAATATTCCACTTCTCATCACCGGTAACGATGTGGGATAGTAACAGTTGGTGTTGTTTACGAACCAGTTTATAACGACCTAGCAGAGATGCACATTTGACCACCCGCCGATTTTGTCATTTTAGCTTACATCATACGGTACGCATACACCCGATTTTTGAACCTTCCTCACTGTAAACAAATATCGCGCGATGGTGGAATGATCACAGTTCATCACATTTGCCAGTTCTCGTGTACTGTGACGTGGATCATTGTGGATTAAGGCTTTTAAACGACCTTCATCAAACTGCGAAGGTCTTCCTAAACGTGGGAAGTCACTAGTGTCGGAACGATACTCCTTAAAACGAGGAAATAATTTTCTAGCCGTGCTCTGTAAAATCTAATTGCACTATCCAGTACCCGGTGCAAATTTTTCTGGCTGTCTCCTCTGCTGTCAACCCTCTATTGAATTCAAACAGAGGAATATGTCGGGAATGTTCCGATTTCTCCATTTGGTACTTCATCTCCTAGCGTTCACAGCTCCACTCAGTATCTCCAAATGAGAAAATGAAATACGTAAGCTCAGACAGTAACAGTGAACTACAAGTGAGATATGATGGTCGATAAATAAACCGATAAGAACTGGAATGCCAACTTGAAAAATCAAAACCCAACGAACTTACGCACCAACCTAATAAGTACACGGCAAATATACACATCAACCATACTCTTCTGAAGCACGTGTTCTGCTGTCTCTTGAAGTATTGAACTCTATGGATTGGACGCGCTGGATAGACTGATTTGTTATCTTCTTTGTTCCATAGACCCGTCACCTAGGTCTAGAATCTTTGATTGATAAACAACACGTTCTCGGGCCCAAGTACGAACCACACCACCGCTTAAATGCTGAATAAAAATCATCAGCACTGACTTCCGAACAGTTTCGGCGTAAGAAGTCACCCTCATTCTGCCAACAGCATGGTCAAAGAGGGCGGAGGAGCGGTCAGAGGTCACTAGTTTGCTCTTGGGGTGGGAAACTGCCCATAAGGCGAAATAATCAGCAATAATCAATGGCACGAGGATGCAGGAGGCAATGGAAACCAATCTATTAAAGAGACGTTACTTATATCCACAGGAGATGTGGTCTGTAATTGAAAAAGTGTCATGATTATCTCTCCATTGGCAAAAGATTCCGGATTAGTCCCCCCTTCGAATCGTCGCCATAGGGACGTCAAAGGGGAAGTGACCATGAGAAAAAGACTGAATAACCAACGAAAGGATAACATTCTACGACTCTGGACGTGTAATTTCAAAAGTTTGAACGTAGTAGGGAAGCTAGAATACTTGAAAGGGGAAATTCAAAGTCTAAATGTAGTGGGGGTCAATGAAATGAAATGGAAGGAGACGAAGATTTCTGGAGTGGAAAGGTATTAGCAGCAGAAAATTGTGTAACAGGAGTAGGATTCGTTATGAATAGCAAGTTAGGGCAGAGAATGTGTTACAGTGAACAGTTCATTGTCAGGGCTGTTCTCACCAGAATCGACAGCAAACCAGCACCGACAACGATAGTTCAGGCATACATGCCAACGCCGCAAGCAGAGGATGAAGAGATAGAGAAAGTATTTGAGTATACTGGGCAGGAAATTCAGTATGTAAGGGAGATGAAAATCTAATAGCCATGGGGAACTGGCATGTAGTTTTAGCGGAAGTAGTAGAAGAAATGATTACGGGAGTATGTGGTATCGATACTAGAAATGAGAGAGGAGACAGGTTAATTGAGTTAGTAATAGGGAATACTCTGTTAGAGATTCCGAAATAAGATACTGGATTGTAGGGCGTACCCAGGAGCAGACATAGTCTCAGATCACAATTTAGTAATAATGAAGAGTAGGCAGAAGTTTAAGACACTAGTCGGGAAGAATCAATATGCAAAGAAGAGGGATACGAAAGAACTAAGGGACGAGGAGATACTCTTGAAGTTCTCGGAGACTGTAGATAGTGCGACAAGGAATAGCTCAGTAGAGAGTTCAATGGAAGTGGAATGGACATCTCTAAAAGGACAATCACAGAAGTTGGAAAGAAAAACATAGTCATAAAGAAGACAACTGCGAAGAGAGCATGGGTAACAGAAAAAATACTTCACTTTGTTACGAAAGAGGGAAGTACAAAAATGTTCAAGGGAATATAAGAATACACAAATACGAATCGCAAACAGCAAGCGCATGGAAACTAAGGCAAAATTGTTGCATGAAAAATGTGAAGAAATCGAAAACGAAAAGATTGTCGTTAGGAATGATTCAGAATATAGAAAAGTCAAAACAACTTCCGGTGAAATTAAAAACAAGGGTGTTAACATTAATAATGCAATGGGAAATCCGCTACTAAATACATAGCAGAAAGTCGATGGGTGAAAGAGTACATTGAAGTTCTCTATGAGAGAAGACTTGTCTAATGTGATAGAAGAAGAAATGGGAGTCGATATAGGGGAAATAGGGGTCCAGTATCAGAATTATAATTTAAAAGAGCTTTGGAAGACTTAAGATCAAATAAGGCGGAAGTGATAGACGATCTTCCATGAGAATTTCTAAGATCATAGGGGCAACAGACAACAAAAAGACTGCTCAAGTAGGTGCGCAAAACGTATACCCTTACGGGAAAATATCATCCAAACAGTTACGAAGATTGCAACAGCTGACAAGTGGAGGCATTATCGCACAGTCAGCTTAACAGCTCATGCGTTCAAGTTGCTGACAAGAATAATTTACAGAAGAATGGAAAAGAAAACTGAGGATGTGTTAGATGATGACCATTTTGGATTTAGGAAAGGTAAAGACACCAGAGAGGCATTTATGAAGTTGCGGTTGATAATGGAAGCAAAACGAAAGAAAAATCAAGACACGTTCACTGGATTCGTCGACCTGGAAAAAAGAGTTCGAGAATGTTAGTTGATGCACCATGTTCGGGATTCTGAGGAAAATACAGGTAAGCTACAGGGAGAAAGAGGAGTAATATACAACATGCACAAGAATTAAGAGGGAGTAATAAGAGTGGAAGACCAAGAACGAAGTGCTCCGATTAAGAAGGGTGTAAGACACGGGTGTAGTCTTTCACCGCCACTGTTCGACATTGCTGCCATCAATGAAAATGAAGAAGAATTTCAGGATCTGATGAATTGAATGAACAGGCTAATAATTACAAAACTTGGACAGAGAGTAAATTGAATAAAGACGAAAGCAATTAGAAGTAGCAGAAATGAAAACAGTGACAAATGATGATTCGTGCCACATCTTTCGCGCATGCTAGACACACAGTGAGCGCCTCGGGGCAGATTTTCGGTGGAGCAAGTTTCAGTGGAAAAAAACACCCTCTGTAGAGGAGACGATCTTGCTTGATACGAAGGCTGCACTGAAGTACACAAGAAAATAATTTAAGGAATAATTCGGGGTAATAACTGGATAACCTCTACAACATTATGGTCTTTTATGCAATGCGTCAGTGAACTCGACGCCCAATATTCGAATTTGGAACTGCAATGATATTTCTATCTTCTGGTGGAAGTAACGAGACTTCCCTGGAATGGAATAGGAAAGGTTTGTGTGCTGTAACTGCTAATGGCGGTGTATCTGCTCTAGTGATAAATGATTGAATTTTCTGTTCATTAACGTCCGAACCACATGGTGACATTCTGCAGTGGCCCACCTTCTATAGTTAAATATTAGGCTCGTGTAACACTGTCACTTGTTGATTTGGTTATAAGAGGAATTACGCCCTCACTAACACCTAGTACATTCGTTAGCAACCCACATGTACTTATCGTATGCACATGCTGAACACTTACCAGATTCGTGCACACTGAGCGGGAAAAGCTGTAGATGGAAACGAAATGTTATATTTCAGTTTGTTTAATATTATGATGATGTTATACACTAGGATTTAACAAGAGATTCAAATGGAATTAGACACTTACCCAACATTAAAATATGATTGTGGAATACTTTTCTAGTAGTTAAGTGACTATGTTACATTTTATTTTATTTTGTTCGTAACTAACATGAATGATTCTCTTATTCCCAATCAGATAACACCTTTATTTAATCTATAAAGTCCCTTTTCTTTCAAAAGTTATATTCTCATCAAAGTCCATTGTTTTCTTTCTCTGACAGTTCTGATCTTAAATTTCTCGCGAAAGTTCGTTGTACTTCGATCTAAAACACATTGCCACATCCACATATATTCTAAGAGGTTTTTTATTACTCAGTCTGGTTCAAAGTGTCCGCCACCTCCATGGTCCACCTGTAGCGTTTGTTGTCTCTGTATCGGGAGCTGCGATCTGTCGACAGATACTGTAGCTGTTTCCTGCGGCCTGTTTCGTCTCATGTCGCTTTAGCTCACGTCTTTCGTTTTAGAGAAAAAAATGCATATTATTTCATCTTATGACATACATTCGTACTCAGTACCCTTCCTTTGCTATTAGGATGGTAAGAGTAAAATGAAAGAAAAGAGAAAAAAACAATTGAACCACTACACATGTCCGATCAAATAATGACCTAACAGGTGATTTGATGAAAAGTTAGTCAGTAGGTCATCTTTTGGAGATTTTATTATTAAAGAACTTCATAACTTGCACGCTCGCACTTGAGTGGTGACCATTAGAAACAATTCTGCTGTCACCTCTCCAAAAGGTTTGGTTCCTGTCAGCTAATCATAGGTTGTGGGACTGTATTGTTAACTTACACTTGCGCGTCTGAAAGAACACTCATTAATACAGTTATACTTAAGTGATTGTTGAAATCTCTAAGGTTAGCATTTCAAGGCATAGGTAAAAATTGAAAAAAAGTTTATGACATTCTGTCTTGGACATATCTTACTTGGATGCAAGGATGAGTTATTGTTTCGATAATTAGCGATGTTTCTGGGCACCGAAGATGCTTTCTTGACCAACAACAGGGGTTTCTGGAAACAGAAGAAGTGGTCATCAGAGAGGTCAATTACAATATAAAATCAGACTCCCGGTGTTGTTGGGGTGTGAGTACAAACTGCGTTTATGTTCTCAGCTCCCTATTTCAGCCAGGCGCTGTGCTGCATGAATAAAACTGGTACTTATGCTCGAATTTGCTGACCTACAGAGCTCGCCGACATCGGAATTCGGAGATAGGAAGTTTTCAACTTATCGTAAGTGGTTAGTTCCCCAGATAAGTAGTGGGTTTGGCCAGCTGTATTTCCAATTGTGGTTGAGATCACAGTTTCGCAGATTCAGAATGAAGCAGGTTTCCAGTCTCTATAGATTTCCTGTATACATGCGTAGCGACTTTCTTGAATGGCTCCACGAAGGTCTCAGCTGATTTCATACTTTCTTATCTATTAGCAGTTGCACCATTTATGTTGTGTTTGTTTTTGCACAAGAATGATTCTGCTGTTGGTTTCCTGTTTCCTCTGTTTCAGATCCAATACAATACACTTGCGCAGAGAAAGGATCAGTTATAAGATCAGTTGTGATGGATAAAGGATCGGCAGGGTTCGTGTTAATACTTTTCAGCAGTGATAAATAATACTTTCAAGTGTTTCCATTTTTTCAAAAATGTATTAAGCCACACTGCCATGTTCTAGTTACTCCTTGTAGACCATGTATATGTTCTTTCCTTTCCAGCCATTACCGAGCGAGGCGACTAAGCCAGTGGACTCGCATTCGGGTGTACTGGGGTTCGTACGCCGTCTGCCATCCTGCCTTGAGTATTCCATAGTTTTCCCAAGCTGTTAAGGTGAATGCTGGGATGGTTCCTATGATAAGGCCATGGCCGACTTCCTATCCTATGCTTGCCTAATACTACTTTGTAAATGTTTTATGTGTGTATATATTATTTCTGTAATGTATCTGACACATCCGACACTATTGTGCTGAGGACGGATAAACAAACATGAAAAGCATGTCTGCAATACTCGTGTATAGTGGGGCATTGGTTACGATTCGTAGAGCCGTGTTCTGTATGGCTTCCAGATTCCGCATATCTGTAGAAGCTGTTTGTCCCAAGACTAAAAACACATATGCCATCGAATATGGAAATGGAACTTACCGGTTGAGATCTCACCTTCGAACCTCAGTACGGTAGACTGTGATGATGAGAATGGGACACCGTTTACTAACAACCAATCTCTTGGAAAACGTGCATGGGGGCTTAATTAAAATGCAATAATTTTAGTAGCTGTGTGTCCGGTTACGAACTCTCGTAACCGGTTGGCCCTGAGTAGTATTAGCACGCAATCTGACTGCATAAAATAAAAATAAAGAATGACAAGAAATTTCCATTAACACAATTAATTAATTAAGTCCCCTGCAACTATAAAAGCTACGAAACAACAAAGCACAAGTGTAACTGTTCTGTTTTAAAATGCAATAATTTTAGTAGCTGTGTGTCCGGTTACGAACTCTCGTAACCGGTTGGCCCTGAGTAGTATTAGCACGCAATCTGACTGCATAAAATAAAAATAAAGAATGACAAGAAATTTCCATTAACACAATTAATTAATTAAGTCCCCTGCAACTATAAAAGCTACGAAACAACAAAGCACAAGTGTAACTGTTCTGTTTGTGGTAGTGTGACTCAACGTACATGTATCTGCTCTTTGTTCGCACGAAGTAATGGCCGCTATCGACAGGGGATCTCAAGTTGATTCCGTATTTCTAGAATTCCGGAAAGCTTTTGACACCGTTCCTCACAAGTGACTTCAGTCAAGCTGCGGGCCTATGGAGTATCGTCTCAGGTGTGTGACTGGATTCATGATTTCCTGTCAGGAAGGTCGCAGTTCATAGTAATAGACGGCAAATCATCGAGTAAAACTGAAGTGATATCAGGTTTTCCCCAGGGAAGCGTCCTGGGACCCCTGCTGTTCCTGGTCTATATGAATGACCTGGGTGACAATCTGAGCAGTTCTCTTAGGTTGTTCGCAGATGATGCTGTAATTTACGGTCTAGTAAGGTCATCGGAAGACCATTATCAGTTGCAAAGCAATTTAGAAAAGATTGCTGTATGGTGTGGCAGGTGGTAGTTGACGCTAAATAACGAAAAGTGTGAGGTGGTCCACATGAGTTCCAAAAGAAATCCGTTGGAATTCGATTACTCGATAAATAGTACAATTCTCAAGGCTGTCAATTCAACGAAGTACCTGGGTGTTAAAATTACGAACAACTTCAGTTTGAAAGACCACATAGATAATATCGTGGGGAAGGCGAGCCAAAGGTAACGTTTCATTGGCAGGACACTTAGAAGATGCAACAAGTCCATTAAAGAGACAGCTTACACTACACTCGTTCGTCCTCTGTTAGAATATTGCTGCGCAGTGTGGGATCCTTACCAGGTGGGATTGACGGAGGACATGGAAAGGGTGCAAAAGAGGGCAGTTCGTTTTTTATTATCACGTAATAGGGGAGAGAGTGTGGCAGATATGATACGCGAGTTGGGATGGAAGTCATTAAAGCAAAGAATTTTTTCGTCGCGGCGAGATCTATTTACGAAATTTCAGTCAGCAACTTTCTCTTCCAAATGCGAAAATATTTTGTTGAGCCCAACCTACCTAGGTAGGAATGATCATCAAAATAAAATAAGAGAAATCAGAGCTCGAACAGAAAGGTTTAGGTGTTCGTTTTTCCCGCTCGCTGTTCGGGAGTGGAATGGTAGAGAGATAGTATGATTGTGGTTCGATGAACCCTCTGTCAAGCACTTAAATGTGAATTGCAGAGTAATCATGTAGATGTAGATGTAAGTGTACCTGGCACGGTTCTCCCTCAATACGACAAGATATTTTAAACACCATTTACAATGAACTAATTGAAAAACCAGAAATACTATAACTGCACATAGAAACCAGAGTTACAAGTCTAATACATGAACACGAACCAGATGCTTTGTTGACTGAACCTGTGACCAAGAGGCATTGTCATTAGAGAAATGTGAAATAATTTTTTTTTACCTCCATACATATTGACGAAAAATACACTGTTATCATTGCAACATCTTCCATCTATACATTACACCAACCGAACAGCATCTACTCTCTCGCCCAACAGAACAACAACTGCACTCGACATCCTCTGAACTAGTACAGCCCTCGACATCCTCTCAACAAGTACTGCCCACGGCAACCTCTGAACTACTACTGCACCAGTGGAGGCGGCGGGATAACAATCTTTGGCGCAATCTCTGGCGCTGTGACTCAGTGTAGCCACCTTTCATATGCCCTCCTACATGGGCTAGAATTGGTGGTGAACATACCACCAAATTCGTCCAAAAAACAGAGGCAAAAATAAAAGATGATATTATGATATTAATAAGTAAATATCACAGAACTGAATAAATTTTGGCTTTGCACTGACCCTTCAATAACCTCATATATAAAATACAGTAAGGAATACAAATGCTTGCATACATGTGATTTTACCCAAGTATCATTTGTCAGAGTAGTTAAACAATTCAATCAATGGCACCAGCAATGACGAATAGGTGCAGGTAAGAGTCTCATGACATTTCATAAACAGTCTATACACAATAAATCAGTTTTATACAAATATTCACATAAAATCTTTTCAATAGCTCAATAAACAAGTAGCACTCCTCAGAGTAGTTGACATTTCCAACAGTGGCACCCAGCAATGGTCAACAGGTGCAAACACCAACAAGTGACATCATTTCAGTAGAAGCAGTTCCATCAGTGGCACCCAGTAATGTTGAACAGGTGCAGACAGCAACAAGTGACATCATTTCAGTAGAAGCAGTTCCATCAGTGGCACCCAGTAATGTTGAACAGGTGCAGACAGCAACAGTGACACCATTTCAGTAGAAGCAGTTCCATCAGTGGCACCCAGTAATGTTGAACAGGTGCAGACAGCAAAAAGTGACATCATTTCAGTAGAAGCAGTTCCATCAGTGGCACCCAGCAATGTTGAACAGCTGCAGGTAACAGTCCATGATATTCACCAGCAATAATTACACAGCTTATCAAAGTTCCTCAGCAGAAATTAAACATTTCCAAGTGGCACCCAGCAATGTTAATAAGTGTAAACACGAACAACAGTTTGAATGCACACACAATTGCTTTTACAAAATTATTATCAATGCTCTTACACTAAACATACAAATTATAATAAACACACATATGATATCAGATAATTGTCATGTTAACTATTACAAATACACAAATATCAGTAAACCTATAATATTTATGGGTGTCAGTGCAAGCCACAACAAACAAGTAAAATAATATTTAGGTGGTAGGTCGGTACCAATTATTTGGGATTAGGAAAGGAAAACACACAAAACACACTCACTCATCTTTCATCCACATATTAAGTACTATTGTGTAATTGAATAGCGTTAACTGTGTAAATGCAATTCTGTCAAAATTTGATGTTCAACATGTGTATCAAATAGTAGTGGCAGCAGTGTATAATAGTCAATAATAGTTAGTCAACGTCATAGTCATCATGTCAAGACCAATGTTTGCCAAGCCAAATCAAAATCTACAGTCGCTGAACAAATGTCAGTGTGCCAAGATATGCAAATTCTTCCTCTCTCCAAAAAAAGTATGTACTGCTTATTGATTTAACAAAGTGTGTGTGTAGACAATCTTCCTTCCACTGGTGTGTTCTAGTGTGCTATCTTCATCCTTCTTGTTCCATTAAACCAACAAAAAAAAAAAAAAATTATGCTCCTCACTTACTTTACCTCTTATCCACCAAACTCCAATAATCATCAGCATCACATAATCTCAGTACTTCAATAATACTTCTTCAATACGTCGATACATATAAACCTTATCACCAATATCATTTACCTTACCTCTTATCCACCAAAACTCCAATAATCATCAACATCACACAATCTCAATACTTCAATAATACCTCTTCAATACGTCGATACATATAAACCTTATCACCAATATCATTTCACTTCCATAACAGCTCTTTCCTCTAGTCAGTCTCCTCTAACAAGTACAGATAAAATCCTAGTGCAAACTTCAGTTCATCATCCCATACAACCCGAAGACACAATGTCCACACACAACCTTTGTGTAATCCACCTGAGCCAAATCTTCAACTCATTATGAATTATAAAATACATTTTGGTTACCTTGTCCATCATAAAATAAAAGAAATGCATACATGACCTCTAACAGCCTTCAGTTTGAATAACTTTCAGTAAGTAGGTGCGAGTACGTAGTATGAATGATCACATGAGACTTTGAATGAATAAATCATAATATTTTACAGTGTGTACACCACTTCAAGAATCATGGCAAAACAGAAGCAAACATGAGGAGTATTTCTTTGTGTCAAGGGTCATTTGCCATTTCAATTGCTCACGAAGAATGCAGTGTAATAACTGTCAGTGGTCTAAAGCTAGTGTTGGTATTTCATGTAGTCAGCTTCCTTCCTATTATAATGAATTAATACAGTCTCCATAAATCCTCCAGTTCATGTGACTTCAATGAAGTTTCTTGGACCAATGTAGTTCGTAGAATTATTGCAGTTCATTTTCTTATCTTAAAATATAAAGCACTGAGCATAAGCAAAATATGCAATAGCGAGTAAATATACCAGTAGAGACAGAATGTCAACAAGTGGATGCAGCACAATCCCTACAACGAGGCTCTGCCAAGCGAACAATCTATAATTAATGCCATAGTGTGACCTAAACTCCATGTTTGTACACAGTATATCAGCATTTCTATATACCAAATTGAAGAGTAGTTATGACAACAAAAATGTGTAAATATGCGATCCATACGCAAAGCAGCAAATATATATCTCACATAATAAACAGGTCGTTAGCATCATATCAGCATAAGCAAACAAATGTTCATATGTAATCTCAATAAGTAAACATGAAGGCGCAAGCAGATAAATCACAAAGTATCACTTACGTACATAACCATATCAGCACAACTAATCAGGTGACAATTATAATTTAAATAAATAGGCACAGCAGGCGCATAATAAAAAAATATGACATCAGTGAAAAAAGCAGAGCAGCCAAGCGATGCATAATATACATAAGTAGCAACCCTGTTCATTAATCAATCATCGTCAAAAACAGTTAACACAAGGTATAAATCATGTAATCGCGAGCAGCAAGTTATGTATAAAGTACATACCTAAGTAGAAATATGTTAACTGAAAAATAAACTCAATTAATATTTACCTTTTTAGTTTATTACTTTCTTCTTCGAAATTACATTCTTCCTGAAATTTTCTCGATAGCAAGTCCTCTTAACGTCGGACATGCACAGTATTTACCTGAAGTTCTTAAATATTTTATACAACTGTATACTGGAAAAAACTGAACGTTAATAACGTAAGTTAACAAGTCACTATAGCTTGATACTGAATTTAATCGGAGAAATTAGACTGTGTATTTGTCTACGGCTGTCAGTGCATTCGCACTGAGCGCTCGATCAGCTGTAGGTAAGCGTGACGTAGGAAGTAATTGTTTGCGGTCAACGACTACCTCGTGCGGCGCGCAGACTGACTGTCGCTTTGTGTATGTGCCGCCGCCAAAACACGGTGCGGTATCCTTGTGTTCTCTGCGTGTTTACGTGTAACTGTTAATTTCTCAAAAGGATGTCATTCCACAAAAATTTTAACGTTCGATATATGATGTATTCCCTTAGTGCGCCGTGATTTAAGAGTTTCTACTTCAACAGTATTATCATGAATAATTTTGCGAACTCTATATGGACCGTTATAAAGCAGAAAAAATTTGTGACACAAGCCTTTTCCTTTGTGAGATAAACGATGAGATTTAATTAATACCT
Organism: Schistocerca serialis cubense; assembly: GCF_023864345.2. NCBI lineage: Eukaryota > Metazoa > Arthropoda > Insecta > Orthoptera > Acrididae > Schistocerca > Schistocerca serialis. Next base: position 624,298,949 of record NC_064642.1, on the reverse strand, counting down.
TTTAACCAACTGACAAAATTTTTAAACGACCAGGACGTTTAGCTGATTTCTCTCTTCTAGCAGCCGCAGATGCAATATTTTGTAGAGCCAGGTTGATAACTTCAGAATGCCGCAGTTTCCGTGTAGGCGGAAAAGGAACTATTTCAGAAATGCGATTTGTCGGTGCTTTATTTTTTAATATCAATATAGGCGGTAAAGAAGTTGAATCATTAGGGAATTCATTCAGAATGTTTTGAAAAATATGAAGATACTGATCCCACGCTCTGTGATTATGATGACAATAAAGACGACACAATTTATTGATTTCCTTCATCCATCTCTCTGAAGCGTTAGATTGAGGGTGAAAAAGTGAAATGAAAATTGGTTTAATCTTACGACGCCATAGAGTACAAAGCCAAATTTTAGAGCGAAACTGTGATCCATTATCTGATGTAACTTTATCAACATGACCCACTTCTTTAAGAAAATGTTTGATGAAAGCATTAGATACTGAACGAGCTGTTGCTTTACGTAAAGGTGTAAAACACACATATTTTGATGTCAATTCCACTGCTACCAAAATGTACGCAAAACCATTAGCAGAAAGAACCACTGGACCGAACAAATCGACTGTAGCCATCTCCTTTAATTTCGCTGGAATGATAGGAAACAACGGTGCTCTGTGAGGAATAGTTGGCGGCTTAGCATTTTGACATAATTTGCATTTGGCAAGAACAAATCGAATACGTTTTTCCATGTTACTGAAGTAGCAATTTTCTAGTAATTTATGAAAGCATTTTCTGGGACCAAAGTGTGCATAACTGAAATGTGTATACCAAATCAATTTATTAACCCACTCATTAGGAATGCAAACTAACCAAACAGAGTTGTCAACCGATTTTCGTATAAAAAGAATATCATTGCCAACTAAATAATACTGTCTAATCGCTACGCTTTCCTTTCTCCTGCACTTCTCCTTAATGTCCTTCCAGATTGGATCCTTGTTCTGCTCCTTAGAGATGTCCTGGAGCGAAGACGATATAAAATTTTCAAACGCAACACCTTGAATATACATCAAACAGTAATTGTTTTCTTTGCAGTCCTCCTCAGAACTTTGTTTCAAACTCATAGGTGCACGTGATAAAGCATCAGCAATAATATTTGAAGAACCCTGTATGTAAACAATGCTAAAATCAAATTCCTGTAGATACAGCGCCCATCGTGACAGTCTTCCATGTGTTAACTTTATTGACATATAGAATTCCAGAGCTCGATGATCGGTGTAAACCTTAGTATGTCTGCCATACAAAAAGATGCCAAACTTTGTGAAAGCCCATACGACAGCCAAAGCTTCAAGTTCCGTAATCGAACAATTCTTTTCTGATTTAGAGAGAACACGACTTCTAAATGCAATAGTTTTCTGTACTACAACGCCGTTTTCTTCTATCTCTTGAAATAAGTGTGCATCTAGGCCTTTGTATGATGAGTCCATCGTCAAACAAAAATCTTTAGATAAATCCGGGTGTGAAAGAAGTGGAGCAGCAACTAAAGCATCACGAAGTTGTTCAAATTCTAATTGAGCTTGCTCATCCCAAAACCAATTAGAATTCTTGCCAGAAAGTTCACATAAACGAGGTGTGGCCAAATTGTCCAATCTAACATAGCGTCTAAGAATATTACAGACACCAAGGAAACTACGAACATCACGTTTTGTGGTAGGAACAGCATAATTACGAATAGCTTCTAGTTTCTCTGGATCAGGAAGAATACCTTCTGTAGAAATAATGTGACCGAGAAATTTCACCTGAGAACGACCAAATTCAGATTTTTCCAAGTTCACTGTAATGCCAACTCTTGCAAAAATACGTAATAATGAATCCAAAATTTTGTTATGCTCACTCCAAGAACGTTTAGCAATAAGAATATCGTCAACGTATGAAGTAATATTGTTACGAAGATAAACAGGTAAAATTTCGTTTAAACCACGAATGAATGCTGCTGAAGATACAGTAAGTCCAAACGGTAATTTCCGAAATTGATAACAGTTACCAAAGGCTAAAAAGGCAGTATATTTTCTACAACCAGAGTGGAGTTCTATGTGCCAAAAACTTGCGTGCATATCAGTTGTGCATAAAACTTTAATTCCATGGAAATGTTGAAGAAGTTCATCTAAATATTGTGGACGGTCAGTTTCAGGAATGATGATTTTATTTATCTGTCTAGAATCCAGTACCAAACGAATTGACCCATCCTTTTTAAGAACGACCTGTAATGGCCTGGTATAAGGACTGACTGCTGGCTCAATAATGCCTTGATCTAACATGTATTGAAGTTCACTCTTAACCTTGTCTCTATAAGCGTACGTTTTCCCCGGAAATGTTGTGTGTTATTTTACTTTAAATAAATATTGTAATCCTTGTATAGTTCCTGTGTGATGACTAAATACTGTAGCACGTGAAGTCAAAATTTGGTGCAATTCTTCTCTTGCAACGTAATCTGGCACTTCTGTTTTGCTAACCTTTTCATTAATTAATTCTTCACTACTAATCATATCACCCATCGCGTCTCTGTATCTATTGTCGTTGTCATGAATGAACACATTGTCGTCATAATACTCAGCGAAAACATCAGAAGTAAGAAACCTTAAACAATTTGTGTCTGATTCAGATTTCGTTACACACTGGAAAAATTTCAAACATCTCGGCATTCCGGCAACAGTCAAGTTCACACTTCCTTTCCTAAGGTTTAAAATTGCCTTATGTGTGTTAAGAAACTCCATACCTAATATAATTTGTGTACTGAGTAATGGAACAATAATAAAATTAGCAGAAAATTCATATCCTTGACAAATGAAATTTAAGTTGGTCTGTTGTTTGACTTCCACACTTTTTTCCAGAAATAGCTCCTCGAATTGTAGTTTTAGATACAAGTAACACAGGACAAGCAATAGTTATTACACATATACGAAAAACTGATTTACTAACAACATTTAATGGGCTCCCAGAATCTAAAACCGCACTGAACTTATTCTTACTCACGCATACTTCAATAACAGGATGTAAAAATGCGTCTACATTATTTTCCTTTTCGTATAGCAAAATATCTCTCATGTCTTCCAAGCGTACGTAATGTAAAGTCCTAGTGTCATTACTTTCTGAACCGTCCATATTGCTGCCAGAAGCTGAAGCTACTAGTCATTGTCCATTGTTTGCGTCACGTCTTTGATTATTCGCGTCACTTCGCGGAACAATTTCTACGATTAGGACTTGTCTCTCTGAATTTCTGTCACGTGGAGGATGCCAATTAGGTCCCTCCTGTCTGTTACATGTAAATTCTTGGTTGTGTCTGTTATTAAAATTTCTATTTTTCTGGCTATCTGCATGACTACCGCTTGTGTAATTTCGACTGTCACTTCTGAAATTATCGTCATATCTACTACCCTGGTTATTTCTGTGGTAAGAATTTCTATTATTGTATGAATGATTTCTGTCTTGATGATACCGATTACTGTTTCCGTATGATTGATCATTCCGGTAGGAATTTCTGTTGTTATAATTGTCTGTGTAATTTCTGTTAGAACGTCTGTTATCGTCATAAGGCTAGTATCTATTGTCCTGTCTGTTTCGTCTGTCATTTTCAAAATTACCGCTATAACGTCCGTTCCGATCATTATCCCTTTTCTCTGAAAATGTATTGTGATTACCGTTACTGAAAAAATTACAAGAAGTCCCGTCGTCGTTGTCATACTCAAGTTCTTGTAGCAAATTCTTAGAAGTTTCAATGTCGACTTTACATTTTCCGGCCAAAGCAATGTGTCTTATCGATTGTGGCAGCTTAGTTAAGCAAATGCGAATTAATTCACTCGGGCTATAAGGTTGGTTGGTTTGTGGGATTAAAGGGACCAGGGGCCATAAGGGTTGGAAAGGAATTGATTCTTTCGAATCATGTCTTCAAAGTATTCTGCCGGCGTGCGGAACTCAGACTGTTTAAAATTACGCTGCATAATAAGACTATGTTTGACTCTGTCTTGCGTGTTTTCGGACCAACATGCCGATAGAAATGCATGATAAAAATCATTTAAATTATTACAATCTCTAATAAGTGCGCACATACGCGTCGCCGGTTCGTTTTCTAAATATCCACACATAAATTGCAGTTTGTGACTTAGTGGCCAATTTGGCGGAAGTGCGTACATAAATTGATCTAACCATGAACATGGATGTATGTCATTATTATAATTGCGAAAGATCTTAAATTTTCGAACAGTTAAAAAGTGTTTATAGTCAAAGTTTTCGCCTCGTGGCGACAAAGATCTACGGCGTCTGTCCCAGTCCGAATGTCGATTATTGTCAAGTTCGCGCGCCTGGCGCTCTCTTGTTGCATCTCGTAAATGAAATAAATTATTTTCCTCAAAACCCGCTGCTATCGGTGATTCCAAATTTCTTCTACTGTCTTTTCCTACGATTTCTCTTTCAAATTGTTTAACTTGCTTTCGTAACGCCTCAAATTTCCTTTTAACGCGTTCATTAAATTTTCCCTGATTTTCAACATGTTTATTTATATTCTGGTACTCTTCTGTTTCTGCAAATGGCAATGGAGCATTATCATCTGAATCTCTGTCCCCATTTAAACTAAGACTTGTGAATTTATCTGAAATCTCCTCAACTCTTTCCGATAAGTCACCTATTTGTTCTTTCTGTTTACTTACGTCTTCCGTAAAATTGTCGCTACTCGGGTTTCAGTATTGACACATTTAGTAGTTATCTGTTCATATTGTTATGTTAGATTATTTATTCTGTCATTTGGTACGGATTCCCCGATTCTTTCAAATATTTCTTCCTTATCGTGCGCACGTTGTAAATTTAACTCTGAAAATTTTTGTACTATCATGCGCTATCTTTCTTCCTGTTCTCTGTCCTGTTCCTTTTGTCTAATTTCCATTGAAATTAATCTATTATTGTGAGCATTCAAAATCGGTTGTACTTCTTCTCTAATTTCTTTATTTAATTCATCTTTCATGTTTTTAAAACATGTCCCTATTCGTGAGTATAACCGTGTTTCCATTGTTCCCATATCAGTTTTAATTGTTCCTGTTTGTGAGTCTAACCGTGTTGCCAATGTTCCCATATCAGTTTCTAACCGTGATCCCAAATTTAATATTGCATTCGTCAACTGCTCCATATTAACTGGCTCGAAATTCTTTTCGCCCCTAACATTTCCCGTAAAATTAACTTCCTTCGTCATAGCTGTAAAGCTGTCTGTGTTCGATTCTATTCCAGAATCTTCTGTCGTTAATCTCGTATTCTGAAAATTTTTTGATTGTGAAAAATTTTGAACTGGTTCCGAACTATTTTCCCGGCTTATTAAATTTTTTTCTACTTCATTATTCATCATACTGTTCTCCTGTGTTGGCGAGATCGCCATGTTAACAATTTCGTCATTCTGAATATCCATCATTTTTGCCTTTTTCATCGATCGCGTAATCATTTACAAAACATACGAATCTCGTCACTATACGAAAATTACACACAATATAACACAGTATCACCAACAATACCATCCATACGAAATGCTTCCCGACAAACACGATTAACGAACAATTAAAACCTTCACAATTGCACAAAATTGTCAAACCCATATACGACTCATCAAAAATTAAATTCTACAAAAATACCATCAGAAGAATGACAAGACAACTACAAATGTTCAGTTACAAAATCTGTACGTGCAATATAGACTACAATTACTAAACTACAAATTACTACAACAATTCTACTGTCTGCTATTTTTACTATCAAAAGAATTCCAAGGGACGATCCGAAGCAGCGGTCGCCACGTGCATGGGGGCTTAATTAAAATGCAATAATTTTAGTAGCTGTGTGTCCGGTTACGAACTCTCGTAACCGGTTGGCCCTGAGTAGTATTAGCACGCAATCTGACTGCATAAAATAAAAATAAAGAATGACAAGAAATTTCCATTAACACAATTAATTAATTAAGTCCCCTGCAACTATAAAAGCTACGAAACAACAAAGCACAAGTGTAACTGTTCTGTGTGTGGTAGTGTGACTCAACGTACATGTATCTGGCACGGTTCTCCCTCAATGCGATAAGATATTTTAAACACCATTTACAATGAACTAATTGAAAAACCAGAAATACTATAACTGCACATAGAAACCAGAGTTACAAGTCTAATACATGAACACGAACCAGATGCTTTGTTGACTGAACCTGTGGCCAACAGGCATTGTCATTAAAGAAATGTGAAATAATTTTTTTTTTTACCTCCATATATACTGACGAAAAATACACTGTGATCATTGCAACATCTTCCATCTATACATTACACGAACCGAACAGCATCTACTCTCTCGCCCAACAGAACAACAACTGCACTCGACATTCTCTGAACTAGTACTGCCCTCGACATCCTCTCAACAAGTACTGCCCACGGCAACATCTGAACTACTACTGCACCAGTGGAGGCGGTGGGATAATAATCTTTGGCGCAATCTCTGGCTCTGTGACTCAGTGTAGCCACCTTTCAAACGTTTGTAGTCGACGTAACCCTGTGCCACAGTTGTTTGGTGCACTAACGCTATGAAACTCCCTACGTTAAATAGTTTACAGTTGAGTTTCGAGTTAGTAACGCTGCCTTTCGACATGATTGTTTTGCCAGCAATGTGAACGATTTGGCTCCAGATGTTATACATGCGCGTATCCAAGAGGGGGTGGGGGGGGGGGGGTGGATCATCAGAAAATGATCGAGCTTTTTCGGTCTTGCCGATGGATAATGTTTCCCATTAGACGATTGTATCTTTGTGTCGACATCATATCCGTAGACCCTTATTTTGACACTTTTTAGTGTTACTGCATTTTTGCTGACTTCGTGTAGCTAGTAACGATTCCTGAGCAGTTTGCATTCACCTTTGCTTCTGCTTGTGATTCAGCAATTTTCGAACGAAATATACGAAAAACAATTCATTACTTGAGCCAGCATCGTCACCGACTTCTGTGACTATTATTCGGCGATCTTTTATCTGTATTTCTTCCACTTGCTCCATGATATCGTTGGTTGAAAATGTGAAGGCGTCCAGGGCGCTCGTCATCTTCATTCTCTTCGCAGCCCTCTTCGAAACTCCTATACCACTCGAAAACCCTAGTTTTACTGATGGAAGATTCACCACAAGTTGAATTTAACATTACTAGAACTTTAATCCGTTCTGATAGCAAAATTTGATACAAATCCTCTGATCTATTTTTATACAAAATAAATAATCAGCGATACTACAAAAAAAACAACCTATGTGGTTAACATTTTACACTCTTCAGACACAGTATAGCAACACAACAACGAAAAAATCATACGAGTCGGTCTCCTAAAACAAGCATAATTATAAAATTCCGTATACTTTTTGAACAGACGTTGTACATCAATATCCAAATTTGACAGCATGGGAAGTACACTACTGGCCGTTAAAATTGCTAAACCACGAAGATGACGTGCTACAGACACGAGATTTAACCGACAGGAAGAAGATGCTGTTATATGCAAATGTTTAGCTTTTCAGAGCATTCACACAAGGTTGACGCCGGTGGAGACACCTACAACGTGCTGACATGAGGAAAGTTTCCAACCGATTTCTCATACACAAACAGCAGTGACCGGCGTTGCCAGGTGAAACGCTGTTGTGATGCCTCGTGTAAGGAGGAGAAATGCGTACCATCACGTTTCCGACTTTGATGAAGGTCGGATTGTAGCCTATCGCGATAGCTGTTTATCGTATCGTGATTGCAGTTTACCGTATCGCGACATTGCTGCTCGCGTTGGTCGAGATCCAATGACTGTTAGCAGAATATGGAATCGATGGGTCCAGGAGGGTAATACGGAACGCCGTGGTGTATCCCAACGGCCTCGTATCACTAGCAGTCAAGATGACAGGCATCTTATCCTCATGGCTGTAACGGATCGTGCAGCCACGCCTCGATCCCTGAGTCAACACATGGGGACGTTTGCAAGACAACAACCATCTGCACGAACAGGTCGACGACGTTTGCAGCAGCATGGACTGTCAGCTCGGAGACCATGGCTGCGGTTACCCTTGACGCTGCATCACAGACAGTAGCGCCTGCGATGGTGTACTCAACGACGACCCTGGGTGCACGAATGGCAAAACATTATTTTTTCGGATGAATCCAGGTTCTGTTCATAGCATCAGGATGGTCGCATCCCTGTTTGGCGACATCGCGGTGAACGCACATTGGAAGCCTGTATTCGTCATCGCCATACTGGCGTATTAACCGGCGTGATGGTGTGGGGTGCCATTGGTTACACACCTCGGTCACCTCTTGTTCGCATTGATGGAACTTTGAACAGTGGACGTTACATTCAGATGTACGACCCGTGGCCCTACCGTTCATTCGATCCCTGCGAAACCCTACATTTCAGCAGGATAATGTACGACCGCACGTTGCAGGTCCTGTACGGGCCTTTCTGGATACAGAAAATGTTCGACTGCTGCCCTGAACAGCACATACTACAGATCTCTCACCAATTGAAAACGTCTGGTCAATGGTGGCCGAGCAACTGGCTCGTCACAATACGCCAGTGTCTACTCTTGATGAACTGCGGTGTCGTGTTGAATCAGCATGGGCATGGGTACACACAATCCAAGCTCTGTTTGACTCAATGCCCAGGCGTATCAAGGCCGTTATTACGGCCAGAGGTGGTTGTTCTGGGTAGTGGTTTCTCAGTATCTATGCACCCAAATTGAGTAAAAACGCAATCACATGTCAGTTCTAGTATAATATATTTGTCGAATGAGTACCCGTTTATCATCAGCATTTCTTCTTGGTGTAGCAATTTTAATGGATAGTAGTGTAAGTCTCACGAAAACGGCAAGAAATTCCAGACTTTACAAGTTACAAAAGCATGGAAACATCAAAAGCACAAAGCGGTACCCCTTTGGCATTGAAAACAGATTCCACTCGTCTCGGAATGGATAGATATAGCTCCTGTATGGTTTTCAAGGGAATCTTATACCATTCGCCCTGAAAAATAGCGGTAATTTCAGGTAACTGTAGTGGAGGTGGACAGCGATCACGGCTCCTTCCCTCCAAAGCAGAGCACAAAGGTCATTCATATTTAGCTCTGCTGACTGTGGCGGCCAGGTGGAATGCGACTGTTTATCCTCGTGCTCACAAAACCATTCCTGAACGACGCCAGCGGCGTGAAGTGTGGTCCTGTCGCTTGGAGCCAGCCGGAGGGGCCGAGCGGTTCTAGGCGCTACAGTCTGGAGCCGCGTGACCGCTACGGTCGCAGGTTCGAATCCTGCATCGGGTTTGAATGTGTGTGATGTCCTGAGGTTAGTTAGGTTTAAGTAGTTCTAAGTTCTAGGGGACTGATGACCTCAGAAGTTAAGTCCCATAGTGCTCAGAGCCATTTGAACCATTGTCGTCTTGGAACACAGCATCAGCATTGAGGAGCAAACACTGTACCATGTGATGGACGTGGTCAACCAAAATGCTCATGTAATCCTTGGCAGTAGTGGGACGTTGCAGAGTAACCATTGGTCCCATGGAAAATCACAATATAGCTGCCCAAATCATCACCGGACCCCGGCCATGTCACACTCTTTGGGCAGAAGTTGGAAACAGTGTGAAACAGGACACAACCGATCAAAGTACTTTCTTCCATTGCTCCATAGTCCAGGTTTAATGGCTTCTGCGCCACCTTTTCCTGTTACGGGCATTTGCATCAGTGATGAGTGGCTTTGGAATTGTAGTTCGCCACGCAATTCCCTGCTTAAGGATCTTCTTTCGTGCTGTTTTGGTGCTGAAAGGGTTCGCTAGTGCTACATTCAGATCTGCAGTGATTTTTGCAGCTTTTGTCTTCTTCTTTATCTACATATACAGACTGAAGCAGCAATTGAAAATCTGCAGCAAGGCCGGGAATCGAACGCAGGTCTCCTGCTTACCAGGTAGGTGTGTTTCCCAGTAAGCCACTTTGGCACAGCGGTTCACACAACTGCACGGATTATCCTGACACGCCTCCCTCCTCGATCCAGATTCTAACTGCTGCCCCAGTCTACTTTAAATCTCCCCTTATACACAAACTGAATTGCTGAGCATCAACGTGTTCTGGACTAGTGTCATTTCCTTTGTATAAGCACATGCACCTGGGTTTCCGGCTAGATACGGTTAGATACTGAGGTGCTACTCCAGAATACGGAGAGCCTCAGCAGTTAGTTTCGTGTGTAAGGGGGAATTTAAAGTAGAATGGAACAGCAATGAGAATTTGGAACGAGGAGTGAGGCATGTGAGGGTAATCCGTGCAGGGCTTTGAGCCAGTGTGCAAGGTGGCTTAGCGGCTAACACACCTGCCTAGTAATCAGGAGACCTGGGTTCGATTCGCAGCTTTGGTAGAAATTTTCACTCTCCGCTTCAGCCTATATAAGTAAAACCATTTCTGTATCACACCAGTAAGGTCTCTGAAATTGTGTCATTTCATCCTTATTCTTCGTCACAGTCCTCTCTCTCCGTTGATGCCTGTCACGATCACTTAAAACAGTCTTTCGTCTGATTTATGACTTAGCGGTTAATGTTTTCGCACTTTCCCTGTTCTAGTATAAATCGCAAAAAAAGAGAAGGTCAAATAGCGATAACGTGATATATTGATAATAATGTGATTAGATAATATTACAGATGATAACGATAATGCAATTTATACTAGATTCTGCACTAACGGCGATTACTCAGCCGATTTTGGTGCAGGCCGGCGATGGAGAGAGAGAGCAGAGTTTTGAGCTTCGTTGCGTCGGTTCACTATTCTGTTCAGGAGGAAATGTCTGATTACGCAAAGGTAGCTTGAGCCTGACAATTAACCCGGATTGCCTTCACGCAATCTGATTCTTCCATACAAATACCTAAGGGACCGAACTGAACATTAAAAGAAAAGGAAATGGATACACGAAAGTGGGTTTTGGTAATGGTTATCAAATCTGAGTTGAATAAATTAGTAGCCTCCCGAAAACAACCGATATACCGCTATAAAGAGCTGAGCTGCAACATAGCATGCATCGAAAGAACGCTGAGGTTACTTAAAGAAAAGAATAGAAAGAAAAAGATTTCATTATGACTCATCAACATATTCTAAAAGCATCCATACCAGTGAACATGAACAGATATCTAAGGAAATTAAAACTTACATTTGATATTTCTTTCACACATTGCGTGCTACAACCAAGGCCATATTTTGTCTGCCCAATATTTTCTTGAAATTAGATGTCCCTGCGTGCAAGTGAGTATTTCATTGCGTCACACAGTTTTTCGAAGCGTTTGTTAGAAGATTTAGATTTTTCAGTACGCAAAATATTGTATAACTTGTAGCGATGCTACACTGCACTTCTTCACATGTCGGCAACGAAACAGTAAAAAGTAATCAAGTCTCTACAACTATACATAGCAAAAAATAGATTTTTATCATTCATATGTTTCGCATCTTATTAGGATCGAGCACTGCGACAATTACATAAATACCTGCACCCAGCGGGTCATAGTGATTATATGAAGCAGTTAATGCTGGGCGCGCGTCTTTGGGTAGACGCACATTACAAAAATATAACATTTTACCAAGTACAGCTCGATGGCTGTTCTTCTCTTTTATGACAAATATTTTATATACAGAGCATCCGAAGCCAATAATATTACACTGTGTGGAGTATAAAGCTTCGATACAATGTCACCTGGAACAACGTACGTTTGGTCAGCCTTGGTTCCGGAAGCACCCACCATAAGAACACAAACAATTTACCCACGTTCGAATGCAATGAGCTTCGACATGTTGCACTCACAGCTACACAGAAAAGTGTTCTGACGACGAATGTCGCTTGTAGAGGTCACTGCACAGGTGTCTTTCGTGGTCAAATACAGCAGCGCTACCTGCAGACTTGACTTGCATCTGTAATTTACGTTCAAGCGTGGATTTTTCTCGTTCATTCCGTATTTTTCTCGAACTCCTGTACGTTTAACAGGGTACTTTTGAATTGCTTCCGTGGGCTATGGGGCGACATTCCAGCCAGGAAGAAGTGCACATTGTCAGGTTGACCGTACCTGCAGTCAACAAAAAATCTGACGCGGTTCGTGAGTCTGCGTGTAGAACCGCCAAAACGCCAGAAACTGAGTAAGGGAAAACAGAAAAGGAAAGGTCTTCCATAAATAAAAAAATTGACTTCCCAAACGTACTTGGAAACGACTGGGTAGAAATAGTATGCTCTTCATTTACACGCTCATATAGCCATAATTGGCACACAACTGTTAACAATAGTAATTCGTAATGAAATATTGGTAACTCTGAGTGCACACTTCCACTTTTTATTGCGTAAATTATGACGGTATCGAAGTTGCAATAGTGTGTTGTGATTACACAGGATGATTCCGCGATTACGCTACAGACTTTCAGGTATGATGGAAAAGGGTAAAAGTATCAGTTCGAGCTGGGGACCCTTCCGGAAACGACCAAGTCGAAAATTATAACGAAAAATCATTCTGACAACTTGTGACTCGTTTTATATGACAAGCGCTAACCTGCTGGCTCAAAGAAAATATTCGACACACGTAATATTACGGTTTAGAAATACCTGACTTGATTAATTACTCAGCGTCTGAAAGTTTTAAATATCTCAAGTACGCCAGTCATGTTCGCAATGGCGAATCGGACTTCGTACATAATCAAGGGGGCTAGTTCTGATCACGAAATAAAACTCACTGACACATCCAAAGGATCTCTGTTAAAAATACGTTTATGGCATTAGTATCAGAAAAAATAAGAAGTACGATTTGATATGTCTGTTTGATGATAATCATTGTTATCATAAGTAACTTGCACATATTCATATATCCTTACGGATGGAGGCTGGGAGGAGAACAAATAGGGAAGTAACATGACAAGGAAGGAAGACAAAAGAAAAAAAGTAATTGACAGATATAATTCCTTTTCACAGCTTTCAACTGAAAGTCATCAGTATTTCAAATTCATATATTATGTGAATCTCCTCCATATCATAAAAGAAACCGCGATGTTCTAACCGACCATTACAACTCTCCATGTCAAATAATTCAGAAAAAAATGTGTCTGTTCAGCCCATAATAGTGAAATACATGTACCAGAACTGGTGATGCTAAGATTCTACACTCATGCTCATAAATTAAGTATAATTACTGAATGATAGCGCCACACGACGTGACACTACACAAAACTGGCACTAATAGCATAGGACAAAGGAAACACGCACGACACAGATCTGTAAGTCCACGGTTTTGGCGATAAGTTGAGAAAACCGTACCGAAACACATGTGCTACCAAACGCCACTGTTTTCTGCGCATATAACTCGACATCAGTATGGGATATGCTCACCATGCACACGTACACAGGCCGCACAACGGGTTGGCATACTCTGGATCAGGTGGTCGAGCAGCTGCTGGGGTATAGCCTCCCATTCTTGCACCAGTGCCTGTCGGAGCTCCTGACGTGTCCTAGGCGTGTGAAGACGCGCAGTGATACCTCGACCGAGAGCATCCCAGACGTGCTCGATGGGGTTTCGGTCTGGAGAACAGGCAGGCTACTCCATTCACCTGTTTCAGGGTCCTCCTCCACGATGGTAGCTCGGTGGGGCCGTGCGTTATCATCCATAAGGAGGAAGGTGAGACCCACTGCTCCCCTGAAAAGGCGGACATGCTGGTGCAAAATAACGTCCCGATACACCTGACCTGTTAGAGTTCCTCTGTCAAAGACATGCAGGGGTGTACGTGCACCAATCATAATCCCACCCCACACCATCAAACCATAACAGGTCCTTTTCGAGGACATTAAGGGGTTAGTATCTGGTTCCTGGTTCACGCCAGATGAAAACCTGGCAAGAATCACTGTTCAGACTACACCTGGACTCGTCCGTGGACATAACCTGGGACCACTGTTTCAATGACCATGTACTGTGTTCTTGACACCAGGCTTTAGGGCTCTCCTGTGACCAGGGGTCAGTGGAATGCGCCTTGTAGATCTCCGGGTGAATAACCCATGTCTGTTCAGTCGTCTGTAGACTGTGTGTCTGGAGACAACTGTTCCAGTGACTGCAGTAAGGTCCCGTGCAAGGCTACCTGCAGTACTCCGTAGCCGTCTACTGGCACTGATGCTACGACCTGCTGTAGTTGACCAGCCTCCAGTCGTCCTAGTATTCTACCCCTCATAACGTCATCAATACGTGTTCATTGAGCCATTTTCAACACACAGTCACCATTAGCACATCTGAAAACGTCTGCACACTTACTCGCTGCACCGTACTCTGACATGCACCAACACACCTCTGCGTATGTGGACTGCTGCCAGTGCCACCGCAGGTCAAATGCACCGCATGGTCATACCCCGAGGTGATTTAAACCTGCAAACCGCCCATCAGAGCGTTGTTTCACCATGTATCAGCATTATCCTTAATTTATGAGTGTAGATTAGGCAACTCTGAGACGTGATAGTATGGGCCAAAACGAGAAAATGTGTCTAGTAAAGACGGGCTGTAAAAGGTGTATACCTTAGGAGATGTGATCTTCCCTTCCGTGAAACGCATCTCTTATAGTGAACAAGTGCCCATAGACCCTAATGTGTGGATTTTAGAGCCTATGTTTGGTAGACTTTTTTTTTGTTTTGGTCCATACTAACATCTCTGAAAGTTTCCCACCCTAAAGTCTTAGCAACAAGAATACCGGTACATGCATCCCACAGTCCGAGGGATACATGATTTATTCCAGACCAGTGTCCCTTACCTCAAATCGACAACATTTACATTTCTCCGTTATCCCTGATAGTTTGTAACATCATCACAGAATAACCCTGTAGCTATTACATTAATTAACCTGCTCGAACAGCATAAGACGCCGTATGCTAGCTCTCGAGATTAAGAGCTGAGCCAGACTCCAATTAAATCCACGCGCCGGATGATCGACGGTGGGCTGATACAATGGGCAGCCTGAGTGTGGTTTTTAGGCGATTTCCTACGCTCGTTTGGATAAAAGCTAGACTGGCACCCCAATTACAATTCACAGAATACGACGCACAAACAGTTAAATGCGATAAGAAGTACTGCTTTGAGATGAGGAGTTTAGCACAAGGGAGGAATTCGTGGCGGAAAAAAGCACCACAGATCCAAGGTTACACTATTCATAGACAGATAGCGCATATTGTCCCCCCCCCCCTCCGCTCCCCCCCCCCCCCCCCCCCCCCCCCCCGAGATTACCTCGACGACATTGGAATTAGGAAGGCCTCCTGATTATACATAACAGAACACAATTTGCCAAAAGCTGAAATATAAAGCCCAAACTAAATGGAACAAACCATAAGGTAAATTAATTGTGTGACATGTGCACTACTCAAATTTTTGTACATTTTCTTTTCAAAGGTTGTACTCATGAATTTACTTTTTTTGCACATTATGTTAAAACGATGTATTGCTTTCAGAACACAATATTATTGTTATTATTACTATTATTACATTAGAATATTTCATGTATTTTACGGTAACTAAACTGTTATTGACTATTATTATTATATGTAACTGGGGTTGCCCGCAACTTGTATTTGGGTAGAGAGAGAGAGACAGACAGACAAACTGTGTTCTCCCGCCCCCCCTTCTCCCTCCCGCCCGCGCCCCCCCCCCCCCCTCCACTCTGCACTCGCAGAACTGAAGCCTCGTTCCAGTCCTGATTTTTTTTTAGTCATCAGTCTTCTGACTGGTTTGATGCGGCCCGCCACGAGCTCCTCTCCTGCGCCAACCTCTTCATTTCAGAGTTGCACTTGCACTCTACGTCTTCAATTATTTTCTGGATGTATTCTAGTCTCTGTTTTCCTCTGCAGTTTTTACCCTCTACAGTTCCCTCCAGTACTATGGAAGTCACTCCGTGATAACCTAACACGTATCCTATCATCTTGACCCTTCTTTTTGTCAGTGTTTCCCGTTTCTTCCTTTCTTCACAGATTCGGCGGAGAACCTCCTCATTCCTATCTTTATCAGTCCATCTAATTTTCAACGTTCTTCTGTAGCACCTTATCTCAAACGGTTCTGCTATCTTCTGCTCCTGTTGTCCCACTACACATCATTCACTGCCGTACAATACAATGCTCCAAACGTGCATTCTCAGAAAGCTCTTCCTCAGATTCAGGCCTGTGTTTGACACTTGTAGTCTTCTCTTGGTCAGGAGTGTCCTCTTTGCCTGTGCTAGTCTCCTTTTCATATCCTCCTTGCTTCGTGCTCCATGGATTTTTTTGCTTCACGTGTTGCGAACTCAACTTCATCTACTTGGTGATCGCCAATTATGATGTTAAATTTGTCACTGTTCTCGTTTCTGATATTTCTCACTACTATTGTCTACTTCCGGTGTACCCTCCATCCATACTCGGTATACGTTACACTGTTTATTCCTTTCAACAGCTCCCGTAATTTTTATTCACTTTCACTGAGGATAGCAACGTCATCAGCGAACCTTATCACTGACATTCTTTTGTTCTGAAATTTAATTCCATTCTCGAATCTCTCTTTTATTTCCGTCTTTGATTCTTCAATATATAGATTACATAGTAGCGGCGGAAGACTGCATCCCTGTCTTACAAGATTTTTAATCTGATCACTTCGTTCTGGGTCTTCCAGTACTATTGCTCCGTCTTTGTTCTTGTACATCTTGTTTATTACCCGTCTTTCCCTGTAGCTTACTCCTACTTTTCTAAGGATTTCGAACGTCCTGCAAGATTTCACATTGTCGAAAACTTTTTCTAGGTCGATAAATCGTATGAGCGTATCTTAATTTTTCTTCAGCCTTGCTTATGTTGTCAAGAGCAACGTCAGAATTGCCTCTCTGGTGCCTTTACCTTTCCTAAAGCCAAACTGATCATCATCTGACACATCCTAATTTTTTTCTCCATTCTTTTGTATATTATTCTTTTCAGCAGCTTGGTTGCATGGTTGTTAGACTGACTGTGCAATAATTCTCGCACTTATCTGCCCTTTCTATCTTCGGAATTATGCAGATGATCTATTCAGAAAGTCTTCCAGAGCTCTATTAAATTCTGACTCTAATACTGGATCCCTTACATCTTCCACATCGTCTCCATTTCCTTCTCCTGTCACGTCATCAGACAAGTTCTCTCTCTCTCCTCAGCCTTTAACAGTGGAAATCCCACTAAGCTCTTAATGCTACCACCTTTGCTTTTAATTCCACCGAAGTTTATTTTAATTTTTCTACATACTGAGTCAATCCTCCCAATAACAATTTCGATTTCTTCGCATTTTTCCTGTTGCAACTTCGCCTTGGCTGCCTTGTATTTCTTATTCATTTCGTTCCTAAGCGATTTACGGGGGTTGTCCAGGAAAGAAAGTAAGTTCTGATCGGTCGCGAAATGGAAACCACTGTGAAAACGAGGAACGTTTTATTTGCAACAGTTAGGTACACCTTCCACCTACTTCTCTACATAGTCGCCGCTCCACCTTCGAATGTTGACGTAGTGTTGTATCAACTTTCCAATATTCTCGTCAGCAACCGCCTGTGTTTTCGGGCAGTTATATGGTCTGCAGCTCGTTGTCTGTGGAAAAGTTTGTCGTCATAGTCAGCGGTTCTTGTGAACAGAGATGAGACTCAAGGGGAGCCAATTACGGACTGTATTGTGGGTGTTCAAGCACTTCTCATCGGAACCGCTGCAGGAGCGTCTTCATTGCCCCTGCAGTGTGCGGCTGAAAATTGGCATGAAGAACAGCTCGACTGTTGTGTTATGTGGGCTGCATTACAAAGGCGAAATCTCTAACCAGGCCCTCATACTTGGTGGGAGATGCTATTCCCTACGCGTCTTTACATGCTCACTGTTCACTCAAAACTGAACCGCCCCCGGTAGCTGAGTGGTCAGCGCGATAACTGTCAATCCTAAGGGCCCGGGTTCGATTCCCGGCTGGGTCGGAGATTTTCTCCGCTCAGGGACTGGGTGTTGTGTTGTCCTAATCATCATCATTTCATCTCCATCGACGCGCAAGTCGCCGAAGTGGCGTCAAATCGAGATACTTGCACCAGGGGAGCGGTCTACCCGACGGGAGGCCCTCGTCACACGCCATTTATTTATTTTGTTTGCTCAAAACTGAAAAGAGCGACGCGACACGATCGACGGGCGTACTAGAGACACTGTCCAACACATCTGTGCAAAGGTTACCGGCTTTTCCCACTGGTTTCCATTTCGCGACCGATCGGAACTTACTTTCTAGACAACCCTCGTATATTGCTGTAAATCTGTGTCTGCCAGAACATTTTTTTCTCGTCGATGTAATTTCGTAATTGTGATTAAAGAGACTGCGGCTACTCTCACGGTTAGCAGTATCATCATCAGCGTGCAGGGACAAGAGCGAACTGGGATGTAGCGATAAACAGGAGTGAGTGAGAGATCTGTTTACGAGAAATATTTTTGTATTGTGTGCGCTCTTCGTGGGATGAGAGATGCAGGAGCCCTTGTTAAGGGGATTGCTTTAATCTATATAGGAGCTGAATCAGACAGTCAGCTGACGCGGCGCTCCACCCGCCAGATCCAGCGCCCTGTCCTCTTACGGCTGGCAGTAAATCACGTGAAAGCTTAATTTAGGCCCGCTGCGAAAAAAAATAAAATATTTTGGAATACTGCAGAGAAGACATGAAATATTCTGCTCCCAACATCTGTTGCCGCCTATGCTCGATAATCAGGGATATAAAAAAAGGCTGTGATTAAATGCTCTCGTATAAATAAAAACTTAATTTCGAACCCGCAGGATTTAATATGAAAAACACGGGTGCAGAATATGGGGCATCGGTTGGTACTGAATGGAAACAGACAAACCGAAGAGTTTTTGCACTTTCAGTAACGGTTGCCCTCCATACTGGCAACTTTTAATCCGCACCACGTTTATAACACAGACTGGAAATGAGATCACATAACCAAGCGTTGAGTATTACGACAGATTCAAACTTCATTTCAGGAAAACAGTGAATTATCTGACATCTAGAGTGAACTGAGAGCAGTGGTTGGGTTCAGACAGCATGGACTAACGAAGAAGGTACATAAAAATAACATGGTCCTGCGGCGAATCTTTGCTTTACAGACCATTAATACTGCCCAGTGGTACAATGACAGTGTTCTCAGAGTTATGTTGTTGCTATTAGCGTCATTAGTGTCCCAGAGAACCGTTCGACAACTGCTTTATTTGGGCTGGAGGCATTCCTTCCTTCGAAAATTTTCCCTTTGACATGAATTCTTTGTTAACCCAGTTTTCTGTGTTTACATCAACGTGAATAACGGAGGCATGAATAATGTCGTTTTGAATTCCAAGCTGAGTCACGAACCAATCTCTCCGCTGTTCTGGTAGAGTACAATTTGGAGTCGAGCTGGTCAGCGTACTAGTTCCGGCCACTTTGTAAAACGACGTGCTTGTGACCCAGTTTAATATTTGGAACGTTGAAGACAACTCCAAAGAAACAGTTTTTGTTTCTGTGCCATCGGTCCCGACTGACCCGATGGTGTTCTTAATCTTTTTTTATCTTGTCTTAATCTTTTAACTACCGCACCCAACATCTTCAAAGAATGGTTCAAATGGCTCTGAGCACTATGGGACTCAACATCTTAGGTCATCAGTCCCCTAGAACTTAGAACTACTTAAACCTAACTAACCTAAGGACATCACACACACCCATGCCCGAGGCAGGATTCGAACCTGCGACCGTAGCAGTCCCGCGGTTCCGGACTGCAGCGCCAGAACCGCTAGACCACCGCGGCCGGCCCCAACATCTTCAAAATGTGTTATCATCTTCAAAATGTGTTATCAGAACTGGACTGAATTGTCACACGCAGGTACAGTGACCTCCTGGTTGACTGGGAAGATCTTGACGGTGCATGTTGCTTGAACGGGGCAGGTTGAGCTCTGGCGGCTCATTTCACTATCGATAGCTTTTGGCTGGCGTGTTACCGGGGGGCGCCGATCACTCCCTTGTGCGGTTATCGCTGCCTCGCCTAGTCTTCAGAGGCGGCCGCTAGAGTCGCGTCTAAAGACAGAGGCCTGCAAAGAGTGCGGTGCAGGCAGCTGACGTGAGTTTTCGCACAGTCTGGAGCAGGAGGCAGCAGCAGTGTTTGGAGCAATACACACGCGGTGCGGATCGGCACGACATCTTCTCCGGGTTGTCGTTCACTCTTCTCCAACGGGAAGGTAGAGGTCTGGTCTGCTTATGTCGTGCGCCACTACTTGTTCAGCTCTGTGCACTAATTTCCACTCCACGAGCTGTTTGAACAGGTGTTCGGGTTTGTGTTCATTCACTCGTCGTGCACTCCTTGTTACTTGACTCTGTGATTTTAGGAATAATATATTGCCCTGCCTACTCACGTGATTTTGAAAGAACTTGTCTTAGTCTGGTGGTCAGCGTTCTCTTCCAAAACTTTTGCCATGGTTAATATTGTTATGATTATGCAATGTGCCCAGTTGTCACAAATAGCTGTATCAGGGGCCTATCTTTTATCTAGTCTTTTTTTTAAATTGTGTTTGTTTTAAAATTCTAATACAAGAGAACCAGTTGTTCTAAGTTTGAATGTCTGTTGTCACGATGCTTTAGAATCCATTGGGCTCTGTGGTATTACTATCATCCTGCTCTTTTTAGCATGTTGTGAGAGCTGGCTAGTGGTAAGACATTAGCGAGGTGTTTAATGTATTTCTTCTTTCTGTGGTTCTGGTAGCGAAGTTTAGTTGCTGGGGTGTATCAACTCATTGGAAACGCTCTGTAAGTCCAATCATGGTTAAACCGTAGCTTTACTTGCAGTATAAGCCACTGAGACACTTATCTTTCTTGTTTGTTAACAGCAGTTACTAAGTTGCTGGGAGAGTGATGCGTGTCGGCGACTCTCGAGCATTTCCTAGTGCGACTTGCTATTTGTTTGCTGTCGTCCTGGCTGTCTATGCTCGGATTAAGTATCTTATGCATTGTAAACGAAATTTTGTAGTCGGCCAAGAGGTCGTTGATTAATTGGCTTCACACAGTAATTTTCTCTTTATTGTTTAATATATATTGTATCCCTGTTCTAAGTTTTATTCTAAAATCCTTTGCGTCAATCTCTTGGGTAATCCCTATGTTTGTTAAAATTTAATATTTTGGGGTCCGAATAATGCCTTGAACTTGAATTCGCTTGAAGAAATTTATTGGACTTGTTTTAATTATTTTAATTGGCTGATTTATCTAAAACTGCTTAATTTACAAATAGCTTAATTTACAAATTTTTCCAAAGCCAATATTGTTACGATATTATTTCTCGAACTTGTTTGAAGTTATTACACTACTGGCCATTGAAAGTGCTACACCACGAAGATGACGTTCTACAGACGCGAAATTTAACCGACAGGAAGAAGATGCTGTGATATACAAATGATTAGCTTTTCAGAGCATTCACACAAGGTTGGCGCCAGTGGCGACACCTACAACGTGCTGACATGAGGAAAGTTTCCAACCGATTTCTCATACACAAAGAGCAGTTGACCGGCGTAGCCTGATGAAACGTTGTTGTGGTGCCTCGTGTAAGGAGGAGAAATGCGTACCATCACGTTTCCGACTTTGATGAAGGTTGGATTGTAGCCTATCGCGATTACGGTTTATCGTATCTGCTCGCGTTTGTCGAGATCTAGTGACTGTTAGCTGAACATGGAATCGGTCTGTTCAGGAGGGTAATACGGAACGCCGTGCTGGATCCCAAGAGCCTCGTATCACTAGCAGTCGAGATGGCAGGCATCTTATCCGCATGGTTGTAACGGATCGTGCAGCCACGTCTCGATCCCTGAGTCGTCAGATGGGGGCGTTTGTAAGACAACAACCATCTGCACGAACAGTTCGACGACGTTTCCAGCAGCATGGACTATCAGCTCGGAGACCATGGCTGCGGTTACCCCTGGCGCTGCATCACAGACAGGAGCGCCGGCGAAGGTGTACTCAACGACGAACCTGGGTGCACGAATGGCAAAACGTCATTTTTTCGGAAGGATCCAGGTTCTGTTTGCAGCATCATGATGGTCGCATCCGTGTTTGGCGACATCGCGGTCAACGCATATTGGAAGCTTGTATTTGACATCGCCATACTGGCGTATCACCCGGCGTGATGGTATGGGGTGCCATTAGTTACACATCTCGGTCTCCTCTTATTCGCACTGACGGCACTTTGAACAGTGGACGTTACATTTCAGATGCGTTAGGACCCGTGGCTGCACCCTTCATTCGATCCCTGCGAAACCCTACATTTCAGGAGGATACTGCACGACCGCATGTTTCAGGTCCTGTACGGGCCTTTCTGGATACAGAAAACGTTCGACTACTGTCCTGGCCAGCACATTCTCCAGATCTGTTTTCAATTGAAAACGTCTGGTCAATGGTGGCCGAGCAACTGGCTCGTCACAATACGCCAGTCACTACTCTTGATGAACTGTGGTATCGTGTTGTAGCTGCTTGGGCAACTGTACCTGTACACGCCATCCAAGCTCTGTTTGACTGAATGCCCAGGCGTATCAAGGCCGTTATTGTGGCCAGAGGTGGTTATTCTGAGAACTATTTCTCAGGATCTGTGCACCCAAACTGCGTGAAAATGTAATCACATGGCAGTTCAAGTATAATGTATTTGTCCAATGAATACCCGTTAATCGTCTGCATTTCTTCTTGGTGTAGCAATTTTAATGGCCAGTAGTGTATTATCGTAATTTAACAACTGTCTCTCACAAGCTGTAAAGGAAAAAAAATGGTTCAAATGGCTCTGAGCACTATGGGACTCAACTGCTGAGGTCATTAGTCCCCTAGAACTTAAAACTAGTTAAACTTAACTAACCTAAGGACATCACACACATCCATGCCCGAGGCAGGATTCGAACCTGCGACCGTAGCGGTCTCGCGGTTCCAGACTGCAGCGCCAGAACCGCGCGGCCACTTCGGCCGGCTCTGTAAAGGCAAATTAACTTCAATTTTTCTACCTGTTTTTCAAGTGGGACCTATTGTTATCAACAAAAATTGTTGTTGTCCAAGGTTAAATTACGGTACTTAAACGGGCGTAGTTCTGCCAAGTCTTCTCCCTGATCCTGATAATTCCCGAATACAAGAATATTATGAATGCTGACCAACTATCGATATACACCCGCCCACGCGAAAGCAGAGTCCCCTTTCGACGAATGACTTCTAATCAGACACATGCACCGTGCATGTGGTATCAGTGAGCGTGCTGTCTGTGTGTAAAATGAGGAAGGCACACTATCTATTTGAGACTGACCGAGGGAAGATTGTGATGGCCCGGAGGCCCAGGACGAGCATTTCGGAAACTACAAGACTTGTCAGATGTTCGAGGAATGCTGTGGTGAGTGTCTTCAACAGGTGGCGAAACCAAGGGGAAACGACGTCCAGACGACCTGGAGTTGGGTGGCCACCCCTCAATACAGAGGGTGGACGTCGTAGGCTGGGCAGACTGATAAGACAGGACAGGTGGTAAGCTGTGGCAGAACTAATATCAGACTTAAACGATGGGCAGAGTACAAGTGTGTCTGAACACACAATGCACCCAACACTCATAACGATGGGCATCGGCAATCGACAACACATGTACACGATGTGATCAAAAGTATCCGGAGACTCCCAAAAATATACGTTTTCATATTAGATGTATTGTGCTGCCACGTACTGCCAGGTCCTCCGTATCAGCGATCTCACTAGTCATGAGTCATCATAAGAGAGCAGAATGGGGAGCTTCGCAGAACTCACGGACTTTGAACGTGGTCAGGTGATTTGGTGTCACTTGTGTCATACGTCTGTACGCGAGATTTCCACACTCCTAAACATCACTAGGCCCACTGTTCTCGATGTGATAGTGAAGTGGAAACGGGAAGGAACATGCACAGCACAAAAGCGTACAGGCCGACCTCGTCTGTTGGTTGACAGAGACCGCCGACAGTTGAAGAGGGCCGTAGTGTGTAATAGGCAGACATCTATTCAGACCATCACACAGGAATTCCAAACTGCATCAGGATTCACTGCAAGTACTGTGACAGTTAGGCGGGAGATGAGAAAACTTGGATTTCATGGTCGAGTGGATGCTCATAAGCCACACATCACACCAGTAAATGCCAAACGACGCCTCGCTTGGTGTAAGGAGCGTAAACATTGGACGATTGAACAGTGGAAAAACGTTGTGTGGGGTGAGGAATCACGGTATACAATGTGCCGATCCAATGGCAGCGTGTGGGTATGGAGAATGCCCGGTGAACGTCATCTGCCAGCGTGTGTAGTGCCAGCAGTAAAATTCGGGGGCGGTGGTGTTGTAGTATGGTCGTGTTTTTCATGGAGGGAGCTTGCACCCCTTATTGTTTGCATGGTACTATGACAACACATGCCTACATCGATGTTTTAAGCACCTTTTTGCTTCCCACTGTTGAAGAGCAATGCGAGGATGGCGATTGCATTTTTCAACACGATCGAGTACTTCTTCATAATGCACGGTCTGTGACGGAGTGGTTACACGGCAATAACATTCCTGTAATGGAGTTGCCTGCAGAGAGTCATGACTTGAGTTCTATAGAACACCTTTGGAATGTTTTGGAATGCCGACTTCCTGCCAGGCCTCACCGACCGACGTCGATACCTCTCCTCAGTGCAGCACTCCGTGGAGAATGGGCTGCCATTCCCGAAGAAATCTTCCAGCACCTGATTGAAAGTATGCCTGCGAGAGTGGAAGCTGTCATAAAGTCTAAGGATGTGCCAACACGATATTGAATTCCGGCATTAACGATGGAGGGAGCGACGAACTTGTATGATATTTTCAGACAGGTGTCTGGATATTTTTGATCACATAGTGTATGTCCGAATGTTAACACCACGAAATCGGCAGCTACGATTGAAATCGGCATGTGATCATCGGCACTTGACATTGGTGCAGTGGCAGAGCGTTCATCATGCCGATGGGGCGGCGCAAATCCGTTGTCTTCCAGGGTGACAACTCCTTGACACCTGTTCTGCGGCACGTTGGCAAGCTAGCGGCGACTCCATTATGATCTGTGAAACATTCACGTGGTCATCCTTGGATCCAGTGGAGCTCGTGCCAGGCATCATGATGGGATATTGTACACCAGTTGCCGACCACATACATCTCTTCATGACGATCATGTTTCTCGACAGCAGTAGCTTTTTTGAAAGAGATAATGCGCAATGTCACAGCGCCAGGAGTGTGATGGAATGGTTCGAGGAACACAGTGACGAGTTCCAATTGATATGCTGGCCATCCATCTCGCCCGATCTCAACCCGATCGAACATATCTGGCATGTGATTGAACGTGGCGTCAGAGATCGTTGCCCCATCCCCAGAATTTACGGGAATTATCAAGGCCTCACTGCTTCGATGGCATGATGCGCTGCTGCCATTATTCGTGCCAAAGGTGAGAATACCGGCTATTAAGTAGGTGGTCATAATGTTCTGGCTGATTGGTGTGTATGCCTGCTGTAACTGTTTCCGGCACACCTGATTGTTTTTCCCTTTTGCTTAAGAATTCGACATTGGACACATGTGTGCTACGATGGTTCAATCTTGGATCCAATTCGAACTAGTGACCTCTCTCTTTCCCCCTCAGTTCCATCTGAAACAGATGGTCAGTCGGCCAGACAGATTTTTTCCATTTATATGCATAGCAAACAGGTGTCCGTGTCTGACGTCTTTAATATATATATATATATATATATATATATATATATATATATATATATATATATATATATATACAGGGTGTTTCAAAAATGACCGGTATATTTGAAACGGCAATAAAAACTAAACGAGCAGCGATAGAAATACACCGTTTGTTGCAATATGCTTGGGACAACAGTACATTTTCAGGCGGACAAACTTTCGAAATTACAGTAGTTACAATTTTCAACAACAGATGGCGCTGCAAGTGATGTGAAAGATATAGAAGACAACGCAGTCTGTGGGTGCGCCATTCTGTACGTCGTCTTTCTGCTGTAAGCGTGTGCTGTTCACAACGTGCAAGTGTGCTGTAGACAACATGGTTTATTCCTCAGAACAGAGGATTTTTCTGGTGTTGGAATTCCACCGCCTAGAACACAGTGTTGTTGCAACAAGACGAAGTTTTCAACGGAGGTTTAATGTAACCAAAGGACCGAAAAGCGATACAATAAAGGATCTGTTTGAAAAATTTCAACGGACTGGGAACGTGACGGATGAACGTGCTGGAAAGGTAGGGCGACCGCGTACGGCAACCACAGAGGGAAACGCGCAGCTAGTGCAGCAGGTGATCCAACAGCGGCCTCGGGTTTCCGTTCGCCGTGTTGCAGCTGCGGTCCAAATGACGCCAACGTCCACGTATCGTCCCATGCGCCAGAGTTTACACCTCTATCCATACAAAATTCAAACGCGGCAACCCCTCAGCGTCGCTACCATTGCTGCACGAGAGACATTCGCTAACGATATAGTGCACAGGATTGATGACGGCGATATGCATGTGGGCAGCATTTGGTTTACTGACGAAGCTTATTTTTACCTGGACGGCTTCGTCAATAAACAGAACTGGCGCATATGGGGAACCGAAAAGCCCCATGTTCCAGTCCCATCGTCCCTGCATCCTCAAAAAGTACTGGTCTGGGCCGCCATTTCTTCCAAAGGAATCATTGGCCCATTTTTCAGATCCTAAACGATTACTGCATCACGCTATCTGGACATTCTTCGTGAATTTGTGGCGGTACAAACTGCCTTAGACGACACTGCGAACACCTCGTGGTTTATGCAAGATGGTACCCGGCCACATCGCACGGCCGACGTCTTTAATTTCCTGAATGAATATTTCGATGATCGTGTGATTGCTTTGGGCTATCCGAAACATACAGGAGGCGGCGTGGATTGGCCTCCCTATTCGCCAGACATGAACCCCTGTGACTTCTTTCTGTGGGGACACTTGAAAGACCAGGTGTACCGCCAGAATCCAGAAACAATTGAACAGCTGAAGCAGTACATCTCATCTGCATGTGAAGCCATTCCGCCAGACACGTTGTCAAAGGTTTCGGGTAATTTCATTCAGAGACTACGCCATATTATTGCTACGCATGGTGGATATGTGGAAAATATCGTACTATAGAGTTTCCCAGACCGCAGCGCCATCTGTTGTTGAAAATTGTAACTACTGTAATTTCGAAAGTTTGTCTGCCTGAAAATGTACTGTTGTCCCAAGCATATTGCAACAAACGGTGTATTTATATCGCTGCTCGTTTAGTTTTTATTGACGTTTCAAATATACCGGTCATTTTTGAAACACCCTGTATATATATATATGGTGAGTCACCTAACGTTACCGCTAGATATATTTCGTAAACCACATCAAATACTGACGAACCGATTCCACAGACCGAACGTGAGGAGAGGGGCTAGTGTAATTGTTTAATACAAACCATACTAAAATGCACGGAAGTATGTTTTTTAACACAAACCTTCGTTTTTTAAACGGAATCCCGTTAGTTTTGTTAGCACATTTGAACATATAAACAAATACGTAATCAGTGCCGTTTGTTGCATTGTAAAATGTTAATTACATCCGGAGATATTGTAACCTAAAGTTGACGCTTGAGTACCACTCCTCCGCTGCTCGATCTTGTGTATCGGAGAGCACCGAATTACGTAGGGATCCAAAGGGAACGGTGATGGACCTTAGGTACAGAAGAGACTGGAACAGCACATTACGTCCACATGCTAACACCTTTTTATTGGTCTTTTTCACTGATGCACATGTACATTACCGTGAGGGGTGAGGTACACGTACACACGTGGTTTCCGTTTTCAATTACGGAGTGGAATAGAGTGTGTTCCGACATGTCAGGCCAATAGATGTTCAATGGTGGCCATCATTTGCTGCACACAATTGCAATCTCTGGCGTAATGAATGTCGTACACTCCGCAGTACATCTGGTGTAATGTCGCCGCAGGCTGCCACAATACGTTGTTTCATATCCTCTGGGGTTGTAGGCACATCACGGTACACATTCTCCTTTAACGTACCCCACAGAAAGAAGTCCAGAGGTGTAAGATCAGGAGAACGGGCTGGCCAATTTATGCGTCCTCCACGTCCTATGAAACGCCCGTCGAACATCCTGTCAAGGGTCAGACTAGTGTTAATTGCGGAATGTGCAGGTGCACCATCATGCTGATACCACATACGTCGACGCGTTTCCAGTGGGACATTTTCGGGCAACGTTGGCAGATCATTCTGTAGAAACGCGATGTATGTTGCAGTGCTCTCCGATACACACGATCGAACAGCGGAGGAGTGGTACTCAAGCGTCAACTTTAGGTTACAATATTTCCGGATGTAATTAACATTTTACAATGCAACAAACGGCACTGATTACGTATTTGTTAATATGTTCAGATGTGCTAACAAAACTAACGAGGTTCCATTTAAAAAAACGTAGCTTTGTGTTAAAAAATATACTTCCGTGCATTTTTGTATGGTTTGTATTAACCAATTACACTAGCCCCTCTCCTCACGTTCGGTCTGTGGAATCGGTTCGTCAGTATTTGATGTAGTTTACGAAATATATCCAGCGGTAACGTTAGGTGCCTCACCCTGTGTATATATATATATATATATATATATATATATATATATATATATATATACTATTGTCTGCTATAGACTCTAACTACTGGCATTTAGCAACTTTACCGTACAGTGGTAAATACAGAAATTTGTGGTGAGTTCCTATGAGACCAAACTGCTGAGTTCATCGGTCCCTAGGCTTACACACTACGTAATCTAACTTAAACTAACTTAAGCTAAGGACAAAACACACACACCCATGCCCGAGGGAGGACTCGACCTCCGAAGGTGGGAGCCGCGCGAACCGTGGCAAGGCGGCTACCCCTCGCGGCTTACAGTACAATAATGAACTATTTGTTCAAATTCAATAAAGTTTCTTAACAACTAGTTCATAAACTTTTATTCAAACACAGGCAAGCATAGACGAACATAAACTAAAGAAGGAACAGTCCATGTCTTGGGTGGGATTCGAACCCACGACCCTTGAAAAAGCGTGTCTGTCTTGACCTAAGCAGCCTCCACAGGCAGGCGCTACATAGGTTTACGGGCAGATGTAAAGCGGCAAGTCTGTAACAGTTGCTTCTGTTTTTGACGGCAACATGCTTACATCGTCCCCAGGCATCAACATCAGTTAGTGACAGAGTCGTCGCTCTGATTGAAGAAGGCAAGTTTTCGACTAGAGGAGCTGACAGGAGGCATGGCGTACGACCCACTCCGGCAAAGAGTTGGTGGAAGAATTTACTCGAAAGAGGCACTACCGGCAGAATTCCTGGCTCAGGCAGGAAGAAACTGACCATTCAGAAGGAGGACGCAGAGCTTGTGCAAGGGTCGACAGCTTCCCTTCCTAGATGTGAAACAATTGCGACGAGAGACTAACTTCTCCGGTTCCAGTGACACAGTTCGTCGAAGACTGAGGGAAGCTGGACTGCACGCACGAAGATCCTCCGCAAAACAGTAACTCAGCGAGGAAAACTTATTATACAGGCTGGCATTCGCAGAGATCCTTCTGAATGCGGTGTGGGAAAATGCTATCTTCGCAGATGAGAAAGCGTTTTCCACGAGCAGTGCGGCCCAAGAGTAGTTTACCGGCTACGAGGGACAAGACATTGAATTCACGCTGCAGGAAGACCATTCACCTGTGCGTAAGGCAGCATTGGTTCAGCAGCAGCTGCGCGACGTTGACATTAACGTCATGGACTGTTCGCCACGGGGTGCTGATGTGAACCTGAGGAAAAATATGTGGGTGGAGGTAACATGAACACTGCAGGGGACTGGTCACGAAACCAGCCAGTTACAGCTGATGCCCTTTGGGATTGCGTTCTTGAAGCTTGGGTGGAAGTTGCGTCTTCTGACAATTACGCCTAACACCTCATAGATTCCATGCCAAGATGCATGACTAAGTAAGAAATATGGGGGGAACCAGGACAAAATGTTAAAGTACTGAAAGCATTTTATTTTATTTTTTTACTTGTTATTCTGCTCAATTTTCTGTCAGTGAGATCACTCGGAAAAATGACGAATACGAGGTAATAAAATATGAATTATTTTTCCTTTACATTACATTTATAACTAAAATTTCTTTTAATTTTTGTGCTTTAAATACTACATTGCCTTTGTATGCTCTCTGCCTTTGTATGTAAAAGAAATCAAGAGGATCTTTTGTAAGGCTATTTTTCGTTATTTGTAATTCATCTCTCTCTTCCCATCGACTGTCACCCGCTGGATGCTCCCAAAAATATGTAAAATATTGCAGGGCGCAGTTAACAATAAAGAAATCATATACGTGATTGTTCACTGACGTCATTAGCTGAACATATGGAGTAGAGTTTTGGAACTAGGAAATATAATTAAGTTAACGTTGTGTATTTCACATACTCTGAGCCTCCATAGAAGCTGAATTCGATTCATGCCATAAGCAGGAATTCTTGAAACACAGCAAAGGATTTTTTGACGTATCAAATAGCAATTTACGTGGGTTTTCAAGCAATAAGAGTTACAAAATCCCGAAGCGTTTATGCCTCTTAAGTGATAATTGGTCTGGCGTGACATTCTGTTTGTGTACATCTGTTAGATATAATGGCTTCACGACAGGAAGACAATGCTAACATATCCGTCACAAAACTTCATGAATGCTGTTATGCAGGTGAAAAATGTCGTTGCAACAAATTCCTGAGGTCACATTGATGTTTCTCGTTGTACGAAACAACCGTATCACTCTAACGAAATCTTCAGCTGCTTTTAATTCTATGACCGGCTGAGATTACAGTCCCGCATTTTGTTGCAGGGGATAAAAGGGCCACTAACAATGCTGAAAAATTCTACACGCTACCAAAAGGCAGATATACTTTTGACACTGGGAATGTTTTGAACGTCTTAGAAGAACTCACAGATAGATTATACAACGAAAAAACAAAAAAAACAAAAAAAGCAGTGATGTCGATTCCGTTGGAGTAAACATTTTTCCACAAACATATAAAACGGAAAGTGAACATTCATTCTTGTAAAACTCCTAATCTATATTTATCTAATTTTGACGCCAGTAATTTATTGCGGTGTAAAAAAGAACTGAAATAGCACTTATTGAGAAGAAAATATATTTTGCAAACATGGAACACCGCTCATGCGAAATATCTGACATATCTAATCCTCACAGATTTCGTATGATGTGACAACGAGAGATGTTACGAACTTGCCAGTAGCCAACTACCAGAAAATCTACAAAAGGCACAGCTCACATGAATTTCAGTGTAAGAGTGTTATAAAGAAATGAGCGATTTCGATTAATTATATTTATTTTCAGGAAGAATAAATTGAAGTAATTGGTAGTGACTTGGAGAGCGATTTTCATTATGACGATAATGTTGTTGAGCCAGACAGTGATTAAAATTTCTCGTTATTTTTTCTTTAAATAAACTCTATTTTTCGAACTTTATCACATTTTGTTTCTGTGCAACTTTTAAAGAAAATCGTTCAGTACAATGGTTTCGAGTAAGTTCTTTCTTAATCATATTAGAATTTGAGGGTTGCACCTTATGAATTGGCTTGTAACATATTCATACGCTTCCGTGAGACCTTGTCACGATTTTTTAGCATCGAAACGTTGCACTAAGTATGTCTGATATCAATTTTTTCTGCTCGTGGGGAACTTTTTATCATATTCAACAGTTTTATGATGTAATGTTCTATTACAGAGGGGTAAATTTTTTAAGATTTTCATAATGTTCTCAAATTTGAAGACGTTCATATTTTCTTCCGAAAAATATGAATACCTTCCACTTTGCGACCATTATGAAAATCTTTTTCTTCTGAAAAATTGACCAAGTTTTTAGATGGTTTGCTACGATTTCTTTTTTGATTTCGTTTTTTTTTTTTTCAAATGTTGCACGAGATATGGGCTTTGGTACAAGCGGTAAAGGCATCTTATTGTATCGAATATCTAGCATTCAGCTACATTCAGAAAATAAAATGTATTGTTACAGTTCGGTAAAATTTTTTGACATTTCTGAAAATATGGCCAGATCAGAGGTGACGTGAAAAATTTCTGAAATCTGAATTTCTTTTAGGATATCCGAATGTATCGATATTATATGGTTTTGGCCGTATTGCCATGAGAGAATACATATAAATAAAAAATTTTGGTCCTGAGTTATCGTACTATGAGTGCAACAACAAGAGTCCGTACACGAAACCAACGCAAGTGTATTGTAACTGCATATCACTCACTGCTTCATTCGACTTTTGTGACAGAGATTCCCTACAACCAACCAGAGTTCGTGATTTGATTTATGCTCATGTATGGGATCCTCACAGACAACATATTCCGAGAATCCAGTTTCCGCGAAGCGGAAGGCGAGTTTCGCTTCAGAACATTCTACAGAATCAGCTCTCTGTCGTACATATTCCCTGCACATGGTTTATGCATAAGAAATTTGCCTCTAGAAAACTTTCAGACCGCGATCTATGTGACTCAAATTTCCGATAGTTCATAAACGTCACTTGCAATGGCCTACAAACGTAAAAACATCAGGCGGGAGTAGGAGCTTCGGCCATTAACAGTGATAGACTTTCTGTATATCAAAAGACCGACGGTGTAGTGAACTGTCCATCACACGCACACGTCCGAAGAGTCGCGTGTCGCTTTCTAGCGTTCTAAATTGTTACTCCATGAACGCTTGCTCGTAGACATAAATGTGTGGCATAAGTTTTCCGACTGTGAATTCTAGCTCTAAGCCTCCATAGAGACGCAGCCCTCCCCTCAGTCTAGCGAAATTAGGTGTTCTTAGTAAATATCCCCACATTATTACCTATTTTTGTTCTCTCACATCAGACGCACCATAGCGCGAGGGACATAAAAAACACATTTTTAGAGGACAGTTATTTTATTTTATTTTATATATTATGTTCCCTAGGACCAAATTGATGTGCAAGTCTCCATTGTCACGGTGCAAGTCAGTACTTGAAATTATAACAGAAAATCCGGCCGCTGTGGCCGAACGGCTCTAAGCGCTTCAGTAAGGAACCGCACTGCTGCTACGGTCGCAGGTTCGAATCTTACCTCAGGCATGGCTGTGTGTGGGATGTCCTTAGGTAAGTTACGTTTAAGTAGTTTTATGTCTAGGGGACTGATGACCTCAGGTGTACCATAGTGCTTACAGCCATTTGAACCATTTTATAACAGAAGAGTAATAAAAGATAAAATGAAACGTACACACATCAAAAAAAGGTTTTGCATCACCTCGGTTCCCAGAACTTCTGAAGATAGGCGATGACTGTGGATACTGTATCACAGACACAGTCCCTTTGACTGTTTACAGAGATGCCACTAAACCCGCCCAAATATGTAAACAACCATGCATGAGCAGCGCCTATTAGACGGAGAGGGTCCGACAGCCGATCAGTTCCAGTCATTCCACCAGGAAGGAAGTGCATGGCTCGTGTTGTCTGTAGTTCAGTCGTATCTAGACGATCAATACCGCGATTCGATCGCGTCCGCATTGTTACTTTGTGCCAGGAAGGGCTCTCAACAAGGGAAATGTCCAGGCGTCTCGGAGTGAACCAAAGCGATGTTGTTCGGACATGGAGGAGTTACAGAGAGACAGGAGCTGTCGATGACACGCCTCCCTCAGGCCGCCCAGGGGCTACTGTTGCAGTGGATGACCACTACCTACGGATTTTGGCTCAGAGAAACCCCGAAAGCAACGCCACCATGTTGAATAATGCTTTTTGTGCAGCCACAGGACGTTGTGTTACGACTCAAATTGTGTGCAATAGGCTGCATGGTCCGCAACTTCGCTCCCGACGCCCAATGCGAGGTCCATCTTTGCAACCACGACACCATGCAGCGCGGTACAGATAGGCCCAACAACATGCCGAATGGACGGCTCAGGACTGACATAACGTTCTCTTCACCGATGAGTGTCGAATATGCCTTCAACCTGACAATCGTCGGAGACGTGTTTGGAGGCAACCCGGTCAGGCTGAACGCCTTAGACACACAGTTCAGCGAGTGCAGCAAGATGGAGGTTCCCTGCTGTTTTGCGGTGGCATTATGTGGGGCCCACGTACGCCTCTGGTGGTAGTGGAAGGCGCCGTAACGGCTGTAGGATACGTGAATGCCATCCTCCGACCGATAGTGCAACCACATCGGCAGCATATTGGCGAGGAATTTGTCTTCATGGACGACAATTCGCACCCCCATAGTGCACATCTTGTGAGTGACTTCCTTCAGGACAACGACATCGCTCGGTTAAAGTGGCCAGTATGTTCTCCAGACACGAAAACTATCGAACATGCCTGGGATAGATTGAAAAGGGTTGTTTATGGACGACGAGACCCACCAACCACCCTGAGGGATCTACGACTAATCGGCGTTGAGGAGTGGGACAATCTGGAACAACAGTGCCTTCATGAACTTGTGGCTACTATGCCACGGCGAATACAGGCATGCATCAATGCAAGAGGACGTGCTACTTGGTATTAGAGGTACCGGTGTGTACAGCAGTCTGGACCACCACCTCTGAAGGCCTCACTGCATGTTAATACAACATGCAATGTTTGGT
Source organism: Schistocerca serialis cubense (assembly GCF_023864345.2). Classification (NCBI taxonomy): domain Eukaryota; kingdom Metazoa; phylum Arthropoda; class Insecta; order Orthoptera; family Acrididae; genus Schistocerca; species Schistocerca serialis. The sequence goes on along the minus strand of NC_064642.1, from coordinate 624,264,264 downwards.
TTTAATGAGCAATAAAAAGGGCGGAAATGATGTTTATGTTGATCTCTGTTCCAATTTTCTGTACAGGTTCCTCGGAACCGAGGTGGTGCAACACGTTTTTTGATGTGTGTATATGAATTTTGTGCAGACGACAAGCCACAACATTCGTTTTGTAAATAAAAACCGCCTTTTCTTGCTATAAATTATTTTATTTTTTCCAGGCGCTTTTCGCCTCTTACTTGAAGACATCGTCAGTGGAATAGTTCTTTTCGTTTTTAGTTGGCATCTGCGTTACCTCTCATCTGGTCACTTGCTGGATGCTGCAGTGTAACTTCACTTACGAAACGTAAGCACATTTTCATGTTTTGAACTTTTCCTTCTCAATTTTCATATTGTTCGCTCTAACTGCTGTGGAGCACTATTAGTCTTCTATCACTAGTTGTACATATTTTATCGAGAGCTGTGTTTTAAAGAGGTGACCACTGTTTTCACTTCATCTCATCCAGGATGATATTTTACCGAAAACTGTGCTTTAAAGTCCTAACAACTGGGTTCACTTTATCGCATGTAGGATGAGACAAAGTGAACACAGTAGTTACAACTTTAAAGCACAGTTTACGGTAAAATATCTACAACTAGTGACAGAAAAGTAATAATGCTCCACAGCATTTGGGACGGACAACATGAAAATTGTGAAGGGAAAAGTTCATAACATGAAAACGTGCTCAGGTTTCGTAAGTGAAGTTACAGGGCGACCTCCAATATGTGAGCAGATGAGAGGAAATGCAGATGTCAGCCAAAAATGCGAAGAACTGTTTCACTGCTGATGCTTTGAAGGAAAAGGCAAAACACGTGTGGAAGAAATAAAATATACATTGTAGCAAGAAAAGGCGGTTTTTATTTACGAAAGGAATATTTATATGCATGCTGTGGACGATGGCCACACAAACAGACTTGTCAAGCCACAAGTTTAACGAAGCATAATCAACAGCTTAACGCAAGAATTAATTTTTTAAATTTTTCCAGGAGTTCTTCGACAGAATAATAGGAGTGAGCCATGAGAAAAGTTTTGAGTTTAGACTTGAATGGGCATGGCTTACTGCTAAGATGTTTTGTTTCTTGTGGCAGCTTATTGAAAAAGGATGCAGCAGAATACTGCATGCCTTTCAGTACAAGAGCATAGGATGTGCGTTCCCAAGGCGGACTGGATTTCTGCCTAATATTAACGGAGTGAAAGCTTCTAACACTTGGGCATAGGCGGATATTGTTAACATTAAAGAAAATGTGTATTGAGAAGCCAGTGTCAGAATTCCCAGACTACTGAACAGGGGTCGAAAAAAGGTTCCCGAACTTACACCGTATGTTGCTCGAACCGCTCGTTTATGAGCCAAAAATTTCCTTTTAGCCTGAGAAGAATTACTCCAAAAATAATACCATACGTCTTAGGCGAATGAAAATGAAGTAAAGCAGACTACATTTCGTGTTGAATTACCACTTATATCAGATACTATTCTAATGGTACGTAAAGCTACATTTAGTTTTTGGACAAGATCCTCAACATGGGCTTTTCATGACAGCTTACTATGTATCTGAACGCCTAAGAATTTGGCCTGTTCATTCTCACTATTCATTTGACCATTCATTGTAACCAAAAGGTCAGTTTTCTTGAATTGTGTGTTAGAAACTGTAAAAACTGAGTCTTAATGTGATTTAGCATTGATTTATTTTGTACAAGCCATGAACTTATGTATGTATATGCAGTACTTGATACTGTGTTAGTATTGCACAAAACATCCTGCACAACCAAGGTGGGGACATCAGCAGACAGAAATATTTTAGGATCACTTGTAATACTAGAACACATATCATTCACATAAGCAAGAAACAGTAGTGTCCCAGCACTGACCCCTGGGGAAACTCCTACTTAACATTGCCCCATTGGGACTGCACGTCGTAGCCATTCTCAATACTGCGGAAAATGAACACTTCTTGTTAAAACTGAAACTCATTTAGCATAAATATAGTACATGACAGATGTTATAATTCACAAAATAGCTTGTTCAAGTAGGCCAGTGTAAATGAAATAAACTTCAGGAACAGGTTTTCTGTATATTGATGAAAACGAGAGAATATGGAATTCAAAGCTTTTCCTGTGCATTTCTAATGGAGAGAGTGCTCTAAACGTTGTGAGAATGGCTTCTGTTACATACTTCTGGTAGAGAATGAATGGGCAAATAGAATGATTGGGGCTCCCAGTAATGGGAAAAAATAGTCCACACGGTCACTTTTGGAGACTACCACCATCTGTCATTGGAACCTACTAGAAGACTGCCTGCTACTTCGACAGCCTCGCTAGCTGTGGTCCGTTACGCAAGTTACACTCCACCACCACCCCAGTGCCGCCGCTGTAGGTGATGGACCCATGATATCACCTACCATGGTGTAAATGTATGTCCCAGAGGTAGACGAAAGTAATGTGCCATGAATAATTCACTCTGAGATGTTAGTGAAAATCTAACCCAGTATTGATTTATTTTAAATAAAATTTCATATTGCAGGAGAAATTGTTAATATCGGACACCAAAATGTTGTATGTGACTTCCTTATCCTAATGGATCTCGTAAACGAATTAAAATCCTAGTTAGGTCAAGTTCAGCCCAAACAAATGTTACTCATATGACAGTAAAAACTGATTGAAATGTACGTGCACTTCCGTTCCCAGGAGCTAACTCACACGACTGAATTTTTTGTTTTACTATAGTTGCCACACTCCAGTGGGTATTTTAATGAATTTTTTAATTACGAGGGTTGCCCAAAAAGTAATGCACAGCATTTTTTCTCAGCCGAGAACAATGCTACGAATGCGAAACGTTACTTATGTATTATTTGAAGTCTCCTGACTGTGCGCGCCAAGTTTCGGTCACTTCCGACAGATAGCGTAGCTGCAGGATAGTTTCAAAATGGCGTCTGTTGGTGATGTACGTTACAAGTAACGTGCCGTCACTGAATTTCTCACTGTTGAGAAAGAAACTGTGGGGAATATTCACAAACACTTGTGCGACGTCTATGGAGCAACTGCTGTCGACAGAAGTACAGTTAGTCACATGGGCACGGAGGATGAGGTCATCAGAATGCGGTTCGGCAGAACTCCACGATTTGCAGGAGACGGGGAGACCATCCGCGTCTGTCACACCTGACATGTTGGCACTGCATATGTCAATCAGCAAAGGAAGTGTGGATACAATAATCCCAGCCGGCCGGTGTGGCCAAGCGGTTAAAGGCGCTACAGTCTGGAACCACGTGACCGCTACGGTCGCCGGTTCGAATCCTGCCTCGGGCATGGATGTGTGTGATGTCCTTAGGTTAGTTAGGTTTAAGTAGTTCTAAGTTCCAGGGGACTGATGACCTTAGAAGTTAAGTCCCATAGTGCTCAGAGCCATTTGAACCAATCAATAATCCCAACTCTTCGATATTCAAAAGTGTGTGCAAGATGGGTGCCGCAGTATCTAACAGTGGATCGCAAATCACACAAAAAAACATTTCTCTTTATTTTTTGCATCGTTTTGAATATGAAGGAGAGGCCTTTTTGTCCCGGTCTGTGACAGGAGATGGAACCAGGGTTCACCATTTTGAGCCTGAAACAAAACGACAGTCGATGTAATGGCGCCTTTCCCACTCCTCTTGGAAAAAAATCAAAGCAACTGCTTCCGCCAGTAAGGTCATCATCATCGTGTTCTGGGACTGTGAAAGTGTGGTTCTCATTGATGTGATGCCAAGAAGCGGTACCATTAATTCAGAAGCATATGTCAACACATTAACATACTCAAGACGCGCTTCCCCCGACTTTGGCGCCACAGCAACCCAGGAGATGTTTTGCTGCAACACGGTAACGATCGGCCCCACACAAGTCTGAGGACTACTGAACACATCTTAAAACAGTGTTGGACAGTGTTACTCCATCCACCATGCAGCCCTGACCTAGCCCCATCGGACTTCCATTTGTTTGCGCCATTGAAGGATGCAATTCTTGGAACGCATTTTGAGGACGAGGAGGAGATGATTCACACAGTGAAGAAGCACTGGCGCCGCCACCAGGACAAGGAGTGATACCGACAGGCCACACACGCCCTTGTTTCGCACTGGAGGGAGACCACAGAACGAGATCGAGATTAAGTGGAAAAATAGTTTTGCGTCGGCTCCCACACCCAAGGTCCTCGGCAGTACTTTTGGGGCAGCCACCACAAATTGTATAAAGCGTTTGTAGTGACCAGGATGTAGCTACGTCTGATGGCCGAAAAATAATTAATGACAAGTTATCTCTTCATTCTAGCTGGCGCAATTCTTATCTTTATTTCTGACGAAACGTGCACCAGCAATACAGCAATACAAGTCCAAGTAATATCCAAGAGTAATCCGTGTACTGAGCCCTGTCGAATAGAATAGCAAATATCACACGGCAATGGCTCCGCTATAATCTCCACGAGAGGCTAGCAATAGACAATCGACAATAGACTGTCGGTCACGGGGTCAGCGCTCCTCCTTATATGCGAAAGGCAGAGGGCGCTGCGGACCCGAGCTCAGCCATGACGCGACCTCTTCCGTCGGTGGTAGCGCCCTGAGGCGCCGACGGCCGCGTCAGGAACTGTGGCCAGCGACGTCGCGGTCAGGGCGCTCGTACGCGAGTTGGTTGGTTGGTTGGTTGGGTCCGTGGATACAACAAACGGGGTGTGTAGATAAAACACCATTCTTTCGTGTGTGTAATTCTTATTATGCTGAATAGAGAATTGTTGGAATTGTTGAAGAAAAAAATTGCGGTGCATTACTTTCTGGGTAATCCTCGTAGAAATTGTGCTCAACGAAGCTTTTCCTTTCTTCCGCTTATAAACTTTTAATACAGTTGTTGTTGTTGTTGTTGTGGTCTTCAGTCCTGAGACTGGTTTGATGCAGCTCTCCATGCTACTCTATCCTGTGCAAGCTTCTTCATCTCCCAGTATCTACTGCAACCTACATCCTTCTGAATCTGCTTAGTGTATTCATCTCTTGGTCTCCCTCTACGATTTTTACCCTCCACGCTGCCCTCCAATGCAAAATTTGTGATCCCTTGATGCCTCAAATCATGTCCTACCAACCGATCCCTTCTTCTGGTCAAGTTGTGCCACAAACTTCTCTTCTCCCCAATCCTATTCAATACCTCCTCATTAATTACGTGATCTACCCACCTTATCTTCAGCATTCTTCTGTAGCACCACATTTCGAAAGCTTCTATTCTCTTCTTGTCCAAACTGGTTATCGTCCATGTTTCACTTCCATACATGGCTACACTCCATACAAATACTTTCAGAAACGACTTCCTGACACTTAAATCTATACTCGATGTTAACAAATTTCTCTTCTTCAGAAACGATTTCCTTGCCATTGCCAGTCTACATTTTATGTCCTCTCTACTTCGACCATCATGTTATTTTGCTCCCTAAATAGCAAAATTCCTTTACTACTTTAAGTGTCTCATTTCCTAATCTAATCCCCTCAGCATCACACGATTTAATTTGACTACATGCCATTATCCTCGTTTTGCTTTTGTTGATGTTCATCTTATATCCTCCTTTCAAGACACTGCCCATTCCGTTCAACTGCTCTTCCAAGTCCATTGCTGTCTCTGACAGAATTACAATGTCATCGGCGAACCTCATACAGTTATGAGATTTAAAAAATTATCGAAAGGAAAGACTTTGAGAAATCTATGGAACTGGCTTTCTTTGCTGAACAAAATGGTGGAATCATTTAAATACAGAATTTTTCTTTTAAGATTTCCTGTTATTATCTTTTGTTTAGTTTTCATCAATTCCATATAGTACAGGTCAATGTGCAATGTTGGTCGGCCTTCGTTCTATGACACTTCATCGTGTAAGTTAACTAATATTATCACACGCCATGCAATCAAGATTATCGGACTTCGTCAGAAAATGCAGATTGAATCTAATCAAAAGAATATTTAACGATATAGAGCTGAAAGCGCCTGACCGTAATGTCATCAAACGTACCGTTTCCAACTCAGTTTCAACGACCGAATGTTATATTTTCGTAAGTCATTTACCAGTAAAGGAATGTTGGTATAATCAAGACTGAAATAAAAGCTCTCTCAATGGTTATTATTTTAAATAGCAACAAACTATATAATACTACTATTCGACATCCAGAAACAGGACAAGGACAATTACAAAACAATCTCCGAAAGTCGATGATTGTCACAGATACAATTTTTTATATTGATGCTGGTTCCTGTTGTGTCGCTATATCACATTGCTTGGTGTCGACAGTAAGTCATTTCGGTATGTATATATTATTTCGTAACGAATAGAGGGTGGTCCACAATTAGTATGTTACATACGAGAATCGATATGAATATATTCTTATTTGGTGCAAGGGAGGTTATACATAAAGTAACGCCATCAACTGTTATTAATATCATTACAGAATAAGCAAATACACTACTACAATGTACACACAAGTTGCGAAGTAAATTACTACGTGGTCTAGAGGTAGGTTATTTGACTAATAATCAAAACAGAGATAAAATGTCGAATCAAAAACACCTTCAAACGTCTATGTTTCAATTTTCATTTTGATTTGTTACCAGTGTCGGAGTTACATTACACCATCTTCAGGCGCTCTGACCGATGTGAAGAAAGAACTCCACCTCTTGTATAATCGAAATAGGTGTCAGCATACATCACTGGTATCTGTATACTTCATTTTAACAACGCCATCCCTTTGTTCATTGACTGTAGAGTCTGCAATTGATGAACGAAGGGATCGCGTTGTTAAAAGGAAGTCTACAGATACCAGTGACTGTACGCTGACCCTTGTTTCGATTGTACAAGAGGTGGGATTTTTCCTACACGTCGGTCAGGGGGCCTGAAGATGGAGTAGTGTAAGGCCAAAACTGGGGGCAAAAACAAAAATAAAATAAAATTGAAAATATATATGGCTGAAGGTATTTTTGATTTGACATTTTATATTGAACAACCGAGGACCCGCAACCATCCTGTAAACAGATGGACTTACAGAAAATAGTCAGCAGGTTCAGAGTCCTGGATTCTAAACCAGCCACTGCTAAAATTATGAATAAAAATCATCGGCAATGACGGGCGAGGACTTCCAACATAAGAAGTCAACCTCGTTCTGTCGATGGCCGTGTCAAAAAGGGCGAAAGGGCAGATAGGGTTTCCGGCCGCTCTCTTGCCTCTGGGGTGTGAAACTGTCCCATAAAAGACCGAAGCATCAGCAGTGATCAATAGCATAAGGATGCAGAAGGCAATGGAAACCACTGCATTGAAGAAACATGTGTATCAACGGTACATGTGGACTGTAATTGAAACAGTGTCATGACACTCTCTCTATCGCCAAAGATTCCCGATCCATCCTCCATTCGCATCTCTGGAGGGGACTCCCAAAGGGTCACCAATGACGGGATAACATAAGAAAGTATGAAAAAGGAAATGCAAAGGATCCATCTAAACACAGCGGAGATTAGAGAAGTGAAATGAAAAGGAGATAAGGATTTCTCGTCAGACGAGTATAGGGTAATATCAACAGTAGCAGAAAGTGGTAAAACGGGAGTAGGATTCATTACGAATAGGGAAGTAGGGCAGGGAACTACTATGAACAGTTCAGTGCTGGGTTGTTTCCATCACATTCGACAGCAAACCAACCCGACAACAATAGTTCAGCTATACATACAAACGTTGCAAGCAGAAGAAGAGAGAGAGAAAGTATGTGAGAATATTGAACGGGCAATTCGGTACGTAAAAGAAGCTAAAAATCTAATAATCATGGAATACTGGAATGCGGTTGTAAGGGAAAGAACAGACGAAAGGGTTACGGGAGAATATGGACTAGAATAGTAATGAGAGAGGTGAAAAACGCAGTAAATTTTGGATGGTAACAGCGAATATGTTCAAGAATCACAAGAGGAGGAGGTGTACCTGGAAAAGACAGGGAGATCCGGAGACATCCCAGTTAGATAAAATCATGGTCAGGCAGAATTCCGAAATCAGATATGGGATTTTAAGGCATACCCAGGTGCAGATATAGACCAATATCACAATACAGAAGCGATGAAGAGTAGGCTGAAGTTTAAGACATTAGTGAGGATGAATCAGTGTTCAGTCGAATGGGAGTGGACATATCTAAAAATGGCAATCGCAGCTGTTGTACAGCCAAACATGGGTACAAGGAAGGTAATAGAAGAAGTACTTCAGTTGCTTGATGAAAGAAATGCAAAAATGCCCAGGGAAATACATGGATACAACAATATAAATTCTGTAGGAACGAAATAAATAGCAAGTGCAGAGCAATGAAGGCGAAATGGCTGCAGGAAAGACGTCATGAAATCGAGTAAGGAATAATTGTCGAGTGCACTGAATTGCATGTATAAAAGTCAAAACTACCTCGGCTGAAATTAAAAGAAAAGAAGGTAACATTAAGAGTGAGAATTCCGCTGCAAAAATGCAGAGGAGAGAGCAGATAGGTGAGAAGAGGACAGTAAAGGGCTCTGTGAGCGGAAGGACTTGTCTGATGAGATAGAAGAAATCGGAGTCCATACGGAAGAAATAGAGGATCCAGTATTAGAGTCACAATTTAAAACGACTCTGGAAATCTTGAGATCAATTAAGGAGGAAGGGGTATTTAACATTTCATCGGAATTTCTGAAGTCATTGGGTGGAGGTTTTAACCAGACGAGAATCTATGAGATTGGCGAGGTACCATCAGACTTTCGGAAAAATAACATCCACATGATCCGAAGATAACAAGGGTAGACTATCATACAATCAGGCTAAGAGTTCGTGCAATCAACTGCTGACGAGAATAATATAGAGAAGAATGGAAAAGAAAACTGAGTATGTGTTAGATGATGATCAGTGCGGCTTTAGGAAAGCCAGCAGAAAGACAGTTCTGTCGTTGTGTTTGATAACTGAAGCAAGACTGTAGAAAAATCAAGACATGCTCATAGTATTTGTCAAACTAGTAAAATAGTGATAGATATTCGAAATTCTGAGAAAAATAGAGGTAAGCTAAAGGGAAAGACGGGTAATAATGCTTGCATTAGATACGTGTGCAATATATGGTTGTATGATCGTATCAGTCCTTCATACTCCCAGATAGGTTGGATACGCCCACATAAGGCACGCGGTCTCCACACGATGTGCTTACTTCATCGATTTCTTAGCCGCTGGTGCCCCCAATACTTATCTTCTCACATTAAACACCTATCATCATTCCACAACCGCAGTACCAGATCGGATACGTCTAGCATCTTGGTTCTACCTTTACGTAACACAAAATCTTTCCCCGTGTCATTCCCCATCTCAGCCATACGACTACGGAACGCGCTCCCCTGTGATCTGCGTCTTATCCAGAACCACTGAACATTCAAGAGGGAACTCAAAACTTACATATTGGGGACGGTATAGCCACCATTGTTGTGCCCCTCTCATCTCTTTCTTTCTCCTCTCCATCATAGCTTCGAATTTTACCATTATATTTCTCTTCCTCTAACCTTTCTACCTCTTCTATATCTCTTTCACCCCATTCTATCGTCTGACGTCTCTGCTCGATGCGAATAACTCACAAGCTGCAAGAACATAACGAGAAAACTCCCAACTAGCAATAGGACTGACATTCATAAAAGAAAAATATGTCTACTTTCATACACATAGTCATTACTATTATTATTATTACTCTTGATTGTTATAATTATTTTTTGATTGTTATAATTATCATTGTACTACTGTTATAATCTCTATTTTTTTCTTTAAAATTAATAATGTATAACACGTTATATGTCCTTAATGTCTGTAGAAACTGATATTCGTTCAATCTGAGTTTGCCTGGTTAGGTGTAAGAGAGTGCCTGAGGGCCCTAATCATGCCAGGTAAAATAAATGCATAAATAAATAAATAATAAACCGAACGTAAGCGGGGCTTACACATTTTATCTGAAAAAAGGTTGGTTTTAGTCAGGGTTCCAATACAGCATATTATGACCCATTTTTTTGGCTACAAAACACTATTTTTCAACATAATCTCCGTCAATGTGGCGACCGTACGGCACCTTACTGTGAGGGCCTGTATGCCCACATAGTACCACTCCATTGGTCGACGTCTGAGCCAGTGTCTTGCAGAACCAAAAACCTCCACATCGGCCTCTTACTGCTTCCAGCGGAGTGCGCCAGATAGATGGAAGTCGGAAGGTGCGAGATCCGGGAGAGTGGATGGGGAAGAAGAGTCGAGCGAAGTTTTGTGACCTCTTCTGGGGTGCTCAGACTTGTGTTAGGGCTTGTGTTATCACGGAGAGGTTCGTTTGCTCTTCTGTGGCGACGAATACGATGAAAGTACCACAGCAAATGTGCGAAGGACTGGACATACTTGCGCGACCTAGTTGAGGTGATTACAGACGCCTCGCTCAATGACTCACCGCGCTTTTGTTCACTGACGGGTCTCCATAGACATGCTGTAAGCGCCTATGAATATCTGCAATACTTTCCGCAAAAAGAAAATCCCTCAACGACGGCTCTTTGCTTGTATCCCACCTCTGTTACAGACGCTATTTTGAAGACTATGTTCAGGGCTGCCACCCATCGGAACTATAAGGGGTGAAGCGGAAATATTCCACAATGTCCACCAACAAATTCCGCTCTATTTCAACCGAAATTGGCCGAAAAAAATATGTGTTGCATTACTTATTGAACTCCCCTTGTACAAGAACGTAGAGGGAACAATAAGATTGGAAGACCAAGAAAGACGTTCTAAGATTAAAAAGATAAGACTGGGGTGCAGTCATTCGCTCCTACTATTAAATCCATACAATGAACAAGAAATAACGGAAGTAAAAGTGGAATTCAAGAATGAGATTAACATTCAGGATGAAATGATGTCAATGATAAGATTTGTTGATGCCATTCTATCCTCAGTGAAAGTGAAGAAGAATTACGGGGTCTGTTGAACGGAATGAGGTCTAATGAGTACAGAATATTGACTGTGAATAAACCGGAGAAAGACAAAAGTAATAACAGGTTGCAGAAAGAAGAAACTTAGCGAGAAACTTAACATGAAAATTGTCGATCACGAAGTAGTCGAAGTTATGAATTCTATTACCTTGGAAGCTAACCCGCGGTAAACGTAGCAAGGAGGGTATAGAAAACGGACGGAAGGACTGAACACATGGAAAACGCTTACAAGAAGAAGGGATAGGGTGATAGGACTTATGATAACGCATCAGGGAACAGCCTCCAAGATACTAGAGGATAGTGTAAAGAGTAAAAACTGTAGGGGAAAACAGATTTTAATACATCCAAGAAATAATTGAAGACGTAGGGTGCGAGTGCTAGTTTGAGATGAAGAGGTTAGCGCAGGAGACGAATTTGTGGCGGGCAGCATCAAACCAATCAGAAGAGTGATCACTCAAAAACAAAACTGACATTTTCAGACCCATAAACGGCGTCAATATTGAACGCATAATGTGCGTTAAAAACTTGAAGAGATGCCCTATCCACTCTTTTCTGTAGGTCTTGTACTTTTAGCGCACTGGTCTTCTGAAACCTTAGAGATCAATAACCTTTTAAGTACCACAAACACTCACGTTCAAATGGTTCAAATAGCTCTGAGCACTATGCGACTTAACTTCTGAGGTAATCAGTCGCCTAGAACTTAGAACTAATTAAACCTAACTAACCTAAGGACATCAAACACATTCATGCCCGAGGCAGGATTCGAGCCTGCGACCGTAGCGGTCGCTCGGCTCCAGACTGTAGCGCCTAGAACCGCACACCCACTTCGGCCGCCAAACACTCACGTAAGGAAACGAAATGGCAGGGCATATTTTGTCATATTCTTTCTTCTGACTACGACATAAGTTAAAATAACGACACATTTGACTCCGAAAAAAATGGCGGTGGAAGGGTTAAGGGACGAATTCGTGGCTGAACCCGTTTTCGTTAGGATTACACTACTACAGTCATTAAGTTTTGAGACGCATAACTGAAAAGTAGCCGCCCTTATGAATAAGGCTGAATCACAAAAAAGCCGCGTAACATGGCACACACTTTATTTAACTGACCTTTGACCCAAAAGCCGTACGGCCACGGCCTGGACTTAAACAGATCCACATTCTCCCGCAAAATGCAGGAAGGTCGCATACGGGTTTTCCCTGTGGCATTCATAGCCTCTTCGGTCGAATGAAATCTACGCCCCTGTATGGAGCTTTCAATCGGGAAAACAGACTGAAATTGCTTGGTGCGATATCAGGTGACTACGGAGGGTGTGGCAAAGCGGTGACCTGTTGCCTTCCAAGTTCCTCTGTAACGTGGACAGAGCGACATGTAGGGGCATTGTCGTTTGGTAAAATGAATTCTTTCCTCGCCAAAGCTGAGGACGCTTGCGACGAACCGTTTCACGTAAACGGTAAACGAGCACTTAGTAGCGGGTTATATTTATCGTTGTGCCGTTTGGGATGAATTCCCCGTGAACAACTGCATTTGAAGTAAAGAACGATTTTTCTTGACCTGTCTTCCTCTCGACTATGAAATCCAAGTTTTCTCATATCCCGCCTAACTGTCATGGTACTCGCAGTGGATCCTGATGCAGTTTGGAATTCCTGTGTGATGGTCTGGATAGATGTCTGCCTGTTACACATTACGATGCTCTTCAACTGTCAGTGGTCTCTGTCAGCCAACAGACGAGGTCGGCCTGTACGCTTTTGTGCTGTACGTGTCGCTTCACGCTTTCACTTTACTGTCACGTCGGAAAAGTGGACCTAGGGATGTTTAGGAGTGTGGAAATCTCGCGTAGAGACGTATGACACAAGTGACACCCAATCATCTGACCATGTTCGAAGTCTGTGAGTTCCGCGGAGTGCCCCAGTTTGCTCTCTTACGATGTCTAATGACCACTGAGGTCGCTGATGTGGATCATATAGTTTATAACAGCATGCAATTGAACAATTGGCATGTTGTACAACTGTAACACGGGTCTTGGTCAGAGCTTTTTGAATGTCTGATTTCTGTGTTATTTTGGATTTGCAGACCTAATGACAGAAAGGTTGTTAGCTGAAATCTAGTTCTGCAACGCAGTCAAAAAGACAGATAACGTTCTGGCCGATGCTGATCTTTTTTTTTTTTTTTTTTTTTTTTTTTTTTTTTTTTTTTTTTTTTTTTTTTTTGCCCTGGATTAGACCACGATCGTGGGGCACAATTACTGCCATGGAATCAGGCTTGGTGGTTTACTGTATGTCAGCCAAGATAGAGGTTTTTTGCACGCTGTGACTGTTCTTCTCAGTTTAAAGTGAGGATAAGATTGCTGGTAATCAAAATATCCACGGGTGTACTGCCGGTCTACAGTGTCCAACGGGCACAATATTTCGGCGATCATACATGTCGCCATCATCAGGTGAACTGACTGACTGAGCTCCTGTGAACGTGCCGGCACGGAGATCCGTACGCTATGGCTGCTCAGAGGGAACTGGGTTCGGTCGCGGCGGCGGCCGATTTAAATACCCTCCGCCCGCGGCGCGCTCCCTCCGCTGTCCGCGCCCCGCGCCACGGTCGCGCGGTGGAACAGATTGCGACGGCGTCTGAGATGACATCGGTGTGATGGCTCTGTCCGCCGTGGTCGTCACAACTATACGTTTGCTCGATTTACTCTTGATTAACCCAATCGCTGGTTCCCAAGCCTTGCTAATATTATAGCCACAGTCACGGTTTATGAGGTCGTCATTGGTGCGAATTTCGATAGCCTCTCTAACAACGCTGTCCCAGTATCTCGACGTCTGTACCATAATCCTTGTGCGTTCATACTCCATAGCGTGATTTTCCGACAAACAATGTTCAGCGACCGCCGACTTGCTCGGATACATCAGTCGAGTGTGGCTCTGGTGTTCACGGCATCGATCCTCGACGGTACGCATCGTCTGACCAATATACGACTTGCCACATTGACACGGAATCTGGTACACGCCGGCCTTCCTCAAACCGAGGTCATGTTTGGCGCTCCCCACCAGTGCACGAGTTTTATTCGGAGGACAAAACACAGTTCCGACCCGGCGTTTCTTCAAAATGCGGGCGATTTTCCCCGAGAGTGCGCCTGTATATGGAATAAACGCAGTGCCTACCTTCTCCATCGTGATTTCATCCATCTCCACTGGTTGTGCTGTAGTGGTTGGGCGGAGAGCACGTTGAATCTGCCACTCTGAGTACCCATTTTTTTCGAAATACAGTTCTCAGATGTTCCAATTCCTGGGGTAGACTCTCTGTGTCAGAGATAGTGAGCGCACTACGTACTAGAGTTTTGAGTACCCCATTCCTCTGTGAAGGATGGTGGCAGCTGTCTGCGTGCAAATACAGATTAGTGTGCGTTGTCTTCCGATACACCCCATGACCTAGGGTGCCGTCAGCCCTTCTCTTGACCAAAACGTCAAGGAAAGGTAATTTACCCTCCGTTTCAGTCTCCATAGTGAATTTGATGTTGGGGTGTATGGAGTTTAGATGTGTAAGGAAGTCAAGGAGTTTATCCATACCATGTGGCCAGATGACGAACGTGTCGTCCACGTAACGAAAAAAGCAAGTAGGTTTCCATTCGGATGACTACAGGGCTTCCTTCTCGAAGTTCTCCATGTACAAATTCGCTACCACCGGTGAGAGTGGGCTACCCATGGCGTCTCCCTCCGTTTGTTCGTAGTATTCTCCATTAAAAAGAAAATACGTGGAAGTCAAGACATGCCTAAAAAGTTCAGTGGTCTTCTCGTCAAACTTCTGACTAATCAATTCTAGTGACTCTCGCAGGGGTACCCTCGTAAACAAGGAAACGACGTCAAAACTCACCATGATATCTGACTCATCCAACCTGAAGCTATCAAGGCGTTTAACAAAATCCACGGAATTACGGATGTGATGAGGGCATTTACCCACATAAGGACTTAATATTCCCGTCGGGTATTTGGCCAACAAATACGCAGGTGCTCTGATGTTGCTGACAATGGGGCGTAATGGTACCCCCTCTTTGTGAACCTTCGGGAGTCCACACAGTCTGAGCAGCCATAGCGTACGGATCTCCGTGCCGGCACGTTCACAGGAGCTCAGTCCGTCAGTTCACCTGATGATGGCGACATATATGATAGCCGAAATATTGTGCCCGTTGGACACTGTAGACTGGCAGTACACCCGTGGATATTTTGATTATCAAATACGCCGGGAGAAACTCAACAATCACAAGATTGCTGGTATTTAGCTTTACTACAATTGTAAATGTTACACGCTGAACGGAAATTGTATCGCGATGCCGCCTCCGCGCCTCTAGGTGGGCGTGCCAGT
Organism: Schistocerca serialis cubense; assembly: GCF_023864345.2. Lineage (NCBI taxonomy): Eukaryota > Metazoa > Arthropoda > Insecta > Orthoptera > Acrididae > Schistocerca > Schistocerca serialis. The sequence goes on along the minus strand of NC_064642.1, from coordinate 624,248,921 downwards.
GAGGACGTTCTCGGCTCGGAATAAACTGCATTTCGCTTTCCATGAAGGCGTCCGCCCGGGCAAAAACAATGTAGGGCGCCGGCGCTGCCCTCCGCGTGAGGACCGCCTCCGCCACTGAAAGGCGCCGGGCCCGGAATACAGAAATAAGAGCGCGCGACAGATATGAGACATTTTCGGAGCCATAACATTTTCACGGCACGTTTTATGAAGGGGAGCACGCGTATAGCTTTTTACAGCCAGAAACGCAATTTCCTTTACGGCTGAGATTGGTCGGGCGGGCGGCCATGAACTGAGACGTCCTCCGAAATCCCAGATCCGGCCTCTCTTACCGGAGGCGGCAGCCGCGTACTGCTGAAGGCTGCCCCAACAATGGTCCTTTCACGTTGCAATTCGCAGTGCTCACACTCGTTCAGCTGAGAGGGTGAGGGGCAAGGGTGGGGGTGGGGGGTACCGAAAGCGGCTTGGACGCCGCCTCCTACTATTCAAACCATTTTCTGTGAAGGAAAGACGAAGAACAATTGTCTGATTTGTATTTGTTCCAATAGATAGTGTATTCCACACCAGTTTAATCCATTTACAAATTGTGGTTGTCCTCAGTTTCGTAATATATTGTTTATTAAAAAAACACTAGTTACTTATTCACCGGCTACGCATCCATGACCGCTTTTGATTTCACACAAATTATTCTGGGAGGTGCTAAAACTTAATATCTGAAAAAACAAAATTTTTCATATCGTTGCAGTAGCCTTCCTAGGTGCTCAGGTTGCTTGGACTGGAGGCGAATATTCCTACACATATCGCGTCTCTGCAAGTGTCGTAACATTATCCTAATTTTTTGTTGTTGTTGCTATTCAAGTGCTCTCCTATATCAAGATTCCGGAGGTACGCATAAAATATCATTGAAATTGTGCTAAACGCATCCTCTGAAATTTATTTCGAGCAGTTAGTTCATGAGCCCACGCGAATGGTAAACGGTTGTGCACACGCACTTGACCTCTTAGCAACAAATAATCCTGAGTTAATAACGAGCATTAAAACCGACTAAGGGATTCGTGAACACAGAATTGTTGTAGCAACATAGAATATTGTAATCCCTAAATCCTCGAAAAATAAGCGAAAAGTATACCTATTCTAAAAAGCAGATAAAAATTCACTTGACGGCTTCCTGAGAGACAATCTCCACTCATTCCAAATTAATAATATAAGTGTAGACCAGATGTGGCTTAAATTCAAAGAAATAATATCGGCAGCAATTGAGAGATTTATACTAAATAAATTAACATACGACGGAGCTGATCCTCCTTGGTACATAAAACGGGTTAGAACACTGTCGCAGAAACAATGAAACAAACATTCCAAATTTAAACAGACGCAAAATCTCGAAGACTGGCGGTCTTTTACAGAAGCTCGAAATTTTGCGCGGATTTCAATGCGAGATACCCATAACAGTTTCCACAACAAAACTTTGTCTCGAAACCTGGCAGAAAATCCAAAGAGATCCTGGTCGTATGTGAAGTATGTTAGCGGCAAGAAACAATCAATGCCTTCTCTACGCGATCGAAGACAGTGCTGCCAAAGGAGAGTTACTAAACACAGCCTTCCGAAATGCCTTCACAAAAGAAGACGAAGTAAACATTCCAGAATTCGAATCGAGAACAGCTGCCAACATGAGTAACGTAGAAGTAAATATTGTCGGAGTAGTGAAGCAACTTAAATCACTTAATAAAAGCATGTCTTCTGGTCCAGACTGTATACCAATTAGGTTCCTTTCCGAGTATGCTGATGCATTAGCTCCATCCTTAACAGTCATATACAACCGTTCGCTCTACGAAAGATCCGTACCAAAAGACTGGAAAGTTGCACAGGTCATACCAATCTTCAAGAAAGGTAGTAGGAGTAATCCACTAAATTACGGGCCCATATCGTTAACGTCAATATGCAGCAGGATTTTGGAACATATATTGTGTTCGAACATTATGAATTACCTAGAAGAAAACGGTCTATTGACACACAGTGAAAATGGGTTTAGAAAACATCGTCCCTGTGAAACACAACTAGCTCTTTATTCACACGAAGTGTTGAGTGCTATTGACAAGGGATTTCAGATCGATTCCGTATTTCTGAATTTCCGGAAGACTTTTGACACTGTACCACACAAGGGGCTCGTAGTGAAATTTCGTGCTTATGGAATATCGTCTCAGTTATGTGACTGGATTTGTGATTTCCTGTCAGAGAGGTCACAGTTCGTAGTAATTGACAGAAAGTCATCGAGTAAAACGGAAGTGATTTCTGGCGTACCCCAAGGTAGTGTTATAGGCCCTTTGCTGTTCCTTATCTATATAAACGATTTGGGAGACAATCTGAGCAGCCGTCTTCGGTTGTTAGCAGATGACGCTGTCGTTTATCGACTAATAAAGTCATCAGAATATCAAAACAAACTGCAAAAAGATTTAGAAAAAGTATCTGAATGGTACGAAAAGTGGCAGTTGACCCTAAATAACGAAAAGTGTGAAGTCATCCACATGAGTGCTAAAAGGAATTCGTTGAACTTCGGTTACATGATAAAGCAGTCTAATCTAAAAGCCGTAAATCCAACTAAATACCTAGGAATTACAATTACGAACAACTTAAATTGGAAGGAACACATAGAAAATGTTGTGAGGAAGGCTAACCAAAGACTGCGTTTTATTGGCAGGACACTTAGAAAATGTGACAGACCTACTAAGGAGACTGCCTACACTATGCTTGTCCGCTCTCTTTTAGAATACTGCTGCGCGGTGTGCGATCCTTACCAGATAGGACTGATGGAGTACATGAGAAAGTTCATAGAAAGGTAGCAAGTTTTATATTATCTCGAAATATGGGAGACAGTGTCACAGAAATGATACAGGATTTGGGGTGGAAATCATTAAAAGAAAGCCGTCTTTCGTTACGATGGAATCTTCTCGTGAAATTCCGATCACCTACTATCTCCTCCGAATGCGAAAATATTTTGTTGACACCGACCTACATAGGGAGGAACGATCACCACGATAAAAGAATGGAAATCAGAGCTCGTACGGAAAGATATAGGAGTTCATTCTTTCCGCTCGGTACACGAGCTTGGAATAATAGAGGATTGTGAAGAAGGTTCGAGAAACTCTCTGCCAGGCACTTAAATGTGATTTGCACAGTATCGATGTAGATGTAGATATAGATGTATAAGACCTCTTACGTTATGCGAAGTGGCGCGGGAATTTAAAATATTGTAATAATCCACTCATTTCTTTAAAATGGATTAAAAACAATTTTGACGACAATAAAACATTTATTTACTGTGATTACAGGTTTCGGTCAGAATGTGTCCATCTTCAGACCATTTGTACGAAGATGGTATGCGGTAGCGTTGAACGGTGCGCCTGTTGTGACTCCACGAACGTCAGCTGCCATAGGGCGTGACCATCTTCAGACCATATATACCATGATGGTAGGTGATATCGGTGAACGGAGCAGGTATTCTGGCACCACGAACGTCAACTGTTTGAGTCACAACACCTGTTCCGTCCAATTCTACTGCCCGCCATTATGGTATAAATGTTTTGAAGATGGTCACATTCTAACCGAAACCGGAAAGCACTACAAATAAGTGTTTCACTGGCGAGAAGATTGTTTTTAATCCATTTTAAAGGATTTTAGCCGGACCACTGTTTTCATCGACGATAAGTCTTCTCAAAAATTATTCTCTTACGTCTACAATGGTATCTAAGTTCCTCATATTATAACTTGCTGACGAGCTAGCACTAACAAATCATTCATTTTGTCAGTTCTCTGTTCTGTGTTTGTTGTTTAATATCGGAAAATTTCATTTGCCTGTATTCGCGAAAGTACCTTTGAAACTAGGAAATATGCATAATGTACAAATGTGGAAACACAGTATCTAAATTAAGAAACATAATATAACTGTACGCTGGATGTAGTTGCTTCGCTTGTCTACAACGCTGTTAAAAGCTGTCAAATGCGCTGAAATTTTGACAGGGATTTCCTTAAGCTAACTCGACTGTAGGAGTGTCTCAGTAGCAAAGAATAAACGTATTAAAACTTCATGCATGATGCGGTATTTTCTCACGCATCTCTGTGTTTCCGATATCACAGCTCTTGAACAATGTATCGTACAATGGTATATTTGTGTGGGTGCATTCAGTGGCATATGTGGACACTGTCCGCAGAATGTGTTGCGAATAGAGTTAGTAACAAAGAAGTGATAAGAATAAAACTCATACACAACGCGGTGTTTTTTCGCTCAACATAATGAGCTATGTGGTTTCATGATGTAATTTTGTAAGTGAAGTTAGTGTCATATGTGGATACTGTCGGTGAAATTTTTTGCGAATAGAGTTCGTACTACAGAAGTAATAAATTTAAACGTCATGCACCATGTGCTAGCTTTTCACGGATCTCAGTGTTTATCAATTCACTTCTCCTTAACTATGATAGGCACGTGGTTCTTACCCGCCAGCGATTGTTGCCTGACAGCAACGGATATATGTACCAAATCTAACTGAAATCGGTCCAGTGGTTTAGGAGGAGATGTGGAACACACACACACACACACACACACACACACACACGTACACGTACATACATACATTTTTATAATATAGATCAGGCAAAAAGAGGGGAAAGGTGTAACATTTTGAATACTTTTTGCCTTTCGTCGGGGGTAGAAATTATGTCGTAAGCTTTTAATAAAATTTTAGAGTATTAATGCGGTGAGTAACCTCGACCTGAGATAAAGTAACAGATAAGGATTACGGTACATGTATATTTCTGCCTATCTTCTAATTTTTTGCCTTCCAAAGAGGAAGACGATATATATCTCCTTTTTTTTTAGAGGGAGAGTTGGATTACGCCATTAGAGAAGAGCTCACGCAAATGGTCTTTATTCGCCATTGTATCAGTTTGCATAATTAAGTGGACCTACAGTTTTAATTAACACTGATAAAACTAATTACATAACGAATTAGACATCTCATATTCAGGGGTTTTTGTGCTAGTCTACGATAAAGAATAATCCACAAAATTATAAAGGTATATGAAAAATTGTATTATTATTTTAGAAACAACTTTATTTCCATTTAAAGTCTTTTTCCCAGAATGTGTATTTTGCGGTCCAAATTATCTTTTATAAGATCTGATCCACATTTAATTGCCTTTTCTGGGGCGCAGGAATAGTAAATTAAGAAAACGGGGCATGCCTTTCTAAAGGGTTTCTTTACGTACCGATATAGAGACTGGAGATTATTGTGTACTGAGCGAGAGGTGGACGGACAACTGCCGTTATTTCAAAGGTAAGCCATTAATTTACTTCTGAAACTTGCCGTTTGCCTTGTGCACGACTGCATGACTGTAGAGTTAAGAACTGTCTCTGCACCCCTGACGAATTCTACCATGTTCTGCACGAGTTCGTATTGTACAAGAACGGGGAAAGTAAATGTATGTGGCCGTTTTAAAGGGGCCGTTTTAAAGGGGCCGTTTTAAGCGATTAAGCAGTTTAGGCAAATCGCTGGTATCCTACGTTGGCACGGCCGGACGTTTTACGGTGATTTTGCTGACACTAATGTGTGTCCAGTCTCTCAGTCCTGCCGCGTCTCCTTTGGTGCTGTTCAAATGACATTCCCTAGGCACCTCACCGGAAGCTTCCTTAAATTCATCTACTCCGGTTTGTCGGTGGAGGACAGTGTAGCTCTTCTTAAGTAGCTGTTATATTCGTTACTGTGGCAGATTATACGCAACTCTTTTATTAGTTGATGTGTTACCCACCTAGTGAGCTCGGACGATAAGAATGTGCAGTACAGAATCATTTTGAGTTGGATGAACGTGGGTTTCGGTGTCAAGATACCTGAAGAGGTGGCTTGGTTTCCAGTGCGTTTTACGTCACGGTAAGCCACGGGGAGATTCATAGAGCTCCTAGCCCAGAAAAGGAGTAGGTGTTTCCTTTCTTTTTTTTCTTCCATAAACTGTTCGGTGTGTGCATTTCTGTGAGAAAAAAGGTTATTGGCAGCTCGAGGAAACATACGCCGTCTTTTAAGACACAATTTTCGTAACTTTCTGTACTAAGCTATAATTCATGATTGCCGTGGAGCTAGCCCCATAGTCTGACCAAATTTTCCCACGACCAGGTTTTTGAGACATACAGAGAAAGTCTTCAACGAATTCTCGAAAAAAAATTCGAGAGATAGCCAAGGTCAGTAAAAGACAAACCGGATTAGTGCAGAATTCCAGTACAGCTTATGCAATCCATGCTGTACTGTTATTAGCTGGGAACCACTGTAAAACAACAGCTCGCAGTATTCAGTTTTCCTTTTCCTAGTACCACACGACACACTGCTGGTACTTCGAGAATGTGGTTTTGTCCATAGTGGATGCAGCTACTATATGCAGAAACGAGGAGCTACGTTCAAGGAATGTTCAGTGACATTCAAACGATACGTGGTATCCATCATGGCTCTACCGTATCATCACTTCTCTAAACTCCTATTGGACACTGTCACAACAGATCTGCAGTGGTCATTACCATGAATACAGCTCTACGATCAGATGTCAAGTGTGCTAAAAAGAGAAAGATAGATATCAGTCAATTAGTTTAAGTGTAAAGCAGTCGAAGGACCTGTGGTCATGGGGTGGCGTCTTTGATTACCAATCAAAACGTCCTCGGTCCCCGGTTCTAAATCTGAAACCGCTTGATTAATAATCAGCATTAGTGGCCGAAGACTGCCGGCATAAGAGGTCACCCTCATTCAGCCAATGACCATGTCAACGTGGGCGGAGGAGCGGACAGAGGTTCAGGGCACTCTCTTGTCCTTGAGGTGGGAAACTAGCCATAAACACGGAAGAATCAACAATTATTAACGGTATGAGAATGCCGAAGGCAATGGAAATCCCTGCATTAAAGACACACAACGTTTATCCACAGCACATGTGACCTGCAAATGAAAAAGTTTCATATTGATCTCCCTGTTGGCAAAAGATTCAGGAATAGTCCAGTATTCGGATGTCCGGGAGGGGACTGCCAAGGGGGAGTGACCATGAGAGAAAGATTGAATAACCAACGAAAGGGTAACGTTCTACGAGTTGGGAGTGGAATATCAGAAGCTTGAACGTGGTAGGGAAGCTAGAAAATCTGAAAATGGAAATGTAAAGGCACAATCTAGATATAATAGGGGTCAGTGGAGTGAACTGGAGAGAAGATAAGGATTTCTGTATGAATAATGGGTAATCTTAACAGCAACAGAAAACGGCATAACGGGAGTAGGATTCATTATGAATAGGAAGGTAGGGCACAGAGTGTGTTACTGTGAACAGTTCAGTGACAGAGTTGTTCTTATCACGATCGACAGCAAACCAACACCGCCGTCGCAAGCTGAAGATGAAGAGATAGAGAAAGTATATGAAGATATTGAAAGGGTAATACAGCACGTATAGGAACATTAAAATCTAATAGTCTTGGGGGGACTGGAAAGCTGGTGTAGGAGAAGGAGCAGAGGAAACGGTTACAGGAGAATATGGGCTTGGGACAAGGAATGAGAGAAGAGAAAGACTAACTGACTTCTGTAGTAAATTTTAGCTAGTAATAGCGAATCCTCTGTTCAAGAATCACAAGAGAAGGAGGTATACTTGGAAAAGGCCGGGAGATACGGGAAGATTTCAGTTGGATGACAACATGGTAATATAGACTCATATCACTCAGTAGCGATGAAGAGTAACCTGGAGTTTAGGAGATTAGTCAGGAAGAAACAATGCGCAAAGAAATACTAAGGAATGACGAGATACCCTTGAAGTTCTCTAAGGCTATACATACAGCAATAACGAATAGTTTAGCAGGCAGTACATTTGAAGAGGAATGGGGATCTCTAAAAAGGACAGTCAGAGAAGCTGAAAAGAAAAAAAACATAGGTACGAAGAAGGTAACAGCGAAGAAACCATGGGTAGCAGAACAAATACTTCAGTTAATCGATGAAAGAAGGAAATACAAAAATGTAAACGAAATTCAGGAATACAGAAATACATGTCGCTGAGGAACGAAATGAATAGGAAGTGCAGGACAGCTAAGACGAAATGGGTTCGTTATGAATAGGAAGGTAGGGCAGAGAATGTGTTACAGTGAACAGTTCAGTGATAGGGTTCTTCTTATCAGAATCGACAGTAAAATGGTTCAAATGGCTCTGGGCACTATGGGACTCAACTGCTGAGGTCATTAGTCCCCTAGAACTTAGAACTAGTTAAACCTAACTAACCTAAGGACATCACAAACATCCATGCCCGAGGCAGGATTCGAACCTGCGACCGTAGCGATCTTGCGGTTCCAGACTGCAGCGCCTTTAACCGCACGGCCACTTCGGCCGGCTAATCGACAGTAAACCAACACCGATGAGGATAGTTCAGGTATACATGCCGACGTCGCAAGTTGAAGATGAAGAGACACAGAAAGTGTGTGAGGATATTGAAAGGGTAATACAGTACGTACAGGGAGGTGAAAAACTAATAGTTATGGGAGACTGGAATGCAGTTGTAGGGGAAGGAGTAGAAAGAAAAGTTACAGGAGAATGTGGGTTTGGACAAGAAATGAGAGAGGAGAACGACTAATTCTGTTGTGTAATAAATTTCAGTTACTAATAGCGAATGCTCTGTTCAAGAATCGTAAGAGGAAGAGGTATTCTTGGAAAAGGCCGTGAGATACGGGAATATTTCAGTTAGATTGCAACATGATAAGACGGAGATAAGATATGGATTGTAATGGGTACCCAGGAGCAGATATAGACTCAGATGACAATACTGTAGTGATGAAAAGTGGGCTGAAGTTTAAGACATTAGGCAGGAAGAATCAATACGTTAAGAAGTGGGATGCGGAAGTACCAAGGAATGACGAGAATACGCTTGACGTTCTCTAAGGCTATAGATACAGCAATAAGGAATAGCTCAGTAGGCAGTACCGTTGAAGAGGAATGAACAAATGTAAAAAGAGCAATCACAGCAGCTGGAAAGTAAGGCAGAAGGTGTAGATAACATTCAATCGAAATTTCTAAAATGATTGGCGGAAGTGGCAACAAAACTACTATTGACATTGTTGTGTAGAATGTATGAGTCTGGTGACGTACGATCTGAAGTTCGGAGAAATATCACCCACACAACTCCGAAGAATGCAAGGGCAGACAAGTGCGAGAATTATCGTGCAATCAGCTTAGCAGCTCATGCATTCCAAGCTGCTGACAAGGGTAATTTACGGAAGAATGGAAAAGAAACTTGAGGATATGTTAGGTGAAGATCAGTTTGGCTTTAGGAAAGGTTGTGGCACCAGAGAGGCAATTCTGACGTTGCGGTTGATAATGGAAGCAAGACTAAAGAAAAATCAAGACACTTTAATAGGATTTGTCGACCTGGAAAAGGCCATCGACAATGTAAAATTGTGCAAGATGTTCGAAGTACTGTGAAAAATAGGGATAAGCTATAGGGAGAGACGTGTAATATATGATAGCCAAGAGGGAATAATAAGAGTGGAGGATGAAGAACTAAGTGGTCGGATTTAAAAGTGGTGAGACAGCGATGTAGTCTGTCGCCCTACTGTTTAATCTGTACATCTAAGAAGAAAAATTGCTGGAAATAAAAGAAAGGTTCGGGCGTGGAATTAAAATTCAAGGTGAAAGGATATGAATTATACGATTCGCCGATGACATCACTACTTGAGTGAAAGCGAAGAAGAATTACGTGACCTCCTGAATGGATTGAACAGTCAAATGAGTACAGAATATGGACTGAGAGTAAAACGAAGAAAGACGAAAGTAATGGGAAGTAATAGAAATGAAAACTGCGAAAAATTTAACGTTAGGATAAATGGTCTCAAAGTAGATGAAGTTAAGGAACTCTACTACCCAGGCAGCAAAATAACCAAACATGGGCGGAAAAGGAGAATATCAAAAACATACTAGCACTGGCAAAAAGGGCATTCCTGGCCAAGAGAAGTGTACTAGTTTGAAACATAGCCTTTAATTTGAGGACGAAATTTCTGAGAACGTACGGTTGGAGCACTGTACTGTACGGACGTGAAACATGGACTGTGGGAAAATCGCAACAGAAGAGAATCGAAGCATTTGAGATGCGGTGCTACAGACGAACGTTGAAAATTAGGTGGACAGATAAGGTAAGGAATGGGGAGGTTCTGCGCAGAATCGGAGAGGAAAGGAATTTGTGGAAAACCCTGACAACGAGAAGGGACAGGATGATAGGACATCTGTTAAAACATGGTTTCCATGGTACTACAGGCAGCTGTAGAACGCAAAAACAGTGGAGGAAGACAGTGGAGATCGGAATAGATCCAGCAAATAATTGAGGACGTAGGCTGCAAGTGCTACTCTGAGATGAAGAGGTTGGCACAGGAGAAGAATTCGTGGTGGGCCGCATCAGACCAGTCAGAAGATTGATGACTCAATAAGTAAATAAATGCGTAAAAGAACGAATAATGTAATATGGCAATTCGGCCTGAATCAGATGACGAACAACCGAAAGCCATCGAACGAAAGACCTTTTCAAGTTGAAAGCGACACAGCGACACTGTACGATACCAACTACTGGTCTAGAACAGTGATTCGCAACCTGGGGATAGTTACCGCCAGTGAGGTAAAATTGAATTTTTGAGGGACTCTGCTTCAATCATGAAACTAAATTATTTTTGAAAGATCATTACTATCATCTCAATTTCGTAAGACTAATTTTCATTATATAAGTTATCAATAATTATTTTTTTTCAATTACCAGCTTTAATGCGGTGGAGGTTACAGTTTCCTCACATAGGTCATCCACTGCACACATATGTTGTACTTTGTCCCGTACATTGCTGATTATAAAAGTGTGACATATACATGACAAACGCTAAATATCTCAAGAAAATGTCTTCTCCAGGTTGCAGATAATACCTACAGAAATTGCTTCATTACTGGCTTCTAAACAAATAAATGAATTAATTGACATTACGACACAGCAGTAACTACATAAGGGCTACTATAGTGCTGCACACAGTTTTATTATTATTATTAGAGTGGTTAGACACAAAGCATCAGCAGCCTGAAGTCGTCGAATTTCTGGCATTTCAGAAGTAAGGAGTGCAGCAATGAAGTGATTTACGAACAGTAAATGTAGTGCACACATCTGAACGAATTTGATTTCAAGTGCGGTTGCAATGTTTAATATTTTTTTTTGTGGGATCTAAAATTTAAAAACCTCTCTCACACTGGCCTGATTTAGCTTCACTGATCAGCATAGTAAAAACATGCGTATATTAAGGGAATTTTCATTGACAACGCAGGCTTATCACATTCACACAGTTCAATACTGTTCTATCCTGATTAAATTGAGCTTAACTTAAATTCCATAAGGCAGTGAAGCAATTTCGAAGTCTCGGTGCGACGAAAATTGTCAGTCGATCTCCTGGAAACATTTGTAATAATTATTAACTTTCGGTGATCACATGGGGAAGACCGGATATCTGCTGGTAAGACCGTGTTAGCCTATTTATTTGAAGTAACTGGATATCTTGAGCATACAAAACGGCAGGTTCGTCCAGTGTAAATCAGACGTCCCCACCGATGCCGTGCAACACAGCGTAGTAAGCAGACACTGTCAATAAATAATACGCGGACACACTTACTTTAGTTTAGTTCATGTATTAAATTCCCTCTCATACAGAATCTCACCCAGATGGCGACTAGCCCAACAATACATACATATACATCCTCCTTTCACGACTAATCGGCAAGAAGTCCTCCTTCTTTTCATAAGAGAAAACATAGATAGCAGAGAAGCTATTCCATGGAGTAAATGGACGCTCCAAGGAATAATTGGGCTTGAAACTACTTTGCATTGATAATCGGTAAGATAAGAAGAGATATTTCGAGATATGTACTGAGTTCTATAATTTATAAAATTTCTGAAAATATTACGGAGAGACCGCTGCAAGAGAGATTACATCGCCCCTCGCAGCGAGCAAAGTTGATATGTATCCACTTTGGGAGCTAACTATTGGCTTAGCTAACTCGTTAGAATTTGTGAAACATACGTTCCTATAAATTGAAACACGTATGTAACGCAGCAGCGATGGCGAGGCATTGTAGCATCTGTGACCAGAGAGTATGCGCTTGACCGCGCGAGTGTTGCAAGCGGTTCTCAGTCAGTAGTAGTCTTTGCGAGTTAGTTGTCGCTATGCAGAGTAGCAGTCAGTCAGTCGTTGCGAGTCTGTAGCTCTGTCTAGTTGAGAGCAGTACTCAGTCTGTAGTCGTCATGCAGAGCGGTCGGTCAGTAGTAGCAGCCCAGTGCGGTTGTGTGATGTAGGCGGTCGGCAACAATGGTCAAGATGAGGAATAAGGTATACTGTTAATTAATATAATCATTAGATAATGAAAAATTTTATTTATTGTAATTATTCTCCAACAAGTCTCCCAATAATAATTTTTTATTTCAAAAGCATTTTCTCAAAAGTTTAATTTTTTTGAACTAAAGATCTCGTTGCACTTCCCATTTCATTCCACTTCTTTTTGAAGAAAAATTTCACTAGAATTACAAAAAAAAGGAGAATATTATTATTTGCAATGTAGTTCCTCCAAGTGGTGCGCAACAACAAGAGCAGATATGTGACATCCATTTATTCTGAGGTAAGACTTTAATTCTGATTGTTTTTACACAGGGCCAAAAACCGATATTTCGGTTTAATTGAATTTTCTTGTCACTGAATGGACTTTAATTTTGAAGGATTTATAATTGAGTCAGATTGCGAATTTCACATTTGTTGCCATTGTCAGTACATTTGATTGTAGGCAGGTTACGCATAGAGCCATGTTCATCAGCATTTCTAATTAGTATCGTTATTTTCTTTTAAAATTTTTGTGGGGAGGTTACACTTGGCTCCCATTTCTATTAAGTATTGCTGTATTTTCTTTATAAAAATTGCGGTGGGGAGGTTACACTTGGCGACACCCAGTCCAGGATCGTATTTCGTTGAGAGTCTTTTGAGCGACAGTCAGATATCTGCTCTTATTTGCTTAGATAATTAGGATTTGGCGCAACGCTTTTAATAATATTGTGACTTTCTTTCTACAGGTCAACGGCAATTTGCTGCTTTGTTGTATTTGTGTGTTGCTTTTGCATTGTGCTTATTTGTTTTGTGAAAAATTTTGACTATTGTAAAAATGCCGCGAAAGACTGTGAATAGTGTATCGCGAAGTATTGTGAATGAAATTACCGACTTAAACAACGTGACCGATAGTAATTGTGATACGCAACGTAATGATGACAATCCTGCGTTCACTAACAATCAGTGCATTCCAACCACTAATGATGACTTTCACCTTAATGATGAACAAACGAACTCAATTGTCTCGTCTGTTAACTTGACGACAATTGATGACGCAGAATGCTCTATGGTAATGAGCGCTGTAGAGCTTAACACACCCGATTTGGAAAATTCAAGTAATGTACAGTCAAATCTGTCTAATGAAAATGAACAGATCACACAAAGTAGGACAGATGTATTTAATTCCGAAACAATGACTAATAGTATACATTTGACTGACAAACCTTTTTGTAAATTTCAGAATGACCAAATGGTTACAGAAAGTGAAACAATTCCAGATCCACTATTGAACAGTACAGATAATAGAAATGGTAATTTTGGCTCGGATCCAATTATGGCAATACTGATACAACTTAGGGAAGATAATAAACAACAGAGTGAAAATTTCAAACAACTTAGGGAAGATAACAGACAGCTTAGTGAACAAATTAGAGACGTTGCCGCGCAGTGCCATGACACTAAGGAACAATTGCGCGTGGAAATTGAGGCTTGTTCTCAAAAAAATAGCGAAGAAATTAAGTCTGTTGCGCAAGAATTAAGAGAAATGCAAACAGCCGCAACAGAAACACTCAGAGACGAAATTAGCGGAGTCGCTAAACAATGCTCTGAAAAAGCTGCACAATTACGGGACGAGTTTAAAGCAATGATGGTAGAACTTTCGCGCACTATGGACGCAAAGATAGACGCGAAATTCGAACAGCAGAACACTCAGATTAACGAGCGCTTTAGTCAGCACATACAGAACAGTGATACGCGTTTCCGCAGATTTATTCAAGATCAAAACAAAGTAAAACGACAAGTCATGGAAACAATCACTGCACAGAGACAAGAGGACAAACGTAAAATATTCGCGAAAGCGAAGACGTATGTAGACAATAATATTACTACAGTGTCCGACAAAATTAATACCATAGAACAATTGAACGCGGAATTACGGGATGAAATTTCTGATCTTAAAGCAAAAACGGATACACACACAGTAAATATTCAAACAGTGACAGATAGATTCGAACAACTAGATCTAACACAGGATTGCGATGTCATCAAAGCTGATGTTAAAAAACTGAGCGAAACTACGCGCAAGTTGCAAAAACAGATTAATGCGTCTGATTCTAAAACCGATGATCAGGTTAAAATACTGACTGAAAAATGTGATGAATTGGCCAGTCGTATTGATGTTATCGAAAATACTAATGACAATAAATCAGACGATACTGCACCGGTTTCTTTTATCCAAACACCTGAATTTCAAAATTTACAGCTGACAATTAATGAAATCGATTCATCTAACAACACGTTACGTCGGAAGTTATCAAATTTACAACAAGAAGTAACAGAGATGAAAAACATGTCAGTTAATAACATACCACAACAGACGCCACTTTATGAACATGTGTCAGACTCACGCAGCGCGTATAATTTGGGTAATCTACAGAGAGTACGGGACTTAGATTCCGATCAACCGCAGTTCAATAGATTCTCTTACGATCCTGAACCTGTTTCATTACACAGAGATGATAATTTCGACTATAAACATTTTCTGTCAGTAAGAAAGTTCAAAATATTTAAAAACGATAGAACGCAGATTCACCCACTGGATTGGATTCAACAGTTTAGCTTTGCTCTTCCACCGACTTGGCCTGTAACACATAAACTTGAATTTATTTGCAGTTTTTTGGAAGGCGAACCGGCAACTCGTATGAGACCGATCGCGAGACAGTGTTACTCGGTAGAGGAATTTCAGAATGCTTTTCTGTCAGCGTACTGGTCGAAGACGACACAGCGCGGAATTAAAGATCAACTAATTAGTTTGCCAAACTATGAAAACTCAAATTTTCCCAGTGTAACGCAATTTTTTGAGCACATGGTACAACAAAACCAGTACCTAAGTGAACCGTACAGTGAATCCGCACTTATACAACTATGCATCTCTAAATTACCACGGTCATTACGAGTGTCACTTCTAACGGGCCAGCAAAAAGAAAACATTTCAGCATTCAGAGATCTTTTACAGCTCTTGGAAGTACAGCAATCCGATTATTCTTTTGTAGACAAAAACTTTTCGAGTAACAACCAAGGTCAACAACAGTACTGCAATTATGATCAGGGACGTAATTTCAATCGGAAAGATAACAGACGCTTTAGGAACGATAACTACCAGAAATTTAATAACAGGCAAAATTCTAATTATCAATACCGTCAAAATTTTCAGCAACAGGAACAACACTTTAGTAACAATAGAGGTGTTTCACAACAACAACATCAAAACCAGCCGATTAGGATACCTAACCAACAATGGAATACACAAGGTCAACCAGGCTTTAATGTTTCGCCGCGTGGACGCATAGTCCCTGGTCCAACAAATAGTAACGTACGTCAGCAAGGAAACAACTACGTACAAAGAAGACAGTATTTCAATTCCTATCGTAATGCACCGTATAGGAATGACTATTACGACAGACGTAAAAATAATGAAGACAATTTTCAGCGAACGTCTAACAACAGTCGGTCATACCAACAGCAAAATCATACGCAAGAACATATTCTCATGAATGAACCCGACAGTAGGTACCATCCAGAGCGTAACACGCCTGGAAGAAGTAATAGGACAGTTCAAATAGTCGAAATGCCACAGAATCCTCCTAATAATAATAACACGTCAGATAGAATCTGACTAGATAATGTACAGGACGCATCTTGCAATAATACAAGCACTACCTTAGACACGCAAAATGTTGTTCACGAAAATGTAATTACTTTTGACGACATCAGAGACACTCTTTTACAGGAAAGACCAGTTATTCAGAAAACCATTTCACATCCTGTTATCGAAATTAAAATTGGTTCATCGAAATTCTCAGCAGTAATTGATTCCGGATCACCTATATCAGTAATAAATGAGGAGACTTTTAATGAGTGCAACAAAGAGAATACTTATCCGACATTACCTTTAGGCAAAACAAAAGTGAAAGGAGCAGTATCGAGTAAAGAAGTAGACGTTAAATTACAGACACATTTATCATTTTGTATCGCAGGTCACACGTTTCACTCTAATTTTTGGATTGTTCCTTTATTGACAACAGACGTTATTTTAGGCACGAATTTTCTGGTACAACACGAAGCAGTCATTGATTTTCAGAATTCTTATTTAATGTTAAAGGATGAAAATGTACAACTTGCTTTAGAATTTCAGCACTCATTATCTGCGGAAGAACAAACAATTAACCGCACAGAGGTCATTTCCGCAACACGTGACATAGACTGTAATCCCACATTGTTAACGGATACGTACGTACACAACTATAATACTCCAGACGAAATGGACTACGACGTAATACAAATGATTTCCGATAAAGTTAAAGAGAGTAGTGCAATTACAGACGACGAACGAACGCAATTACACAAAATTCTTTTACAGCAAGCTCCAGTTTTTGACAACATTCCTGGTACTATGTCCGGCTTTATGTATGAATTTCAAGTCAAACCGCATGACACATTTAAAGCAAAGCATTATCCTATTCCATACATTCACAGAGAACAGGTTAAAAAAGAATTGTAGGATATGCTCGACCAAGGAATTATAGAACCAGCAGTTAGTCCGTACATAAACCCGCTACATATTGTTAAGAAAAAAGATGGCTCACTTCGCCTTGTACTTGATTCACGTCACATTAATGACATTATTATTAATGAAACAGATCGACCACAGACATTAGAGGAACTTTTACAGAAATTTCACGGTACAGCTATTTATTCCACATTAGATTTGAAATCGGGATTTTGGCAAATTCAACTTCATCCGAATTGTAGAAAATATACAGCTTTTCTCTGTTTCGGCGACTGTTATCAATTTTGCAAACTACCGTTCGGCTTAACTATTTCTTCTGCAGCTTTTATTCGCGGTTTGAACACAATACTTCCGACAGAACTTAAAGACAGAATTACGACGTATGTAGACGATATTCTTATCGCAGAAGCTAACTGGTCTGAACACAATATGATTCTTGAACAACTGTTACAAACTTTTCATGCACAAGGACTCACAGTTAACCTCAGTAAATCGCACTTTGGCAAAACTTCTATAAAATTTCTTGGACACGTAATTTCAGCAGAAGGCATTGCACCTGATCCGGAAAAACTTCAAGCTCTACGTGACATTACTGTTCCTACGACGAAGAAGCAATTACGCAGTTTTTTGGGCTTAATTAACTTTTTTCGTAAATTTATTCATCATTCTGCTTTAGACACGCCTAGACTATGCCAATTAACAGGTAAAAACAGTATTTGGTCTTGGGATAAGCAAGCACACTCTGAATTCATGAACCTGAAACATGCTTTGTTGAATGCACCACTTTTATCGCATCCAGATCTTACTAGAAATTTTTCCATTGCTACCGACAGTTCCAACACCGCTTTAGGCGTACACATTTTCCAGGAAATAGAAGAAGATGGTTCTACAGTAATTAAAAACATCGCATTTGCAAGTCGCATTTTGTCACCTGCTGAACGAAATTATTCCGTCACAGAACTTGAAACATTATGTGTTGTATGGGCTTTCACGAGATTTAGGCACTTTCTTTACGGCAGACATACCACCGTCTACACAGACCATAGAGCGATACAATTTTTACTTTCAGCTAAATTCACTCACGACAGGTTAAGCAGATGGAAACTATATTTACAGGAATTTAATTTTACAATAGTTCACATTCCCGGTACGCAAAATGTTATAGCAGACGCACTATCGCGTTCTCTCAGTAACAATCAGCAAGACGTAGCAACCAACTTCTGCAAAGCAAATTTCAGTGTCATGTACATTCAGCAGGTTGCATTTGAAAATTTTATTTCATCGTCATTACAGGACATAGCACAAGAACAAAATAAGGACAATGTGTGGAAAGAAATTAAACACCTTTGGCAAGATAGGAAAAATGTTACGATTAGGAACCACTACACTGTACGCAATGACATTCTGTTTCGCCGCTCTCATCCTGACAGCAACATTTGGTTATTATGCATTCATGACGAACTGGTTAACAAACTAATTTGGTACACTCATTTAAGTTACGCACATTACGGAGCACGAAAATGTTTTCTTATACTGAGACAGAACTGTTATTTTACCAACATGGAAAAACGTATACGACGAGTTTTAGCGTCTTGTAAAATTTGCCAGAAAGCTAAATCAGACACCACTTCACATATTCCTCCTTTATATCCCATTATACCTGTGAAATTAAGACACATGGCCGCAGTAGATATTTTTGGTCCGATTCCGAGAACTAACAGAGGTTTTTGCTACATTTTTGTCGCTGTTGAGCTAACTTCAAAATTTGTTACTTTCACTCCGTTACGCAAAGCTACTGCTAAAACTGTTTCGAAAGCATTTGTAAAACATTTTCTATTTCATGTAGGGCATGTAATGAAAGTAATTTCTGATAATGGATCTCAATTTCGTAGTAGTGTATGGACACGCATGTTACGAGCTAGAAACATTTCTCCGATCTATATATCCAAGTACCACGCTTCTTCGAACCCTTGTGAAAGATTAATGAAGGAAATTGGTAAGCTGTGCAGAATATACTGCCACAAAAGACATATTGATTGGGATACACACATACTCTCATTCCAAGATGTAATTAATTCCATTCCAAATGAATCCACTATGCTATCTCCGACTGTTATACTGAAAAACGTTGAACCACCGAACAAAATTAAAGAATTAATAGAATTCCCCAAAAATCGTCGCCTACGACACCACGAAACAATTGACATTGCGCTGAACAACATCAAACGTGCCGCAGAGCGCCGGAGAAGACAGCAAAAACAGGTTTGTACACGCCGCGACTTTCACGTTGGACAGAAGATATTAGTACGTACACACTATTTATCCAGCAAATTAAAAGGTAAGTGCAGTAAATTTGAACTTCTATACGCAGGTCCGTATCGGATTCGCAGCATCCCTCACCCCAATGTTGTACACGTCGAAACTTTGAGAACCAGAAAATCGAAAGGCAATCACCATATCTCAAACATTAAACCGTTTATTGAGTGAAACCACTGTATGATTCAACACACTATGATGCCATTTACTAATGCAATTAATTCACCTGACTAATTATTGATGATTATCGTATTTTTTTTCTTGGCAAGTGCCCGGCAAGGTAAGGTTAGCAGGTCGCTCTTCTTGTCGTTACACATCAGACCGTGCATATTTTTCCAGATGAATTTACACATTTACGACTATTTCTGCAATTATATTTATGTGACTACTTATTGATGATTATCGTATTTTTTTTCTTGGCAAGTGCCCGGCAAGGTAAGGTTAGCAGGTCGCTTTTCTTGTCGTTACACATCAGACCGTGCACATTTTCCATTTTTTTGTGTATATGACTGTACTCCAGTTTTGTTTGTATGCACTATGAAATAGTTAAGATATAACACACACCAGTCGACTTTGACATTTTTTTTTGCCTTATGACATCTCAACATCGTGACTGTTTCACATTTTTTTTGCTACTGCATTGTATTATTCTGTGTACATTTTTTCGCATCCGAATACTGTCAATGTCTTGGACATATTACGTTTTATGTCATGTTATGCTGTATGGTTAATTGTGTCACCATAAACCAGTCATTATTTAGTGGGTATAGGATTTAAATGCAAGACATTAATCTTTGTTCATCAATTTCAGAAAGGAATGATGATTCTAAGAAATAAATTTAACATAAATGGGAATTTCACCTACGGAATAAACGAAAGGAGATGCAATAACTTTATGAGGAAGAGTAAATGGATCAGGATTAACAAACATTAACAAGAATATACTATACTCATCACAGAATAGCAGTCTTAACTAATTTTTTTCTTTCAGAATACAAGGTGATTGATGCAGGCTGTCAGACTGAACTACACATCTTAGTTTTAGTGATGAAATATGCGAGAGATAAGGAATAGTTGTATAATGAGTAACGAAGTGATTTTTTGCAGATGATAATGAATACTGATGAATAATGATGAAGGATATGATGTTATGAATAATGAAGTTTTTCTTTACAGGTGACAGATGAGGATAATGTTGAAGTTATGTATTTATGCTACGTAGTTATTTAAGTATTTGTTGCAGTTTGCTTTGACAGCAGGTGTTACATTGCATAGTAGGATGACGGAAAGTTTTGGAAAGGACAGCTATGGAACACATTTTATACACATTTCACTACTTGTTAATTCGAAGTTCACTACTTTTCAGCATAGTGTGCGTTTCTTCTTTCAGGTCAATAATCCGTTTTTGTATTTTTTCCAGGAGAAGTTTTTCATGACACTTACTAAACCTGTTACTTATTATACCTGTTCTAGTACTTGCATTTTTATATTTTTTACCCATTTGTGTTTATCATTTATAAATGTGATCACATGTACTGCCTTGTTACATAATCTTGCTACAGCTGACTCATGACGAATGACGTTACCTATCCTCATTTGCAGCAATAGGTCAAAAGCAAAAAGTATTATGCCTCAGCAATTAATTATCGATCCCAACGCAATGCATTGCTACCAAAAAAATGTATTACCAGTCCCACATAATGTCACTAGTTTATGATAATTCTGAATAATACTGATCAACTCTGAATAGCATGTCACTCGAGTAATGACCTCTTAATGAGACTATATTCAAAATAATGCTTTGTCACTAGCTAATAACTGCCACTGTTTATTGTAATGCCTGTGATTACTAATGATTTGACTGTAATTAACTGATTTTTAATAATGACGTTGTAATGATCTGAATAATACTGAATGATGAACTATGTTTTATTCTATTCAATACTTGATGGCCACTGAGTGCCAATAATTAATGTCAATCAACGAAATTGTTATTAATTATGCCATTAATTAACTCTTGTTTTCAATGTTCATACTTTGTAATTGGAAATAAATGTGATTGTTTAATAATGCCTTGTAATTAGAAGAAGACTAATGATTCTTAATAGATTGGAATGACAAATGATTAATTAACTGTAATTAGGAGAAGGTTAATGATTCTTAATTATACTCTGTAACTGAAAAGAATGCGATTATTTCATAATATTTTGTAACCAGGAAAAGAAGGCTACTGATTCTATGTAAAACAATTAATGAACATTTTTCTGTAATACTACATACTTGGTACAGAAATGTTCAATAACTGGGCTATGAATGCCACGAACTATCAATGAAGACTGTAATTGTCAATATTATGTGACTTGATGTCCTTCACCTCATAAGCTGACTACCCTGAATTACTGCAATGTCCATTTGTCCTGTTTATCCCAGTGATCATGGAGCACTATATTTGGTTTTGCACTAATTCTACGTTGGTGTGCCTTGTAAGAGTGTGGTGTTGACACGACATGCTGTCCACCACCATGAGCGATGAAGACATTATTATGGTCCCACTGTTTGGTGTACCTAATGTACTGCCAAAATGAAAACATGGAACATTACTACGACAGTTCAGTGTCTTGGCTACACTGATAAATTCTGATGGGAAAAGAACTTCAAGTTGTGTCACTTGGTGTTGTACTACTGTGGAAAGATATGGACTTTCAGAGCAGCTGTGTGCAATCTAAAGTGCTACAACCATGATGCAATCCTTCCCTTTCCTATCCTGATTCTTGTCACATAAAGAAAAAATTTTTTTTTTGGTAACATCATTTATGTTCATAGGTTATACATTTTTCGATTCGCTAAACTCCAGTGTGAGTACACTTATGTCACTGGTCGACATGATGTTTGCCATTATGTTTATTTGTTGTGAAAGTACTAAAGACATTTTTCAGTGCATGTGCACTTTGGACATGAATTTTTTTTTTTGCCATTATGTTTATTTGTTGTGAAAATACTAAAGACATTTTTCAGTGCATGTGCACTTTGGACATGAATTTTTTTTGCCATTATGTTTATTTGTTCTGAATATGCTAAAGAATTTTTTCGGTGCCTGTGCACTTTGTTATCTGTCAAATAATTTGTATATACTTTTCTGATTTGCTACTATGTTTTGTACTCACATTTTGTCTTTGTCTGATATATTTTGTACTTAGTGCGTGTGCACAACATTTACTTTATGTACTACATCTAATTATTCTTGCCAGTCTGTTTATTTGTTCTGCATATGCTAAAGAATTTTTTCAGTGCCTGTGCACTTTATCTGTCAAAACGTTTGTATATACTTTTTTCTGATTTGCTACTATGTTTAGTATTCACATTTTGTCCTTGTCTGATATATTTTGTACTTAGTGCGTGTGCACAACATTTAAATATTCTGTAAGTTGTAGGATTTTGTTAATTAAAGAAAAATTTTGCCGCGCTTGGCAAGTCCAAATGACTCACCATCGCTGCCAAATTTTTGCCCCCCGAGTGGAGGGTTATGAAACACGTATGTAACGCAGCAGCGATGGCGAGGCATTGTAGCATCTGTGACCAGAGAGTATGCGCTTGACCGCGCGAGTGTTGCGAGCGGTTCTCAGTCAGTAGTAGTCTTTGCGAGTTAGTTGTCGCTATGCAGAGTAGCAGTCAGTCAGTCGTTGCGAGTCTGTAGCTCTGTCTAGTTGAGAGCAGTACTCAGTCTGTAGTCGTCATGCAGAGCGGTCGGTCAGTAGTAGCAGCCCAGTGCGGTTGTGTGATGTAGGCGGTCGGCAACAATGGTCAAGATGAGGAATAAGGTATACTGTTAATTAATATAATCATTAGATAATGA